>NW_026575140.1:50050894-60050894 GCF_905146905.1 Nyctereutes procyonoides | reverse complement strand
CAGCATGTGGTTTGACCTGAGGACCCTGAGGTCATGACCTGAGCCTCAGCCAAGAGCTAAAACTTAGCAGACTGAGCCAGCCAGGCACCCCACTGTTTTTTTAAAAGTTCCATTTAGGGGGATCCCTGGGTGGCTCAGCAGTTTGGTGCCTGCCTTCAGCCCAGGGCGTGATCCTGCAGTCTGGGGATCAAGTCCCACATCTGGCTCCCTGCATGGAGCCTGCTTCTCCCTCTGCCTGTGTCTCTGCCTCTCTCTCTCTCTCTCCTGTGTCTCTCATGAATTAATAAATAAAATCTTTGAAAAAATAAAAGTTCCATTTATTCTTTTTTTCCCCTTGAGCCAAGGATAAACAATTCTACTTCTCTCTGTTGACAAAATAGATTCTGTGATGTTCCCTAGACCTTAAAAATGTTATCTTGAGCTATTTGAACTTTGGCGTGTGTGTGATAATTGGTATGTAAGAAAAAATATTTTGTATATATAAATAACACATCAAAAGAACCATGACTTAGGGCACCCAGATGGCTCAGTCGGGAGAGTGTGTGACTCTTAATTTAAAGTTGTGGGTTCAAGTCCCACCTTTGGTGTAGAGAGTACTTAAAATATAAAATCTTTAAAAAAGAAAGGAATATGACTCATACTTACTGTGTTCAAGTTTGAGACATAAACTTCAATTTATGAGACCATGAGTGAGGATCTCTATGATGTATCACTCACATATTTAACCATCAAATACATTTGCGGTTTTTGGTTTTCTTTTTATTTCTTTATTTCTTTTTAAAAAATATTTTATTTATTCATGAGAGACACAGAGGCAGAGACACAGGCAGAGGGAGAAGCAGGCTTCCCACAGGAGCCCGATGTGGGACTTGATCCCAGGTTTCTGGATCATGACCTGAGCTGAATAAAGGCAGATGCTCAACTACTGAGCCACCCAAGGGTCCCAAAACTCCCTAATTTTCTTTCCACCAGGCTCTGGCAGCTCATACTAACTAGCACTAAGCCATTTTCTGCTCCTGTGGATTTGCCTCTTCCGGACATTTCATACAAGTGGAATCATGTGATATGTGGCCTTTTGTGACTGGCTTCTTGCACTCAGCATGATGTTTTCAAGAGTCATTTATGTTGTAGCATGTATCAAAACTCCATTCTTTTTTGCTGCTGAATAATATTCCATTATGTGGATATACCACATTTTATTTATCCATTCTTCAGTTACTGGATAATGTTGTCATGAAAAATGCTAAGATGAATATTTGGGTAAAAGTTTTTTTGTGGACATGTCTGGTATCTAGAAGTGCTTTCATTGCTTTTTCTATTTTAACTTTCATTTAACTAATTCTGAAATGAAATGTCTTTATATTCTTATTCACATTTTTAGTTCCTTTATAATGATATATTTATTTACAGTGGTATTTGCTTTTGGTAGATTTGTCAAATTATAATTGCCATATATAATTGCCATATTTTGCATTCTTATTTTTAATAACTATATTTCATTTAAACTGTACTAAAGTTACACATAAAAATCTACAAGTACTATTATGAGATAGTCAATGGTACCAATCTCCACTCCTTCTCATTAGGCATAAACACTTTTAATTTCAACTTTCTTTTGTATTTAATTCCATATTTCCAAACAAAGTGCCTACACTGTCCTTTTTTTTTTCCTTAACAGTTCTGTTCATATGTGATATGTTAAACTCCTCCTTGACATTTCTTATACCAGTCTCACCCTTCTTGCCACGTTTCCCTTCCTTTCAGCCTACTAAAATACTCACCAGTCTATTGTAATTTTTGTTATGTTAATATTTAATTATTGCATTATTATGACTTTAAATATATATATTTTTTGCTGTTGTCATGTATTATACTTGAATATATTTTTTTCTTGTTCAACTTTTTATTTTGGTAATTAAAAATGATGAGTTTCTGTTTAGCTGTTCATGTCATTTGTTGTTAGTTCTTACTCTGCCAGAGTGCGAACGAATAGCACTCTGTCAGTTTTATCTTCCTGCAGCCATCCCTTCTGCATTAGTCTTGACCAGTTGTGTCCTGGGCCTGGTGCATAGCTGGAGTCGTCTTTTATCATCATCCTGGGGATTTTTCTAGCCTCTTCCTGTGTTGGCACTAGGTCCTCTAAGAACCAGATACCAAGCAGGGTTAAATGAGTGAAGATTCTACTAGGGAAACACCTGTGAGCAGAAAGTGGAGAATGCTGGGAGAGAGAGGCTGAGGAACCCATCAGACCAGGAGGCAAGTCTGCCCGTGGGGGAGGGATGATGGGATGAGAACCCCGTGTAGTCTAAGGAAGGTTGAGCGTGTCTTCAAGCAGCCCATCAAAAGACTCCCAGGAGTCAGCTTACCAGAAACCAGCACATGAGAAATGTAGGCTGGGCTGGATGACAGCAAGAAGGCCTGTGGTCAGTCCTGCTTCCACTGCGGGAGGGCCGCCAGAGCTGCCTTGTTTCTTAGCTTTCCTAGCTAAGTTTACTCTTTGTTCTGGTAGATCCCATCATCTAGTCAATTAAGATCACTATGTTCTGTTTCCTTAAACATTTGGTTTTCTCCCTCTAGGCAGGGCCGAGGGGACCTCCATAGTATGTACTTGGGTGTGTCTGCTGGGCCCTTCTTCCTGGGGAGCTGGTCATCTCCTCCTTCAGTGGGTCCAGGTCTGAACATTGGCTTGGATATTGGAACTGAATGAGGCTTTGTGACTTTTTATTGGGAGCCCTATCTTGAGCCTCCTGGTCCTCTAGGGTCAGTGGTACTTGAAGGGTGTCTGGCTACTCTGTCCCCAGGAACACCAGGGCTGGTTACTCATCTTCCTACCGGGATCTCTTGCCTGCCTCTCCCCGCCCCCCCTTTTTTTAAATCTACGATAGTCACACACACACACACGCAGAGACAGAGACACAGGCAGAGGGAGAAGCAGGCTCCATGCACCGGAAGCCTGACGTGGGATTCGATCCCGGGTCTCTAGGATCGCGCCCTGGGCCAAAGGCAGGCGCCAAACCGCTGTGCCACCCGGGGATCCCTGCCTCTTTCCCTTGATGGCTGTCCTGGTAACCGGGGCCCCCTGGCTTCTGGAAGTTACGTGCCACTGCCTGGACTCTCACATTCCAGTGGGCTCATCGTGTGCATTGTTATCGATGAGCCCAGCTCAGTGACTGCCTCTCAAAGCTTTGAGGCCTGACCTACAAAGGAGAACCAGCCCTGACATTCCCAGCAACCACACTCCCCTGTTCAGAGTGAGTACTCACCCCAGCTCACCCCCCGGGGGTCTCTCCACCACCAGGCAAAGGTAACCCTCAGCATTGCCCCCACAGGTGACGGTTGTCAAACCCCAGTGTGGTGCAGCTGGGGAAGTGCCAGGCCTGAAATCTCTGCGAGCAGCCTCTGCTGGTGACAGGCACCCCACAGCCCAGTGGGTGAGTGGCAGCAGTACTCTTTTACAGCTTGGCTCGTTGGGGGCAGGTGGCACCGAGCTGGGATCTGTTGAGCCCCGGTTCTTGTGGACATGCACCCGATGTCCCCAGCCCTTGTGTCAGGGCTCTGACAGCGTTCTAGCGGAGCGTCTCAGTGCCCCCATCACTGGCATCACTGTTAGGCTGTGCGACTGCCCGTCAGCTCGACCTCTCTTTAAGGCAGGCCGTGAGGTCCCCCTGGGCCCAGCACGGTGCTACTCTCCCAGGGAGCCAGAACTGCTCTTTAAGGGCCCTCCCATCCCTATCATTCTCCCAATGGGGCATTCATGCAGCCGTCAACAGCCACAGCCCCTGCAGGCATGCATACTCTTGTTCTTTAAAGACTTGAATTATTGCATTGGCCGGTCTGCGTCTCTTTACTGCTATGTGTCCCCAGGTCACTATGTGTGAAATATTCAGCAGTTGAGCCAAACCTTGGGACAAGCTGTGGCCGACGTTCTGCTCAGGTTGGGGTCATCTGTCCATGCCAGCCACCAAGTGAGCCCATCTCTGGTTCCGATCCTCTGTGAGGCAGATCCCGTGATGGGCTTGGGGGATGTGAGAGCCACCGAGAGCTGGAAGGGGAGTGCCTGCGAAGGCCACGGTGCATTGGAGCAAGGCTGAGCTAGGAGGCCGTGCTGGTGTGAGGTAGGTCTGGCTCCGAGGAGCGAGAGGGCAGGAGGCCACAGGTCTGGGGAGGTCTGGCCGTGGACAGACTGCCCCTGGGAGGAGCCTCCGCACTGGGCAACGATGGTCTGCTCCTCACACACCGTGGGGGGGGGTGTAGGTGGGCAACTACGGGGTGGGGGTAGGGGCACCTCGGGGCAGGGCGCACCCTGTGGCCACTTCTACTCCTGCCCCACTGATCCGGAGCACTTACTTTGTCCTAAATCAGGTTTCATTCTTTGCTCGGGGTTATTGTTGGGTTCTCTGTCCCACTGGTTTTAGAATGTGTCCCTCTGCCACCAGTACACTACTTTCATTGTAAGAACTTTGTATGAAGTCCTGTTTTTACATTGGTATGTCTGTGCTCTTGTTTCTTTCCTCCCTCCTGTAGATTTTTGGATCAGCTTATCAAATTCCACTAACAGCTCTTTAACATGTGGCTAGAACTGCACTGAATATTTGAGGTCAATGAGAAGAAGTGACATCTTTGTGACACTGAGTCTTCAAGTCCAATGATGTGGTATATCCCATTTATTTAAGTCTTTCTAGAGATCTTTCAATATGTTGTATATTTTTTTTCCAGAGAAAGCTTGCAATCTTTTAAAAGACTTATCATTGGTACTTAAAATTTTTGTCATTGGTGTAAAATTTTTTTTCTTGTTCGTTTGTGGAGCTGAATGTGGGACTTGAACTCACAACCTTGAGATCAAGACCTGAACCAAGATCAAGAGTCAGATGCTCCACTGACGGAACTGCCCAGGCACAACATCAGTATCTTTTCTTAAAAAAAAAAAGACATTTTGGGGTGTGCCTGGGTGGCTCCGTTGGTGGAGTGTCTGCCTTCAGCTGAGGTCATGATCTCAGGATTCTGGGATTGAGTCCTACACTGGGCTCCCTGCTCAGCAGGGAGTCTGCTTCTCCCTCTGCCCCTCTGCCTGCTGGTGCTCTCACTCTCTGTCAAATAAATAAAATCTTTAAAAAACAAAACAAAACCCAAAGCCTCTACATTTATTGACAGCCAGACTGTACTGATCTCTGCTGGAATCTGAAGTCCCATGCAGAGAGCTGATTTAGGAGGTATTCAATATAGTTGTCTTGCTTGAATGTGTATACAAATAAGTCACACAGCTTTTAGTAGATTTCTGATAAATGTAGTAACTTGTAAAGCTCTCAATTTTCAGTAGATAATTATTTTTTTGCTTTTCTTTGCTGGAATTTAGAAACCAAAAAGGCAAAACACTGGTTTCTCATGAACACTGGAATCACAGATATCAGTGCTTTCACAAGGTCATTGAAGAAACTCTTGGATTTCATCCCTGGTAGGAGAAGTCTGGACCAGACGACATGTAAGTTTCTTTCGTGCGTTAGAATTTCCCGGAAATTACTGGCAGTGGTGTGACAGGGTTGCAGGGGGTGGTGGCAGCTGCACAGTGCCTGGCACAACATGGCACACATACCTATCCAGGCACCATGTTTCCACCAGGAGCTATGGTGGCACTGTGTGTCAGCTGTACTAGCCGCAAACTCATTGAAAGTTTACTACGTAGACTTATCTGAACATTATGATAATCTGTAGGAAAAATGACATTATGATGACCTTTTATAAGCAATAAAATGAGCATAAAATATGACAAATGGAGAATTAAAACTATTTTAGATGTTTCATATTTTTTTGGTCATAATCCAAAGTTAGGACCTACAAAGCCACCCTCTAGTGTTGTAGTTTTGCTTATCTGGTCTGCCTTCCTGCAGCACATGCCCTGATAGAGTTTAGTAGGAATTATGGTTGAAGGAAGCAAGTGGAAGTGCAGTCACTCATCTTCCGATTCTGAAGGTACAGGAGTCCCTTTCAGGAAGCTGCCTCTGTGGCTGGCAGAGCTTCTGCTCTGCAGGGTGCTATGTCCTGGCCTCATGGCAAACCTGTGGAGTCTTGGTGGGGGTGTGCTCCTCTGTTGTGTACTTTTACCAAAGGGGACAATCTCATGTGCTTTTAATATTTTGGACCTTATCTGATTAAAAAAAGGTAATAAATGCACAAAATATATGCTGTGAAAAATATATAAAAACTTGTTAAGATAAAGTAAAGATCCCCCAAAGTCCTGCTACCGTTTCGGCCAGTGCCTTGTTGCATGAATTTCCTGGCTTTCTCTGTGTTTGCTCCCATAGTTCAGACACTGATTGTGGACTCCATACCTTCTCTTTCCACCTCATCATTGCTATTTCACTGGTTCATTAAGTATTCTTTAAAAACATGATTTTAATGATTGCATAATGGTCATCATGTGAATATATGCAATTTAACAATTTCCCTATTGTCATGTAGATGTTTTATTAAAATTTCCTATTACAACCATAAGCTTTATTACAATGTACATCTTGCTATCCTTAAATGATGAAATTCACTCTATAACTCAGAAGAATAAAAGTAGAGAGGTTTGCAGGAGAGACTATGTGGATAATACATGTGAAATGCATATAAATTAGAAAATATATTTACTTGGTTTAATTATTAGTATTAGTGTATGAGGAATTATATTTGTATTTTACACTTACCTAAACTTACTATTTGAGACAAAGTTAGGACATTTCTACTTTCAGAATGAGTGAACCATATGTCATGAACCATACTCTATAATGATATATTAAAATGAAACACGTTGTCAGAGACCACTGATTTTCAGACTGGGTGGCAAGCTATTAGCGAGTGAATATATATCTTATTGGCTATAATCAGCATTTAAAAAAAATTGAGATATAATTAGAATATAACACTGGGTTGGTTTTAGGTGTATGACATAATGATGTGATATACATCTGTACTGCAAAATGATTACCACAATAAGTTAACACCCAAGCAACTTTCAAATTCCCCCCCCCCCAAAATTAAAAATAGAACTACCATGGTGATCCAGCAATTCCACTTCTGGGAATTTAATCTGAAGTAAACGAAACTCCTCTCTGGAAGACACTTGCACCCCATGTTCACCGAGGTGTTATGTACAGTATTTCATAAGACATGATAACAACCAGCATTGGCTTTTTAAAAAGTTTTTTACTTTAATTCCAGTGAGTTAACATACACTGTAATATTAGTTTCAGGTGTACATACAGTGACTCAGCACTTCCCTACCTCACCGGGTGCTCGTCAGGACAGGTGCACTCCTTCATCCCCATCACCTGTTCCCCACACCCCCTCCCGCCTCTGGTGACCAGCAGTGTGTTCTCTGTAGTTCAGAGTCTGTTTTTTTTTTCTTTTTTTCTTTGTTTTTTCCTTAAATTCCACATATGAGTGAGACCGTATGGTGTTTGTCTTTCTCTGACTTATTTCACTTAGCACAATACTCTTTAGAGCCATTCAGGTCATTGCAAATGGCAAGATTTCATCCTTTCTGATGGCTGAGTAATATTCCATTGTATACACACCACATCTTTATCCATGCATCTGTTCATGGACATCTGGGCTGAATCCACCGTTTGGCTACTGTGGACATTGCTGCTACAAACACAGGCGGTACAGTTGTCTCTTCAAATCACTATGCTTGTATCCTTTGGGGTAAATCCCCAGCAGTGCAATTGCTGGGTCATAGGGCAGGTCTATTTTTAACTCTTTGAGGAACCTCCACACAGTTTTCCAGAGTGGCTGCACCAGTTCACATCCCCATCAACAGTGTAAGAGGGTTCCCTTTTCTCCACATCCTCTCCGACATTTGTTGTTTCCTGTCAATTTTAGCCATTCTGACAGGTGTGAGGTGGGATCTCATTGTGGTTTTGATTTGTGTTTCCCTGATGATGAGTGATGTGGAGCATCTTTTCATGTGTCTAAACCAGCCTTTTTAAAGAGTAAAAGTTGCTGGCGTCGCTTGTGATACAAAGTCCATTGTTTTGTGGCCACTGGAGGGCAGTATATCACATTATTTAAAAAAAAAAATCAGGGACAAACCGGTCTAACACTAACTGACCCAGTTTCACAACTGATTATGGCAGGCAGGGACTTCCAGCGGCTGACTGGGTGCAGGAGGCCCCTGGAGAGCTCTGGCCTGGGTTTCTGCCTCCTCAGGCCTGCTGAGATCCCTGAGGTCCCTGACCGTGCTTCGCGCACTTCTCCCTGCCTGGTGAGCCTGTGTTCTGATTCTCCCAGCAGAGTTGAGAAAACAGCTGTGCTGTTTCCCCACTGTGCTCCTCTGCAGCCAAGCCAGTCCCAGCACCGCTGAGGGCGTAGTCCTTTCTGCAGACGCTGAGCTCTGGAAGGCACTCAGTGTCCCCACGGCCCTGCAGGTGCCTGCCCAGGCCAATGCTTCTAATACATCCTTAGCACACGAGCAGGTACCAGGGCTCGAGGTGCTGGGATGCCATCATTTCCTGCAGTCCCTCCAAGCCTGCAAAGCAAACTGCACACAGACTGCTTGGCTGGCCAATGCCTAGGGACAGAGACGCTCTGCCAGATAAGGAGAGGGGATCTTGGAGGATAATGCAGATCTCCCTCATATTTCCCCGGTGAGCCCCTGGGGGATGATAGGAACCCAAGACTGGATCACTCCTGCCCTTCCTTTCTCACCTGCACCAAAGAGGTAAAGGAGTTTTATTTGCCATCTGGTTAGCAGGTAACCACCTGGTGCCTTTAGGGTGAAAGACGACACAGGTGCCTGGAATATTCCAAGTGTGACCTACAACAACTGCAGGAATCAGACTCCAGTGTCAACCCACCCTAGGTACTCATGCAGCTGATTAAACAATTCTCCGTCCAAACAACTTTTATTTGTTTGTAAAAGTGTTTGATCCTGTGGATAGGCCCGTACTCTACATCACCCGGAGGCTTCTGCTGTGCTGAGAGCCAGCTGCACACCTGCACAGGTCAGGCCGACTTTGGTCTCACCTTGCCCTGTCCTGTCTCTGTGACCTTGGGCCTCTGTCTGTAGCATGGTCCCCACACGGTGCTTGGCCTCTTGGTCGCTGGCAGTCGAGGAGATCCTGCACATACACAGCATGGACAACATCTGACAGAAGCTTTCAAAAACATTAGCCATTATTACAGGGTGAGGATATTTATTGTCAGATAAAGTCATTTTTCCTGGCACATAGGCTTTTTGTTTTCTTTCGAGTGTTCAGTACAGAATGGATCTTTCCCTACCGTGGCAGTAAAAGGGTTTTCATTTTGATGAGATGTATCCCGAAGTCCTGGTGCAGGTGAGTAAAACCACTCCACACAGGATGCTCAGCCCAGGGCCTCCAGAGCTTCATGTCCATGGAGCCCTGACCCTGCTGCCCCTGGATATGCCTTGGGGAGGACTTGTGCTCAAGCACGTGCACACAGACTTGGGTCTCCTCCTCCAGCAGGTGCACACAGGCCTGGGTCTCCTCAGAGCTCTGCTAGACCTCGCTGCTCTCCCACCTCGGGTTGGGACACATACTCAGGCATTCTGTTGCTTGCTTGCTTTCCTGGGAATGGTTCTGACAAATGGTGTGCATCCAGCACTAGAGGAAGTACAGTCCTCTCAGATATGTTTGGCTGTAACTGTGTCTCATCTCTCCCTCCCTCCTGGAAACACAGAGGGAGAAGCATGCATACACCTGCCCAAACCCTGCAGCTATACCCTGAGCCAGCATGTCAAAAAAATGACATATTCGGTGAATCCTGCCTTAATTCTCCCACAACCATTTACCTCAATCCTCTTGTTACTTTCATACTGATATGTTTCTACTCAAGAAGGTAAAATTCCCACTTTGGAAATGTCCATTTTATAATTTCAGTAAAAATTTAGATTTGAGAGCATAGTTATAAACTCTAATGTATTTGCATCTGTACTTTTAAAAAATCTTTTAATTGGTTTTATTTTTTA
Organism: Nyctereutes procyonoides; assembly: GCF_905146905.1. Taxonomy (NCBI): domain Eukaryota; kingdom Metazoa; phylum Chordata; class Mammalia; order Carnivora; family Canidae; genus Nyctereutes; species Nyctereutes procyonoides. The sequence goes on along the minus strand of NW_026575140.1, from coordinate 60,040,924 downwards.
AATTGCCATATAGAAAACTGACATCATTTTGGTATTTAGTTCTATGACTTTCACCACATGTGTAGATTCATGGAAGTACCAACATCACCATGAGGACACAGAACAGTTTCATCACCCAGAAACTTCCCTCATAATGTCCCTTTGTAGTCACAAACCCCCCATCTCTGACATTTGCAACTACAACTATACTTTCCATCATGACCATTATGTCTTTCTGAGGATGTGAGGTCAGTGGAATCATACCGTACATAACCCTCTGAGGCTGGCCTCTTTCCCTGAGCACAATGCCTTAGAGATTCGTCCGTGTTGTTGCAGGTGTCAATAGTTTGTTCATTTTTTTTTACATTTTTAAAATTTAAATTCAATTTTCCAACATATAGTAAAACACCCAGTGCTCATCCCATAAAGTGCCCTCCTCAGTGCCTGTCACCCAGTTACCCCAACCCCCCCACCTCCCCTTCCTCAATCTTATTTGCATCTGTATTTAAAGTTCTTTACTTTAAATTTCTTTCGGGATAATTCGGAGTACCAGGAAAGCTGTACGGGTTTGCAGAGCTGAAAGGGAGGCTTGGGGTGAGCGTGGGTAGGAGCACTTACCAGGACGGTGTTTCCAACCGGCTTCCTCTCCGGCTCCTGGCTCTCCATCTCATCTACACCTAGGAGGCTCTTCTAGAACAATATTCATTTGTCTAACTCTGGAGTTTTTTGTTCAAAGTTCAGAATGTCCTCTGTCTCCCACGTGTCTCCTCCATCAGACTGTACTAGTGGTGATAACAAAGCAGGTCTAAGGATCATAGGACTAAGGATAACATTTTAGTTGCTGGAGAACTTGAGGCCCATCACTGAGGACCAGGGAGCTTGACAGACAAATCCACAAAGATTCTGCTTAGGTGAGGCTGTGTCTGGGGATCTGTGGCCTACGCGCCTGGCCAGGGAGGGGGGTGCAGTGATCTGGGGGTCTGGGAGACTGGGAAGCTAGGGGGCCGGAGGACCAGGGGGCTTCGGAGGTTGAGAGGTCTGGGATGTCTTGGAAGTCCAGGGGGCCCTGGAGGGGCCTGTTCTGTGAGCCACCATGGTGACCCTGGAAGAGTAACCCTTGGTATCTCCCCTTCCCCCATCTGGGGATTCTTTTTTTTTTTATTGGAGTTCAATTTGCCAACATATAGCATAACACCCAGTGCTCATCTGATCAAGTGCTCCCCTCAGTGCCTGTCACCAGTCTCCCCCACCCCCTACCCACCTCCCTTTCCATCACCCCTTGTTCGTTTTCCAGAGTTAGGAGCCTCTCCTGTTATGTCTCCCTCTCTGATATTTCCCACTCATTTTATCTCCTTTATTCCCTTTCACTATTTTTTTATATTCCCCAAATGAATGAGACCATATAATTTTTGTCCTTCTCTGATTGACTTACTTCACTCAGCATAATACCCTCCAGTTCCCTCCACATTGAAGCAAATGGTGGGTATTTGTCGTCTCTAATAGCTGAGGAATATTCCATCGTATACATAAACCACATCTTCTTTATCCATTCATCTTTCGATGGACACCGAGGCTCCTTCCACAGTTTGGCTATTGTGGACATTGCTGCTAGAAACATCGGGGTGCAGGTGTCCCAGCGTTTCATTGCATCTGAATCTTTGGGGTAAATCCCCAACAGTGCAATTGCTGGGTCGTAGGGCAGGTCTATTTTTAACTCTTTGAGGAACCTCCACACAGTTTCCAGAGTGGCTGCACGGGTTCACATTCCCACCAACAGTGCAGGAGGGTTCCCTTTTCTCCGCATCCTCTCCAACATTTGTGGTTTCCTGCCTTGTTAATTTTCCCCATTCTCACTGGTGTGAGGTGGGATCTCATTGTGGTTTGGATTTGTATTTCCCTGATGGCAAGTGATGTGAAGCATTTTCTCAGGTGCTTGTTGGCCATGTCTGTGTCTTCCTCTGTGAGATTTCTGTTCATGTCTTTTGCCCATTTCATGATTGGACTGTTTCTTGGGTGTTGAGTTTCATAAGTTCTTTTTTTTTCTGCCATTTGTGCTAGACTTTATTGAATAATCTAGTCTGTTCCAAGTGAAGTACAACCTTCCCATCTGTTAAATGTCCATGTTTTCTGTGGCCTAATTCCTGACTCATTCAGCAAATCACTACAGAACAATCACTGTGTGCCAGAAAGTTCTAGATACATTTTATGTTATATTCTCTTTGCTAAGTAAACTACTAATTCATGTTGATATTATTCAGTTAGTGTCTGATATTTCATGGTGCTTGTTTTTCATATTCTTTTTAGTTTTGTTTAATACAGTTTTGTAAAATCACCCCAGTTAATGGGTTTCATCTCCTTTGCCTTCTTATTCTATAACTTCTCATTTTCTTCTTCTTTCCTTTTGATAAATTTATTTTTTATTGGTGTTCAATTTGCCAACATATAGAATAACATCCAGTGCTCATCCCGTCAAGTGCCCACCTCAGTGACCATCACCCAGTCACCCCCACCGCCTGCCCACCTCCCTTTCCACCACCCCTAGTTTAATAAGTTCTTTATAGATCTTGGAAACTAGCCCTTTATCTGATATGTCATTTGCAAATATCTTCTCCCATTCTGTAGGTTGTCTTTGAGTTTTGTTGACTGTATCCTTTGCTGTGCAAAAGCTTCTTATCTTGATGAAGTCCCAATAGTTCATTTTTGCTTTTGTTTCTTTTGCCTTCGTGGATGTATCTTGCAAGAAGTTACTGTGGCCGAGTTCAAAAAGGGTGTTGCCTGTGTTCTCCTCTAGGATTTTGATGGAATCTTGTCTCACATTAAGATCTTTCATCCATTTTCAGTTTATCTTTGTATATGGTGAAAGAGAGTGGTCTAGTTTCATTCTTCTGCATGTGGATGTCCAATTTTCCCAGCAGCATTTATTGAAGAGACTGTCTTTCTTCCAGTGGATAGTCTTTCCTCCTTTGTCAAATATTAGTTGACCATAAAGTTGAGGGTCCACTTCTGGGTTCTCTATTTTGTTCCATTGATCTATGTGTCTGTTTTTGTGCCAGGTCCACACTGTCTTGATGACCACAGCTTTGTAGTACGACCTGAAATCTGGCATTGTGATGCTCCCAGCTATGGTTTTCTTTTTTAAAATTCCCCTGGCTATTCGGGGTCTTTTCTGATTCCACACAAATCTTAAAATAATTTGTTCCAACTCTCTGAAGAAAGTCCATGGTATTTTGATAGGGATTGCATTAAATGTGTAAATTGCCCTGGGTAACATTGACATTTTCACAATATTAATTCTGCCAGTCCATGAGCATGGAATATTTTTCCATCTCTTTTTGTCTTCATCAATTTCTTTCAGAAGTGTTCTGTAGTTCTTAGGGTATAGATCCTTTACCTCTTTGGTTAGGTTTATTCCTAGGTATCTTATGCTTTTGGGTGCAATTGTAAATGGGATTGACTCCTTAATTTCTCTTCTTCAGTCTCATTGTTAGTGTAGAGAAATGCCTCTGATTTCTGGGCATTGATTTTGTATCCTGCCACGCTGCCAAATTGCTGTATGAGTTCTAGCAATCTTGGGGTGGAGGCTTTTGGGTTTTCTACGTACAGTATCATGTCATCTGTGAAGAGGGAGAGTTTGATTTCTTCTTTTCCAATTTGAATGCCTTTTATTTCTTTTTGTTGTCTGATTGCTGAGGCTAGGACTTCTAGTGCTATGTTGAATAGCAGTGGTGAGAGTGGACATCCCTGTCTTGTTCCTGATCTTAGGGGAAAGGCTCCCAGTGCTTCACCATTGAGAACGATATTTGCTGTGGGCTTTTTGTAGATGGCTTTTAAGATGCTGAGGAATGTTCCCTCTTTCCCTACACTCTGAAGAGTTTTGATCAGGAATGGATGCTGTATTTTGTCAAATGCTTTCTTTGCATCTATTGAGAGGATCATATGGTTCTTGGTTTTTCTCTTGCTGATATGATGAATCACACTGATTGTTTTACGAGTGTTGAACCAGCCTTGTATCCCGGGGATAAATCCTACTTGGTCATGGTGAATAGTTTTCTTAATGTACTGTTGGATCCTATTGGCTAGTATCTTGTTGAGAATTTTTGCATCCATGTTCATCAGGGATATTGGTCTGTAATTCTCCTTTTTGGTGGGGTCTTTGTCTGGTTTTGGAATTAAGGTGATGCTAGCCTCATAGAACGAATTTGGAAGGACTCCATCTCTTTCTATCTTTCCAAACAGCTTTAGTAGAATAGGTATGGTTTCTTCTTTAAAGGTTGGATAGAATTCCCCTGGGAAGCCATCTGGCCCTGGACTTTTGTGTCTTGGGAGGTTTTGGATGACTGCTTCAATTTCCTCCTTGGTTATTGGCCTGTTCAGGTTTTCTATTTCTTCCTGTTCCAGTTTTGGTAGTTTGTGGTTTTCCAGAAATGTGCCCATTTCTTATAGATTGCCTAATTTATTGGCGCACAGCTGCTCATAATAAGTTTTTAAGATCTTTTGTATTGGGCAGCCCTGGTGGCGCAGCGGTTTAGCGCCGCCTGTAGCCCAGGGAAGTGATCCTGGACACCCTCGATCGAGTCCCATGTCGGGCTCTCTTCATGGTGCCTGCTTCTCCCTCTGCCTGTGTCTCTGCATCTCTATTTATAAATAAATAAAATCTTTTTTTTTAAAAAATATTGTTTGTATTTCCTTGGTATTGGTAGTGATCTCTCCTTTCTCATTCATGATTCAATTAATAGGAGTCTTTTCTCTCTTCTTTTTAATAAGGCTGGATAATGGTTTCTATCTTATTCTTTCAAAGAACCAACTTCTGGTTTTGTTGATCTGTTCCACAGTTCTTCTGGTCTCGATTTCATTGAGTTCTGCTAGAATCTTTATTAACTCTCTTCTTCTGCTGGGTGTAGGATCTATCTACTGTTTTTTCTCTAGCTCCTTTAGGTGCAAGGTTAGCTTTTGTATTTGAGTTCTTTCCAGTTTTTGAATGGATGCTTGTATTGCGATGTATTTCCCCCTTAGGACTGCTTTTGCTGCATCCCAAAGATTTTGAACGGTTGTATCTTCATTCTCATTAGTTTCCATGAATCTTTTTAATTCTTCCTTAATTTCCTGGTTGACCCTTTCCTCTTTTAGCAGGATGGTCCTTAGCCTCCACGTGCTTGAAATCCTTCCAAACTTCTTCTTGTGATTTAGTTCTAATTTCAAAGCATTATGGTCTGAAAATATGCAGGGGACGATCCCATTCTTTTGGTATCGCTTAAGACCTGATTTGTGACCCAGTATGTGGTCTATTCTGGAGAAAGTTCCATGTGCACTTGAGAAGAATGTGTATTCAGTTGCGTTTGGATGTAAAGTTCTGTAGATATCTGTGAAATACATCTGGTCCAGTGTATCATTTAAAGCTCTTGTTTCTTTGGAGATGTTGTGCTTAGAAGACCTGTTGATTGTAGAAAGTGCTATATTCAAGTCACCAAGTATAAGTGTATTAATATCTAAGTATATCTTAACTTTGGTTATTAATTGATTGATATACTTGGCAGCTCCCATATTTGGGGCATAAATATTGATGATTGTTAAGTCTTCTTGTTGGATAGATCCTTTAAGTATGATATAGTTTCCCTCTTCATCTCTCACTACAGTCTTCGGGGTAAATTTTAGTTTATCTGATCTAAGGATGGCTACGCCTGCTTTCTTTTGAGGACCATTTGAATGGTAAATGGTTCTCCAACCTTTTATTTTCAGGCTGTAGGAGTCATGTCTAAAATGCGTCTCTTGTAGACAGCAAATAGATGGGTCTTGCTTTTTTATCCAGTCTGAAACCCTGCGCCTTTTGATGGGGTCATTAAGCCCATTCACGTTCAGAGTTACTATTGAAAGATATGAATTTAGTGTCATCATGATACCTATTCAATCCCTGTCTTGTGGATTGTTCCCTTGGACTTCCTCTTTCTATTACAGAATCCCCCTTAATATTTCTTGGAGAACTGGTTTGGTGGTCACATACTCTTTCAGTTTCTGCCTATCTTGGAAGCTCTTTATCTTTCCTTCTATTCTGAATGAGAGCCCTGCTGGATAAAATATTCTTGGTTGCATGTCCTTCTCATTTAGGACCCTGAATATATCCTGCCAGCCCTTTCTGGCCTACCAGGTCTCCGTGGAGAGGTCTGCTGTTAATCTAATGTTTCTCCGCATGAAAGTTAGAGATTTCTTGTCTTTTGCTGCTTCAAAGATCTTCTCTTTATCTTTGGAATTTGCAAGCTTCACTATCAAATGTCGAGGTGTTGAGCGGTTTTTATTGATTTTGGGGGGGATCTCTCTATTTCCTGGATCTGAATGCCTGTTTCCCTTCCCAGATTAGGAAAGTTTTCAGCTATGATTTCTTCAAATACGTATTCTGGACCTCTGTCCCTTTCAGTGCCCTTGGGAACCCCAATTAGACGTATATTTTTCCTCCTAAGGCTGTCATTTATTTCCCTTAACCTATCCTCATGATCTTTTGTTTTTTTCTTTTTTCCTCAGTTTCCTTCCTTGCCATCAACTTGTCTTCTTTTTTTTTTTAATAAATTAATTTTTATTGGTGTTCAATTTACCAACATATCAACTTGTCTTCTATGTTACTCACTCATTCTTCTACCTTGTTAACCCTGGTTGTTAGGACCTCCAGTTTGGATTGCATCTCATTTAATTAATTTTTAATTTCTGCCTGATTAGATCTAAATTCTGCAGTCATGAAGTCTCCTGAGTCCTTTATGCTTTTTTCTAGAGCCACCAGTAGCTTTATAATTGTGCTTCTGAATTGGCTTTCTGACATTGAATTGTAATCCAAATTTTGTAACTCTGTGGGAGAGAGGACTGTTTCTGATTCTTTCTTTTGAGGTGAGTTTTTCCTTCTAGTCATTTTGCTCAAAGCAGAGTGGTCAAAACAAGTTGTACTGAAAAAAGGAGAAAAAGAGAGAAGAGGAAAAGGAAAAAAAAAGAAGAAGAGGAAAAAAGAAAAGAAAGGGGGGGAGCAAACAGGAAACAAAAAACAAGTGGGAGTATCCGACTCTATATACTGTAAATCCCTCGACTTCCCCTGAAACTTTCCAGTGCGGCTTGGTCAAAAACTTGATTTCCCCTATCTGTCTAGCTGGCCTTCTGGGGGAGGGGTCTGCTGTGCTGATTCTCAGGTGTGTGCACCTGTGGGAGCTGCTCAGCCCCCTGCCTGGTGCACGGCTCAGTGGGAGTTTTTTATCCTGTGAGGCCCCAGGAGGAACAACACCCTGGCAGCGGCCAGCAGTCCAGCCCTAGAGTCAGCTCCTGCAGTTAACTACCCCAGCTCCCAGTCCGCAGGGGCCTGGATGCTCCGTGGGTGGGGGCTGCTGATCTGCACAGCTCGGGGCTGCCCCATGGCAGGAGTGTCCTCCCTGCCCTGTGTCCTCCCGGGCTCCGCCTGTCCCGGGGGGAGCGCGGGATCCTGGGTTGTGTCCCCGGCGCCCTGGGCTCCAGGGCTGTGCTGCTGGAATCTGGAATCACGCTCCCGGGGCCCCGCAGCCCCCTCCGCATGGAGCCGCTGCCGGAGCTGCTCCCGGGCCCTTTAGGGAGCGTGGCCGCGGGGTGTGGTGCGCTCTACCCGGGGCGCAGGTCCTCTGTTAGTGCCCCTGGGAGCCTGAGGGCATCCCCGCCCCTCCTGGGCTCCTGTTCCAACTCCTTGCGAGCGCCTCTCTGTCGTGGAAGATTGGTGAAGCTCGTGCTTCTCCAGGACGGGGCTTTCCAGTCCTGGGGACACTCGCCTTAGCCCTCTCCTCGCGGGGCCCCTCCCCCTGGATGCTTTTTTATTTATTTTATTTTATTTTATTTTATTTTATTTTATTTTATTTTTTATTTTATTTTAATTTTTTCCGTCTTCCTACCTTGATAGAAGCGCGAACTCTTCTCACTGTAGCATTCCTGCTGGTCTCTCTTTAAATCTCAAGACCGAATTTGTAGGTTTTCCGGATGATTTGAAAGTTATCTAGGTAATTTGGTGGGGACAGGTGACTTGGGGACCCTACTCTTCCGCTATCTTGCCCCCTCCCCCAATTTGTGGGTTCTAACCTGGAAAGGTGGAAAGAAGCCAGTCCCTCCGATAGCACAGGGCTATGTCCCCCATCAGGAGGTAGTGTGAGAATGCAGCCCACACATGACAGGGGATCAGCACTGAACATTTAACAACTGAAACAAGAAGGGCAGCTGAGTAGCAGCATCAGGCATGCTGGTGCTGTGAGCCCCACGGATCTCTTCTAGTGCAGCCCTCTAGCCCCAGGAGGGAAATACCTGGAGCAGCTAGGGACAAGGGGCCAGAAGCACAGTGACCAGGGCAGGACAGCCACCCGTGTATATTGAGTTCATGGCTGGGGATGGTGCCCAGACGGTTTGCTGGTGGTGCTCATGGGGCCAGCAACCTTTGCATGTCCCAGTCCCATTACTTGTTTCTCACTGTGGCTTCTAAACCACTGTTTCTGAACCTTGGTGGCTCATTACAATTCTTTTGGGGAGATTTACAAAATCTAAATGCCCAAATTTCACTTTGGAGAAAACCAGGCATCAGAGTGATTTAAACATGCAGCCAGGTTATGCTCTGGCCTGGGGCAGCAGCGCTATTGTCGTGCTCCCACCATAGACCTATCAGACTAGGAGATGCGTTTTACCACTGTCTACAGGTGACCGAAGATGCATTAGTGTTTGTGAGGCCCTGTCCCTGAGCACCGCTCTGAAATAGTCTAGGAGAATCACCACCTCTGGCTCTTTGGCTGATGTTTTCCCTCTGTGGCCATGGTTGGCTTCCTTCCCTTCACTTCACTTGCATATTTGCACAAATATCACCTTCTCAGAGACTTTCTCTGGCCACCCCGTTTGTCTAAAGCGGCACCCCAGTACTCAGCCCCCTTGACATGCTCTGGTTTTCATTCAGCATGCATTATATCCCTCCAGTGGCATCTTATGTTTAACTCAGTATTCCCTACGATAATGTCAGTTCTATGATAGAAAAAAAATAATTACTTTAGCTTTGTACTGTACCCCTAATACATGGAGCAGCACCTAGCAGGTAGCAGAGCTTGATAAACTAAACAACTATTTTCCCTTCATTCATTATTGTGATCTCTCACTATATCCCCTACGTTAATTCCCAAGGGCACAGACATGAATGACAACCTCTCTCTGCCAGGAGCAATTTATCTAGAAGAGAGATACACAAATAATTACAGTTCAGAATGTCAAGGACAAAATGTATCCCAACTTGGTAGAGGATTATTAGGAAAAATTGGAGAAAGTTCAACATGAGCAGAATTTAAGAGAATGAGTGAACATGATTCAGGCGGGTGCCAGTGGAGAGAGAAGGAAGACATTCGGAGCTAGGTCAACAGTGTGTGCTGGGGCAGAGACACACAGGACCCCTGGCTGGGGGCCTGCAAGGGTCTGCTGCCTGGGCATTAGTGAGCACTGGGGAAAGGTCGCGTCAGCATGGAGTACTAGGGATAAGTACGCTCCCTCCAGTGGCCAAAAGGAAAGGGCTGACAAGGTTTAAGATAGGAACCCATTGTGGGACCTGAACTCATGACCCTGAGATCAAGACCTGAGCTGAGACCACAGGTCAGACGCTCCACCGACTGAGCCCCCCAGGCACCCTTAAGATGGGACCGGTATCATTGATTTTTACTCTGGCCATTCCACACTTTAGAAATGCCACTCTGCCAGCTTTCCTAGTGGGAGAGGTGAGAAATTCAACTTGAAGTAGTCCAGATGAGAGCCTGAATTGGAGACGGGTGAGGGAAGATAAAAAGATATAGGAGATTATCATGATTCTATGAAAAAACATCTAGAATCACACAAAGAGTTTCTCTTGGTTTTCTTAATTAAAACCTCTTGGCAACACCTCCAAAGTACAGAGATCCTTTGAAGTCTTAGACAAATAGCTTTACTATTTATGCAGGATATTGATTAACCATAAACTTTTTACACCACTGTACCAAAATTTAATAGAATTTATTAGGAATTCCAGAAAAACAAAGCTTTACAACTATAGCTAATACATAATTTGAATAACAAAATATCCTGTGTTTTATTTGTAAATATAATGAATTTATTTTCAGTGGCATGCTCATTAAAAACAATGAAGCATTTCCATTCACTAAAAATGTATTTATCAATAAAATACATAACCTTATAGCATAAATGTAAACTAGTCAATTTATCTCCATTACCATGTTATGATTTACCTTTATTTTATGGTTATAGTATCTTAAATCAATAACAAATGCGGAAACCTATGCTATATTTTACAGGAGATTGTCCACAATCACGATTCCATGTAATACCCGCTGTTAAACTTTGTCAGTATTTTCTCTGCATTCTGGATCCAACACCTAGTGATGGGCGGCCCCTTGGCTGGCTGTTCTGTAACAGAATGGCACAATATTATTTCACTGCAGTAGTCATAGCCTTTAACACGTGGATCTCTCCACAGATGACAGATTGTAGTAACACAAGCTCACAACTCAAATTCCCAAGTACTACATGTACATCAGTCTCACATTAATACCATGCCATGGAAGGCATCATACTAATTATAATAATTCAGGATCTTCACTCTATTGGTAAAATGTGCTTAAGAGGTGCTTTTTATCATAATCTTCTGTGTAAATGGTCAATGCAGGGAAATGCAGCTCACAGAACACCCTAGGAGTAGTTTAACAACATACATTGGGTTAAAGAAGTAAGTTGCTGGGAGGGCAATTGTTAAAAATTAATTAAATTCATAAATTCTTAAAATTTATTTTAAAAAATAAAATATTCCACAATGAAAATTCTGCTTCTAAGATTCATAGTTTTTATTTTTATTTTATTTATTATTATTTCTTATAAATTTATTTTTTATTGGTGTTCAATTTGCCAACATACAGAATAACACCCAGTGCTCATCCCGTCAAGTGCCCACCTCAGTGCCCATCACCCAGTCACCCCCACCCCCCGCCCACCTCCCCTTCCACCACCCCTAGTTCGTTTCCCAGAGTTAGGAGTCTTTATGTTCTGTCTCCCTTTCTAAGATTCATAGTTTTTAGAATGATCATGGCAGACATATTCAGGATACCCGCCTGCAACCCTCCTAGTGTACAAGGTTTGCATGTTGTCTCTGTGAGTGCGAGAGGCTTGCAGGCAGGAAAGTGTTTGCCTCGTTCTCGTTTGGCCCTAACAGAATGCTGACGTGTGGAAAGAATTCAGGCAATACCTGTTCAATGAAGAAAAACGGACCAGTATAACTTGTGCGAAAACAAAAAATCAGGCTGCTCTGGTTGCCAAAAAGAGGACACTCTAAATTCTAGATGGTGCTGAAATCAAGCCTCAAAGAAGGAGTAGGGAAGAAGCATGCAGGAAGGCAAGTCCTGGGGGGCAGTGGAGGGCTCTGCAGGGACACAGGGAGTTCTTGGGAGACCGACCTGAGCTCAGTAGTTTGTGAGCGGAGGTGTGGGTGGGAAGGTCATGAATGCATCATTGTTCAGGTGATGGGTAACTGCTGATGTTGGGTTTTAGGCTGGAGCCTGATCTGTTCATATTCATGTTTTGCAAAGATCATTCTGGTGGTGATGGTGTGAAAGACGCCCTGGAGAGAGCCCACATGGAGGCTGTTGAAAGGATCTAGGTGAGACACATTCTTAAAATATGACACTACCAGTAGGAATGAAGAGTGGATTTAAGGTGCATTTATTAAGTATAATTAGGATGATTTATTGCCTGTGGGTATGGGAGAATAGAAGCCTGGATGAGACACAGATTTCTGAGAAATCTGGAGGACAATGGTGTCAAAAATTTAAATAAGAATTATAAAAGGTAGAAGAGATTTTGAGGGGAACAAGGCAAAGTGCCAATTCTAGCTCTTCCGCTGGACATTTCTCAAACGTGAAAAATTTTTTTGATGTCTCTCACTTAGAAGATTAAACAAGAGTGTGTGAAGCCATTGGGCAAAGTACTTCTCAATGGCAGGAACCCCATAACAGGCTTCCTTGCTTCTTTCTAATTATAGCTCAACAATGTTCAGTTGCCTCTAACAAGTATTGATTTGATTAAATATTAACATTCACCAAAGGGCTTTGGAAGAACTCCAGAAATAGTGTTTTTTTTTTTTTTTTATGGAGCATAAAATCTAGTTTCAGATTATTATTTTTTTAAAGTTTCAAGTTCAAATAAATCACCTAATTTTATTGCAGTCTGAAAAAGGCAGATAATTTGTATTCAAAGACCATGTATATGGGGCAGCTGGGCAGCTCAGTTAGTTAAGCATCTGCCTTGGGCTCAGGTCATGATTCCAGGCTCCTTGAATTGAGTCCCGCATCAGGCTCCCTGCTCAGTAGGGAGTCTGCTTCTCCCTCTGCCTGCCACTCTGCCTACTTGTGCTCTCTGTCTCTGTCAAATACATAAAATCTTAAACAAAACAAAACAAAAAACCCCCACAAAGACTATGTATAAATAAGTCATAAAGTCTCAACCAATATTTTCAAGTATTTAGTAGTATGTGCTAGTTTCTGTGAGATGGACAGGTAAGTGGAAAAACAGCCTCAAGAATATAGTTGCAAAGAAGATTAACCATGTAAAAAGACAACTAATGAAAATACCTATGGAGTAGAAGTACAAAACCAGCGATACACAGTAATGCATTCAGAGGAGAGTGTGGTTATCTTAAGTCGGATTGCTTACGGAGGGTTTCATGAGGGAAGTGACATTAAGTTGGCACTTAGGTTGGATTAAGAAAGCAGAACAGAAGTATAACTAGTGCAGTTTGGAATTGGGTGTGAAAATCAGCAAAGTATGAACAAAACATGGGGGCGGAATAGAGTACTGCAGACTTGGAGGACAACCCATTAAATTTGCCTGGAACTGAAGATTCATAGTGTAAGAGGAGAGTCAAGTGGGACTACAAATTGTTACAAATCAAAGTTAGAATGATTCCTATTATTTACAAGGAAAAGTTATGCTTCCCATATAGATTTCACTCAAGTAGTTTGAGGAACGTTTCCTTTTTTTGAGACAATGTGAACAGATAAGATGATTATAATAGAGGCAATAATGATGCTGGAACCTGAACAGTTCTCAGGAACTGTACCACAAGCTCTGTGCTCAGTGCTCTACAGGAGCGACTGTCTCAGAGGATGCAGAGGGATAGGAGTGACCAGGGAAGGGACGAGGAGGGAGGGTGGGCTGGATTTTGGTCCTCTGAAATCTCAGAACAGCGCCTGCTCCAAGCTGAGTTGGCTGATGCCTGAGGCGTGAGAGATGCTGAGAGACTTTGCTGCTCAAAAGTATTCCGAAATCCCACTAAAATCCCGCTTTTAGAAATTCACCAGAGTTCTTTCCAGATATTGCTTTTATAGATTTAAATGGTTTTAAATCTTTTAAATGATTTTTTAAAATGATAAATCTTTGAAAATTCATGCTAAATACCTTAGCATGAATGAATATATCAGTTCACTTTTCTGCCTAGAGAAGAAACCTAAATCACCACCACCATACTCTGTGGGAGAAAAAAAAACACAAAGGGTTACAGAATGGGGGGGGGGGACACAAAAAATGGTAACAAAAACACACATGTGGGGGTGTAGGGTGGTGGGTTAATATAGAAACTTCACCCAGGTTGTGAATTTTCCAGAGAGATACATGATTTTTGAGAACTAAACAAAAATTCTTGAATCTTAAAGCAATGGCATTTGAGTTTGCAGTATTGGGGGAGCTGGTAGATTTATTATATAATTAATGTTGCTCTGATGAGAAATTCAGTCCCTGAATTAACTACATAATAGCATGTAAATTATAAAGCTACACATATATGACACATACTATCATTTAAAAACAAAATTCTTATAAGTTTGTATGGGTGAAAACATTGGGGTGGAAATGTAAAATAAAATAAAAAACATTAATAAAAAGCTTACCTGCAACAACTCCAAAGCAAAAATATTCTTGAATAGATATTTCTTTTTTTTAATAAATTAATTTTTTATTGGTGTTCAATTTACCAACATACAGAATAACACCCAGTGCTCATCCCGTCAAGTGCCCCCCTCAGTGCCCGTCACCCACTCACCCCCACCCCCCGCCCTCCTCCCCTTCCACCACCCTTAGTTTGTTTCCCAGAGTTAGGAGTCTTTATGTTCTGTCTCCCTTTCTGATATTTCCCACACATTTCTTCTCCCTTCCCTTCTATTCCCTTTCACTATTATTTATATTCCCCAAATGAATGAGAACATACACTGTTTGTCCTTCTCCGATTGACTTACTTCACTCAGCATAATACCCTCCAGTTCCATCCATGTCGAAGCAAATGGTGGGTATTTGTCGTTTCTAATGGCTGAGTAATATTCCATTGTATACATAGACCACAGCTTCTTTATCCATTCATCTTTCGATGGACACCGAGGCTCCTTCCACAGTTTGGCTATTGTGGACATTGCTGCTAGAAACATCGGGGTGCAGGTGTCCCGGCGTTTCATTGCATCTGAATCTTTGGGGTAAATCCCCAACAGTGTGCAATTGCTGGGTTGTAGGGCAGGTCTATTTTTAACTCTTTGAGGAACCTCCACACAGTTTTCCAGAGTGGCTGCACCAGTTCACATTCCCACCAACAGTGTAAGAGGGTTCCCTTTTCTCCGCATCCTCTCCAACATTTGTTGTTTCCTGCCTTGTTAATTTTCCCCATTCTCACTGGTGTGAGGTGGCATCTCCTTGTGGTTTTGATTTGTATTTCCCTGATGGCAAGTGATGCGGAGCATTTTCTCATGTGCATGTTGACCATGTCTATGTCTTACTCTGGGAGATTTCTCTTCATGTCTTTTGCCCATTTCCTGATTGGATTGTTTGTTTCTTTGGTGTTGAGTTTAATAAGTTCTTTATAGATCTTGGAAACTAGCCCTTTATCTGATACGTCATTTGCAAATATCTTCTCCCATTCTGTAGGTTGTCTTTGAGTTTTGTTGACTGTATCCTTTGCTGTGCAAAAGCTTATCTTGATGAAGTCCCAATAGTTCATTTTTGCTTTTGTTTCTTTTGCCTTCGTGGATGTATCTTGCAAGAAGTTACTGTGGCTGAGTTCAAAAAGGGTGTTGCCTCTGTTCTCCTCTAGGATTTTGATGGAATCTTGTCTCACATTTAGATCTTTCATCCATTTTGAGTTTATCTTTGTGTATGGTGCAAGAGAGTGGTCTAGTTTCATTCTTCTGCATGTGGATGTCCAATTTTCCCAGCACCATTTATTGAAGAGACTGTCTTTCTTCCAGTGGATAGTCTTTCCTCCTTTATCGAATATTAGTTGACCATAAAGTTGAGGTTCCACTTCTGGGTTCACTATTCCATTCCATTGATCTATGTGTCTGTTTCTGTGCCAGTACCACACTGTCTCTTTTAAAAATTTTTTTTAAATTTATGATAGTCACAGAGAGAGAGAGAGGCAGAGACATAAGCAGAGGGAGAAGCAGGCTCCATGCACTGGGAGCCCGATGTGGGATTTGATCCCGGGTCTCCAGGATCGCGCCCTGGGCCAAAGGCAGGCGCCAAACCACTGTGCCACCCAGGGATCCCAGTACCACACTGTCTTGATGACCACAGCTTTGTAGTACAACCTGAAATCTGGCATTGTGATGCCCCCAGATATGGTTTTCTTTTTTAAAATTCCCCTGGCTTTTCGGGGTCTTTTCTGATTCCACACAAATCTTAAGATAATTTGTTCTAACTCTCTGAAGAAAGTCCATGATATTTTGATAGGGATTGCATTAAACGTGTAAATTGCCCTGGGTAACATTGACATTTTCACAATATTAATTCTGTATTGGCTAGTATCTTGTTGAGAATTTTTGCATCCATGTTCATCAGGGATATTGGTCTGTAATTCTCCTTTTTGGTGGGGTCTTTGTCTGGTTTTGGAATTAAGGTGATGCTGGCCTCATAGAACGAATTTGGAAGTGCTCCATCTCTCTCTATCTTTCCAAACAGCTTTAGTAGAATAGGTATGATTTCTTTAAACGTTTGATAGAATTCTCCTGGGAAGCCATCTGGCCCTGGACTCTTGTGTCTTGGGAGGTTTTTGATGACTGCTTCAATTTCCTCCCTGGTTATTGGCCTGTTCAGGTTTTCTATTTCTTCCTGTTCCAGTTTTGGTAGTTTGTGGGTTTCCAGAAACACGTCCATTTCTTCTAGATTGCCTAATTTATTGGCATATAGCTGTTCATAATATGTTTTTAAAATCGTTTGTATTTCCTTGGTGTTGGTAGTGATCTCTCCTTTCTCATTCATGATTTTATTAATTTGAGTCTTCTGTCTTCTTTTTAATAAGGCTGGCTAATGGTTTATCTATTTTATTAATTCTTTCAAAGAACCAACTCCTGTTTTGTTGATCTGTTCCAGAGTTCTTCTGGTCTCGATTTCATTGAGTTCTGCTCGAATCTTAATTAACTCTCTTCTTCTGCTGGGTGTAGGATCTATCTACTGTTTTTTCTCTAGCTCCTTTATGTGTAAGGTTAGCTTTTGTATTTGAGTTCTTTCCAGTTTTTGAATGGATGCTTGTATTGTGATGTATTTCCCCCTTAGGACTGCTTTTGCTGTGTCCCAAAGATTTTGAATGGTTGTATCTTCATTCTCTTTAGTTTCCATGAAGCTTTTTAATTCTTCCTTAATTTCCTGGTTGACCCTTTCCTCTTTTAGCAGGATGGTCCTTAACCTCCACGTGTTTGAGGTCCTTCCAAACTTCTTGTTGTGATTTAGTTCTAATTTCAAGGCATTATGGTCTGAGAATATGCAGGGGACGATCCCAATCTTTTGGTATCGGTTCAGACCCGATTTGTGACCCAGTATGTGGTCTATTCTGGAGAAAGTTCCATGTGCACTTGAGAAGAATGTGTATTCAGTTGCGTTTGGATGTAAAGTTCTGTAGATATCTGTGAAATACATCTGGTCCAGTGTATCATTTAAAGCTCTTGTTTCTTTGGAGATGTTGTGCTTAGAAGACCTATCAAGGGTAGAAAGGGCTAGATTGAAGTCACCAAGTATAGGTGTATTATTATCTAAGTATTTCTTCACTTTGGTTATTAATTGGTTTAAATATTTGGCAGCTCCCACATTCGGGGCATATATATTGAGGATTGTTATGTCCTCTTGTTGGATAGATCCTTTAAGTATGATATAGTGTCCCTCTTCATCTCTCACTACAGTCTTCGGGGTAAATTTTAGTTTATCTGATATAAGGATGGCTACCCCTGCTTTCTTTTGAGGACCATTTGAATGGTAAATGGTTCTCCAACCTTTTATTTTGAGGTTGTAGGTGTCCTTCTGTCTAAAATGAGTCTCTTGTAGACAGCAAATAGATGGGTCCTGCTTTTTTATCCAGTCTGAAACCCTGCGCCTTTTCATGGGGTCATTAAGCCCGTTCATGTTCAGAGTTACTATTGACAGATATGAGTTTAGTGTCATCATGATATCTATTCAGTCCTTGTTTTTGTGGATTGTTCCACTGAACTTCTTCTTAAAGGGGAATTTTAAGAGTCCCCCTTAAAATTTCTTGCAGAGCTGGTTTGGAGGTCACATATTCTTTCAGTTCCTGCCTGTCTTGGAAGCTCTTTATCTCTCCTTCCATTTTGAATGAGAGCCTTGGTGGATAAAGTATTCTTGGTTGCATGTTCTTCTCATTTAGGACCCTGAATATATCCTGCCAGCCCTTTCTGGCCTGCAAGGTCTCTGTGGAGAGCTGCAGTCTTTTAGGGAGCTCGGCCGCGGGGTATGGCGCACTCTCCCCGGGGCGCAGGTGTCTGTTAGTGTCCCAGGGAGCCCAGGGGCATCCCCGCCCTCCTGGGTCCTGCTCTAACTCCCTGCGAGCCCCTTTCCGCCGGGGAAGGTTGGTGCAGCTCCTGCTTCTCCGGGACGGGGCTCTCCTGTCCTGGGGACACTCACCCCGGCCTCAGCCCGGCTCCTCGCGGGGCCCCTCCCCCTCGGAGGCCTTTTGTTTATTTCTTTTTCCCCGTCTTCCTACCTTGATAGAAGCGCGAACTCTTCTCACTGCAGCATTCCATCCGTTCTCTCTTTAAATCTCAGGCCGAATTTGTAGATTTTCAGGATGATTTGAAGGTTATCTAGGTAATTTGGTGGGGACAGGTGATTTGGGGACCCTACTCTTCCACCATCTTGCCCCTCCTCCTTGAATAGATATTTCTGCCATTACACTTGACGGGATGAGCACTGGGTGTTATTCTATATGTTGGCAAATTGAACAACAATAAAAAATAAATTTATAAAAAAAAGATATTTCTGCCCTTATATGGAGAGATGGAGATCTTTTTTAGAAAGATCTCCATTGGGCTCCCTGGGTGGCGCAGCGGTTTGGCGCCTGCCTTTGGCCCAGGGAGCGATCCTGGAGACCCGGGATCGAATCCCACGTCGGGCTCCCGGTGCATGGAGCCTGCTTCTCCCTCTGCCTGTGTCTCTGCCTCTCTCTCTCTCTCTCTGTGACTATCATAAATAAATAAAAATTTTAAAAAAAGAAAGATCTCCATTGATGAGAACTAGACTATACCATAGTTGTCCTGGGAAAACTGAGGTAAGCTTTGGTGGCCTCTTGTGTCATATACAGAAAGTATAGGAATATGATTACATATTGCCTTTCTAGAGCTTACACATTAAATAATTTTACTTGTTTGAAATTTTGATGGAGATACAGGAACAAATTTTAAAAGCTTTCAAAAGGCCAGGTGATGGGAACTAAAGACTACACTTATGATAAAGACACAAACCAAAATGTATCTAAAGCCCATGCACTTTATTCCTGGGGGAGGTACAAAGCACGTATTTAATCTTGCTTTAAACACAACTCTAAAAGCTTGGACAACAGTCTTCTGAACTCAAATTATAAGCAGCTAAGTAGAAAACATGAAAGCAAGATTCAGGTAGAATCAAGTAGGTGAATAAATGAAAACAAACATACTATAAGAACACAAACTTTGCATCTGTCATAAATGTTAACCTGTGAGAAAACAATCAGAAAACTTCAAATCATGAGACTGTCAACAACACAACTGGCCTGGACTCTTCAAAAGTGTCATTGTGCATGAAAGACTGGGAAAGAAGAGACTCTTCTAGGTTAAGAGACAAGAGGACCATATACAATGCACAATCCTGCGCTGCATCCTACATCCTGCATCAGAGAAATAAAATAGCCACAAACGACATTTTGTTTTTGAACTGGAGAATTCTGAAATGGAGTATGTATCAGGCAGTATTATATCAATGTTAGATTTCTTGGGTGTGATGATGGTGTTGTGGTTATGCAGGAGAATGTCTGTTCTTAGAACATGTATGCTTCAGTATTTAGTGGGAAGGTATCATCTTGTCTAAAATTGACTTTTAAACAGTTCATTAAAATGTACATTTGTGTGTGTGTATATATGTATGAATCTCTATCCCCTCCTTTCCTCTTCTATTTATTCTATTCTTCCATCCATCCTTCCATCTATTGGATAAAGCAAGCATGACAAAATGTCAACAATCAGTGAAACCAACTGAAGTGTAAAAAAGATAAACATAGTAGAAAAAGGGCAAGCAAGGCTAAAATGCTCAAATCCCCATGCAGAATATGGCAAATGAAGCAATTTGGATTGGGGAGGGAGATGGGGGTACTTTTAACATCAGCTGTTTAATTAGGCAGCTAAAAATTCTATGATTTTATACCATTTCCCCTGAAAATAAATGGTTTCTGACCTAGGTCAGTGATGACAAAGTAAGGAAGGATAACATGTATGGAGATAAAGGGACTAACTCATGGTTACCAACTGCCATAATGAGCGGGAAAGATCTAAGAGAGGATTCTAAGCCTCTTGGTGGTCCTTCACATTTGCAACTGTTCAGCTATGAGGCAGATACTTGAGCCCTCTAACCACACGGAGCTCCAATGGGCACAGAGCGATTCTCTCCTTATTGGGCGGTGTTTACAGCTCATGCTCAGCCTGTTGTCTGGGGTCAGTACACTGTTTTCAGGTTGAGCTGAAGTGTACCAAAGAGTGACCTCCGTTACCATGGCTATGATCTCACTAGAGTAAGATGGGAACTGTATATGTTATAAAGAACAGAAAACTCTCACAAATTCAGACACAAATTATCACTGCAAAAATTACTGAAATTGATGAATTGGTGGGGATGAAAAACAGAAAAAAACCAAACTAGTAGTATGTGAACAGCAGGAGTCAACATGACAGTTGCCATGAGAGTTGTGTCTAACAGTCTCAGCATCATAAATGCCATGTAAAAAGGCCATTTCTGAGAACCATTAGCCTGGAGGGAAGTAAAAATCTTCAGGAGGGCAGGGGCAGCCTCTTTCTTCTTCTTCCTTACTACATACCCAGGACAGCCAAAACTTAAAAAAACATGGGTAAGAAATGTATGCCTTTGTTTATGTAAAAGAAATTAAGTATAGTCATGTGATCTTTTTCTTGTCAAGATTTCAGACCTGAGGGTGTATGATGACAAACAACTGAGCAAACATCCAATTACTTTTCTAACAAAACATCTCCTTGTTGAACAACTCAGTGGAGGGCAGTGGGAGGAGAGGCAGCGTCTTTGTTTGAGCCGCCCTTTCCAACACACCTGTCTGAGGGCCTCCAGCCACTTAGGATGTCCTGAGTTCCTAAGGCTGTGCTGCCCACATGGCTGTGAGCCACATTCCGGTGACTGGTACATACTCCCCATGTGTTCCTTTTGCTTGCTAGAGGGAAATCCTTAATGTAATACACTGCCATTGGTATGTGGATCTTTACCAGAATTCAACTGTCACGGTAAAGATAAAAGAAAAAATCCAAATAACAATGTCTAGTTTTGAACTTTGAAGACATGAAAGTGGGGGGGGGGGACGTAAAATTCTTAACAATTTCCTAATTAGGCTACACATGCACAGTTATCCTAGAGGAGTACACTGATACCTGTTTCCATTCCAATGAATAATGAAATATTCTGTATATAAAAAAACTTTATATCTTTATATTTTGATCTCTTTTCAATGAGAGGATATTAGCTGATTCTACCAAAACATATTACAATTGAAAGTTAAAAAAATATAGTTGAAAGTTAATTGGGGAGGAAACCTCCCTAAAAGCTAAACTCAAGAAAAATTAATTTCAATACAGGATTCTTTTTTTTTTTCAATACAGGATTCTTACACATGAAATCATGATATTTCCTAAAATGGGAAAAAAAAAGCTTCTTAAAATACTTACCAGAAGTGGTATTATTTGTAAGGTATTTTTGATGGATGGATTTTTGCAAATGGCTTCTTGTACATCTGAAAGAATTATGCCATGATACAAAAATAACTTAGTGATCTATATTGACAGAGAAGAACAACTAAAGAATCAGATATTAAATTCTGGTATGTTAAAATACTCAAAACAGAGTTAAGAGTTTTTTCCTATTGTGCCAGAAACCGTGTTTACACTTATATTAGGTAGGAAATAGAAGTAGTTTGCTTAAAAACAATGACATAAAACTAAAGTTGATAAAAAGGAATTCCTAATACTTTGACCATTCGACTAGAATCTTTATTTAAATACTGGGTTTTCGGGATCCCTGGGTGGAGCAGCGGTTTGGCGCCTGCCTTTGGCCCAGGGCGCGATCCTGGAGACCCGGGATCGAATCCCACGTCGGGCTCCCGGTGCATGGAGCCTGCTTCTCCCTCTGCCTGTGTCTCTGCCTCTCTCTCTTTCTCTCTCTGTGACTATCATAAATAATAATAAATAAAAATTAAAAAAAAATAAATACTGGGTTTTCTTTTCCATTTGTCTTTCTTCTTTTTTTAAACCAAAAGGAGATTTCATTCTTGGAGCATTGCAGGAAGGAGATGTCTGTTTAGTTGGGAAGGCACAGGAGTTGAGTGATCGGTCACCTCTGTTGCCTTTTCAGGGCCTAGACTTGTCCATACCAGGGGTCCCCAAAGAAAAGAGAACACAGCTTCAAGCAGAATGCTTTCAGGGAAGTGCTAAGTACGTGGAGTGTCTACAACAGGTGACTGAGGTTTTCAGTCTCGACCTGCTCTTCCTCTCCAGCCTGCAGTGTGCAGACATGCCACCCTGGGCCTTGCAGCCCCACCCCCACCATGGGGACACCCCCTAACTCCGCAGCAGGTGTATCCCTGCCCCAGAGGAACGGACTTGCCCTGCTTTTACCCTCCTGGGATTTGCTGCATGCGGTTCCTCTATGGTGACGTGTGTGTGCCTGGGTGGTGCTACCCCCTGCATCCTCTTGATGCACCTGGGTGGGCTAGGGGCAGATCGCTGGCCCAAAGGGTATGGAGGGTATGCTTGTGTCCTCCTGAGACTGCACCTGCTCACACCCTGGAGCATGTCACTGGGCCTCACTGGACCAGGGTGCGGGACACCTGCCTGGTGGTCATCGCACACATTTCTCTCATAGAGAAGCTCCTGTCTTCCTCTCTTGGTTCTCTTGTCTCATTTTCTTATTGATTTATAGTTCTTTACATATTTTGAATAAGAGTCCTTCTTCTATGTATTCTAAATATATTCTCTCACTTTGTGGCCTGTCTATTCATTCTTTTAATGATTTTTTAAAAAAGATTTATTAGAGAGTGAGCAAGAAGAGAGAGAGAACAGGCGTGTGTGTGGGGGAGAGGGCAGAGGCAGAGAGAGAGAAGCTGGAGCAGACTCCTGCCCAGCAGAGAGCCAGGTGGGGCTCCATCTCATGCCCAAACCAAGAATCTATTGCTTCAGGGGCTGAGCCACCCAGGTGCTCCAATGATATTCTGATATGAAGAAAAGTTTATAATTTTAATATAATTTATTTTCTCCTCTATGGATTATGTTCCTTGCACTCTAAGAAATACTTCCTTAACCTGAGGTTAGAAAAAAATTTTAAATATTATCTCCTAGAAGCTTTATATATTTTACTTCATATTTAATCTTTAATCACAGTAATTTGGTACTAAGTTTTATGTATATTTGATAGCAGTTCAATTTAACCTCTGCTGGGTATCCAATTTTTCCAATATGGAGTGACAGACAATTTGTCTGAAAATGACCCCAGAAGTTCTCCTAGCCATTTGTCAGTGTGCTATCTGGGACCCCAAGCAGGCATTCAGCCCACGTGAGGGGTGCTGTGTTGACTCTGGCTCCCTGTGACATGGACACCTTCTCCTCCCAGCACAAAGTGGCTACAGCTTTGCACATGGGGATTTGATGGACTGCAGACTATCCCAATGGTCTCAGTCCTCTGCTCTGTCCCCTCCCTGACCATCTTTTTCATTTCCATCCTGGGATTTCAGCTGGAAATTCCCTATCACCTATCTTCAAATTCATTCTTTCCTCAGCTGTGTTGAGTCTACTGGTGAGGTGATATTTTTCATTTTTCTCTCTCATGTGTCCATCTGACTCTGTTTCCATATCTTTTTTTTCCAGATTCCCCGTGTGTTCATGCACATCTCTTTTCTTTCTTTAGCATGTTAGTCACAGTCATTTAAAATTACCCACCTGAGACTTCCAGTGTCTGAGTCATCTCTGTGTCTCCATCTGCGGATTGCTTTGTCCCTTGCCAATATTTTCCTTGCTTTTTTTTTTTTTTTTTTTTTTTTGTGTCTCTTCATATTTGACTGACTGCTAAACTTTATGTTTAGAAGTGGTTACTAAGGCATAATGTACTCATGCCTTGACATGGCTGTGCCTCCTCTGCTAGGCAGCTGGAGTGAATGTGGCTCATCAACAGGATCAAAGTAGGCTCCGTGCCCAGTATGGTGGCTGAACCAACAACCTGAGATCAAGAGGCCCTCCTCCATTGATGGTGTGGCTGGGCAGCCCTGGGTTGGGGCTTTGTGGCTGCTGTGGTTCCCTTTAGTTCCTCACTGGTTCCCCGTTCCTCTGCTGGTATTTTGTGCTCCTGCAGGGCTCACAGAAGTTTTTCTTGTCGGTCTTCCTGCTCCATGTCAGCCTTGGGCCTTCCCAGATGTCTGCACACTAGCAGCACACTCTCTGTAGGCGCCTGCCCTCCCCAGCAGCAGATTCCTGTTGCTCACTTGGTTTTGTTGGCCTCACAGCAAGGAGCAGTGAAGTTGTCTGTTTTCATAGTTGTCAACTCTGCCTTCTGTCTCCAACATGTTTTATGCAAGAGACTTTTGTGCCTGTCCTCCAATAAACATTGGGAGGCTTATGGGGATCTGGGCTCATCCTGTCCCCTGCCAAACCCTAGTATAAGCTTTTTTCTTTCCCCTTCCCCATACTCCCATCAGTCTTCACTTGAGCCTGGGGGCAACCCACAAAGCTTGCTGCATTGTTCTGTAGGAGAGAAGGTACTGTGCTGGGCCTCACGCCTTCCCCACAGCATGGCTCCCTCCTCTGCACCTGCTGCCTTGAGGCCCCATTTCACACACTGCCTGTCCCTGCCCTCCACCATCTCCTGCTCTGCTCTCTCTCTCTCTTTTTAAACGATTTTATTTATTTATTCATGGGAGACAGAGAGAGAGAGAGAGAGAGAGAGGCAGAGACACAGGCAGAGGGAGAAGCAGGCTCCATGGAGGGTGCCTGATGCAGGACTCTATCCCGGGGCTCCAGGATCATGCCTTGGGTCAAAGGCAGGCACTAAACCACTGAGCCACCCAGGGATCCCATCTATTGTTTAAATTATTTATTTATTTATTCATGAGAGACACAGACACAGACAGAGACACAGACACAGAAGGAGAAGCAGGCTCCCTGCAGGGAACCTGACGTGGCACTCAATCTCAGGACCCCGGGATCATGCCCTGACCAAAGGTAGATGCTCAACCACTGAGCCACCCATGTGCCCCTGCTCTCTACTTCTCTCATGAAGAACATGTAGGTTCATGGAGAAGAATCTGTAAGTGGGTGTGAACTCCTCTTCTGTAGCTCCCAGGGGTTTTACATTCTCATAGTAATTCACACTTACCCTTTAGCACTTTGTTAAACATTTAAGCAGAATTCCTAACATCAGCTTTTATGGAATCTGGCATTTCTTTCCCCCATACTCTGTCCCAGGTGAGCTAATGCTCCTGTCCTGTTTCAAAATATTTTGTAATTTTCATTATGGTATGAAAATAATTTTATTTTGAACCACAGTTTATTTAAAAATGTGCTTCTCTCTCTTTTTTAAAGATTTCATTTATGAGAGAGAGAGAGGGGGAGAGAAAGAGAAAGCTTGAGCAGGGGGAAGAGCAGAGGGAGAGGGACAAGCAGATTTTGTGCTGAGTGGGGAGCCAGATGCAGGGCTCAGGTCATGATCTCAAGGTCCTGAGACTGAGATCATGACCTGAGCCAAAAATCAAGAGTCAGATGCTTAACTGACTGAGCCACCTGGGTGCCCAGAATTGTACTTGTCAATGGTTATCTTTTTGTTATTCATTTTTAGCTAAATTGCATTGTGGTCAGAGTCTGTGCAAAACTCCAATCCTTTGAAATGTTTCAGGCTTGTTTTATGGTATAGTATATGGCTCATTTTAATACATATTCTATGTATATTTGTAAAGAATGTGTCCCTTTAATCAAGTTTGTTAATCATGTTTGATTCTTACACATCTATTTCTTTTTTTCTATCTAGTCAGTTTTTTCTTTTTTTAATAAATTTATTTTTTATTGGTGTTCAAACTATCTAGTCTGTTTTTTCTATCAATTCCTAGCAATGTAAAAAAAGAAATCTCCCACCATGGCTAAAACATATTTTAGATATTTTGAGGCATGTTTTTAAATGCATATAAAATGAAAATGTTTTATATATTTCTCCTGAATTAAAGCTTTGATCATCATGATCCTCTTTATGTCTACTAATGCATGCTTTCT
Organism: Nyctereutes procyonoides; assembly: GCF_905146905.1. Taxonomy (NCBI): domain Eukaryota; kingdom Metazoa; phylum Chordata; class Mammalia; order Carnivora; family Canidae; genus Nyctereutes; species Nyctereutes procyonoides. Next base: position 60,015,119 of record NW_026575140.1, on the reverse strand, counting down.
GCTTTATCGTCAATTTTGTTTGATAATAATACATTGAAACTAATTTTCCTTTGGTTAGAATTTGCTTGGTATTTTCCATCTTTTTTATTTTCAGCTATTCTATATCCTTATGTTTTAAATATAGTGTTTATAAACAAAATATGTTATAAAATATAAATTTTAAAAAGATATTTATTTAAAGATTTTGATTATTTGAGAGAGAGAGTGTGTGAAAGAGAGAGCACAACGGGAACAGCAGAGTGAGAGAAGTAGACTCCCAGCTGAGCCCCACGTGGGACTCTATCCCAGAACCTTGAGATCATGACCTGAGCTGAAGGCAGATGCTTCACCGACTGACCCACCCAGGCACCCCTAAAATATCTTTTAAATGTAGCATATAATCCACATACATTCATTGTCAGAACATTTGTATATACCATTTTATAGCACAGTATTTCTGTTTATCCTATGTCTTCTATGTTTATTTTTCACTCTCGTCTGTTCTTATATTGGATCAATTTGACTTTTTTTTTTTTTGCATGCCACTTTTCTCTTTAACCAGTTTGAAAATTGTATACTCTATTCCTAGTCCTTTACATGTGACCCTTGTTAACTATCAGAAGCATACTTCCTCTACCACTATCTAAAGTTAATCTGACCAAGGGAGTATCATGCTATGTGAAATAAGTCAGAGAAAGACAAATACTGTAAATTTCACTCATATGTGAAATTTAAGAGACAAAACAAATAAGCAAAGAAAAAAAGAGACAAACCAAGAAACAGACTGAACTATGGAAAACAAGCTGCTGGTGGCCTGAGGGCAGGTAGGCAGTGCAACGGGGAAGCAAGCAATGGGGATGGAGGAGGGCATTTATGATGATGAGTACTGAGTAATGTGCACAAGGTGGAACCAGTATATTGAACACCTGAAACTAATATAACACTGTATGTTAGTCATACTCAAATAGAAAAAGGTTAAACTGTACCAAATTCCTTAAGAAGAATCCTACTAACCTAGTATCATTTTTGTTCTCCCAACGAATACATTATTTTTAATATTTTAGGTATTTTAATAGGCTAATGTTTTTCTTTCTGAAACAGACATGACTTTATTATGTTTATTTTACATAACATTTGCTCAAATTTACCCTCTCAGACTGAGATTACTTCTGGTCTGCTGAAATGCATTCTTTAGAATTGCCTTTGGTAAGGATTTGCTATTAACAAAATCTCATAGAAAATGTGCCACAGGGGATCCTGGGTGGCTCAGTGGTTTAGCACCTGCCTTCGGCCCAGGGCATGATCCTGGAGTCCTGGGATCAGGTCCCACGTCGGGCTCCTTGCATGGAGCCTCCTTCTCCCTCTGCCTGTGTGTGTCTCTGCGCCTTTCTCTCTCTCTCTGGGTCTCTTATTAATAAATAAATAAATAAATAAATAAATAAATAAATAAATAAATAAATAAATAAATAAATAAAATCTTTTAAAAAAAAAGGAAAGAAAATGTGCCACATCCTACACAGATACACACGAGACAGAGGGCGGTGGAAAAGCTTGCACATCTTTCTCTGTCATCTGCTCAATCCCGAAACTCAGATATGGAAGCTTTTCCCAGCCCTCTTGGTCCCTGGGTATATAACTGTATGGTGTAGCTCCTTGGGAGGTGCAACGTTATGGGGTGAGGATCTTCTGGAGACTACCCATCAGGGCTTTATATCCTGTTTCTTTATCTGTGAAGCCATGAAAAGCAAAGCTCAGTTTCACTGTGTGGGTTAAATAAATATCCACAAGACAACAGCTAGCTACAGCATTTTCCTTAACTTTCTGGGTTTCTATCTGTATTCAGTTCCTGGTCTTAGAATTCCTTATATTCAGGGCACCTGGGTGGCTCAGTCAGTTAAGTGTCTGACTCTTGATTTCTGCTCAAGTCATTCTCAGGGTTGTGAGATCAAGCCCCACGTTGGGCTCTGTGCTGAGTGTGGAGTTGGCTTAAGATTCTCCCTCTCCACTCGCCCCCCACCCAAAAGAATTCCTTATATTCTTACCAGCTAATTGTTATATTTAAGTTTTTCATTTTTTAAAGATTGTATTTATTTATTCATGATAGACAGAGAGAGGCAGAGACACAGGCAGAGGGAGAAGCCGGCTTCCTGCAGGGAGCCTGAGGCAGGACCCAATCCCAGATCCTAGGATCATGCCCTGAGCCGAAAGCAGATGCCCCACTGCTGAGCCACCCAGGTGTCCCTGTTATATTTAAGATTTTTAAAAGTACTTAATTCAGAATTTATGGTTGTTTTCGATGGATGGTCAGTAAAGCTACCTAGCCTGTCGCATTGCTGAGATGGAAGTGTATTTATACATCCCTAAAAGATAGATAAGCCTGTCAAAGAAACTGACATCATCATAAATGACATAAATATGGTATATGTGAAATAGTAAGGTATATGCAAATATATATAATATGGATATAAAAATTTATTTATTTATTTATTTATTTATTTATTTATTTATTTATTTATTTATTTATTTATTTTAGAGAGAGGGAGAGAGAATGTGTGTGTGAGTGGGGGGAAGGGGAGAGGGCAAGAGAGAATCCTCAAGCAGACTCCCCAATGAGTGAGGAGCCTGATGAGGGGCTCAGTCTCACGACCCTGAGATCACAACCTGAGCTGAAATCAAGAGTGTTATGTAACCAACTGAGCCACTCAGGCACCCCTACTCAAGTATATTTTTAATTGTCACATACTTGATTTAAATAGCTAATAATCTGGATACATTATTTCCAATTTGTAAATTAAAATCTTTTTAAAAATGTTTAAACATTTTTTAAAACATTTTTAAAAAGATTTTATTTATTTACTCATGAGAGACAGAGAGAGAGGCAGAGACACAGGCAGAGGGAGAAGCAGGCTTCCTGTGGGGAACCTGATATGGAACTCGATCCTAGGACCCCTGGATCATGTCCCGAGCCGAAAGGAGATGCTCAACCACTGAGCCACCCAGGCATCTCTAAATTAAATTAAATTTTAAATTAAAATTGTCTAACTACAAAATATAACATTTCTTGTAAAAGGTGTTCTTCCATACTTACAGTATAACCTCTCATTGAGACGACTGAGGGACTGTAGGATCTTCTGTTCTTCGGCTGAGAGTGCACAGATGTTGAATGACTGGGTCTTATTTAAAGCTAGATTTGGTTTCTGTAGCTGCTTGCTATTCATGACAGTAAGAATTTCATCCTCAGGCACTGAAGCTCTCACTAGATTTTCAGCCATCAAAAACTGAGAAGTACTATCTGAAACTACAGAAATTCTACATTAATTATTCTTTGATCCCTTGTCTTTGAGATCTTATACCTACTTAACGGACATGTTTCTCAAATAGAAACCCAGTAAATGTTCTATTACTTTGCACTTTATTTATCAGCATTATCTATATCTAATAGTTTCCCATCTCTGTTTAAAAAACAGAAATTCAAAGTGATGGCAGTAAGGCAATGAAAATCCTGAGCTAAAGGAAAAACACATCAAGTTTAGATTATGTTTGTGTAGTAATTTTGTTATTCATTGGTAGTTCAAAGAGAAGGTAGATTGCCTTTATAATAACAATCAAGATAAATTATAAATAAAAGAGTAAAAGAAAAGGAATTTAAGGAAATGTTAGAAAACCAGACAATGAGCTGAAAAGAACTGAAAGCGTAGGAATAGACCCAGTTAGGTACAGGAATTTAACATACGTCAAAGAAGCATCAAAGTCTTGAGGGCAGGGACAGATGACTCAATAAATTAGTATGTTGCTTATAAAAGAATCAATTTGCAGTGTTCTTTTAAATCATCCATTTGAACAAATTCAAAGGAAATTTTAAAAATTTAATTTAATGAATGAAACCATTAAAGCAATCTAGAGGAGAAAGGAAGAAACGCTTCTGAATTTCTGTGTTGGGAAGGTTCTTTAGTCTTAAAAGTAACGGAGAATCACTAAGACTATAAGAGAAGTTAATTATTTAAGGGCAGTCTTCCCTAACAGACTTTAAGTTTTTGAAAGGCAAGACTTGTGTGTGTTTTGTGCATTACTGTATATCCAATATCTAGTTGTAGGTGGGAAATTAGCTCTCATTTGTTGTTGTTGTTTTAAGATTTTATTTATTTATTCATGAGAGAGAGAGAGAGAGGCAGAGACATAGGCAGAGAGAGAAGTAGGTTCCTGTGGGGAGCCTGATGCAGGACTTGATCCTGTGACTGGGGATCACACCCTGAGCCGAAGACAGATGCTCAACCACTGAGCCACCCAGGCATCCCTTGATTGTTTGTTGAATGAAAAAAAAGGAAGGCTTCTAAATGTAAACATATAAGTGGAGTAAAACATAAATAATAAAGAAATAAAAACATTTGCAATTAATATGAAGAATAGAACCCTTGATATTTAAAGAATTTGCAGAAATCAGTAAGAAAATACCAAAACTCCAATATCTAAAGGAAAAAACAATATGAAGGACCAATTCACCAAAAGTAAAGATACATAAACAACTAAGCATATTTTTATAAAAGATATATAATTCAAAACTAATATAACAGAATTTCTTTGCCTGCCATGTAAGCAAATCATAGAAATAATTCTACCTCAAGTTGGCATACACCCCAGAAAAGTTTTAAATGGTATTGCTCAGGAAAATACTTTAGAATCTGTAAAAGGAGCTATAACAATGCCTATTTCCTCTGATCCAGTAATCACTTAATACATAGAATTTCATTCAACAAATCCTTATTTAGGTGCCAATGACATATAAAATACTGTGATTTTAATTCTTGGAATCTCCATCTTATGGACATGATCGAAAAGTCGGGGAAAGCTTCATGTAGAAAGATGTTCAATACATCATTATTTAGAATAAAAAACCTGGCAACAGTGTAAATGTGCAGGGTAAGGGGAGCTCCAATCCCACACAGTCTACCGGTCACCTAGTGTGAACAGACTTGGGAAAGCCCACAGAGCAGTGAAATCGCTGGGAACAAAGCTCAGAGAAAAACCTTAAACTGACACATACCTTCTTTACCATGAGAAGTACCCCTTATAGTCTGTTTTGGCTCACTTGACCTTGGCTGGACACTTTGTCCAAAATTCTACAAAAATATAATAGTATATCAGAATATATCTCCATATTTAAAAGTTCATGATTATATATTTAGTAAAAATAAATATGCACTCCATATAGTTTTAGTAAAAATAAATATGCACTCTACATAGTTTCAGTTATCACTGCTCATGAAACCTGTATCAAAGCAGAAATCCACAGGCAACACCCTTTTTGAACTCGGCCACAGTAACTTCTTGCAAGATACATCCACGAAGGCAAAAGAAACAAAAGCAAAAATGAACTATTGGGACTTCATCAAGATAAGAAGCTTTTGCACAGCAAAGGATACAGTCAACAAAACTAAAAGACAACCTACAGAATGGGAGAAGATATTTGCAAATGACGTATCAGATAAAGGGCTAGTTTCCAAGATCTATAAAGAACTTATTAAACTCAACACCAAAGAAACAAACAATCCAATCAGGAAATGGGCAAAAGACACGAAGAGAAATCTCACAGAGGAAGACATAGACATGGCCAACATGCACATGAGAAAATGCTCCGCATCACTTGCCATCAGGGAAATACACATCAAAACCACAACGAGATACCACCTCACACCAGTGAGAATGGGGAAAATTAACAAGGCAGGAAACCACAAATGTTGGAGAGGATGCGGAGAAAAGGGAACCTTCCTGCACTGTTGGTGGGAATGTGAACTGGTGCAGCCACTCTGGAAAACTGTGTGGAGGTTTCTCAAAGAGTTAAAAATAGACCTGCCCTATGACCCAGCAATTGCACTGCTGGGGATTTACCCCAAAGATTCAGATGCAATGAAACGCCAGGACACCTGCACCCCGATGTTTCTAGCAGCAATGTCCACAATAGCCAAACTGTGGAAGGAGCCTCGGTGTCCATCGAAAGATGAATGGATAAAGAAGCTGTGGTCTATGTATACAATGGAATATTACTCAGCCATTAGAAACGACAAATACCCACCATTTGCTTCGACGTGGATGGAACTGGAGGGTATTATGCTGAGTGAAGTAAGTCAATCGGAGAAGGACAAACAGTGTATGTTCTCATTCATTTGGGGAATATAAATAATAGTGAAAGGGAATATAAGGGAAGGGAGAAGAAATGTGTGGGAAATATCAGAAAGGGAGACAGAACATGAGAGGCTCCTAACTCTGGGAAACGAACTAAGGGTGGTGGAAGGGGAGGAGGGCGGGGGGTGGGGGTGAGTGGGTGACGGGCACTGAGGGGGACACTTGACGGGATGAGCACTGGGTGTTATTCTGTATGTTGGTAAGTTGAATACCAATACAAAATTAATTTATTAAAAAAAACGAAGCAGAAATCAAGAATTCCTGGAATAAGTCCTTTCTAGGATAACTGAATATTTAAAAAAATGTTTTATGTGGATTTTGGAAAATGTTCAGGTTGCAGTGTTACCTTGGATATTGGAAGAAGGAAGTTAGAGTGCTAGTTCAAGGGCTGGCAAACACTGACGGTAAGTAAGGTCTATAAGCTGATGGGTTTACATTGTCACCGCAGGTGGGGCCCCCACGAGGCCAGGGACCCCAGGAGGCCAGGCTTGCAGAAGAGCTGGTGCTGCCCCAACGCCCAGGAGGCCAGGACGCCCCAACCCGGGGCACGCAACCCTTTCCCTCGGCGCTCGGGTGTGGTAGCGCTGCTCCAGGTTGTTGGGGGACCAGGCTAGCACTGTCCCGGCCTCGGTCACTGTGGCCTCCACCAGAGACTGGGGGTCCCCTGCCCTGACTGCCGGGCAGGGATTGTCGTAGGCTGGAAAGCTCCCAATAGGAACTGGACCCTGCGGAGGCTCCTCGGTTAAAATCAAGAGGGCAGAGAAAGTTAAAATTCCCGTGGTGACCGCGGCCATTCCAAAGCCAGCACGAGGGTGTAGGGCACTGAAGCAGGTGCGCCTGGGGTGGGCTACACTGGAGAGGGCACAGGGGGCCGTGAACGGTGGGGGCAGGGAGGGGGGCATGGTGGGAACCAGGACGGTACGCATGAGTTTGCCAATTTAACAGTTCCTTTTCGTTTGTTGTTCTAACTGTATAATGCTTTAGCATTTAAAATATACGAATAAGGGGATCCCGGGGTGGTTCAGCGGTTTGGCGCCTGCCCTTGGCCCGGGGCACGATCCTGGAGTCCTGGGATCGGGTCCCGGGTTGGGCTCCCGGCATGGAGCCTGCCTGTCCCTCTGCCTGTGTCTCTGCCTCTCTCTCTATGTCTACCATAAATAAATAAATAAATCTTAAAAAAATAAAATACACGAATAAAAAGAAATGCTTGTTCACTTGACGGATTGTGGATGCTGCTCTGAACATGGGGGTGGAAGGCAGAACTTGCACTGCTGAGGAAGCACTAATATCTGGTTAATTAGATGCTGGGGGCAGCTTATTCACATCCTACAGAACTCACTGACTTCTGTCTTACTGTTAAAAATGCTTCATGGGTGAGTTTCCTCCACATTAAAAATCCTATCTATATAAAACAATGAATAGTTCTTACAATATATAAATCATAGAATCCTCAACTCAGAAGTTGGATATAAATTCTCCATAAGGCAGTCAATCCACTGCTATCAAAACTCAAAAGTGCTATTTAAAGTAGAAATTCCAAGTGAAATGCTATTTACTCATCCAATCTACATCTTTTATATTTTAAATTCAATACTTGGATGAGGTTAGACCACCAGAAAATGTCATAGTTAGGTCATTTAGCTCTTACGGATGACCTCCATTAATTTAAAAATTACTTTTCTTAAGCTTTCGACTTTTACTAACCATCACTATCTTGAACAGCCATGTGGACTGTGATCCCCAACTCCAGGTACCCCACAGAAGGGCCTCAGGGGAACCTCTCTTCCCACACGGCCCTTCAAACAACATCCTACCAACATCAATGACCTCAAGAATATGCACCTCATCATCCTCTTGCCATATCTTCCAGGGAGCTTAGATCCATAGAGGATATTTGAACATGAACTAGATTAGTCTTAATGATCAATACACTCACTCTATCCAGGGCTCTAACTTGCTTGTCTTTTTTTTTCTTTTTTACTGTATACTTAAAAACTTTGTTGTGAATAACATGTTTGTATTCCAGAGCTGACTATAAATAATACATGAAAGAATGGTAATTTGTTAAGGTTGGTTTAAAATCTTCATTAGTAATTGATCATATAGGCAGATAGAATATAGCAAATAAGTACAGTAAGTTCCTAGCATAGGGATTCATGCTGTGGTCCACACTTTACAGCAAAAGCACAGTGTTTTGAGAACATTCTGTTTTCCAAGCAATTTTTCACTACTGAATACACATTGTTACTAATATCACACTTACATTCATTTGCTCATTGCACTTCTTTCCTACAGATCCAGAGTTTTGTCTTTTCTGTTCTAAAAGGCTTCTCTGCTTATTTTCAGCAATTCGTTTTCTTCTTACCACAGTAGAATCTTAATGCCAACAAAATGTCAAAATTAATACATTATATGTACAAACTTACGATTTACTTTCAAACATCACAAGAAAACTCTAAATTTCATTCATACAGTCAGAAAACTCTTCATGCGCTTCTGTTATATGTACTATGCACCAAATAGTTACAATAATGAACTAAACAAAATCTCTGCTTCTGAGGAGTTTATAGTTTAGACCAGTGATCTCCAAATGTGCTCTAGAACACTAGGAGGAAAGGTAGAACAGATCACTGCTCTGCAGGAAGAACATACTAGAATTCCAATTTGTATTTATTGTCAAACAATTAGATATTAAACTTCACTATGTTCTATATGGTTGACGCTGGCACCCTTGTTGGTTTGCAAAGTAGGTGACTGTACATTGCATACAGTAAACCAAGTTTTCCTAGAGGAACTACATGTGAGACTGGCAATGGTATCATTCATGAGTGCTCTCTGGCCTCCTGTAATGTCACTGAACTTCATATGTGCCTGGTAAGTAGATTTATGGCCATCTCATAGCATCTGAATGAGTTCTCACAAAATGGAAGTCTAAAAAGACACTTTTGTTGTGCTTCCATTGTATGTGCAATGTTTTATTATTTAAGGTGAATTATAATGGGTGTATGGATATTTTTTTGTTTTTCTATCCTTTTTATATGACTAATTAAAAACATTCTTAGAGAGAGAGGCAAATCAAGAAATAGACCCTTGACTGCAGAGAACACACTGATGGTCACCAGAGGGTGGGGGTGGGGGGATGGCTAGATGGGTGATGGGGATGAAGGAGCACACCTGTGATGAGCCCCAGGGTTGTATGGAAGTGTTGAATTAATTTACTGTACACCTACTGTACTGTAGGCAGTTTGCAGATCCCGAGACAAGATGATGTAGAAGTTTCTTCTACAGCTAATATTTTATGATTTAACTTGTTTTAACAGCAATGCTATTTCCTTTTTTTTTTTTTTTGCAATGCTATCTCCTTGGGAAAGTTAAATTGATTATTCAGTCATCTGCCAAATACAGAGTTTATGAGGTATGTACGTACTTTTCTGCTGTTTACTATTAATAGTAGCCGAGGTATAGAAACCTAAGTGTCCATCAATGGATGAATGAATAAAGAAGACATGGTTTCTATAAACCGTAGAATATTATTCTGCCACAAGAAAGGTGGTTCCGCCATTTGTGACAACATGGATGGGACTTGAGGGTATTATGTTGAGTGAAATAAGTCACACAAAGACAAACACCGTATGATATCACTTACGTGTGGAATCTAAAAAAGCTATACTAGGGGCCCCTGACTGGCTCAGTTGGTAAAGTATGGAGCTCTTAATCTCAGGGTTGGGAGTTAAAGCCCTATGTTGAGCATGGTGCCTACTTAACAAAAATTTAAAAGGCTGAACTAGTGGAAACTGTTGAAGAGTGAGTGGTTCCAGGGTGCAGGAATTGAGATGTTGGTCACAGTTCAAACTTGTAGTAGAAGATGAGTATGTTCTGGAGTTCTGTGCTCTGCATCATGATTATACTCAACAATACTGCATCATATACTTCAAAGTTGCTAAGAGACTAGATCCTAAATGTTCTCACCACAACAGATAAATGACAATTATGTGATCAATGGAGGTGTTGGCTAGCTATGGTAGTAACCATATTGCAATACATAAATGTATCAAATCACACAGAATACACCTTAAACTTACATAATGTAATATGTCAATTATCTTATAATAAAACAAGTATTTTTCTGCAAGAACTCCCCATATTCTTGCAAAACTACAGATTAATGATAAAACTAATAACACAAATACAGGTAAATAAGAAAAAGGCAGGTGACTTATCTTTTATTCTCCTTATAAACTCTTTGCCACAAAATGACAATGACAGTATCATATTTATAACAAAGTTAGAGACACAAATTGAAAAATTATCAAATTATAAAAATAAACCTCATCCTAAATGCATATTGTACCTTGAGATATTAGCTAATAATGGTATATGAATGGTATATGAAATGAAGTAATTGACCTGAAACTAAGCAAAGCATTATTTTTTTAAAAATTTTTAAGCAAAGCATTATTAATAATACATGAGAGAAAAAGTATTTTGTATAATACATAAAATTATTTTAAAGATTTTAAAATGTATTATTTATAAAATACAAAAATTTTAAGTTATTTTAAAAGGTTTGTACTTTATTTTTATTTCATTCTTTAAATGTTTCTATTTCTGGTTAAGGTTACATATTTTGTATAGTAATACATATGTATGCCATATCTATATGTGTGTGCTCAAAATTTTTACTGTTCTATATCTAACTATACATATATGTATAATGCATATATTGTAAGTATACATATAAACTATAGCTGTATATAACTATCTATTTATATATCTAAATAACAACAAAGACCTCAAAGCTTCCAACTTTCAAGAAAGTTGGTTAATAACTGAACACCTGACCTTTGAGAGTAAGAAATAAGATAATTCTAGTTAATATTAGTTTAGCATTTATAATTGTCCAGGCATTGTTCTAAGAGTTGTAGCAGGCACTATTATCATCACTGTTTTTACAGATAAGGAAATTAGGCACCAGAAAGGAGAAGTAACTTGCCTAAGGTCACAGAGTCAGTAAAGGACAAAGCTGGAATTTACCTCTAAGTAGTTAATCTGTAAAATCTGAAAATCTGGCTCTTACCCTCTATACTAGTAACTTCCATTCTGATTTGACTGTGTCTCACAGAAAGAAATATATTTTGCAATGTGGTCCAGGATGTGTATACAGTTCTGTGAAACATATTTACCTTTATGATATATGATGAGCTCTGGTAGTTTCTATCTTAGAACATTCTAATTCTAAAACTATATTTTACTAAAAAAATTCTGATCACCACTCATGAAACCAATTTTATAATCTACTAATGAGATACAACCTGTAGTTTAAAAAGTTCTGTGTTATTTTTATTCCCACCCATATGGGTAAGCTAAGGGCTAAATATGCTAGGCTATATATTGTATGTTAGATGTTATAGTCTCTAGCAAGATCATCTGGGCATCAATAGAGTTTCTTTATGTTTTCTATGCTTAGAAGATCTTGGAAAGTTCCTATCTTTCCATTTTTTTGAAGGGCTTTAAAAATACTTTAAGTAAAAATTTCCTTGGCCACATGACTGCTGTGTCAAGAATTTTTCCCTTCCTTCAGCCTGTTTGTAAATCTGGAGTCAAAATCTGCCAACACTTTTGTACTTTCTTGATTTGTAGCATAATTATTTGTTTTTGTGCTTTATTCTTTGTGTAGATGTTCAGTTTTGTGGATTATAAATTAATAATCCCAGGAACAGATACAGTTTATATGCTTAAAACTGTTTGCATATTGTTGCATTCACATACATGCAGCTAAATACTATCTAATAATTAATAATAGCTGAGAACCTTGATATAATTGCTATATATATGTATATATATACATACACATATATATATATATATATTTGCACTGGCATCTTTGGCCAAATTTCTTTTATTTATTTATTTATTATTTATTTATTGTTTTATTTTTTATATATTTTTTAATTTTTATTTATTATTTATGATAGTCACACACAGAGAGAGAGAGAGAGAGAGAGAGAGAGAGAGAGAGGCAGAGACACAGGCAGAGGGAGAAGCAGGCTCCATGCACCGGGAGCCCGACATGGGATTTGATCCCGGGTCTCCAGGATCACGCCCTGGGCCAAAGGCAGGCGCTAAACTGCTGTGCCACCCAGGGATCCCCTGGCCAAATTTCTTATATGAAAATTTTATCCAAATAGTTTTTTTTTTACCAAAATTCAAAATAAAGCTACTAATCATTAAGTAGTATGTCTTTAAAATGTATGTTTTTTTTTTATGATAGTCACAGAGAGAGAGAGAGAGAGAGAGAGGCAGAGACATAGGCAGAGGGAGAAGCAAGCTCCATGCACCGGGAGCCCGATGTGGGATTCGATCCTGGGTCTCCAGGATCGTGCCCTGGGCCAAAGGCAGGTGCCAAACCGCTGCGCCACCCAGGGACCCCCTATCGTATTCTTAATTATAAACATAAGGACAAATTCTGGAGATGTTCAGAGAATGAAAGCAAATGATATATCAGATAAAGGGCTAATATCCAAGATTTATAAAGAACTTATCAAGCTCAACATTCAAGAAATAAATAACCCAATCATGAAATGGGCAGAAGACATGAACAGAAATTTCTCGAAAGAAGACATACACATGGCCAACAAGCACATGAGAAAATGCTCTACATCACTTGCCATCAGGGAAATACAAATCAAAACCACAATGAGATACCATCTCACACCAGTGAGAATGGTGAAAATTAACAAGACAGGAAACAACAAATGCTGGTGAGGATGCAGAGAAAGAGGAACTCTCTTTAACACTGCTGGTGGGAATGCAAACTGGTGCAGCCACTCCGGAAACAGTGTGGAGGTTCCTCAAGAAGTTAAAATAGAGCTATCATATGATCCAATAAATTATGGAAGCCACCCAAGCAAGGGTCCACTGGTAGATGAAGGGATAAAGAAGATGTGATATACATATGCACACACATGTATACAATGGAATATTACTCAGCCATGAAAACAATGAAATCTTGCCATTTGCAACCATAGGGGTGGATCTAGAGTTTAAGGCTAAACAAAATAAGTCAGTCACAGAAAGACAAATGCCATATGATCCCACAAATATGTGGAATTTCAGAAATATAACAAATGAAGAAAAAAGTGACAAACCAAAAAACAGACTCTTCAACTATAGAGAACGAACTGGTGGGATGTGGTGTATGTGTATATATATATATTTACGTGTGATTTTACATATATATACATACAATGGAAATTTACTCAATCTATATGATGCTTTCATTTTTGGTGTGAAAATTATAGTTACATTGTAAAACGCATAGATTAAAAGAGAATGAAAAATTTATTGAGAAAAATAATTTTTTAAAATCTAGGTTTTTGCAGACTTTTTTTTTTTTTTAATTTATGATAGTCACAGAGAGAGAGAGAGGCAGAGACACAGGCAGAGGGAGAAGCAGGCTCCATGCACCGGAAGCCCGACGTGGGATTCGATCCCGGGTCCCCAGGATCGCGCCCTGGGCCAAAGGCAGGCGCCAAACCGCTGCGCCACCCAGGGATCCCGGTTTTTGCAGACTCTTAACTACGGAGAATAAATACACTGAGGGTCATCAGAGGGGAGGTAGATGGCGGACAGGGGGAAGCATGGGATGGGGATGAAGGAGGGAACTTGTGATGAGAAAACAATGAGGGCAGCTCGGGTGGCTCAGTGGTTTAGTGCCGCCTCCAGCCCAGGGTGTGATCCTGGAGACCCAGGATCGAGTCCCTCATCGGGCTTCCTGCATGGAGCCTGTTTCTCTCTCTGCCTGTTTCTCTGCCTTTCTCTCTCTCTGTGTGTGTCTCTCATGAATAAATAAATAAAATCTTTAAAAAAAATAAAGAAGAAACAATGAAAAGAAAAACCATCTAGATTTTTGTAGATAAGTACTGAAAGTTTTTAGATTAGAGTCTTTGCATTTAGCTTTCCATCTGCTAATATGACTTAGATCCATTCAATCTGAGAAAAGTGTGGGTGAGTTGTTAAGTGCCAGGACCTGGGGAGACAATAATAAATTACAACAAAAGCCCCTTGTCCTTAAAATCTCAGTCTAATTAAAGAAGACTTTTTTTTCAAAGATTATTTATTTATTTATTCATGAGAGAGACAGAGGCAGAGACACAGGCAGAGGGAGAAGCAGGCTCCATGCAAGGAGCCTGACGTGGGACTCAATCCCAGGTCCCCAGAATCAGGCCCTGGGCTGAAGGTGGCACTAAACCACTGAGCCACCAGGGCTGCCCTAAAGAAGACTTTGAATATTAAATTTTAAACGAGTTTCCTCTTTACATCATAGTATTCACGCATATCCTTGGTGAAAGAAAAGAATCACTTTACTGATTTTTTTTCCAAGTCGTATCTATTTCTCAATACGCAATTGATTCCTACTGGCAGGAACATTTATGGGCTTCTAGTCCATTCCCTCAGAGGAAGAGCGCTCCATGAGGAGTTACCACTAAGGATAATGGCATACTATAGGGAGCTAATTTTCAACATGCTTAATGGAATGCCATCATTTTTTCTCCATATGAAAACCAACATACATGTGGGTTTTATAAAAGTAGGGCTGCCACTCTTTTGGAAAGGGAATGGGAGGTTTAGGCACACCTATCATTAGCTTATAACTATTCAATTTAATAAACATTTTAGAGAAAAAAGAAAGCATTATAACTACGTTTATTTATATATCTAGAATAATTTAAAAATATTTTTCATTGTGCTTATTTTGACAGAAATTTTGGCTAGAATATTGGGATAATGTCATGACAGAATGATATGGGTTAGGAATCAGACTATTCTTTGTCCTCTCTCTCTTACAGTAACAAGAAAAGTCAGAAAAAAATGGAGGCTGGCAGTTTCTAATTTAGTTGAGCGAAGGTTGGGTGGTTGTCTTGGAAGCTGCAGCTACCTAGACAAGGATGGAATGTTAGGGGAGAGAAGGTTTTGTGCGGCTAAGTCATTATTTAATATTGTATCTACAGGGTGCGTGCTGCTCTATTTGAAGAAGAAAAATTTCACAGGAATTAAAACATAGTACAGTTTATCTATACAAGTACGTAAATTTATTCTTACCAGCAGCCTTTTTGTTTTGACCCAGAATATTGTTCCATCTTTTCCACAAGGGGACCGATTCTTCTGGAGCAGTCCTAAGTGTCCCTGTGGGATAGCCTTCTTGGTAAACAGGGCACCTATGGGCGCCGAGTAACATCCCATCGTGTGGGGCCAGCACAGGAGTGCCATTGGGACCATCCATTTGTGCTACAGTTCTGCTCTCAGAAGAACAATACGGTGGAGAAGGCATCGCAGGCACAGAGTCAGAACACACACCTGCAGGTGGAAAGCTGCTGTCTGCATTCCACTGATGGAACCTGTGTTCTGTTGGAAGCACATGTTTTGAATGAAAATAGTTATGTGTCATCATGTTCTGAGAGTCTTCAAGTGTTACTTGAAGACTTGGAGACACTTGTGTATTTTTACTGCTCCTACTATCTGACGGAGACTTGGGTGGAGGATGAGGCACAATCAGTCTCCCCTGAGCTTGCAGGTGTGTGCTTGTTCTGCTTGTGGACTGGGGCCGAAGGCCAGTGTCTCTTCTGTCTGCACACACGAAGGCAGACTGCACTTGAGCAGACCTCGCTCTTCTAAGGACTTTGGCACCACCCCTCTGTGGGTTGGCTTTCGGAGCTTTAGAAATACCCCTATGTAAAGGGGGTTGACGCTCTTCTTGTGTTGAGGGTGGCCAGGCTTGTTTAGCCGTGTTATAACCCGAAGGCATAACACAGTTCTGAGGTACATGGTCTGTTCCAGGTTCTCCTAAGGCAGCGACACTTTCAGAAGCAGAATAATCCTCCTTGGGCTTCTTCCCATCAGCACAATTTACAGCACAGGCAGGAATTCTAATTATGTGGCTGGCAGCTCCACTTTTAGTCTGACTGTGGAAAGGCTGAGACCACTGTTGGGACAGTTCTATTCTGTTCTTCAGCAAAGTACTATCTGCAGCATTTTTTTCTATATCTCCAGTTTCATCAAACCACCTCAGTTTTTTAATAGTCTTTGGAATTTCTGTACCTTTTTCTTTTGTTAATTCAATACTGTCTCTGATAGCTGCTGCTTTGTGATTTCCTAACTTAAAGCTTTGGTTTATGACTAGTGCCTTCAAACAATTATGTTCATATTTAGATTCTTTTTTTAAAATACTTTTAAGAAACCTCACACCATTTTTCTCATGAATGTTGTATTTCATTTTCTTGTACTGACTGACTAAGTCACAGTTAGAAATTACATTAGACACTAATGTTGATGTTTGGGCTATTTTGTGTTTTTTATCATTTGAACCAGAGTTGTGAGGTATATAGGCAGCTTGAAAATCATCTGAAAACAAAGGCAACTCTTCCTTACTACAATTAAAATATTTTAAGTTCTCATCTTTAATATCTGTCAATTCTCTTAATTTATCAGAACACTGCACTGGGTCCATTTCTTTTATATGTAGATTGCTCTTTTGTAAGGGCCTAGCTGACTGTGTATTATATGGCAGAACCATACGTGTTGCCATAGGTACAAATGAAGTAGTTCTGCTTTCTTGTCTTGATTCAGAATTGTTCCCTTGGTCTGAAAACGTAGCTATTTCCCGTGTTGGAGAATCTGGAGTGGTCCAGACTCTGCTGAATTTAAATGCTGGGCTCTCAGTAACAAATGGTCTCTCCCTTTTGAATGTTCCAGAAGAGGAGTCAGTTCTCATTAGGCTACTTTCAGAGACCTCTTTGCTTTTTCCATCTTGTACAACTACAGGTGGACTACTCATGAAGTCTACTGAATTATTAGCACTACTTGTGACTCTTTCCACAGGTGGATTTTGCTCTTTACCATTAAAACATTCACAAGAAGGTAGAACATTAGGTTTACTTAAAATATCTGAGAGATGTGTCACAGTCTGAGTATTTGGATCATTTACATTTATGAGCCAATTATTTATATGCTGAGTTTTAGAGAATGACAGTTTATCTTCATCAAAGCAGCTTAGATTAGTTGATTGCAGATTTACTGATTTGGGAGAAATAGAATTGTTCTGGTTTGATGTGGAAGGCTCCTTGTTAAGTGTTAAATATATTTCTTCACGTTCCCCAGCCTCAAGACTATCTATACTTGAGAGAGTTTCAGAATTTGTTATTTGATTAACTTCATCACAAAATTTCTGAAAGAAAAAAAAAAAGAACATTGTTATATAGCTTGGAACTTTTTAAACACCAAAATTAATGATTCAACACACTACTGCGCCCTATTGTCCTTGGCATAGAAAATAGAGTAATACGGCTATAAATAGCATAAATATTTAACTAATCTTTATCCTTGGAGTTGTCCTTAGAGTGAAAAAGAGGGAGCCAACAAAGACTTATACTAAAGTGTGTTTGCTTTAATTTCTACACCTAAAGCAACTACCTAATTATTCTAGCCACGGGGATAGCTTAGAAAATAATTTTGCTATTGATATTCCATTTGGCCTATTGAGTTTCCTGAAGGTTTTATAACAGTACATGAAATTCTGAAAAATAGTTTTTTACAAAGGGTATTTTTCCTCTGAAAGTTTCACTGGACTTGAATGAGGCTCCTGAAAGCTCTGTGCCCCTAATGTGAGTGTCCTGTTGGTAGGGCTGCATCTTCAGAGAGCAGGTGATCTTGTGGCCTACACGGTGGGGTTCACAGGAAGAGTTTTGTAGAAATAACTATACCTGGGTCCTGATGATTTAATATTTGGATGGGGTCCACGTATTGACTTTTATTTTAAAGTTCCCCAGGAAATTCTAATGTGGATGTAGAATTGACAATTATTGATTTTAATGAGTCCTCTTTTTAGATTTAGAACAACAATAATTTCTATGAATTTCATAGACATTCTCATCACTATTTCAATGAAATTTCATGGAACTTATAAGTCTTTAATAAAATTTCATGATCATTTCAAAGTGTGGTATATGTTTAAAAATATTTCTAATTTCTCACATATACCTAGAATGCATTGATGTGTAGCACATATAAATATATTCAAGAAGATTTTATTTATTTAAAATATTTTATTTATTTATTCATGATAGACAGAGAGAGAGAGAGAGAGACAGGCAGAGGGAGAAGCAGGCTCCATGCCAGGAGCCCAACGTGGGATTCGATTCTGGGACTCCAGGATCGTGCCCCGGGGCTAAAGGCAGGCACCAAACCACTGAGCCACCCAGGGATTCCCTCAAGAGGATTTTAGATTGTAAGTCTTGTCAAAAGTGAAATGGACTCAAAAAGTAGGAAATTACTGTCCCTTAAGATTTTTCACAAATTTTAGAAAATTTAAATATTCTGATACTAAACAAAAATGTATGATTTTTCTAGCTCATTAAATAAATGAAGAAATCTAGGAAATCAATTACAGAATAAAAATATTTTAGTTTGTATAGTTAATGCTTATTGATATATTACCACAAAATAAGTTTTGAAAATGATTCACAAGAGTTTGATATTCCTAGCATTTACCACCTACTTATCACATCAGTACTCTTGTGTCTTTTCTTTTTTTTTTTTTTTTAAGTGATGGTTACTCAGTCTAATCAGGAGAACAAAACAGAGCACACTGTCAATGCCTGTTTCTACAGCTGAGCTGCTATAATAGAAAATCATAAGGAAGCCCTCAAAGGCTTCCTTTGAGATTACATCTAATGAAATGTAGAAATCTGGGTTTGAGGGTCTTTCTAAATGTATGTGTGATATCCATGGCTCTAAGATTTCTGTTGTCACAGGTCTGTGATGGCCTTATACCCCTAAGCACCTGAAAAGTAGTTTAGCAACTTCTGATTTCACTAAACTATATTTTTTCCCTCAGATTTCTTCTCATCAGTAAGAAATGAAACATTATATTCAGCTTCAACTTTTGCTTATAAGTTATGGCTATACAAACTGTACTAGTTTATACTTTTAGCATTTCAGTTTTAAAATCAATGTGATTGAGGTAAACTTATCTATCAAATGAACCCATTTTAAATGCATAATGGATTTTGACAAATTTTTCAGCCTTATCCACCATATCAAACAATCCAGAGAAACTTTCCATCTGCTGGAAGTCCACATCTACCCACCACTAACTACCACTAATCTGCTATCACTACAGATCTGAGTTTTCATCTGCTAATATTTTCCTTCTAGAAAAATGAAAAACTTCTAGGTGCATTTCTTATAGTATAGATGATGATGGAGTACAGTGGTGTTCAGCTCGTTTGTTTGAAGATGACTATTTTGCCTTTATTCCAGAACGATATTGCTAGCTGGATACAGAATTCTAAGTTGGAAGTTTTCTTTAAAAAAGAATTTAAAATGCTTCACTGTCTTCTGGCCTGAAGTTCATGTGGTCTGTCTTATCTTTGTTCACCCACATTGATCTCTTTTCCCCCCTAGATTATTTTCTCAAAATAATTTTTAAAATTTGGATGTATTTGGCACACAATGTCACGTTAGTTTCAGGTGTACGACACAGTATGCTGTGCCCACCACAAGTGTGGCTCCATCTGTCCCCATACACATCTGGCACATATGCAGCCTTGGCAGGGTGGGTACACACATACATGTGTGCATATTTATTCTTCTTGGAGCTTGTTGGATCTATGCACTTTTAGTTTCACCAACTTTGAAACATTTTCAGGCATTATTTCTTTAACTACCCTGGGATTTTAATTAAATGTATGTTAGACTGCTTGATATTGTCTCACAGGTTTCTAGCATTCTGTTCATTTTTTTCCAGTCTTTTTTCTCACAATGTTTCACTCTGGATGATTTCTACTGCCATGTCTCAAGTCCAGTAGTTTGTTTCTTTTCTTTATCTTCCTTCCTTCCTTCCTTCCTTCCTTCCTTCCTTCCTTCCTTCCTTCCTTCCTCTCTTTCTTTTCTTTCTTTCTTTCTTTCTTTCTTTCTTTCTTTCTTTCTTTCTTTCATAATGCCTGGATCATTAAGTCCATCCAGTGAAATTTTCATTTTGCATATTTTCCAGATCTAGGTCTACTTGGTTCTTTTAAAAATACCTTTTTCAATAGATTCATTTTTAACTTTAATTCCTTGAAAATATTTCTAAAAATAGTTGTAAATTCCTGGCCTGTTAATCCTTTCATCTCTGCCCTTGTGTGTATGATTATATTGACTAATTTTTCTCCTGGTTATGGGTCCTATTTTCCTGTTTTTCAACATGTCTAGTAACTTTTGGTTGACTATTGGACCTTATAAACATTATGTTATCTGTCTAGATTTTAGTCTATAAGAGAGTGTTAAGGTTTTTTTGACAAGCAGTTGGTTATCTGTGTATTTTGAGGCTTGTCCAAAGAATATGTTCAGGTGAAAACCTATGTGATTATAGGGCTTATCTCATTTGTTTTCCTTTTTTAAAGATCATATCTGATATTTGCCTGTTGTCTAATGTCCAAAAACAGTTGTTTCATATATTTTATTCAGAATTATGGTTGTTTATTGCAGGTAGGTATTTCATTACAGCCAGAAGAAGCCTCCTGCTTTCCTTTTTTTAAAGCCTTGTCATTATTACTTAGTTATTGGATAAATCAGGCCAAGATTATCAATTTAATCTTGATAATAGCCTACTAAAAATATCATAAATGTGTGTAATTACTTGTGAAAAACAAAGTGCATGAATATATCAGGAAAATCAGCTGAAATCCATACTCATTTGTGTGGGGGGAACCAAGTGAATGCATGACCAGAGATAGAACAGAAATGCCATTTCTAGCTAATTGTGACATATTTTCATTAAGAAACTAATGTCCATATGTATTATAATTTTCAGGATGCTCTTTGTAATCCAGTCTCTAACAATGATACTTATATTACATTGTACTTTTACATAGCTTTCATATTTGATCAGAAAATAACATCCGTAGAGCATATTTTTCCAAATATGAGAGACGGAAAAAGAATAGAGAAAGCAAAGTGAAAAATGAGCAAAAGGCAGAAAAATCTAAACAATTATTTCTGTAATATCTGTGATGAATTTTGTTAACTCATTCACATCCTATCCTTGGTTAATGGCATACTTTTCTTTGGTGTAGAACACTGCAGAGATGGGACAGAATTATTACCAGATACTAAAATATTAACATATTTATAGTTTCATACTTGCAAACTGCTTAGATGCTGATCTTCTAGGAGTTTCTGAGTTTCTTCCAGTTTAAGCTGGAACGCATCTTTGTTAGTAGCCAAGTTTGCCCTGTTGTTTTCCTTCATTTCTTTATCACAATTGATTTTGGATAAGAGATGTTTCTGATGCTTGTGACCATTTTTTGACAATGATGAAGGCAAGGCATTATCTATAGCTCTGTGAATCATACATAAAAAATATTTAGTACATTTAAATAAAGTTAACCTCTATTTATATAAATGATACATTTATGGTGTGTGTGTGTGTGTGTGTGTGTGTGTGTTGAGATAATCACATTTAAAGATACTGGAATGGGAATTTAAGGCAGTCAATAGTAGAATCCAAATGGTTGCGGGATTTTAGTGCCAGTAAAGCACTCCACCTTCATGTAGGAATACCCAATTTTTCATGGCTTTGATTATAAAATCCCATTTCTCTGTTGTTTGGGACGGATATAGAAGGAGTTCCTGTAGACATGTAGAATCAGTCCTTAGTTCTATAAGAGCATTCCTATCTGTATAAAATGTGCTGCATTCCCCTTTGTTCTGAGTTGATGTTATAGCTGGTAGGTATTCCTATAGCCCAATTACAGTTGGTTGGAGATTCAAGCAGAGAGAAAATATGAAAATTGCCTGTTGGGGCAGGCAGGAATTCCCATCCTACTTTACTAGATTTAGAAGCCTGGATCTTACTCACTGGAGGAGAATATACACACTTGTTTTCAGTTGTATCACAAATACAAGCATGTTTTTCATGCCACAGAAGGGGTATCTGTAGTGCAGAGTCTGCTTTTAGTATGTAAAGTGCCACCCACAGATATCAGCGGGTGACATCATTTTCTATTAGAATTCTGCATCTTCTGGAAACTTAGCAAGTTTTATTTTAGCAGATGTACAGAGTGAAAAACAAAGAACAAAGGAGCACTGTTTTGGGGGAGGGCAAGGAAGTATATCCAACAGCTGACTGTAGCTGCACTACAGCCAGTTGTGTGAATCCCAAGGGCATTTAGTCCCAATTCATTTCAATGATTCCTAATTTAATGCGGATAAAAATGTTTGGAGGATACATGGCCACATATAACATATACCTATCTCCAATACACATATATATCTTTATCTAGACAAACTGGATTACTCAAGGTCAATGATTACTAGATTCCAGCCTATCCTTTTGTGACCACAGGGAGGACATGGACAGCCAGAAGGTATTTAACACAAGTTCCTGAGTGCTGAGAGTGTTTTTCTCCCGTCCTTTTAGGCTTTCCTACTCTCACACATTCCTTCCCCTTCAGTCACCCTTCCCAAACAAAATATTGCTAAACCTACAAAATATCTAATAAACTCAATGTATTTACCTTTAAAGTTGACGTCTCTCAATTTTTTCTTCTCTATTTCTTTCTTCTCTAGTCCACTTGGTTCTCTTCTCTTCTCTACTTTCTTCCCCCAGTGAGGAGGATTGAGGGCATGAGCAGGAGTAAAGGGAGCTGGGCGAGTAGGAAGACAGGGGGAGGAACGCACCAGGGGAAAGGAGGACAAAGCAGGACAGACTGCACAGGGGGTGGAACGCAGAGGACAGGGAAGGAGAGGGCTGAGGGAAGGAGGCCCGGGTGGAGAGTTAGGGGAGGAGGGTACAGATGAGGAAAGAGCAGGTGAAGAGGAAGAGTACTGCACAGGAGATGAAGGAGATGTGGCAGGAGAGGCCGAGGAAGATGAAGAGCATGGGAAGTAACAGGGAGGAGGGCGAGTGGGAACAAAGGCAGGAGGATGGTCTACAAAGGCCTGGGGCAGATCAGACCATGTGGTGGCTTGGGGAACGGACCACTGGACTGACCGTAAAGGGCCTAGGGGAGCAAGACGTTCAGGCAGCGGACTGATGTGAGGAGTGGGGACTGGTTGGTGAGGGGGCTGACTGGAGAGACAGGGAGGCTTCAAGACAGGGAGAGCTTCCCAAGGGGCCGTGGAAACAACCAGTCGAGCTGGAAGGGAACGGTGGACCAGGGCAGGCATGAGAGGTGCTGGAGTCCAACGCTGTGGAGGGAAATGCTGGGGTCTGAAAGGTTTGTAAAAGAACTTGCTTTGTGCATTAGTATGAGGGATGACTGTGGAACTTTGGGCTGGGTGGGGTGGATGGTCAGGTGTGCCAGAAAGAAGTGGGGCTGCTAGATGGTGGAAAGTGCTGGAAAAGCTAGGAGTCACTGGGGCTGGGGGCGGAGGGAGATGTTTGACTGGGCAGGACAGGAACGGGGCTGGTAAAGAGGTCTTTGGAAGAGCAGAGGGGACAGCTGGACAGACAGGCAGGGCTCGGGTCTGGTGGAACGGCAGGGGGCCCCCTGGAGGAGACAGCTGATCAGCTAAGTGGGGATAAGGTGTGGAGACAGCTGGACTGGCAGGGATGGATCTGCACAGGTGGAAAAGCATTTGGACAGGCAGGTAGACAGCCTCATTAAGATGCTCTTTTTGTTGCAACATTTATTAGGTTGCCTCTAGGCTTTTGATTCATATTATATTTTTGTCCTGAGGGTCCACGCATGATGTTCTTCTGATCAGTGTTGAGAAACGTATGTAGCTTATTCACATTCCCCTTTTCTCATTCCTTTTAAGAATATTTTCACCTTTTAGAAGTCTGATAGTCATGCAGATAATGAACATGAGCTAGAAAATGTGGTTCAAATGACTGGTACAAAGGGAAAATAGAGGTCAAATAGACCACTACTTAGCTCTGGCCAGATTTCTCAGGGTTGCATGTGGTTCACAATTCACTATGTCACCACAAATACATGGATATTGGAGATAGATATCTGATAACATCATTTTAAAGTATAAAAATTTAATATGGAGGGAAATATAATTTCTTTTACCTTACATCTTTTGGAAGGGTGACATATGTTATCTTTGTGATAAGGATTCAGTTGCACCGGAAGGCTGATTACTTGTATTTTTAATGTTAGTCCCTTATAATATTCTTATATCTCATTATTTCCTGAGGCAACTTCCATTTTCATATGGATATATTCTCCGATTGTTCTTGAAGCTTTAGCATTGAATGCCCTCTAGTTTTTCATAATATTTTTTTGCCTTTAGATGATCACATTACCAACATCTTAAATTATTTTTATCTGCCAGTAATATTTTCCATATTAGAACAATTGTTTATGAGTACTGATAGAATCAAGTACTTTGAATTCTTCCTGTTTCCTGGCATTACTTTATTCCTTAACACATTTTAGGTTTATATTCCACATATACTGGATTTTTTTTTATACTGGATTTTTTAATGTGACAATAAGTTATCAATATTTGTAGCTTAATCATATTTTCAATAAATAGTATATGTATTTCTATTAACCTAACACCAGATCCTTAATATTCTAATATTTCATATTTGTATAGCATTATAATTGTATAATTTATGAGGCATTTTCACACACATTATTTAATACTGTTAGTTATTTGTGGAAAGAAATTCAACTTTTTAATAAGTAAGCCATAGTGTTCCCTCTGTAAATTGTATACATTCACTGTTTTCCAAATAGGTAACACATATGTGTGTGTGTATATATATGTACAGATAGGTGTAGATAGTCATAGTCAAAATAGTGCATTACAATAATGAATGAAAACTAGGTACTCTAATTTAGAATGGAGATCATCTCTCATAAAACAAAAATGATGTATGTTATTTAGTGGTCCTAGCACAGATTTGGTATGATGCTAACTCTATGTTTGTGTGCTACAAGGGATTCGAAGTTGTTCTGACATTTCATCTCTTCTAAGACTTTAAGGAATTGTACAGGGTTGAACAAAAAATAGTCTATCCTTCATCCCTAGCACTAGTGACCTTTTTAAATTGAAAATATCTGATAACACCAAGGATAACAATTGATATGCAGAAAGAGAAACCGTGAGTTAGGAAAGCCTGTCCTCAAACATGCACATTACTTTTATAGGAAATGATTTGGGATTTTTATTACTCTAAACTCCCCTCTCTAGATGTCTGCCATCTTCCCTCATCCCCAGAGTGCTCTATAATCATACCGTCCTCCCTGGACTTGTACTCGCCCCTGGCTGCTGCTTTCTGGCTGCTGCTCCTGCGGCTTCCAGGTGCTGTTGCTCGTGACTAACTAGCTGACCTAGTAACTGTGAGAACAGACACTTGTTGGCTGCTGTCCTTCTGACTCTCACTCCCTTGGTTTGCATGTCATTGTGCTTTCCTGGTTACTTTCCTGCTTTTCCAGTCATTCCTTCTCAGGTTTTTTCTCAAGCTCCCTTTCTTTGCTTGTCCTTTATATGCTGGAATTTCTTTTTTTATAGTAAACTTTAAAGACTTTATTTCAACTTCATTCACTTACATTTCTTGGAACAGGAATATATACATTATTCACCAATAAATGCTTAATGCTTTAAATTTACAATTGCTCTATTTGTAGAAACTTGAAAATTATTCCAATTAAATGAAAAAAGGTAAAAAATTTTCTTTTGTTCTTGTAAGTTAAAATGTATTTTTTAATATATATTTTTATTGGAGTTCAATTTGACAACATATAGTATAACACCCAGTGCTTATCCCGCCAAGTGCCCCCCTCAGTGCCCATCACCCAGTTACCCCAACCCCCTGCCCACCTCCCTTTCCACTACCCCTTGTTCGTTTCCCAGAGTTAGGTGTCTCTCATGTTCTGTCACCCTAATTTTTCCCACTTTTTCTCTCTGTGAAAAGTATTTTAAAATGACATTAAATTTTTTTTTAATTTTTAAAGATTTTATTTATTTATTCATGACAGACACACACACACACAGAGGCAGAGACACAGGCAGAGGGAGAAACAGGCTCCATCCCGGCAGCCTGATGTGGGACTCCATCCTGGGACAGACCCCAGGATCACACTCTGGGCCGAAGGCGGCACTAAACCACTGAGCCACCCGGGCTGCCCTAAAATGACATTTTTATAGCAGCCAAAACATTTTACCTCAAATTGAGAACTCAAGTCTCATAAGCAGAACATAAGGGCCACATTCTAACTTAATTATCTTGATTATTAATAGTGGGGAAAACTCGGTGGCTCCTAAATAGGGCAAGGCAGACTGACTGACAACTAGTATGGGTTTCCTTCTGGGCAATCAGAACTCCATCCCTCATCATTATTTTCATTTTATTGTAACATACAACTGCTGTAACTTAAAAAAAAAAAGTTTAAATGGATTTTCAGTATTTATTAATGGTGATGCTTGCTAAGATTTAAGAATCCCAAAACTGAGAGAAAGTGACCCACAATTTAAAAAAATTCTGAGACTGACTCCTACACAGTGTAATCTAGTGTTTTTGAATTAGATGATACTTTCTCACAGAACACCTCATTAAATGTCTGGTAAACACTCTGCAATCACAAGTGCTGGGAGACTAAGTTCTAAATAGAATGAATATGACTTTCTTAACCTGACCCTATAAGACAGATCTCAAGCATAACCAAGATTAGGAATGCAATCTGTTGGTCCTCATTCCCTTAGGAGAAGCTCATCTATATGGACCTTGGTACTTTGCTTCCAAAATCTAGAAAGTAGCTCAACACTGAAATAGACTCTTGTTTGGTAAGTGATCTGTTAAATGTACTTGTAAAACTAAAAAAAACTTTTCAAAAGGTCAAAAGATATAGAATTATTTTATCTCCTTATGCCAAGTAATTCTGTTAAAAAGATACTGACTGAACTCCAGTTTTAATTTGTAAAGTTTTGGTGTAAAAGCTAATGTATTGAAATCCAGTAAGGTTTTGAATTTTCACGTATATTAACAAAATAACTATTCATTTTGGTGAGTTTTTATAAGGTGTACTCTGGACCTGAAGAATCACTTTTTTTATTATGTTGGAATTTTTGAGAGTTATGTGACCATCTTCTTTGCTTATCTACCCATACTCTGTGTAATCTAGAGACTGGATAAATCATAGATGGGTTATATGAAGATGCAGTGATTCTCTTATATTGGACATGTCTCTCCCATGGACCTAGGCGTTATCAATATGGAGTCATTACTGGGAATATTGGTTCCTGTTTGGAACACGGCTTTCTAGGCAGAGTGGCTCTCCAACCACCCCTGTGCTCCTGTCTCCTCCCAGCTAAGCTGTCATGTGTGGGGAGAGGGGCAGAGCAGACTGGCTGTTTTGTGGTCTGCCATGAGGACTCCTCCTATTGAAGAATGTTGCCTATTTCCATGAAATGTTTTCTGTCCTCTAACTGAAGACCAACATGGCTTGCTATAGACACAGAGTTTCACTGTTTAACTCAACTCACGAACCATGTCTTTAACTTCATCCATTCATTGGCAATGATCGTATCTACATCTGTGGCTGAGAGTTCTTGGCATGAGAAGTTAGAACGGGGATATCCCGTAAGGGTCTCAAACTTACAACTTGTTATCCTCTTGCCAGTTACTCTTTCCTTCAAACCTCTTCTTCCCTGATAGTTCTCACATTTCACTACCTGTTAACTGACCAGCCCTAATCTCCAGTCATGCTTCACTCCTGAACACCTCCCTGTTCTTAAACAGTTACCAAATCATGTTGATTCCACCTCCTAAACAGCTCTCAAGAAATCTTCATTTTTAGTAACTGAAGTATCACTTCAGCTGATTTTCTGTTACCCGGACCCTACACATTCTGGCCGTATTTCTAAAGTACAAATGTTGAATGCTTGCTTCAGTAATTCTTTTTAGGACAAACTCCGTAACAAGGCTCTTCATGAGTTAACTCACAGCTTCCTTTCCAGCCAACCTGTCTGCTCACTTCTCCCCTTCACACTGCACACTGGCAGGACTGAGCTCCATTTAGCACCCTCATACCTTTTCACTACCTGCTCCCCTGTCTGGAGTTCTCTCTTGGTGTTTGTCTCTGATGGATATCCTCCTGGTCTATTGAGCTTCAAGTCAAATTCATACTCTCCAGGAATGTATTTACTGAATGCTTCCAACATGCATGCACTGAGCCAGTAATGATAGGGAACACCTGAGTGTGTACAATTTAGCCACTGGTCTCCAGAATATCAGGCTGGTTGGGGAGACATCACCACATATAAACTTTCACGTGTATTTCTATAGCTTTGATCTCTCATTTCATTTTAGGTCCAATTGTTTTTATACACTTCTACTTGGATATTTATCCCCTCAATTCAAATGCCTAAAATGAAATTTAGCAATATCTTGCCAAACTTGTAGTGTTTTTAAAGTCAACAAATTCCCTCAATCATCAAGACTCAAAATTCAGTTTCTTTTGATCTTTTTGCTTTCTTCATTTTCTTTATCTCACCATACACCAAATTCATAGTCTAATTTCCATAATCTATTTCTATTTTCTATTTCTTCCCATCTTTATTTTTGACTTCACTACTATTACCCTTTTCACATTAGTCCTCTTAAATTCATGGCTGGATACCTCCTCACTTTCCTACCACTAATCCCTCCATGTTCCAAGTTTTATACTTCTATCGGGTCAACAGTCTTCACTCCTCTTTCTTATGTCACTTCTCTATGCTACAAAAATGCTTTTGCACCCCTTTCTTCTCTCATCCTTTCCTTCTAACCACTCAAAATATTTTTACTCCTTCACAGACTTATCATTTCCTCGCTGTGTACAATAGTACTGTTCAGGTGTGCACACTAATGACCTAGCCTCCCAAAGTTCTCCCATTCTCCTCTTGTCCTCTTGCCTTCCATTTCATTCTATCCTTTTCTTTCTCCAACATTCACACCAATTATCTTTCTACAATGACAAAGAGGGTTATGAGTCCCTGATTAAAAATCTCCACTGCTTTTCTACTAGTTATAGAATGAGCTCCAAACGTCCCAGCTAGACCTAAAAACATTTCCCATGGATCTCCATCTACATTTCTCGATTACCTCCTGTCTTACTAGCTACACATCCCACAGCCCTGCCTTTTACAACAGTGGAGGCCTGGACATGCTAACTTCATGTACGCTTCTTCATTAGACAACTGGTACTCGTCCTGCAAGCCTCTTTCCAACTTTACATTTCTGTCACGGTATTATACGTGCACTACAATGTGACTGGAGACCTTTCCTGAGCAGAGAACCGGGGCATAGGGTGAGCTATGCCAATCACGGTCAGGCTCACAGTAGGTACAGAAGACACTGGACGTGGTTACCCTCCTCTACCTTTCTGGACTGCAGTTCTGTCACTCATCAGTTTGATGTCCTCCTTTCTGGCTATTGTTCTATCACTCCTTTCCTTTCAGAGATCAGCTGTTATCTTCACTTTCTCACTCTCCATTTCTTTTCAACTCATGGCAATCTCTTTTCTGTCCCTATCCCATCACTGACACCACTCTGACAAAGTCATCAGTGCAACTTGTTTATTGTGAAATATTGGGGACAAATGGCCTCTGTAGTGGATACTCTCTCTTCTCCACATTCACTTTCCATGCTGCTCCACTTGTCTCTGCTTAGCAGAGACTAATAGATCCTTTGCCTTTTGACTTATGGCTCAGTTTGGCCAGTGGAAGGCACTAGAAAGAGATGGAGTGACAGAAGAAAGAAGTTTCTGGCAATTATTCTTCTAGCTCCCCTACTGCTGGGCATGGGTTAGCAGTGGCAGTGTTCCTCCACAGATGACCATGGGTTCTGTCTGCAGACCTCTTCTGTGGCTACATGTCTATCCAGGTCAGGTCTGTGGATAACATCGATTCTCTCATTGTCAGTCCTTGGGGTGTTTCCCCATCCTTTGCTAGCTTTCCACTTCCTTTATTAACCCCTCTTCAATCACCCCTTTTAAATGTGCCACCTGTTTCAGGCCAGGACAACCACTTGTGTTGCCAATTCTCTGAAACCCATTTCATCTCTATTAACTGTTTTTTCTTTTTTTTTTCAGGGAACTTTGTATGTCTCTAGTCGCCATGTTACAAGCCTCTCCTAGTCCTGTATCAACCACTCCACTCCTATCTGTATGCTTCTTTTTCTTCTACTTCCTTAACTGTTGTTTCAGCACCCTATCCTACACCTGCCACCATACCTTCTCCATGGCTGCATCTTTCTCTAGAGCTTTCAACTAATAATTTCAATGACATATATTGAAATAGACTTCTGTTTTGTCCTCTTTCAATTCACTATTCACATTTGTTCACAGTAGATGGGAATGACATATTAAAAAAGAAAAGCTGATCTTACCACCCATCTGCTTCAGATCCTTCATTGACTCCAGTTGAGCTCTCAGGATAAAGTTTATACTCCTTAGCTACAGGTGCATCTAGCTCTCCAATCTCCTGTCTAGCCAAGCTACCAACACTGTGCACACTTCTATTTCTAGAACACCCTGTTCCTTCCATCACCCTTGGCCCTTGCACATGCCCATCCCTCTGTCTGGAGTCCTAAGGCTCACTTGTTTCATAACAAAGTCCTTCAAAGCCCTGTTGAAGAATCTTCTATTCCATGAGGTCTTTCCCAAACTCTAATGAAGACTGAGAAAATGAATTTAATTGTTCTTAGCTCTGATCAAGAGAACTATTGGCCACACATAGTCTAAAAATGTAAGTACTTTAGGAAATAACCTTATGTACAAGTAAAATATGAATATAATTAATGTCTGAATTATAAGTATATTTATGTAAATAAATGTTATATGTCATTATCATTGCTCATTTGGTACTATTCTATACTTTCTAAAGCATTATTTCACTTTTCTTCTAGATTATACACTAGGAATTGTATTTTACAATATTATACTTCCTTATGATGCCTTATCTACCTACGGCTATGCATGTTGTAGCTTCAATAAACATTTGTAATAAGTAAATGGAAAGTGTAAGATGTCACAGGGCACTCTGGTTGATCCATTCTACTGCTCCTTGATAATTCACTTAAGCTACCCTGGAGAGGAACCAGGAGACATTAGCTTTTTCAAGACATCCAAGAAAGATTTTTTCCATGAGGAAAATCTATTTCTACCATAAAGTTACTCCTTTTATCTATACTTACATCATGACAATTCAGCACAATTTTTTCCTCTCAGAAAAGATAAATAATGAACATCAATATTTTAAAATGGTTTTAATGATAGTTTCCATAGAAAATTATTTAACATAGGCAGTACTGTAATGCCAAAGACAATAAATTAGAATTTTGTCTTATTCTTGAAGCAATTTGTATTCTACTCTACCTCAAATTAATCTATGAAAATAAAATAGCAAATTCTAAACAAAGATGAGGAGTAACTGGTGAAAAAGCCTTAGAAAGCTACTGAATTGTCTTATGTTAATAATTACATCTTATAATAGTAAATTACTTACCTCCAATTTATTGTTGGTCTGTGGGAAGGGGGAAAGTTTACTTCTGGTTGTAAGTAGGATTCCTGAATTTGCTTGAGGGCTTCTTCCAAGGGAGGAACTGGTTTTTGAAAAACTAAGGCAATAATAAAGAAAAATGGTACAGAATCACCTCATCTTCAATGACCTCTGTTTATATAATTGGCCAATAATAAAATACTACCTTAAAACTTTTATAAAAATAAAATAATTTTTAGAATAGTATAAATATTTTAAATTTAGACATCTAATTCCCCAAAGAGAAACTATTATCTCAAAATTCACATTGCCAATTTTAAGAATATTTATCTGGGAGATAATGTCCAGGCTCTTCATTTTGGCATGCAAACCTCACTGTCTTTGATCTCATGATGCCATAAATTTCTGACAAAATTAATATTCTTTTTAAAAAAGATTTCTTTATTTGGGAGAGAGAGAAAGCAAGAGTGCACGAGTGAGGGGAGCAGCAGGAGGAGGGAGAGAGAATCCCAACCAGACTCCCTCAGAGCGTGGAGCCTGACAGGGGGCTCGATGTCCCTGAGATCAAGACCTGAGCTGAAATCAAGAGTCAGATGCTCCACCTACTGAGGCACCCAGGGGCCCCAAAGTTGATTAATATTCTTATTAAGAAAAGGGGAAAGTATAAAAATACCAACTAACATTTCTTGAGCACTTACTGTTATAGACATTGTTTTTAAGCATGTTGTATCAGCTAATTTGCTCCTCACTATGGCCTATGAGACCGATGCTATTTGAGCCTCTACTCTGCGATGCGGGAAACTGGGGCATAGAGAAATTACTTGTTCATGGTCATAGATTCTGTGGCCACTCGTCTACATACTTCACAGCACAACGTCTAACCCAATCCTCTTTCCCACATGTGCCTACTTTCCCAAAGCCTTCCACCATGCCTTCCGTACTCAGCATGCCCTACTTCTCCTACTTCTTGTGGCACTCTTCTCACCTTCCTGTTTGACTTGAAACACAGCTGTCTTCTAAGGATATTGCTTCTGTTGCAACCTGCTTAAATGGAGGCAATATTTTATTAACCTTCACCACTTGTTGTATCAAATAGAGCCTAAGCACTAACTTTAACACTAACTCAGGTCAACGAAAACCTGAAATTGAAGAGACAGATGCACCCATATGCTCATCCCAGCATTATCTATAGCAGCCAAGAAATAGAAGCAGCCCCTGTCCATTGACAAATGAATGGACAGTGAAGTGGTGCACATATAATGGAATATCACTCAGCTATAAAGAAGAAAGATCTTGCTATTGGAGGCAATGTGATGGACCTATGGGCATTATGCTAAGTGAAATAAGTCAGATAGAGAACAGATACTATATGATGTCAGTCCTATGTGGACTCTAAGAAACAAAACATATGAACAAACAAAACAAAATGAACAGACTCATAGAGAGAGGAAACATACTGTTACCTGAGGGGCTGATGAGCTGTGAAATAGGTGGAGGGGATTAAGAGGTACGGACCGCAGGCAGAAGTTAAGTCAGTCCTGGGGCTGTGATGTACAGCACAGCCCAGGTGGTCAGTGATACTTTATCTTCTCTATGTGCTGACAGACAGAAGCAGACTCACTGTGGGATCATTTAGTAATGTACAGAAATGCCACGTCATGAACATGCACACCTGAAGCTGACAGTTTATCATATGTTTTACAACCACCCGTTGCTGTTTGGTCTGCTAGTATCTCCTGCCTCTCTTTCCCTGCTGCTGCTAGAGGAAGCCTGAGCTTCTGGAGAACTTTCTATGTGTGAGAGCTGCATTACCTCAGCCACCCACGACCTCCCTCCCTCCAGTCCTACTCTGCTATTCTCACTCCCAACAGTGCTCTGATCTCCCCGAGACCCCCTACCTGTTGCCCTTCTCTCGAGGAAGGGGGAGAGCCAACCATCATGCTTCCCTGCTGAGCTTCAGGTAACACTCAGAATTTGGGAATAAGTAAATAGTAATCTCTCAGAGCTTTGTTCTTGCTCTTCATTCATAGTAGTGAATTTTCTTAGAATAGTAAGTTGATATTTTGTATGGGTAAGATATTCATACTCAGAAGTTAAAAAGTATACATGAGGGATCCCTGGGTGGCACAGTGGTTTGGCGCCTGCCTTTGGCCCAGGGCGCGATCCTGGAGACCCGGGATCGAATCCCACATCTGGCTCCCGGTGCATGGAGCCTGCTTCTCCCTCTGCCTGTGTCTCTGCCTCTCTCTCTCTCACTGTGTGCCTATCATAAATAAATAAAAATTAAAAAAAAATATTAAAAAAAAAATAAAAAAAATAAAAAGTATACATGATACAAATTTGGAAGTCTTGCTTTCCTTGGTCACTTGTATATTCTTTCACTGTGTCTTTATGCAAATTTAAGCAAATATAAACATATATTCTAATTTCCCCCTTTTCTTACCAGAAAGCAGAATATTATGTATTATGATCTGGATAATTTTTTTTATGCTTGACATTATATCCTGATGTCAGGGATAGACACAGGTTTTTTTTTTTTAATAAATTAATTTTTATTGGTGTTCAATTTACCAACATACAGAATAACACCCAGTGCTCATCCCGTCAAGTGTCCCCCTCCGTGCCTTAGACACAGGTTTTAGGAGAACATAGGGCTTATACAATTTGTGAGACTTCACTAAGAAAAATAATGCAAAATTACTGATGTAAAGTTAGGTGTACAGCTCCTGAAACTCAAGCCTCATTAGCTTCATGGTAAATCTACTTGTGCTGAAGAACATCCCGTATCAGTCCACAAAGAATTTCTCCATTATGTTTCTAATAGTTGTATAATATTCCATTACGTGAATGTGTCGTTTTTGCTAAGACTCTTGGGGGAAATAACTCCCATGAGTGGTGACTCCTTCTCTGAGGCACTGGACATAATGATCTACATCCTCTGTCCTAAAACTACCTTCTCTTTTGCCTTCTTATACATTATTTTCTTTGTTTGCTTTTGTTTCTCATTGTGCGTTCTTGAGAACTACTCCTCAAATCCTGAGTCTTTCTTGCTCTCCCCACAGTGAACACTACTAGTGTGTTAGGATTCTATTAGGCCCTACCTGCAGTCCATGGTCTATATCCTGTGGTTTAGCTTATCTTTCCCACAGCTTCATTTATTATCTATATACCACTCCTTTTTTTAAAAAAATTATTTATTTATACATGACCGACAGACACACACACACAGAGAGGCAGAGACACAGGCAGAGGGAGAAGCAGGCTCCACGCAGGGAACCCAACGTGGCACTTGATCCCCAGTCTCCAGGATCACACCCTGGGCGGAAGGTGGCGCTAAACCGCTGAGCCACCCAGGCTGCCCATTTTTTGTTGTTTTTAAAGATTTTTTAATTTATTCATTTAAGAGAGATAGAGAGAGAGCATGAGCAGGGGCAGAGGGAGAAGCAGACTCCCCACTGAGCAGGGAGCCCAGGGTGGGGCTCGATCCCAGCACCTGGGATCACAACCTGAGCTGAAGGCACACACTTCACAGAAAGAGCTTCCCAGGCACCCCTGTAATTACAGTAGAGGCCCCCGAGCTTCCCACCTAGTATTCATTTTCCCTTTCTTCCTTGGCAACAGACCCCATGTTGAATAGTTAGGGCAGCAATACAGCCTTATTAAATATATTTCTTTTTTCAGTCTCCTTTGCTCAAAGAGTAGCTAATTATATGTAAGTAGACATAAGAAGATGGATACTTCTAGGAAAATAATTTAAAAGGAGCTCAGAGGTACAACCTTTTGTCCTTTACAATTCTTCCTTATTTTTGCCTACAACAGTGGCATGATGGCTTGAGCCTCAGCAGCTACAATGTGACCACAAGGATGAAGATATAAATCACAAACTAAGGATAGTTGAGCTGAGAGACAGAAGGCATTTGAGTTCCCAGTGACATTAAACAGTCATCAAACCTGTAATGCCTACCTCAGGACTTCATATTATATGAGAGAAAATAAACCCATATCATATTTATGCTATTGCTATTTTTAGGGGTGTTATGAGCTATCTCATATTCTCCTTAATGTTATTAGCTTGCTTTTCAATTACAGTAGGATCTTTTACTGATACAGTAATAGCTTGCTTTTCAGTTAAAAAACTTTAATTAAAAAGGATAGCATTTTGGATACAGATGAAACTCTAGCATGGTATGGCAAGCTCTCTGAACATGGGTTCTAGCTTATTTTCTTCTTCACTTTCCCCCATCCTATGCTTTAAGATGCACTAAAGTGCATAATTTATTTGCAAAAGTTTTTCCTTCTTTGGGGACTTAAAATTTTTTTCTCTTTGTTTGGCAAAATGTCCATTCTTCAAGATTCAAATGAAGTCATGTTCCCAGGGACAATGTCCTTGCTGTACTATATAGGGTTAGAGCTCTTGTTTCTGAGCTCACACAGTACTTACACATTCTGTTACCACAGTGATTCTCAGGATATTTATTGACATTGTTCACATTACTCTCATCTCCAAAATAAGCTGTGAGATCTTCAATGGTAGAGTATGAGTACATTTCTCTGTATCTCAGCCTAGGGCTAGGTATAGCAGAGTACAACATTTGTTTGCTGAACATAAAGGCTCTGCCTGTCCTTCTCTTTCTTTCTTTCTTTCTTTCTTTTTTTTTTTTTAGAGAGAGAGTGTATGCGTATGAGTAGGGCCTGGGGGGGGGGGCAGAGGTGAGGGGTTAGGAAGAGGGAGAGGGAGAGGGAGAGGGAGAGGGAGAGAAAGATTCTTAAGCAGACTCCACACTCAGTACCCAGAGTCTGATGTGGGGCTCGATTTCATGATCCTGAGATCACAACCTGAGCTGAAATCAAGAGTCAGATGCTTAACTGACTGAGCTACCCAGGCTCCCCTGTCCTTTTCTTTTTGAATCTTTGACATTTTATAGTTAATTCTGTGTTGCTATTTAAGATATAAAAAAATGTAGATATGGTACCAAAGAATCAATTGTAATTATATTTAAATTCTTAATTGATTCCAGGTCTTGGATTGTTGAGTTATATAACTTTGTACACTTTTTTATTTTGTCAGTCTCTTAACTAAGAACTGGAACCAAAATGTGAATGAAATGCCAGAATGAATGTGACACTAATTTATTGAACCTAAATGTTAAATTTTCTTTTTACTGCATCCATTTTAAAAAGACAGAACATTTTAAGCCAGTATGAAGTAGAATCAAACTTGTGAACTTTCAAAATTTACTCACAGAACCAACAAAATATTCTCCAAATTCAACCTAAATCAAATCACAGCTTTTCATTTGGTTAAAGTCTTATACTTTTTTAGTTTGAATTTACACTTTCTTTCTTAATTTATTGTTTTGGGGGTCCCTGGGTGGCTCAGCAGTTTAGCGCCTGCCTTCGGCCCAGGACGTGATCCTGGAGTCCCGGGATCAAGTCCCACATCAGGCTCCCTGCATGGAGCCTGCTTCTCCCTCTGCCTGTGTCTCTGCCTCTCTTTCTTTGTGTGTCTCTCATGAATAAATAAATAAAATCTTAAAAAAATTTATCATTTTATTGTCTACTCAAGTGAAACAGGCTAGAGGTTGTTGTTGCAGAGGTCAGAGTACCTGCTCTCCTCCGCTGTGAAAGGGGAATATGGGCACGCTGGAATTTTTCCGTGACTTCTTCAAACTTCTCTTTCCTTTGCTGAAGGATTTGCTCTCTGATTTGTTGTTCTCGTTCTTCTTGTTCTTTTCGTTTCTCTTCAAATGCTCTATATTTAATCACAAAGTAGATGTCTGAATTATGGAGTAAGTTTTCAAAATCTCAACAAAGAAAATAGTTTCAAACCAATGATTTATTATATAATGATGTTTGCCTGTTTCAAAACTCTACTTACTTAGAAACAACAAGTTTTAGATTAAGAACAGGCCCTTAGCTAAGAATTTTAATGTCTTTTTGTTGGAAATTCCAGAATCTTATCCAGACCTTTTGCAATTAAGAGAAGGCTCTGTAATGAGGGTCTTTCTAGTTTCTGGCAGCCCTGCATGCACATTCCCACCTCCCAAAGCCTGCTGGGGAACAATTCTTTACTAAACAGCTATACTATTTTCTGGAATGTGAAAAACTATTTCACTGGTGAAAGAAGCAGCCTTGGAAATTACAGAACAATCAAGATAACACTGTAGATTTTTCTTCTTCTTTTAGAACAAAAGTTTAAAATTGGGGTATAGATCCTTTACCTCTTTGGTTAGGTTTATTCCTAGGTATCTTATGCTTTTGGGTGCAGTTGTAAATGGGATTGACTCCTTAATTTCTCTTTCTTCAGTCTCATTGTTAGTGTATAGAAATGCCAAATTGGCTGTCATATTGAGTCTGAACTATGCTAAAAATCCATACAATTTACATAAAAAATTTGATTTCCACCTTCTCTTTAAAATATGCAAGATTTGTCAACCCTAGACTCCTATCCACACATGGCTACAAACACCTGTCCATAATCTTTATCAGTCCCTATTTTTCTTAACTTTCCTATTTCATTTATTTCTGATTACCTTGGGCACTTGAGTTCATGTTCTCTAGTTTCAACTGTTTAAAAAATTAATTTTGTGGAAAATATGTGTCTGTGTGTGTTTCAATAATTATTTGCTGGACAATGAGAAGAATGATGATTGAAGCTGGCAATGACTGGTTAAGAAACTGCCAAGTGGTTCTGCTCTTTGGAATGTATGGGGTTGAGAAGCGGTAAATAAGAACTCTTCATGATTTTCAGGGTCATGGGCTACTATTAACCATCCTTCCAAAGACCTTCAGTGGCTGAAGCTTTATTCTTTTTTTTCTCTCTTTTTTAAATTTATTTTTGGATTTCAATTTGCCAACATATAGCATAACACCCAGTGCTCATCCCGCCAAGTGCCCCTCTCAGTGCCCGTTGCCCAGTAACCCCCACTCACTGCCCACACCTCCTTTTTCCACCACCCCTTGTTCGTTTCCCAGAGTTAGGAGTCTCTCATGTTCTGTCTCCCTTTCTGATATGTCCCACTCATTTTATCTCTTTTCCCCTTTATTCCCTTTCACTATTTTTTATATTCCCCATGAATGAGATCATATAATTTTTGTCCTTCTCCAATTGACTTATTTCACTCAGCATAATACCCTCCAGTTCCATCCACATCGAAGCAAATGGTGGATATTTGTCGTCTCTAATGGCTGAGGAATATTCCATTGTATATATGGACCACATCTTCTTTATCCATTCATCTTTCGATGGACACCAAGGCTCCTTCCACAGTTTGGCTATTGTGGACATTGCTGCTAGAAACATCGGGGTGCAGGTGTCCCGGCGTTTCACTGCATCTGTATTTTTGGGGTAAATCTTCAGCAGTGCAATTGCTGGGTCGTAGGGTAGCTCTATTCTTAACTCTTTGAGGAACCTCCAAACAGTTTTCCAGGGTGGCTGCACCAGTTCACATTCCCACCAACAGTGCAAGAGGGTTGCCCTTTCTCCACATCCTCTCCAACATTTGTTGTTTCCTGCCTTGTTAATGTTCCCCATTCTCACTGGTGTGAGGTGGTATCTCATTGTGGTTTTGATTTGTATATCCCTGATGGCCAGTGATGCAGAGCATTTTCTCAGGTGCTTGTTGGCCATGTCTATGTCTTCCTCTGGGAGATTTCTGTTCATGTCTTTTGCCCATTTCATGATTGGATTGTTTCTTGGGTGTTGAGTTTCATAAGTTCTTTATAGATCTTGGATACTAGTGCTTTATCTGATACATCATTTGCAAATATCTTCTCCCATTCTGTAGGTTGTCTTTTAGTTTTGTTGACTGTATCCTTTGCTGTCCCAATAGTTCATTTTTGCTTTTGTTTCTTTTGATTTCATGGATTATCTTGCAAGAAGTTATGTGGCCGAGTTCAAAAGGCTGTTGTTCTCCTCTAGGAATTTGATGGAATCTTGTCTCACATTTAGATCTTTCATCCATTTTGAGTTTATCTTTGTGTATGGCATAAGAGAATGGTCCAGTTTCATTCTTCTGCATGTGGATGTCCAACTTTCCCAGCACCATTTATTGCAAAGACTCTCTTTTCTCCAGTGGATAGTCTTTCCTCCTTTGTCGAATATTAGTTGACCATAAAGTTGAGGGTCCACTTCTGGGTTCTCTATTCTGTTCCATTGATCTATGTGTCTGTTTTTGTGCCAGTACCACACTGTCTTGATTACCACAGCTCTGTAGTACATCCTGAAATCTGGCATTGTGATGCCCCCAGCTATGGTTTTCCTTTTTAATATTCCCCTGGCAATTCGAGGTATTTTCTGATTCCACAAAAATGTTAAAATGATTTGTTCCAAATCTCTGAAGAAAGTCCATGGTACTTTGATAGGGAATGCATTAAATGTGTAAATTGCCCTGGGTAACATTGACATTTTCACAATATTAATTCTTGCAATCCATGAGCATGGAATATTGTTCCATCTCTTGTGTCTTCCTCAATTTCTTTCAGAAGTGTTCTGTAGTTTTTAGGGTAGATCCTTTACCTCTTTGGTTAGGTTTATTCCTAGGTATCTTATGCTTTTGGGTGCAATTGTAAATGGGATTGACTCCTTAATTTCTCTTTCTTCAGTCTCATTGTTAGTGTAGAGAAATGCCTCTGACTTCTGGGCATTGATTTTGTATCCTGCTGCACTGCCGAATGGCTGTATGAGTTCTAGCAATCTTGGGGTAGAGTATTTTCGGTTTTCTACTTAGAGTATCATGTCTACTGTGAAGAGGGAGAGCTTGACTTTTTCTTTGCCAATTTGAATGCCTTTTATTTCTTTTTGTTGTCTGCTGAGGCTAGACTTATAGTACTATGTTGAATAGCAGTGGTGAGAGTGGACATCCCTGTCTTGTTCCTGATCTTAGCGGAAAGGCTCCCAGTGATCCCCATTGAGAATGATATTTGCTGTGGGCTTTTTGTAGATGGCTTTTAAGATGTTGAGGAATGTCCCCTCTATCCCTACACTCTGAAGAGTTTTGATCGGAATGGATGCTGTATTTTGTCAAATGCTTTCTCTGCATCTATTGAGAGAATCATATGATTCTTGTTTTTTCTCTTGCTGATATGATCAATCACATTGATTGCTTTACGAGTGTTGAACCAGCCTTGCATCCTGGGGATAAATCCCACTTGGTCATGGTGAATAATCTTCTTAATGTACTGTTGGATCCTATTGGCTAGTATCTAGTTGAAAATTTTTGCATCCATGTTCATCAGGGATATTGGTCTATAATTCTCCTTTTTGGTGGGGTCTTTGTCTGGTTTTGGAATTAAGGTGATGCTGGCTTCATAGAACAAATTTGGAAGTACTCTATCTCTTTCTATCTCTCCAAACAGCTTTAGTAGAATAGGTATGGTTTCTTCTTTAAACGTTGGATAGAATTCCCCTGGGAAGCCATCTGGCCCTGGACTCTTGTGTCTTGGGAGGTTTTTGATGACTGCTTCAATTTCCTCCCTGGTTATTGGCCTGTTCAGGTTTTCTATTTCTTCCTGTTCCAGTTTTGGTAGTTTGTGGCTTTCCAGAAACACGTCCATTTCTTCTAGATTGCCTAATTTATTGGCGTAGAGCTGTTCATAATATGTTTTTAAAATCGTTTGTATTTCCTTGGTGTTGGTAGTGATCTCTCCTTTCTCATTCATGATTTTATTAATTTGAGTCTTCTCTCTCTTCTTTTTAATAAGGCTGGCTAATGGTTTATCTATTTTATTAATTCTTTCAAAGAACCAACTCCTGTTTTGTTGATCTGTTCGACAGTTCTTCTGGTCTCGATTTCATTGAGTTCTGCTAGAATCTTTATTAACTCTCTTCTTCTGCTGGGTGTAGGATCTATCTACTGTTTTTTCTCTAGCTCCTTTATGTGTAATGTTAGGTTTTGTATTTGAGTTCTTTCCAGTTTTTGAATGGATGCTTGTATTGCAATGTATTTCCCCCTCAGGATTGCTTTTGCTGTATCCCAAAGATTTTGAACAGTTGTATCTTCATTCTCATTAGTTTCCATGAATCTTTTTAATTCTTCCTTAATTTCCTGGTTGACCCTTTCCTCTTTTAGCAGGATGGTCCTTAACCTCCACATGCTTGAAATCCTTCCAAACTTCTTCTTGTGATTTAGTTCTAATTTCAAAGCATTATGGTCTGAAAATATGCAGGGGACGATCCCATTCTTTTGGTATCGGTTCAGACCCGATTTGTGACCCAGTATGTGGTCTATTCTGGAGAAAGTTCCATGTAAAGAATGTGTATTCAGTTGCGTTTGGATGTAAGGTTCTGTAAATATATGTGAGATCCATCTGGTCCAGTGTATCATTTAAAGCTCTTGTTTCTTTGGAGATGTTGTGCTTAGAAGACCTGTTGATTGTAGAAAGTGCTATATTCAAGTCACCAAGTATAAGTGTATTAATATCTAAGTATATCTTAACTTTGGTTATTAATTGATTGATATACTTGGCAGCTCCCATATTTGGGGCATAAATATTGATGATTGTTAAGTCTTCTTGTTGGATAGATCCTTTAAGTATGATATACTGTCCCTCTTCATCTCTTACTACAGTCTTTGGGATAAACTTGAATTTATCTGACATAAGGATGGCTACCTCTGCTTTCTTCTGAGGGCCATTTGAATGGTAAATGGTTCTCCAATCTTTTATTTTCAGGCTGTAGGCGTCCTTATGTCTAAAATGAGTCTCTTGTAGACAGCAAATAGATGGGTCTTGCTTTTTTATCCAGTCTGAAACCCTGTGCCTTTTGATGGGGTCATTAAGCCCATTCACGTTCAGAGTTACTATTGAAAGATATGAATTTAGTGTCATCATAATACCTATTTCAGTCCCTGTCTTGTGGATTGTTCCCTTGGACTTCCTCTTTCTATTACAGAATCCCCCCTAATATTTCTTGCAGAGCTGGTTTGGAGGTCACATACTCTTTCAGTTTCTGCCTATCTTGGAAGCTCTTTATCTTTCCTTCTATTCTGAATGAGAGCCTTGCTGGATAAAGTATTCTTGGCTGCAGGTTCTTCTCATTTAGGACCCTGAATATATCCTGCCAGCCGTTTCTGGCCTACCAGGTCTCCGTGGAGAGGTCTGCTGTTAATCTAATGTTTCTCCGCATGAAAGTTAGAGATTTCTTGTCTTTTGCTGCTTCAAAGATCTTCTCTTTATCTTTGGAATTTGCAAGCTTCACTATCAAATGTTGAGGTGTTGAGCGGTTTTTATTGATTTTAGGGGGGGATCTCTCTATTTCCTGGATCTGAATGCCTGTTTCCCTTCCCAGATTAGGAAAGTTTTCAGCTATGATTTCTTCAAATACGTATTCTGGACCTCTGTCCCTTTCGGCGCCCTTGGGAACCCCAATTAAATGTATATTTTTCGGGATCCCTGGGTGGTGCAGCGGTTTGACACCTGCCTTTGGCCCAGGGCACGATCCTGGAGACTCAGGATCGAGTCCCACGTCGGGCTCCCAGTGCATGGAGCCTGCTTCTCCCTCTGCCTGTGTCTCTGCCTCTCTCTCTCTCTCTCTCTCTCTCTCTGTGTGTGACTATCATAAATAAATAAAAATTAAAAAAAAATAAATAAATGTATATTTTTCATTCTGAGGCTGTCATTTATTTCCCTTAACCTATCCTCATGATCTTTTGTGTTTTTCTTTTTTCCTCAGTTTACTTCCTTGCCATCAACTTGTCTTCTATGTCACTCACTCATTCTTCTACCCCGTTAACCCTGGTCGTTAGGACCTCCAGTTTGGATTGCATCTCATTTAATTGATTTTTAATTTCTGCCTGATTAGATCTAAAATCTGCAGTCATGAAGTCTCTTGAGTCCTTTATGCTTTTTTCTAGAGTCACCAGTGTTCTAGAAGTTGCAATTCAGTGCTTCTGAATTGGCTTTCTGACATTGAATTGTAATCCAAATTTTATAACTCTGTGGGAGAGAGGACTGTTTCTGATTCTTTCTTTTGAGGTGATTTTTTCCTTCTAGTCGTTTTGCTCAATGCAGAGTGGCGAAAAACAAGTTGTACTGGGAAAAGGAAAAAAGAGAAAAAAGAATTGA
Source organism: Nyctereutes procyonoides (assembly GCF_905146905.1). Classification (NCBI taxonomy): domain Eukaryota; kingdom Metazoa; phylum Chordata; class Mammalia; order Carnivora; family Canidae; genus Nyctereutes; species Nyctereutes procyonoides. The sequence continues at coordinate 59,971,418 of NW_026575140.1, read as the reverse complement.
AAAAGGAAAAAAAAAAAGAAGAAAAAAAAGAAAAAAAGGTGGTGGACGCACACAGAAAACAAAAAACAAGGGGGAATATCCTCTGATTCTATATACTGTAAATCCCTCGACTTCCCCTGAAACTTTCCAATGCTGCTTGATCAAAAATTTGATTTCCCCTGTCTGTCTAGCTGGTCTTCTGGGGGAGGGGTCTGCTGTGCTGATTCTCAGGTGTGTGCACCTGGGGGAGCTGCTCAGCCCCCTGCCTGGTGCACAGCTCCGTGGGAGTTGTTTATCCTGTGAGGCCACTTTGAGGCTCAGCGGGGGTTGTTTATCCTGTGAGGCCCCAGGAGGAACAACACCCTGGCAGCGGCCAGCTCTCCAGCCCTGGAGTCAGCTCCTGCAGTATCTACAGCAGCTCCCAGTCCGCAGGGGCCTGGATGCTCCGTGGGCGGGGCCGCTGATCTGCACAGCTGGGGGCTGCCCCGAGGCAGGAGTGTCCTCGCTGCCCTGTGTCCTCCCGGGCTCCGCCTGTACCAGGGGGAGCGTGGGATCCTGGTTTGTGTCCCCGGCGCCCTGGGCTCCAGGGCCTGCGCCGCTGGAATCTGGAATCACGCTCCCGGGGCCCCGCAGCCCCCTCCGCATGGAGCCGCTGCCGGAGCTGCTCCCGGGCCCTTTAGGGAGCGTGGCCGCGGGGTGTGGCGCGCTCTACCCGGGGCGCAGGTCCTCTGTTAGTGCCCCTGGGAGCCTGAGGGCATCCCCGCCCCTCCTGGGCTCCTGTTCTAACTCCTTGCGAGCGCCTTTCTGTCGTGGAAGATTGGTGAAGCTCGTGCTTCTCCAGGACGGGGCTTTCCAGTCCTGGGGACACTCGCCTTAGCTCGCTCCTCGCGGGGCCCCCTCCCCCTTGGATGCTATTTTATTTTATTTTTTATTATTTTATTTTATTTTAATTTTATTTATTTTATTTTTTCCATCTTCCTACCTTGATAGAAGCATGAACTCTTCTCACTGTAGCATTCCTGCTGGTCTCTCTTTAAATCTCAGACCGAAATGTAGGTTTTCAGGATGATTTGAAAGTTATCTAGGTAATTTGGTGGGGATAGGTGACTTGGGGAGCCTACTCTTCTGCCATCTTGCCCCTCTGTGGCATTTTATTCTCATCTAAATAACTCAGATTTAGGGAACTATAATTCTGTGAAGTAGGACAGATCATCAGATAGTCCTACCCCTGAGGTAGGTAGAAGATAGTGGTGTAGTGGCACAGATAGGCACCCCCAAACCATCTCCTTCAAGAGTCCCCCCGGGGTAAGACAAGGAAGCCTGCTTTCATCACTCAATTCAACATGATACTGGAAGTCCTAGCCAGAGCAATTAGGCAAGAAGAGGAAATGCATCCAAAATGGAGAGAAAAAAGTAAAATTATCTCTGTTCACAGGTGACATAATATTATTATATGCAGAAAACTTTAAAATTTCCACAAATACAGTTAGAACTAATAAGTCAATTTAGCAAAGTTGCAGGATACAAAAATCAATAGTCAAAAATCACTTGTTTTTCTATATACTGACAATTAAGAATCTGAGTAGGAAACTAAGAAAGCAATCTCATTTATAATAGCAACAAAAAGAATATAATGTTTAGGAACAAACTTAACCAAGAAGGTGAAAGGCTTGGACATCAAAAATACAAAACATTGCTTAAATTTTCTAAAAACACACACAAATAAAAAGTCATTCTGTGTTCATGAATTAGTAGGTTTTAAAAAAACCCATCTTAAAATTCATATGAAATCTCAAGGGACCTCCAAATAGCCAAAACTTTCTTGAAAAAGAACAAAGGTGGAGATCTCATACAATAAAGACAAACATATCAATGGAGTAGATTAGAGAGCCTAGAGATAAACGCTCAAGTAGTTGAATGATTTTCCACAAGGATGCCAAAACCACTTAATGAGGAAGCAACAGTCTTTTCAACAAACAATGTTGGGGAAACTGGAAATCCATATGCAAAAGAATGAAGTTGGACCCCTATCTTACTTACAGCATATGCAAAAATTAACTCAAGATAGATCAAAGATTTAGACATAAGAGATAAAACTATGAAACTCAGAGAAATACATAGGGAAAAAGCTTTATTGGATTTGGCAATGATTTGTTGGATGTGATGCCAAAAGCATAGTCAATAAAAGAAAAAATTAATTGGACTGAGTCAAAATTAAGAGGATTTATACATCAAAGAACACTATCAAAAATGAAAGGGCAACTGAGGGAATGGAAAAATATATTTGCAAATCATATATATGATAAGCAACTGACACAGGAATATATTTAAAAACTCCCACATTCGGACAATAAAAATAATCTGCTTAAACAATGGGCAAAGGACTTGAACAGATATTTCGCCAAACAAGATATACAAATATCAACAAGAACTTGAAAAGACGCTCAACTTCACTAATCATTAGGAAAATGCAAATCAAAACTGCAAGGAGATACCACTTCACACTTAGTAGGATGGCCATTATAAAAACAACAAAAATTACAACTACTTATGAGGATGTGAAGAAACTCAAATCCTTATATATTGGTGGGAAGGCAAAATAGGCAGTTGTTGTAAAAAGGTTTTGGTGATTTCTCCAAAAATTACTTAACATTTTCATGTGATCTGGCATTTCCACTTCTGGGAATATACCCCAAAGAAGTCAAAGCAGAGGTTCAAACAAATGTTTGTATACTTATGTTCCTAACAACGTTGTCCACAAGAGCCAAAAGGTGGAAACAACTTTAGTGTCCCTTGACAGATGAATAAATAAAATGTGGCATACATATAGAATAAAGGGGAAGGAAATTCTGACATATGCTACAACATGGATGAACCTTGAATACATTTTGCTAAGTGAAATTAGCCAATCACAAAGGGACAAATATTGTCTTATTCCACAATTATATTACCTAGACTAGTCAAATTCATGGAGATAGAAAGTACTACTAAGGTGGCTGTCAGGGCCTGGGGAGTTAAGTGTTTAATGGATATGGAATTTCATTTGGGAAGATCAGGGTGACAGATGACAATGTGAATGTACTTAGTGCCACAATCATATACTTGGAAATGGTAAATTTTGTGTTATGTATGTTTTATCACCATAAAACTTAGAAATGGTAAATTTTGTATTATGTATGTTTTATCACCATAAAACTTAGAAATGGTAAATTTTGTGTTATGTATGTTTTATCACCATAAAAAATAAAGAATGCCCCCAGATTTTTGACCCTGGGTGTGTTTCCTCAGCCTTATATAATGTACAAACCAAGTGTAGCTCTAAGTTCCTTTATGCCATCAAATTGAACCCCTGAGCCTGATAGTGAGACATAATTTATCAGCATTGTCCACTAGAAATAAAATGTAAGCTACAAATGTAATTTTAAATTTTCTAGTAGCCACATTAAAAAACGCCAGTAGAAATTTCAATATTTTTTACCTTATATCAAAAATATTTCAAAATGTATCAATATAAAAATTATTATAACATTTTATATCTTTTTTGTACTAAGTGTATTTTCATAACTCAGTTTGGATTAGTCACATTTTATAAGGGCTCAGTGGACACAAGAAACTAGTGTCTACTTTCAAAGCCAAGAATCTCTGCTGGTAGGCAGTGTGGTTTTGTGAAGAAGGGAAGGCTTGTATGGAGAGGCAAAGACTTGAAGACAAGGAAACCAGGTTAAAAACTAAGAAGGTCTTTAAAGGGATTCATGTAACTTCATGGTTTTCGCTTAGGTTATAGGAAAACATATATAGTTGTCACTTAATTTTAAACAATTTTTCTGTTTTTAAATAGAGTTTTCTTTAATTCAGTAGTTTTCAACCCAGGACATTTCCTCTTCACCAAGAGTGCTGGGAACTTCTGGAGGAGTTCTGATTGTCACAATAATTACGGTGGGCTACCAGATTTCAGCTCCCCCAGACCAGGGATGCCAGGTGTTACAGAATGCATGGGGCATTTCTATCCAAGAAAGAATTATTCTATCCCAAATCCCAAAGGTTCATCTACTCGGCTCTTGGCAATAGCCTCGTGTGGTGGAGTCCTGGAGAACAGTGGACCAGAAGGCACTTAGACTTCTGCTTCCACAGATGCAGATGATCAAGGGGATGAATCCCAAAGTTCTTGCCAATAATTAGAGGCAAGCCCCAACAGAACGGGGTGGGGGGGGATGGCTAGGGTTAGTTGGTGTGGAGGAATAACACTATGTGAACAGTTAGAGTGGGAAATAAGATAAAAACTGACTTCCCTACTCCTGCCCTTGGTTCCCACTAGATTAGAGGAAGCTAGCCTTTGAGGCAGGAAGAAGATAAAAGCTCAAGCTGCACATGAATCTTAAGACACCTAAGTTGCACATAACTGGAGAATTGGGAGTTGGGAAAAGAAAAATAAAATATATGGCCGACCATTCATTTAATGTAGCCTTTGAAAAGAGAAAACACAGAGGCAACTAAACGGAAGCATGAACTGAGCATTCCACTTTCCGTGAGGTGGAGGGGGCTGAGGTGCACTCGGCAAAAGCTGATAGAGTCAATGGAACAAGCTCTGAATTCAGATGCTCTTACTTGACAATAGGACAGCAGTGTCCAGGACACAATACATGATTCCCTCCTATGGTAGCTCATGTCCAAAGACAGTCGCAATGAACCATGATTATACAGTCCTCTCTGCTTTAATCAGCCTGGTCCTGTGACTCTCTTCTAATCAATAGAATTTTATAGAAGATGCTAGATTCAAAACTCTGCAGCTTCCAACTTGATCTTTTAGCATGATTGCACTAGGAAAAGCCAGACCTATGTAAGAAGTCTGACAACCTTGAGATCACCACACTGGTAAGTCCAAGCCAGCTAAAGGGAGATAGAGCATGCCTCCAACTGTTCCAGTCACCTGGGCCCAAGCACAGAAATGTGACCAGAGGCCATCGTGGAGGCCCAGCTCAGCAGGACCTTCAGATGACACCACTTACAGCAGAAATCTCAGTGCAGCAGCATCAGACTTCCAAGTGAGAAGCGACCACCTGAGCCAGGGAACACACAGAACTGTCATACATCATTGTTTGAAGTCACTAAATTTTAGGGTGGTTTGTTATAAAGCAGTAAATAACCAGAATAATAACTTCAAACCAATTTTTCCCCAGTTAACATTTATTTAGAGGGGATGAGGACAAATCTTTACGTCTCATGTTTGAGGATGCAGCAAGTCATTGTATAAAACTATTACATCTTTTTTTTTTTTAATAGAGTCTGTTTCAGTTTTTTTTTTTTAATTTTTGTATTTTTTTTCTAAAGTACCATTTCACTAGTAGTAAGAACTACTGGCATTTATCTAGTTAGATAAGAAGGAAATCTTAGCTGGTATGTACTACTGATTTATTTTTAGTGATGTCTCTGGGATACTTACAGATTCTCCCTGGCCCGGGAAAATGTTTTCTTTGATGGCTGATATGGAGCTAACTCTAGACAAAATTATATACCTATAAGTTTGCTTGAGAAATCCCTGGCTGCCTAAATGCTTAAGAGAATTTGGTAAATAGTGATTATGTAAACCTACCTCTAACTCAGGTATGTGCAGTTGTTCAGTTGTATCTTTTATCTGAGTCATCAAATTAAGACACTTAACATTTACATGGTGTAACAGACACACATATACAAAAAGAAGCAGAGGTTATTTGTTGTTTATTATCTCAGAACAGGCAAAATGAATGAATAACCATCCCATGGGTATTGTAAAGATAAGAGATCCTGAAAAGATTCCAGAGAGGAAGGAATAACAATAAAAAATTTGTTACACATTATCCATTATTATTATTATATGAGGGATAAAATGTAAATGATTTCACAATGGTTTTATATTAGAAAATGTAAAATAGTCAATGTGTGAGGACTTGTTAGTTTGAGCATTTAAAAGTGAAAAACATAGAAAATTATTTTAAAAAAGAACCAAATGCAAATTTTGCAATTGAAAAGTATAAAATCTGGGGGATCCCTGGGTGGCGCAGCGGTTTGGCGCCTGCCTTTGACCCAGGGCGCGATCCTGGAGACTCAGGATCGAATCCCACATCGGGCTCCCGGTGCATGGAGCCTGCTTCTCCCTCTGCCTATGTCTCTGCGCCTCTCTCTCTCTCTCTGTGACTATCATAAATAAATAAAAAATAAAAATAAAATAAAATAAAATTAAAAAAAAAGAAAAGTATAAAATCTGAAATAAAAATTTTACTAGTAGGTGAACAGCAAATTGGGGATACCAGAAAAGAATCTGTAAACTTGAGGACAGAGTCACAGAAATTATCTAACCTGAGAACAGAACAAAAAAGATGGAGAAAGATACATAATAGCTTTAGTGACCTGGCGGTAACTGAATAAGTGGTCATTGCTACGTGTAAGTATATGGTATATGTGTAATTGTAGTCCCAGAAATAAAAGAAAAAGAGTGAGGCAGAAAACACTTGAATACTATGGCCTAAAATTTCCCAAAATTGGTGAAAAAATATTAAATTACAGATTAGAGCAGCTCACTGAACTACTAAGATAAATATCAACAACACAGACAGCGGCAGATTTTAGTCACATTGCTGGAAACAAAGAATAAAAATAACATCTTCAAAGTCGTCACAGAAAAAATACTGTACGTGGGAGCGCTGCACCACCAATGACCACTAACTTCTCCTGAGAGGCATGGAGGTCAGCAGGCGGTAGAGCGGCATTTCAAGAGTGCTAAAGAAAATGGCTGTTAACTCAGAATTCTATATTCAGTGCAACTATCTTCCAAAAACAAAAGGGAAATACATTTATACTCAGATAAACCAAGACTGAGAGTGTTTATGGACAGAAGTCTTGCCATGTAGGAAGGGCCACAAGTGAGTTCTTCTGGCTAAAGGGAGATGAGCCCAGATGGAAACAGAGACCTAGAGACAGCAGCAAACAACAGCACAAACAACAGATATGTGGGTGAATCGAAAAGAGGATGTTCTTCTCTTTGTCTCATTGGCAAAGAGATACCTGAAGGTTTAATACAGAAATTACAACACTATCGTGAACTTTTTCCCCAGCAGATATAAAGGACGTCAGCATAGCAGTAGGAGAGGCAGAATTACAAAGTTGATGGATCCTTATATTTATGTGAAATAGTCCAATTATAACTCTAAATAGTTAGGAATGAATATTGTAATCTCTAAAAGAGCTACTAAAAAAAGTAAAATTGAAAAATCTTTTTGACTAACTAAAAAGGGAGTCAGGAAAGGAGGAAAAAACAAGAGGAAGGATATGGAATTGATTGAAAACAAAGAGTTAAAAAAAAAAGAAAACAAAGAGTTTTTTTTTTAATTTTTATTTATTTATGATAGTCACACACAGAGAGAGAGGCAGAGACACAGGCAGAAGGAGAAGCAGGCTCCATGCACTGGGAGCCTGACGTGGGATTTGATCCCGGGTCTCCAGGATCGCACCCTGGGCCAAAGGCAGGCGCCAAACCGTGCGCCACCCAGGGATCCCGAAAACAAAGAGTTAATGATAGATCCACATCAAACTGTTTTAAGAATTATTACTAAACATGCCATTTGTTTTTGGGAGATAGTTCTCTATAAATACTTCATATTTAGGTATAGCCCAAGTCTTCTGAATGAAGGCATTCACAGGCAAGTTAAAAGTGTGTGTATAAAGAGACATTCCAGGATAGTAAAGCTTAGAGAGCTCTCTCATCCTGGAGACTGCGTGGGGGGGGGGGGGAGTGGGGGAGGGGAAGATAAAGATCTCTCTCCTTTCCTTCTCCAGAGAGCACTTACATTCCAGGGTGAAGATAAGGTCTCTTTCTCTCTGGAGAGGAGGATGGGCAGCAGCCATGTGCAAGGTCAGAGTTCTCACATTTTATGGTTCTCACTCGGTGTAGAAACCATCTGGCCCTCATTGCATTGTCCTCTGGGGACATGAGATATTTCCATGACAATACACAGCCTTTGTCTTTGAATGAGGGGGTTTATTTTCTTTCAGCCTGCCACAGCATAGATGAAATCAAGGTAAGCTAAAATCATTAGCTTGCATGTAGGTCAGAATCTCAGATCCTTTCCAGCTCTTCAGTTTCTGATTTAGCACTTGCCAGACTGAATACCCAAAGTAAGATCCCAGAAGATTTCCATAAACACAGACAGGTTGAAAGCAAAAAGATGGGATGCTGGGAGACATCTGACCAAATTAATATCAGACACAGGAGGCTTTAAGACAAGGAGTGTTACTAGAGATGAAAACAACATTTCATAATGATAGAAGGATCAATTCATCAAGAAGACACAAAAATCATAAGTATGAATACACCTAGTAAGAGATCTTCAAAATACATGAAGCAAACACAGAACTAAAGGGAGAAACTGATGAATACACGATTATGGTTGCATACTGTAACAAGTCTCTCGATAATTGATAGAACAATCAGATAAAAAAACAGCAGTAAGAGTATATATTTGAACAACACTATCAACTACCTTGACCTTGTTGATATTTATAGAACAACTATTTATACCCAACAATTGCAATATACATTCTTTTTAAGTATAACGTAAGAAATCTTATATTGGGCCATAAGACAAATGTCAATGAATTTGGTAAGATTTAAACCTTACAGAATATGTTCTCTCATCAAAAGAGATTTAAAACAGAAATCAATTATGATATTTAGAAAAGCTCAATAACTGGAAATTAAAAAAAACATACTTCTAAATAAGCTACAGGTTAAAAATCAAAAGGGAAGTATCAAAGCAAAATGAAAATGCAGCATATCAAATTTATTGAGGGCAGTTATTGAGAGGGAAATTTATAAACTTAAATGCCCATAGTGGAAATGGAGAGAAGTTTAAAATCAATGAGGGATGCCTGGGTGGCTCAGCAGTTGGGCACCTGCCTTTAGCTCAGATCGTGATCCTGGATCCGGGATAGAGTCCCCCATCAGGCTTCCTGCAAGGAGACTGTTTCTCCCTCTGCCTATGTCTCTGCCTCTCTCAGTCTGTTTCTCTCATGAATAAATAAATAAGTCTTTAAAAAAAATAATAAAATTAATGATTTTAGCTACCATCTTAAGCTGGAAGATGTGCCAACTTATTCTAAAGTAAGAAGAAGGGACATCTGGGTGGTGCAGTCAGTTAAGTATCTGTCTTCAGCTCAAGTTATGATCTTGGGGTCCTGGGATCAAGCCTTGCATTGGGCTCCCTGCTCAGTGGGCAGTCTGCTTCTGCTTTTTCCTCTCTCTGTGTGTGCTTGCTCCCTCACTCTCTATCTCAAATAAATAAATAAATCTTAAAAAAAAATAAAGTAAGAAGAAAGGAATAGGGGGATAGAGTAACTGGGTGATGGGCCTTAAGGATGGCATGTGATGTGATGAGCACTGAGTGTTATACTATATACTGGCCAATTGAATTTAAATTAAAAAATTTAAAAAAGAAGAGAGGATTAAAAAAGAAAAACTAATGAAATAGTAAACTAAAAAATAGAGACCACACAGACTAAAGCTGTGTATGCAAATTTTAGTAAAACTGATAAGCTCCTACCAAGAATGATGAAAAAAAAAAAGAGCAATGAAGAAAAAAAGGCAAACAAAAATAATCATGTTCATGAATCAAAGACAGGATATCACTATAAATACCGTAGACATTAAAAGAATAATATGAACAACTTTATGTTAATGAATTCAACAACTTAGATTAAAATGGACCAATTTCTTGAAAGAATCAATTTACCAAGTTGACAAAGAAAAACATGAAAAACTCTAAAAACTCCAGTATCATTACCAAATGAGAGTTACCCCTGGAAGGCAAGGTTGACTTGACATTTCAAAATTAATCAGTGAAATTAACCACATTGATCAAATAAAGAATAGGTATAATATTCAATGCATGTTCATGATAAGAACTCTCAGCAAACTAGGAATGAGAGGAAACTTCCTCAATCTGATAAAGGGCATCTACCCAAATCTGTAGCTAGCAGCATAGTTAACAGTAAAATAGTTAAATACTTCCCTCCAAAGGGATAGAAAGCAAAAAAATCACTCCTATTGCTTCTATGTACCATTACACTGGAGCTCCTGGAAAGTTCAATAAGGCCAACATAAAAATAAAAAGTATCTCAACTGGAAAGATAGATGCTAAACTCCCTTTATTTGTATATGATATGATTATACAAATGGAGTATGATAAGGAATTTATACAGCAACTCCTAGAACTAATGAGTGAATTTAACAAGTTCTCAGAATACAAGGTAAATATAGAAAAATCAACTGTATTTCTACATAAAACAATGGAAAATGAATTTCAATTAATCCATTTATAACATCACAAAATATGAAATACTCAGGAGTTATGTAACAAAAGACATGTAAGAACTTTCCAATAAAAACCAGAAAATACTGCTAAGAGAAATTACATACACATGCACAAAGATGAAAGAGGAAAGGAGAAATACACTATGTTCATGGATTTCCTGTATTATAAAACTCAATATTGTTATGATATCAATATTGTTATGCTATTGTATGTTCACAATAATTCCACTCAAAACCAGGCAGGTTTTTTTTCAAAAGATTTATTTATTTATTTATTTATTTATTTATTTATTTATTTATTTATTTATTTATTTATTCATGATAGACATAGAGAGAGAGAGAGAGGCAGAGACACAGGCAGAGGGAGAAGCAGGCTCCATACTGGGAGCCCGACGCGGGACTCGATCCCGGGACTCCAGGATCGTGCCCTGGGCCAAAGGTAGGTGCCAAACCGCTGAGCCACCCAGGGATCCCCGGCAGGTTTATTTATATGGAAAAGCAAAGATTCCTAGAATAGGCAAAACAATCTTGAATTAAAACTGGAGGGTGTGCATTATCTTATTTCACTATAAAACTGATTCTCAACGTGGGGGGCGGTGGGTGGGCAATTTTGCCCCTTCCCTCTCAGTAAACATTTGGCAATGTAATTGCCGCCACTAGGTTGTGCTACTTATCTAGTAGGTAGAGGCCAGGATGCTGCCAAAAGTCTTACAATACACGAGTAGTCTCCTATAACAAAGAATGATCTCACCCAAAATGTCAAGTGCTGTTGACAATGCCTGTCATAACGCCACAAAAACCAAGGCAAGAATAAATAGACAAATGGAATACAATATGGAATGCAGAAATAAACCCTCACATACATGGTCAACTGAAGTTTGAAAAAGGTGGCAAAGCCACTAAATGTAGAAAGGAATTTTTTTTTTCAACAAATGCTGCTGGAACAGCCAAATCAACTTTAAAAAAATGAACCCCAACCTTACATAATACCATATACAAATAATTGAGATAGATGGTAAACTTAAACCTAAAAGCTAAAAGTATAAACTTTCCAGAAGAAAACAAGAAAATATCCTTCATAATCTTGGAGTAAACAAAATGTCTTAGGGAGTACACAAAAAGCACTAACTACAGAACAAAAAATTGACAAACTATTCTTCATCAAAACTTGAAACGGCTTTTTGAAAGATTCCATTAAGAAAATAAAAAGGCAGGCCACAGATTAGAAGAAAATACTTGCAATATATATTTCTGACCAAGAAACTATATCCAGAATATATAAAAAAATCTTACAACTCAAAAAAGAAGACAATCCAATTTAAAAAGGATAATATATTTAAACATAGATGTTCTAAAAATCATATGAAAATCACTAATAAGGGAAGTGCAAAAGTAGCCATACCTACTATATGGCTAAAAATAAAAAGACTGAGTAGGAGAGTAATGAAGCAACTGTGAACTCAAGTATATGTAGATTGCTGGTGGGTAAAATGGTCTGTCCTTTTGGAAAGCTTTTTGACAGTTTCATATATGCAAAACATACATGTACCCTAGGATCTAGCAATTCTACTTTTACTCAGGGAAAATGAAACATATGTCCATAAAAAGATGTCTTACTAATTGATTCTCTCATGTTTTATAACTTCAGCTTGAATTATCTTTCAGCCAGCACCTTTATTAATAGCCCTCAATTAGGTTATTGTCCATCAATAGAATTGTCCTTCTATTGTCCATGAATAGAAGAATGGATAAACAAATTATGATATATCCTTACAATGCAATTTAAAAAAAGGACGAACTACTGATGTATGTAATAACACGGATAAATCTCCACATTAGTGAAAGAGACCACTAACAAAAGTGCAAGAACTGGCAAAACTAATTCTAATGATAGAAATTAGAACAGTGGTTGCTGAGGGGTGGAGATTGGCTACAGGGATTTGAAGGTGTATATATATGCAAGGGAAGGATAATGACAAGCCATGATAAGCAGCTCAGTTTGAATACAAGTGAGAAGACAAGAGATAGGAACAACAAAGAAAGGATGATAAGAAAAATGGACTGCGGTGGGGTCTTAGAATTGTTAAACTCAGGTTACTAGAGGAAGTGACATGGAGAGACGGGAGGTACAAATCAAAGATTGAGATTCCTGAAATTGAAATTTTGGAGGTGGAGGAATAATTGGTAGTAGTTGAGATGAGATGCCACTGAATGGGTAAAGTTCAAGAAAATGATGGGTCACTATGATGGATGGATGATCTATGAAGATATTAAAATTACAAAGAATGATCACTGAATAGTGGTAAGGAGGTAAGAAGAGCCAGGTGCTAAAACTTTCAAGCAATGACACAGAAGATCTACAGATCACTGTAATAATGAGAGGCAGTGGTGAACATTATAGTTAAATAGCATTTTATTTATTGATTTATTTATTTATTTATTTATTTATTTATTTATTTGATAGCATATGTTTTAAAAGAGCTTGGGGACCAGGGCATCCTATGCCCACACTGGCCCACATCCACTTTAGCTCTGGCTATCCCACTAGGGTAGCCACAGCAATAGATTGCCCTGCGACCCCCCAACCCATGCCAGCCACAACTCCAGTCTGCCAGTCAAAGTCACCAGGCATATACAATCTACAGAAGGGACAACGATACACAAGACCATTCCTACAGATTTAGATTAGTTGTTCCACCTAATTCATAGAATCAAACACAGAAAGTCAAGCAAAATTAAGACAAAGGGAATATGCTCCAATGAAATAACAAGACAAAACCACAGAAAAAGAACTAAATGAAATGGAGATAATAAATCTATCTAATAAAGAGTTCAAAGTGATGGTCTTCAGGATACTCACCACACTGGAGAGAAGAGTGGATGAACTCACTGAGAACTTTAACAGATAGAAAATATAAAAAAGAACCAATCAAGAGTCAAAGCATACTGAAATGAAAAAAATATACTAGAAGACTAGAAGCAGGTTAGAGGATGCAGAAAAATGAATCAGCAATCTGGAAGACAGGGTAATGGAAAACAAAACACCCAAGCTGAATAGCAAAAATAGAAGGAAAAAAAGATAGCTTAAAGGATCTCTTGGACAACACCAAGCAAACATACTTGCATCATAGGGATCTAAGGAGAAGAGAGAGAGAGAAAGGAACAGAATGTTTATCTGAAAACAGCTGAATACATCTGAATAGCTGAAAACATCCCTAACCTGAAAAAGGAAACAGATATCCAGGTTTAGGAAGCAGAGAATTCCAAACAAGATGAACCCAGAGAGGTCTATACCATGACACATAATAAGTAAAATGCCAAAGATGAAAGACCAGGAGAGAATTTTAAGGCCGCTGGCTGGTATTTTTCAACAGAAACTTTGCAGTCCAGAAGAGAGTGACAAGATATATTCAAAGTGATGAAAGGGGGATACCTGAGTGGCTCAGTGGTTGAGCATCTGCCTTTGGCTCAGGGTGTGATCCTGGGGTCCTGGGATCAAGTCCTGTATGGGTTCCCTGCCAGGGGTCTGCTTCTCCCTCTGCCTATGGCTCTGCCTCCCTCTCTGTGTCTCTCATGAATAAATAAATAAAATCTTTTTTAAAAAAGACAAAACCTTAGAACAAAGAATATTCTACTTGGCAAGGTTATCACTTGAATTGAAGGAGAGATAGGTTCCCAGATAAACAAAAATTAAAAGGGTTCATCATGGGCAGCCAGGGTCGCTCAGCGGTTTAGTGCCGCCTTCAGCCCAGGGTGTGATCCTGGAGTCCCGGGATCAAGTCCCACTTCAGGCTCTCTGCATGGAGCCTGCTTCTCCCTCTGCCTGTGTCTCTGTCTCTCCCTCTGTGTTTCTCATGAATAAATAAATAACATCTCTAAAAATAAATAAATAAAAGAGTTCATCATCACTAAATCGGCATTATGAGAACTGTGGAAGAGACTTCTTTTAGTGGAAAAGAAAAGGCTATAATTAGAAGAAAACTATAAAATATATATCACAACTAAAAGGAAACATACAGTAAAGGTAATAAAGCAATCACCTGTAAAGCTAGTATGACAGTTACAAGACAAAAGTAGTAAAATCAATTATATCTAAAAAGTTAATTAAGGGGATTCACAAAATAAAAAGGATGTAAAATATGACAACATATACATAAGACATGGAGAGGGATATAAAAATGAAGTCCTTTTATAATGTGTTTGAACTTAAGTGACATCAACTTTATAATATAGACTGCTATAGGGGCAGCCGACGTGGCCCAGCGGTTTAGTGCTGCCTTCAGTCCAGGGCATGATTCTGGAGACCCGGGATTGAGTCTCTCGTAGGGCTCTCTGCAGGGAGCCTGCTTCTCCCTCTGCCTGTGTCTCTGCCTCTCTTTGTGTGTCTCTCATGAGTAAATAAATAAAATCTTTAAAAAATATACTGTTATATACTCAGGATATGAAATCTCCCCTAACCACAAGACAATAACCTATAACAGATACAAAAAATAAACAGAAAGCCAAGCATAACATTAAAGAAAATCAAGGGCAGCCCCAGTAGCCCACTGGTTTAGTGCCGCCTTCAGCCCGGGGTGTGATCCTGGAGACCCGGGATCAAGTCCCATGTCAGGCTCCCTGCATGGAGCCTGCTTCTCCCTCTGCCTGTGTCTCTGCCTCTCTCTCTCTCTCTCTCTCTCTCTCTCTCTCTCTCTCTCTCTCTGTCTGTCATGAATAAATAAATAAAATCTTAAAAAAAAAAAAAAAAGAAAATCAACAATCTCAAGGAAAGAAAGCAAAAGAAGGAACAGAGAACTATAAGAACAACCAGAAAACAATGAACAAAATAGCAGTAAGTACATATCTATCAATAATTAAATATAAATGATCTAAATGCTACAGTCAAAAGATATAAGAAGGGAATCTCCAAGGGAGAAGGAAGATTGAGGAGTGAGGGTTCGCTGCCTCCCCTTTGTGCTATGGGGCCAGTTCTGTCACAAGGGAAGGTTTCATCAAGTGTGACTATCCATCTCCCTCCCCACCAGTGTCAAGAGCATACGATCAGTCTGAGCTGTAGTAATAGCTCAAAGGATTTGATATCAGAAGTTCTTGGGGAGGACAGATAGACCTCACCATCTTCAGCTGAGGAAGACACACTTTTATTCAGACAAGTCCCATTTCAAGGGCTCAGAAACAGGCCCTGGGCAGTGTGGCTGGAACAACCGGAGGCATGCAGCGGAAGATCCAGTGGGAGAGGCAGTTGTGGCCACTCTGTGGCCATTTAGGAAAGCCTCATAAGCAAAGGTGATTTGGAAGATGCTAGAGTAGAGGGTCTCTTCAGCTCATCTTATCCCACAGATACATCCTGGTGACAGCAATGCCAGTCAGTCAACTAACCTTGAAACCCACCCAGAGACTGGCAGAACAGACTCTCCACAGTTAATGGTAGAGTGGAGGCCACATCAAAAAGGGTAGGAGGGGTGGAGACACAGTCACTAACCAAACTCCCAGGGGGACTAGCCACAAGGCACAACAAGCATCAGGAAGGGAGAAAGACCCCACACTAGGCGCCTCAGAGATAGGGGCTCTGTGCTTGGAATGTTTTCCCAGCACAGAACCCTATCTCTATAACATTAGGTTTTGAAACCCAGTGGGGCTTAACTTCTTGAGATTTTACAATCAGTGGGGCTTAACTCCTGGTACTTTAAAATCAATAAGCTTAGCTCTAGGGGAGCCAAGAGGCAATAGGAAACTGAGTCTCTGCCCTTAAAGAAAAACAGCGTAACAAACTACCCCATTGAGACACAGCATAGAAGCAGCAGTTTGAAAAACGCTTAGGGTAGACATGAAGTAGAATTATTTACTAATCTCAGAATTTTGCTGGAGGGGTGGGGATCTTTAGAAGACTTCTCCAAGAACAAAAGAGCTGCCAGAAAACTAAACAGCTACATGCAAAGAATGAAATGGGACCACCTTCTTACATCATACACAAAAATAAACTCAAAATGGTTTAAAGACCTAAATGTCAGACTTGAAACCATAAAACTCCTAAAAGAAAACACAGTAAATAATCTCCTGGACATCAACCATAGCAATATTTGTCTATATATGTCTCTTCAGGCAAGATAAACAAAAACAAAAATAAACTATTGGGACTACATCAAAGTAAATCTTTTGCACAGCAAAGGAAACCACTGACAGAATGAAAAGGCAACCTATTGAATGGGTGAAGATATTTGCATAATGATATATCTGATAAGGGCTTAATATCCAAAATAAAATAACTTATACCCACTCAATAGCAAAAAAACAAACAATGCCATTAAAAATGGTTAGAAGACCTGAATAGACATTTTCCCAAAGAGGACATGCAGTTGGCCAACAGGCACAAGAAAAGATGATCAACATCACTCATCATCAAGGAAATGCTAAGCAAAACTACAATGAGATATCATTGTCAGAATGGCTAAAATCCAAACCACAAGAAACAAGTGTTGGTGAGGATGTGGAGAAAAAGGAACCCTCATGCACTGTTGGTGGGAATGCAAACTGGTATAGTCACTGTGGAAAACAGTATGGAGGTTCCTCAAAAAGTTAAAAAATAGATATATCCTATGATCCAACAATTCCACTACTGGGTATGTACCTAAAGATAACAAAGCATTTGGGGCACCTGAGTGGCTCAGTTGGTTAAGTGTCTGCCTTCGGCTCAGATCATAACCACAGGGTTCTAGGTTGGAGCCCCCCTGCCCCCAGGGTCCCTGCTCAGCAGGGAGTCTGCTTCTTCCTCTTCCTCTGCCCCTGATGTCTCTCTCTTTCTCTCACTTTCTCTCAAATAAATAAAATCTTTTTTAAAGAAAAAAAAAAAACAAAACACTAATTCAAAAAGATACATGCACCCCTATATTTATTGCAGTATTATTTACAATAGCCAAGATATGGAAGCAACCTCAGTGTCTAACAATAGAGAAATGAATAAAGATGTGTTTGGCCTGCCTATCTATCTATCTATCTATCTATCTATCTATCTACCTACCTACCTATCCACACACACACACACACACACACACATGCACACGCATGTGCGCGCAATGGGATATTATTAGACCATAAAAAGGAATGAAATCTTGCCATATGCGACAACACAGAAGGAATTAGAGGGCATTATGATTTCACCCATATGTGGAATCTGAAAAATAAAAGAAACAATAAAGTAGAAACAGATCCATAAACACAGAGAAAAAAAGTGGTGGTTGCCAGAGGGGAGAGGAGGTGGGCAGAGGGCAAAATGGGTGGAGGGGAGGGGGGAGGTTCCAAATTCTAGTTATGGAATGAGTAAGAAGGATGAAAGGCACAGCACAGGGAAGAGAGTCAATGATGCTGTGTCAGTGTTGCACAGGGACAGAAGGTGGCTACACTTGTGGTGAGCACAAAGTACAGAAATGTCCAATCATTATGCTGTACACCTAAAAGTAATGTAACGTGTATATTGACTATACTTCAATTTTAAAAAGTTAAAAAATAAAATAACTGAGGGATTTCAAAGAAAAAGAGAGCCATGGTCAGAAGTGACAGAGAAAAAAAAAAGTGACAGTGAGGAACAATAATGACTCTTCATGCTTCATTCTCCATATCTATCAAATATCTACTAGTCTTATCACACTTTCCACAATATCACCTTCTACTTCCCTCTCATGTTCTTTATTATAGAAGCTGTAAGTGGAGACTCTGTCACACATGTAAAAATTACTTGCATCCATGTTTACCTCAATTTGAGTTCTAGTAATTTTTTTTTTTTTTTAGTTCTAGTAAATTTCTAATACAATCCCTTGTCTTCAACTGCTTTGTCTTACTTTTCTTTTTTGGGGTGGTAAACACTTTCCATGTCTGCTCTCTCTCCCAGGCACTGTATTTATGGGTAATTGTTTATATAACTTACTTGTCTTCTCGACAGGGGATATAATCAGGATTCTAGGGACTGACTTACAAAGTTTGGGAGAAGGGTGCTGGCAAAGCACAGTTCATCTCTGCACAAAGGAATGGAATAAGAATGATACTCATTTATTATAAGCGCTCGCTATGGCTAGGCACTGTACAAGTGTTTTATGCATATTACCCTGCTTTGGCCCACAACAATTGTGAGTTGAATATTCACAGAATTCATTTGTTTTTCATTTACAAATGAAAAAACAGAGTCTTAGAAAGGTTACAGGTTTTCAGAGTCACATAATCACTAAACAGAAGAACAAGGAGTCTAATCGAGACAGTCTGACTCTGGTTTTTAATCACTTTACTAGACTGTGTAACAGATCTTTCGTAATGTGTCTCTTCTTTTTAGGGCACCTCTATCCCTAACATCCACACATGACACAACTTTGTCTTCCCATGGGACCCTAAGCTTATCTTTATCATAGTACTTATCTCATTAAATTGTCATTATCTGTTTACTTTTCTGTATTGCCAATTAGGCTTTAAGAATCACAAGGAGGGTAATGTCTGTGTTAGCATAAAACATGGTGCTTGAAACAAACATGTCAGGAACTATCCAGAATTGCTGATAAAAAGAACTAATTCATTTTAACTATCTCCCCCATCTGACTCTTAAGTTTATTGAGCATAGGACTAAATTTTAAATTCTGGAATTTCTGTACCCAACACCAAGTCTTGCACCTGAAAGATGTTTAATAAATAATTGCCGAATGAATGCTTGACCATATGCCAACTTCAAATATCATCAGAGCACTTTTAAGAGTGGTTATTATTTTGACTTAATATTCTACTGGAGATATGATGGTAAGCAATACAGATGTGGTCTATGCAGTTATTTATAATCTAATGAAGCAAGCTAACAAAACCAACTAACAAAGAATTACTGATTGTCATCAATGCTGTGAAGGAAACTCTAGTCCAAGACACAGAGCCAGGGAAATTCACTTTAAATAAGGTGAAATGGGGAATATTTCTCTAGAAACATCACATTTAAGATAAAAAATTCAGAATAAGGCGAGTCATGAAACAAAGTGGGTGGGAAAATGTTCTAGGTAGAAGAAATGGCATGCCAAAGCTCTGAGTTGGGGGGAAAAATAAATAAATTAGCATTTTGAGAAAATGAAAATAATAGCAGTTCAGCAAAGTTTGGCAATGAGGAATAACAACTTTCTAAAGCTAACATGTGATGTTTTCCTTGCTATAATCAGAGTGATTTTGATAGTGAGTTACCATCACTATGACCTTATATTGCTCTCTGGACTCAAATGTATATAAAAAGTAATAATAATTTCACACAGTACTTTCCAGGACCATGGGAAATAAAGTGTATGCTAGACTGAATAAATTAAACCAAGGATGGAATGTGACCAAGCAGCAGAGGTTTCTATTCCTGAACTCAAAGATGGGCCCAATAATAAAAAAGTTTTAATAAGCAATTGTAGAGATGATTGATTCAGTTCTTTCCCTGGTTACTGACTTCCCTTTATGCTGTGTGCCAGGCAGTATGGTAAGTGCTACGGGGACAGAAGGATCTGGTGATAAAAACAAGAAAGCTTCTCTGTCATTGTGGAATTCAGAGTTGGAAGAGTATGTTACTGCTTCCCATTAACCCTGGAATTAGCCTTTTCAACAGAAGAAAAATGGTCTTATCAACTTAAAAAAACACATTTACTTATTTATTTTTGAAAAATAAAAACTACGTATTTAAGGAATACAACATGCTTATATACATACATATTGTGAAATGATTGCCACAACCAAGTTGTGCACATATCCTTCTCCTATAGTTTTCTTCTTTGATGGTGAGAAAACTTGCAGATTTCAGGCATTTAACACATTATTAATTACACTCACCATGAGGTACATTACATTTCCAGAATTATTCGTCTGATAGCTGAAAGTCTGTAGCCTGTGATTGTTACTTCTTCTTTTCCCCACTCCCTCCCCCCAGCCTCTGGTAACCATTATTCTACTGTGACTGTGCATTCCACTGTTTTTTGGATTCCACATATAAGTGAGATCATGCAATATTTGTCTGTGTCTGGCTCATTTCACTCAGCATAATGTCCTCCACATTCCACGTTCATTCATGTTGTCACAAATGGCAGGATATGCTTCTTTTCTTAAGGCTGAAATAATATTACATGGTATCTATATCTCCCACATTTTCTTTATATATTAACCTTAAATGGACATTTAGATTGTCTTCTGATTTTTGGTACCGTGAATAATGTACCTTAGCAAATTTTGAAGGGTGTGTTTTAACATGTGCAATTCTGCCTCATGAAACATGTAGATCACACAGGCTCAAAGTGAGCCATTGATTCAAATAATGGTCATATGTCAAATCACTTGTTCTGTTCCCAGGAATTCACAACTCTGGAATATCATTTTTGTCTGCTGGAAATACTGTTAAAAAATGAAGAAATTGGGATGCCTGGGTGGCTCAGTGGTTGAGCATCTGTCTTTGGCTCAGGGTGTGACCCCACGGTCCTGGGATCGAGTCCCACATTGGGCTCTCTGCATGAAGGCTGCTCTTCCCTCTGCCTATGTCTCTGCCTCTCTCTGTGTCTCTCATGAATAAATAAATTTTAAAAAGTTAAAAAAATAAGAAATAACTGTAAATGGCAACAACTTTAACAACAGAATCTACACATAATATTAAGAGTACCTGAGGCCACAGGAGACATAGGCAGAATTGGAAAGCTGGCCTTTCGTAATGTAATTACAAAAAAAAAAAAAAATCTTTTTTTTCCAGATGGAACTATATTTTATATATAGGTAGTTATAGATTTCTACAGATATAATCTTTTTTTAGATATGATAATTGAGTTTCAAAACTATATTTTGAGATAATTAGAAATTAAATTTAAAAACATTCCAATTAAAAAGAGACAACTGAGTAAAAGTAGTTTTCAGGAATAAAACATAACATTTTAAATAAATAATAATGCCAACAGCCTATAAGAAATAAAATTAACCCTATGAATATTCTGTCACTTTTCACTGCTTGGCAAAGAAACATGTGTCACAGATTGTTAATTCTAGACTTGCTAACACTTTAAATTATTTGAAATTCCAAAAACCTATATTGAAAATCATATTTTCCACTGATTCTTTCCCTTGACTGGCAAACAAAGTAAATGAAATGTTGAAAACAACCTTTAACTCGCTATGGGAGAACAACACCTGAACAATGTATATTCCCATTTACCAGATAATTAACAATGTGCCTAGTACAAAAGAAACAATAACTGCACTTGTTTTAAAGACTGAGGTGTGGGCGGCCCGGGTGACTCAGTGGTTTAGCACCGCCTTCAGTCCAGGGCCTGATCCTGGAGACCCGGGATGGAGTCCCACATCGGGCTCCCTGCATGGAAGCTGCTCCTCCCTCTGCCTGTGTCTCTGTCTCTCAATCTGTGTCTCTCATGAATAAATAAATAAAATCCTTAAAAAAAAAAAAAAGACTGAGGTGTCAGCCAAAGTAAACAAGCCAATACCAATTAACTAAATTTCATAAATTTTAATCATTAGAGTCTCTTAGGTTCTTATATTCTTATCCCAGATTCAGTTCTAACAAGATACTCTATTTACTAGGTTACAATGTATTAGAAACATAAAAAGAGGGCAGCCCCGGTGGCGCAGCGGTTTAGCGCCGCCTGCAACCCAGGGCGTGATCTGGAGACCCTGGATCGAGTCCCATGTCAGGCTCTCTGCATGGAGCCTGCTTCTCCCTCTGCTTGTGTCTCTGCCCCTCTCTCTGTCTCTGCATCTCTATGAATAAATAAATAAAATCTTAAAAAGAAAGGCTAAGGAGCTAATGTTTTTGTTTTTAGATTTTATTTGAGAGCCAGGGAGTATGAGCAAGTGAGCAGGGGAGGGGGCAGGCGCACACTCCCTGTGAGCCTGGAGCACCACCTGGATCCCAGGACTCCCAGAGGTCAGGATCTCAGCAGAAACCCAGACTCCGAAGCTGCTCCTACGAGCCACCCAGGTGCCCCTCAAGAGCCAGTTCTAAAAGAGAAATACTGACATCCAAAAGAGACAAATTCTGCTTCAGTTGAGCTGGAGGTAGACACACTTCCTGCTGGTTCCCCCACTGAGTACAAATGCAAATCCTTGACAGCATATATGATTATAGATGGCAAGTAAAAGGTGGAAAGTGGGAAGCAGACCAGTTTAGGACCGTGGGACCAAGGAATGACTCCTCCGGTTCTTCTGTTGGCTTTGAATATCTCATCCTCCAAGGGAAGGGACAGGCCGCAGGTGTATGTCCACAGGCAGGATCAACACAGCCCCCACTAAAGCTTGCCCCCTCCAGCCCCAGGATGAGGAAGAGGCCAGCCCTGCAAGACAGAAAGCTTCAGACACTGCTCCTCTTAGTGCATCACACACTGTGGTCCTGCTCCCATCCTGGGCTGCAGAGGCCAAGTGCCCAGCCTGGACTTGTCCACTTGCTGGGCTAGGACAGGTCACCTGTGGAGGAGCGTCACAGGAGTTGGATGGAGTGAGGGGCTTGCGCTCCTCGCTGGTGGAGATGCAGCCCTCCTGATCACCTGCTGCGGACGTGGCCCTCCTGGGCACCTGGTGTTTGGAGAGAGAGAGAGAGGCAGAGACACAGGCAGAGGGAGAAGCAGGCTCCATGTAGGGAGCCCGACATGGGACTCAATCCTGGGTCTCCAGGATCACGCCCTGGGTGGAAGGCGGTGCTAAACTGCTGAACTACCCGGGCTGCCCTGAATTAATTTTTGAATAAGATATGAGACTCAGGACCCTCCATCAGAATTCAGTTGAGTATATATTCATGTGGATCTGTTTCTGGGTTCTCTATTCATCTATATGTCTATGCTTCCACCAATACTTCAGTTTTTGATTGTGATTATGTAGCTGTGTAATTGTGATTGTGTAGGTGCAGGGTCAGTCTTCAAAGCATATAGACTGATCCCTCCCACTTTATTCTTTTTCAGGATGGTTTTAGGTATTCTAATTCCTTTGCCTTTGTGTATATAATTTAGAATAACCTTACCTATATCAGCAAAAAACATTGATGAGATTTTTACAAGAATTACCTCATACCTTTATATCTAGGTGGTGTGGGGAGTACTGACATCTTTTTTTGTTTAGTCTCCTAATAATCTACTGATTTAAATTTTAGTTATTTTTTTCATTTCTAAAATTTTCAATTGTTCTTTATATTGGTTCTTTATATCTTATGTTTTTGAGATTTTCTATTTTTCCATTTGCAAACATGTTCAGAATTGCTCATGGAGCACTTTTACCATGGCTGCTTTAAAATCTTTGTCAGAGGGCAGCCCAGGTGGCTCAGTGGTTTAGCGCTGCCTTCAACATGCCTTCTCCATGATCCTGGAGACCCGGGATCGAGTCCCATGTCAGGCACCCTGCATGGAGCCTGTTTCTCCCTCTGCCTGTGTCTCTGCCTCCCTCTCTCTCTCTCTCTCTCTCTCTTTCTCTCTCTCTCAAGAATAAATAAATAAAATCTTTAAAAAAGTCATAAAAAATTAATTCAAAATGATTCATGGACTTAATCATAAAACACAAAAATAAAAACTTGTAGGAAAAAACAGGAGAAATTTTCAGGATCTAGGGTTAAGCAAAGAGTTCTTAGACTTGATATCAAAGCACAATCTATAAAAAGAAAGGCAGATAAGCCAGACTTTATAAAAATAATAATTTTTGCTTCAGGAAAGAACCATTGAAGAAGATGAAAAGCTCCAGAGTAGAAGTTATCTGCAAACTGCCATGTCTGACAAAGTACCTAGAATGTATACAGTTCTCTGAAACTCAACAGAAAAAAGTAATCTGATTAGTAAATATACAAAATATATTAACAGAAATTTCATTAAAGAGGGTAAGCAGATAGCAAATAAGTGCATGAAAAAATACTGCACATCACTAGCCATGAGGGAAATGAAAATTAAAAATACAATGGAATATTACTATATGCCCATAAAAATGGCTAAAATAAAAAACACTAACACCACCAGTGCTAGTGAGGGTGTGGGAAACTGGCATCAATCTGACAATGTTCATGGGCACACTGAAACACAGTTTGGCAATTTCTTAACACACTTATGTAACTACCATATGATCCAACAATTGTACTTCCAGTCATTTATCCAAAGAAACAAAAACTTAAATTCATACAAAAACCTATATGTGAATACTTATAGCAGCTTTACTCACAGTAACCCAAACTTGAAATTACCCAGATGTCCTTCAATGAAGGAATGACTAAACAAACTGGTGTATTCACATCATGGAAAACACTCAGCAATTAAACAAAATGAACTATTGATGATGCAACAATCTGGACGAAGCCCAGGGTACTGTGCTGAGGTAAAAAAGTCAACCCCAAAAGGTTACATACAGTATGACAGCATTTATGTTGTTCCCTAGAGTGAAAAAACTATAGAAATGAGGGCAGATTAGTGATTTCCAGGGGTAGGAGTGGGAGGGAGGTGGGTGTCACTTTAAAAGGGTAGAGAATATTTGTGACAATGCAAACGTTCTGTTATCTTGACTATAAAGATGTTATCATTCTAGTTATGAGACTGAACTATAGTTTTGCAAGATGTTATTATTGGGGGAAACTGAGTAAAGGGTATAACTGAATCTCTATTATTTTCCTACAACTGCTTATAAATCTATAATTATCTTAAAGACTTCAATTTTAAAAAAAAGAGCAATTTCAGCTAACAGTGAGAGAGAAAATCTTAAATAGATAAACGCACCAAGCTTACCTGTCAGTCTACTATTATGAACTAAATAAAGCTTAACTGCTCAAGGGCACAACAGCAAGATAACAGAACAGGGTAGAACACTTGATGCTTCTAATAGTCATCCTAGGGCATAAAGGAAATCTCAAACAATATTTACTATAATCTGTATAAAAATCACAGAAATGTGTACCATAATTTAGAAAGATTTATATTATAAAGGTTACAGTTTCATAATCTCTAAGTATTCTTTCATGCAGCCCTGTAAGTAACAGGACTTCTTAGGCTTCTACTGACCCTACTTACTGAGTCACAGCCCTGCCTCTGGGCTTGTTGTATTCTCCCCAGGTCAATAAAACAACTCTCTTGTTTTCTCTCCTACAACCCTTTGCTGTAATGAGCTAAAAGAGAAATCTGATCATGACACTGATTTCTTCCTTCAACAGCATCTCCCAGGGATAGGGTTTAATCTCTTTGATCGGCACAGAGGTTATGTTACAAAATGTCTATTAGCTCTATAACCTCTTCTCCTGACACTCTTCCACATTTTCCTGTGTAACTCTCATCACATTTTGTCTTATGTCTCATGACATTAAACTTTTTCACAAATTGTCCTGTTTGTGTTAAACATCCCTGCCCCTGAGGACCTCTGAGGACCCTGGATGACTCCCGGCCATCTCATAAGACTTTATTTTTCCAGGAGTTCTGTGTCCTGAGAGTGTGCTCCCATAGAACCGCATGGGCGATCATCACAGTGTTCAGTGTCTAGCACTGCCATCCTTCACCACTTCACTATTGGAAACTTCAGGGCAGGAAGCATGCATTTTACTCTCTATTCTTTAGTATATGAAATTTTTAAGACTTCTAGCAAGTTTGAATAAATGACTGCCCTCTAAAACACTTTTAAATGAAGAAAAATTACTTGTAAACATCCTAAATTCCTTTAATTTTCTATTAATATACCATGCATAATACACTCACAGATATTTACATATACTGACATCTAACCTTATTTGAACCTATGTATATATTTTTAGCTTACAATATATATATCCACATATGGAGGAGGTTTGATAAATATGACTTACGGCTTCAAGTGTAATTCCTTCTTATATTTTCTTATATTTTCTTATATTATATTTGTAATTCCTATCTTATATTTTCTAAGGGTACCCATTTCCTGTTTCACAGGAAACTTCAAACTGAATTATTTTCACAAATAGATAATGCAGATACTCCATATTCTTGTTCACTAGATATAATTCATGTTTCTTCAGATAATTTCCTTCTACCTTTAGGATATTTAAGGAATCTTTTTTATTGTAGATTTTAGTGACTCTTCCAAAGTGTTCACCTGTCATTTATTATCCAGTAGTCTTTCTTCTATTTGGGCAATTTTCCCCATTGTGTCCTTTTTCCTCTTATTCTGCTGGTTAGTTACATAGGAATTTTTTATTGGTGTTCAATTTGTCAACATACAGAATAACACCCAGTGCTCATCCCGTCAAGTGCCCTTTCAGTGCACACCACCCAGTCAGCCCCACCCCCCACCCACCTCCCCTTCCACCACCCCTAGTTCGTTTCCCAGAGTTAGGAGTCTTTCATGTTCTGTCTCCCTTTCTGATATGTCCCACTATTTTTTCCCCTTTCCCCTTTATTCCCTTTCACTATTTTTTATATTCCCCAAATGAATGAGACCATATAATGTTCGTCCTCCTCTGATTGACTCATTTCACTCAGTGTAATACCCTCCAGTTCCATCCACATCGAAGCAAATGGTGGGTATTTGTCGTTTCTAATGGCTGAGTAATATTCCATTGTATACATAAACCACATCTTCTTTATCCATTCATCTTTCGATGGACACTGAGGCTCCTTCCACAGTTTGGCTATTGTGGACATTACTGCTAGAAACAGTGGGGTGCAGGTGTCCCGGCGTTTCATTGCATCTGCATCTTTGGGGTAAATCCCCAGCAGTGCAATTGCTGGGTCATAGGGCAGGTCTATTTTTAACTCTTTGAGGAACCTCCACAGTTTTCCAGAGTGGCTGCACCAGTTCACATTCCCACCAACAGTGCAAGAGGGTTCCCCTTTCTCCACATCCTCTCCAACATTTGTGGTTTCCTGCCTTGTTAATTTTCCCCATTCTCACTGGTGTGAGGTGGTATCTCATTGTGGTTTTGATTTGTATTTCCCTGATGGCAAGTGATGCAGAACATTTTCTCATGTGCTTGTTGGCCATGTCTATGTCTTCCTCTGTGAGATTTCTGTTCATGTCTTTTCTCCATTTCATGATTGGATTGTTTGTTTCTTTGGTGTTGAGTTTAATAAGTTCTTCATAGATTTTGGAAACTAGCCCTTTATCTGATACGTCATTTGCAAATATCTTCTCCCATTCTGTAGGTTGTCTTTTAGTTTTGTTGACTGTATCCTTTGCTGTCCCAATAGTTCATTTTTGCTTTTGTTTCTTTTGCTTTGGTGGATGTATCTTGCAAGAAGTTACTGTGGCCGAGTTCACAAAGCGTGTTGCCTGTGTAGGATTTTGATGGAATCTTGTCTCACATTTAGATCTTTCATCCATTTTGAGTTTATCTCTGTGTATGGTGCAAGAGAGTGGTCTAGTTTCATTCTTCTGCATGTGGATGTCCAATTTTCCCAGCACCATTTACTGAAGAGACTGTCTTTTTTCCGTGGATAGTCTTTCCTCCTTTGTCGATTATTAGTTGACCATAAAGTTGAGGGTCCACTTCTGGATTCTCTATTCTGTTCCATTGATCTCTGTGTCTGTTTTTGTGCCACTACCACACTGTCTTGATGACCACAGCTTTGTAGTACAACCTGAAATCTGGCATTGTGATGCCCCCAGCTATGGTTTTCTTTTTTAAAATTCCCCTGGCTATTTGGGGTCTTTTTTGATTCCACACAAATCTTAAAATAATTTGTTCCAACTCTCTGAAGAAAGTCCATGGTATTTTGATAGGGATTGCATTAAACGTGTAAATTGCCCTGGGTAACATTGACATTTTCACAATATTAATTCTTCCAATCCATGAGCATGGAATATTTTTCCATCTCTTTGGTTACACAGGAATTTTATCTGATCATCTCAACTTTTAAGTCTATGTGCTTACATTAGTATTTTTAAACTCCATGAAAATGGAGTTGGGTTCAAGACAGTAGCTTAGCAGATCCTGCACTCCATCCTCCGTGGACACAAATATACAACTACATGAGGAATCATCCCTGGGAGGGAGTTGGAAGTGGAATGAATAGGGTCTCCACAGCAATGGATAAAGGGACAGCATCACTATGGGAAAGAGCAGAAACAGGAATCCACCAGAGGAAAACTGCACCTAGTTGCTGTCAGTCATCATCAGAAGGGATACAAAGATTTGGGATGTTTTCCTGAGGAGTGAGGTTCCAGCTTTACATCAGGTGCTCCAAACCTTAGATCCTACCCAGGAGAGATAAGCCCCCAAAGCTGGGCTTTAAAAATCAACAGCAATTATGTTCAGGATTCTCTTAATGGGGTTTTTCAGACTCCCAACACCAGTCTGCACTGTGCACAGACAGCAGGTGAGGGTGACCTGTTTGTACACCTTCAAGTACCTGCCCGAGGATGGGAAATAGTAGGTACTCACCCCTGGGACTGAGACAGTGACAGAACCGTTTCTGCAGTCTCAGTGACCTTCCTAATTCTAGCCCTGGGGAGCAGCCTTTGGAAATCCCCTGCTAATCTGCTGCTGGTGCAGTGGGTCCATGTGTGCATGGTCAAGAGTGTGCTTCCCAGCTGGGTTGGGAGCCATCCCTGCCAGCTGACACATGGTGGCCATCAGAGCTGCTTCCTGCAGCCAGACTGAGCCCCGGGCCTGCCCACTGGCATGCAGCTATGGCCTCAGCACAGTGGAGTGCACAGTCCAAACAGGGAACAGTCCTTGAGTCTTTGCTCTGGTGACCAGAAGAGACTGTAGTTCTTGGCCTCACAGGATGTCTCTTCCACAAGGTCACCCCTTCCAGCCTGGAAGAGGCTGCTGCCTTACTAAGTATATAGAAACAGACACAAAGCATTAGGAAAAATGAGAAGCAACACAAGGATATTCCACAAGAAAGAATGAGATAGTACCTCAGAAAAAACTCAATGAAAGGGTGATAAGCAATCTACCTGATAAAGAATTCAAAGTCATGGTTATGAAGACGTTCACCAAATTTGGAAGAAGAACCCATGAACAGTGAGAACTTCAACAAAGAGAAACATAAAGTGGCAAAGAGAAGTTGTAACTGCACTGAACTGAAAACCACACCAGAGGGCTCAACAGCAGCCTGAGTGAGGGAGAACAAATCAGTGAGCAGGAAGACAGAGCTGGGACACACATAGACTGAGTGACAAAAGTAAAAGTGGATTAAGAACAGTGCAGACAGGGGTGCCTGGGAGGCTCAGTTGTGACCTTGGGGTCCTGGGATTGAGACCTACTGTCAGGCTCTCTGATCAGCATGGAGTCTGCCTCTCCCCTTCCCTCTGTGCTCTCCCTTTCTCTCTCCAATAAATAAATAAAATCCTTAAAAACAAAAACAAAATCAGTGAAGACACCTTAAAGGACCTTTGGGACAAGAGCACGCAGAATGACATTTGTGTTATAGAGAACCCAGAAGAACATGACATACAGAAAGAGCCAGAAAAATTATCTGAGATATCATAGCTGAAAAATTCCTTTACCTGGGAAGGAATCAGACACCCAGGTCCACGAAGCCCAGAGAGTTCCATATAAGAT
Source organism: Nyctereutes procyonoides (assembly GCF_905146905.1). Classification (NCBI taxonomy): domain Eukaryota; kingdom Metazoa; phylum Chordata; class Mammalia; order Carnivora; family Canidae; genus Nyctereutes; species Nyctereutes procyonoides. Next base: position 59,941,623 of record NW_026575140.1, on the reverse strand, counting down.
GAACACAAAGAAATCCATACCAGACATATTATAACTAAAATGGTAAAAGTTAAGGATAAAGAGAATCCTAAAAGCAGCAAGGGAAAAACAATTTGTTGTATACAAGGGAAACTCCATAAACTCTCAGCAGATTTTCCAGCAGAAATGTTATAAGTCAGAAGAGAATGGCAGGACAGAAACTGAAGGTGTTGGAAGAAGAAAAAAAACTTTCAATAGATAATTCTCTACACAGCAAAGTTATCACTCAGACTCAAAGGACAGATTTAAAGTAAAAGGAGTTCATCACCACTAAATCAGCCCCATTACAAATGTTGGAGAGACTTCTTTAAGCTGAAAAGAAATGGCACTAATTAATAAGAAAACACAGAAAAGTAAAAACCTCACTGGGAAAGGTAAATATATAACAAAGATAAATCACTTACAAAGCCAGCATGAAGGTTAAAAGACAAAAGCAGTAAAATTAATTAAAAGTAAAATAATTAGTTAAGGGAAACATAAGATAAAAAGATGTAAAATGAGTCATCAAAAATATAAGACATAGAGGGTTACAAAAAGGTAAAGCTTTGGAATGTGTTTAAATTGCTATCAATTTAAAACAGGCTGCTATTTACATAGGATATATTACATGAATCTCATAGTAATCACAAGGAAAAAACTTATAGTAAATACAAAACAGAAAATGAGAAAAGAATCCAAACACAACACTACAGAAAATCAAGCCACATGAAATGAGAGAAGAAAGGAACAAAGAGGAACAGTAGAAACAGCCACAAGACAGTTAACAAAAGGGCAATAGGTGTACATTTATCAATAATTATTTTAAATGTAAATGGCCTAAATTCACCAATGAAAAGACAGAGTAACTGAATAGATGAAAAATCAAGACCTATCTATATGCTGCCTAGGAGAGACTAACTTCAGAAATAAAAACATTCAGAAGGTAAAGGATGGAAAAAAGATATTCCACACAAATGAAAATGAAAATGAAAAGAAACCTGGAGCAGCTATACTCTTATCAGACAAAATAGACTTGAAAACAAAGACTGTCACTTGAGGCAAAGAGGGCACTGCATAATGATAAAAGAGGTCAATCCAGCAAGAAAGTATAACATTCATAAATACATATGTACCCAATATAGAAGTACAAAAATATATAAAGCAAACATTAACAGACCCAAAGACAGAAATTGAGAACAATACACTTATAGTAGGAAACTTTAAAACCCAAGTTTCATTAGTGGATAGATCTTTCAGACCAAAAAATCAATAAGGAAACATCAGCCTCAAAAATACATGAGATGGACTTAATAAAATATATATATAGAATATTCCACCAAAAACAGAAGAATACATATTCCTCTTAAGTGCACATAAAACATTCTCTAGGATAGATCACACATTGGACCACAAAATCAGTCTCAATAAATTCAAGAAGATTAAAATCATTATCAAGCATCTTTTCAAACCATATTATGTAAAATCAGAAGTAAATTACAAGAAGAAAAATGGGAAAGCTACAAATAGTGGATATTAAACAACATGTTACTGAGCAATACTGGGTAACAGAAGAAATCAAACAAGAAATTAAAAAAAAATACTGAGAAACAAATGAAAACAGAAATATGACATACCAAAATCTATATACACCAAAAGTGATTCTAAGATGGAAGTTCATAGCAATACAGGTCTAACTCAAAAAACAAGAAAAGTGTCAAACAATCTAACTTTATACCTCAAGGAACTAGAAAAAGAAGAACAAAGTCCCAAACTAGTAGTAGGAGGAAAATAATAAAAATCAGAGCAGAAAGAAATGCATAGAGTCTAAAAGGACAACAGAAAAGATCAATGAAACTAAGAGCTGGTTCTTTTTTAAAAGATAAACAAAATCAGCAAACTCTTAGCTAGATTACCAAGAACAGAAGAGAGAGACTCAATTCAAATACAATTAGAAATAAAAGAACTGACATTTCAGATATATAAAGGATCTCACAGATTACTAGGAGCAATTATACTTCAACAAATTGGAAAATCTAGAAGAAATGGATAAATTCCTAGGAACATGCAATCTTCTAAGACTGAATCATAAAGAAACAGAAAATTAGAACAGACCAGCTATTAGTAAGGAGAATGAATCAGTAATAAAATAAATCTCCCCAAAAAACAGAAGTCCAGGACCAGACGGCTTTACTGGTATATTCCACCAAATATTCAAAGAAGATTTATTACCTATACTTCTCAAACTCTTCCAAAAATATTGAAGAGGAAGGAAAGTTCAAACAATTCTACAAGACAAGCACTGCCCTGATACCAAAACCAGACAAGGACATCAAAAAAGGGAAACTACAGGCCAATATCCTAGATGAACATAGATGCAAAAATCATCAACAAATGTTAGGAAACCAAATCCAACAATACATTAAAAGGATCACGCACTAGAATCAAATGGGATATATTCCAAGAATGCAAGAATGGTTCAACATCTGCAAATCAATCAAACGAGTTCACTACATTAACAAAATGAAAGTGTATGTTCATCTCAATAGATGCAGAAAAAGCATTTGACAAAATTCAACATTTATGATAAAAACTCTCAGCAAAGTGGGTATGGAGGGAATGCACCTAAACATAATGAAAGACATATATGACAATCCCGCAGCCAAAGTCAATGGTGATCCTCTAAGAACAGGAACAAGCTACAGATGCTCACTCTTGGTACTATTATGCAACAGAGTACTAGAAGTCCCAGTCATGACAATTAGGCAAAGAAAAAAAGAGGCATTCAAATCAGAAAGATAAACAAAACTGTCACCATGAGCAGGTGATGTGATATTATACATAGAAATGGATGGATCCTAAATGACGGATCCTAAAGAATCCATCAAAAAACTGTTAGAATAAATAAATTCAATAAAGTTGCAGGATACAAAATCAATACACAGAAATCCATTGCATTTCTATACACTAATAATGATGCATCAGAAAGATAAGAAAACAATCTCATTTACAATTGCATGAAAAAGAATAAGATACCTGGTAAGAAGTGTAACCCAAGGGGATGAAAGCCCACTGAAAACTGTAAGACACTGGTGAAAGAAACCAAAGAAGATGCAAATAAATGCAAAGATATTCTTTGTTCACAGATTAGAAGAATTGATATTACAAGAATACCATGTAATACTACATAATACATAATAATACAGATTCAATGTAATCCATATCAAAATACCAATGGCATATTTTATAGAAACAGAATAATTCTAAAATTTGTATGGAACCACAAAAGATCTCAAGTAGTCAAAAATAGTCTTGAAAAAGAACAGAGCTGAACTATCACACTCCCTGATATCAAAAAATACTACAAACCTATAGTAATCAAAACAGTATGTTACTGGTATAAAAACAGACATACAGGTTAATGGAACTGGATTGAAAACCCAGAAATAAACACACATTGTTTACAATTAATCTACGACAAAAAAAGCCAAGAACATTGAAGAAAGGACAGTCTCTTCAATTAATGGTGCTGAGGAAACTGAACTCATGCAAAAGAATGAAACTAGATCAGTCTTCTACTACACACAGAAACTAACTTAATATGGATTAAAGACTTGAAGGTAAGACCTGAAGCCATAAAACTCCTAGAAGAAAACATAGGCGGGAAGCTCCTTGATGTTACCACAGCTATTGTTTTTATGATTTGACACCAAAACCAAAGGGACAAAAAAAAAAAAAAAAAAAAAGCAAAAGTAAACAAACGGGACTCTTATCAAACCAAAATAGTTCTGCACAGCAAAGGAAACTATCAACAAAATGAAAAGGCAACCTGCTGAATTGTACACCATATATCTGAATCTCAAACCATATACCCACTAAGGGGTTAACATCTAAAATAGATAAAGAATTCATGCAACTCAAGAGCAATAAACAACCTTGTTAAAAATGGGCAGAGGCGGGGACGCCTGGGTGGCTCAGTGGTTGAGTGTCTGCCTTTGGCTCAGGTGGTGATCCTGGGGTCCTTGGATCGAGTCCTGCATCGGTCTCCCCACAGGGAGCCTGCTTCTCTTTCTGTCTATGTCTCTACCTCTCTCTGTGTGTCTCTCATGAATAAATAAATAAAATCTTTAAAAAATAAATGGGTAGAGGGTCTGCCCATTGAAGAGACATTTTCCCAAAGAAGACATACAGATGGCCAACAGGCGTATGTTAATCAATGCCATTAATTATTAGAGAAATTCAAATCAAAACCCCTATAAGAAATCACCTCACAGAATGGCTATTATCAAAAAGACAAGAAGTCACAAGCATTGGAGAGGATATGGAGAAACAGGAACCCTTACCCACTTATGAGACTGTAAATTGGTACAAACACTATGGAAATCCATATGGAGATTGTTTAATAAATGAAGAATAGAACTACCATAGGATCCAGCTATTCCATTTCTGGGTATTTATCTAAATAACATAAAAAGAGTTATTTATTTACTTATTTATTTATTTATTCATTCATTCATTCATTCATTCATTCATTCATTCATTCATTCAGGAGAGGCAGAGAGAGACAGAGGCAGAGACAGAGGCAGAGGGAGAAGCAGGCTCCATGCAGGGAGCCCAACGTGGGACTCAATCCTGGGACTCCAGGATCACGTCCTGAGCCAAAGGCAGACGTTCAACCGCTGAGCCACCCAGGCGTCCCAAAAAGAGTAATTTAAAAGATATATACACTCTTATGTTCATTGCAGCATTATTTACAATTAGTCAAGATATTGAGTGCCTCTGAGGGGGGCATTTGACGGGATGAGCATTGGGTGTTATTCTGTATGTTGGTAAATCGAACACCAATAAAAAATAAATTATAGGGATCCCTGGGTGGCGCAGCGGTTTGGCGCCTGCCTTTGGCCCAGGGCGCGATCCTGGAGACCCGGGATCGAATCCCACATCGGGCTCCCAGTGCATGGAGCCTGCTTCTCCCTCTGCCTGTGTCTCTGCCTCTCTCTCTCTCACTGTGTGCCTATCATAAATAAATAAAAATTAAAAATTAAAAAAAAATAAAAAAAAAAATAAATTATAAAAAAAGATATTGAGTGCCTATTGATAAAGGAATGAATAAAGAAGATATATTCATACATTGGAATACTACTCAGCCATAAAATATAATGAAATCTTGCCATTGGTAAGAGCATGGATGAAACTTGAGAGTATTATGCTAAGGAAATGAATCAGAAGGACAAAAACAAATGCCACATGGTTGCACTCATCTGAAATCTAAAAATACAAATTGAAGAAACAAAATTAAGACAAACTAAAAAAAAATCTGAGGTTCCTTTCATACACTTCTTCAATTTCTTTTCCTTATGAAGTCACATTAAATCAGACTGCCATTTCTAAAGTTAATAATAAACAAAATTTTTTTTCTCCTGATACAATGTTTAATCGTTCGTACTCAACCAGTTATGCTTGTTCAGTAAATAAATGTCTGTTCAGTTATTGATCAAAGATAGTGCCACAATTGAAAATTTAAAAAATGTAGGAAATAGTAATTCCTTTATGTGTGTGTATCTTAAGATCATGTGGTCTACACAGCAGCATATTAGAAACTATGTGAGGTTGTGCTCCAGAGAACTAATATTATAAAACAAAACAAAAGGGATGCAATAGAGGCAAGAGCAAAAAAAGGGGAGTCCTAGAATGGCAATTATGCATTAGGCCTAAAGATAATCATACATACTCTGGCAGGATCTACTGAAGGTAGGGAGGAAGGTAGACATCTTGGAGTAAAACAATGGGGACTCCATTATATAGACACTGAATGAGAGAATGTAATAAAAACATGAGAAAAATACTAGCAAATACAAAAGGCAAGCAGTAGTAAATAATAAGAAAATTAAAATGTGTGTGACTTTAAACAATTAATGGCAATAAATATAGAGAACTTGATGCTGTGAATATTCTCCTCTGAAAACTACAGGGAACACAGCACATTTTAATGTCAAAATGTACTCACTAAGAGTAGAAGGAGAATGTCTTTGCTTGTAAAAAAAAAAAAAAGTAGTTTTTAAAGAAAAACCACATGACCATAATGTGAGCAGACAGCATAAACTTAGATGATGTAAAACATAAATGGATAGATAACGGCAAGGCCAAAAAGGCCTTGATAAACATATTTTGAAATTCCTAAGTACACAATAATTTGGACTCCTTTCTAAAAATTAAAATGATTAAAATTTTAAAAATTTTTATATGTTTTTACACAGCACCCTAGGGTAACAGAAAAATAAAACATAAATTATAATGGAAAATGTTCTGATTCTTGGAATCTTAAGCCTGAATTTCTCTTCTTTCTACATCAGAATTCTGTTTTTCTTGATAAGAAAAGTGTTTGATGAGAGAAGAAAGGAAGACACTTTGTGCTACTTTACCAAGGAACTCAATTATTAGAAAACACACAATTGACATATTTTAATTATTAAACAACAAAATAAATTAAATAAGGAAGAAGCACTATTGGCCAGACAGTGTGATAAATATTTTTCACATATTTTCAACCATTCTTTTTTTTTTCAACCATTCTTAATATATTTTTGCTCTACATAGCTATCCCTTGAAATAGATTTTATTAATGCCAGTCATAACTGAGAAACTGAGAAGCAGAGAGATTAAATAAGTTGTTCTAACTCATGGAATGGGGATTTAAACCTAGGTCTCTGACTCCAGAACCCATGACTGTTTCAACATATGATTATGCATCTTTATTGAACACCTGCTGTGTGCTTTTATAGGCCCCCAGGTAGGAGAAAAACAGTAAGACACCAATACAAAACAAGAAACAAGTTTCATTAAGTAACTTCATTACACCAGACAATGAAAGAGTTAATCTAAGCAGAAATATGATGTCAGAAAAAAGTTACAGGTAAACAATTTTGTATTTTCCAAATGGGATTTGCAACACATATCCAATGATGTAGTTCATACACTCTAGGGATTTGCTGCTATTGACAAAATACAGAGGAGGTAGCCAACACATTAACAATCCGTCTAAAAAACAAAATCTAATCATTCAAAGAAACCTTGAAAAATGACATGCAGTAACTGGATAGTTTATATTTTTACTTTATTAGGCTTCCAGTTTAGATATCTGTTTTTTTTAAATGGAAGTCATTTATAATATTCTTTGCATCATATTTCTACCATTATTTAAATTTCCCCCCATTTTTGATTGGATGAATGATAGATATATAGAAAAATTATATAGAAGTGAACAGTAAATTAAAATGAAATTACATTCCATTAGAGACTAAGTACTAATTTGTAATCTTTTGATTTAGTGTGAAAGGATATAGACAACAAAGAATGGAGCACATTTTGCAGCCATCCTATGACACTACGATAAGAAGTCCTATGATAAGAAAGGACTGCTAAGGTCCCGCTTAGGAATGAGTACACGACCACCTTTGTGCTTTAGGCAGAAAAACAATAAGAAAATTTATGAAGGCATACAAATGTTGACCAGTGTTTTACAGATAAAGCAAATGCCATGACTTAGGTTCATAAAATGCGAAAGTAGAGAAACTATAATTAATTTATAATGACTTTGAATTTCTACACTTCTGAAGAAAATACGATTACTTACTTTTTTCTCCGGTTTGATTCCACAAAATATTTACGTGCTCGATTTCGACATATTTTTTGTTGCTGCAGTAAAATTTGACGCTCTTCTTCTAAATTTTTCTCCAGATGTATTTTCGTATCTCTAATGATAGCACAAAGTTAAGGACATGGTTTATAGCTCCAGTGGATGAGTGTCAGTGCTGATAAATATAATTACAGCCTCATACTAAGAATACAGTCATTTTTAGGAAACAATATGTGTACACATTAGTGTTAGTATGTGACCAGCAAATGTTCTGCATAAATAATTCTGACTTGGGATGCCTGGTGACTCAGCGATTGAGCATCTGCCTTTGGCTCAGCGCGTGATCCCGGAGTCCCGGGATCGAGTCCACATCGGGCTCCGTGCATGGAACCTGCTTCTCCCTCTGCCTGTGTCTCTGCCTCTCTTGCTCTGTTGTCTCATGAATAAATAAAATCTTTAAAAAAAATTCTGACTTGGTATTAGAACTGAACACATATCTCACTTTCCCTGGGATAAAAATTGTACTTTCAGCATCATGAGCTCAGATAAGGAAACTGCATATTTTTTCAACACTATGAACCTCTACAAATCTGCTAAATGCAAATCTGATTGCATTTCTCTTTCCTTTTTCTCTTAAAGTTCCTTGTCACATCCATGGTAAATTCTAAATCTCCTGACCTAGTATATAAAGCACTATAAATTGGTCTGTTTTTTCAACTTCAATTCTCAACCCTGCCCTGCACAAATCCTATGCCCAGATGCACGAAGATACTTACATACTGATAACAGAACAAGCCATGACATATCAGAGCATCATCTCTAAGCACATGGTTGGTAACTTCCCCTGTGGTTCAGGCCCACTTCAAGCAGTTTCCCCTGTTTTCTAGAGAAAACCCTCATTGGATGACCTGACACCTTCATGAGTACATCTTATGCGTGCATGTCTTCTCCACCTTTCTGTAATGCCAATGACTGGCATGCTGCTTAATAAAATCTAGCTGAACAATTTCCTTGGAGAAAATTCTCAGTACATATACAGGACAAAAGATATAAACAATTTCTCCTTAAAGTTTTAATGAGTCATCTTTGAAATACTTTTCCTTTAAAATTTCATTCCTTCCAAAAGGTAAATTTGCTATACCTTCAAATACATGAAAAATATGAAATTCTATTTTATGTCGTTATTCTTTTACAATTTCACATTTATATTTTATTAGCTTAATTTTGGAATGTAGTACCAAGTGTGACTCAAGGTAGAGATGGTAAATTTAGACTCTTTTTAGAGGTCTGAATATGGACACAGGAGATACTAGAATCAAGTTGAGGGTTCTCATATTGATCATTGACTAACAATCATCCTTTGATAGGGTTTGACTGTTAGTCTAGTTTATTTTAAGGAGAGCCAAGACCTGAGTATGTTTATAGGCTGGAGAAAAAGAATGCCATTACAAGTTGAAAGTAGATTTTAAGATGGGATAATTTATAATCCAGAGGCACACAGGAGAAAACAAGCTATGTTAGTAAGGCACAGGTGAATAGATGCATGTTCTACCATAAAAGTGATATCCTATCAATGAACCTGGAAAAAAGGATGGTGTTGGGGGCAGGGGGCGTTGCTTGTGAAGAGGGGCTGAGAGCCTTCGTGGTGTCTACTGTCTCATGAAGTAGTAAGACAGTCTACTGAGAGCAGGGGGAATTGATAAAGACCTCACACAGACATGAAGAGGAACAGAGATCCCTGTTCTTGTTCAGGCGAAGCTGGAAACTGTTCAATCTGTGTGGTGCCAGTCTGTATTGTCTTGTGGTTTTCTCTGACAGCATTTTTCTTACTTAAGTGAAGGACAAGAGAAGTATAACTCTAGTAGCTATTGGATGAAGCAGAGGAATAGGGGTGCAAAGGACCAAGGATGCTGGTGAGAGAACATGTGCAGGTAATTGAGAATAGGATATAAACCAGGCAGGGAAGAGAGGGCAAGATAAGTGCTAAAATAAAATCAAAGGGGAGAGGGGAGGGGGCAAGATGGCGGAAGAGTAGGGTCCCCAAACCACCTGTCCCCAAAAAATTACCTATATAACCTTCAAATCATCCTGAAAATCTACGAATTCGGCCTGAGATTTAAAGAGAGACCAGCTGGAATGCTACAGTGAGAAGAGTTCGCGCTTCTATCAAGGTAGGAAGACTGGGAAAAAGAAATAAACAAAAGGCATCCAAGGGGGAGGAGGAGCTCCGCGAGGAGCCGGGCTGAGGCCGGGGCGAGTGTCCCCAGGACAGGAGAGCCCCGTCCCGGAGAAGCAGGAGCTGCACCAACCTTCCCGGGCGGAAAGGGGCCCGCAGGGAGTTGGAGCAGGACCCAGGAGGGCGGGGATGCCCTCGGGCTCCCTGGGACACTAACAGACACCTGCGCCCCGGGAGAGTGCGCCGAGCTCCCTAAGGGCTGCAGCGCGCACGACGGTGGGTCCGGAGCAGCTCGGAGGGGCTCGGGCGGCGGCTCCGCGGAGGGGGCTGCGGGGCGGGAGCGCGAATCCAACAGCGCAGACCCCGGAGCACAGGGCGCCGGGACACAGCCCAGGATCTGGCCTCCCCCCGGGACAGGCAGAGGCCGGGAGGGCCCAGGACAGCAAGGACGCTCCTGCCCCGAGCTGAGCACATCAGCGGCCCCGCCCCGGAGCCTCCAGGCCCTGCAGACGGAGAGCCCCGCAGTTCCTGCAGAGGCTGAATCCAGGCTTCCAGAGTTGCCATAGCAACTGCGGCTGTTCCTCCTGGGACCTCACGGGGTAAACAACCCCCACTGAGCCCTGCAGCAGGCAGGGGCAGAGCAGCTCCCCCAAGTGCTAACACCTGAAAATCAGCACAGCAGGCCCCTCCCCCAGAAGACCAGCTGGACGGACCAGTTCCAGGGGAAGTCAAGGGACTTAAAGTCTACAGATTCAGAAGATACTCCCCCGTGTTCCAATACAACTTGTTTTTGGCCACTCTGCACTGAGCAAAATGACTAGAAGGAAAACCTCACCTCAAAAGAAAGAATCAGAAACAGTCCTCTCTCCCACAGAGTTACAAAATCTGGATTACACTTCAATGTCAGAAAGCCAATTCAGAAGCACTATTATACAGCTACTGGTGGCTCTAGAAAAAAGCATTAAGGACTCACGAGACTTCATGACTGCAGAATTTAGATCCAATCAGGCAGAAATTAAAAATCAATTGAATGAGATACAATCCAAACTAGAAGTCCTAACGAGGAGGGTTAACGAGGTGGAAGAACGAGTGAGTGACATAGAAGACAAGTTAATGGCAAAGAGGGAAACTGAGGAAAAAAGAGACAGACAATTAAGGGAACATGAAGACAGATTAAGGGAAATAAATGACAGCCTAAGGAAGAAAAACCTACGTTTAATTGGGGTTCCCGAGGGCGCCGAAAGGGACAGAGGGCCAGAATATGTATTTGAACAAATCCTAGCTGAAAACTTTCCCAATCTGGGAAGGGAAACAGGCATTCAGATCCAGGAAATAGAGAGATCCCCCCCTAAAATCAATAAAAACCATTCAACACCTCGACATCTAATAGTGAAGCTTGCAAATTCCAAAGATAAAGAGAAGATCCTTAAAGCAGCAAGAGACAAGAAGTCCCTGACTTTCATGGGGAGGAATATTAGGGTAACAGCAGACCTCTCCACAGAGACGTGGCAGGCCAGAAAGGGCTGGCAGGATATATTCAGGGTCCTAAATGAGAAGAACATGCAACCAAGAATACTTTATCCAGCAAGGCTCTCATTCAAAATGGAAGGAGAGATAAAGAGCTTCCAAGACAGGCAGGAACAGAAAGAATATGTGACCTCCAAACCAGCTCTGCAAGAAATTTTAAGGGGGACTCTTAAAATTCCCCTTTAAGAAGTTCAGTGGAACAATCCACAAAAACAAGGACTAAATAGATATCATGATGACACTAAACTCATATCTGTCAATAGTAACTCTGAACGTGAACGGGCTTAATGACCCCATCAAAAGGCGCATGGTTTCAGCCTGGATAAAAAAGCAGGACCCATCTATTTGCTGTCTACAAGAGACTCATTTTAGACAAAAGCACACCTACAACCTGAAAATAAAAGGTTGGAGAACCATTTACCATTCAAATGGTTCTCAAAATATACCCTAAAAACTATAGAACACTTCTGAAAGAAATTGAGGAAGACACAAAGAGATGGAAAAATATTCCATGCTCATGGATTGGCAGAATTAATATTGTGAAAATGTCAATGTTACCCAGGGCAATTTACACATATAATGCAATCCCTATCAAAATACCATGGACTTTCTTCAGAGACTTAGAACAAATTATTTTAAGATTTGTGTGGAATCAGAAAAGACCCCAACAGCCAGGGGAATTTTAAAAAAAGAAAACCGTATCTGGGGGCATCACAATGCCAGATTTCAGGTTATACTACAAAGCTGTGGTCATCAAGACAGTGTGGTACTGGCACAAAAACAGACACATAGATCAATGGAACAGAATAGAGAACCCAAAAGTGGACCCTGAACTTTATGGTCAACTAATATTCGATAAAGGAGGAAAGACGATCCACTGGAAGAAAGACAGTCTCTTCAATAAATGGTGCTGGGAAAATTGGACATCCACATGCAGAAGAATGAAACTGGACCACTCTCTTGCACCATACACAAAGATAAACTCAAAATGGATGAAAGATCTAAATGTGAGACAAGATTCCATCAAAATCCTAGAGGAGAACTCAGGCAACACCCTTTTTGAACTTGGCCACAGTAACTTCTTGCAAGATACATCCATGAAAGCAAAAGAAACAAAAGCAAAAATGAACTATTGGGACTTCATCAAGATAAGAAGCTTTTACACAGCAAAGGATACAGTCAACAAAACTCAAAGACAACCTACAGAATGGGAGAAGATATTTGCAAATAACATATCAGATAAAGGGCTAGTTTCCAAAATCTATAAAGAACTTATTAAACTCAACAGCAAAGAAACAAACAATCCAATCATGAAATGGGCAAAAGACATGAAGAGAAATCTCACAGAGGAAGACATAGACATGGCCAACATGCACATGAGAACATGCTCTGCATCACTTGCCATCAGGGAAATATAGATCAAAACCACAATGAGATACCACCTCACACCAGTGAGAATGGGGAAAATTAACAAGGCAGGAAACAACAAATGTTGGAGAGGATGCGGAGAAAAGGGAACCCTCTTACACATTGGGTGGGAATGTGAACTGGTGCAGCCACTCTGGAAAACTGTGTGGAGGTTCCTCAAAGAATTAAAAATAGACCTGCCCTACGACCCAGCAATTGCACTGTTAGGGATTTACCCAAAGATTCAGATGCAATGAAACGCCGGGACACCTGCACCCCGATGTCTCTAGCAGCCATGTCCACAATAGCCAAACTGTGGAAGGAGCCTCGGTGTCCATCGAAAGATGAATGGATAAAGAAGCTGTGGTCTATGTATACAATGGAATATTACTCAGCCATTAGAAACGACAAATACCCACCATTTGCTTCGATGTGGATGGAACTGGAGGATATTATGCTGAGTGAAGTAAGTCAATCGGAGAAGGACAAAGAGTGTATGTTCTCATTCATTTGGGGAATATGAATAATAGTGAAAGGGAATATAAGGGAAGGGAGAAGAAATGTGTGAGAAATATCAAAGGGAGACAGAACATAAAGACTTCTAACTCTGGGAAATGAACTAGGGGTGGTGGAGGGGGAGGAGGGCGGGGGGTGGGGGTGAATTGGTGACGGGCACTGAGGGGGACACTTGACGGGATGAGCACTGGGTGTTATTCTGTATGTTGGTAAATTGAACACCAATAAAAATTAATTTATAAAAAAAATAAAATCAAAGGGGAAAAGAGATATTTATGAGAAAAAAGGAGGCACAGTGTGAAGGGAACATGAGAGACATTTCACCTTTTTTTAAAAAAGAAAAATTTAGGGATGCCTGGGTGGCTCAGCAGTTGAGCATCTGCCTTTGGCTCAGGTTGTGATCCCGGGATCCAGTCCCATATGGGGCTCCCCCGCAGTGAGCCTACTTTTCCCTCTGCCTATGTCTCTGCCTCTCTGTGTCTTTCATGAATAAATAAAATCTTTACAAAAGGAAAAAGTATGTTTGGTTTTGCTCCTTTGAGGTACTATTAATTCTATTTACAAATAATTTCTCTGATGTTTACTCAGTGTTCCAACTACATCAATTTACAAAATTAAGTCTAGGACTATTTCATGAATGAAAAGGATAGAAAGATACACTCTGTCCATGAGCCATTGACCTTGCTTCATTATTTTCTGATTCAGACAAAATCAGGGTCAAAATCAGTGCTATAGTCCTATAGGACTTCAGTGTGCATGAAAATACAACGTCAAGGGAACAAAATCAAATCCATACACACCCGTGCTGTTTATTTCAGAACACATCTCTGAGAGCATGAGTTTTGGGGACCAGCACGGGCAAAGCTAGACCAGGCTAGCTGCAGGAGGCTCGGAGCACAGCTGCCTTCCTCCCTGTCGCCAGGTCTGCACCCCAGAACCCCGAGCAGGGCGCGCACGCACGTCACAGCCTTTGCCTACTTGCTGATCCACCGCAGCATCTCAGGACAGGTGTCCAAGCGCGCGGGTGGGGATGTGCGGCAGCACTCTGAGGGGCCGTGAGCTCGGAGTCCAAGCCCGTCACCACCAGTCCCGTCGTCCGCCAGCACCGATGCCACCTGTCACCGCCCCATCGTCCTCGGAAAGGGTAGGAGCGCCTTCCATTCCGAAAACAGAACTCCGTCCTGAATTCTGAGGAAGGCTGTCCCCCTGACCACCGGACCAGAGAGTGAACCGGGGGTGTGCTAGCTTAACCTGCTAACCCGATTCTCCAAGGTCGCAAAGAGGTGTCACTTGTGGGATTCTTCCCTCTGGGCAGCACGATTAACCAGGCAGTGCACAGAACATGGCCACGCTGTCTGAGCAACAGAGCAGCCCCCGCACCGCACGAGGTCGGTAGTTCCACGTTCCAGAGCATCTGGAACAGCGAGGCCCGGGGCGGGGGAAGCAGGGAAAAGAGTGGGGAGCCCAGGGGAGGACCCCGGGGGAGGGCGGGGGGAGCACCGACGGGGGAAACGGGCGCACAAGGACCCGAACGGTGTCGGGGGGTGGGGGCGAAAGGCGGGGAGGGGTGCCCCGGGGGAGAGTCGGGCGCTCACGGACACCCACCCGGACCGCGGGGGTGGTTTGGGCACAGGGGGGGAGCCCACCGCCCGGCCAGCCCGCCGTCCGCCGGCGCCCAGGGGCCAGGGGCCCGGGGCCCGTCGCCCACACCGCCTACCCCGCCAGCATCCCCGGAAGGATACAGGTCGGCGGCAGGCCGGCGGCGCCCGCGGCCCAAGCGGGGGATGAGGAGCGCTCCGTCGCCGGCGTCCGACGTCTCGGGGCCCCGTCCCCGTTCCACGGCCGAGCTCCGGGCGCCCGGCCTCCAAGCCAGCATCTTTCAGCTCGGCGCCGCCTCTCGGCCCGCCGCTGGCGCCTCGGTCATGGCAGCCCCGGCCTCGTCCTCGGGCCTCCGTCCACTCCGTCTCTCGGGCTTCGTGTCACGGGCGCGGAAGGCTTGGCCGCGGCAGCCCTGGTTCCCGAGCGGCAGCGACGCTGGCTGTGACGGCTGCGGCGTCGACCTTGCCCTGCAGTGGCGGAGAGGGCAGCCGCGGTCCCGCAGACACCGCCGCCATCTTGGCAACCAACGGACGCCGCGTCCTTGGCGACAGAAACCAGGGCGCCGGGCGAGGCGGGGCTACGCGCCGGACAGCCAATGGGTAGCGTGGGCGGGACCCGGGCTCCCGCGACGGAGTCTGCGCAGGCGCGGGCTTGTCCTGTGTCAGCGCGGGGCTGAGTCTTCTTTACGCGGACGCTGTAGTGGTGGGGGTGCGGAGCGGTGGGAGGACCGGTGGGATGGAGTGGGGGGATGGCCGCGGGGGTCGTCTGGATGGTCGATGGAGCCCTGGAGCTCGTGGGTCTGGAGCTGGAAGTCCATCTAGCTTCCTGGGGCGGGTCTGGGTCCCCTGCATCTTCCCCGCGCGGGATGCTCTGCGGGGTCCTCCCTGCCCTGTGGCTGCCGGGTCTGCACGCACACCGTCTCGCGTCCCTTTCTGGACGAAGTCCAGATCTAAGGTGGAGACCTCCCGGGAGGTGTGCTGGGCGGAGTGGATCTCTGGGCCGCTAGTGCAATGGTCTTGCAACTGAAAATATAGAAAAGAGGCTGAAATGCAATGAAACGCCGGGACACCTGCACCCCGATGTTTCTAGCAGCAATGTCCACAATAGCCAAACTGTGGAAGGAGCCTCGGTGTCCATCGAAAGATGAATGGATAAAGAAGATGTGGTTTATGTATACAATGGAATATTCCTCAGCCATTAGAAACGACAAATACCCACCATTTGCTTCGACGTGGATGGAACTGGAGGGTATTATGCTGAGTGAAATAAGTCAATCGGAGAAGGGCAAACGTTATATGGCCTCATTCATTTGGGGAATATAAATAATAGTGAAAGGGAATAAAGGGGAAAGGAGGAAAAATAAGTGGGAAATATCAGAAAGGGAGACGGAACATGAGAGACTCCTAACTCTGGGAAACGAACTAGCGGTGGTGGAAGGGGAGGTGGGCGGGGGGTGGGGGTGACTGGGTGGCGGGCACTAAGGTGGGCACTTGACGGGATGAGCACTGGGTGTTATTCTGTATGTTGGCAAATTGAACACCAATAAAAAATAAATTTATTATTTAAGAAAAAGAAAAAAAAACAAGAAAAGAGGCTGAAACTGTTTGTTGGAACTCAGTATGAAAGAACATATAAATTCCGACTGTGTTAGCCAGGGTTTGTTTGTTATTTGTTTTTTAATGGAAGAACTCTCAGATTGGAAGCAAAATGTACAAACCAAATAAAAATCATCCACCCACCATTGAAATGGCTCTGCCTTTGTGAATCAAGTATGTTCATTTCTAGACTTCAAATAAACTTTTCCAGTTGAAACTACTTAAAACGGTTTTTGCAAAGTTGGATGCAGTTACTCAAATTGAAATGTAATCTGGTGACTGAGATTTTAAAATGCTACAACAAATCCAGTTTTGATTTAACACACAAAACACATGAGCTTCCTTCAGGACAAAGCCAAGACAATAGAATATATAACTTTTAGCAGGGAAAGGCCAAAGGTGTATCCATAGACCATTAGCTATCTCGGCAAGTTTTAAACTGGCCTAGCCATGGCGTTGACTTTGATTCTATTCCCATTGCTGTCATCACAGATCTGTTTCCCTGGGGCTATTCAGAAGATTTTTTTTTTTTTTAATTTGAGAGAGTAAGAGACAGAAAGAGAGCACAAATGAGGGGAGTAGCAGAGGGAGAGGGGAAAGCAGACTCCTTACTGAGCAAGGAGCCCCATTTCAGGACTTGATATCAGGACCCTGAGAACACAACATGAGCTGAAGCCAGTCATTCAAGTGATTGAGTCAGGCACCCTGGAAACGCCCTAGAAGTGTTCAGAATTTTAAACCTTGAACCAGTGAAAGGTGTTGATGAATGGTTGTGGCAAGTGGGTGAAATGGTTGTGTTCCAAGTGAGGGAAAAAAAAGAGCCAAATATAACTCTGTGATTTGGGGCTGGACCAAGCAGATGAAGGGCGTTGCTGTTTCCTAAAATGGGGAGGGACAGGCTGAAGGCACAAAGAGTAAGATTTGGGTTTCAGACATGAGCTGGATAGGCAAGCCTAGGAGACACCCAACTTCATGAACACACATCATAAATTGCTAACAATGTTTATGTAAGAAGCTAATAATAGCCCCTTTATGGTTACAAAGCATGTTCACATAATTTATTTAATCTGAATAGTATAATAACTTTGTGAGTTATGCAAAGCAGCCTGTGGTGTGGACAATTTCCTGAGCTTTCACTTTCATCTTGGTGGAGGCTTTTTTTTTTTTTTTTTTTCCATCTTCTGCAAAAGTATTTTCTTGCTCCAGTAAGAATTTCCTGGATTTGTCTCTGGGAAAGCTGTGAACAAAGAATTTTAACATCTGGCTGATTTAAAATGACTGAAATTCTGTCATAATCATTACAATTTCATAAGACTTCAACTAGAAATTTAAGATTAAAGATAAGTGCTCATCTGCTCCTAATACAGATGATTAAGGTCACCGATATTGTCAGCAATGTTAGAGCTGCATTATAGATCAAGCCAAATCATAGAAAATACTAACCCCTTACACTGGAGTGCCTAATTTATCCTAGGCGCTGTGCTAAGTGCTTATGTATGTAAAATCACTGAATCCTCAGCATAATCCTCCTCCACAAAGGAAGTAGTTAAGCTATGGTAAGATTATATAACTTTGCCAGAGGACCCAGAGCAAAGGTGTTGGGGAACCAAGATTCAAACCAGGTGGTTGGATTGCAGAGCCAGCACCCCCACCATCTCCTGTTGCCCCCAAAGAGGCTCTGAGAGGCAGAGAGAAGAGTGCCTGGGTTTAGACAGTGGGTATGAGGGTACAGTCAGAGGGTACATAATTGTTTAAAGACATTATTTCATTAGTATTGGAGTGCCCCAGTCAGCATCACGGGCCCCAGAAACACTGTGGTGTGGTCCCTGCCCCCTAGCTCTTGAATGGGAAGAAAGACTCAGGAAAGTCTTGGATCCTTTCATTTTATTTAATTGTAGCATGGTGACTATTTAGGCATGTTTATATAATGAAGAGAAGGAATCGTGTTTGGGAGTATTTGGAGACTATTACAGACTGCTCAGTCAGCTCTCAGTGGTGGTATTTTTCAATAGTGATGGTTCCCTTACAGTCAGAATGTTTGAAGTTTTAGTAATACATATGTAAAACATACAGAGTGCTAGGAATTTGGCATTTATGTGATTAATACAACCATCACCGATAGCTAAATTCGGAGGAAGCTTACTTTACATCCGAATTAGCTGCCCTGACGTCCACGTTGACTACATTTCTGCTTAGTGTTTTGTAAAAACAGTTTCAATATAACATTCTTTGTTTCATCATTCATATCTCCTTCTTTACTATTTTTATGCAAACTGGTTTCCAATTACTGAGGGATATTTTATCAAAGGTGTTTTTCCCAAGGCCCCCCCAAATCCAACTCATAATCATTAGGTGGGCTTATAAATTCATGCTTTATTTACTTATGTATCTAGTTACTGCCTATATTCTAAAAGCAGGCATGTAGTGATTTTAAAAAGTTTGTGTAACTTAAAAATGACAGGCTACCTTGTTTTTCATATGAAAGGTGTTGTTTCAAAGGAGCACAGAAACCAGTCAGTATTGGCTTCTGTTTTTGTTGTACACCTTCCAGGAGCTTTTAACTGAAGACTCTGCCCGCACTTCTTTCCACACAGAGCTTACTGGTATTTGAAGAAGTGTTTCATTTCTCCAGGAAGAATATGATGTATCTTTCTCAAGCTTCGCTTTTATTCTTAAATACACTTATTTTAATTTGTGGAGAAGTTATACAAGGTAATTGTGTACATCATTCTACGGTAAGAATTTTAGCAATATTATTTTAGCTAAAAGTATGATTATATATCTCCAGGAAGATATATATTAAAAGTTTGAAAAGATTAATTGTGCTATACAATACAATTATGGAAAATTAGAGTGTTTATTTAGAAATGCTGAGACTCTGCTTAATTTATAGTATTATTTTTTTAATTTATATTATTTTTAAACTTAGGAAACCGTAAACTGAGGATTCACCCTTAACACATTTCTTATGAAAAAAAATTTTAAAGAAATTACAGGCCTAGGTTAAAAAGTAGCCAGCAACTTTCCATTAACTTTGATAATGAAATATCTGATAGGTAATAAAATATTTGCTTTGCTATTTAAAAAATAAATATTCTATAAGTTTATATTTAAAATACAGTCTTGTGAGTGGTTATCTAGGAAATTAGAAAATTTTATTTATTACAATGTCAGAGTGACACCTAATAAAGTGTATGCAATACTCTGAGTAGATGGGGATTGGATCTGTACATATTTTAAATATTGGTTTATCATTTTAAATGTTATACAACATATTTACCATGGTATCTATACTAGATTCCAAAGTTCCAAGGTTAAAGGAAGAATAAATTTTAGGAAAGCTACAGAAATATTAATAATATAATTCTCTAAAATACTAAAACTTTAAAAATCTTTAGATCTGAAAAAAACATAGTTGTCACATAGGTTTTTGAAAACATTTATTATGCCAATTATTACAGGAGTTGAGAGGAAAGAGCAAGGAGTTACAAATAGGTCTATGTAACAAAATGCCAGCATCTTATTGAGCAAATACCTTTTATCATATGATTAGCTCTTTACCTTTCTCTCAATACCTAGGTCAAAGGAAGGTAAAATTTGTTTCTATTTTCTTTTAATTAACAGTCATTTAAAGTAGGTAACTTCTACCAAACACTGTTTTAATATTGGAAAGCCAATAGTTACCAACAGAAATAAATAGCTTTGGAATGGTAGCTGTAGTTGGCTCTTCATGATGACATCTGTTATTGATTTTGCAAAGCAAAATTCCATGCTTTTTTACTGTTATCACCAATGAGTACTTTACCCTTCAAATCTGTAAATACCTTTACTTATGCCAAAGCGACAAGCCTTCCACAATCCCTTTTCCTCCCCCAAATCCTAATAGCTGGTGGCAGAAAATCCATTTGGCACAGAGTAGGCATCTCAGGGAACCTTCTTAGCCATGTTCATGGAACTTCAGACTGCCGGATGCCTGGATGAGGGATAGCATGTGTCCAACATGGAAACATGCCACAGTTAAAGGTCAAGGCCATGGAGCCATGTTACAGAAAGTAGAGCCTAACTAGATCCTTTTGGAATTGGAAACCAAAAAGGCAGAGCAAAAATACTGAATGAACATATGCTTTTTGTTCATACCTAAAATTTACCTGTAAGGTTTATTTGTAGAAGTTTAACTGAATGGCTCATTGTTTTTTTCTAATGATTACCCTTGTATGTGTCCTGAAATTTCACCTTTTCTGTGTATCTTCTTATTATGTATTAGGTCATATAACATACTTCATGTATTCCTTTCTTATTTCTATTTTTCAATGTAAAGGATTCTCCAGTAGTTAATACTGTAG
Organism: Nyctereutes procyonoides; assembly: GCF_905146905.1. Taxonomy (NCBI): domain Eukaryota; kingdom Metazoa; phylum Chordata; class Mammalia; order Carnivora; family Canidae; genus Nyctereutes; species Nyctereutes procyonoides. The sequence continues at coordinate 59,920,830 of NW_026575140.1, read as the reverse complement.
AAGACATATCTAATGCAAAAGATGAGAGTAAAAGTAATGATACTGTTTATAAGGAAGACTGTGAGGAGTCATGTGATGTTAAAATTAAAATTACACGAGAAGAAAAACATTTCATGTGTAGTAAGTATTAAAAATGACTGCAATTATAAGGGTATATGATTTATTATTTCTAGGTTATGCATACAAGGAAATATACCTTACCTTTGTTTGGGTCATTTTATATGTACCTTGATCATCCTAGGCCAGATGCTGCCTGTTTTTAGCACGTAGTAGGTGCTTAGTAAGTATTTGATGAATAAACGAATGAATCCTTGTATGTCACCCTGTGGCATCAGCTGACCACCGAGGGCAGGGGCAAGCCAGAGGGCACTGACAATTGTGCTTTATCAACCCATCAAAGGCTACTTTCGGGCTTCCATCTGAGCCACAGAAAATGGCTCCTTAGTTTTGAGTAGGGAATTCATTAATACTGAATAGCTGTACAATAGGTATATTACCAAGTCAGCCAATTTATGTAGCAAAGCATAAAAACAAACTTTCAAAGTCTTGGTTTTTGTTTACAGCTCTTTAGTAACAGTGCAGGGATTTTTATGGTCTATGACATGCACACGGGTGGTGGGGGTGGGATGAAGAAGGGGAATGGAAAGGAAGGGGGTGATGACCTGATTCAGCTCCTACGGATGGAAACAGTAGGCCAGGATGTGCAACATAAGCATCTCTGGGCCCTCAGGTTGGCAAGTGCCTCGTGGGTCCCTTAGACAGATACCTAAGTCCAGGAGGAATCTAACAGACATTGAGAGCCCCAGAGTAAAAGTGGAATGAAGCTGGGAGTGGGGATAGATCTCAAAGATTATGAATGTGATTCTGCTGTGAGAGTGAAAATTAGGAATATAGAAATAATCTTTTAAAGAATAATGCATGTGATACTGTGAAGATGCTTTTGTAATAAAGGATCATCACTATATTTAGTCTGAGAAATATATGATAGTCCACGATTATCTCCTGATTTTCAGGGTTGTACTGTATAGAATGTCTTTGGTATAAGAAATACAGACTGAACCATCCAGGGACATCATGGCAGCATGCTCTGAAATGATTTAGGAGAAGTTATTTGTACTCTTCTGGCAACTCTTCTATGAATAAGATTGCTTTTAAAATAAGAAAAACATTTTAAAAATGAAAATATATAGAAAAGTTCAATCAGAAACCAACCAACCAAAATTGTGACTAAATAAAAAAAAAACTGTGACTAAGACTTATTGTTTGTGTATATGTGTGTTTGGCATTTGTTTATATAAAAATACATAGCATTAAAAAAGAAAAAATACATAGCACTAATAGAACAAATTAAAAGAGATTTATTTTTAAAATTACCTTGCATGATATGGATTATTGCCTTATCCGTTCTTATATGGTAAAAATTGAGGACCCTTGGACCTCCTGCTTTTGTATCTCTTATCTTACAAAGTGAGAATTAATATTCAGAATGTTGTCTCTCTGTTACATCAGATTAAATTATTTGGGGATAATCTAAACTATTAGAAATCACAGTTTCATTAAGATCATTGAAACAGTTGTTCCCTTTGTTAGTCCCGTGTTAAAAATTATACTTAGGAATATTTAGATAGATTGAGATATTATTGTGTCTACATATTAACCCAAAATCATGTACAATTATTTTTCACTCTAATTATTTTCTCTAACAATGTAATATTTAGCAAACACTTTTTTATTATAATTTAAGGAAATTTGCAAAATTCTATTGTTTCCTACACACGAAGTACCAAAAAGCTGCTAAGAAATATGATGGATGAGCAACAAACGTCCTTGGATTATTTATCCAATCAGGTATGGATCTTTTATATTGTGTTGTTTTGTACATGTATATCAATAGTATTAGAGGCACAACTATATGATTTTTTAATGGGTTCACATCCAGACATGTGTTGCTTACTCTATTAGAGGCATCATAGCAATCCTTAGGCAAATACAAAGTCACTTGGAGAGGGTGCAGTGTGGTGGCAGGTGTTGTGGCAGGTGTGATGGCAGATTTACAGGGACAAGTGACTCTTCTTTTTAAAGATTTTATTTATTTATTCATGAGAGACACACAGAGAGAGGCAGAGACACAGGCAGAGGGAGAAGCAGGCTCCCCGCAGGGACTTGATTCCAGGATCCTGAGATGACACCCTGAGTCGAAGGTACATGCTCAACCACTGAGCCACTCAGGTGTCCCTACAGGGACAGCTGACTTAAAGAAGTAGGCCCTCAGTGGCGCCCCACCCTGGAGCCCTGCAGCGTGAGAGCTGGACCAGGTTGGCGAGCCACCTGCAGTGACCCTACCTGTGGAGTGCCTGGGTGGCCTTGCAGCAGGGGCCCAGGATGTAGTGTGGGGCAGTGGGTATTGCCATATATTGCAGAGCGGAGTTTGTAGGAGGCTTGTGGATGCCAGCTGTAGAATTCAGTGGAGGGAGTTTTGTTCAGATATAAAATGCTTTAAAGGTGGTGTCTGTGTGTTCAGGTTAATGAGCTTATGAACCGGGTCCTCCTTCTGACCACAGAAGTTTTCAGAAAGCAGCTGGAGCCTTTGCCTCACAGGCCAGTTCAGTCTCATGGTGAGAAATTTGCTATTTCAGACTTTTCATACTTGTCTTCAAATTTTCCTGGATGGAAAAACAAACAAACAAACAAACAAATTTTCCTGGATGGGTTGGTGCATTTAGAGGTTTTGTTTGTAAAATACAGCTCGCTATTATCTAACAGCCTAGAGGGGCACTACTTGCTGGTAGGCAGACTTCAACCCAGACAGATGTTCTTTCCAAAGCTGGGAAAGTTTTCCAGTGTCTAAAAGCCACAGCTGCACACACATCCTGAATCTGTTGCAAATGGCACAGTTTTATGGAAGTTGTTTCTGGACTGTTCTTTACATTTTATCCACAATTAATCTTCAGTTAGAAGAAAAGAAAATTTCAGAGTTCTTTTCACCTGTAAAAAGTATTTTTGATATGTTCCAAATATTTCAAATTGGGACATAAAATTTGAAAAGAAAAAGAAACTTAAGACAGAAATAAAGTGGAATCTAGAGCTTTTTGTAATAATATACAGTGTAGTAATTCCAAGAGGCCTGCATTTCTAAGAAAAATATTGTATTGATCTTTCAAATATGAATTAATGCCAGAGTTCCAAGTAAAAAAATGTTATTGAAAGCCTAGGGTGTGATCTTTCTTCCTTACAAAGGGAAGGAAAGAAACAATTACTGAGAATCTCCTAAGTGTCAGGTGTAAGATGGGCACCTCCATATGTTATTTTATTTTGAATTATTTTATTGTACCTCATGTATCTCTGAGGCCAGACCACTTGCCTCCCCATAACTCATGCAGTTTCCTCATTGCAAACTGGTAGTACTGACCTGATGCAGTTGTTGCAAGGATTACATGACTAAGTACATGAAAATCTCCTCAAATATTGCCTGATGCACAGATGATAGGAGGGTTTGCTGTGAGAATGATCATCATCAGAGGAGGAATAGGCAGCCCAGGAAAAGCTAAATAATGTGTTCACATTTATTTGGATGGTGATGGCGAAGAGTGTATTCCAACCCAGAACAGTCCTCTCTTGTGGACTTCTATCATATCTCTGAGCATAAAGTTATAAAAGAATGTCTCTTAGCCTTTCAGAACAAAGGCAATAAATCTATATCTTCTGGAAATAAAGGGGAAAGGAAACAATCTTTTACAGCTAATTTTTTGTAGACAACATTTTCTAGATATGTACTGTGTGCCAGGCACTGTGCTAAGTGCTTTACAAAATATCTTACCATGTAAAGTTGCCAGAATGACACTACAAATTAGGCAGTATTACTATAAGGATAGAAGCGGAAAACCTAGCCAAGGATTCTCAGCTGCTCCTTAGAGGACTGGGACTCTAACCCAGGCTTCTGGCTCTGGAGTCTCAGGCTTTCATGTGTTTGTTTCTCTGGGTAATAAATCACGTGTGCTCGCTTCGGCAGCACATATACTAAAATTGGGTAACAAACCACATAAAGGTTGCATTCTATTACATTTATAAACATAATACAAGGTAAAGTATCTTAGAATCCAATGTAATATCCATATCCACACCATGTTTATAATCCCCTGGGAAGCGGGACGCTTTGGAGAGGGTGATTGCAGGCGCTACAGTTCTAACTATTGGCTCAGAGCAGACTCTGGCCTCAAGCATAATTTCTTCTTGCTGAAGAAAGTGATTTCCTGTACTCTCCCTTTGGCTCTTGTTATACTGGTTCCCAACTAGAGTCTCTGAAGTTTCCAATAGTCAAGGATGTGTCACTTACAGCTAATCTACTTATTCATCTGGTTTATCCTTCCCATTCATACATATTTACTTTACACATTATGCACCCCCAACCAAGCCTAGATTCCTGAAAAAGCATTATTTATTGGACTAGAGAATGCATCACTATGAAATAAATTAAATAAATGGATCCCAAATGGAACATTTAAGCAGTATGGAGTACTAATCTCTCTCTCACTGTTAGAACAGTGTTATTATTGATGAAGGTTGATTGCGACATGAATTCCTTAATCCCATTTCTTTTGTGTATTTTCTCTGTTTTCTAAAATTGAAATCATTCTTCATTTCTAAGAAGTTAAAGTTATCATATTGTTAATGGAAATTATACTCATAATTTCAAATAGTGCTATCAGATCTCTACAGTAAAATGATTAAGTCTTAACATACACTTGAAAATATCCTAAATAACAAATTTTACTTTTCTAGGTTTAGATTGCAGTGATATTAAAGATACCCTTGGTTCTGTCACCAAAACACCAAGTGGCTTATATATAATCTACCCGGAAGGATCCAGTTACCCATTTGAGGTAAAGTTTTTCCTTATTATATGAAACAGGATAAGCAGTCTATTTAATTAATATTAAATTTTAATTGTTTTAATTTTTCTGAAAATTTTAAGATAAACTGGTAGAAGTTCCAGTTTCAAAATTTCGGTTTTCTGAAATTCTTTGCCCAAATCACAAACCTGTAGGAACTTGAGACTCTTTCACTTTTCCATTTGAGATTTCATGTTTAAACTCTGAAGTAAATCCATATGGTGTAAGATCTTATCTTTACAGTAAGCAGAAATATGCATATAAATGCCTGCTTTCGTTAGCTTGTGGATATTAGAAAGTAGTAGGGTGCTCTGCCTTGGTGCTTGCTAAAAAGTCTCCAATTTCTCTTCCTCTGAAGGTGACAAATGATTTTATGTGATTATATAATAAATTAATAATAAAAACCTTTCACTAAAGTATGAGGCAGATTGAGAAAATCTTTTTAAAATTAAAATCATTTTTAAATTGAATAAAATAAACTATCCTCATGTCTATCTTTAGTAGTCCTATGCTATGATTTCTGGAAGAAATTTCTATCAGAAATTTTCTGTTATTGACAAGATTATTTAGCCTAGTAATATTACATATACAATAACATATACATTACTTATATATAATATTGTTTGTTTACTCTTTGTGTATAAGAAAGTTCATGATGTCAGTATCACGCCTTATTGGTAATCTTCATTACACAATAAAATAATTTTTCTACTGAGTAGATATGCCAGTTTCTCATCTTGAAATCACTAAATTATATGGCTTTTTTACTAACATTATTTTTGACATCTATTAACAAGGTGTCAAAAAATTGGGATTTAGGTGGGAAATAATTTTAAAATTACCTAACTTGCTTCACTTACAGATTCAAAAAAACCCTGAACGTATGTGGAGAGGGAAGGCTTCTAATTTTTCAAGAATGTGTTGTGAAATTACCTTTTGAGGTCGTGGGAAGGTGTTGATTCCCTACCTTCCTCCACACTGCCTTTCTCCGTGGGCAGGCAGTTTCTGATGGGGATGATTGCTTGCATTTTGTCCTCTGGGTTGGGTCCCTCAGTAGTCCTCGCAGGGGTATTGAGCAGGTGCCAACAGGGGCTTCCAGGAATACCTGCTGAGGTGGGCATAGAGCAGACCTTTCTGTCTGCTGACCCCAGTCTGAACACAGGCCTTTCAGGTGTCTGGAGGAAAGTAATCAAAGGCAGGCACACGGGCATATTTAATTAACACTTAAAAATCAGTGTTTTAATTCAAAGGAAAAGTTAATTTGCGAATACCTCATTTTGCTACATCAGATTGGTAGCATTACCACCCAACTGAAAAATATCAGTTGAGTTGAGGAACAAGGGGATGACCTCATGATGCTTGAAATGCAACCAACTTACATATGCAAACACATGGCTGACACCAGGGACAGTAATTAGGTTAATGACAAGTTTGTCTTATAACAAACAGCATTATGTCTAGGGATTTACATTTGAATATATTAATAGCATACAATTGCATTGAAACTTTTGGTGGAATGGTTTTCTCTTTCTTTAGGCTTAAGGGTGAAGCATGAGCTTTATGTCAATGAATAAAAATGATAGTATATAATTTTTGTGTTTTCTGGATCTGTTTTAGGTAATGTGTGACATGGATTACCGAGGAGGTGGATGGACCATGATACAGAAAAGAGTTGACGGGATCATTGATTTCCAAAGGCCGTGGTGTGATTATCTGGACGGATTTGGTGACCTTTTAGGTCAAATCTTATTTCTCCTCTTTTTCTTCTTTTTGGGATGACCCCTATAGACCGTTTCTCTGTTAGTCACATCATTAGCAAAAACAGCAATCTTTCCTCTCTCAAATTACTCTCTCTTCACGTCATATTACTTTAGAATGAATGGGTCTTTCGTTGGGATCTGGAAACCCAGATACCTGTTGAAATGGGGTTGAGTGAAAGTTCTGAGGGTCTTTATTAAGTATTTACTGTGTACCCAGCAGAATTCTGGAAGATGCTCTAGAACTATTTGTGGAATGAAACGTTGTGTGGTGGGCAGGGTTGTCACAAACCTTGAAATACTTGGCGTGTGTGCTGTGTCTATGAGCATGCAGAACTGAGGTGTGTGGAAGGACAAACTCAAGTTACATGACCTGGGAGTAGTATTTTATTAAAATATGAATAAAAATCACTATGCTCAAAATTTGAAAACTGTAAACCCCAAAAGAATTCTAAAATCCATGACAGTATTACTTTTGCTGGCAAATAGAAATGCTGGTATTTCTGAACACTGCAGAATTGTAACTTTGTTGGAAGTTTTACATTTTCATCATTTTTGTGCTGTTATTTTAGGTTACTGTTGTTTTAATTCAAAAGCCTTAACATCCCATAATAACATCATCCAAGGATTTAGTAAATGGTGGTGTTAGTTCTGTTGCTATAATCCCTGCTGCATGCTAATGAATTTAGAAAGGATGTGAAATGTAATGAGGTCTGATGAACACGGCTAGATTACTACCGGGTCATGGAGTGCATGAACTCATGTATTGTGTGTTCTCAGCATTATCTCTAATTTTCTGCCAAGTGCTACCTCCTGATTTCGGTGGTCACAGATCTACAGACTGAATTGCCATCTTCCTTACTTTATGCTTATTTCAATGGGGAAATTATCCGAGTTTTTCTTTTTTTTTAATTATCTGAGTTTTGAGACAAAGGTCCTCAGGCAGGCATACTTCATGTTCAAGTACAGACTATACTTAGTGTATTTTTTAAAATAAACTTGGAATTAAGGAAAATATATTGTTACTTTATTAGGGCTTGGGTAGAGGGGCAAGATGGCAAAGATACTTAAAATGGAGGGTCGTGGGCTGCACCCACCTTAGCTCTTGTACCCCGTTCTTTTCACTTCTAAGGGGGTGTGCAGTTGGGGTGACCATCCCTGGGGGGGACATGGGATCTTAGCTAGAGGTTGACCGATGTGAGTGTTGGCACACTCTCCCCCAAACTCTTTGAGGTTTGTTTCCACAATACCCTGTACTTCCTTCTGTAATATTATGATACAGCTGGAGGAATGTGTTTTAGGGCAGAGGCTGTACCAGGGTGGGCAGGGGAAGGTACAAAGCCATCAGCTGGAACATGCAAAGGGTCAGCAGCCAGAACACTGAGTTCCCCAATTCATCCTGGAATTCATTTTCATCCATTTCATTCCATCACACTTCCATTCATAAGTAACTGACACACTGCATTATAATGAAGAAATGTTTATTCACAGAGCATCATTCTGAAAGAAAAAGTAATTTCAACTGAGCCTTTTCAGAGAAATCTTTCTTTAGGAGCTGGTGATCTGGAGGTTAAAATTCTTAACATTTATAAGTACACATCATTTTGTTACCTGCCATAATATTTCAACAGCTTTTTTGTTGACATATCTTAAGGTAAATCTTGAAATTTTACTTAGTTGTATTAAAATATATTAAAAAACTTTTTTTTTAACAGGCGAATTTTGGCTAGGACTAAAAAAGATTTTTTACATAGTAAATCAGAAAAATACCAGTTTTATGCTGTATATTGCATTGGAATCTGAAGATGACACATTTGCTTATGCATCATATGATAACTTTTGGCTAGAAGATGAAACAAGATTTTTTAAGATACACTTAGGACGGTATTCAGGAAATGCTGGTAAGTTTTTTCTTCCTCAAATTATGCAGGATATTTAAATATAGCTGACTCAGTATTAGGAGAAGATAAAGTAATGCATTTCTCTTGGTCTAGTATACATAACTGATAACATAGATTAGAAGAGAGAAAACTGAGTTTTGAAGCTGCTATGATCATTGAACCACTTTATGATTTTGAAGAACTTATATTCTTTAAAACTATTTTATGGGTTAATTACAATTAACTCTGCAGAGTAGAGTCTGTAGAGAAAGCTGGGAAGGAATTGTTGACATTTTCATGTTCTGAGAGGTTGCATTTAGAAATCAGAGTGTTTGAGCTGATCTCCACTCTTCTCACTTTCCAGGTAAAGGAGCCTGAAAAATTAAGTGACTTGCCCGTGAGTCCCAGGTCATCACACTTGACCCAGGGCAAGAAGCCAGGTTGATAGAACAACTAGTTTGGGGTTGTTTTTTCCCACTATGCCTTAGTGCACTCATTTCCAAATAAATTTAATTTTTAAGAACTTCAGAACACTTCATATTAACTTTATAATTTGATGCTGAAATTTTAAATTTGAGATGATACCAAATTCAGCTCTCCTACTGTTGCTCATCATGGTGCTTTATTGTGTATATTTAGTGTTAGAAATAAAAAAATGAGGGAGATGTGTTCCCAGTTCTTTAACTAATTACAATATAGAGGGGGATAAAGAAAACCGAAAATGTGGAATACTGAATACTGATAGAGCTTTGGGGGTTTGAGAGGGGGAGAATGATCCCAGTTGATTGCATCCAGAAAATCTTCCTGGAAGGGTAGTTTCTAACAAGGAGTTAATGTTAGATTCAACGTGGGAAAGTTTTTTGAAAGTATATGCTCCTGCAGAACCCGATTCAGTACGTCTGGGCCCAGGTATTTGTATTCAAAGATGGATATGTTGGCATCCTTATAGTTGAGAACCACTCATCTGTACTTGGAGGAAGGGATAGGCTTTTGGCAGATTAATGTTGGCAAAGACAGCGGCTTGAGTCCCAGCACAGCGGGAGGAAAATGAGCACAAAGAGTTGCCCAGTTTGGGTGGAGTCCCTGACATCTGAGGGGGTTAGCCTTGGGATTTTAGGGGAAAGTCTGAAATTCAAATCATGATGAAATTTTTAATGCTGCATCTGTAAAGAACTACCTAAATATGGAAAGTTTGTGTGAGTTTCTCTATTAGACTAGGATCTAGTTAGAGGATAGGATTTACAATGGCACAAATGTTTTCATCACGGAGCCCTCAGACTTTGCCCTCAGAAAATATTCTGCATTTTCCCAATAAGGTTAAGTAATTTTCAACAGATGGCCACATAACACAATCAATACAAAGAAAAGGTGTCAATAGAACATAGAGATAGAAATTGATAAAACTACGAGGTTAAGAATGATCAGGTATATGGTAGAGGTGAGCTGCAAATCTGATTTTGACCTCAGAGCAAAATAGAAATATGAAATTCAAACATTTGAGCAACACAGTTGTTCCAGGGGGACAAATATTCCTGATTCTAAAACTTGAGAAAGCTTTGTTTGGTTTCTCAGAGAAAACCAAGTGTTATGTTCTCTCAGTACACTCATAGGAAACATGGCAGTGAGTTTTAATGGGCTAGTTATTAAAAATAGACCTATGCATTATATTATACTATGTTATATCATTATTTTTAAGGATTTTATTTGTAAGTAATCTCTGCACCCAATCTGGGACTTGAAGCTACAACCTGAGACCAATAGTCACATGCTCTACCGACTGAGCCAGCCAGACATCTCGTATGCATTATATTCTAAAAATCGTTTATTAAATGTAAGCCAGTGAGGAGCACATATAACATATGATCCTTCTGATGGTTGGTCTTTATCCAGGGAAAGTATCTGTAGAGGGCTCATATAATTTAGGCAATGCTCCTTAGGTGTCATGTCTCTTGTCTGAACTTCTGAGAGGTATAGCACTATGTGGGTGTTGAAAATTATATTCTCCCTCAAACACCTGTAATGTTGGCATTTCATTTTCTGTGATGTGCAGAGTAAGAAGCTGTAATAGTCAGCAGAGTTGGAGCATAGCATGGGCCACTGGCACTTGTGAAGTACTCCAGGCTCCTCGAGTACCTGTCTCAAGAGATGCCAAACATTCAGAGCACAATGAAACAAATGTGGGCTTTGGATTCTTCAGATATTTCACATAGCTTCACTTTAAGTCAATCTTTCAAACTGATTAGCAAAGGTGTTTTTGTTTTTGTTTGTGTTTTTGTTTTTGTTTTTGTTTTGAGAGAGAGAGAGTGTGTATGCACAAGGGTCGGTGGGGAGGGGCAGAGGGAGAATCTCCAGCAGCAGCCCCCCTGAGCCCGGAGCCCATAGGCCGAGGCCGGGCTCGATCCCATGACCCTGAGATCATGACCTGAGCCCAAACTGAGGGTCAGATGCTCAAAGAACCACTTCATTCAGTCGCCCCCAAATTAGCAAAGTTGACTCATGAGTGAGATCTAGGCATAATGGCACTAATCAGAATCTTCTGTTTAAATAGTTTTAGTAAAACCAGAGTCCTGCCCGGCTACTTACTTACATGGGCTGCCTTGGCTGGGATTTGCTCTTGCGGGTTTTTGTGACTGTCAGGGATGCCATCGCGTGCTATCCTGTGTAGGCCTTGTAAACACGGTGTTCCTGTGAGTACTCTCCATGTGCTGGTGGAGAGCCACACCTCAGTAATGAAGCTGATTACATGCTTGAGGCAACTGGGTATTTATATAAATTTGGTGGCCCCTACATGTGCATCTAGAAATGTAAGCAGCTCGTGGTGGCAGCTCCCTTTTCACCCATGCCTCTGTATTTGAGTGATGGAGGATGGTGGGGGCATGGAAACTTAGTCTGTACTCTTTATTATTATTTTATAGAAATCATTCTTTTCTCTTAATTACCAAGTACTGTATACCCTTCCCCAAAGTATGACAGATCTGTACAGCATCGTATTTGGCTTAAATTATCTGATTCTGCATAAAAAGCCAAACGCCTGTTTGGATTGTGATTTTATATCAAATGTCCACTCAGAGATGCCCATCATGCTGAGGATTTCATTTCCAGATCTTGGCATATTGCAATCTGGAGGAGAGATTTTATTTTATTTTAATTTTTTTAAAAGATTTTGTTTATAAATTCATGAGAGACACACACAGAGAGAGAGGCAGAGACATAGACAGAGAGAGAAGCAAGCTCCATGCAGGGAGCCCGACGTGGGACTCGTTCCTGGGTCTCCAGGACCAGGCCCTGGGCTAAAGCCGGCGCTAAACCGCTGAGCCACCCAGGCTGCCCTGGAGGAGAGACTTTAACATGATACCTAGTAGAAAATAATTTAAACCTTAGCTCTAGATGTGAAGCTTTGTAACAACAGTCCGGAAAGGTCAATTAAGGTGACAAAAAGCGCCTTTAAATTTAGTCTTTAAAAATCCCTATTTTCCCCAGGTGATGCGTTCCGGGGATCTGGAAAAGAAGAAAACCAAAATGCAATGCCTTTCAGCACCTCAGATGTTGACAATGATGGGTGTCGCCCAGCATGTCTTGTAGGGGGTCATTCAGTGAAGAGCTGCAGTAGCCTGAATAACAACACCGGCTGGTGGTTCAACCAGTGTGGTCTAGCGAATCTGAATGGCGTCCATCACTTTCCCAGGAAACTGCTCGCAACTGGGATTCAATGGGGCACGTGGACGAAAAACAGTGCACCTGTCAGGATTAAATCTGTTTCCATGAAGATTAGAAGAACCTACAACCCATATTTTAAGTAATCTTTTTTTTTTTAATTTTAGTGTGTGTTCCAGTTATTTTTGATACTATAGAAAATATTTTACATAGTTTCTCTTTTTACTGGGTTTCAAACATATTAGCCAAAATCTAACTATAGACGACATCTAGGTGTTAAGGGTTTAATCAGAGATCTTTAATTTTGTAGAGTTTTCTAAAACATAGCTCCAGTGTATGCTTTCTACTAACTACATTAGTAATATGTAATAAAATTTGTTTTAAATGAATTGTACCTTGTTTTCCTGGAGTATGTTGTCCTTTGAAAGCATTGTCCCTTCTCTGGAAAGTACATGTACTATAGTATATTGTTAGGAAAATTGAAGAGATCGTTATGCTTACTTCCATATTCATTCAAAATGGTTAACTCTATAATCCACAGATAATTTCTATTGAAGACCATTATAAGAAATAACTGTACAGATTAATATACACATGGTTTAAATACTTTACTATCTCCAGGTGATTCCACAATATTTTACAGGTAATAGAGTTGGCTGCACAAATGAAGTCCTTTTTTTTTTCACATTTTGTTGTGGTTAATAATTTAATTCTTGTTTGTAATGAAGTGACTGTGCTTTCCTATCCTGATCACTTGCATTCTAAAACACATTCCTAACTTTGCTAAGCCAGTGGGAATGGTAGAGTCTTCTCTAAGTGAAGGACAACAGAGGAAGAGCCATGACTCTGGTCTAGACGTAGCTCTCGGAAGAAGCATGTCCCCTCCACTATTTCCACGAAGTTGGGAAGAGCTGGAGTGGTGAGTGTCCTATGGGAAAACACAGCAGGGAACATCCTGGCCAAGGGTCAGGTATTGATAAAAGAGACAAGGGGAACAAGGATTAGTATTGAACAGGAAAGTACTTAGTCCAGAGTTAGGGTGATAGGCTGAGGTGAAAAGAAGGCTGAGTTTAAAATACAGTTGCAGACATGGATCTCAAGGGGAAGCACCTGCCTGGGGCTGAGCTTGAGCAGAGCAGAGGATCTGATCTGAGTTCAGGGATGGGCAAAAATGCCATGGTCATCAGACAAGATTGCTTTCATGTGGATGCCTCTCAAAGCTGTGAATGAATCATGTAGAGTCTGCACAGGGTAAGGTCGCAGGCGGGCATGGTTCCTGTGGTCTCCCATGCTTGCATGAGGCACCACTGAGGTTCTATGTCTTGGAGGAAGACTTCTACCATGTTGAGGGAGCATAGAACTGGGGCCTACTGGCTTTTATTCCCGCAGTGATGGGAGCATTGAAAACCAACTTACCTACAAATTTGGGGAATCGTTTTGCTCTGTAGCAAGCTGTGTCTTTCATGTGGATTCTGGACGTTAACATTCTCATGGAGGCTCTGCAGGGCAGTGTCCTATACCACCTGGCCAAGCCCAGGGGTTTCACATGCTTTCCCACTGCAAAGGCCATGCAGATTGTGGGAACATTGCAAGTAAAAGCAGAATGGAATTAAATGTGGAGACAGTAAGGGAGAGACTCAGAGAACACCAAGGAATTTTTTTTTTTAATGATTTTATTTATTTGAGAGTGAGAGAGAAAGCAAGTGAGTGAGAGGGATCTGAGCTCCTGCTGAAGCAGGGGCCAGATGTCGATCTCACGACCCTGAGATCATGATCTGAGCTGAAATTAAGCATCTGAGTTGGATGCTTAACCAATGGAGCCCTCCAGGTGCCCCAAGAAATATTAATTTCTCTGGATCTGGGAGTAGGAAGATACAATTGACTTTGGTTGGCTAAGTGACAATGGCCCCAGGAAGCCTCCTAAGACCTCAGATCCCATTGCAAAGGAGAAAGTATATTTTGGTGAATAATCTCGAGCTTAAGGCTCCCAGAAAGGAGGCAACCTGACCCCTGTGAGCAACTGAGTGATCAGGACAATTGTCCCTTTCTTGCCATCTACTATCCCAGCAGCACACACATCTCAGCAGCAGGCAGAAAGGCTGCATCACATGCTGTGACTGAACAGCATCATCACAAATTCATCCTTCCAGGTCTGAGGACTGCCCCAGATAGATTGTCCCCTATAAAAACACACATCCTCAAACAAGGTAAAGAAATGAAAATAAAAACACTACTCTTTCATCAACTTACACCTTATTTATTAGTAAACACTGAAACAGCGTCTGGTTAAAAATCAAAGGAAAAAGGTGCAGAGTCAGGGCTTCCCTCTACAGCAACTTTTATTAATTACAAATAGAAAAGCTTCGTAGTTGTGGTGACTCTGAGAACTATAAGTACTTAGAAGCAGGCTAGAAACAAGTAATCTGTTTAAACATAATCATAACACATCACGGCTGCATTTAATATATTCATTCTGTTTGTTTTCTGTAAAAGCTCTAGTTAAGAAGTCAAACGCTTGCCGTGTGGCGCTTGAGACTTTGATGCACAAACAGTTGGGAGTGAGACCTGAGGCACTGCGTTTCCCAGGACTGGGGAAGCTCTTCATATTTCCACAAAGCAAGGCTTCTGAAACAGAAACAAATGGTATAATGAGAACTTTGATTTTTTTTTTTTTTGGAATTCACACAAATTGTTGAGAAACACATCTGAAAATGTGTTTAACTTACATCTTTTACAATACTGTAATTTCATACTTGGATATAACTTTTGTTAAAAAATACATTTTTAGGGAGTAAAATTCCATGAATATCTCAAAATAAGACTCTCAAGACTTGCCAGACACTGAAGAAGTGAACAGACTCAGTATCATAAATCAGAAGTATGAAAGCAACTGATAATGTGAAAATCGAGGACTTTATACAGTGTCCACCCTCTGGACACAGGACCTGCATTAAACTCTCCATTTTCGATGAGTTTTGCATATAGCAGACTGTTGTGTCCCCGTCTCGTCTCAGTGCCAGTGTGTTTGTTCCGCACCCCCTGTGAGGTACCCATGGGCCCAGGGCACAGAGTCTGTACTGGTGGCCACAGGACACCACAGGCTGCCCGGCATCCTTGTGAGACTTTGGCTGGAAGCCAAGTGGCCTCACGGAGCCAACACTGACCGTCCCATGGAAGACATTTGGGCAGAAAAATGACTTATGTGTGAGGATGAGTCAAGTCAGCTCTGTATTGTGTGTGTTCCAGTCCTTCTCAGCTTTTCCACCTGCCTGGCTGGGTGTGATCACCCTGTGGGGACCAGGACTGGCCCCAGAGCCTCAGCTCCCTCAGGGAGTCAGCTCCCTGCTTCCTCCTGGGACACAGGTGGTCCGGAAGGAAAAGCCTCCTGGACCCCCTCCCACCCAAACATAATGAACAAAAACAAGAGTTAGGAGACTCTGTTTCCTGTGCTGTCAACTTTCAGGGAAAGAGTATTTTAAAGAAGCAAAGCTCAGATGAAGTTTCCTCACTGGTTGTGAGGATCTCCTAGAAGGAGGCTGTGTCCTGGGGAGTCGGTCCTAGCACCAGGGACGGGGGGAGGCCAGGCTGCTGTGTGAATCCCCGAGTCTGAGTCATATGGTGCCAGAAGGTGGTACAGGATGTGGCCATGGTATGAAGTGACAGGGGCAAGCAGGAACTCTGCTGGGTGGGGACAAGCCCGCTGCCCACTGGTTACGTTTGGGTGGGAAGGATGACAGTCAGGTCATCATGACCAAATGCATGATGAAGTAGCAACCAGAGGGGAGGGTCTGGTATTAGACTCCAGGAGAAGTGTCTTTCCCCAGACACCTTCTCCTAAGGTGAGCTCAGGAAGAGCAGAGGGAACCATCTGAAGCTTACTCCAAAGCAGTGAGGATACAGATGCTGTGGAGGCTGAGAGAATTAGGGCCATTGAAGTCTAACATTGGCATAAGTACAACCATTGTAGCTTCAGTAGCCATCTCAGGCCACTGTGACCAGGCCACTGTGGCCAGGCCACTGTGACCAGGTACTGAACTCTACCCTACCCTGGCTACAGAAAAAAAAAACACAAAGCATGCCCTTATCGGAATAAGGAAGCAAGAGCTCGTGAGACCTCTTCACTGGAGATTCCCACCTTTACTGAAAAACCCCACCTTACCCCTAGACCAGCCCTTAAAAACCCAGCTGTAACCCATCTCGGGGTCCAAGTCTCTGCTCCGCTGTGTCAGGTATACTTGGACCCAAGCTTGAGCTTGCTAATAAACCCTCATGTACTTGCATCAGTGTCGGCTCCTTGGTGGTTTCTCGGATTTGCAATCTTGGGCACAACAGATGCATGTGCCCAGATCCATTATTACTGGGCAAATTTGGAGGAATTTGAGCACTGAGCCTGACACAGAGGATTATGTATGAGGAAAGCTCTGTTGGTCTAGAGGACCTCATTATGAATTGTGGAGTTAGGAGCTTTAGGGGAATCTTGCTTCCTCAACTGGATGTTCTGATAAATTGTTTTGGAAAATTTCAACCCCAAAGCTTTCTGAAACTACTCAGACATGATTGGAAGATGTTGTGATAAATTTGTTGCAGTGTCTTGGAAGGTTATGAGGGTCTCTGACTCAGATCTGTAATCTACAAGGTAGATGATGTGCCCTGGTAATTAGAGGCAGACTCCTAGATTCAGAGCTTGGTGGCCTGATCCTTACTTCCCAACCCACCAAGAAAGTTCTTTTCTTTCACAAATACAGCTTCTGCACACTTGTCTGTAGAACACATCAGTTGTGGTGGTTTGAACTGGGGACAGGGTTGAGTTTCCAGGTTGGGAGGGGCAATTTCTTTTATTTTTTCTTAAAAAAAATTATTTATTTATGAGGGTGGGGGGAGCAGGGCGAGGGAGAGAGAATCCCAACCAGACTCCCCCAGTGAGTGCGGAGCCTGACACAGGCCCAATCTCACGACCCTGAGATCATGACCTGAGCTGAAACCAAGAGTCAGATGCTCTGACTGAGCCATCCAGGTGCCCCCAGGCAATTTCTTTTCATGAACAATGCTGGGTACGTTGGCACTGCCCAGGGATGGGACTACCCTCTGCTTACATTGGTTAAGAGGACTTCGGGACCTCACTGAACAGAATTTCTGAGGCTGCCCCCTCTTTATCTTGTAGAAGAACAGCTGGCAGTAGAGGTGTGTCACCAGTACAAGGAGTGAGTTTGGTTTCATAATTGGAAGACTTAGCAGGCCTTCCAGAGCTCCATCAATAAAGACAAAGGGTATGGCACAGAAGGAGAAAGAGTGCAGACAAGCCTTAGGAATGCGAGAAACTCACTGACGTAGCTCCCCAGTGTCCTCGTTATTTGTACAAGGATGTACTTTGTCTCCACATTGAATTGCTCAGAGCTGTGTGATGGTAGGTCTCTGTTCTGGGAGAGGCACTTAAAAGTTTCCATCAGGGTCTTGTATGCTCTTTCAGTCACGTAGCCAAGCCAGGCTGTCCAACTGGTTACCCAAGGTATAAGCCATCAATCAACAAACGGGTCCTGCCTGACACCAGCAGGCTCTGAGCTTTAAACAGCACATCATAAATCATCAGCTCAATGCCTTATTTTGGATCTAAGTGTCAGCACCAGAATCCCAGGCATCCCTGGAGATAAGTGTGGAGTTGTCCTGTAACTATCCTACACAATCTACCCTCTGACACTACCCATGCCTTTTAAATTATATATTGAGAATTCTTTTCCCTGAAACTTTGCCTATTTATAGAACAGGGGGAAAAAACATTTTCCAAAGTAATAAATGCCTCCCAATGAATATTGGTTTTAGACACATTCCACCACTGAATATATTTCTGAATATATTTTGGGGAAAGGGGATTGCTTTGTTAAGAATTAAGATATATGCGGCTGCTGGGTGGCTCAATCCGTGGAGCATCTGCCTTCAGCTCAGGTCATTGATCCCAGGGTCCTGGGATGGAGCCCCTTGTCGGGCTCCCTGCTCAGCAGGGTGTTTGCTTCTCCCTCTGCCTCTGTCCCCTGCTTGTGTTCTCTTTGCCTCTCAAATAAATAAATAAAATATTTTTAAAAATCAGAATTGAGATATAATTTATAAACCATAAAAGCCACCCTTTACAAGTATAGAGTTTGGTGATTTTTAGTACATTTACAAGATTTTGTAAACATTACCACTATGTGACTGAAGAACATTTTTATCACACAGAAAGGAGTTCCATACCCATCAGCAGTCACTCCCCATTTGCCTCCCCTACCCCGCAGTCCCTGTAACCACACATTTACTTTCCGTGTCTATGTAACTATTAGGAACATTTCATATGAATGTGCTCAGGTCACACGTGACTTTCTGTGACTGGCTTCTTCCACTGAGCATTATGTTTTCAAGCTTCATCCATGTTGTAGAGCCTGCCAGTACCACATTCTCTTCTTTTTTGGGCTATAATTCACATGCTACATGATTTACACACACAACATACTCCAGTTAAGGAGGACAATTCAATGGCCTTCAGTATATCCAGAGTTGTTCAACCATCACCACAATCAATTTTAGAATATTTTTACCTCATCTGTGAGTTCATTATATTTAGAGTTGCTTGAGCTTCCTGGATATATAGATTAAGGATTTTCATCAAATTGGGGGAAGTTGTTGGTCAATATATATTCAGATTTTTTAAAAAGATTTTATTTATTTATCCATGAAAGACACACAGAGAGAGGCAGAGACATAGGCAGAGGAGAAGCAGGCTTCCTATAGGGAGCCCGATGTGGGACTCGATCCCAGGACTCTGGGATCACGCCCTGAGCCGAAGGCAGATGCTCAACCACTAAGCCACCCAGATGCTCCTATTCAAATATTTTTAATGCTTCTCTCTCTCCTTTCCTTGACTGGCCATTTTACAAATGTTGACACAGTTGATGATGCCCCACAAGACTCTGAGGCTCTATTCACCTTCCTTTATTTATTTTCTTTCTGTCCTTAAATTAAGTAATCTCAATTGGCCTATATGCAAATTTGTTGGTTCTTTTTTCTGTCTACTCAAATTGGGCTCCTCTTCAGTTATCGTACTTCTCAACCCCAGAATTTATATTTAGTTCTTTTTTAAAAATAATTTCTATCTCTTTGTTGATATTCTCTATTTGATAATATATCATTCTTATACTTTCCTGTGAATCTTTATATATGGTTTATTTTACTTCTTTGAATATATTTAAACAACAGATTTTTAAAAATATTTTGTTTATTTATTCATGAGAGAGACAGAGACACAGGCAGAGGGAGAAGCAGGCTCCACACAGCCTGATGTGGGACTCGATTCCCGGACTCCAGGATCACACCCTGAGCCGACGGCAGGCACCAAACCGCTGAGCCACCCAGGGATCCCCCTAAACAACAGTTTTTTAAAAAAGATTTTATTTGAGACAAAGAGAAAGAGCAAGAGCAGAGGGAAAGGGAGAAGCAGATTCCCTGCTGAGCAGGGAACCCATGAGGGACTCAATCCCAGGACCCTGAGATCATGACCTGAGCTGAAGACAGATGCTTCACTGACTGAGCCCTAAACAACAGATTTAGTCTTTGTCTACTAAGTCCAATATCTGAGGTTCCTCAGAGACAGTTTTTATTGACTGTTTTATGTTTGTTTGCTTGCTTTGTGTTTTGTCCAGTGTGTTGGCCATATTTTTTTGTTTCTTTTCATGTCTTAGAATTTTTTGTTGCAAATTGAACACTTAAAATAATGTAATGTGGGAACTCCGGAATTCAGATTCATTTTCACTCCTCAGGGCTTGTTGTTTTTGCTGCTTTTGTTGTTATTTGTTTGCTCAGTGAATTTTCAGAATCAATTTTGTAAAGGCCTTTATTCTTCTTGTGGGCCCACTGAAGTTTCTTCTTAGTTAGCTTAGTGGTCAGTTAATGATTTGAAAGAGATTTCCTTAAATGCCCGGAACCAATAAGCTTCTAAATCTCCCAATCTGCCAAATGGCTCTGTGTGTGTTTTGGGCACATGCCTTCAAGACTCAGCCAAGAAATTGATGACTCCATTTTCTGCTTGTACAGAAACTCAAAGTGAGTAAGAGGGGAGAGTTTAGGGCCTTCTTATGTCTTTCCTGAGCAGAGCCCTGTGAGGACAGACAGCCACAGGCAAACAGCCTCCCAGATTCCCAGGAATCTAGAAGAATCCCAGGAAGAGCCCCAAGCTTCATACTAAAAGTTTTTTAGAGCCCTTATGGACATCTTATCTGTGAGCTTTTCCTTTTAAGTTTTTTTGGTTAGTCTATTGTTTCCACTACTTCTTATCCTTTGCTTTAGGCAGCCACAATATTACATAATCGTCTCTAATTGTTTTCCGCAAAGGCCCTGGGGGAAGACTTCTTAGCAATTGGAAGGTTCCAAGTAAGGTAAACTACAGTATTATGAATGGATTCTTGGAGGAAACTACCAGGTGATAAAATCATGACCATTCTCTGTGAATGTGCTCTGAAGGAGGCCTGACTCCATCTTCCCTCTCTAGTGTATTCCAGACTGTTGATTTTACTGTGATTACTATGATTTTATTGGTTTTCAAAACTATGGCTGATCTGAGGAGAAATGTGAATAAATCAAATTATAAGGCCACAAAACTCACTGTTCTTACCAAGATTCTTGAATAAATTATCCCTAGATTGTTGCAAGCTTTTGGTTAATCATAAAGTTCTACAACAGTTGATTCTAACCATTTTCCCACAGCATGCTCATTGCTTTTAAAGATTTTTGGAGGATTATAGAGAGGAATAATTTTGCAGATTATTTATAGGAATCAGGTTCAAATGAAAGAACATCTTGTAGATATTTTTAACTAAATCTCCTGGTGCATTTTATTATTGATATTGGTAGTATCATAAACTGTATTAAAATTAATTTAATTTTACTAACTACACCAGATAGTAGTTACATTATGAGTTAAGGTAAACTCATTACAAAATTAACTAGTCATAATTGCACTATTACTTTCTTACTAGAAGTGGCCTGTGGCCATATACCAAATATTGTCATGGATTGGAGAATAAATCAAAGGCCAAGTCTCATTTAATTCTGAATTGCAACTCTTGTGGACATACACATATACTATGCTTCATACTAAAGGTTATACTGACATGAGACCTCAGTGGGCTTTATCTTTAAATAAGGGTCAACTTTTCCTAAATGTTAAATGCTAATAAAGTGTGTATTTTAAATGATTTTATTTATTTTGAGAGAGAGAGAGAGAGAGAGAGAGAGAGAGAGAGAGCCGGGTGAGGGGCAGAGGCAGAAAGAGAGCATCTCAAGAAGATTCCATGCTGAGTGAGGAGCCTGAGGTGAGGCTTGATGATCCCATGACCCTGAGATCATGACCTGAGCCAAAACCATGAGTAGACAACCAATTGAGCCACCCAGGTGCCCCACTAATCAAGTTTACTAGGCTTCCTATTCTGACTAACTGCAAAATTGGCTACATCTAGTTTTTGGTTTTGCATGGTGGATCTATGCAAGTTATGTCTCCATGATGTCCCAGAGGCTGGGGATCCACACATCTTTACATTCATTCCATGTACTTCCACTGCCAAGATTCCAGGCCATTTTCCTTAAACTTTCTGCTTATATCTCAAGGAGCATGTTTACTGGCCATCTTGTGTCAGTGTGATCCTTAGCGTTCTATCTACCTATTTTTTTTTTTTTTTTGAGTCATTATTCACTTCTCCAGGGCTGTACCATCTATCTGTTCAGGCTACTTGTCACTCTTTCTCTTCCTCTTGAAATAACATCTTTGCTAAACGTCCAACATGGGCCAATAATTTTTTTCCTTAGTATGTTTCTCTTCTTTTTTTTTTTTTTTAAGGGGTAGTAGTTTGTACTTGTCACCTGCAAATAGAAATGAGCACTGGGTATTGTATATGACTGATGAATCACTGAACTTTACCTCTGAAACTAATACAATATATGTTAATTAATTGAATTTCAATTAAAAATAATTTTAAAAAGAAATGCAATAGGAATATGAGACAGGTCTGATCCCCATGAAAGGAAAAGAAGGTAGATTAGATAAGAGCCTCACCTTGTGGTCCAAGTCTGAGAGAGCCTTGGCTAGCTCACCAGGGAGCTCCATGGCAAATTTCTCCACTGGAGGAGTCCAATGTTGAGCAGAAATGGCCAGGCCTTCTTGTCTCTCTCCACCTGCCCTGCAGTGATCAGACACTGGCTGGAGAAAGTGTGGCTCCGAATCAAACACTGGGCGATCCTGGAGGCAATGGTAATAGAAATAGTTGATTTACTGACTGTACTTGGAGCTGGTGTGCTCTCTCTCTCGCTCTCTCTTCACAGCCACAGGTCTGCTTTCCATATCCACAATTATGTTATTTAATGAATGTTACATAAATGAAATCATATAATGTGTTCTTTTGAGGTTCGCTTTTTCTCGCCTAGCATAATCTTGAATTTCATCCAAATTGTTATCTGTATCAATAGCTTCTTACTGTTTCTTGCTGATTAGTACTTTATAGTTAGATATACTACCATTTCTTTTACCATTCTAAAATATCTTGTATCCTGTAATGTTGATAAACTCATGTATTTTAATACTCTTAAAAATGGATTTGATTAGATATCCTACATAGATGATCACACTATGATTAAAGACAGTTTTATTTTCACAGATTGGAGTCTTTCATTTCTTCTCATCTTATTACACTGATAAGAACCTCCACTATGATGTTGAATAGAAGTGAGGAAGGCAGATACCCTCATTTTGTTCTTATCATAGGAACTTTCAATCTTAGTGCCCTTTATAAAATTGAAAAGTTTCCCTTCTTATTTTGCTGAGATAATTTATGAAGTAGGTTATTAGGTGCACAAAGATTTAAGGTTGTTATGTTCTTTCAATAAATTAACCACTTTATTTAAGGAAATGACCTTCTTTACTTTGGAAAATACTCTTTTCTTTGTAGGGTATTTTGTTGGACATTGAGGTAACCATTCCAGCTTTTCTTTGTTGAGTGAGTGTTGGAAAGGAAAAAGATACCATGCTTAAAGGCATATATTTGTGTCTTCATATTTAAAGTGCATTTAATTGTAGGCAGCATATAGTTTAGTTTTGTTTTCTTAGCTAATCTTAAAAAATCTCTGCCTTTAAACTGGGGACTTTCAACTACATACTTTTAATGTAATTACTGATATCATTTAGTTGATGGCAACTACCTTACTCTTTTTTTCTGCCTCTTATGTTCTTTATTTTTCTACCTCCCTATTTTTGGACTAAGTGAGCTTTTTTTTTCTTAAAGATTTTATTTATTTATTCATTAGACACACACACAGAGGCAGAGACACAGGCAGAGGGAGAAGCAGACTCCCCAAAGTGGATCCCAGGACCCCGGGATCATGACCTGAGCCAAAGGCAGATGCTCAACCACTGACCCACCCAGGCGTCCTGAGGTTTTTTTAATAATTCAATTTTATCTATCTTTTTGGCTTACTACTCAATCATTTTTCTAATATCATTCTAGTTCAACTAATATTCGATAAAGGAGGAAAGACGATCCACTGGAAGAAAGACAGTCTCTTCAATAAATGGTGCTGGGAAAATTGGACATCCACATGCAGAAGAATGAAACTGGACCACTCTCTTGCACCATACACAAAGATAAACTCAAAATGGATGAAAGATCTAAATGTGAGACAAGATTCCATCAAAATCCTAGAGGAGAACACAGGCAACACCCTTTTTGAACTTGGCCACAGTAACTTCTTGCAAGATACATCCACGAAAGCAAAAGAAACAAAAGCAAAAATGAACTACTGGGACTTCATCAAGATAAGAAGCTTTTGCACAGCAAAGGATACAGTCAACAAAACTCAAAGACAACCTACAGAATGGGAGAAGATATTTGCAAATAACATATCAGATAAAGGGCTAGTTTCCAAAATCTATAAAGAACTTATTAAACTCAACAGCAAAGAAACAAACAATCCAATCATGAAATGGGCAAAAGACATGAAGAGAAATCTCACAGAGGAAGACATAGACATGGCCAACATGCACATGAGAAAATGCTCTGCATCACTTGCCATCAGGGAAATATAGATCAAAACCACAATGAGGTCCCACCTCACACCAGTGAGAATGGGGAAAATTAACAAGGTAGGAAACAACAATTGTTGGAGAGGATGCGGAGAAAAGGGAACCCTCTTACACTGTTGGTGGGAGTGTGAACTGGTGCAGCCACTCTGGAAAACTTTGTGGAGGTTCCTCAAAGAAGTAAAAATAGACCTGCCCTACGACCCAGCAATTGCACTGTTAGGGATTTACCCCAAAGATACAGATGCAATGAAACGCCGGGACACCTGCATTCCGATGTTTCTAGCAGCCATGTCCACAATAGCCAAACTGTGGAAGGAGCCTCGGTGCCCGTCGAAAGATGAATGGATAAAGAAGATGTGGTTTATGTATACAATGGAATATTCCTCAGCCATTAGAAACGACAAATACCCACCATTTGCTTCAACGTGGATGGAACTGGAGGGTATAATGCTGAGTGAAGTAAGTCAATCGGAGAAGGGCAAACAGTGTATGTTCTCATTCATTTGGGGAATATGAATAATAGTGAGAGGGAATATAAGGGAAGGGAGAGGAAATGTGTGGGAAATATCAGAAAGGGAGACAGAACATAAAGACTTCTAACTCTGGGAAATGAACTAGGGGTGGTGGAGGGGGAGGAGGGCGGGGGGGGGGTGGGGGTGAATGGGTGACGGGCACTGAGGGGGACACTGGTCGGGATGAGCACTGGGTGTTATTCTGTATGTTGGTAAATTGAACACCAATAAAAATTAATTTATTAAAAAAAATAATAATATTCTAGTGATTGAATCTTCCCCCCCCAGCTTTGAGAAAAAAATGACATATAACATGGTGTAAATTTAAGGTGTACAGTGTGCTGATTTGATACATATATATTGTGAAATGATCACCACCATAAGGTAAACACATCTTTTTGCCTCACATAATTACCATTTTTTTTGTTATGGTGGTGGTGAGAACATTTAAGATCTACTCTTTCAGCAACTTTCATGTATGTAATACGATACTGTCAGCTGTTGTCACCATACTTTGTATTAGATTCCAGAATTTATTCCTCTTATAACTAGAGCTTCAGGGATGCCTGGATGGCTCAGCGGTTGAGTGTCTGTCTTTAGCCCAGGGTGTGATCCTGGAGTCCCAAGATCGAGTCCCACATCAGGCTCCTTGCATGGAACCTGTTTCTCTCTTTGCCTTGTCTCTGCCTCTCTCTGTGTGTGTCTCTTATGAAAAAATAAAATAAAATCTTTTATTTTTAAACTAGAACTTCATTGTACCCTTTGACCTACATTTACTCATTTCCCCCACCTGGCAAACTAGACTAGTCAGCAATCTGTTTGTATGAATATGGCTTTTTTTTTTTTTAGGATTCCATATATAAGTGAGATCATATAGTATTTGTTTTTCTTGACTTATTTCAGTTAGCATAATGGCCTTATGGACTTATTCATGTTGCTGCAAATGGCAGAATTTTCTCCTTTTTTAAGTGGCTGGATAACATTCCATTGTATACATATACTGTAGTTTCCTTTTTTTTTAATGCTGGTGTAATGCTTTATTTTTAAGATTTTATTTATTTATTCATAGGCACACACAGAGAGAGAGGCAGAGTCACAGGGAGAGGGAGAAGCAGGCTCCATGCAGGGAGCCTGATGTGGGACTCGATCTCGGGTCTCCAGGATCACACCCCAGGCTGCAGGTGGCTCCAAACCACTGCGCCACCGGGGCTGCCCTATACTGTAGTTTCCTTAGCCACTCATGTGTTGATAGACACTTAAGTTTCTGTAATAAGCATGCACAAATATTTCTTTGAGATAGTGATTTCATTTCCTCCAGATATATACTCAGAAGTGGAATTGCTGGATCATATGGTATTTCTATGTTTAATTTTTTTGAGGAACCTCCACACTGTTTTCCATGATGGCTGCACCAAATTGCATTCCTATCTATGGTGCACTAGGGTTCTCTTTTCTCTGCATCCTCACCAGCAACTGCTACCTTCATCTTTTTGATAATAGCTATTCTTAGTCATTGATTCTTGATTTTAAACATTCCTGGGACTTGTAAGCCTGGGACTTGAAGACAAAATCTCTGATCTTCCATCATAGATGGCACATGTCTCATTTTCTCAATCTAATTTTTTTTTTAAGATTTTATTTCTTTATTCATGGGAGACACAGGTAGAGGGAGAAGAAGGATCCCTGTGGGGAGCCTGATGCAGGACTCGATCCCAGGACCCCAGGATCATGACCTGAGCCAAAGGCAGACACAAAACCTCTGAGCTATCCAGGTGTCCCTTAATCTAATCTTTTTAAAGAACAAGGCACTAGGGAATCCTTGGGTGGCTCTGTGGTTTAGCGCCTGCCTTTGGCCCAGGGCGTGATCCTGGAGCCCCAGAATTGAGTCCCACATCAGGCTCCCTGCATGGAGCCTCCTTCTCCCTCTGCCTATGTCTCTGCCTCTCTCTCTCTCTCTCTCTCTGTGTGTGTCTCTCATGAATAAATATATAAAATCTTAAAAAAAGAAAATAACAAGGCACTACACAATTGTGAGCTCTGGAACCCAGGCCTCATTGTATTCAAGTAATATTCCCCATTCTAGTAGGATGCAGGGGAAATAGTTCTGATTCCTAGTTCTTCCCAGGCTTCCTTGGGTTCCTCTTCCTTTCTGTCTTTATTACTCTTTCTGGGATTCTGTTTCTTTGGGTCTGTAGGAGCACTCCTTTTCTGCATGCTAAATATACCTTGACATCAACTCCCTTCAGGCCAGGAGGAAGCTTCCTTCATGACCTTTTGTCATATCTGCCTCTTGAGCTAAGAAAATGGCTTATCCTGGGTGGTGGGTCAGCAGTCAATTATGGCTTTTCCGAGTTGCCAGATGCCCTGTTGCTCTAATCCTCTCCAGGACTGAAGCTTTGTAGACAGGCAGCTTCTCCAGCTATTGGTAGGGATAGAGGCCTATGCATTTCCTACTACTCCAATATGGGATTTGGAGAATCTTTTTCAGAGAGACTTATACATCCTGTTTGCCAGATGCTGTGCTTGACCTGAACTCTTTCTGCATAAGCAAGAAAGTTCCTGGCTCTGGTAAAGTGATGTACAGCAGTTGAGGGGATAGAGATCTGTTGGGTGGAACTTACAGAAACTGGGTGTTTGTGGTCTGACCCTTTCCCTGTCTGGTTTATACTACCAGGAAAGGCAGAGCTCCCTTTATGTCTTCCTGACAGGGGGTGGTATGGTGGGAATTGGGGAAGGGTCTTCTGGAGGCTATGGTTCATGGTTTGTGCCTACAGGGGCTAGTAACAGTGTAGACCCCTATCCAAGGATGGCTTGGAGTTAGGTTTTTTCAAACAAGAATTTTACCTGCCTGACTTTAAAAATGGTTATTTTTTTGTAAGTAGCAAATGTTTCTGTTTGAAATGGAAAGAATCGTTTTATTTCTTGCTAGAGAAAGGGCTTTCTCTAGACTTCCACACATCCCTCATTTGGATGGTGCATTGATGGATGATTTCCCTTTGAGTATCCAATGTCTACAAGTTTAGGAATTTTCATCATTTGGGGATAAGCTGGAGTGGAGTGTTTGTGGTGAGGGGTATAAGATCCTCTTCTTTAAGTCAAGGAGAAACTGTGGGTTAAGCCCCTGGTAAACCAGGCTGATAGACATCCATGGGCAGAGGCAAAAACTCATCTGATGCTGGGGATTGTCAACAGGGATCCTGATGACTAATCATAGCTGTAGTAAACCAGGAACCTATGGAAAGGAGGCTTTGTAAAACTTGCTCGAACTACCTAATGGGGACATCCATCCTACTGACCACATCTTCAGAATGTATGGTTGGGAGACATTAATGTTAGAAATGTGAGATGTCAGGGTGTGTGGCATATACTGAAGAGTCACACTGAGTCCCCAACAGGAAGAACAGCAGCATGGGAAGAACTGAAGTGTCAGCCACAGTCAGAGCAGAGTCTTGCCTGGTGGGAGGGTCAGCCGGTTTGTAGTGGCCTTGCATTCTCTTTTGGGAATTGCTGTGCACTGTATCTAAGGGTTGATTCTCATTGCCCAGAAGTGAAGGATGAGTTGCTCTAACTCTCCCTAAATCCTGAAAACTCTGGCTCCAAATTTTTTATGGCTTTTTTTCCTCAGAGGGCCACCACGGACTGGAAGTGTCAGTGGACTTCGGGTGGAATTCCCCTGCTGGTTTCAGGCTGCAGGTTGGCTCGCCAAAGAAGCAGCCCCAGAGGGCAAACCCTTTGTTCCTGGACTCCCTCCTCCTCTGTCTGCTATCAGAACTTCCAGACACATTTGCACAAATTCTTTCTTGGGCTTCTGCCAGGACTTGACTCTTGCTCCCTCTGGTGGGATGGATGTGGACTGGACAGCCTGTGTCCCCGGTTTCCTGGTCCCTGCTGTGGGTGCTCTGGCCTGGGCTTGCACCACAGGCTGGACGCACTTGTTTTCCTTCTGCAGGATCCAGCTTGTCTTTGCCTTCTTGTTTCGATGCTCTCCCTAGGAACCAGTTTGCAGCCTGAGTTTAGAACATTGAAAGAGCGTGAGGTTAGTGAGAAGTTCCCTTGCTCATAGGGTTGTTTCTAATTCTCATCTAGACTTGATAGGTTCACTCGCTGTGACACAGCTGTTCGCCAGTGGGGTGAGGTCACAGATGCTTGCAGTGAGATACTGCCAGGTTTTCATGCACATGAGGGGTAAACAGAATTTCCACCTGATGAAACTTAAACTACTTTTCTCTTACTTTCTAAAATGTGTCTACATTCATCAGTGGCCAAACCAGGAAACCAAGTATGAATCCTTACCCTGAATTTCTCCAAGACTTTAGAGATGCTTATATGATTGAGGCATTGCTTTTGATTGATTTGTGATAGAACTGGAGAGCTAAAGGGGCTTCTGCTTGGACTTTTCTCGTATTAGAAAAGATGTTATTATTTATTTGATGGGAGGTAGGAACAGAGGGAGAGGGAGGGAGAAAATCCCAAGCAGATCCCTGCTGAGCATGGAGCTGACTTGGGGCTTGATCCCCAACCCTGAGATCATGACCTGAGCTGAAACCAAGGGTTGGATGCTTAACCAACTGAGCTCCCCAGGCACTCCTGGATTTTTCTACATGTTATTGTGCAGATTCTGACATTGGCCAAAGATATCTACTCAATATAACTTTGAGGAACCGAGGAAATAACCATGTGGTGTCTTTGGGTCCCGGTGGGCTTATGACAGAGCAGTCTTGAGTCAAATATCCATTTATGTGATCCCTTCAAGTCTCCATGATGATGAGAAGCTAGGAGGAACATTTTATTTTTACAGGAATTAACCACCAGGACTACAAATCCAATGATCCCTGAGAGGTTTGGGTATTTCTCCACGGTACGATCAGCCCTGACTCTTTCAGCACTTTCCCCTGGAGAGAGCTAAGAGGGTGACTTCCACCCCTACCTGTGATGCTTCCAGGGTCGACTGTGGACAGGTCGGAAAACAGCTCCTGGTCCCCAACATACCTTCTTGTCTCACACTGCTACCCCTTCCTGGTAGTGACTGGTGTGTCCTCTAAGGCTGCAACATGCAGTCTGACTGTTATGAGTGCTGGCTCTGCTGGTCCTCCTGTGATTCCATGGATTATTCCTAGTTCTGTCCTAGGAATTAAGTGAAGGCCCATGACTCTCTGGAGGCTTAACTCACATCCTCATCTAATTCAAGACACAGAATCTGTTACACAAATAAAGTGGAGCATTCTTGGGCTGCCCATGTGTTTTGATCTAAGTGATCCCATGTTCAAATAACAGTCGGCAGAACCCAAACTAGCATTATTTCTATAGAATGGAGCAGAATTTTTTGATCCAAAAGGTTTGAGCTGTGGGGCCTGTGGGGCCATCCAGTAGAGAGCTTTCTCGACTTTGCTGCCCTGGAGGCTTCTTGCCTCTGAAATGAGGGAGGACATCTGACTCTCTGCACCCTCCTGCCACGGGTCTACCCTCCAGGGCTTCCCAGAGGTTGGCCTGTGCCACTGCGATGCAATGCCTCCGTGCAGAGTGTGCCTTCTGCACCCCTACTTGAGGGTAGGGAGTGATAATCCAATTCATGTATTATCAATCCCCCAGGACTTCTATCCTGTGATGTCCTCAGTTGACAGAAATTCTTTGTTTACAAGACAGAAGCCAGGGAGGGGGCAAGATGGAGGAAGAGTAGGGTCCCCAAGTCACCTGTCCCCACCAAATTACCTAGATAACTTTCAAATCATCCTGAAAACCTATGAATTCGGTCTGAGATTTGAAGAGAGAACAGCTGGGAGGCTACAGTGAGAAGAGTTTGTGCTTCTATCAAGGTAAGAAGACAGAAAAATAAATAATAAAGAAATTAAAAAACATCCAAGGGGGAGGGGCCTGTGAGGAGCCGGGCTAAGGCCACGCCCCGAGTGACCCCAGGACAGGAAAGCCCCATCCTGGAGAAGCACGAGCTTCACCAATCTTCCCAGATGGAAAGGCGCTCACAGGGAACTCGGGCAGGATCCCAGGAGGGCGGGGATGCCCTCAGGTTCCCAGAGGCACTAACAGAGGAACTGCGCCCCAGGGAGAGGGTGCCACACACCGCGGCTGAGCTCCCTAAAGGGCCCGGAGTAGCTCTGGCGGCGGCTCAGGCAGTGGCTCTGTGTGTAGGGGGCCGCGCGGCCAGCAGAGCAATTCCAGCAGCGCAGGCCCCGGAGCCCAGGGCGCCAGGGGACACAGCCTAAGATCCAGCACTCCCCCCGGACAGGCGGACCCGGGAGGACACAGGGCAGCAAGGACGCTCCTGCCGCAGGGCGGCCCTGAGCTGGGCAGATCGGCAACCCCCATCCCTGGAGCATCCAGGCCTCTGTGGACCGGAGCTGCGGTAGTTACTGTAGGAGCTGACTCCAGGGCTGGAGAGCTGGCCACTGCCAGGGTGTTGTTCCTCCTGGGGCCTCACAGGATAAACAACTCCCACAGAGCCATGCACCAGGCAGGGGGCTGAGCAGTTCCCCCAGGTGCACACACCTGAGAATCAGCACAGCAGGCCCCTCCCCGAGAAGACTAGCTAGAAGGACAGGGGGAAAGCAAGTTATTGACCAAGCAGCGCTGGAAAGTTCCAGGGGAAGTCGAGGAATTTACAGTATAGAGTCAGAGGATACTCCCCCTTGTTTTTTGTTTCCTGTTTGCTTCTCCCCCTTTTCTTTTTTTTCCTTCTTCTTCTTTTTTTCTCTTCTCTCTTTTTCTCCTTTTCCCAGTACAACTTGTTTTTGGCCACTCTGCACTGAGCAAAATGACTTGAAGGAAAAACTCACCTCAAAAGAAAGAATCAGAAACAGTCGTCACTTCCACAGAGTTACAAAATTTGGATTACAATTCAATGTCAGAAAGTCAATTCAGAAGCACTGAATTGCAATTTCTAGAACACTGGTGGCTCTAGAAAAAAGCATAAAGGATTCAAGAGACTTCATGACTGCAGAATTTAGATCTAATCAGGCAGAAATTAAAAATCAATTAAATGAGATGCAATCCAAACTAGAGGTCCTAACGACGGGGGTTAACGAGGTAGAAGAATGAGTGAGTGACAGAGAAGACAAGTTGATGGCAAGGAGGGAAACTGAGGGAAAAAGAGAAAAACAATGAAAAGATCATGAGGATAGTTTAAGGGAAATAAATGACAGCCTCAGAAGGAAAAAATCTACGTTTAATTGGGGTTCCCGAGGGCACTGAAAGGGACAGAGGGCCAGAATATGTTTTTGAACAAATCATAGCTGAGAACTTTCCTAATCTCGGAAGGGAAACAGGCATTCAGATCCAGGAAACGGAGAGATCCCCCCTAAAATCAATAAAAATTGCTCAACACCTCGACATTTAAGAGTGGAACATGCAAATTCCAAAGATAAGAGAAGATCTTTAAAGCAGCAAGTGACAAGAAATTTCTAACTTTTATGGGGAAGAATATTAGATTAACAGCGGACCTCTCCACAGAGACCTGGCAGGCCAGAAAGGGCTGGCAGGACATATATAGGGTACTAAATGAGAAGAACCTGCAGCCAAGAATACTTTATCCAGCAAGGCTCTCATTCAAAATAGAAGGAGAGATAAAGAGCTTCCAAGATAGGCAGAAACTGAAAGAGTATGTGACCACCAAGCCGGCTCTGCAAGAAATATTAAGGGGGACTCTGTAATAGAAAGAGGAAGTCCAAGGGAACAATCCACAAGACAGGGACTGAGTAGGTATCATGATGACACTAAACTCATATCTTTCAATAGTAACTCTGAACGTGAATGGGCTTAATGACCCCATAAAAAGGCGCAGGGTTTCAGACTGGATAAAAAAGCAAGACTCATCTATTTGCTGTCTACAAGAGACTCATTTTAGACAGAAGGACACCTACAACCTCAAAATAAAAGGTTGGAGAACCATTTACCATTCAAATGGTCCTCAAAAGAAAGCAGGTGTAGCCATCCTTATATCAGATAAACTAAAATTTACCCCGAAGACTGTAGTGAGAGATGAAGAGGGACACTATATCATACTTAAAGGATCTATCCAACAAGAGGACCTAACAATCATCAATATTTATGCCCCAAATATGGGAGCTGCCAAGTATATCAATCAATAACCAAAGTTAAGACATACTTAGATAATAATACACTTATACTTGGTGACTTGAATGTAGCGCTTTCTACAATCAACAGGTCTTCTAAGCACAACATCTCCAAAGAAACAAGAACTTTAAATGATACATTGGACCAGATGGATTTCACAGATATTTACAGAACTTTACATCCAAACACAACTGAATACACATTCTTCTCAAGTGCACATGGAACTTTCTCCAGAATAGACCACATACTGGGTCACAGATCAGGTCTTAACCGATACCAAAAGATTGGGATATAAGATATATAAAGAACTTATGAAACTCAACACCCAAGAAACAAACAATCCAATCATGAAATGGGCAAAAGACATGAACAGAAATCTCACAGAGGAAGACATAGACATGGCCAACAAGAACATGAGAAAATGCTCCGCATCACTGGCCATTAGGGAAATACAAATCAAAACCACAATGAGATACCACCTCACACCAGTGAGAATGGGGAAAATTAACAAGGCAGGAAACAACAAATGTTGGAGAGGATGCGGAGAAAAGGGAATCCTCTTACACTGTTGGTGGGAATGTGAACTGGTGCAGCCACTCTGGAAAACTGTGTGGAGGTTCCTCAAAGAGTTAAAAATAGATCTGCCCTATGACCCAGCAATTGCACTGCTGGGGATTTATCCCAAAGATACAGATGCAGTGAAACACCGGTACACCTGCACCCCGATGTTTCTAGCAGCAATGTCCACAGTAGCCAAACTGTGGAAGGAGCCTCGGTGTCCATCGAAAGATGAATGGATAAAGATGTGGTTTATGTATACAATGGAATATTACTCACCCATTAGAAATGAGAAATACCCACCATTTGCTTTGATGTGGATGGAACTGGAGGGTATTATGCGGAGTAAAATAAGTCATCGGGGAAGGACAAAAATTATATGGTCTCATTCATTTGGGGAATATAAAAAAGAGTAAAAGGGAATAAAGGGGAAAGGAGAAAAAATAAGTGGGAAATATCAGAAAAGGAGACAGAACATGAAAGACTCCTAACTCTGGGAAACGAACTAGGGGTGGTGGAAGGGGAGGGGGGTAGGGGTGGGGCTGGCTGGGCGGCGGGCACTGAAGTGGGCACTTGACGGGATGTTATTCTGTATGTTGACAAATTGAACACCAATAAAAATAAATTTATTAAAAAAAAGAGAAACGACAAATACCCACCACTTGCTTCGACGTGGATGGAACTGGAGGGTATTATGCTGAGTGAAGTAAGTCAATCAGAGAAGGACAAACACCCTCTCTGTGGAAGGAGCCCTCTGTGTCACCCTCTCTGATATTTCCCACTCATTTTCTCTCCTTTTCCCTTTATTCCCTTTCATTATTTTTTATATTCCCCAAATGAATGAAACCATATAATGTTTGTCCTTCTCTGATTGACTTATTTCACTCAGCATAATACCCTCCAGTTCCATCCAGATCGAAGCCTACTTCAACATATCCATCCAAAGGACTGCCCTGCAATTTACACATTCAATGCAATCCCTATCAAAATTCCATGGACTTTCCTCAGAGAGTTGGAACAAATCATCTTAAGATTTGTGTGGAATCACAAAAGACCCCGAATATTCCCCAGGGGAATATTGAAAAAGAAAACCAGAGCCGGAGACATCACAATGCTGGATTTCAAGTTGTACTACAAAGCTGTGATAATCAAGACAGTGTGGTACTGGCACACAGATCAATAGAACAGAATAGAGAACCCAGAAATGGGCCCTCAACTCTATGGTCAACTAATATTTGACAAAGCAGGAAAGACTCTCCACTGGAAAAAGGACAGTCTCTTCAATAAATGGTGCTAGGAACATTGGACATCCACGTGCAGAAGAAAGAAACTAGAGCATTCTCTTACACCATACACAAAAACAAGCTCGAAATGGATGAAAGATCTAATGTGAGACAGGATTCCATCAAAATCCTAGAGGAGAACACAGGCAACACCCTTTTTGAACTCTAAAGTGATTCTTAAGGTGTGTTGACTGCAACCTTCTGGGTGTTGATTATCTTAAAAAAAAAAAAAAAGACAGCGATGTGTACATAGCAGAATAACCTTATCATGATAATCAAGTGTTTAGAAGATTTTGTTATTCAACGACATCAATCTCCAAATCTGATGACTAGTTTGGCTTTATCAGCTATCTTGAGGAGGGAAAGCGTTAGGGAATAATATGCCTAATTTAACCTATAAATGAACTTCTTTATAACTTTAGTTAACATTAATCAGCCACTGTGCATATTACTCAGGAGTCCCCAGAGATAACAGAGCTGATAGATCTTTCATTCTATTTTTCCTTTAAAGCTTTCAGCTGATTGGATTAGGCCCACCACATTATAGAGGATAATCTGCTTTACTCAAAATGTTTAAATGATTTAAATACTAATCTTGTCTAAAAAAAATACTTTCATACAAATATCTAGAATAACATTTGAACAGATATCTGACCACCCTGGCCTAGCCACGTTGACACATAAAATTAACCTTCACTCTATGAAACCCACCTGACTTTTTTTAGCCTGGCCAACTCCTTAATTCTACATATGAGAGAACAGAGATGAAGTTATTTGCATCTGACTGCACTGCAAGGTCCCAGAAAGGCTGGCACTCTCAACTCTCTCCTGATGCCATCGTCTGTGGATTCCAACGAGGGAACACTTGGAATGTAAACATGTTCACTTTCTGCAGTGGGGTTTCTTTCTTTCTGTATAGTGTTACTCAGATCACACATGGGATTAATGATACTATGAATGTAAACACCAAAGAAAATCCATAATCTATGAAAAAAAACAGAATTCTGAGCTCACAGTGTATTTAAACTTTGTCTTCATCTAACTTCTGTCGATATCTGTGAATGTTAGCTACCCCAATTTGTGTCGGTCTACATTTGTGAAGTATCATTGAACAGATACCTGAAAACTGACCCCAACGCTAGCAAATGCCCATGCTCCATCTCTAAGAAGAAATTGTTCCTAGAGTCCCACTGGTGGCGTTCAGTGTGTGATGTTGCTGATAAGCCTTTCTGTATCACTGGCAATGCTGACAGGTCGGAGGGATCCTATAAGTTTCCCTATTTTATATATATTGTCTACTTCTTTCTGCTTTTCTTTCTCTCTTACCATCAGTTGTTTTTATGTGAGCATTGCACTTCCATGATTCCCAAGAATCCTGGACTTGTCTGCCTTCCCCACATCTGTGCCTTTGCCAGAGAACACATCTCTAGCCCTGGCTGCTGACAACCTTGGCTTTAGTGACAGGGCTAAGCATCCTGCAGCCTAGTCAAATCCTGCATATAAATTAATACTCTATACATTTATTATTAAATAAATAAATAAATAAATACTCTCATAAATCCACCATTTGTGTGTTTTCCCAGAGCATGTGTTGTAATGCATTAACTATACTCCAGATTTATATGATGGTCCCATAAATTTTAAAGTTTTAAATGAAGTATATATTCACTGAAAACAATAGCAAAAATGTTAAGCTTAATTTAAAACAAAATAAGCATTACATCATTATATAATAATCTTAAAATATCCACCAGCAGATGGCAATAGAATCTTAAATACTACTGGTAATAGGAGATTAAATAATTTAATAAGATAAATAAGTTTAACTAATTAATGAAAATAAAGATGTATGTTTTTCCAGCACCAAGATTTTTCTGTTTTTTAAATGTTGTTTTAAAAACCACAAAAAGTCATTAATTTTTTAAAATTAAGTTTCAAAATTCTAGTTAACATGTAGTTTATATTAATTTCAGGTGTACAGTATATTGATTCAACAATTCTGTTATTATTGAACAATTATTCAGTGCTCGTCATGACAGGTGTGCTCCTTCAATCCCATCACCTGTTCCCTCATCCCCTTCCCCACCTCCCCCTGGTAACCAATAGTGCATTCTCTGTAGTTCAGAGTCTGTGTCTGGATTTGTCTCTCTCTCTCTTTATCCCCCTTTGCTTGTTTGTTTTATTTCTTAAATTCCAATATGAATGAAATCATATTGTATTTGTCTTTCTCTGACTGCAAAAGTCATTAATTTTATGAGTTTAAAATATGCAGTATCATTATAATTCACCTTTCATTGTAAAATAAAATTATATATGCTAGTTCTGAATTTATGATAAGTCAGGGTCTATATGCAAGTATTATTGATTTCTAAGGTTCAAAATAAGTTTATTTATTTAAGTTTATTTATTTAAAGGTTTATTTATTTTAGAGAGAGAGCATGTACAGGTCCTATATATGTGATTTTTTCTTTATTTTGAAATAGTTTCAAACTCAAGAGATAAGCATAAAAATTAGTTCCATATACCTTTCACCAACTTTCCAAATCTTGCCATTTTACTATATTTACATTCTCAAAGCTACATTTTTTCTAGGCCTACTGAGATAAAATGACATATTACATTGTGTAAGTTAACAAAATACAATTTTAAGTGAAAAAATCCCATTGTAGAAGAATATAATCCAATTTTTGGATATATGTATGCCCATAGAAAACAAACTATCAAGGAAAAAATTATCAAGAATCCCATATTACTTTGATGTACTTACAAAGAATCATGAACACCTGGAAATGGCTTTAAGCTGTGATTCACAAACTCTGCTGACCACTGGCATCACTTGTGTCCAGGCCACACCCATACAAATTTAATAAGAATCTGAGAATATATCTGGGATCAGAAACCTTTAAAGTTCCCAGTGCAATTCTAGTGTGAATCTAGGGTTAAGAGCCACCAGTTTATTCTTCTGCATGTGGATGTCCAATTTTCCCAGCACCATTTATTGAAGAGACTGTCTTTCTTCCAGTGGATAGTCTTTCCTCCTTTGTCGAATATTAGTTGACCATAAAGTTGAGGGTCCACTTCTGGATTCTCTATTCTGTTCCATTGATCTCTGTGTCTGTTTTTGTGCCAGTACCACACTGTCTTGATGACCACAGCTTTGTAGTACATCCTGAAATGTGGCATTGCGATGCCCCCAGATATGGTTTTCTTTTTTAAAATTCCCCTGGCTATTTGGGGTCTTTTCTGATTCCACACAAATCTTAAAATAATTTGTTCCAACTCTCTGAAGAAAGTCCATGGTATTTTGATAGGGATTGTATTAAATGTGTAAATTGCCCTGGGTAACATTGACATTTTCACAATATTAATTCTGCCAATCCATGAGCATGGAATATTTTTCCATCTCTTTGTGTCTTCCTCAATTTCTTTCAGAAGTGTTCTGTAGTTTTTAGGGTAGATCCTTTACCTCTTTGGTTAGGTTTATTCCTAGATATCTTATGCTTTTGGGTGCAATTGTAAATGGGATTGACTCCTTAATCTCTCTTTCTTCAGTCTCGTTGTTAGTGTAGAGAAATGCCTCTGACTTCTGGGCATTGATTTTGTATCTTGCCACACTGCCAAATTGCTGTATGAGTTCTAGCAATCTCAGGGTCGAGGCTTTTTGATTTTCCACGTACAGTATCATGTCATCGGCGAAGAGGGAGAGTTTGACTTCTTCTTTGCCAATTTGAATGCCTTTTATTTCTTTTTGTTGTCTGATTGCTGAGGCTAGGACTTCCAGTACTATGTTGCATAGCAGTGGTGAGAGTGTGGACATCCCTGTCTTGTTACTGATCTTAGGGGAAAGGCCCCCAGTGTTTCTCCATTGAGAATGATATTTACTGTGGGCTTTTCATAGATGGCTTTTAAGATGCTGAGGAATGTTCCCTCTTTCCCTACACTCTGAAGACTTTTGATCAGGAATGGATGCTGTATTTTGTTAAATGCTTTCTCTGCATCTAATGAGAGGATCATATGGTTCTTGGTTTTTCTCTTGCTGATATGATGAATCACGTTGATTGTTTTACGAGTGTTGAACCAGCCTTGCATCCCGGGGATAAATCCCACTTGGTCATGGTGAATAATCTTCTTAATGTACTGTTGGATCCTATTGACTGGTATCTTGTTGAGAATTTTTTCATCTGTGTTCATCAGGGAAATTGGTCTATAATTCTCCTTTTTGGTGGGGTCTTTGTCTGGTTTTGGAATTAAGGTGATGCTGGCCTCATAGAACGAGTTTGGAAGTACTCCATCTCTTCCTGTCTTTCGGAACAGCTTTAGTAGAATAAGTATTGTTTCTTCTTTAAATGTTTGATAGAATCTGCCTGCAAACCCATCTGGCCCTGGACTTTTGTGTCTTGGGAGGTTTTTGATGACTGCTTCAATTTCCTCCCTGGTTATTGGCCTGTTCAGGTTTTCTATTTCTTCCTGTTCCAGTTTTGGTAGTTTGTGGTTTTCCAGAAACACGTCCATTTCTTCTAGATTGCCTAATTTATTGGCATATAGCTGCTCATAATACGTTTTTAAAATAGTTTTTATTTCCTAGGTATTGGTGGTGATCTCTCTTTCTCATTCATTATTTTATTAATTTGAGTCTTGTCTTTTTCGTTTTTAATAAGGCTGGCTAGTGGTTTATCTATCTTATTAATTCTTTTCAAGAACCAGCTCCTGGTTTTATTAATCTGTTCCACAGTTCTTCTGGTCTCTATTTCATTGGGTTCTGCTTGAATCTTTATTAACTCTTCTTCTTCTGGGTGTAGGATCTATTTTATGTTTTTTCTCCAGCTCCTTTAGGTGCAAGGTTTGCTTTTGTATTTGAGTTCTTTCCAGTTTTTGGATGTATGCTTGTACTGAGATGTATTTCCCCCTCAGGATTGCTTTTGCTGTATCCCAAAGATTTTGAACAGTTGTATCTTCATTCTCATTAGTTTCCATGAATCTTTTTAATTCTTCTCTAATTTCCTGGTTGACCCTTTCATCTTTTAGCAGGATGGTCTTTAACCTCCATGTGTTTGAGGTCCT
Source organism: Nyctereutes procyonoides (assembly GCF_905146905.1). NCBI lineage: Eukaryota > Metazoa > Chordata > Mammalia > Carnivora > Canidae > Nyctereutes > Nyctereutes procyonoides. The sequence goes on along the minus strand of NW_026575140.1, from coordinate 59,881,060 downwards.
TCCATACTTCTTCCTGTGGTTTAGTTCTAGTTTCAAAGCAATATGATCTGAAAATATGCAGGGGACAACCCCAATCTTTTGGTATCAGTTAAGACCTGATTTGTGACCCAGTATGTGGTCTATTCTGGAGAAAGTTCTATGTGCACTTGAGAAGAATGTGTATTCAGTTGTGTTTGGATGTAAAGTTCTGTAAATATCTGTGAAATCCATCTGGTCCAATGTATCATTTAAAGTTCTTGTTTCTTTGGAGAAGTTGTGCTTAGAAGATATCAATTAGAGAAAGCACCGTGTTCAAGTCTCCAAGTATAAGTGTATTATTATCTAAGTATGTCTTAACTTTGGTTATTAATTGATTGATATACTTGGCAGCTCCCGCATTCGGGGCATAAACATTCATGATTGTTAAGTCCTCTTGTTGGATAGATCCTTTAAGTATGATATAGTGTCCCTCTTCATCTCTTACTACAGTCTTGGGATAAACTTTAATTTATCTGATATAGGGATTGCTACCCCTGCTTTCTTTTGAGGACCATTTGAATGGTTAATGGTTCTTCAACCAGCTGTTCTCTCTTAAATCTCAGGCCTAATTCATAGGTTTTCAGGATAATTTGAAAGTTATCTAGGTAAGTTGGTGGGTACAGGTGACTTGGGGAGCCTACTCTTCCGCCATCTTCACCTGCCTCCCTAACGGTGTGGATTTTGACTTTTTGAGGCAAACAGGTTCTTGTGTCCTGGTCCTATCATTGGTCATAAAAAATAAAATCACTATGGGTTTCCTATTTGGGTGAATTTTGCATATCTTATTTTAAAATATCATTTCTATTTCTTTTTCTGGCTTCATATTGTACAGTTTTACATTATATGAAGTCCACTTATGGAAAACACTGAAAACCACTACTTTGTCTAACTAAAATTCGCAGTGGAACATTGATGCTTTTGTCAGGAGTTTTAGAGAACATTACTTGGAATGCCAAAATCAAATGACAAAGGACTAGGAAAGATATGCTAAACATGTAAATAAGGGTATTCTCATCTTTCTGTTGGCCCTAAGTTCTTTGTCATATTCTATAATATTTTTTTTTTTTTCAAATTGTGTCACTTCCTTGAGTCTGCAGGGCAGTGTGAGCTCTCTGGGGGCAGGGAGTGTCTCTGCTCAGGGTAGAGACAGACCAAAGCCTGGATGAACGGGTGCACAAATGAATAAGAGATATGAAGGGTGAGAGAGAATTATCTGTTTAGCAAAATTAACTTTTGATGAACCTTATTATATTAATATGTTTGCAAATACATGGTGCTTTGGATATTGAAATTTTTCATGTTGACTATTTCAATAAATGATTTAGGGCTCCTTAATTTGTAAGGTACAAAGATACGCTTGAATTACTGGGAGGATAAGGATGTTTGTTTTCAGAATATTAAGCAGAAAACTTCCAAATATCAAAAAGGAGTTATAATAGCTTTTAAACTGAAATTTAGAAATACCCAGATAAATGAAATTATAAGATGTAGATGTTTTTATGTATTTAATCAATTGTTTCCCAGACCCATATTATTGATTCTTCAGTTTTGAACAACTTCTAAAGATTCTTGAGTTTCTGTTTCCTCATCTAGAGAATGTTTATATACTCCACTCACTGTGAGGTTTACATGATAACTTTAATTTAAAAACAAACAAACAAACAGCTCATTGTCTATTATAAATGCTAAACTATAATATCAATTTCTTTTTCCATTCCTCCACTTAAAAAAACAAAAATAATTATGCTTTGCTTATGCAACATTATCTGAATTAATGGTCACAGCAATAAATTATGTGAATGGATTATGAAAATGTAAAAGAGCTTCACAAATACTTGTTTGGTGATGATACCAGCCACTCAAGGTAAGAGCTGAGCAAACAGGACCCAGAAGCTTTGAGAACTGATCCTCTTTTTTAAAAAAGTATAAATCAAGGATATGATTTCATTTGAGTGCTCAGAAATGAAGATTAAATTCAGATAAACAAACATAAAAATTCAATATAGCCTACAATGAAATATTTAAAACAAGTCATTAATGAACTTTAATTTACAAATAGATGGAAAATGGTCATTTATGTTTGTAGGTATTTCCTTCGTGTTTGATTTCTTAATAGGAGGTTGTCTTTCATTGCTTAGCTCAGAACAAACAAAAACTCCATTTCCAACAGTGAGTCTCTATAAATAGCTTTATAATTATTTCCGGTTTATATTTTTAAAAAGCATCCACGGGAATAATGTGAATTATTTGTGTAATTATTTCATGTCTTTGATGTGTTTTAAAGTGCAGAATATTTAATGAGCCTGAAATAAAAAGTGGCAGAGCCAGAACACCTCTTATGCCTTAGAGATCATCCCTTTCAAACCTCTACCTCTTTTCCAATCACCTTTTTGAAACAATGATAGCTGAGGTGCCCTCAAATCCAGGATTGTGTGAGGAGCAACAAGCAGAGAGCAGTCGGTGGAAACTTTGTAGCTGGAACTGGATTTAGGATCCAGCTCTGAGGCTCTTCCATCCCCAGAACCGGGAGGAGGCCAGCCTGCGAGGCTTCCTTGTGGAGGGGAATGTGTGCCCTGCAGGTTGTACTTCTCTGCTGCAAACATGTGCGCTAGACCCCCTGCACGCAGGACATCTGAGCACACAGTAATGACAGGAAATTAGGTTTAATGAGTAGGTATTGGAATATTTGCCTTTGTATGAGCAGAATCATTTACTGGACACCAAATAAAAACGAAACCCCACACTTATTCTGTTCATTTATTTTCAGTTAGAAAGTATTATATCTGGCAGAATTCTAAGAGCCCGAGAGTTTCCTTCAATGAAGTGATTGACTCTCTTTAAAAATTAGTCAGTTCTTACTCACCCTCTGGTATTTTCATAGGAAAAAAAATGTTTTTGTTTGTGAAATGGAGTTAAATTGTTTTGTTGAGTGTTTCCACTGATCTACTTAGATCACTTTTCCCTGTTTGTGAACAGAGTGAGACCTTACCATCCTGATGACAAATACCCACCATTTGCTTCGACGTGGATGGAACTGGAGGGTATTATGCTGAGTGAAATAAGTCAATCGGAGAAGGACAAACATTATATGGTCTCATTCATTTGGGGAATATAAATAATACTGAAAGGGAATAGAGGGGAAGGGAGAAGAAATGGGTAGGAAATATCAGAAAGGGAGACAGAACATGAAGACTCCTAACTCTGGGAAACAAACTAGGGGTGGTGGAAGGGGAGGAGGGCGGGGGGTGGGGGTGACTGTGTGGCGGGCACTGAGGGGGGCACTTGACGGGATGAGCACTGGGTGTTATTCTGTATGTTGGCAAATTGAACACCAATAAAAAATAAATTTATTATTAAAAAAACAAAAAAGCAAATCCAAAAAATTTATTTACAATTGACAATAAAATTGACTTTTTAAAAGTCTTTTAAAAAGGACTTTTTAAAATTCCTCATTATCTTTTATGGAATGAAAAACTTATGTTCATAACTATTAAAATATATAAGAGGCACCTGGGTGGCTCAGTTGGTTAAACAGCAAACTCTTGATTTCAGCACAGATCATGGTCTTAGGGTCTGGGAATAGACCCCCCAGGTCAGGCTCTGAGCTCAGCAGGGGGTTGGCTTGGGATTTCTCTCTCTCTGCCCCTCTCCCGCTCTCTCCCTAAAATAAATAAATAAATAAATCTTAAAAAACCAAAATATTTAAATGATTTAAATTTTGTTTTTCTTACTGTAAAAATTATGCAAGTAAGTGTAAAAAATGTGAATATTAGATGTTAATATTTTGGTGTTTACCTCTGGCCTTTCACATGTTCCAAAATTAATAATTTAGAGCACAGTGTTTAAACTTGTGTTTTGAAGTGTAGTCTACTATATCTTAAATATCTTTCTATGCTAATTAAAAATTCATTTGCAATATTCAAGTGGCTTATATTTACCAGTGATTTAAAAAAAATGTATCATTAAATAGAACTTTAGTGTTTTAAAAGTAAAGACTGAAAAAAAAGAAAAACCTGAAGACTGCTCTCACAAATATCCACGTTGTTAAATGTTTGAAGATACAGTCATGTTGATTTCCCTCAGAATAAATTCCAAGAACTGGATTTGCTAGGTCATATACTTTTAGAAAGCTTTTGACTTAAACCGTCAAATTGCCCACCAGTAATGTTTTATAACACGAATTCTCTTTAAATAAAACCATGTGAAACATATCACTTTTATTATTTATTTATTATTTATTTATTTATTTATTTATTTATTTATTTATTTATTTATTTATTTTTTAGACATATCACTTTTAGGTGGCTCTGAGGGCAATGGTGTTTAGTTAAGAACTCCAACAGGAAGTTTCCACTGTTGGGAAGTGGAAAGAAAGGTAAGAGACCACGGTCATGGCCCCAGGGCTGGAGAGGCTATTGGCAGTGGGAAGCCAGGAGCCACTTGCACAGTCTCGAACAGGCTGCCCGGAACAGACAGGGCGACTGTGGGGACGTCAGATCCTTGCGCAGATTGTGCTTCGCCTTTTCAAGCCTCCGGCTCTCACAAACTCCTCCTCTGTGCTCCCTACTTGCTCCTTTCTGAACTTCTTTCCTTTGTGGATGCACCCGTGACACTGGCTGCTTAACTGCTCATGGTCCTTCCACCGTGAAGCTCTTGACACTGCAAGTTGACCTGCCATGCTGGGCTAGCACCATGTATTTTACCAGCGTGCCAGCAGCTACCATTGATAAGAATCCTGACAGTATCTTGTATTTTGAAAGAACTGATTTTTAAATCACCTAATACAAATTTTTCTTTTTTTAAAATAAATTATTTTGTATTGGTATTCAATTTATCAACATACAGAATAACACCCAGTGCTCATCCCATCAAGTGCCCGCCTCAGTGCCCGCCACCCAGTCACCAACCCCCCCCCCACCCGCCCACCTCCCCTTCCACCACCCCTAGTTTGTTTCCCAGAGTTAGGAGTCTTTCATGTTCTGTCTCCCTTTCTGATATTTTCCACTCATTTTTTTCTCCTTTCCCCTTTATTCCCTTTCACTATTATTTATATTCCCCAAATGAAAGAGACCATAAAATGTTTGTCCTTCTCCGATTGACTTATTTCACTCAGCATAATACCCTCCAGTTCCATCCACGTCGAAGCAAATGGTGGGTATTTGTCATTTCTAATACAAATTTTTCTTACCATTACCAGGACACAATAGGAGCTATTTCTCTTTTCCATTTAACTGCTAACTTCTCATCACATACAAATTTTCTATTTTAGACAGTGATGTCATAAATACAACAGCCTATTTCTTGAACCTCCTGTAATTCTCCAAGTGTGCTCCTTGAATCAGCAGCAGTAGTGGCACCTGCGTACCTGCGCACCTGCTGGGAATGTGAATTCTCAGACCCCATCCTTCTCCGACTGAATCAGAAATTCTGGGCATAGAGCTCCTGGCTTTGTTCAGACAAGCCCTCCAGGTCATTCTGATGCAGGCTCCACTGGACAGCCATCTAGCTGCGACAGTGCTCTGACTCAGGAGCCTTCCTTAGGTCAGGATGATTTTGGAAGAGTGTAATTTAATAGCAGAGAAGACCTCTTCCTCATCTCTGTGTGTACTGGAATAGTTGTGGTATCCAGAGCCTCAGAGGTAACTAAAATATGTGTGGGATCAACCACGTTTCCTTGGAAAATAATAGGAAAACCGCCTGGGGGTGGAATTGGGCTGGCAGGCCGCATGTTTGAGCAGGAGTTAATTTGGAAACGATTATCAACATTCATGGTTGGAGCAGTTTTGCATAACCAGTGACTCACAACAATTTTGTGTGTCTTAAAATAACATGGTGAAGATGAACAAATTTAATTCCCGAAACACATGGGTGTCCTGTGGGATTGTGTCATGTTTACATGCTGTGTTTCCCCAATGACAGGCTGTTACTAATCCTGTCCCACAGGCCCTGTGTTCTCAGTAGGCTTTGATCTGGGTTTGGTTGATAGCAATTTCCTCATTCTTTGAACTCAGAGTCTTCCCATGACCCTGGAGGCTCGGATGGCTCTCCAGCAGCCATCTCAGGTCCTCAACATCTATCCCCATGAACTCAGATGTTAGCAATTTGCCCTGTATTCCAGTTCTTCAGACCCCGTTGACACAGCAGACGTTCTGAACTGGCTAAGCCCCCTACCTGGGGGCAACCCCCCGCCGCCCCCACCCCCGGGTTCGGGGAAGTCCATCTTTCTTTGCAGAGATTTGCCTGGTCCCCTTCTTTCGTCTCAAGTGTCTCCCTGCACAGGAACTCTTGCCCCCTGCCTTGGGCATGCTCAGATGTCAACATGCCCGCAGGGACCTCTTGCTACGTGCCTCCCAGCTGCTGCCCTACCGTTCTCCCTAACTCGTCCCCCTCACGGTGGTGCACTGACCCATCTGCTTCTAATCCCCTGCCCAAAGTGGCTTACCTAAACGGACTCCTGCCAAGTGATTGGTGAAATGATGAACGACACTGCAATATCTTCTTTTCCTTGGCGTGTGGTTACTGTGAGGCCAGAGGTCCTTCTTCTCCCATCAGAGGCTCCTTTCCTTGGCTTCTGGGAGAACACTTTCTCTTGTGCCCCTTCTGACTTTATGGAAGTCCTTTCTCAGCTGCTGTTATTTTCTACCTAGTCTCTAAGGATTTTATTTTTAAAAAATTTCTATTTATTTATTATTTATTGGAGAAAGAGAGAGAGAGAGAGCATGATCAGGGGAGGGGGTGGAGGGAGAGGGAGAAGCAGACTCAGGGAGCCCCACATGGGACTCGATCCCAGGACCCTGAGATCATGACCTGAGCTGAAGGCAGATGCTTCACTGACAGGCACTCCTATTTCCTATTTATTCTCTAAAATTTGTTTTTCCTATTCATGAAACATATAATATGAGGGTTACATCTATTTCAGGATTCTTAGGTATACTAAAGATTGCATGAAATATGCCTGGCACAGTATCTTGATGCAGTTGGGATTCAGTAACTAGTTGTCAGTAAAGGTAGAATGGTTAGGATTCAGACTCTGGACTCAGACTTCCTGCATTCACATCCTGTCTGTGTCACTTTTCAGCTTTGTGACATTGGGAAAATTCTGCAGCCTCTCTGTTTCTCTATCTCCTCTTCTCTAAGATGAAGACCTTCATAACATCATTAGGATTCAGTGCTGTAGTGTGCTCAAAACACCTAGTACAGTGCCTGGGGAGGAATGAGTTCTCAACTATCATTGCCTATTAATAAAAAACCTTATTTTATTATTCAATTTTGCCATAAAATAACCCTAAACCAGCTTTAACTTTCTATTCAATGACCCCAAGCCTTCCCAATCTTTATTTAAATCTTATTTTTTTCTTTGAGTAGCTATAATTAATCTTTAAAAAAGGATTTAAGTAATGTGAACACATTTTCTACCAGTAGTTGAAGGGCTCTTTCTGCCAAGTGAAGGCTGTCCCTCCTTCTACTACTTACTTTCATGAGGAAGCCAGGTCTACTCTCATTTTTGGAAGTTTTAAAACCAGTCAAGGTCTGTGTTGGTGGTGAGAGGCATTGGAAGCCTGAGATCCATGTCCTGGCTCCCCCCCCCCCCAGTCATCACATGACTTTGCTCAAAATCTTCCCCTCTGAACTTCAGTTTCTAAATCTGAGAAATGAAAATATCTGCTTTGAATATGATGTGCATATAACAACATCCGAAACTACAAATGGCAAAGAGTTATAAAGTGCAAATTTAGGAAGCACTCTCCAGGTGTGAAATGTAGCCAGACTACTCTATTTACAACCTTATTTAGTGTCTCAATGATCTAAATTTTGGCTATTGTCACAAAATGAGTTTATATGCTTTATGACTCGTTTAACTGTGCTGCTGTAGCTTCCTGTTGTCACTCTATCTGCACTCACATTTTCAAGTCTATGATCACCTCAACTTTATTCCAGTGGTTTGAAGTCTTTAATATCAAGAATTCAAAATTTTTCAAACAAATGATTTTGCCTCCTATCTAATGGAACATTGAAAGAAAAATCAAAACAAATAGTAACTGTCCTTAGAGACATGTGTAACCACAACAAAACAAAAAATACAGCTAATAGCTCCAAGTGTTGCCTCTTTAAGCAAAAACACTATGTCTCTTCTTGTTTTTAGTATAATACTTTAAAATTGGAAGACAATTCGGCATGAAAAACAAGAAAAGCTAGTTGGTGATGCAAGTACGTTTTTGATGAGTGCATGAGCTATGAGAGCACAATGTTGACTGATGAATCCCCACCTGTGTCTATGAGACTGTGATTGCACTGGCACTGAGGATGTGTGCATGGTTGGTCCAGATTTGGGGTGTACGTGACTGCCACTGTTTGTGTTATACATGATCAGGAGAATGAATATGGAATCCACTTAACACATGTAGTGTCGCCAGGAGGAGCACGATTCTGCCAGCATTGACTAGACTTATCTCTGATGTGTTTTCATTCTGCGAAACTGAGAAGCTAGTAAATTTGTATCAATTTAGACTCTTTTCTTCAATGAGAAGTGAGTTGAAGGTGGGTGGATGGAGACCCTCTGTTTTCTTCTATCCATAAGTTGCCAATATAGAAATTTATGCATATGTATTTCATATTCATTTTTTGATACAAGAAGAATGTCATGAACCTTAAGTGGGTCATAGTTTTCTTCTTTTTTTCCCCCTTAGCTTGTAACTTACTAAAAGAGTATGTTGTTTTGCAAAGATCATTAGGTAGATTTTTTGTTTGTTTGTTTTAGTCGTGTATTTCTAATGTTTTGTGTGCAGAAAATCTTACTTGCTCTTTCCCAGCTGGAAATGATATCTCTTATATATTTTTATTTTTGGATCTCTTTTATGACATGTTTCACTTCCTGTTTTAGTTCATAGATACCTAAATGTGTTTTATTTTTCCTATTAGAATGTAAAACAGCCTTGAGAAATGGTGTTTTATATACTGTATTTCCACTATTTATAAATAGAATATATAAGTAAATTAAAAACTTCCCACTTTGAATAGCAACAGCAAAAAACATCTATAGTCCCTAAAAGAGAACAGAGATCCAGTGGAAAATGTTCCTGGAAAATGCAGCTCTGCTGTTTTCTGGTTACTAAGGAGTCTATGAGTTGGTGTGACTTCAGGCAACATGTTCCTTCTAAGTTTTTTCACCTGTAAAATGAAAATATGTCTGCCTCATAGAACTGATGAGAAGGTCTAAGTTAGGAAACACATAGAACTCCAAGGTGCTATAGAACTGTAAGAAACCAAACCATATGCAAACGGGAATGTGGAGCTTTCACTCTCACATTTAACTTAGTTTACAGTCCTCAGGAGAAATATATAAGCCAAACATTAAGTATATGGAAGAACATCAACCTCATAGTAGGAACTCAGAACTGAATTTACTGAACTGAATTACTGTTAACTTCAATTATCCAAAAAGCTTCCCTTAGAGAGTCAGGGATGGAAGGCTCTAAGCTGGCACACAGGAATAGTGTTATTGGATTTGTGCTCAGATCATGATTCCACAGAGCTTTGGATCCATCCCATAAGAGAGCTGTTGTTGGAAAGCACTGTGTAGGATTTTACTTAGAGGAATCAGCAGGGACTCCTTTTTTAATCGCTCAACAGAAGTGGCACTCAGAAATTACCTTTGAGTTATCCAGCTGCTGGAAATCTAAGAGCTGTCCAGAGGCAAGAAATACTTAAAACTTAGAGTGGTTAAGGTAAGTAGATGCTGAAGACAATTTTCACTAGTGGTTGCTGTCAACTGGAGTGATAGCAGTTGGTAAGACCTATTCCTTTATTGAACTTATTCAGTGCCTACTTGTGACAGCTGCTAGTTAGCCACAGGGATTCAGGTGACGGTAAGAAAGATGAAAATCCCTTCCAACCCTTCAGAGTAGCTCTTGGAAGGTACTGTCACAAGTGCTGGCATCAATGAGTCCTGCACTAGTGGTAGCCTCCACACCCCAGGATCCATGAATGACTCACTCTGACAGAAACACCTGTGGAGTAAAACCAGCGGTCTCCCCAACATCCAATATGAAGCATCCTAACATTCAGGAGAAGAATGATGATCACTGAGCTTTAAAAATAAACTTTTATTTTCCAAAAGGAAAGTCATGGCTTGATTCCCTTGTCAATTGACACTGAGTAATTTCCTTCATCTGTGTGCAGTTCTCTCTTACATTGTGTAGCACTTTCTAGCTTACACTGCAGCTAACTCTTCTTAAAGGGAAGAGAGGCTAGAATTAAGCATTGCTGGAAAAAACTATATATGAAGATACTCATGCTTTAATAAGAAGTCTAAAATAGTCTCTAAAAAGTTGGGTGACTCATTAGTAACATTCTCTTCCCACGGCCTCCTGACATATAATTTTGACCTGCAGTGACCTCCCTTGTACTTTTAGATGGACATCAGCATCTAGTATTTATTATGGTACCTTGGAAAGATGCCAAAAGATCAAACAGAGCATGAAAATATTTGTAGGATGGAAATGCATTCTATAGACTCTTAAGTATCACTCTAAGAAGTTGATGTATTTGGGTGAAATAAGAAAATTGAGATTAATTGCTTATAAAACATAGGAGTTTTCTTTTAAAATTTTGTAATTCAGAATGGCTTGCTTACGTTTTATGGATTTATTGGTTATAGCTTCAGATGAAGAGCATGGACCTTGAGGTCTGCCTGGTTGTGTTTTTTTTTTAGATTGTATTTATTTATTCATGAGAGAGAGAGAGAGAGAGAGGCAGAGACACAAGCAGAGAGAGAAGAAGGCTCCCTGCAGGGAGCCCAATGTGGGACTCGATCCCAGGACTCTAAGATTACACCCTGAGCCAAAGGCAGATGCTCAACCGCTGAGCCACCCAGGCATCCAAGCCTGTTTGTGTTTTTTTTTTTTTTTCCTGTTTGTGTTTCAACATCATTTTTGGTACTTACCTTATAGATTGGTCCATTAGGAGAATCGAATAAAATAATGCATGTAAAGCATTTAGTAGAGTGCCATGCCTACATCCTAATAATCATATATAAATGTGCATTCATGGTGATTTTGTTATTCCCAGTCATTTACATCTAAGTAATACGTTTGTTAATTCCCTACCACATACCTCAGGGAGTGTATCATTCAATGTTATACTACTTTGTTCAAGAAACAATTTTCTGTCAGTGATTGGCTGTAAAAGGGAGATTTAAAGGCTTTTGGCCTCATTTTAGGACAGTTCTGAAAAGGCCTGTCAGCCTCAGAACAATCTGTTGGATTAGTTCAAGTCTCATTTGTGACTTCATGTTAATGGGCCACCATAAATCTAACCAAGTAGGATGGCAAAAACAGTTGCTATGCTGGATGTGGTGTCTTTGCTAGAGCAGGTTAACACTCTTTTGCCTGCATGGGATGTGAGTCATCGATATAGTAAATGCATTCTTGCGCTTACTCATCAAGAAAGAAGATTGAAAGCTAATCTCTTATAGTCACAAGAAAGGGTTAATAGTCTACAAAATCTTACCCAAGGCTACATTAATTCTACTATTTGTCATAATTTAGTCCAAAGGGATCTGGATTATCTTAAAATACTGCAGAAGACCATTGTTCCCCTATATTAATGATGTCATGTCAATGGGGTGTGATGAGTAAGAGCTGGCACATATTCTGAATGCTTTGGTAAAATATTTCCCGCTCCAAAAGGCAGAAAAAACCTGACACAGTTTTCTAGGAGAATTTAGCGATGTGTAAAGTGTTTAAGAATCTAATGGTCTGGGGTGTACCTTTACATACTTTCCAGAAAGTGGGGTGGTTATTGCTCCTTGCCCCTAAAGAAGAAGCACAAAGCTTGGTAGGGCTTTTTTGGGGTTTGTAGTCAACACAGTCTCCACATGGGGTTACTTTAATGCTCAATTTATTTATTGATATGAAAGCCTTTTCACCCTGAGAGATTCAGATCAAGATCAGGAAAGGTCACTGTAGCTGGTCTAGTTTGCAAAACGAGCAGTTCTGCCACTTGGGCTATACAACCCAGCAGATCCCATAATTCTGGAGTTACCTGTGGTAAAGAGAGATGCTGTTTGGAGTTTCTGGAAGACCAAAGAGAGAAACACAGTACAGCCCCATAGACTTCCAGAGTAAGGACAAGCCTATATAACTATAGACGATTCCTTTTTTTTTTTTAAGATGAAACTGAGATTTATTTATTTTTTATAAATTTATTTTTTATTGGTGTTCAATTTGCCAACATATAGAATAACACCCAGTGCTCATCCCGTCAAGTGCCCCCCTCAGTGCCCGTCACCCATTCACCCCCACCCCCTGCCCTCCTCCCCCTCCACCACCCCTAGTTCGTTTCCCAGAGTTAGGAGTCTTTATGTTCTGTCTCCCTCTCTGATATTTCCCACTCATTTTTTCTCCTTTCCCCTTTATTCTCTTTCACTATTTTTTATATTCCCCAAACTATAGACGATTCCAACAGCTCTGGGTGCTACTGGGCTCTAAGAGAAACCCAGTGTCTCACCATGGGGCCTATGTGACCACAATTCCAGAACTGCCCATCAGAGTTTGGCTGCTGCTAGATATACCAAGTCATAAGATCTGGTGAATGAGAAGCTACCCTATGATGGGTGCACATCTCAGGGCTGGTGTAGAAGTCACCAGTAGGCTAACATGAATAAGTGGCCCAGACACTCATCACCTACCACTATTGTGGATGCTTATTTTAAGCCTCAATTTATATATGACAGGTGAGGGAGGGTGCCCTGTGACCAGCTGATGAAGGAAGGAAACGGTTAACTTGATCACAAGGATGGTGGCTGAAAGTGGACACCCAACTCACTACACCCCCTTGAGGATGGCCTTGAAAACCAGGCAAGGTGAAATCCTCCTTGTGGGCAGAGCTGTGTGTGGAGGGGAAATTGTGCAAGACAAGGGTGTGTGTGTGTCCATAGGGCATGGTGAAAAGTCTCCCTGGCTGGCTGGGGCTGGACAGGAAGAAAACTGGAGAAAGTCCAGGTCAGGAAGGGGCATTAATCTACCAGGCACATGGAATAAGCAGGGGTTAATTGCAAGCCTCTGTCCTTGGCCACTGCCACACCTGTGCCATGACTGCAGCCATGGGAATGGTACAGTCATAGGGACGGCCCAGTCTGCCCACCCCACCCCCCAGGCCGACCAACCAAAGACTGACCATTGTAAGACAGAAGAGGGCCTGGCCTCCTTCCATGAGTGGTGCGTCTGCATCCAGAGCCTCTCATGGGATCGAGGATGGCCTCCAGATGGGACTTGGCCAGACATTCTGGAAAGCTTATTTCTCCACCTTATCTTTCTTCCCTTACCTCCCTACTCTTGAGAACACTCCTTCAATAAATCACTTTAACGAGGATCCTGTTCTTGGGCTGTTTTCTGGATATCTGACCCAGGCCACCAGTCATCAGCATACAGGTGGTGTTTGGAGCTGTGTGCATGAGTGAGATCCCTGAAGAGTGCAGAGTGACAGCAACAGTGGCTACAGGACAGTGAGCGGCAGGACTGCTGAGTCACTGGGAATGTGGGACAAAAACCTACATAGAAGCCGAGACAATGTTTCAGGAATGAAAAGGCAGTTAGAGTGTCAACGGGAGAAAGTTCCACAGGTGCTGTGGTGACCTCAGCAGATTCCCCTGGTTCTGGGTGCTGTGAAAGGTCCAGCAATCACCCCAGTGTCTGACCTCGGGGCAAGGGCTCTGATCCTTTGCTGCAGGTGGAACAAATGCTGTAGTTCTTGCTCCAGAGCTCCCTGGGGGAACAGGTGGAGGCTCAGTATCACCTGAAGCCGCATCCTTGTCTCTTCTTCCTCTTCTTCATCTGGAAACCTCACTCCCTTATAGACTCCTCCCGAGAGCATGGGCTCCTAGAAACTGAGCCTGGGGTTATGATTCTGGGGATTCGTTAAAGGATCGCTAAGACAAGAATTCAAGGAAAACAAGTATCAAAATGTGTTTTTAGCATATGGAAACTAGGATGTAACTAGTAAAATGGGGCAAAAGTCAGAGTAGACAGAGAAATGAATAGAAGGTGAGTCAAAGAAGTCCATGGGTTCAGACAAGTGCACCAAGCACTTCGTTGTGAAACCAAGCAAAGCCTTTATGGTAGATAGATTTGGAAACAGGGTAAAAACAGGTGTGTGTTCATGTGTACACATGCGTGTACATGTGTGTGCCTGTACATGTTGTAAGACATAGCATTGAGTGCTCTAAGTTGAGAGAAAATAACCAAAAAGAAGGAAGAGGTTGATAATCCAGGAAAAGAGGTGGAACCAGTGTCACTGAACACCTGTGAGATTCTTGTAAAAGTTTTTGTGATGAAAAAACACAAACTTGGGGGATGCCTGGGTGGCTCAGTGGTTGAGCATCTGCCTTCGGCTCAGGTTGTGATCCTGGGGTCCTGGGACAGAGTCCCACATTGTGCTCCCTATGAGGAGCCTGCTTCTCCCTCTGCCTATGTCTCTGCCTCTCTCTCTGTGTCTCTCATAAATAAAGAAAATCTTAAAAAATAGTAAAAAAAGTAAAAAGTAAAAACCACAAACTCAGAATAAAGGATGAGTGGCAACATATTTTATTTTATATTTAATAAAAGTTTTTGCTGTTATAGCCTCACATACTCAGATGTATCCAAACCTCCTGAATAGGTAATATGATAATTTTCTGCAAAATGGATGAGCAGGACTTTAAAAATAATGGGTTTCTTATTGCCTGACTTGTGCCATGTAAAATATATTTCCTGTTGCTAGTGTCAGATGTGATAAACTATAAGGCAAGTGATGTGTGCTATTTTAGGTGTTTGCCAATTATTTAAAAGCAGACTGATAATATAACTACTTTGGGATAGATGAAGGTAACAAAAATCTGAGAAAAAGGAACTAAGAAATTTGATGTTTTAAGTTCAGTTAATATAAACTCACAGGACTACCTGTGGTAAGGGCTACAGAAAGATTAGACAATGATTCCTGTCTCCATGATCTTATAATTATTATGTACTAGACATCCTTATCTTAAAGTATAAAAGTTATTCATAGTAGAGCAGGCTTATTTTTTAAGATTTTATTTATTTATTTATGAGAGACACACAGAGAGGCAGAGACACAGGCAGAAGGAGAAGCAGGCTCCCTGCAAAAGCCTGAGGTGGGACTCTATCTCGGATCCTGGGATCACGTCCTTAGCTGAAGACAGAAGCTCAACCACTGAGCCAACCAGGCATCCCTAGAGCAGGCATATCATGTGAATACTTGCCTCTCATTTTTCCATCTACAAATGCCAACTGGCTATGATGGTCATTCACCTTATTTTCCACCCCCTCCTTGTTGTTTTTCAAAGACTTTGTCCTTTTGACTCTGGGAACTCTTACTTATTTGCCCACTTTCTTCTTTTGGCTTAATTCAAGAAATCTGCAATTGACAATTCTTCATCATACTCTGCTTCTCCTATTTCTACAATATATGCAAGTATATCCAAAGCCAAGGATGTAGCACTATCATCAAGTTAGGCCTGTGGCAAGAATTATTAACTTCCTAGGATCCCCCAGTTATCTTTATACTCCAGGATGTTGATTCATTTCTGTTTTTTCCTTGATACTTCCATCATTTTTTTCATGTTTCATCATGTTTTATTTATAGAAGCAAGTGTGAGGAGTTAAAAGCAACTGGTTCTTGAGCTTCTGGCAAAAGCTTGAGCTGAAATGTTAGCTCTGGGCTGTGCTTGTGGGTCAGCTGACTCAGATGTTGCCAGACCCTTTGGGGTCATGGCAAAGGCCACATGCCATCTTGTGAGACTCTCTACTTTCTTCCTGGCATGACTTTCTTCCCCCCTTTCTTGCTTGTTCCCAAATCTTTGGGATGCAACAAAAATGATACCAGCAGCGAAGTTTATAGCCATACAAGCCTACTTCAAGAAGCAAGAAAAATCTTCAATACCAAGGTCAGTCAGTGTGGTCTGGATCAGAGATGACCTTCCCAGGATAGTCAGGTCTGCAATTGTTCTCCTTATTTTTTCCAATAAAAATAATAATTAGTTATTGGGAAACTTTGTAAAGATAATGCTTCTGTTATAGGTTCAGCTCCAAATCTTTTATTGCTAAATGTTTTTACTCACTGTATTATTACCAGGAGCTAATGCTGTCATTGACTGCCACCATGCTTCCTTTCTAAATCCCTGGGTTTTCAGAAGTCATCACAAGTTATATTCAGAAAATTGTAGTGATAAAAATCTTCCATGTGTAAAAAAACTCATGGGAGGTGACACCCAAATACAAACCACAGTGCCAGGAATTCTAAGTTTCAGCTTGCCAAAAAGCCAGACACATGTTAGGGTTGCTCAAAACGATGAACATGGATTTTAAAATTCCACGTTGACTAATCTAGGTAGATATGGTCACCAAATAGTCAAGTAAAAGATGTAATAATTCTGCATAACCTGCTTGTCTTTTGTACTCCTACCTTTGCCCTATCCTTTCCCCTTCCTCTTTTCCTCATCAATTTTATTGGAAATGAGAATATCAAAGTAGAGAAATTAAATTCAGGTTGTGAGAAAGCCAGGATAACAATACTTATATTGGGTAAACTAGGCTTTAAAACAAAAACTGTAACAAGAGACAAAGAAGAACACTAAAGAATAATAAAGGGGGCAATCCAACTTGAAGGTCTAACAGTTGTAATTATTTATGCTCCAAACATGGGAGCCCCCAAATACACAAAACAGTTAAAAACAAACATAAAGGAAATAATTGATGGTAATACAATAATAGTAGGGAACTTTAACACCTTACTTATAACAACAGATTGATAATCCAAACAGAAAATCAATAAAGAAACAATGGCTTTGAATGACACCCTGGACCAGATGGATTTAACAGACATAGTCAGAACATTCCATCATAATACAGCAGAATACATTCTTTTCAAGTGCACATGGAGCATTCTCCAGAAAATGTCATATATTAAGTCACAAAATAAACCTCAACATAGTCAAAAAGATCAAAGTCATACCGTGCATATTTTCTGATCACAATGCAATAAAAATCTGGAAAGAGCACAAGTACATGGGTTAAATAATAGGCTGCTAAACAATAAGTGGATCAACCAGGAATCAAAGAAGAAATAAAAAATTACATGGGAACACATGAAAATCAAAACAAAATGTTCCCAAATCTTTGGGATGCAACAAAAATGATACCAGCAGCGAAGTTTATAGTCATACAGGCCTACTTCAAGAAGCAAGAAAAATCTCAAATAAACAACCTAACTTTACACCTAAAGGAGCTAGAAAAAGAGCAACAAACAAAACTTAAAGCCATCAGAAGGAAGGCAGTAATAAAGATTAGAGCAGAAATAAATGATATAGAATCCTAAAAAACTCCACAAAAATAAAAACAAAAACCCAGGAGTTCAATGAAACCAGGAGCTCGTTCTTTGAAAAGATCAACAAATCGATAAATCTCTAGCCAGACTCATAATAAAAAAAGAGAGAAGACCCAAAATAAACAAAATCACAAATGAAAGAAGAGAAGTAACAGCCAATACCACAGAAATACAAACAACTTTAGGGGAATATTATAAAAAAGCTATATGCCAATAAATTGCACAGCCTGGAAGAAATGGATAAATTCCTAAAAGCCTATAACCTCCCAAAAATGAATCAGGAAGAAATAGAAAATTTGAACAGACTGATTACCAGCAATGAAATTGAGTCAGTAATTGAAAAACTCTCAAAACAGAAGTCCATGGCCAGATGTTTTCACAGGCAAATTCTACCAAACACTAGAAGAAGAGTTAATAGTTATTCTTCTCAAATTATTCCAAAAAATAGAATAAGGAAAACCTCCAAATGCATTCTATGAGGCCAGCATTACCTTGATACCAAAGCCAGATACAGACTCCACTAAGAGAAAGAACCAAAGGCCCATATCCCTGATGAATGCAGATGCAAAAATTCTCAATAAAATGTTGGCAAGCTGAATTCAACATTAAAAAAAATGATTCACCAAAGCTGCCAGTGAGAGCTGAGTGTCTGCTGTTTTTACAACAGAATTCCACTCTGTGGCTCCATCAGAGATTTCTCAAAAGCCAGGTCTGCTCAGCTAGGCCAGGGCAAAGCCTCTCACCCTTACTCCTTCACTCGCTAGGCACATATTCAAGACAAAGCAAAGCCTCAGTAGAGCGGTTTTGTATTTCAGGGACTGTACATGCCTTGTCAGAAATTGTTTAAAAGGAAGATTTGGTGTCCATCGAAAGCTGAATGGATAAAGAAGATGTGGTCTATGTATACAATGGAATATTACTCATCCATTAGAAACGACAAATACCCACCATTTGTTTCAATGTAGATGGAACTGAAGGGTTCCATCCACATTGCTGAGTGGAATAATTCAATCAGAGAAAGACAAACATTATATGGTCTCATTCATTTGGGGAATATAAAAAATAGTGAAAGGGAATAAAGGGGAAAGAAGAAAAAATGAGTGGGAAATATCAGAAAGGGAGAGAGAACATGAGAGACTCCTAACTCTGGGAAACGAACAAGGGGTGGTGGTATAAAGGGAGGTGGGTGGGGGGGTGACTGGGTGATAGGCACTGAGGTGGGCACTTGATGGGATGAGTACTGGGTGTTATTCTATATGTTGGCAAATTGAACACCAATAAAAATTTTTTTTAAAAAAATGATTCACCCCAATCAAGTAGGATTTATTCTCAGGATGCAAGGGTGGTTCAATACCTGCAAATTAATCAACATGATACATTACATTAATAAAAGAAATGATAAAAACCTTATGATCATCTCAATAGATGCAGAAAAAGCATTTGGCAAAGTCTGACATGCATTCATGATAAAAACCCTCAACAAAGTTGATTTAGAGGGACCAAGCCTCAATATAATAAAGACCTCATATGAAAAACCCACAGGTAACACCAGACTCAATGGTTAAAAATGTAAAGCTTTCCCCTAAAGATCAAGAACAAAACAAGGATGTCCACTCTTACCACTGTTGTTCAACACAGTACTGGAAGTCCTAGCCTCAGCAGTCAGACAACAAAGGAAATAAAAGGCATCCAAATTGGTAATGAAGAAATAAACTTTCACTGTTTGCAGAAGACATGATACTATAGATAGAAAATATTAAAGATTACACCAAAAAACCCATACTAGATCTGATAAATGAATTCAGTAAGGTTGCAGGATACATAATCAATGTACAGAAATCTGTTGCATTTCTATGCATTTATAATGAAGCAACAGAAAGAGAAATTAAGAAAACAATCCCATTTACAATTGCACCAAAATAATACATCTTCTAGGAATAAACTTAACCAAAGAGGTGAAAAACCTATACTCTGTAAACTATAAAACATGATGAAAGAAATTCATCTTTCTAGATATGTCTCCTGAGGCAGGGGAAATAAAAGCAAAATTAATCTATTGAGATTACATCAAAATAAAAATCTATACGGTGAAGGAAACAATCAACAAAACTAAAAGGCAACCTACAGAATGGGAGAAGATATTTGCAAATGAAATATCTGATAAAGGGTTGGTATCCAAAATATATAAAGATCTTATATAACTCAGCAGCCAAAAATTGAATAATCCAATTTAAAAATGGGTGGAAGACTTGAAATGACACTTTTCCAAAGAGGACATACACATGGCCAACAGGCACATGAAAGGATGCTCCACATCACTCACCATCAGGGAAATGCAAATCAAAACTACAGTGAGATACCACCTCACACCTGTCAGAAATGTTAAAATTAACAACACAGGAAACAACAGATGTTCGCAAGGATGAGGAGAAAGGGGAACCCTCTTTCACTGTTGGTGGGAATGCAAACTGGTGCACCCACTCTGGAAAACTGTGTGGAGGTTCCTCAAAAAATTAAAAATAGAACTACCTTATGACCCAGCAATTCTACTACTAGGTATTTACCCAAAGGATACAAAAATACTGATTCAAATGTTTATAACAGCAATGTCCATGATAGCCAAACTATGGAGAGAGCCCAGATTTCCATCAACAGATGAATGGATAAAGAAGCTGTGGTATAAATACAATGGAATATCACTTCTGTCATCAAAAAGAATGTGATCCTACTATTTGCAGTGATGTGGATGGAACTAGATGGTATTATGCTAAGCGAAATAAGTCAGAGAAAGACAAATACCATATGATTTCACTCACATCTGGAATTTAAGAAAGAAAACATATAAACATATGGGAAAGGAGTAGGAAAAAAAAAGGAGAGAGAAACAAAGCATAAGAGGCTCTTAGCAATAGGAAACAAATAGGAAACAAATAGGAGGATTGCTTGAGGGGACCTGGGTGGGGGATGAGCTAGAAGGGGTATGGGCATTAAGGAGGGTGCTTGTGATGATGAGCACTGGGTGTTACATATTAGTGATGATCACTGAATTCTACTCCTGAAACCAATATTGCACTGTATGTTAACTAAATAGAATTTAAATAAAAATTTGAAGAAAATAAAAATAAAAAATAAAAATAAATAAAAATTATGTTTTTGCAATCAAAAGAAAAGAAAATGTTATCTTTATACCTACTACCTCAAACACATTTTAAAGTAGATTTGGATAGATCATTATAGCATTTTGCCCCTACATTAGAGGCGTTTTATCTTAATATTTAACTCAATTTGGAATGTGGGCAGATGGAAGAAGGGGAATCTCTAAGGTCAATATGAAGGATATGGAAGCCAGATCCCATTAAAGAACTGGTAGAGAATGTCAGAAGTTAAGAAAAAAAGTGCCATCTGGTCAATACTGCCATGGCTGCTATGAAAAATGCTTTTGTTGGATAACTAGGAAGTCTTGGTGATCTTAGGTAGCAAAGTTTCACATTAAGGCTCAATTTAGAGTCCCTTGAAAGCTCAGGCTATCTTCATTAAACTATGTCTTCAGCACATGCTCTTGTGCTCAGTCACAAAATTCATGAACATCCAAACAGACCGACCTGCTGAAGAACCCATAAAAAAGACTATAGAGAAGGTGAATAAGTTGCAAAATTTTTGCCAGCAAAAGCCAGAAACACATTCCAAATAATACATGATAGTACTTATGTATGTCATGCGTATCATTGACTCAGTTTTTCTGGATATTATTTTGAATTTCTGTACATGTTCTCATGGAGAGAACACATTTTCCGGATATAGAGGTTCTGAAGGAGTACTCTGGAGATCTGTTCACCATGTAAGTCACATAGAAACAGAAATAGTGGTTTTCATAGCAATTCAAACTGTCAGGTTAGAAAAAACTAACATGTAATTTTAAAGGACACTAATACGCATGAGTTTTGTTACAAACGTAGACTGATGGGACTTTTGATTTCACTCTTCAAAGTATGGAAAACTTTATTAATTTGGTTAACATGTCCTCATCTCTTTGGACTGAAAAATCTGTAACAACTAAGAACCTCAAATACAGCATTTCATTGCCTCCTTGACTCATGTTTTGAAGATGTACTAATTGCTTCTTGTCTGTTACTTCTTTTTAAAAAACCCAAGGAGGGGCACTTGATGGAAAAAGAACAATTGGCAAGGTTACTAGTTGTGAATAACTTAGAGAAAAAGAAAAAACCAAAAGACGTTTGTGTTGTTTGATAATTTTCCCCAAATAACATTTTCTTGGTACATATATTTTTCTAATTATTTGTTTTGTTACATATTTTGAAAATATTTCAGCCTTTTGAAGGAAAATTAGAAAACATCTTGTTTTCTCAGATCCAGATATGTGATTCTAAGATGCCTGGAATTTTTAATTAGCTGGAATGAAGGAAAAACATCGATACACAGTATGAACTTGCCTTTTTATGAAATTGATGACTTTTTTTGCTTTGATTACATACTCATCATTTTATTATTAATTTTATTTTTAGAAAATAGTGGGAGTTGGAAAAATATTAAGAATATGTTGACTCATGACTAAGGTAGTGGTCTATGGGACTATCTGACAAGGAAGATGATATCAGGGTGTTCCAGAATGCATCCTACTTATCTAGCATTGACATAGGTACAAAAATAAAATGTTCAAATAGGGCTTTTTTTGCCTTCAATAGCTTTTAATCTTTAAATAGTACCATCCTACTATCATTTAAGAGTTTGAGGTATTTATGTTATTTTATTAAAAAAATAAATGTTAGGAATAAGTTCTCTAGAAATTGAGGAAAGGAGATCGGTGTACATGGGAGTGTTTCTCAAACTTCATTAAGGAGGCTGATCTTGACTTGGCTCTAGCTTCCAGAGGGATGAGTAGAAGGATATAGTTGGTGGAAGGAGAAGTAGGGTGAAAACAGACACTACTGACTCAGCACTCCTGTCTCACTCATGGCTGCCCACAATGGGCAGCTGGTAGATGTCCCATCAAATTAAAGTGGACAAAGTGTTTTACCACCATTTTCCTAAGCCTTGATTGAAGGTTTTTGTTCCAAGTAGGTGGTGGGATTTTGAGTGTGGAATTTACGTAAGCTTTTAAGAGAATAGTGTAAAACAGGTGGAAGCCAATTCCATTAAAATTTCTTTTGCTCTTCAGGTGTGTGCTATTTTCATAAATGATGCTCACATTTCTAAACACATATTTAAATATATTTTATATAAATAAATATGGTCAAGAAATCATGAATGTTATTATCTGGTGGCTGGTGATAATCCTTCTATCAGTTTTTTCCCCTTTGAAAATTCCTGTAAGTCAAAGATGAAATTTTTAAAAACTATCAGAAAAAGTGATGTCAGCAAACAAAATGGACTGGATAATTCCAAAGGCCCATCCCTCAGAGAAATACTAAAATATGAAGCAAAAACTGTCAGAAGTAACTTTGTAAGAACTCTGGAAAATAGCCAGAAGTTTACAGAAAGCAAGAAAATGCTGGATAAGAAAGGAGAGATAATGGTGGTGACAGTTTTAACATAATAGGAAAGCTTTGTCGAATTTTGCTTGCTCTTGCCTCACTTGCCTTCCTGGTCTGGTGGTGGTCTTGAAGATGGTAGCCTGAGTTCCCAGTGTGGACTCTGGTCTCTGGTCCTGGAGGGAGCAGAAAAGATCATATTCTTAAAGAACTATGTTTTGTCTGTTTTGATCTATCTGGAGATGACCTAAAGGATGGATGTAAGGTGCTTGATTTTGTTCCACCCAACTTGGAACTCTCTTGGGATCAAAGAGTGTCTATGCAGAGGGCATTCCTTGAAAACATTGTGAGGCAAATGAACAATGTGCTATAACCTGGGGCAAAAGACTGCATTTAAGCCAAAAAATGACACTCCAACAGTCCAAGAGTCCAGTTACTCCAAGAGAAACTGGGGAGAGAGTTTCTTTGGGAGATTAAGGCATTGAGAAGTGCCTGTATAAACCAGAGAATCTAGAAAGCTGTGTGCATAGCCAGGACAGAATGTTTTCTCAGAAAGACCAGGCAACACCCAGAGCTTTCATCTATGACCATTCTTTGGGCTCACAGAAAGCATAAAGTGGGGGCTAATGCAGACTTGTAAACAGCCTGGCTAAGCACTGAAAGAACCGATCTGCAAACATTGGGAGAGGCTCTTTTTCTCTTCTCTTCCCTCTCCTTCCCTTCCTTTCCCTTCCCTTCCCTTCCCTTCCCCCTCCTTCCTTCCTCTCCTCTCCTTTCCTTTTCTCTCCTTTCCTCCCTCTTTCTTTCTTTCTTTCTTTCTTTCTTTTTTCTTTCTTCTTCTTCTTCTTCTTCTTCTTCTTCTTCTTCTTCTTTTCTTTCTTTCTTCTTTCTTTCTTTCTTTCTTTCTTTCTTTCTTTCTTTCTTTCTTTCTTTCTTTCTTTCTTTCTTTCTTCTTTTTTCTTTCTTCCTTCACCCAGGCATTCAAGGCAATCTCTGTCAACACTAGCTGACTATAAGCCAAAGGGCAGAAACTTCAGAGACTACATGCAACAAAGAATACAGACTTTACAAAAATAGTTTAGAAAAGTAACAAAAGAAACAAACCAGTACAGCCTACAGCAAGCAAAAATAAAATAAATTACTAAGAAGGGGGAAGAATCTGATTTCCAGTTATCATATTATAATATTCAAATATCGGTTTTCCACAAAAAATTACAATATTCAAAGAAAAAAAAAAGAAAGTAGAACCTATCCACAGAGGAAATTAACAGAAATTGTCATTTAGAAAGCACAGATATTGGACATATGAGACAAAGATTTTAAACCAACTGACCTACTGGACTAGCAGAGTTAAAGGAAACCATAGACAAAGAGGTAGATATCAGTAAAATGAAGTCTCAACAAATAGAGAATATCAATAGAAATTATAAAAATGACCTCAACAGAAATGCTGGACCTGAAAAGTACAATACCAGAAATGAAAATTCAGTAGTAGGTTTCAGTAGAATATTTGAGCAGGTAGAAGAAAGAACAAGCAAACTTGAAGACAGATCAATTAAAATTATCCAGTGTGGGGAGAAGAAAGAAGAGGGAATGGAGAAAAAGACATCATCAAACATACAAACATACCCATCAGGTGAGTTCCAAGAAAGAGGACAGAGAGAAAGGGACAGAAAGAATATTTGAAATAATAATGGCCCCAAACTCCTCCAAGCTGAACATGAATCTACACATCTGAGAGGCTCAACAAACTTTAAGGAGTATAAACATGAGGATAATCATTCTGAGACATACTATAATTTAACTGTTAAAAATCAAAAATGGAGAATCTTTAAAGCAGTGAGATAAGCAATGCATTATATATGAGTGATTCTCCATGAAATTAACAGGTAATTTCCCAGCACGATCCATGGAATTAGAAGGCATGGAATGACATATTAAAGTGTTGAAAGAAAAAAAATCTGCCAACCAAAAATTGTATATCTGGCAAAACTATCCTTCAAATTGAAGGAAACTCTAGGGCATTTCCCAATAAAGAGAAGCTGAAGTAGTTCACTAGATAGGTAAATACAAGAGATAGCATGCCCAGTTTTGCCACTTCTGTTTAGCTTTATACCGATGTTCTAGCCAGAGTGATTAGTTAAGCAAAAGAAACAAAGACATCCAAATTGGAGAGGAATAAGTAAAACTATTTATATCCACAGATGATCTTATATGTAGAAAGTCTGACAGAATCCACAAAATACAATTAGGGCTAATAAATTGTGAAAAACTGCAGGATATAAGATCAATACACAAAAGTCAGTCTTATTTTTATACACTAGCAATGAATTGTCCACGAATAAAATCAAGAAGACTTACACTTACAATAACATCCAAAATAGTGAAATACCTATAAATAAATGTAACAAAGGTGAAAGACCTAAATAAATGGAGACAACCTATGTTAATGGATTAGAAGACTTAATATTCATGTGATCTACAGATTTCAGTGTAATCTGTATCAAAATTCCAATAGCCTTTGTCCCCCCAGAAATAGCCAATCCTCAAATGTATATGGTATTGGAAGAAGTCAAAACAATTTTGGGAAGGAGCACAGTTGGAGGACTCTCACTTCCTGATTTCAAAGTTTAATAAAAAGCTACTTTAGTTAAAACAATGTGGTGCTGACCTAAAGAAAGACATAAAAATCTGTAGAATAGAATAGAAAGCCCAGAGATAATTCTTCACACATATGGTTAACTGATTTTCAACAAGAGTGCCAAGATCATCATACAGGGAATGAATAGTTTCCTCAGCAGATGATGCTGGGGCAAATGGACATGTTAAAGAATACAGTTGCACCCCTACCTCATACTATATACAAAATTAACTCATTATCTACTTTTAGATAAGCAATCTAAATGTAGAAGTTAATGTTATAAAACCCTTAGAAGAAGAGGTGAATCTTCATGACTGAGGATTTGGCAATGGATTATTAGATAATTCAAAAGCATAAACAATGAAAGAAAAAGCAAATGAACTAAATACCACCAAAATTTAAAACGTTTGTGCATTGTAGGACATTGTAGAGAAAGTGAAAAGACAACCTACAGAATGTAAGAAAATATTTGCAAAACAGATATTTGAACAGAATATATTCATTCAGAATATATAAAGAGCTCTTACAACTCAACATCAAAAAGGCACACAACCTGATTAAAAATGGACAAAGGAGCTGAGTAGACATATATTTGAGGAAAGTATACAAACGGCTAACAAGTATATAAAGTATGTTTAACATTATTAGGCATGAGGTAAATGCAAATTAAAACCATGATAGAGATCACTTTACACCCACTGAGATGTCTATAATAGAAAAGTGTTGTCAAGGATGTGGAGAATTTGGAGCCCTTGCATACTGTTAGTGAGAATGTAAAATGGTGCAGCCACTGTGGTGCAGCCATTTAGTGGTTCCTCAAAAAGTTAAACATAGAACTATCAAATAACCCAGCAATTTTACTTGT
Organism: Nyctereutes procyonoides; assembly: GCF_905146905.1. NCBI lineage: Eukaryota > Metazoa > Chordata > Mammalia > Carnivora > Canidae > Nyctereutes > Nyctereutes procyonoides. The sequence goes on along the minus strand of NW_026575140.1, from coordinate 59,854,668 downwards.
AGACATACTCACCACCCCTGAAATACTCAAGAGGGCCTGGATGGCTCAGTCAGTTAAGTGTCTGACTCTTGATTTTATTAGCTCAGGTCATGATCTCAAGGTCATGAGATTGAGCCTTGCAGTGGCTCCATGCTCTCTCTCCCTCTCTGTCCCTCTCCCTCCCCACCCCTGCTCACACTTGCATGTGCTCTATGTCTCTAAAAAAAATCAAAATTTAAAAATTTAAGGAAAGAAAAGAGGTATCAAACAAATACCTGTACTGGGATCTTCACAGCAGTACTTTTCACAATAGACAAAAGGTGGATAGAAACAAAATGCATTAGTGGATGAAAGGACCACCAATGTGGTAGGTACATAGGATTGGTTATTATTTGGCAATAAAAAGAATGAAGTATCTGTATATGTTATACTGTAAACATCTCAGAAACATTATGCTAAGTGCAAAAAGCTGGACACAAAAGGTCTTACAGTGTATGGCTCCATTTAAAAAAAATTTTATTGGAGTTCAATTTGCCAACATATAGCATAACCCCCAGTGCTCATCCTGCCAAGTGCCCCCCTCAGTGCCCATCACTCAGTCACCCCAACCCCTTGCCCACCTCCCCTTCCATTACCCCTTGTTTGTTTCCCAGAGTTAGGTGTCATGTTATGTCACCCTCACTGATACTTTCACTCATTTTCTCTCCCTTATTTAAAAAATAAATTTATTTTTTATAGGTGTTCAATTTGTCAACATACAGAATAACACCCAGTGCTCATCCCGTCAAGCGCCCACCTCAGTTCCTGCCACCAAGCCAGCCCCACCCCCACCCCCCTCCCCTTCCACCACCCCTAGTTCGTTTCCCAGAGTTAGGAGTCTTTCATGTTCTGTCTCCCTTTCTGATATTTCCCACACATTTCTTCTCCTTTCTCCTTTATTCCCTTTCACTATGTTTTATATTCCCCAAATAAATGAGACCATATAATGTTTGTCCTTCTCCGATTGACTTATTTCACTCAGCATAATACCCTCCAGTTCCATCCACGTTGAAGCATAATGGTGGGTATTTGTCGTTTCTAATGGCTGAGGAATATTCCATTGTATACATAGACCACATCTTCTTTATCCATTCATCTATCGATAGACACTGAGGCTCCTTCCACAGTTTGGCTGTTGTGGACATTGCTGCTATAAACATCGGGGTGCAGGTGTCCTGGCGTTTCACTGCATCTGTATCTTTGGGGTAAATCTCCAGTAGTGCAAGTGCTGGGTCGTAGGGCAGGTCTATTTTTAACTCTTCGAGGAACCTCCACACAGTTTTCCAGAGTGGCTGCACCAGTTCACTTCCCACCAACAGTGCAGGAAGGTTCCTCTTTCTCCACATCCTCTCCAACATTTGTGGTTTCCTGCCTTGTTAATTTTCCCCATTCTCACTGGTGTGAGGTGGGATCTCATTGTGGTTTTGATTTGTATTTCCCTGATGGCAAGTGATGCAGAGAATTTTCTCATGTGCTTGTTGGCCATGTCTATGTCTTCCTCTGTGAGATTTCTGTTCATGTCTTTTGCCCATTTCATGATTGGATTGTTTGTTTCTTTGCTGTTGAGTTTCATAAATTCTTTATAGATTTTGGATACTAGCCCTTTATCTGATAGGTCATTTGCAACTATCTTCTCCCATTCTGTAGATTGTCTTTTAGTTGTGTTGACTGTTTCTTTTGCTGTGCAGAAGCTTTTTATCTTGATCAAGTCCCAAGAATTCATTTTTGCTTTTGTTTCCCTTGCCTTCATGGATGTATCTTGCAAGAAGTTGCTGTGGCCAAATTCAAAAAGGGTTGTGTTTTCTAGGATTTTGATGGAATCTTGTCTCACATTTAGATCTCTCATCCATTTTGAGTTTGTCTTTGCGTATGGTATAAGACAATGGTCCAGTTTCATTCTTCGGCATGTGAATGTCCAATTTTCCCAGCGCCATTTATTGAAGAGACTGTCTTTTTTCCAGTAGATAGTCTTTCCTGCTTTATTGAATATTAGTTAACCATAAAGTTGGGGGTCCACTTCTGGATTCTCTATTCTGTTCCATTGATCTATGTGTCTGTTTTTGTGCCAGTACCACACTGTCTTGATGACCACAGCTTTGTAGTACATCCTGTAATCTGGCATTGTGATGCCCCCAGATATGGTTTTCCTTTTTAATATTCCCCTGGCTATTCGGGGTCTTTTCTGATTCCACACAAATCTCCAGATGATTTGTTCCAACTCTCTGAAAAAAGTCCATGGTATTTTGATAGGGATTGCATTAAATGTGTAAATTGCCCTGGGTAGCATTGACATTTTCACAATATTAATTCTTCCAATCCATGAGCATGGAATATTTTCCCATCTCTTTGTGTCTTCCTCAATTTCTTTCAGAAGTATTCTGTAGTTTTTAGGGTATAGATCCTTTACCTCTTTGTTTAGGTTTATTCCTAGGTATCTTATGCTTTTGGGTGTTTGTAAATGGGATTTACTCCTTAATTTCTCTTTCTTCAGTCTCATTGTTAGTGTAGAGAAATGTCACTGACTTTTGGGAATTGATTTTATATCCTGCCACACTGCCAAATTGCTGTATGAGTTCTAGGAATCCTGGGGTGGAGTCTTTGGGTTTTCTATGTACAGATTAATGTCATCTGCAAAGAGGGGGAGTTTGACTTCTTCTTTGCCAATTTGAATGCTTTTTATTTCTTTTTGTTGCCTTATTGCTGAGGCTAGGACTTCTAGTACTATTTTGAAGAGCAGTGATGAGAGTGGGCATCCCTGTCATGTCCCTGATCTTAGGGGAAAGGCTCCCAGTGTTTCTCCATCGAGAATGATATTTGCTGTGGGCTTTTCATAGATGGCTTTTAAGATGCTGAGGAATGCTCCCTCTATCTTTACACTCTGAAGAGTTTTGATCAGGAATGTATGCTGTATTTTGTCAAATGCTTTCTCTGCATCTATTGAGAGGATCATGTGGTTCTTGTTTTTTCTCTTGCTGATATGATCAATCACATTGATTGCTTTACGAGTGTTGAACCAGCCTTGCATCCTGGGGATAAATCCTACTTGGTCATGGTGAATAATATTCTTAATGTACTGTTGGATCCTATTGGCTAGTATCTTGTTGAGAATTTTTGCATCTGTGTTCATCAGGGATATTGGTCTATAATTCTCCTTTTTTGGTGGGGTCTTTGGTTTTGGAATCAAGGTGATGCTGGTTATGGCTCCATTTACATGAAATACACAGAATTGGTAAATTAACGGTTACAAAATCAATTGACAGGGTGCCAGGGGCTGGGATGAGGGAGAACAGGGAGTGCCTGCCTACTATCACAAGGTTTACTTTTTGGTTCACAAACTGTTTTGGAACTTAATATGGATAGTCGCACAATGTTATAAATATATTAAATGCCATTCACTTTAAAATGTTTTTTTTTATGTTATGAAAATTTCACCTCAATAAGAAATCACTGGACCCTGTGTTCCAGGCAAAACAAAAAGAGAAAATAGAGAAATTGAATTATTTTGATTAGCACTGTAATTAAAATTATGCTACTCAGATAAGGGCACATTCAGTCATTCTGTAATTTATTTCTTACAACTTCACTGAATGTCTAATTATCTTGAAATAAAAAATTTAATTGAAAAGATTATTGGAGTTTGTTGAAAAGCTGAAAGGTCATTTAAATGGGGAGATATAATCAGTAGGTACTTGGGACTTAGTCCACTCTTCTATTTTCTATTGGTTTAATAGACATATACTACTTACTGTGTGGTAGGCACAGTGCTAAGTGCTTTACAAATAATAACTCTGTAAGCAGCTATTCTTATAGCCACTTCCTGGAACAGTGTCCCCAGTGCTGGCAACAGTGCTTGGCACTTGGTAAATGCTACATAGATAAGTGTTGGAGGATTAGATGGTACTCTTTCCAAGTTGCCCTCATTGCCTTTGTTTCAGTATCTAAATTCCTAGATAAAATTTCTTTCATCTAGATGACTCTAAGTCTTCAGATATTTGGCTTCTTCTGAAAGTAGAACTTCATATGTGAAGCTGGGAGCAGATGGTTTGATTGGGAGGGGAGCCCAGGAAGCAGTAGAGAAGGTGCATAGATAATGGGCTGGGGAGAGAGAAGAAGCCCACACTATGGTAAGTCCTTGAAGTTGAGGCTGGCACAGTTTTGCAAGAATCTCTGAAGAACATACAGAATGGGACTCTCCATCTGAAGGACAGGAGGTTGGGGCACTTCTCTGCCACTTCCCATGCCTCCCTGCCTGAGAGCTGCCCATACTCCTGGACTTTGCTTTTGTGGGGCTGAGCAAGCTCTTTGGCTCTGAACAGGCTTTGGTGTGGAACTGTGGAGGTGGAGTGCTTTAGATGGCATGTTGGCGCTTGTACAGACAGGTGGTCCCAACTGCAGCGGGAATCAGCTGTGGTGTGTTGATGAGATGCAGGGCAGCAGAAGCATTTGCTACATCTGATACATATGATCTTTAATTTAGTGAACAACTTTTAAATGATAATCAAAGAAAATATCATAGATTAAATGCACAAATGTAACAGTTACAAACTGAGTTGTTAGATATCTAAAATCCAGCATTCATTTTTAGAAGATAGATCACTGTCTCAAATATTTATGGTGATAGACACGATATGTACAAACTGTCTACCCTTAGGTCATGGAAACCTTCTGCTGTTGGCTTTCCCTTCCACCCACTCCCCCAGACTCAAGCTCTTTGGTTTACAGCTGACTCTTCTCAAGCATCTGTGTTTACTGAACAGCAGTTCAATATTCCCATAAATGGTCTGTGCTTCTCTAGAAAAATGCTTGTCTTTCAGCATCATCACTGGTGTGTATTGTGATTGCTCAAAATTTAATGGAAGGGTTATGACTTCGGTTTATACTCTGATATCATTAGTGGGCCATGACCCACCTGGAGTTTGTAATACAGCATTTTCTCGGAAATCAGTCACAGGACCTGGGATTATTAAAAGAGAATGAAAACACATCTTTATCAAAGACCATATCGGTGCAGATGGAAAGCTAGGTCTATTTTTGAACATTAGCTTTTTTTCACTAATTTTTAATCACAGACTACTTTTCCCTGAATATAACAAGTAGAAAGTAGTTAGTTTTCCTGTAGAAAGGTCTCTGAAGATTTCACTCATCCTTTTTTGTCTCTCTAATCTCCCAAATGACTGGAAATAATGGAGGAAGAGGTGCTGGGACTCCTCTGGGGTAATGATCTCATGGCTCCCAAGGGTGGGTATGCAGTCATCATAGTTGGGGACAAAAGTCAGGGTGGTAACTGGGGGTCGAATAAGATCTGGCAATCTTGAGAATGTGAAGTAATTTGGAATACAGCATGCTCACAGAGTGGGTATTTTATCCTGCTGGATAGAAAAGACCGTCAGGTGTGCTGGTGTCTGTTACTCTTGGTAGCCCCTAGTTTAAAGACTAGGAGGCTAGCTCAGAGTTGAGGAGATGCCTTTTTTCCAAGAGTAAGAATAATTTTGATTTTCAGTATTTCCAGTGGAGCAGATCCCTCCGGGAAAGTCGTGAGAGCTGCATGTCAATTGCTGTTATCCCAGTGGTATTTAGAACATTTTAGAAAATTTGGCCTGGGAGGGGGCTGCGTCCTGCTGCTTTCAGGAGCCATGGCCTGGGAGCACTATTCCAGCAGTGCAGGCCCTGGATCCCAGGGTGCTAAGGGGACACAGCCCAGGATCCTGCACTCCTCTGGGGACAGGCAGAGGCAGGGAGAGCACAGGACAGTGAGGGCTTTCCTGCTGCTAGGTGCCCCCAAGTTGTGCAGGTTAGTGCCCCCCGCCCTGGGAGCATCCAGGCCAGTGTGGACTGGGAGACTGCGGAAGTCCAAAGAAATAATCCACAAAAACACGGACTGAATAGGTATTATAATGACATGAAATTCATATCTTTCAATAGTAACTCTGAACGTGAATGAGCTAAATGATCCCTTCACAAGACACAGGGTTTCAGACTGGATAAAAAAGCAAGATCTATCTATTTGCTGTCTACAAGAGACTCATTTTAGACAGAAGGACACCTACAGCCTGAAAATAAAAGGTTGGAGAACCATTTACCATTCAAATGGTCCTCAAAAGAAAGCTGGGGTAGCAATCCTTATATCAGGTAAATTAAAGTTTATCCCAAAGACTGTAGTAAGAGATGAAGAGGAACACTATATCGTACTTAAAGGCTCTATCCAACAAGAGGACCTAACAATCATGAATGTTTATGCCCCGAATGCGGGAGCTGCCAAGTATATTAATCAATTAATAACCAAAGTTAAGACATACTTTAAAGAAGAAAAAATGCTTATCCTACTAAAGCTGTTCCGAATTCAATTTCTGGTCTCTGACCCTGGCAGAATCATCTAGGGTGAAATTTACTTAGGTCATGGTTGATATTCTTGATGCAGCCCACTCATACAGCCATTCTGCACTGAGCAAAGTGACTAGAAAGAACTCACCACAAAAGAAAGAATCAGAAACAGTACTCTCTGCCACAGAGTTACAGAATTTGGATTACAATTCAATGTCAGAAAACCAATTCAGAAGCACAATTATAAAGCTACTGGTGGCTCTGGAAAAAAGCATAAAAGAATCAAGAGACTTCATGACTGCAGAATTTAGATCTAATCAGGCCAAATTAAAGATCAATTAAATGAGATGCAATCCAAACTGGAAGTCCTAATGACGAAGGTTAATGAGGTAGAAGGAGTGAGTGACATAGAAGACAAGTTGATGGCAAGGAAGGAAACTGAGGAAAAAAGAGAAAAACAAGAGACTATGAAGTAAGGTTAAGGGAAATAAATGGCAGCTGTTCCGAAAGACAGGAAGAGATGGAGTACTTCCAAACTCGTTCTATGAGGCCAGCATCACCTTAATTCCAAAACCAGACAAAGACCCCACCAAAAAGGAGAATTATAGACCAATTTCCCTGATGAACACAGATGCAAAAATTCTCAACAAGATACTAGCCAATAGGATCCAACAATACATTAAGAAGATTATTCACGATGACCAAGTGGGATTTATCCCCGGGATGCAAGGCTGGTTTAACACTTGTAAAGCAATCAATGATGTAGATCATATAAACAAGAGAAAAATAAGAACCATATGATCCTCTCAATAGATGCAGAGAAAGCATTTGACAAAATACAGCATCCATTCCTGATCAAAACTCTTCAGAATGTAGGGAATAGAGGGAACATTCCTCAACATCTTAAAAGCCATCTACAAAAAACCCACAGCAAATATAATTCTCAATGGGGAAACACTGGGAGCCTTTCCCTTATGATCAGGAATACAACAGGGAGGTCCACTTTCACCGTTATTCAACATAGTACTAGAAGTGCTCGCCTCAGCAATACTGTCTTGAGGATCACAGATTTTTAGTATAACTTGAAATCCAGCATTGTGATGCCCCCGGCTCTGGTTTTCTTTTTCAATATTCCCCTGGCTATTCACGGTTTTTTCTGATTTCACACAAATCTTGAGATTATTCATTCCAACTCTATGAAGAAAGTCCATGCTATTTTGATAGGGATTGCATCGAATGTATACATTGCCCTGGGTAGCATTGACATTTTCACAATATTAATTCTGCCAATCCATGAGCATGGAATATTTTTCCATCTCTTTGAGTCTTCCTCAATTTCTTTCAGAAGTGTTCTATAGTTTTTAGGGTATAGATCCTTTACCTCTTTGGTTAGGTTTATTCCTAGGTATCCTATGCTTTTGGGTGCAATTGTAAATGGGATTGACTCCTTAATTTCTCTTTCTTCAGTCTCATTGTTAGTGTAGAGAAATGCCACTGACTTCTGGGCATTGATTTTGTATCCTGCCACACTGCCAAATTGCGGTATGAGTTTTAGCAATCGTTGGGGTGGAGTCTTTTGGGTTTTCTATGTACAGTATCATGTCATCTGTGAGGAGGGAGAGTTTGACTTCTTCTTTGCCAACTTGAATGCCTTTTATTTCTTTTTGTTGCCTGATTGGTATTGGCACAAAAACAGACATGGATCAATGGAACAGAATAGAGAACCCAGAAATGGGCCCTCAACTCTATGGTCAACTGTCATTTGACAAGCAGGAAAGACTATCTGCTGGAAAAAGGACAGTCTCTTCAATAAACAGTGCTGGGAAAATTGGACATCCACATGCTGAAGAAGGAAACTAAAGCATTCTCTTATACCATACACAAAGATAAGCTCAAAATGGATGAAAGATCTAAATGTGAGACAGGAATACATTAAAATGCTAAAGGAGGACACAGGCAACACCTTTTGTGAACTTGGCCTCAGTAACTTCTTGCAAGATACATCCTGAAGGCAAGGGAAACTGAAGCAAAAATGAACTTGGGACTTAATCAGGATGAAAAGCTTCTGCACAGCAAAAGAAACAGTCAACACAACTAAAAGACAACCTACAGAATGGGGGAAGATAGTTGCAAATGACCTATCAGTTAAAGCGCTAGTATCCAAGATTTATAAAGAATTTATGAAACTCAACAGCAAAGAAACAAACAATCCAATTATGAAATGGGCAAAAGACATGAACAGAAATTTCACCAAAGAAGTCATACACATGGCCAGCAAGCACATGAGAAAATGTTCCACATCACTTGCCATCAGGGAAATACAAATCAAAACCACAATGAGATCCCACCTCACACCAGTGAGAATGGTGAAAATTAACAAGATAGGAAACAATAAATGTTGGAGAGGATGTGGAGAAAGGGGAACCCTCTTGCACTGTTAGTGAATGTGATCTGGTACAGCCACTCTGGAAAACTATGTGGAGGTTCTTCAAAGAGTTAAAAATTGAGCTACCCTTTAATCCATCAATTGCACTGCTGGCGATTTACCCCAAAGATACAGATGCAGTGAAACGCCAGGACATCTGCACCCTGATGTTTATAGCAGCAATGTCCACAATAGCCAAACTGTTGAAAGAACCTCAGTGTCTATCGATAGGTGAATGGATAAAGAAGATATGGTATATATATATAATATATTAATATATCATGAAATATTATATTTGTATATAATATTTTATATAGTAAATATATGAATAATAAAATATTCATAATTAATAATTAATAATAATGATAAATTTTATTTCAACAATGAAATGAAAATAATGAAATATTATATATATACATATATATATAATGAAATATTACTCGGCCATTAGGAATGACAAATACCTACCATTTGCTTCAACGTGGTTGGAACTGGAAGGTATTATGCTGAGTGAAGTAAGTCAATCAGAGAAAGACAAACATTATATGTTCTCATTCATTTGTGGAATATAAAACATAGTGAAAGGGGAAAGGAGAGAAAATGAGTGGGAAATATCAGAGTGACAGAACATGAGAGACTCCTATCTCTGGGAAACAAACAAGGGGTAATGGAAGATAAAGTGGACAGGGGATGTGGTGACTGGGTGACGGGCACTGAGGGGGGGGCACTTGACAGGATGAGCACTGGGTGTTATGCTATATGTTGGCAAATTGAACTCCAATAAAAAATATACCAAAAAAATAAGAAAATTTGGCCTGTTAGGGTCAAGTGGACCCATAGAGACACAGAAGCATTCTAGACCATCATTAAAGGATTAAGAAAAAAGCAAACAAGTGAGATCAGCAGTTACTGAAGCCTCTTTTCTCAAACTGAAGTGGCAGGATCAGATCCTGCTTCTTCTTCTTTTTAAAAATAACTTTGTTGGGATGCTCTCACTTATGTGTGGAATCTAAAATAGTAATATCCCAAGAAGCAGAGATAGAATGGTGGTTGCTGGGGGTGCAACTCAGGGAATAAGGAAGACTATCAAATGGTACAAAATTTCAGTTATGCAAGACACACGAGTTCTGAAGATCTCATGAGTGCCATGATGATCATAGTTAACAATACTGTATGCTAAAAATCTGCTAAGACACAGATTGTGCTTCTTGAACTTGACTTTCCAGACTCAACTGGCTGAGGCCAGTGAGGCACAGTCTTCCTTATATCAATTTCCAGCTGGCCCCTCCAGTCCCTGACTCCCTCCCCCTTGCTTCTGGGCTTTAGTGAAGTTGTTTGGTTTCACCTGTTACCTGAAACGGCCTCCATGTCCCCTGACATCATCCTGGAGATGAGGGGCCCCAGTGGACCACACGTGTGGATAATAAACACAATAGTCCTCCATGTCTTCTTCTAGTTTGGAAGTTCTTATCCTCAGAGACACACTTCACTGCTTCCATTGTATGTAAAGTCTTCCATCCAAACAGTAAAGTGACCCTGGCATGAGAACACCACTTTCTAGGGAATAACCACATGGTTGAGGAGCTTAGATCGATTCCCCCCAGTTCAGCCCTATTCCATTCTGGATGTTCTCTGGGATGGTTTTAGTCTTCCAGAGCTATGCCCCTGGATGGACCTCCTTCCAAAGGCGAGGTGTAATGGTCTGTCACTCTAGGCACTGCCTTATGTCTTCTGGTAAAGAATCTTGGTTGTGACAGCCAAAAAGCAGGAATATTCCCATGAAATACTGCAGACACAGTGAAGAGAGACATTCTTTTTTGAGGAACTTAGTCTGGTCTTTAGTTCACTTATAATTAAGATGCTGAAGAAAATGTATAATGTATTTTATCTACCCTGCACAAGATCGCCAAAATGTACTCCCGTATTTCTCTCCACCCTGTCTCATCTTTATTACATTTGTGATACAGTGAAGCTAACAGCAGTGATAGCCAGGTCCCTCTCCTTGGCTTGAACATGGACATTTTCTCTTATTTTCCACATTGCTACCCTCTGCACATGTCTGTCTAAATTTCCTGATCTTATAAAGATGCTTGTCTTATTGATTCAGGGCGGGATAAAGCAGACCAAATGTGAGTGGGATGTAGGGAAGGACAGGCCATATGGGGTCTCTGATGATGCTAATGATTTTGTGTTTATCCAACAACCAAATGGTTTCAAGTGCATCACGAAGCACATGAATTTTCATTCCCACCCATGCTTTTGCCATAGGTATGACAAGAACAGATGTGAATTTTGGAAAGGTGACTGGCTCCAGGGTGATGAACTAGTTGAAGGGAAGCCACACTCCTGTCAGAAGACCAGCTGAAGTTACTGCAGTGGAGGATAGGAGGCCGTGGAGGCAGGTCAGAGCCCGTGGAGGCAGGTCAGAGCCCTGCGTGGCCTACAACTTTGTAGCAACAAGCACGTCTATGGCACAGGCCTTGAGATCTGAGTACCATCCTACTGTCACCGGGACCTTGGAGCAAAGGCTGCTTCCACGTTTAGAGAAGGGAAAGTAAAAGGACAGCCTTGTTAGGTTAGAAAGTAAAGAACTGCTCAAGAAATTACAGCAGTGCATTAGCATGATTCAGAGCCAAGGAATTCTTACTGGTTAGATGTAGGACACTTTGAGCAGCAAAATTATAATATGGTCATGGTCATGGATTATAATCCACTGAAGACACAAACAGAATCTGTGAGTACAGTGATAAAGGTAGGTATGGAGGGAAAACTCCCCCAGCTAATAAATGTACAATGACTAATGGAAAATCAGTATTTTGCCAAACCTATGTAATTATTAGCTCAAGCAAGAACCACCAATGTACACTAGGTTCACTGCAATGAAAGAATATTCGGCCTTAAACATCACCCCACAGATGACTTTTTACAAAGAGAAAACAGTATCTTTACAGGAGTGATGTGGTAATACTACCTAACAAGTGATCATATTTAGCATCATTAATATCAGAACAAAATGGGGCACCTGGGGAGCTCTGTCAGTGACGTGTCTGCCTTCAGCTCAGGTCATGGTCTCAGGGTCCTGGGATTGAGCTCCGTGTTGGGCTCCCTGCTCAGTGGGGAGTCTGCTTCTCCCTCTCCTTCTGCCCCTCTTCCTCCTCTTGCTCTGTCTCTCAAATAAATTTTAAAAAATCTTAAAAAATATATTGGAACAAAACTAACATTATATTCTCCCTGTAGTGATGCTTATATCTTTTGAGACACACAAAATCAACTAAGTAGCATTTTTGCCAAAAATATTTGACTTGCATCTAAAATGAGGAAGCCATCACATAAATCCAGATGGACACAATCACCTGAACTCCTCGGAATGCCAACGTCATGAAGAGTTTAAAAAGTGTGTTTTAGGAAGGGGTTTCCCATCCAGATTGGAGATGACTAAGGTGGTGGGACAAGCAGATGCAGTGCACCATCCATTGAGTTTGTAGGGAAAATAGCTAAAAAGGGTCTTTATCTAAGTAAAGGTTGTACAAGAGCTTGTATTATTTTATATAGTTTTCCACTAGTTTGAATTCAGGATAATTAAAAAACTAAAACAGAAGCAGGGAAGAGGCAATAGCTAAAGCCCATACCTGCATGCATTATAGATAGAATAGCATTCATACCTCATGACCAATTCACCAGAAATAAATGTATTGCAAACATTGTCCTAATTTGTAGTAAGTGTGTTTCATTATAACACAAGCTTTTCTCAAAATTCTCCTACAGTCTCCTTCTTTTGATCATGCTCCTCTTACTGTGCAGTGCTCTATGTTTCTGAATTTTCACTCCATCTTGAACACAGATGTTTGCTCTGATGGATGTCAGGCACTGTGCCAGATGCTGAGACACAAAGATAAAAATATAAATAAAATTGTTTTGTGCCCCAGAAGAATTTACAGGCTATGAAGATAGAGAACAGAAGCAGATAGATGACAATGCCTTAAGAACCTTCACGCAAATCGATTCACTTACACTGATTTGTTCATGGGAGTTCCAGTTTAAAACAATGCCAACCATCATTACCAGCAGCCAATGCAGGCTATCTAAGATTTCTTCTTCCTCTTTTTAAAACTTTTATTTTTAAGTCATCTCTACACACCCAGTGTGGGGCTCAATCCTGAGCTCAAAGGTCTCATGCTCCACCACCTGCACCAGCCAAGCACCCCTATTGGATTCCTTCTCAGAACCAAGTCACAGGAATGGAGAAGAAGTGGCAGCACCACTAAAACCTAGGCTTAGGGAAAACTCAGGAACAGAATGTGGTTGCAATTCTCCCAACCCTGAAGGAGACGGCACTGGGATGAGGAGGGTACAGAGGCCAGGCTTGTGGCACAGACCCTGTCTGCCATCTGGTTTGTGCATCCCGACTGAGACCTGCTTCGTCCCAGGGAAAGCACCTGCCTGACTTTCCAAGGGACAGGGCCACCCTCTCCCTCTCTGCTTCTCACGCCGACTTTTAACTGTTTAGTTAATTATGAAGTACTTCAAGCATACAAACCAGTGAAGAGAAAGCGTAACAGGAAACCCATGTACTACCACCTACATTTTAGAAAGTATCATATCTCTTTTTTAATTTAATAAAATGGAACAGAAGTAGGAGCCTTCTTATTCCTACAGTGTTTACTCTTTCCCATCCCAGAGGCAACCCTGGGGTTAGTATGTATTTTCCCTTCCATGTTTTTACTTTTGGGTATTATTTCATTTCGTTTTATTTTTTAAAAATATTTTTTTCATTTATTTGACACAGAGAGACAGAGTGGGAATGTTCACACGTTAGCAAGAGGAGGGGAAGAGGGAGAGAAACCCAAGTAGATGTGCTGCTGAGCTCGATCCCACGACCCTGAGCTGAAATCAAGTGCCAGTCACTGAATAGACTGAGACACCCCGGCACCACAGGTATTATTTTAAATAAGGTTCGTGTACATAAAGTTAATATTGTGGCTTTCTTATTTTTTTAAAGATTTTATTTATTTATTCATAGAGACAGAGAGAGAGAGGGAGGCAGAGACACAGGCAGAGGGAGAAGCAGGCATCATACAGAGAGCCTGACATGGGACTCGATCCAGGGTCTCCAGGATCACACCCTGGGCTGCAGGCGGCGCTAAACCGCTGTGCCACCAGGGCTGCCCAATATTGTGGTTTTCTGTGTTTTCATAGGTCATTAGAATAAATACACATGGCTTGAATCAGACTGAACTTGTATTTTGCAGCCTGTTTTTATTCACTCAGTATTTCCAGTATTTATATTGTCAACATGTCTAAATCTTCTTTCATTCTTTTTACAGATGTGTAGGTTTCAATTCTAATAAGAAGCCATGCCTTGTCTATTGCCTCTCTCTCTTTGGCTCTTAACAGCACTTGGCCCTGTTCTGCACCTTCTCCCTGGTTGAGTTCTTAGAAAACCTGGGGTTGTTTGCTCTCTGCCTTCTGGGTACATTCAGCAGACAGCTATAAATGTCATTTTTTCTATATTATTCAAAGCATTTTTACTTTAAAACTTTAAAAGTAAATATGTGGCTTAATGAGATTACCCTTGTGAATTTTGAAGATTTCTGGGATAGATGTTTTGAAGCTATGTGTTGTTAGAAATACTTCTTTCAACTGATTTGTAAACACCTTCTTTCTATCTTTTATTGACTTAAGGACTCACCTAAAATTCATTATACCACACTCAAGGGTTAAGTTTGAGAACAGCTGGTATTTTATGAGAGGGTTAGTATTTGTTTGCTGAAGGGATGGGGAAGTGCAGAGAACCAGACCCTGGGATCCAGACCCTGCAGGTGGCAGCCAGAGGTCCACAACTATGTGCACCTTCTCTGCCCCCTGGTAAGACAGGGACGATGCTCATGCTGGCACTGTGTGAGGATGATGTGGGATTAGAGACACAAACACTTGAGCAGCGTCCAACTGGTTCACTAGCTCTGGCCTCTCATTCCTTCTCCCCTGATGATGTGTGACAAGATTCTGCAAACAGAGAATGAGAGGAGGCATTTGGGGAAGGCCCAGTATTGGCTTCTATGGCAACATGCCCCAGGATGGCAAATGACTTCCTGTTTACTGGTCCTGATGGATGATGGGGTGATGACAGGCCTGGTTTCTTCCAGGTCCTGGGAACAGGGCAGAAGGTAGGGGCTGGAGCTCTCCACTCAGGCAGGATCCTCCCCACAATGCAGCATTTGCATCTCCTCTTCCTGCTTTCCTGTCAGGGAAGTAGGAATTCAACCTTGCAGTCCATTGGAAAGCAAAATTTCCCTGGATTTTTATGATCTCATTCCCAATGCTTTAAGTAGTCTTCTCCATGATCAAATCAACAGCAGTTTTATGCTCACATTTAAAGAATTTTTTAAGAGTCACTGAGTTGTTCAGAGAAACAATTTTCTTTTTACACTAATAGTTCATCGAAACATCAGATTTAATCAAATTTTACATTAATTATACAACTGGCATAAATGTTTTTGGGAAGAAACACAACTCATTCTTGGTTGGGATTTGACTTGTGCAGGCCTGACAAGCAGGAATGTCCTACCACCACCCATAGCATCAGTGAGGTTGTGTGTCTTTTTAAGACGTATTTACCTATTTTTAGAGCGAGAGCACGTGCACATGGGTGTGCTGGTGAGGTGGTCAGAGGGAGAAGGAGAGAGAATCTCCAGCAGACTCCCCACTGAGCACAGCACTGTGCTGCTCTCACAAGCCTGAGATCATGACCTGAGCTGAAATCAAGATTTGGTGGCTTAACCAACTGAGCAGCCCAGGTGCCCTGACAGTGAGTTGTAAAGCAAGAAAGCAAGCTTGTGATTAGTCCAGTGAGCCTGCTAAGTAGAAGTTCATTAAAAGAGCTTGTACGAACTGAATTATAGAGTATGCCATGGCTTTCTCTTGCAGAAAATATGAAGTGCATACAACTATGAAATGTGGCTACTTCTATGCAAGAATGACATTCAGAATAAAATTATTCATCAACAACAGCTATCCAGATGTTTTAGTTTGTAAAGACATAATTTTAATGACTGAATATTTCAGTTTTCATTTGAATGTTCCAATTTTTTTGAATATGCCATTTCATTTCAATGCTAAATAAATACTTGTTCAGTTTTTAAAAGTGAACTCAATGAAATAGTATCACAGCTTTCTGATCTTCAATGGCTGTGTAACCTTGGGGTTTATTCATAAAACAGCTAGCTTACATGGAAAAACAAAAAAGTTCCAAGTGGTATGCTCCCACGTGTAGATTGGACAACACTCTCAGCTACCATATGATCGATTGTGTACAAAGAAAGCAAAAAAAAAAAAAAAAGTTGGAGGAAGAAGAAAAAAAATTAGCCAAGGAGCTCAACTGGTTCCAAACCATACCCCAAAAGAGGCAGTGTTGTTTCAGTGAAAGAGGTTCCAGCGAACTTGGTAGTAAGTAATAAAGCAGACATTACAATGGAGACTGAATTTAAAAGATACAAATAAAAAAATAAAAGATACAAATAGAACCTTCTGGCTCAGCATAAATCTTTACCCATCTTCATTAAAATAGGCAGTGAGTGGCAAGGCACAGGCAACAGAGCCAACCGTGTGTTCCAGCCATTTCTGGGTCAGTAGCCAGGGGTTACCACTGACCAAGAACACCTTTGCACCAGGTTAAGTGTCCTGGCCATATCTGAGGGGGCATGGGATGTTCAGGTTCGGGTCCTGGGATGTTCAGAGTAGTCATTCATCCAGGATGATTTGCCTTTAAGGTTCTGCAGGTTTCACATGACTGTTCTTGTTTTGTTCTCTTTTCCTGGAGATTTCACTCACTTTCTCCTGATCTTAGTGATCTACCCAAAAGCGTGATTGTTGGGATCCACTCAGGAGGGGAACCTGGTGCGGCAGAGGGTCTGCCAGGCATCTTGTCCATCCTACCAGAAGGCTGGCCTGACTTCTTCGGAAGAGGAGATATGAGCATGGAACAGATGTCTGATGAGAATATGTGTATAGTTTGCTGGTTCCTCGAAACAACAATAACTGTTTCTGCATTTACTCAGCTTTTTTCTCAGTATCTTCTAGCATCTTCCTCCCCAGGGTTCCTTCATGAGTGTCAGTGTAGCGTAGTTCCCTACTGACACCTGACCTGATGATGCCCATATCCAGGTGCTGCCAGACAACAAACTGCTCCTTATACTAATTTGACTGTGATGGTTTCTTCTCACCAAGTGGCAGCTGCAGTTGTTAGGATTAAAACAAACAAAATTCAATGCTACTAAATATGAGAGAACCAACATTTTCAAAACCTCTCAAGTTTAGAGTCATTCCTGAGATAGGGTATGATTTTGCCTTCTGAATTGTGCTGTTTTCAGATTTTAGGTAATAAGTAATTTAAACTAAGTGAGAATTTTTTAAAAAAGTAAAATGAGATATTTAAAACATTTAGAGTTTGTCTAAGTAATAGCTTTGGAACAGAGTGCTTTGACCTAGACACATTCCTCGTGGGTTTGAGATGAATAAGCTAAGTATTAATATACGTTTGAAATAATCCAAGGAATATAATCAAGTATATTATTTGATATGGGATGGTGAAGACCTCTTGAGATTATAGGAAAATATTTTTTCATTTTATTTATTTATTTATTTATTTATTTATTTATTTATTTATTTATTTATTCATTCATTCATTTATTATTATTTTTAATAATAAATTTATTTTTTATTGGTGTTCAATTTACCAACATACAGAATAACACCCAGTGCTCATCCCGTCAAGTGCCCCCCTCAGTGCCCGTCACCCATTCACCCCCACCTCCCGTCCTCCTCCCCTTCCACCACCCGTAGTTCATTTCCCAGAGTTAGGAGTCTTTATGTTCTGTCTCCCTTTCTGATATTTCCCACACATTTCTTCTCCCTTCCCTTATATACCCTTTCACTATTGTTTATATTCCCCAAATGAATGAGAAAATACAATGTTTGTCCTTTTCCGATTGACTTACTTCACTCAGCATAATACCTTCTAGTTCCATCCACGTTGAAGCAAATGGTGGGTATTTGTCGTTTCTAATGGCTGAGGAATATTCCATTGTATACATAAACCACATCTTGTTTATCCATTCATCTTTCGATGGACACCGAGGCTCCTTCCACAGTTTGGCTATTGTGGACATAGCTGCTGGAAACATCGGGGTGCAGGTGTCCCGGCGTTTCACTGCATCTGTATCTTTGGGGTAAATCCCCAGCAGTGCAATTGCTGGGTCCTAGGGCAGGTCTATTTTTAACTCTTCGAGGAACCTCCACACAGTTTTCCAGAGTGGCTGCACCAGTTCACATTCCCACCAACACCGCAAGAGGGTTCCCTTTTCTCTGCATCCTCTCCAACATTTGTTGTTTCCTGCCTTGTTAATTTTCCCCATTCTCACTGGTGTGAGGTGGTATCTCATTGTGGTTTTGATTTGTATTTCCCTGATGGCAAGTGATGCGGAGCATTTTCTCATGTGCATGTTGGCCATGTCTATGTCTTCCTCTGTGAGATTTCTCTTCATGTCTTTTGCCCATTTCATGATTGGATTGTTTGTTTCTTTGCTGTTGAGTTTCATAAATTCTTTATAGATCTTGGAAACTAGCCCTTTATCTGATACATCATTTGCAAATATCTTCTCCCATTCTGTAGGTTGTCTTTGAGTTTTGTTGACTGTATCCTTTGCTGTGCAAAAAGCTTCTTATCTTGATGAAGTCCCAATAGTTCATTTTTGCTTTTGTTTCTTTTGCCTTCGTGGATGTATCTTGCAAGAAGTTACTGTGGCTGAGTTCAAAAAGGGTGTTGCCTGTGTTCTCCTCTAGGATTTTGATGGAATCTTGTCTCACATTTAGATCTTTCATCCATTTTGAGTTTATCTTTGTGTATGGTGTAAGAGAATGGTCCAGTTTCAATCTTCTGCATGTGGATGTCCAATTTTCCCAGCACCATTTATTGAAGAGACTGTCTTTCTTCCAGTGGATAGTCTTTCTTGCTTTGTCAAATATTACTTGACCATAGAGTTGAGGGCCCATTTCTGGGTTCTCTATTCTGTTCCATTGATCTATGTGTCTGTTTTTGTGCCAGTACCACACTATCTTGATGACCACAGCTTTGTAGTACAACCTGAAATCTGGCATTGTGATGCCCCCAGATATGGTTTTCTTTTTTAAAATTCCCCTGGCTTTTCGGGGTCTTTTGAAAATATTTTTTCACTTTATTTATTATTTATTTATTTATTATTATTTATTTATTATTTTTTGTAATTTTTTATTGGTGTTCAATTTGCCAACATATAGAATAGCACCCAGTGTGCATCCTGTCAAGTGCCCACCTCAGTGCCCGTCACCCAGTTACCCCTACCCCCCACCCACCTCCCCTTCCACCACCCCTTGTTCATTTCCCAGAGTTAGGAGACTTTCATGTTTTGTCTCCCTTTCTGATATTTCCCACTTATTTTTCCTCCTTTCCCCTTTATTCTGTTTCACTATTTTTTTATTCCCCAAATGAATGAGACCATATAATGTTTGTCCTTCTCTGATTGACTTATTTCACTCAGCATCATACCCTCCAGTATACAATGGAATATTACTCAGCCATTAGAAACGACAAATACCCACCATTTGCTTCGATGTGGAAGGAAAATATTTTTTAAAAAGATTGTGTAAGCTACATAAAATTAAACATTTCTGTCTATAAAAAGCACTATGTTCAAAATATGAACTAATATGGAAAAGGACAAATTATAACTAAAACTCAGGCAAATATGTAGTGTTTCCTTCCAGGTAAAGAAAAATATCTTTTAGGACTTCACTGTAAGAATATTCAAAAATATAATTATTTTTAAAAATTTTTTATTGAAGTTCGATTTACCCACATACAGTATAACACCCAGTGTTCATACCATCAAGTGCCCTCCTCGGTGCCCATCACCCATATACCCCACCCCCCTGCCCACCTCCCCTTCTGCTACATTTTGTTCATTTCCCAGAGATAGGAGTCTCTCATGTTTTGTCACCCTCTCCAATTTTCCCACTTGAAATCCAGCATTGTGATGCCCCTGGCTCTGGTTTTCTTTTTCAATATTCTCCTGGCTATTCAGGGTCTTTTCTGATTCCACACAAATCTTAAGGTCATTTGTTCCAAGTCTGAAGAAAGTCCATGGTATTTTGCTAGGGATTGCATTGAATGTGTAAGTTGCCCTGGGTAGCATAGACATTTTAACAATATTAATTCTTCCAATCCATGAGCATGGAATATTTTCCCATCTCTTTGTGTCCTCCTTAATTTCTTTTAGAAGTGTTCTGTAGTATTTGGGATATAGATTCTTTACCTCTTAGGTTAGGTTTATTCCTAGGTATCTTATGCTTTTGGGTACAATTTTAATGGGATTGATTCCTTAATTTCTCTTTATGCAGTCTCATTATTAATGTATAGAAATGCCACTGATTTCTGGTTATTGATTTTGTATCCTACCACATTGCTGAATTGCTATATGAGTTCTAGCAATCTTGGGGTTGATTCTTTGGATTTCTGTATTATCATGTTATCTGCAAAGAGGGAGAGTTTGACTTCTTCTTTGTCATTTTGAATGCCTTTTATTTCTTTTTGTTGTCTGATTGCTGAGGCTAGGACTTCTAGTACTATGTTGAATAACAGTGGTGAGAATGGACATCCCTATTGTATTCCCGATCTTAGGGGAAAGGCTCTCAGTTTTTCCCCATTGAGAATGATATTTGCTGTGGGCTTTTCATAGATGGCTTTTAAGATGCTGAGGAATGTTCCCTCTATCCTACACTCTGAAGACTTTTGATCAGGAATGGATGCTGTATTTTGTTAAATACTTTCTCTGCATGTATTGAGATGCCAAGAGGGAGAGAGGGCCACAAAGTAATATTTGAAAAAAATCATAGCTGAGAACTTCCCTAATATAGGGAGTGAAACAGGCATTTAGATCCAGGAGATAGAGAGATCCCCCTCCCCAAAATCAATAAAAACTGTTCAACACCTCAACATTTAATAGTGAAACTTGAAAAATCCAAAGATAAAGAGAAAATCCTTAAAGCAGTGAGAGACAAGAGAGTCTTAACTTATATGGGGAGAAATATCAGATTATAGCAGGCCTCTCCACAGAGACCTGGCGGCCAGAAAGGGATGGCAGGATAAATTCAGGGTACTAAATGAGAAGAACATACAGCCAAGAATACTTTATCCAGCAAGGCTCTCATTCAGAATAGAAGGAGAGATAAAGAACTTTCAAGATAGGCAGAAACTGAGAATATGTGACCACCAAACAACTCTGCAGGCAATTTTAAGGGGGACCCTGTAAAAGAAAGAGGAAACCCAAAGAAACACTCCACAAAAACAGTGACTGAATAGGTATTACAATGACACTAAATTCATATCTTTCAATAGTAATTCTTAACTATTACATGAATGGGCTAAATGATCCCCTAACGAGACACAGGGTTTCAGACTGGATACAAAAGCAAGACTCATCTATTTGCTGTCTACAAGAAACTTATTTTAGACCTAAGGATATCTCCAGCCTGAAAATGAAAGGTTAGAGAACCATTTACCATTCAAATGGTCCTCAAAAGAAAGCTGGGGTAGCAATCCTCATAACAGAAAAATTAATGTTTATCCCAAAGACTGTAGTAAGAGATGAAGAGGGACACTGTATCATACTTAAAGGGTCTATCCAACAAGGAGACCTAACTATTAAGAACATGGGAGCAGCCAAGAATAGCAATTAAAAACCAAAGTAAAGAGATACTTAGATAATAATACATTATTAATAGTAGGAGACTTCAAAACAAAACTTTCTGCAAATGACGATTTTTTAAGCACAACATCACCAAAGAAACAAGGGTCTTAAATGATACACTGGACCAGATGGATTTCACAGATATATACAGAACTTTGCATTTGAATGCAACTGAATACAGATTCTTCTCAAGTGCACATGGAACTTTCTCCGGAATAGACCACATACTGGGTCAAAACAAGTCTCCATCGATACCAAAAGATTGGGAGTGTCCCCTGCATATTTTCAGACCACAATGCTTTGAAACTAGAACTCAATCACAAGAAGAAGTATGGAAGGATTTCAAACACGTGGAGGTTAAAGGCCATCCTGCTAAAAGATGAAAGGGTCAACCAGGAAATTAGAGAAGAATTTAAAAGATTCATGGAAAGTAATTAAAATGAAGATACAGCTGTTCAAAATCTTTGGGATACAGCAGAAACAGTCCTAAGAGGGAAATACATCTCAATACAAGCCTCCCTCAAAAAATTGGAAAAAACTCAAATACGCATGCTAACCTTGCCCCTAAAGCAATTGGAGAAAGAACAAGTAAAACCTACACCAGGCAGGAGGAAGATAATAAAGATTCGAGCAGAACTCAATAAAATAGTGACCAGAAAAACTGTAGAACAGATCAACGAAACCAGGAGCTGATTCTTCATAAGAATTAATAAGATAGTTAAACCATTAGCCAGCCTTATTAGAAAGAAAATAGAAAAGACTCAAATGAATAAAATCATGAATGAAAGAGGAGAGATCACAACCAATACCAAGGAAATACAAACAATTTTAAAAATGTATTATGAGCAGGTATATGCCAACAAAGTATGCAAACTAGAGGAAATGGATGCATTTTCTGGAAAATCACAAATTACCAAAACTGGAACAGGAAGAAATAGGAAACCTGAACAGGCCCATAACCCACAAGGAAATTGAAGCAGTCATCAAAAAACCTCCCAAGACACAAAAGTCCAGGGCCAGTTGGGTTCGCAGAGGAATTCTATCAATCATTTTAAAGAAGAAACAATATCTATTCTACTAAAGCTATTATGAAGGATAGAAAGAGAGGGAATACTTCCAAACTCATCTTATGAGGCCAGTGTCACCTTGATTCCAAAACCAGACAAAGACCCCACCAAAAAGGAGAATTATAGATCAATATCCCTGATAATCATGGATGCAAAAGTTCTCAACAAGATACTATCCAATAGGTTCAAATAATACATTAAGAAGATTATTCATCATGACCAAGTGGGATTTATTCTTGGGATGCAAGGTTGGTTCAATACTTGTAAAACCATCAACCTGAAAGTTCACATCAACAAGAGAAAAAACAAGAACCAAAGATTTAATTCCAATTCATTAATAATTAAAATAGTTATATTTAAAATAATGTTACCAAATTTTTGTTTTTGAGTTTAGTATAAAGCTTATAAAATTTTGATGCCCAGTGCTGTGAAGATTATATAAGTTTTGTACTCTGTGAACTGACTCAGTCAGCATGTATTAGTGCAATATGTGACAGCTTCAGAAGTCTTACAACTATTCATACTTTTGACCCAGTAATTTCATTTTTTTCCATTTTAGGAAGCAATGTTTAAGAAATAATTGGGATATGTACAAGGTTTAGTTAAGATAGCATTTATTTCAGCATTATTTATAATATATCATAAGTAACCTGGTCTCCAACAAGAGGGAATGATTGAATTAGTTATATCTATATGATGGAATATTATGCCATGTATTTAACTTAATAGTTTAAAATGTCCAAGGCCTTAATTTCTCTTTCTTCAGTCTCATTGTTAGTGTATAGAAATGCCACTGACTTCTGGGCATTGATTTTGTATCCTGCCACACTGCCAAATTGCTGTATGGGCTAGTTTCCAAGATCTATAAAGAACTTATTAAACGGGCAGCCCTGGTGGCTCAGCGGTTTAGCGCCTGCCTTCAGCCTGGGGTGTGATCCTAGAGTCCCGGGATCGAGTCCCACGTTGGGCTCCCTGCGTGGAGCCTGCTTCTCCCTCTGCCTGTGTCTCTGCCTCTCTCTCTCTGTGTGTGTGTGTCTCTAATGAATAAATAAATAAAATCTTTAAAAAAAAAAAGAACTTAGTAAACTCAAGAGCAAAGAAACAAACAATCCAATCATGAAATGGGCAAAAGACATGAACAGAAATCTCATAGAGGAAGACATAGACATGGCCAACAAGCACACGAGAAAATGCTCTGCATCACTTGCCATCAGGGAAATACAAATCAAAACCACAATGAGATACCACCTCACACCAGTGAGAATGGGGAAAATTAACAAGGCAGGAAACAACAAATGTTGGAGAGGATGCGGAGAAAAGGGAACCCTCTTGCTCTGTTGGTGGGAATGTGAACTGGAGCAGCCACTCTGGAAAACTGTGTGGAGGTTCCTCAAAGAGTTAAAAATAGACCTGCCCTAGGACCCAGCAATTGCACTGCTGGGGGTTTACCCCAAAGATACAGATGCAATGAAATGCCGGGACACCTGCACCCCGATGTTTCTAGCAGCCATGTCCACCATAGCCAAACTGTGGAAGGAGCCTCGGTGTCCATCGAAAGATGAATGGATAAAGAAGATGTGGTTTATGTATACAATGGAATATTACTCAGCCATTAGAAAGGACAAATACCCACCATTTGCTTCAACGTGGATGGAACATTACAAAATATAAAGAGTAATACTTTCAGGTACTGAGATTTGGATAAGCTTATTTTATCTATATTTTTCTATAGCATAATGTTTATTATGCTACACTTAACACATTCATTTCTATATTTACATGTTTTTGTAATAGTCTACTAATTTAAGAATTTTATAAAGAATGCTTCTCAATTGCATCAGAAGATTTTAATTTTAGTTAACAAGCAAGGGGAGGAGGAGGAAGGGGCTGCAGGAATAGACAAGAAAAGACAAAAAAGGAACTTTCCCTTGTTCTATAGTTTCTCCTGTTTCAGAGGAAGGAGATGTCGGTGAGAATGAAAATAGAAGAAAAATAACTCTGATGTGGTTTGGTGGCCCACTTAAAAGTACCATTGAGCTCTGTGATGGTTCAGTGCATTACCTACCCACGGATAGAAAGGAGCACCTGAGTGGTCAGTCAGTTAAGCGTCCAATTCTTGTCTTGGTGCAGGTCTTGATATGGTTGTGAGTTCAAGCCCTGTGATGGGCTTAATTTAAAAAAAAAATGCAGAGAGCATTGTATTTTGCTGTACATCTGCACTGAAATGCATGAAGATAAAATACAATGACTGGTTTACACAGGGCTCTTCATATTTTGTCTTTTGATGTATCTAACATTTTATATCTAAAAGATCAATTATGCAGATTGACATAGGATTGATTATAGGATTTGATGAGTGAGAGTGAACAGCTGACCTAGCTGCTTGTGATAACACCAAGGCAATGCAATGGAAGTTTCCTCTGGGTGTGCAAATCCATTTCTCCTCTGACTCAGGTAGAATTGTTGTCTATGTTTGTTGACATCTCAGTTATTGTTTCATCTTTTCCTCTGGTTGTTGAGGATGTATCCTCTGAACTTAGTATGTTTTGAGAGTATTTGCATTTCTCAAAGTTTAGCATGTCAGGCATTGGTTTAGTGGAACTTTTTGTTCTCATGCACAACTGTAGTCAGCAGGGAGGAAGCCAAAATCTGAGTTTAGTCTCGAGTGAGAGATCTCAGAGATAGCACGACATTGCACATTATTATACCATGGATGAGTTGCATTGTTTTCCCACGAATATACTTGGAATAAATGTTCCTCTTTTTTTCCTCTTGTGTATGAACAGCCCATGAGCTGTCCTCCCCCTTTCCCATCTTCATTAGGAGCAGAGCAAAAACCCAATCATAATTCTTGTAGTTAGAATAACTTCTGCAAATTTCTGTGCAGGATGTACCTTTTCTGACTTCCTGCCTCTGATGCACTTTCAGATATGCTGGGTCTTCTGAATTCCAGGTACATAATTGTGTTGCCTAGTTTCCTAGACCTCCAATATATTCCTAATGATGGTAAATTACTGACTTTCTGAGTATGGTCTTGTTCTCTTTGCTTCCAGACTTATCCCTGGCTCACTGAGCTCTTTGGAACCCTCTCACCTGCCCCAGGACCTCACCAACCTCTTGACAGTCACAAGACCCCAACTCTCATTTCAGGGGTCCCTTCCTTCTGCTTGTTCTCTCTTTTTTATTTTAAAATTTATTCATTTATTTGAGAGAGAGAGAGAGAGGGAGAGAGAGAGAATGTGCGCAAGTATGGCAGGGGGAATGGAGGAAGAAGAGAGAGAATCTGAAACAGACTTTGTGCTGAGCCTGATGTAGGCTTGAACTCATGACCCTGAGATCACGACCTGAGCCAAAACCAAGAGTCAGATACTTAACCCACTGAGCCACCCAGGTGCCCCTCTGCTTATCCTATCTGGGTTTTCTATAAAATTAGAAAGATATTGTTTGACAATTTATGTTTTACAGCTAACAGTGTAATTTGGTGACACTTTTATGATGATGTATGTAAATATATTTCATTTCTTTGGAGTGATGCAGAGTAGAATGGCAGTATGGTATCACAGTGTTTAACTATTCCCCTGTTAGTGGGTGAATAGAGGTTTTTTTTTTTTTTAATCATAAAGAACGCTGTAGTGAAAATGCTTAGGCATGCATTTTTGTTCTTTTTTTAATGTTTATAGTTGTATTTATTTATTTATTTTTGAGATTTTATTTATTTATTTTTTAATAAATTTATTTTTTATTGGTGTTCAATTTACCAACATACAGAATAACACCCAGTGCTCATCCCGTCAAGTGCCCCCCTCAGTGCCCGTCACCCATTCACCCCCACCCCCCGCCCTCCTCCCCTTCCACCACCCCTAGTTCGTTTCCCAGAGTTAGGAGTCTTTATGTTCTGTCTCCCTTTCTGATATTTCCCACACATCTCTTCTCCCTTCCCTTATATTCCCTTTCACTATTATTCATATTCCCCAAATGAATGAGAATATACACTGTTTGTCCTTTTCCGATTGACTTACTTCACTCAGCATAATACCCTCCAGGTCCATCCATGTTGAAGCAAATGGTGGGTATTTGTCGTTTCTAATGGCTGAGGAATATTCCATTGTATACATAGACCACATCTTCTTTATCCATTCATCTTTCAATGGACACTGAGGCTCCTTCCACAGTTTGGCTATTGTGGACATGGCTGCTAGAAACATCAGGGTGCAGGTGTCCCGGCGTTTCATTGCATCTGTATCTTTGGGGTAAATCCCCAACAGTCAATTGCTGGGTCATAGGGCAGGTCTATTTTTAACTCTTTGAGGAACCTCCACACAGTTTTCCAGAGTGGCTGCACCAGTTCACATTCCCACCAACAGTGTAAGAGGGTTCCCTTTTCTCCGCATCCTCTCCAACATTTGTTGTTTCCTGCCTTGTTAATTTTCCCCATTCTCACTGGTGTGAGGTGGTATCTCATTGTGGTTTTGATTTGTATTTCCCTGATGGCAAGTGATGCAGAGCATTTTCTCATGTGCATGTTGGCCATGTCTATGTCTTCCTCTGGGAGATTTCTCTTCATGTCTTTTGCCCATTTCATAATATTGCCCATTATTCACTAATATGGCTATATTGATTTATACTCCATGAACCATATTTAAAAGTATAGATTCCTGACATCTCTATCTACCTGGTTATTATGTCTCCTTAATTTTTGACAGTTGAATGATGGGGGGAAAAAAACCTCCTTAAAAACTTCATATTTTGATTATTAGTGAAAGTAAGCATGTTTTCATCTGGTCATTGACTATTTGTTTCTTTTTTGTGATGTTCCTGTCATAATTCCTTGCTCATTTTTATATTTTTAAAAGGTATATATGAAACTTTATATATTATGCTTTTGATTCACTTTGATATTTTTTTAAAAGATTTTATTTATTTATTCATGAGAGAGAGAGAGAGAGAGGCAGAGACACAGAGGGAGAAGCAGGCTCCATGCAAGGGACTCGATCCCGGGACTTCAGGATCATGCCCTGGGCCTGAAGGCAGGTGCTAAACCACTGAGCCACCCAGGGATCTCCTCACTTTGATATCTTAAACCCCTTCTTATTGTGAACCATAACACATACACAGACAGAAAAATCCATACCAAGTTACTATTAAGGCAAACAACCCTGTATCCACATGGGTCAAAACATGCTTTTAAGATTAAACAGTATTTACTCTGCTGTTTTAGTTGTCTGAAGTAGCAGGGTGGATGGAAATCCACTTGTTTGCCAGAACCAGTTCCACGTGTACCTGCAGGACTGATTATGGTTTTATTCACACAGTGTATCAGACCTCCAGAAAGGATGGAAGGACCTTCTAGGAGTTTACCACTTATGAGGCTGTCTCAGTGGTGGGTAGCTCATACTACTTTTCTCATCTCCTACTCCTCCTGGGCATTGTACAAACCCTGCCCTGGCCATAGAGCATGGAGTGATGCAGGAGGAGGTCATTTTCTCTCTGCAGCTGACAGAGAAGCTGAGAAGCTACGGGAAATAAGTATGGGTGGGAAGGATGGGCAGGAAGGGAAGGAATGATATTTGAGTCCAGTTTTCAAGTTTTATTCCGAGGTCATGCAATAATTTTGTACTTGTATTCCATGAGAACACGGTGTTGTTAGAATGATTTTCTTTTATGTTTAAACTCATTATGTGTTTTTGAGATGTGCACCAGGAAACAAGCTAATGAATGCAGAGCCCCTGCCCAGTTTTGAGACAGACGATTTTATTTCCTTCCAGTAAAGAGTTTGGCCACTGGTCAACTTCCAGGAAGGGTCCCAGCAAACCACCGAATTCAAAGCCATGTGCAGACACATTCATTGATGAGGCACTGATACCCCTGCCCCTTTTGTTTCCAGATCCTAGACTTCAGTGGTGCTGGGAAGAGGTTAGGGCAGAATAGCAGAGAGAAGGTAAGGGTGCGAATTTGTGCCAGGCTGACAAAGACTCTTGGTAAAAGGCATAGCAGGGATTTAAATTTCAGTTCCTGTGTTTTCCTGCTCAGGAGGTGCTAGGTAATTCCTTTTACACTTGGTTCCCTCACTTTCTAGTGTCCAATTTTTTTCACTTATTCTCAAGATTAAATACATTAAACATACATGATTTCACAGAATATACGATAATCTCAATAAACGAAGTGTTTACATCTGTGACTCAGTGTCTTTTGTATCTCCTACTCACATGGCCCTGTTCCTCCCATGGTGGGCATCTTGCATGTCCGCTTACCCAAGTTGAAGCATTCAGCTTCTTTGTAATACCTGGGCAGCAAATCCGGAACATTAGCTCTTCCTCTGAGGATCCCAACGTAGAGAATGGGTGGCAGTGCCCTTAGGCTTCCTGACAGGTGGGCATGGGCTTTGCCTCTGTTGCTCTCCTTCTAAGAAGCCACTCAAGCCTCCGTTCTGCTCACAGCTGTGTTCTCCTGTGGGCAGGTGTTCCCAGGGCCACAGCAGGAGGTAGAATGAGGACTGGCCGCAAGCGGGTGTGAGGGAATATTTTAGGGTGCAAGTGTTCTAACACCACATCCTGCTGGCAGTCATGCAACTGTACACATTCACTAAAATGTACTGATCTACATTAAAATGGGTAAGTTTTATGGCATGTGAATCATACCACAGTAAAGCTGTGTAAAAAAGAAGCTCTGGAGGTCGTTACTGAAGAATAGGAGAACTCAGATTAAGGTCAGATATGAAAGCGGAGAGTGCTTGTACCTTCAGTTCCTTCAGGAAGGGGAGCACTTGGTAGGGAGCCCCTGGGCTACTTATCAAGGAGCCTCTAGGCCACCTTGCAGGGAGCCCCTGGGCCACTGGTCAAGGAGCCCCTGGGACACTTGGTGGGTAGCCCCTGGGCTATTTATCATGGAGTCTCTAGGCCTTTGAAGTGGGGCCCAAGTGATTAAATGAAGTGTATGTGTTTAGAAAGATACTTATCATGCAGTAAAGTGCTATCAAAGTATTTGCTAGAATTATTAAATGGTGAAATGTAGGATTAACAAGCACTAAAATAAGGACAAAATAAATGAAATAGAGAAAGGCCACACACTGAGTTGTCATAAATGTTCCTCTATCAAAAGGGATAGGTAGAGGACCCCTGGGTGGCTCAGTGGTTGGGCATCTGGCTTTGGCTCAGGGCATGATCCTAGGGTCCTGGGATTGAGTCCCACATTGTGCTCCCCACAGGGAGCCTGCTTCTCCCTCTGCCCATATCTCTGCCTCTCTTTCTGTGTCTCTCATGAATAAATTTTAAAAAAAGTTTTTTTAAAGGTATAGGTAGAAACCATTGCTTTACACAATCTAGGCTCAGACAGCATAATTTAGTTTAGTCCTTCATATACTTTGATAATAAAAGAAATAATGGATAAAACTTCTAAGCCTCTCTATTCCTGTGTGCTGCATTCAAAGGTAATTCTTAGCAATGTATTATGACCAGGTTTGGTACAAAGAAGTACAAGTTAACACAACTGGTTTTGTTGTGGGGAGCCCCTAGGCCACTTGTTGAGGAGCCCCTGGGCCACTTTGTGGGGAGCCCCTCAGCCACTTGCCGGGGAATCCCTGGGCCACTTGGCAGGAAGCCCCTGGGTCACTTTGCTGGGTGTCCCTAGACCATTTGGTGGGGAGCCATAAATCAACATGCAGTGAACACAGCACAGGAAGAATGATGGCCAGGCATGTTTGGGCAGTGTGCCAGAGGTTGCCTCTCTGTCATACAAGCCGCTGTGGCTGGTGGCACAGTTGGAGCTTCAGAATTCCCCTTATACCCTGGTGGAGGCTCAGAGGGTAGCTGAGTGAGGGCACAAGATGTTGCTGTGGTTAGAGCTGTGCGGGCCACACAGCAGACGCCTCTGTATGGCGTCTGAGGCAGAGGCCAGGTGGAGAATGTAGAGGAGACCCAGACACGTGTGAAGCACGTGGGAGCACCAGTGGGAGCCGGGGTGGGGAGGTCTGGTGGTAACCTGCAAGAACCAAGTGATGGGAAGAAAGCACAGGCTGCAAGTCACATCAACTGGGACCCAGAGTGGGTGGCCCAGCGAGATTCAGCCGGAGGTGCATGTCCCCCTCCTCTCCCGGGGTCACCAGAGCTGCTGGGCGGGCACTCTGCCTCCCTGCACACAGTGGTTTCCTTCGTGCCAGAAATGGTGTTGTAAAGGAGGAGGACAGTCCTTCTGAGAAGGGATGATAGTCCTGATGGATCTGTGGAACTTGGCATTAGCTACATACTTCCCACAAAGGGACTTCTACGTAACAACAGACCATTTTGGACTAAAGAAGAGTGATTCAAAAAAAAAAAAAAAAAGAAGAGTGATTCACCTCTGATTGGCATTTTCATGGTCTGCCCCCATGCTATCCCCAGCCATATGCTAGCATAGGGCTTGGCAGGATGTCTGCGTGTTTGTAGAGGAGTGGAGATGCGTCTGAGCTCTCGTGGGTGAATGTGGACGCAGCACCAGCTCCCCACGTCAGCTGCGGCCACCTGGAGTCTCCACTGCAGGTGAGGACGCGCTGCTTCCCTTTCT
Source organism: Nyctereutes procyonoides (assembly GCF_905146905.1). Lineage (NCBI taxonomy): Eukaryota > Metazoa > Chordata > Mammalia > Carnivora > Canidae > Nyctereutes > Nyctereutes procyonoides. The sequence continues at coordinate 59,823,520 of NW_026575140.1, read as the reverse complement.
TCACCTGAGGAAACCTCACGGCCTCGACTGGAGAGTTGTCTGTCCTACTGTCCAAGACCGTGTTCCTGCTGCGAAAAGACCATCAGACAAAAGTGGTGAATATGGAACAGGTTTCAGTGGGGTGGGTACCCTAGTTTCAGCCAAGCTGGTCAGCTTGGTCCCCGGAATGTCCCACCTGTTTCTCAGGAACTCTGAGATCTAGATTGTTGCTGCTGCTTTGTGTCCTCCTCTCCCTGCACATTCGCCCAAACCTGCCTCCTGCACCCCGGTGACCCTTCTCCGAGCACCTTCCACTCCATCTCTGCCCACCCAGCAGAGATCATGGTCTCCTCCTGCTCCTCTGGACTCACAAAACACATAAATCAGGCCACATCTGTGACTTTCACTCATCTGATGCGGAGGATGAGAATTTGTTCCATAGGGTGACATGTTTCCCACGTTGCATGAATCCAGCATCTGCAGCCCACTCTCTCTCTGCTGGACCTCCACTACCCCTGGACCCGCCACGAGGAGCCCACTTCCCTCACTGGGCTGTTGAGAGGACTGGTGATATGAGAGGCACGTGAAGACTCTTGCTCAGCAGATGCATCACATTTGGCACACAAGTCCCAAGTCAGGTCCGGTGACCAACAGAGGAAGACCCTTGAGGGCTAGGATTGTGCCTCCTTTTCTCCTACCTGTTGGCTCCACCTGCACTCATACCAAGCACTTCTCTGACCCTCGCTGCCACCAGCTCTGCCCCGTCCTGGTTACCGTCATCTCTGAAGACTGGCAGGACCCATGAGACTTAAGAACTTTCCCAAGCTTCTGCTTTCCGTTGGCCTAAATCTCTGTAATTTAAAGGACTTCTTCCAACTCCCATTCCCTGATCGCATATGGTGTCACTTTATCATCCAACATAAACACTATTCCTCACCTCAGCTCCCCACACACTGTTTCTCTCTTGTGTGGCTTTATTTCTGTTTCACTTATTCTCTGATGTATCATATTTTTATTTGTAAATTTGTTTTCTGTCTCCTTCCACTGGAAGGTAAGCTCCCATGGGTAAAGTCTTATTTAAGAATGAATACATCAATGAAAAAGCAATTAATAATGTTATGCACTTGGGATGCCTGGGTTGTTCAGTGGTTTAGTGCCTGCCTTCAGCCCAGAGTGTGATCCTGGAGTCCTGGGATCAAGTCCCACATCGGGTTCCCTGCATGGAGCCTGCTTCTTCCTCTGCCTATGTCTCTGCCTCTCTCTCTGTGTGTGTCTCTCATGAATAAATAAATAAAATTTTTAAAAAAATAATGTTATGTACTTATACCTATATGTTGAGAAGGCATCTGATATTATCAATATTTCTCTAGGTTGGTGGGAATATGGGTATTCTCTGTGGTTTTCTTTTCTAGCTTGTTTGTCTTCCCTAGCTTTTATAATTATGTTGTCTATGAATTTTGCAAAATAAAAATTTTAAGCAACAATAAAGTGATCTGAATATATTAACAATAGAAATGATATTTTAACATGTACATTTATGCTATAAATTTCAAAGTTGCAGCATATTTTCTAACTGAATTAATTCTAATATTCTGTGAATTTGGATCATGTCAGACAGGACCATATACACCTTGAACTATGTATTCTAACATTTTTGGTGAGTATGTTGTCATTTGGTGAGTATGTGGTGATCTCAGGGTTTCCGTTTGGAGCTCAAACACCCTGCTGTAATTATTGAAATCCATTATTAGTAGTTTTGCCAGATTTAGCAGATAAAATATAAGATGTCCAGTTAAATTTGAATTTCAGATAAGCAACAACAAATAATTTCATATGAGTATATCCCAAATACGGCATGGGCCATACTAATACTAAAAAATATTCATAATTACAAATTTGGCTGGACATCTGTATTTTTATCTGCTGACACAATCACTGGCAGGAATTTCCCACCTGTCTGCCTCCCAGCTCTGAGTGTTTTCTGTCCTTTGCTATCAAACCCAGGCAACTTGAGCTTTGCCACCTCAGCCTGGGCTTTGCTGTTGGTATATTTTACCACTAGAGGCATTATTTCCCTTTTGTTTTTGGCTATTTGTAAACAGATAAGAAAAGATAAGAAGGATGAAATAGGAGCCCTCCTTTCCCCAGACTCTGGGAAAACAGTGCAGAGCACACGTTCGTTGGATTGGAGCAGAGCTTCACTGCTTGAGGGAGCTTTGTATAGGAGTTGCTCTCCATAATGCGATCGACTGCTCATTGGCACATCCATCAACCCGCTGAGGGGAAGCAGCAGATGGCAGGCGTGGCATGTGCCCACAGACCTGTTTATGGGGGAAACTTATGTTTGCTTTTCTCTTTCTTTTTTAAAAGATTTTATTTATTCATTATGAGAGACACAGAGAGAGACAGAGACACAGGCAGAGGGAGAAGCAGGCTCCATGCAGGGAGCCTGATGTGGGACTTGATTCCCAGGACCCTGGGATCATGCCCTGAGCCCAAGGCAGATGTTCAACCACTGAGCCACCCAGGCGTCCCTGCTTCTCTTTTTAAACTACTCATTTGGTAGAGAGATTTTGGAACTTTCAGTGATAAACATTACTAGGTTGAAGATTTGATTTGAAACCCATGTGACACATGTGGGCATCTCACCTTTAAACAGTTGGTTGTATATGGTTCCGGGCTTTGTCATCTGCTTAGAATCAAATAGAATAATTTTGGCCATTAGTTACTTTCAAGTTTGTTTATACAATGATGGTGACCATTCTACTTAAGAATGTACAAAAATGTGTAACTTTCTCTAAAAAGTTTATTTTTCAGTTCACTACTCTTTACTTAGCAGACCGTATTCATATTTCTGATTTTAATCCCAGACCAAAACAGCATCAGTTGGTGTGTGTATGGGCCCCTTCATCTGACAAGTGGTCACCCTTCACCCCTAGGACTGTGAGAGGCGGCTGCTGGATTTCAAAGCCGAGCAAGTAATTCAGGAGGCAGACTTGAAAGTCTCTCATGTGATGTGTTGTTTTTTGTTCTCCTATTTGGTCCATAAACTATTTCTAGTTTTGCTTTTCTTTTTTGTTAAAGATTTTATTTATTTATTCAGTGAGAGACACAGAGAGAGAGAGGCAGAGACACAGGCAGAGGGAGAAGCAGGCTCCATGCAGGGAGCCTGACATGGGACTCGAACCTAGGTCTCCAGGATCACTCCCTGGGCTGAAGGTGGCAGTAAACCGCTCAGCCACCTGGGCTGCCCTAGTTTTGCTTTTCTAAAGATAAGTAGAACGCTGTGAGGAAACTGCATTCTTAGAATTATCAGACCAACACGAGGAGCAAACATTTATAAAGAGAGTAAATATTAAAAGAACAGGCAGTATGGTGCAGAGCTTAGATTAAGTAGTATTTGGTTTGCTATGTTCTCTTATATTCTAGGTCCTGCTTCCTCAGATTGCCATACGAGCAGAAACACCCGTTACTGTATACACTCAGAGTTGGTAGGAGAGAAAGTGCTCAGCGCTTATGCCCTCAGGGCTATCGTCTCCTGTCTCAAATAGCGACTCTCATGGTAATAACATGACTTACAGTTAATAGTTTCAAGCACCTCCTATGTTTAAGCATTTTTATGCAACATTTTATTTATTCTCCCTATTCATGGAGATTTGCAATTGTGTTGTTAAACTTCTTTCACCAGATAATAAGGACATGGACGGTCTTCAAATCCATAGTACCGAGCATGGTGCCTGATTCATTGCATATCCACAGAAGTAGAGAATAAATAAATAAGTAAATGAGAAGACATATCTTTTTTTTTTTAATTTTTTTTTATTTATTTATGATAGTCACACACACACATAGAGAGAGAGAGGCAGAGACACAGGCAGAGGGAGAAGCAGGCTCCATGCACCGGGAGCCTGACGTGGGACTCGATCCCGGGTCTCCAGGATCGCGCCCTGGGCCAAAGGCAGGCGCCAAACCGCTGCGCCACCCAGGGATCCCCGAGAAGACATATCTTTACTTAGAAATGACTAGAGGAGAGTAATAATTACTGGATAACCCATAATATTTAGTGAAATTTTTATCATACTTAAAATTATATTTATTTTTTCTTTTTTATAGTATTTGATACATATTAAAGAATAAATACATAAAATGAAGCAAGATATAACAACTAATCACAACCCACAATCCAAATAAGTCCTGGATCATTGTCAATAATATGTTCCTCCCCTCATCCAGCCTCCTGTCTCTCCCACTATGGTTAATGACTTCTGAAATTTTGGTTTAAAGGATCACTTTGATCCTTTATATTTCTGTTACATCCACATACATGCTTATATAATGTACTGTTTATTATTATTTGTCTTTGAGCTTTATAAAATATGATATATTATATGATGCCTGTAGAAATGTGCTTTTTTTCACTCAACACCATGCTTCTAAGATTCATCTAGGTTGCTACATGCAATTGTATGTAGTTCATTCATTTTTACTACTATAGTATTCTATTGCAAAAATAAACCACAACCTTTTTATTTCTTCTCCTGTAGACAGACTTTTGGGACTTGGCTTTTGATCACTTTGCTAGTAAGAAAAATGATACTATCAACCTTCTTGCACATGTGGTAGCATTTCCTTCAGGCATATACCTATTATTAGGACTACTACGATAAGGTGTAGATGATTTATCAACATTACAAGATAATGCCAAATGACTTAAGAAGGTGATTACCTTATTTTCTTGGGGGAACCAGGACTAAGAATTCATCTGAAAGTATTTACCTTGTTTTCTATTCTCAGTTATGTCCCAGAAGCTATCTTGTTAAAGAGCAAACTCTCATTAGGAAATCTGTTGCATTTCTATATACCAATAATGAAGCAGCAGAAGGAGAAATCAAGGAATTGATCCCATTTGCTATTGCACCCAAACCAGTAAGATACCTAGGAAGAAACCTAACCAAAGAGGTGAAAGACCTGTACCCTGAAAACTGTAAAACACTGATGAAAGAAATGGAAGATGATGCAAAGAAATGGAAAGAAATTCCATGCCTATGGATTATAAGGAGAAACATTGTTAGAATATCTATATTACCCAAAGTAATCTACACATTTAAGACAATATCTATCAAAATACCAACAGCATTTTTCACAGAGCTGGAACAACAAGACTAAAAAGTGTGTATGGAAGCACAAAAGACCCCAAATAGCCAAAATAACCTTGAAAATAAACAAAGCTGGAGGCATCACAATTCCAGATTTCAAGTTATATTACAAAGTGTAGTAATTGAGACAGTCTGGTACTGTAGCAAAAAGACACATAGATCAGTGGAATAGAACAGAAAACCCAGAAATAAACCTACAATTATATGATCAGTCTTTCACAAACCAGAAGAGACTATGCAAAGGAACAAACACAGTCTTTTTAACAAATGATGTTGTGAAAACTGGACAGCCACATGCAGAAAAAGGAAACTGGACCACTTTCTTACACCAAACATAAAAATAAATCCAAATTGGATGAAAGACCTAAATGTGAGACTTGAAACCACAAAAGTCCTTGAAGAGAACACAGCCAGTAACCTCTCTGACATCAGCTGTAGGAGCTTATTTCTAGTTATATCTTTTGAGGCAAGGGGAATAAAAGCAAAAAGAAAGTATTGAGATTAATATCAAAATAAAAAGCTTCTGCATGTCCAAGGAAACTATCAACAACACTAAAAGGCAGTCTGCAGAATGGGAGAAGATATTTGCAAAATGATACATCTGATAAAGGGTTCATTTCCAATATATTTAAAAATCTTATACAAGTCAACAACCACAAACAAATAATCCAATTAAAAAATGGGAGGAAGACATGCACAGATATTTCTCCAAAGAAGACATCCAGATGGCCAACCAACATGTGAAAAGATGCTCAACAACACGCATCATCAGGGAAACACAAATCAAAACCACAATGAGGTATCACCTTACACCTGTCAGAATGGCTAAAATCAACAGCACAAGAAACCACAGATGTTGGCGAGGATGTGGAGAAGGAGAACCTTCTTTAACAGTTGGTGGAGGTTCCTCAAAAATTAAAAACAGGGGGTGGGACAAGATGGCGGAAGAGTAGGAGTCCTCAACTCACCTGATCCCACCAACATACCTAAATAATTTTCAAATCATCCTGAACATCTACGAATTTGACCTGAGATTTAAAGAGAGAACACTGGGAACACTAGAAAGAAGGGTTTTCACTTCTAGCAAGGTATGAAGGTGGGGAAAAAAAAAAAAAAAAGAATCAAGTGGGGGAGGGGCACTGTGAGGAGCTGGGCTAAAGCCCGACAGCGAAAAGCCTCCAGGACAGGCAATCCCAACTGCGCAGAAATGGAAACTTTAAAAATCTGCATTGGATTCTTCCCCGATGGAAAAGTGCTCAGCAGGGAAATCGGGCAGAATCGCAGGAGGGGCAGTGAAACCTCCAGTTTCCAGGAGTCACTAATAGAGGAGGTGTGCCCCAGGGGAAAGCAGGCCACAGACTGTGGTCCGATCTCGGTAAAGGGCTGGAGCGCGCACCAGGCGGGGCTTCGGGGAGAAGCCAGCGAGTCAGGTGGGGGCTCTGGATGGAGGGGGATGCACCCTGCTGCCTTTGGGAGCCACGCATCCCGGACACAGGGCCCCAGATCCCAGGGCCCCTAGCGGACAAAGCCCACAATCCTGCAAATCCCCTGGGACAGACAGAAGTGGGGAGGGCACAAAACAGGGACGACTCTCCTGCCACTGGGCATCCCTGAGTTGTGCAGATCAGAGCACCCACGCCAGCCCCAGGAGCATCCAGGCCCCTGCGGACTGGGAGACTGTGGTAGTTACTGCAGGACCTGACTCTAGGGCTGGAGACCTGGCCGCTTCCAGTGTTGTTTTTCCTCCTTGTTTCACCTTGTGCCTGGGAGAGGCGGGGCTGCCAGGGAACAAAGGCCTCACAGGATAAACAGCTCCCACTAAGCCCAGCACCCGGCAGGGGGCAAGGCAGCTCCCCCAGGTGCACACACCTGAGAATCAGCACAGCAGGCTCCTCCCCCAGAAGACCAGCTGGAAGAACAGGGGAAAAGCAAGTTCTTGACCAAGTAGCGCTGGAAAGCTCCAGGGGAAGTTGAGGGATTTATACTATATGGAACTAGAGGGTACTCCCCCTCCCCCGTATCCCCCATTATAATTTGTTTTTTATATCAGACTACAGATTTCCAATATTTTTTCTCTTCCCACCTTAACTACAATATTTTACCACCTCTTCATTTTTAAGTTTCTTCTTTTTTCACTTTCATATTTCTACAATTACTTGTCTTAGATATATTTTCCACTTCTAAATTCCCTTCAACATACTCAACTTAATTTTGGAAGATATATGAGATATGTTTTTTTGTTTTGTGTTTTTGTTTTCTCTGCTTCATTGTGTGCTACAATGGTGGAAGTTAATACCTTCTATAACATGACCACCATACACCCAAACCCAAGTGGTATACTGTCCTGGTTCATTCGGTGAGATTATATTCTCTCTTCATTCCAATTCTGCCCCCTCTTTTATCTCATTTATGTTTTGGTGATCAGTGTTAGAGTTTTCAGGGATCCCTGGGTGGCTAAGTGATTTGGCACCTGCCTTTGGCCCAGGGCATGATCCTGGAATCCCAGGATCGAGTTCTGCATCAGGCTCCCTGCATGGAGCCTGCTTCTCCCTCCACCTATGTCTCTGCCTCTCTCTTGCTCTGTGTCTCTCATGAATGAATAGATAAAATATTTTTTAAGAACCCAACAATGTTGGGGCTTTCTACAAGTATTGCTGGTTTATATAAATGTGGGACAGAGCATCTTCTAACATACAGAACTTAGTACACTCAGAACTAAGGGGATCACCCTCTAGGACCCCTCACGTAGACTACATTCTCCCTCCATTACAACTTCATGACCACCATCCCCCAGTCCCCAATCTTTTTTTTCCCTTCCTCTTTTTTCTTTTTTTCCTCTTTACTTTTGCTTTATTCTCTTCTTTTTTCTTCTTCTTCTTCTTTGGAATTTTTGGCCTTTTATTTTTACTACTTTGTTTTAAAACTTGTTTTTCACTTTAGTTTTGTTTTTTGTTTTATTTTTCTCTGATCTTTGTTTTCATTTTCCAGTCTCTGACCTCTTCAGAATCCTCTAGAGTGAAATTTACTTAGGTCAAGGTTGATATTCTTGACTCAGCTCAATCATACAGACACTCTGCACTGAATAAAATGACTAGAAGGAAGAACTCACCACAAAATAAAGAATCAGAAACAGTACTCTCTGCCAAAGAGTTACAGAATATGGATTACAATTCGATGTCAGAAAGCTAATTCAAGAAGCACAATATTAAAGCTACTGGTGGCTCTGGAGAAAAGCATAAAGGATTCTAGAGACTTCATGACTGCGGAATTTAGATCTAATCCGGTTAAAATTAAAAATCAATTAAATGATATGTAATCCAAACTGGAGGTCCTAAAGACAAGGGCTAATGAGGTGGAAGAAAGAGTGAGCAACATAGAAGACAAGTTGATGGCAAGGAAGGAAGCTGAGGAAAAAAGAGAAAAACAATTAAGAGACCATGAGGAAAGGTTAAGGGAAATAAATGACAGCCTCAGAAGGAAAAATCTACATTTAATTGGGGTTCCAGAAAATGCTGAGAGGGCCAGAGGGCCAGAAAGTATATTTGAACAAATCATAGCTGAGAACTTCCCTAATTTGGGGGGGAAACAGGCATTCAGACACAGGAGATAGGGAGGTCCCCTCCAAAATCAATATAAACTGTTCAATACCAAGACATTTAATAGTGAAGCTTGCATATTCCAAAGAGAAAGAGAAAATCCTTAAAGTGGTGAGAGAAAAGAGATTCTTAACTTATATGGGGAGAAATATTATATTAACAGCAGACCTCTCCACAGAAACCTGGCAGGCCAGAAAGGGCTGGCACATATATTCAAGGTACTAAATGAAAAGAACATACAGCCAAGAATACTTTATCCAGCAGTGCTCTCATTCAGAATAGAAGGAGAGATAAAGAGCTTCCAAGATAGGCAGAAACTGAAAGAGTATGTGACCACCAAACCAGCTCTGCAAGATATATTAAGGGGGACCTGTAAAAGAAAGAGGAAGCACAAAGAAACAATCTGTAAAAACAGGGACTGAATAGTTATTATGATGACACTAAATTCATATCTTTCAGTAGTAACTCTGAACATGAATGGGCTAAATGATTTCATCACAAGACACAGGGTTTCACAATGGATATAAATGCAAGACTCATCTCTTTTCTGTCTACAAGAGACTCATGTTAGACCTAAGGATATCTCCAGCCTGAAAATGAAAGGTTGGAGAACCATTTACCATTCAAATGGTCCTCAAAAGAAAGCTGGGGTAGCATTCCTCATATCAGATAAATTAAAGTTTATCCCAAAGACTGTAGTAAGAGATGAAGAGGGACACTGTATCATACTTAAAGGATCTATCCAACACGAAGACCTAACATTCATGAATATTTATGCCCCTAATGTGGGAGCTCCCAAGTATATCAATCAATTAGTAACCAAAGTAAAGAGACACTTAGATAATAATACACTAAGTATTAGTATTAAGGAGACTTAAACACAACACTTTCTGCAAATGACAGATTTTCTAAACAGAACATCACCAAAGAAACAAGGGCCTTGAATGACATACTGGACCAATTGGATTTCAGATATATGTAGAACATTGCATCTAAATGCAACTGAATACACATTCTTCTCAAGTGCACATGGAACTTTCTCCAAAATACATCACATACTGGGTCACAAATCAGGTCTCAACCGATACCAAAAGATTGGGATTGTCCCCTGCATATTTTCAGACCACAATGCTTTGAAACTAGAACTCAATCACAAGAAGAAATTTGGAAGAAACTCACACACGGAGGTTAAAGAGCATCCTACTCAAAGATGAATGGGTCTCCCAGGAAATTAGAGTAGAATTTAAAAGATTTGTGGAAATTAATGAACATGAAAATACAATGATTCAAGATCTTTGGGATACAGCAAAAGCAGTCCCAAGATGGAAATACATTGCAATACAAGCCTCCCTAAAAAATTGGGAAAAACTGAATACACAAGCTAACCTTGCCCCCTAAAGGAATTGGAGAAAGTACAGCAAGTAAAGCCTAAACCAAGCAGGGAAAGAGAGATAATAAAGATTCTAGCAGAACTCCATGAACTAGAGACCAGAAGAACTGTGGAGCAGATTAACAAAACCAGTAGCTGTTTCGTTGAAAGAATTAATAAGATAGATAAACCATTAGCCAGCCTTATTAAAAGAAAAAAACTCAAGAAAATCATGAATGAAAGAGGAGAGGTCACAGCCAATACAAAGGAAATACAATTTTAAAAACATATTATGAGCAGCTATATGCCGATAAATTAGGCAATCTAAAAGAAGTGGATGCATTTCTGGAAAGCCACAAATTACCAAACCTGGAACAGGAAGAATTAGAAAACCTGAACAGGGCAATAACCAGGGAGGAAATTGAAGGAGTCATCAAAAACCTCCTTCGACACAAAAGTCAAGGGCCAGTTGGCTTCCCAGGGGAATTCTATCAACCGTTTAAAGAAGAAATAATAAGATTATTCATCTTGACCAACTGGATTTATCCCCAGGATCAAGGTTGGTTCAACACTTATAAGACAATTAATGTGATAGATCACATCAACAAGAGAAAAACAAGAACCACATGATCCTCTCAATAGATGCAGAGAAAGCATTTGACAAAATACAGCATCCATTTCTGATCAAAACTCTTCAGAGTGTAAGGATAGAGGGAACATTGCTCAGCATCTTAAAGCTGTCTATGAATATCATTCTCAATGGGGAAAAACCAAGAGGCTTTCCCCTAAGATCAGGTATACAACAGGGATATCCACTCTCACCATTGTTATTCAAAATATCACTAGAAGTCCTAGACTCAGCAATCAGACAACAAAAAGAAATAAAAGGCATTCAAATTGGCACAGAAGAAGTCAAACTCTCCCTCTCACAGATGACATGATACTGCACATAGAAAACCCAAGAGACTCCACCCAAGATTGCTAGAACTCATACAGGAATTCGGCAATGTGGCAGGATACAAAATCAATGCCCAGATATCAGGGGCATCTATACACTAACAATGAGACAGAAGAAAGAGAAATTAGGGAATCAATCCCATTTACAATTACACCAAAAGCTTAAGATACCATGAATAAACCTAACTGAGACGTAAAGGATCTATACCCTAAAAACTACAGAAAACTTCTGAAAGAAATTGAGGAAGACACAAAGAGATGGAAAAATATTCCATGCTCATGGATTGGAAGAATTAATATTGTGAAAATGTCAATGTTATCCCTATTTACACGTTCAATGCAATCCCTACCAAAATACCATGGACTTTCTTCAGAGAGTTAGAACAAATGACCTCAAGATTTGTGTGGAGTCAGAAAAGACCCTGAATAGCCAAGGGAATATTGAAAAGGAATATCAGAGTCTGGGCATCACAATGCCAGATTTCAAGTTCTACTACAAAGCTGTGATCATCAAGACACTGTGGTACTGGCAAAAAGCAGACACCATGATCATTGGAACAGAATAGAGAACCCTGAAATGGGCCCTCAACTCTATGGTCAACTAATATTTGACAAAGCAGGAAAGACTCTCCACTGGAAAAAAGACAGTCTCTTCAATAAATGGTGCTGGGAAAATTGGACAGCCACATGCAGAGGAATGAAACTAGACCATTCTCTTACACCATACACAAAGATAAGCTCAAAATTGATCAAAATCCTAGAGGAGAACACAAGTAACACATTTTTTAACTTGGCCACAGCAACTTCTTGCAAGATTCATCTATGAAGGCAGGGGAAACAAAAGCAAAAGTGAACTTTGGTACTTCATCAGGATAAAAAGCTTCTGCACAGCAAAAGAAACAGTCAAGAAAACTAAAAGACAACCTATAGAATGAGAGAAGATAGTTTCAAATGACATACCAGATAAAGGGCTAGTGTCCGAGATCTATAAAGAACTTATGAAACTTAACAGCAAAGAAACAAACAATCCAATCATGAAATGGGCAAAAGACACGAACAGAAATTTCACCAAAGAAGACATACGCATGGCCAGCAAGCACATGAGAAAATGCTCCGCATCACTGGCCATCAGGGAAATACAAATCAAAACCACAATGAGATACCACCTCACACCAGTGAGAATGGGGAAAATTAGCAAGGCAGGCAACAACAAATGTTGGAGAGGATGTGGAGAAAGGGGAACCCTCTTGCACTGTTGGTGGGAATGTGAACTGGTACAGCCACTCTGGAAACTGTGTGGAAGTTCTTCAAATAGTTAAAAATAGAGCTATCCAATGACCCCACAATTGCACCACCAGGGATCTACCCTAAAGATACAGATGCAGTGTAAAGCCGAGACACCTGCACCCCAATGTTTATAGCACCAATATCCACAATAGCCAAACTGTGGATAGAGACTTGGTGTCCTTTGAAAGATGAACAGATAAAGAAGATGTGGTATATATACAATGGAATATTACTTGGCCATTAAAAACATATATTCACCATTTACTTTGACGTAGATGGAACTGACGGTACTAGGCTGAGAGAAGTAAGTCAATCAGAGAAGGACAATCATTATATGGTTTCATCATACGGGGTATATAAAAAATAGTGAAAGGGATTATAGGGAAAAGGAAAGAAAATGAGTAGGAAATAGCAGAGAGGGTGACAGAACATGAGAGATTGCTAACTCTGGGAAATGAACAAGCTGTGGTAGAAGGGGAGGTGGGCAGGGGGATGAGGTGACTGGGTGACAGCCACTAAGGGGTCATTTTATGGGATGAGCACTGGGTGTTATACTATATCTTGGCAATACCCTACAATTCAGGAATGTAAATACTGGATATTTACTCCCAAAATACAAAAACACTAACTCAAAGGGTTACATGCAACCCGACATTGATAGCAGCCAAATTATGGATACAACCCAAGTGTCCACTGACAGATGAATGGATAAAGAAGGTGTGGTCTATATATACAAGAGAATATTATTCAGCCATAAAAAATGAAATCTTTCCATTTGCAACAACATAGATGGAACTAGACAGTATTATGGTAAGCGAAATTAGAGAAAGACAAATACCATATGATCTCACTCATATGTGGAATTTAAGAAACAAATGAGCAAATTGGGAAAAAAAGAGAGATAAACCAAGAAACAGATTCTTTTTTTTTTTTTTTTATGATAGGCACACAGTGAGAGAGAGAGAGAGGCAGAGACACAGGCAGAGGGAGAAGCAGGCTCCATGCACCGGGAGCCCGACGTGGGATTCGATCCCGGGTCTCCAGGATCGCGCCCTGGGCCAAAAGCAGGTGCTAAACCACTGCGCCACCCAGGGATCCCAAGAAATAGATTCTTAATTACAGAGAACACACTGATGATCATCAGAGGGGAGGTGGGGGGGGTATGGAGATAAAAGAGTACACTTACTGTGATGAAAAAGAAACGAATTAAAAATAGACACCATTTTACTAATCTGAACTGAGTATTCCTGAAGACAGTATAACGTCTCTAAAGGAAATTTATTAGATAAGGTCACTGAGTGATGTCTTTGTAAACTAAAAGTTTAAACTCTGGTGGTTGCAAAAATATCAAATGTTATAATTAGAATGGTCCTGATGACTCTGCAATTCATCATCTAAATCCCCCTGCTGCTCCTTCACCAGCAGCAGAAGCATTATAGTGAGGAAATACAATGGTAACAGTATTTCCAGTCCTGCTAATGTGAATAGTACCTGAATACAAAGTAAAGTGAATGTGCCTCCTTGGTTACTTCTAGAGGTCCCAAAACTTATCCTTCTCAGGGTTGTAAGCTAGTGTGCAGTTACATTGTAAGAACTAGAAAAGAAATCTCAGCTTTGTAAAATTGACTGCTAAAAGAGTATCTACATACGCTCTAAGAAGAAAGCATTCATATAGTTAATTATACACATATGGTCATGTCTTTATCAGGCAATTTGATACATCTGCTACATACTGGACATTTTGACTAGAGAAGAATCTGTATTGTAAGCAACGTTTCATCTGACCTGAAAGTATGCCTCATTTGGTAGATTATTTCCCAATGGATTCCAGTTATAATTCAGATTCTTAAATAGATTATATTGTTTAGATTCAGAGAAAAAAAAAAAAACAATGACATGGTGTAAATGTTACCAGAAGAGAGAACTATGATGTTAGAAACCATTAGTGATCAGCTTGTATGCAGAGATCAGTCCCTCAAGTATGTGTGTTGTTGAATTTCAATCATCATCATTTGAAAAGATAGTAGGGTTAAGTAAATGACAACAAACCTATTCTGAAAAATGATGCTGTTGAGCACATACCATTGTGCTGGGTTCTGCTGCAGACACTTCGGGAGCTGGCAGCAGGGGTCGCGGCCCGCCTTGCCCTGTGGAACAGAGAGAGGGATCTGTATTGTAATAAATAATGGATTCTAGTAAATGCCAAGTGAAAACTATAATAATTTGGGGGAGAGAGCCAACTATTGAACAGCTTATTTCTGTCTGTATTTATAAATATAAACAGAAGCTCCAGAGATTTCCTTCATTTTGTCATTTCTTGTTTTGAATAGGTAGATTCTCTAATATTAAATCTATTCAGATATAATTTGCAATTAGTAGAAACAGTTTTTTGCTTTGGCTCACACCTTATCCTTGCTGTTTACAGAAGTGTTTAGTATGCAGTAACTATCCAATTAACATCAATTCTATGAACTATCACCATTCAGAATAATAACTATAAAAACGAATGTAAAATATACTAAACTATTACAATCATGTTCAATATCTAGTGCTCAGAATAAATGGGAAAAACTCAACCAATGTCTGAAAACATTGCTTAATAGCCAAAGTGTATATCTAATAGGATCTAATTTCTCTAATAATATCTGCACCAAACCCATACTCAAGATATGTAAACTATGGTTTCAAAAATAATATTGGAAATGAAAATTTAATGACATGAAGATTATGAGACACTGGATTGTTTCACTTGAGTAGTCATTGGCTTTTCCTTAAAATAGTTTGCTTTATTTCCTATATATTTGAGGGAGATATATCATATATATATATATCTCCCAACTTTGACCCAAATTTGAAATTCATGTTTTTCTGAGGGAAGTCATGAAGCGAAAGGTGAAACACTCATTCAAACATACAAATCAGTGGAGATCATAACTCACGATTAATCATGATAACTACTGTTTTAACATTTGTGAAGATCGTTGTCATTTATAAAATGCTTTTTACATATTTTATCTGACTCATCTCTCCCTATGTGACTATGTAACTATAAACTCATACACATGTAATAGATAAGGAAACTGAGGCTTATTTCAGTGATGACTTCCCATTATTTCATGATGAATAACTTGACTTCATCCTTTCACAGATGAACTTAATGCTGTTTCTTTCCACTTTTTTATATATATGTATATATATATACATATATATATACAAAAATATGTATGTGCAGTAGCTTCACTTTTCCATCTGTTTCTGTCTCTTGTCTGCCTTTTCCCTCTGCTCTTCTTTCTAATTTTTGTCTTCTGGCTATATGACAGGTACTTGATAGAAGAAACCTTAAATTCTTTTTGCAACAAGGAATGAGATGAAGAACCAGGCAAACAAATAAATACACACACATATATATAATTTACTTAGTTTAACCACAATATACATAGAAGCTACATAAAAGTTTATATCCTGTTTACTTCTTATAATATTTATTCATATTGCTTTTAGGTTTTTCAGTTATTATACTAAATATCTGTATAATAGTTTATTGAAAAGATATGAACCATGGACTCCATTCATTCAAAAATATTTATGAAGTCCTTATAATGTACTGGGCTCTAGTTACTGAGGATGTAGCACTGAACCAGTATTTTGCTACTGACAGAAATTGTAAAAAATTTTTTAGACATTGTTTTCTAATATGTGATAAATATGAAGAAAAAAGACTGATTGCATTATTCATGATAATTAGCCTTTTGCCCAAGATAATTTGTAAGGGAGCTAATTTATAAAATAGCTCTTGACATATAATTGCTTTACAAATAGTTTATAAAATTTGCAGTCACTGAGTGTATAATAATGCTTAATTTCTCCGTATTCTTATCATTTTCCACACACACATGCTCAAGCATGTACAGTATTATATGTTTGTAGTTTTGTTAAATTGATAGGTAATAAATGATAAGTGGTATCTTACAACTAATTGAATTAGAAGTTTGATAAGGACTGAAAATATTTCACACTATACTTTTTAATACATTTCTTTTTTCTCTTGTGTGAAACATCTGTTCACATCTCAACCTATTTAGATTCAAAGTTCAAAATAGAGTGGCCCCACAACATTTATGGTGAATCTATTTTTACTCTACTAATTTTACCATCTTTTTCACATATTTAGCTCACATATATATTTAGATATGTTTCCATCTTAGTTAAATAAATAATCTTACTAAATATTAAATGTGGGCTAGAAATTTTTTATCTGTTTAAATCACATTCTATTCAAATGCATTTTTAACCCCTAGACCATTTGCCCCTTATTATTCCTTCTATTCAAAAGCTTACTAGCTTTTCTAAATCATTTCCTGCTTTACATATCTTTTAGCACACCATTTCAATTTTTCTCATGAAGAATCTATATGTCTTGCTGATATTTATTTCTGATCATTGCATACATATGCACAGATGCATGAATTTTTTCCCTTGTTTTGGTGTTACTAGTGGATTTGGTTCCTTTCTGGTTTCTGAGTAGCTACGGACAATAGTAAGAAACTTAGAGTTTGCCTACATCTTCTCTAACTGGACAGCACTCTTATTATTACTAATTGTTTTTCAGTGAAATCTATTGACTTTTTTTCAAATAATATCATCAGAAATTAAGTGTTTTCTCCTACTTCGCAATATTGATAGGTGCTATTTTACTTTCTTCACTTACTTGCTTTGGTTGAAAACTCCAGGGTAGACTTGTGATTTTGCATCGCATGCCACAATTTGTGACATTCCACTCTTTGTAGTAAAAAAAAATTGGGAAAGATGAATTGAATTTTAAAAATGCAATTTTCAAACTTAAATGCCTTCTGAATCAACAAGGAGTGTAGAAGGAAAAAATTCAGGTGAGGGGACAGCCAGTGAACTGCCCTGACATTCTCTCTGGAGATGTCCAGAAATAAAAAACCCCTGATCCTCAGGGTTTGTGCTGTGCCTGGCCTCCCCAGGAAGAGGACCGATGGATGTGCAGAGAAATCAACAAATACTCCAGTTTGTACAAAGTTGAAGACTGAGGGGCCATTAAGACATAGCTGCTTTTTGCCTAAAACCTTTTGCTAAATTTTGAAATTGTCTGTGTCAAGAATAGGATATATTTTCCCCTTGAGAGTCGTGGTGTATACTAACAAGTGCTTTGAGAAGTCTTTCTGAGACAAAAGCTGTTTAACTTAAGTATCCTGTACTTTCCCAAACTTACTTGCTTAAGGTGTTAATTCATAACAAAAGACATCCTATCAGACTGTTTGGGAAATGCTGAATTAGGATATCATTCAATACATGATAACAAATGTATACATGTGTCAAGTGACCACAGCATGTCTGAATATAATTTCTAAGTTAAACTAATATATCAAGTTTTACATCAGCTTATTTTAAATGCTAGAGGAAGCACAAATAATTAGATTTTGAAAACAAATGCATACTTTATTAAAAGAGAATCTCATGTATTTTATTTGTATTTATATTTGTAATGATATTGGAGCCCCAGGATGGCTCAGTTGGTGAAGTGCCTGCCTTTAGCTCAGGTCATGACCTTGGGGTCCTGGGATTGAGTCCTACATCGGGCTCCCTGCTGAGTGGGAAATTGGCTTCTCCCTCTTCCTCTGCCTCTCCCCCTGCTCATGCTCTCTCTTGCTCTCTCTCAAATAAATAAATAAATAAATAAATAAATAAATAAATAAATATCTTAAAATATATATATTTGTAGTGATATCAAACCACAGTATAAAATTCGATGCCTTTTCCCACAAATTTTAATGCATATATATTGAAACTAACATGAATGAATTTCTTGGATAACATCCAGGCAAAAAAGCTATTAAGAATCACACACTTAATTAAAAGTACAATATATTAATATATTGTACAATTGTACAATTGCTTGAAGTTCATTTGATCAATTCTAATAAAATGAATGGTAGATGTAAAACAAAAATATGAAGCAAAAACATGGTAGCAAAATGAATAGGAAACTAATGACATAAACTTGAATTTAACTAATTTAAGTAGACTGAAGCAATGTATTAAAACCAACTTTGTGTCTATACACCAATAATGAAACAGCAGATAGAGAAATGAAGGAATCAATCCCATTTATAATTGCACCAAAAACACTAAGATACCTAGGAATAAACCTAACCAAAGAGGCGAATGACCTGTACTCTGAAAACTATAAAATACTGATGAAAGGAATTGAAGATGACACAAAGAAATGGAAGATATCCCACGCCCATGGATTAGAAGAGCATTAGAAGTTAAAATGTCTATACTACCCAAAGCAATCTACACATTTAATGCAATCTCTATCAAATTACAAACAGCATTTTCATAGATCTGGAACAATCCTAAAATGTGTATAGAACCACAAAAGACCCAGAATAGCCAAAGCAACTTGAAAAAGAAAAAGCTGGAGGTATCACAGTTCCTGACTTCAAGCCATATTACAAAGCTGTAGTGTTCAAAGTAGTATAGTACTGGTACAAAAATAGACACATAGATGAATGGAACAGAATAGAAAACCCAGAAAAGGACCCTCAACTCTATGGTCAACTAACCTTTCACAAAGCAGGAAAGAATATCCAATGGGAAAAAATCTCTTCAACAAATGATGTGGAGAACACTGGACAGCCACATGCAGAAGAATGAAACTGGACCATTCGCTTATACCATACACAAAAATAAATCCAAAAGGGATTAAAGACCTAAATGAGAGACAAGAAATCATAAAATCCTAGAAGAGAACACAGAGAATAACATCTTTGACATCGGCTGTAGCAACTTCTTTCCCGACATGTGTCCTGAGGTAAGGGAAATAAAAGCAAAAATAAACTATTGGGACTAATATCAAAATAAAAAGCTTCTGCACAGCCAAGGAAACTATCAACAAAACTGAAAGGCAGCCTACAGAATGGAAGAAGATATTTGCAAATGATATCTGATAAAGGGTCAGTATTCAAGATCTATAAAGAAAAAATAATCCAATTAACAAATGGAAAGAAGATATGAATAGACATTTCTCCAAAGAGGAAATATACAGATGGCCAACAGACACATGAAAAGATGCTCAGCATAAATCATCATCAGGGAAATGCAAATCAAAACCACAATGAGATCCACCTCACACCAGTCAGAATGGCTAAAATAAAAAACACAATAAACAAAAGGTTTTGGTGAGGATGTGGAGATAGGAGAACCCTCTTAAGTTGTTAGTGGAAATGCAAACTGGTGCAGCCACTCTGGAAAACAATATGAAGGGTCCTCAAAAATGTTAAGAATAGAGCTACCAGATGACCCAGCAAATGCATTCTAGGTATTTACTCAGAGAATACAAAAACACAAGTTCAGAGGGATACATGCACCCTAATGTCCACAATAGCCAAACTATGGGAAAAGCCCAAGTGTCCATTGACTGATGAATGGATAAAGAATATGTGGTCTATATACAATGGAATATTAGCCACAAAAGGAATGAAATCTTGCCATTTGCAATAACATGGATGGAGCTACAGAGTATTATGCTGAGTGAAATAAGTCAGTCAGAGAAAGACAAATACCATATGATCTCACTTGTGTGTGGAATTTAAGAAACAAAACAAATGAACAAAGGGGAGAAAAAGAGAGAGAGGCAAACCAAGAAACACATTCTCAAGTACAGAGAACATACTGATGGTCACCAGAGGGGAGGAAGGTGGAGGATGGGCATGATGAACCCCATATGTTATTATGGAAGAGTTGAATCACTGTATTGTACACTTGAAACAGATATACTGTAATGGTAACTAACTGAAACTTAAACAAAACCTTAAAAATACAACTTTGGGGTAAATACAAAAATAAATTGCATTTCTATATACCAGCAACAAACAATTCAGAAGGGAAATTAAGAGAACAATTTCATGCACAGTATCATCAAAAAGAATATATTGTTTAGGATAAATTAACAAAAGAAGTGGAAGACCTATATACTAAAAACTACAAAACAAGGCTGAAAGAAATTAGGGCACTTTCAAACAAATAGGATTTTTTTTTATTTTTATTTTTTTTTAATTATTTTTATTTTTTATTTATGATAGTCACAGAGAGAGAGAGAGAGAGAGGCAGAGACACAGGCAGAGGGAGAAGCAGGCTCCATGCACCGGGAGCCTGATGTGGGATTCGATCCCGGGTCTCCAGGATCGCGCCCTGGGCCAAAGGCAGGCGCCAAACCGCTGCACCACCCAGGGATCCCCAAATAGGATTTTTAAAATAGAAATGCAGGATGTGATTCTAAAAGTTACACAGAAATTCAAAGAACCAAGATTAGCCAATACAGTATAGAAATATAAAAAATTGGAGGACTTCCCACTGTACAACTATAGTCATCAAGACTTCTGGTATTGACATTAGAATAGACATTTGGATTAATGGTATGGAATAGAAAGTCTAGAAATAGCATTTACATTTATCGTTAGCTGATTTTCAGCAAAGCTGCCAAGGAAATTCAATGGAAAGAGGATAGTCTTTTCAGCAAATGTTACTCAAAAAATTGGATATCTTGTGTTTAAAAAGAAAAAAAGCTAGCTTACAATTCTTACCTCATGCCATATACAAAAATTGACTGAAAATTGATCATCACCCAGGGGCTCCTGGGTCGGTTAAGTTCTGGGTAGAAACTAGCACAGATTTCAGAGTGGAACCAGGAGGCAGCGTGTTGGTGGTGTGAGGCTCACTGACCCTGCCTCAGGCTGGGTCAGGCTAGGGGTCCTCCAGAACTCCTATCTTTCCTGCCAGCCTCCCGGCCTCTGAGGACAGTCCTTCTGAACTCTCGGGTCAGTAGACCTGAGAGTGCCCTGCGTTTCCCAGTAGATGGTTCCAGGAAGCAGACTCTGAACTGGGATCCTCCTCATTGACTTAAGGGGCACAGGCAGACCTCTCTGACCGGGACGATCATGGCGTGGACCTCTGACCTCCGTTGTCCCTGGTGGTGGCAGTCAGATGAGCAAGTGGGAAAGATACCCTTCTTGTGTTTCTCTTTACTCTCACACCACCAGCACACTTGGAACGTTTCAGGCACCGCATGTGTGGTCTTTTTTTCTGTTTTACTCCCTATAATAAGGGATTGTCTGATCCTAGCTGGGTGTTCTCCAGTTTAGCTGAATTTTGACACCATCTATAGGTAGTGGTCCACAGGTGAGGGCTCAGATGCCAGGTGCAGGTCCCCAGGTGACCCCAGCTTCTGCATGATTGTGCTATACACCGGACGTTACCCTGAACTCCTCCTCGGGTTCAGTCACCAGCCAGAACAGCTCACAGAACTAGGGAAACACTGACTTACATTCACCACTTTATTCTATAATAAAAGATATGATACAGCATACAGATGAGCAGCCAGATACCCAGGCTTCTGTCCCCAGGGAGCTGGGGTGCAATACCCTCCCAGCTGGAGGCGCTCCCAACTCCATCCTTATGCAATTTTATGGAGGATTTATCACAGAGGCATGATCGATCATGAACTGAATTTCCAGCCCCTCTCTCCTTCCCAGAGGATGGGCTCAGGATCAAAAGTGCCAAGCTTCTAGTCACAGCATGGTTCTTCTGGTACTCAGCCTTCATCCTGAGGTTATCAAGTACCTGATGAGAGTCACCTTATCAGAAGGAAATCAGTCCTGTCACTCAGGAAATCTCAAGGGCATGGGAACTCTGTGTCAGGCACCAGGGGCAGAGACTAACAAATAATATTTCCTATTATTTCACAACCGCTAAGTGGAGCTAGCTCCCTGGAGCCTTCTTTTTCCAGTGTCAGTATGGACGCGGCACACCCCTAACAACGTCTTAGAAAGTCATGCATTCGTTGCATGTTCCTTGGGCCACTGAGTGTGAGTGAGCCATCTACCTACGTGTCCCAGCTGGGGACCTGCAGGGGGACATGGTCCCTGCCATTAGTCACAGGAACTAAACGATGATCTTCTTTAAAAAAGCATTCAAATGGGAGCAATCTATTTCCAAATAAGTTTCCTCAGGCTAATTCTTTGTTGTTGTTGGCTCACTCAGTTATTCGAACAGTATTACTGACTTCCTTGGGCTTATTCTCATCTAAGCACTGCAAAGATGAAAATTGAAAAATCTCAGTGACTAAAGTAATAAATAAATTGTCTGCGGTTAAATCCCCAAATGAGTCTCATTACTTTGTTGCGGTTGATTTGGTTTCCTGCATCCAAGTAAGAATCTTGTTAACTTTTCAAATACCTATGAAAGATATGTATCATGTAGTATTTCAATTTTTAATATCTACTTTCTGGTGGTTTGAATGGAAATAACAACACGGTCAAATGG
Source organism: Nyctereutes procyonoides (assembly GCF_905146905.1). Lineage (NCBI taxonomy): Eukaryota > Metazoa > Chordata > Mammalia > Carnivora > Canidae > Nyctereutes > Nyctereutes procyonoides. Next base: position 59,800,826 of record NW_026575140.1, on the reverse strand, counting down.
TAAACACAAACTTCTACGTGATTCCTTTTAAAGAGCCACCTGACTTCCATGTTTAAAACATTCAAACTGTCCTTCCAGTCAGGACACCGCTGTTAATTCTGTTCACAGCACTGGTCATACTCATTTACATGTGGAGCCTGCCATTGGTGTCCTTGGTGACTCGATGTGATAAGCGAACAACACAACAAATCTCCAAAATGCTTGGTGCTGCATTTCAAGACTTCGCTGTGCTTTCACATTGCTCAATGCTGCTGGGATGCCATCTGTTCTTCTAACGTAAATGCATTTAAAAAAGAATTTTTTTGGGGGATCCCTGGGTGGCTCAGCGGTTTAACGCCTGCCTTTGGCCCAGGGCATGATCCTGGAGTCCCGGGATTGAATCCCGTGTCGGGCTCACTGCATGGAGCCTGCTTCTCCCTCTGTCTGTGTGCCTCTCTCTCTCTATCTCTATGTCTATCATGAATAAATAAAATCTTTAAAAAAAATAAAAAAGAAAAAATATTTTTTTCTATGAAGTATTTATGAAAGATTTCAGACATTAATTTTTTTATGATTCCTTTGTATGCATTTACAGTAATTTTGAAAGTTAACATTATCTCGCAAACTATTCCTTAAAAAAGCTAATTTGTGTGGGGCGCCTGGGGGGCTCCCATGGTGAAGTGTCAGCCTTCCGCTCAGGTCATGAACCCAGATCCTGGGATGGAGCCCGATGTAGGGCTCCCCGCTCAGCCGCGCGGGGGTGGGGAGCTGCTTCTTTCTCTCCCTCTGCTGTACTCATGCGCCCTCGCAAATAAATAAAATCTTTTTAAAAAGCTCATATATGTGAGTAATGAAGCTTTATTGTGTGCGTCCTAGTCTGAGTCCCAGGCCTGAGAAGCGGGAATGTGGACGTCCGAGGGCAGAGCGGGCAGGCATCTCAGCTCGAGCCTTCTGGCTCTCCGTGAACAGATAGGGAGACGCCGGTCTGCGCCGGCGGCAGGTCCCTGTGCTGTGCTGGCGCCACCGGCCTCCGCCTCCGGGGGAAGCGCTGTCACAGACACACCAAGCTGATGCGTTGGTGGCCATATGCGCACCTGGAGCCCCGTCCAGGGACACCTGAGGTCACCCGCCGCGCGGCGCCTTCACGAACCCCTGCGAAAGGACTTTCTAGCGCTAATTTCTCCAGGGACAAGCTGCTCACTCCCTTCATCAGCCCGTTCAGTGTCACAAAATCCAGCTTTGCAAAGTCCTTTAATGCACTGACCTCAAACCTGCTTGCAGAGTTGCAGTGAGCCCAGGTGTCCAGGGGAGTGAGTCTGTGTGCAGGGGTTTCTAGCGCCGTTGGGCGTGTGTATTTGGCCTCTCTAGAACCTGGTATGTTCTGGTGACTTGATGGAGGTTCTTGTTTATGTTACAGAAAGTCAGAGGAATAAGAGATTTTATGGGAACGACATCCTCCTGAGCCTGTCTCCTTCATCCTGAAGTAAGGTTCAAAATCTCAGTTTTAAGGCTCCCACATGTGATGTTAATGAGTCTGTATGATCCTACATGTAAACCGTGCATCCCCTACCTCCCCAGTGAAGTGCTTCCAGTGCTTTTATGGACTTTCTAACAAACATGACCCAGCAGGTCAGAAGATGCTTGTGTGTCTCTTCATCATGCGTGCTGGAAGAGAACAAGGAATGTGGCTAATGACAAGAATGAACTGAGGAACAGGATTTCTCAGGTTTTCTCTCTCCCTCTCTCACTCTCTGTCTCTTCCCATGTCTCTCTAATACACCAGAAAATTGTGATAAGCACTTAAATAGCTTAGAATTTTCACAGAGATATTGGACATAATAAAACTGCTATTAATGCATTGTTTTAATACATTACATTAAAATCCCTAAGCCAATGAATTGACAGTGGTTGTGGGAGTAACTCATTTTTAAAAATTTCCTTTTAGATAAAAAACATAGCTGCCCAGAAGATCCTGAGGAGATAAACTTAATTAGCTTGGCATATGCCAGGCAATCCCTTTCTACTTTCCCTGCAAATGACCCAGCTGGATAGGACTGGACACCTGCCCTGGAGGTCTGTTAGGAGGCAGGCTTCAGTGTCCTGAACCAGCCAGGTCACTGTGTTACATATCACACATTTCATTTCTGCAAATGTCCCTGCCTCTGTACCAGCTGGTCAAATTTCCTGACCCTTCTGCCTTAGAAGTCCTAGTGATGAGTCCTAGTCACCTTGATCCCTTCATCTGCCCGGTTTGGATGAATTTACTTCAGTCTGGGACCTTCTGTTCCATTTGCCCTAAATCCATGCAGACTAAGCCCTGTGTCCCTGTGTGTAGTCCTGGCATCCAGTGATTGCATCAGGATGCTTCAGGCTCCAATCAAGGGAGACATGTGTCAGCTCACAGAGGGGAGTCCAGGGGGACAGCACACCTGGGTTTAGTTAACACGTCAGGTCCAAGCCTCCTGCTCCTCTGATCTGTTCTCTTCTGTGGAGGCTGGGCCCCCAGGCTGGTGTCCAGCATTGACAGCAGCTCCAAGCACCACTTCCAGACACAACTGTATCCTGAAGATGAAGACCATGGTTTCTTGTTTTCTCTCTCTAAAGAAAGAGGAAATTTTTTTCCCAAAGCATCTCCCGCCCCTGCCGTTTCACCAGCCCATTGCCTCTACGTGTCACCAGCAGAACTGAGCCCTGTTCCCTCAGCGTGCAGATCACCACAGGGGACTGGTGGTGACTGTTCAGTCAGGTGCCCTCGGGTAGCAGATGATGACTGCCTCTGTGCTGCCTGCTGATGTAGGGGACCCTGGGCTTTATCAAGAAAGAAGAGGAGAGGATGGGTGCTGGGGAGGCAAGCTGGGTGCCCGCTGTGTCACTGCATGACTTTGTCCCACATGTGAAGCCAGCGCTGTGGAGTCTGACAGATCTAGATTCAAGCCCTGAATAAACCTTGGTCCTTCCCGGTGACCTGATCACATTACTTCATGTTTATGAGACTTGGGATTCTTTTGCTTGTTTTTTGTTTCCATCTTTAAAGTGGATATAACTATAGTTTAGGGCTATTGACATTATTAAAGTAGAATGGCAACAAAAACTGTAAAACAAAACAGCTTTATTGAATTCTTGCCTTAGTAAGTTCTCAGTTTGTTTTTAAGCTTCTACCTCTTAAACCTGCCAGCTCCCCATCCCTGGCAAAATCACTTCAAACTCAATACATTTCACTCTGTGCTTTGCAGGCAAAGGTTTTACTTGAGAAACAAAATATCAACACTCTTCCAGTCCACTACAGAGCATCCACTTCATTTCTTTCCTACTGGGCATGGAAGTGTTTACTGGGTTGGAATGTTAGCAAAACCTTTATTTATAAAATAAAACATTAATGGTTACATAATCTGCCTAGCACACAGACGGCACCCTGTTGTTCTGACTGAGGGGGCTGTAAATTATGCAGAAGGGTGACAGTCAGATACACCAGACATGAAACATGCACTAGCCTGTCTCAGAACCTGACTTACAAAGCAGATAGCAGCTCCAATACTGTGGCATCTCATCTGACCTAGTTTTAAACATGCTCTGAATTAAACCTGGTCTCAGGCCAATAATACCCAAATTTTCTTTTTGTAATGAATTTACTTTTTATTGGTGTTCAATGTGCCAACATACAGAATAACACCCAGTGCTCATCCCGTCAAGTGCCCCCCTCAGTGCCTGTCACCCAGTCATGCCCACCCACCCCCGCCCTCCTCCCCTTCCACCACCCCTAGTTTGTTTCCCAGAGTTAGGAGTCTTTATGTTCTGTCTCCCTTTCTGATATTTCCCACACATTTCTTCTCCCTTCCCTTATATTCCCTTTCACTATTATTCATATTCCCCAAATGAATGAGAACATACAATGTTTGTCCTTCTCTGATTGACTTACTTCACTCAGCATAATACCCTCCAGTTCCATCCACGTTGAAGCAAATGGTGGGCATTTGTCATTTCTAATGGATGAGAACTATTCCATTGTATACATAGACCACATCTTCTTTATCCATTCATCTTTTTTAAATTTTTATTGGTGTTCAATTTACCAACATACAGAATAACACCCAGTGCTCATCCCGACCAGTGTCCCCCTCAGTGCCCGTCACCCATTCACCCCCACCCCCCGCCCTCCTCCCCCTCCACCACCCCTAGTTCATTTCCCAGAGTTAGGAGTCTTTATGTTCTGTCTCCCTTTCTGATATTTCCCACACATTTCCTCTCCCTTCCCTTATATTCCCTCTCACTATTATTCATATTCCCCAAATGAATGAGAACATACACTGTTTGTCCTTCTCCGATTGACTTACTTCACTCAGCATTATACCCTCCAGTTCCATCCATGTTGAAGCAAATGGTGGGTATTTGTCATTCCTAATGGCTGAGGAATATTCCATTGTATACATAAACCACATCTTCATTATCCATTCATCTTTCGATGGACACCGAGGCTCCTTCCATAGTATGGCTATTGTGGACATGGCTGCTAGAAACATCAGGGTGTAGGTGTCCCGGCGTTTCAATGCATCTGTATCTTTGGGGTAAATCCCTAACAGTGCAATTGCTGGGTCATAGGGCAGGTCTATTTTTAACTCTTTGAGGAACCTCCACACAGTTTTCCAGAGTGGCTGCACCAGTTCACATTCCCACCAACAGTGTAAGAGGGTTCCCTTTTCTCCGCATCCTCTCCAACATTTGTTGTTTCCTGCCTTGTTAATCTTCCCCATTCTCACTGGTGTGAGGTGGTATCTCATTGTGGTTTTGATTTGTATTTCCCTGATGGCAAGTGATGCTGAGCATTTTCTCATGTGCGTGTTGGCCATGTCTATGTCTTCCTCTGTGAGATTTCTCTTCATGTCTTTTGCCTATTTCATGATTGGATTGTTTGTTTCTTTGCTGTTGAGTTTAATAAGTTCTTTATAGATCTTGGAAACTAGCCCTTTATCTGATACGTCATTTGCAAATATCTTCTCCCATTCTGTAGGTTATCTTTTAGTTTTGTTGACTGTATCCTTTGCTGTGCAAAAGCTTCTTATCTTGATGAAGTCCCAATAGTTCCTTTTTGCTTTTGTTTCTTTTGCCTTTGTGGATGTATCTTGCAAAAAGTTACTGTGGCTGAGTTCACAAAGGGTGTTGCCTGTGTTTTCCTCTAGGATTTTGATGGAATCTTGTCTCACATTTAGATCTTTCATCCATTTTGAGTTTATCTTTGTATATGGTGCAAGAGAGTGGTCTAGTTTCATTCTTCTGCATGTGGATGTCCAGTTTTCCCAGCACCATCTATTGAAGAGACTGTCTTTCTTCCAGTGGATCGTCTTTCCTCCTTTATCGAATATTAGTTGACCATAAAGTTCAGGGTCCACTTCTGGGTTCTCTATTCTGTTCCATTGATCTATGTGTCTGTTTCTGTGCCAGTACCACACTGTCTTGATGACCACAGCTTTGTAGTACAACCTGAAATCTGGCATTGTGATGCCCCCAGATATGGTTTTCTTTTTTAATATTCCCCTGGCTATTCGGGGTCTTTTCTGATTCCACACAAATCTTAAAATAATTTGTTTTAACTCTCTGAAGAAAGTCCATGGTATTTTGATAGGGATTGCATTAAACGTGTAAATTGCCCTGGGTGTCATTGACATTTTCACAATATTAATTCTGCCAATCCATGAGCATGGAATATTTTTCCATCTCTTTGTGTCTTCCTCAATATCTTTCAGAAGTGTTCTATAGTTTTTAGGGTATAAATCCTTTACCTCTTTGGTTAGGTTTATTCCTAGGTATCTTATGATTTTCGGTGCAATTGTAAATGGGATTGACTCCTTAATTTCTCTTTCTTCAGTCTCATTGTTAGTGTATAGAAATGCCATTGATTTCTGGGCATTGATTTTGTATCCTGCCACGCTACCAAATTGCTGTATGAGTTCTAGCAATCTTGGGGAGGAGGCTTTTGGGTTTTCTACGTAGAGTATCATGTCATCGGCGAAGAGGGAGAGTTTGACTTCTTCTTTGCCAATTTGAATGCATTTAATGTCTTTTTGTTGTCTGATTGCTGAGGCTAGGACTTCTAGTACTATGTTGAATAGCAGTGGTGAGAGTGGACATCCCTGTCTTGTTACTGATATTAGGGGAAAGGCTCCCAGTGCTTCCCCTTGGAGAATGATATTTTCTGTGGGCTTTTCGTAGATGGCTTTTAAGATGTCGAGGAATGTTCCCTCTATCCCTACACTCTGAAGAGTTTTGATCAGGAATGGATGCTGTATTTTGTCAAATGCTTTCTCTGCATCTAATGAGAGGATCATATGGTTCTTGGTTTTTCTCTTGCTGATATAATCTATCACAGTGATTGTTTTATGAGTGTTGAACCGGCCTTGTGTCCCGGGGATAAATCCTACTTGGTCATGGTGAATAATTTTCTTAATGTACTGTTGGACCCTATTGGCTAGTATCTTGTTGAGAATTTTTGCATCCATGTTCATCAGGGATATTGGTCTGTAATTCTCCTTTTTGGTGTGGTCTTTGTCTGGTTTTGGAATTAAGGTGATGCTGGCCTCATAGAACGAATTTGGAAGTACTCCATCTCTTTCTATCTTTCCAAACAGCTTTAGTAGAATAGGTATGGTTTCTTCTTTGAACGTTGGATAGAATTCCCCTGGGAAGCCATCTGGACCTGGACTCTTGTGTCTTGGGAGGTTTTTGATGACTGCTTCAATCTCCTCCCTGGTTATTGACCTGTTCAGGTTTTCTATTTCTTCCTGTTCCAGTTTTGAAAGTTTGTGGCTTTCCAGGAATGTGTCCATTTTTTCTGGCTTGCCTAATTTATTGGTGTATAGCTGTTCATAATATGTTTTTAAAACCGTTTGTATTTCCTTGGGGTTGGTTGTGATCTCTCCTTTCTCATTCATGATTTTATTAATTTGAGTCTTCTCTGTCTTCTTTTTAATAAGGTTGGCTAATGGTTTATCTATCTTATTAATTCTTTCAAAGAACTAACTCCTGGTTCTGTTGATCTGTTCCACAGTTCTTCTGGTCTCGATTTCGTTGAGTTCTGCTCGAATCTTTATTAACTCTCTTGTTCTGCTGGGTGTAGGATCTATTTGTTGTTTTTTCTCTAGCTCCTTTAGGTGTAAAGTTAGCTTTTGTATTTGAGTTCTTTCCAGTTTTTGAATGGATGCTTGTATTGCGATGTATTTCCCCCTCAGGACTGTTTTTGCTGCATCCCAAAGATTCTGAACGGTTGTATCTTCGTTCTCATTAGTTTCCATGAATCTTTTTAATTCTTCCTTAATTTCCTGGTTGACCCTTTCCTCTTTTAGCAGGATGGTCCTTAACCTCCACGTGTTTGAGTTCCTTCCAAACTTCTTGTTGTGATTTAGTTCTAATTTCAAGGCATTATGGTCTGAGAATATGCAGGGGATGATCCCAATCTTTTGGTATCAGTTCAGACCCGATTTGTGACCCAGTATGTGGTCTATTCTGGAGAAAGTTCCATGTGCACTTGAGAAGAATGTGTATTCAGTTGAGTTTGGATGTAAAGTTCTGTAGATATCTGTGAAATCCATCTGGTCCAGTGTATCATTTAAAGCTCTTGTTTCTTTGGAGATGTTGTGCATAGAAGACCTATCGAGTATAGAAAGAGCTAGATTGAAGTCACCAAGTATAAGTGTATTATTATCTAAGTATTTCTTCACTTTGGTTATTAATAGATTTAAATATTTGGCAGCTCCCACATTCGGGGCATATATATTGAGGATTGTTAAGTCCTCTTGTTGGATAGATCCTTTAAGTATGAGATAGTGTCCCTCTTCATCTCTCACTATAGTCTTCGGGGTAAATTTTAGTTTATCTGATATAAGGATGGCTACCCCTGCTTTCTTTTGAGGACCATTTGAATGGTAAATGGTTCTCCAACCTTTTATTTTGAGGCTGTAGGTGTCCTTCTGTCTAAAAGGAGTCTCTTGTAGACAGCAAATAGATGGGTCCTTCTTTTTTATCCAGTCTGAAACCATGCGCCTTTTGATGGGGTCATTAAGCCCGTTCACGTTCAGAGTTACTATTGAAAGATAGGAGTTTAGTGTCATCATGATATCTATTCAGTCCTTGTTTTTGTGGATTGTTCCACTGGACTTCTTCTTAAAGGGGAATTTTAAGAGTCCCCTTAAAATTTCTTGCAGAGCTGGTTTGGAGGTCACATATTCTTTCAGTTCCTGCCTGTCTTGGAAGCTCTTTATCTCTCCTTCCATTTTGAATGAGAGCCTTGCTGGATAAAGTATTCTTGGTTGCATGTTTTTCTCATAGGACCCTGAATATACCCTGCCAGCCCTTTATGTCCTGCCAGGTCTCTGTGGAGAGGTCTGTTGTTACCCTAATACTCCTCCCCATAGAAGTCAGGGATTTCTTGTCTCTTGCTGCTTTAAGGATCTTCTCCTTATCTTTGGAATTTGCAAGCTTAACTATTAAATGTCAAGGTGTTGAATGGTTTTTATTGATTTTAGTGGGGGGATCTCCCTGTTTCCTGGATCTGAATGCCTGTTTCCCTTCCCAGATTAGGAAAGTTTTCAGCTATGATTTGTTCAAATACACATCCTGGCCCTCTGTCCCTTTCTGCGCCCTCGGGAACCCCAATTAAACGTAGGTTTTTCTTCCTCAGGCTGTCGTTTATTTCCCTTAATCTATCCTCATGGTCTGTAGTTTTTTGTGTCTTGTTTCCTCAGTTTCCCTCTTTGCCATCAACTTGCCTTCTATGCCACTCATTAGTTCTTCCACCTCGTTAACCCTCGTCGTTAGGACTTCTAGTTTGGATTGCATCTCATTCAATTGATTTTTAATTTCTGCCTGATTGGATCTAAATTCTGCAGTCATGAATTCTCTTGAGTCCTTTATGCTTTTTGCTAGAGCCACCAGTAGCTTTATAATACTGCTTCTGATTTGGCTTTCTGACATTGAATTGTAATCCAGATTTTGTAACTCTGTGGGAGAGAGGACTGTTTCTGATTCTTTCTTTTGAGGTGAGGTTTTCCTTCTAGTCATTTTGCTCAGTGCAGAGTGGCCAAAAACAAGTTGTATTGGGAAACGGAGAAAAAGATAGGAGAGCAAGAAGGAAAGAAAAGAGAAAATGAAAAAAGAAAAAAGGAAGAAAAAAGAAAAAAAGAGAAGAAAAAGAGAAAGAAAAAGAAAGAAAGGAAAAAAAGTGGTGGGGGAAGCAAACAGAAATCAAAAAGCAAAAAAAAAAAAAATACACAAAAAACAAAACAAAACAAAAATCAAACAAACAAACAACAACAACAACAACAAACCACGGGGGAGTATCTTCTGATTCTGTATACTTTAAGTCCCTTGACTTCCCCTGGAACTGGTCCGTCCAGCTGGTCCTCTGGGGGAGGGGCCCGTTGTGCTGATTTTCAGGTGTTAGCACTTGGGGGAGCTGCTCTGCCCCCTGCCTGGTGCAGGGCTCAGTGGGGGTTGTTTACCCCGTGAGGCCCCAGGAGGAACAACCCCAGTGGCGGGGCCAGCCCTGGAGCCCTGGAGTCAGCTCCCGCAGTAACCCGGAGCTCTCCGTCTGCAGGGCCTGGAGGCTCCGGGGCGGGGCCGCTGCTCTGCTCAGCTCGGGGCAGGAGCTGTCCTGGCCCCTCCCGGCCTCTGCCTGTCCCGGGGGGAGGCCGGATTCTGGGCTGTGTCCCGGCGCCCTGTGCTCCCGGGGCCCCCTCCGCGGAGCCGCCGCCCAAGCCCCCCCCCCCCCCCCCAGCTGCTCCTGGGTCAATGCGTGCGTGTGCTGTAGCCCTTAGGGAGCTGGCGCAGTCTCCCAGGTGCGCAGTTGCTCTGTTAGTGTCCCAGGGAGCCCGAGGGCATCCCCGCCCTCCTGGGGTCCTGCTCTAACTCCCTGCGGGCCCCTTTCTGCCCGGGGAGGTTGGTGCAGCTCCTGCTTCTCCGGGACGGGGCTCTCCTGTCCTGGGGGCGCTCGCCCCGGCCTCAGCCCGGCTCCTCGCGCGTCCCACCCCCTTGGAGGCCTTTTGTTTCTTTATTTCTTTTTCCCCGTCTTCCTACCTTGATAGAAGCGCGAACTCTTCTCACTGTAGCATTCCAGCTGGTCTCTCTTTAAATCTCAGGCCGAATTTGTAGATTTTCAGGATGATTTGAAGGTTATCTAGGTAATTTGGTGGGGACAGGTGACTTGGGGACCCTATTCTTCCACCATCTTGCCCCTCCAATAATACCCAAATTGCAATAGAGTTGTAGCCATGCAATAAAGTCTCATTCCAATGCAGCACTGCAAAGAGTCTGATGTTTCTCCAAAAGATCTGAAGTCATTGTGGATGATTCAAATTCATTAGGTAGAAGATTGTCATATGTGATAAGTTATCAGGGTAGATTCAGGGCAGGAAATCTAGCCAAGATTAAGACCTGTATTCCTTGTGTCAGTGTTCACTTAAAGTTTGCTAGTAAACCTATCTTGAGAGAATTTCTTTCCCTCCTTTGTTAGGCTGGACTCTTTACCTTTGCATTCACGAGCAGCCAAACAAAGGGAAAAAAATCTGACCTTCCAGTTTCTCTGCTTCGATGAGTGTGAGAGTCTCAAAATTGTGAGGAGGAACATCTCACTTAGAAGTGAGCTGTGCCGGGTAGCCCCAGCAGAGAGGGTGAGCAGCTTATCTGAGGGTTAGCTGGTCCTGCTGCCCACTGCACACAGTGTGTTCTCCGATCGAGGCTGAGCTTGGAGCCTCCACTCTAGTCTCATTTCTCCAGCCTTTGCTCTGCTACTTCTCTCTGCTGGGGCCTTTTCAGGTCAGCACCTTGGCTGGATCTTCTGCTTGGTTTCCTCTCGCAGGTCCTCTTAATGATGATCTATTAATTCAATCCCAGCTATCAATCCCACACTCTCACGTGAAGAGTTGTGCACGGTGATACCTGCCACCGTGCCCGCCCGGTCCCCCAGGACAGGCTTATAACTCCACCCAGTTCCCATGTGGCTATTGTCTTGATGGGGAGATTGAGCAGCTAAAATGCAGTAAACCACGGGAGTAGTGCTGCCAGGTCAATTCTGCTATTTCTTTTTTTTTTTTAATTTTATTTATTTATTTATTTATGATAGTCACACACACAGAGAGAGAGAGAGAGAGGCAGAGACACAGGCAGAGGGAGAAGCAGGCTCCATGCACCGGGAGCCCGATGTGGGATTCGATCCCGGGTCTCCAGGATCTCGCCCTGGGCCAAAGGCAGGCGCCAAATCGCTGCGCCACCCAGGGATCCCAATTCTGCTATTTCTATGTGATCTTGGATCAGCCAGGGCACATGCTGTCCCTGTGGGCAGTGGTGAGGGCCAGCTCCATCCCACCAGGAACAGCTTGGGCAATGAAGGCAGACCCAGGCTAAGGTAGGGGAGGCTCGGGCACCTGCTTTCTCAGCCCCTGGTGCCCTGTGGGGCTCCCAGTGTGGCTCCCAGGAGATCCAGTTCACAAACCCCTGGGAAACAGACCCAAAGCTGGCTTCCCTCCAGGAGAGTTTGAGGCTGCAAGGACTTAACCACACTTCCTGCCCTGCGCGGTGTAGTGGGTCAGTGCTCCATCCAAACTGCTGCTTGGAGCCTTCATTACCGATGTTGGTCTCACTCCCTGTCACCTGCTGAGGTCCTGCACCATGACTGCTGTCCCAGCGCCCTGGACCCAGTACAGTGACACTGCCCCCATGTCACCCCAAGTCACTGTAGTAAGCCCCAAACCTAGTTCCTCAAACTTCTTTAAAGACTGCTCTCTAGAGAAATCTGAGCTGCATTTCCTTTCTGAAAATTTGCATTCTTTACCAGGTTTCTCATGACACTTTCCTTTAAAACCAAAAATGTTCTTTTTCTTTTCTTCTTCTTCTTCTTTTTCTTCTCTTTTTCTTCTTCTTTTCTTCTTCTTTTTTTTACATTAAATGGAAGCTCCTGATAACTTCCTTTGAATTGTCCACATGAAAATAAAGAGCATAGTTTCAAAAAATGAACAAAGCCACTGATCCAGTCATTCTACATACAGTTGTGGGCATCTCCAGGATGTCCGGTCCTTGCTTTCTGGGGTCCAGGCTCCAGCCCCAGAGGAGGATGCGTCTGTTACCGCATGTTTGTCACCTGATGATGATACAGAACATCGGAGTTGCAAAGACTGCATAACAATTCAGATATGAGAAATAATGATCAGGGAGTCGTTCAGACTCTGGCTTTCAGGAGGCATGAAGGAACGTCCCACACCAGACGAGCAATCATACTGGTGATACCACCAAAGATGTATAGGAGACATGCTCTTTCTAAAAAAAAAATTATGCTAAAAACGAGATCTACCCACCCGACAAATTTTTAGGTTTGCAATATGCTATTGTTAATTATGGAGACAGTATTGTAGGGAAGATGTCAGGCATCTTGGACAGCAGCCCCCCTCGCCCGTCCCCTAGCCACTGGTGGCCACCATTCTAGATGGGCTTCTGTCTCGCCATTGCAGGTCTTCCAGGTGGAATCATACAACATTATCCTTCTGTGACTACTCATTTCACTTAGCATAGTGTCCTCAAGTTCATCCTTATTGCTGCATATGGCAGGACTTACTTCTTTTTAAAGGCTGAGTAGCATTCCACTGTAGTAGGCATATGCCACACTTTGTGTAGGCATCACCGCTCACGGAGTGTTTACACTGGTTCCATATCTTTGCCATTGTGAGTGAACATGAGGGCATAGATATCTTTTCATGATTCTGATTTCAGTCCTTCTGAACGAATACCCAGAAGTGGAACTGCTGGATAATATGGTAGTTCTAGTTTTAATGTTTTGAGGAAGAGAAGAGCTTATCTTTTGATTGGAGAAAAGACAACAAGCTCATGACCCAGTAATTCAAAAGTCACTTTTATTTTGTATAATTTTCTGTAATGCTTAAGTTTATTTCTGGGCTGTCTGTGAAGTTTCATAAATCTGTTGACATCAAGTAGGAAGAGAAAGTGTAGCTTAATGGTTAAGAGCATGGTCCCTGGAGCCAGGCTGCCTGGATTTCCATCGTGGCTCGGCCTTTAGGACTTGTGTGAATTAGAGCAAATAGCTCAGCTTCTCTGTGACTCAGTTTTCTTATCATAAATATAAGAGAGATAGTAATCATAGCACGTACACTATGACATGGCTGAGAGGACTAAATTAATGAATATATGTAAAACATACATACAATACACAAGTAAATTATATATAAAACATCAGGTACTATTCTAAGTGTTGCTATTATTATTTACCTAGCTTTTTGCTGATACTACATTCTCTAAATTGCTGATTTTTATAAGAAAGCTAGATATATGATAAAGCCAGTTGCCCATTCGATTCTCTTATAAAATTGATGTAGATAACAGATTTCTGCTTCTAGTCATGATGGGTAACTGGAATGGCTTCTCTCTTGCCTTAAAAATTGAAATATATGAAATAATGGTTTTCAAACTTTTGAAAAAAGATTTATTTATTTTAAAGAGAGAGAGCATGTGCACACAAGAGTGGGATGAGGGAGAGAAAGAATCTCAAGCAGACTCTGTGCTGAGTGTGGAGCCCAACATGGGTCTGATTCCAGGACCCTGAGGTCATGACCTGAGTCACAATCAAGAGCTAGACACTTAATTGACGGAGCCCACCAGGCATCCCTTAGCAACTTTACAATATACATACAATATAGTATGTACATATATACATAACATAGTAGTGTTAACTATAGTCTCCATGCTGTACATTACACCCCAAGCACTGATTTATACTATACCGGGAATTTTGTACTTTCTGCCCATTTCCCTCAACCCTAACCCCCACCAAATCTGTACTCTGTTTCTATGAGTTCAGTTTTTTTAGATTCTACATATAAGTGAGATCACATAGTATCTGTCTTATTTCACTCAACATAGCACATTCAAGGTCCATCCTTGTCACAAGTGGCAGGATTTCCTCCTTTTTTATGGATGAATAACATTCCATTGCATATGTGTGTGTGTGCATATACACATTACATATACACCACATCTTCTGTATCCACTCATCCATCAGTGGACATATAGATTGTTTCTATGTCTTGGTTGTTGAAAATAATGCTGCAATGAACATGGGAGTCCAGAATTCTTTTTGAGAAAGTGATTTCATTTCCTTTGGATATATTCCCAGAAGTGGTGTTGCTGGATCATATTAGTTCTATTCCTAATTTTTGAGGAACCTCCATACTGTTTTCCAGAGTGGCTGCACCAGTTTGTTTTCCCACCAACAGTATAAGCAAGAGGGTTTCTTTTGCCTTTATTCTTGCCAATACCTATTATCTCTTGTCTTTTTGATTCTAGCCATTCTGACACACATGAGGTGATATCTCACCATTGATTTGCATTTACATTTTGATAGCTGGTATTTTAAAGCCTTGAGATTGGCTATTTTAAAGTCACATAGGGATGGATATAGATAGAGGAGGCAAGAGTTCCTACGGCTGAGCCTGGAGCAGGCCAGTATATGGAGACTGGATTGATGCAGAGAATGTGCTACTCTTACTGATGCAACACATTACCACAAATTTAGTGACTTAAAACAATATCAATTTATTCTCTCATAGTTATGGAAGTCAGAAGTCCAAAATAAAGAACGAGTAAACACAGTGCTTTAAGAAGAAGGGAGAAATCACTCTGCTAAATTCCACTCATTGGTCCACGAAGGTGAGGATGAGAGCTATCAGGTTTAAGCAAATGGAAACCATTGCTGATGTTGCCAAGACTCTGTTAGTGGAAATGGTGGCAGACGACAGCCTGATTGGAGCAGGCCAGCTTCAAGGATGGATGACCCATGCAATCACACAATGTCCCACTTTTACAAGAGCCACATGCTTGGATCAATGCCCTGCTCACAGTAGCTTTAAATTATTAATAATTTTGAACAAGAAATCTCACATTTTATTTTGCTTTGGCTCCAGCAAATTATGTAGAGAGTTCTGCAACAGAAGAAGAAGACTTGCAGATGATGATTATGGAAAACTCTTTCAAGGAATTTTATATGAATGAGGTCAGAGAATTGGAGCCAGAGGAGGAAAGGGGTGGGGGTCATGGGAGAGTTTTTAAACTTACTCTGGTTGCTTAGGATGGTCTGATGCTGCCTGTGTGGCCCCAGAGAGCAGGGTGGACTGTCGCTGCTGCCAGATGCCCCACATGTGGTGCCAGCTCAGTCTGCAGCACGGTTTCCCTGGGCCCCTGCACTGGAGGACACACCTCTGTTTCCCTGGCTCACCTCTAGTATTTTTCCAATGGGTTGGTGGTATCACACAGGAAAGATCCAAACCTTATAGACTTGAACTAGAAGAACACATCTTCTTAATCTTCTGAACTCACATCACTCTGAACTCTGGCATATGAGATTAATTTTCTATCTTTGTTCTTCTCAGAGCCATATTCTTTTACAAGCATTTGAAAATTGATATTACCGTGATTTGTTTTAGCATTTTCCCAGGCATATCAGTTAACCCAAGTCCAAGCCAGAGTCATTCATTGCTGTCCTTGGGAAAGACACACTGTTGGCATCTGTTCAAGCTGCAGGCATTTCCCATCAATCAAAGTCCCTGGAAATAAATCTCACTATGAAGGGCTGCTAAGTCACTTAACAAATCCTGTGCAAAGAGCCAAACATACCACGTCTGCCTCCTACCAGGTATGCACAACGTAATGCCGGAAGATCTCTGGCCTGGGCAAGTCATCCAACCCTGACTGTGATAGATGAGAGACTTCCAGAAATCCTGGACATGGATGCTGCTCTTGATTTAATCTCTCCCACCTTCCATCCTTCCTGCTCTTCCATCAGCACTCAATTCATTCCATTTTATTTTTTCAGAGTCGTTCTTTATTCTGAGTTGATTAAAAACATTCCCAATATGTTAGTAAGCAGATTGTCTTTCCCAGACAACATTATTACAAATTTTAAGTTTAGTTATGTCTTTTTTTTAAAAAGATTTATTTATTTATTCATTCAGAGAGAGTGAAGAGAAAGGCAGAAACACAGGCAGAGGGAGAAGCAGGCTCCATGCACCGGGAGCCCGACGTGGGATTCGATCCCGGGTCTCCAGAATCGCGCCCTGGGCCAAAGGCAGGCGCCAAACCGCTGCGCCACCCAGGGATCCCTGCCCAGGTATAAGTCTTAAAGGGTGTTTTCCCCTCCACCTTTCATTTAAAAGTAAAGTTTAGCTGTGTTGGTGAACACATGGAGATTTGGGGGAGACCCTCGCCTGGGGAGGGTATGGAAGCTCTGTGCCCTGGCATTATACATCTAACTGGCTGTTTCAGAGTTATATCCTCTTTGCAGTAAACCAGTGACCTAAAATATGGCTACACACACCTTTCTGCAGGAGAACTTCATGATTAAAGGAAGAACCCAGATTCATAGTATGGTGAATTCATTGAGTTGTGCCAGCTGACAAACCATGAGTTTGTTAATGAGGGAAATGGATCAGACAATGGCCACCATTGCTCAGAAGAATAAGTTCTTGATTGATGGGTTTCCACGAAATTAAGACAACATTTAAGGTTGGAACAAAGCCATGGATGGGAAGGCAGGTGTGTCTTTGGTTCTCTTTTTTGACTCTAAAAATGAGATTTGTATTGAACGATGTCTTGAGAGGGGAAACAGTAGTTAGTCCAATGATGACAACAGAGAGAGCTTGGAAAAGAGAATTCAGACCTATTTTTAGTCAACACATCCAGTTATTGACATATGTGAAGAAATGTGAGGCATCAAGAAAATGGATGCCTCTAAGTCTGCTGATGAAGTTGTGAAGATTTTGGACAAAGAAGGCTAACTCTAAACCTGAAAGCATCCTTGATATCATGCTTGAATATTGCTTTGATAGCTGCTATTACAATCCCTTTTAAAGGCGATTTTAATCTTTCACAATTACATTTCAATTAATGGCTGGAGAGTAGGTAGTAAGACCAATTAAATTTTTTATCTTCTATTATTTTGCTTACTGGAGTAGCCCATGAATTTGGGTCTAACTTCATCTTAGCTATGGTGCTCAGGAAACAAAGAAAGGTATCAGTTAGTTCTTTGTTATGATTCAAAAAGTATATAGTTGTGCCTACTGTGAGCAAAACTCTTTAGTTTGTGTGCATATCCTTTTAATAATTACAACATGTTAGGATTAGGGATTCCCCACTTCCTCCTTTTCCTGCAAGTTTTAAATTTCCAATCTATTCAGTGAATTCATAAACCAAATTCCAAAGAAACTTCCATTCTTGCCAAGTGTGTAAACAAACTCATAAAAGGAATTCCTAGAAGTATTCTAGTATTTTTCCAATTGCCCACTTCCTGTAGAAAGGTAAGAAAACTTAGGCTCTGTTTAATTACAACTTATACAAAGTTTGTGTGATGGGGTATCTTCTGTGCTTCCAAGGGTTGGTGGGGTCCTTGGGGGTTTGGAGCCTGGCAGAATTGTCAGCTTTGTTTTAACATAAATCTGAGGGTAAGGGGCAGGGGTCACACTGAGGGCATGTGCTCCTGTGCTCTGTTCTACAGTGTTATTGATGATTAAACTGATGTCAACAATGTTCCTAGCAGGGGAACCTTGAAATACATGTACTAGATTTACCGGTAAGATGATTTGGTTAGCATTTTAGTTAACACTCCATTCAAAGTTTTTTTGTTTGTTTGTTTTCTAGACTAAATGTAGGATTGGTATGAAGTAAAAACACCTAAAGGTTAAAAAATAATAATAAAAAATAAAAGTAAACTTTAAGAGTGAAAACTGCAGGCATTTTGCTAGGCCAATGTGGCACCCTGAAAAACATAGTCATCCAGGGGCAGGTGCTATCTACTTTGAGGGCATATACAACTTAAAACAGTTCCTTAATTTGTATATGATTTTGAAGTTTCAAGAATGTTTTCATTTCTTAAAGGATTTTATTTATTTATTGGAGAGAGAGTAAGCATGAGCAAGGGGAGAGCAGAGGAAGAAGCAGACTCCTTTATGAGCAGGGAGCCCAACCTGGGGCTCGATCTCAAGACCCTGAGATCATGACCTGAGCTGACTCAAGAGTGTTTTCAGAATATTTTATCACTTAGTATTTACATAAAGCTTATAAAAAACTTTTATTATTTTTATTTTACAGATGAGGAAAGAGAGGACCAGGCTAGAGTCGTACAGCTAATATATAATAGAATCTCATAGTAACTATTTGTGATTTTCAAACCCAGGGCTTTTCTAAAGATTTTTGTTGCCTTTCCATTCCAAAAGCCATGTTTCTGAAAGAGCTCAGCCATGTATTTGATTTGGGAGAAAAGAAAGAATTAAGGAGGGTAGGAAAGGGGGAGGGAGGACAGAAAGAAGGAAGAATGGTAACCGAATGTAGGAGTAACAGTGAGGCTACAGGTGAGAACCGAGCAGGGAGACAGATGGGTGCTAATGGCCAGGGGGGCTCCCAGAGGAGCTCTGAGTTTCTTTTATGAAAGATTTTCCCTTTATCATTCTTCCCAACAGCAAGTCAAAAGTAAGAGAATCTAGGAAATTAAAATGGATGATTAAGTACAGAATTTCCTTTGTCCTACTGAAGCTTGAATTACAAATGAGACAAGTAACAGCTGGAGAGGCCTCTGTGGTTGGGTGAGTCTGTGCTCTCCGGAGCCGCGCGGACCAGGCAGGTGACTGACTATGATATCCATAGACAGACTCATTCTGTGCTGGGACAGCCTTTGATCTTAGCAGAATGGCATTAGCTCTGAAAGACAAACTTAACCTAAAGTAGGCTTAGTGTATTATTCATACCTATAAAAAGAACAGATCAGAATCAGAATAACTTAGTGATTTGGGTACTAATCCATAAGAAAGCTATTTTTGATCAAACCAGCCCCTGCTAGCAACTCTTTCTTGTTTTCCCTATTAATTACTGAATCTATGTTCTGGATTTCAGCACTTTGCTTGTAGCTTCTTGTGTTAGTCTTATTTCCCTTCTAGATATATCAGTGATACATCAAACGCCTTTTAAATGAATGCCTGATAATATCTAGCCAAGGATCACATAAAGTAATTTAGAAGTACCCATTTAAATTAAAATGGATTGTAAATTTTATCAAAAGGGTAACTTCCTTTAAGAAAAAAATCAAATAAACACCTCATATTTTGTTCTTTTTCTTATATGAGTTGATTTCAAAAAAGCTGTTCACAAGAGTTGTCTTTAATTATCTGATTTTATTCATAAAACATTGTATTCATTGAAACCTCTTTAACTAATATTACTATTCCAAAAAGTAGAAAAGGTGCTCTTCTTACCTGATTTTCCCTGTTATTCTTTAATAAAAATAGTGATAATTTAAGTCTACTTAAGTTCATTTTCCATTTTCTTGAATTTCCATCAGTATGTCTTGGTGAAATATGTTTTGGTTTGGTCAGCATTGCTGTCAAACCAAGAAACTTAAGCAAAATTGTCTTTTCCTCCAAAATGGTATATTCTCTTCAAAATAAGTTACAGCCTGTGGAATAGTTATTTGTGACTTGAATGGTCCTTCCTCTTAAAATGAGGGAATCTGATTGGTTATATCTAATCGTGTTGCTGATACCTTGAATGTACAGGGAAAGTCCATTCAGGGCAGTAACTTTGAACATTTACATTTTTTATATATCTGTATGAAAATAGAGGCTTAAAACTAAATTTATCAACTTAGATTCAACTCTAAATCCAAGTTGATAAACATATAAATATTTCCAGTAGTAACTTGGAATTGCTGAAACGAACAGTTGGGTTTGTCCAAAAAACATCTAAAATCACTGACTCGGTTATTTATTTTTTCACTATTGTCTTGTCAAGTAGCTATTCATCACTGCTTTGTTTTTGAGATGTTTTGTTTTTATGTCCTATGACATAGCACACCTAATACATCACACAAGCATAAAATGTAAACATTCCAGCATTTGTCCATTTTAAGCAATGCATCTTTCTAGGGCTAATTTATCTTGTGAGTCGAAGGGTATGTTCATTTTAAACCAGTAAGATTTCCACACTAAGTAGAAAAACTAGGTCATTAATTTAAAAATTATTCTTATTAGAATACTTTTTTAAAATCAAACTTCTGATTAGTGTTTGCTCAGTGCACCAAGAGGTGGGATCTGTGGGCATTCCCCCCAGGTGTCTATACCTGTGGGGTGACAAGGCCTTGCTCCCTGATTTCACTAAGATGGG
Source organism: Nyctereutes procyonoides (assembly GCF_905146905.1). Taxonomy (NCBI): domain Eukaryota; kingdom Metazoa; phylum Chordata; class Mammalia; order Carnivora; family Canidae; genus Nyctereutes; species Nyctereutes procyonoides. Next base: position 59,780,654 of record NW_026575140.1, on the reverse strand, counting down.
AAGCCCCTTCTTGGGTCAATGACCATGACATCACAGTACCCCCCTTCATCCTTGTCTTGTTCTTGGGTGAGTATTCCAACATGCTTTCAAGATAACCATCTTCAATGCAACCCACACCACCAGACTAATAAAGGATATCCTAAACACGACTTGTAGGTTATAACAAAGATAAAATCTTACTTTATATCTCTGTTGAGTAAAGAGCCGGGTGAAGTGTGTCCTTGTGTCTGAACACAATCTTTGTCCCAGATAGGCCCGGAACTTTTGGGGAACCTTGAGGCAGTATCAGGAACCCTGGTAAAAAGCCCAGAGGTGAGGAAACTGAGTGTCAGGCTCTGGCACCCGACTTGGGCAGGCAGCTTCTTTATATCATGTGTCCTGAGGGAAGCCTTGACATCACATTTTCATTGCTTTTCTGCAGCTCTCAGGATAGAAAAGGTGACAAACATAGCAGGTAGATAATGACAGTAGAGTTCTAGCTTCAGGTGCCATGTGGATCTGGAGTTTGACTTTGAGGTGCCCTCTGTTCTCTGACTCTGCCTCAAACCCTACCTCTTCCTCATCCAGGTTCCCTGCCTATTTCCCTAAACACCATCCTACTTCTCCACTACTGTGTAGGATAGACACGAGTTGTGTTCTCTGGATAGCCAAAGCCATCAGCTCAAATTTTATTGCCATTTTTCATTTAAAATTTGTTTATTTTAATTTTCAGGTTTTATATATCCTAGATTGTCAGCATTTAAGAAATCAAAGTCTCACATGACACAAACTATGCCATTCAGATTCTTACGACACTGCTCATTTATTCAACAGAACTTTATCAAATGCTTTATTGAAGAGTGATATGTTTATATGTGAGAAAATAGAAAAAAAATGACACAAGATATGACAAATTTAAGTGATAAAATATTGGTACAAAAGACAGCAGCTATGGAAAAGAGCGTGAAAAGTGCTGTGTCTCATCTAAAGGCGTGATCTGCAGGAAACCAGAAATCAGCACCATCTGGGAGCTTGCTAGGAAATGCAGACTCTCAGGATCCACCCCACACCTACTAACTTAGGAGCAGTACTTGAACAAATCTTCCATGAAGCTTTGAGAAACACTGTTCAAGAACACTCATATTGGGATATGTTAATCTTTTATTACTTACCTAATTAGCCTATGAGACATTATGTCCCAAACTGTGAAGCTCTGAGGTCTCCCCTTACTGCATTTCTGATTATATTAAATAGAATGGTTGAGAGCATGGACATAGTAAGGAGCTTGGGAGCAATGCAGGGGTGCTTTTCTGGAATTGGGCCCTTAGGCCTGCTGCTAAAAGCAATAGTACAGGTTTTCTACAGTGTGCTGTCCATTGTATTAGATGCAATGATGACTAACACAATGTCTTCCCTCAGGGTATCCACAGAATAAATCTGTGGGAAAGATCCACCAGAAGCATAAATATGCAAATAAATGATACAATATTAGAGGATACTCTCAAAACCATAAATAAGAAGACATAAAAAATCCTTCATGATCTTGCATTTTAAAGTCAACTCTATTGGAATATCATTTATATAAATGAAATGCACCCATTAAAAACAAAACACTTGGAGGAGCCACTTAAGAGTAGACAACCACAAACGCCTTTAATGGAAATGATTAATGTCAACTACACAGGATCATGAGTTTCAAACTTAAGATAATGGATAAGAAATTCCTCTATAAGCGACCAAATAATATACAGATCAAGGTTATCTGTATTTTCAGAAAAAGTCTTCATGGAAAGTGTATAACTTTCAGGATAATGTGTGGAATAGGTGTGCAAGCTGACCATTCTCAGCTGCCGCTAAGCTACATTCCCTTTCTTTCTCATAAAGACATTGTCCTTGACTTACATTCCTGAATTCTTTTTTTTTTTTTTTAGGTGTTTTCATTTTTGTTTTTCTACTTTAGGATTCTTGAGTCATTCTACTTCTCCTGGAAGAGTCAGCATGATCTTTCTAAAAACTCCTTATAAATTAAGACAACAATTAACTATTATCATGAATATAGATCATTATTTAACATAAAGCATCGTGTCAAAAATTGATCAGATTTCCAAGCTCAGGAAAGAGGAGTAATCTGGCACAAAATACGTTGTATGTTATCATGCGTCAGAAACTCAGAAGCATGTGGAAATTTAATTTTTGTAATATTGGTCTTATATCCCGCTGGCATGTTGATACGAGGCAAACAGCACCAGCTCCAGTCAGCCACGATGCTTCCTCTCCACTTCCCACTATATAATTTCCTTTAAAGACACAAAATGTGAACAGTTCTTAGCACTGCTGATAACCAAGAATGGTAGTTAGCCCAGAATTGCCAGACTATGGAGGAATTTCCCCCTCACCACAAGACTTCTAGAACAGAATTTAGATTTACAGTTGCTGGTTAAAGTGTTTTTCCATTCAAATATTTTATTTCCAAAGAATCATATGGAATATTTAAGGATCTGCCTACCAAGGGAAGGGAGAAGAAATGGGTAAGAAATATCAGAAAGGGAGACAGAACATGAAGACTCCTAACTCTGGGAAACGAACTGGGGGTCGTGGAAGGGGAGGAGGGTGGGGGGTGGGGTTGAATGGGTGACGGGCACTGAGGGAGGCACTTGATGGGAAGAGCACTTGGTGTTATTCTGTATGTTGGCAAATTGAACACCAATAAAAATAAATTTATTATTAAAAAAAAAGGATCTGCCTACCAATCCTTTCCAGTTAGTTGTTTCTTTTGGTGGACTGGTGGATGGAGGAAGAAGCAAAGATTGGTGTATGTCATATTTGAGACAAGCTTGTAGTTGTAAAATTCCTAGTTGCAAAAACCTAGATTTATACCTAGATAATTAAACTGCATGTCCAAAGGTTTATTTCAGATACAAATATTGGACTGATAACTAGTTCTTCACATATTTTGTCTCTGATTGGGACCTGGGGGATGGGTAATTAATATACTTAGAACTTTTAGTTCTTAAAACTTAAAAAATAATAAAATACAAACACTCATAATTCTCATACATGCCTTACCCCCCAAACATAACTTGTGGGAAAACACTGGCTCACAAGTTGCTTTATTTAGAATTTATTCACTTTTGAACTCAAAAGGAAGTGTATGCATCTTCTGTGCCTCTGACATTTGTCTTCTTCTGTTAATGACACAGGGAATGATTACGCTTGATTTAATGTAATGCATTTGATTGGGGTGACATTGTTAGGAGCTGTCCATGTTTACTTGATCATTTGCATTTTTTTCAATACCACTAAGTGTTATGCAAGAACTAGCGAAGTGGGTTACTCATATTTGGAAAATCAAAGGAATATTTAATGTTTTGTTTTCCTTAAGAGAAGTGTTTATTTAATCTAAATGTTATACCGTGACTTTCATAATTGCTTCCAAGATTTTTCTCTCCTTGGAACACAAAATTTTACAACTATGTTAAATAATAATAATGTGTTGAGAAATTCTGGCAAGAAAGAAACTATAGAAAGAGGAGTCTCTAAATCTGCGTATAAATTGCCCTCAAATGCTTGGCCAACCCTTGATGTGTATCTCTATGGGGAAAACTCAAAAGGGGCCAACAGAAAGCAACAGCTGAGAGGTTGAGAGAAATTTCCATTGGTGCTCTTCATAAGGGAGACAGAGTTTAGAATTTGAGTCTAGTCATGTTGGAGGGCTTGGTAAAGCTATTCACGGAAACCCCACAAGGTTCCCGCCATGGGAGTAAAGATTGTTTTCCAGATCTAAAGGGCCCTAGGTCAGCATAAACCATGAGACCTACTCCAAAAAGTATAAAACCAAGCCTCTATGAGTTCAATGTGATCAGCTAAGAATTTAACTGACTGTTAGGTCAAAGACCAACACATCTCAAGAATGATAACAGAATCCAGAGTCTCTGCATTACATCATCCACAGGGTCTAATACACATTAAAAATCAGCAGGTATACAAAGAAACAGGAAAATGTGACTCACAGTCAAGAGAAAACTCAGTCAAAAGAACCAACCCTAAGATGACATAGCTGTTAAAACTGAGAAGAATTTTAAGCTGCTGGTGTAACTATGCTCAGGCTAGATGTTATCAGCTTACCGATTCTCAGCTCTAACTTCACCTTTCTTTGACTGCTCTGTGATATTGGAGCAAGAGTCTATAAACACTTCTCTTTTCCCAGGTGGCACAGTATTAAGCTTTGTTAAGACAAGGAACTGGATGGGGGTAGTATAGGAAGAAAGAGCTTCTCTTCCTCATTCTGTTGTACTTTAATTTAAAAAAAAATTCTGGCTCTTGCAGCATGAGGCAGTCAGCAGAACGTGTGACACCCAGAAGATGTCTTTTCAAGGATCTTCAACAGCATCTCAGCAGGTGACTTCCGGCTTGCCATCCATAGCCTGAAATACATCCTGACCTTACCTGCCATCCAGTGTGCTAAGGCCATACTCCCTCTAATGATGCCTAAATCTCAGCCATGGGGGCAGAAGTGGCTTATTCCATGCTATTCATGCCTCTGCCCTAGAGGCTGTGGCTGCTCTCAATATCCACTATTTATATAGTCTTTAGAGTTCTCTTTATCTCGTAGCAGTTAATCCCTTGGAACTAGTTAGTAATTCTTTCCATTACAATTTTCATATTCAAATTATTCATATGTTTTCTATCTCCTGACTGGACCCTGAACTACAATATGTATTTTAAATGAACACACAGCTGTTATAAAATATGTTCAAAATGAATACGAAATCTCAGTAGAGATTCTAAGCTAAAAAATAAAGTGAAGTATAAAATATATAAATAATATATAAAATATCTAAAATGAAATTCATGGCATGGAGTTAACATTAAACCTACTGATTGCATGACAGAAGGGCGAGTCTGAACCTAAAACTGGATGATGACCATGTATTTCTCTGAAGAACTAAAAGAACAGAAGATGAAAAAATCAGTGCAGAGCACCTTCAGGACCGAGAAATGTTATGGAAATACTGCATGGACGTCAATCATAGTCTCAGAAGCAGAGGGGAAGGGAAAACTGGAAAGAAAAAATAGTTTTAAGAAATAATGGCTGCAAACTCCCCAAAGTGGGAAAACATGAATCTATAGATTTGAAAGTTTCAGGGACTCTAAAGAAGATAAATAAAGAGAGTATCCTCCTCAGGCACAGCATAGTCAAACTGCTGAAAATCGGTGGTGGAGGATCTGGAAAGCAGATGAGGAAAAATGATAGTCATGTAGAGGGAACAGCAACACCTCCCACCAGAGCCAGCAGAGAGCAGTGGTGCTAAAATCCTCACAGAGGGGAACCGCCAGTTCAGAATTCCTTCAATAAAACATCCCCCCAAAATATATAAAGATAAGCAAAAACAAATAAAATTTTATCAGAAGGGTACCTGGGGAGTTCTGTCGGTGAAGTGTCTGCCTTCAGCTCAGGTCATGATCTCAGGGTCCTGGGATGGAGCCCAGCATGGGGCTCGCTGCTCTGCGGGGAATCTGCATCTCTCTGCCTCTACTCCTGCTCAAGCTCTCAGTCTCTAGAATAAATAAAATCTTTTTTAAAAAAGACTTTTCTGAGGTAAGTAAAAACAGAAAATACTTCTGCAGCAGTTCCTGCACTATAAGGGATGCTGAAGGGAATTTTAGGCAAAGGAAAGCCTCTATACATGCATGCACCTGGGAGCAAAGACAGCAGAAACTTTAGGTAAATATAGAAGGCTGTTTTCTCCTGATTTTTGTAAAATACATACAATCAAGTAAAACAAAATAAACAAAATTTATAACATATGCAGATACAAAATGTATGGAAACAGTAACAGAAAAGAGGCACTAAGTGGAAATACAATGTTCAAGATTCTTTTTTTAAAAAAAAGATTTTATTTATTTATTCATGAGAGAGAGAGAGAGGCAGAGACACAGGCAGAGGGAGAGGCAGGCTCCATGCAGGGAGGCTGACATGGACTCGATCCGGGGTCTCTAGGATCATGCCCTGGGCCGAAGATAGCTCTAAACTGCTGAGCCACCCGGGCTGCCCCAATGTTCAAGATTCTTATATTTTATAAAAAGTAGTAGAATTTTAATTCTGTGTAGAATTAAAGTAAAGGTGCATGGTGTAATCCCTAGAGCTGCAGTTCAAAAAGGAGAGGTTTACGCAAATAGAAGGAATTAAAATGCAATAATACAGTTGCTAAATTAATGCTAAATAAAGACAATGGGGGGGATCAGAGACGAACAGAAATCAGATTGTGAGATAACAGACTTAAGCATAGCCATGTAAATAATTGTATGTAAATGAATTCAGCACTCCAGTTAAAAGGTAGAGATAATCAGATTGCTTTTTTATAAAGGAAAGTAATATCTAAATTGTAGCATACAAGAAACACACTATCACTATAAAGACGGGTATGTAGAAAGTAAAAGGATGGAAAAAATATAGCACTCAAAAAGTAAGTATGTAAAAGTTGGTGTGGCCATCTAAATACCAACAAAATAGACGTCACGACAAGAAATATTAACACAGTGCATTTCATAAAGATGAGAGGGAAAATCCACCAGGGAAGCATAATCATGTATCTACACATGTACAAACAGAGCTTCAAAATACATGAAGTGAAATGGACAGAACCAAAATGAGATGCAGACAAATCCAAGATCATAGTGTGGCATCTTACCATCCATCTCTCTTTAATTACTGAGAGAACAAGATAATAAAACAGTAAGAATGTACAATGTGTTTAACAACATAATCATTTTGATCAATTGACATTTATGGACCAAAGAACAGTTATAGGGTGGAAGAATACACATCCTTCTCAAGCACACATAAAAGGTACATTGCTATCAATTATATGTTGGGCCATAAAAAAATTCTCAGTTAGTTAAAAAAAAATAGAATCTACAGAGAGTATTCTCTGACAAAAATCAAATAAAATAAAAATTAGATATCTAGAAAAGCCCAAGTGAGGAGAGATTAGGCAGCACATTTTTAAATACCCAATGGGACAAAAAAAAAAATTAGGAGAATTTGAAAATATTTGCAATTTAAAGATAATGAAAATAATATATAAAAGCTGTTGGATGCAGCTAAACTTGTGCTGAGTAAAGTTTATGACTCAATGCTTATATTGTATTTTTAATTTTAAACCGGCTTTTTAGTTAAAAAAAAAAAAAACCTTCAAAAAGGTGTAAATCAAAGCCGAATCAATAGGAAACACACACACACACAATACATAGAATTAATAAGACCAGAAGTCCATTTTTAAAGACATTAATTAAATATATTTTAAAAAATCTAGTCAGGTAAATTAAGAAAGAAAAAAACCACATATCTCCTTTTAAATTCCTGGTATTAGCAATTTAACTGCCAATATTACAGACCTAACAAGGTTAAGAAGAAACTAGCATAAATAACTATAAATTTGACAATGATTGGGAAAACCTATTGAATTAGAAAAATTCCTTGAAAAATACTTTTCAAAATAAACACAACATGAATTTGAAAATGTGAATAACCTTACATTTATCTGACCCTGAATGTTTTTAAACCAAAATTCCAAACAAAGAGAAAAGCAATAGGCCTATTTGTTTCAATTGTGTCAAACATGTAAGGAAGAAATGATATTAATTTTATACAAATGATTTCAGACAATAGGATGGGGACCACACTGCTCAACAGATTTTATGAGGCCAGTATAGCCCTGTTTAAAAAAATCCTGTAAGACACATTACAACAAAATTATAGGATAAAAGCTATCATGAGCAATGAATACAATGCAAAAATCCTTCACAAGACATTAGCAAAGCAGCCCATTGGTATAAAAAAAAAAATTGTGGCTAACTCTGGTTATTTCCTAGGAATGCAAGTTTGGCTTAACAATAAAAACTCCATCAATGTGATCAACCACAACAAATAGAATAAAGAAGAATGATTTCATCAATAGATGTAAACAAAGTACTTGGCAGCCTTCAGCCCTGTCCTCTCCCTCCTGGCTTCTCTGATTCTGAGCTCCAGGCCTTCCTCATACTTGCTGGTACTTGTTCTTTCTCTCCTTAGAGACATCCTCCCTTCACCCCTTGGCATGGGTCTCAGATCTCCATCCCCACCCACTCCCCTCCCCAGTCCCTTCCTTAGGTAACATCAGTGTTTCCATGGGTTTAATGTCCACTTGCATTTACAGCTCTTGGCCAAGTTCTCCTCTGCACTCCAGACTTGTATAAACAGCTGCCTGTTGGTGTACACGTTGAGCATTTCACACCTGTGTTCAAAACTGAGCTCCTAAACCATAAATACAACTCCTACACACCCCCCATCTATTTCTCCTCTAGTCTCTTCCTTCACAATAGCTGTCACTATAACCTACCCAGTTGTTGATATCCTGCTTGATTCCTCCTTCTTTTCACTCTCCCCATCCAGTTTATCAGAAGGTACTACACTTTCTGCCTCTACAGTATCTCTCACCTTATGTGTTTCTGCTCATCTTCACTGATGCCACTTGGCATAAGAAGTATCGTCTCCATCTCCTGCCCACTCTATCACAGCGTCTACCTGATTTCCCATTTGCTCTCTAAGTGTAATTTTCATATAGCATCTAGTGTGGTCCTATTATTCCTCAGTATAAAGCCTCTAATGTCTTCTCTTGCATTATAAATATAATCTAAACTTCCAAAATTGATCTTTCGTGCCTGCTTAATCTGGCCCTTGTCAACCTTTTCAACCTCCCCTCATTCCATGTGCTCTGTCACTCTCCATACTCTATCCACACTGGCTCCTTTGTTCCTCAAATATGCCAATTGTTTCATGACCTAAGGAATCTAGGAATAGAAGCTAAGATAAAGTTAGAATAACTCTACCTATCCTCTGGCAGAGATGAGGGATAACTGTTATAAACACTTTGTGAAAGTTCTGGAATCTATGTGGCATACCAGTGTGATGTATTTGTGCATGTGATATCCCTTCCTTCATTTTTCTACATTGAGACACAATAGATTATTAATACAAATGAGACCTTGTTTGAAGAGAGAACAAGGAAGTGATGGACTAGTTCCACATTGAGTCTTTGGGGTAGGGGCAGCCCACAGGGGTATAGAATATATGAAAGGGGAATCCTTAGAGCAAGGAAGGAAGGAAAGAGAAAGGAATAGGAAGGTAGGAGTTGGGATAAGGGGAATCTAGTCTGAATAGAGTTTGGATTTAAGCACAGATAATTCCCAAAAGTCTGAACTGTCTTGAGAGGATAGTTTCTGGAATAGAGATCTGGTAAGACGCAGTCAACAGGTGGAAGAAGGAAGTTGACTCAGTAGTCAGACCTGTGTCTATGGTAACAAACAATCCAATGGACTTGGCTGTTCCTTGAGAACAGAGTAGTAAGGTGATTAGAGGAAGTCCAGCCAGGCCAGAATAGCATGGTTTCCATGGTAACACATAAGCAGCTGAAATCTAGGCTGGTCTTAGGATCTCTGGATAGCTGTTATCAGCGTGTCTAAGAGCAGAATGCATGTGAATCCTGGCCACTGGGATGGGGTGTCAACACATCCCAGCTGAGAGGGTAGGACCAAGATCCAAATCCAGGGAGACTAATAAATAGCAGGGCAGGTGAAGAGTGGGAGAGCCCTCAGAACAGGACATGGCCTTGGGCTGAGAGTAGCAAGATTCTTTCAAATGTGCACATTAAAAAGGAAAATAGTGACATGCACAGAGGAGCAGTATCAGCGACATCCCAGCATGAGGACTCTGGTGCTGGACCACTTGCATAAGAGCTAGTGCTTCTTAAGCCCAGGTCTGAGCCTTAAAACAGCTCTTTCAGGGACATTCACAAGTTAACTAATAATTCAAAGTCAGACCTATGAAAATACAGCGGGTTCAGGACTGCAGGGCAGTATAACTAAAACCTTCTAATGACCCTGTGCCCCAGGATCCAGACTGCCTCAGTTCTGTAAGATAGCAAGATATAAACATTGTCACAAGAAAAAGAAACTGCCCCACCTGATGGCCATCACCCCTTGTGCATGAGGTTGGCCAACTGTGAGTGCAGACAGTTGATGAGTGTGAGCATTTACATGAGTTTTGGTCTGTTGACGTCATCAGATCTTTAAAACAGTAATCTTTCCAGGACGCCTGGGTGTCTCAGTGGTTGAGCATCTGCCTTTAGCTTGGGGCATGCATCCTGGGATGGAGTCCCACATTGGGATCTCTGCAGGGAGCCTGCTTCTCCCTCTGCCTGTGTCTCTGCCTCTCTCTCTGTGTGTGTCTCATGAATAAATGAATAAAATCTTAAAGAAAAAACAATAAGCTGTCTGTTGATGATTGGCATCACCTGTACCTTCCCTTGCTCAGAAGTTCTGATGCAGAATCGATGGGACCACAGGCCACATCCGATGGATTAGTTATCTGTAGATGTTCAACAAATATCTCTAAATATCCTCCAAATAAAAGCTTCACACAGTGAATGCTTATTAGCTCACAGGTTCTGTGGTCAGGAATACCAGTGAGACCTGCCTGGGCATCTCTGTCCTGAGTTCTTTCCTCAGGTTATAATTGAACTGCTGCTCAGGATTGTAGTCATTTCAAGACTTGAATGGAGTGAAAAGGTTCACTCCAAATCACAACTGTGGTTGTTGGCAGGCCTGAGTGTCCCCCTGGATGCCATCCAGCACCTGGCCACACGAGAGGCCCCATAAATGGCAGCTGGCTTCCCTCAGGGTGAGTGATCCGAGAGAGAACAAGAGTGTTCAAAAATAATTCATAAGATGAACATCACAGGCTTTTTATGACTGGATCTGGGACTGATCCAGCATCATGTCTTTTATATTCTATTCCTTAGGATCTAGTCACTGAGTCCCAACAGAACTCAAGGGAAGGGGATCACACAGGACATGAATACTGAGAGGCAGGGATTGTTGGAGGCCATTTAGAGGCTGCCCACTCTCTTCATCATTCAACTCAGTTATGGGCCTGAAGCTCTCGGTGGCAGTTGGCCCCCCATACTGGGCAGCGAGGTGAATGATGAGCACACTTTATGTTGCAAAGAGATGGGTGATGATTCACTGCTACCTCTGATATTAAGTCCTATAAAATGTACCACTATCGAGTCATTACAGTTCAAATGTTATTCTAAATCTAGAAACACATTGATATCATGGGCATAATCAAATTTGAGCCAGAAACTTGTACAATCTAAATAATTATACCAAAATAGATCTTCAAAGGTTTTGGAATGTAACAGAAATTATTTTTAAAAATTGCCATGACTATATGTTTATAAACAGAAGCTGTAAAATACTTTTCAGAATATAAACAGCTTAGAGTAAGATATTTTGAATACATACATAGCACACATACCTTATCCTGATATTAAATATTAGTAAATAAAATACTAATTATATTTTTTTCCTAGAGAAATCAACCTTCTAAATTAGTTTGAGCTTAACAGGTACTATATCAATGTCACTACTTAGGGCCCAGATAAAACCAACCACTAAGATAAATACTCTCTCCTGTGAATTTTGTTTCAATATCTGCAGTAAGATTACACGGAGATGAGACATGCTGGGTGCTCATAGTAAGTTCATAAAATTCGGAGCAAATAAAGAGACGTAGGAAAGGCAGAAACACTTAGGAACAGGTCCGAAACAGTCATCACAAATTCTGTCCCTTCCTAAGTTGGTGGTAGACACCCAAGCCTGGGAAGATGAACAGGGAAGGTGTGTGGGCAGGACTATGCGTCTGGGTGTTGGTCACGCTGTCAGGGAGGACAGCCGGTGAGAATGACACAAAGAGGAGCCTCGGCTTCCCACAGCTTCAGGAATAAATCTGTTTCAGAATTATTTTCTGGCCCCTTCTCTGGCTTTCACATTTATTTTTTTAATTTTTTAGTTTGAATATAGTTGACACAATGTCATGTTAGTTTCAGTACACAACACAGTGATCCGACATCTCTGCATTATGCTGTGCTCACTACAGATGTAGCTACCACCTGTCACCACACAACGTTATTGCAGTCGCACCTTTTAGTCCGTGACTTATCCGTGCCATAACTGGGGCCTGTACCTCACCCCCCTTTACCCAGCTTGCTCATCGCCCACTCCCTTCCTTCTGGCAATCACCAGTGGGTTCTCTGTATTTATGGATCTGATTTGGCTTTTTGTTTGTTTTTTCATTTGTTTTGTTTTTAACATTATACTTGAGTGAACTCATATGGTTTCTCTGACTGACTTATTTCACTTAGTATCATACCCTTCAGGTCCGTCCACTTTTTTGCAAATGGTAGGATTTCATTCTTTCTGATGGCTGAGTAATACTCCATTGTATATATACACCATATCTTCCGTATCCATTCATCTATTGATGGACACTTAGGCTGATTCCATAGCTTGGCTATCGTAAATAACACTACAATAAACAAAGGGTGCATGTATCTTTTTGAATGAGCATTTTGGTTTTATTAGGGTAAATACCCAGTAGTGGCATTATTGGATCATTTGATATTTCTACCTTTAGTTTTTTGAGGAAACTTCAAAGCATTTTTCACAGTGGCTGCACCAATTTCCATTCCCACCACAGTACAGGGGTATTCCTTTTTCTCCACATTCTCACCAATACTTGTCATTTCTAGTCTTTTATTTTAACCATTCTGACTGGTGTGAGGTGGTATCTCAGTGTGGTTTTGATTTGCATTTCCTGGTGATGAGTGATGTGTCTGTTTGCCATCTGGGTGTCTTCTTTGGAAAAATTTCTATTGAGGTCTTCTGTCCATTTTTTAATCATATTGTTTGGGTTTGGGGTTTTTTTTTTTTTTTTTGGTGTTGAGTTGTTTAAGTTCTTTATATTGTCAATATTAAGACCTTTTATTGGATATATCATTTGCAAATATTTTCTCCCGTTCAGTAGATTGCCTTTTCCTTTTGTCAATGGTTTCCTTCACTGTGCAAAAGCTTTTTATTTTGGTGTAGTCCTAATAGTTTATTTTTGCTTTCGTTTCCCTTGCCTTAGGAGACACGTCTATAAAAATGCTAAAGTCTAATGTCAAAGAAGTTACTACCTGTGCTCTCTTCTAGGATTTTTATGCTTTCGGGTCTCACATTTAGGTCTTTAATCCATTTTGAGTTTATTTTTGTGTATGGTGTAAGAAAGTGGTCCAGTTTCATTATTTTGCATGTAACTTTCCAGTTTTCCTAACACCATTTGTTAAAAGGACTGTCTTTCCCCCATTGTATATTCTTGCCTCCTTTGTTATAGATAAATTCACCATATTAAGTGTGGATTTATTTCTGAGTTCTCTATTCTGTTACACTGATCTGTGTGTCTCTTTTTTGTCAGTACCAAACTGCTTTGATTTCTATAGCTTTTTTAGTATATCTTGAAATCTCAGGATTGTGAAACTTCCAGCTTTGTTCTTCTTTCTTAAAATTTCCTTGGCTATTTGGGGTCTTTTGTGGTTTCATACAAATTTTAGTATTATTTGTTCTAGTCTTGTGGAAAATGATATTGGTGTTTTAATAGAGATAGCATTGAATCTGTAGCTTGCTTTGGGTAGTGTGGACATTTTAATAATATTAATTCTTCCAATCCATGAGCCTGGTATATCTTTCCATTTGTTTGAATCATCTTCAATTTCTTTCACCAGTGTTTTACAGTTTTTAGAGTACAGGTCTTCCATCTCCTTGGTTAAGTTTCTTCCTAGGTATTTTATTCTTTTTGATGCAATTGTAAATGGAATTTTTTCTTTAATATTTTTCAGCTACTTTGCTATAAGTGTATAGGAACACTACCAATTTCTGGGTATTAATTTTGAGTACTACAATTTTACTGAATTCATTTATTACTTCTAATAGTTTTTCAGTGGAGTCTTCAGAGTTTTCTATGTGTAATATGTTTTCTGAAAATAGTGATAATTTAACATCTTTCTTTCCAGTATGGATGCTTCTTCTTTCTTTTTCTTGTCTGATTTTAGTGGCTAAGACTTCTAGTACTATGTAGTATAAAAATGTTGGGAATGGATATCTTTGTGTTGTTCCTGATCTTAGAAGGAAAACTCAGTTTTTCACCACTGAGTATGATGTTACCTGTAGGTTTTTCATATATAGTCTTTATTATGTTGAGGTATATTCCCTATAAACTCACTTGGTTGAGAGTTTTTGTCATAAACAATTGTTGAATTTTGCCAAATGCATCAGCATCTACTGAAATGATCATACAAATTTTATCCTTTGTGTTACTGATATGGTGATTGATTTGTGAATATTGAACCATCCTTACAACTCTGGAATAAGCCCGACTGATTGTGATAAATGATCCTTTTAATGTATTGCTGAATGCCATTTACTAAGATTTTGTTGAGGATTTTTGCATCTATGTTTATTAGGGATATTAGCCTATATTTTCCTGTGTGGTGTCTATTTGATTTCAGTATAAAGATAATGATGACCTTGTAGAATGTATTTGAAAGTTTTCCTTCCATTTCTTGTTTGGAATAGTTTGAGGAGAATATGTATCAGTTTTTTAAATATCTGATAGAAATGACCTGTGAAGCCATCTCTTCCTGGACTTTTGTTTAGAGTTTTTTGATGACTGAGTAAGTTCTGTTAATTTGTCTGTTCAGATTTTCTATTTCTTCCTGATTCAGTTTTGGAAGACCATATGTTTCTAGAAATGTATCTGTTTCATCTGGATGCCCAGTTGGTTGGCATATAACTTTTTTATAGTATTCTCTTATAATCCTTTGTATTTCGTGGTGTTGGTTGTTGCTTCTCTTTCATTCCTGTTTTTATTTATTTGGGTCCTTTCTCTTTTTCTTGATGAGTCTGGCTTATCAATTTTGTTTGTCTTTTCAAAGAGCCAGCTTTTGGCTTCATTAATTATTTTCTATTTTTTAAAAGTCTCTAAGTCATTCATTTCTGCTCTGATTTTTATTATTTTCTTCCTCACACTTATCTTGGGCTTTCCTCATTCTTTTTCTAGCTCCTTTAGGTATAAACATAAATTGTTTATTTGAGTGTTTTCTTGTTTCTTGAGGTAGGCCTGTATTGCTATATATTTCCTTCTTAGAACTGCTTTTGCTGTGTCCCAGACATTTTGGACTGTTATGTTTTCATTTTCATTTTGTCTCCATGTATTTTTCTATTTCTTCACTAACCCATTGGTTGTTTAGTATCATGTTGTTTACCTTCTGTGTGTATTTTTTCTAGTTTTTTTCTTGTGATTTACTCCTAATTTTAAACTTTTATGGTCAGAAAAGATGCGTCATATGATTTCAATCTTCTTGAATTTATTGATACTTGTTTTGTGGCCTAACGTGATCTACTCTGGAGAATATTCCATGTGCACTTGAAAAGAATGTATATTTTATTGTTTTTGGATGAAATGTTCTCTCTATATATATATATGTTATGTCCATCTGGTCTAATGTGTTGTTCAAAGACACTGTTTCCTTACTTATTTTCTGCTCTTTGACTTTAACATTTAATATTGTAATGCTTCAGAGCTGTTATGAGCCTTCTTTCCTTCTTTCCTTCTTTACTTACATCCTTTCCAGAATCAATCTTATTAAATTTCATTATTTTAAGTATCATGATATTCTAATGATTTCCAAATTAAATCCCCACATAGGAGAACTCTATTAAATTTAGATTGTGTGTCTAATAGCCTACTCAACATCCCTATTTCTATATCCAATAGGCATCTCAAATTTATGTGATCAACATAAAACTCTTTCTTTAAAAATTCAGCTCTGAGGTATAATTGATATATATTTATATATATTTAGAAAATATTTATATCAATATATTATATATAATTGATATATAAAAATCATATTATTTTTAAATATACATTATAATGTATATGTATAATTTAATATATATTGCTATATATTATATACAGATATTAAATATATATATACTAAAAGGATTCCACTAATCTAGTACATTAACAGATCCATCACCTGACTTTTCTTTTTTTGTGAGAAAATTTAAGTTCTACTATTTTAGCAAGTTTCAAATATATAGTTGATAGTGTTATCACCTATAGTCATCATGTTTTACATTCGATCTTCAAACATTTTTCAACTATGGCTAGATATTGTGTATCCTTTAACCAATCTCTCCCCTATTTTTCCCACTCTCATGAAACTCTTAGTTACTCATTCCCTGAAATCTGTTTCTCCTGGAGGCTTCCCATCTCAGTATATTAATTGACATTATTCATCCAGTCAAGCCAAATAGCTAGGAGCTTTTCTTGACTCTCATATCCAGTCTGTAATTGATGTTAGTTTTATCTCCAGTGCCACCTTTAGCCCTCAGCAAATGAGGCAACCCCTTTCCCTAAGTTTTTGTCTCAGGAAACCCCACTAAAATATTTGCCTGGGAAATTTTCTAAATCTCCCCAAATTGCCTGGGACAACCTGAGCAAGTAGTACCATGCTGACAAGGGCACCCCAAGCCCAAATTGAGATGTATACAGTCCCCAATCCCCGTTTCTCTCCTTTGGGGTGCTCTCCACTCTTTAATCACCCAACACATGTAGGTTCCATCTATTGACCCCATAAGCTCTGAAACTTGCACCTAAGGAGCTATCTCAGAGCCCTTATGCCACTTCATACCTGTCAGAGCCCTTATTCCAGTGGGCCACCTCTGATTCCAGGCTGCCAGGTGGATCTTTCCCACTAACCTTGAGATTAGATGAGCAGAATCAAGTTGACACACTGATCTAGAGCTACTCCTACTCATGTTGGACACAGGACAAGATCAGGCTTATGCATGGACTCTTATCATCTGTGTTCTGACCAAGATACCAACTCTAGTGTATATCACTTGGAAAAGGCAAAGGTAACAGCAGGCAGGCATCCTTTACCCCACATGTCTTCAGAGCTGGAACCAGTGTGATCACCCACCCACCCTGCAGGCTCTGTGGCACATGCCAAACACACAGTCCTCCAGAGGTGGCTGCTCTTATTACTTCATAGGTCTCCGGACTTGTTGTCCTCTTTTGCCTCAAAACATCATGACTAATGAAAGAAGTCAAAAGAATACATAAAATGTGATTCCTTTTAGATGAAGGTCAAGAACAAGCAAATTGATATGTTAGGATTTTTTATTAGGAAGGTGCATAGAATGAAACGCCGGGGCACCTGCACCCCGATGTTTCTAGCAGCCATGTCCACAATAGCCAAACTGTGGAAGGAGCCTCGGTGCCCATCGAAAGATGAATGGATAAAGAAGATGTGGTTTATGTATACAATGGAATATTACTCAGCCATTAGAAACAACAAATACCCACCATTTGCTTCAACGTGGATGGAACTGGAGGGTATTATGCTGAGTGAAGTAAGTCAATCGGAGAAGGACAAACAGTGTATGTTCTCACTTATTTGGGGAATATGAATAATAGTGAAGGGGAATATAAGGGAAGGGAGAATAAATGTGTGGGAGATATCAGAAAGGGACACAGAACATAAAGACTTCTAACTCTGGGAAATGAACTAGGGGTGGTGGAAGGGGAGGAGGGCGGGGGGTGGGGGTGAATGGGTGACGGGCACGGAGGGGGACACTTGACGGGATGAGCACTGGGTGTTATTCTGTATGTTGGTAAATTGAACACCAATAAAAATTAATTTATAAAAAAAAAATAAAAAAAAAATAAAATAAAACTAAAATAAAATCTTAAAAAAAAAAAAAAAAGGAAGGTGCATAGAGAGTGATGAAAATGTTCTATATAATTTTTCAAATTGAGGTGGTGGTTATGTGAATGTACACGTAAGAACAATTCACTGAGCTATGTCATTAAGATTTATACATTTTTTAAATTCTTTTGTTGGAGTTCAATTTGCCAACATACAGCATATCACCCAGTGCTCATCCCGTCAAGTGTCCCCCTCAGTGCCCCCCTCAGTGCCCATCACCAGTCACCCCATTCCCCCCCCACCTTCCTTTCCACCACCCCTTGTTCATTTCCTAGAGTTAGGAGTCTCTCATGTTCTGTTTCCCTCACTGATATTTCCCACTGACTTTCTCTCCTTTCCCCTTACACTATTTTTTATATTCCCCAAATGAATGAGATCATATAATGTTTGTCCTTCTCCGATTGACTTATTTCACTCAGCATAATACCTTCCAGTTCCATCCACTTCGAAGCAAATGGTGGGTATTTGTCGTTTCTAATGGCTGAGTAATATTCCATTGTATACATAAGATACATCTATGAAGGCAACGGAAACAAAAGCAAAAAAAAAAGATTTATACTTTTTTGCATGTATAATTCATTAACAATTAGACTAAATAAAATAGAAAAATATGTATTGAGTGAAAGAATAATAAAATTATTTAATACACACAAAAAAAAGTTTAACAAAGGCTGCAATACATTTTTCCTTTAGAATCACACTTATCCCAGTTGATTTCAAACATTTAAAATAGTAATGTATATTTTAAAACAGTCATTATATATGCTAACAAAACGACATCAATTTCTATTCAGAATTTTGAGCCAAAAGTTTAAACTCTTTTTACCTGAAGAAAGAAAGCCATAATTTCTACTTTACAAATAACAGAAAGTGCTCTAATATCTGCCTATTACAAGCAAACTATATCATACTGTGAACAGCAGTTACAAACCTATAATAACAACAAGATGACCTTCCCTTCTGGTTCCATGAGATAAACAGCTTAACATCCTAAATAAGTTACAAAAATGCTTATCTTGGATAGCAGCAAAAATGGAAAATATTTATAAACCGTATTTTGTGTGTTTCATATTCTTCTATTTATAGTTTTCAAATTCTGTCATTCTTTTGCTCACTGTATATTTCATATTTAGCCCCTACTTTTCAATTCTCAAGGTTGGAACATGATTTAAGACTTGGCACGCTTCTCATTGAGAGTGAAGATGGCATAATAAACATTAACAACACTTATCCCAAGTTATCATTTGATTCTACTTTCACTGATGGCATCCACAGATTGAGGAGGCTTTTGACTACCCAACTAAGCATGTATTATGACCCATGACATTAAACCCCTTCTTCATTTTATTCCTTATCTTCTTTCAAGCTTTCAAAGTATTGTTGCCTCAACTTTTTTCTCTATCATTTTTTATAATTCCCTCAACCATTCTCTACAACTCAAGGTAATGACTTCCCATTGCATTTTCTGCTCAGACTTCTCATGGATTCATCTAGCATTCTGTCCTTCATGTATACATACTGCCCTGATAGGTAGTACATATAAGATCACCTGATGTTTGGGATATTGCCATTTGCTTCTACAAGACTACTGACTTCTTTAACTGTTTCACTCACATCATTCACTCTCTAGCTTCTGATTGGATTTTGCAGGTGACTCCTATTCGACAGATTTGGTAAGTGAGAGGGAAGAGAGAGAGACAGGAGTATTTATTTTGAGGGGATTGCAGTATCTGCATTTCACTAAAGCCACCATTACCCCCACAACTATAAATTTTACTGAGTTCCGCTAAAACCCATCTCCTCCTACCCTTTCAAGCCAAATGAGGGTATATATTTCCTCCCATGTCTAGTTCTGTGATTCTTCACCACTCCATGTGGGTTCCTGGAACCTGCCCATCTCTTTGTAAAATTCCCTTTGCTTTCCTCTTTGGGTGTGGTGTCTCCCAAGACCCTGATTGGTATACCCATTTAATGTAAAAAAAAAAAACAAACACAATGCCTTGAATACTGGGACAATTTCAGAGAACATGATTATCCTGCCACCTTTAAAATAATTTGTCTCTGTTGCATTTCTACAGGATGTGTGTCTAAAGTTCTGTAGCAGCCTTGCAGCCATCTGGAACTCAGCCTATGCCTAGCATTTTATTACACTGGGATTTACGTGGCCTGCTGCGTGGGGTTCCAGATTCATCAGAGATTCAATCACAGAACCATGGAATCCAGACCAGAAGGGGTTTTCACTATCACCTAATACTGATAATTTTCACTATCACCTAATACTGATAATACTGATTTTCAGCTGTATTCACTGGAACCAGGTAGGGCCTTAAGCTGTGGAACTGACAGAAGGGAGCAGGGAAGACTCTGACAATCCCTTGCAACCCCCTCTGGACCAGCAGCTCCACTTTTATCTGTTGTGTTGTTTGAATTTTTATAAATAGCTGAGTTTTAACTATGTTATTTAAGGTCAACTTCCAGAAATAAGAATTACTGAAATAGTAAACAATAGCTGGCATTTATCAAATGCTTACTACACATTGCTTTAAATTTGTTATGTCATTTAATTTGACACTTCAGTTCCCCCAAAAGTAGTAAAAGCTCACCCAGACTCTGGGATTTTACCACATTTGAGTATATAATTCTATGCTGTAATGTTTGGCCCTTTCAGTTGACAGCTGCCAAGAGAATGGGAAAATGAGAAGACCATAGGCCAAGGTATCTTTAAAGCTTATTCACTGGAAATGTTTTATTTCTCTGATTAAATCTATACCCTGAAAGGATATACCTGGATTAATTTTCCTCAAGATGAACTGACTTGTGATGAAGGATTACTTCAATAACCTTCACTGAAGACCCTTGGTCTTATTCAAATTTTCCCTCCTGCAGCCATTCTGTCTTCTGTCTCTGAGATGGTCAACAGACACAGAACCAGTCCCCACCTCTGACATCTCAGAAACATCACCCATGTAAGGTCATCTGCAGTTTTGAGGGGAGGATGGGATACACTGCAGCATCCTGAATCAGGTAAAACTTAATATTAAATGTCCTGGATCAAAAAGTCACTGCACATTCTCTACATGAGAAATTATGTGGAAGAAATAGAATCATCAGCTGGGTCTTGAAGAACAATAAGATTTTACAGTTAGAAATGGGGCAAAGGATGGGATGCCTGGGTGGCTCAGCTGTTAAGCATCTGCCTTCAGCTCAGGGTGTGATCCTGGAGTTCTGGGGTCGAGTCCCACATCAGGCTCCCTGCATGGAGCCTGCTCCTCCCTCTGCCTATGTATCTGCCTCTCTCTCTGTGTCTCTCATGAATAAATAAATAAAATATATTTTTTTAAAAAAAGAAAGAAATGGGGCAAAGACACATTCAGGAAGGAAACATCAGAATAGGGGATGGAACAGGAACAAAGATCCTTTGTGAAAATGCCTTTCCAGACTTCCACCCTGTTCTCTACCGTGTTCATCTGACACAGCAGCAGCCTGAACGAGCTTAGGGATTGTGGTTTGGCTAAACAGAAGGTTCATAAGTATTGTGGATAAAATCTAAAAATGTGGTTTGGGGGAAATAATGGAGAATTAGCCAAATTGAATTTGCTAGCCTGATGAAAGCCTGGGAAGGTTTTTAAGCAGTAATATGGTGTGACAAAGCCTAAGCTGTTGGAAGATTAACATGGGCACGTGTGTGTGGTGGATTCCAGGGGGAGGTAGTAAAGGGAGGAAGCTCATTGTGGTGAGCAGTGGGATGTGCTCCTTGGGTAGGGAGTGTTGTTCATAGCAGCCTACATTTATCATACTTGCCATGGATTGGCTCACCTACAGAGCTGCCTCAGCCAAGGTCTGGCCCCTTGTGGAAGAACTCACACAAAGCCTGCTCTCTACAGGGTGGCAAAGGCCTAGAAATCTTGTCCCAGCTGGGACAACAATAAGGGTCATTCGTTCTAGCTTTCGAGCCTCCCATGCAGTGGGGCGGGGGACCTTAGGCTGTCCTTCGACCTGACTGAGGCCTGACTTCTCTCTTTCCATTCCTTCTTCCTTCTCCTCCTTTTCACAGGTATTGATCCCAAGGGCACTTCTTAATAAATACCTTGCATCCTAAACTCCATTCAGTCTCTTTTCCAGGGAACCCAAGCTGTGACATTTAGTCGGAACATGATAAGAGTCATCTGGGCAATAGGCAACAAGGACCTGGATCAGAGTAATGGCATTTGGAATAGAAAGGTGAGACATAGAGAAGGAATAATGGAATGGTTTTGCTGCCATGTAGACATCACTGATGATTCCAGAGTTAGAATTCCGAAGGACCGTCTCCATGTCTGTAAAAATGATACTGCCTAGTTATTTAGAGTATGTGTGAAGACATGAATGAGTGAATAGATTAATTAACAAATAATTAATAAAGAAGAGAAACAGATGTGGTGGATCCATTTGTAGGTCCATGAGCAGAGTGGGTCTGGGAATGTAGATTCTGCTGTTTGTAGGCTATGGTTATAAACCTATGTCACCACATCAGATTCTGCTGTGCTTACGTAGACGCAGACTGTGATGAGGTAAACACAGAGCATTTTCAATGAAATGTTCACTGTGCTGCAGTCACAAATCCTCTGCATGCTAATCAGAGATTTGAGATTCTCTAAATAGGTTCATCTTACCATAGTCCATGCCAACTGGGAAACCTGAAATGGCCCTTCATTTCCTGATGAAGGCATCTACACCAACAGAGCACACTGAAGTTTGACCTAACTATACCCAAATCCTGTAACTGTAGAGGAGTCAGGAATCATTTTATAATCAATACTTTCACGACCTAGTAAAAATAAAATAGATAAACAGAAATCACAGTAAATAAGTTTGCTCTGTTATACTTTGTCTCTTTCTGCTAAAGATAGAGAGCAAATAAAACCTGGAAAATTTTAAATATTGTTAATTGGGGACTGTCATTGGCTTTTTATCCTATTAAGAAAGGATAGTTCAGGGCACTGGGGTGGCTTAGTTGTTGAGCATCTGCCTTTGGCTCAGGTCGTGATCCTGAAGTCCTGGGATCGAGTCCCACATTGGGCTCCCTATAAGGAGCCTGCTTCTCCCTCTGCCTATGTCTCTGCCTTTCTCTGTGTCTCTCATGGATAAATAAATAAAATCTTAAAGAAAGTTCAGGGAATGGCCTAATTTCTACACTGATTTAGGAGCTTTCTATCTTGAGCATGTCCAAAACTCAGACGGGAAAGGCCTGGAGATGGATTTTGAAGGTTGGGAATAGTCGTGAAGGATATGAGAGAGGGCTCTACCTAGAAATCACAACAGGTTTCTTGAGTGGCTCTGAGGAACCAGCTGTGGATTTTTACTAGTTCTGTGCAGCAGTGTCCCTGGACACTGATAGCATGATCACAATCTTTCTCTGCACTTCTGTGAACTTCCAGCGTCTGGAGGAACATCAGTGTCCACATGATGGCCTGTAGAATACGCCATCATCAAAGTCCCTTGACCCCCCTCTATCCACTGACCTTTGGCCTTCTATTCCATCCACTCACTCCACCAATAGCTCAAAAACCTTATTATGACCCCGATTCACACAATATGTGCTCTTGGACCTTATTAAGACTTCCAGTAACTTAAATCCTCCATCCTCCCCCAAGATTCCTCCTATCCAACTCTGATCCCAAACTTACCATTTCACACATACATTGATCCCATCCAAACTACTACCCATTCATGTCATTGTGGATGCCACTCCCTCTGTGCAGTATTTACTTATCTACCTTTTTTTGCCTAGCAAAATGGTCCCATACTTCAAAGTGGGCTCAATATCAACTCCTCACTTCTAAGCTTTTTTATTTATGTGTCTCCCATATGCTTCCTTTCATGGCTTTCCACGTGACCCCTCACGTCCTGTAAAGTGATTATTAGGTTATTTTCTGGTCTCTCACATAACTAAATCCTGAGGCTCTTGAAGGCTAGTGTGTTTTTGTTTACTGTCAATAGGCATGTAACCTTGTGTGGTGGCTTATACAGAGTGATTTGTTTTAAAAAATTTTTTTTTAAGATTTTATTTATTTATTCATGAGAGACAGAGAGAGGCAGAGACACAGGCAGAGAGAGTAGCAGGCTCCATGCAGGGAGCCTGATGTGCAACTTGATCCCTGGTCTCTAGGATCACGCCCTGGGCTGAAGGTGGCACTAAACCATTGAGCCACCCACG
The DNA here is from genome assembly GCF_905146905.1 of Nyctereutes procyonoides. Classification (NCBI taxonomy): domain Eukaryota; kingdom Metazoa; phylum Chordata; class Mammalia; order Carnivora; family Canidae; genus Nyctereutes; species Nyctereutes procyonoides. The sequence continues at coordinate 59,756,783 of NW_026575140.1, read as the reverse complement.
CTGCCCTAAAGAGTGATTTCTTAATGAATACTTGAAAGATAGAGTAATTTTATTTTGCTATTCATTTGAGACTTATGATATACCTCTTCCCATTATTTCCTAAAGTTGAAAATAAAATTCTGGATACCTATGAACATTCATCATGTAAAGATTTAATGAGACCAGACTACTATATTTTATTTAGTAAACTACACAAACATTCAAGAGTCTTGATGCTGTACTTACCTTTTATTTATGATTTTTTTAGATGTTGATGTATTACATTCCATTCCTGAGAAAGTATCTCAATACTAACATGTTAGCACTGGATTGACATGACACAGTTACTACTCTTTTGTGATAAGTTTTACAACCATAGAGAAATTAACTGTGAGATCTGACAGGACCTCGTTTTACTCTCCCATTCCTTCTGTTTTCGTATTGCTCAAATCTTTCCTCAATGGACATAGTACATTATTTTTGCTATTGATGGAACATTTGGCTGTTTCAAAATGGAGATAGTTGACTTTCAAAAATTAAGCTTTTACCAATTCAAGAGTTATATAACATTTCAAGACCAAAGTACCAGGATAGGAGTAACAATCTAGCAGAAGATTTTTAAGAAGTTTGTAATTGTAGCATTAAATCTAGAAGCTTATGATATATCACTGCCTCCTTCCATAACAGCTGACCTACACACAAATCATAGAGTGGTGGCCCTTTTGACCCAAGAACAATCCAATTCTAATGTCACTGAGCTGCCTGCAGTTGTCACTCAGAGATAAGTCCAGTGACTCTACACCTGTTTTCTTCTTTTCTTTCTGAGTCACTCTTTCCTCAGATAAACAAAGAGGAAGAGAACTAGAATTCTATTGTCTGCTACGTGCCAGGCCTTATTCTAAATACTTGTTTTTGTTATCTGTCCCATCCTCACACAGTACACAATGTAGGTATTCTTTAGTATTTATAGGGAAGGAAACTGGGGTCTAACCACATCAATTAGAAGTGGTGAGACCCACTGAAAGGAGCAGAAGCTTTGGATTAAGCATTGGCCTTAACCACTGGCCAAGATATTTACCTGGGGAAAGCTATTTACCCTCTCCAATTCCCAATTACTTAATGTATAAATGATGATAATAAATACTTCCCTTGTGGCTGGTTGTGAATTAAAGGTAATGTATGAAGCACCTAGCACAGTGCTAGGAACATAGTATTAAACATACATGTACTACTATATATAATTATCTGGAGGTTAACATTCTGGTCAACAGCCAAGCTAACTCCAATTTCTGAAACCCATGTCCCTCCCCCTGTACAACTTCTGCTGACCTCATCAAACACACCATGTCTAATGCAGAACACATTTCCAATTAATGATCATAACTGGTTGAGCTTCTTGTTGTAGTGGAAAACAGAGAGAATTTAGAGTGTGAAGACATGTAAGTCTCCTCTCTGGCACTTACCAGACTGGTCTTGAACAGGTGATTGAAGTTCTACAAGTTTCTGTTTCCTCATCCGTAAGATGGAGATAATTCAACTGTTAGATACAGTTGATTTATGTGAAAGTATTTGTAATAATAATATTTCAGGGTCTTCCACCTGACTACCATAACTGCTGCCACTATTTTTATATCAAGTGCTTGTACTTCTATAGCCATGCCAGAGCTTTCTATACATGCTCTCATTTAAGCTTCACAAAACTTTGAATATAATGATCTGTATTACCCAATATTTACAGATGAGGAAAAGAAACCTTGGGTTTAAATCACCTTCTCAAGGTAACACAGCTAGTAATTGGTAGAGTAACTTGTTACAGAAAGATACCATACAAAGTAGTTTGCCAGAAGAGATGAGACATCATGTCACAAGTTATAGTATCATACAATAGAATGTATGTATGTATTCAATATTCTCAGATGGGCATTTTGAAATTTTCTCCAGAATTCATCCTGAAGCTACATCCCTCTGAATTAATTGGAGCTGTGGGGGGATGCCTGGGTGGCTCAGTGGTTGAGTGCCTGCTTTTGCTCAGTGCATGATCCTGGGATCCAGGTTCAAGTCCCACATCGGGCTCCTTGCATGGAGCCTGCTCTTACCTCTGCCTATGTATCTGCTTCTCTCTGTGCATCTCTCATGAATAAATAAATAAATAAAATCTTTTTTAAAAAATTGAAGCTGTGGGTACTGATGAGTACCCATCATTTCTGTCCAGAACAGTAATAAGTCTATTGCTAAGATAGTATGAGGGAAACTCACATGCATGTCTGGAGCAGCACAGGCTGGAGGTTATGTAAGGCACTGGAAGGAGCCCCTGCTTCACTCTACTCAAGGGGAACTGGAAACCAGCTTTGGCTATTAAATATTATGTACCCCATTTTTCATTATCTATAAAATGGGAATAACTGTACATTAATGACTTAATTAATCTGATAACATGTACAGTGACTCATAAGCCAGAAGATCTCCAAGAAAATAACTAAAAGGTTAGGGCAGGTCTGTAATGACTCATCAGGAAGATGTCATTAAAATAATCTCCCTTCATAAAAAAAAAAAAGATTTATTCGGAGTCAGGCAAATGGCAGTAGAGCAGGGGCCCTCAACTCATTTGGTCCCACAAACTTACCAAGATAACTTTCAAAATATCCTGAACACCTACAAATTCGACCTGAGATGTAAAGAGAGAACAGCTGGAATGCTACAGAGAGAAAAGTTTTCACTTCTCACAAGGTAGGAAAGCAAAAACAAAACAAAACAATAAAGTTGGGGAGTGGAACCATGACCAGCCTCTGCTCTGGGGCATGAAAGCCAAACCCTGGATAAGTGGGAAGTTTAAAAATCCACACCTGAGTTTTCCTGATGGAAAAGTGCTTAGCAGGGAAATTGGCAGAATTGCAGGAGGAGCAGTGAAGCCTCAAGATTCCAGGAAACCCTATAAGACTGGGGCACCTGGGAGAAAGCTCGCACAAACCACAATCTGATCTCAGTAAAGGACTGGAGTGCCGCATACCTCTGGGGCATTTGGGAGAAGCCAGCCAGTTACACAAGCCAGAGCTCCCTTTACCTTAGATCCTGGCAATGGATGGAGGTGGCTGTCCTCCATTCCCTTCGGGAGAGTTGGTCCCCAGGAATGCAGGTGCGGCAATGAAGGTCCTGCATATGAGGACGCTGAAGCAGATAAATCCAGCTATTCCCTGTTCCCCCCGGGACAGGCAGAAGCAGGGAGGGCACAGGAAATGCAGAACTCTCCTGCCGCTAGATGCCCAGCAAACTGTATAGATCAGGGCCCCTGCGCCTGCCCCCAGGAGTAACTAGGCCAGTGCGGACTGAGAGACTGCGGTTCAGCACTCATGGGGAGCTCCTGGTTCCAGTGGGGGAAATCTGGCTGCCACAATTTTTTTCTCCTCTTTTCCCCTTTCACCTGGGAGAGGTGGGACCTTTGGGAACAAAGGCCTCACAGGATAAACAGCTCACACAGAGCTTGACAGGGGGCAGTGGGTGGGGCATCTCCACCCAGGCACACACAGCTGAGAATCAGCACAGCAGACCCTTCCCCCAGAAGAACTGCTGGAAGAACAGGGGAAGAGCAAGTTTACTGACCAAGCAGCACTGGAAAGCTCAAGGACTGAGGGAAAATGGTACATAGAAATAGAGGGTTGTTTCTTCTTCTTCTTCTTCTTCTTCTTCTTCTTCTTCTTCTTCTTCTTCTTCTCATTACTTGTTTTTATATTAGGTTAAAAATTCCAATATTTTTTCTCTTTTCCTGTATTAACTACAATATTTTACCAACTCTTCGATTTTAAGGGTTTTTTTTTTTTTACTTTCATATTTCTACAATTACATGTCTTAGATATATTTTTCACTTCTGGATTCCCATCAATGTTTTCAGTTTAATTTTAGTAGATATACAAGGTATGGGTTTTTGTTTTTTCTGTCTTGTTTTGTTTTACAATTGTGGAAGTTAGTACATTCTAACACATGAACAAAATACACCCAGAACCAAGTGGAACACTAAGTTGGTTCATTCTGTGGACTATATTATCTCTTCCTTCCCATTCTGTCCCCCCCCTTTTAACTTGTTTATGTTTTTGTGATAGAGGTGGGGTTTTCTATAAGTATTGCTGCTTTATATAAATTTAGGATTGAGCATCTTCTAAAACAGAACAAAATACACTCAGAACCAAGAGGATCACGCTCTATGACCCCTCAGGGAGACTACATTCTCTCTCCACTGCCACTTCCTCACCATCACCACCCCCCCCCCCTTTTTTCTTCTTTGTTTTCAGGTTTTTGGATTTTTATTTCAATATTTTGTTTTAAAATTTGTTTTTCACTTTAGTAGTCCTTTGTTTTATTTTATACTGTTCTTCTTTTTCTTTTATTTTCTGGTCACTAACCTCTTCAGAATCATTTAGGGTGTACTTTACTTAGGTCGTGGTTGATATTTTTGACTCAACTTACTCATACAGCACTCTGAACTGGACAAAATGACTAGAAGGAAGAATTCACCACAAAAGAAAGAACCAGAAGCAATATTCTCTGCCCCAGAGTTACTGAACTTGGATTTAAATACAAAGTCATAAATTCAATTTAGAAGTACAATTATAAAGTTACTGATGGCTGTGGAAAAAAGCATAAAGGGCTCTAGAGGCTCTGTTACTGCAGGATTGAGATTTAATCAGGCTGAAACTAAAAATACTTTAACTGAAATGCAATGCAAACTGGATGCTGTAACTGCTAGGATTAACGAGGTGGAAGAGAGTGAGTGACATAGAAGATAAGTTGATGATAAGAAAGGAAGCTGAGAAAAAGAAGTAGGAGACCACAAGAAAAGGCTTAGGGAAATAAATGATAACTTGAGAAGGAAGAATATACGTCTAATTGAGATTCCAGAAAAGGCTGAGAGGGAGAGAGGAACACAAAGTATATTTGAACAAATCATAGTTGAGAACTTCCCTAATCTGGGGAAAGAAACAGGCATTCAAATCCAAAGGATAGAGACGACCCTCTCCAAAATTAATAAAAACTGTTCAACACCTCAACATTTAATAGTGAAAATTACAAATTACAAAGATAAAGAAAAAATCCTTAAAGCAACTTGAGACAAGAGATTCTTAAGTTATATGGGAATAAATATCAGAATAACAGTGGATCTCTCCACAGAGACCTGGCAGGCCAGAAAGGGCTGGCATGATATATTCAGGGTACTAAATGAGAAAAACAAGCAGCCAAGAACACTTTATCCAGCAAGGCTGTCATTCAGAATAGAAGGAGAGTTAAAGAGTTTCCAAGATAGGCAGAAAATGAAAGAGTATGTGACCACCAAACCAGCTCTGCAAGATATATTAAGGGGGACCTGTAAAAGAAACAGGAAGCCCAAAGAAACAATCCAGAAAAACAGTGACTGATAGGTATTATGATGACACTAAATTCATATCTTTCAATAGTTACTCTGAACGTGAATGGGCTAAATGATCTCATCACAAAACGCAGGGTTTCACACTGGATAAAAAAGAAAGACCCATCTATTTGCTATCTACAAGAGACTCATTTTAGACCTAAGGAAATCTCCAACCTGAAAATGAAAGGTTGGATAACCATTTACCATTCAAATGGTCCTCAAAAGAAAGCTGGGGTAGCATTCCTCATATCAGATAAATTAAAGTTCATCCCAAAGACTGTAGTAAGAGATGAAGAGGGACACTACATAATACTTAAAGGATCTATCCAACACGAAGACCTAACATTCATGAATATTTATGCCCCTAATGTGGGAGCTCCCAAGTATATCAATCAATTAGTAACCAAAGTAAGGAGACACTTAGATAATAATACACTAAGTATTAGTATCAAGGAGACTTAAACACAACACTTTCTGCAAATGACAGATCTTCTAAACAGAACATCACCAAAGAAACAAGGGCCTTGAATGACATACTGGACCAATTGGATTTCAGATATATGTAGAACATTATATCCAAATGCAACTGAATACACATTCTTCTCAAGTGCACATGGAACTTTCTCCAAAATACATCACATACTAGGTCACAAATCAGGTCTCAACCGATACCAAAAGATTGGGATTATCCCCTGCATATTTTCAGACCACAATGCTTTGAAACTAGAATTAAATCAAAGAAGAAATTTGGAAGAAACTCACACACGGAGGTTAAAGAGCATCCTACTCAAAGATGAATGGGTCTCCCAGGAAATTAGAGTGGAATTTAAAATATTCATGGAAATTAATGAACATGAAAATACAATGATTCAAAATCTTTGGGATGCAACAAAAGCAGTTCTAAGAGGGAAATACATTGCAATACAAGCCTCCCTCAAAAACTTGGGAAAAAACTGAATACACAAGCTAACCTTGCCCCTAAAGGAATTGGAGAAAGTACAGCAAGTAAAGCCTAAACCAAGCAGGGAAAGAGAGATAATGAAGATTCTAGCAGAACTCAATGAAATGAAGACCAGAAGAACTGTGGAGCAGATCAACAAAACCAGTAGCTCTTTCATTGAAAGAATTAATAAGATAGATAAACCATCAAAAAAAAAGATAGATAAGCCATTAGCCAGCCTTATTAAAAAGAAAAGATAAAAGACTCAAATAATAAAATCATGAAGGAAAGAGGAGAGATCACAACAAATACCAAAGATATATATAAATGATTATAAAATCATATTATGATATACCAAAATTAGGCAATCTAGAAGAAATGGATGCATTTCTGGAAAGCCACAAATTACCAAAACTGGAACAGGATGAAATAGAAAACCTGAACAAGCCAATAACCAGGGAGGAAATTGAAGCAGTCATCAAAAACCTCCCAAGACACAAAAGTCCAGGGCCAGATGGCTTCCCTGGGGAATTCTATCAAACGTTTAAACAAACAAACAAAAAAATACCTATTCTACCAAAGCTGGTTCAAAGGATAGAAAGGGATGGAATACTTCCTAATTCATTTTATGAGGCCAGCATCACCTTAATTCCAAAGCCAGACAAAGGCCCCACCAAAAGGATAATTTTAGACCAATATCCCTGATGAAGACGGATGCAATAATGCTGAGCAAAATACTAGCCAATAGGATCCAACAGTACATTAAGAAGATTATTCACCATGACCACGTGGGATTTATCCCCGGGATGCAAGGCTGGTTCAACACCCATAAAGCAATCAACGTGATAAATCCCATCAACAAAAGAAAAAACAAGAACCCTATGATCCTCTCAATAGATGCAGAGAAAGCATTTGATAAAATACAGCATCCATTCCTGATCAAAACTCTAGAAGTCCTAGCCTCACCAATCAGGCAACAAAAAGAAATAAATGGCATTCAAATTGGCAAAGAAGAAGTCAAACTCTCCTCTTCCCAAGTGACATGATAGTGTATGTAGAAAACCCAAAAGACTCTACCCCAAGATTGTTAGAACTCATACACCAATTCAGCACTGTGGCAGGATATAAAATCAATACCCAGAAATCAGTGGTATTTCTCTACACTAACAATGATACTGAAGAGAAATTAAGGAGTCAATCCCATTTACAGTTGAACCCAGAAGCATAAGATACCTAGGAATAAACCTAACCAAAGAGGTAAAGGATCTATACCCTAAAAACTCTAGAACACTTCTCAAAGAAACTGAGGAAGACACAAAGGGATGGAAAAATATTCTGTGCTCATGGATTGGCAGAATTAATATTGTGTAAATGTCTATGCTACCCAGGATAATTTACATGTTCAATGCAATTCCTATCAAAATACCATGGACTTTTTCAGAGAGTTGGAACAAATCATCTTAAGATTTGTGGAGAATCAGAAAAGACCCTGAATAGCCAGGGGAATATTAAAAAAGATAACCAAAGCTGGGGACATCACAATGCTGGATTTCAAGTTGTACTACAAAGCTGTGGTCATCAAGACAGTGTGGTACTGGCACAAAAACAAACACATAGATCAATGGAACAGAATAGAGAACCCAGAAATGGGTCCTCAACTCTACGGTCAACTAATACTTGATAAAGGAGGAAAGACTATCCACTGGAAGAAGGACAGTCTCTTTAATAAATGGGGCTGGGAAAATTGGACATCTTCATGCAGAAGAATGAAACTACACCACTCTCTTGCACCATACACAAACATAAACTCAAAATGGATGAAAGATCTAAGTATGAGACTAGAATCCATCAAAATCCTAGAGGAGAACACAGGCAACACCGTTTATGAACTTGCTCACAGTAATTTCTTTCAAGGTATATCTAAGACGTCAAGGGAAACAAAAGCAAAATTGAACTATTGGGATTTCATCAGGGTAAAAAGCTTCTGCACAGCAAAAGAAACAGTCAACAACACTAAAAGACAACCTACAGAATGAGAGAAGATAGTTGTAAATGACACATCAGATAAAGAGCTAGTATCAAAGATCTATAAAGAACTTATGAAACTCAATACCCAAGAAACAAACAGTCATGAAATGGGCAAAAGACATGAACAGAAGTTTCACCAAAGAAGACATACACATGGCCAACAAGCATTTGAGAAAATGCTCTGCATGACCTGCCATCAGGGAAAAACAGAAATCAAAACCACATTGAGATAGCACGTCACACCAGTGAGAATGGTGAAAATTAACAAGACAGGAAACAACAAATGTTGGAGAGGATGTGGAGAAAGGGGAACCCTCTTGCACTGTTGGTGGGAATGTGAACTGGTACAGCCACTCTGGAAAACTGTGTGGAGGTTCCTCAAAGAGTTAAAAATAGAGCTACCCTACGACCCAGTAATTGCACTTTTGGGGATTTACTCCAAAGATACAGATGCAGTGAAATGGCATGACACCTGCGCCTGATTGTTTTATATATATAAAAGCTCCAGGCAGACTAGGAAAAGAAAAAGGAAAGAAAACCAAAGGCCACAGCAGAAGGAAGAAAATAAAGACTAGAGCAGAAATCAATGAAATCGAGAATAGTAAACGTCTAGAAAAAATAAATGAAACAGTTGTTTGTTTTTTTTTAAAGATGATTGATATTGACAAAATGTTACCTAGACAAAGGAAAAAGAAAAAAAAAGACAGATGGAGGTGCCTGGCTGGCTAATTTAGTGAAGCATGGGACTCTTGATATTAGGGTTGTGAGTTTGAGTCCCACATTAGGTATAGAGATTACTTAAAAATAAAATCTTAAAAGAAGGAAAAAAAAGAAAAAAATACAGAGGACTCATGTAAATAAATTATAAATGAATGAGAGGTTATAATTAACACCCCAAAATACAAAGGATCACAAGAGACTATTATGAACAATCCTATGCCAATAATTGTACAACCTAGAAGAAATGAATAAATTCCTGGAAACTTACAATGTACCAAATCTGAATCATGAATAAATAGAAAATCTGAACAGGTCAATAATGAGTAAGGAGATTAAATCAATAATCAAAACCTCCCACAAAAGAAAAGCTCAGGATTAGATGATTTCACTGGTGAATTCTACCAAACATTTAAAGATGAATTAATTCTAATTATTCTCAAATTATTCCAAAAAATTGAAGAAGGGAAGTATTCCTAGACTCACTTATGAAGCCAGATTATCCTTATACCAAAACCAGATAAGGACACTACAAAAAAAAAAAAAAAAAAGTCAGGCCAATATCTCTGATGAATATGGATTGAAAAATTCTCAAAAATACTAACAAACTGATATCTCCCAGAAAAGAGCTTACATACTGTCTGAAGTCACAGTTTTTCCAACACTCTCCCAAGGAGATACCTCCAGATCTGGTTTGGAGGTCAGTAGGGTTTATCACTGTGGTTCTGTTGGACTGTATATCTGCATATCTTAAGCATTGCTGCCCAAGGATCTGACTTTCAATCAGCCTGAAACTGTGCTGACAGAGGTCACTGTCTTTGGAACACTGGCAGACCTTGGCACACCCTCAGCAACCAGGGCCTTTGTTTTTTTGTTTGTTTGTTTGTTTTAATAATAAATTTATTTTTTATTGGTGTTCAATTTGCCAACATACAGAATAACACCCAGTGCTCATCCCGTCAAGTGCCCCCCTCAGTGCCCGCCACCCAGTCATCCCCACCCCCCGCCCTCCTCCCCTTCCACTACCCCTAATTTGTTTCCCAGAGTTAGGAGTCTTCGTGTTCTGTCTCCCTTTCTGATATTTCCCACCCATTTCTTCTCCCTTCCCCTCTACTCCCTTTCACTATTATTTATATTCCTCAAATGAATGAGACCATATAATGTTTGTCCTTCTCCGACTGACTTATTTCACTCATCAGTTCCATCCACGTCGAAGCAAATGGTGGGTATTTGTCATTTCTAATGGCTGAGGAATATTCCATTGTATGCATAAACCACATCTTCTTTATCCATTCATCTTTCGATGGACACCGAGGCTCCTTCCACAGTTTGGCTACTGTGGACATGGCTGCTAGAAACATCGGGGTGCAGGTGTCCCAGCGTTTCACTGCATCTGTATCTTTGGGGTAAATCCCCACAGTGCAATTCCTGAGTCGTAGGGCAGGTCTATTTTTAACTCTTTGAGGAACCTCCACACAGTTTTCCAGAGTGAACCAGGGCCTTTGAAGAATAAATCAGACTATCTAGATAATCACAGTCACTTTGATAAATGGTGTTGGGAAAATACAACAGCCACATGCAAAAGAATAAAAATAGACCACTGCCTTATGCCATACATGAAAATTAATTCCTAATGGATTGAAGACTTGAATGTTGTATATAAAAATATAGAATTGTTATGTTGTACACTTGAAACTAATATGTTATCCGCCAAATTTACCACTATATAAAAGTAATTAAATATTTAGGAATAAATTTAACCAAAGAGGTGGAAAATCTGCATAATGAGAAGTATAAGACTTTTATTAAAAAAATGAAAACACAAATAAATGGAAAGCTATTCTCTGCTTGTGGGTCAGAATTAATATTATTAGAGTGTTATGTTATATGTTGCAAATTGAACTCCAATAAAAAATATACAGAAGACAATACCCACACTACCCAAAGCAATCAACATACAGGTCAATGTATCCCTATCAAAATTTCAATGACAGTTTTCACAGAAATAGAAAAAACAATCCTAAAATGCATATGGAACCACAAAAAAAAAAAATACTTAGATAGCCAAAGCAATCCTGAGAAACAAGAATAAAGCTGGATGCACCACATTTTCTGATCCATAGCTATATTACAAAACAATATGCTACTGACATAAATATAGACACTTAAATCAATAGAATTATATAAAAAGCTCAGAAATCAGCCCATGTATGTGCAGCCAGATAGTGTTTGGCAAAGGACCTAAGAGTACTCATTGGGGGAAAGGACAGTTTCCTTAGTAAGTGGGGTGGGAAAACTGGATTTCCACCTGCAAAAGAATAAAACTGGACCCTTATCTTAAAACACTCAGGAAAGGGCAGCCCTGGTGGCTCAGCAGTTTGGCGCCGCCTGCAGCCCAGGGCGTGATCCTGGAGACCTGGGATTGAGTCCCGTGTCCGGCTCCCTGCATGGAGCCTGCTTCTCCCTCTGTCTGTGTCTCTGCCCCTCTCTCTCCTCTCTCTGTATTCTCATGAATAAATGAATAAAATCTTTAAAAAAAAACACTCAGGAAAATTAACTCAACATGGATTAAAGATTTAAATGTAAGACCTGAAACTGTGGAACTCCTAGAAAAAAAACATAGAGAAGTTCATTGACATAGGTCTTAGCAGTGACCTTTTGGATATGATACCAAAAATGCATGTAAGAAAACTAAGAAGCAGGGGAGGGGCAAGATGGCGGAAGAGCAGGGTCCCCAAATCACCTGTCCCCACCAAATTACCTAGATCACCTTCAAACCATCCTGAAAATCTACGAATTCGGCCTGAGATGTAAAGAGAGACCTGCTGGAACGCTACAGTGAGAAAAGTTCGCGCTTCTATCAAGGTAGGAAGACGGGGAAAAAGAAATAAAGAAACAAAAGGCCTCCAAGGGGGAGGGGCCCCGCGAGGAGCCGGGCTGAGGCCGGGGCGAGTGTCCCCAGGACAGGAGAGCCCCGTCCCGGAGGAGCAGGAGCTGCACCAACCTTCCCGGGCGGAAAGGGGCCCGCAGGGAGGTGGAGCAGGACCCAGGAGGGCGGGGATGCCCTCGGGCTCCCGGGGACACTAACAGGCACCTGCGCCCCGGGAGAGTGCGCCGAGCTCCCTAAGGGCTGCAGCGCGCACGGCGGGACCGACCGGAGCAGCTCGGAGGGGCTCGGGAGCGGCTCCAGGGAGGGAGCTGCGGGGCGGGAGCGCGAATCCCACAGCGCAGGCCCCGGAGCACAGGGCGCCGGGACACAGCCCAGGATCCGGCCTCCCCCGGGACAGGCAGAGGCCGGGAGGGCCCAGGACAGCAAGGACGCTCCTGCCCCGAGCTGAGCAGATCAGTGGCCCCGCCCCGGAGCCTCCAGGCCCTGCGGACGGAGAGCCGAGAGCCCCGAGCCCCGTAGTTCCTGCGGAGGCTGAATCCAGGCTTCCAGAGTTGCCATAGCAACTGCTGCTGTTCCTCCTGGGGCCCCACGGGGTAAACAACCCCCGCTGAGCCCTGCAGCAGGCAGGGGCAGAGCAGCTCCCCCAAGTGCTAACACCTGAAAATCAGCGCAACAGGCCCCTCCCCCAGAAGACCAGCTAGAGGGACCAGTGATACTCCCCCGTGTTCCAATACAACTTGTTTTTGGCCACTCTGCACTGAGCAAAATGACTAGAAGGAAAACCTCACTTCAAAAGAAAGAATCAGAAACAGCCCTCTCTCCCACAGAGTTACAAAATCTGGATTACACTTCAATGTCAGAAAGCCAATTCAGAAGCACTATTCTACAGCTACTGGTGGCTCTAGAAAAAAGCATTAAGGCCTCACGAGACTTCATGACTGCAGAATTTAGATCCAATCAGGCAGAAATTAAAAATCAATTGAATGAGATGCAATCCAAACTAGAAGTCCTAACGACGAGGGTTAACGAGGTGGAAGAACGAGTGAGTGACATAGAAGACAAGTTAATGGCAAAGAGGGAAACTGAGGAAAAAAGAGATAAACAATTAAAGAACCATGAAGACAGATTAAGGCAAATAAATGACACTCTAAGGAAGAAAAACCTACGTTTAATTGGGGTTCCCGAGGGCGCCGAAAGGGACAGAGGGCCAGAATATGTATTTGAACAAATCCTAGCTGAAAACTTTCCCAATCTGGGAAGGGAAACAGGCATTCAGATCCAGGAAATAGAGAGATCCCCCCCTAAAATCAATAAAAACCGTTCAACACCTCGACATCTAATAGTGAAGCTTGCAAATTCCAAAGATAAAGAGAAGATCCTTAAAGCAGCAAGAGACAAGAAGTCCCTGACTTTCATGGGGAGGAATATTAGGGTAACAGCAGACCTCTCCACAGAGACCTGGCAGGCCAGAAAGGGCTGGCAGGATGTATTCAGGGTCCTAAATGAGAAGAACATGCAACCAAGAATACTTTATCCAGCAAGGCTCTCATTCAAAATGGAAGGAGAGATAAAGAGCTTCCAAGACAGGCAGGAACTGAAAGAATATGTGACCTCCAAACCAGCTCTGCAAGAAATTTTAAGGGGGACTCTTAAAACTCCCCTTTAAGAAGAAGTTCAAGTAACTCTGAACGTGAATGGGCTTAATGACCCCATCAAAAGGCGCAGAGTTTCAGACTGGATAAAAAAACAGGACCCATCTATTTGCTGTCTACAAGAGACTCATTTTAGACAGAAGGACACCTACAACCTGAAAATAAAAGGTTGGAGAACCATTTACCATTCAAATGGTTCTCAAAATATACCCTAAAAACTACAGAACACTTCTGAAAGAAATTGAGGAAGACACAAAGAGATGGAAAAATATTCCATGCTCATGGATTGGCAGAATTAATATTGTGAAAATGTCAATGTTACCCAGGGCAATTTACACGTATAATGCAATCCCTATCAAAATACCATGGACTTTCTTCAGAGACTTAGAACAAATTATTTTAAGATTTGTGTGGAATCAGAAAAGACCCCAAACAGCCAGGGGAATTTTAAAAAAAGAAAACCATATCTGGGGGCATCACAATGCCAGATTTCAGGTTGTACTACAAAGCTGTGGTCATCAAGACAGTGTGGTACTGGCACAAAAACAGACATATAGATCAATGGAACAGAACAGAGAACCCAGAGGTGGACCCTGAACTTTATGGTCAACTAATATACGATAAAGGAGGAAAGACGATCCACTAGAAGAAAGACAGTCTATTCAATAAATGGTGCTGGGAAAATTGGACATCCACATGCAGAAGAATGAAACTGGACCACTCTCTTGCACCATACACAAAGATAAACTCAAAATAGATGAAAGATCTAAATGTGAGACAAGATTCCATCAAAATCCCAGAGAAGAACTCAGGCAACACCCTTTTTGAACTTGGCCACAGTAACTGGAGAAGGACAAACAGTGTATGTTCTCATTCATTTGGGGAATATGAATAATAGCGAAAGGGAATATAAGGGAAGGGAGAAGAAATGTGTGAGAAATATCAGAAAGGGAGACAGAACATAAAGACTTCTAACTCTGGGAAATGAACTAGGGGTGGTGGAGGGGGAGGAGGGTGGGGGGTGGGGGTGAATGGGTGACGGGCACTGAGGGGTACACTTGATGGGATGAGCACTGGGTGTTATTCTGTATTTTGGTAAATTGAACACCAATAAAAATTAATTTATAAAAAAAAAAAAGAAAACTAAGAAGCTTCTGCACAGCAAAAGAAACAATGAAGTGAAAGGAAATATGTGAAACACATGAAAATATCTGCAAATCATATGTCCAACAAGGGGTTAATATCCGAAATATATTAGAAAGTCCGTAACTCAATAGCAAAAAAAGGCATTTTGATGAAAAATGGATAAAAGAATTGAGTAGAATTTTTCCCCAGTAAGACATACAGATGCCAGCAGACACCTGAAAAAAAGCTCATCATCATTCATCAGAGAAATGAAAATCAAAACCACAATGAGATACCACCTCACACCTGTCAGAATGGATATTAAAAAGACAAGAGCTAAGAAGAATTGGTGAGTATATAGACAAGAGAAAACCCTTGTGCAATGTTGGTGGGAATGTAAATTGTTACAGCCATTATGGAAAATGGTATGGAGTTTCTTCAAAAAACTAAAAATAGAACCATCATATGACTCAGCAATTCTGACAGCAAGGCCAAACAGGAAATTTCTGTGAATATGTCTGAAGGAAACAAAATCACTATTTCAGAGTTCTCTGCCTCCTCATGTTCATTGCATCTTTCTTTGTAATAGTTAAGACCTGGAACAACCCGTGTCCACTGAAGAATAAATAAATGAAGAAGATATGGCACACACACATACACACATGCAGAGAAAGGAAGGAAAGAGAAAGAGAAAAAAGGAAATCTTGCCATTTCTGACAACTTGCATGGACCTTGACTGAAATAAGTCAGATAGAGAAAGATAAATAATGTAGGATCTCAGTTTTATATGAGATTTACATGAAAACAGAGAATAGAATTGTGGTTGCCAGGGAGGGAGAGGTGGGAGAAATGGGATGATGTTGGTCAAATGGCACAAACTTCTGGTTGTTAGATGAATACGTCTCTGGGTTGCAGTTCCAAGCCTAGTGACTACAATTAATGGTAGTGTATCGTATACTCGGAAGTTGCTATGAGAGATGTTCCCAACCTAACAACAAGCAACAACAAAATGATAATTACATGGAAAGGATGAGCTAACAAACCCTATTGTGGCAAACATTTTGCAACACACTTGTGTATCATCACTGTGCACAACTTAAACTTACAGTGTTATATGCCAGTTATATCTCAGTAAAGCTGCAGGAAAATTATAACTTTACTGCTGAATTTTATTTTATTGACCTCTAACATCTTTCCATTCTTTACTTCCTTGTCTCTGTGAGACCAGTTCCTCTAA
This sequence comes from Nyctereutes procyonoides, assembly GCF_905146905.1. NCBI lineage: Eukaryota > Metazoa > Chordata > Mammalia > Carnivora > Canidae > Nyctereutes > Nyctereutes procyonoides. Next base: position 59,740,817 of record NW_026575140.1, on the reverse strand, counting down.
GTTTTTCTTTCTTCTTAAAGAAAGGATACATCTATTATCTTGATGGGAAGATACAAGAAGAGGACGGCAAGGCCAAACAGAGGAAATAATGCAGAATCTTTCTTGGAAAGAAAGGAGTAGGAAGGCAGGTCAAAACATCCCCAGTAACACCCCAGGGCAAACCCATCTTGTTCAGACCAAATGGATGCGAGGAGTGTGAGCGTCTCAGGGAAAGTGCCACATTTTTCTTGAAAAGGATAGGAAATCTAATAGAAGCCATAGTATCTAGTAGAGTGGATGTTGTCGGCCCCACCTGCCAGCTGAGCTACAAACTATGCCAGCGTCCTCATCATGCTTCAGAGCTCAGCAGGCCGTGGTGTCACCCTCCTCAGGCATTGTTAAAAATCGCAGATAGTTTCAAACCAGAGGGCTAAAATATTGGAAGGCATTAAATTCTTTGGTGTGAGCTTTGGCACCACTGACAATTGGTTACTCACGGAGGTCACCTGGCCCAGAGTGCCGGGTTCCAGAGTATCTCTCTCCTGGTGAGGTCTTTGGACTCGGCCAGGCATCTTGCAAGATAGCGGAGCCAGCTGGCTGGGGCTTACTTGCATTCCTTTCCCATTCCTGCCCAGCTCTGTTTCTTTGTTCTCAGCCTTGTTTTTAGTATTCCATGGCTCATCTCAGAAAGATATTATCCAGGGCATGTCTCAAATGTCTAGTTGCCATGCCTGCCTCTGCTCTGCCCTCTTGAAATAATTCTTTTGCTTAGTTTCTCAAACCTTGATGCTTTGCCACTGGGTGTGAATCCTGGTGGCCACCCTTTCCTAAGACCCAGCATTTCTACCCCCGGAGGTCGTCCTCACTCCTGCTGGCTCTCCCCTCTCTCCTGAGTCTCCTGTGTGGACCGCATGAGAGAATACGGATGGGAGCACCCCGCTGATGGGGTTAAACACGCCCTGAGAGGACAGGTCTCCTGTGCCTGAATACTACACAATCACCTACACAATCACCCAGTTCATCGATAGTATTAAGCCTCTACCCCCACCTCTACCCCCAGTGTGCCATCATAGAGGAGACATAAGGAGGGGATTCACAGACCCAGACTCTAAGGAGTTTATGAGCTCATTGAATAGATGCATAAATACATGAGTGAAAAGTCGTTAGACCTTAGTTCCAGTCTGGGCTCCATCCCTAACTATGTGACCTGGAGGCTTATAGGGATGAGGCACTTTTCTTTCCTATAGCACAAAAATGTAAAACCTATTTGGATTATTGTGAAGGCTGAATAATAAGATGAATAGATAAAGTGTGGTGCCTGACAGAGTGAAAAGCTCCCATTCTCTGGGCACCGTGTCAGGAAGGGTCCAGCTGAGTAAAGAAACCACTTTGAGGTTTTCCACTGGGAAATGTGGCGCTCACAGTTAGTTACCTGGGTCGGGGGGGCGGGGAACCTGTAAGGGCCCTGGTAGGGGGAGGGTAGAGGGGGAGTAGCCTGGAGCTTGGCAGCAGGAAGAGGCCCCATGGTCCTTAGGCTGGAGGCAAGGTGGAAGAGTCTGTGCTAACATTAGTCACCATGTGAAAGATGGACCTATGGGGGACTTGGAGCAGGAGCTGGAGCCACAGAGGAGCTGCCTCACTGCTGGACAAGGAGCCTTTGCTAAGAGAAAGGAAGAGAAATACTCTGGCTTCTCCCTTCCTCCTGTCCCCCAATCTCCAGGGAATGCTGAATCTGTCAGCTGCATCCTGCTGGAAATCAGCTTACTTGGGGCTTGGGAAGTGCAGCTGGAAAGACACCCACTGCCCCAGCAGTGTAGGCTCAGAAGAGCAACAATGAGGAAAAGATTCGAGAGCCAGCATGCCAGCCTTGACATGAGCCTTCGCTGTGGTTGTGTGTGTGGTGTGGGACATGGGGCCTGGGGTGTGTGGTGTGAGAGCTGGAGACGGGGGTGCCCCTGCTAGGAGGACAGAAGGCCTCGTGGGAGTCCTAGCAGTGTAGGGCTGGGCCACTGGCTAGTGATTGTGTGTAAGGAAACTAGATTGGAGGGACAGGCAGTAGGGAGTCATAGTGGATTACTGAGCAGGAGCAATGGCAGGATAGGTAGTGTCTCAGCCAGGGTCTTGCAAGCACTGATTATGCTTAAAGCCAAATAAAGAATTTAAGATTAAAAAATGTACTTATTTGAGAGAGAGAGCATGAGCAGGGGAAGGGACAGAGGGAGGGAGAAGCAGACTCCCCACTGAGCAGGGAGCCCCACAGGACTCGATCCCAGGACCCTGGGGTCAGGACCCGAGCAGAAGGCAGACTCTCAACCACTGATCTACCCAGGCACCCCAAATATTTAAAATTTAAATGAATTTAAATGTTCTTAACAATCTACCTTCTCTTCTGTCCTAGTAGTAAGAAAATAAAAGTGCTAGTTTTTAGAAAAGTCTATATTATTTTTGAGCAGTCTTAGTTTCAAAAACCCATACTTTTCATGGGAATAATATATGAATGCAAAGAAGACTCTGTCGAAGGTTTTCATGATTTAGTAATAATTAGAATATACTTGACTTTACTCAGCAAAGGTAGGACAGGATTAATTATCATTTTAAAGATTTTATTTATTTATTCATGAGAGACACACAGAGAGAGGCAGAGACACAGGTGAAGGCAGAAACAGACTCCCGACGGAGCCCAATGTGGGACTTGATCCCAGGACCCCGGGATTATGACCTGAGCCAAAGGCAGATGCTCCACCACTGAGCCAACCAGGTGTGCCATCATTTTAAATTAAAAGGTTATTTATAGAGTTTTTTTTTTTTTTAAATAGGGCTGCTTTGTTCATTGATAGTACCATCCAGTTTAAGTCTGTTCCTCTGTGAGTCTTCTTGGCCTGCATGTGGTAGTCCAGTGGCTGTGAAGCAGGAGGCCTGCCTGTTCTGCCCTGGGTGCTGGTGGTGAAGCTCAGGCTCTCTGGAGCATCTGCCCTGTCTCCCCACCCACCTTGCCTGCTGCCAGGTACAAGGCTCCTCTGGGGCAGAACCTCCCAGCCAATCCAGGGCCCGGAACCCAGCACAGTGCCTGGCGCGTGATGGGGCCAAGGGCATGGTGCCAGCTGACTGTCAGTGCAGTAAGCCACCAGGATTGGCCAGAGGCCTACAGATACTGCTTCTGTCTCTCATGGTTTCTCCCACCATGGGACCCACATCAGCGCTGCTGGCAAACCCCAGAGTGTGTGCTTGCCGGTGTCTTGGGCCCTGTGTTCAGGGCTCTGCCTCAGACACATGAAATTAGCTTCTCTGAACCTCAGCTCCTGCATTTTTAAAGGGAGCTACCCATAATTACATTCAGAGTATTGTGAAGCCTGAAGAAAATCTCATAGCTGGAAGAGAATAGCAATTATTAAGTACCTACTGTGAGCTCAGCCCTGATGTGCTGAGCCCTGGATATACTATAATCCCACTTGTTCTAATTGGGGCTTCCCTTGTGCTAAAGTGCAAATCTCACTGAATTTTAACTTCATGGTAGCTGGTGAAGTGTCCTTCAGCTCTTCAGCTGATCCTACTTTCACTGCAAGTCTTCAGCAATTCTTTCCTTTCAGGCGCCTGAGCCACCTAAGCATCTGCCCTCAGCTTGGGTCCTGGGATGGAGTCCTACATTGGGCTCCTTGGTCTGAAGGGAGTCTGCTTCTCCCTCTGCCTCTGCCCCTCTCCCTGCTTGTGCTCACTCTCTCCCTTTCATAAATAAATAAATAAGCAAGCAAACAAACAAAGGGAAATCTCTGAAACCAAGCCCCAGTGAGTAGCTGTGGAGGTAGAAGTGTAAATTCTGCGGGACTAATCTCTCTGCCCTCCTCCTCCCTCAACACCCCCTTAATCTAATGAAATGTCCCATTGTGTCACTTCCCACTGCTGCTAAGGAAGATCTCCATCCCTTCATATCTATCATCACATATACCTGCCTGGCCACTCACTGGCACTGGGAGAAAGAAATCTGGAAAGGCCAGGGAACCCGGATCATGGGTTGTGGACTCACACAGCTCTGGTGGGAACTTCAGATCTCCTGCTTAACTGTCTGACTGGCATGCTTCTTAAAATATCAGAGTAAAAATGTCCCGTACATGTAGTTCCTGATATATCACAACTGCTCAGTAACTGGGGGTTCCTATATTATGACTTTATTTTAGGGTGTGGGAACAGAAACAAAAAAGGTGAATGTTTTTTATAGCGGCATGGTCGGAAACAAAACAGAGTTGAAGATTCTGAGTCCTGCCTTCTTTATTTCCTTCCTATAGAGCCATTCTGTCATGACTTACATTGTCTACAACCATACAGAGCAGAAACTATTTGTCCTCTCACCAACATTTAGAGAACAAGTTCTTGACTTTTTCTCACATTTATGTGGCTGTCACTACAGCAATGACTTGTTTTTGGCATATGTCACATCATTTCAGAGAAACAAAAATTAATCTGAAATCTTCCCTTAAGGATTAATTCTATGTATATAAGAAGGAAAGTCAAGGCAAAGGAAGCAGGCAAATTTAGGCAATAAGGATCCTGGGATTAGTGAGAGAATGTCCAACAAATCCTCCAAGGGACGCTCAAAGCAATAGGCTCTGCTTCAGCAGGATGGTAAAGGTCACCCTTGCTTATTTTTGCTGCTTCATGGAGAGAAGCAGTAGACTTAAATATGTTTAAGGGCTTAAAACAGAATGAAGTTGAGACTGTCTGGGTTATCTGACTGCTGGACTTCTTCAGTGCTGCTGGATTCTAAACAGAGTCCATCTGTGTCAAGTGTTCAAAACCCACACTGAGAAAACAGAGGACACAGAGCCAGGAAGACTCGTAGAAAACAAACCAAATTTAAGAGAGCTGATATACAAGGTTTGTGTAAATATCACCTGTAAATCTCATAAAACAAGGCACATCCTGAGCCCAGCAATTTATGAAAGTTAAACTCCCTTCCTGAAAAATCTGTAAATATGTGAATTTCTGACACAAACCCTAAGAGAGTGAATTTTGATGCAGTGAAATATGGCACTGAATTTCTATTTTAAATCCATATTTTCGGATGACACAGCTTGATCTAATATAATTGGTCAAGGACTGATTCGCCCCATGTCTAATTTGAGATATTCACATAATAATGTCATTCTTTAAATGTGTGTGCATGTTATAAAAAATAGTGAAAGGGAATAAAGGGGAAAGGGGTAAAAATGAGTGGGAAGTATCAGAAAGGGAGACAGAACATGAGAGACTCCTAACTCTGGGAAACAAACTAGGGGTGGTAGAAGGGGAGGTGGGTGGGGGGTGGGGATGACTGGGTGGCAGGCACTGAGGGGGGCACTTGACGGGATGAGCACTGGGTGTTATTCTGTATGTTGGCAAATTGAACACCAATAAAAAATAAATTTATATTAAAAAAAAAGTGTGTGCACGTGTCCCATTGTTTATCAGAGTGCTCGATGGTGAAGATTGATGGTGGGGACATCTTGGTACCTCATTTCCTCACTGGTAGGAAAGCTGCCAAGTGTGAAAAACAGCTCTAAGGAGTAGGAGCTGGAGCAAAGGCTGACAGTGATAATCACCTAGATAAGATCATGAGTGGCACTGAGATGGCTCATGACAAGCCCTTGACTGTCCTGGAGCCTGCAGTCCTCTGGCTGCACGGGATTCTGGGTCAGACCAGGAAGCATGGAAGTGAGGGGCCACAAGCAGGAGGGCAATGCACAGCTGTGAATGGGTTCACACCCTGCTTGGGATGACCCCAAAGCAGCTGTGGATGATGCAGAAAGGCAGGATGAGAGGAGAGCCTCAGCTCAGAGCTGCCCTGGAGGTCTCTGCCGGTGATGTCAGAGGACCAAAGCTCTTCCGTCACCTTTGGTCTGTCACTGGTAGGAGAGACCTCACCAGACACCCCTGCCAGCCAGAGCCAGCCACCTTTCAATCTGTTCCATCTTGAGTCAGAGCATAGATTATCATGCTAAGATATAGTAGTGAAGAGAATAGATAAGAAAAATTTTTTTAGATAAGAAAATTATAAGCTAGAAAACTACAACATAAAAATTAAATAAAAGGTTTCTGAGAGATTTCTACATTAGCAAAATGGAAACTTGAAGCCATTATCAAAGGTAGGTTAGACCATTCCTATAGTATCCATGTAATGCAAAATATGGTTTTTAAAAAATATTTTCATTTGGTAGTTGGTGTAATTATCAATTTCATCTTGCTCAAAGGACTTTCTGTGAAGGGTAGGAATGAGCTCTGGGAAACATTCTTACCTTAGATCACATCACTTTACAGTTATCAGGGTCTTAGAAGTAAAATATCATTTTCATTTTTTAGTGGAGAGAAAGAAGGCCCAGAAAAGATGAAAGAGACCTAGTCAAACACATAACCATTCACTTATTCATATACATTTTTGTGGTCTTCAATGTGCCAAGTATGTGCACCTGATAGTGACAAAGCCAGGACAAGAACTCAGGTATACTCTGCCCTCAACCAGTGGCGTTATTGCTGAACTGTTAGAGCTGAGTGTACCATGAAGTGCCCAAATCCCTCTGGTTACACCATCTCTTGCAGAGGAAAAATCTTACTAAGTAGTTCTTTTATGTAAAAAAAAAAAAAATTAATTGAAATCTTTCTGGTTACTGGACCAAGTCAAAGAAAATGTATATCAATGTTTGCCATAGTACAATATGAAATGCTCTGTCACTATCAGATTTGCTATTTGCTAAGAATAGATCCTAGAAAAGAGTGAGTAGCTGGGTCACTCAAACGCTGTTGTTCAGTTTGGAGAGCACTAGGCCCATAATGACTCTGACAGGTGAACTAATTTCCTGAGCCACCTGCATTCCTGTTTCCTTGCAATAAATCCAATGCTCTGCATCAGAGATGGAGGACTATGAAAGACCTGCATAGCTGTGTTGGGTAGAAAAGGCTGCAAACCAAAGGGAAGATATACAACACGATGTTGAAAGAGGAAAATGAAGTCAGAAGTGGCAATTTGCAAGGTTTTGAGCCACAGTAAGGATTTGGATTTTATTTTGCCAAAGAATAACAAGACCATTCAATGGTTTTAATAAACTCCCTCAAGAGGAATGTTCTAGAGAGGCACTTACACACTGCTGGTCCCTTGGCTTGTGAATCAGCACAGACATGAATGTGTGTCAGGATGCTTCCTGTCACTCCTCACATGGTCACAGGGGGGAATGTCCAGCTCAATCATGACGTGGTGCATGTTTGGTGGGAAGAGGCTATGGTAGTTTTTAACTTCTATGCTTCAAAATCTTTACAGTCCATGAGAAAAGCACAGCAGAAGTTAAAGCTACCAAGGGATTCCCAGATGGGGACCTATTAACCTTGAGAATGTGCTCCTTTGTTATGTTTCTCTCAGAGAGTGAGTCCACCTCAGGTTTCCAGAGTGTGGATCCCCACCCCCCCACCCCCCACCCCCGCCCCGAATCACAGTGGCTGCTTGGGGTCTGGAATCCCCCATCCACTCTGTAGGCAAAAACCCTGTTAAGCAATGTGGGGGACACAGCAGCCAGTGGGGGGGTATGTCTTAGGTTAGGGCCCCAGATCTGATCATCTTACAAGTCTTCTTGACATATACAGTAAATATATGGCTTTGCTTTCAGGCCAGGAAAATCTTGAGAACACATGTCAATATTTTGTAGAAAATTATTTTCCTAGTTTCTGAAAGACTACTAAGCTTTTAATTTTTTTAAAGATTTTGAAATAAAATAGAGATGGAGGGAGAGAGAGGGGAAAAAAAGCAAGAGAGAGAGAGAGAGCACACAAGCCAGGGGGGAGGGGCACAGAGAGAGGGAGAAGCAGACTTCCCTCTGAGTAGGGAGCCCAACATGGGGCTTCACCCCAGGACCCCAAGATCATGACCTGAGCTGAGGGCAGACACTTCACCAACAGAGTCACCCAGGTGCCCCTAGACTACTAACCTTTTAGGAAAAGAAAGTAAACAGAATCAGATTTCATGTAGGAGGGCATGAGGTAGCAAGATAAATTTTGAGTTTAGACAATCTTCAAAGAAATGAGAATCTTCAGGAAGATACTTCTGAAAGAGAACTTAGATTTCCCTGGGAAATCCAGCCCCCTCATTCTCCTCTTCCTGCTTCAAATCTGTGCCCCAATCAAACCAAACTCCCAGGGTCCCTGGACCTTCTTGCTGCCTGAAATGATCAGGTTACTCCCTCATCCTGGAACACCTGGGAATTACACCCACCATCCCCCCTCAACTCCTAGTGGCCAGACTCCTGATGCTACAATGCCTCCTCAGACCTGACCTCAGGCATGTCCATATCACTCTGTTTGCCTCATCATAGATGCCATCACAGTGTGTTTGTTTTCCCTGCAAAACAAAAAGCAACCTGAGCTTAGACTCGGAACCATATAAATGGTTCCAGTGCCTCAGATGGTGTCAGACGACCAAGTGGAACTTAATACATTTTTTAAAATTAGACGTAATTTTTTTAGAGCAGATTTAGGTACACAGCAAAATTGAGAATTGGGAGGAATTTACAAAGGTTTCCCATATGCCCTGTACCCCCACATGTGCATAGCCTCCCACTGTCAACATCCCTTACCAGAGTGACACATTTGTCATAATCAATGAACCTAAACTGACAGATTATTTTCACACAGAGTCCATAGTTTACATTAAGGTTCATTCCTGGGGTACATCCTATGGGTTTGGACAAATGTGTAATGACATGTATCCACCATTATAATGTTGTTCATAATAGTTTCACTGCTCTAAAAATCTTCTGTTCTATTCATCCCTCCCTCCAACCTAACCTCTGGCAACCATTTATATTTTTACTGTCTCCATAGGTTTATATTTTCCAGAGTACCATACAGTTTGAAATCACAGAGAATGCAGCCTTTTCAGATTGGCTTCTTTCACTTAGCAATATGCATTTAAGTTTCTTTCATGTCTTGTTTTTTTATTATTATTTTTAATTTTTTAATTATTTTTATTGGAGTTCAATTTGCAACATATAGCATAACACCCAGTGCTAATCCTGCCAAGTGCCCCCCTCAGTGCCCTTCACCCAGTCACCCCAACCACCCGCCCACCTCCCTTTCCACCACCCCTTGTTAGTTTCCCAGAGTTAGGTTTTTTCATGTTCTGTCACCCTCACTGATATTTTCACTCATTTTCTCTCCTTTTTCCTTTATTCCCTTCCACTAATTTTTATATTCCCCAAATGAATGAGACCATATAATGTTTGTCCGTCTCTGATTGACTTATTTCACTCAGCATAATACCCTCCAGTTCTATCCACAAAAAGCAAATAGTGGGTATTTGCCGTTTCTAATGGCTGAGTAATATTCCATTGTATACATAAACCACATCTTCTTTATCCATTCATCTTTCGAAGGACACCGAGGCTCCTTCCACAGTTTGACTACTGTGGACATTGCTGCTATAAACATCGGGGTGCAGGGGTCCCGGCGTTTCAATGTATCTGTATCTTCAGGGTAAATCCCCAGTAGTACAATTGCTGGATCGTAGGGTAGCTCTATTTTAACTCTTTGAGGAACCTCCACACAGTTTTCCAAAGTGGCTGCACCAGTTCACATTCTCACCAAAGGTACAAGAGGGTTCCCCTTTCTCCACATCCTCTCCAACATTTGTTGTTTCCTGCCTTGTTAATTTTCCCCATTCTCACAGGTGTGATGTGGTATCTCATTGTGGTTTTGATTTGTATTTCCCTGATGGCCAGTGATGTAGAGCATTTTCTCATGTGCTTTTTGGCCATGTCTATGTCTTCCTCTGTGAAATTTCTCTTCATGTCTTCTGCCCATTTCATGATTGGATTGTTTGTTTCTTTGCTGTTGAGTTTAGTAAGTTCTTTATAGATCTTGGATACTAGTCCTTTATCTGATGTGTCATTTGCAACTATCTTCTCCCATTCTGTAGATTGTCTTTTAGTTTTGTTGACTGTTTCTTTTGCTGTGCAGAAGCTTTTTATCTTGATGAAGTTCCAGTAATTCATTTTTGCCTTTGTTTCTCTTGCCTTCAGAGATGTATCTTGCAAGATGTTGCTGTGGCCAAGTTCAAAAAGCCTGTTGCCTCTGTTCTCCTATAGGATTTGATGGAATCCTGTCTCACATTTAGATCTTTCATCCATTTTGAGTTTATCTTTGTGTGTGGTGTGAGAGAATACTTTAGTTTCATTCTTCTGCATGTGGATGTCCAATTTTCCCAGCGCCATTTGTTGAAGAGACTGTCTTTTTTCCAGTGGATAGTCTTTCCTCCTTTGTCGAATATTAGTTGACCATAAAGTTGAGGGTCCACTTCTGTATTCTCTATTCTGTTCCATTGATCTCTGTGTCTGTTTTTGTGCCAGTACCACACTGTCTTGATGACCACAGCTTTGTAGTACAACCTGAAATCTGGCATTGTGATGCCCCCGGCTCTGGTTTTCTTTTTTAAAATTCCCCTGGCTATTCGGGGTCTTTTCTGATTACACACAAATCTTAAGATGATTTGTTCCAATTCTCTGAAGAAAGTCCATGGTATTTTGATAGGGATTGCATTAAATGTGTAGATTGCCCTGGGTAGCATTGACATTTTCACAATATTAATTCTTCCAATCCATGAGCATGGAATATTTTCCCATCTCTTTGTGTCCTCAATTTCTTTCAGAAGTGTTCTGAAAAAAAAAAAAGTGTTCTGTAGTTTTTAGGGTATAGATACTTTACCTCTTTGGTTAGGTTTATTTCTAGGTATCTTATGCTTTTGGGTGCGATTGTAAATGGGATTGACTCCTTAATTTCTCTTTCTTCAATCTCATTGTTAGTGCAGAGAAATGCCACTGATTTCTGGACATTGATTTTGTATCCTGCCACACTGCCAAACTGCTGTATGAGTTCTAGCAATTTTGAGGTGGACTTTTGGGTTTTCTATGTACAGATTCATGTCATCTTGCAAAGAGGGAGAGTTTGACTTCTTCTTTGCCAATTTGAATGCCTTTTATTTCTTTTTTTGCCTGATTGCTGACGCTAGGACTTCTAGTATTATGTTGGATAGCAGTGGTGAGAGTGGACATCCCTGTCTTGTTCCTGATCTTAGGGGAAAGGCTCCCAGTGTTTCCCCATTGAGAATGATATTTGCTGTGGGCTTTTGGTAGATGGCTTCTAAGATGCTGAGGAATGTTTCCTCTACTCCTACACTCTGAAGAGTTTTGATCAGGAATGGATGCTGTATTTTGTCAAATGCTTTCTCTGCATCTATTGAGAGGATCATATGGTTCTTGTTTTTTCTTTTGTTGATATGATCTATCTCATTGATTGCTTTATGAGTGTTGAACCAGCCTTGTGTCCCGGGGATAAATCCCACTTGGTCATTGTGAATAATCTTCTTAATGTACTGTTGGATCCTATTGGCTAGTATCTTGTTGAGAATTTTTGCATCCATGTTCATCAGGGAAATTGGTCTATAATTCTCCTTTTTGGTGGCGTCTTTGTCTGGTTTTGGAATTAAAGTGATGCTGGCCTCATAGAACGAGTTTGGAAGTACTCCATCTCTTTCTATCTTTTTGAACAGCTTTAGTAGAATAGGTATGGTTTCTTCTTTAGATGTTTGATAGAATTCTCCTGAGAAGCCATCTGGCCCTGGGCTTCTGTGTCTTGGGAGGTTTTGATGACTGCTTCAATTTCCTCCATGGTTATCGGCTTGTTCAGGTTTTCTTTTTCTTCCTGTTCCAGTTTTGGTAGTTTGTGGTTTTCCAGAAACGTGTCCATGTCTTCTAGATTGCCTAATTTATTGGCATATAACTGTTCATACTAAGTTTTTAAAACCGTTTGTATTTCCTTGGTATGGTGGTGATCTCTCCTTTTTCATTCATGATTTTATTAATTTGAGTCTTTTATCTTTTCTTTTTCATAAGGCTGGCTCATGGTTTATCTATCTTATTAATTCTTTCAAAGCGTTTTCATGTCTTGTTAACTCATTTTTTTTAGCGCTGAATAGTATTCTATTGTCTGGATATACAATTTATTTATCCGTTCACTTCCTGAAGGGCATCTTGGTTGCTTCTACATTTTGGCAAGCAGAAATAAAACTACTATAAACATGCACGTGCAGATTTTTGTGTGGAGTGTGGACATAAGTTTCCAACTTCTTTGTGCAAATAGCCAGGAGCATGACTGCTGGATCATTTGGTAAGAGCATGTTTGGTTTTGTTAAAAATCATAAAACTGTTGTCCAAGCAACTACCATTTTGCTTTTTCACTTAAGCAATGAATGAGAGTTCTCTGCTGTCCCATATCTTCTGCCTTTGGTGTTGTCAGTGTTCTCAATTTTGCCATTCCAGTGGTGTGTAGTAGTATTTCTTTGTTTTTTGTTTTTCTTAAATTTGCATTTCCTTGATGACACAATGTGGAGCATCTTTTCATATGCTTATTTGCCATCTGTATATCTTCTAGGACAAGGTGTTTGTTTTTTAATAATAAATTTATTTTTTATTGGTGTTCAATTTGCCAACATACAGAATAACACCCAGTGCTCATCCTGTCAAGTGCCCCCCTCAGTGCCCGTCACCCAGTCATCCCCACCCCCCGCCCTCCTCCCCTTCCACCACCCCTATTTCGTTTCCCAGAGTTAGGAGTCTTCCATGTTCTGTCTCCCTTTCTGATATTTCCTACCCATTTCTTCTCCCTTCCCCTCTCTTCCCTTTCACTATTATTTATATTCCCCAAATGAATGAGACCATATAATGTTTGTAGGACAAGTTGTTTGTTAAGGTCTTGGCTCATTTTTTAATTGGGCTGCTTGTTTTATTATTAAATTTTAAGAGTTAAAAAAATTTAAGAGTTCATTGTGTACTTTATCAAATATGTCTTTTACAAATATTTTCTCCTAGCCTGTAGCTTGTCTTCTTATTCTCTTGACAATGTCTTATGCAGAGCTGAGAATTTTAATTTTCCTGAAGTCCAGTTTATCAATTCTTTCTTTCACGGATTGTGACTTTGGTGTTGTATTTTCAGATCGCCAACTCCAAGCCCTCTAGATTTTCTCCTGCATCACTTATAATTAGCATTTTATATTTAGGTCTGTGATCCATTTTGAGTTAATTTTCACGAAGAATGAAAAAGTCTGTGTATAAATTGTTTGTGAATATCCAGTTTTTCCAGCACCATTAATTGAGAATATTCTCTTTTCTACCCTGCATTTCTTTGCCCCTTGTTAGAGATCTGTTAACTAGAAGTGTACGGGTCTATTTCTAGGTTTTCTAATCTGTTTATTTTACCATAATAAAAAATTTGTGGGGACGCCTGAGTGGCTGAGTGGTTGAGCATCTGCCTTTGACTCAGGGCATGATCCCAGGGTCCTGGGTCGAATCCCACATTGGGCTCCCTGCATGGAGCCTGCTTCTCCCTCCGCCTGTGTCTCTGCCTCTCTCTCTCTGTGTTTCTCATGAATAAATGAATTAAAAAATCTTTAAAAAGTTTATGGCATTAAGAAAAAAAATGGTTTAATCTGCATGTATCTGAGGTTTTCTAGCTATTTTTCTGTTACTGATTTCTAGTTTAATTCTATGTGGTCTAAGAGCAGACATTATATTAGTTAAATAACTGTAGTCAAGGTGTGTTTTATGCCCCATATGTGGTCTCTCCTGGTGTGGGTTCCATGGGAGCCTAAGAAGGATGGGAGTGGATGATGTCATCTGAAGATGTCCACTGCATCCGGTTGCTGAACTCCACCATCACATCCACCTGCTGAATGTGATCATTTCTGATAGGGGGCTCCCAAACACTCCAGCTGTGCTAGTGGGTTCAGCTTTTCTTTGCAGTTCTATTAGGTTTTTACCTCAAGTATTCTAATGCTCTTTTGTTAGGTACATGCATGCTGAGAACTTACATTTTCCTGGAGAATTGCTCTTTATCATTATATAATAACTTCCTTTGTTCCTGGCAACTTTCCTTACTTTGACATCTGCTCTGTCAGAAACCAACAGATTCTGCTTTCTTTTGATTCCTGTTAGCATGGTACATGTTTCTCCACCCTTTCACATTTGATCAATATGTGTCTTTATATTTAAGGCAGATTTCCTATTGAAGACATAATCCCATATTGTTTCTTGGTCCACTCTGACTTTGTCTTTAGACCACTGATGTTCAAAGTGATTTTTGATATAGTTGGATTAATATCTACCATATTTTATTGTTTTTGTCTTCCACTATTTTTCTGTCTTTTGTGGTTTTCATTGAGAATTTATGATTAATTTATGATTCTATTTTCTCTCTTCTCAGCATATCAATTATATTTCCTCTGTTTTTATTTTTATTTTATTATATTTTCAAAGAACATTTAATATATAATCTATCCTCTTAACAAATTTTTAATTGCACAATATATTATTGCTGAGTAATAGTTATTGTTTTCTCTTTTTTTAGTGGTTGCCCTAGAGCTTGTACTATACATTGATAACTAAAACTAATCCACTTTTTTAAAGATTTTATTTATTTGAGAGAAAGAGAGAGGGAGAGCAGGAGCAGGGGCAGAGGGAGAGGGGGAAGCAGACTCCCCACTGAGCAGGGAGCCTGATGTGGGGCTCAATCCTGGGATAATAACCTGAGCTGAAGGCAGACACTTAAGCAGCTGAGCCACTCAGGCAACCCAGTACTAGTCCACTTTCAAGTTACACAATACCACTTTATGGGTAGTTGTGAGTACTTTATGATAACAAAGTAATCCTAATTTCTCTCTCTTGTCCCTTGTATCATTATGGTCACTCATTTTTCTCATCCATAAACATGTAACAAATACACTGTAGCTATTAATATTTTAATTTTAAAAAAATTTTATTTATTTCTTCATGAGAGACACACAGAGAGAGGCAGAGACATAGACAGAGGGAGAAGCAGGCCCCTCGAAGTGAGCCCAACACAGGATTCGATCCCAGGACCGTGGGATCATGCTCTGAGCTGAAGACAGACACTCAACCACTGAGCCACCCAGGTGCCCCATGCTATTATTATTTTAAACAAATAGTTATCTGTTAGACCAATTAAGAATAAGAAAAATAAAAGTTTTTATTTTACCTTCACTTATTCTTTCTCTAATTCCTTCTTCAATATAGATCTGAATTTCTGACCTATATCATTTTCTATCTACCTAAAGAAATTCTTTAGGAAAGTCTACTGGCAACAAATTCACTCAGTTCTCAGTTTCTGCTTGAGAAATTCTATATTTTCCTTCACTTTTGAATGATAATTTCACAAGATACAAAATTCTAGGATGGTGGTTTTCTTCTTTCAAATACTCCACTTGCATGATATCTGGGAAGCTGGATATAATTCTTGCCTTTGTTCTTCTACCGGTAAGGTGGTTTCTTTCTCCCCTCTATCTTCTTTCAATATTTTTTATCTTTAATTTTCTGTAATTTGACAATAAGTTGCCTACGTGTAGCTTTGGAGGCATTTTTCTGTTTGGTGTTCCCTGAAGTTCTTGAATGTTTGATTTTGTGTCTGACATTCAGTCATTAATGTTTAAATATATCTTCTTTTTCTTTCTCTCCCTCTTTTCCTGGTACTCCCATTATGCAGAAGTTATATCTTTTGTAGTTTCCCACAGTTCTTAGATACTCTGTTCTGATTTTTTTTCAGTTTGATTTTGGTTTTGGAGGTTTCTATTGAGATATACTCAATCAGAGATTCCCTTTTCAGTGCTTCCAGTTTAAAAATAAGCCAATCAAATCCATTCTTTGTTTCAGTTAGTGATTTTGATTTCTAGCATTTCTTTTTTATTCTTTCTTAGAATTTTCATCTCTATTTTTACACTGCCATATGTTTTTTGTATTCTGTCTACTTTATGCATTAGAGCCCTTAGTATTTTAATCATAGTTGTTTCAAATCCTGGTCTGATAATTCCAACATCCCTGCCATATCTGAGTCTGTTTTTTTTTTTTTAATTTTTATTTATTTATGATAGGCACACAGTGAGAGAGAGAGAGGCAGAGACACTGGCAGAGGGAGAAGCAGGCTCCATGCACCAGGAGCCTGATGTGGGATTCGATCCAGGGTCTCCAGGATTGCGCCCTGGGCCAAAGGCAGGCGCTAAACCGCTGCGCCACCCAGGGATCCCCCTGAGTCTGGTTCTGATGCTTGCTCTGTCTCCTCAAATTTTTTTTTTTTTTGTTTTTACCTTTAGTGTGTCTTGCAATTTTTTTAATTGATAGTTGGACATCCACTAGGTAAGTAAAACTGTTACAAATAGGCTTTCAATAATGTGGGATGAGATGTTCTCATCCTGAGAAAGGTGTTCTGTAGTCCTGTGACTAGTTTTCAGTCTTTCAGAGCTTTTTCCTCAGGCTGGAGCCTCACGCAAGCTTCTCCAGGTCCCTCTTCTCTCCCTTGGTGAGATGGGCAGCTAGACTGGGTGAGAGCTGGGTATTTTCCTTCTGCCACAGACTTGAGTCTAATAGAACACGGGCAGGTTAAACTCTGGTTAATCAGCTTCTCTCGAGGGTGGCTTTATTAAGAACAGAGTGCTCCTGGGGATCCCTGGGTGGCGCAGCGGTTTAGCGCCTGCCTTTGGCCCAAGGCGCGATCCTGGAGACCCGGGATCGAATCCCACGTCGGGCTCCCGGTGCATGGAGCCTGCTTCTCCCTCTGCCTGTGTCTCTGCCTCTCTCTCTCTCTCTCTCTCTCTCTCTCTCTCTCTCTCTCTCTGTGTGTGTGTGTGTGTGACTATCATAAATAAATACAAAAAAACAGAGTGCTCCAGCATTATTTTTAAATGGTTGCTTTCCCCTGCCCCCTGCAGAAAGCACCGGAGGATTTTTCTGATATTCATTGTAACAGTTTCAGGAGGTAAAATTCACAAAAGTAAGTGGAGCCTCCAGTAACTAAGGCCTCTGGAGTTTTTTTTCCCAGACTTAGCTCCACTGTGCCTCCAGCACTTTGTTAATTACAGTTCCTATTTTCCTCTCTCAGCACTGAAACCATGAAGGCTCCAGCGAGCTGTGATTCTCTGGAGGTTTGCTCTGAGACCTCACTTCTTTTGTAAATCTAAGAATTGTTGATTTTTCCATCTTCTCAGTTTTTACTCATTAGGCCAAAGTGGTAACTTCCAAGATCCTTATGTGTTAGACCAGAAACTGGGAGTCTCAATACATTTTTAAAAAAAATAATAATAAGAGAACCATCAGAGTTTGGATTTGAGAGGATGATCAGAGATACACAAAATTAAAAATAATTTTTTCCCAAGCTGAAAAGAAACCACATTTTCTTTTTGGTCTAACTTACAACTGTTTGACTCATTGAGTTGACACCCTTATCTATTTCTACAGCAAATGGCAGTAATCACCCTGGAGAGGGCCCACTGGAGGAAATGTGTAATAAAAATAAACTTTCCGCCTTTTTATTTTCTCTGTGACTGACAGAAACTGAGTTGTCTTTGGAATGTTAAGCCTTTCAAATATATTTCAGGAATATCTTGGTATCATTCAACTGGGAAAAAAACAAATTTTCTCCCTCCATAGTTCCCTCCAATTCCCAAGGGCTTTCTAGGACAGAATCACAGAGTTAAAATAGCTTAGACTAATTCAGGCTCACTCAGGCAAGCTATTTATCCTCTTGTACATAGTTTTTTTCCCCATTTTCGAACATCTAGTAATTCTTTAATGCCATGAAAATATCTATGTGATATGAACAAGACTGCTGTACTTACTAAGTCACCTCCTTGAAAGTAATTCTAAGAATTCAGCTTTTGTTGAGCATCTATTACTTGTCTTTCCAATTATATTTCAATACACACTGTTACAATGTCATAACCACGAACCCTTTATCTAATCTGCCTAGTTACTAAACAAGTCCAATTATGTGAGCACATTCTTAGCATCTAAATATTTTGGTTCTAACTAAAGAAAATTAGGTAATTTTATACATTTGCTTTTCCTTAATTTCTGGATTTCATAGCTCCCTCTACATTGTGCCTTTGAGTCCAGCTGTTTCTCTGATGTCTATTTCGCACATATACATTTTATCGGAGTGAAAATGTTTCATTTACTTCTTTGCACACCGTGATGATCATGCATTAATTCTTCACCCCTGCTTAGATTTCCTACTCGTTATATTTTCCGAATTGTTCCTTCAAATCTTCAAATTCTCCAAAAAGGATCTATTCTATTGCTTCATATAGCTTTTTATGAAATCCAGTTTGTTATTCTCTCAGTGCAGATGGGGTGGCTGGAAAGACTAATGGCAAGGATGTACTTGCCGTAGTTGTCCTTTCTGTTTACTCTTTAAATCACAGTTTAAGTAATTGTTCTATACTCTAGCTACTTCCGACTCCCATCTTACCTCATCCCAGCACATACCAGGTTCTGGTGAATTATGTGCCCTAAATTAACAAAGGTTAAAGTGGTAGAATCAATAAGACTCAGGTCATACTTTCTGTTGTGCCCAAGATTGCGAATCCGAGAAATCACCAAGGAGCCGACACCGATGCAAACACACGAGGGTTTATTACAAGCTCGAGCTTGGGTCCAAGTACACCCGACACAGCGGAGCAGGGACTTGGACCCCGAGACTAAGAGGCGTAGCAGCTTTCTAGGGGCCAGTGGCCCATGGGATACGCAGAAAGGTGCACAGTCACGTCGGTCCACACGCAGGTGGCCGATTGAGTTACACCTTACCCTCCAGTATCCACTTGAGCTGGCCTAGTACTGTGGTCAGAATCGGCGCGCAGTTTTGGCGGGCACAAAGCAGGGTTACATCGTTATGAGCCGATTTCCCATTCGGGTGTGCCCAGCGGCTTGACTGGGGGTGGGGGGTGGGCAGCGCCTTAAGCAATAAGCAGGTCATGTGGGGGTCATATAGGAGGTGGCAGGTGTAGCACAAAATGGAGTTAGTCCTGCTCTGCTTGTCCAGGGGTAGGGGATTTTTGTTAAATTTCCTGGGTCCCACACTTTTGAGATGGCAAATAACCCCTGAATACTAATTCTATGCCAGGTACTATTCTAGGCACCAAGACAGAAAAAGTCCCTGCTCTCATGGATCACATAATCCAGTCAGGGAGACAACCAAGGAATAAATTAGCATTAGGTGCTACAAAGAAACTGGGAAAACAGGTTAAAGAGTGATGTTTTGAATTTTCCCTTCATAGATACACTATTTATCTATTCAGGGAAGACTTCTCTGATGAGATAACAAGTAAGCAGAGGAGTGAATGAAGATGAGGTATGGGCTGTGCAGATACCTCCATGAAGGATCTTTCCAGATGTAGGGAGAAAGAGGGAAGGGGCCCTAAGTCAGAAGCATTCTCGACATGTTTGAGGAACAGAAGAGAGGAAATAGGAAGCAGAAACACATTTGCAAGTCCCGGGAAATCACATCTACTAACACCCCCTGGCCACTGGAAGTCTCACTGCCAACTTGTGAATCAAAAGGTGAGGAAATCAACTCTGCTTCTTTAGTGCGAGGAATTGCAAAGGCACAGGCAGAGAAGCAGGGGAAAGATGGGGACTATCTTAGAAAGTCTTTATCCACATTCCTAATTATTCACTTAGAATAAAAACCAAAAAAAGGAACAAAAGACAAATGATCTTTTGAGTATTCTCCTTGAGAGTATTAATGCAGTAAATAACTTGTTTGATTTTTAACTATTAAATCCCCCTTCTATTCCTAGGATAAAGTCAATGTGTTCACAATCCACATGGTCTTTAGAAATTTGTGTCTTTGGCTTGTTCAGTATGTATTTGGGCTTCTGAGTGGACTTCTGGAGATCCACGAGCACACAACAAAGAATGAGACTGGCCCTCAGTCTTCTGTCTTACATTGTCCAGTTTTTTCTAGTATTAAGACTATGTTGTTCCTGGGGTGCCTGGGTGACTCAGTCCATTAAGCATCTGACTCTTGATTTGGCTCAGGTCATGATCTCAGGGTCTTGAGATTGAGCTTCACTTGGGCCCCACACTCAACGTGGTATCTGCTTGTCCCTCTCCCTCCTGCTCTGCTCTTCTCCATGCTCACTTGCTCTCTCTCAAATAAACAAATAAATACAATCTTTTTATAAAAGACTTTATTGTTCCTGTAACAGTAATTGGAAAATGTACCCTCTCTATAGTTCTGCAGATAAGTTGGTTTAAGATTGTTTTTCAAAATGTTTGGTATAATTTTCCAATGAAGTCATTTGCACTGTTTTCTTTATGGGATAGTTTCAAATATTGATTCATTTTTTAATAATATAAAACTTCTAAGACTTCCTGCTTCTTCTTGTGTTTGTTTTGATAAGATGCACTTTCCTAGGATTTTTTCAGCTTCCTACAGGTATAGCTTTGTTTATAACATTTTCTTACTATTTCTTCATGTCTGTAGGATCATGACAGGCAAACCCATGAGACTTCATGAGGGAAAAAGCTATTGCTTCCCTTTGCTCTTTTTCCTGCTTCTGTTCTTAGAAGGACCTGCACCCCCACTCAGAATGCTTACAAGCACACATCCTCCTGGTAAGGGACATGGAGTTAACAATTCTTTAGAACAGATAATATCTAGGAAGGACCAGGTGAGAATGACAGTCTGAGGCTATCACAGGTGCATCCCAGACCACCAGAGCTAGACATCTCGATGCCCAGATCCCGGGCTTCAGGGAGTAAGTGACTGAGCATGGACACCTGGGTCCTTGTCTTTGTTCTGACCAGTTTCTGGATGCCTGAGAGGACAGGTGCATCAGCCCATAATCCTCAGGAAAAACCCCAGACCCCAAGCAAAGACAAGACCGTCTCCTTTCCCTTCTGTGTCTCCTGGACTATCTGTCTGTACCTTCAATAAACTGCTCACAGAAGGAGCAGGCTCACATTTGATTTCCATCCTGAGTGAAGCCTGGCACCCTCTTGGCTGGTCCTGCAGGACATCCCCAGCCACCTATCCTTCCCCACTAGTCTGCTGCCTGCATCAAGATGTGCAATGAGGCATTCCTGGGTGGCGCAGCGGTTTGGCGCCTGCCTTTAGGCCCAGGGCGCGATCCTGGAGACCCGGGATCGAGTCCCACATCAGGCTCCCGGTGCATGGAGCCTGCTTCTCCCTCTGCCTCTCTCTCTCTCTCTCTCTCTCTCTCTCTCTGTGACTATCATAAATAAATAAAGAAAAAAATATTAAAAAAAAAAAGATGTGCAATGATATCTCTCCATTTGCAATTCCAGAAATTGCTTTCTTCTGCCTTTTCTCTTCTTTTCTTTTTAGTCATACTTAGAGTTACCAATTTCATTAATTTAGATAAGTTGTATTTTTTTAATTGTATATTTTTTATAATTGAATTTTATTCCTTTGCTTTCTGTTCTTATTTATTTTCTTCTACATTTTTTGGGGTTTACTTTGCTTTTGTTTTTATTACATCTTGAGCTGGATGTCTAATTTTCACTTCTCTGCTTTTTACAACATGGATTTAAAGATAAATTTTCCTCTATATTCTGCTTTAGCTTCATCCCTCAAATTACAGAATGTATTTGTGTGCATCAGATCAGATAAGCTATTAGTCTGATATCAGTGGCTCCGTGCAGTAAAGACTTTTTTTTCACTCAAGTGTGAGTCTACAATGGATCAAATCACTCTCATTGGCCAGTCTCCTCCAGGGGTCTCTCAAGGATCCAGGCCCTTCCCATCCTAGGGTGATGCCTAACATCACCGACTGAGTCACTGTCAAAGAGAATTTAATAGTAAGGAGGGACTTATATAATTCCACTGGTTGGGGTCTTGTTACTCTTGCTGTGTAACTAACCACCCCAAACTTAGTAGCAGGAAATCACCATTTTATTTCATTCATTCATTCTGCCTATCAAGTGTTCAGTAAGACTTGATGGCTGGGTCTGAGGGCTGCAATCAGGAGTGTCTTCACACAGATAGCTGGGTGCTGGTGCCAGTGGTCAGCTGGGACTTCAGTCAGCAGACCTACACAGAGCCTTTCCCTGTGGTCTGTTCTTCATAGCTTGGAGGTCTCAAAGTATATGGACTTCTCATACAGTTACTCCAAAAATGAGTGACCCAAGAGGACTTAGTGGATGTAACAAGGCCCCCTTGAACCTTGCCTCGGAGATTGTATGTTGTTCCTGCTGCATTGTGATGGTGATAAATGAGTCATTTAAGTTGATCTCAACTCAAGGTGAGAGGAATAGATCTCAAATATCAATTGGAAGAGAGTCAGTCACTGTGCGGAAATGTTGAGAACCCTCACACCCAGCCAGGCGCATGGCCCTGCATAACTACAGAAGAATCTGACAAATGTTATTTTCTTACCCACTCAGGAAGGGGAATATGAAACAGGGTTTGGTGAGCACATTACAAGTAGATGCAGCAGCATTTTTTCATTTATTAGGAACCCCATTCTAATTTCCATTATGAGTTCCTCTGTTATTTTAGTAATCCAGGTGTACTTAAAAGGAGTGTATTCTGCAGTTTGTCTAGTGCAAACTTTTTCTATGAATAACCAAATAATGCATATTTGAGGATTTGTGAGCCACATATGGTCTTTGTAGCACATTTGTCCTTATTTTTATTTTTTCACAACTCTTTTAAAATATAAAAGCCATTCTTAGATCACATTTCATTCAATAACAGGCCGCAGGCACAATCTGGCCCAGTTTGCCAGTCCCTGCTATAATGACTACTAGGTCAGGTTTGTCAGTTCTGTTCAAATCTCTTATATCTTTCAGTAAAGAAGGATTTCCCACATCAACTGTGAACAAAGACATGTCAAAATAAAATCTCTGAGATTGTGGATTTCTGTTCATAGATCTATTACTTTTTGCTTCATGCATTCTGAGAGGTCTTATTATTGAAAACTGTTAGACAAGCAATTTCTGTTTAACATCAGTGTTATGTCCATGGGAAAATGACATTTTATGCAAAATGTCACTTACTGGTGAGGAGCCTATTTATCATCTATAATACATTCATGTTAATGCCAAATCCTCAATCAATTTCCTAAAATGTCACTAAAACACAGTAAAGAACTTATAACTATCTGTAGTGTTTATTATATACTAACATGTTAGGGATACAGTATTTTTGAAACATAACTTCCTAATCACCAAACACCTAATTTATTTGTTAACCAATATCTGCTTTGTAAAAAGTAACATGATTTCTTTTAGCACCAAAACTATCTCACATAAACATTCCCTTTGGGCAGCCCCGGTGGCTCAGTGGCTTAGCGCTGCCTTCAGCCCAGGGCGTGATCCTGGAGACCTGGGATTGAGTCCCATGTCAGACTCCCTGCATGGAGCCTGCTTCTCCCTCTGCCTCTCCCTCTGCCTCTCTCTCTCTCTCTCTCTCTCTCTCTCTCTCTGTCTCTAATAAACAAAAAATAAATAAAATCTTTAAAAAAAACCCACATTCCCTTTGTTGACATTGAATGCTTTTCAAAACATTTACTTTTATAGCACAGAAAAGATTGTCACAGACAGGTATCTCTAGTGAACACTGGTGCAAATATGCTAAATAAAATATTAGTGAACAAAATCATGTACCACATTTAGGAAGTAATATTTAACAATCAATTTGGATTTATTCTGGTACTGCAAAAATGATTCAATAGTAAGATATCTATTAACATAATTGGCCATATCATATAATAAACCAAGGAAGAAAAATCTTTAGTTGCTTGGAAAGCCTCTTTTTCTTTTTTTTTCCTTTAAAAAGTTTTTAATTTTAATTTTTTTAATAATAAATTTATTTTTATTTGTGTTCAATTTGCCAACATACAGAATAATACCCAGCGCTCATCCCGTCAAGTGCCCCCCTCAGTGCCCGTCACCCATTCACCCCCACCCCCCGCCCTCCTCCCCTTCCACCACCCCTAAAGGGAGACAGAACATGAAGACTCCTAACTCTGGGAAATGAACTAGGGGTGGTGGAAAGCCTCTTTTTCAGACAAATTGGAGAAACCTCCAGAAAATAGTAATTGATGGATATTTTCTTACACACACATGCACATACACACAAACACACACACTTGTATGTAGTTTTATATATATATATGTGTGTGTGTATGTATATATATATATATATATATACATATATATTTAATCTACTATTTTACAATGTGCTGGTGACATTAGCCAATAGGATTAGACAACTATAGTCATAGGAATTTGAAAAAAATAGAAAAAAGGTATCTCCAGTTCAAATGATATGATGGTATTCCTAGAAAACTCTAAATCATGTGCAATAAGCTAAAACAAGAAAAGAATCCAATAAGGTATCCAGGCATAAGAAGAACATAGAAATTAGTGGACTTCTTGTAAGCAAAATAACTATTTAGATAATACAATGGAACAGTGACCATATTTAAAATAAGAGGATAAAAATGTTTAAACTTAGGAACGTGCTTACCCTAAAAACACTTTAAAACAATTCTTCAAGGCACAAAAATAGATATGAGTAAATAAAAAAAGACAACCCTTGTATTTGGGTGTAATAACTCGAGTTGCAAATATGTCAGGTTTGCTCAAAAAAAATACCAGCAAACTTTTTTTCTATGGAGTTAGAAAAGTCGATACCAACGTTCATACGGAAAAACAAGCATATAGCAATAGCTAAGAAAATACAGAAGAGAAAAGCTAAGAAAAGGGACTAGCTGGACAATATATTAAAATATATTACAAATCCTCTGTTATTAAAACAGTTTGGAGCTTTTTTATGAATAAACAAGTATATTAATGGAATAGAACAGCAAGTTTTGAAATAAGTCCAAACACACATGGAAGGTTAATTTGTGATGAAGATGCTATGTGGAAACACTGGGACAGAAGTGAAGTTTTTAATAGATGTTGGGGTGAAGGGCAGCCACGTTGAAAAAGACAGAAGGGAATCCATCTCTCACACCATGCACAAGAACAAACTCCAGAATGGACCAGGTATATGGATAGGAAGATAAAACTAAGAAGGGTTAACTTTCCTTACACCCATGCCGACTAACCATGACCCAAAATCCAGATTTGCTAAGATTTGAGGAAGCTGCGCCACTGTCTTCTTGCCTCCCTTATCCCTTAATTGACATGCCATTTCCCTATGAATACTGTGTCATCCTCCACTGTCTTCTTTCAAGATTATCTCCTCCTATTTGGTTTTTACCAGATCAGCTATGATGTGCCTACTTCTATATCACAAATAAAATTTCTGTAAGCATCAAAGTTGCCATGTGCAACAATGATTAACCCTGGGCAAAAGACAAAAAATACACAAAGGCACTGAAAGTGAATGAACCATATAGTTAGGATTTCTTGAGAGAAAACTTGGAACAAGAGGCCCACACAGGGTAAGTTTTTCCCTTTTATAGCTTTTTTTTGCAGACAGGCCAAAGCAGCTTGCACGTAGGGTGGGTAAACTTCCGGCATTCTACAGTATTTGTGGCCTGTGGAGCAGAGGACAAATTCAGGGCCATTTCAGGGAAGTCAGGAGAGATTCCTGAAAAGAGAGCTAGAGTACGGTGATTCTTAAATTATGTGAGTGAACTCTGGCCGAGACTTTGGCCCTTGAGCTGCATAGAGGAACAGATAAAGTGACAACTAAATATACAAGAATGAACCTGAGATTTGAGCTGCCAAACAGGAGAAACGGTCTACAATTTAACTTCAGTCAAATTTTCTGCTTTCAAAAGAAACAGTATCAGGCTTTTCCGGAGCTTCCAAAATGTAATATTCCAGAGTCTTCCCAGGATACAATCCAAAATTAATTAGCAAGTAAGAACCAGGAAAATGTGGCCCATTTTTAAGAGAAAGATGATAAGCAGTGATGATGCAGATGTTGGAATGAGCAGGCAAAGGTTTCACAGGGGCTGCTACAGTAATGCACAGAGAAGGGAGTGTTGATAGCAGTGTGGCAGGATGATACAGCATCCGCAATTTTAAAGTCATTGCATGGCTTTCAGAGAAGAATTCAGGTGATGGAGGAAAACAACAGAGAACGTAAAGACAGACCAATAAAGGATATCTAATCTGAAGAAGAAACAGGATTGAAAGAAAATAAATAGAGCTTTAGGAATCTGTGAGATGCTGCTGTGTAGAATAACGTACACATATATGGAGTCTAGGAAAGAGAGGAGAGGATGGGTCAGAAGAAGTGTTTCAACACATACTCTCCTAAATTTTATACAAGTGTAATAAGGCACAGGTTATTAGATTCGAGAAACTCAGAAACTCTGGATTTGCTTTTAATTTATTAATTCTACTTCTAGGCATTTATCCTAAAAATGTAACTCCAAAGTGTGAAAATACATGTGCATAGGCTTATTCATTATAACATGATTAATAGTTACAGATATTGGATATAATCTCAACTTCAATATGTTGTATATTGTTTGAACAGATTTTAAGTTTTCCCCAAGGGACAGCCAATTTTTCTTAATGGGCCAGATTGTAGTGTTTGGTCCATACTGTCTCTGTTGCTCTGCAGTTAGCTCTGTGGTTGCAGGAGTCATAAACAATTGTAAACAAATGTGCATGCTGTGTGCCAATAAAACTCCATTTACAAAAATAGATGGTGGGTCCTATTTTGCCAGTGGATCATGGCTTGCTACACCTTGATTTGCACAATGTGCATCTATTAAAAAAAAGATTGAAGAGAATCTTTACAAACTAGTATGGAGAAATGATTTTAAAGAGACGCACAGAAAAGGAACAAATCCAGGACCACTTGAACATCAAAATAAATAATGACAATGATGGATAATAGCACTTTGAATAAAATGTATATCCATGAGTTCATGGAAAATAAACGAACTGCTAGAAGGGAAAGCAGAGCTCCTCCTTATAGTACAACACCAGCAAATGAATATAGAAGGAATGATGACATTAGAAATATCACTATTCTGTAACTATTATAGTAATAATTGATTCAAGCAAGAATCATCCGTGGATGCTAAAACTAGTGGGTGTAAGTTTGGTTAGGAACAAGGTATTTATTTACTCAGATCCAAAGTATCACTCTGTCAGTTACTTGTTCATCACAAAGGTAAATGATAACTTGATGGTAGAAACCAGGAGTAAACCATGTTAACCAGGTGATCAAGGTTAGAACCACCCATAATGGACATCATAGACTTTCTGACACCATACAGAGGGGAGTATGATGTCATGTTAGTGCTACCCTGGCCAGCATGTATAACCTCCATCTGTGATGAAGACATGTCAGACAAACCCAAACTGAGGGATGTGCCACAGAAATCACTGACCTATGCCTTCAAAATGTGCCACACTGAAGACAAGCTGAGGAAGTGTTCCAGATCAAAGGGGATGAGACAGACATGCCACGTGTTTGCAGTGCGTGAGCTAGGACTGAGTCCTGGACCAAACAAACAAAACTGCCAAAAAGGACATTCTTGGAATAATGTGCAAAGCCAGATTAAGAACAGAGGATTGATAAGAGAATTGTATAATGTTAAAATATCCTTGTTCATAGGAAATTCACATTGAGATATTTTGGGGGTAAAAGGATATGAAATCTTCAACTTCCTATCAATGGATTAGAAAAATCGTAATGGTGTCTGTATAGAGAGATGGTGATGTACCAAATGTGAAATATAAATAAAAATATAATTGGTGAATTTGGGTCAAAGGTAGATGAGAATTCTTTCCACTTTCTAGAAGCTTTTCTATATACATTTTATTTGAAAATGTTTCAAAATTAAAAAAAGAAATCGTTTCAAAATAAAAAATTTACAAGAGGTAAGATGTCAAACCACACTCCTGTCACAACAAAACCAAATCCTGTCACAATAAACTTTCTTACTTCTCAACAGAAAAATCTACTTTGTGATTTTTGACAATGTTCTACCAATTGTATTTGAAATTATATCTATATATGTAACATACAATTTTGTTTAAAATGTTGTTTTGAGTTTGAGTATGTAAATATTTATATATCCCTTAAAAACATTACCCAAAAACGGTTGTAGGGAGAAATCGGTACCCGCTATGCACTTTGGGTCTTTTTTTTTTTTAATAATAAATTTATTTTTTATTGGTGTTCAGTTTGCCAACATACAGAATAACACCCAGTGCTCATCCCATCAAGTGCCCCCTCAGTGCCCGCCACACAGTCACCCCCACCCCCCGCCCTCCTCCCCTTCCACCACCCCTAGTTCGTTTCCCAGAGTTAGGAGTCTTTATGTTCTGTCTCCCTTTCTGATATTTCCTACCCATTTCTTCTCCCTTCCCCTCTATTCCTTTTCACTATTATTTATATTCCCCAAATGAATGAGACCATACAATGTTTGTCCTTCTCCAATTGACTCATTTCACTCAGCATAATACCCTCCAGTTCCATCCACGTTGAAGCAAATGGTGGGTATTTGTCATTTCTAATGGCTGAGGAATATTCCATTGTATACATAGACCACAGCTTCTTTATCCATTCATCTTTCGATGGACACCGAGGCTCCTTCCACAGTATGGCTATTGTGGACATTGCTGCTAGAAACATCCGGGTGCAGGTGTCCCGGCGTTTCATTGCATCTGAATCTTTGGGGTAAATCCCCAACAGTGCAATTGCTGGGTCGTAGGGCAGGTCTATTTTTAACTCTTTGAGGAACCTCCACACAGTTTTCCAGAGTGGCTGCACCAGTTCACATTCCCACCAACAGTGTAAGAGGGTTCCCTTTTCTCCGCATCCTCTCCAACATTTGTTGTTTCCTGCCTTGTTAATTTTCCCCATTCTCACTGGTGTGAGGTGGTATCTCATTGTGGTCTTGATTTGTATTTCCCTGATGGCAAGTGATGCAGAACATTTTCTCATTGCACTTGGGGTCTTGAAAAAACCTGGAAAATCATTAACGCAGAGCAGGCCTCCTTTGCTGTGACCGTATTTTCTAACATATATTCTGTCGCTATGAAGTTGTTGGTTGGCAAGCTCAGGTGGACTCTGGACAGACCACAGGCAGACAGGATGGGGCGAGGGGACACACAAAGGGCGCTTCCCTTCAGGCCCGTCCTGTCCATAGCGCGGGGAGCACCGCACCTGTCCACACCTGCTATGCCTGTCCACACCTGCTGCGGACGGGAAGGGCCACAGCCAGGCCTCAGCTGGGCTCTGTCCTGGGTCCACATCCTGCTTGTGTCAGCAGCCCAGCGGGAACATGCACGCCCCCAGGTGGGGCCGTGGGGAGCCGTGAGAGGTCTCGGGGCACCCAGACAGATCTCCGGGGCACCTTGGTCACATGCTCTCCCCCCCCTTCCCCACCGGCCCTCTTCAGGTCTGCTGCAGAAAGGAGTAACGGGCAGTACTGTGCTCTGTGCACACAAAGAGAACTAAGTGATGGCATGGCTTCCAGGCGCCAGGTGGGGACCAACCCCGAGTGTGTCCCCGGGCGCTCCGCAGCGTGCAGAGGGCAAGCACTGCCCTCCCGCCCCTGTCCTGGAGACACCTGCACATTTGCTGCCAGTCGCAGTGTGGAGAGCAATCGCAGGTATAGAGGTCCACAGCGAGTGCTGGCCGCCCTGGGCTGGAGCTGGTCAACGCAGGAAAAAGATGAGCCAGAAATCTCGGAGCGGGCACAGCTGGGGGGGTGTCAGAGGCCGCTGCCCCCCCCCCCCCCGCCATTCCACATCCCTTGCCTACAGTAATGCACTAGGGCGTGAAGGTACCGATGCCACCCCGGGCGCGGAGGGGTCATTCCTCATCTAGGGGCCAGTCCACCTGTGAATCCTGAAGGGTCAGTTTCCCCCTGCATCTGGAGAAGAGGGGTGAGGAGCCCTGAGGACCCCTGCAACCTGGGGGTCTCGGGATGCACCTGGGAGAGGTGAGCAAGGACAGGTGGTAAACGTCAGAAAGTAAGGTAACACCCCAACTATAAGAAACGCAACCCTCCAAAAATGTGTGTAATTATTGGCCCACGAAGCTGACTGGAATCTTGCCGAAAGAAATTTAAATTTTGAGACGTGTTCTGCCAAAGGAGCCATGAGCCCTCAGGAGAGCTGAAACTCTCAACTTTTTCCTCTCTGGACACCTGCAGGCATGAGTCGTCTGGGTGGGCTGCATTAGCTCAGCTCTCAAAGGTTCTCTGTATAAATATAAAATTTAATACATACACAGATGTAAGTTTTGCTTTTATTAATCAATACCCAAGTATTTTTCTTTATTATTTCAGCTTTTAGTGAATACTTAGAATGGCATTATACACCTGAAGATTACATATTAAAAAATAAAAGTTCACCCGACTCTTTCTCTAGAGGTTTTATGGTTTTTAAAATTACATTCAATTTCTTAATGCATCTCATTTACTTTATGGCAAAGGTAGAGAAAGAAATCTCTTACCCACTTCCCTTTATTCAGTATGGCTTCATTTTCCCCAATGAGTTATGTCCTTTATCATACCATAAAATCTTATATCCTTAAGTCTTTGACTGAACTTTCTATTATATTCTTTTAATGTTTCCATTTTGTGAATACCCAACTATTTATTGTGGTTTTACTAAATCGTTTAATGTCTTATAGATCAAGTGCCTTTCACTGCTTTTTAAAAATGCATTTACTTGCTTTTGTCACATTTATTCTTAGAAAAAATAAATAATAGAGAAAACTTGTCCCTATAAGGGAATACATATTTAAAATACTACATTCTACTCAAATTAATCTATAAATTTAACACCAGTCTCAGTCTCATCAAACTATCAATAAAATATATAATTTATGTAGACTTTGACTCATTTTTTTAAAGTTTATACTTTACATGAATTCTACAATTCTTGGTTGAATTTATTTCTATTTATTTTATATTTTTTAGCCTTTACTATTTTTTGACTGGCTATAGCTAGCATATAGGAGAACTATTTAATTTTCTGTTTACATTTATGCTCTAACATTATTCCAAACATATTTCTTTCTCCTGTTTTAATAATTTTCAGTTAAAAACATTTTTCAAACTTTTCCTCTTATTTATTTATCATATTTTATTTAGCTTATTGTAGAAGTTCTTAGTTAGTGAGTAATAGTAATGTATTGGGACACTTTTCCCTTATTCCTTCCATCAATGGAAGCATCTTTGATATTTCTCCATGTTGGTTTTATTTGAAATAGGTATTCTTCACCATGGTCATGATGTGTCTGTTATTCTCAGTTTCCTAAGTTTTTTTTTAAACATACATTTAGAATAGATATTGGTTTTTATCAACTCTGTATTCTGGATCCCTGGGGATGGTTAATTTTTTAATTTTGTACTTGTGCTTAAGGGATCTTGGTGTTCATTTAATTTACCAAAGTTAACATTATTCACTTTACAGCATATGTAGAAAATTGAGGTCCAGGCTGTATTTGACTACTTCCAGTGATAAGAAAATAACTACATATAAGGCAGTTGCATCCATTCTTGATATGTCTGCATTTCCTGAGCCAGGGTGACTCCACTCCATAACTCAGCAGTGCTCTCAACTGTCCTCTGACTGTTTATGAACCATTCCTCTGTTACCCAGTCCGTATTTGTTAATCTTGCTGCCAAATACATTACATGATGCCCTTGGTCAGTAGTTTACTGAAAGGATTCTAATCATTCTACCAAAAGACAAGTTAATTTAGTCCAGCATGACTTATCCTAAGCAAAGCCGTGGTGATCACAGTGCTTACACAATATCCGAATAATAATGTTAAGATACTGAACGCCTATTTAAGCTCAAGTCAATATAGTAAATTAAAATAAATTGCTGATGTTTCACATAGTGTTTCTAATGTTTAACATAATAAAGTTTTAGCAACAACAGAGATAGTAAACGGAATTATTACAACCTCATTACTTTAAAAATTAAGATAGGGAGGTTCAGAGATGTAGTGCATGCAAGTATCTGCCTCAAGCCTTAACCTATGAAGACCTTCACCGAGAGAAGACCAGTCCTTCTGAAGCTTCTGGGCTGTTTTCGTTTTTCCTCTGTGTATTCTACATGAATTAGGAGTCAGGACTTGGAGCTCCATGCTTTAAATTACCCAGATGATTTCCTGACTCTACTATTATCTGTAGCTGTCGGCCAACTCACCCTAAACTGCATTTCCCAGCAAAGCTCCTGTGTCAGTAGCTTCCTGTCAGCAGCAGCAGCTGCCCCATCTTCCACGGAGCACCTCCTCAGTTTCTCCCTGAGCAAGGAAGCATCTCCTCTCATTCTCCTAGCCTGAGGCCAGTGACAATTCTGTTTTCTTTGCCTTTGGGCTCCTAGCTCGAGACTCTCTAGGGAGCAACCCCTTCTCTTAT
The DNA here is from genome assembly GCF_905146905.1 of Nyctereutes procyonoides. NCBI lineage: Eukaryota > Metazoa > Chordata > Mammalia > Carnivora > Canidae > Nyctereutes > Nyctereutes procyonoides. Next base: position 59,708,653 of record NW_026575140.1, on the reverse strand, counting down.
TCATTTTGCCCCACTTAACTTTTCAAAATACTGTTAAAATAATTATACCTTTTGTAAAATTAATCAGTAATCAATCAAACCGTGCAGATGTGTGTAGTGAGGAGGAAGTGATCTTGTCATAGTGTCCCTACCACCCCATAGAGAACAGGCCCTGAATTTAGAAGTCCCAGCCCAGTGTCCTGTTTCGTCTCAACATCATCAGCAGACCTATCAGCACACGCATACCACCCCATCTCTGTGAGAACTGTCACTTCTTCACACACCCAATGGTTTTCACTTTGAGCACTGTATTTTCTCATTCTGCCAACTACTTTCTTTGGTCTGCATGCCCTCAATGCTGCTGCACTTGGTTAAAACATATTACTAGATCGAGAATTGGTCTTGTCTTTTAGTGCCACCATGTTCTTAAATGTGATTGAAGAAACAATACTTAGTAGGTAAGTCTACAACGCAGGAAGAGACTGAGGGGTGCTTGGTAGGAACCCATCACTTAGCAATGGCTAAGCAGGAGAGGAAATCACAAGCTCTCAGTGAAGGGAATGGTTAAAACAAGAACACAGGCCCTCAGACTACCAACCTGCTTCTCTCTGTGGACCTGCATCAAGTCCTTGAGAGCCTACTTCTGCCTCTGTGGACAGATGCATTTACTGGTCCAGTACCAACTCTATGTCAAAGAATAGAGAAAAGTGAGTCTTATGTTGCAAAAGGATACACTGATATCACATCATAAGTTTACTGTAATAACATTTTCAGTGTGAAGGTTGCTACCTGAGTATGAAAAATTGTGTGATGAGAAAAGGGACAGACAGTGCAACTAACTACAAAACAACAAAGTAGTTGTGTCTCAATGTTTGTTTGTTTTTAAGTTAAAGACTAACACATCAACTAACACTAATTTGTCCTTTCCAATTTTGCTTTGACTTAACAGAATTCGAGTCAGGTCAAAAACATTTGAATATTACTTCCCCACTTAACTGTTTCCTCCAGTTGATGTTTCTAAACAGATTGCCTTGGTGCCATTTAAATTAAACATTTATTAACTGATTCATTCAAGCATCAAAGCAGTTGAGTTCTTACAGACAGTATTTGCCATGAACAAACACATTTCAAGCAGAATATCTTATTGCTGGGTATAATGACCAGAAAAAAAAATCAAAACTCTAAATCATGGCTCCAGATGTGGACAGAACAAAAAAGGAGATTCTTAAATTAGGAACAACACGCTTTAGAATGACTGAGGTTAGTCTTTGAGGTCAAGAGTGTTTTCCTATTTTTTTTGGTCTATTACTCTATCCATCCATCCATCCATGCCACCTACTTGCGCCCTCAGGGTGCAGTGGCTTTCACCCTCCTGAGCTCTCTTGTTCCCAGTGCTGGCAAACTCAGAAACTCTAAATTTGTCATCTCTTCCCCCTTCTATCAAGTTGATTGCTTTTGCTCACACTTCCAAAATCCCTTTCATTGCTCACTTATCCATGGTATGCAAAGGTACCTTTACTTCAGAATTTCAGGGCAGCCCGGGTGGCTCAGCAGTTTAGTGCCACCTTTGGTCCAGGGCATGATCCTGGAGACCTGGGATTGAGTCCCATGTCAGGCTCCCTGCATGGAGCCTGCTTCTCCCTCTGCCTGTGTCTCTGCCTCTCTCTCTCTCTCTCTCTCTCTCTCTCTCTTTGTGTGTGTGTCTCTCATGAATAAATAAATAAAATCTTTAAAAAAAAAAAAGAATTTCAGACAGTCTGGCTGTCTTCAATCCAGTTGTAGTGGGCTTCTGATCTTTTCATGTCTGGCTCCCTGCCTTCTCTCTTCCCTTAACCAGCACCTGCTTGGAGAGGCCTCTTTAACTACCTGACCTGAAGTAGTTGCCAGTTACCATCATTACATCAACCCATCTCATTTTCTTTTTTTTATTTTTTAAGATTTATTTATTTATTTATGATAGACAGAGAGAGAGAGAGAGAGAGAGAGAGGCAGAGACACAGGAGGAGGGAGAAACAGGCTCCATGCCGGGAGCCCCACGCAGGACTGGATCCTGGGACTCCAGGATCGTGCCCTGGGCCAAAGGCAGGCACTATACCGCTGAGTCACCCAGGGATCCCCCAACCCGTCTCATTTTCATCGTGGCCTATGTCTCTGGTTTAATCTCTTTCTTCCACGAAAGCTCCATGAAGGCAAGTAGGGCCCTTATCAGGCTAATTTGCCTCTGAATCCTAAAATGGTGCTTGGTACACAGTTGGCATTGATTAAGTATTTGTTGAATAAATGAATCAGATTCCTAATTGATTGATTCTTAAACAACTATTGATATTGATTCATTCTTGCTGAGAAGTTTTAAGTTCTCACATCTGTGAAGATTAAACAGAATTTAAAACTAAATCTTAAAATTAAAAACAGTTTAGAAATGGAGAAAACATCTGGCAGAGAAATAATTTCAGCATTTGCAGGGATGGAAAGAAAGGTTTTCTCTGAGGTAAGTAGGCTGCTGTCTTCTTTATCGTCTCATCATAAATGCCTGCCTATTTTTGTTGCTCAGGAACTGGGCACATCTGGTGTTGGGAACATAGAACGTCGTTCATTTTAAAATAAAGAGTTACAGTAAATTCAGGGGTTGGGGATGGGAGAGAAGATGCCCTAAGAGAACGAAGACAGTCTGGAGAAAGGAGAGGCTCTTGTCCTTTGCAACAAACAAAAACAAGTTTCTTTGGTACTTCAAGAACCTTCCTTAAAGGAACCTTCCTAGAAAGTTTTCAATTTGTCTTATTTCCAAATAAGCAGACTTAGGGGGAAGAGAGAGAGGGAGACAGGAATGAGGAGGGAAAGAGGAAAGGAGGAAAGAAAAAGAGGACAGAAGAGAAAAGTGGGAAAAGAAAAAGAGCAAAGCAAAGAGGGAGGGCGGGCGCGTGGTTCCACCCAGTCCAGGGGTGAAGCGGGTGAAGCGCGGAGGCCGCCGAAACCCCTCGAAGGCGGGGACCCCTGCGCGCCCCAGGGGAGGCGGGCGCAGCGCCGGTTGCCACGGGGACTCCTGGCTCCACGCCCCGCCCCGCCCGCGCTCGCTCCGCCCCGAAGCCCCGGCCCCCTCCCGCGGGGTCCCCTCACCCGACGCGCTGGGCTAGGTCCCCCGGGTACCCCCGAGTGGTGACTTCGCCCCGGGCCGGCCTGGGAGCCGCTCGCGGAGCTCGGAGCCGCCGAAGTCCGCAGCCCTCACCTCCGCTTGGGACCGGGCCGCCCAGACCGACGTGCCTTCCCCGGGAGCCCGGCCCCTGCCGGCCCGGCAGGGCTCGAGCCATGAACCAGAGCCGGGTGTTCGCACCCGGCAGGGGCGGCTCTCCCCGGAGGGCGGCCGGGGCCGGCGCGCGGCGCAACCAGAGCCAGGACTATCTGCTCCTGGACTCGGAGCTTGGAGACGACGGCGGCCCTCAGCCCCCGCGGCCGGCCTATGGCTACTATCCCTGCCTGTGAGTGCGGGCCCGGGGGCGGTCGGGCGCAGGGGCGCGGCCCGGGGGCTCGGGCGGAGGAGCCTCTGGACACGCATGTCCCTCCTCGGCCACGCGAGCCTGGACAGAGCCTGCGGGGCCGGGGAGCTGGGGGCCGCGCGTCCGGGGGGTGCCCCTGCTGAGCGCACGCGGGGACTTGGGCCAGGAGAGCGTGACCTACGGCACCCACCGACTCCACGGACGAAGTCACGGGTCCGTCTCCAGCCCGGCTGGCTCCCAGTCGGCTCAGACCCCTGTCGCTGCGCCGAACGCACAGTCCGGGCCAGGCACTGGCTCGGATTCTCGGATTCGTGGCTGCCAGACTCCGCGTGCGAGGCACAGAGGGTCACAACTCTGGGGTCGCCGGCGCTGCCCGCGCGCCCCGCGTCTGCACGCCCTGCCTGCCGCTGCCCCCTGCCCACCCTGCTCTGCGCTCCCGGTCGCGGCCAGGCAGCGCAGAAGTTCAGAGGCGTCAGTGCCCGGGTGGGCTTGCCCCGCACATCCTGCGCCCACCGCAGGTCTCCCGGTGCAGTCGGGGCCGCGGGAGCCCTGTGGGCCGTCCCAGCCCGAGCGCCAAGCGCTCACCGAGGGCACCCGGTGGGGGGGTGGGGGGGTGGGGGGGTGGAGAGTCGTCCGATGTAGATGCCAGGGGGTAGAGTAACTAGAAGATTTGATTTAGAAGCTGGCGGGGTTTCTGCGGGGGCAGTCAGAGGGTGGGGGTGAGGAGCAGGCTCTGCGAGCGCACGTGCAGCCGGCAGATAGCGTTTCTGCTTCTCTGCACTTCCCTTGATTGGATGGTGTGGCTTCCTGACATTGTTTCCGCGCGGTTTCCAAGGAAGGCGGTTCTGAGCAGCAGCGGGGTAAGCGGCTCAAGGCGGGGGGGGGGGGGGGGGGGGGGGGCGCTCACCTCCTCACCGTCTCCCCCCCTGCCAGGCTCCTGGCACAACCTTGTGATGAAAGGTGCGCCTTCCAGTGGTAGGTCAGGTGTGCCCAGAATCTCAGATGGGCTGTTCCCTTTCTCGGGAAGAGGTGAGCCCCAGGAAATGGTGCATCTAATTTTTTCCCAAGATAAGAGAGAAAAAGTTGGAGCTGGTTCCATTCATCTCTGTGCTGTACAATTTGAAGCATTTAAGCACTATTATCTTTTCTTCCTTTTTCAAATATCAAGATATATTTCACATACCATAGAATTCATTCACATTGTACAGATCAGTGCTTTATATATCCACAAAAGTGTGAAAAAAATCATCACTCTCTATGACAGTCTTCCACAACATTTCCATCATCCACAAAAGAAATCTTGTTCTTGACATTAAATTAGAAAATATTTCTATGTCTATAGCACAGTGCCTCTCTAGCCTTAATGGGCGAACGAATCACCTGGGAATCTTGTTAAAATGCAGATTCAGATTGTGTAGGGCCTAGGTGTAGCCCAAGATTCTGCGTATCTAACAGTGTCTGAGATGATGCTGTCCATGGACTATGCTCTGAGGAGCAAGGAGATACATGTGAAGAAAAACAAAAGTCAATCCTACATATTCTGAATACAGCTATTTTCAAATGTGCTTTGAGGGTATATGTTTAAAACAAAAGTGAATTTTTTTATTGGCTTAGACAAGACCTACTAAGGCTGAAGGTTATATATTTGGTAATGTCATCTGCAGCTAATTAAGCAACTTTAAAAAGCTATACTGCTGTTTAAAAATTAGACTGTCCTGTAGAGAAAATTTAGATTTTTTTTCACCTGATTATTCTATAATCATCTGTTACTCTGTGTGTGGGAAATAATAATTTGATTTTAAAAATTTGTGGTTGTAAATTAGTAGTGACAGGGACTAAGTGAAGTGATAATTCTAAGTTGTCCTGTAAACTTTGCCCCGTACTTTCTTTGAACGTGATCCACTGCCTTATTGATGTATCTACTTCTTAACATTACCTACTCTCTAGAGAATAATTCTCCTTTCTTGCTTCAGGAAACTCAGACCATTCTAAATGTGTAGACCAGGGCAGCAGAAGATGACGGAGATATTGTAATGTGCTTCAATTCGTGAACACCCCCTCATCATGTCGAATCATACTATAATTAATATGATATATTATCGTATAAGGTATTATTTGTGAAGGTGGCAATCATTAGTATACTGTAGATATGGGTATCACCATTTTCTCAAATCATTGAGATTTTTCCCTTATAAGGTCACAAATTATTGAAAGTTGTAATTCCTGTGGGACAAATTCTATGACTTTTGCTTAAAATTCTGTTTCATAGTTTACATGTGTAGAAAGACTTTCATGTTATATTGCTTATATCATGAGGCTTTTACTACTGAAAATTGTGGCACATCATCTTATTTGAGAGCAGTTGCATATTTTCAGGCCTCAATAGTTTTTGAGGGGTAACATTCAAAATGGTATGTAGAAAAAAAAGATCCCCTTTCTCTCTTTCCAACTTTTAGTTAGAAATCAGTTAATACACTCCCTTTTGATCACTTTGTAATGGTGATTAGCAAGAAATGACCCACATCCTTCCTGGATCCCAGGAGGCATTTCAGAGCTATTTCACTTAGAAGTTAAAAGTATGTCTCTAGTCCATTACTTCCGAACATGGGAAAGAATCCTGGACATAAAAAATAATGTGAAGGGTTTCTAACTACTCAACATCTGAAATACAGTTCTACTACACTTCTGCTTGGGAAGGACTAATTGATTAAATGATTATAAATAATGAAACAGTGAAGTGTCTATAAACTAAATCTGGCAATGCAGTAGACTGAGATAATCTAAAAAAATTATGATTACAAATACCTAGTAATACTGAGTTAAATATTTAAAATGACTTCAAAACATTAACTAATTTTGCAATCAATCAATCAACGAGAGAGGATTATTACCATGTGCCTGAAGCAAAGCAGTGAAAAGTCAAGTACAGACTGTGTATGAACTGACACTGTGGCTGCCCCACAGGGGATGGATCAATGTGACCACAGAGATTGGATTCCAATATCTGCATGGCACAGAGGTGAAGCTAAGGCCTTGGTTCCAGATGAAGCCCAGAGCTGGAACCAAGGGATTCCTATCCCTGCATGAAAACAGGACCCTTCCTTTAAAAAATGCCACCAGCCATGAGTGAAAACAAGAAACTTGACTAGTAAGAAAGAAATCTTCTGCTAAGAATTTTATTCATTGTGCCTGTGTCTTGTGAGTTTTTGTTTTTGTTTTTTTATACCACCTGCTGACCTAGAAATATTCCTGTCAAAAAATACCCCTGGGAAACATCAGAAAGGGAGACAGAACATGAGAGACTCCTAATTCTGGGAAACGAACTAGGGGAGGTGGAAGGGGAGGTGGGCGGGGGGTGGGGGTGACTGGGTGATGGGCACTGAGGGGGGCACTTGATGGGATGAGCACTGGGTGTTATTCTATATGTTGGCAAATTGAACAACAATAAAAAATAAATTTATATAAAAAAAATACCCCTGGGGCTCCTCGCAGAGGAAAACACAAAGCTGTCCTGAAGCAATCGTACCCCCTGCCAAGGATCCTCAAGGAAACAGCAAGCCTTCGGAGGAAATGCTCACTGTAGTATGTGACCAAACATACAAGGAAACAATTGGCCAGGACTGAGAGTGAGCAGATGATATGATCCATGAGAAGAGTGAGCATAACACATAACAGCAGTTTTTAAACGTAAACACTTGACATAATATAACAACACCAGAAAGAATGTAAGATGGGCATGTATAAAATATTGACAGCATGTAACAAGAAATCAAACCCTAAGAAAATAAGACTAATTTTTTAAAAAACAGATGGAAAATCTATAAATGAAAAGTATAATTTTGAAATAAAAAATTCAGTGGAAGGGTTAAAATGTAGATTGACCATAGCAAATTTGGTGATAATACCCAGAATGCAGACATAAATAAATGAAACATATCAACATCATTGAGTTATGGAACTAGAAGATAGAAGTCCCAGAAGGGGAAAATACAGACAGGGGAGAGGTAACATTGGGATAGATAATGGGTGATAATTTTCCAGAAATGGTGAATTCTCGTGTTTATGAAGTACAACAATATCAGTGCAATATAGAAAACTAAACTCATTTAAACATACCATTTTGAAATTGCTGAACATTAAATATAGGAGGAGATATATAAAATGAACTAAGATACAAGTGACTTGAAGGAGTAAGCTCTAAAATAAAAATATATATGATGGAAATGTACTCACATTATCTTGATATCTGTTATATAATGTGTAGCTTGTATGAACTGTGGTTTTCTTTTATATAAAAGAAATTATTCACATAATGTTTTATACAAAGTCAATGTTCCATGGCTGATAGGGTCTCTTTAAATATGAATATGGCCAAAAAGGGATTCATATATAGTAGTGTAGACTTCACAGAGAATCCTAGGATCCATTATGACCTTTGGAAAAAAAATAGAATATAATCATAAAGCATAGACCTGGGCTTTGGTGAAGGGTTTGCAGTTTGGAAGCTACTAGTAGGAGAAAAGCAAATGTAAAAGTCACCTTTGGATTTGCTTCCCCTTCTTCATTTATGAATGGACCTCTGTTCCATCTCTTGGATATTTGGTGGGTCTCTTAATTGACCACTTTGGAGGTCTGTTCTACATGACAGAGACAACCTGTTTTGGTTCCAAACCTCCCCTGGCTTGAAGCAACATCCGCTGCTAACAAATTATTATCATGAAGACGTTTTTTAGGGGTCAGCTTTGCAGGTTGTGGAGTCACTGCCAGATACGCTGAAAGGGCCTCATGTATTCTGTAACAAGATGTTGATTTGCCTCTAGAAAGACATTGCATATTTTTTTTCTAGACAGTTATGTTCCTCGTGTTATAAGAAGTAACTTCATAAGGCAATTCATCTTCGCCTCCTAGAGAGTAAATCATAAAAGGAAAACATTTTCTTAAGTCCATTCTTATTTTTCTCCCTCTTTGTGAAGTATGCTAAATATAATTGGATCCAGTTGGATGAAATTACTATTTGTGATTGCTCTTTGTGTAGGAATCTTCTCGGGCTTTCAGGACAGGGAGAAGTGCTCATCTATATGCCAAATTTCAGTTAAACTTTGGCATCTAAAATTGGTATGCTGCTCAAGATTCTCAAGTCTTTGGAATTGATTGAATCACATTTCTTACAGAATGTCTGTTTGCAGCGAGCATCTAGAAATGAATGTTACAGATTCCCAAACAACATATATGATTGCAGCATCATTGTTCTCTGCCTCATCCAGGTAACTCAGCCAGGGCAAAGAGGAGAACTAATGTTAACTAGAGTTATTTACCATTTAGTGCAAGTTGCTGTTTCTGTAGAGGACTAATCAAAAATATGTACATGTATTTTGGAGACATATATATTACATACAGTTTTGAATAACTACCTTGTACCAGGTCCTTTTCTACCTGTCATTCAAACGTAGTTTGCTCTTTGGAGTGGCCTCTAGGCTATTTTTAATGTCCATTTTATAAATGACAATGCTGAAATTTAGAGAGGTTAAGCAATGTTCAAGGAGTTACACAGCTAGTAAGTTGTTGGGTTGGGAGGTTGCACCCATTCCCTACCCTCTCAGCATCCACGCAGCTGGATATGTGGCGGCAGGTGCCCTTGGAGAGCACACTCATAATTTCTCCTCTGTGTTTTCATAGGGACTTGAGACAGCACAGGTTGGCCCTCATTTCCTGAAGCAAGATTGTGGTCCTGTGCTCAGCATGGGTGAGGGGACAGGACAGGAGGAAAGTTAGGTAGATCAGTATGCTTCACCTCTACCTTCTCTTTCTGTTGAAATCATCACCTTTGAGGATCGAGCTTTCTATTCCACTTCTTCTTCCACTGAGTTAATAATCTATTTATTCACTCATCTCTGTTGACCTTATATGATCATGTGCAGCAATAATGAAAACAGTGGCTAGATTTGTTAGGGGCTTTAGGGGCTTCTATGTAGGAGGCTCTTTTAACTGCCTAGTACATATTAACATACTTCATATCTATTCAACAAGCCCATTTTACTGATTTTACTGATAAGAAAGAAAAAAATACCACAGCAGAGAGGTTAAGTGACTGGTTAAGTGACTTGCTAACGATTATACTGAGTAGTTGACAGAAAGAGGAAGGAAGGAAGGAAGGAAGGAAGGAAGGAAGGAAGGAAGGAAGGAAGGAAGGAAGGAAGGGATACCCCATTTTATCACTTATCCAGATAAACAGGGATGCCAGGTTTTTGAACTGCCAATCTTTATCACCAAAGGAAAATTATGAATGTGCCCAAACTGACTAATCTGTAGCTGATTTACTAATTTTATCAAATGGCCCACAAGCTGAGGATGACTCTGCAGAGGTAATGAAAGAGAAAGGTTTCTTTTATTCTTCATTTCGGCCTGTGAAAATTAAGTTGCTTTGGTGCTGTGATGCAGGCTGCATCAGAAAGCTGACCTGATTCACTGGCTGGTGTGAAAGTGCAGATTTCACTGCATGATCTGCATCATGGTTAAAAGCATTTTACGTGTCTTCATCTGAAAGTGCATATTGTTAGAGGCAATTACAGTGTGGATAGTCATATTAAAACTCATTGTCTACCCAAGACATGTTTCATCTTTAAATTCCCATAGCTCTGGTTTGTAGCACAAAATTCTCACACAAAATTGGGACGAGATCTCTTCATGGACATTACTGAAAATCATCATGGGATTTATAATAAGAATTGGAAATGACGTATTTCTAAAGCTCTTTTTAAAATTCTTTTAGCCAGTTAAACTGTAACAGATAAAACTAATTGTTATTGTTACTATGTTAAATTCTTTGAACAAGAATTTTGCAGTGAATGAGTTGGAGGGTGGCTGGCAGGGGCAAGAAGCTGATCCCTGGGCAGGATAAAATCCCTGCTACTACCTGGGAGACTGTTTTCTGCAGAACATCTTTTCGTGGCTGGGCATTCAGGGCCAGACACCGTATTCCATTTTGTAGGATGCATTAATTTCTTTTAACAAATATTTGCTTAAGTTCTTTGATGTCCCAGGTGTCATATTTGGGACCCATGAACACCATGTTTCATTGAATCTAAAGTTCTATCAATTGTGTAACCTGCCCTGATATTTTATATGCATTCAACATATAAGCAAAAAAAAATGCTATCAATTAAACTATACTTTAGATTTTTGTTTTATATCTATTGAAAAGCTTTTTATACTTAATTACATACAGAGTTGGGTCGCATATAACTCTTATGCACAGATGAAAAAAAGGAAATCTAAACAAAATGAATTTGGTTAATGTATTTCCTAAGTTCCTTCATGTCAGAAATGGATTTTCTGAGTCACTTTTCCACTCAGCATCTTCAATGCCCATGTTATCTTACACAGACCTGTCCTCTGTTCCCAAAAGAATGATGGTGATACAGCATTTCCTTAAAGAATTAAAAGAATCTATGATAGACCAAAAGCTGTTGGTGCTGGGCAATTCAAATGACTTTGCAGTTACATGGAGTTCCTGGTGTTTGGTTCTGGAATTGGGGTAAAGGAGAGAATGGGATAGGAAAGATTATAAGCAAAGGACACCCTTTCTGGTCAGTCCAGAATTTACAAGATTTGATCTTTATTCTCCAGCTGACTTTGAAACACAGATAAGACTATGAGAGTCTTTTGCTTTATTTATATTAGCTTATTTGATTCTCATAACAAACTTGTGTTATATGATTTCCATCTGTAAATGAGGAAGCAGAGGTTTCAGAAACGTAACTTCCCATTTTACAGCTGTCCAGCATCTGAACCAGAACTTGAGCTCGTATCTGACAGTTAATGTGAGCTCATGTTTGTTTGCTTCTTTTTTTTTTTTTTTTTTTTTTTTTTTTTTGTTTGCTTCTTGTTTGTACTTCTTCCCCGCCAGGAGAATGGCACCTCCCTGGGAACAGGGAGCTGGTCTGCAAACAGTGACCAGGTACTCATGAAATATTTGTTGGATGAATGCATTGATGTTTCTTTTATCCAAAGTGATTTCAGTGGATTGGCCTTATCACTTCAGTTCCTTTCTCTCTGGACCTCAAATGGTGTTGCTAGCTTTTGCTGCTAAGGTACCATGTTTTCATCCTAGTTTTTTCAGAAACACTGCAATATTGGAGTTTCATGTTCTTGCACCTCAGGTTTTTGGATGAATTCTAAGAGCATGTGATATATGCTTGAGTTCTAAGATGGTGCTTGTTAAATATTTTTAATAATCCTACAAACAAGAATATATTAATATTAACTATTTCATTTTTTTTTACTGTGTTGACAAAATACCCAGGGGGGTCTATCTTTTTTGTTTTTACTAAAATGGTGAAAGGTTCTTGAATTTTTATGTAAGTTATATGGAAACAATTGCATAAAAACTGAGTTTTCTGAGACCAAAGCTCTTTTTATCCAGGAAATTCTTTAAAAAAAAAATTTTTTTTTTTAGATTTTATTTATTTATTAATGTGAGACACACATGGAGAGGGAGAGAGAGAGAGAGACAGAGACAGAGACAGAGACACAGGCAGAGGGAGAAGCAGGCTCCATGCAGGGAGCCTGATGTGGGACTTGATCCCGGGTCTCCAGGACCATGCCCCAGGCTGCAGGTGGCACTAAACCACTGCACCACCAGGGCTGCCCTATCTAGGAAATTCTTAAGTACTTGATGAAATAATCCAACTTAAATTCAAGAAAGTGAGAAAGAAATGGTTAAGTGAAAATGGTCTAAACGTTGCATCATATTGATAACTTTGATTTGGACCAAGTTGTGCCTAGGCAGACTCTACAGTAATCAAAGTCATCTAGTTGATTTTCATTACAATCTGTCCTCTAAAAATTGGATCAATTATTTCAAAGTGTTGCATATTATGTGATATAAACACAGAGAATATATTATCAGCCTCTTGTCTAAACATATGTCCCAGAAGATGAGGATACAGTTTGCAGATCTGGCTACATATCAGAATCCCTTGAGTTGTTTTTTAAATATAGATTCCCTAAGAATTATGATGGTCCAACAAGATCATAATTACTAGGATTGCCTGGGAATAACATTTAAAAAATTCCTCCAAATTTTGGAATTTTGTTTCAGCTACTTTAGGTTGACTATGAAAACCAGAGTTAGGAACTAAACCTAATTTAAATCAAGAAAACCATTACTATATATTTATCCAAGAAAAAGCTATGGGATTTAAACATTCATTTTTCTGCCGAGGATCCAATGATGAGATATTATCAGATAAGATGGTAAATATTATACTTTAATTCAGCAGATTCTCATCAAATACTACTATATACTAGGTGCTATTGATATATTTTAGGAGAATAAATGATGTGTCTATATGTTTTGCTTGATACAATGTCAGGAAAGTAATGTAGTGTTTTATGAGAAAGCATATGAGAAAAGTGAACTTTCTAGTTTGTTTCTTAAGTAAAAGTATGATGCAGTAATTTTATATTTAAACTAGAAGACAAAGAATTTTATTTCTATCTTAATATTGACCTTCTTCCTGATTTGGATTATCTGTAATTTCATAAACTATGGACTAAGTTTGTTCTTATTCAGATCACCCAAGATTTGAATGAATAAAATTACCCAAAGGAGAAAAATTTTCTTATTAAATAAGTTTATTGTCAAAGCCAAATTAGCTGGCTTTCTTTTTCTGAATATTAGGAAGTTTTGAAAAACTTTTTGTAATTCTGCCTCCAATGGTGTAGTAGAATAGATTACATTAGCAGCCATCCTATTACAAGACAACTAAATTCTGCATAAAACAATTTATATTTCTGTACTTGCAGGAAGTGGGGAGAATAAGCATCCCGGCCTCTGTTTTTCCACATCACAAGACAGAGGCTAGCAGAGCAGTGCTGCACAGTGAGTTCTCTTGAAAGGCAGAATTCCTGACCTCAGGTTCAGGATACCCCTTGGCCCTGAGACTCCTCAATTAATACTTGTCCTTTAAATTCTCCACAAATTGGTGATCCTTGATTATGAGTGTGTATTTATTTAATTCATCTTACACAAGGAAACAGCCATCATAAGTGGGAGTCAACAGAAACCATATACGAGATTTAAATCCCCCAAGGAATTTGTAGAAGGATTTATGATAAGAAAATAAAATTACTTGAATTATGCAAAGAGATCAAGATGGAATCACAAAAGTCAACAAGCAAAAGAAATTGGCCAAGATGAACAAGCATATTGAAAAACAACAAAACAACTTCCATAAATTAAAAAAAATATATATTTTTGAGATAAAATGATCAATAGATCAGAATTAGTGTGGAAGACTGCATCCAGCCTGAGAGAGAATTGCTTGTAGGGGAAAAAAAGTGACCTAGAAGACAGGAAGTAAGAAGTCTCTTAGAATGCAGAAAATCATGTAAACTGTGAGCGGAACTGTGAGCAAGGTTAACGGATGGAAAGGCTGGAATTGCAGACATTCCATGTATTCCAAGTCCCGTACGCAAAGAATACAGAGAATAGATGAGGAAATAATTGAAAAATATTGGCAAAGTCTTTAGAATTGATGAAAGAGATGGAACCACAACAAAGCCACAACACATATGTGACAATAAATAAGGAGAGGTCCCCAGACAGTTACAAGGCACTGAAACTAGATTATAACAGATTCACTAAAAATGATCTTGTAAACATCCAGATAGCACCAGACCACATGCTGCTAGTCCTAGAAAAAATATCAAAACTCAACGTTTGATGTATGGTCACTACCAAATGTGTATAGTTTTCATGCTATCATAAAGTCAAAAAACTGTAAGTGGAACCATCATAAGTCAGGACAGACTGTACTAGACTAGAAATGTTTCTTAGGAGGGTGGTCTGAGATGGCAAAGAAATGGGAGAAATGAAACGTACCTATGTAGATATGTAGTTATCTACACATTATAGGAGAATAATAGTAATTATAATTCATAGGTTTAAAAAAAGGACAGAACTAAAATCATGTGAACTGAGAAGGAGTTATCAGACTTAAAAAGATTCAGCTCTCTCTCTGTGTGTGTGTGTGTGACTATCATAAGTTAAAAAAAAAAAAAAAGATTCTGAAGTGGGATCCCTGGGTGGCGCAGCGGTTTGGCGCCTGCCTTTGGCCCAGGGCGTGATCCTGGAGACCCGGGATCGAGTCACGCATCGGGCTCCCGGTGCATGGAGCCTGCTTCTCCCTCTGCCTGTGTCTCTGCCTCTCTCTCTCTCTCTCTCTCTCTCTCTCTCTCTCTGTGACTATCATAAAAAAAAAAAAAGATTCTGAAGTGATGCTGCTTGGGAAGTGGGGATGCTTTAACTGTGCACTGTAAAACTTCAAAGGTAGCTTCTGTAAGAATATGGAAGAGTGGAAATAGAGTGTATAACTCTACCAATCAGTGAAGGGAAAATAAAGACAGAGGAAAACAGTCAACTGGGGAAAAAGCAAGCAAGGAAAAAGAAGCCAAGAAAAAGAAACAGGATAAATTCAAAGCAAAAAATAAGATGGTAAAAAAAAAGTCTGTATATATCAGTTAAGATAAAATTTAATTGACAAAATTCACCAAGGTGAAAAAAACAGATTTACAAAATAGATTTTTCTTAATCCAGTTATCTTTTATTTAAATATGAGACATCTAAAACATAAGGACATGGAAAAACTGGACATCAAGAGAGGAAAAAAGATACATCTGGCAAACACAAAGAGAAATATAGGTAGGTACACTAAACCAAAAGAAAAAAATGCTTCAAAGGAAATCCATTAGTAGGGAAATAGAGGCCCACTACAAAATTATAAAAAAGTATAATTCATCTTGCAAGTATTAAAGTTAAAAATCTGCATACCTACAATAAAGTAGCCTTAGAAATAAAGGCAAATATTGAAGGAACTGTAAGAGCCATATTGAAAACCTTTCATCATGGTGGGAAATCTCAATTTTTGATAGGTTGAATAAAAAATTATAAATAAGAAACCTTGAAAGATAAATTATACAGCATGATTTATTAGACATATATATAGAACCTGACTATTTAAAGAATGTCCACTTTTTTCAAGCACATGTGAAACATTAAGATTTGTTGAGTTTTGCTTTGTCTAGCACATATAAATTTTAGTAAAAGAATATGTATCTCATAGAAATACTATATGATCACAATGCAATTGAATTAGATAAGTCTCCTGAGGCAGGAGAAACAAAAGCAAAGTGAACTATTGGGACTACATCAAAATAAAAAGGCTCTGCACAACAAAGAAAACAATCAACAAAACTAAAAGGCAGCCTACAGAATGGGAGAAGGTATTTGCAAATGATATACCCAATAAAGGGTTAGTATCCGAAACGTAGAAATAACTTATATAATTCAAAACCAAAAGAACAAATAATCCAATTTAAAAATGGGCAGGAGACATGAACAGACATTTCTCAAAGAAGACAAGCAGATGACCAACAAGCACATGAAAAGATGTTCCACATCACTCATTGTCAGCAAAATGCAAATCAAAACCACACTGAGATATCAACTCAGCTGCCAGAATGACTAAAATGAATAACACAAGAAACAAGTGTTAGTGAGGATGTGGGGGAAAAAGAACCCTCATAAGCAAAAATAGTTTTCATAAATCTTAATGTATGCATTTATACATTTCATAGATAAAGAAGAAATCATATTAGAAATCTTAATATAGTTAAAAATAAATTACAATGAAAATATTACATATGCCCAAAGTTTGAAAATTTAAGACACTGTGGCCAATTTTCAGAATAATAGAAGATATCAAAATTGGCTCATGAAGATAGAGAAGTCCTAAATAGTTTTATAACAAATAAAGGAATCGGATCAGTACATAAAAAATGTTCTCCTAAAGAAAAGACAGACTCAGAGTTTTTAAAATAAGTTGTTTTTTTTTAAAGATTTATTTATTTATTTATTTATTAATGAGAAATACACAGAGAGAGAAAGATAGGCAGAGACACAGGCCCAGGGAGAAGCAGGCTCCATGCAAGGAGCCCGACGTGGGACTCGATCCCGGGTCTCCAGGATCACACCCGGGGCTGCAGGCGGCGCTAAACCGCTGCGCCACCGGGGCTGCCCTTAAAATAAGTTTTAACAAATTTCTTTTCTTTCTTTTAAGTTTTTATTTTAATGCCTGTTAGTTAACATACATACTTCTGGTATAAAATATAGTGATTCAGCACTTCCAAACATCACCTGGTGCTCATCACAAGTGCGTCCTTCATCCCCATCCCCTATTTCCTCCATCCCCCACCCTCCTCCTCTTTGGTGACCATAAGTGTGTTCTCTAGTGCTAAGAATGTGTTTCTTGGTTTGCCTCTCTGTTTCTTTTTTTTCCCCATTTGCTGGTTTTATTTCTTAAATTCCACATATGAGTGAAATCATATGGGTTTTGTCTTTCTTGGACTGACTTATTTCACTTAGCATTGAATTCTCTAGATTCACTTAGCATTGAATTCTCTAGATCCACCCATGTTGTTGCAAATGGCAAGATTTCATTCTTTTTAATGGCTGAATAACATTCCATTTTCTTCATTTATTCATCAGCTGATGGACACTGGGGCTGCTTTCATATCTTGGTTATTGTAAATAATGCTGCTATAAACATCTGGGTGCATATATCCTTTTGAATTAGTGTTATTGTATCCTCTGGGTAAATATCCAGTAGTGCATTTGCATGATTATAGGGTGGCTCTATTTTTAACTTTTTGAGGAACCTCCACACTGTTCTCCAGAGTGGCTGCACCAGCCTTCATTCCCACCAACAGTACAAGAGGGTTCCCCTTTCTCCACATCTTCACCAACATCTGTTGTTTCCGGTGTTGTTAATTTTAACCATTCTGACAGGTGTGAGGTAGGATCTCACTGTAGTTTTGATTTGTATTTCCCTGATGATGGGTGATGTGGAACATCTTTTCATGTGCCTGTTGGCCATCTGAATGTCTTTGGAGAAATATCTGTCCATGTCTTTTGCCCATTTTCTTTTTTTTTAATTAATTAATTTTTTATCGGAGTTCAATTTGCCAACATATAACGAAACACCCAGTGCTCATGCCATCAAGTGCCCCCCTCAATGCCCGTCACCCAGTCACCCCCACCCCTTGCCCACCTCCCTTTCCACCATTTTCTAATTGGATTATTTGGTTTTTGGGTGTTGAGTTTTATAAGTTCTTCATATATTTTGGATGCTAACTTTTTATCAGATAAATCTTTTGCAAGTATGTTTTCCCATTCAATAGACTGCCTTTCAGTTTTCTTGACTGAAAACTGTGCAGAAGCTTTTTATTTTGATAAAGTCACAATAGTTTGTTTTTACTTTTGTTTTCCTTGGCTCGGGAGATGGATCTAGGGGAAAAGTTGCTATGGCTGATGTCAGAGAATTTACTGCCTGTATTTTCTTTTAGGATTTTTATTGTTTCATGTCTCGCATTTAGATATTTCATCCATTTTGAGTTTATGTTTGTGTCTGGTGTAAGGCAAGGTCCAGTTTCCTTCTTCTGAACGTGGCTGTCCAGTATTCCCAACACCATTTAGTGAAGAGACTTTTTCCCATTGGATATTCTTTCCCACATTATCAAAGATTAGTTAACCATATAGTTGAGTTTTCACTTTTGGGTTTTCTATTCCATTCTGTTGATCTATGTGTCATTTTTTTTTGTCAGTACCATACTGTTTTGATTACTAAAGCTTTGTATTTATAATTTATAAATATATAATTTAAAT
Organism: Nyctereutes procyonoides; assembly: GCF_905146905.1. Classification (NCBI taxonomy): domain Eukaryota; kingdom Metazoa; phylum Chordata; class Mammalia; order Carnivora; family Canidae; genus Nyctereutes; species Nyctereutes procyonoides. The sequence continues at coordinate 59,690,458 of NW_026575140.1, read as the reverse complement.
ATAAATATATATTTATAATTTGAAGTCTGGAGTTGTGATGCCTCCAGCTTTGCTTTTCTTTTTCATGATTGCTTTGGATATTTATGGCATTTTGGGGTTCCATACAAATTGTAGAATTATTTGTTCTAGTTTTGTGAAAACTACTTTGGTATTTTGATAGAGATTGCCTTAAATGTGTAGATTGCTTTGGGTAGTATAGACATTTTAACAATATTTCTCCTTCCAATCCATGGGCATGGAATGTCTTTCCATTTCTTTGTGTCATCTTCAATTTCTTCCAACAGTGTTTTATAGTTTTCAGGGTACAGGTCTTTTACCTCTTTGGTTAGGTTTATTCCTAGGTATCTTATTGTTTTTGGTGCAACTGTAAATAGAATTGCTTTCTTAATTTCTTCTTCTTCTGTATGTTGGCATATAGAAATGTAATAGTTTTCTATATGCTGATTTTGTATTCTGCAACTTTACTGAATTCATTTATCAGTTCTAGTAGGTTTCTGGTGGAGTCCTTAGGGTATGTACCGTATGTCTTCTGTAAATAGTGAAAATTTGACTTCCTCCTTACTGATCTGGGTGCCTTTTATTTCTTTTTTTTTTGTCTCATTGCTGTGCTAGGACTTTCATACTGTGTTGAATAAGGATGGTGAGAGTGGATATGTCTGTCTCCTTCCTGACCTTAGGGGAGAAGGTCTGTTTTAGTCAAAGCTCTTATCATCAGTAAGGATGGTATCAGCAGTGGGTTTTTCATAGATGGCCCTTTATTATGTTGAGATATGTTCCTTCTAAACCTACTTTATCGAGGGTTTTTTTTTTTATCATGAATGAATGTTGTACTTCATGAAATGCTTTTTCCACATCTACTGAAATGATTTTATGGTTCTTATCATTTGTTTTATTTATTTTTTTAAAATTTTTATTTATTTATGATAGTCACAGAGAGAGAGAGAGAGAGAGACAGAGACACAGGCAGAGGGAGAAGCAGGCTCCATGCACCGGAAGCCCGACGTGGGATTCAATCCTGGGTCTCCAGGATCGTGCCCTGGGCCAAAGGCAGGCACCAAACCGCTGCGCCACCCAGGGATCCCTCCTTTGTTTTATTGATATGACTTATCACATTGATTGATTTGTAAATATTGGACCTTGCTTGAATCCCAGGATTAAATCTCACTTGCTCATCGTGAATGATTTTTTAAATGTTCTATTGAGTTCAGTTTCTTAGTATTTTGTTGAGGATTTTTGCATCTGTGTTCATCAGGAATATCAGCCTGGAGTTGTCTTTTTTAGTAGAGTCTTTGTTGGCTTTGGTATCAGGGTAATGCTAGCTTCATAGAATGCATTTGTAAATTTTCTTTCCTTTTCTATGTTTTGGAATAGTTTGAGAAGAATAGATATTAACTCTTCTTTAAATGTTTGGTAGAATTTGTCTGTGAAAACATTTGGCCCTTGACTTGTTTGTTGGGAGAGTTTTGATTACTGATTCAATTTCTTTGCTGATCATCAATCTTCAAATTTTCTCTTTCTTCCTGTTTCAGTTTTGGTAGTTTATACATTTGTAGGAATTTATCCATTTCTTCCAGATTGTCCAATGTGTTGGCATGTAGTTTTTCATAATATTCAATTTTAATTATTTGTATTTCTGAGGTGTTGGATGTTATCTCTTTTGTGATTCTATTTATTTGAATCCTTTACCTTTAGTATTAATAAAACTGGCTAAAGAGTTATCAATTTTGTTGATTTTTTTTTAAGAACTCTGGTTTCATTGAGCTGTTCTGTTGTTTTTGTTTGTTTTACTTTCTGTATCATTTAGTTCCTATATTATCTGCTCTGATCTTTATTTCCCTCTTTTTTAAAAATTCTGAATGACAGCCTTGCTGGTTGGAGTATTCTTTGCTGCAGATTTGTCCCTTTCAGCATGTTGGATATATCATGCCTCTTTCTTCTGGATTGGAAAGTTTCTGCTGAAAAATCTACTGATAGTATTATGAGTTTTCCCTTATAAGTTACTGCCTTCCTTTATCTTTCTGCTTTTAAATTCTTTTCTTTATCACTATATTTTGCCAATTTAATCACAATATGTCTTGGTGTTGGCCTGCTTTTGTTGATTTTGATGGGAGTCCTCTGTGCCTCCTGGATCTGGGTGTCTGTTTCCTTCCCCAGATAAGGGAAATTTCCAGCTATTGTTTCTTCAAACAATTTTCTGTCCCCTTTTCTCTCTTCTGATACTCCTCTAATATGAATCTTACTACATTAGGTGGAGTCACTGAGTTCCCTAAGTCTATTCTCATTTTGTGTAATTCTTTTTTTCTTTCTTTTGTTCAGCTTGATAACTTTCCATTACTCTTTCTTCTCAGTCATGAATTCATTCCTCTGTTTCTTCTAGCCTGCTGGTCGTTCCATTAAGCATGTTTCTCATTTTATTTATTGAGTCCTTTGTCTCTGCTACATCATTCCTTATCTCTCTGTTATGGGTCTCACTCATGCCTTTTGCTCTTTTCTCAAGTCCAGGGAGTACCCTTATGATTATTACTTTAAATTCTCTATCAGGCATATTATTTATATCTATTTCATTTAGGTCTCTGGCTGTGACCTTATTCTGTTCTTTCATTTGGGACAAATTTCTCTGTTTCCTCATTTTGTCTGCCTCTCTCTATTTCTCTGTGTTAGGAAAGTGAACTGTCTTCTGCACTTGAGGGCAATGGCCTTGTGAAGTGGAGGTCCTGGAGTGCACTGCAGTCCCATGTCCTTCGTCTCCCAGGGTCTGGCGCTTCTGGAAGTGTCTCCAGTGTGTGCTGCGTGTGCTGTGCTGTTGTGTCCTGGCCACTTTATCCTTCAGGCCAGTCATCGTCAGAGAGGCTTTCCTTGTCTGTCATGGGCAGTGTTTGGTCCCTGACCTGAATGCAGCAAGTCTTAATGAGGTGTCAGCTGGTCTGTTATGAAATGAAGCCTGTTGCCATCACCACTGGAGAAGAAGCCCAGCAAAACTCCCAGGTTAGGAGACATGATGTAAGCAAGGGTTTGGGCCTGGCTTCTCTGAGAGGGGGTGAGCAGCACTGGGACTGAGACAGGCATGATTGGGAATGGCATTTTCACTATAGTGTAGGAGGGTGAGTCCTGGTGTAAGGAAGTTAGGTAGCAAGCATTGGTGGTGCTGTGCTGATTCCTGCAGGTAGCCCTGTGCTTATGCTAAGGGGCAGGGGAGGGAGATGGTGACAGCCAGTTCCTTTGTTTTTGGAAAGGTTTCAACCTTGGGGGTGGAGTTTAGCAGCATGTATGCATGTGTGTGCGGTGTGTGCATGTGTGTGTGTGTGTGTGTGTGTACAGCCTGACCATTGTTTTCATGCCATAACTTCTCTATAGTTCTCAGATGCTATTTTGCTCTTATCATTGTGGTATTTTACCCAGTGGAAGGTATCATCATTGTAAGGTAAAAGCCAATTTTAAATATTTTAAAATGCAAAAAAAAAATGAGTGTTTTTGATTGAACAAATATGGTCTTGCCTGTCTCTTACTCTTCAGCACGTGGTTGTGTTGAGTCATTGAGCAGATGCTTGCTAAGTGCACATCAGCATTGGCCTGCTTTGTCTATTGCTTGCTCTCTGGGTTCTTACTTTTCTCTTCCTTTATTCTCTGCTGGACAGAGATTCACTATGAGGCAATAGTAGCTGCTCAGTGAACATTTGTGGATTCATTGCCTGATTTTCAAAGGAGCAGTCAGCTAGTATCAGGAATTGAACTTGGTAGTGTCTCTGGCTGTAGACAGAGCAAACAAACCTCTGCTTCTGCTCTTGGACAGTGAGAAATGGGAAAGAGGAGGATGGGGTTAGAAAGAGGAGAGAAGGAAACAGTTTCTGGTTGAAAAGTGTGTGTCTCTCTGTTATCCGAAATCACGGTGTTTGTTTACTTGATTTTTCCCCTGTATCCCAGCTGCGGTGTAAGCTCAATGAAGGGATGGACTTGGAGTCACTTTCCACTCTAGTCCTACCACCTAGAATACCACCTGTCTCCTAGCAGGCAATCAATAAATATGTTTTAGATAAATGACTGAACAAATGTGTTGACTGAGGTTTACCAATGCCTGAGAGGAGTTTAGTGTGTGGAAAAGTTATTTACAATAATTGATATTTAATTTCATTTAGTTACATTGAGTTGCAAAATGTAAATCCTAGTGTTTCTCAGGCTTTTGTTTAAAAAAAAGATCATTTTTAGGGAGATAATTGACAAATAGTATTAAATTAGTTTCAGCTACAAGATAATGATTCATTATACGTACAGATTACAAAATGATCAGCACAATAAGTCTAGTTAACATCCAGGGCCATACATACTTAGAAACTTCCTTTCTGAGAACTTTTAAGATCTAGTCTCTTAGCAACTTTTAGATGTACAATCCAGTGTTACTAACTACAGTCATCTTGCTGTACATCACATCCCCAGGACTTACCTGTTTTGTAACTAGAAGTTTATACTTTTGGCCACCTTCGCCCATTTTGTCTACACCCCCCACCTCTGGCAACCACTAATCTGTTATCTATTATCTATGAAATGTTTTTTTAAGATTCCATGTATAAGTATAGCAACCTACTATCAGTATTTTAACAACTTCTAAGGTGATTATTTTCTAATATGTTAAATTTGAGAGCCACCACCCAAGAGAAGTTCTTACCCAAGTGCCCCAGGATTGTATATATTCTGTATGTATATACGAATGTTCAAAGCATTGTTTCTAATATCAAATAATTATGCAACAATCCTAAGAAGATACTGTAGGCTACCTGTAAGTCTGTGCAGGTCAGAAAACAAATTAACAGCAGAGGATATTAACATAGCCTGAACCCCTAAATTTCTCTCATCTTAGATTTTTATGGGAGGTGGGAAGCATGTCTTTGGATTCTTGCAATGTGTACATGCATTTCTGTTGCTCCCTGCAGCAAACATAGAACCTGTCTTCTCCCAGGCCATCCTTTCCTCATTCTGAATGTGCAAGTAAAAAATGGAACAAAGAAGGGAAATACGTAATATGAAACTAGTTGGACCAACCCTAGGCAAAAGGATGAAAAGGCAGATCTTTTTTTTTAAGATTTTATTTATTTATTCATGAGAGATGCAGAGAGAGAGAGAGAGAGAGAGAGAGAGAGAGAGAGGCAGAGACACAGTCAAAGGGAGAAGCAGGCTCTGTGCAGGGAACCTGATGTGGGACTCGATCCCAGGACTCCAAGATCACACCCGGGGCCAAAGGCAGGTGCCAAACTGCTGAGCCACCCAAGGATCCCCCACCATCATACCTTTTAATTGCTGGGTTAAACCCAAAGTTTAATACAGATTACTTAGAGAAGAGAGTAGACAAATATGATAATTTTAATCTAACTTTTCTGGATAAATCTAATCTCTTATGCTTAATTTCTTTGTTGTGAAAAGGCAGATAGATCTGTGTTCACCTTTGCTCTGTTCTCTCACAGAGAGCACAGCACACTCACCTCCTCGTGTTGTACTCTGCTCACTCTGTTTTTTTCAGAACCCCTGGTCTCTCCACACATCCTACCTTCTCTTTCCTCCTCCCTCCAGGTTCATTTCTAGAATTCTCTTCTTGATCATCTTCATTCCATTCATATTTGACTTTGTGAACTCATTTGTTCAATAAATGTATGGTGAGCACCTATTATGCAGTAAACCATGTACAAGGAACAGGAAATAAAAATGGTGAAAAACCCAGAGTCTTGGTTTAGGGAATACAGATCTTAGTAAGGAAGACTGATAATAAATAGTTTTAAAATTCTGTGATATTTTCCTACCTAAAATCTGCTCACCCTTCAAGTCTCCTTAAATTAATTTTCCTGATACACCATCCCCACCCCACCCTTGTAGGCAAACAAACACCTGAACATTCACAGTATCCTCAACACTTCATACAGCATCTGGTCCCAAGGAAACCCTCTCTCAGTATTTAATGAGTGCCTGACTCAACACATTCTTGTCCTCATTCCATCCCTTGAGGTCTCTGTTGTCACTATCATCATCATCTCCACCATCACCACTGTCACCATCACCATCACCACCATCACCCTCAACACCATCACTACTGTCACTATCACCATCATCACCACCATCACCACCATCACCATTATCACCACCATCACCATCACCACCATCACCATGATCAGTTTCTTTTTTAAAAAATTTTTAAAAGATTTATTTATTTTAGAAACACAGAGAAAGAAAGAATGTGTTGGGTAGAGAGGAAGAGGAACAGAATCTCAAACAGACTTCCCCCTGAGTGCAGAGCCTGATGTGGGCCTTAGTCTCATAACCCTGAGTTCATGACCTGAGCCAAAACCAACAGTCAGCCAAAAGCAACTGAGCCACCCAGGTTCCCCTCCATCGATGTTTCTAAATAGCACTGTGCAATTGAACTTTCTGCAGTGGTGGAGGTGCTCTATATTTGCTGTGTCCAGTACAACAGTCAGTGGTATTGAGCACTTGAAATGTGACTGGTACAACTGAATTTTTAGCTTTATTTAATTATAGTTAATTTGAATTAAAAGTTAAATTGCTATTTGTGGCAAGAGGCTACTATGTTGATCAATGCTCTTCTAACCTTTTATATGGGTTCGTTTTCCAAATTCTTGGCAGAGGAAATGTTAATAAAGAATTTACTATGTGCCAGGCACTATCTTAAGCATTTTGCACATATTAACTCATTTAAACCACACTATAACCCCGAGGTGGGGTTTAACAGACATCTTTACAGTTTAAGATGACACTTTTATTTTATTTTAGTTTTTTTTTTAAGATGATACTTTTAAGATTAAATTCTCTCCTAAGATTGGCTTGAGCCCTGATGCTTGATGGGAGACTCAGCAGAACCCTATACGATCTTGGAATTGGCATTCTCTATAATTTTTTTTTCCTGTTTATTTTTAAATTTTCTTGTTTCACTGGAAAGGAAAGGTGATGCTCAGTTTTAAACATTAGAAGGACACAAATTGCTTTGTTATAATAAAACTAAGTGTGTACACAAAAAAGAATAGATTTTTTTCTTAGGATTTTATCTGTGTGATTTTTTCACAGCCACTTAAAGGGAGTATCCTGGATCTTTTATCATAAAATACTCAGAAGGCACAGCTTGTTTTTGTTTTCACTGTTTTCCCCTCTGAGCTGCCCAATACTCAGTTTGTCCCAGCCCAACCCCCTTGCTGGTGATGGTCCACATCTGACCCCTACCCCACCCCAGGAACATCTGGGACAAAACCCAACCCACTTACTCTAAAATTTCAAGTTGTACAGAACGAGGCATTTTCTTGTCATGAAAGGAGTAAAATGGAAAAAGAATAAGGAGGGAATTGTAAAATGCGATTTATAGGGAATTTACCCTGCTGACATTCTGGGACTCGGGGTGAAGTCATAAACTTCTTTAGGGACTGCCTCAAATTGGTTGGTCCTAAATATAAAACAGCTTATTCAAATCCTTGCAAGTCCCATTGAAACTGGTTGATTCCCCTAGTTGGTTATCTCCCTCTTCACACTTCTTTCTTTAGTACATGTTTCTTTTTAATTCCTATCTTTCTTCTCTTTCCTTCTGTGACCTGAGCTACCCAGTCTCAGGAGGATTAGAGAAGGAAGAGAAAGCAGAATTAGGAGGCATTCATGCTCAAAGCACATTTGGATGTTTAGTATCGTAAGATATTTATTCTACCACAGGTTCACTTCACTCATCTGGCAACTTGAAACCATATTTTTTGTGTGTGTGATGCTACAGTGTATTTTATGCATTTGTGAGGAATGTACTAGGCAATTCATTAATAACTGTTAAAAGGCCAAAATATCAGAGGATTTTGCTTTTTTAGAAATTAAATTATAGGGCATTTAAAATAATCTCTGGAATCCTGATACTGACCTGCCTTTTCAAATATTTTGTTGACAGAGAGACAGAGTGCGAAGGGGCGGGGGACGGGGGAAGGAGACTTTTGTAGAAAGAGCCTTTACCATCTGCTTTCAGCCTAAGGCAGCTTCTCTCCCTTGTGACATCTGATCAGATGGAGGAGGACAACAATGAGAGCCACTGTCCTCCAACACACTCAAGAGTCTGCATGAAGGTTAAAACAAATTTTAAAAGTTCATGACAGGATGAGCACTGGGTTTTATTCTGTATGTTGGTAAATTGAACACCAATAAAAAATTAATTTAATTAAAAAAAAGTTCATGGGAGACAGGCTTCTGAGAAAATTAAAGAGTTGGCATGAAGCTAATGCATGTAGTTATAAAGCTAAATAAAAGACTTAGTGTAGATATTTCTAATGGGTTTGGTCCTCCCATTTAGCTTATCAGAAATAACAAACAAGGGAGACAGTACTTCAGAATTTCTTATCTCTATGTCAGTCAGTTGCTGTCAATTTGCCTAATAGCTTTATATATATAAATATATATATTTAGTAAATACATATTTATATATATAAAGCTGAGCTACTCATTGATATTTTATTGGCAGCATGGGGTAACCACTGACATTTACAATGGTACCCTTGAGTCATCAAAAGAAGCTTATCTTGGGGGCACCCGGCTGGCTCAATCGGTGTAGTATGTGAGTCTTGATCGCTGGGTTGTGAGTTCAAGCCCCACATTATGTAGACATTACTTAAAAATAAAACCTTTTTTTAAAAAAAGAAAAGGAAAAGAAATTAAGGGGTGCCTCGGTGGCTCAACTGGTTAAGCGTTCGACTCTTGGTTTTGGCTCAGGTCATGATCTCAGGGTCGTGGGATAGAGCCCCCCATTGACAGGCTTGTGCACAGCCAGGTTTGTTTTTGAGATTCTCCCACTCTGCCCCCACCCAATTTGCACATGAGCATTCTTTCTCTCTAAAATAAATATCAATCTTTTTTTAAAAAAGAAACTTAAATTTACCATTCTGAACATAACTTCAAAAAAGGATAGATGTACACAATACATTTTAGATTTTAAATCCAGTGTAGATAACAGAATCATTCACACTGTAAGGCCTGGTAGTGAACCCCCATGGGGCAGCTCTGTAAACCAGCGTCCACAGGCTGACTCCCCTTGCCAGCCTCTTCTTCATCTTCTTCCTGATCCTGTAGCAAAAGTGCGGATGCTTTTGCTGTGCCTTTCTTCAAGCTCCTTCCTTCCTGCTCTGCCTGCTAGCACTAGGCTGGCATCCTGCTCCTTCCAGCACAGCCCTGCAGGGAGTGTGTCTCCAGCCTCCCCTGTGCCCTGGGCTGGAGCTCTCTTCCCATTCTGGGGACCTGCAGGTGTGTCAACTGCCTGGGGCTGTGGGGCCAGCACTTAGTAACACAGTTGCTGGTTGCCAAGGCCTTTGCCATGCACACCATCTGAAGCACCTGGTGCATGGAAGAGTGGTGGAATGGATCAGTCTTGCCAACTCTAATTCCTAGGCAAGTAATGAAAGCAAGTAAAGCAAGTCTGATGTAAATTAGGGAAGTGATGGCTTTTCAAGAACATCGTGCTTTACAATGGCCATCCCTGCTTAGCCCCCAAAGTGATCACCATGACTCAGAAGGGGCCAGTGTTTCTGAATCCTCTGATTTTTTAAGAGAAGCCCACAAGTAAGATTTTATACATGAAATATTCCAATTTTTAAAGAAGAATTTCAAAGAAGTCCAAGACCAAAGACAGATCTAACTCCCAGATTGACAGCCTTTAAAGATTTAGAATGAGTAAAAGGTCAGTTTCCAAGAAACCCTAGAGACTGAATACATTTTGCTCGATAATATACCACCACAATGAAACCTACTGCTCCATTCACCTCCCCCATCCAAAGAGAGAATGTTATAATCTTGGTGTCATAAAAGCTTTAATTTTAATTTCTCATCTTGGGCTTACAGCACTTTTCCATGTCCAGCTGTTGCTTAAAAAATAAGAACTGTAAAAAAGTCAGCTTGAATTGATAGTAGATGCTTTCAAGCTTATGGAAAAATAAATTCTGAAAAAATGCTGCAATGAAAATTCTTTCAGATTACTAAGAAATCTGTTAACTCTTTGTTAAAAACAGAACCAGCCAAACCAACCAAAGTTTACCTTTAGTTAGAGATATTTCCATGATATACCATGGCTATTAAGGTTTAAAGTACTAAGTCTTAAAATCTATAGGTGTAACTTTATGGAAAAACACTCTCTAGGGAATAGCTGACATCGTGCTCCTCCAAGTTTTATAAATAAAATTTTATTTTCATAAACTTCTCTACATTTTATATCTCTGACCACAGGGGGCAAAAATGACTGGTTCTCATGAAAACTGCTATGGCCTACCATAAACTCAAATAATCTTTGACATCTGTTTTATGCTAGAAGTTTGCATCTTGTTCCATACTGTTCCCATGTTCATCTCACAATAAAATAGTTTTTCCATCAGCATGTCTTCCAAAAAAAGATGTAGTATGTTTATCCATAGCTTTGAATGCCCTTGGGTCTTGCCATATGCTGAGGGGTACTCATACGGGGGCAGGGGAGTCCCTGGTTCACATCAAGGATTATGATGGGAAAGTACCAACTCCATCTCTTCCCAGGCTCAGGTCATGAGCAAAAAAAAAAAAACAAAAAACAAAAAACAAAAAACAAACTGAGCACAGAGGATCCTTGCTAGACAGGAAAATGTTAGGGTTGCCAAGAGGAGGCTTTTTTAAAATAATGGAATAAAAGAGAAGTCTCTTTCATCATGGTGAAAGCATAGGATACCACATGACAATGTTGAAACGAGGCAGGAGAAATAGGATGGAGCCTCCCATACCTTCTGTGACTGGTGGACATGAAGCCTAAAGCATCCTGCCTTTGAAGAATGGGTGAATAAAGCCGATATCACCAGCGGGAGAGTGAGTTGTTTGATCACCCTGCCATGTCCTTAATGAGTCCCTCATGTAGGGAATGACAACAAGGCCTGGGCTCCCTCCACAGGCCCATGTGGCCCCCTGGGAGGGGCTGGCACAGACTGGGGGCTCCTGACTACCGGGCCACCCTGTCCTAGCCTGAAAGTCATGGGCAGTAGCTAAGGAGAATGCAGCCTGGAGCATCTGAGCCTGCGGGATCGACTGTGGCCTGTATTAGGACTCTCAAGGCCAGAGACCGGATGAACAGAAGGAGGCCGGAAATGGGAAGAAGGAGGGAGCTCCTTGCCCACAGGGTGGGGGAGTGGGCTGGGATGGACTGGGGCTCGGCTGCTCTGAAAGCTGCACTGGCTGCTGTCTGTGTGAGCCTGCTATTTACAATAACTTTCTTTCACTTGTAGTTAATAAGAAATTGGTACATTGGCTGTATCTCATTTTTATTTTAAACGTTTCCCTCATTGGGTGAAGCAGAGAATGGGATGCTGTGAGCCTGCTAATGCATGTACTCAAATGGCCTTGCCTAGTCCTGTGGCTGCCAGTAGGAACTGGCCAGGTGCTGGAGGGTAGGGTAGCGGCCAGCATGTCTCCCAGAGCTGGGAAGTTCACCCTGTCCCCAATCCAATGTATTTCATCCATAGAGTCCTATAGGCAAGGGTAGCATGGAGACCCTGGCATACAGCCTCCACTTATTCTCTTCACAGTTAATTTCCTACATTGCTCCCCTCTCAGACCTACTGAGGTGCCTAGGTAATATACTAAGCATAACATACATGCAAATAGAAGTTTAAAAATATGAACATATGCAAATCACAGCTTTTCTGTCTAGCTTCTCTGAAACTGACCCCTTAAATAATAATAATTTAAAAAATCTATACTGAGGTAAAAAGGAAGAATTTCCACTTTCAGTTCTCCTGTTGAAATGATACAGAGCACAATCTCATGCATCCTTCCCATTGTGAACAGTGGTCTGTCGCCCAGAATGCTGATTCTTCCTTCCTCCTTCCTTACAGACTCTCTATGCATCCTGTCAGTACGGCAAAGTAACCTCCCTGTGAATTCAGTGGCAACTGTGTGTGTTCTGTATTTCCATATGCAACATGCATATGTCTAGCACAGTATCTAAACCAGACAAGGAAGGTGCTCATGACACTCACAACAGAGTCTAGTACACAGTGGGTATTTGCAGTGCTTCTTTTTTCCATGAGCTTGACATCTGGAGCGTGATAAATATTAAGTAAATTTTTGTGGAGAGAATGATGTACAAGTGCATTTACTTTTCTAGAACTAACTATGGAAACCAAAAGAGACGTGAATATAATAAAGGAGCTTTCTCATACATACTCAGTAGAATAATTTATAATTCCTATTGGAGGAGCGCCTGGGTGGTCAGTCAGTGAAGCCTCTGCCTTTGGCTCAGGTCATGATCTCAGAGTCCTGGTGATGATGGAGCAGAAGGCCAGCTGAGAACAAAGCACAAGCTGACACCACTCCCCACCCGCCCCCCCTCCCCCCACCGCGGCAGCTGGGATGTGTGTGACCTTCCTCAGGCACTCCTGGCTGCCCTAAAGCTAATTTAGAGAGATCACAATCCTGCAAGACCTGAGTCTCCCTCACTTTACAAATGTCTTGTAATTTACAAGAAAAAAGCATTTTTATCAATACTCTAGGTTCCGGAAGGAAATGTAGATACCTTTAAATGTCCCTATGACCTATAGCCCATTGACAGATAGTTAAAGTGGGCAGAATGTAAGATTCCTCTGGGAAACTCCCACTGTCTTCATGCTGAAGCCTGGCTACTGGAAAAATCACTTTAACTTAACAATGGCAAGGTCACTGGTATCCTGTGAATCCTCTTTAGCAGATGAAATTTTTTTAAAACGTCCTCTTTCCTTCCTCCCCCAGCTCCCCAGTATATAATCAGCCACCCCTCACAACCCAGGGCAGTAGCTCTTCCTGCCCATGGGTCCTGCCCCCAGGCTTTCATAAAGCCACCATTTTGCCCCAAAGATATCTCTAGAATTCTTCCTTGGTCATGGGATCCAGACCTCCCCCTACCAAACTTCATTTACATTCCCAAACTGTATCACTGGAATTGAGTCCCCTGTTGGGATCCCTGCTTGGCAGGGAGTCTGCTTCTCCCTCTCCCTGTAACCCTCCCCTTGCGCTACTGCCTGTTGGTGTACTCTCTCTGTCTCTCTCTCTGTCTCTGTCTCTCTCTCCCTCTCTCTCAAGTAAATAAATAAATAAAATATTTAAAAAAAATAATTCTTAGTGGACCTTATACAGTGTATGCTGAACTGCCAAGAAGGGAAAGAGGCTGGAAACTATGAGGAACATAAAGTGGGTTCTAAAGTATTGATCAGCATTCTAGATGGTAGTGTCCAAGGGCCTGGACTAGTATCAGTTGGCTTCGGCTAACACTGGCACCCAAAGGATCTGATCTGATGGGTGGGCAAGGTGACAGGAATTGAGTGGTAGTAAGATATTTGGATACAGCTTATAGTGTCATCTTAATTATTTTTATTAATCCAGTTTCAAATAGGATACCAGCTATACTAAGGATTTAGGGAGAGGGTTACAAAGCCTAATCAGGGAGAAACAAAAGCAAAAAAACCAAAAAGCTGTCCTCCAGGTGGGCAGATGTAGGAGATTGTACAGAGAACCTCAGGGGACATTAGGTTCCTGCACGAGACCTGTTTCAGATCTAGAGTAATTGGATGGGACTGAAGTTCCTGGATTTGAGCATTAGATGCTGAGGCAGGCACACGTGGGGATTGACTGCTTCTTTCTGGTTACCCCTCCCCCATTCACACCCTACTTCCTGAATTTCTGAAAACCCAGACTTTAAAATTCTCTTTTCACATTAATCAAATACAACTTAGTTTCTTTCCTATTTTTGAAGAAAAAAAAAAAAAAACAGTTTCCTGGATCTGATTTTTCATTTCATTTCTGGGAATTGAGACAGAAAGACAAACTGGGTAAATTATTTGTATTGTCACTACCATTAGTGTTCACCCCATTTGTACGTATTTATTCTAGGAACTACCCAGAACCCAGAATTAGGACTAGTCCAGTCCACCAGGGTAAGATGAATACTCAGTACAAACAGGAAAATAGTGACAGTTTGACACATTTACAATCGAGTTAGATAGATTTTTTAAAGTAGGTAACCTGATAGCTGAGACTGAATTTCTTTTAAAATTTGTTGTTGAAGTGTCAAGCATTGTTCTCTTTTTTTCTTGGGGGGCAGGTAACAAACAAACATAAAATGGACAGAAGAAAAATATATCTCAGAAGCAAAACTTAGAAGTTTCTGGCTCATCTCTTTAGTTTCTTCTTTGTGCCAGAATGGATTGACCAATGTTTTATTATTTGGTCCAGATGCTTCCTGGACCATTTTTGATTCTTGAGGTATAAATTACTGAGACAGAAGATGGTAAGAATATTTAGAACTGAGTAGTTCTGGATGATTAGAAAATCCTGCCTCATGTGCTATTTTTTCAAAAATAGGTCATTGTTTGTTTCACAAATGTGTTATGTGGATTTCTCTGTTTCATCTATTTGTTGTATCTCTTACAACGAGGGGGGACCTGCTGCACCAGGGAAAATGTGCACCAAGTGGTCCTGGCTTCACTTAAAGGAAAATCATAGCTTTATAGGTCCTGCAAATAATTTATAAATTATAAGTAAATTATATGATCTTATGGATGTTCAGAACTGTCCAGAGTTTGAGATTTTACTTCCCATGCAAATTTACAAGATAGGCTGTCACAGTTTCGTGGATACTAGTAGAGGATACAAACCTGGGGTGGGGGGACATAGAGCTCAGTTAATTGCCAGAGCAGTGTCAGTACCCATGTGTTCTCATCGTTGGATCTGTTCCCCCGCCCCAGTCTTCACAGGGAGACAAAACGAGGTAGTGCTGCACCCGGTGAGCTGTCCTGCAGAAGAGGGACTCTGACCTGGGGAAACCAATGGGCAGTTGCCATGCCTGCCCCTGCGCCCTGCAGAGACACCCTCTCTGTCTCCTCTTTACTGGACAGACGTCCTTGAAATTATAGTTTGAAACAGAGACTGTCATTGCCTTGAACACAGATGTGTAGAAACACTGTAGGCCCATCTGTGAGTAACAATTGGATTTCAGGAGTTTTTTAAATCAGTAATTGGCAGAGACCATATACTGGAGGAAAATTTATTTAAAAATTATTTATAGAGGATCCCTGGGTGGCTCTGTGGTTTAGTGCCTGCCTTCAGCCCAGGGTGTGATCCCGGAGTCCCAGGATTGAATCCCACATCAGGCTCCCTGCATGGAGCCTGCTTCTCCCTCTGCCTGTATCTCTGCCTCTCTCTCTCTCTCTCTCTCTCTCTCTCTCTCTCATGAATGAAGGAATGAAGGAATGAATTAATTAATTAATTAAATTAAAAATAAAATTAAAAAGAAGTTATTTATAACTACAGGAGAAAATTGCAAATCCTGACTGTAGGAGGAAGTAATAAGAGAAATTTACCTTAGGTTTGAGAATGATAGACCAGCCATTTCTAAATGTTCTTTCTTGGGAAAATGATTTAAATAACATGATTTTTTTGGTCTTCTTTAGAACTTAGTTTGCTTTTATTTTGATATTGAGGTATAGTTGACATATAGCATTATGTTGCAGGTGTGCAATATAATGATTCAGTATTTGTCTATATAGTAAAATAATCACTGCAGTAAGTCTAGTTAACATCCACTACCATACATAGTTACAAAAATTATTTTTCTTGTGATGAGCAATTTTAACATCTATTCTTTTAGTAACATTCAAGTATGCAATGCAGTATTATTGTATATAATTATATGTATTATTTAGAAATATATATATAGTTGCCATGATGTACATGACATTCCCATGGCTTCTTTATCTTATAACTGGAAGTCTCTACCTTTGGATCCCCTTTAACCATTTGCCCACCCCGTCCCCCCACCCACCACCAAGTTGTTCTCTGTATCTGTGAGGGTTTGTTTCTTTCCTTTTTTAGGTTCCACATATAAGTGAGATCATGGAGTATTTGTTTTTCTGCGTCTGATTCATTTCACTTAGCATAATGCCCTCATGGTCCATCCAACAACATTTGTTGTTGCAAATGTCAAGATTTCCTTCCTTTTTATGGATGAATAATATTGCACTGTCTGTCTGTCTCTCCCTCTCTCTTCTGAATTTTCTTTATCCATTCATCCATTGATGGGCAGTTGTTTCTATATCTTCTATATCTTGTTTCTATATCTTGGCTCTTGTAAATAATGCTGCAGTGGAAAGAGGGTATGTCAGCCATTAGAAACGACAAATACCCACCATTTGCTTCAACGTGGATGGAACTGGAGGGTATTATGCTGAGTGAAGTAAGTCAATCGGAGAAGGACAAACAGTGTATGTTCTCATTCATTTGGGGAATATAAATAATAGTGAAAGGGAATAGAAGGGAAGGGAGAAGAAATGGGTAGGAGATATCAGAAAGGGAGATAGAACATAAAAACTCCTAACTCTGGGAAACGAACTAGGGGTGGTGGAAGGGGAGGAGGGCATTTGGTGGGGGTGAATGGGTGATGGGCACTGAGGGGGGACACTTGCCGGTACGAGCACTGGATGTTATTCTGTATGTTGGTAAATTGAACACCAATAAAAAATTAATTTATTTAAAAAAAAAGCAAAGAGGGTATGGATAGCTCTTTGAGAGAGTGATTTTTCATCTCCCTCATATATCTATTCTACAGTGGAATTATTGGATCATATGGTAATTCTATTTTTAATTTTTTGAGGAAGCTACACACTATTTTCCACAGTGACTGCAACAATTTACTTTCCCACCGACAGTCTGTGAGGTTTTCTTTTCTTCACATCCTCTCCAGCACTTGCTGTTTCTTGTTTTTTTGGTAATAGCTATTTTACCAGCTGTGAGATGGTGTCTCATTGTGATTTTGATTTGTATTTGCCGATGATGAGTGATCTTGAGCATCTTCTCATGTACCAATTGGCCATCTGTATATCTTTGACAAATTTATATTCAGATCTATCCACTTTTAATTGGATTGTTTGGGATTTTTTTTCCTATAGAGTTGTATGGGTTCTTTATATGTTTTAGATATTAACTTCTTACCAGATAAATGATTCGTAAATATTTCTCCCATTCAGTAGGCTGCTTCTTCATTTCTTCGAAGATATTCTTTACTATGTAGAAGCTGTTTGGTTTGATGCATTTACTTATTTGTTAAAAAGGGAAATTATGCAAAAAAGAAGTATGAATGGTCAAATCTAATACTTTTGCTTTCCTTTTTGACAAACTTATAAATATAAATATAAATATAAATATAAATATAAATAAATATATTAAACTTGTCACCTTAAATTGGCCACAAAGACCTTTTACACTTTAGTACTTTCAAGTATGTTGTCTTTCCAGAGGGTCCATCCGTGATATTCATTTATTCCTTTTAATTCTTTCAGTTGTTAACCTGATTGTTTACTGATTAAATACATTCTTTTTTTTTTAAAGATTTTATTTATTTATGACAGACACACACACAGAGAGAGAGAGAGATAGAGAGAGGCAGAGACACAGGCAGAGGGAGAAGCAGGCTCTATGCAGGGAGCCTGACATGGGACTCGATCCCAGGTCTCCAGGATAACACCCTGGGCTGAAGGTGGTGCTCAACCGCTGGGCCACTGGGGCTGCCCAATTAAATACATTCTTAATCATATTATTAAAATACTTTCCAAAAAGGCTATTCCAGTTTCTGTGTCATCAGCAAAAAAAAAAAAAAAGGCAGATATAAATTTCACTTCAGTTGTATACAGTTTTGGTGATATCATTCTTTATACTACTCCTAATTCAGTGCATGAAAAATAAGCCTTTTACCAGTTGTAATTTGCATTTATTTAGTTATTAGTTGATTGAATATTTTTCTATGTGTTACTTTACTAATTATATGAGTTATGTTTCCATGAACTTTATTTCTTTATTGGCGCCATAATATTTTCCTCACAATTTTATATAAACCCTTTTCAGAATACAGTAATCTAACCCTTTACTGTCTTATTCATTGCAGTGTTTTTCTCTTAGCCAATTTCTTTTCATTGAAACCACTTTATTATAAACATTTAAAACTTTAATTTCATTATGTCATTTCATTATGGTCCCTTCTATCTCACTCAGGTTTTTAATTATAGTACAGAACTGATAAATACTGAATGCCTTCTTATTGCCTTTTTTGCTCTTTTTTTGGGTGTGTTTTTATTTAGTTAACTACATAAAACACATGGATATTTTACTCATGTTTCTTGAGCTATATGATATAATATGAAATATAAAATATATAAGTAATTATTTTTCCATATAGTTGACTTATTTGCCTCATATATTTTTCCCCACATAATTTCCTTTATAAATATTTTAACTTTTTTATTGTGCTGAAATACATATAAAATAAACTTAATTGCAAACATTTTCAAGTGTACCATCCAGTGGTGTTAAGTACATTGGTCTTGTGCAACCATCACCATCACCCACCTTCAGAACTCTTTGCAGCTTGCAGAACAGATCTCTGCACACTTTATGCAATAATGCCCATGAACCTCTTTCTCCAGTCCTTGCAATCATGTTGCTACTTCCTTTTTTTCTTTTTCTTTTTTAATAAACTACCATTCTACTCTCTTTACTATGAGTTCAGGATAGTTTGTGTGTGTGTGTGTGTTTGTTTTGTTTTGTATTTTTAAATGTATTCTATATACAAGTGAGATCATGGTTTGTCTTTCTGTGTCTGACTTATTTCACTTAGCATAATAATCTCAATCAAGATTTAAGTATGTCACAAATGGCAGGATTTTGTTTAAGACTGAATAAAATCAAACACATATCAAATTTTCTTTATCCATTCATTCATCAATGGACATTTAGGTTGTTTCCATTTTTTGGCTGTTGTGAATAGTGCTGCAGTGAACCTGAGACTGCAGATACCTACTCAAGATACAGATTTTATTTCCTTTGGCTGTATACCTAGAAGTAGGATTGTTGGATCATATGATAACTCTAATTTTAATTTTTTTGGGGAATCACCATACTGATTTCTGTAATAGCTGCACCATTTTTTTATTCCTATCAACAATGTATGAGGATTTCTTTTTCTCCATATCCTTGAGAATTCTGTTAACTTTTGATCATAGCCATTCTAAGTTATGTGGTGATGTCTTACTATGATTTTGATTTGCATTCATTATTTAATGATGTTGAACATCTTTTCATAGATGTGTTGGCCATTTACATGTTTTCTTTAGAAAATTTTCTATTCAAAATTTTGCTCATTTTAAAATCAGGTTATTTGTTTTTTGCTATTGTTTTAAGAGTTCCTTATGTATTATGGATATTAACCCTTTATCAAATAGATGGTTTGTAAATATTTTCTCCTGTTTCATAGGTTACCTTTCATTTTGTTGATTGTTTCCTTTACTGTGCAGAAAGTTTTAGTTCAACGTACTCCCTACTTGTGTGTTTTTGGTTTTGCTTCCTCTATTTTTGATGTCAGATCCAAAAAATTATTGTCAAGATCTATGTCAAGGATATTTGCTCCTGTGTTTTCTTCTAGGAGTTTTATGATTTCAGGTCTTATGTTTAAGTATTTAATCCACTTTGATTTGATTTTTGTGTGTGGTATGACTTCCATCTTTTGTATGGGAATATCCAGTTTTCCCTAGTGGGGGAAAAACTCATTCCCATTTATTGAAAAGACTGCTTTTCCCCCATTGTGTGTTCTTAGCACCTATGTTGAAAATTAGATGACCATATATCATGGGTTTATTCTGGGGCCTCTGTTTTCCATTCATCTATGTATCTGTTTTTTGTTCCAATACCATACTGTTTTGACTACAGGAAGTGTGATACCTCCAGCTTTGTTCTTGCTTAAGAACAAGCAAGAACAGCTGGAACTATTTTGACAATTTGGGGTCATTTGTGGTTCCATATATATTTTAGGATTGCTTTACTTGTTTCTGTGTAAAATGCTACTGGAATTTTCATGGGGATCATACTGAATCTGTAGATTACTTAAGGTAGTATGGATATTTTAATAATATTCATTTATCTAATCCATAAACACAGGATATCTTCTTACTTATTTGAGACATCTTCAATTTCTTTTATTAATGTTCTATAGTTTTCAGTGTGTAGCTCTTTCATCTCTTGGGTTAAATTTATTCATAAGCGTTTTTGTTCTTTGTAAATGGACTTATTTTCTAACTTTCTTTTACAGATAGATTTTTGTTAGTGTATAGAAACTCAACTAATTTTTGTGTATTTTTTTCTTTTTAAAAAATTTTTAAATTAAATTCAATTTGCCAACATATAGTATAACACCCAGTGCTCATTCCATCAAGTGCCCTCCTCAGTGCCAATCACCCAGTTACCCCATCCGCCTGCCTCCCCTTCCACAACCTTTTGTTTGTTTCCCAGAGTTATGAGCCTCTCGTGGTTTGTCTCCTTCTCTAATTTTTCCCACTCAGTTCCCCTCCTTTCCCTTATAATTCCTTTCACTATTTCTTATATTCCCCATATAAGTGATACCATATGATGATTGTCCTTTTCCAATTGACTTATTTCACTCAGCATAATACCTTCCAGTTCCATCCATGTTGAAGCAAATGGTGGGTATTCATCTCTTCTGATGGCTGAGTAATATTCCATTGTATGTGTATTGATTTTTGTATCCTATAACTTTATCGAATTCATTTATTCTAACACTTTCTTCGTGGGTTTTTTAGGGTTTTATATGTATAAGATCATGTTTTGCTTGACTAAGGAAAAAAATTGACTCAAATAAATAAAATCAGAAATGAAAGAGCTGACACGACAGAAATACAGAGAATCAGAAGACACTATTATGAACAATTATATACCAGCAAATTAGATAACCTAAAAGAAATGAATAAATTCCTACACCTACCACATCTGAATCATGAAGAAAAATGAACATAGCTACAAGTAAGGAGACTGATTTAGTAATCAAAAATCTCTCAATGAAAAAAAGTGCAGGACTAGATGGCTTCTAGTGAATTCTATCAAATTCTTGGTGAGTTCTATCAAATATTTATAAAAGAATTGTTGCTACTCTTTCTCAAATGATTCCAAAAAATTAAAAATGAAAATGAAGGAACACTTCCAAATTCATATCTGAGGCTGTATTACCCTGATATCAAAGCTGGACAAAGATACTACAAGAAAAAAAAATTATAGGTTTTTTATCATGAAGCTTCCATTTATGATAAAAAAAAACTTTCAAAAAATTAGGTATGGAAAGAATGTACCTCAACTAATAGAGTCCATATAAGACAGGCTCGCAGCAACATCCTACTCAATAGTGAAAGGCTAAAACTTTTCCTTTAAGATCAAGGAACAAGACAAGGGTGCCCACTTTGGCCACTTCTATTCAACATAGTTCTGAAACTATGTTGCTCTCCTACCCAGAGCAATCAGGCAGGAAAAAGAAATAAAAGTCACCCCAAAATGAAAAGAAGTAAAATGTCCTCGCATGATTTCAGTAAATAATTCCTTTATTTTAAGATATATCCTTTTTTTAAAAAGTCAAACTGTTGAATAAATCAGGTGAATTCCTAGACGTTGAGTTCTTTTTACGTAACATGGGCATTTAATTTTGTATCTTACTTACTCTCTAGTCAACTAGGTGATTAAAGTAGACCTTTCTTCCTACCTGAACATCACATACTATTTTTTAAAGACAATTAGATTGTTATTCTTTATGTAAAATTGTTATTTGATCATGAAGTGAATCAGAAATATAATATATATATATATATAGAATATATAGAATATAGAAATATAACATGAAGTGAATCCGAAATGTAGAAAGGTAAAAAGAGGGGATTCCTGGGTGGCTCAGCGGTTTGGCGCCTGCCTTCGGCCCAGGATGTGATCCTGGAGTCCTGGGATCAAGTCCCATGTCCGGCTCCCTGTGTGGAGCCTGCTTCTCCCTCTGCCTAAGTCTCTGCTTTTCTCTCTATATATATCTCTCATGAATAAATAAATAAAAAATCTTTAAAAAAAAAAAAAGAAAGAAAGGTAAAAAGGTAATAATGCAGGTCACCCTCCCGCTCAGTGGCACTGCCTGGAGTTACCACTGACATATCCTTGCAGGTCCTTTCAGACAACATCTGTACATATGCAACACTCCGTGTGTGTGTGTGTGTGTGTGTGTGTGTGTGTGTGTGTGTTTTACAAAACAAGATTGGATTATTTCTTCATACTTTTCTGTACCATGATGTTTTCATATTCAGTAGTATACATATTTGGTAGAATCCTGCACTGCAGAGACCACAGATATATTCCATTCTCCAGTAGGGGCATTATGTTCCACAGTATAGAAATCTGTTCTTTTGTTTTTGTTTTTTTTTTAAGTTTTTTGGTAGTCATTTCCTTTTAGGCTTCTTTTTACTAATAAGCATGGTATTTATAGACATGGTGTCTCCTGAAGTAGAAAAGGTATGTATGCTTTGCTGTCAATGGAGCTGGAGTCCAGTATTTTTCATCCTTGGACAAACTGCTCTTTAAATACCTCTTTTGTCATCTGTGATGTAAGTATAACACCCCTTTTCTTAGTTTGCTGGGGAGATTAAATGAAGTGGACAATTTTAAATTCCTGGTATATACTACAAGAAGGGAAGGAATGAGAGAACTATATTTCAGAAAGCTTGCTTTATTGGAGTTTACTTGGATTATGGTCTGTTTCATAGGAATCTTATTTAAGTCCCATGACTGAAATAACAGCTTCCATGTATATGGTAAGTCTTCCATGCTCTGCATAGCCTTAAGGACTATTGAAGTTATGATTGGCATCTCCTAGAGAGTTTATATGTGAGAAGTACTAAGTTTCCATCTATTCCTGGTTTGGTAAAAGACTTTTTTAAATTATAAATAGAGGTTGAATTTTATCAAACATTTTTTTCCTGCAGCTGCACTTTAACTTTTTGAAAATTCACTACTTCCCAAATGATATGCTAGATGCTTTATACACATCATGTCTAATCTTCAAATCAGTTTTGCAAAGTAAATAATATTGTTGCCATTTTGTAAATGAAAAAACCCACAAGGCCCAGAAAGGCTAAGCAGTTTGCCCACATTTTCAGGTACTGATTGAAAAGCTGAGATTCAAAGCTCAGGGTCTCTGGCCACTTTAATTGCTTATTCATTAATTTATACATGTATTTATGCAATAAATTGTTACTAGGGACTTCTATGTTCCCCTAAATCTCTGCCATTTCTAGCTTCATCTTTCTCAGCATGAGTATAAAGAAGTCTAGAATGTATTTCCACATCCATATACTTTTCTACTTCCTGCATGAATTCAAATAATCTATCTTTACTTTCCCCTCTTCTTTATTGCTCTGTTCATAGCATGGACCAAGAAGATGATCACAGGCAAAACAAATAAATGGAGAGTCCCTCTCTGTAAAAACTAGATAGCACCAGGCATGACACAGGATAAATGGGTCAGATAAAACTGTATTTAATAGCTGATGTGAAAAATACAGTTATCTCCGTAGAATCAGTCAAATGGAGAGAGGTGGTGATTGTGGGGAAAAACAAGCGATCATCATCATCAACTTTGTGCTAAGTAATGGTTAAATACTTGTAATGTGTTAGCTGAGCTGTGAGAAAGAAGTATTCTGGAGCCGAGACTTGATGAATGTGTGGTCCTCACCAGGAGACTCAGGTCTCCTGTGAGAGTCAGGGAATCACACTGGCATTCAAAAGACCCAGGCAGACTATCTGATGTGATGTGTCAATAAAGCTATTTTATGGATTATAAAGCAGAGGCCATGTGCTTTATGAACATATTCATTTTACTTCAAATATGGCAGAATATGATGGGTACACATACATGATGTAGGTG
This sequence comes from Nyctereutes procyonoides, assembly GCF_905146905.1. Lineage (NCBI taxonomy): Eukaryota > Metazoa > Chordata > Mammalia > Carnivora > Canidae > Nyctereutes > Nyctereutes procyonoides. Next base: position 59,666,679 of record NW_026575140.1, on the reverse strand, counting down.
TGAATAAATACTACTACAGAACTCTTTCTCATTCAGAAGCAAACTCTTATAGGGGCCATATACTTAAAGAACTAGGTGATCTCCACAAATCAAACCCAGCAAATTCCTAAGATATACCATCTGACAGGACAGAGTTTCTACATTTAACAGACTTCTGGTGCTCCTACTCCATCTCTCGAAAAGCTCAAAAAGTGTCAAGTAATTTGAAGACTAACAGGCAAATGTCTGCTTTCTTTATTACTTTGTGGCACTGGATATTGATGTGTGGGGTCTAGACAAGCTAATAATTTGACTTTCCTTCATACATTGCTTAAGTGTAAACATGTCATTTGTTGAAAATGACTGTGTGTGGTTCATTAGCTCTGTGTTCATTGACAGCAAGATTTGAACAAAGTAAATTCCCACAGCATTTTAAAGTATTTCAATGAGCTCGTTGAAATGAAATCTAATTTTTGAAAAAGTTTAATTGAGTTAGAAATTACATTTACCCTAAGTTTATGGTTCAGTGAGTTTTGGCAAATGCATGCAGTCATTAATTACCAACAAAATCATAATATAGAACATTTTATCACTTAAGAATTTCCCTCCTATCTCTTGGCAGTCACTTTCCTCTCTTGATCTCATGCCCCCATAATCACTGACCTATTTTTTTCACTCTAATTTTGTCTTTTCTAGGATGTCATACAAATGGAATGTTTCTGGCTTCTTTAGTTCAGCAGAACATTTTCTTTTTTTTTTAAGATTTTATTTATCTATTCATGAGAGACACAGAGAGAGGCAGAGACACAGGCAGAGGGAGAAGCAGGCCCCATGCAAGGAGCCCAACGCGGGACTCGATCCCAGGTCCCCAGGATCAGGCCCTGAGCTGAAGGCAGCGCTAAACTGCTGAGCCACCCGGGCTGCCCAGCAGAACATTTTCAAGGTGGATCCCTGTTATTGCATGTCTCATTAGTTCATTCATTTTTATTATTAATGAGTAGCATTTCATTGGATGAATATACCATAATCTGCTTATTTATTGATCAGTCAATGGACATTTGAGTTGTTTTCAGGATTTCTTGGTTGTGAGTAGAGTTGTTATGAACATTTGCATATAGACACTTGTGTAAGTTTTGTGTTCATTTATCTTGAGGCAGGATTGCTGGGTCAGTGGCCACATGTAAGTTTAACTTTATAAGACTACCAAATTGCTTTTCAGAGTGGCTGTACAATTCTGCATTTGCAGTAGCAATGTGTGAGTTGCAGGTGTTCCACACTTTTGACAAGCTTGGTATTGTCATTTTTTTAAAATTATCCATTTCATGATTAATTAAGCTGAGCCTTTTTTCATATACTTAGTGGCTTTTTGTATATTTACTTTGTTGAAGTGTCTTCTAAATCATTTGTCCATTTTTTGGAGAATTTGTCTTACTTACCTATGTATTCTGGATACAAGTTCTTTATCATACATGTGTTTTGCCAATATTTTTCCCCTTTTGTAGTTTGTATATTTCCTGAGTGTCTATAAAAGAGCAGCAATTTTAATTTTGATTATTTATAGCTTACAAATTCTTTCCTGGTGTCATGCTATCAAAAAAATCTTTGTCTAATTTAAAGTCACAAAGATTTTCTCCTACGTTTTCTCCTAAAGATTTTTCTCTTATGTTGAGGTCTGATGTCCATAGTTAATCTATCTAGGTTCATCTTTATAAAGTCATTTAGAATTCTACAGAAATCACATTCACTAAGCCTAATGGTAGCATATATAAATACTGCTATAAAGACTTGTTCAAAATTTGTTTAGATAATTTATTTATTGGCCTCAACAGCAAAGTATTTTTACTTTTTACTTGACACTATTCTCTCTTCAGTTTTGTTTTGTGTTTTTCTGAATCATGTGGCTTTTTAACACTCATGAAAACACTCATTAAATTTTAGATAATGAAACACTCCCTTTAGGTAAAAATCATGATACAAGCATCATTCGGTTTTTGAAAATCAGCTCAGTATGACTGCAGGTTTTAGTAATGATTATTAGCCAGCTAAAAAATCAGTATTTACATAAGCCAAACTTGCAAAACTACCCAACTGAGCTAGATCTGTTCCCGCAGGATAAATTTTTAAATTTTCATTTAAGGTCACTATCTTCACCAGAGGGATCAAACAGAGTGACCAAGTTACATTTTTTTCAGTCATGAGCAGTTAGTTGGCACCCTATTTATGATTGGCTACACTGTTAACTTATTAACTTAATAATAGGTGCTCTTATTACCTATTTGTATGAGTGTACCAGACAGGTGCCTAACAGACCTGGCATTTCTTTTAGACTCTATATCTCAGATAATTGCGTTCTTAGATCTAAAAGGTCAAGATAGTAGAGACCAAGACACTAGACATTGGAGACAATCAATAGACTAAATATAATAATGGTTCTAATTTCAGTTATTTTCATACTATCTAGGGATCTATCTTCTCTTCTAATAGAGCATCCACCAGCCACTCTACCATTAACATATTAGACTTGACTATTACTGATCCCAATCTGAATTGTCCAAAAGTTGCTTGATATTTCCAGATATTCCAGACTTTCAGGCACATTATATTTTTTTAAGGTAATAGAAGCCTTAGGGTGGTTCCTGGTTGGAGGAGTTCTGCTTAAGGTCCTCCCTCTCAGCCACGTGAGAACTTGTATATTAACACACTCTGAACTTTTAGCTCTTAAATTATTGAGAATATTAATACTATGGAACTGTACTTTTAAAAAAAATAAGAGAGTATTGCTGGCTTTCTCCAGCACTGAGTGGCAGTTGGAAGAGGCATCTTCCAGCCCAACATCCAAGGTATTCTGCAGAACTTGGCAAAAGTAGGCATGCGTGGAACCTCTCCACAGAGATGGCACATGAAGAATTCACTCATCCTATTCATCCTTTCAGTATGCACCTGTCGTTTTCACGTAAGGCAACACAGTTAAACAAAAATGAATGTCAGTATATTCCAAGCATGTGCAATAAATATGGATATTTAACACTACGTAATCTTGGGAAAATATGCATATGATAAAAAAAATCTTAAAAATATATGTACTATAGGGGAGCCTGGGTGGCTCAGTGGGTTGAGTGTCTGCCTTCAGCTCAGGTCATTATCTCAGTGTTCTGGGATCAAGTCTGTTGTCGGGCTCCCTGCTCAGTGGAGGGTCTGTTCCTCCCTCTACCTCTGCCCCCTGCTTGTGCTCTCTCTCTCTCAATCCCTCTCATATATATATATATATAGATATATAGATATAGATATATAGATATATAGATATATAGATATATAGATATATATATACATCCCAGGATTCTGGGAAGATGGTGACCACGGAAGAAACATTATTTTAAATGTATTCCAATGGCCACATATAAACAGCCAGGGCAACTATTTAGCAAAATCAAAAACTGATGGACCATATTAACAATAAAACTGGTAATGAAGTATCTCCACAGAAATGCAGGCTGAGAGGATAAGCTAGAAGCCGCTGCTGCTCCGGACCAGAGTCTGTTCTGCAGGAAGCAGAGGGATACTAAGTGTGGCACTGATGAGTGGAGCAGCTCAGCTGACAGCAGCCGGCATGTATTTTCTAAAAGGTCGGCTCGCCATGAACACGCAGTTGAGACTGGGACGGGTGTGCTCTCTCCAGCAGCACAGCCCAGGGGTTCACGGTAACTCCTAAACATCAGAGCAGCTTAGACCCTGTGAAGTCCCAAAACAGCCGTTAGAGCTTCTTCTGGAATAAGACCTCACAGTCAAGAGTGGAGTTAAAATTGAACATGGTAAAGAGAACAGATAAAAGAAGGTTCAAAGGGAATGGATGAGTCATGAAAAAACTTAAACGCGTGTTAGTAAGTCAAAGACGCTGATCTGAAAAGCCTACATGCTATTTGGTTCCAGCTCCATGACATTCTGGAAAGACAGGACAATGGAGACAGTAAAAGGATCAGTGGTGGCCAGCGGTAGAGGATAGGGAGGGAATGGGTGGGCACAGCCCACAGGATGTCTTGGGCACCGAAGCTGTTGCTTTGAGTGTAATGATGGATGCACACCATTATACATCTATCTAAACATGTAAGATGCTCCACAGCAAGAGTGAACTCTAATGTGAACTGGGTCTTGGGGTGATAATTATGTGTTGGTGTAGAGTCACCTAGTCTAAGGAAGCACCACTCAGGTGGAGGGTGTTGAGATAGAAGAGGCTGTAGGTGAGCAGGTCAGGGGGTGTATGGGAAATTCTGTAACTTCTGCTCGTTTCTATGAACCTCAAAGTGCTCTAGATAACCAAGTCTATTAGAATAAGGTGGGTGTGTTTGTTTTCATTAACTGCTGTAAAACATTGCCACAAATTTAGAAGCTTAAAACAACATAAATATATGATCTCACAGTGTAGTTCAGAATTCTGGATGGTCTCAGCTGGTTCTATGTCCCAAGTCTGAAACCAGGGTATCAGGCCTCTGAGCTCTTATTGGAAAATTCTAGGAAGGATCCACATCCATTCAGGTTTATAGCAGAGCTCAGTGTTTGTGGTTGTAGGACCAAAGGTCCCATTTCTTTGCCATCTGCTCCACAGCTTGCTTTCTGCCGCTGGAGCCTGCAAAACCTTCTCTGTTGTGTGGCCCTCTTTCATCCCCTCATGTGGACTCAGCCCTATTCACATCTCCTGTCTCTCTTCTCTGCCTCTACTTCATCTCTCCTCCCTCCAGGTGGAGAAGGCCCTCTGCTTTTCAGTGCTCTGTGATTAGATTGGGTTTACACAGATAATCCAGAATCTCTCCCTATGTTTTGTGTTATGGCCTATAAACACTCTTATATCTGAAGAGTCTGTTTTGCTCCGTAACATACATAGTCATGGGTTCCAGGAATTAGGATGCAGATGCCTTTGGGACTGTTCAGCCCACCCCAGCATGGGAGGCGCACGGAGCTCAGGAACTGTGGGAAGCAAGCTGCCATTCAGAAACAACAGAAGAGGGAGCTCTGTGACACGAGGGAAGTTTCCTGGACTCTGCCTCCTTCCAAAAGTTCGGAGAAAATAAACTCAGGTAAAACAGAGAACAGAGAAGTACAGACAAAGCCTTTTTCCAAAAACAAACTAAAAGACAAAAATATGATACAGGATGTGGAAGAACAATATTCAACAGAGTGAGAAAAATTCAGAAAGAAGGTAATAAAACAGGTTTCAAAAATAAAATATTTAGCACAAGATGTAAGCAACAGAGCATGCTTTAAAAGAAACAAATGGTGGAAGAGGATAACACATTAATGTAAAAGAGAGAATAAGGTGATTTAAAGGATTAGAGAAAAAGTCACAAAAACATGAAAAATAGGCAATTCCACATAAAAATAATTGAAGCCTCTGAAGAAATTAAAAACAGGGCCAGGGAGCAGAAGAGAGCCATGCACAACAGTGACTCAAGAAAAGTTTTTGAGCGTATTTGAAATAATATGTTGAAAGCACGGTGAGCCCCTAGGAATATCAGTCCAGAATGACAGACATCAAGCTGCATTGTGGTAAAATTACTGCAATTTAAAGAAAACACTGGTGTGGCCTCTAGGTGAAACTGGCAAGTGACCCATAAGGGACAGAAAATCAGATGATTATCAGGTCTTTCTTGACAGCAATAGTTTATGCAGAAAGTGAGGTCACATGTTTGCAATGCTCCAGTAACAAAACATCAGCCAGGGATTTTCTGTTGAGCAAACTCAAATACAAGGGGTTCAGACAGACTTCGAACAGCATCCAAAAGCCCAGGAAGCTGGTAGGGATGTGCTCCCACGTCCCTGAGTGACTGGAGGACCCTGAGACAGGCCTGGGTGCCCTTACAAGTGCTGAGACTATGGAACTGAGACCATCGGAAGGGACAGTGTGGTCGAGGTAACCCTGTGCTGCATGGAATGTGGGCCAACTGCCAAAATGTAGGGGGAGAAGGAACATAAAAATAAATAAAGGGTAAAACCACAAAACAACGCACCCCCAGTGGTTGTAGAAGTGATAGGAGTATTAGTATAGTCATTCCGAGACTGTGATGTAGGTAACGGGGGATACAGTAAATGAATATTGTAGGAATGTACATGTGATTATATATAAACATAAACAGACAAAATCATCTTAAAAGATTTCCTAAAGGCAGGGACACTCAGTGACTGCGTGATATCCTCCCTAGACCTGCACTTGCAAGTGTGGCGGCTCCAGGGCAGCATGGTATTCAGGCTCACACCTGCGTCCCTCCTGCCTGCCTCCCAGCTGCCGGGCATCCACGTCCTCCCGACTCTACATTCGGGCCGGGGTCCCAGCAGAGCCACTGGCTGCCCCGGGACTGCAGCAGTGCCCTGGCCTGGCCCCCTGGCCTCAGCCCCATGTCCACGCTGCATGGTGAGATCTGCGGCACACCCAGGGTCACAGCACTCTGTGTGCTCAACTCATTGGTGGCTCCCAGAGCCATCAAGTGGCTGGGACAGCATGAAGGCTGCAGCTCCAAGGGCCAGAGCCTGAAGGACTAGAGTTCTTCCCGCCTCCTGATCCTGCAGCCCAGGGGCTTCCCTGGTGGTGTAGGAGCTATCACATCCATAGTTTCCTCTTCCTCCTACCCTGTCTTATCCCTTCAGGTTTTAGCTGAAGTGTCACTTTCTGCAGAAGACTTTCCAGATCACGGCCCTGGACCAGAACCATGGCCTAAGTGCATAGCTCCCTGAACTTCTTAGGAGGCCTGAGTGCTAGACATTATGTTTTCGATGCCAGTTTTCCCAGGGACATGGACAAGCCAGGAAGCCCACCTATCAACTTTTTAAATGAAAATTTTTCCAGACAGGTCATTTAATTGACCTGAAAAATATTTCCTTCTTCCCATCCTAACTGCTAACCACAACCTGGCTGGTTTACCAGGACCCTCAGAACATGCTTTCATGCTCTGCTTTTAACAGACTCAACAAACCTCAATGGGGAAAGCTCTATCAGCATTGATTATACTAAATTATAAACTAAACCACTAAGTCATACCCCAGAGTCAGCCCAGCTGTCTATATTTTCTATATTTGAGGTTGTTCAGAATAATGACCTTATAGTCCTCTGCAGTCCCAAGTCATGAAAAAAAATGGACTTAATTTCTGGCACAAAAGTTGATAAAATCTTTTTGAAGACTTCCAATAACAAAGATTAAAGCAAAAAACAAAATGAATAAATTCTTTGACTAGTCAGTAAGTTAACCACAAGGATAAATGAACTAGAACATCTTACTTCTGAGCATTCTGGAAACTTGCACTCCTCTTTTATATATTGTTCTACATTTCTTAATTGCTCGGGAACCCCACATGACTTATATGTGTTTATTTTGTCACATACATTTTATAGCCATGTGTGAATATACATGGTTTCTGTGTGCAAGTCAGGATTTCCTAATGAACCATAATTTTAACTTCTGAAAAATCACAGTGAGTTAAAGCGTCACTTTGCTATGAAGTGGGTGTGTCAAAGGAATGTGAGCCATCTCTTGCTAAGTGAACTATTATTTCTAAATGTTTATCAGTTTTTATTTCATATTCCCTTCAGCTGGATCAAGAATGTATAGTTATTGATCTTTTGCTTGTCATATTATCCAGCTACCTATTTTTTTCACCTTCCTTGACATCATGGAAATGTAACTCTAGATGGATTTGTCTGTTTTTGGATAATGTGGTTCAAACAGCTTCCTAACAGCTGCTCGGTGGAACCTTGCAACAATACTGAACATGGGCAGCAGCACAGGCGGTATTAGCAGTGACAGGGACTGGGTGCACGTGTAGCATGGGACATGGGAGTGGCATGGGGGACACAGCAGAGGCAAAGGCTGAGAAGATGTCTTGCCCACAGGGACTTGTAGTGGGAGAGCAGCCTCCTGCACCAGATGGAGTGGAGGCTTCCAGACTGGCATGTGGAGTTTGACACCAAGGAATCTAGCAAACAGAGGAAGGAAGAACGTCTTCTATGGAGGGAAGATCTGCCTCAAATTCAGGATAGCCTCAGTATTTATAAAACAAAGTAAGAGTTCCTCAGAGGTGGTGGCAGGCAGCCTGTAGGACACAGAGCTTTTGTTTGTTCTCTAGTTTCCAAACGACGGAGCTGATGCCGCTTGAAGGTGTGACTAAAACCATCACTTCTACTGGGAGCAGATCTAGGCTTGGTGGGGTCTGATGCTTATATAATTTTAAGGTCTGTTTTTAAAGAAAATACAAAATCATGAATACAAGTTTACTAGAGTCCCTGCCTGTGCCTTGGAAGGCACCTTCCCAGAGAGGCCCTGGAGGGTGAGCTTCTGAGCTCTGGATAAATGTGCCAGGAGTCCAGCTGGACCTGACCTGTCCTTGCTTTTACTTTAGCATCATGAGTAATGAGTCTGATTTTGGTTCTTATCCATGCAATTCTGCCGCTGTCTCAGGACACATGCCACCCTCTGATCTACAGAGCCAGCTTCTGCAAGCCCTCTGTACTGTGACTAAGGCGAGCTGAGGGGAGGCTGAGAGGATATTCTGCGGTAACGTGGCTGAGAAGCGTGTGAAGTGGACAGGGAGAACAGGAGGACAGGGAGCTCGACTGCTTCCAGGGATGAGAACAGGACAGTAACCTATGCCTCGGTACCGAGGACTGGGAGTGTGGCATGAATGTGGGGGTGTTGAGGTGGGGCTGTGTATTTGGGTTGGTTGGTATTTAAATTGTATTAAATACAAAAAACCTCGGGACACCTGGGTGGTTCAGTGGTTGAGCATCTGCCTTTAGCTCAGGTCATGATCCTGGGGTCCCAGGATCAAGTCCTGCATCAGGCTCCCTGCATGGACCCTGCTTCTCCCTCTGCCTCTGTCTCTGCCTCTCTCTGTCTTTCTCATGAATAAATGAGTGAATTAAATCTTTAATAAAAATAAAAATAATAAAAAATACAAAAACCCTCAAATCCCCTTGTCATCATATTCATGGGATTCAGGAAACAACCAAACAGATGTTCTTAGAGTCAAGACTGTGAATCAAAGTGTGACTTGGAGCAGATGCCCTCCTTGTTGCCCATCTGCAGTGTCATAGCCTGTCACATCTAGGAGGAAAGATGATTGCCAACTCAGGTGAAAGGCCAGGCCTTTAGCAGGTGAAGGAGGCAGACTCTGGGTCAGATCCCTGTTCTGCCCCTTAGAAGCTGGGTGACCAAGGACAAGTTCCTCTCTGGTTCCTCGGTTTTCCCTCCTCTGCGGTGGAGGCACTAATAGTAAGGATGTCATAGGATTCTTAGGAAAATTGAGTTATTATATTATTCAAATTATACCTGGCACACGCAGAGTAAATGGTATCTAAGTGTTTCATAAATAAATGTTTTCTGAGGTTATTTAATTCTGTAGAACAGGCTTCTGCCCAGTCTTAAAATTATTCTACTTTGCCTTCAGATGACTCTGTATTAAAACAATTTTAAGAATACCACATCTATCAGAGGACCTACTTAAAAAACAAAGGCATGCTCAGTGCAGGCTTATGCTTTTACCCAGACAACTTAACTTTTTTTTAATGAAGCAGCAGCATCTGCTAGTTCCTCTAGGAGACCACTCTAGGGGCAGTACTGTCACCACTGGATGGTGCCCGCATACTTATATTTCCATTTTCTCCTGTTTGGCCCACCCTTGCTGGTCAATACCCTGCCTGTGCATTAGCCACTCCCCCAGCTGCAGTATGCGAACTCAACTAATCTTTCCTGATTTTTCTAGGCTTTTTGTGAAGTGTGAATCTTATCTAACCTTTTGATCTATGAACTCTGTGTCACAAAGTGAAGTCTTGTGTATCTACAAGCCTGATATTTATTTACTTATTTTTTTATTTTTTTATTTATTTTATTTTTTTTAATTTTTTTAAAATTTTTATTTATTTATGATAGTCACACAGTGAGAGAGAGAGAGAGGCAGAGACACAGGCAGAGGGAGAAGCAGGTCCCATGCACCGGGAGCCCGACGTGGGATTTGATCCCGGGTCTCCAGGATCGCGCCCTGGGCCAAAGGCAAGCGCCAAACCGCTGCGCCACCCAGGGATCCCTACTTATTTTTTAAAGATTTTTTTTAACTTAGAGAGAGAAAGAGTGCATGTGCACATGTGTGCACAATCGTGGGGAATGGGCAGAAGGATAGAGAGAGAATCCCAAATAGATTCCATGCTGAGCACACAGCCCAAATCGAGGCTTGATCTCACAACCCTCAGATCATGTCTGGAGCCAAACTAAGAGTCAGACCCTTAACTCATTGAGCTACCCGAATGCCCCTCTCTGCCTCCTTTTTTCCATTCAATCACCAAATTCCAAAAATTCTAGGGCATCTTGCTGTGGGTCATTTTAAAATTGTTCTTACTCATTCAAATATACCTACAAGGTTAGTATTCTTGTTATCTGTTCTCAGAATATTAATTTAATTAATCAATCTCAGAAATTAAGTTGCTCAATCAGGATTGCACACTGAGTAAGTCACAAACCTGGAATACAAAACAAATTCCATCTGACTCCAAGGCCAACATGCTCTGCCATGGCAAGGGGTATGCTAACAACCCTTGTGTTTGTTCCAAAAATGTCATTACTTTGAGATGTTTGACTTTTCCACATTTATACAAAAATTAGGTACTAGGTTTTTATACATTTTATTTAATAAATCCTTTTAGATTTCTACTTAAAGTAGTTGCCTATTTTAAGTGAGGCAATGAGAGTTGATTGTTGCGTATGTATTTCTAAAGGTTAGAAAGTGAGAAATAATTGCCAAGTGAATGAAGTAGGTGGTGTTTTTTTGTGTTTTTTTTTTTTTTGGTATCAAAGAAAAATTACTTAAAAAATAATGTCAGTTGATCTCATTTATATGTGGAATCTAACAAAGTTGAATACACAGAAGCAGAAAGTAGAATGGTGATTGCCAGGCTGGGAGGTGGGGAAATGGGAGATGTTGGTCAAGGCACAGAAGTGAGTCATGTGGCACAATCGGTATAGTCATCTACTGTAGAGCATAATGATGATAGTATCACTGCACCGATACTGCTGCAGGGTCCCTGAGCACGAAGGTCAAGAAAGAATTCTTGACATATTTCATGGTAAAACATAGGAATTTTATTAAGGAGCATGGGAACAGGACTCCTAGGCACAAAAAGCTGCACTTTCGCTGTATGAAGCTGGTGCTTATATGCTTTGTGCTCAAGGGGGAAGGGACATGCAGAGAGTACTAGATCATAAATTTCTTCTTCAAATTTCTACTCATAATACTACTTTTTAAAGATTTCTTTATGCTTATCATCAGTTTCATATTAACTATCAGTTAGGTGTACAGGGAATCATGATGTAAGAAACGTGGAGGTTCAGAGCCGACAGCCAAGAAGGAATTCTTGAGATGTCTTTGTTGCAGAGAGATGGTTTTACTAAAGCTTGGGGACATGATTCGTGGGCAGGAAGGGGTCTTGAGAGGTGGCCCCTTATAGACTTCCAAGTTGAGAGGGGGTCAGGGAGGGCATAAGTCTCTAATGAATTTGTAAGCCAGGTTCTCAGGACCTCGAGGGGCTAGCTTGTTGTTGGGAAAGAGTCATTTATTACTGCCTAATAAAAGCTGAGTCATAAAAAAAAAGCTGAGTCATGAGACCCTTCAGATGTATATCAGTGGGCCAAGTGCTTGAGGGGTGATCACCAACACATTTCTTGGGGGGGGTAGAGATAAAGGACATTTCTACAGGAATTTTTATGTGTTAAAGTAGACTCACAGAGTCCTGGGGTCGGGCTAAGATTGCCTGTTGCCCTTGACCAAGTATTAACAAGGGGGCAGCAGAGTGCCTAGGGGAAGTTCACTCTGATGTTTCAAGGATGTGTCAGTGGTCTGGAGGGAGTAGGAAGTTTAACTTTTCTTTTGCTTTTGCTCTCACGTTGATGAGAACCTTTAAGAATGTAGCAACCAGTGCTTATTTCATCATTATTAAAACTATGAAGGCTAGTAGGTCAGCCTTCTGGGTTAAAGGTGAACATGTTTCTACTTCCATCCTTCATCAATATCAGAAATTTGCTAAGAGGAATCCCTTGGTGGCGCAGCGGTTTGGCGCCTGCCTTTGGCCCAGGGCGCGATCCTGGAGACCCGGGATCGAATCCCACGTCGGGCTCCCGGTGCGTGGAGCCTGCTTCTCCCTCTGCCTGTCTCTCTCTCTCTCTCTCTCTCTCTCTCTGACTATCATAAATAAATAAAAAATAAAAATTAAAAAAAAATTTAAAAAAAAAAGAAATTTGCTAAGAAAGTAGACTTCGTGTACTCTCAACTCAAAGGACAAAAGGTAACTATGTGAGTAGATGCATAAGTTAATTAACCTGATTGTGGTAATCATTTCACTGTGTATTTGTATATCAAATCATCATGTCATACACCTTAAATATACTAAATATGTACGTTTTTGTTAAATAATAAAATAAACTTATCTGGCAAAAAATGCCTTTAAAATTCTGGATCTTCTATTAAAAAAAAACCAATGTAGGAAATTCTACCACCCACCCATAGATAACAAGTGATGTCAAATTTTGTTGTATTTTATAGACAAAGATTGTGTATATAGCACTGGATATACACAGATCATACCATGTACTACTCACTGTTTTGAGAAATGGGGCATATGGAAACGAAAGCTCTTATAGTGTGGTAGGATTACATTTACAGATAGAAGGCACTGTCTCTTTGCGTGTGGGTAGATTTACGTGCATGGCCACGATGGGCCTACCATCCCAGATTTATAAGATAGGAGCAGAGGAAAGAGTAAAGACTGGATGGGGGCCCCAAATGTGGGGTGAGGACTGAGGGAGGCCGGGGGCATGGGAGGTGTACAAAGGAGATGGAAGCTTACTGAATCCACCACCAGGGAGTAGCAGGCAGGTTAGTGGGAAGGCAGTAGCTGGGGGCTGTTTTTAAAGAGGGAAGGTGGGCAGGTGTGGCACCATATTTTTTTGTTAACTGTGCCTAGTTGGAAGTAATCTGTTGGTTAGCTGAGGCCTGTGCATATTCTGAGGTAGGTGGTCTGCTGTGGTCAGCCAGGTGGTAACCATGGGTCTTTCTGCTTTCCATCGCTCAAGCTTGTCTGCCCACAGGTGGCCTCTGCATAGCATGAATGAGAAGCTACTTTTAGATAGAAGAATAATGAATCATTTGGAGGAAAGCAACATGGCTAGCAGTGAGTAATTCTCTGTTGACTTCAGCAAGCACAAAGCTAGAGATTCCTTGACACTGTAATTTTAGAATGACAAAGGAACACAGAGAGGAGAGAAGAAAGAATATTTTCCTCAAATGACATGGAAAGGTTAGAAATTTTCACATAGAATCACTGTATCCATTCTTAATCTTTTTGTGCAACATTAGAAACATTTTAAACCACTTTCTCTTCTACCCACATGCACATGCATTAAATGATCTTTGCAAGTACAGCAGAGTATTTGAGTTGTGATTGTATATATTTTTCATCTCAAATGTAGAACCACTAAAATGGTTTTGCTTTGTCTGTCTCTCCCAGAATGTGCTAGTTCTGGTATGATTGATTTGAAATGTTTCATGAGAACGACAAAAGAAGATTCCAGGTACTGAAAGAGGGTGGCAAGAGTCTAGCTCCTAGTCTTGTATGTATCCCAGAGATAAGACAAAAGAAGAAACTGCACCGAAACCATGCCTGTGGTGTAACTTTAAGACATGTCAGGAAGGAAGACTCTCTGCTCTGTGGTCCTTCTAGCTGGACTTAGAATCAAATTGACATGCAGAGAAAATCACATTTAATAGATCTGCTGAGGGAGCAGAAGGCTCACTGAGGACTGTTGTGCCCAAGATTGCGAATCCGAGAAACCACCAAGGAGCTGACACGGATGCAAACTCCCGAGGGTTTATTTACAAGCTTGAGCTTGGGTCCAAGTACGCCCGACACAGCGGAGCAGGGACTTGGACCCCGAGGTGGGTTTCAGCTTAGTTTTATGGGCTGGTCTAGGGGAACTCCAGAAGGGGTGGAGGAATTTCTCAAGTTCTGTTTACATTCTGATATGGGGCTTGCAAGGGCATTGAGCTCTGCTCTCATTCTGATATGGGACTTTCTGCCACCAGCCTTGAGCTCTGTTCTCATTCTAATATGGGGCTTTCTGGGACGTTAAGCTGTAAGCTGGTTTTTTTTTTTTTTTTCCTGTAACTGAAGTAATGTAAATTTCAGCTCTTCTTCACAGGGGCCTGGGATGGCTGTACTTGTGCTAATGCTGAACTTAAAGTGGAATGGCCTTAATTTTCTCCGCCTCCACAAAGACAAGCATGGCAGACACCCCACAAACCCTGCAAACCATGCCCCAACTCCCAGGCAGGTTGTGGGTTACATTCCTCCAGTACTCCCGGTGGCCCTGAAGCTAAGGGAAGGAAAGCAAATGGTTAACCAATAGAGATCACAGCCCAGCAGGTCCTATATCTCCTTCAATTTACAAATCTCTCAGTGATTTTCAAGAACAAAGCATTCTTATCAATAACCTAACTTCCAGAAGGAAACTCCCGTCTATAATGTTAATGCTGGGGGATCCCTGGGTGGCTCGGTGGCGGATTGGCGCCTGCCTTTGGCCCGGGGCACAGTGCTACAGTACCGGGATCGAGTCCCGCGCGTCAGGCTCGCGGTGTGGAGCCTGCTTCTCCCTCTGCCTGTGTCTCTGCCTCTCTCTCTCTCTCTATCATGAATGAATAAATAAATCTTAAAATAAAATATAATGTTAATGCTTTGCTAGAGGGAGAAACAACCTTAATTTGATAATGACAAGGCCTCCAGGACCCTGTCTTTAGCAGATCAAAGTTCTTTCAAAAACCTCCCTCTTCCTTACCTTCCCCAGCTCCTCCGTATATAATCAGCCGCCCCTCACAACCCAGGGCAGCAGCTCTTCCTGCCCATGGGGCCTGCCCCCAGGCTTTCATAAAACCACCATTATGCACCAAAGACATCTCAAGAATTCTTCCTTGATCATGGGCTCCAAACCTCCCCCCACCGAATCTCACATAGATTCCAATACTACATAGGACCTACAAACAGGGTGGCCACACAGACATAGAAATTCCAAAGACATTTGAGGCAACATGAAGTTCCTGTGAGCTCTGGAGAGGAGTAGGGTCTGAGGACACAGGACAGCCACAAGCAGGAAGGTGAGAGCAGGTGTTTGGAAAAACCAGGTTGAACTGTGATGCAGATGGGTTTCCTGGGTGGAGAGGCATCTCTGAATAACTCTTATCCTGGTACAAGCTGGCATTGAGGGGGAGGTAAAGAGCTTCTCCTGAATCTGCTGGGTTTAGATCACTTTTACTCTCAACCATGTTCATGCCAAAGTGGCACATCTTGGGTCAGCTTGCCCCGGCCCCTGCAACAGGGGTAACCAAAAGTTCAAAATAACTGCAAGACTGAAAAGAAAAACCTACTAGATCCTAATGTGAGCTGTCCCATCCTGCCTGCCCCCCTCCACCCTGGCCTGTATACACAGGAAAAGGACAGAGTAAGAAAATCTATGTGAAAGAGATGAGAAGAAAACAGTGAATAGCCTTGGGTGGATCTAACACTACTGCCAACAGGACCAAGCTGCCCCTCCTTCCAAAAAATACTGAAACAGGTGCCCTAGTAGGTCAGAGCATAGACTACAGAGAAAGGACTTAGAAGCAAGTATTCTTCAGAGTGTGCATGTTTTGGAGAGAAGAGTGAAAATGAAGTGAGAATTGCTTTTTGGCTATTAGGTAGTGAAAGAGCAAATAAGCAAGAGAGAGAAAGGTTTTGTCTTGGGATACGGTGGATAACCCAAACTACAACCCCATCTTGTGGCACCAGAGTAGCCAGCAATCCACTGCTGGCTCTGAGCTCTACAGATGTCATGGAAGACGGTGCCACTGAACCAGAAATCCTGCACAATAATAATAATAATTTTTAAAAAGGAACAGAAAAGATTTCTAGTTATCCTCCATCCTCACTGGAGCATGGTACAACTCCTCTTGTTAGTTTTGGCCATTCTAATAGGCATGCAGTATATATGTATATATGTATATAAATATATATATTTTAAGATTTTATTCATTTATTCATGAGAGACACAGAAAGAGAGGCAGAGACACAGGCAGAAGGAGAAGCAGGCTCTATGCAGGGAGCCCAATGTGGGACTTGATCCCGGGACTCCAGGATCACACCAAGCCAAAGGAAGACGCTCAACCGCTGAGCCACCTAGGTGTCCCAGTATGCAGTATATCTTATAGAGGTCATCACTTGCATTCTTTATTGGCATAATATGAGCATATTTTCCTGTGCTTATGTATCATCCATATTTATGTTTTGGTGAACGACAAAAGAAGATTCCAGGTAGTGAAAGAGGGTGGCAAGAGTCTAGCTCCTAGTCTTGTATGTATCCCAGAGATAAGACAAAAGAAGAAACTGCACAGAAACCATGCCTGTGGTGTAACTTTAAGACGTGTCAGGAAGGAAGACTCTCTGCTCTGTGGTCCTCCGACCCTCAGAGTTGGAGTGGCTCCTGCGGAGCCTCATGAGTATTAACTTAAAATGCAGATGGATGAATCTTCATCACAGGCTAGTTTAAGATAGGGCACTGCCTGAAGTTGAACGTTGATGTTGTTCCTGACAGAGAGCTGACAGCAGGGAAAATAAGCTCAGAAAGAGGATAAGTGAGGCATCTGTTATTCATTTTTTTAATAAATTAATTTTTTATTGGTGTTCAATTTACCAACATACAGAATAACACCCAGTGCTCATCCCGTCTAGTGTCCCCCTCAGTGCCCATCACCCATTCACCCCCACCCCCCGCCCTCCTCCCCTTCCACCATCCCTAGTTCCTTTCCCAGAGTTAGGAGTTTTTATGTTCTGTCTCCCTTTCTGATATTTCCCACACATTTCTTCTCCCTTCCCTTCTATTCCCTTTCACTATTATTTATATTCCCCAAATGAATGAGAACATACACTGTTTGTCCTTCTCCGATTGACTTACTTCACTCAGCATAATACCCTCCAGTTCCATCCACGTTGAAGCAAATGGTGGGTATTTGTCGTTTCTAATGGCTGAGTAATATTCCATTGTATACATAAACCACATCTTCTTTATCCATTCATCTTTCGATAGACACCGAGGCTCCTTCCACAGTTTGGCTATTGTGGACATTGCTGCTATAAACATCAAGGTGGAGGTGTCCCAGCGTTTCATTGCATCTGAATCTTTGGGGTAAATCCCCAACAGTGCAATTGCTGGGTCGTAGGGCAGGTCTATTTTTAACTCTTTGAGGAACCTCCACACAGTTTTCCAGAGTGGCTGCACCAGTTCACATTCCCACCAACAGTGTAAGAGGGTTCCCTTTTCTCCGCATCCTCTCCAACATTTGTTGTTTCCTGCCTTGTTAATTTTCCCCATTCTCACTGGTGTGAGGTGGTATCTCGTTGTGGTTTTGATTTGTATTTCACTGATGGCAAGTGATGCGGATATTTTCTCATGTGCTTGTTGGCCACGTCTGTGTCTTCCTCTGTGAGATTTCTGTTCATGTCTTTTGCCCATTTCATGATTGGATTGTTTGTTTCTTTGCTGTTGAGTTTAATAAGTTCTTAATAGATCTTGGAAACTAGCCCTTTATCTGATAACGTCATTTGCAAATATCTTCTCCCATTCTGTAGGTTGTCTTTTAGTTTTGTTGACTGTATCCTTTGCTGTGCAAAAGCTTCTTATCTTGATGAAGTCCCAATAGTTCCTTTTTGCTTTTGTTTCTTTTGCCTTCGTGGATGTATCTTGCAAGAAGTTACTGTGGCTGAGTTCAAAAAGGGTGTTGCCTGTGTTCTCCTCTAGGATTTTGATGGAATCTTGTCTCACATTTAGATCTTTCATCCATTTTGAGTTTATCTTTTTGTATGGTGCAAGAGAGTGGTCTAGTTTCATTCTTCTGCATGTGGATGTCCAGTTTTCCCAGCACCATTTATTGAAGAGACTCTTTTTCTTCCAATGGATAGTCTTTCCTCCTTTATCGAATATTAGTTGACCATAAAGTTCAGGATCCACTTCTGGATTCTCTATTCTGTTCCATTGATCTATGTGTCTGTTTTTGTGCCAGTACCACACTGTCTTGATGACCACAGCTTTGTAGTACAACCTGAAATCTGGCATTGTGATGCCCCCAGCTATGGTTTTCTTTTTTAAAATTCCCCTGGCTATTCGGGGTCTTTTCGGATTCCACACAAATCTTAAAATAATTTGTTCTAAGTCTCTGAAGAAAGTCCATGGTATTTTGATAGGGATTGCATTGAACGTGTAAATTGCCCTGGGTAACATTGACATTTTCACAATATTAATTCTGCCAATCCATGAGCATGGAATATTTTTCCATCTCTTTGTGTCTTCCTCAATTTCTTTCAGAAGTGTTCTATAGTTTTTAGGGTATAGACCCTTTACCTCTTTGGTTAGGTTTATTCCTAGGTATCTTATGCTTTTGGGTGCAATTGTAAATGGGATTGACTCCTTAATTTCTCTTTCTTCAATCTCATTGTTAGTGTATAGAAATGCCACTGACTTCTGGGCATTGATTTTGTATCCTGCCACGCTACCAAATTGCTGTATGAGTTCTAGCAATCTTGGGGTGCAGGCTTTTGGGTTTTCTATGTAGAGTATCATGTCATCGGCGAAGAGGGAGAGTTTGACTTCTTCTTTGCCAATTTGAATGCCTTTAATATCTTTTTGTTGTCTGATTGCTGAGGCTAGGACTTCCAATACTATGTTGAATAGCAGTGGTGAGAGTGGACATCCCTGTCTTGTTCCTGATCTTAGGGGAAAGGCCCCAGTGCTTCCCCATTGAGAATGATATTTGCTGTGGGCTTTTCGTAGATGGCTTTTAAGATGTCGAGGAAAGATCCCTCTATCCCTACACTCTGAAGAGTTTTGATCAGGAATGGATGCTGTATTTTGTCAAATGCTTTCTCTGCATCTAATGAGAGGATCATATGGTTCTTGGTTTTGCTCTTGCTGATATGATGAATCACATTGATTGTTTACGAGTGTTGAACCGGCCTTGTGTCCTGGGGATAAATCCTACTTGGTCATGGTGAATAATTTTCTTAACGTGTTGTTGGATCCTATTGGCTAGTATCTTGTTGAGAATTTTTGCATCCATGTTCATCAGGGATATTGGTCTGTAATTCTCCTTTTTGGTGGGGTCTTTGTCTGGTTTTGGAATTAAGGTGATGCTGGCCTCATAGAATGAATTTGGAAGTACTCCATCTCTTTCTATCTTTCCAAACAGCTTTAGTAGAATAGGTATGATTTCTTCTTTAAACGTTTGATAGAATTCCCCTGGGAAGCCATCTGGACCTGGACTCTTGTGTCTTGGGAGGTTTTTGATGACTGCTTCAATCTCCTCCCTGGTTATTGGTCTGTTCAGGTTTTCTATTTCTTCCTGTTCCAGTTTTGGTAGTTTGTGGCTTTCCAGGAATGCGTCCATTTCTTCTAGATTGCCTAATTTATTGGCGTAGAGCTGTTCATAATATGTTTTTAAAACCGTTTGTATTTCCTTGAGGTTGGTTGTGATCTCTCCTTTCTCATTCATGATTTTATTAATTTGAGTCTTCTCTGTCTTCTTTTTAATAAGGTTGGCTAATGGTTTATCTATCTTATTAATTCTTTCAAAGAACTAACTCCTGGTTCTGTTGATCTGTTCCACAGTTCTTCTGGTCTCGATTTCGTTGAGTTCTGCTCGAATCTTTATTAACTCTCTTGTTCTGCTGGGTGTAGGATCTATTTGTTGTTTTTTCTCTAGCTCCTTTAGGTGTAAAGTTAGCTTTTGTATTTGAGTTCTTTCCAGTTTTTGAATGGATGCTTGTATTGCGATGTATTTCCCCCTCAGGACTGCTTTTGCTGTATCCCAAAGATTCTGAACGGTTGTATCTTCGTTCTCATTAGTTTCCATGAATCTTTTTAATTCTTCCTTAATTTCCTGGTTGACCCTTTCATCTTTTAGCAGGATGGTCCTTAACCTCCATGTGTTTGAAGTCCTTCCAAACTTCATGTTGTGATTTAGTTCTAATTTCAAGGCATTATGGTCTGAGAATATGCAGGGGATGATCCCAATCTTTTGGTATCAGTTCAGACCCGATTTGTGACCCAGTATGTGGTCTATTCTGGAGAAAGTTCCATGTGCACTTGAGAAGAATGTGTATTCAGTTGAGTTTGGATGTAAAGTTCTGTAGATATCTGTGAAATCCATCTGGTCCAGTGTATCATTTAAAGCTCTCGTTTCTTTGGAGATGTTGTGCATAGAAGACCTATCGAGTATAGAAAGAGCTAGATTGAAGTCACCAAGTATAAGTGTATTATTATCTAAGTATTTCTTCACTTTGGTTATTAATAGATTTAAATATTTGGCAGCTCCCACATTCGGGGCATATATATTGAGGATTGTTATGTCCTCTTGTTGGATAGATCCTTTAAGTATGAGATAGTGTCCCTCTTCATCTCTCACTATAGTCTTCGGGGTAAATTTTAGTTTATCTGATATAAGGATGGGTACCCCTGCTTTCTTTTGAGGACCATTTGAATGGTAAATGGTTCTCCAACCTTTTATTTTGAGGCTGTAGGTGTCCTTCTGTCTAAAAGGAGTCTCTTGTAGACAGCAAATAGATGGGTCCCTCTTTTTTATCCAGTCTGAAACCCTGCGCCTTTCGATGGGGTCCTTAAGCCCATTCACGTTCAGAGTTACTATTGAAAGATATGAGTTTAGTGTCATCATGATATCTATTCAGTCCTTGTTTTTGTGGATTGTTCCACTGGACTTCTTCTTAAAGGGGAATTTTAAGAGTCCCCTTAAAATTTCTTGCAGAGCTGGTTTGGAGGTCTTTCAGTTCCTGCCTGTCTTGGAAGCTCTTTATCTCTCCTTCCATTTTGAATGAGAGCCTTGCTGGATAAAGTATTCTTGGTTGCATGTTCTTCTCATTTAGGACCCTGAATATACCCTGCCAGCCCTTTCTGGCCTGCCAGGTCTCTGTGGAGAGGTCTGCTGTTACCCTAATACTCCTCCCCATAAAAGTCAGGGATTTCTTGTCTCTGCTGCTTTAAGGATCTTCTCCTTATCTTTGGAATTTGCAAGCTTCACTATTAAATGTCAAGGTGTTGAACGGTTTTTATTGATTTTAGGGGGGGATCTCTCTATTTCCTGGATCTGAATGCCTGTTTCCCTTCCCAGATTAGGAAAGTTTTCAGCTAGGATTTGTTCAAATACATATTCTGGCCCTCTGTCCCTTTCAGCTCCCTCGGGAACCCCAATTAAACGTAGGTTTTTCTTCCTCAGGTTGTCGTTTATTTCCCTTAATCTGTCTTCAAGGTCTTTTAATTGTCTGTCTCTTTTTTCCTCCGTTTCCCTCTTTGCCATCAATTTGTCTTCTATGTCACTCACTTGTTCTTCCACCTCGTTAACCCTCGTTGTTAGGACTTCTAGTTTGGATTGCATGTCATTCAATTGATTTTTAATTTCTGCCTGTTTGGATCTAAATTCTGCAGTCATGAAGTCTCTTGAGTCCTTTATGCTTTTTGCTAGAGCCACCAGTAGCTGTATAATAGTGCTTCTGAATTGGCTTTCTGACATTGAATTGTAATCCAGATTTTGTAACTCTGTGGGAGAGAGGACTGTTTCTGATTCTTTCTTTTGAGGTGAGGTTTTCCTTCTAGTCATTTTGCTCAGTGCAGAGTGGCCAAAAACAAGTTGTATTGAGAAAAGGAGAAAGAGAGAGAGAGAAGGAAAGAAAAGAGAAAAAGAAAAAAAGAAAAAATGGAAAAAGGATAAGAAAAAGAGAAAGAAAAAGAAAGAAAGGTAAAAAAAAGGCGTGGGGAAATCAATCAGAAATCAAAAAGAAGAAAAACAAAACAAAACAAAAACAAAAAACACGGGGGAGTATCTTCTGATTCTGTATACTTTAAGTCCCTTGACTTCCCCTGGAACTTGTCCTTCTAGTTGGTCTTCTGGGGGAGGGGCCTGTTGTGCTGATTTTCAGGTGTTAGCACTTGGGGGAGCTGCCCTGCCCCTGCCTGGTGCAGGGCTCAGTGGGGGTTGTTTACCCCGTGAGGCCCCAGGAGGAATACCCCCAGTGGTTAGGGCAGCTCTGGAAGCCTGGATTCAGCCCCCGCAGGAACTACGGGGCTCTCTGTCCCGTCCGCAGGGCCTGGAGGCTCCGGGGCGGGGCCGCTGATCTGCTCAGCTCGGGGCAGGAGCGTCCTCGCTGTCCTGGGCCCTCCCGGCCTCTGCCTGTCCCGGGGGAGGGGGGATCCTGGGCTGTGTCCCGGCGCCCTGTGCTCCGGGGCCTGCGCTGTTGGATTCGCGCTCCCGCCCTGCAGCCCCCTCCCTGGAGCCGCTCCCGAGCCCCTCCGAGCTGCTCCGGTGCGCGCTGCAGCCCTTAGGGAGCTCGGCGCACTCTCCTGCGCTCGCAGGTGTCTGTTAGTGTCCCCGGGAGCCCGAGGGCATCCCCGCCCTCCTGGGTCCTGCTCCAACTCCCTGCGAGCCCCTTTCCGCCCGGGAAGGTTGGTGCAGCTCCTGCTTCTCCGGGACGGGGCTCTCCTGTCCTGGGGACACTCGCCCCGGCCTCAGCCCGGCTCCTCGCGGGGCCCCTCCTCCTTGGAGGCCTTTTGTTTCTTTATTTCTTTTTCCCCGTCCTCCTACCTTGATAGAAGCGCGAAGTCTTCTCACTGTAGCGTTCCAGGTGGTCTCTCTTTAAATCTCAGGCCAAATTCGTAGATTTTCAGGATGATTTGAAGGTTATTAGGTAATTTGGTGGGGACAGGTGATTTGGGGACCCTACTCTTCCGCCATCTTGCCCCTCCTCCTGGCATCTGTTATTCATAATAGAGCATTTGTACACCTGCCATGTTCTCTGCACACGTTTCCACCAGCACTCATAAGGACAAGAGTCATGCTGAGGTCAGACTGACCACTGGTGCATGTGCAGGTGCAGTGGCCCGGCCTCCTGGCCAGCCTCTCCCCTGCCTGCCGTCCCCTGCTCGTGTGGGCTGGCCATCCACGCTGCATCCACAGGCTCCTCTGTCCCCAGGCTCTGAGGTGGGGCAGCCCCCAGGAGTCCCCTGCGGGGCAACAGAGACAAGGATGTCAGGATATCTGTTCCCTTGGCTCTCTCCTTGACGGTTGGTTGTTGCCCTTGGCAAAGGTCAAGAACTATCAAGCGGCCCTTGCCTTAGGCTGTCCTGCCTAAACTGCACTGGCTATTCTGTCCTTATGCCCTTCTGGCCTCAACCCACACGGTCCAGGACCTGGCGCGTGTTGGATTTCCATAATTCCTGCCCACACATTCCCAGTCTCTTCAGGAAATGCCTCAGGTCACCCGGTTCAAAAATGCTGGTTTTTTCCTGCCTGGAGTCTGTCCTACATGAGGTTACATGTGGAGCTGAGAATAGGTTTGTGTAATAATACACAGGACAACGACAGTTTCTGTTAAGAGAAGCAAATAGTTTAAACCTCTTTCTTTGATAAGATAATAGGGATATATTTTGCTTGTATTATACATAAACTTGTTAATATTCTCAGGGGTACTGTATTAAAATAGATCAAAATAGAATCACGTGGGGATCCCTGGGTGGCGCAGCGGTTTAGCGCCTGCCTTTGGCCCAGGGAGCAATCCTGGAGACCCGGGATCGAGTCCCGCGGCGGGCTCCCAGTGCATGGAGCCTGCTTCTCCCTCTGCCTGTGTCTCTGCCTCTCTCTCTCTCTCTCTCTCTGTGACTATCATAATTAATAAAAACTGAAAAAAAATAGAATCATGTGCCCAGAGAGCTACCAAAGAATATTTTGAAGAAGGAAGATGTGATAAATAATCCATAAAGTGGGGGTAAAAAAAAAAACAATTCCATTTCAGACTTTGTTATTTTATTAAAAGTTTCTCTTTTTTGTAATAATAAATTTATTTTTTATTGGTGTTCAATTTGCCAACATACAGAATAACACCCAGTGCTCATCCCATCAAGTGCCCCCCTCAGTGCCCGCCACCCAGTCACCCCACCTCCCGCCCTCCTCCCCTTCCACCACCCCTAGTTCGTTTCCCAGAGTTAGGAGTCTTCCATGTTCTGTCTCCCTTTCTTTTTTTTTTTTTAATAAATTTATTTTTTATTGGTGTACAATTTACCAACACACAGAATAACACCCAGTGCTCATCCCATCAAGTGCCCCCTCAGTGCCCGCCACCCATTCTCCCCCACCCCCCGCCCTCCTCCCCTTCCACCACCCCCAGTTCGTTTCCCAGAGTTAGGAGTCTTTATGTTCTGTCTCCCTTTCTGATATTTCCCACACATTTCTTCTCCCTTCCCTTCTATTCCCTTTCACTATTATTCATATTCCCCAAATGAATGAGAACATATAATGTTTGTCCTTCTCCGATTGACTTACTTCACTCAGCATTATACCCTCCATTTCCATCCACGTTGAAGCAAATGGTGGGTATTTGTCATTTCTAATGGCTGAGGAATATTCCATTATATACATAGACCACAGCATCTTTATCCATTCATCTTTCGATGGACACCGAGGCTCCTTCCACAGTTGGGCTATTGTGGACATTGCTGCTAGAAACATCGGGGTGCAGGTGTCCTGGCGTTTCATTGCATCTGAATCTTTGGGGTAAATCCCAAAGATTTTTTACTTCTTTGAGGAACCTCCACACAGTTTCCAAAGTGGCTCCACCAGTTCACATTCCCACCAACAGTGTAAGAGGGTTCCCTTTTCTCCGCATCCTCTCCAACATTTGTGGTTTCCTGCCTTGTTAATTTTCCCCCTTCTCACTGGTGTGAGGTGGTATCTCGTTGTGGTTTTGATTTGTATTTCCCTGATGGCAAGTGATGCGGAGCATTTTCTCATGTGCTTGTTGGCCACGTCTGTGTCTTCCTCTGTGAGATTTCTGTTCATGTCTTTTGCCCATTTCATGATTGGATTGTTTGTTTCTTTGCTGTTGAGTTTAATAAGTTCTTTATAGATCTTGGAAACTAGCCCTTTATCTGATACGTCATTTGCAAATATCTTCTCCCATTCTGTAGGTTGTCTTTTAGTTCTGTTGACTGTATCCTTTGCTGTGCAAAAGCTTCTTATCTTGATGAAGTCCCAATAGTTCCTTTTTGCTTTTGTTTCTTTTGCCTTGGTGGATGTATCTTGCAAGAAGTTACTGTGGCTGAGTTCAAAAAGGGTGTTGCCTGTGTTCTCCTCTAAGATTTTGATGGAATCTTGTCTCACATTTAGATCTTTCATCCATTTTGAGTTTATCTTTGTGTATGGTGAATATTAAAAGTTTCTACAACTGTTTCATTATTTACTCCTGTTTTCATTCTCTCACATAGTTGGGTCTAATTTATAAAAGCAAACTGTCAGTTGTGATCAAAATAAATTAAAATATGTAACATACACAAAACATGCTGGCTCCCACTTGAGAGACAAATGGTTCAGGAATCTGCCTTTCCCTGGTGGAATAAAGCCAAGGTGTAATGCCATATGACTGATCTCTGGAAAGTTAGTACTGAATGGGATAAGATGACTCCACGGAGAAACTGAGGCTTCTTGAGTCACATAGGGAATTGCTATCTTGAGAACTCTCTGGAAGTCCTGGGGATTTGGTAATACATGGTGAAGATGGGTGGTCATGCTCTATGTGGGGTATCAGGACAAGCAGAGGGCAGAAGAGGTGAGAGGAAATGACCACAAAATCTCCACTTCTGATCAAGTTACAGGAAAGCCTTTAAAGGAATATGCATTTCAACTACTTCTGTACCTTAGTGATTTCAATTCTAACTTGAAAGGGTATATGATGTGTTTTTTAAATTTTTATTTACTTATTTATTTATTTTAATTTTTTTAATTGGAATTTGATTTGACAACATAGAGTATAACACCCAGTGCTCATCCCATCAATTGCACCGCTCAGTGCCTGTCACCCAGTCACTCCATCCCCCCGCCCACCTCCCCTTCCACTACCCCTTGTTCCTTTCCCAGAGTTAGGAGTCTCTCATGTTCTGTCACCCTTTCTAATTTTTCCCATTCATTTTCTCTCTTTTCCCCTATAATCCCTTTCACTATTTTTTATATATTCCCGTATGACTGAAACCATATAATGCTTTCTCTTCTCAAATTGGCTTACTTCACTCATTATAATACCCTCCAGTTCCATCCATGTTGAAGCAAATGGTGCGTATTTGTCATTTCTAATGGTTGAGTAATATTCCATTGTATATATATACCATATCTTCCATTTATCCATTTATCTTTCGATGGAACTGAGGCTCCTTCCTCAGTTTGGCTATTGTAGACATTGCTGCTATAAACATTGGGGTGCATGTGTCCTGCCATTTCACTGCATCTGTATCTTTGGGGTAAATCCCCAGTAGTGCAATTGCTGGGTCCTAGGGTAGCTCTATTTTTAACTCCTTAAGGAACCTCCCAAGTTTTTCAGAGTGGCTGTACCAGTTCATATTCCCACCAACACTGCAAAAGGATTCCCCTTTTTCCACATCCTCTCCAACTGTTGTTGTTTCCTGTCTTGTTAATTTTCCCCATTCTCACTGGTGTGAGGTGGTATCTCATTGTGGTTTTGATTTGCATTTCCCTGTTGACAGGTGATGCAGAATATTTTCTCATGTGCTTGTTGGCCATGTGTATGTCTTCTGTGGTGAAATGTCTGTTCAGGTCTTGTGCCTATTTCATGACTGGATTGTTTGTTTCCTGTGTGTTGAGTTTAATAACTTCTTTATAGATCTTGATAACTAACCCTTTATCTGATATGTCATTTGCAACTATCTTCTCCCATTCTGTAGGTTGTCTTTTAGTTGTGTGGACTGTTTCTTTTGCTGTGAAGAAGCTTATTATCTGGATGAAATCCCAAGAGTTCACTTCTGCTTTTGTTTCCCTTGCCTTCATAGATGTATCTTGCAAGAATTTGCTGTGGCCAAGTTCAAAAAGCCTGTTGCCTGTGTTCTCCTCTAGGATTTTGATGGATTCTTGTCTCACATTTAGATCTTTCATGCATTCTGAGTTTATCTTTGTGTATAGTGTAAGAGAATGGTTCCGTTTCATTCTGCACGTGGCTGTCCAATTTTCCCAGCACCGTTTATGAAGAGACTGTCCTTTTTCCAGTAGATAGTCTTTCCTGCTTTGTCAAATATTAGTTGACCATAGAGTTGAGAGCCCATTTCTGGGTTCTCTATTCTGTTCATTGATCTATGTGTCTGTTCTTGTGCCAGTACCACAGTTTCTTGATGATCACAACTTTGTAGCACAACTTGAAATCTGGTACTGTGATGCCCCTGGCTCTGGTTTTCTTTTTCAATATTCCCCTAGCTATTCGAGGTCTTTTCTGATTCCACACAAATCTTAGAATTATTGCAACTCTGTGAAGAAAGTCCATAGTATTTTGATAGGGATTGCATTGAACCTGTAAATTGCCCTGGGTAGCACAGACATTTTAGGAATATTTATTCTTCCAATCCATGACCAAGGAATATTTTTCCATCTCTTTACATCTTCCTCAATTACTTTCAGAAGTGTTCTGTAGTCTTTAGGGTATAGGTTCTTTACTTCTTTGGTTAGGATTATGTGTAGGTATCTTATGCATTTGGATGCAGTAAATGGGATTGACTCCTTAATTTCCCTTTCTTCAGTCTCATTGTTAGTGTATAGAAATGCCACTGATTTCTGGGTATTGATTTTGTGTCCTGCCACGTTGCTGAATTGCTGTATGAGTTTTAGCAATCTTCGGGTGGTGTCTTTTGGGTTTTCTATGTACAGTATCATGTCATCTGCAAAGAGGGAGAGTTTGACTTCTTTGCCAATTTGAATGCCTTTTATTTCTTTTTGTTGTCTGATTGCTGAGACTAGGACTTGGACTTCTAGTACTATGTTGAATAGCAGTGGTGAGAGTGGACATCCCTATTGTGTTCCTGATCATAGGGGAAAGGCTATCAGTTATTCCCCATTGAGAATGATATTTGCTGTGGGCTTTTCGTAGATGGCTTTTAAGATGGTGAGGAACATTCCCTCTATCCCTACACTCTGAAGAGTTTTGATCAGGAATGGATGCTGTATTTTGTCAAATGCTTTCTCTGCATCTATTGAGAGGATCATATGGTTCTTGTTTTTTCTCTTCTTGATGTGATCTATCACATTGATTGTTTTACGGGTGTTGAACCAGCCTTGCATCCTGGGGATAAATCCCACTTGGTCATGGTGAATCCTAATGTACTGTTGGATCCTATTGGCTAGTATCTTGTTGAGAATTTTTGCATCCATGTTCATCGCGGAAATTGGTCTATAATTCTCCTTTTTGGTGGGGTCTTTGTCTGGTTTTGGAATCAAGGTGAAGCTGGCCTCATAAATCGAGTTTGGAAGTACTCCATCCCTTTCTATCCTTCAGAACAGCTTTAGTAGAATAGGTATTGTTTCTTCTATAAACGTGTGTTAAAGTTCCCCTGGGAAGCCATCTGGCCCTGGACTTTTGTGTCTTGGGAGGTTTCTGATGACTGCTTCAATTTCCTTCTAGTCATTTTGCTCAGTGCAGAGTGGCTGTATGAGCAGGCTGTGCCAAGAATATCAACCACAACCTAAGTAAATTTCACCGTAGATGATTCTGACGAGGTCAGAGACCAGTAAATGAAAACAAAGATCAGAACAAAATAAAACAAAAGGACCACTAATGTGAAAAACAAATCTTAAAACAAAGTAGGAAAAAATAAAAGGCCAAAAATTTCAAAGAAGAAGAAAAAAAAAGATGAGAAAAAAACAAATGTAAAAATGAAAAAGAAAAGAATAAAATGGTGGGTACTTAGATGGCAGTGGTGAAGGTGTTGTTGTGGAGGGAGAATGTAGTCTACCTGAGGGGTTCTAGAGGATGATCCTCTTGGTTCTGAGTGTATCAAGTTCTATAAGTTAGAAGATGCTCAGTCCCAAATTTATATACTAGCAATACTTGTAGAAAGCCCCAACTTTGACCACTGAAGCATAAATGAGATAAAAGAGGGTTGCAGAATAAGAATGAAGAGAGAATATAATCTTACAGAATTAAATAACATGGTATTCCACTTGGTTTGGGTGCATGCTGGTCATGTTTTAGAAGATATTAACTTCCACCATTGTGGAACAAAATGAGGCAGAGAAAACAAAAAAACTGTATCTTGTATATCTCCCAAAATTAAATTGAGTATGTTGAAGGGAATCTAGAAGTGGAAAACATATCTAAGATGTAATTGTAGAAATTTAAAAGTCAAAAAGGAAGAAACATAAAAATGAAGAGGTGTTAAAATATTGTAGTTAAGGTGGGAAAAGGGAAAAATTTTGGAAATTTTTAGTCTGATATAAAAATGAGTTGTAATGGAAAAAGGGAAAAACATTTTTTTTAAGTGGGAGGACCCTCTAGTTCTATATACTATAAATCCCTCAACTTCCCCTGGTGCTTTCCAGGGCTGCTTGGTTAAGAACTTGGTCTTCCCCTATTCTTACAACGGGTCTTCTGGGAGAGGGGTCCGCTGTGCTGATTCTCAGGTATGTGTGCCGGGTGGAGATGCTCTGCCCCCTGCCTGGTGCCAGGCTTAGGGTGAGCTGTTTATCCCGTGAGGCCTTTTTTCCCTGGCGGCCCCACGTCTCCCAGGCACAGGGTGAAACAAGGAGGAAAAACAACACTGGTGGCAGCCAGGTCTCCAGCCCTGGAGTCAGCTCCCCGCAGTAACTACCGCAGTCTCCCAGTTTGTCCTGGCCAAGATGCTCCCATGGCCAGTGTGGGTGCACTGATCTGCACAGCTTGCAGGGCGCCAAGCGGCAGGAGAGTCCTCATTGTCCTTGCCCTCCCCTTCTCTGCCTGTCCCAGGTGGAGTGCAGGATCATGGGCTTTGTCCGCTCTTGGAGCTCTGGGATTCGGGGTCTTGTGCTGCTGGAATTGCATTTCTGGGGAGCCGGGCTCCCAAAGGCAGCAAGGCACAGACCCCTCTATCCGGAGCTGCCCGCCTAACCCACTGGCTTCCCCCTCGATGCCCCACCGGCTGCACACTCCAGCCCTTTACCAAGGTCTGTCCACAGTTTGTGGTGCACTTACCCTGGGCACACTTCCTCTATTAGTGACTCCGGGAAACTGGAGGCTTCACTGACTGCCCCTCCAGCAATTCTGCCCAAATCCCTGCTGAGCACTTTCCCATGCCAGAAAAATCTGGTGTGGATTTTTAAAGTTCCCGCTTCTCCAGGGGTGGGCTTTCCTGTCCCAGAGGCTTTTGCCACCCTGCTTTAGCCTGGCTCCTTGTGGTGCCCCTCCCCGACTTGATTCTTTTTTTCTTTTCTTTTTTTTTTTTTTCCTCACTTTCCTACCTTGCTAGAATCGAAAACTCCTCTCTGTAGCATTCCAGCTTTCTCTCTTTAAATCTCAGGTCAGGGGATCCCTGGGTGGCGCAGCGGTTTGGCGCCTGCCTTTGGCCCAGGGCGCGATCCTGGAGACCGGGGATTGAGTCCCACGTCAGGCTCCCGGTGCATGGAGCCTGCTTCTCCCTCTGCCTGTGTCTCTGCCTCTCTCTCTCTCTCTATCATAAATAAATAAAAATTTTTAAAAAATTATAAAAAAAATAAATCTCAGGTCAAATTCATAGGTGTTCAGGATGTTTTGAAAGTTATCTAGGTAAGTTGGTGGAAGCAGGTGAGTTGAGGACCCCTACTCTTCCACCATCTTGCCCCGCCCTCTGGGATATACGATGTTATTCATATCTCCAGATCCACACAATGAGGTTCGGCCTGTGTTTTGTCGGTAGGGTTGTGCATCTTCTTTGCTGTTGGCTCTCTGGGAGCACATGGGCTCCAGAAGCTTGGTTCTTGTTTAGTTTGCAATGTGCCTTTCTGCTAAGCCCTGGGGATTCTCTGGTGAAGAAGAGACACAACAGTCCCTCCTCTCGGGACTTGGGAAGCCACCGCATATGCTGACTGCTCCTCAGCCCAGAGGGAGGGACAGATGTGTGTGGCCTGAGTAAGCAGACATGTAAAAACAGTCTCATTAGGATAAAAGGACTCTTATCATTCATTCTCCTAAAGTGTTTGGCAAAATTGCCAGTTGTGTTGACTGTTAATCTCTAAATACTTAAGTTCAACTTTTCCCATGGGTTATTGTGCAGATAATAAAATGTACATCCTGGAATTTCCTTCATTTTCACTTCTGGCTGACTGTCGGCATTTTCGGCTCCCCTGTGCCTCGTGGATACTCACATGCCCTTTACATTCACACTGCTTTAGTACAACTGTGCTTTCCCTTTAAAATTTCAAGGATTTTTGAAACAACAAACAAAAAGTTAAGCTAGATACTTAATATAAAGCTTAGTTTGTATAAGAGCAATTCCATTTGGTCAAAGCACATTATATTTGAACAGGAAATAGAGATATTACATGCTATGGACTCAAAGCACACAGTCCATCTGACTCAGAAGCTAATTTGCGTTACCAGCATTTTCAATCAAGATGGATTATTCCATCTCTCACTATCTGGGGCAACTGGCACTATCTCGCCAGCAAAAAGTATCAGGAAAATGAGGTATGTAAAAACTATTGATTTTCATGACCTAATCAATATTTGAGGACTGAGGGGGCAGTGGCTAGATACATTCCTTCCTGGAACTGGTATTTATGTATTGTGATAAAACAAATTTTTAAAATACAGACATGAAAATGTAGCTTACTAAACATCTAATCATGTTACATGTGGCTAAATGGATGAATAAAAATTCCTAATAAATATTTTTCTTAAATAGAAGAACTGACTTTGCAAAAATATGCCCTTTAGCTGGAATGAAAATATTGCTTCTGTTGATATATTGTTTTGGGTGTCCCCCTTTCTAGTAGATGGTTTTACTAGGTTTCTTTGCAATTAATGTACAGTTCTACAACATGGCCTTATAAAATCCATTCTTGAAGGGGTAAATGTAATCTAGCAGCATCTAATATCTTTCTTGAAAGTCTTAAAATGTGTATTCCTTGAAAAGTTATTTTACACGTTTTGCTTTTGCTTTTGAAAGGCAGGGATTAAGCAACACCACTTGTGACAAAATACAATACATAGAGCCTTTTTAGACTGCAGTTAGGGAAGGCAGGAGGCAGCAAAATATGCATTTTGTTGGGTCCCCCTACTGGCAGCCCTCCCTCTATCTCACCACCCATGCAAGAATGGGTGGTGTATGCCCACAGCATCTTCTCAGATGCCTCTATAAACATTGTATGTCTGGCTCCCATGTAGACAGAGTGCCAAAGAAATGATGATAATCCAGGCCTTTTTATAAAAAGTGTATCTGAAATGTGTGTCACTCCAGTGGATTAATATTAGTGTTTGCAATGATGAGACAGGAGATGCTTTAAAAATGAAGAAAACAGGGCAGCCCAGGTGGCTCAGTGGTTTAGCGCCACCTTCAGTCCAGGGCATGATCTTGGAGACCCAGGAATAGAATACAGAATATATACCTCAGTATATATTTAGAGGTGTTAGGTGAATGAATAACATTCTGGAAAACAGATTAAAAATTCGAATATGAGTAAAGTTACTGATAATAATTTTTCTTTCTTTAAAAAGACAAAAGCCAATCGATCACCATTGCAGTCCTTGCCTTTCTATTAGTCTTCCACCTGAATAATGGCTGAGAAGTGATGAAGCTGGTGATCTTCTTGTTCATAGAAATGCATATTCCTGTGGCCATGAGAAATAGTGAAACCCAAAATTAGGAGCTTTCCACATTTGTAAATTCAGGGGACCCCAGAAAAACCTTAGTTAGAGTAATTATTTCACCCATTCTTATGGAAGAAAAAGAACAAAACAGACTTGGTTCTTGGTCCTATTTTGTGTCTATTTTGTGCTTATTTGGTATTGCTTTAGTAGCATCAGAACTTCTTCCCCAAGTCCTCACTCCTAGTACTTTCATCTCATTTTTTTTTTAAGATTTTTTTTTTTTATTTTACAGAGAAAGAGAGGGGGGGAGAGCATGCGAGAGACAGAGAGTAAGAGAGAGAGTGAGAGAGAAAGAGAGAGAGCGAGCAGGCAGAGCCGCAGGCAGAGAGAGATAGAGAAGCAGACTCCCCTCTGACATGGGTCTTGATCCCAGGACCTGAGCCAAAGGCAGATGCTTCACCAACAGAGCCCCTCAGGTGCCTCTCATCTTAACTGTTTTCTCTAGATTTTACAGTTTCTCTTTTTCGTTATCCATGTTCAGCAGACCATCTCCTTCCCTAAGGTGTGAGGTTTCTCTTGTCCTATGACAGCAACTATGGGGGGAATGCTTGCAGGAGGCAGGACTGCAAGGGATTCTTAGAAGCTGGAAGAATGACAGAGAGAAGGGAAGGGGGTCAGAATCTCAGAAGGAAGAGGATGGATGACTGCTTACATGACAAGTCTTGGTGATCTCTCTGCAGTTCGACCTCAGGTAACATTCTTTACTTCAGACATAATGCTTCCCTTCTAAAGACTCACCTCCAAGAATCGTCTTTTGCCGAAAGTTACATTAGGAAATTATTCTGAGGGAAAATTGCACTTTTTTAGAAAAGACTTTGGAATTAATACTTTTTTTCAATAGAAAAGAATAGCTACAAAAATCACTAGCTTTTTGAGGAAAAACTCTGATACAAAATATAGAGGATGAAATATTCATTAAAAAGCAATTTATGACACCTAGTGGCTCAGTTGGTTGGGCGTCTGCTTTCAGCTCAGGTCATGATCTCAGGGTCCTTGGATTGGCCCTGCTTTGGGTTTCCTGCCTAGGGGGGAGCCTGCTTCTCCCTCTCCCTCTGCTACTCCCCTGCTTGTGCTCTCTCTCTCTCTCTTAAATAAATAAATAAATAAAATATTTTTGAAAAAAAGCAACTTAGAAGTAGATTCTCTGAAGTATTTGGATCTGTGTAGAGTCTTTATCACTAATGTCTCTGGATTTAGAGAAGAGAAGATAATATGTCTTTGAAAGAAGAAAAGGTGTTCTAAAGAACAGAAAGATGTTCTTGAGAATTAAAAACATAATAGCAGAGAAAAATTTTCAAAAGATATATTAGAGGATAAAGTTAGAGAAATGTCCAGACTATAATACAAAAGCAAACAAACAAAACCCCTAAAAAACCAAAACCAAATCAATAAAAAAAAAAAACACACGCAATTAACTGGAAAATTGGAGAGAAAAGATAAGAAAATTAAATGGTAATCCCAGAATGTCCAGCATCCAAAAGGAGTCCCAGAAACAACAGTGAGCCAGAAACAAAATTATCAGAGATGTGAGTCAAAAATATTTCTCAGGGATCCCTGGGTGGCGCAGCGGTTTGGCGCCTGCCTTTGGCCCAGGGCGCGATCCTGGAGACCCGGGATCGAATCCCACATCGGGCTCCCTGTGCATGGAGCCTGCTTCTCCCTCTGCCTATGTCTCTGCCTCTCTCTCTCTCTCTCTCTGTGACTATCATAAATAAATAAAAATTAAAAAAAATATATTTCTCAGAAAAAGAAAAAAAATATTTCTCAGAGAAGGACACATTTTTTTCTAGATGAAAAGATTTACTGGGTGCACAGAATGATGGAGGAAAAGAGATTACCTCCAATAAAAAATTATGTAATTTTAGGATAGCAGCAGCAAAGAGATATCCAGCCTCATATTTCCCAAGAGCTACTACAAAAATTAGTGTCTAATAGAACAAGTCTTTCAAAATTATTTTCAACCTAGAATTCTCTACCCAGCCAAACTACGAATTAAGACTGTTGATATTACAAACTCATTTTTAGATATGCAAAACCTGAAGGAATTTTCCTCTCCTGCTGTTTTCTCTGTCAGCTCCTAGAAGATGTGCTGTCCTGGATTACGGGAGTGAACTGAGAGTGAGGAGGATCTGGGATACATTACATGAGGATCCATCACAAAAGTAAAGTGAAGAGACTCCTTGGGATGATGCCAAAGAGAAGATCCAAGAACAACATACATTTGAATCTAGACCACAGCTGGGTCCAGGTTCATAGACAGTCTTCAAGAGGCTAAAATTCAAAAAACACGTAGCACATTGGATGAATTAAATGAAGATTTAGATTGAAGGAGTGTAGAGTTTTGTTGAATTAGTCATACATACACAGAACATTAAGCATATGAATACAGAAAAAAAATTTTTAATTACTGGGTTTCAGGACACAGAGCAGTGGTGCCAGGAAAGACACACACATGTCACAGCTTGGACTAGCACTGCATTATCCTAACATAATAGTTACACCATAACTATCCTGGAATGATATGGAGCTGTGAAACATGTTTGTATGTGTCCATGTGGGTGTGTGTATGAGAGGAGGGAGAACGTGAAAGTGAGCTAAATGCTCAGCTTCGGTGGGAAGTCCATAGATAATGACAAACCTGGAAAATCAGAAATCACAATATTACTAAGTTATGTGGATATAAGGATTGAAATTATAAAATAATCAGTTAAATAGTTGACATTCTTACCTCTGGGGATCAGAAAGTGGGGGAAATGAAGAACATACGGTTGCTGTTTTTTTTATAACATGCTTATGGAGTCCTTAAATTGTGCATGTGCATAACTTGATAAAATTAAAAATGGAATTGAAAACAAAGCAATAGCTATAGAAATCAAAATAGATATAAAAATCATTTTCTTAATATTTAACAAAAGTTCCCTATACAGTATCTAAAGACCTACTTTAAAAATTAATAGAATTGTGGCATATGTCTAGCCATTGGCCTGGGATAACATTTTAAATTTATTTTTTATGGTTTTATTTTTAAAGATTTTATGTGTTTATTTTAGAGAAAGGGAGTAGCAGGAGGAGCAGAGGGAGAGGGACAAGCAGACTCCTTGCTGAGCACAAAACTTGATGCAGAGTTCAGTCCCATGACTCTGAGATCATGACCTGAGCTGAAATCAAGAGTCAGATGCTTAACTGACTGAGCCACCCAGGTGCCTCCCTAGACATCATTTCTTAAATTTACAAAGTTGTCTCTTTAATAAAAATCAGGCTGGTTACTTTTGAAGAGAGACCAAGGATGGTGGAAGGGTTTATTGCTGAATGAGTCTATGGAAAGCATTGGTGAATGTGTCAGCATACTCTTTGAGCTCCTTAGAGAACCATAATCTGTTTCTGAGTGGCTGACATATCACTACTTCTTTGGGCATCACACTACCAGAGACAAGAGACTTGGTACCAAGAAGGATAAGGACTCATAGAGAAACATAATTAGGCCACATTGGAGGGAAGGATCATTTATGGGGTCTTTGGACTGACTTTAATTTCTTCCTAATGGGAAATTTGTGACAGTTTTAGATGGATGGCTCTATAAACATTTCTAAAGAAGGAAACATCTCTCACATCTATCATCAATCACACCTTTTCCCCTCTGAAATTTCAGCCCCCTGTCCTCCTAACATATCCCCTCTTTGTTCTGCAGGGAAGGGCCCATGTGAGTCTGTGGTTAATGATAGTGATAAGGATTGAGTCTTAAACTATAAGACATAAAGTTATAAATCAATAAGGGAAAAAAATCCCCATTGTAGCATTTGATTAGAGAAGGAATCACTTTCTCCTATCACAGAGTGAAGGCTTATCCTGAAGGCTAGCCACCTTTTTGACCACCGTCTTCATCATAGAGGTGTTCTTTCCCACCTGCACTGTAATCATAATGTTCTCATTTCCAGTGATTTTTAGAACACCTCGCAGAGTCCAAGTCTCAATTGTTCCCATTAATGAGACCTGTGCTGTAGCATCTGGTTGATCCCTGTGCTGGGGAAACTGCCTACTTGCACCCACTCTCTCACACTTCCAAAACATAACCTCCCCTGAGTCCTACACATCTTTCCATCTTTAGCCTGTAACTTTCTCCTGGAAGCATCGTTAGATAATGCTGCTCTAGGTTTATCATGACAAACAGCTGATGACAAGGCACTGTGTTGATTCCCAATTTCTTCCCTGAGACCCTAAGATTTATTAGGGCAGGAAAGTTTCTACTTTTGTCACCACTGGTTCTCCTGGGCCATACAGCATCTGTGATCGACACATACCTGTTAATCCCTATGTGAACAGCACAGAGAGACTATGGGAATTGCCAGTCTCCACCCCAAATGGAAACATTGAAATCTGCAAAGTGCTTGGCTTTCTTAAAGGAGAAGTTCTTGGAATCCATTAACAAACGCATCTTCATTTATATTATAGTTGGTCTAGAGCTGATGAGCAACATCTAATATACTTGAGGGTTGCATTAGATGAACAGCAAGTCATTTGGCACAGTAAAATGCTTTTAATATGATTTGTTCCAATCTTTCTATTTTATTACAGCCGGGACACCGACAGCAGACTGGCCCACCGGCGGCAGACGATTCTCCGTGAGAAGGGGAGAAGGCTAGCCAACCGGGGACCAGCATACATGTTTAATGATCGCTCAACAAGCTTAT
Source organism: Nyctereutes procyonoides (assembly GCF_905146905.1). Lineage (NCBI taxonomy): Eukaryota > Metazoa > Chordata > Mammalia > Carnivora > Canidae > Nyctereutes > Nyctereutes procyonoides. Next base: position 59,629,260 of record NW_026575140.1, on the reverse strand, counting down.
CTGTTGAGGAGGAGCGTTTTTTAGATGCTGCTGAATATGGCAACATCCCGGTGGTGAGGAAGATGTTAGAAGAATGTCTCTCACTGAACGTCAACTGTGTAGATTACATGGGCCAGAATGCCCTGCAGTTGGCAGTGGCCAATGAGCATCTGGAAATCACAGAACTTCTTCTCAAGAAAGAAAACCTGTCTCGAGTTGGGGACGCTTTGCTTCTAGCTATTAGTAAAGGTTATGTTCGGATCGTGGAAGCTATTCTCAGCCATCCAGCTTTTGCTGAAGGCAAGAGGTTAGCAACCAGCCCCAGCCAGTCAGAACTCCAGCAAGATGATTTTTATGCGTATGATGAAGATGGGACACGGTTCTCTCATGATGTGACCCCAATCATTCTGGCTGCCCACTGCCAGGAATATGAAATAGTGCACACCCTCTTGCGGAAGGGTGCTCGGATTGAACGGCCTCATGATTATTTCTGCAAGTGCAGTGAATGCAACCAAAAACAGAAGCATGACTCCTTCAGCCACTCCAGATCTAGGATTAATGCCTATAAGGGCCTGGCAAGTCCAGCTTACCTATCACTGTCTAGTGAAGACCCAGTCATGACAGCTTTAGAACTTAGCAATGAGCTGGCAGTGCTGGCCAACATTGAGAAAGAATTCAAGGTAGGTCTCTTACGTTAAGGACTTCACTCTCCAAAAGCCAGAGTCAAGGTGTATCCATATGCTTCTAGTAGGTGCAGCATCATGCTAGTTACCGTGGAAAGGAAATAATTTTATATATTTTCTGAACAAACTCTTTGTTGTAATGAAAATGTAGTAAAACTTGTGATCACTGCCATTTTGAGATGGTCTACTGTAGACACTTTACATTTGTTATGTCTAATTCTTATCACAGCCTTGAGAAGATATGAGATACTTTTCAGATGAAATGGAGACATAGAAAGGTTAATTAAGGCCCAAGACACACATCTGTTAATTGGCAAGCTGGGCTCAGAATCCAGGCATGCAGTACTCTAGAGCAGGTTCTATCTCCTGGGGAACCACGTCTGGGTTCAAAGCATGGTGATAGGTGCCACTGAGGCCAGAAAGATGAATAAGCTGAAAGAAGTCCTGGTTTGACTGGAGAGACACATGTGCATGTAAATAGATGTGATATAGAGAGAAGTGGAAGTACTAGGTGAGCTATAGTCACTGTGCTCTGCAGTCCCAGTCAGTTCTCAGGGGAGTTACAGGTGCTATGGCATTTCAGCTGCATAGGGCAGAGTGCAAAGGATCTGGGGAGGCAGGGGAGGGAAAAGATATTTCAGAGCCAGATGACAGCAAAAGCTATAGCTCGTAGCTACAAAAGAAGTAGTCAAGGAGTCTTTTTATAGAAGATGCATGGAGAGATATGCCAGATACCTCTCGGTCCACATGGTTTGTGCTGCATTTAGAGAGGATGAAAGCCCAGATTCCCAGCCCCAGAATTTCCATCAGTCATTGCTTTTCAACTCAGAGGTTGACAGGCAAACACTCACTGCTAATTTACTAGTGTATGGTGAGAGCATGTGGCCCAAAGACATGACCCACAGTTAACTCAACCTGCCAGCTTCACATTTCCTTTCAAGGAACCAAAATCACAGTGCAGCATCTGGCTAATGAACTACTGCCAACACTCATTTCAAGTGACTTTACCTGTCAATTTCAGAGAATTTAAAATATGAAAACATTTGTAAAGGGATTCCTATAGTCTTATTCTTTCTTTTTTTTTTAAATTTTGTTTTGTTTTGTTTGAGAATATGTCTTGAGAATTAGTAGTGAACTGGAAACAGTTTTTTAGGTCAGGCATTAAATAGCACAAAGCTCCCATACTTTTTCAGCTCGTGAGGTTCCTACTGAACAGTACTGCCCCCCACTGGAACATGCTCTCCTTTTAAATATCTAATTTCACCTGAGCCTTTTTGGAATTGTAGGGAACATCGATTTTGATCCTTACATTTTTGTCTTTTTAAAGGCTAAGGATACATCTAGGAGTTGAAGGCTAATATAAGAAAGGTTAGATGCATTGAAGTTTACCTTTAGCTGCATGGGTACTTGCAAATATCAAGGATGGGCCTGTTTTCAGATCTTGCCTTTAATGGCATAGAATAAAATAATTGTGCTTTACTGAAAGCTTGCTAAATGTTCAGCAGCATGCTAAGTACATTCTACATGTGGTTTGCTTAATCTCATTTAACCTCAGTTTTCTCCTTTGTAAAATAGGAATACTAATAGCACCTACTTCATATATTGGTTTTAACCTATCTGAGATCACATGCCTGAGCAGTGGAAGATCTGTGATTTGATTGTAGATATATTTTAGTGTAAAAGTGCAAACCAGTAGCCATTCTACTTGATAGTGGACATGGGGAACATATACACTCACACACCTCAAAATTTGTTGCTAAGATCCTAACTGACTATTGCGTGAAAAGGGTAAGGATATTTCCTTGTGACTCTGTGTATACTATCTGAGCAGATACCTGTCTGGAAGTAGCATGAGCCATTTGTCTTTGGGAATCTGTTTGCATCTGCCATTAGCAAAGTCTAGCCTATGTAGAAGTCACTAACTTGTGTTGGAAGGCCACTTGGCATGATTTACAGAGAGGAGTAAAGCACCCAAGTAGGTGCTTTATACAAATCCATATAGACTTGCCCCAGCATCTTCCTCTCCTGATTCTTCCAAGAGATCTTTCATCCTAAGCATACCAGTACTTCCAGGATGGAGGAGACAACTAGCAAAGCTGTGGCTCTGAAGGTAAACTCTGCCACTCAGGCTTTGTGACCTCAGGGGACCTTATTTTTTTTTTTTTAAGTTTCTTTTTCTTTTTAATTCAGTTAGCCAACCTGTAGTAAGTATATCATTAGTTGAAGAGGTCGAGTTCAGTTACATATCAGTTGCATCTAACACCCATTGTTCATCACATCACATACCCTCTTTCATGTCCATCCCCAAGTGACCCCATCCATCCCCTCTCCCCTCCAGTGATCCTCAGTTTCTTTCCCAGAGTTAAGAGTCTCTCATGGTTTCTCTCCCTCTCTGATGACTTCCCATTCAGTTTTCCCCCCTTCTCCTATGATCCTATGCACTGTTTCTTATATTCTTCATGAGTGAAACCCATATAATTGTCTTCCTCTGATTGACTTATTTCACTCAGCATAATACCCTCTAGTTCCATCCACATTGATGTAAATGGTAAGATTAGATTTTTGATATGCAAAATGGGAATAGTATTTACCCTACTTGCTTCCCAGGTCTTCAAAGATCAAAAGAAAAGCATTCTACATAGAAAGTGGCATAATTCTAAAAGGCAAAGGGTTTGGGGCCAAACAGAATTGGATTTGAAGCCTGATTTTGATACTAAGTGGCTGGATGATCTTGGACACATTCTTAACCAAACTAAGCAAGATGATTTTGAAGATTACATGAGACAATGGAATCCATTTGCAATGCAACAAGCTCCAGCTAATATATTTTCTTGATTCACATTGGGCTATAAATGGCCTCATTTCAATGGAAGAGAAAACACAGACCTGAATGAAGATACTAATACATAGTGTATATAACCTAGAGGTTTTTTTTAATTGAAGTATATTATATCCCCACTCACACTGCAGGCAAGTTCTCTTTTTTCTACATTCTTGGCAACACATTATTGTCTTTTTTATTTTAGCCATTCTCACAGATGGAAGGTGGTATCTCATTGTGGCTTGCATTTTTCTGATGAATAGTGATGTTGAACATGTTTTCAAAACGTGAATTTTTGATGTTTGAATATGATCTACACTTTCTAAATCTTCCCAACATTATATTATAATCAGTAATAAATTACAACAAAAAGCATTTTCATTAAATTTTCTTTTCTCCAAAGAGGAGAATTTTGGTTTGCAGCCTTTATATTAGATCTTATCTTTTGACTCTGATTTTGGTACATAAAGTTCCTCAATAACAACTTAGTAAGTAGATAAATGACACATGTTTGTTTTTCTCGAGAACCTCTCTAAATGTCCTGTGTTTCTCAAGTTTACCAACACAGTTTTTTTTATTTTATTTTATTTATTTATGATAGGCATACAGTGAGAGAGAGAGAGAGGCAGAGACGTAGGCAGAGGGAGAAGCAGGCTCCATGCACTGGGAGCCCGATGTGGGATTTGATCCCGGGTCTCCAGGATCGCGCCCTGGGCCAAAGGCAGGCACTAAACCGCTGCGCCACCCAGGGATCCCTTACCAACACAGTTTATAAGATCTTCCAAAGATCTATCAAATATATAATATGCGCTTGCTGATGAAGTCATGAACGAACATAAGAGATACGACATGTGCAAAGTAGTAAGATCTGGCTGAGGGGAAAGTTGCTCACTTTGTATTTCTTCTGAACCAACAGATGAATTTGACACGGTACATGACTTTTCGACTTTTCCATAGCTTTGATTATGTTTTAGACAAATCTCTTTTCTTTGGATAGGAAGAAAATCTTTACGGTGCTAAGATATTTCAGAAATCACTCAGCAGACCAGCAATTAAAGCACATTGAAAGAAGAGTAAACCTAAGATAGAATTTTTCTGTTTTTCTCTATAAACTATCAAGTCACTGATAAATTCCACTGCATAGCATAGTAAATGTGCTACTTCTCCATTATTGTTTTGTTTTGTTTTGTTTTGTCTTTCCTAGAATGATTACAAAAAACTGTCGATGCAGTGCAAAGATTTTGTTGTTGGACTCCTTGATCTGTGCAGGAATACGGCAGAAGTGGAGGCCATCCTGAATGGGGATGTTGAAGCATGCCCCAGTGGCGGAGATCACGGTCGTCCAAATCTCAGCCGTTTAAAACTTGCCATTAAATACGAAGTAAAAAAAGTAAGGTCAGGCATGAAGCCCATGTATGCTATTTCAGGTTTTATTGGTGCGATGTAAGGATGAGGGGCTGGCATAATGCTCTCGAGCTGGGTTTCACTAACCTGCAGGTGCACGAGGCAGGTTCTTTAAGTAACCCTTAGAGCTTAGGTGTGAATCTTTGAAACCTAGACTTGTCCAGGCAGTGATTGCCACTTTCTTGTGCTTGTCTCATGCTGTGAAAATGACTTTGTGTGTCCTGATTATCAGGTACTAGTTATATAAAAGGAACAGCAGCACTGGAGACCCAGTTTCATTTACCATTTGTTTCTGTGTGCTGGTTTGGGACCAGTGCCCTTGATTCCTTCTGGGGTGCATCTGAATCCCTCCAACACTCTCTGGGGACCACTTTCAGTCTCTGCCTTCATGTCATGCCCTCCATTCTTGATTGCTTTCTTAGATTAGGTATCTTTTTAAAAAAACACAAAAGTTTTTAAGGACAGTTTCTATTAAACTAGTCTATATAAGAAAGAGTCTAATAAAACTTACCATATATGCTTATGGCAAGTTTTCAAGCAGTATAGACATGCCACCTTTCTCTTTCCCCAATTCTTTTTTTTTTTTAAGATTTTACTTTTAAGTAATCTGTACACCCAATGTGGGATTGAACTCACAACCTCAAGATCGAGAGTGGCAGGCTCTAGGGACTGAGCCAGCAGAAGCCCCTCTATATTCCCAATTCTTAGTGGAGAGTAGTTAAGCACTATTATATTCCTCTCCACAAATTTACATCTTGGATATCTTCACATTTCAGTTAATAAACATCCATCTCATCTTTTCAAAAGCTGTTTGTATATTATTATTTCATTTAATCAGCTTGCTATTTAAGAGTGTTTATTATTTTCTTCAGGTTTTCATTAATTCAAAATATTTGCTAAGTTTCCCTTCAAAAAAAGTGTACTGGTGTATATACATGCCACTGGTATACCAGAGGACTTATTTTTTTCTATTCACAATGGGTGTTATTAAATCTTACCATTCAGAGAAGATAAACATTGTATCATGTTTTAATTATCTTCAAGGTTAACCATCATTAACCATTTGTATTTCTTTTATCTCACCTTTCAATATTTTTAAATCAATTTTTATTTTGCACTGTTGCCTTTTGTATATTAAATAATGTTGCCCTCTGTCATATGTGGTGTTCACTTATAAAAAATAAATATGCTAGAATAAAAATTGGGGAAAATAACAAGTAAAATTTAATTATAAAGTTTTCTTAATTGAAAGAGTTTATGGCACAAGAATAAAAATGTATCAGTGGAATAGAAGAGGCAGCCTAAGCACAGACCCATATACAAATGGGAGTCAGTGGGTGTAGCATTGTGGGTCAGTGCAGAAAAGGTGGCATGCTTTTTTTAAAAAAGTATTTAAATATCTGGCCAGTAGAGTCTTTACATCACTCTTTCAAGATGGAGAAAAACATATGAGTCCTTGTGCAAAGAACTGATTAATCTTTTTATAATATTAAATTTCAGAAATTTTTCTATGCTTTCAAAGAAAGACCATTAGTAGTAAAGGAAGAGTTTGATAAATGGGAATCTTCAAATCTATATAATACATATTAGAAACTCCTGCCACGTTGCTTGATGCCTGTCAACTAGATGTTTAATGTATGTCCTGTAATTCAAACAATATTTTTCATGGAAAACCCCAGAACAAAATATTAAAACACAAGAAAGGAGTTTATGAACTTTTCTTTGATCAAGCTATTAAATGTTTTCTCACTTCCCTGCTAGTTTGTAGCTCATCCAAACTGTCAGCAGCAGCTTCTGTCCATATGGTATGAGAACCTGTCTGGCTTACGGCAGCAGACCATGGCGGTGAAGTTTCTTGTGGTCCTCGCAGTGGCGGTCGGATTGCCCTTCCTGGCTCTCATTTACTGGTTCGCTCCATGTAGCAAGGTACGTCTGCAGAGCCCGGACCTGAATAGTGTCCTGGATGTCTGCAGAGTCATATATCTAGAGCCAGTGAATCAGGGAAAATTCTGTTTCCCAGATGAACATTTCATGGAAGTCACAGTTGGGTTTAAATAATATTATTGTTCTTAGTATTACAAAAATAATATTAATTTGCTGTAGGAGATAGACAGGAAAATGGATATAGAATTAACCTGTTATACCACCACTACTGAGCTGAGAAAGAAGACTAGTTACTGTGTTAGTATATTTCCTTTCAATCCCCACTAGAGGCGTGTCTTTTCATATATTTTTATAAACTTAATGAGGTCATAGTATGCATTGAACAGATATTTTAAATATAATACTAAAATATAATTTTTTTGTCCTTTATTCCTCCTCAGGCAAGGTCCGAGATACTCGTTCTTTTTTGTGTGTATTTATTTTAGCCAATTTGACCAGATAAATCTCAATTTAAATAAAGAAAAACCATGTAAATACTAATGTGATGCTCATTTCAGTGAAGAATATTTATTTTAGGGACAAAGAACACTGCGATGGGACAGCAAAGATAGTCTGTCAGCAAAATCCATCTGCTCAGACTTTGGTGGAGATACTATGTTCAAAGGGCCCAGCCTTTCATTAGTGTGACAGCACAAGTCTGAACTATGTTGACCTGTCACTCTTCACAGGCACAGAATTCTATGTCTTGCATTGCCAGCAATCTCATTCTTCATGTTTTTGAAGCTACATTTCTGGACTGTGTAAGTCTCAATTCTGAGAGTCAAACTGAAATAACTGAAACGATGTGGCTAAAATGTCTGCTGGACCACCCGGGTGCTGTGTACAAACACCAGTCAAATACTTGCTGTTCTTTATGCGGGCAGGACTCATCTTCAAACATTTGTAGCACATGGATGCAAACACATGAGTCACCATAAGCAACATATTGTCTTCTTTTTACTTAGTCACATATTTGATGGGATTTAAAGGGACCTTTCTAAGTGGACTTGGGCCACAGTGGAGCCAGGCTTCCTCACAGAGGAAAAGACATAGTCCCCTGCAGGGGCAATGATGGGAACTGCTGGAAACTCAGGATTTTTTCCTGAAGGCAAAATCTGTCATCATAGGAGTTTTTTTCCCTTAAAATATATAAGGCCCTCATATTGAGCTTCTAGAAGTAAAACAGAAAAGGTAAAAATAGTGAGATTTAGTAGATTTAGAAATTAGTAGTGTTTTTTTTTCTAGAAAGTTATCATTTTTCTTTTCTTCTCTTTGTCATAGAAATGACAGATTTCTTATTGAAACAAAAATCCAGAATTATCCTTACTAGCACATAGGTCACATCCACGTGCATAGGTACTCCCTTCCTACCTTACTGCTCCCAAGTCTTCAGAGATTTAGCTGAATTGAGTAGCCAGGGCGGGAGTGTTCTGAATTATCCTGGTTTCCTGATGACTCTGTGATCAAACTGTAGTATCTTTCCAAACTGAATGATTGTCCTTTTCCATATCCAGGGAGTTCAGAAGCATGATGACTTCCAGAGTGCTTGGTGTTTTGACAACACTATTTTTTTTTTTTTTTGACAACACTATTTTTGACAGTCCTTAGAGTTTCTTAGATTTTGACTGAATCCTAATTAACCTTATTTCCTTTACTATTTCTTCTTTCCTGGTCATGTTTCTTTCCTTGCATCTGTTTTCCACTCTCGTTTATGAACCCTGAGGCAAATAATTAAATTAAAAGGACACTGTCAAGGTATTTTTGTTTTTATTTAAAATCTATTTTATTACCTGTTATTTAGCTTTTGAAGTATGATGATAAAATTGACCTTCACAATTTTTCCCTTAGCAATGAACATAAATACTATTTACAGGTTATAGGGGAATATTGCTTAAAAGCTATATTGATGTTTTTATTTAAAATACTATTTTAAGTGAAAGAGATTATAGGGAAAAGGAGAGAAAATGAGTGGGAAATATCAGAGATGGTGACAGAACACGAGAGACTCCTAACTCTGGGAAATGAACAAGGGGTAGTGGAAGGGGAAGTGGGGGGGGGATGGGGTGACTGGGTGACAGGCACTGAGGGGGGCACTTGATGGGATGAGCACTGGGTGTTATGCTATATGTTGGCAAATCGAACTTCAGTAAAAAAATATACAAAAAAAGAAAATAAAATACTATTTTAAATACTAGGGGAGTCTGGGTGGCTCCACTGGTTAGGCATATGACTCTGGATTTCAGCTCAGGTCATGATCTCAGGGTTCTAGTTCAAGCCCCTAGCTAGGCTCCAGGCTGAGTGTGGAGCCTACTTAAGAAAAAAAAAAAAACTACTTTGAATACTAAACAATTTCTGACACATCCATAAGAATTAAGCCAGATCAGATTGCAGGCCTGTATACCTTGACAAAGTCCCTATTTCCGTGTAAAGTTGGTTTTCTTTCCTCAAGTCTGCTTCCTTCTAGCAGAAAGTTTTTTTCTTTACTTGTTTCCTTTGTCCACCATAATCCAAATATGTTTTATGCTCATTACAATAAAAATAGGTCATGCTGTGATTTCAAGCCATTTTAGCTTAAGCTAACTTCAACTTTTAAAAAAAATTTATTTAAATTCAATTTAATTGAATTGATTAAATTTATTCAATTGTGTCAGAGGTAGAGGTCAGTGATTCTTAAGTTGCATGAAGAGCACATGCATGTGCTCTTCCCACATCCCAGTGCTCATCACATGGTGTGCCCTCCCTCTTTTGGTAATCCCCCAGTCACCCCCTCCCCCACCCCAGAGACCTTCAGTTGCTTTCCTAGAGTTCAGAATCTCTCATGTTTTGTCTCCCTGCTTTCATTGTATTTTATTTTTCCCTCTCTTCCCCTATGATCTTCTGTTTTGTTTCTTAAATTCCATATATTAGTGAAATCATGTGGTATTTGTCTTTCTCTGATTTATTTTGCTTACCATGGAATATTAGCCATCAGAAAGAATGAATTCTTTTTTTTTTTTAATTTTTATTTATTTATGATAGTCACAGAGGGAGAGAGAGAGAGAGGCGCAGAGACACAGGCAGAGGGAGAAGCAGGCTCCATGCACCGGGAGCCCGATGTGGGATTCGATCCCGGTTCTCCAGGATCACGCCCTGGGCCAAAGGCAGGCGCCAAACCGCTGCGCCACCCAGGGATCCCAGAAAGAATGAATTCTTGCCATTCGCAATCATGTGGATGAACTGGAGGGTATTATGCTGAGTGAAATAAGTCAGTCAGAGATTGCTTCCACCTTTCCTGTTCCTATTGGTATTTGGCAGTTAGGTATTTAGTCATCATTAAATACTTGAAAAAAGTATAATATATAATCTCCAAAGCCAAGTATTTCTTTCAACACTTAACGTCAAACATTTGTCAGGCCCATTAATTATTTACCTTGTTCAATTGGTAAGTCCCCTTATTTATGGTCATTTTTATTATTTTTTAATTTTTGTAAAGAATTTTACTTATTTATTCATGAGAGACACACAGAGAGAGAGAGAGGCAGAGACACAGGCAGAGGGAGAGGGAGAAGCAGGCTCCATGCTGGGAGCCTGATGTGGGACTCGATCCCGGTTCTCCAGGATCACACCCCGGGCTTCAGGGGGCGCTACACCGCTGCGCCACCGGGGCTGCCCTACAGTCATTTATTTTTAGAAATTTGTTTATATCCCAGCATACATGGACGACAGATTTTACTAAAATGCATAACTCACTTCAATTCCTGAAGTCCACTGAATGGTGCCAAAACCTCCCTTAGTTTAAAGAGGAACACAACTCTCAATAATTTGTAGTAAGACATAGAGGTGTATGGAGGTGCCTGGGTGGTGTGATCAGGTGGGTTTCAGACTCTGTTTTCAGCTCAGGTTGTGATCTTGAGGTCCTGGGTTGGAGCCCCCGTGTCTGCTCCGTGTTCAGAGGGGAGTCTACTGGAGATCATCTCTCTCTCCGTCTTCCCCTCCTGCTCATGCACTCTCTCAGATAAACAAACAAACAAATAAATCTTTAAAAAAGAGAGAGAGAGGGCAGCCTGTGTGGCTCAGCAGTTTAGCGCTGCCTTCTGCCCAATGCCTGATCCTGGGGACTCGGGATCGAGTCCCAGGTCGGCTTCCTGCATGGAGCCTGCGTTTCTGCCTCTCTCTCTCTGTGTCTCTCATGAGTAAATAAAATCTTTAAAAAAGAGAGAGGAGAGACTAGACTAGGATTAATTTCAGCTTTAGCTTCTATGATTTTGAAAAACATAGACGAGTAAGGTTTCTAGGAACAGAGAACTTGATTGCATCCCTTCCACTGTAATGTTAAGCTTTTTTCAGTATTAAAAGAACCTTTTGGGACCCCTGGGTGATTCAGCGGTTTAGCGCCTGCCTTCAGCCCAGGGCGTGATCCCCGTGTCCTGGGATCAAGTCCCACCTCAGGCTCCCTGCATGAAGCCTGTGTCTCTGCCTGTGTGTGTGTGTGTGTGTGTGTGTGTGTGTGTCTGTCTGTGTCTCTCATTAATAAATAAATAAAATCTTAAAGATAAATAAATAAAAGAACCTTTTTTTCCCTCAAAGAATTGACATATCTCTGTACTTTAAGGAGAATAATATGAAATTATTTGTAAACCAAATAGAATCATTAACTCTGAAACAAGAATTCCTGCTTTCAGATTCCAGCTCTACCACTTAAGGAGCTGTGTGACTTTTAGGCTGGTTTCTGGATCTTAGGATCCTCAAATTCTTCATCAGTAACACAGAGTCTTAGGGGCACCTCCCCTTAGACTGTTGTCACGGACATGAGTGAACAGAGTAAAGCACTGAAACTATTACTTGCTGGCTAAGTGTTGATGGGTTATTAATTTACACATTTTTCTGTAATAATAAATTCAATTGAAAATCTGTTAAAAGCAATGAAGCCCCCTTCCAAGAAGAAATCTAATCTGCACATATATGCTGAGTCATTTGCTATTTCAGGGGATGTATGGATCCCCTGAGACTCATCCTGGACACCCTGTCCCTCTGCCCACCTAAGACTTGTGCATCTCTGATGGAAACTAATTCTGTACAACAGAAGCAAAAGAGCTTTTATTGTTTCCATATTTCACATGAAGAATATGATTTCCCCATAACTCAGGAAATTTACTCATTGCCATTCAGCTAATGAGAGAATGACTCTGGAACCTGAAGTTACAATATTGGACTTTAAATCCAGTGTCATTTCAGGATGTTGTTCCCAATATGCTATGGGAACTGCCTGTCATCCTGTCCTCAGTTGGGGGTTCTGTGTGTGGTACTCGTGACTCTACTCTGTCAACCTGAACACCAGCACAGCCACATCAGGTGCACCTGTGTCTGTGACACATGTGTGAGGACAGCAGGTAGAGCAAACACGGATCTAGGATCTTTACATGGCAAGTGGATTCAGTTCCATATTTTCTTTTTTTTAAGATTTATTTATTTATTTATTTATTCATGAGAGAGAGAGAGAGACAGAGAGAGAGAGAGAGAGAGGCAGAGACACAGGCAGAGGGAGAAGCAGGCTCCATGCCGGGAGCCCGACACCGGACTCGATCCCGGGACTCCAGGATCGCGCCCTGGGCCAAAGGCAGGTGCTCAACTGCTGAGCCACCCAGGGATCCCCAGTTCCACATTTTCATCCACTAAATTAGTTTGGCTTTTATGATTAGTGATGGCACTATACTTTGCCTTTTGTCATAAAATACTATTTTGTCAATGTTATATAATATTTTAAGAATTTAAGTATCATTTAACAGAAAAGTTAACTTATTTAATTGTAAGTCCAGAATATCAGCAAGTGTAGATGAGGGATATGACCAAAATTTTAAGACAGCATAAAGAATTATTATTCTTTCATTAGTTATATAAATATACATAATTATCTTGGAGAACACCGGAGTACACAGGTATTTATTACTGTGTATATGCGTGTGTTTTGCAAAGTAGACAAACCAGAGTTAAGATTTTCTTTCGGTGTGTGTTGTGGCAGATGGGGAAGATCATGCGCGGACCCTTCATGAAATTTGTGGCACATGCTGCCTCCTTTACCATTTTTCTGGGACTGCTGGTCATGAATGCAGCTGACAGATTTGAAGGCACCAAACTCCTTCCTAATGAAACCAGCACGGATAACGCAAGACAGCTGTTCAGGATGAAAACATCCTGTTTCTCATGGATGGAGATGCTCATTATATCCTGGGTAATAGGTAAAGACTGAGATTCTGTCCTCATTTTTTGTGTGTGTGGCCTGAGCAGTTGGGCTGACTGACCCTGATTCCTTTACGCAACACTTACACAGATGCATCCAGGTGATGTGGCACACCGCACACCAGGATTTTCCCTCTGTTTCTCCCCCCCCCTTTTTTTTTTTCCTTTTTTCTCCCTCTGTTTCTTAAGTGTACTTATCTTGGGTTCAGTATCAGGTGCATGGTCTTCTCACACACCACCTGTTTTTTAAGTTTCCAAGAAAAACCTGGAAGAAAACAGTACAATAGTATTAATCAAATCTGGCTGATGATGAAGTACTGCTATTCATATTTTGGGAGAGCTGAGACTTCTGATTTAAAGGCAACCACATGATTTTATGTTGAGTTTTACTGGGAATAGAGCTATTAGTCACTCCCATTTACTGAACAGCTATTACGTGCAGAACTGTTCAAAGCACTTTACAGACATCAAACACACAATCTCTCTGAGTCGTAGTTCTGTAATCTGTAGCCTGACTTGAACACATATTTTACAGTGTTTATCTGAGGACTGAGTAATTTGCTTTAGATCCCCCATACAGTGGGTAAAGCAGAGAGCATGCAGGCTGTTTGTCTTCAGAATCAATCATGCACATGGCTTGTCCTTAAATATAATGCAAATGTGAAAGGTATTTCAATGAGATGTTTGTGCATTCACAAACATGAATTCAGTAGCCAGGTGGTGCCTTAGTTAAGGAAGGAGGGCACCTAGGTAAGTGCGCAGAGCCCCTGCAGTAAGGGGAGTTCAGTGTGGTCAAGGTCAGTCAGTACATCCATCACTGACAGATACTGTAGCTGAGGTGCTGTTAGGATCACATGAACATGCACAGAGTAGGCATCTAAGTCTGAGTGAGGTGGAATATAGAAGGGGCAGAGGCCACCTCCCTGGACAGACCTTCCCACTCAGACTTGGAAATAAGGCAAAGTCCGCAGACCTAGAGTTTTGGGGAGAAAGGATGCTAGGAGGCCTGGAAACCCTGCCAGTGGAACTGTGGAGATGGGATGGCACCTGGCACACTTGAAACGTCAGGAGGTGGCACTGCTCCAGTGCAGGGACCTTGGAGTGTGGATCAGTGGTGGCCACATGGCCCCAGCGGCTTTCAGCATTAGGTACCGGTGTCAGCACATCTTAGCAAGGTCACAGCAGCCGAGAGGTGCTGAGTGCAGAGGCCTAGACCTAACCTCAGCCTCCCTAGCATCTAGGGAAGGGTGGGTGTGAGGGTAGGCCTCCAGGAAAGCCAGTGCTCTGCATGTAGGGAGGGAGCCCGTGGGCCCCACCTGGGATTACTGGGTGGTGGCTTCACTTCTCTGACAGTGGAGCAGAGAGACTGTCATGCTTGTGCTCAACCCGACCCAGGAGAATGAGAAGCTGAGGAGTAGGTCTGAGCTGTGGTTGGCTTTGAAGCGCCCATGGGATTTCCAGGGGAAGATGTCCAGTAAATACTAGAGCTCATAGCAAAGGGGAGAAACAGGGTGGGGGCTCAGTGTGCAAACTGCATCCCCAGGGTGTAATACACCTTAGATAAAGGAGAGTTTTATCTGTCACTATTTCTTTTCTAAATTTATTTGACATTGACCAGGTACCATAGAATTATAAGAAATAAATTACATTTCACTTTGAGCCTTTGATTTAAACTAAGAATAGTCATTTGGACATTGTCATAAACTAACTGCTTATGTATGTGTGTTAGTATATATAAAGTACATAACAGTGCTTTGCACATAGGGAATGTTCCATAGATTTCAAATAATTATGATTATTATTAAAGTTTTCACTAAGAGTTCATATGTTACTTTTAAGGGCACCTGGTTGGGTTAGTTTGTTAAGTGTCCAGCTCAGGTTGTTTTTTTTTTTTTTAAGATTTTATTTATTGGGATCCCTGGGTGGCACAGCGGTTTGGCGCCTGCCTTTGGCCCAGGGCGCGATCCTGGAGACCCGGGATCGAATCCCACATCGGGCTCCCGGTGCATGGAGCCTGCTTCTCCCTCTGCCTATGTCTCTGCCTCTCTCTCTCTGTGTGTGACTATCATAAATAAATAAAAAAATTAAAAAAAAAGATTTTATTTATTTATTTGAGACAGAGAGAGAGCACATGAGCAGGGGGGAGGGGTGGAGGGAGAGGGAGAAGCAGAACTCTGCACACCCTCCACATGGGGCTCCATCCTAGGACCCTGGGATCATGACCTGAGCAGAAAGCAAACACTTTTGATCAACTAAGCCCCCCAGGCACCCTGACATTTTGGTTAAGATGTTTAGATTTTATTTATTTTTTATTTTTTTATTTGTTATTTATTCATGAGAGAGAGAGAGAGAGAGAGAGAAAGAGAGAGGGAGAAGAAGAGAGAGAGAGAGAGGCAGAGATACAGGCAGAGGGAGAAGCAGGCTCCATGCAGGGAACCCGATGGACTGGATCCCCGGTCTCCAGGATCACACCCCGGGCTGAAGGTGGCACTAAACCGCTGAGCTATCAGGGCTGCCCTGGTTAACATGTTTAAATGTTTATCCATAAATGTTTTTCATGAGCTTTCATCCACATCTTCCAAGAGGCTTGTGCAGAGACATGATTAAATGCACAACAGTTTTGCTGTGGGGGTTTAAGGGGGTTTCACGTGACCAGACATGAGGAGGTTTCTGAGGCTGCGAGGGCCATCAGGCTGGGATGCAGGTCAGATCCCAAGGGAAGAGGACAGGGAAGGAAGGTGGGAGAGAAGCATCCCAGATCTCCATTTAGCCATCACAGAAGCCCAGTGTCTCCCAAGCATGGGGGCCCCTGGGCACCAGTGGGAAACAGCCCATGGGAAGTATGGCCTCATGCCCATAGTGTCTAGAAGTGATTGCTGAAGCCCAAGGACAATTAAATTTCTGTAGTTGGAGATATGTGAGGTCCATCCTTGTGGCCACCACCCCATAGTCATTAGAATATCATATTAAATGGCTGCAAATACTCCATCGTGGGAGTCCCATCATGGCGTCCATTCTGAGGGTGTGAGTGTGGCTGTGTTTGTATGTTCTGGTTATTATGAAGAAGGCTAAAATGAACACCTTTTTTTTTTGTTGTTATTGTTGCTGCTGCTTTACGCAGGCTCCATGCCCAGTGCAGAGCCCAATGCAAGGCCCGAAGTCATAGGCCCTAAGACTGAGACCTGAGCTGAGATCAAGAGCTAAAATCAGCATATCTTACCTGCCCAGGTGCCCCTAAACATCTTTTAAATACCTTATATGTATAGAATCAGTGGATTAAAGACTGTTATTTGATGGGACACCCGGGTGGCTCAGTTGGTTAAGTGTCCAACTCTTGATATCATCTCAGTTCTTATCTCAGGGTTGTGAGTTCAAGCCCCACATTGGGCTCCGTGTTGCGCATGGAGCCTACTGAAGAAATTTTTTAAAAAATAAAGATTGTTGTTTGAGCACTCTTGAGCTTTGTCAATTGCCTTCAGGTGATACACTGATATGGCTGGACTGGGATTTGTGGGACACAGGAATTATGGTTGGAATGGTGGGATGTAGCCAGACTTTGAAGGATTTTGAATGTCAGGCTGAGACCTTTCAAACTTACTTTGTTTTATTGGAGAGCTAAGGCTGGAATGAAATTAAATTGAATCTATTTTAATCCTTTTCTAATGCAGGCATGATATGGGCCGAATGTAAAGAAATTTGGACAGAAGGCCCCAAGGAATATTTATTTGAGTTGTGGAATATGCTTGACTTTGGTATGTTAGCGATCTTTGCAGCATCATTCATTGCAAGATTCATGGCATTTTGGCATGCTTCCAAAGCCCAGCACATCATTGACACAAATGATACTCTAAAGGACTTGACCAAAGTCACATTGGGAGACAATGTGAAATACTACAATTTGGGTAAGTTTATAGTGCACTGTCAATGTAAGTTAATAAAAATGCAGAGTTTTCTGCTAAGAGCCAGTAGGAGTTTGATTAGTACTCAGTTTGGAAGCATCTGTGTCTGAAAAAGCATGCTCTCTGCGCCTGCCTTTGTCTTTCTACTGGCTGGAAACCTGTAACTTTCTCTTTTGGACCGGTTGGCAAACCACGATTGGGAATGTCTGTCTTATGTCTTAGATTTATTGCTTTTCTTTGTATCTATTAAAAACACATTTGAGTGGTATACGTTTGAGTACCACTTATGTTTAAGACAGTAAAATCTGTGATAGCAGGGGAAATGCGGGATCCCTGGGTTGCTCCTGATAAGACTCAGTGCTGCTCCCCAGCCAGGCTTTGAACTGGGTGGGAAACCAAACAAAGCTGTGAAGCCAGATCCCTGCCTCTAATGCTGATCAAGTTCATAGTGGATGACCTAGTTCTGAGTCTCTTAGCCAAAGGGCTCCATAATGAGGCAGATGTGTCCCTGGGTTTGTAGACAGTGGTGGACAGGGCAGTCCTCCCCACAGCGGGCATGGCTGCAAGTGCCCGATGGGGTGAGGTACCTTCACGGAGAAGCAGATGAGGAGGATTCTCAGAAGGTGGATAGAGCTGAAACCAGTACACTCAGTTATCACTCTCTCAGGGTAGCTGCTAGGGGAGGCATTCCACCTCCAGGAGGAAGGGGGAGTCAGGAGGGAGACAGGTTCTGTGGGTGCTGAGGGGACGTCCCTCCTTGAGGAAACCTGGGGCGGGGAAGACAGATCCCTTTTGAATATTTATTTCAAACATCCTGCTAAGAAATCAGTTAACATCGGACTGACATCTCTGTGGGTTTATTGACGATATCACACAGTGATCTCTTTATTAGTATTTTTAAAAACATCTATTTTAATGTTTAACACTTTTTTAATATACAGAATTTTTAAAAGTCACAGCTATTTATACATTGTACTCATAGACTCACTATAAACCAGGAAACTGCTTTTACTAGTTTCTTGTATCTGTTCCTCATTTCACTTCCTAACAAGTAAGCAAAAACAAATAAGCAAATATAATCCTATTTTTCCTCTTTCTTACACATTGTTTTGCATTTCTCTACATAATGGTTTCTTAATTGGGTTTTGATGGCCTAATATAATAATGCCAGGAAAATGAAAAAATGAATACTTGCCACATTTTTATGATTAAAATAGATTTATCTGAGCAACCAATAAAAATTGCTTCTAGTAAGTTGAAATAACTGCAAGTACTTTGCATGCCCTAAATTACATTTTAGTGTAATTATAAGTTTAAGGGTAAATAATAAATGCTAATTGTATAATGCCAAGCAAGTTCTAAACACTGAATATGTTGGCTTATTGACTTTCCAAGTGAAAAAGGGAGGAGTGGTATTATCTCACTTTTAAAGATGAGAAAATAAAATGAAGGGAAGTTAAATAATCTGCACTAGTTCTTACACACAGACACATGTGTATATGCACACACATGCACACACAAGAATTTTTGCAGATACTGAGTCCCTAGTTTGAACTCTTAACCATTATGCTACTTTCTTATGGAAAATTGCCAACAAACCAGGAGGGTCCTGGTTCTTAAAACATTCAGAGGCTTCCATATGCCTGGTCCTTAAAGAAGCTGTTGAATATCACAGATTTCCAACAGACATTTGATTGTTAATGTGATTATATTTCTTTTGCAGAAAAGGAGTTCCCTCAGTAAACAACTTAGAGACATTCATGGTAACTCTTGTCTTTCCTCTTTCCTAGCCAGGATCAAGTGGGACCCCTCTGATCCTCAGATCATATCTGAAGGTCTTTATGCAATTGCTGTAGTTCTGAGTTTCTCAAGAATAGCTTATATTTTACCAGCCAATGAAAGTTTTGGGCCTCTGCAGATATCACTTGGGAGAACAGTGAAGGATATCTTCAAGTTCATGGTCATATTCATCATGGTCTTTGTGGCCTTCATGATTGGAATGTTCAACCTCTACTCCTACTACATTGGTGCAAAACAGAATGAAGCTTTCACAACGTATGTGATCTCAGATGATCTGATGGTGGAGATTGCAGATTAAATAAATGTTAGCTTAACAGTGTTCATCTATGTCCATGGGCTGGATAATGTTTTGGCGAAGACTTCATCTCCAGTTTCTGTTTAGCAGAACTAGAGGATTTTTAAATGAATTGGGAGAACTTGAAAACATAGGCATCTCCTGATATAAAGTAATAATAGCTAACATTTTTAGCACCAGTTATTCTGGTAAAATACCTCACTCACATCATTTTATTATCTCTCTTACACAAAAAGAAGAAACTGAAGTTCAAAAAACTTAACTTGCTGGATGTTGCATAGCAGCTAGTGTTACAGAAAAGCTGTGCCATGAGCCCTGGTCCTGGACACCAGCCTCTCTTCTGCTTGTTAGGGTTCCTGGGGCTTTGGTCCAGTTCGTCAGATCTTATCATTGAGAAGATCTAGGTTTTAAGTAGTGACAAGTGTTTTGACTTAGGTTTTCCATAGACACAAGTGTTTTTTTATGTAGTATTTTTAGAATAGATCACTCAAATTTAGGTTGTCCACCTTACAATGAGAAACATTGACTGAAGCATAAACTACGTTAACCAGTCTCATAAAGTGCAGTTTATCAAAGAAATGAAACCAGCTCGGTTAAGCAGAGGGGCTTAGCTTTGGTCAATAATTATGCATAAAGCATTGAAATTCCTACCTAAGACTTGTCAGTGATTTTGATAATAGTGTCTATGTGTATAATTGTCATATTTTCCTTAAGACACACACTATTATTATTTATTTATTGGATACAAGTAGAAGTATAGATGAGCAGAAAGCCTAAAAGGACTCTAACAAATTGTGTTGTTTTTTTTTAAGATTTTATTTATTTAATCATGAGAGACACAGAGAGACAGAGGCGCAGGACAGAGGGAGAGGTAGGCTCCCTGCGGGGAGCCCGATGCAGAACTCGATCCCAGCACCCCAGGATCACGCCCAGAGCCGAAGGCAGATGCTCAACCACTGAGCCACCCAGGCGTCCCACAAATTGTGTTATTTTTATTAAATAATACACTTAACACTTCCATTGCCAAGGCTATGGATTATGAAAATGTTGCTACCTGTGGTTATCAAGTTGTTGATAGCATTTATTAAGTGCTTATTATGTGCCAGATACTGAGCTTAGTGCTTCATCCCTGCAACCATCCAGGAAATAAAACTTACTGTACCCATTTTACAGAAAATAGGTTTAGAAAAGTAAAGAATTTTCTCATGAATATCTAGTTATTTGCAAAGATACTAAATCAACTTAATTCTATTATGGGATGATAGTCATTTATACACTTCATTATTTACTTTCTCTCTTTATTTTCTCCCAGAGTTGAGGAGAGTTTTAAGACACTGTTCTGGGCTATATTTGGACTTTCTGAAGTGAAATCAGTGGTCATCAACTATAATCACAAGTTCATTGAAAACATCGGTTATGTTCTTTATGGAGTCTATAATGTCATAATGGTCATTGTTTTGCTAAATATGCTGATTGCAATGATCAACAGTTCATTCCAGGAAATTGAGGTATGATTTCCGTACATTTGTGTACTCGTGATGACATGAACAGTTGTGTATTCCATGATGACACGTGCAGTTGTGTACTCCATTATGATGTGAACATGTGTGTACTCCTTGATGACACGTATAGTTATGTACTCCATGACAATGTGTACATGTGTACTCCATGATGTGTACACTTGTGTACTCCATGATGACATGGACAGTTGTGTACTCTATAATGACACATACATTTGTATACTCCATGACAAAATGTACGTGTGTGTACTCCGTGACGACATGCTTTACCTTATTCTGGGCATCAGTTCAGCAATGCTGGTGGAAGTACAGGCTGCTTTTCCTCTTTTGTTCTTTGCCTGTTTTATATACTTGTCTGGCCGGTAATCTATAAAATTTTCACTCTTTGCTTCCAAATGCAACATTGATGGGTGTAGGGGGATAGTTAAGTCAGAAGGAGGAAAAATGTTACCTGATTTATTATTGGTTTTTTTTTTAAAGAAAACTTAGAAATACTATGTCAGCTTGAATTTATATTTTATTTTTAAAAATTATTGCTTACAAATACCACTAGTCTCCAAATCTTTTTGGTAGTGATGTTTAAAGTTGACCCTCTCTCAAATTTAGAGTGAGAGAATAAGTGTTTATTCCAGAAATTTCAGAGGGTGTCCCAAATTAAGTTATGATCTCTTGCAGAACAAAAGAGTGAATAATTATATGGTATTTTTTTAGAATGTAGAAAAATACATTTATATCTTTCAGTGTTTTTGTAAACATATGCACATTTTGAGCTCTGTAGTTCTGCAAGCCTGATAAAAATTTCAGACAGCTTTTGGAAGGAGTGTCTGAGTAGAGCCTTAACATTTTAAAAAAATCTTGGACTGGTCTTTGTGGTCTGAGAGTGTTTGCAGGCACCTAGCTATGCAATATTAGAAGAATCCCAGTAATTCTGTTTATGCATCTCTTTGCTAAACTGTCATGTGTATTTGTATAGGATGATGCTGATGTAGAATGGAAATTTGCAAGGGCCAAACTTTGGTTTTCCTACTTTGAGGAGGGAAGAACTCTACCTGTTCCTTTCAACCTGGTGCCGAGTCCAAAGTCCCTGTTTTATCTCTTACTGAGACTTAAAAAATGGATTTCTGAGATGTTCCAGGGCCATAAGAAAGGTTTCCAGGAGGATGCAGAGATGAACAAGGTAATATGACTTGATAACTTAAAATTATATTTTTAAACACTATGATCATTAAAACCACACATCCCTTTAGAAAGAAGTGGTCCAAAAAAAAAAAAAAAAAAAAAAGAAAGAAAGAAGTGGTCCATGGTGACATGTCCCATCGTTCCCAGATCAGCATGGTCCTTTGGCTTGTGTCTGTTTAACAGGAGCACACTGGATATTTCTTACTTAAAAGAATATAGGAAAAATCCATGAAATGTAACTATAATAGTGTATTACATTATCTGTAAGGGGCCCCATTTTTGCTGTTGAAGCTACATGCCTCTACGTTACCTTCGATTCTCACTGCAGGATAAAGCATCAGTAGCTGATTATGACTTGGGGGAATTTGACAGACTCTTAACTTCTACAGTGAAAACTTCAGAAATCAATTACTTGCATGTAATATGGAAGACAAGGCTTGGCACTGAGTCATTCAAGAAAGAAAGATCTAAGGGTATCAACTGGAAACAATTATCCTATGAGGCAATGCAATCTCAAGAAGCCCTAGAAGAAACACAACATGTAGATGAGGGGTAGCAGTCCATTCATAAATGTTTGAGGCACATGTGGGATGTTGTGTAGAACTGTGTACGGGGTGGGGGCAGTGACTCTGCTGAAGCAGTACTCTCCAGTTGGGGGAACACTGAGAGACAGATTCCTTCAGACAAGAGGGGCCAGCATGGGGGACAGGTCTGGATAAGGTGTCATGGGATGGGGAATGGGAGGAACTGGCTATTCCATCCAAAGAAGGAGGATTGAAGGGGAACAAGGTGAGTATCTTTAGAACTCCTAATTTTGACTATGGTATATATACTTGTGTTTTTGTCTCTTCAAAAACAAGAAGAGAGGCAATGGGCAAAAGTTGCAAATAGTTCAATTTTAGTTCAGTGTAAAAACAAACTTATCATAATAAGATCTATTCAACAGAGTGGGCTGTCTTGTGAAGTAGTAAGTTCCATCATTGCAAACAATCAGTAAATGTTGGATGACCAATATTAGGGTTTATAAAAGATCTTCCTACAGTGAGTGGGCAGTTGAGCCAAATGATTATAACATCTTGCAGTTCTAAGATTCTATCACTGAGAGAAAAGAGAAACATTCTAATTTCTGCTGTTTACCATTGACCTGTTGGGATTCTCAAGTAAATAATAAGCTTTCTGAGCTTTAGTTTCTCCAGCTGTGCTGTGGTAATTTATATCAACATCATAAAGATAAAAATCAAATAAATATGTAACAGGACTTTGAGGATTATAAAGCCTTCTTTACATGTAGTTATATTATTTATGTGAAATTTTTGGAGAAATACACCATTTACTGCATTCTTCCAGTGTTTTAACTTCTAAAATTCAGTGAGTTGATGGCAGGAATTTCTCTCATTTTACTTTAAGTGTGGAGTTTACAGGTCTAATTAGGACTGCAACCTGAGGGCCCCTGGGGGGGCTCAGTCGATTGAGCATCCAACTCTTGGGGTCCGCTCAATTCATGGTCTAGGGGTCATGAGATTGAGCACTGGGGCAGGCTCTGCACTCAATGGGGAGTCTGCTTGAGATTCTCCTTCTCCCTCTCCCTCTGCCCCTCCTCTCTCTCACGCAAATAAATAATCTTTTAAAAAAGAACTGCAGATTGGCAGAATTAATATTGTGAAAATGTCAATGTTACTCAGGGCAATTTACACGTTTAATGCAATCCCTATCAAAATACCATGGACTTTCTTCAGAGAGTTAGAACAAATTATTTTAAGATTTGTGTGGAATCAGAAAAGACCCCAAATAGCCAGGGGAATTTTAAAAAAGAAAACCATAGCTGGGGGCATCACAATGCCAGATTTCAGGTTGTACTACAAAGCTGTGGTCAAAAGGACAGTGTGGTACTGGCACAAAAACAGACACATAGATCAATGGAACAGAATAGAGAACCCAGAAGTGGACCCTGAACTTTATGGTCAACTAATATTCGATAAAGGAGGAAAGACTATCCACTGGAAGAAAGACAGTCTCTTCAATAAATGGTGCTGGGAAAATTGGACATCCACATGCAGAAGAATGAAACTAGACCACTCTCTTGCACCATACACAAAGATAAACTCAAAATGGATGAAAGATCTAAATGTGAGACAAGATTCCATCAAAATCCTAGAGGAGAACACAGGCAACACCCTTTTTGAACTTGGCCACAGTAACTTCTTGCAAGATACATCCACGAAAGCAAAAGAAACAAAAGCAAAAATGAACTATTGGGACTTCATCAAGATAAGAAGCTTTTGCACAGCAAAGGATACAGTCAACAAAACTCAAAGACAACCTACAGAATGGGAGAAGATATTTGCAAATAACATATCAGATAAAGGGCTAGTTTCCAAAATCTATAAAGAACTTATTAAACTCAACAGCAAAGAAACAAACAATCCAATCATGAAATGGGCAAAAGACATGAAGAGAAATCTCACAGAGGAAGACATAGACATGGCCAACATGCACATGAGAAAATGCTCTGCATCACTTGCCATCAGGGAAATACAAATCAAAACCACAAGGAGATACCACCTCACACTGGGGAAAATTAACAAGGCAGGAAACCACAAATGTTGGAGAGGATGCGGAGAAAAGGGAACCCTCTTGCACTGGGGGTGGGAATGTGAACTGGTGCAGCCACTCTGGAAAACTGTGTGGAGGTTCCTCAAAGAGTTAAAAATAGACCTGCCCTACAACCCAGCAATTGCACTGTTAGGGATTTACCCCAAAGATTCAGATGCAATGAAACGCCTGGACACCTGCACCCCGATGTTTCTAGCAGCCATGTCCACAATAGCCCAACTGTGGAAGGAGCCTCGGTGTCTATCGAAAGATGAATGGATAAAGAAGATGTGGTTTATGTATACAATGGAATATTACTCAGCCATTAGAAACGACAAATACCCACCATTTGCTTCAACGTGGATGGAACTGGAGGGTATTATGCTGAGTGAAGTAAGTCAATCGGAGAAGGACAAACATTATATGTTCTCATTCATTTGGGGAATATGAATAATAGTGAAAGGGAATAGAAGGGAAGGGAGAAGAAATGTGTGGGAGATATCAGAAAGGGAGACAGAACATAAAGACTCCTAACTCTGGGAAATGAACTAGGGGTGGTGGAAGGGGAGGAGGGCAGGGGGTGGGGGTGAATGGGTGACGGGCACTGAAGGGGACACTTGACAGGATGAGCACTGGGTGTTATTCTGTATGTTGGTAAATTGAACACCAATAAAATTAATTTATTAAAAAAATAATAATAAAAAATAAAAATAAAAAAGAACTGCAAAAAAAATTTAAAAATAAAAAAATAAAAATCAATAAATAAATAAAAACTGCAACCTGCGAGCATTCATTGTCCAGATGAAATTTCTAAGTGCTTACCACTGGGAAGAACCCAGTAAGCACATGTTTCTCTTCTTGAAACTTGCTATATAATTAGACCAGGTGACTTTTAAAATACAAAATAAAGAATGACATTGTTTTTGTAATTCAAAATGTAGAATTAGCAATTATATTTTTACTATTTTTATTTTTATTAATTATTTTTTTCTATTTTTAAAAGAGAAATGAAGAAAATAAATTTGGAATTTTGGGAAGTCATGAAGACCTTTCAAAATTACCACTTGACAAAAAACAGGTAAGATCATACCTGAAAATATGATGTCATGCATGTGACCAGGCTGATATGTTCAGAGAAAAGGACAGGTGTTCAGAAGCAACTTCAAGAAATAGATAATAGACCTGTGAAAAAAAGTTAACTATTTTAATAATGCCTCAAAGAATCTGTCATGGAGGGGTGAAAATAATCAGCAAAAAGAATTACATATATATATATATATATATATATATTTAAGACCGAGAGTAACCATATATTTTGGGGTACTTACGGGTGATGAAAAATAGGGATAGTGACGTGAAGAAGGAAGCATAGAAAAGATGGAGGAAGTCATCAGGGAGCCAGTGGGAACTGGCTGGCATCCCTGCAGTGGGGCAGGTGGCAGGATGCAGCCCTAGCGGCAATGATAGAAACTCAGTGGCCCCTGCAGTCAGTGGACTCCTGAGCCCTGCAAGTACATCAGCTCCTACCGGAATGGCAGACTTCCCTACCATGAGGAAATTTGCTTCCTTCTCCTAGGGTGCACATAGTAGGGGTGCAATATGCACTTGTTACCAAGGGATATTAGAGATGACATTGTTAGAAGATGGGCCAGGTAGCAGGTAGGACTTGAATTCAGTTGCACATAATTAAAAAAAGAATCATGGTGGCTTAAATAAGATGATTGTGTGTCCCTCTCCTTGAATGCTTCAGAATTAGGCCACATAAGACTGTTGTCAGCATGGCGCCTCTGATTCCCTGGATGATTTTGCTGTAGTCAGAGGCGAGATGACGGCCTCCCCCTCTGCCCATCACCGTGGCTTCTCAGATGATGAACGGAGGCATTTCTTTGCTTGCTGGCTAAAGCAGCCTGGGCCCTTGGAAGTGCCTCCCAGTTCCTTTGTGGTTGCTCCTTAGCCAGACTTGCAAATGCCTGGGAGGGGCGGGGAGGCCATTTAGCTTTGTTTTTGAGCTAAGTACTTGCCGCCCTCAGCAGAATAGGAATTCTAGGAAGTAGGGATCAGGATTGATCTTAGTCCTCGGAAGATTGGGGCCCAGTAGCAGTAATTCATGGTGCTTCACTGACCCTCACTTCCCTTGTCTATAAACTAGGCATGGCCAGTTGTCAACCCATCACGCACCACTGCTGGGAGCATATGATGATGCTTTGTGAATGGCAGACATACTTGTGCCACACGTGTGGTGCATGCATGAGAATAAATCATTGGACAAATAGGAAAATTCAAGGGAATTTAAATGCTTTTTTTTCCTTTATGATAGAAGCTATAGTATCTCGGAAATCAAATAACCCTATTTTCTTTGTAATTTCTACAAAAATGTAGAAAATTAAAATTTATTTTAATATCTGAAAAATACACTTTTTAACAGATTTATTTTAGAGAGAGAGAGAGAGCACATGTGTGAAGACAGGCAGGAAGGGCAGGGGGGAGAAAGAAAATCCAAGGAGATCCTACCGGCACTAAGCGCAGAGCCCAACACGGGGCTTGATCCCATGACCCTGAGATCCCAACACAACCCCAAATCCCAATATGGCCCAGAGACCACAACCCAAGTCAACACAAAGAGTCGGTCGCTCACCCAAGTGAGCTACCCAGGCACCATGTAATTTATATCTTTTAAAGGAGGCTTGGCTCACTTCACATTTTCCAATAGAACATTTTAATCCTGGATTAAAATAAACTCTTTTATTATTTTTTATTGGAGTTCAATTTGCCAACATATAGCATAACACCCAGTGTTCATCCCGTCAAGTGCCCCCCTCAGTGCCCGTCATCCAGTCACCCTAACCCCCCGCCCACCTCCCTTTCCACCACCCCTTGTTCGTTTCCTGGAGTTAGGAGTCTCATGTTCTGTTACCCTCTCTGATATTTAAGAGCATTCCTGACCTGTAGTATCTGCCTCTAGTTGTGAATCAATAACAAGTCAATTCTAGTATCAGTCTCACTGTCCAGAGACTCTTTGGTGTATTTGTGTGTCTTGGCTCTTGTGGTAATGGGCTGCTCACACCTTCTGTCAGGGTGTGTGATGAGCCGACGGCCTCCAGCACCCAGGGCCCAAGGCTGCCCACCCTAGCCACACTCTAGGTCCCAGGCCTTTCTGGCCAGTGCATGACCCTCCCTGGGGCCACATCTGTACTGCTGTTTCCTGTTGGCTTGACTGGTTCTCAGTCTTGCTCTCCCCTCTGTTGCAGGTGAGCTGAGCCTCAGGGTCTGGAAGTGTCTTCTGCCTCCCCTGCTCCTATTCCCCATTATCTTCCAGAGGCATGATTCTGGATACATCTCATACTTCTAACTGTCTTGGCGTTTGGTTCCTAGAAGACCAGAGTAACACAACTATCCTCTTTACTTTGCTTGGCCCGTAAGCCTGTGATGAACAAAACTTGGGGCACGTGCCAGACACGTATTCCTGGGAGAATGCTTTTTAAAGAAACTGTTTATATTTCGAATCATTTTTGCCTATTGTGGACTCCCACTGGAAATGTGTGGCTCTGACAGGTACCAAGGAAAGTTATGCGCCCTTACCCAACGTGGGTAGCTTTTGCTTTCTTTTTCATAAAGTCTAAAACAATTAAGTTTCCATTTCATTTGGATCTTCTCTCTGACCCCTTGAGGATCACAGTGGTCAGTTTGCACCAGCACTGTCTTCACAGGTTCTCCAGATGCACCATGGAAACCAGTAGGGTGAGCCAAATTAAAATACATATTGAAGCAAAGTAAGCAGACCTGCTTATTATCTTTGATTATATTCTGCAGCTCTGAAGGTCCGTGAATTCAGTGGTTGCTAGCATTCACTTTTCAGGTACAGTCTGAAAGGATAGTGTAGTTAAAGTCAGTTCTCTGTCATAACACGTGACTTGTTTAAACCTGAAAGTGCCAAATAACTGCTCTCTGCAAGCTCCAGGAAAGACTACTTTCTTGGAAAGTGGTCAGCTTCAGAGCCAGCTTGTGCGCCCTCCACAGTAGGCCGACGTGGAGCACAGATGTGTTATTTTAGCATTTTCTGTCTATTCTACACTGGGTTGAGTGGGATGTGGAGATTTTTTTTCAATTAGTTGTTTATCTAGGAACTGTGTCCTTTAGCCTGAATTAGATTGGAGGCTATCTTTTCAATCATCAAATGAAATAATTATATAACATAACAGTTCCAGATCATCAGTATCACCAGGGCCAGTTCTCCAGTTGATTTTGTACAGGTTCTCAATCCTCTCTTTCAGGTATATTGAGTTAAAATCCCTGGCAGTGGAGCTGGGAAACGTATATTCTAATAAGATCTTAAGCAATTTCTAATGCTCGTCTGGGTGTGGGAATATTTCATTCCCTGAATGACTTTGTCATGGACACATCAGTAAGCAGAAATATTCAGCAGAGCATCTCCAGAAAAGGTAGACTAGATTAAAATGCAACAAGGCCTGAACCCACATTGTAGGTGTTAGATACTCATCCTTCTATGCAATAGTGATGACTGCTACACATGTGGAGTGCCGTTTGTATACATACCAGGATCTGGATTCTACACACCTTATCTCTTCAACTGTCACATTACCTCTGAGAGGGAGGGAATGTTATTTCTTCTATTTTATGCATTAGAAACTGGAGAATATAGAGCTGAAGTAATGGCCCAAAATCTCATTTCACACAAATGACAGAGTCAGATCTACTTGATTCCAAAGCAAGAGCTTTATAAGCACTGTACCACATGGTTGTCTCTTGTCTGCATCCCTGCTGACAGCACATAGGTGTCTATACCGTTTTAGCTCAGGGCTTTGTTCCCAGCCTTAGGCTAAATGCTAATACCAAGCTAATTACTAGGAAATGAGCAAGAGAAAACATGAAGAAGGCAGGAAATGTGGTATAAAAGCAAAAGATAGGCAACCATTCCTTCAGAGTGTGTCTCTCACACACACATGGAGTGTGTCTGCATATTAGGAGCAGAGCTTCCACCCACAAGCTCTCCCTCCCCACTCCTGTTGGATCTTCCATGTCAGTACCATCTGCAGAAACCCAAATCCCTGAGGTATAAATGCTATTCATATCACCTCTAGAGTCCCCTTTGACTTTCCAGGCTTCTTTAGTGGGTGTGGATGGCAGCAGATCTCCATTAGCCTTTCCCGTCACCAGGTGGTAAGAGGGCTCCTTTGCAGCACTGAGTTTCCCCTATACCATTTCTTTCATATAATTGTTTAACATGTATTTGTTAAATACTGACTACATATTAGAAACTGATTAGAATTTTTTGTTGCATCCAGATCATATTTTTGCTTGCATCAATTTTTGCTTGCATCCAGATCATATTTCAAGTTTAGAGAAGAATTAGTCACATAAAAGTGATCCAAATTAATTTATAACTGTTTAGTCACAGACCATTTAACTATACCGGTGGTTCCCAGCCAGGGGTGCTCTTGATTCCCCCACTCCCAGTACCTCAGGGTACAGCTGTGATTCCTGGAGACATTCTGGCTGTCGCCACCAGAGAGGGAGCTGTTTTTGGCATCTTATAGGCAGAGGCTGTGCAGAGCCTCTGAGGCAGAGCATCTCATAGGGATGCTGCTTACCATTCTACCATGCACAGGATGCCCCCACAATAAAGAATATAAAGAATTATCTAGCCCAAAGTTCAAAAATGTTGCAGTTGAGAGACTCTGGACCATATACATGGAGTGCACACAGTGGTGGGGGTGCCGTGTCTTGTGCCAGAACTGGACGAACACCCAGTAGCTGTGGTTATTGACACTCAACATCTGTACTCTGGAACATCTACACTCATACACATTCTCAGATGAACAGAGTACCACTTTCTGGCATTCCTGCCACTGTTACTTCTTCTATGCCACCCAGTGTAGGGCGTCTGCCTCATGCCTTAAATTCATTCTTCTTGTTTCACTTGTATCTTTACCATTAAGTTGAGCTGCCACCAACTGGTTTATCAACCTAGATTGCACATGTCTCATATAGCAAGGTGTCTAGAAAGCAAGTGAACCCCATCAGTGACTCCAAAGTACTTCTTCCTTCATTTCACCAACCAGTGCTTTCTGAGCACCTGTCAAGGGTCAGGCTGGCTCTAGCGACACCAAGATGAGGCCAACAAAATCCCTCCTTCCATCAGAGCCCAGGAGGATATAGACAGTAAACACATAACCAAGCCAGTGAATAAAATGATTGTCAATTGTGAAACATTAGAAAGGATACAAGAGGCCTAGCTTGTGCGGGATCTATTTTTCATGGAGTGAGCAGGAAAGGCCTTATTGAGGAGCTTAGGTTTTCAGCTAAAACCCAAAGGGTTAGGCAGAGTAAACACTCAGCCAGAGGCAAAGGCTGTTTCAGGGAGTAGAATAGCAAACACAGACTTAAATCAGAAAAAGAGGAAATGAAAGAGGGCCTTGTGATGTTAATATAATATTCAGTTCCAAAAAAAAATCTCAAAAGGATGATCTCCACAGGTGTATGGTGTTGTGAGCTGCCTTGCCGATGATTGGCATATCAAGCATGAAGGCCCACACATTCATCTTCAAAAAAATCTCAAAGAAACATAAGTTTTCACTTTCCTCCTTCCATGAACACCTTTTGGACATACTAGTGGCCTCTAATGACAGAAGGGATTATTTCAATCATGAGGCTGACAGTTCATGAATAGATAGCAAATGAATCAAAGGCATGAGGCCAAGGACTCCCTTTTCTGCTATGAATCTGTCCTCACCCTCCGTGCTCTATCATAACACATGGGGGATGAAAGTGAGCTTGAATCTAGTCATCACATGTAATGAAGCCCTTATGGCACAAATCCTGGTCAAAGCCAGGAAGAATTATACTGCCATAAAAATAAAGGAATAACTATATTCTAAAAAATAAATATTAAAACTTACATTATTAAAAATATCATTGAAGTTTGCATTTGTCTCACAGATTAATATATTAGTAGGACTTGAAGAAGTACAGGTGTCTCCTGGGCCTCCCTTCATAGTCTGAGTGCAGAAGGTTCTGGCATCTCCCCTACTGCTGCACAGCAGCCCGTGGCAGAGCCAGAGAGTTCCGTCTTCACATTCTGTCAAGAGCTCTTTTGAAGAATCCAAGCTGCCTCTCTTTGGTTAATTTTGTCAACAGTATACTTTTCTCTTAATGTTTTCCAAAGTTAATATAAAGTAAAAGAATGTGGATATTTTGCTGACACTATTAGGTCCGAAGAAAAGCAGAAATAGCTACATGGAAAGGTGTGCTATCTACATAGTGTTTTGAAAATTGCATATTGTGTTTTATGGGCCTTACCAGCCTTACCGTATTTCCCCTGTTATAATAACTTGGCTGGATTGTACCTGTTTTATTCTTCATTGAATACCCAGAATCTGTAGCACAGCACCCGCATACAGAGGACCCTCAGTCCATACACACTTGTTCAATGGATGAATGTGTGACTAGCTGTTTTATTTATTTTTTATTACTTAATAAATTTATTTTTTTATTGGTGTTCAATTTGCCAACATTTAGAATAACACCCAGTGCTCATCCCGTCAAGTGCCCGTCACCCAGTCACCCCCACCCCCCCACACACCTCCCCTTCCACCACCCCTAGTTCGTTTCCCAGAGTTAGGAGTCTTTTATGTTCTGTCTCCCTTTCTGATATTTCCCACTCATTTTTTCTCCTTTCCCTTTTATTCCCTTTCTGACTAGCTGTTTTAATTTAGCATGTGGCCACGTAAAGCATCAAAGCATTGAAGTTACGGATTTTAATTCTCAATGAGCTTTACTTAGAGCAGCTTAGATATCATTGGGAAATATAAATCATGGCTGTCTCTGAAGATGGTCCTGAAATTACTTGTCCGCTGGAAAACAGTTGTGCTCTGACAGACAAACAAAAAAACAAGCAAATTGGAGCTGCTGTGTTTTGCTCAAGTTTTCTTACTTACTTCTTTTTAAAACCATTTTTTGTATACATAAACCACATCTTCTTTATCCATTCATCTTTCGATGGACACCGAGGCTCCTTCCACAGTTTGGCTACTGTGGACATTGCTGCTAGAAACATCAGGGTGCAGGTGTCCCGGCGTTTCATTGCATCTGAATCTTTGGGGTATGTATACAATGGAATATTACTCAGCCATTAGAAATGACAAATACCCACCATTTGCTTCAACGTGGATGGAACTGGAGGGTATTATGCTGAGTGAAGTAAGTCAATCGGAGAAGGACAAACATTATATGTTCTCATTCATTTGGGGAATATGAATAATAGTGAAAGGGAATAGAAGGGAAGGGAGAAGAAATGTGTGGGAGATATCAGAAAGGGAGACAGAACATAAAGACTCCTAACTCTGGGAAATGAACTAGGGGTGGTGGAAGGGGAGGAGGGCGGGGGGTGGGGGTGAATGGGTGACGGGCACTGAGGGGACACTTGACGAGATGAGCACTGGGTGTTATTCTGTATGTTGGTAAATTGAACACCAATAAAAATTAATTTATTAAAAAAAACATTTTTTCTTCTTAGAAAATGCCATAAAGAGTTTTTAAATCATTCTCTTAGCATGTTAATATGGTACTTTACAACCTTTTTTTACTGATTGCTTTAGACCTTTGTTATTTGCCTGTTCAAGCAATATATTTTTTGAAAAGTACTGCCCAAATATGATAGTATACAGATTCTAAAATTCAAATACATTAATTAATTGTTTCTTGGCACCTGAACTCTGTCCCACAACCAAGTCTTATGCTGGTGTTCCTCCGGGACCCCCATCACACCCTCCTGCTGGTGTGGATGCTGTGGTCATTTATGCTGGCCTCCTAAGATTAGTGGACTTCTGAGATCTCCACCATTACTCTCCCAACTTGTTTGCCTTTCCCTCCATTGGAGACTTACCTGGGGGCAGATTAAAGCATGACCCTCATGACATGAAATCTCATCTCATGAAGTCTCAGCCATGAAGTCTGTGAGCTCCTCAGAGAAGCCTAATTAGCTGTTGAGTGGCTGAGCACACAACATAAGCTCCTATGATTTATCTTGGAAGACAGACTGCCGAGCAAATTAAATTAAAATGTACATATGTAATGAATAAATTCCTATATATAACTAATAAATCTCCTCACATTATTTAAAAGAAAAAGAGGAATTTCTAATTCTTTTCAAATTACAGCTTGGGCATAGTAAACAATCAAGTGTAAGGAGCTCAGAAGATTTCCAGTTAAACAGTTTCAATAATCCTCCAAGACAGTATCAGGTAAGCATGATTTTTTTAAAGAACTAAGGCTAGTTATTTGTAATATTTGAAATCCCAAACCATGTGATTCTTTATTATTTTTAAGATTTTATTTATTTATTCATGAGGGAGAGAGAGAGAGAGAGAGAGAGAGAGAGAGGCAGAGACACAGGCAGAGGGAGAAGCAGGCTCCATGCAGGGAACCCGATGTGGGACTCGATCCTGGGGCCTCCAGGATCATACCCCGGGCCGAAGGCAGGTGCCCAACGTGCCCAACTCCTGAGCCACCCAGGGATCCCACCATGTGATTCTTTAAATGAAAATGATCTATTATGTTGTTTTCCTCAATATCAAAATAATTCATGAATTCGACACATATGTGGCTGTACTTTCGAAGTTCTGGAGGTACATAAGTAAATAAAACAGATGAAGTCCTGGCATACCAGAGTTTAGAGTCTACATGTTCATTGTGAAGAGTCTATTCTCACAAAAAACATACATAAAAGAGAAAAATGTACCTCAAACTCTACCACTGAGATTTAAAGACTACTCACTTTTGGTGATCTTCTGCCAGGTGATTATATGTGTATATATATAATTTTACATATTCTTCAATGTTATATATATATGTATACATGACATCATATAAATGAGTTAATATTGAAACAACTGTTATTTAAAACATTCACAAAACATATATTCATACTAATTTTAATGTATGTATAGTATTCCTTTGTACTATACAAAGTACTAAGTACTTTCACACTGTACTAAGTACTAAGCATTGGTACTAAGTACTATCACTGTACTAAGTATATAATAATTTATTAAAATAATTTCCTTTTGATTACTTGAAGGGGTTTTTTACATTATAAGTAATACTACGATGAATTACTTGTCCATGCACCCAATTACATTCTTAGAATAAGTTCTTGAAAGTGGAATTTTACTGTCCAACATTTAATTTGGGGTTTAAAGTAAGACTTGGCTTAACTATGTATCCACCCAGGACTTCCTGCACATGATACTGAGCCTGCTACTTTTCATGAAGGTAAAAGCAACATTCTCATGGTAGAAGTCCAGGTACCAGAGAAACTTTGTTATAATGACACTAGTCATTTCTGAATTACTAGCAAGTATAAAATCAAAACTGATTACATTTCTTGGTAAAGGAAGTCAAAAAAGCAGTAACAAGTGTGCATTTGGTTAATTTCTGGTTTCCACATGCAGTACTATCCATACCTTTCACCTCCCCAATGAAAAGGCTGTGTTTTGCTCTTATACTTTGCAAATAAAGTACACGCAATGAACATTGGGGAGTAGATGTTTGCTCTAAACTTATTCCTTTCTCAAGAATTAACTTTGGAGTCATTAATTCTGGTAATGTAAAAATTGCATTAATTACCTGCTGACAGTATGCATTCCTTGCCACATAAATCATCTTAATCTTTGTTATTAGCTATCACTCCTTAAAGTCCTTAGGAAAGAGAGACTTGGACACTTATTCCAAATGAAAGGTTTGTCACAAACATAAAACTGAGCTGATTTCTCCTTTCTTTGTCTAGAAAATTATGAAGAGGCTCATTAAGAGATATGTGCTACAAGCCCAGGTAGATAAGGAGAGTGATGAAGTGAATGAAGGTGAGTTGAACAGAGAGCAGCTGGCCCCTAGCAGGAGTGAAGGCTGCAGGGAAGCTGAAAGGAGAGAGGTGGGAGGGTGAGCCTCCAGGGTTAGGAAAGATGAGGTTCCTCCAACAACTGTCAGGCTGTTAGAGCATCCAGGGAAATGCGCTCATTCTCCACAGTTGGGGCAGATGTCACCTGCTGCATAAGTGACTCTTGCTTTTGGGGTTGGCTTTCAGGGAGGAGGAGGTGGTTGGGAAAAGCAAATACTCTTGCCCCCAACCCAACTCCTGCAAACATTTGTCACCACTGCCTCCTTTTTGGAACATTTGTTGTAATTCTTTCTCTATAGCCTTTTCATTAACCAAAAGCTTAGCTGAGAAAATAGAAATCTGCCCCATTAGGAAGTTTTTTCCTTTGAAAGGATTCAAACTACAGATGTGTGTGGAATTGGGACTGGCTTCATCCTGTTCCAGAATCACTAGATTTCACTAGATTTTCTGCCTGTGTATTTACAGTTGACTTCCTCTCACTCTTGTTTTTCAAAGGGGAACTGAAAGAAATTAAGCAGGATATCTCAAGCCTCCGCTATGAACTCCTTGAAGAAAAAACTCAGACTTCAGAAGACCTAGCAGAACTTATTAGAAAACTTGGGGAGAAATTATCAATGGAACCAAAGCAAGAGGAAAGCAATAGATAATATGCTAAGACTTCCTTTAAAAATCATATTTATTTGTCCAATTGAATTATATTATTTTCCAATTTATTTTTTAAGTGCCAGTGTGACCATCTTTTAAACAAAATGTCCAAAGATAACATGGGTCATCCCATCATCCAAAACCTTAATATTTAATATTTTTGGTGATTAAATTTCATTGTTCAGGCTAAAGTTTACAGATTAGGATGAAAATTGTGCCTGGTTTGATGCCTGTTTTTATGAACTGCTCTTTTGTGTCTAACTATTGTGATGACATAACTGCTGGGTGGCATTTGCCTAGAGGCTATAGTAGCTACAGGTGGCAGGCAGTGACTCCCATGAGGTATTTCTTGTGACAGTGACTTTGGTACTGCTTGCCTGCCTTAGGGGACCCCTGATGATGACTTCCAGCCCTGAAACTGAGGAAATGATGATCTAGCGCTATTTGGAGAATGCTGTTTAATCATCTGCCCTGCTTGGCTCCCACAGAATAAGATTGGTAATATCTGTGCAAAATGCAGTAAAATCTTTCTGATTCATCTTGCTGAAAATTCTACACTTGACAGTGAAAAAGTGCTTCCTCTAATGAACCCTGGAAATGTGGTTTAGTTTATGTGTGTGTATCCACACACATGTGTACATGTGTGTGTATGTGTGCAACATGCACAACTGCATATGAAATGCTTGTCCTATTTTCATTTGCAGCAATATAGACGCTCTAAACCTATTTATCTTATTATTTTTACTGTGACTGAAAAATTACTGACTAAATAAGAACCCTTTATTGGAGAAGTATCAAAGTCAGAAATGAAAAGTGGCAGTGGCCACATTTCCAGCTCTGGAGTCAGGAGCTCCCCATAAATGCCAAACTGCAGCCTCCCACCCCACACTGGCCTAAATGCTCCTGCACAGTTTCCCAGGCACCCCGTGGTGGGAGAGTCCTCACTGTCCTGTGCCCTCCCCACTTCCACCTGTATTGGGGGAACACAGGATCACTGGCTTAGTCTGCTTGGGTGTTCTCGTATCTAGGGCCTTGTTTGCCAGACCCTTTTTTTTAAGTAAAAAAAAAAGTCAGAAATGATTGTGGTTATATAGTCCAATTATAGCATAATTTTATGCTATTTCTGAGGGCAATTGTGAGTGAAGTCCCACATTTGGCATTGAGTATAAAGGAAAGAAGTATTGAGATAACTTGCAAATACTTACCTATCAATTTCAATATGTTCTCCCCTTCTCTCAACATATATCAAACAGGAATCTGTATTTGTACACATTCATGGAGGTTGTTGTTACTGATGATTTGAGGCAACATCTAAAACAACACAAGACTGACAAGATGGTGGAAGAGTAGGAGTCCTCAACTCATCTGGTCTCACTAACTTACCTAGATAACTTTCAAAACTTACTTAGATAACTTTCATAGCTTTCAAAACACCTATGAATTTGACATGAGAGGTAGAGAACAGCTGGAATGCTAGAGAGAAAATGTTTTGCTTCTAACAAGGTAGGAAGGTGAAAAAATTAAAAAAAGAAATCCAGTTGGGGAGGGGAACCACACTAGCCAGGTGAAAGCCTCCAGGCACAAAAGCCCAATCCTGGACAAGCAGGACCTTTAAAAATCCTCACCTGAGTTTTCTCTGACAGAAAAGTGCTTAGCAGGGAAATCGGGCAGAACCACAGGAGTGACAGTGAAGCATCAAGATCCCTGGAGACACTTTAAGAATAGCGCCTGGGAGGGGATCCCTGGGTGGCGCAGCGGTTTAGCGCCTGCCTTTGGCCCAGGGCGCGATCCTGGAGACCCGGGATCGAATCCCACGTCGGGCTCCCGGTGCATGGAGCCTGCTTCTCCCTCTGCCTGTGTCTCTGCCTCTCTCTCTCTCTCTCTCTCTCTCTCTCTGTGTGTGTGTGTGTGTGACTATCATAAATAAATAAAAATTAAAAAAAAATTTAAAAAAAAAGAATAGCGCCTGGGACAAAGATCACTGCAAATCACGGTCCAATCTCAGTAAAGGGTTGAAGCGCTACAGCCCTCCAGGGCATTTGGGAGAAGCCCACTGGTTACACTGGCTGGCTCCAGAGCTCCCTTTACCCTAGAGCCTGCAACAGATGGAGGTGGCTGTCCTCTGTTCCCTTTGGGAAAGGCGGCCCCTAGGGCATGGGTCCAGCAAAAAAAAGTCCCAAGCAGACTAAGCCAGTGATCCTGTGTTCCCCAAGACAGGTGGCAGTGGGGTGGGGGAGGGCACAGGATAGTGAAGACTCTCTTGCCACGGGGTGCCTGGAAAACTGTGCAGCAAACCCATGAGCATCTAGGCCAGTGTGGGCTGGGAGGCTACAGTTTGGCATCCAGGGGGAGCTCCTGACTCCAGAGCTGGGAATGTGGCCACTGCCAATTTTTTCCTCTTCTTTTCCCCTTTCACCTGGGAGAATTGGGGCTGCCAGGGAACAAAGACCTCACGGGTAAACAGCTCACACAGAGCCCTGACACCTGGCAGGGGATGGGGCATCTCCACCCAGGCACACACAGCTGAGAATCAGCACAGCAGACCCTCCCCCAGAAGACCAGCTGGAAGAACAGGGGAAGAGGAAGTTTACTGAACAAGCAGCACTGGAAAGCTTCAGGACTGAGAGAAAATAGTACATAGAACTTGAGGGTTGTTTTTTCTTTTCTTCTTTGTTTTTTCATTATGACTTATTTTTATATCAGGTTAAAAATTCCTATATTTTTTCTCTTTTCCCACCTTAACTACAATATTTTACCACCTCTTCATTTTTAAACTTTCCTTTTTGACTTTCTTATTTCTACAATTACACATCTTAGATATACTTTTCACTTCTGGATTCCCTTCAATGTTTTCAATTAATTTTGGTAGATCTATGAGATATGGGTTTCTGTTTTTTTTCTGTCCTGTATTGTTTTACAATGGTGGAAGTTAGTACCTTCTAACACAGAGACAAAAATATACCCAGAACCATGTGGAACACTTTCTTGGTTCATCCTGTGAGACTATATTTTCTCTTCCTTCCCATTCTCTCCCCTTCTTTTATCTTGTTTATGCTTTTGTGGTTGATGTTGGGGCTTTCTATAAGTATCACTTGTGTATATAAAATTGGGATTGAGCATCTTCTAACATCCTAAAACTGCTGAGCCACCCAGGGATCCCAACAAAATACACTCAAACCAAGAGGATAACCCTCTAGGTCCCCTTGGGGAAACTACATTCTCTAGCCACCATCACTTCCTCAACACCACCATCCTCCCCACTTTTTTATTTATTTTATTTTTTTCTTTGTATATGGTTTTCAGTTTTTTATTTTTACTACTTTGTTTTAAAATTGGTTTTTCACTTTAGTGGTTCTCTCATTTATTTTCTTCTGTTCTTCTTTTTCTTCTATTTACTGGTCTCTGACCTCTATGGAATCATCTAGGGTGTATTTTACTTAGGTC
Source organism: Nyctereutes procyonoides (assembly GCF_905146905.1). Lineage (NCBI taxonomy): Eukaryota > Metazoa > Chordata > Mammalia > Carnivora > Canidae > Nyctereutes > Nyctereutes procyonoides. The sequence goes on along the minus strand of NW_026575140.1, from coordinate 59,589,945 downwards.
ATAGTTGATATTTTTGACTCACCTCACTCATACAGCCACTCTGGACTGGAAAAAATGACTAGAAGGAAGAATTCACCACAAAAGAAAGAACTGGAAGAATAATCTCTGCCACAGAGTTACTGAATGTGGATTTAATATGATGCCAGAAATTCAATTCAGAAGTACAATTATAAAGTTACAGGTGGCTCTGGAAAAAAGCATAAAGGACTCTAGAGACTGTATCATTGCAAGACTGGTATCTAATCAGGCCAAAATTAAAATATTATAATTGATGCAGTCCAAACTAGATGCTTTAACTGTTAGGGTTAATGAGGTGAAAGAGAGAGTGAGTGACATAGAGGACAAGTTGATGGAAAGGAAGGAAGCTGAGGAAGAGCCCATGAAGAAAGGCTTAGGGAAATAAATGATAGCTTGAGAAGAAGAATATACATCTAATTGGGATTCCAGAAGAGGCTGACAGAGAAAGAGGACCACAGAGTATATTCGAACAAATCATAGCTGAGAACTTCTCAAACCTGGGGAACGAAACAGGTTCTGATCCAAGAGAAAATCCTCCCCCCGCAAAAAAATAAATAAAACCGTTCTATACCTTGACATTTAATAGTGAAACTTGCAAATTCCAAAGATAAAGAGAAAAGCCTTAAAGCAGCTCTACACAAGAGATTCTTAACTTATATGGGGAGATATATCAGATTAAAAGCAGACGTCTCGGGCAGCCCCGGTGGCCCAGCGGTTTAGCGCCGCCTGCAGCCCAGGGCGTGATCCTGGAGACCCTGGATCGAGTCCCACCTCAGGCTCTCTGTATGATGCCTGCTTCTCTCTCTGCCTGTGTCACTGCCCCTCTCTCTCTCTGTCTCTATGAATAAATAAAATCTTAATAAATAAATAAATAAATAAATAAATAAATAAATAAATAAATAAAAGCAGAACTCTCCACAGAGACCTGGCAAGCCAGAAAGGTCTGGCATGATATATACAGTGTACTAAGTGAGAAGAATATGCACCCAAGAATACTTTATCAGCAAGTCTGTCATTCAGAATATAAGGAGAGATAAAGAGCTTCCAGGATAGGCAAAAACTGAAAGAATATGTGACCACCAAACCAGCTCTGCAAGAGGTATTAAGGAGGACCCTGTAAAAGAAAGAGGGAGGGATCCCTGGGTGGCGTAGCGGTTTGGCACCTGCCTTTGGTCCAGGGCGCGATCCTGGAGACCCGAGATCGAATCCCACGTCGGGCTCCCGGTGCATGGAGCCTGCTTCTTCCTCTGCCTGTGTCTCTGTCTCTCTCTCTCCCTCTGTGTATGACTACCATAAATAAATTTTTAAAAAAATTTAAAAAAAAAAAAAGAAAGAAAGAGGGAGCCCAAAGAAACAATCCACAAAAACAGGGAATGTATAGGTAATACAATGACACTAAATTCATATCTTTCAATAGTTACTCTGAACATAAATGGGCTAAATGATCCCATCAAAAGATGCAGGGTATCAGACTGGATAAAAAAAGCAAGACCTATATATATGCTGTCAACAACAGACAGATTTTTGACCTAAGGACACCTCCAGCCTGAAAATAAAAAGGTAGAGAAACATTTCCATTCAAATGGTCCTCAAAAGAAAGCTGGGGTAGCAATCCTCATAACAGAAAAATTTAAGTTTATCCCAAGACTGTAGTAAGAGATGAAGAGGGGCACCATATCATACTTAAAGGGTCTATCCAACAAGAAGACCTAAAAATCATGAACATTTATGCCCTTATTATGGGAGCTGCCAAGTATATCTATCAATTAATAGCCAAAGTCAAGAGATACATAGATAATAATACCCTAATAGTAGAAGACTTCAACACAGCACTCTCAGCAAAGAGGGATATTCTAAGCAAAACATCACCAAAGAAACAAGGGCCTTACATGATACACTAAACCAGATAGATTTCACAGATACATGTAGAACATTCCATCCGAATGCAACTGAATACACATTCTTCTCAAGTGCACATGGAACTTTCTCCAGAATAAACCACATACTGGGTCACAAATCAGGTCTCCATCGATACCAAAAGATTCGTATTATCCCCTGCATATTTTCACACAATACTTTGAAACTAGAACTCAATCACAAGAAGAAATTTGTAAGAACCTCAAACACATGGAGGTAAAAAAGCATCCTATTAAAAGATGAATGGGTCAACCAGGAAATTAGAGAAGAATTAAAAAAATTCATGGAGAAGATGGTGGAAGAGTAGGGTCCTCAAGTCACCTGTCCCCACCAAACTACCTAGATAACCTTCAAATAATCCTGAAAATCTATGAATTCGGCCAGAGTTAGAGAGAACAGCTGGAATGCTACAGTGAGAAGAGTTCACGCTTCTATCAAGAGGGGGGGATAATAAAGAAACAAAAGGCATCCAAGGGGGAGGGGCCCTACGAGGAGCCAGGCTAAGACCTGGGCGAGAACCCTCAGGACAGGAGAGCCCCACCTGGAGAAGCAGGAGCTTCACCAACCTTCCCGGGTGGAAAGGCACTCGCAGGGAGTTAGAGCAGGACCCCAGGAGGGCGGGGACGCCCTCAGGCTCCCTGGGACACTAACAGACACCTGCGCCCCGGGGACAGCGTGCCACACCCGGTGGCCGAGCTCCCTAAAGGGCTGCAGCACGCGAGGCTGGACCCGGGAGCAGCTCGGAGAGGCTCGGGCGGAGGCTCCACGCAGAGGGGGTAGCACGGCCCCGGGAGCAGCTTGGAGGCGGCTCCGGCAGAGGAAGAGGCTTCCCGGAGGGAGCTGCATGGCTGGGAGCGTGAATCCAACAGCGCAGGCCCCAGAGCACAGGGCGCCGGGACACAGCCCAGGATCCGGCCTCCCTCGGGACAGGCAGAGGCCAGGAGGGCCCAGGGCAGCAAAGACACTCCTGCCCCAAGCTGAGCAGATCAGCGGCCCCGCCCCCAGAGCATCCAGGCCCCTGCAGACGGAGAGCTCCCTAGTTACTGTGGGAGCTGACTCCAGGGCTCCAGAGCTGGCCGCTGCCCCTGGGGTTGTTCCTCCTGGAGCCTCACAGGGTAAGCAACCCCCACTGAGCCTCACAGTGACCTCACCGAATAAGCAGCTTAAACATCACTCACTGAGCCCGGCACTAGGCAGGGGGCTGAGCAGCTCCCCCAAGTGCTAACACCTTGAAAATCAGCACAGCAGGCCCCTCCCCCAGAAGACTAGCTAGACCAACAGGGGAGAAACAAATTAATGACCGAGCAGCACTGGAAGTTCCAGGGGGAAGTCAAGGGACTTACAGTATACAGAATCAGAGGATATTCCCCCTTGTTTTGTTTTGGGGTTTTGTTTTGTTTTTGTTTTTGTTTTTTTGATTTCTGTTTGCTTCCTCCCTTTTTTTTCTTTCTTTTGTTTTCTCTTTTTTACTTCTCTTTTTTTTTCTTTTTGTCTCTTTTTTTCTTCCTTTTTTTCTTTTTCTTTTCTTCTTTCTCTTCTCTCTTTTCCCCCTTTTCCCAATACAACTTGTTTTTGGCCACTCTGCACTGAGCAAAATGACTAGAAGGAAAGCCTCACCTCAAAAGAAAGAATCAGAAACAGTCCTCTCTCCCACAGAGTTACAAAATCTGGATTACAATTCAATGTCAGAAAGCCAATTCTGAAGCACTATTATAAACCTACTGTTGGCTCTAGAAAAAAAGCATAAAGGACTCAAGAGACTTCATGACTGCAGAAACCGCTGCTCTCCCAGGGATCCCGCTCTTAATATTCTTCATCTATTTTGCCCATCTCCCACCGGCGTCCCCTCTGGCTATCAGTCACCATGATCCATCACATTAACAAGAGAAAGGACATGGGGCAGCCCAGGGGGGCTCAGCGGTTTAGCGCCTGCCTTTGGCCCAGGGCGTGATCCTGGATTCCTAGGATTGAGTCCCACATCGGGTTCCATACATGGAGCCTGCTTCTCCCTCTGTCTATGTCTCTGACTGTGTCTCTGCCTCTCTCTCTCTCTCTCTCTCTCTTTTGCTCTCTCGCTCTCTGTCTCTCATGGGTAAATAAATAAAATCTTAAAAACAAAAACAAGAGAAAGGACAAAGGCATACGATCCTCTCAGGAGTTGCAGAAAAAGCATTTGACAAAATACAACATAAAAAGCATAGCGGGTTTTTTAATTTTTTTTTTTTTTTGGTATAGTGGTTTTGAGGAAACATATCAACAGAATAAAGGCCGTGTAGGAAGGCCCGCAGCTGACATTATCCTCAAGGGTAAAAACTTGAAATTGTCTCCCCTAAGAGCAGGAACAAGCCAAGGAAGTCCCCTCTCAGCACTGGAAGTCCTAATGTAGTCAACAGACAGGAAACAGAAAAGGTTCCACACCTGTAAGGGGGACGACAAACTGTCCCTATTTGCTGAAGATGTGGCATTAGAAACAGGAAACCGAGAGACTCCACCAAAAACTGTTAGAACTAATGAGTGAATTCAGTAAAGTTGTGGGACACAAAATGAACAGAGATCAGTAGCCTTGCTGTGTCCCGACAATGAGCACTCAGAAAGGAAATTAAGGACATGACTCCCTTATCAGGAGCATCCAAAAGAACAAAATAATTAGACTGAACCAAGGGAGTGCAAGACTTGTACACTGAAAATTACAAGACTTTGGGAGGACATCCTGGGCTCGTGGGGTCGGAGCCTTCATCTTGTTAAAATGTCCACAGTTCCAGGAGCCACCCGCAGTTCCAATGTCATTCCTATCAAAATCATGGTGGCCGATTTTCGAAATAGAAAAAGCACTCGTAACATCCATCTGCCCCCACAAATGACCCTGGACAGCAAATCAGTATAGGAGAAGCAGGAGAGAGCTGGACACAGCTCTGGACTTTCCTATTTCAAACGATGTCACAGAGATACAGGATAAAGCAGTTGGTTCTCGGGCCACCGGCTGGCTCCGTTGGTTAAGCATCCGACTCCTGACCTCACCCCTGGTCTTGATCTCGGGGTCATGAGTTCTAGCCCTGTGCTGGGCTGTGGATGAGGCATGGAGCCTACTTAAACAAACCAAACCCACAGGGGTGTGGTTCTGGCATAAGCTGAAGGAGCAGAATAGAGAGCCTGGAAGAAAATGCACTCCGATACAGTCAACTGATTTTTTAAACTTAATTTGATTTAAACCCAATTAACAGTATAGTGTATTATACTTTCAGAGGTAGAATTCAGGGATTCACCAATTGGAGATAACACCAGGGCTCATGACATCACGTGCCCTCCTTCATGCCCGTCTGCCAGTTACCCTGTCCCTCCACTCCCCTCCCCTCCAGCGACCCTCAGTTTGTTTCCTGTGATTGAGTCTCTTTTTCCTCCATCTCTGTTTTCATCTTATTTGTTTTTCCTTCCCTTCACAGATGCCCATCTGCTGTGCTTCTTTAATTTCACCTATGAATGAAACCATACAGTAATTTTCTTTCCTGACTGAATTACTTCACTTAACATGATCCCTCTAGTTCTATCCGCGTCATCGCAAATGGCAAAATTTCCTTCTCTTTGATAGCTGAGTACCATTCCTATCATCTATCTATCTATGATCTATGACCATCATCTATCTCCCATCCTCTTTATCCATCATCTGCCCGAGGGCACCGAGGCTCCTCCCACAGTGTGGCTACTGTGGACCCGGCTGCTGTGGACATTGGGGTGCAGGTGTCCCCGAGTCTCACTGCATCTGTATCTTCTGAGAGTGCTCTAGGCCGTGCACCTGCCGGTCGCAGGGCGGCTCTATTTGTAACTTCCTGAGGAGCCTCCACACTGTTTCCAGGGCGGCTGCACCAGCCCGCGGTCCCGCCCACAGTGGAAGAGGGTTGAGTGAGTTTTGCAGGACGTGGTAAAAGTCTGGTCCACTTTTTATTTCGCGTCCTGTGGGCTCCATTCATTGTCCTTAAGTCTTTCTGGGGAAGCCGGGTGTTGGGCTCCGTTTCAGTGAGACGTTTCCGAAGCTCAAAGGCCACAGCTGGAGCCTGGAAGGAGGCAGGTGCGGCCCCGGGCGTGAGGACGCCGCCTCCTACGTGGCCTCCTGCAGCGCCTGCGCGTCCGGCAGGGGGCGCCCGAGTCCAGGCCCCGCCCAGGGGCCGCGCATGTGCAGTAGGCCTCTTTTGCCTGCACTAACAGGATCCCACCTGTGCTGGGGAGGCCTGAGGAGGACGTGGGGTCGCGTCCACGCTGATGAGCCCCAGCCTCCTCAGGACCCGCGGGGAGGCTTCAGGAAGATGTGGCGCCGCGTCCACTCTGGCAGGAGCTCCCGGGCCCCTCAGGACCCGCGGTTTCGCTTCGGGAGGACGTGGGGCCACGTCCACACAACAGGACGCTGACCTCCTCAGGACCCCCGGGGTAGACTTCGGGAAATATGGGGATGCGTCCATGCGGACAGAAGACCCCAGCCTTGTCAGGGCCCGTGGTGAGGCCAAAGAAAGATGTGGGTGCCGCATCCACACTGACACGTCTCCGGCCTCCTCAGGACCCACTGTGAAGGTTTGGGAAGATTTGGGGCCACGTGCATGCTGACAGGACCCCCAGCCTCCTAAGGTCTTATGGTGAGGCTTGAGGAAAATGTGGGGCCACGTCAACACTGACAGGACCCCTGTCCTCCTCAGGACCTGCACTTTGGCTTCGGGACATATGGGGCTGCGTCTATGTCTCCACATCTGGAGAGATGTGGCTCTGAGAAAAGGTGCACTAAGAAACATTGTCACAGTTTCAATATTCCCTCCCCACGATTTATGAGACCCAATTACTTCCAAACTCCTTTTTCCTCCTTTTTGTTTTGGATGGCAATGCTGCTCTGTGACTGACCTACACAATCAATGACTCAGTAAGTGTCTCAACAGTTCAACTCTGTGGAGAGAACCTAAGGGTCTGCTGGGGAAGTATGAAGGAGAACTGTGGACTCGCTTGTTTTGCTTTCAGAAATCAGCATTAAGGCTCCTGATAGGAAGTTCAAAAGACTGCAGGTAGTACTCTGGGGACATAGATCGAAACCCGGTGGGGACAGAGCCTGTCTCTATGCCTGCCATATAGAAGGCCGAATAGACGTCTTTTTGGAAGGAATGGGTGTTGAATAAATAGGAGAATCTGTGTATGCCGGGTCTGTTTCAGGTCACTGATTCATACTTAGGTAGAGACATTAATCCAGGGAATGGTTCTCTGAACAAGTCCTGGGAAAATGTATCCTAAGTTATTTTTTTTAAAGATTTATTTATTCATTCATTGAGAGAGAGCGAGAGAGAGGCAGAGACACAGGCAGAGGGAGAGGCAGGCTCCGTGCAGGGAGCCCGAAGTCGGACTCCATCCTGAGTCTCCAGGATCACGCCCTGGGCAGAAGGCAGTGCTAAACAGCTGAGCCACCCAGGCTGCCCTTTTTCAAGTCATCTTAAAACACACAATCCGACTTCTTTCTAGCAAAGTTTTATGTGAGTTGGTGTACCTATCAATTAAAAGCTGGAGGGTGTGGGTCCCAGGCTGCCCCTAAGGTGCATGTTCAGAGTCCTTCCAACTCCTCCAAGTGCAGCCTGGAAACCACCGAGCTGGTCTGAGGCCACATCCACAGCTGTGGGAACCAAGTGCCAGAGGCAGTCATGATTTACTGGATCAGAAACCCAGTTCTCTCCTGAAGCATCTGAGTCAGGGAATTGGTTTTTCTCAGGGCAGGGTGAAAAAAACTTACACGATCAGGATTTCTCTGATCCCAAGAAAAATGCTTAGCGTTTTTTTTTGTTGTTGTTGTTGTTGGTTTCTTTTTTCTCATGTTGCTTGGCTGTTTCTCTTGTCACATTGCCCTACTTCCTTTGGGAATTAGTTTTGGAAAGAAATCACTCACATAATGAAAATGATCTAGAAACTCAGGTTAACAAAATTTTCTAGCCCGTGTGGATATGTGTGATTCACAGTTGCTTTAATCCGACAGACGTTTGTTTGCACAAATTAATAACAACTTTTAATAAATGGACTTTACTGTTCACTGCTAAAAATATTCCTGTCAGAGGGGCAAGATGGCCAAAGAGTAGGGTCCCCAAGTCACCTGTCCCCACAAAATTACCTAGCTAAATTTCAAATCATCCTGAAACCTATGAATTTGGCCTGAGATTTAAAGAGAGAACAGCTAGAGTTCGCATTTCTATCAAGGTGGTTCCCACCTGGGCCTCACTTGGACCTGGTGACTGTGGTTCCCACCTGGGCCTCCCCCAGACCTGGTGACTCTAGTCCCCAACTGGGCCTCACCTGGGCCTAGTGACTCTGGTCCCCATCTGGGCCTCATGTGGACCTGGCGACTGTAGTCCCCACCTTGGCTTCACCTGGACCTGGTGACTCTGGTCCCAACCTGAGCCTCACCTGGACATGGTAGCTGTGGACTTCATCTGGACCTGGTGACTGTGGTCCCCACCTGGGCCTCACCATACCTGGTGACTGGGCTCCTCAGCTACCAATGACTAGGATCCAAGATGGACCCTTAGTTGCTACTGATACCGGGACCATCCCCAGGGTCTCACTTATTCCTGATGACTATGGTCCTTGTCTGGGCTGACCTGGCTCATCCTTGGCTCTGATCCTCTCCTGGGCCTCCCCTGCTCTTGCAGGTATGGTCCCCCCTGTCATGGGTGTGTAGTGTCTGTGGTCCCTTCTGGGCCTCACCTGATGGTACTGGGCCACAATATTGGCCCTTTGCAAGGCCAGCAGGGTCTCCGAGTCCTCCTGCATGGTGCTGCAATCCAAACACATCCAAGAATGACGGCGCATGAAAACCTTCCAAGGACACATGTGTCCAGATGCTCCCCGTGGGTAGGTCCCCCTCTGTCTGACCGGAGCCGGAGACTACCCCATAACCCTGAGGGGCACAGGCTGGGCTGGAACATCACACACAGGCCCTCACTGCCTGTCTGTCGCTCGCCCACCTACAGTCCACCTTCGCAGCCACTGTCCCAGGACACACCGTCATGCTGGGATCAGAGAGCACTCCCACCCCGGTATCAGGAGCACTGTCCCTATTTGCTGAAGACACGGTACTAGAAACAGGAAACCCGAGAGCCTCCACCAAAACCTGTTAGAACTAAGGAGTGAGTTCAGTAAAGTCACGGGACACAAACTGACCCTACAGAGCTCAGTAGCCTTGCTGTGTCCCGACAATGAGCACTCAGGAAGGAAATGAAGGACGTGACTCCCTTCTCAGGAGCATCACAGAGAATAAATAATGAGTCTGAACCAAAGGAGCACAGGACTTGTGCACTGAGCCACACCAGGCTCTGGGAGGCCGTCCTGGGCTCATGGGGTGGAGCCTCATCTTGTGAAAATGTCCGCAGTTCCTGAAGCCACCCTCAGTTTCAATGTCATTCCTATCAAAATCATGGTGGCAGATCTTAGAAATAGGAAAAAAAAAAAAAAAAAAACCTAACATCCGTCCGCCCCCACAAATGACCCCGGACAGCAAATCAGTATTGGAGAAGCAAGACAGAGTGGGACGCAGCATTTTCCTATTTCAAACGATGTCACAGAGACACAGGATAAAGCAGTGTGGTTCCCGGCCCCCGGCTGGCTCCGACGGTTAAGCATCCGACTCCTGACCTCACCTCCGGTCCTGATCTCGGGGTCGCGAGTTCTAGCCCTGGGCTGGGTCATGGATGAGGCGTGGTGCCTACTTAAACAAACCAGACCCACGGGGGGTGGTCCCGGCATAAGCTGAAGGAGCAGAACAGAGAGTCCAGAAGGAAATGTGCTCTGATACAACTGACTTTATTTTAACTTAATTTAATTTAAACCCAATTAATTAACGTATAGTGTATTATATTTTCAGAGGAAGAATTCAAGGATTCACCAGTTGGAGATAACAGCAGTGCTGGTGACATCACGTGCCCTCCTTCATGCCGGTCCCCTGTTATCCCCTCCTCCTTCCCTCCCCTCCAGCGACCCTCAGTTTGTTTCCTATGATTAAGAGTCTGTATTTCCTGCATCTGTTTTCATCTTATTTGTTTTTCCTTCCCTTCACAGATGTCCATCTGCTTTGCTTCTTTAATTCCACCTATGAATGACACCACACGGTCATTCTCTTTCCCGACTGACTTATTTCACTTAACATGATCCCTCTAGTTCTATCCGCATCATTGCAAATGGCAAGATTTCCTTCTCTTTGATAGCTGAGTAACATTCCTCTCTGTGACCATCATCTATCTCCCATCCTCTTTATCCATCATCTGTCCAAGGGCACCGAGGCTCCTCCCACAGTGTGGCTACTGTGGGCTCCTCCCACCCGGCTGCTGTGGACATCGGGGCGCAGGTGTCCTGGCGTCTCACTGCATCTGTATCTTCAGAGTGAGCTCCATGCCGTGCACCTGCCGGTCGCAGGGCAGCTCTATCGGTAACTTCCTGAGGAGCCTCCGCACTGTTTCCAGGGCGGCTGCACCAGCCCGCGGTCCGGCCCACAGTGGAAGAGGGTTGAGTGAGTTTTGCAGGACGTGGTAAAAGTTTTGTCCACATTTCATTTCGCGTCCTGTGGGCTCCAATTCATTGTCTTTAAGTATTTCTGGGGAAGCCGGGTGTTGGGCTCCGTTTCAGCGCGACGTTTCCGAAGCTCATAGGTCTCAGCTGGAGCCTGGAAGGAGGCAGGTGCGGCTCTGAGCATGGCACACCGCCTACTGCACGGCCTCCTGCAGCGCCTGAGCGTCCCGCAGGGGGCGCCCGAGCCCAGGCCCGGACCAGGGGGCGCGCATGCGCAGTAGGTCTGGTCCGCCTGCACTAACAGGAGCCAGTCTGCGCTCTGGAGGCCTGAGGAGGACGTGGGGCCGCTTCCACGCTAACAGGAGCCCCGGCCTCCTCAGGACACGCGGGTAGGCTTCGGGACCATGTGGGGTGCGTCCACGGTGACAGGAGCCCCTGGGCCTCCTCAGGACCCTCGGGGAGGCTTCAGGAAGATGTGGCGCCGCGTCCACTTTGGCAGGAGCTCCCGGGCTCCTCAGGACCCAAGATGAGGCTTCTGGAGGATGTGGGGCCGCATCTATGGTGACAGGAGCCCCGGCCTCCTCAGAACCCGCAGTGAGGCTTCGGGAGGACGTGGCGCCATGTCCACACAACAGGACGCTGACCTCCTCAGGACCCCCGGTGTAGACTTCGGGAAATATGGGGATGCGTCCATGCGGACAGAAGACCCCAGCCTTGTCAGGGCCGTGGTGAGGCCTAAGAAAGATGTGGGTGCCGCATCCACACTGACACGTCTCCGGCCTCCTCAGGACCCACTGTGAAGGTTTGGGAAGATTTGGGGCCACGTGCATGCTGACAGGACCCCCAGCCTCCTCAGGTCTTATGGTGAGGCTTGAGGAAAATGTGGGGCCACGTCAACACTGACAGGACCCCTGTCCTCCTCAGGACCTGCACTTTGGCTTCGGGACATATGGGGCTGCGTCTATGCTGACAGGAGCCCACAGCCTCCTCAGGACCCGCGGTGAGTTTTCCGGGGGACGTGGGGCCATGTCCAGGCTGACAGGAGCCCCTGGCCTCCTGAGGACCTGCTGTGAGGCTTCCAGAGAATGTGAGGTATAGTCCACAGTGACAGGAGACCCGGCGTCCTCAGGACCCGCTATGACTCAGGAACACATGGGGCACGTCCACACTCACAGGAGCCCGGCTTCCTCAGGACCCCCTGGAGGACTCTGGAGGAGCCGTTGGGGGCCACGTCCACATCAGAAGGGACTACTCAGAACCACAGGGTAAGTGAATGGGTAGAATTAATGGTAGGGTCAGGGGAGGGGAGGCAGTTGGTGGTTAGGGTTAGGTTAGATGTTAGGGGTTAGTGCTTATGCTTATGGTTATGGATTAGAGGTTAGGGTGAGGGATAAGGGTAAGGGTCAGTGGTTAGGAGTTAGGATGGGGGTTAGGGATTAGGGAAAGGGGTTAGTGTTAGGGACAGGATTTAGAGTTAGGGTTAGGGTTTAGGCTTTAGGGATTGGACTGGAGGTTAGGAGTTGGGGTTAGGGTTATGGTTAGAGTTAGGGTTGGGCTTACGTTTGCAGTTAGGGTTAGGGCTTAGGGTTAGGGGTTAGGGTTAAAGTTAGGGCTAGGTTTAGGGTTAGGGCGAGGGTTAGGGCTAGGGTTAGCGTTAGTGTTTGGTTAGGGGTTAGGGTTAGGGTCAGGTCAGGGTCAGGGTACAATTTTGTTTTTTTTAAATTTTATTTATTTATTTATTTATTTATTTATTTATTTATTTATTTATTTATTTATTTATGACAGTCACAGAGAGAGAGAGAGAGGCAGAGACACAGGCAGAGGGAGAAGCAGGCTCCATGCACCGGGAGCCTGACGTGGGATTCGATCCCGGGTCTCCAGGATCTCACCCTGGGCCAAAGACCGGCGCTAAACCACTGCGCCACCCAGGGATCCCCCAGGGTACAATTTTGGAGAAGGGTAAGAGATAGGGTTAGGGAGTGGGTTAGGGGTTAGTTTTAGGGTATGGATTAGGGTACAGTTTGGGATATGAGATAGGGTTAGTATTAGAGGGTCAGGGTTAGGGTACAGGTTAAGGTTAGGAATAAGATTTGAGTACATTAAGTTAGGATTAGGGTTAGAGGTTAGGGTTAGGGTTAGATTTAAGGTAGGGGTCAGGGAGTTAGGTTGAGGGTTGGCAGGAAGGTTCAGTGAATGTGTTTCGGTCTTGGGGTTTGTGTTTGGTTTTCGATTAGTGATAGGTCTTGTTTAAGGGTTAGGTTAACATTAGGCTTAAGTGTAGGGTTAGGGTTATGTCTGTGTATGGTTAGAGTTTGGGTCTTGGTATGTGCCTGCACTGGGACTCTAGTATCTTCAGCAGTTTAGTTTTATGCACTCTATTTAGGTTTTGGATTCAAAGATAGCCTGACTCCACCAAGTCAGTGGCCTCCCCAGAAAATCAAAATCCAGTCTTCTGCGGGGTGAGAATAGATATGGCAGGCTTCTCCTGAGCTGAACTAAGGAGGGGATTTGTGGCTCTAAATACTCTTTATTTGGATTTTCAGTTGCCTTTCTGATTTTATCTCTTGTGCACACGTTTCATCAATACTACCAATTATTATTTTAAAGTTTTACTTGAATTCCTGTTTGTAAACACAGTATGATATAGTTTAAGGTTTACCACATAGTGATTCAACCCTTGGATACAATGCCTGGTACTGGTCACAAGTGCCCTCCACTATCCCCATCCCCTGATTCCCCATCCCCCCCCCCCCCACCTTCCGCTGGTATTTATTAGTTTATTCTCTGTGGTTAAGAGTGTGTTTCTTGGTTTGCTTCTCTCATCCCCCCCCTCCCCTTTGCCAGTTTGTTTGGTTTCTTAAAATTCACATGTGAATGCAATTGTATGGTATTTGGTATCTGTCTTTCTCTGACTGACTGAGCTCATTTAGCATAAGTCCTTTCCACTTCTCTCACGTCATTGTAAATGGCTTCATTTCATCCCTTCTGATGACCGAGTGATGTCGCAGTGTGTATATATTTACCACATCGTCTCTGCCCATTCATCTGTTGATGGACATCTGGGCTGTACCCACAGTTTGGCTGTTGTTGATAACGCTGCTACAAACACTGGGCTGCGTGTCCCTCTTTGAATCTACTAAACTACGTTTGTATCTTCGGGGTAAATACCTAGCTGTGCAATTTTGGAATCGTAGGGTAGCTCTACTTTTAACTTCTTAAGGACCCTCCACACTGTTTTCCACAGTGGCTGCACCTGTTCGCATGCCCACCAGGAGTGTAGGGGGGCTCCCCCTTCTCCATAGCCTCACCAACACCTGTTGTTTCTTGTGTTGTTAATTTTAGCTATTCTGACGGCTGTCAGGTGACATCTCATTGTGGTTTTGGTTTGCATTTCCCTGATGATGGGTGACGCTGAGTGTCTTTCCATGTGTCTGGTGGCCATCTGGATGTCTTGTCAGAGACAGAGTCCATTCATGTCTTCTGCCCATCTGCAGTTGGATAATTTGTGTTTAGGATGCTGAGATTTATATTTGCTTTATGTATTTTGGATACTAACTCTTTATTGGATGTGTTGTTTGCAAATATCTCCTCTCATTTTGTATGTTGCCTTTTAGCTTTGGTTGTTTCCTTCACTTTGCAGAAGCTTTTCAATATGATGAAGTCCCAATAGTATTTTTGCTTTTGTTTCCCTAGCCTCAGAGGCATATCTAGAAAGAAGATCCAATGGCCAATGTCAAAGACGTTGCTGCCTATCTTTTCTTCTTTCTGTGGTTTCAGGTCTCACATTTAGGTCTTTAATCCATTTTGAATTTATTTTTTTATATATATGGTGTAAGAAAGTGGTCCAGTTTCATTCTTCGGCATGTGGCTGCCTGGTTTTCCCAACACCATTTGTTCTTATCCTGGGGTCAGGGTTAGGGTTTGTTGAAGAGACTGTCTTTGTGCCATTGGATATTCCTTCCTGCCTTGTTGTAGATTAATGGATCATAGAGTTACAGGTTTGTATCTTGTTTCGGCTTTCCATTCTGTTCTATTGATCTAAGCATCTCCTGTTGGGAGATTTTTCATTGCTGATTCAATTTCTTTGCTGGTTATCTCTGTTCAAGTTTCTTATTTCTTCCTTTTTCATTTTTGCTATGTTATATATTTCTAGGAATTGATCTATTTTTTTCCAGGTTCTACGTTGCTGGCATATAATTTTTCATACTGTTCTCTTATAATTGTTTGTATTTCACTAGTGTTGGTTGTTATTTCTCTTCTCTCATTTGTGATTTTATTTGAGTCCTTTTTCATCTTTTTATCTTTTTTCTTTTTAAAAGATTGTATTTATGTATTCATGAGAGACACAGAGAGGCATAGGTATAGGCAGAGGGAAAATGAGGCTCAATGGGGGAGCCTGATATGCGACTTGATCCCTGAGGACCCCGGTATCATGACCTGAACCAAAGCAGATGCTCCACCACTGAGGCACCCAGGTACCTTGCTGATTCAATTCCTTGGCTAGTTATGGGTCTGTTCACATTTTCTATTTCTTCCTATTTCAGTTTTGCTCATTTGCATATTTATAGGGATATGTCCATTTCTTCCAGGTCTCCCAGTTTGTTAGCGTATAATCTTTCATAGTATTCCCTTTCAATTCTATAAGAATCAAAAAGAATAGAAAAGAATACAATAGAAACGAATAAAATAGAATAGAAATGAATACAATTGAAGAAAAAGAATAGAACAGAATAGAAAAGAATAGAATAGAATAAAAAAGAATTGAATAGAAAAGAATAGAATACAAAAGAAGAGAACAGAAAAGAAAAGAATAGAATAGAGAAGAATAGAAAAGACAAGAATAGAATAGAAAAGATCAAAATAGAATAGAAAGGAAACGAATAGAATAGAAAAGAATAGAATAGATGAGAAAAGAAGAATAGAATAAAATAGAATAGAAAAGAATCGAATCGAATAGAATAGAATCAAATAGAATATAATAGAAAAGAACAGATTTGAATCGAATAGAATATAAAAGAATCAAATCAAATAGAAGAGAATTGAAATGAATTGAATCGAATAGAATAGAAAAGAATCAAATCGAATAGAATGGAATAGAAAATAGAATAGAATAGAATGATATAGATTAGAATAGAATAGAAAAGAATCAAATTGAATAGAAATAAAAATAATGGGGGATCCCTGGGTGGCGCAGCGGTTTAGCGCCTGCCTTTGGCCCAGGGCGTGATCCTGGAGGCCCAGGATCGAATCCCACATTGGGCTCCCGGTGCATGGAGCCTGCTTCTCCCTCTGCCTGTGTCTCTGCCTCTCTCTCTCTCTCTCTCTCTCTCTCTCTCTCTGTGTGTGACTATCATAAATAAAAAAAGATAATATTAAAAAAAAGAATCGAATCGAAAAGAATAGAATAGAATAGAATTGAATCGAACCGAATAGAAAAGAATTGAATCGAATCGAATAGAAGAATAGAATAGAGTAGAATAGAAAAGAATCGAATCGAACCGAATAGAATAGAAAAGAATCGAATCAAATAGAATAGAGAGAATAGAATAAATCGATTAGAATAGATTAGAATAGAAAAGAATCAAATCGAATCGAATCAATTTGAATAGAATATAATAGAATAAAATAGAATAGAATAGAAAATAATAGAATAGAATCTAATAGAATAGAATAGAAAAGAATCGAAATGAATCGAATCGAATAGTATAGAAAAGAATAGAATAGAAAAGAATCTAATCGAATCGAATAAAATAGAAAAGAATCGAATCGAATAGAAGAGAAGAGAAAAGAATAAAATCAAATCGAATTGAATCGAATAGAAAAGAATAGAATAGAATAGAAAAGAATAGAATTGAATCAAATTGAAGAATCGAACAGAAGAGAAAAGAATGGAATGGAATGGAATGGAATCAAATCGAATAGAATCGAATCAAATAGAAAAGATTGGATCTAATCAAATCGAATGGAATACAAAAGGATCGAATCAAATAAAAAGGAATAGATTCGAATAGAAAATAGAATAGAATAGAGAAGAATCGAATGGAATCGAATCTAATGGAATACAATAGAAAAGAATCGAATCAAATCGAATCAAATAGAATCGAATAGAGTAAAAAGAATCGAGTTGAATCGAAACAAATCAAACAGGAAAAAAATAGAATACAATCAAATCAAATAGAATAGAATAGAATCAAATCAAATCGATCGAATTGAATCGAATAGAATACAATAGAAAAGAATAGAATAGAATCGAATAGAATAAAATAGAATGGAAGACTAGAATAGAATAGAAAAGAATAGAATAGAATCGAATCAAATAGAATAGAAGAGAATAGAATAGAAAATAATAGAATAGATTAGAATAGAATAAAAAAGAATAGAATAGAATGAAATCGAATAGAATTGAATAGAAAAGAATCCAATCGAATTGAATTGAATAGAATAGAAAAGAATAGAAGAGAATCGACTAGAATATAAGAGAATAGAAAATGATCCAATCGAATTGAATCAAAAAGAATACAATCGAATCGATTTGAATAGAATAGAAAAGAATCGAATCGAATAGAATAGAATAGAAAAGAATTCAATAGAATCGAATAGAATCGATTAGAATAGAAAAGCATAGCATCGAATAGAATAGAATAGAAATGAATAGAATCGAATTGAATCGAATAGAATAGAAAAGAATCAAACTGAATCGAATAACATGGAATAGAAAAGAATATAATATAATATAATAGAATAGAATAGAATAGAATGGAATAGAATTGAATATAATATAAGAGAATACAAAAGAATCGAACTGAATCGAATCTAATAGAAAAGAATAGAATAGAATAGAAAAGAATAGAATCCAATCGAATAGAATAAAATAGGATAGATTAGAAAATAATAGACTAGAATAGAATTGAATAGAAAAGAATAGAATAGAAAGAATAGAATTGAATAGAAAAGAATAGAATAGAAGAGAATAGAATAGAAAAGAATAGAATCGAATTGAATAAAAAGAATAGAATTGAATAGAAAAGAATAGAATCAAATCGAATCAAATCGAATCGAATCAAATAGAAAAGAATAGAATAGAATTCATTAGAATAGAATAAAAAAATAGAATAGAATCGAATCAAATAGAATCGAATAGAAAATAATTGAATAGAATCGATAGAATAGAATAGAATAGAATAGAAAAGAATGGAATCTAATTGAATCGAATCAAATACAAAAGAATCGAATCAAATCAAATCGAATAGAAAAGAAGAGAATAGAATCGATTTGAATAGAATAGTATAGAATAGATAGAATAGAATAGAATGGAATGGAATAGAATATAATAGAAAAGAATAGAATACAATAGATTAGAATAGAAAGGAAGAGAAAAGAATCAAATAGAATAGAATAGAATAGAATAGAATCGTATCGAATCTAATAGAATAGAAAAGAATCGAATTGAATAGAATAGAAGAGATTCGAATCGAATCATATCGAATCTAATCGAATCGAATAGAATACAAAAGAATATAATAGAATAGAATAGAAAACAATCGAATCGAATCTAATAGAAAACAATAGAATAGAAGAGAATAAAATCGAATCAAATAGAATAAAATAGAATAGATAATAATAGAAGAGAAGAGAAGAGAAAAGAATCAAATCGAATCGAATCGAATAGAAAAGAATACAATCGAATAGAATCGATTCAAATAGAATAGAATAGAAAAGAATAGAAAAGAATACAATAGAGTAGAATAGAATAGAAAAGAATACAATAGAGTAGAATAGAATAGAAAAGGCTCGAATCGAATCGAATCATATCGAACATAATCAAATAGAATAGAATATAATAGAATAGAAAGGAATCGAATTGAATCGAATCAAATAGAATTGAATAGAATAGAAAAATAGCCAATCGAATTGTATCGAATCTAATCGAATATAATAGAATACAAGGGAATAGAATAGAAAAGAATCAAATCGAATCGAAAAGAATAGAATAGAAAGAATAGAACTGAATAGAAAAGAATAGAATAGAACAGAATATAAGAGAATAGAAAAGAATCAAATCGAATAGAATAGAATAGAATAGAAAAAAATAGTATCCAATCGAATCGAATAGAATAGATTAGAAAATAATAGAATAGAATAGAATAGAATAGAATAGAATAGAATAGAAAGAATAGAATCGAATAGAGAAGAATTGAATAGAAGAGAAGAGAATAGAAGAGAGTAGAATAGAAAAGAATCGAATCGAATCGAATTGAATACAAAAGAATAGAATCGTATCGAATGAAATAAAATAGGATAGAAAAGAAAAGAATAGAATCAAAACGAATCGAATAGAAAAGAATCGAATCAAATCGAATTGAATAGAATAGAAAAGAATAGATTAGAATAGAAAAGAATTGAAACGAATCGAATACATTAGAATAGAATAGAATCGAAAAGAAGGGAATCGAATAGAAAAGAATGGAATCGAATCAAATAGGATCTAATAGAATAAAAAGAATCGAATTGAATCGAATCTAATAGAAAATACAATACAATCAAATCGAATGGAATAGAATAGGGTAGAATAGAATCGAAATGAATAGAATACAAATGAATAGAATAGAAAAGAATAGAATAGAATCGAGTAGAATAGATTGGAAAGAATAGAATAGAATAGAAAGAATAGAATTGAATCAAATAGAATAGAATAGAAAAGAATCGAATAGAATCGAATAGAATAGAAAAGAATAGAATAGAAGAATAGAATAGAATAAAAAAGAATAGAATAGAAATGAATCAAATAGAATCGAAAGGAAAAGAATCGAATCGACTGGAATCAATAGAATAGAATAGAATAGAATAGAATAGAATGGAATCTAATCTAATTGAATCAAATAGAAAAGAATCGAATCAAATAAAATCGAATAGAATACAAAAGGACAGAATAGAATTGATTCGAGTAGAATAGTATACAATAGAATAGAATGAAATAGAATAGAAAAGAATAGAATACAATTGATTAGAATAGAAAGGAAGAGAAAAAAATAGAAAAGAATCCAATTGAATCGAAACGAATAGAATAGAATAGAATCAAATAGAATAGAGTAGAAAAAAATCTAATCAAATCGTATCGAATCAAATAGAATAGACTGGAATAGAATAGAATTGAATCGAATCGAATAAAATAGAATAGATTCGAATAGATTATTTAAGAATAGAATCAAATGGAATAGAATAAATAGAATAGATAATAATAGAAACAATAGAATAGAGTAGAAAAGAATCAAATCGAATTGAATCGAATTGAAAAGAATACAATCGAATAGAATGAATTTGAATCGAATCGAATAGAATAGAATAGAAAAGATTCGAATCGAATCGAATTGAAAACTGTAGAATAGAATAGAATACAATAGAAAAGAATCGAATCGAATAGAATAGAATAGAAAATAATAGAATAGAATAGTATAGGGATCCCTGGGTGGCGCAGCGGTTTGGCGCCTGCCTTTGGCCCAGGGCGTGATCCTGGAGATCCGGGATCGAATCCCACGTCGGGCTCCCGGTGCATGGAGCCTGCTTCTCCCTCTGCCTGTGTCTCTGCCTCTCTCTCTCTCTCTCTCTCTGTGACTATCATAAATAAATAAAAATTAATAAAAAAATTTAAAAAAAATAAAATAAAATAAATAAATTTGTTTAAAAAAAAGAATAGAATAGTATAGAATAGAATCGAATCGAATAGAATAGAATAGAATAGAATAAAAAAGAATAGAATCAAATCGAATAGAATCGAATAGAAAAGAATCTAATCGAATCGAATCAAATAGAATAGAATAGAATCGACTACAATACAAGAGAATAGAAAAGAATCGAATCGAATCGAATTGAAAAGAATACAATTGAACCGTATCGATTCGAATAGAATAGAAAAGAATCGTATTGAATAGAATAGAATAAAATAGAAAAGAATTCAATAGAATTGAATAGAATCGATTAGAATAGAAAAGCTTATCATCGAATAGAATAGAATAGAAGAAGAGAAAAGAATAGAATCAAATTGAATCGAGTAGAATAGAAAAGATTAGAATACAATCGAATAAAATGGAATAGAAAAGAATATTATAGAATAGATAGAATAGAATAGAATCATATAGAATATAAGAGAATAGAAAAGAATTGAATCAAATCGAAAAGAATAGAATAGAATAGAATCAAATAGAATAAAATAGAATAGATTAGAATAGAATAGAAAAGAAAAGAATAGAAGGAATAGAATCGAATAGAAAAGAACAGAATAGAATAGAAAAGAATCGAATTGAATAGAAAAGAATGGAATAGAATAGAATAGAAAAGAATAGTATCTAATCGAATAGAATAATATAGAATAGATTAGAAAATAATAGATTAGAATAGAATAGAAAAGAATAGAATCGAATAGAAAAGAATTGAATAGAATAGAAGAGAAGAGAAAAGAATAGAAGAGAATAGAATAGAAAAGAATCGAATTGAATCGAATACAAAAGAATAGAATTGTATAGAATCGAATAGAATAGAAAAGAAAAGAACAGAATCAAATCATATCGAATAGAAAAGAATAGACTAGAATAGAATACAAAAGAATAGGTTAGAATAAATTAGAATAGAAAAGAATCGAATAGAATCGAATAGAATAGAATAGAATGGAGTAGAAGAGAATCGAATCGAATCAAACAGAATCGAATAGAATAAAAAGAATCGAATTGAATCGAATCTATTAGAAAATACAATACAATCAAATTGAATGGAATAGAATAGAATAGGGTAGAATAGAATCGAAATGAATAGAATACAAATGAATAGAATAGAATAGAATACATTGGAATGAAAAGAATAGAATAGAAAGAATAGAATCGAATTGAATCAAATAGAATAGAATAGGAAAGAATAGAATAGAATAGACTCGAATCGAATAGAGAAAAATCGAATCGAAACGAATCGACTAGAAGAGAAAAGAATCGAATCGAATCATATCGAACCTAATAGAATAATATAGAATAGAATACAATAGAATAGAAAAGAATTGAATTGAACCGAATCAAATAGAATAGAATAGAAAAGAGTAGAATCGAATTGAATAGAATAAAATAGAATAGAATTGAAAATAATAGAAAAGAATAGTATAGAAGAGAATAGAAAAGAATTGAATAGCATAGAACAGAATAGAATAGAATAGAAAAGAATAGAATCGAATAGAATCACATAGAATAGAATAGAAAAGAAGAAAATCGAATCGAATAGAATAGAATGGAATAGAAAACAATAGAATAGAATAGAATAGAGAATTCAATAGACTCGAATAGAATCGATTAGACTAGAAAAGCTTATCATCGAATAGAATAGAATAGAAAAGAATAGAATCGTATTGAATCGAATAGAATACAAAAGATTAGAATAGAATAGAATAGAATAGAATAGAAAATAATAGAATTGAATAGAACCAGATAGAATAGAATCGAATAGAAAACAATGGAATAAATCGAATCAAATTGAATTGAATAGAATACAAAAGAAAATAATCGAATCGAATCTAATAGAATAAAATAGAATTCAATAGAATCGAATAGAATCGATTAGACTAGAAAAGCTTATCATCGAATTGAATCTAATTGAATCGAATAGAATAGAATAGAAAAGAATAGAATCGAAATGAATAGAATAGAATAGAAAAGATTAGAATACAATCAAATAAAATGGAATAGAAAAGAATATTATAGACGAGAGAAGACTAGAATAGAATAGAATCATATAGAATATAAAAGAATAGAAAAGAATCGAATAGAAATGAAAAGAATAGAATACAATCGAATAGAATAGAATAGAAAAGCATAGAATGCAATCAAATAGAATAAAATAGAATAGATTAGAAAATAAAAGATTAGAATAGAATAGAAAAGAATAGAATAGAAAGAAAAGAATAGAATAGAATCAAATAGAATATAAGAGAATAGAAAAGAATCGAATTGAATAGAAAAGAATAGAATAGAAAGAATAGAATCAAATAGAAAAGAATTGTATAGAATAGAATAGAGAGAAGAGAATAGAGAAAAGAAGAGAATAGAAAAGAATTGAATCGAATCGAATTGAATACAAAAGAATAGAATCGTATCGAATAGAATAGAAAAGAAAAGAATAGAATCAAATCGAATCAAATTGAATAGAATAGAACAGAAAAGAAAAGAATAGATTAGAATAGAATAGAAAAGAATCGAAGCGAATACAATAGAATAGGAAAGAATAGAATCGAATTGAATAGAATAGAATTGAATAGAAAAGAATCAAATCAAATCAAAAGAATCGTATAGACTAAAAAGAATCGAATTTAATCGAATCTAATAGAAAATACAATAGAATCAAATTGAATAGAATAGAATAGAGTAGAATAGAATAGAATACAAATGAATAGAAAAGAAAAGAATAGAATAGAATAGAAAAGATTGGAAAGAATAGAATAGAATAGAAAAGATTGGAAAGAATAGAATAGAATAGAATAGAATAGAATGAATAGAATAGAATTGAATCAAATAGAATAGAGGAGAAGAGATTCGAATAGAATAGAATAGAATAGAATAGAATAGAATAGAATAGAATAGAAAAGAATCGAATAGAATAGAAAAGAATAGAATAGAATAGAATAGAATAGAATAGAATAGAAAAAATGAATAGAAAAGAATCGAATAGAATAGATTAGAATAGAAATGGAGAAAAGAATAGAAAAGAATCGATTGAATTGAAACGAATCAAACAGAATAGAATAGAAAAGAATAGAATAGAATCAAATAGAATAGAAAAGAATAGAATAGAATAGAATAGAATACAAAAGAATCTAATCAAATCGTATGTAATCGAATCGAATAGAATAGAATAGACTTGAGTAGAATAGAAAATAATCGAATGGAATCGTTTCTAATAGAATAGAATAGAATCGCATAGAAAAGAATTGAATAGAATAGAAAAGAATCAAATCGAATGGAATAGAAAAAATAGAATAGATAATAATAGAAAAGAATAGAATCGAATCGAATAGAAAAGAATACAATCGAATACAATGGATTCGAATCGAATCAAATAGAACAGAATAGAAAAGAAAAGAAAGAATAGAATAGAATAGAATAGAAAAGATTTGAATCAAATCGAATAGAGAAAAATCGAATCTAATAGAATAGAATAGAAAAGAATCGAAGCAAATCGAATTGTATCGAACCGAATCAAATAGAATAGAATAGAATAGAATAGAAAAGAATCGAATCGAATAGAATAGAATAAAATAAAATAGAATAGAAAATAATAGAATAGAATAGAATAGAAAAGAATAGTATTGAAGAAAATAGGATCGCATAGAATAGAATAGAATAGAAAAGAATCGAATTGAATAGAATAGAATAGATTCGAATTGAATCGAATAGAGAAAAATAGAATCAAAACAAATAGAATAGAATAGAATAGAATAGAATAGAATAGAATAGAAAAGAATCGAATCGAATAGAATAGAATAGAATAGAAAAGAATCAAATCAAATCGAAATGAAAATAGAATAGAATATAAAAGAATAGAATTGAATATAATAGAATAAAATAGAATAGAATAGAAAATAATTAGAATAGAATAGTATTGAAGAGAATAGAATCGAATAGAAAAGAATAGAATAGAACCAAATAGAATAGAAGAGAATAAAATAGAATATAAAAAAATAGAAAACAATAGAATAGAATAGAATAGAATAGAATCAAATCGAATAGAATAGAATAGAAAAGAATCTGATCGAATCGAATAGTAAAGAATAGAATAGAATCAACTACAATATAAGAGAATAGAATAGAATAGAATCAAATCGAATCAAAAAGAATGCAATTGAACCGAATCGATTAGAATAGAATAGAAAAGAAAAGAATAGAAAAGAATTGAATCAAATAGAATAGAATAAAATAGAAAAGATTTCAATAGAATAGAATAGAATCTATTAGAATAGAAAAGCTTATCATCGAATCGAATAGGATATAAAAGATTGGAATAGAATAGAATAAAATGGAATAGAAAAGAATATTATAGAAAAGAATAGAATCATAGAATACAAGAGAAAAGAAAAGAATCTAATCGATCGAATAGAAAAGAATAGAATCGAATCAAATAGAATAGAATAGAATCAAATTGAATCAATCGAACTGAATCAAATAGAATAAAATAGAAGAGAATCAAATCGAATAGAATAAAATAGAATAGAATAGAAAAGAATAGAATTGAATCGAATCAAATAGAATAGAAGAGTAGAGAATCGAATCGAATCGAATAGAATAGAATAGAAAACAATAGATTAAAATAGAATAGAATAGATTGGAATAGAATACAAAAGAATAGAATAGAATGAAATTGAATAGAATCGAAGAGAAAAGAACCTAATCTAACCGAATCTAATCGAATTGATTAGAAAATAGAATAGAATCGACTAGGATATAAGAGAATAGAAAAGAATCGAATCGAATAGAAAAGAATACAATTGAATCGATTCGAATAAAATAGAATAGAATAGAAAAGAATTGAATAGAATAGAATAGAAAAGAATTCAGTAGAATCGAACAGAATCGATTAGAAAACCTTATCATCGAATAGAATAGAATAGAATACAAAAGAATAGAATCGAATTGAATAAAATAGAATAGAAAAGAATAGAATAGAATCGAATACAAAGGGATAGAAAAGAATATTATAGAATAGAAAAGAATAGAATAGAATCAAATAGAATATAAGAGAATAGAAAAGAATCAAATCGAACAGTAAAGAATAGAATAGAAAAGAATAGAATCAACTGAATAGAATAAAATAGAATAGATTAGAAAATAATAGATTAGAAGAGAATACAATACAAAGAATAGAATTGAATAGAAAAGAGTTGAATAGAAGAGAAGAGAAAAGAATAGAATAGAAAAGAATCGAATCGAATCGAATTGAATACAAAAGAAGAGAATCGTATCGAATAGAATAGAAAAGAATAGAATCAAATCGAATCGAATAGAAAAGAATCGAATAGAATAGAATAGATTAGAATAGAGTAGAATAGAAAAGAATCGAATCGAATCAAATACAATAGAATCGAATCGAATAGAAAAGAATCTAATCAAAACAAATAGAATCAAATAGAATAAAAAGAATCAAATAGAATTGAATCTAATAGAAAACACAATACAATCAAATTGAATGGAATAGAATAGAATAGAGTAGAATAGAATCAAATATAATAGAATACAAATGAATAGAATAGAATAGAAAGAATAGAATCGAATCAAATAGAATAGAAGAGAAGAGAATCAAATTGAACAAAATAGAATAGAAAAGAATCAAATTGAATAGAATAGAGAAGAATAGAATAGATAAGAAAAGAATAAAACAGAATAGATCGAATCAAATAAAATCGAATAGAAAAGAATCGATCGAATAGAATTGATAGAATAGAATAGAAGAGAATGGAATCTAATCGAATCGAATAGAAAAGAATCAAATCGAATCGAATAGGAAAACAATAGAATCGAATAGAAAAGGACAGAATAAATCGATTCGAGTAGAATAGTATAGAATAGAAAAGAATAGAATAGAATGGAATGGAATAGAATAGAATAGAATCGATTAGAATAGAAAGGAAGAGAAAAGAATAGAAAAGAATCTAATTGAATCAAAACGAATCACATAGAATAGAAAAGAATAGAATAGAATTGAACAGAATAGAAAAGAATCGAATAGAGTAGAATAGAATAGAAAAGAATCTAATTAAATTGTATTGAATCGATAGAATTGAATCAAATCTAATCGAATTGAATAGAATAGAATCGATTAGGATAGAAAAGAATAGAATCGAATGGAATAGAATAAAATAGAATAGATAATAATAGAAAAGAATAGAATAGAATCAAATCGAATAGAATACAATCGAATAGATTTGATTCGAATAGAATAGAAAAAAATAGAATAGAAAAGAATCGAATCAAAATGAATCATATCGAACCTAATCGAATAGAAAAGAATAGAGAAGAATCGAATCGCATTGAATAGAATAGAATAAAAAACAGTAGAATAGAATAGAATAGGATCGAATAGAAAAGAAAAGAATAAATAGAATAGAATAAAAAGGAACAGAATAGAATAGACTAGAAGAGAAGAGAACAGAACAGAATCAAATCGAATGGAATCGAATCAAATAGAAAGAATAGAAAAGAAACAAATCGAATTGAATCGAATAGAATCGAATAGAAAGATCGAATCAAAACGAATAGAATCCAATAGAATAAGAAGAATCAAATCAAATCAAATAGGATAGTATAGAAAAGAATCGAATAGAATACAATAGAAAAGAATCAAATCGAATCAAATAGAATAGAATGGAAAAGAATCGAATCAAATCGTATTGAATCTAATAGAATCGAATAGAATAGAAAAGAATCAAATCGATTAGAAAAGAAATGAATAGAATTGAGTAGAATACAATAGAAAAGAATAACAGAATAGAATAGAAAGGAAAGAATCAAATTGAATAGAATAGAAAGGAATGAATCGAATCTAATAGAGTAGAATAAAATAGAAAGAATCGAAACAAATCAAAGAGAAAAGAATAGAATAGAATGGAAGAGAATAGAATAAAATAAAATAGAAAAGAATCGAATTGAATTGAATCGAATAGAAGAGAATCTGATCGAATAGAAAAAATTGAATAGAATTGAGTATAATAGAATATAAAAGAATAGAACAAAATAGAATAGAAAGGAAAGAATCAAATTGAATAGAATAGAAAGGAATGATTCGAATCTAATAGAATAGAATAAAATAGAAAAGAATCTAAACAAATCGAAGAGAATAGAATAGAATGGAATGGAATAGAATAGAATAAAATAGAATAGAAAAGAATCAAATCGAATTGAATCGAATCGAAAAGAATAGAATAGAAAAGAATCGAATAGAAAAGAACTGAATAGAATTGAGTAGAATAGAATATAAAAGAGTAGAACAGAATAGAATAGAAAGTAAAGAATCGAATCGAATGGAATAGAAAAGATTCGAATCAAATTTAATGGAATAGAATAAAATAGAAAGGAATCGAATTGAATAGAAAAGAATAGAATGGAATGGAATAGAATAGAATAGAAAAGAATCGAATAGAATACAAGAGTATAAAAGAATAGAATAGAATAGAATGCAATCAAATCGAATAGACTAGAAAAGAATCGAATCGAATCAAAAAGAATAGAATAGAATAGAACAGAATAGAATAGAATAGAATAAAATAGAATAGAAAAGAATAGAATAGAATCAAATAGCGTAGAATAGAACCGAATAGAAAAGATTAGAATAGAAAAGAAGAAAAGAATCTAATAGAATAAAATAGAATCAAATAGAAAAGAATCGAATAGAATAGAAAAGAAAAGAATCAAATAGAATTGAATAGAATAAAAAGAATCGAATTGAATTGAATCGATAGAAAAGAATAGAATACAATCAAATAGAACAGAATAGAAAAGAATGGAATCTAATAGAATAGAATAGATAAAATAAAAGAATAGAATAAAATAGAATAGAATAGAATAAAAATAGAATAAAATAAAACAGAATAGAATAAAATAAAAGAGAAGAGAAGAGAATGGAATAAAATAAAAGAGAAGAGAAGAGAATCGAATCAAATAGAGTAGAATAGAATAAAAAGAATAGAATAAAATCGAATAGAAAAAAATAGAATAGAAAAGAATAGAATCGATCAAATAGAAGAGAATAGAATACAATAGAATAGAATAAAATAAAAGAGAAGAGAAGAGAATCGAATCAAATAGAGTAGAATAGAATAAAAAGAATAGAATAAAATCGAATAGAAAAAAATAGAATAGAAAAGAATAGAATCGATCAAATAGAAGAGAATAGAATACAATAGAATAGAAAAGAATTGAATCGAAAAGAATCAAGTCGAATCAAATAGATTCGAATAGAAAACAGAATAGAATCAATTCGAATAGAATAGTATAGAATAGAAAAGAATAGAATAGAGTCGAATAGAATAGAATAGAAAAGTTTAGAATTGAATCGAACAGAATAGAATAGATGGGAAAGAATAGAATAGAATAGAATAGAATAGAATAGAATAGAATAGAATAGAATAGAAAAAAATAGAATAGAAAAAAATAGAAAAGAATCGAATCAAATCAAATAGAATAGAATGATAGGAAAGAACAGAATCGAAAGTAATAGAATAGAATAAAGAATAGAATCCAATCGAATCAAATAGAATAGAATACAAGAATATCGAATCAAATCGAATAGAATAAAAAAGAATCGAATCACATTGAATAGAATAGAATAGAATGGAATAAAAAAGAATAGAATAGAATCAAATAGAATCGAATAGAAAAGAATAGAATTGAATAGAATCGAATAGAATAGAAAAGAAAAGAATAGAATTGAATAGAATCGAATCGAATCGAAAAGAATCGAATCGAATCAAATCAAATCAAATTGAAAAGAACACAATAGAATTGATTCGAATGGAATTGTATAGAATAGAAAAGAATAGAAAAGAATACAATAGAATAGAATACAAATGAACAAAATAGAATAGCCTAGAATAGAAGAGAATAGAAAAGAATAGAATCGAATAGAATCGAATTGAATATATAGAATAGAAAAGAATCAAATCTAATCGAATAGAAAGGAATAGAATGGAAACAAATAGAATCGAATAAAATAAAAAGAATAAAATCGAATTGAATCGAATAGGATACTATAGAAGAGAATAGAATCGAATAGAATACAATAGAAAAGAATCAAAATGAATCAAATAGAATAGAATGGAAAAGAATCGAATCGAATTGTGTCGAATCAAATAGAATACAAAAGAAGAGAATAGAAGAGAAGAGAATAGAGTCAAATCGAATCGAATGAAATGAATAGAATAGAAAGGATTAGAATAGAATAGAATAGCATACAAAAGAGTCAAAATGAATCGAATTGAACCAAATAGAATAGAATCAAAGAGAATAGAATAGAAAAGAATTGAATTGAATCGTATCAAATCTAATGAAATCGAATAGAATACAAAAAATAGAATAGAATAGAAAAGAATCAAATTGAATCTAATAGAATAGTAAAGAATCTAATAGAATCGAATAGGAAAGAATAGAATAGAATGGAAAAGAATAGAATAGAATAGAATAGAATAGAATAGAATGGAATAGAAAAGAATCGAATCAAATAGAATAGAATAGAATAGAAGAATAGAAAACAAAAGAATAGAATAGAATACAATCGAATGGAATAGACTAGAAAAGAATTGAATCAAATCTAATTGAATCGAATCGAGAAGAATAGATTAGAATAGAATAGAACAGAATAGATTAGAATAGAGTAGAATAGAATCGAATAGGAAAGAATCTAATCAAATAGAATAGAAAAAAATCAAATAGAATCTAATAGAATCGGATAGAATAAAAAGAATCGAAATGAATCGAATCAAATCAAATAGAAAAGAATAGAAAACAATCAAATAGGATAGAATAGAATAGAATAGAATGATAGGAAAGAATAGAATCGAAAATATAGAATAAAATAGAATAGAAAAGAAAAGAATAGAATCAAATTGAATCGAATGGAATAGAAAGGAATAGAGTAGAATAGAAGAGACTAGATTAGAAAAGAATAAAAGAATAGAATAGAATCGGAAAGAATCAAATAGAAAAGAATAGAATCGAATCAAATAGAAAAGAATACAATAGAATAGAAAAGAATAGAATAGAATCGAAGAGAAAAGAATCAAATCGAATCGAATAGAAAAGAAAGGAATAGAATCGATTCTAATAGAATAGTATAGAATAGAATAGAATAGAATAGAATTGATTGGAATAGAAAGGAATAGAAACGCATAGAAAAGAATCGAGTTGAATCGAATAGAATAGAATAGAAGAAAAGAATAGAATAGAATAGAAGACAATTGAATAGAATCGATTAAAAGGGGGATCCCTGGGTGGCGCAGCGGTTTGGCACCTGCCTTTGGCCCAGGGCGCGATCCTGGAGACCCGGGACCGAATCCCACATCGGGCTCCTGGTGCATGGAGCCTGCTTCTCCCTCTACCTGTGTCTCCGCCTCTCTCTCTCTCTCTCTCTCTCTCTCTCTCTCTCTCTGTATGTGTGAATATCATAAATAAATAAAAATTTAAAAAAAGAATCGATTAAAAGAGAAAAGCTTAGAATCGAATCTAATCGAATAGAATTGAAACGAAGCAAATCGAATAGAAAAGAAAAGAATGGAATAGAAGAGAATAGAATAGAATCAACCAGAATAGAATAGAATAGAATAGAATAGAATAGAATAGAATAGAATAGAATAGAATAGAATAGAATAGAATAGAATAGAATAGAAAGAATAGAATAGAATAGAATAGAAAGAATAGAATAGAATAGAATGAAATAGAATAGAATAGAATAGAATAGAATTGAATTGAATTGAATTAAAAAGATTAGAATACAATATAATAGAATAGAAAAGAATAGAATAGATTAGAATAGAATAGAAAAGAATCGAACAGAAAAGATTAGAATAGATTCAAATCGAATAGAATAGAAAAGAATGGAATAGAATGGAATAGAATAGAATAGAATAGAAAGAATCGAATTGAATCGAATAGAAAGAATAGAATAGAATACAAATAGAAAGGAATAGAATCAAATCGAATCAAATCGAATCGAATAGAAAATATTAGAATCTAATCAAATTGAATAGAATAGAAAAGATGAATAGAATAAAATAGAAGAGAATAGAAAATAATCGAATATAATTGAATCGAATCGAATACAATAGAATAGAAAAGAATCGGATAGAATAGAATAGAAAAGAATCGAATCGAGTCAAATAGAATCGAATAGAATAAAAAGAATCGAATCAAATCAAATGGAATAAAAAGAATCGAATTGAATAGAATTGAATCGAATAGAAAAGAATAGAATCCAATCAAATCGAAAAGAATAAAATCGAATAGAATAGAATATAGGAAAAATATAATCGAAAGGAATAGAATAGAATAAAAAGAATCGAATCGAATTGAATCAAATAGAATAGAATAGAAGAGAATCGAATCAAGTTGAATTGAATAGAATAGAATGGAATAGAATAGAATAGAATAGAATAGAATAGAATAGAATAGAATTAAAAAGAATAGAATAGAATAGACTCGAATAGGAAAGAATCAAATCGAATCAAATAGAATAGAAGAGAAAGGAATAGAAGAGAAGAGACAGGAATAGAATAGAATAGAATTGAATCGAATCAAATAGAAAAGAATCAAATCAAATCGAATGGTATAGAAAAGAACAGAATAAAATTGATTCGAATATAATTGTATAGAATAGAAAAGAATCGATTCGAATCGAATCGAATTGAATAGAATAGAAAAGAATAGAATACAATTGATTATAATAGAAAGGAATAGAAACGAATAGAAAGGAGTTGAATTGAATAGAATAGAATAGAAAAAAGAATAGAATAGAATAGAACAGAGTCGAATAGAAAAGAATAGAATAGAATAGTAAAGAAAAGAATCGAATAGAATAGAATATTATAGATAGAATGGAAAAGAATCGAATCGTATCAAATCTAATCGAACCGAATAGAATACAAAAGAATAGAATAGAATAGAATAGAATAGAATAGAATAGAATAGAATAGAATGAGTCGAATCAAATCGAATGAAATGAATAGAATAGAAAGGATTAGAATAAAATAGAATAGAATAGCATACAAAAGAGTCAAAACGAATCGAATCGAACCGAGTAGAATAGAATTGAAAAGAATAGAATAGAATAGAGAAGAATCAAATTGAATCGTATCAAATCTAATAGAATCAAATAGAACAAAAAATAGAATAGAAAAGAATCAAATCAAATCTAATAGAATAGAATAGTAAAGAATCTAATAGAATTGAATAGGAAAAAATGGAATGGAATGGAATGGAATGGAATGGAATGGAATGGAATGGAATGGAATGGAATGGAATGGAATGGAATAGAATAGAATAGAATAGAATAGAATAGAATAGAATATTAGAACAGAATAGAATCCAATCGAATCAAAAAGACTAGAAAAGAATTGAATCGAACCGAATCGAAAAGAATAGAATAGAGTAGAATAGAATCAAATAGGAAAGAATCGAATTGAATAGAATAGAATAGAATCAAATAGAATCGAATAGAATAAAAAGAATCGAACTGAAACGAATTGAATCGAATAGAAAAGTATAGAAAACAATCAAATAGGATAGAATAGAATAGAAAAGGATAGAATGGAATTGAAAAGAATAGAATAGATTGGAAAGAATAGAATCGAATAGAATAGAATACAGTAAAATAAAATAGAAAAGAATAGAATCAAATAGAATCAAATCGAATAGAAAAGAATAGAGTAGAATATAATAGAAGAGAAGAGAATAGATTAGAAAAGAATAAAAAGAATACAATAGAATCGAATCAAAAAGAATCGAATAGAAAATAGAATTGAATAGAATAGAAAAGAATACAATAGAAAAGAAAAGAATAGAATAGAATAGAATAGAATAGAATCAAATCGAACAGAAAAGAATCAATTCGAATCAAATGGAATCGAATAGAAAAGAACAGAATAAATTCGATTAGAATAGATAGAATAGAATAGAATAGAATAGAATAGAATAGAATAGAAAAAATAGAATACAATTGATTGGAATAGAAAGAAATAGAAACGAATAGAAAAGAATCGAGTTGAATCAAATTGAATCAAATAGAATAGAAGAACCGAATAGAATAGAATAGAAGAGAAGAGAAGAGAAGAGAAGAGAAGAGAAGAGAAGAGAAAATAATAGATTAGAAAAGAATAAAAAGAATACAATAGAATCGAATCGAAAAGAATTGAATAGAAAAGAATAGAATTGAATCGAATAGAAAAGAATACAATAGAATAGAATAGAAAAGAATCGAATCAAACAGAAAAGAATCAAATCGAATCAAATGGAATCGAATAGAAAAGAACAGATTTGATTCGAATAGAATAGTATAGAATAGAAAAGAATAGAATAATAGAATAGAATAGAATCGAAGAGAATAGAATAGAAAAGAATAGAATACAATTGATTGGAATAGAAAGAAATAGAAATGAATAGAAAAGAATCGAGTTGAATCGAATCGAATCAAATAGAAGAAAAGAACCGAATAGAATAGAATAGAATCAATCCAATAGAATAGAATAGAAAAGAATCGAATCAAAGAGAAGAGAATAGAATAGAAGAGGATGGAATCGAATCAAATAGAAATGAATAGAAAAGAATGGAACGGAATAGAATAGAAAAGAATAGAATAGATAAGAATAGAATAGAACAGATTAGAAAAGAAAAGAATCGAATCAAATCAAATCGAATAGAAAAGAATCGAATCGAATGGAATACAATAGAATAGAATAATAGAATCGAATCGAATACAATAAAATCGAATCGAATAGAAAAGAATCAAATAGAATAGAATAGAATAGAATAGAATAGAATAGAATAGAATAGAATAGAATCTATAGGAATCGAATCAAAAAGAATAGAAGAGAATAGAATAGAAGAATAGAAAAGAATAGAATAGAATAAAAGAGAATCGAATACAATAGAAAAGAATCGAATCAAATTCTATTGAATCTAATCGAATCGCATAGAATCTAAAGAATAGAATAGAAGAGGGTCGAATGGAGTCGAATCGAAATGAATAGAATTGAAAAGAAAGGATTAGAATAGAACAGAACAGAATAGAATACAAAAAAATCGAATCGAATAGAATAGAATCGAAAGGAATAGAATAGAAAAGAATCGAATCTAATCGAATAGAAAAGAATCGAATCGAATAGAATAGAATGGAAAAGGATCGAATAGAATAGAGTAAAAAAGAATCGAATAGAATAGAGGGATCCCTGGGTGGCGCAGCGGTTTGGCGCCTGCCTTTGGCCCAGGGCGCGATCCTGGAGACCCGGGATCGAATCCCACGTCGGGCTCCCGATGCATGGAGCCTGCTTCTCCCTCTGCCTGTGTCTCTGCCTCTCTCTCTCTCTCTGTGTGTGTGTGACTATCATAAATTAAAAAAAAAGAATAGAATCATATCGAATAGTATAGAATAGAACAGAATAGAATGGAATCGAATCGAATCGCATAGAAGAGAATAGAATAGAATACAAATGAGTTGAATCGAATCGAAAAGAATTAGAATAGAATAGAATAGAATAGAATAGAATAGAATAGAATAGAATAGAATAGAATAGAAAAGGATAAACAACCCGACTGAGCCTCACAGTGGCCTCACTGGATAAACAGCTTAAACATCTTTCACTGAGCATTGCACCAGGCAGGGGGCTGAGCATCTCCCCCAAGTGCTAACACCTTAAAATCAGCACAGCAGGCCCCTCCCCCATAAGAACTAGACGGACAGGGGAAAAACAAATTATTGACCTAGCAGCACTGGCAAGTTCCAGGGAAAGTCGAAGGAATTACAGTATACAGAATCAGAGGATACTCCCCGCCTCCTTTTTTTGTTTGTTTGATTGATTTCTGTTGGCTCACCCCCCTGTTTTTTTCTTTTCTTCTTTTTTTCTTTTTTCTTTTTCTTTTTCTTTCCTTCTTTCTCTTCTCCCTTTTTCTCCTTTTCCCAATAAAACTTGTTTTTAGCCACTCTGCCCTGAGCAAAATGACTAGAAGGAAAACCTCACTTCATAAGAAAGAACCAGAAACAGTCCTCTCTCCCATAGAGTTACAAAATTTGGATTACAATTCAATGTCAAAAAGCCAATTCAGAAGAACTATTATAAAGCTACTGGTGGCTCTAGAAAAAAAGCATAGAGCACTCAAGAGACATCGTGACTGATCTAGAATTTAAAAAATCAATTAAATGGGCAAGATGGCAGAAGAGTAGGGTCCCCAAGTCACCTGTCCCCAACAAATTACCTAGATAACCTTCAAACCATCCGGAAAATCTACGAATTCAGCCTGATATTTAAAGAGAGAACAGCTGGAATGCTACAGTGAGAAGAGTTTGCGCTTCTATCAAGGTAGAAGATGGGGGGGAAAATAAATAAAGAAACAAAAGGCATCCAAGGGGGACAGGACCATGAGGAGCCGGGCTAAGGCCGGGGCAGTGCCCCCAGGACAGGAAAGCCCCGACCGGGAGAAGAGGGGGTTCAACAATCTTCCCGGGCGGTAAGGGGCTCGCAGGGAGTTAGAACAGGATTCCAGGAGGGCGGGGATGCCCTCAGACTCCCTGGGACACTAACAGACACCTGCGCCCTGGGGAAAGTTTGCTGAGATCCCTAAAGGGCTGCAGCGCGCTCAGCTGGACCCAACAGCAGCTCTGAGGGGCTCGGCCAGCGGCTCTGTGGAGGGGGCTGCGGGGCCGGGATTGCGAATCCAACAGCGCAGGCCCGGGAGCACAGGGCGCCAGGACACAGCCCAGGATCCGGCCTCCCCCCGGGACAGGCAGAGGCCAGGAGGGCCCAGGACAGCAAGGACGCTCCTGACCCGAGCTGAGCAGATAAGCGGCCTGCACCTGGAGCATCCAGGTCCCTGCAGATGGAGAGCTCTGTAGTTACTGAGGGAGCTGAAACCAGGGCTCCAGAGCTGGCCGCCACCACTGTGGTTGTTCCTCCTGGGGCCTCACGGGGTAAACATCCCCCACTGAGCCCTGCACCAGGCAGGGGGCAGAGCAGCTCCCCCAAGTGCTAACACCTGAAAATCAGCACAACAGGACCCTCCCCCAGAGGACCAGCTAGACGGACAAGATCCAGGGGAAGTCAAGGGACTTAAAGTATACAGAATCAGAAGATACTCCCCCCTCCCCTGTGATTTTTTTTTTTTTTGCTTTTTGATTTCTGTTTGCTTCCCCCACCCTTTTTTCTTTCATTTTTTCTTATCTTTTTTTTCTTTTTCTCTTCCTTTCTTCCTTTTCTCTTTTCTTTCCTTCTTTCTCTCCTCTCTTTTTCTCCTTTTCCCAATACAACTTGTTTTTGGCCACTCTGCACTGAGCAAAATGACTAGAAGGAAAAACTCACCTCAGAAGAAAGCTCCCACAGAGTTACAAAATCTGGATTACAATTCAGTGTCAGAAAGCCAATTCAGAAGCACTGTTATACAGCTACTGGTGGCTCTAGAAAAAAGCATAAAGGACTCAAGAGACTTCATGACTGCAGAATTTAGATCCAATCAGGCAGAAATTAAAAATCAATTGAATGACATGCAATCCAAACTAGAAGTCCTAACGATGAGGGTTAACGAGGTGGAAGAACGAATGAGTGACATAGAAGACAAGTTGATGGCAAAGAGGGAAACTGAGGAAAAAAGAGACAAACAATTAAAAGACCATGAGGATAGATTAAGGGAAATAGACGACAGCCTGAGGAAGAAAAACCTACATTTAATTGGGGTTCCCGAGGGCGCCGAAAGGGCCAGAGGGCCAGAATATGTATTTGAACAAATAATAGCTGAAAAGTTTCCTAATCTGGGAAGGGAAACAGGCATTCAGATCCAGGAAATAGGGAGATCTCCCCTAAAATCAATAAAAACTGTTTAACACTTCGACATCTAATAGTTAAGCTTGCAAATTCCAAAGATAAAGAGAAGATCCTTAAAGCAGCAAGAGACAAGAAATCCCTGACTTTTATGGGGAGGAGTACTAGGGTAACAGCAGAAGTCTCCACAGAGACCTGGCAGGCTAGAAAGGGCTGGCAGGATATATTCAGGGTCCTAAATGAGAAGAACATGCAACCAAGAATACTTTATCCAGCAAGGCTCTCATTCAAAATGGTAGGAGAGATAAAGAGCTTCCAAGACAGGCAGGAACTGAAAGAATATGTGACCTCCAAACCAGCTCTGCAAGAAATTTTAAGGGGAACTCTTAAAATACCCATTTAAGAAGTTCAGTGGAACAATCCACAGAAACAAGGACTGAATAGATATCATGATGACACTAAACTCATATCTTTCAATAGCAACTCTGAACGTGAATGGGCTCAATGACCCCATCAAAAGGCACAGGGTTTCAGACTGGATAAAAAAGCAGGACCCATCTATTTGCTGTCTACAAGAGACTCATTTTAGACAGAAGGACACCTACAGCCTGAAAATAAAAGGTTGGAGAACCATTTACCATTCAAATGGTCCTCAAAAGAAAGCAGGGTAGCCATCCTTATATCAGATAAACTAAAATTTACCCCGAAGACTATAGTGAGAGATGAAGAGGGACACTATATCATACTTAAAGGATCTATCCAACAAGAGGACTTAACAATCCTCAATATATATGCCCCCAATGTGGGAGCTGCCAAATATTTAAATCTATTAATAACCAAAGTGAAGAAATACTTAGATAATAATACACTTATACTTGGTGACTTCAATCTAGCTCTTTCTATATTTGATAGGTCTTCTAAGCACAACATATCCAAAGAAACGAGAGCTTTAAGTGATACACTGGACGAGATATATTTCACAGATATCTACAGAACTTTACATCCAAACTCAACTGAATACACATTCTTCTCAAGTGCACATGGGACTTTCTCCAGAATCGACCACATACTGGGTCACAATTCGGGTCTGAACCGATACCAAAAGATTGGGATCGTCCCCTGCATATTCTCAGACTATAATGCCTTGAAATTAGAACTAAATCACAACAAGAAGTTTGGAAGGACCTCAAACACGTGGAGGTTAAGGACCATCCTGCTAAAAGATGAAAGGGTCAACCAGCAAATTAAGGAAGATTTAAAAAGATTCATGGAAACTAAAGAGAATGAAGATACAACCATTCAAGATCTTTGGGACACAGCAAAAGCAGTCCTAAGGGGGAAATACATTGCAATACAAGCATCCATTCAAAACCTGGAAAGAACTCAAATACAAAAGCTAACCTTACACATAAAGGAGCTAGAGAAAAAACATCAGATGGACCCTACGCCCAGCAGAAGAAGAGAGTTAATTAAGATTCGAGCAGAACTCACCGAAATCGAGACCAGAAGAACTGTGGAACAGATCAACAAAACCAGGAGTTGGTTCTTTGAAAGAATTAATAAGATAGATAAACCATTAGCCAACCTTATTAAAGGGAAGAAAGAGAAGACTCAAATTAATAAAATCATGAATGAGAAAGGAGAGATCACTACCAACACCAAGAATATACAAACGATTTTAAAATCATATTATGAACAGCTATACGCCAAAAAATTAGGCAATCTAAAAGAAATGGACGCATTCCTGGAAAGCCACAAACTACCAAAACTGAAACAGGAAGAAATAGAAAACCTGAACAGGCCAATAACCAAGGAGGAAATTGAAGCAGTCATCAAAAACCTCCGAAGACACAAAAGTCCAGGTCCAGATGGCTTCCCAGGGGAATTCTATCAAACGTTTATAGAAGAAACCATACCTATTCTACTAAAGCTGTTTGGAAAGACAGAAAGAGATGGAGTACTTCCAAATTTGTTCTATGAGGCCAGCATCACCTTAATTCCAAAACCAGACAAAGACCCCACCAAAAAGGAGAATAACAGACCAATATCCCTGATGAACATGGATGCAAAAATTCTCAACAAGATACTAGCCAATAGGATCCAACAGTACATTAAGAAAACTATTCACCATGACCAAGTAGGATTTATCCCCGGGACACAAGGCTGGTTCAACACTCGTAAAACAATCAATGTGATTCATCATATCAGCAAGAGAAAAACCAAGAACCATATGATCCTCTCATTAGATGCAGAGAAAGCATTTGACAAATACAGCATCCATTCCTGATCAAAACTCTTCAGAGTGTAGGGATAGAGGGAACATTCCTCGACATCTTAAAAGCCATCTACGAAAAGCCCACAGCAAATATCATTCTCAATGGGGAAGCACTGGGAGCCTTTCCCCTAAGATCAGGAACAAGACAGGGATGTCCACTCTCACCACTGCTATGCAACATAGTACTGGAAGTCCTAGCCTCAGCAATCAGACAACAAAAAGACATTAAAGGCATTCAAATTGGCAAAGAAGTCACGCTCTCCTTCTTCGCCGATGACATGATACTCTACGTAGAAAACCCAAAAATCTCCACCCCAAGATTGCTAGAACTCATACAGCAGTTTGGCAGTGTGGCAGGATACAAAATCAATGCCCAGAAATCAATGGCATTTCTATACACTAACAATGAGACTGAAGAAAGAGAAATTAAGGAGTCAATCCCATTTACAATGGCACCCAAAAGCATAAGATACCTAGGAATAAACCTAACCAAAGAGGTAAAGGGTCTATACCCTAAAAACTATAGAACACTTCTGAAAGAAATTGAGGAAGACACAAAGAGATGGAAAAATATTCCAGAATTAATATTGTGAAAATGTCAATGTTACCCAAGGGCAATTTACACGTTTAATGCAATCCCTATCAAAATACCATGGACTTTCTTCAGAGAGTTAGAACAAATTAAGATTTGTGTGGAATCAGAAAGGACCCCGAATAGCCAAGGGAATTTTAAAAAAGAAAACCATATCTGGGGGCATCACAATGCCAGATTTCAGGTTTTACTACAAAGCTGTGGTCATCAAGACAGTGTGGTACTGGCACAAAAACAGACACATAGATCAATGGAACAGAATAGAGAATCCAGAAGTGGATCCTGAACTTTATGGTCAACTAATATTCAATAAAGGAGGAAAGACTATCCACTGGAAGAAAGGCAGTCTCTTCAATAAATGGTGCTGGGAAAATTGGACAGCTACGTGCAGAAGAATGAAACTAGACCACTCTCTTTCACCACACACAAAGATAAACTCAAAATGGATGAAAGATCTAAATGTGAGACAAGATTCCATCAAAATCCTAGAGGAGAACACAGGCAACACCCTTTTGAACTCAGCCACAGTAACTTCTTGCAAGATACATCCACGAAGGCAAAAGAAACAAAAGCAAAAATGAACTATTGGGACTTCATCAAGATAAGCTTTTGCACAGCAAAGGATACAGTCAACAAAACTAAAAGACAACCTACAGAATGGGAGAAGATATTTGCAAGTGACGTATCAGATAAAGGGCTAGTTTCCAAGATCCATAAGGAACTTATTAAACTCAACACCAAGGAAACAAACAATCCAATCATGAAATGGGCAAAAGACATGAAGAGAAATCTCACAGAGGAAGACATAGTCATGGCCAACATGCACATGAGAAATGATCTGCATCACTTGCCATCAGGGAAATACAAATCAAAACCACAAGGAGATCCCACCTCACACCAGTGAGAATGGGGAAAATTAACAAGGCAGGAAGCCACAAGTATTGGAGAGGATGTGGAGAAAAGGGAACCCTCTTACACTTTTGGTGGGAATGTGAACTGGTGCAGCCATTCTGGAAAACTGTGTGGAGATTCCTCAAAGAGTTAAAAATAGACCTGCCCTACGACCCAGCAATTGCACTGTTGGGGATTTACCCCAAAGATTCAGATGCAATGAAACGCCGGGACACCTGCACCCCGATGTTTCTAGCAGCTATGTCCACAATAGCCAAACTGTGGAAGGAGCCTCGGTGTCCATCGAAAGATGAATGGATAAAGAAGATGTGGTCTATATATACAATGGAATATTACTCAGCCATTAGAAATGACAAATACTCACCATTTGCTTCAACGTGGATGGAACTGGAAGGTATTATGCTGAGTGAAGTAAGTCAATCAGAGAAGGACAAACAGTGTATGTTCTCATTCATTTGGGGAATATAAATAATAGTGAAAGGGAATATACGGAAGGGAGAAGAAATGTGTGGGAAACATCAGAAAGGGAGACAAAACATAAAGTCTCCTAAATCTGGGAATCGAACTAGGGGTGGTGGAAGGGGAGGAGGGTGGGGGTGTGGGTGAATGGGTGACAGGCACTGAGGGGGGCACTTGACCGGATGAGCACTGGGTGTTATTCTGTATGTTGATAAATTGAATACCATTAAAAATAAATTTATTTTTAAAAAATAAAAAAATAAGAAATGTTTGTAGAATTCCCCAGGGAAGCCATCTGGCCCTGGACTTTTGTGTCTTGGGGTGTTTTTGATGACTGCTTCAATTTCATCCCTGGTTATTGGCCTCTTCAGGTTTTCAATTTCTTCGAGTTCCAGTTTTGATAGTTTGTGGCTTTCCAGAAATGCGTCCATTTCTAATAGATTGCCTAATTTATTGGTGTATAATTGTTCATAATATGTTTTTAAAATTGTTTGTATTTCCTTGGTGTTGGTAGTGATCTCCCCTTTCTCATTAATTATTTCAATTTGCCAACATATAGAATAACACCCAGTGCCTATTCCATCAGTGCCCACCTCAGTGCCCGTCACCCAGTCACCCCCACCCCCTGCCCATGTCCCATTCCACCACCCTATGTTTGTTTCCCAGAGTTAGGAGTCTTTCTTATTCTGTCTCCCTTTCTGGTATTTCCCACTTATTTTTTCTCCTTTCCCCCTTTTTCCCTTCCACTATTTTTTATATTCCCCAAATGAATGAGACCATATGTTTGTCCTTCTCCGATTGACTTATTTCACTCAGCATAATACCCTCCGGTTCCGTCCACGTTGAAGCACATGGTGGGTATTTGTCGTTTCTAATGGCTGAGTAATATCCATTGCATACATAAACCACATCTTTCTGTTGCAGTTTTGGTAGTTTGTGGTTTTCCAGACATGTGTCCATTTCTCCTAGATTGCCTAATTTATTGGCATATAGCTGCTCATAAGTTTTTAACATCATTTGTGGTGTTGGTGGTGATCTCTCCTTTCTCATTCATGATTTTATTGAGTCCTCTCTCTCTCTCCTTTTTAATAAGGCTAGCTAATGGTTTATCTATCTCATTAATACTTTCAAAGAACAAATTCCTGGCTTTGTTGATCCGTTCCACAGTTCTTCTGGACTCTACTTCATTGAGTTCTGCTGAATCTATATTATACTCTTCTTCTGCTGGGTGTAGGATCTATTTGCTGTTTTTTCTCCAGCTCCTTTAGGTGCAAGGTTCACTTTTGTATTTCAGTTCTCTCCAGTCTTTGGATGGATACTTGTATTGTGATGTATTTCTCCCTCAGGACTGCTTGTTGTGTACCCCAAAGATTTTGAATGGTTGTATATTCATTCTCATTATTTTCCATGAAACTTTATAATTCCTCTCTAATTTCCTGCTTGACCTTTTCATCTTTTAGCAGGATGATTCTTGACCTTCACGTGTTTGAAATCCTTCTAAACTACTTCTTGTGATTTAGTTCTAATTTCAAAGCATTACGGTCTGAAAATATGCAGGAGACGATCCCAATCTTTGGGTGTCGGTTAAGACCTGATTAGTGTCCCAGTATGTTGTCTAATCTGGAGAAAGTTCCATGTGCACTTAAGAAGATTGTGTATACAATTGTGTTTGGATGGAAAGCTCTGTAAATATCTGTGAAATCCATCTGGCCCAGAGTATCATTTAAACCTCTTGTTTCTTTGCAGATGTTGTGCTTAGAAATTCTGTCGATTGTAGAAAGTGCTACTTTCAAGTCACCACGTATATGTGTATTATTATCTAAGCATGTCTTAACTTTGGTTATTAATTGATTGCTATACTTGGCAGCTCCCACATTCGGGGCATGCATATTGATGATTGTTAGGTCGTCTTGTTGGATAGATCCTTTAAGTATGATATAGTGTCCCTCTTCATCTCTTACTATAGGGTTTGGGATAAACTTTAGTTTAACTGATCTAAGGATGGCTACCCCTGTTTCTTTTGAGGACCATTGGAATGGTGTGTGGTTCTCCAACCTTTTATTTTCAGGCTGTAGGTGTCCTTATGTGTAAAATGAGTCTCTTGTAGACCGCACATAGGTGGGTTTTGCTCTTTTATCCAGTCTGAAACTGCCGCTGCACCTTTTCCTGAGGTCGTTAAGCCCATTCATGTTCAGAGTTACAACTTAAAAATATGTATTTAGTGTCATCTATGATACCTATTCAGTCTCTGTTGTTGTGGATTTTCCCCTGGACTTCCTCTATTACATACTCCCCCTTAGTATTTCTTGCAGAGCTGGCTTCATGGTCACATATTCTTTCGGTTTCTGCCTATCTTGGAAGCTCTTTATCTCTCCTTCTGTTCTGAATGAGAACCTTGCTGGATACAGTATTCTTGGCTGCATGTTCTTCTCATTTAGGACCCTGAATATATCCTGCCAGCCGTTCGTAGCCTGCTAGGTCTCTGTGGAGAGGTCTGCTGTTGTGCTAATACTTCTCCCCATAAAAGTTACAGGTTTCTTGTCTCTTGCTGCTTTAAGGATCTTCTCTTTATCTTTGGAATTTGCAAGTTTCACTATTAAACATCGAGGTGTTGAGTGGTTTTTATTGATTTTAAGGGGTGTCTCTCTATTTCCGGAACTGAATGCCTGTTTCCCTCCCCAAATTAGGGATGTTTTCAGCTCTGATTTGTTGAAATACGTATTCTGGACCTCTGTCCCTTTCGGCACCCTCGGG
This sequence comes from Nyctereutes procyonoides, assembly GCF_905146905.1. NCBI lineage: Eukaryota > Metazoa > Chordata > Mammalia > Carnivora > Canidae > Nyctereutes > Nyctereutes procyonoides. The sequence goes on along the minus strand of NW_026575140.1, from coordinate 59,545,971 downwards.
AACCCCAGGTAAACATAGATTTTTCCTTCTGAGGCTGTCATTTATTTCCCTTAAGATATCCTCACGATCTTTTAGTCATTTGTGTCTTTTTTCCTCAGTTTCCCTCCTTGCCATCACTTTGTCTTCTATGTCACTCACTCATTCTTTTATGTCATTAACCCTCATCGTTAGACCTCTAGTATGGATTGCAACTCATATAAGTGATTTTTAATTTCTGCCTGATTGGATCTAAATTCTGCAGTCACAAAGTCTCTTGAATCCTTTTTGCTTTTTTTCTAGAGCCACCAGTAGCTTTATTATTTTTTTTTTTTAAATTTTTATTTATTTATGATAGTCACACAGAGAAAGAGAGAGAGGCAGAGACACAGGCAGAGAGAGAAGCAGGCTCCATGCACCGGGAGCCCGACGTGGGATTCGATCCCGGGTCTCCAGGATCGCGCCCTGGGCCAAAGGCAGGCACCAAACCGCTGCGCCACTCAGGGATCCCCCACCAGTAGCTTTATACTTGTGCTTCTGAATTGGCTTCCTGACATTGAATTTTAACCCAAATTTTGTAACTCTGTGGGATAGGGACTGTTTCTGATTATTTCCTTTGATGTAAGGTTTTTCTTCTAGTCATTTTGCTCAGTGCAGAGTGACCAAAAATGTTGTACTTGATAGAAGCGTGAACTCTTCTCTCACTGTAGCATTCCAGCTGTTCTCTCCTTAAATCCCAGGCTGAATTCCTAGGTATTCAGGATGATTTGAAATTTATCGGGTAATTGGGAAAGGACAGGTAACTTGGGGACCCTACTCTTCCACCATCTTGCCCCCACCCCCTCTGTTTTCCGTTTAAGCATGGATTCCAGGCAACGATATCAAGAGGGTCACTAAGAAAGCCATCTGACATTGGCCACCTGAACTGCATGGTGATTGGCCACCTGAACCAGGCCACAAGGTGAGCCTGAGTGAAGTCACAATCGCACTTTTCTCAGATGACATGATACTTTATGTGGAAATCCCAAGAGTTTCTAACTTTGCTAGGACTCGTACTGTAATTCAGCAATGTGGCAGGATGAAAAATCAATGCAGAGAAATCAGTTGTATTCGTAGACACGAGACATGATACTGAAGAAAGGGAAATTTAGGGTTGATCCTACTTAAAATTGCACCATAAAACATAAAATACCTAGGAATAAACATAATGAAAGAGGTAAAGGATCTGTAACTAAAAACTACAGAACACCTATGAAAGAAATTGTGGAAGAACAAAGACATATATTAACATTGCATGTTCAAAGATTTGAAGAATCAATATTGTGAAAATGTCCATGCTACCCAGGGCAATGTACCCTTTCGAAGTAGTCCCTATCAAAATACCCTTGACATTTTTCACAGAGCAAAAATAAATAACTCTAAGATTTGCAAGGAACCGGAAAAGACCCCAATTAGCCATAGGAATGTTGAAAAAGAAATCAAAAGCAGGTTATATCACAATGTCTGGACTTCAGGCTGTATTTTGTCTAAGGTTTTTTCTGTATATCATAGACAAAGCTGTCATCATCAAAATCTTATCATACTGGCACATAAACAGATACATTGATCAAGGAATGGAATAGAGAACTCAGAAATGGACCCTCAACTCTATGGTCAACTAATCTTCGATGAAGCAGAAAAGAATATCTGCTAGAAAAAGGACAGTCTCTTCAACAAATTGGACAGCCACATGCAGAAGAACTCACCTGGAGCATTCTCTTACACCACACACAAAGATAAACTCAAAATGGATGAAAGACCTAAAGGTGAAATAGAAATCCATCACAATCCTAGAGGAAAACACAGGCAACAACCTCTTTGACCTTGGCCATAGTGACATATGCAAGACATGTCCATAAAAGCAAGGGAAACAAGAGCAAAACTGAACTACTGGGACTACATCAAGTTCAAAAGCAAAGGAAAAAGTCCATAAAACTAAGAAGCAACCTACAAAATGGGAAAAGGCATTTGCAAATGACGTATGAGACAAAAGGCTAGTATCTAAGATCTATAAAGAACTTATGGAAGTCTACACTCAAAACAAGTATCCAGCAAAGAAATGGGTGGAAGACATGAACAAACATTTCTCCAAAAGATCCTACACGTGGAGAACACATGTAAAATATGCTTATGATATCATGACACATGATAAAAAATGCTCTACATCACTCATTATCAGGAAAATACAAAACTAAACAAAACCCACAATGAGATACCACCTCATATCTGTCAGAATGGCTAAAATGAACAAGGCAGGAAACAAGAAATGTTGGCGAGGATGTGGAGAAAGGGGAACCCTCTTGCATTGTTGATGAGAATGCAAATTGGTGCAGCCACTCTGGAAAAGTGTCCCCAGGACAGGAGAGCCCAGCCTGGAGAAGCAGGAGTTTCACCATTCTTCCCGGACAGGAAGGTGCTCTCAGGGAGTTAGAGCAGGATCCCAGGAGGGCGGGGATGACCTCAGACTCCCAGGGACACTAACAGAGCACCTGCGCCCCAGGGAGAGCACGCCACACCCCACTGCTGAGCTCCCTAAAGGGCTGCAGCGTGCCTGGCTGGACCCGCGAACAGCTCAGAGGCGGCTCAGGCGGAGGCACCGGGGGCTGCTTGTCCAAGGGAGCAGCTCGGAGGCAGCATGGGGGGTGGCAACGCACAGAGGGTCTCCACAGCCCCCAGGAGCAGCTCAGATGCGGCTCCAGCAGAGGCTCGCGCAGAAGGGGCTGCGCAGCTGGGAGCGCGATTCCAACAGCACAGGCCCGGGAGCACAGGGCACTGGCGGACACAGCCCAGGATTCGGTGCTCCCCCGTGGACAGGCAGAGGCCAGGAGGGCCCAGGACAGCAAAGACACTCTGGCCCCAAGCTGAGCAGATTAGCAGCCCCGCCCCGGAGCATCCAGGCCCCTGCAGACTGAGAGCTCCGTAATTACTGCAGGAGCTGATTCCAGGGCTCCAGAGCTGGCCGCCGCCACTGTTGTTCCTACTGGGGCCTCACAGGATAAAAAACCCCCAATGAGCCTCACAGTGGCCTCACTGTATAAACAGCTTAAACATCTTTCACTGAGCTCTGAACCAGGCAGGGGGGCTGAGCAGCTCCCCCAAGTGCTAACACCTGAAAATCAGAACAGCAAGCCCCTACCCCCAGAAGACCAGCTAGACAGGGAAAAAACAAATTATTGACCAACCAGCGCTGTAAAGTTCCAGTGGAAGTCGAGGAATTTACAGTATACAGAATCAGAGTGTACTCCCCCTTATTTTTTTTTTGTTTTTTGTTTTTTGATTTGTTTGCTCCTCCTCCCCCCGCCCCCCGTTTTTTGTTTTTCTCTTTTCTTCTCTTTTTTTTTTTTTTTTTACTTTTTTCTCTTCTTTTTTTTGGTTTCTTTTGTTTTTTTCTTTTTCTTTCCTTCCTTCTCTTCTCTCTTTTTCTCCTTTCCCCAATAGAAATTGTTTTTTGCAACTTTGTACTGAGCAAAATGACTAGAAGGAAAACCTTACCTCAAAAGAAAGAACCAGAAACAGTCCTCGCTCCCACAGACTTACAAAATTTGTATTACAATTCAATGTCAGAAAGCCAACTCAGAAGCACTATTATAAAGCTACTGGTGGCTCTAGAAAAAAGCATAAGGACTCAAGAGACTTCATGACTGCAGAATTTAGATCTAATCAGGTAGAAATTAAAAATCAATTAAAAGAGATGCAATCCAAACTAGAGGTCCTACCGACCAGGGTTAACGAGGTGGAAGAACGAGTAACATAGAAGACAGGTTGATGGCAAGGAAGGAAGCAGAGGAAAAGAGAGAAAAACAAAAGACCATGAGGAAAGGTTAAGGGAAATAAATTACAGCTTAGGAAGCAAAAATCTACATTTAAAGGGGGTTCCAGAGGGTGTCGAAAGGAACAGAGGACCAGAAAGTGTATGAGAACAAATCACAGCCGAGAACGTCCCTAACTTGAGGAAGGAATCAGGCATGCAGATCCTGGAGCTAGAGTGATCCTCCCCTAAAAGCAATAAAAACCATTCAACACCCTGATATTTCATCATGAAACTTCCAAATTCCAAAGATAAAGAGAAGATCCTCAAAGCAACAAGATACAAGGGATCCCTAGACTTTATGGGGAGAAGTATTAGGTTAAAGCAGACCTCTCCCCAGCGACCTGGGTGGCCAGAAAGGGCTGGCATGATATAGTCAGGGTCCTAAATGAAAATAGTTCAATTTGCCAACATATAGCATATCTCCCATGGTCATCACGTCAAGTGCCCCCCTCACTGCACGTCATCCAGTCACCCCAACCACCCAGGCAACTCCCTTTCCAGTACCCCTTTTTCGTTGCTCAGAGTTAGGAGTCTCTCATATTCTGTCATCGTCAACTGATATTTTCACTCATTTTCTCTCCGTTTCCCTTTATTCCCTTTCACTATTTTTTATTATCCCAAATGAATGAGACCATATAATGATTGCCTATCTCCGATTGACTATTTTCCCTCAGCATTGTACCCTCCGGTTCCACCCACATCGAAGCAAGGAGTATCTCTTTGTCGTTTCTATTCTTTTCTTTTCTTTTTTTTTTGTACTTAACAAATATATTCAGAACATTTCATCCTAAAACAGCAGAAGACACAATCTTTTTGAGTGCATATGAAACATTCTCCAGAATAGATCACATACCAGGTCACAAATCAGACCTGAACAAGTACAAAAAGATGAAGACTATGCCATGCATAGTTTCCAACCACAATTCCATGAAACTTAAGGTCAACCACAAGAAAAAAAAATGGAAATACCACTAATACATGGGGGTTAAAGAATATCCTACTGCTTATAATGAATGGGTTAATCAGAAATTAAAGTGTAAATTAAAAAATACATGGAAGGAAATGAAAATGAAAACATGAAGGTAATATTAAAAGATGTCTTAAGTGATCCTCTGATTTTCACACATGCTATTCTTAACCTCCATTGTGGAGTTCATCCAATTTCTCCCAGGTATTTGGGATTAATCACCTAGCCAGCATAGTAACGTCCTTCCTTGCCTATTGATTCAGGGGCCTGAAGAGCTCAAAGTGGCCAGGCACCAGTTTCAATTTCCAGATCAGTGGGATTGTTTTTGTGTCTCTCTTTGAACCTGAGACCTCTAGGGAGCAGAATAATAAATCATGGGAAAGAAAGTAAACATTTTGCAAGTAGATCATGACGGGTTATAGTGAGTAGTACAACTCCCAGTTCCAGTCCTCAATTCCTGCACCTGTGAATGTGAGCTATATGAGAAACAGCATCATACATTAGAAGCTGATTTAGAAGATATATAGCCCTCTGGGGAACCTTGTCCTAGCCTGCAAGGAATTGCCACCTAGATAGCACTACAGCTGAATCTTTTATTTTTAATTTTTCTTAAATTTATTTTTTATTGGTGTTCAATTTGCCAACACATAGAATAACACCCAGTGCTCATCCCATCAAGTGCCTTTCTCAGTGCCTGTCACCCAGTGACCCCCAAGCCATGCCCACCTCCCTTTCTACCACCTCTAGTTCGTTTCCCAGAGTTTGGAGTCTCTCATGTTCTGTTTCCCTTTCTGATTTTTCTGAGTGATTTTATCTCATTTCCGCTTTATTTCCTTTCACTATGTTTTATATTCCCCCAATAAAGGAGACCATATAATGTTTTCCTTCTCCGATTGACTTATTTCACTCGGCGTAATACCCTCCAGTTACAACCATGTCAAAGCAAACAATGGGTATTTGTCGTTACTAATGGGTGATTGAATTCAAATTTTTAAAAAGTAAGATAAAATAAAATATTTGTGTAAATTCAATGGGAAAATAGGAAGTGAAAATAATGAGAGACATGGCTGTCGACAAGATGGGGGAAGAGTAGGATCCCGAAATCACCTGTCCTCATCAACTTACCTAGATAACTTTCAAATCATCCTGAAACCTGATGAATTCGTCCTCTGATTTAAAGAGAGAATAGCTAGAAGGCTACAGTGAGAAGCGTTTGCGCTTCTATCAAGGTAGGAACATGGAAAAATAAATGAGCACACTCCAATGGGAGAGAGCCTCCACAAGGAGCCAGGCTAAGGCCAGGCAGGAGAGACTCCAGGACGGGAAAGCCCAGACCAGGAGAATCAGGAACTTGACCAACATTCCCGGATGGATAGGCGCTCACAGGGAACTCGGGCAGGATCCCAGGATGGGCAGTGGAGCCCCCAGTTTCCCGGGGTCACTAACATAGGAAATGGGGAGAGCACACCACAGATCATGGACGGAGCTCCAGCAAAGGCTGGAGCGCGTACCGAACGGGCCCCGGAGCAGCGCAGGTGGCGGCTCTGGCAGCGGCTGGGCTAGGAGGGGAATGCGTGGCCCCAGGAGAGCGATTCCAGAGGCGCAGGCCCTGGACCTCAGGGCGCTGGGGGACACAGCAAGGACATGCGGGGGCGGAAGGACACAGGGCGCCGAGGACGCTCCTGCCGCCGAGCACGCTCCTGCCGCCGAGCACGCTCCTGCCGCCGAGCACCCCCAAGCTGTGCAGGTCAGTGCCCCCCACACCGGCAGCATCCAGGCTCCCACGGACTGGGATCTGCAGGAGTTACTGCGGGAGCTGACTCTAGGGCTGAAGAGCTGGCCGCTGCCAGTATTATTGTTCCTCCCTTATGTCACATTGTGTCTGGGACGGAGCGGGGCCACCAGGGAGCATGGGTCTCACAGGATAAACAGCTCCCGGGTAGCCATGCCCCTGGCAGGGGCTGGGGCAGCTCCCCCGGGGCACACACCTGACAATCAGAAAAGAAGGTCCCTCCCCCAGAAGATCACCTGGAAGGAAACAGGAAGAGCAAGTTCTTGACCAAGCAGCGCTGGAAAGCTCCAGGGGAAGTCAAGGGACTTACACTATATAGAATCAGAGGCTACCCCTCCTTGTTATTTTTTTTTAATTTTGAAATATTTCTTTTTTCTTCTTTTCCTTCCTTTCCCAGTACAACTTGTTTTTAGCCACCATGCACTGAGCAAAGTCCCTTGAAGGAAAAACTCACCCCAAAGAAACAATCAGAAACAGTCCTCTCTCCCACAGAATTACAAAAATTGGGTAAAACTTCGATATCAGAATGCCAATGCAGAGGCACAAAAATAAAGCTACTGGTGGCTCTGGAATAAAGCATGAAGGATTCAAGAGACTTCATGCCTGCAGAATATAGATCATTGATATTGGGTGGGAACTATCTATTTCCTGTATCTGAATGCCTGTTTCCCTCCCCAATTTAGAAAAGTTTTCAGCTATGATTTCTTCAAATACATATTCTAGTCCTCTGTCCCTTTTGGTACCCTCGGTAACACCAGGTAAACGTAGATTTTTGTTTCTGAGGCTGTTATTTTTTCCCTTAACCTATCCTCATGATCTTTTTTCGTTTTCCTTTTTTCCTCAGTTTCTCTTCTTCCCATCAACTTGTCTTCTATGTCACTCACTCGTTTAATTGATTTTTAATTTTGGCCTGATTAGATCTAAATTCTGCAGTTATGAAGTCTCTAGAATCCTTCATGCATTTTTCAAGGGCCACCAGTAGCTTTATAATTGTGCTTCTGAATTGGATTTCTGACATTGAATTGTAATTCAAATTTTGTAAATCTGTGCAAGAGAGACCTGTTTCTGATTCTGTTTTTGAGGTGAGTTTTTCCTTCTAGTCATTTTACTCAGTGCAAAATGGCCAAAAATTAGTTGTATTGGGAAAAGGAGAAAAATAGAGAAGAGAAAGAAGAAAAGAAAAACAAAAACAAAAAAGAATTTAAAAAAAGAAAAGAAGGAAAAAAGAGAATAGAATAAAATAAAAAAAGAAGGGGGGGCAAAAAAAACCAGACACATAGATCAATGGAAAGAATTGAGAATCCAGAAGTGGACCCTCATCTTTATGGTCAACTAATATTCAATAAAGGAGGAAAGACTACCCACTGGAAAAAGAGAGTCTTTTCAATAAATGGAGCTGGGAAAATTACACATCCACATGCAGAAGAATGAAACTAGCCCACTCTCTTGCACCATACACAAAGATAAACTCAAAATGGATGAAAGATCTAAATGTGAGGCAAGATTCCATCAAATCCTAGAGGAGAACACAGGCAACACCCTTTTAGAAATCGGACACAGTAACTTCTTGCAAGATACATCCATGAAGGCAAAAGAAACAAAAGCAAAAATGAACTTTTGTGACTTCATCAAGATAAGAAGCTTTTGCACAGCAAAGGATACAGTCAACAGAACTAAAAGACAACCTACAGAATGGGAGAAGACATTTGCAAATGACGTATCAGATAAAGGGCTAGTTTCCAAGATCTATAAAGAACTTATTAAACCCAGCAGCAAAGAAACAAACAATCCAAACAGGAAATGGGCAAAAGACATGAACAGAAATCTCACAGAGGAAGACATAGACATGGCCAACAAGCACATGAGAAAATGCTCTGCTTCCCTGGCCAAGAGGGAAATACAAATCAAAATCACAGTGAGATACCACCTCACACAAGTGAGAATGAGGAAAATTAACAAGGCAGGAAACCACAAATGTTGGAGAGGATGTGGAGAAAGGGGAACCCTCCTGCACTGTTGGTGGGAATGTGAACTGGTGCAGCCACTCTGGAAAACAATGTGGAGGTTCCTCAAAGAATTAAAAATAGATCTTCCCTACAACCCAGCAATTGCACTGCTGGCAATTTACCCCAAAGATACAGATGCAATGAAACACCAGGACACCTGCACCCCGATGTTTCTAGCAGCAATGTCCACAATAGCTAAGCTGTGGAAGAAGCCTCGGTGTTCATGGAAAGATGAATGGATAAAGAAGATGTGGTTTATGTATACAATGGAATACTACTCAGCCATTAAAAACGACAAATACCCACCATTTCCTTTGATGTGGATGGAACTGGAGGGTGTTATGCCGAGTGAGTAAGACAATCGGAGAAGGCAGACATTCTATGGTCTCCTTCATTTGGGGAATAGAAAAAATAGTGAAAGAGAATGCTCTGTTGGATCCTACTGGCTAGAATCTTGTTGAGAATTTTTACATCCATTTTCATAAGGGATATCGGTCTGTAATTCTCCTTTTTGGTGGGGTCTTTGGTTTTGGAATTTAAGTGATGTTGGCCTCATAGAAGGAGTTTGCAAGTGCTACATCTCGTTTTATCTTTCAGAACAGCTTTAGTAGAAGAAGTATGGTTTCTTCTTTAAACGTTTGATAGAATTCCCCTGGGAAGGCATCTTGCCCTGGATTTTGTGTCTTGGTAGGATTTGAGGACTCCTTCAGTTTCTTCTCTGGTTATCAGCCTGTTCAGTTTTCTATTTCTTCCAGTTTTGGTAGTTTGTGGTTTTCCAGAAATGTGTCCATTTCTCCAAGATTGCCTAATTTATTAGCATATAGCTGCTCATAATAACCTTTAAAAAATCGTTTGTATTATTTGGTGTTGGTGGTGTTCTCTCATTTATCATTCATTATTTTATTAATTTGAGTCCTTTCCCTCTTCTTTTTAATAAGGCTGCCTACTGATTTATCTACATTATTAATTCTTTCAAAAACCAACTCCTGGATTTGTTCATCCGTTCCACATTTCTTCTGGTCTCTCTTTCATTGAGTTCTGCCCGAATCTTTCTTAACTCTCTTCTTCTGCTGTGTGTAGGATCTATTTGCTGTTTTTTTCTCCAGCACCTTTATATGCAACGTTTGCTTTTGTATTTGAGTTCTTTCCAGTTTTTTGATGGATGCTCATATTGCGATAAATTTCCCCCTCAGGACTGCTTTTGTTGTATCCCAAAGATTTTTAACGGTTGTATCTTTATTCTCATTAGTTTCCATGAATGTTTTCATTCTTCTCTAATTTCCTGCTTTACGCTTTCATCTTTTAGCAGGATGGTCCTTAAGCTCTATATATTTGAAATCCTTCCAAACTTCTTCTTGTGATTTAGTTCTAATTTCAAAGCATTATGGTGTGAAAAGATGCAGGGGATGATCCCTATCTTTTGGTATCAGTTAAGTCCTGTTTTTTGCCCCAGTATGTGGTCTACTCTGGAGAAAGATCCATGTGCACTTTAGAAGAATGTGTATTCAATTGTGTTTGGATGGAAAGATCTGTAAATATCTGTGAAATCCATCTGGTCTAGTGTACCACTTAAAACTCTTGTTTTTAGAGATGAGTTTAGAAAACCTATTGATTGTAGAAAGCACTTCATTCAAGGCACCAAGTATAAGTGTATTATTATCTAAGTAGGCCTTAACTTTGGTTATTAATTGATTGATATACTTGGCAGCTCCCACATTGTGGGCATAAATTCCAGTCATAAATATTGATGACTGTTAGGTCTTCTTGTTGGATGGATCCTTTAAGTATGATATAGTGTCCCTCTTCATCGCTTACTACAGTTTTTGGGATAAAATTTAGTTTATCTGATCTGAGGATGGCTACTCCTGCTTTCTTTTGAGGACCTTTGGAATGGTACATTGTTTTCCAACCTTTCATTTACAGGCTGTAGGTATGTCGAAAATGGTCTCTTGTACACAGCAAAGAGATGGGTTTTGCTTATTTATCCAGTCTGAATCGGCAGCTGCGCCTTTTGCTGGGGTCACTAAACCCATTCATGTCCAGAGTTACTATTGAAAGATATGTATTCAGTGTCATCATGATACCTATTCAGTCCCTGTTTTTGTGGATTATTCCCTTGGACTTCCTCTATTACAGATTCCCCCTTAGGATTTGTTGAAGAGCTGGCTTCTTGATCACATATCCTTTCAGTTTCTGCCTATCTTGGAAATTCTTTATCTCTCCTTCTATTATGAATGAGAGCCTTGCTGGATAAAGTATTCTTGGCTGCATGTTCTTCTCATTTAAGACCCTGACTATATCCTGCCAGCCCTCTCTGGCCTGCCAGGTCTCTATGGAAGGGTCTGCTGTTATGCTAATCCTTCTCCCCATGAAATTTAGAGATTACTTTTCTCTTGCTTCTTTAAGGATTTTCTCTTTATTTTTGGAATTTGCAAGTTTCACTATTAAATGTCCAGGTATAGAGTGGTTTTTATTGATTTCAGGGGGGGATCTATCCATTTCCTGATCTGAATGCCTGTTTCCCACCACAAATTAGGGATGTTTTCAGCTCTGATTTGTTCAAATACATATTCTGGGCCTGTGTCCCTTCGGCACCCTCAGGACCCCAGGTAAACATAGATTTTCCTTCTGAGGTTGTCATTTATTTCCATTAGCCTATCCTCATGATCTTTTAGTCATTTTTCTCTTTGTTTCCTCAGTTTCCCTCCTTGACATCAACTTGTCTTCTATGTCACTCAATCATTCTACAACATTAACTCTCATCGTTCAGACCTCTAGTGTGGATTGCATCTCATTTAATTGATTTTCAGTTTTGTCCTGAATAGATCTAAATTCTGCAGTCATGAAGTGTCTTGAATCCTTTAGGGTTTTTTCTAGATCCACCAGTAGCTTTATAATTATGCTTGTGATTCGGCTTTCTAACCCTGAGTTGTAATACAAATTTTGTAAGTCTTTGGGAGAGAGGGCTGTTTCTAATTCTTTCTTTTGAGGAGAGTTTTTCCTGCTAGTCATTTTGCTCAGTGCAGAGTGACCAAAAATAAGTTGTATTTCATAGAAGTGTGAACTCTTCTCTCACTGTAGCATTACAGCTGTTCTCTCCTTAAATCTCAGGCCGAATTCCTAGGTTTTCAAGATGATATAAAAGTTATGTAGGTAACTGGGTAGGGACAGGTGACTTGGGGACCCTACTCTTCCACCATCTTGCCCCCACCTCCTCTGTTTTCCGTTTAAACATGGTTTCTAGGCAACGATATCAGGAGAGTCACTGAGAAAGACGTCTGACATTGGCCACATAAGCTGTATGGTGATTGGCCACCTGAATCAGGCCACACTGAGAGCCTGCCTGATTGGCTGCGGCATGGCGGTGACATCACAGAAGGGCACTCTGATGCACCTGGGCTGATATAAAAGCATGGCAATCACAAAGCTGTCATTATCAAAATGTTATTGTACTGGCACAAAAACAGACACATTGATCAAGGAATGGAATAGAGAATCCAGAAATGGACCCTCAACTCTATGGTCAAGTAATCTTCGACAAAGCAGAAAAGAATATCCGCTGGAAAAAGTCTCTTCAACAAATTGGACAGCCACATGCAGAAGAATGCAACTGGACCATTCTCTTACACCACACACAAAGATAAACTCAAAATGGATGAAAGACCTAAAGGTGAAATAGAAATCCATCACAATCCTAGAGGAAAACACAGGCAACAACCTCTTTGACCTTGGCCATAGCAACTTATGCAAGACATGTCTGTAAAGGCAAGGGAAACAAAAGTGAAACTGAACTATTGGGACTTCATCAAGATAAAAAGCAAAGGAAAAAGTCCATAAAACTAAGAAGCAACCTACAAAATGGGAGAAGGCATTTGCAAATGATATAGGAGATAAAAGGCTAATATCCAAGATCTATAAAACACTTATGGAACTCAACACTCAAAACAAGTAATCCAGTGAAGAAATGGGCAGAAGAGACAAACAGACATTTCTCCAAAGAAGACAACACATGGCCAACAGACACATGAAAAAAATGCTCCACATCACTCATTATCAGGAAATTACAAAACAAAACAAAACCTACAATGAGATACCACCTCACATCTGGCAGAATGGCTAAAATGAACAAGACAGAAAAACGACAAACTTTGGCCGGGTTGTGGAGAAAAGGGTACCATCTTGCACTGTTGGTAAGAATGCAAAGTGGAGCGGCCACTCTGGAAAGGGTGCAGGATCCTCAAGAACTTAAAAACAGAGCTACCCTATGGCCTAGCAAATGTTCTACCGCGTGTTTACCACAAAGATACAGAGGTAGTGAAAAGAAGGGGCACCTGCACCCCAATGTTCACAGCAGCAATGTCCACAATGGTCAAAATGTGGAACAAGTCCACATATCCATCGCCAGATGAATGGATAAAGAAGATGTGGGCTATAGTTACAATGGGATATTATTCAGCCTTTAGAAAGGACGAATCTTTACCACTTCTATCGACATGGATGGAACTGGAGGGTATTAGAGAATGAAATAAGTCAGTCAGTGAAAGACAATTATCATACCGTTTCATTCATATGTGAAATATAAGAAACATTGCATAGAATCATAGGGGAAGGGAGGGAAAACTGAATAGGAAGTCATCAGAGAGAGAGCAAAACCATGACAGACTCTAACTCTGTGAAATAAACTCAGGTTCGCTAGAGGGGAGGTAGGTGGGGGATCAGGACCTGGGTAAGGGGCATCAAGGAGGGCACGTGGTGTGAGGAGCACTGGATGTTACACACAAATGATAATTTATGGATCGCTACATCTGAAACTAATGGTGTATGATATGCTGGCAAATTGAATTCAAATTTTTAACAAGTAAAATAAAAATAAGATAAAATAACATATTTGTGTAAATAGAATGGGAAAATAGGAAATCAAGATAATGAGAGCCAAGGCTGTCGGCAAGATGGCGGAAGAGTAGGATTCCAAAATCCCCTATCCCCAACAAATTACTTAGATAACTTTCAAATCATCCTGAAAACCTACGAATTCGGCCTGGGATTTAAAGAGAGAAAAGCTGGCAGGTTACAGTGAGAAGAGTCTGCGCTTCTATCAAGGTAGGACGAAAAAATAAAGAACAAGACTCCAGCGTGGGAGGGGAGAACCCCCACGAAGAGCCGGGCTAAGGCCGGGCAGGAGACACTCCAGGACAGGGAAGCCCAGACTGGGATAATCAGGAACTTTACCAATCTTCCCGGATGGAAAGGCGCTCACAGGGAACTTGGGCAGTATCCCAGGAGGGGCACTGGAGCCCCCAGGGTCTCGGGTCACTAACAGAGGAAGTGGGGACAGCGCGCCACACACCATGGGCCACGCTCTGAAAAGGTCTGGAGCGCGCACCCATCGGATCCCGGGAGCAGCTCAGGTGGTGGCTCTGGCAGCGGCTCGGCGAGGAGGGGAATGCACGGCCCTGGGAGAGCGATTCCAGCGGCGCAGGCCCCGAACGCAGGGCCCTGGGTGACAAAACCCAGGATCTGGCGATCCCCTTGGGCAATCGGGGGCGGGAGGACACAGGACAGCGAGGACGCTCCTGCCACGGGGCACACCCGAGCTGTGCAGGTCAGTGCCGCCGACACCCGGCGCTGCCAGGCTCCCGCGGACTGGGAGCTGCAGGACTTAATGTGGGAGCTGACTTTCGGGCTGGAGAGCTGGCCACCACCAGTGTTGTTGTTCCTCCCTATGTCACCTTGCGCCTGGGTTGGAGTGGGGCGGCCAGGGAACATGGGCCTCACAGGATAAACAGCTCCCCTGGTGCTCACACCTATCAGCAGAGCAGGACCCTCCCTCACAAGACCAGTTGGAAGGAAAGGGGAAGAGCAAATTCTTGACCAAGCAGCGCTGGAAAGCTCCAGGGGAAGTTGAGGGACTTACAGTATATAGAATCAGAGGAGACCCCTCCTTGTTATATTTTTTTAAACTTTGAAACTTTTCTTGTTTTTTTTGTTGGTTTGTTTTTGTTTTTTGTTTCCCCCCCCTTTTTTTCTTTATTTCCTTCCTTTTTCCAGTACAACTTGTTTTTAGTCACTCTGCACTGAGCAAAATGACTAGAGGGAAGAACTCACCACAAAAGAAACAATCACTAACAGTCCTCTCTCCCACAGAGTTACAGAATTTGGGTGACAATTCGATTTCAGAGTGCCAATACAGAAGCACAATTACAAAGCTACTGATGGCTCTGGAAAAAAGAATGAAGGATTCAAGAGACGTCATGACTGCAGAATTTAGATCTAATGAAGCCAGAATTAAAATAAATTAAATGAGATGCAATCCACACTGGAGGTCCTAACGATGAGGTTAATGAGGTAGAAGAAGGAAGAGTGACATAGAAGACATGTTGATGGCAAGGAAGGATGCTGAGGAAAAAAGAGAAATAAAAAGACCATGAAGAAAGGTTAAGGGAAATAAATGACAGCCTCAGAAGAAAAAAATCTACGTTGAAGGGGGTTCCAGAGGCTGCCGAAAGGAACAGAGGACCAGAAAGTGTATTTGAACAAATCTTAGCCGAGAACTTCCCTAACTTGGGGAAGGAAACAGGCATGCACATCCTCGAGATAGAGAGATTCCCCCCCACACACAAAATCAATAAAAACCGTTCAACACGGTGAAACTTGCAAATTCCAAAGATAAAGAGAAGATCCTCAAAGCACTAAGAGACAAGTGATCCCTAACATTTATGGGGAGAAGTATTAGGTTAACAGAAGATCTCTCCACAGAGCCCTGGAAGACCAGAAAGGGCTGGAAGGATATATTCAGGGTCCTAAATGAGAAGAGTTCAATTTGCCAACATATAGCATATCACCCAGGTCTCATCCCGTCAAGTGCCCCCCTCAGTGCCCGTCACCCATTCACCCCCACCCCCCCTCCTCCCCTTCCACCACCCCTAGTTCATTTCCCAGAGTTAGGACTCTTTATGTTCTGCCTTTCTGATATTTCCACACACTTCTCCCTTCCCTTTTATTCCCTTTCACTATTATTTATATTCCCCAAATGAATGAGAACATATAATGTTTGTCCTTCTCTGATTGACTCATTTCACTCAGCATAATACCCTCCAGTTCCATCCACGTTGAAGCAAATGGTGGGTATTTGTCACTTCTAATGGCTGAGTAATATTCCATTGTATACATAAACCACATCTTCTTTATCCATTCATCTTTCGATGGACACCGAGGCTCCTTCCACAGTTTGGCTATTGTGGACATTGGTGCTAGAAACATCGGGCTGGACGTGTCCCGGCATTTCATTGCATCTGTATCTTTGGTGTAAATCTCCAACAGTTCAATTACTGGGTCGTAGGACAGATCTATTTTTAACTCTTTGAGGAACCTCCACACAGTTTCCAGGGTGGCTGCACCAGTTCACATTCCCACCAACAGTGTAAGAGGGTTCCCTTTTCTCCACATCCTCTCCAACATTTGTGGTTTCCTGCCTTGTTAATGTTCCCCATTCTCACTGGTGTGAGGTGGTATCTCATTGTGGTTTTGATTTGTATTTCCCTGATGGCAAGTGATGCAGAGCATTTTCTCATGTGCATGTTGGCCATGTCTATGTCTTCCTCTGTGAGATTTCTGTTCATGTCTTTTCTCCATTCCATGATTGGATTGTTTATTTCTTTGCTGTTGAGTTGAAAAAGTTCTTTATAGATCTTGGATAATAACCCTTTATCTGATACGTCATTTGCAAATATCTTCTCCCATTCTGTAGGTTGTCTTTGAGTTTTGTTGACGGAATCCTTTGCTGTGCAAAAGCTTCTTATCTTGATGAAGACACAATAGTTCATTCTTGCTTTGGTTTCTCTTGCTTTCATGGATGAATCTTGCAAGACATTACTGTGGCCAGGTTGAAAAAGGGTGTTGCCTGTGTTCTCCTCTAGGACTTTGATGGAATCTTGTCTCACTTAAGATCTTTCATCCATTTTCAGGTATCTTTGTGTATGGTACAGGAGAGTGGTCTAATTTCATCCTTCTGAATCTGGATGTCCAATTTTCCCAGCATCATTTATTGAAGACACAATCTTTTTTCCAGTGGATAGTCTCCTCCTTTGTCGAATATTCATTAACCATAAAGTTGAGGGTCCACTTCTGAATTCTCTATTCGGTTCCATTGATCCATGTGTCTGTTTTTGTGCCAGTACCACACTGTCTTGATGACCATAGCTTTGTAGTACAACCTGAAATCTGGCATTGTGATGCCCCCCGCTATGGTTTTCTTTTTTTTAAATTCCCCTGGCTATTCAGGGTCTTTTCTGATCCTACAGAAATCTTAAAGTAATTTGTTCCAAGTCTCTGAAGAAAGTCCATCATATTTTGATCAGGGCTGCATTAAACGTAAATTGCCCTGGGTATCATTGATATGTTCACAAAATGAATTCTTCCAATCCATGAGCATGAAATATTTTTCCATCTCTTTGTGTCTTCCTCAATTTCCTTCAGGAGTCTTCTGTAGTTTTTAGGGTATAGATCCTTTACCTTGTTGATTAGGTTTATTCCTAGGTTATCTTATGCTTTTGGATGCAATGGTAAATGGATTGACTTCTTAATTTCTCTTTCCTCAGTCTCATTGTTAGTGTATAGAAATGCCAGTGACTTCTGGGCATTGATTTTGTATCCTGCTATGCGGCCAAATTGCTGTATGAGTTCTAGCAATCTTGGGGTGGAGTCTTTTGGGTTTTCTACGTAGAGTATCATGTCATCGGCAAAGAGAGAGAGTTTGATTTCTTCTTTGCCAATTTGAATACATTTATTTATTTTTGTTGTCTGACTGCTGAGGCTAGGACTTCTGGTACAATGTTGAATAGCTGTGGTGAGAATGGACATCCCTGTCTTGTTCCTGATCTTAGGGGAAAGGCTCCCAGTGTTTCCCCATTGAGAATGATATTTGCTGTGGGCTTTTCGTAGATGGCTTTTAAGATGTTGAGGAATGATCCCTCTATCCCTACACTCTGGAGAGTTTTGATCAGGAATGGATGCTGCATTTTGTCAAATGCTTTCTCTGCATCTATTGAGAGGATCATATGGTTCTTGTTTTTCTCTTGCTTATATGATGAATGACATTGATTATTTTATGAGTGTTGAACCAGCCTTGCATCCCAGGGATAAATCCTACTTGGTAGTGGTGAATAATCTTCTTAATGTATTTTAGTATCCTATTGGCTAGTATCTTGTTGAGAATTTGCATCCATGTTCATCAGGGATATTGGTCTATAATTCTTTTTGGTGGGGTCTTTGGTTTTGGAATTAAGGTGATGCTGGCCTCATAGAACGGGTTTGAAATTAATCCGTCTCTTTCTATCTTTCCGAACAGCTTTAGTAGAATAGGAATGGTTTCTACTTTAAATGTTTGTTAGAATTCCCCAGGGAAGACATCTGGCCCTGGACTTTTGTGTCTTTGGAGGTTTTTGATGACTGCTTCAATTTCTTTTCTGGTTATTGGCCTGTTCAGGTTTTGTATTTCTTCCAGTTCCTGTTTTGATAGTTTGTGGCTTTCTAGAAATGCGTCATTTTCTTCTATATTGCCTAATTTATTGGCGTTTAGCTGTTCATGTTTTTAAAATCGTTTGTATTTCCCTGTTGTTAGTAGTGATCTCTCCTTTCTCATTCATGATTTTATTAATTTGAGTCTACTGTGTCTTCTTTTGAATAAGGCTGGCTAATGGTTTATCTATCTTATTAATTCTTTCAAAGAATCAACTCCTGGCTTTGTTGATCTGTTCCACAGTTCTTCTGGTCTCGATTTCAGTGAGTTCTGCTCGAATCTTTATTAACTCTCTTCTTCTGCTGTGTGTAGGATCTATTTGCTGTTTTTTTCTCCAGCTCCTTTAGGTGCAAGGTTAGCTTTTGTATTTGAGTCCTTTCCAGTATTTGGATGGATACTCATAATGCGATGTATTTCTCCCTCAGGACTGCTTGTGCTGTATCCCAAAGATTTTGAACCATTGTATATTCATTCTCATTAGTGCCCATGAAACTTTATAATTCTTCTCTAATTTCCTACTTGACTCTTTCATCTTTTAGCAGGATGTTCCATAACCTCCATGTGTTTGAAATCCTTCCAAACTTCTTCTTGTGATTTAGTTCTTATTTCAAAGCATTTTGGTCTGAAAATATGCAGGGGACGATCCCAATCTTTGGGTGTCTTTTAAGACCTGATTTGTGACCCAGTATGTTATCTAATCTGGAGAAAGTTCCATGTGCACTTGAGAAGAATGTGGATTCTGTTGTGTTTGAATGGAAAGTTCTGTAAATGTCTGTTAAATCCATCTGGTTCAGTGTATCATTTAAAGCTCTTGTTTCTTTGCAGATGTTGTGCTTAGAAAACTTGTCGATTATAGGAAGCGCTACATTCAAGTCACCAGGTATAAGTGTATGATTATCCAAGAATGTCTTAACTTTGGTTATTAATTGATTGATATACTTGGCAGCTCCCACATTCAGGGCATAAAAATTGATGATTGTTAGGTCCTGTTGTTGGATAGATCCTTTAAGTACGATATAGTGTCCCTCTTCATCTCTTACTACAGAGTTTGGGATAAAGTTTAGTTTATCTGATCTAAGAATGGCTACCCCTGTTTCTTTTGAGGACCATTGGAATGGTACATGGTTCTCCAACCGTTTATTTTCAGGCTGTAGGTGTCCTTATGTGTAAAATGAGTCTCTCATAGACAGAAAATAGATGGGTTTTGCTCTTTTATCCAGTCTGAAACTGCAGCTGTGCCTTTTGCTGAGGTCGTTAAGCCCATTCACATGCAGAGCTACAATTTAAAGATATGGATTTTGTGTTATCATGATACCTATTCAGTCCCTGTTTTTGTGGATTTTTCCCCTGGACTTCCTCTATTACAGAATCCCCCCTTTGTATTTCTTGCAGAGCTGGCTTCGTGGTCACATACTCTTTCGGTTTCTGCCTATCTTGGAAGCTCTTTATCTCTCCTTCTGTTCTGAATGAGAACCTTGCTGGATACAGTATTCTTGGCTGCATGTTCTTCTCATTTAGGACCCTGAATATATCCTGCCAGCCATTCCTGGCCTGCCAGGTCTCTGTGGAGACGTTTGCTGTTATGCTAATACTTCTCCTCATAAAAGTTAGAGATTTCTTGACTCTTGCTGCTTTAAAGATCTTCTCTTTTTCTTTGGAATTTGCAAGTTCCACTATTTATCGTCGAGGTGTTGAGAGGTTTTTATTGATTTTAGTGGGAGATCTATTTCTATTAGGGAAGATTTCAGCTCTGATTTGTTCAAATACGTATTCTGGACCTCTGTCCCTTTCGTCACCCTAGGGAACCCCAGGTAAACATAGATTTTTCC
This sequence comes from Nyctereutes procyonoides, assembly GCF_905146905.1. Taxonomy (NCBI): domain Eukaryota; kingdom Metazoa; phylum Chordata; class Mammalia; order Carnivora; family Canidae; genus Nyctereutes; species Nyctereutes procyonoides. The sequence continues at coordinate 59,526,034 of NW_026575140.1, read as the reverse complement.
TTCTGAGCCTGTCATTTATTTCCCTTAGCCTATGCTCAGGATCTTTCAGTCGTCTTTTCTCTTTTTTCCTAAGTTTCCCCCTTTGCCATCAACTTGTCTTCTTATGTCACTCACTCGTTCTTCCACCTCCTTAACCATCGTCATTAGGACCTCTAGTTTGGATTGCATCTCATTTAGTTGATTTTTAATTTCTGCCTGATTATATCTAAATTTTGCACTCATGAAGTCTCTTGAGTCCTGCGCTCCCGGGTTGTGCTGTTGCAATAGCGCTCCTGTCCACGCAGCTCCCTCTGCATGGAACCTCTGCCCAAGCTGCGTCCGAGCTGCTCCCGGGGCCCCGCAGCCCCCTCTTTGCCAAGCCAATGACTGAGCCGCCTCCGAACTGCTCCCGTGGCCACGGAGCCCCCTCTGCGAAGAGCCCCCACCTGAGCCGGTTCCAAGCTGCTCCCCCCGGTCCAGCTGTGGGTGCGCTTCAGCCCTTTAGGGAGCTTGCCCGTGGGGTGTGGCATGCTCTCCCTGGGGCACAGGTGCTCTGATAGTGGCCCTAGGAGTCTGAGGGCATCCCCGCCCCTCCTGGGATCCCACTGTAACTCCCTAGGAGTGCCTTTCTGTCCGGGAAGATTGGTGAAACTCCTACTTCTCCAGGACTGGGCTTTCATGTCCTGGAGATACTCGTGCTGGGCTTAGCCCGGCCCCTCGCGGGGCCCCTCCCCCTTAGATGCCTTTTGTTTCTTTATTTCTTTTGTCGCCATCTTCCTGCCTTGATAGAAGCATGAACTCTTCTCACTGTAGCATTCCATCTGTTCTCTCTTTAAATCTCAGGCCGAATTCGTAGGTTTTCAGGATGATTTGAAGGTTATCTAGGTAGTTTGGTGGGAACAGTTTGGTGGGGACAGAAGAGTAGGTTCCACTCTTCTGCCATCTTGTCCCGCCTCAGATATGTATTACTTCTTATTCAAATGTTTGGTTGAATTCTCTGGGAGGGATTCAGCTCTGGACTGTTGTTTTCTGGGAAGTTATTGATGAGTACTTCAATTACTTTACTAGTTATGGATCTGTTCCGGTTTTCAGTTTCTTCCTGTTTCAGTTCTCATAGTTTATAAACTTCCAGAAAAGCATCCATTTTTTTTTCCAGATTCCCAATTTGGGGGCATATAATTGCTCATAATATTCTTTATAATTGATTGCATTTATTTGGAGTTGGTTGTGATCCACCTCTTTCATTTATGATTTTATTTGTTGGGATTCTTTATCTTTTCTTTGATAAGTCCTATGAGAGTTTTCTCAGTCTCATGAATTCTTCCTAAGCAGAGGCAGGCTTGCCCTAGTGCTGACATATGCTGTTAGTCTAGGGGTCCAATGGCACATGGTGATCCTGCTTTCCAGGGGTCTGCTTGGCCTAGCCATGTCTGGGATGTGTAACCCCAAGTCCAAATCACAAGGGGAGCCCACGTACCAGGGGCCTAAGTGAGTACAGCTGAGCTGTGATGTTGGTCTCCAGGTCCAAGGCACATGCTGATCCCACTATGCAGGTGCCTCATTTTCCCGATGATGAGCTGGGATGCAGGGCTCATGATTTTCAGGCACTCAGCAAACCCAGTGTTTCCTGGCCCCACTTGCCTTATTCTGGGCTCAGCTGGAGAGCTGGTGCTATAAGGGTTCCTGGTCCATCCAGTGTCTGGGTGACTCACATACCCAGGGGCACATGGGTTCAGAGGGTTCCCAGTCTGTGGTCTCCTACTAGGTGCTCTGTTCTGAGGACTGAATTTCTCAGTGTCCTGCTGTGTTCGAGGGTTTGTGGTCTGTGGGCTCCTGGTCAGCTAGGGATCTGGAGGATCCATTTTTCTGCTATTGAGCTAAGGCAGGCAGCTCGTGCCTGAGGGCCTGTGTTCCGATGACCCCCACTGTGTCCAGTAATGTGTTGATTCTTTCACCCAGGACTTACTTGTTTCATACAATCCCCTCTCTTCCGGGTGCCTGGTTGAACACATACTGGTGGACTGCAGGTTTAAGGCATTCATGTGCCCTGTGCTGAGCTGGGTTGGAGAGCTCCAGAGAAACAGTGAGTGCCCTGGGCTCCCTCAGGATGTGGACTCACAGCTTTCCTGTGTTGAGGACGGTGGTGAGCCCAGAGGTGTGGGAAAGGTTTTCCCTCTGCCTGAGAAAACATGGTACCGATTCCCAGTGTCCTGCTCCCAGAGGCCACATGGGAATATATCTGTGAGCAGCCAGGCCAACCTCAATGTGGGAAATGGGACCAGGAGTCACCTGCTGTGGGTTCTTGGACTCTCAGGAAGACAGAAGATGATGAAAGGAGGTGCAAACATGCTGGTGGAGCCCAAAGTGTTGGCCAGAGGCCTGGGAGAGAAGAGGGTGGCAGTGGGCTTGCCATGGACAGGGGCAGAAAACAGGGCTTTTATATCAGCCCAGGTGCATCAGAATGCCCTTCTGTGATGTCACCACCATGTACTGGCCAATCACGCAGGCTCTCAGGGTGGACTGTTTCACATGGCCAATCACCATGCAGCTCAGGTTGCCAATGTCAGAGGGCATTCTGAGTGAGCATCCTTATATCGTTGCCTAGAAACCATGTTTAAATGGAAAACAGAGGAGGAGGGGGCAAGATGGCAGAAGAGTAGCATCCCCAAGTCACCTGTCCCCGCCAAATTACCTAGATAACTTTCAAATCATCCTGAAAACATAGGTATTCACCTGATATTTAAAGAGAGATCAGCTGGAATGCTACAGTGTGAGAAGAGTTCACGCTTCTATCCAGTACACCTTGTTTTTGGCCACATCACACTGAGCAGAATGACTGGAAGGAAAACCTCACCTCAAAAGAAAGAATCAGAAACAGTCCTCTCTCCCACACATTGACAAAATTTGGATTACAATTCAATGTCAGAAAGCCAATTCAGAAGCACAATTTTAAAGCTACTGGTGGCTCTCGAAAAAAAGCATGAAGGATTCAAGAGACTTCATGACTGCAAATTTAGATCTAATCATGCCGAAATTGAAAAGCAATTAAATGAGATGCAATCCATACTAGAAGGCCTAACGATGAGGGTTAACGAGGTAGAAGAACGAGTGAGTGACTCAGAAGACAAGTTGTTGGCAAGGAGAGAAACCGAGGAAAAGAGAAAAACGACTTAAAGCTCATGAGGCAAGTTTAAAGGAAACAAAAAACAGCCTCAGAAGGAAAAATCTATGTTTTCTGGGGTTTCCCGAGGGTGCTGAATGAGACAGAGGCCCAGAATATGTATTTGAACAAATCATAGCTGAAAACTTCCCTAATTTGGGGAGGGAAACGGGCATTCAGATCCAGGAAATAGAGAGATTGTCCCCCCTAAAATCAATAAAAAATGCTCAACACCTTGACATTTAATAGTGGAACTTGCAAATTCCAAAGATAAAGAGAAGATCCTTAAAGCAGCAAGAGACAAGAAATCTCTAACTTTTATGGGGAGAAGGATTAGCATAACAGCACAACTGTGCACAGAGCCTTGGCAGGCCAGAAAGGGCTGGTAGGATAGACTCAGGATCCTAAATGAGAAGAACATGCAGCCAAGAATACTGTATCCAGCAAGGCTCTCATTCAGAAATAAAGGAGAGAAAAAGAGCTTCCAAGATAAGCAGGAAATGAAAGAATATGTGATCACCAAAGCAGCTCTGCAGGAAATACTAAGGGGAATTCTGTCTAGAGGAAGTCCAGCGAACAATCCACAAAAACAGTGACTGAACAGGTATCAAGATGACACTAAATACATATCTTTCATTAGTAACTCTGAATGTGAATGGGCTTACCCCATCAAAAGGCGCAGCTGTGGTTTGAGACTGGATAAAAAAGCACCCCATCTATTTGCTGTCTACAAGAGCCCCAACTTAGACATAAGGACACCTACAGCCTGAAAATAAAAAATGGGAGAACCACGTACCATTCCAATGGTCCTCAAAAGAAAGCAGCAATACCCATCTTTAGATCAGATAAACTAAAGTTTATCCCAAAGACTGTAGTAAGAGATGAAGAGGGAAACTATATTGTACATAAAGATCTATCCAACAAGAGGCCCTAACAATCATCAATATTCATACCCTGAATGTGGGAGTTGTCAAGTGTATCAATCAATTAATAACCAAAGTTAAGACATGCTTAGATAATTATACACTTATACGTGGTGACTTGAATGTAGCACTTTCTACAATCGACAGGATTTCTAAACACAACATCTCCAAAGAAACAAGAGCTTTAAAGGATACACTGGACCAGAGGGATTTCACAGATATCTGCAGAACTTTCCATCCAAACACAATTGAATACACATTCTAGTCAAGTGCACATGGATCTTTCTCCAGATTAGACAACATACTGGGTCACAAATCAAGTCTCAAATGATACCAAAAGATTGGGATCATCCTCTGCATATTTTCAGACCATAATGCTTTGAAATTAGAACTAAATAACAGGAACAAGTTTGGAAGGATCTCAAACACGTGGAGCTTAAGAACCATCCAGCAAAAAGATGAAAGGGTCAAGAAGGAAATTAGAGAATATTTAAAAAGATTCATGGAAACTAATGAGAATGAAGATAAAACTGTTCAAAATCTTTGAGATACAGGAAAAGCACTCCTGAGGGGGAAATACATCGCAACACAAGCATCCATCCAAAAACAGGAAAAAACTCAAATTCAAAAGCTAACCTTACACCTAAAGGAGCTAGAGAAAAAACAGCAAACAGATGCTACACCCAGCAGAAGAAGAGAGTTAATAAAGATTCGGGCAGAACTCAATGAAATAGAGACCAGAAGAAATGTGGAACAGATGAACAAAGCCAGGAGTTGGTTCTTTGAAAGAATTAATTAGATAAATCATTAGCTAGCCTTATTACAATGAAGAGGGAAAAGATTCAAATTAACAAAATTATGAATGAGAAAGGAGCGATCATCATCAACACCAAAAAATAGAAATGATTTAAAAACTTATTAGGAGCAGGTATATATCAATAAATTAGGCAATCTAGAAGAAATGGACACATTTCTGGAAAACCACAAACTACCAAAACTGGAACAGGAAGAAACAGAAAACCTGAACAGGCCGATAACCAGGGAGGAAATTGAAGCAGTCATCAAAAACTTGCGATGCACAAAAGTCCAGGGTCAAAAGCTTCCCAGGGGAATACTATCAAACGTTTCAAGGAGAAACCATACCTATTCTACTAAAGCTGTTCCAAAAGATAAACAGAGAAGGAGTACTTCCAAAATCCTTCTATGAGGCCAACATCACTTTACTTCCAAAACCAAACCGAGACCCCACCAAAAAGTAGAATAACAGACCAATATCCCTGATGAACATGGATGTAAAAATTCTCAACAAGATAGAGCCAGTACGAACCAACAGTGCATTAAGAAGATTATTCACATGACCACGTGGGGTTTATCCACAGAATGGAAAGCTGGTTCAACACTCATAAAGCAATCAATGTAATTGATCATATCATCAAGAGAAAAAACGAGAACCATAGGATCCTCTCAATAGTTGCAGAGAAAGCATTAGACAAAATACAGCATCCATTCCTGATCAAAACCCTTGAGAGTGTAGGGATAGAGGGAACTTTCCTCGACATCTTAAAAGCCATTTACGAAAAGCCCACAGCAAATATCATTCAGAATGGGGAAGCACTGGGAGCCTTTCCCCGAAGATCAGGAACAAGACAGAGATGACCACCATCACCACTGCTATTCAACACAGTACTAGAAGTCCTAGCCACAGCAATCAGGCAACATAAAGAAATAAAGGGCATTCAAATTGGCAAAGAAGAAGTCAAACTCTCCCTCTTGGCCGATGACATGATACTGTACCTAAAAAACCCAAAAGGCTCCTGCCCAAGATGCAAGAACTAATGCAGCCAATCGGCAGTGTGGCATGATATAAAATCAATGCCCTTGAAATCAGTTGTATTTCTATTCCCTAACAATGAGACTGAAGAAAGGGAAATTAAGGAGTCAATCCCATTTACAATTGCACCGAAAATCATGAGACAGATCAGAATAAACCTAACCAAAGAGGTAAAGGATCTACAACCTAAAAACTACAGGACACTTCTGAAAGAAATTGAGGAAGACACAAAGAGATGGAAAATATTCCATGCTCACGGATTGGAACAATTAATATTGTGAAAATGTCAATGCTACCTAGGGCAATTTACAAATTTAATGCAATCCCTATCTAAATACCATGGACTTTCTTCAGAGACTTGGCACAAAGCATCTTACGATTTGTGTGGAATCAGAAAAGACTCCGAATAGCCAGGGGAATATTAAAAAAGAAAACCAGATCCAGGGGCATCACAACGCCAGATATCACATTGTACTACAAAGCTGTCATCATCAAGACAGTACGGTATCGGCACAAAAGCAGACACATAGATTAATGGAGCAGAACAGAGAATCCAGAAATGGACCCTCAACTCTATGGTCAACTAATGTTTGACAAAGCAGTAAAGGCTATCCACTGGAAAAAAGACAGTGTTTTCAAAAAATAGTGCTGGGAAAATTGGACAGCCACATGAAGATGAAGGAAATTAGAACCTTGTCTTACACCATACATAAAGAAAAACTCAAAATTGATGAAAGATCTAAATGTGAGACAAGATTCCATCAAAATCCTAGAGGAGAACACAGGCAACACCTTTGTGAACTTGGCCATAGTAACTTCTTGCAAGATTCATCCACCAAGGGAAGAGAAACAAAAGCAAAAATGAACTATTGGGACTTCCTCAAGATAGTTGATGCTTTTACAAAGCAAAAGATACCATCAACAAAACTCAAAGACAACCTACAGAATGGGAGAATATATTTGCAAATGACGTATCAGATAAGGGGCTAGTTTCCAAGATCCATAAGGAACTTATTAAACTCAAAAGCAAAGAAAGAAACAACTCAATCATGAAATGGGCAAAAACATGAACAGAAATCTCACAGAGGAAGACATAGACATGGCCAACAAGCATATGAGCAAATGCTCCCCATCACTTGTCATCATGAAAATACAAATCAAAACCACAATGAGACACCACCTCACATTAGTGAGAATGGGGAAAATTAACAAAGCAGGAAACCACAAATGTTGGAGAGGATGTGGAAAAGGCAAACCCTCCTGCACTGTTGGTGGGAATGTGAACTGGTGGAGCCACTCTGGAAAACTGTGTGGAGGTTCCTCAAAGAGTTAAAAATAGACCTGCCCTACGACCCAGCAATTGCACTGCTGGGGATTTACCCCAAAGATACAGATGCTAAAGGACTGCAGCGCGCCTGGCTGGACTTGGGAGCAGCTCAGAGGCAGCTCAGGTGGAGGCTGGGGGGGGGGGGGGGGGACGACGCTGCCCGGCCACGGGAGCAGCAGGGAGGCAGCTCGGGCGCCTGCAGCTCACAGAGGGTCTGAGCAGCCCCGGGAGCAGCTCAGAAGTGGCTCAGGCAGAGGCTCCGAGCAGAAGGGGCTGCGCAGCCTGGATCCAGCCCAGGATACGGCGCTCCCCCGGGCACAGGCAGAGGCTGGGAGGGCACAGGACAGCAAGGACACTCCTGCCCCAAGTTTAGCAGATCAGCGGCCCCACCCCCAGGTCATCCAAGCCCCTGGAGACTGAGAGCTCCGTTGTTACTGCAGGAGCTGATTCCAGGGCTCCAGAGCTGGCCGCTGCCACTGTTGTTGTTCTTCCTTGGGCCTCATAGGATAAACAACCCTCAATGAGCCTCACAGTGGCCTCACCGTATAAAGAGCTTAAACATCTTTCACTGAGCCCTGAACCAGGCCCCCAAGTGCTAATAACTGAAAATCAGCACAGCAGGCCCCTCCCTCAAAAGACCAGCTAGACAGGGGAAAAACAAATTATTGATGAACCAGCACTTGAAAGTTCCAAGGGAAGTCGAGGGATTTACCTTTTACAGAATCAGAGGATACTCCCCCCCCCTTTTTTTTTTGTTTTTTGATTTCTGTTTGCTCCCCCGCCCCATTTTTTTCTTTTTCTTTTCTTCTCTCTTTTTTTTCTTTTTTTCTCTTTTTTTATCTTCTTTGTTTTTTAGTTTTTTTCTTTTTATTTCCTTCTTTCTCTTCTCTCTTTTTCTCCTTTTCCCAATACAAATTGTTTGTGGCCACTCTGCACTGAGCAAAATGACTAGAAGGAAAACCTCACCTCAAAAGAAAGAACCAGAAACAGTCCTCACTCCCACAGAGTTACAAAATTTAGATTCTAATTCAATGTCAAAAAGCCAATTCAGAAGCACTATTATAAAGCTACTGGTGGCTCTAGAAAAAAGCATAAGGACTCAAGAGACTTCAGGACTGCAGAATATTGATCTAATCAGGCCGAAATGAAAAATCAATTGAGTGAGATGCAATCCAAACTGGAGGTCCTAACGATGAGGTTAATGAGGTAGAAGAACGAGTGAGTGACACAGAAGACAGGTTGATGGCAAGGAAGGAAGCAGAGGAAAAGAGAGAAAAACGACCATGAGAAAAGGTTAGGGGAAATAAATGATAACCTCAAAAGGAAAAATCTACATTTAAAGGGGGTTCCAGAGGGTCCCAAAAGGAACAGAAGACCAGAAAGTGTATTTGAAGAAATCATAGCTGAGAACTTCCCTAACTTAGGGAAGGAATCAGGCCTGCATATCCTGGAGATAGAGTGATCCACCCCTATACTCAGTGAAAACGTTTCAACACCCTGATGTTTCATGGTGAAACTTCCAAATTCAAAAGATAAAGATCCTCAAAGCAGCAAGATAGAAGGGATCCCTAAACTTTATGGGAGAAGTAGTAGGTTAACAGCAGACCTCTCCCCAGTGACCTGGATGGCCAGAAAGGGCTGGCACAATACATTCAGGGTCCTAAATGAGAAGAGTTCAATTTGCCAACATATAGCATATCACCCATGGCTCATCACGTCAAGTGCCCCCCTGAGCATACGTCATCCAGTCACTCCAACCAACCTGGCAACAACCTTTCCACTACCCCTTCTCCATTTCCCAGAGTTAGGAGTCTCTCATATTCTGTCATCGTCAACTGATATTTTCACTCATTTTCTCTCCATTTCCCTTTATTCCCTTTCACTATTTTTTATTATCCCAAATGAATGAGACCATATAATCATTGCCCTTCTCTGATTCAGTATTTTCCCTCAGCATTATACCATCCGGTTCCATCCACAATGAAGCATGCAGTAGGTCTTTGTTGTTTCTATTCTTTTCTCTTTTTTTTTTTTTGTAGTTAACAAATATGTTCAGAACATTTCATCCTAAAACAGCAGAAGACACAATCTTTTTGAGTGCATATGAAACATTCTCCAGAATAGATCACCTACCAGGTCACAAATCAGACCTTAACAAGTACAAAAAGATGAAAACTATACCATGCATATTTTCCAACCACAATGACATGAAACTTAAGGTCAACCACAAAAAATAAATTGGAAATACCACTAATACCTGGGGGTTAAAAAATATCCTACTGCTCATAATGAATGGGTTAGTCAGGAAATTAAAGTGTAAATTAAAAAATACATTGAAGGAAATGAAAATGAAAACATGAAGGTAATATTAAAAGATGTCTTTAGTGATCCTCTGATTTTCACACATGCTCTTCTTAACCTCCATTATAGAGTTCATCCAATTTCTCCCAGGTATTTGGGATTAATTACCCAGCCAGCATAGTAACTTCCTTCTTTGCCTATTGATTCAGAGGCACGAAGAGCTCAAATGTCCATGCACGAGTTTCAATTTCCAGTTCAGTGGGATTGTTTTTGTGTCTCTCTTTGAACCTGAGACCTCTAGTCCAGCAGAATATTTAATCGTGGGAACAGAAAGTAAACATTTTGCAAGTAGATCATGACGGGTTATTGTGAGTAATACCACTCCCAGTTCTATTCCTAGATTCCTGCACCTGTGAATGTGAGCTATGGGAGAAACGTCATACATTAGAAGCTGACTTCGAACATATATGGCCCTCTGGAGGACCTTGTCCTACCTTGCAAGGAATTGCCACCTAGATGGCACTACAGCTGAATCTTTTATTTTTAATTTTTTCTTAAATTTATTTTTTATTGGTGTTCAATTTGCCAACATATAGAGTAACACTCAGTGCTCATCTCATCAAGTGCCCTTCTCAGTGCCCGTCACCCAGTGACCCCCACCCCACATCCACCTCCCTTTCTAACACCCCTAGTTTGTTTCCCAGTGTTTGGAGTCTCTCATGTTCTGTTTCCCTTTCTGATTTTCCTAACTGATTTTTTCTCATTTCCCCTTTATTCCCTTTCACTATGTTTTATATTCCCCAAATGAAGGAGACCATATAATGTTTGTCCTCCTCTGATTGACTTATTTCACTCAGCATAATACCCTCCAGTTACATCTACGTCGAAGCAAATGTTTCTTTCCTGGTGCAGGGCTCAGTGAAAGATGTTTAACCTCTTTATCCGTTGAGGCCACTGTGAGGTTCAGTGGGGGTTGTTTTTCCTCTGAGGCCCCAGGAAGAACAACAACAGGCGGCTCTGGAGCCCTGGAGTAAGCTCCCGCAGTAGCTATGGAGCTCTCAGTCTGCAGAAGCCTGGATGCTCTGGGGGCAGGGGCCGCTGATCTGCACAGCCTGGGGCCACCCGGCGGCAAGAGTGTCCTTGCTGTCCTGTGCCTTCCTGGCTTCTGCCTGTCCCGGGGGAGGCGCCAGATCTTGGGTTGAGTCCCGGGCGCACTGTGCTCCCAGGCCTGAGCTGTTGGAATCATGCTCCTGGCCGCCCAGCCCCCTCCACGTGGAGCCTCTGCCCAAGCGCATTCTGAGCAATTCCCAGGGCCGGGGCAGCCTTCTGCACAAAGCTTCTGCCTGAGGCGCTTCCAAGCTGTGCCCAGGGCTGCGCAGCTCCCTCCCAGTGGAGCCGCTGCATGAGGGGCCTCGAAGCTGCTCCAGGGCCCCGCTGCCAGATGCAAGCTGCAGCCCTTTAGGGAGCTTGGCCGCAGTGTGGGGTGCACTCTCCCTGGGGCACTGGGACTCTTTTAGTATCCCAGGGAGGCTGAGGGCATCCCCGCCCCTCCTGGGATCCTGCTCCAACTCCTGGGAAGATTGGTGAAAGCCCTGCTTCTCCAGGATGGGGCTTTCCTGTCCTGGGGACACTCGCCGTGGCCTTAGCCCGGGTACTCTCGCGGGACCCCTCCCATTTGGATGCCTTTTGTTTCATTCTTTCTTCCCCCTCCCCGTCTTCCTACGGTGATTCAAGCCTGAACTCTTCTCACTGTAGCATTCCAGCTGTTCTCTCTTTAAATCTCAGGCCGAATTAGTAGGTTTTCAGGAGGATTTGTAAATTAGGTAATTTTGTAGGGACAGGTGACTTGGGGACCCTACTCTTCCGCCATCTTGTCCCCTCCTACACTGTTTTCCATTAAAAATTGTCTCTAGGCAACGGTATCAGGAGGGTCAAGGAGAAAGCCATCTGACATTGCCAACCTGAGCTGCATGGTGATTGGCCACCTGAGCCAGGCCCCTCCGAGAGCGTGCGTGATTGGCCGGGGAATGGCCTGACATCACAAAGGGGCACTCGGATGCACCTGGGTTGATATAAAAGCATGACAACCGCGCAGGTGCCCTTAATGACAGACATGGGACTTCAGCCACAGATCTCCCTGCTCTCCCTCAGGTTGTCTGCCCTGTTTTCTGCCCATGCCCATGGCAAGCCCCCGGACCACCCTTCTGCCCCAGTCCTCTTGCCAAGACTTTGGGCTCCACCTGCATGTTTGCACATCCATTCATCCCCCTCTGTGGTCCTGAGAGACCATGAACCCACAGGAGGCGACTCCTGCTCCCATTTCCCACTGAGAGGTTGGCCTGGCTGCTCACGGACATATTCCCATGTGGACTGTGGGAGCGGGACACTGGGAATCGGTACCATGGATACTCAGGCAGAGGGGAAATGCCTCTCCAACACCCCTGGGGTCAACCCAGGGCTCAACAAAGGAAAGCTGTGAGTCCCCGTCCTGAGGGAACACATGAATGCCCTAAACCTCCACTCCACCCCCATGTGTACAGTGTCTGCAGTGCCTCCAGGCACCCGGCAGAGAAGGCATTGTATGAAGCAAGTAAGTCCTGGGACAAGGAATCACCACATCACTGGACACGGTGGGGTTCATGGAACACGTGCCCTCAGACCACGAGCTGCCTGCCCCAGCTCAGTAGTGGACAAATGGATTCTCCATATCCCAGGTTGACCAGGCGCCCATACACCACAAACCCTCGAACACAGCAGGACATGGAGAAATTCAGTCCCCAGAAAAGAGCACCTACCAGGATCCCTCAGACTGGGAACCCTCTTAACTCTCGTGCTCCTGGGTATGTGAGTCACCCAGACACTGGATCCCTATCAAAATACCATGTACATTCTTCGAGAGTTGGAAGTACTTATTTTAAGATTTGTGTGGAATCAGAAAGACCCCGAATAGCCAGAGAAATATTGAAAAGGAAAACCATAGCTGGGGGCAACAAAATGCCAGATTTCAGGCTTTACCACAAAGCTGTGGTCATAGAGACACTGTGGTCCTGGCCCAAAAACAGACACATAGATCAATGGAACAGAATAGAAAATCCAGAAGTGGACCCTCAACTTTATGGTCAATTAATATTTGATAAAGGAGGAAAAACTATCCACTGGAAAAAACAGTCTCTTCAATAAATGGTGCTGGGAAAATTTGACATCCACATGCAGAAGAATGAAACTAGACCACTCTCTTGTACCATACACAAAGATCAACTCAAAATGGTTGAAAGATCTAAATGTGAGATGGGAGTCCATCAATATCCTAGAGGAGAATACAGGCAACACCCTTTTTGAACTTGGCCACAGTAACTTCTTGCAAGGTACATCCATGAAGGCAAGAGAAACAAGAGCAAAAATGATCTATTGGGACTTCGTCAATATAAGAAGCTTTGCACAAAAAAAGATACAGTCAACAGGATGGGAGGAGACATTTGCAAATGATATGTCATGTAAAGGGCTAGTATCCAAGATCTATAAAGACTTATTAAACTCAACAGCAAAGAAACAAACAATCCAAACAGGAAATGGGCTAAAGACAGGAACAGAAATCTCACAGAGGAAGACATAGACATGGCCAACAAGCACATGAGAAAATGCTCCGCATCACTGTCAATGAGGAAAATATAAATCAAAATCACAATGAGATACCATCTCCTACAAGTGAGAATGGGGAAAATTAACAAGACAGGAAACCACAAATGTTGGAGATTTTGTGGAGAATGTGGAACCCTCCTGCACTTTTGATGGGAATGTGAACTGGTGCAGCCACTCTGGAAAACTGTGTGGAGGTTCCTCAAAGAAGTAAAAATAGATCTGCCCTATGACCCAGCAATTGCACTTCTGGGGATTTACTCCAAAGATACATATGCAATGAAACGCCGGGACACCTGCACCCCGATGTTTCTAGCAGCAATGTCCACAATAGCCAAATGTGGAAGGAGCCTCGGTGTCCTTCAAAAGATGAATGGATAAAGAGATGTGGTTTATGTATACAATGGAATAGTACTCAGCCATTAGAAATGACAAATACCCACCATTTCCTTCAATATGGATGGAACTGGAGGGTGTTATGCCAAGTGAATAAGGTAATCAGAGAAGGACAGACATTATATGGTCCATCATTTGGGGAATAGAAAAAATAGTGAAAGGGAATAAAGGGGAAAGCAGAAGAAATGAGTGGGAAATATCAGAAAGGGAGACAGAACATTAGAGACTCCTAACTCTGGGAAACGAACTGGGGGTGGGGCATGGTGAGTTGGGAGGGGGGTGGTGGTGACTGGGTGACGGGCCCTGAGGGGGGACTTGATGGGATGAGCACTGGGTGTTTTTCTATATGTTGGCAAATTGAACACCAATAGAAAAATAAATTTAAAAATCCCCAGCAGTGGGGATCCCTGGGTGGCGCAGCGGTTTGGCGCCTGCCTTTGGCCCAGGGCACGATCCTGGAGACCCGGGATCGAATCCCACATCGGGCTCCCAGTGCATGGAGCCTGCTTCTCCCTCTGCCTGTGTCTCTGCCTCTCTCTCTCTCTCTGTGTGACTATCATGAATGAAATAAAAATTTAAAAAAAAATCCCCAGCAGTGCAATTGCTGAGTCACGGGGCAGTTCCATTTTTAACGTTGTTTGACAAAACTCCACACAGTTTTCTTTTTTTTTTTTCACACAGTTTTCCAGAGTGTCTGCACCAGTTCACATTCCCTCCCACAGTGCAAGAGGGTTCCCCTTTCTCCACATCTTCTGCAACATTTGTTTCCTGTCTTGTTAATTTTCACCATTCTCACTGGGGTGAAGAGGTATCTCATTGTGGTTTTGATGTGTAAATCCCTACACATAGCAATCATATAGCATATCACCCAGAGCTCATCCCGTCAAGTGCCCCCCTCAGCACCCGTCATCCAGTCACTGCAACCGACAAAGTACCTCCCATTCCAGTACACCTTGATCTTTTCCCAGAGTTAGGCATCTCTCATATTCTGTCATCTTCAACTGATATTTTCACTCATTATCTCTCCTTTTTCATTTATTCCTTTTCACTATTTTTTATATTCTTCAAATGAATGAGACCATATAATGATTGCCCTTCTCCGATTGACTTATTTCCTCGGCATAATACCCTCCAGTTCCATCCACATGGAAGCAAATGGAGGGTTTTTTCGGTTTCTTTTCTTTTTATTTTTTGATCTTAACAAATATATTCAGAACATTTCTTCCTAAAACAGCAGGATACACAGTCTTTTTGAGTGCATATCGAACATTCTCCAGAATAGACCACATACCCCATCACAAAACAGCCCTTAACATGTACAGAAAGATGAAGATTATACCATGCATATTTTCCAACCACAATGATATGAATCTTAAGGTCAATCACAAGAAAAAAATTGGAAATACCACAAATGCATGGGGGTTAAAGAATATCCTCCTGCTAATAATGCATGTGTTAAAGAGGAAATGAAAGTATAAACTTAAAAATACATGGAGGGAAATGAAAATGAAAACATGAAGGTAATATTAAAAGATGTCTTAAGTGATCCTCTGATTTTCATACATGCTCTTCTTAGCCTCCATTGTGGAGTTCATCCAATTTCTCCCAGGTATTTGGGATTAATCCCCCAGTCAGCATAGCAACTTCCTTCCTTGCCTATTGATTCAGAGGCATGAAGAGCTCAAAGTGGCCAGGCAGCAGTTTCAATTTCCAGAGTAGTGGGATTGTTTTTGCGTCTCTCTTTGAAACTGAGACCTCTAGGCCAGCAGAATATAAAGTCGTGGGAACAGAAAATAAACATTTTGCAAGTAGATCGTGAAGGGTTATAGTGAGTAGTACCACTTCCAGTTCCAGGCCTTGATTTCTGCACCTGTGAATGTGCACTATGGAAGAAACAGCATCATATATTAAAAGCAGATTTGAAACATATATAGCCCTCTGGAGAACCTTGTCATAGCCTGCAAGAAATAGGCAGCCAGGTGGCACTGCAAGTGCATCTTCCTTTTTTAAAATGTGCCAACATATAAAATAACATCCAGTGCTCATCCCGTCCTGTGCACCCCTATGTGCCCGTCTCCCTGTCACCTCCCCCACCCACCTCCCTTCTCTATCACCCCTAGTTCGATTCCCAGAGTTAGGAGTCTCTCATGTTCTGTCTCCCTTACTGATATTTCCCACTCATTTTTTCTCCTTTCCTCTTTATTCCCTTTCACTATTTTTATTTTCCCCAAATGAATCAGGCCATATAATGTTTGTCCTTCTCCCATTGACCTATTTCCCTCCGCATACTACCCTCCAGTTTCATCCACGTCGAAAGAATGGTGGGTATTTTTCAGCAGATAAAGGGCTAGTTTCCAAGATCTATGAAGAATTTATTAAACTCAACAGCAAAGAAACAAACAATCCAATCATGAAATGGGCAAAAGACATGAACAGAAATCTCACAGAGGAAGACACAGACATGGCCAACACGCACATGAGAAAATGCTCTGCATCACTTGCCATCAGGGAAATACAAATCAAAACCACAATGAGCTCCCACCTCACACCAGTGAGAATGGGGAACATTAACAAGGCAGGAAACCACAAATGTTGGAGAGGATGCGGAGAAAAGGGAACCTTCCTGCACTGTTGGTGGGAATGTGAACTGGTGCAGCCACTCTGGAAAACTGTGTGGAGGTTCCTCAAAGAGTTAAAAATAGACCTGCCCTACGACTCAGCAATTGCACTGCTGGGGGTTTACCCCAAAGATACAGATGCAGTGAAACTCCGGGACACCTGCACCCCGATGTTTCTAGCAGCAATGTCCACAATAGCCAAATTGTGGAAGGAGCCTCGATGTCTATCGAAAGATGAATGGATAAAGAAGATGTGGTCTCTGTATACAATGGAATATTCCTCAGCGATTAGAAACGACAAATACCCACCATTTACTTCAACGTGGATGGAACTGGAGGGTATTATGCTGAGTGAAGTAGGTCAATCGGAGAAAGACAAACATTATAGGGTCTCATTCATTTGGGGAATAGAAAAAATAGTGAAGTGGAATAAAGGGGAAAGGAGAAAAATGAGTGGGAAATATCAGAAAGGGAGACAGAACATGAAGACTCCTAACTCTGGGAAACAAACTAGGGGTGGTCGAAGGGGAGGTGGGTGGGGCGTGGGGGTGACTGGGTGACGGGCACTTAGGTGGGCACTTGACGGGATGAGCAATGGGTGTTATTCTATATGTTGGCAAATTGAACACCAATAAAAAATAGATTTATAAAAAAAATAAATAAAAGTAAACTACACATAAACAAGTGGAAAAAACCAGTTTTATCAGAATAATAGAATAAATTGCATTTCTGCTTGTGGTTGAGAAATTGAACTGTAATTTCTCTTTATTTCAGTGTCATTTGGATATGAATATGAACCGTGTCTGGACTTGACTCTGTGGGAAAAGAGGACTGCCATTTTGCAAGGCTATGAATTAGATGCTTCCAACTTGGGTGGTTGGACATTAGATAAACATCATGTGTTGGATGTCAGAATGGTAAGATCTTGTTCACACCTAATATACTTACCTTCAAATTGATTCAATTGTGGCAGCATTTTATCCTAAGCATGCTGTAGGATTAGAATTAGAAAAAAAATAAAGCTATATCTTTTAAAGACTATAGAAGTCTGAAGTGAGAACTACCTAATATTCTTCTTGTGTCCTTTGAATCATTCATAAATCCGTCACCAAAATAGTTCTCCCATTTTAATTATTTTGGTGCTGCATTAAAAAGTACTCTATGTGATAGTCTTCACCACAGATTCATCTAGGAGTACCTAATTCTATAGTAAGTCCATGATTTGATCCAGAGTGCTTTAGGAAGATTTATCAAAAATGGAGGGAGGAGAACGTTTTTAAAAGTAAAGAAAAAAAATCAATGTAACTTTACCAAAATATTTCTAGCAGATCTTAATCCTTAAGTGATTAGTCTATTCTAACATGTAGGGTTTTTTTTTTCAGTTCTTTTTAGATTGTGAGAAAAAAATTGTTCTTCTGCACAAATTGAGTTACATATATTCTCACCTAATTTTTTAAATATTAGGAAAAATAAATGAATAATCTGAGAAAAAAGCAAGAATTTAGAGTAATTACTTGTAGTAAACCTTATAGTATAAATGAATATGCTCTGAAAGCATATATTTTGGATCTCACAAATAGACAAATTATTTTATAAAATTTAACATGCTTAAATCTCATAAGGAATATTATTTATTTTAAATAAACTGTTCTCCACACTGTGTGTCTAACATTGTGCCCACGTGCTGGCTACATCTTAGATCATCTATAGATACTTTTCTAGAAAAGCAAAACCTTAAGGTGACTTACTACTCTAGCCACCTGTCTTAAACCATATCATGCTAGTAACTCTCTACACTCCCTTTCCAAATAGCCAGAGAAGGATATTTCACAGTCTTGGCAAATCATCTAGGTTTGACTTTGCAAAGTTTTTTGGAAGGTTCAGAATTTTGAATGGATCATGTCATACAGCTAAATGTTTATGAGTAATGGTCACTTTTTCAGATTAATGTCACTTTCATATTTGTTCCTTTTTATTTGAAAAAAAATGTTGGAACTGGAAAGGGTGCATTTTAAACTTTCAAATGTACTAAATCAAACAACAACAACAACAACAAATATACTAAATCTAAGTAGTGTCCAACCCAGTACTTGAGAATGCCAGTGCCTTCCCTCTAAAAGAAAATAGTACTGAGCAAATCAGTAGTAAGAGGAAAAACAAGACAGAAAAACCCTCCACACTTTTCCTGCTTTACAGCAGTGTGGAGCTCTGTCCCTGTTCCAACTGTATCCTGGACATCAGATTGCCATTCACTTAGCACCCAGAAGGTGAGGAGCAGAGCCAATAGCTACTGCCATGTGCAGCACGCGCTTTGGAGAAGTGAGGCTTCCAACCATGAAGGATGCTCCTCCGTATGTTATCCCTAATCGTCCGAGGTATCTGAGGCAGTGGTATTTCGGTCTGTCATGCTAGTAACACAAGGCTTAGTTATAGTCTTTCAAAATGCAAGCCATGTGCCAAATGTGCTCATGGCTGCTCTTGATTAAGTTATGTGAAATTGGGGTGCATGGGTGGCTCAGTGGGTTAAGAGTCTGCCTTTGGCTCAGGTCGTGATCCCAAGGTCCTGGGATCAGTCCCTGCTGAGTGGAGAGCCTGCTTCTCCCTCTCCTCCTCGCTGCCCACATATATCAGCCTTCTTCAGTCAATAAACAGTTGTTTGGTCTTCAAGAAAAATGACTTAAATATGATCCATCTCGTTACGATGGCTAATCCAGAATCTTTCAAACCCAAAGGGAGCTAATTCTGGGATGTCCTGACTTTGGACGCCTTTGTCTCTTAGATGAACTTCAAAGCTGGGCGGTGCCTCCTGTCATTACTCTGTCATGTGGTCATCATAACTGTGTGTGGAAGAGGCACTGGGTCCCTTGCTTCAGTGTGATCTCTGAAAAATAGGTCCTGTGGGTTCAGTGTTCAGAGAGAGGGCTGAACCAGAGAGGTGAAGAAGGAAAGGTCCGCCGGTTCCCTGCTTCTCTGAACCTATCTCCTGAGGTGTTAGAACAAGACAGTAGTGGCTTGACTTCAGGCTACTGCCTTTTCCGGTTTTAGGGAGCACAGCACTGGCCGAATTTTGCCCCCACCATTCCAGACCTGTGACAGATGACAACCTGGCAGCAAAGAAATGTTGGCAGCAAAGAAATGTTGCTGCCATGTGTTAGCCACCTCCCTACCCCGGCACCGTTCTCACCCCTGCTCATTGTGATCCTCTTAGCACTCGAGACAAAACTCATGTAAATTAAGACTTTCTTGTGTCTTTCTTCTTTTGCATTTGCCTGTCATTCTTGGTACTATGTAGGTAGCAGTCAACTCCGTACCAGGTAGACGCATGATTTTGGAAGTTGGTTGATCGCTCTACTTTCCGTGGTGATGGAAGCATTTTACATTTCCTCTCCAGAAGCTGAGCTTGGCCGATTTCTGACTCATCATCTTGCTACTGAATTCAAAGAAATTAGGACTTTGCGATAATTGTTAAAATGTGTACACCTCAGATTCATATTCATTTCTAGAATTGGGTAGATGTAAATTCTCTTGATACTCATGTTACAAGTCACAGTCCCGTTATTAGGGTTCCTGGTCAGTCCATCACTGGAAGTTTAAATCAGACTCTGTTCTGCTGTTTTTGCTGTTGAGCACGCCCTTCATCAGGAATGAGCTCAAGGAATGATTTGTGCATGTGTTTTGTTATGATAAGGTGAGTCGTTTTGTCCTACTTCACTGCAGTGACAGGTAGGATGTCCATATTATCATTGTGGGGGGAAAAATATTGCCATGACAGATGGTGAGATTAAAGGGAGGTTTTTTGGGGGAGTGGGGGGGGGTTGCTGGCTAATTAAACTATGGAAGGAAATTTGAACCTAAGGAACCTTCCAGAAGTTGGAATCGAACATTCTCCCTCTGTATCAAAGGGACAGTGAGGAGAAAGGCAGGTTGGGTAAGTCTCCTTCACAGGCGTGCTTACTGTGACACAAGCCTAAAAGCAGAGAATATGCCCTCACTAAGCAGCCCCCAGAGTAGGCCTATCCTGGGATGGCCCAGGGAAGACAGGATAAGGTCAGTCTAAACTCGGACTTGAAAAAATAAAAATAAAATAAACTCGGACTTGACCATTTACCCCCTCCAGAGGTCTCCAGAATGTGGCTCACCCGACATCTGCTGTCTTGCCTTCTCAGAGCAGGCCAACTTTGGCCTGGTGGACCCCATACATGTATATACAGATACCTCAGAATAAAACCTACATCCAGCTTCACTCTTCTCTGGGTGAAGAACATAAAGGTTTGGGAGAGAGGCATCTCAAACATAGTCCGAGTCGATATGTAAGTCTGCGTCCTCTTTGAGAAAGACCAGCTCCGTGTCAGGCTGGATTAGAAGCCCACACTCAGCCCACTGCTCCTGCAAATGACCCCTCATCTGGGTTCCACCTACTTCTCCAAAACCCAACTCTCACGCACACAGATTTCTCCCAGAAGCAGGAGATCATTTTAAAAACGTAACGTTTGATTAAAGAGGCCATCTTGTGGGAAAACACTATTGACAACAGATGATCCTGTTGCTGGGTTTCAAAGGCAGTTGGCGAGGATGGCACAGTGTTTCCACTCAAGCACATTTGCTATATCGATGGTCTGTTGACGTCGTGATGGTAACCGTCTGACTCAGGCAGTTTTTCTCTCCGTTGAGGAGCCACAGATGTGCGAGCAGGCAGGCTGTGTAGGAGTGGTGTCTGGGAGGGTGATCTGGGCCTGTGAGCACAGGGAGGGGCAAGGAGACCAGTATTTAGGGTTAGGGCGGCGGTTGGAAGGGATCCGAGGGATCCGGAGGAAGCGAAGGGTGGGCACCTCTGTCTATGCTGAGGGGAGAGGCGGTTTTCACGTCGGGATGAATGCGGCATTTCCACTGGCAAGGCTTGAGGCTGACTCTCTGGGCCATTGGTCAATAATCCCACTGCTTAGGAAACTTAAAAAGAGATTTAAAAACACACCGCACAGGCTAAAACAGCAAGTCCAGGCAGAAATGCAATCAAAATTAAAGACAAACAAATAGATAAACATCAGCTCAGGGCATCCCATCAGTGGAAGAGCAGAAGGTCACAAAGAACCAGAGGGAGTGTCTTTGCCAGGGAGAGTCCTTTGTGAAGATGGTCAATCGGGAGCAAAAACGAATGTGCTGTGTTAGGAATTTGAAGCTCTGAGGCTGAGCCCAGATGAGTGGGCTGGAGAGCACGAAGCTGATGTTACATGCAGATTCCCTGGAGTCTGTGGCACTGGCCATCCAAGAGGCTGATGAAAGAAAAGTGGCATCTCAGGTGCACATGCCAGGCAGGGCCAGTTCACCCCCCAAAGGCTGAGCACCATTCGGTAAAGCCACCGAGCTGGGGGAATCCCTGGGTGGCTCAGCGGTTTCGCACCTGCCAAACCTGCCTTTGGCCCAGGGCACAATCCTGGAGTCCCAGGATTGAGTCCTGCGTTGGGCTCCTGGCATGGAGCCTGCTTCTCCCTCTGCCTGTGTCTCTGCCTCTCTGTGTGTGTGTGTCTATCATAAATAAATAAATAATAAATCTTAAAAAAAAAAAGCCACGGAGCTGGTTCCATGGGAGGGCCTCTGCTGGCACAGAGGGCCAGAACTTTCCAGAGTACAGCCAGCCCATCACCATCTCCCTCCCCTTGTGGAGGAAAAGAAGGGCTCACCCTTGACTGCCTGATTTGTTTCTCATTGCCTTCTCTCGAGGCCCCTGGCCATGGTAATGTCTCTCTTCCATCTTGTTTGCATTTCCTTGACGCAGGTGCTGATCCGTGGGGAGGGTTTTCACTGACATGAAAACCTAAACGACATGGAGAATTTTTTCACCAAGCTTTACTTTATTCCTTTTAAACCACAGTCTCTCGCCCTGTCGTTAGGTCCTTTCTGCCCTTGGTTTGCTTAAATGGCCTTTCTTTTAGGAAATGGTGGGGATAACAAGGTAGAACGTTTTTAGACAAAACTCTTCTGGGGCGGGGGCAGCCGGGGTGGCTCAGCAGTTTAGCGCTGCCTTCGGCCCAGGGCGTGATCCTGGAGACCCGGGATCGAGTCCCACGTCAGGCTCCCTGCGTGGAGCCTGCTTCTCCCTCTGCCTGTGTCTCTGCCTCTATCTCTTTCTCTCTGTGTCTCTCATCAATAAATAAATAAATAAAATCTTTTAAAAAATCTTCTATGGGTCCCAGATCTTTTTTTTTTTCTGGTGGGTAGAATTGGCAAGCCTGGGAGGCTGCTTGACATGTGGCCTCACCCCTGGGCTCCTCTGGCCCTGCCAGCACATGAGCCTGGTGAGAGCCTGGCCTTCCCTTGCCTCCTGCAGCTGCCCTAGGTCCCTGCACCGAATTGGGAGCTGATAGACCCTCCTCTGTCCATACAGCCGTTGCTCTTCAGGCACCAATTCAGGACTTCCAGGGCTCATCTGGGAAGCGGGGACCCTAAGACCTTGGCTTAACCCCATGCCCCTCTGAGTTGCACTGCCTGCAAAGGTTACTTGTATTTTTATTTTTCGAAGAACCAAAGGCTGATAGGTTGAGTCTGAAGTGTGCGGCCTCGCAGGATCTATGGCGCTGCACTCAGCCTCCTGTGATACGAAATGCCTGCCCTGCAGGCCCCGGAGCAGGTGGGAAGCCGGCAAAAGAGCGGAGGCAAAGGTGGGAGAAATGCTTCGTGAAGGAGAAGGGTGACGCTCCCACTTAGATGGAATGGAGCTAGCAAACAGAAATGGGCAAGAGGGTCAGAAAGGGGCAGGCTAGTGACAGCAGAGAGAATGGAGCTGCAACGCACTTGCAGGTGGCATCATCTCTCTAAAGCTGTCATTTGCCACTTTCCAGCAGGCTCTATGGTTTGCAGAAAGATCGTGGGCCTGGGGTCCGGCACGTGGAAGCCCCAGCAGGGCCCGGTCATTGGACGCCAGGAGAGCCTGATTGAGTCACCTGGGTGAATCGTATTTCCCCTTTTCCATCTGTGAAATGGGAGGGGGTCAGGAGAGAATGTAGCACTGAACTACCTTTGGTGCAGAAGTGTTCATACCCATTACGGGTTTCTTCAAAGCACAATGGCACGTGAGAAATGTCAAGAAATGCCATATTTGTGTCCAGGTGAAGACTGAACCTTAAGCTGATTTTTGTCCACAGTTCTGCAGAAATAAAGCTATGCCTTGTTTGTTTCTTCAGGAGCAATAGTTTCTTTTCATTTTTTTCTTTATTATTTTTAAAGATTATTTATTTATTTATTTATTTATTTATTTATTTATTTATTTATTTATTTATCTTTATTGGTGGTCAATTTGCCAACATATAGAATAACACCCAGTGCTCATCCCATCAAGTGCCCCCCTCAGTGCCCGTGACCCAGTCATCCCCACCCCCCACCCACCTCCCTTTCCACCCATAGTTTCTTTTTAAAAGCAATGACTGCAGTGAGCCATGTTGAATTTCTTTCATTGACGTCTTCATCTTCTGGGGGCATTTGGGTTGGTGGGGAGGGGAGCGAGTCTGCCTTTTTTGATTTCAGCTCTGTCTTTTATGGGTCCAAACAATAATTGCACTTAATGATGCATTTCCTTTCTCTCTTCTTCCTCGTCCTCGCTTGCTTCTCCCCCGAGTGCCCACGTGTGTGGCTGGCTAGACCACGTGGGACGTTGGCAGAGCAGGTCCATCAGGCCCTCTGTCTGACTGATACTGTCCCCTTGGAGTTAATGGGATCGCCTTCATTGCTGGGCCCCAAACAGATATCGTCTCTCTCCTTCCTTCCTTCCTTCCTTCCTTCCTTCCTTCCTTCCTTCCTTCCTTCCTTCCTGTCTCTACCATGGTGCTACCCTTGCTGAGTCTTCTCCACCTTCATGAACCTAAGTACTAACCACAGTTTCCAAAGCTACTTTATGACCCTCTAAACCCTGCTCCTTTTATTGCAAAATATCATTTAAGTCCTTTTTTCTACTCATTCTTCCCTGCTGTCCCATATTTACCCCTATTATTGAGATGCTCCCCCTTTTTTCCCCTCCCCTGGGAACTTCTGTCTTGCCAAAGAAGACTGTTTCTCTACTGTTCTGCATCTGGGCTTAGTGTAGGTCAAACATGGTGCTAGTCTTCATTTTGTTTAGACTTTTCCTTAATGAAGCAGGCTTAGTAACGATCTGAAGCCCAGACTTACACGTGCTGTTGTCCCAAGGAAGTTCCTCGTGTCCCACCTGGAATTTGCAGGGTTTTTTTTTTTTTCTCTCTCTTCAAACCACACTGTCATTTTTTTTTCTCACAAACCTTTTATTTATTTATTTTTTTAATAAATTAATTTTTATTGGTGTTCAATTTACCAACATACAGAATAACACCCAGTGCTCATCCCGTCAAGTGCCCCCCTCAGTGCCCATCACCCATTCACCCCCACCCCCCGCCCTCCTCCCCTTCCACCACCCCTAGTTCGTTTCCCAGAGTTAGGAGTCTTTATGTTCTGTCTCCCTTTCTGATATTTCCCACACATTTCTTCTCCCTTCCCTTATATTCCCTTTCACTATTATTCATATTCCCCAAATGAATGAGAACATACACTGTTTGTCCTTCTCCGATTGACTTACTTCACTCAGCATAATACCCTCCAGTTCCATCCACGTTGAAGCAAATGGTGGGTATTTGTCGTTTCTAATGGCTCAGTAATATTCCATTGTATACATAAACCACATCTTCTTTATCCATTCATCTTTTGATGAACACCGAGGCTCCTTCCACAGTTTGGCTATTGTGGACATTGCTGCTAGATACATCAGGGTGCAGGTGTCCCGGCGTTTCATTGCATCTGAATCTTTGGGATAAATCCCCAGCAGTGCAATTGCTGGGTCGTAGGGCAGGTCTATTTTTACTTCTTTGAGGAACCTCCACACAGTTTCCAGAGTGGCTGCACCAGTTCACATTCCCACCAACAGTGTAAGAGGGTTCCCTTCTCTCCACATCCTCTCCAACATTTGTTGTTTCCTGCCTTGTTAATTTTCCCCATTCTCACTGGTGTGAGGTGGTATCTCATTACACACTGTCATTTTTGAAATGTTCTTTGGTGCCACCACAAGTAGAAAAGTCACCCCCCAAATCAGTTCTTTACTAACATGTTGTAGCTGCAATGCATAATTATGATTCTAGGGCAGCTTTTTAAAATATATCCTAACATTTTAATCATATGTTCCTCTTCTATTTATTATGCTTAAAAAAAACAGAGTGTATAATGAAAAAGCAGCTTATCATGAAATGTCAGGAAATAAGACATCACATTTCAGTAAACATAACAAATCATCATTCAAGAGCTCACCCATTTCTACAACATCAGTCCAGACGAGAGAGATTATCACCACCCCTGCCAACATTTAAGTCCCAATATACCATTATAAAGTATTCAACACTGAGGCATAAGAGACTCTTTAAATGGCATTATTTTATTAATTTGTTGAAGACATTGCAAGATGCTAAAAGAATATTTTTACATATGCAAATACAGATGCGTGTGTATACATATTGTTTTACAAAGTTGTATATATTCATATGGCACTGCCATAGACGGCGTAAGTTAGTAAAACTTTAAAAACTGATATAACAGCGAATTAAATCTACTTTGTAGGAAATATGGAGAATACTAAGGAATTTAATATCATTAAACATGTTCCCTTTGAAACGGCAAATTAGATGTGCAGGCGAATTTTGGTCACACTTCAAAGAATAATATGCTGAGGTGGAGAGCTAGTCTATTTACTCTTGCTCTCGCCAGTGAGGTTTTTCTGTGTTAAACAGGCTTTTGATTACTTCAAAGCATGTTTGAAGTCCTCACTCTACATGGCTCATGCACAAAGACAAATATCCTTCCAAATTTCTGCAGCTAATATTGCCTCCCCTTATGTTTATCAGTAAGGAGAATCAGCCGTTTGCCATGTAACACCAAGTCGTTGCCTCCTTTACTTAGCTATGGCAGTGAAGGTCGTCTGACAAATGTTACATTTCCAACTGGGGTGGTCACAAACTTGCACGGGGACACGGACAAGGCCATCACAGTGGACATCAAGTCATCCAGTCGTGAAGAGGATGTGAGCATCACTTCAAATCTCTCCTTAATCGACTCCTTCTACACCATGGTTCAAGGTAAACATGAAAGCATAATTTTAAACTGATATCCTTAAATGCCACTACCACCCCCCCATAGAATGCAGTGACCCCGATTTCTAAGATGAGCCAGCAAAGGGAAGGTGAAAACACAAACTTCTAGAGATGTTGGTGAAGCAGTGCAGTGACTAGTGTTGATTTCGTGATAGCTACATGTAGATCACCTGGTGGAGACCCTGCTTCCAAAAACAACTTCATTGCAGCTCTTCACGTGCATCATCAGACCCTTTCTGAGTCATCTGCTGCAGCTTTGGGGAGTGGGTCCTCTTCATGGCCGTAGAAGTGCAGTCATTTGAGACAGATCACATTGTGAATCCACACACGATCCCTCATCTCAGTCCACATGTGATGTGATCACTGGAAATTCAATACCAAATTCTGTATGTCCATCTATGTGATAGCTAGACTTTTTTTCCCCCCATTCAGTCCATAGGCGTATATATCCAATACATTCATGATGGAACTTCCTGCCATATTCCTTTTTGACATAATCTTGGAAAAGCCTGTTCACAGCAGTTAAAAGTTGCAATTGTGAGTTCATAGCTCTAAGAATAATTACTATATCTGAATTAAACCTTTTTGACTCATTATTTTCACCAGTTCCCTCAAGTAATCTCTGCAGGCATCTAAAATTGATACTGCTTGAATTCATTTCTTACCCAAATGGGCCAATACAATTCAAAAATTGTAAATTGAGGCAGTAGCCTATAACGCAAGGGGGGTGTTATGTACAAAATAGAAGGTAGCTCACTTTTTTAAAAGTCAGTTTCAGGGAGGAGACCAGCTGGAATGCTACAGTGAGAAGAGTTCGTGCTTCTATCAAGGTAGAAGACGGGGGAAAAAGAAATAAAGAAACAAAGGCCTCCAAGGGGGAGGGGCCCGCGAGGAGCCGGGCTGAGGCCGGGGCGAGTGTCCCCAGGACAGGAGAGCCCCGTCCCGGAGAAGCAGGAGCTGCACCAACCTTCCCGGGCGGAAAGGGGCTCGCAGGGAGTTGGAGCAGGACCCAGGAGGGCGGGGATGCCCTCGGCTCCCGGGGACACTAACAGACACCTGCGCCCCGGGAGAGTGCGCCGAGCTCCCTAAGGGCTGCAGCGCGCACGGTGGGACCCGGAGGAGCTCGGAGGGGCTCGGGCGGCGGCTCCGCGCGGAGGGGGCTGCGGGGCGGGAGCGGAATCCAACAGCGCAGGCCCAGGGAGCCCTGGCCGCCGGGACACAGCCCAGGATCCAGCCTCCCCCCGGGACAGGCAGAGGCCGGGAGGGCCCAGGACAGCAAGGACGCTCCTGCCCGGAGCTGAGCAGATCAGCGGCCCCGCCCCGGAGCCTCCAGGCCCTGCAGACGGAGAGCTCCGGAGTTACTGCGGGAGCTGACTCCAGGGCTGCAGAGCTGGCCCCGCCACTGTGGCTGTTCCTCCTGGGGCCTCACGGGGTAAACAACCCCCACTGAGCCCTGCAGCAGGCAGGGGGCAGAGCAGCTCCCCCAAGTGCTAACACCTGAAAATCAGCACAACAGGCCCCTCCCCCAGAAGACCAGCTAGACAGACCAGTTCCAGGGGAAGTCAAGAGACTTAAAGTATACAGAATCAGAAGATACTCCCCCGTGGTTTTTTTTTCTTTTTAACTTCTGATTGCTTCCCCCACCCTTTTTCCTCCCTTTCTTTTTCTTTCTCTTTTTCTTCTCTTTTTTCCTTTTTTTCTTCCTTTTTTCTTTTTCTCTTCTCTTTCCTTCTTTCTCTCCTCTCTTTTTCTCCTTTTCCCAATACAACTTGTTTTTGGCCACTCTGCACTGAGCAAAATGACTAGAAGGAAAACCTCACCTCAAAAGAAAGAATCAGAAACAGTCCTCTCTCCCACAGAGTTACAAAATCTGGATTACAATTCAATATCAGAAAGTCAATTCAGAAGCACTATTATACAGCTACTGGTGGCTCTAGAAAAAAAAAAGCATAAAGGACTCAAGAGACTTCATGACTGCAGAATTTAGATCCAAACAGGCAGAAATTAAAAATCAATTGAATGAGATGCAATCCAAACTAGAAGTCCTAACGACGAGGGTTAACGAGGTGGAAGAATGAGTGAGTGACATAGAAGACAAGTTGATGGCAAAGAGGGAAACTGAGGGAAAAGGAGACAAACAATTAAAAGACCATGAAGACAGATTAAGGGAAATAAACGACAGCCTGAGGAAGAAAAACCTACGTTTAATTGGGGTTCCCGAGGGCGCCGAAAAGGACAGAGGACCACAATATGTATTTGACCTAGAATGAGGAACCGGGGGTGGACGGGACGTCGTGTCCGACCCCGACCAATGACACATGAGAGAACAGGAAATCACTTCCGACCCTGACCAGGGACCTGGGAGGGGTCATGACAACGACACTGACCCTGACTGGGGACCCAGGAGGGGATGGGACATCGTGGTGAACCTGCATGTGGTCCATGAAAGGAGGGGATGTCATGGCCGATCCCACTCATGGTCCCCGGAGAAGAGGCAATGTCACGGCCAACCTCACACGTGGTTCCCAGAGAGAAGGGCACATCACCACAGAACCCACCCAGGGTCCCCAGAGAGGAAGAGACTTAGTAGCAGACCTGCCTGGTGTCCCTGGAGAGGAGGGTACATCATGGCAGACCCAGATCAGAGTCCCGGGGGGTGGGAAGAGACGTTGCATCCGACCCCGATCGGGGACACAGGAGGGGATGGACTGTCATGTCTAACACCAACTGGGGACCAGGAACAGATGTGATGTCACAGCCCACCCCACAAGTGGCTCCCCGGGAAGAGGGAACATCATGGCCGATCCCACCTGGGGTCAACAGAGAGGAGGGGATGTCCAGGCCAACCTGGACCGGGGTCCAGGTGGGTCGGGACCTCATAGCCGACCCCGACCTGAGTCCATATAGGGGACATGACGTCACAGCCGGCCCTGATCGGGGACATGGGATTGGTCATGACTTTGTGGCTGACCCCAAAAGGGGTCCCGGGAGAGGATGGCATGTCGTGGCCAACCCCAACAGGGGACCAGGGAGGGGATGGGACGTCACAGGTGACCCCAGAAGTGGTCCCCAGAGAGGAGGCAACATTGCGGCCGTCCCCACCTGGGGTCCCAGAGAGGAGGGGGGGATATTGCAGCCAACCCCGCAGGGGACCCCGCAGGAGAGGTCATGACATTGCAGCTGACCCCAACCAGGGTCCCAGGAGGGGATGGGACTTCACATCTGACCCCGACTGGGGCCAAGGAGGGGACAGGATGTCGCAGCCAACAACCTCCATGGTTCCCCAAGAGGAGAGGACTTTGTGGCCAACCCTAACCAGTGTCCCTGGAGAGGAGGGGAGGTCGCAGCTGACCCTAAGTGGGGACCCGAGAGGGGATGTGACATCTCGGCTGACACCGACCGGTGACCCAGGAGGACACAGGATGTTGTGGCCGACCATGACCAGTATCCTGGGAGGCGACAGGACGTCGTGGCCAAATCCACCTGGGGTCCCCAGGGAGGAGGTGACATCATGGCCAAACCCAATGGGGAACAAGGATGAGTTCAGGACAGAGCGACCGACCCTGTACGTGGTTCCCGGAGAGAAGGGCACATCTTGCACAACCTGCCCAGGATCCCCGGAGAGGAGGACACATTGCAGCAGACCCCACCTGGTGTCCCACAGAGGATGGGACCCAGCAGCAGAGCCTAACTGGGTCCTAGAAGTTGATGTCACATCACAGCCTACCCTGACCAGTGACCTGGGAGGGGACAGGACGTTGCATCTGACAGTGACCAGGGTCCCAAGAGAGGAGGGAACATCATATCCGATCCCGACTGGGAACCAGGGAGGGAATGGGACATCGTGGCTGACTCCACACATGTTCTCGAGAGGGTAGGAGACAGTGTGTCCAACCCCAACTGGAGACCCAGGAGGATGTCGCGGCTGACACTGCCCATGGTCCCCCCAAGAGGAGGGGATGGCGTATGCAAACCCAACCAGGGCCCCAGGAGGGGATGGATATTGGGGCCGTCCCCACACGTGGTCCCTAGAGAGAAGAGCACGTCGCCACTGAACCCAACTGGGGTCCCCGGAGAGGAGGGGACATCACATCTGACCCTGGCTGGGGACCTAGGGGGGAGGTGATATCATGGCCGACTCCTGGAGAGAAGGGCACATCGCTGCAGAATCCATCCAGGGTCCCCGGAGAGAAGATTTCACCACAGACCCCACCTGGTGTCCCCAGATAGGAGGGGATGTCGCAGCCAACCTCAACCAGGGACCTGGGAGGGGTCATGACATCGTGGCCAACCCGATCTATAGTCATGGGAGAGGACGGGACATCACATTTAACCCGACTGGTTACTCGGGAGGGGACCAGATATCACGTCCAATCTCGACCTGGGCCCCGGGAGGGGACGGAACATCACGGCTGACCCTGACTGGGGACCCAAGAGGGGACAGGACGTTGTGGCCAACACCACCCATGGTCCCCCGAGAGGAGGGGACAGCATGTCTGACCATGACTGGGGACCCAGGAGAGGACAGGATGTTGCAGTAAACTTGCACATGGTCCACAGAGAAGAGGGGACATCGTGGCCAATCCCACTCATGGTCCCCAGAGAGTAGGGGATGTTGTGGCAGACCCCACATGGTGTCCCCAGAGAAGAGGGGAACATTGCCGTTGAACCTGAATGGGGACCCAGGGGGAATGGGACATCATGGCTGAACCTGCACAAGGTCCCCAAAGAGGAGGAAACATCATGGTTGAACACACCCGGGGTCCCCACAGAGGAGGAAACATCCTGGCAGACCCTACCTGGTGTCCCCAGAGAGGAGGGGATGTCACAGCCAACTCTGACGGGGTCCCAATCCGGCTCACAGTCCTGGGTTAGATCGAGACGTTGCATCCAAACCCAACTGGGGACCCAGGAAGGGACGGGACATTGCAGCCAACCCAAACCAAGGACTGGGAGGGAACGGGATGTCACGGCCTATCCCACATGTAGTCCCCAGACAGGAGGGGGCATCGCAGCAGAACCTACCTGGGGTCACCAGAGAGGTAGGGATGTCGTGGCCGACCATGACTGGGGACCCCAGGAGTGGATGGAACATCTTGTCTGACCCTGCACATGGTCCCCAGAGAGGAGAGGACATCACCACCGACCCTGCCCAGGGTCCCAGGACAGGATGTCGTGGCTGGCCCCGATTGGGGACCAAGGAAGGGACAGAACATCATGGCCGACCCCACCCCAGGTCCCCAGAGAGGAGGAGAGGTTGCAGGTGACCCTAATCTGTGTCCCGGAGGTGGGGTGTGACGTCACGGCCAACGATAACCGGGGTCCCAGTTGGGGTCGGGACATGGCAGCCAAAATGACCATGGTCCCCGGTGGGATTGGGACAATGCGGATGACCCCAACTGTGAACCTGGGAGGAGATGGGACATCATGGCCGACCCCGCATGTAGTCCCCAGAGAGAAGGGCACGTAGCCGCCAAATCTGCCTGGGGTCCCCAGAGAAGAGGGGACATCGCAGCTGACCCTGACTGGGGTCCCAGGAGAGGAGGGGATGTCGTGGGCAACCAAGCCCAGGGTCCCCGGAGAGGAGGGGATGTCGCATCCTACCCCGACTGGGGTATGGGAAGGGGACGGGACGTCATGGCCAACCCCAACCCAGGAGGGGATGGGATTTCATGGATGACCTTGCACATGGTCCCCAGAAAGGAGGGCACATTGCTGCCGACCCTACCATGGTCTCTGGAGAGGAGGGGACATCGCGGCCGACCCCACCCGGGATCCCCAGAGAGGAAGGGATTTCACGGCCCACCCTGTCTAGAGTCCCTGAGGATGAGGGGACATCGTGACCAACCCTGACCAGGGTCCCAGGAGGGGACGGGATGTCACGTCTGACCTTAACCAGGGTCTCCGAGAGGAGTTGATGTCGTGGCTGACACCAACTGTGGTCCCAGGGGAGGAAGGGATGTCGCGGCCAACCCCGCCCAGGGTCCCAGGGAGGAGGGGAAATTGCGCCCGACCCCGACCGGGTCCTTGGGAAAGCAGGGGACTTCACAGATGATCCCAACTGGGGAACCAGGAGAGGAGGGGACACTGACCAGAGTCCCTGGAGGGGACTGGATGGTGCAGCCAACCCCGACCGGGGTTACAGGAAGGGAAGGGAAGGCCTTTCCATGGCATCACCTCACCCAGAGTAGAGTTAGCTACCAACTAGCATAGGTGAATGGCTAGTTGAAAGCTGCATTCAAGGAATGCTTCTTTCTGAGAGTGCAACACAGGGCCTGCCCCTTGCGACTCCACATCTACTGTGGACTTAGCTTCTAACTCCCTTATGCTAGAGGCTTGTCAGAAGCTGTCTGCAAGGAACGCTTGCTTCTCGGAGTGCAGTAAGCCACATTTCCCAGGAGCCACGAAGTGTGCTCTTGATTTCCAAGGGCAGTACTAAGATCGGTAGGTGAGAGGGTAGTGCAAAGCTGCTCTCCAGGAATGCTGGGTGCTCACAGTTCACTGCATAGCATTTTCATGAACCCTCCACTCCTGTGCAGCTAGCTTGTATGTCCTGTGTGTCAGTGGCATGTGGCAAGCTGCAGGCCCAAAAGGCTTGTGTCTCTGAGATCAATACAACGCTTTCTAGGGCACTGCAACACCCAGAGTGGAGCTAGCTTCTAACTCTAACCCTAACCCTAACCCCTAACCTTAACCCCTAACCCCAACCCTAACTCTAAACCCCTAACCCCTAACCCTACCCCTAAACCCTAACCCCCAGCTCCTAACCCCTAAGCCTAACCCTAACCCTAGACCCTAAACCCTAACCCTAAACCGTAATCCCTAACCCCAACCCTAACCCCTAAACCCAAACCCTAAACCCTAACCCTAACCCTTACCATAACCATAACTCATAACTATAACCTATAATCCTAATCCTAAACAGTAACCCTACCCATACCAGTAACCTCTATTCTAAACTCTAACCCCCTGAGCAAGCTCCATTTCAGTGTCCCCCTGTACACGAATCATGAGCCTGACCTTCACTCTAACCCTCACCAAACCTGCCCTATACTGTAATCCTATCCCCTAACTCCTATGTCCTAAACCACACCCTAACTACGTTAGAAAATTGGATCAGAATGGTTCAGACACTTTAGATAGTGAGCAGGTGGACACAGTTGAAAAGTACTTCAGGTAGAATGTGTCATCTGTGATATTTCCTCACACGGGGTTATGTGGTGCGTCCTTGGGAGAGGGTCCTTGGTTTGGCTGAAACACGCTGAATTTTTCCTTGTGCAGGGGCAGATGAGGTAAAGGGCTGACGGCTGGGGAATCTGAGGATTGGGATACAGGGTGTTTGTGCTGCTGGGACAGGTTTACTGCAGGTCTGAAATTTCTGCAGAGTAAGTGACTCCTCCACTCACATCAGCACCTCACCAGAGAACCAGAGAGGACATCCAGCTCTGTGACAGAGGCCAAGCCCTACCCAGGCCCAGCTCACCCACAGTGGAAAGGCCATTCACCCCCCGGGAGGCCGCATGTGAGCCAGAGGCATGTGGGAGGGTTACAACGGAGGTCCCTGTGTCTGGGGTGCAGAGGCAGGGGGATTTGGAATTCGAATGTTCTACAAAACTCCACCAAAACATGGTCAGAAGTGTGACAATGAATGAAGGGAACCCTCAGTAAGTGCACTGAGGAGTCTAGGAGGGGAGGTTGGAAGGGGGAGCCCAGCACCCGGTGTCAAGTACAGGCTCCAACATGAGGACCCGCCCACAGGAGAGATGCCCCAGGGACAGGCCCCAACAGGGGATCTCCTACAAGATCCTGCCCCCCTGCAGCCTGGCTAGTGAGGAACCTCCATCCCCAAACCTGCTTTTCTCCAGGGGACGTTCCTTCAAAACAACCGCCCAACTTCCTCCTTCCCCATGAAATAATGTCCCTGTCCTTTGTTTGTTGCACCTGCCTGTGGCTTTGCCGGAGCATGCTTGTCCCGGATTGCAAGTCTCCACTATTCCTGAACAAACCCATTTTTTCTGCTGGTAAAATAACTGATAGTGTTATTTGTAAGGTTAACAGAAATAATAAATTCAGTAAACTCATAAGATATGAAATCAATATACAGAAATCAATTGCATTTCCACACACTGATCATGAGCCATCAGAGAGAGAAACTTGGAGAACAGTCTCATTTACAACTGCATCCAGAAGAACAAAGTACCTCGGAGTAACTTCAAGCAAGCAGGTGACAGGCCTGTCCTCTCAAACCTGCAGACACTGATGATATAAATCCAGGGAGACGCACAGACATGGAAGATCCTCTGTGCTCAACGACTGGAAGAACCGATGCTGTGAAAATACCCACTCTCCCCGGAGCTGTCTACCCAGTGCATTCCTTCCAAACTCTCAGCGGAGTTTCCACACATACAGAACCAACAACCCCAAAGCTGGTGTGGACTCGAGAAGAACCCCACAGGGTGGAGGCGGCAAGAGCTCCATGATTGCAGACTGCCTGAGGAGCTGCATGAAAGAATCCATGTGACGCATAAACACGGACACACAGACCTGTTCAGTGGATCCTCAGCCCAGAAAGGGGAGACAGCCCCTTGCGCAGCCCCATGCACAACCCCATGCACAACCCCATGCTGGACACCACGTCACCAGACATGCAGTCACGGACCCCAGCGTCGACGCAGCACACCTTCCTCCACAGGGTCGTGTGAGCACGAAGCCCCCAACAGCCCCTGCTCAGGCAGCTTCTTCTTACCTGCTCCTCCCGCGGTGGGTCCTGAGGGGACTCCTCTTCATGTGTATGCAGACCCATGTCCTCCACAGCGGGTCCTGTCGCCATGGACATGTCATCACCTCCTCCACAGTAGGTATGGAGGCTGGTCTGATGTCTGCATGGATGCAGACCCACGTTCTCCACTGCAGCTCCTGAGGAGGTGTGGTCACTGTCAGTGTGGATGTGGACCCATGTGCTCCACAACCATTCCTGTGGAGGCCAGGCTGTCGGCAGGTACATGGCATTACCTTCTCCACAGTGGGTCCTGAGGAGGCAAGATCATGTCTGCGTGGACACAGACCCACATCCTCCACAGCTGGTTCTGAGGAGGCTCCACAGAGAGTCCGAGGAGGCCAGGATCCTGTCAGTTAGGACACCCTGCAAGTCCTCTAGAAGCCTCCACAGCAGGTCCTCAGGAGGCCAGGCTCCTATCAATGTAGACACTACCCCACCTCCTTCTGAAGTCTCCACAGAAGGTCTGAAGAGGGTGGGCTCTTGTCAGTATGGACACAGGTCCATGTTCTCAACGGCAAGAGCTGAGGAGGCTCCACAGAAAGCCCTAGGAGGCCAGGCTCCTGTCAGATAGGACATCCCCCAGCTCCTCTAGAGCCTCCACAGCAGGTTCTCAGGACAGGCTCCTGTAAATGTGAACACCACTCCACTTCCTTCTGAAGTCTCCACAGCAGGTCTTAGGAGACTAGGCTCTTGTCAGTAAGGATACCGCCCCATGTCACCTGCAAACCTCATAAAGTGGACCCGGACCCTAAGGAGGCCAGGCTCTTGTTGGTGTGGACACAGACCCTCCTCAGAAGCACCAATGCCTTGTCCAGAAGAAACAAGGCTCCTGTCAGTAAGGATACCACTCCATGTCCTCTATAAGTATCCACTGCATGTTCTGAGGAGGCCAGGATCCTGTCAGTGTGGACACTGCCACATGTCCTTCTGAAGCCTCCACAAGCAGGTCCTGATGAGGGCTGGCTCCTGTAAGTGGGGACCCAGCCTCACCTCCTCCACAGTGGGTACTGAGGAGGTGGGGGGTCTGTCAGTGTGAATGTGTCCTCACTTCCTCTACAGAGGGGTCTGAGGAGCTGGGCTCCTCTCAATGTAGACACCACCCCTCCTCCTTCTGAAGTCTCCACAGCAGGTCTGAGGAGGCTGGGCTCTTGTCAGTGAGGACAAAACTGATGTCTTCCGAAAACCTCCATGGTGGACCCTGAGGAGGCCAGGCTCCTGTTGGTGTGGCCATGGACCCTCCTCAGAAGCCACCATAGCCAGTCCAGAAGACACAGGGCTCCTGTCAGTGAGGATACCACTGCATGTCCTCTAGAAGTCTCCACTGTGTTCCCTGAGGAGGCCAGGATCCTGTCAGTGTGGACACTGCCCCACATCCTTCTGAAGCCTACACAGCAGGTCCTGAAGAGGCCTGGCTCCTGTCAGTGAGGACATGGCCTCACTTCTCCCTTAATGGGTTCTGAGGAGACAGGGGTCCTGTCGGCATGGACGTGTTCTCGCCTCAACAGTGGATGCAGAGGCTGGGCTCCTGTCAGCCTGGATGTGGCCTCGCCTCTTCCACAGCAGGACCTGAGGAGCCAGGCTCCTCTCAATGTAGACACCACCCCACCTCCTTCTGAGGTCTCCATAGCAGGTATGATAAGGCTGGGCTCTTGTCGGTGTGGAGAGAGACCCTCAAATTCAGAAGCCACCATGGCCAGTCAGGAAGACACAGAGATCCTGTCAGTGAGGATGCCACCCCATGTTCTCCAGAAATCTCCACTGCCTGTCCTGAAGAGGCCAGGATCCTATCAGCGTGGACACTGCTACACATCCTGCTGAAGCATCTACAGCAGGTCCTGAGGAGGGCTGGATCCTATAGGTAAGTATGCGGCCTCACCTCCTGCTCAAAAAGTCCTGAGAAGTCAGGGATCTGTTCGGCATAGTCGTGGTCTCACCTCCTCCACAGTGGGCATGTATGTGGCCTCGCCTCCTCCACAGCAGGTCCGAAGGAACCAGGCTCCTTGGTGTGGACACAGGCCATGTCCTCCACAGCAGGAGATGAGGATCCACAGAAAGTCTGAGGAGGCCAGGCTCCTAGCAGGTAGGACAAACCACAAGTCCTCTAGAAGCCTCCACAGTAGGCCTGAGGAGGCTGGGCTCTTGTCAGTGATGACACCACCCCATGTCCTTTAAAAGTCCCCACAGTGGATCCTGAGGAGGCGAGGATCCTGTCGGTGTGGACGGACCCTTGTCTCTGGAAGCCACCATGGCCTGCCCAGAAGAGACAGGGCTCCTGTCAGTGAGGATACCACCCCATGTCCTCTGCAAGTATCCATTGCGTGTTCTGAGAAGGCCAAGATCCTGTCAGTGTGGACACTGCCACACGTCCTTCTGAAGCCTCCACAGTAGGTCCTGAGGAGGCCTGGCTCTTGTCTGGGAGGATGCGGCCTCACCTCACCCTCAGCAGGTCTGAGGAGACAGGAATCCTGTCGGCATGGATATGTCCTCACCTCCTCCACAGTGGGTGCGGAGGCCGGACTCCTGTCAGTGTGGATGTGGCCTCACCTCCTCTACAGCGAGTCCTGAAGAGCCAGGCTCCTCTCAATGTAAACACTACCTCACCTCCTACTAAAGTCTCCACAGCAGATCTGAGGAGGCTGGACTCTTGTCGGTGTGGACACAGGCTCATGATCTCCACAACAGGAGCTGAGGAGACTCCACAGAGAGTCCTAGGAGGCCAGGCTCCTGTCAGGTAGGACACCCACCCACCCCGCCAAGTCCTCTAGAAGCCTCCTCTGCAGGTCCTCAGGAGGACAGGCTCCTATCAATGTAGACACCACCTCATCTCCTTCTGAAGTCTCCACAGCAGGTCTGAGAAGGTCAGGCTCTTGTTGGTGTGGACAGACCCTTGTCTCTGGAAACCACCATGGTCCCTCCAGAAGAGACAGGGCTCCTATCAGTAAGGATACTACCCCTTGTCCTCTAGAAGTCTCCACAGCAGGTCC
This sequence comes from Nyctereutes procyonoides, assembly GCF_905146905.1. Taxonomy (NCBI): domain Eukaryota; kingdom Metazoa; phylum Chordata; class Mammalia; order Carnivora; family Canidae; genus Nyctereutes; species Nyctereutes procyonoides. The sequence goes on along the minus strand of NW_026575140.1, from coordinate 59,487,964 downwards.
TGAGGGGTCCCGGCTCCTGTCAGTGAGGACATGGCCTCACCTCCCCCTCAGCAGGTCCTGAGGAGACAGGAGTCCTGTCCACGTGGACGTGTCCTCACCTCCTCCACAGTGGGTGCAGAGGCCAGACTCCTGTCAGCATGGATGTGGCCTCACCTTTTCCACAGGGTCCTGAGAAGCCAGGTTCCTCTCAATGTAGACACCACCCCACCTCCCTCTGAAGTCTCTATAGCAAGTCTGAGGAGGCTGTGGTCTTGCCAGTGTGGAGACAGACCCTCATCTCCGGAGCCCACCATGGCCAGTCAAGATAGACACAAGGCTCCTGTCCATGAGGATACCACCCCAAGTCCTCCAGAAGCTTCCAGTGCCTGTTCTGAGGAGTCCAGGATCCTGTCAGTGTGGACACTGCTACACAACCTGCTGAAGTCTCCACAGCAGGTCCTGAGGTGGCCCAGCTCCTGTCAGTGTGGACACGGACACCCTTGTCTCTGGAAACCACCATGGCCTATACAGAAGAGACAGGGCTCCTGTCAGTGAGGATACAACCACATGCCCTCTAGAAGTCTCCACTGTGTGCCCTGAGGAGGCCAGGATCCTGTGTGTGGACACTGCCACATGTCCTGCCGAAGTCTCCACAGCAGGTCCTGAGGATGCCTGGCTCCTGTCAGTGAGGACACGGTCTCACCTCCCCCTAACCAGGTCCTGAGGAGACAGGGGTCCTGTTGACATGGACATATCCTCACCTCCTCCACAGTGGGTGCGGAGGCCAGACTCCTGCAGTAGGGATATGGCCTGACCTCCTCCATAGCAGGTCCTGGTGACGTGGGGGTCCTGTCAGTGTGGACACAGGCCCATGTTCTCAACAGCAAGAGCTGAGGAGGCTCCACAGAGAGCCCTAGGAGGCCTGGCTACTGTCAGGTAGGACACCCCCCAAGTCCTCTAGAGCCTCCACAGCAGATCCTCAGGAGGACAGGCTCCCATCAATGTAGACACCACCTCACCTCCTTCTGAAGTCTTCACAGCACATCTGAGGAGGCTGGGCTCTTGTCAGTGAGGACAACACTCTTGTCCCCAGAAGCCCCCATGATGGATCCTGAGGAGGCTGGGCTCCTGTTGGTATTGACACGGACCCTCATCTCTGGAAGCCACCATGGCCAGTCCAGAAGACACAGGGGTCCTGTCAGTGAGGATACCACTGCCTGTCTTCCAGAAGTCTCCACTGTGTGTCCTGAGGAGGCCGGATCCTGTCAAGACATGGACACTGCCCCATGTCCCTCTGAAGCCTCCATATCAGGTCCTGAGGAAGTCCAGCTCCAGTCAGCAGGAACATGGCCTCAGGTCCTCCATAGAGGGTCCTGAAGAGGACAGGCTCCTGTCCACATAAATGCAGGCCACTGGCACAGGTCCTTCTGAAGTCTCCACTGCAGGTCCTAAAGAAGCGAGGCTCCTGTGGGCATGGACACAGCCTCACCTTCTCCACGGTGGATCCTGTGGAGGCCAGGCTCCTGTCAGCAGTGGACACCGACCCACATCCTCCACAGTGGATCCTGAGATGTCATGGCTCCTGTCAGTGTGGACGCGGGCCTACATCATCCACAGTGGGTCCTGAGAAGGCATGAATCATGTTGGCGTGCATATGGACCCACATCCTCCATAGTGGGTCCTGAGATGCCCGGCCTCCCCTCAGAGCAGACATGGACACATGTCTTCCACAGAAGGTGCTAAGGAGGCCGAGCTCCTGTCAGTGTGTCTGCAGACTCATCTCCTCCATAGCGGGTCCTGAGGAGGCAAGCTCCTGTCAATGTGGACAAGGGTCCTCCACAGTGGGTCCTGAAGAGGCTGGGTGCCTGTGGTCATGGTAACTGACCCTTATCCTCCACAAAGGTCCTAGGAGGCCAAGATTCTGTCAGGTAGGACACCACCACACCTCCTTCTGCAGTCTCCACAGTGAGTCCTGAGGAGGCTAGGGCACCTTTCAATGTGGATGAGGACTCACGTCCTCCACAGCAAGTCTGAGGAGGCTGGGCTCTCATCAGTGAGGACACTGCCCCTTTTTCTACAACCCACTACATGGTTCCTGAGGAAGCTGAGCTCCTGTCCCCATGGACACAGACTCCCCTCTTCCACATGGATCCAGAGGACCCAGGGGTCCTATTGGCAGGGACACAGACCCATGTCCTCCACAATCTGAAGAGGCCAGGACTCTTGTCAGCAAGTACACTAGCCCGCCTCTTCCTAGTGGGTCCTGAGGAGGTCAGGCTTCCTTTTGGTGAGGATGTAGGACCATGTTCTCCACAGTGGGTCCTGAGGAGGCCAGGGTGCGGGGTACTCTTGTTGGTGTGGATGTGGGCCCATGACCTCCAAAGAGGGTCCTGTGGAGGCTCTGGCTCCTGTCAGTGTGGACACAGACCCACCTTCTCCACAGTGGGTTCTGAGGAGGCCAGGTTCCTGTCAGCCTGCACAAACACAACATCCTCTGGAAACCCCCGCAGCGGGTCATGAGGAAATCAGGCTTCTCTCAGGAAGGACAATAGGCTCAACAAGGCTCTTGTTGGTGTGGACACAGACCCATGTGCTCTAGAAGCCTTCACAGTAGGTCCTGAGGAGCCATGCTCCTGTAGGCATGGATGTGGACCCACATTCTCCACAGTGGGTCCTGAAGAGGCCAAGACTCCTGTTGACGGGGATGTAGGCCTTTGTCTTCCACAACAGATCCTGAGGAGGCAGGGGCTCCTGATGTTTAGGACCAGACTCTCATCCTCCAGAGTGGGTCCTGAGGAGGCAGAGGCTCCTGCCTGTATAGACACAGACCCATGTCCTCCACAGCAGGTCCTGAGGAGACCAGGCTCCTAACAGTGAGGGCACCACTCCATGTCCTTTAGAAGCCCCCAGAGTGGGTCCTAAGGAGACCAGGGATCCTATTGGTGGGGATGAGGACCCACATTGTCCACAGCAGGTCCTGAGGAGAGTAGGCTCCTGTCAGGTAAGACACTGTCCCATGTCCTCTAGAAGCCTCCACAACAGATCCTGAGGAGGACAGGTTCCTGTCAGTATAAACAACACCCCACCTCCTTCTGAAGTCTCCACAGTGGGTCCTGAGGAGGCCAGGGCACCTTTTGATGTGGGCACACAGATTCATCCTCCACAGAAGGTCCTGAGAAGGCTGGGCTCTTGTCAGTGAAGACACTGCCCCATGTCCTCTACATTCCCCCACAGTGGATCTTGAGGATGCTGGGCTCCTATCAGTGTAGACACAGCTCCTGTTAGTAATGGCACTGCCCCATGTCTTCTAGAAGTCCCCATAGCAGTTCCTAAGGGTATTGGGCTCCTGTCAGCATGGATATGGACCCAGGTCCTCCACAGCGGCTCTTGAAGAGGCTGGGGCTCCTGCCTGTGTAGACATGGACCCACCTCTTTCACCACAGGTCCTGAGGAGGCTGGGGCTCTTGCCTATGTGGTTGGGGACCCACATCTTCCACAGCAAGTCCTGAGGAGGCCGGGCTCCTGTCAGCGTGGACATAGACACACATCCTCCACTGTAGTCCTGAGGAGGGAGGCTCTTGTTGGTGTGGACACAGACCCATGTCCCTGGAATCCCCCAAGGCTGGTCCAGAAGAGACAGGGCTCCTGGCAGTGGGGATACCACCCTATATCCCCCAGAAGTCACTATAGAAAGTCCTGAGGAGGAGAGGCTCCTGTAAGTATGGACGTAGACCCATATGCTCCAGATTGGATCCTGAGGAGGCCAGGCTCCTTTCAGTGTAGACACGGACTCACATTCTTCTGATCCCTCCACAGTGGGTCCTGAAGAAGCTGGGCTCCTGTTGGGATGGATGCAGACCCTCATCCTCCACAGACCCCCCTCCTGAGGACTTAGGGCTTCTGTCCGTGTGGATGCAGATCCACGTCCTCCATAGCAGGTCTGAGGAGGCGGACTCTTGTCAGTAAGGACACTACCCCATGTTCTCCACAAACCCCCACAGAGAGTCCTGAGGAGTCCAGGCTCCTGTCTGCGTGGACACACAAACCCATGTCTCCATAGCCCCCATGACCTGTCCTGAAGAGACAGGGCTCTTGTTAGTGAAGATACCATCCCATGCCCCTCCTGAAGTCTCCATAGTGAGTCCTAAGGAGGCCAGGACCCATCAGGACGGACACATACTGGGGCCTAAAGAGGCCAGGTTCCTGTCAGTGTGGACACTGCCCCACCTCCTTCTGAAGTCTCCACAGCAGGTCCTGAGGAAGCCGGGCTCCTGTCAGTGTGGACACAGACCCACAGACCACATCCTCCACAGTGGATTCTGAGAATGCAGGTCTTCTGTTGTCGTGGATGTGGACCCTTGTCCTCTACAGCATGTCCTGAGGAGGCTGTGCTCCTGTCCATGAGGACACCTCCCCATGTCCTCTAGAAGCCTTCACAGCGAGTCTTGAAGAGGCCAGGCTTTGTCAGTGTGGAGGCAGACCCATGTTCTCCCAATTTGGTCCTAAGGAGGTGGGGCTCTTGTCATCATGGACACTACCCTACATCCTTCTGAAGTCTCCACAGCACTTCCTGAGGAGGCAGGGCTCCTGTCACAGGAGCTGCTCATGCCCAGCTCTGGAGGGCAGCTGGGGTCCTGCGCCCTCTGCAGGTGATGGAGGCAGTGCTGGACAAGGTGAGCTCACCGTTCAATGGAAGCACCTGCTCCCTCCCTGGGTCCAGTTGAATTCATTTAATTTTGGAACTTCAAGCTGAATGGAGCCCAATATCCCCCAACTTCTCCAGAAATAGCTAAGGAACAATTAATCAGAAACAATATGGAATGACAACAGTTCCTGACCCAAACCTTGGCACCAAACATAACCATGACCCTGATCCTGACTCTGACACAGACCCACACTCTGACCTGAACTTTATCTCAAGCCTGGTCCTGACCCCAGTCCAAGACCCTAACCCAGACCCCCAACCCTGACACCGTTTACAAAATCAAAAGTAGAAACTATACAAATGTCCATCAATAGGGAATGCATAAACAAATTGTGGTTAAGGGTTTGGGTTTGGTTTCAGTTTCAGGTTTGGGTCAGGGTTCTAGATCAAGGTTTAGGTTTAAAATCAGGGGGAGGGTTTAGGGAGAGGGGGAGGGGACTGATTATAGTTAGGGTTTAGGGCTTTAGGCTTATAATATAGGGTTTAGGATTTAGGAGGGCTTAGAGGATAAAGTTCTGGGTCACATTTGAGGTTTGGGTTTTGACAGGGGTTGGGGTTCAGGGCTCATGACTCAGAGTTCTGGTTCAGAGTTTGGGTTCATGGTTCAGGGTTTGGTTCAAGGCTCAGGTTCAGAGCTCTGGCTTAGGGTTCAATTTAAGGTTTGGGTTTGGGATTCCAGTTTGGGGCTTAAGGGTAAGTTAGGTTTTAATGTTAAATTTAGGGGTTAGGGTGAAGGATTACACATTTTCTTCAGTTGTCATCATGGACACACAATTTCTATCTGAAATCTAGTCTGGGTGTCAAGAGCTGATTCAGAATTTAGGGTCACAGTAACTACTTCTGACAACATTCTCATCCCAGAGTCTTCCAGTGACCCAGAAGCTGATTTTTTCTTGGCTCAAAATACCCCTTACAGGGAAGGGTGAGCTGGTGCTAAATTTAGGATGATTTCACAACAGAATTGTGAAACCAAATATTGTGGAAATATTCATGGAAAATGAAACAGGAGACAAATAATTTGTTGATTCCTGATTCTTCCACAATAACAAAGACCAAGTTCCCAATAGAATCTGATAATGCTCCCTAGGAAGAACTATGGGCCCTGGTTTAAACTGAGAATCACAGGAACATAATTCCTATTTTGTTGTCAAAAATAAAATTTTATTAATAATTATTTGATGTGCCAGTATACAATTTGTGGGGGCATTACCAACACTTTCCATTCTCAAATCCTAATCAATACAAGGATAAAATGCAGGCAACATAGTAATGCACTGATCATTGGAATACCACCAAGTACAATGAGGGTTACTAGAAGTAATAAAAATATATCTACTATTAAAATCAGAAGAATCACTGTTTATGAGTACTTAATGAGGATATCTAGCCATAAGATCTAATATCTCATCATATGGAATCTCCGTAAAAATCATCAATCACAATAGCCTCCTGACCACTGTAACCTCCCCACCACTAACCAATAGGCTTGTAATACACACTCCAGCCGCTGGAGACACTCTTCTCAGCAGCAGAACGGGACTTGCCCACTCCTGGGACACCAACTATTACAGTGACATAAAAATCCCACTCCTTGGAAATTCCAGGCATTAGGACAAAGTCACAGAAACCACACTCACAACTTAATACAAAGGACAAGCATCTCATCAGCCACAGGCTGCAGATCACCACCAGTCTCACGAAGAACTCCACAGTGGACTCCAGATTTGTCCCCTTCCCCAGATTACAGGCACACCACATTCTTCCTATTCTCCATCCTTAGAACAGTATTTTTAATTGTCCTCATCAGTCTACGTGCAGGCTCAAAGTGAGCCCTGCGAAAGCCAGACACGTTCTTGAGAGCACTCATCCTCTCGCGCCTTTCCTAGCAGATGGAGGGTGTCACTCTCTCAGACTTCGGTACCAAACAGAAAATATTTGCAGCAAGTCTTGCCAGACTCCATGCAGAAGGCTTATTCTTCACCTGCAATATTATTGGCGGTGACCTTCTTGAACTAGGCAAATGGGAGACACAGGTTGGCCTGGGCTATTATCCCCAATTCCCATACCGCATGCCCCCTCCGCCCCACTCCCCACACACACCCTTATGGTGTACAGTCCAGACCAGCTTCCATCAGCTTTGCTCATTCTCGGCCATTGTCTCCGCAGGATAGTACAGTAATGCCGAGGTGCCAGGACTGAGGTGCTAGGTACTAAGCCAGCATCTTGGACCCACTCACTGCCAGAAATTAACATTCTTTTTATCAACAAATGTTTCACAGAAGACGTTGCCACCATGGCATGTGGGAAAGTCACTATGAACAGAGGACCTAACCACCTGTGCCAGTCTCCACAGCCCCACTCCCTGGCTCCAGGGATTGCTCTTCCACGGGCATGTGACGTGGTCCCAGCCAACAAGGTGGCAGGAACCTCAGGTCTCTGCCTGCAGAACAAACCCTGGGGAGGACCGCTGAGGCCAGGAGCCTTTCCATCACTGCAGAAATGGCCTAGGTCAGGCCAGTGCCACAGAGGGCCCTGGAAATGAGGTGCTCGATAACATTGCTGAGGGCTGAATCAAACTTGTCCTGAAACCCACACATGCTAGGTCCTCTCCCTAACTCACGAGAACCATAAATGTCCTCTGGGTCTTGTCCCAAACAAGATGACCATCTGCGTGGCATATAACCCACCAGATATGCCTGCCAGTCAGTGGGCACATAATCAGCAAAACAATACCTGTAATTCAACCACAGACAAACATCTCATGGGAAGCTCGAGGCATATAGATAAATTCCTAAGGCCTGAATTGTTGGCCAATATCTCTATCATCCCTTTTTCCTTCAAGTTTAAGGGCCGGGGTCAGGCAGGATAGATCCCGGTGCACACTCACTCCACCATTTTAAAATAAAAGCCCTCTCACCCATCGTCCATTGTGTTGCAAAGCTGGGGTGTGGGAAACTACCACCCCTGGGCCAAATGTAAACTCCCCCTGTTTCAGGTAAATAAAGTACAGTTGGAACAGAGCCACATGCATTAGTTACATACGATCTGTGGCTGCTGTCACTGTCAGAGAGACCACGTGGATTGCAACACGTAACAGAAAGACTTTACAGAAAGTCTGTGCAGATCCCTGTCCTAAAAGATAATATTATCATGCCACTCCTTTGAGTACAACGTAGCGCCTTCTGGGTAAAATCTGATTTCTTTACCCTCAGAGGCAAGGACTTCCATCGTTTTAGCCAGAACCCCATATCCATCCTCCTCTATTTATACTTTTAGTGACCTGTCTACATGTCTGCAACTCAAAGGGAATTCACTGAAGTTTGCATGGTGGTGATGCTCAGAAATGGAGGTCTAAGTGTGAACGTGTGAGTGCAAACACATGTTTACTCTTTGTTAGCCACAGTGTGCAAGTAGAATACAACACAGTAGCATGCTTCCTGTCCCACAGTAGCGGCCACGTTATATGGTTATGACATCAGAAGGAATCCACCTTCATAGAACAAACTTCATCTGGGAGGACTCCCAAATCTCTGGTGCTGAGCACCATGCTCCCCTGAGGCTGGTGGCACACAGAGGGGCAGAGACTCACCCTGCCCATCAGGGTTTTGATGGATGCCTGCAGTTCCAGGACAAAAGGTCCAGAATCCATTCATCTACCCGTCATCCAGCCAGGCAGCTGTGGGAGAAATCTCTCCTAGCAGAAAGGACAGACCGAGAGACAACAAATGACAGCATGGTGTGCCAAGTGCTACTACAGGAGATGATCAGGAGGCCTGGGGTGTGCAGGATTGGCCAGACCAGGGGGGTAAGGGGACTGGGAATGCCCCAGAAGGATGACCACAGCTGTGTCCTTGTGTGGCCACTGTGGAGGCCCAGAAAATTAAGGCCATTCCACTTTAAGTTCAGCGTTAGCACAAGTACAGCCATCCCAGGCCCCTGTGAATAAGAGCTGAACTTTACCTTACTTCAGTTACAGGAAGAAAACAGCTTACAGCTAAACGTCCCAGAAAGCCCCATATTAGAATAAAAACAGAGCCCAAGGCAAGGGCTGGGAGCCCCTATTAGAATGAGAACAGAGCTCAATGCCCTTGAAGGCCCCATATCAGAATGTAAACAGAACTTGAGAAATTCCTCCACCCCTTCTGAAGGTCCCCTAGACCAGCCTATAAAAAACTAAGCTGAAACCCACCTCGGGGTCCAAGTCCCTGCTCCGCTGTGTCGGGCGTACTTGGACCCAAGCTCGAGCTTGTAAGTAAACCCTCGTGTGTTTGCGTCGGTGTCGGCTCCTCGGTGGTTTCTCGGATTCGCAGTCTTGGGCACAACAGATTTCACTTTACGAACTTCAATGAGTCCCTGAAGCTTTGTGTATAACATGAGGTGTGTAGTTTGCGTATCTTTCAAGTCTGAGGTACCAAGGGAAGAGCACACTGGATATTTATTTTTGTTGCCTTCACAGTAAGATGACTTGTCCCACCTTTATCTCCAGACCCAAGGACACAGAACAAAGGAATCACAGATCCACACACTCTGCAATGTCAACAGGAATCTGCCACTCCGGTTCTCACAGGAGCTAAAGGTTAAGGGCCAGGGTGACAGAAAGTGGAGGCACACAGCAAGTAACCAATATAAAATGTCATGTGTCTGTGAAGCCACCTTCTCTACCTGTCAGACCCAAGCTGCGACTGGTCTTCACCTAGACCAGGCCCCTCTGCCTGGGGTGTCCTTGAGCATAGCAGAGGAGGTGCTGAGCTGGGTGTGCGTGCAGGGGGAGATGGGCAACTGAGCCGGGTGTGGGCACCGGGTGGAGATGGGCAGCTGATCTGGGTGTGGATGCCAGAGGGAGATGGGCAGCTAGCTGGGTGTGGATGCAGGGGGCTGATGGCCAGCTGAGCTGGGTGTGGGTGCAGGGGGGAGATGGGCAGCTGAGCTGGATGTGGTTGTCAGGGGCTGATGGGCAGTTGGCCATCGAGGCTACTCGCCAAGTACCTGTAAGACCAGCTCCCAGTCCTCAGCAGGGGTTAAACAAGATTTATGTTTATTTACATATTTACTGTGACGGGTAAGGTGCTCAGTGCTTTGAGTGACTATATTCCCTCCTATTTTAAGTTTTTATTTTTTTTACTTTAAAGATTTTATTTATTTATTGAAGAGAGATACACAGAGAGAGAGGCAGAGACACAGGCAGAGGGAGAAGCAGGCTCCATGCAGGACCTGATGTGGGACTCAATCCCAAACCCCAGGTTCATGACCTGAGCCGAAGGCAGATGCCCAATGGCTGAGCCTCCTAGGCATCCCGTATATTATATTTTTAAAACACTTTATGGAGGTATGTTTGACAAACAGAAAGCTGTACGTAATTATGTATGCAACTTGACCCTGGTCGTAACCTGAATATCTAGTTAAGGTATTCTCTGATGTCGAATATGGCTCACGGAGGCACCTGGGTGCCTCTTACAGATTATTAAAAGTGTGACTTTGTTGAATTTTTTAAGAACCAAACTAATTCTTTGAAACTGTTAAAAGTATAATGTTTTCTAAAATTCTCAGTTGGTCCTGGGGTGAGCAGATGAAGATGCAGGGGCCCGGGGAAAAACAGTCATTGTTGAATAGGTAACAAGTATGATTTATATTCCATTTGTTTTAGAAAGAGTAAGTGTCAACTAACACCATTGAGCCCAAACACAACAGTGCAGTTCAGAGGAAAACAAAAGAAGAATCCACAGCTTCCAGAAGCTGAGAAAAGCCACACCCAGGAAGGAAGAGCACGTCCCCAGAGGCTGCGCTCAGGCCAGTGTGCCGTCCCAAGGTCTTTGGGGCCAGAACGCCCCTGAGCCCGGGGGCCGGGGGCCGGGCAGAGCTGGAACCCTGATGCTGCGTGTCGTGACCAGCAGGGAGTCTCTTGGTCCTTCCTCCATTAGGCACCACAGGCCCCTGATTCCTCCAGCCTGCACCTCGGAACCCCCATTCCTCTGTTTGGCCCCATCGTTTACATCTCCCTTCACTTACATAGTGTACATGTATGTTTAATTACATACTACTCTGTCATTTGAATGTTTTTGTCATCTTCTCGGTGAAACTATGCTATGCATCATCCATCCTGATTTACAACCTCTGGTTGCATTGCATGACCTGACTGGGGGCTCGGAATACCCTCAGAGGGTCCTGGCAAGGTCCTCGCTAAGCCGGCCATCCTGCAGTGAAGCCGGCTGCAGTGAAGGCCTGATCCAGCACGGCTATTTTTGTGCAAATAAGATAGCACTAGGCAAATTAGCCAAAATCTTGGGGTTTGGTTCAGAATTGCTCATGGCCCCTCATCAAATGGCGTGTAGACTCACCCCGAAGACACTTGCTAGTCCAATGTTTCCCTAGGGAATGTCCTTGCAACAGCCACTGTGTCAAATGGGAACTCACTATGAGAGGGGCAGATGAGAGTCAGAATTCCTGAGAGAGAATCCATCTTGGAGACTGCCTAGAACTTCATAGGAGTTCATCACATAGTTCTTGAATGAATAAATTATCTAAAAACATTTCCTAATTTTTTAAATGATGAGCCTGAAGTTCAGATTGACTCACCTAACTCATACTGGAAATCAGTGACAGAGCCAGACCAAGATCGAATATCACCTCCAGTGTGATCCCCCAGAGTGGCTTTCACCAGAGCCACAGTCACCCACTTAACTTTTCTGGACTGACAGTTTCTCATGTGACTCTTTGTGTGATACATTCTGGGCACAAAGGCCATGTCAGTGTCACAGAAACCTCTTATACTGGTTATAACGAGACTTTATAATGTCAATGGAGTCCCAAGCCATAGTCCATCTCAGAGTTTGTCTGCAAAGATATGGTTGGTGGGAAACCCCCATGCTGACAGAGGGTGGAAGGAAGACAGAAAAAGCAGAGTGAAAGACGTGGGTGCTCACTTTGCTTCTAGCCCCAGATGACACGGTGGTGTCCAGTAGGACAAGCACTCCTAGTGCCCCCTAGAACCTCCACAGAACTCACCCCTAAGCTTTGAAGCTGGGCTCCATACATGGGTCATGAGCACTCCTGGCGGCTCAGGTAGGATGACACAAGACATAACAAAGCCACAGCATTGACAGATGTGTATTTATAGAGCAATGGATTTCTCAAAATATTTTCTGAAAAAGGTAAAAAATTCACTGATACATCATTGGTATACCTTTTAAAGATTTTATTTGTTCATTCATGAGAGACACAGAGAGAGGCAGAGACACAGGTAGAGGGAGAAGCAGGCTCCCTGTGGGGAGTCCGATGCAGGTCTCAATCCCAGGATGCCGGGGTCACGCCCTGAGCTGAAGGCAGTCACTAAACCACTAAGCCATCCAGGTGTCCCCCAACATTGATATTTTTAATTAAAAAGAAAGCCATACATATCACAGAGTATAACTCGTTCAATTAATAAATATTTAGTGAGTAACTACTTTGTGCAAATGTATAGACAGCTCTAGTCCTACCTGGGAGCTTGCAGACAGTGTGGGACATAATAACTGGATCAATGGTAGGAAGGAATGCTGGCTAAAAAGAGAACCGTGAGGGCTAAGGGGACCATCTTATTCAGAGAGGCCCATGAGAAGCCCCTCTGAGAAGGTGGTATTTGAGCCAAGACCAGAATGAAAGGGGGAGCAAATCCATCTGTGAGAAGAGAAACAGAGCAAGTACATTTTTTATTCACTTTAAAGATAAAACATAAATGTCAAGAGATTTTGACTTAGGTGTTGCTTTGGGACCTTTGGTTCTTCTCCCTAACATTTTTGGGATATGTGCTTGCCTTTCCTCACCGTAAAATGCTCTAAAACCCATGTCTTATTTAAGCATTGACACCTTTTCTTAAAAGCCAAATAAATTAACCCTAGCTTATGATAGTCTTCAGAGAAGGTACGTGGGACAGTTAAACTTTAATGGTTAAGGAAGGCTGGTCCTAAATGGCAGGATACATGGGAGCCTCGGGTGCCAGGAATCTCCTCGTTCCCCTGAGTGGGAGCAAGACACCCTAAAGCAGAGTCCTCTCTGGGGAGGTGTGTGCTGTGTATTTGCTTAGAATGCTGCCTACCCACCCCTACCACCCATTTCCAGGACTCCTTGCCCAGTTATTCCAGCCTGTCTTGATGCTTTCTTGCCTGAACTTTCAGATCTGAGAGTTTCAGCATGTAGTGATTCTCCAGGTATTTCATGTACATTTCCTTGGCATTCCCAAAGGCGGGGGAAGTCACCCATACTACTTACACATGTATTTTTTGCTTGTTGTGAAAAAAGAAGGAAGTGTTGATGACCACACAGGAAGAATTCCAATGACAGGCCCAAACCAGGGCAGGGGACAAGGATGGTAAAGGGGAATAGGGAGAGACTGGAAAGCTGCTGGGCACTAGTTTCAGAAAGAGTGGGACGGTAAGTCTTAAGACCCTTGGGGCTCAGATCCGAAATGTGGGACATCTTGATTCCATATGCACAACCATTTTTACCTTTCAGTCCAAGTCAGGAAATGCAAATAGTAGAGCAAATGTTGGTGAGGAGCAGCTTAGGGGAGACTTCATCTCTGGTTAATAGCTTAAAAAAAAATAAATAAATTTGGGCCTGCCAAAGGGAAGAAACCAAAAAAGTCACATTACAGGTGAAGAGGCAGTGTTGTGCAATCTTTGGCTAGTATGGACACAACTGAGACAGAGGGTTTCAGTAAAAGGAGCACGCTTTGTGCTTTTTTTTTTTTTAAAGATAGATTTATTTATTTATTTATTTATTTATTTATTTATGATAGACACACACACAGAGAGAGAGAGAGAGAGAGAGAGAGAGAGAGAGAGAGAGAAGGAGGAGGAGGAGGAGGAGGGAGAAGCAGGCTCCATGCCAGGAGCCGGACATGAGACTTGATCCCAGGACTCCAGGATCGCGCCCTGGGCCAAAGGTAGGTGCCAAACCGCTGAGCTACCCAGGGATCCCCTCAACGTGTGCTACTTAATCACAGGAAGAGAGTGAGTGATGTCCCGCACAAACTCCACATTTTAGTCTTTTACTGCATATAGGATAGTAATATTCAGATACAAAGACCCAGCTCTAAAATCTTCTGATCCTGGGTCTCATATAAATTCAATATTTTAGATATATTTTTTCTTACCTATATTGTAAATTCCTTGAGATTAGGCACTTCTGTAAGTCAATTGGAGAAGGACAATCATCACATGGTTTCATTCATATGGGGAATATAAAAAGTAGTGAAAGGGAATAAAGGGGAAAGGAGAGAAAATGAGTGGGAAATATCAGTGAGCATGACAGAACATGAGAAACCCCTAACTCTGGGAAAAGAACAAGGGGTGGTGGAAGGGGAGGAGGGCGGGGGGGCGGGGGTGACTGGGTGATGGGCACTGAGGAGGGCACTTGATGGAATGAGCACTGGGTGTTATGCTATATGTTGGCAAATCGAACTCCAATAAAAAAATATACCAAAAAATAAAGAGATTGGGCACTTCTTTTTTATTGGGTGTGTAGCAAAAGATTGGAGATGACCATTCCTCATTCTTAAAATGTCATTATAGGCTGAGGGGTCTTTGATCTTTTCTCTAAGGGAGGTGAAAAGGAGGGAAAATGGCTTAACTTTCTTAAAATCATGTTTTTTTTTCATGTTGAATGTAGATGATAAAATACACCAAAACAAGTCAGACAATCATGAGCACAAGTTTAATAAGATAGTCTTTTTTTTAAAAAAAAAAACCATTTTGGCGGTCATTATCTTCTTCTGCTTGTATTTATTACAAAGCTCCAGGCTTCCCCATTGCAATTTCATGCTTCCTGGAATATGTAATATTTCTTCCCCATCAGCTGACACAAGCATTACATGAGCTACAGAAAAGTGACTTCCTGAGAAGCTGTGTATCCAAGGTATAAGAGCTGGAGTGGGTGACTCTATTGCTGTAGCTTGAGGAGCGATGCGTTCCCTCTGTCTCCTCAGAGGAGTAGCCACTCATCTTGACCAAAGAGCTCTGGAGAAGTTTCTTGGCATCTTCTCAGCTGCCTCCATATCTAGATGACATGTTCATCAGCTACACTCTGGATTTGTATGACTCAGATTCCACAAGGCCAGTTATAGTGGCAGAGTTTCACCTTGGCCTGCCTCCCAGTCCCTAGTAGAGTAGAAAGTGTAGACCAGTAGTCCAAAAATGGGCATACTCATCAGAATCCCATGGGAGGCTGAATCACAATCTCTGGGGTTGCAGCCTAGAAATCTGGATTTTAATAAACTCCATAGCTTATTCTCATGGGGTCAAAGAGACAGTTCCCGCATCAGGATTGGGACTATTGGTGTATACTATGCAATATCCAAAACAGGTCTTAGTCGTCACAACATTTGAAAAAAAACAATCCAGACCCAAGGTGTCATCCCATAAATAATAGACCGAATATAAAGTTATATTTAGAAATAGGGGGGAGTAGATCTTTTTGGCCAATAATTTCCAGCAATCTGTTTCAAGGCATCGTCTGCATTTTGAATGGTGTTTTTTGTCTATGCAAGTCATGATGCGCTGAACTGCTGGCAGCTCTCATAAACGTCCTGCCCACAAAAATTCCTTACATATTCCATGGTAAATGAAGATTCCTGGTCTGGATTTTTTTTAATCCTAATGTTAACCTATTATTGTCATATCCAGAGATTGGAGATGGAAATAGCTGTGCTCAGAGTCATTTTGAAGAGGCAAGATCTACCAAAAAATTATTTTCCTTGGGAAAGTCTTCAAAACTGATTTAAATTCTTGCCTATGGTTACTTTTAATGTACCCCTGGGACCAGGACCCACTTAAGAACCTTTTTTTTTTTTAAATTGTCACAGCACCTACCCCAGTGACTCTAAAAAAGAATTGTATTTTAATGATAATAACTGTTATTAAACTAAGATTATGGTAATATTTCTATGAAAGAAAAACAGAACAATTAAGAAAACATAGGGAAATAGGTTGAGAGGCAGCCTCATCAGATTCGACAAATCCTTTTTGTGTGGGATAGAAACATTGTAAATTGATTTTTTTTGTCTCTTTATATTCAGACTACTTGATACATTTGATCCTGATTTTTCAAATTTCTTTCTTTCTTTTTTTTTTTTTTTTTAAAGATTTTATTTATTCATGAGAGACACTGAAAGAGAGGCAGAGACACAGGCAGAGGGAGAAGCAGGCTCCATGCAGGGAACCTGATGTGGGACTTGATCCTGGGTCTCCAGGATCACATCCTGGGCTGAACCGCTGAGCCACCTGGGCTGCCCTCAAATTTATTTTTTATTGATCCCATGATCCAGACGTTTTCAAAAGATGGTGCTGTTGAAATACTAGTACTGAGGGTGTTCTTCAAACACTGGAAAAATTCGAAAGCAACATAAGTTCTAAACAGAAATAACTTGACCTGGAATGTTTTCTTTCATTTATTCAAAAGTGTTATTTACAATATTCCAGATGTTTGATGGGTCCTGGATATTATCCATCCTTTAACAGGAACCGGATGAGTCTTTGCTGCAGTTGCTGAAGTTCAGGCAAGGTAATCAGGTATTACAAATGCTTTTCCTCAGGAAAGACCTTAGAAGCTGACCAAGTGCCAGGTGTGGAGTGTGAATCCCCCCACTGCTGTGCGGGACCGCTCCGGTCCCATGGATGATCAAACCTTGGAGCGCCCGGCAGCACGGACAAGGCTGAGCTGAAATGACTTCTTTGGAAAATATCCTGGGAACTGGTTTTGCTGATGACTAATGACAAACACAATCTAAACCGTGGTTGAGGAGTTAGCTTCTTGAGACCACTTGCTCTGGATACTCTGAGATGGTAGAAACCTTGGGCTTTATGCTCAGGAAAATAACAAAGATAACACGACTTGCTACCAAATTCCTAGGTTTTGTTCTGGAGGATTTTTGTTTTTAAAGATTTATTTATTTACGATAGAGGAGGGAGAGAGAGAGAGAGAGAGAGAGAGAGAGAGAGAGAGAGAGAGACAGGCAGAGGGAGAAGCAGGCTCCATGCCAGGAGCCCAATGGGGAACTCGATCCTGGGACTCCAGGATCACGCCCTGGGCCAAAGGCAGACGCTAAACCGCTGAGTCACCCAGGGATCCCCTGTTCTGGAGGATTTCAAGTGTAGAGTCACGTGAGCTGCCTCCCCCCACCCCAAAGCTCGTCCAGCACATGAGTCCCTACTTAGAGGGGGGCGGGGCGGGGAACACATCCTCCGCTCCTCCCGAGGATCTGAGATCAACTGAAGTTCTGCTGGAGTCTTTTTTCCTGTTTCCAACATTTATTGAAAATATATTCTATGCTAGGACTGTGCTGGGTGCTTTTGCATGGAATACATGGTAACTGACAATTATTATCTCCCTTTTAAAGATGAGAAAATTCAGATAACAGAGTTTAGGTAATAAAGTCAAGATCACATGCCCTTTAAGGGTTCCACTCCTTCTGCTCCCGCTCCACGTGTCCTGCCGCTCCCCGAATTCTCCCGCTCTCCAAGCTCCCGCTCCCCAAGTCCTCCCGCTCTCCATGTCCTCCCACTCCCCGTGTCCTCCTGCTCTGTGCTCCCGCTCCCTGTATCCTCCCTCTCCGTGTCCCCCTGCTCGAGTCCTCTCACTCCTGCTCCCCGTATCCTCCGTGTCCTCCTGCTCTCTAGTCCTCCCACTCCCCGAGTCCTCTCGCTCCCGTGTGCTCCTGCTCTCGATGTTCCCACTCCCCGAGTCCTCCCGCTCTCCATGTCTTCATGCTCCGAGTCCTCCTGCTCCCTGTTCTCCTTCTCTCCAGTCCTCCCACTCTCCATGTTCCCACTCCCGTGTCCTCCCACTCCTCCCACTCCCGTGTCCTCTCGCTCCCCTTGTACTCCTGTTCTCTGTCCCCCACAGCGCACGGCTCAGATGGCCTCTGGTCCGAGTACTCGGGGCAGAGGGACTCGGTGAGTAAGAAGCGTGCAGAGGGATGCCACAGAGACTCTCCTGGCCTGAGAGATGGTGAGGGTGGAGTCTGGGTCTCAGCCGCTGCCCCCAGTCCCTGGAAGGCTGTCCCGGGCTCCAGGGTGATGTGTTGGATGCTCCCAGCTGGAGGCAAGGTGTCTTGATGCTCAGAGATGGCCAGCTCCCCCTAAATGTCTCTCCTAACTCACCCAAGCCAGCCTTCAGGTCCAGGGAGGTGGCCAAGAAGGGACAGCCGTGCACTGTACAGCAGAGACCCAGGGAGCCAGAAGGATGAGGAAGCCAAGACCCAAAGACAGGCAGATGTCAGTCCCGCACTGAGAGGCAGAAGCACGGCAGCCCTGAGAGCTGTGCGAGGCACTGGGGGGGGGGGGGCGCGTGTCTGGCTGGAGGGGCTGACCCGCGGACACCAGTGTGTGCAAACCTCCAAGCAGCCGCAGTGCAGGCGTGACACGGAGGTGAGCATGGACTTTGACTGCCATGCGGCACCAGTCCTGGCTCAGCCTTGTAGAGGAGTTGCCGCCTGGAGCTAAGACCCTTCTGGTCCAGCCTACCCCGATTCCAGCAATTCCATCCTTCTGGGCCTTGCAGATGCTCCAAGTAGGGTCCTCACAGAGGCAGAGGAACAGGACAGGAAAGGAGGGGGAAAAAAACACACACGCAGTTGCATTTTTATATATAGAATTTGTACAATATATTTCTCTTCATTTGTATATTTTACCCACAACTTAACATCTTTTTTACAGGCTGAACGTGCTCAGCTTGATATAATCAAAATTCTTTCTTTCAAACAAATAAGAAAAATTCAAAATCGTAAACCCGTAAGAAAACAAATTAAAAACGATGATGAAAATAAGTCACCCCTCCCACTGGGAGCAGTGTCCATGTTACAATATACAGGATTGGGGTCAGAATCGCTTTATCAGGCACATGTTTCCACGACACCGCTGTCTCCTACCTGGCGGCTTGGTCTTGACCAGTCTTGGCGTCCACTGCTCTAGACACTGTGGGCCCGTGGATGCAGGGAGCAGAGGTGGGGGCGGGGTGCAGGGTAGAGTGGCAGCTGAGCAAAGCGGAAGCTGGGGGGCTCTGAGCAAAGTGGGGCCAGAGTGGCCAGAAGGACAGGGGTGAGAGCAGAGAGCAGCTGCGCGGAGGCCGGCCTCTCTATAATTCAGCCTCCTGACGGGAAGACAGCCGGCAAAGGCGGTAGTGACGCCCTGAGAGCTGTGACCCTGCCGCCCACCTGTCCTGGCTCGGTCAGCCAGCCTGGTCATGAGCGCGGATGGCAGGAGGCCAGTTGGGGAATGTACTGTCTCGTCTCCCAGGCCCCCTGTGTGGGAGCCGGGGCCCCCAGAGAACATGGGGCTTCCCCAGGGGTACAGCAGGGTGAAAGCACCCAACACCATGGGCCCAGGCCTCGGGCCTCTGCACAGTGTTTCAGGGCCTGCCCTCTGCTCCTCCCCTGGGCCCCTCACAGGACAGGTGGGCTGGGAGCCAAACTCCAGGGCTAGGGGGCCGCCCCTCAGACTCCTGACCCAGAAAGCACTTCCGCAGGGAAGCCTTCCCACCCAGACCCTGCAAAGGGAGTTTTGGAGGCCACGGTGGTGCTAACCTGCTCAGCGTGGCCCTGGCTACAAGAGGCCTTCCCTGGGCCCAGACGCCATCCTGCACTGGCTGCTGGCTCAGGTGCTATCCACGCCAAGTGCCACTAAGGCGTGGCCATGGCCCCTCTCGCTCCCCGAAACACGGCTTTGGAAAGAGAGTCATCATTCTGCGATCATTAGGAGAACAGGAAACAGCATTCACTAGAACTAATGCAGTTACTGCCTCGTCACAGCCAAACAAGCAAGCGCTCCCAGAGGCAATGCGGTGTGTGACTATGACCATGGAGAAGAAATAAAATCATATATTTTTTTTGTGTTGTTTTTTTTTTTTCACTTCTAAAATAAGTTCTCATCGGATAACACTTCAAGTCTTTACGTATAGAAGCTTTCACATGAACAGTGTGTCCTCTGAATGACCAATCCTTTGGGCGCCCCTTGAGGCCTCGCAAGGCAGTCGAACAGTTGTTCTAAAAACATCAGGTGGAAATTGAAATATGTTAAAACAGCTAAATGCAGGCATGCTGGGAGCCGGTGTGTGAGCAATGCACGTGGGCGGCCTGCTGGCATGTCCACAGGTTCTTGATCTCACCGAGGACATTGCGCAACAGCCAGGTGCATACTTGGGGACCAGGGGGAGGCCAGGACAAGCTCGCAGCAGCTTTGGTCTGGACACCCAGTCTCAAGAAAGCGCAGAAGAGCTCCCAGGCCAAGCAGGGGCCGCTGGGGTCCTGGTGAGAAGGCAGCTCTGGGCAGACTGTGCAGACGTGAGGGCAGGGCCAGCAGCTCCAGCTCATGGACATACAACCCCATCCACACAGGCTTCTTTCAGATCCTTCTGGGCTGTGGCTTCCACTGGAACCGACCCTGGCGAAGGTAGGTCTCCTTTCTCAAGGGCTCTGTCTGGCTGGCCGTCCTCACGCACTGTGCCGTCTGCAGGAGGCTAGATGGTGATGCGGTGCATTCTTGGAGGTGGAGTGCAAGTGGGAACGAGGGGAAGCCGGGCACGGACGTCACAGCCTCTTCCTGAAGGAGTTCAGATGTCTGCTCTCAAGTCCTGGGGCTGAGCAGCTAGTTGCATGTGTGCCATTCCAGGGCTAACACTCAACGTTCCAGAGGCGGGTCGCCTTGTTTGGGTAGTTGATGGCCAGGCTGATAGCAGCGACGTTCTGCAGGGCCTGTGGAGGGACAAAGGGTCACTGCCAACGTCAAGAACCACGTGTCTACTCACTCATGAGGTGTGGCCTGGACAGGACCCTCAGCAGAGCACTCATGTCTAGGGAGCAAGGCAAACACGAGCCCCAAGTGGTTCCCCTCACCCAGAGCAGCAGCCCAGAGACAGAGACAAATTCTCTCTCTGTGAACATAGGGTGGAAATATTATCACTGCTCCGAGGAGGGAGGGCAACGCTGGGGCCTCAGTGGGCCTGGAGGACCAGCCCAGCATGGCAGGAGCAGAGGGCGGCAGGGAGACAGGCAGAGCACGTCCAGCACCACGGACAGGCTGGGGGTCAGAGTGAGGGCCGGAGGCCGGCCAGGGGCCAGATGGGTGGGAGGGGCCCACAGGCTCGTGTGGCACAGGCTCCCCGTGCCATATGGTTGAACCTCAAACTCTGGCTGCGCATCCTGAGCCCTGAAACGAGGGGTCGGGGGCACTGTGGGGAGGAGAGAGACCTTCCTCTGCCCACAGGGCTCAGGACCTCCTAGTTGATGCGGATTCCTGCTTCCAAGCAGGCACCCAGAGCCTCCCCCCGGGCCGAATGGGCCTGCTCCCGCGTGACCCTGGGCAAACTCCTGTTGGAGCCTCAGTGTCCCCACAGGTGCCCAGGAGAGTGGGACCACAAGCTCTCTGACAGTCAAGGGGTGTCTATGTGGTGGCAACCGTCACAGCGATGCTGAGACCTGATTCTGCCCTTGCCACCTGCAGGCTCTCAAGCATGTGGGGACATTCCCAGAGGCCTGTGCGTGCCGGGACAATGGCAAGGCGCCAGTTGGAGGCCTTCTGCCAGGACGGATGGAATGACCACTACCCTCCTCAGGAACGATTTTATTTTGAAAAATATAGCTGTTTCTCACAGAATGTTACTATTAACATGGAATGAGTACACTATTTCTTACAATGAACTAACGAATGTTTCAGTTTTAATTTCTAAACTTAAAGTCTAGTTTAACGTCTAGCGGCATATGATCAATACATAAAACACACATAAGCAAAAGCTTTTTAGGATGCTCAGTAACTCAGCAGAGTGGGACCAGACAGTCGGGAGTTTTCCTACCAGGGGAACCTGACCCCGAACCCTGAGGGAACCTCAGCACGCTGTTAATTTAAGGCACTGGTTGTTTCGGTTTCAAAGACACCAATCCTTGCTAGCATCCTCCAAGCCACGACCTCACATGAACAATGCTGATAAATGGGCCAAGTGCTCTCGGACACCAGGAGGCAACCGGGTGGGGACAGAGCCCCATGCAGACCCCGGGGGACGTGGTGATGGGGTGGCCAGCTCTGGCGGAGAGACAGTACCTGTGCCGCGCAGCGGAGAAGGTGGTCGTCCGTGGTCAAGGCCAGCAGATACTCCTGCAGCAAGCCGAGCTCCTGGGGAGGGGCACAGGGGCAGAGGCAGCGAGCAGCACCCAGCGGACACCAACCCAAAAGCACACAGTCTCGCCCGGTGATGCCAGGCACCTCACTCGAGGGCTGTAGAAGGGGCTGGACCAGGAGGAGCCGGAGGCCTGGTTCTGGGGACTCTGCCCTGACTCACGCACGGGGGGACCAGGCAGGGGCTCCTTCCTCATGTGGACACTGGGGGGTAAGCCAGAGAACTCTGAAAGGCCTCTCGTGTCTCACATTTAGTGAGCCGCCTATGATCGGGGAGGGAGAACCAGGAGAGCCCCTCATTTCATTTTCTAGAACACACTCCTGGTAAGGACTGAGCCAAGGCAGTTCTTCCCCCATGGGATTTAGGCCTGACCAAGCAGGCAGCGTTCCTGGGGGTCGGGCAGAGCAGGGATCTGTGGCTACAGGCCACACCTGCCCAGCCGGGTGGTGGAGGTAGCACCGGCGGAACCCTCACCTGGGCGCGGTTCTCGGTGACGAAGAAGAGCTCAGTGAGGGCACGGTGCAGGGGGAGGAGGATGCCAGGTGAGGTCACGTCCTCGAACAGGCTGTACTCCATGTGGGTGAAGAGCTGCCACAGGGGCTTTAGCAGCGCAAGGTCACAGAGGTCGCTGTGGGGAGCGGGGCCAGACGTGAGACAGACGCCAGGGATGGGCTCCCCCCACATCTAGTAAAGTCATGACCTTCCCCCAAAATGGCTAAAAATATTTACTAGCAGCAGAGAGGAAAGGAGCAGAACCCCCACGGGGGCTCCAGGAAGCAGGGACCCTGCAGCAGGCACAGAAACCATCTCAACGGTTGCTGTGAAGAGCTTCCACTGATGGTGGGAAAATCCTGAGAATAATGGTAACAGGGAAAAAAGCAACACATAAAACTATACATACAAAATAACACTAAAAAATGAAAACCCAGCTGTACACACAGTGCTGTGACCGTGATAAACGCAATCCACCCAACACATTCTCCGCGCTTATCCCAGTCGATTTCCTAGACTTTCTGCAATGCTCACTGCTTCAACAATCAGACCACAAGACATTCACATGGCAGTGACAACCGTTATCACAATCTTAGGCTCACAAACTCAAGAAATGTGCTGAAGAGGTTGCCTGGGCCAGAGCCCTTCACCATTCCCTGGGTCTCTGCTGAGACTCGCTGACACGTTCGGCTCAGAACGTGCTTTTAATTCCACTTCAACACCCTTCAGAGAAGAAAAGTTACGACGCAAATAATACCCTGGGCCTCGCTACACGACTTTATGCATGTATCACCTTAAATTTTGCCTTTTCTGTGGTGTGTGACCTTTTGTACACCTACTCTCAGAGCCAATCCCTTCCTCCTGGAGAAGCCAGTCTTCCTAAAGCAGAGCAATGGGAAAACCTGGCCTGATGCAAAGGGACAGCTCAACAGCTGTAGGAAAGTGCTCAGGGAGCAAGGCCGATGCAACTGTGCAGCCCACCCCACTTCCATCCGTCCGTCTGTCCATCCGTCTATCCGCCCACCCCAGGGGCTGAGGAAGGTCTGCATGTAGCAGGAGTGCACCTACAATGCAGCCAGGAAGGGCCCAGCGCCTGATGACAGTTTCCAATCCATCACTCAACCAGACAGTTCTCACTGCAGGACATGGCAGCACCAACAGCCACCCCGCTGGCTCTCTCCTTCCCCCTGCCAGCCTGCACACACACAGACGGCGCCTCCTGACTTGCTTATGGCCCCATCCTATCCCTGAAGACGACCTGTTACTCAGACATCATCACTCCACTGACTGGCACCCTGTGTCTGTGTGCCTTAAAAATGCTGGGGGGAGAGTGCCTGGGGGGCCCAGTCATTTAAGCATCTGACTCTTGATTTCAGCTCAGTTCATGATCTTGAGGTCGTGAGGTCAAGCCCCCCCCCACATTGGACTCTGTGCTGGGCGTCTGCTTAACACTCTCTCTCCTCTGCCCCCCACCCCACCCCACCGCCAGCTCACATTCTCTATTAAGAAAAGAAATGCTAGAGAGAAAGACTGACCCCTGACAGGCCAGGGTGCGAGTGTGGACAACGCATGTGGCACAGCTGCCAACACCGCTGTCTGCAATGAAGAACAATGTCTTTAATCCCCACATCTATTCAACACTCTATGGGAGACCCTGGCTCATGCAAACAGGCCAAAAAAAAAAAAAAAAAAGGTTTCCAAGGACCAAGAGGAAAACCTAAAACCCATTATGATTTGTGGGGCTTGAGACAACAGGATTGTGCTCTGAACATTCTATACAAAACCTCTTAGAGTCAATAAACAGAGCATGGTCATTGCACACAAAGGAAATACACAAAACTTAATTATATACGAGCAAAAACAAAAAGAAGAATTCTAAAAAAAAAAAAAAAGAATCCTAAAACATTAACTGCAATGGCATCAAAACCATTAACTACCTAGAAATAACTCTCACGGAATGTTGTGTGGGCCTCTCCACAGAAACCTGTGGAACATCATCAGACCTGAGCAGTGGAGGCCTGCAGAGGAGCTGACACATAATGGCGGTGGAGCAGGGGACTCAGTCTTCTCAAGGATCAAACAAAATCCCATCAGGTGAAGAGTTGTGTGTATACGTATGTCATGCACAGACAACAACACGTGCATTAGGAACAATACAAAGTCCCAGAGGCTCTAACCAGAGCAATCGAGCCAGAAAGAGAAACAAAAGGTATCTATATCTACATTGGAAAGAAGATGTGCAACTGTCTGTTTGCAGACGACATTCTACACAGAAAACACCAAAGATGCCACAGAAACACTGTTAAAACTACTAAACTCAGTAAAGTTACAGGACACAAAATCAATACAGAACATCAGTTGCGTTTCTATACACTAACGAGCCATCAGAAAGAGAAAGCAAGGAAACAAACCAATTTACAGTAAGATAAAAAAGAATAAAATACTTAGAAATAAATTTTAACACAGGAAGTAAACAATCTGTACAACGAACACTGTAAACATTGATGAAAGAAACTGAAGACACAAATAAGTGTAGGGAACAATTTGTGTTCCAGGACCCCAGGAATACTGTTAAAATGTTCATGCTGCCCAAAGCAATGTACAGATTCCATGCAGCCCCTATCAAAATCTCAATGGCATTTCCACAAAAATAGGAAAAACAATCCTAAATTCATATCAAACTACAGAAGACCTTGAATAAACAAATCAGTATTGAAAAAGAACGAAGCTGGAGGCATTGCACTTACCGATCTTAAACTATAATACAGAGCAATAGTAATCAGAATAGGATGGTATTGGAATAAAAACAGGCATAAAGACTGATGTACAGGACAGAGAGCTAAGAAATAACCCAAACATATACAATTAATATTTGACTAAAGTGCCAAAAATGTGCAATGAGGAAAGGACAGTCTCGTCAACAAATGTGTTGGAAACATGGGACGGCCACATGCACAAGCACGAGGCTGGCCCCGTCTCTTACACCACACACAAAACCAACTCAAAGCAGACTAAAGAGTTGAATGTGAGAACTCCAGCTGTACAACACCTACAAGAAAACATAAGGAGTAAGCTCCTTGATGTTTGTCTTGGCAATGATTTTCCGAATTTGACACCGAAAGCAGTAATAAAAAAGTGGGACCATATCAAACAAAAAAGCTGCCCAGCAAAGGAGACCAGCGACACATGAAAAGGCAGCCTATGGAATGGAGGAGCTACATAAACCACAAACCAGGCGAGGGGTTAATATCCAAAATATACAAGGAATTTGTACAACTCAATTTCAAAAGAACCCAAATAACCTAATTGAAAAATGGCCACACAGGACCTAAGCAGACATCTTGTCACAGAAGACATGTAGATGACCAACAGACTCATGGAAAGACAGATGCTGTACATGTCTCATCATCAAGGATATGCAAATCAAAACCCCGAGATCTCGCTGTGCCGATGGGAGCACAAGTAACTCTCCTTCCGTGGGTATGTACATGCACCACATTTGTGTTCTCCACTCTTGCACCGATGGGCACTCCGTTTGTTTCCACACATCGGCTACTGTGAACATCTGAGTGTAGGAGACCCTGCCATTTGTGATACCGATGGACCATGAGGGCATTGTGCTCAGTGGAATAAACCAGAGAAAGACAAACCCTGTGACCTCACATATATGTGGAAACCAGAACCAACCAGATAAACAAACTCGTAGACATGGGAGGTTGGTAGGGGCTGGGGGCGAGGAGAAGAGGAGGGGCTGGGGTGAGGAACAGATGGGGAGGGGCAGGGATGTGAAAGAAAAAGCAATTAAGCTTCAAGAACTCAGGAAATATCTTCATGACCCCAAGATGGAAAACGGCAAAAATTTCCTAAACACAACACAACAAAAGCACTACAATGTAAGAGAAAAGACTGATGAACTGCAAGATATTAAAATTAGAAATGTCTTTTCATCAGACTCCACTGAGAGAGAAACGCAAGTCCCAGTGTGGGAGGAGGGGCTTACAGTGCAAACTCCCTGAAAACGACCCATGCACATCGGCTCACCTGTGGGTGCAGCATTGCACAATCCTCAGAAGCAGGTGGATGGCTTTCAATCGTTGATGACCAGTCTGGCGACAAGCCACCCCCACCAGCCACTCCCAAATTTTGGCCAGTGGGAGGTGTGGCACAACTCTTTCTTCTGACAACATCTGCTTCAAAATCTCGAAGCCTGGCCCACACCCACAAAACACAGTTATTTTTAAAATATTAGCTGCTTAAGTTTTAATAAATATAAAAATATAATAAAACAACCATGATCATTTAAATTTTGCCTAAAATTATGCCTTTCATAAAAGCAACACAGGAACACCATTTTCAGTTTTCCCTTTTTGCAAAATGCCCTGCAAATTCTTTTCTTTTTTTTTTTTTTAAAGATTTTATTTATTTATTCATGATAGACACACAGAGAGAAAGAGAGAGGCAGAGACACAGGCAGAGGGAGAAGCAGGCTCCATGCCAGAAGCCCGACGTGGGACTTGATCCCGGGACTCCAGGATTGTGCCCTGGGCCAAAGGCAGGCGGCTAAACCACCGAGCCACCCAGGGATCCCTGTGCCCTGCAAATTCTAAGAGAAAAAGCGTGTCTGTAGGACCCCGGGGAACAGGTGGCTCTTGTATCCATTTATGTTTATGAGTGCAGGACATGAGTGCAAGTCTCGGAGGAAAGCACCTGCTGTGACGCTAAGACCAGGGACACTGCAGCACCTGCACACATGGAGGGTCCCTGGCGCGAAGGCCACACAAAGGAGAGAACAGAGCACACACCTGTCTGGAATCGGCCCAGGTGTCCGGCTGTCACAGTGAACTTGTAACCCCACTCCGTGTTGCTCATGTCAGAGGTGAAGCGGTAGTATAGAGTATCCCCTGGGTCACAAAGAAACAGAAACAGCTCAGGACACTGCAGCAACAGGGAATGCAAGTGACGTGCTCCTGATGAAAAGGGCTGACCCTGTGTGACCCCCCACAACACCCCTCTCCTTGGTACTGATACTAAGAGCCCAGAAGACCGAGTGCTCCTTTACTACCTGGAAGCTCAAAATCCTTCCATTTCTGCTGAGACCCACTGAAAGTGTGTCGATCCTGCTGGAAGTCGCTACTGCTGGACATGGCTAGCTCGTCACAGCCCTCCTCTGTGCTACACTGTGAGTCAAATTTGATCGAGAGGTAGATTGCACCAGGGATGTGGACTTTATCCTGGGGAGGGGACACAAGAACACTGTCAATCCTGATGGCCTGTCTCCGGCCGCATCCTGTAACTGTAAGTGAAGGCGGACGGGGAACGCGCTGGCCATGAGATGGAGGGCAGGGGACCCCGAGGTGCAGCCAGCCAGGTTCCTGGGCCCACACTCAGTCTCCCTGTTGAAGGTGCCAAGAGTTCCCTGCAAGGACACTGCTGCAGGAAAAGTGACCTCCCCCAGGCCCAGAGGCCCTTGTTTCCTATGAAAACAGGGTCGGAAGACCGGGCTGGGGAGGCAGACTGCAGCTCACACTATGGGAGCCCCTTCTCGGCCAGGGCTGCCCGAGGGGAACGGCCACTGTGGACGATGATGAATCCCTGGCGACCCTCACGGTCGGGCCTGCCAGCCACGTGTGCAGGCCATACCTCAAAGCTGGTGTTGTTGTTATATGGGTGCTTTGACTCTCTCACTTGCACCTCCATCCCCGGCTCCTCCATGAACTGGCAGGCGGCCAGGGCCATGGTCCCCAGCATGCTCCCTCGGCAGCCCTGAAGCACCTTCCGCAGGATCTGGGGGACAGGAGGCAGGAAGGAAGAGGTGTCCATTTCAACCCAAGGCCCATCCAGAGGGGCTGGCTTCACCCTGGGCCCTGGCCCCACCTCTGAGCCAGCTCCCTCAGTCGCCCCTTACTGGGGACCAGGACACTCCGTGCCTCCTGGAAACACTCTGTGGGAGCTCTGAGGGAACCAACAGGGCCGCTCAGAGGGGGTCCCGGGTCCGTAAGAGTCCTGAGCCAAGCACGGGGATGCACGGAGAAATAATCACAGTCTAAGTGCACACATGCTGCAGCATGTGGAAGTGGGGACTCCGGGGGAGGCCATGCTGCTCTCCGGCACCTCCAATGAGAGGCGCTGCTGCCAGGACCCCAGGGACTGCGATCTCCGCTCAGGGACTGAGACAACGAGTCTCTGGGTTCTGAGATGGGCAAGTCAGGGAAGACAAGGAACGCTCACTTCCTGAGGAACCTTCCCGTAGGCCATGCTTGAGCCTGTGTGAGACAGGGGGAGGGCGTGTGGCATGTGCAGCTGCCACGACGAGGGGGATGATGGGGTGGCAGTGATGTGATACAGGTTTTCTGTGCTCAGAAGCTGGGAAGGTGCTGACAAAACTTCCCAGCTCAGCTGGAGGTGGTGCCCACGGAGTACCCCGCCCAGACCAGGCCGTATGGTTCCACGTGGCCCCTCTGGGTGTGTTCACCCCAGGAAGCCTCGCTAGCCCTGGGACTGCTCTCAAAGACGACACTGAAGATTTGACGTTAAGAACGAGACCAGAACCAGAGGCCTAGACGCTGAGACCTGGAGTGTGGGGTTAGACTACGGACCACACTTGCCTTCCAGAGGCTGGGGGCCTCCGACAGCTTACAGTACAACAGGTGCAAGTACCCTGGGGCAGACGGCCCTGGTGGCTTCCTGGACCATGGGAATAGGCCCTCAGCCATAACTCACCCCGTGGCCTGGGCTTGGCATGGTATGACAAGAGATGGGCTAGGGAGGGTGCAAAGCCAGGCTCCATGGGACAGTGATGGAAGGTTCTCTCCCCACACCTAGTCTGCATCAGGCCGTGAACTCAGCTCTGGGCCAGGACTTGCAAGAGCCCAGCCATGAGCCCCCTGCCCCCGACCCCGCGTCTGCTGCACCACAGCTGTCACAAAGCCACACGGGTCACCTCCCTCTAGGAGGGTCCTCACCGGGGGACCTGTTCAAGTGTGGGAAGTGGGGGCAGAGGGTGAGCAGAGAGGGCGAGGGCCTAGCCCAGCCTGCTTCACAATCACCTTCTCCCACTGGTGCTTCTCCTCCAGCTGCATGAACATGTCCAAGATGTAGGTCATGTGGGCAGGGCCGCTGAGGTCCAGGGTGTCCTCGCTCACCGGTACATGCCCCGGCCACTCGGCGAGCAAGGATGCCAGCACATGGCGGGCATACAGGACAGCTGTTGCCTCGTTCACACGGAACAGGTACTCCCGGATGGCCCGCTTGCTCTTGCCATTCAGCTCCTTGTGCAGGAGGGCGGTGCTCTTGCTGCGCCGCTGTTTGGCATAGCTATGCTGCAATTCACTCTCGGTGCTGGAGATCAGCTTCTGGGTCACGGGGTTGGATTCGGCCGTGGCCTGGTCACAGCGGGCAGGCCGGGACTGCAAACCCAAAGACCCCCGTTACCATGGCCTGCGCCCTCACCACCAGGCAAGGCAGGGGCAGACACCAAAGGCAGAGGCAACGTACCAAACACGGTAAGATGATCATGTCTGTATCCACGGCTTTGGTGCTCTGTTCCTCCAGTCTCAGGCCCCTACTGGGCTGCCATCTCTGAGCCAGGGTGCGAATCCTCTCATCTGTGGTGAGCTCATCCCCATCAAACCTGGAGAGAAGGGCACAGGGCTGGGTTCATACACACAGGACACCAGGAGTTCAGGCCACAGCAGTCAGAGCTGCTCTCCTGGTATTCTGCAATCACAGCATTGCCCCCACGTTCCGCCATCTAGACTCAGGCACTCACTGCCTCTCACATGCAGACATCCTTATACATCCTGCTGGTAGGAGACATGAACCATCCCTCAGGATCCATGCTCCCTTATCTTGTAAACAAAGTCCCCAGAACTTTTAGCAAGACACACAACCGCCCAGCTGTGACAGGGTCCTCAGCCCCTCTTCAACTATCCAGGGTAATGCCAGTAGGTTCTTGCCACAGGAGGAGCCTATCCTCAAGCAGCTGGGTGGGGGGTGCACCCTTCTACCTCCCCCCCTTCCTCTGGGCTGGAATGCAGGTGGGTATAGGTGAGCCATGTGATGACGCACAGGAGAGCAATACCCCTGGGGCACAGGGCCACTGCACGGGGCACATCCGCCTACCCACCCTGGATGCCACGAGGGGGAAAACCAGTTCTATCTTCCTGGACCCCATATCTGGGGGTTGCTTAGTTACAGCAGCTTAGACTGGACCCTGTCTCATTTTGTAGAGGACTTGAGGCAACATTTAAGAAATACAAGAAAATAGAAATATAAAATAACACAAAAGAAAAACTAAATTGGAATTGAATGTAAGAATAAGAAGTCAAAAGTAGGATGTGACAGGACAGAGGGGGAAATTGTTGCAGACAGGTAAAATTCCACACACATTTGGGAGCAGAGCCCAAGCAGCAGTTCCAAGCTAAGCTTCCTGACCAAGAGAAAGGCAGCATTACTAACTTTACAATAAGCCTTAGGGAAAACCCATGGAAACACCGTGCAGGGGTAAACACACAGCACCCTGCCCGGGGCAACAATGCAGGGAGCCTGGCATCAGCCTGCACCCAGGAGGGACACACAGCATAGCACAGAGAGGACGCAGCCAACATGGTGGGGTGGGCTTCCACGGCACTTCACGAAGCCATGAACCAGTTCCACATGTTGGCCTCGCAGGGGATGTGGCCCAGAGCTTGCTGGCAGGAATCCATCACGGCCCTGCCCTCTGTGTCCTCCCATCCCCGTGTCAGCTGCACCACGGCTCCCTCACCTCTTCTGAACCTCCAGGAAGAAAGAATCCGTCCTTTTCATCTGCAGCTCGTAGATGGCCCGGAGGATGTGCAGAGGAGCATTGAGCGCATCGTGTGCCATCTGAAGGCCATGGGAGGAAGTACGAGAGATGATTTAAAACTGCTTCAGGTGGGACACCTGGGTGGCTCAGCGGTTTGGCACCTGTCTTCAGCCCAGGGCGTGATCCTGGAGTCCCGGGATCGAGTCCCACATCGGGCTCCCTGCATGGGGCCTGCCTCTCCCTCTGCCTGTGTCTCTGCCTCTCTCTCTCTCTGTGTCTCTCATGGATAAATAAAAAATCTTAAAAAAAAAAACCCAAAAAACTGCTTCAGGGCATCCTTATCCTCTGAACTCAAACCGGGTAAAACGGTTTTCCAAAGTTACCACGGGCTATAATTACTGAGTATCATGTGGTCACTTAAAGCAAATAAAGTTATAAGCTCTAAAACTTGGACTGTAGGATCTGCTCTGCTACTAGAAATTCACAGGAAAACGTAAAGCATGGAAATACGAGGCCATCACATGCAACAGCTGCCACCCACCGCAATGCGCCCACTGCTCACTGCTTCGCAGTTGCCACGTACTGAACTTTGACAACTGGCACCTGAGTCCAAAGAGGTGCTTCCTTCTGGTTTCTGAGTAACTATACTTGCTTTTTCCATCCCCACCCCACACTCTCTGACTCTCCCAGCAGTCACTGAATGTGCAGGGAAGAGCATATCCCCAGGGAACATAAATAAGAAAATGCAACTCAGAAGCCACGAGGGGACACCATGCCTGGAAGGGCTGCAAAGTATGAGCAAAACTGCAGGTGCTTATTTCACAGGACAGATATTTAAAGCTTTTAGACCCAAAAAGCCTAAAAACTACTGTTGCAAGAGCTTCTTTCTTCTGTATCAATTCTGCACGATTCAGACTGAGTCTTCAGGAAGTGACCTCTCAGCACGTCAGACTGAGGCATTTTCACACAAAGGGAGCAAAGAATCCATCCCTCGGAGTCCCCCTCCGTCCACACCTCAGCCCCAGAACTCACCAAGAAACATATTCTGGTGGGCTCGTCCAGGCTCTCCAGAGGGTCTAGCTTCTTTTGGTCTGGCTCACCAGGGCTGCTGACTGTGCCATCTACCTCCTCCTCTTGGTCTCCTCTCTCATCTCGCTCCAGGGCTGTGTGTTCAGCTGAGGTGTGGCTCTCCTTCTTGGAGGAGTACAGCATGATGGACAGGATCTGCAGATGGGAAATGGGCAGGGCAGGGGTGTGGTGGTCCCATGAGTGAGGACGTCATGCAGATCTCTGACCCTCAGATGGTACAAAATATTTGCCCTAACTTTGTAAAAGATACAGCAATTCCCAAGACAATGTAAAATTAATAAAACAAAACAAAACATGTTCAATTTACCTGAAATCAAAAAAATACCTACTGAAACCACGAGGGATCGTTTACTAACTTTGCTGCTGACGTCAACTGGGCTTACTTTTAGAATGCACTTTGTTAATGAAATATAAGGAACTATGACAATGTCTCCTGCCTCTGACCTAGCCAGTAACTCACCTTTTAGGAATTACGTAAAACGTGCTATGGTCAATGAAGCTGAAATCCACCTTCATGTATCACTTGCAGCCATTACCCTGGTGATTCAGGGAAGTGGCCACCACACGCGCTCACTGCGTCTCAGTGCCATGCACTGTTTAACCTGCGTCTATGCGTGTGACAGGGACACAGATGGAAACAACCAGAATAAGGCAATACATAAAATATTAACAAAGGCTGTTTGTGGGGCAGAATTTGAAGTTTTCCTTTCTTTTCCAGATTTCAAATTTTCTGCACTGTGGTTCTATTACTTGAGTCATAAAAAAATTTCGTTTTAAAATGTTTCCTCTGATGCTCTCCAGGTTTTGCATTATAACACTTCAGCAGTTTCCTGAGACCTAAGCAAACCTTCTCGTGGCGCCAGAGTGCAGGCTCTTGGCACTCAGCCTGTGTGTGATGGAGCGCGGCTGATGGACCTCCACCTGCACAGCAGCCTTTCTTGGACCTGTGGCTGCCCCTCAGTGCACAGAACCACAAAGAACCTCAGTAATGCCACAGAGAAAAATCTGAGGCCCAGGAGGAACTGTGAGAAGGTAAAAATTATTGACTTAAATCCTTCATAAAATAAACATGACCGAGGACAAATTCAGAGTTAGGGACAAAGGGAAATGATAATTCAAGGACACACTTCATCAGTGTGATGCCATGAGTGGCCGTGCGCTTCCGTAACATACTTCCCCTCCGGTGCTCTCTAAACAAACATCAGATTCATTCTCCCCTGACAGGGAGGGCAGGGGTCGGAATCCCTGTTTCCAAGAGGGGACACAAATCTAGGCTCGGCTCTGGGACTGCACAGCATGGCATGCACAGGGCAGTGCTAGCCATGGCCACCCCGCTACTCAGTCCACGCAGGGACCTACCCGTCAGTGGCAGGCAGTGCAGCAGCAGGACCCACACCCACCGCTTACCTCCAGATCCCGGAGGAGCCACGTTTTACTGAAACCAGTCCCTTTGCTGCACTTTTTCACCAGCAGCTTCAGCAAATCCGTCTGAAGGAAGGTGGTGTGGGTCTCTTCAAAACTGTGAGCCTGCCAAACACAAGGGACACCACCTGCCGCTGCCTCAAGGGAAGTAGCATGAGCAGGATGGGAGGAGCCCAGTCCCATTGAGTGGCCCAGGTCACGGCATGCAGAAATCCCAGAGTTGGCAGGAGGATGAAACGGCGAGACTCAGCCCTCACCTGAGTCCATCTGCTCAGTACGTCCCCGTCAGCAAGCCCAGGATACCCTGGGCTTGAGCCACATCCTGCACCAGCGGCCCCCTCCGGGCTCTGCCTTCCCAAAAGGCTTCCCCGTGTTCTTTGGAACAAAGCCTAAATTCCGACTCATGGCAGACGGGGTGCTGCAGACCCCCTGCCTGCTCCCCTGCTCTGTCCTGAAGGCCTGGGGGTATCCTCCTGCTGCTGACAACCACTCTCCCTGCACATGTCGCTCTGCCCAGACTCCTCATCCACCACTTCACATGTCACCACCTTGCAGGGCCCGTGCTGTGTCCCTGGCAGGTTAGACTGTCAGCCCACCTTCTCTTGAGGTCAGTGCCACACAGCTCCACTTGGCTCTTGTTGCTCAACAAATATGTATCAAAACAGATTCAAAGAAATAGTTTGTGCCCTCAGGGCATTTATTTTCTCTTTCCTACCATAATCAAACAACTAATAAAAGGGGTGCCTGGATTGAGACCCGCATTGGGCTCCCTGCTCAGTGGGGAGTCTGCTTCTCCCTCTGCCTCTCCCTCTCTCTAATAAATAAGATCTTAAACAAACTAACTAAAACAAAGCAGGTTGTGATAAATGCCGTGGAGGCAACAAATAGCAGCTGCAGAGCCTCAGAGCCCTCAACACGTGCTCAGAACTGGGCCAGAGCCAGACCCCATCCATGCTGACTTTGTGTTGCCAAGCCCTTCTGTGGCCTTCTGGGCAGTTCTGCCCATGTCCAGGGACCCAAAGCTGTTAAAATGAAACTCTTCTCTCACGGCAACTTCTGAGGGGAAGATCCTCCTAAAGGTGATCCCTTCCTTTGTCAGGCCCCTCAGGTACCAGTAAACCCACGTTCCCACAAGCAGGGGCTTCTTGTCTGACACCAGCTACCCCCCACCCCTGGCTCCTGACGTATCTGCTCCTTCCACCCCAACCACCAAGCCTATGGCTACGGGTTCCACGGAAGGCTGGTCCCCTGGCTCTCTTCTCCTTGCCCTATGATGGCCCCAAGGGAAGTGGGAAACTATTCTCTCCAGTTTCTGCCCATCTGCCATGGTGCCATGCCCATCAGGCAAATACTTGGTTCCATGAAACAGTACTAAAAAAATACTAAGAACTGATACTGGGAAAATTCTGTTTCTTCCCTAAAATTATCCTTGTGCAAGACCCCAAGCATTCCCAAAAATAATCGTGATTCTTTGGCTAACCACCCACCGAAATTAGATGGCACTTCCTTGCAGTAAATGCCCCACAGACACTAAATCACAGCAATTCACTAGTAACTGGAAAGTCACCATTACCTTTAGTGTTTTATACAGTCCTTTCAGGGCCAGAGACAGGACCCATGTTGCTTCTACTGCCTCGGGACATTGGCTGTCCATACTGGTCTGCAGAAGGTGACTGGCGATAAAGGCAAAGTGCTGGGAGTACTGGCTCAGCTGGGCCTGAGAGCTGCTGCATTCCTGTCCTTTCTGGACCAGCTGGTAGTCCTTCACTGGAGGGTGATGTCAGGCAGGAAGAGAAAGGCATGAAAGTACAGTGAATGCTTCCTGCAGCTAAGGCTCTTCCCCAGTAACGTGCCTTACCAAAGCAAGAACTGCAGGTCCCAAAATACAAATTGCCCTGGCTTCAAACCCAGCCATTACATTCAAGGCTGGCTTGCAGGTGAGCACAGAAATGGCACTGGTCCACCAAGAGAGACAATTTACATGCCTACTACTGTGCACAAACAGGCTGTCTCCAAGTGTTAAAGGGACTTCTTAATAGAGCATGGAGGTGGGACTTCTACTTCCAAACAAAACTAAGACAGACTGGATAGACTCTCTTATCCTAAACAACCAGAGCATTAAAAATATATATAAGAAACAATGGTTTGCAGACACGAGGCAAAAAGTAGTACAGGACTATGATCCCTGATAGAAGAGACATAAACCAGAGCAGCTCTTCCACCACCTGGCTTTCAGGAGACAATTTCCAGGCTCTAGAACAGGGACCAGAAAGCTAAGCAGAGTCCTATAGGTCTCAGTGAACTGATGATAAAGAGGTGAGCTTTCAGGGAAGTCAAGGCAGCAAGAATTTATGGGGCAGATGATCACAAAGAAGGGAGACGCACAGATACAGAGAGGGTTTGGGGGACCTCTGTGCAAAGCCACAGAAGCTTCCTCTTGGCTGAGTATGACCCGCACAAACATGTGGCAAGAAACCACCTAGGTCTAGGAAAGCAGTAGGATGAACAATTCTTGGAGCTCACAGAGCTGGGACTATTGTCTTTCCCCCAGTGAGAGTAGATGTTTCTTTGAGGGGGAGAGGGAGGACAAAACTATTTGAAGACAGGGGACGCCTGGGTGGTTCAGCGGTTGAGCTTCTGCCTTTGGCTCAGGGCCTGATCCCAGATTCCCTCGATGGAGTCCCACACCGGGCTCCCCACAGGGAGCCTGCTTCTCCCTCTGCCTGTGTCTCTGCCTCTCTTTCTGTGTCTCTCAGTAATAAATATATAAAATCTTAAAAAAAAAACTATTTTGAAGACATAATAGTTCAAAATTTTCTGAATTTAATAGAAACTGTAAATCTACAGATCAATAAGCCCCCAAGAAGAAACAAATAAAATCACGTCCAGGTATATCCTAATTAAAATGCTAAAAAACAATGACTAAGAAAAAAATCTTTAAAGTAGCCAAAGGAAAAGAGACACATTTGAAGAGTAACAGAGAATGAGAGCAAACCTTGTGGTAGAAACTAGGTATGCCATAAGTAAATGGATCAAAACCTTTTAAGTATTCAAAGAAAAACTCTTGGCCTAGAATTTCATATGCAACAAAATTATCTTTCGAAGATAAAATCAAAATAAATATAAATATTTGGTAGGACAAATCAAAACAAAAGCTCTGTAGCAGCAGACCTGTGATACAAGAAATGTTAAGGGAGGTTTTTCAGCTTGAAGAATGATACCAGGTAGATACCTGAGTTTACACAAAGGAATGAAATGTACCAGAAATGATAAATATGTCAGTAAGTAAATATAAAATATACTGTTTTTTCATTTTAAAATCTTTCTTAAAGTACCTTTTATTTTTTTATTCATTTAAATGAGAACTCTTTTTCTAAAAGATATATTTATTTACTTGAGTGAGAAAATGTGTGTGCATGTGAACAAGCTGGGGGCACGGCACAGAGGAAGATGGAGAGAGAGAGAATGTTAAGCAGACTCGTCCCAGTGTGGGGCTCAATCCCACTACCTGAGCTGAAACCAAGAGTTGGATGTTTTACTAACTGTGCCACCCAGGTGCTCCAAAACATCTGACTTTTTAAAGCAAAAATAATGTTTTATTCTGAGGTTTATAATGTATAGAAGTAAAATATGTGACAATTACAGCACCAAGGAATGGGGGTTAGAAATACAAAATCCATGCTTCCTCACTACATGTTAAGAGGTAGAATATTATTTGAAGGTAGTCCCAGGCCACCCAGCTAGAAGGCAAGCGCTCCGTTAGGTGGCAGGGCATGGCTCAAAACTCCACTCAGCAGAGCTCACTCATTATGCCCCGAGGCACACACAGGAGCGTGCCCAAGAAATCCACTTTAAATGGAAAGACAGGGCAGTTTGGGTGGCTCAGCGGTTTAGCACCACCTTCAGGGCATGATCCCAGAGACCCGGGATCAAGTCCTGCGTTGGGCTCCCTGCATGGAGCCTGCTTCTCCCTCTCTCTCTCTCTGTGTCTCTCATGGATAAATAAATAAAACCTTTTAAATAGATAGATAGACAGACAGACACAGACAGGTCACAGTGAGCATACACACCACATGAATGTCAGTAATAAAACAAATCCTAGAGAAGCTACATAAATAGTAAAGTCAATTTCAGCCAAGGAATATTATCAGACATAAAAAGGATATATTTTGTACTGAGTTGAGAAACAGTTATGGTTAGAGTCCTCAACACTCCTCTCTCAGTAATCATTAGGACAGACAGAAAACCAGTAAGAGCATGGAAGACTTAACACTATCCACTGATTTGACCTGAATGACATCTACAGCCAACAACCCAGTATATGAATCTCTTTTTTTTTTTTATTAAGGATTTTTTATTTATTCATGAGAGACACAGAGAGAGAGAGAGAGGCAGAGACACAGGCAGAGGGAGAAGCAGGCTCCATGCAGGGAGCCCGACGTGGGACTCTATCCCGGGTCTCCAGGATCACACCCTGGGCTGCAGGCGGTGCTAAACCGCTGAGCCACCCCGGCTGCCACATGAATCTCTTCAAGTGTATATGGAACATTACTCAAAACAGATCAAAT
This sequence comes from Nyctereutes procyonoides, assembly GCF_905146905.1. NCBI lineage: Eukaryota > Metazoa > Chordata > Mammalia > Carnivora > Canidae > Nyctereutes > Nyctereutes procyonoides. The sequence continues at coordinate 59,449,785 of NW_026575140.1, read as the reverse complement.
TCTGGACCATAAAACAAGTTTCAATAATTGTAACAGGACTAAAATAATTCAAAGTATGTTCTTTGACCCCAAGGGAATTAAACTTGAAATCAGTAACACAAAGATATCTGGAATATCCCCCAAATATTTGTAAATTAAACAATAAACTCAGGTGCCTGGGGGGCTGAGTCGGTTAGGCATCTGCCTTCAGCTCAAGTTGTGATCCTGGGGTCCTGGGATCAAGTCCCACATTGGGTTCAGCTCAGGGAGCCTCCTTCTCCCCTTGCCTGTATCTCTGCCTCTGTGTGTCTCTCGTGAATAAATAAACAAAATCTTAAAAAAAAAAAAAAGATTTAGTATAAATATACAACAGTTGAGAGAATGCAGTATTTGAGATAATGGTGTGTAACAGAACCCTAAATAGACACACACCCATGGCGGTCAACTAATCTCCAACAGAGATGCCAGGATAATTCAGTGGAGAACTAGTTTGTTCAACAAGTGGTCCTGAAACAACTGGAAGTTAATATGCAAAAAAGAAAAAGGAAAAGGAAAAGAACAAGAACCCTGGTCTTTACCTCACACCACACACAAAAGTAGCACAGACAATGCTAATGCTGAAGCTGAATGTTTCAGAAGCAGAACTACGCACATACACTGACATACTCCAAGGTTTTTCATGTATGGCAAATTAAGTCAAAGGTCTTATATTTTTACTGTTCTACTGATCAAGCAAAATGGAAAGGGATACAAACGTCAACACAATTATTCAGTTATTTTACATTCATGTAGCTTCTGATTCCACGATATGTTTAAATTACCCTAGAAAACAAATCATCAGCCAGTGACAGTATTAGACGTTCAGACCCTAAACCAGAACCCCAAAGCTGTGTATACAAAATGATGGCATGGCAAGACCTTTCCAATCTACCCTCATTTAACCATATCACTTCACAGATGAGGAAAAAGCAGCTCAGGGAGTTATAACTTAAGCAAGAACCACAGTATCTTCACTGACTTCAGGGTATGCAGTCATTTGACAGCTCCCTTCTAAGAAAAAATAATTAGGCTTGGGACCTGTTTTCCTTTTCCGGGTTTTGACATCAACGATCACAGCCCTGTTCTTCTCCGTGAAGTGCTTCAAGATGATGACATTATGTGGCTCATTAGCATGATCCACATACACACAGCGGGTCCCCACGCAGAGGACCTAGAATGTGACAGAGACCAAGAAGGCAACTCAGAAGGCAGCAGACACAGGGACGGACCCATAACGGGACACAAGCCCATCCTCTGTTTGTGCCACAGCTTCTACAGGGGCTTCAGGATGGGCTCTCCTGAGTCCAGCACCCCACCCCCCGTACAGATGTGGTTTACATGCCCACAGGATGAAGCCATGTTTTCACAGCCCTCTCTGTTCCAACCAATTGTGAGACATGAGGATTAAAATGAGATCAAGATGAATGCCAAGTGAGAAACAACCATACTCAGAAGTTCTCTGTAATTCAATAGATTAGTTACCTATTATTCAAAGTACTGGCTAATAAAATGAGTCAAATAGCTAAAATGTTAAAAATGCAGTTGAACAAACCATCCCATAATCCTGAAAGTATACCAATACCGTAAATGCAAATCATGTAACTGAAGGAAAGAAACTCCCAAAAATATATGCTATAGAGAGCCTGCTGTATGCAACAAGGACGGGAAGGTACGCTGGGCCTTGCAGTGCTATACCTGTGGGAAGCCGACCAGCACGAGCAGGGTGAAGATGTTGGTGTGCTTCAGCTGGAAAGGCAGCTGCCTGATACAGTGGTCTGTGAAGGCGGCGATGACGTCACGCCACAGTGGGGCACTGTTGAGGGACCGCAGGATCTCTGCCATGGAGCATGCCCAGTCCAAGCCCACCCGGCTGGAAGGCAAGCACTCCGTTAGGTGGCAGGGCAAGGCTCAAAACTCCACTCAGAGCGTGCCCAACAGCCACTCACCCAAGGGTTCAAGAACTTCAGAACAAAGCCTCTGTCACCTATACACTCAGTATACGGTTAGATTTTTTTTTTAAAAATCTCTGTAAAAAGTCACACATCTACGTGCACTTGTGCACAATCACGTTTACACACAAATAAAACCTAAGGAGGAAATATATTAACACAGCACCAGGTGCATTAAGATGGCACTTGTAGGGGATGCCTGGCGGATGCCTGGTGGGCTGAACATCTGACTCTTGATTTTGGCTCAGGTTATGATCTTGGGATCATGGGATCAAGCCCTAGGACAGGCTCTGTGCTCAGTGGGACGTCTGATATCGCTTTGCCACCCTACTCCCTATTCGAACACTCCTGCTCTCTCAAATAATAAAATCGTAAAAAAAAAAAAAAAAGAAAAGAAAGAAAAGAAAAGAAAAGAAAAGAAAAGAAAAGAAAAGAAAAGAAAAGAAAAGAAAGAAAAGAAAAGAAAAAAAGATGGTGCAGCTGGGTGATTTTTTCCTCCATTTTTATTTTCCATATTTGATATTGTGATTATGTTGCTTTATAACAAAGATAGACCTATTTTCTTGAACCCCAAAGCTTGTACTTATTGCTGCCAGGAAAAAAACCCACCAGAATATATACCATCAGAAAGTTTAACCAGCAGATAGCGCCCAGATGTGAGTTTTAAGTACAATTTTAATGTCAGTTGACACCTTTTCTACTAAATCTTATCCTAATCTCACCAGAGATGCCTAGACACCAGCACACTGGATTCAATCCACAGCCAAATCATGGACCTAAAGGGCGGAGTGTGGGGGGCTACCTGTCCAGACACACGGCTCCCAGGCTAAAGAGCAGGTGGGTGGTCTTCCAGCCATCTGGCACCACAGAACTGTCCCCTGCTGCAAACAAGGTATGCTTGGCGGAGAGGACTTTCACCACCGCAGCATCCACCTCCACTGGTAAGAGGCGGGTGATGAGCTGGCCGAGAAGACCCAGCGTGAGGTGGTAGGTCTCATTCAGGTGGCCTACGTTTGAGATGACAACCTGAAACATGAGTGGGAGGACGTGCTCCAGGTCTATCACGGGGACTGTAGGGTCCTGCCGAGAGAGGGAGAGATGCCTGTTTACCATGGAATCCACATTAACCACAAATGAACACTGAGCCTGTTCACATCTATTCATAGCTGGCCAGCTGCCGAAGGGACTATGCGGTGTCTTCACCAACAGCTGCATACAATCATGTGTGAACATTCTCCGGCATCATCCTGTGACACTACATCTAACTATAAAGCTCTCAGGGACACACAGATGGTTCTTAACAGGTGGTTTCAGTACATGGCTTTCCAAAAAAATATATTTTTCCACATATACCACCACCCCTCTTCCAGAGAGGAAAATACCATTTGTCTCTTACCAACTTTAAGGGAGGTAACATGGCTGCTAGTAATCCCAAAATCCTCTTCTGGGAACACTCAGCAAACACCTGCTCAGGACTTGGAGTAACCGCCTTTTCCTCGATGGACTCCTGAGACAACATGACTGTATTCTCAGCATCTGAGTTATAAAACATCAAATGTTCAGATTTTGCCAGGTTGTGAACATGTACAAATAGGCAAACAAACATGCTGCTAGACAACAGAGACCATCCTGCTCCAGGAGGCCTTCCCTGACCACCCCACGAAAACGCAGAGAGCCCCCAAGTCTGCTCTCTGGGGCTCAGGCCACTTTCACCTGTAACACATCAAACCCCTGATATGGGTTATCTGTCTGTTTCCCGAGGTGTATGCTCACCACAAGCACCCAGAGCTGGACCTGGAGCATGGCGGGTGCCCGGTGAGCACCTGAGGAAGGAGTGAACCACATGTGGACCGGGACTGACCAGGAGAGCCGGCCTGTTATCTGGAAGGTGGAATTACGTGCACTGCACAGATGAGCACACCCCACAGATGGGGCAGGATGCCAGGAGCTCACCTCTGCCTCCGTCAGGAAGCAGGCAGGTGAACAGATGCTGCTGCCGTGGTTGCCCCAAGAGGAGGCTCTTCAACCCATGGCACCTCCATTGACCTTGAAATGCAGTTTGCCGCAGCCGTCCCAAGGCAGGCAGCTCAGGCCCCCACAGTGGAGCGACACTATACCCTCCAGGGCTCCAGCCCCATGCACCTGTCCATGGGACTCCCCGTGTATTAGCCTGGGGGCTTCCCACTCTGGGGTTTTTGCTCCTGTTGCCCAGAAACCCCTTCCCCACAGGGGAGGGTAGCACAGCTAAAGTTCCTCGCAGCCCAACCTTTACGAGGCTTCCTGTGGATACTGTCTATTCCAGTTAGACACCAGTAGGTGCCAGCACCCACTCATCACTCTGTCCTGGACAGAGTCGCATTCCTACTCAGATTACAGTGACCTTAGTCTCCACCTTCCCACACTGCAAGCTCCATGAGGGCAGGAGCTGTGTGTGTGTGTGTGTGTGTCTGCCTGTTGTTCCCTGCTGTACCCCCCCCACTCTAGCAGACTGCTTGGCACACAGAAGACATAGTAAATTCGGGAATCACAAGGGAGGAGAGCAGACAAAGTGAAGGGAAGTGGACTTTCAAAGTGTTATCAGTACCACCGATGCAAAACTGAGAAACCAGGAGCCCCTTGTCACTAGCCAGTGCAATACATCACTCAGGGATAGGTCTGTGAGCATTTAAGATAGAAGAGATGAAGGTAATGATCACAGAGCCTTTACCTGGAAGCCTTGCAGGGGTGTCTGAGATTGGAGTCTGGCACAAAGGACCATTCATTAAGGATGCAACTTCTTCATCTGCCTTACTTCTCTTCCTGCTATCTAAAGGTCTGACTTCCTTAGGACCATCTTCCTTTCCCTGAAAACAAAATGTAAAGGAGTTTGCTCATTAATGCTGTCAGACAATTTTTAAAATCATTAGCCAGTCTTTAGAGACTGAAATACTTTTGAATTCCATAAGAAAATGTCCCTCATTCCTGATGACAAATCTATGCTCTAATTAAGACAGTAATTGCTGCACTCCATCCCCCAAACATCTCCCAAATGCCCCTGTGCCAGCTGCAGTCTCACAAGCAATGACTACACTATAAACCTCTAATACGTTCTACTGAGCTTTGAGAAGCCACGTATGGAAGGTTCTTCCCTTGGGAAGAAGAAAAAAACAAAGACATGGAGTTCCTTCTACCACACAGAGCTGGTCTATACCTCTGGGAATTCTACTTTAGCAAGGAAGTAACAAGGAGCCTTGTTACAGGGGCTCTCACTGGAGTGGGAGGGTTTCCTGTGTTCAAGAGTCGGGCAGTGAGCCGCTCAGACTGGCAAGATGACTTGGCTTGCATTACCTGAGACCTTTTTCCCTGAGCTAGGAAAAGCCTCTGTGGATGAGCCTGAAACATCTTTCTGCAACAAAAATTAAGGAAGCACTCAAACACAAAAGCATGGGATGGACTCAGAGGCCAGTTGGAAGGAGCTTCCACTCACTCACTAAACATGGGACAATTTCAGCATCAAAATATGTAATGAAAAATAGATTTTAAAGATTTTGATTTTAAGTAAGCTTTCTGCCCAACATGGGGCTGAACTAACAACCCTGAGATTAAGAGTTGCACACTCTAAAGACTGAGCCAGCCAGGTGCCCCGAATAGTCATCGATTTTAATCTATGGAATAAAAAGAAATCCATCCAGGTCATTCTGACAGATTAATGGATAAGAGGAAACACAGGGAGTGGAGTGCTCATGGGTGGCATGTGCTAAGATGCTAGGAGCTCAAAGGAAGACACAACTATTTCCAGGCTCAAAGGTGAAGACTGTTGCTACTGACAACGTCCTCTCTGCCTCATCACCATCTGTGGGTGGTTAAAATGCTGCCTTGGAGAAGCTGTTTTGTGGTCAAAAGTATTGACCACTCTGAAGCTCAGGTCGCCTGTCTTATGCTGTCTCTCTGCCGAATGAAGGGGATGGTTTTCACCAGCCATCATCGCTTCTGTGTTCCTCTAAAGGACAATGGGATCAAATCCCACCAAACGGGATCCCTGAACCAGGAAACACCAGCTGCTCCTCAGGTAAAGTCAGGGGGACTCACAGCACCAGCTCAAGTTTCAGAGGCAGCATTGCAGAACGTATGCTGTGCTCTTCCACAAAACCAACCTTAGGATTGCGATCACAGGCTCCACCTGGATCCAAAAGGCTTTCCTTCTACTCACACAGGAACACGCAAACCACTATATCCATTCAGAAAGCAGAGCACTTAGTATTACTGGTCTACTGGCTCACTATAAAAATAGCTTCAAGGGCCGCTGGGCAGCTCAGCTGGTTAAGCATCTGGTTCTTGGTTTCTGCTCAGGTCATGATCTCAGAGTCGGGAGATGAAGCGTGGGTATGGGGTCTGAGATCCTGTCTCCCTCTCCCTCTGCCCCACAGCCACGCACGTACCCTCTCTCTCTCTAAAATACTAACAGCTTCACATACGAGGTGTTCACCATGGGCCAGGAACTCACCTCCTTAGGTGCATAGTGTTCCTTCCTTATACTCCCACCAGAAGGCAGGTAACAGGAGCAGTTAGCACTGACATGGAACGTACTACAAACACTGTTTTAAGCACTGTACACACATTAGCTGGCAATGTGATATGTGTAAATCCTCAGAATAACCCTATGGGATGGGTACTACTATTCTCACCCCATTTCACAGACAGGAAAGTGAAGCAGATTGTGGTAATGTGCCCAGGACCTGGAAGAGCAGTGGCTGGAACCCAGGGTCTGGGTCAAGAGTCTGTGCCTCAACCTCTCTGCTCTGCCCCCACCCCTAAGTGGCTCCTCGTTTCGGCCTGAGATTTCTGTGTAGTAATACACTGTGACGTACACTGTAGCACATAGAAAGGCTTTTATGTGGCAGGTCCTCAGGGCCCCAGACAGCTCTCTCCTCCTCTGCCGTGCGAGTGGGCACAGTGACGGGTGGGGCCCGACTTTCTGGACTAGGTTCACCATCTGGCAATATACCAAGGAGAGCTAGAGCTTTCAGACCTGCATGGGGAGCAAATGAGGGAATGGTTAGAAGTTTTACAGTGAGGTCATTTCCTGCAAATGCCATACATCATTCTACACTGCATGGAGAAAGATGGCTGGGTTCCCCACAAAGCAAACCGAAGCGCACCAACACCAACTTCCCTGGCTATCCACATCTAATTGGCTCCTGACATCAAGCACCTAAAGCCTGAAGAGGCATGCCTAGACTTGATTAATAGCAGAAGACCAAGACAAGACAGGACTGCCTAAGAAGAAGATCATTAACATGACAATGCACAGTAGCCCCACACAATCAGATGTCTACACTCCCACTGACAAGCTCTGAAGCACTGTGCACGTGCTGCCCAACCAGGTGTCCCTACCTCACACCAGAACAGGGAACCTCGAACTCCCAACACCTCAGAAGTGGAACACGCACATTAGGTTCTCTTCAGTGCCCCTCAGTAAAGTCAAAGTCAGCCAGGTATTTTACTAATCAAGCAACTATAACTACAAATGGCCCTCATCTAGAATGCAGTTACGTGGAGATCTGCACACCTGGGTCAAAACAATACTCCTTCAGCAAAGCTAAGCCAAGCAGGCTCAAACACCAAGTGTTTCATCCACAGACATTAGGAGTCTTAATTACTACTTTTTTTTACATCTTCACATGAATATTTTAGAGAAATTAAATGCATTTTTAATGTCATTTTTCACAAATGCACATAGGAATGTGGACTGAACTCAGAAGCAGGTGAACTCGGAACTGCCCCTTTCTCCCTTGCCTGGGGTAGAAAGTGGGTCGAGCTGCCTCTCACCAAGCACAGAATTCCACTTCTGCAAAGGCTCTTCCCACCCAAGCAGCTGAGAGTCATCCTGGTCCTATGCAAGAGGAACAATTACCTTTTCCCTGGTGAGCCTTCATCAGACAGTCCCCGACAAGCTGCATGCACTGGCTCCGCAGCAGGCTGGCAGTGCCACGGTCCTGGGGATTCAGCTTCTCACCATCCACGTCCTCTGCACTGGCCAGGTGGGCACTGTAGAGAGCCAGGGCAGCAAAGAGCAGCCAGGCGTAGTTGTGGATGTATGGCTGGATGAGCCTCTGCCGGTCGCTGATCCGGATGGTCACCATCGGGTGGGCTGTGACGCCGTGGGTGGGCAAGTGGCTGCAAAGGCAAGACATGCTCATGGCGTACAAGCCTTTGTGAGGGCTCGAAAAGAAGGCAGCGCTCAGGGTCAGCACTGGGCACTGTGACCTCTAAGGCTGTGGTAACTGAAGTTTAAACACCCTTTGCCTAGAACAACGAAGCAACACAAACACTGTACAAGCCACTTCAGGATCTCATGCCCCCATCCCTGCCCGGGCAAAACAATGCCTCTGGAGAGCAGGTGCCAAGGAGCCCTCACTGTGAAATGCTTAGAATGTGATAATATCATTTTGGTAATGTGAGAAAACACTCATAATTTTCAGATATAGATATGGAGTGCATATGAAGGAAATGATCTAATGTCTGTGAATTGCTTTAAAATACTGTAATAAAGGAAAAAAGGAATAGGCTAAGCACATACAGCAAGCTCTGCCTAGCTGTGGAATCTGCATAGTGGCAACAAGGGGATTCAGAGTACAAGCATCTTTACTTGTGGGTGTGTTTTAAATCTGTTATAGTAAAAAGGTTTTTATCACTGAGGAAAAAAAAAAAGGCGAAGGAGTACACAAAGAAGGCACTCTGTGGCCAGAGGTCATCGCAGGCATACCCGTAGGAGTATCTCTTTGCCGCGTAGCACCCGTAGCAAAGATCGAAGTCATCACACACGTTGCAGTTCATCCTCCGGCCGATGATCAAACCCTGGCAGTGGTCACAGGTAAACTCCATGCTGACCATCTCGTGATCATCTCCATGGCCCTCGGGCTTCACCCCACCTGAGGAAAGAACATGAGGTCATCGGGCTAAGGGCTTCCAGAAGTGCTAGTTTCCAAACACTAACTATCCAGAAGCAGGACTCTGCCAAGTTCCTGCTCAGGATGTGAGGGGCCACAGGCATGTTCTGGATCCAGGCTGTCCTGGACGGAACTTCTCAGCCTTGTACCAGGGATAGACCCCTAACACAGCCCCACACAGCCCCACCAGTTCCCATCATGACCACCCCTGACAGAGACAAGTTCGTGTACCCACCGTGAGCCGTCTCCTGTGTGACCCCTCCTCTGACAAACATGAAGTGTCTGCTGTGTATTCCTGTTAACAAGCACTGAAGAGTGACCAGGTTTTTGCTCTCACTTTTTCATTCCAGAACTACAGACTCCACAACCTCAAACCCAGTGAGTGAGAAACTGTCCATGTCCTGTGTGGTCCAAGCAAGCTCCACCACATCCCGCTCACCAATCCGGACAGCTGACCCACTTCTGCTCCTACTGCCGAGGACCTGGTCCAGGCACTAAGTCCCTTGTTGCTGCTGTGACTGCCTCCCTAAAGGACACTCCCATAAGGCCGGAGCACCTTCCTCCAGCAGAAGCCTGCTGATGTCAACACCCCACTGCCCCAGGGTCCAGGTCTGGGAGCCCCCATCTCAGCCCATCACTCAGCCGGAAAGACACTGACACACCACAGATGCTCACTCCTGGGCCTGGACTCACTCTGTGTCTTCGCATCACACAGCTCTGACTTTCTTCAGAGACCGAGTCACATTGTACCTCCCACTGCCTCCCGAGCCGTCCCTGCAACAGGGATTGTGGCTACTTCTGAACTTGTGTGGCCTGAACCCTGTACCCCCCACCTGTACCCCAGCATGCACACCCTTGTCCTGGGACATACACTGTGCAAGGACATCCAGGCCCCTGCTAAGACTGTAAGTGCTCCCAGGACAGGGCGGTAGCTTGCACGATGGGGCTAGGCACACGGCTGCTCAGACTGTCAATTTGCTATACATCAGGTATAGTCAAGAATTTCTGAGGGCTGCTTTTGTGTGTATATCTACTTGTAAACCCTGCATGATTCAGAGAGGAAAACTGTGTTCCGGAAACTCAGCTGAATGTACATTCAGTGGTGCTGTGTGTTCACCGAGTACCTACACCCAGCAGGAGGGAAGACAGAAGCACCTCAGGTAATAGCTATGGAGCTTCTCGTTCACTCAGGGAGGTAAGGCTCCTATCTGCCCACGGGTCAGGGCATACCACCAGCAGTATTTCTATCTCGCACAAGAGGCTTTACACAAATGATAAGGTCACAGAAAATAGAGCAATGACTGGCTCGGGGGCGGCACATACCTAGGAAGCAAGTTTTGCAGAGATCCATGTCACTGCACTGCAGACACCGGTAGCGGTGCCAGGGGGCAATCTCATCACACCCATCACAGGAGATGTCCACGTTTAGCAGGTCGCAGTAGCGAGCAATGAACATGTGCATCTGTAGGGAGAGATACACACAATTAGCCCACAGACTTTCCGATGGGGCCAAGACTCATCAATCATGCCGTCCTCCAACAGGTACTTAAGATCCACCATGCAGCCAGGGGCGAGGATGAGGAGAGGGAGGAGCCTGGAGTCTACTGGGGAATCCCTTTGAGGACCGCACAGGGTGACAACAGCTCTGATGTATGAAGTCAGGGGCCAAGGAAACTCTGCAGAGGGCACCAGAGACTGTCAGGAAAGGTCATGGGGCAAGACCTGGTTGAGACCCGAGAGATAGACACGTATCTGCTGCGGGGAGGCAGGTGGCAGGCATGCCAAACAAAATTTGAGTTCTACAGGAAGCACCAAGAGGCCAGATAGCAGTTCCAAAGACTGGCCGTCTCTCAGCACCAGGCTGCAGAATGCAGGAGACCAAGAGACAGGTGTGGTACATGATCACTCGGAGTGTTCTCAAAGTTCCTCTGCTGAGTGGAGGATGGACTGAAGGAGTCCAGGCCACAGCCCCGGAGACCGGTCACGGGAGCAGCTGTCAGAGTACCCTGTGAAGGGGCAGGGGCCGCACGGCGCCAGGGGAGACACAGCGGTGCAGGGGGCAGGCCCAAATGGTGTGGCACCTCGGGCACGGACCAGACGCAGGGTCAAGAAAGGCGAGGTCAAGAACATCCAGACTTCTGGCTTGGGGACTGGGTGGGACAGAGCAGTGTTCGGAGAGCAAGCAAGCTGTTTGTACTGGAGAGTGGCCATAGGCCTCGGTACAATTTCTCTTTACAGCCCAGAGTGATGGGACATTAGTCACTAAGTCACAGAGGCCACATCAGCGTGCCCCATGCAAGCCCCAGAGAGGTGCTACGTGAGCACCGTAATGGCACACAGCAGGCATGCACCACCACAAACACGAAGGACTCTGAGGCAGGAGCCACTTGGTATCACATATTCTGACACACCAACATCTCACATGAAGATAGATGCGGCAGGTTGGTGCACGTCAGAACAACAGAATTCCAATTCCGAGTGCACATGGCTGCTTCTGCGCCCAGCAGTCAGCCCATGATGAAGATCTGGCTCCCGCTCCTACGCCCGCAGGAAGGGAGCATGCTACCCGAGGACGCGAGAACCCAAACCCTTGGGCAATCCTCTCTCTCATTGTAAATTAATAAGCTGGTACTTTATGTCATGCTCAGGCCGCACAAGCCCACGCTCTGAGTCCAGTTCTACCGGAAGGAGCTGTGCTCTGAATGTGGTCAACCCCAGGCCACAGAGCAGAGCTGTCTCCCTAGGATCCACTCAATCCAGGGTTCAGGGACCCCCTCCCTCCCCTCCCAGGCCACAGAGCAGAGTCGTCTCCCTAGGATCTGGTCAATCCAGGGTTCAAGGAACCCCTCTCACCCCCAGGCCACAGAGCAGAGTCAGTGACAGCATCTCCCGAAGGTGTGAACTAACACTGGGAGCCCTCTGGGACATGGTCTGCTGACATTCCCCTGGGCAGTCTCCTCTCCAAACTCCCAGCCAATCACTTCAGAAAACTCTGGTCAAGAGGTCTTACTTTCCTCTGCTTCTCTGGATCTTCCTGGGCTATTTTTTCATACCAGGCCTCAAACATGCCATCCTGACACTCATCCATCCATTCTGAATTCTGCTTGGCATCCGCGAGCTCATCTTCTTCACTGCACTGGCTGAAAGGACACAAGCAGAGAACAGGATGCCTCTCCCAATAACCCACAGGTGCTGGGTGGCACACTGTCCCACAGGTCTAATGACGGAGCATTTTCAGACTTCCGAGTGGAAAGCATGCACCTCTGGTTTTTCAAAGCCCCCTGATGTCCAGGCTGCTGACAGCCCAGGGCAGTAAGGGAAATGCCCCTTCCGGAGCAGACGACCCTGAATGAGGACTCAGACCCTGCCAGCCTCATGTGGTGAAGCTACCATGTGCTGGCGCTGCAGCCCAAGTGGCTCTGGTGGATCAGCAGGAGAGAGGCAGGCACCCCAGGGAATGGCGCTCCTATCAGCTGCCTGGCCCTCACATGGCACTCAGCCCTGGTTCAGGGCTCCTCATTGCAAACAAGGAGTTTCATACAGGTAATCTCACAGGCTCCTTTAAGATGCAAAGTCATGAATTTCTGTAATTTTGGTTTCTAGTTTGTTTTAGCAACCAGAACCTCAAATATAAAAGGATCTGCTGAACCACAAATGCAAACCATTTACCAACAGACACATTGCTGATTCTGGTGTGTGAACGGACTGTGGTCAGGCCTGCTCACACTCCAGCTGGGTGCTGGGGGACCAGGGCACAGGGGGTGGACTCTGGGCACACCCGTGGGCTCATATGCCACCCCAGCTACGTCCACCCACAGAGGGCGATGCCAGTCTCTGGGACAAGGAGTCAGGGTAGTTTTGGCTCCTCTTCCCAGAATGTCTGAGAAAGTGGAGTCTGTACTAAGGCTGACTCACTAACTTCCCCTCCCCATGCTGTCCTTCTCCTGTTCTGTTCTCTCTTCTATGTACACGAGTGGCTGATGGGAAGTAGACTCAGGCAGGGTGGAGAGACACAAAGAGTGGGAAGCAAAGAAAATCCACGTACTGTTGTTTCTCACATCCTAAGTCCTTATGATGTGCAAGAGGTTACAAAGGCTGAAATCCCACATGCATGTAATCAAAAAAAAAAAAAAAGATTCTCCAATTCAATAAGTTCCAAAACCACAAAGGGTCCAGGTCCTCTTGACCCACCTCCACCAGCTTCCAGACCCTTCCATGCAGCTGACACTGCTGTCAACTGAGAAGCATCGCCATCTACCCTCCACCATCACCTCCAGGTGTAAGGAGAGGGAACTGAGGCACAGCAGGGTCAAACGAGTGGCCCAGGGCCACCCAACTCAGTGTCAGCAGAGCCAGGACATGCTCCAGGGAGTATCACGCCAGCAGCTACACTCTGAGCCCTCTGCCTCAGGAACTGCAGGCTGCAGTTCTGGCTTCTTACCTGATCACGCTGTCGTGGACGCTTATATTCTCTTGTGACAGTTTCATGAGAAGGTGTGGTAACCCAATGTCCACAAAGAAAGCGAGATCGCCGGGTTCCCAGCCCATATCCAGAAGGTGGAGCAGGGCTGTCTGCACACAGGACAAGGCAGGCAGCAGCGACCTAGGGGACCCATGAAACAGGGCATTACCCAGGCTGCCCATCACAGGACGCCAGTCAGAACCTGGGGTGTCTGTGAGCGGAGAGCACAGGGGCCAGCCGTCCTTTCAAATTCCCACATCCTACACAAGCCCCCTTCAAAGGACAGTTTGGCAAGGGTCCTGCAAGTGCGCTGTGAGGCTTCCGCCCGGCCACGCCTATCTCAGGGTACCCTTTGGACAAGGCCGGGGAGGAAGAATCACATCCTGACAAGGAGCCAGCCCCAAACGAGCACAGGTCATTCATTCAGCGCAGATTGATGAGGGACGAGACTGGGGGATGGCTTCACATTCCTGTCTTAAAACTGCACTGAAACATGAGCAACTGTACAGGTCAGGCCACACGTTCTCACGGAAACCAAGGGCTGGCCCCTTGAAAAACAACACAGCACATGGGAAAGGCTGGAACAAATGTACCAGTGCCTCCAAGCGACCATCTGGCTCTAGACGGTAACACCAAGGGGGGTCTTTTTTACTTTGCGTTTTTCCACATTTTCAACACTGAACATGTTATTTCTTTTAAAGGCAGCAAGAATAGAAATGATGTTTTCTGTAGAAATGATAAAGTTATACCATACCTGTCATTCATGCTGCTAAATTCTTTAACTGCTTTAACCAAAAACAGAACAAACTGGTAGTAAGTGTCTCGAATCTCTTTGCGCAGACGTGCACCACAGCCCTCCATGTGTGTGAAATAACTGGAAGCAGAAGGAAGCACCAATCACTCCAGGGCCGTCACTGAGCTGACGATCGTTACTCCTTACGTGAAGCCAGACCGAGCAGCAGCGAGCTGACCGTGCGGCGCGGAGGCAGGAGCACAAGGACCAAACTTTAGGGAGTGATAGCTCGAGGCCGTCAGTAGTATGGGAAGGCAAGGATTCCTGTTTCTCTACGCCCACCCACCCCGTCGGCTCACTCAGCCAGGCCCCTCAGGCCTGCCACTCTCCCCTCACCTGTGACCTTGGCACCCGGGAGACTTAGACATCCATGGTCACCTCCAGGGACCTCCTCCATTCCAAAGGCCGTCCCATCCTTGACGCTGTCCCCACAGTGATGGCAGGACTTCTGAAATCCCAACTTGAGTGTAGCCAGTGGAGATCTCCTGGCCCTAACAGGTGCCCACTCCCCACTGCTTCCTCCCTCCAAGGCCGGCTTGAGAAACCCTGCCGTTGTATGCAACGTCATGCTGCTGGAGGAGGCCACCAGGCTGACGGGCACCGCTATACATTCATGACCACGGGGCTCAGGGCAGCACTCAAACTGCCAGGCCCACGGGCTGGCTTTTCCGCTGTGCATCCCTGTTGGCAGCCTTCCTGCCTCTCCATAAACCGCCACTACTTCTCCCAACCCTTTCTTTTTAACTGACGACTATGTTATTTTATTTTTAAAAAACAGAAGGACCACACAGGCCCCATCTCTGCACCACTGAACCCACCAACCGGCCTGCTTCTTCGTGCGCCACACTGCTCCTGCCACCAAATGGTCGCCCTGGCCCTGTCCACACTGACCCTCTGCGTCTGCAACCAGCCGTGTCCTCTTCCTGCATTCAGTGAGTCTAGGACTTTCCCACCAGCGTGTGGACACGTGCTAACACCTCTCAAAAACCCTCAGCGGCGCCCCTGCAATTCTGCCTTTCCCTCTGCTTCCACCTAAGGCCAGAGTCCTTGAAGTGGTTGTCTGCCCTTCCACCCCCCCACCCCATCTTCCACTCAAGCCTGTCCAGCTGGGCGCTTGGCCCCGTGGCTTCCAGACAAACCCAGTGTGTCCCTATCTGGCACAAGCTCCTACATCAACATTTGATACGCTGGCATGTCCTTGTCTTGGCCTTGGCCCCACCTCCAGCCCCTGGTTTTGGCTCTTGATGGCCTCTTCCTCTGCCTGAGCTCTGCACACAGAAATGTCCCTCAGCTCAGTCCTGGGCCCATTCCTGGCCACCTCTGTGCTCTGTCCTGATCATCCAGTCTCGTGGTTGCAAAGACCAGCTACACACAGACAGTGTGCAAACTCTATCCCTACCCTGGCTTCTCTCCAGAACGTCAGACCCTTAACTCTGTCCTCTGGAACCTTGATTTGGATGTGAAAGCAGGTCAAACCTAACACGCCGAGCTGTTCCTTCCATTCTCTTGCCCTCAGTACGATGCATCACCATCCAACAACCACTGCAGCCAAGACCCAGCTGCTCCTTTTTCCCGATTCCTTCCATCTCCACTCTATGCCCAACCCTTCGTGCATCCTGGCAACTCTACCTCCAAAGCAGATCCTGCGTGCCCCTGTTTCTCTCCATCTCCAGGACTATTCCAGGGTCCAGAGCCCCCCACCTCCTGCCTGGCCGGCTGAGCCATTTCCCGACTACATTGCTTCCGTCCACACTTTCCCACAGAGTAGCCAGAAACATCTTTCATAAACGTAAAATGCAGCGTGCTCCTTGTGAGCTTAGGATTCCCCAGGGGTCTCCCATCTACAACTCAGGACAAAATCCAAACACCTGAAATCCTGTCCTATAAAGACTTACATCATCTGAGCCTCAACTCATTTCCTGAGCTGGTCTCCTGCTGTCCCCCCTCACACAGGCACACCGGCTTTAGTTCACTTCCTGAGGACAAGCCCCCACCTCGGGGGCACGGTTCCTTCTGCCTCCAGTGCTCTACCCTCTAAGCTCATTGGTCATTCATCTCTTTATTCACAGGGGGACTTCCCAGCCTGCTCCCTGACCACCCAGACTAAGTCACCACATGTCTGGGATGGGCACATTATATGGATGGATGGATTTCTTTGATCATCTGTCTCTCCTCAACAGAACAAGCCCCTTAGAACAAGAATTTCGTCTGCCTTGTCCACCGCTGCACCTGCATCACCTAGAACAGTGCCGGGCAGTCAATGCTCAGGAAATAGTTAGAGTGGCTATTAGAACAACCTTGTGAGGTACTCAGATTAATGTCCTTACTGTAAAAGAAAATTCTACATAGCTCACGGCTTTCAGAAGTGTGGGCACCCAGGGAACACAATCCTCGCTGTCTGGTAAAATAAAGCTGATAAACTCACCAGGAGGAATAAACAGATTTCTGGTATTTATTTACTAAAAGGATAGAACCCATTTCTCCTTAGAATGAAAGAATTGGCCAAAAACATAAATTTGCATCCTATGTGGAAATAATAGTCACTAATTAAAGACAATTGTCAGGATTTCTCTGAAATGAGCCCTGTTTTCCTGGCAGACCTGTAATTGATCCTTACTTGGTAAACTCTTTCTGGCAGGTGAGAAGCTCCATCAGGAAAAGTATACACGGTGGGTGGAAGCAATGAGGCCGTCCCAGGGACTCCGTGCAGTACTGAATGATCCTCAGGACCTCCAGGACGCTCTGAGCTTGAGCTTTCCTCAAGGCAAGAACCTTTACGACACTGAAGACAGAAGACAGGTCAGGGCCTCCGAGAGAACCCGCGATTGCAGCACGGAAATGCAGAGCTGCTCCTGGGAGGGCGGTCCTGCACCCGTCTGCTACGTTCAGTGCTCAGCATCAACAGGGACAGCTCATATCAACAGCCCAAACTAATTCATTAGTTAAAAAGGAACAGTGATTATTTCTACTGCCCCACAGAGACAAAGTTTTAATTCTTAAGGCAGGAAATTAAAACATGCAATACTTCTGGAGATGCAAGCACGCTGACAGATATTTTGTCAGAAAATCTCAAATCCTAAATTTATCCCAGGATTAAAATAAGACACATTGTAAATGGCATCCTCCAAAACAAATTTTTTTTTATCCTAGTAGTACCTTACTGAGATACAATTTACGTACAGTATAAGGTACAAACCTTCAGTGAAAAAATACTTCTTTACAAGAAAGAATCACCCAACTTCATCTTGAAGGTTCTAAAACAAATCCTGACCCCTCCCTCAGCATGAACGTGAAGCCCCTGACTGGCCCAGGGAGGGGAGGGCACTGTCCAGCTCACCTCTCATGAGAGAGGGACTGGTCCTTAATGAAGTCCAGGACATCCTTCAGCACGGGGTATTTCTCCTTCACGGTGGGCACGGGCCTGGCCTCCTCCACTGACCGGAAGGAGAGCAGTCGAAGTCGCCCTCGGGTGAAGGGAGGCCGCCGGGCAGGAGCGGAAGGTGAAGAGGGCTCTTCGGCAGTGGCAAAGGACACCTCAGTGGCAGGGGGGCCACCACTGGGCAGCAGCTTCAGCGGCACATCTGAGCTAGGACCCCCACTGCTTGCGGCAAGGGTGCCCGTGTCCACGGGAGACTCCGAGGCCTGGAAATGCTCCTCCACCACAGAGCTCGTCCTTGGGCACCTGTCGCAGGGCTGCAGGTGATCTGTTTCTACTGCAGCCACCAGCTTGTCACAGCTTTCTTTTGAACTTACTCCCATGGGCAAAAATCGTAGTAACAGAAGACTCTTCTGAATACACTCTTTTGCTAAATGCAGAAAGCAAAGAAAGCACGGAAAAAAGTCAAAATTCAACTTACTGTTTTTTTTTTTTTTTTAAAGACCTTATTTATTTATCCATGAGAGACACAGAGAGAGGCAGAGACACAGGCAGAGGGAGAAGCAGGCTCCCTGCGGGGAGCCTGATGCGGGACTTGATCCCAGGACCTGGGGATCATGCTCTGAGCCGAAGGCAGATGCTCAACCACTGAGCTGCCCAGATGTCCTAAAACTCTACAATTTAGGACAAGAAATACTTCCATTAAAAAAGTGGCATATGCATCTTCTGAGGAAAACAAACTTCTATGTCATATACAAATCAAAACTTTCCCAGCACTGTTTTCTTCCCTTTTTAAAAAAAAGATTTTATTTATTTATTTGAGAGAGAAGGAAGGAGAGAGTATACGTGAGTGAGGGGAGGAGTGGGGGTGGGGGGTGGTATGAGAATCTCCAGACTTCCTGCTGAGCAGCGAGCCCAACACAGGGTTTGGTCCCATGACCCTGGGATCACGACCTGAGCTAAAATCAAGAGTTGGCTGCTCAACTGAGCTACCCAGACGCCTCTATTGTGGAGATTTTCTAACATACAGAGAGAAAAGACTATAAGGACCCATCATGCACACCTGACCCTGTCTCCTTTCACCAGCCACCCTCTCCCTGGTTTATTGCCATGCAGATTGCAGGCATCACACTTTCATCTAAAAACTTCAGCATTTTTCTAAAATAGTAATAGTTTCTAACAGAACTATGATATCACTAAGATATTAACAGTAATTCCTTAATCTCACTGAATATTCAGTGAGAGCACACTTTAAAAACGTAACAAGAGGGGTTCCTGGGTGGTTCAGTTGGTGAAGCGTCTGCCTTTGGCTCAGGTCATCATCCCAGGGTCCTGGGATCAAGTCCCTCATTGAGCTGCCTGCTGAGCAGGGAGCCTGCTTCTCCCTCTCCTTCTGCCTGCCACTCCCCCTGCTTGTGCTAGAGCACTTTCTCTCTCTGTCAAATAAAATCTTTTTATTTTTTTATTTTAGTTTTTTTAAAGATTTTATTTATTTATTCGTGAGAGACACAGAGAGAAAGAGAGGCAGAGACACAGGCAGAGGGAGAAGCAGGCTCCATGCAGGGAGCCTGACGTGGGACTCGATCCCGGGTCTCTAGGATCATGCCCCGGGCCGAAGACAGCGCTAAACCGCTAAGCCACTGGGGCTGCCCTTTAAAAACAATTTTTAAAATATAAAAAACAAAAACACAACAAGATGTAGGTCAAAAGCACTTGATGCCTCTCACTTGTGAGACAAGTGCTCTGTTTGGATCATGTTACAAAACAGTGACTCTCTGGCATTTTCTATTTGTGACCCATCCGTAGAAACCACATATAGCTCCTGCAGTACTTTCCATAGGTCAACACACCTTCAACTAAAATCACCCCCAAGACAGGCCTCCGGTTTCCCAAGACATGTAACAGAAGGCTCAGCACACTCACCCAGGCTCTCAGGGTTCGCCTCGGCAGCTTCTGGGCCATGCTTTTCTTCTGCCTCATTCCCCAGGTTCATCAATGACTTCTGCTTCATCTCCAGCTGGGGGGCAAAGTTGGAGCCACACGATTACACTGTGGAGGGTGGACTGCATGAGCAGCCACACAAGGACTTCAAAGCACACAGCACGGACATCACAGAAAACTGTACAATTACTATCCCGCTGCTGAGGACATGGGGTGGAGCTGTGTGGTTTTTCCTAGAAGGAATCCAGGCTTTGAAGCAGTCTTCTTTTCAACTATGCATTGTCGGAGGCGGGGTGTGGGGGTGGGGGTACACCAGATCCTATTACTTAAAAAATCATGGGGCATCTGGGAGGCTTAGTCGGTTATGCGATCAACTCTTGATTTCAACTCCGGTCATGATCTCAGGGTCGTGAGATTAAGTACCCCATCAGGCTCCGGGCTCAGCAGGGAGTTTGCTTCCTCACCCTGCTCACACTCTCCCACTCTCTCAAACAAATAAATAAAATCTTAAAAAAAAAAAAAAAGTAGAACACTGGGGCTGGAGGGGCCCTTATCTAAAGCCGACCTGGTACAGACAGAGCAGAGGAGCTCTAGAGCAGTGCAGGGGCTGACTGGGGTTCCCCACCCAGGTTGGTACACACTGGACCACAATCTGATCTCCATTCTACCCTGTGTGAGGGGACCTGTGTAAGTGAGGCTGGGCCTGCCGGGCAGTGAGCAGTGCTCCTGGTAGCAGCACAGGTGATGGTCATGCTGTGCGCCACAGTGCTCATAGCCCAAGCACAAGCCATGTGTGACATCTGGGAGGCCAAGGTCTGAGAGAGAAGGCTGGCATTGCATTTAGCCATCGGCAGTCTGTCCTACCCTAAAGCAGAGGCACGATCTATGCTGTGCCTCGTCAACTGCCAAATTCTTCTGCTTCAAGCATCTGTGGTAGGCGGTTTTATCAGAATCTCTTTTTCTTAAACTGCTACTACTACCTTAGTGTCTCATCAACACTGGCCTGACCCTCCTTTTACCATTCTGACAACACCTTTTAGTTTCTCTCAGGAGACTCTGTCCATCTCGGTCTCCATCTACCTATCCTGTACGTACTGAGCACCAACTACGTTCTCATCATTGTGGTCCCTGGTCAAGCCTCTCTGGTTCCTGGGTAAACTCATACATTAAGAAACCCCATTGCCAGTGATCTGAAGCTACCTGTACCTCTGTTTTGACATTTCTGTGAAGCACCAGCCAGTTAGATTCTTCCAGGTTCACTGACTTCTCCAGCCTGGTGTCTCAGATCACCTGTGTGGCCCCAGAACAAATTCACCCCACCCTACTCCCAGATCAAAGGCCATTTCTCCAGTCTGGTCAACGCTTCCACCAAATGGGACAAGTCACCAAGCCGGGAATGTGGGAAGGGTCTTGGGACACACCACCGTGCACGACTCACTCCAGCCACAGAATCTGACCATCCTATACCCAGGAGCAGCCGCTGTGCTCATCTAAGAACTGCGGCTGGTCTCCTGCTCTCAAGTTCATTGCCCATCCTCTCCATTACTTCATGACTCCTCCCCATTCCTACACAGCACTCAAGATGATTGTGAATACCGGGACCATAATGAAAATACATAGGGATTCTTCTCCACGCTCAAGAAAAAAAAATGATTCTCCTGAGTTTGATGTTCATCATTTCCATGACTTTGTATACTTTTACTACCTACTTATATACCTAACACGACACAGATTTGGGCTGTGTGTAAACTTTACACAAGATAAAACGTATTCATGGGTTCCTCTAGGACTGGCTTCTGCTCATCATGTGTGAGCTCACACACACACTTCACCTCCTTCACTCTCACTACAGGACAGCATCGTACAAATCACCTCACATGGTAGCGTCGTATTGCACAGTAACACAACTTACTGTTTCTCTGCTCATCCTACTCATGGACATGTTCCTCCATGGCATGGCTGCAATAAGCAACGCTACAGAACTACATTTCTACAATGTAGGAAGGCCTCTCCTTGGAGAGCAGCCTCACACCCACCTAAAGCCATCAGCGCCTGCCCAGTACTTACAGCAAAATTTTCCCTCCCAGTTGAAGAGGTCCCGCAGAGTGGCCTTGGGGTTGCTAACAGGTGTTAGGGGGCTCCAGGCATGCGCCCTGTTTTCTCTGAACATTCTCAGCACTCATACCACGATTTCAAGCATCCTACGTTATTTTAGAGCTTTTCGTGTCACTGAACTTTAGTTAAAAAAATTCCTAAAGTTATATCCTTGAGAAGAGAGCTACTTACCTTAACTGCATGAAACCATGGTGGGACAACTCAAAATACATAAAAATCTCAAAGCACATCTTACCATCCATACTCGGATCCCATCTGCCAAGCAATACACCTGTGCAAAGTCCTCGCTCAGGGCTGTGTTGCCTCCACTGTTTACTGGGGAAAGGAGAGACGATGAGATCATACTCAGTTAATTCGGTTCAGTAGTGCAACCTACACATAAAGTAGCTTCTAAATCTCCCAACACAGAGAAATAGTCTTTCCCCTGAGGCTCATACACCATGGGTGGTATGAGGCTTGGGGGGGCCGGGGGGGGGGGGATCAATTAAGTCACAAGTACCTGGCACAGGTTCTTTGTGTCACTGCAAACTAACTCTTTTCAAGTGAACATCTGAAATGGACATACTATTAAATGGAGTAAAATATTTAAAGTAAAAATATGAAAGTGAAAAAAAAGTAAAACAAAGATTATGTGCAGGTAAAAAATAATTACTGACATGAAGAAAGTTCATAGTATAAAGTAAAAAAGACTGTTTTTGAAACCATATAAACACAAAGTTACCTATTTAAAAAGAACATACATATTAAAAACATGATGTGTGTGTGTAAATATATGTATATGTATATATACACACATCTACGATGCATATACAGCTATATATACCACACAAATATGCCCATGTAAAAAGGCCAGGTAGATACACAGAAAAATGTTAACAGATGCACCCTTCAAGTGGTCAGATTATAACTGATAATTATATTAAGCTTTCCTGTACTTTGTAAGTTTCTACATGAATGGGTAATTTTTTCATGATTAGAAAAATAACAAAGTTGTTTAACATAAAGACCTCTGAGGCCCACTCCTTACTTGGCTTGTAAAAACCAGAGGATGATACACCAGAAAAGCGTGAAGCTCTCTGCAGACCCAATGCACAGTGCGAGGGCTGCTTTCTGTGCAGGTGTGAGGTACAGGGCTGCACCCCAGACACTCAAACACAGCACTGAGAAGCTCAAGCAGCTCCACCCGGCAGGACTCACAAACAGCTCTGGAGCACGCAGACCAGCTGTGCTTCCAAAGCCCCAGTGGCAGGTTATTCTGGAAACAACCTGTATTCAGCCAAGTGTTTCTAGTTTCCACATCAGACTGTGTGTCTCGCCCCTGAAATTAGGGATGTGATACAGGAACATAATCTGAAAAGAAGCTGGGAGCTCGCCACCAGCCAGAAACTTTGTTTCTCAGCTTTAACTCGCAAGGTTTTCATCTATCTCCTGAGAATTCCCACAGGTAAACAACAATAAAGACTGCACAGGTCTCTTGCTATAATTTGATCATGAAAACATATATTGGATTTCTTTAAAAACCTGGCAGGTCAAAAAACAAAACAAAACAAAACAAAAAACCTGGCAGATCCTCCACTCCCTGGCAGAGACACACTCTTCCATAGAACACTTGTTTTCATAAACCACTCATGCCTCAATATAGGTTTTATCTGAGCAGCTTCTTCAAGGAAATAGTAAAGCTTGGGAAGCAGGATTAATGGAGATGTTTTAGAAATTGGGAAATAAACTCTGCAATGTGAGACCTAAAGACCTCAGTGGCACAAGGCAGCAATGGTCGTCACTGTAATAATTACCATCTGCTCCTCACATCTGCATCATGGAAAGAACACACACCCCGCCAAAATGCTTGGGAAAAGCCCTATCTCATTCCTAAGTAGGGTCTATAATGTTTCCCCGTGAGAGATGATGAGGAGAGAGAGGCCGTCCCTCCTGTGGTTCCTGCAGCCTGCTGGCGAGACACACACACACACACACACACACACACACACACACACACACACACACGCACGCGCGCCGTAGCAGAGGCATCTCTCTGGGGGGATGGGAGGAACAGAAATGGTGGGGAGCAGGCTACCAACCAGGAAGCGTATAAAAGCTACAAGGCTTTAAACTAAAGCTAAGAGTGAAGACGTTTCCTTCCTTGGCTATTAGCATACTGAATCACCTAAACAACTAAGGGTTTAACCGGCATCTGTGAGAAGGGTAGAGCTTCCAACTCCCAAGTTTACAGACATAGGTATGAAGGTGCAGAGAGCTCGTTTGATCAACCTGAAGCTGCACAACTTCTAGTTTTTGCCTGAGACTATAACCCAAGTTACAGTCTCCTTCTGTTAAACTTCTGGGCAGTTTTCCACAAGAATTT
Organism: Nyctereutes procyonoides; assembly: GCF_905146905.1. Lineage (NCBI taxonomy): Eukaryota > Metazoa > Chordata > Mammalia > Carnivora > Canidae > Nyctereutes > Nyctereutes procyonoides. The sequence goes on along the minus strand of NW_026575140.1, from coordinate 59,425,840 downwards.
TGGAGTAAGAAGTGACCTGGTTAGGAAACTCAAGGCTACCTGCCATAGAGGACAATCCACTAACTATAAACTAGTCACGAATCTTCTGACTGGCAGAGTAGGACTTAACCAGATGAGTTCTACAGTTGTAGAAATGTTTGTTTTAAAATGTTCACAAAAGATAGGCTTTCTTAAAACTTAGCAACTGGCCTTCAGATCAGAAATATTCCCTGTAGTATAAGTTACCATATTTTTGCAGCTTCTCATATAAGCCTGGAGTACGACACACCAGAGCAGCAAAGGTGGCGTTCACAGCTTGATCAATAGTGGAACCAGCAACTATATCTGTCTTTGGGGCCTGTTTTCTACATGCCTGTATGAATCCTTTGAAAAGTTCTGAAAATGGCCCACAGAAGTTCTGGGCAGGGTCTGACTGTGCAAACTCAAGAAGAAAGTGGTGGCAGGGATCATCGGGGATGTTCTTGACCTGGAAAAAAACAACACATACGTTTAACACAGTCATTCTAACAACAAAGCTCATGGGACACCGACTAAGCCTAAGCAGGACAGTAACCAGACAGATATGTGGATTTAAAGACAAGGCAAACCTAAATAAAACACCTAAGAACATGAACAATAGCGCCACTGCAGAACAGAAGGTACCCGAGGGCCAAGTGCCAGGAGGCATTGGCCCGTGCTGGGAGCTGGTGGGAGAGAGCTCCTGACAGGCTCTGGTGGTAAAGAGAAGCCTCCTGGAGGGTGTGGGCTTTGGGCTGGACCCTGAACACTGAGCAGCTCTGCCCAATGAGGAACAAAATCGTGAGCAGAAATTAGGATTCGGTGGAGATGCTGACCCGGCCTGAGGTGTAGCTGGGGAGTGGTGGGAACTAGAGGCAGAGAGGTAAGGCGAAAGGACACTGGACAGAGCTCAGCCACCACCCTGAGGAGCCCAGACTTCACCCTGTGGGCAACGGGAGCCATGAATGGTGCTTGGCGGCAGGTTAACAAGGTATTCGGTGGTTAAAAACCCCTAGTAGGTCCCAAGGTAACCTTGCACACTGCAAGTGCAGGAAGAGGGCCTGGAGGAAGATGCAGTCAGGGGAGACGGGAGGAGCTGGATGCACCCCAGGAAAGTCCATGGAGTGGCGGCCAACTGGGCAGGAGAAATGAGAACAAGATGGGGAGCCATGGTTCAGCACCAAGGAACACAGGACGCACAGTGACAGCAGCAAGTGGCCAGGGAAGGGACACGTCCTGGCTTGCCACTCCAGACAGACTACCTAATGGGAGGACAGAGACACAGGAGTGGAGCCCAAGAAGCACCGGGGCTCCAGACAGAGGCGCAGGGAGGTTCTACACAAGTGTAACAGCACAAGAGAGGGGACAGGATAAAGTGTCGGCAGCTGTGGGACAGGGGAGAGAGCCCGAGGAAAGCCTACTTTCCAGGGAGGAAGGGGATGAGGCCCAGCAAGGAGGCCAGGGTGCAGCTGGAGAAGACAGCGGGCCACACGGAGCCAGAGCAAGGCAGGGTGTGAGGGAGCCAAACATAACAGAGGCCATGGAAGAGCCCCTGATTCTTGGCTGCCCTGAGTGACGTGGCCAAGGGAAGGAGCCAGATCAGAGTGCAGGGCAGAGACGGAGACAGGGGGAACGGAACAGAGACCATGGGCAGACCTGTCCAGCCCAGGCAGGGTGCTGCTGTTCCATGGGGAACAGAAGGTGCAGCATGAACCGTTAACTCAGCAGGTGCTGGGAACACACTCACTGGACCCATCCAGCGACCTAGCCAGATTTCCTGAGCACTTACTGCTCGCTGGGTCTGAACACCACTGCAACTGGCACCTGCCACATGTGATGCGGATACCACATGAACAAGGGATGGCATGTGCCATCAGAGCGCCAACAGCTGAGGGGGGTGAAGATGACGCAAACACAAGGGTTCGTCACTGGGAGCAGGAGCCATCAGCAAACAGACTGCGCTCCAAGGAGAAAGACATAAATACCTCCTTACTATCCTGGTGCAGGTGCGTGGGCCAGCTCACTGCTAATCCCAACTCTGGACTCAACTGATGCCTGAAAACAGGTTTCCACAGCGGAGAGTTCAGGACCAACGCCATTTTTGCTGGAGCCACTGCCATGTCGTCTCCAAACTCTGGAAAGAGAAGGTGGCTGGTGAGAGCCCCATGCTTTCCCTGGGACCCTAAGGTTGGTGGGCCAACCAAAAGAAGGTCTCGACTATGTGGGCATCCTGCGGACGTGCAGGGTATCCACCCCCACCTGCCAGCACAGAGCTAGCTGTGCTGCTTCATGGACATGCACCCCAAACGCACCCCCACCAAGAGGGTGCCCGGAAGCGTGGCCCTACTGTGGGACAGCCTGTCACAGGCACCCCTGCAATCCCGGTCAGGTAGATGAAGGGATGTGAGGGCCACCACCAGGGAGTAACTGCAGGCTGGGCACACGTGCTCAATGATGGAGAAGTTTTTGCAATTCATAAACTTACGTTTGTTAAAAAAAAAAAAAAAAAGAAGAAGAAGAAGAATTAAACACCCACCCACACGTGTTTATGACTAGATAGCAAAGACTAGATGGGAATATGTGAAAATGTTAAGTGTTAGCACCAGGAATGGCTCTTCTCCTTGATCTTTCTCCATCATGCAATTTCTATATTTTCCTTTTACAGACAAAAAATCTCCAGAAATGAAACAAGACATACTAGAAAGTTTCATTCTATAGTTCTTGCTTCTTGGATGCACTTAATAACTAAGTTGAAAAAAACCACTTTAAGACAAAATCCAAAAAAAACCCAAAAAAGACAAAATCCAAGTTTCCATATTTAACATAAGTATTCATGTGATTAAAGGATATACGCTTTATTCTATTTCTGCCTTCTAAATGTCACTAACACAAAGAGATGACCATGCTGCTAAAAACCAGCCCCTGCCCAGGCTGCGCTCCAGACAGGGGAGCCTAAGCACCCTCAGGGGTACATGCCCAAGTGTGTGTCAAGACGCTTCAGGGCAACAGCGCTGAGCAGACGCCGTGCAGGGTCTGGTGCACAGGGCCTGCAAGGGCGCCCTGTACACGCCTCCACCCTGCCCTTGTGTGGAGCCAATGCGCCTGAGACTCACGGTGCGCAGACTTGAGCGCCATGCACTGGGCAGCGAGGCGTCCCATCAGCCGGCAAACGAGCAGCTGTAAATCCAGGGCCCAGGACACGGCCACATCGGGCAGGCCATAGGCGGTGACGGTGAATTTGTAACCCCACTCATTGTTACTGCTGTCAGAGTGAAAGAGGAACTGCAGCCGGGGGCCAGCCTTGAAGATCACTTTCTAGAGACAAGCACAAAAGCCATGAAGTGGAACGCACCGGAGAGGCGCACCCGCAGCAGCAAGCACATCCTTCAAGATTCAATCATTCTATGTTTACACCCGGTCTGCCTTCCAGCCGCACTGTCTCAGCTTGCCCACCCTGCTGAGAGAAGGAGGGATGGACGAAGGAGCAGCTGAAACAGTCCACGATGGCACCGCGTGAAGCAGCAGTTGTGGCAGTTCTGTCACCTGTGGACACCCACCTGTCCACTTCCTGCTCATCCAGGAACAGGGCTTGTGTCCCCCTGCTGCTCCCCGCCAAGATCACCAATGGCAGAGTGCGCCAACAGCAGGGAGTGGCACTTGGCTCCATGCCCTGGAGACCTGGCAGGCCTCAAGTGGGCACTGCTGCCCCCCCCCACATACTGGGGGCCCCCTGGGCCCGGCCCTTCCACACTAAGGGCCACTACTCCCCCATTCACACTGGGCACTGTGACACAAACCAGGGATTGGTCAATGTTCCTGTAAACAACCAGACAGGAAGTCATTAGACCCCTGGGGCCATCTGGTCTCTGCAGTGACCATTCAAGTTGGCCCCACAGTGCCCGAGCAGCGAGATGACACATCAAGGGAATGGAGATAAGTAACTGTATCTACGAGACAAGTGGCCGGCAGTCCTGTACGAACCAACATCAGCTCTTCCTTTTACCAAAGTGCGACAGAAATGGTTCCCTCGTGGACCATGCCCCACCCCCGGGGACCAACGGCGAGGAGAGCCAGTGCAGAGGGGCAGGCATCACTGGTGCTGGGAGCACCACTTACCCTGGGCCACTTCTCAGTGCCAACTTTGGTGTCATAGCGTGTTTTCCCGCCTCTAGCGTCAGTGAACTCCAAATAATCGTACCTGGGGAGGCATAATGTCTGTCACTGTCCTCCTCTCGCTTTCACCCACTGTGGCTCAGGGAGAGAACATTTGAGTCTTACCTCTTCTCAGTCTCACAGCGCTCATCAAATTCTACCTCAAAGTAGGTTGCCCCAGGGCTGATGAAGACAGACACCTCATGGCAATTGTTCTCATAGTTGTGGGCAGACTCCTTGGTCCAGGTGTGTAATACCACAGGACACTCCTGCTGCCAAGTGTCTTCATCAAGCTACACACACAAATGAGTCAAGAAGGCAAACTCCCGTCACTCTGTGTGGGCCACAGAGAAAACCGTGCTTGCGTCAGCGCTGTGGACGGGCAGCCCATACATGGGACGCAGATGGTCACACGGGCTAGCAGCCTCCCCACTGCTCTGTCTGCATACACAGCTCAACACACACTGAACCCTTGGCAGGGGACACTGGGCTCCGCAGTACACGACAGGATCCCCAGAGTGAGCTCCTGGTTCTGGCCATGACTGAGCTATTTCTTTAAATCACCACAGTCATGAATTTCCAAATTTCAGTGGAAAAAACACTGAATTTTGGACCCTGGCAAATCTGAGCCCATCATCTCCCTTGTCCACTTTGAGTCCTTGCTTTATTCCTTTACAACAGGCTTCACAGCTTATGCCCTTTCTATTCCCACACAGTTGTCTGAGACTCAATAGCAAAGAATCTCTGTACCCTGGATCCTTTTAGTTTGTCTTTCGCCATATATTCTCTTTTCTGGACTTCAATCTGGTCATTCGCTACATGGTTTCACACACATTCATGCACCGTTAAGAGGAGACAGACCTCCACATGGCTTCCGTCCTAACGCTGACCACGCCGGTCAGCTCGGGCTGTCGCTGCCCTCTGCCAGCAAACCCCTGCTAGAACTCGGGGGCTCCCCGCAACCTCTCTGGGTCTGCACTGCGCTGTACAGGTCACTCAGACACCCGGGTTACCTTGTCTGGCTCTCCTGTGGGGTCCGCGCAGAGCTGCTTTAACAGTTCTGTCAGTGTACTGAACTCTCGCAGGAGAGCACAGTGTGAAATGTCTAAAGTGCAAAAGTCCAGCAGGAAGATCACCTAGGGGGAGATTGACAAGGCACTCAGCACCTGCCTTGGGCTCTGCCTGGGGTCAGAGGTCACCACCTCTCCTCCCGCACAAAGGCTGTAGCCGCATCTTACCAGTTGACGAGCTGCCATCGAAAACACCGAATTACACAGTTTCTCTACAATGGTTTGTCCACTATACTGTGACAAAAGGGATTCCAGAATCACTCTCGTGCTTGCCACAAACTGTCCCACATCTATCGAGACATAAAGACAGTAATTAACATGATAGGTGGTGAAAAACACCACCGGCTTGGTCATCCTCGAGGACAAAACTGGAGAGGGTCCCAGACCAAGCACCATGTGAGAAAGACCTTGGAACCACGAAGAGTCACAGATCGGTTTTCCTCTGGGAGGAAAGGAGTGCAAATCTCTTGGTCTTTGCTACTTTGGGATGAAGCAGAGAGCGCAGCCCTTGTGTAGGTGAAGCTGTCGGCTGAGCGGCCCGGTGGCCAGGCTGGGGGCTCCCTGTGCTCACAGGGGCCCGTGTTCAGTGGGCAGCCCACAGGCTGAGCCACAGGAGCCAGGGCTCGGTGCCGTCAGCCGGTGTCTCACTACTGAGACCAAATGTGATGGGATTTCCCACCTGTGCAGCTCTCAGACCCTAAGAAAGGTCACAGAACTTTCTGTGGGTTTACTGGACACGAGTATGAGGATTTTCAGGCTCTGAAATGACCAAAGCAGTGCTCACCTATACCTTAGATTTTATTTTTTTAAATATTTTATTTATTTATTCATAAAAGATACAGAGGGAGAGATAGAAAAGCAGAGACACAGGCAGAGAAGATAAGCAGGCTCCATGCAGGGAACCCGACGTGGGACTCAATCCCGGGTCTCCAGGATTACACCCTGGGCTGAAGGCAGCACTAAACCGCTAAGCCACCTGCGCTGCCCTACCTTAGATTTTAAAAGAAAAGACTTTCTTTTTTGGATAAGTCGATTAGAGCTGGGATGACAGGCTCTAGTGAAGAGTGTGGCATTCCCCTCTACGTGCTGCATCCCCTCGGGCTGTGAAGTCACCCGACCTCATGATGAAACTCCTAGGCTGATCACAGTCAGCAGAACACTGGGCAAAAACACGTGTACAGCTTCCCATTTTAGGAAGAAAAAACATCCCAGAGACATAGAAGAACAAACCCCATGTGCACCGCATGCACAAGGCATTAAAGGAGAGAGCCACGCCCAGACACCTCTCTGTGCTGGCGGGTTCATGACGCCAGGTGCTGACACTCACAATGGTCAATGAGGTGGGCGGCGAGACCCCGGGCTCCCGCGTCGGTGCTCTTCAGCTGCAGGTAGCACCAGGAGAGCAGGCTGCCCTGGACGGCCCAGAACAGGGAGAAGAGCACGGAGCTGGGCCGTCCCTGGGCCCTGGTGAGCAGCAGGAGCTCACACTACGAGGAAGGAGACAGAGAGCATTTACAGCAAGGCCTTCCAGGATGCAGGCAAGGGCTCCTGACCCACAGCCATCCAAGGGAGCGGGGATGGGAAGAAGGGATGGAGAGAGTGGGCGTGCAGGAGCCCTGTCACCCCCCATGCCCTGGAAGCCTCCCAGAAGGCCTGCGCTGCCTGTGTCCTCCTCTTCCACCCCTTGGGGGCTCGTCCCACAGTTACCTCCTCCCTCTTCCACCTGCAAGTCCCCTTTCTCTCTGGCTCCAGCCGCACCCACCCCACCTTTAAAGTCCTTCCACATCCTCCGTGACTCTCCCACTATCAGCTTCTCTCTCCTGAAGCTCTCTCCAGATCCACCTGACCTCGGTGGGAAATTCTTACACAAAAGAACCACGGAATACGTTCCTACCACAATTTCCGCTTAACCTCCCCCACCTGGAAACAATCTAATTACCCCTCCAAAGTAAACCAGGTTCGCCATGGCAGGTGTAGGGAGCCCTGACTGCCAGCGACAGGTCAGCACAGACAAGCCTCAAAAAGCACCGTGGAGTGCAAACAGCACATCCCCAAAGACTGTGTACCCTGTGACCCTGTGGACCTGACACCAGGCAAAATCAGCCTGCAATGTAGGAAACGCTCGAGAAAACAGGTTCAGATAAATTGGAGGGGTGGCTGCCGCCAGGAGGAAGGAGAGTGAGCTGCAGGCAGGCATGTAGCTAGCCAGGTGGTTCCCTGTACCACCTGTAGGTCCTACTCTCCTGTACATGAGCTCCATCCCACTAAGACACCTGCGGCTTCTATGCATTAGCCCTTCCCTCCTGGCCACCCCCTGCTGCCGCTCGCTGACCCGGTTCCCCAAGGCCACCGCTCCCACCCAGAGCACACAACCTCAGTACCCGACCATGAGATCAGTGGCTCTCCCTTCCCTGTGCTTCCCAAAACTCCTTTTTCCTGAGACTTGCGGCTCCCAGGAAGCCTTGCTGCCCTCCTGCCTTTCCAGTGAGATGGTCCTCGGATGCCCACAGGTGAGGAGGGGCCCCTGGCTGTGGCTTCGAATCTCAGCCGCTGGTCAGTAGCTGCCAGATGCATAGCACTGAGTCCACTCTTGAGCACCCAGAGCTCCCGCCACCTGGAGGCCCCCAGAGCCGCCAAGTCAGCCTATCTCAAGTCGGCCCACAGTCATCCTCCTCTGCAAACACCCGGCTCTCCCCGTCTTGTCACTGGCCTTATGCACACGTGCAAGTACGGGAGGTGGCCTAAATACAGATGGGGCACGGCTAATGGGACGCAGAGTTTCAAAGAAGATAGAGATGGGACAGTATGCAGACAAGACCGGATGCAAAGTCACTAGAGCCCTGAGTGACAGCAGCCATAGAGCACTCCGCACAGGTGAGGCTGACACAGCACGGCACCCTAAAGGACGCGGGTGTCACGGTGGGATAGAGACCACCCTGGATTGAAAGCCATATGAAGTGGCCAGCCCGTAGGGTGACCCTGGCAAACGACATGCTGGTGCACTCAAAGATGTCTCTCCAAGAGCAAAGTAGCCAGAATGAATGAAACTGTGTCTCTGGTGGCACCTGAAAGCAGGAAAGCACTAAAACCAAGACCAAGACTCAAATAAAGTTCAGCCACAGGAAAAGTTCTGTCATCCAAAGCCTCAAGGGTGTCGTCTGTCCCCATGTCGCACATCCCCTGGCCATGGGGGTCCTGTCCTATCAGAGTCCCGGGCACGTGCGCTAGAACACAGACCCCTAATCCCATCCCCAGAAGTTCTACACCAGGAGCCCGGGCCGGGCCCTGGAAACCCAAATTTCTGTCCAAATACACCAGCTGATTTGGATCCAGATGACACATGGACTACATCTTGAGAAACAATCCTTCATGTTAAAAAGAATAAAGTAACAATTTGGAAATCTCATTACCACAGAAGAAAAGACACCATCTCTCCAGACTTGATTTACCTGAGGATTTACTAAGCAATCTTACACTTTCCTCAGAACTCACACCACAGACACATGCCCAAACGTCGGGCTCTGTAGCCATACCACAGACCCCCTCATCTTCTGCACAGAAGTCTCCACGAGCATCCACACATCTACTGCTCACTGGTGACACAGAACAGGGCAGCGTGCCTCACTCGCCATCAGAGCGGGAGAGGAGCCGCGGTGGGCTGCGGAGCATCAGTGCCCATCCGTCACAGCTGTGGGGACAAAGCTACATCCACACTGTGACTGATCACCAGACCACGAGGTGAAGGAGGAAGGACGGAAGCAGAGCTACCCCCAGTTACCTCTCGAGCAGCAACGGACAGGAGGGTGCTCATGACAGCCAGAACTTCGCTGCTGTTCATGTCGGCCAGGTTACCTTTCTCAGGCAAGAGCAGAAGACCACCTGGATCCTTGTCACTGCAAGTACACACATCTGTCAGGACACCTTGTTCAGGCAGGCGTTTTCACACTTTTACCTCAAAAAAGTTATTTTTTATTCCAAAAAAGAACCTAGCAGGATTTCAGTGCCAGTTTTCAGGAAGGTGAGGGGTCTGGGTCAGGAAAAGGCCACGTCCCAGCAGGGTCTATGCCACCCTCTGTCCCCATGTCCTTAAAAGCAAAGCCCGTAAACCCTCAAGTCCTAGGAGGAGATTCTGAGAAGTCAATCTGATGAACCTTGACCGTAAGCAAGATGTCATGCTGGCGAACGTAACAACCCAGGCTGAACCTCCTCTGTCTCCAAACGCCCTCCACAAGAGCTCCGCGGCTCTCTCTCGGCCCTCGACCCACAAGTCCAGGCACCCTTCAACAGCCCTCACATGGCCCTCCAGTCTGCTCTTGCACCAGCTACAGGCAGAGGTGCAGACAGTAGCCTGGGCAATTAGTTCCCTCCTTCTTCAAGAGCCTATTCCTGCGGTACCACAGCCTACATGCCCATTGGCTGCTTTGCTAGCCAAAGCTCGTACAAATCTCCAAGTCAGCCCCTTTCCTTCCTTTGCTCAACTACCCTTCTGTGCATCTGGGTTTTCAGACCTGGGTAGAGGACTGCAACTCCTCTGGCTTCAGTTTGTGTCTTCAGACATCACTTAGAATCTGAAGTGCTCAGAGATCCTCAGCGAGTTCTATTCCAAACGGTCTCATGAGGACTGGGACTTGGATTAAACTCCTGACAAGATTATTTTAGTTCTAGTCATCGCTGTGACTGGTGGTAGCTCACTCTAGAAACCTGGCTGAGCAAACAGGAGGGACAGCTAAAGAAAACTCTGCAAAGATCTGAGCTATTACACAACCTAAAACAACGATGAACTTACCTAAAATAGGTGCATAGTGACTGGAAAGTGAGCTGCTGGGACTGCTTGTGTTCCTGCTCGGTGACATTCTTCTAGAAAACAAGGAAGAGCACGATCAGAGGATCTGCTCCACAACACTCCAGAGAGTGGGGGAGCATGCACTGGCCACTGTTCCCAAGTGAGAGGAAAGCTGAAGTGGGCACATGCTTCATGGCGCTAGCTAAGAGCAGCCTGGTGCTCGGTGGAAGCACCCGTCTAAACAAGGCAGCAGGTTGACTTCTGTTCACTGCCAAAGTTAACATTTCCAAGCTTTCCTGCTGGAAATCTTGATGCCAACGCTAAGATGTGTGCTTTCCATCAATGGGTATGGTGTCGCAAGAGGAAAGGGCAGGGGTGTTTCTTGTGAGTGTTCTCTTGGTTTTTAAATAGATCAAAGCTTTTCCTCCACAAGCCAGAGCAGCCTGTGAGGACAGTTAACAGGAATCACGTTCTGACAAGACTACTGGGCTACTAGAGGGCACTTTCTGAATTCCATGAATGCACTGAACATGAACTGTTAGGTAAGGTGGTGGATTTCCAGAGACCTGAGCCCCGGGGCCCATCTGCACAGCTGTTCAGTCATCAGCATGAGACGGGAGGACCCTGACCACTGCCATCGGCAGGGAGAGGCCAGGGAATGTGACAGGGCTTCTCCACTAACAGAAGTGTCACATGAGAGGCTATATGCCTGTTCCTTTTCTGTGTGGAACACATGCTAGCCAAACCTATCATAGCTCAGCAGCCTGGTAAACAAGTCCAATGGGGTCCCACCCATAGTCCGGGGCACAGGCAGGCCACTGATGCTGTCCAACGTCATGGCTCCATGTGAAAGCTGATCCTCCAGGCTGATGTACAAACCCTGCAGAGCACTGAAAACTCCCCAAGATCCTTCCTCCTCTCAGGAACCACCCGCAATCACTTGCCCCATCATGATTCTCCTCTAAAAGTGGAATGCATCTTGGGCAGCCCTGGTGGCTCAGCAGTTTAGTGCTGCCTTCAGCCCTGGAGACCTGGGATCGAGTCCCATGTTGGGCTCCCTGCTCAGTGAGGAGTCTGCTTCTCCCTCTGCCTGTGTCTCTGCCTCTGTGTGTGTGTGTGTGTGTGTGTGTGTATCTCATGAATAAATAAATAAAATCTTAAAAAAAAAAAAACAAAGTGGAACACATCTGCGTTTTTTTTCCTTGTGGCAGGTGTCCCCAGCTGGGCTGTAGGCCTCGGGCACCAGAGGCCACATTTTATGCGATTGATCCCTCCTTTATTTCTTTCTACACATCCCACAGATCACTTTATTACATTTGCTAATTAGCTGTTGCATTTAGAAATGATTTTTCTTTTTTTTTAGAAATGCTTTTTAAAAATGCTGTATCTAGTTTTCTTCATCAAACTCTTACCAGTAATTCAACTGCTGGCTTGTCTACAGACAATAAAAAATAATCTATAACTGTATCACCTATAAAGAATTATTTCTTTTATCCTTTCCAACTGGTATGTTTATAATTTCTCTTCCTTGAGGCGCCTGGGTGGCCCAGTTGGTTGAATCTGCTTTCAACTCAGGTTCATGATCTCAGTTTAGCGCCGCCTTCAGCCCAGGGTGTGGTCCTAGAGAACCGGGATCAAGTCCCACGTCAGGCTCCCTGCTCAGTGGGGAGTCTGCTTCTCCCTCTCCTCCCCACTTGTGCTTTCTCCTACCATCTGTTTTTTTTAAATTTTTTTTTTTTTTTTTTTTTTTATTTATGATAGTCACAGAGAGAGAAAGAGAGAGAGGCAGAGACATAGGCAGATGGAGAAGCAGGCTCCATGCAGCGGGAGCCCGATATGGGATTCGATCCCGGGTCTCCAGGATCACGCCCTGGGCCAAAGGCAGGCGCCAAACCGCTGCGCCACCCAGGGATCCCCCATCTGTTTTTTTAAAAAATTTCTTTTCCTTGTCCTACCGCACTGGCCAGACCCTCTAATATGACATCATGGAGAAGCAGCGGCCAGTAAAAATCCTGTCTGCTTCCTCATTTTGAAAGAGATGCTTCTAGTGGCCCACTCACCCAGTATATAATTTATTAAAGGTTCATGTCCTCCACCGGTTGAGGGAGTCCCTTTCTTTCTGTTTTGGGTTTGCTAATGGTTTTACAGTTCTAATCACCCACAGAATTTAATCTTATTTATTTATTTATTATTTTTTTTAATCTTATTTAAATGTTTTCTTTATTTACTGACATACCTTCTTCCTCTGACTTCATTTACTAATTTTTAACCTTAAACCACCCTTGTGTTTCTAGGGTAAATTCAACTCTGTCAGGACTTTGTATTTTACTGAAGTGGTTTACTAATATTTTGTTAGTTTTTTCTAACTATGTTTACAAGTAAGACTGGCCTGTAATTCTGCTTCCTTGCTACTCTTTATGTTTCCCTGTGTTGCACCATCACTGGAACGCCAGGAACTCTGAATCTCCCTGACCTAGAAGTTTTCAGTGTGGTTTAGTGAGAGAAATTTTTAAGTTTTTATTTTTATTTTTTTTAATAATTTGAGAGATAAAGAGAAAAAGAGAACACATGTACCCAAACACATGGAAGGGGAGGGCAGGGAGAGGCACAACCAGACTCCAGGCTGAGCACAGAGCCCAACCGCAGAGAAAATTCTCCTTGTCTTACGTTATCATTAATTATCTTTCTCCATGTATCACACTCATTTTTCACACAGAAATACTGCCTTCGGAATGAAAAACCTGGATCTTTGTACAGGCTAGTCCACTTGGTAACATAATGCTTATAAATACCGAAAGCATATTTTACCGCCACTACTAATGTCTGAGTGATGAGGAGACGGTGTCTGCAAGGGCTGCATTTCATGACAGATATAATCTGAAATATTTATGAAGAGGTCAGGGATGGACTCTGAAATAATACTGCGGGAAGGGCAGGGAGAGCGTGGAAGACCCAGATCACAGATGAACAAGATTAGCCCAAGTTTACAGTCTAAGTGATGGGTACACAGGGGGCAGGAGGTATTGTATTTACTCTAGTTTTGTATTTTAGATTTCCCCACAATAAAAGATGAAAATGTTAAAAAGAATGCTTGTTGCAGGCGAATCACTAAAAGGGTGGAGACTGCACCCCGCTGTGGGAGCGCAGGCTCTGACCTTCTGTCCCCTCCTGCAGGGTGGTACTAGGTCCTCAGTGGTCTGTGTCCCACACTGCTCCACACATAGTGAGTATTACATACACATCTGGAAAACTGAAACTGAGGAGATACTTAGAGAAAATGAAGATGACTAATACATGTCATCCCCCAGACTTGTGATGCAAATGGTTACCATCATGGTGAAGAGATGGCTCCTCCGGCTCTGTCGATCAGGAAAAAAGACGGCAGCCCCACTGAGAAGGGTGTTCCTGACTTCTTGTTTTAATGTTTCCATGGGCACAGAGTCTCCGTCCACCCTATCCACCACTGAGGAAAATGAATAATGGACTCAGCTTTAATATTTCCCATCTACTCACTTTCAACACACACATGGGCTTTAAGTTGCCCACAAACTCCCTACTCCCTGTCGCGCAGAGAATGGTACCTCTGCACGGCAAGGCGGTATCAGGAAACCACACTCAACTAACACAGCGACCACACGTGCCAGGTTTCCTCTCATTATTTCCCTGTCCCTTTGAGACACGACCCGGCACAGCCCTGAAAGTACTGTCACGTGGCCAGGTGTGTGATCCCTGGCTCATCCTTACCCTCTGCCCTCCACCCAGCCCAGTGTCTTCACGACAGTCAATACTCTCAGGGTGACACACCCGTGTCAGAACCCAGGAGATAGAGTCATTAACGAGTGAATTCTCGGACAACTCACAACAAGATTCAAAGAAACACTCATTTCCCAAACCAGGGATCCCTCTCCTGGGTCTGTGTGATCACAGGACCCCTGTTCTCACAGCAAGAGGCCTGGAAGGTTGCCAGCACACAGTCTCATTCAAGAAGCCCAGTCCCTACCGTCGCATAAGTGTGCGTGGAGCTCCTTGGCAGCCCCCGCCCCTCCAGGGCTCTGCCGGGGAGCCTTGGCCTCCTCGGGGGTGGCTGGCCCGTCTCTCTGCAGCACTGACAAGCAGCTCTGCAGGAGCCGCAGAAGCAGGGTCTGGGCACAGATGCACTCTTCCCTCGGGCTACAGAAAGACAAAGGGTATCAGAGGGCAAAGAGGCAGGCTGCTTTTACCCTCCCAAGCCAGCAGCTGTCTAAGAGGGCTCTCCTCCACATGTCAGCACCGTACAAACAATGCCAACAAGAGGAAGAGAGGCAGGATGCAAAAAAGGACATCTTGGTAGGTAGAGTCTGAACACACAGACCCTGACGGCCTCTGTCCACAGTGGGGCAGAGACACACATTTCTGACCCTATGTCCTCATCTATAAAATGAGGGTACTACCACAATCCCTGACCTGCTTTCCCCACCAGGTTGTGATGGGAATCAGATGACAAAATGTTTGCAGAAACACTGCCCAAAGTACGTTACAGAAACGTGAGCTGTTACCTTTAATAATAACCAATTCTTTCAAATGAAAACAATATAAACTAGTGAGAAGTCTAAAAATCTTGGAAGAAAAAACTACATATGTAGAATGTAAAATAGTATTTTCACTTTTGTTTACAGGATTATCACCTTATAACAAATTCTGACCTACTTTTGCTTTAATTTACTATAAAAATTCCAGAAGATCTGCAAATCAAGACCCGCGAAGTCCAGAAAAGATTTATATTTTAAGCCACTTTCCTTCTGCTGCACCTAAAAAATTAGAAAAACCAGAAAAAATACAATGAAAAATGCACTCAGAGAAATATTGTAATGACTCATCTACTCCTCGATGTGAGCGGGTGAGGCAGCGCCACACATGCAGAATTCCCATTAGCCAGTACTAACGCTTCCCAACTCAGGAGCACCTGAACAACTACTCCTGGTGTGAAACTTTCCACAAGACCTGTGTGTGTGTGTGTGTGTGTGTGTGTGTGTGTGTGTGCGCGCGCGCGTGCACATATATGTAAGAACACATGTGTAAATGTATGCACACACAAACATACCCAGGAAGGCTCCCTGACCACCATACCCAGAGTGCCAGTGAGATTACACAGCATGCACTCTGACCCCTGGCTGCATGAGTCCTGCTCCAGTGTACCCGCGGCTCCAAACATCCCCATGATGAGCATTTGCTCATTTATGTGTTCTGCTGCCACCGGAGAACTTGAATAAAAGACCAAGCACACCAAAGGTAAACTGAGTCACAGCCCCCAAACACACCCTGATGAGTGCGAGAGGTTAAGTCGTGTTCTCCACGGTGACAATGGCAAGAAGCTTCCCTGGAGCAACTAGTCACTGTGTTTTCATGAGTGACTCTACAAGTCAGCATCAGAAACAACTGGTTTTAAATCCTGACATTTTGGTACCTTTATTGAACAAACCATTCACCTGCACTTCAGAAATAATTCTCCTAGTACTTAAAGGAGACAGGAATCCCATAAACCTGTTTTGTGTCCCTAGTCTACCTCTGGCAATCACAGCTGGGGTCTCTACGGTTGCCTGTAGTCTATTGTAGGAAGCCTCCCAGGGACACCATACGCCTCCATTGGTCCTTGATTCACTGACCCCCTTGGTGGCCAGCACCTCACTCCCCTGCTCTTCCAACATCATCACAGCAGCACAACGTTCACACCGCATGCTTCAAAAGGTCAGCTTTCACCGGTGGCTGTTCATTCCCTCAATGCCACCATTAGTTTTCCCCAAGGAACAAGGTTCAACAACTGAGGAAACACTACCAGGTCATGGGCAAGCTGCTGAGTGAACTGAAGCGTCCTGAGGAGTAGCGTGGTCCCGCAGACACTCTCCTCCCCATCCTTTCTGCAGTGGGCACAGACAATGTGCTGCTCCGCTTCCACTCGCTTCGGCCGGACATACCCACTAATGCTGAGACCTTGCACTCCCAAGCGCTCTGCCGACTCCTGACGGGTGCAGAGGAACTTCACCATCAAATACTAGGGAGGACAGAGAGATTTAAGGAGGACTCAGAAGCTGGAATACGAATGGGAGAGAGAGAAATGCCCTTCTGGGAAGGTCCCCCGAGGACTTTAATAATTAGGTTCCACTCTCCCTAGCACGGGGCACAAAACAGAAACCCAACATCTCAACAAACAGAAAAAAAAAGTTGTGCTGAATCGTGTCGGGCTTTGGGAAAGATCACAACAGGAAAAACAGCATTACTCCCTCTTCGCGGCATAGGGTAAAACAGGATGAATCAGAGACATATATCTGCTCTGTGGCCCAGTCATTTTGAAACAGAAACCAGGTATGTGGTAAAAACAGTCGACAAATGCCCTAAGGAAGCCCCCAACTAATATACAATACAACAATACAATAATACAACCATAGCCCAGGACACAGACTTGTCCGCTCAAAGACAAAGCCATTTTAAAGCCCGACTTGCGTGCAAACTCTCTGCGTCTTGCAGTAGAAGCTCCTTTGTCAAGAGCCATTCAGACTCCACTACTCGAAGGTATAAATACTTAACTGAACACCTACTACATATGAGCCCTAAAGATAGTTCTTATTTCTCTTATATTGAAGCTTCTAAGATTTACACTAAGGGTTAAAAAAATGAGGTAGCTGGATAATCACTGCTCCTTTCACAACCATGGAGACAATCTCTCGTGCGCTTAGGCCAGTGTGCTTTCTGCTTCCCAGCTGCAGACACCCTACCCCACACTCTCAGCCTGGCTGTGGGTGGGGACTTCATCGACTTTCAACACTTGGGAGCACACCACCTTTCCCAGGAAGCCTCCCCTAGTGAGCTCTGGGTGCAGTAAGACTCTCCTTCTCTGGGCCGTGACAGCCCCGTACATCCCTGTATGTGGCGTCTCATCCATCTGTGTCCCCGTGAGGGGCACAGTCATGGCCGATTTGGCTCTAGGGCTCTGGGGCTGGCACGGGGCTGGCACATGCTAACCACTCCATAAACACGGACAGAATAAAAGCAGGGAGTGGGCAAATGTGTGAAGGCCAAAACTCACTAATGCTTACTTTGGCAACTCTGCACTGCTGCAACTTGACATCTGCTTCATCCCATTCTTCTTCTAGCTCAAACCAGCCAATAGGGTCATCCTCGCCAAGGTCATCAGCTGAGCAACCAACCCTGTAAACACAATGGTAATCACAAAACATTTTCCTATTTCTACACTTCTCAAGGGTCTAACAAATAAAGCAGCATCTGAGTGGCACTGAATTGTATGTGTGGCCTGCAGTTAACAACCAGGGACAGGTTGTGGCACCTGGTGCCTCTAAGTGTGTGAAGTAGTTGGTGGTGATCCCCTCCCCATCCCTCAGCCTCCTTATCCGTGACATAGGAACCAGCACCAGTGCCAAATATAATCTAGGAACTAAAGAGGAAGTCTGTTTCTCTAGATAGCTGGCATATTTGAAGAATGAGACATGAAACCGAGGCATCGGAGATGAGCAACTCAGGAGGAAGGAACAATGCAACAACCACTGTGTGCTTCTAGAAGTATCCAAAGGAGAGACAGGTTCCATCGTTTTCTTTCCCTAGGTCTGGCTACTATATGGACGATGAGCCTGAGGTTCGGTGCACTTGCAACAACTGGAGGGTAAAAGCCAGGGAGCGTTCAGATCCTATAGCTCCAAAAAAGGAAACTGTCAGCCTCCAATTTTTTTCCTGTTCCTTAAAAGGTCCTTCCAGGGAAGCTAAAGGGAGCACAACTCCAGCCACTTCTGTTTACAAACCAGACATTTGAATTGTACTCCCTTTTCAGGAATTAAATAACCAAAGGAGAAAAAGACAGTCTTTTCAAGTCACATCTGTAAAACTTTCCAGTACTTATCCTGTAATATAGCTAGCAAGCTAGCTACACGTGTGTGTTCTGTGAGGACGAGCTAACATGGGCATGCACGGCAAGAAGATGTAAAGATTAAGGTCCTGAGTAGGTTCTGTAGCAGGGAGAAAAAAATGTTCTCCTCTTACCGTAAAAATTTCATGACATAATTAATCCTAAAAACCAATAGCACAGGTAGTATTCTGTCCTAACCCAAAACCATTTCATCAATATCACATTGGAAGATTTTTAAATTTGCTCTGTGGCAGCCATTAAGAAACTCTTTCAGAGAGAGAGACAGCTGGCTAGAGTCAGAGAGCACAGAGAAGCATCCTTGTTCACTACACCACACAGCAGGCAGAGGGCAGAAAAGAGAACTTCACCCTCCTAAGTATGCACAGTGCCAGTGGGCACAGGGGCAAGCTGACTTACCCACATCTGGCCAGAAGGACAGAAAAGAAAAGAAAAAGGAAGAAGATAGGTACGTGTACATTAACATTTTGATCTGCAAACTGGAGAGAGATTGATACCATGCAGGCCAACCAGACCAAGATTTCAGAGCAGTGCAGGCTGGAGCCAGAAGCTAAAATCAGCAAGGGAGTAGTGAATAGGCCTACATCTAGGGTAAAAGAAAGACCTACATAAGGGGTGAAAGATCTTATTTAACAGCAGGTTTAGGGAAAAAAACTTATTTTAATCTGTTCCAAGAATAGGACAGAGCTGCTTAAAAACAAGTATAATTTCTAGTTATCATCATCAAAAAAAAAAAAGGGGGGGAACCTTTTGAAAAATCATATACATATATGGTGGGGAGGAAGATTTTAGGAGTGAAGGGGACTTGTTCAAGTTCAGTTAGAGGCCTAGAATTAACAGTAGTGATCAACTGAACATAATCTAACCACTGAAGGGCAGTGAGTTCTCCAGCAGGAAGGGGATTCCAGAGGCTGAGCAACCATCGGTCAGGAATGCCACCAAACCAAGTCCAGCAGACAGAGAGAGTTGTTCTAGATCCATGCTATTCAAAGTGTGGTCCACGGGTGGGGAATGCCATCACCCAAGAGCTTCTTACCAGAGTCTCCACCCAGAACTACCAATCAGGATCCATGTTGAACACAGTCCTTGGGGACACGTACACACACCCAAGCTTGGCAACACAGTTCTGGATGACAGTTAAGGGCTTCTGGTAGTCTAGCACCCCGTCACCCAAGACAAGTCTGGGGCTCAGCTCTGTTAACTCACTGCTAGGAATGAGGGGGGCAAGGCTGCCTGAGGCTCACCAATGACCTCTGGGCTGAACCGGGCAGGTCCACTTGCAGACTTTATCCACCTGAGCCTGGGTAGCATGTGATACTGCTGCCCACTCTCTTCCTTTAGCATCACGGCCCTTGGCTTTGCGATGACACACGGGGGCCTCCCTGCTGCCTGTCAGCATGCTGAGCTATAGGGTCTCTCTTCTCTCCCAGGCCACATACTCTTCCAGAATCATCTAACTCACTTAAATCATCCTTTAAATGTCTCTCCTGTTGGTACCTTTCATACCTCTTCCCAGCTCCAACGCACATGTCCAATGAGCTGCCAAGTACTTCAAAGTCTGCTGAGACCTCAAGTTCAACAGAACCAACACAGAGCTCATCAGCTTCCCCAAAGACTGTTTCCCCAAGTCATTTTCTATAGAGAAGGACACTCCCAGTGGCCTCACCTGCCTAGTCCTAAGTTCCTGGCTCTCCCGGTGCCTGCGGCATCCTTACTCCTCTGCTCTACACTCAGTCACCTTCTGGTGGTCTCTCACTGGGCCACCACCTCCCCATCACTGACAGTGCTGCTGTGGTGAGGTGACCCCTGCCTCTGGCTTCCCCCTCCTACTCCATCCAGCTTCCATGCTGGCTCTCCCTGGCCACACACAACATGCAGTGTGACACAGAACAGTACTGGTAAGGCACACATCTGGTCTCCTTATTCTTCCCTCCATGCTAGCCCCCTATCCTTGCTTAGAGGATCAAGCCCAAGCCTTGACTCAGGCTGCCTTCCGGCCCTCTAGCTCCTGTCCCGCCACTCTCCACCTCACAGTACACTTCTGATACTTGCAAGTCCCTGAGCTCACCATACTTCACCCGAGTTCTCAAGTCTGCTCTGCTCTTTGCTCAGGATCTCTCCTTCCACTTCTTCCTGTGGCGGTTCCAAGGTATGTCGTCCTTTGTAGCTCTTTCTACAAACAACACTCGCTCCAGGGTCTTTCTTCCCAGAGCCCCCACCCCTCCTGCCCAGTGCTGACACTGTGAGCTGACAGTGAGCAACACAGAGCAGGGACCGTGCCGACGTGTTCACTGCATCTCTTTTGCACCCAGCATCAGGCTCAGGGCAGAGTCAGTGATTAAAAGTATCTCCAATAAAAGCATGATTAGGAGGGGGGAGGTTGGAGTATCAGTAAGCTTCCCAGTGACTAGGTAACACTCATGACAGTGCAGGCACGCATCAGTACCCAGCCATTCTGGAGATGCATATGCCTGGTTACAGAAGGGACCAAGTTAAGAATCTACAAGCAAATTACAACATGTTTTCACAGATACTGTTAGAAAGCAATGAATGTTCCTGACCACTGGGGATATCCAGGAGCAGCTCTTCCACAAAGATACGAAAGCATATTTTGCCAGTAAGAAAACACATATGGACTTATTAACTACAAAGATTTTTATTCTGTTCCTTACCTGCTCTTTACAAATTGCCTGAATTCCTGAAGCTTCCACTTGTCATATTTTTCAAACCTTTTGAAGTGTTCTTCGGCATGAAATTTTTCAGAAGATGAGTTATAGGCAAACACCAACCCACACTGGGCACCGATGCCACCACGTCGAACCTAGAAACAGAGATCTAGCTCAAATACATGGAAGGTACAAAAATCCTGTGGCTGTTTTGTTTCCAAATAACATGGTTAAATTCAAATGGCTTAAAGGGAAACTCAAAATGATATTTTGAATACATTAAGTCCTGGAAAAAATTAAAAAGCTGCTTCCTAAGAAGAGAGCCCTTATCTTTCTCAATCCTCATACTCACACATTCCCAGACAAAAATCTACTCATCTCTGTGCCCGGTGCTCCGCTACAGTCCTGGCATGGGATAATCACTCAGCGAGAGGTGAAAATCCAGTGACAGGGACTTGGAAACATGACTCTATGTTTAAAAATAGCAGTAACATTGCTTAAAAAGGGTAGCGTGAGAATTACCATAATCCTGATCTGTGTAACTTGGAAGGCAGATTCAGTTCCTGCAGAAAAAATGGTACTTGCTCTGGTCTTTCCCGTCTCTGTAAGAAACCCTGCAAAAGGAAGACACTGAAGTGAGGACGACTGACTCCCTTGTCATGACCCTAAGAACTAACGGAGAGTAGGGGGTCGGGGGTATAACTAGTCTACCTGGTATTTTCATAAAACTCAGGAAGAGAGCTCCCCTCTATATAGGTGCAAGCTCACTGCCAACCCCACCTAACAGCCTGTGGCCAGGCACGGCCTCCTCAGCACACAAGCTTCCCAACCACACTGGCAGCCCTGCTCTGAGGTAGCAATAAAGAGATATCAAATTTATACAGATTGTGACTTGAATTCAAACACACAAAAGATAGGACCGCCAGTCGTCTTTCCATGCCATTCCTAAACCTGCCTGATGCTTGACCAGGTTAAAGGCACGTGGGTCTAGAGGACAACGCAGGGATGATGGAACTTCAGGAACACTCTGGCAAGGAAAGACTGTGCAAGACTTTGACACAGGCAGAAACGCTGGCCACACTCTTTGCACTCCCTCCACCGTTCATGGTTTGTGAGCTACTCAACTCCATAAACCGTAGAATAAAGACAGTTGTGTGGACGGTTCTGTCTGCAGAAATAAAGACGGTGTTCTGTGGAAAGGTACCTGCTGAAGACTGATCAATGCTGCACCTACCTGCAGGTCCCTGTGGCATTCTTACTGTCTGTATGTGTCTTACGAATTCTCCTTTGAACTGTGCATAACACCTCCCTGGTCTCTCACTCATTAATGAGATAAACAGTGTAACCATCCACTTTAGATTTGTATGAATCATGGTTTACCTCTTTTGTTGCTATTATCCTTTAATAATCCACAAAAAGGTCTGTTACCAGACCCAAGGCTGTCTTTCTCTTTCAAACATCTGTAAATGATAAAATGCACACACATGCCCACATCAGCACCAACCACTCAATCAGGAACCATGAACTCGCCGTAAACCACTCCGCCTGCTCAAGACCCAAAGATTAAACCTGCCTCATGCTGCTGCCTTCATTACACTAAATTCAATAGACAAAAATGTTTGAAGTTGAATCCCCATGAGACAATATGCAAAAGTGTCACCAAAACTAAGAAAGTTAAACCCAAAGGAGCACAGTCTCATTCAGAGAAAGAAGAAGCTAGGGCAGGACCTAGTTCTGCGGAACAGTAACTACGTGGTAAGCGAGGAAGCCACACAGTAAGAAACCCACACAACTCACTTCCAGTAACCCTAATCTGTGAGCTGCTCTGCTGTGTGCTCAAGGCCTCCATTAACTGACCACCCGCACTGGCCATTTGTCTCAAAGGAGCTGAAGCGGTAACTACATTGAAAGAATCAGACACTTTTTATTTTTTTTATTTATTTTTTTATTATTTATGATAGTCACAGAGAGAGAGAGAAAGAGAGAGAGAGAGAGAGAGAGAGAGAGGCAGAGACACAGGCAGAGGGAGAAGCAGGCTCCATGCACCGGGAGCCCGATGTGGGACTCGATCCCGGGTTTCCAGGATCGCGCCCTGGGCCAAAGGCAGGCGCCAAACCACTGCACCACCCAGGGATCCCCCTGAATCAGACACTTTTTAAATGACATTGCCACCAAACACACATCGAAAGGTTTCTTCCAAAGCCTAAAAGGTGAATAAATAAAACTTTGTTCTTTCTTTCCTTGGTAAAAAAAAAAAAAAAAAAAAAAAAAAAACAGCTCATGTGATGTCCTACAGCTCGGTTTTTTTTTTTTAAAAGACTTTATTATTTATTCATGGGAGACAGAGAGGCACAGAACACAGGCAGAGGGAGAAGCAGGTTCCCTGTGGGGAGCCTAATGTGGGACTCGATCCCAGGACCCTGAGATCACGCCCTGAGCTGAAAGCAGATGCTCAATCCCTGAGACAGCTCCCTCTGTTTTGATATCATTCCCCTACTCACCCAATTTCTTTTCTTAAAATGACAGTAAATAAATAACAAATCACAGATTTAAAATATTTCACAAATCTACCCCTTCGTTCTGTCGGTAGCACCTGGTAGTCTTTTAGAATACGGGACAGGAAAGTAGGCCGTTCGGAGGGTCAGTGTGGGGGTTCTGGCACTCTGGGCGGCAAAAGGCACTTGTCCAGAGCGGCACTTTGTGTATTTGGGAAGCCTAAAGTCTACCAGGGAAAAGAGCCTCTTTCCCCGTAAAGGAAGAAAGAAATCACTCAAGACTCAGCTGTTCTGGCCGCAAGGACCTTCCCCTACCTGACCTATCTCCCCAGACTCACTTTCTGTAGTGAGCAACAGAGACCCAAACCTAGAGTTACAAGACACAGACCGTGATGGCCATGGAGTGAGCGACCAGGGGAAACCAAGGCTCACACACATCCCACCTGTGTACTTGTCAGAAACATAACCAAAATTACCAGCCCACCAACTACAACTATTTTACAAGATCCATCCACAGGAGGGAAGTGGAAGGGAGGGAGGGGCAGTGGGCAGAAGAGTCACAGGGAGAGTAACACAGTACTCAACTCTCATTCTACAAAAAAACGTGAGGTCCTTTTGGACTTTGACTAGAGTTATAAATCCATATACTGTTTTTTAAGATGCTGAAAATACTGTGTGGTATTATAATGATGGCTACATGTCACTATACATTTGTTTAACCTCCCAGAACATACAACATCAAGAGTGGACCCTAAAGGGGGTGCCTGGTGGGCACAATCATTTGGGCATCGACCTTGGATTTGGCTCAAGTTGTGATCTCAGGGTCGTGAGATCAAGCCCTGAGTCAGGCTCTCTGCTCAGTGCAGAGTTGGCTTCTCCCTCTCTGCCCCTTCACCTGACGTCCTCTCTCTCAAATACATAAATAAATAAATAAATCTTAAAAAAAAGAATAAAAAGAAAAAGAAAAGTGGATCCTAAGGTTACCTATGGACTTTGAGTGATTATAACATGTTGACATAAGCCCATCCTCAGTAAGAAAATGCCTCCCTCTGGAGTGACGCTCATCATGGGGGAGGCGGTGCATGGGGGAAGGGGTTATACAGGAATGCTGTGTGCCTTCCTCCAATTTTGCTATAAACTAAAACTGCTCTAAAGAAAAGTCTTAAATAAAAGAAGAATAGATGGGACATGATTTGAAATGGTAATAAAAGGGATGCCTGGGTGGCTCAGTGGTTGAGCACCTGCCTCTGGCTCAGGGCGTGATCCATGGTCTCAGGGTCGAGTCCCACATCGGGCTCCCTGCCTGGAGCCTGCTTCTCCCTCTGCCTACATCTCTGCCTTTCTCTCTCTGTGTCTTTCATGAATAAGTAAATAAAATCTTTAAAAAAAAGAAAGAGTAATAAAAGTAAAATAAAAAGATAAAATAAAACAGAGACTTTTCAGTGGATGATGATGAGAGTACAAGACAAATCCACCTATAGGTTATGAGAAGGTTCTGTCTTCTATGCTCTGGAGACAAAACTCCTGACTCTCCAGAGAGTGAAGAAAAATGCAGAGCCTTTGGCAGAGTGGTCTTGCCTGTCCTGGGTCAGGGAGGGAGGACAAGAGCCCACAGTGTGGTGGGGGAGTGAGCAGCCTGTGTGGCCCTTAGCAGGTGAAGGAAATGTTCCTGCAGAGGTTGCGCAGCAAGGGTCTGTGGCCTGTAAAGTCCACCAGGGAGAGGAAGCGGCCTTAGCAGAAGCACACAGGGGATAGAACAGAGGAGAGGCGACCGCCAAGAACGCAGGTGTCCGTGAGGAAGGCTCAGGAGAAAGCAAATTCAAAGCAGGAGGGCAATTCGTGCCAGTGTTTGATGGCTGCCAGCACATTTCCCTTCCTGGGCTGAATTAGCCATGTTCCCAACAGTCCACTTACCCTACGGGGGCACACGCAGGAAGTGAGCCAGTTGGCCAACAAGACGGATGAGGAGAGCCTCACCGACACCCTGGGACAAGGCAAAGGGCCCACACCACGTGAGAGAGAGCCTTCACAGCTCTGTGTTGGTACCAAGTGAAGACTGAGGCTTTCTTCCAGACATTCCAGATCCAGGTGAGCCATACTGAGATAGACCCTTCCCCTTAACTATCTTTTCAGCAATATGCTTCGGACCTGCTGAGGGTTTTTTTTAAAATTAATTAATTAATTAATTAATTAATTAATTAATCTATCTATCTATCTATCTATCTATCCATCCATCCATCCATCCATCCATCCCTGCTGAGGTTTTTAATGCTTTAGGACAACACAATAGAAAAATCATCTGAATTTAAAAATGGTGACTTTGGGATGCCTGGGGGGCTCAGCAGTTGAGCGTCTGCTTTCAGCTCGGGGCATGACCCTGAGGTCCTGGGATCAAGTCCCTCACTGGGCTCCCCACAGGGAGCCTGCTTCTCCCTCTGCCTGTGTCTCTGCCCCTCTCTCTGTGCCTCTCATGAATAAAAAAAATAAAATCTTTAAAAACAATCAATTTTTTAAAATGGTGACTTTTTAGATTCCAAAAGGAAGAGTCCTCGCTTTTCAAAATCGGAGGGCTCAAGTATATGCAAGCCATTACATGTGACTGACACCAAGCGGGATACCCGGGCTGCCCTACAGAAGGCACAGATGGTTCTAGAACCACTGCCTTATGAAGGCCGACCTGGTGCACAGCCTACATGTCTTAAGCAGCCCAAGGCCCAGCCCACGGTCCCCACAGCCAGAGGACACACTGCGGCCTCTCTTGCTCACCAAACATGGACAGACCCACCACTCACCATCTCTCGTCCACGGCTCGACAAGGAGGTTTTCAGGCCCTGATTTCTCTTCTTTCCCTTTAACATCACAGGCCTGAAGGGTCAGCTGAAGAGGTTTACCTGATCGAAGAAAAATAGAGGTTGAAATGAGAGGTTGAAGGTGGTGCTAGTTTGTAAAAAAATAAAAGCTAGCAGGCATGCCAGTGGAAGTGGAGCACAGGTGGCCCCCACACTGCTGACTGCAAATGCACTCATGTAACAGCTAAAACAGAGAAGCTATACTGGACAAAAGCTGGCACCGTTCTTCCATGCCTTCCTCAAACAGACCACGCAGAGCTCTACATCCCTATGTAATTCCAAGAAGAGGTCTCTAGAATAACTACTATTCTGAAACAAAGCACATCATAAGATACAGATTCATACCACAGATTCACAGTTTGGGAGATGGATTCCTAAAATGGTGTTTTGGAGACAATACTTAATTTTATTATAATTGCATTTAAATATATAAATAATATCTTAGGGTCTTGGGTGTTGTTCCTTTAATATACCTGAAGGCAAATTTTGAAAGTTTTAAGAATTTTTAAAAGTACCATTTGCTACGATGACCTGAAAGCTTTTCTTCCTTTCCCTTTTGTGTTAAGACTATGATGAATACCCATTAACCTAGAACCCAATCCAGAACTAGGACACTGCCAATAACAAACATTCCTGCATGCATCACTCCCCTGTCCAGTGCTCCCAGCCCAAATAACTGCTCATGTGAATCGATAACTTTCCTGGAGAGTATTTTCCAAACACTACATACCCTTGCCATCCAGCTGTGCTTGCTACAGGCCCCTTAACCCCACAACAAAATGACCTCTTCAAATTTAGGGGGAAAATTGGATTTACCAGACATCAACAGTATGACCGTTAATTATTAAACATAAAATAAATGATTAAGTTGTATTAAGGCAAAGGTACAAATATCATGGCAGAGACAGCACTGTCTGCCGCTCTAACTGAACAGGATGGGATCCGATACTGGACTTTGTGGACAGAATCTTTAGCACTAGAGGCCGAGACAGTGAATAAGCTGTTCCTCCCACATCCACTGAGAAGGGTTAGGAAGGCCCATCCTGGTCAGCAGGAAAGCACGAAGGTGGACTCTTTGCTGAGCCCTGGTGGGCAAAGCGGTGGCAGGCAGGCAGCTCTCAAGAGGGATGGCAGAGGGGTGCAAGTCTAAGACCAGGATCCCTCCCTCCCTGAGATGGAAGGTACTCCAGCTTCCCAAACCTCTTGGTCTACACAGAGACACACCTGCACCTCCTCCAGGATGGCTGTGATCAAATGGCCACTAAGCCTAAGTGATCAGGCCAGTAAATCCCAAGAGTACAACCCCAGGGACACTCAGGCCCTCTTCTGATGCTGCCATCAATGAGCCCATACCCTCTTCTTTTTGCCCTCCCCTGTAGGAGAGGCTATGTCATCCCGGAATCATGGAGGATATAAGAGGATGCCAGGTTAGTGATGGGTTTGCAGCTGGTCCAGCACGCCTTGCTCGTTTACCGTATTTAAGGAGCAGGGTCTGCCTGACTGATGCCATGGAGGAGATGAGGGACGAGGCATCGTAGCGTGTGTCCAGGTGGTCAGCAATGGTACACAGACAGCTCAGCACTTTGGCAACACTTCCTCTTGCTAGTGCAAAGGCCAGAAGAGTCAGCTCCACCTCTGGAGTCGAACAGCAGCTATAAACAAAGAGCAAAAAACTTTTCACTTCTTAAAATCATGAGAAAACCCAGGCAGCCCAAATCCCACATCACTGACCAGCATCAGTAAAATCACATAACACATGCTTTCTCTGTGTTCATCAGACATACTTTCTCAAAATCCACAAGATAACCTAAAGAAAAACTAAATCAACCCATAGGACAAGGAAATTCAATCCTTACCTCTGTGCCCTTACTCTGTAACTATTAAATAATACTAACAATATCAATTTTAACAAGTCAGACTGTATCAACCAAACAACAAATAAACCACAATAAAAAAGCTGCTACATAAAAAGCCTCTGCTACAAAGAACGAATACTAGCAAGACGTCAAGAGCTCATTCCCCCAAGTACCAACAACTTACCTCAGGTGTGCTCCAACACATGCCTGTCTTTTTAAACCCATTACACTGCAACTTTTCAAACTGTCGGCACTATGACACAGTGCCCTCAGGGCCAGGTGGAAACAGGACAGAGGACAGCAAGCACTGCCTGTCAAGCCACTAAGGAGCCTTGCCTGGGCCCACAGATGAGTGGTGTGAGCACCTACATAGAGGCAGCAGGTGCCAGGTGAGGCCATGGGCTGGGGCTCCAAACAGGTGGAGAGCCTCTGCTCTGGGGACTCTGAGACACCTGTTCTGGCTGCATCAGAGGCCCCCCCACCTCCATACCCACCCCCTGGGGTCAGGTGGTGTCACTAGATAATGGAGCTTAGAGGGCTAAACTATGATTTCACTTTCTTCAGTCACTAAAAATGAGCCATTTTTAGCGTTGATATTTAAAACACTAGAAATTAAAAAAAAAAAAAAAGACTTTAACAAGCATACAGACCATCTACCCTTATAAGCCTCATCCCATCAACCTGGACTTTACCTAGTTATCCTTAAGAGGAAGCTGTCCACCTCTTCTAGAACGTTGGGAGACAGGAAAGTTGAGACATCTGTAGATCCTGGTGAGAGGGAAAGTGGAGGCATGTGCTGTAGTGCCTTCCTGCAATTGTGAGATGGAAAATCAGAACAAATCCAGGCAAAAAGGTAATTTCATAATATTTGATGAAAACCAAATTGTTAGGCACCTGTTGGGATTAATCCCTCACAAAGTGTTCCCACAGAGAACTTGGCACACAACATCAAGCCAGCTTTTCCCCTAGGAGTCATGGTGCCAAGTAACTTCATGGAAATTCCTTCTTTTTTATTTATTCTTTCTTTTAAGAGTTCCATTTCCCTCCACGAAGACTCATCTCACTCTTTGGGAACAAGTTCTCATTTCATGTAGGGTGGGCAAAGACACACAAACTCTACAGAAAACTCCAAAGTTCTTCAGATATGTGACCCCGCAGAGGCCGAGCAGGTTGTGGCCCAGTAAGAAGATTATTTATACATACGATTGTAAGATCGATAGCATCTAAAGACATGCAGGAATTTTCTTTCCTCCTAAACATATGAGCACCTGTCACAGTTTCTATTCTTGCCTGTGTTTCTTGGCCTTTCTGCCTTTTTTTTTTTTAAGATTTTATTTATTTATTCATGACACAGAGAGAGAGAAAGAGACAGAGACACAGACAGAGGGAGAAGCAGGCTCCATGCAGGGAGCCTGATGTGGAACTCGATCCTGGGTCTCCAGGATCACACCCCAGGCTGAAGGCGGCGCTAAACCGCTGGGCCACCGGGGCTGCCCACGTTTCTGCTTTAATGTCTGCTTCAGTGTTTCTCTTCTTTCGTCTCCTCTTACGTTAATCTTTCTGAAGTTTTACCTCCTCCAGACTA
This sequence comes from Nyctereutes procyonoides, assembly GCF_905146905.1. Taxonomy (NCBI): domain Eukaryota; kingdom Metazoa; phylum Chordata; class Mammalia; order Carnivora; family Canidae; genus Nyctereutes; species Nyctereutes procyonoides. The sequence continues at coordinate 59,396,478 of NW_026575140.1, read as the reverse complement.
GCAGCCATCAAACAAATTTATGCAACCAAAAATCACAGGGTCCTCCTTTATGCCAGCAAGTGAGCTGGGTGAGTGAGTCCACTGTGAACAACTTAAAGGGATACAAAAAAATAACTCAAAGTTCTACAACTGACAGTCAATTATATGGTAACAATAATGAGAATCCCTCGAACAATTTATTTCTATTTCAAGACAGAGACACTAATATAAAGCCAATACTGTGTCAGCCTCCCTCTGCTCTCATTCTTCCCTTGCCCTACAAGGAGCCGTGCAGGACAGCAGCCACACCAAATGCAGCTGCTCTGTGAGTTCAGCACTGCACATGAGCATGCAGTGATTGACCAGATCTATTTCTACTGAGACAAGTAAACAATTTTGCTTCATAATGTTTTTTATTTTTCCTCACTGAAAATTTTTCAAAAAATTCTACAGTAGCTTTAGATCACCGATACTTAAACATGAGGAGTAAAAACATAATTGCAGATTAACAATTACAACTGTTTAGATATACAAACTTTATATATATCCATTCAACAACCTAACATATCTTCACAAAAATAAGGTAGAGAGCTCTCCTTCTTCCCCTTCCTGAAAGCTCAGTCCATAAGGCAGGCACTTGTGTGTTTGGGTGGGAGGGCATGGCAGCATGGTGGCCCCTGATGGGGTGCTGAGCACCGTGAGAGAGGATCTGCACACAGGATGGCCCACTAGGGCCACTGCAAACCCAGGAGAGCGGCCTGGTGCCAGGCCAGGGGATCCAGGGGATCCAGCAGAGCACGTGCACAAGGACAGCCCTGCAGAAGCCCTGCCAATGGTGCTGGAGCAGGAGTCGGGTGAGGAGAGTGTCCAGGTGAGAGCATGGGAGATGGAACACTGCTTACGTTGATTAGGACTAATTAAATAAGTAAATGTAATAAGGGAGGTGGGCAGCAGTTTTCTCATCATCAGAGAAGAGAGGTGCAATTACAGAGAGAAAACTAGAATGAACACTGGTGCTGGATCAGGACCGAGTATCACTGCAAACTCCAGCACCAAAGACAGAAATGAATATGGCTGTAAATGTATGTAACGTACACAATGTGCATATTACACACATGTGCATATTACGTATGTACAACACGTACTTCCTCATGGGGTCCACTGAGAGGGCCTGAGATATGCAATACCCCACCTGCAATGAGCTCCATGTGTTTCATTCCTAAATATCATTCTCCACTAAAAGGGATAATGACTCCTCAGAAACAATGGCTGATTCCGGGACTAACACAGGGAGCATTCAAGACAGGCCTGCGATCTCTGTTGTTCTAGAAAGTAAGGAAGCATTCCAAGCTGCTGAGGACATGTCAAAAGGACACATGAACCAGGCTAATGGAGTTCCCACTGGCCAAATCTGGACCAGTCTAGATATCAACACTGTGATGTAACCCACAGGAAACCATGAGTCCACACCCATATAAAGTTTGAGGAAGAATGGGACATTTACAGTCTCAAAGCACATCCTCACAAAATACTATACCAAGACAAAAAAAATCCCTTTACAATGGAAAAATCTGGCAGACTCCACTTCCTTCAAGGTGTCAAAGTTAATATGAGCAGAACTAGCAGAGGACACTCTAACGTTGTGGGTCACCTGACGGGACATGCAATGAGAACACATCCTCTTTCTGTGATACTCCTGCTAATGACATAAAACCTAAATTTAATCATTATGAAACATCAGATAAACCAAAACTGAACAACACTCCTAGAAATAATTTTCATTAACCTCAAAGTCTTAACATAGAGGAAAGACTGAGGAACTGGTCCACACGGAAGGAGCCTAAGGAGACATGACAAGGAAACACAGTGTGGCCTGGGTCCTTTTGCCACACAGGCCATTCCTGGGACAATGTGAGAGACCCAAAGGAGACCTGAGGCCTAGATGACAGCACTGTGTATCCCATGAACTTCCTGAGCTAGAAAGGGGCAGAGAACACTCCCTGCTGGCAGGAAACACACACTTGTATACTCAGGGACAACTGGGCACCAGGTTTGCAGACCATTCTCAAGTGGCTCAGAAGGAAATAAAAGCTGTTTGTACTGTACTGGCAATATTTCTCCAAGTTTCTAATTGATGTTTTTAACACAATTTTAAACAGGAAGCATGACAGAGGAGTATGGACAAATATGGGTCTCCATACGTGGCCCTGCCCACAGGAAAAAGTTCACTTAACAGCAACCACAAACATTCTCACAGGACATCCAGGGAACCCTATCAGTAATCTCTCTCTCAGGGACTGAACTTAAATATAACACGAGTACTTCCTTGCTTTTAAGGTTACATGTCACTACTTTTTGTCTTGGCTGTTACCACTGTGGCTTTTTGCCCTAAAAGGTTTTGGGGGGTTTCTTTAGATTTTTAATGTTTAATTTTTTTTAATTTAAATTTAATAAAGTTTTAATTTTTTACTTCATTTTAACTTACTTTTACCTTCTTAATTTTTATTTTCAAAGGTGCTCTCTACATTTAAAAATAAATTGTTTAGTATCTTTGAGAAGATCTCCCTCATTAGTGAAAAGATTCTCACTCAACCTTGAGTTCCAAGGCGTGATTCCCAGGGGTGCAACCCTGCCCGGTGACACACCTTGGGGAGCGTCACAGGACCCTCATCGGTGACACAGGAGTAAGTTTTACATGTTTCACAATGTGAGTAGGTAAATAACGCACAGCATCTGAAGGTGCTGTATCTGATACAAAGTGCTCCATGAATGTGAGCAACCTGCCCCATGGGTGAGGAACAGAACGGCGCCTGTGATCCCCATCCCAAAACGGGAGCCGAAAGCAGACAAGACACACCCAGGTGCCCAGGGCTAAGCCACAGAGTCTCAGGGTCAGGCGGAGAGGGGGACTTACTGCGTGTTGTGCAGCACTGTCTGGACGAAGGCAGGGTTGGTCTCCATGGACGCCGTCACCAGAGAGGTCAGCAGAGACCAGTACCAGATGGCAGAAGCATCTGACACGGAGACCCCAGACGTCTTAACTCTCTGAAAGCCAACAGCCCTCAGACCATGAATTCTAGTGTCACATCCATCGCTAAGACAACGTTTTATGTTAATCTGGACATCTGTCAAGCGCAAACGACAAATTCAGTGTTGGATTAACTTCTTCAGTTCAGCAAATGCTAGGCTCCCAACTAAAAGCAAAATAGTAATTCACATTTTGAAAAGAAAATTCTGAAATATACTTTGAAGCAAGAAATAAATAATGTGTACAATGGAGCTAGCATATAAGTTTGTCAGATAAGCATCACCAAAATTAGGAGTCCTAAGAATAACATGTAAGTGTAAGGGTGGCTTAAACCTTTCCATCACAAAGTTTCTTAGGAATTGATGCATCTTGAAAATTAACACAAAGATCACTTTTTAAATCCCAATTATAAATACACAGGAAGAAAATGTCTAGAATTTTTGATAGTGTTCTGAAATTTTGATTTAAACAATAGCTGGCTCACAGCAGTTGTGAGAATTTATTTTTAATAATCAAGTCCAAATAGATGACACAGGCATGACTCACTTTTAAGAGCTGTCACAATTTCTTATTTGGGTTGGAGAGGAGGAGGTGACAAGTTCAAAAGCACACAACTGAGAGAAGGGAGCAGCACAGTGTGAGACAGCAAGCGTCTACTCCAGGAGTTTAACTACTGCTTTGCCCAGGGATGAGACACAAAGACTCTACCTCCCTAGGCCTCAGTTCCTCTGAGCAAAGTAAGAACACTTCTTTTGGCCCAGGAAAGCATTAGGAGAAATGAGACAAAACATGAAGCATCCCGGCTCCCTGAATGCAAAAAGCCTGGAAAGAAATCACAGAATTGTGATTATTTCCAAAATGCCAGGTGTGAAGCAAGGTTATAATTGTATAAAAATGGAAACAAACTGAATGTCCCAGAATAAAGGGCTGGTTAAAATTAAGACAAATTCTTACATCACTAAATAAAGGTGTGAAGAACACATGGTCTGACAATGTGCTAAAAAAATTAAACGACAGCACAGAAAGAATATCACCATTCTTATAAATTCATGTACTTAACACTATGTTTTATCCTAAAACGTGTGCATGTGTGTAAACCACACACACATAAGAAAGGTTCTGGAAGGATCCATACTAACATATTCACAGTGACAATCCCTAGGTAATGAGATTTTGAATAATTTCTGTTAATCCATATTTTTCTAATAAGGAAACAAGAATAAAATACTTTTAATTAAAAAAGGCTTCTATAACCCTCTACAACACCATAAAGGTGAAATAATGGCTACTCCCATGTGCATCACGAGAAGCAAATCAACCTCCCAAGGAAATGTGACGGTTTCTCCACTTTAGAGGTCTTCCCACTGAGCAACCTCCTCCCCACCACCTGCCATCCAGTCCCCTTAATATAGAATGACAAGCATCTGAGCTGACTCACACAGCTGACTAATGTTGGCGTTCTCCAGAAGTGTCACATAGCCAGTGACATTGCTGGGAATGTGCACATCGCGGACATCCTGAAGATCGCTGGCACTTCTGCCCACGGCGACCGTCACCTGCTGCGGCATGTAGCTCTGGTCAGTGGCAGCCACAGCAATGGACAAGTGCCTAAGCACAACATCTGGCTTCATCTTTAAGCTGGAAAACATAGGGAGCACAGACTACAAATGTTTATACAGGTTGTCATGGGCCACATTCACAGGTTCCATCTCCATGATCCTAAAAACAACCAACCTGAAATGTTATGAGTTTCAAAGTCCTTATGAGCTTCTGCTTATGTCATGTCTGTAAAATTTCTTTCCATTCAAGATTAACCTCACATTCCCTTTTAAGCTATCAGTACAGGCAAGCAAGTACAATATGAACATCCTAAAAAAATCACTTTACCTGGCAAAAAGTAAATTCTAAACCTCGAGAACTGAATATATTCCCTCATCTATAAATTAGATGGCCAAAGGTCATATATACTCTCTATGAGAAAACAAGACAATTATTTCTATTTTCACCAACCGAAATTAGCCCATTCTCCGAAGAGACAGGTGACAATTTAGATGGCAGCTTCAAAAGTTCTATAAATACCAGTTTACTGCCATCAATTCTACCCCAGGGTTCCTGGTCATCCCATTCCCTTACTCATCTGCCAAACTGGCCAAGACAGCTGCATACAGATTTTTTAAATGCATGGAAAGGATCTTAAAAGGTAAAATCACATCTGAGATAAGAAAAGTATTTGCCCCTTGTGATATTAATTTTTCTGAAAAAGTAGTGAAAAAGATTTGAAATCAGTATTATAAAATACTAGTCAAACACTATTTTCTACCTTAAAATACCAAGTAGAGGAATTATCCATGTTTATGAATACATGAACCAGGTAGCATGATTTCATATAATTCCCTTTATTCTTGTTTTTTTTTTTAAGATTTTATTTGTTTATTCATAAGAGAGACACACACACACACACACACACACAGAGAGAGAGGCAGAGACACAGGCAGAGGGAGAAGCAGACTCCCCGCAAGGAACCTGATGTGGGACTCCATCCCGGACCCTGGATCACGCCCTGAGCCAAAGGCAGATGCTCAACCGCTGAGCCACCCAGGCGTCCCTCCCTTCATTTTTTTTTTCCTTTACTTTATTCTTAATGCATTTTCACAAAAAGTCACAATAAGAAAAAAATCAAGCAGTTAAGTAGAAAGTATTCTAAAATTTAGAAAATAATTTAATGCACTAACGAGACAAGAGAAAGCAAGAGGGTAATTTTCTTGGACTCTCAACTGGTGTTACACCACCCACCGAATCCAGTGTGAGCGAGCACTGCCATCTGATTGCCAGTATGATGATGTTTCTCCATTTGTCATCTTGTCGATGTCTGCAGGGTTGGAGGATGTTTCTATGTAAGCGTAGCACTTTGCTACTGACTTGAGTTTATCCATCTCTGGGCTTCTGGTTAGATCTCCAGGACTTTCTACAGAGAAAACCAAATTCTATCACATGACATCTCTTTCACAAAGGGGAAAAAAAGGATCATTTAAAATATCTAACATAAATATGCTTGGTATTTTGGCCCTGGAAAAATAAGTATTCCTTAAAAATCGCCTTCCCAAGAACTCATATAAAGCAGACATTGGCCAAGGGTTGCTCCCGGACCTCTGTGGTAAAATACTTAAATCATTGATGTATTTGCAAAACCACAACAGGGAAGAAAATGGTATCTTTCAGTTTAAATTTATATTTATTTAATTACGTGTGAGATTTTATAAACCATTTGTGTTTCTGAGAGCAGTTCAGTCCTACCCTCATCTACCTTCTGCTGGGTCACAGGTTTTCTTACCAGTTTGTATGCTATAGGACGCATATACACATGTACATACAGGGGATGTTTACTGTGAGCCAGGCACTTTTCCATATTTTTTCTAGGTACTAATTCAGTTCAGAGATGAGGAAACCAAGGCACAGAGAGTTAAGTAAGTGTCCAAGATCAGAGTTAGTAAAAAATCCAGGCTGTTGCAACATGTTACAAAATGTATTTTTGTTCCCTAGAATATCATTCAGCTTTTGACTCTGCTTATATCTTCTGCTGTACTTTCAGTTGCATCGTCTTAGTCTCCTGTAGTTTCCTACTCTCTAAGTCTTGCTTACCGAGGTCTCCCATCAGGAGTTGTGCACTAGGACTACTCTCTTCTGGTACTTTACAGTTTCTTTGCCGTTGAACATTTTAATCCACTTGAAATTGGTTTCAGTGAATGGAACTGAGGTAAAGAATCTGTTTTATTTTTTTCTCCAAAAGCTGGCCAGTTACTCTAATTCTACTCATTGACTAATTTGCCTTTCCATCCATTTGCAAAGCTGACTATACCTGGTCCTGTATTCCACGGGTCTGTTTTTGGACTCTATTATGTTCCATGGACCTGTCTATCCACACTATCAACTTCTGAGTGAGTCCAGACTGAGTGTAGTGGCTTTCCTCATTGATTCTACTACCACTTACAGAGTACCTTCTACGTGGCATGTACAGTTCTGGGTGCTAAGGATAATAACATGAACAAGGCAGACAAAATGCAAAGAAATAATAATGTCACAACTTCAAATAATAAGTGCCACTGAGACCATGAAACCTACAAAGGTGATAGTGACCAGAAGATGAGAAATGGTGGGGTGGGGGCGTTAATTAGATAGGGTAATGAGGTAGGGTAATGAGGAAGACCTCCCTGAAGTCACATCGAGCAAAATGTGAAGGGGGAAGGGGGGCAGGGGGAGAGACGAAAGCAAGTATGCAGATCACATTCTTAAGCTACAAACTGGTTACTGTTCCAGTTTTCAGAAAGGAAGGCAGGGAGAAGACCTTATTTATACTGCATTTGGAAGAAACAATGACAGAACATGTGTGCAGGAGCCCCCAGCACACACTTATACTTACCCTTTTCTCTCTGTACCAGCTGGTCCAAAGACTCCTTCAGAACAGAAGCCCTCATGGAGCACATGTTACTGCAGTGGTCCAGCATGGGGCAGGGGATGGCCATGCCGGAGAGTCGATTGCGGTGCAGGAAACGCAGGATCAGGGATGCGTGCACACCCAGACCCTCCTTGGACTCTGAGAATATGTCTATGAAACCTGGGCAGACAAAACCCATATTTGGTGTTTTTAGGAACCCACCACAACAGTATTCCCATGCTCTCTGCCTAGTGGCCTATCAGAATTGGCTGAATTAAAAGCAACCATTAAGAATCTTCATTGATATTCTCAGCTTTCATCATGTAAAAATCTAAACAAGTTTTAAGAAATGAACCAGTGGCAGGGGCGCCTGGGTGACTCAGTCAGTTAAGTGTCCAACTCTTAGCAATCTCAGCTCAGGTCTTGACTTCAGGGTCATGAGTTCAAGCCCCACACTGGGCTCCAGGCTGGGCATGGAGCCTACTTTAAAAAAAAAGAAAAGAAAAGAAATGAAATGAACCAGTGGTAATCTCAATTTAAAAATTAATTTTGTGGCGGCTGGCTTAGTCATGGAACGTGAGGCTCTTGATCTCAGGGCTGTGGGTTTGAGCCCCACATTGGCCTGGTGAGATTACTTTAAAATAAAAATCTGTAAAAATTTTAATTTCATAGAATTTTAGAAGACTTACAATAAATTATTTCAATCCAAGCTTTAAAATGTATAAGCTCTGAAATACTGACTAGAAGGGTTTTTTTGTTTTTGTTTTTAAAGATTTCATTTATTCATGAGAGACAGAGACATAGGCAGAGGGAGAAGCAGGCTCCCTGCGGGAAGCCCGATGTGGAACTTGATCCCTGGGGTTAAGACGTGAGCCAAAGGCAGATGCTCACCCACTGAGCCACCCGGGTGTCCCTCAACTAGAAGTTTTTAAACAAGCTTTGCATATAGCACGTCGACTAGGATACAGTTTATCGCATTAGAGAGTTTTTACACTACACTATGTAAGACGTGATTATGATAATGCAGCCACTGCCCTGCGCAGGATTCCTGGTGGCATTGCATAGCAGATAAGGCTCTGACCTCAAGTGCTCCTCCACTATCCCACCTTCCCCTCCAGCATGGCTCTGTGGAGTCAGCCGGTTCTGTGTGTCCCACTGGCCTCAACATCACCTGTTCATACTGACTGCTCCAGACATCCTGAGTGGCCCTCCTGGCTCCCCTTTATCTGGCATTAACATGAGTAATCTTATGGAGACACAAAACACAGGATGTCTACCCTGGGCTAAAACCCTTTCACAGTCCATCATAACCTACCATGTATATACAGGAACCATAGTGCCTGTAACCCCATGTGAAGGGAGGAGAGGATAAACCCAGCAGCTTCTCCTGGGGCACAGATATACTTGCAGATTTGGGGGAATTTCTTTTCTGTTGCTAGAACTTCTAATGAATCATATCAGACATAACAAAAAGTGCCTACATTATAAGTGTATGACTCAATGAACTTTCACAAAATGAACACCCCATGTAAGCAGCACCTCAAGCAAGACTCCAGAAGCCTCAGGAGAAATTATTTTAAGTGTAAAACAAACAGGTTATATCCAAGACTAAAATTTCACATTGATTTTTTTTTAAAGATTTTTATTTATTTATTCACGAGAGACTCACAGAGAGAAGCAGACACACAGGCAGAGGGAGAAGCAGGCTCCACGCAGGGAGCCTGATGTGGGACTCGATCTCAGGACTCCAGGATCAGGCCCTGGGCCGAAGGCAGGCACTCAACAGCAGAGCCACCCAGGCATCCTTTCACATTGATTTTTAAGATAGAACACAAGGATGAGGAGAACTGTGCACTGGAAGCACCCCATCACCCCATCCTGATGACACCCCCCAGACAAACCCTGAAGACACAAGTTCGATTCCCCAGGACTCAAAAATGCGTGCCACCTGCTGCCATCCATGTATAAGTTTTCCTTCATGGCAGACCCCACGGCAGCAGTAAGGTGATGACACTGCTGGTGGCACACCCATGTGCTCAGGACCGAGGTGTAAGCACAGACTCTTCTAACGGAAACATTTCTTCATAGGCCGCCACGAGCAGCAAGTCTGACAAACACTACGCACTAGAGCGATGATGTAAGAAAGGGACAAGCTCTGATCTTGCTTAGGAAGAGGGATAAGGAAACAATCCCAGGAGACAGGCCAGCCCAGCTCACCAAGGTTCAAGCTAAGACCATGATAAAGCAAGTTCTTTAAGCTGAGTGATGACAGAAAATGTTGACTAGATGGTCCTAGTCACAACTCTGGTACACAACCATTCGGGATCCAAACCCTGAGTTCTTCTAACCTAACTCACCTCCCCCAGCCACCCAGAGCAGCCGTGCAGTAAGTATTCTCTCAGGTGGGTCCCCTGGTCTCCCTGCTTCCTCTCCTTCCAAACATGAGTCTGAAGTGTCCACATAAAGCTCCAGAAGCTACCCATGTGCTGGTAACACAAAAGTGGGAGTAATACATAAATGCCAAGATGTAATTTAGCTAATAATTCAAAGCATAATTTTAACTGCCATAAGAGTAGGAAAAAAGTTCACATGTATGGACCACCTACAATGCTCTATAAAGATTACATAATTAAAGACATTTTGAGGAAGAATGGAAATCTGCATTCTTCATTAATATACAAACGTCATCCTTCCCTAGCTCAGTATGGCCTCTGCAGCAAGCCACAGAGGTCAAGGGCACACATGTACATTTATGCATCTAGCAAGTCTACCTGCCTCCACTGCTGCTCTTGCCAGGCTCTGCGCTAAGCATTACAACACCAACTGTGGAGTAGGAAAAGTTCTGAGATAAGCTGAGGCTAAAAGGATGATATGCAAAGTTTTTCCTTTCAAAAACTCAACTGTTTTCTCACTGGAAAAAATAAGAGAATAATTTAATTTCGATTCTGTCTTCTGAGTCCCCAGAAGAAACCATACATAAACACAAAGTTTTTTCATAGGTACCATGTAAAAGAAGTATTACTTATTTTATATTACTTTTATTATGACTCAAATGTCAGAGTGATAGCTTTCTAATAAACAGAAAACCCACTGGATGTCTACCACATACCAAAAATGTGTTAAATGTGAGGACACAGCAGAAATTAAAGCTCACTACCTTCATGGAGCTCACAGTGTTAAAACTAAAGACAAACACAGAGAAGAGGATAATTAATGACAGTGGTGACATGAGGCAAAAGATAAATGCAGGATGCTGAGAGAACATACAGTTCAGGCCAGGACCAGCTTCCTGAGAGGATGAAATTAAGAGGTCCACTGAAGAAGGTAGAGCTGTTCAAGCATCACTCTACTGGGAACACAAGAAGGTGACTACCTGGAACACTGACTCAGTTTGTGTGCTTCATGGAGACTCGTGGAGAAGCACATCTATTTCCCGCTGGCCTCGCCTCACCTCGCCTGTAGGACAGCAGCATTCACGTCAGCCCTATGAGAGCACTCTGTGGCCCTCGACACTCGGATGAGAGCCTTACCTGGGACAAGAGAACAGGCCTGCAGCTGTCTGATGATGTGGCTCAGCTCCCCCTGGAGATTGGCTCCACTGGAATTCTTCAGGGTCTCCAGCATGTACTCAGCATCAACAGTACCATCGCCCTCAGCATCAAACTGGGCAAAGGCCTACAACATAAGTGATATAATAAAATCACGTCTGTCCCAAATCCAGATACTTTGTTGCTGCCAGTGCCCTGGTGGTGGTTGGGGAAAGAGTCCATTTACATCACTCAGAGAATAAACAAGCTCAGGACAGTAAGTCACTGCACTCTGCAGAGCATATATATATAAATGTCATTACAGAGACACACAGTGTTATAACCTCCCTTTCCAGAGATTAATCTCCTTCTCCAAATAATTACAGAAAGCAACCAGGGCAACATTTTCCAGCCAGTTACAAAGTGTCATACATAAAGCTACCACCAGAGACTTGACTTAAAGTAGCACCTCAGGTTCCTGGGGCTTTTCCTTTCAAACCCACCTCGGACACAAGACTGAACTGGGTATTCACAGCGCTCTTTCCACTAACCTTTAGCCATAATTGAACTAGCTCACTGCAGGTATCGGGCAGTCTGGGGAACTGGGTATAGTATGGGATTCAGTTTGAATCCTGCTCTGTCACTAACAGGCTCTGTGACTTCCCACACATTCTGTTACCTCCGAAAGCCCAAGTTCCTTGATCTGAAAGATGGAACAAATATTATCAGCCCCTGCTGCTGTCTGGATGAGGACACATCTGAAGAGAACCCAATACAGTGAAAGCACATCAGAGCACAAAGTGCCCTGTCTCCTAACCTGCACTGCTACCCTCTCTTGTGTCCCTGGCACCAGCCCCTCCCACATTCAGGAGACTTTCCTTGCCTGGCAACAGCCCGATCTCCCTGGATCGCAATCCCTCCCCGATCAGTGGCTTCTTTCTTCCTGCTGATCCAATCACTCACAGACATCCCCCACCACGAAGTACCTCAGGAGTCTCCCACCTTCTTTTTTAAGTAATCCTCGCTCTTCATTAAAACTCCTGCCTTGGGACACCTGGGTGGCTCAGTGGTTGGGCACCTGCCTTCAGCTCAGGTTGTGATCCTGGGATTTGGGATCGGGTCCGGCATTGGCCTCCCCACAGGGAGCCTGCTTCTCCCTGGGCCTATGTCTCTGCCTCTCTCTCTCAGTCTGTGTCTCTCATGAATAAATAATCATAAATAAATACATACATACATACATACATACATACTGCTGTCTTTTCCTTATTTCTCTCCTTCATGGAATATGGGGAGGACCCACTGAGGTTTCAGGACCGACCCTATTTCCACCACAGACCTCCAAACACGGTGTTGAATAGGAACAGAGCAAATTCCTACACTCGGCTCCAAAAACCATGGGCATGAACACAGGATGGGGGGCAGAGTTCACGCAACAGAAAGACGCAGCATTCTATTTGCCCTTCCTTAACCTGACAAGATTATCCAAAAATTAATAGGATCCAAGGCTACACCGCTCAAAGAACAATGTTCAGAAGGAGAGAGAATTGATCAGCCTGTTCTTTTCTGATTAGACCCAGTCTGAAAGCTCCACACCTAAAGGAAATGAAATGGAAGGGATCAGAGGAAAGAGATGGTGGTGGTGTGAAGACCCTGCCTGTGAGAACGGATCCAGGAGTGCAGGCATTCAGGGTGAGGAGCAGGTGCCTGCGATGGGCTATCACGAGAAGGAAGCTGGACAAGCAGCCACAAAGAGTGTGCAAACCAATGCATATACCTCTACTTCCTCAAATCCCCCTAAGACAGTATTACCAAGGGATCTTTTTCTAAGAGCCAAGACAAAGACAACATTGTATCACGCAACAGCAACAATAGTTTGGAAGCTGGAGAACAGATGGAGGAACAGTGCAGGTCACTCATCCACAAGAGAGTGGGACATTGGGCTGGCACTGGGCACAGCAGAGACACAGGCTGCTCTGAGTGCAGGACTCCAACAGCTTTCACAGGACGTGGCAGCCACAGGAGCCATGGAGAGGGGACATAATCAGTGAGCGGCCTATTTTAAAAAGCAGTTAAAATTGGCTGTAATGCTGATCTTTAGGAATCACTGGGGTTTGTGTTCTTGTTTTGAAGGGAAAGGGTAGTAGCGGGATTGTGTATTTTTTTAAAAGAGTTCTTATCTATTAAAGATATTTAAGAAAACATTTATAGATGAAATAAAATACTTCTGGATGGAAAAGATTTGCTTCAAAATAATTTGGAGGAGAAAATAGGTGGGGTTTAGATGAAATAAAATTGGCCTTGAGTTGGTGGCTGTTGCAAATGGCAAACAAGAACATTCTATGATTAACTTTACTTTCTTATGTTTATTTTTTTAAGATTTTATTTATTTATTCATAAAAGATTCAGAGAGAGAGGCAGAGACACAAGCAGAGGGAGAAGCAGGCTCCCTGCAGGGAGCCTGATGTGGGACTCAATCCCGAGATCCCAGGATCATTCCCTGAGCCGAGGCAGACGCTCAACTGCTGAGCCACCCAGGCGTCTCTCTATTTTCTTATATTTAAAATTTTCCATTAAAACAAACAAATATAGACAACCCCCGGTTCTCTCTCTAATCAGAAGCCTGAGGGGTGGACTCCCTTGAGAGGGTGGTAGAGTCTCTGGACGATAAGTACCAAGCACGAGTGCTTACAGGGTAAAGGTTTATGAGACTTATCCTTCTGCTAGGGCTCCTAGAATGCTAGCAGCCAGTCTCACCCTCCAGGCAGGAGACAGGAGAGGTCTCCTCTGGGGAACCAGACAAGCCACAAGGACAGGCCTGGAGACACTAGTACTGGAGGGCTCCCCATCAAAGGGACCAACAAGTTCACCTTTCAGGGAGGCTCAGCCATCACCAAGCAGAGGCACAAGAGCATCCACCTCTTGAGTCCCCCAGTCTTTAGTATGAGTGGCTAGCCCAGGACCACTGGACATTTAAGGAAGGCTTCATGTGAAACAGAAAAAGCAAGGAAAGGAGAAAGGAAAGGAGAAGAAAATGTCAAAAAGATTATTCTTAATATCTTCAGAGAAATACTTTAAAAGACATTTTTAATACCGGCCTTACTGAAGTGTAATTCACATACCATAAAATTCACCCTTTTAAAGTATACGACCTAGTGTTTTAGTACATTTGGAGTAGAGGAGTCGGCAGCACTGCCACCTAATAAAAAAGGACCCTGAGATGTCATGAAAGACCAGGGGCCTAAAAACAATCTCTTCAGATGCTTGAAAGTTAAAAATATCACAGCAAAATGAAAATCTCAACATATCTGGGAAGATCAATCTCAAAAGGTTGGAAGGTAAATTGACTAAAGTGCCCAGATAGTAGAGCAAAAAGACACACTGATGGACACAAGAGGAAAACATCCAGAAGACCACCAGTCCAGGAGCCTGAGATCCAGACACGGTGAGCTCCAGAGAAGGAAACAGAAAAGTGAGGGAGAGAAATGACAATTCTTAGGATCCAAGATAATGAAGGATGTGAGCCTTGAAACTGAAGATGCTGAATACCATCCACGGTGGACAAAAGCCCATCATAATGAGATTTCATCACAGCTAGAGGCAAGAGAGGGCAAGAGAGGTTTCTCCTCCCAGGAAGAAGACAGTGTCCATGTCGGAGGTCAGGAGGCAGGGCCTGTTCGGCAGCTACACAGGAGCTGGAATAGCAGCGGGCCTCTCACATTCAGGGGGACTCTCTCTAACTTGGAGGTTAATACACACTCACAACACCACCAACTGCAACAGAGGCGAAGAGGCATTCTCATATACGCAGGGCTCTATGAACCAGTTAGTGTTCTCTTAATCAGAAATCTCCTAGAGGGTGCAGTCATCAGGATAGAGAACAGGCCAAGAAAGGGGAAGAATGTGGTCAAAGCAAGAGAGAAAATGCATCCCCCATGGCTGCAGATTCCAAGGCAGCACGTGCACAGCACACCTCAAGAACTCCCAAGCGCAGAGGGCAGCGGATCAGAGGCTCTTGAGGAGACGAGTGAGGGACTGTGTGCTGAACACAGTGCATGTGTTAGAAGAGATTCAGGCAAGTGGCACAGAATCTGGGGTTAAACTAATGCTAGAAGACCAGAAAATTAAGCACAAGAAAAGTACCAATTCCATCGTTAACCTCAGAAAAAAAAAAAAGATGTGTAGAAAGGGAACGCAGTCCTGGAGTACTGCACGGGTCAGCCGTGTACATCCCCACAAGAACATACGCACCAGGGGGTCTAAACAACTGTGACACAAATCTCCCAGGACAGGACACGTATGGATGTGGAAAGGACAAGAAGGTGTCAGACCACAATGGACTCTTTCTGCAGTGGGAACAGCATGGATAAAGTCTAAAGCTGAAAACTAAGAGTAAGGTAAGCACGCTGTCTGGTGACACGCAGGTACACCATGAATGAGCTGGCTGCAGGAGGTGAGCAGTGAGGGCTCCTGTAGAGCACGACCCTGGGTGGGACTGCAGATGACCAGGGCCTTTAGCACCAGCAGCCTCGTGGGCTTGGTACCATGTGAGAAACAAATATATGAAAATAAACAATTCTGAGTGTCCACTTCAAGCATGGGATATACTGGATGGGTAGCTTTACAACTTTTTTAAGTAGCCTAATACTTCCTCCTCTCTAAGTAAACATTTCACACAGTGAATACATCAACCATAAAAGATTTCTGGGACAACTGGAAAAATATGAACATGGACTGGGTATTAGATGACACAGAAGGGAACCGACAGAAAGGAGAGGACCATGGACTGAGAAAAGTAGGCTGCAAAAGGGTACCTTTTGCAGAGAGGCTGGTCTCACGTAGCTTTGTGCTGGTTTTTTAAGATCTATTTATTTTAGGGGGGCCTGGGTGGCTCAGTCGGTGAAGCATTTACCTTTGGCTCAGGTTGATCTCAGGGTCCTAGGATCAAGTCCTGCATCGGGCTCCCTGCTCACTGGGGAGTATGCTTCTTCCTCTGTCCCTCCCCCTGCTGGTGCTCTCTCAATCTCTCTCTCTCTCTCTCTCTCTCTCAAATATGTAAAATCTCCTAAAAAAGAAGTTTATTTATTTTATTTGAGAGAGGGAGAGAGGGCAACAAGAGGAAGAGAGAGGGAGCATCCCAAGGAGACTCCCCATGGAGCAGGGAGCCCGATGCAAGGCTCAATCCCACAATCCAAGCCAAAACCCAAGAGTCTGATACCCAACCAACTGAGCCACCCAGATGCCCCTCATGTCAGTTTTAAACAAAGCAAATATGCAGTTCCCACATTAGTACAAAACATCTCAGACGCAGAAACGTGAAAATATTATATGAATGTAGACAAAATAAGACTTGAAAGAAGAAACACCTGTTTAACAGTGGTTAACATGTCAATCTGCACATTGCTTTTGTAATAATGAAGGGGAATCTTAAAGATGAAGAAATCTTAAGCACAAGCTTCATATAAAAGTGGAGGCAGGGATGCCTGGGTGGCTCAGCGGTTGAGCATCTGCCTTTGGCTCAGGACGTGATCCCGGGATCCGGGATAAAGTCCCACATCGGGCTCCCTGTATGGAGCCCGCTTCTCCCTCTGCCTGTGTCTCTGCCTCTCTCTCTCTCTCTCTCTCTCTCTCTCTCTCTCTCTCTCCATGTCTCTCATAAATAAATAAAATAAAATCTTAAAAAAAAAAGTGGAGGCAGTGGGAGGAGACAGAAGGGAAGCAGAGCCTCTGTCTGCCCGTCTGTCTGTCTCAAGGCGTGAGTACCACAGGACGAGAAAACAGCCCCTTCCCCCACTTGTCAACAGCCCAGCTCAGTAAGTGACGTATGTACAGCCCCAGGTCTGAGGGGAGGGAGGCAGCTGTCGCCCACTGAGCTGGGATGACACACGGTGTGGGAAGCTCTGAACTAATATTCGAGCCCTGCGCAGAATACCATTTATCCTTCCTCACAGTAGTAGTACTTCCTACCGACCTCCCCATTTTCTAGATGCACAGAGGGCTCAGGTAACTTGTCTGAAGTCACACAGCTAGGACTGGAATCCAAGGCTCCAGAGCTAATAAGCTCTTCACAACTCCTCCGTGTGCTCCGAGAAGCCCCGGGGCTCTGAGCAATCTGGAGACCCCTGGCACAGAACCTGTCTCCAAGCTCCTCATTCTCTAACAGCACCTCCTGCCCATGTTCCCACAGAACTAGCCTTATACCTGAGACTCAGTTTCTCTAAACCTCAAGGTGGCCCTCAAGTCCTGTGTCCACCAAAACTCCTGCAAACTTCCTACTTGCTTCCCGAGTTTTCAGAGCTCTCTGCTTCCCAACTCCTGCATTGATTGCTGATAAAAATTCCATAGAAACAAGGCTATAAAAATAGTGACGTTTCTGCTATTATAAAAAGATTCCAAGGGCACCTGGGTGGCTCACTGGGTTAAGCACCCAACTCTTGATTTTGGCTCAGGTCATGATCTCAGTGTTGTAAGACTAAGCCTCACACTGGGCTTTGTGCTCACCATGGAGTCTGCTGGAGAATCTCTCTCTCCTTCTACCTCTGCTCCTTCCCTCCCCTCACCCCACTCATATTGTCTCTCTCAAAAAATTTTAATTTAATTTAGGGGGTGCCTGGGGGGCAGAGTCGGTTGGGCATCTGACTTTGCCTTGGGTCATGATCTCAGGGTCCTGGAATCGAGGCCCTTTAGGCTCCCTAAGTGGGGGAGTCTTAGGGAGAGGGAGTCTGCTTCTCCCTCTGCCCCTCCTCCCACTCAAACTCTCTCAAATAAATTGGTAAAATCTTTATGAAGTAAAAATTATATTAAAAATTATTTTAAAAAATATTCTGTTCATTTGTCAATACAATAAAAAGAATTTTCCAACAAACAAAAACAAAGACATTTTAGGTGGAAAAAAAAATCAGCATTGCTAACAGCTTCACTAAATAAATATGTAACTTCCCAACACTTGGAAATTGTCCTTAAAGAAATGTACAGATTTTTACAGTAACACTTAACACATAGTTTGTTTCATAGGACTTCATGGAATCCAGTTTGCTCGTGCACTCACTCAACACTCTCTAATAAGCAGCCACTATATACCTGAACCCAAGCTTGGCTCTGCGCCTATTAAAATAAACAGGGCGGGGCAGCCCGGGTAGCTCAGTGGTTTAGCGCCACCTTTAAATAAAATCTTTAAAAAAATAAAAAATAAAAAATAAAATAAAATAAACAGGGCATGGTCCTTACCCTCCCAAATCCTCACTGCCTGGGAGAAGACAGATCTGTAAACCAACAGCACCAATGTGATACATCATAATTATAACAACAGAACTACAGCATAAACAACTACAGTACCTAACGTTTTCTGAGTATTTACTAAGCTCCAGGCAGAGCTCAAGGACCTCACTTGACCTACTCCTAGCTTCCACAGCAACCCTAAAGGAGGGTACTGCCCTTTTACTAGTGAGGTGCAGAGAGGTCAAGTATTTTGTTCAAGGTCACAAGATTCATACCAGTAAATAACAGTGCTTGGATTTGAATCCTGGTATGATGTGGGATCCTGCACTACGTGCCAGCATGCTTCGAGCTAACAAACTCCAGATGCCAGAAGCCCAAAGGGACTGGGACAGACGTTCAGCGAACCCGGGCCTGACAAAACCACCCTCGTGCTAAGCTTTAATGAAAAACCAGGAATTCATGGGCAAAGGAAGATGGGACAGCCATCCTCAGGAGGGGCCAGAACGCAGGCATAGACACGAGTGTGTGAAAGACCACATGGACTCCTACTGGCTCAGCGTGGCGGGCGCGGGGGCAGAACAATCAATGGAGAGACAGACGTCAGGATAGAAAGCCTGGCCCATCAGGCTGAGGAGCTCCTTCGCACAGTAACAGCACCACAGGCCCACTGGAGAATATCAAGGGTGGAGAAGGCTGATTTTTCCATATCTACATAAACCTTGAAACTGGAATGGACCTACCAGTCTCTTAACATATGTGCCTTCCCGTAGCTTTGAACCCCTTCTGCAGTGTCTCTCTGACACTGTAGTGATGGGAAGCTCATGTCTTCTGGCCAGTTCTGACAGCAACAACTCTCTTCTCTGTATGATGAATGGCAATGTACCTCCCTAATGTCATCACTGTGGGCCATTCAGAACACATCCAGACCCCTCTGCCCCAAGACAGCCCCCCAATCACTGACACCAGTGATCACCAGGCCCTGGTCTCCCTCAACCAGATCTCTAATGGCAATGGCCCTAGTCTCATTCCCATGATGGCTGCCCTCTCTGGGACCCTCCAGACACAACTTCAGAGCAGTGCCTCTCAAGTCTCACTGGCTGAGCCACTATAAGAAATACATTTCCAGGGAATCCCTGGGTGGCTCAGCAGTTTGGCACCTGCCTTTGGCCCAGGGCGTGATCCTGGAGACCCGGGATCAAGTCCCGCGTCGGGCTCCCTGCACGGAGCCTGCTTCTCCCTCTGCCTGTGTCTCTGCCTCTCTCTTTCTCTCCCTCTCTCTCTCTCTCTATCATGAATGAATAAATAAAATCTTAAAAAAAAAACACATTTCCATGATGCCTGTGTAATGCTGATATAAAAGTTTCAAGAAATAATACTTTCTCTTATCAGATACAATATATCCTGATATTTTCTATTCCACTCTATTCTGCTTCATGTTTTACATGCAAGTTAACACTCACTAAATAGATCCCCAACAGTTTTAAACTCTACAGCCTGGAATGTGGGGCCCTAAACCCAACTGAATACAGTGGGTCTGGCTCTAACTGTGCAAAATGAAGGAAGTCGATGTTCCTCTCTAAAAATAGAGCAATGCCCCCTATGTCCATGGAGCTAACGTCCATTTCCATGCAGACAGTAACATGGCCTACTGTATCTTCCTCCTCCTCTCCTGATTCAGGCTTCTTCCTACCTCAACCACTCATGTGCTCTGCCATCCACCCCCTAACTCTTCGAGTGAGTGCAGGCCCTCTGCCGTGCAGCATGGGAGAGAAAAAGTGTCACCCAGTCAGGCTGACGGGAAGTCTGGATTCAAGGATGGTGCCAGATTCACCACTTCCCTGTGACGCCTGGAACAAGACCCTGGGCCCTTAAGTCTCAACCCCTCTTCCTGCACAAACCCCCTCCTCCTGGCTTGTTGTGAAGATCCAAAGGTCTCTCGAACAAGAATGTACCTAGTAAACTTGCAAAGAACTGTTACTATAATCTCATTAGAGGCCAGTTATGTTCCACCCTGCAGACAAGAGGCAGAGAAGTGGACTGGCTGACTCCAGACTTCCACCCATTTGCTCTGGCCCAAGGGCAATACATGACAGCACTCAGACCATTCCTGCTTAACCTCCTTAGTCACCAGTGAGATCAAGACCATGGTACACACGAGAATGTACCAAAATCATCACACACCAGAAGAGGGGCACAAACCAGCAGAACACACGCATCAGGCTTCACACGAAGGCTGTACATTGGTTCAACCTGGGAGAAACAAGATGCATATGAGATCTAGATCTGGTCCCAGTTCTGCCACTTGCTGGCTGAGAGGCTCATCTCTCCACTTAATGTCTCAGTTTACTTGTTTGTGAGACTGTGTTGCATTTATGTCTATGTGAAGTACTGAAAGGGCTGTGACACAGAAGATGACGTAAACCATCCTAGTGCAGAGCTCAAGCAGAGAGAATAGGGTGTGCCAGGTACTGCTCTAAATGCTCAACATGAACTAATTCATTTACTCCTCATGCTAACTATACAAGGTAGACACCATTATCATGCTCATCTTTTAGGAGACAGGGAGACACACAGAGGGGTTGTGTGAGTTAATCACATGGCTCGAGGATGGTGGAACCATGATTTTCCCACATGCAGTTTGACCCCAGGGCCCAGGTCTTAAGCTCAGGCTAAAGAAGAACAGTGGAACAGGGAGACTTACAAAACAACAAGCGCACAGATACCATTAACAGACTCACTACACAGCTGTCCAGGATATTACAAGAGGGACTCCTTTTTGGGGCAAGGGGCAGGGACAGATTGCATGCAATGGTTACTAAGGTCCCTCCAACTCAGACTCTAGACTGACAAAGGAGTACCATTCTCAAACTGTGACACTCTTTCACCCCAACTTGCACATGCTGTATCTTTCTTTTCTTGAGAGAGTGAGTGAGCGAGAGAGAGCGCACGCGCGTGTGCATGCAGGGGGGGAGGTGAGGCACAGGTAAAGAGTCCCAAGCAGGCTGCACATGGAGCACGGAGCCCCACACAGGGCATAATCTCACGACCCTGCTGCAATCATGACCTGAGTCAAAATCAAGAGTTGGACACTCAACCAACTGAGCCATCGAGGCGCCCCCATGCTACACCTTTCAGCTGTATCCCTTCTTTCCTTCGCCTGGCAATTCTTCTAATCTCTCAAGCCTTGGTCTGGTGAAGCCTTTCCCAAATTCCACGCTACTATGAAATGCTCCTCTGTGGTCTCTGAAAGTGAAGAGGGGTTAGGATGGAGCAAAGAGCCACAGGGGGGTAAGGAAGCCAAGGACAAAATCCCCATGTGTGTGAGAAACTGTGCATGGGCTTGGCTGGCTAAAAAGCACCAGGAGGTAAGAATGGAAAGGTATGAAGACTTAAAGGTTTGATTCTAAAAGCAATGGGGAGCCACTGAAGCTCCTACAGTAAGACAGTACATGATGAAGTAGTGTTCTGGAAATCAAGGAAATGTAAAACAGAGCTGTGGCCCTTCCTCTACAGCTCTTCATCTCCAGAAGCCACTACATCATCCCCGAAATAGCAAAGCACACAGGGTCAAAATAACCTCCAATTCACCCAGCATCTTTCTCTCCTATGCTGTCTCATCACCACTAATGGCCATCACTTACTGAATGCTTCTTTGTGCTGGGACAGTGCAGGCAGGTGGGTGGGGGCCTCAAAGCCTACCTGCAGAACAAGACCAGACAGTGCACTCTAAATGCCAAATAATGGGTACAGAACAGGAAACAAGAACCTCAAGTGTGGGGCTGAAACAGAATTATACAGAAGACACGTGAATCATGTCACAAGAAAGGTGTGGTCCTGCCCAAGTGATGGTGCTAAGGTGGGCAACGCTGAAAAGCTGAGAGAAACAAGGTCCACGTGTGGGACCAGGCAGGTGTCCCACTGGCTAGGGAGCAGGGCTTGAGCAGAGGAGTGGAGGTCGATGAGGTCAGGCAGGAAGACAGGCCAGCCTGCAGGCTCTAGCCCATTCTGAGGAATACGTAGGGAGTCTCTGCAGGCTCCAAGTGGAGGGCAAGTGATGCTGGTGGCCTGCTTGGTCTTTCCAGCACAGACACGAGTCTCTCATACTCTGTTTTCAAAGAGTAGAGAACACATCTGCAGAATTCTATTTGCATAGTTCTTGGGCTCAGAGCTATTCTAAACTAGCTAATTAATACTTTTGACATAAAGACAAATCTTATTTTTCTCTAATTTCCTCTAAACCACACACTGACCAAGAACCTTTTTAAAGTTTTCTCTAAACTATTTTTAACTATTTCCTCAAACATCAAAAAATACCTTACTATGACAAGGTTACAGACTGAATATCAAGTACAAAGCTGGAGAAGGAGGCCAACACCATATTCAATATGCTAACTCAACCTGAGGCCCTGTGGGGGAGAACCTTAGTGAGCACTGGCTGTGAGCCACAACTGTGCCCAAACAGTAAGCAAATACATAATAATGTCCTGCCCTCAGGCTTTATAAATCCCATGAATTTCACAAAGCAAGACCCAGAGCTAGTATGGCAAATTAATAAAGTAAGACCTGTTCCTCTCCAATTCTCTCCTGAAAGCCATCTCCATCATCCTCTGTTCAGCAGCTTTTCCTGCCTGAGATTCTACATAATTTTCTAGAAGCATGTTGTACTATGAGCACAAACACAGAATCTCTAATCTCTGATATCCAAAAGGGATTTAAATCTATTCCTCTTCTGCATAAAAGTCAATTAGATATCGCTCCCTAGGACCAAATCAGAGTCCATCCGCATGGACCACACCTACCACAAGAAAAGGTATACCACACTATAAAATAATAAATCTTCAGACTTTGATCAATATTACGATTCCAGCAACTTCTTTAGGATACCATCTCAAGCAACTAAGGTCACGGGAATGTGAAGGCAAGACACCTGGGTGGACAGACAGAAATGCACAGCTGGAGCACAAGGGCAAGAACACGAAGCCCAGAACCATTTAGCGTTTTGATGATAACAGTAAGTAACCTGCTTTACTGTGCTACGTCTCATCAAATGAAGGAAGGGAATTAACTCATCATTTTAGTGGCTACTATAAAGACATTTTATTATCACTTCACAAAAACCCTTAAACTTGAAGAATCATAATACATCTTCATAAGCTTACATGTAAAATTAACTAAGACCACAAAAGTGTCTACTTACTCGTATCAAAGGACAGACTTACCTTAGAGCACAGAGACACATACTGGGCTAATATTTATCTTCTTGGCCACTTCGCTGTATAATGACTCCATGTTTATGGACAGGACAACCACTATGCGCTTATCCCTATTAGCTGTTTAAACCCTAGCTAAGCTTTCACATAGAGACAGGCCTGCTCTCTTCAACTAACCAGTGCTAAACAAGCAGGAAGGGCAAGTCACCAGATTTTAGCACCACGCCGAGCACCAACTGTCCCCGCACCAAATCCAATAAAGGTGAAAGGCTTCAAGAAAAATACATGATGCTTTTTCTCAAATTTGAATTATTCTTGCCAGGCCTCCCTTAGTATGTAGGGGAAAATTAAAGAATTAAGACTAAAAAAAATGATGAGACTAAAGAGAAATAATCCCAAAGAACCAACCAGGTCCTTAAACCAGGAAGGGTCCAGAACTTGGAGTCAGAAGACACACTGCAGTGTTAACACCAGAACTCACTTCCCCATCTTACTGAAGCTGAGTCCCTAAATCCTACAGGGTCTTCAGTGTCATCCTCGGTGTGGTGGCTGGCGTCACCCATCGGCCTAAATCACTAGATGCTCAGTATTTGAACACACCCTAGAGAGTGAGGGGAGATAGTTATACAGATGTGAAAGAAGACATCCATGTGTGTATCCATGAGTTTGGTGCATGGATACTTCACACCCTATGGCACAGCTCTAGATGGCCCCGGGATTTTTGCAAAAATAAAACACAAACTTGAAACATTTTACAAGTCACCAGTTCTTACTGCTGCTCTTACAGCTCCTAAATGTTTATTTTTGCCACATGTGTGACCACTGTGATCTTGTGATACCAGGAAGGTACAACCACTCAGGTTTTTCTCCCCATATATTTCCTCAGTTACAGTGGCTGAATGACCTGAATGACTATGTTCAACAGTCTACGAACTCCCTGCAAGGGATTTAAGTTCTCACAGAGCATGTGTGCGCATGCACGCGCGCGCGCGCGCGCGCGCACACACACACACACACACACCCTAGTAGGAAGAAACAATGTGGCTATTTCTCAGGAAACCCCAATGAACAAACAGACCACTGTTATCTCAAGCAGTCTTCTCTCCTAGGATTCTACAGGCCCATACACCCAACAGTCTGAGAGATCCCTTCACTTAGCTGCCCCATAGACACGTTAGGCTCAGCATGGCCAAACCAAACTCATCTTCCCTCTCCAGATCATCCCTTCCTGAAAGGGTTTCTGTTCTCAATAAACAGCCCTATCACCTTTCCAATTGCTTAAGACAGTAATGCTGGAGTCATCCTTCATCCTTTTCTGCTTCTAATCCTCTACTCACATGTTAGTCTCAAGGACTGCTTATTCTACATCCTAAATAGCTCTCACAACTATTCATGCCATTTTGGCTGCGACCACCCCAGCACAAGCCACCTAGTGTCTTACCTGAACTGTCATAATTGCTTCCTAACCAATCTGCTTGGATCCACTGTAGCCTCCTACCACCAGTTCCCCATAAGGTAGCCAGAGCATTTGTACCTTGCTTAAAACTCCAGTTTTCAGACTCCTACATAACAGAGGCTGCAAAGGACTCCTCATAACCTGATTCCTGCCGACTTCTCTAGCTTGCTCTCCTCCTTCTGCATTCGGGGACCTAGCCATGTGTTTCACACTAACTGTAATGCGGTATCTATTCTCCTCTTTCTCAGTAATCACATCCTGATTTTTCAGCTAAATACATAGCCGTGGAATAAAAATCTTTCCTAGCCCCCCATGCAGCTAAGTGTCACCATGTCCCTGGGCTTGAGCCAATGGGAGGTGAGCCTGGCCCTTTCCTTCCCTTTGCCCTTTCCTACTGTTGTAATGCACAAAGTGAAAGCTGAAGAAATCATCTGGGTCACTAGGTAGAAGGTGCCTGTGGAGGATGACAGCACAAGATGGATGGAGCCAGGTCCCCAATGACTGAAACTGCCATGTCAACCTAGATCACCCACCTGGAGTTTTCCCTAAGAAGCTTGTTTACTATTTAAACCACTGATGCACTGGCCTCTCTGTCCCTTGAAGCAGTTTTGCCTAACCCTAACACAACACACTGTTCTTACAGATTCTCCACTCTCTGAACTCCGACTTGTGCATGTGACTCCTTCTCCCCGAAACACTGCTAACTCTTCTGCTCCTTACGTGTTATCCCTCTTTGAGCTGAAATGTCACTTTCCAGGTAAGTTTTCCTTGACTTCCTAGGTGAGGTTAGATATTGCCATATTTTTCCTTACACTTTCCTTAGGGTAATACATCTATAACCGCTGAGTTCACTTGAGTCTCCTTCAGGGCTACACACTCTTTAAGAGCAAGTATCTACTTTGTCTACTGTCATCCAAGTGCCTGGCACTCAGTATATGTCCAACAAATATTTGCTCAATGAACAATATCACAGCCCTTGAGTGATTTCTGGGCCACACCTTAAGGACTTCTTGGCCTTACATTATAGGACTCCATCAACTCTGCCTGTAGCTCTTTTCCTGTCAGACACTCTCAAGTTAAATACTGTTTCTCTCCATTCCCTTCTGGACAATGCTGAAATGTCCCAACTCCTTCAATGGATCGACACAGCTCTTTCTGGAACTACTTCATTTTCTCTTAATACACCTAGACCTAAAGACTAAAGTATTATGTGGACTCTTGGAATTAAGAAAAAATATATATGGAGAGCCTTCACTGTGTAGTACAACCACATTTTCAAGAACTGGGATGTCTTACAGGTATTTTTTAAGGAAAATGTAAGAAACGTACAAACCATATTATCTGAATTCTGACCACATACAGGGAAACATTCTTAAGAAATTTTAAAAGCCTTCTCTGGTTGTGAAGTGGACATCACTTTTTAATGGCATTACAAGCATCTGTCAGTTTACTGCTTTATATACTCATCCTTCACTGACACTGAGGATTCTACATGGCTTGCTCATTTTCAAAAACAAAGTATCTTTTTTGTTATAACTCTGTGGAGTTAAAGAAATAGGGTCCCAAAAAGCAGGCAGTGGGACATTAAGACAAATAAATAAAAAAGATCTGAGTACTAGGTCTTAGGTTGCCAACGAGCCATCGGGAACCCTGGATCAGGTCTCTATTTAACTGTAAAGTGAAACGTACAATTCCTAACAACCCTTCTGAGGAAAAAAAAAAAAAAAAAAAAAAATATATATATATATATATATATATATATATATATATATATATATATATGTTGTTGAGGTATCAACTTGCTGTTCATGATTCAATAAAGATGATGTTGGGGACTATGCCAAACACTGTATAACTGCAAGTACTGGCAGGAAACCTGACATATGCCTATCAGTCCCAGGTTACACGCAGATTTCCACGAGTCTAAAACATGGGCCTTCAACTATCTAAAAACAAATGTGTATTTGGAAAAGATAATCTTTGTGTGATGAGAATGGCTGCTAGAATGGAAGCTCTTCCGGGACGTGCCATCTCCCGCCACATCTGTCAGGCGCCCACACTGGATCCAGAGGGCATCCATAAAATCCCTCCAGTCGGTGAAACAGGATGGCTTTCGCTGCCACCCCCCACCCCCGCCCCGATCCCTAGGCCCGCGGGTCGCAGCCGACCTGGCGTCAGGCAGCAGCACAGACGCCGGTACTCCAGCAGGATGCGAGCACAGCAGAGCCTGCCAAGGTCCTCCAACCAAGGGCGGCCGAGGCCGGGCTTTCCATACGGTCCCAGGAGCGCACTGCGCTGCCCTCCCCCTCCCGGACCTGCGAGCCGGTCTGCAGCCCCCGCCCCGCCCCCGCCAGCCCGGCCTGACCTCCTCGAACTGCTCGCCCGAGCAGCCGGCGCCGCGAGCCTCCAGCAGCTCGCGGAACTGCTCCAGGGTGACGGCCTCTTCGCCGCGGCCCAGCCGCTCCTCCAGCCAGCGCAACAGCGCGCCGTGGTGCCGGGACACCAGAGACTCGCAAGGCGGCGCGGGCCGCAGCGCCGCCGCCGCCTCTCGCAGTCGGGCCGGCTCCAGCAGGGCGGCGGCGGGGGGCAGCGCTGGGGCAGCGGGGCCCGAGCCGGGGACGGCGCTCGCGTCCGCAGCCCAGTCCTGGTGCGGGCCCCAGCCCTCTCCCCCGGCGGCACCCGCTTCGTCTTCACTGCTGTGACTCGGAGCGTTCCCCATGGGGTCTTCGTGTCGGGCGTCCGGCTGTGCCGCCGCCGCCTCCCCGCCTCGACCTGTCAACCTCCGGCGGCGCCCGGCGGGCGGGACGGGGAGGGTACGACGGCGGCGGCGGCTTCCGGCTTCCTCGCCGTCAAGCGAGAACTGCCGTCGCAAAGACGCCGTCAAGCGGACCCAAGCGAAAGCTGTGAGACAGCAAGCGGAGGACGGCTTCCGTAGAGAATGGAACCCCGATTTCCCAGAAGGTCCCGCCGTCTACGTCATCCCGCAGCCTCCTTTGCCGCCATCTTTGTGGGGGGCGGGCGCCGGCGCGGCGGAGCCTTCGCCGCTGACACTGGCAGTATCGCTCCACGTTCGCCAGCTACGCTGAAAAACGGCGAAGCCAGGGAGGGGTCTCTCGCAAGCCTTTTTCCCTTTAGTCCCCCGCTGTCCCCGTGGTGACGCGGGCGGGGTCGAGAGGGCGTCGCGCCGGTGACGTCACGCGTGCGCCACCGCCATCTTGGCCGTGGGTGGCGGGGCGGCCGCCTGTGGGCTGAATGCGGCGGCTCGGCGGCCGCGGGCTCCTGCTGGGCCTGGCGGCGGCGGCGGCGGCGGCGGCGGCGGCACGGTGGCTGGGCTGGTGGAGCGACCGCGCTGGTCTTCGCCTGTTCGTGCCCGAGGAGCTGGCCCGCTACCGCGGCGGCCCCGGGGCCCCGGGTCTCTACTTGGCGTTGCTTGGCCGCGTGTACGATGTGTCCCCCGGCAGGAGGCACTACGAGCCCGGGGCCCACTATAGCGGCTTCGCAGGTACTGGCGAGGCGTCCGTCCGTCCGTCCGTCCGCGCGCGCTCTTTCACTCACTCACGCCCCCGCTCGTCCGTGCGTCCCTCGGCCCTTCTCCCGCGGGTCCCGGCTGGTGGGCGGCCGTCCCCCGCGACGTGGGCCCGAGAAGCAGGCGCGGTCACCTGCCAGGTGTGTCCTTTCCACGCCCCCCGGCGGAGCACGTGTGGCGGGGTCCCTGGTCCGCGGCGGCCGACGAGCTGAGCGCGCGGCCGCCATCCTACAGCTGGGGGGATGGGCCGACAGGCTTCGGGCCAGGACCCTCCCCCTCCGAGATGGGCTCACCAGCCCCAGGGGAAAGAGGAAGGAGCCGACGGTGAGAGGAAAGAGGCGTTTTCTATTTGCCACGGCCGTAGCATTGGGAAGCTGCCCCGGTACCTCAACACGAGTCGCCTCCCCTCTTTGTCTTTAGGGCAGGCTGCAGAAACGGGAGGATTGACGGGGGGAGTGGGGCGGGAGTTGCCGAGCTCCTCAGTCAGCCCAGCAAGGGAAGGAACCTGCCCGGAGCACTTGGCGATGCAGAAGCCGAGCTGGGACCGCAGTCAGGGTTCCTTCACCTGCCAGGCGAGAGCAGCCTGGGTGCCCAGCCCGCCGCTCCCTGCTGTGGCTGCCGCGGCAGGATACACACGCTCCGACGTAAAGCCTCCATCTCTGGGTCGTTGTTGTTGGGCTCTGGCTTCAGCTGAGTTCCTCTGTGCCTGCTGTTGATTGAGCGTCCAGTCACTGACCACTGCTCTGCAGCGGCCTTGAGCCAGGGGCTGCTCACCCCCACGCACACAGCCTAGCAGGGGAAGCAGAGACGAGCACTCATTCAATACCAGTAGTATTGTCAATTAAGGTATAATCACATGATATAAAATCCTGACCTTTTTAAAGCATACAGTTCAGTAGTTTTTAACATTCAGAAAGCCCGCAAGCATCACCACCGGCTAACTCCAGGCATTTTTATCACCCCCCAAAAGAAACCCCACATGTTAGGAGTCCTGTCACTCCCCAGTCCCTCCATCTCCAGCCACTGGCAGCCACTGTTCACTTTCCCCTGAGGATTTGCCTATTTGGACTTTTCCTGGAAGCGGAATCATGCATGTGGCCTTTTGTGCCTGGTTTCTTTTACTTAGCACAGTGTTTTCAAAGTTCATCCAGGCTCTATCCTCACGTATCAGTACCGTGTTCCTCTTTGTGGAGTAGTAGTATTCCGTTGAGTGTGTATACTAGATTTTGTGTATTTAATCATTATTTGTCGGATGTCTGTGTCTCCGTAATTTGCCTGTTCCGAAAACACTATGAACACACACATGCATGTTTTTGTTTGGACATATGTTTTCTGTTCCCTAGGGTGAATGTCTGAGCATGAGATTGCTGAGTCATGTAGTTACTCTTGTGTTTTGCTTTTTGAGAAGCTGCCGGATTATTTTCTAAAGTGGCTGCACCCCTGGGGATGCCTGGGTGGCTCGGTGGTTGAGTGTCTGCCTTTGGCTCACTGTGTGACCCCCAGGTCCCAGGATCAAGTCCCACAATGGGCTCCCTGCAGGGAGCCTGCCTCTCTCTCTGCCTGTGTCTCTGCCTCTGTCTGTCTCTCATGAATAAATAAATACAGTCTTTAAACAAATAAAGTGGCTGTACTCCACCATCAACGAAGAGTTCCAGTTTCTCCACATTCTTGCCAGACTGGTCGTCTTTTTCATCATAGTCATTTTAGTGGGTTTGATTTTTTGCATTTCCCTAATAACTACTGATGTTGAGCATCTTCTCGTGCTCGTTGACCATTTGTATATCTTCTGTGAAGAAATGCCTGCTCAAATCCTTTGTCCCTTTTTTTAATTGAGTTGTCTTTTTATTATTGAGTTGTGAGAGTTCTCTGTATACTCTGGATACTAGACCCTCATCAGGTCCATAATTTGCAAATTTTCCCTCCATGCCATAGCTTGTCTTCATTTTCTTGATAGTGTGCTTTAATGCACAAAATTTTTAAAATTTGATCAAGTCCAGTTTATTTTTTCATTTTAGCTTGTGCTTTGGGTGTCCTAAGAAACCATCACTAATCCAAGGGCATAAACGTTTACACCTATGTTTCCTTTTAAGACTTACACAGTTTGAGTTCATGCACTCATGTCCTTGATCTTTTTTGAGTTAATTTTTTTTTTAAATAAACTTCTTTATTTTTTTTTAATTTTTTTATTTATTTATGATAGTCAGAGAGAGAGACAGAGGCAGAGACACAGGCAGAGGGAGAAGCAGGCTCCATGCACCGGGAGCCTGACGTGGGATTCGATCCCGGGTCTCCAGGATCGCGCCCTGGGCCAAAGGCAGGCGCTAAACCGCTGCGCCACCCAGGGATCCCTTTGAGTTAATTTTATGTGAGGTAGGGGTCCATTTTCATTGCTTTGCGTGTTGCTATCCACTTGTCCAAGCACCATTTGTTGAAAAGACTATTCTTTCCCCCTTTGAATTATTGAAACATGACTCACAGAAAATTGACTGTAAATCCATGGGGTTCGTTCAGCCAATACTGGTCATCACTAAAAGATTAGGCATGACCAGATACTGGGGAACCAATACTGGGTTTGGTGTGTTCTCTGCCCCGATAAAACTTGCAAACTAGTAAAAAAAATAGACGTGAAGTAGGTCTTATGTCAACAATTAGTGAACTATTTTTGTGATGACTGTTAAAAGAAAGGCATACTTGTGTTACCAGAGGTCCTAAGCTCGTTGGGGAGGAGAGCGAAGGAGCAGAGGGACAAGGCGAAGTTGGTGGCCACTCTGTAGGGCCCTGAGAAGCATGTTAAGGAAATGTGGACAGTATTCTAGCACAAAGGGAAGGCACTGAAGATTTTTAAGCAAGAGAATGACATCAATTCATGTTTAAAATACCAGTCTATGTTTTATGGAAAGAATTTAGGTAGAGCTGCTGGGTTTTTACTGTAGTGGTTAGGATGAGAGACAATGGCAGCCTGGGCCTGCTTTGTGGCAGATGGAGAAAGGCAGACAGATGGGACGACGGAGGAGGAAATGGGAGGACTTGGTTGAGCAGCTGGTTGCTACTTGGTGAACTAGGAAGTACTAGGATAGATGCAGGTGTCCTAGGGCCGGGGTGCTGATTTGTGTCCTGTGGACCTTTCGACCTTGTGATATTTGTAAAACATCTAAGTGATGTTGAGTCGACAACTGGCTATACGGGTCTGGAGTTTGGGTTGAGGGTGCAGATAGAGCAGAGGGGGTGGGCACGAATAGTGCCTGAGGGCCGGTGGAAAATAAACTGGCAACGGAGGGGGGAATGCCAGGAACATGGTGTCAGGGAGCTACAGGGCACAGAATGCCACATCCTGTGTCCCAGGTCCAGGAGCATGTGTCAGGAGATGGGGGAAGGGGTTTCCAGATCTTTGTCAGACCACAGGTTCTTGAGTCAGTGCAGTGCCGGAGGGGCACAAGTTAATCTCCTTGGACCTCTGTCTCCTGCAGGCCGAGATGCGTCCCGGGCATTTGTGACTGGGGACTACTCTGAAGCAGGCCTGGTGGACGATGTGTCTGACTTGTCATTTTCGGAGGTGCTGACACTTCAGAATTGGCTTTCATTCTATGAGAAGAATTATGAATTGGTTGGTAGGTATTCCACAGGTCTCTTCCATAGATTCCATTTGGTTGTCTTGCAGGTTTTTTAAAGGGTTAGAGTTCTTTGGGGATTGGACTCAGTGTTAAAAATCTGTAAAGTACCCATGGAGTGTTTCCGTCACGCTCGGGCTAGGCCTTGTCTCCCTCACGCTTCATCTTGGGAGAAGATTGCCCAGGTGTTGGGCTTCCACACCCAATCAGGTGGGCTTGAGGCTGAGGTGTGTGTGTGGGGGGGGGGGTGGCCTGTAAGGAGACAAACAGTAGCTGGCATCCATCCTGAGGGAGCCATCTCCCAGGGGGAAGTCCGCGAATCAGACATGCGGGAAAGTGGGTTGTGCAGGGCACGGCACTTGGTACTTCCTGGTGACACAGGAGGGAATCACCTTTTACACAGAAAGACGCTAATGGTGTCCTAAGGAAATGTTAGACTCTAAAGGCTGAAGTGCTCTGTAAACACAGAATCGGGGTGGTTGGGGCCTGTGCTGTCTCCTGGACATGGCTGGCTTCCTGGGGAACACTGGTGCCCCTCACCCCCAGAACAGGTCTCACTTGGAAGCGTTCTCTCTCTGCCCCTAATGCCCCTGGCTGTCGGCTCCATCTTGACCACTTGGGTTGCCTTCTCTGGGAACCTTGGCATGTGTATGAACCCCTCTGCTCCCCCCACATCCAGTTGACCAGGGCTTTTTTCATAACATCTGAAGCTCTCTCTGTGTCCAGCGCCCAATGCACACCTTGGCTCCTGTACTTCCAGCCTGTACAACCCCTCCTTGGTTTTCATCTGGTCTGTCCGGGGTCATTCCTGACAACACAATCATGTCTGCGACTGGAGTGGCCAAGGGCTTTCTGCAGGGTGTTGGTTGAAATATTACCAGATTAATAAGGAAAGGAAATCCTTACATGAAAGAATTAGAATGGAGCCCTGAGAGTGGGCAGGGGGTGCCAGAGCACACACATCCTCCTGACCACTGGGGAACACACTGAGGTGTCTGCGGGGACGCGTGAGCCAGCCTTGGTTGGACAGTGTTGGTGTGTGCACATCAGGGTTGCAGAGGCCTATAATCAGCAACATTGCAGACAGATTTTATAGTCGCATGTACTTGAATTCCCATGACGGGTAAGTCACAGCTCTGATGGTGATGGGGGACACGAGCGGGGATGCGTCAGGTGCAATTCCTGCCCTCTGCAAGCTCATTCTCCAGGGGCTGGGCTGTGTCACCTTCTGGGCTTGTTGGGCACCAGAAGGGCCACACTGGGGAGGAAGGCTTATTACAGGTGCACACAGAAGTGAAGACGGGAAGCCATCTCAGCAACCAATGGCCAAGGCTCCGGTGAATGAGACGCCTTCTCTTTGTGCTGGTGGGGACCTGCGTTCTCTGTTGTCTCCTACTCCTGCCCTCTCTCTGGGTCTTGTGCAGAGCCCACACGACAGGCTTGTCACAATGCACACGGAGACATGTAGGAGGAAGTGTTCTGCAAGACTGGCTCAGAGGCAGCAGGCCTGGGACTAGCAGCCTGATCCCTTCATTTAGTCTAATGAGCATGTAAAACAGATGCTCTGTCCTCAGCTGTTCTGGGTGCCAGGGCCTCACCGGTGGGGCAGAGAGACCATCAGCAATAAACCGACCACATGCTCCCAGGTGGGGCTGTGTGCACGTAGTTGGGGGTGGGTGTCACCACAGGGCAAGTGCTGGGGTGGCCTGGAGAGGACAATAGGTAAGCCAGTTGGGCTGAGGGGATGGTATCAGCATGGGACACGGGTGGCAGATAGGAAGGAAGGAATGGCTGCGGAAGGATGTGAAGAAGCAAAGCAGTCAGATGGTGAGTCTTGGAGGCCTTGACAGGAAGTCTGTCTTTTATCCGTAAGCTTTCAGATGCTGCGGGAGGTTAGAGCAGGCGCGGAGGTGATACCCGGTGAGCTTGTGTCTTCCAAAAGTCGCTCAGCTGCTTTGTGCAGAAAGAATAGTAGGGAGGCTAGGTTGTTGGGAGGCCGCAGCTGCAGGCCCAAGTTGGGTTAGGGCTGGAGTGGCAGAAAATAGAAAAGATGGGCAGAACCGTGGTGTCTTCAGAGACGGGACTGGCGACATTTGCTGTTGGGTGGTACACACACACAGGGAAGCATATGTTGTGTGTAACGTAAGTGGTGGCTCCTAATCCCCATCACAAAAGTGACACAAACAGAATTGGAAAGTCCGGAGGGCCCGAGTCCTGAACACACAGGACGCAACTGCCCCTGGTGTCCAGGCAGGGCTCAGGCTCATGGTTGCATGGCTGCTGGCTCCTGTCGCCCAGCCCCTGGAGGACATGCCACTCCGGGACCGCTTGCTGGCGGTGCTGGAAGAATTAAAAGTTTGTTGTCAGTCCCTGAACGGAAGGATGGAGCAAGAAGACAGTGGTGGGAGGAGCGAGCTCTGGTCCCAGAGGCCCCCAACTATTCCCCTCCCCGTCTCTCCCCTTGGGCGCCCTGAGGACTTGCAGGATGTGGGTCAAGTGTGCCCGTAGTGCCTGACCTTGAGTAAATGCTCCATAAGTTACTTCCTTGTAGTTATACAAGACAAAATCATTTAACTTGGGGAAGAATTGAGCCACAGAAATGTTACCAGATACGCCAGTCCTTGGTACGTTCATGGAACATTCCTGGTGCCTCGGGCGCATGGGGCAGCTCTGCTCTCCGGGAAGGCCCGCGGGCTCCACACTGGAGGCCTCCACAGCCAGAGCTGGGCGGCTGCCTCAGGAGTCTTCAGGTGTCCCCGGGGGGCGGCACCCTGGGAACCTGGACCTCACCACAGAGGTCCGTAAGCCCCCCGCTCTGGGACCCTGACGGCTCTCCTGTCACCACAGGCAGGGTGATAGGAAAGTTCTATGGAGAGGACGGCCTCCCGACCCCAACCCTGACCCGGGTGGAAGCCGTGATGGCCCAGGGCGCAGAGGCAGGCCAGCGGGCGCTGCAGGAGAAGCAAAAGTTCCCCCCGTGCAACGCGGAGTGGAGCTCGGGCAGGGGCAGCCGGCTCTGGTGCTCCACGGAGAGGTAAACAGGCTCCCCTCGTCCCGGGTCACAGTTGGGGCCCCTGCGTGCTCTGGTAGCCCCGGGTTCAAGTCCCGGGCCGGATCTGGTGGGTGGTGTCTGCTTGAACTCCCGGGAGGCCTGGTCTGGGGATGAGATGCGGCAGGACACCCTGCGACACCGGCTCAGAGGTCCACACGCTTGAGGCTCCTGGGAAGAACCGGCTGGTCCCAGGAGCCTTTCCCATAGAAACCAAGAGAGGTGAACCCAGTTGGGTGGACGCCCAGGGCTGATCCTAAGGTGCTTGGGGGATGCTGGGCCCCCACACCCACCCAGACCCAGCTCCCCCGAGAACAGGAAGGCTCCTTCCTGAGTGCGAAACGGGTGATCCACCTTCCTCTGTGTCCCCGTCGCTCTCTGAGGTGGATCTCGTGCGAGGAGAGAGAGCCAGGGCTCAAAGCCGTCCACCTCTGTGTCCATGTCTCATCCACCTCAATTCCAGGCATGGGGCAGGAAGAGATGGGGCCTCTCCAGGGTGACCAGGTCTTCAGAAGGAGGGGCCCCAGGAGCCAGGACCTGGCCCATGACGCTGCCCACTCTGGCTTCACTGCTTCCCCGACCCCAATGGGGCCTGAGATCAGAGAGGGCCTGGGTGTGGACAGAAGGGGGGCAAAGGTTCCCACCTCTGCAGCTGTGCTGGTATCTGGGGGGCAGAGCTGCTCCGACGGGCAGGGGACACCCATGGGCACCGGTCTACAGGCACTCTGCCCCTCGGTGGGGGGAAGGACAGGACAGTCCTTCCCCTGGGTGGGAGGAGGGACGTGGGCACCCCGCCCCCTCGCTGGAAGGTCCCTCTGCCTGGGGACAGAGGTTGCTCTGGCAGTGTTGGGAGGGAGACCCATCCTCCGCCTTTGGAGCTCAGGGACGAGGACGGGGCCTGACGAGGGGCAGGGCCGCCTGCAGCTATGCTCTGTCCCGGGGCCTCACGGGTGACCACTGCCTCGCTTGCGCACCCGCACCTTAGGGCCTCCGACCCTAAAATGAAGACCCGGCTGGGCAGCACTCCTGTGGAGCTCACGGGGAGCCCAGGAAGGGGGGGGCGGGCTCCACCCTCGCGGGGGGGGGGCTGGAGAAGCAACGCTGCAGAGGGGGGCCTGGGGAAGCCAGGCGGCCTCCCTGCGGCCTTCCCCCGACTCAGGAGTTCCTGTTGGTAAGAAGCCCTCTCCTCTGTCCCCAGCGGAGGCGTGAGCAGAGATTGGGTTGGTGTCCCCAGGAAGCTGTACAGGCCAGGTGCCAAGGAGCCGCACTGTGTGTGTGTAAGAACAACTGGACCTCCGAGTGACCAGGCACCGGGCCTCACTGCACACGCAAATCGTGGGGACCTGGACAACCCTGGCCTGGGGGAGTATGCAGGCTGCCCGCCTCTGGCCGTCACATGCTCCTTCCCACTGTGAGCCGGTGTCCTGGGGGTGATCCCTCCCAGAGAGCCCGGCCTGAGCCCCTAGTCCTGTTGGTGCCCCTGTCCCCGGACCCGCTCATGTCTGACCCTGTAGACCCATGGGACTGACTCCCGGGTATCAGGCTTGGGCTCCAACCACGTCTTTCCCACAGGCAGGTGGTGGGCCAGGCCACCCCCCCCCCATACCTCCCAGGCCGGTGGAGGCACTGGGGGCACCAGCAAACCCATCCCCTTGCAGCTCAGACTGAGGCAGACACGTCGACCTAAGTTAACCGCGTCCGGGTCCCCCCTCCAGGTTCTGAACGCTTGCAACCCTGACATCCAGCACCTTCCTGACAACTGAGTCCTGCCTGAGCCGGACCCAGGCCCATACCGTGAGCGCAGATGGTAAAACATGGAAGCTTCTGCTTACGGAGGCAGCCAGTGTAGATGTCTCTGAACAAAGCAGCAATTGGAAGCGAGGCTGTTTCATTTGCAAACACACAGAATGAAGTGCGGGAGTGTCTGTGTCTGATGAAGCGGTGGTTCTGGTGCTGCAACACCTTCTCTGCGGGCGTGTGGCCAGAGGGGCCCCCCCACCCCCAATGAAAACTCCCGGAGCACTACACACAAACACACACTCTCTCTCTCTCCTCTCAGCCTGGTTCCCTTTGCCCCCACACCTGTCCCCTGGAGCACCTCCTGGGCACCTGGACTGCACGTTGCATGTCTCCCTGCGAGGTCCCCACTGCCGGGGCTCCTCACCCACCCCACCTCAGGCCCCCAGTTTTCCCGTTCCCACAGCCTCTTTAGAGAAGTCTCGCTCGTCCCAACCCCCCCCCCCCCAAGCCCTGCACGCTGTTGTGCACCGTCACCCAGGATGACCAGGTCACGGGATCTGTGACGTCTTGTGTCCATGCACCGGTGTGAATGCTTTTGCCCCCCCAGCTGCTGGGGCCGTCCAACCCCCTCCCTGCTGCCACATGCCTGCCCCCAGGGCCGCCTCCAGGCTGTCCCTGTCTGCGCCAACCCAGAAATCCTGGGCACCTCTCCCTGAGCAGGGGCCAAGGGCTCCCCAACCGGGTGCAAGTGCGTGGACTTGGCTCTTAGCTGGCAGGTGAGGAGCCCAGGCCTCGGCCACGGGGCTGAGCCTTGGGCACCAGGCTCCTCCCCATCCAGCTCCCCTGCGCCCCTCCCTGGCTCTACATGCCATGCCTGGGGTAGATAGGAGCACCAGGTATCCCTCTGTGGTCACATGGGGAACGGGGGAAGGAGGGCAGTACAGGTGAGGCCAACCCACAGGTCACAGAGGGGACTGTGTGGGGCTGGGTGCAGACGTCAGGCTCTGCCCAGACTGAAAACAGGAAGGACACCCTGCTGTCTCCAGGCCAAGCATCCCCTGGGTGCGCACTTCCTCATCAACACCTGCCTCATACCTTGGCAAGAGGAGCTGCCGGAGCCGGGGAGGCCGCCCCCCAGGATGGACATAGGATTTGCTGAGATAGAACCAGTGCTGGGCATGGCCACCTCAACAGCATCCAGAAGGGGCACCTGAACGAGCTGCAGCCCACCCCAGTGTGGAGAGCCTGCAGCCAAAGGGAGCCCCCCCGGACCACAGCCACACCCCTGCTTGTTTGGCTCTTGGACAGCTATCGTGAAGGACCCCACACACGGGGTGCAGCTGCATCCAGAAATCCAGAGTCCCCTCGAGGATGCCCCCCCATGCCCGCAGACCTGGCTCCCGTCAGCCCTCATTGGAGGAGCCTCGCTGTGTACTGCACACACCCCGTCTTTCCTGAGAGGAGGTCACAGAGTGAGCGGGCCTCCCAGGCACAAATATACTGGCAGGTGAAGTGTTTGGGAATTCAAACAGAGGGCGGGCGATTACAGAAAGGGACTCACATGTCAGGAGTTAAAAATCTGTTTTTAATGTGTCTTGTTCTTCTGCGTTAAAAAGTAACTACAAAGGTCTTATTAAAGTTTCCACTTTAAGTGCACAATGTTACCTCATTGTATCATAAGGAGTTGTTACAGAAAATGGAGAAATACATTCCAGACATGGACTCCCCATGTCCTGGGCCCACCCATGAGGCTGCTGCCCATCCTGCGGGCCCAGGGGTAGTCCCAGATGTGGCCTCCAAGTCCTGCCTCACCACCGCCCTCCCCCACTCACAAAGCTGTCACGGGGACAGCCAGCGGCACACCTCAGCCAAAACAGGATGCATCTTGATGTCCAGGGGCCACCTGGATACTCGTCACTACAGAAAAGCACTGCTGTTGTGTGTGACAGGTTAGCATGTCACTTAGCCACAAAGGGAACTGCGCAGGCGGGGATGGTTCCTCCGAAGAGTCCTTAAGGCATCTGTGCCAGCTCCCAGGGCTTCAGTGTTGTTTGTATCCCATCAAGCGCTGCTCACTGGCTCCTCCTGAGTTCCCGCATTAAACTACACTGAGCCTGTGGCTTCCTGCGCCTCCTCTCCACGGCTAGGGCACCTCAGGTTAGGGCCATGCACGCTTCTCCAGGGCTTGTCCCGAGGCAGCCATCCCAGTTCCAGACAGACGCTCGTGTTCAGGAGCTCCTTCAGCAGCTGTCGTGACCGCATCACACTCGGCTGTGCGCGCTCCTGTCCAGGGATCAGGGTGCCTGCAGGTCTAAGCACTGCATGGTCCTCCAGGCCTCCCTGCACTTCAGCCCGCAGACAAGGTCAGCTCAGGATAAGGTCAGTGGGATAGGCGGGGGGCAGAGGGCTCCATGCGGGGGCGGCCACAGTGACCTGGGGCTGAGGTAGACGGCGAGTGGCACGGGGACCCCACTCTGGAGAGTGGGTGGCAAGCAAGCTATGCGGTCCCGTCTGGCCTGGACCACGCGGGGGCTGGGTGGGCGGCGCACAGGCAGCAAACGCCCCGTGCAACGCTCCGTCTGACACATTGCTCGACGAGACAGCACTAAAAATCAGAACTAAAAAGTCCTAGTGTAGGCACTTAAGTTGGGTGGGAATTCCCGCATTAGAGGATCAAAGCAGGGGTGGTCAGCCACCCGACATGCACGGGTGCGTGGAAGAGGCCACAGGAGCGCACTGTGCAGTCAGCCTGGTGATGAGCAGGAGGCAGGGAGCACAGACTTGGCATCAGCAGTGTTCTTCCCACTGGACTCACAACTGGCAACTTTGAATCAAACTGACATTCTGCTCCTTGGACTCAAGCTACGATTCACCTATCTCAAGAACAGCGGCAGTTCTCTAGCGTCAGGTCCCAAGCAGGGCAGTGATGGGGGCCGCGGCGATGGCCACAGAACCTGCTGCATGCAGCCCAGCGGGCACCCTGAAACCCCGGAAGGTGCCCCATCCACACGTATGCAGACACACTTGACGCTGGCACAGAACTCACACAAGGCGCTCCCGCCCCACGGCTACTCGGCTCCACAGCCGCCTGGACTCTCTGAGGAAACAGAAGCTGGACTCGACTATCAGAAGCAGGACCGTAGACATGAAGGGCATGGAGGCACGACTAACAACGATAACGGCAAGGTGGACAGCACAATCAGCCTCGTCCCCGACTGTCCCGCCATCCTCTGCTCTCCACCACAAACGTGACAAGAGCAAGTACAAAAGTACTGGCTGCCTTGAACTTCATCTGGAGCATAATGACTGTCCTTTCCAACTGAAGAAGAGCCCAACTACCTCCCTGTGGCCCTGCTCGGCACCAGAAAATGCAAGCTGACCACAGGCCTTGCCTGGGCAACCGCCAAGACTGGTCGTTTCTCTAAAAATTCTATAGAAACATATCACAGATTTAGGGGACGGGAACAGTTCTAATTAACTTTTTCTTTTAAACACTGTGCACAAGTTCATATTAACATAGAAAGCATATATATCTCATAATCACAGAAATATTAAAAAGTAGCACTCTGGTTTATCAGCTCATCTTACACACATTTAGGCAGCAGGATTATAAATCCACAGCAACAGAGGGGACACACTGCTACCCAGAAAAAAAAAACCTAAAAACAGGCTGTGGCAAAAAAATATTGAGTCCCTTGACAGATACCCACACCCATTAATGCAAAACAATGAATGTAGTGGTTGTTAAAGGTCTGCATGGTTGACCTTGTTAGGCTCTGAGAACACACGTCAACACAAATGCTCGTCTCAGAGTTCTTTGCTTAAAGCAGTGGTACGAGTTTCTCTGTAATGTACACTTGTAAAAAACTGGCCAAACCTTCGGAAGGAGAAGTTTGGTGCCGCAGGGTGAGCATACGCAGTAGCAGTGACGAAGGCCCAGGAAGCTCCGCAGCCACATTCCGCAGATGAGCCTGCGTGTTCCAGGCAGGCTGCGCACAACTGGGGGGACCTGCACCTGCCAGCCTGAGGCCGGGCGACACCGTCCCCGCTGTGGGGCCCAGGTCACCCTCTTGGTCACAGGGACGCCTGCAGGACGGTTTCCCACAGACTGTGTGTGCACTAAGGTCGGATCAGCGCTGATCGTTAGTCCCTAATGCGTGGATGTGCAAGGCTATTTCTGAACATGGATTTGTAAATTGTAATCACCCACAACACGGCTACATAAAAAATGCAGCGTGATCAAAGTGCATCCCGGCCAGCACACCTCGTGACCAAGGCCTCAGCGGACAGGACACGGCCAGACGAGAGAACGAGACCACGCTCCCAACACCCAAGAGCGTGAGTACTGGTAAAGCTTTCGGTTGTTAAGGCCACGATTTTTCAGCTCTCATCTTTGAACCCTGTTTAGAAAGATTTTACCATTTTTAAAGGGATAACTCACTAAAAATATCAGCTTAGGTTTAAAAAAAAAAAAAAAAGACTTCGGGCAAGAGGATCCTGTATTGTTTATGAAAACACTGTGCACACAAGTCCACAGCCACTTACCCTAGAGTGACGGCAGCTCTTACCCCTGTGGGGGCCCTGCCAGCCCGCTGTCCGTGCAGGAGGTGCAGGGGTGCTCCACATGGACACTAAGCTACTGGGAGGGGAATGGTTTTCCGAGTGTCTTCGTATGTTCCAAACAGAATGGGGTACAATTCCTGTGACAGGTGCCACTGGGGCCACTCGGCCTGGTCCTCGGCGTCATCCAGTGACCTCGATCACGGACACATGGACAACCCAACAGAATCTTCGAAATGGGGTGGATGACAACTGGGTCCTTCATTGTGCAGTCTGTTCCGTAGGAAGACCAGAAAGCCACGCCCTGCTCTGGGTGGTCAGGCTGGTGAGCAGAGCAGCTGCCAGGGAGGTGACCGGGTATGGCCTGGGGTCTCCCTAGGAGACACCCCCCAGAGTCAGGACATCAAAGCAAATGTTGCAGACGCGCACGGGCTTGTTGAGATCAAACTTTATGATAGGAATCTCCTTGGTTGAGCATTTATGGCACAGGAGGCGTCCGCAGTGGCGGCTGTGGAAATAAGCAGGGGGCGTGAGGGGGGGCCCAGAGAAGTGTGGCTGGTGGTGCCTGCCCCCCACCAGCACACACCCTAGGGAGTCCACGCAAACACGGCCCTAGCCCATGGGGACCATACATGCTGGCGGACGAGCCTCTTAAGGTAAAGGGCGGCTCAGCCACAGCCAGAGAACAGGTTCTCCCGCCCACCCCCCACCCCACTCCTGCCCTTCTCCAGGTGCACCCCCCAGCGCCCCCATCCCTGCTCAGGGCCTGGCTTCCTGGCGTCAGGGAGTAAGGCAGAAGCGGGGACATGGGCAGAAGTGCTGTTGCCCCGTGGCCACAACCTCGCAGGCTTACCAGTGATGTTTGCGAGTTGTGACTCCAAACTTGGCGGCGCACTCATAGCAGGTAGACC
This sequence comes from Nyctereutes procyonoides, assembly GCF_905146905.1. NCBI lineage: Eukaryota > Metazoa > Chordata > Mammalia > Carnivora > Canidae > Nyctereutes > Nyctereutes procyonoides. The sequence continues at coordinate 59,354,237 of NW_026575140.1, read as the reverse complement.
CGTCGCACCACGGAGGCTCCTTGGACAGCATATCTGCAAGGACCCACCCCTGTCAGAGCCATGGAGCCAACAGAGGGATGGCTTCTCAGTGACCCAGGGGTGAAGGAGTAAGGCGCTCTGGATGGTCGGGGGAGTGCTCTGGGGCAGCACTTGCAAGTGGCCTGGGGCAGAAGGGGCCAGGCCCCAGGTGGTGAGACAGCGTGGCATTGGGGGGGGGGGGGCGCACGGTGGGCAAGCCAGCGAGGGAGGGGCAGGTCTGTGAGCCCTGGTGGCTGTACAGAGTGGGTAAAGGTGGCTAGGTGGTGGTGCGGGCACCAGAGGAGGTGGCAGGAGAGGCAGAATGAGGGGGCAAGGCCTGGTGTGAGCTGTGGAAGCTGCGACCAGAGCTCACAGGGAAGGCACAGCATGAGGAGTCAGCGCCTGGCACCTTCCGCACTGTCACCAGGGTGGCAGCTCCCAGGGTTCCTGGCAGTCGGTGAGCTCAAGCCTCTGCCCCTCACCACAAAGGGGCAGGGCAGGGGTGAGTGGGGGCTGGAGGAGGTGGTGGCCCGTGTCAGCGAGGGGACAAGGGGTGTGTGGAGAAGCTGCCGGGGCCATGCGAGGGAGTCCTGCCCACAGGATGGGGTCGGGGAGTGCAGGACTGCTGGGACCCTCGCGGAGATCCACACGGCATTTGGGTTCAGAGGTCACCAGCACAGGGTCTGCGTCCACCCTGAAGGGGCAGGAAAGGGCCACTCACCTAACAATCTAAACAGAAGCTGCTTGGTGGCCACCTGGTAATTGAAAATGTTGACTCCCTGGTTATTGTTGACCCCGAGGCGAGCCCCAGCACGGACGACGGCGCGGCACAAGTTGGCGTTCCCTTTCATGTAGGCCAATAGCAGCACTGGAAAACAGACCCACAGGCCAGGCTCCTTCTAGTCTGGCCCAGCCTAGTGGCAGGGCACAGAGCGCAGCCCCCACAGACACCCTGGGGAGGCCTCTAGGGGATGCAGCCTTGTCTGGTCACAGAGCTGCCCTGGAGCCCGCCAGGTATGCAGCTCAGGACAAGTAAGCAAAGCCCCACCGAGGGACATGTGGTCTCAGCTGCCCACTGCTGCCCATGGCCCCACCCAGCCCCATCACGCACCTGCCCCACACCCTTCATTGACATTTTCACCTAATTCTCTACACAGTACAATCCAACGGGAGAAGCCCAGAGAGGCTACAATGGACCCACATCACCACCCAGAACAGGACCGAGCCAGTCCTGGGAACCAGGCCTACGTCACTGGGAGCCCAGACATGAAGCGCCTGCCTGCCCATTTCCTGGGTCCTGGACAGTGGCACCGGCTGCGGGGTGTGTGGGTCCCTCAGCCTCAGGCCCATCACCGCCGGCCTCATAGGACAGAGGCCAAGAGCTGATGAGAAAGTATTTGGTCCCATGCTAAGGTTTGGGACGCCCCTTGGTGACACTTCTGCTGAAGGCCAACGATGTCAGTGTGGCGAGATGGAGGGTGAATAGGAACGTGGCAGAAGAGAGTCTGGGCAAGGAGGATCTGGGTTCCAGCTGTTTCCCTATTTGGAAAATGGGGACACGCTCCCTGTGCTACTTAACATACGTGGGGTAGCGGGTTTTCCACGAGAATATAAATGCAAGACTACGTCAAAAACGTGGTGACAGCTACACAAATGAGCAGGGACTGCAGCAGCGAGAGCAGCATGGGGGGGCCCAGGGAGGGTGAGCACACCGTGGCACAAGGGGCAGATGGGGACAATGACAGCAGGCGGGCAGGCTGTCTGGACACGAGGATGCTCTGGGGCTGCAGACACTGCAGACGTGCATGTGCCCAGGTCAGACACTGCCTACCCCAGCGGGCATCAGTGACAGATGCTCCGGGAGCCCATCCCAAACACTCCAGGCAGAGGGTCCTTCAGGAATGGCACGTGTTCCCATGCTCCCGTTCTTCCGAGAAGCAGGAGCCTCCCAACATACCTGTGTTTCCTTCTGCATCCGGTTTGTCCAGAGGGTACTCAGGCATGCACTCCAGGAACAGCTCGAAGATGGTGGCCGCGTTCTCTTTGCCATACTGTCCAAGGATGTGCAGCGGCGACTGGCCTCTGATAAAGCAAGATGGGAAAGTTGGGTACAGATGAGCCATGGTCATCGTACACAAAAGATGTCATTTTCTGAACTCTGTGACACTGGATAAATTTAAGGACACACAGGAGGTCATGAAAGTTTTTCTACAAAATATTTTTCGAAAAGAAACTTCCAAGGTACCAATGTTGGTCAAGTGCCCCAAGGGCCAGTTCTATAGTGCACTGAGGCTCCAGCAGGACAGTGACTGCCAGCTGGGAGGGGCAGGCAGGGTGGGGAGCCCAGGCCTCCTCCCAGGAGCCCACACACTCACCGCAGGTTGAAGGCCTCGGCGTCCACGGTGCACTCAGTCAGGAGGACCCGGATGTTGCTGAGCCGACCATGCATGACGGCAAGATGAAGAGCTGGAGAGCAAACCCTTTTACTGTGAGCGCCCAGGTGCCACGCAGAAAACCCCCTCTACAGGGGACACACCAGAGTACCCGTGCCCATTCACGGCCCCTCCAGGCTCCACCACCCCATGCCAGAGTCACTCCTGCAGCCTCCTAAGACTGTGCTATCTGCTTCCACCACAGCCCAGAGGCAAGATTAAATGGTTTTGTGGGAAACCACGTTAGGGGCCCAGGGTTACCATGCCGATGGGAAGCTGCCCAGGGATGAGCCTCGCAGCCCAGAGCCTTCACTGTCCCAACTCTAGTGCTGTAAAACCAGCCTCCCTGGAGAGTAGCACACGGGGCACGGGGCACCTCCACCTCCAGACCGGGGGGACCACTCAGGGCACTGAGCATGGGGCACAGGGGAATGACTGGCAACTACCATTATTTCCATTCTCATCCAGAGCTGCAAAGTCCACTGCATTCTCCAGGAGGACAGAGCAGATGGTGGGCAGGTCCTGCTGGGCAGCGAGATGGAGGGCGGTTTGGCGATGCTTGGTTAATTCGTTCACTTTGGCTCCTGCAAGAAGCTGTTGAAGCTGATTACATGAACAGTCTCTACACCACAGCCAGCGAAGGTCCCCCTGACGGGGACCAAGCCCACCTGTCTCCTGACACCCGCAGAAGGCCTGGCCGGCAAAGCTGGGAGCACAGGGGCTTCACACCCACTCCCCGGCAGGCATAAGCCAGCAGGATGCATCCTAGGCAACTCTCAGGGTATGAGAAAGCCATTCCTTAGGACACAGAAACTCTACTTCGGACTGCATGATCTAACCATGCAGGACTGCAGGGATGTCCACTGTTCTACATAAGGACGTGCACTGCTTATGTAGAGCAAAACCACGTCACAGGATTCAGTCAGGAAAATTACAGTACATTCAAATGACATAATGAATAGTCAATAAGACAATAAAGATTTGGGGCATAACATGAAAAGAGGTCTAGGATATTCTAGTCAAAAAAGGCCAGTTAGAAGACAGTACGACCCTATCTGCAGAGAGAGAGAGACAGTGGGAGGGAGGGAGGATGCGTGCACGCACACCATGAGGGTTTGTAAAAGCAGAGACACCAAACTCAGAGGAATGGGGGGCAAAAGGGAGACAAGACCTGCTTCCTATCCTCACATGCTTCATGTTTTCCCACAATAAGCATGTACTATTTTTACACTATTTTTTGCTGTTATTGTTAAGATTTTATCTTTAAGTAACTTCCATGCCAAACAGGGGGCTTGAACTCACGACAGTGAGATCAAGCATCACCTGTACCACCTACTGAGCCAACCAGGTTTCCCTCCTACATTAATTGTTAAAAGAAAGAAATAAACACAGACCCTTTGACAATACCTGTCCACATGTTCCTTTTGTGACAGGGTTCCGGGCTGCAACCACAGCCCACCATGCCCACCCTGCAGCCTGAGGCCACCCTGGCCTCTCCCCCATGCAGCACTCTGCCTCTGGGAGACCAAGGTCCTGCTCAGCTCTGCTGCAGACCCCGACTTCCAAGTCCCAGCCTGTCCAGAGCTCCGGGCGCCCAGTGAAAGCACCCACGGGTCCAGGAGGACATCGGCTGCAAGTGCTGTGTGCACTGGGAGTCATAGCTAACCCTGGGGAGCTCAACCGGGAGACGGGGAGAGGTTTGGGCAAAAACATTCTTCCAACGTGAACAGGCTCCAGCATCAGCTGTGAGGTCAGGCCTTACAGAGGCAGTGGTGCAACCCTGATGAAGGGGCCCATGACTTTCTCACCTCCCAAGTCTCTCCGATCGATGGACACATGGCCGGACTCTGAGGCCCACCTCTGCCTCCCTGGCCAGTCCCCACACCCACCAGATCCCTCACCAATCGCTCTCCAGCCCACTCCCAGGAACTGGTTTCCCTTGGGCTCTTCACACATGACCCTGCCCCACACCCTCACACCCCACCACAGAGGTCAAAACTCTCTCAGCTCTAACATGTAACAAGGCATGAAGGTTTTCAAAAAAGTATCTTTCAAAAACAAAAATGGGAGATGGGCACCCAGCTGGTGCAGCTGGTAGAGCTCATTTAGGGCTGTGAGCTCAAGCCCCACTTTGGGCATACAGATTATTTAATTTTAAAAAAAGAAGAAAAAGAAGGCAGGGCACCACCCAAGGGTCAAGTGCCCACTGGCTACTCATGCACCAGGTGCTGGGGCTGGTGGGACACAGCAGCAACCACAGCAACCAGGGTCGGGGAATGGATATGCCCCGGGCTCACCTGCTTGGCTTCTCCACACAACAGATAAAGGCTGCTTGTGGTTCTTGGTGTGAAGTGTCACAGGCATAATCTGGTCCCTACCCGCCCCTCCTCTCCACCTCTCCCTCCCCCAAATTTCAACCACACCTTTCTAGAGAAAGCACATAGACTTCCCAGTCTCTGCTTCCTTGCTCAGACTGCTCCCTGGCGGGTGGCACTCTGTGGTACTGGAAAAGGCAGGCTTCGGAGCCAAACAGAAAAGGCTAAAATCCCAGCCACACTCCTGACTACCCCATTATCTTGGGGGAAAGTTGTTCCTGAGCTTACATTCTCTCCTTTGTAAGAGGTAAAACCTTCCCTACACCTCTCTGGGTAGCTTTGAGAATGAGGAGGTGGTAAGCTCCTTGACAAACACTGCTCTGAAAAGCTGTCTGCACCCTGTGCTTGCTGCAGCATGATTTACAAGTAAAACCAAGACACGGAAGCAGCCCAAGCGTCCGCTGATGAACGAATGGAATGTACATGACGGACATTACCCAGCCATCAAAAAGAAAGAAATCAGTGGTAAAATCAGTCTTGGTGCTGATTTTTCGATCTGACTCCAAAAGCAAAAGTAAACAAGTCAGGCCAGAAACTAAAAAACTTCTGCACAGAAAAGGAAATTGAAATCAACAAAGTGAAAAGGCACAACCTATTGAACCAATGAAAATACTGCAAATCCTACATAGGGTAAGCGGCTGATATCCAAAGTACACACAGAACTCAGTACCACTCAATAGCAAATAAAAAAAAAAAAAATTTACAACAGGCAGAAGAACTGCATAGATGTTTCTCCAAAGGAGACATCAGGATGGCCAACAGGCACATGAAAAGACGTTCAATACTACTTGGCATCAGGGAAGTGCAGATCAAAACCACCCTGAGGTATCCCCTCACACTTGTCAGGATGGCTAAAATCAACAACATAGAAAACAACATGTTGGCAAGGATGTGGAGAAGGGGAGCCTTGTGCACTGCTGGTGGGAGTGCAAGCTGGTGCAGCCACTCTGGAGAACAGTGTGGAGGCTCCTCAAAATATTAGACTAAAAATACCATATGATCCAGTAATTCCACTACTGGGTATTTATCCAAAGGAAAAACACTTTTTTTAATACATAAAGAAGTACGTTTATTGCACACATTGTAATAAAGCTTTAAAATGCCTTTACTATCACACAAACCCAATGAACCAGCACAACCAGCACCTCAACTCTGATAATCTAGACCGGCTTCTGGCCTCCCCGAGAGTTAGTTCTCCACAAAGGAGAGGGAGCCCTCTCCCGAGTCTGGGACACCACCTTCCCTAACACATACTGCACGTTGCACAGCGCAGTGAGGACCCTCATGGACACACAGGCACCCATCCCTTGGGAGGGCTCCAGGCTTGTACAGATCCTGCATCACTGGACAAACACTGCTCTGAAAAGCTGTCTGCACCCTGTGTTCGCTGCAGCATGATTTACAAGTAAAGCCAAGACACGGAAGCAGCCCAAGCGTCCACTGACTGATGAACGAACAGAAGGTACACAACGGAATATTCCCAGCCATCAAAAAGAATGAAACCTTGCCATTGTAACAAAATGGATGGAACTTGAGGGTGTTACAGTAAGTCAGAAAAAGACAAATACCATATGATCTCACTTACGTACAGAATCTAAAACATAAACAAAAAACCATAACTTGTAGATACAGAGAACAGATTAATGGTTTCTAGAGGTGGGGTGGGGATTGGGGGTTGAAATGGCTGAAGGGGGTCAGAGGCACAAACGTCCAGTTGCAGAACACAGAAGTCCCAGGGCTATAACGTGGGAACCCACTTAATAATACCATATTACGTATCTGAAGGTTGCTAAGAGTGCATCTTAAAAGTCCTTATCACAAGAAAAAAACTTGTATAATTGTGTGACAGGCATTTACTAAACATATTGTAGGGATGACTCTGCACTACATACAAACACTAAACCACTATGATGTACAAAAAACTAACATAAGGTCACACCCCAATTTAAAAAAGACTATTAAAAAAGAGGTACCGAGTGCGTGTGCACACAGGCGAGCCGAGCCGCCCTGAGCAAGCCGCCTCCCTTGCACCTGGCCCGCCTTACCCCCCAAATCCTGCTTCTTTGCAAGGCCTCACTGGGGCACCTACCTGCACAAGCTGCCCATCTGTTGGGCTCTCAGGACTCTCTGCACCCGCAGCACTGGCTTACTTCCCCAGATTCACACTAGGCACTCACAAACCCCAGCAAACACCCGGGTGAGAGCTTCTGCATGCAACATTTCAGTGACACTTACCAAGTTGCGGACAATGATCTCTGAGCCCGCCTGGACGGCAAGGTGCAAAGGGGTAAGCTTGGAGGCATCTTGGACTCTGGAATTCACGTTAGCCTGGACGCTAATCAGGAACAGGACACTCTCGATATCAGAGTTCTGAACCGCCACGTGAAGGAAATTCCGGCCCTTGTTATCCACCTACAGCAACAGGAGAAGCCAAAACTTTTCTGGTCCCCCTTCCAAGAGCGCCCCCTGAGCACTGGCCAGCCGTGCTGGCCACAGGAGAGCATATGACGGGGCAGCCAAGGCCCTCGGTCCAGGGGGCCCCTCCCAAGAACCCAATCTGCACGTGCCTCCTGCCATGCACACCACAGACCCTCCCTGCACATGCACAGGGCCACAGGGCACACCATGCACCCTCCCACAGCAGACGCTGGGTTAGGATGCTAACAGACTGTCTGCAGGATGGGAAAAGGCAGAGGCAGTGCTTAGCCACGTGCATCCCCATGGGTATCCCCTCCTCTGGCTCTCTCACACCACAGCTGCTGTGACCGCCAGACCCTGCGTGGTGTTGGGAAGTCTGGTCTCTCATCAAGCTATAGCATAACACCACCCTCCAGGCAAGCAGCCCCCACGTGCCACAGACTCTGCTCTGCTGACACAGAGCAGATGAAAGCTCACTTGGACCAAAGCACAGACAAACTGTCCTTATGAGAGCGGTCATGTTGGTGAGAAGTAGGCGCAGCAACATGCCACAATCACAGCCCCCACGCGCATGAGCACAGACGCACTGCTGTTTCTGCAAAGGACTCTGGTCCACTGTGCCCACGTCACACTGCATGTGAGGACAGGTGAGGGGCTCCCCTTCACGAACACACAACAGCAGCTGAGTGGGGCAGAGGCCAGCACCCACACCGCTCGCTCATGCACAAACACTGAAACACCAAGCGACAGTCCCCAACTGTGTCAGGATGGCACTGTGTTCAGATGCCAAGTCTCCAGGTCACAGTCATCAGTGGCTACTCCTGGACCTTGACAGGGCTCTAGGGGCGGGAAGGGGACCCCAGTCCCCCTGGGAGTGGCTGTGGCTGGCACTTCCCACCCCCTCTGTCCCATAGGGCAGTGCCTCCCAGCCACGCTGAGCAACTGCTCAAGATCCAGAGGACAGGCCTGAGCCTGCTACACTGGATGATGACAGCTCCTCACAAACTGTCCCCCAGAGAGCGGCTCCAACATCACACCACAAGCCCCTCCAGCTCAAGTCACATCTCTTCAGGACCCTCATAACCAGGGCAGTTAGACCAAGCAAAAGCACACAGAGACACCAGTGATACCACGTATGCAGGCCACAGGATTCCTCCTCTAAGGGCCCCCCTGTTGGCACCACTATGGGCAGACGCAGGACAGGGGAGCCAGATCTCAGCTGGTACCCACAGTTCACCTGAATGGCCAGACTTCAAGAAAGGGGAGTCTAATTTCCACAAAGACATCATCATGTCCAAGAGATCTGTTTGGTGATGGCCACCTTTTTAATCTCCACATAATGGGCTCCACCAAGTGTGGGCACGTGCAGGAAGCTGGGTGCGGGTCCCTCACCTGCTCAGCAGCCCCAGACTCCCGCTGGAGGATGGCCTCCGCTGCTCGGTTGTTCTTGTACGTCATGGCACAGGCAAAAGGGGTCAGGCCCTGTCTGTCGCGGACACTCAAGTGGATTCCAGGGTGGGAGATCAACAACTGAATGATGACACTGTGCTGGTTGCTGATGGCCACGTGGACCGGTGCTCTTCCTTCTGCATCCTGCAGGGACAAGACGTGATTTCCAAGTCCAGATGAAAGAACAAACTCAGGAAAAATATGAAGGGGATCGCTTTCAAACCAAATTTGGTTCTGAGAACCAGTATTGCCACCCTGTGTTTAAAATCAGCTCTTAAAGAGGCCAAGCCCAGAGAAGAAAAGAGCGGCTGCCATCACCCCAAGCTCCAGTGACCCCGAGACACAAACACACCTGGTTTATTACCATCTCTCTCCTGGAAAGAGAAACTCTCCGTACCTGCGTGTTGACATTGGCACCAAATTCCAGAAGACACTGTACCGTCTCTTCCAGCCCCCAGGAGGCTGCCAAATGCAAGGGGGTCTGCCCATCTCTGGCCTCCTCCTCCCCTTCTCCATTAGCACCAGGTTGCCTGGGACTGTTCACGTCGCAGCCACTGAAATCAAGGAGGAAACGAAAGGTGGGCTCTAAGAGCCAGGCTTCCAACCCAGCCAGAGGCATGCAGATGAACGCATAGTAGCAGTCTCATCCAACACAGAAGCTGCTGCCATCTTGGTGTCAAATACTGATGTCTGGGCCCCACTCCCATTGCTTCTTCTTGGTCTTGGGGGCGACCTGGGCATCAGAACTCTTCAAGGTCCCCCAAGGGATCTGTATGCAATTATCACTTGAGAACCACTGCTCTAAAGGCTCCTCCCATATATCTGCCCCTGAGTGTGACGTGGGCCTCCTGGGGAGACGGGGGGGGGGGGGGGGGGCACAGGGACCACCTGGCTTCCTCCACCACAACCTCCTGGCTGCACGGGGTGAACTGGTCTGACTGGACTACCGGAGCCTCTACGGCCCCCAGGGCAGGAAACTGGCTCAGCTTCTGGACTCTGACGTTTGGGCACCCAAGCCTTTCTCCTCAGAATTGGGTGAAGTGCCTTAAGTGGTGACTTCATAGAACAGTGACCCTCCAACAACTGTAACTGGGGACCCCTCTGACCAGCCGAGGCATGCCAGACCTATAGCTGAAGAAGACACGAAGAGACACGTGGGGTTCTCAGACCTGCGAATAAGAAAGCAGGCGGTAGACTCATTGTTTTCATCGATGGCCCTGTGCAGGAGCGTCTGCAGACACCCACTGGGCCCCGGGCCCCAGAACGTGGCATCACAACCATGTCGGACCTGTGGAAAACAGGTTACTCACAACACTGCACAGCAAAGTCACACGTTTTATTACCACCTCTGAGCTCTACGTGACACCATTAGGTTCATTCTTTCAGGCGAGATACAGTTGATAATCAACTGCTAATTCCTGTGATTGGTACATACACTGATTAGAATGTGCTCTGTCCCAGATGCTGTGACGTTGCTTTGAGAAATACAAGAATACGCTAATCATCACTCTGGGAGCCGTGTTCCAGGAGGGACAGAAAACACACACACTCCTCTGGCCTCAGCGACACACCTGAAACTCACAGTTCATCTCAATGCCCCCTGGGTAAGACCCCAGCTGCATAGCACTTCTCGTCCCATTCCAGGCATTTCAGAAAGCTGAATGAGGACCCCCTGGGTAAGAAAGACAAACCAGGGATCTGGGGACTTATCACCATGTTAATGGTGAGGGGAGCCTTTACCCGAGCACACCCTCAGGAGAGGACTCCCGAGGAGGTACCTTGGCTCTTCCACTTCTTGACAGTGTTGATAAAAACAGCCTAAAACAAAGTGTTGGCCAAGATTATGTTGAACTGCAAGTTTCTTGAACAGGACTTTCAACAGCTCATCCTGGCCCCAACTTGCTGCTCAGTGGGATCTCTTGTCCTGGTGGTTACTCTGTAGGTGACAATCTATCCCCACGTGTAAACAGAGGCTGAGGCTGAGCTTGCTCACCAGGGTGGATGCAATGTCCTCCAGGTTGTTTGCCAAGGCGAGCCACAACGGGGGGTTCCCCTTCTCATCCGGCACAGACATGTCTGCTCCTCGGGTGCATATGGCATCCACTACGAGCGGAAGCTGGTTCCTGATGGCCAGCTGAAGGGCTGTCTCCCCATCCTGAGTCCTGTGAGGACATGCACCCCAAAACCAACATTTGTAGCTGGAGCCAAATGGTAATGCGTCCACCCCAGGCATTCAAGGCCAGAACCCACTGTATCCTTCAAACACACTTCAGGCGCACTGATCAATATTCTTTCGGAGCAGTTTAACCTGTCAGTAGAATCTATCCCTTCTGCCTTTTTGGGAATTATCGCCGAGCCATCCTACTGCACCCAGAAGACAATGGACCAACACCCCAGCGTGTGGGAACCCCTCAGGCACAGCTGCTTCCGACAGCACCTCAATAAAGGCCATCACGCTGCCTCCTTGACCAAACACTCCTCTCACTCCCCAGTCATTCAGGGTCACCTGACGATGAGATAAATTCCTTGAAAATACAGAAACAATAGAAACTTAACCCTGTATTTTTCCCCCAAGAATGTTCTTCATTATGTACAAAATCCTTGTCTAAACAAGTGCTTCTGAACAGGTCCTGCACTGACCTCCGTGCCGTACTGAGCCCGGGTCCTGAGGATTCCCTTTCACCATCCCACAAGTCCACCATCATGCTTTCCATCAGATGGGAGCTGCTCCCGCCTACCTCACGTTGATATCTGCCTGGTGCTCCAGGAGGAAGAGCGCGCTCTTGCTGTCCTGCCGCTGCATGGCCATGTGCAGCAGGGTCTGCCCGTCCGACATGGTATCATTGATGCAAGCCCCGGAGCCCAGCAGCTGTGCTGCGATTGTGTGCATGCCTGGGACACAAATAGGCCCTGACCAACGCATGCTCCACATTTCCCCCGTTGTTCAACATCTCACTGCAACAAACACACCCCCTCGACTTCTCAAAGCCAGCAGTTTTCCACCAGGTATCAGAGGCTTAACCCAAACCCAATGATGAGCCCTGCCCCTGCACGCTTCCCTCCCTTCCTGCTCCCCCACCCTTTGGACGGAGGCCGGTCTGCAGACCCCAGCAGCCTCTGGACAACGCCTTCCCTGCCCCCCGGCAGCCTCTGGCACCACCTCACCAGTCCATAATGCCAGGCCCAGCACCGTCTGATCTCGGGAGTCCTTGAGGCTGAAGTCCGGAATGATTTGCAAGTTGTTGGTGGCATGAAGAGCATTAGCTAAAATTTTTAAAGGAAACGAACACTTGATTTCCCCACCCCCTGGACCACATTTAAAGGACTCCAGAGCTAAGAGCTAGTTGGTTTCCAACTCACTGACTGGCTATAATACAATCCCCTCTGTACAGAGAGAGTTCATAAATCTTCTCATGCAGAGTGGAAGCCCAGAAACCTGGCATTTTGGAGCACAGCTTATGGGAATAATAAAAGTTTTTAAAGCTTAAAATACTGAGTCTTCACAAAAGGAAAACAAACCCACTATGGAAACACATAATAATTATCTGAGTGCAAACAAACGGGGTCAAAACCATGGCCTGGCAGGGCTCTCCTAATATGTAATTCCTACCTTCTTATCAGAGAAAGATGCATTCTACCTGAAATCCTGCTTCCTTCCGTAAGAACAGGGAGGAAATATGCTGGCATTCCTCAGGACAGAGGCAAGAGGAGGATAGGTTCCAAGACAGGCAAGAGGAGAACCTAGGGAGGACTCTCTGAGGGAAGTGGGCCTCCCCATGGCAGGGGCTCCCTGGGCCCCCCTGCTCCTCCCACGGTTCCCCAGCCACCAGCGTGCCAGGGAGACTGAGGCTGCTGAGAGAACCGCCCACTCAAGTGGGGTCTGAGGCTGCAGGGTCCTTGGGTACTGTTCACGCTGAGGCAGAGCTTTGGGAAACACCCAACATGAGAGAGAAGTCGTCTACGGTTCTAACCCCATCACCTGACAGGTGCGGTGGGCAGGCTTTGCCCTCAGCATGTACACAGGGAATAGTGGTCAGGAGCCAGACTACATGCTGACCTAGTATGACCTGAAAGGATCTGGGGGCAAGATAACTCATCAATGGAAGGAACGTGAACTCTGTAACTAACTCCTCAGAATGACCGTTCACAGGTCAGGGTGGGGAGGCCCCAGCTACCCACCTTTCTGCTCCAGGATGACAGACACCACATCTGGGTGATCATAGGCGATGGCCATGTGCAGCGGCGTCTGTAGATAGACACCATCCACTGAGCTGGCAGAGGACACGGCCTCCCGTGGCAAAGGTGGGGCCTCCTCGGTCTGCAGGTTCGGGTTGGCGCCTTGCTGCAGGAGCTCTGCACTGAGGTTGGCCAGGCCGTGCCGACTGGCTGTGTGCAACGGGGTTTCTCCCTAAACGGAAGCAAACAGCCCACCTCAGAGCACCGTCAGGATGGGAGTGCCCGTCACAGAGGGCTGACGCCTGTATTCTCAAACCCAGGTCTCCAGAGGCAGTCACGGCCCTCAGCCCATCCTGTCACCAGCTGACCACGACTTGTCCAACTCCTGCGAGTCCATTCCTGCCTTCCCTATGCTATCAGCCCGGTTTCTTCAATGTTGGCCCAAGTGCCCTCCCAGCACCCTGGCTCCTCATCTACATGTCCCATCATCTTCTTAAACATCTTCAATGATTAAACCGCAGACAACCTCCAAGTGCCACAGAAATATGCCCCGGGGAGGCTGGCAGAGCCTGGACCGTGGGCCCGTGGGGATGGGGCTACGAGTTGGCCCCCACCCCCACGGGTCTCTCTGCCTGGCCCACATCAACCTCATCAGGGTCTCTGATCAAGTCCTCTTTCCTCCACTCTCAAAATTAAAAACATTTTAAACTGGTACTCCACATATTTGATTCAATGTTCAAAAGGCACAAGAACAGACAATGACAATGTCCTCTCCTGCTCCCCCACCCGAGGAAACCCCAGTGCCAGCTTCCTGCATCCTTCCAAGGGCGGAACAGTCAGAAGAGGACATGGACACAGATGCACACACAGCATCTTTCCACCCAAACAGATGGAAACAAACAGAACACACTGCTCTGCTCCTTATTCTTATGGAAGCTAGACCTCATCCATTCAAAGAGTCAAAGACCCTACAAGGCTCGTTGTGAAACTCAGCAAGATCCCACGTCCTTTTCCCTAAAAAAAAAAAAAATTTCCCTTTCCTAGAGGGAACCTTGAACTGTCTCAGCTGGGTTCTAACTAACATGTTTACATTGTCACCTCTCAGTTTTCTGGGCTCAGGTACTGTAAGTCTGTGGATGCCCCACAGCTAGTCACCATGTCACAGGACTCAGACTCCCACTGACCCCCACTGCGCCCTTCCCCACAGACACATGTCATGCTGTGGAGGGCTGAGAGTGTCCTCCTCTGTGGGATCATCTTCTGCTCCAGACCCCCACACCCACATTCACACAGAGCATGCTCCCCGGCCCCCATGGCCCGCACCAGAGCCTACAAGTATGCGAATATCTCAGCCGACGTCCCCGCCATCTGTTCCTGCTCAACAGTCACAAACTCGAATTCACTGCCCAGCAGTTCCTCCTGCAGGCAATTCTCTTTCTCTTCATGGGTGCACCCAACAGCCTCACACTCCCTCCTGCCCCTGCTTCTGAGAGCCTAAGCTGCTGCGAGTATAATTCTGCAAACCCTTTGAAGCCTGTCCCCGTGGGTCCACGTTCAGTAACTGAGGTCAGCACAGCTCCTGCCGACCTAGAGAACACCCACCAGCTCCAGGCTCCACCCCAACGGCGCACCCACATGGCAGCTTCTCGGTATGCTTTCTCAATTCAGAAGGTCATACCACCTATCTACTCAAAACCCTTCACATAGATCATCTCTTGCCATAGGAGAAGTCCAAAGAACTCAACCAGCACTCCAGACCCTTCTCTAAAATCACCCACTTGCCTTCAAAATTGGTCTCTTCTCACACATCTCAGAGTCCTCCCAGTTTTGCTATAAAGGGCATCAGAGAAGGAACAGCTGGTAAACAACATGAGCTCCATGAAGGGTACTTTTTTTTAAAGACCATATTTATTTGAGAGAGAGACAGAGAGAGAACAAGTGGAGGGAGGGGCAGAGGGAGAAGCAGGCTCTCCTGAGCAGGGAGCCCAACATGAGGCTCAATCCCAGGACCCTGAGATCATGACCAGAGCTGAAAGCAGAGGCTTCACTGGCTGACTCCCCCACCCCCAGGCGCCCTCCATGAAGGATTTTTCTAAAGTTGGAGACAAGGTGTGTCTGTATAGTATCAGAAATGAACGGTGGGCAAAACTGGCAACACAAGAGACAGACACAGAGACACAAAACAATCAGAGCAAAGTCAAGAAAGCCAGCGGTGCATTCAGGGACACGCCGTTGTTTGGTGGGAGAGCAGGCTGCGTCCCTGGTGAGTCACCTCACCTCTCGGAGCCTCAACGTTCTGTGCCCCGAAATGCAGGATCTGGAGATGTCGAGAATGCCCCTTCCAGGCCCACTCTGAGAATTAAGAGCCAACATCCTCAAAGCTCTTAGCACAAAGGCTCAAAGTAAACATGACCTTAAAAACAAGCACAGCCTCTCTCCATGAAAACAGCAATAAGACAACTTCACACGGCACCAGTCGGCCTGGCCATACATATGTTACAAGCACTCACACTTACCCTTTCCTTTTCCTGAAACCACACCCTGTGAACCCCATTTTGCAAAGAAGGAAACTGAAGCTCACAAAGGGTCAGTAACTTGCTTACAATCACACAGGGCAGATGAGAAAGAGAAGCCTCGCCCCAAGGCCACACTTCGACCTGAACACTGCAGCGACCTTGAGGCTGAATAAGCACTCACACAGGAAAGATTCAGCAAACACCAAGCGTCATAGAAGATGGAGATCCTAGTGCAGTAAGTTCTGTGTACGAGCCTGGCAGACCCCAGCATCTAGGTGAGGAGCTGATATGCCACACATGTTTAGGGAACGCTTGCTGAATCAACCAACCAACCAGTATTTGGGAACAAAACATCCATTTCAGCCTGGTTTTTTAACCAAGTACATGTATCATTAGGACAAAAATTGAAAACAGAAGCTATTTTTCCTACATATGCACCATTGCCTTTCCCCATAGAGCTACTCCACTTCCTCAGCCGCCCTGGCACACTTACCCACTTGTTCCTGTGATTGACGTGGGCACCGCTGGTTGCCAGGAAAAGAGCAGCTGCCTCGTTCCCCGCCTCAGCTGCCCGCTGCAGTAGGCAATTCCCTGGAGACAGTGAGCACACTCGGTTCCCACGTGCACAACGACAAACCTCCTTGCCCACCTATCCCAACAGACAGCCCATACCCCACACCGAGTCCTGTGTGTGGACGCAGACACTGGACAGGCCCAGGTGGAACAGAGATTTGGTCTGGGAGTCAAAGGACATTCGTTCTCCTAGAGTTCACCACTGGATGCCACCCGAGACCAGAGGTGAGTTCTGTCTGCTGCCAAGGATGGGTCAGAGCGTGCTTTCTCAGCAGCGGTGCTCCTGACCTTCCGGGCCAAGTGACTCTGTTGTGAGGGGGCTGTTCTGCACCCTGTAAAACAACTAGATGCAAACAGCACCCCAGCCTTGCTGTAACAAATATGTATACAGATGCTGCCAAAAGTCCAGGGGACAGGACAACTGTCTGAGAACCTCTGGACCTAGAAGGGATGTTCGACCAGCAAATGCCCTTTACATTTTATCCCTAAGACCCTAAAAGTTTGTTCTTGGCGCAGAAATGTTTTGCTTACTACTATTTTCTAAATAAAAAGCTTAGGAAAAAAACATTGCTTCTTTCCTTCATGGAATGGTTTTAGCCCCAAAGCAGCGTTTCCCTTCCTATTAACATCCATTTCCTGTTTGGATCAACACAAAATCTCATGTGCTGCAGCTATACTATTTGAAAACTCACATTAAATACCAGGACTAAAAGTGGTGAAGAAATGGGACATGGTCAAAACCAACAGTACAGGAAACAGCAGGTGTTGGTGAGGACGTGGAGAAAGGGGAGACCTTGTGAGCTGTTGGTGGGAATGCAAGGCGGTACAGCCACTGTGGAGAACAGTGTGCAGGTTCCTCAGAAAGTTACAAATAGAACTACCCTACGACCCAGCCATTGCACTTTTGGGAATTTACCCCAAAGGCACAGATGTAGTGAAACACTGGGACACCTGCACCTCAATGTTCACAGCAACAATGTCCACAGTAGCCAGACTGTGGGAGGAGCCTCAACGTCCTTCAACAGATGAATAACTAAGAAGATGTGGGATATACACACACACACACACACACACACACACAATGGAATATTACTCAGCCATTAGAAAGGATGAAGCCTTATCATTTGCAATGACTTGGATGGGCTAGACTGTATTGTGCTGAGTGAGGTAAGTCAGTTAGAGGAAGACAAATACCATAAGACTTCACTCATATGGAATCAAGAAAACATGAACACAGAGGAAGGAGGGGAAAAGAAGGAGAGAAGGAAACAAACCATTTAAGACTCTTAACAGCAGGGACTCATTGAGGGTGGCTGGAGGGAGATGCGTGGGAGATGGGCGAGGTAGGGGATGAGCATGAAGCGGGCACTTGTGATGAACACTGGGTGCTGCATGTAAGTGATGAATCCCTGAATTCTACTCTAGAAACCAATACTGCACAGTATAGTAACAACCTAAAATTTAGATTTAAAAAAAAGAAAAAAAGAAATGGGACAAATGCTTTATTTTCATGCTGTTTTTCCTTTTCCCTCAAAGACCAGGATTCCACCTGGGGCCGAGAGCCACCATAACTTAGAAAACCCTAATGAGGGTCCCATCTTCACTCCTGTAGTCCTCCTGGGACACACAAGACGTGCACATGGGCCTCCGAATCAAACAAAGGTAACCTTCAACTGCTAAGACGTGACAGAAAGGCTGAGACAGTGGACAAAGGCCATTCCATGTAAAAGGAGAATTGGAACGAGGAAAAAATAATAATCCTGAACTTGTACCTAATCTCAAAGTATATAAAGGAAAATTGACAGAACTAGCAAGACAGTGGACAAATCTTCAGACTCACCATGAAAAATGTTAATATACGCCCCCAAATTGACAAATCAAGCAGTCCAGACGTTAGTAAGTTACCTTGTAAGATGTACACAGCATGACGAATACACCTGATACATGGACGTAAGCAGAGAATAGTGGTGCATGCTGGGGATTTACCCCAAAGATACAGATGCAATGAAATGCCAGGACACCTGCACCCCGATGTTTCTAGCAGCAGTGTCCACAATAGCCAAACTGTAGAAGGAGCCTCGGTGTCCATTGAAAGATGAATGTAAAGAAGACGTGGTTTACGTATACAATGGAATATTCCCTAGCCATTAGAAACGACAAATACCCACCATTTGCTTCGACGTGGATGGAACTGGAGGGTATTATGCTGAGTGAAGTAAGTCAATCGGAGAAGGACAAACATTATATGGTCTCATTCATTTGGGGAATACAAAAAATAGTGAAAGGGAATAAAGGGGAAAGGAGAAAAAATAAGTGGAAAATATCAGAAAGGGAGACAGAACATGAAAGACTCCTAACTCTGGGAAACGAACTAGGGGTGGTGGAAGGGGAGGTGGGCAGGGGGTGGGGGTGACTAGGTGACGGGCACTGAGGGGGGCACTTGATGGGATGAGCACTGGGTGTTATTCTATATGTTGGCAAATTGAACACCAATAAAAAATAAATTTAGAAAAAAAAAAAAGAAAAAAAAGAGAGAATAGTGGTGCAGCCCACAGTGAAAGGATGCATATGCTTGTCAGGTACCCGTCAAATTTTCTTAAGAACTGGGTCTGAAGGTAGCTAGCATCCAAGTCCTAAATATCAAAGAACCAAGTTCTTATATATTGCAGCCCTCATATAGTATGATTATATTCGAAATGAATAAATTATGGCCAATGACCAGTATACCTTTGTAAATTCAGAGCAATTTAGGACCAATCTCATTTCCAGAAGGTCTTCCCAACCCCCCTGGTGTGGAGTGCCCTGACTTTAGCATTCAAGTCACCAGAGGGGCGACTGAATTTGTTCTTTACTTAAATCATTAAGTTCTTTCAAGGAAAGGGCTATTTAATATCCACCTCCTTCTGGCCCATCCCCATCATCTGTGGCACCCACCCACACTTTATATGTATTATCCTGAGTTCTTCCTTAAAATACCTCTGTATTTTATTTAGTCAGAACAAGGAAATACCCATGTGAAAACAGGGTTCTCAAAGTGTGGTCAGTAGATTCCTGGGGGTTCCTGAGTGTCTTTCAGGGAGTCCATGAGGTCAAAACTATCCTCCTGATGCTCGCTTGTCCCGCTATGATGACTGTGGCACTTATGTCAGATCAAACTGGGGCCCCAGAGCATACCAGGAGTCACCGCGTTCCTCTGCACCACATTGCACCAGCCAAAAAGGCACAGTCCTTAATAGAGCAGTAAAAATTACTACATTTCCTAAATTTCAATGGGTACCTATCCTTCCAGAATTCTGTGTGACATTTCACTTGTAACGGGAAAAATCCAATAAAAAGAATATTCACTTAGAAAACAGCTAAGGCTTTGGAACGCCTGGGTGGCTCAGCAGTTAAGCATCTGCCTTCAGCTCAGGGTGTGATCCTGCAGTCCCAGGATCAAGTGCCACATCAGGCTCCCTGCCTGGAGTCTCCTTCTCCCTCTGCCTATGTCTCTGCCTCTCTGTGTCTATGTGTCTCTCATGAATAAATAAAAATCTTAAAAAAAAAAAAAAGAAAATAGCTAACGTATACAATGGAATATTACTCAGCCATTAAAAACGACAAATACCATTTCCTTCGACGTGGATGGAACTGGAGGGTATTATGCTGAGTGAAATAAGTCAATCGGAGAAGGACAAACATTATATGGTCTCATTCATTTGGGGAATACAAAAAATAGTGAAAGGGAATAAAGGGGAAGGGAGAAAAAATGAGTGGGAAATATCAGAAAGGGAGACAGAACATGAGAGACTCCAAACTCTGGGAAACGAACAAGGGGTGGTAGAAAGGGAGGTGGGTGGGGGGTGGGGGTGACTGGGTGATGGGCACTGAGGGGGGCACTTGATGGGATGAGCACTGGATGTTATGCTATATGTTGGCAAATTGAACACCAATAAAAAAATTAAAAAAAAAAAACACTACAAGTTTGGCAGCTTATCAACAGTAGAAGATTCCTCTGATAAGATCAATGGTGACATTAGTAAACAAGAATCTAAAATACACAAACATCTGGAAGATCTGCATAACTCGGTGAACCAATATTTTTCAAATAATCAAGTTGTGATGTTATAGAATCATGTATGGAGAAAAGATTCATTCAAAGCACAAATGGATCCTGGATTTCAATATAAGAGTATGAAAAGTTCTTGGTACAGTTTCAGATTCCATATTACAACTAACTTTAAACTATCACTTGGTCAACTCTGCTTGCTGTGGAATCAGAGAAACGCATACACAATTATCTGAGAAGGCTCTGAAATGTGCCCCCTTTGCCGGCTACATAGGTGTGAGAGTATGTTTTCCTCACATACTTTAACCAAAACAACATATCTCAAAAGGCTGAATACAGATGCAGATACAAGAAACCAGTCACTCTTCCAACTAATTTTGTTTGAATATTATCCTTCATAATAAATGATATATGCTAAACATGTAATGGTTTGTTATTTAATACATCTTTTAAAAATTTCTCAGTTTTAATTTCTAATAATATTAGTTAAATACCTCAGCTATACCCTATCGAAACCAAAACTCTTTGAGATATCATTTTAAGAGTGTAAAAGGAGTTCTGGACCTCACTGCCCCCAAATAAGTGTTCCTGCTTAACAGACTCAGAGTCTGGCTAAACTTCTTAAAGCATAATCTTGGAATTTTACTATACTGAAAAGCACAAACTAATTCTCAAAACAATATACCATTCAGTTTCTAACCTTTTGGTAAAAAGGCAGACGTGATGTTTCACGGCCCTCCAGACCTACCCTTCAGACCTAAGCACCAGCTCTGGGGGCACCACACTTTACCTGTTACGGTGTCAGGGGCATTGGTGTTGCTGCCCCGCTGGATAAGTCTGGCTGCAAAGCTGTTTTCATCAAATGAAGTCCCATTCACCACCGGGAGGTCTTCAAAGGGGTTCACTGAGTGGTCAGGAGACATGGTGACGTACTGCACTGCAAGCCACAGAGCAGTGCTGCCCTCGTGGTCTTTCAGCTCTAAATCTAGCCTGAAATAAGGAAGCAGCAGGAACAGCAAATAGAACCCTCTTCAGACACTGTACTGCCAACAGCCTCTTTATGCACATTTTGAATGACAGTTTTTTAGTTTACTTTTACTTATTAAAATTTATGACACTAAAAGATATTTTAAAGGAATTATTTTTCACTCACAATCCCACCCTCCCGACTGTTTTTTTCACTGCTCCACGTGCGTACCGTTTGCACTGCAGCAATTGACTGAACACATATTCATTCCTGGCCATGATGCACAGGTGTAAGGGAGTCCTACAGATGGAAGAGAAGAGGGGTCAGAACAGGCATCGGTCAGGACTCCTCAGGGCAGGAGGCAGGGTCGCCACCCACAAGAAAACCCCATCTCTGCAGCAGTGTCTCTGCGTGCTCTGGCCAACAGCTTTCCAAAATCATGTCACTGTTTACTCAGTGGTCCAAAGGACAAGATCCACCAAAAGGAAGAGATAATAAAACGCTCTCCAGTTGAATGCTGACTTGCACCAGGTCTCCATATTCTTAAACAGCAGTTTGTTTTCCCCACATATCCCCCACCATTGTGAAAACACATGTTTCTCTTCCTACAGCTCTCGTTTACACTCAAACAGCCTGGCAACAGGCAGGGACTGCTGAAAGCAGCATCTGAGCGCTTTTCACTGTGCGTATCCAGCCCCCACACACCCTAAAGGGCCCCCCCCACCCTGCACCAGCACCCATCACAAGGGCAAGCATCTGCTGCAGCAGGAGAAAGTCAAAGATCCAACAGAAGATAAAAAGGATGCAATTACTTAGGGAAATAAAGTAATTATCACATGATAATGAGAGTTCAGAGACCCATCTCACTCAATTGCAGATCCTTCCACACATGTCCATGTCCCTATCCTGACAACTGCACAGAGCTCTGTTCTTAGTTTGATAGGTTTCTCTAGGGTGTAAAACACTGAGCTGGTCCCCCTTGCTGGTGGTCCCCTTCTGTGCCTCCCACAATGCTGCTCCAAAGATACACAGCTTTTTCATGGGCTCTAAACCACAAGGAATCCTTAACAAGGTACTTCTGGGGAGAAGCAAAGGGGACACAACAAAGGCTGCAGAGATGCCGAGGGGAGAGCTGATCGGGAACACGGCAGATGGCCCAAGACGGTGTGCACCCCTTCTTCACAGCACCCCACCAGCTCTGACCAAGATGCTGAGACAAAGTTCCCTTGCAGAAGTTGGACCAGTAACCACCTGAACAAGACAGAAACTGCGTACAAACCCATGGACCTCAGTTCCCAGCACGGAAATGATTTCCCCAAATGTCTCTGGGTTTAGTCACTCCTCTCATCGGTCTGACAAACCTTTATCTGTGACCTCAGGGAAAATCAGACTGAATAACAAGCCCCAATCTACTAGTTATGTGCCACCCTAAAATACCATTCTGGAAACAGCACTGAGAGCAAGCCATCTAACCCCACTTACCTGCCCTTGCTGTCCTGCATGTTGGGATTGGCGCCGGCCTGCAGAAGAGCCTCTGCGATCTGTGCCATCTCAGACATCACATCTGCTGTGTGTTTCTTCGAACTGTACAATGCCACAAGGTGCAACGGTGTCTCCTGGGCACCCAATGTAGCAGCATTGACAAGTGCCCCATTCTTAATGAGGAAGGTGGCAGCAAAGAGATCTCCTTGAAAAGAAACAGCAGAAAAATGGGTCACCCACAACAACACCAGGGCAAGCTCTTCTGGCCAATGCTTCCTGGGAAAGTCAGTAACTATGGACAAAAAAGAAGGAGAATCGGGCATGTCTTCCCAGAACATCCGGGACACCTGGAAGCGGAAACTCATTTTCAAGATAACAAAGTCACATACTTGAATCTCAAAGGCCTCATTCAGTTTCTGATCACCCGTTGTCACATGTCCTGTCCTGCGCTGCAATATCACTATTTAAGTAAACCAGGCTTCTCCACTTAGAGGCCTCTCCTGGTCATCAGCCCTCAAAGGCAGTCTCAAGATTCTTCTCCAACACAACTGATGTCCCTCTGTCATTTCCTGACCACCAATCTGCCATACCTGCATACAGGTTCCTTTTCAGAGGACAATTCTGTCTGATTTATTGTGATTCACAGATTTTTTTAATGTTCTATTACGTACAAACAAAAGTCTCAACAAGAAGTCTGCAACTGATGGGACACCTGAGTAGTTCAGCGGTTGAGCATCTGCCTTCAGCTCAGAGCGTGACCCTGAGGTCCTGGGATCGAGTCCCGCATCGGGCTCCCCGCAGGGAGCCTGCTTCTCCCTCTGCCTGTGTCTCTGCCTCTCTCTCAGTGTCTCTCATGAATAAACGAATAAAATCTTAAAAAAAAAAAAGAAGTTTGCAACTGAATATTTAAATAAAGAATCTGTACAGCTACTCTTTATAAAAACTTCACATGGTACATTAAGTGGTTGTCAAAACAAAGCTTTTTCCTAAGTCCCCTCCACTGCCCTAACTCTTGGAGCACTTAGAGGTGCAAGAGTCTCCCTGGGGCTACCTACAAATACCAAATTAATTCTGAATAACTTACATAAAATCCAGTAAATTCAACAGGTGAGACTGCTGTCCTCGACTACTCAGTGCTCTGTATGAGGAAACACAAACTACCTTGACATCCTGACAAAAGGCCAAGAATTAAGTTTACATAAAGATACCAAAGGGATACAATTCTGAAAATACATGGCTAAATTCAGAACCAAGCAATCTGACAATTTCACATCAAAAATACTTGTGGAAAGCAGTTCAAGTAAGCTTGTCAAGTCAACCTGGAGGATGATAGAAATTAAGCAATCAAATTTATGATGATTCCTTAAAGTTTAATCCTCCTTGGATTTAATTCCATTTATAACTTTTTAAAAAGATTTCATTTATTTATTCCTGAGAGACACACAGAGAGAGGCAGAGACACAGGCAGAGGGAGAAGCAGGCTCCCTACGGAGAGCTCAATGCCGGGCTCAATCCCAGGACCCAGGGATCATGACCTAAGTCAAGGCAGACGCTCAACCACTGAGCTACCCAGGCGACTCTTCCATTTACAACTTAACGCATGCAAACACACTCACTATACATAAAATTAATGTTTCTTAAGAAAATAAGGCAAGGGATCCCTGGGTGGCGCAGCGGTTTGGCGCCTGCCTTTGGCCCAGGGCGCGATCCTGGAGACCCGGGATCGAATCCCACGTCGGGCTCCCGGTGCGTGGAGCCTGCTTCTCCCTCTGCCTGTGTCTCTGCCTCTCTCTCTCACTGTGTGCCTATCGTAAATAAATAAAAATTCAAAAAAAATATTTAAAAAAAAAAGAATTTAAAAAAAAAAAAAGAAAATAAGGCAAGAAGTGACACCTGCGTAGCTCCCTCAGTTAAGCATCGGCCTTTGGGATCCTGGGATCAAGTTCCACGTTGGGTCCCCTGCTCAGTGGGGAGTCTGCTTCTCCCTCTACCCCTGTCCCTGCTCTGCTTTCTCTCTAATAAATTAAGAAAATATTTTAAAAAAAAAGAAAAGAAAAGAAGGCAAAAATAGCAATGCATCATAAGATAATGAACTATTAACAGAGCAATCACCCAATTACTAATCCATGATGCTTGCTTTGAGGCATTCTGTCTAGCCGGAGCGGGGAAGCAAAAGTTTCTTCTGGGGACCTCCAGGAAGTACCGACAAGCTCACTGCAGGGAAGTCTTCCAAAGCAAACCTCCCCTTGTCCGGCCAGGTGTAACCCTAGCAGGCATGACACAGCACTTTGCTAAGTTGTCCCAAGGGTTCAGCTGAAACTCAGAGGTACTTTCTGTAAATTGTCTCCACTTCACCAAGGTCTACAAAATAAATTTCTTACAAATCACATCCTTCTTCAGCTGGAAGATCCCCCAAATGCAGCGCAACTGTTGCTCTGCTGGTTTCACAACCGTCGACTTTCTACATATGTCTTAAGCCTGCTGGCGGTGTTAGGATGGATGGAGGCCAGGTTGCCGAAGATGCCATAGAACTTCTTTGCTATGAAGATCATATGCAACAGTGTTGCTTCTGTAGTTGATCTGTTTTTGTCTTTGCATCCAGACACATTCACCTGCCCCTAATTCTGTTAGTGCCATAGATGTACCCTCCTTTGATTCCCAATCTCCACATGACAATTTTCTCCTTTCAGAGACACCTACGACAAGTTTTCTTTTATAATCTTGCAATATTGTTCATCTTTAACAATAGTTCTGCAATCTGAACATCCAGAATAGGGCTTAGGATTTCAGGAATGGCAAAGTTCTCAAGTCTATTATCTGTATTCCTATGCTCGTTTTCTTCTAAGATTTTACTTACTTGAGAGAGAGTGCAAACACGCACACGAGAGCAAGGGGATAGAAAGTGGGAGAGAGAGAGAGAGAATCCTCATACAGACGCCTCACTGAGTGTGAAGCCTGACACGGGGCTCAATCCCACAGCCCCAAGATCATGACCTGAGCCAAAATCAAGAGTTGGATGCTCAACTGCCTGAGCCACCCAAGTGCCCCTGTATTCCTGTGCTCATTTTCATTTGACTGTATGGGTTTCATCCGGTCTTCAGTGGACATAGAATTTCAAAATCCTCTGGTTTTCAATACCTCCTATCTGCTCTGTACTTTCTTCTAAGGGACCATCTTGCCAGAGAATGTCAGCTTGGGCAAGGAAATGCTCAGGTTGCCACAAGCCCCTCAGATGCTGATTGATCCATGTCTGATATACCTATCTACCTGCCACTGTCTAATATAAAATAGGCACCAGGAAAATGTTTGGGAAGAAAACAGATCGACTGCTCAAGGCTATGAGATCCCATTTCAACAGACTGGCTCTAATTCCAATCAATTATGATTTTAGGCAACTTCAAATTTCTCTAACCAGCCCCCAATTCTTTTCTGGGGTCTGGGGGAAAGTGTGATCTTTACCAACATCACATGCAAAAGACCAAAAATTAGCTTTCTGTACACCAGAATATTGGTAGAGCTCTGAAAACAACAACATGCATGTTGGGGGCTAGGCTGGGTCAGGCCTTTGCTATTCATATATACATAGTGAGTTTCTCCATAGGCCCTGATGTGTGGTAGGAACAACACCCACAGAGATTCAACCTAAGAGAGAATATGTACAAACATTAGCAACAGAATAAAATATCCCAGAGAAAGCCAGTTACATTCTGGAAGTGGAAAGGAAATCCAGGTGTTGGGACAGAGGGCCTTAAAATGAAAAAGCCTGCTGTATATGATGGAGAGCTAGGATATGGTTTCATACCTTTAAGGTCAGCCCATGCTCCAAACTAAGAGAACACAGTAAACCTAAAATAAGACTACATTATGAAAAACTGATAATACACTATACCTATGGAAGATGAACCAGACAAAAATCTACATTACTTGCATATATATATATATGCACACAAATACATGCATCCCACACAGAAAGTTATTTAGGAATTACTGGAAGTTGAAAATCGGGGTGTTTTATGTTAAAAGAAAGTTAGTCCCCATGGGTACACAATCTAGAGGGAAAAGACAGTGGACATCAAAGAGCAGAACAAAGGGAGAGAACGGAAAATACCAAAAGCACCATTTATAAAGTTTCTGTCACTAAGAAAACTTCTAATACATCCTGGAGAGATTTCCGTCAAACACAGCTACAATAACAACTGTTTGGGGATGCCTAGGTGGCTCAGTGGTTGAGCATCTGCCTTCGGCTCAGGGTGTGATCCTGGGGTCCTGACATGGAGTCCTGCAATGGGCTCCCTGCAAGGTGCCTGCTTCTCCCTCTGTCTGGGTCTCTCTGCCTCTCTCTGTCTCTCTCATGAATAGAGGAAAGGGAAAGGGAGAAAAGAAGAAAGAAAAGAAAGAGAACGAATGAACAAACGAACGAACGACTTGGTGCTTCAAAGTTGGCTACTTCATCAACCCCATCCACTGGCACCACCAGGTAAACAAGATATCACTGTAATGGCTTGTCCACATTAACATAACCCTAACACCACCAACATCAAAACAAGTCTACACATGACCTCTCCTCTAGTGCAGCTTCCTGAGCAGGGCTGTATTCAGGGAACCCAGTAACATTCACCATGAACACAGCCGGCCTCACACTGCTCCAGGTGCTGGCACCATCTGTGCACAGACTGCAAGGAGTGAGACAGGAGCACCTGCTTATGAGACCCGTCAACCACCAATGATTATTAGAAGGTCAATGCTGATCACCAGATATTTTTAAACAGCAAGGAGTCACCTTCTTGCCCTGACTAGCTAGTTGGAGGTGGCCACCCTCTGGCCACTGTATGCCTCCTGTAAGAAGAGGATTCGTCCAGAGACACTGGCTGCCCATGTCATTCTTCACAGAACTGCCCAGCACAGATTCTAGTGGGCATCCAGAATGGACCCACATCTCAGATAGCAAAGATCTTTGCTCAAATTATCAAGAACTTAAAGCAAGGTTGACAGTTAAAATTAAGTACATTACTCATTTAGGAAGGGCCACAGAGTGACGGCTCAACCTAAAGAAGGAAACGTGAAAGCAGCCCCCTGGGAACTGAAGCTAGTTATGGCACAGCAGCTTGGAGCTGACCCTACCACCCGGCAGTCCCAGTGCTGGGAACACTGGAAAGCAGGAAGGATTACTACTCTGTACATAAGGAAAAGGAGACCCAGCAGTAACTGACTGACTTCTTCAAGGCCCCTGACTCCGTGGTGAGCCAGGGTTCAAACCCCAGCCCACCCAAGCTCTGACCCCAGTGCTTAGTCTACCATGCCATGGGCTACTCTCCAGAGCTGGCAGCAATCAGGACGATGATACCAGTGCCAGAATGCACAGGCTTGCAGGCAACTGATCAATTCCGAGTGGAAGATTAAGTCGCCTGAAAATAAGAATCAAAGATGCACTGCCAATTCTTGGCAACTCTCGTAACTAAGCAATCACCAAAAAATTTAATATCACGTCAAGGATGCTTTTTCATCGCACATAAGAATTTAAACTCCCTAAGAGGAAAGAAATAGAATTCTGAGATTTTTTTTTTTTTTTTAGTAACAAGTGTATTTGTTTCCAAAATAAACATCCCAGACACCACAGAGTATAGGAAAAATAATTCCCCATGTGGTGGGAACCTTCCCCACTGCACACACACCCAGTGTGCTAAGTACCCAACAGCTCTGCACAGTGCAGAGTGGCGCCTGGGAAATGCATCTGCTCTCGACGCTGACACACTCGAAGGAATTCCTTCCTGATCATGAGCAACATTTTCCCCTGTGTCAACCAGCAAGCTTCACACTCTAACACATGGCTTTGAAATATATCTGTATTAAAACCTTTGCCCAAAAAGAACAAAGCCACAGCTGCAACAGGACCATATTTGAAGTAACTACATTCCACCAACTAGGAGAAACTTGTGAATGATAAAATATAAATGATGCCAGTATAATAATGACAGTAAATGTAAGAGTGACAGTGCAATAGCACAGTAACAACAGCACAGTACCAGAGCAGAGTAATGATAGCTACGCAATTGGAAAGGTGAATATACAGGATTCAGATGGGCAGAAACCAGTACACTGTCTTTGTGGTCCACATGTGAACAAAATGTGGCCATGGCTAAGTCTTTCAATCAGGTCATCTAACCCTCTACAGAATTAAGATTTAGCCTTTTTGAAAGCTGTCATTTCGTGCTGGAACTCTGCCTCTGGACAGCTTCTCACTCTGTCAGAAATGATGACTGCAAAGCAGAGGCAAGCAGGATCCATTTAGGACTTACCAATTAATAAGGCCACAGGAAAAACCAAACAGAAAAGATTAGTATTTTTCCACTTGAAAAGTTAATTAACATTAAAATTCTTTTTAAAAAAAAAGATTTTATTTATTTATTCCTGAGAGACTCCCAGAGAGAAAGAGAGAGAGAGAGAGAGAGAGGCAGAGACACAGGCACAGGCAGAGGGCAAAGCAAGCTCCATGCAGGGAGCCTGACGTGGGACTTGATCCCTGGTCTCCAGGATCATGCCCTGGGCTGAAGGCAGCGCTAAACTGCTGAGCCACCCCGACTACCCTAAAGTGTTTTGATTTTATCACTTCTATATTCTTCCCACTACTAACAGCAACATAATCAAAACATAGCTACAGTTTCAAATAATCTTCCTAGAACAAAATGAAACTCTATCACTTTGCCATGACAGAAGTCTAACCTGTACAAGTGAAAATTCTGAATCTGAGAATGTGTTTACACGTGCATGGTTTTGATATTTTCCCTCTCTTACAGTCCCCAAACATGTAAAGTCCTCCTGGCACAATTCCTCAAGAAAGTGATACACGTCCACTGCTTACAAGTCACAGCTACACCTCCCTCTGGTCTTTCCTCTGGGGGCACTGCTGACCCCAGAAGAGCAAAAGAAACCAGGCACAGGCACTAGCCCATCCTAGATCACAGATTCTACATCATGCGCAGACAGAAAAAGCTTTACAGAATGTAGAATGTGTACAACAGGGTCAGAGAATCTCAAAAATTACTTGGATTAAAGTAAAATTGCCACCAGAGAAAAATACAAAACATACTGCTTCTTCCTACCTCTTTGGATTCCTTTATGGAGTAAGCTCCAGCCATTCTTGTCTACCATGTCCACATCAGCCTTGTGGCTAACCAGCGTGGTGGCAATACTCTCTAGTCGTCGTGACAGTGCTAGATCTAAAGCAAGGTCTCCATTATGGTCCACTTCATTCAGCTTCCCAGGGAGCTGCAGAGACATATCATCTTTTTATAAAAATACCAAATTACAGTGCTAGAACACGTATACTCTCCAAATGCGACTGGATTCACAAACTACTCTCAGGCCTCCTTGAACACATGTCTTTCAGGGAACACAGAATTAATGGGGATCACAGAGCAGACACCAACACCGTGGAAGACAATGAGGGCCACAAGGGAAATGCAGATAGTACTATAGGAACACAAAGGCCAGGTTAGAGGGTCAGAGCCCAAAGGGGAGACAGCTAACGTTTTCATAAAAGACTGTGGCTTAATATCTAATTCCCGACACAACGTGATGTCTCCCTGGGTACTGGACACCCAGTCTAAAGCACATTATGTTCCCATATGTCAAGAGCAACTGTATTTCTTCACTGGGCAGTGCAGTCAGCAGAATAAAAGCCCCTAAAGATGTCCATGTCCTAACTTACAGAACATGTGCCACCATCCACAACATAAGGGACTTTGCTGGTGTCATTAAGGTTAAGGACCTTGAGGGAACACATCCTGGATTATCCGGGAGGGACCCATCTGTCTAATCATATGTGTCCTTAAAAGTAAAAGAGGGAAGCAGAAGGAAGCAGAAGAGCAGAGAGATGTGACACGAGGATTTGAGACGCCATCCCTGGCTCAGAAGAGGGAAGAAGTGGTGGCCTCCAGAAGCCAGAAAGGGCCCCCAGCCTAGAGTCAGCAAGAAAATGGGGTTACTAGGCCTATAACCACAAAGAGGTAAATTCTGCCTGCACACCAAATGAACAGTAAACAGATTCTCTCCTACAACCTCCAGAAAAGAACACAGCCTGCCTACACCTGAACTGTGGACAGGTGATGGCTGCACTGGACTTCCAACCTACAACACTGTACGGTAATACATGTGCTTTTAGCCACTAGGTTTGTGACAATTTTTTTATAGCAGCAAAAGAAAACTAAAGCAGAATTTGGTACCTGGCAGCTGGGTACTACTCCAACAATGACCTAAACACATGGAAGTGGCTTTGGAAATGGCCAACAGGCAGAAGCTGGAAGGATTTTGAGGAGCATAATGGAAACAGCTCAGACAGCCCTGAACAAACAACACGTAGACAGATGTGCCTTAGAAGACTGTGGTGGTGACAGTTTAGGGGCAGTGAGGACAATTTAGAGAAAAACAAGCCATGTATGGTTTTGGGAAAAAGCAGTTACAGTACCTGTGAGTCCATCTCAATTAGATAGAGGAAGACCACATCCTCTCTCTCTACTTTGATCGCCTTATGTAAGGGGTACTCAGTCTTGGACTTGATCATTTTGTACAACAGCTGAGCACTCATGCTACTGAAGTCCTCCTTGCGCAGGTCATCCTGAGGACAGAAGGACAGTGAAAAGGGAGCAGATCCGACACACCAACAGTAACGAGAGATGTTCATGAAGAAGCCCTGAGAACGTGTCTGGCCCTACTACAGGGCTCAGCACAAAGAAGGTAAAGAAGGAAGGGGGAAGTAACCTGCTCAGGTTTGCACAGGAAGGAACACAAAGCCAGGAACCAAGCCTGTGCTGTCCACAGCAGCCCTGCTGTGCTTTCGGAGGCAGTAAAGCACCACTGACACCCAGCAAGGAGGCCACTAGGAGCCCTCTGTTGGGCGATGGGGTCGTTAGCCCCACAAAGATAGCAGCTGCAGAGCTAATCATAACTTTCAGGGGTGAGGCCCCCCCAGTCAGAGGGTCTTCACTACCGCAAATCTCTATCTCTCCTAAAGCACCACACCTGTTTTGATTCTTTACAATACAATTCTTCTGGACATCTTTTCTCAAAATGTTGTTAAGTACCAAAGTTTGCTATAAAACTGGGCCATAAAACACAGCACTAGGTATGATTTTTTTTTAAATGCAAATATTGTTCTTTAAGACAAACAATTCCGCAGAACAGCAAATCAAGACTTAATGATGGTCTCCACACACCGCAGAGAACGTGGAAAGAGCCGGGCTTGCGGGCAGCTTCTGTGGATGGAGCGTACAGGCAGCTGTTTCTTGACCTGAGCTACCTCTACCTCTCCATTCTGAAATCAGAATGAGACGTTTAGAGCCTCAGCAATCTCAAATGTCATCTAATGCAAGTAAGAGCCAAGAGGTAACTTTCCATAGAAGCAGGCCTCAGCTCAGGTCTCCGGCTAGCCGTGAGGGTGCTTTGCTCACACCCCTCAATCTCTCACTCACCCAGTGACTGGCAATAATTTCTGCACAATAGTTCATGAGAGTGCTGGCACTCAGTTCCTCTGCGGTCTGATAGAAGCGAATACAGTTCCTGACGTTCACCAGAGACATAACACTCTTCTCACATCTGCAAGAGAATATTAATGATGAATGGTGTCATTAGGACAAATAGATTCGTAAGTGAACAAACCAAAGCTGTAATCTGTGTACTGGCTGTCTATGTCCAATAACACTAACATACAAGGTTACACAGAGGAGTTAGGGATAAGTACAGCTGACCTACCATATTTTAAAAGTACAAGAATTGCATTATATAGCACATTGACCATTCTGGTCAGAATCAAAATAACCTCTAAATAAACACATTAAGCATAACCCCCCACTGCCTTATAAGTAATTCCATGAAACTCACAGGTTTATTATACATAGGTGCTGGCAAAATCAAACACACAATAGGTCAAATTCACTCCTTTTATATTTAACTGTACAGGACATATGTACAATTCCTATCAGCACAGTTCTGTAATGCCACCAGTGAGGCCTCAAATTAGCTTCAAGCAGGAGGCTCTGTGTATGCCTCAATAAATTAGTTTGTCTGAAACATTCTCCCAAAGCTGAACCATACGGTATGTGCATTATCACTCAATAAAACTGACTTTTGAAAGTCCACCTAGAAAATGTATAGAGCCAACTGAATTTCACACAGTAAACCCATAGCATGTACACGGTATACACACAGTACACCCCCACTACACCTGAAGCACACCAACAGTACACCTACAGTGTACAATTCACATGTCCCTAACTTATTATAGAATATACTAACACAGAAAAATCAGCTCCATGGATGTCCAAAAAGTCTGCTTACAAGCATCACCACAAGACTCTCCCATGCACTGATAAGAAGGCACCCTTTATGTCAGACAGGCAACCAGGTCCCTGCTGGCACAAAGCCAACCCACACCCTAGCCTAGGAGATGCAGCACTGGGACTGGGGGAAAGGAGGCAAGTGCACAGTCCTTCCACTCCCGTGTCTGCACATCTCCGTACAAATGAGGCTCACCTCTAAAGCATCACAGAGACCTGGCAGCCTACTATTGCTTCATCTGTCCTGCAACACCCACAGAAACCCTTTTCTGATCCTAAGGGCAGAATCAGCACTGACAACACTGAGCTGTGAGGTAAAAAAGACCTGAATGGAGATCCACTGAACTGTCTGTGCCCTGTCTCCTGTTCCATGTAGTAAACACAGTGCTCTTGTTCAGAGGGTCAGAGTATCTGTGTGCATTTTCCCAGGTAAAGGAAAGCTAAGTGAACTGCACACAGTATTTGGTACATACCTGATATGCTCACCAGTTTGAGGGCCTTCTCAAGGCAGCAGCCTCGTTTATAACCAAAATGGACTGGTTTCAGTACTACAGTAAGAAAAAATGATCATCTAGCAGATAATTCTGAGTTTTTACAGGTGAGGGGTAGCTCACAGAGTTGGAGAGAGGCCACTGACGCAGGAGAGAGAAGGGGAAGAAGGATGGAAGTGTTAACAAAGACCAGAGAAGAACAAAAGAACAAACCTCCCAAGCCTCACCAATGAGACCTTGGGGGGGGTGGGCAGCAACAGCTTTGCCATCCTTTCTCCATCCAGCAATAAACGCTGGCACCTATTTTATTCCAAGACTGATGCTTAAGTTCTTTGTTTCTAAGTAACACAGGTGAGGTGGTGTGAAGAAGCATCTCCCACAGGGCACTTATAAATCAAAGTGTTACAGTATCACAGTGAGTTACTGTACTGAGCAACACCATCTGAGCAACCTTCCCCCAAGTGATTGTGACCTGTTATAAAATCAGAGCATTTGGGAGAAGAGTCTTCTGCTTAAATGCGTGGAAATTCTCAATTTTACAATGACAGATACCCATGAACAGCTGTCCTAACGTCCTACCTAAGGGACTACTGATTCACGTCTGCAGAGAAGCTTTGCTAAGCACTCTTACAGACAAATCCCCTTCTTTCTACTGCCAAATGACATCTGTACAAAGATACTCAAATGTGTTTCATGAAGACAGATGTTTTGTTACAACTGGCAGACACTTCATTTTCACCTACCTCTGGGGTTCCCAGAATGCCATTTATTATTTCAAAATGGTTTGCATAACATAAAATTAAACTTACCTTTACATAAAAGACCATGTCATCTCATTTAAAAATTCAGATTCTCAGTTCTTATCTTCTCTTTCAAAAGTAGTAGGACAGACTAACTTTCTTTTTTTTTTTTTTTTTAATTTTTATTTATTTATGATAGTCACACAGAGAGAAAGAGAGAGAGGCAGAGACACAGGCAGAGGAAGAAGCAGGCTCCATGCACTGGGAGCCCGACGTGGGATTCGATCCCGGGTCTCCAGAATCGCGCCCTGGGCCAAAGGCAGGCACTAAACCGCTGCACCACCCAGGGATCCCCAGACTAACTTTCTTTTGGAGATATTTTGGTTTTGTCTTTTTTGAAAGATTTTATTTATTTATTTATTCATGAGAGATACAGAGAGAGGCACAGACATAGGCAGAGGGAGAAGCAGACTCCATGCAGGGAGTCCGATGTTGGACTCGATCCTAGGACCCAGGAATCAATCACGCCCTGGGCTGAAAGCAGATGCCCAACCACTGAGACACCCAGGTATCCTAAGAATTTTGTTAATACATGTTTTAATTTTAGAGCACTAAAAGGATATAGATGGACAAAACAATTTTCAAAGTATAAAATCCAGAATATATTAAGCATCTCACAAATTTCTGTCTAGTTTCAGTATTACTCTGATGTGCATGAAAAGGAGGTGTGGAAAAGATACTTGACAGGAGAAACAATAAAACATTAGCAGTGGCTGAATTACAAATGACCCAGGGCCTTTTCTTTGTATTATTCTGTATTTTCTAAATGCTATACGCTGAGCTTGTATTTCTACAATCAGGAAAACAACTACTATATTAATTGTCAATTTTTAGCATATACTATTAATTCTCTGTAAAAAAAAAAAAAAAAAAAATCAAGGCTCCTGGGTGGATCAGTTGGTGAAGCTTCTTTCTGCCTTTGGCTCAGGTCATGAACTCAGCTTCCTGGGCTGGAGCCCCCACCTCAGACTCCCAGCTCGGCAGGGAGTCTGCCTCTGCACCCCGGCTTGTGTTCTCTCTCTCTGTGCCAAATAAATAAATAAAATATTTTTTTAAATCATCTTTCTGATAATACTTACCAAAAAAACCTTCCTTTTCATCAAAGTGGTGGTAGCATTCCCAAACCTCCGAGATCCCGACATTACAAACATGAGCAATACCTGCTTTATACTGACCTGCACACATTTATGACAGATTACTACCTCAGACATGTGATTCTTCCTGCACACAGCAGTGGGCACTCTGTGACCCTTTAAAAGTTGACATTTGGGGGATCCCTGGGTGGCTCAACAGTTTAGTGCCTGCCTTTGGCCCAGGGTGTGATCCTGGAGTCCCGGGATCGAGTCCCACATTGGGCTCCCTGCAGAGAGCCTGCTTCTCCCACTGCCCGTGTCTCTGCCTCTCTTTTTCTGTGTCTCTCATGAATAAATAAATAAAATCTAAATGAATGAATGAATGAATACATACATACGTACATAAAAAGTTGACATTTGACCCCACCCCCACCTGGACTCCTGGGTATCTCCCAGCCCTGCTCTCACCAAAGCCTCAACAGAGACAGATAACAACTTAATGTTGACATCCAACAATACAAAATTGAGCACCTGGTAATGTTGATGGTTAAGGGCCTACCCAGTCAATAAGCAAACATTTTAATTAAAGAATCCATTACAAAGATTACAATTACCTATACTACTCTGACCCCAGGGCATTTTTATCAAAGCAATTTAATTTACAAGCAAGTCTGTCAAGGCCAATGGAAAAAAGCTCAGGAAATCTGGGGAAAAAAGATACAAATCATATTCAATCTAATTAAAATCATTCTCAATTCACTCTCAGATGGCTCAAATACTCACCCAAACAAACCAGAGTTCACTTCAAGGCCTCCACAGTCAAGTCAGCTTTGCTAACCAAGTACTAGACATGCTTACATATCTCAGACCTGTTGGGGTTTTTTGAGTTTTTGGTTTTAGATATTAAAAATACATTCAAGCTGATGTTAACCCTAGAGCATTAAGAGGAACCTGTGTGCTCATTCATGTGGTGCATGGCAGGCTCAGTGAACAGCAGCCCCACAGTAGTGGCAGCAAGCAGCTCTGGGCTCCAAGGGCAACACAACAGCGGGTGGAGCACTGTTTGAAGGCCATTCCTGTAGCACCCAAGGTGATACGAAAGATAACTAAATGATGTACGTCCCACCAACCAATCTGACTACCAAAGGCCACAAGCCAAACAGAAATCAAAGGCATGACATCATCTCGATGACATTTTGTTCTCTGTTGCTCTGGAAGGCCAACTTGGAAAAGCAAAAGAGAAAATGCAATATAAAAAAAAACAGAGCAGACTATCTCCTTCAGAATCTAAAACGCAGTAACAAATGAAGCAAAAGCTCAGAAACACTGTCTATGAAACCTACTGAGCCATACTCTTGTGTATTAATTCAAGCATTATTGAGTTTCTAGCAAAAACAATATGACCAAGGACTTCACCCAAGTACATATATCACATAAGTAGAATAAATGTCACAGGAAGTGGTACTGGAGGGAAAGCTGAGAGTTTGGACACTATAATCTGCTGTATTAGCTCATACTCAGTTTATCAGCTTACACTATTATGTAATCTCAGGTTAAAAAAAAATCAGTGAAAGAAAAGAGAATACCTAAAAACTGTGGCAAAATTTAGCTTACAAAATAACAAAGCAAGGGAGATAAAATAATCTCCCCACTGCCTTTAAAAGAACACCTTGCAAAAGTTATTTACATTAGCAGAAGCAGCTGTTTTCCCAGAGCTTGGCATAATTAAAGCTCAGCCACCACCATGTGAGGTGCTTGAATAGATGTGCTGTGACTTGCCTCTCCCTGAGGAGCTGGAGCTGAAACCGATTAGCCAGCTTCATCAGCTCAGTCAGGAATACGTCATCTTCTCTGAACTCCAGCTCATCTGTGTAGATCCAGCGGAGCATCGTCCTGGTCACCTCAGGGTTAGCATCTGCTTATGAAAAGAGAGACACTGAAAACAAAGCACCAATAACACACTTATGCCTGTTTGAGGATTCCTAAAACTTCAGACTAATAAATTCTGGTACCCTCAACTCAAATATCATGCAGCCATTAAAAATGGCAATTAATGCTTTTCTGGGCAGCATCTGACTTCAGAAAAATGTTAAAGTTTTGCAAAGGGTGGTAAGTAAGAGAAGCAAACTACTCAAGATGTAAGTCAAGGAGCACCTGGGTGCTCAGTAGGTCGAGTGTCTGACTTTTTATTTCAGCTCAAGTCATAATCTCAGAGTCATGAGATTAAACCCCACATCAGCATGGAGCCTGCTTAAGATTCTTACTCTCCCTCTCCCCCATCCCCTTCCCTCCTTACCTTTCTCTCTTAAAAAGAAAAAAGATGTAAATCAAATAAATTGGGGGGAAACATTCTAAATATATGACAGAGTTTATATCCCAATAAAAAGATCTTACAAACACACATGAAAACATGATATAAATGGTAATTCCCAAGGATAAATAAAAAGGTTCAGTAAACCTTACCAGTAACTACAAACACAAATTTAAACTAGAATACATTTTTTGTCTGAAAGATTCCTAAAAAGTACACCAATTATATGTGTAGAATATTAGTCTAATAACTGAGCAAATACAGAGAAACATATATATTAAGACAGTGAACACAGTATTATTTTTAAAAATGAAAAACTGGAACAAAAATCTTCAGAGTACAATACTGGTAAGCTAATAATTATAGTATATACTCACACTGGAAAGTTTTGTATCAATTGAAGTTATTTAGATCTCAATAATCAACCTAAAAAGATATGCACTACATATCAGGTTCTTAAAAAGGCTAAAAATACATGTATTAAATGATCTCGTTTTTTGGAGATGTGTGTGTATACACATGTGTATCAGTATGTATACACACACACACACACACACACACACACAGACACACACGCCTTTGTGTCTGTCTCCTGTCCAAGTACTAACGAGAGGCCCAACCCTGCTTAGCCCAACCCTGCTTAGCTAAGCTTCTGATCTGTCCTATCAGATAAGACTGAGGACACTCAGGGTGCTATGGCCGTAAGATTATCAGTCTTTTTTTTTTTTTAAGTAATCTCTACACTCTACACCCAGTCATGAGATTGAGCCCAAAGTCAAGAGTCACATGCTCCATGGAATAAGCCAACCAGGTGCGCCTGACTATCTACTGAGACACTGGAAGAATAAACCCTAAAATTAACCCTAGTAGGATCTATAACTTTTCTTTGGGCTAATTTTTTATTTTTTTTTATTTCCCTGATTTTGCTTGCTTTTCTTTTTTCTTTTTTTTGAAAGGAGGAGGAGGAGGGCAGACGCTGAAGGAGAGAGAGAATCTTAAGCAGGCTCCACACCCAGTGTGGAGCCTGATATGGGACTGAATCTCAGGACCCCGGGATCATGATATGAGCTGAAACTAAGAGTGGGATGCCTGACTGAGCCACCCGGGTGCCCCTGATTCTGTTTTAAAATTTGGCTGCTTTCCTTCAAAACCCTCCCTCAATTGTCCAAATCAATAAACCTGACAACTGATAAACTAAAACCTAAATAATTTTCTTAACCACAATTACCAGGGATTTTCTGGGAGCCCTCAAAATTTCAAATGAAGATCAAGTGATCTCCAAGCATTCCACTCATGCCTTGACTCTTCCCTTAATCTACAAAATACACTGAAAATAAATTCATTTTGAGAGTCCGACCAAGCAGCCATGCTACAAGGTGGGCAGAGCACTAAGCCAGCAGGAGGGGGTGTGGTTCCAACTGCACACTTTTAAGTGAATCATGCAGTCTCTATTGCATCCCATCTACTTACACAAGTGGCTGTTCAAGTCAAAGGAGCCTGTAAAAGCAGGAGGAGACGCAGAGGAGCAGACTCTGAGAAGTGAAAGCAGTGGCCTCCACGACCTGTATGGCATACCTGCTTCTAGAGGCAGTCACCCTTCACCAGGGCCGCTGGCACACAAGCTGATCAAAATCTGTGACTGTAGGGACCACAAGAGAAAGAACACCCCAACTTCTGATGTCACCACAGTCTAGGTGCCCACAGCCACACTTAGTAGAGAACTTGAGATCTTTTATGTAGCCAGTTTTGTTGTTGTTTTGATTTTAAATAAACGTTTTATAAGCCATTTGGAAAGAATGGGAATAAACTTAGTAGGCAATTAGCCATTAAATGAAGCATACTGAGGAAATTAATTTCCTTACTTAAATCCTGTACTTAATCAGTAAAACATTGAGAAAGGTGTTCTGAAAATCTTACTATGACTCTGGTTTAACTGAATTGTCTGCAAGTTTCCAACAATTTTTTCTTCATTTATTTTAGTTTTTGATTCATAAAATTAAAAAACTGTGGTAAACAGCATCTTTCAAAAGTAACAGCAGAGTACTTGGGCCAGAAGATGGCAGAAGAGTAGGGTCCCCAAGTCTCCTGTCCCCACCAAACTACCTAGATAACCTTCAAATCATCCTGAAAAATCTACGAATTTGGCCTGAGATTTAAAGAGAGAACAGCTGGAATGCTACAGTGAGAAGAGTTCACCCTTCTATCAAGGTAGGAAGGGGGGGGGGATAAAGAAACAAAAGGCATCCAAGGGGGAGGGGCCCGCGAGGAGCCAGGCTAAGGCCCAGGCGAATGCCCCCAGGACAGGAAAGCACCATCTTCCTCCCCCCCCACCCCCCCAACCCCCCCACCCCCGGCAGAAAGGCGCTCCCAGGGAGTTAGAGCAGGACCCCAGGAGAGCGGGGATGCCCTCAGGCTCCCTGGGACACTAACAGATACCTGCGCCCCGGGGAGAGTGCGCCAAGCTCCCTAAAGGGCTGGAACGCGCCCATGGCTGGACCCTGGACCAGGGAGCAGCTCAGAGGGGGAGGGGCTCTGGCGGAGGCTCCACGCAGAGGGGGCTGCTCCGCCCGGAGCAGGAATGCAACAGTGCAGGCCCAGGAGCACAGGGCACTGGGACACAGCCCAGGATCCGACCCCACCCCCCACCCCCAGGGCAGGCAGAGTCCAGGAGGGGACAGAACAGCAAGGACACTCCTGCCCCAAGCTGAGCAGATCAGCGGCCCCGCCCCCGGAGCATCCAGGCCCCTGCAGACTGAAAGCTCTGTAGTTACTGCGGGAACTGAATCCAGGGCTCCAGAGCTGGCCACCACCACTGTGGTTGTTCCTCCTGGGGCTTCACAGGGTAAACAACCCCCACTGAGCCTCAAGGTGGCCTCACAACATAAACAGGATAAACATGACTCACTGAGCCCTGCGCCAGGCAGGGGGCAGAGCAGCTCCCCCAAGTGCTAACACCTGAAAATCAGCACAACAGGCCCCTCCCCCAGAAGACCAGCTAGAGGGACAGGGGAAAAACAAATTATTGACCAAGCAGCGCTGGAAAGTTCCAGAGGAAGTCAAGGGACTTACAGTATACAGAATCAGAGAATACTCCGTGTTTTTTGTTTTCTTAGGGTTTTTTTTTTTTTTGCCTTTTGATTTGTTTGCTACCCATCCCTTTTTTTCCTTTCTTTTTCTTTCTCTTTTTCTTCTTTTTTTCTTTCTTTATTCTTTTCTTTCTCTTTTATTTCCTTCTTTCTCTCATCTCTTTTTCTCCTTTTCCCAATACAATTGTTTTTGGCCACTCTGCACTGAGCAAAATGACTAGCAGGAAAACCTCACATCAAAAGAAAGAATCAGAAACAGTCCTCTCTCCCACAGAGTTACAAAATTTGGATTGCAATTCAATGTCAGAAAGCCAATACAGAAGCACTATTATAAAGCTACTGGTGGCTCTAGAAAAAAGCATAAAGGACTCAGGAGACTTCATGACTGCAGAATTTAGATACAATCAGGCAGAAATTAAAAATCAATTGAATGAGATGCAATCCAAACTAGAAGTCCTAACGACAACGGTTAACAAGGTGGAAGAACGAGTGAGTGACATAGAAGACAAGTTAATGGCAAAGAGGGAAACTGAGGAAAAAAGAGACAAACAATTAAAAGACCATGAAGATAGATTAAGGGAAATAAACGACAGCCTCAGGAAGAAAAACCTATGTTTAATTGGGGTTCCCGAGGGTGCCGAAAGGGACAGAGTGCCAGAATATGTCTTTGAACAAATCCTAGCTGAGAAGTTTCCTAATCTGGGAAGGGAAACAGGCATTCAGATCCAGGAAATAGAGAGATCCCCCCCTAAAATCAATAAAAACGTTCAACACTTTGACATTTAATAGTTAAGCTTGCAAATTCCAAAGATAAAGAGAAGATCCTTAAAGCAGCAAGAGACAAGAAATCCCTGACTTCTATGGGGAGGAGTATTAGGGTAACAGCAGACCTCTCCACAGAGACCTGGCAGGACAGAAAGGGCTGGCAGGATATATTCAGGGTCCTAAATGAGAAGAACATGCAACCAAGAATACTTTATCCAGCAAGGCTCTCATTCAAAATGGAAGGAGAGATAAAGAGCTTCCAAGACAGGCAGGAACTGAAAGAATATGTGACCTCCAAACCAGCTCTGCAAGAAATTTTAGGGGGACTCTCAAAATTCCCCTTTAAGAAGAAGTCCAATGGAACAATCCACAGAAACAAGGACTGAATAGATATCATGATGACACTAAACTCATATCTTTCAATAGTAACTCTGAACGTGAACGGGCTTAAGGACCCCA
Organism: Nyctereutes procyonoides; assembly: GCF_905146905.1. Lineage (NCBI taxonomy): Eukaryota > Metazoa > Chordata > Mammalia > Carnivora > Canidae > Nyctereutes > Nyctereutes procyonoides. The sequence continues at coordinate 59,312,467 of NW_026575140.1, read as the reverse complement.
TCGAAAGGCGCAGGGTGTCAGACTGGATAAAAAAGCAGGACCCATCTATTTGCTGTCTACAAGAGACTCATTTTAGACAGAGGGACACCTACAGCCTGAAAATAAAAGGTTGGAGAACCATTTACCATTCAAATGGTCCTCAAAAGAAAGCAGGGGCAGCCATCCTTATATCAGATAAACTAAAATTTACCCCGAAGACTATAGTGAGACATGAAGAGGGACACTATATCATACTTAAAGGATCTATCCAACAAGAGGACTTAACAATCCTCAATATATATGCCCCGAATGTGGGAGCTGCCAAATATATCAATCAATTAATAACCAAACTTAAGACAAACTTAGATAATAATACACTTATACTTCGTGACTTCAATCTAGCACTTTCTACACTCGATAGGTCTTCTAAACACAACATCTCCAAAGAAACGAGAGCTTTAAATGATACACTGGACCAGATGGATTTCACAGATATCTACAGAACTTTACATCCAAACTCAACTGAATACACATTCTTCTCCAGTGCACATGGAACTTTCTCCAGAATAGACCACATACTGGGTCACAAATCAGGTCTTAACCAATACTAAAAGATTGGGATCATCCCCTGCATATTCTCAGACCATAATGCCTTAAAATTAGAACTAAATCACAAGAAGTTTGGAAGGACTTCAAACACATGGAGGTTAAGGAACATCTTGCTAAAAGATGAAAGGGTCAACCAGGAAATTAAGGAAGAATTAAAAAGTTTCATGGAAACTAATGAGAATGAAGATACAACCGTTCAAATTCTTTGGGATGCAGCAAAAGCAGTCCTGAGGGGGAAATACATCGTAATACAAGCATCCATCCAAAAACTGGAAAGAACTCAAATACAAACGCTGACCTTACACCTAAAGGAGCTAGAGAAAAAACAGCAGATAGATCCTACACACCCAGCAGAAGAAGAGAGTTAATAAAGATTCGAGCAGAACTCAACAAAATCGAGACCAGAAGAACTGTGGAACAGATCAACAAAACCAGGAGTTGGTTCTCTGAAACAATTAAGAAGATAGATAAACCAATAGCCAGCCTTATTAAAAAGAAGAGAGGGGATCCCTGGGTGGTGCAGCGGTTTGGCGCCTGCCTTTAGCCCAGGGCGTGATCCTTGAGAACCGGGATCGAATCCCACATCGGGCTCCCGGTGCATGGAGCCTGCTTCTCTCTCTGCCTATGTCTCTGCCTCTCTCTCTTTCTCTCTCTGTGACTATCATAAATAAATTTAAAAAAATTTAAAAAAAAAATAAAAAGAAGAGAGAGAAGACTCAAATTCATAAAATCATGAATGAGAAAGGAGAGATCACTACCAACACCAAGGAAATACAAACGATTTTAAAAACAGATTATGAACAGCTCTACGCCAATAAATTACGCAATCTAGAAGAAATGGACGCATTTCTGGAAAGTCACAAATTACCAAAACTGGATCAAGAAGAAATAGAACACCTGAACATGCCAATAACCAGGGAGGAAACTGAAGCAATCATCAAAAACCTCCCAAGACACAAAAGTCCAGGGTCAGATGGCTTCCCAGGGGAATTCTATCAAACGTTTAAAAAAGAAACCATACCTATTCTACTAAAGCTGTTTGGAAAGATAGAAAGAGATGGAGTACTTCCAAATTCATTCTATGAGGCCAGCATCACCTTAATTCCAAAACCAGACAAAGACCCCACCAAAAAGGAGAATTATAGACCAATATCCCTGATGAACATGGATGCAAAAATTCTCAACAAGATACTAGCCAATTGGATCCAACAGTACATTAAGAAAATATTCACCATGACCAAGTAGGATTTATTCCCGGGACGCAAGGCTGGTTCAACACCCGTAAAACAATCAATGTGATTCATCATATCAGCAAGAGAAAAACCAAGAACCATATGATCCTCTCATTAGATGCAGAGAAAGTATTTGACAAAATACAGCATCCATTCCTGATCAAAACTCTTCAGAGTGTAGGGATAGAGGGAACATTGCTCAACATCTTAAAAGCCATCTACGAAAAGCCCACAACAAATATCATTCTCAATGGGGAAGCACTGGGAGCCTTTCCCCTAAGATCAGGAACAAGACAGGGATGTCCACTCTCACCACTGCTATTCAACATAGTACTGGAAGTCCTAGCCTCAGCAATAGACAACAAAAAGACATTAAAGGCATTCAAATTGGCAAAGAAGAAGTCAAACTCTCCCTCTTCGCCGATGACATGATACTCTACATAGAAAACCCAAAAGACTCCATCCCAAGATTGCTAGAACTCATACAGCAATTTGGCAGCATGGCAGGATACAAAATCAATGCCCAGAAGTCAGTGGCATTTCTATACATGAACAGTGAGACTGAAAGCAGAGAAATTAAGGAGTCAATCCCATTTACAATTGCACCCAAAAGCATAAGATACCTAGGAATAAACCTAACCAAAGAGGTAACGGATCTATACCCTAAAAACTATAGAACACTTCTGAAAGAAATTGAGGAAGACACAAAGAGATTGAAAAAATATTCCATGCTCATGGATTGGCAGAATTAATATTGTAAAAATGTGTTACCCAGGGGAATTTACACGTTTAATGCAATCCCTATCAAAATACCATGGACTTTCTTCAGAGAGTTAGAACAAATTATTTTAAGATTTGTGTGGAATCAGAAAAGACCCTGAATAGCCAGGGGAATTTTAAAAAAGAAAACCATAGCTGGGGCTCACAATGCCATTTTTCAGGTTGTACTACAAAGCTGTGGTCATCAAGACAGTGTGGTACTGGCACAAAAACAGACACATATATCAATGGAACAGAATAGAGAATCCGGAAGTGGACCCTCAACTTTATGGTCAACTAATATTTGACAAAGGAGGAAAGACTATCCACTGGAAGACAGACAGTCTCTTCAATAAATGGTGCTGGGAAAATTGGACATCCACATGCAGAAGAATGAAACTAGACCACTCTCTTGCATCATACACAAAGATAAACTCAAAATGGATGAAAGATCTAAATGTGAGACAAGATTCCATCAAAATCCTAGAGGAGAACACAGGCAACACCCTTTCTGAACTCAGGCACAGTAACTTCTTGCAAGATACATCCACGAAGGCAAAAGAAACAAAAGCAAAAAGGAACTATTGGGAATTCATCAAGATAAGAAGCTTTTGCACAGCAAAGGATTCCGTCAACAAAACTCAAAGACAACCTACAGAATGGGAGAAGATATTTGCAAATGACCTATCAGATAAAGGGCTAGTTTCCAAGATCTATAAAGAACTTATTAAACTAAACACCAAAGAAACAAACAACCCAATCATGAAATGGGCAAAAGACATGAACAGAAATCTCACAGAGGAAGACATAGACATGGCCAACATGCACATGAGAAAATGTCCTGCATCACTTGCATCAGGGAAATACAAATCAAAACCACAATGAGATACCACCTCACACCAGTGAGAATGGGGAAAATTAACAAGGCAGGAAACAACAAATGTTGGAGAGGATGCGGAGAAAAGGGAACCCTCTTGCGGTGTTGGTGGGAATGTGAAATGGTGCAGCCACTCTGGAAACTGTGTGGAGGTTCCTCAAAGAGTTAAAAATAGACCTGTGCTACGACCCAGCAATTGCACTGCTGGGGATTTACCCCAAAGATGCAGATGCAATGAAACGCCGGGACACCTGCACCCTGATGTTTCTAGCAGCAATGTCCACAATAGCCAAACTGTGGAAGGAGCCTCGGTGTCCATAGAAAGATCAATGGATAAAGAAGATGTGGTTTATGTATACAATGGAATATTCCTCAGCCATTAGAAATGACAAATACCCACCATTTGCTTCGACGTGGATGGACCTGGAGGCTACTATGCTGAGTGAAATAAGTCAATTGGAGAAGGACCAACATTATATGGTCTCATTCATTTGGGGAATATAAATAATAGTGAAAGGCAATAGAAGGGAAGGCAGAAGAAATGGGTAGGAAATATCAGAAAGGGAGACAGAACATGAAGTCTCCTAACTCTGGGAAACGAACTAGGGGTGATGGAGGGGAGGAGGGCGGGGGGTGGGGGTGAAAGGATGACGGGCACTGAGGGGGGCACTTGACCGGATGAGCACTGGGTGTTATTCTGTATGTTGGCAAATTGAACACCAATAAAAAATAAATTTATTATTAAAAAGAAAGTAAAAGCATCCTCTTTATTCATTTTAAGGATGCACCCTAACTTCTTGGAAATAAAAATAAACCCCAACTCATACTTCTAAATAATCCCTAAAGAAATTATAAAGGAATAAAATTTATTCCTTTGTAAAGGAATAAAAGGACAGACATTGTAGTTCTATCATGGCAGGGTAACAACCCATCCTATTTTAACTGATTATAGCTAAAAACTTTTGACAGAGCACCAAAAACAACTACCTAAGGATTCTGAAAAGTACACATGTAGCTGAATTATAGGGGGAGGGAAACTTGAAGAAGCAACCATACCCATTTTTGTTTCCCTATAGCTTTACCCTGAAGACAGACTCCAGTCAGGGATTCACACTGGTATGGTGACCATGCGGATGCCTAACCTCCTAGTAAAAACTCCATCTTCCTAGTCAGGTACACCAGGAAAATCGGTCCGTTTTGTGTATGAACCACACAGGCCTCAGGCTCACCTCTGAGCTACTCATGCATGGCAGAGTCCCCAGTCCAGCTTCAAGAACTGAAGTGATGTTTGAACCACTACCTACAGAAGGTAAATCAACTTCAGTCTGAACCTAAAGTTAGATGCAATGTTTTCCAGAGGATGATGATATAGGACCCAGAGTCTACAAAACACAATCAGAATATCCAGAATACAATCCAAAATCATTTGACGTAGGAAAAAAAAAATCAGGAAAATATGACCATTTCTCAAGGCACAAGACAACATATTCTAACCCCAAGATGACCCACATATTGAATTTATCAAAGACACGGAAGCATCTGGTGTAACTATGCTCCAGAAAGTAAGGGAAAACACAGTTAAAATTTAAAAGACAGGGACACCTGGTGGCTCAGTGTGGTTGAGCATCTGCCTCGGCTCAGGTCGTGATCTGGGGGTCCTGGGATCAAGTCCCACATCAGGTTCCCTCGCAAATATTGGTAAGGATGTGAAGAAACTGGAACCCTGTGTACTGTTGGTGGAAATGTAAAATGACATAGTTCCTATGGAAAACAGTATGAGAGTTCCTCAAAAAATTAAAAATGGAATTATTATATGACCTAGCAATTCCACTTCTGGGTATGTATCCAAAAAAACTGAAAGCAGGATCTTAAAGAAATACATGTACATGTACTCATGTTCACAGTAGCATTATTCACAATAGCCAAGAGGCAGAAACAACCCAAGTGTCCCTCAGTGGATGAATGGACAAATAGGATGTGGTATATACAAACAGTGGAATATTACTCAGCCTTAAAAAGGAAGGAAATTCTGGGCACCTGGGTGGCACAGTTGGCTAAGCATCTATCTGACTCTTGATTTTGACTCCAGTCATAACCTCAGGTCCTGGGATCAAGCCCCACAGGCTCTGAGCACAGGGCCCAGTCTGCTTGAGAAATGCCTCTCTCCCTCTAGCTCTCCCCATCCTCAAATTAATAAGCAAATCTTTAAAAAAAAAAAAAAAAAGGAAGGACATTCTGACACTTGTTACAACACGAATGAACCCTGAAGATGCTGTGTTAAGTGAAATTAGCCAAACACAAAAAGGCAAATCCTGTATGATTCCACTTATATGAGGTAATTAAAGTTGTCAAATTCATAGAAACCGGAAGTAGAATTGTAGTTGTCAGGAACTAGACACAGGGAGAAATGTGGAGTTATTTAATGGGTATGGAGTTTCAGTTTTGCAAAATTAGAAAGTTCTGGAGATAGGCTGACAGTAATGTGAATATACTTAACACGACTAAACACTTAGAAATGTTTAAGATGGTAAATTTTAAATTTGAAGTATCTTTTACTATGATTAAAAATTTTTAAATAAAAATAAAAGTCTTGAAAGCAACTAGAGAAAAATGACCACTACATACAGGCAAGATTCCCATGACTGCAGATTTCTCATCAGAAACCACAGAGGCCAGAACAAAGTGGAACAACATTTTTAAAGTTCCTTTAGAAAGGGGAGCTGTCAACTCAGTGTCTATATCCAGGGAAAATATCCTTTACACACAAGGAAAAAATAAAGACACCCTCAGATGAGGGAAAAGAATCTCACTAACAGACTTTGTAAGAACTACGAAAGGAAGTTCTTCAGGATGAAAAGAAATGATACCAGGGGGAAACATGGACCTTGACAAATGAAGGGACAACCCAAGAAAAAGAATTATCTGAGTAAATATAAATGACTTCTTAATCCTGCTGAGTTTGTTTAAGTATGTACAACTGTGAAGAGTGGGATTTTCAATGTATGTACTTGGAACATGTGTGACAGCTATATCATAAAGGTCTGTGGTAGAAGTGTGAACAGGCCTACATGGTTGCAAAGGTTTTTACATTTTACATGATGTAGTACAAATAGACCACAGACTACAAATAGACTATAACTACTCTATCAAAAGTGAGGGGCATATATATATATAATGCAGTCCCTAAAGTAGTTCTCAACCAGGGCCAATTTTGCCCCCAAGGGACCTCTCAATGTCCAGTAATACTTCTGGTTGTCAAAACTGGGGGAGTGCTATTGGCATTTAAAGGGTAAACGTCCTGCAATGCACAGCTCCCATAACAAAGAATTAAAGAGTCCAAAATATCAACAATGCTGAAGTGGACGAACTTTGCCCTAGATAAATCAAACACGAAGCAATAATATAAACAGAAGTAGTCAAGAAATCAGTAAATCTAAATGGAATACTTGCTCTCTCATGTTCTCTAAAAATAAATAAATCTTAAAAAGGGGGGAGGGGGCAGCCCAGGTGGCTCAGTGGTTTAGCACCGCCTTCAGCCCAGGGTGTGATCCTGGAGACCCCGGATCCAGTCCCACGTCAGGCTCCCTGCATTGAGCCTGCTTCTCCCTCTGCCTGTGTCTGTTCCCCTCTCTCTCTTTCTCTCTCTCTTTATGTGTGTCTCTCATGAATAAATAAATGTAATCTCTAAAAAAAAAAAAAAAGTGTGGGACGGTCCCCAATTGGCACAGTTAAGCCATTAATTCTTGATTTTGGCTCAGGTTGTGATCTCAGGGTAGAGAGATCAATCCCCACGTGGAAGTCTGAGTTCAGCATGGAGTCTGCTAAAGACTCCCTCTCCTTCTCCCTCTGCCCCTTTCCCCTGTGCACATTCAATCTCTCACTCTAAAAATAAATAAATCTTTTTTAAAAAGACTTCATTTATTTGACAGGGAGAGAGAGCATAAGCAAGGGAAGTGGCAGAGGGAGAGAGAGAAGCAGACTCCTCACCGAGCAGGGAGCCTGACACAGAGCTCAGTTCAGGACCCTGAGATCATGACCTGAACCGAGGGCATTTGCTCAACCAATTGAGCCACCCAGGTGCCCCTAAAAATAAATAAGTCTTTTTAAAAATTCTAAATGGAATACTAAATATCCAAATTATCCAAGAGAAGGCAAGAAAATGAGAACTCCAGAAAAAAGCTGGGACAAACAAATAAGATGATAGGCTTCATCGTAAAAATAATCACATTAAATACTGGTGGTCTAAGCACTCCACCTAAAAAGAAGAGATAAAACTGCAGGACCTCATTATGTGCTGCCAACAAGGGACACGTTTAAAAAAATACAGGTAAGATAAATGCAAACAAATACAAAAAATATATATACCCTGCAAATATTAAGGAGACCAGAGTAACTACCTCATGTCAGACACAGACTTCAAGACACAGAATATTACCAGAAATAAATATTATCATTTCAAAATGATAAAAGCCACACTTCATCAGGAAGTCATAATAAACATATAAGTGCATAATGACAAGGCCCAAAATATATGAAGCAAACATGAACAGAAGAAGGGAGATATTGACAATCCTGAAACCAGAGGCAACGTTCACACCCATCTTCAAGGCACTAACAGAACTGGACAGAAAAGAAAAAGAAACTATACAGAAAGTCTGAACAATATTATCAAACACCTAAAAAGGACTATCTCCAAAAACTGTAGAACACACTTTCTTCTCATGGGCACTTATGTTCGCCAAGATAGACCATATGCTGAGCCACAGAACAAACCTCAATAAATTTAAAAAGGATCAAAACCATATAAAGTATGTTACTTGACAATAACAGAATTAAATTACAAATCAGGGACACCTGGGGGGTTCAGTGGTTGAACATCTGCCTTCGGCTCAGGGCATGATCCCAGGGTCCCAGGATCGAGTCCCACATTGGGCTCCCCGTAGGGAGCCTGCTTCTCCCTCTGCCTGTGTCTCTGCTTCTCTCTCTGTGTTTCTCATGAATAAATAAATAAAATCTTAAAAAAAAAATTAGAAATTACTCCTGGGCACCTGGGTGGCTCTGCTGGTTAGGTGTCAGACTCTGGGTTTTGGTTCAGGTCATGATCTCAGGGCGGAGAGATGGAGACCTGTGTCAGGCTCTGCGCTGGGCGGCATCTTGATTGATTGATTGATTGATTGATTGATTGATTGATTTTTTGCAGCATCTTGTTTTAGATGCTCTCTCTCTCCTTCCCTCTCTCCCTCTGTCCCTCCCACCCTCCATTCTGCGCATGCCTGCACTCTCCCTCCAAAAAAAAAAAAAAGGAAAGAAGGAAAGAAATTAGTCATGCTAAAATATCGAGGAAAACTCCAAGTATCTGGAAACTAAGCAACATACTTCCAAATAATTCATGGGTTAAAGAAATGACAAAGAAAATCCGAACATACCCTGAACCAAAAGACAACATATCAGAATCTACAAGATGCAGCTAGAGTGGTGCTTAGAAGGAAATGGGAAGTTTAAATCCTTGTATTAGAACAGAAGATCAAAAATAAATAACCTAAGGTTCCACTTTAAGAAACTAGGGGAAAAAAGAGTAAAGTATATCCAGAGAATGTAGAAGGAAGAAAAAGGCAGAAATTATTAAAACAGGAACTAGACAATAGAGAAAATTAACAAAGGCAAAAGTTGATTCTTTGAAAAGATCAATAAAATCAACAAACTTCTAAGTAGATTGATCAAGTTATAAAAGGGAGAGAACATAAAACACCAACACTGGCAATGAAAAAAGTCATTAGAGAATAGTAAGAGAAAACTGCAAAGTCTACGACTTAGATAACACATAGTGACCACATGGCATTTAGACCAGGAATGCAAAGCTAGTTTTAACACTGAAAAAAAAAATCAATGTAATCCTCTATATTAACAGCATAAATGGGAAACACTATAGAGTCATTTCAGTAGATAGAAAAAGAAAGGGTTTGACAAAATTCAAAACCACGTCCTAAATATCTCAAACACTAAGAATCCTCAAATTGACAAAGGGCACATCTACAAAAACCCTACAATCAACAGTTATATGTAGTGTTTAAAGATCACACTCCTTCCCTCTGAGATCAGGAACAAGGCAGGAATGCTTGCTTTCAGACAAATAACTTGTATCCAGATTATATACAGAATGCTTACAATTCAAAACTTGAAACCCAATTTTTAAAAGGGCAAAAGAGGGGATCCCTGGGTGGCTCAGAGGTTTAGTGCCTGCCTTTGTCCTGGGGCGTGATCCTGGAGTCCCGCGGGATTGAGTCCCGCGTCGGGCTCCCTGCATGGACCCTGCTTCTCCCTCTGCCTGTCTCTATCTCTCTCTATGTCTATCTTGAATAAATAAATAAAATTTTAAAAAATAAATAACACTTCCCCAAAGAAGACACACAAATGGTCAGTAACACGCGAGGTACTCTCAACATTACTGGTCCTCAGAGAAATGGGAAATGAAACCACCGTGCACTCCATATTCCTTCATATGGTGAACCTGCCCACGGTGTCAGTAAGTACTTACCCAAGAGAAACACAGACACGATCGAGCACACAAATTTTATTTGTACCATCCAAACGTCCACCAGCAGGTCACCAAAAGAACACACAGCACGGTACATGCACACATGTAATACTACTCAGGGGTGACAAGGAATGAACAACTGAAACCACAGCATACAGAGATTTTGGACAAATCTCGGTTTGTATGCTGAGTGAATGAAGCTGGGAGAAAGATATTATAAACTCCAGGATTCTGTTTTTACAAAAGTTTAGAATATAGAAGTTAATCTAACAGTAAATGAAAGCCAATCAGTGGATGCCTGGGGATGTGGATGGAAGAGAGATGGATTACAAAGACATGGGAGGAAATTTTAGGGAGGTGAAGGTGTTTGTCATTCTGTGGATGGTTTCACAATTATGTCAAGTGAGCAGACTATACACCTTCAATAAGGGCAATTTATTACACTTTCTTTACATCTCAATGAAGTTGGAAGCGAAGAAACCAAAGGTGAGAGGCAGCACAACACTGTGGTTAATGGCGAGGATTCTGTAGCCAAACTGGCTGGGTTCAAACTCCAGCTTGCATACTTCCTACTGCTGACCGGGGTGAGTCGTTCAATATTACCATCCCTCACAGTTCCCTCATCTATGAAATAGAAGCAAACAGTACTCATCTCAAAACACCATTCTAAAGATGAGTAAGTGAATACAGGTGAAGTATACACAAAGCTCTACCAGGACGCAGTAATAACCATGTGAACATGGCTGTTACTACTAGTATTAAAAGACTATCTTTTTTAAAGATTTTATTTACTTATTTGACAGAGAGAGTTGAGAGAGAGAGAAGTAGGGGGAGCAGCAGAGGGAGAAGCAGAGTCCTTGCTGAGCAGGGAGCCCGATGTGGGACTCAATCCCAGGACCCTGGGAACATGATCTGAGCTGAAGGCAGATGCCTAGCCGACTGAGCCACCCGGGTGCTGCTGTAAGACTATTTTACACAAAAAACACAAAGTTAACATAAACAATAATTAGAAAAACACAACAGCAACACCAGGATGGAGTAAGAGAGTTTCACCACCAATGATACAGAGTCTGCCAGAGAATGTCAGGCAAGGGGCATGAGCATTCAGCAGGAGCCCACAAGGCTGTGTGACATCCTCAGCACAGAGCAGCTAGCTCTCCAGAGAGTAGTCCGAAAGACAGACCAATGAGGAAATCACAGTGCCTTCCACGACTGCCTCAAAAGGAACCTGCCATCACTTCCACCCCCATCTCTCGGGTAGAGCTCAGTCGGCCTGCACTGAAGGAAGGGGTTTAGGGTCCCACCTTTGAAGGGAGGAGGATCAAATTATTTATGGACATACTTTAAGTCTACCATGGATATCATCCAAAGGAACGCAGCATGATCTAACCCTAACTGAACCATGTTCAGCTAGCAGTTCACACGGTATCCAACAGACATCAAGTATTCAAGTATTGCTGTGTTTTTCTTAAAAACAAAAACACCTTGCGGATGCCGGGGTTGGGGGGGGGGGGGTCATGAGCTGCAGCAAAGTGCTCCTCCTGCTTCTCTGGGGTGCTCTCTACTGTACAGGGCAGCCTCTAGGGGGTGCTTCAGGGCACAGTTTGCCCTAGCAGACTCAACAGGAGGGAGAAGGATGCTCTCTGATATTTGGACAGGCTTGACAGAACGCAGGACACATTCCAGGAAAGCTGAAGGACTCACCACAAACAGTTATGCCAGGAAAGCATCAGACCTTTGCTGGAGAAAGCACACCAGAAACTCTATCTTCAAAGCAAGTAGTCTAATGCTGGGAGCCGCTCTTGCTAAAGTGTTATAGGGATACTATAAACAAGTCGTTTTGCCTGAAGCAAGCAGTTTTACTTCACAGAGAAGCTCTCCTTCCAGTCTGGAGATACTCTGTTGAGCTAGTAGTTAAATTCTTTCTCCTCTCAGTTGATCACTCAGTATCTTAACAAATGTATCTTTATAATTCAAATAATAAAGAAATAAAAAGCAAATTTCTATCTCTTTATCTTTGTGTTTTGAAATAATTTCAGACTTACAGAAAAGTTACAGAGTTCCCAGATACCCCTTACCCATCTTCCCTTATATTAACATCTAACTAATCACAGGACAATAATCAAAACTAGGTAATTAGGACTGACACAGAACTGTTACCTAATTATGGACCTTTACAAATCTTGCCAATTTTTCCTTGTTATGGTACAGAAACCACACTGCATTTCACTGTCTCCCTGTTCTCCTGTCTGTAATATTGGTACCTTGTCTTTCATGACCCTGACAGACTTCAGTGACACTGGCCTGTTACTTTGTGAAATGTTCCTCGATTTGGGTTTGTCTGATACTTTCTCACAATTAGACCGAGGTTATGTGCTTACTGCAAATCCTACAGAAATAACTGCACTTTTGTCAATGCATCATACCAGACACAACACAGTGTATGTACTCTTTGGAACAACGTATGGGTTAAGAAAACTCATATATTCGGACACGTTTTAAATACTTGGCATTCAATGCCTTACTGTATCCTCACCAACACATGCTAAAACCCTTACAATGACTAACACAAAGTTGTACTTATTTTGAGTTTTAAGAAATACCAATTACACAAAAACTTCAAAAGAAAATGTGGAACTCAGAAAGTCAGTCTAAGAATGTAAGTTCCATGCAAACAAGAATTTAATTCTGTTCACTGCTCTGTGTCCTAGGGCCCTGAGGTGTCCATCATCTGTGATATGGAGGGAATAATTCTGAAGAAACAAAACACCAATAAATTCATGAAATGATTTTATCAACTCCATTAGTGTGGAAAAGTTCAACCACTTAAAACATAGCTGCTGTGTTATTTATACACTTGTTTACAAGAGCTTATTCCCAATCTCCCTCAAACTGCTGGCCAGCCCTGCAGGGTCAGTGCTTCCAGGTATCACATAACCTACAGGATTGGGAGGCACTCCCAGCTGCTACAACCCAAACTGGGCGATGGCACCCACACCCCCCAGGCAATGCAGCAGGACTGCGGCTGAACACACAAGGGAATAAAGGCTAACAGGTCCACCTCTAGCACCACCTCCTTCGAACTCACCCTAGGACAAATTTCATGGATAAACTGTATGAAAAAAAGAACCACCACAGGCTGGGCTGTCAGCTAACGAGGAGGTGTCTAATCTACCCAAGACACAAAACCTTTGCTCTGCTGTAGCTCCCTCCTATGAGCCCACAGGGATCGAACCAGGCTTAGTATTTACAACAGGAAGGAGCCCAAGGACATTTAAAGGCATGAACATTACACTTTCCCACACTAAACATTTTCTAATCTCCTGATTCACAGTGATGCAGTCTTGTGCTCAGTCACTGACTTAAAGCTACTCTTCAGTGTTAGGATGTACTAAAAAAGTAAAAGCAAAATGGTAATGTTTGAATTAGGCTTTTTACACCTTAATGCAATTTTCTGTATCCTTACAAAGTTTGATCTGTTCTCCACTCTTATTCATTTTGATTGCATTCAACATAGTCTCCTCTAGTCTTTGTAAACTACCTGGTCATGTAGTTAAATTAAGATCCTATCATGCATCTTGTGAAGAATACCTCATGATCTAATGGGCTTTAAAAGTTATCCACAGGGATGCCTGGGTGGCTCAGCGGTTTAGGACTGCCTTCAGCCCAGGGTATGATCCTGGAGTCCCGGGATCGAGTTCCACATGCAGCAGCTCCATGCGAGGAGCCTGCTTCTCCTTCTGCCTATGTCTCTGCCTTCTCTCTCTCTGTGTCTCTCATGAATAAATAAATAAAATCTTTAAAAATAAAAAATAAATAAATAAACGTTATCCACAGTTCTGTTACATAGGGAGTCAAAGACATATGGCCTCAGGAAAAGCTCTGCTCAAAGATTTTCGTCGTACAGCAGCGAAGACTGTCTCCCAAACAGATGTGTAGTCACAGGTATAGGTGCCTATGTATAGACACATATGTGTATCCATGCATAGATATTGTATTTGCAATTCTGAATTATGGGTCTCAGGCTAAACCCCAGAAATGATCCTAAAGAAACAAGCGTTCACTCACAGTAAAGATGCATTAGCCATCTGTTCCACTAAACTCTTAATATAAACGCCCACTTAACCTTTGCAACACTGCTCAGATCAGCCCATGATGATCTTCTGTGCCTTAGACATAAAACAATTATAATACTGTTTGCAGAACCCTGGCCTGAAATGATCTGTTATTACCTCATTTCTGTACGGCGAGGACTTTGTTGTAATCATTTCAGTGTTCCCAGCACTGCACATAGAAAATAGTACCTTCCGAACTGGCAAACCTTTTGAAGAAAGATCTAATTCAGCAGCATTTTCACACAGCCAATCACTTCTGCCAAGTAACTTATTATCCTATTACCTGAGTATCTCTTTACCATATGTTCTAATTCTCATGACTATTAATAAGATAATTAAATTTTAAACTTGCTTTTTTAAAAAAGTAGGTAATAAATGATAATGCAATTCTAAAGTAAACTTTTGAAAATGAATTTTGTAAGTCTACTTGCTACCGCATTCACCCAAATTCTATACAACATAATGTGGCATAAAACAATTTTAAGTCATACATTAAACAGCTCAATGCACCCGCTCAAATTCTGAAGCCTAATGGTCATCCTTTAATGCTAAAGAAAGACAACTCCTCGTCTCTAGAGTAACTCTTACTTCTGAGTTCAGTTCCTGTAAATCAGGAATAGTACTTGGGCAACTATGATTAAATTTTAAACAAATGAACACCAGACTTTTTAGGTGAAGAAAAACTTTTTTCTATCCTTGCTCCCATATTTGTAATATTATATGGAAAGAGTTTCTGGACATATACTTTAAATTTATAAATTATAAGAATATTGAATATATCCAAATATTTACAATTTATTAGTCAGATATCAAACAAGTGTTTGAGTTCAACCCACCGATTCACTAATTATTTAACTAGTTTGTGGTCACCATCGACTGATACGTTTTCTACTTTCATTAAACCACTAATATTTCAAAATGACACACAGAACTTTCTGCCAAGAGTTCTTGCGCTAGCAGTTCTGAACCCTCACCAGGTCAGAGGCTCACCTGAAAGGTCCAGCTCCTCGGTGGAAGACAAAGCAGCCAGACTCCAGCTATCACTGCGGGCTGCCAGGACAAACTTGTGTGCGTGGATGTGCTGGCCTCCAACCTTTATCTTCAGATCGCTGATAAAGAAAAATGTCATAATTAGGTATGGCTAGGATTCACAAATGATGAATAGAGGGGTTGATCAACATATATCTGCAAAAGAAAAAAAATCACAGCAAACCTCTCTCTCTGTGCTAGCATTGAACTGTACTGGGCCATGTGTATAATATACATTGCTAGACATGTTTGTATTTCTACATTCAAGCTTCAGTTCACATAGGATGTTCTGCTTTTCCCTTAGTGGGATTCTTAAGGTGGTGAATCTACCAGTTAAATAGGAGGATTAATATTCATATAAAATCAAGATGAGGTTTCATGCAGAATAAATCAGGATAAATCATCAGGGAGAGAAAAACAGGAAGGGTAAACAGCAGGACACTAGCTCTGTACTGTCCTGGCGCTCAAACAAGGGTATGCGGAAAAACTAAAAATTGGCTTTGACAAAGCTGGCAAGAACATGAAACCCAATATCCAGATTCCTGATCTCAAAAGAAACATTTAGACCTATTATTGGACATATTTTACTCAACCATTTATAAGGAAATGGGGTAGGAGAAATCTTTTTTTCAAACATGTTTTAGGGGCACCTGGGTGGCTCAGTTGGTTAGGCGTCTGCCTTTGGCTCAGGTCCTGATCTCAGGGTCCTGGGATTGAGTCTTGTGTCAGGTTCTCCACTCAGTGAGGAGTTTGCTTCTCCCCTGCTTTTCCCCCACTTGTGTTCTCTCACTTTCTCTCTCTCCCTCAAGTAAATAAAAATCTTTAAAAAAAAAAAATTTCCATATTTATGACAAACTATTATGTGAAAAAAGCTTTCCAAATAGTTATTTATGTTTGACTCTGAAATGTCAAATGCTGAGGGAGGAAAGCGTCTGGACATTTAACAAAAAATTAAGGATGACCCACTGGGCTGACACAAGCATGTGCCAGATGGCTTTGTTGGCAGCAATCCAAAGTCATTAATTATCATCATTCTGTGTATTTACATGTTCTTTTATTTTCATACTCCCCTTCAAAACATGTTAGGGTGGAAACCTTTACAAGCTAAATACACAAAAGTCACTACAATAAAAGGAAAAAAAAATCTATTACATGAATTAACTCATCCACTTAAGAGAAGACCCGAGCAGAACACTGTTTCTATATAATGCTTGATACAGATGCAGTTTATCCCACAAATACACCATCCAGAATGTACTATATGATGTTGTAAGCATGTCAGCAATTCCAGCTGCAATGAAGACCAGGCTGCAACTAATCACAGTTGATCAGAAGAGCAACAGGATACTCAGTATTTCAAATTATTACCAACTAACTACTGTTAACATAGTAAAATATTATTAATCAACAAATAAAAAGAAATAATTGATATTTTATTAAAATAGAACAAATCATATCCATTGACAAAATTTCTAAAAGTCATGAAAACAAGCTGTTTATAAAGCACAAATTTTTAAAGTATGAATTTATGTATAAAGTATTAAATTCTGGTAATTTAAATGAAGACTCGTTTCCAGTTTCAGCCACTGACTGACTTCTAGCCACAAAATCATAAAAATGAATATTTCTGTATATTCATGACTGCCAGGCCAAATTGTTTTCTCTTTTGTAGTCTAACATACCAAAGGGAAATACAGACAAGGACTTTGCTAATATTTTCTAACAATAACAATTTCTATAAATGCAATTAAAAAATGGAAGACTAGGGCAGCCTGGGTGGCTCAGTGTTTTAGTGCCGCCTTCGGCCCAGGGCGTGATCCTGAAGACCTGGGATCGAGTCCCACGTCGGGCTCCCTGCATGGAGCCTGCTTCTTCCTCTGCCTCTGTCTCTGCCCACCGCCCCCTCTCTCTGTCTCTCATGAATAAATAAAATCTTTAAAAAAAAAAAAAAAAAAAGGAAGACTGGGTAAGTTTCTGAGAACACTAAGCAGAAACAAATAGGAGGCTAATAATTTTTAAAAATTTTCATTCTAGGGACACCTGGGGGGCTCAGTCAGTTGAGCATCTGCCTTCAGCTCAGGTCATGATCTCAGGGTCCTGGGATCGAGTCCCGCATTGGGCTCCCTGCTCAGTGGGGAGTCGGCTCTCCCTCTCCCTCTGCACCTCCCCCTGCTGGTTCTCTCTTTCTTTCTCTTGCTCTCTCTCTCTCTCCTCTCTCTTTCTCTCTCAAATAAATAATAATTTTTTTTTTTTAATTTTCACTCCAGTCAAAGAGCATTTCCTTGTAAAATACAGATACTAGGATATTGTTACTGGAGAGGAAGCATAAGTAAGACCTTCTTCTTGGTAGTTTCTCAAACACTTTAACAGGAAAACTGTACGCTTGATTACTGGAAGAATGATGTATTACCGTCACTTTTAACTATCATAAGGAACAAAAACCTTCTTCTGAACTTAAGTAAAAATAAAGGGACCAATTTTTTCCACATTTCTCAATTTAAAACCCTTTGAATACCTATTCTTTAATTACTCGAGTTAACGAGATGCACATATAAATAGTGGGGGTTTTTTTAAAGATTTTTTATTTACTTATTCATAGAGACAGAGAGAGAGAGAGGCAGAGACACAGGCAGAGGGAGAAGCAGGCTCCACGCAGGGGGCCTGATGTGGGACTCGATCCCGGGTCTCCAGGATCACACCCCGGGCTGAAGGCGGTGCTAAACCACTATGCCACCAGGGCTGCCCTATAAATACTGTTTAAAGTCTTCAACAGGGATCCCTGGTGGCTTAGCGGTTTGGCGCCTGCCTTTGACCCAGGGCGTGATCCTGGAGTCCCGGGATCGAGTCCTGCATTGGGCTCCTTGCAGGGAGCCTGCTTCTCCCTCTGCCTGTGTCTCTGCCCCTCTCTCTCTCTATCAAGAATAAATAAATAAAATCTTTAAAACTAAATAAATAAATAAAATAAAGTCTTCAACAACATGCATATTATGGGACAAAGGTTTGTGGATTTTTTTTTTTTTTTCTTATTCTAGTAAAAGACCATCTGCTTTAGAAACTGATCTTCCAGCTTCAGGTACTCCATCTACAAAGCCCCAGTCACCTCTGAAGCCCCATTCACCATGGGATCTCCAACCTGCATTGGGTGAGGGGACAGGCTTAAGCTTAAGCAGCTCAGCAGGTGCATGCTGAAGCCATGGGACCACACTACAGCGAGCGGGCCCAGTCCGTGGCCTCCCAGAGGGGCCACAGTATAATGGATGCACAAGGCAGAGAAGTAACAGAAAGTAAACAGTGGGAGTTCTTTTTTTTTTTAATTGGAGTTTAATTTCCCAACATATAGCATATCACCCAGTGCTCATCCCATCAAGTGCCCCCCTCAGTGCCCATCGCCCAGTCACCCCCACCCCCTGTCCACCTCCCTTTCGACCACCCCTTGCTCGTTTCCCAGAGTTAGGAGTCTCTCATGTTCTGATATTCCCTCTCTGATATTTCCCACTCATTTCCTCTCCTTTCCCCTTTATTCCCTTTCACTATTTTTTATATTCCAACAATGGGAGTTCTAAGGGAGAAGATCCTTGGAGTGCAAGCAAGGCGCCCACAACAGTGCAGGGTCAGGCTTCCCCACACCGGGGGAAACAGTTTTCACTTGTCCATGGAAAAAAGAAGAAAAAAAAAGAGACAATGAACTATATTTTACAAGTAGCTATATCTGTTCATTTTTAAAGGCTATCCTTACTCAGAGTATATATTTCCTATGTTTTTGGTATTAAATTTTTCTTTCTTTTACAAATGATTAAGTTGGAAGATGGCAGTTCTGGACGTTATCTATTTTAAATGTCCTAATTTATTGTAGAATTTTACTAAGTCTTAGCTAGTCTGATCGTCCATCTCTTCAGTAGCCAAGCTCTCCCCTCGTATGTACATTCACACCCATGTCTTCTCCACAGCCACTGCCATCATCCTGATTTGACCCTTCTTCATCTCTGGTCTAGACTATGCACAACATTCCAGCCACTCCTCCGCCCTATCCTCTGCACAGTGCTACCTACACGATGATACCAGGTTCGTCTTCCTGTAACACCACTTTGACGATGACAGTCCGACAGGTCAAAGTGCTGTCCCACAATGCCTAGAGGATCAAGTCCAAATTTCCCATCTTGGTCTCCCAATGCAAACCACCCTACCTTGCCCACCTCTTCCAGTGCCCCCCACATGGACACGTACCCCATGACAGCCCCTCCTGTCCTCTGAATCCTCTGCATGATGCTATGTCTCAGCCTAACCTCAGGCTCCCCTACTAGAACCTCATGGTCTTTATCTACTGAACCCTGCCCCATCTAGAATATTTACCTCAAAACTCACTTAGTAACAACAGCTACTATGTGCCAGACACTGATCTAAGTGATTCAAACATGTACTTATTAACTTAATCCTCACAACATAATGGTAAGCAGCAGCATCCTCATTTTATAGATTAGGAGTCTGAAGCATGTCACACAACTTCAGGTCACACAGCCATAAGTGCCCACTAGCCTCTACCACAGGCTGTGTGACTGCAGATCCTCCCCAATCACCCTGCTACCCTCCCCACTCATTCCAAGACTCTTTCCTTTATTATCCCAAGAGAAAGTGACCTTTCCCTCTGAATCCCTGGACATGTAAGCTAATTCCAGTCTACATCACTAATGCTATCACCACAAACTCTGTGCTGAAAATAAACAGGAAACTAAATCTTGCCCCAAAGGGGTTACATTCCAGGTTTGCTAAAAGTTTGCTAGTATCCTGGTTAGAGAAAAATTAACTTGGAAGGGAGTCAGTAAGAGAGGAGTGACATCCAAAGGGAATCCATCCAAAGAGTCCTGCATCCACAGGCTCACCTATACTGCTCCTGCTCATACAAGTCAGCCACGATGGTCAGCAGGCGGCTGATGAAGGACTCATTGCTGTTCTCCTTGTTTGCCTGTGCAGCCAAGAGAGTGCATCTCTTCTCCGTCTCTGCCAGTTTCTTCTGCAGCTTGACATACTCCTGTCGGAGAAGCATCAAGTGCTTCTCCAACTTGGCCACCTCCTCTGTGAGGGAAACAAAGAATCAAGTTTATTGTGGCACATGTGAAACAGACAGCATTCACCAATTCCTCACCCCATAGACAGGACCGCTAGCAAAATATCTACTTCTTAGCAATACTGACTGAGGACCCATAATGGCTTTGTTTACAGGTACCACCGCATTACTGGGCCAGAAAGACCCTATGGTTCAGGGATTTCTCTACTCAGTTTCTCTGAAGCTCAATATTCAATAAATGACAAGAAACAAAGACACTTAAGATGCTAACAGGTACCTGCCCTGCAAATCCTTTATCATCAAGCCAGGAGTCTCAAAGAAAGATTATCAAAATCACCTAGGACTTTTTTTTTTCCCCAATCACTAGTAGTGAAAATTAATTCTTATATGTCATATGTGAACTCTTTCAGGCAAGCTTCAGAACAACCCCATGTAGTTGGCACAATCACCAGCCACTCCACAGGTGAGGATGCTACAGTCCTGTGGCTGCTGAGACATGGGGCTGGGCTAAAAGCCCATACATTCTCACACCAGGGCCTGTAGTTTATTACCCACTATTCCACACCACCTGACCTCCCCTCCTTCAGGAAAGAAGCAGAGCAGTCAATAATGGTTCAGATGAAAGCAGGTCACATCCACAGGCATGCTGAGGCGGATTAAAAAGGTTGAGAACTACTATATTTGATTCTTAAACTCAACAAACATTTACTGAGCACCTACTAGGTCCCAGACACTGCACATTGGTAAGCAAATTCAGATGTATTTGTCCTCAGAGCTTTCAGTTTGCCAAGGAAACTTTTATGATTACAATAACACTGCTAACAATCAAATGCAGAAATACAACTCTAGGAGCACTAGAAGGAAAGCACAGAAGTAGAGAACCGGTAATATATTTAACTTAGGACACCAGGGAAGACTTCCCTGAGGAAGTACACGGTGAAGAAACTCCCCTTCTCCTTCTCCGTTACCTGGGATCCAAAGCCTTGATGGACTCAGGGCACGATGTTAATCAGTACCTCTACAGATCCAGGCCTCTAACCATGGAAATAGGGAGCTCAGGCCTTGGCCCCTCCCCCTTCTACCCCTCACAAGACACTGCCCTCAAGCCCATCTTGCATGCAACCTGCCTCATTCTCAGTGTCTTGAGAAAAGTGAGCTACTGCTAACAACTCTGGCCACAATTCCTCCCGCCCACCCTGTGCTCCCTCAGGGTAAGCATCTTCCACCTACGCAAGTGTGCAATCCCTCCACCTAGGCCCCAATCCCATCACTCTGCACAGGTCCTCTGCTTTAGCATCAACCACCCTTCTAGCAGCTTCAATCTCTTTCAACTGGGTTGAAAGAGCACACATAAACCTGTTCAGGACTCTAGCAAAACAAAACCCTCCTTCCACAGCACATCTGCCCACCACTACCCTTCCATACACCACCTCCTGACCCCTACTCCCCAGCCACTCCCTCCTCTGTCCCCACCATTCCCTTGAAACTCCTCAACAATGACCTAATAGCCAAATCCAACAGACACTTGCCATAGTTCTTCTCCTGGACCTACCAAGCAGCATATGACAATTTTATTCCCTTCTTTCAGCAACCACAATGCTACCCTCTTTCCAATTCCAATTCTGTCTTTCCCATGCTCCTCTGCATCCCTCTCACCGCTGACCACTGATACTCTCCAGGGTTATACCCCTGGCCCTCTTCTCAACTGTATGTCTTCCCAAGGCAGCTCCACCAGGTCAGGTTCTGCAGCTGATGCCACGATCTAAGTGCTAATGATCCACGGACCCATTTCTGTAGTCCAGACTTCTTTTCTTATGCCCATCTATCTGCCTAAAAGACACTGTTGTCCAGTGGCCCACAGGCACCTCAAGTTCACTACGCCCAGGACAGAACTTTAGGCAAATTTGCTCCACCTTTGTATGGTCCCTATACTAATAAATGACACCACTGTCCACCCCAGTTATGTAAAGGGGCAATGTGGGAGTAATCTTAAAATATCTCCCTCTCACTCGCATGGCCCCAACCCTACAGAAATCAACTTTCCCACTTAAACATCTCTGGGAATCCTTCCTGTCTGCTGTATCCCCATCTCCACTATGACTTAATTCAGGCCCTCAGTCATTGTATCTGATCCCCAATGTGAAAGGATTCACATCTACATCTCAGAGCCTACCACAGGGCCTGACACACAAAGGTTCACTAAATATGTGTACAATCCAGTTTCATAAAAGAGGTTTCCTTTCCCCTCCTCATCTTCATCCCTCCCCTACCTGAAACCCAATTGCTGTTCTTTATAAATATGCAAACAATCAAAAATTGGTTCAAAACCACAAGAATTATTAAATAAACTAAGTGTGGTACTTGATTGTGAAGTTATGCAACAAATGATTTCAAAGAAATATGTAACACTATACATGCATATTCAAAGATAAATATTAACAGAAAAAAGCAGGCACTGAAACTATACTTTATAATTCCAATTTTATTATAAATATTCACATGTCTGAGAAATAAAAAAGACAAATCAGACAAAATATTAGCAGGTCTCATGGGGGAAGTATTACTGCACTTCTCTGCACATTTCAGGTACTCTAAACAAATGTGTTCTGCTTTCATAATTAGAAAGCAGTATTTTTTCAGACAGGAAAAAAGAAAAGATTTAAGAGAAATACTAATAGACTGTTTTGGGTTTTTTAAGTTTGTTTATTTATTTATTCATTTATTCATTTATGTATTTGAAAGGGAGAAAAAGCATGAGTGGGGGGCAAGGGGCAGAGGGAGAAGCAGACTCCCCATTGAGCAGGGAGCCCGATGTGGGGCTCGATTCCAGGACCCTGAGATCATGACCTGAGCCGAAGGTAGGCACCGAACTGACTGAGCCACCCAGGTGCCCCGATATTTAAATTTAAATCTATGTGCACTTTTAAAGCAAATATATTGTTTTATACACATTTTAAAGATTATGGAAAACAAAGACAAATAATTTTCTAATACCCAAGTAGAAGGGTTTTCAGAGGTCACAAAACTTTCTCAAGGGAGGAACTTAGGACCACATTTTTTAGTTCAACTCCCAGATGATGCCAACCCCGTGACCACCCTTGGCCTCTCAGGCTCTGGAGGATGATGTTACCCCCAGGCTGTGCTGCCTAAGAATCACTCAGGCTGTTGAGGAGATCTGGGGTGGGGCTGGGGAAAGTGTACTTTTAAAACAGCTCCCCTGGGGGGGTGGGGGGGCACCTGGGTGGCTCAGCAGTTGAACGTCTGCCTTTGGCTCAGGGAGTGGTCCCGGGGTCCTGGGATCAAGTCCCACATTGGGCTCCCTGCAGGGACCCTGCTTCTCCCTCTGCCAGTGTCTCTGCCTCTCTGTCTCTCATGAATAAATAAATCAAATGTTTTAAAAAATAAAAACGGCTGACAGCCCTGGAGGAAGAGTTCAGCACCCAGCACACACCTCCCCAAATCACGAGCAGGGAGATGGCTCTGGGAACTTATGTGAAGACAGAAGACCCACTGAATTGCATTTTTGGTTCATTCGCTGATTTGTTGGAAGATTTCCACTCTGAAGAAGACAAGTGCATAATCCAGTCACATTCATTAAGAATGTAGAGCCAATGCCAAAGATGACCATCACGGCACACGGGTTTGTTTATAAAGCTACAGGGGAATGGAAAAGACAGCACTCTGCCGGGGATACAACCAGACCCTGAAGCCACGTGGCTTACACGAGAACAAGGGAAAACGTCCCAAGAGAGGGGTGTTTTACTTCAAATGATTTAAATAAAGCCTGGTAAGAATCTGTAGCATACTGAGTCCAGAAAATATAAGTAACAGGCTTCAGTCTTTTACTTTCTTGGTCAGATTCTCCCTTTAAACTAGTATCAGTCAACAGGTCTGTAGAAAACATAGTACTCAGAATATGAGAAATACAAATAATTAGCAGGCAAGGCCCAGCCTCATTATCAAGAGCTCACTGACAAACACGCCTGCCACTCCTGCCTCTGCCTAAGCCAAATGAAAAGGATGGCCAGAGGACACCTCAACTTGCTAGTTCTATCTGCTGGTTATACTTACATCCCACTTGCCTGAGAGACAGGGCCAGCCTGCAGCTACAGACCGCTGATGCTTCTTCCACAAAGCAAACTGAACCCTTTCTCCTCAGTTCCCATCACACCACATTCTAGCCAACCTAAGTATTATGCTCCTCAAGAGCTCCAACCCACAACTGTGCATTTCCATTTCACTTAAACTATGCATCTTCAAGTATTTATGAAGCACCTACCATGGAATAAGCATTACAGATTAGGAATTGCCTCTTGGAGAGGTTTTTAAAAAGATGGTCTAGCTCGCAACTCTTGCAAACACTGGCACCAATGTAGTACCTACAAGGCGCTCACAAACAAGAAGGGTGAAACAAAACTAACGGGCACAAGGTATCTGGATACTGAGTTATGAAGACATTTGCCTTGGAGAATAGAAAGTCACTGATTCTTTTAACCCTTAAAATTAGGAGGGCATAAAAGTTGTTTCAAGGAATCCCTGTAAATGTCTTTGGCTATCAGTCTATGGCTATCAGTCTATGGCTATCACATAATTCCAAAATCTACAGCAATAGCCCTAATCTCTCTCCAGAATTGCTGACACAAAATTCTAGCTGCCTGGACCTATAAAGATTATCATCAGAGAAGAGGCAAGATAAAAGAAGGCTTCAGGGTGACTTAGGGCTCTTATCACAAAATCACAGATGCTGCCCAGCATCCTTGCTGAACAGTGATACCACCATCATCACACCATTTCTTATATCATGGAGAAAGCAAGTCTGCTTGCAAACAACAAAAGAGTGTCCTTGAAGTGCGATCAAGCTATTAAGAGTTTATATAGGAAAAAAGCATACAGTTACCATTCTGAGCAGTAGCGGAGAGAGGACCTACAGCACAGGGCAGGGAGAAAGGCACAGACTCTGGACCAAGACTAAGTGGGATCAGACCCTGGCCCCACACTTTCTATTGGGGACACCTAAGTCAAATGCCTCATTCTTATCTGTAAATGTGTTGTGACCTTAGAAGAAGACCTGCCCTGCGATGTATGGTCAGTGAATGTTTGCTACTACCACAACCCTTAGAAAGGCAACACAGTCTCGTCCCCAGTGGCATTACTCTGGAGCCTCACTGGACTGAGCTGGAAACCAGCCTGCCCACTAACTAGCCATGGGACCTCAGGCAGTCACTGCTCTCTGTGAGGAAATGGGAATAAAAGCCGTATCTCAGAGTTTTGTCAAGGATGAGTTAAATCATTTAAAGCAGTGTCTGGCTTAAAGGGTTACTATCTACTTCTTCATTAAGTGGCTGGTTTCAACTGATGTTCCCACCACTTCCTCCAATTTTCCTTTAGAAAAATAAGCATGGAAATTTACATAACACAGAAAACCTCATTTCCCCAAAAGGGCTGATAAGTATCAGTGAGGACTGTCAGCAGCCTGCATTATAATTTTACCATGTTTCTGCCCAGATAGTAAACACCCACATGCTCTTCACCAACAGCATCTGAGGTCAGACATCATCGTGAGGAGCTTTCTGACAGTTCATGAGTCTTGACTTAACCAAAAATGCTTAAGACTCAAATATCTGCATTCGCAATGAACAGCCTAAAATAATTCTACATATATTTAATCAGCAAGTCATGGGACAGTCAGAGAAGGAACCAGCAGTGGTCTGTACAAGATTCTTCCTTCTAAGTCAGGACTGAGCAAACTAACTCAGGGAAGGGCCAGACTGGACTATTTCAGGCTCTGTGGGCCACACAGTCTATGGCAACTCTCAACTCTGCCATTGTAATGCAAAAGCACAAATGAATAAGCAGGGCTGTTCTCCCCCAAAATTTGTTTACAGACACTGAAAACTGAATTTCATCCACTTTTCACATACCATGAGATATAGTCTTCTTTTGATTTTTTTCTTCAATCATTAAAAAAATATATATATATTTACTTATTTATTCTTAGTTCAAGGGCTGTACAAAAGTTAAGTCTCAGGTCAGATTTGGCAAACAGGCCAGAGTTGCCAACCCCCGCTCTAGGTGATTTTTAAAGAATTAGTCTATCAAAATAATGCCCAGAGCCAATTATGAAAAGAAAAGAATGCATCTAGTCTGACTACCTACAAGGTTGAGACCTACAACTCACGTTGCTCTAAACTTTGTTTCCTGAAGGCCTCATGCACACTCATACTTGACTGTTACCTCCCTGTAAATGGCTCCAAATCTTAAAAGCCTCTCATGGAGGATAACCTACAAGTACCACAAACTCATCAAGCCCCAAATCAAAGTTCTTCAAATCAAACTCCTCTTGCTACTTCCATTTCAACTGTTACCCAGCTTTAAAAGACCTATGAATAAATTATGATAATCCACTTACAAGAATATAATATATAAACTACTTAGGAATACATTTAACAAAAAATATGCAAGACCTGCACACTGAAAACCATAAAACATTACTGACAGAAATTTTAAAAACTCAGGGACGCCTGAGTGGCTCAGTGGTTAAGCATCTACATTCGGCTCAGGGCGCGACCCAGGAGTCCTGGGATCCAGTCCCATATCAGGCTCCCCATATGGAGCCTTGCTTCTCCCTCTGCCTGTGTCTCTGCCTCTCTCTCATGAATAAATAAAATCTTTAAAAATATAAAAAATAAAAAATGAATCAAAACTTAAATAAATGGAGAGTTATCCTATGATCTTGTAACAGAAGGCTCAGTGTTATTAAGATGTCAATTCTGGGGGAGGTGGGGGCAATCTGGGTGGCTGAGCATATGACTCTCGATTTCAGCTCAGATCATGATCTCAGGCTCCTAGGATTAAGTCTTAGGCTCAGCACTCAGTAGGAAGTCTGCTTGAGATCCTTCCTCTCCCTCTGCCTCACCCCCATGCAAGCACTCTCTCAAATGAATAAATTTATCTTTAAAAAAAAATGTCAATTTTCCCCAAATTGATCCATGATTCAACATCATCCCAATAAAATTTCAGCAGATTTTTTTTTTTGGTATAACTTAACAAGACAATTCTACAACTTATATGGAAATGAAAAGTACCTAGAACAGCTGAAACAACTGAGGGGAGGAGTGGGTAAGAAACATGCAGCACTTCCATGACTTGATTTCAAAACTTATTACAAGCCTGCAATAACCAGGACAATGTCATATCAGCATCAGGATAGACATTGAGAGCAGCGGAAGGCCTGGAACCCAGACGCGGACCTGCACATATACAGCCAGGTGAGGTGGTTTGACAACCATGCCAAGGCACTTCAATGAGGACAGGACAATGGGACTGGAACAACTGAGTATCCATATAGAGCAAGAAAACCCCAACTCTCACACACCACTCTATGGAAAAGTTGACTCATCTAAACATAAAGATTAAAACTATAAAACTTCTAGACTAAAAAATAGAAAAAAAAAGTATTAGATGAGGCACAGATTTCTTAAATGGATAAAAAGAATCAATTAGAGAAAAAATTGAATAAACTAGACATTATAAATTTCAAAAGTTGTTCTTTAAACACATAAGAAAATGAACAGGCAAGCCACAGACAAGGAAAAACTATCTGATAAGCGTATTTCCAACGAAGGACTTGTTATTAGACTATATTAAGAACTCTTAAAACTCACGATAATAAGACAACTCAATAAAAAGTGGCCACAAATTTGAACACTTCACCAAAGATAAATGCATGACAAGTATACAAGTAAAAAGATGCGTATCATTAGTTATTAAAGAAATACAAATTAAAACCACACTGACGGCCACTGCACACCTACTAGATGGCTAAAAGGAAAAGTGCTGGCAAAGATGTAGAGGTGAGAATACAGAACAGCACAGCCACTTTGGAAGAGAGTCCGACAGTTTCTCCAGAAGTTAATCATACACTTGCCTTGTGACCCAGCAGTTCTACTACCAGGTATTTAGGTAAGAAAAATGAAAACATGTCTGTACAAACAGGAAACAACTCAAAGGTCTAGCTGGTGAATGGACACAAATGGTAGTAATGTAATGAAACACTACTCCCAGGTAAAAAAAAAAAAAATAGACTACTGATACATGAACATACTCCCTCAAAAGTAACATGCTGAGTTCAAGCCAGACACAAAAGACTACACACTACATAATTCCATTTGAAAAAGGGAAATCACATCACAGAAAGCAGATCAATGGTTGTAGAGGCCCAGAAATGGAACTGAGGCAGAGGCCCAGAAATGGAGTTCCCTTGAACTCCTTCAGATTATAGAAATGTTCTAGATCATGACTGCAGTGTACCTACACTACTGTAAATATGTCAACTGACAAGTTAAAAACGGTGAATTTTACTGTTCGTCAATTATGCCTCAATAAAACTAACAACACAGTCCCTCTGGGATGCACCTTGACATCTTTCTCTTTCTGAACACCATCACACCAACATTTTCTCGAAGCTATACATCATTCACTCACATGCTCCTATCATCCTTCTCTCATACTTCCCTTGTCGTTGTACTCCACACACACATCCCTGACTGATTTTTTTAAAACACAGCTTCACTTAGCCAAACACTTTCAGCTGGTTCTCCACTGTCTACAAAAGTACAAGCTTCCTACTGAGGTGTTGTGGCTCGTCTAAGAAGTTTGTTGAGGGCCGGAAACGTCTTATTTATCTTTGTAGTCCACTGACAGTACTTTGAACTGTGTGGCATGTTCTCTGAGCATTCAGAAACTGCACACAAACAGAAGAATTTTAGAAATCTTACGACTTAGTAGATCAAATTTCATGACGCTGCCTACTATGGTAGGTGGAAAACGGTCTCCATCGATGTCCACGCCCTAATCCTGGCACCTGTGAATGTTACCTTTCTATGGCAATGGCGGGGGGGGGGGGGGTCTGCAGACCTGACTGATGAAATTGAAGAGCTGAGATGGGCAGGCCCCACGAATAATTACATATGTCCTTACGAGGAGGGGCAGAAGAAGCTCTGACAGAGGAAAGGCCATATGAAGACAGAAGAGAGAAATGGAGATGCTAGCCTTGACGATTGACAAGCTAAGGAATGCCAGCAGCCCTGGAAGCGGAAGGAAGAAAGGAACACATTCTCTCCCAGAGGGAGAGTAGGGCCTGGGTGACACTCTCCTTTCAGCCTAGTGACACTGATTTTAGACTTCTGGCCTCCAGAACCATGAGGAATACAATTTTTGTTTTAAGCCCCACCCCACCCCAGTTTGGGGAAACGTGTTACATCAGCCCTAGGAAACTAATACATTTACCCTTACCAAAAAAAAAAAAAAGATTATGCACAGTAAAAAATTCTAAAGCCCTAGCAGCTTCTTGCTGGATTAGGGTCAACAGCAAAGTTTTACACAGTACATAAAATGTACAGTTTTGTAACACTTTGCAATAGAAAGAGGAATTAATATTTATGTTTCCTATAGCAGTTAATTCTCTCATATTCTAACCAATGTATTCCAAACAGTACAAACAGAATTCACTTCGATTCAACGGATTGTCTAAAATTATACAATTAGCAGGAGACTAACCTAAGATTCAAGATCTCAAGCCAAAGCCCTTGCTCATCCCACTGTACCACGCTGCCTAAATTCAGCTCCAATATCAGGACAGCAAAAAAACATGTATTGTTAATTCATTAACCAGGAATTAAATGTGTTCTTCCCATTCCCCATCCTAAATGCAATTTCTACGTCCCTCTGCTTACTCTGATTCTAACCCAAACTGTACACATCAAGTCTTTTTAGATTAACAATATCTTGCTGTTTCCTTTCTTCACAATTCTCTAGTTCTAATTCCAGTGCCAATTTTACCAGTAAGTTAGGGTTATTTGTACAATTCTTTACTGACTAAATGACATTATTCCTACTCTGCTTTAACCATGTCCATGAGATAAAAGAAAAAATAATTGTAAAAGCTATGATAACATTCTATTTTGAGAGACGCCAGGGTGGCTCAGCAGTTGAGCGTCTGCCTTTGACTTGGGGTGTGGTCCTGGGGTCGAGTCCTACATTGAGCTTCCTGCATAGGGCCTGTTTCTCCCTTTGCCTGGGTCTCTGCCTCTCTCTGGGTCTCTCATGAATAAATAAATAATTTTTTTAAATCCTATTTTGAAAAAAAAATCCTATGTTGAGAGCTATAAGAATACCTGTTGTTTCAGGCATATATTAGGGTCTTCCACAATAACAGTATTTCATTAAAATATCAACTTCTCAGAACCTACTATCTTCCTTACCAGCATCAGAACAGATAAAAGCTCCTCCCCAGTGATGAATTACCACCACTATGATTTTTCTAAACCCCTCCCAGGGCAGAAGGAAATTTTCCTTCACAGGGGTTCATATCTATTCATTAATCAAGAGTGCTAACTGTAGGGATCCCTGGGTGGCGCAGCGGTTTGGCGCCTGCCTTTGGCCCAGGGCGCGATCCTGGAGATCCAGGATGGAATCCCACGTCGGGCTCCCGGTGCATGAAGCCTGCTTCTCCCTCTGCCTGTGTCTCTGCCTCTCTCTCTCTCTCTATGTGACTATCATAAAAAAAAAAAAAAAAAAAAAAAAACACCTTATTTAAGGGATCCCTGGGTGGCGCAGTGGTTTAGGCGCCTGTCTTTGGCCCAGGGCGCGATCCTGGAGACCCAGGATCGAGTCCCACATCAGGCTCCCGGTGCATGGAGCCTGCCTCTCCCTCTGCCTGTGTCTCTCCCTCTCTCTCTTTCTCTCTCTGTGTGACTATCATAAATAAATAAAAAAATTTAAAAAAAAAGAGTGCTAACTGTAGAACAATCATGCAACAGAGAATATTAAGTAAGAATTACAAAGTAATTTACTGTTGAGAACTCAGGTTCACAACATGGCCTCCTGGAAAGGAAAAGGGGAAGAGGCAGTTAGTACCATCTGGAATATGCAAAGGATCAGTCAGGGCCACAGGACCCTGCCAGTCTGCACCCGCCTGCTTCTCTCTCTCACACACACCATTTGGATATTACTAAAAATATGATGGTGCTAAGAGATAATTCATATCTTGACTTTATACACTTTTAAAAAATTCTAGCAATTGTAACTGCCTTGATGCTTTCACAAAGTACAAAAGCCATCGTTTAACCAACGCCTGCTTTAAAAAATCCTTTTACTTTAGTTACAGATAAAACTTAACTACCCAGGACTCCTTTGTTAGATAAGAAATATTACCTTATTTCATGTATATCTATATAAACATAGATACACACATATACATAGACATATCTGTTTAAAAAACTGATTCAGGGATCCCTGGGTGGCACAGCGGTTTGGCGCCTGCCTTTGGCCCAGGGCGCGATCCTGGAGACCCGGGATCGAATCCCACATCGGGCTCCCGGTGCATGGAGCCTGCTTCTCCCTCTGCCTATGTCTCTGCCTCTCTCTCTCTCTCTGTGACTATCATAAATAAATAAAATTAAAAAAAAAAACTGATTCAGTAAAACCATGTTTTATTCAATAATTACTCAGTTTGAAGAAAATGTTTTATGGGCTATGTTGCCCTTCCCTGAGGTGAGTGATGCATAAATCCAGGTTTTTAAAAGTTCCCCAGATGATTCCAATGTGCAGGGTTCTCTGTGTGAAGAGTCACTCGTCTGAATCAATGGAAAGGCAGCAGACAGAAAGGAACGCGTGTGAGAGCTTCATGGGACCCACAGGTTTGGCGATGGAATGTAGGTCACCTACTTCAGAGTGTGGCTGGACAATATCCGTGACTATAAAACACAATATGCATGCTTTTCTGAGAAACTGTGACTCCCTGTCTGCTCCACAGACCCGTCAAGGCTAAGACTGTGTCTTGTTCACTCTGTCACGCCTGGCACAGCAGCTTGCACCTAACAGAAATGAAATACACTTTCCTGAATGTAACCCAGCTCTGTGAAATCTCATCTACACATCATGCAGTCTCATCTACATGTCAGTGGCATGACACACAGCCTTCAAAACCTCACTCTGTGGAGCCCTGGTCATAGGGGTGGCTTCATAAGAGATATGCAATAAATATTAGTTACCTAGCTAAGTTTCACCCAAATGCCAGTCGGACCGGAAATGCTTCTCATTGCCTGCTAAGAGACAAGCATTGGACACCGCAAGGTACGTCCAAAACAGAGGTCAAGATATTTGCTCCCGGGGATCCCTGGGTGGCACAGCGGTTTGGCGCCTGCTTTTGGCCCAGGGCCCGATCCTGGAGACCCGGGATCGAATCCCACATCAGGCTCCTGGTGCATGGAGCCTGCTTCTCCCTCTGCCTGTGTCTCTGCCTCTCTCTCTCTCTGTGTGTGACTATCATAAATAAATAAAAATTAAAAAAAAAAATTTTAAAAATAAAAAAAAAAAGATATTTGCTCCCAAATCTGTTCCTCCTCCTAACAGCCATTCTCCGAGTCATCCAGACCCAGAAGCCTTTGAATCATCTTTGATATCTCTCTTGTCAACATAAAAACAGGCTTCGAAAGTCCTGTGTTTTATACCTTCTGTAAGTCTCACTCATATCAGCCCCAATGCTCCTTACCAAAGAACTCCTCACCAACTGTGAAGGCCTCCTCCCAGATCCATCGTCTACCCTGTAGACATGCCCACGTGCCTCCAACGATTCTAGTCATGTCACTACCTTGGCTCATATCACTCAGGAGCCTCACTCCATGGCCTACAGAGTAAAATCCAAATGCTTAACCCATCCTTCATAACCTGCCTCATATCCCACTATTCCTTCCACCAAGAAGAGTGACCTCTTCCCACTCCCATTTCTCCATGTCCAAAAGAGGTCTATTTTCCACATTACATCTCAAATACTATCTCCTGCAGCAAAGGCCTTCCCTCACCACCCAAAACAAACCCCCTTACCACTTTCCTACAAAGCCTCTTCCCATCTGAATTTTCAGTTAACTCCTAGCATCTTCACCTTCTCCTTTACAATACAGTTTCTTACACACATGCATTTCACCTCCCCTCACAGACTGCAGAGTTTTCTGTGAAGAAGCTCTAGGTCTGGCTACTCTGCTTTAACTACCACTGGTCTCCCTCCTCCTACTCCATGCTCATCCCATCCTCTACCCACAGGGCCTTACGAGGTAGAGTTCAAAAAATACCCCAGGTCCTTGGCCTACTCCAATTCAACAAGAGAAAGACTGACACAGGAATTTATCATTTTGTTGGGCATGATGTAAATAAATCATGATGACGTCTCAACCAGAGCCAGCTTGCCTTGCAGGAACCCTGCATCTCTCTTCCACACATCCAGAGTCACTGCAGTCAATGGATAAGCTTTCTTTCTTTGTGGGGGGAAAAAAATCCTCAAGGAGAAAGTGAACAGGTACTGCTGGTGACAGAAGTGAACCAAATAAGTCAGTGAGCTGTATGCAGAAACCAGGACTGTTCCAGACCAAGAGAGCTGCAAGGACAAAGATGGAGAGGTACAAGCACTGGGAATGTACAAAGAACAAGGAAGTTAGTGGTGAGAGCACGGCAATGAGAAGTAGGAAATAGTGTTGCAGGGCCAGACCCTGTTGGGAGTTGCAGGGCACTGGAAGGCTTTGTAATATATTTTAAGATCACGGAGAGCCATGAGTGGAGAGTGGGGTATGCAGGGGTAGGCATACTGAGAAGAGTGAAAGAGACATGATCTGATTTTTTGATTTATTTATTTATTTATTTATTTATTTATTTATTTATTTATTTATTTATTTATGATTTTATTTATTTGTTCATGAGAGATATACACAGAGAGAGAGAGGCAGAGACACAGGCAGAGGGAGAAGCAGGCTCCATGCAGGGAGCCCAACGTGGGACTCGATCCCGGGTCTCCAGGATCACACCCTGGGCTGCAGGCGGCGCTAAACCACTAGCCACCAGGGCTGCCCTGATTTTATGTTTTAAAGGGAACACTGGAAACTGTAAAAGTAGGCTGTGAGGAAGCAAGATCAAGGAGAAAAAGTAAAACCAGGAAGTCCAAATAGGAAGGACTTTTTTGACTGATGAAGCAAGTTTATATTAGTAGGATAGCTGCACATGTAGAGTGAAAAAGGAAAGTAATATTAGGACAGATTTTTAGCTAAATACATCGGTCAAACCAATACCCATGGATGCACAGAAGGGGAAAAAATGCTGGTTCCTAGAAGAGTCACAGCGGAAGAGAACTGTCCACTCAGCGTCCTCGGGTTCTATTTACACTCCTAGGCACTACTTCCCACACCTCTCGCGCTCCACCCCCAGACGAAACCATTATCAGAAGTTCCCACAGGACACGCTCACAGATAATCTCATTCTCCCATGACACAGATTTCTATTTGTTTATATTTAAATGAGTATTTCAAAACAAGGGTAGCCAGCTCTGACAAATTCTGACTAACGCACAAGCAGGACTAAACAGCGCCAAGACTTTCTCCCAACTCTCGCCTTCCTTCGCGTAACACCTTCGATGCCCTACGCAGATCTTCCTCGTCAAAGTTCTGCAACACTGTTTCCCAAAATCTTAAATCACCACACAGGCCAGAAAACTCAGACACAAATAAAGGTAATAATAAAAGAGAAGCTGTCAAGTCAGAATCTCAGGCCTGTACTCCCCTCTCCATCATCCCGGGCCAACTTAACCGCGTGGGGACGAAGGACCTTTTGCGGCCTCCCAGGGCTCCCCGGAGCGGGACTCCACTCATCCGTGTGCCCAGCCTGCAGGAGGTCCGCGTGGCGGGAGCCTGACGCAAGGTGGGGCAGTGCCACCATCTGTACCCCGCAGGGCACCCGCAGGCCCCGCTGCACCCCCCTCCCTGCCTCACACACCCCGTCCTGCCCTCCCCGCCGTGCCCAACCACCAGCCATCAACGTCGATGTGACCTGCGATCTACCCCGAGCTGGCTTCGAGCTCGCTTCGCGGCACACCCTCGCCGTCCCTCGTTCCTTTCACTCCTCCCCTGCTTCCCGCCACGCTCAGCCGCGACCCCCGCCCTGACCCCTGCACAAGCCTGCTCCCAAGTCCGGTCCCGACGGGAAAGGAAAGGCCTGCGAGAGACCCTGGCCGCCCGCGGGGGTCCGAGGGGGACGGCTCGGTGCAGGCGGAGCTCCCGGCCCACAACACGGCTGGTGAGCAGCCACCGCGCTCGCTGGGCGCGCGGCGAGTCCCGGGAGGAGCCCGGCCCCGGCGCGCCACCGCGGGGCGACGGCAACAGCAGCGGGCGCCCCCGGCTCCGGGCCTCCACCCGGACGCCACCTCGCCGCCCGCACACACACGGAGACACGGCCCCGGCTGCCCCCTTCGGCTGCCCGCGGGGCCGCGGCGCCCGCCCGCCCGGGGTCCCGCCCGCAGCCGCCGCGGCCCGCGGGGTCACTGGCGCCAGAGGGGCGTCGCCTCAGCACCGCGCCAGGGCTGCCGGCCCGCGCCGCCCGCACGGCCTGAGCAGGACGGCCCGCGAGCCCCCCCGCGCCCCCGCGAGCTTCCCGCCCGGCCGGGCGGCCCCGGAGGCCCGCGTCGCCCCGCCCCGCCCGGCGCCTCTCCGCGGCCCCGCACACACCCTACCTTCCGCCATGTCGGGCCGGCCCTGCCGCAGTCTCGCGAGAAGTGCGCCGCGCCGCGCCGCGCCGCGCCGCGCCGCCGGGACGCTGACAGGAGCCCGCAGGTCTCGCGAGAGTCTCGGGGGCGGGCGGGGAGCGAGGCGGTCTCTCCTCCCCTCGCGCCTTCGAGGCCGGACGAGCGGCCCCGGACCCTGTCCGAGCCGGATGCACGCGGCTGCCGCGCAACTGCCAGCACAAACCCGGCCGGGACGGTCCGGAGGGGGTGGAGGTCTCCAGGCGCGTTTGTGACCAGCAGGAAGGGGCTGGCGCAGCGGGAGAGGCCACAGGAACTCAGCCGGGGACTCACGGCGGACCCCACGGTGCACCCCACTGCGGAAACCCCCCACAGACCCCACGATGCATCCCACCGGGGACCCCAGCAGGGAGAAGAGGCCATGGCTTAGCCCTTTAAAGCCCACGCAAGTGGATGTAGAGGGCAGAGAGGCATCACATCCCCCGATGACGTCAGCTCGGGGGTTGGGGTCAGGCGGAGCCGGGAGACCTGGGAAGGGACGCTGGGCGGGGCAGCCCCCCCCCCCCCAGGGTGTTCTGTGCACCTGCACGCGGCGACCTCTGAGCAGAAACCCAGCCTAGCTGACAGTGCTGGCCTGGCTTGGGGCCTTCCCGCCACAGCCAGCAGCTGAGAGTGCGGGGGCAGACAGCTCAAGCGCAGACCTGGGAGAGGCAGGTGTAGGGCCGTGAGACCCAGGTCCCAGGGAGGTCGAGGGCCGGTGTGGGCCCTGCGTCAGGATGACACAGCAAAGCCCCTAAGCTGGGCAGCACTGGCATGCAATGAAGTCCAGGGCAGGGAGTGAAACATACCAGCTGCAGGGGATGAAAAGCCTGAAGTCAGGGATTGGGGT
This sequence comes from Nyctereutes procyonoides, assembly GCF_905146905.1. Taxonomy (NCBI): domain Eukaryota; kingdom Metazoa; phylum Chordata; class Mammalia; order Carnivora; family Canidae; genus Nyctereutes; species Nyctereutes procyonoides. Next base: position 59,275,822 of record NW_026575140.1, on the reverse strand, counting down.
TGAGGTCAGGAAGGAGGAAGACCCGCAAGGCAGCCACATGTGGGAAGCCTTAGGTGCTACCTGGGGTCACTCCTAGGAGCATTACTAGGTGCGTGGAGAAGGAATGTGGGGTTTGGATCATGGAAACAAAGGGTCATGGGGTTCAAGTTCTGAGGAAGAGGGAGGGACTGTGGCAGAGGGGCTCCAGGGAGATGGAAGAAGGGGCATGACGATGTGTCGGGACCACGTCTGCGCAGCAGTGGGACAAACAGGGAGAAGGCAGGGCGGCCTGGCACCAGCTGGGCACAGCAGGTGGTCTGGGCTGCACGGGCGGTGCCAGATCTCACCGCTGCTGCCTGGCAAGCATGGTGGGAGGTGCGCCCGACGGTGGGCCCCCAGGGTCCTCAGGCCCACCTTCAACAGCCACAAGTGGCCTGTCTACCTAAGAGTGCCCTACAAACACTTTCTGGTGATGTGCAAGTGTTTAGGAGGAATCATCGGAGCTGATGTCCCCAGCAGCGGGGGGTCAGGCATACAGCAGGAGCTCGTGGTTGATGAGCCCGGAGCTCTGTGGGCTGGGACCCACAGTCGGGAGGACCAGGGTCACGTCTGGCTCAGCAGGTGATGTCCCTGCCAGCTCATGCTGCCCTCTTAGGCTCTGCAGCGGGTTCAGTGCGGAGCAAGACTAGAACCCACAGTGCACCCGAGAGAAGGTGGTAGACACCACGGAGCAGCACAGTGCGGGGAGAGACCAACACGTGCCCTTCCCGTGGCCTAGGTGCCCACAGCCAAATGGAAACTCATCAAGGGCTAGAGGGCTTCTGCTCATAGCCTCCGTCAGCAGCAAGCGCACCCCTCTGAGAGGCACCTAACAGAACCTGACCCTGGGCCTTGTCTTCCCAGTAGACTCTTACTGGCTCGAAACCCCCAAGCTACGAAGGGGCCTTCTGAGTCCAGCCTGGGACACAGGGCATCTCTCGCACTTGGTGACCTAACTCAACACCCCATGGGCTTCAGGGGTGCTCCCAACTTTAGACGCAACCCGAAATATAGATGTTCAGAAAAACCTGAGCACTAGAACAGAGTTCACTGGACACCTGGCCCAGGTCTTGCTAGGAGGAAGAGGAGCCTCGCGTGGGGTGGTCCCCACTGGGAACACGAGGTGCAGGAACATAAATGCTGGCTGCCTCTGGGGAACCAGGGAGCAGACTCTTTCTGGGGGAAGAGCGCCACGTCCCGGTAAAAAGGGGAGGAGGATCATTGGGCTGGTCCTCCCATGAACAGGGTAGCAGCACCTATATGTGGGCAGGGTTGTGGAGCTAGGTCCCCACCCAAATGTGGTCGCTCTATACTTGCTCTGGAGGATCCCTTGAGAACAGGACTGTGTCTGTCACAGAGCACACAGGGCATGAGCCTGCCACAAAGCAGAAGCTCAAACAACAGGAGTCTGACTTCTGGGCCACGAGGGATAAAGGAGATGTGAACACATAGCGCCATCACGCTCACTCCTCCCAGGAAGGGAGAAAACTTAAGCACCTTGCTGGAACCTTCTGTGCAGCTCCTGCATCTAGGACGTGTCTGCTTCTTGATTTAGTGGACAGGACTCCAAACGTTCCCATCATTTTACCACTGCTCTGTGGGGCACGCGGATTCAGAAACAAAACCGCAACGGAAACCCTGGCGCTACCCTGGCTGCTATGTCACACACATCTGAGACCAAGCAACTGTAAGTACCTTCTCCTGGAAGTAATTTGCCCACAAAGTGAATTCCTTTTAGAAAGGCCTGTGTTTGGGCAGCCCCGGCGGCGCAGCGGTTTAGCACCGCCTACAGCCCGGGGTGTGATCCTAGAGACCTGGGATCGAGTCCCACGTCGGGCTTCCTGCATGGAGCCTGCTTCTTCCTCTGCCTGTGTCTCTGCCCCTCTCTCTCTGAATAAATAAATATTTTTTAAAAAAAAGAAAGGCCTGTGTTTATGAGGGGAACAGGGAAAATCAGCGGGTCCTTCCCCAGGAAGGTCCTTCCCCCTAGGACAGTAGACCTACATAGGCAAACACCCGTTTCTCTGCAATTGAAGCAGCTTGTTTGCTCTAACCTTGGGCAGAGGATTGTGCATAAAACTGGCATCTGAGGTGCAGGGACATCATCTGGACTCTTCTATAATTTATTTCAAATGTATATATCAGGAAAATTAAATTTTGGTAATCTCCAATCTGCTCTCAAGGATTTTCTTCTGGTCTCTAACTCAGCTCTGATTAGGGATCTGGCTTTTCATCCCTTTCTCTGGGAGGAGGAGGCCATGCAGCCATGGGTAGTGTGCATCCCAACAGACACACCCTCGGGAACTGTACGTGAGGGTGCAGGGTGAAGGCCAGACTGTGACATCCTAGTAAGAAAAGAAAGAAAAAGTATTCAGTCTTGTTCCTTTGTGCCACTAACTTGCTAAGTGATCCTGGGCAGGTATTTGGGCCACATGTGCCCATCCATGTAGAGGACGGAGATGGCATCATGGAGGGCGCCAGCAGTCTCTTCCGGCTCATGCTCCAGTCTAGGTTCTTCACTGTCTAGCTTATGTCTCTGTAAGCCGGTTCAGGCTACAGATAAAATCCCCCAAACACGCACTAACCCGTGCTCATTTCACCTAAGGCCCCGTGTTAGCAGGCGTACCACGTGGTGAGGAGTAGGGCTTGGCCCTGCTGGAAATTTTAAAACTGTCACATCAGGTTGGAAGTCCACCTCCCTCCCTCTGGTTCCTTCTTTGAATGAAGTTTTAAGAATTCTTTATCAAAATTCCCATGGACCTTTTGGTATCATGTGCTGTTTGGAAATAATCCCACAATTTGCTTTCGAGACCTGCATCCTAAAACCAAAATAGCTCGTGATACAGCCTCTAAGTCATCATTTATTGATTTACAGAGCACCCCCCCCAACATGTTGGAGGTGCTTTACAATACAGCAAACATCACAACAGAACTCACATAGTTAAATACAATCAACAAGTTACAGAACTAAAAAAAAAAAGAAAAGAAAGGGGAAAAAAAGCTGGAATGAAGCAACATTATGTCAAATTTCAAAGATGCTGAGAAGTGGCAGGTACAGGGAAGGTAATTCCACCAACTGGAGACCAGACGGGCAAAAATAGATAACAGGTACCACAGCCCAAAATGTGCAGATCTGTGGAGGGTGAGTGAGCACACAGAATAAAATTTCACGACCGAGAATGAAGGCCATTAATGTTACCAGGACAGCCAAGTGGTCAGAGAACAAGTGGAACAGCCTCACGGAGAGACCGCCCCATAATGACAAGGGAACCAATCTCACGTGGATTTTAAACTCACAGAAATGAGGCCAGAAAAGCCACGGAGATCATCCATCCCGTGATGAGCACAGACTGAAATCTCTAAGCCTTTACAGGAACTCAGGAGTCAATTTGGGAAACCGCCAACAGCTCCAAAACCCTGGGGATGGTGTGGATGTTGACAGTTGGGCACAGAGCTGGGGAGAAGATGCCTTCTCCTAAAGCGGAGAGGACTCGCCTCACATTAGTGATGAGGCGCTAGTGGCACCAAGGCCACCTAATTGGTGTCACCTGAGAGTGGGTCACGATCGAACGTGGAGGCGTAAGGTTCACACTGTCAGATGAACATGGGGAAAGGCACAGGTGACGCCCCTGGGGGAGGAGGGCAAGTCACACCACCTCCCGAGGCCTGTGTGTCCACATGCAGCATGCCAGGGCGCCAGGCAGGAAGGGGCATGAAGGGAGGGGCGTGCATTCCTGGCTCTCCCTTCAACCCCTTTGTCTAGCCCCAAAACACACACGGTTACGCCAAGGTACCTGTGTTACGGTGGCACTTGGAGTTCAGTAAGAGTTGTCCCTGAGTTAGTCACTTGCTACCCCCTGAAGAGTCAAGCCCCGGGTTTTAACTCGACAGATCACTAACAGAATCACAGCAAGAGGAGAGCGAAATGCAGACTCCCTTCTGCCACCAGCAACCACGCAAAGCTTCTGATGTAAGAGTAAGAGGGACTGCGTTCAAATCCCAGGCGGGTGTGCAGTACCAGCACTTTGGGGCAACATGTTTTACAGTCTTTGGAAGAAAAAAAAAGTCACAAATGAAGTTCTGGAGGAAAATCTGCTGCAATGAGTCAAAACAAACCATTTTCACATTCAAATCATTAACACATTTATGGGTTTTTATGCCTCAAAGTGAAGAACAGACAGGGACTTAGAAAAAAAATCACTCTGCTGTGTCTACATCCACAACCATCTTACTTCTGCTCCAGAAGGACATGCAGGTCCACAGAGGACAGGCCACTCGCAGGGACCCCTCCACTCTGCCCAAGCATCGCTCCAAGCCCCACGGAGCAGAGACGCACCAATTTGCACGGAATCATGTCCCCTCTGGTACCGTCTCACGTCCTGTCCTTTCCAGGCCAAAGACTACTTCCCAAACCCAACCTCACACCCAACACAGGGGAACCTGGGCCTGCCGCTCACACTGCACACTCGCCTCATCATTTCCTGAAGCTACTTTATAAAACATGACATGAAGTATATACTTCTGCTCAAAGAGTAATGAAATCCAAGCGCACTATGTCAGCGACAGAATCTATGTGTCAAACAGCAAAGCATTCACATCCTGCAGTGCTCTGAGCCACAGAAGAACCTAGGTGGAGCCCGATGCACACACTGCCATGGCCATGGGATTTTCAAGTATTAAGTCTGTTTGCATAAGGAATCAACCTGAGATTTTTCTAAACTGCACTTCTCTGGCATTCAGTATCATAACCTTCATTCAATACAATAAAAGCCAACAACTTGACAATTATTGGAAAACAAATTATATTTTGGAAGAACTCACTACATAAGGTGACAGAATTCCAAAATCAAATTACATGAAAATATACATCGCAATTTCTTTGTACAATACATGAGAAAAATCTGCAGTATCGAAGAATAGAGGCAGAGAAACACAAGGGGCCTTGGAGAGGGGCCGGGCGGGGGTCACAGCGTCTGTAAGAGCAAACCCACAAGTGAAGCAGAAAGCCTGCAGCTGCACACACTAGTCCATCCACCCTGAACACCCACGGGGGGGCACAACAAAACCAGACCAGAATTTTGTACTGTCCGGGGCGAATTTCAGCACGTTGAATTCTGAACCAACTCTTTTTAGTTCTCAGGGATAATGAGTGAGTCCAAGGGCTCTCAACAGCCAAAATGTGGTATTGCTACACCCGATCCAAGAGACGGTGCAACCAGAGTACAAAAGGACCAGCACCTAGTGATGACCACTCCTCTGAAGTCATCACTAAAAATCAAGTAGTTGCTTAGTAAGTATTTCAGTATTTGAACTAAATGATTTGAAAACTTTCTGGCAGAGGGAAGAGAGAAAAGCAAAGGGGTGTATGTCAAAACAAGAAGATACAAAAGTTTAGTAAGTGAAAAGAGTTTAATGAAGCCTCAATGGTTTAAAGGAAATTAAATGGAAACTTTTAATCCTAATTGTTTTTCATCTGACATGCTTTAAGGAGTCTTTTTAAACTGATAAGAAACAATGACTAGGGAAAGAAAACCTGCTAAAATCTTTTAGAATTTACACGATTCTTATTCTACTACAAGAAAGCATTATTTGGTACAAGGTGTATTTGTGGATGTACATGTATATATATTATCCGGATCATGTTGTGCTATGTACAGGTCTTTACAATTCTTCCTGAAGGTTAAAACAGTTCATTAGAATTCAAAATGCGTAATCCTCTGTAAGTTGGCACTTGTTAGGCTCTTGTCAGCACTGGTACTGGCGTGTTCTATTGCAGCCCAGCTCCAGCCAGTGTCCGCCAACTTGTTACAACAGAAGTCCAGCAATAGGTGGGTAGAGTGCAGGAAAAACAGTGCCATGTTTCTCAGTTGGAGACCTACAATGAAACAAACAGCGTGACATGACTTCACAAACGACAAAGGAATTCATTCATTAGAAATTTTTACCTGTATTTCTTTGGAGACAAATTCTTAATTTCATTTTAAGCTCACTCTCGTGCTCGTCCAACATGGTAATCACATACAGCCATTTTATTTCAAATTTAAATCACAGTGAATACAACTTAAAATCGCCTTCACGTGCTCACTGTGAGTGGCGAACACCACACGGGACAGCACAGACGTGCAGCATTTCCACCTGACATTGTTTTCAACATCCCGAATGTCCTTCGAATTCTGCTGCGTCTGGAGTCAAACACAGAAGTACTTGCAAGTCAAGGGATGTGGGAACTTGTAAGGCAGATTCAGAGAAACAAGATCACCACACGTCTCAACATGGTGAGTTTTAGCCAACCCTGTAGGTTCCGAGGCCAGGACAGCTCTCTGATCCAACCATGGTCTCCAATACATTGCACACAGTGCTCTCACGCCCTCAGCCCACATGCGAGATCCCTATGCCCAGCCCACAGCCTTACCTCATGCTACATTCCTCAGCCCCACACAAAGATGCGTCCCCCTACATTACAGAGAAGTGTGAGACACATGGCGGGGCTAGTACGGGGCAGGGTTTCCTGCTCCACAAGTTAGAAAAACACAAGGTTCCAGTTCAAAAGTTAAAAACAGAAGCCAGTGTAGGTCAAAGATGGCTGGGCGTCAGAGCCACTGCTGTGCCGCTGTGAGCCCCAAACACCCTGCACATGCTCCCACACCTGCCCTGCCTGCTGCAATGGTGCCAGGGACACAGAAGCCAAGTGCGAGATGACTGGAGGCCCAGGGGGCACAATGTCCAGCTCCTAACCTAAGCAGGCAGCCGGGTTAGGACAACGACGTCAGCCACAGCACAGCAAGCCTTCTAAACCCCGAAGGGATTTGCTAACCTCACCATCACCCAAATTCAAGTGCACCAAAGCATACAGTGGGCCTGCCCCCAGGTGCCCTGCACTAGGACCACCTCCCCAAAACAGTGCCTGAGGCAGAACCTCGGCTCCGCTCCCCCCAGCCAGAGCAGCCTCTGGCACAGCAGGTGCACACCAGGCGCGAGCTCCTCCGCGGCCCAGACACACAAAACACACACACGTATTTTGCTGGAAAACCCAAAGACTTTAAACAGACACCTTGTGATACAACAGCAGTGTGACTCTCAGGTGATGTGACTTGAAGGTTTTTCCAAAGACCAAACCACACCCGTGTTAGGCCCTGTCCACTTCATCTGTCAGGGCTCAAAAAAGAGATTCTAGAATCATCCCCCAAGGAAGTGAATGAGAAATTTCAGGGCCATGAAAAAAATCAGTTAAAAACTGTCTCTCCGTAAAGTTTTATTTTTTTTTTAAGATTTTATTTATTTATTCATGAGATAGAGAGAGACAGAGGTGCAGAGACACAGGCAGAGTTGGAGAAGCAGGCTCCATGCAGGGAGCCTGACGTGGGACTTGATCCTGGGAGTCCAGGATCAGGCCCTGGGCCAAAGGCAGGCGCTAAACCGCTGAGCCACCTGGGCTGCCCCTCCATAAAGTTTTAAAAAGAAAAGTGCTCCAGAGGGGCTGATGCTCAAAGTCATTAAACGCCTAACATTTTTTTTCTGACATTTATTTCTAAAACTGGAATCAAATCCATTTCCTATGTGACTACACAAGTTAAATCTTTTTAAAAAGTCTAAAAAAGGGATCCCTGGGTGGCGCAGTGGTTTAGCACCTGCCTTTGGCCCAGGGCGCGATCCTGGAGATCCGGGATCGAATCCCACGTCGGGCTTCCGGTGCATGGAGCCTGCTTCTCCCTCTGCCTGTGTCTCTGCCTCTCTTTCTCTCTCTCTCTCTCTCTCTCTCTCTCTCTCTCTCTCTGTGACTATCATAAATAAATAAAAATAAAAATAAAATTTTTTTTAAAAAAAGTCTAAAAAAAACCACAGATCAGGCAGATGGGCCTCCAAACAAAACCACAGTTGATGAGAAGAGTACTAGTGAAAGTACCTCTTCAGCAGTCAGCGTTCAGTGATGTCCACCGCTCCTCATTGAGAGCTGCCCTCACACAAACGCCCCTGAAGGCTCCACGTCCCCCCTACCCACAGGGATCCTGTGACACATGGCGGCCAAGAGGGGTGGTCCCTGGCCCTCATAAGTGGCACCTGCACTGACTCTGGAGACTCCGGTCCCAGCAGGAGCCCCAGGCCAGCGCTGTGTGCCCTGCCAGGCTCGGTGACACTCTCCCAAGATGACAGCACCAACGCCAACGGCAGGAGACTCACACGTCCGCAGGCACGAGAACCGAAGCGATTCAGAGTCACCTGCTCTGGGCATCACCTCCCACTTTCTCCAGGTTACACAGCTGTCAAAGCGCATCTGCATCACACCACGACACACAGACCATGGGGAACAAGCACGGTATCCAGAGGCCACATGACATTCTTAAGACATGCTCTGGGGCACAGGCGTGGCATGTGTACACCTATGAGGGGAGGAGTCGGAGTTCTGAAGATGAAGCTACGGTCCATGGTGACCCCTGGGGACAGAACCGGGGCACAATGAGAGCCGTTTTCTCATGAACAGGCTTCCATGTTGCCATGCTGTCGTGTCTGCGCCATCCCTGCAGCGGGACAGGTGAGCATAGGAGGGGCCATGACAGGCCGGCTGGGCTCACAGGGTGAGGACGGAAGACACTCCTGGAAGGATGACCTTGCGTGAGAAGCACAGCAAGAGGGCGGGCAGGTGCCCAAAGTGCCCGACACAGACACCTGTGTGCCGCACTCTTACTCCCCAGGTACCACTGCAAGTTCTAGGAACTGTGTATATTTCTTCAAGTTCCCGTGTTAACAGAACCTCTCTGTCACCATGGCCGGGAAGGACACCACCCGCGCGAGTCACTCCACGGACCATGTCCTACTCACTGCTATTAGTTCTTATTGTCAAACTGGCTTCTCCTGCTCGACTGCTGTTTGAGGTCTAACCACCTGCAAGCATGTGTGACTCGCCTATGGCACACCCTGCACTGCTAGACAACAGCCGACAGTGCCACCTGAACCAGCCTATTGTGCTGTGGGGCCTCTGAGACCTCGGCCAGCACCGCAGGCGGTGAATGCACGTCTGCAGAGCCGAGCCACTTGTCTCCAGCCACACCCCATACCAACAACAACCTGCTCCCCAGCGCTGATGCGCCACCTCTGCTCGTGCTGCATTCCAAGCACATTTCCCCAAATCCTCACCAGTGCCCGGGTTTCTGGGACATTCTGACCTTTGACAACCCAGCAGCTCTGATGTCACCTCCTCGCAGCTTCCCATTTCTGATGCCAAATGTGTGACGATCAGCCTTCTTTCCAGTTCCTCTCATTACCTTGCAGATCACCCTCCTCTGTACTGCCTGTTTCCTCACTGATTTGCCCACGCTGCTGTAGATGCTAGAGACAAGTCCTGAACACCCGACAGTTATCTGTTCCAGGTCTCCTATTTGTTTTTGTTCACTGTCTTGTAATATTTACGTTTTTGGTTCAGATGTAGTCAAAGTTATGATTTTTCTCTTCTCTGGGTATTTCCGAGCCTGATGAGTCCTTCTCTACCTTGATATTCTCCCTTATTTTGTTCTAGAATAGTTGGGTTTGGGGACTTCCTGCAAATGGCTAACAGGGCCGCGGCCCAACAGCCCGTGCAGCGGGCCAGCCACGCATTTCCTTCACAATCCCACTCATTTACTAGGGGGAGAGGACCAGGGGCCTGCGCACACACACCGGCAGCTGCGCTCAGCCTCCTTGTGCTGGGCCACACCAGGCCTAGCTGTAGCTCAGGGCCCCTGGGAAACAGGTGGTGAGATGCATTTGTGCAAAGTTCCTAGAAGTGCTTCCCAACACAAGAGAGCAGGACCGAGATCCAGCAGGAGAAATGACTGGGGGGCAGGGGGCGCAGGTACATCAAAGCCGTCCTTGGTCCCACACAGCAGCGGGTTTCGCACTGACCTGCCGGTGGATGCAGGCAACCCCAGGAAAAGGACCAGCCTGAGCAGGCTGTCTGTGCGTCTGCACCGAGCACGGTGGGTAGTCCGGTACGGTGCTCCCTTTTGGATGGGAGGCTACCCCACTCTGCATCCCCTCACCAGTTACCGCTGAGGAAGCCGACTGTGAGGGGGCCAGAGCCAGAGGACCCCACGGCCTCACACCTGGAGCCCTGGCCTCTGGAAACAGCAACACTGCAGTGCACATAAGAACTGGCAATGGGGCAAACCTACATGCTTTCACCATAGTTTTTTAAAAAAATAAAGCCTGAATCAAGTTCTTGAACAGTAATACCTTGTTTTTTAGAAAACACAAGTCATGGATTTGGATGTAGATTTTATAAAACAATTTTAAATCTATTTTTGTTTGACCTCAGGGGTTTTACTTCACATGCACCTCCTACAGCACGACTCTCCTAGGACATGCAGAAGCTGACAAGGCATGGAGAGAACCAGCCTTTACGAAGAGTTCTAGTGACAGGCCAGTGTGTCTATGCTGGTGGCAAGACCTGGCTTCTGCAAACAGCCTCATACAGGATGGTTAGGTAAGAACAAGCACATGTGAAAATCACGCAGCACCTCAACCCCACAGCTGCGCACACTGCTCCGTGGTCAGTGATGAGTACAACACGGACCGGCTTTCAGAAGACATTAGTTAACTTATGGACTTTGATGTGAATTCTTCAAAGTCCAATCTTCAAGTGATTTCTCTTAGTTAACCCAGAGAGATGTCTGGCTCAGCTATGTATCGTGGCCTTTATTTCCCAGCTGCAACACACTGTGGCCGACAAGAGTAAGCAAACACCCTCTGTGGCTGAGTTAAGGCTCGGAGCACATCACACCTTGGAGGGGGATGCCCTGTCAGGGGAACAGCTGCTGCACCACAGGAGCGCGGCCGGGATGAGGCCCAACCAGGAGGAGCCACTGTATGGGGGCCCGGAAACACACTCCCTCCCTCAGGGCTGGCACCCAAACACCTGCTGAGTGAGGGCAGGAGCATCCCATGCACACATGGATAGACACGAGCAATTCCCAGCGTGGCTCCGGTGCGCCTGGGAACGTGCGCCACCTCCAGCAAGTCGGCCAGTGTTTCCCAAGGACACTCCGCCTCCGCCCAGAGGTGAGCCACACAGGGCTCCTGATAGGCTTCAAAATGACACCAAAGTATCAATTCCTTTATTCGGTTCTTATTAACGCAAGAGACACACACACACACACACACACACACACACACACACACACTTCAAGGATGATCATGTTTACACAAAATCCTGAGTTTAAACAGTCACAACCAGATTAGGAGTAGTAACTACCACTAATCACTCCCACAATCACTGTGTTAATTTTATTTAAAACTCTGCTCTGTCAAGGACTCCAGCTGCCATGGCCTGGGCAGCAGCATAAGCCATCATGGCATGTCTGGCGGACAAGGACCTGTGACAGGGAAGCCCGTGTGTACAGGGCTGACCTGAGCGGGCCCAGACATCCACTTACTGCCTCCTCACTCCCTACCTGCAAGTCATCTGCTCCGTGTCATCATTCACAATACATCACGCTGTTTTACAGTTACCCGGTTCTGAACAGTGAGGTGACCTGAATCAACACTTCTCTGCCTCCATCTTCTCGAGTGAACTTTAACCTAGATAAGTACTCTTTATGCACAGGTGTATGTTGTGATCTAACATCAACCCTCATCCCACTAGCGAAGGAGAGAATGTACAATACCTAACAATGTGGGGATCCCTGGGTGCCGCAGCGGTTTGGCGCCTGCCTTTGGCCCAGGGCGCGATCCTGGAGACTCGGGATCGAATCCCACATCGGGCTCCCGGTGCATGGAGCCTGCTTCTCCCTCTGCCTGTGTCTCTGCCTCTCTCTCTCTCTGTGACTATCATAAGTAAATAAAAAATTTAAAAAAAAAATACCTAACAATGTGTGTTCGTGGCCCTTCATTAGTATTTATTTATTTAACTAAATTTCCAATATACTACTATGATAAATATAAAATTGTTGGTTATTTCTTAAATTTACAAAGTACTGTTTTTGAGGCTTCAGCATATGCAAATCTCTGTCGTCCTCCAACTCCTCTCTGACTGGGAAATCCTGTGGGGAAGAAATGGCTAAGATATTGGCATATCCATGCAAGACCCAGTGCACTGAGCACACTGAGCTGAGGAGAAGACAGCAGGGCAGGCAGAGGCGTCCAGGCCCAGCAGCAAGGGAAAGCTGCTCAGACCCAGCAGACCCAGACAGCGATCTATGAAGAACAACTTGATGGAAGGTGGTGGGAAGCAGGGGCCAAACGGGGGAAGACAGAGACCCCTGAGCAGAGGGGAGGGAAAGGGGAGGTGCAGTGGTAATGAATTAGGGACCGGATTTTAACCAAACATAAGCAGTTTAGACACAAACAAGCTGGTGGAAACCAGGAATACTGTGAAGACTGGTCAGTATTTCAGGTTGTTATAAGGAGACCTAAAGGTAGATCAGAGTCTCGAGAAGCGAGGGATATTAAACATGGAAACAGAACAAGGGGTGGGTAGACTCAGCCTTATTTCTGATTTGCACCTTTGCATTTGATATAGTTCATCATAAAAATAATAAAAAGTAAAACAATGTGATGCTAGTTTTGGGACAGGAAAAGCCAACTAATAAAACAGTAAGGTCAGACATACACCAACACATCTGTAAACACGACTTCCTAGCACAATAGCCCCTGAACATCCATGGTGACCACCTGCCAACAGTCGATGAGGCCACGGTCTAACCCAGGAGCACCAGAGCCCAACTCCTGCCTCACACCACACACCAATCAATTGCAGTGGCTTCAACACATGTACCAAAAGCAAAACCACAAAACTTTCACAAGACAGGAAAAACCAGAACACAAAGTCAACTCCATACCAAGATGTCTAATCCAGCTGCACTAAGGTCACAAATCTCTGTCATCAGGGTGCCTGGTGGCTCAGGGGGTTGAGTGCCCAACTCTTAACTTCGGGTCAGGTCATGATGTCAGGGTTGTGAGGCTGAGCCCCGTGCTGGGCTCCCTGCTCAGCGCAGCATCTGCTTGACACTCTTTCCCTCCCCCCGGCTCATGTGCACACATGCACAATCACTCTCTCTTTAAAAAAACAAAACAAAACAAAAACAAAGACTCTGTTTATCCAGAAATACCACAAAGAAAGGGAACCGACCAGGATACAAATCCAGAAGCTAACAGAATAGGAATTTCCCAGAAGAAACGACTTAACAAGTGACCCGGCCCTCAGCTGGGCCAGCCACGCACGTCAGAGGGCTCACTCCACACCCTTACAAGTGGAAACGGACACAGAGGTCTGCTGATAACAAGTGGAGCAGAGGATCCAAACTCGGAGTATAAATAGACATACAAACAAGACGCAGCGTTCTGGAGAAAATGTGACATTCAGCCATCGTGATGTGCACAGACCCTTACCTCAGCGATTCCACCCCACATGTTCACCCCGACAGGCTTTCCCCACAAACACAATCAACAAACAGGGCAGCCACACTCACTCTGACAGCAAACACGCAGACAAGAAATCTCTCCCCACATGGGAGATAACAGCAGTCAGCATCACGAGGGACAGTGACACATCTGATGAGGGCCCAACGTGACCGTGACGACAGACGCGGACAACTAGACACGACACAGACCACTTTCAAGACTATACCATGAAGCAACAAGAGCCACGGAAGAATGCACACAGTGTACCCCACTAACGCACAGTTCAAAGTCACACAGCACACCGCCTGGATACCAGCTTGATGAAATAGTGAAGGAAACCAGTGGTAAGCACAGAATAGGGTGCGTGAGAAATGAGAGGCGCCAGAGGGGGGCACAGGGTGTAAACCAGGTGGCAGTACAGGGATGCATCAGGAATGGTGATTCTTTACATATTACATGTCGTAAATAATTTTATCACACCAATATTAAAAAAAAAAAAAGGAAAAGAAAGAAACTGAATAACTGAAGTGTTACACATCTGGTCCACACTGTGTCCCCTTCTATCCTGGACTCCCTCCTGGATGTAAGAAAGGCCTGCGGGCAGCGTACAACAAGAGGGAGACGTCTCCTACTGGCCCTATCAGTAGTGAACAGGAATGAAGACCAATGAAAACACAGAAGGTAGATGTTTAATGGTCCTGCCAGTTTATTTTACAATACAATCTTTCTTTAAAAAAAGGAAATGAAAAAAATAATCAGAAAATGAAATCTCATCTCACCCTTTACTGTAAACTTCAGTGCCCAGCAGGCGGTGAAGACGGAAGAAACAACCTTGAAACCAAAGCCTCATCTCACATGGTCAAGGGGCAGAGACCACGACCCCACGTGACCCGCGAAACACAACCGTCTGGCTGAAGACTCAGAATCTATCCGAGCAAAACGCACGTGGGCTACATAGTCTCTGCTAAGAAAACAACAGATCACTGGACACTCCCATTCATTAAAAAATGAGGCCAGTGAAATCAGGCTGTTCAAATACCCAAATCACACAATTTCCAAAAATGTATATGCCATTTACCACAAGGCAAAAGAGTATGACTTAAAAATGAACTCACCCTGAAATAATGAAGTTACAGCTGTTGAACAAATGTCACTCAAAAGCAGTCTCTTGGCTTTTTCTTACACAGCGGGCAACTTTCCTTTTGAATTCTCCGTTTCTGTCTTCCCTCCATTCCTTCTGTAGATACAAAAGTTAACATGCAGTGACCTGATGCAAGTTCTTCTTATAATCTCAGACACTAGTTTTTTATTTTGAATGCAACGCTTTGGCAACGTGCACACTTTAAACGTTGAATAGCTGATTAAGTCAGAAAAGTAGGGGATCCCTGGGTGGGGCTCAGCGGTTTAGTGCCTGCCTTTGGCCCAGGGCACAATCCTGGAGTCCCGGGATCAAGTCCCATGTCGGGCTCCCAGCATGGAGCCTGCTTCTCTCCCTCTGCCTGTGTCTCTGCCTCTTTCTCTCTCTACGTCATAAATAAATAATAAATAAATAAATCAATAATGAATGAATGAATGAATGAATGAATGAATGAATAAATAAATCTTTTTTTAAAAAAAGTCAGAAAAGTAGTCAAAACATATTTTGCCAGGCACTGTGTGCTGGGACTCGAGAGCAGAAATCCCTTACGCAAATTTCCTCTACAGGCAAAATCCTCAGAGAAACAAGAATGCATGGTGAACATTGACAGTTGTACATTACTGAGAAGGGCAGTGACACCTGCAGGTTAGCTCTCAGGCCACAGGAGGCTCCAGAAACTATAGCCGACGCTAAGGTCCTCCCTAAGTAGAGCTGCAGTGCATGCGCCACACCGAGGGGACACGGGGGCATGAGAACGGGACCCAAGGCAGCACCAACAGAGTTTATGAAAACTGGGCTGATTTTCTCGAACCTGAGAGCAGCAGAAAATTCTCACCAACGCATCCAGCCCTTTTCTGTTTTGAAAAACATCATTCAGGGGCACCTGGGTCGCTCAGTTAAACGTCCGACTTAGTTTTGGCTCAGGTGGTGACCTCAGGGTCGTGAGGTGGAGCCCTGTGCTGGGATGGCACCCATGTGGAGCCTGCCACAGATCCCTCCCTAGGCCTCGGCTCCTCCTCCAACTCTAAAAAAATCTTTCATTTAGCAACAGAAAAGGCTAGAAATCTTCACTCCTCGCCCCTGCAGAGGAAGAGATTTGAACTTTCTGCCCTCAAAGCAGGGCAGCCCAGGAAGCCAACTACCATGATAAACCCTGGGACACACTGTGACGCCGACACAGAGACTTGGAGATGTCCGCTCAAGTATTTGCAGATGAAATCTTACAAGATCTGTAAATACTTCATCATCACTTTTTAAGTAAAAGGAAGAAAAGAGCGATCTCAGGCACAGAGAAGGTCAGTCTCAAGGAACAGAGTCTCCTCAAGCAGAGAGCATAAAGCACAGGCACGGGGCCCAGGCAGGAAGGCTGATCCCCACATACAGGGCAGTGGAGAAAGGCACTCACACTTCGCAGCATGAGGCGCCCCAGCCAGAGGGGGCCCAGGGCAGACACCTGCCAGGACTGCCAGCACGGCGGGGGCCACTGTGGCACACACCACCCAGGACCAGCCCTGTGGTGCTGTTACCTGCAGTTTCAAGCCAAAGGCAAAGGGTCCATCCATGTCTTTGCTCTCCTGAGACCCCATTACTACAACCATACTGAAATTGTTTCTTGAGGTTATAAACCCTTGCTGCCAAGGACAGTCATCTAAATGGGGCAAGAGTTTCCTCTGGAAGACCACAGGCAGGCGGCAGGAACCAGAGAAAAGGGGGGACCAGGCCAACCCCACAGAAGGCATAGCTCACACAGAGCCACTCAGACTTGGGCTGAACGGACACAGCTCAACAGTATGGCATTTCCTCCCACCCATGGCCCAGGCCCAAGGTCTACCATGTTCCTGAGATGCTAACAGACAACAAGGATGCACGATCCCACTAGCGTGGGCTAGCACCAGGAGGGCCTGCCCCTCCAGGCTGAACTTTGTGTCTGGCTCGCAGCCCGCACCCAAGCGGGGTCAACCCCGTGCGTGCACCTGTGCCATCCTCGCCCTGCACACCCTAGCAGCTCCGTCAGCGACCCATGGAGCAGAAAGCCCACAGGGCTCTGGCCCAGACTTCAAATACAAGAGAAAAAACCTGCCTCAGAGAATGACCAGATTTAACTTTAAAAAATTTAATTAGAACTCCCACAAGATGGAAGAACCATTTAATTAAACAGTGACATGATTTTATGAAAAAGGATAAAAACGCAGAAGAGAAAAAGCTTCTTATTAAAAATTTAAGAGTAATGCCACCCAAAGGAGAATTCCACAGGACTCGGAATCAGTGCAGGTTTAGATGGGACAGAGCACGAGGCCATCTGGGCAAAAGCTACAGGTCCAAAGCAGGAAGGAGCATGTGCTCAAATATAAAAATCAATAAAGACAAGGAGGAAAGAATACCATACATGAGGAAAACTTCCCGGAGCTCAAGTCCCACAAGGACATGCTGACCACAGGCGTCCCCCCACAGCCATGTGGTGCGCTCTGTGGGCTCAGCAGCCCATGGCCAAGCCCGGTCAGCCCAGGAGCAGACAGTCCCCTGAGTGACACCAGAAGGGTCACCCATTGCCTCAGACAGCGTCATTGTGTCGTGAGAGCACATGATCACCTCACAGCCTGGCAAGGAGGGCAAGCCCCACAGTCCCACGACCTGTCTTACAGGGAGGGTACCATTACAGCTGCTGTTTTGTTATCAGTTGTCGCTGTAAATCTCTCACTGGGCCCAACTCACAAACTGGACTTTATCGTGTGTGTACAAATAGGAAATAACCTCACGTGGGGTGGTGCCTGAGTGGCTTGGCTGGTTAGGTGGTCTGCCTTCCCAGGGTCCTGGGAACCAGTTGGGCATTAGGCTCCCTCTCCCGCTGCCCTCCCCCTGCTTGTGTGCTCTCTCGCTCACTCTGTCAAATAAATAATAAATGAGACCTTCAACAACAACAAAAACATCAAATGTACACAGGCTGGGTACTGATCCCCAATTTCAGGCATCTCCCAGGGGGCGGGGGTCTCAGAACATCCTCGTCACCAAGAAGAGGGACTACCGCACAGAAATGAAAAATCGTAAATGCCACACAACATGAAATTCTGAAGATCAAGAACCTGAAGGGAACAGGGAAAACAGAAAAAGAAAGAAAAGGTCACCCACAAACGCAAGAAAGTCAGCCATGCATCAGCTTCCTCGGCAGCAGCAATAACACAAAAAGTCCAAATCTGTATAAAGCTGCACTGCACCCCTCCCCAGAATTCTACAAACGCTCCCTTAAGTACAAGGCAGGATAAAAACCTGTCCAGACAAGTAAGGACCCAGGTCTTAGTTCCCACAGAGCCTTTCTGAAATGTGTGGGGCAACAGGACGATGGCCACCAAGAGAGGACAAGCCAGACCCAGGAAACAGCAGAGCAGGTAGCAGAAGTCCCAGGACGGCAGCCACGCCCTGTCGGAGCCCAAGGGTGGAGGGGCCAGGAAAGGGTCTCCAGAGAGGATGCGGGTTTCCCGGAACAGGCACCACTGACCAGAAAGTCAGAAGAGCAAACGACAGAACACAGGAACACACAATGAGGTGTCCAATCAAGAGGGAAAAGCCAACATAAGAGGTAAACGAAACCACGTGCAAGCCAGGACCATCTGTACAGGAGGCAACTAACTGATGAAGTCAGAAGAAGCAGGACAGATGTCGCACAGCCTGTGGTGCACAGATCAGAGTCTCATCTGCAATCGTTCAGCTTTGCACAAAACTACTCCCATCTTCATGGAAACGTCCAGCATCAGGCAAGGATAGCCCCTTCTCAGGAGGCCCCATGGTTCCAGACTCTGCTCTCCTGGGGAGTTAATAACTTTTCCATATTCATACTTTCAGGTATTTGCTCTTATTTTATCCTTAATTTTAACCTTTATGAAGATTAAGATACAGCTTGTCAGTTCTGATTTGATTACAGAAAACCAAGCATGCATCAAAGTAAACAAGAATTAGTTCTCTCTCAAAATAACTCCACAGGATTTCTTCTCCCTTCCCACTGCTTCCAGTGCTCAGACTGGCGCTCAGCTAAGTAAAAGCTAGGAGGCTTTTCTGCCAGTTTTTATTTCAATTTGTTCACTAAGTTCAAAAATTCAAAGGCATAATTTGAAAAGGGTTCATCGATGTAGTTCTTCTACATATAATACAGGCGATCTCACCCAGGTTCTTCTATCGGTTTGAAGTAACCCAAGAAGAAAGGCGAATTTAATCTCCTGGCTTTGACAGATGCTCATAAAAGTCCTAAGAATAAGAATTAGAATGAAAGGCTTTTCAAAGGAGAACAGAAGGCTGAGGAAAGAGACTATCCCAGAGCACAAGAGACTAATAAAACATGAACACAAAGAAAATGTAGATTCCCAGGTTATGGATTTAAAAAAGGCAGGTATGAAGAACAACATTGGAGAAGTGTGACTATGGACCACGTGTGCGTAAGCAGGACTGTACGCTGACAGACCTGTGCTGTGGGTACGAGGAGGATGCCTCTGTTCTCAGGAGAGGCTGGTGATGTGTTACAAGTGGAGAGTCACGGCATCTGTAAAGACTTCTCAAACACTTTAGGGAAAAAAAATGTCGTAAAGTCTCCACAATTGGTGAATCTAGGTGAAGAGTGTTTACAGCTATGAAAGATAGTGCCCTTATTCTTAAAAGATGCAGGTTCAAGTATTTAGGGGTAAAGCTTACTTAACGTCTATAACCTATTTTTGTACAGATTCCAGAGAGACATACATGTGTGTGAATAGATCCGCGCGTGCGCGCGCACGCGAGCGCACACACACACACACACACACACACACAGATACTGCAGCCCTCGTTGAGGGTGGTTAAAGGGAAGGGAACATTGTGCATGACCAGCTTACCGCAGCATCAACATTAGCAGGTGAGTCTCCGTTAGGGTCTGCCAGCATCGAAATGACACTAATCATGATGGTTTCCACAGTGTGAATTGGGAGCCAGCGTTCCTCTGGCTTTTCATAACCATATTTGTCTTCCCCAGGCTCATGAAGAATGGAAATGCATACATCACCATTTTTATCAACTGCAAAATTAAAGTGTGAGAGTCTGTTTAAAGTATTTACAATACCGTGGTTAAACATAGAAGCAGCTATTTTAGACAGGGCCCTGGCTCCCACAGGTCTGTACAAAACATTCAATATATACAGAAGATGATTTCCAAGATGGAACCTGTTCACCTTTAGGAAGACCAAAGATTGTACCCAGCAGGCCCCACTTGTCAGAGCCGACACACACACAAGCAATCTCTTCCGTGTGCAGAGCCCCAAGTTGCCTATACATGCATGGGTTTACACGCAGGAAATACAAAATGACTCTGCTCTTCGTATCAAGTACAGATCCAAATTCCAGAGCTGAGTCTCTATGTGAGGATTTCCCAGATTCCCCACCAACTTACTGATCTAAAGTGGTGACAGTCAAACATCCAGAGACTTCCCTAAAGAAAATATGAGAAGTAACCTCATCATGTAGTTTTTAAATCACATAAAGGCAAAATCACATTTTCAGGGACAGGAGCATACTCAAATTCAAAAAAGGAACATGTCACATTGCCAATGAAAATTCATCAACGTGAATGACATTCACAAAGCATCTTTTCTGTAAAACTAGGATTTAAAATCCAAGTCACAAACTAATATGTTGATCACAACAAAGGTGAACTTCGAACCCACCAGCTCATTTATATCACACAAATATACCAAAAATCCATGACTAATCTTTTATGGTGAAGTTTTCTCCACTGCAAAATAAAAAAGAAGAAGAAAATAAAGTATACTCATTTGGAAAATGTTAGAAAAGACAGGAAAGTTTAAGAATTTTTGGCGTAAGAAGCTTTTCAACCAAATGTCCAAATCCCATAAATAATCAGTGGCAATATGCCTAATTCATCCCTGTTTTTGCACCTGAGGTCTAACAGACTTGTGACAGGTACCACCCTAACAGTTACATTCCATGTCCTGACTTGGGCCCCTGCCTTATTGTTAGAAACTCGGGGGAAGCTGAGCCCGAGTCTGTTCATACCGCTTGTGCCCCAACAAACGCTTCCCCAATGCTTGCTTGCACACGGGCGTACGAGCACAGCCGTGACAGGCCCGCAACTCGGGCCTCATCTGGGCTGCTCTTCAGGCCCCCACCTCCCAGTACAATTGGCAGAGTGCAGACACTAGACCAGAGGCAGGAAAAGTAATGAAAAACTGTAAGCGCACTGCGAAATGTGACACAAAATGCTTGTACTGTGTTCTTTAATTTCATCGTGTACCACATAATGAGGGTTTTTTCCAAGTCATTTTCTTTGAAAACATGGTGTTAAATGTTTCTATAGAACTCCATCAGACAGAATCAATTTAAGACTCATTTTCCTGGGGATCCCTAGGTGGCTCAGTGGTTTGGCGCCTGCCTTCGGCCCAGGGTGTGATTCTGAAGTCCCGAGATCAAGTTCCACGTCAGGCTCCCTGCATGGAGCCTGCTTCTCCCTCTGCCTGTGTCTCTGCCTATCTCTCTCTCTCTCTCTCTCTCTCTCTGTGTGTGTGTCTCTCAAGTGTCTCTCATGAATAAATAAATAAATAAATAAATAAATAAATAAATAAATAAATAAATAAATAAATAAATAAAATCTTAAAAAAATAAAACTCATTTTCCTTTTTTGGGAACTACTGTTATCATCTAATATCTTTAAATCTTTAACCTGAGTCCTTTCATTTTAAACATAATTTAACTTTTTTAAGTGAAAGGTTTTTATAGGCTCCATACCTACTACCAAATTACAGTCTAAAATATAAAATCCAAGTGGGCCGCCTGGGTGGCTCAGTGGGGTGAGCATCTGACTCCTGGCTTTGGCTCAGGTTATAAACTTAGGGTCGTGGATGGAGCCCCTGCATCAGGCTCTGTGTTCAGTGGGGAGTCTGCTTGAGATTCTCTCTTTCTCTCTGCCCCTCCCCCATCTCTCTCTCTCTCTCTCTCTATCTCCCAAATAAATAAATCTTTAAATTAGAAAAGTGTAAAATAGGGCAGCCCCGGTGGCTCAGCGGTTTAGCGCCACCTTCAGTCCAGGGTGTGATCCTGGAGTCGCAGGATCGAATCCCACATCAGGCTCCCTGCATGGAGCCTCCTTCTCCCTCTGCCTGTGTCTCTGCCTTCCTCTCTCTGTGTCTCTCGTGAATAAATAAATAAAATCTTAAAAAAAAAAGAAAGAAAATACATTTCCTCTGGTGAAATGTCCGTTTTTAACCTTTACCCATTTACAGACTCAAATGTCTAGTTTTTTCTTGCCAAACTGCTTCCTTCCCATCTTCCTGTCACCTTCACACCCCAACAGGGATCCTCACTGCTCTTGCTGACACAGGTTCACTTACAAGCCTGATTCTCCATTCAGTGGCCACTCATCTCACTGTTTAGCCTTTCAGGATGTGAAACTAGGAAATTCTTGCCCTAACACCCAACAAATAACTTATTTTTTTAAGCTACTTGAAATTGTTCACTCCATTTGGAGTTTTAGTCCACTGCCTATACACAGCCAGCCCCCAGCCCTCGACAAGGGACCCAGTTGATGGCTGCCCCAACCCCTGTAGCACACCTGTCATGCGAGCTCGAGCCCATGGGATCCCTCACCGTCCAGGCCTCTCAGCCTGACTTCTGACGGTTGTTTCTAATGCTTCACCATGACAAATCCTGGGACAGGAACATTCAAGTGCAAGTGTTGTGTGGACATGTCTTCCAACGTTCCTGGTTCTCCACCCAGTAGGAATGGAGTGAGTTAGAAATAGTTGTGAGGTAACCATGTTCAACCCCTGAGGAACCGCCAGACTCTCCCCCCACAGTGGCTGCACCGCTGTGATCTTTCTAGTGTGGACAAAGGTTCCCACTCCTGTGTGCCCTCGCCAATACTCGTTTGTCATCTTCCTTTTAGACGGGAGCCACCTGGTGGGTGTAACGTATTTTGATGTGGCTTTGACTCCACAGACCTTCTGTGAGTGGCCCATCACTTCCAAATCTTTCCCTCACTACCACCACCCACAGCTGCTAGTCAGCAAGTGAAAGGAACTAAACCTCCCTTCCTGCTTTGACTCTCCACTCAAGCTTTCATCCTCCACATGTCTCCCAGCCCTTGGTCTGGCTCACTCTTCAGTCCTTCCTCCATGGGTGTCATCTTTCCAGAAGGAGACACACTCAAATGAATCTGCCACACAGTTTTAAAGCACCAGATTTTGGGGATCCCTGAGTAGCTCAGCAGTTTAGCACCTGCCTTTGGCCCAGGGTGCAATCCTGTAGTCCGGGGATCGAGTCCCACATCAGGCTCCCTGCATGGAGCTTACTTCTCCCTCTGCCTGTGTCTCTGCCTCTCTCTCTCTCTCTCTCTCTCTCTCTCTCTCTCTCTCTCTCTCTCTCTCTCTCTCATAAATAAATAAAATCTTCTAAAAAATAAAAAAAAATAAATAAAGCACCAGAATTTAATGCGAACCCACAGCCCAAGGAACAAAGTTAAAGCCAGGTGTTCACACGTCAAAATTCCGCTTAAGAATCACATTCTCTAGAAAGCACTCTCCAAGCCTCTCATCCGTGTGGCCCAACGCCCGTGTGGCAACAACACTCTCCTCCCAATGACACGTCTGCATGTCCGCTCCTCCCCTGAGACTCAGGAACCGTCTTCCCCTCAGGGCCCAGTTCATGGCTGCCTTCTTCTCCCTTGGAATGGCCTCTCTTGCCTCCAGGCCTGCCCCCCTCTCCGCCCCACCACCTCCTCAGGTGCCCTTTCTTCACGAAGCACCTCTGCTCTCCAGTCAAGTGTTGGTGATTTCACCACCGCCTCTCCCCTCGTGGCCTGCAAAATGAAGTCTCTCCAACCTACAACAAGCCCTCATTTCATCAGCTGTCCTCGTAAACTACCAGGCCACTGCTCTCCTGCCTCCCAAAGGAAGAGACTCTCACGCAGGGCTCTCAGAGAAACTGAGGCTCACAGAGGCTTTGCCTATAGCCACGCAGCCAACAGGCGGTGGAGCCAACACCCGGAAGCTTTCTTCCATCTTCCTCTGGGACGGGTGCAAGACTGCCTGTGACACGTCAAATCCCACAAGGGAAGGTAAGAGCAGTCGCCAGAGCCGAGGAGAGGCGGTCAGGGCGGCACGTGCAATGAAGCTGGCTCCCCACGGGGCTCCTGAGGGCTTTCTGCTCCCCAGTTTGGGTCTCCCGACACCCATCTGCTTCTGGGCTCTCCCATATTCTCCATATCCTTGTAACAAAGCCTTCATTCACTCACTCACTCCCTCTCACGGATTTTTGCTCCCTGGCAACGCAGCGCCGATGCTGAGAAGCAGAACGCAGATCAGTGCAGGAGCCAGAAACGACAACTCTGGTGACAAAATATTGACACTCAAGAAAAAAACACTCGTGAGCCCACCCCACAAACCAAGGGCAAAGGCTCAGGGAGACTGTGTACAAACACACTTTACCTAGCCCAACCTTTGGCCCACAAAGTGGATTTTAAATGGTAATACATCTTTGGGTAGAAGAGTCAGTGTCACCGCGTTCCATGCACAGCAGGACTGGATGCTTTCCAAAGGGACAGCTCATTTGACCCTGGCGGTCACCTCCTAAGGCCAGCAAGATGCTTCCCTTAACAGCTAATATAGGTAAAAAGTTAACCGTTGCCCACAGTCTAAGAATAAAGATGAGAAATATAAATTTAAAATCCAGGTTTAATTAGTCCTGTGCTCTCCACAGTAGCTCGAGTCACCTCATACCTTGGAAATTGTCTCCTCAATTGTAAGCACTCCATTCATGGCAAGTATTACCCAGTGATAACCTTGCCTCTCATGAAACCCTGAGTCTCAAAGAGTTGAAAACTAAGTAAATAAATAAATATTTTTATATGAGGTCTATTCCTCCTGCTGTTCTAGACAAACGAACACAAGGCCATGCGCATAATGAACACAGTGACCTGGGCACAGAAATCCCATTGTGATTTCACTGACAACCACCTCTTTCTCATTGACCTTGAAAACCTCAGTGATGGGTCATCATATTTACACATGTCAGAGTAAAACCAGATAAACTTACCATTTGGGTGCCAGATCTCTGTAATGAATTTCATTTTAGGAGGCCGGAGGGGATAATCTTTTGGGAAAGTGAGATGAGCCTTAAAAACACCACCTTCGCTGGAAGAAAAACAAAGACAAGTTCTTGCCGTGAGTTCTGTGTATCAACAAACAATAAAGACAACAAACATGAGACAAGGATGCTGGCTGCCAACTCTAAGTGAAGGGAATCAAGGTTCTGGGTCTCCCTCACTCACACAGTCAGTTAACAGACTGCTACTACACCTACACTTCACCAAACTCTCACAGAGCTGGGAAAATGGAAGGAACAGGCATCCGTACCAGGTCACGTCACTGTTGTGCCAGCAACTCTAACATGTCAGAGGCCAGGGGTGTAACTTTGTCCGTGGGGCCAAGGCCAATTCCTCCATCCTCACCTCCAACTACCACCTTCCCTCCACTCCAGGCCGTCTTCTGTCCCTTCATCAGCTCACATCAGCTCTTTCTCACTCAGAATTCACACACATACTGGCTGTTCCCCATGGGGACACATGTGCTGAACTTCCATTCATCCATTCATTTATTCATCTCATCATTTAACAAATACTTCTTCACCCTTTACCTGTCAGACACTAGGAGCATAAAGTCTCTCAAGGAGTTTACATTCCAGTGACTTCCCAAGTGGTGTCATGCTCTATAGTCACGCTGTCCAAGATGGTAGCCCATAACCCTTGAAATATGGCCGATGCAACTGAGGAGTTGAATTTTTAATTTTATCTCATTTTAATAGAACATACCGCCAGTGACGGCTATTTTAGTGCTGTCTTAGATCTGTTCTGGAATGGCTGTCAACCAGTACAATGAGTATTACGTTAACAGCAAAAACCAAGGACATCAAGTCAGCCTTGTGGGGCGTATGACTGGGTTCCTGCCTTATGTCATTGGTATGGGCCATTTCCTGTGTTTGAAATACCCTTCTCCCCTTGTCAATTAGAACTCAGCTTCGGGGTTCCTGGGGGGCTCAGTCGATGAAGCATCTGCCTTCACCTCAGGTCATGAACTCGGGGTCCCGGGATCGAGTCCTGAGTCGGGTTCCCCACATGGCAAGGAGTCTGCTTCTCCCTCTCCCTCTGCCCTACCCCCACACATGCTCACACACTCACTCACTCTTCTTATATAAATAAAATTATTTTTTTAAGATTTTATTTATTTATTCATGAGAAACACAGAGAGAGGCAGATACATAGGCAGAGGGAGAAGCAGGCTCCCTGCAGGGAGCCCGATGCAAGACTTGATCCCATGACCCCAGGATCTGACCTGAGCCAAAGGCAGACACTCAACCATTGAGACCCCCAGGGACCCCAATAAATAAGATCTTAAAAAAAAAAAAAGAACTCAGCTTCAACATTACCTCTTGAGACCTTACTTGACTCCCCACTCTTAACTATCCACTGTGTCCCTTTATCACACTGCCTTCATTTTTTAATTCCAACATCTATTTGCACATCTGATTCTTTATGGTTTGGTGTACGCTCCATCAGAGCAGGGTCATGTGATTATATTTGTTTCAGATCAATTAGAAATGGGAAATGGGATTCTCAGGTCATTAAATGGTTTTCATTAATTGAACTAATATACACTGATTACCTGCTTGTGTGAGGCCCTCTT
This sequence comes from Nyctereutes procyonoides, assembly GCF_905146905.1. NCBI lineage: Eukaryota > Metazoa > Chordata > Mammalia > Carnivora > Canidae > Nyctereutes > Nyctereutes procyonoides. The sequence goes on along the minus strand of NW_026575140.1, from coordinate 59,249,590 downwards.
CTATGTAAAATAATAAAACAGAGAAGCAGACATTAGAGACCACTAGTTTCACAGAACTTACCATTGTAGTGGCAGAAGAAAGTATCAAGCAAAATACCAGTAATAACTACTGGAATGATGGGAGCAATCTAATATTAAATTTTTTAAAAAATCAAGTATCTATAGGATAAGCCCATTTGTCCCTCATAAGGAAAAACAGGGAATTCTTCTGTATAGATAGAAAACCATCAGCAAACACAACCCTACTACAGACAGAGCACAAGAGGATGGGATCTTTTCTTCTCTGCTTTGTATATTTCAATATAGATCGAATTTTTAACCACAAGCATTAATTTTTATCGCCTTTTCTGAGCACAAAGTTTCTGGGGGAACAACTTTAAAACAGACAGCAGATCATTAAAACCAAATACTTCTGAACACCCAGGGAAGACTGATGGGCTCCCACCACGCAGAGTAACCATGGTGACACCATCATGGTAAAATCAACAGGATAGGGCTACAGAGGGTCAGAGGGAGAATGGGGTGGTCCAGGAAAAGCATGATGTGCAGGACAATTTGAAAAGTTTGGCAATTAAAGAACAGGATAACTGGATGGGGAAACACCACAAATACCAGGCTTCAAAAAAAGAGGAAAAAATGGAATTTGTTTGCAAGGACATGGGGAAGGAAGATGAGTGACACTCAAACTAAGCCACTGGAAGAAAAGCTCCTCAGGAAAAAGAAAGAACATCTTTTCCTTTTGTTTTGTTTTTTTTTTTAAAGATTTATTTATTTATTTCTATTTATGATAGACACAGAGAGAGAGAGAGAGGCAGAGACACACAGGAGGAGTGAGAAGCAGGCTCCATGCCGGGAGCCCAACGCGGGACTCGATCCCAAGACTCCAGGATCGCAACCTGGGCCAAAAGCAGGTGCCAAACCACTGAGTCACCCAGGGATCCCCCATCTTTTCCTTTTGTGCTGGAAGAACAGACTGAATGCGGTCCAGATATCCGGGGTAAAAAGTTAGAACGAGGGGCAGCCTGGGTGGCTCAGTGGTTTAGCGCCACCTTTGGCCCAGGGTGTGATCCTGGAGTCCCGGGATCAAGCCCCACATCAGGCTCCCTGCATGGAGCCTGCTTCTCCCTCTGCCTGTGTCTCTGCGCCCCCCCCCCTTCTCTCTCTCTCTCTCTCTGTGTCTTTCATAAATAAATAAAATAAAATCTTAAAAAAAAAAAAGTTAGAACGATGACCAAGTGTATGCCTGGCACACAGCCTCCAGTCCTAACATACGGACAACGGACCAAAGGGGAAGCAAGCAGGGCCCTGGTGGGAAGGGCCTGCGCAATGTCGGTGGCAGGGCTGCACACAGCTCCCCTCCCTATGCGGACTTAGTGCCAGACTGACCCTGGGACCTGTGAACGTATGGACGCGCTTTTCAAACTGCGGCTACAAAGCCAACTAAATGAGTCACTAACCAGTTTTCCTAATAAAACTCGAGTAGAAAACACTGGCACTAATCCCAGATAGCCCATTTTTACTACTGTAATCTACATTCACGCATTGGGTCATGATGTAAAACACTTCTGATGATGGCAGGAAAAAAAGGCCAGTTTGAAAGCTACCAAGAGAAAACAGCTAAAAGTCTACGTTAAAAGGACATCAGAAGAGCTGCCACAAAGCCTTCGTGCTTCGGTCCAAGGACCCAGCCCTGCATGCCTCTGTATTGAGGAAGCATCCCTAGGGGTCTTCATTTTGACTGATTAGATTCACTTTCTATTAGCTGATTGGAATCCCAGTCATGAAAAACTGCCTCCCTCTCTTAAATTTTTAATCTTTAAAATATCAAATTTTATTAAAAGAATTATCTCAAAAGGTTTAAAGCACATAATTTTCACTCTGTCTACAGAGTTCTACAGAGTCCTCCCCACTCTGAACCAACCATATTATTCTTGATAGTTTTCCTCCTATCAGTGGATTCCTACCTGTTTCTCTAAAACCCAAGCTCAGTGGTCTCGGCTTGTGGGTGCAAACTCCCGGTGAACAGCCAGACTGGGAAGAGGAGCACCACCCCTGGGGCATGAAATATTATAAACTAAACGTTCATATGTCACATATTTACTACTTTCCAAATCTGCAAAAATATTACTGGGTTGAGTTACATGACAGTTCAGTAAAAAGCATCTATGAATTAAAAAATATCTTCTGTTACATCACAGATACTAATAGTGCAATTATCAGCATGATGTTAAAAAGGGGTGAGAAACCAAGAGAGTTTCACGTTTGAAAAGGTTGAGAAACCTAAATAAGCCTTCTTGAACCCTCTTCCATGAGCCTCACTTACTGTTTCTGTATTAAATTACAGAAATCTTACAGAGACCAGACTCTATCATTCTGCCATATTTACTTTATTTAAACGACATCCTGAATGCTGCCATCTGAAATTTTGCTCAACACTGTTCTTTTAAAAATATTCCTGGTCATACCTGTTTCTTGTCCATTCATTTTATCTGCCACATTTCACAATTTATTCATACAGATAAGATACTTGATTACTTACAAATTTTTTGCTACTACATGCAACAGAACAGTGAGTATCCCAAACATTCCTGGGCATGGGGTTTTTACCCTAGACACAAAACTGCTAAAACAAAGTTGAAGTAACTTCGAAGTCACCACGGCAAACAGAAGTGGCAGGGTCAGGGAGCTGAGTGGTAAGGGACGTGGCGTTGCCACTGACACACCAGTTGGTAAGCAATGCGGGTACAAGGTTCATTCCTTCCAAATTCTCGTTACAGAACATATGGCTTGTGCTTCCAAGTCTTAAGCAGAACTGTAAAAGGATGTTGTTACTATAGAATAATATTAACCAGAGTTTGGTTAATCGACTCTACATTTCCTATACCCACTCAAGGAAACGCAGTACAATAAAATGCAATATAATCTTATTATTTTCCATATTTTCCACACCCGTGCCAGGAGTAATAAAATAAAGCATACTTCTTGAACAGACTAGGCATTGATGATGAAAGAATAAGAGATAAGAGAAGGTACACACTCACCATTCACTGGTACAAATTTATAAAATTCGTAATTATGTAGTGATATCCGAGTCTCCTGAGCTTCCTTTAAAAACCATGCTGCCGCTCTTGCCTAAAATGTCTGTTTCTGGATGCTACCTGACACGGGCAGGCTGCACACACACCTTTCAGCTGTCACAGAAACACAGCTTAGAGAGCCTGTTCTCAGCACCAGGAAGCGGTAACAGACGCATAATACCATGGAAGGAGAACTACAACGGCTACATTAACACTCGTGATAACTCTCGGGCTTCGGGAAACGCGGGGATGACTAGTTATTGATCACCCAACTGAATGGTGTAGAGTGCCCTCTAGTGACTACATGACGGCCAATGACTCACGTCACTAACTCCTGCTGTCACTACATACATCATCTGCTAGGTGGTGAAGTGATCAGTCCACGTTAACTTTTACTGACTTCTAACCCTAGCCCCCTGTGTGCCCTGCGAGCAGTGGTTTACACTGGAAGTCTGCACACCTGCACCCCACAGACCCCTCCAACAACTGCAATGCGGCCTTGACTCTCTGTACACCACTCAGGCGACTACAAGAACACCGGGAATTTCCTTACTGTTACATCATCACACACTATGAAATACTGGATTCTTAACACTTTTCGAGAGCTTACTTCTCCACACACTTTCCTCTCTTTACCCCCTCGGGGCTCATCTGCCCCCAGGAACTCCCACTCTATCCTCTGAGCAAAGGATGTACATCTCCCTCCCGGGGATTGCTATGGTTAGCGCCCAACTCCCAGCCCATCTTGTCCACCACGAAGAAACTTTTAGAATAACAGTGTTAAGAACAAATTTTTCTTGCAGAAATAAAATGCAAGTAAGCTGAAGGAAAATGAAATCCATAATCCCAAAGTTGTGATACTCAGGAATTCGATGCACACTGTACCCTATAAACCTAACTGGTGGCTCATGGGGTAAAATTCTCCAGTGGTTGTGCTTTGTCCTCAGGACCAAATACAAATCCAAGCCCTTTGACTGCATTGATAAACTTCCAGTGGCCCTCCACTCCCTGTCCAACCTTGTATCTGGACCTTCCGTGTGCTCACCTCTCTCCGCAGCCACACCGTGGAGCATCCCACCTTCCATGCCCATGACGCACAGCTCCCCTAGGAAACACCGTGGCTCCGTCATTACCACCCCCCTCCCCGCCTCTGCCAGAACACTTGTCCAGTTGATCCCTACTCAGTTGCTAACAGTTCCAATCTCTTCCATTCCAGAATAGCTATCTAAACCACTGTGGCCATCTCGTCCGTCTTACCAGCTACTGGGTAAAAATGAGCAGGTGACTCAACTCTGACAGCTGGAGAGCTCCCAGGGGAAAGTCTCTAGATTGTGTCTAAAACACATAAAACTAAGAAAAACCTAGCCTCTCTTCTTCCTTCAGGTGATGTTCTGAAATGCTCACATGTCTCAAAACTGCTCTAACCATTTTGCTACCAGTGCAGGACAACAAATTCTTATTCTCTAAGCCAGTTATGTTCAGATTTCGGTTGCCTGTAGCCAAAAAAGGCTACTAACTCACTCTTCAGTTCCCACTTGAGATACAGCTTCCTCTGGGGAAAGTTCTGGTGCCCCAAACCGGCCACACCCTCAGTGAGCTGCCCTAACACCGTGGCCGTTACCCAGTGTGGTAAGTGACCATGTGGTGATCTGTTCTGCCGACTATACGGTAACCGCTCTGCAAGCAGGGATGCTGCATTTAACCAAGGTTGTGTTCCCAGAATCTAACATGAGAATGCTCGAAAACATCTGAGGACTAGATGAAGGAGCAATGTAAACACCAGTGTAATGCTTTATTTTTGCAACTGTTCTAAATAGGAAATTGCCAAAGGGATGGCCTAGGCTCAGTAAACCTCTTTTTTTTTTTTTTTTTTGAGAGCCTTAAAAAAACAATACCATAACTTTCAGCACATGAATCTTAGAAAAGATTTTTAACAAGAAGGAATTCTATCCAGGTTATTCAGGATGGTTATTATGATGTCTGCCAAAGGCCATAATGCCTCATTACTCACAGGATGCTCATCATGCGTGTGTGGCACAGCTGTCCCATCAGGAAGGACTGTGCACGGAGGCCTCCAGCTGTCTCCTCAGGACGGCTACACTCCAGAGGAGCTGCCACAAAGGCTTCTGCTACCCATATTTCAGACCAGCAGCTAGCACTTTTTAAACGTATACTGAAGACTGAAATAAGTTTTTAATTGATGGAAAGAATGGGCTATTAATCAGTACATCGATTATTAAAAAGTGGTTCTCTCTGGTGAAGCCAAAGGTACATGTTATACATAAGAAGCAGCTAATAGTCTTTAGAGACACGTGCCAGCACTGCACGAGGACGTGTGAGAGCTCTACGAGGTCCTGAGAAATGGAGCTCATGCCTGAAAGCCTAACTAATCTTCTCTACAGACACCAGTTTAGAAGAATCCTTCCTGTTACCTCCCATCAACTGGAAGAGTAACAAGACTCTGCCACTGGAACGTCACTGTGTTTCCCAAGTAAAGCTTCATGTCATGTGTTTAGCTTGAAAACCTGGACTTCATCAGGCTTATAAACCAGGTTATATGTATAGTTTTTACATGCAAAATTTAATAAGAAATTTGCTTTTAAATAATATGAAGGTGGGGGGTACCTCAAAGATGGTTTTCAACAGCTACTGTTACCTACCCAAACTAACACCATGGAACGACCATTCCATGTTTGCATGGAATTTGCAGCAATCACCAATACACACACAGCACTGAGAAATACGTGAGCAAAAACTCTGATTGGAAACAATCGTGACAAAACATGAATCACTTCCAAACGACAGAAAACCCAAAGCCCACACCACAGCTCACCCTGTATGTCCCGTGCCAGCCTACCCTGGTAACTAGTAGCCTGAATTTTCTTCTCCATCAGGTATTTTACTGGGGGGGGCATCTTTTAACACCTAAAATGAAACCACTGTATCCAAATCCTTGCCTGCATAGCGTCGAGGACCACAGCTGAGCAAGGAAGTGTAGTCCCCAAGAAAGTCAAGATACAGATCTGCCCTCTGTCCCTTGGGTGTTTGGCTCTAAGAAGGTCACTGTGTTTTGTTCCAAAACCTCAACTTATATAAACAGTACGGAACTTACATTCATCACTAACAATCCATCTTACAGAACACAGACTATTAGTAAGTTTAAGATAGTCTGCAAACATTCAGAGCAGAAAATAAGACTGTGGTCTTTGAATCTAAAAGGTAGGACAAAATATTTTAAGAAATCCCATCTCTCTTTTTCTCTTGCTCTTTGATACCACTACATTCTGCTAACTTCACATCAGTTAACAACGATTAATTGATTAGCTGTAACAATCACTTTTATGACCTGGGAAAAGGTAAACATTAGCTCACTATTAGTTCAAGGGTCAGAACACCTTGGTTCTGGGCAGTGTTCTGTGGGGACCCAATTAAAGCAGCACTAACACTCATGATCTTGGCAAGTTCTCTCCAGCCTGAAGACACTGCCATGTAAACTGTTCTGCATGAACATCTGCCAGATGTAATACTATGCTTTAAGTAAACTGATAACGTGCTAAGAAAGGCAAAGACTTATCTTTGAAATCACAACGTTCCCTTTGGGGGTGAAGGCACACTACAGTACAAGTGTAGGGAAGAGGGAGAAACATTTCAACCAAGAATTTTCTTCTCCCCCTGATCCTGCCAAAATGAATCCAATATCCAAGGAACAAGTAACAAACATTATTTATATATATATATATAAATACATAGAGTATATATATAAAGTATATATATTTCACCTTAAAAATAGCTTTCCATGGTACTTACTAAAGTGTGTCAGGAGGACCTATATATATATTTTTTTTCATATAAAGTATATATATTTCACCTTAAAAATAGCTTTTCTGTAATAAATTTATTCCAGGTATTAAGAATATCGGAATTTCTGAAACTATTATATATTTAAGAAAGCAACTTTTTTAAATTTTTTATTGGAGTTCAATTTGCCAACATATAGCATAACACCCAGTGCTCATCCTGCCAAGTGCCCCCCTCATTGCCCATCACCCAGTCACCCCAACCCCCCGCCCACTTCCCCTTCCACCACCCCTTGTTCATTTCCGAGTTAGGTGTCTCTCATGTTTTGTCACCCTCACTGATATTTTCACTCATTTTCTCTCCTTTCCCTTTATTCCCTTTCACTAATTTTTATATTCCCCAAATGAATGAGACCATATAATATTTGTCCTTTTCTGACTGACTTATTTCACTCAGCATAATACCCTCCAGGTCCCTCGTCAAAGCAAATAGTGGGTATTTGTCATTTCTAATGGCTGAGTAATATTCCATACATATACCACATCTTTATCCATTCATCTTTCGATGGACACCGAGGCTCCTTCCACAATTTGGCTATTGTGGACATTGCTGCTATAAACATTGGGGTGCGGGTGTCTCGGCACAACAGGTTTTAGACACTAGAATTTCAAGCGGAACACAAAAACCCTAGACATGATCATTTAGTACAAACAATTTCACCTAAACAAAGCCATTTCAACTGCTTTAAAAGATAATTTCACTTCAGTTTGCCAAAGCAGTTTAGATTTCAATTAATGATGAGAGCCACTGTAGTATCAGTTCCATGGTACTTACTAAAGTGTGTCAGGAGGACCAATGATGAGGACTTCCCACCGGTAAAGATCATTGTCATCTATCAAACCTGCTGAAAAGCCTTCCACAGGATTTTTGTTGAGTTCTGTGGGGGAGAAAAAATTAGAACTTTTAGGCATAAAATTTTCACCCAACAGATAAATTACAGAATATGAATATACATAGTATAAATTCCAAACCTTTTAGCAGATATACTGGGGTCCATTAGCAAAATGCTACCAGACGGCCAAATACTTGCATTTCTGTAAAGAGGGTCACCTGGCCCCTCATACGTCCACCGTGGTTTCCAGCAGGCTCTCAGCATTCTGGGGGGACCTCCGTGGTGGACACATCCTGACACACGGCCATCAGGCCCAGCCCCTCAGAGCCTGTGGCCCACAGGTGAGGGAAGCCAGCATGCCCAGGCATTCTTAATTCTTAGACTGTGCTCTGGGGGACACTTTCAAAAGCACCACGAGAGGACCTAATACCTTCTGTTGGAGTTTGCGGAGCTCACCCAGCCTTCACTGATACTAATGTGTGTCTATCTGTCGAGCCCTCTGTAGCCCCAGGGGGACACATCCACAGCCAGTGTTCATGCATGATTCCTCACTCAGCACAGAGGGAGCAAAGACTCCTCGCGTCTCGCCCACCCATGTGTGTTGACCCCTTTGCCAGGCACGCTTCCGGCATATGGGATGGCTTAAGAATAACAGCCAGATGGGCACCTGGCTGGCTCAATCGGGAGAGTGTGACTATTGATCCCAGGGTCCTGAGTTCCAGCCCCACATAGGGTGTAGAGATTACTTAAGTCAATCAATATATTTTAAAAAGAAGAATAGCTGGAGCCTACAGCAACGGCAGTGGCATCATGAGCTTCCCCCCTTCCAGAGAGACAGTGCTATGGAGTGGACAGAGGATGGTGGAAGCAAAATACTAGTGAGGTGGGGGCGCACAGGCCAACAAGGCTTAAGAATGACCTACTGGGGATCCCTGGGTGGCTCAGCGGTTTTAGCACCTGCCTTTGGCCCAGGGCACAATCCTGGAGTCCCGGGATCAAGTCCCGTGTCGGGCTCCCTATGTGGAGCCTGCTTCTCCCTCTGCCTGTGTCTCTGCCTCTCTCTCTCTCTGTGTCTATCATGAATAAATAAAATCTTAAAAAAAAAAAAAAAAAAAAGAATGACCTACTGATAGTGGGTATTATGAACAGATTTTTTTAAACAGCTGTTTAATGAAGTATAATTGACCTTCAGTGAATCGCACATATTTAAATAAAACTTGATATATATTAATATACATACACACCTGTAAAGCCATCAACACTATGATAGAAAATATATATACACCCTCTATATAAAAAAAAAAAACACAACAAGGAGCTCAAACAGTAGCACCAACTGGCTCCAAGTGAGAAGTGGGGACCGCACACTCGGGGCCTGAACAAGGGTGTGAGTCTCATGCTTCTGCCGTCAGGCTCAAAGAGCTCTAAGGACACTAGTGAGTGTAATACAACCCAGAGTGCTTTTACAGAGGACCGAACAGAGTGTGTTACCAACCCAGAAGATCTTAATTTTTGAGAAATAAGAAGGTGGTGCTATTTCAACAACTAGGATTTAACACTCCAACATGCCAGTGAAACACCGAGCCTAAAGTTAAATTTTATTTATATTTAAATACGAATGTCTTTTCTCATTATTTGAGAGATTTTTTTTAAAGTCTGAGTTTAAAAAAAAAAAAACTAAATAAATAAATAAACAAAAGTCTAAGTTTTCGCCTAAAAGGCATAGTAGACTTATCTAACGTTTTAAATCAGGACTGTATTTCAAAGGGCAAGAAATGTATTTTTACTTTTAAATAGCGAGTCAGGGATACCTGGGGGCTCAGTGGTTGGGTATCTGCCTTTGGCTCAGGTTGTGACCTCGGGGTCCTGGGATCAAGTTCCACATCGCCCCCCCCCCCCCGGGGGATAGCCTGCTTCTCCCTCTGTGTCTCTGCCTCTCTCTGTGTCTCTCATGAATAAATAAAATCTTTCAAATAAATGGCGAGTCTAAGATATTTTTAAGAGGATACTGAGGATGGAAAGACATGAAGCTAGGAACTGCATTTGCTTCTGCATGTGAACGCTCATGCCAGCTCCGGGGGTGAGGGGGCACCCTAAGACCCATGTCACGGTCCACAGGGTAGGGCACAGCACAGACCATACACTAAGGGCACTCATGCTCTTTTTCTAGATGAACATGTTCATATTTCTCAGACCATTTTCTTTAACATTGTATTCAAGACCTGTGGAAGATTCTATCATTTATCCAGAAATCATCTTCCCGCTGCATTTTCCATCAGAAGTCCAGTGGAGTTTTATAAATGGAGGTGGGTTAGCCCTGAAAGTAGCACATATGGTCAAAATTACCCTTGGGAATTTCCTCACATGTCCCATAAAGTACATGACTGCTTCTCACTCTTGTCAATGCATCATAATTCCCAAAATTCTTCTGCACATTCCCTCCATGCTTTTCTTCTACAGGAGTGATCACATCTACTGCTTGTAAGTAATGCAAAAGCAACACTGAAGATATCCAATATCTCACTTTTGTTGTGACTTCTGCCCCCAACAGGGGATCCCAAGGCCTAGACTCACAGGTATTCAGCAGGTTCCACCCACCTATGGTGGCAGAGTGATACCACACCTTCACAAACGCTTGTTTTCATGAGGTCTTACCTAAATAATTTACCAAATAATCTTTTGACTTCAGCTAAGCTCCCAGTAATTATACTTCTGCTAAGTTCCCAATAATTATACTTCTGCTAAGTTCCCAATTATACTTCTGCATGACACCCCGATTCCCATGGAAGTACCCAGTGCAATGATTTGGAGGGGCACATGAGCATCCTCAAGAGACAGGAAAGGGGTTCTAAAATCAGAGGAGACCTCTGAAATAAGACAAAGGATCTGGGTGGTTGCTGCAAGGCTTAGACAGAGGAGCCTATACAGAAACCTGAAACAGGGATCAGAGCTGGCTGGAACAAAGGAGGGTATACAGCCCAGGGCAGACAGAAGGTCAGAAGCCCTGTATCCATGGGACAATGACAAGCCTCTGAAGGGTTGGTGTTTTGTTTTTAAAACAATGAGGTGACCATGAGATTTACATTTCCAAAAACAAATCTTGCAGAGCATAAAAGATGACAGAGAATACAGCTGTAATGATGACAAAAACCAAAGAAAAAGGAAGCCTTAAAGGTAATCCTGGAAAGTGTACCTTTAGTAGATGCCAGTGGGAATATTGGCAGGGAACAGGGACATTTAGGATAAAAAAAATCAACCAACTAAACTTGGTGATGTGCAGGTTAAAATAACAAGTCTAAAATGACACAGAATTCCTCCAAAAGTTAAACACAAAGTTACCAAATACCCACTAGTTCACTCTTAAGTATCTATCCATGAGAAACAAAGACATCTGTCCACATACAAGTTTCACAAAAATGTTTATGTGTCACCATTATTCATGATAGTCACAGGTGGAAAAACCCAAACGTCCATGGAAGAACAAATTCTGGTGCGTGTACAATGGAATACTTGACAACTAAAAGGAATGAAATACTGACATATGCTACAACCTAGATGAACCTCAGAATCACCAGGCTCATTGAAAGAAACCAGACACCTAAGGTCATATATTGTAGGACTCCATTTATAGGACACGTCCAGAAAAGGTGAGTCCGTGGAGATGGAAAGCAGAGCAGAGTTGCCAATGGATGAGGGGAAGGGGAAACGGACACGGTGGGTGTCTGTGGGGTGATGGAAAATGGTTAGGAACTGAAAAGACAGTGGTTTGCACAAAACTGTGAATACACTCAATACAACTGAACTGTCCACCTGAAAACAGCTTAGATGTCATTTTAATTTTATATCAATTTTCAAAAATAAACAGGTTTCTCTGCAGAGCAACAGAGTAGAAGTCTGCTCCTTCTCAGAAATGAGACTTACGGGCATGAAAGAGGGAACTGAGGACCCCATGCAACTCTGCTTTCTGCTCCTTTTCCTGCTTCTAATTTTGCTGGGACCTGCACCCCCACTTCACACAGGCCTCAGAAAACAGACAGCGTGTGTCCTCCTTGCAAGGGACAAGGAGTCAGACCACGTCTAAGGAATGACCAGGTAAGAATGACTGGACGAAGCTACCATATGCATGTTCCTGACCGCAGGCACGAGACTACTGAACACCAAGCTCCCTGGCTCCAAGGAGTAACACCTGGACCCTCCTCTCTTGGTCAAGCCTGTTACTGGATGCCTGAGGTCATATACACTGGACCACAATCCTCAATAAAAAACCCTAGGCCCAGAGGACAGGAATCTCCTTTCCTCTCTAAGTCTCCCAGACACTGTCCACACCTGTGCTCTCTCTAGCCTTCAATAAACTCCGCTTTTACCTCCTGCTGGCTCACATTTTATTTCTATCCTGTGCAGCTGGGGATCCGGCCCACCAGCATCAGGAAGATGTATTCATTTGAGGGTTGAGAAAAAGAAACGATGATGGGTCTAACAGTTTTGTTTTTGTTTTTGTTTTTTTTTTAAGATTTTATTTATTCATGAGAGAAACGAGAGAGAGAAAGGCAGAGATATAGGCAGTGGGAGAAGCAGGCCTCATGCAGGAAGCCTGATGCAGGACTCAATCCTGGACCCCAGGATCACATCCTGAGCCAAAGGCAGACGCGTTGTCAACCACTGAGCCACCCAAGCGTCCCCAGTTTGTTTTTTTAAGAGAGAGAGAATATGAACCGGAATGGAGAGGAGGGACAGAGGGAAGGCAAGAGAGAGCATCTAAGGCAAGATGCACGCTTCAGCACAGAGCCTGACGTGGGGCTCCATCTCACCACCCTGAGATCATGACCTGAGCAGAAATCACAGGTCAGATGCTTAACCGACTGAGCCACCCAGGCATTCCTGATGATAGGCTTAGTTTTAAAAACCTATGGGCATAAATACACTGTGTTTTTTTGTTAATTCTTAAAGAGAGAAACTTGGGAGGGGGATAATCAGAATATTGTTGGAACTGAAGTCTCAAGATTGATAGCATCATCAAGGATGAGCCATAAGTATGAAGTCTATATAGAAGATCTAACAGAATGAATTCTAGAGATACCAATATTTGAGGATTAAAAAAAAAAGAGAGGCCATAAAAGTGACTAAGAATGGGAAGACAGAGAAGCAGGAGGAAACCCAAGAGAGAATTATATTAAAGAAGCCAATGGAGAAAGTTGCCAACAATAATAAACACACTACTCAAGAAAGAGGAGATCTAAAATCAATCCACTGGGTTCAGTAAAGGAAAGCCAAAAAGGCCCCAGGCATAACCAGTGTCAGAATAATGGAAAGGCAGGAGCCATTTAGGCAACACAGAGGTGACAAAAAGAAGGTAAGGGGAAAAAATACAAGTGGAAACTTTTTCTAAGGCCTGTAAATGGAAAAGTATAGTAGCCACACGTAGATAAAATTCCCACGGGTAGGGGATTCCCAGGTTGCTCAGCGGTTTAACACCTGCCTTTGACCCAGGGCGTGATCCTGGAGTCCTGGTATCGAGTCCCACATCGGGCTCCCTATGTGGAGCCTGCTTCTCCCTCTGCCTCTCTCTCTCTCTCTCTCTCTCTCTCTCTCTCTCTCTCTCATGAATAAATAAATAAAATCTTAAAAAAAAAAAAATCCGGGCAGCCCTGGTGACTCAGCGGTTTAGCGCCGCCTTCAGCCCAGGGTGTGATCCTGGAGACCCGGGATGGAGTCCCACATGGGGCTCCCAGCGTGAAGCCTGTTTCTCCCTCAGCCTGTGTCTCTGCCTCTCTCTCTCTCTCTCTCTCTCTCTCTCTGATGAATAAATAAAACTTAAAAAAAAAAATTCCCATGGGTGTTTAATGAGAAAGGCCAAAGAAAATGTTTCAACATCCTACCAACATTCAAATGTTAACAGGGATACCTCCCAATACATTCAAATCTGGATGGACTACAAGACAAAACTAACCAATAAACTTAATGAAAAAAAAATATAGGATTGTTTTTCTTACATAATTTTGGGTTGGAGGCGGCCCCCCTAAGCTACCTCCAACAGGCAAAGCTCGACAGACTGTACTGCACCAAATATTTTAAACCCAGCACAACAGTAAAGCTTCGTACAAAGGAGACACTGTTTGCAACATAGCAGGTAAGTCTACAAAAAATGAACAAAAAACAAACCAAGGACAAGGAAATGTCCTTGAGAATAACAATAGGTACAGGTACAAGGATGACAACAGGGAGAGGTATAAGTGATGGACAATAATGCATGAGCAGACTTTTACAATAGGTCATTACTGAGAGATAAAAGAGAATGGGAATAGGGGCTGCATATGAAAAATAAGAACTATACTTCTGAATTTGAATACAAGTTTCAGTATGAATTCATGATAAAGCTTTAAAAAATCTAAGCTCTGGGGATGCCTGGGTGGCTCAGGAGTTGAGCATCTGCCTTTGGCTCGGGGTGGGATCTCGGGGTCCTGGGATAGAGTCCCGCCATCGGGCTCCCCACCCGGAGCTTGCTACTCCCTCTGCCTATGTCTCTGGTTCTCTCTGTGTCTCTCATGAACAAATAAATAAAATCTTAAAAAAAAAAAAAAATTCTGTGCTCTGTCCACAGAAAGGTCTAGGAACAATGACCAGCCCTGTAGAAACAAGCATCACTAGTGCCCAGAATATGGCTCCAGATAGGATTTACTACTTACGGGGACCAGGGAATACTCAGAGAAATGGCTAAGTACAGGTCTCTGAAAGCACATGTCCTAGGCTCAGGTCATACACGCCAAATCAAAAGGAAGCTGTCAAATAATACTATGGTCTTCTTCAAAGGACTCATCCAAGCTTTGTGCGGTGGCAGTATCATAGGCCAATGAGGTTTATCTGAGGTGTGATTATTGCTAATTGAAAAGGATTCATCCAACTTAGAGAGGTTCCCACTGGCCACATATGAGACAATATGAGTATCAATGATGCTAATAAACCATTTTGTTGTTTTGAAAACCAATTAAAAACGGCATAAGATTCAAGATTTATTCTTACTTTTCTATACAAAATTATACTACCAAGTAATCAAATAGTAATTACAATTTGATCAAATGAGGTATCTCTCCATAGAAATAATCCAGTTAAAAAATGAAAAATGGACACATTGCCATACTGTCATTTTGGTCCAGGCATTTTAAAAAGGAAGACAGGGCAGCCCCGGTGGCACAGTGGTTTAGCACTGCCTGCAGCCGGGGGTGTGATCCTGGAGACCTGGGATAGAGACCCATGTCTGGCTCCCTGCACGGAGCCTGCTTCTCCCTCTGCCTGTGTCTCTGTCTCTCATGAATAAATAAATAAAATCCTTAAAAAAATAAAAATAAAAACAAATAAAAAGGAAGACAACCAGTCATTATGTATCTCCTGATAAACCACCATTCAGGAAGTGATCTCACCTCGCTCACAAACCTGAGCCTGTCCATGCCCCCAGACACAATTACCAATTTCAGAAACACACAGAGAAATGTGGTTACGCACAGCACGGGACACACACCATCAGCAAAGACCACACTGCAGGGAAATTTTAAAAGGCAGGGCCTGGAAAAGCTTCAATAAACATACCACATGGGGAACGGAAGAGAGAACTAAACTCAAGAGTTTTAAAAAAAGGTCACCTGCCAGCCGCCGGCTCCTGCGCCTGCTCTTCGGCTCCCTGCCCACTCCAACCAACCATGCTCTCCGCCCTCGCCCGCCCTGCCGGCACCGCTCTCCGCCGCAGCTTCAGCACCTCGGCCCAGAACAGTGCTAAAGTAGCTGTGCTTGGGGCTTCCGGAGGAATTGGGCAGCCCCTCGCGCTGCTTCTCAAGAACAGCCCCTTAGTGAGCTGCCTGACCCTCTACGATATTGCTCATACACCCGGAGTGGCCGCAGATCTGAGCCACATCGAGACCAGAGCAACCGTGAAAGGCTACCTCGGACCTGAGCAGCTACCGGATTGCCTCAAAGGCTGCGATGTGGTGGTTATTACAGCCGGAGTCCCAAGAAAACCAGGCATGACACGGGATGACCTGTTCAACACCAATGCCTCAATTGTGGCCACCCTGACTGCTGCCTGCGCCCAGCATTGCCCTGAGGCCATGATCTGCGTCATTTCAAATCCGGTCAACTCCACCATCCCAATTGCAACGGAGTTTTTCAAGAAACACGGAGCTTAATACCCCAATAAAATCTTCGGGGTGACGACCCTGGACATTGTCAGGGCCAGCACTTTCATTGCAGAACTAAAGGGTTTGGATCCCGCGCGAGTCAATGTTCCTGTCATTGGCGGTCATGCTGGGAAGACCATCATCCCCCTGATCTCTCAGTGCACTCCCAAGGTGGACCTTCCCCAGGACCAGCTGACAGCCATCACTGGGCGGATTCAGGGGGCCGGCACGGGGGTGGTGAAGGCCAAAGCTGGAGCAGGCTCTGCCACCCTGTCCATGGCATACGCTGGAGCTCGGTTTGTCTTCTCCCTTGTGGATGCAATGAATGGGAAGGAAGGAGTTGTCGAATGTTCCTTTGTTAAATCCCAGGAAGCAGACTGTGCCTATTTTTCCACACCTTTACTGCTGGGGAAAAAGGGCATCGAGAAGAATCTAGGCATTGGCAAGATCTCCCCTTTTGAAGAGAAGATGATAGCAGAAGCCATCCCCGAGCTGAAGGCCTCCATCAAAAAGGGAGAGGAGTTTGTGAAGAACATGAAATGAAAGGGCAGCCAGCTAGCAGTCCGTTTCCCTAACTTATGAAGGCATCATGTCCCTGCAAAGCCATCTCCTGTCCTCATGTTTCCGTTGCGTTAACCACCAGTGTCATGTTAACGTCACCGCCCCTTCCAATCGCAAGTCTGTCAGTGTGTGTGTCAATAAAAGCAGGCTTCCATTTTCTTTTTTTTTTAAAAAAAAAGTTTTAAAAAAATATATGACACATGCAAAAAACTGAAGGCTAAGTAGATATTAGATAATATTAAGTTACTAATATAACATTTATGATATTAACCAATTATTAGCTTTTAAAAATGTGGTTGTGGTAACAGGCTGGTCTTTTATCCCCATTTTTTAGAGACATATACTGAAATGTTTATAGGCAAATGAAAAATGATACATGATTCTGTGATGGGCTTCAAAATCATATGGGATGGATAAAACTGCTCACAACCTACTAATTCCTGAGGCTAGGTGAGTACATGGAGAGTCAGGTACCAATCAGTCTACTCTTGTGTTACTATATGCCTAAAATTTTTCTCAAATAGTTAAAAAAAATGCTTAAAAGGCACTCTAATGTCTCTAAAAATAATGCTTTACAATTTTTTATCAATCACATGAAAACACGCTATCATTGAGCCTCAGCAAAAATATGAGGTCTTAGAACAACAACATTCAAAGACCTAACTATGTATCATTTTATACTTTACTCTTAAGGAAATAAGCTACTTTAACTATAAATACACGTTGCCAAAACCAATGGTTGGTTAAGTCTAACTGCTACAAAGCCAAATACAAACTGATATTTATAGCCAAGCAGTGACCTTCCTTTGTGTCTGGGTGGCTGTGGCCTCCTGGTCCAGGAAATGTGCATTCCTGTCCAGTCTGTTTCTATAACACATAACTGGCTCGAAGATGCAATTCTGTAAGTGATTATTTTTACACTGGCTTATTTTTGAACTTTTGAAATAACAAACAGAACCTTTTATCCAGATACCATCTAATGACTCCTCCTAAGTATCGAGGTGGTTTATTAAAATAATTTTGACCTTATTGTAAGAATAAATTACCATTTAATTTAAAACATTTAAGTCACCACAAACCAAGTAACCCAAATAAATAGAGAAAACATTTGTTTCCTCCAAGCTTCCATTAGTTCATCAATATGATACAGTATTATGTCAGTCAGACCTGGGTGTGAATGCCAACTCACTCCCTGGCCTTGTAATGATGAATGAGTTGTTTCTTGCTCCTTTCTTTCTCTCTCTCTCTCATATTCATTCCTTCTGAGTCTCATCCCCCTCACTGGTAAAGCATGGTAAAACCTACAACAGCTCTTCCTTTAAAACTGCTCACTGGGCTACAGGTTACCAAAAGAATAATCAATGTTCTTTAGAATTCTGAAGTCTGGGGAAATACTACCTACCCTACATCTAACACATCACACTCAACTGTTTAGTTCCAGTAGGAGCTGTCCAACAAAGACCCACATGCAGGGCCATAAGAATGAGTGAATGAATACAGACTCAAGCCAGAAGAATGAGATCTTCTGGATGATTTTTCAAACTGGCATTAAAGAAAGGAAGTCCCAACTCCATGGGGAAGCTGTGCCATGAAGCATGGCAGCTGTTCAAATCTCAAGGAGAAGGGTGGTATGAGAAAATGAAGCCAAAATTGAGATAAATGAAAAAAGTAAGCAACAGCAAGAGAGGTTCTAACAGAACTCTAGCTCCTGACACCTGGTACACTCTTGCCCTTCCATAAATCTGGAGGAGCCGAATGTCCTTTGTTTTTGGTTGTTTTTTTTTTTTTTTAAGATTTTATTTATGAGAGAGAGAGAGAGAGAGAGAGAGAGAGAGAGAGAGAGAGAGAGGCAGAGATACAGGCAGAGGGAGAAGCAGGCTCCACGCAGGGAGCCCAATGCGGGACTCAATCCCGGGACTCCAGGGTCACACCCTGGACGAAAGGCCGTGCTAAACTGCTGAGCCACACCCAGGGATCCCCCAAATGTCCTTTTGTATCCATACTTCATTCTAGCTCAACTCCTATCCCTTCCAACTAAGGGTACTTATTTCTCCTTTCGAAGAGTTGTATTTTCTAAGCTCACATCCAGTTGGACTCTGCCGACTTCTGCCCCCTCCCCTCCCTGAATAGGGCACAGCCAAGGTCCTCAACTTTCCTTCCAGCTTCAACCACATCACTGGGAATACAAAGGTTAAAGGCTGTTCGCAGCGACTGCAGCAGTGGCAGTGGCAGCGCACAATCCCAGCCACCCATCCGCCCAGGGTAGGTGAACAGGGAAAGTCTGTTCCTACTGCCAGGAATGCAGGTGAGAGTCAATCACTTTACTACATCCTACATCCTGATTTTCTTAAGTATTGCCCAAATTAAATTAAGGTTTCTGGGTATAAAATTCTCAAAACCAGGTTCTGTTTTACTCAGTATCTAGCAGACCTTATCTCCTTATCTACCTTTTTTTGTACAATGAAACTAGGTTAAATTACTCTAATTTATCAATACCTGGAATTTGCTTTCTTTTGTATTCACCTACACCTGTGGTCTCAACAACCTCCAAGTGAAGCTGACCGCTCCCTACCATCCCTGTTACTGTCAACAGGAGACTCACAGTAAAAAAAAATCTCACAGCACAATAATGATGTTTTTGAATCTCTATGCCATTTCAGTTCAAGTTGACTTAAGCCATCTAATAACACATATAAAAATCCAGGAAGACTCAGATAAAGAGTCTCAAAGAAAATACTGCAATATATCTTTAAAAAAAAAAAAAAAAGACCTGAGGGGCACCAGGGTGGCATAGTCGGTGAAGTGTTTGCCTTCAGCTGGAATCATCATCTCAGGGTCCTGGGATCGAGTCCTGCAATGGGCACCCTGCTCAGTGGGGAGTCTGCTTCTGCCCTCCACTTGTGTGCTCACTTGTGCTCTCTCAAATAAAAATAAAATTTTAAAAATTTTCAATGATTTGAAAGAAGGCATTATTTATAAAGCAACAGACACCTTCAAGGCAAGCAAGAAAAACTTAGAAAAGAAACAAAATGAGAAAAAACAGACAGGGATTACTGTCATATTAGAAAGGACAAATGTTTCTTAGCATCTCTAGTAAATAAATCATGGTCCTAATGTTAAGGAGGTAAACGATTATACACTTGAACGGAGTGAAGACAATAAAGGGAGATCTGGTATTCACAAACGGATGAGAATATAAAAAGGCCACAAATAAATAAAACTCTCCCATACTAACTAAATACACAGCCTGATAACACACCACACAGGCCAGGAAAACCATGGCACCAAACGCAGGCCACCAGAGCACGTGTGCGGTGACCGAGAAGCGGTGGGGTGGGCAAGGCAGGGGCAGGGCAAGGGCAAGGGCAGGGGCAGGGCAGGCCCGGGGCAGGGCAGCCCAGTCATCTCTGCAGCACTCCCTTCAGGAGGGAGCAACCAGGGGAGCACCACAGATACGGAACCAGAAGAGGTGGCCAGGGAACGAGGGCAGTAAGTGTTCCCCAACACCAAGAGCTAAGGACTCCAGAAGTACATGGCACTGCCTGGAGTAACTGCTGGGAAATGAATCAAAATAAAGAATTATGCAACAGAAAAGCCAGACTAAAAAGACCAGCGTACTCACTGACCCCATGTAAATACGTAACTCAAACTAAAGCACCATGACTGGTTCTAAACTTTTAAAATTAGGTTATAAACCCTGATCATGTAAAAATAAAACTTACACCCCACCCCACCCCCAAAAAAAAAAAAATCAGGAAAGGGAAGACAGGGAAGGAGGAGAACATGTGTATGTTTGTTCCTGGGCCAGGTGACCAAGAAATGAATGCCTTCTCTCACAACCACCCAGAGGCCTTCATAATCTCTCCTATCCACTCTCCGGCTCTTTCAGGAATCTATGGTTCAATCAGGTTTCCAATAACACCTTTTAGCTTGTTGTGTTTTGTTTCAGTCAAATGCAATCTAGTTAAGATTTTTAACTGGCATGCATATGATAACTCTGTGTTTCCACCTGCACATATGCATTCAAAGTGTCTGGAATGCTGTTTGTCAAATGTCAGTGATGGTTATTACTATGTGCGTGGTAGGGTTCTTTCAACTTTATTCTTTTTTTAAGATTTTATTTATTTATTCATGAGAAACAGAGAGGCAGAGACATAGGCAGAGGGAGAAGCAGGCTCCCATGGGGAGTCTGATGAGCCAAAGGCAGATGCTCAACCACTGAACCACCCAGGCATCCCTCAACTTTATTTTTACTTCTATTTTCTTAATTATAAAAAACGCCATTCATTCTAAAATAACACAGGAAAATAAAATGTAAGCAGTTAATCACTCTACCTTCTCATCCTCCAAAAATAAACACTGTTAACAGTTTGCTATACACATTCTGGTTTTGAACAACACCCCTTATGTACAGAAAATGGAATCACTTTATACCATGTGGTCATGTAGGTATGGCATATACATTAGATACTTGGTTCCTCCTATTTTTTTTTCCAGGTATAGATAACACTGCCATAGAGCATTCTTGTGCTGTCCTAGTACCTATGAGGAAGTATACCCCAAATCTAAACTCCTGTTAGTTGGGGCAGCCCAGGTGGCTCAGCAGTTTAGCACTGCCTTCAGCCCAGGGCCTGATCCTGGAAACCTGAGATCGAGTCCCACGTCAGGCTCTCTGCATGGAGCCTGCTTCTCCCTCCGCCTGTGTCTCTGCCTCTCTTTTTCTCTGTGTTTCTTGTGAATAAATAAAATCTTTTAAAAAATTAACTAAATTAACTAAATAAACTTCTATTAGTTGAACTATGGTCAAAGGAACATTCACATCAATCATAAAAAGTTTATTTCAACTTATATCCCTAAAAACACTGTAGGTACCTATTTCCCTACAGCACTGCTAACACTGGGTATTATCCTTTTCCCACTGAGCACTAATAATTAATATTTTTTACATGCATTACCTATTTATATTTTTTGCCCCCTTTTTTTTATATTAAGTGATTCAGCTTCTTACTGATTTGAGCCTTTTAAACATTATGGCTCTGGATAACTGCCATTTTGTTTTAAAATACTTTTTATTTGCTTTATTTAGCTTTGCAAATTTTAGTGTTTTGCTAAGCAGAAGTTCAAGCAATGTAACTTAAAAAAAAGTCAATATTCTTCATGGATCCTTCGTTCATCATGCTTAGAAATACCCCCTTCCCTCTGCTCCAGACTAAAAAATACTTGATTATTTTCTTCTAATGGTCTTTTTATCTTTTGTTTTATTTCAATTACTGGCTAATAGTTTGTCTACAGTCAGGTTCCAAATCTGTAAAAGGAGGATAACAGTGTCTACTTCATGTCTGAAGAATATACTCACACGTGTACAGTGTCTAACCTACTGCTCAGCACATTGGAAACACTAATAACTATCATGATCCTTTTATAATTTATGTAAACATAAAGATACAAATCCAGTTCCCATCTACCTATCTCAAATAGGACTAGTCAGGTGTTCCGGGGAATTTTATTAAATAATCCATCTTTTCCCCAGGATCTGGAAAGCCAATTATTAGTGGACCCTGGACGGGAAGGCGATCAAGCCCTAACTCACTACTTGGCTTCGGACTCATCTGTAACAGCATTTCCTTATAAAGTTTTTCACTCCCCCTGAGTATCTACCCAGAAGCTGAAATAATCCAAACTGAGAGTCTTATTGTCATTTGTTATATGCATACATAAACTCCTAAGTTGGCTACAGAGCACCTAGAAAAGAGTCCAAATAAACTATTAAAAATTACACCCCTAAACTTCCCTAAATTCTCTATAATACTTGTTTTTATGACTGGGAAAACCATATTTTAGGCAAAGTGGGAAAAGGAAGAACTTAATGGTAGTGAGTCTTTTCAAAAATATGCAGGAGATAAAAGCAGACAGTGTGAGCGCACACGTGTGCTTTAAAATCTCTACTAGCTTTTCTGGGCACCTGTAACGACCTAAGACAAGCATTCCACAAAGCCCAGATAAAATGTCTACGGAGAGTCAAACATGTAAACTATTTCCAATTGGGGAAAACAGCAGATCCCTAAAGAAAAAAAGGAATTCAACTATACTATAAAAATAAAAAGTAAAAAGAAATTTAAAGAAAAAAGAGGTACTAAGGCTCGAGGCAGGTGGCGCAGACCATCTGCAACAGAGCAGGTAGTTCTGAAGGCAACCAGGAAGGGGCTGGAACCAGAGCAAAGGAAGCTGTCTTTCCTCTGCTAACCAGTGTTTGGCTGAACTGCATTCCACTGCCTGTAAAAGGAAGAATGATGAGCAGCCCGAGTGGCTCAGCGATTTAGTGCCACCTTCCACCCAGGGCCTGATCCTGGAGACCTGGAATCGAGTCCCACATCGGGCTCCACACCTGCATGGAGACTGCTTCTCCCTCTGCCTGTGGCTCTTGCGCCTCTCCTCTCTCTCTCTCTCTCTCTCTCTCTCTCTCTCTCTCTCTGTGTGTAATGAATAAATAAATCTTTAAAAAAAAAAAAAGGACGAATGAAACAATTTCACAAAAAAAATGAGATGCAGTAACACATCATCAGGTGAAGACTCAGTGAACACGTAACAGCCCCCACCCTGCCTCGCTCAACATTACAGAATGCTGTGGGATTCAGAGCCAAGGCCCAGATGGCTACAGCACCCAAACTCTCATCACTTAAGTTGGAAGCCAACCTCTACGCACACATCTGAGACACCAGCACGCAAGAGAAGGCAACTCCCTTGCTGCGTCCCTATCACTCCCTGCGTGTTACTCCATTAACAATCTGAATGACCAGCATGGTCAAATTTAGTTTTCAGTCATCAATGAAACCTTTGCACAAAGCCCACCCAGTGCTCAGAGGTACGCTGAAGCAGAATGTCCTCTCGTGATCTTCCTTATAAATGAAGAACTCAGAAGCAGGTATTTTTTAAGCCAATGGTTTATACAGATGCAGAATGCATCTCAGAGTTAAAATGTTAGTGTGGATATGTGTTAAATTCTACTTAGTAAAGTCCTTCCTTAAAGCTGTTTTAAATTCACTACAGCTAAAAAAAAAAAAAAAATTCACTACAGTTCCAAACAATATTTTGCATTTTGATTTGGTAGGCAAAAAATATAACTTACTGTCAAATTATTAGTGAGGTGAGCTTTATTTTTTTTTAATTTTTTTTATTTATTTATGATAGTCACAGAGAGAGAGAGAGAGAGAGAGAGAGAGAGAGAGAGGCGCAGAGACACAGGCAGAGGGAGAAGCAGACTCCATGCACCGAGAGCCCGATGTGGGACTCGATCCCGGGTCTCCAGGATCGCGCCCTGGGCCAAAGGCAGGCGCCAAACCGCTGCGCCACCCAGGGATCCCGGTGAGCTTTATTTTATACACAAATTACAAATAAATAACATGTTCTTGTCATTTATCTTTTTAAAAAAGACGCTCGTTTTTCTTAACTCATTTATTAAGTAAAATTTCCAGGGACATCTGGGTGGCTCAGTGGTTGAGCACCTGCCTTTGGCTCAGGTCATGATCCTGGGGTCCTGGGATTGAGTCCTGCATGGGGCTCCCCGCAGGGAGCCTGCTTCTCCCTCTGCCTGTGTCTCTGCCTTTGTGTGTCTCTCATGAATAAATAAATAAAATCTTTAAAAAAATAATAAAATTTTCAATTTTAAGTATTATATTCAAATAATCCATCTTAGTCCTCTTTTCTAACTTTCAGTTGATTTTCCTGGAATTTTAAAGGAGATCTGTCTTTGATAACGTATCATTTGGTTTTACTTTGTTTCCATTATTTCTCTCTTGCTTTTTGTCTCATTTTCCTATATCAGCTAGAACATTATTAAAAATACAATCAACAGTAGCGATGTACACCTTTTTATTATTCCTGATTTTTAAATATTACATATTAATTACTGCTGATTTTCAACAACTATTATTTACACATTAAAGCAGTTTCATTCTTTTTCTATGGCTCTAAATTGCTTTTTTTGTTGTTGCTGTTTGGTTTTTAAAATGTAAAGAATGAAAGTTGAATTTTTTCAAACTATTTTTCATTCATTCATTCATTCGTTTATTTATTTATGATAGACACACACAGAAAGAGAGAGAGAGGCAGAGACACAGGCGGAGGGAGAGGCAGGCCCCATGCCGGGAGCCCGACACAGGACTCGATCCCGGGACTCTAGGATCACTCCGTGGGCCAAAGGCAGGTGCCAAACCGCTGAGCCACCCAGGGATCCCCTCAAACTATTTTTCAAACATATTTTCAAACAAAATATGCCTTTTGAAATATAACATATAATATATATAATATATACATTATGTTATTGCTGACCCACAATCACATGGGACTGCTTCTCCTTTAATGTACTAATGTACAGTACCAGCAGGAACAGTAATGCATCACCTTCGCATCCCTAAGTGGAATCCCACTGGTCATTTACTATTCTGCAGGCTTCAACTTGCTAAGATCTTACTGAGGATCTGGCATCTATACTGGGATTGGTCCAGAGTGCTTTTCTTTTTTAATAAACGTTTTTATTTGAGCACAGTTGACACACAATGTTACCTTAGTTTCAGTGTACAACACAATGATTCGGCCTCTCTATACCTCATTCTATGCTCACCATAGTGTAGCCAGCACCTGTCACCCTAAAGGCTGCTACAGTATCACTGACTATCTTCCTTGCACTGTGCCTTTTACTTTTGAGGCTTATCCCTTCTGTATCTGGATGCCTGGATCCCCCACGCCCCACCCATTCTGCCCACCCCTCCTCCACCCTCTGGTCCAGAGTGTTTCCACGCTGTCAGATTTTGATACCATAGTTATAATAGGCTCAAATGAAACAGGAAGCTTTATAATCTTCATAATAGTTATAATTCATGTCACATGAGTAAGTGACATGAATATCAGAATAAACAGATCAATACAACATGCTAGACAAAAACAGGCTCTTTGGGAATTTATAGAATTATCCATTGGGGAAGAGAGGAATAAGTCTAAGACTTATATCACATTATACATTTATATATAAGCTATAATAATTTTTAAATTATTTTAAAGTTTTTAATAATTTTCAAACTAAAATAATTTAGTTTTGATTTTTTTATTCACTAGCGGGACTAAGCAAGACATGGAACTCAAAAGTCACACCAGTCAATTAACAGCTTTGTCTACACAGAAATGAATGATAGGAAAAAATCATTCCTGGCTGACTCAGTCAGTGGAGCACTGCAATGCCTGATCTCAAGGTTGAGAGTTCAAGCCCCATGTTGGGGGTAGAGCTTACTTAAAAAAAAAAAGATTACTAACACATGATCGAGTTTTAACATACTTCTGCTGCACGTGTTAGTGGATTCACGTAACAAATACCAAAAAAAGGCAACACACAAAGTAAAATCTAGGATGGGTGATACAAATCAAGATGCTGCATCACAAATGCATACTAAACACAATACTGATTCCTGGTTCTACCACAATGTCCTCCCTTGCCGCAGGGAGAAACAGGCGGGGCCAAGATTTCTTCCCAAGAGGAGAATCATAGGTGTGACAGGGTGGGGACAGCAGTAACATACCACTATGTTAACATATTACTTATGTGTATTTTTTTTTACTTATATGTATTAATTCATTATGGCAAGCCTCCCCCATCATCTTAAACTCCTCTTCAAACCTTTCCCTCAGTGGTACTGATAGATGATGTTCTTCTAATTACCATTCATTTTATTTGTAGGTGTTTTTTTTTCTCATTATCATCACATCAACAAAAGGAGAGAACCCTGCTGCATGGCCAGAAATGGAGTGAGAGCAACACAACCTTTACCAGCAAGCACACAGTACAGTGATCTCCACATGAAGCCAAAGCGGCTTCTCAGTGGGATGTCCTGTGAAAACACAGGTAAACATGAGCAAGGGGCCCAGAGGAGCACAGGCCCAAACAAAACCAAAGACAGGAGTCTGACTGTGATCACACTTCCCACAACCACACATAAGACTGTTTCTATGCAAGAGAAATAAAAATGCAGGAGGTACAGATGGCTGTTCTGGAGAAGAGAGAAGCCCTCCGTACAACAAATTTATAACCAGTCAGCACGGACGCCGCCAAGCACCATGTGGACACAGCAACAGGCATTTGGTGTTGTGCAAGGTGGGAGGAGGTGAGAGGACAGGATTCAGTAGGAAAGTCAGGTTGTTGAGCAAGTCCTGGCTGGTCTTGGAGACAGCGGACATTACATATCACCGGAAAACAGCCACTGCTGACAGTGAGGCTACTACACATCTTTTTAGTAAAGAGGATAATACTGGAAACCAGCTCTGTAATCTCTAAAGCAGGCCCTTTCTTAGAAATGAAAGCCATCTTATATTTTCATTTCACAGAACAAGAAAAAAATGCCAGGCTAACTGCTCACAGAGAAAAGCCGACAGGCTACCCTAAAGCCTCTGCTGCTGTGCTCAAAACACCACCCCTGAGGGGCGCCTGGGGGCTCCGTCACTTGAGCCACCGCCTCTTGATCTCTTGATTTCGGCTCAGGTGGCAGTCTCAGGGTCCTGACTCTTGATCTCTTGATCTCAGCTCAGGTCGCAGTCTCAGGGTCCTGGGATGGGTACCTCGATGCCCCCCACCCCACTCTGTGCAGAGTCTGCTTGTCCCTCTCCCCCTACCCCTCCACCCGGGTGCACATGCTCTCTCTCTAATAAATATATAGCATCTTAACAAAAAATACAGTACTTGAGAAAACGTTGCAAAATGGTTTTCTCTATATATAGCTTTTTAGTATTTTTGAAAAAAAATGGGAGGGACACTATAAAAAGCAATATTAATATTTTTATAATCAGAAAATAAAGCTACTTTTATGGCAGGATGAGTACTGAGTCTACTTTCATCCTACTCGTTCTTTCTCTTCACAACCTCCCCCATTTCCTGAACCATACAGGGTCAAGACTTACTCTCTGACTCCCCTTCCATGTACGACCAGTCCCTTCAACATAACTAAAGATCCTCTGGGGGCTTCATCGGGGAAGCACCTGCCTTCGGCTCTGGTCAAGATCTCTGGGTCCTGGGATCGAGTTGTGCGTGGGCACCAGGCTCCCTGCTCAGCCAGGGGTCTGCTTCTCCTTCTCCCCCAGCCCCTCCCCCTGCTTCTGTGCTCTCTCCCAAATAAATAAATAAAATCTTAAAAAAAAAAAAAAAGAGGAGCCTCTAGTCACCCTTGCTAGATGTTCCTTCCTTGCAAAATATCTCCACCATCTCTCTTCTTTCAGCATAGCCTAGGTTTATTTATTTTTTTTTTAGGATTTTATTTATTTATTCATGAGAGACAGAGAGGCAGAGACACAGGCAGAGGGAGAAGCAGGTTCCCTGTGGGGAGCCTGATGTGGGACTCCATCCCGGGACTCCAGGAACACGCCCTGGGCCGAAGGCAGGCACCAAACCACTAAGCCACCCAGGGATACCCATAGCCTAGGTTTAATCCTAAAATACGATAAAACTATCTCAACTGTTTTCCACCTATACTAAAGGCTGTCTTCTGTATTTACTGGAAAGATGGTTGAGGGTGTTATTTATTATACTCAAATAGTGTGTACCTTCCTTATGAGGGAAGGCATTCAAGAGAAATAATTTTCTGACCTCAGCAATGCATAGGCTTCTTCAGAGTATGTGGCTTATGTTTTTATCTTATCTATTCCATGAACTGCATCACTCATCCAATCTGCCTCTAAATTTTGGCTGCGAGAATACTGAACAGGCAGTTTATACCAGCAGTAAGTACACAGAATTGTTCGGTATGTATTTTTATTAAAAGATAATTCTAGTGAATACTTTATGCCTGTATCCATTTTCCCCTTTTGTTCTCTCTTCTAATAGTTGATGTCAATAGTTACCTAAAGGTATTCATTTATTCAAATTTTTACTTGAGTTATGTGCCAGACACTGGAGATACATACAGCAATGAGCAAAACAATCTTTGCTCCCTTTGACAGTCTGCAGATCATTTATTCTGGTTGGAAAAGACAAACAAATATAAGGTATACCAGGAAGTGATGCTTTCTGTGAAGAAAAATAAAGCTGTGGAGAAGAAAACAGGACCAGGATGAGGCATAGTAGTGGGCATAGTTTACAAAACCTTCAAGTGGGAGCACTTGTACACATCTGGGCATTTCAAGAATCCCCATAAGCCACCACAAAACCCTTTTTGAATGAGAAAGAGAAAAAATGATAGTCCAACTCATCAAACCAAAAAATATTTAAACAGCACTTTATCTCCAATCTCTCCCACTCAAACACATTTCTGGTGATGGTGAAGGTTGCACAATGTGAATGGATGTAATGCCACTAAATCGTACCCTTCAAAATGCCTCAGCCCTCACCTCTCCCCTGGTAGATCGCCAACTCCCTTAGACAGAGCCTCCCTCTGGAATCTAGCTCCATCATACTCCCCGCCTGCCCTGTGGCTGGGCACACCACCTGGGTTTAGGAATTGCACTCCCCCCGCCCCGCACCTCCCCTCCAGACTTCCATCCCTCAGGCTTCAGTGACTCTCTCCTTCATCCCGCCACTGCTCATTGCATTAATGGCTCTTTTTTTTTTTTAATTTTAATTCAATTTACCAACATATACTACATCATTAGTTTCAGATATAACGTTCAATAATTCATCAGTTCCATGTAACATCCAGTGCTCATCCCATCATGTGCCCTTCTTAATGCCCATCACCCAGTTGCCCTGTCCCCCCCACCCAATCCCCTCCAACAACCCTCACTCAGTGTGTTTCCGAAATGGAAGTAAGGGTCTCTCATGGTTGGTCTCTGTCTCTGACTTCCCATTCAGTCTTCATTCCATTCCCCTATGAACCTCTGCACTGTTTCTTATATTCCTCCTATCAGTGAAACCATAAGACAATGGTCTTTCTCTGATCAACTTATTTCACACAACATAATAGCCTCTAGTTTCATGCACGTCAATATAAATGGTAGGTATTCATCTTTCCTGATAGCTGATATTCCAGTGTATATCTACACCACATCTTTATCCATTCATCTGTTGAAGGACATATCAGCTCCTCCCACAATGTGGCTACTGTGGACACTGCTGCTGTGAACACTGGGGTGCAGGTGCACCTTCAGATCACTACATCTGTATCTTTGGGCTCTTTAATGGCTTGTTTCCCTCCATCTCCACTCCAAGATCTCGTCATCTGTCCTCCTCCTCTGTGCATTTGCACACAACAAAGCCTTCAAGTTCTACCTTCTGTAGAGGATTACTTCCAAATTTACCTTTCTCAAGCTTCTAGCTTCAGAAAATCTTACCAGAGCTCAACCTGAACCCACGCTCTGTCCTAAACCATTCTTCCATTTGACTTTATGTCAGTCCCCTCCCCTGTCGCCCAGCCTTGCAGCAGGCTCCTGATGGCTAACCTCTCTCCAACCTGCCTCCACTGTCCTTCCAAGCAATCCAACCTGCAAACTGCCACCAGACTATTCTTCCTCAGACATAATTCTCGTCCTCTGTGATTCAACTTCAAAATAAAGTTTTCCATCATTTTATCTCTTCCTACACATCCTCTGCATCCCTGAACACCCTTACAGGGGTGCTCATACTGACAACTGCCGACTTCCTCCTAAACCATATCTGGCCCCCTCTCCTCATGCCAAACCAGGAATATAAGTTACCTTTCTCACTTGTGCTCCCTGCCACTTTGTATTACTGAGTTTGCCACATTCTGGCCATATTAATTAATTTAGGTTTATTTTAATAATTCAATTATATTGTAAAATGCTCAAGGAGAGCCATTAATTTAGGGGAGAGGATATGCAAAAACTCACCTGATAGCTGTAACACACAAACCCGTCGGTATAAACCCTACACTTACCAGAACCATGCTAAGCACAGATTCCATATAGCACTTGTTGATTTACAGAAAATGTATATTAAGTTCCTACCATTACTACAGTTTGCCAAAATCACACTGAAATCTAGGCAATTCAAATGGATGCACAATCACACTTGACTATAATTATGCATAGTGTGGGGTTTGAGAGCAGTAATCAGCAACAACCAGATCAGCTTATTCTGGGTTCAAACTAGCTTTAACTCTTTTCACAATATGACTCTGCTTTAACAGGTGTGCTTTCTAGCTCCTTTACTCTTAATCCTGGCAAAACAGACTACAGATTTAGACTCCTAGCTGACGTCCAGAGCAATGTTCCCGACACAAGCACTCACGCTGTCTACTCTAGATGCAGCACCAGGCTATAAGCAATGCTGGCCTCCTGTCCCCAGCTCACAAGACATCCCCTAATACAGCATTCTTCCCTACCACATCCTGAGGAGCATACTTCTGTTTTCTGACTCAGCTGCAATCACAACCACCTGATTATCCATACTCTTACACGCTGCCTTACATACCTCTTTAAACCACATGGCTCACATACACATACTATCTATGTAAATATACAGCATAAGAGTAAAAAGGACAAACACTTGAAAGAAACTGAAAAAAATATTTTTTAATGTTTTTTTTCTTTTATTTATTTACGATAGTCATACAGAGAGAGAGAGAGAGAGAGACCCAGGCAGAGGGAGAAGCAGGCTCCATGCACCGGGAGCCCGACGTGGGACTCGATCCCGGGTCTCCAGGATCGCGCCCTGGGCCAAAGGCAGGCGCCAAACCGCTGCGCCACCCAGGGATCCCCGAAAAAAATATTTTTAAAATGAGACCCTTGGGATCCCTGGGTGGCGCAGCGGTTTGGCGCCTGCCTTTGGCCCAGGGCGCGATCCTGGAGACCCGGGATCGAGTCCCACGTCGGGCTCCCGGTGCATGGAGCCTGCTTCTCCCTCTGCCTGGGTCTCTCTCTCTCTCTCTCTCTGTATGACTATCGTAAATAAAAAAAATAATAATAAAAAAAATTTTAAAAAAATAAATAAAATGAGACCCTTAAACTGAATTTTTTCCTCAAATATGCAAAAAGTCCACCCAAAGAGATGTACAGATTCAACAAAAGCCTTATAAAAATCTTGAAAACAAACAAAAAAACCCATCCTAATATTCATATAGAATGTCAAGGGACTCCAAAATAGCCAAAACAGTCTTG
The DNA here is from genome assembly GCF_905146905.1 of Nyctereutes procyonoides. Taxonomy (NCBI): domain Eukaryota; kingdom Metazoa; phylum Chordata; class Mammalia; order Carnivora; family Canidae; genus Nyctereutes; species Nyctereutes procyonoides. The sequence continues at coordinate 59,218,010 of NW_026575140.1, read as the reverse complement.
AAAAGAAACCAAGATGCAAGACTCCTATTTTCTGATTTCAAAGCCTCCTACAAAGCTATAACAATCAAAACAGTATAGTGGCATAAAAAGATCTATAGATCAGTGGATTAGAATAAAAGCCCAGAAATAAGCTCTCATGTATATGGTCACATGATTTTCATCACAGAAACCCGAGATCACTCAAAACCAGGAAAGGACCATGTCTTCAACAAAAGGTGCTGGGGAAGCTGGTTGTCCACATGCCAAAGAAGGGAGCGGACTCCTTCCTACACCGTATTAGAAAGTCACTCACAATGAGTCAAAGACCTAAACATAAGAGCTACACCTAAAAAATTCTTCAAAGAAAACACAGGGGAAAGTCTTCAAGACATTAGATTTGGTAATGATTTTTTTTTTTAAATATATGACACCAAAAGCAAAGGCAGCATAGGGGAAAAAAGGTAAGTTTGACTTCATCAAAATGAAAAAACCCTATGCATCAAAGGCTACCCATTGAATGGGAGAGATCTTCAAATCACCCAACATAAGAGGGATACCCAAACATGAAGTCTATACACGCTCACACGCAAACACCCAAGTCAAAAATGGGCCGTGGACCTGAACAGGAACTTCTCCAAAGACATACAGCCAGTGAGCACTTGACAAGATGCTCAACATCACTCACCATTAGGGAAAAGCAAATCCAAATTACAGGAAGATGCCACTTCACACCAATTAGGATGGCTATTATCTTTTTAAAAATAAAAACAAAACAAATATTGACAAGGATATAGGGAAATTAGAAGCCCTTGTACAGTGCTGATGGGAATGGTAAATGGTGCAGCCATTGTAAAGACAGTACAGAAGGGGCTCAGTGGTTGGAGTGTCTGCCTTTGGCTCAGGGCGTGACCCCGGAGTCCTGGGATCGAGTCCTGCTTCAGGTGCCCCGCAAGGGCCTGCTTCTCCCTCTGCCTCTCTCTGTCTCTCATGAATAAATAAATAAAATCTTTTTTTTGAAATAAAATCTTAAAAAAAAAAAAAAACAGTACAGGAGCTCCTGAAAACATTTAAAGTGGAATTACTGTATGGCCCAGCAAATATATTTCTGGTTATCTACCCACAAGATTAAAAGCAGGGACACAAACAGACACTGGTTCACCAAGTTCACAGCAGCAGCATTCACAAAGGCCAAACCACCTGCAGTCTATACACACAGCGGAGTATTATGCTGCCTCTGAAAAGGAACTGATACACACTATAATATGCACAAACCCTGAAAACTTATTACAGTAAGTGACACATGGCAGACACAAAGAACAGATATTGTGATTCTGACAGGGGGTACCTGGAGTCGCCCAATTCACTGGGCCAGTAAACAGAATGGTGGCTACACGGGCTGGGGGAGGAGAGAATGGGCAGGACTGTGCCACAGGTAGAGAATTCAGTTTGAGATGAAGAAAATGCTCTCAATACACACAGTAGTGGAATGTGCTTAATGCCAGTAAACTACAAACTCAGGGTTAACAGGATCAGTTATGTGTATCGTATCACAACAAAAAATGCCCAAAATACAAATCAGATCAATGTGGAGCCTGCCAAAGGGAAGCCAAGCACCTTCCTGCCTCCCGGTGGACACAGCGAGGCACAGACTGCAGGAGCCAAGGCTCTCACTCACTCTCAAGGCCGTGATGTGGGCCACACCACAGGAAGGCACCACTGATCACCAGCCACACTACTCCAGGCCTCCCAACGCCATACACTCAGCAGCCATTCCAACCAAACACACAAGTGCCAGCACGTCTGCCACCCTTGCCTTCACACATGCAACCCAAGACACACCTATATTTCTCCTCCTGCAGGACCATGTTCTCTCCTGTTCTCTGCAGGTGACAGGTACACTGGAGTGAGTCCCTACCACAGTCCCCGTAGTACCAGGAAGCCAGCAGCCTCACCAGCACTGTTCAACACCCAGAGGGCAGAAGCAACCCCAGCTGGACCCACAGACAGCTCGGGCTCACAGGAGACAGCAAATCCCAGCAGGCTGAGGCCTGGCGCCCTCCCAGAGTGGGACGTCACAGCCAAGACTAGCACACAGTGGTCAGTCTACTTCTCCCAGCTGAAAACTAGATGGTAAAGATGAGTCAGTGTTGGTTTTTAAAAAACACGAGAAATACTTTCCACATACTAACATGCTTAGGAACATGCATAAGCTGCTAGTATTTTCTGCTCTTCAAAGCACAAACACACCAAGGTGTTTGGTACCTGATGCAAACCAACAGCTCTCACTTGTACCAGGTGGTTTCATGGGCAGAATAAATGTTCAATGAACTAACAAACATTTCAGTAAAGCCCAAGGTTTCCATCTGAATTCACGGCCTTGTACCCTGACTACCAGAGAGGGAAGGTGATTGGGCACAACAAAGGGCATGTGGGGCTGCTGGGCCGCCAGCATCACCAAGGGACGTGTGCCAGAACCCATGGGACAACTCTGACAGTCTCTACTGGAACAAACACATGAAATCTAACCACCGAAATGAAACACCGGAATTAAGACTTTTACAGAAAGGTCTAAATGAGAAATGATGTGAAGGGCTCTTGTGCCACATCCACACTAACACCGAACGCAGCTGCAAACACACTGTTCACTACCGAGGGCAACATGCTCACACAATTATAAAATATACAAACAAATGCATACTAAAAAGGCTAAAGAACGTTAGAAACGACAAATACCCACCATTTGCTTCGACATGGATGGAACTGGAGGGTATTATGCTGAGTGAAATAAGTCAGTTGGAAAAGGACAAACATTATATGGTCTCATTCATTTGGGGAATATAAAAATTAGTGAAAGGGAATAAAAGGAAAGGAGAGAAAATGAGTGAAAATATCAGTGAGGGTGACGGAACATGAGAGACACCTAACTCTGGGAAATGAACAAGGGGTAGTGGATAAGGGAGGTTGGGGCAACTAGGTGATGGGCACTGAGGGGGGTACTTGGTGGGATAAGCACTGGGTGTTATGCTATATGTTGGCAAATTGAACTCCAATAAAAAATTTTTTTAAATAATAAAATAAATAAAAAGTCTAGAGAAAAAAATACACCAAAACCATAGTAATCGTGCAAGTGAAATGAGACAGATTGTTCACTCTCTATAATTTCTCGGACCTCAGAAAACAGGGATCCCTCCAAAATAATTCTTCTCTGTCTCCTGTAGCCAATTCATAAGCCAATTTCTCCCTTCCCAGTAATACCTTGTTTACGATGCTGCATGGCCCACTGCCACGTAGGCTTTTTAAATGGTAATTTTTAAACATTTTTATAACACATTGCTACTTATAAATACCTTAAAATGTCAATAAAAGTTCTCTTAGTCTAAAATAAGTTAATTTTTTCCCAAAAAGAACTATAAACTATCACCAGAAGATCCTAATAAAATTATGCCAAACAGTGACAAATTCCCTGGTGACATCCCATGACTCTAGAGACAGCTGAAGTATCATGCCCTGTGAGTGGACTCATTTAGCCCAATTACCCAGAGCTCCAAGCTGCTAGGACTAGTAAATCCTCATACATCTACAAAGCTTGACACGTTATAAAGTATTTTCATGGAAGCATCTAATAATTTAACACCTCTACAGTACAAGGCAAGACAACAACAAACCACAATTAAATTACCAGGATGGATTTTTCTCAATACAAGCCAAAGGCCAGCTGTGTTTAAAGGAAGGGATGTCAAGTCCCCCGCCCCCCGCACCGCCCCCCCCCACCCGTTTCCAAGAGACTTTCAAATTTTCCGTAGCCTTATCTCATCTTAGAAATAGGAAACATTCTAAGTGCGGGGGGAAAAAAAAGGAAGAAAACACAGGAAAGCCTAATTAATTGGACAAGTAAAAAAAAAAAAATTTCCATGTAAAATAACCATAAAAAATTAAAAGACAAACAACTGCTCTTACAAACCTTTATTTAAAACAACCAACACATACATACATAAAATTCAAAACTGTCAAGAAGTGTTCCAACATTCTTGGCAATTATTAAAATAAAATTATTTCTTTTTACCTGGCAGAATCAAACATTTTCAGAAGTCCCTGATAGTATTAAGAACATAGTAAAAAGTGAATTTTCAATACAACAATGAGAATATAAATTAGCACAAGCTTCCTAGCAGGCAGATGGTGATAATTATGAACAACCTCAGAAAAGACAAACTTCCATTCCTAAGATAACACACAACATCATGGCTATGGCTAACAACCTGAGGCACACCTGGAAGTTCCCAGGACAGGAAATCCTAAAAGCTCTCATGGTGGGGGAGGGATGGGAGACAGATGGGGAATAATTTTTTTCATTTTAACTATGTAAAGCAATGATGCTGCACATCTTAAATTTATGCCATACTGTATGTCAGCTGCATCTGAATAAAATGGTAAGAAAAAATGTTTTTCTTTGATATAATGGTGACCACTCCTAGATATTTATCCTAAGAGAAAGTAATCCAAGATAACATGTAAATATTGTTCATAAGGAAAATCCAGAGAAGCATTAGCTATAACAAATAATTTTTAATAATTTGTAAATCAAAAACAACCTAAAAGTCAAAATTCGAGGAATATTATGGTTAACAGAATATGGAAAATTGCTATGCATCTGTTTAAAGTACTTTGAGGGGCACATGGGTGGCTCAGTGGTTGAACGTCTGCCTTCAGCTCAGGGTGTGATCCCAGGGTCCTGGGATCAAGTCCCGCATCAGGCTCCCAGCAGGGAGCCTGCTTCTCCCTCTGCCTGACTTGTCTCTGCCTCTCTCTGTGTGTCTCTCATGAATAAATGAATATTTTAAAAAACTACTAATAATAATATAAAGTACTTTGAAAGAGCATTTAATGACATGAGGAAATGTTTAAAATTTGCTTTAAAAAGATAAAATAAAATAAATAAAAATAAAAAGATAAAATACTGTAAATTTATCTCTCAACAAATAAAAAAAATTAAAAAAAAAACAAATACAGGGATCCCTGGGTGGCGCAGTGGTTTGGCGCCTGCCTTTGGCCCAGGGCGCGATCCTGGAGACCCGGGATCGAATCCCACGTCGGGCTCCCGGTGCATGGAGCCTGCTTCTCCCTCTGCCTGTGTCTCTGCCTCTCTCTCTCTGCGACTATCATAAATAAAAATAAAAATTAAAAAAAAAAAAAAACAAATACACACTGTGCATACTAAACAAAAAAAAAAAAAGGCTGTGGCCAACCTCCAATCTATCTTCAGTTTACAATGCCAGTGTGATCCCATGTGTTCATTTCCTCTTCTTCCTAATAATTAAATTTACCTAAACAAATTTTAAAATAACCGTTTAGCTAAAAATATTTTGTTTAAAGACAAAGTAGATTTGTCCATGGCTCTTAAAGATGGAAAATGGATGGGAGACAGTGATTGCATCAGAGTACAGGGTACTCCCAGAGGGTACTCCCCCACCACTGGGGGGAGGGGAGGGAGGGGCAAGATGAAGGGGTAGGGATGGAGGGAGAGGAGGGGAAAGGAGGGATGGAGGGGAGGAGATGGAGGAGGAGGGGGAGGAAGAAGGAGGCAGGAGGCAGCAGTGGTTGGTCTTCCAGGCAGAACGGCAGAGACTGCTCTGTGAGCAGAGTGCCTGGGAATAGGATCAGCAGTGAGACGTGGACACTGAAAATGTGTCACAGCAAGCATCTAAGGTTGGTAAACAATAAACATGACAAACACATTATTTAGAAACATGGAGCCCCATGAAATTTTCATGGAAAAGGTGTTTTAAAAGCAGCTGCCCCTGGGGAGCGGGGCTCTTCAGCATTAGGCCTCTTGTAGGCCTCACAGTTAATTATTCTTGAAACTAAATGTACATATAATGTTGATGTGAAGTTTTAATTCTTTTTCCTTTTTACACTTTCCCCCTTTCTCCCTAATACACATGGCCATCTGTCTCCCTCCCTTCCCTTCCCATCACAGCACAGCCCACATGGCATTTAGCAGGTGTCTCTCCACCCCAAGTCATGAGGTCATGACACAGATCTGGGGGGGGGGGCCACCAGCAGGATCTCTTGTTCCTAAGAAAAGAAAACAATGAGACAGAGATGCTGTTGATGAAGCTTTCACTTTGGTCATGGACGTTCACTTACACGGGGAGGGGGGGGACACACAGTGACCGTGTCCAGAGTTCACAGCCAGCAGGATCAGAGTCTGCATGGTGGCCTTGGCCACAGGGCCCATGAGGTTCCACCAGCAGATCCCATCAACCTTCTAGCTGGCCCTCACCTAACTCACCTCTGTAGTGTCACCACCCTCATTCAAAGTAGGACCCCTGCACACGTGCACACTCCTCCTACTTCATCCCCCTTCCTGTTCTATATCCCCCACAACCCTCTACACTGTACTCTTAGCCCTGTGTCCTCCCCCAGCCCCAGGAGAACACAGCTCTAAAAGACATGGGTGTCTTTTTTATTGATGGAGCCACAGCAATCATGGGTTAAATCCGTGCCCATTTAAAACAAATTTGTAAAAATAAATAAACAAACAAACAAACAAATAAATAAATACAAATTTGTGCCCAATCCATGCCATGCTACAGCTCCCAGCACCGAGCAGGCCTTTGCCAACTACCTGCTAAATTAATGCAGTAGTTACATAGCTCTCGGACACCTGTGTGACTCAGTCGGTAAAGCAGACCCTTCAGCTTGGGTCGTGATCCCAGGATCCTGGGACTGAGCCCTACGTTGGGCTCCCTGCTCAACCCAATCTGCTTCTGCTTCTCCCTCTCCCTCTACCCCCTTCCTCTGCTCACTCTCTCTCTCTCTCTCTCTGTCTCAAATAAATAAATAAAGTCTTTAAAATACATAGGTAGGGATCCCTGGGTAGCTCAGCGGTTTAGCACCTGCCTTCAGCCCAGGGTGTGATCCTGGAGTCCCGGGATGGACTCCCACATCAGGCTCCCTGCATGGAGCCTGCTTCTCCCTCTTGGCCTGTGTCTCTGCCTCTCTGTGTGTGTGTCTCTCTCATAAATAAATAAATAAAATATTTTTAAAAATAAAAATAAAATGAAATAGGTAGATCTTAGGAAGATGCTGTTATTACTGGCAACTAAGCACAGCTTAAGTGTGTGTTTTAAGTTTTAAGTTTGGAACCGTTAAGATAGCGATCATTTTAATTATAAAGATAAGTGATGATTTAGACTCTGGAGTAGTAAATTCAGGCTTTTCACAATACTGAACATGTTGCTGGCATACACCATGTGCCACAGTGAAGAGGTAAGTCTACAAAATAAGACAACCACTGTTAACACACTAACAGAAAGAATGCCTGTGTGTTGGCCATCGTTAAAAACAAACCAACCAAACCATGGAAGAACCTATTCCCTAAACAGCTAAGAAACTTCCAAGTACACAAGTCTGGTGTCTTTTTTTGAAGCCACAGCCAAAGTCTCATTCTCAGGAACCACAGTTTGCACAGGTTCACAGTTTCGCTGTGTCCTTCAACTCGGCAGGAAGGACAAATTCACACACCAGGTCTGTTCTGGCCCACATGGACAACAGTGCCCCTGTTGGTCATGATTTCAATGAGTTTCTTTCCTCATCTACAATTCACTGAATGGAAAAAAAAAATCAATAGATTTAATGATTAATAGAAACAAAAGAAAAAAAAGTCTTTGAACACTTCTTCCTCATCCACAAAAGCACACATGATAGAAAAACATTTCTACCATGTAAAAAAGAAGACTACCCAAGTGCAAAAAGAAGCATCTCTAAGCCTGCACATGAATAATGGCTCTTCCGTATTTCGTGTCATTAAAATCTACCTAACAGCAGGACTTGATAAAACAATCTATTAAATACTTGTTTTAGGGACGCCTGGGTGGCTCAGTGGTTGAGCATCTGCCTTCAGCTCAGGGTGTGATCCCAGGATCCCGGATCAAGTCCTGCATCAGGCTCCCTGGGGAGCCTACTTCTCCCTCTGCCTGTGTCTCTGTCTCTCATGAATAAATAAATCTTAAATAAGTAAATAAACAAACACTTGTTTTGTGCTCTTGGAAAATAAATTTTGGTATTAGCCGCTTTGCAAATGGTTTTCCCCATCTTCTCAAAAACAATGTGGTTTTACCTGTTTTTACCACAAAAAGTAATAAAGGCTTTTTTAAGAATAGGGAGATAAACGAGACAAATTCAAAGGGCTGCTCGCAGACGTAAATAAACGCACTTGGATGGTGTGCTGAAGCCACCGGCAACATGAGAACTGTATCATACAGAGGAAGACGCAGACCTCATATTGATGAAAACAATGCTATGAAAGATAATCTACAGAGAACAAAGCAGAAAAGGACAAAGGAAGCACTCAGAAAAAATAATAAAATGAAAGCTAAGACATAGAGATGAACAAGCATAAACCTGGTATTTCCCAAGGAAAGAAGATAAGAAGGAAAGCACAGTAAAAGATGCATCAGAAACTACTCCAGGTCAGAGTGAAGGAGCCTACCTACCACAAGACAGGGAATCGCATCGCAGAAAGGATGTTCTGGACGACGAGACCAGAGAAAGAACCCCTCCAACACCCAGGCACAAGGAGGTCACCAACAAAGGGGGAAAGAGTCACCCCAGAACCAGAAGACAACAGAAAAATGTTTACTGGGTGTTAAGGGAAAGGTAACATAGCTCAAAAACTCTATAATCAGCCAAAATATCGTTGCACCTGTGAAAGCCACTGATGGACATTTCTAAACACACAAGCCGTCCTCAAACAAAAATGTAACTGATAAACATAAAAGACAGTATATGTTAAACCTACAACTTTATAATAACTACAAATAAAAAAAGCACCTTATCTCATCTTTTCTAAGATGCACTTTTTTTCACTTTTGAGCGTATCAGAAAGTACATGTACCACAACTGATAGCACATCCAGGTTCTTAGGCAGCACTTGACCACCATCATGGCTACCAGAATAATGAGGCCTCTTACTCAAGGGTACCTTAGACATAAATGACATAGGATATTTAACTTACAAAATGAGATGGGAATTGGGAATAGCAAATAAGAAAATAAACACCGTACTTCACAGAGGAAAAAAGAAGAGTGCCTGGGTGGTTCAGCGAGTTAAACGTTTGAGTCTTGATCTTGACTCCGGTCATGATCTCAGGGACAAGGGGTCAAGCCCAGGCTCCATGCTCTGCAGGGAGTCTGCTGGAGATTCTCTCCCTCCCTCTGCCCCTCCCCCTGCTCATGCTTACGCCAGCTTTCTCTAAAATAAGTTAATATTTTTACAACCAAATAAATAAGTAAATAAAATGCCCTTATTTTTAAAAATAATAGAGAAAAAAGAAAACCAAGCAAAAGGATAGTCAATGAAGAAAACCATATCACAGAAGCAAAACCAAACATACAATATTGATGTAAATGCATAGAAAGTGTCTCACACGGGGTCCACCCCCAACCTTAGATTAAAGTAGGGGGTCTCAATGAGACATACATAAAAGAACAGACTCTGGGAGGTTACAAATGAAAGTGAGATGAAAGTCCACCAGGCAAGTATCAACATGTTCCTAAAACTAGTGCAATTCAAAGAACGTGAAAGGTGGCAGAAAAGGATCGCTTTTTACAATTATCAAGATCACTGTCTAAGGAAGATATGTTTATAAAGTGATATACAAAAAAACCATGGGCAGCCCAGGTGGCTCAGCGGTTTAGCGCCACCTTCAGCCCAGGGTGTGATCCTGGAGACCTAGGATCGAGTCCCACGTTGGGCTCCCGCATGGAGCCTGCTTCTCCCTCTGCCTGTGTCTCTGCCTCTCTCCCTGTCTCTCATGAATAAATAAAATCTTTAAAAAATAAAAACCCTTCAAAGTATATATTTCAAGCCAAAACTTCAAATACAAGGAAACTGGGTGAAATAAACATAAAAGGCAATCACCATTTCAGTCCTGAAAGATCAAAAGACAAAAATAATAAAACATCTAAACACAAGACAGGATGAGAGCAGATCGCTAATTTAGGCTACAACACCTCAAAAATTATCAATCACGCTACTCCACCACTTAGGGGAGGAGACGTGACCATCAATGAGCTATCTCTCCCTGAATTACTCCATTCAAAGATGGAACCCAGGGGCATCTGGGGGCTCAGTCAGAAGAACACACAACTCTTGATTTCTGGGTGCTGAGTTCAAGCCCCACCCTGGGCATACAGCTTACTTAAAAGATGGAAATCAAAATGAATACAGATTAGCTAGTAAGTAATAATTATAAAGACTATCTAGACAAAAGCCTTTGGTACACAAAAAAAAGCTATCCCCAGAATAAGATCCAAGCCTAAATACTATCAACTAGTTAAGAATTAAAATTAAATGTATTAAGTTTTCAATTCAAGGATAGAAAATACAATTACATAAAAATCAGAATAAAGGTATTAAAGAAACACAGAAGTTACTCAGAAAACAGAAGCTAATAAATGTAATTCTAAAATCTAGGAGCTGCCATCAGCGGGGAGCCTGCTTCTCCCTCTGCCTGTGTCTCTGCCTCTCTGTCTCTCTCATGAATAAATAAAATATTTAAAAAATAAATAATAAATAAAATCTAGGAGCTGCATTTTGAAAAAAAGAAAAATTAATAAATAAAAAACATATTAGCAGGACTAAAAAAACAATTATGTAAAATTAGGGCTAAAAAAGAAACAAGATGAAACAGAAGCAACCAAACTAAGTATGACCTAAGTTTCCAGTAGGGGGCACCCAGGGGGCTCAGTGGTTGAGCGGCTGCCTTCAGCTCCCTGTCGTGATCCTGGGGTCCTGGGATCAAGTCCCGCATCGGGCTCCCTGCTCCTCCCTCTTCCTCTCACTCTGCTGCTCCCCCTGCTTGTGCACACATGCTGCTCTCTGTGTCAAATAAATAAAATCTTAAAAAAAAAGTTTCCACTAAATTTTAAGGTACTAAATGTTGTGATGTAGATGAAGTAGGTGGTTTTCAAGGAAAATCCAGAGTGTTCTCCAGTTCCACTGATTGACTAGACAAACACCATGCTGACCACCACAGGGTTTAGTGTAGTGTCAGTTATCTCCCCAACCATTCCAGAAACCTTTCACAGTAAATTCAAAAGGTAATTCCTTTATTAAACTTTATTAAACCATATCCAAAAAACAAAGTTTCCTATCTCAGGAAGCCAGTTGTGCACAAACAACAAAGAGAATACACTTGGCAAAAATTCAAAATACTAACAGCAAGCACTACCAAGTAGTAGTTACTGCACTCCAGACACCAGTCTAGGTAGCAATGTATATAATGAGTTGATTGCAAACAATGAGCCCAGCTGGAGGGTGGCAGGCACAAGAGACTCACCACTACTACCAGCAGGGTGCCAGAGCTTGGCTCTGCTAGAGCAGAGTCCGGAAAGCCCTGTTTGTGCCAAGTATGACCGCTTTCCCAGCCAGTCACAAGAAAGCAGCCAGTACATCACTACTGATAGTACTAGTAGTTAGTACTACTTCCAGCGGGCTGACGGCCACACCCTGTTGAAGAGCTGCAGACTGGTTCTCTGCACCGTTGAGGAGGCTAACCCCAGAGAGCTGTGCTAACAGAGAGGCTAGTTTGAACGTACACAACGACACCTCAGAGATTAGGCACTTACTGTTTTTCTAAAATAAAAGTCAACAAATTTTAAAAGTCTCAATCTTCCACAAATTCAAGAGAGGCTCAATCTGTTTCGCAGACATCACATCAAGGTCCAAGAGAAAGGACATTCATCTCTACTGCTGAAAATCTTTCATAAAATGTAATATAGATGTATACAGATTATCTATTTTATGATACTAAATGGAAAGAGAATCCCCCCAAAATAGAGATAGGTATAGTACCAGTATCTTTAGCAAAGACATACCATATAACATACATTAAGCTGCAAATATGTGTATATTCATTAAGGATCTTGTATACACACATTAACACATCATGCCACAAAGATGGAAATCACAAGTATATCCATTAAAGTCAATAACAAGACAAAAACCAGGTCACCTGCCATGATAACTACCACGGAAGACAAGAAATGAAGACAAGTAATAAAATGGATGTTCCTTGAAGAAAGAAAAACAAAAACAGAAGCATATAATATGGTTAATAAACTATTAATAAAAAATAATGAAAATAAATATTTAACACTATTTTAGAATTGGGCAATGTACACTGATGAAGAAAATAATTAGAGATCTGAATATAATTATTACACAGCTAGGAAACTGACCAAATCAAATAAAAACTATTAACAAAGTAGCCACTTACAAAATTAACAGGTTTCTTATACATAAATACTAAGTAATCAAAAAATACACTGAAAAATGACTGTCCCCAGCAGAAACTGAAATCTGGTGGAAAATGTAGAACACGCTCTAAAAATAAATTAAAATGCCCACTGAAAGACATGGTTATGTAGGAAGTCAGATTTTGTTCTTGGAAAAATAACTTGATATTGCAAAAATGTCAAATACCTCCTTAATTAATCTATAAATTCAGTGCCACTCACTCCATCAAAATGCTGGGTTGGGTTTGGGGGAAGAGGGAGGGCATGGTGGTGAATGGAATGTGACAAGGTGATGTCAGGCTGTGCAATCCTGGAGTAAACAGATGCCAGTATGCCTTCCCTTGGTATCTGAATACCAGTAGTAACATTTGCATTTTAAATAGTGTTCAGTATCCTTAACAGTTTTTAAATTTGTAAAAATAATCTCAATGCAAAAGAAAAGGTTAATTACAACAAAATGTAAACTTACTAAAATAAATGTTAAACATACAGCCCAATATTAGCTGCTAACAAACCGTTCAAGGATAAAATACTGCACTAATAATTTACACACAGAGATATTTTAAGTCTGATCTAACAGGGCAGCCCCGGTGGCGCAGCGGTTTAGCGCCACCTGCACCCTGGGGAGTGATCCTGGAGACCCAGGATGGAGTCCCACATCAGGCTTCCTGCATGGAGCCTGCTTCTCCCTGTGCCTGAGTCTCTGCCTCTCTCTCGCTCTCTCTGAATGAATAAATAAATAAATCTTTAAAAAAAAAAAAAGTCTGATCTAACAAAAAGTGCAGCTATTATACCATTTGAATTTTTAAGTATTTGGGGGCTTGTTTTTCTAGCTGCTGAAATAGCACATTCTGACTTCTATTTAGCACATCTTCCGTGGCACTTGGAGGTTCGGGTTGTGTCAGAAGGAAAGGATTACAGTAGAATCAGATGACACCTGCTGAGACACCCCCCTCCACCCTCCCACCCCTACCCCAGGCCAAGCCCAGCCCTTACAAGGGGCCCACAAGGCCCAACAGGACCACGCACGTGCTGCCTCTTTGGCTGTCCATCTTCCTCTTCCACTGCTCTCCTGTTTAAACTCCCCACAGAGACCCAACACATCTGACATTATGAATACAAGTTCCAGAAAGAGGTCATGCAGAAAACAGAAAAGGGGGAAGAGGAACCCAAAAGACTCGCTGAGGGGGAAACATGCATAAATCCCTAAACAAGTAAAGAGCACGAATAAAGCACAGAGGAGTAAATACAAATGTCTAATAAAGGCATATTCAAACTTCACTAATTTAAAAATACAAGGAGGGGGATCCCAGGGTAGCTCAGTGGTTTAGCACCTGCCTTTGGCCCAGCGCGTGATCCTGGGGACCCTGGATCGAGTCCTGCATCGGGCTCCCTGTGTGGAGCCTGCTTCTCCCCCTGCCGGTGTCTCAGCCTCTTTCTCTCTCTGTGTCTCTCATGAATAAATATATAAAATGTTTAAAAAAAATAAAAAATAAAAATAAAAATACAAGGAAATCACTTGTGTCTGAAGATTGGGAAGCACTTCTCAATCGTAACAAGAGTTGACAAAGACATGGGCCAACAAGCAGTAGTGAAAATGCCCACTGATACATTTTTATATACATCAAGGTGGCATTACTAGACTTCACTTTTTTACTCTTTTGTTTACATTCAATTTTTAGGTTATTTTACTTTTTAAAAATATTTATTTGAGAGTGAGAGTCTAAGCAGGTTTCCTAAGTATCCACAGGTCCCACCCACCCACTTCACAACTGACCCTAAAGCTGCAAATACAATTTTCACCTGGATACATGTGGATTTCTCTGCTACTTCTAACCAATGTATAAAAAGAACTCTTTTCTATCACACAATGTTACAGTTTTGTTGAAGGAACTTTCACTCATATATACAAAAACAAACACCTTCAAAAACCATCAACATAAAACTACAATGTTTCTGATTCAGAAATCCTGTTTTTCTGGGATGTGCTCTAAGTTGCTAATTGTATGAGCAGCACCTCTGGTGGCCTGCATCTTTGCAAGAAACCACTGCATAACCAGAAATTACAGACTGATCCATATGGCTCAAGGGAAAACAACAGTATTTCCAGAGTGTCACACAGATTTAAGGAAACTGGCTATTTAAATAACTCTTTAACTTTATAAATAAATATTACAACATTAACAGTCTCAGACACCAAATCGTTTAGTTACCTCTACAAGAGATGATGATGGTAGTCAATACTAACTGAACACTCAGTATGTTCCATCATGATCCCTTTATAAGTATTAAACTATTTAATCCTCACAAAAATCCTGTGAAGTGACTACTTAAATTTACACACACTACACAGATCTACCCTCTCCCCTGAATCTCTGCCCATATACTTTATTCCTCTACCTTCTCTGTGTAATTCTGGATCAACTGTCCTTGTTCCCAGCTCAGGCTTCCAAACTGGGCAGTAATCGGATCCCATTTTATTTCCCCAACTCAAAGACACTCTGTTCCAGAAATTCCTGCCTTCCCTACTGAATTCAATCCCCTCAACAAACATGCTATAATTTCTCCAACTTTTACAAAAAGAAATAGGAAGAAGCCCAAGCTCATTCCAGTTACTGTCCCATTTCTCTGATTTCGTTTTATAGTCTAACTTTTGAGGCGGGGTATTTTAAGAGGGCTCCTCCATATCCATGCCTCCAATTCCCGCACCCATTCTCTCAAGCTCCCACTGATCTGGCGTTTGCCCCAACCACACCCCCTGAAACTCCTTCTCAAGGTCACCATTCACCTCTAGTGACCCCTATCTATCCCTTATCTTACCTGAGACTTCTCATCTGATACAGGTGATCTCCCTCCCTCCTTGAAATGTTCTTTGGTGGGCTTACAGACTACCATATTCTGGTTTTCCACTTACCTCCCTGACTCCTCCTCCTACCCCTTCACTCGTTTCTGCTAACTTCTGACTGCTTAACGCTGGTGTGCCTCCAACGGTTACTCCTTAACCCTCTTCTCTCACTCATCCCATTCAGCCTCAGTTTATATATACAATCTTTTTTTAAAGACTTTTTTTAAATTTATTCATTAGACAGACAGAGAGAGAGAGAGAGAGAGAGAGAGGCAGAGACACAGGCAGAGGGAGAAGCAGGCTCCTTGCAGGGAGCCCGACGTGGGACTCCATCCCGGGACTCCAGGATCACACCCTGGGCTAAAGGCGGTGCTAAACCGCTGAGCTATCCAGGCTGCCCTATATATATAATCTATATACCAATTCCTAGTTACAGCTCTGAACCAAGTATCTTCACTGAATTCCTGATCATGTATGATAAGCTGCCTATGTGACTCCTCTACATCAATATCTTTTTTTTTTAATTTTTTTTTTGTTTTTTATTTATGATAGGCACACAGTGAGAGAGAGAGAGGCAGAGACACAGGCAGAGGGAGAAGCAGGCTCCTAGCACTGGGAGCCTGACGTGGGACTCGATCCCGGGTCCCCAGGATCACGCCCTGGGCCAAAGGCAGGTGCCAAACCGCTGTGCCACCCAGGGATCCCCTCTACATCAATGTCTAACAGGCAATTCAAAATTTGTCTATTTAACACTGAGCCTCTGGTAATGTTCTGGTCCTGCAGTCCTTCCACCTCACTGCCACATCCATCCTTTCAGCTGCTCAGGCCAAAAACCCCGAAAGCATCCTGAAACATTCTCACACATGCACCCCTCCAAAAAACATCTGATCTCACCAGAGTGAGAGCTCTGTTCAGAAAACAAAAGTAAGAATTCAACCATTTATCATCTCCACTGCCACCATCCTGAACCAAGCCAATATGGCATCCCATCTGACCTACTGCTAAAGCCTCATACCCAGTCTACATATTTGTCTCTGCCTCTGTCCCCCTGCAGTCCATTCTCACCCTGCGAGTCAAGACTGATCAAACAGGAGTCAGATCATGTCATTCTTTTTAAGATTTATGTATTTGAGAGCTAGCAAGCAAGCACGCACATACACACGATCAAGGGCAGAGGGAGACATTTCTTAAGCATATTCCCCAATGAGCATGGAGCCCCGACGTGGGACTTGGGTCCCAGGACCTTGAGATCATGATTTGAGCAGAAATCAAGTTGGCCACTTAAAAAATGCCTGAGCCACCCTAGGCACCCCAGATCATATCACTCTTATGCTGAAGAACTTCTAATGGCTTATCTAACCTCAGAGTAAGAACCAAAGTCCTTACCTATGAAGACGATACCACTACTTCCCACTGAGCTCCTCATCAGACTTTCCTCCCATCTTGGAGCAGAGCCTGGCTATTAGTCCACAGGCCTGGAAAGCACTCCAGACATCAATACACCACCCCCAACTGTTCATTCTCTCTCTCCCTTATTTTCTCTCTGGGGCACTTATCACAATCTAACACACCATATTTTAAATTTAATTATCTAGCTTATTATCGGTCTTCACACACTAAAAGTAAATGCTATGCCAGCAAGATTTTTACGCTGTTATTTTAAGTATTATTCTTAGAGAAATAGGAACCCAAAATATTTGTTAAGTGGCTACAGAATTAAATTTGAAGATTAAATTTGGTATGTCAGTGCTTTAAGTGTTATATTAAGATAGTTTTTACATGATCCTGTGGCTTAAAAGCTATGATTTTCAAACAAGGTCAAGCCCTCTGTTCCTGTATAAGGGTTAAGAGATTTTACTACATTCTTCTTCAAACCGTTTTTCCAGAAAGGAAAAAAAAAAAAAAAAAACCCGTATTACCAGTAAATGTCTTTTCAGTTGCAGCAGATATAAACCTTGGAGACTAAAGCTCCAGGGACATCTCCGGAAAAAAGTAGCAAAGACTTTAGCTAAAAGAAAAAAAATTGAGGCTAACAAGTATGTTGGTACCCCAGCAAGTTTCTAAAACAAAACCAAGTCCTCCATATAGTGAAGACAGAGTCAAGGTTTTATGCTCAACATTAAGGCAAGTTAGTATGAGGAAAAAATAGTATAACAAGGAAACAATAAAGAATACCTAGCTACTGCTATTAAGGATGAGCATACAACGTAACATGTTGTACCTCAAAGACTTTACAACCAAGAAGCCCAATCAAAAATATGGAAAAATGGGGATCCCTGGGTGGCTCAGCAGTTTAGTGCCTGCCTTTGGCCCAGGGCGCAATCTTGGAGTCCTGGGATCGAGTCCCATGTCAGGCTCCCGGCATGGAGCCTGCTTCTCCCTCTGCCTGTGTCTCTGCCTCTCTATGTCTATCATAAAAAAATAAATATATACATACATACATACATACATACATATCTTTTTAAAAAAATACGGAAAAAGGGTTCTTACCGCTCGCCCTAGTACTCAAACAGAAGTCTAATTAAAAGGAATGGGTCTCAGTATGGGTGGCTCAGCAGTTACGCATGCCTTCATTCGGCTCAAGGTGTGATCCCAGGGTTCCGGAATAAAGTCCCATTTTGGGCTCCCTGCAAGGAGCCTGCTTCCCCTCTGCCTATGTCTCTGTGTCTCTCATGAATAGATAAAATCTTAAAAATAAACAAACAAACAAATAAAATGGGTCTCAGACATTATTTTAATCTTAATATGAAAAAAAAAGGGCTCCCCCGGACGGAGATGGCGGCCCGGCTGTGGATGGTCAGAAAAAATAAGTAAGTAAGTAAGTAAGTAAGTAAATAAATAAATAAATAAATAAATATCTGTACCCTAACCAGGAGACCTATGAATAAACTAAAAGTTGACAGAAGTAAAAAAAAAAAAAACCTCTAACTGCAGAGAACAGAAATATCTTCAAATATAAATTTCTTTCAAATCTCATTTTTACTTTAAATGTTAGGGCAATTTTTCATTTTAACTTTGTAATACATCCATGTTTAATTTAATGGTTTTTCTTGAATTGTCAAGTAAATCGATAGCTCAGGAATATTTACACCATGTTTTTTTACTATAGTTTTAGGTATACCCTAGTGAAAAGTATACCATTAGGCAAGCAGGAATTGAAGATAAATTAGAGTAACCTTACACTTGAAAAAATAACGCATGAATTCAAGTTTCACAGAGAATTCAAATTATAAATACCATTACCAAAAAGTTCTAGTGTTCTTTGAGTAAACAGCTAAAGAAAAAAATTTAACAATTGAGAAAACAAATTTTCCTCATACATAACTGAATTTTATGCAATTCAGATAGGATCAAAGCATCAACATATACAACTTTTAAAACTTAGCAAATTTTTAGAAGAAAAGTAGAATAGTTACATGATGTACCATGTATGCACCACACAGGTTCAAATCAGCACATGACCATTCTCATTTACCTATATCTGCAACCCTATCTCCTCAACATAGATTTCAAAGTAAACTCCAGGTGTCATACTTTATGGGAGGTGGGGGGTTGATAAAGATTTGTTTTATTGAATAACTGATCTGAGGCCACTACATACAGAGGAGTGGGAATTCTATTTCTTGGTCTCCTTCTCTTGGACAAAGTCTTAACGATTTCCCCTCTGGCCTGGAGCCGCTCTTTGCAGCACTGATGGGCATTCTTGGTCTTAGACCTGTGGGCCTCAGCCTGGTCAGCCAGAAGCTTCTTGCCAACCTTGTCTGCCTGCAGCTTGTGGATGTGTTCCAGGAGAATCCGCTCATTTTGAACATGTTACTCTTCACTTAGAAGTACGGGCTGTGACACATGTGGTGGCCTATCTTCTCAGACTGACGGTATCTTCTGAGCAGCCGGTGCAGAGCTCTCATTCCTCATCCAGGCCACCCTCTCAGGCATTTGAGCACTGTCAGAAAATACCATTTCACTTACCAATGCCCAAAGTGGGACAGAGCTGGGAATGGACAGTCACAGACTTCTGGATGATCAGCTCATTTCTGATCAATTTCTGGATATCCCGGCAGGAGCTGGCATTGGCAATTTCATTGGTATCATGAGGTCCAACCCGACCTTTCTGCCACGGCGCAGGGCACTGGAGGCAAGCCTCTTCTGAAGCCTGAGCACACTCATGGCTGCAGCCTCAGCGCAAAAGGAACTCCAGATGTCATACTTCCATCTATTAAGATTTTAATATAAGTTCTGGGATCCCTGGGTGGCTCAGTGGTTTAGCACCTGCGTTCAGCCCAGGATGTGATCCTGGGGACCTGGGATCAAGTCCCACGTCGGGCTCCCTGCATGGGACCTGCTTCTCCCTCTGCCTGTTTCTCTGCCTCTATCTATCATGAATGAATAAATAAAATCTTTAAAAAATATATTTTAAGATAGGTTCTAAAACATAACCACAATATTATTATATCCTAAGAAAGGTTTACAATTTGCTAGCATCACTTATCTAGCACTTAGATTTTCCCTTTTGCTCCATAAGACTAATTTACAATTACTTGGTGAGAACCAGGATCCATCCAAACAAGATCCCCACACTATATTTGGTCAATATGGCTCTTTAATTTCTAGGTCCCTGAGCTGTTTTCTTTTCTTGTCACTTATCTGTTGAAGCCAAGACATCTTTCCTATAGAATTTACTTCTGGATTTTACAAGTGTATCCTCTCATGGGGTCTTTGAACATGATCTTCTGTACCTTGTATTTCCTATAAATTGGCAGACCTAAGGGCTTAATCAGATTCAGAATCGAGTTTTTTTGCAAGACAATTTCACAGGGGGTGCCACTACATCACGTCAGGAAGCCCATGTCCTGGCTGGTCCCTGTTTATGATCTGTACAGAAGCCACCCTCTTCAACCTACTAGCTACAGTTGTTATTGATCCTTACCTATAGCTATTTAATTAGGCTTCAAAATGGCAATACTCTAATTTCTTTCATATTTTTATTAGTTGTGATACTGATTCACCTACCCAGAATACCTGATTCCTTACTCTTGCCCTCAGAGGGGGCTGGTTCCATGTCTTCCAATGTGACTGTTAAAGTGTTTTGCTGTTACTGCTGCTGCTGTTGTCATTGGCTTTAGTATTATGAAATCTGTTTTAATCCATAATTAGTACTCATTTTATCCACCCAAACTGTCCCACTGAGCAATCTGTCCAATGGGAACCCTGCCCACTGATAAAGTTGCCTGCCCATTGACCTCTGATAGCTTTCCTGCTTTCTGTACACAAGACAGGATGTTCCCAACATTGCCAATCTCAGACAAATCAGTCATTTCTCTGTGGAGCCCTGTTTCCATTTAGTGAGAACCAGTAAATAAATGTGTTACCACACCCTGTGGGCCTTTCTCCTGAAATCTCCTGTCCTTTGTCTCCCCATTGCTCCACTGTTGACAAAAAGACCAAATGCCTGTCCAACAAAGTTCTGTGTGACTATCTGCCTGCATCCAAGACATCTAACTCACCACAGATTTAAGAAAAAAAAATGCATGGGAGGCAGGCACAACTCAGGGGAGAGGATGATATAACTTTAAAGAAACAACTAACAGACTGAGCATACCAATGTCAAAGAGCAAACTGAATATGCAGACAAATCAGGATTTAAGAACCAAGCACTAGGGGATCCCTGGGTGGCTCAGCGGTTTCGCGCCTGCCTTTGGCCCAGGGCGTGATCCTGGAGTCTCAGGATCAAGTCCCGCGTCGGGCTCCTGGCATGGAGCCTGCTTCTCCCTCTGCCCTTCTCTCTCTCTCGCTCTCTATGTCTATCATAAATAAATAAAAATAAATCTTTAAAAAAAAAAAAAGAACCAAGCACTAATAGTTCAACAGTGAGAAAACCTACCTTTGGAAATTCCCTCCAGTTCAAACAAGTTTTGCTTTACCATATGCATTCATGTGCACAAGAAATAAAAATCAAACTTCACCTTGAAAACAAAATAATCTGAAAATTTTAGATCAGTTCTGCAAAGTAAATTGACTCATAATTAAAATCTGATATGATGCCCTGTTAGGCCAGACACCCAGAAGGAATCAGATAGGCAAATATGCAAGAAAGCCCCAATCTCCCAAAAAGCAACTTAATGTCCATCACTTTGAGGGGGAAAACAGTGTCATTAGGTCTTCTCTGCAATGTTTAGCAAAAGTGATCTAACAACCAAATAATTTTTTTTAACCCCAGCCCCAAGCAGATTCTAATGCCCTACAAAGAATAAATGTTGCACAATTTGATTTTTAAACAACAGTGCTGGGCAGCCCAGGTGGCTCAGCGGTTTAGCGCCACCTTCAGCCCAGGGCATGATCCTGGAGACCCAGGACAGAGTCTCACGTGAGGCTCCCTGCATGGAGCCTGCCTCTCCCTCTGCCTGTGTGTGTCTCTGCCTCTCTGTGTCTCTCATGAATAAATAAATAAAAGCTTTTAAAAATAGATTAAATAAATAAATAAACAAACAAACAACAGTGTTTGGGACGCCTGCGTGGTTCAGCAGTTGGGCGTCTGCCTTTGGCCCAGGGTGTGATCCTGGGATGCTGGATCTTTAAAAAAATAAACATATAAATAAATAAACAAACAACAGTGTTTTACTTTCATTAATGAACACTTTTTTTAAGATTTTATTTATTTATTCATGAGAGACACAGACTGAGAGAGAGAGGCAGAGACACAGGCAGAGGGAGAAGCAGGCTCCCTGTGGGAAGCCCGATACAGGACTTGATCCCAGGACCCCAGGATCATGCCCTGAGCCAGAGCCAGACGCTCAACCAGTAAGCCACCCAGGCGTCCCAAATAAAGACTTTTTTAAAATTCAACAGTCCTGGCTTATTTCTGACAATTGTAAATATTTCATAAATATTACTTTCAGTGATCCCTTAAAAAATAGCTAAAAAAATTAAACACATAGAAAATAGAGCTTCAACAATACTACAAAAAATCACTTCTAGCAGTCACAGCAAAAAGCCAACTACTGCATTTATTCTGGAATTACTTTTAGTCATAGTACCAACAGACATTTGGTAAAGAACTGCTGTTACCGAAAACATTTCACTCAATAAATGTTTACTAACTTACTAAGAACTGTTTACTCCCCTAATAGTCACCTATTACCCAATTCTCATCTTACAAGAGATCTCTTGTTGATCTGTAGAGCATGAAATCAGAGACTGCTTCAGTATGCAGGATCCACAAGTAAAAATAGAACAGACTCCAGAGACTCAAATTGAGAATGGGGAGGAAAAACACAGCACACCATGCTTAAGAAAATAACCTAGGGTACTATTCAAAAATCCAAAAAAGGATGGTATTTCTCATAATTTAAACACAAATAATTCAAGACTGCACTTTTCAAACTAGTTTTACATCAGGACTGCTAAGAGGACAGTAACAATATAGTATTCAGAATTATTATACAACTTATGATCTATCCTCTTTATAGAAATGACCATACTTGCCCTAAAATACAAATATCATCTACTGTCATTAATGTGAAGACCAATAGTAATTCTCATCTTAAGGTATATTTTCTAGCTAATGAAAGAAGGCTTTACATGTAGATCACACTTTATACTGACCCAACGAACATAAAATATTAATGCTAATCAAGAGTAAGTATAAGCTAAAATAATCCTAAATATATAGATCGGATACTATCTGAAAACAGTTTTCATGGTCCCTCAAAGTAGATAAGACACTGCACTCTCATCTACACAGCTTACAGTTTCAGAAGGAGTCAAGAAAAGAGGAATGAACAGAGAAAAGGAATAAAGATGGCCTGAGAAAGGGTACTAATGAAGAAGCAACCACAACTGCAGAAATTCAATAAAGCCTGCGAGGGGTGCCTGGGTGGCTCCAGCGTTGGTTGAGCATCGTTGAGCGTGAGCATTGGACTCTTGGTTTCAGCTCAGGTCATGAGTCAGCTAAGGTCATGATCTCCAGGTCAGGAGATTGATCTCCGTGATGAGCCCCTGCTGGGCATGGAGTCTGCTTAAGATTCTCTCTCTCTCCCCTTCTGTCCCTCCTCAATCTCTCCCTCTCTTAAAAAAAATAAATAAATAAAGACTGCCTAGTTCTAACATAATCTGCAAAGGAGTTCCCTTTAAAACCATCTTTACAGAGATTTAAATTTAGCAGCAACTTGAACAATGCCATCCATTTAACCTAGGTTTACTGAGTGCTCAATATATGTCAAGCAGTGACTACACAGTGCACTAGGAACAGAATGGAGTTGTCAGCGACACTGTCAGACACCAGGGGAAGAATACATTTCTTGGCCCCCTTGTGGTTAGAGAGGCACCATGTGATGAGATCTAGTCCGTGACTTGTAAGTGAAAGTGCCTCCATTCAATTCTGGCCAGAGCTTTTATTGGTTGAACAGAGCCTCCAGATAAACAGTGCTTTTCTCTGGCAATGTTTGAGATGGTGGCTGCACTGTCACAGAGCAACCTCAGTGAGCAGAGACCTCTGGGGTCTTCAGGCGTATGTCTGTGTGTGTGTGTGTGTGTGTGTGCATACGTGTTTAACCACAACATAACCTAGCCCATTCTAACATAAAGAGTGATCAATATAGATCTCCTTTTCAGAAGTTGCCTACTGCCAAGCTAGGTCTCCCTGACCTCATACTGGAAATGGTTTTAAAAACAAATAACTACTATCTGCTATTTTAGCAAATTTTCTGCACAACTGTAGAAAGCTTCCTAAATCCTGATTTTATCAACTAACCTAATGGTCATTCAATTTCTGTGATTCCTATAAACTTAGTATATACAGTCATGTCTTCACCCAGTGATTATTTCTTGGAATTTGATCGATCAAGTTCAGGAACCCTGAAACAAACCAGTAGACTGTCCATCAAGACTAATATGAACCAATCAACCACCACTACAGTTATAACTGTTCAAATGTACATGCATCCAGTCTTCCACTGGCTACCAGGAACTATTCTGTCAAGTCTTAATAGAATCTAGCAGCTTATATGAAAAAGGAAGTATGATCCGAAAGTCACTACTAGGGCAGCCCAGGTGGCTCGGCGGTTTAGTGCCACCTTCAGTCCAGGGTGTGATCCTGGAGACCCAGGATCGAGTCCCACATCCAGCTCCTTGCAGGGAGCCTGCTTCTCCCTCTGCCTGTGTCTCTGCCCCTCTCTATCTTTCTCTCTCTTTCATGAAAAAATAAATATTTTTTCTTAAAAAGTCACAACTAAACGCCACTAAGATTAAAAAATGTATTTTTTAATGATTAAAGAGTTATTTGCATTGCTAACAGAAAGAATTAATTTCTCCTCCAGGTCCCCTTAAAAAGAACACTGAAATGCAACATCTTCGTTAACAGCCAGATGAGTGTCACTGGAGGGCTGGTGACAGCATTCCTCCCCTGGTTGGGGACAGCAGGGACAGCATCCAAAGTACAGTTCAGTCAAGACCTCTCTATACAGGTAGGTGCACAGCTTTCTGCAGTCAGAAGGAGCACATCAAAGTACCTGGGGGATGAGACTGGGGTAGCAGGTAGGTGGTTTCAAGACCCTATGAGAAGGGAGCAATCCTCCCTTCCCTTCACCAAATGCACAATTTTGAATACAATTTCAAGGGATTCCAGACTACAATGTCCATCCAAGACCTCCAGAAGGGATGGACTGCAGAGCCTTCAATCAATCCTCAAAAAATTTAATACCGGCAGAGCTGAATATGGTAGCAACAGACCTCTGACTGCATCACTGGCCAAATACCTCGAGTGCGGTTACTTACACTCAACGTGGACTCCTCAGAATAACCCTGGTGTGAAGCAAAACGTCCTCTCTGACCAAGAAGATGGTCCCAGCAGTCACTTACAACAGCTTAACAATTCCCCAACAGCCATCATCATCCCCAACCACTCGGGACCTCTTTTAGTGTCCCCAAATGTCCTGACCTTTTCAAACGTCTAGCTAGTACCTATTAATTATTCTTTAGTCTTAACTTAGTTATCACTTCCATAATGATGTTCCCAACTCCTCCTGCTGTATGATCCCCACATTTCATGGCAATTACAAATGTGACTGTCCTCCCTGCCCCAGGGGAGGGACATTTCTCCAGGGTCTTCCAAGCCCAATAGCACAGCTGACCCTAAACAACATAGGTTTGAACTGTGCAGGTCCACTTATGCATGGATTTTTTTTCCAATAAATATATTTGGGGAGTTTTTTGGAAATTTGGAGAAATACAGTTCTGTACATGTATTATCTCTTATGACTTTTCTTAGTAACATTTTCTTTAGCTTACTCTGTTGTCAGGATATAGTATGTAACACACATAACATACAAAATATGTGTTAATCGACTGTTTACAGTACTGGTAAGGCTTCCAGTTAACAATAGGCTATTACTAGTTAAGTTTTGAGGAAGTCAAAGTCACACACAGAGATTTTCAACTGTGCAGGGGTGTGCAGGGGGTGGACACCTCTAACCCCTACATTGTTCAAAGGTCAACATTCAAAAATTTACCTGAAGAACAAGACTACCTCTGGTGAAAAGCAAATTCACCTAAGAAATTTTATAATCTCCTGTCTGATACACAACTGAGCACATTTCTATTCAATATACTATGGCTCAGGTACCTGGTTGAGAACACGGTCGAAGCAATTAAATCTAAATGCCACCACAAACATTTCAAAATAATAAAGCATTCAGACAATGTCTGGCTTTGAGCAGTTACTTTCTGCTGTACTCTCCAACCTACACTATTTGTAGAACATGCACCCAGGGACTGAAAGAAACAACTGGTGATTAAGTGGCATGGCCAGTTAGTTAGTCAGTTATTTAGTTACTTATACCCCTCTTAGATAATATATCTTCATCATGAGGCTGCCTTCCCATTCTCCATAGCAAAAATGTTTCCATGTAGTTCACTCAAAAGTGGTATCAGATCATGAGGAATCATCAGATCATGGAGGACCCATAAAAAAGGACACTGGGCAGACATTCATTTCTTTCTACTCCAATGTTAATTATTATTTGACCCATGAAGAAGTTGTCTCCCAAGGGCCCTAAGAATGACCAACATGGTAAATTAAAGTGTATCAGTCAAAGCTCAGGGCAGAAAACAGAAAATGGATATGTTTTAAGGAGAAAGAATTCAGCGAGGAACTGGGTGCTTACAACATTACTAGAAAGGCTAAAAGAATGAGTTAAGAGAAAAAGCTCCAGGAAGACCACCAGAGAAATGCGAAACTGACCTACCCCCAGCCCTGGAGCTAAGAGTTCAAGAAGAGAGTACAGCAACTGCTACCTGGATTCCGAAAAATGAATCAAGGAGAAATCACCACAATACTTACATGCAACACTGTACTGCAGATCACAGCCAGTGTGATAAGAAAAATAAATAAAAGACACACAAATCAGACAAGTAAAAATGTGTTGATTTGCAAACAACTGTATATGCAGAAACACCTACAGAAAATATAAAAACAGTAACTCGATTTAGGATGGCTGCACAAGGCAAGGTCAAAATACAAAAGCCTTTTTTTTCTTTTTTTGAGATAGCAAGAGATCCTGTGATAGGGATAGGGGAAGGGAGGTGCAACGCAGAGAAGGAAAGAGAATCTTAGGTAGACTCCACGCCCAGCACAGAGCCCGAGGCAAGGCTCTAGCTCAGACCCCCTGAGATCATGACCTGAGCCTAAATCAAGAGTCGCATGCTTCACCAACTGAGCCACTCAGATGTCCCTGTTTTATTTCTATATATAAGACATGAATAATTGAAAAATAAAAACTGTAGATGACAGATGCCTAGGTGGCTCAGCAGTCTAGTGCCTGCCTTCGGCCCAGGGCATGATCCCGGGGTCCGGGGATCCAGCCCTGTGTCGGGCTCCCCGCAGGGAGCCTGCTTCTCCCTCTGCCTGTGTCTCTGCCTCTCTCTGTGTGTCTCTCATGAATAAATAAATACATCTTAAAAGAAAAACTGTAGATGATATAATTTACGGCAACATTAAAAAAAAAACATGAGATACTGATTGATACATTCAATAAAGCAGGTATAAGATCTACACACGGAAAACAACAAACTTTGCTAAAATATAAAAGACCTAAATAAATGGCCAGGTATGTCATGTTCACAGGATGGAAGACTCAAACTGTTACGATGTTAGTTCTCCTCAAATTAATCTAGATGTTTGCTTTAATTCCACTCAAAATCACAGCAGGCTTCTTTTTTTTAAGATTTTATTTATTTAAGAGGAGAGAAAGAGAGAGAGTGCACACGTGCACAAGTGGGGGAGGGGTAGAGGGAGAAGCAGGGAGCCTTATGTGGGGCTGGATCCTGAGACCCTGAGATCATGACCTGAGCCGAAGGCAGACGCTTCACCAACTGAGCCACTCAGGCGTCTCTTTGTGAAAATCATTAAGCTGACCTGAAAAGACCTCAACATGCCAAAATAATATTTAAAAAGAAAAGCAAAGTTGGAAGACTTCCACCACATAATTTCAAAACTTACTATACAACAATATTCAAGAAACTATGGTAGCGCCGAAGGACAGGCACACAGATCCACGTAACAGAATACCAAGTCCCCAAAGAGACCTGCACCAGAGTCCCATCAAGAGATTTTCAACAAAAGTTCGAAGATAATTCAGAGCAAAAGGATAGTGTTTTCAACAAATGATGCTGGAACAACAGATGTAATACGCTACAGCAGAGATCAACCTTAACAAAAATATGCTAAGTGAAAGAAGCCATGCATAGGTCTCATTTACACGAAATGTCCAGAAAAGGAAAGTTCACAGGGACAAGAAGCAAATCAGTAGTTGACTGGGGCTGGGAAGCTGACCACTCACGGGCACAAGGTTTCTTTCTGTGGTGGTGGAAAGGTCCTAAAATTATATTGTGATGATGGTTGCAACTCTAAATGTACTAAAAGTACAGAATTATACTTACACCAAGAAGATTTTATGGCATACAAAATATACCTCAATAAATCTGTTTAAAAAATAAACTTCTAGGGGGAAAAAGAAGTTGTTCTTGAAAATTAGACTATTGCCAAATGAAAAACTAAGTGTTTTTACTTAATTTACTTTAAATACTATTGCCAAACTAAATGACAAAACCATATCAGTAACATGGAGGACAGAGTAGAGAAAATCTCCAAAATATTTTAACTAAATAAAGACAGAAAATGGACAATATGAAAATAAAAAGGCAAAGAGATTAGGGACCTCCAACACCTGACTAGCAGAAGTTCCAAAGTTCTGCTGGAAGACAGGAAAGATGCCCATGAGCTCTCAATTCCCTTCTGAAGAATGGAGAAAGGAGGGGCAGATGAGAGACTTGCTTTTCATTCTATTCTCTTTGATAAAACTCACATTTTATGCCATGATATGCAATACCTTTATAATTTAAAGAATTGTTTCACTAACAACTGAGTTATGTTTTAGCCATACAGTGGAATACTGTGTCGTTCTCTATGTGCAAATACATAAAGATGACTACACTAGGGACGCCTGGGTGGCTCCCTTGGGTAAGTGCCTGACTCTCAATTTTGGCTCCATTGGTGATCTCAGGGTTGCCAGCTCAAGCCCTGGGTCCAGCTCTGCACTGGGCAGTAAGTCTGGATGGGATTCTCTCTCCCTCTACCCCCCACCCCACCACACTCTCCCACACATATGCCCTCTCTCTAAAATAAACCAATCTTCAAAAAAAAAGTCTTCTTCCCCTCCCCTCTCTTCCCTCTCTCAAAAAACAAAAAAAAAAACCCAACAATAAAAAAAGATGGCTATACTACATTAAGTGAAACATCAAGATTAAGAACAATGCATTAAGATGGTATGTTTCCAAAATAAAATGTGGGGTAGAGCAACTTTAGAAGACAATCTGGCAGATTTTTTTTTTCTTTTTGAACTTGTGTTTTATTTTTCTTTAATACATTTTTTTTGTATATTTTTCACTGGAGTTTGACTTGCCAACATAGCATAACAACCCGTGCTCATCCCATCAAGTGCCCCCCTCAGTGCCCATCACCCAGTCACCTCCTCCCCTTCCACTACCCCTTGTTCATCTCCCAGAGTTAGCAGTCTCTCATGTTCTGTCCCCCTCTCTGATTTTTCCCACTCATTTTCTCTCCTTTCCCCTATAATCCCTTTCACTACTTTTTACATTCCCCATATGAATGAAACCATGTGATGATTGTCCTTCTCTGATTGACTTACTTCACTCAGCATAATACCCTCCAGTTAACTTGGCAGTTTCTTATCAAGTTAAACTGTCTTTCCATACAATCAGCAATCATACTCCTAGGCATCTATACAAGTGAACTGAAAATGTAGGTTCACACAAAAACCTGTAGACAAATGCTTGTAGCAGCTTTATTCATAGTCACTAAAACTGGAAAACACCAAGATACCAAGACAGCCCTCAACATGAGAATGGATACGCAAACCGCGGTCCAGTGGAATGTACAAAGTAGAAGGGTGTGTATATATATATGTATATATATATATATATATGTATATATATATACAAGAGAATGCGACTGTATATATATACAGCATATATATATATATATACACAAGAGAATGCGACTCTGTGATGAAAAGGAATAGGCTACAGATCCATGCAGCAACGTGGATGAAACTTAAATACATACTGCTCAGTGAAAGAAGGCAGACCCTAAAGCCACATATGATATTCCGGAAAAGGCAAAACCACCAAGGATGAAACAGATCTGTGGTTGCCAAGACTAGTGGAGGGCAGTGACCAACCATAGGGGGCACATACAGGGGAACTCTAGGTCATACAACTATTTCCAGGGTCCTGAAGTGGTGGATATGTGACTTTATGCACTTGTCAAACCCACTCAAACAATGAACTTTGAGGTATGCAGAATAAATTTCAAAAATCAACAAGGATCCTCTGACAAATGACTATCAGAAATGCTGACAAAACCCCACTGAAGGGACGGCTAGGAAAAGGAGATCTAAATAACACTGGACATCAATGTCCTGACTACAAACTGGAAAGATGAGAAGAAAAAGAATGTGCATAAGCCTATACTCTAGTTGTCAATCTGTTTCCCACAAGGGTATGGTTAGCAATTCTGGAACTGCTTTCAAATGAGTGGTGGGAGCTGCATTTCTCAGGGTCAGGAAAACAAGGGACCCCTGGCCCTTTATCAGAGTGAGCCACATCAGTAGGAAACCAAGTGTAGATACAGAGGACCACAGAAACACTGTAGATACACACAGGGTGACCACTCGCACACAGTGCCCACCTCCTCCTAATGCAATGACGCTCCAGGAGCAACAAGCACTGCCAACGCCCAGACCTTGCTTTCTAGAGACCACATCTCACATTCTTGGAAAAACAGCAGATTCTAGGGCTGGGTGAGAGAAAATACAAGACAGGTCTGATACATTCTACAGTCATCAGAAAAGGAAGTGCTCAAAAATTAAAAGGACAAGCACATGTCAGAGGAATACCAGACAACCTGAAAGAACTGTCAATGACCAAAGCTGGAACAATCTGAGAACAAAATAAATGACATAAGAAATAAAACATGTGACAGCTTATTATACGTGTCAGTGTGAGCAAGCCACAGTACCCAGGTATTTGATCAAACATTATTCCAGGTGTTTCTGTGAAGGTTGTTTTCAGACAAGACCATAATTTAAATCAGTAAACTCTGAGTAAAGCTGATTATCCTCCATAATGTGAATGGGCCTCATCCAATCAGCTGAAGGTCCTAATTTTTCAAAAGACTAACCTCGCTCTAAGATAAAATTCTGCCAGCACACTGCGTCTGGAGTTGAACTGCAACATCCTCTCTCCCCTAGAATGCCAGGCTACCCTGCAGATATTGGACTTGCCAGCCTCTACAATCATACACCATGATATATATATGTATTTACCTCCATCCTATCAGTTGTATTTCTCTGGAGAACCCTACTAATATAGATTGCAACCCAAAGTATACAATAAAATATTCAAGTCTGTAGGGTGCCTGGCTGGCTCAGTCAGTAGAGCCTGCCAACTCTTCATCTCAGGGTCATGAGTTCAAGCCCCACGTTGGACGCGGAGCCGACTTAAAATTTTAAAAAATACACACCAGTCTATACACAATACAACAACATTGAATTAACAAACAGGGGAGAAGTGAAAAGTCCTCCTTACAGAAAAATTCCAAATAATGTTAAGTAAATATTCTCCCCAACAGGAGGTGGGAGGCCTACTCCCTCCTTCCCAGGAGTGTGGGCTGGCCTTAGTAGTTTACAATGAAAAGGGTAGGAAAGGGGGAAACGAAGTTACAGTGGAAAACCCAACCAACACTGCCTTACCCAAGTGACCAAGGATCACGCAAGCAATGCTGTCATGTGGTTATCGCAAGTAATGAGTCCAATGTAATAACAAGGGCACTTCACCTCTGCAGTATTCTTTCTGAAAACCTGTAACCCCAGTCTAATCATGAGAAAAACATTAGACAAACCCAATTTGAGGAACATTCTACAATGTACCTAACCAGTATTCTCAAAACTGTAAAAGCCATGAAAAACAAGAAAACTCTGAGAACAGAAGCCTAGGAAGCCATGCCAACCAGACACGACGTGAAGTCCTGGATGGACTCCTGGAACAGAGACGGACAGCAGGTAGAAACTGTGAAAATCTGAGGTAAGAACTTGAGTTAATAATAATGTATAAGTACTGGTTCATTAACTGTAACAAACATACCATACTAATATAAGATGTTAGCGAGAAACCTGGTACATATATAGGAACTCTCCGTACTATCTTTGCAATTTTTCTACAAATCTAAAACTCTTCCTAAAATTAACGGTTTAAAACAAGAGAAAAAAAGCTTATAACAGTGGTATAGCTTCCCCAGCAGCCACACGCCAGATGCCTTAGACCCCGAAGAGAGCAGCAGGAAGCAGAGCTCTCACCCAGGCCACTGCTGCACCTGTGAGAGTTAAATATAAACCAAGTTGGATGACAGTTTTGTTCTGTTTCCACCAAGCAAATGCTAAGGGAGAAGCAGCAGCAAGGGTATAACCCTAAGGGAGAGATGTATAAACAACCAGAGAAGACGCTGAAAAATACAGTGTTTCTCAGGGGAACTAGCATGCCATAAATGTTCACAGCATTTTGAAAAATGATGTTAGCACATCCTAGACTTCTAATGATGACAATATAAACCGCCCT
Source organism: Nyctereutes procyonoides (assembly GCF_905146905.1). NCBI lineage: Eukaryota > Metazoa > Chordata > Mammalia > Carnivora > Canidae > Nyctereutes > Nyctereutes procyonoides. Next base: position 59,185,696 of record NW_026575140.1, on the reverse strand, counting down.
ATGCACTGCTAAATAAAAATATATGTTCTCCTCTACTTACTGGGGGGGGGGGTGTCAAAGAATATTAAAGCAAAGTCTCAGAATAACACCCCTCTCTATATAAGCCTTTAAAGGATATTTTAGTTTTAGAATCCTCCAATGAAGAAGATGACAAACAAACCCAAACATCAGGTGAGGCCATGAGCAATAGTAATGCGCCTTTTGAAAGATACAAAGTTTAACACACAGCGTGCTATCATATAAAAAAGCAGCAGTCTTATTAAAAAGGTAACCTGGGTTTGAAACCTACTGCTGCATTTACTTGCTAAATGAATTTGTAAAATCAACTTCTTGATCTTGGGCTCATTTTCTTAAACAGTATCAAGTATGTAAAAGGAACTTCAAAGAACTTAACTCCAAAGAGTATGATTTCCACTAAAATTCTTAACACTAAAGGTCCTTCCTTCCAGAATTTCAGTTTACTAAAAAGGCAAAATATAACAAAAATAATTACATTAACAGAAACTTCAAAGGGATGGCTGATATTTCTATCATAAGTTTTCTTTTCCAAATCTACAATAATCATGTTCATTTGTCATTACTAAAGTTCTTTAAAAACATACATATGACATCTTCCTGTAGAATCTTGATTTAGGTTGCCTAAGATTTAAATACATCTGACTCACCATCAAAAAAAAAAGTAAGAAAATGAAAGAAACATATGACCCTCAAAGACATCCTAGGACTTAAGTAGTAAAGGGATAATTCAATCAACTCATTTTATATTCTCTACGTACATCTAATTTAAATACTGCTAAAGACAGTCTCAGAGATTAATGAAGTTGGGGGATCCCTGTGTGGCTCAGCGGTTTAGCGCCTGCCTTCAGCCCAGGGCCTGATCCTGGAGTCCCGGGATCGAGTTCCATGTTGGGCTCCCTGCATGGAGCCTGCTTCTCCTTCTGCTGTGTCTCTGCCTCTCTCTCTCTCATGAATAAATAAAATCTTAAAAAAAAAAAAAAAAAGAGAGAGAGAGAGAGATTAATGAAGTCTAGTTGTCTTTGTTTTGCTATTGTGAATAAGTCAAACCTAGTTTCCTCTCCCGGAAAAATGTGGTCAGCCACCTGGGTAGAAAGTCTAAGGTAGCTAAGGTAGAGGACCAGAGAGAATCTTTGAAGACATTTAAAAAAAAGAAGAAAGGGATCCCTGGGTGGCGCAGCGGTTTGGCGCCTGCCTTTGGCCCAGGGCGTGATCCTGGAGACCCGGGATCGAGTCCCACGTCAGGCTCCCGGTGCATGGAGCCTGCTTCTCCCTCTGCCTGTGTCTCTGCCTCTCTCTATCTGTGTGATTGTCATAAATAAATAAAAATAATTAAATAAAAAATATTAAAAAAAAAGAAGAAAAAAAGTAAAGAATAGACAAAAGCTGGGGGGGGAACCTTTAATTTTTGTGGCAATTTATAAATTAATAAGAGTTGAGAAAACTATAGCCATAATAGATAGAACTGTCCATTAAAGAAATTGCTCTGAGATAAAAAATTAGAGCCCTGTTGAGAAACAAAGCATTACAGTGAGAGTCATCTGGTCAAAGCTATACTTGTAAAAAGGCCAACAATGTCTATTCTACTGTGGTGAAAGACCTACCTCTAATTATTAACCAATATTTGTCTATAAAACTTTGCCTTCCACACTAGAAAGGGAAGCCAGGGATCGTATCACATAGCCCTAGGACTAAGCATGGAGAAGAAACTAATGTTTATTAAGTGGAAGTATTCTGTTTTACTTTCTAACTTAAAAGATTCAGTTCACATGTCCTTAAGTCCTCAGGGTGAAAAAAAATCGAGTACATTAGTTCTAATGCATTCAATACCCATTTAATGGCTGCCTGCTAAATTTCAGTCACCCTCCTAGGCTTCTGGGATGTCAGTTAACAGGCAAAAATAAGAGTCTCTATACCCAGTGGGGGAAGGGGGATGAAGAGCACACTTCTGATGGGCACAGAGAAATGTACAGAACTGCTGGGTCACCATATTGTGCACCTGAAACTAATACGACACTCATGTTAATCACACTTGACTAGAAGTCTCCGTCCTCATGGAGAGAGCATGCAGTTTAAATGTCACTCTGCACCCTGCCCAGAGCAGTGATACTCAAAATATGCTCCATTAACAGGTGCACATCTACCAAACCACTATTGCTCAGTGACACATGAACCCAAGGCAAGCATTTAGAAACTCATACAGCAATTTGATAAGTCACTTTATAGGGGCCTAATATCATAAATTATGGGCTGAAATGTATGTCTTTTCAATTTAATTTCTCTAACAGCTCATTTCTATTGTTTTTCTTCTAAGTATTATTACAAAATTAATTAGATTTTTCTTTAAAGCTGGTCTTTCATCACATAAGGACAACACTGTACTCACTTGCCATCCCCACAGCACACAAAACAACAGGTCATCAAATTTGAAGGAATCATGTTACGACATAGCATTGTACATACACAAATGAACTTCACTCAAGAGATCAGAATATGCTGAAATTATACCCAAATTTGTGTATGAACACTTCTCTCAAGAGAAGGTCTTTAATTCATTAAATTGTCAACTCATTTATAAAAGCACATTCAGGGAAGGAATCAGGCTCCATCAGCAGACAGACCTATTTTTGCCACCCAGCTCCATCAGGGTTAGCTTGGGGAAATTACCAGATGGAATATAAACCTCAACTTCCTTATCTCAAGAAGGTGGTAACATTGACTTCAAAGATTTGCTGTGAGGACTGAATGTGACCACAAGTGGAAAGTCCTGGGATCAGGAAGAGTATTGTGACAAGCACTCAACGATCTGTTTCCTTCCCATCGCCTCTCTTTTAAATACGTTTATTTATATAACTGTGAGGTGAGCAGGCTTAGGCCCTTTAAAGCATTTTTTTTTTTAAGATTTTATTTATTCGGGATCCCTGGGTGGCGCAGCGGTTTGGCGCCTGCCTTTGGCCCAGGGCGCGATCCTGGAGACCTGGGATCAAATCCCACGTCGGGCTCCCGGTGCATGGAGCCTGCTTCTCCCTCTGCCTGTGTCTCTGCCTCTCTCTCTCTCTCTCATGCTCTGTGTCTCTCATAAATAAATAAATATTTTTTTAAAAAAAGATTTTATTTATTCATGAGAGACACACACACAGAGAGGCAGAGAGACAGAGGGAGAAGCAGGCTCCACGCAGGGAGCCCGACGTAGGACTCGATCCCAGGACTCCAGGATCACGTCCTGGGCCAAAGGCAGATGCCCAACTTCTGAGCCACCCAGGCGTCCCCCTTTTTTTTAAAAAAAAAGATTTTATTTATTCATGAGAGAGACACACAGAGAGAGGCAGAGACACAGACAGAGGGTAAAGCGTTTTTAAATTACAAATTGCTGCCATCCCTTGAAAGTTGTGTTCAGACTCTTCATGGAAATCTTCAACAGGCTTATGGGTTGTCTCTCAGAAACACCTATCTGTTGTAATTCTGTCAACTTTCGATTTCGGCCCACCATGTTAATTATTTCTAGTTACTACTTTCTTTACATAATAAACGCAAAAACTTCTTTAAAGTATATAACCTAGTATATAACCTTAAAGAGACCAGACATGCTGGTTCTGATGTATCCAGGAAGCCTTCCCAACCCCACCGTCCTTCCCACCCCCAAAGCTAATCACTCCTTCTTTCCACATGCTCACGTGCATACAGCATTAACCTTTTGTTTGCATGTCCATTGACCTCTCTCTACTATGCGCAGCACCTCAAGGTAGAATACCACACCCCCTCTGCATCCCCCAGCATTTCCCAGTGCAACTCCACACAAGACCTCAATAAATCAACTTTTCTTCTGATCCTCTCTTCCATTTTCCAAATGGCAGCACAAGCAGTTTAGATAAGGATTACTTAAAATTAAGATGGAATTTCTATCTTAAACTATAGATTTCTCTCTCAACTTCCTTTTCCTTGAAAGTGTTAATATGGCAGTTGTATCATTGCTTAAAACTATGAATAGTAAAAATGGGAGTTCTCTACATGAAAAAAGACTGATAAAAATGCTTTGGCTACCAGTGACATTTTAAAACCTTTTTATTTTTAAGTATAGATCTATAATGGAAAAAATAGTACAGAAAGGCCTCATATACTAAACATCCTGCTATAGTAGATCAAACCAAAGATATTGACATCAATACAATCCACACACTTTATACAGATTTCATCACTCAGTGTGCCTACAGCTCAATGCAATTTTACCACATCTGCATATTTGCAAAGATACAAAACTGTCCCATGGCCACAAAGATCCTTCATGCTACCACCACCCTATATAGCCACACACCACTATCATCCCTAATCCCTGAAAACCACTAGTCCATTCTATATCTCCATAATTGCGTCATTTCGAGAATTCTATACATATATCAAGACCATTCAGTGTGGGAAAGGGCAGTCTCTTCAACAAGTGGTGATGGGAAACCTGGATATCCACGTGCGAAAGACCGAAGTTGAATCCTTATCTTACATCATGTACAAAAATTAACTCAAAATGGATAAAAGATCTAAACATGAGACCTGGAACTATAAAACTATTAGAAGAGCACACAGGAGAAATGCCTGATGACACCAGATTTGGCGATGGTTTCCTGGATATGACACCAAAAGGACAGGCCACAAAAGCAAAAACAGAGAGCACCAAACTTGAAAATTTTTGTATGCCAAAGGACACGATCAACAGAGTGAAAAGGTAACCTATGGAATGGGAGAATACTTGCAAATAGTATTTACTACCTAATAAAGGGCTAATATCCAGAGTACATAAAGAACTCAAACTTAAAAAATAAATAAAATAAAATAGAACTCATACAACTTAACAACAAAAAAAATCAAATAACCTGGTTAAAAATGGGTAAAGGACTTGAATAGACATTTCTCCAAAGATTCAAGGTCCAATGAGCACATGAAAAGTTGCTCAACATCATGAATCATCAGAGAAATACAAATCAAAACTATAAGATATCATCTAATGCCCATCAGGATGGCTACAGTCCAGAACAAACAAACATCATGATCCCAGGGTCCTGGGATTGAGTCCTAAATCCAGCTCTCTACTTAGTGCGGAGCAAGCTTCTCCCTCTCTCACCCCCACTCATGCCCTCTCAAATAAATAAAATATTTAAAACAAAAACAAACAAAAAGGTAATAATAAGTGTTGGCGAGGATGTAGACAATTTGGAACCCTTGTACCCTTTTGGTGGGAATGTAAAATAGTGCTACCACTAGGGAGAATATGGAGGTTCCCCAAAAAACATAAAAACAGAACTCATAGTAGGCTCATCAACTGTGACACAGGGGCAGCCCCAGTAGCTCAGCAGTTTAGCGCTGCCTTCAGCCCAAGGCCTGATCATGGAGACCCAGGATCGAGTCCCACATCGGGCTCCCTGCATGGAGCCTGCTTCTCCCTATGCCTGTGTCTCTGCCTCTCTCTCTCTCTCATGCATAAATAAAAAGAAAAATCTAAAAAATAAAATTAAAAAACTGTGACACAGGCACTACTCATGGGGGGTGCAGATAACAGGCAGGGGGTCTAGAACATATGGGGGCAGAGGGGTGTATGAGAAATCTCTGTAGTGTTTGCTCAATTTTGCTGTGACCCTAAAACTGCTCTAAAAATAGTCTATTTTTAAAAACAGAACTACCATATGATCCAGCAATCCCACTTCTGAATTTATAGCCAAACTAAAAGCATGATCTTGAAGAGATATTTGCACACCCATTTTCAAAGCAGCAATAATCACAAGAGCCAAGAGGTGGAAGTGACCCAGATGTATGGATGAGTGGATAAACACCACGTGGCACACACATACAAAGGAACATTATTTAGCTTTAAAAGAGAAGGAACTGGGGCACCTGTGTGGCTCAAGGGTTGAGCATCTGCCTTTGGTTCAGGGCATGATCCTGGAGTCCTGGGGTCGAGTCCCGCATCGGGGTCCCCACAGGGAGTCTGCTTCTCCCTCTGCCTGTGTCTCTGCCTCTCTCTTTCTCTCTCATGAATAAGTAAAATCTTAAAAATAAATAAATAAAAATAAAAGGGAATGAACGTCTGTCACAAGCTACTGCATGGATGACCTTTAGGACATATGTTAGTGAATAAGCCAGTCAAGTCAGAAAAAGACAAATACTGTATGTATGATTTCATTTATAGGAAGTAAAGTTATTAAATTCACAGAAACAGAAAGTAAAACGATGGTTATGAGCAAGGGGCAAGAGGAAAGGGGAAAGGGACAGTTGTGGTTTGATGGATAAACAGTTTCAGTTTTAAAGATAAAGTTCTAGAGGTCTGTTCACAATGTGAATGTATTTAACACTACTGAACTGTACACTTAAAAATAGTTAAGAAGGGGGCAGCCCCGGTGGCACAGCAGTTTAGCACCGCCTGCAGCCCAGGGTATGATCCTGGAGACCCGGGATTGAGTTCCACATTGGGCTCCCTGCATGGAGCCTGTTTCTCCCTCTGCCAGTGTCTCTGTGTCTCTGTCTCTCTCTCTCTCTCTCTCTCTCTCTCTCTGAATAAATAAATAAATCTTAAAAAAAAATAGTCAAGGTCAATTTTGTGTGTTTTTTACAATAAAAATAATTTTATGTAAAGGGAATCATACAGCATGTAAACTTTTGAGATTAGCTTTTCTTCATTCAGCAGGAACTCCCTTGAGCTCATCCAAGTGGTCATGTGTATCAGCGGTGTTCATTCGTACACATCCAGTTCATCCATGATACCGATGTACCACCGTTTATTCACCCACGGAGGGTGTCTGGGTCGTCTGCCAGTTCTCAGCTCTCACTTATAAAGCTACTATGACCATTCAGGTTTTCACAAGGACATAATTTTCATTTCTCTAAAATAAATGCCTGAATGTGCCCTTGATAATAGTCTATAGGCTTTTACAAGAAACCACGAACTTTTCCACAGTGGCTGCACCATCTCACACTCCCACCAACATAGGAGAGCTCACGTTCCTCTACACCAATGCACAGCATGGTTTAAATGTGCATTTTCCTAATGTCCAATAATGTGGACCATCTTTTCATTTGCTCACGTGCCACCTGAAGTGTCTGTTCACATTTTTGCTCACTTTCTACAAGGACTGTTTTCTTTTCCTGCTGAGTTTGAGAGTTCTTTATATAGTCTACAACTATTCTTTGCCAGATATTTAGTTTACAAATACATTCTTCCAGTTTGTAGCTTGCCTTTTCATTTGTCTCTCACAAACATAACTTTTTAATGTTGGTGATGCCCAATTTACCAATATTCCTCTTATGGATTGTGCTTTGGATGCTGTGCACAAAAACCCTTCACCTAGCAACCCACTGTCTTTGAAACTGAAACTCCAATGTAATGTACATTCTTATGTAATGGACATAAGAATAAGAAAATGACAACACACACAGTTAAAATATGGGCACATTCAAAAGCAAATCCAAACAGTGCTTCCTAACATAAAGGACATTTAGGAAAAAATCCTAAATGTGATTAATTGTTCTTTAAAAGCAATCCTTACAAGATTAAAGCAAAACAACTTTAAAAATTTCTACTGCCAGGTAAAAACATAAATAAGTTATTTATTGTTTACACTTTTCACAGACCCCTAACCACTGAGGACATGGACAAGAAAGGTGGAGAAAAGTCAAAAGGAGCAGTAGCAGCTTTTCTAAGTTATCAGACATTGACAGAAAGCATAAATAAAAGGAAATTTTAGGGATCCCTGGGTGGCGCAGCGGTTTAGCGCCTGTCTTTGGCCCAGGGCGCGATCCTGGAGACCCGGGATCGAATCCCACGTCGGGCTCCCGGTACATGGAGCCTACTTCTCCTTCTGCCTGTGTCTCTGCCTCTCTCTCTCTCATTCTGTGTGACTATCATAAATAAATAAAAATTAAAAAAAAAAAAAAAGGAAATTTTACTCTTACAAAAATTAACTCCCCACATATTTTCTAGAATTTCACATCATAAAGAGAGGTATACATCGCTATGCCAACAACAAAAAATTACTGTATTTTTCCCAGCATTTTTTCGGAGTGCCAGAATCCAACACTGGAACAGCACCAATAAAAATTTCTGACATCCTTGAATAAGGCTAATACTACCCTACACTGGGGAAAAAAAATATAATGCTGTATTTTAACATGCACATATCTTAGGGATCCCTGGGTGGCTCAGCAGTTTAGCACCTGGCCATCGGGGCGTGATACTGGAATCCCAGGATCGAGTCCCACCATTGGGCTCCTGCATGGAGCCTGCTTCTCCCTCTGCCTGCGTCTCTGCCTCTCATGAATAAATAAATAAAATCTTTTAAAAAGATGCACGTATCTTATTTCCAAAAAAAGGCCTTTTATTCTTACTCTTATCTGTTCATTATCATAATTTGCAAAATATTTGCTTTTTCTGATCTGTACTTGTCTGTAGCTGAACAATGCCATCAACCAGATGTAAGCAGCTATGTTTACCTCGTTAGACTGCTTCTGTATGATGTATTTCTACGCCTATTTCTCTGAGAAGTTACTTCCTACAAACCAATCAAAGATGCATTAAACAAAACCTTGGAGATCACTTCATGTTTCAAATTCTAACAAAAATATTTCTTAATAATTAAGAAAGGCAAAATTTTTCATCCTGAATGGAACAGAGTCCATTAAAACAAAAGAACACTTAGCATTTACTTGCTTAAAGCAAGAACACATCTACACTACAGTTAACCATAAAATTAGTAGGGGGATCCCTGGGTGGCTCAGTGGTTTGGCACCTGCCTTTGGCCCAGGGCGTGATCCTGGGGTCCCAGGATCGGGTCCTGCGTCGGGCTCCCGGCGTGGAGCCTGCTTCTCCCTCTGCCTGTGTCTCTGCCTCTCTCTCTCTCTCTATCATGAATAAATAAATAAAATCTTTAAAAAAAAAAAAAACTGCACTGAAGCATCCAAAACCAAATAATCCAAGGGTTGAAACCTTCTTGATAATATAAACAAATACTCCACCTGAGAAAAGGAAATCAAAAGCAGCAATACAGTGACAGTCTCCTACACCATGTACCATACACAACCAAGGCTTCTTAATTATGTACAAAAGTATCACCAAATACAAAGTGTATTAGCATAAAAACTACATAGTAAAACTATATATTCTGGTAGTACATCACAGCAAATGCAGATTATACAAAATACTAGTATCTACAGATTGTAGAATTTAATTTACTTTAACCTTTTAACATGCTCAGCAGCATCTCAGAAAGTGAGGTCATCTGTTACAAAAGACTAAAGTAGTATGTTTCATTCAGTAGTTTATAGAAAATCAAACTACTGTTGCTTATAAAAGAGTTTCATTGCATTATCAAAAATATTCACTGAACAACAGAAATTATTACTCAAAAATCATTTATTCCCTAATGTTAAGAAAATTCACTTATTCACTGAAATACTAAGACTTTCCCCCAGCTTCGGGGCAACTGGGTGGCTCAGTTGATTAAGTGTCTTCCTTCAGCTCAGGTCATGATCCCGGGACCCTGGGATCCAGCCCTGTGTTGGGCTCCCTGCTCAGTGAGGAGTCTGCTTCTCCCTCTCCCTCTACCCCCCTGATCGCTCGCTCTCTCTCAAATAAATAAAATCTTTAAAAAATTATTAAAGACTTCCCCAGTTTCACGGAGATACAATTGACATATAACATTATGTACTTTTAAGGTCCACAACATAATGATTTGACATGTATACACCGCAAAATGAGGCTGCTTTAGATTCTGTGACAACACAGGTCAGATATCCAATTCCTCCACTGCAAGGCACGTAAATTATCCAACACCCCCACCCCATCACAGTATGTTTCACTTACGCTTTTTTTCTTGACAGCATATTCAGTAAAACATGCAGTAGCTCCACTATTTCTATAATAAAGGAATTATTTCTGGATATAAAAATTCCCAGACTGTTAAACAATTAGTAGTATGATGCAATATAAACTTACTTGTAGACTTCCCTGCCATTTCCATATTTTTAAACATTTTCTTCTATATGAGTTAACAACTATTAAAAATGTTAATAGTTAAGAGGCGCCTTGCTGGCTGAGTTGGTAGAGGCTGAGATTCTTGATCTCAGGATTGTCAGTTTGAGTCTTTTATCTTAAAAAAAAAAAAAGATTAACATCTATTAAGGGGGGGGAGGTGCTGAGTGGCTCAGTTGGTTAAGCAATCAACTCTTAATTTTGGCTCAAGTCATGATCTCATAGGCCTGAGATCCACGTATCAACCTCTGCCTCGAGTGGTGAGGAGAGTCGGTTTCTCTCCTCCTCTCTCCCTGTTCCTCCCAACACTCGTGTGTGCGCTGGAGCTCTCTCTCTGAAATAAATAAATAAAATCTTAAAAAATACATCTATTAAGGAGCACCTGGGTGGCTCAGTCAGTTAAATGTCTGACTCCTGATTTCAGCTCAGGTCTTGATCTTGGGGTTGAGTTCAAGCCCTGTGCTGAGCTCTACACTGGGCATGGAGCCTACTTAAAAAATATATTTGTGTGTATATGTGTATATATGTGTGTGTATACATATATATGTGTGTATATACATAAGTATACATACATATGCATCTATGTGTATATGTATACAGAGAGAGAGAGAGAGAGAGAGAATTACGTTTATCACCCAGAATCTTCTGACACTAGGGTAATTCCTGTCAATAATTATTCAATTTCTGTTTGTTTAACATCGTTAATGGAACTGTATGTCAAAGTGCCAATATATTCTAGAAAGGTCAAAAATATCAAATCTTTCTGACTCCTCCTAAGAGTATTCTCTGAATATCTTAGGAACACCCTGCTAAAGAAAGAGCACATGACAAAACCAGGAACTGTAGGGAGCCCTCTGGAGGAAAGAGCTCAGGGCACCCACTGCAGTTATGGCTCTGAACCCCTGGCTTCACAGCCACCCACAGAACTCCTTTAAAAAGTCGATTTTCTTCATCATGATATGTAGACTCTTTGGGCATGAGATCAGGAATCTGTATTTCCCCAAGTGATTCCACTGCACATTCTAAATCTAAGAAACACATATAACTAACTCATCACAACAACCTACTTATATGGGTAGCCAAGGAGATGGAAGATTTGGGAATCATCCAGATAACTTTTAAATACACAATGAAAATTTCTACAGTAAAAGCAGCTCAATTATTTCATTGTTACTGTATAAAAGAATTCTTCCTAATTCTGGAATGACAAGTGTCTGTGAGACCTTAACTCTTGAAAACCTATGGTACCAATCTTTAAAAAACTTCAAGTGATCTTAAAAAAAACAAAAACTTCCCCTTATTCCTTATAAATGCTCATCACATCACAAAATTTAGTTCAGTAAGAGTAGAGAGTAAGTCCAACTAGCCCAAGGGGCACCTTGATCTCAGGGTCAGGAGTTCAAGCCCTGCAATGGGCTCCATGCTGAGTGTGGAGCCTACTTTAAATAAGTAAATAAATAAATAAATGAATTTCCAAATCCAGTAACTTCAAAATTTTTCTCATAGTTATCCACCAACACCACAAAGCTCACTAGTACTCCCGATTCTGCAGAATGTTGGCCTTAAGCTCACAATGGCAAAAATCTTTTTATGATTAAGAACACCACTTTGATTTTAATGTATAGCACTTTGTACAAAACACTTTACTAAGAACATTTCCACAATCATTTTGGTAGTTACTGGATAAATTAACTCTGAATATTTAAATTTATAAATACTATTTCATGTTTGTGGTTATTATTGCTCCCTGGGAGGCAATATAGCCAATTAAAAACAATAGAGAAAAAATAAAATAAACAGCAAGAAAATAAATAAAAACAAAGTCTCCAAAATAAGAAGCCCTTCAATTTGAACACAGCAGCACCACTCACTTACCACCGCTTGACTTTGGGCAAGTAACTCAATCTCTCCAAGCCACTATTTCTTTATCAGGAGGATGAAACAAGATAATACACATAACCTGCGCATTGCCCAGTACGTGCCAGTCCTCAGTAAATATATATACACATAAACACAGATACAAGAATCTCTCTGAAAAGGCACACAGAAATTATCAATGATGACTGTTTCCAAGAAAAGCACCTGGTATTCTTTGGGGTACTGGAAAGACTATATACCATTTTGCGTTGTATATCTTAAACCAGTGCTTATATTACCTTCTCAAAAAATAAAACAATTCTGAAGTATCTCTGGTGTGTCAGATTTCTGTGTTTAGTATTACAAACTCCTGCTAAACCCGCCAAGGAGTAAGTCAGAGTCTAATAATACAAAGAAACACAGAGCCTATCTGATTTCATGAGTCTGTTAGGTGTTCTTACTTGCTTCACAATAGCTACAATGGTCTTAACCAAAACAATCTTAAACCAGTGATTTTTCAGCCTGGGTTGGTTTGAATCTCCCAGGGAAAATGGCAATGAGACGGGTCTGGTTGTCACAGCAGAGGGGGTGTACTACCACCGGCATCTGGCGTGTAGAGGCCAAGAGTGCTGCTAAACATTCTCTAAGGCACAGTACAGGCCCCCACAATAGTAAGCCCAAAATGTCAGTGGTTCTGAGTCTGAGAAACTCTGCAACCAAATGCACCCCACTCTTCAGTTACCAACAAAACAGACACAAATACAGGAAATTCTCACCAGGACTAATGATGTAAAACCTGTAAAGGCCAGTCTCAATAAACCCGACCACTGTGGACCACTGTTTCTGATATTCTAGCAGCTACAATGGCATACAAGTTTCTCTACTCAAATCTACACTTCAAGACTTTTAAAGCATTTATTATTAAGCCTTTCAAAATTCACTCTAAATGATTTCAAGAGATTACAGTTTACCATGCTTTCCTGTTTTCAAATGATATCTGAAGAACCACAAAGCTCAATGTACTACTTACATACAACAGGGCCTTTATTTTAGGAAGTAATTATCAAGTCTCTTGATATTTTTACATTTCACTTAAAACACTCCCTTTGGGCAGCCCGGGTGGCTCAGCGGTTTAGCGCCGCCTTCAGCCCAGGGTCGGATCCTGGGGACCCAGGATCGAGTCCCACTCTGGGCTCCCTGAGTGGAGCCTGGAGCCTGCTTCTCCCTCTGCCTGTGTCTCTGCCTCTCTCCCTCTCTGTGTGTCTGTCATGAATAAATAAATAAAATCTTAAAAAAAAAAAAAAAACTCCCTTCATCTCCTGTTTTGTTCATGTTAATTAAAACCGTCCAAATCTTCAAGAAATTAAGAACAGTCCACTGCTTCTGATCAAAAATGCAAGAAAAAAATGGGGATCCCTGGGTGGCTCAGCGGTTTAGCGTCTGCCTTTGGCCCAGGGCGTGATCCTGGAGTCCGGGGATCCAGTCCCACATCAGGCTCCCTGCATGAAGCCTGCTCCTCCCTCTGCCTGTCTCTGCCTCTCTTTCTGTTTCTCATGAATAAATAAAATCTTAAAAAAAAAAAATTTTTTTTAAATGCAAGAAAACTTAATCAGCAATTAACTAACTTTATAATGAGGCTTGAAAAATGACAGCAATACAGTCTCTCCTCCAACTTCAAAGTGAGTATCAATGGCCTTAGCTAACAGTCAAGCAGTGGGGCACCGGCCAGCTCAGCAGGTGGAGGGTGCAGAGCTCTCCATTCCGGGTTGTGGGTTTGAGTCCCACACTGGGTGCAGACAGCACTTACACATAAAATCCTTTAAAAGAGTAAGCCAGTGATCCCTGGGTGGCGCAGCGGTTTGGCGCCTGCCTTTGGCTCAGGGCGCGATCCTGGAGACCCGGGATCGAATCCCACGTCGGGCTCCCGGTGCGTGGAGCCTGCTTCTCCCTCTGCCTCTGCCTCTGTCTCTGCCTGCCTCTCTCTCTCTCTATCATTAATTAAAATTAATTAAAAGAGTAAGCCAAAAATGAAGACCTCTGGAAAATGTTTTATCAACATTTGGGATTAATCTTGACAAAAAGCAAAACTGAACCAAGAGGCCATCAAAACCTAGAGCGGAGTAGGAAAGTACTTCTCAACTGCTACCACTGTTTTTAGTCATACTTTACTTTCTTAGTAACTGCCTAACTTCCTTCACACCTTTAAAAATGTGTATCTTTCCTGCCATGTTAAGAGCTGAAGACTGTTTTACTATTGACTTCGTATTCTAATGCTGTTCAATAGTTCAGCACACAATAAAAACTTATTAGAGAATTCTTCACGAGACAAAAGGACATCCTAACTCCTTCCTCCAAAACAAAATAAACCAAAAAAAAAAAAAAAAAAAAAAGACAAAAAACAGGATGCAATAAGGTTATTGTTTCATCGCTTTTCCGATACATTCTCCGTGATGGATTATCAACTATCGCCAGAACTTCTCCATCCACTTCAAGTCACTGCCCTGAGCATCCAGAAGTTGAAAGTGTCCAAACCTGCTTGCTCATGGTCTAATAATAACGCTAATTATACAACCTCCAGCAGTCCCTGACAACCCTTTTCTCAAGAAGCCATCGAGGTGATTGAAGCAGCAGCTCGAGGAGTGTGGACGAGCTGGAGTTCTTGCAGGCCTGGGCTCCGAGCGCCGAGCGCCGGACCCGGGGCCCAGGGCCCAGGGCTCGGGGCGGCGAGGACCCCGCCGGGAGCAGCAGCGACGACGGCGGCAGGCGCGCGGGGCCGGGGGTGCACATTTCTCTTTAAATCTGGCAGCACGTGGGGCGGCATTGTGAAGCCACCGGCCCCCCCGCCCTCGGCGCACGTCCGCCCCCAGTGCGCATGCCCCGCTCGCACCGTCCTAGCGGAGCAGGAGCCAACCCCTAAAAAGTCAACCTGGAAGCCGCAAACGGCCGGAGGCCGGGACAATGGGGGAGGGGACCGCCCCCGGCCGCCGCCCCGGCCCGGCCCCGCGGCTCGGGGGCTCAGCGAGCCGGTGCGGGGGCCCTCGGGGCACAAAGCCCGGGGCGGCCGCGAGCGGCTCCCGGCCCGCTCCCACCCTCCGCGGCGGGCGAGGCGAGGCGAGGCGAGGCGAGGCGAGGCGGGCGGGCCAGGCGGGGCCCGTGCCAGGCGGAGGCGGCCCGGCGGCGGCCCGGCGGCGGCCCGGCGGCGGCCCGGCGGCGGCCCGCACTGCCCGCTCCGCCAACCCCGCGCGCCGCGGCCGCCCAGGCCGGCGCTTTGTTGTCCGCCCCAACTCCGCGGCGCCGCGCGGCCGGCCAGAAGTTTTGCGCGCCTCCCCTCCGCGGCCGGGGGCCGCCTCCCCCAGCCCGCCCGCCCGCGCCCCGCCCGCCGGCCCGGCCCGGCCCGGCCCCCCGCAGCCAACCAGCCCGGACGCCCCCGGCCCCCGGGTCCCGCGGCCGCCCCTCCCCCCGCGGCCGCACCTGAGCCCCGGGGCCCGCCCCTCCGGGGCCCCGCAGCCCCTCCCCCGCAACGTCCCACCGCGCGGTGGGGGAGGGGAGCGGAGGGGAGGGGGCGGGCGCCGGCCGGGTCCCCGCGGCGGGCCGCGTCCCCGCCCCCGACGGCCTCCCGACGCCGGCCGAGTGCGGGCCCGGCCGGACGGACTCCCCGACCTCGCCCCGGCCGCCCGCCCGGAGGAGGAGGGCCCGGGCCGGCCGGCGCTCACCTGCCAGCTGTCTCCGCAGTAGCAGCGCCGACTGCAGCTCCGTCATCCTCCCGCCGAGGGCCCGGGCCGGCGCCGGGGCTTCCGAGGGGCCGGGGGCAGGCTGTGGGGGCGCCCGGAGCCGGGAGTGCTGAGGAACGCGGGCCCCCGCGACGGGAGAGCCGGGGCCGGGGCCGGGGCCGGGGCAGGCCGGGCTGGCGGCGGGAGCGGCGCCTCGCTACCGGCGCGGGTCAGCGCGGGGGGCTCCACACGGCGCCTCACGCCCGGAACGGGAGGGCGCCCGGGCGGCCGCGGCGCGTACTGGGACTCCGCTTGCCCGCTCCCCTCCTTCGAGCCGCCCGTCGGCCCCGCCGGTGCCTTTCCCCCCGCCACTGCCTCACTGCGCGCAGGGCCGCTCCGCGCAGGCGCGCTGGGGCTGCCCTCCTCGCCTCGGCCCGCCCGCCGGCCCCGCCCCCGCCGGCGGAATCCCGCCCCCTGCGCGCCGCGGGGCCAGCCGCCGCCATCTTGGGAAGGTCGCGCGAGGCGCAGGGGACGCCGGGGCGGGTATGGGGAGCGGAGCCGCTGGCCGACGCCGCTTGGACACCATGACGAGGAGGTCGCCGCTTGCCCGGACTTAGCCCCCGGGCTGGAGCAGGTGGTCCCGGAGTGCGGGGCCAGCTTGCGGGCGACTGCGAACGAGCTGTGGCTGGAGCCGAACTTCGTGCTGGTGTGTCCCGTTTTACGTAAACCCCCGAAGCTGACGTCAGGTGCTCTAACTCCTTTTACAGAAAGAAGGGTGAAGATTCCTGGCGCAGCTCTTACTGCGGACTGACCACGGACTGACCATAGAGCATCTCCTGGGACCCCGCGGACGGCGCTCGGGCCCCCAGTCCTCCAGCACTTGCCCGGTGCGCCTGCACAGCTGTGGGGGCCGCGGAGGCAGCGGAGGGAACCTGGGCCTTCCCGTCCCTCGAGCACCTGCACGGCCCCGGGGGCTGCGCGACCCCGTGGAGCGCGCTCCGGCCCCTCGGTCCCTCCAGCACCTACCCGGTGCACCTGCACGCCTCTGTAGCGGGGGCCGCGGGGAAGGACCGCCCTGCCTTTGCCCGCAGGAGGCTGGCTGCGTCCTAGCTCAGACCGCTTTCCAGATGAGGAATGTCTCCGAGAATCGCCCTGGGCGCCCCCAGAGCAGGTACACGTGGAGAGGGGCTCCCTGCTCCCTCGGGGTCACAAGCTCCGCAGGCAAGGCCTCAGGTGTGCTCAGTGCGGGGTCACTAAGAAGGAGAGCGAGACAGAAAGGCCCCAAACGTGTTTCTTTATAACGAGAAAAGAAGTCCTACTTAACGGCCCGCTCTCCTCAGGGCCTCCCTGCCGCAGCCTAGCTTGTCCCCGCGCTGGAGCTTTCTGGCTGCTCCATAAAAACCAGTGTCCGAAAACACCCTTCCTTTCTGGACTAGAAACCGTTCTTTTTAGTTTTTTTTTTTAATATTTTATTTATTCCTAAGAGACACAGAGAGAGGCAGAGACACAGGGAGAGGCACAGGCTCCCCTGCCGGAAGCCCCATGCGGTACTCCATCCCGCGACCCCGGTGTCACGCTCTGAGCCGAAGGCAGACGCTAAATCCCTGACCCCCCCAGGTGCCCCTAGAAACTGTTCCTTTTTTTTTAAGATTTATTTATTTATGAGAGAGAGAGAGAGGCAGAGACATAGGAGGAGGGAGAACAGGCTCCATGCCGGGAGCCCGATGTGGGACTCGATCCCGGGACTCCAGGATCGCGTCCTGGGCCAAAGGCAGGCCCCAAACCGCTGAGCCACCCAGGGATCCCCAAAACCGTTCTTTTTAAATAAATTTTTATATTTTTCAAAGTAATAAATACACATAAGTCATAATTAGCATATTAGGGCTTATATTGAAACACATTCTTCGGTTAGCCTTCCCCACTCTGAAATCCAGCAACCCCGGGCAGGTCCCTGTTACTGCCCTTAGCACTTTCCACTGGTACTTACCTCCTCCATTGGTTTATATAATGTACTTTAATACTTTTTCTTGACTTATCCATTTAAGACCTTATGAATTAAAAAAGAAAGACCTTATGAATTTATTCTTGCTATAACCAATGAGGATTTAGCTATTTTATGCTACCTTCCACCTTTTATTCTCCTAATGTCATTAAATCATCACATATCAATCAATAGGTTTTTTTTTTTTTTTTAAGATTTTATGTATTGGGGGATCCCTGGGTGGCTCAGCTGTTTAGCGCCAGCCTGTAGCCCAGGGCATGATCCTGTAGTCCCGGGATCAAGTCCCACATCAGGCTCCCTGCCTGGAGCCTGCTACTCCCTCTGCCTGAGTCTCAGCCTCTCTGCTTCTCTCTCTCATGAATAAATACATTTATGTATTTTAGGTACTTATTCATGAGAGACACAGAGAGAGAGAGGCAGAGACATAGGCTGAGGGGGGAGCATGCTCTATGAGGGAAGCCGATGCGGGAAGCTGATGCGAGACTCACTCCCAGGTCACGCCCTAAGCCAAAGGCAGATGCCCAACCACTGAGCCACCTGGGCATCCCTCAATCAATAGCTTTTAAATCAGTAGGTGTTATAAGTTTTTACACTATTGTGACTTCATACTTGTTGACTATAGTGGATTATATAATTGGGCCACCTGGGTGGCTCAGTAGGTTGAGCATCTGCCTTGGGCTCAGGTCATGATCTCTGGATCCTGGGATCCAGTGCCACCGGCTCCCTGCTTAGCGGAGAGCATGCTTCTCGCTCTCCGTCTGCCATTACCCTCATTCATGCTCTCTTTCACTATGTCTCTTTCTCAAATAAATAAAATCTTTAAAAAAAATGTTGACTCTAATGGATTATATGTGTTCCTTACACAGACACTTTTTGGCCTAGAGTTTCTGATCATACCTTTTTTTCTTGCGGTATCTCAATTATAATCAATATCCTTCCCTTCTCCATCCCACCCCCTTGTTACTGTATTCTATCAAGCTCTGTTTCTTAGAAATCTCCCTTGCCGAAACTGTATATTACCCCTCTCATCTGAGCTGGTGCACTGAGCAATGCCTGATGTCCAGAAACCTTTCCTAGGTTCTCCTTGGCCATGCTCCTGGGCTCCATCTATGTCATCCCTGATCTCAAGCGTAATTCTTCTTTGTGTACTTCTTCTTAATGCCAGAGCATATTCTCAGATACTTCTGAGAAATATATGTAGGGAAAATGTTCTAAGTCCTTCTATGTCCAAAAATGCCAAAGTCTTAAAAATCTATAGCTTAATGCCAGTTTAGCTGGGTATAGAATTTTATGTTTAAAATCAAATATTTTTTCTTCAGGAATATGAAAGTATTGATTCATTGTCTTCTAGCATGCAGCGATGCTGTTGATTCTTGTTCCAGTTTAGGTGGCCTCTCTGGTATTTTCAGATACCATGATAACACCTGTTGGTATGTCTGTAGCATGCTCTCTTTTTGTAACTCATCGTGCTCAGTGAGTTTTGTGGTGAGACAATGGTTGTTTACATTTACATATAGAGATGAGCATAAGATTGTGAGATAGTCTGCATTTTCCTGGTATATAAAAATACATTTTGTAAAGATTTTATTCATTTATTCATGAGAAACACAGAGAGAGAGGCAGAGACACAGGCATAGGGAGAAGCAGGCTCCATTTGGAGAGCCCAATGTGGGACTTGATCCCAGGACCCCGGGGTCCCAACCTGAGCCAAAGGCAGATGTTCAACCACTGAGCCACCCAAGTGCCCTAAAAATATTTTTAAAAGCAACTGAGAGGCTCCTGGGTGGCTCAGTCGGTTAAGCATCTGCCTTTGACTGAGGTCATGATCCTGGGGTCCAGGGGTCAAGTCCTACATTGGGCTCCCTGCATGGAGCCTGCTTCTCCTTCTGCCTGTATCTCTGCCTCTCTCTCTCTCTCTCTCTGTCTCTTTTTTTTTTTTTTAATTTTTATTTATTTATGATAGTCACACAGAGAGAGAGAGAGGCAGAGACATAGGCAGAGGGAGAAGCAGACTCCATGCACCGGGAGCCTGACGTGGGATTTGATCCCAGGTCTCCAGGATCGCGCCCTGGGCCAAAGGCAGGCGCCAAACTGCTGCGCCACCCAGGGATCCCCTCTCTCTCTGTCTCTTATGAATAAGTAAATAAAATCTTTTTTAAAAATCTTTTAAAAAATAATAAATAATAAAGGTGATTTTCAGGACAAAGTGTAGAAGTAAACTAGGCAAATCAGGTCAGGTCCCTACTCTCATGGCAATGATACCAGTCAGAGAGGATAGTCAGTAAAAAAAAACTAAGCAAATATTAAACAATTTGACATTGGATTATAATAAGTGGCATGACAAATAAATTGGGTGAGTGAAAAACTCAAGAAAAAGGTTCCATACTAGATAAGGCCTAGGAAGTCCCCTATCCAGAGAAGGTATTTGGGGGCACCCGGGTGGCTCAGTGGTTGAGCATCTGCCTTCAGCTTAGGGCATGACCCCGGGGTCCTAGGATCAAGTCCCATATTGGGCTCTCCGCAAGAAGCCTGCTTCTCTCTCTCCCTGTGTCTCTGCCTCTCTCTGTGTCTCTCATGAATAAATCAATAAAATCTTTTTTTTATTTATTTACTTAAAACAGTGGCTCAACTATTTAAGGATGAAATCTAAACTCCCAGGGGCTCCAGCTTCACCCTGGGCCTCTTGCTGACTGCACTTCTCTCCTTCCTCCAAAAGGTCAATGGGGGATCGCTGGGGGGCTCAGTGGTTTAGCGCCTGCCTTTGGCCCAGGGTATGATCCCGGAGACCAAGGATCCAGTCCCGTATCAGGCTACCTGCATGGAGCCTGCTTCTCCTTCTGCCTGTGTCTCTGCATCTCTCTCTCTCTCTCTCTCTCTCTCTCTCTCTCTCTCTCTCGTCTCTCATGAATAAATGAAAAAAAAAAAGGTCAAGCTTTGTTTTTCTTATACCTCTGTCTTTCCCTTTGCTGTTCCAGTGGCCCAGAACATTCTTTACTGCCAGGCACTTGGAGAACTCCTGCTAAACCAACTTTCAGGTCTTTGAAGGAAGCAATATCCCCTAGAAAACCTTTCTCATCTCCAAAGTAATCTTACTTCCCTGTTTCCTATTTCCAGTGTGTATTATATCTCCTTTCCCACCAGTTATCATGCAGCATCACATTGTTTTTTTCTTTGCAATTGTCTGTAAGCTGTGCAATGGCAGTGCTGTATATTTCTTCTCTGTTCTCAGAACTTACTGTAATGGTACTACACAGTAGGCACTCAATAAGTAGGTGTTGAATTAATAAGTCGACTCTATTAAATTAATAATAGGATAATCTTTCAAAAGTCCTAGAGAGTGAGGCTTTTTAAATTTGGATTTGTATACCTTGCAGAAGATGGTACAGAGTAGTGTGCCAAGGTGTTCTTAAAGCTACAGAATAAGTCTCTCTTGGGTTGCCAATTTGGCTCTTTTTTTTTTTTTTTTTGAGATTAGAAAATAAAAAGTACTTAAATCTATAACTTCATATGCTTATATTAGAAAAGAAAGATTGAACACTTAATAAGCTAAGCACTTATTGTAAAAAGTTAGAAAAACCAAATAACCACAAAGAATGGTCCTGAGGGAGTTGGACAGCCATGTACAAAAAAAAAAAAAAAATGGAGTCAGACCCCTACCTCACATCATATATGCAAATTAACTGAAAATTAATTTGGGCATGTAAAGATAAGGGCTGAAACTGTAAAATACCTAGAAGAAAACACTGAAGGAAATATTTGTGATCTTAGATCAGGTGGTGGTTTCCTAGACAAGACACAAGTACAAGTAACAAAAGATAAAGTAGATAAATTGGACTCATCCAAATGAAAACCTTTGTGCTTACAGGACACCAGCAAGAAAGTAAGAAGAAAACCCCAAACATGGGAGAAATGTTTTACAAATCACGTATCTGCTAAAGGACTCATAGCTAGAATATATAGAGAACTCCTACAACTCAATAAAAAGACAAATAACCCAATTTCAAAATGAACAAAAGATCTGAAGAGATATCTCTCCAAAGGAGACACATGAATGGCCAATAAGGCCATGAAAAGGAGTTCAACATTATTAGCCTTCAGGGAAACAAGAATCAGAACCACAATGAGATAGCGTTTCACATTCACTGGATAGAAAAGCCAGATATTAATGAGCGTTACCATGGATGGAACCCTCATACGTGGTTGGCAGAGTGTGAAATGGTGCAGCCACTGTGGAAAACAGTCTGGCAGTTTCTCAGAGAGTTCAACGTATAATTTCTATATGACTCAGCTGTTCTACTTCTAGGTGTGTCACCAACAGAATTGAAAACACATGTTCACACAAAAACGTGTACAGATGGGACGCCTGGGTGACTCGGGTTGAGCGTCTGCCTTCAGCTCAGGATATGACCCCAGGGTCCTAGGATCAAGTCCCGCATCCAGCTCCCTGCAGGGAGCCTGCTTCTCCCTCTGCCTGTGTCTCTGCCCCTCTCTCTGTGTCTCTCATGAATACCTGAGTAAATCTTTAAAACAAAATAAAATCGTAAGAAAAGAAATAAAAAAATGTGTACAGGAATGTTCACAGCATCATTACTCATAACAGTGAAAAGGTGGAAACAACTCAAATGTCCATCAACTAAGGAAAGGATAAATACACGTAGTGGAATATTATGCAGCCATAAAAAGAACAAAGCACTGACACACGATAAAATATTAATGAACCTTGCAAACATTATTCTAACTAAAAGAATTATGACATAAAAGGCCACACTTTATATGATTCCATTTATATGAAATGCCCAGAATATGCAAATCCATAGAGACAGAGAGTAAATGGGTTTCTGCCTGGGCATGGAGTTGAAGGGTGGGCAGGGAGAGGAACAGCTAATGGGCACAGAATTCTCTTTAGAAAGATGACAATACCTTAAGATTAATTGTGGTGATAGCTGCACAACTCTATGAGTATCTTAACAACCACTGGATTACGTGTACTTTACATGGGTAAATTGTACAGTGTATAAATTATATCTTAATAAAGCTGTTATTAAAAAATATGCCCCCCAAAAGTAAAATAACAGGGACACCTGGGTGGCTCAGCAGTTGAGCACCTGCCTTCGGCCCAGGGTGTGATCCTGGAGTTCCAGGATCAAGTCCCACATCCAGCTCCTTGCATGGAGCCTGCTTCTCCCTCTGCCTATGTCTCTGCCTCTCTCTGTGTCTCTCATGAATAAATAAATAAGGCTCCATGCAGAGAGCTCGAAGTGGGACTCCATCCCAGGTCTCTGGGATCATGCCCCGGGCTGAAGGCGGTGCTGAACCACTGAGCCACCCGGTCTGCTCCATTGCTATTTTAAACATGAGGAATTGGAAGTTAAATATCTTCCTATAGCGAAAACCATAAGCCCAGATGGCCTTACTGATGTTTAGCCAAATTTTGATGATCAACTGAATCTAATCTTTTGCAATCTGGAGTCAGGGACCAAGGGTACATGATAGAAAACCAGCATAACCAAAATACCGAGACCCAACAAGGTCAGTCTGAGAAGTGACAAGTTCAGACCAGTGTAAATGATGAACCAAAATGCAAAACTTAAAAAAAAAAAGTTAGTGAACTGAATACAGCCAGACGTAAAAACAGTGCCTCATGTCTGAGATGGATGTGTCCAGGGGCGAGCGGTTGGGTTCCCACCCAGGAAGTCAGTGACCAAATTTGCCACACCAGCAGATCAGAGGCAGGAGAAGCCTGTAGGCACCGAACAGACCGACAGGAATTACCCTCACCCATCAAGGGGCCACCCCAGAAAACCCTCCCACAGGTGCAGGAACCAGGGTCTGGGTGGCCCAGAGAATTCAGCACCCGACTCTTGATTTCCACTCAGGTCACGATGCCAGGATATCAGGGTCATGGAGTTGTGCCCCCAGTCGGGCTCCGCACTGAGCAGGGAGTCTCCTTGAGATCCTCTCTCCCTCTCCCTCCAGCCCTAAAACATGCAGGAACAAGCAGGGAATGTCCCCGAGACCCCACAGGAAGGCGAGAAGATAAGCATGTGTCCAATGGAAGGAATGTGGATGGTATGGAAACAGTCGGAGCAGAGAAGCAGGGCTTCCAGGATAGCTGGGGCATCCCCAGAAAGATGCCCTGGGAAGGGCGGTAGAGGGAAGGGGCTCGAGAAGCTCCAGTCTAGAGGCCTGAGGGCAGATAGACTAGTGGGGAGTTGAGGGGGGCCCAAAGGGCAGGAGGTCCTCAGGGCAGAGAAGAGATGGGTTGTCCTTTGGTGACACAGGAATCGGGCCATCATTGAGAGCAGAGTCAGGGCCAGGGTGGGCGGAGCACAAGCAGAGGACAAAGGGCCATGGGGATCCTCATGGGCACCCTGATGGTCCCCTCACATGGGGGAAGGGGCCCCAGGCCCTCAGGAGGCAGGAGGAAACCCAGCACGGGGAGTCAGGCTCCGTGGACCTTCACCACTGTCCTCACCAGAAATGCGTGCCTGCATCACAGACCTGTCATCTGCTGACATCTGGCTTCCTGACCCCTCACCTGTCTCAGGTAATTGCCATCCCTCACAGTAGGGAGGATCCTGATCCGATCCTGACCCGGCAGGCACGTTGCCCATGGGGCTGCCCACGGGCCTGGGGGTGGTGAAGGCCAGCACACAGTGACAGCCCACAGCTGACCTCAAGAAACACAGCTATCCAGGGGCTGAAAGGTGACTGGTGGGGACAGAGAAGCTCTTGTTGCTGGTTTTGGGTGGTGCTATCGTTTAGGACAAGGGTGTTAAGGGTGAGCTGGAGAGAACAAGAGGGCGCCCGGGGAGGGGGGACGTGTGACCACAGCCCAGGTGGAGGAGGCCCCAAGCGGGAAGGAGGCCACTTCTTCCCTTGGAACCAGGAGGGAAGGGGGATGTGAAGCAGGTGGTTGGTCAGTGTGGGGCAGGAGGCAGGGTCTGGCTGTGTTTGGATGGGGTGGGGCAGGAGGGTTAGGAAACAGGGAACAGTAGAGACAGCTGACCAGCAAAGCTGGAGGATGGATGGCCAGGCAGCCCGGGGCATGTTGATCTTGAACACGTGTGCAGTGGTGCCGGTGTGCCCAGAACGGAGACGTTCCTCGGCACTGCTCACTTGCCCTGACGTAGACCCAGAGAGCACGGGAACTTGGGGGGGCTGGAGGCCACGTGCCAGATGCCAGGACAGGAGAGTGGAGGACACCCGTCCAAGTGTGGGAGTAACTCCCCAAATGCCCCTGGTACCGAAGGCACAAGCAGCCCCCACAGGAGAAGAGGCTATTCTGTTGGCACTGTTCTTCCATGTTGATGCTAAAGCTCACAGCAGTTTTATTTATTTCCAGTCAGCTCCGTGCCCAACATGGAGCCCAGTGTGATGCTCAAACTGACCACCTTGAGATGGAGGCCTGGGCTGAGCCCAAGAGCTGGATGCTCTACCAACTGAGTCACTCAGGCGGCCCTCAGAACCAGGTCCTTTCAATGTGTGTGCACATTCCATGATTGGGGACCTCACGACCAGTGACCTGCACACTGCAGAGGCTGCTTCAGAAAGCTCACTGGTGCGTGTGATGGGATTTGTTGTCTGGGTAGCTGGGTAGCCACCCAGCATCTTTTGAACCCACTTCTATGCTGGTGCTTTCCCAGCCTCCAGAGGTAGGTGCTGGACTTGCCTGTCTGACCTCCTTGGAAGCCAGGACCCCAAAGGCTGGACCTGGACACCCCTAGACCTGAATTCAGGAAACAGAGCCACAGGGAAGGTGGCATTGGCCTGGCAGGATCCCTTCTGTTGGCAGGGCTGGCAAGGCTCTTGGAGGCAGTAGGGCCACAGGTCCTTGGTCAGAAATGGCCTGTGAGCTGCTGTGCACTTAGGTGTCCAGGGCCGGAGGGGAGCCACCTCCTTCCTGTCAGCAGCCCAGCCCTGGGATCCGCAGATCATCCCTAGTCCTAGAGGACTGCTGCCAGCAGAAATGTAGGGCAAGCCACATAAGTAATTTTAAGTTGCTTACCTTTTTTTTTTTAAGATTTAATTTATTTATTCATGAGAGACACAGAGAGAGTGGCAGAGACACAGGCAGAGGGAGAAGCAGGTTCCTTGCAGGAAACCCAAGGTGGGACTCAATCCCAGGACCCTGGGATCATGCCCTGAGCCGAAGGCAGACGCTCAACCACTGAGCCACCCAGGCACCCCCCAAAGGTGAGATCATTTTAACAGCATATTATTTGACTTAACCCAACATATCCTAAATATTATTTCAACATGTAATCAATATAAGAAAGTACCCGTGGAATGATTTATATTCTTCTTTATACTAAATCTTTTCTTTTTTAATATTTAATTTATTTATTTATGAGAGACACAGAGAGAGAGGCAGAGACACAGGCAGAGGGAGAAGCAGGCTCCCTGCATGGAGCCTGATGCGAGACTTGATCCTGGGTCTCCAGGATCACGCCCTGGGCCAAAGGCAGCGCTAAACCACTGAGCCATCTGGGCTGCCCTTTTATTTTTTTATTTACTTATTTTTTAAAAGATTTTATTTATTCATTCATGAGAGACACACAGAAAGAGAGAGAGAGAAAGAGAGAGAGAGAAGCAGAGACACAGGCAGAGGGAGAAGCAGGCTCCATGCAGGGAGCTTGACATGGGACTCAATCTGGGGTCTCCAGGATCATGCCCTGGGCTGAAGGCAGCGCTAAACCGCTGAGCTACCTGGGCTGCCCTATACTAAATCTTTGAAAGTCAGTGTATATTTATCGCATAAAGTGCACCCCAATGCAGACTGGCCATGGATGGGATACCCATGCGGCCAGTGGCTGCTGTATACAGCAGGTATGGTGCCAATCTGCAGCTTCCCAGACACCCAGCAAGCTACTAAATCACTGTCAATCAAGTCCTCTTCTGTTCAAGTGCATTACAAGACATGCCATTATTTAAAACTATGATCATTTCGGGATGTCGACTGCAAGACAGAGTAAGGGCTCCCCAGGCTCCCCCATTCACTGCCTGTCCCCAAGGCCCGGAACAATACCTTGTTCTCGGTCCTTAAATCCGAGTCACCTGAATGAATGAATGAATGAATGCAAGAAATGTTCCTCCCTCAGTAAGTTTCCCAACATGAATTCTTTGTTTTTTAAGATTTTATTTATTTATTTGAGAGAGAGAGACAGAGATGGCGAGAGCATGAGTGGGGAGGAGACAGGGAAGCAGGCTCCTCGCTGAGCAGGATGCCCGATGTGGACTCTATCCCAAGACCCCGAGATCATGACCTGAGCTGAAGGCAGATGCTTCACCCATGGAGTCCCCCCGGGTGCCCCTCCCAACATGAATTCTTGACCAAAGCTTCATTTGACAAGTCGCCTGGTGGTCACTATATACCTTCGTGCCTTCTCATGACCAGAACTGAGTCCAGGGCCCCAGCTCCTGCTGGGGGAACCCGGCAGGGGAGCACCTCCTTCCCAGAAGGACGACTGCCACCCAGGCTCACACAGGGCTTGGGTTCTGATCCTGGGGGGGGGGGCAGGGGACTGCAACGGGGCCATGGCTCAGGGTGCTGGTTACATGAGAGCACCTATCAGGCCCACAGACAGGCTGTGGACACTGCCACCAGCAGGGAAGTCCATTCTATGCGAACTAGAGAAGTCAGCCCGACTGCTGGGGCCTGCACGGACAGAGGAAACCCAGGAGCCGTGCATCCGCCCACCCTGGGCACAGAGGGTCCCTCTGGGGCTCCAGGCTTCATCTGCCTGTCTGTCCACTGCTCACCGAGCCTACCGACCCTCACTCCCTGCCTACGAGTTGCGTTTTCTCATCTCAGTAGAGGGAACGCAAGCTCTAAGGATCACTGAGAGACTAAGTGTGAAGGCTCCACCGGGGCTGGGCTCCCCCAGGCACTCCAAGTACCCCCCGCAGACCAGGCACTGAGCCAGCTGTGTGTAAGCTCCCTCGGGTGCCTCGCCCACAGCCCCGCACAAACCAACGCTTCTCCGCAGTCCCCAGGCCCCTTGCCTGGCCTCCACAGCCACAAACACACCTGGATGACAGGGAGCACCTGTGAGTTGGTTCCTTCCACGACGTTCAAACCCTGAAGGCTGTGGCCACTGGTCTTCATGTCTAGCCGGTTTTTAAGACTCGTTTGCTCCGAGGGGATGGGAGAAGCTGATAGATGACGAGACTGTTATATTCCCAACACAGGTAACTGTTCTCTCCACCTTTCAGACCAGCGTGTTCATTCATTCATTCACTTCCTTCTCATGCATTCGTTCAGGGTGTGCCAGAGACCAGGGCAAGGTGAGGAGCCTTCACGCCTGCCCCACTGGACAGAGCCCATCACCCCTGAGGAAAACCAGGCTGCCGCGAGGATCCTGCCCCATGCGCGATTTCCCTTGGGTCCTGCAGGACTGGTCCTGGCGGGTGACCCCGCACACTGCAGCCCTGTGGTGGGTGCGACCAGAATCCCAGACCAACAAGCCCAGGCTGTGATCACTGGACACTGGACACTAGGATGTCGCTCTCCAGAACCCGTGAGCCACCTGGCTGCCTCGCTCGGCTTTACTTCCTCAACTGTCTGTCAGAACACTGGCAGGAAGTGATCTCCCAAAAGGAAGTCCCACAGACAGGGACACCTAGGGGGCTCTACGGCCAAGCATCTGCCTCTGGCTCAGGGCATGACCTGATGATGATCGAGTCCCGCATCTGGCTCCCCACAGGGAGCCTGCTTCTCCTTCTGCCTGTGTCTCAGCTTCTCTCTCTGTGTCTCTCATGAATAAATACATAAAATCTTAAAAAAAAAAAAAAAAAAAGGAAGTGCTGCAGAGGCTCCCAGTCTATGATGGGCTCTTGGGGGAGTTACCGTATCCCCAGCCACTGCATCTCCTCGTCCCCTGCTGGGCTGGGCCTCACCAGTTCAGCTCCGCAGAGTAAAGGTGCAGGGCACCAATGGGCACTCTCCGGCCCCAGCCCTCCTCTATCCACAGCCGGGAGTCACCTCCCAGGCAGGAGGACTCTGGGGGTGGGGCATGCCCCATAGCAGCCCCGGAAGCCCTGGGATTGAGCCCCTGCCTGACATAGTTTTACTGGCCTGTGCTCACTCCTCGCTGTGAGTCCCCTCCCTCTACAGGTAACCCCGGGTCACCAGACATGGAAATTTTGGCCTGGGGGTCCTCCCGGGCAGATGCAAACTGACGTGGGGCACCTGTCAGGTATCAGAAATCCAACTGATGCTCATTATCAGAAATAGTCTGCCTCTCACCCTGTAAAACAGTCTAGCCTCACAGCAAACTCTGAGGCTTCTTTCCTCCCACTCTTCGTGAACCTCATGGAAACTCGGTGCACCCCTCATCACTTTAGTTTTGACTCTTTTAGGTAGAGACAGGGTTTCACATCTCCAGCTGGGGTGAGGATTGAGA
The DNA here is from genome assembly GCF_905146905.1 of Nyctereutes procyonoides. Lineage (NCBI taxonomy): Eukaryota > Metazoa > Chordata > Mammalia > Carnivora > Canidae > Nyctereutes > Nyctereutes procyonoides. The sequence goes on along the minus strand of NW_026575140.1, from coordinate 59,156,698 downwards.
GATCACCGTGAGGTGATGTTCGCTGCAGGTCTGTAACTTCTTACTGTGGAAAATCCCAAACATGCACAAAAGTAAACAGAGTAGAATAATGAGCCCCTACGTGCCCGTCAGCAGGTTTGACAACTACCGGCTCACCGCCAGGTTCCAGCGTTGTTTCATCCCAGCCACCTCCCTGCCTCAACCTCAAATTACCATAGAGCAAAACCCAAATATATTATTTCACCTGTTGTATTCAACATCTCTAAAACATAAGGATTCTTTTTTTATAAGCATGACCGTAACATTACTATTACATCTAAAAAATTGTAATTCCATGGTACGCCTGGGTGGCTCCATGGTTGAGCGTCTGCCTTCGGCTCAGGGTGTGACCGGGGTCCTGGGATCGAGTCGCGCATCAGGCTTCCTACTCAGCAAGGTGTCTGCTTTTCCCTCCGCCCACTGCTACACCTGCTTGTGCTCTCTCTCACTCTCTCTGTCAAATAAATAAATAAAATATTTAATAAATAAGTAAATAAAATCTTTAAAATATTTTATTTATTTATTTATTTATTTATTTATTTATTTATTTATTTATTTATTTTGGCTATGATAGTCACACACACAGAGAGGCAGAGACATAGGCAGAGGGAGAAGCAGGCTCCATGCACCGGGAGCCCGACGTGGTATTTGATCCCGGGTCTCCAGGATCGTGCCCTGGGCCAAAGGCAGGCGCTAAACCACTGCACCACCCAGGGATCCCAAAATCTTAAAAAATAAAACTGTAAACTACTGGTTTATGGTTTGTTGAGTTATAATCTAAATAACATCCATACATTTTGATCAGTTTCATGCCTCTCAAGTCTTCTTTAGTTGATGGGCTCCCCTCCCTCTGTTTTGGTCTTTCCTTGCAATTTATTTATTGAAGACATTTGATCATTTCTTCCTAGGAAGCTTCCCGAGGTCTGGGTCTCGCTGATCGTGTCATCATAGTATCACCTCACATATCCTCCCGTTCTATGTTCTGTAATGTCGTGGTCAGATCTAGAGGTTTGATCCGATTTGGATTCCAGTTTGTTCTGAGACCCCTTCATATGTGGTTTTGGTGACTTCCACCAGGAGGCACACCAGGTGGATTTTCTGGATTTTCTAGTTTCTGTTTTGACAAAACTGTGGCAGTCCCTTGTTGTGCAGAGGGCCAAGGGGCGAGGGCCTGAGAAATGTGACTCACCTCTTGTGACCTCTGTGGCTGACCTGGCAGGCGCCTCTGCTCCTTGCACCAGCCGGTCCCTGACTGTGACAAGGTGCTCCCATGGGGTCAAAGAGAGGGCAATGTCTGGCCAGGGCATGGGCTGGTGGGGGGCGGGGGGGGCACCACTTCCCCAGCCCTGTCACCGCCTCGGCTCCCAGACCATTCCAACCGCAGGGTGAGGCCCAGCTGCCCAACCACGGGAAGTGGCTCAGTGTCTGTGAGCCCCATCTCTCCCTTGGGACCACTCGACAAGAAGGTCCACCCCCGCCTGCGTCAGGTCCCACCAGGACCCACCAGGACCCCGGGGGCTCCGGGACCTGCAGGCCGTCCACGCCCCTGCTCCTGCAGGTGGACTTGGGAGCCCACCAAGCAACTTCGTCAGGAAGCCAGGGCTGACTTGCGACGGAAACGCAGGGCCTCCAGTTCTGACACCAGGCAGAAAGGAGAGAGAATGCTGGGCAGGAATGGATCCATCCATCAAAGTAAAGCAAAGCTCTGGGCTGACCCTGGCAGGAGCCTCCTAAGAAAATGGGGCCTGTGAGCTCGGGTTTCTTCCTCTTACCTCCCCGGGGAGGCTCAGTGGGCCAGGCGCCTCAGGCCTCCCTGTCCCCACAGGCAACCTTCGTAGGAGGAAAGAGCTGGGGGGTCAGGTCAGGAGAGTGGCCTCCTCCTCAGGGCTCAGGGCGGAGTGAGGAGGGCATGGGAGGTGGCAGGGAGGGGGGCAGAGCCTGGTAGTCCTGGAGGGAGGGGGCCACAGGGAAGCTGGGACCTGAGTCAGAGGAAGCCAGTGCCTCCCGCCCCACAGAACCTGTTAGGCTGCTGTTCTAGCTCCTCCCCGGCGGTCCTGGGCCTCTCCTGAGGCAGGTGGGCAGAGGGGAGGGGAGCTGAGAGGCCGCCCAGCCCTGCCACAGGGGCACCCACATCTGCAGGGAGGGCAGCTCCCCCCGGCCAGGGAGGCAGGGCCAGCTCTGCCCACAGTCACCTGCTTAGCCGCCAGAGGGTGACCCTGTCCCGCAGCTGATAGGGGCTGCGTCTGGGTTTCCCTGATGCCATTCCACCCCGTCCCCAGTGCTTACACAGTGGCTTCACCGCCAGATTTAGGAAAGGTGCAGGACCCAGACCCCCACCTACAGACGGGACATGGCCTACTGCCCCCCACAGCCACCCAGTATTTTACTTCTCTTGTGGAACACTGTGGTAGAAAAGTGACCTACTTTCTAAATTATTTTATATTATTTAATATAAATATATATAATACCCAATACATAATAAATAATAATATAAATATATAATAAACATTTAATAAATTATCTTATACACTCCTACATGACAGAGATCTATGAAATACGAATCTCATAATATTTTGGTTAATTTGATAGTATTTCGCAAAATTCAAAAGGCACACACACACACCAAAATCTCTCTCCTACTGCTATATCTCCACAGCACCAGCCTAGACCACTGGATCCGTAGCAGTTTTGTTTGTTTGTTTGTTTGACCGACTCTGACGGTTAGTTTATTCTAAAGCACAAACTGTGTGTGCGGCTGTAACTGCTACACAGAACAAATCTTAATCTTATCATTCAATTTTAGCACATCCCTGCCTCATTCTTCTTAATAAAACATAATATTTAACTGTATGACCTGAACACAATCTACTTAACTAGCCTCCTATTTAGGTTCCAAAATCAAGAGCAATGGTTCTGTGAAGGTCCTGGTGCATACTGTGTGGGCACCCGTTCACCTGCAGGGTAAATTTCTGGAATTTGGAGTTGGAATTGGACAGAGTTTGTTTGTTTGTTTGTTTATTTATTTATTTATTTATTTATTTATTTATTTATTTATTTAGAGTTGGTTTATTTAACTGTTTGGTCGATATTGCCAATTTGCCCTCCAAATGGATTGTTGTGCCGATAACTTCCCCACTGATAACATGAGGTGGTGCCTGTTCTCAGACACCTGTGCCAGGACAGGTTGTCTTTGTCGTTTTGTCAAGCTCACGGCCAGCGTTCCAACAGCCACTGAGGCAGGAGCGAGAGGTGAGCCCTCTGAGGCCCTGCGCAGACCACATAGCCACTGTGCTGGGGCATTAAAGATGGTTTGGAAAGTCAGCACCTCTGGGTAGTAACCCGGTCCCTCACAGCCCCCCACCATGACCGAGGGAGTCCTGGGCTTGGTGAGAATAACCAGGGAAGTAGTGGGGGAGCATCTACCTCAGGGTACAGACCTGCACCCCCTTCCTACCCCCATCCTAGCCTCCAGGGTACAGACCTATGCCCCCAGCCCTCCAAACACTCCCTGTGTGGAGACTTCAGCTGCCCCCCAACCCCCCCTTCCCTGCTCTTGGGAGTCGAGGATCCCAACTCCTGCAGAGGGTGGCCTCCTGGCTGCACCTGTGACTCCCCAGTGGGTATTCCCCCAGTTGGCGACACTAACTAGGTGTTAGGGATATGGGGGGAAGGCCCAAGAAATCCAGTCAGAATGAGACTTAAGTCAATTGAACCTTATTTTCAGAAACTTTACCTCAGTGTCTCACCTGCAGCGGTGGAAGCTGCTAAGTAGTTGAGTTTTGAGTCTTGTTTCTTCTTTTAGCGGCCGTGGGCAGCTGGGGTGCGGTGGGGTGTGTGAAGCACACAGGCCCGGGAGCCAGGAAACCCGACTGAGAAGCTCTCGATGACCAGCGATGAGCGACAAGCTTGAAAAGCCTCGCAGCTGTGGGTGACCTTCTGGCACCACCTGTGTTTGCTAACTTGGCCTTTTTCTTACTGGGTTCTGGCCTCTTGTGGCCCCAAGGGAGGGCGTAGCCGCGGTGAAATGAGAAAACACTGGTATGACCACCAGCTACTGTTTTATTTCACAGCTGCTGCAAAGGGAGGTGCTTTGGAAAGTTTTCGTGGAAAGACTGCCTGAATAGACACTTTTCATGTGAAAAAAAAATTAGATAATCATCGTCAGACTGGATTTCGAACATCATTAGCCTGTTTGGCAGGAGGGAGCTAGTTTTGTGCATGAATCTAACTTCCAGAGAAAGTCCGCATGTCGACAAAGTCCACTAATAGCTCCTCAGGTGCTGTGGTCAGGAGAGCTGGTGCAGGAGGCCGGGGCTCCCTCCTCAGTGCCTGACCTAGGAGAGGAGGCACTGACCTTTGCCCCCCTGGGTCTCCGCCATCACAGGCACCTGGAGGCCCTTGGAGGCTGGGGCCTGCTGTCCAGCAGGGTGGGCGAGGGTGTGGGGACCCACACGCCACATTGGGGAGTATCTACAACGCTGCAGGCAGCCCGCTCCTTAATCCGCAGCTGTGCCCCTCGGCAACCACCCAGAGGGCATGGGGCCCCATGCCCCCCAACACAGGGCCACTCACAGCACTATCGCCAACCCTCCAGGCAACGCACCCATCCATGCCCTTGCCACCGCGCCCTGCACAGCATACCAGCCTCCTGAGCAGAGAGGCAGGCAGCCAGGTGGCAAGCATCCAGAGCTGCGATCACCTCCTGCATCCAGAGCTGTGGGCCAGAGCAGCAGCCTGGCCAAGCTCACAGCTCTGCACTTGTTCCTGCAGCTTTGGGTGGTCAGACAGGCTTCTCCTCTCCTGGGGTGAGGGCTGGGAGTCTACAAGGGCCCTACCTGCCTACCTGACACGCCTGCATCTTTTCGGTTTGTGGGCCTAGCACTCAGCAGTTCCCACTGCTGGAGCACAGATGGGGTCAGCCCTGGGTGTCCCCAGGGAGGGCCTGCGACTGGTGAGGCAGGGCTTGGCCTCAGGTGGTACCAACTGAAGAGGACACAAGTAGCTTCAGGAGGCAGCCAGCTACCACCCCGGGGACTTGACCACAGAGGCAAGAGCCTCTCTAGAGATCCCGTGGAGGAAACTCAGTACTGACGCAGCCTGTAGCATCCTCACCTGGAAACCTCCGGCCCCAGCTCCGTGACATGTTGGAAGCATGTAAGGGCACGTATGGTCGCCACAACGACATGGGGTGCTGCTAACATTTTGTGCCTGTGGGACTTTTGGGACTGGGGACACTAGAGACTAATGCCGTGGGTTGGGTGTTGGTCCCATTGAGGAAGAATTGTCTCTTCCCAGACACAATGATGACCTCGGAGAAGACCAGTAGGATTGAATGAAATGCCTTCTAAGGGAATCTTCCATGTGGTGATACTTGGAATACTGGCATAGTAATGCCTGGAAAGGAGGATCTAAGGTGGAGGCACACCCAGGTGTGTTTCTGCACATCCAGATACACACGAGTGTGCACAGGCAGAGACAGGCACACCCGGGGCAGATGCACGTGAACGCTCAGTTACACACACACACACACACACACACACACAGGAACCTAGCTGCCAACAACTCTCTGGGAGAACTTTGACCAGTGATGGATGTAGTGAGCTGGGCAGGGAAACAAGGTGCGGGGGGGGGGGGGGCAGAGAGGTAAGAGGAGGGAGTCACAGGGACAGGGCAAATGGACAGACGGGGCTGCATCTGGGGACACCAAGAGGCCCGGCATCCCCACTTCCTTTTCTGGGAACTCAACCTCCCCTGGTAACTAGGATCAAGCCTCTCTCTGGGGCTCTGTCCATCAACAAACATATTTGGAGCCAATTTGACTGATGGCAGCAGCTGGTTGCTGGCAGAGACTGGTCCCTCTGTGGAGACTTGGACAGGTGTCCATCCACTGCCTCCCACAAGCCTGTGCAGGGGAGCTAAGGGGGCTGCAGGGATGAAGTGGTTCCTCTCCCCGAACCACTAGCACTGCCACTGATGTTCTGACCTGACCTGACCTGACCTACCTCCTGCTGACAGCCTGCCGCCGCCCTCTGGCTTCCTCCCACCTGCTGCCCTCCTTGACCATGACTCCCACCCGCCCACCCCGGAGGATTCAGCTGCAGCCAGTGAACTGTCACCTGACACAGCACATACCCCTCCCCTGTGGGATTCTAGGTATGTCTAGGGCCATATGTGGGGCCCATGCTGGACAAAGTTCCCATGCTCATGAGGACAGAAGTGGGAGGGGCTCAGAAGACCTGAGGCAGAGAAGCTGTTTGTAATTAACAGCCTAGGACACAATTGTGGGAATAATTAACACATGGGTATTTTTTTTTAAGGCATCACATTTGAATATTCCTTAGCCATTAGAAATGACAAATACCCACCATTTGCTTCAACATGGATGGAACTGGAGGGTATTATGCTGAGTGAATAAGTCAATCGGAAAAGGACAAATATTATATGGTCTCATTCATTTGGGGAATATAAAAATTAGTGAAAGGGAATAAAGAGAAAGGAGAGAAAATGAGTGAAAATATCAGTGAGGGTGACAAAACATGAAAGACACCTAACTCTGGGAAATGAACAAGGGGTAGTGGAAAGGGAAGTGGGTGGGGGTTTGAGGTGACTGGGTGATGGGCACTGAGGGGGGCACTTGGCGGGATGAGCACTGGGTGTTATGCTAAATGTTGGCAAATTGAACTCCAATAAAAAAATTAAATAAATAAAAATGTAAAAATAAATAAAACATCACTTTTGAAAAATCACCACTTACAGGTCTTCTGTGTTCTGTTTCAACCACAAGAATGGCCCCAAACGCATGGGTGTGTTCATGCATATCTAGACTCAGATCTGTGTGCCCAGGTATGGACAGGACACGGCGGGGGGGCAGGTGAAAGGAGGGGGGAATATGCAGGCATCACAGGTGCAGGTGACTGGGGTGCTGTGTGGGCATCACAGGTAGAGGTGACGTGGTGGGCTGTGCAGGTATCACGGGTGCAGATGATGGGGGGCACTGTATGGGCCTCATGGGTGCAAGTGATAAGGGGGGATGTGCAGGTATCACAGGTGATAAGAACACTCAACACATATGAACACTCACAAGTGGTGTTGGGTGTACTCACTGGGCAGGTTCTCTTTAGGCCTCACTCTCTCTACCTCTGAATCTCCCTATCTACACACCTGTACCTGAAGGGTCTTCCCTCCTTTGTGCCTGGAGGAGGATGGGGGGAGGAGGAGCATGATCTGTCTAAACCCCATGGGTATAGACCCCATGGGTCAGTGCCCACTCTGTTCGGCAGAGTTGTCTGGGAGGAGGTCAGCAGGGTGATGGCTGGAGTGGGCGGCTCCTGGCTCGTGAGAGCGCCTTGGGTGCATATCTTCCCAAGTCTGTGCGTTTGGTGATGTTGGTGTTGGGAGTGGTGGGAGTAGTCATCGCACAGCCACACCCCCAGTCCCACTCTGTGGGGCATTAAACACCTCCTGCTGTGCACCAGTGGCTCAGGAACATGATCACAATATTCCCCAGACTTGTGTCAAAGCTCTCAGGTGAGGGATCCCTGGGTGGCGCAGCGGTTTGGCACCTGCCTTTGGCCCAGGGCGCGATCCTGGAGACCCAGGATCGAATCCCACGTCGGGCTCCCGGTGCATGGAGCCTGCTTCTCCCTCTGCCTGTGTCTCTGCCTCTCTCTCTCTCTCTCTCTCTCTGTGTGACTATCATAAATAAATAAAAAATTAAAAAAAAAAAAAAAAAAGCTCTCAGGTGAACCTCCTGGGCAGGGGGCAGGGCGGGAAATGGACATTGCTGCACCCGCAGGCGGACTGGGTTAAGTGGAACAGGGCCTCACCCTTCTGACCTTCATGCACCTTGGCGTCTGTTGTGATTTTTCCCTTTGCCTGGAAACCTATCTCCTCTGAAACAGCCTGACCTTCCAGGCCTCGTTGGATTCCCGCCCACCCTGGGAGGGTCCCTGGCTGCCCCGTCAGGATAGGGGGAATGGGGTCTGAGCCCAGGGAGAGCCCCAACCCTGCTGCCTACCAGGTCCGTGCCTGAGCAGAGCCTCGGCCTCTCTCTCGGTGAAACAGGAGTGATGATATTTATGTTGGCGCAGTGTGAATGTAGAGCAAGGCCACCTGTGGGATACACACAGCACAGGCTGGCACAAAACTCACAGCTGATAAACGGCCGTTTCTCGCCCCTCCTCCCATCCAGTGCGTGACAGATGGCCAGCACCTCTGATTAGCCTGAGTCACCATGATGGTGACTGCGCTCACTTGGCCAGGTTGACTGTCGGATTGCATTTAGAAAGAGTCCAGATCCATGTTGTTTGCAAGAGAAACATCTAAAGCTAGGATACGGCAGGCTGAAAGTAAGTAGAAAACAAGAGCCCCAAGAAGGCTGGTGTGCCTCTATAAGGAGCATACAAGATGGGGGCACCCGAGGGGGCTCAGGGGTTGAGTGTCTACCTTTGGCTCAGGGTGTGACCCTGGGGTCCTGGGATCAAATCCCACATCGGGCTCCCTGCAGGGAGCCTGCTTCTCCCTTTGCTTGTGTCTCTGCCTCTCTCTGTGTCTCTCATGAATAAAGTCTTAAAAAAAAAAAAAGGAAAAAGGAACACACTAGATGTTATTTAAGACAGAAAACATTTATGAGGGAAAAACAGGAGGGCCTACCTCATGATTACAGACAGGAATGGGCCTGAAGATGAAAGTATTCTCAGGTTGCATCACCTGATGACGTATCCTTGCAAGGTAAGGCAGAGATCCAAAGTGGACTCACCGCCCATGTCACCGAGACAAAGTGATTACAAATCATGTGCCTCATCAGGGATTTTTTTTTCTTTTTGAGATTTTATTTATTTGTTTGAGACAAAGCACAAGCAGGGGGAGCAACAGAGGGAGAGGGAGAAACAGACACCCCGGGGAGCAGGGAGTCCAACGTGGGACTGGATCCTAGGACCCTGAGATGGTGACCAAGCTGAAGGCAGACGCTTCACCCACTGAGGTGCCCTGATTAGGGAGTTCTATCTACACTGTATGAAGGACTCATAAAACGATAAAAACAACCCCATTTAAAAATGGGGGAAGGGGCACCTGGGCGGATCAGTGGGTGAAGTCTCTCTTCAGCTCAGGTGGTGATCTTGGGGTCCTGGGGTACAGCCCCACGTGCGGGCCCCTGCGCAGGGGGGTCTGCTTCTCCCTCTGCCCCCCACCCCCGCTCCGCTTGTGCTCTCTCTCTTTCTCTCTCGAGTAAATAAATAAAATCTTTAAGTGTTTTCGACGGGGTGAAAGTGCGCGGCTCGTGGGCCACGGTTCCCGCCGCCAACTCTGCCGGCCGGGTCTGCAGGAGGGCCGCCGCTCGCCCTCGCCCTCGCCCTCGCCCTCGCCCTCGCCCTCGCCCTCGCCCTCGGTGCTGCCCCGGACCCGAGGCCGTCCCCGCCTCTGCGAGCCTGGGTCCAGTGTGCCCCTGGAGGAGCGCCCGTCTGCGTGAGGCCGGGGGCCCGGGGGCCCGCGGGGTCCAGGGGGCCCGCAGCCTCCGACGCACCAGCGCGGCCGCGACGCCGAGGGCCTGCGGGACTCGACTTCTAGGAGATTCCGGGTCGGGCGTGGCCCCCACACGCCCCGACTCACGCCCCGCCCCCGCCTCACGCCCCGCCCCGCCCCGGCTCACGCCCCGCCCTGACTCACGCCCCGCCCCGGCTCACGCCCCGCCCCGGCTCACGCCCCGCCCCGACTCACGCCCCGCCCCGGCTCACGCCCCGCCCCGGCTCACGCCCCGCCCCGCCCCGCCCCGACTCACGCCCCGCCCCGCCCCGACTCACGCCCCGCCCCGCTCACGCCCCGCCCCGCTCACGCCCCGCCCCGCTCACGCCCCGCCCCGACTCACGCCCCGCCCCGCCCCGGCTCACGCCCCGCCCCGCCCCGACTCACGCCCCGCCCCGCCCCGACTCACGCCCCGCCCCGCCCCGACTCACGCCCCGCCCCGCTCACGCCCCGCCCCGCTCACGCCCCGCCCCGACTCACGCCCCGCCCCGCCCCGGCTCACGCCTCGCCCGCCCCGTCTCCCCAGGACCCGCGCCCAGCCGCCCGTGGGCCGACGCGGACCCAGCGGCCGCTAAGCCGGAGCCTGCAAACCGCGGCGGGCGGGCGCGTCCTGGTCCTGGGGCCCTGCGCGGCCTCCCTGGGCTTGCTTCAGGGCCCGGGCTCCCCTCCCCGCCCGGCCGCCCGCGGCGCCCGCAGCAGACCTCCCCGGCCACGGCCACGCTGACCCGCCGCAGCCGGGGAGGGACGCAGCCCTGCCCCATGACAACAGGGTTGCGGGGACCCTTCTCCCCTCCTGCCTGCCGCTGCCGCAGGGGAGGGGTCTGAACCCGTCCCCGCCCAACGGGCAGATGGGAAGACCGAGGCCCTTAGCCACCCGGCCGCTGTGCCCTTGGGGACCGGCTCTGGGGTGAGATGACCGCGGGGACGCTTGGGCCCCGCAGGGAACGACGGGGCGCGAACTCGCGTCTCCTCCCGGTGTTTGGCGACACCTGGTGGCCCCGTGGCCACCCCGCGCCAATGTCCAGTAGACACTGATTCTCAGAAGCAAAGAGCTTATCCAGCAGGTGACTCCATGTCACAGAGACCAGCCCCGACCAGCCCCCCCGAAGCCATGCAGCGGTTCATTCTTCCCTCCACGGCTGCGTGCCGCACCAGGTACTGCGGCTCCCACCACAGACACTGGAGGAAAAGAAATGAAGAAATAAACAGGAAAAACATCAGTGATGTGGACAGAACGGGACTGGGTCACCTCCTCAAACGGAGTGGTCAGGGAGGGCTTCCGAGAGGAGGCCACATGTAAGCTGCTATCAATCAGAAGAAGCCTGCAGCACAGAGATGTCTGCAGAGATGTTGAGGAGCAGCATTCCAGGGGCAGGGGGTGGAGAAGCAGCGGAGGGGCGATGAGATGTGGGACAAGATAGCAGGTCAGGGACAGGGATGTGATAAGGGGCCTGCAGGCCAGGGAAGGGACCTTCCTGCCCCAAGAGGATGGCCTGGGAAAAGGTGCCCTAAGCTGGGCAGTGACTTTACAAAGGTCATGGGCTGTGGGCAGGGGAGGGGGAGGCCAGCGAGCAACAAGGGAGCCCAGGACCAGGCAGGTTGCCATGGATAATAGAATGGGTTGGGGGAGGCAGAGGCTCACTGTGCAGGGGCATCCCCCATGGATGACAGTGCCGTGGGGGGGATTCGAGAGAAGGAAGCAGGATGTCTGTTGGGTGCATGTGCCAGGCCTGGAGGGCTTGGGGGCTGGTCAGGAGATGCTTGGAGATGTGCTGGGGGTGGTAACCGGGGTCACAGAAGCCGTGGGGAGGAAGCGCTTCTCCATTCCTGGCCATGGAAGCTCGAGAGCTCATTATTGACATTTTAATGACTTTACTGAATTATCACTCACTTGATATTCAATTCACTTATTTAAATGTACCATTGGGGCACCTGGGGTCTCGCCGGGTGAGTGTCTGCCTTTGGCTCAGGGTGTGACCCCTGGGTCCTGGGATTGAGTCCCACATCGGGCTCCCCACAGGGAGTCTGCTTTTCCCTCTGCCTGTGTCTCTGCCTCTCTCTCGGTGTCTCATGCATAAATAAAATCTTTTTTAAAAATTACCAAATAAAACAGAACCTGAGAGCTGTAGGTAAAGGCTAGAGTAACAGAAACACCTCTGCTGAAACGGAGCAGGGCCTAGTCATACTCCAGCTGGTGACCTGCTGGCCTGAGAAGGCAGGTTCATTCAGTCATTCAGAACATCTGTGTGCCCACTCTGCTCTGGCCAAAGCCACCACCACCACCACCATCCCCCACCCCCCCATTCCCCCACCCTCCCGCAGGAAGGGCTTACACGTTGCCTCTCCCTTAAAGGGCTCCCTGACCTCTGCAGGATGCCGGATGCAGAAAACCCCAGGACCCAGCAGTACTTATCAGGATAAAATAAACACTCAGCCAAGCCTGCAGGCTTCCCTGGGGTGGAGGGAGAGGGGCGTCTGCAGGCACCACGTCCTGGCTTTGCTGCTGGGGCTTCGTCCCCGCGAACCCCAGCAGCCCCGACACCGGCACCCACGGGCAGGGCACAGGGTCCCGCTGGGCTGGGAGACCAGACCCTCCGAGAGGCCTACATGGTCGTCCCGCCCCATCCACCCTACACCTACCACGGCAGAGCTGGCTTTGCCGGGATTTGCCGCTGGGACGACAGGACAGGGCAGAGGGAGAAAGAAAGAGCGGGTAGGAAACCGTCACCTGTCGTCCTCCGTACAGGACTGTCGGTGCGTGGTCCGCTCTGCCCAGTGTGGACACGAGGTGCATGAGCAGGTGCACCCGGAGACGCAGCCACAGTGCTTACTCCCCCACGGTGGCCCTCGCTGGTTTGTGTCCCCTCCTGTTAGCCTGATGACCCATGTGCCCCTGGCTCTGAGGGCTGGGGGGGTGGGGCTCATGCCTGTGGTGGCTCCTGGCGGCCACACAGTATCAGGGTGAGCCCCAACCCCCCCGGCCCCATCCCAGGCCTCGGGGAAGAATGCTCTTGGGCTTTTCTGAAACTAGGGACACTGGGTGGGGCCCCCTGGGGGAGACCCCAAGCTTGCAGCTATCTGTGTTCAGCAGCTGCCCCTCCCGGGACCCTCCTGCTGGTGGGGGAGACTTGAGCTTTCGGAGCCGCAGGGGGAGGCAGTTTGTGGCACCTGTCACGCCTGAAACGGGGTGGTCTTTCCTCCATGGGGATCCGCGTGAGGCCTGGCGGGCCGACCACTCACACCCCCTCCCTGGCTCCCTGTCGTGGGGCCGGGCTTGGAGGGCGGTGGAAGGTGCTGGCTAACCCCGGCCCCCACTTCTGTCCTCAGGCACCAACGCTGCAGCCAGTGGGTCCTGAGGGCGAGCCCACCGGGCATCTGTGGGAAGGACGCCCCCCCAGTACACACCCGGTCCAGTCTCAGGAGACATCCTCCTCCTGGTGCAGGGCGCCTGCAGCCTGGTCACCGCCTTAGTGCAGCCCCCTCCCCCACCGCCAGGGGGTGATTGGGCCCCAGGTCATTCCTACCAGGCCCGTCAGGGTGGCTGCGGCCCCTGGTGGATGGCTCAGTCTGCAGGAAGCTACCTCCCCATGGCCAGGATGTTCAGTTTGCCACTTCAGAAGGGGACCCTCCTGTGGCTGAGTTCAAAAAGGGTGTTGCCTGTGTCTCCTCTAGGATTTTGATGGACTCTTGTCTCACATTTAGATCTTTCATCCATTTTGAGTTTATATTTGTTTATGGTCCAAGAGAGTGGTCTAGTTTCATTCTTCTGCATGTGGATGTCCAATTTTCCCAGCACCATTTATTGAAGAGACTCTTTTTCTTCCAATGGATAGTCTTTCCTCCTTTATCGAATATTAGTTGACCACAATAGCCAAACTGTGGAAGGAGCCTCGGTGTCCATCGAAAGATGAATGGATAAAGAAGATGTGGTCTATGTATACAATGGAATATTCCTCAGCCATTAGAAACGACAAATACCCACCATTTGCTTCAAGATGGAACTGGAGGGTATTATGCTGAGTGAAATGAGTCAATCGGAGAAGGACAAACATTATATGTTCTCATTCATTTGGGGAATATAAATAATAGTGAAAGGGAATATAAGGGAAGGGAGAAGAAATGTGTGGGAAATATCAGAAAGGGAGACAGAACATAAAGACTCCTAACTCTGGGAAACAAACTAGGGGTGGTGGAAGGGGAGGAGGGCGGGGGGTGGGGGTGAATGGGTGACGGGCACTGAGGGGGGCACTTGACGGGATGAGCACTGGGTGTTATTCTGTATGTTGGTAAATTGAACACCAATAAAAAATAAATTTATTAAAAAAAAAAAAGAAGGGGACCCTCCTGCCCCAGGCAAGCCGTGGTCATGTGCAGCCCCTGACAGCTGAGCCCTCACCGTGGCCACACGATGACACTGAGCGGGACTCCCTTAAACAGCCCCCGAACCCTGGGCCCACCAAAACCAGGAGAGACAATGACAAATAAATGACTTTGTGATTTAAAGCAGTGTCTTGGGGTGATTGTGCAGCCAGAGGGCGGTAACCAAAGCCAGCATTGTGGGGGCCTCAGAGGGGAAGGACTGCGCAGTGAGGCTGCAGGGCTGGTGACCTGGAACCTCCTGCCTCCCAACCCGCCTGGGATGTGGTCCCTGCCCTGGGTCAGGGGCTTATGGCCGGGAGCACCCTTCCTGGCCTATCCTCAGGGCTCACATGAACTGGGCGTTTCCATGGACGGATTCCTGTGTGACTGTCTGTCACCTTGAGGTCTGTGAGGCTTTTGTTTCTAAAAAGAGACACGGATTTATTTAAAATTTTAAAAAAGATTTTATTTATTTATTCCTGAGACACAGAGAGAGGCAGAGCCACAGGCAGAGGGAGAAGGAGGCTCCATGCAGGGAGCCCGATGCAGGACCCAATTCTGGATCTCAGGGTGACGACCTGAGCCCAAGGCAGACACTTAACCCCTGAGCCCCCCAGGTGCTCCCATGTTCACTCCTTTTAATTGTGGTAAAACACGCATCTCCTGAGATGGGACAGCTGCACTGCCTGTAAGTGTTCAGTCCTGGGGCACTGAGCCCATGGGCCGTGGGGCCTGCACCAGAGTCTGGGTCCAGGACTGTCCATCTTGCCAGCCTGACGCTCCGGCCCCTGTTCCACATCCCCTCCAACAACCCTGCACCTGTGTCTCTCTGTGTCTATGTTCAGCCACTCTGGGTTCCTCACCTAAGTGGGGTCAAAAGGTGTTTGTCTTCTGAGCCACGTGTGTCCCACAGGCTCATCCTCCCTGTGGCAGATGTCATGACACCCTGTCTTTATAGGGTGAGTGAGACGCCACCGTCCGGATGGGCTGCATTGATCAGTTCATCGGTTGGTGGACGTTTGGCTGTTTCTGCCTCTCCACTATTGTGCACGGTGCTGCTGAGAATGCGAGCGTGCACACATGTGCCTGAGGCCCTGCTTTCAAGACTTCTGGGTTCACGCCCTGAAGTGCATGCTTACTTCTCTGGCAAAGTGACTTCGCACATGTTACACCTCAATCCATAAAAAGTGTGAGTTGTGCAGGGCCAGATAGACTAGAGGGGACTGCCCTGCAGCACGGGGTGGTCAAAGGTGCGCAGCCAGCATGTGCCGATGCAGCCTCTCCCTGGGACTGGGGGCTGCAGGTCAGGCACACAGTTCTCTCCCATACATCAAACAGCGGTGTTTCCTGTCAGTGGGCGCGTGGAAATGCCTCTGTTCTTGAGGAGCAGGACTTTTGGGTCCTGGCTCCCGCATGGAAGGCCTGAAGGTGATAGTACCTGCCTGGTGGCCACTGCGGAAATGACTGGGGTCAGCTCTGGGACTCCAGAAGGACTCTGCAGTGCAGCCAAGAGACAGACTTGCACACTGACTGGGTAGCTAGGTGGACCTTCTAGGGCTGTCCAATCGCCCTCCATTGTGACCTCCAATCGCCCACCACCGTGACCACTCATGCTCCAACAGGGAAGGCTAAGGCCCAGGGAGGGATGTGTGGTGCTGGTGCCTATGCAGCATTGGTGCCCAGCTGCTTACCCAAACATCCCTGATGGTATTGCCCTCCTGGGCCCCGGCTTTGTTCCCACTGGTCCAGAGGAAACCCCAACCATGGGGTTTCCTGCTCCCTCCAGCCCCTGGTGACCACGCATCTGCGTCCTGTTTCTACGGACTTAACCATTGGAGATATTCTGTATAAGTGGAACCATACAGAGTGTGTGGCGTCTGTCATGTAGCATGATGTCTTGAGGGTCAGCAGGTATAGCATGGACCCCAACCCATTCTGTGCCTGAATGATATCCTGCGCATGCACACCCTGCATTTGCTTTGCCGGGTTTTTGTTGTTGTTGTTTTGTTTTGCTTTGCTTTTGGTGGGCAGCAAAGCACAGTTTATTGAGCGATAAGAGTTTATAGGATGATAAAGTACAAAAGTCCTGAAGAGCAAGGGGACCCAAGTTTGCCCTGTTTTGCCTATTTACCAGTTGATGGCTTTCAAGTTGTTTCCACCACTGGGCAATGACCAATGTGCTTCTATTGACATCCACACACAAGTATTTGCTGACTCCCCGTTTTTGGCCCTTCTGGGTATACACCTCTGAGAGGAATTGCTGGTGGGGGTGTAATTCTGAGTTTGACCTCTCGGGGGACACCTGCCCTGTTCTGCATGGAGGCTGAAACATTGTGTCCCCACCAGCATGTATGAGGGTGTCAAAGTCTCCCCACATCCTCAACAAACTTGTTATCTGTGTTTTGTTTTGTTTTGTTTTAATTTAAAAAGTTTTTAATTGTAGTCATCTTAGTGCAGATGAACTGGTTTCTCGTCGTGTTATTTTTTTCGGGAGGCAAAGCATCTCTTCTTGTTCTAGTCCAGGAAGAATGTGTGAGAAGTCACCACGGAGCCTGTCTTTGCTGTGGTTTTGATCTGCGTTCCCTTAGTGACCAGTGAGGGTGAGCAGCCCTTCAAGCACATGGTGGCCATTTGCACATCTTCACAGAAACATCTACTCAAGGCCGCTGCCTATTTTTAATTGGGTGGTTTGTCGTTTTGTGCTTTGTCTTTTTATTTTGAAATAATTTCCAACTTACAGAAAAATGACAATATGGTAGAGGGACAACCACACAGTCTTTACCTGAAGACTTTCTCCTCCACTCTTCATGTCTTGCCCCATTTGCTCTTGTACTGTCTCTAGTTTTTTCTCCCCTGAACTACTTGAGGGTCAGATGCAAATACGGTGACCCGTGACCCTTAAATATTTCAGTATGAGGGCTTCATCTACGCAGCCGCGTTACTGTCATCAACCTCAGTCTTCCAGGTCTACCATCCGCATTCCAACCTCACCAGTTGATCTAGTAACACGTGTTTCCCTCTAGCTCGCCATCCGGTCTGCGGCCCACATTGAGCTAAAGAATCACAGCTCTTCCATCTCTGAAACAATCCCTGGGTTTTCCTTAGTCTTTTAGGACTTTGGTATTTCTGGGATCCCTGGGTGGCACAGAGGTTTAGCGCCTGCCTTTGGCCCAGGGCGCAATCCTGGAAACCCGGGATCGAATCCCACATCGGACTCCCGGTGCATGGAGCCTGCTTCTCCCTCTGCCTCTCTCTCTCTCTCTTTGTGTGTGACTATCATAAATAAATAAAAATTTTTTAAAAATTAAAAAAAAAGATTTTAAAAAAAAGGACTTTGATATTTCTGAATAATACAGTTTCTTGAAGGGGTATCTGGATGGTTTTAGTAGGTGAAGCGTCCGACTCGATTTCAGCTCAGGTCATGATCTCAGGGTCTTGGGATCAAGCTCTGCTCAGTGTAGAGATCCCCTCCATCCCCTGCTGGTGCTCTCCACCCCCCCCACCCCCGCCAAATAAATACATAAAATCTTAAAAAAAAAAAAAGCATCTCTCAATTTGGGTGTGTCTGGTGCTTTCTATCATATCTGGGTGGTGCATCTCTGACTGGAACCCTGCCTAGGTGACATGTGGCCAGCTCAGAGCCTCGGGAGGACGCACAACACCTGCTGCCCTTGCTGGTTTATTTTAATCCTTGGTCTAGACGTTGCCCGATTGCTCTACTGTGTGGTTACTGCCCCCAATGCCACTGCCAGTAAACATTCTGTCAGCAGATGCTTTGAGACCAGGCCAGTATCTTGCCCCTCATCAAGATCAACCCCTGGATTTTGGATCCGAGTCCTCCTGTGGGCAACCCTTCTACCTCCGCAACTCCCCAGGTGGGGCGCCAGACCGAGCAGGTAGGTGCTGCCCTCGCTGCCGGCACCCAGCCTTCCCGATCTGACTGGCCTCACGTCCTGCACCCACAGCCTGCCTCTTGTGTGGGCGGCCAGACCCTCTCTTGGAGACACTCAGCTCATTTCCTGTCCCCCGAAGCTTCTCTTCCTCACAGCAGCCACTGAGGAAGCCGCAGGCGAGGTCCAGGGGCCCCTTGTGTCCGGTCACCCCGAGAGGGCCCCCCGTGGGCTCCAGAGCCTGGGGTGGTGCAACCTCGGCAGCCAGCCTGCAGTGGGCGTAGAGGAACCTGCAAGAAGACGCTCAGCAGTTAGGGCCGCCACTGTGAGGTCGGGAGGTGGAGAGCCCACAGGAAATGACTCGGTACAGAGCCGATGTGCCTCTGTCCCGGGACAGGAGCTTGGGCTGCGAGGCTGGGGCATGTCAACAGAGTGTGGGGAGCCAGGGCTGGGTGGGCCCTCGGGGGGCTCGGGGCCAGGTCAGTGTCCCCCTCCCACCGCATCCACCCCCTGGAGCCTGCCCCGCTGGAGGGCGAGCGTGGCTGCTGCTGTGCTCTGCTACATCAACCTGCTGAACTACATGAACTGGTTCATCGTCGCAGGTGAGGAGGGGATGCACTGGGGAAGCACCTGCTCCCCTCACGGGCCATCCTGCTGCCACCAGCCCCATGTGCACACAGCATACCCTGGATGGTGGCCTCCGTCCTGCAAACCATCTTCTCATCCCTGGGGGAGTTCCAGCCAAGCCCCGCAGAGGGAGGTGGAGTTCTCCAGCCAGTCCCCGGGGGCCTCCCCAGCCGCAGGAGCAGGCAGGTGTGGGGACTTGGTGTGTGTAGGGGGCGGCTGGAGCTCTGCGAGCCCGGCTGTCTGAGGCATGGTGTGCAGGGTGGCCTGGCCCAGAAATAGCTCGCCGGGTGCTTCTGAGGCAGTGCTGTGTGCAAACCTTGCACATTCCGACTTCCTTCCTGGAGGCCCAGGGCTCAACATGCCCCATTCTTGTTACTCACACATTCACTAACTCATTCATTCATTCATTCATTCATTCATTCATTCAAGATTTAACTCTCCCCTCTCTTCATTGCTGATTCATTCAGGGTTGACTGAACAAACGTGACCTGTGGGCCTGGAGACGGGGGGTGGGGGGGTGGGGGGTGTTTGTCGGTCTGCAGTTTCCTGAGCTCAGGAATGCCTGGCTGGTGGGGCAGAGGGGAGCACAGGCTGGCCTGGGGGGTGTCTGCAGGCATGTGCAGCAGCCCTGGGGCAGGACCCCCGTGATTCAGAGCTGTGGCCTCGAGTCCAACCTGGTGGCTCGCGGGGACCCAGGAACATTCTGCCACAGGATGGAGTGGGCTGGATGCAAGCCTGGCAGCCCCAGGATGGTGGCTGAGGTTCTGGAGGAACTCAGAACAGGGGTGCAGGGGTTGGGTGTGGAAGGTGGGAAGTGGAGTGAGGGGAGGGCTCAAGGTGAGGGCTCCGTGCAGGCCCAGGGGCATGGGTGGAAGTGTGGGCTCCGGGCAGAGGCGACCAGCGGGCAGAGAGCAGCGGTCTCTGGGGTGGACCCCAGGCTTTGTGGCTGCCGGGCTGAGGCCTGGGCTCTCTGTTGAGACAACGGGAGCCACACACAGTGTTTCTGGGGTGGGGACCACAGTCAGTATAAGCAGGATGAGACAGCGAACCAGGCCCGGGCCCAGGGAGAAGCAGTACAGAGGCCAGGCAAGCAGGCCCAGGAGGCCCTCTCCTGTTGGGACTTCCTCTCCCCGGGGGAAAGCCAGGCCAAGGGTGCTTGCTTGGATGAATGAGGCTGGAAAGGTGCGAGCACCTGGGGCTGCAGGAGGCAGACGGTTTGCAGAGCGGCTAGAGTGTTCTGGGGAGAAGGGGGCCAGAGGAGGCCGGAGGAGGCCGGCTCCACGGGCAAGGGGAAGCCCGGGCACAGGGAGCACCCGACCAGTCCTCCCTCCCAAGGAGGGAAGATGCCTGTGAGCCTACAGGATTTCTGTGGAGCTCTTTACTTTGCTTATGTTTATTTCTTTTCTCTACAGCAAATGGGTCTTATTCGTGTCATTAGAAACGTGAAAAGGGAAGGAAAGCCCCACAGGCTGCTGGATGCTGTGCATTCAGGCCCAAAGCAAACGCCTGAACAAAAATCTCTTACTTTGCCTCTCAGATTCCCTGGCCAATCCTGGCCTGCAGGCGGGTCTCTGAGGTGTGGCTGTGGGGGCTTCTTCCCCTCTGTGATATCCCCAGGTCCCCTGTGCTGGGGGGGGGGGGCGCTGCCTCAAGCTGGGACCCCCGTCCTGTTTCCCCAATCCCAGCAGCACGCCTGTGGGTATGGCTGGAGCCTCTGCTTCCTCATCTGTGTTGGGGAATGCAGACAGTCCCTGCCACCCAGGGGGACAACCCTAGGGCCCAGCTCAGAGGCCCTCTGCTCGCTCATAATTGAACAGTTGCTTCTGCTCTTAATGACAGGGTCTGAGCCCCACAGTGCAGATAAGCAGGTGCCTCACTCTGACTAACCCTTTCTGAAGTGCTGCCAGGGGCTGGGGGGACTTTGGGGAGCGGAGTCAGGTGTCTGGGCCTGTGTCTTCTGTGTGTTAGGCTGAGTGCCTGCTACCTTAGCCTATGGCCTGGGAAGATCCTGGGGGGACTTTGGAGGCCCAGCTGGTGTGGAGCAAGAGCCTGCCACCCTCAGGGAGGCGAGGCTGGGGCTGTACCCCAGGGGACCTGTCTCTGCAGCCCCTGTGGGCACCATGGTGTCTGTGTGGAAGACCCTGGAAGAGCACGCCTGTGTGCACATGTGCAGCCCAGGGCACGTACATCTTTGTGAGTCCATGAACATCCACCCATGAATGTCTGGAGTGTGTCTCTGAGCTGTGCTGCTGTGTTGCATTGTCCCAGGGACCTCCACTAACACCGTAGTCTGAGTGAGCTGCACACTATGCAGCTCTGCACACTATATTGCTCTGGTGATGGTGTGAGCAGGAGCCTGGCTTGTGTGCATATGCAGGCAAGGCTGTGGCGTGGGGGCTCTCGCAGGAGGGTGTATTTGTGCCTCTGTGAGGCTAGTTCCCTGGGCAGGCCCATCTGTGTGCATGTCTGTGGATCCGCAGGCCCTGGGGTGATGCCTGTCCAGGACGGTGGGCACATGTTTGGGCCTCTGGGGTCTGTGTGTCTGTGTGTGTTGATGTGTCCCAGTGTCTGTGTGCAGGCTCCCCGTGTGAGAGTGGGGGGTGCAGAGAATGTGGGCCCCAGAGGCACACCCTGTGCTGGTCAGCGGGACCCTGTCCCAAATGGGGGGAAGCTGCTCTTAGAGCCCCAGGAGGCTACCTCCCATCTCCTGAGTGCTGTCCGTCTGTCCGCAGGCATGCTGCTGGATGTACAGAACTTTTTTCACATCAGTGATAGCAATGCCGGTTTGCTTCAAACGGGTAAGGAGAGACTCCTCACCCTGGAGCTGGGGCCCAGGCTCATGCTGGGGTCCTGCTCCATGTCCAGTTGGGGCTGCTGGGGCCGGGGGCCAGGTGCATCCCCTGGCATGGAGGAGGGGCACGGAGGGCATATGCTGTCGGGGTGAGGGCCACTGGGGGTCAGAGGAGGGGAGAGCTCGGCCCTGGGCAGGCCCCTCGGGTTGGAGTGTAGATGCTGTGGCAGGAGCAGGGACCATGGGGCTGGGAGAGGCTTCTGAGCCCCAGATCATGGCAGCGGGGCTGGCGGGGGCCACTCGTCCCTGCTCAGCTCAGCTGGCACCTGTGGCTGGCAGGGGCCAAGAAGCCCTGACCTGAAAAACCTGGCCCCCGGAACACAGACAGACCTGTATTTCCCACATGGGTTCACACGGGGTTGGGACCCATGGGGCCTACAGTCCAGCGGGGTAGAGATCAGCCATCCCTCCTGCCCCAGGTCATGCACGCACCTGTGAACACACACGTGTACTGAGCATGTGGGCGGGTCCTCTGTGCGGGTCTCCCCAACAGTCTGCTACCCCCAGCACCTCGGAAGGAGCCTCTTATCCTGGGGGGGGCGGGGCCTGGGGAAACAAACAGCATTCTAGAAGCCACTTGAGCAGAGTTCTGAGGGAATCCACTTACACACACTCCAGCCTGTGTTTTCTTATTTTTTTTTAAAGATTTTATTTATTTATTCATAAGAGACACAGAAAGAGAGAGGGGCAGAGGGGCAGAGGGAGAAGCAGGCTCCATGCAGGGAGCCCAATGTGGGACTAGATCCCAGGACTCCAGGATCATGCCCTGGTCCGAAGGCGGCCGCTAAACCGCTGAGCCACCCAGGGATCCCCTGCATTTTCTTTCTTAAAAGGGATCTGCCTGGGAAAAAGCCTTTAGTTCTTCCCACCTCCCCTTCTTTGCTGCCCTGCCCTGGGGCGTGAAAGCCCAGGCACCAGTCAGAGGGGATCCCTTGCGGATGCTTGGCATCTGTAGGGGAGCCAGGCAGAAACAGTCCATAGAAACCCAAGGGGTGTTTCCTCCGGGCCGCAAACCCTCCGCAATGGGCCAGGCCTTATCGGGCTGTCCTGCTGCTGTGACAGTCCACTATTTATCTATGAGTTAGAATTCAGAAATGAGATGTTGTCTCAGGGGTGGGTGTCAAGAGGTTTATTTCAAGTAAAAACAAAACAAAACAAACCCGATGTCAGCTTTTTAACATCTTTCTTCCCGGCGATCGGTCTGATTTGTTGGATTGATTTGGCAAATAAGGATTGGTTTTGCTCATTAGAGACATTTCCATAAATGGAGTGAATGTGATCTGCAGCCCCAAGGATGTGGATGAAACTATAGTTAGAAAAAATACAATAATGATGGAAATTGCATCCTTTGCAACTATTTAAACTTAGGATAAAACTTTTAAAAAAATTTTTCTTTAAATATTTTATTTATTCATGAGAGACACACACACAGAGAGAGAGGCAGAGACACAGGCAGAGAGAGAAGTAGGCTCCCTGTGGGGAGCCCGATGCGGGACTTGATCCCAGGACCCCAGGATCACGATGTGAGGCAGAGGCAGGCACTAAACCACTGAGCTACCCAGGGATCCCCAAGATGAAAACCTTTTAAATGTCGACTGAAAACACGGGAAGGGTGACATAGTTCCATAATCTTCCTTTTTAAAGCACCAAATGACCACAGGTCTTTCCCAACTGCTCTTGTCTCAGAGCTGAGGCCAGCAGTGGGTGCTGACCATCCAATCTCCACCAACAGATAACGGTGGTTGAGTCATGGTCCCCCTTCCCCAGTTCCCACCTCAGCTGCATCATTGCTGCAAGGCCCCCGGAAATGAAATGCTGTGGAGGGAGCAGCGTGTGCATGTGTGTGGCTGGGTGTGGAGTGGGCGAAGGGAGAATGGATGCTGTGAAGCTGCCCAGAGGGGAGTGTGGACAGTGTGGGGGTGTTGGAGGCCTGGTGACCCGGCTCTGCCCAGTGTCGATGACCTCGGGAGAGGCTTCACCTTCCTGGGTCACTGTGCCATGGCCCTAAGACCCAGCAGTTTGTCCACAGGGAAGGGCTTGGCTAAGTTTAGAGTGGGGCAGAGCGCAGGGTTAGCTGTGGTCAGAACCCTCCTTCCAATGGGACAGGGAGGTGCCACAGTCGGTCCGTTGATGATAATATTTAAAACCAACACTGATGTGGCCTTTACCATGTGCCAGACACTGTCTCAGGTGCTCTGTAATCACTCCTTTACCCTTCACAACAACCTCTCGGGGCAGGGATCACTCTTGTTCCGGTTTAACCCATGACACACTTGAGGCACAGAGAGGCTCTGGGCTTGCTGAAGGTCACACAGCTATCTGTAGAGTCCTCTCTGCACCTGCTGCTCCTTCCTTCCTCTCACTGTGTCACAGATGTCCTCTGAATCTGGAGCTGCCGGGAGTAAAGGAGTGCATGTGCGTGTGTGTGCCTTCCCCTTGGGGGTAGGTTTCTCCATCTCAGGGCGTCTGAGGGCTAAGTTGTTTCCATCCTATAAAGAATTCCTGCCCAAAATCTCATAAAAGTATTAGAAGATTTAGGGAAATATTTTTATGACCTTTGGGTGTAGAGGATATATGTTAAGAAGATAAGACGGGGCACCTGGGTGGCTCAGTGGTCAAGCGTCTGCCTTCAGCTCAGGTCGTGACCCTGGGGTCCTGAGATCGAGTCCCACATCGGGCTCCCCTCTGGGAGCCTGCTTCTGCCTCTGCCTGTGTCTCTGCCTCTCTCTGTGTCTCTCATTAATAAATAAGTAAAATCTTAAAAAAAGAAAAAAGACAAGAAACAGTCCCCTACTAGAGGAAGATTGATACAGTTAGAGCACATTGTGTATGACCGTGCTTGAAACTCTAAATGCAGTTAGTAACAACTATGGATTACATTTAAGCATTTACATAAAGCTAGTCCCTGCCTTTTATATGCTTTATTTCATTTGTCTTCTCCATAACCTTCTGTGGGAAACACAGTTACTATCTTATGATATCATCGATTTAAGGGGAACAGAAGAGTTAAGGAATTTGCCCCAGGGTCACGCAGCCAGGCAATCTTTGGGTCAGGATGTGAGCCCAGGGAGTTCAGTTCCAGGATTTACATTTTTAAATCCTTAAAACAAGTATAAGGGACCGTGAGAAACGATTTGCAAACAAGGGGCCCCACAGAAAATGGGCAGAGGATGTGAGAACAGGAACTTCTGCTCAGCCTCGCTGGACATAAGGGCGATGCAGATTAAAACATCAGCGAGACACCGTCTGCTGTCCAGCCGTTAAGTGAACAAAAATAATATGATTGATCATATCAAATGTCAGCAAGGCAGCTGGCACGTACCTCTGCGCAAGTGTAAATGGGCACAGCCTTCTCGAGGCCTACTTAGGCGGTAGCTATTAAAATTCTAAATGCCGCTGACACCAAAGACCATTCTCTGCGGAGTATTAGGTCGAACCATATTAAATTGCCAGTGTTTTGTAGGTCAAAACTGGCCTAATTTCTGCCACCGCATGTGGCTCAGCCCAATACTGGAGGGGGCGGGGAGGGGGCGGGGCTGGGGCCCGAGATGGGAGGAGTCTGGGCGCCCATAGGCTCAGGCAGTGTCCATCATCGGCGCCCAGCGAATGGACACTGGCGTGGGGCGGGGTCTCTGCTGGAGGCGGGTCCGGGCCGCCTCCCTCCACCTGCCGCGGGCGTGGACGCTCTCCCGGGAGGAACCGGAGCCGCGGGCCTGGTGCGTGGGGCAGAGTCGCGCACTAACATGCAGCTCTGTTGTCCCTACGGGGTCGTGGACGTTTTCCTTAATCCAGCCACCACTTCCGAGGGCTCACTGTACAAACGGGAGACACATCTGACAGTGCAGGAGGAAGGTTCTACCTACTTGGAAGAACCAATCCCCTCTCTCTAAATCCTGCTGGGCCGCGTCCCACCTCCCTCTGCCCCCAGCAGGGACGTGACGGCAAAACCAGACCGGGCCGGGCGTGGGGAGGGACACGTTCTGTGAAGACAGGGCCCCTGCGCGGCTGCCTGTGCGACCCCATGGGCTGCCCCTCACTCTGCCCCAGGCCCTGCCCTATGCCCGGCCTCATGCGCGGCCCCATGGGCTGCCATGCTCTACTCCATGCTCTGCCCCATGAGCGGGCCCACGCTTGGCCCCACACTTTGCTCCACGCATGGCTCCATGCACGACCCCATGGCCTGCCCCATGCTCTACCACATGTTTTGCCCCACTGTCGGCGCCACACTCTACCCCACGCACAGCCCCAGACTGGCCTCCACCTTCACTTCTGCATCACAGCCTCCCAGACAAGCCAGGGGAGGCTCAGAGGGGTGGAGTTCGCAGGTCCAGGGGGCACATGAGCAAGCCCAGCCCCCCAGTCCCCTCCCCAGTCCCCCTGATTCTGGACTTCTGGGCATTGGGTTATGTGTTAGGGGCATGGCAGGGGGTCACCTTACCTGATCTCCCCCTGGCTTCCACCCACCACCGGGTGCCAGCCTATGGCTTTGGAGCCCATCCTGTGTGTGGGCTGCAGGCTGCCTGCCCACCCACCTGGGCAGGGAATGCATGTGGTCTTGCCTGTCCCCTCCAGTCTTCATCTGCTGCCTGCTGCTGTCCGCACCTGTGTTTGGCTATCTGGGTGACCGGCACAGCCGCAAAGCCACGCTGAGTTTTGGGATCCTGCTCTGGTCAGGTGCAGGCCTCTCCGGCTCCTTCATCTCCCCCCAGGTAGGTGCCCTCACCCCTGCAAGGCCTCCAGGGACCTGCCCCCACCCCCTGCCCTGCTGGCTCCCTGGGGAAGGTGCATGGCCTGCTTCCATCCCCTCGGGGCTCCAGGCAGGCTGCAGGGGTGCCTTCCAGGGCCCCGAGAGGACCCCCTAAATGCTCTCATCGGGAACCTTCCTCTCCTGCACCCCCGTGGCTGCCTGGGGGGCTTGGGAGTGACCTCCACTCTCTGAAGGAGCTGGCCCGGCTGGCAGAGGTGAGAGGCCCAGGAAGAGGGCTCCCCTGGGCCTGGGGCTGGCGGTGGCTGTGGCACCAGCAGGGGGCACCCTTGTGATGTCAGGGACCTGGCCTGGGGGGAAGGCCAGGGGTCCTTAGTCCTGACCCCACCTCGTCCCCTGGGGGCATGTGTCATCCGGAGCTCAGCCTCTGACACAACCTCCTGTCCATGCCCCCTGGGTGACCTCGGGACTCACTGGGGTCATGTGCCTGTGTACCCAGCATTCCTGGCTCTTCTTCCTGTCCCGGGGAGTGGTGGGCATGGGCTCCGCCAGCTACTCCACCATCGCGCCCACCGTCCTGGGAGACCTCTTTGTGAGGGACCAGCGGACCCGGGTGCTGGCCATCTTCTACATCTTTATCCCTGTTGGAAGGTTGGTATCCCCAGAACCCATGTCCTCAGCTGGTAGACCTGAGGGCCAAAGGAACCAGGGGATAGGACTTGAATCCCAGCCCTCCTCCTTCCTCGGCACCCCCCTTGGGCTCTCTGGGCCTCAGTTTCCTTCTCTGTAAAGGTGGGGGAGGACACCAGCCAATGGCTGTGTCAGGGTGCTCCCTCTACCTGAGGACCCTTGAGAAGGGCTGTGCAGGGACGTGTGTGCGGAGGGCCAGGTGGCCAGGGGGCAGGCGGGTGGATCAGCGTGGGGTTTAGAGCCTGGCCCCTGACTCTGATCCAGGCTTTCTGGAACCGCCTGACTCAGGCCCAGGGCCCTGGGTCCTCACAGAAGGCGGCAACGGGCAATGCTGGTGGGCCCACAGCCAAAGGTCACCAGTGACTTGACCAAGGGCAGTGGACATCTGGGCCTCACGTGGCTCACTTTTCCCGTGATGGGACTGTGAGCAGCAAAGAGTCGGGTCCTGGGGGGGGGATGTCCCGGCATGGGCTGGGCCCCATAACCTTGGGCCTGCCCCCCCCCCCACTGACTGTGCCCCGTGCCCCTCTGTCACAGTGGCCTGGGCTATGTGCTGGGGTCGGCCGTGTTGCAGCTGACTGGGGACTGGCGTTGGACCTTCCGAGTGAGTCCAGCCTCCCACCCCCCCCATTGCCGGGGCCAGCAGGGGCTTTCCAGCCTCCGGTGACCTTAGCCACTTGGCAGGGCAGCTGGCGCCACGGGGGGTGGTCAGGCTTTGGCAGCTTCAGAAACCCGGCAGAACATGAGCCGTGGAGGTCGCGTCCCTGGTCAGAGGCTGGCCTCGGGGCTCCCGAGCTGGGGGAGCTCCAGCAAGTGGCTTGTAACGTGGGGCAGGGGAGCACGCGCTTCCTCTGGAATCTAGGAGGGTGGCTGGGGCTGAGAACATCCCAGGGCAGAACTGGCACCATGGGTGGATGTGCTGCTGAGTGGCTACTTCAGGCTCCGGTCCTTAGCTGCCAGCCTGCGGGCCCCAAGGAGTAGTGCCCACCGGACATGTTAACGGAAGTCCCCAGGGGACCCTGCTCCTCAGAGGAGCTGAACCCCCTGGGTGAGGCTAGGTCAAGCTCTCTGATATCTGCAGCCCAGAAAGGAGGCCCCTGCCCCACCCCAGGCCCGCAGGTCTCCCCAGTCACAGGCCTGCAGTGTGGCCTGAGCCTCCCCCATCCTCCCACCCCCCATGCCCAGGTCATGCCGTGCCTGGAAGTCACAGGCTTGATCCTGCTCCTGACACTCGTTCCAGACCCGCCCCGGGGAGCTGCTGACAAGCAGGAGGAGGCGGCCATGGGGGCTGGGAGGAGCAGCTGGTGTGAAGATGTCAGGTACCTGGGGACAAAGTGAGTGTCCTCCCCCCCCAAGAACCCCGTGAGCCCCAGCACCACTGACCTGCCTCCCCCACCTCCAAGGAACCCATCCTGACTGCCCCAGTGTTCAGGGTCTTCCTCCCCTGAGCTCCCCCTCACCTGCATAGGTGCTCCGCCCTCACCCTGTGACAGCACAGGGGCAGCAGGGGAGGGAGGGGGAGGCAGTGCGGCACCAACTCTGCCTTATCCCCGAGTGACCTGAGACTTGGAACCTTGTTCCCCTCATGTATTCAATGGATGTAATCCTCTCAGGGCTGCCTGGAGGATGTTGGGAGTTAATCAGTCACCTCTGCCAGCCTTAGGGAGCATATCCATCCTGTTCCAGGCATGGGCTGGGGGGTGGTCCGTGCACTCCCAGACCTCATGACTAATGGGAACATGGGGCGCGGGCAGGACCCAGCACGATGTGACATGGAGCCATGAGACCCTGGAGGGTGCCTGGAGGAAGCAGGGCAGCGGGGCAGCTTCCCGGAGCCTGTGCTGCTGGTGTCAGGCCCTCTGGGATGGGGAGAGCTGGCCCTGCAGTGAGGAGAGGGGAGGCCCGGGGGGGGGGGGCGTCGGGGAGGATTGGGACCTGAGCCTGCCAAGCATCTGAGCACCCGAGTGGACAGGGTCCAGCAGTGGGGGTGGGGGGGGAGCCCATGGCTCTGCAGCCCCAGCCCTTTGCTCAGCTGGGTGCCTTTTCTTGCAGCTGGAGTTTCGTGTGGTCCACCCTGGGGGTGACTGCCATGGCCTTTGTGACTGGAGCTCTCAGCTTCTGGGTTCCCAAGTTCTTGTTCGAAGCCCGTGTGGTGCATGGACTGCAGCTCCCCTGCATAACGGACCCGTGCAGCAACCAGGACAGGTGAGGGGCCTGCGGGTGCCTGGGCCCTGAGCCCAGGTCAGGTCCTAGGTGGCTCTGAGCCCCACAGCTCCGTGTCTCTGAAGAACCCAGGACTGGGGTTCCAGCTCTGGCTGAGCTCCTGGGATCTAGGTGGCCATAGGCGAGCATCCTCCTGCCGCTGGGCCCCAGGCCTCCTGCACCTGGGCTGCTGTGGGGGTCCAGAAGGTGCTCAGGAGAGGAGCGAGGCCTCGTGGGGCCTGTGGGGTGATGGGACCTGCAGTGTGAGGTCAGCCCGTTCTACATTTTATATCGAGGCTCTGGGATGTTTCTTCCTTTCAGGGCTCAGCCTTTCGCACGTGCCCTCACATGTTCTCTGCCTGCTGTGGGGCCAGGAGCCCTGGGGAAGCTGCCAAGATGTTGGGGAGGGAGAGAGAGCCTCACAGAAGGCGACATGCTCCCACTCCCACCTCTTCCTGCACTGTGCTCAGGCCCCACACCCTTGCACCCCCACCCTGTCACACCCTCCAGCCTCCTTATCTCCACCTCACTCTTCGGTCCCCCCGGGCTCCTGCCCTGCCCTGTGGCTCAGCGTCATGGTCTGTGCCGCCACAGGTGCCTGTGTCCACCTGCATCCATCTGCTTCCACCTGCATCTACCTACATCCACCTTTGTCCACCTGCATTCACCTGTCTCCACCTGCATCCGTGTCCACCTGTACCTACCTGTGTCCACCTACTTCCACCTGCATCCACCTGCATTCATGCATCCACCTTTGTCTGTCCACCTGGATCCACCTTCACCCACCTGCACCCATGGATCCACCTGTGTTCACCTGCATCTACCTGCATCTGTGCATCCACCTGTGTCCACCTGCATCCACCTGTGTCCACCTGCTTCCACCAGCATTCACCTGCACCCGTGCATCCACCTGAGTCCATCTACATCCACCGGTGTCCACCTCCTTCTCCCTGGCCCAGAGAGAGCCTTCATGTGATTTCCGGAGTGGCCCATGGCCTCTCACTCATCTGTGCCTTGGCCTGAGCTGGGCCTTCTGCCTGCAGCCCCTTCCCTCTTCCCATCATCACTTCTGAAACATTAATGGGAGTTCAGGCCCCACAAAGAGCGTTTGACCTGAATGCCCCTCTGAGGTTTTAGGATAACAAACTCCATTATTCCTGCATTACCCACAAGGAGAGGGAGGATGAGCAAGGGTCCCTGAGCTGTCCCAGTGGCAGAGCCAGACTCAAACCCATCTGACTCCTGACACCACGTCCTGGTGTGTCCAGGGCCACCTACAATGGCTGGTGCATGTGGACACCCCGAGGAGAGCTGGGAGCAGCCTCTGGTATATAGCAGGTTCTCAGGGGAGGCGCCGGGAAGGCGTGAAGGAATGCCTCTGATGGGGCTGTGCTGCTGGCCAGGGCTCCCAGTGAGACAGAGCCCTGGAGGTTCTGCAGAACCACAGCAGCCTGGAAGCTCCACTCAGCTCCTCCACGGAACCCGGGTGGCAGGCAGCACAGACGTGTAGCTCACAGTGACACAAGTATTCTCAGGGGCCCGGAGGCTGCACGCCCATCCAGGCTCTGGGGACTGTCTCTCCTGCCCCTTCCCCTCAGGGCTGCCACTGCTCCTTGGCTTGTGGCTGTGTCCACGGTCAGCTGCCTCGTTCTCTGGTGCCTCCTTCTGTTTCCCTCTTCCCGGGACATGGTGGTCACAAGTGGGGCCTCTCCAGCCTCAGGACCCTGAACGCAATCATGTGTACAAAGTCTGCTATCCCTCTGTGTGTGTGTGTGTGTGTGTGTGTCTCATGAATAAATAAAATCTTTTAAAGGAAAAAAAAAAGGGCAGCCCGAATGGCTCAGCGGTTTAGTGCCGCCTTCAGCCCAGGGCCTGATCCTGGAGACCCAGGATGGAGTCCCATGTCAGGCTCCCTGCATGGAGCCTGCTTCTTCCTCTGCCTGTGTCTCTGCCTCTCTCTCTCTCTGTCTCTCTCCTGAATAAATAAAATCTTTAAAAAAAAAAAAAGTCTGCCATCCAGGGAGCAGTCTCAGGTGTTGGAGATTAGGACATACACATCCTGGGAGGGGCGGTTGTTCAGCCTGCCACAAGGTAGGAGGGAGGTCCTGGCATTGGTGTTATATACCCACCTTGGCTATTAACCCACCCTCCATGGTTGGGGTGAGCCCCAGGGCGAGGATGCGGCAAAGGCAGGAAGCTCCAGGACCCAGGATCCCAGCACAGCCCCTGGGAGAACCTCTGACACCAGAGCTGGCCCACACAGAAGGGGCTGCGCAGGCAGTAGTGAGCTTTCCACCCCTTGGGGCACGTGAGTAGGAGGTGGACAGATGCCTGCCAGGTCTGGTGTGCAGAGGATCAGCATAGATCATCTTGGCTCTGAGAGTCGGATTCTGGGAAGGCCTTGCAGGCTGGGTGGCTGGGTGGCCAGATCCATCCTCTGGCCACATCTCCTGCTCAGGGGCCAGTGCAGTGGCCCTGTCTGAACAACCAGCCCTAAGGGTCACAGGGGTCTCAGGGCCTGCCAGGGCTCCAGGGCAGGAAGCATTCATCCAGGACCTGGGGACCCATGGTAGGCTGAGCCGGAGCCTTGCACAGTTTGCAACACTGTGTGTGGGGGTGGTTCCTGGAGTACCCACGTAGGCTAGAAGGCTGGGCTGTGCCAGTGAGGTGCTGCAGGACCTGCAGCAGGTTCCTGCCCTCTCTGGGCCTACATTCTCCCCTATAAACTGGGAGGGGGGATGGACGTCACGGGGGTGGCAGGTTTGGTTCTCGGTGCTGGCAGGGGGCTTGCCTGAATCATGCAGGGGCTGCCTGGGGTGGGCGAGGCCCTGACTACTTGGGGCTTCATGCTGGCTGCCATCCGTGTCCCTCTGAGCCCTTTAGACGGATGCCGAAGTGGGGGCCCAAGGGCTGCTGCAGCGTCCAGGTAGGGGTTGGGCAGTGGCATGCTCAGGTCTGTACTGGAGAACGCAGCCTCTGGGGGCCTGTCTAGGTCTTGTTCTGGACAGACGGCCTTCCCTGGGGGTGGAGGTAGGGGTGGGGATGGAGCAGGGGCAAGGTCAAGGGCAGGGCAAGGCCAGGGCAGGGGCAGGGTGCAGGGGCAGGGGCAGGGGCTGGGTCAGGAGCAGAATCAGGGGCAGGAGCAGGGGCAGGGGCAGGGTAGGGCAGGGGCAGGGGCAGGAGGGAAAAGCAGCATGAGGATGGGGCACCTGAGGGGCGTGCAGGGCCGAGGGGAACCACAGGGCCAGGTGGCCAGGTGACGGCCAGGTGACCCCAGGTGTGGGGTGGGGGTTCAGTGACCAGAGGTTCACTTGCCCACGATCCTGTGAGTGAGGGGGACGAGGAGGTGAGCAGGTCTGGGTGCAGTGCGATGGTTAAGATTTCTGTGGGGCTGTGGGACACTGAGTGTGGGGATAGTCCCTGGAGCTGAGGCTAGCTGGGCTGGTCACCCCCACAGCCAGGGCCATCCCCACAGTGGGCAAGACGGCGTGGCAAGCAGGGGGTTCCGGGGCCCTGAGGACCCAGGAGTGAGGTCACGAGGAAGGCAGAGCTGAGCCCCGCACTGACCGCTGCACCCTCTTATCTCCCACATCAGCCTGATTTTCGGGATCCTCACTGTGGTGACCGGCATCATTGGGGTGGTCCTGGGGGCAGAGGCCTCGAGGCGGTTCAAGAGAGTGAACCCGCGGGCGGAGCCCCTCGTGTGTGCCTGCAGCCTGCTGGCTGCCGCCCCCTGCCTCTACCTGGCTCTCCTCCTGGCCCGGACCACCTTCACCGTCTCCTACGTAAGTGCGGGGTCCCTACGGGGGACGGGCGGGCGGCCCTATCTATGCTGGCTGACACCGCACCCGTCTCCACATTATGTCCACCACTCCTTCCAGGTGGACTTTGCCGTTCCCGGTTTACAGACGGGTAAACTGAGGCTTACCCAGAGTAGCACAGCTGGGAAGGAACACAACGGGGTTTTGAGCCCGAGCCTCTGTGACCCTGAGTGCGTCCTCCGCATGGCCGGTTAGCACTTCGGGTGGAGACCGAGGGACCGGGTGTTCCTGGAGGCGCCGGGGGCTCAGGGGGCCGAGGGTGGTTCTTTCCGGCTTAGAGGCTCGGGCTGGGGCTCGGGCTGGTCCGGCCGGCGTAAGGGTGACGACCCAGGAGAGGCAGGCGTCCCAGGCAGGGCCGGGGTCACACGCGCCTCCCGCGCTCCGCGGAGCCCCTTCTGCCCCGCATCCCTAATTCGTGTCTGCGGCCAGGTTCCAAGGCTACGGCTCCTCCAGCCTTTCTGGAACACTCCACGCTCCCGCGGGACGTCACCCTACCGGCCTGGGCTCTTCTCACATTGGGGTCGCGGGGCCACCGGGGTGGGTGGGGCTTCTCTGGCGCCTGTGCTTTGGCCTTAGGGCGCCCCTCTAGCAGCGGGGATTGGGGTGCTCAGGTCACCGCAGGTCTCCCTCAGGCCCGAGGGCAGGACTGGCGCAGGGGCTCCTTCCGGGTGTTCGGCCTGAGTAGGGGCATCTACAGAGACCTCAGCAAACAGATGGCTCCTGAGGCCTCACAGTGCCCCGCCAGGGGCGGGGGGGAGTGCATCTCACCCGGCACACAGATTGGAAGACTGAGGCCTGGAGGGGGCCACATGGACTGTGGGGCGGACGAAACCGACACGAGTCTGTGTCCTTCATGCTGTCCTGACCCTGTCGTCCCCGTGGCATACAGTAGGCGCTAATAAAGGCCTGGATGCACATTGACATCCTGGCTGGGGGAGCTGAGGACGGCAGGAACAGCATCCAGGCTGCAGGGCAGCATCTACCTGACCTTGCAGCGGCGGATGCTCCTGGAGGCCTGTCCCTCCATGTCTGGGCACCGACCCCTGCCAGCTCTGCGTCTGCCACACTCTCCGCTGGCTCCAGGCAGCGGCTCCTTGGCTGCGCGCTGGGCACACAGCTGTCCCCCCTCTGCCACCTGGCCCATCTCCAGGGCCGGATGGCTCATCTGGAAAGGACATTGCGCCCCGGCTGGCAAAGCAGCCAGAGAAACCCTTCTGGGGGCCTGCGACGGGGTGAGGGGCAAGGAGTGACATGGTGAGGGGGCGATGGCGAGGGGCAGGTCGGGGCAAGGGGCAAGGGGGGCAGGATGGCAGGCAGGACAGCGGGCAGGCCTGGGATGCGTCCCTCCTCTGCTGCTGGGAAGCGGCTCCCTCCAGGCCGAGGTCAGGCTGCACTGACCCCCCAGGCCCCGCCTTCCAGGCTTCTGGAGCTCGCAGGTCCAACCAACATTCCATCTTGAGGTCCAGGCTGCAGCCCCAGGCCTGGGCTCACCCGCGTCTCCCCTTCCTCCAGGACCGGCGCCAGGATGTGTCCCCGCGGGCGCCTGGCTCTACCCTCACCCGCTGCAGTGTCTCCCACACAGAGGGGGCTCCCTGTGCTTCTGGGGCCAGTCTAGCTCCTCCTGCAGGCACCCGAAGCCCCTGTTGGACCTCCCCAGGGCCTTTGCAGCTGTTTGCCCCCCCATCCTGACACCCCGGCTTCTCCCCCCACCCCTCCTGTTCCCCCCAGTCCCTCCTTGGGGCCCTTCTTGACTGCGGTGCCCTGGGGCTGAGGGTCCACCGCCTGTGCCCTTACTTGTGCTCTGACTCCTCTGACCCAGATGGGGCCTGGGGTGGGGCCCATCTTGCTTGGCTCTTGGCCTGAGACACACTGCCAGACACGTGGGGTCACGGCATGCAGAGTGGACAGCTGTGTGAAAAGCCACACCGTTCAGTCACTCAACAAACACTCGCACCCGTAGGGTGGGGGCTGGTTCGAACTTCAGGGATACAGCGGTGGGTGAGAGAGGCTACAGTGTCTGCAGCCTGGTGGAGGGAGACAGCGGGTGGGCAGGACATGCTTCACGGTATCTCAGGTGATGTGGAGCTCAGGACGGGGGTGCCAGGGATCAGGGGTGTGTGGGGCAGATTTATGGGCCATGGGGTCCCCAGGAGGAGGTGTTGGTGAACACCTGGAGGCCGTCCCGGAGCCCATGGAGGAGGGCTGGAATGGGTCCCGGGGCAGCAGCAGGCACACCGCGCTGGAGAGCCACCAGGACCCCATAGAGGGATGGAGAGGGGGACAAGGTGGTAGGGCCGGGGCACATGGGGACTGGTTTTACTGAGAGAGGGGTTTGCCCCGGGCGGGGGTCTGTCCAGGTGACAGTGTGCTCGTCGTTCGCTGGCCTCACATTCTCGCGGGTGCGTGTGGGACGTGGCACCTGTGTCCATGGGGAATCGTGGCTGCGGTTTCCTTGCAGTTGTTGGCCTTGGCACCTGGGCCACGCCCCCTGGCTCATGCTGACGAGTCTGTCTTCCTATCCCACGCTGGGGAAAGACATGCGTTAAGTCCCCTACAGAAGCAACAGGATCCGCAGTGGCGCCGTCTGGGTCTGGGCTCCTCTGAGGGAAGGTCCATGGTTCCAACCGGTCACTACTTGTCACGCATCCATGAAGACTTCTCGTTTCTTCCTCTGGCATTTGCAGTGGTTGGCAGCTTCCTAAGGATTTGGGCTTCATGGGGGAA
Organism: Nyctereutes procyonoides; assembly: GCF_905146905.1. Lineage (NCBI taxonomy): Eukaryota > Metazoa > Chordata > Mammalia > Carnivora > Canidae > Nyctereutes > Nyctereutes procyonoides. The sequence continues at coordinate 59,121,289 of NW_026575140.1, read as the reverse complement.
TCTGGTCGGGGTGTGCGGTGCTAGTGTCCCCATGAGGCCTCCTCCATCCTGGCTTCAGGGACGAGGGTCCTGTCCTGTCCTCCTGGTCAGTGTCGCCAAGGAGTTGTCCATTTTGCTGCCAACTTTGATTTTATTGAGTTTCTCTATTCTTCTGATACTGCCCCCATTTAGGGCAGTCGGGCTGGCTTCTGTGGACATGGGCACCCTTATCCGGGCAGGGTGGTCCGGGCAGTGGGGTGGGCCAGCGCTGCAGCATGGATGCCGGAGAGTGGATCACAGGTGTGTCTTGGAGGAATTTCCAGATGATTCCACATGGGGTGTGAGAGAAAGAGGAGGCGCAGGAACACAGAGACACCAGCCTGGGCAGGAGGGACCATCATCAGGCTTGGGGGCGTCTGGGTCAGTGTCAGAAAGAGTGAGAAACAGAATGGTGTTCACAGTAGGAAGCGTCGTCGCATCCCTTCTGTCTGTCTGTCTATATCTCTGCGCATTCTCAGGTTCCAGGGACTTGCTCTTCCTGCCCCGTGTCTCACTGCCCGGGGGAGGTAGATACTACTTCCAGGAAGGGTGCATGGACCTACAGGCATGTGAGCTCATGTGAGCATGCATTCAGGGGCGAATGGGGTCCAGTCCAGAGACACTAGCATGCACACGTGAGTGCCAGTGTGTACTCACGTCTGTATCCCCATGTGGTCTCGCCGAGCGTGGATTGTAGGCACGTGTGAGTTCATTCCATAAGTGCCTGGAGTGTAGCAGTGTGTCTGAGTGTGCTGCTCTGCACACGGGACTGTGTACATGAGTGTGTCAGGGCAACGGGTAGGTGTGTGGGATGTGCATGCACACACGTGTCTGCCGCTGAGCATGGCGTCTCGTGGCTGTGGGCATGCTGCTCAGGGAGGAGGGGCCGCCCCCACATTTCTTGGAGAAGCCAAGCTGTGTGGCATGTTTACCGGCAGTGGGTTCCTGGCCCGTGCAGTGGGGTCTGGGGAGCCCTCTGGGGCACTGTGCCTGAGACCCACCTGCCGGCACCCAGCCCTCCGTCTCCTCCCTCCTTTTGGGCTCCTTGGCAGGCGCAGTGGGCTTCTCGGCTGTTAATTAGGCTCCAGACACACACAGCAGGCCTTGGCTCGCACTCGGGTCCTTGGCCTCCTTCCCGGAGCCTCCGCCCTTCAGAGGAGAAGGCTCTAGGCTCTGAGGGCTGAGCCTCAGGCACGGAGGCTGGAGGATGGGCTGAGCGCCCACCATCCCCCTGGCGGGGGACTTTGGGGCCATAGGAGGGGCATATCAGGCCATGCTCCTGCTCTGAGTCCCGGCCGGGGGCGCTGCCACGGGTGTGAGGCCTCAGGGTGCTATAAAGCAGCAGAAGTATTTGCTTTGCTCGTGAGTCCCTTATCTCTTTTCTGCCTGAGCTCAATGGGGCAGCATGGGGTGGGGCCCATCAAAGGCGGGGGGTGGGGGGCTGGGTCTTTGGCTGAGCTGCCCGTGGCTTCTGCCCGTGGCTTCTGCCCGTGACCCAGCCCTCGTCCTAGCGCAATACCCAGCCCCCAGGGACTAGAGTCCCAAGAGCGCAAGGTGATGCCTCGAACATCACATGCCATCCCTCTGCCGTTGTCTGTCTCTCGATTGAGCCACGGCTGCCTGCTCAGAATTGAGGGGAGACCCAGGCTCTTGAAGGAGCAGGTGGAGATGCTCAGTGGCTGGGTGGGAACACAAAATCTGGGCTCCAGCACAGGGAGGAGTTGGGACGTGGCCGTGAAGCCCCACAGCTATGGGCCACCCCAGGGGTTGCTAGCCCCACCTGCGCCTCTGGCCTCACAAGCGGGGAACTAGCGGGGGGTCTTCACCCTCAAACCCCCACTGTGCCCTGAGGGTCCCGGGAGTGATAAGCAGAAACATTCACACTCACATCGGATGCTTCCTGAGCATGTCCCGTGCACCAGGCACTGTTTCAGGCTCTGGGGATCTAACACTGAACAAAATAGGTGAAAATATGTATGTGATCAATCAAACATGTAGTGGAGCATCTGCCTCAGGCTGAGGGGCTGAGGTCAGGGTGCAGTGGGGAGGGAGCAGCCAACGGGAGGCCCTGGGGGAAAGCATGGCCTGTCTTCTCTGCGGCTCTTCCCTTGAAAGATATCTGATGTGGTCTAATTTTCTTTACCTTGCTTTGCATTTGTTCTGGTGTCTGTTGGCATCAAACATGCCTTAGACGGTAAAGTTAGCCTAATGTTTGTTTGTTTGTTTTTAATTTTTTTTAATTTTTTAAAGATTTTATTTATTTATTCATAGAAACACATACAGAGAGAGAGAGAAAGAGAGAGAATGAGAGAGAGAGAGAGAGAGAGAGAGAGAGGCAGAGACACAGGTAGAGGGAGAAGCAGGCTCCATGCAGGGAGCCCGATGCGGGACTTGATCCTGGGTCTCCAGGATCACGCCCTGGACTGAAGGCAGTGCTAAACTGCTGAGCCACCTGGGCTGCCCTGTTTGTTTGTTTGTTTTTAAATATTTTATTTATTTATTCATGAGAGACACACAAAGAGAGAGAGAGAGAGAGAGAGAGAGAGAGAGAGACACAGCTAGAGGGAGAAGCAAGCTCCATGCAGGGAGCCTGATGTGGTGGGACTCAAACCCTGGTTTCTAGGATCAGGCCCTGGGCCGAAGGCCATGCTAAACCACTGAGCCACCCGTGCTGCCCCTTGTTTGGTTTTTTAAAGATTTTATTTATTTGAGGAAGAGAGTGTACATGCACGAGTGTGAGTGGGGGAGGAGCAGAGGCCGACTCTGCAGGAGCCCGGAGCCCCACGTGGGACTCGATCCCATGATCCTGAGATCACGACCTGAAACAACAGCAAGAGTCAGACACTTACCCACTGGAGCCACCCAGACACCCCACGTTGGCCTAATATTTAAAAAAATCCCTACCGTTGACTCATTTTTTTCCATCTGGATACCTACAGATTTCGTTATTAGTCTTGAAATTTGATGGCGCGTCCCAGGCATGAGTTATCTCAAGACAAGTCATCCCCAAACTTAGCAGTTTAAGGCAACACACGACCGTCTCACCCTCTGGGGTCAGGAGCTGGGCTGGGCCTGGGTGGACCTTCCACTTCACAGCCTCTCCAGGCCGTGGTCGGTGTTGGTTCAGGGTCTGTGGTGTTATCTGAAGGCCCAATGAGGTGGGACGACTTCTGAGCTCACTGGTAGCCATGGGTGTCACGCAGACTGTGTGTGTGGCTGGTTCCTCGCTGCTGGAGCTCGCCATGTGGGGCTCTGCTGTGGGCAGCTCAGGCCTCCAATTCAGTGGGTGGGGAAGGCAACAGCTGGACCTATGGATAGGGGAGTCCCGGCGATCTCTGCCCTTCTCATTCCTGCTCTGTCCTCTGAGCTGGGCCTGAGCGTGGAGTGTGGGCCACTCTGGTCCGGTGCTGAATTAGGTTTGACACCGTGGGGTGGCTCAGCCCTTGATGATGCTGCACACTGGGGCTGGGGTCTCACTGGGGCTGGGTCAGGTTGGGGTTGGGGTCAGGGTTGGCTGGGGTTGGGGTCGGGTGAGAGGAGTGCTGGTTGGAGCCTCAGGCCCTGTGGTCCCCTGGGGCAGGAAAGGCTCTGCACACACAGGGCCCTGTCTACTTGGATCCAGGATGAACCCCTCTGACCCCAAGCGGCCCCAGTGACAGGGTCACTGCTCAGCGTGTCCACTTTCCCCCATCTCTCCACAGCAGCCATCCCATTGGATCTCCATTCCAATGGGGCTCACCCAGCTTATATCCCTCTGGCTGTGGGGCTGTGGGGAAGGCAAGCCGAGGTCTGTACTGAATTGTTTGGCCCCTCCCTTGGCTGCCAAACATAATGTTCATCTCATTAAGTTTTGTTCTGTTCTTTGCTGAAAAACCGTTTTTTTCTGACTTACTATTTTTTACTTTTGGGGAGAAGGGAAGTCTGCAATGCGATCGCCCTCTGTCTTCACACAGCAGTCACCCTGGATGACCTGTGAGGCCCTCTCCAGCCCAAACTAGACCCTAGTTCTATGTCTCTGTCCACCCCTGCCCCGGCCGCCAAGAGAGCCAGCTCAGCCATCATCAGAGCCTTTGTCTCTGGGGGTGGATGCTTCTCTCCTCAGCCCAGAGGTCCCCTGAGCCCATGGGGGACTCGTGAGGAGGCCAGAGGTTGGCCAGGACATGTGCCCACCATGGCTGTGGTCAGGGCCAGCGAAGGATCCCGGGGTGGCCGTGGCACCTGCTCTCTGACCCCTGGAGTAGCCTAGATGGTTGGGCTGCGCAGGCACTCTGCCTCTGGGGGAGGGGGTTCTCCTACCACTTGGTCCTAGGGGGCTTCTTCAACTCGTACATCTTGGGGTGATTAACTTTGCCAGGGGCTGCCTCAGAGGGACCCAGGGAGGCCCACCCGCCCTTCCTGAGGGCTGTACCTCCCTGCCAGGATCTAGCAGGTGTCTCTGCTCAGATGGGCAGGAAGGCCCACCCAGGAGGCCGCAGTCTGCTGAGTTTTCCAGGCAGACGCCAGAACCAGCCTCCTCACTGCCTCGCTCCCCACCTGCCTGCCTACCAGGCCGCCGCCACGCTGCCAGCCCCAGGGACTGGAGTGGTACCCCACGCCCTAAAGCCAGTCCCTAAAATTACCGGTTGGCAGGCCAAGGGGCCGAGTGTGCCAGCCAGCATGGCAGCTTGCTGGCGGCCAGTCTGTGCCAGAGCCTGTCCTGACTGGCTCAGCCACCCTGGGCATGGGGTTGATCCCAGGAAGGGGAGGATGGGGTCTGAGTTCTGTCCGGGGCTCCCCTGGCCCAGGGGGGATGTTTGCCAGGCCAGGGGGTCAGAGATGAGTTCCTGCTGGCTGGGTGCCTGGGCCCCTCCCACCACCCGTCACTGGGGCTGAGCCTTCTCTGGGGAGGGTGCTCCGTGCTCCCTCCCGCCCACCTGTGTGTGCAGGTGCACCTGAGGAGAGGTGTGTGCGAGGTGAGTGTGTGCATGAGCACGAGGGTGTGACTCATGAGAGCACACGCATACACACCCATTCACTCTGCAGGCTCGTACAGTGTGTGTGCCGCTGGCTGGCTGGCATCTGCCACACGTGGTCAGGTTGAGGGGCACCCCTGTTGGCTGCACATGCATATACTTGTGTGCAAGGGCTGTGTGTCCAGGTTATGAGGTGCTGTGTGAACCTGCACACGTGGGGGGCCCACATGCTTGTGCAGCATATGTGAGTATGAGGGCATGAGTCACAGTCTGACTGTTCGTGGCTGGAGTGACTAAGGCCAGGAATATTCCTCGTGGCCGCCCTGGCTCCAGGGGGACATCCTCTAGATCTGAGGCACGGGGGCCAGGGGCTGAGGGGCTCCATGTTTCTCAGGCTCCCGCCCAGCGTTCCCAGGCCCTCTCACCCATGGAGCAGGGATGAGGGGACAGAGACAGAGTTCCCCGCTGGAAGTCCCCCCGGGGGGGGGCCGGGAGGGGCCTGGGAGCCTGCTGCTGAGGGAAGGGAGGCACCCACAGGCTGGACAGGAGGAGGGGGCCATCTGAGCAGTTAGGCTGCGGGATGGATGGCAGCTTGGGGGACCCCTGCCTGTGTGGGGGTCACCCTGGGTGAGCACAGCGGTCCAGCCCACAGGAGAGGGGCTGGGGGCCTGGCTGGGCATGGGAGGGCATCCAGGAGTGCCCGGCTGCCCCAGCTCTGAACAGCCCAGCCCGCTCCTCCTGGGGACAGGGCCCCAAACCAAGGCCCTTTCGGGTGGGGACTCGGGGAAGGGTGGGGGCAGAAGCACAGGCCGTGGGAGGCACCTGGCTCTCAGCCATGCAGTTCAGGGAAGCCAGGCCCAGAGGGGTGACCCAGCCAGGGCCACGGGGCAGCGCGGGGCAGGGCGGGGGTGGGGGGCGCCGTCCTGGGGCCGTGGCGCCTTGGGAGCCAGTGTAATTACAGGGCCGTCACCCTGCCGCCGCGGAGGATGCCCGCGCTGGTCTCCAGGTGCTCTCCGGCCTCAGCATCCCCGGGGCCTGCGGGCTCTATTTCGGGTTGGGATCCACCCTCTGCAGCTGGAGGAAGGAAGAGGTGTATTCCGGTCTGTCCGCTGGACGTGGGTGGCAGGGGATGCAGAACTGCGACTGACCGCCGCCCCTGGCCCGGGTGTGAGGGAGGGGCCATGGGCCAGGTGGAGGCGGAAGTGGTGGGGTGGGGAAGGGGGGGAAGGAGGGCAGGGAGGGGAGGGAGAGGGGTGCAGGGGGCCGGGAGGAGGCAGGCCCAATCCCCCGCCCCGCCCCCCAGGCGGCTTGTCAGACCCGGTGGGGTTGGAATGCAGGCCTGTGTGGACCGAACTGAGGTGGCTTCCTGATCCCGCCTGGTGCTGCCCGCACAGCGCCTCCCTCCGTCTGTCCGTGTGGCCCGAGGGCCTGGGGGGGCAGGTTCGTGGGAGGAGCTCACGGCTGCCTCCAGCCTAGCGCGCCTGCGCCTGCAGTCCAGCTCCCTGCCTCCTGAGGGACCCTCCCCAGGATCAGCTCAGCGCCCCCCAGGCCCTCCCTGACGGGGGTCCAGGGCTCTCCTCTGACCTCCCTCCGGGCCTCACTCGGTGCGCAGGGTGGGCTGCAGGCCTGAGGGCTCCCGGGATGGGACATGGCTGGTGTGAGGGCCTGGCCCATGGCGCAGAGGGGAGACCGGCAGGAGTGGACAGCCCCCCCCTGTCCCCCCTGCTCCCTCCCCCCATGTCCGCAGGCCTTGGGGAACCAGCGTGGGCTGTGGCATGGTCCCGTGACTGTGGGAATGATTAATTCCTCTCCAGCAATAAGCTCCTGGAAGCTCTGAGAAGTGACTCTTTCCCCTTCTTGCTACTCTGTAAACTCTTCCTGAGTGAGTGGAATGAGGATTGTCCTAATCCCCTGGCATGAGGCAGGGGGTTCTGGGCACAAGGGGTCCACGGTGGCCTTGAGTGCCCAGCGGATACTGGGGCAGCACAGGGGGCTGGTGCTGGACGGGGACTGGAAGTCCTGGGCGGGGCTGGTGATCTCAGGCAAACATGTCTGGGAGGGACAGGGCCCAGGCCAGGCAGGTGGCTGGACAGAGCGGGTGCAGCATTTGCATGCACAGGCCTGGAGGGAACACGGAGGGTTTTGGGGGAGGGGCTCTGCAGCCCCTGGGCCTTTGTCCCTTGGAGTCTGTCTCCCCAGCTTCCCAGTGGCCTGGACGTCAGGCCGCCTCCTCCTGGGCCCCCAAGAGCTCTCAAGGCCTGGGCCTGGGGCAGTCCATCGGGGAGGGGGCCATTCCCGGGTCAGGCCTGGCACTGTCTTTCAGGTCACGGCTGCCAGCCTGCCCCTCCGCCCCCACCGCCCTGGCGGGGATGTCTGCGCAGCTGGGGCGCTGCTGGAACTGAGGTGACCTGAGGGTCTCACCCCCACACAGTCACGCTGCCCTTGCCTCTCTGCAGGCAGGACAGCAGGTCGCAGGAAGGAGGGTGACGCTCGCCCTTGTCCACAGGTGTTCCTGGCGCTTGGGGAGCTGCTTCTGTCCTGCAACTGGGCCGTGGTTGCCGAAATCCTGCTGGTAGGTGTGTGGGGCTGGTTCCCCTGGAGCGGAGGGAACCCAAGGATATCCAGGTCAGGACTAGGGGGCGCTTCAGAGACCAGGGGGCAGGAGGCCAGGCTCACTCAACAGTTACCTGGGACCAGACCTTCCTGATGCGCTCCAACATCCCCTGTCCACCTACAGTCTGCAGCTCAGAGAGGGCAGATGCCTGCCCCGAGGTCACACAACATCTACAGGCCCAAGCACTGTGACTCCAGGGCTCCCACTTCCAGCCCGCCCCCTCTCTCGCCTGCATTTTCCTTTGGCCTGTGCTCTGGGTGTGTGGATGGGCTGGGGGACCCACGAGCCCTCCTCCTGCCTCCTGGGAGGCTGGCATTGCCAGTGCTGCGCAGGGGACCTGGGGAGCCTGGGGCCTGTGCAGAGTGGGAGGCTCACATGGGCTTCCACCACCTGCCAGCTGCGCAGGACGTGGGCAAATCACTCTGTGTCCCTGGGCCTTGGTCTCCCCGTGTGGACGACAGGGGGACATACCTGAGGGTTATCGTGAGTGTGGAATGAGTGGCACGAGGGTTTGGTCGGGGCGCCTCCCAGGGCTCTCCTCGGTCCTGTCCTCTGGCTCCTGGGGGAGCTGTCCTCATCTTAGCCATCAAGGGCAGCTTGAATACTGTCATTGATGGGGGGCTCACTCCCTGTGTAGACCGCCCAGGCTCAGTGGGTGTGGACAAGCTGCCCTTTGATGCCCAGGGAGTGGGTAAGCGGCAGGGCAGGCGGGTCTTCCTTGCTCTTTCCTACAGACATGAGACCCCGGCTCCAGCCCAGACTGGGTCCCACACCAATGAAGGGCCTCAGTCCTTTTTCCTGGTCGGTAGGGAGGAGGGATCCCACCTGGCCCCTCAGGGTGCACGGCAGGCTAGCAGGCAGGGGAGCCCCAGAGCACAGGAGGTCAACCCCAGGGGTTGCCACGTTGAGGCCTGGGGATCCTGGCTACCCTGTACCCCCACATCTCCGGGGCCTCGGTGGAGTGGAGAGCCACCCCTGTAGTCCCTGCACCCTCACGGCCTGGACCTTCAACACGTGGCCACCCCGCAAATGTGTGAGGACTGCGTGTGCAAGAATGATGAACCCACAGAAGCCGGCTCTAGGTAGAGCCGTGTGCTGAGGGCCGGGCAGGGCAAGTGGGGGGACGGGCCTGCTGGCTGTGCTTGGACATACCTGGCTGTGTGGGGCAGCTGTCCAGAACCACACAGCAGGTGCTCCCCGCGGTCCTGCCCCTGCTCACAGGCCTCCAGCAGCAAAGCTTAGTGAGCCCTCCCTCCCAAGAGGACATCTGCCCCCCCTTCCCCCAGCTTCCCACCTTCCAGAAGCCTCTTGGTGAGAGGTGGCCTCCTAGACACATTGGTCCAGGGCAGCTAGCTTCCCAGGACTCTGACTTGACCCCACGTGCCCCTGATGGGGAGCTTGCTCCCTGAGCCCTGAGAAGCACCTGCCTCCTGACATCCCAGGCCCCCCTCGCACACACCTCCCTGCCCGGAGGGTCCTGGAGGGTCCTGCTCCCCAGTAGGCTGGGCTGGAGTCCCCCCAGGCTGAGCTCCCTGTGCCCCCCAGGAACAGCGCAGAAATGGGTTTGTCCTGTGGGGTCCCAGCATCCAGCCACCTGGCTCCCCCTACCTCCTCCGAAGGCGCCCCCACCCTGGTCTCCGGGGCCCTGCTCTGCCCACCCCCGCATGTGGGATGTGAGGGCCACATAGGGAGGCCTGCGCACCTGCCGTCGCTGCCCCACACACTGCAGGCCCTTAGGTGGTGCCGGTCGTGCTCCCCACTGTAAATGGAGCAGCTCTTGTGAGGAAGGAGAGTCAGGAACGGAGGTGTTTTGTCCCAGAATAGAGCCCAGAGCCTCTCCCCTCTAAACTTACCTGCTGGGCCGCCCCCACCCCTGCCTCCACCCGGGGCTCTGTGAGGCCACAGGATGAGCAGGTTGGGGATGCACTTCCTGCCCTGGCCGTAAGGGCTGCTCTGGGGCTCCAGGTCCCAGGGACTTGACTCCGAGGGTCTTAGCTGCAGCCTGGCCTCTTCAGCCCTTGGAGGGTCCACCTGTCCCCGCACCGCAGAGTCCTGGGGAGCCGGCTGCCCTGGACCCTCACAGCAGAGTCCCAGCACCGGGGACGGTGCGAAGCCACAATCAGCTCCTGCTCTGGCCTGGTGGCCGGTCCAGCTCCTCTAGCTAGAGTGGCTCCATGTCCTTGAGCAGCCACAGGACTGAGGCCTGTCCCTAGGCCCTGCGGCCTGCCCCGCGACTCCCTGGCCTCCACAGCTCTGCTCACTGGGTCCCCGCCCACAGTGCCCTTCGGCTCCCTGTGCATCAGTGACCCAGGGGCGGGGTGGAGCGAGGGTGGCCTCCTGGTCCTTCTCGGTCTCCCAAGTGTTCGGGAGCAGACACAAGGGAACCACCAGGCAGCCCCCCCCCACACACACCCCGGGCAGGTAACACATGGTGGCAGGGGTTGTTGGTCAATCCTGGAGCGGTAGGCCCAGGGTGGGATCCCAGCCTTGCTGTCTCCTGGCGAGTGACCCCAGGCGGTTATGTGGCCTCCCATAGAGTTTCCTCATCTGTGACATGGGCATGATAACCATACCTCCCTGGGAGTGGTTGAGTGAGTGCACGATGTGTATGTGTGAGATCTACAGAATGCATACAGGAGGCATCGCGGGTGGATCCCCAGGGAGGGGGCATGAAGGGGCACCCTCGTGCCCTGTGCTCCTGTGTTTTGCAGTCTGTGGTGCTGCCCCGGTGCCGGGGGACGGCAGAGGCGCTTCAGATCACGGCGGGCCACATCCTGGGGGATGCCGGCAGCCCCTATCTCACTGGACTTGTAAGGGATGCGCTCATCTGCGGGGACACAGGGATGCGGGGATGGGTGTGAGGTCAGCAGGGGCACAACAGCCTCTCTGCGCAGGTGTCCAGTGCCCTTCGGGCCCGACGCCCCGACTCCTACCTGCAGCGCTTCCTCAGCCTGCAACATAGCTTCCTGTGCTGCGCCTTCGTCATCGCCCTGGGTGGTGGCTGCTTCCTGCTGACCGCACTGCACCTGGAGAGGGACCAGACTCAGGCCCGGAGGCCCAGCCCAGGTACTCCGCCCCCACCTGCACCAGGCCCCATGCCCAGGCTCACGGGAGCAGCACATGCACCCCCAGCCGCTCGGTTTGGAGGTCTGCTCCTGTGTTGGTTCCTTGGAAGCCGTCATTGCACCCCCACTCTGCGTCAGGTGTCGGGACAGGGCTCCCGGTCCAAGCCCTCATGGGGTGCGTGCTCCAGAGCAGGGATGGGACAAGCAAGAGACGGGAGTCCACAGGGACCAGGGTCTTGGAGAGGCGTGACGTAGGGAAAAGGAATGCATGGGAGCAGCTTGTGGCATTCGAAAGGTCCTCTCCATGCAGGTGACCGACTGTGGGGCTGTAAAGGTTGGGAGGAGGTGAGGCAGGGGCTCCCAGCAGACAGTGAATGCAAAGGCCCTGAGGTGATGGTGTGGCAGGGAGGCCGGTGGATTGTGGGGCCAGAGGGAGGGGCGAGGGCAGTGGTGATGGGGCCACAGCAGGGAGTCGCGGGGCCTTATAGGGACTGCGGCCTTGCTTGGAGACAGAGCCCATGTGTCGTGTCTGCAGACGGTCCGGGCATTTTATCTAGAATGTGACTGCTGTGTGGAGAGCAGACTGGGGCTGGGAGGGCGGTGGGGCCACGGGAGGCTTGGCATCACCGGGAGTAGGGGGCGGACCTGGGTGCTGGCCAGCGAGGTGCGGGGAGGTGGTCGGTCCTGGAGTCTGTCTTGAGAGTGGAGGTGAGGACCGTGCGGGCCTGGGGCCAAGGTGCCATGCGCATTCCCTGCGGCTGGCCGAGTGTTTTTCCTTCCACAGGGACCCCCGACAGCACCAAGGAGGAGAGCCGAGCCCTGCTTTCCCACCCACGGGTCGTCCCAGAGGCACCCTGAGACCTCGGCCCCTGCGCAGCCCGTGCTCACCAGGCCGCACCCCTTCCTTTGGCTGCACCTGCTGCCCCCTGGGGGAGCCAGCAGTGCCGAGGCTGGGTTGGGGCTAAAGCTGTCCCCTCCGTCCCTGCCATCCCTTCTGTCCGCTGTCTGGGGTCCTTGGCCCACTGGCCCCTGGGTCTGATTAAAGTGTGGTCAGTGCAAAGTGCAAGAGTGTTGGCCTTTCACCACCTGTTATCTGCCCCTCAAGGTGTCTTTGCTGGGAGTGGGGGCAGGTGGGGAAGCGATGGGCAGCCCCGGGGGGCACAGGGTGGCTCCTCCGCAAGGGTCTCTGGGAGGCCCTGCCCTGGGCCCCTCCATCCCTCCTCCTGCAGGTCAGGAGGCCGCAGGACGCCCTTTGGCCTGAGCCACCCTCCAAACAAGAGGTGGGGCAGGTGGGGGCCACCCGGCAGTCTCTGACAGAGGTTTCCACACGGGCTCCTGGAGGAGGTGGTACTCGCTCCCTACCGCCCCCCACCACCGCTGCTTACACCCGATCCCACTGGGCGCACGGGGACAGCTGGCTCTGTGGGACTCACACTTGCCGCCTGCTGGGTTCAGAGCAGCAGGCCTGCAGGGCCCCAGCAGTGTCCAGGTGGGCAGCAGTGGGGAAGCGTGTTCTCTCTACGCCGTGAGCACAAGTGTCCCCCCCACCCCCACCCCGGGGCCTCCCTGCAGCTGTGGGCTGAGCGGCCACCAGGCTTACGCTTACCTCTGGATCCCTATCTGCTTCGTCCCTCCTCCCTGCCCTGACTGCGAATGGCCAAGCTCCCAGAGCTGGACTCTCCCGCCCAGCACCCCCCTGCTCCCTAAACCTGTTTCAGCCCTTCTTCAGGAGTGGCTGCCCCAGGAGGACCAGCCCCCCACCCACAGTTTGCCATGTATCCCTGAAATTAGAAGGAAAGGCCTGCTTGGTAAGGGAACTGTGCCCTATAACCATGACCATGGGGTTCCCACCCACCCCCAGCAGGCCTCTGGCACCAGCTAGCTCTCCAGCCCTCAACTGTGTCCGTGGAGGTAGGGTCAGAGTCCACAGGGTAAGGGCTCCATCCTACAGGCCGCCTCCACCCCTGCGTCTGACCCCAGGAGGAAGTCAGCTGTTACCCGTTCTTCTGACCAAATGGCTCCAAATTGGAGGTTCCCATGACCGCATCCCCAGGTTGATGTGTCAGTGGGAGCAGATCATAGGCCTCATCCTCGGATTATTATAAGAGGACACGACTTGGGAGCAGTGGGTGGAGAGATGCCCAGGACGAGGTGCAGGGAAGGGGCAGCGCCGCCACACCCTCCCCAGGGCCCGGCCAGCACCCCCCGGGCTCACTCTGTCCTTCTTGGCTCCTACTGAGGCTTCATTACTCAGACACGATTGATGATTGATTAAACCATTGGTCGCAGGTGATTGATTCGACCTCCTGCCCCCTGTCGGTACCCAGAGGTCAGGAGGCAGACCGGGGGTGGTTCTCCTGCCACCAGCCCCCTTACTGGGGTCCCAGTGCCACCTCGCTAACAAACAAAAGACACTTTTGGGGTCTCTGTACCAGGATTTAGGACATTCTGGGGGTTCAGGAGCTCGGTATGAAAAAAGGATGATGAAACACACGTGTAGATCCCAGGACCACACTTGCTCCTCCTGGGGGGACACCTGGTCTGTGCAGGGTGCCAGAATGCCTTGTCCCACTCAGCACCACTGGCTGTGTGTCAGGGGTGATGACTGTGGCCTTCCCAACCCTCACTGTGGGGTTTTCGAAGCCTGGATCCAGCCCTCAGAAAACCTGCCCCAGGGTCCCTGGACCCCTGACAGGCTCAGTTCCTAGGAGATGGGCGAGGGTTCCCAGAACTCAGAACAGCCACTCCCCCTGCCACCCCAGAGCCCAGCAGCAGGGGGGGGGAGGGGGCGAAAGGTCAGAAACCCCATACGTGCAGGTTCCAGAATCAGGTGCTGAGCCGCGACTCTGATTCCGACCCTGGCCTTGGACCTCGCAGCCCAACACAGGGCAGAGAGCAGCAGGCTGAGTGAGGCACAGCTGTGGGCATATGGAGGGGTTCTGGCCCCCAGAGCCCCCCCACTACCCCCCAGGAGCCCCCTCCGTGCCTCCAACAAGCCCCCAGGAGCCCCCACTGTCTCCCAGGAGCCCCCTGCCCCCATGGCCCCAGGAGCCCCCTCCATGCCTCCAGTAAGCCCCTGCTGCCCCCCAGGAGTCCCTGCTACCTCCCAGGAGCCCTTGATGCCCCCCAGGAGCCCCCTCTGAGCAGGTGTGGGGGGGAGCCAGCAAAGAGCAGGTGTGGGGGGCAGAAGGTGTCCTTGCCCCTGGAGGGGAGTGTGCTCTGGGGCAGGAGAGACTGGCAGGGACCAGGGGCTTGAGCGGCTGAGGAGCTGGGGCTGGAATCCGGAACCAGGGTGGTTTCTCCTGAGTCACAGCCTCCTGGTGTTTGGGTCGCTGGGCGGGCCGGGTGGGGCTCACTGGGCCCAGCTGGACACAGTGTACACCCAGGAACTCCCAGGGCGCTTCCCCCAGGGCAGGGCCTGTGGACTGTGGGAGGGAGAGACCAGGTCTGCTGTGTGAGTGGTGCTCCCCGGCTCTGCTCATGCTCCCAGCACCCCTGCCTCGCTGGGCGGCCCCTTGAGCCCCTGCCCTTGGCAGCAGGTGTGCATCCTGTAGGGCCCAGCGCGCAGGCCCCCGTGGCAGGGGGAGGCTGGTCCATGCATCACACCTGGCGGCCGACGATCCCAGGTCTGATGCTCTTTTTTTTTTTTAATTTTTATTTATTTATGATAGTCACAGAGAGACAGAGAGAGAGACAGAGAGAGAGAGAGAGAGAGAGAGAGGCAGAGACACAGGCAGAGGGAGAAGCAGGCTCCATGCACCGGGAGCCCGACGTGGGATTCGATCCCGGATCTCCAGGATCGCGCCCTGGGCCAAAGGCAAGCGCCAAACCGCTGCGCCACCCAGGGATCCCAGGTCTGATGCTCTTAGTGGGTCCGCATGTCAGGCGCACGGCTCAGCAGGACAGGCCCTCACGCCCACCCCACCCATTCAGTATGTTTACTGCTCTTCCCCAACAGACGCCACGTGCATTCCAGCTCCCAGCATTCATCCCAGCATGCAGGTGTGCCCGAGTGTGCTTGCTTCTGAGTCCGCGTGTGAGGGTGTGCAGCCGTGGTTACAGCTGGGCTCTCCTCCGACCCCAGGCCTGGAAGGTGGAGCGCACTCGTGGGGAGGGGTCACTCTAGCCCTGGCTCATCCCCCCGCAGCACCAGATGCGGCTCACTCCCTGGAGCGTCTGCCCATCTGTCCTCCACTGCACAGTGGGAATGTGAAGTTTTGGGTTTAACGCAAGCTTTAGGGACCGAGTGGGCGGGAGGCCGTGGTGCCAAGCTCAGCCCATGCAGGAAGCTGCCCGGCCCCATGTACTCCTCCTGTGTGACTCTGTGGGGTTGTGGGGTTGCATGCACAGGACACCGAGTAGCCACCTCGGGCAACAGAGGGACTTGTTGGAAGCATGTTGGGAGCTCACAGAATTGCTGGGGATGATGCCGATTTGGGGCCAGACCCGGGGCTGTCTTCTGGGGACCTTCACCAAAGTGCCAGGTGATTCTCCGTATCTTCTTGCCGCCCTCCTCAAGATTTAAACCCTGGGACAAGAGGGTCCCGTTGGACCCGATGGCCCTGCCTGGATTTTTAGCGCCGTCAGGCCCAGAAAGCCAGGGTGCTACTGGGAAGGGGGTGGACTCTGAATATCCAAACAGAACAGCAATGGAAGAAAAACAGACAAAAACAAAGACGGTTACCACTGCAAGAGCTGGGGCGGGCGGCTGGTCCCGGCGGCATGACCAGGAAGAAACCGGGTTCAGTTTCCTTGAAGGGAGCCTTTGTTTCCATCAGTCTGAGTCCACCATCAGAGGAGACTGACACTTCTCTAATTCAGAAAGCGTTAAAAAATGTTCGAATGACAGAACAGGAACTTCTGTGTTCGCGGGCACCCAGAGCCATCTGTTCTGAGCAGGAGGGAGAGGCAGGGACGGAGCATTTGGAGCAGAACTGACACAGTGCACCCAGGCTCAGGGGATGCTTGGTGAGCGCAGGACCCAAGGGGGGCGCTGTCTCCCTAGGGCCAGCAGCCACTGACCTGCTGACCCATGGGGAAGGTAAGCAACGTGGGGAGGCAGTCAGGGACAAAACGCCTTTTCCAGAGGGGCCAGGAGAGGAATCTGGCTGGCTTCTGAGTCACTGGGGCAACAGGGACGTGATGCAAATCTGCACACACTTCCTGAGCACCTGCTAAATGTCATTTACTCATTCAATCAACAAACACTCTCTGAGCACCTCCCCTGCACTGGGCTGTGCAGATAGATCAGCCCCCCCAAGACTCATGGATGGTGGGTGGGGAGGGTGGGTGGGGGTGCTGATGTACAAACATGATCAACGCAATGAGTTTGGCATGAAGGAGGCGTGCCCAGTTTGCTCAAGTGGCCGGAGGAGGAAATGAAAATTTTTCAGGTAGATCAAGGAGGGCTGCGTTGTGTGTTTGAGGGGCAGTGGGAGGCGAGAGCTGGGCCAACCCCCTCCCCTGGACAGAGGTGGCCAAGCGCAGGGGAGGGGGCTCCTGGGTGCTGCTCTCCGTGGTCCTGAACATCACTGCATTGTGGGGAGAGCAGGGTCTCTAGACATGGCACCCCAATTCCCGTCACCCTCCCCCCAGCTCCAGAAAGTGTGATCCCTGTGGGTTCAGGGAGCTCTGTTTTCAGGGGCGTGGATCTGAGGCTGCAGACTGGCATGGGTTGGGCTATGATGGGTCCTGCAGATGGCATTAAGAGGTTTAGGTATTTTTACCCCGTGGGCACTGGGAGGCTGTGGGAAGGTTGTGTGCAAGGTATTGATGCGGTCATGGGTGGGATTTAGGAAGTTATTGGCCAGAAATATGGAGAAAAGATGGGGAGGGGGATGTTGGGGCAGCTGGTGTTGAGTTTTACAAAGGTTAAGACCCGCAGAGGTTTGAGCCGAGTCAGTGAGTGACGGGGACCCTGGGATTCTAAAGCGAAAAAGTGGACAAGCCCTGGATGGGGTTGTTGGGGGAGGAATCTCAGGTGGCCTCATGTTCAGTGACCATGTGGGTGATAGTGCTGTTTGCCAAGAGATAAATGATGCAGGGTGGAGCAGGCCTTAGTTCCGACTGAGCTAAGTTTAGGGAGCTGTGGGAGAACCCACGGGGGAGACATGCACATGGGCCTTGGCGGGGGGGGGGGGCACGTCTAGAGGTGGACGTCGGGGCATCCAGGGCCCGGGTATGGTTGCTGAGAGCTGCGTGCCCCAGAAGGACAAAGTCCGAGGCCTGAGCTCCCAGTCGGCAGCCTGGGGACGCTGGTGTTCCTGAGGGGGTCGCAACACTCCAGACACCTCACAGGATGTGCTGCAGTCAGGTTCACACAGGGACACAGCAGCCTGTGCCTCCTCCCAGGACGCTCCATGTATGCCCTCAGGCCCAAGGCTCCAAAAGGCCTAGTCTTCTGTGCTTGTCCCATCACTTCCTAAATACACTTGCCTTTGGAATACCAGCCAGTAATGTCCGGTGCCCACTGTCCAGGCGCCACAAGTGAACACTGAAGGCCTTTAGCCATCACTGAGGTCAGAGCCACCCGGATGGGGCTGCTGAGAAGCTGAGTCCCAGCAGAGCCCAGGGCAGTGTCGTGGGGTGGCACAGGACACGCCGCGTCAGGGGCAGGCGTACCAGGGTTCTGTGTGAGTCCTGCCATTGACCAGATCTGTGACCTTCTCTGCCCCGGGCCTTGGCTTCTTCCCCGGTGAGATGGACATAAGGATCCTACAAGTCTTAGGGCTGATGGTCCCATGACACTGCCAGAAACTCTTGGGGGACCACAGTGACTTGCCCAGGGCCACACAGTCACAAAGGGCTGCCATCCCGGCCTCGGTGGCCCAGGATCCATCCAGAGACTTGCTCTACAGACTGTCCTTGAGTTAAAATCCCAGAAGAGCCCACACAGTAAGAATAGCTGCTCAGAGAACCCCCCCCCCCTGCACACACCAGATTTGAAAACTCTGACCTCTTCCCCTGCTCTGGGTCTACTGGCAGCTGGAAAGGGAGTGCCCCCCTTTCTGACCAAGTGTGAAACCGTCTCCCTGGGCAGAGCTATGGCTGAATGGAGGAGGAATTTTGGCGACTGGGAAGGGGTCCCTGGGGTTGAGCTTAGAGCCATGGCTGTGTCTCCACCACAGCTGGACAGAGCCCCACCGCAGGGGCTGTCCCCTTGCTGGCACCACCCCGCAGTTCTGAGGGGCATTGCCAGGGCCCAGCCCCAGGCCTGTGGAGCTCCTAGGCCTGTGCTGGCCTACTGAGCACCTGTCGTCCCAGGGCACCCACGAGAACTTCCCTCACCTGGCTGCCATCTGGGAGGAGGCAGCAAGGAACATTCAGGATGGGATCTGTTTCCTGGCCTCCCCATGACCGTTGGCTGTACCCAACACACCTCCAAGGCGCCAAGAAACACCAGTGTGGGGATTAATTCTGCTCTCAGCAGGGAGGGATGCCTCGTGCTTCATCCCCCCATGGCTATGCCGAGACCGTGACCAGCAATTTTATGGGACACACCTGCCTGTGGACTCTGGGTACAGAACATCCTGCAATGGGAACTGAACCCCCAGCCCAGGAGGGTAGCTTCAGAGCCCCAGGTCAGCACCAACCCTGCCAACCTGCTGCATGTCCACAACGGGGTATCTTCTGGGCCCTGGGATGGGTCTGTGGAACATGGGGGTAACCCTGGGTTTGCAGGCTCTACATGGTGCTGACATTTTATCCTCAGCACTTTGTATGGGAGTTTATTTTTTTTTAAGATTTTATTTATTTATTCATGAGAAACTCAGAGAACAAGGCAGAGATGCAAGCAGAGGGAGAAGCAGGCTCCCTGCGGGGAGCCCGATACAGGACTCGTTCCCAGGACCCCGGGGTCATGCCCTGAGCCAAAGGCAGACGCTCAACCACTGAGCCACCGAGATGTCCCTTTGTATGGGATTTTAATTTCGAAGCCTCAAACAGATGAAGGGGGACACAGGACCATAGCACCCCTGAGATGGGGGAGGGCAGGGACTGTGGCCCTTGACACAGAAGCTACTCAACCACCAGCCACAGACGCAGACTTGCCCTCCTCCATAGCAGGTGGTGACCACTCATAGGCTTCCCAACTGAATCCTGGCCTCCTGTCAACCCCAGGAGAGGCACTGAGTCCTAGAGAGAGTGAGGGGTCTGCCCGGGGTCTTCCTTTCAGGGCTTTGTCCCTTCCCTGGCATGCAGCCGCAGGTCTGAAGATTGGGGAGGCCCCTGTGGACGCAGTGTTTCTGGGGGCCCCCACGGGAACCTGGGGAGGGTCTCAGAGCGCACATAGGAATGGGACCTGGGAGAAGTCAGCGCTGGATCTGGGTCTCCCCGGGGCAGAGGCCTGGGGACTGGGCAAGCCCCCAGCGGTCATCTTCAGGCTCTCCGGGTGGGTGCCCTCAGGGCAGGCACCCCACGCGCCCGCAGAGACCCTCTCCGGTCTCCCGGACGCCGCCCGCCGCCCGCCCTGGGCCGGGCCCTCCCCGCGCCCCTCCCGGCGCCCCTCCCCGCGTCCGCCCAAGCCCTTCCGCGCTCTGGCAGTGGGAGCCAGTGGGGGGCGATGGGGAACACTGGCTCCGGGCCCTCCCTGCGCGCCCCCGGAGCCCCTCCTCGCGCCCCCAGCCCCGAGCCCCTCCGCGCCGGGGCAGCGGGGGGCAGCGGGGGGCAGCGGGGGAGTCCCGGCCCCTGCCCCAGGGCCGCGCGACCCACTGCGCCCCCGTCGGCGGCCCCGGGCAGCACGTGCGGGGCGGGGCCGCGGCTGAGCCGCTCGCGATTGGGCGCCGGCTGGGGGCGGGGCGGGCCGGGCGGGCCGGGCCGCAGCTGTCAGAGCGGCGGCGGCGCAGCGCGGATCGCGGGCCGGAGCGCAGGAGCCGACGGCTGGCCGGGATGGTGCAGAGGCGGCTCCGCGGCGCGCGCGCGCACTGAGGGCTCCTGGGCTGCGCCCCGCGCCCCCCGCGCCCCCCGCCGCCCCGGCCCCGGCCCCGGCCCCCGCCCCGGCAGGCATGATGTGCCTGGAATGCGCCTCGGCGGCGGCGGGCGGCGCGGAGGAGGAGGAGGCGGACGCTGAGCGGCGGCGCCGGCGCCGGGGGGC
The DNA here is from genome assembly GCF_905146905.1 of Nyctereutes procyonoides. NCBI lineage: Eukaryota > Metazoa > Chordata > Mammalia > Carnivora > Canidae > Nyctereutes > Nyctereutes procyonoides. Next base: position 59,101,549 of record NW_026575140.1, on the reverse strand, counting down.
GCAGCGAGGGGCTGGAGGCGGCGGCTGCTGCGGGGCGCGGGCGGTGGGCGCTGCTGGCGCGGCGGTGGCCGACGACGAGGTGCAGACGCTGTCGGGCAGCGTGAGGCGGGCCCCGTCTGGACCCCCCGGCGCCCCCGGCTGCGCAGCCGCTGCCAAGGGCCCCGGCGCTCAACAGCCCAAACCCGCCAGCTCGGGCCGCGGGCGCGGGGCCGCCGCCGCCATCCTCAGCTTGGGCAACGTGCTCAACTACCTGGACAGGTACACCGTGGCAGGTGAGCGGGTGCCCCGCCCAGCCCGAGAACCCCCCCCCCGCGCCTGGAGGAACCCCGGGAAGCCTCTGGTCCCGGGGCCTCCGGTATTCAGCCTTCCGTCGGGGTCTCAGGGCCTTCTGCCCGGACGCAGCGGGGCAAGGATGCCCGGGGAATCGCGGGCCCAACCCGGGGACCGCCCCCTGCACTCCCTCCGCCCCACAGGGCCAGGGCTTGGAGGAGTCCCCATCCCTGGAGTAGCCCGCGCGTCCTCGCCAGCCCTTGACGGCCCATCCGTTGTCCTGCTCTCCGACAGTCCCCTCCGCGCCCCTCCCGCTCCAGCCTCAGGTTCCCAGGCCTCCCTTCCCCTTCCCCTTCCCCCAGCCAAGGCGGTGTGTCGGGCCGCGGCGGGGCAGTTCCTTCCTTCCTCCGCCGCCCGCTCTCCCCTGCGTGCAAGCGGCGGGTGCGCGCGCCCCTTGCGGGTGTGCGCGGGGAGCCGGGTGCGCGCGGGCGGCCGGATCCGTGTGAGCGCGTGGCTGACAAAGGCTCGGGGCTGCGGGAGCGGAGGGAGGGGCGGGGCGGGTCCGCGGCGCCTGGGGACCCGGGATGCGGTTTGCAGCTGGCCCTGGCTCGGGGCCTGAGGACGCCTCCCCCTGCTCCCTGGCGCTTGGAGCCTGGGGTAGGGCTCGGGCCGTGGGGCTGCCAAGGGGCCGTCTCGTCCCGTGCGGGCATCCCTGCGGATGGGGTAGGGGTCGATAGACTGACTAGCTGGTTTCTAGTCCCAGATGTGCCGCTCGTTTGCCTGGTGTGTGACCTTGGGCCAGTCTCAGCTTGCGTTCGGGTCTGCGTCCCAGTTTGCCAGGCAGTGGACTGAGGTTCTGGGGTTCCGGGGGCTCACTCCCCCTCCCCCAGTTTTCAGGGATCTGGGAGCGGGGCGTTTCCGGGGACTGAGCTGCCTCCAGGTGTAACCTTGAGAGAAAAGCCCTCTGGCCAGGCTGGCAGGGGGCCGGGGGGGGGGGGGCTCCCATGGAGAGCAGAGACTGTACATAGCTCACTGGCCCAGAACCTGCCTAACCACAGCTTAGCAAAATCTGGAACAACTGAAAAAAAAAAAAAAAAAGGAATTTTGGACAATCTGTAAAGAGAACTTTGTAGCTACTGGGAGAAGAGGAGGACCCTGGGTCAGCCATGTGCCACCTGGGTCCCCTTCCCTTCTCCTGGTCTCAGCATCCTCTGTTGAGCAGGATTTTGTGTCAAGTAGAAGGGAAGAACTCCAGTGGAGCACCCCCCACCCCCACACCATCCCGCTTTCTAAACCCCTTGGCTCTGTGTTCTGCTGCGGGGAGTTGGAAATGGGTACCGGTGGCCGGTGGCAGCAGTGTCTGAGCTGGGCTGTGACCAGGAGGCTGTGTCTGGTCTGCTGAGCAGGAACACTCAGGACCACCCAAGGGTAGCAGCCCGTGTCCTGCACACGCCATGCTGCCCACGACCTGGGAGCCAAGGTGTCACCCTAACACGGGGAGAAGTCAGAAGAGTGCTGGGGATGAATGGTCAGTGCAAAATGGACTTGTGTATACAGATGAGATGGAGGCCCCATGCAGCCTGTGTCCAGGATGGTCTGGGGCGTGCAGAGGAGGGCCACCAGCAAGCCTGGGGCTGGGAACAGATCCCCCACCTTTCAGTCGGACCATGAACGGTGCCGCTCCTGGCGTTGTAGCACTTACACTGGCCCCAGACTGCATCCCTCCCCCCCCATTACACTGACTCTGCCGGGGACTGAGGGGAGGGGTGGGCTCTGGGAGGCCTGAGCTTATCTGCCCCCAGACCTCCTTGGGTCGCAGAGTCCGCATGGGAGCATGAGATATGAGATTTTGAGTAAATCGGCAAGTGGGGATGGAGGTGGTGGCTGGGAGGGGCGTTGGGGTGGCAGGGAGGAAGGCCCGGAAGGCCCTGTGCAAACAGCAGCCGGGCTGTGCATCCCTCCGGGAGGCCAAGCCCAGGCCCAAGCCCTGCCCCTCCCCCACACGCAGATTTCCTCTCCGGATAAGCCTGGCTCCCTCTCCCTCTATTTTGTGGCAGGCTCCCCCACGCCCCTGCACCCAAGTTCAGCTTTTAGGAAGATGTACCGTCTCCATGACAACGACTACAGCTTGGTGTGTTTGGAGGATGGCAGGGAGGGCAGGGGAGTGGTCATCCTCAGACCGAGTCCACCTGTTGCTGGCCGGAGGGGCAGGGACTCAGGAGGGGGGGATGCAGCCCCACCCCGGGTGGCTACCCACCTGGCCCCTGAGGCCCTTGCTGGGTGGCCTTGGCTCCCTCATCCAAGATCAAGAGGAGTTCATTCTCTTTCTTTAAATCCACCCCATCCCTTTCTCTCTGTGGTGTAGACAAGCTCTGGCCGAAAAGAGTATCATGCAGGCCACATGTATAACTTAAATATTTCTAGGGGCCGCATTGGAAAAGTGAAAAGAAATAAGTGAAATGAATTAATATACCTCACTCAACCCAATATATTGAACTAACTCGACATGTGATCAAACATAAAGGCTGTTGACGGGCTGTGTTGCTCTTGTCTTTCATTCGGTCTTCTGAACCCCGGCGCAAGCTCTGCAGTTACAGCTTACGTCTGGGGGGCCAAGCCACATTTCAGGCGGCGGCAGCCACAGTCACGGTGGCGGGGTCACTGCAGTAGACAGCACAGACCTGGTGCTGGATGCCGGCATTGGAGTCAGGCTTTCCAACTTCTTGGCTGGGTGACCTTGGGAGTGTCACTTGCACCCTCTGGGGTTACCACTTACTCCTCTCCGCCTCCTGGTGTAGCAGGGGACGTGGGGGGTGTTCGCAGGCGCCTGGGATGGGCAGACCCCAGGACAGCTGTTTGGTATCAGCTGCCTTCCCCTCCATACCTCTGCATAGGCTGGGCCTGGCCGGGGGCCCTTCCCATGTCACTTGCAGGTTCCTCTGAGAACCCCTCCCTTCGCTGCCAGCACCTGGAGTTCCCAGGATGGAATGAGGTAGCTTCTGCCTCTGCCCAGCATTCCCAGCTAATTAGGGCCTCCCCTCCTCCCCATGAGAACCCCCTGAGGGCAGCAGGCCTCAGAAGCAGGTGAGGAGGGCTGGGCCTGGCTCCCGCAGCATGTCTTCAATTGGATGAAATTGCAGCAGCCCAGAAACCAATCTAGATGCTTCTCTCCATTGCCTTGTACGGATGAGGACACAGGCACCCTTCAAGCTCCCCGGGCAGCAGGGAGCAGAGGAGAGCAGAGGAGAGCAGAGCCCCACCCCACCTGGGCCGTGGTCTGTCCACTGAGGTGGGCACGCAGACCCCTGCTTCTGGCTGGGGCAGGAGCTCCCCCCGAGCACCTTGCAGGGACTTCAGCTCAGTTGCACGGAGGCAGCTGGAGCTCCCCCGGGGCACGGGGGTCCCACCCCCATGGCCACCGCCACTGGGCAGCCACCCATGCAGCACCTGGATCCCAGCCCAGGCTGCCAGCTCAGGAGGATGGGGGAGCACCTCGGCCAGGGTCTCGGGGACTCGCCCCCAGTGGTGCCTCTGCCCCCAGCTCCCACTCCTCCATCTGTAATATCTGTAAACTGGAAGCAGAACCGCGGGTGTAGGTGGCATCGTGCTGCTCCTGGTGCCGGGCCCAGCAGGAGAGGCTGGCGTAGGCCTTGTTGGCAGAGGCGGGGAATGGCCCTCAAGGGCTGAGACCCCTCCCTGGGTCGGGGGTACCTATGTCTTCCTGGGAGCCGGTGTTCTTTTCCTTTTATCCGGCCCGTGGCAGATGGAGGGGGCACTTGGACTTGGCCAAGGTGGGGGCCGGTGAGGGGAGGTGAGGAGAGGCACAGCCCTGCCCTGGGGGAGCCCTTCCTGCCAAAGAAGTGAGACCGGTGTCCATGGCAACTGCTCACTAACACAGCCTGGGAGAGCAGAGCACAGGGGGATCATAGGTTGGGCAGGATAGGGTCCCCTCGCAGCATCCCTGCACCCCTGAGCTGGGGCAGGGGCTCCTGGTCTGGTGTCAGAGGGGAGCTCAGGACAGGGTCCCCTCCCGGCACCCCGCATCCCAGAGCTGGTATGGGGCCTCCTGGACTGGGGTCAGGTATGCCTGATGAGGCTGTTCAAGCTGGCAGATGGGGAGGCAGAAGCCTGTTCTGGGGTCACCTGGGGTGGAAGTAGGTCAGGCTCCCAGCTTGGGGGCTGTCTTCTCAGGGAGGGTAGTCACATACCCCTACCCCACAAAGCCCTGCCCCTTAGCTGGCCTGGTCACTGCTAGAGGTCCTGCCCCAGCCACTGCCATGGCCACGTCAGCGATGCCTGAGTTCTGGGCAGGCGGGTGTCCCAGGGCCACATTCCAGAGTGCCTGTGTGTCAGCCAGCGCCCAGGTGAGCAGCCAGGCGGCCTGCAGGGCCAGCGGCCGCCCCTGAGGAACTTTCCCAGCCGTGCTGCTGGCCTTGAAATGTGCCACCTTGGTCTGGGACCCAGGGCCTTAGGGGTGGCTTGTGCCTTAGTTTACCCTTCTGTGAGGGGCGGGAGGCTGCCAGTTAGTTACATCCTGGACCCAGCAGCTCAGAGAGGAGGAGCTCCCATCATTCCTCATTCCCGGCAGGAAGCGGCCTTTGTTTCTGCCTGGGTGTGGGGGCCTGAAGGCCTGCGGGCAGGAGGGATGGGAGCGAGGCAGAGAGGGCCGTACCGGACCCTGAGCGTGCTTCCCACTGCCCGCCCTGTTCCTGGCTGTGCCAGACTGTGCTGTGTCACCTGAGGCAGATCCTGACCTCTCTGGGCCCTGAATGCACAATTGATGGTCTTGTTCCTCCCTCGCCATGGTTGGGACCCTGCTCTCCGGGAGTGTGTGGCCTGCAGTGTCAGGAACCCCTGTCTGCTGCGCTCCAGTGCTGCCTGTGGCCCCTTCCTCAGGATGCTGGGCCAGGCGGCCAGCCACAGTGTCCCCTGCCAGTCCTCAGTGGGTGTCACCTGGCCATCCCTCCAGGGAGCCTCCCCCTGCTCTGTGGGCCTAGTCTCATCCTCCCCCAGACGCGTGGGGGACTGGCCCAGGCATCACCTTCGCTGAGCTGCTCAGTGGCCCAGCTGGCTTGACCCAGCCCTGCCTGACCCTGACCAACCTTCAGGGCCAAGAGGCACTGGTAGGTTCTCATGACGCTTGCTGGGGCCGGGCACACAGCAGGCTGGGGGAGGGAGATGGGAGACATGGTCCGCGTGGGCCCACCGGCCCAGCCCTCAGCCTGAGCCCTGAGGGCGGGTCCCTTCACCCCACACTGGGCAGAATGGCCCCTATAGGGTCAGCAGCCTGCTGCAGCTACTGCCTGGTGTCCTCCGTGGGTCTGATGCCAGGCCATGCTGCGGGGCGGTGTGAAGCATCCACTTGGTGTCCTCACACTGGGCCTGGCCCTGGCCCTGTCCTGGCAGCTGGTGGCTGAGGCAGGCAGCGGGAGGAGGCGTCTGCCAGAGCTTGGAGGCCAGGTGAGGCTGGGCACCCCGTGAATGGGTAGCTCCACGTGGACTCAGGGTCCCTCCACTGCAAGGTCCACAGACGGGGTCCCGGGGGGCAGGGAGCTTGCCCAGGCCTCGCAGACTGTCCAGCACCGTGCTGGGAGTGGCAGACTTCCGTGGTCACTCGCTGTGTCAGCAGCCAGGCCAGGGCTTTGCTGGGTGAGTGGGGGGACACAGGCCTCTTCACGTCAGCCTGAGTGTCCATCTGCCCCCTACGGGGGCAGGAGCGGGAGCCAGCTCAGGGGGAGAGGGCTGTGTATCCAGGGGTCAGGCCCTGCTGCTCTGAGGTCTTATCACTCCCCTGTGCCCCGGACTCATCCTAGGTCTGCAGGTCATGATAAGGGTAGCCTGGGGGTCCAGGGGAAGTCCCAAGCGAGGCCAGGGCAGGACCAGTGCCGGGGGGGGGGGACCTGGGGGGCACGTTGGGGAAGGAGTGTCTGTCCAGAGCCCCCAAATTACTGAGGCCGAGTCTGGTTCCAGGAAAGCCGGCCCCAAATGATAGACTAGAGCCGTGGGCAGAGGCCAGGCTGCCCATCCCCGCCCACTCTGGGCACAGAGACTTGCAGGGGGGGGGGGGCTCTGAGCCCGAGGGCCTGGGGGTGCTCCTCTCTCCAACCTGCAGGGAGGGGGTGCTCTTTGGGGTACAAGCTGGGAGTCTAGGTCCTCAGGAGAAGATACAGGGCCTCACCCTCATCCTCTGTAACCTTAACAATCTGGATCTGCCAGGTGACATGACCTGCTGCCAGGTGCAGCAGGGGTGGGTGTACACGGGTGCTTGTCTGATGACTGTGACTGAGAGGCGGGGACCCTGGGCAGCTCCCAGAGGTCAATCTGAGGTGCCCAGGAGGGACCCGGGGCTCCTGGAGGTCACTCAGCTTATCCCCAGGCTGTGGCGGGTGCCCGTAGGTGGGGAGGCGGTGCCAGTGGGGCCGGGCTGTGGCTGCTAGCCCTCGCCATCCAGAGCCCGGTCAGCAGAGCCGGGCCCTCAGGCTCCTGTAATTACCAGGGTGGGAGCTGTGGCTGAGCGAGGGGCAGGGGTGACTCCTCCAGGGCAGGCAGTCTCTGAGGCCTCGCGGAGGACCCCGTCCCTCAGACCCAGACGCACCATGGCCAGGCAGGCCTGTCCCTGTCGTCCCTGGGCCCCGTTGGTGCAGCCCCACGGTGTGGACATAAAGCCCGGGGAGGTAGGAGCATGCGTAATGCCCTGGCCGTGGCTGTGGGACCCACCAGTTATTGATTACCTGCCTGCTAAGCACTTTATGCAGATTAACCCATTCAGACCTCACAAGCACAGGAAGCAGGGCTTAAAGTTAGGACACAGACACAGGAGGACATGAGCACAGAGAGGTCCAGTCACTTACCCAAGGTCACCCAGCAGGGCACGTGGAGGAGCCAGGATCAGAGCCCAGATGGTCTTGCTTTGGAGGCCATGCTGCTCTGAAGGAGGCAGGGTGCGCATGGGGTGATGACGCCTGTGTTTGGGGGGTGCCTTGCCCGGCTGATGGGGCAGGGAGAAGCCTCAGGTCACATCTGAGGCTGGGCCGTGCCCCCAGGCCGGTGTGAGTGTCCCCTTGGTCTTAGTGAGGCCTGTACCCTATCAGCAGGTGGACATGGCTTCTCCGAGGTCATGAGGGCCTAGCAGGGGTGGAGTGGGGGCCTCAGGAGTGTTGTGAGCAACCAGCTCTCCGGGTTACAGGCCCCTCTTCACCAAGAGCCACAGAGGAGGAACTTGGGGGCCTGCAGGTGGGGACATGCCCGTCCCAGGGGCCTTGGACCAGCCAGGCCGCAACATTGTTACTCCTGGGGCCTCAGCCTAGATGGGCAGTTGTGCAGAGCTGGGCATGGAGGCCTCCAAGCTGCACATCTGGGCTTCGTTTGGGGGTATGGCCATGGTCACACTCAGCAAGCTCATCCAGGGAGCATTGTTGTTGGGAGCATTGCTGACACCGGCTCTGGTGACTCTGAGCCCCAGCCTGGGACACAGGAGATCGGTGTCCAAGAGGTCAGGCTGCAGAGGGGCCTCAGGAGGGGCGACCCTGGCCTGAGTGGTGTGATGAGAGCTGTCAGGGGGCTAGGACCCTGAGCGGGTAGCAAATCTATAGGGCTAAGCTGCAGCGGGGGTGGTTTGAGGGGAGCAATGGGGAGGAGAGGTCAGGACGGGAGGGGTGAGGATGGAGAGGTGAGGACAGGAGAGGTGAAGATGGGAGGGGTGAGGATAGGAGAGGTCAGGGGGAACAGGTCAGGACGAGAGGGGTGAGGGCGGGAGCAAAGAGCCCACCTGAGGGCTGGTGTTCAGGGGGCAGATGAGGCCAAGCCAGGGGCGCCGCAGGATCCCCAGGACACAGCGGGGCCATGGGCCTTGGACAAGAGGGGCCGGGGAGGGGTATAACTGGGGTCAGCTGGTGAGCACATCCACAGTGTTTCCTTGGCCCAGGGAACAGGACGCGGCTGAGGGTCGGAGCGGCGGGACGGCCGCCATGGCCGGTGTGCACGCCTGGGAGGCCACTCTGGGTGGGAGGCCCGTCCTGTGGCCCACCAAACCTCAGCCTCCAGGAAAGAGGCTAAAAATAAGGCTGCGGTGGGAAGAAGGGAGGGGCACGTGGGCCGAGCCGGGCGGGAGCCCAGAGGAAAACCCGAGACGCCGTGAGCGGCTGTGACACATGCTTCCCAAGCCAGCGGCCAGTGGGTCACCGCTGCCTGCGGCCCCAGCCCCTTCCTGGCTGGTTGGAGGGAGAACGGCCTGATGGCCCCAGTGTCTGGGGAAGGCGCATCCTGCAGCTCGGGCTGTGGGCGCAGGCCCCCAGGGTGCTGGGGTAGGTGCATCCCAAGCATCCTTTGCCTCGGGGTCTGGTTGGCTCAGCCGTTCTTGGGACATCTATCCGGATGTGGGAAAAATGGGTCTGAGGAGGTCAGGGGAGGTTTCCTGGAGGCACAGGCGAGCACCGGTCACCAAAGGCTCTGGGGCGGATCATGTGCCGTCAGGGCTACGGTGTGCCCCCTGGGGAGGCAGTGGGTTCACGGGGACCACTGTGACCTGCCGGGCTGCCCAGCGCTGGCCTATGGTGACTGCAGACTCATGGCCCTGTTAGATGTGGACAGGCACCCAGGGTGGGGGGGCGACACTCCTGCCCCCTCCTGCCCCCTCCCCGCTGCACCCCTCTGTAACCACACCTGCCGGGCAACAGCCTCTGCCCTGGGTCCTGGAGACGACCCACCGCGATCTGCTGTGGCTCCACCTGCTATGGGGGGCACGCAGCATCTACTCAGCCATCCACCTGTGGGCAGGGCCTGGGCTGGGGCCACACGGTCAGGTGTGTGCGGGGTGGGAGACCTCATCTAGGTGCTGGGCCTGGTCCACTGGGTCACCTTGGGCCGCTGCGCAGGGCAGACGTCGGGGCAGGGATGGAAATCCATCCACCGAGCCTCACGCGTGTCATCCCCGTAGAACTCATGACCCCTGCCGTGGCCAGTGTCCACCATGACCCCGACGGTGGACGGGGGGAGCGTGGGGGCCCCTGACATATTGAGGGCGATGGGAGGGGCAGAAGCCAGGGAGGGTTTCCCGAAGGAGGAGGCACCTGACTCCCGTTTTGCAGGAGCCTCTGGACGAAGCCCAGCCTCCTGGGCGGATGTCGGGGGCATGGTGTGGGGGGCGGGAGGTGTCCTAGAAGTGGGGTCACCTGCCACCCTCCCCGTTGGAGGAGACCCTGGGGTGTGAGCGGAGGGGTGTGGGGGCCTCGGGCTGTGGGGCTGGTGGTGTATGCGGCGGGGGGGGATCCCCAGGGTGGCCAGGGTGCAGTCTATGCAGTCCCCCGTGGGGGCCCTGCCCCCCACCCTCCGTGGCCATCCAGTTATTAACTTGTTAACGGGCCTCAGCAGCCTCTTCATTACGATAATTCTGCGGATCCTGCTGCACAGAGGTGGGTCAGGCCCTGGGGAGCCTTGGGCGGGGCCGCTCCCCCCTTCCCTGCTGCGTGACCTGGGTGGGCACAGACTGTCGTGCCTCAGTTTCCCTGCATGTCCGGGGGTAACAGTCCCGGGCTCCTGGGGTCACCTCGCCATCATGAGGAGCTCCAGGCCGTGAAGGCAGGTCCTTTCCCCCCTCTGTCCCCTGTGCAGGGACTTCTGGGGCCTAGCCCCCTCTGCCACTCCTTCCTCCTCATCCCTTCTGGGGGCAGATGGTTGGTGGTCGAGGTCGGGGAGCCCTGCTACCCTTGAGTGGGTGGAGGTAGGGCCCTGGTGCCTGTGGGCCATGCTGGGAGCCCTGGTCATGCTCTGGGAGAGGCAGGGCCCAGGGGTCTGACTTCAGGTGTCCCTCACGCCCTGAGTCCTGCCCCCCCCACACACACATGCAAAGTCCCAGCAGGTCAGCAGAGTTGAGGGACCTGGGAGAGGGGCGGGCATGGCCTCCAGGGGTGGCCGTCCCTCCACGAGCCTGTCAGTGTCCAAGGTTGGCTGGTGAGCATGGCACCCGTGTACCTGTGCATGCACAGGGGTGAGTAGGTGTAACACTGCTTATGACCCTCTGCCCCCTCCTGGGCTGGAAGGCTCCCTTGCAGGGCTCAGGGCTGCAGTCCACTCTCTGGGCCTTGTGGTGCCCCCGAGGGCAGGGCCCAGGGTGGGCTGGGGTCACGGGGAACCAAGTGACCACGGGAGGACTGAGTGACCATGGGGGACTGAGTGACCACAGGGGACCAAGTGACTATACGTATACTCAGGCCCCCGCAGTGCCCAAATGACAGGCAGGACTCTGGGGTGGGCACAGGAGGCCTGGCTGGGTCAGGGTAGCAGGTGGCCCAGGCACACTGGGCGGGTGGTGCTCTGTCAGCCAGGCCAGGGGGCTTGCCGCTGGAAGGAGGCCGGGCTGGGGCTGGGGTCTCCGAGGCAGGAGGGTGGGGGTGGCTGGGCAGGCACCCACGTAAGCAGCCTCTGTCTTTCCTCCCAGGCGTCCTTCTGGACATCCAGCAGCACTTTGGGGTCAAGGATCGAGGCGCTGGTTTGCTGCAGTCAGGTGAGGCCCCCCACCCAGGCCCCTCCACGCCTGCTGAGCGCCCCTGGACCTGACCCACTGGGAAGAACGTGTGCTTCGTGTCCGACCTCATGACCTTGTGCTGTGGGTCCTCAAGGATGTGACCTCCCCAGGCCGCCATGTCCCCTTGAGCTGCCCAGTAACAGCCTTGGGGGGTGGGGGGCACATAGGAGGCTGGCCAGAAGTCCAGGCCCCAGAGCTGACCCTGCCTGTGGGTCTAGGCTCTACCCCAAGACTGGCGGGGGGAGTGCTTGGAGTGCACAGGGTGCTGTTGGCAGCGCCTCGGTGACCCCATCTCCATAGCAACCCCCCCACACTATTCCTCCCATCGCCATCAGGCTGGGAATCCTCTCAGAGATGTCAGGGCAGGAAACCCCCTTGTTCAGCCCCACAGCCGTTCTGAACCTAGGGCGGGGGCCGAGGAGGTAGGGGGTAGGCTAGGCCTGGGGTCCTGAGCCCCCTGAGCTGAGGCCGTATGGCAGGTGTGAGCAGGGGTCCCAGCCTGTCGACCCTGACCTGGGCCCATCTCTCCTTGTGCTCCCCACGCCAGGCTGATCCGCCCCACAGCCCCCAACTCGCTCTGTGGCTGAGGGCCCGGTTCCCTTGGCACCAATTCCTTCTCGCCCCGGCGTCCACTGGGTCATGAGGCCTCGAGGCCTGGTCAGATGTGTGGGAGGAAGTGCGTGGTCTGCATTCCAGAGAGTGAGCCCCTTCCCCTGCCGAGCTCTCCCCAGAGGGAGGGGTGGAAGGGGACTGCTCTGTCCAGGAACCTGCCTGACCTGTCTGGGTGGCATTCCAGGGAGCACAGTGCCAGCCACCAGCCTCCTCGGCCTCTGAGCTCACCCCTCGGTCAGGCCTGCAGCCTGGGCTGCTTTCCCAGACAAGGTCTCTGGGGCTCAGAGACAGGGTGAGCTGGGGCAGGGGTGAGGCTTGTGGTCCAGCCCCCAGGGTGGCCCATCCCTGCCTCTGCCCACATCACCCCACCCAGGACAGGCGCCTCTAGCCTCCTGGGCTCGGAGCACACGGGAACTGCCCTCACAGCTGGACCATGGGGTGGGGGGTGGCAGGGGAGGGCAGGACAGAGCCCAGCCTCCCAGCACCCCCACTCTGTGCCCCCTGAATCGGGGGGGGGGCGGGGATGCACTGAGTCTCACCCACTCCTGGCCTTGCTGACGACAGGCAGGGTGCCAGATCTGCCCAGGTTCCTGCACCACCCACCCCGGGAGGTCAGGGCCAGTGAGCCTCCACGGACAGTCCTGCTGCTGCACTTGAGTCCCCGGCCATCTTCCTGGCTGAGAGACAGAAGCTGTGGCCGCCCCCCGACCCCTGGTGACCTGGCCAGAGGTGGACACAACACCCAGTGGCATCGTTGGGTCTGGTCCTTCCTACCAGACTCTCTGTGCACAGCTTTACTCCCCAGACAAGGGGACAGAGGTCGAGACAGAAACTGACTTGGGGCCTGGGATTGGGCCTCTGGGGACCATCCTCCTGGCTTGGGGAGGTGATACAGGAAGCCTCCAACCAGTGTCCCAGTACCTGGTGCCTTAGTCTCTCAGAGATGCCTCCCCTGTGGCCTTCCTCTAGCACCCACCCTGGGCATAGCTGGGCTGAGAGTCCTCACCCCTTTGGCTGCCGGAGCCAAAACGCTAGGCAAGCTAGACCTGATGTGACTCAGTGGCCAATGAGGCAATCACCTAATTGGCTGGGGCCCCAGGCACCTGTCTCTTCCCCAAGCCCCTGATAAGGTGGGAGCCAGGTGGAGGGCGCCAGCCAGGTGCTGTGGTTTGCCCAGATCAAAGGGCTGGGTGGAGAGCTGGGTGTCTGTGCGTCTGGTGGGGGGGAGTTGCACCCAGAGACAGGGTGGGGGTGGCGGAGGGTGAGGGTCAGGTCCAGACCTGCCCCCATTGCTCTCCTGGGACCCAATCTTGTGCACCAACTGGGGGGAGGGCCTGCCTTTGGCCATCCCCTTCACTGCCAGCTCCAAGCTGGGCCCCAAGTCCCCGCAGATGCAGGGCCCGGCCTCTGCCCATGCCCGTGGTGGAATCACCGTGCTGGGCACTCGAGATTTTGGGAAACCAGGAGCTGGCTGTACCCCACAGCCAGCGGGAGCTGCCACAGAGCCCAGGGCTGGGCCCTACCCCATGTTCCCATGATTCCCTCACTCAGTAGAGGCGGAACACATGCCCAGGCCCTGCCCAGGCCCCCCGCGTAGGGACCCAGGGACACGGTGCCAGTCTCTGTTGGCCGCAGGTGGAGAAGGCTTCCCCGAGGAGCGGACGTTTGTGTGGGGCTCCGAAGGGTGGGTTAGAGCCTGCTCAGGGTAGGGACGTCCGGCCGTCTGTGGGAGTGGACATGGGGAGCCCTCTTTCCCCTGCCCCCAGCGGGTAAAATGTGCCAGGGAGATGTCGCCCATGTAGCTGAGCTGGAAAGCCAAGGTGGGGGATTCCCAGGTGCCGGTTTGGAGAACCGAACAGAGAAGCAGGATGGGGAGCGGGTGTCAGAGCCAAGCGGTGTGGGGCACCTGGGGACCACTCTCCATCACGGGCATTGGTTACAGTATTTTTACTATAAACATTTTACGATGAAAAATTTTAAGTATACATAAAAAGGAGAGAGAACAGTGCCATGCCACTCCAGAGCTGCCACTCGGTCGGCTCAAACGTGGCCCTCACCGCCAGGCGCAGGGGCTCTGGGGTTTCTGCCCTGAGGGTCGGCCCGGTGCAGCCTTGGCCTCTGGCTTCGCCTGGGTGACTCAGTTTCCTCCCAGAACCCAGGGCCCGCTCTCTGTGTCCAGCTGCACTGCAGGCCAGCGGCAGCTTTTCTGTTGTCCATCCCTGCTCTGGTGCGGGGTCTGTGCAGAGCGTGGAGGGTTTCTGGGCCCTTCCGCACTTAGGGCTTGGTGGAGGCAGGTCTGGAGCTGCTCCCTCGGGTTCGATGGCCCCGGGGCCCGTGTGGGACGTGCTGCTACCCCACTGTGAGCAGAGCCCCTGGGGAGGATGCCCACCGATGGGGAACGCGGAGAAGCCGTCCCTGAGCAGGTACCTGTGAGTCTGCCCTGGGGGCTTCGCCACCGTGTGCATGGTTTCCACAGAGAGAGTGCACCCCCCGAGAGTGGCCCAGCGCCAAGAGCACGGGGAGCTCCCTAAACACACCTGAACCCCGCACTCGCAGGGGTGTGTGCTGACCCATGACACTCAGACCCAGTCGGAGAGAAAATTAGCAAATCAGAAGACCCTGGGGGACACAGTGGGCGGGGAGGTGGGCGGCAGGCAGTACATGCCACACGTGCTGCACACGCGTCCACTTCAGGGTCCGGGGGCCAGAGAAGGCTCCGGAGCAGGCGGGCCCCTCAAGAGGCACGCATGGGGATGCCCCGTGTGGGGCCATGGGTGGCGGCGGGTGAGGGTAGGGGGACAGCGCAGGGCTGTGGTTGGTGCCGTCACGAGGCCGATCCAGGGCGGGGATGGGGACAGAGGAAGAGCCAGCTCAGACTGAAACCAGACGGCAGTGTCCTGGCCTCGCTCCGTCCCCATGTGTCCGGCCCAGCCCTCCTGTCCCAGGGACGCCCAGAACCCGACCCTGTGAGGCCTGCAGGACTGCCTGGCACTTTGGCCTTGAGTGGGGGCGGGACGGGTGGTTCCCTGTGTTCCTGTGGGACGTCTGAGCACCATGGACACCCAGCTGTGGACACAGGGCAGTGCTGGGTCCCCCATCGTCCATGCCCTGTGGGCACGGCCGGCCCCAGTGACCCTCCCTGCCCACAGGTGACAGAGGACAGCAAGTCTCCCCAAATGACAGGTCCACTAGCCCCGGTTCAGCTGAGGCTAAGGTCGGGGCTGGACCTGAGCTCAAGGGTGGTGGGAGGGGGAGGCCGGGACCCCCAGCTCAGACCTCAGCGGCTCCAGCCCCAGGACCACCTTCTGGGGCTTGCAAGGTCAAGTGCAGCCCGGCAGGCAGGGTCAGCGGGTGCAGCACCCTCCATGGGGTGGTCCTGGGCCCGGAGTTGGGGCAGTCCCTCCCAGGCTGCGCTTGGCCTGCAGCCCCCACCCCCCACTCCCCCAGGGGTTCCCAAGGTCATCCCCCTGCCCACCCCACCCATTGTCCTTGTCCTGTGGGCTCAGCCACATGCCCTAACAAGGGCTTCCCTATGCTCCAGGACCACGGGATGTCCTCGTGCGGGAATGGCTGGGAAGGCCGCCCATCCTGAGGTCGAGGAAGCCTGCAGCCTGGCCTCTTCCTTCCCAGCACCGTGGCCTGCTGGCCAGCTATGGGGTACATCCCCGCCAGGGACAGCATCCGTGTCAGGCTGTGCCTCCCCAGGGCCCGGGCAGGTTCTCCCTCTGCCGTCCACCATGAGCAGAGGGGAGGGGGCTGTGAAGATGGACTGATTGCTGTCTGTCCAGGCCCTGGACACCCCGTCCCCCAGGGGGAAGGCCCCAGGTGTCCGGGTCAGGAGGGCCGTGGGGAGATTTCCACCACTCTCTGTGGTGCCCAGCTCTCTGTGGGATGTCATGGTGAGGTCCCTGGATGCTCAGGTGGGCGGAGGGGACAGGCTGCACCTGCACCCCTACTTGCCATCCAGGTGCCTCTGCAGCACCTGGGGTGCTGGGGACACCCCAGAGTGGCCTACGCTGGGTAGAGCCAGCTGTTCCCTTGGCCTGTCCTGGGGGGGAGCGTGGACATGCCGTCCCGTCCACAGTCCCGGCCCACCTCCCTGCTGTCCCGAGCATGCCCTGAGTGGTCCCGTCAGCCGGGCGCCCCTGTCCCTGCCCTGCAGTCTGTAGTGGGATCGAGTGCTAGGACCCCAGGTTAGATTGGGGTGTAAACTGGCCTGGCCAGCCCCTGCCCCTCGCAGCCATGTGACCTCTGTCCTTGTGGCCTCTGTGTTTCTCTGTGGGAGGAAGAGGGTAGTGCACAGCAGGGAGGTGACCCACACTTACATCCAGGGTGTGTGCTGGGACCTGATGGTTAGTGTCCTTGGTGACTGTAAGCACTGTGCCTCCCTAACCATCGGGGGCCCCCTTGCCTGTGTAGATGTGATTCACAGTCCCAGGTTTAAGTAGCATCATCCCGGTAAACTCCTACATACCCTTCAACGCCAGCGCTGACATCACCGCCTCCAGGAAGCCTCTCTGCCTCCTTCCCCCAGGGTGGCCTGCAGGCAGGCACAGGCACAGAGGGAACACAGCTTTCTCTTCACTCACACCGTGGGCCCTGTGGAGGCCACATCCGCTCCAATCTGGGCCGGGGAGGGGGTGCTGGGGGGGCTGGGCGGTGGCCCAGCTGGAAGTGCCGTCTGTGGGGTCCGCAGGCTTGACCTGGGCATGGGTCAGTTGTCACCGTCTGCCGGGCGCCCCCTCCTTGCGCTACTTCTGTGCTTACATCACACACGCAGCCACTGAGCGGCATCCAGGAAGGTCGCGCGAGCCTCAAGGTGAGGACCATGTCACGTCGGTATCGGCATCTCAGTACACACCTTGCACCACCGCCCGTGTGGGCCATGTGCACGCATCCCCACCTCACCCCTGCGTGGTGCACACCTGCGTCCACAGGACCCAGCCTGTGACCCGGCTCCAGGCAGGGAGGCTGAGGCTGGCTGGTGGGCGGGAGGGCCCTGTGCAGGGTCATGCCAGCTCTGCCCCGGTGCCCCCTGACAGCACGCACCCACACCCTGCCAGTCTCTCCTTCCCACCCTCTTGCCCCTCCCTCCCTCCCTCCGCCCTGCCCATCTTCCTCCCCATCCCCCTGCCCCGCCCCCTGCCCCCCCTCCCCGCACCCTATGCACTGGGTCTGCACTCTGTCTGATGGAGCCCTGAGGTCACCGCCCGAACCCCTGGCCACCTGGGCCATCTGCCCATCAGCTGTGCGGTGGCCTTATGGGGGATGCGGGAAGGGCAGGGAGCTGCCTGCCCCCTGACCCCCAGGGCCCCACTCACCACTGGCAGTGATCTCCCATGGCGCTGACGCTTTTGTTCTAGAAGGAAACCAGGTCGTGCCAGGGCCCTGCCCAGCGTCCCACTGTTTTCCTTCCCAGCCACAGGACCCACAGCCACCACGGCGTGCTGTGAGGTGCTGCCTATCCAACCTGCCCCCCTCCGTCCCGTCCCCTTCTGTCCTTCCTCACCAGCCACTCTGGCCTCTTTGCTCTTTTTCAAATATGTAGACCGTACTCCTGCCCCAGGGCCTTGGCACTTGCCGTTCTTGCCACATTTGCGCGATTTGTCTCATCTCCTCCAGGTCTCTGCTGAAATGTCACCCTTTCTGACCCTTGTACCTGGAATCCTCAGGTCTGCTTTGCGTCAGGCACACATTTCCTGTCTCCTGTTTCCACCCCGTTACCCTCCTCAGTGCTCCTCACTGTCTGACGTACCATGGTCTCCACTTTATCGTGGTTGTCCTTCCCAGGAGGGCAGGGGTTTCTGTTTTGTGGTGTGGATGGATGAGTGGGCAAAGACCGTGTCTGCCGGTGTCAGGGGGGATGGGGGGATGGGGGGGACAGGGGCTCCAGGCCAGAGGGGCCCTGATTTGCTGTGTGGCCCTGGGGAGGCTGCTTTCCCTCTTTGAAGCCCCTTCCCCAGGTGGATGAGGTGGCAGGGACTCACACTTGGAATCAGACAGGGTCACTGCCCCACAGACTTCGGCTTCCTGTGGGACCTGAGGGAGCAGGTCTCGTCTCCTGACTGCTGCGGGGCGGGGGGCTCCTGGGGCTGGATATTGGGGTCCCCAGGCCTCAGGCTGGACGGTGGGGCCCCTGGTGCCACGGATACCTGCCCCCTGTCACGCTCTCCTCTCCCGCACAGTGTTCATCTGCAGCTTTATGGTGGCAGCCCCCATCTTTGGCTACCTGGGTGACCGCTTCAACAGGAAGGTGATCCTCAGCTGCGGCATCTTCTTCTGGTCGGCTGTCACCTTCTCCAGCTCCTTCATCCCCCAGCAGGTGAGGTCTGTGCCCCTGCACCCCCCACCACAGTGTCTGGCCCTGTCCCTGCTGGGCTGGCCGCCCCCGTTGACCAGTTGTCCTGCAGCCTGGGCTTCTGGGCCTGTTCGCTCCAGCCCCAGATGGTGTCTGCCCAGGGCAGTGGGGCATGGGGTCCTGGCCCTGTGAACGGGAGGGCCCCCCACTGGCTGAGCTGCGTCTGAGAGACCCCGTTCCATCAGGAGCTGGCTGGCGGGTGCTGGTCCCAGCTCTGCGTCACCATGCTGTGCAGCCCTTGTGGGGTGGGGGTGTCACTGCCCCTCTCTGTGCCGCCCACAGTCTGCTCCTCATCCAGCAGCCCTCTGAGGGTCTGGCCAGTGCCCGAGGTCTTGGTGTAAGGAAGGCGTTTATCACTCGGCTGCCACGGTCTGACCCTGAAGGTCCCGACTCTGTGGTCTGTTCAGCCTCAGGATCCCAGGGCCTCTGTTTCTCCATCTATAGGATGTCTGGAACCCTGGTCAGCCAGGAGCTTTGTGGTGACAGATGGCTGAGCTGCCAGGGCCAGGTGGTATCCCACACATCACGATTTCCATTCTTTTTTTTTTTTTCAGTTCATTGTATTTTTATTTATTTTTTTATAAATTAATTTTTATTGGTGTTCAATTTACCAACATACAGAATAACACCCAGTGCTCATCCCGTCAAGTGTCCCCCTCAGTGACGATTTCCATTCTTTTGTCCACAAGGGAGAAATGTTGCTCTGGGGGGTAGTGAGTTCCTTGTCCGTAGCAGCATTCAAGCAGAGGAAGCATAGGCAGGTGGTGGCTGCTGTGCCCGGACACAGAGGGAGGAGGAGACGCTGCCCTGTCCTCAGCGGCACCCAAGCTGGGTGCGGGAAGAAGGGATGGGAGCCCCCAATGCACCCAGCCTCTGGGAGGGGCACCGAGCCATGGGTCCTCACTGAACACACAGTAGGGTCCTGAAATCTGTGGGGTCAGGGAAGGCTTCTGGGAGGAGGTGGCATTTGAGCCGGGAAGGCCGGCAGGTGATGGAAAGCCTCGAATGCTGTGGAGAGTGGGTCTTGCTCCTGGGGCAGAGGCGATTCCAGGGGACATGGACACAGACGGGAGAGCAGCCTGGCTGCCCAAGGGCTCCAGACAGGGAGAGCTGGGGACAAAGCGACGTCTAGACACGTGGACACAGTAGATCAGTTGCAGAGCCCAGGCAGCAGGTGCAGACCCTCTGGGAGGACCCAGCACTGGTCCCGCCATCCTTGGGAGATGCCACATGTGGCGGTGGTGGCAGTGAGGTCCCTGCTCACATCCCACTGGGCTGCGCCTCAGACTGCAGGTGCCCAGCATCACGGGTCTGTGTCTGTCGGGCGGGTGCTGCAGGACCCCACGGGTCCCTCCGCGACCCCAACAGACACACGGTGGCCCAGGCACATGGGGCGGCACACATGATGACCTAATGGGGGGGCCGGGACACCCTGGTCAGACGGGGTGTGGGCGCCGCGGGATGGGGCCCTGAGAGCGTGAAGGACATGTGCACGGACTGGCCCACTGGGCCCCAGACCGAGACTGAGGCTGGGAGCGAGGGGGCGCCAATGGGTGCCCTGCATGTCTGTGTTTGGAAAGTGTGCACAGCGTCCGTGTGTGTGTGTGCAGGAGGAGAACGCCTGGCGCAGCGGGTTTGGGGAGGCGGCCCGGACAGGGACAGAGGACTGCGCGCCCTGGAGCGGAGCGGGCTGCGTGTGAGGGAACAGCGCCTTTGTTGTGGGGAGCAGCGGGCTGTCCTGGGCAGGGCGGTGACCCGGGGCTGCCAGGGAAGTTCACCCAGTGGGGCAGCATGGGATTAAAGCCACACAAAGAACCATGTCTGAGCTCCCTGCACGGGGCGGCGGGGGCAGGAGGGGGACCCACAGCGCTGGTCGTGGGTGTCGGGAGGACGGGTACCCACGATCCGCAGACAGCCAACGGGAATCAAGACACATGGACAGCCCAACAGCCAAGCAGGCAAAGGCCGTGTGTGGGCAGCGGACCCCAGAGAGGGGATGGAGGGCAGGTCTGGCGCAGGTGGGGGGCGGCCAGGCCGGAGATGGGCAGACAGAGACCCCGGGGGAGGGCCACGTGTGGGCGACATTGGCCGGATGGGTGGTCAGGGTGGGGCCGGGAAAGATGACCAGGCTGGGTTCTCAGGCCTCAGGCAGCAGGGGGTCGACCCTGCAGCTGGCACGGCCCGCCCTTCCCCCTCAGCCGGCCTCGGCCGCTTGATGTGGTGGGGCGGGGGGCTTCCCCTTGGACACACTGCGGGGTCGGGAAGTCCAGCCAGGACCACCGCCACCCCTGGCCCGCGGGGGCCAGAGCGAGGCCCACGAGCTCCACCCTCCCACAGCACTTCTGGCTGCTGGTGCTGTCGCGGGGGCTGGTGGGCATCGGCGAGGCCAGCTACTCCACCATCGCGCCCACCATCATCGGCGACCTCTTCACCAAGAACACACGCACGCTCATGCTTTCCGTGTTTTACTTTGCCATCCCGCTGGGCAGGTGAGGTCGGGTGAGGTCCCTGCAGACATCCCCCCCACCTCACCCGAGGCTGGCGCTCGAGCATGCGGTGGCTGGCCTTGGAGCCATGGTGGGCCCCCCCCAAGAGCTCCGTCACCTGTGCCTGACCCCGTGTCCTCTGCAGCGGCCTGGGCTACATCACAGGCTCCAGCGTCAAGCAGGCAGCCGGAGATTGGCACTGGGCCCTGCGGGTAAGGACCCCCCAGCCCGCCCTGGGCCCCAGGCCATCCACCTCGGAGGCCAGACCCCCTCATGTGTGTCCCAGGGGTGTCGGGGGGGGGGCCCAGGTATCCAGCGGCCATCAGTTGGGGGACACCTCCCACGTGTCAGGTGTCAGGAGGCCCTGCGTCTGCTCCGGCCCGTGTGCGGGGGTCCCAGGGTCTGGGGCCCCTTCCTGTCCTGGGGTGGGGGGTCAGGCCGGTCTGCCGAGGCCCCAGGATGCCGCAATCAGAGGAAGCAGAGATCCCCAGTCTCGCGGACGAGCGGAAGCTGAAGACAAAGTGTTTTTTCCTCAAAAGCAGGAAGGAAGCAGCCTCCGTGGAATTTCTTGATGGGGGGGTGTGGAGAGGAACTCCCTCCATGGGCTCGTGGGGGTGGGGACCGACCTCCCTGCTCTGCGGCGCGGTGGGGGGGGCTGTCAGGAGGTTCTGTTCCTGGCTTTGGGCTGCACACGGGGGAAAAGCGCCTGGGCCCTTCCCTAGCGACAACCCCACCCCCATCACCAGTGGGAGCTTCGTGTCCACCAGGCCCCTGGGGCCTCCCTCAGCCCCCCAGGGCCTAACCCCAGTACCCCAGGACCCAGGCCCTCCCCTAGCACTCAGGCCCTCCCAGAGCCCCCCAGCCCTTCCCCTAGGCCACCAGACCCCCCCAGGACTCAGACCCCCACCAAACCCCCTAGGGCCTCCCCCAGCACTCTGGGCCCTCCCAGAGCCCCCAGCCTCTCCCTCAGCCCCCCAGGCCCCCCTAGCCCTTCTCCTAGGCCCCCAGGCCACCCCAGACCCGTAGGCCTAGCCCCTAGCCCCCACCATCACACCCCCACGGGTGTGGGTGGGCAGGGCTGGTCTCTGGCTCCCTGTCCTCATCATGCCCCCAGAGTCTATCCCTTTGCTTGTCTTTCTCTCTCTCCGTCCATCATCCATTTTTCTGATTTTCCATCATTAATTCACCAAGCATTCTGACCCTTCCTCAGACTTCGTCCACCCCTTCCATCCTGCCCCTGCTCCCCCCTGCACCCCCTGCCCCTGATAGTTGGTGGGGAGCTCCCAGGGCCCCATGGTGAGATGGAGCCGCGGGCCCTGGGCTCCCAGCTGCACCCCTGCCCCCAGGTGTCCCCCATCGTGGGCATGATCACAGGAACGCTCATCCTCATCCTGGTCCCAGCCACGAGGAGGGGCCCTGCAGACCAGCTGGGGGGGCAGCTGAAGGTGCGCACCTCGTGGCTCCGTGACATGAAGGCCCTGATCCGCAAGTGAGTGTCACTAGGAAAGGCCCGGGGGGCTGGGGACCCTGAGCCTGGGGCGGGGTGGGGGCTCCTGCGGGTGGTCCCCGGCTCAGCATCCCTGCCCCCGCGTCTCCCCAGCCGCAGCTACGTCTTCTCCTCCTTGGCCACGTCGGCCGTGTCCTTCGCCACAGGGGCCCTGGGCATGTGGATCCCCCTGTACCTGCACCGCGCGCAGGTCGTGCAGAAGTCGGCGGAGACCTGCAGCAGCCCGCCGTGCGGGGCCAGGGACAGGTGGGGCCCGGCAAGGGCGGGGGCGGTGAGGGGTGTCTGCGGGAGCCCAGCCCCCACCCATGCTGGTGCCCCGTCCCCACACAGCCTCATCTTCGGAGCCATCACCTGCTTTACTGGCTTCCTGGGCGTGGTCACGGGGGCAGGAGCCACACGCTGGTGCCGCCTGCGGACTCAGCGGGCTGACCCGCTGGTGTGCGCCGTGGGCATGCTGGGCTCTGCCATCTTCATCTGCCTCATTTTCGTGGCTGCCAAGAGTAGCATCGTGGGCGCCTACGTGAGTGCGGGGGGGGGGGGGGTGCCTGTGAGGGGGGAGGGTGCACCTGTGAGCAGGGAGGGCAAACCCGCGGTGGCGGGTTGGCCTCTGACCTAGGAAGTACAGTCTGACATCCCATGGGGAGGCCTCTCCCCTGCCCACCCTTGCTCTGTCCAGGCTCCTCCATCCGCCTGTCTGTCTGCAATCCCTTTGCACCTGTGTGCCAGGAGTGCAGGCTCCAGGAGGTGGTGGCAGGTGAGGGGCTCCCTGCCGGCAGCCTCGTGAGGTCCCTGACTGGATGCTCCACTCTCTCCTGGGCAGATCTGCATCTTTGTTGGGGAGACGCTGCTGTTTTCTAATTGGGCCATCACGGCAGACATCCTTATGGTGAGGAAGCCAGGGTCCCCGTGTACTCAACCAGGTCTCACAGGTCGTGTGGGACCAGGCTGTGTGGGACCAGGCTGTGGGGCATCAGGCTGCGGGGGACCAGGCTATGGGAGACCAGGCTGCGGGGCCTGCAGCCAAGAGGCCTGGGCATAGTGTGGGGTAGGAGTGGGATGTCTGTAGGCTCAGCTTGGCTGGGAGGCTGGTGGTGCCAGGCTGGCCTTGGGGGCGGGGGTGGTGGTGGGGGTTGCCGCCTGTCAGCTCCTCCCCCTAGCTCGCTGGGCCGGGTGCACCTGCCTGCGAGCCCTGCGAGCCCGTGGTGGGGCCAGCCGGGGACAAAGAGCCATCTTAGTCGTGGAAGGATGGGTGGGGGTTCATGGTCCTGATGACTGGCAGCCAGCAGTGTGCAGGGGGAGGGCTTGGGGACCCTCCCCGTTGGGGCAGGAGGAGTGGGGAGTGTGGGCGCCCCCGGGTGGGCTTGTCACTTGGGCTTGGGACACGCCAGGTCAGAGTGGGCCTGGAGTTGGGGTCTTGCCTGGGCTCCTTCTCCAGGAGTTCCGCCTGCCCCACCTGAGCTTCCTGCACATTGAGGAGGTGTGTAGCTGAGGGGGCAGGCCCGTGGCAGGAAGAAGGGGTGTAGGGGCAGGAAGAAGGGGCTGCACAGCCCTCGGCAGAGGGAAGGACACAGTGAGGTCGTGTCCTCCAGGGGCAACCCCAGCTGCTGGTCTCAGGGAAATCGTGTCCCATTTTAGGAAGTATCACAGCCATGTGACCAACCATGGCTGGAAACAGGAGCACACAATCCCGGCAGATCGTGCTGCCCTGCCCCCAGCCCTGTGGGGTGGGGGTGGGGGGCCCATGGGGCCCTCCGGTGCTCCTGGCTGGTGGGGAGGGAGGGAGGCTGTCCCCTGCAGGCCAGCCTCTGTCTCCCAGGGCTCTCGCAGAGGGGAACCAGCGTGATCCTCGGGTCGGGGGTCCCAGTGCCGGCGCCGTCGCCCAGGTGTTACCTGTGTGCAGGGCCTCGGGTTCCCGAGACCGCAGATGGGCTCCCCACCCCACCCCGGCGCTGGGGAGTCCGGGTACAGGGGCTGCAGGGGCGAGCTGACCCCAGGGCGAGGCTGGGGCTGTGCCCTGTGCCCTGTGCCCTCTGACCTCCTGCCTCTTGCACACAGTACGTGGTCATCCCCACGCGAAGGGCCACAGCCGTCGCCCTGCAGAGCTTCACCTCTCACCTGCTGGGGGACGCGGGGAGCCCCTACCTCATCGGCTTTGTGAGTATGGGCGAGCCAGGTGGGGAGGCTGCGGGAGGCGCCCCCTGACGCGGCCCCGCCCTCGCAGATCTCGGACCTGATCCGCCAGAGCACCAAGGACTCCCCACTCTGGGAGTTCCTGAGCCTGGGCTACGCCCTCATGCTCTGCCCCTTCGTGGTGGTCCTGGGCGGCATGTTCTTCCTGGCCACGGCCCTCTTCTTCCTGGGCGACCGCGCCAAGGCCGAGCAGCAGTGAGTGGGCGGGCACGGCCTGCGGGAGCCGGGGGGCCACGCCATCAGCTGGCGGGGGGCGGGGGCCCTGCCATCAGCTGCTGGTGGGGGGGGGTGATGCTGGGCGGGGCCTCGCGGGCAGCCCAGCCTCTGGGGCTCTGACTCTTCTCATCTGCTCTCCGCTCCTGTCTCTCCTCTCCCACCCCTGGGCTCTCCCACCTTCCCCTGGGGCTGACGAGGTCCCTGCCCTGCACGTCCGGCCAGCCGGCCCCCGAGATGCGATGCGCCAGATCAGTGCCCGGGCCAGGCCGCCGCTGATCCGCCACCTTGACCCCCGCCCGTCTCTCCCCCAGGGTGAACCAGATGGTGATGCCGCCCGCCTCCATCAAAGTCTGAGGCCGTGAGTGCAGGCAGGCCCAGCCACGGGAGGGAAGGGGTCCTGGGGAACCTTCTGGAAGTGGGAGCAGCCTCTCCGAGGCACCTCCTTGCCTAGGCAGCTCCCATCAGCCCCAGGTTTGGCAGGATCCCTCTACCTCAGAATGGCTGGATGGGCAGGAACCCCCCTGCAGGCTATGCACTTTCCCCTGGGCCTGGCCTCCAGGGGCTGCACTTCCCAGCAGTGCAGGACCCAAGGTCACCACCCCAGGGCCAACACCCCCAGGGCACAGAGAAAGGCCCAGTTCTGCTAACAGCAGGAGGAAGGGGAGTCAGCGGGAGTGGGACTGCCCCCCCCCCACCAATGACCTGGCCCCTCTCTCTAGGTGCCTATGGGCCGGCGAGGAACCCTCACTGTCCTACTCGGGAGGCATCTCACGGCATCCCAGCCCTGTGGGGCAGTCTCAAAGCCACTTGTGGGACCCGAGGCCAGGCACCCACCCTCTCTGGTCTGGGCCTGTGCAGTGGCCGTGGCTGCACCAGGTCGTGGCCTCGCCCTGCGTGGAAGGCTGTGTGTGTGGGAGCCACACAGTCAGACAGACACCCAGCCCCAGGGCCAGACTGCAGGGTGCCTGGCACCTATGGCAAAGGCAGCCCCCAGTGGGTGTGTGGGGCACGCCCAGCCTGTCGCCACCTGATGGGGCCCTGGGCAAGCCTCCAGCCTCCCCAGGCCGTGGGGCCGGACAGCTGGACTTTCCCACATGGCAGCTCTGAAGACCTGCAGCTCCTGGACTGGAGGGGTCTGGGCCTCAGGTCCTGGCCTCTGACCCTGGGGTAGACTCAGCCCTACCGGGTTGTGCACCACTTCCCTCAGGACACTTGTCCCCGCGGATGCTAGGCCGCTGTCTGGACTGGCTCTCCGCCTGCGGGGGAACTGACATCACCAGGGGTGAAGGCCCTGGTGGCAACGCCCCCTCCCCCCCACCCCCAGTGGGGCCCTAACCATGGCAGGGCCCAGGTGACTATTCCCAGAAGCCGCAGGGCAGCTGCCGCCAGCATCCTCATGACCAGAGGAAGCAGCCACCCCACGATGCTTCCTGTCCTGCCAAAGGCCAGGGGTCGAACCCGAGGTCAAGGCTATGCTCCACAGGGCTGTGGTGCTCCCATGCACTCCCCCGCCCCTCAGTGCCCTGCGCCCCCTCCCCCCACCGGCTGGAATCAAGGTGGCTGGCAGGAGTCCAGGGCAGACCAGACACTCCCCACGGTTAGTGGCTGGCGCAGCTTCCATGTGCACGCTGGCGGGACATTTGCTCCTCTCTGAGCTCTGGGGCGCCTGCAAGGGGGACCCCACCCCGGCCTCCACTGGGGCCCCAGCAATGTATTCTTGTTGTACAAGAACCAGGTCCAGGTGTTGTCTCCTCTTCCTTCCGGAAGCCAAACTGCTCCTTTATTTTTTAGAGCTGCTGATTGTGAATCTCAGAATCTTAAGAGAGAAGCCAAATATATTCCTCTTGTAAACGAAGGAATAAACCTACTTAAATCGCGGAGCGCTGGCTCCCGGGACAGAGCAGCCCAGGGGTGGGGGACATGGGCCCTTGCCCCTTCCTGGAGTCCTGGGGGCAAGTGGATGGCGGGAGCACTCACTCCGGGGCTGGGTGCTGCTACCCTGCAGGGGGCCTGTGGAGGATGCGTGCTGCACACGGGGGTCTCTGGGCCAGGGGCCACCTACGCTCAGGGCTTCCTGGCCTTCCTGAGAGCCTTCTTTCTCTTGGCCGTGCCCTGGAGGAGGCTGGGGCTCCTGCTGGCCAGAGACAGCCTGGCCTTCTTCCGTGGCAGCGCAGATTGCGGCGACTTGCCAGACACCCCCTTCTCAGGCACATCCTTCTGAGGCTTTTTGCCTGATGATGGCACGGGGGACACAGGGGTGGCTCCATTCACCTGGGACAGCTTCCGCTTTTTCTTCTGCGGCTTCGGGGTCTTGGCAGGGGTGCCAGGGCTTGTGGTGCTGGGGTCTGGGGCTGGCCCCTTGGGGGCAGGCGTCCCACTCTCTGGGGCCTGGGCTGGCGCCCGGGCCTTCCTCTTGTGTCTCCTCTTCTTGCCTGTGCTAGGGGGCTGGTTTCCGGCGGAGGCTGCGGGCTTGGCATCCTCCTCTGGCACTGCACCCTCCGACTTACGCTTCTTGCGCTTCTTGGTCTCTGGCAAAAACCCCTTCTTCTTCCTCTTGGTGCTGACCGGGGTCTCCGTAGCACTGGGGGCTTCCTTGGCATCCTTCTTCCCCGATTTGGGGCGCCTGGAGGAAAGCCCATGGGTAAGAAGGCGTCCAGTGGGGACAGGCCACCCCTCTGCTCCCATGGGACCAGGCTGTCCACAGCCCCCCCCAGGGTCTCCCCGGTGCCCCCATGGTCTCCCCTGTCCTAAGGGTCCCCCCCAGCATCCCCCCCAGCCCCCAGGACGCACTGCACGCCAAGCGCCTTCATGGCCTGCCAATAGAGATCGTGGAGGCGGCTGGAGCCCGCTGAGTGCTCTCCCAGCTGCCTGCCCTGCAGTACGGCCCGCACAGCGGTCAGGTCCACGGTCAGCTTCTGCAGGACAGGGGACACTGTGGCTGAAACCCTAATAGGAGGCAGGGCCTCCGCCTGGCTCTGGGTCCCCATCCTGCCACCCCTGCCCCTCGTGCACCCCTGGCTGCCCCTCCTGCCTGAGCATCCCGTCCCCCTCACGCTGTAGGGAAGAGCCCCCAATCCCTTCTTGCTCCCCACTCAGGCCTCTCCCTGCTCCAAATTCTCTCTGTGCACATGGGAGGTGTTAATTCCAAGACCGCCCCCCCCGACTCCCTGGCTCCCTCCCAAAACTTGGGGGCTGCTCTATGCGGCCCTGGACCAGGCATCTCCTCCCCGTGGCACCCTGCACGGGGGCTCTGACCAGTCCTCCCCGAGGATGCCCAGGCATTGCCCAACTCCACCCCCCCGCCCCTGGAAACCCGCGGCCCGGACCTCCCCATCCTTCCATGGAGGGTGGTCACCGGGGACCCACCTCCTGATGGACTGTCCTGAACAGGGTGTTGAGCAGCCCCAGGGAGGACAGCTCCTTCTGCTGCTCCGATTTGGCCTGCGCCTCGCCCAGCGTCCGCAGGTTCTGGGGAGGAGACACCTGACTGAGTCGCTCTGCAGGGCTGCCCACTACCCCATGGAGCCCCGAGAGAGGCACGTCTGGGGGGAGGGGTGTCAGCCCAATCCTAGCCAAGGAGCAGGGTCTGTCCCAGAGACCCACTGTGGGTGGGAAACGCGGGCAGGGACCCCACAGCCCTCACCTCCGTGACCTTGGCCAAGATCTGGCCAACAAGCTGCTCCCACTCGGGGTCCTCAAAGCACAGCCGCAGCTCCCGTGTAGGCAAGGCCTTCTGGAGCAGCATGCAGGCTTGGGCCTGGGGGAGGGAGGGGCCCTCAGTGCATGGCCCCAAAGCTCACAGAGCCATAGACAGGCCCATGGGCCCCGGGAGCTGCAGCTCTGGGTGCACCAGTCTCCTCGGGCAGGTGCAGCTGTGTCAGCGCCCAGCCCTGCCATCTGCCCAGTGCCACCGCCCTCCAGCCTCACCAGCCCCCAAGGCCCCCACCCTGGCCTGGGGACAGCAGGTCTGAGGGGCAGGGATGGCTCTGCCCTCGCCAGGGCACAGACCCCTGGCCGGGATCGGGGACATCCCTACCTGGTGGCGGGGTCGCGCCGGGCCGCTCACATGCTGGATCACGACAGGGAGCAGGCTCTTACAGAGCACCTGGGAGGGATGGCGTGGCAGTGAGTGGGGACCTAGGCCAGGCAGGGGCATGGGGGCCACGGGGGTGGGCAGACCCCCACTCACCGGGTGCCGAGAGAAGAGGCTGAGGAACATGGGGATTGTGAGCGGACTGTTGCGCTTGGTCAGGAAAGAAGTCAGCGCAGACGAGTAGACTGGGGTCACAAGGCTTAGATCCAAGCCGCCAGTAGCCTGGGCCACGGGAGAGCGCCCACGTGAGGCCGGGGCGGGGGGCCCTGTGGGGTGGGGGGGGCTCTCTCCTGGGCCGCCACTCGCCCCCAGGCATGGGTAGGGCTGCTCACCTCCGGGGCCCTGGGCTTGGGGCCAGCTTTCTCCTTCTTCTGGGTCTTGCAGGCGGGGTCGGTGGCATTACCCTTGAGGACGCGCAGCAGGTAGAGGGCCGCATTGAAGTAGTAGAGAGAAATGGCAGTATCGGCCTGGCGGCCAGCCTGCTCCACCAGCCGCTCCACCTGGGCGTACAGAGGCCCCACGCAGCGGCCCACGTCGTGGCAGTAGTGCCGGGAGCGGCACAGGTGGTGTCTATGGGGCCATCAGGGGACAGCTGGTCACACTCCCCTGCGTCACCCTCCCCACTGCACAAAGCCAGCCTACAGGCCAGATGAGGGTGACCCAGAGCAGAACCCCCTCCCTGGGGAAGTGTGGTCCACGTGTCCTGGGTGCACCAGACTCCTGTGGAACAGCGGGCTCCGGGCCCTGAGGCCAGTCTGCATGCTCAGGGCATGTGCTCAGTCACACAGCAAACTCAACCCTGACAGATGTTGGACAGGACACAGGTGGGGGGTGTGGTGACCGACTCTACTCTTGCCTGTAACCTACACTGGCATCTCCCGTCCCTGGGCCACGTCAGCACTCAAGAAAGCAAGTCTGCCCTCCCCACCTGTGTCCTCTTTCCTGCTGCCCACCCCCCACCAGAGCTCCTGCTGACACCTCTGCGTCTGGCCCGTCCCCACTGAGATACAACCCTCTGCCCCACCTGTGCCCCCAGGGCCTGAGGAGCATGATGGCTCTCCCAGGTACCTCATCACTGGCTCAGGTGCCCCCCTCCATCCCCATCCCAGAACCACGGTAGGGGGGCTGGCAAGGAGCCTGGGCCAAGTGCAAGAGGCACACCCGCCGGATCGTGGGGAGCCCAGGGGCCCGGGTCGCAGACCGCACTCACGTGAAGATGCGGGCAGTCTTGTGCAAGAGGTCCTGCTCCTGCTTGGAGCTGCTGCTGCGCATGCTACGCCGGATGATGTCCAGCAGGGGCTCCAGCAGCTCCAGGACCAGTGGGTTCTCGGGCTGCTTGGTCACCAGCACCTCGATCAGGTCCAAAGCCTGTGGCCAGCACAGGCAGGTCAGCAGGTGTGGGGTGTGCATGGGAGGGGGGACACGGTGGTGCTGGCAGCTCTCTGGCTCACCCGAATCTGGAAGTCTCGCCGGAGCACCTTCTCCTTCCGTAGCTTGTTCTTCTCATCCCTCCGGGCCTGGATGCGCAGCTTCTGCTCGGCGAAGAGGCTGGCAAGGCTCTGGTCCAGGGCCATCATGGCCTCATCCCCCAGCTCGTCGTCATCATCATCCTCACCGTCCACTGTGCCCTGAGGAAGAGGCCCGCTGAGCGGCTGGCCGTTGGTGTGGACGCAGGCCCTCCCGCCCCAGCCCGTGGCTCACCAGGGCCTTCCCCGCCTGTAGCACTGCCATGAGCTGCTCCCGGAAGCCCTGGTCCACATCCCTGTCCCGGTCCTCCTCGTCACTGTCCTCCTCATCGCTGTCCTCCTCGCTGGCCGAGTGTTTGTCGTCCTCACTCTCTGAGCTCTTGTCCTGCAGGAGCCATTGTATTGCACCGCCTGTCGCCCACCACATATCCGCCTGCCCCACTGTGCCCAACACGTACCCCCTCGCTCTCCAGCTGCTTCTCGGAATCATCCGTGACCACCACGTTGTCCTCCTCTGGGCTCTGCTCAGGGTTCAGCACCTGCAGGTTCCCCAATGGCCAACATGTCTGTAGCGCACTCTTCCCCCTCCCCTGACCGGGCCCTGTCCAGTCTGGGCCAAAAAGCTCCTCTCAAGGAGGAAATGGAGCCTGGGAGAGGAGGCCACACTGAGACCCCTGTGGCCCCCGGGGGACCACCTGCACAGCAGTGGTCTGGGCTCGGAGGCCCCTACCCGCTCTGCGGGTCACGGTGATGAGGCAGCCACAGGACTGGGAGAGTCCCATCCAGTCCCCATCTCCCCAAAGACCCAACTCACATCCAAGATCAGCTGCAGAGCACGTGGCGTCAGGTGTGAGCAGATGTGGCTGAACACGGTCCGGGCCACCTGGCGCATCAGGTGGCTGGGCTGGGCCAGGAGGGCCAGCAGGATCTCCACCAGCACCTCCACCCACGGTGGCTCCTGGGGGTCTGCAGGTGGGACAGCTGAGCCTGGGCAGGTCCCCACACCCCATTCCACGTCCACAGGGGCCCAGGATGTGCCCTGCCCCCACCCCAGGGCTGTGACCCACTGGCAGCCTTGGAGCGAGTCCGGCGCGTCTTCTCCCCTAGGCTTTTCTTGATGCAGGTCTGGATGTCACCCAGAAGATCGCAACTCTCCACAGGGGACTGTGGGAGGGTGAGGACCAGGTCAGAGGCCGGCCCCACCCCCAGCCTTGCTGAGCCAGGGGAGGGGCCAGTAAGGCGGGCACAGTGGGGGGAGGCACAAGGCCCAGGTCCCTCACACCCAGGGCAGAGGACCCCGGGGGCCGCGGCTTTTGTACCACATGGGGCCACAGGGCCTGGAGCCCAACGTCCCCACCACCACCTGGGGTGACAAGACCAGCTGGGTCAGGGGCTTGGACCCCCAGCACTCGTTACTTTGAACGAACTCAAATCCAGTTTTGCGCCATCTTGCTGGGGTGAGCCCAGACCACAGTCTCCACCGGGGACTGGGGCACCTGCACCGCCTGCGTGGCCTCTGGCACTGCAGAGGAGCCCAGCGGGGGAAGACATCTGGAGATGCTGCCATGGGACGGGCTGGCACCAGCACACAGGACACGACCTTGGGGCGCAGAGCCCCAGGCACACCCGCTCACCCCAACCTGCCACTTGGCTTCTGGTGGGTGAGGTTCCAGGACAGGATGTCAGGCCCTCACTCCTCAGCTGACAGCGGACAGAAGTGCCCTGAAAGTGCCCCATGTGCCATGACTGCCCACAGCAGGCCCCTCCCCACAGGCCATACTTTCTCCTGCACACCCGCCACCTCCGCTTAGGAAGGCAAGTCTGGGGGCCTTTGTGGGGCAGGGAGTCTGACCCCAGCGTGAATCCCAGGCAGCAACTGTGTGGTTATTCTGCGCCACACGACTTGCACAGCCTCCACCCCACTTACCCCCGTACCTTGAACAAGTAGACGCCCACCAGGAAGAGCAGGTGCTGGAAAGCACTGGCCTTGGCCTTGGCCTCTGGGGGGCAGGCGTCCAGCTCCTTCAGCGTCTGCAGCATCCTGGGGTGACATGGGCATGCTCTCAGGCCACCATCCCCCACTGGACCTCAGGTGTCCCACCTCCCCATTGGCAACCACAGCCCCTTACTGGTCCCAAGCCTGGCGCTGCTGCGAGCTGAAGGGCGTCAGGGGAGTCACATTGCGGCTGCGGTTCAACAGCGAGTCCGCGAACTGTACCAATCGGTGGGTCCAGGGTGGCTGGTCCTGGGTGGGCTCTGGCGCCTGCCTGAACTGCGTGCTGAGGGTCTGCAGCAGGCTGGGCAAGGATGGGGCTGGGGTCACAGGCTAGGCCGCCCGCACCCTGACCTGCTGGAGCTCACTAGGCCTCTGTGTTCTCCAAGCCAAGAAGCCCTCCACCCAGCCTGCCCGCAGCTCACCTGAAGAAGGCACTGCTGACCACCTCCCGGGTCCGGCTCTCCAGAGGGAAGGAGAACCGCTGTTCGGTCTCTGGAATCTGGGATGTAGGCTTCTTTGTTTCGAAGAACGAGTGGAAGAAACAAAACCTGGAGAGGGTGGGAGAGCCAGGGATGGCCGCAGCCCCCTCCCAGGAGGGTACCACCCAGCGCCCAGGGCCAGTAGCGGCACAAGGAACGTTTCCCAAGTCTCATCTCCAGCCTGCACAAACAGGCTCTGCACACAAGGGCTGCCCCCTCCTGGAACCATGGTGAGGGCTGCAGGAGACCCCCTGAGACAGGAGGCCAGTGTTGGGGGCCCCCGCAAGGGGTACGAGTGGCCCTCCAGTGGTGACCCAGCCCCCAGGCTTCTGGCTCCAGGGAGACCACAGCAGGTCTAGGACCAGACAAAAGGCCCATTCTTGTCCCCCGTGGGGTGCGGGGGGCAGAGCCTGCCCTACCTGGCCACCTCCTCAATCACATCCTCCTCCTTCTCTGCATGCAAAGCGTCCACCATGCTGACCAGGCGAAGGATGACCCACTTCCGCAGCCGCAGCACAGCACGCTCAGGCCTGGTGGGTGGGAGCCAGGTTACGGGAGCCACTCAGGTTCTCTGCCCCCCACCCTGGAGACAGACACTAGCTCCTCCGACCACAGTGCAGGAGCACATGAGGAAACCCAGGCCCTGTCTGAGTTCAGGGGCTCCCCTGCCCTTCCCTTGCCCTGCCCAGGCCCCGCAGGAAGGAGGGCTGAGCTCTCCCGGCTCCACTTGGCCACTCACACGTGCAGCGAGGCATCCTGGGCTTTCTTCTGGCTGTTGGTGCTGAAGTCCACCAGGGAGTCCAGGTCAGGCTGGAGAAACATGTCCCGCAGCCAGGCCACGTAGCCCTTGAGGGCAGGGGCACTCAGGGATCGCACGACCCTCCAGAACGTAGGCAGGACAGGGAGGCCCTGGTTGGTGACGCACGTGAAGGCCACCACCACAGCCAGCTGCCGCTCGGGGTCATCCCGGCAGCCTTCCAGGAAGGCACTCAAGTACTCGTTCATCTCCGGAGCAAACTTGAACTGGTTTGGGAGCTGCGAGGAGTCAGGCCCAACATTGGGGTCACCAGCCAGGAGGCCCACAGCCCTGCCAGCCTCTCCCCAACAGATGAGACTGAGGCCTGGGAAGCCCAAGCCCTGTACGCAGCCAGGCTGAGCCAAGCCGTGACCCCGACGCCATCCACCTGCTCCTGCCCCACGTGGCCCTCCGCCCACCCCCACCTGCTGTATCTGACAGGGTGCTTTCTAGGCCCAGGACGGAGGAGCAGCGGAGCAGGGTGCAGACGGGCTGTTCTATACTCTGACCAGGTTCAAACCCCACATCTCAAGCACCTGGCTATAGCGCTATGGGGCTCAGCACCCAGCACTGCCCACGGGGGCACCACAGCCACGAGGCTTTGGGTGGTGGCGGGTTTCACGTTCATGACAACCCTTCACACTGGGCCCCTTGTGGCATCTCACAGATAAAGAAAGCGTGGCACAGAAAAAGCCGGCCACTAACTTTTCAGGGTCATGGAGTTCCAGGTGGTGCATCTGGGACATGGAGCCGCCGATCTGGCCTCCCTGCCCCACTCCACACAGAACAGAAACCCGCTGTGGGGATGGGAGGTGAGGACAGCCCCCCAGGAGTACTTCCTGGGCACCGGGGAAGCCATGAGCGCTCTAGGGGCTCTAACCCTATCACATTCACAGCACCTAAGGAAGACACCAGTCGCAACAGAGGCGGCAGGCCCAGGCCGGGGGAGTCAGCCTGGCTCTCTACTCTGAACTCCTAACCAGCACCTGATTCTCCCATCCAGCGTGCAGTGTAGCATGGGGCCATGCACAGTGCTCAGTATGTCAGGGACCAAGATGACTCTCCCCACTGACACCAGCTGGGGACGGGGAAGGTCTGACCTGGCTAAACTACCACCAGGTGGAAGGGACAACCAGTTCCCCAGCAGGACCACCGAGGTAGGAAGACCAGGATGCTGCAGCAAAGAGCAACCTTCTCGAGAAGCTGACCCAAGGGGTGGCCTGCCCCTCCTGGCAGTGCTGGGCTGCTGGGGGAGGGGGGATACCCACCTTAGCAGTGACCATGTGCTCCCCAAAATGCCGGATCAGGTCCCCCTGCATCACCAGTGGCAGCTGCTCCTTGGACAGCAGGGGCAGGGCAGTGCCCAGCAGGCGGAAACAAAGGTAGCTGAGGGGTGTGCAGCAGAGCCTGGTCAGAGCCTGGGCCACACCAAGTGGTGTCTGGGGCCCCGAGCCCACCCCACCACCGAACAGGAAAGGGGGTGTGCAGAGGACAAGCGCCACACGCACCTGGCTGGCCAGAACTGCTTCTTCAGCAGCCCCTGCTCCACGACTTCCTTCCAGAACCATGGGAACCTGCCCTCCTGAAGCGCCAGGCGGAGCAGGTCCAGGGCCACAGTGGGCAGCTTGCGCTCCTTCTTCACAGAGGCAGCCGCCGTCTTCAGGACGTTCACCAGTCTAGGGAAGGGATGGAGGGAACTCAGGGGGCACCGGCCAACCAGACAACAGGGTCCCTAGGGGAGCCCATCCTCCCACATCCCTCACACCTGGGGATGTTCTCATCTGAGAACAAGTTGACGGGTCCTATCAGCTCCTTCAGCTTCTCAGGCACCTTCTGCTGGGCCAAGAGGAAGAGCTCCAGGTGCTCAGGGGAGCCCAGCACCGAATTTAAGTCCGCCTTGAGGACTTTTGGCAGGATCTCCTGCAACACGGCTTCCGGGACCTGGGGCGGGGACACAGGTTGGAGTGGGGGTGGCGGCAGCAGCTCCCCCAGCACCCTGTGTCACCTCTCCTGCCATGTAAGCCCCACGGGCTGTTCCATCTGCCTAGGGTCCCATGAGGTCCCGACAGTGCCAGTCTGGGGTGGGATAGCCACAATCCACCCTGGCAAGCATCAGGATCGTTACATGGTACAGGCTGAAAAGCTCAACCTCCCCCACCCCCCAGTCCCAGGATTCTAGTAACTACCTGCTGGTGCTAACTAGCTACTTTTAAAATTATTCCTCTCGGTTTTTTTTTTCAGGAGTGGCTCATTTCTTACAGGAGGTAAATGGAGAGCTAGGACTTGGATTCAGGTCCTTCTAGCTCTGGGGCCAGGGCTATGCCAGTCCTTGCCTCTTCCTCAAGAGCAAAGGGTTCTAGATACGAGCACACCTCCATTTCCCAAGCAGGGCAAGGAGTCCTGGGGGGTTCCTCTCCATCCAAAACAACACATTTAATGTATTTGCCACATATTAGGTGCTATTCTAGGATCATATTGTCCAATGTGGCAAACGCTGAGCTCTTGGAACGTGCTAACCTGACTGGAAATGTGCTATTAGGTACAAAACACACAACAGACTCTAGAAACCTGATGTGAAAAGAACATAAAGACACTCTGCACGTTTTTACACTAACTTTGTGTTGAAATACTGCTCCAAGTACGTTAGACTGAACACCTATCTACGACATAGCTCTCCCTAGAACATCTGTCTTCCTCTGCTCTCTTCAGTGTTTCCACATCGGGAGCGATGCCAGAGGTCCTGTGGCTGTTAAGCCCATACCTCAGACAGTATGTCCACCAGGGCCTTCTGAGGCTGTTCCTGCAAGTGGTTGTGGTGCTGGGCAAGGATCTGCAGCAGCTTTACCGCCTTCATCAGGGCCTCTGAGTCCTGGTGCCCACAGTGGGGAGAGGATATATAAGCAGAGCATGCCACGGACCCCCAGCACTCCCAAGCCCCTCCACGTACCCTTACCCCCAAAGCGCTTACCTTCACTAGCCTGCCTGATTGAAAGAGGGCGAGCACCCCAAACAGGTTTGCAAAAAGAGCAGGTCTCATTATGGCCTAAAGAAGGATTTCAGGCTGAGATAAAAAGGGCCTGAGTAACCCCACTCTGGGGCTGCCGATCTAAAGCCACTAGCTCTCACCTTCTTCGCTTTCTGCAGGTCATGCTTCTCCTGTATCTGCTGCAAGACGCTGCACAAGGGGATGTCTTCAAAAGACTGTAACAGCTGTGGGGTTGAGGGGGGAGCAGGAGGGCGAGAGGGGCTCAGGGCGGAGGTCCAGCCTCCTCCCACGGCTCCCTCCAACTAGTACCCAGAGGCCCTGGTGCCCCTTGAAACTGCCCTTGCCCGAGCAGCGCTGGTGTGAAACGCTGCTGCTCAGCCCAATCTAGCCTCCCTGGCTCATGCCCACCCACTCTACCTCCACCGCCTGCTCTGAGCTGCCCACAGGGGGTTCCTGAGGGACTGGGTCTGTAACGGCCTCCCACATGCCCTCCCACATGCCCTCGTGCCTCAGGGGTGGCCTATACCCAGCGGAGTTACCCCTGGAAGAGAAAAAGCCCTGATCCCTGAAAATACAAAGCAACCCACCCCGGAGCTCACAATACCCCCTAAATGCACCTCTGAGACCAGCCAACCCCTGGGCCCAAGCAGGAAACCAGCTCGCCCTCCCCTCCACCGCCTGCACTTCTCTGCGGGCGGCAGGCCTGCGGGGACGCCAGCTTCGGCTCGGATGCCACCAACGCCCGGACCACCGGCTCCGCATGCTGCTGAGACGAGCACCCCCCCAGCTTCTCCCTTGTCCCCGCTGCTCCGACCTGCACCGCTGGGCCCCTTCCAGGAGCCGCCTCCTCACCTGTGCCAGGGCCACACTGTAGCAGGGCCGGGCAGTCTCCCGGCCGGCCCCGAGCCCGGTGACGAGGCGCTTCAGGGCGTACTTCATCTCGGACCCCTGCCCAGCAAGCGCGTGCAGCGGTCAGAACGGTCGTGCCGCGCTGGCCCGGGGCCCCCCGCCGCCGCCCCGGGCCCCTCGGCCCCCCGCCCCGTGCACCCCCCCGCCCTCCTCCGCGGCCCCGGCCCCCCGCCCCTCCGCCTCCCCCGCCCTCCTCCGCGGCCGCCGCCGCCGCCGCCGCCGCCGCCGCACCTGTGGCCTCGCGCGCAGATACTCCAGCAGGTGCTCCGTGGCCGCCAGCCGCGTCTCCTGCTCCGGCTTCGCGATGTCCCAGAAGAAGTCCAAGAACTCGCGGCTCTGCTTCAGCAGGCCCTCACGATCGGCGGGCCGGGCGCCGCTGTCGGCCGCCCCCCCGGGGCTCCCAGGCTCCGCGGCCGCGCGGCTCTCCGTCTCCGCCATGCTCCCGACCACGTGGGCCCGGCGCGGCCTCTTCCGGGTCAGGTCGCGGCGCCTGCGCACTGGGTACCCGGGGGCGAGGCCCGCCTGGCGGGCGGCGGGCGGGCGGGCGGGGCGGGGCGGGCCGCGCGGTCCGCGCGGGGCGGATTGATTTATTTTTTATTTAAAGATTTTATCTACTTATTCATGACCGAGGCAGAGATTGAGTGAGAGGCAGAGACACAGGCGGAGGGAGAGCTGGCTCCGTGCGGGAGCCCGACGCGGGACTCGATCCCGGGCCCCCAGGATCACGCCCGGGCTGCGGGCTGCGGGCTGCAGGCGGCGCCACACCGCTGGGCCGCCGGGCGTGCACCAGGGGCTGCCCAGGGTTGACTGATTCCAAGACTTACTTATTCTACAGCGAGCGAGCGAGCGAGCGAGCGAGCAGGGGGAGGGCAGAGGCGGAGAGAGCTTCAGGCGGACTCCCCGATGGGCAGAGAGCCTGATGCGGGGCTCGATCCCACCACCTGCGCTGAGATCAGGACCTGAGCCGAGACCGAGAG
This sequence comes from Nyctereutes procyonoides, assembly GCF_905146905.1. Classification (NCBI taxonomy): domain Eukaryota; kingdom Metazoa; phylum Chordata; class Mammalia; order Carnivora; family Canidae; genus Nyctereutes; species Nyctereutes procyonoides. Next base: position 59,063,686 of record NW_026575140.1, on the reverse strand, counting down.
CCGGATCCTTACCCCACCGAGCCCTCCAGGCACCCCCCCCCCCCCCGCTGGGGTTTTAATCTGAGCGCGGCTACAAAGTCCTCGGAGGGATTGCAAGCCTTGATGCTGTTTACATTCTTGAAAGCTTATTCCTCGGCCACTTGGGGAGAGGATTGTAGGATTGCAGGGGGAGGATCTACCCAATGGGTACTGGCGGGCAGGGGTGGAGCAAAGTAATAGGTCAGTCCAGCGACTTAGACTTCAGAGCTGGTGTAGGGAAGAAGAGACAGGGCTAACCCAGCCAGGTAGACAGAGGCACCGCTTAGCTCAGGGCGTGACCCTGAAGTCCCAGGATCCAGTCCCACATCAGGCTCCCTACACAGAGCCTGCCTCCCCCTCTGCCTGTGTCTCTGCCTCTTTCTATGTCTCTCATGGATAAACAAACATCTTTAAAAAAAAAAAGAAAAAAGGTCCATGGAATCAGAGGGAACTTCTGCGAGGGCAGGGAGGAGCCAGGTGGGCCCCCCTGTGCCTGCACTAGAGATGCAGTCTCTGGAGGGTAGCAGCCCTAGGGACCCCAGCCCTGGGGGATGAGGGGGCGGGCCATGTCAGGGTCAATACCCCCCTCCTTAGATCCCACAACCTCACCTCCTATCCCTCCTCTCAACCCCTTCCTTGCTCTGCTGCTTTCGGGATATGAAAACGTGTACCTTGTGTAGACGCCGCCCCAGGAGGCAGAGGGTTGAGCGGGGCAGGGGCAAGCCTCTGGACCCTAGCCAGGGCTCTGCTGTGCTGCCCGAGGGGGAAGCCACGGCAGGCACCTGGGAACCTGGGAAGCAGAATTGGCACAGGCATCCAGGAGATTTGATATTTATTTTGTTTCCAGATCAGCTGACAGAGGTCAGCAGAGGGTGGGTGTCCTGAAGAGGAGGCCAGAGAGGTCTTCCTGCCCCTCCCATGGGGCCTGCGGCCAAGGCACAAGCTTGGCACCCTTCTACCTGTCCTTCTCAGAGCTGGATCTGAACTGAGGGCTGACGCTGCGGCCTGGTGCTCTTACCCCATTACCCTCAGTATCCTTAAGCGAAAAAAGACCCAGATCTGGAGTCCAGATTGGTGACCAGGTCAGAGGCTGTGAGCACATAATTTGTGCACACTCTGCATGCACGTCATCCCTGCCGGGCCTGCAGACCTGAGAACCCCCACCCCACCCTCACTGCTACACACTGCCTCCTGCTTAGAAGCCCTGGAAGGTGCAGCAGCCACTGGGGATGCTGGAGACGTGGGCGTGCTCTGCATGAGCGGCCACCTGGAGCAGGATCCCTTGGCCGCAAATGCTAGTGTTCTGTGTTGGTCCCTGGTGCTGCCAGTGCTGGGCCTGGTTTTGGGACCCAGCCAGGTGACCAAGCAGGGCACGAGTTGTGACCCTGGCCACATCAGGAGCTCCTGAAGCCACCAGCCCCAGCACATCAGCATCTGTGTCATCCAAGCTGCTGTGAAGGACAAGGGGGCAGGCCCAGGCACTAGTGGCAGGTGCAGCCACCAGATCACTAAGTAGAACCCCAGTGCTTGGGGACAGGTGTCCAGAGCCAAAGGAGCTGTTGAGTGAGGAGATTAGAAGGAGCATGGAGCCAGTGCTGTCTATGGTGGCCAGGACACTGCCCACAGGGGTCACAGGAGTTTGTGGGAGTGGTGGGCAGAGGTCGGGAGGGGGCCTTCCAGAATGCAGGGCTGCCTGCAACATGGCCAGCAGCTCTGGGCCAGCAGAGGGGCTGCGGGTGGTGGACAGGACACCCTGGGGCACAGCCAGCTGCAGTGCCGGCTCCAGGGAGGGTGTGGGCCCCACGGAGGGTGCCTGCAGCCCCAGGTCTCTGAGTAGTGGCCTCAGTAGGGCCTCCCCGGCGAGGTCTGGGGTGGGGGCCAGTGCTGCCCTGTGTAGCACAGCCGCCAGGCTTGGGTTGGTGGCTCGGGCCCCAGGGCCCAGGGGCGTCCCGTCACTGTGGCATAGCAGCGGACAGAGGCCCTCTGTGCCCTGCGCGGCCAGAGCCCCAGCCAGGGCCGTGTCTACCAGGAAGCCCTCCTGAGCCAGCGTGCTGGGGCCAGCCAGCAGCTGTGGCCAGGGCAGGTGGCCGAAGTGCATGTGCAGCAAGCGCAGAGTCTGCAGAGCAGACGGCAGCCCCAGGCCCGGGGCCAGGGTCCGGGCTGGGCCCGACGTCAGGGCGGTCGATCTGCCCGAGGTGCCGTTATGGAAGAGACCCCAGAACATGGCACCTGCAGGGGAGAAAGGGGTCACACAGGACTCGGTGACACGGGGGTCGGGAGTCACTGCCTGGGCTGGAGACAGGGGTCGTTAACCAGGCCTGGGGTCATGATCCCTCGGACCTTGGAACAGGGGCCACAGCCCAGAGTGGAGGCTCCTAACTCTCCTGGGTCCTGCCACCAACCGGCCTTGAGCTTGGGGCCCGAGTTCCCGGGCACCGAGCAGGCCTGGGGTGGAGGGTCACTGACCTAGCCCCGTGGCGTGAGGGTGCACCACTGCCAGACACAGAGCTGCTCCCACTCCGGCGTCCACCACGTTGCCACCCGCGGCAAGCAGCTCTCGGCCCAGGTGGGAGCACATGGCTGCAACAGAAGGAGACGGTGTTGGGTGGGGAGGGTCCGCAGCCAGGGCCCCCCCACCGTCCCTTCCCCAGCACCTCCCGGCACTGACCTGCAGGGCTGATGGTGGCACCGCGGTGGTACACGCCGGGGGTGTGGGAGTGCCCACTGGGCGGGGCTGCTCCTGAGCCCGGGCTTCCTGTGGGGTCGCCCCTGGCATGGAGTTGCCTGGCGGCCAGTGAGAGGCCAACGGCCAGCAGCAGCAGAGCAGCGACTAGGCGAGCCCAGGCCCCGGGCAGCCTGTCAACCTTTCTCCTGCCGAGACAGGTGTCCTGAGCTGAGGTTGGGGTCGGGGACAGCCAAGAATCCCAAGAGAACCCTGGGAATATTTCCCAAAAGTTTTGGTCTAACTTGGGAGAGGAGTTCAAGCCGGCCAAGGAGAAGGTCCTCCTGGCACAGTGCAGACAGGACATGGTGCCCGGGAGGGGTTTGGGGGAGCAGGGCTGCTGGGGTGGGCATCTCTGAGGAGGACGCTGGAGAGGCAGGCTTGGGCCAGGCCGGCGTGAGTCCTGTGGGCTTGGCTGGTGGGACGAGTGAGCCCTGCCAGGTGTTGCCGGGCTCCAACTTGCTGAGCAGGTGCCTCCTGTACCTCCCAGCCTTTCCCCGTTCACCCCGAACGTTCCTGGAGCCCAGCCAAGCATGGGGGGCCTGCCCCCACCCCCACCTTTGGGGCTCCAGAAGGGGGGACACGCTGGCCTTGGGCCTGAGTTGCCAGGTGCCCAGGCTGGTCCTTGACTCACCTCAAGGAGTCCTGGGGGCTCCAGGAATTGGGAATGACCAGCTCCAACGTCTCTGTCTCCTCCTCCTCCTCAGATCCCAAACTTGGATCCCAGAGCGCCAGCTTTTGGTAGAGCACAGGCCCTGCGGCGGGTTCCATGACCCCGCGGTGCTCACGCCAGCTCTCCTGCTGGTCAGCCTCCCCCACTGAGTCCCGGCCTCGCCTCGCCTGCACTGGGCGGTGGGTGGGGGGTGGGGAGGTGGAAGCAGCCCCGGGGAAAGGTGGTGTGGAATCTAGAACAGGTCTGGGCAGAGCGCAGGGCCAGGGCGGCTGCGAGCGATTGCCCCATCAGGGCATGGGGCCTAGGGGCTCACGGGGCTGGGGGCTCGGGAGGGCGTGCAGCCCGGAGGGGTGGGAGGAGCCCAGCCTCGGGGAGGCACCGCAGGCCTGAGACCAGGCCGGGACCCCCGCGGCCCCCTGAGCTTCGCGGATCGCCCCTGGATCCCTCTGCCCGTTGGGGACACAGTGTGGTGTGGGTCAGGCTCAGCATGCGACTCGGCACTGGTGTGGGCAGCCAGGGCCTTCTCTGGGAGCAGCCTGCAGGGTGGGACTCCCTGGGGTGTCGTCGTGGGGCTCCTGTCCAGCAGGTGGCACTGCAGGCCTCCGGGGGCCCAAACGTGGACACACAGGGGTGGGGGGGGGCCCTCTGCTCCCTACACACCTGTGCTGACCTGTCCCCCGTGATCACGGCGCACCGCCATCTTGCCAGCCTCACATCCTGACTCCCAGACATGTCCCCGCCTCCCGTGGCCGGGTCAAGGCCACCCCCCCTGTGTGCTCTCTTGTGCCCAAGATGGCGAATCCGAGAAACCGCCAAGGAGCCGACACCGACGCAAACACACGAGGGTTTATTTACAAGCTCGAGCTTGGGTCCAAGTGTACCTGACGCAGCGGAGCAGGGACTTGGACCCCGAGACTAAGAGGTGTAGCAGCTTTATAGGAGCCAGTGGCCAATGGGATACGCAGAAAGTCGCACAGTCGTGCTGGTCCACTGAACTGGATTTCGGGTTAGGGTGTGCCCTGGTCTTTGACTAGGGCGGGGCAGTGCCCTAAGTAATAAGCAGTCAGCACAAGGGGGGGTGCAGCCCAAAATAGAGTCAGTCCTGCTCTGCTTGTCCAGGGGTAGGGGATTTTGTTAAATTTCCTGAGTCCCACATTCCCTCCTTTTTCAGAGGATCCTATACAGGACCCAATCATGGGTCCAGGTTGCTCTCAGAGTGAGCCAGGGGAATGATTAAACCAGGATTCTCACCAACCTTGTTGCTGTTCTTGCTCTTATTTACAGTTAAGGCAGCACATAACCCCCCCACCCTTTGTTGTAAGAAGACTAAGTCTAATCCCTTTCTATTTTGAAGGACAACCTAGGACTAGGGAGTCTTGGAGGTGGGAAATAAGTGAGAACGGCGCAGTCTTAGCTTTAGGGGATTGTCCTTGTCCGGTTGGCTTTTCCATTCTGGAACAAAGTCCGTGAGAACGGTGTGTGGGTCAGCTGGCCGGCCGGACGTGGGTGTAGTGGACCCAGGGAGTAATCCCGTCGACCTGGAGAGGGGTGGGAGTGGTCGGGATCACGGTGTAAGGTCCCTTCCAGCGAGGTTGAAGTGTCCGGTGTTGGTATCTCCGCACGTACACCCAGTCACCTGGCCGCTATCGATGGGGGTCCGGGGGTGGCCCAGTCTCATAGAGGGCCCTCAGCTTAGGCCACACCTGCTCATGGGTTCATTGTAACATTTGGAGGGAGAAAAGAAGTTGGTGATCATCAAATTCAGCAAGCACCTCAGGTTTTAAATTGGGGATAACAGGTGGAGGAAGACAGAACATGATTTTGTAGGGAGTCAGTCCCATCTTATATGGGGAGTTCCTCACCCTGTATTGGGTGAAGGGGAGGAGAGTCACCCAGTCCCCGCCAGTCTCCAGGGCTAATTTAGTTAAGGTCTCCTTTAATGTTCTGTTCATCCTCTCTACCTGTCCTGAGCTCTGGGACATATATGTACAATGTCATTTCCAATCTGCCCCAAGTACTAGGGCCACTCCCCGTGTTACCTTAGAGATGAATCCTGGGCTGTTATCTGATCTGATCCTAACAGGAAAACCATACCTCGTAAGATGTCTTCCAGCAGTTTCTTGGTCACGGTCTGTGCCATTTCATGTTTGGTGGGAAATGCCTCTGTCCATCCTGAAAAAGTATCTACAAACACTAGTAAATACCTATACCCGTATTTTCCAGGTTTTACCTCAGTGAAGTCCACTTCCCAGTAGGCTCCTGGGCGGTCCCCTTGGAGCTGGGTGCCTGGGTTAAATCCACGGGCAGAGGCATCTGTTAATTGGCATGCGTGGCAGCGTGCCACAATCTATTCGATCTTTCCTCGAGAGTCTTTAATAGTGATCTTTGCATGTCGTATGAGGTCTTCCATCTTCCTCGTGCCCATGTGAGTACTCCGATGCATTTGGGATAGGACTCGCCGTCCTAGTTCCTCTGGCAAGATGATGCTGGAGTCTGCGGCCCTCCACCAGCCACGCAAGCACTGGGTCATAGGCTAGCGTTTGATCCAGTGTAAGTCAGCATCAGTATAGTTGGGGGTGTCAGGCAGGGTCGGTGCCCCCGGTTCCGGGTAGAGTGGTAGCTAAGACCTGGGTCACCAGAAGGGCTGCCTCTTTTGCTTTTAAATCGGCTAGCCGGTTTCCCCTGGCTACTGGCGTGTCTGCCTTTTGGTGCCCCAGACAACAGATGATGCCTAGGGCCTTGGGCAGCCAGAGGGCCTTTAGGAGTTCAAGAATCTCCATTTTGCTTTTAACAGTCTTTCCCTCTGCTGTTAGAAGCCCTCTCTCCCTGTAAAGGCCTCCATGGATGTGAGCGGTGGCAAAGGCGTACCTGCTGTCGGGGTAGATGTTTATTCATTTACCTTCCCCCATGGTCAGCGCCTTGACCAGTGGGATCAGTTCTGCCCATTGAGCCGACATTCCGGCTGCCAGTGGCTCTGCCAGACAGCTGGCCATTGATGCCTTTCTCAGGGTCCATCCATTCAAAGGTGAAGAGGTCTTGGCTCCTGGGTGCTAAAGGCAGGCTGAAAAAGGCATCTTTTAAATCTAATACTGTATATCAAGTTTTGTCTGGAGGCAGGGTGGAGAGGAGGGTGTATGGGTTTGGACCATAGGGTGCATATCCTCTACTCGCCGGTTGACTTCCCTCAAGTCCTGGACTGGCCTGTAATCGTTAGAGTGCGGTTTCTGAACCAGCAGCAAGGGAGTGTTCCATGCCGATTGGCAAGGCCTTAATATGCCCGAGTCCAGTAGTCGCCGTATGTGGGGTGTGATTCCCTTTCGTGCTACCAGAGGCATGGGGTATTGGCGGGCCCTGACAGGGTCTGCCCCCGGCTTTAGTTCTATGTATATGGCCGTTGGATGTTGGGCCAGCCCGATTCCCCCAGTTTCTGCCCACGCTTGGGGAAATTCCCGCGGCCAACGGTCAATGTCAGTCATTGGGGCTGAGGGCATTTGGTGGAGACAATATTTGTCTTCTAAACTCAGGACAAGCACCTGAATCGGGTGCCCTTCTTGTTTAGGACTTTTGCTCCTTCGAGGTGGAAGCAAATTTGCGCCCCCATCTTGGTGAGCAAATCCCGACCTAACAACGGGTAGGGACACTCAGGGATGACCATGAAGGAGTGGGTTACCCGGCCCGTGCCGAGATCCACAGTTCTTTGGGTAGTCCATGAGTATTGTTTGGTGCCCGTGGCCCCTTGCACCCATGATGTTTTGTTTGCCAATTTTCCTTGGGGTTGTAATAAAACTGAATGTCGTGCCCCAGTGTCCACTAGGAATTCAACAGGTTGCCCCTCCACTTTAAGAGTTACCCTGGGCTCGGGGAGGGATGCCAAACCCTGGCTTTCCTAATCATCCTGGTCCTCCATTTCTAAGATCTTGGCAAGGGCCTTAGATCTTTTGTTAGGGCAGTTTTTTACCCAATGGCCCTCCTCTTTGCAATAGGCACATTGGTTTTTGTTCATCTTAGGGCGTTCCCAAGGGGGACCAGGGCCATCCTCCTTAACTGTCCCTGAAGCCAGCTTCTTGAGGTGCCTCTGTCTTTCCTGTGGGTCGTCCATGGTTGTGGCCAGCAGGATCTTGGCCAGATTTCGGGTCTGCCGGTCACTTAGTTTGGTTTGTTGTTCTTCCAGACTTTCTCTATTATTATAGACTCGTTCTGCCACTATCACTAAGTCCTGCAAGCTCTTCTCTCCCAGTCTCTCTACTCATTGCAATTTCTTTTTAATATCCGGAGCAGCCTGGTTAACAAAAGCCATGATAATTGCGGCCTTTGTTTCTGGGGCTTCTGGGTTCATAGGGGTGTACTGTCTAAAAGCCTCTATGACTCTCTCTAAGAAGGCTGCTGGACTCTCATCCTTGCCCTGTCTTACACCATATACCTTGGCCAGATTGGTCGGCTTGTGCACGGCAGCCTTGAGACCTGCCATTAGAGTCTGGCGGTAGACCCAGAGTCTCTCCTTACCTTCAGCTGAGTTGTAGTCCCAGGGCGGGATAAAGGAAAGGCAGCATTTATGAGGTCTGGGTTTTGAGTCGGCTGTCTGTCCTCTCCCAGGACAGACTTCCGGGCTTCCACCTGAATTCATTCTCTTTCCTCGGTGGTGAAGAGAACCTGCAAAAGCTGTTGGCACTCCTCCCAAGTAGGCTGGTGGGTAAAGAGAACAGTATCTAAAAGCCTGATTAGACCTCTCGGATTATCAGAGAACTTTGCATTTTGGGTTTTCCAATTATATAAATCACTGGTGAAGAACGGCCAATATAACATTAGCTGTTCGCCAGTCTCATCGGGGGGCCCCATGGCTCAGAGAGGAAGGGTGGTGGAATCAGTTGGCCCTACATTCGGAGGTGGGGCCATCCGGTGGGTCCGACCACGTGTCCCTGCTGCTGGCCCGCGCACAGGGACTCCCTCGTCAGGGAGGGGTGGTGCCCCTTCTGCAGCTCCTGATGCCTCCAATGGAGGAGCAGAAGCAGGGAGGGATGCCCAGTAGGGTGGTGGGTGAATCAGGTCCTCTGGGGAGGAATCCTGGAAGACTGGATGAAGGGGTGCTTCAGGCATAGAGTTGGTCTCCTTTTTGGCTTTCTGCAGGGCTAGAATCTCTGTGGGTCCTGCTTTGGGGGGTAAAAATGGTTTTAGCCAAGGAGGGGGATTCTCGATCATGTCCTGCCAGATCAGGATGTAGGGCACCTGGTCAGAGTGGCCGTCCGGTTTGTCCCTGAAGACCACGGCCTTAACCTGTAAGATAATAGGTAGGTGAAAAGTTCCTTCTCTGGGCCATCCCATGCCAAAGGTTGGCCATTCTGATATGCAATAAATTTGGAACCTCTTTCTCCATATGTCTATGCTCAGAATACAAGCTCTTTCCCTAATATCCGAGAAGTGAGAGAGCATAAGAGATAGGGGAGTGGTTTCTGTCTCCCCCATTATGTCCCAAATCCACACCAAGACACAGACAGTAGAGACGATTAACAAGGACACAACAACAGAGACAAATGCACAAACAGTTAGCAAGGACATAGTAACACAGACAAACGTGCAAATGGTTAACAAGAAACGGTAACAGACAAACGTTCCGTGCGGCCGCGGAAACAAAACAGAAAGTAACCTGAAGGGCTGGCAGCCGTCCCTCCTTACAGATGAGGACCCCGTCCTCTATACAGATGAGGACCTCTGTCCTCCTTACAGATGAGGACCCCGTCCTCTATACAGATGAGGACCCCGTCCTCCAGGCAGGGGCAAGGGACGTCTCCTCAAGACCCCCAGTCGACGGCCCGCCAGCGCGTCCACCTAAGCCAAAGCCGACCCAATACAGATTGGAATTCCTACAGGTACAGTACAGTTCAGAGCTCTCAGAAAATATGCGTGCAAAAGGTGGAAATAGTTGAGTGCACTCACCACGCGTGAAACCCTCTGGATGGGGTCCTGGAGGTTTCTTGGATCCCGGACAAGCCCCCAAATGTTGTGCCCAAGATCGCGAATCCGAGAAACCGCCAAGGAGCCGACACCAATGCAAACACACGAGGGTTTATTTACAAGCTGGAGTCTGGGTCCAAGTCCCTGCTCCGCTGCGTCGGGTATACTTGGGCCCAGGCTCGAGCTTATAAATAAACCCTCGTGTGATTGCATCGGTGTCGGCTCTTTGGCGGTTTCTTGGATTCCGGATCTTGGGCACAACACTCTCCTGCCCGAGGGCGCATAGCCATCTCCCCCACCCCGCGCCCCCACCTGGCTCTTCCCCAGGACCCTGTGCTCCCACTGGTGGCCCCCTCTGCAGCTTCACTGACTCCCCACTGGTTCCTTCTTAACAACGCCTGAGTAGCAGCTCTGTCCTAGGGATGCAGCCAACAGACATGCACACCTGCCACTGACATCAGCGCCACAGCCTGTGGGGTCTCTCCCCTCACCCCTTCTGGTCGCCCCTGCAGATGCTCTGCAGCTGGGAGTCAGGGGCATCTCAGGTGAGCGCAGGGATGCAGGTAGCCTCTCACAGACAGAGACGAGGGCCAGGGCCCGGCGGGGAAGGGCACCTTCTGTGTGCCTCAAAGTCAGTTGGTGATCCGGGGAGGCAGAGGGGGCCTCTGGGACGCTGGTCCCCAAACGTGGGATCGTGGAAATATATCCAGCTGTGTGTGTATGACACATGCACTTCTCTGCAGGGATATTTTATCTCAAAATGAAGATTTTATTTATTTATTTATTTTTGAAGCTTGAGTATTCTCTGCACTGGAACAACACTCAAAAATCGTCTGGTGCCCTTTCTCTTGCCTCATCCCCTAAAGGTGGGGCATTCTCTACCTTTGGGAGCATTGGAGCCACTCTGGGAGTTTGTGAAATCAGAACATCATTCCTGGAGTTCTGACCCGGAGGGGCTGGGTTACGGCTGGGAATCGGCTTTTTAAGTCCCAGGAGACCTGGAACCACATGTGCAGTAGCGCTGACCTACAAAGAATCACATTGACCTGCTGCCTCCAGTTCCCTGCCTCTCGTTTCCTGTCAGCTTGCTTTAAGCTGGTCTCTGGGGTTTCTGATTCCTCCGATTGAAAAGCAACCAACTGAATAGAGACACCAGCAGAGGACCACCACCTTTGTATTTTGCCAAGGGTATGTGTGTGTGCGCGTGTGTGTGGAGGGGGGGTTCACAGAGACCACGTGCTCTTGTTTCATAAACTCAGGGGCGGTTACAATCCCAGTGGGAAGGCAGTCAGGACCGCTGCATCTGTGGTGTCCCCATGTTCTGCAGTGGCCTTGGCCTGGCCCTGGGCTCCTAGCACTGGCTCCCTTTGCTCAGCTGATGTGATTCCTTGGCCCCTGTGAACACACATCTCTCTGCTCCTGGAGCCAGACAGAGCCTGATGAGCTCTTTGGGACCAAGACTTCCCCCGATCGAATCCTGGGGAAACTTCCCTTCTGTGTCTTCCTCGTCCCAAAGCCCTGGGCCCAAATGGCACTGCCCCCGATGCCCCACAGGTGCCTGTCAGCCAAGCTCCAGTTAGACACTAGACAGGCTGGGGTGGCGCAAGGAGGGTGGGGTTCCGCAGGGCTTGGGAGTGGCGCCGGTTTGCAGACCCTGGAACTGGTTCGCTGTGTGCTGCTGACTCACTGCATGCACGGCTGGAGGGAGCCTTGACTCCACTTATACAAAACTAGAGCGGCAACATCTGTCCTCCCAGAACCAATGTGTGAGTCAAGGGAGGATGTATGTTGCAAACACTGAGGCCGGGGCAGGTCCACGGCGGGCCCTCCACAGACAGGAGCTCCTGCCTGCGGCTGTGTGACTTATATCAGAAATGTGTCTTTCGTTATCCTATTTTCATACCGAGCTCCTGAACCCCCAGAATGTCCTAAATCCTGGTACAGAGACCCCAAAAGTGTCTTTTGTTTGTTAGCAAGGTGGCACTGGGACTCCAGTAAGGGGGCTGGTGGCAGGAGAACCACCCCCGGTCTGCCTCCTGACCTCTGGGTACCGACAGGGGGCAGGAGGTCGAATCAATCACCTGCGACCAATGGTTTAATCAATCATCAATCGTGTCTGAGTAATGAAGCCTCAGTAGGAGCCAAGAAGGACAGAGTGAGCCCGGGGGGTGCTGGCCGGGCCCTGGGGAGGGTGTGGCGGCGCTGCCCCTTCCCTGCACCTCGTCCTGGGCATCTCTCCACCCACTGCTCCCAAGTCGTGTCCTCCTATAATAACCCGAGGATGAGGCCTGTGATCCGCTCCCACTGACGCATCAACCTGGGGATGCGGTCATGGGAACCTCCAATTCGGAGCCATTTGGTCAGAAGAATGGGTAACAGCTGACTTCCTCTTGGGGTCAGACGCAGGGGTGAGGGCCTGTAGGATGGAGCCCTTACCCTGTGGACTCTGACCCTACCTCCACAGACACAGTTGAGGGCTGGAGAGCTGGCTGGTGCCAGAGGCCTGCTGGGCGGGGAGGGGGTGGGGGAGCCCCTCCCCATTGGAATTGGGTCCAGGAAGCAGTTACTTCCTCACCACTTTAGGGCTTCAGTCCTGTGATACTCTAGTGGTCGGGGTCATTCACACCCATCAACCACCCACGCTGGTGCACACACTCACAGGGGGTGCTGAGTCACCTGGGATAGGACTGCAGATTCATTCCTTCATCCTCTTGGCCTTAGACACACGTTAGAATCACCTTAGAGTCTGGCAACCTTAAACTCCTAATACTGAAGCTGACCAAATAATTAAATCAGAATCTTTAGGTTGGTGATAATCAGTGTGTATAAAGCTTCCCAGGTGTTTTCAACGTGTAGCCACGGTTGATAACAGCTGCCCTATCTAGGGCTCTAGTGATTTTTGCAACAGGAATCACTCTCAATTAAAAAAAAATTTTTTTAAAGGTTTTACTTATTTATTCATGAGAGACCCAGAGAGAGAGGCAGAGACACAGGCAGTGGGAGAAGCAGGCTCCCTGTGGGGAGCCCAATGTGGGACTCGATCCCAGAACCCCAGGGTCACGCCCTAAGCTGAAGGCAGACACTCAACCACTGAGCCACCCCCCATTTTTAAAAAAGATATTTATTTATTTATTCATTCATTCATTCATTCATTCATTCATTCATTCATGATAGACATAGAGAGAGAGAGAGAGGCAGAGACACAGGCAGAGGGAGAAGCAGGTTCCATGCAGGGAGCCCTACGCGGGACTGGATCCCGGGACTGCAGGATGGCGCCCTGGGCCAAAGGTGGCGCTAAACCACTGAGCCACCCAGGGATCCCCCACCCCCCATTTTTTTAGAGAGAGGGTGCATGTGTGCACGTGCCTACAGGGGAGCAGAGGGAGAGAGAGCGAATCTTAAGTGGGCTCTGTGCTGGGCTCCATCCCATGACCCCAGGATCATGACCTGAGCCAAAGTCAAGAGTCAGACGCTTAACCCACTGAGCCACCAGGTGGCCCCTGTCCATTTTTTAAAAAGTCTTTAAGTTCCAGTCAGTTAACATATGGTGTGTGCTAGTTTTGGGTGTGGGATTCAGCGATTCAAACTCCCATTCACCTTCGTTCTTCACACTCCATCAAAGCTTTAAGATACTGCTATCCTGGTCTCCCCTGTCCACCCCCATCAAACACCAACTGAATCAGTGTCTCTGCAAGCGAGTGCCCCAAAGAACTGCTGCTTACGTTTATGCTCCCACAGACACATTTATCGGGTGTGCATGGGCACCTCCTCTGGGCACATGGGCTGGCTGGCAGGGCAGAGCTCCATCAAGCCAGGGGGTCCCAGAGGCAAGGAGGGGTATGGGGAGTCCCGAGCGGTTGGGCGGGGCTGCCGGCAGGGACTTTCCGGGGGAGTTTCCGGGACCGATGCGCAGCCCCGTAAGGGTACTCAGTGCCCCCAGGTCCCCAGGTCATACACTTGACAACGGCTCACGCAGCACTTTCTACGTTGGATAGATTTCAAAACAAAACAAAACAAAACGTAAAAGTTTGTTCAAGGTTAAAATCCTCTCCCTTGGGATCCCCGGGTAGCGCAGCGGTTTGGCGCCTGCCTTTGACCCAGGGTGCGATCCTGGAGCCTAGGGATCGAATCCCACGTCGGGCTCCCGGTGCATGGAGCCTGCTTCTCCCTCTGCCTGTGTCTCTGCCTCTCTCTCTCTCTGTGTGACTATCATAAATAAATAAAAAATTAAAAAAAAAATCCTCTCCCTTGCGCCTTCTGGATCTGTTCTGGGCCTGCTGGGGACACCGCTGGCCCTGCCCCCTGCGCTCCCCCGCCACCTCCACTCCAGCGCTCCGGCTGTCAGGGTGTCACTTCCCGCCAGGGGGCGCGCGCGGGCAGGCTTCAGGGGCACCCTGGGTCCTGTGTGTGCACCTGTCCCGGGGGAGGCAGGCCCTCCCCCCATAGGTTTAGGGGTGTCAGCTTCCCATGCAGTGAGCTGTCACCACAGTGCTCTCAAAACCGCCGCTGGCCAGCAGGTCTGCCGTGCATTCCCTCTTAAAAATCAGATATTTTTTAAGGTATAATGTATATAAAGTGATATTCACCAAATTTAACACGTACAGCCGTTTACCCACACCACAATCAAGACAAAGAACATTTTTATCTCCCTGAAAGTCTCCTTTTCCCTCTCAGTCTCACTGTTTACCTCTGGCCCTCATGCGTCTGTCTTTTCCAAAGGGCTCCTGTTTTGAGGATTTACAGATCAGGATGGGATCTTAAAATATATCATAATTCACATCTGACTCCTTCCATGTGGAGTTAAGCCTTGGAAAGGCATCCATGTTGTTGCATGTATTTTGTATTTTTTCTTTTTTTGTTGATGAGCAGTGTTCGTTGCATCTATAGAGGACAATTTATTTGCTCACCAGTGGAGATTGGGTTGTTTTTGGTGTTTTATTGCTGTGAACATAGCTGCTATTAACATTTGTGCACAAATCTTTGTGCGAACACACGTTTTCATCTGTCTTAAGTGAATAGCCAAGAGTGAGATTTCTGGGCCACATAGTGTAGGGCTGACTCAGGAAGACCTACCCATCTACCTTCCAAAGTCCTGGCACCATTTTGCATTCCCACCAGACATGAATGAGAATTCCAGTTGCTCTGTGTTCTTTTTTTTTTTTTTAAGATTTTATTTATTTATTCATAGAGACACAGAGAGAGGCAGAGACACAGGCAGAGGGAGAAACAGGCCCTCTGCAGGGAGCCCGATCCGGGACTCTATCCTGGGACTCCAGGATCACTCCTTGAGCCAAAGGCAGATGCTCCACCACTGAGCCACCCAGGCGTCCCCATTTGCTTATTTTCCATTCAAATATCTTCTTTGGTGAAGTATCTGTTCAAATCTATTGATTTAAAAAAAAATCAGGTAAGATTAAGTTTTAAGAATTCCTTGTACAGTACACTCTAGATTCAAGTCTAAGTAAATGAACTAACCTGTTTTGCAAACGTTCCCCCCCCCACCAGTCTGTGGCTTGTCTTTCCATATTTTAATGGCCTCTTTTGCAGATCAAAACTTTGTATTTATTTATTTTTAAGATTTTATCTATTTGAGAGAGAGAGAGAGAGAGCGAGCATTTGAGCAGGGGGAGGGGAAGAGGGAGATGGAGATTCCCAAGCCGACTAACCACTGAGCATGGAGCCCGACTTGGGATCAATCTCATGATCCTGAAATCATGACCTGAGCTGAAATCAAGAGTTGACCACTTAGCTGGCTAAGCCACCCAGGCACCCCTAGAACTTTTTATTTTTTATTAAGTTCTATTTATCATTTTGATTTTGTTACCTAAGAACTCTTGGCCAGGGCACCTGGGGACTCACTCAGTTGAGCATCTGATTCTTGATTTCGGCCCAAGTCATGGTCTCAGGGTTCTGGGATGGAGCCCCACGTCCTGTGTGGGGCTTAGCAGGGAGTCTGCTTCTCCCCCTCCCTCGGGTCGTCCTCCCACTGCTCGCGTGCTCTCTCTCTCTCTCTTTTTTTTTTAAGATTTTATTTATTTATTCATGATGGACAGAGAGAGAGAGAGAGAGAGAGAGAGGCAGAGACACAGGCAGAGGGGGAAGCAGGCTCCACGCAGGGAGCCCCATGCGGGACTTGATCCCGGGACTCCGGGATCACACCCTGGGCCAAAGGCAGGCGCTGAACCGCTGAGCCACCCAGGGATCCCCTCTCTCTCTCTTTTTTTTTTTACGTTTTATTTTTTATTTTATTTTATATATATATATATATTTTAATTTTTATTTATTTATTTATTATTTATGATAGTCACACACAGAGAGAGAGGCAGAGACACAGGCAGAGGGAGAAGCAGGCTCCATACACCGGGAGCCCGACGTGGGATTTGATCCCGGGTCTCCAGGATTGCGCCCTGGGCCAAAGGCAGGCGCCAAACCGCTGCGCCACCCAGGGATCCCTCTCTCTCTCTTTTTTAAAAAGATTATTTATTTATTTATTCATGAGAGACACACAGAGACAAGCAGAGACACAGGCAGAGGGAGAAGCAGGCTCCATGCAGAGAGCCCGATGTGGGACTCTATCCTGGGTCTCCAGGATCACAACCTGGGCTGAAGTTGTCAGCGCTAAACCGCTGAGTCACCCGGGCTGCCCTGTTTTTCTAAGATAAATAAGTAAATAAATCTTAAAAGCTCTGCCTTCCGCCCAGGTCATAACCCGGGGGTCCTAGGATCGAGTCCCGAGTCCCGCATGGGGACAGTAACTTTGATTGGGGTGGTGATGCTCTGCAGACCCATAGTGAAGTTAATCAACAGTAATATTGATTCTTGTAATTTGTGAAGACTCGTATATCTCCATTTATTTAGGATATTGGAATATTTTGCGGTTGTCTGCATACAGGTCTGGTGTATGTTTTGTTAAATATATCCTTGGGCATTTTTTTAAAATATTTTTTTAATTTTTATTTATTTATGATAGTCACAGAGAGAGAGAGAGAGAGGCAGAGACACAGGCAGAGGGAGAAGCAGGCTCCATGCACCGGGAGCCCGACGTGAGACTCGATCCTGAGTCTCCAGGATCGCACCCTGGGCCAAAGGCAGGCGCCAAACCGCTGCGCCACCCAGGGATCCCTCCTTGGGCATTTTTAAGTGCTCTGCAATCCTGAATGGTACTGGGCTTTCTGCTATTGTAAATACTATCGTAAACGGGATTTTTAAAAATCCCAGTGTCCTACTCATGTCTTGCTCAGGTAGAGAAATCTAATTGATTTTTGTGGATTGACCTTGATCATTGTATCCTGAGACCTCACAAAGTTCATTGATTACAGTAGTTTTTTTTTTTTTTGATTACTTAAGATTTTCTCCATGCACACCCATGTCTTGTGAACAAAGGGTTTTCTTGGTATCTGGCATGCACACCTTCTGTTTCTTGTCTATTGCATGGGCTGAAACTCCAGCACAAGTTTGAATTGAAGAGGTGAGACAAGATATGCCAATCCCCTAATCTTTGAGGAGACCCAGTCAGCCTTTTATGGTCAAGAACGATGTTCATTGTAGGTTTACCCTGGCTGCTTTTTGTAAGATTAAGGAAGTTCCTTTCTGTCCCTAGTTTATTTACTAAAAGGTCTTTAAAAAAAAAAACTTGATCATTAGTGGATGTTGCATTTTTTCAGATGATTTTTCTGCATCTATTGAGCTAATCCTATAGTTCTTCTGGTTTGCACTGTTAATTGGGATTATATTGCTTAATGTTCAAATGCTAAACTAAGTTTGCATTTGTGACGGAAACCCCTGATGGTCACGATGCATTATCTCGTTGTGTGTTACCTGGATTCAATTTGCTCAAGTTCTGTTGTGATGTTCTTATCTACTCTGAGTGCCAGGAAAAAACCAGGCCAGGAGCAGGTCCTGTCCTTTGAAAATTTCCTTCATTTAAAAAAATATATATATTTTTAACATTTCTTTCTTAAATATTTGGTAGACTCCATTAGTGAAGTAATTGGTGCCTGGAGATTTCTTTTTTGTTTTTTTGTTTTAAAGATTATTTATTCATGAGAGAGAGAGAGAGAGAGAGAGAGAGAGAGAGAGAGAGAGAGAGGCAGAAGGAGAACCAGGCTCCATGGTGGGAACTGGACATGGGACTTGATCCCTGGTCTCCAGGATTATGCCCTGGACCAAAAAGACAGCACTAAACCGCTGAGCCACCCGGGCTGCTCTGGAGATTTCTTTTAAGAAGGATCAGCTATTCTTTTTGAAGTGAATTTTGACACTTCGTGTCTTGGGGGGATTTATGCATTTCATTTTTTAAAAAATATTTTATTTATTCATAAGAGAGAGAGAAAGGCAGAGACATAGGCAGAGGGAGAAGCAGGCTCCATGCAGGGAGCCCGACGTGGGACTGGATCCCGGGACTCCAGGATCACGCCCTGGGCCAAAGGCAGGTGCTAAACAGCTGAGCCACCCAGGGATCCCCTGAATTTCATTTTATAGATTAGTTCAAAGAATCAGGCGGGGCCTGCCAAAAGCATCCATTCTCTGTAACTCCATTCTTTTTTTTTTTTTTTTTTTTTTTAGTATTTTATTGATTTATTCATGAGAGACCCAGAGAGAGAGGCAGAGACACAGGCAGAGGGAGAAGCAGGCTCCCCATGGGGAGCCCCATATGGGACTTGATGATCCCAGGCCCCGGGGTCACGCCCTGAGCCAAAGGCAGACTCTGGCAGCTGAGCCACCCAGGTGCCCCTGAAGCTTTGTTAAGGTGACCTTTATTCTTTTTTTTTTTTTTTCCTATTCATGAGAGATACACAGAGAGAGGCAGAGACACAGGCAGAGGGAGAAGCAGGCCTCATGCCGGGAGCCCGATGTGGGACTTGATCCCGGGACTCCAGGACCACGCCCTGGACTGAAGGCAGGCGCTAAACCACTGAACCACCCAGGGATCCCCTCTTTGTCTGTTTTTAATTGGCTTGTTTCTTTGATACTGAAATCCTCATGTATTTTGGATATTAGCCCCTTATTACAAGTATGTGGCTTGCAAATATTTTCTTCCATCCTGTGGATTGCCTCTCATTCTGCTGAAATGCATGACCCTTTCGATGGCTCTCCCTGGGGGCCTGGTGTTCTGTGAAGTCTGTCCAACCCTGCAAGGTCTGTCCATCCTGACTGGTGGAAGCAGGGACTGTCTGAGCTCCCGCGTGGGCTCTGTAGGTTGCTGGGCCTGCTATTTCACAGTGGTTCTTTGCTCTCGTGTACAAGCCTGGCCGTTCTTAGCAAACCTCCAGGAGATGCTCTGCAGACACCTGGAGCTCTTTCTCTGAGTCTCCTTCCTTCTTGGCCCTTGGCCCTGAGAATTTGAGCTGCCTCAGCTTCGTGGGGCTGGGGGCTCTAGGCACCCCATCCCCTCCACCAGCTTCAGGGCAGGCCTTGCACATGACATCTGTGCTGCCCGTTGTTCCCTCTCAAAGAATGTATTTCAGGGCATGATCCCGGGGTCCCTGGATCGAATCCCACATCGGGCTCCCTGTAGGGAGTCTGCTTCTCCCTCTGCCTGTGTCTCTGCCTCTTTCTCTCTGTGTCTCTCATGGATAAAGAAATAAAATCTTAAAAAATAAATAAATAAATAAATAAAATCTTAAAAAAAAAAGAATGTTTTCTGTGCTCCCTCCATCCCTGCAGCCACCTATTTGCTTACAGTAGGAGGGCAGGGCCTGAGGCCCATAATCCTTGGAGGGCAGGATAGGACGTCCTCCTCCTTGGATGACTGAGGCATGAGCCGGACACCAATCTTCCAGTTCTCTCCATTTTCTCCCACTCCTGGAATAATATCCTGACTTTCCCCATGATCCCAGTGAAACTGCTTCCCGGGATGAGGGCGAGGGCCAAGCATGCCTGCACCCAGTCCCCTCTGCTGGGGTGGGACTCACAAGGACTCATCTCTAATTCTTCCTAATGCCTCTACAGCCTCTTGAACCTCTTTTGTAAGCCTAAGGGGTGGGGCGGAGGGTCAGCTCAGGGTCAGGAACCTGGTTTCAAGCACCTCCATGGGGATCCAGCTTCGGTGGGCTGCCCTCGTGCCAGCAGGTGTGTGGGAGTCCCTGGCACCCGCTGTCCTGGGACTTAGCACAGGGCCAAGACCAATCCTATTCTCGTATCCTGTCACATCTGTTTAAGCATCGCAGGCTTTGTCTATCTCAATTCCCAACTTTTACAAGCGCAGAGGGAAAACAGCTCCTGACCCACACAGATTTGACTGAATCATGGGGCCTGGAGCAGGGGTGGCTGAGAGATTCTGCTGGGTGGGGTGGAGGTCACACGCAGGGCTGGGACGCACTTAGACGAATGGGACCAGGGGAGTGATGAGAGTGAGTGGGGGGCCTGCAGGGGCTGGAGGGATGGGGGTGGTCAGGGCTGGCCGTCTTGAAAATCGCAGCTTTCCCGCAGACAAGGCCATCTGGTCCCCCTCTGGCACTGCCTGGGCAGGAGCCCCATGCTCGGGTGACCGCGGCTGGGACCTTCGCCTGCGTGCTGCTCCCTCCCAGGTCCCACGTTTGTTTTCCCCTTAGGTGATGCCTGAAAACACAGCCTGCTTGCCAGTGCTATTCAGTCAGCACTGCTGTGTGCACGGCCCCACCTTTGGAAACAGTGCTCTAGTGGTGGTGTCACACTGCACACCCCGGACGTCACACTTTTGCTTCCTGTTGTCAGAACCGGGTTGTTTCTTCTTGCTCTTTGACGCTGAGCTGGGATCTCGCCCCGCATGGGGCTCCCTGCTCCTTGGGGAGCCTGTGTCTTCCTCTCCCTCTGCTCCTCCTTCTGTGCTCTCTCTGTCTCTCCAATAAAGAAAATCTTAAAAAAAATAAAGTGCTCTCCAAATTGCTCTAAGACTCCAGTTTCTCAGTGAGCAGCCCTTACATTCCCTAGATTTGTTTGCCTCACCAGTGCTCTGCGGTCCCTGCTTATGAGGTTTTCCGGAGGTTCTGCAAAACCCAGGGCCACCTGCCCATGGCCTCTGCTCGGTCTGCATCTGGCCAGGCTCCCAACCGCAGTCTTCTAAGACGTGTGTGCTGTGGCCTGCACTTGACAGGAGCATCGCATCTCTGGGACAGTCCCTCTGAGCCTGGTGGCTCTGCTGAGGCCCAACCACGGGCGTGTGGCTTTGCCACTCACCACGGCCCTGAGGGTGGACATGCTGGGCTTTGGCTCAGCCCTAGTGCCTGCACGCCTGGCCCCAATCTCCTCCCAGCACCCCTACACTGCCAGCCTCTGCCTTCTGTCCTCTTTCTTTGAAGGACTGGTCTCCGTTTCTTGTCTACAAACATATCCTCTCATATTATTAATTTTTGAAGATCGCATGTCTCGGCTCCGGAGCTGAGGGTTTCAAGCAAGGTGACGTCTCTACATGAGATGGACCTTCTATTACTTGAAGGTTGTTATGCACGCCTGGAACTGCATGCCACTGCTGGACTTGACCCACAGCTACTCACATCACTGTTTGGACCTGGTGGTGAGGAGGCCGGCTCACCTAGGGCAGAAAGAGAAAGGTAGACTCACGTTGTCATGTTTATTGAGACTCAAGTTCGGAGACTGGATGTATTTTTGCTGGTTTTATTTAGCTCCTATGTGAGTGCTCACTGAGTGCCTGACATTACACATGTGTATTAGTTTATGACTCATAACAATCCTAGGCCACAGGTACTGTTGATATAATTGCCATTTTACAGACAAGAAAACTGAGGTACAAAGCGTAGTAAGCCATGAGTGAGATTCAGAGAGCTGTGCTCTTAGCCACTCCTTAGCATGTGAGCGTGCAAGAGTGCATGTGTGTGCACTTGTGTGAGCATGTGTGCACGTGTGTCAATGTACACATGTGTGAGAGCATTGTGCACGTGTGTCTGTGTGCATGTGTGTGCATGCAGGTGAAAGCGTGTGCATGTGTTTATGCGCACATGTGTGAGAGCACTGTGCATTTGTGTGCATGCGACAGTGTGCATGCTTGTGAGTGTGTGTGCATGCATGTGCTTATGTACGTGTGAGAGCACTGTGCACATACATGTGTGAGAGAGTGTGTGTGAGCATGCACTTGCACATGGGGGGGTGTGAACCACACACTGACTGTGGCAGGACATTCCACAGTGATGGAGGATAGAGGACACGGGAGCAGGCTAAGGGGCCTGGCCCTGACCTCCTGCCCTAGGCCAGCTCTGCCTGCCTCCTCCCTGTGCCTCACACGTAGCAGCTTGAGGGCTCCAGAGGCCGGGAGGCAGCAGACACGGCTCTGCCCTCTCCCCTTGTCACTGGACGATGGGGAGTAATGTGGAAACCACTCGACCCCAGAAGCCATGGCTCACAGCTCTCCCACCCTGCAGTTGCCCCTTGTTCCGGAAACACAGAGACATGAGGGCTGAGGGGAGGGTGCGCCTGGGAGGTGGGGGTCTGTGGCGGGAACCTCTGGGACAAGCAAGAGGTCACAGGGCCCTGGGGGCCTGGAGTCCTGGAGACCTGGGGGACTGGAGACCCTGGGGGCCTGGAGTCCTGAGGGCCTGAAGACCCTGGGGGCCTGGAGTCCTGGGGGCCTGAAGACCCTGGGGGCCTGGAGTCCTGGGGGGCTGGAGACCTTGGGGGCCTGGAGTCCTGGGGGGCTGGAGACCTTGGGGGGCTGGAGACCTTGGGGGCCTGGAGTCCTGGGACCCTCTGGGAGGCTGGGGCTGGAGCTGGAGCAGGTGCCTGTGCATGTCTGCCCCTCCCTGGGCTGTGGCCTGGCCTCCCTGGGGCTGGGGACAGGTGCCCTGCTGCTCTGCGCCCTCCTTCTGAACATGGCCAGCTGGCTCAGCCCCTGCACCAGTGTCAGGTTCCAGGATGTTCCCTGGGGGAACTTTGATCTGGAAAGAATGAGGGTGACCGATCTGGCTGCTGCCCAGGACCCAGCCGTGTCACTGAGACCTGGCCTGGGCTGCCCCTGCTGCCTTCCCACCCCGGGGACGCCGGGCCGTTGCTCAGGGCTCAGGGCACACAGGAGGGGTCTTTCTAGCCTCCATTCTGTCCCCGTTCTGTCCGCTTCTGTCCAGTCACTGGCCTGTGTGCCCCTCTGTCCAGCTCCAACCCCTTCTTTCATGACTGCGGGGGGCAGGAGGATGAACGAGGCAGGGTCCTGCCCTTTCAGGAGCCCCCAGCCCTACACCCCAAACAGGAATCACTACTCAAGACACACATAAGTTGCCTGTTGGAGGATGGAGACAGGACGGGAAAAGAGATGTATTCCAAAGGGCACGACAAGGCTGGGAGGGGAGGTGAGTAGGAGAGCCCTCATCAGGGTGGGCTTCCCAGAAGAGGCGGCATTTCAGATAGGCTCTGAAGACCTGAAGAATGAAGGATGGGTGGGAGTCTGCTGGAAAAGGGCTAGTGGAAGGGATGCTTCAGGTGGAGGGACGAGGGCAGGCCTGGGTGCAGAAGTGGGTTTTGTACATTTGGCGAAGAGCCGTGAATGGCACCCTGAGGCCGTGGGGGGGTGGGTTAGAGGGAGAGTGCCTCTGGGGCTTGCAGTGGGGTGGTGAGGAGGTGTGGGCAGGCCCCGATGCCTCCCGTGAACACTCAGCCCCCGTTAGGCCCTGGGATGCTTTTGAGGGCCCGGCAGCACCCCCACAAGCTTGGCCTCCCTGCACCCTCAGTGCCTGGGTTGGGGCCTTTCCTGGGCTGAAAGCAGACACTGCCTGGCCCACGGGCGCAGGAAGGTGAGGAGCCTCTGAGCCCTGGACCTCTGGCTCCTGTCCTCGGGAGGCTCCAAGCCCAGGCTCTATAAATAGTCCCAGAGGGGGAGGGTAGCAGGCTGAGCAGGGCTGGGGGGGGGGGCAGGCCTCCGGGTGGGGGTGGGGTAGGGACAGGGCAGAAGGAGCCCCAACAACAACTGCTGGCCCTGTGGGTGGCTGGGTCCCCCGGGGCCGGAATGGCGGGGGTCAGCAGGGCAAGGAGGGGCCCCCCTCCTTGTCCCATCACTGGGCTGGTTTCTGGAGGCCTGAGGCTCAGAATACGGGCTGTGGGGGCTCCGGGCTGGGCTGCCCCTGACACCACCACCCGCAGAGCCCGGGGGCACAGGACAAGCCAGGGCAGGATGTGGGCTCTTCCCAGACCTGAGCCCTGCTCCCCTGCCTCAGAGCTGCCATTCCCAGTGCATAGGCAGAGGGCTCGGGGGAGCCAGTGGAGACCTTACCAGGCTGTGGGGCTGGGGCTTGGGGCTGAGGCTCCTGGAAACGGATACTTTGAGCCCGATGGCCATATCGGGGATGGACGCGGCTGTCTCCACGCCCACCCAGCTCTGAGGGCGCCAAGTCACTCTGCGCCAGGACACACACTCGTTCCATGCCAGCCTGGACCCCCACAGTGGGCGGCGGGAAGCTCCTCCCCAGGGCCGGAGGCCCAACATAGCTCCCTGACGGGGGGAAGTTCTGCCCCGTGTCCAGCCGCTCAGAGCCAGAGTCCCTTTAGCCCTTCACGGGCAGGAGCCAGCAGAGCAGCCCACAGCGCCCAGGCTCCGTGCCCCTGGGGGCCGAGTGCATGCGTGGGCCCGCCAGAAATGGGGCATAGGCTGTGAGCAAGGAACAGATAGTGACACACACTCAGATGTCAGCAAGCCTGTGTGGACACGCAACACCCACGGACACACATGTGTGTAGTGTCAGCGGCACAGGACATGTCGTGATGTATAGGTCGGCACATGTCCTGCTGGCACATACCCGCATGTATTAACATGTGCTCACCACCCACGAGCAGGTGCATAGAGATCCCTCCGACATACACAGGTGCGGCAAACGAACACGTGCCCTACACACATTGAGCATGTGCAGGAACATGTGCAAGTACCACAGACTCTGTAACGCCCATGTGACTCCTCCACATGGATGTACACGCAAGCATGATGCAAGCACAGACACGCCCTTAGATGCATGGGGAGAAGACAACCATCCCACACTTATGTGCATTAGGGCGAGTGTCCCCTGTGGATGGAATGATGAAGTCTGAAGTTTGGTGGGAGTGACCAGGGGGTCGGGAGTTTCCGCAGGGCTCTGGGGTCAGCCTCAGTGGGGCTGTTTCCCGCTGGCACATGCCCCCCTCCACCTCCCCGCCACAGGGCACAGCCTCCACCAGGGCCCCACCTCCATGCCTGGCTCTCCCCGTGACCCCGGAGCCCAGCCACCTGGCAGGACAGGGTACATACAAGCTCGTGTCCCCACTGCTGTGGATCTCGTAGCAAGGCAGTGGTTTCTGGGGGAGGAGTGGTGGCGAGGCCCAGAGTGCATGTCTCAGAGTCCTTGTTAGCTGGGGTCCTGGGGGCATGGGGTGTGGCTGCTTTACCGCACTCTTCACCCCCAGGGTCACAGAGCGGGATTGCCAGGCCCGTTTGCTGCCCTGCAAGCTGAGGGCTGCATGGACGGTGTGGCAGGGCCATCGGGCCTGACAGATAATGAATCAGGCCGGGCCCATGCCCCTCCAACTGAGCCCTTCTTGGCAGAGGGGCTTGGAGGGGTCCCTGGTGACCTGGGGATTAGCTGTGTGCGGCACCCCTGGGTCCCCAGGTCTTGCCATTCCTCGAATGCACCCTCCAATGCATCTTAGCGAACAGCACCCCACACCCCCCTGGGGACCTGACCATCTCTTCCCTCCCTCTGCTCAGCGTCTACCCATCTACAGTCCCTGGCCCCCGAGGCCAACCAGTGAGCCCCTGTTTCCCAGGCATTTAATCACCCAGGGTTTCCTGAGCACTTTCTAAAGCTAGGTGCCATTCCAGGTGAGGCGACAGGTGAGTGGCCAGAACAGAGCCCCTGCCTGTGAGGAGTGTGCATGTACCCGGCACCCATGCACCTGGACCCAGGGTTCAGGGCGTGATGTGGCACCAGCCAGGCAGCAGAGGAGTGTGGAGGTCTGAGCACTCCATCCCCCGTGTCCTTTCCCCGCCCAGTAACCCTGATGTGACCTGTGTTCTCAGGAATGAGGAGTCTGGGTGGGAGCTTCAGGGCAAAGACTGGAGGCTGCTGGGTCTAGAGAGAGGGCAGGCGGTGGACAAGTGGAGATGGTGGGCAGGGCTGTGGGGGTGGGTGATTCTACTCAGGGAGGGTGTGCAGGGGATGGGGGGATGGCTGGAGCCCTCTAATTCCAGGGGAGAGTAGCCTCAACTGGCCCGGGACAGGAGCCACTGCACAGACCCAACTGAGTGTGACAGTTGGACCAACATGCTGGGGATGGGGCCTGGATTCTCATCCTGACTTTGTGTGACTGGCTTTGTGGCAGGGGGCTGGTCCCTCTTCCTTCCGGGGCCTCAGTCTCCTCATCTCAGGTCTGTGACTAACTTCCCTGACTTGATGGTTTTGGCCTGGAAGGATCTGATCTGGAGAAGGGACAAGCAAGGGGGGCCAGGGGTGGGGGGTGGGCAGCGTGTCCCCCATCCTCTCCCAGCCTGGAGCAAGGGCCCAGGCAGCGCCCAGCAGGCAGTGGAGGGGTCAGAGCCAGCGGAGGAGGAACTGGAAGACAGCATCAGAGTCCCCCGGACCTGGTGGGAGGTCGGCCTGCCCCGCCCACCCACGGACATCAGGACGGGTGAACCTGGAGGGAGTGCGCAGCCCCCTTAGCGGGGCTCCCTCGCAGGCTGGTACGGGCGGGGGCGGAGCCTGCCTTCTGGGGGCGGGGCGGAGCTGGGGCGGAGCCTGAGGGCGCGGAGCTAGGTGGGGGCGGAGCCGGGGAGTAGACCCGGGCGGGGCGGAGCTTAGACGGGCTGGGGCGGAGCTAGGCGGGGGCGGAGCCCGAGGGGCGCCGAGCTGGGGGGAGCCTGGCCGGGCGGGGGCGGGGCGGGGGGGGGCCGGCGCCTGGGCGGAGCCGGAGGGCGGACCCTTACCGCTCAGAGCCCCCGCTGGCCCCGCCCCCGCCCGTTGCAGTCTCTCCCGGCTCCCGCCCCTCCTCTTCAGGCTCCTGGTACAGCTCTCCTCCCCGGGCCTCAGCTCCAGCTGCTGTACTGACTCAGGAGTCCGACTGCGGACAGAGAGCCGCCGGGGGTGGAACCCACAGGGAGCCCCACTTCCGCGGCAGAGGGAGCCCGGTCCCGCCCAAATACTTCCCTGGTGGTGGATTGGGACCGCGGGTGACTCACCCGAGGTGAGAGAGGATGGGTGGACCCCGGGCAGCTGGTTCCTACTGTCCACCACCTGAGATCCGGCCAGCCTGCCCTCCGGGGAATGAGAGAAAAGGCTGGACTCGGTCGGGCCTGGGCCCACCCCCGTGCATGCCAGGTGGCCCAGGTGCACTTGAGCCGGGGAGCCAGGGGTCAGCTGTCTAGTGCCTCCTGGGACTTCTCCGCGTGGTTCTCCCGTGGGTCCTGCGAAAGGCGGGAATGAGGCCGGGTCTCTGAACCTCCGGCCCAGGTGCTCAGACCTGCCCGGCCGTGCAGAGCGTGGGGCTCTCCCCGCCTCTCCGCGTGCAGGGAGCAGTTTGGTTCACCCCGTGTAGACGGCTACTTGGAATACACGCTCACACACACACACTCACACATACTCACGCTCATGAAACATGCACGCCTTTTGGCACTTGACTTTCTTATGAAATAATTGCTGGAAGGCTCCTTTGATTAGGTAACCCAGCGTTCCTTCCTGTCTCCACGGTGGGGGTGGGGGGGCGCTCAGCATCTGTTGGGCTGATCCAGCTCCTTGGGGGCAGTGTGGGCCAGTCCATGGGGTCTGTGCTTGGAAAACACAAGCCCTTCGGGACCTCTTGTCCCTCAGGCATCTAGCTGGGCCTGCCCAGCCACTGGGCCTCCTTTGGGTGGGCCTGGCCCGGTAGGGAGAAGGCTAGTCAGGGAAGGTTTGGGGAGAAAAAGATAGGATGTTCCCATTTTTATTTTATTTTATTAAAAGATTTATTTATCTATTTCTTTTTCATGATAGACATAGAGAGAGAGAGGCAGAGACACAGGAGGAGGGAGAAGCAGGCTCCATGCCAGGAGCCCGACGTGGGACTCGATCCCTGTACTCCAGGATGGCACCCTGGACCAAAGGCAGGTGCTAAACCGCTGAGCCACCCAGGGATCCCCTCCCATTTTTATTTTAAAACAGATTACAATTATAGGGAAACTCAGTATCTTTGCTCATCATCCTGTCCTCCTGAAGAAACAGTTGTTTCCATTCTTCCCTCTTTTGTGAGGCATGCCGGGAAGGGAGCGGTTGGAAGAGGGGATATCTGGGTTTAGGAAAGAAAGGAGTGTTGAGAGGGAATAGAGGTGGGATTACAGGCCGGTGGATACAGTCTCCGGACGGAGACTCTGATGGAGGTATAGGGCCCATCACCCAAAGCTCACTCATCCCAGGATTGGGAGATTCAGCCCTAGGGGCACCCTGTTTTCCTCGGTGCCTGACCTCAGACTGTCCAGGATCCCCTACCAGATCCTCCGCCAGGGGCCCCTTGGGGAGCCTGGAGCCTCTTCTGATCACTGGCCAGAAGGACACAAAGATGGAGCTACGGAGTGGGGCTGCGAGGGGACTTCACACGGGTCTCTCCTCCCTTCGGTCTTAAAAACAGGTGCAAGAGATTCCCGATAAAGGACCCCCAGGAGGACAGGCGAAAGTGAAGGCGGCAGTTCTGGGCAGTGCTATTGCCGTCGGGCTCCCCGAACAGTGGAGTCCCGTCCCCCTCCCCCCCACCCCCCAGCGGGACCGGTCCTTGGGCTGAGAGCCCCCAGGGGATGCATACCCGCATTACTGGTCTCCAGAGTAAAGTCCGCTTGGGGTCGAGGCCTTCTTCCGGTGGGGCGACCGCCCCCGGCTCCGGCCGCACGCTGCAGCCCCGGGCTCGGGTAGGGGGGCTGGGGGACCCGGAGCTCTCCCTGCGGCCGCGCCCCCGCGGACCTCGGCGCCCGCGCTCCCGGATCCACGCCTCCGCCGCTCCCCTTCGCGGCCTGCGCTCCCGGGCTCCGCCCCGCGGCCCCGCCCCCGCGCGGCGCCCAGTCCCGGGCCGCCCGCGCCTCCCTCCGCCCCTCCCGCGAACCCAGCCGGGGGCGGCCAGTCGCAGCCCCGAGCAGCGGCGGCGCTGGTGTCCTCTCCCCGCAGACCCGCGCTCGGCCCGCGTGCCCCGCGGGGCCATGGAGCCCGGCCCCGACGCCGAGGAGGCGCGCACCGTGCGAGAGGCGCTGGGCCGCTACGAGGCGGCGCTGGAGGGCGCGGTGCGCGCGCTGCACGAGGACATGCAGGGGCTGCAGCGCGGCGTGGAGAGGCGCGTGGCCGAGGCGCTGCGCCTGGCCGGCCCGCTGGCGCGCACGGTGGCCGAGCTGCAGCGCGACAACCAGCGGCTGCAGTCGCAGCTCGAGCGCTTGACGCGGCAGGTGGAGGCGCTGGGCTTGGGGACCGGGCAGGCCCCCGCCGCAGGCTCGCCCGGCACGCACAGCCCCCCGGCCGCGCCCGCCGCCCCCGGCCGCGCGCCCCGCCTGGGCTCCGCGCGCTTCGCCAGCCACGCCACCTTCTCGCTGTCCGGCCGTGGCCAGGTGAGCCTGGGGCGGGGAGGGAGGGCGCGGGGGCGGGGGGATGTGGGAGGGCTGCGCTCCCGGGGCCGCCCCTCCGCCTCCAGTGCGGGCTCCCAGGCGCGTCCGGTCTTCTGGGCTGGGGGCTGCGGGGGTCCGGCCCCCACCCGCAGCAGGAGAGGGCCGGGGCGCCCGCTGCACCTGTCCCGGGCCCCCTCCTTTCTCTGGAGCCAGGCCCTGTTCTGTCTCCCTCTCCTGTTTGTCCCCATGGCGCTGAGGCAGGGCCCCTGACCAGTCGGAATGGTCAGCAGCCCCCGACTGCCCCACCTGCACCCCCGCTTCACTGAGGCCTGACGGCTCTCGTTATTAATTAACCCAGATTGAGAACTCAGTACCCCCTGCGTGTGAGAGAGAGGGGGTCGCCAGGAGGACACTATGTGGTCCAGCGACTGCGTTGGGGAGCCGGCAGGGGTCAGGAGAGATGGCAATCTCTAGCTTCCTGGGGTCAGGACCCGCGCGGGGGTGGGGGGGTGGGGGAGGCCGGCTGGACAGGGCACTACCCTGAGCCTGGGGCCCCCTGGAGAGGTCGGGAGAAGGTTTCCATGGTGTGTGCAGTGGCTCTTAGGTGGGGTTTTCCACTCTGCTCAGGCATGTGCTCTGGGGTTGGGTTTCCAGGGTCTGGGTGTGACTCGTTTGCACCTGCTCCCCCCCTTGGTTTAGTCCCTCAGTTCAGATCTCCTGAGTGGGCTGGGCTGTCCCTCACGGGTCCAGGAGGAGGGGGAGCAGATGAGCTCCCGCCCCTAGGGGGCCATGCTGGGTGGGAGCTGGCCCCAGGGGGGAGCCACTTCCCAGTGGGCGTCCCAGCCCCGTCTCCTGCTGCTGGCACAGGTGGAGGTGGGCTGGGGGCCGTGCGTGCAGGCCCAACAGAGCTAAACTGAATGAGAGGGGAGGGGAGAGAATTGTGAAGGCCACCTGGGGACTTGGTACCCGGGGGGCAAGACATTCTTCAACCCATGGTGGTGGCAGTGCTCTGGGTGAAGTCCTGGATGTACAGACACGCTTAATTCTGTCCTGTGAACACAACTCACTACGCGTTTGTGGTGTAAAGTCACCACCGTGAGCTCACACGTGCCTGGTAAACTGTGTCATCAGCTGTTTCTGAAGTTGAGTTCATGTGCTCCTGTCTGCTTGTGGCAGCAGCTGCCCAAGGTTTCAGAAGAATAATGTCTGGGTCATGTGTATACAAACATGTATGTGCACACACTTGCTCATACGTGGGGCTCTCCAGTCGTCTATCTCCATGGGAATTGGCCATGCTCACCTGAGGGGAGCTGGTCCTCTTGGTTATGGGGTGGAGAGGGAGGGTGAGGGTGCTGGACAGGGGGGAACAGGGTCCTCCTTATAGCCACCTGCAAGCTCCCGCAAGGATGGATGGCAGGGTGCAGGGTGGCTGGACCCAGGCTGGGGTACATGAGGGGCCCTGGGAGAGAAGACAGTCTGACCTGGGGTGGGGCTGGGTGGATGGAGACCTGCGGCTGCCTGGGGAGGGATCATCCAGGTGAGGAGGTGTCTGGGTGCAGGCAGGAGCCTGTCCACCGGGGAGCTGCTGGAGGTGCTGGGTTGTGGTTGGGTCATGCTGAGCACGAGGGGCAGCCCCAGAGTGGTCGGAGGCTTGGATCTGGTGGAGGCTGGATGGTGGGGAGGTACCAGGGCAGAGCCCGCAGCCGAAGCCCTAAGTGGGCCAGGTCTTCGGGGCAATTGTACAGAAGGAGAAGTTGAGGCCGGAGCCTTGGGTGGAGGTGATGTCAGGTACCCAGCAGTCCAGCGGGAGCCCTGTCTTAGAGGTCAGGAGGGCAGCCCTCCGGGAGGAAGCGGCTGGGTTGCAGGAACACTACGGCTTCTTAGGGCACGGGGGCAGAGACTTGGTGGGACAGCGGGCTGTGGCTGCGGGAAGCATGTGGGTGGAGGATGGCCCAGGTATCCAGGGGGTCAGCATCCCCTTAACTGACAGCCATGCGGGCCCCCACTTTGCACGCAGCCCCCATCTCGGGAGTGCGGACATGGGCTTCCCGCCAGTTTCTGGTGGTCGATGGGGCCGCATGGAGCCACGTACACATCCCTGCTCATGGGGTGTGACCCGCGATGGGGGCTTGGTCACCGACAGGGGTCGGCTTCGAGCTGGGCCCCTGGGCTACCCCGAGTCTGCGGGGTCCAGTTAGGGCTGCTGTTACCCTGCCCCTCTGCCATCAGTGAGATTTAGGGAACTTTCTGCTTCCTGCTATCTCGAAGTGCTGGGTGCAAATGTAGGGGGTGGGTCATGCTCAGTGTACCAACATCCCCTGAATGTAGAGGGAGAAAGTTGATGGAGTTATCCGCTTTTGGGCGCATGTACCTTTGGCCTTGCACGATGGTGGGAAGACAGAGGTGCGGCGGGGGGAGTGCCAGGAGGACGGAGAGGGCAGGGCAGTGGAGTGGGAGGCCCGCGTCCCTAGAGCAGGCAGGAGCTGCTCCTGTAGCCTTTGCTGTGAGGCCTTGGGGTTGGGCCTCAGTTTCTCTGCGTCTGAAGCAGTTGGGCTGGACTGGCCAGGCGCTTGTGACAGCGAGAGCAGCCGGATCCGTTCACAAGCGTGTGTAGCGGCAGCCTGAGGCTGGGCTGGGCCAGGCACCTGGGCAGGAGCTGTCCCCTGGACGTGTCCCCGGCATATCTGGAGCCACCGCGGCCTCGGGCAGAGGCGCTGCAGGCCCTGGGGACACTGCCAGGAGTCGGGCTGCCTGCGAGAGAAACCAGACTCCCTTATCAGTCTTCCTCTCCAGACTCAATAGGAGAGGTCACTGCCCTCGGGACGCATTTGTACTAGGTCTGGAGAACCCAGCGTGAGCATGGGTGGAGGGGCCACGGTCAGAAGGGGGCTGTGGCTGCAGGAGGAACCCCTGAAAGTCCCTGCACCCCACTAAGTCAGTATGACCTTTTCAGCAGGAGCGATGTATTTCCCGAGTCCCCAAAGTCACTCACCCTGCGCCTCCTGCACTGTGTTCCCAGGCCTGGGCTTGCTCCTCTGAACACAAAGCCCAGAGGGGTACCTTGGGGTGCACCAGCCGCCTCCCGGGACCACTTCCTGACCCCCAGGGCCCTGGTGACTCCTGTCTCAGCACACAGGGGCCCCTCGCCCCGGCTGTACAGAGGTCCTGCTGGGGTGGTTGCCCATTGTCACCCATCTCTTTCCCCTCATCCAGCCACAACAGGTGCAGGGGGGCTGGGGTTCGGCCTGCCCCAGGCTCCGGGGGGCACATTCCTGCTGGGCTGTCCCCCTGTTCTCTGGGAGGCCAGAGCACCTTGTGGACAGACTGTCAGGTTGGGGCAGGAGACCTGGGCGCCTTGGACACAGGCTCCATTAGCCAGCCGTGTGAGTCGAGGTGCCGCTGCCCCCACCATCATGCTGCTGGGCTGTGTGATGATGAGGTCGGGGGTGGTCTCTGAAGAGGCCTCCCCATGAGCGAGGGGCAGGGCACCCTGGGTGTCTGGTCTCAGCCCCCACCCCAGCTGCTGCGGTCTGGCCGCTCCACGGGAGGGAATCTGGCCGGTCAACACCCCGCCCCCACGTCACCGGGTGGGGGCCCTGCAACGTGCAGGGGCAGGCACCTAGGTCCCCCCAGACCCACATTCCTGGGAAACAGGTTCACCAGCAGCCTGTCCCTCCCGGCTGCTCCCTGGACCTGTGGCACCGGTTGGACCAGACGAGGGCAGGTGGTGGTGGGGACACAGAGACCCCAGGGCTGGCAGGAGGAGGGGTGGGCGCTGGGTGGACTGGTTGTTTCTTCTCCTTCTGAGTTGGCTTGAAGCCAGCCAGCGTGTGGCCCTGGGGTGCTGGCAGGTGCCCCCTTCCCTGCTGTGCCTGTGAGTGGGCCTGGCCCCCTGCCCCATCCTCCTGAGTCCTGTCCTTTCTCACTTCTGCAGGGACCCCACCTGTTCCATGTGGATGAGCCCTTTGCCCCCCCCCATGGCTAAAGCTCACCCCAGCTTCTCCCCCAGGTCCCCACCCTCTGGCTCAGTTCTTAAACTCAACAGGCACTGTCCGGAGCTCATCACGACCCCTTCCTGGACCCTAGGCCTTTGTGGGCACGCCCACCCTCCTGACACCCCCCTTACATCTCCCCGCCCCTCTAGCCACTCCTCCTGGGTGGATGCCTCCCCCCTTGTCCAGGGTCCCGCCTGTGAGCCCCTGGCCAGCTCTTCCTCTGCCGTGCTCGGGACCCAGGACGCCTCTTCTCCCTCCTTCCTCAAGTGTGAGGCCCATACGCCAGCTATGCTTTGACCTCAGGTCCCTGGTGAGGGGGACGACTCACATGCCATGTGTGTTAGACCTCGTCCTTCTTTCCCAACCGGCGCTCCCCCCTTCATCCTCGCGTCCCTCTGATCCACAGCCCAGGCTTACAGGAGGCATCGGCCCTCTCTCCATGTCTGCTCACGTCCCCAGTGCTCTGCGTCCCTCTGTGTGGCCCAGCCAATGTCCCGTGTGGGCTGGCCCCGGGGGCTGTGTGGTGCATCTCTGGCCACCAGACTGGGACGCTTTGTGCTTTGAAGCCTCTTTCTACGGATTAGTTCCTGTGCTGGAACAGGCTCCTATCCCCATCGCCCTGACTGGCTGCAGACTGGGCATGGGCGCTGCCACCTCTGGGAGGCCTCCCTGACCCACTGGGCTGGAGGAGGTCTACTGGAGGCATAGGCTCTCAGGCTGGCTTGGCAGAGGGGTGACCGCAGGACGGGCTGTGCTACCTGGGGTCCGGGATGGGCTTTGTCACTCCTCTGGGGGCCTTGCTTGGACGCGTCTGTGGAAGGGCACGGCCAGCGTCTTTGCAGAGCCCCAGTGGACGTCAGCCTGCATCCCCTTTCTACTGGGCAGATGTCCCCCGCCTCTCACTTCCCTCGCAGTGAGTGGCCAGGCCCCTGCGGAGGAGACTATCCCTTCCCTGGGCCCTGGTTCCATCTGCCCAGTGAGCTGGTTTATGTGGAACAGCCCAGAAAAAGGGCCCAGATGGGACTTCTGTAGCCGCCTTGCCTCCGATGGAGAAATGGGCCCACACAGGGCATGATCCTCCCCCGAGAAGCGGCACAGGGGTTGGTGGTGCGACCGGGACACTGGCCGGGCCCGGGGCTGGGAGTGTTGGCTCTGCTGTGACGCAGAGAAGATGACAGAGGGGCCCCCGGGAGCCAGGCAACCCTTAGACTCTAGGCTGACACATGACCCTGGGTCCCATGAAAGGTCTTTGGTGCCCGAGGTCAGCATAGACCCCTTCTGCTTCTGCCTGGGCAGCCCCCATGAAGGTGGCGGAGCTGCCCGCCGGCTATGACCAGGGGCCCGAGCTGCCCACTGACTGGGACCACGGGGCCAGGCTCCCCCAGCTGGGGAGAGGTCTGGGAGGGGGCCGGGCCACTCTGCACATGGCACCTCGGAGCCCTTGGTCCTGACCTTTGGTGTCCGGCACTTTGGGGCAGGTTTGTGGGGTCCCAGAGGTCAGCAGCGGGGCTGGGATGCCTCAGCTTGCCATGTGGCCTGGGCCTGTTTCTGTGTCTTCCGGGGGCTGCTTCTCAAACTGGAGTGTGTTTGCCCCCACCCCCTGCCTGGGCAAGGACAGGCTTTAGATAATGACTTTGAGGGTGGGCAGCTGGCCTGCCTGACAGCCCCCTTGGTGGTGGTGTCTCCGCAGAGCGTGGATTTCCAGGATGAAGCCGGTGAGGCGGATGCCAGGAAGGCCTCGGACCCTGGCATCATGGAGAATGGGCACCAGCCAGGAGCAGGTAGGGGCCCGTGGCCCGGGAGGTGTGGCTTGGGGGCTTGCGTCCATGGCCAGAGAGCGCCTGACCCTGGACCGCAGCAGTCAGAGGGGCTGCCCCAAAGAGTGGAAGAACTTTTTAAACACAGAGGAAGATGGAAGCTCCCAGGAGGCAGTGAGCTTCTCTGTCGCTAGAGAAACGAACAGGGCCTGAGGAGTGGTCTAGGCAGCCTGTCGCATGGAGCAGCCAACAGGCCAGCTAGGGTGTCCTGAGCTGACCAAGAGACGGCTGGGGCCAGACCTGGACTCTGGGTGGAGCGTCGAGGTGTCCCCAGGGAGGGAGACCTGGGAGGCTTTCTTGGAGGAGGTGGGAGGGGGGTCGGGAGGCTAGCATCCTGCTGGGGAGCTCTGAGGCCCTACGCTGTGGCTGACCTGCACCGCCCCCCAGGGTCACATGCTCCAGGTGTGGGCGATGGACCTGCCGAGGCTGCCCAAACCTTCCCAGCACCAGAGCCCCCCCGGCCTCGCCCCGTGAGCCTCTCCTTGGGGCTGCCTCATCAGCCTGTCACGGCCATCACTCGGATGCCTGAGAAGTTCTCAGGGGAGACCTCGGCCGCGGCTCTGTCGCCCACGTCTGCCACTGTCCTGGGGGCCCTCAGCCTGAGCCCCAGTGAGGCCACCACTGCCTGGACTGCGGCACTCAGCGGTAGGAGCAGGAGAGCGTGACCTGGGGACCTGGGGACAACCCTGCATCCAGGTGGGAGGGCGGGCAGGGCACATGGTGGGGGGTGGCACCAAACCCCAAAGAGCTGGAGCCCTGCAGCCCCATTGTGCCTGTCCGCGGCCTGTGCCCTGGTGATACTCCTGGGCTCTGGGAATACCATGTGGGTCCCCAGCTCAGGGCTGGGACCGCGCTTTCTGAGTTGGGGAGCACAGATGGGACCTGTTCTCTCTGTGCTCCTCCCCTGACCATGGGCCATGGCTAAGCCCAGGGCACCCGCCTGTCTGGGGCAGGGAAGGGAGGACGGCTGCCGGGGCTACTTCCCTTTCTGCTTGTCCCACAGAGAAGAACCCCCCAACCCCGTGCTCGAGTTCCAGCTATGGGGCAGCGTCTGCTGGAAGGAATAGCAACAGGTGGGTCAGGGTGAGGATGCTTGTGGGGATGGCCTTGGGCTCCCAGGCCACCAGCAGGTGCCTTCTGAGCTGACCCAGAGCTCCAGGGCCGGGGTGTGGGGCCGTAGGGCCACAGTGTCACAGGGTCATAGGGCCACAAGGTCATGGGGTCATAAGGCTGCAGGGTCACAGGGTCGTAGGGCTGTGGTGCCAGATTAGGGCTGGGGGGCTACTTGGGGAGGGGGGCGGCGTCCTCTGATGGTGTCATGTGGAGAAATGTGGCCGTGGAGGACTCCTCCTCCCATCAGGGCTGTGGGAGGACAGGAGGCTGTGTCCCTGACCCCCCAGAGGACAGGCAGTGGGAGGCTGTCCTCATCCGTGGGCTGGGCTCCCTCAGCTGGGTGCTTTCTAGGGGGATGACGGAGGGGGAAGGGTAGAGGAGAAGGACGAGGGACGAGGCACCTGGAAAGGCCCCTCCCGCTGGCAGCTGTCCCTGTGGCCCCAGGCCAGCTGCGCAGAGAGGAGCTGGTGAGGAGGCAGGGGACTGGCTGGGCTCCTTTTGTCATGAGAATGGAAAATTGTGACTTTCTGGCAGATTGTTGAGGAGGAAACAAAAGGGGTCTTGTCCAGTGGGGGCGGAGGCGGGCCTGGGGCTGGCTTGGGGTCACCTTCTGCCCTGGGAGGACCCCCACTCCCACCCTAGGAGTTGGCACCTGCCAAGGGGTGATTATGGGACTGCTGTCCCTCCCTGTCATGGGCTGGCCTCCACTCTGGACTGATGCTGCCAGAGAACCAGCTCCACAGGTTGGGGCACCTCCAAAGGGTGGTGGGCAGAGCCTCCTGTGTTTCTGCTGCAGGCCCCCTACCCCATCACTCCACAGGAGGGACCCTGGACCTGTGTGTGGCCAGGCTGCTCTTGACACACGGTTCTCTCCTCAGCCCACCGCAGGCCATACTACCCCAGTCACCCCCCTCGCCCCCACCGCCGGCCACCTTGCAGGCCCGGCGCCGGGAGCTGGTAAGGTCGCAGACGCTACCCCGCACTTCGGGAGCACAGGCCCGGAAGGCACTGTTTGAGAAGTGGGAGCAGGACACAGCTGGCAAGTAGGGACACCCCTGCCGGGTGGGAGCCATGGGGATGGGGGGTAGGAGGCCCTGTCCTGCCCCGTTAGAGGCTCCCCTTGGTGTCTGGGCGGCCCAGAGAGACCATAGGGGTCGAGGGTTGGGTTCCTGGGGGGAGCTGTGTGCTGTTGTTGGCATGGGTACCCAGTGCCGTGTGCAGGGTGGGGCCCTACTTTGTGTGGCAAGTACACCCCCCACTCCTGGCTTCCTCCCCTCACCAAGGGAGGTGACCTCGGCATGTGCCTGCTGAGCCACACCACCTAATCTTGGGGTTCAGGGATGTCCTGGGGCGTGAGGAGGCCCTCCCTGGGGGTGACTAGGATAGAGGGTCAGAGAAGCAGGGGGCAGGCTCAAGTCCTGTGTCCCAGGATGACCTGGTGACCCCCAATCCCCGGCTGGGGGGAGGGCAGTCTTGCCCCGTATGGTGGGGGGAGGCCATGTGCCCACACATCGTCCGGGGGCCCCGGGGACCCCTGGGAGGACAGAGTGGCTGCTGGCGGCCCCCACGGCCTCCCCACTCTGGCCTGCGCTCTTTGTACAGGGGGAGAGGCAAGGTGCGGGCCAAGCTGAAGCGCTCACAGAGCTTCGGCGTGGCCAGTGCGAGCAGCATCAAGCAGCTCCTGCTCGAGTGGTGCCGCAAGAAGACTGTGGGCTACCAGGTGGGCCTGGCCTGGGTCCCCTCCTGGCTGGGGCGGGCGGGCTGCAGCCCCAGGGGCTGGCCTTCACAGCAGGTGCTCCAGAACCCGGGGATGCGTGCGTCTGCATCTGAGCAGCGTCTGGGCCTCAGCCTGGGGCTGGGTGGAGGGCTGGAAGGGTTGTGTGTGGGAAGCCATGCCCCCACCCCGCTCATCCCCTGCATTGCCCCCTGCCCGCCTGAAGCATGTGGACCTGCAGAACTTCTCCTCCAGCTGGAGCGATGGGATGGCCTTCTGCGCCCTGGTGCACTCCTTCTTTCCCGATGCCTTCGACTATGGTGCCCTGAGCCCCTCGCAGCGGCAGAATAACTTCGAGCTGGCCTTCAGCACGGCCGAGTGAGTGCAGCGACCCCTGCGCTCGGCAGTGGCCCTGGGGGGGCACGGGGAGCACGGGGAGCACGGAGCAGGCGGGTGTGAGGCCCTCTGGTGTGACCGGAGCCTGCAGGGGTTGCCCACACATGCTCTACTCGCGGCTCCTGCCCGAGCCCCGGGGTGCCGTCTGGGAGGCCAGCCCCTGATGGGCTTGGGGTGGGTGGGGGGCGTGGGCTGGGGTCTCCCAGGGTGCCTGGCCTGTGCTCTCAGGGCTATGTCTTTGAAACTTCCCCAGGAAGAAGGTGTTGTTCTGGCATTTGATGGGAAATCTCCTGCCGTCCTGAGCCTGGCTTGTCAGGAGGACATTGAGGGGGGCGACTGTGGGACCCCTGGCACTTGGAGAGCCTCAGCCCCTGGGCTGGCCAGCCTGGCATTGGGCTGTGCTCGCAGGCCTGGGAGTGGACGCACCAGCTCATGGTGCTGACGGGAGGAGCTGGGGGGCCAGGGCTCTGCCCTCTCATGGGCCTGGTGGGCTGGACGCTGTCAGGTTGCAGAGAGTGGGGGCCGGGAGACAATGTGTGGAGGACGTGTAGGGCTGTGGGAATGAAGCGGGGGAAGGTTAGCAGAAGGGAGGCCTCTGAAGCCGTTTCCTGCCCAAACATTAATCTGCCCCAGGGCCAGATTACATCAGACACAATCTGTGTCTGTGATGTAAGCCCCCCAGTTCTTGCCTTGCCCCGAGCAGGGGGTTGGCCTGCAGCAGGCCTGGACACCCAGAGGCCAGGGCAGGGTAAGGAGACCCTCCTGGAGCCGCAGCATCGCAGGATGGAGACCCCGGCCCTGGGCTCCTTGGCTGCGCTGTGGGCACGTGGGCGTTCCCCCTGTGGTGGGGTCTCAGGGGACATGCCAGACACCGGGCCCCCTCAGGGTCACCAGGGCCCCTGTGTACTTTAGGAGCCTTATCCTTCTCGGCTGCGGGGGATTAGCTGTTACCCTAATCACAGAAACAGCTCTGGATGGAGCCTGTTATGCAACTGGACCCAGACGGTGGGGAAGCGGAGCCAAGGGGGCGGCTGGGCATTGGGGAGGGGTGCTTGCAGGGGTAGGCCCGATTGCCGGGAGCCCAGAGGTGGCGGTGCCATGAGTGTGCAGGCCTGGGGCGCTGGTGCAGGCCCCTGGGGTGCATCCCAGCTGGTGAGGCCGCGCCTGGAGTTCTGGGGGCCATGGCCTGGCTTGGGGTGGGCCAGGTGGGGAGCAGGGCCACCGGGGTGGTGATTGTCCCTGCGTCCTACATCATGGGGAGCACCCCGCCCCCCTGCTTGCGGGCAGCCGGAGCCTTCTAGAGCCATCTTTGGCTGTGCTTTCCCAGGACAAGGGTTGAGCTCCCGGAGCCTCCAGGTTTGGGGCACATGTGCCTTCTATGCCTGGCCCTGGGGGCAATCTTCAGCTTCCCCACTACCCCGGGCTGACAGGGGGCCAAGACCTGGCCCGGTGTCCCTGGGCTGGGGAGGGGAAACATTGTGCCTGCCCCTGAGGGTCTGCTCTGGCTTCTCTCCCGCCTTGAGGGGCTGCAGGGCGGGTGCCCAGGGACACCCTGTGTGGGCAGGAGTGGCTTCCCCTGGGCGCTTGTGGGAGGTGACCTCACAGGGCCCTGAGGCCATTCCCAGAGGACGGCGGCTGCTCGGAGGGGGACGCAGACACAGGGTTGCTTGCTGGAGGGGGTGCTGGGTGTTCGTTCTGGGCAGAGCATCCTCAGTGGACCAGTAGACATGTGGGGCTCTGCAGGGGGCAGGGCCGGTGGCGAGAGGGCCTGGACTCTTGGGGGTCACAGCCTGCAGACAAGAGGGCGGACAGGCCCCTGAAACATGGAGTCAGCTCATGTTGGGGAGGGAGTGTGTGGGCAGGGCCAAGAGGTGCAGAGACGTGTCAGCCGGCCACCCCACCCCATCCAGGCTGTGGACACGGTGGCTACTGCCCCTTCTCCCCGTAACCACCGCCCCAAGGGTCCCTGAGGCCCGGTCTGTGTGAGTGATGCAGGGTTGACAGGATGGTGAACCCGCGGCCCAGATGGGTATCCCCCGGGCTTGGAAAGCGGGAAGACTAGCCTTCTTACGAAGGGGGCTGGGTGGGTGGGTGCATGGGGCCACCCTCTGCACCCTCTCCCTGCCGTCCCTGGTCCCCTAGGTGCTCGAGTGCCGAGGCTCCCGCTTGCCCTGTGGGGAATGTGCCCTGCTCTCGGGTTACGCCCGGCAGAAGGGGCTTCGGGCTATTTGTGGTGCTCATGTGTCTGCGTGTGAAACCAGCCGGGAGGCCGCAGCCCGACCTGGCATCCGCGGGCGCAGTGGCTTTTACAGGAGTAAAAATAACCCCTCAAGTCCCTCCCCCGCGGCCCCTCAGCCAGCCCCGTGTGGACGGACTGGTCTCGGCGCTGGGCCGGAGCCCTCCCGAGCCCTCTGGAACCCTCGTCCCCCCGGGCCAGGCCGGGCTCAGGGAGTTCGTTTAAAACCGGCGGTGGGCAGGTGTTAGTCAGGGTCCCTGTGGCGGCCGAGGTGCCCACTCCCTGCGGCGACGGCCTTGGTTAAGCTGCCTTGCTCTTATGAACACCGTCGGGGGGATTAGGGAGTCGAGCGTACGTGGGAGGCCGCAGTCTAGGTTGGTGACGCTCAACATTTTAAAGAGGGAGAAGGGGCCTCCGCTATTTTTGAGACTCGCAGAGTTTTACAGAAGTCACTGTGGAAGGTCACCTTCCTTCCCTTGCATTGTGATTCTAGAATGTCCTTTAGCCTGTGTGTGCGGCTTCTGGGAATCCTGCTGGTGCCCTTGTGGCTGGGGGGCTGGGGGGCTGGGGGGATGAGGGGGGTGGGTTTGGCCGTGGCTTCCCAACGGGGTGGCAATGAAGTGGCAACCAGGAGGCCACCCTGGTGGTGAAGGCAGGGGTGCCAGTGGGCGGAGCCAAACGTGCAGGCGGGAGCTGCCTGCAGCCCTGGGCGCCCTGGGGTGAGATGGCGGAGAGGTGGCTGGCGAGACATGACAGGCAGCACGGAGAGTCCCAGGTGCCCCTAGAGGCTC
Source organism: Nyctereutes procyonoides (assembly GCF_905146905.1). NCBI lineage: Eukaryota > Metazoa > Chordata > Mammalia > Carnivora > Canidae > Nyctereutes > Nyctereutes procyonoides. The sequence continues at coordinate 59,022,764 of NW_026575140.1, read as the reverse complement.
AGTGAGGAAACCAGAGCCGAGTAGCTTTGGGGAAAGACGTGACAGGAAGATTCCCCGAGGATTCGCTTCTAGCACCAGAGATAGGGAAACACGAGCTGAGAACAGACTTGAGGGGCCAGACGCTCAGGAGCCCGAGGAATGGGAGGGGAGCTTCTGTGACGTCAGGGGACACCAGCCCCTTGCCCGTGGGGAGAGGACGCAGAGCTGACCATGGCAGGGAGCACTGGTGCTTCCTCCCCAGGTTTGAAGGCCAGCTCTCCAGCTTCTTCCCAGGCTGACGCTGGGGCTGTAATGACATGACTCTCACTTAACTTGGGAGGGAGGATGGCCTGGCACACATGTGGGGTCAGCTCACATGGCCTGGGATCCCATGAGGCAGCCCTGGGCTGGCGGGCAGGTGGGCAGGCAAAGAGCACAGCGGGTGCTGAACAATAGCTGGGCAGGTGCGCGCAGGTCCCAGGACATGAATTGGCAACCCTTCCCCTGCAACAAGGCACAGGGGTCCCCAGCCTGGGCTGCTGGGGGCGCCCTGCATGAGATCAAGCCCCCTGTGACCTCATGGGGCCCCTGGGTTCTCTCATAGGACCGGCTCCAGACCAATGGGCAGGCGGTAGTGGGCCGGGACCTGGTGTGCATGTGGCTGTGATGCTGGGTTTCTGGTAGGGGGGCTGGGGGCTGGCCAGTGTTCAGGGCCGGGAGCGCGAGGGACCCACCAGAACCGGGTGTGAGCTCCTCCGAGCACAGCCGTCCCCCCAGCCTGTGGGGGCACAGCTGGGGTCTGACTGTGCTGAGGACGTGGACTGAGCAGCAGACTTACCTCTGAACCAGCTTAGGTTCTGAAGTCCGACCTTCCCCGTCCACGTGCTTGCTCCTTAAGTCGGGGCCCGGTGATGGAAACAGCAACCACCCTGCGATCCGCATGCATGGAGACCCCTCTGGCCCCCTCTGCCCCGCACCCCACGGTTCCTGCAGCAGGACAGATACCAGGAGCAGTCACGTGTTGTTCTCGTCCAATGTCCATGAGGCTGGGGCCAGGTTGTGAACCCCGACAGTCCATGCACTTGGTCACAGGGGAGGCGTAGGAACCTCGGGACCCCAGAGGTGCATTCTGCTGCGGAGTGGGGAAGGACACCCATTGTCCTCTCCTGTCACTGTGGGCACTGCCGCGGGCGCTGGGGACGGTGGGGAAACCACCAGAGAGTGCCCAGCCATCGCGGCATCTACACCAGGGCTGAAGGCTAGACCCGTGGTTCCCAGAGCACACGTCTTGGGGCCTGGGGGCTGGGAGGGGGGCGGGCAACTTCCTACCGTGGCCCTGGTGACCCACCAGCAGGTGGCGAGATCAGGTGAGCGGTTCATGCCCTGCACTGAGGGAGCAGGGTTGGGGGGGAGACAAGCATTGGGGGAAGATCTCGGGGTAGAAAGTACATGCACAGGTGTGTGTCTTGTCACCGTGAAGAGTCTCTGTGTGTGGGTCTCATAAAGGGTCTAAAACACTGTTTATGTGTCACTGGGGTGAATTTATTTCTTCATTTACTCTACATTTTGTAGCTCACGCTCATTTTTCCTCACACTGCCGCTGACACACAACGAATGTTTTGGTGATGTTTCATTCTTGCACTAAAATGTCACTAGTAAAATTTGGACTAACAGAAGTGAAAGTTAATTCCACTGGAACTTGGAACAGGAGGTGTTTTTCAGGGATGACGTAAACCGACTCGGGGGTTTCTGGGTGTGGGGGTCTGGGCAGCACTGACCCCCAAGGTCTCCTGGGGTCATGGGAGGCCCCACCCTGGGGGAGGGGGTGTTGCGGGGCTGCTGGTGTGGCCAGTACCCTCGTCCTGACGTCCTGATGGGGCTTCTGTGTTGTAGGAATCTGGCCAGTTGTGAGCGCCTCATCGAGGTGGAGGACATGATGCTGATGGGCCGCAAGCCGGACCCCATGTGCGTCTTCACCTACGTCCAGTCGCTGTACAACCACCTGCGTCGCTTTGAATGAAGCCTGTAGGGCCTGTGTTGCCAGGGCCGAGCCCAGGAGGAGCTCCCTGAGCTCGGCGGCTGGCTTGGGGTGCAAGGCGTGCCGTCCGCCTGCTGTGTTGTGTAATGCGGGCGCTGCGTGCTATGCTCCACATGGGCGGTGGCCGGGCCCGAGGGATAGGGAGAGTCCGCTGGCGCAGTGGGTGCTAACTGCTTATGTCCCTTCCTGTAAAAGGCTTACCTGTGGATCCTGGAATGTGAGGTCTGTTTCCCTGCTGCCGAACTTGGTATATTGGCTTCCCGGGGTTGCGTTGTGACCAGGTGTGTTTTGTCAGAATACCCAGGGTTCCTTCCATTCGTCCATCCGTCTGCATGTGCTCCTAGGCCCTCTTCTCCTGCCTCTGGGCCTTGGCCCTGCAGCGGGGAGGACGCCCCTGCGACAGCCTGACAAGACCACATCTAGGGAAGAAGCTTCGCCGGGGCCTAGGCAACACATGCCCCCAAGTCACCCCGCTCTCTGGGGGGTACGGGGTGCCACCTGGTCCCCAAGTGCCCCATCCTTCCTGGGAGGCCCCACGAGGGTTGGGCTGAGAACAGGCTCCTCCTGAGGTTAACGTGATTAGGGAAGGATGGGGCCCTTTGTGCACAGGAGTAGTTTCCATTCATGTTTTTTAGGGGATTTGCTGCAGATATTAATGGGAGGTAACTGCATCTGTACTGTTGACTGTTTGTACATAAAAACACATGTCAAACTTCACTTTGCATTTGTTATTTCTGTTTGGGTATGTGGGGGCCCATGGACAAGGGATTTTGCCTGTGTTTCCAATGAAAATCTGCTTAAATCCCCCCCACCCCATCACTGCCCAGGAGGATGAAAGTCATGTTGGCACAGTAGCTGGAGAGGCTCCCTTGTCCCTCCTGGGGGAACATGAACAGGGACCCCCCCCCCCTTAGTGCGCTGCCGAGGTCCCGCGGGGGAGGAAGCCCACCCAGGAATGCTTCGGACCTGTTCGAACAGGACCCTGTTCGAGGCAGTAGGTGCTGGGCTTCTCGCAGGACGTCTGTATGTGACGCAGTGCAGTTAGCTTCCTCAGGAACGCTCCTCCCTCAGGTTGGGTTTTAGGAACAAATGTCTAGAATTTCCATGTGAGGAGCTGAGATGTCTTCAGCTCATACAGTGGGTGCCCAACACCTGTGCCTGTGAGCCTCCTCAGACTGAGGCCTGAGGGGGGAGGAGAGACATGGGGGGGGTCTGTAGGGAGAGAGGAGAGACGTGGGTGGTCTGTGGGGGGAGAGGGACATGGGTCTCTGTGGGGCGAGGTTGGACGTGGGGGGTCTGGGGGAGATGAGGGACATGGAGGTCTGGGGGGGAGGAGGGACATGGGGTCTTTGGGGGGAGACGAGGGATTGGGGGGTCTGTATGGGAGAAAGGAGGGATGTGGGGAGAGAGGAGGGACTGGGGGAGTCTGTGGGGGGAGAGGAGAGATGTGGACGAGTTCTCCAGGTGGGTGAGCAGTAGTTTGAGCAGATCTGCTTGTTGGGCCAAACCTGGTCCCATCGTCTGTGTTTCCCCACACGAGGACCCCTCCCTCCCTCTCATGCTGGGGGGGCTGGGGAAGCTGAGCCCCAATATTGCCAAAGACATGTGCCCATTTCCTTAGGGGTTTTGTTTTCCCCGTACGAAAGCTTAGGGTGTCAGACCTAAGGCCAGTCCGGGAACAGTGGCTCTGTGAACCGCATTTGCACACTCGGCTGAGTCCTAGGGGGCCCATGATCCCCCCACAGACCTCAGTGCTGGCCAGTGCTCACAGAGCTCTTCTGGATTGCACGCGTGCCCTTGCACCTTTGCATATCATGCAGAGCAGATCCCGCAGGAGCACCGAGCCATTCTTCTGTGCTGGAGGCTGCCGTTCCTCGGGCCTCACGTCGGGACTCACACACCAAGGTCCTCATGTAGGTTCTACGTCAGTTCCATCTGTGGTGTTTGGGGAAGGCCCTTATGATGTACTGGGCTTCAAACATGATCCCCCCCAAGGACGAGGCCCAAGGGTCAAGGCTAGGGCAACACCCGCCACAAGGCACAGTAGCAAACCACGGCTTAGGCCTGGCTTCCCCGGAGGTCGTGTCCTACTCCAGGTTGCTTTCCCACCCTGGTACCGATGGGTACCCCCTCACATGCCCCTCACCCCCACCCCGACCTGCCCTGAAAATTACTTCAGAGTGCTCGTAAGATTGTCGCGCTTTTCCAGATCGATTCCATCACCTGGCTTCTGTCGACACTAAGTCCGACTGCATTGGCCTGTGTGTCCCTGATGAGGATGTTCTGGCTGCGCTGGGATGGGCTTCAGCACCTCTGACAGCTGGTGGGGTGTTTCTCAGGGTGAGGGAGCACTTTGTGAATATGATATGGTATGTGCTGCCCAGGGGAGGGTACAGGCCAGGTGTTTGGGGAACAGTTTGTTAAAGCCAATGAATTTCGCAAATGGGCGGGATGACAAAAAGCCCTTGCTTCCCCAGCCATGGGGGTCGGTGGCTTGACACCAGAGGAGGCGAACAGGACGCAGTGTGTCCAGCCACCCCCCCCCCCGCCCCCAGCTCTGCAGGACTCCAGGCAGGCGAGCGGCTGGCTAACAACATGGGTGGAGTTGGTCGGCCTTGGGTGGGACACGTTCCCCACCCAGCAGAACCGCTGTGTCGGGGTTTCTGAGTCCGTGACGCGGCCCGCTCACTGTGGCTCCAGCCGTCTGCACCATGGGCTCCTGCCGACTGATAAATGTTCTTGTGTGATGACCCATCTTTACTCCCTTGACCTGTCATCTGGGGGTTCTTGGTCCTGCTTTGACACTGAGTGGCCTGTAATGTCCTCGGAACGAACACGTCCCCAGTGCCCGCACAATCCTCTTCACTTGAAAGCAGCAAACATGGGCAAATGCCCAGGAGGGAAGGAGTGAGGATACTGGGCTCTCCCGGCCACCGCCCCCCACCCCCCCACCCTGCCTCAGCAGCCTTGCGGGGAGGAGGATGTGGGAGCAGGTGCAAGAAAGAGCTGGAAAGCGGCCCCCAACCTGTGGGGCAGGCGGTGGTCCTGGAGATAGGCAGAGAGATGCCCTCTGGCCCTTGGGTCACCCCCCCACCCCTCGCGGACCCGGTGCTCACACACTGGCTGGTGTACAGGCTTGTTTTCACAAAACCCATGTTTTAATCACGCACCAACGCCCTCAGCACGTTTGGTGTCTCGGTGGTGCCAGTGGTGCTGGTGTCCAGCAGGACCCCCAACCCCCTGGCTGTTTCGGTCCCTGGCTTAGTCTCCTTTCCTGGATCTGCCCCCTGCGTCAGGGGTTCGGGACACAGGGCTGGTGTGGACTTCAGGAGGCCAGGGTGGTCCGTCGGGACAGGGTGCTTCACCTCCGCGGCCTCCTCCGCGATGAGCTCCTTTTCCAGTGTTTGCGACCTCAGCAGATGCAGTGAGATCTTCGTGTGTGGCCCACCCAGGACATCGGGAAGTCTTGCTGCACCTGGGCGGGTGGCCAGGCGACCAGAGCGGCCCACAGGCTTCCTACCATGCGTGCACGTGGGCCAGTGTGGGCGTGGAACCGTGCTGGCAGAGGCTGGAATCCCCTTCTACACAGTGTCCCGCAGCATCAGAGCTACCCTGTGGTTCCACTTAGGAAAGTCTCCAGTTTGGAGAAGGGTTGGAGGAGGATGTCCAGGGACGCACGTCTTCCCTCATGTGTTGCCAACGCGCTGCCGCGTGCACATTCCCCTTACTCTGGTTTGCTGAGGGCTCAGTGAAAAGTGCAGAGGTCACAACACCCAGCCCCAAATCCTTAGACAGACAGACGCCTGCAACAGTGTCAACCTGGTCCCCCGCTCGTGGCCTGTTAGTGTGGGGGCAGACGTACCTTCATCCACGTGCAGGCTGTGGCCAAGTTTCTCGAGCTGTCCCCATGGGGTTCCAAGGCTGCTTAAAACATTCAGAGACCCAGAGGCTCCCATCAGAGTGCTCGCATTAGGTGGGGTTGCTGTGTCTCTTTCAGGTCTTCATCAAGAACCCCCCCTCCACCCACTCCACTTTTCATTTAGCGTCTATTTTCTCTTTGATTCTTCAGAGGAGCCCAGGCAGGTGCCCCCAGGCCGTGCCCCTTCCCGACTAGACCCAGGGGAGGCCAGGTTGGTGCAGGGGTGCCCCATGTGGGAGGCCGGTTGCATCAAACACCTTCGGGATCATGGATGGATGACTTTTGCCTGAATCTGTAATTATATGGGGCGTTGAAAATGGTGATTTCCATATTCCCTCGAACTCATGGATTCTAGGTGGTTTTCTCTGTCTTGCAACGGTCTTGTAGCCTTCGATGCCATGCCGGCATCATCCTAGGTCTGCCTACTGGCTCTGGGGTCCTCCCTGCCCCTGTGTCCCACCAGTCCTGGGGCGGGGGGGCGCCACCTATCCTGCTCTGGAATCAAAACGGCTTCTGGGCTAACCTTTGACCCAAACGTAGAATCAGCATTGCCCAGGGATTTCCAGTGTCTCCAGTGGGTGCTTGTACTCATCCATGGAGGATCAGGTGTGGGTGCTCTGCTCTGAGGCCCCCTAGGTGCTTGTGGCTAAGATGGGCCGAGGTGCCTCCAATCCAGGTCCAAGAGCATGGGGCTCATCTGCATCTTGCACTTACGTTCCCCGTTCTGCTCTGGGCCCCGATGGTTCCCAGTAGGCCCATGTCCCTCCTACCAGACACAGGGTCGCAGTCTGATGCCACTGCCATGGCCAGTGGGACAGGTGGCCTCAGCGTGGCCTCTACTGCACTAGTCTCATGAGTGAACATGGTGTGTGCCTTTGTCCAAGGCCCCTGGTGCATCTTGTCCCATGATCTCCCTCCTCTCATGTCGTCTTGGTCCGTTTTTCTTTTGTTCCTCCTGATTTTTAAGCCCTTCACATGTGGGGAGGGTCCCGTGCTCTGCATCCCTGTCTCCCCATCCTCTCTGCCCTGGAAGCACGTCTAGCTCCTCTTGTGTCTCATTTGGGTTACAGGCATCACCTCCTGAACCTGGCCTCCCACCCTGACGCCTGGCCAGCCGTGCCCCATGCAGTCCGCGGGACATGTCCCCACGTCACCTGCCCTGAATGGATGCCCATGACTGTGCACAGTGATTCCTTGCCAGGGCACCGACAGCCACTGTGAGTCCAGCCTCAACTTGCCCCTGTGTCCCGTCCTCCCTGTCCACCTGAGTCTCAGTGTACACACCACGTGCCTGGGGAGGCCTTCACGGGCGGACACCCAGAGCTCCACGAGCTGGCTCGGCCCTGTCACGCAGGTGCCACTTCTTTGGTCTGAAGCCTGTGAGCCGTGCCTGGTTCCCCTGGGGTCTCCATGGCCTGAAAATGCCTGGCATGTGCGTGGATCCTCTGCTGGTTGCTCAGGGCCAGGACAGTTAAGAAGCAAGTGGCTACAGTGGCTCAGGCCCACGTTTCTGAATGTGGCCTTTCCTTGTAGGGGGACATCCTCAAGATTGCTTCAGTGCCGGCCTGCAGAGACTCCCGAATGGCCAGGTCACAGGGCTCTGCGGTCATGGCTGTGCTCCAGTAGCTCTACATCCATGGATTCAGCAGGTGCTAATACATGAAGCCAAAGTAACAAACTGTGACTTAGCTTCTGCAGGCGCGACTAGGGCATCTGTGGGGGAAAGGGCTCTTGTTTCAGCCCCCAGAGCGCCCACCAGTTACCACCTTGGAGGAAGGAAGAGTTGGCTGTGTCCCAGGGTGACCAAGGTGTCCTCCCCTTGGTTCATCGCCTGAGACTGGAAAATGAGAAAATTGAGTCGGGTGGAGCAGAGACCCCACTGCTGAGGGGACAGCAGGCCCAGGCCCTCCACCCGCCCTGGCACCCACAGAATGGTCCCTGGTGGGAGCGTGGCCCCTGCAGAGTGCGTTGTCGGACCCTGTCCTGGTGGCGTTGGCCGCTGGTCATCCTCCTTGCATGCTGCTGCCATTGTGGGAGGCAGAGGCTTCCAGAACCATGGAGGGGGAGGAGGCATCCACGGGGCACAAATCTGGGCCCAGAGCAGGTGGCATGAGCCCTCTGACCTGGTCTGCTCACTTGTGGATGCTGCTCCACCCCCACGGCCACCACTGCCCTGCCTGCTGGTGAACTTGATGGCACCCTGTGCCACGTTACCACCTTAGTAAAGGCTTTGGCGAAACACCAGAGCAGGTTCTTCCAGAACTAAGTACGGATCAGGGGTCGTTGGTTGTGGTCTGCAGAGGGTTCATGACCGGCAGTGACCTTGTCTCACTGCTGCTAGGCAGGGCTGAGCTCTAGGTGCCACCCCCCCACCATCCCCCAGGGACTGATGCTCCAGAGACAACCCCAGGGTCCTGCCCCACGCGTGCCCCCTGCCCCGCTGCAGGTTTCCTTCCGGCCAAGGAGTTTCAGTCCAGGGCGGATCTGTGTGTTGCTTTACTCTATCCAGAGGCTTCTCCAGCCCTGAGCACAGTGACTCAGGGGAAATGGGGTATTTTCAGCCAGGGGCCATCACAGCTGCTGTATCAAGTGTCCCTGGGCCAGTGGATTTCGTGACAGGTGTGTCTTTATTCAGGAAAAATAATGCACTTAATTTAGAGGAAGGACTTCCCCCTCCAAGTAACTCGAGGTGAGGGTGACCACCACGTTCCCCCGGGGAAGAGGCGCCCATTAAGCAGAGCTCCCGCAGCTGTTCCCACCTCCCAAGTGGGTCCCTGTGAGCCTGGAGGGCTGGGGGCTCAGTGAGGCTGCCCTGGACGGATGCTGGGGTCCTCGTGGGCCTTAGGCATGAGCACAGACCACCGTGGACACGGCTGTGCCACGTGGATTTTTTTTTTCCTACACGCTTTTAAAATCGATTTTACTGGGGCACCCTGGGGGCTCCGTCAGCTGAGTGTCTGCCCTCGGCTCAGGGTATGATCCCGGGGTCCTGGGGTTGAGTCCCACGTCGGGCTCCCTGCTCCACAGCGAGTCCTCTTGTCCCTCTCTGTCTGCCGCTCCCCCTGCTTGCTCTCTGTCTCTCGAACAAAGACAATCTTTTTAAAAAGCAAAAAAAAAAAAAAAAAAAAAAGGCAGTTTTGGTGGCTCAGCGGTGTAGTGCCACCTTCAGCCCAGGGCGTGATCCTGGAGACCCAGGATTGAGTCCCACGTCAGGCTCCCTGCATGGGGCCTGCTTCTCCCTCTGCCTGTGTCTCTGCCTCTCTCTCTCTCTTTCTCTGTGTCTCTCATGAATAAATAAAATCTTAAAAAAAAAAGCAAAATAAAGTCAAATTTATGGAGACAAAATCAACACCCTCTTAAAAACTAATTATTTTGGGGATGTGATACATGTGCACAGAGTAAAAGGTGAGATGTGCTGCAGGTTGTATCCCCTACCCCGCCCAGGAGACTCCGCCTGGCCCTCCCTCTGTGGAGTGTTTCCCCGTGGTCCTGGTTGGTTGATGCTGTTTTACTCCTCATTCTTGGTTGTCCCTGTGGATATGTCGGTGGATTTCCCACCACGGGGGTGGGGGTGGGGGGTGGGAGCTGGGCTGCAGGCATCCAGTTACTGTTGGGTCTGCTTTATTTCAGCTCTGGAGAGAAACGTTCCTGGCCGGACTCCTCTCCTTCCCAGACCTGCTGTGGCTTCAAGACAGGGTCACAAACTGCGATTCTGGTTCCATCGGGAGGGGAAACCGATCCCCACCCTACTGGGACATGGCGGCTCGATTGTAGGGGATAGTCCTGTGGGAGCTGGGTCACCCCTGGCTTCCTCTCCCATCACAGCCGTCGAGGCTCCCAAGCTGGGGAGACACCACACAGGTACTGGGGGAGGGTCCAGGCCCCTGTCCTGGAATCCTCTGGGGACCCCAGCCCTAACCAGCACGTGAGGTACATGGCACTGGGCACTGTCAACTGCTATAACTACAAGAACCAATAACAATAACACACTGATAGTAATAATAACAATAATCATACTAATAGTGTGCTATTTTGTGTGCTACGTCCAGGTCGGTTCCTCAGTAGTTACTGGGAGCGTCCCTGCGTCCCCCCGGCCATTGAGGACAATCTCATCCTTCCGTTGCTCAGACCCAGGCCTGGGAGCCGTTTCTGATTCCTTCTTATGTCACAGCCTGTGCGTCAGAGACACATTGGCTTGGCGTTCAGAGTCCACGGTGAACCCACCTTGCAGGGCCTCTGGGGCTGCCGGGGTCTAAGCCCTGCGGTGTGCTGCCCTGGGGCACAGCGGCAGCCTCGCCCTCCCGCGTTCTCGCCCACGGGTAAGGCGGGACACGCCACCCTCCACACAAGCCCCTGCAGCGCGCTGGCCCCTCAGACCCTCTGGACGAGCTCTTATCGGTGTGGGAACCCATCAGCACTGTGCGGCGTCCCGCTCACTGAGGGCGTGGGCGGAGGCATCTGGGCCCTGTCCGCCGCCGGCCCTCAGAGCCCCGCAGCCACCCCAGTCGTCCCTGCACCTGTCCCCACCACGCGCGCACTCGGGCTGCCCGCGACCTTGCGACGATGGATCTCGGCAGGAGTCTTTCTCGGGTGTGGGGCCAAGCGGATCCTTCCAGCCCGGAGCCGCCAGAGCTGGGAGCCGTCCCCGCGGGGTGGCTGAGCCCCGGCCCTGGCGCAGGCGGTGGGGCAGCAGGCCTGGGGCGGCCTGCACGCGGTCAGGAGCCCCGAGGGGGCGGCCCCGCGCCCGCGCCCGCGCCGTGGACCTGGGTTGAGACCTGGACCCGGCGCCGCCCCTCCGCCCGCCAGCCCGGCCGCGGCGGCTCCGGGACCCTGCCACTCGCTCTTCCCTGCGGGCGCAGCGGCTGCTGGACTCGGGGGCAGCCTCGGCGGGGCTGGAGCAGGGCGCGGCTGAGGCCCGTGGCCATGTGCGGGACGCGCCCCCGCTGGCTGCCGCACTGTCTCCCGCGTGGCCCGGCCCTCTCCCCCCTGCGGCCACGGCGCCCCTGCGGAGGTGCGAGGTGCCAGGTGCGAGGCCGCAGGACAAGGCCGGTGCGTCTTGGAGCCTGCGTCCCACGGACGAGGATCAGTGAGGGGTGCCCTGGGCGCGCGGGGCCCCCAGGCGGGAGGCAGGCTTCCCGGAGCTTCTGCTAGGACGTGTGCCCGTCGTGGGGCTTGGGCTCGGGACTGGGAGGCGGGGGTGTCCCTCGGGCCTCAGCGGCTGTGGCACCTCATACCCCTGGCACGTGCGGGGCACTCAGCTCAGCCTGGAGCATTCTCTCTCCCTGGCACGTGCCCGTCCCTGCGGGTGGGCATTCTGTGCCCCCGTCGGCCCCGTTCTAGAGTTTTCTTCTGTCCATTCCTGCTCATGCACTCGTTTTTCAACACTGAAGTCTGGACCTAGACCCGGCAAGTCCAGGTGTGAACCCCAGCCCCGCGCAGTCTGACCACGTCTCCTGGGCAGGTGCTCAGCCCCCACAGGCCTGCCCACCCCCTCCGTCGGCCGCAGACACAGCCTCGGCGCCTCGCTCTGGCTGCCGTGGGGCCAGGACAGGTGGTGGTGGGCCGGACCCGCCCAGCTGGCCTTTGCCAACCCCCAGCTGCCACCTGGACTGTCCTCCCCACTGCAAACCCGCAGGCAGACCCGGTTCCCGGCCACATGCGCAACAGAGACCGTCCAGGCGGGAGGCTGTTGAAAGGGCTGAGGCAGAGGAAATGCGATCCTGCTGACTTTGTTTGTCGCTTCCCGGCCTCCTAGCAACCGGCATCACCACTGGGCCCGGCCACAAGTGACAGTGGCAGCCAGTCACATTTCAAACAGTGTCACTTAGGCTTGAAACGCCCTAGGGTTCCAGTTCTGTGGTTCGCACGCCCCATGGGGACCATGGTCTCTGCTCTGGCCTGTACTCCTGGAGGGTCCCCTGCCTCCCCACCCGTGCCTGGGAGCTCACAGCCCCCCCCCCCCCCCCCCCCCCCGCCACCGCATGTCCCCACGGTGCCCTCTTGCGGAGCTTCGGCGTCCTGCCAATAGGGCGTCCTTGATTATGGCTCCCTTCCCCTGGGTATACAGCTTCTCCACGTATTTCGTAAAAGACACTACAAATAATGACTCATTGTTTCATTTCCAGTCCTCTGAACCATTAGTTCCGTTTTCACCCTAAGGTTTCTCCCGGCTGGCTCCTGCCTACAGTACCTCAGGGTTCAGAGGGCCTCTCTCGGGGGCAGCAGCTAGGACACCAGCCTGTGTCCACCTGCCCCAGCCGGGTGCACTGACCATGCCAGTGGTGGTCAGGAAATGGCAACAAGGTTTGCCACTTTAGCATAAGGATTATTATTATTATTTTTAAAGATTTTACTTACTTATTCATGAGAGACAGAGATAGGCAGAGCCACAGGCAGAGGGAGAACCAGGCTCCCTGCAGGGAACCTGATGTGGGAATTGATCCCAGGACCCCGAGGTCATGCCCTGAGCTGAAGGCAGATGCTCAACCACTGAACCTTCCAGGTGCCCCAGGACCTGTTATTGATAAGCTCTGTGAAATGTAAAATTTATGTGTGCAAAAAAAGCGCTTCAAGAAATTAAAAAAAAAAAGCCCCCAGACTTTACTTTTCCTGGAAGATTCTGGCGTTATCATTCAAAAATACTATCGGGTAGCATCGTATATTTTGTAATGTTTTGGGAACTCATTTATTTAAGCAAGAAGATCACTGAGTGTTTATTTTCTTCAAGAGGCTCTTTCTTCTCAGGATTAGCTAAACTTCATCTTTAAAGCAATTTGCAGTGAGCATGATACATGCTGATTATGCGTCATGTCTTTCCTGTGACCACAGCCTGAGATGAAATAACATCACAGAGGACGATTGTCTTGGGCGTCATGTTGGCAGAAGTCCTGCTTCCTTCTGCCCCGTGCTTTCCGCCAACTCAGGGAGCAGAAAGTTTTATCCCCGCCGCTGGGTGCGGGCCGGGCATTGTTTCCACGACCCCAGGACCAGTGGCACAAGGGTCTTCCCATCATGGGCACTGCCTGTGACAGTTCTGGGACTCCTGGTAGGTCCTGGTCTGCAGGTTCCTTAATGAGGCACCGGGAAGGGATTTTTTTTTTTAAACATCCGATAAAATAATATGCAACGGTCAGCGTGTTTTGGTGTATTTGCACCAGATAGCTTAGTGGACTACATTGCTGTTTTCATTTACATTACATGCTTGCTCCAGTTTTTAAGTGAAATACTTTTTTTTAGTAAAGACTGAGATGCAAAACTGCTTGCAAGGCAAATAAAGGATTTTAAGAGATTCTAGTAACTTTTTTCTCCTGTGACAATCCCTGGGTCTGATTCTTCAGTCTCTAGAGAAACAGGGAATTTGAGAATTCAGTAGAAGTGGGAACAGTTTTGGGGTGTGCGTGTGGTTAAGGGGAAATAGTTCACAGGGTGAGGGCTGAATCATAATGAATGAACAAATAGGAAATTCCACCAGAGAAATGGAAATTGTTTAAAAAAATAAACAAGTGATTGAGTCCTTATTTATTTATTTGAAAGAAAGAGAAGTAGAGCGAGCACGAGTGGGGGCAGAAAGAGAGGGAGAAGCAACTGGGGACCCTGTTGTGGGACTTGATCCCAGGACCCGGAGATCATGACCCGAGCTGAAGGCAGACCCTTCACTGACAGAGCTCCCCTTTGCCCCAGGTGCCTGAAGTGATCAAATCCTGGTATTGGAAATATAAAGACTGATACTGGAAATATAAAGTCACAGGATGGGCTTGTAGCAGAATGGAAATGACAAAAGGAGGACAGAAGAGTCTGGGCAAACACAAGACGTGCCTTTAGGGAAATGAACACCTGTGTGAGGGGCCCCGGGGAAGTGGTGGTGGGAGGAGGCTCTGCTGCTCAGCACACACCCTTCTGGGGCCACTTAGGTATATTTTGTTTAAAGTTAGTAACTGGAAGCTTGAATGTCTCAGCTGTGCAGAAGGTTTTGGTCGTACCCATGCATCTTGTTTAAGCAGGAACAAGTGCGTGGCACTCGTCCACCCCAGCTCTGCCCCCAGTTCTGGCAGAGCAGGCCCAGGATGAGCATGAAGAAAGGGTTTTGGGTGGAGGCTGATTCGAACCACTGCTACCAGATGCTGCCTGGCCAATGATGTTCCTCTGATCCCAAGCACCCCACACAAAAGGATTGAAGGTACTTCTTGACCATCTACCCCATGGAGCCCCTCGCATACATTTCCTTTTGTGCATACATTGCCGTACGAGGTGGGTGTCATCGTGTCCGTTGTTCACAAACGAGTTCTGTTCAGAGGAGCAGGTGTCCAGGGTCACCCGGCTGCTGTGAGCCTGACCTGGATTTCTCTTTTTTAAGATTTTATTTATTTATTCATGAGAGACACAGAGAGAGGGGCAGAGACACAGGCAGAGGGAGGAGCAGGCTTTCTGTAGGGAGTCCAATGTGGAGCTCGATCCTAGGACCCTGGGATCCTGACCTGAGCCAAAGGCAGGCACTCAACCACTGAGCCACCCAGGCATCCTGGGTATTTGTCTTTCTTTGTCTTACTTTGTTTAACATAATACTCTTACAATCCTTCCATGTTGTCACAAATGGCACATCTCATCCTTTTTTATGGCTACATGATATCCCGCATGCATGTGCACACTCATGACATCTTCCTTATCTGCTCCTCCATCCATGGACACTTGGACTGCATCCTTATCTCGGCTATTGGAGGCAATGCAATAAACATGGGGGTGCACATATCTTTTTGAATTAGTGTTTTTGTTTTCTTTGGGTAATACTCAGAAGTGGAATTACTGGATTGAATGGTCATTCTATTTTTAATTTTAACAAAATATTTATTAGCGAGAGGGAGAGAACGTGAGTGAGTCGGGGGGAGGGATGGATGGAGGGGGAGATGCAGGCTCCCTACAGAGCACCAAGCCTAAGGTGGGGCTTGACCCCATGACCCTAAGATCATGACCTAAGCCGAAACCAAGAGTCAGAGGCTCACCCACCTGAGCCGCCCAGGCACTTCACTATTTTTAATTTTTTAAAAATATTTTATTTTATTTACTCATGAGAGATACAGAGCGAGAGAGAAAGAAGCAGAGACACAGGCAGAGGGAGAAGCAGGCTCCATACAGGGAACCTGACGTGGGCCTCAATCCCGGGTCTCCAGGATCACGGCCTGGGCTGCAGGTGGCGCTAAACTGCTGAGCCACCGGAGCTGCCCTATTTTTAATTTTTTGAGGAGCCTCCATACTGTTCTCCACAGTGGCTGCACTTGTTTGTGTCCCCACCAGCCACGGGTGAGGGTTCCTTTCTCTCCGTGTCCTCGCCAATGCTGGTTACCTCTTGTTTTTCTTATGTTAGCCATTCTGACAGGTGCGATGAGCGATCTCATGGTGGGTTTGACTGACATTACCCCAATGATTAGAGGCTGAACTGGATTCAAACTCGGATCCGATTGGCATCACTGACCCTGCGTGGCCCATCTGGAAGTGCCTCAAATAGCGCTACGCAGCCAGCCGAGTGCAAAAAGGGATTTGTTACATGGGAATAACGTAAAAATTTTTCGGAAACACAGGCCGGTCACTACTTTTTTTTTTTAAATAAATTTATTTTTTATTGGTGTTCAATTTGTCAACATACAGAATAACACCCAGTGCTCGTCCCATCAAGTGCCCCCCTCAGTGCCCGCCACCCAGTCACCCCCACCCCCCGCCCTCCTCCCCTTCCACCACTCCTAGTTCGTTTGGCAGGTCACTACTAATTAGATATTCGGGAAAGCTACAAAACTTCTATTCATCATTATGCCGGGGTCACTTCTGGGACTGAGTAACAATAAAAAAGAAAAAAAGCAATTATTAGGAACTGAAATTTTTATAAAAAGATTATTTATTGATTTATTCATGAGAGACCCAGAGAGAGAGGCAGAGACACAGGCAGAGGGAGAAGCAGACTCCCTGCAGGGGACCCAATGTGGGACTCGATCCCAGGACCCCGGGGTCACGACCTGAGCAAAGGCAGACACTCAATGGCTGAGCCATCCCAGCATCCTGGAACTGAAATTTCAAGGGAAAGCATACAACTGCAGGTTATGTAATGGCTTCCTCAAAGTGGATATTTTTTATTTCCACTCTCTTCACAGTAAATGACCAAATGCAGTGACTCTTCTTACTGGGTTGGTCCTGGCTGGTTTGTCATCGATCCTCGTAACCCACATCTCTGGTTCCTTGTCCCATGGGTTCTGGGATTATCAGCCTCACTCCTACTGCTTTACGGTCAGCTTGATTAAAAAATTTAATTATTTTTGCAAAGGCAATAGGCCCACACGGTTTGAACTCTAAAAAAGCCAAAAAGGGTATCGCGTGAAGGGTCTCCCTTTGACAGCGCACATAGCACTTACTGTCACTAGCAGCTCGTGCATCCTGTGGGGGTGGCCATGCACGCACATGGGGGAAGCACATAGATGTTTCTGTTTTAGGAGAAGAGCAGTCTTTCCCCCTGTGGGTCTGTCTCTCTCTTACCTGACTACCAGCACTGGGCGTGTAGGGCCTTCCCCACGGCAAGCAATTCCACAGCACCAACTCCGTGCCTTTGATTTAACCTGGTTCCAAGCCTGTCTCCCCAGTGACAGCCCCCGATCCCACAGGGAAGGGCTGCACCCCACAGGTCTGCCTCACTTCACATGCCCATCGAGGTCGCCTGCTGACGCACAGCTCCTGTCTGACCTGGCTAAAAGCCAGAGGTTCCCGTGACCTCTTTTTCCCCTTGGATACGATGATTTGTGGGAAAAGCTCACAGAATGTAGGGAAATGCTTGCTCACATTCAGCAGCTCATGAGAGGACACGATGAAGGCCACAGGTGGGCAGCAGAGGAGGAGATGCACAGGGCGAGGCCTGGGAGGGTCCCGAGCATGGGGGCTTCTGTCCCCATGGGGTTGGGGTGCATCACCCCCGACCCCCCCCCACCCTGGGGTGGATGTGTCCACCAGCCCTCAGAACCTTGACTATTGTGGTTTCACGGAGGCGACCCCACATGGGCGTGATGGATTATTAACTGTCCCCAGCCCCCTCCCCTCTCTGAGAGACAGGGGTTCAGGGCTGGAAACGCTAAGCCTCCAGTCCTGGCTCTGTCTTTCTGCCGCTCGGACCCCAGCCAGGAGCCAGGCCAGGAGCCCACCTGGAGTCACCCCCCAGAGTCACTTTGAGGGGATGGAGGAGGCTCCCAGGAGCTCATGAGGGTTTCAGGAGCTCCATGTGCTGGGAATGGGGATGAAAACTAAATGTAACTTTCTTACTATAAATCACAAGATCGCAGCACCCTCCTCCCTCTTTTGTACATGATAGTATTTGATGCCAGCATTCCTGCACATTGATCCTGTCATGGCTTGTTTACTCGTTGAACATTAACCTTCACGGACGATTTCCTTTGCTTACAGAAGGACCCTCCCCGTTCTTTCATAGCTTCAATTTTATATGACATAAGGATGTCCCACATTTTTTTTTTTTTTTAATGAGCGTGCTCTAGATCATCGGATGTCGTGAGGTCTTCCTGGTCTTTTACTATTGTTACTATAAGGCTCAGGGGTGGAGTGTCTGCCCTTGGCTCAGGGCGTGACCCCGGGGTCCTGGGATCAAGTCCCATATCGGGCTCCCCACATGGAGCCTGCTTCTCCCTCTGCCTGTGTCTCTGCCTCTCTCTGCGTCTCTCATGAATAAATAAATAAAATCTTAAAAAAAAAAAGGTCAGGCCATAGTTATTTTGATGACCTCTGGCCTTATTTTTGGAGCATCTGGTGGAGCCCAGAATATTTAACACATTTGACCTTTGGTCAGGAGCAGGTGTTCTGACTCTGATCAAACAGACACACGTACTCTGTCTCAAAAAAAAAAAAAAAATCGGGATCCCTGGGTGGCGCAGCGGTTTGGCGCCTGCCTTTGGCCCAGGGTGCGATCCTAGAGACCCAGGATCGAATCCCACGTCAGGCTCCCGGTGCATGGAGCCTGCTTCTCCCTCTGCCTATGTCTCTGCCTCTCTCTCTCATTCTGTGTGACTATCATAAATAAATAAAAAAAAATTAAAAAAAAATCCCTTAAAGACCAGAAACAAGAGACGTTTCACAAAAGTCAATCCAGAAGTTTTGGAGATGAGGGACCGCTTGTCAGCATCAAAGTCCAACTGCCCAAGAACCACCGAGATTCGGCTGTGACCCAGGAGGCCAGGCAGCCTGCCTGGACGCGGTGGCTGCTGGAAACTGCTTACAGGACAGCTCCCCAAATGGATGGGGGCTCTCATGGGGTCACTCACATAGCCCGCTCTTCTTTAAGGAGCCCAGGACAGCGCATGGTGAAGGACTTCATACGCCCACCCAGCTCAGGTTCCAGAAGGCAAATGTGGGCTAGATGTCTCACCAGGTTCAGAAAAGGTCTGTCAAGCTCCTGGCATTCTACTTTAAGCAGGCCACCGGGCTCCTCTCGAGCATGTGAGTGAGTGCAGGGCTCAGACAGTGGGCTTGGTGGCCAGGGTTACAGGTGCCAGCACCACGTCCTTAAAAAAAATCCCAGTTTTGGGTCAGGTTGGCTCAGCTAATAAGAAGTGGTGCTGGGACTACAGTCACAGAACTGCGCCAGCCTCAAGATCTATTACTTCTCTTTTATGTAACACATTTAGCTGCATAATGACAAGAAAATCCTGCAGGTCAGTTGTAGCAAATGATGTTTATTTTCCAGACTTAACGCACTCCACGTATTCTCCAGCCAAAGACTGATTCTAAAGCTTGTTAGAGGAAATGTTTGGTTTCAGGAATAGATGTACTTAGAATATCTTGTGTTCCTTTTTTTTGGGGGGGGGGAAAGATTTTATTTATTCATGAAAGACACAGAGGCAGAGACATAGGCAGAAGGAGAAGCAGGCTCCCTGCGGGGAGCCCGATGTGGGGACTCCATCCCAGGACCAGGGGTCACGCTCTGAGCCAAAGGCAGACACTCAATCACTGAGCCCCCCAGGCGTCCCTTGTGTTCCTTGTCATACTTGTGAATGCCTGGCAGATAACACCATGCAGGTGATCTGCTCCAGAGCTAGAGTTGGCTGTGCTGTGATGGCAGGACGTATGCAGGGCGTGAGCTGCATCACAACAACGGGATGCCCCCAGCAGGTGGCCTGAGCCCCGGTCTGGCACTGAGTGACTATGTCTGACTAGGTCAGTTTGATATGAATAGACACACCCCAGCCTGGGTTTTATTTTATTTTTTTAAAGATTATTTATTTGTTCATGAGAGACACAAAGAGAGAGAGAGGCAGAGACATAGGCAGAGGGGGAAGCAGGTTCCATGCAGGGAGCCCAATGTGGGACTCAATACCGGGACTCCAGGATCACAACCTGGGCTGAAGGCAGGCGCTAAACCACTGAGCCACCCAGGCATCCCCCAGCCTGGGTTTTAAAAAGCTCTGCTCAACCAACCCTTCTTAATGAAAGACTATTTTAGACGTAGTTCTGGGCTTCTGGGGTCCCAGGGTGCCCTCCTTCTCAGGTTAAAAATGAGGACAGTGGCCAGAGAGGGGAAGTGACATGTTTGAGGGTCACTGGCAGAACCAGGAGGAGAGGTAGTGGGATGGACGCTTAGGAATGCGTCCTGAAGAAGGGTTGAAGGAGCCTGGAGGGTCAGCCTGGAGAAAAAGAAAGATGTTTTGGGCAGCCCAAGTGACTCAGCAGTTTGGTGCCACCTTCAGCCCAGGGCGTGATCCCGGAGTCCCGGGATCGAGTCCCATGTCGGGCTCTCTGCATGGAGCCTGCTTCTCCCTCTGCCTGTGTCTCTGTGCCTCTCTCTCTCTCTGTGTGTGTCTCTCATGAATAAATAAATAAAATCTTAAAAAAAAAGAAAGATGTTTTATTTTATTTTATTTTTTTTAAGAAAGATGTTTTAAAATAAGTAAAAGTAGCTCATGTAGAGAAAAAACAAACAAACAAACAAACAGATTTATTCTGTATGGCCCAGGACGTAAAGCAGTATTCACACATGGAAACTACCGAAGGGCTTTTCCAGCACAGCAGCCCCCAGAGAGGCTGCCTTTGGAGGGGATGAGCTCCCCGTCCCTGGGCGTGTTCAAGCACTGGGCAACCATTTGGCATGGATGATGCAGAGGATATTCACATCAGACTGGACCAGATGCGCCTTCAAGTTTCTTGCAATTCCAGGAATCAGATTCTCTTCAAAGGTGTCTCAAAAATGCCAGTCAACCCATAGATTTAAAAAAAACCACAGTTGTCGCTGCGTCGGGGTGCAGCGGTAAGCCTCCCCTACTCCTGAGTGGATCCCTGGGACCACTGTCGTTCCGGGGGCGGGGTTATGAAAATAAGCCACCGTCTCCCCTGCACGCCATTGGACAGGCGGTTGCTTAATATTCATGAGGCTCCGCGGGACTCCTGTCGTTCCAAGGCCTCGCGAAACGTAGGGGGCGGGCCTCACGGGGCCAGGCGTCCTCTGATTGGCTGTCCTTACAGAGAGGTGGCCTTCGATTGCCTGGTGTAGAGGCGACGCAGACGTCCCCGGGGCGGGACGTTTGAAGGCCCATTCTCTAGGTTTCGGGCCGTGAGGACGGGGCCCGGCGCACTCGTCCCCCGCGGGGTCAGTCCGTGACTTTTTCCCTGTTAGTGCGTCACCAGCACTACAGCCTTAGAGCACCCGTCCCGAGCGCTGTCCTGTCGTGGCAGAGCCGGGCTCGTTACTCCCGACCTCCGCCCGCAGGCTGGGGCTGTGGCCGCTGTGCCTGCCCGAGGTCCAGCGCGGGCGCTGGGGGTGGGGACCGCAGGGAGCCCTCAGGTCTGCGCCTGCGCAGAGCCGTCCGGCCGCGGCCCGCCCCCTTCGCCGGGGTGACGCGTCCCCGGTTGCCACGGAGACGCGCGGTTTACCCGCCGGGTCTGCGGGGGCTGCAGCTGCAGGTGGGGTGCGAACCTGTGTTCAGCGGTTCCCGAAGGCGCCACGGCTAGTGCAGGCGGCCCACTCTCTGACGCCCTGCCTGGAACCCCGGCCAGCCCCCGCCGGCCTCCTCTCCATCTCCCCTGGGCTGCTCGGGTGCGTTTTGAGTCCGCACCCGGACGGACTCGGGGAGCCATGGGATGCTGGGAGGCCCGGGTCCTGAGGGGCGTGGGCGGGCAGCTACGTGTGTGTGGGGAAGGAGTGGTGCTGCGTGCGGAGCAGGTGCGGAGCAGGTGCGGAGGTGGTGCGGAGCAGGTGCGGTGGTGGGGAGAGCAGGTGTTCCCCCCCACCACCACCTGCGGCCACCTTCTGGCTTTTCTTTGTCCTGCCCAGGGTTCAGAGGTTTTGTATCACCTGCTGAGTAGGCCCCACACCCAGCTCTCAGTGTACAGATGGCCGTAGGTGTTCATTTGTTCAGGAAACATCGCTGGGCTCCTCAGTCCACAGAATCTCCTAAAAGTGAACACTGCCTAGGACCCAGCCATCCTGATGAATGGGTGCCTGTGGTCAGCGAAAGACATGTGTGAGAACATCCTAGCGTTCTCACAACAGCCCCATGCTGGAACCCCCTATACCCATACACAGTAGGAGAGACAGGTGGGTGTGGTGTACTGGCGGCGTACTGCCCAGGAGCAGAACCCACAGGCTACATACAGCTTTGTGGGCAACGGGATGAATCTTACCACCGTAATGTCAGGTGAGGGAGGTCAGATATAAGAGTACACACTGGGTGATTCCATTTACGTGAAAACCCAAACACCAAAACTAATTTCTAGTGTTAAGAGTGGGAACAGTGGTCACATTGTGGGGACGTGGGTTGAGGGTGGTGACCGGGAGGGAGCTGACGTGCTGGCTGCACCGATGTGTTCATTGTGTGTACAGATGATGATGATGTATGCACTTCTTTGGTACATATATCACACTTGAACAAACACATAAAAAAAGGACATACTGCTCTGGGTGAAACTCAATGATTGTCTGCCTTTGTGACCAGGACTTTGGAAAGCAGAAATGGCCAAACTCCTCCAACCTCCACCCAAGTTCTTGCCTGAAGAGTGGCACATCGCTAACAAGAACCAGTACCACAGAGCAGAGGCCCAAAGGTCCCGGTCCGAACGCCTGGTGGCAGAAAGTCAGAGGCTTGTGGATGAGATTGAAAAGACCACAAGAAAGTCTCAGAGCGATGTAAACAAGAAACTAGGTAAGAGCCAAGCCTGGATGTGATGGTGAGGCGGAGCTGTGCCGACGTTTGCAGTCCATGTTCGGGCGTGGCAATGTAGTGGCATACAGGGGGGACACGTGTGTATTGCTCAGGTTCTGTGTTTAAGTTCACTGCCTTGAGACAGATGCGTCGTAGCCCATCCTGCTTTCCAGCCCTCCATCATTCCTTTTTTTATGGATTAAAAAAAAGGTTTTATTTATTTATTTGACAAAGAAGAGAGAGAGAAAACAAGCAGGGGGAGTAGCAGGCAGAGGGAGAGGGAGAAGCAGACCTCCCACTGAGCAGGGAGCCCAGTGTGGGACTCAATCCCAGGATGGGGACACGTTTCTGGAGCTAGAAAGCAGAAGGTCTGGTGGCTACACACGTAGGGACTGCAGAGATCCTGCGTGGGTGGGGACCAGAGATGCTGGCCGCTGCCTGCCACACATTCACACTGCAGGCACCTGGAGATGCTCAAAATCAGAAGCATCCGGTTACCTCTGAAGCTGGAAGCTGAGGGAAGGGACTGGAGACCAGACTGGCTGGAAGCCTGTGAAGAGCCCACTCCTGCCCCCTCCTCCCCCCAGCGGAAGGCTCAAGGCCAAGGATGTGATGAACCTCCTCACTTTGCACTAATTCCTCTGCCCCCTGCTTCCTGGGACACTGGTAGCTGGGCTTCTGTGCTCGGTCGGGAGATTGGCAGATGTGTTTGTGGGGAAACCACGAGGGGTCTATGTACCATAATCCCCTGGGGATTATCCAATGAGACCCTCAGGCTGACTGGTTACTCTGGACAGCCAAGTGCTGTGGCATGCAAGCCCTGACCCTGCATAGAGAGGTTCCAGTTAGCACGCTAGCATCGTTATCTCAAGTACACTCAGGTAGGGTTAGAGACAGTGAGGAGAGCCTCTAGCAGGACACTCAGACACAGAAGAAAAAATATGCCATAGAATATTCAGGAAATTTGGAGAAGGCATTGCATCCATGAAACAAGAAGAGTCTTAACAAAGAACATTCAGGGAATAAGAACGCGTCCTTGGGAATTAAAAATACGAGAGCACATTTGTGAAAATCAGAAGAGGGTTTGAAAGAGAAAGTTGAAGAATCTCCAGGAAATAGGGGAAAAAAGGACAAAGGGATGGATGGATGGATGGATAATAGAGAGGAAGGGTGAGAATCGGGACCCACAGGGAGGCTCCTTATCCGACAGAGATTCCAGAACGGGTGCAGAGAGGAGGAAGAGAGGAAACTGTCTGCAGAGGAATCCTAGGAAATCCCCTAGAGCTGGGGGTCTGTTTCTGGCATCTGGCTTCATGATGGAGTAAGGCTGACACCAGGAAAATAGAGAGGAGACCCCTGGAAGGCTTGCAGGTCGCATGCAGAGGATCAGGACTCAGAACGGCACCAGCCCTCTCCGCAGGAGCTCTGGAGACAGAGGAAATGAAGCCCCGTCATCAAAATTCTTGGTGAAAATCACCTTCATCCTGGGAATCCACACATAGCCAAAGCCAAACGATGAAGGTGGAATGAAGGCATTTTCAGGCTGGCATGCTTTCAAAAATTTCTGAGGAGGGCGTCCTTTGGCGGGTGGATGGGGCATGAGCAGGAGCAGATGACAGCTGGGCAGGGGACGGCGGCAGGTGCGAGGCTGAGGATGTTCTGGAACAGGCAGCCATCATCCGTGGGCAGGAGGAGAAAGTGCTCCTGGGCAGAGGTCCTGGGAGGAAGCAAAGTCAGTGGGTTCCTTGGTGGGCTGGAGTGTTGTAATGAGCATCTGGAGAATGAAACAAAAAGCACAGCTTCCAGCCCCTCCAAACACAAACAGAAAATTGTGCAGGAGATGATGTGGATGGTAGCACAGTGCGTGGCTCGGGTGTGAATAGCAGTTACGTGTTTGCTGTGTATAAACAGTTGTGAAGCTCTTCTGTAACAGGATGTGCAAGGCAGCCGCACCAGGAGCCTGGGGCTCAAGAGCAAATGCTGGTCTTTGAGTCACAGGAGGTTGGTGGACGCTGCTAAAACTGATCAGAATAAATAGTGCTGTGAGCAAATGCCAGAAGGAATTCCGAAAGCATTTTCTTAAGCTTCTTAGCGATTGCTCCTGTGGCGCCTGGGAGCAGGTACAGTTAGCTAATCGCCTGAGTCTTGATCTCAGCTTAGGTCATGATCTCAGGTCCCGGGATGGAGCCTGGGCCATGTGCTCAGCCGAGAGTTTGCTAGAGATCCGCTCTCTCCCTCCACCCCTCCAACCCTTGCCTCTAAAATCATAAATCAGTCTTTAAAAAAAAACGCAGTTCCTCCCAGAAAGTGGGAGTTGGGGGTGGATGGGTCCAAGAGCTGTGACACTCTCACTGTTCCTACGACTCAGAGGACGTACGTCTGTATCTTTGACAAAATCAAGTTCTTCAAAACAGCCGGCATTGAAGAATTAGAGTCATGAGCATGGATGATGTTTGCATTAATTAGATGCTGACTTGGTATAGCAGGGGCCCCTCCCTCCCTCTGCCGCCCCCACCCCACTCACCCCTAACCAGCACTCCCTGGACAGGGGCCCCTGGGTGGTTTGAGGATGGCCCTGTGGTGTCTCACCCTGGAGCTGGTGGTGCCCTATGCTTCTTTGTGTGCCACAGAACAGAGACTCGAGGAAGTCAGGTTCTGGAAGAAGGAGCTGGATGACAAGCTGGAGCAGCTAGTCTGCACCACAGAGGACCTGCTCACCTATCAGACCAGGCTGCAGAACGCCCTGGAGAGCCTGAAGGAGCCCCTGCACATCACCCAGATGTGCCTGGAATACAGGTGGGGGGTCCTCCAGAGTCACTGCCTGGGGTGGGGGATAGGGGGCACGGGGGAAGGTGTGGTGGGGGGTGTGGTGGGGGGTGCGGTGAAGCAGAATCCATGCCTGGCAGCTGAAAGAGCTCTTCGCTACCTTAACTTAAATGTACGGTTTGGCTGCAGGGACTCAGGGGACTGAAGTAACACTGAATTTAAATCAGGCAGTTCATCCTCTCTCAGAGTTGGGGGGCCTGGAGGTGGTCGCTGCAGGGCTGGCACAGTGCTAGGGTTCCAGGCCTTTGGGTCTCACTACGCCGCCACATGGGTTCACTTCCCGTGTGACCTCGTGACTCCAGACTGCTGCCAGAGCTCTAGCCGTTCCTTCCCATGTCCAGCAAGGAGGAATAATTAGGTATTCCCTGTGTGCCTCCCGTTGACGGGAGGTTGGTCACCAGGCCACACCAGCAGAACCTGGGAGCCTGATGTCTTTATTCTGGATAGGCAGAGTGGGTGGGTTCCTGGAGGACGAGTTTGGTCCCATCCGCAGAGCTGCAGGCCCTATACTCCGAGGGGAAGTTAGGATATTTGCATGAAACGGCCACAGGGCGTTGGGGACGTGCAGTGAGAACCCTGGGTGGGCGTGGGCATCGCAGTCCTGTTGCCAGCACAGGGAGCCTTTCTGGGCTCAGATTCTCAGAACCGTGAGGACCGGGTCTTGTTTCCAGGAAGGGGGCACATGTCTGGCGATTTGAGGTCACAGGAGCCTTTTCTGATGAGCGGGTTAGAAGGAGGAGTCTGGGGAGCGGACCTCGCGTAGTTGTGACCGGGGTCGCTGACCCACAGACGCTGCTCCTGCTCCAGAGGGTGAGGGGGATGTCACAGATGCCGAATCGCGTCCGGGTCCTCCTCCGCCCCAAGGTTGGGACAGCGTCACGTGGACAGGCCCCCCGCGCACCCGGCTGCTGACCCCCCTCCTCTGGGCAGGGACAAGCGCATTGGCATCGACCTGGTGCATGATGAGGTGGAACAGGAGCTGCTGAGGGAGGCTGAGGTCATCCGCGGGGTCATGGCCCTGCTGACCCGCACCTTGGATGAGGTGACTGAGCAGATCAGGTGCGGCTGTGAGGCCCCAGTGTGGGGGTGGCTGGGCTCACCCTGTGGCACCCCAGGGGCCGTTTCCTGCCCTGGCTCTCGCCCCTCCCATCAGCGCCGGGCAGCGAGCTCTCGGCTGGCAGAGGATCATAAAGATCCGGGCTGGGTTCTTGAACTGGCGCCCCGGGGTCGGGGTGAGGGGAACCCGACAGAGGGGAGCAGGGGTTGCGCCTATGCCAGACTGGCTTCAGCCGGCTTCCCAGTCTCCCATCCCTGCCCCTGGATCCTGTGGGCACTGTGGAGGGAGACGCACCTCTGCCCTCCTCCCCAGGCTGAACCGCTCCGCCAAGTACAACTTAGAGAAGGATTTGAAGGACAAGTTTGTGGCCTTGACCATCGACGATGTTTGCTTCTCTCTCAACAACAACTCCCCAGGCATCTACTACTCGGACAGCGTCGTGAGAGTCGAGCCGCAGTGAGTGGGTCCCGTTCCTGTCTCCGCGTCCCGTCCCCGCACACCGCCCAGCAGGTCCGCTCAGCCAGGCTGCAGGCCGTCTGAGACTCCTGGACCCGCGTCCACGCAGATTCCTCGTGAGGCAGCCTTGCCAGAGCCTCTTCTCCAGCACAGTGGGTGCTGGCGTTGGCCTGGGGCGGCAGGTGCATGGTGCGCCCAGGCCCTGTTCATGGATCCCAGCCGCGGCCTCGCTGGCATGTATGGGCCAAGTGCAGCGGGTGGGTAGGTGGCCCACAGTCCCCAGAGCCCAGCACAGGAGCCATCCACACAGGCTGACCTCTGGGCTGGTTCTGCCCCGGCAGCTGCTACCTGCCCTCCGTGTCCTCCTCCCCTGACCTTACGCTGAGACTCTCCTGTTGCTGCAGAAGCGATTCCTGGTCAAACTAGCCGTTTACTCATTCACTCATTCATTCACTCACTCACTCGTTCTGTCAGGAAAGATAGGATCCCATTCCAGTCACTGGGCCGTAATCCATGGTCGTTAGTGTTGGG
Organism: Nyctereutes procyonoides; assembly: GCF_905146905.1. Classification (NCBI taxonomy): domain Eukaryota; kingdom Metazoa; phylum Chordata; class Mammalia; order Carnivora; family Canidae; genus Nyctereutes; species Nyctereutes procyonoides. The sequence goes on along the minus strand of NW_026575140.1, from coordinate 58,995,789 downwards.
CCATCACATTGTCCCTAGCCGTGCTCCCTGCCCAGGTGATGCAGGCTTCCAGTCTGTTTTCCTCCTCTGTGACATGGGGGCCATAGGGCGGCTCACGAGGTCTCGTGGGGATGAGGGGCGATGCTGTGTGTGCAGGGTGGGCCCAGAGCCTGACCCTGGGCAGGGGGGTTTCCCCAGAGTGATGGCCACTATGGGCTGTGCCTAGAGACGGGGACACATTCTGGGTGCTCCTGGCCATGGCGGGGGGATGGGGGTGGAGGCTGAGCCCCTGTGCATTTTGGCCCTGTGTCCTCTGCATGCAGTCTTCTGCCACCCAGATGCGCCCTGAGGGAACATGTGGGTCCCCTTTCAGCTCCGTGAGTCTGGAGGACTGGCTGGACTTCTCCAACACCAACGTGGAGAAGGCGAACAGGCAGAGAAACAACTCCCTGGCGCTGAAGGCCCTGGTGGACCGGATCCTGTCCCAGACAGCTGATGACCTGCGCAGGCAGTGTGACATGGTGGACACGGCATTCCAGATGGGGCTGAAGGAGACCAAGGCCGCCAGGGACCAGCTGGCTGCCCACCTGGCCAAGGTGAGCTCCCCACACAGCCTGGCCAGGTGTGTGCTCCCGGGTCCTTGGGGCGTGGGGCTTATCGACATGTCTGCCTCTTAATGACAGGGCTTGGGCCTTAGGGGATGGAGGGGCCTTTGCCCCACCTTGGACCTCGGGTTGTCCGTGTGAGATGTCTCCCTGGGCTGTACAGGGCTGACACCTGATGTTCCCTGAGCACAGTGACTGCGAACCCCACCACGGGGCCGGGATTCTGGCTCCTCCTGTTCCTCCCCGGGTGTGCCACTGGATGGGCTTCGGAACCAAGTCCTGATGTTTAGCATGTGTGGACTGCTGTGTAAATGCTTCCACCAGGCTCAGTTTCAAGCTGCCTATTGAGCAGTGAGTGGGCAGGCTTCCTGTGTATTCAGCGATGGTGCCATGGGGCCAGCACCGGGGCTCCTCTCACCCAATGCAGAGCGTAGGTGGTGGGTTTGGAAGAAGGTACAAGGGCGCAGATCCAGGCATGGGGAAGGCTCTTGGCCTCCTGCCTTGCCAGGGACTCAGAGATGGAAGTAGCTACCTGGCGTGGGTCTCGTAGGCCCCCTGCATTCTACTAACTGGGAGGGGATCAGTGTGGTAGGTGACGACCGGTGGCCTCAGTAGTTCCTGGAGCCTGCCTGAGTGGTGAAGAAGGCAGAGGAGTTGTGCCCCCAGAGCCCTGGACAGTCAGCCTGCCCTCATGGTCAGCCCGCTGGGCCCATGAATGGTGCCAAGCTCTGACTGGCCCAGGGACAGGCAGGCTCTTGCACCTGGCAGTATTTCTATGGTGTCAAAATGTCATAATATACAGGAAATTAGAAATATACGCGATACACTTAAGCTCCATTCTCTATTTACCTCATTGGCGAAGTAGGGGCAGTAGTACTCACGAGTTGGGGTGGGTCAGGGTTAAATCAGACTGCTCGGTTGCAAATCCAGAATCACACAGTCACATATGAACGGCACACAGATTCGCACACACACGTGTGTGATTCACGTGATCCGTCGTCAGTACAGATCAGCAGCCAGTGATGATGATGATGATGATAATGTCCACAGAAGAGCTACAGGGCTAGCCAGTGGGGTAGGAACGTGTCTGGGCCTTGAGGGGCAAGTCTGAGGCTGGAAGGCAAGCAGAGGCCAGTCCTGGGTCCCACAGATTCCGGGAGCTGCAGGGCTGAAGGTGCGGAAGGAACCCACTGGGTGGTCGGGACAGGCCGTGGGGATGCCCTGGGTCATGCTGGGTGGGATAGACCAGACAGGAGTGGTCCGCGCTGTGGCCTCGTGTATGGGAGGGACGGGCGGGATGACTGGGTAGCCCTTCCCCAGAAGAGGACTCAGATGCAGCCCTGTGTGCCATTCGCCTCACAAATGGTGGAAGGAAACAGGTTTGTCTGACCCAACACATGGAAAATACCACTTCAGCGTGTTAGCAGCGTACACGATTAACGATGTAGTTTACAGTCTTTTCTGTAAAGTGATGTCTTTGAAAGCAGACGTGTGTCTTGCACTTCAGCTGGTCTGGTTGGGGTGAGGCTTGTGGGTGCTGGCGCAGCCCTGGGGATGGGACCCCCTCCCCCAAAGCCCACACGTCACACGCAGTTACACTGACACTCAGAGGAGTCGTGGCCCAAGGGATAAAGGCAGGATCCCGTCAAGGCGAAGGCAGGGGATGTAGCACGGGGTCGCCGATCACTGCCCCAGTGGGTGAGTGGCCTTGCTCCGTGAGTGGCAGGGTCAGGGACCCAGTTCTATATCCCCCGGTTAACCTGCAGCCAGAAGACATGGGCCGAGAAGACCATCCCCTGAGGGGACAGTGGGCTGACCCTGTTTTGTGCCTGGAGACACATCTGTTTCTTCACTGGGTGTACTTTAGCCTCAGCGAGATGGAGAAGTAGGAAAAGGAACATTGACTATAACCCAGGGTTAGGTCATCTCGAGGGGATGGCAAACCACCTCTGTAAAGGGTCAGAGAAAAGCCTTCCTAGGCTTGGTGGGTGGAGAGGTGACAATCAGGGAATTCTGTAGGGATTTATAATGTGAGAAAGAAAACAGATGTCTACATATGGTCGTTGCCAACACCGATGATCAAGCAGTAACGCTTGAGTCTGGGTTTTCGGAGTACAGGTTAACAGACCACAGGCGGTAGTTCTCTAGAGTTAGTGTTTTCTGTCCTAATCTGGAGGCTGGTCCATCAGGACGCTCACTCGTAACAAGACTCTTACACCTTTCATCCTTGAAAATGTCTTTTTGTCGGGATCGGCTCTTGCCCCAGAAGAGCAGCCTGTGGGTGTGGGGTCTTCACGGAGCCTCTTTCCCTTGTTTTGGGAAACAGATGTGCTGCACACTACTGTGGGAGTGGAGATCTAGCTCCTTGTTTTAATTTCCCACAGCACAGGGGGTGCAAAAAGCTGTGAGACCCACACTGCTCGGGTTCCAACCTGGGCAGTTGCTGAAATGGCTTTACACAAGTGCAAGCTTTGCACATGATTATAGGCTGGATTCATTAAGGAATAATCCTTGGGATGCCTGGGTGACTGCTCGGGTAAGGGCCTGCCTTCAGCTCAGGGCGTGACCCCGGGGTCCCAGGATCAAGTCCCACATTGGGGTCCCCGCAGGGAGCCTGCTTCTCCCTCTGCCTGTTCTCTGCTTCTCTCTCTGGGTCTCTCATGAATAAATAAAATCTTAAAAAAATATTTCATTAAGAAATACTAAACTGCAGCAAAAGCTGATTTCGACAGCCATTCCATGTTTGATGGTAGTGGTCGAGGATGGTTCTTGGTCAGAAGCACTTCCGTCTTGGCCCCGAGTGGGAGTAAATCAGAGGGAAACCTCATCTCTGCGAAAACCCTGAGGTGCTGAGTCATTGGGGAGGATGGGTTCCACCCCTGACCATAAGGCACCCGTGCACGGTGGGCGAACCCAGGAGCTCTGGATGAGGACACTGGCACCCCTGGTTCAGGGGCACCCGACCCCGCAAGTGTTGCCTGCAAAGTGCTCTGTGACGGTTAACGCGGCAGACGTGCCCCGCAGGCTCCGTTCACACCAGTTCCTGCTCAGCGCTTCCGGTCATACTGAGTCCGTGTTGTCTCATGTTCGGGAAAACACCTCCACTTGTGGCTTTCGCTCGGCTACTCACGGAGGTTGTGCCTGTCACTGCTGCAAGCAGTGTGGACGCCGCGCACCCACCACAATCGAGGGCATCAGGGCGCCTGGCCGTGCGTGGAGAGCCCAGGAGGACCATCCGAAGTCATGCACCTCGATTCTTGTGGACTGCCGACGCAGGTTCACGCCCTCAGCTCCTCCGAGCGGCTGTCGCCCTGCATACCCCCCTCCCGCCCCATCCTCAGCCGCGGCAGTCAAAGGCGAGGTGCTGAGCTCATGGGCAGCAGGTGGCCATCCTGCATGGTGGGCCGATGGTCTTACTTGGGTGGCGCCTTGTTTCCATGTTTTGTGAAGGGATCCTGCTGGGAGGGGACATCTGTGTTAAACGTCCCCCGTCTCCGGTCACCACCTTCCATGCACTTGGGGAATCTGGTGAAAGGTGGCTGGCGTGGGGCAGCTGGGGTGCTACGCTCTCAGCCCCGCGGTGCCATTGTGTGAGAGACGTGATGCTTTGCAGTGTCACTGGTTAACAAGGCCCGCCCCTCCCTGTGTCTCAGCCCGCTCTTCCTGCCTCGGCCTAATGAACGCGCTGTCCCCATGTGGCGGCAGGGCCAGCCCTGGGCAGCCATCGAGTCGTGACCGGGTCTGTGGGGATGCCTCAAACTCTCAGGGTGTCACTGTACCACCAGCCCTGCGCTGGGCGCACCTGCTGTGACAAACGCTCTGCACCAACCCCCGGGTGTTGGTAACAGTCAAACTGCATTTGGGACTCGATCCCAGGACCGCAGGGTCATGTCCTGAGCTGAAGGCAGATGCTCAACCACTGAGTCACCCAGGTGTCCAAGTGTGAAGGAGTTTAACTAAATTAGAAGCGGGAGCATCTGGATGCTGAGCTTAGGGCAGGGGTGCCTGAGTGTCTGCGTCGGTTGAGTGTCTGACTCTTGACTCTGGCTCAGGTTGTGATCTTGGGGTCCTGGGTTCGAGGCCTGCATCCCACCTGGGGCTCAACGGGGACTCTTCTCCCTCTGCCCCTCCCCCTGCCCACGCTCTCTCAAATAAATCTTAAAAAAAATAAAAGGAGGGGGACCCCTGAGTGGCTCAGCAGTTTAGCACCTGCCTTCGGCCCAGGGCATGATCCTGGAGTCCCAGGATCGAGTCCCACATTGGGCTCCCTGCATGGAGCCTGCTTCTCCCTCTGCCTATGTTTCTGCCTCTCTCTCTCTCTCTCTCTCTCTCTCTCTCATGAATAATTAAATAAAATCTTTAAAAAAATAAAATAAAAGGAAAGCATAGGAAATGTTCCGAAAACCAAATGCAACATGTAGGTCTCATTTGGGTTCTAATTCGAACAAACCAACTCTTATAAATATGGGACAATGAGAGAAACTTGAATACTGTATGTATTACATGATACTAAAAAATTTTGGGGGGCGTAATAAAGATATTGTCGTTTTGCTAAAGGAAAAAAGAGAACCTTACATTTTAAAGACACATGCTCAACAATTCAAGACTAACGTGACATAATGCCTGGGCTTTGTTAATGATTACTGAGTTGATGGGCAGGGTTGGGATGGGAGAGAATGGCTGTGTGTTGGTTGTCACCGACGCTGATGACAGGCTCATGAGGTCATTATCCTGTCAACTGCGTGTGTCTGGGAATCTCCAGGATGCAAAGTGAAAAATTAAAAAATGCTTAAAGAAGAAATAAATTTTGGGGGCACCCGGCGGTGCTCAGTGGTTGATCATCTCCATTTGGCCCAGGGTGTGACCCCGGGGTCCTGGGATAGAGTCCCATGTTGGGCTCCCCACAGGGAGCCTGCTTCTCCCTCTGCCTGTGTCTCTGCCTCTCTCTGTGTCTCTTGTGAATAAATAAATCTTAAAAAAATAAGATTTTAAACTAGTTAAACATTAATCTAAATACCCAAGTAATTTCTGAGCAGTGTCTTCCTGTGCACAAAGCCACCAGAAAGAATCCCGGGATCCAGTTGTGTGGGGAGCCACCCAGGCCTCCAGAGGGACCGCGTGCCAACGTGCAGATGTGCAGGGAAGTGGGCTTAGGTCCACCGGCAGCTTCTCAGTCCTTCCCTGTCCCCCTCCACCCCCCACCCAGAGGGGATGAGGCAACAATGGCCGGTCATGTCCATTCCGTCCCCGGGGTTCTGAGGGCGGGCGAGGCCCCTGGCCACCAGCAGTCACTGCTGCGTGGAGGGGTGGTCAGGCGCATTGCAGGGCCCAGCTGGGTGCATCTCAGGTCCCCTGTCACTGTCTGACGTGACCACACAGCCCTCAGCGTGTCTGCTGCGGCGTCTGAGAAGCACGACCCACCTTCACGTCCTCATGCCCTTCCGTCAGGTCATGGAAGAGATCGCATGCCAGGAGAAGAACATGACGGTTCTGGAGAAGGCCATCCTTGATCAAGAGGGGCCTGCCAAGGTGGCTCACACGCGCCTGGAGACCCGAACACGCCGGCCCAACGTAGAGCTGTGCCGCGATGTCGCGCAGTACCGGCTGGTCAAGGAAGTCGGCGAGATTGCCCAGAATGTCGGAAGGTAGGCGGACGGCCCTGGCGGGGCAGCCAGGGGGCGCGGGGGTGGCTCTGGGGTCCAGGACTCCCATTCTCCACTAAACACAGAAAATGGGTCCCAGAGTTTAAATCTGTCTGGAGCCCAAATCCTGAAGTCTCCGTAATGACCCATGGTTTTCCACGTGGGCCCTTGTTGGGGTTTCCCTCCTGGGGGCTGGTGGTGGCCTCGGATCTGAAATCTCTGTGAGGAGATGGGGTGGCTGGGTGTCCACTGGCTTGGTCCTGAGCTCAGGGACTCACCCTGAGGGAAGGGTGGATGGAACGGGCCCTGCTGTCCCTCCCCCAGGCTGAAGGAGGCCCTGGCACAGGCGCAGGTGGAGCTGAAGGGCCTGAACCGCCGGCAACTGGCACTGCAGGAGGAAGTCCAGGTCAAGGAGAACACCATCTACATCGACGAGGTGCTCTGCACCCACATGAGGAAGTCCATCCCCCTGCGGGATGGGGGTGACCAAGGCCAGTGGGCTGGGGGCCTGCGCCCCGACACCATCTGCTGAGGATGGCACTTCACACACTGATTAAACCCAGTCACCATCCCTGGACCAACCTCACTCTCATTTGGGGGAGTGGGCCTGCAGGAGGGGCCCCGAGGCTTGGGTGGGGCCTGGAGGTTGAGGCCCAAGGGGGCTGGTGGGGCAGCGCTGGCCCGAGTTAGGTCCCCATGTCCCCACATCCCACAGGCCGTTCTTAGGCCCTGGGGAGCTGTCCAGGGCCCAGGAGGCTTCGTTCAGGTTGGGGGCAGTGGAGTGTGGGTCTGCATCCCTGACTCAGCTCCCCATCTTGTCCTGCTTGTGACACAAGCCCTGCACCCCTGGCCCTGGAGCCCCCAAATGTCTGGGTCCCTCTGGGTCTGGGAGAAGTGAAGAGGACACACAGGGCCCTCCAGTTCCTGGGACGTCAATGGGTGGCTGCTGTCGGGGGGGTGGGGCGTAGGGTCGTGGGTGGGGGGCTACTCTGGGGGCCGCCGCAGTGTCAGGACTGTGGGCAAGAGGGGGGCAGGGGGGATAGGGAGATGCCCCCTCCAGCTCCAGGGCTGGGCTGTCCGGGATCTTCCCTCCTGAGTGTAAACACGTATGTTTGCTGTTGGTCTCCAGACCAGTCAATAATCATTGGGAGCATTTTTCTTTTTTTTCATTCTCAAGTAACCGTAAAACCAGAAGAAAACATCCTCTGTTCCTGCCGCAGATTCAGGTCAGCGGCCAAGAGTGTAGGCTGTGGAGACAAAGCGGGGTCGAGGGTCCCCGGCGCCCACCCCTTGGGGCTCTGTGTGGCTCAGGAGCTGCTGGTAACAGCCCCTGCCTCTGCCTGTCCACTCAGTCCTGACATCCAGGGTCACCTTCCTGGTGTGGGGCACTTGTCCATGTGCCTTCCTGCAGAGCCACCATGCTTGGGGGGCACCTGCCCTGGAGCCAGCCAAGCCCCTCCCATGCCTAGGGTCACCTTCGAAGTGACTGTTGGCCAGATGGCCCAGAGCCCTTCCCATCCTTGGTGTCCCTGAATTGGCTGGCCCGCTGCACACGTGGTGTCTTGACATGTGGACCGTGTCACAGGAGGTTTACAGTCTAGGTGCTCCTTGATCCAGAGAGTCTCAGCGGCCAGCGAGGGGCATCTCTAACCCGGGAGAGAGAGGCCCTCTATGAGGCTGAGCTGCCCACCAGGGGCCGAGCATCACCTCCCAAGTGACGATGAGCAGACATGAGGCCCTCCTGGTCCTGGGGACACTGGGGGCGCTTTCTGTTCTGGCTGGAAGGTCAAGTGCCCCTCCCAGCTTATGGGGAAGGTCAGAGTTCAGACCGACCCAGCAGGATTAGGGGCTGCCCCAGAGGATGTGGACACGGGGTGTGGGGACTCTGGGGGGACACCTTCCCTTGTGGAAACAGCTCTGAGGGCCTCTCCCTGGTTCAGGTCGGCCCCAGTCGCTCTCCCTGGTTTGGGTTTGCCCTGGTCACTCTACCTGGTTCACGTGGGCCCCGGTCATGTACCTGGGGCGAGGCCTGGAAAGGTGCCCCGTGGGTACAAGGAAACAAGTAAAGCCTGATGAGTAGCCTCCGTCTATGGGGAAGCCCCCCGAGCCGCGGTGCATCAATTGCCCGTAGCGTCCACATTGTGGGCACAGTTTCCCGCTGCTGGTGACCAAGGCCCTGTCTTCCTTCTCTGGAGACAGGTGAGAATGAAACATTACCTGGAAAATAACCGGGTGCTGCCAACAGAGGTGAGATCGCAGGTCAAAAGGGTCTTCGCCTGACGGAGAGCGAGTAAGTGGGATTGTGGCCAGGCCCTGTCTCCTGGAGCCTGTCCTGGGCTGATGGGAAGGGATGGGGTCATGTTCATCATCCTGCAGCACCGGGAGCAGAACCGGAGCCGGCGGATCCAGTTCTGGAAGCAGGAGCATCTGCGAGGCCCTCCCTGGGGTGGCGTCAGGACCCCGAGAGGGGTGTTTTGTGTTGATAAATGATTGCTTCCCTTGGTTACAGTGGGCGACATTTTTCCCAGGACAATGACCTCCATTGTCCCAACAACATCATGAAGCTGTATTCGTATCTACTTAGCTTGAAAAACCTTCCGGAGCCCCCCTCCCGCAGTGGCATTTCCAGGCTACATGTAGTCAAACTGGGGTCTTCGCGGATCTTCCACGCGCCCTCGTGCTTCCTGCATTTGCAGTGTCGACTCCCAATCCTGCCACGGGAGGTGGTCAGTGGTAATTAAGAGTACAGCTTTGTTGTGCGCGCTCGCCACGCTTCCTGGGCATCGGACCTTGAGCGGGTTCTTCTTGCTTAGCTCCGTTTTCTCAGCTCTGAATGCGGGATGATGGCCTCCGCCTGCCACAGCTGTTATGAGGGTTCAGGGAAGCGGGGACCATCTCCTTGCACGACTTCTGGGGACCCTCCCAGGTCCAGCTGGGGTGGTAGGGAGAACCCAGCGGGCTGACCCGGGACGGGTGTGGGCTCTGTTAGCCACCCATGTGACTCCCGACTAGCCGCCTCCTGTTCCGAGCCTGTTTTCTCTTTAACGACACTAAAGCCAAGGTCACAGCAGACTCCACAGGCGCACGGTCATGTTCCCATGTGCAACATGGAAGCTGGCAGCCAGGGAGGCGGGTTCATGCCCAAGTGACCAAGTAGCCATTGACCCTTCGGTTCAGTGTGTGTGGCCCCATCCTAGCTTTGTGCGTGAGGGACATGGTGTCCAGCCACCAGGGGCCCAAGTGGGCCCAAGTGGACCCAGGGCTGAGGGGTGGGGACTTTAGCCCAGATGGTCAAAGGCCTTTCCCCAGGAGTCTTTCCAAAGGCAGACCCTGCCCTGTGGTTGTGACCTTGCCCGGGGGTCAGGGGTCCCACCTTCCTTTCCTGGCTGGAAGGTCTACCCATCTCTGTCACTGGGCTACCCCCGCACCCCCAGTAGTTGAGAGCAGCCACCAGGGCATCAGAACCCAGACAGGGTCGCACCCGCGTGTTTCCCCGCAGAACCAACCAGGTACTCTCAGCAGACCCAGAGCTGTGTGGGGCTTCTGGGCCCCAGCTGGAAGACAATGGCACAGATGAGTGGGACACGCGGAAGTCACAGGTCTGTGGCTGTGTAAGTGTACCCCTGGTTGCACAGACCATGCGCGGGCTGCATCCTCCCAGGGTGGCTCCCCTGTGCCGGGTGCTGCCTCCGTTCCTCTCATGAGGAGGCACACAGAGAGAGGCAGAGACACAGGCAGACGGAGAAGCAGGCTCCCTGCGGGGAGCCCGATGTGGGACTTGATCCCGGAACTCAGCATCCCCGTGTCCTTAACACCTGCCGTCAGGGCTCTAGGGGCCAGACTATTCTGACCACAATACCGAGACATTACGTGGGTTTTCACTCCTTCTCTGGAGTCTTCTGGGGACTGCGCCGCGGCGTGTGACATCACAACGGACCGCAGAAGCAGGGAGGTCGGCCATCAAGCCAGATGTGATTCTCAAACCTGCAATCCCAACCCACTCGTTGACAGAAAACGTGACCATAAAACGTGAACGTGGTCTCTGTGCGGGAGCTCACTATGCTCAGATTCTGCGTCTGGAGTTGAAGCTGACCAGAACCAGTGCATGTGGAGAAGAAACCACACCAGTCAGTGAGTCAATCAGTCAATCAATCAGTCAATCAATCATCAGTCAACAAAGCAGCCTCCCAGGCGGTCTGCGTTCCAGCTGAGCCTCCCCCTCACCTGAGCGGGCCATGCTTCTCCTGTTCCCAAGGTCCTTACCCCGTCCGCACATGACTGGGGAGCTCCCACGGGGGGACCCCATCCCCTAGCCTGTGTTGGTCTGTCCTGAATGCTGGTGAGGCAGGGGCCCACTGACCCCACGGCGCTGCGGGGTGATCTGCCCATGCTGTGACTGGGCAGTGCTGGGAACTGGGGAGCCCGCATGAGCAGAAGCCCTGACAGAAGCCCAGAGGCTGGCACAAACGCTGACACAGCAAACCAGAGGCCACACAAACCACATGGCATGAGGTGCTTGGCAAAGGTGTTGTGAAATTTTATTATTTTAGGTCCTATTGGAAAAGAAAAACCTGTATACAAATATACACACAAAAATCTCAAAAGCCCAGCAGCAGTACAGCTCTGGGACCTGGGCTCAAGAATTTATAATTTCCTGTTGAAAACACATGTGATTCCCTCCCTCCCTGTTATAAAAACTAACACACAGTCCTTGTAAAAACTTGAGAAATAGGATAAAGCTTAAAAAGGAAAATAAAAACCACCTACAATCCCACCACCCGGCAACACCTATTAATGTTTTTGGGGTAGCTCTTCTGCGCTTTCACCCGACCTGGTGACTGTGTTGTGCAGGGCTCATATCCTGCTGCAGACTCAGTTGTGTGTCCTGCTTTTTTCATGGAATGCCACATGAGGACCTTGTCCCCAGGACATTAAGATCCTTCATAGGGGATCCTGGGGTGGCTCAGGGGTTTGGTGCCTGCCTTTGGCCCGGGGTGTGATCCTGGGGACCCGGGATTGAGTCCCATGTCGGGCTCCCGGTATGGAGTCTGCTTCTCCCTCTGCGTGTGTCTCTGCCTCTCTCTCTCTCTCTCTCTCTCTCTCTCTCTCTCTGTCTTTCACAAATGAATAAATTAAAAAAAAAATCTCAAAAAAAAAAAAAGATCCTTCGTAAATAGGAGCAGGTTTTCACAGCCGGCCTGGTGCAGCCCTGCAGGGATGGGGCATAGAGGGGACGGGGAGAAGCAGGTACCCCGTGTGGTAGTCAGGGGGCGGGTTCCTCTTGCGGGAGGGACTGCCAGCTCCCAGCACGCTGCCCTTATTAAGATTTTATTTATTCATGAGAGACACACAGAGAGAGGCAGAGACACAGGCAGAGGGAGAAGCAGGCTCCATGCAGGGAGCCCGATGTGGGACTTGATCTCAGAACTCCAGGGTCACGCCCTGAGCCACCCAGGTGCCCCAGGGGCTGCATTTAAAAGAAGGAATTTCCCACCTCTTGGAGGATGTGCAGGTGCATCTCCATTGCGGAGTGGAGCAGGTTCGTGTGGGCTCCTGTGGGTCACCAGGGACACCGGGCATTTGCCCCCAACCCCCTACCCCCACAACGTGTTAGGAGTCAGGATGGGGTGGGGTCCTGTGTGGCCCTGGACTCCCAGCTCTGCGCCTGCACCCTGGGACGGGTTCAAGCAGCAAAGCCCCGTGACAAAGGAGAGGCCAGCCCCGGGTGGTTGGTAAACATAGCCTTTAAAGTCCCATCGTCCGCACCCCGGCCTGGGTTGGGGCTGGCGTCAGAGGGGAGGAACGGCGGAGACCTGCAGGAGGAAAGGGGCGGGGCGGGGCCGGGACCGGGACCGGGAGGGCGCTCCCGGAGAGCACTGGCTACATCATGGGGTACGCGATGACGAAGTAGTTGAGCTCCGCGTCTATGAGCTTTCGGTACTTCCTGTGGATCTCGCGCAGCGTCCTGTCCTCGTCATTCGTCTCGTATCGGTTTGTGTAAATTCTCACCTGCGCGGGCAGAGACACGCGCACACTGCCCGGCCCTCTCGCGGTCCGCCGCGAGCAACCTGGCAGGCCCTGCCCCTGTCGCCGAGGAGGGGCGCTCCGGGTCCTCTCCCCGTGGATCTGAACCCCGGACCCAGGGACACATGCGGGGGACGTGCTGCCCCACTGCCTGCTACGCGCCTGAGCACGGGCCCCGCGCCCTACCTTGAGAGTGCGCAGGGAGCACTGCCCTTCCTCCTGACTCTTCAGGATCCGCTCCACAAACTTGACGTCAAGAAAAGCCCAGATCTTGAAGTAGAACAGCTTTCGACAGGACAAGACCAGGAGGTGCAGCTCCTCATCCAGCGACTCGTGGTTGTTATTGAACTCAAACGTTAGTTTCTGGAAAAGAAGATGAGGGCGGAAGGAGGAGGCGGGCAGGGGTGCAGGGGTGGCAGAGTCGCTCCACCGCAGACCTCTGGCCCCACAGAGGGCCCAACAGCGGTCGAGGTGGGGGGCACCGCAGGGAGGGGACGGGGACTCGGCAGGGAGCTCGTCCAAGTTTGCGAACACTTGGAGTTCAGAGGCTGCGTGCATGTCCCCCCTACTCCTATCCTCCTTCTCTCCCCGCCCCCCCACCACCCAACTGGAGCGGGAAGGACAGTAGTGGCCTGGTGGAGCGGGGGCTGAGCTGTGAGCACGTGGCCATTGGTACCAGGAGACATGAACTACCCCAGCCTTGGGTGCAAGTGCGGGATGGACAGAGCGATCCTGATTTTATGGATGCGGAAGCTGCTGGGTCTCGGAAGAGACTGCACCTGCTGGTTCCTCGGGGATTGGTCTGCTTCCCACAGGACCTCCTTCTCAGAGTGGGGTGGAGTGGGGGCGGGTGTTGCCTTCCGGCTCAGACTGGGTTGGGAGCTCACCAGGAGGCCTCGTGTCCACGCGTAGATGTGAGCTACTGTCATGTGCGGTGCCCCTGGGGGCCCAGGGACCCTCTAGTAGTTGGCTAGCATTTCCTAGAAGCCCCGTTTGCGATCAGTGGGTGCCAGCCCCGGGTGGCAGCCAGCCCAAGTGGCCTTCCCCCACTGTGGAAGCCAGGACCCTGCGTGGTGGCTCTACCTGCAAAGTGTTCCGGAAGGTGGGCAGGAGATCTGTCAGCGTGGGCCTCATGGACCAGTCTGGGTCGCTAAAGTAGCAGCTCCTCAGACTGATGCTCCGGACGGGGATCTCCTGCAAGAGGATCCGTGCCAGGCGCTCATACTTCATGACTCGCTCGAAGAAGAAGTTGACCTTGAGGTTGGAGGCGTGCCTGGCCAGCTTGGCCCAGGACATGCCCCAGATGACCTGCCCATGGGGGTCGTGGATGTGGCACTTGATGTTCATGGTCCAGAGGGTGCCAGCATTGTTCTCACACAGGTTCTCCAGCAGCTCGTCGGAGATGCAGTTGTAGTTGAGTGTGAGGGACACCAGGCTGCGGAAGGTGGCCATGGTCTTGTTGAACTGTGGGCTGCTGTAGACAGCGAGGTGGTGGCTGAAGAAGTCCTCAATGTTGAGCTGCGACACCACGCTCTCGCTCCGCAAGTAGCTCAGCGAGGTGAGCACCACGCAGCCCTGCTCCACGGTCAGCCTGGCCCCCTTGAGGTTGAGGTAATCCAGGTGTTTGCCCACCTTCTTTAAGAAGAAGCCCAAGCTTTTGATGAAGGAGCTCCGGATACTGTTCCTCCAGACAAGGCGGTCCAGCTCCAGGTGCTGGATGGACAGGGACTTGAGCCGGTTGTTACTCTTGCCCAGACACGACAGGAGGCCCCGCATGGTGACCTGAAACTTCTTGGTCAACACAGCATTGTAGGGGTTCAGAAATTTGATCTCTAGGTGTTCCAGGTAACGACCAAATTTCTTGACATACCAAAGAGCTGACTCGAATTCAGAAGCATGCACCCTGGAAGGTCTCCCGCTGAACGTGATGATCCTATAACGCCACAGGTCCGCCGAGTACATCATCTGGTTCCACTTCCTGCAGACCAGGGCAGCTCTGGACCGGTCCCTGTCCCCCAGCCACCAGAAGACACGGCGCAGGCACACATCGGGCAGATTGGCCCAGCAGCTCTGGTCTGGGGGCTGCACCGGCGGGCTCTCTTCGTCCATCGAGGAACCGGGTGTCCAGAGCAGCTGTGTGGTAGGCAGGGCTTCCAAAAATGAGGAAAGAAAACCAATCACTCGTTTTCTGTGGGGAGTAAAGAGGAAGAACCATTATTTGCCAAACAGAAATCAGGCCGGGCCGAGTGAACTTGCGTTCCCACCCAGTGTGCAGACATGGTCGGTCCACGATCTCTCGGGGACACACGCCAGGGGACCCAGTGATGGCCCAGCAGGAGAAGCGAGGAGGCTCAGGTGGGTCTGCAGCGCAGGGTGGCACACACCTGGGGCGGTTGGAGTCCATGGGGCAGCTCAGAAGAGGTGGCACCTGTGTGGGCTTTGCAGGGTGGGTAGGAGTTGGGAGGCGGACCAGCTTGGCCTGGGGGCTCGTGGTGGAGGACAGAGCTGGGACCGGATGGAAGGTGTGCAAAGGCGGGAAACTAAAAGCTGTTTGGAGCTTGACCTGCAGGCGGTGGGGAGCAGGGCGGGGGGTGGGTGTGGGGTCAAGGAGCCCGAGCAATGTGATAGAGACTGTGCCCTTGGACCAGGGGATCCCGGAGACAGGCCAGGCCCCTTCCGGATGGGAATCACCGTCTGGCAGGGGGCGCTGTGTTGCCGATGGCTGCATTTGCGTTCAAGAGTGGCCATACACAAAGGGTCACGCCACTGGAGTCAGCCAGGGTCACAAAGGCTCAAGGTCCAGAAGTAGAAGTGAGGTGGTCAGCCAGAGGTGTCCAAAGGGAAGAGGACGGACGACGGCCCAGAGCAGAGTTCAGGCTCCGACCTGGGGCCAGGGCAGCGTGACTTGTGGGAACTGGCGGGTCTGCAGGACGCCTTGCGGTAACTGATGACAGTGGCGGGAGCGTGGGAGGGCCCTGACCTGGTGGCTGGATGGCATGTGTGCCTGTACCGGGCTGGGGAGGCCAGGTCACGCCGGGTCGCAAGTTCCTGCTTCGGTGTTTCCCAAGAAGTCGTGCTTGCGAAGCCACGGCGCGAGTCCCACCTCTGTGTAAGCTGTGGCGCTCCTAGACCATTTTAGCTCGTGGAAGGGCACGGCTGGACGGGCTCCCAGAATTCTCTCTACACGTGGATGCGGAGGCCCGGACACAGCCTGCCACCCATGGGCCTCGGAGCCGCGGGCCGCGTAAATCTAAGATCTCGGGTCTAAGATCTAAGACTAAGATCACACAACTGTGCAAGAGCACCCTTCCATTCCGTTCCCTGGGCGGACGTATGGATGCGTGGACGCTTGCCCTGTGTCTGATGTGCATCTGTGGGTGTGCTTTGCCAGATGTGGGCTTGTGAACATCATCCTGTGGCTGTCCACGCCCCCCACCACAGGGGTGCCCCCACTGCTCCCTTAGCTGTTCTCTTGGTGGGTGTTGGACCCCCAGGTACCCCCGACTGCTCCCACCACCACTACAGTGACCATGCATGCCCCCAGGCCAGCTCCTGTGTGGTGTGTGTGTGTGGTGCTTTGGGGGCTTCACTAGCGCCCTGTCCCCACCGTTCCCTCTTTCCCCTCCACACCCACAGCTGTCACCAGCCCCAGTGGCTCTCCCTTCTCCAGGGCCACAAGAGGTCCCCATGGGGTGTGGCAGCAGCCTGTCCCCGTCCAGGACGAGGCATCCACGGGTGCCCAGAATCACAGCCTGCTGCCTCCTGGTTCCCCGTCCCCCGTGTCTATTTCTCAGGTTAACCTTCGTCCCACCTGCATCACCTTTGACCCTGGGGACAGCCTCATTCTCCTTCTGAGCAGCACTTGCACACTTAACAAAGGAAGAGGTCCGCGTATCTTCATTTACAGAGGCTGCTCGCAGCCCCGTCAGGTTGTCCCCGGCACTTAGTGGGGAGCCAGGTGCTCAGGAAAAAGCTAGACCAGTTCCCGAGCTAAAGGAAGCCTTTGCTCCAGGCAGTTAGGGGTCAGAACACTGAGCAGGGGGCAGTGTCCCCAGGGTGGTTCCATGTGCGGTGTCCAGAGAGCGCATCTGGGCGACTGGGAAAGCTGTGGAGTCCTTGCAGGGACCGTCTCCCCTTCCCTCAAACCTCCCGGCGGGCCTGCCCGTGGGCTCCACGGCTGGACCCCGGTATCTCAGCTGCCATGCAGGACCTTCGTTTTCTTCCAGCCCCACTTCTGCAAACCGGGGTTAAGAATGGCGTCTCTCCCTGTGCCAGGAGCTTAAATGAGCTCACGGGTGGAAGGGGGTGGAAGGTGCTGGAAGGGCGGGAGGGGGGGTAGAGGGGCGCACAGCCGATGCTCCCGAGGGTTTGCGCCCTAGCGAGCTGACGCCAGGCATTCCTGGCTCCCCCGGGGAGGGGCGAACACACCCAGCTGACGACGGGAGCGAGCGGAGAGAGTTGAGGAGGGCTCCCAGTGCGGCCCTAACCATGGGGAGGTGGGATTCCAACCCACTCCGGACCAGGGCGCGTGCACCTGCCCCAGCTGCCAACCCGGGAGGAAAGGGTAAGGTGCCCCAGGACGGCTTCCAGGAGGCGGCGTAGGGCCGTTACCCGCTCGCCGCGCCCCGCCCGCTGTGCCCCGTTCGGGCTGCGGAGACCGCGAGCCGCTGCCTGCCCCGCCCGCGCCGCCTGCGCTCGGACGCCGACTCCCCGACGCGCGCCCGCGCCCTCCGGGGTGGGGGGTGGGGGGTGCTGGGAGCCAGGGCCGCCGCCTTTGTGACGCGCGCCGGGATCTGCTCCGGCCCCGGGCTGCGGGGCCCAGACCTGGGGGCGTCAGAGGGCAGGACCCACCGCACCGAGGGTCCGGGAAGGTGCGCCCTCCAGGGCCAGGCGGAGGAGCGGCGGGGAGGGACCTGGGGGGCCCTAGGACTGGGGGCGGCAGGGGGCCGCGGGGGGGCGAGGGTAGCCGGGAGGGAGGGGGCACCACATGTGTGTGTACCTGAGCGCGCGTTGGGGTGGGGGAGGGGAAGCTCGGGCACCACCAGATGTGGGGGGTGGGGAGGGGGCCCAGGGTCCGGGAGTCCGTGGAGGGGGCGCTGGGGATGAGGAGGGGGAGGTTTGGGCACGGGGAGAGGGGAGAGGGGAGGGGAGGGCCCCGGTGACTGGGCAGGGGAAGCTGGGGAGGCAGTGGGAGGGGGTCGGGAGGGGGGTTTCTGGAGGGCCTGGAGATTTGGGGTGCCAGAAGCAAGGATGCTGGGGGGCCTGGTGCTGGGGTACTGTGGTTCCATAGGCAGGGATGCCTGGGGGCAGGGGCAGGGGTGTCCAGGAATGCGAGGAGGTTTGGTCAGAGTGGGGCACTGGGGGGCTGAGGGTCCAGGGGTCTGTGGAGGGGCTGGGGAGGGGTAGGGGGTTCAGGGGCAGGGGTCTCCAGGAATCCAGAGATAGGTTGGGGCACCAGGGGGATGGGGTGCTGGGGACCTGGAGTCGGTGGGGGAAGAAGGCGACCAGGGTCTAGGGTCCAGTGAACCAGAAGATTTGGGGCCCGGGGCCAAGGGTGGGCCATGGGGGCCTGGGGGACTGGAGCCAGGGCGTGGAGTCTGGGGTCTGGGGGGGGGGCGGGGGGCATGGCAGGGGGTTGGGTCCAGGGGGTGGGGTGGGATGGGGTGATCCCTGTGCTGACCCAGCTCTGGGGCCTGGGGAGCCCTCTCGGCTCCAGCTCCCACTTCCTGCAGCTCCAGCCAAAGCCTCCCAGGGTGGCCTGCGCCCACCAGAGGATGAGGATGAGGCTTGAGAAGAGCCCCATCTCCCTCCCAGCTTCCAGAGGGTGGAGCGCATCCAACTCACATGGGCCCGCGCCCACCTCCCTGGCAGCCCTAGTGGGTCTCCCCAGAGGCCAGGCAGAAAGGCAGCAGTGCTGATTGCATTGCCCTGCGGGAAGGCTGCATCCGTGGCCTCTGGCTGCAGCCCCAGGGCTCCCCCTGGGTCCACCCCCCTTCCGTGGCCCCTT
Organism: Nyctereutes procyonoides; assembly: GCF_905146905.1. NCBI lineage: Eukaryota > Metazoa > Chordata > Mammalia > Carnivora > Canidae > Nyctereutes > Nyctereutes procyonoides. The sequence goes on along the minus strand of NW_026575140.1, from coordinate 58,977,532 downwards.
TCCCTGTGCCCTGCCTCATGCTATGTCCCACCTGCTGTCTCTGACCGGGAAACACCCATGAGGAGTCTCAAGGAAGATGGACAGCTTCCAGGGAGGGTACTTTTATTTCCCAGGGACAAGCCTGGTTTCACCCAGGACAGGGCGGGGTGGAGTGGGGAGGGAGGGCAGATGTCTGATCCAGGTGCCCACCACCTGGGATTCTCCCGTGGCTTCCAGCAAACCAACATCTCTGTTCAAAAGAAGGAAACAACCTTGTCTTCTTTTTTTTTTTTTTTAAGATTTTATTTATTTATTCATAGAGATGCAGAGAGAGAGAAAGAGGCAGAGACACAGGCAGAGGGAGAAGCAGGCTCCATGCAGAGAGCCCAATGTGGGACTCGATCCCGGGACTCCAGGATCAGGCCCTGGGCTGCAGGCGGCACTAAACCACTGTGCCACCGGGGCTGCCCACAACCTTGTCTTCTATACGGAAGAACCCAAAGCAGAAACCCAGTGTCTTCTCTCAAGGAAAGATGGCCCGGAGAGCAGGCAGACGGTGAGGAGTGCAGGCTTCTGTCCTGGCCCAGGTCAGCCGGAGCCGGTCCTGTGCGTTCCTCTGGATGATGCTAGCCACCAGCATCTCTCCTAGGGAAACGGGTATGAAATGGTTTGCTGTGTTGAAAGGGCAGAGGCTAGTTCCTGCCTATTACTGTCCCCAGAGCAGAGTGTCTGGGCTGTGGGTCTTGAGACCTATCCTTCTCTGGGGCTGTGGAGGGGTGGGGGGCGGGGAACGACACCGTGCCCTCTTGTGCAGCTGTTAAAGGGCCACACCATTTGGCGCAGAGACTTACGCTGGGTATTTTGGGATCAGAGCAATAAGATACAAAGAAATGCGTATGATCAGACTCCCAACGTGTATGTTTGTGTTTATATAATAGGGTGGCCTTGCCCTTCTGTTTCCTTGCATGGTATTATGTCAACTGGTTACAACAAAATCTAGTACTTTTATTATTTTTATTATTATTATTATTATTATTATTTTAAATCTAGTACTTTTATATTTTGAAAACAACAAATAATGAAAGTTTGTGGGGTTTTTGTTTGTTTTTTTGAATGAGGCATGCAGCATGAAGCTGAAGAGATGAGCTCTGGAATGACATTCAGGTGGCATCCCTGCTGGATTCTGCGACCCTCCCATTGTGTCGCCCTGGGGCAGCTCCTTCTCTCTAGTTTCCTCATCTCAACAGGAATAATATGCCTGCTTGTTGTTCATGATGAAGAATAACCATTTGTAAAGAGCTTCCTGTTCTCGCTGATGGATGATGGTTAAGTACCTCTAATGCCAGTTGTTCTTGTTACTAGAAAATAATTTAGGATGTAAAAATAATTAGGATATTGAGGGAAATGGCTATAAACCCTGGTGTGTGGGAGGCGAGCCACCAACTCAGGATCTCAACAAGACTCATCTGATCTCCGGGCCTCAGTTGCTCTATGTACCGTGAGGGAGCTATGCTGGATGCCCTGTGCTGCCTCTGGCCTGGGAGCTGGAGACACAGATAGATCCAGCTCTGCCTTCAAAGGTGGCCCAGGCTCTGGGAGAGTATGCAGAGAAGCTGAGTGGCTAGTGCTCTGAGAGCGTTCACCTGGGCCCATGGACAAGAGGGAGACGGAGAGAAGGGCCTGGTGGCAGCATCTGCAGGTGCCTCTGGGTCTCAGGTTTCTGGACATGCTGTCCAGAAGGCTGGTGGGGAAGCAGAAGACAGAGGGCTGGGTACCTGGTGTTGACTTAGGATGGGCTGGGGGAGCAGGATGCCACAGCAAGAACACCCCCCCAGAGTGCTATAGGCTGCCTCGTCTTCTGCAGGGAAGGTGAGCCTGGGGTCGTGGTGCCCCAACCTCAGAGGCAAAGGCAGGGTCGTGGTTCTGTTTGCACCTCTTGCTGCTTGCTTTGTTGAATTTTGAGAAGGAAGAGGACACCTGTTTCTCTTTTTGATTTTCGGACGGACATCCTTTTCTGCCTTGGAGGTCTGCTCTTGAGCGGTGTGACTGGGGTGGGGAGCAGGAGGTATTCCTGGCTTCCCAACTGGAAAGCATTTCTCAAGCTCTGGGACCAGATGTCGCTTATCCTGCAATTGTGAGTAATGTAGAAAATTAAAAAGTTTTTTAAAAAATGACTTTGGCTTTAATAGTTGGACAACATAACAAACTAGAAGACCTGAAAGCTCCCACTACAAACACTAAGAAATGCTGGATAAAATGTGACAAACATTAATTTAAGTTGACAGTTGACTTTGTAGGAAAGAAACCATATGACTCCACGTTCTTGGAACGAAGGCCTACGCTCTAAAGCACACGTACTTGCTGACACTTTGAGGGGAGACGTGGGGTCGGTTTGGTAACAGGGCTTGGATAAGAGATAAGCCTGTCCACGCAAAGTGAGGAAGGGGTGTTGGAAGTAAGCTTCCCCTCTCTCTGTGTAGAGCTCAGAACCTGTAGGTAAACTGATGGCCAATAGGAAAGCACCAGCTCACCTGAAAAGGAAAGGGACAAGCCAGCTTGTCTACCCTGGGATCTGAGCACAGGGAATAAAAACTCCGTCTCCTGAAAACTCAAAATCACAGGCCCCTGCCGTTCTTGTATTTGGGGTTCAGGTTTACATTAGACTCATGATCTGAAACTATCCAGTCCTTACAAATTAACATGAAAACTGGGAAGTCTGGCAGAAGCAATCACGAAATCCCTCTGGAGGACACACAGCCTCAAACTGGGTCATGCTCACAGGTGGCGGCCCACCAAATGGAGACCTAGGCCTACACCCAAAGAAGCAGTCACCCTAGAGTCAGAGGCATGAGCACAAGCTCCAGAAACTTCAGAAAAACAGAACTATGGCAGAGATGCTGTAAACTAAGCTAATCGGGAAGGATGTAAATGAGAGAAAAGAATAAGATCCTGTAAATGAGAGAAAAGAATAAGATCCTGTGAAGAGAATAGGCAAATCTGAAAGAAAGGTAAGTGGAACTTCTAGAGGTGAAAAATACAGACATTGAGCTTTCCCGGATGGGCCAAACCCAGTAGGATGGATTTGGGTAAGAAAGAGCGAACTTGAAGATTTGAAGAGATTACTCAGAAGAGGAGAGGAAAGTAGAAAATGTGAAAGACGTGAACTAGAAAGGCTTAGATCACATCCCACAAGTTCCATAGAAGAGTCTGGAGAATGTGTGAGAGGGAGGGAGGGAGGATTAGGTATTTAAGGAGATTATATATGATAATTTCCTAGAACTTTGATTAAAGACATACAACTTTAGATTTGGGCAGAAATCTGAGGGAGATTTCAGTTCATTGTTCTGAGTGGGATGAGTGAAACATAAATCGTTTAGTGACATGTAACTACAGATCAAAGACGAAGAGGATCCTGAAATCAAAGAAAAAGAACATCTACACAGGGTGTCAGTTATGCAGAGAGAGGACTGGTCAGCAGCGACGGCAGAGGAGGGAGATGAGCGGCAGCCTTCCACATGGCCAGAGGGAATAAGTTAACCCAACGGCCACTCAAGATTGCAGGAAAGAGGAGCACCTGGGTAGCTCTGTCAGTTACACATCTGGCTCTTGATTTCAGCTGAGGTCATGATCTCAGGGTCATGACATTGAGCCCTGTGTCAGGCTCCATGCTCAGTGGGGTGTCTGTTTGAGATTCTCTCTCCGTCTCCGTCTGCCCCTCCTTCCCTCCCTCTCTCTCAAATAAATCTTTTTAAAAATTGCCCTTTGTGCTTTCTTTCTTAAACTATTTGAGGATATGTTCTCCCAAAGAAAGGGTAGAACAAGAAAGAGATGACCTAAACCTGGAATTTAGGAAGAGAACTCCAACACTGGAGAGAGTAGAGGTAAATCCCAGAATGACAGCTATTTATCAGATCTAGGGAGCACCATGCCCTCAAACTGAAATGGATACTACTGTGCTTGATTATACCAAGGGGAAATTTTTCAGGTCCAGTAGAAAATTTTAGGAATGACTTACTGACAGGTACCTAGAAAGTGAAGCAAATGAAAAACTGAAGCAATAACTAACTCCAGGGAAAAATCAAAAGTTATAGAAGAAAGTGCATGTAATCATGATTTGTGTGGCACATTTACAATATTTACATGATCCTAATAACATAATGTTGAATATGGCTTTAACCACAATGGGCAGGTAGAGAGAAGGAGGTGTGTATAGGATAGCAGGTATGCATAGGATAGCTGGTGTAAGAAAGAGAAATCCATATCCCTGAATCCTCATGGATTAATAGATCATATCTAAAATTGGAAAAGAAAATAACAGTGTAAGAAGGTGCTTGAGAAGTAGGAGATAAATACCAGAAGAAACAGGTAATAGGATGAGAAAGTAGCTTGAAGGGAGTAGTGGAATTTGTTTAACTGGGCCACAATATGTAAGTAAATTACATAATACGTTAGAAGTTGATGGAGCACCTGGGGGGCTCAATCAGTTAAGCATTTGGCTTCAGCTCAGGTCATGATCCTGGGATCCTGGGGTTGAGCCCCACATTGGGCTCCCTGCTCAGCAGAGAGCCTGCTTCTCCCTCTCCCTCTGCCTGCTGCTCCCCTACTTGTGCTCTCTCTGTCAAATAAATCAAATCTTGAAAAAAAAAAGTTGATAAATGCCCTAGAAAACAGTAGAGAAAGGTAAGGGGGTTGGTGCATGTGGGGTGGGGATTCAATATGTTGTCAAGAGACATCTCCACAAGAAGGTGCCTTTTGAAGATTTTTTTTTTAATTTTTATTTACTTATGATAGTCACACACAGAGAGAGAGGCAGAGACACAGGCAGAGGGAGAAGCAGGCTCCATGCACCGGGAGTCCGACGTGGGATTTGATCCCAGGTCTCCAGGATTGCGCCCTGGGCCAAAGGCAGGCGCTAAACCGCTGCACCACCCAGGGATCCCAAGAAGGTGCCTTTTGAACAAAGACTTGACGGAGGCAAGCGTTAACTTTGGGAACGTGGTGGTGGTGGTGGTTGAGCGGCTTCCAGGCAGACAGAGCAGTCAGTGAAAGGGACCCAGGGCACGATGTGCTCGAGGAACCACCTGCAGACATGGAGTTGAAGTGGCCGAGGAGGTCAGAGTGGTGACAGTGAGGAGGGGAGGCCATTGTAAGGATCCTGACTCTGTGTGACATGGGCCGGGAACCCAGGCAGAACTGTGAACAGAGCCACAGAACGGTCTGACCCGCATTTTTTAAAGGATCGTGTTGACAGCTGTGGTTTGAACAAAGGTTAGAGGCAGGGGGACCCATTTGGAGGCTGCAGGGATGGGGACTGGAGGAGACGGCATTGGCATAAGTGTGAACAGCGGAGGCAGGAAAGAGTCTTTCCTAGTGGACTGGATGTAGGGTTTGAGGGAGAGAGGAGTCAGCACAAGCCTGAAGTTTTGTCCTGAATGACTGAAAGGATGGAGTTGCTGTCAGCTGAGCTGGGAAAAGCTATGGCAGAGGGAATCTCATGTTACGTTTAAGAGACAGGAGACAATGCTGCGTAAGCAGAGATACACGAGGCTGGAGTTTGGGAGAAGAGTCCAGGATGAGCTAAATTTGGGACTGTCTGCCTACACAAGGCATTTATCTTTTAAAGATTTTTTTTATTCATGAGAGACACAGGCAGAGGGAGAAGCAGGCTCCCTGCAGGGAGCCCCACGTGAGACTCGTTCCCAGGACCCAGTAGTCATGCCGTGAGCCGAAGGCAGATGCTCAACCACTGAGCCACCCAGGTGCCCCATATATAAGGCATTTTTAAAATATTTATTTATTTGTGATACACACACACACACACACACACACAGAGAGAGAGAGAGAGAGAGGCAGAGACACAGGTGGAGGGAGAGGCAGGCTCCCTGCAGGGAGCCCGACACAGGACTGGATCTTGGGACTCCAGGATCGCGCCCTGGGCCAAAGGCAGGTGCCAAACTGTTGAGTGTAAGGCATTTTTAAAAATAAGAGTGGATGAAATTGTTGAGACAAGTGTCCCCAAAATTTAGAGGGTGGGGAGCCAGTGAGGGAGACATCAGTGGGGAAACTGATAACCAGGAAGAGTATGGAATTCTGGAGGCCAAGAGAGAACATGGAGGAAGGGAGGTGACAAGCAGTGGCCTTGGATGCTCCACAAAATGAGGGCTGAGAACTGGCCGTTGAGTTTAGCAGTGTGAAGATCATTGATTTTGGGAAGGGCGGTTGGCAGTGTGCAAAGGTCAGACGGGGGTGAGTGCGAGGGTGGGACAAGACTGTCTCCACGGGACAGGGAGTGGACCTGCCGGGTCTCAAGTAGCCTTTCTGTGGGTGGGGTGGAGAAGATCCTGCATTTCCGACAAATTCCCAAGTGACCCTGATGGTACTTACCCCCCCACCTCCCGGTGGACTGTGCCTTTAAACACCAGCACTAGACGGTGGAAGCAGCCCTTATGCCCCTTGGCAGCCGAGGGAGGGAGCGTGCAGATGAAGTGTGTCAGGCCCATAGGAAGCCACACAAAGGATCAAATCCCAGCAGGGGCTGCGAGGTGGGTGAACCCTGGAGGCCTCTGCTCCACAGAAGCCGGTGGCCTAAGACCACATGACCTAGCAGTCCATCTGTAGGGAATGTTGGCAACAGGCAAATCCATGGAGGATTTGGGGATGGGAGGTGTCCCACCAGTGTGGGGCTCCTTTCTAGGGTGATGAAGATGCTCTGGAGCGGAGACTGGGGGTGGCTGCACTGACGGTGGATTGTGTGCATATTTTACCACCACAAGGGAAGACCCAGACTGTCCTAGGGTCTTGGTAAGCCTCAGCTCTTTGAGTGGAAGGTTAGGACAGGGTCACACTCTTCACACAAGAGAGGAGGAGCCTTAGTGAGTTTCCCCAGAGGAAAGGTGAACATCCAGTAGAGGCACGAATAGGTGCTCAGGGGAGAAAGGGAGGATCTGTGAGTGTCCTCCCTCCCCCCAGCCTGGTCAATCCCATAGGGAACCTCGACCAAGCCCCCTTTTTTGGTACCTGATGCAGGCTACCCTGTGCAAAGATGGAGAAAGTTGCTCACTCCTGCCGGAGCTCACATCCAACTGAGACCATTCGCATCAAGAGCAGAACAGAGCAAGGCAGGTCCTACCGGGGGTCAAACCACCAAGTCCAGAAGCTGGGGGCCAAGGAGGTGCACAAGTGTTGGGTCACCAGAGCGAGCCACCCACCTCCCTCCCTAAGCATGGCAACAAGTATGGGAACCTGTAGTAGCCCTGCTGTGTAGGGTCAGGCCCAAATCCTACCTGCCAACACCACATGTTTGGAGTAGGGATGAGCAGAAAGTGACAAATTTCTACTCACCATCCGGTCGAAGTCCTTATTTCCTGGGATCGCCTGGTTGCAATAACGACAGTAGATGTCATGTTTAGGAGGTGAAATTCTTGTCCCTGAATAAGCACAGAAACAGCGCCATAAATGATGGCCCTCGGCAGCAGCTAGGCCAGCTCCCCTGTAGCCCCGTCCATGGCCTTTGTCCCTGGCGGTCCTGAGCACCAGCTGTCCCCAGGCCTGCCTAGCTGTGAGTGTCCCACACTGCCCGCGTCACTGGCCAGATCACCCATGAGATGCCCTGCATGGCCACGGACGGCGGTGGTTCCTGGGGCAGCGTGGGAACCCCGATGACGAGGTGGTTTACTGGAGCAGGACTGGTTTAGGAGGAGGCCACGGCGCCAGTGTCCCAGAGGCTCTGGCAGCAAGCTGGTGTCTGTGTGCATGTCTGCATGTTGGGTGTGTGGAAGCCGTGTCATGTTGATGACACCGTGCGCAAGCCCAGCCACGCTGAGATGCAGGAAATGGTGCGAGTCTCAAGGATCCCAGTTTTTCATGTGCTGGTTTTGACCTCGTCTGGATTGTCTTGCAGGAGACATGTCTTGTGACCGCCTGCAAGCTCTGTGTACCGGCGGAAGGGTGCAGGTGGATCTCTCCCAGGTTGGGAGCATCCTGTGGGAGTTCAAGCGAAGCCTCCTGTTGTGCGGGGGTCCCTGGACTCTGTCCCAGCCTCTTGGTCCCCCTAGACCAGTCCCCAGAGGACTACAGTGGATGACACTGGGAGGCCGTTCAGGTCCGAGGTCCAGAACTCCAACAGCCAGGCGGATGGGAGATGCGCACAGCCATCGCCTGTCCTGCTGAGACCCCCGTCCCTGTGTCCACCCTTACCCGGGAGCCCCCCTGCCCTCTCCACCCTGGCCCTCACCTGTGCTGAGCCGGGCCTGTTCTCTCTGACACACCCGGAGCCCAATGGGGTGGCCGCAGTCTGGGCACAGCTCCCTGCAGCTGGCACCGTGGGGCTCATGTAGGCCCAGGGCGCTGAGGCGCCCAGCCAGCTCATGGAATCCATGCTCCATGGGGCGCTCCAAGTATTCCGCAGCCTACAGGGAGGCAGAGAGGACAGGCAAGGTCACCAGACCCCAGGCAAGGCAGCCCTGGTGGGGACAGGAGCCGATCTGCCTGGGGCACTGGAGTGCATGAGGAGCAGACAGGAGGGCCCAAGAGGGACTCCCCCTGGGGAGCAGCGGCCGTCTTGGGTGCAGGGGCCACAGGAGGCTCTTCTACCAGCCTCTGGGGAACGGGGGCCCTGTGTCCCTATGGTGAGCTCCTTCTCCCTTGCCCCTCGCACCTACCTTGGATAGAAGACAGTGGTGTCTCTGCACCCCACCCCCTGTGCCACCCCACCCCCTGCCTGCTTGTTTGTTAGGAAACCATGCTGGACCCTGACCCCCTGGAAGATGACTCTGCACGGCTGTGACCCACCAACATCTGACTACACACAGAAGCCAGGGTCCCAGCCATACCCGCAGCCTCCCTCTGTGTCTGCCTAGGCTACCGTCTGGGGGCTCCTGGGAGCAGGGGCCAGGGTGGCTGCCTGTCCCTCTGCAGCACCAGCCCCATGCTCAGGAAGTGAGTGTGGGACCCATCTGCCCAGACCTGAGTGTCAGGGGAGAGGGAGGGGGCTGCAGGGGACCTGAGGGTTGGGGGATGGGGGAGCTGCTGGGGGATGGGGGAGCTGCTGGGGGACCTGCAGGTCAGGCGGGAGGGGCTGCAGGGGGCACCCATGTGAAGAAGCAGGAAAGGAAGCTGGCCTTGGCCTGGCTATTTTTTAGAGCTTTCCTGGCCTGCGTCCCCTCCTCTCAGGACATCCAGCCTTTCCTGAAACAGGGACCACTTGCCCGGTCTGGTCCGTGAGGACATGGTGGGGGAGGGGCCACTGTGTCAGCGGCACTGGGTTGATGCCCAGGACCCCTGCACCTCTGCCTCCGCACCTGCTGGTGGGGCTCATGGTCGTCCATCTTCACCTGTGGGATGGGCTCCCTGCCTCGGGCTGGGGATGGATCAGCAGGCAGTGGGTCTCATGGACTGACGGATGGACGGCCAGGTGGGCAGAGGCCACGCTCTTCTTGCTGCGGATCAAGGGGAGAGAAAAACGGGCCATTGGGTGGTGCGATAGTACAGCCGTAGTCCTCACCCAGGGCCGGGGAGGAGGTCTCAGGCCTCAAGCACAAGCAAGACGGTGAGATCACCCATGTCCCCTCCCGGCAGGGCAAAGCAGGGTCACAACATCCACAGGAGGTCTGCCTGCAAGAAGGGGTGGGTGAGGCTGCAAGGGGCCAGGTGGGGACGGCCCTGGAGGTGTCGGGGGCGGGGGGCTGTCTCCCTCACATCAGTACCCTGCTCTAGGAGCAGCCCACTGGGGACAACTGGCCTCAGGCTTTGGGGCTGCCGCAGGTTGTCTCACTGTCCCCGGGGTGGGTAGCGCCTGACCCCTGTCCCCCGTCCTCTGGGCTCCACTGAGTTTAACCCTCCCTTCCTGCCCCTTCCTGCCCTGGGGGCCTCCTGTGGCTCTGATGCCCCCACCCCCACCCCCCAGCCAGGAGCTGCATCTCACGGTCACCTCTGGGGTGAGCCTCTCCTGCTCCGCCTCAGCCTCAGGGCCTCTCCTCCTGGTGAGTTTCGTTTCTTGCAGACAAAGAAACAAAACTGAAAGTGCCGGCTGCGAACAGACTGTGCTGGGGCGGCGAGCGATTTCCCCAAACCTCAGCCCAGGGGCTGCAAGTCCCTCGGCTTTGACCCAGGAGGGCCCGCGCCTGCGACTGACCCCTGCTCCCAGGGGCCACACATCCCCTTCCGGACACCTCTGTCCTCCCTCCTGCTCTGCAGGGGGCTTCCTGCACCTGCACCATCCCCGGATCCCTGGCACTCGGAGGACTGGGTGGGGAGTCGGGGGTGCAGGTGCTGTGTGCCAAGATGGCAGGTTCAGGCATAGGTCACTGAGCAGCTTGGTGATGAAGGACGACGGGCAGGCCACCCCGGGGGGTGCTCTCCTCGCCTGTGAATCCACAGGGCACCTCGCCGCGCCTCACAGGGACTGTGCGTTTCACGAAGTGAGGGTCTTGGCCACCCTACGTCCCGCATGGCTGCCCGCACCGCGTCTCCGACAGCATTTGCTCATGTCCTGTCTCTGGGTCATATTTGGTAATTGTCACAGTACTTTAAACTTTTCTTTTTAATTTTTAAAAAATATTTTACTTATTTATCCATGAGAGACACACAGAGAGAGGCAGAGACACAGGCAGAGGGAGAAGCAGGCTCCCAGTGGGGAACCCGATGTGGGACACTTTCCCAGGACCCCGGGATCACGCCCTGAGCCGAAGCCAGACACTCACCTGCTGGGCCCCCAGGCGTCCCTCAAACTTTTCAGGTTTGTTTTTGAAGTGATGGGACCTGTGATCAGTAGTCAGGACTCACTAAAAGCTCAGGAAGGCTGGCATTTTTGAGCAATGTATTTTTAGATTAAGCTGGTACATTGTTTTATAGACGACAGTATGGTGTGAACCTAACTCGTATATTCATGGGGAAGCCAGAGGAATCCCGTGACCCTCTTTGCAGCGGTGCTTGCCTTGCGGGGCTGGCCCCGAGAGCAGCCTGTGGCCCTGAGGTACAAATGCTGCAGTCGTGCTCACCGGGTAAGAGGCATCAAGGAAGGTTCTATTTCATCATCCTGGCTTCAGATAAAGAAACTGAGGCACGGCAGGGGCGGCACAGGGGGATGACAACGAGGTAGCAAATACATGTCCTGCCACCCCCAGGCTCTCCCCCGGTCAGACTCTGAACCCAGGAAAAGTGGCCGTGGCTGGTCTTCCCCCACTGATAGAGGGCATGGAGGGCTGAGTTTGGATCCTGGGAGCACACTCAGCTGCTAGGTGATCACCTCACGTGGTTTGGCTCCTGTCTCCTTGTTGCTCTGGACTCAACTGGGGGCCTAGAGGGGACATAAGGCCAGGTGCCCCCAGAACTTGTGTGCGAGGTTGCTTCCCTGTGAGTGTACAAAAGGCACCTTTTCCCTTTTTTGCTGGAGTCCACATCCTGTTACTAATGACATGACTGAGTGACCCAAAGATTTGAGGAACCAGGTCCCGGTAAAGGCAACTTGTCCCAAATCACAGGTGCGTCAGTGAATCAGGTGAATAAAAAAACACTTGTTTCCACAGGGAAATGCAGGGTGCATTGGTCAGACAAGAAAAAATGATGCAGATAATTGCACCTCCATTAGGACACATTTAGATGTGATACATTTCGTGTCGATTTATTTAGAGCATTTTACACGTGTTTCTGTTTCCCAGAATTTTGTCCATAAAACAATTGAGTCTGTCGGCAATTAGCTTCACTACTTATATTTACCTTTATGGTTTGTAAATGTAATGAAGACACTACTGTGTAGTTGGAGGATTTTTTTTAAAGATTTTATTTATTCATGAGAGACACACAGGGAGAGAGGCAGAGACATAGGCAGAGGGAGAAGCAAGCTCCCTAAGAGGAGCCCGATGTGGGACTCGATCCCAGGACCCCGGGGTTACCCCCTGAGAGCCAAAGGTAGATGCTCACCTGCTGAGCCCCTCAGGCGTCCCCATCAGAGGATTTTGAATGTGGCTGCATGTCCATCTACACTTTTTAACCCGTTTCACCGTGAGCAGGCCCGCTGTATATGTGACTTTACAACAGCAGCTTTTTGCTAGAACCTGTGGCTTGTCCTGATGTCAGGAGTCGGACAGGGTTCTGGGGCAAGGGTGGGTTCTGGGGGCTTAAAGCACTTGGCCACATGTGGGCTCTGGGTCACCCCCGAGCTTGTCCACATGCTGGGATCCTTGGGGAACCTGCAGGAACCTCTGGTGCTGCCCACCCCCTGCGAGGGTGATATCCCTGGAGGGACACGTGGCTGGGGGGACTGTGGAGACTCTGGGAGGTCCCCAAGGGTTGTGAGGGAGATGGGGGCCATGGGCGTGGGAGGGAAGGTGGGCTCCTGGGCTGGTGCCCTGACCTGAGTCTTGGCCTCTGGAGAGGAAGATGGCCTGATTGGTGAACTCACTGAAGGGTCTGGGGACATGCACATGCCGCATGGGGACTTACCCTGGGCCCCCCTGGAAGGAAGAAGGATGGGCTGGGTCCCTGCAGAGGGCACGGCCAGGCCAGAAGGCGCAGGTCCCTATCCTGACCCTGTCCCTGCGTGGCTGTGATGGAGGGGAGCCGCCGAGGACCAAGGCTGGGGCAGGGGTGAGGGACATGGCAAGCCCCCAGCAAACCCGTCCTCAGGGGGCCTGCCTGGAAGGGAAGGGGAGGAGGCCTGCGGACCAGGTCCTGGGTGACACGGGGCTCCTCCCTGTGCTCACCCCTGGGGTCCCAGAGCCGTCCCTGCCCAGAGGCTTGTGCAATGTCCACACATGCTACGGTACCCTGAGTCTGCAGGTGTGCTGGGGCTGCGGCAACGGGGGGACCCAAGCCTCTGCCAGGCTCTCTGGCTTGGCCACCAACACTGACACGCCTCCCCATCCCCGGCGACACCGCACATTTCGCAGGCTGCTGTAGAATCAGAGGCGCAGAGAGGGTGTGCATCTGCTGGGGGTCTCACAGCGACTGTCAGGGCTGGCGCAGTGACACAGCTGCCATGACCCTGGGGCCTTGGTGCCCAAGCATACCACCACCCCCTTCCTGGACATGGGGTGGTTAGGGGCTCCGGGAGGGGGAGATGTCAGCCCCTCTGCCCCTCTGTACCCTGGGTGTCTAGGCCGTGTCTGTACTGGTGGTAACAAAAAAACAGCTTTCACAGTGTCAGGGGCTCCAGCCGGGACCCCCTGAGCAGAGGGGTGGCCAGGATGTAGACGAGGGGGATGCCGTGAGGCCTCCGGATGACCACGGTTGGTGAAGGGGGGGCTGCCCTGGGAGTGACCCGAGCTCTCCCATCTGTATCCTCACTTTCTCCAGGATGTTCCCCTTTGCAGACTCCCCCCCCCATCGCTCCCCCTCCGGGACTGACTCCCGTGTGACGATGGGGAAGGGACCCATGTCCATTGTCCCTGTGTTCACTTAGCACCGTCTGCCCGGGTGACTGCAGACTCTGCCCCTTCCATCGGGTGCCTGGAGGCCATGGGGGATGGTGCGGGCCAAGGGGGTGTGTGCTCTCTCCCTGGTAATTAGAGCAGAAGTTAGACACCCCCTCCTCCTGCCCTGGGGCCTGAGGGCAAAGCAGCAGGCGCCTTGCCCCTTCAATGCTAAACAAAACCGGTGTCTCTATTGCTGAGGCGCACACATGCTTTCACTTAAAAAAAATTCAGGATACAACAGACGAGGCCAAATCTCCTTTCTGACCACTGTACCCGCTCCTGAGCCATCGCTGGCATGCCCCGCCTAGCACGAGAGCCTGTCCCCATTCCCACTGCGAAGAGAGCCAGAGCTGTGGGCTCGCATGATGTCACCGTTCTGCTGCTGCGCTTGGCTGGTCACCAGCAGGGGCCCCAGACCCGATCCATGCGGTCCTGCACGGGAAGTGCACATGAGAGCTCCAGGGCCCTCTCCAGGGCCCTCTCCAGGGCCCTCTCCAGGCTGTGCAGCTCCCCTGCGCTTTGCTGGGGGTACAGGAAGGGGGGGGGGCGCAAACCCTGGGCCGGATGGAAGTGGGAGCCACACACACGCCCTGGTGCAGGGTTCAGGGTAATAGGAGTCCAAGGTCATGGGTGGGCGGCGGGAGGGGCGCCACAAGGACAGGATCCTGAAGGCGGCAGGTGGCTGTCTTGGCGAAGGAGGCGTGGTCCTCTCCAGGGGCCGGTGATGTCACGGCAGAGGTATTTCACTTCCCAGACGGAAATTACACGGTGCAATCGTGCATAGTTCTCGTGGTGCCTCTGGGAGGGTCCTGTGGTCAGAGTGGAACCGAGTCCCGGGAGATGCGATCAAGGAGATTTTGCTGTCTCCCCAAGAGCACCGTGTTTGCATGGGAGTGTGCTGTTCCCACCACACACAATTGCATCCGATGAGCAGTCTCTGGACCAGATTCAAGACCTGGAACGCCTGGTGTTTGTGCCTGGGGCTGACGCGGGTGGGCAGGCGGCACCGTTGGGGGATTCTCCCCCCACCTTCCTGACTCCTGCTGGGTGGGCGGCGAAGGATGGAAGCTGGTCATTAAGCTCACAGGCATCCTGCCTGCCCGGGGTCCCCAGTGCCATGCACTCCCCACCCTGCTGTCTCAGGCCCATTCTCACTCTCTCATCAGAGCACCTGCTGCCACCACCCTCCCCCCTGGCCGATCAGCAATCACCGCTCCCCCCCCCCCCCGCCCCCAAACGGACACCTTCCTGGAGCCCTAAAGGGGCATCTCAGGGTCAGCGTTCGGGGGCCTCTGGCCTCCGGCTGCCAGTGGCAGCCTTGACTGTGTCATGAGGCACAAGAACTGATGACCATGCACTTCAACTCTTTTGTTGTCACTGGTTTGGGGGGAAGAAGAGAAAAAAATGCATGCCTCAGGCATCTCTTAATGACCCAAAATAGGGTGCACCTCGCTTGGGTGAGCAAACGGCAGAGTCGGGCAGGCGGACAGCAGGCCAGGCACCAGGCCCAGCGGGCGGGGTATTATTTCACAAAGGGTGCAGTCAGGGGTGAGCTGCTCATCCCAGTTGGTGTGATGAGATATGCTGGATAGGGGATAGGCCGCTGCCTTTTCCACGTCATGGGGTAACTTATTTGACACTGGGGTGGCCCATACACACCTGCTTCGGGATTATAGTCCCAAAGAACATCACGTGTCTGCCCTCAGTGCACATGGGCCCCAGGAGTGGAGCTCAAGGGAAGGGATGCACTAGAACTTTGCAAAAACCAAGTTGTAATGTCACCGTAGAGGTGACTGGAGCTGTGGGGGTGGTCAGGTTGGGGTGCCTTTGTGGAGCGGTGAGGCCTGAGAGTACGTGTGCATGCGTGCGCGTGCTCGTGGGAGGGGAATTGGGCAGGACACGGGGAGAGACCCCCACCTACCCGGCTGGAGAATGCTGTGGATGAGTGAGGCTCCACGGCCGTGGGCACCTTGCAGGTCGGGTTAAGGGCTGGGAGAGGGGAGCTGGTCCCAGGTGCCGGGGAGGGCCCCCACAGATGCTCCCAGCTGTTTTTTGATGAGACAGGTGGAGGAGGAGATGGACACATGGTGACCAAGGACAGAGATCCAAAGGTGTCACTGCTGGAGCTGGGAGCAGCCCTGGGGATACACCGAGGTGCGGCCAGCTCGAGGTGGGGACAGGAGCCCCTAGAGCCCCAGGGAGCAGCTCTGCTCACATTGCTTTGGGGCTCCTTCTTCTTTTTTTTTTAATTTTATTTTTATTTTATGATAGTCACAGAGAGAGAGAGGCAGAGACACAGGCAGAGGGAGAAGCAGGCTCCATGCACCGGGAGCTCGATATGGGACTCGATCCCGGGTCTCCAGGACCGCGCCCTGGGCCAAAGGCAGGCGCCAAACCGCTGTGCCACCCAGGGATCCCTCCTTCTTCTTTTTTAAGATTTTATTTATTTATTCATGAGGGACACACAAAGAGAGGCAGAGACACAGGCAGAGGGAGAAGCAGGCTCCATGCAGGGAGTCTGATGTGGGACTTGATCCCGGAACTTTGGGGTCACACCCTGAGCCAAAGGCAGATGCTCACCTGCTGAGCCACCCAGATGTCCCCACGTTGGGGGTCATCTTGGCGCTGGACTCTGCTGACCATGCTTCCGACTGAGAGGGGGCCCACACCTGCCAGTTCATACCCGATGTGGAGCCACTTGGGATTGAACCTCGGGCATCGTGACTGTTATGTGTAGATTCCGGATTCTGTGATAGTGTCTGAAAAGCACCATGTCAGGTTTTGGGGTTTTCTTGCTGTTGTTGTTTTAAGCAGGCAATTAACTGACTGGATACAGATGCAGACTTTGGATCTCAACTCCCAGTTCCCATTTTCATGTGCAGCCGAAGAGTTTACGCACAGAACCAAAGACTCCATTCTGCACGTTGTCATCACTCGGAGACTCCCTGTCACTCTGGCTAACCGTGGTTGTTCTCTGGTCCTTGGGGCCAGAAGGACCA
Organism: Nyctereutes procyonoides; assembly: GCF_905146905.1. Taxonomy (NCBI): domain Eukaryota; kingdom Metazoa; phylum Chordata; class Mammalia; order Carnivora; family Canidae; genus Nyctereutes; species Nyctereutes procyonoides. Next base: position 58,961,142 of record NW_026575140.1, on the reverse strand, counting down.
GATGTCTTGTGGGTGCAGGTGGCATGCCTGTCCTGAGCACCCTGAAAACAGAAATCGCTCTGGGCTTCTCCTCCCAGAAGTGAAGTGACTTGGGGCTTTATCTGTGGGTTGGGTAGTGCTAGGGCTCCTGTTTTCCCTCTAGTGTCGTTTTGTTCCTTTTTTGTTTTTTTAATCATTTAATTAATTTATTATTATTATTTTTTGGTTTATTTTTATTGATGTAGACTTGCACACAATGTCACCTCAGCGTCAGGGGTCCAGCATTGCAGTTCCACAGGGCCACCTGCCACCACTGACTGTACTCCCTGCACTGTCCCTTTGGCCCCCGCGGCTTAGTGGATCCGTAACAGGGAGCCTGGGCCTCCTCCCCTCCCCTGCACCCATTTTGCCACCCCCTCCTCTCCTCCTCTCTGGCATTGGTTTGTTCTCTGTATTTATGGCTCTGTTTCTGTTTTTTTGTTTGTTTGTTCATTTGTTTTTTATTCCACATAGGAGTGAAGTCATGGCATTTGTCTTTCTCTGATTTATTTCACTTGGCATCATACCCTCACGATCCACCTGTGTTGTTGCAAATGGCAAGACCCCATTCCTTTCTATGGTCGAGTTGCATCCCATCTGTCACATCTTCCTTATCCATGAATCTAGCGGTGGACCTTTGGGTCACCTCCATATCTTGCCTGTTGCAGACAAAGCAGCAGTAAACGTAAGGGTGCATCTATTTATCCAGATTCATGTTTTCCCTTTCTTTGGGTAAATGCCCAGTAGTGGGATGGCTGGATCACATAGGACTTCTATTTTTAACTTTTTAAAATAAGATTTTATTTATTTATTCATGAGACACACATAGAGAGGCAGAGACACAGGGAGAGGGAGAAGCAGGCTCTCTGTGGGGAGCCCGATGTGGGACTCAATTCCAGGACCCCAGGGTCACACCCTGGGCCAAAGGGAGACACTCAACCGCTGAACCCCCCAGGCGACCCTATTTTTAGCTTTTGAGGCACCTCTGTGGTATTTTCTGCAGCGGCTGCCCCTGTCTACATTCCCAGCAGCCATGCACAAGGGATCCTTTCTCCCCGAGTCCCCATCTAAGCATTGTCTTTCTTTGGTGTCCAGGTGTCCAGTCCTCACACACCCGTCTGGCCACACTGGCCTCCTTGCTGTTCCGTGAACTATGTATTCATGCTTCCCCAACCACAGGCCACTCACTCTGCCTGGAAGCCTCTCACCCCGGAATCCGCCAGGCCAGCTCCTGCACTTCCCTCAGTGGGGGCTACGTGGGCAGCCCCACAGAGCGTCTCTGCTTTGTCCTGGGATATTTCCTATTCCCCTTCCATCTGGTTTTCCCCTCATTGTGTCATATATTTGCTTTTGCCTGTCTTCCATCAAGCAGGCTGTAGCTCTGCAAGGGACGGAAGGGATTTTTGTCTGCTGTTCCCTTCTTCATCCCCAGCAATCAGGGCATTGCTTCATGTGCGTCAAGCTCCCAGCAGAAGCGTGCAGAGTGAACACTTGCTCTCATCCGCACCCCACACGCAGGCACGTCTGTTTGTGCCCAGTCAGCCCCTTCTCTTCCGTCATTCAAAGCCAGTTTATTTTCTCTTCTCCTTTGCAGTTGGGACTTGTGAGTTCATATTATTATTATTATTATTATTATTATTATTATTATTATTATTTTTACCTTATTTCTATCATTTTGATAGGAGTTGAGGAAGGTACAGAATTAAACGCCTGTGAGGGATGCCTGGGTGGCTCAGCAGTTGAGCATCTGCCTTCGGCTCAGGTCATGACCCTGGGGTCCTGGGATCAAGTCCCACATTGGGCTCCCTGCTAAGCGGGGAGCCTGCTTTCCCCTCTCCGTTCCCTCTGCTTGCGCTCTCGCTCAAATACATAAATAATGTCCTTTAAAAAAAGAAAACAAAGAAATACAGAGGTCAGTGCTGGAGGAAAGTGCAGGACGAGACTTATTTTCACCTGGACCGAAGCCTTGGTGATGGGAAGAAATACCAGATGTTCAGAGTGATGGAGAAACCCTGGCCGTGCGGGTCACATGCAACGAGCCCTGCTGTCCTGCTGTCTCTCCGTCCATCCCCACTCCCGGGGTGTCTGCATCATTCCTGGGGCAGCCAGAAAGAGCCTCCCATCCACATCCAAGTCAGGTCCGTACATCTGCCCAGGGGTTGGCGTGCTAGGAAAGCTGCCCCCTGCACATTCCACCTCCCTTTACAATCCCTTCTTGATTGTTTATTGTATGGTTATGTTCAGGGCACTGTCCCTTTTTGTTAAAAATAAGCAAAACTAGATTATTTATTTACTCACATCCTATAAATGACAAAATGGCAACTGGAGTTCTGTTGATACTTCTATGCTATCCTTGTATTTTATTATTTTATCTTATTTTATTATTTTATTTTATCTATTTAATTTTAATTTGTTTATTTTATATTATTTTATTTTTCTTTAATTAATTAATTAATTAATTTATTTATTTATTTTTGCTAACTTTTCTAAGCAGAGACGTGACCTTCTGGGTTACCTTTCTATTTTAAATAAAATTTCATCTTTTCTAGGAGGGGCCTGGCCGACTCAGTTGGTGGAACATGTGACTCTTGATCTCAAGGTGATGAGTTCAAGCCCCACCTTAGGCAAAGAGCCTACAAAAAAAGAATATTTGTCCCTCCTGTAAACTTCGAGTTGTTTTTTATTTAATCTCCTCACTTCATATAAATGTAAAAGTTATGAATATTTAAAAATGCCAAACAGAAAATCTGTTTACTCACTCTTCAGCTTTAGAATGAAAATATTTTTTTAGGTTTTTTTTTTTTTTTAACTTTTATTTTTTTATGATAGTCACAGAGAGAGAGAGGCAGAGACACAGGCAGAGGGAGAAGCAGGCTCCATGCACCGGGAGCCCGATGTGGGACTCGATCCCAGGTCTCCAGGATCGCGCCCTGGGCCAAAGGCAGGCGCCAAACCGCTGCGCCACCCAGGGATCCCGAAAATATTTTTTTAAAAAAGAAAATATTAGAAACAATAATTGAAGTCTCCTGTTTCCTTGCTCCTCATGTGTTACCTGAATATAACTAGTCTTCTGGACTTATTTATTTTTATTATTATTTTTAAAAGGTTTAATTTATCTATTCATGAGAGACAGAGAGAGAAAGAAAGAGAGAGAGAGAGAGAGAGAGAGGCAGAGACACAGGCAGGGAGAGAAGAGCAGGATCCACGTAGGGAGCCTGATGTGGAACTTGATCCCAGGACTCCTGAATCACACCCCTGGCCAAAAGCAGGTGCCCAACCGCTGAGCAACCCAGGTGTCCCTAGTCTTCTGGATTTAGAGTTTATTATTCCCTTGCATGGCCTTTAGACATGTACTTCATATGCATGGACCCAGAAACTATAATGTATAATGCTATTTTTGCATGTTGCTAATTCTTGCATAAATGAGGTTAAGAATGTATATATTTCTACTGGTTATTTCCCATTTATCCACATTCACGCAGGCCACCCTGGTTCACTCAGTTTAATTGCCAAAAGACAGCTACTTGTGTGGCTATGTCTCATGCTGTTAATTCATTCTCCTGGGAATTTGGATTTGGGACTTCCCATTATTTTGCGCCTGTGGGAGAAACTGTCACAATGCAAAGTTTCCAAAAGAATGAGATTTTTGCAAAGACGCTTTATGAAACAAGGAGGGAACGCTATGCAAAAGGCTATTCTGAGAACAAAAACGCATTCTTGGAAATTAAATATGAGACAGCAGAAATAAGATCGACTCAGTAAAAGCCTCGGAAGGTAGAGTTGAGGAAAATGGAAAGGAAGAAACAACCAGAGAAGTGACTTGACTAGAATTTCCTGAATGAAAGGGTGTCAGTTTGCCAAGCTTCCAAGTGCTCCACACGCACACACACACGCAGAGTATGGACCAGAGGACGTTGGATATGACATTTCAGAGCATCAGGGACAACGAGAAGCTCCTGTTGGTTTCCGGAGGGAAACATATGGCAGATTTCCCCAAAATAATCAAGAGCAAGAATGGATGTAGACTTTCTAATAAAGTTTGATTTTGAAAAGGCTTGGAAATTGAAAAGACAGGAGAAAATTCTTTTACGTTTCTGCAGGAAAGCAGTTTCCGGCACAGAATTCTCCGCTCGGCCGAACTCTGACTAAGGAGGGGCCTGGCACCGAGGCATTTTTGGGGCTTTGCTGGATGGGATTTGGCATCGAGCTACCCAGGGCGTGTGTGCATCCCCCTGGGCGCTGGGCGTCTGCCCTTCCTTCTGGACCCGGCGCTGGAGTCAGGCCCACCTCCTGTGTTTTCAGCAGCGACGCCTATGAGATTGGGCTCACGCCTTCATCTCACGTTGGCATGTGTTGGGGAACGCGCAGGATGGGTGATGGGCAAACACCCACCTGCGGTGTCTGAGGTCAGAGTGGCCGCCACCTCAGGGGCAGAGGCTCACCCTCCCCGGAGGGGCCCTAGCCCAACAGATGACACTGCGGCCCAGCAGTCACCCAAGCCAGAAAGCTGGAGTCACATTGGCTGAGGTGTGGAGAGCTCGGTTGACAACGTGGGGGGTGATGGTGGACCGGGCAGCCAGGGCTCTGCTGGAGCTCACCTTCCAGTCCAGGAGCTGGGCATCGAAACTAAAGGGGCCGTACCCTGTCTGTTGGGAAGGGTTGTGAAAATAAACGGAGCTTGGCAGGGGGTTGCCAACGGTGCCTGGAGATGCTATCTGAAGGGGGTACAGGGAGAGGCTGTCCTATCCTGGGGCCTGGAGGAAGTGAGGGAGCCACTCCTGTAAACATGTGCCCGAGAAAGTTTTCCAGGACGAAGGAGCCTGCATTTGCCAAGTGCTGGGGTGGGAGCAGGTGCGCTCTACTGGAGGGACAGCAAGGGGGGGCAGCCGGGGGAGCGAGTGAGGCAGAGCAGGGTCAGGGATGGGCCAGAGGAGCCGAGAGCGTTCCCAGGCACGGACGTCCCGGTGAGCAGGGAAGGGTGTTCATCAGAGATGGTCCCTGGGGCCATGCGGAGGGTGCCCCCCAAGGAGGGAGGGATGCTACAGGGTGTGGGGAACACACCCAGGGCTGGGGGCAGGGATGGGCCATGTGGACAGTAGAGCCCGAGGATGCCACCCACAAAGACAGGGACACCTGGAAGGAGTTCGGGGGTCATCTGGACACTTCATGTGTGGAGTCCCTGAGAAGAGGCCTGGAGGGCTGCCAGGCACCGCTGTGCAGGTGAGTGTGGGGCCAGGAGGAGGGCTGGCTGGTGGTGGGAGGATGGAGAGCCATCAGGTGACCCAGGGCCCAGAGCCCAAGATGTCAGGAGCAACTCAGCCTGTGGCTCCTCGCGCTCCCAGCTTCCAAAGAATGATCGGCAGAGCCCAAGGATGAGCCACCAGGGAGGGGGGAGGAGGGCTGGGGAGGGGTGTCCTAGGGGTCCTCTGGGGCAGGGAGCTCAGTACTGGGAGTCCTTAGGGTGCTGTAGGGAAGGGAGCTCAGTACTGGGGGTTCTGGGGATGCTGTAGGGGAGAGCTCGGTAGTGTCAGGTGCTCGGCAGGCCCCCCCCCACCAGGGCCAAGGACCGGCCTCCAGGACCCATAAGGTAGCTCACTGTCACCCTGTCAGCCTAGTTGTGGTGGGGGGGGGGGCTGCACTGGTGTAGGATCGGGAGCAGCAGGGGCAGCTTGGGTGGTGAGTGTAGATGACAGGGCCTGGTGCTGTGTTCCCTGGACACAGGCATGTAGTGTCTGTGTGGGAGGTGGGGACTCGCCGTGACGGGAGAGATGGATCTGCAGACACGGGTGGGGGGGGCAGTAAGCACACACGGGACCCCCACAGAGAGGGGCAGGTGTCAGGGCCGAGGTCACAGAGGTCACCGCTTGGCGGTCCCTCCGTCCCCGCTGCAGAGGCCTCACTGGGGATCCTGAGCACCTGGGAAGAAAGAGAGAGAGTGAGAGACAGCGAGCTCTGTGTGGCATCCTCAGCAATGAAATGCAAGGTGTGATAAAAAACACTCACACTTGGGGCACCTGGGGGGTTCAGCAGGTGAGCATCTGCCTTCGGCTCAGGGCGTGATCCCAGGGTCCTGGGATTGCATCGGGCTCCCCGCAGGGAGCCTGCTTCTCCCTCTGCCTGTGTATCTGCCTCTCTCTGTGTGTCTCTCATGAATCAATAAATACAATCTTTTTTTTAAATAAAATCTTTCAAAAAAGAGAAATTCCACATTTTCCTGGTGAAAGGCTGTCCCCGCCCCCCGCCCTCCCACCATGTTCCCCGTCGCCAGGCAGCCATATCTGAGCCAGAGGAAGGAGAAGTTGAAGGAAAAGAATTGTGGGCCGTTCAGCAAGAAGGGAATGGGAAATTATAGCAAAGGGGCACTGTGATCCCTGCAGCCTGGCGGCCAAGGCAGCGTCACTATTCCCGGACACAGGACTTTGGACACAGCATGAGCGTGGAGGACGGATCAGAGTTCACATTTGAACACAGGCGTCAGTGGTGTTCACAGCGCAGAAGATAAGCACTGCTCGTCTTGGCTCAGACACACAGCAGGGCTTCTTGGCCCAGTAGGCCCCACGCCCCAACCCAGCCACCCTGGGGTGGGACTTCAGGGCACCAGTGAGATGGTGGCCATCCCAACCTTGTCAGAAATACCACTCCCTTCACCTTCCCTGGAGCCTGGCTCCTGTTTCCCCGTGTACGTGCGCCTGCGGCCCCTTTGGGAAGCATCGTAAGCATGTGGTTTGCCACATTTAAGATATGGGAATGAGGGCAAAGGATGACGTGACTCTGGGACCCAGTGACATCATACCCACCCCTGCCACCTTCCCACCCGTTAATTTTTTTAAAGATTTTATTTATTTATTCATGAGAGACATATATATATATATATATATATATATATGTATATATATATATATATATTTTTTTTTTTTTTAAATGTCCCCTTGCACGTATGGGGAAGAGAAGGTGCTTTTCTAGGGCAGCGGGCTCTTGACTTCCTGGCTCCTATAGTCCCCAAGATATTCTTGGAAAAATCACGTTTCTCTTCCCACATTGTTAACACCCGGATCTTTTTTTTTTTTTAAAGATTTTATTTCTTTGTTAATGAGAGAGACAGAGAGAGAGAGAGAAAGAGAGAGAGAAAGAAAGAGAGAAAGACAGGCAGAGGGAAAAGCAGGCTCCATGCAGGGAGTCTGATGTGGGACTTGATCCCGAAACTCCGGGGTCATGCCCTGAGCCGAAGGCAGATGCTCACCCGCTGAGCCACCCGGGCTGCCCAGCACCCAGACCTAAAACTTCTCTATCATAAGCGTCAATGTCGGCTTGAGTCACACGAATTCGCCACATTTGTCTGTTGGAAGTGGGTGAATATTAGCGACTTCATAAGACTTAAGCTCAGTGTTGCAAAGGATGTTGCATCTGGTTTATTGTAAATATCATTTAAAAATAAAAGTGCTGCCTCATTTCCACGTTTCCAGATATACCCAGTGAGCTCCAAATATAGTGATTTAATATTTGCTATGATCCAGTTTAAAAATGCTCCAATAAGGGACGCCTGGGGGGCTCAGAGGTTGAGTATCTCCTTTCCGCTCAGGGCATGACCCCGGGGTCCTGGGATCAAGTCCCACATCAAGGAGCCTGGGTCTCCCCTGCTTGAGCTCACTGTCTCTCTCATCCTCAAATAAATAAAATCTTAAAAAATAAAAAACTGGGGATCCCTGGGTGGCGCAGCAGTTTAGCGCCTGCCTTTGGCCCAGGGCGCGATCCTGGAGACCCGGGATCGAATCCCACGTCGGGCTCCTGGTGCATGGAGCCTGCTTCTCCCTCTGCCTGTGTCTCTGCCTCTCTCTCTCTCTGTGTGTGTGACTATCATAAATAAATAAAAATTAAAAAAAAAACTAAGTGTAATCCCCTGGGCTTGATAGTCTTTGTGCCATGTGCACTATTCACACTGCCGCCCTGCCCTGGACCCGGGGTTCATTTCCCACCCCCCAACTTCAGGCTTGGCTGGGCCTGTCTCTGGCACTCGGCCCTCGGGGGTCAGCGGTGTGAGGCTGGTTCCTGCGGAGATGAAGCCCCCTGGGTTGTGCCCTATGGCCCAGAGCAGCATGTCCCTGGTGGTGTGCACGTCCTCAGTCCAGCCTCAGGTTGGGGGGGAGCGTGTGGGGCAGACCCCCAACCAGGCGCACCGTGGTGAAGCCACACACCACCTGTGGTATGCGGAGCTGGAATTAATATTTGTCGTTGCAGGACTGACCTATGGGGAGGGGACCACACTGTATTTTAAGCGGCCACGCCCTGTGGGGCTGACCGGGCTTTTTAGCAACCAAAGCCCAAAGCACGCTCACAAACAAAGCAGTGTCCCTGAGGGACCACGTGGAAACAAGGGACACCCATTCTGTGACCCGGCGTGGGAGACGCCCTCCCAGGAGAAAGGTCATGATCCATGCCCGCTGTGTGCAAGCAGGCTCAAGAGGAAATACCCAAAGCCTAAGAAACGCCGCTCCTAGCTCCTTTCCCATCTCACCAGCAGCGCTGGTTCTTTGCTGTAGTGTCAGCCGTGCGGCAGGAACCGGGACAGAGTGGATGTGTCCATCCCTAAAGCGTGTTGTTTGTTCACCGCAATTTTTAAAGGATTTTTAAAATGTTGAAAGAGCCTGATTCGTAAGGAGGACTTGCAAAAATAGTCCAGAGGCTTTCCCAACATTGTCCCCCAGACGGGCGCTGCTGAATGTCCTGGGAGCAGGTGTCACCCTCACGGAGCTCGACAGGCACTGGCTGGCTCGTTCAGCGCCATCGACTTGTGTCTGGCGGCCCTGATGCCAGCGTCCGAGGCTGCCGTGACTCTGGGAAACGCACGTCTCCATTCCCTCTTCGGTTCCTGCAAAGTTGTTTTGACTTTATTAGTGTCACCTCCCGATGTTCCTTTGTGGATTCTCATGATTTACAGTCACCAGGTCAGCCTCGGAAGGTTCGCGGTGACACATGTACGTTTTGGTTATTGATTGTTCCTCTGGGCCGCGAATACCACCCCTTCCCTCCTCTGCCTATTGGATCTATCACTTGTTCTGGTTTCACACGACCCGCCTGGACTCCCATAGGGTAGGGGAAGCCCTGGCACCAAGGACGGCCTGGTGCTGCCCTGAGATCGCAGCTGTGCTCAGACTTTTCCGCGTGATTTCATAGTGTTTTCTCCAATGGCTTCACGTCAAATTCGCACAGCTCCCTTTCCTTTTGTGTGAGACTCATTGATATTGTAAGATGCTGCTAATTGTACCCAATGATGACAGTGCAGCCACTGCACTGTATGCTTCCGACACTGAGATCGCCTAGTTTCAAAAATTTTAAACTTTACTTTATTTGATCCATTTGGATTCGGGACAGAGTGGCTGCCATTGGGCCTCCGAGGAAACCCCCTTGTGGTCCCACAGGAGCCATGAGGGTTTGTTTCTTGCTGTGGAATCTGTTTCCCACCCCGGTTGTAAACAGCGTAGACGCTGATGGATAGAGAGAGCAAGCTCTGGAGATCTGTATCCGGCTTGGAAGTCCCGTGTACTAAATTTCAGGCCACAGGGTACTGATACTGTAAACTCCGACGTGAGCAGGAGAGGCTTGATGAACAGAGCTTCCCGTCTCCTTGGGGTAGAAAGCTGCGGTTTGAGATAGATGCCACATGTATACCACCACCATACAGAGTGCATTAGATGCTACACTTTTTTAAAAAAGATTTTATTTATTTATTCCTGAGAGACACAGAGAGAGGCAGAGACACAGGCAGAGGGAGAAGCAGGCTCCCTGTGGGGAGCCCGATGTGGGACTCAATCCCGGTCACAACCTCACCCACTGACCCCCCCCCCAGGTACCTCCTCCACATGCTACATTTCTGACATGTCGTCTGTACACCTTACAAGGCATCCGTGTTGTTTAAAAGTCTGGACATAGAGTCCACACATCTCTTGCTCAGTTTCTAATTGGCTGATAAGGGATTAAATGGTGTAAGTCGAGAGTGTCGAAAATAATCAATTTCTGGCCTGTTTATATCTAAATAAATTAAATAAATGCCAATTCTGTGTTTTTAACAGCTGCCCTTCTACAAAAATGTCAGCTCACAAAGAGCATCAGGAACTAAATACAGGTTATTTTCATGGTCCAGCGCTGCACTCGGTTCAGTAAGGTAAGTTGGTGCCGCCGGCACACTCGCCGGCCGTGTACACACCGGGCGCGATGCCAAGGGCCGGCGAGTCATTCAAGCCAGTCTTCGCCGTCCAGGTCGGAGTCCGAGAGGCGAGGCTGTTCAGGATCCTCGTCAGCCCCGTGGGGAGTGAAGGGGCAGCTCCACTGCGGCATCAGCTTCCCCACGAATCCAGCTCCCGTGGTGATGGGGGCTTTCCCTGGGAGCAGGTGGTGCCAACAGCAGAGGGCAGGGTGGAGGCGCCGGGAACCTGGTGGTGGCCCGGGGGGCATGTAGCGATGCCACCGAAGGCAGAGCTGGGCTTGCACCAGAGCGGGGCCTCCCACTTGGGGGGCTGGAGGGTTGCTCATGCCGAAGCTGTCGGGAGAGTATCTGTAGCAGATTCTGGCTGTTTGCTGGGGCCTTGGCTTGTGTGGCTGAGTCAAGGCGCCAGCGCCTCTTCCTGGAGGACACCCCAGCCAGCGGGCCCGACCCAGACTTCACTCTACCCCATGGCCTGCACTCTATCCCCCAGCCTCGTCCGCCAGGGCCTCTCCAGCCCTACCTGAGTGGCCTCGTGGCTCAGTGTGTTTTATTTTAGTCGTCCTAGCAGGTGTGCAAATAACGGCCACTTTGACAAAATTTGCTAATCAGTGACATCTGCCTCTTCTGCCCTGAGTAGAGTGCAGCGGTATCTGCCGAGGAGGCAGATTTTTTTTTTTAATTAGTTTCTTTTTAAATTTAAATTCAGTTTGCCAAAATATACTATAACACCCAGGGTTTATCTCATAAGGAGGCAGATTCAGTTGAAAAAAAATGAACTTGGCATCAGCGGTGTACCCACTATGAATATTTCTTTTTTTTTTTTTATTTTTTATTCACGAGACACCCAGAAAGGCAGAAACACAGGCAGAGGGAGACGATTCCTAAGAGCATTTCAGGCTACGTACAGAGCGACACTAGTCTGCATGCATTTTCCAGAGCTCACTGTGATGACCCTGTGAAAACGTTGAGCTTGCTTCACATTCTTATTAACATTCTCACTTTTCCTCATAAAAAATTTAACAGGTGTACTTTCAGAAGCTGACTGCTTTGCAAACTGCTTTTGCTCAACAGATGGTTTTGTGAATCAACAACTTTGCTCAAGAGGTAGTGCAGAGGACCCAGCAGGGCACCCGTTTTGCTGTGGTTGTGCCTGGGTTTTGTGGGATTGAAAAACAGTTCCTATAGTTGTATAGTTTCTGGAGTCTGCCTTTATGAGAAATTGCATTGGCGGCCTTAGTGTACCTAACAGAATTCTCACCTCTAGTCTCATCAACATCCATTTCAGTTTATTAGAAATTCACCCATAGGTTGGTGAATTTTCAGTTTATTAGAAATTCACCCATAGGTTGGTGAATTTTCAAAAACTTAAATTGCATACGATACTAATTAACTATGGTCCATAATTCTGTAATGCAACTTTTATCCCCATGTGAATAATTTAATAGAATTTCAATCTTAAAACTGAGGTAGTAGAAGTCTACCTATTGGTATAAAAATTTTTTGATTAGGTGTGTTTCATCAATTTGATCTCAGTTCCAATTTGCAGTTGTTTTTTTCTGATCAGAATTATGACAAAATAGTCCAAGATGATTTTAATTATAATTAAGAACAATTCCAAAATAATTTTAATTTTGCGTATATCAGTAGCATATTTTATTTTAGTAACAACATGTTTTTAGGTAGGGAACTACTTATTGAAGAACTGAACATAAATTCAATAAATTTTGTATTCAATTTGATTTTGTATTTTGAAGAACATGATTCAAAAGAAAAAAAACAAGAAAAAAAATACAGAACACATTCTGATGACTGATACTACAAGCAGCCACATCCCAATACAATGTTTGACACCTAATATAATTAATTTTTTGATAAGTTATCAATAAAAGATATAAATTGATATGCTTTTTTCATTACTTTATTTGTTACCATGCAATGTAACAGGCCAAAAGTACATTACATTCTTTGTAAATGAGAATTTGATAAAAAATATAGAATATTCTTTTGGTATATATGTTTGCATTCAAAAATCAAACCTTTAGGGGCACCTGGGTGGCTCAGCTGGTGAAGTGTCTGCCTTTGGCTCAGGTCACGATCACAGGGTCTGCATCGGGCTCCCTGCTCAGGGAGGAGTCTGCTTCTCCATCTCCCTCCCCCTGCCCTGCTTGTGCTCTCTCTCTGTCTCTCAAACAAATAAATAAAATATTTAAAAATTGAAACTTTATGTTTAGTTTTGGGGAATAACTAAATAAAACTCATGAATAAACAATAAATTTCATTAATTTGTTAGATATTATCATCAAACTGTTCTTATGTATTAACCATATTTTGGGAAGGAAACCTCTCTCCACTGCTAAAAACTACTAGGGTTTAGGCTCTGAGTGCACCAGGCACGGCTGCCGGCTAGATGAGTCAGGCAGACAGTAGGTAAGAACCACACCAATACATATACGGGTACTGTTGTGCTGAGGGCGGGGGTGCAGTGGGGAGGAAGGGGCCAGGGGACCTCCTGGGGTCACAGGGAAAGTCATTCAGGTGTTTGGGTCCCCGCAGCACATCCAGGCTGGGAGAGCTGCGGCTCTAGCAGCAGGGTCACCTGGAGACAGGCCTGTCACCACTAAGGGGCAGGCTGGGGTTCACTTACGGCTGGGTAGACTCTCCAAGGGACAGACCCGGCTGGCCCAGGAGAAGGGAAGGAGGAAGAGAGTGACGGAGGAGGAGCAGTGTGCATCCCTGCGTCTCCAGCACCCAGGGCAGGCAAGGCGCAGAACAGGTGCCCAGTACCTGCATGCGACACACCCGGCGCAGCCTGGGGCAGGTCCCTTCCTCTCCGGACGCCCGTTTCCCTCTGCAGGGCGGCCACGGAGCCCAAAGGCGCTTGGGCGGCCCGAGGACCTTGGGCTTGCCCTCCCTCTGCGATGGCTGGAGAGCGCAGGGCGCGCGGCGCGCGCGGGGCGGGGGAGGGCGCGCGGGGCGCGCGGGGCGGTTGTTGGGGGGATGCTGGGCCCAGAGCAGCGCCGGGTGACCGGGTGACCGGCAGGAGTAGGGCCTGCGGCGTGGAGGGCGCGGGCGCCGTCATCGTCTCTGCCGACACCCTCCGGGACACGGGAGCGGAGGTAGGGGCGGGAGACACGGGGGGAAGAGGAGGGAAAGGCCGGGATTCGTTCTGAGGGACCCCGGGGCCGGCGGGGGGGTCCCGAATCGCCTCCGCTGAGCCCAGAAGGCGGCAGGTGCGGACGTGGACGGGGGCGCACGCCAGTGGAGCCCCGCTGACCCGCAGCCCCCGGCGCGCCTCCGTCTAGGTGGAGACGCTGGGAGGTGCCAGGGCCCAGGGCGCGCCCCGAGCGCCTCCCGCAGGCGGATGCCGGGTGGCGGGCGGAGTTGGGGGCAGACGCGCCCCCCTGACCCCGGGGGTGGCCCCGCCCCGTGGCCGCGGGGAGGCCTCGGCGCGGGGGGCGGAGTTGGCACGGTCCCCCAATCCGCGATGGCTGCGGCCCCGTCTTAAGCCCGCGGAGCTGCGGGCCTCCCTCACTCGCCTGTCCCGCTGGCCTCCCTCCAGCGCTATGGCCTCAGCGCTCAACTATGTCTCCAAGTTCAAGTCCTTCGTGATCTTGTTCATCACCCCGCTACTGCTGCTGCCACTCGTCATTCTGATGCCCGCCAAGGTCAGTAGGAGCTCCGCGGACCCCGGGCGCCCTATGCCAGCAGCGGCCCCGGTCCCGGCGCGCAGAGGTGGAGCGCTGAGCTAGAGCGCACACCGGGAGGTTGGCTGCCAGACGGGAGGTGCCGGCACAGACTTTGGAGGGGCGCAGAGACCCGGGGGTGCACCCCACTGGGGCACACAGATCCCAGGGCACAGGACCCGGAAGGTGGCATCGATCTTGGCCACGCAGCTGTTCGCAGGCTCAGCCCCATCTCAGAACCTCCCGGGAGTGAAGCATCGCATCCCTGCCCATCACCCCCAATGTCACCTGGTGCCCATGGGGAGCCTGGGCACCTGGCTTTCCCTCCGTCTCTCCCTTTAGCAAATGGAGACTTGGCAGCCATGGGTGGCTTCCCAGGCCAGCCGGGGTCCCAAACGGAAAGATCTCCCCCTGAGTGGATCTGGAGTGCTGTCTTTCCACCCCCCCCCACCCTGCCCCCATCGGGTCTGGTTCCCTATCCAGGATCTGCTTCTTCCCTGCTCCAAAGCCTTGGAGACCACAGCCCAGCGCAGAGCCTCTCCGGCTGAAAGGAGGTCGGAGTTGGCTGCTGGGCCGAGGTCGGCAGCGGCTGGGTAGGAGGCGGATGCGTTCCCAGGCTCACGCCTTGGGTGGCACGACCCAGGGCTGCAGGGGAAGCCGCATCGGTCGCCTGCGCCCAGCGCTCCCAGGAGGGAGGGAGGCCTGGGATGAATGGCCTTGGCAGCAGGGCGGGGGTGGGCCAGGAGCCCTGGCCGGGGCTGGCTGCGCTGGGCTTCCTGGCTGCGCTGGCTGGTGGAAGCTCCGTTGGCAGAGGCCCGAGCCCTTTGAAGCCTTTTGTGGCTGCTGGCTGCTCCTGCCTCCTTCCCTCTTTCAGCGCCTTCTCTCTGCGCCCGGACAGGAAACCTCCGCTGCCACCCCCACCTCCCACCCCCGGCCAGGTTTGGGGAACAGAGGAGCTCTTCAGGGGATGCTCTGTGGGCAGTCCTGAGGCGGGGTGGTGGGGGGGCGGAGGGTGTCGAGGGCCCACCTGCATGAGGACTGCACTCCCACCACTCACATGTCCCCGTGGATTTAGCCACGACCTTGTCCTTTCTCCACCTTGGTGTGCTCATCTGTACAATGGGTTTGGTTCTGACACTTTTGACTCTGGGTGCCATAAGTCCTAGGGTGGGGGAGGGAGGACCCTTGGGCGGGAGAGGGTTCTCCAGGCGTCCAGTAGGGCAGCCCATAGGCTGCGCCCTACCCAGTTCCCACCTGCCCCCCCGCCTCCATGCAGAACCACTGGGGCCAAAATGTCAGGTTTGGACAGTAGGGAGCCACCCCGGGGTGCCCCTGGGAGGCCCAAGGGAGGTTTCTGCTTTATGACTGATAACAAGTACCGACGAAGAACTTCCAGGGCTTCGTGCAGTGTTCCGTGCACACAGTAGGTGCCCTTCTGAGTGATGGGAGAGTGAGGGGTGCAGGTGCATTGGCTTTCAGGGAAACAGCTGGGTACTGCTGGCCCATCCCCCTCACACACACGAGCAGTGTCTGCTGAGCGTCCGGCCCGTGCCAGGACTCCCAGGTTGCTCACTGTTTGGGTGTGTGCTGGGGTAGGGTCAGATGGGGGCAACCCAGGGCAGGAGCTGCCAGGGGCACAGGTGGGTGGAGGGGTGCAGGGCTGGGCTTTGGGGAGCTGGGCGGCCAGTGAAGAGAAGAGCCCAGGCTCTGCCACAGCTGGTGGGGTGCGGGGGCTCGGGGTGCCTGTTGGCAGGGAGGGGACAGCACAGGCCTGCAGGACCCGCTCCTCGCAGAGGTTCCCCGAAGCCATACTGAGGCCTCTTGGCTTTGTCCTCAAGGCGGCAGACACAGGGAAATGCCCCCAACAGATTTGTAGGTGGGAAGACGGAGCCCCGCAGTGCTGGATGGGGAGATCAGACTGGGAGGGTCCGGGTGGAAGGTGAACGGGGAGGCCAGATTGGGAAGGTCCAGGTGGGAGGGTGGAAGGGAGGTCAGGTTGGAAGGGTCCAGGTAGAGGGTGGACGGGGTGGAGATGCACAGGGATGGTGCTGGGGAGTGAGAGGAAGGAGCTGTATTGGTGGCAGATTTGTGGCGGGGCTGGGAGCCAGGAGAGGCCGGACAGGCAGGTGCTAGTGCTGCCCTTGAAAACGCTGGGGACGCACAGAACAGCCCAGGGAGGTGGCCAACATTACCCACACCTCCAGAGGTTCCCAACTCAGGACTAAGACCTCGCATCAGGAACCCAAAGCCCGCCAAGCTAGGAAGCGTCCAGGCATGGGTTTGCACGGGAACCAGGTCAGCCTCCTGGCAAAGCCAAGGTTCCGGGGCTCCTGGTGAAAGGGTGCAGGAGGTGGTTCACCGAGATTAAACACAGGGAACGAAGGTCCAGGCCTGAGTGAATGGAGATGCAAATGAGAACACTGAGTGCCATCTTCCCTGTCCACCCGTCCTCCCTGTCCCCTCTGTCCCCTCCATCATCGTCATCATCGTCGTTGCCGTAAAACCTCTGCTGATGCTCGGGAGCAGCACTTTCTGAATGAGCGGGTTTGCGGCTGCACGTCTGGGAGTGGGATTCCAGGCCATGTCTGAGTGGCTCAGAGTAGTGAGTGGAGCAGGTGGGGTGACCCAGGGCAGACACAGCACATCCCCCCAGGAGGCCGCGGCAGTGGGGAACCTGTCTATGGAATCAGTGGAGCACATGCTGCTCTAAGAGTGACCCACGTGGGACTAAGAATGGCACAAGTCCTCCTGGATGCCATGGGGGCTGTGTCCCTGTCAGGCAGAAAATGCACGCAGCATGCGTGCCCTGGGGCGCCTCCCAGGCACTCAGGTCATCCTGCAGTGATGCGTCTGCACGAAGGCTATTTGACAGTCAAGCGTCTCCTGTGACTGCTGGAGTCCTGACCCAGGTCGAGGGCAACAAATGGAAGGGCGGGGTGGGTGCTCTTTGCCTGAAGAGCGTGCCGCTGCCCAGCACCATGAGGCCAGCGCACCGCGCAGAGAGCCCGGGGAAAGATCCACACTCAGGATGCCCAGGTGGCTCCTGCTGCGTGCAAACCGCTCTGGCGCCACTGGAGGGCGGAAGAACCACCAAGGGGAGCCTTCGACGCGGGGGGGCTTCTGTGTTCAAGTCCTCCCGGTCCCCGTGCACACTCTCCTCTCCTCAGGGCTACACTGGAAGGCGAGGGTCCCTAGTGGGCAGGTCCTGGGCCGCAACGCTGTGCTGACAGGGGCGGGGAGGCGAGGGCGCTCCCTCCAACGCTGCGGCCCCTGTGGTGGACACGCCGCCAGCACACGAGGTCTCAGGGCTGGCTCCTCAGTTTGTCAGGTGCGCCTACGTCATCATCCTCATGGCCGTTTACTGGTGCACAGAAGTCATCCCTCTGGCAGTCACCTCCCTCCTGCCCGCTGTGCTCTTCCCGCTCCTGAAGATCCTGGACTCCAAGCAGGTGAGCATCCCCCACCCCAGTCCCTCTCAGAGCCACCTAGGCCCCAGGGGGGAGACACAGACCACCTGCCTGACCGTCCGTCTCTGCGCTGAGGGGCCCCCATGGGCGACACGTGGTCTTCTCACCTATCCTGTGGTGAGGTGGCTGGGGTGGGCCTGACGGGCCCCACGCTGTCCCCAGGTATGTGTCCAGTACATGAAGGACACCAACATGCTGTTCCTGGGTGGCCTCATCATGGCCGTGGCCGTGGAGCATTGGAATCTGCACAAGAGGATAGCGCTGCGCACGCTCCTCTGGGTGGGAGCCAAGCCTGCACAGTGAGCGCTGTCCTATGTCTCTGTCTCTGTCTGTCTCTCTCTCTGGGGCCCCAGGGACACAGGCAAGGGTGGCTGCGGGCTGCCTGGGGCTTGGTGGGCAGTGAGACCCCTGGGTGAGCAGTGGTGGGTTCTCTCTGAACGCTGGGGAGGTGGGGCAGTGAAGACTGCCCCCACCAGCTCCTTCAGAAGATAGGTTCCCCAGGAAACAGGGTGGATGGAGGCTGGATCAAGCCCTGCCTGACACCCCTGGGGGTTTTGTGGGGAGAGCACAGGGAGTGGCCCAACAAGCTAGCTCAGGGGATACAGGGAGGTCACCCCTCCAAAGCTGCATACCTACCCCCTCACACCCCCGTCCCCCTCAAAGGAGCCGCGGCCTCGTCTTCCCCCACGTGGCTCAGCCCTGCCCTGACGTGAGCAAACACCCTGGTGTGCTGAGCACCCGCGTGCCTGGGTGCTGAGCAAGATGGGGCCGGATGACGTGCTGACGGCTCACAGGCCTGAGCCTCTCCCCACACTGGGTTCTCGGGCTGCTCCTCTCTGGGGGGTACAGCGAGCTCGCTCAGCGATGGGCCCCGCGCACCTGGACCCCCGTGGACCCCAGATGAAGGGCTCGTGAGTCCTCCTGTGTCGGAGCCCAGATGCTTCACAGGGTCAAGGGCAGAGCCACTGTGCGTCCTGGGACCTCAAGGCCTCAGCAACGTCCTGCCGGGGTCCTGGGAGGGTCGCCGTCCTCTCTGCCACCAGGTCGGCCTCCTTCTGGGGTGTGAGTTCAGGGAGGTCACACACACTCCTCCACTCCCTGTGCCCCGGCTCCTCCTGGGACCCTGCCTGTGGCCGGTCCATGGCACTGCCCATCTGGGGCCGGGGGTCTTTACCTGTGGCTTGCGGAGCCCAGATGCGTGTGTCACTCAATCATGTGGACCCTGGCTGAGTCCTGGTCTCTGTTCTGACAGGTCCCTGCAGGCCACCCACCCAGGCAGCAGGCTGGCCCCCAGTTCATCCCTGGGCTCCCCTGCCCCGGGCTGACCAGTGACCCCGAGTGGGTCCCACAAGCACCTTGTGCTCCTGGCCCTGAGCCACGGAGAAGAGTCAGACCCTGCCCCTACCAGGGACACAGCTCCTCTGGATCCAGCCGGGGACAAGTGTCCATCCCAGGGAGGATGGACGGTGGAGGGTAGATGGTGGAGGGTAGACAGTTCAGGGGATGCTCCGCCCGAGCTACCGGGTGCTGGGAGGGAGGCCGTTGGACAGGGAGTAGGTTGGGCGGGTGACAGAGGTGGGCCCTGGGGCCGACTGCCCAGCCCTGGACGGCACTGGGGCCAGCTGTCCCCACCGGGCCGGCACCTTTGGGTTGCTATGTGGTCCTTCCTGGTGGGAGTCCCTGATGGCCATGACTGTGTGGCATCAGGAACATTTGGAGGGGAGAGGCACAGGGGCAGCCCTGCAGTGACGCTTCCCTCCATGCCGTCCGGGCAGAACGGGCCCCAGTGTCTGGCATCCCTGCAGGGCCACAGAGTCCACCCCCACTGTTGCTCCCTGCGGGACTCTCTGGCCTCCCTGCCCACCCCTCCTCTGCAGGCTGATGCTGGGCTTCATGGGCGTCACGGCCTTTCTCTCCATGTGGATCAGCAACACGGCCACCACGGCCATGATGGTGCCCATCGTGGAGGCCATGCTGCAGCAGATGGAGGCCACCAGCCCAACCACCGAGGCCAGCCTGGGGGCCCTGGAGCTGTCGGACAAGAACAAGGCTGGAGAGCTGCCAGGTGAGCCCAGGGGCCGGGCAACCACGAGCCCCCCTCCTCTCTGCAGCCCGAAGTTCTGTGCCTGGAGCCTCCTGAGAACAGGCGTTCAGATAAATGCTCAGAAAGCGCTGTTTCTGTAAGTTGTAGGAACATGACTGTTGCAGAAAAGTTAGATCCTGCAGTAGAGCTCGCGGCGAGGTCCCACGCTCGAGTCCCAGGGTCCTGCCAGCCACAGAAATTGGTGCTTAAGCACCAGATTCCCCACTTGGACCTGCTGGGTGTGCCTCCCGCCGTCCACACCGCTCCCATTTGGGGGGCCAGCAGCTCTCCGCTTCCGCGGGTGGTGGGGTGGTGGCCCCACCTTGGCTCCCCGATGAGGCCCTGAGCTCAGGGATGGCAGAGAGCAGTCCCTGGGCCAGGTTCCTGCCACAGAGCTGCCGTGGACAGACGGACGGGGACCGTGCGGCCCAGGGGAGCAGTGGTGGGCTGGCCCGTCCCCCAGCAGAGCAGGGCAGGGCAGGGTCGGGAGCTGCGGCTGGTGGCCCGCCCCAGCTCAGCCCATGACGTGCCCCCCCCCACAGGGAGCCAAGTGACTTTTGAAGGCCCCTCTGAGGTGCAGCAGGCCGACTGCAACAGGAGGAGCATATGCAAGGCCATGACTCTGTGCGTGTGCTACGCGGCCAGCATTGGGGGCACTGCCACGCTGACTGGGACGGGACCCAACGTGGTGCTTCTGGGCCAGATGCATGAGTGAGTGGTGGGTGAGCCTTCTGGGGATGGGAGGGGCCCCCGGGGGAAGGGGGCCTGCAGCAAAGCAGCTGTCCAGGACCCCGCAGGGGTGGGACACTTCTGCCATGGGGCACGTCCAGCCCTTCTTCCCCAGCTCTCGCTCAGACTGGGACCCTATACCCATCACAGAGCTCAGGTCGTGGGAAAGCCTGTGGGGCTGGACGCTGGTCCCGGGTCACTGCTTGCAGAAAATAGACGTCCCTACAGCTGGCTCACTGCCCTTGGTAACGGTGGTGCCCCGTGGTGGCCGCTTACTCTCGGTGGACCCTGGCCGGAGCCTAGGGCTGGTCTGCACCCTCCTGCCGGGACCACACAGGGTCACAGGCCTCGGGCGGTGGCTGGGATCATGGGGAGCCACCCCGCCATGGGGCAGCCCTTGCAGAGTCCCTGGTTGAAGGCGGAGGAGCCGGGGCCCAGCGGGTGGGGCAGCTGGGGGTGGGCAGGAGCCCAGTCCGCAGACACTTGAGGCCCAACATGCTGGCGGTTTTGATCTTGAGAGGACTCTCCATAATGATAGCCTGCGGTTTTCCCTGACGCTGGCTGGGGTGGCGTGGGGACGGATGTGCCCACATCCACACCCAGGGCTGGGCTGGGCTGTAGCACGAGGGCTGCTCGACCAGCACCAGTGGGGGTCCCCGTCCACCCTGGGGACCTCCACAGGGTCTCTTTCCTGTGACCCCCCAGGTCCCTGGGGTGCGGGCTCTGAAGTGTCTAGGCACCCAGCTCCCGTGTGTAGGAAGGCGTGTTCCTCTGGAGGGAGGGGCCTTGACTTTTTCAAGGCCCTTCGTGGGGTCTGGACCCGCAGGCAGGGTGATTGGCCGCCCCCCAGGCTCGTGGTGTGTGTGTGGGGAGGTCTTGGGGCCGGTCTGCTGCTGGGCATCCCTTAGGGGCCGGGCCGGGGAGTCTGACCAGCATCTCCCTCTCTAGGCTATTTCCTGCCAGCAAGGACGTGGTGAACTTTGCCTCATGGTTCAGCTTTGCCTTCCCCAACATGGTGGCAATGCTGCTGCTGGCGTGGCTATGGCTTCAGTGTGTCTACATGAGGTCCAGGTGAGCACTGCCGCTGCGCCCCTGCCACCCCTCACCCCCACAGGAGAGCCTCTAGCCCGCCTGCTGCTGCCCTTCCCACAGGGGAGTAGGTGTGGGCCAGTGGGTCAGAGCAGCTCAGAGGAAGCCCTGTGCACACATCTCTGCAGGACAGACTTCCACATGGCTGCTGTGCCCATTGGTCCCCTCAGATCTCCAGCCTCCTGACCTCACATGAACCTAATTACTCTCAAAGGTCCCACTCCTCATGCCAGCACTTGGGGGGGTTAGGGCATCAGCGGGTGGATGTGGGGGACACAGTCCTATCTTGGGGGGCCCAAGGTGCAGCCAGGGGTCAGGGGCACCAGGTGTGGCCTCTGCTCAGGTGGGCGGCTTCCCCGAAGCCCCAAGGCTCGGGGCTGAGCTCCCTGCAGAGCGAGCAGGGGGCGCTGGGCTGGCCCCAAGGTCACTAGGGTCTCACTGTCAGGACCCCCAGCTGTGGCCGCCCAGCCCATGGCCGCTCAGCCCATGGCCATGTTCAGGGCTGCTGTTCGCTGACGCTGCCCATCAGGTGCTCCAGCTCATGGGCCCAGCCAACCCAACGTGGAGCATGGGGGGGTGGGGGTAGCCTGGAACAGTGGGGGTGGCCAGGTGTCCTCCGGCCCAGACCCTGCCTGCTATGTCCGGGGCCCCAGTAGGTGCTGCCCCTAGGTCTTGTGGATGCCCTCACCGGGGCCAGGGAGGTCATACTCACTTGGGTCCCTTGTCTGGGCGGTCGTGGAAGCAACGTCAGGGTGGAAAGTACCCTCCTGAGTTCATGGGTGGCCTCGGAGGCCATGTCCAGCCATGGGACCCAGGACCAATGGGACGTCGCTGCTGGCTCACACCTGGCTTTGCTGACCAGCCTGCCCCACTGGCCTCTCACCACGGCCCTCCCTAGTTTTAGGAAGTTCTGGGGCTGCGGGCTGCAGAGCAGGAACCATGAGAAGGTAGCCTATGAGGTGCTGCGGGAGGAGTACCGGAAGCTGGGGTCCTTCTCCTTCGCCGAGGCCAACGTCCTGCTCTGCTTCATCCTGATGGTCGGCCTGTGGTTCTCCCGGGACCCTGGCTTCATGCCCGGCTGGGTGTCCCTGGCCTGGGAGGACGGCGAGACCAAGTAAGTCGGGGGTGCATCTGTGCTGCCTGAGTGCTGCAGCTCCTTGTCATCTCCCTGTCCCCACAATAAGCCCGTGGACGTGTCCCTGCTGGGCAGGCAGGGTGGCTGGGTGGGGATCGGGAGTCAGGAGCTAAGCTGGGAGCCCTGGCTTCCAAACCTCCGTGCTGCTGTCCATCCCCTCCGAAGGCAGACGCCGGGGCCCACAGCCTGTGCAGAGACCCGTGGAGAGGCCGCTTCTCGGCAGGTCGGCCATTCTGTGGTCAGAGGGAACGAGGCCCCTCGCCGGGCAGGCGATGCAGGGGTGGGAGGTACCACCTGTTATACCTGTTGCCTTTGATGCACTGCGGGGGTTAGGACCCTGGGGAAGCAGGACCCTGGACAGTCTGATGAGAAGAGGTCAGGACACGCCTATGGAGCCACACAGACTTACGGGGAGGCCGGCGGGTCAGGGTCACCCCGCTGGGGGCAGAGCTGGGCCAGCGAGTGGCTGTCCTGGTGTTGGCTCTCGAGATCCCAGTCCTTGCTCTCTGCCCCACCTGCGGACACAGAGCAGGTGTGTAGACTGGCAGCCCCCAAGCCCAGCTGGGCACGTCCTGCGTGCTGTCCCCTATAGGTACGCATCTGACGCCACCGTGGCTACCTTTGTGGCCACCCTACTGTTCATCATGCCTTCCCAGAGGCCCCAATTCAACTTCCGCAGCCAGACGGAGGAGGGTAAGGCTGGGGGCTGGCCCGGCGCATGTCAGGATGGGACCCCAAGGGAGAGAGCCCCCAGCCTGGGTGGAGAAGCCTGGCTGGGCTGTCAGGTCGGGGTGGGGGCGTCCCTCAGTCCTGGCCTTGGGACTATCCAGGGCCAACCCTCCTCTCCTGTGCTCTGCACACATTGGGAACCTTACCAGTCCTACAACAAGCCCAGCAATGCCATCAGTATTTGGTGTCTCTCTTCCCGTTTTTATTTTTTTTAAAGACTTTATTTATTTATTTATTCATGAGAGACACACAGAGAGAGGCAGAGACACAGGCAGAGGGAGAAGCAGGCTCCCTGCAGGGAGCCCGATGTGGGACTCAATCCCGGGACTCCAGCATCACACCCTGGGCCAAAGGCAGGCACTAAACTACTGAGCCACCCAGGGAGCCCCTGTCTTCCCGTCTTTGCAAGGATGCATGTGCGTGTGTGTATGTGCATGCGTGTGTGACTGACACCCACAGAGCTTGTGGGTTTTTGTGTTTTTAGGCTGTGTACCTGTCAAAGACACAGCCTCCAACTCTTATTTTCTTATAAGAGCCTCTTGTCGCATCGACTGACTGTGCTGTTCTCTTATGGAACGTTCTGGCTCTTTCGGATTTTTCATGTTTATAAATGCGTGTTTTCATGAGCACGCTTCTCTGAGAGTGTTTCTTTAGGGTGAGTTTCCAGGAGCAGGGCTGTTGTGTGAGTGTATATGTCTCGACGACTCTCAGATGTGATGTGTTGCCAGATTGCTTCTCAAAGAGATGCTGCTGATGTCTCTGCTACTGGGAGCATGTGTGGGTTTTACCATGTCTTCACTGCAGTGGGGGCAGTGATTGCTTTGAGTTTTGGCTGATTTATGGATGTGAGAGGGGCGCCTGTCGTCCTCACGGCTTTCGTTCCCCCTGATTAGATCTCTCTTGCGTCCTGGTGCTGCCCTGGGTTGTGCATGTGCATTCTATGGTTTCTTCTCAGAACGTAAGGCTCCGTTTTATCCTCCTGCGCTGCTGACCTGGAAGGTGACCCAGGAGAAGGTGCCCTGGGGCATTGTGCTGCTGCTGGGAGGCGGCTTTGCACTGGCCAAAGGATGTGAGGTAAGACCCCCTCCCCACCGCCTGCTGCCGGCCCCTTTTACACCAGAGGGCATCACAGAGCTGCTTCTTGTACCCCCCCCCCCCCGCCCCGGGCCTGTGTGTCGTGGCTCTGTGTCTGTCTGCTCCAGATAGCTGCTGGTGTCCTGAGGGCAGGGACTCTTGTCACCAAGGAGGAGATGGATGGGTGGACGAACCTGGAATATAGAAAGTGCTCCTTGAGTGGTTGCAGCAAAGAGTGAATAAGAGACCAAGAGGCTAAGTTAGCCCAGAGACGCAGAGGATGCTGTGAGGTCTCCTCTTGGGTTTGGCGGCAATGATCCCTGCTTTGATTTGTTCTGGGAGGTCTCTTTCTCTGCTAGATCTTGTTCTTCTATTTTCTGGACTCTTTGTTGATACAGTTGACATTTAACATTTTTTTCTCTATCTAAAAATATATTTCTAGAAAAAAATAATTCTCTAGGTATATGGCAGCGCAGGAGGAGAAGAACAGCTTTGGGGAGAAAACACCCAAAAATGTAACCTTCTTACTCCCGCCCCCCCCCCTTCCTCAATAGCGAAGAAATGAGGCAGAGAGAGGGATGAGCCCACTGGTGCTACGATCCTCCATCCATCCATCTGTCCATCCATCTGTCCATCTACCCATCCTTTCATCCATCCATCCATCCATCCATCCATTGATCCATCCATCTGTCCATCCATCCACCATCCATCCACCATCCATCCATCCTTCCATCCATCTGTCCATCTACCCATCCTTTCATCCATCCATACATACATACATACATACATTGATCCATCCATCCATCCATTGATCCATCCATCCATCCATCCATCCGTCTACCCATCCATCTGACTTTCCATCATCCATCATCCATCCACCCATCATTCTGTCTGTTGATCCATCCATCCATCCATCCATCCATCCATCCATCTGTCCATCCATTCATCATTCCATCTTTTGGTCCCTCATTCCATCCACCCATCCATCTATCCATCCATTCTTTCATCCCTTCATCCCTCCATCCAGGAGTAGAATGTCATAGACAGACTTGGTCTATCTTGTTTCTGCTGTTCCTTCCGCATCTAGAATGGAGCCTGATGTATCACAGGGACATGAATATCTTTTGGATGAACAAATCCATCCATCTGGCCCCCTCTCCATTCAGTCATTCATCCATCATCTCTCATTCTTTCATTCATTCATTCATTCATTCATTCATTCATTCATGAAATGTTCCTATTATGCCCATGTTAGATCAGGCCTGGGAGTTACAGAAGAGGTTGAGAATGTTCCTGCACTTGAGGCCTTTGCAGACTGGAGAGGGGGTCATATCTGGAAGAGTGTCAGCAAGAAGTGACTTCCTTGTGATGGAATAATCCTGCAGTGTCAGGCTCAGGAGCAGAAGATGAAGCTGGTGTGGCTCGAAGAAGCCACTTCACTGAGAGTCAAGATGGGGGCATGGACTTTATTCCAGGGGCAACCACTGGAGGGTTGAGGCCAGATCTGCACTTGGGAAAACACCCTGATGTGTGGAGTAGAGATCCGGGTGGCAGGGGAGGGCTGAGAGAGTCCTGGGGTGCTCTGTACCTTCATCTAACTGAGTCTTAGCATGAGGCTCCACGAGCCACACTCTTCTTCCTCAGACTCCCTCTTCCTCTGAATCCTCCATTTCTGGCTCAGATCCCTCTCCTGAGCATCAAGAGCTTCAGGGGGCTGAGAGGAGATGGCGGCAAGGCTCTTGGGGTGCCTCGGTGGCTGAGTGAGCATACAGGCACACAGGGTGACACCCAGGTCCCAGGTTGGAAGGCAAGTGGACGGGGAGCCCCAGGAAGCAGGCTCTGGGCCAAAATTCTGTCAATAGATCATCCGGGCTGGAAACAGATCAAGGAGACAGCAGGGTAAGGATGGAGCTTGTGTCTGGGATGTGGCAGAGAGAGGGTCATGGGTACAGGAGGGGCTGAGCTCCCTGGAGAAGGACCAGGGCCGTCTCCCGCCCTGGAGATGCAGGCCTGCCACCCTTGGTGACTGCCCTCCTGTGCTTCCCAGGCCTCGGGGCTATCAGAATGGATGGGGAAGCAGATGGAGCCCTTGCACTCTGTGCCCCCCGCAGCCATCACCCTGATCCTGTCCCTGCTCATCGCTGCGTTCACCGAGTGCACAAGCAACGTGGCCACCACCACCCTGTTCCTGCCCATCTTTGCCTCCATGGTAAGTGACCTGCCGGGGAGATAACCCTTAGCTGTCAGGTCACAGGAAGCAGTCAACCTGTGACCCCATCCCAGGTCCCTGGAGGGACCATGAGTTGAGGGCCAGAGCCTGACCACTCTTCTGAGGTCCTTCTTTGTACCCCACTTTCTCCCCAAGGTCCAGGCAAGAACCGGGTACTTAGCATTCACTTTTAAAGGTGGCTGATTATTTCTCGAGCCAAGCAGACGGGATTCGCAGTGAGGAGGGGTGGGCCAGCACCGTGGGGGTGATGGAGGGCCTGGTGTGCATGGGGTGCAGGGCACGATGGCCGGAGCCCACCCGGAGGCGTCCTGGGGAGCCAGGTCTCCAGGGTGGTGAGAGGCGGAGATGTCCGGGGGATGGAGCCGCCCAGGGCTCCGGGTGGTGGTGGTGGAGTGGTTGGCACTGGGGGCCAGGCTGGCATGTATCTGAGGTAGAACAGAGCCAAGGAGCAGCTGTGACCTTTCCTTGCACTTGCTTCCACCACTCGCTGTGCGGTGTTCCGACCTCGGGGGGGGGGTGCAGCCAGAGCTCTGGGTGGGGGGTCAGAGGACCTGAGTGTGAGCTGTGGGGTCCTCGAACATGTCGCCTCGGTTCTCACTTGTCCTCAGGGTCCAGTGAGGGACGAGGGGCCGTGGAAATCCCCATGAGCGACAGCACGGGCCTGGGAGGGAGCCCGACGCACAGTGGTCTTGGCTCAGGGTTCAAGTTGCCAGATTTCTGTGCAGCTGCCCCACGTTCATGCATGTGGACGTAAAACCTTCTGTTCTCGGTGAAGGTAAAAGCGTTGGCTCCCTCCGTCCTAAGCAGCCCCCACCCACCCCATCCCCCCAGAGCCACACAGATGGGGCTTCACCTGAGGCTGTGGCCAGGCCCTTTGAAAGCAGACTTTTCTCGAAGTAGACTTCACAGCTACCGTCCCGGCCCCCCTGGAGCCCCTGCCCCAGCGTCCGCCTGCGGGAGGGGACGGGAGCCAGCTGCCTGGCTGGGTCACAGAGGTACACAGGGCATGCTCACTGGGCACACCCCGGACCAGGGCAAATGGGGTGGGCAGGAAGCAGACGGGGACCCTGCCCGGGCCTCTCCACCACTGCCAGACGGCGTGCGTTTGGGAGCAGCCTTTCCAGAGGGCGGTCATAACCCGGAGCCGCTCATGCTCGCCTACCCGGACTCAGCAGTTTCGTGTCTGGGGATGTACCTCAGGAAGCTGGTCGGCGGTGCTCACAGGCATATATTACAGGATTGGTGGTTGTGGACTTGCATTCACAGCTGCGGGTGTGGGCGGGAGGGGACACAGTCATACGCTGCAGTAGTATCAAGGATTGGGGGCAACACAGGTTTTTTAAAAAATATTTTATTTATTTATTCATGAGAGACACAGAGAGAGGCAGAGACACAGGCAGAGGGAGAGGCAGGCTCCCTGCGGGGAGCCCGATGCGGGACTCGATCCCAGGACCCCAGGGTCATGCCCTAAACCAAAGGCAGATGCTTAACCCCTGAGCCCCCCAGGTGTCCCACATGTTCTTTATCAACAGTGTCATTCCGTGGTCCTGCTCTGCACCTGAGTGTCATTCTCCTTGAAGTGTCTGTTGCGCTAGCACATAGGACACGGCTGTTTGTACACGCGTGTCTCACCTGACCGCCCGCCTCCGTAGTGGTTGCTACACTGAGGAACCTGTCCCCGGGGGTCTTGCTGCTGTAATGTCACACGGGCATCTGTCCTCACATGTGCAAATCCACACAGCGGGCTGTTGATTCCGACAGAGACGGGAGCGCATTGCGAATCACATCGCTCGCTCACTGAATGAATGCGTCGTGCATGTCTTGTCTGCACCTGGCGCTGCTGGGTGTGGCTGGAGGGTAGAAAGGTTAGGCACCACATTCCCCAGGGCATGGATGCACCCACACAGGCAGGAGGAAGTGGGCTCTGGAGGCCTGTGGCAGGGCGGGCAGGCGTGAGCACATGGTGGCTGTGGGAACAGGTCCGGTGTGGTCCCAGCACGGCGTGGTCTGTGGCACATGGCTGGCAGCTGAGTGAACAGGGCGTTCGGAAGGGCCTCCCTAGGGAGGTGGCTCTGAGGTTCAGCCCTGGGAGGCTGGCATGGTTATTGTTCAGACCCAGAGCGGAGAGTCCAGGGGCCTGTGGGGCAAAGGCATGGGGCCGGGATGCACGCAGGGCACAGGGGAGTGTCTGCCTGCGGTGCCTGTGACCTCGCAGCCCTGTGTGTCTCCCCAGTCACGGTCCATCGGCCTCAACCCGCTGTACGTTATGCTGCCCTGCACTCTGAGCGCATCCTTTGCCTTCATGCTGCCCGTGGCCACCCCACCCAACGCCATTGTCTTCACCTACGGACACCTCAAGGTTTCTGACATGGTAAATGCAGCCCCTCCGCCTGCGCTGAGGCTGGATGCCCGTTTACTACGGACGTGGGATGTTGGGTCCCGTGCTCTCGATGGGCATCTATGCACAGCTTCACTTCTCTGTTGATGCTGTCTCAAGATCTGCAGATGGTGGCGTCTCCCAGAGCTGAGAGGCGGGCTCTGGAGGCTGTCACCTTGGGGACCCCTTGATGAGCCCTCCGGAAGACATGAGGGCAGGGGGCCCCTGGGGGCTGGGATGGGTGTTGCATCTAAGGAGGACCCATGAGACAGGTCCAGGGCAGGTAATGGTGGAGATGCAGGAGCAGGGATAGGGACAGGGGCCCTGCTGGGAGCGAGGGATGTCTTGGAACAGATGCAGACAGAGGAAGACCCACCCCCTCCCGCTGTGGCTCCATCACCTGTCACCACCCGTCACCACCTGTCACCGGAGGGGGAGGAGGAGAAAGGAGGGGAGCATGTTTGGGGATCCCAGGGGCCCTGGGGGTTGTCTCACCCCACTTCCTGTGGACTGTTGGCGGTGCTCATGGGGGATCAGGGGACCCACCTGTGCTGCCCATTTCCCGGGGGCGCTGGTGGCACCTGCTCTGCCTGGGGGTAGGGTGAACGCGCAGCCAGCGGGCCCAGGACGGGCTCCCTTCCCTGAGGGCAGCGGCTCCCCGTCCCATTCCGACAGCCTGGCTGCCCAGGGGGTCCTGACGCTGACCCTGGTTCTTCCCCAGATGAAGACAGGACTCATCATGAACGTAATCGGAGTCTTCTGTGTCTTTCTGGCCATCAACACCTGGGGACGGGTCATATTTGACCTGGACCGTTTCCCTGCCTGGGCCAACGTGACGAATATCGAGACCTAGGGAAGAGCCCTGTGACTGCCGAGTATAGCGCCCCCGCCCTCCAAGGAGCCCCACGCCTTCCCGCACACCTTGCAGCAGAGTCTTGGGGTCCACTCCCCAGAGTGGCCCAGTGATACCCACACCCCCACAGAGACTGAACCCAATGGGCCACCTCCTCCTGTAGGCCCATGCCCAGCATGGGGAGTGGGGGATGGGCGGCGGCAGGGCAGAAGCGCAGGGAGCCCCTTGGGATGCTGGGGGGATGTCTGCTTTTCCCCAGGGTTGGGGGGGGCACCTGCCAGCCCCAAGCTGGGCTCTGCTGTCCACCCACCGAGGCCCACAGTTGTCGGTGGAGTGGGGGTTGGATCCCAGCTCAGGAAGCAAGAGAACAGTGGCCACCCAGAGCCTGTGCCTCCCCCAGCTCTCTGTGGCCCCATCCCGTCTCTCTCATTACTTGACAGGGGACACCGCCCCCCAAGGGGCAGGCTGTCTGGTCCCGGGCAGCTTCCTACCGCTGGGGTCCGAGCCTCCTGGAGCCGCAGGGAGCACAGTGCTACCCTCGAAGGCTGACACTGGGGCTGCTGACTTCTGGATGCTGCGGCCCACAGCTCCACGCCGGCTGACGTGCTCTGTTGTGAGGGACGACGTGTACCCCTCCACTGTCAGGGCCATCGGGCGGTGGGTCCCCCTGCCTGGGGCCCTCCAGCGCCCTTACTTCCCCCAAGTGGCTGGGCTGGGGTCACATTCCTTGTGTGGGCAGCGATGGCTGCTCTGGGGCCCCCCAGCGGCAGGTGCAGAGTGGACACAGCTGTGCACGGCAGAGCCAGAGCGGGGCCGCCAGAGCTGGTCGTGCTGGGGCTCGGGCTTCCCTCATTGCCAGGCTTTGGCAGCCATGCCTGGCGGTAACATGGCTTCGCTGAGAACGAGCCGCGCTCGGCGGCCCCCGGGCAGTGTGGCTGCGGGGATGCCCGCCCCTGCCTACCAATGCCTTACCTGTCCTCCTGGGGCTGCTCTGAAGGCCACACAGGAGCAGGAACACATCAGGTTCATTGGTGGCACTTGTCAGGGCCGGAGGACATCGGGGCTCAAGGAAAGGCCCCCCAAGGACTAGAGTGGGATGGTTCCCCTGGCCCAGTGTGTCCCCATGGGAAACTGGGCCTGGCTCTCTGCCGTGCAGCAGGCAGTGGCAGGTGCCTGAACGAACACGTGCTCAGGGCCCACCTCCTATCCATGATGCTCCCCCTGGTCCTCACAGCAGCCCCATGATGTGGGCTCATGCTCTGGGGACACAGAGGCCCCAACAGGCTGAGCTGTTACAGGATCGTTGTCGCCCTCACACCCATGGGTTTTGGTCGCGGCCATCTGGGAGTGAAGACTTTGGGAGGGGAGTTGGCAGCAGGGCAGGCATCCTGGGTGATGGCACGAGGCCCCCGGGGATGGAGGGAACCTGAGCACGTGGTCCCCTCGGCATTCAGGGTTTTAGAAGCTCCTTTGAGGAGCTGTCTGGGGCCGTCCAAGAGTGGGCCCCGTGGATCGGCCACTGAGTGTGCTCGTTGGGGCCCTGATCACACTCCTATGTCCCCAGCAGGGGCCTCTCCGCGTGCAGATGGCCTCTGGGCCGACCTCTGGACACTGACCCCTCCATTCCTGACACTAACCCTCACATCACAGCTCGTTGTTTAGCTTCAGGGACGTCTTGGCAAAGTTGCTCCCGCACAGGCCATGAGATGGGATGCTGCTGTGGTGTCGTCTGCACCGTCCAGTTCCCTGTGTCCTCGGGGGGACCCTGGCCCTGGTGACCCGTGTGTCCTTTTAACACCTAACCAAGTCATGTGTCCAGACTTGTGCATCAAATGAGTGGCTGTGACAACTCCAAGTAGACTTTCCACCCTCGCACCCGCTGCTCCTTGTGTACCCACCAAGGGCCTTGTGCACAGGCTGGTGAGGGGCCATAATCCCACCTACCCCAAGGCCTATATGCTCAGGGAGGAGCCCCTGTGGACGTGGGCTCAGGGACTGTGGGCATCTGGCCCTCCCCTCGGAGGAGCCGGCCCGCTCCTGCCCTGGTGGGGCCTCAGCTTCTATCAGGAAGGGTCCCCAGGCTGGCCTGGCGTGGAGTCAGTTCCCTGGCCTCTATCTGGGCTCAGTTGTTTGCCGGAAGCCCTCCCACACCTTCTCCCCCGTTGATGTTGTGCCTCTAATGTCTTGGAAGGAGGTTGTGCCCAAGACCCCGTCCTCTCCTCTGAGCACCTGGCTCAGGTGGCTGAGGTCAGCTAGGGTCGTGATCCTGTGACCAGGACTACTCTCCAAGCCGCGCTGCCAGTGATAGAGGAACCCCACCAGGGTCACAAGTGATGCCAGAAATCCTCATCCTTGGCCCTGGAACTGGGTGTCTCGCTGACGCTCTGAGCCCAGACCCTCCTTAGGGGAGGATCCAGGATCTGGCTTCCCTGGCCAGCCTGCCCGGATGGCCACGTCCACCCCGGAGACACAGGCTGCCCCCGGCTGCCTGCCACCCGCCAGCGCTGATGGCCCAGGGCAGACGAACATTGGGACTCAGCTTCTGAGACATGGCGAGTTTTTATATTTAAAAAGTGAACACTGTTAACCCAGCATGAGAAATTCCATGGGCACAAAGCCACTTCAAGAGGCCCCCAGCGGTTCCAGAATGGGATTTGCTGGCAGCATCTTTCTTGTCCTTCCAGAAACAGCCCATCTGCACGAAATTCTCCTGTAGACATGCATCCTCTCCGTCACACAGGGGCTGCGTCCTGCACAAAGTGCCCATCCATGTTTCCGCCCCTCCCCTTAATTTATTTGGAGAACGTTCCATTTCGGGACATGTGAATTTTGACTCTTTTCTCATCCAATAGCCTGTTTTGTTTTTAAATTGAGGTAACGTGAAAATCCAGCCAACTGCGCGGGTCGTGAGCACACTGTTCCATGCATCGCTCACAACTGTGTGCAGCTTGTGAGCGACACCCACCCCCGCCTGTCCCCCATCCACATCTCTTCCTCCCTCCCTGTACACACACCTCCCCCCGGCCACCACTGTTCCCCTAAACCTCTGCATCTGCTGAACAAAATGCTTGTGATGTTTGTTCCTTCGCAATTGTTGCTAAGCGGCTCCTAGGGCACGGCTGCGGTCTGGCCGATCCCCCTGGGTGGCCTTGAGGGGTGTTCCGGTCTGGGGCTGGCCTGAATAAAGCTGTGTTCTCTCTGCAGGAATGTGTTCGTGAGCGTGTGCTTGTGTTTCTCCGGGTGAGGGCACCCCCAGGGTTAGAGGCCCCAGGTAGTTTGAAAGCTGCATCTTATTCCAGGGAGAGCGCAACCCGGCAAAGACACAAGCCCTGGGAACGGGCAGCCGGTCAGTGCTGGCCATGCCAGGCTTCTGCTAACACTGCAGTGACCGAGTCCATGCTGGCATCTCCCTGAACCCATGTGAGGAGAGTCCTTTCCAGAATGGCAGGCTGGATGAAGGGGTGTGTGCATTTAAACCTGGGGCAGGAGCACCTGGGGAGTCAGCAGTGTGGCATCTGCCTTTGTCTCAGGGCATGACCCTGGGGTCCCGGTGGAGTCCCGCATTGGGCTCCCTGCATGGAGCCTGCTTCTTCCTCTGCCTGTGTCTCTGCCTCTCTCTCTGTGTCCTATGAATAAATAAAATCTTTAAAAATAATAATAATTAAAAAATAAGCCTGGGTCAGATACTGACCCTCTGCTACCCAAGGGAGTGGTGCCACCATTTATTATCAAAAACCACACACAATGCCTTATTCTTGCACATCTTAGCAACATTGTGTACCATCAAACTTCTCAATCTTAACTTGAAAAATATTAAGTAGTTGAAAAATATTATCTCATGATTTTCATCCCATTTATTTAAATTACATGGAACAAGAAGCATCAAAAAATTTTTTTTCAGATATTTATAATCTGTGTCTCTTTTTGGTGAACTCCGTTTTCTTCATTTTTCCTCCCCCAGAGGTCTTTTCTTACTCATTTGTAAGAACTCATTATATATTAAGGAAACTAGTCAGTGAGCAGAGGAATAGTGAGAGTGTCTGTTAAGATCTGGTGAAGCTGGTTACTCTCTGTTTATTGCTTATAACCTACCCTCCCCCCTGGCAATTCTCACAAACTTTTCATAAGAATTTCTGAATCAGCTTCTCCAGTTCCAAAAACAACGTGGTCAGCATGCACCTCTCGGGCCATCTCTCCTACGCCTCTCCCTCCCTCTGTAGGGTTTCCTGGCCTCTGCGCTGGGGGTGTCTGGGGCCAGGATCATTCTTTCTGTGGGGAGCTGTACTGTGCGCTGTGGGATGTCCAGCAGCATCTTGACCTCTATTCACCAGATGCCAAGAGCAGCCTCCATCTGCACCCCCTGGCTGCAATGATGAATACTCATTGCCAAGTGTCTGGGAACCATGGACTCAGCCTGACCTGGCAGCATGGGACAAATTGCTGCTCCCAGCGCCTATGGGGTGCTGTCCCACCTCTACCAGCCCCAAGCTGCCCTAACCAGCCTCGAGATGCTGTAACCGGCCCGAGCTCCCCTAACCAACCCCAAGCTGCCCTAACTGGCCCTGGGCTCCCCTAACCTGCCCCAAGCTCCCCTAATCATCCCTGAGCTCCCCTAACTTGCCCCATGCTCCCCTAACTCACCCCGTGCTCTCCTAACCCACCCCGTTCTCCCCTAACCGGCCCCTAGCTCCCCTAACCCACCTGGAGCTCCCTAACCTTCCCCTTGCTCCCCTAACCCACCCGGTGCTCTCCTAACCCACCCCGTTCTTCCCTAACTGGCCCCAAGCTCCCCTAACCCACCCGGAGCTCCCCCTAACCTGCCCCAAGCTCCCCTAACTTGCTCTGTGCTCCCCTAACCTGTCCCGTGCTCCTCTAACTGGCCCTGAGCTCTCCTAACTTTCCCTGTGCTTGCTCCCCTAACCTGCCCTGAATTCCCCTAACTTGCCCCGTGCTCCCCTAACCCACCCCAAGCTTCCTTAACCGCTCTTCCTTTCTCCCTGTGACTCTGTCCACCATCCAGCTAGGACATAATTTACTCCCGACATCCTTCCTCTGTCTCTCCCCCGCCTTCAAGAGTGGAAGGTCTTACTCCCACGTCCTCTGCACCTAGAGCACCCCTGGTACATACATAGTATAGGCTGACTCTTTGGGTTTTTCCCATTTAATAGTTTTGTCTTTAAATTGGATAAATGAGGCTCACCTGCGTGGCTCAGCGGGTGAGTGTCTGCCCTCAGCTCAGGTCATGATCCCGGGGTCCTAAGATAGAGTCCTGCGCCGGGCTCCCTGCTCACCAGGGAGCCTGCCTCTCCCTGCCCCTCTGTGCTCTCTTGCTCTCAAATAAATGAAATCTTTAGACATTTGGATAAATGAATAGATCAGAGCAGGCTCATAGATTAGGTTGGATGAGAAACGACTACTGATTCATTCTGCACGAAAAGATGGTATTTTCCCTCATATTAAAGTGTCCTCTTCTGCCCTCCTGCAAAGTGGACAGTCCATTGTAAATAAGAAATACTGAATGATTTTTATAGTAAATGTCTTGTCCAGCCTGGTTTTTTTTTTTTAATTTCCCCTAAAATTTCCCCTATTCCCTATTTCCCCTTCCCCTTGGGAAGCTTGGGAAGCACCGTCCGCTCATGGGCTGTGGGGCCAGGCCTCAGCGATGTCCCTAGCCCTGACCCTGGGCCTGGCATCATGTGTCTGGGAGCTCTAGCTGTGTCTCTCCCCAGCTCTCCCTCAAGTCTGGGGGGGGTGGGGCACGTGTGTCCACCATCCTCCCTGAGGGCCTCCAGCCGACGGCCATGCTCAGGCCCCCATGTGGCTTCTCCAGAGACCTGGGGCTCATCTCTGAGCTCCCTGGGGGGCAGGTGACAGACCGGAGAGTGACCTTTGCTTTCTTGGCCAGTTCCCAAGCCTAATGGCAGGGGCTTGTGCCAGGGACAGACTGTCAGGGGTCAGGGTATTACAGGAGGGCAGGGCCCTGCCTCCCATCTCTCTGTTTTCCCTGCACCTTCTGGACAGTCCTGTCCCCCACCTGGTCTGTAGGGTGGGAGTGGGGGGAGGCCGGGCACGGCCACTGAAGAGCTCTGGCTCTCCTTCCGTCATCGCTGCCTCTGCTGGGGCCTCCTGTTCGGCTGTTCCTGGGAGGATGCCTGTCAGGGACACACGGGCCCCAGGTCCACCCGAGGTCACCCTGAGTGTGCACGAGGTGGCCTCCAGATGGGTCTGAAGCTGTTACCTGGCACCACTCCGGGCAAAGAGAAGGCCCACAGAAGCACAAAGCTCCAGAAATATTACATAAAACAAGCTGATACTTGGCGGGGGTGGAGTGGGGGGGGGAGCTGCAGGGGGGCTGCTGGGCAGAGGCCCTGACCATGGGCACACCAAGTGCCCGCCAGCGTACTGTCCATCCTGCCCCCAGCCGGGCTTTACCCAGGCCCTCCTTCCAGGGCCCCAGCAGCCTGGACAGAGCCCAAGCTGGGGGGCCGGCTTCCAAAGGCGGGGAGCTCCTGCCCACGGTGGGCTCTGCGGTGTCCGTGGTTGGCCACTTGACATTTATAGCTCCAGCGCTTCTCAGCTTACTGTCCCTGCGGTGGGGTCTGGCTCTCGGGACAGCACCGCTGCGGTGAGCCTGCTGCTGGCCACAGCCCAAGCCTGAGCTGGGAGGGAGGCCTGGTTCCTGCCGCTGGTTGCCCGGGGCCCTTTCCAGAACCTGGCTGGCTGCTGGGAAGCTGCCGGGATGCTGAGGGGCCCCTGGGACCCCTGGCCCAACAGGATCTCCCCCTGGCCTGCGTGACACTCTGGGCCAAGGCGTGCTAGTATAGGGGTGAAGGAGCAGGAAGACCAAAGAAGGGCTTGGGGCAGGGCTGGATGGCCAGGGGCAGGGGTCTCTGTTGGGGGCAGGGGTCTCCGTTGGGGGCAGGGGACTCGAGGAGCACATAGGAAGCCCCCGTGTG
Source organism: Nyctereutes procyonoides (assembly GCF_905146905.1). NCBI lineage: Eukaryota > Metazoa > Chordata > Mammalia > Carnivora > Canidae > Nyctereutes > Nyctereutes procyonoides. The sequence continues at coordinate 58,924,518 of NW_026575140.1, read as the reverse complement.
TGTGCCACTCCCCACTTGCAGGGTGGCCCACACAGCCCTTCGGGCAGCCAGGACACTCTCCCTGCTGCCTAGTGTGACCCTCCCTCATGTGAGGGAGGGCTTTTCCGTCCAGGGGTCTGAGCTAGGAAGGACTGAGGAGGTGGGCCGGGTGCCCCCAAACACTGCAGCCCCAGGGCAGCCAACCCGGAAGGGATGCTGACTCCAAAGGCCCACACTTCACTGTGCCATGAGGAGGGGGTGTCTGAGGGTGGGTCCTGCTGCCCCACAGAGACCCTGGAGGGGCCGGGCCTGGCTCCTGGCACCCAGTGTCCACTCTGCTCTGCTATGACTCAGGGAAGGGGCCACTGCGTCACAGACCAACTCCCTGCCCTCCCGTCCCCCCCCCCTCCCCCAGACCCAAGGCCTGACTCTGGCCTGCTCTTTGTGACCTCTGGGATTGAAAGATCACGTTGTGGAGGGAGGGAGGGAGGGAGGGAGGAAATGAAGGAGGGAGGGAGAGAGGGTCAGGCACGAGACAGGCCTCGGGTGTCTGGAACTCACACCCTACAATCCAGGGAAACCCCAAAGAGCAATCAGGGCAGAGGATGGGGGCAGGTGAGCCCTAATTATGGGGTGGGGTGTGGAGGGGGCTGTGGGAGGGCAGGGCCTGTCTTGGGGAGGTGAGGACAGCTACCTAAAAATGGAGCTGATTTTCATATAAATAGAACACCTTTTGGGCGTGTTTCTTTTTTAAAGTCAGGATTTATTTCAGTGCCCCCGTCCTTAGCAAATACCCCGTGATGGGCCAGCCCGCGGTGGTTTCAGCCTGATGACATGGATAGCTTCTTCCTGGGCTGCCCTCAAGAATAAGCCAGTTCTGTCCCACAGTGAGGGCTCAATGCCTGGGGTGCAGGCTGAGAGATGGGGTCATGGGGGTGGGCTCCAGTCAGTCCTCCAGAGCGCCTGAACCCGAGGAGACAACCCGCGGCAGCTTGTGTGGACTGGCTCCTTCACTCAGGGTGTGTGAACCCACAAAGCTTCCGCCATTGATTTGAAGCAGTTATGAAGGATGAATAATTTTGCAGGTTCTCCTTCCTTCTTTCTGTTTTTTTTTTTTAAGATTTTATTTATTTATTCATGAGAGACACAGAGAGAGGCAGAGACACAGATAGAGGGAGAAGCAGGCTCCCTGTGGGGAGCCCAATGTGGGACTCGATCCCAGGACCCGGGGATGACACCCTGAGCCAGAGGCTCAACCACTGAGCCCCTTGGATATCCCTTCTTTCTTTTTTTTCTTTAACACACAGTAAGTACTTGCTAAGAGACGAAGAGATAGATACTGATCCTGCCGGTAGAATTCCTCCAGCAGAGTCAGGAGCTTGTGCAAGAGGAGACTGGCCAAAGGTGGGGCGGGGGGGAGCCATCCAGGCCACAGGGGGCTGGTCCTGGGCCTTGGCTGAGGGAGGGGAGCTGTGTACGGCTGGACAGGTGTGCAGAGGAGCAGGTACTGGTGTCGGGCTCAGGCCCAAGTGCTAGTGAGGAGGCCCAGCTATGGGACCCCGGAGTGGCAGCCGGGGTGGGGGGCGGGGAGGGCAGGGAGGGCTGGTGGTTTCAGGCCAGCTGCCTGTGGGGCGGGGGTGGGGAAGGCTGGGGCAACCTACAGGAAGCTTGGGGGTCTGTCTGGGCTGTGCGGATTATGTCTGAAGTGGGAATCACAATAACACAGGTTCCCACCGGGCGGGGTGATGTGACTGAGCCGGGTGTGCACACCAAGGGCCAGTCCTTTCGTGTCTGGCAAGGCTACGGGTCACAGGACGGTGTGGGGGGCCTTGGGGAGGAAGCAGCAGTGCAGCTGCAGGTTGGCCAGCAGGGGCCCAATCTCTTGTTCCCTCCCTCGGGCAGGGGAGTGTCCCTGGGGCTGACAAGTGCTCTCCCCTGGTGGGTCTGGGGACAGAGAGGGACCTAGGGGCCTGTGTGTGTTAACTTGGCCCCTTTAGCCCAGCTTGTCTGTTGACGATGGTCCCTAGGGGCCAGCACTTGGCCTGACTCCAGGACCCCTCTCAGGGCCAGAGGTAGTGCAGCACTTGGGAACCTTCTGGAAGGCAGAGGCTGAGATCACCCCGACCAAGGGCAGCTCGCCTGCTCCACAGACAGGGCTCCCATCAGCTGTCCAGGCTCCTGGCTCGGGCCCCAGGCTGAAGCCCATTGGCTCCTAGGAGCCAGTGGTCTCCACCGAAGCCGGTGCTGACTTGGCTTCGAGTGGGCTGCCTGGGAGGAGCTCCAGCAAGCCTGGCCCTGCGAAAAGGCCCGTTACCTGCCAGAGCTTGGCGTTCAAAATAGAATCTTGAGGAGCAGCAAACCCTTTAATTCAATGTGTCCCAACAGTGGGTCGGTGTGGGGATAACTATGATCCAGCCAGGCCCGGGCTATAATCACGGAGTCAGAATGAAAAATTATAGGCATTGTGTGGGCTTGTTTTAAATATAACGTAATCCATACTGCCCTCCCTCTTATTTGCTGGATTTGAAGTGGACTCCTTGGCAGTTGGCACAGATTTTGCCTGACGTGTAGCACATAAAAATGGCCCTTGTGCAGTGAAAGGGGTGTGGCAGGAGGGCTCCCCAGCCCCACGATTGTCCCTCCTGCCTGAGGCTCACGGCCCGTGGCCACCTGCATGGTCAGTGCAGGCACAGGCTCGGACCCCATGGTCCCAAGGCTACCAAGCCATGTGTGAGCCCTGGCAGGTCACAGGTTTGTGGGTGGTCACCAGGAGGAGGTCGCACGTCCCAGGGCCACCCCAATGTGCCCCTTGCCCTCAGCTGACCCTGTACAAGGAAGCCGAGGACAGACAGCATTTCACACCCAACCAAGGTTCCCCGACATTCTGTGCCTCGGCGCTGCTGTGCGTGGTGAGGCCGTATGTCGGTCCTGCCTTTCTGGAAAGCCAAATAATACATATCCCTCCGGGTGGGAACCTAACCTAAGGGAGGGATCACATCGCGGACAAAAGTTGGTACTTAAAATTTGTTGACTTTGGTGTGTTCTTCTACTCTTGGGAGGCAGTGAGATTTCGCAGTGTGTCCCACGGAGCCATTTCACACAGTCACTGAAGGTGTTGACGAAGGAAAATGCTCGCTAGAGAGTGGACACGGCAGACACAGAGCCGTGTGGGCCACAGGCTTGAGAGGAGAACATAGAAGAGGGGCACGTGAGGACAGGTCACAGTGATGATAGCTGTTGCACTTATAGGATCCCATCTCATTTCTGGCGTCTCCCACAGTTTCCAAATATCTCATATTGAGCATGACTTTAACCTCCAAAGAGCCGAGCATGGAGAGTGTTAAATATGATGAGAGGGTGGGCCTTGCTGTCTGGGCTCCCGTCTGGGTTAGCAGGCCATCCGCAGGGTCTGCAAGGTGACCACAGGGATTTGCTGAGCGGGGGGCTCCGCCAAAGGCATCCGGGAAGGTGAGCTTTCTGAAATCTTTCCATGAGCCCCGGCATGGGCATGGCTGCCAGCCCTGCTCTGGCCCAGCCACCCCGTGAGGGCCCACGACCCCCTGCCCAGCTGGGGCCAAGTGGGCTCTCTGTGGGCAAGGAGCTCATCAGAGCAGGAAGACAGGCCAATAGCCCCTCTGCTGTCCCCATGTCTGGGCTCCGGGGACCCCATTCATGGGCCCTATTAGACCACACACCCCCAGCTGCTGGACACCGTCGGGTGAGGGTGGGGAGCCTGCAGAGCCTTGCTGGCAAGGGTCACGGAGGGACAGCCTGGTCTCTCCCAGCCGGTTCTCAGGAGGTCAACCCAGCTAAGGCCACTTGCAGAGATGAGACGGGGAGGGAGGCCCTAGCAGCCAGTGGCCAGCGTCCAGGTCTAGCGGGCAGCTGGTCAGGGCTTGTGCAGGACTTCCGTGAATCAGCCACGTGCCTGCCCCATTAGCCACTGCGGGCAGATGGGACTCAGGAACTGAAAGGCTGGACAGATGGACGCAGTGCTTGTGAGATGGAAGATGCCCCCGCCAGGGGACACCTGGGGGGCTAATTCAGCTCAGGTCTTAACCCCAGGGTCCTGGGATGGAGTGCCACATCAGGCTCCCCGCAGGGAGCCTGCTTCTCCTTCTGCCTGCGTCTCTGCCTCTCTCTCTGTGTCTCATGAATAAATAAGTAAAATTGTTAAAAAAACAAAAAAAAATGGCAGCCCCTGCCAAGAGTGGGTGACAGCATGTAGGCCGGCAGTGGACGTGCTAACTCATCCTGGCTGTAACAGGGAACTACTTGGGTGAGCCTCCCACTGTGCCATTTTGCACCTCCCCAATTAGCACACGCTGAGGAAATTAGAACATTTCAGAGGCCTGGTAAAACCCTTCGACACCCCACTGAGAGGGAGCTCTGTCAATCAGCTCAGCCTTTTAGGGAAGAAACAGGGCAACACGGCTCTGGCTCCAGAGCTCCTAAAATGTTCATGCCACCCTTAGGCGGTCATTGCACCTCTGGGGACCTGGTGGATGGAAGTCACTAGCACAACGGAGATGCCACAGGTTTGTCTATAAAAGACAACTCATGCTGTGTGATCCCTTATGTCCAAGGCACCGTGGCATGGCTGCCGTGGAGACTTAAAAACAGGGACTCTGAGAACGACAGTATGTGCAAACAGGCAGAAAATGAAACCACCTACATAAGAAAATTAATAAGTATGCACAACAGCTGCCTGAATGTGTGGACGGCTCCACCCGTGCTGGCGAACCGTGGCCCCGACGCCCTGCTGGGCACACAGACGCTCCTGTCTCCCCCGGGCATCTGCCCTGCCGCTCCCTGTCTGCGGCGCCCCGACCCTGAAGCCTGAGCCACAGACCTCAGCCTGGTGGGGACGCGGTCCCGGCCGAGCCTGCCCACCTGGCCAGCCTGGGTGAGGCCTGCTGACTCATGCTACAGTCACACCTCAAGCAGCAGAGCCAGAACAGATAGGGCAGAGCTGGGAGTCGGGCTGAAAAGAGGGATGCAGTGATTGTGAAGGCCCTGGAGAGGCTGGCTGTGTGGGAGCGCAGCAATCCGTGCAAGCCCGCTGATGCCTGCCCTCCCTGGCGGGAGTGTCATGGGGCTGGGGGGGTGGTGGTCAGGTATTGCAGGCTGGACTGCCCCTCCCAATCTGAGTCCCCATCTCATGGCCCTGGCTTCCCCGGTTCCTGGTGACCAACTGTCATGGAAGCCAGTGCTGCATGGGGACTCGGTAGGTGCTGGAGAGCCGGGCAGGGAGGAGAGAGCATGCGGCATGTGAAGGAACACGTGGCCTCAAACAGTTCTGTCTTTCTTCAGGGTCTGTCCATCCTTCCCAAGAGTGCCCGTCCTGGTGCTGGGGAGATGCTGCACCCCTGCATGCCCCACTGCACAGGGCCACGACGCTGGGTGACTGCGCCTGTGTCCAGACAAACTGGACCTTGTTCATGGTCCCTGCGGGCTCACTGGACACAAAAGGGCTTAATGATAATCCCTGCCCTTCATGAGCTTTTGGTCTCACGGGAGACACGGCAGCCGACAATGAAGCATTGGGCGGTCACACAGGTGTCATCAGAGGTGGCAGTGGGGCATGGGAACACCCAGGAGGTGGGCTGGGGGTCAAGTGAGGCCGGCGCCAGACACGGAGCGGGGCCCTGGGGACAGGCTGCAGGTCACCTGGTAGAAGGTGCATTGGGGCCCCAGGGTCCACGGAGGCCTCCCTACCCCTATCCCCAGGGAGCAGCAGACACTTATGGGGACGTGGCACAGAGGTTGCTGCCCTCCACAATGCCAGACCCTGCGGTTTCACTGAGCCCCGTGCCCCTGTGTCCTTCCCTGGAGGAACCATGGGTCACCAGAGGGTGCATGGTGGCCAGGAGTGAGTGCGGTGCCCGGGGGGACCTGATGGCGGAAAGCTGCAGGTCAGGCTAGGTATCGTGCAGAAGGCAGGAGGAGGGGGAACAAGAGCATGAACTGCTTTAGAAACACAGCCTGGGGACTCCTGGGGGGCTCAGAGGTGGAGCATCTGCCTTTGGCTCAGGGATGACCCCAGAGTCTGGGGATCGAGTTCTGCATTGGGCTCCCTGCAGGGAACCTACTTCTCCCTCTGCCTGTGTCTCTGCCTCTCTGTCTCTGTGTCTGTCATGAATAAATGAATAAAATCTTTAAGGAAAGAAGAAAAGAAACAGCCCAAGCAGGGAGGGTACCTCTGCACCAGGGCAGCTGCTGGGCTGGCCAGATGCAGGGATGGGCACACTTGCATGAGGTGCTCACTGTGGGGAGGAAGTCAGGTGACAGGGATGCAGCAGGACCAGCAGGTGGAGGAGTATAGGAAACAGACCCAAGGCGATGGTGGGAAGTCGAGGGGCAGGGGGACCAGTTCTGTTGGAAAGAAGTCGTGGATCTAGGCCACCAAGGACAGGAAGTCCTGGCGCTCGGGAGGGTTCAGGTGGAGGGTGGTCAAGCCAGGCGGCAGTGAGGGCCAGCAGTAGAGCATGCAAATGAGGAAGGAGTTCTGGGGACCTGAAGTCTGGGGTAGAGGAGGGACAGGACACAGAGACCAGAGGAGGGATATCTGTGGGGGTGCATGGCCCTCAGGGTCAGATGCCATGCACAGGTCAGGGAGGGTGGGCTGTAGGCCTGGCAGGGGGCAGCAGGGAGAGCTCTGGGAGGAGCAGCCAGGCCCTCGGGTCGGGCAGCTCTGCAGTGAGCGCATGCAGCTCTGGCTTAGGGTGGGGCAGGTGGGAACCAGACAGACGGACAGACGGGACATCTTTAGGGATCTGAGGGAAGGAGCAGGAGGAGAGGGACCAGGTCCCACACACTCCACGTCGTCTCCTCGCCCTCAAGCCTTGGGCCCTCCTGGCCAGCAGGACTCTCTTCCCCAGGGCTGGTCCAGCCTCACATCCGTCAGTCCTTCTGTCTGTCAGTCCGTGATCTGCGAGGAGGAGCTCACGGCCGGCACAAGGTAGGCAGCCTAGTCCATCGTGGATGGCCCAGCAGTGTGTGGATTTCAGTGAGCCGTCTTCTGTTTGTCTGTAGATTTTTTTTTAAAGATTTTTATTTATTTATTTATTATTCATTATTATTTATTTATTTATTTAACTTTTTAAAAAGATTTTATTTATTTATTCATGATAGAGAGAGGCACAGGGAGAAGCAGGCTCCATGCCGGGAGCCTGACGCGGGACTCTATCCTGGAACTCCAGGATCGCGCCCTGGACCAAAGGCAGGCACCAAACCACTGAGCCACCCAGGGATCCCCTAAAGATTTTATTTAAAGAAATAAAATGTATTTGCTTCCCCGGGGAAGTCACCTCACCTCTCAGCACCGTGTCCTGACCTCCCTGGTTCGTGGTGGGGGCGGGCACGCAGTGCTCTGACTGTGGACGGGGGAGGGAGTGCTTGGCGCATGTCCAGTCCCATTGGGATACACGTGGCTCCTTCTGGGAGAGAATGGGGAGCAGGGTCGTTCCCCCCACCCAATCGTGCGGGCATGACGTGAGAAGATGCTCTGATTTTCCAAGATGAATATGGCGGCAGTGGCGGTGGCAGTGGCGAGGGCCCCAACCTACATCTGGGGACCTCGGCCCGAATGCAACTAGACCAGGGTGTCTTGGGTCCCAAGACAAGAGTCCAGCGTGGGGTGGACAGCTGGGAGTGGCTGTGCCTCACTGCAGGGGGACTGGTGCCTTGGAGGTCGTGGGGCCCCCAGGGAGGAGTCGCTCAAAGGCAGTTGGCCAGGGTCACGGGCAGGCCTGGCCAGCCCAGGCTTCCCCAGCTGAGGATGGGCCTCACTGCTGCGCAGGGATCCACTGACCTCTGCTGTCCACTGCCCGTCATGGCACTTCCCCGGGGCACCGCAGCGGGAGGGGGCAGACCACAGACGCCCACTTCCTCCACAGTGACTCCCCCTCAGAATATATTTGACGCTGTGACAGCTCATGAAGTTTTGCGTGCACACTCAGGTCCATTCCACATTTCTCTGTGTTTATTCCGTTAGTAAGAAAAAGGCTGGTTTACAATCCACAACATGCATGTCACAGTCCCAAGATTTTCTTCTAATGTTCAGAAAACACTCACCGAGTGTGCTTTCTTGTTTAAATCAATTCACCAGAATGTGTTTATTTTTATTTTATTCATTTATTTATTTTTAAAGATTTTATTTATTCATGAGAGACACACAGAGAGAGAGGCAGAGACACAGGCAGAGGGAAAAGCAGGCTCCCAGTGGGGAGCCTGATGTGGGACTAGATGCCAGGACCCCGGGATCACTCCCTGAGCCTAAGGCAGAGGCTCAACCGCTGAGCCCCTCAGGAATCCCAACAATGGGCCAACTTAGCAAGAAGACACCATGAGGCTTCTGTCCCTAAGAACACCTTTGAAGCCATAATGAGACATTTCCCGAGTCCCGGGAATGTTATTCCTGTCTTTCTTTCTTTTCTGTTTTTTATTCTTGTCCACGGTGTTCCCCATAAGTGAAACGTAGGGACCCCGTTGCTCACCTTGACTTGGTGACCAAGAGTTCTGGAGGTTCTGGGAGGCCGTGAGCAGCGGTTGCAAGAACCTCTGCTCCTTGCCAAACTGTGTTTGGTTGCCTCAGACTGCAGTTTTTCCATCTGTGCCATGAAGATCAACTGTGATGGGATATTTGAGGGCGGGGGGAGAGACAGAGACTCTCCAGCAGGGTCCACGCCCAGCGTCTAGCTGGTGGTGCAGGGATCCACTTCACAACCCTGAGACCACGACCCAAGCGGGAGTCAAGAAGCAGATGCCTAACTGACCAAGCTACCCAGGCGCCTCCCTCCTCTTCCCCTCAAAAGTGACATATTTGTCCAGGCTACCATGTGTGGAAGCCCCTAGAAGCTGGATCAAGTGTCTGGAGCAGGTACTTGTTGGGCTGCCCTGGGATGGCAGGGGCAGCAGCAGCAGAGTGCTAGGAATCTGGGGCATGTACGTGATGGCCAGAGCTGGATCCTCGGTGGTTCTTCCCATGGCTTGCAGGATGGGAGGTGCTCTTCCACTTCTAGTACTTTCAGCACAACTGACAGCAACACACACATGCTGAATTTTGAAAGCTGTTCTCTGTTTGCACATAAATAGATGGATCATGAGGATGACAAGTGCTGACCTTAGCGCCACACTAACCGGGTTGGCAAGCACTGAAGGCAAGTCCTGGCTCTTCGCAGGCTCGGGGGTTCTGAGGGATGAGTCCATGGAGCCATTAATTGAGTCGCTGGCAGGGGCCACTCTGCACTTTGCTTTCTGGAGGCCATGATGGGCTTGGCCTTGGACGCCACATCACAGGTACAGAAGCCCCCGGGCTCCTTTGGAGCTTCCAAAGCACCTGCACAGGCTGCTGCAGGTACATCACAAGTCACGGCAGAGAGAAACTTCCCTAACATGCACGGTCACGTGAGCGGAGGCTGTGGAATCTGACATGCAACACAGTATAGGTGACAAATATCTCCTGACACCCTTTTCCTTCCTGACGCTTGTCTTTTTTTTTTTTTTTTTTTTTTGGATACTTTCTTGCTCTGTGTGGATTTCAGCTTTGAAACAGATAAATGAACTTGAAAGGGACAAACCTATACAAAACCATTCATATGGAATATGTGTAACAAAACAGAAGGAAGGTGCCAGAAGCCTCTATCCTTTCAAGAGAATCGGTCAAAAAAAAAAAAAAAAAAGAGAGAGAGAGAGAGAGAGAGAGAGAGAGAGAAAGAATCGATCGTCTAGAAAGCCAGCTTTTGGCTTTTCCACAGTGACCTTCCAGCCAGTCTTCCAGAGCCTACTAGAAAGGGGGAGAGAAGCAGTGAATGCAGAAAGGTCTGGAAGGGTATTACTATCAGCACCAGGCTGATATTAATGAATTAATGAAATAATTAACCTCAGCACCAGGCTGCTGACACTAATTATCCCCATGGGATTGCAATGGAAAGGAATGATGACAAATTAATAAATTTCCCTTTACATATTTTTCAATCATTTCATGTTACATTGAATGCATATCACCTTTGTGATGAAAGCATTAAGTAGAAACCCTGCCAGAGAAAACCAACTATTTTGTTCATCAAAAAAACAAACACAATTAAGAGAAGGTCTGTATGTAATGCACGTGGTCTGTCATGTTAAAACAATGAGTAAGCTCACCAAAGCCTAATGATTAGTTTATAGCACAAGTTTTCTGAGTCAGAAGACTTAACGGTGGCCTTTGGGGTTTTATAACACCCCTTGGCCTGAGACACTATTCCACTGGGCAGCCCAGGGCACTGCCTGGCATTAAATGAAGTTGCGTGAGGGGTGCGTGGGTGAAGTTGCATGGGTGGCTCAGTAGTTGAGCATCTGCGTTTGGCTCAGGGTGTGATCTCGGGGTCCTGGGATTGAGTCCCACATCGGGCTCCCCACAGGGAGCCTGCTTCTCCCTGCCTCTCTCTGTGTGTCTTTCAGGAATAAATAAATATAAAATCTTAAAAAAATAAAAGTTGCATGAGCAATGACTTAGCACTGTGTCTGGCTGCAGCAGGTGCTCCCCCTGGCAACGAGGTCCTGCAGAATCAAGGTCACTAACACCCTAAGCTAGGAACCACCTGTCTTTCCTCAGGGGCAAATATCACAGAAGTCATTGGCAGCAGGGAGGTAAGGTCTCCTTGAAACCAACATCTCCCTCTTGAGAGCCCCTGTTTTGACCTTTGACAGAGGTCACTACCTCTAATTCTCTCCCTCAGCAAATCCTGCTACAAAGTGGGGTGCTTCCCCCCCCCCAGCTGGAAGACTATGCTCTAGCCCTCTACAGCTGCTAGAATCTTCAAAATTTTCAACGTTGGTACTGCTGATATTTGGGGCTGAGTGATCCTTTGCTGTCGGGGGTGGGATGGGAGGGAGACCTTCACATTGTAGGAGGTTTAGGGCATCCCTGGGCTCCACTCATTAGGCACCAGGAGTCACCACCACCCCTCAATTTGCCACAAAAATGTCTCCAGAGAGAGCCAGATGTCTCCCTGGGGGGCACAATCACCCCTGGTCAAGAGCCCCTATCCTACATCCTCCACACAGAAGCCAAGATATTTCTAAAAATGGGATTGCATCATTCAACTCCCCTGCTGAAAACACTGCGGTGTCTTCCCATTGACCTTAGAATAAAACCCAAGCCCCTTTCTATGGCTTCCAAGACCCTTTGTGAACTTGCTGCTGCTTCTTTCGCTAATGTCCTCTCTCCTGTACCACGCTTGTCCCTCGCATAGCTCCAACAACGCTGGTCTTCTTTCTGTTCCAGAACATTCCAAGATTGCTCCCGTCCAGCCCTTGCATTGCTGTCCCCAGACCCCTGCACGGCTCACTGTCCACCCACACAAGCCTCAGATCCAAGTCCCCTAACCAAGGCCTTCCCTGACACTTCTGAGTGAGGAACCCCTCCCTAGACTCTCTGTCCCATTACCTGTTTCCTTCAGTTACTCATTCCGATAGAAAATGGTCTTTTCATCATTTGCCGTGTGCCCCTTCACCAGTGTGAGCTCCTGAGAGCCTGGGTCCTGCCTACCTTGTCCAAGTGCCCACAGAGGAGGGGCTCCATGAATAGTACTGCCCTCCCCGCCCTCTGCGAGACCCGGGTCGGGTTCCCTTCCGAGATCACGCCTCATGGTAGATGTTGACTTTTATCTAGTCTGACCTGTACGGAAGTGTGTGTGACTGGGGGTGCCCGTACAGGGCACAGGGCTTAGCATAAACAAAGTACCTGCTTGGTTTGAAACACAAAGGCCAACTGGTTAATTAATGGAGGTCTGTTTCTTGCCCCTCGGGTTTCCTCCCAGTGGTCACGGTTCGGGTTTGCTCCGTCCCCGAAGTCTGGATCGTGAGGGTGGTTGGAACGACAGCCTCCCTATCCATCAGCCCATCAGGCTGACGGAGCGTCGCGGGCCTGCAGAACCTCCAGTGCTGGCTTGCTGCAAGGGGGCTCCCGGGGTCAACGGTGCGGCGACCCGGCTGGCGCGCGGCGGAGGGGGCTGGCCCAGTTCCGACCCCGCACCTGCCGCACCTGCGCTCGGGTCAAGGGGGGGGGGGGTCCCTGCGGGTTGGATCACCTGCGCCGGGCCGCGCCGCCCCGCTCCGGCCGCTGGGCGTTCTCCCGGCTGGGGACTGCCCCCGCGGGAGACCCCACCGAGGCGATGTAGGCGTCCCGGAGGCGCTCGGGACCCCCGCGGCTGCGTCACTGGGCGAGCAGGGAGGCGGGGACAGGACCCCCCCGCGCTCGGAGCGCCCCAGCTCCGCCCCTCGCCCCTTGCGAGTCTGCGCGAGGCCGGTGGGCGGGGCCTGAGAGGACCGCCCCGCCCCGCCCCGCATCCCACACTGCCCCGCGACAGGAAGTGGGGCCGCAGCTTCCGGGACCTCCGGGAAGCTGCTCGTCGTGCTGGTGACGTCTCGGCGCTTTTGCTGGCGATGGCCGCGGCCGTCGCTATGGAGACAGGTAGGTAGCGGCCGGAGCCCTGGCAAACACAGCTACAGCTGGCTGGCCTCCTCCTCCAGCTTCCCCCAGGACTCCTGTGTGGCGTGACTTCGGCGGGGCTCCTGTCCGCGGCTACCTCCTCCTCGCTTGCCGCGCAGACGCCGACCACCCCCCAGCCTCAACCCCTCCCGGGCCCCGACCCCCCGGCCTCCCGACTTCTCCTGGGCCCCGAGCCCCCGGCCCCTACCCGCCGGCCTCCCGACACATCCCAGGCCCTGGCCCCCCAGCCTCCGGGCTCTGACACCCCCCCTTCCCCGGGCCTCCCAAATCCTGCCGCCCCGAACCAGTCCCTCCTCCCCGCCAGGCCCTAGCGGGAGCATACTCGCCCTCTCCTCTTGCTTAGCTTGCAGCCCTCCGCCACTGGTCACCCTGGAGGTCCTGGGGAGTGGCTGCCAGAGGGTGAACATCCGGCCCAGGGGGCGCCCGCTTCCTTGGACTTCTCCTTAAGGAGTTACTGGTCTCATTAATCAGGGCCCTGCTCTCTAGACTTGGGAGGAAACGGCCCTCTCTTCCCACATCCAGCTTAGGACAATCATCCCTGCCTTATGCCTTCAGAGATACTCTCAGCAATACTCAGAACACTCCACTGCTGTTTTCTTTCTACAAACCAGCACTTTAGATAGTCACCTTTATTTTATTTTATTTATTTTATTTTATTTTATTTTATTTTTTATTTTATATTATTTTATTTTTATTTTTATTTATTTTATTTTATTTTTTATTTTATTTTATTTTATATTTTATTTTATATTTTATTTTATATTTTATTTTATTTATTTATTTTTTTAGTCACCTTTATTTTGGATGATTTTTGCTCACTTCCCTCCTAGATGATGCCGGAAATCGACTTCGGTTTCAGTTGGAGCTGGAATTTGTGCAGTGCCTAGCCAACCCCAATTATCTTAACTGTAAGTCCTTGAGCTCTTACTGACTTGAGTAGCTGTTAGTGATCTCTGGCAGAAGAACTGCAGTTCCTAATGATACCTATTTTTATATGTTCTCAGTCCAGTGGAATTAACTGCTATGCTTATACTGGTGTGTGTGAGAACAAATTGGGACATATGTTCTGCATTTAGTGTGTGTTGGTGGTGGGGAAGTTATATAAGTAGATGCTTTATGTGAGGGGTCACAAATCAGTAGTCCGAGGATTGGTTTGCTCTACAGATTTTTTTGTTTGTTTGTTTATGCCTTTCAGTTCTTGCCCAAAGAGGTTACTTCAAAGACAAAGCTTTTGTTAATTATCTTAAGTACTTGCTTTACTGGAAAGAACCAGAATATGCCAAGTATCTAAAGTAAGTTTAATTTTTATAGTCCTAAATATGTGTATAGTTATTATATTAAAAAATACCGATATTTGACAGATTTTCTCGTTTCACATTGGAAAAAAGTATATTTTGAATCTCTCCACTTCTTTCAGTTGCCTCCACCTTAATACAAAGCCACCCCCTCTCCAGCTTGGATTATTGCGGTGTCCACCCCCCTGCTTCTCCCTGCTTGTGCTCTTACCTTCCTCCTGTGTCCTCCCTCCCCCAAGCCAAACCAAGCAAAACAGTTTTCCACAGGGAAGCCAACTTGATCTTTCAAAAATGTAAATTATGACGTGATATTTTCTTGCTTAAAACCTCCCAGTGGTTTCCCATTGCATGTGAAACAAAATCCTCTCTCTTTTCTCAGGTCTCTCTTTATCTGTCTACCACTCACCCATCTCACTGAATTTCTGACCCTAATGAACCCACAGTCTGTAGATGCAGTGGTATTGCCTGAAGCTGAAGATTAAAGAACATCAGGTACTTAGAAGGAAGGTTTTCTGGAGAAGGTGACCTTACCTGACTCTTAATACAGGCATTCCTTGGATACTGTCGATGTGGTTCCAAGCCACTGCAATGCGGTGAATATTGCAATAAAGTGACCCAAGTTTTTGTGTTTTCTAGTGCGTATAAGGGTTATGTTAACATACCTTAAGGTACATACCTTAATTTAAAAATATTGTTAAAAAACACTGTCATCTGAGGTTTTATGGAGTCTGATCACAGATCACCCTACAATGATAAAGAAAAGTTTGAAGTGTGAGTATTATCAAATAATGACAGACATAAAGTCTGCATAAAGTGAGCAAATGTAGTTGGAAAAATGGTACCCATAGACTTGCTTGCTGATGGGTTGCCACACGCCTTTAATTTGTAAACAAAAAGTCCAAAAAACAAACCCAAACCAGTGTGTCTATAGCTGCTGTGCCTCCTCTGTGCCAAGCATCACACTTGTTTCAACCTTGAACCCATCCCTCTTCTTTGTCTTCACTAGGTAGTCAGAAAGCAATAGTTGAACTTCTTGTCTTTCTTTTAAACAAACACGTTTGATAGGAAAATGATTCAGACTTGTACTTTATCCAAGTCACTTTTTATTTTTTTTATTTTTATTATTTTTTCCAAGTCACTTTTTTGATCTGTGTCAACTGATTCACAAAACCCACATCCTTCTCCCTGCAGGACCCTGTACACCCTGACTGCTCCTTTATGAACAGCCACTTATTCATTGAATAATCCGGAGAAAAGCTTTTTCATTAGCTGTTGTGTGCATGTGTAGACTTGGAGACTCCATTTGGACCTGGAGACACAGGCAAGGTCGAGTTCAGGGCTGGCCGTCTACACTCTGCATGGGTCCAGTGAGCACCTGTTCTCCATTTAGGTACAGTTGCACCATTAGCTGGATGCTGGAAAGTTTTTCCTTATTTTGGGACATAATAGATCTCTGTGTAGCTTCAACCCATTTTTCCAGTTTTGTTCCTGAATTAACCCTGAACCCTCTGTGCCCTCTGGAGGCACCTGTCTGGAGGCTCACATTTGGGAAGGGTCACAAGTTGACCCATATGAGCGTTCAGCAGGCACAGGGTTTGTTTCATAGTCACCAACATTTGAAGATCGTCAGGTCTCCTACAATGATCCACATTCTGGAGGAGCTGATAGCTGCAGGTCCTTGTGCTTCCAGGTCGATTCCTAGCTGAGATGAGCCGCCTCGCAGGCCTGCACCACCTGACCTGCTTCAGCAGGAGCCAGCACCTGCACCCATGGTGGGCTCCTCACATCCGTGCTTCTCACCACCTTCAGCCACTTCTCAGCACCCTCCTTTGGCTATTTGGCAGTTGTGCCTTCCACTGCGCAGCCAAGATCTAAACACAGGCCTTTAGATGTGGTCAGGGTACACTGCAGCAGATACATTTCTTCACGTGGGCATGACCCTGGAGTTGATGCTACTGTGTTTGGGTGGGAGAGGGGGGAGGATGCTTTTGCTGGCTTGCTGGGAACTCCTTGTCCCCTCGGCCCTTCACTTTCAGTTGTTCTTTTTCTTTGTTGGTGCTATTAGCTGAGCTCTCCATTTATGTCTTACTTTTTAAAAATCTAAGTGCAGAACTTGCCTTTTGTATCTTTTATTTCCTCTTATTGGTTAATGCTGTAATTGTAGCTCATAAAAATATCTATTCTCATACTGTTTTATTTATTTATGATAGTCACACACAGAGAGAGAGAGAGAGAAAGAGAGAGAGAGAGAGAGAGAGAGGCAGAGACATAGGCAGAGGGAGAAGCAGGCTCCATGCACCAGGAGCCCGACGTGGGATTCAATCCCGGGTCTCCAGGATCGCGCCCTGGGCCAAAGGCAGGCGCTAAATCGCTGCGCCACCCAGGGATCCCTCTCATACTGTTATTTAATGTACTCTGAGCATTGTATTTTGCAGGTTTGAGATATGATCACTGCTTGTTTAAATTCCATTTATTGGCTAAATGCCACTTGAGACCATTCTCTTGGATGTCAGATTAGTTTATTTTTCAGATGAGGAAGCTAAACCTGAGAGAGGTTGGGGACCTTCTATGAGGTCCCCCATCTGGTGAGTGGCAGAGGTGGTCTTCAAACCCAGGTCTCTCTTTTCTTTTTTCTTTTCTTTTCTTTTCTTTTCTTTTCTTTTCTTTTCTTTTCTTTTCTTTTCTTTCTTTCTTTTCTTTTCTTTTCTTTTCTTTTTCTTTCTTTTTTCTTTTCTTTCTTTTTTCTTTTCTTTCTTTTTTTCTTTTCTTTCTTTTCTTTCTTTTTTTCTTTTCTTTCTTTCTTTCTTTCTTTCTTTCTTTCTTTCTTTCTTTCTTTCTTTCTTTCTTTCTTTCTTTCTTTCTTTCTTTCTTTCTTTCGAGAGGAGTGGGGGAGGGATGAGCAGAGGGAGAGGGGGAATCTGAAGCAGACTCCATGCCCAGTGCAGAGCCCAACAGGGGCTCAATCCCCCGACCCTGAGGTCACGACTTGAGCTGAAATCCAGTCAGATGCTTCACCAACTGAGCCCGCCAGGCACCCTTCAAACCTGGATCTTCTTAACTACCAATGCCTGCATGGAAAGGGAAGAGCCAGGTTAGGTGTGAGCAGGGGCATTTCAGGCGTAGCTGCCAACAGCTACAAGCAATTGTACCTTTGGAGCGTAGACAGTGTACTTTTTTAGAAGGACCCCATATCCCACTGGTGTGGTCCTCAGAGCAGCAACATTGTTGTCACTTGGGAGCCTGTTTAGAAATGCAGAGCTCAGGCCCCACCCCGACCTACCTGATCAGTCAGAATCTGCACTTAAGGGGATCCCTGGGTGGCTCAGCGGTTTGGCGCCTGCCTTCAGCCCAGGGCCTGATCCTGGAGACCCAGGATTGAGTTCCACATCCTGCTCCCTGCATGGAGCCTGCTTCTCCCTCTACCTGTGTCTCTGCCTCTCTCTCTCTTTCTCTGTCTCATGAATAAATAAATACAATCTTTAAAAAAAAAAATCTGCACTTAAGAAATGATTCATATGCACATTAAAATTCGAGAATCCCTAGTAATATACTGTTTTCACACTTCAGCCATTTGTATACTGCTTGCACAGTTACGCCTCTGTGTGTTCTCTGTAGACGTTATCTTGGGCAGCCCTGGTGGCTTAGTGGTTTAGTGCTGCCTTTGGCCCAGGGCATGATCCTGGAGACCCGGGATCAAGTCCCACGTCGGGCTCCCTGCATGGAGCTTGCTTCTCCCTCTGCCTGTGTCTCTGCCTCTCTTTCTCTCTGTGTCTCTCATGAATAAATAAAATCTTAAAAAAAAAAAGTTTTCTTAATGGACTCACTTTGAGTCCATTATTTGAAATAATGTCACGTACAAAATAGCTGGAAAAAAATAGTAAAGAGAATTCCTGTATATTCTTCACCCAGATATTGTAAATGTTAACATCTTCCTGAGAACATTGATGTTAATATATTCTGTAGTCTGCAGACCATTCTGATTTTTTTTAAGATTTTATTTATTCATGAAAGAGAGAGAGGCAGAGACACAGGCAGAGGGAGAAGCAGGTTCCATGCAGGGACCCTGATGTGGGACTCGATGTGTCCCCCCATTCTGATTTTGTCGGCTGTCTCATTAATGTGCTGTGTCTGAGGCAGTACCCGGTCTAGGCTTCTAGGTGACATTTTGTCTCTGGGTCTTCTTAGTCTTAACCTGAGTTTCCTGGTACTATTTCCCTTATACCTGTGACCCCAAAGTGATACTGTAAGCTTCTTGGTATATCCCACCAGGGTTCCTAGGAAGTCAACCTGACCTACTACTTGTGATGTTAATTTTGATCCCTTGGTTGAGGTGGTGGCTGCCAGGTTTCTCCATGTCAAGTTACTAGTTTTCCTTTGTATTTAGTAAATATCTTGTGAGGAAATTTTTTGAGACTATGTAAGCACTTTGTTTCACGTCATCCTTCTACCCCCTAATTTTGGCTCTATGGAACAATTTTTACTGTTCTATGGAATGATTTTTACTGTGATTTTCTATAATTTTTTCTACGTTTTTTTGTTGTAGTTTAGGCATAAGGAAGGAACATTCTCTTATTCCCTGTTTATTTAAAAGTTATATCCGTGTGGACTCTTGGATTGTAATCATGTGTTTTCTTGGTGCAGATTTGGCCTGTAGGAGCCCCTTCAGGTTGGCTCCTGAGTACCTGGGACTTATGCCCTTAGTGTTTTGAGTACTTGGCTTTCTGGTACTACATAAATGTCCCCAGCTCATCTTATGCCTTAGCCCTGGAATCAGCCATTTCCCCCATGGAACGCTGGAAGATGCTGTTGGAAATGTATGATCTGGGCGCTGAGTGTGCTTGTTGGTACCACAGGGTCCTTGCTTCTAGGCCATCTTTGGAAGGTGTGTGTGTGTGTGTGTGTGTGTGTGTGTGTGTGTGTGTGTATGTATTATTGTGTCTGCCTCTAATCTTGAAAAGCGATCATGCTGATGTTTTCAACTGCTGCTCCATAACATAGGTCCATCCTAGCCTCCCGCCTTTCCCGGTAACTCCTTTTCTCATAGTCGGAAACTTGGCTTTTGTTATCTACAGTGTATTATTCACTTACTTGGTTGCTCAGGTTTAGAGTGTATGTGAAGTAATTCCAGAATTGCTCTATCCTCATGGGACTCTAGAACACAATGTTCGTACATAGTTCTTTGTGAAATGGACTCACTTTTGAATAAAAGTTGTCTTTATCACTATTGATGGAAAACCAGTAGTTATCAATTAAACAGATAATTACTAAAATAGAGTGTTCATCTTCCTCACCTTGGATGCCATTAGAATAGAGTAGCTTGGTTTGCCCTCAAAGCTTGATTCTGCCTACCAGTTATTGTGTGGTCTTGGGCAGATTGTTGAATCTTTCTGAACTTGTTTTTTTACTTTTTGAAAATTTTGCATCTTGCTAGCTCTTGCTCCCTGGCTTCTCTGCATTAGCAGGGAAAGAGAAGTGACCTGAGTCAATGTTCTAGAAACGGCCGGTTCCAAGATCACTTTGAGTGAGTGACTGGACTGCAGCTTGGTGCTGTTGACCAGATCACGTGGATGACTAACTTATGCCCTTAAATCCAGGTACCCTCAGTGTCTGCACATGTTAGAGCTGCTTCAGTATGAACACTTCCGCAAGGAGCTGGTGAATGCTCAGTGCGCCAAGTTCATTGACGAGCAGCAGATTCTGCATTGGCAGCACTACTCGCGGAAGCGGATGCGCCTTCAGCAAGCCCTGGCCGAGCAGCAGCAGCAAAACCACGCGGCGGGAAAATGAAACCCTGGGGCCACCCCGGTCCTGACGTGTACATGCTGCTTTTGTACCATGAACACACAGACTCTCTAGCTGCCTTGGCGCGGGGGTAGCACCTAGAAGCTTTAGTGTACTGTTTCATCCAAATAACTTTCTCTTGTTAATAGATTACTTCTGTCAACCAGCGTTGTTCTACTTTGGTTTCCTTGTGAATTTGTAAGTTACTAGTACTTAACCAACTGAATAAAAACAAATGTTAGGTGATTTAAACCAGCCCAAGGATGCAGTGAGGGATGGGGTAAGGTGGGGGGTGGGGCACCAAACATCCCGAATTCTGAGCCGAGCTCTGTTCCCCACATAGAGTGGGGCCTGGGGAAGTCCACTGCCTCTGACCTTCCTGTCTCCTTGTCTACAGAATAAGAGGAACAGAGTCAGTGATTTCCTTAAATGAGAGCAGGATCTGCAGGAAGGAGTTACATCACCACTTGCTGTGCGAGAGGGCTTCAAGAAACAGTTGTTGGCAGTCACTGACCTACTGATGGTGGGGAGATAGATCAGTGGCTAACTTCTAATTGGACTCTTGACTTTGGACTGGAATAAGGATGAGAAGCCTCAAATATGTGCGATCATCCAACCACTAACATTTATGTGGCATGTGCTTCATCTGTTCACGGTTCACCTGCAGAACCAGGCTTTCTACGGTTACACAGCTCAGAACTGCTCATCAGTGTCACTTATGCATGAATTGGGGCTCTTGCCACTATGAGGTTATATAACAGTCTCCAAGCTCTCTCTGCCACCCACCTCATCCAGCATAGTAAAAGCAAAGTGCCTGCAGTGAGTAGAGGCTGGATTAAGTGTGCTCTGCTCTCCACTGGTTAGGTTCAGTTCTACTTTCTAGAGCCAAAGAGGATGCTTTAGGAGTAACAGTTCTTTATAAATTTGTAGCATTTATGGTAAAAGATGCTAACTCCTTTTGAGATTTGGAATTTGTTTTCTGTACTGGTAGAGACTTTTAGACATTTCTGTCACCTCCATAATCCATTCCCTTGTGCTATTACTGTCACCCTTGAAGACTTATCTTACCTACATCTTAAAGATTCCCATGTATTACAAGCAAATTGAGAGTTTATGAGCATTTTAATAACACTTAAAAAAAAAAAGATTTTATTTGACAGAGAGAACACAAGCAGGGGGAAGGGCAGAGGGAGAAGCAGACTCCAGGCTGAGCAGGGAGCCCGATGTGGAGCTTCCAGGACCCTGAGATCATGACCTGAGCTGAAGGCAGACGCTCAACCAACTGAGCCACCCAGACGTCCCTTAATGGCACTTTTTAGACATAAATCATTTTTTACATCATTTATTGCAAAATAAATTTATTTATTCAAAGCAAGTATGCAATTGCCTTTATACTAGAGCAAATCAGGAAATCAAAACACAATTGCTATCATCAAATCTTAATCTTCAGAGAACAACATCTCCACGAGATTGGCCTGAAGACACTCAGATTCCACCAGTTTTTGAGGCTGTAAGAGAAGAACAGTCTAATCTTACCTGACAGCTACAAAACTGTTATCGGGAGGGAATGTGGTGTTCCACCTGGAGTGACACAAATCTCACAGCAGAGAACTTACCGCCTTTCAAAAACTATCAACTAGTTGTAACAAGTCTTATGAAATAGTTAAGCTACTTGGCTCTGCATACTAAGACAAGAGACAGCAAGCCCAGTGCTATTCCCTCCCCTCAGCTCTCTAATTTAGAATGCCAGGGCCATGGCTAAACTTTCAATGAGGATTCTGGGTAAAATGGGAAACAAGTACTGTGCTAGTGTAAGAAATGAGGTGTTAACCACCATTCTGAGCAGTGAGCGGCACTTAGAGAATTTTAAAATGGAGTGCCTTTTACAAAGCATGAAGATCAAATGTTTAGATATTTGCATTATTAATAGTCTATTGGAATTAGCCCCAGGGATGGACAGCCAGTCTGTGTATTTTTAATGCACTCTGAACACCAATGTGATATTTGAGATGAAACGCCAAGATCTTTTCAAATTTGAATCCAGAACAAAGAGTTCTGATGTGGTGAATTGTAGCCCCAGCATGATGAAAACAAAGACACTTACTGTTCCATATTTAAGTAGTGTAGGCACTGCTGTTACTTTCAGGTTTTTTCTGAAATCATTATTTGGATCTTTCCAACTGTTTTGAAAAGAAAAAGTGATCATGGTTTCTTGTAGGTTACTTAATATTTGATATATTCCCACATTTAGTCTTTTAGTAATCACTGTTTTTGTTGTAAACATCAAACCTTGAGGGTTATGACTTTGGGACTATGCACAGTTTTTTTTTCTTTTTTTAAAGATTTATTCATGAGAAACAGAGGCAGAGACAGGCAGAGGGAGAAGTGGGCTCCTCACAGGAGCCAGAGGATCACGACCCCAGCAGAAGGCAGAAGCTCAACTGCTGAGCCACCCAGGCGTCCTCACGTCTTTTAAAGCGTGACTATGATCGGGATCCCTGGGTGGCGCAGCGGTTTGGCGCCTGCCTTTGGCCCAGGGCGCGATCCTGGAGACCCGGGATCGAGTCCCACGTCGGGCTCCCGGTGCATGGAGCCTGCTTCTCCCTCTGCCTGTGTCTCTGCCTCTCTCTCTGTGACTATCATAAATAAATAAAAATTAAAAAAAAAAAAGCGTGACTATGATCTAAAATAAACGTAGACTGCTAAGTTCTGAACTAATACTAAGCCAAATTCATTGACGTCACCTGTAACATAGCAGCTAAATGCTCAAAATTTGTAGATTCACTTCTAATGGCACGACTTTCCCCACTCCTGAGGACCCTCCCGCCTAAGTCTGCAAAGGTCCAGAGCCATGTCTGGGAAGTAAAGGGAAGGCATGCACACTTACTAAGGTCTCTCTCCCACTTGGCAGTAAATGAACACACATCCTTCACTAATATGCTTCAGCCCCTCTCGCACCACAGGCTCAGCTTGGAAAACAAAACAAAAAAGGTATAAATAATTACATATGAGCTGTGGAACGTGGCACAGAGAAATGACATCTGGGTGAGTAGGCAGGCTTGCACCTGCCCTGAGAGCAGCAGTACCCGTGCCCGAGCGTCCTGAGCGCCCTGGAGAGGCAGGATGGCTGATTCACAGGCATGGAGTGCCGGGGGGGGGGGGGGACGACACACCAGCAGGGCTAGGGAACCAAGGAGCTGGATGGGGTGCGGGGGTGGGGGGAGCAGGGCTAGGGGCCGGGGTGCTGGACGGGGTGTTGGGGTGGAGCGGGAAGGCGGGGGTGGGGGGCAGCAGGGCTAGGGGCCGGGGTGCTGGACGGGGTGTTGGGGTGGAGCGGGAAGGCGGGGGTGGGGGGAGCAGGGCTAGGGGCCGGGGTGCTGGACGGGGTGTTGGGGTGGAGCGGGAAGGCGGGGGTGGGGGGAGCAGGGCTAGGGGCCGGGGTGCTGGACGGGGTGTTGGGGTGGAGCGGGAAGGCGGGGGTGGGGGGAGCAGGGCTAGGGGCCGGGGTGCTGGACGGGGTGTTGGGGTGGAGCGGGAAGGCGGGGGTGGGGGGAGCAGGGCTAGGGGCCGGGGTGCTGGACGGGGTGTTGGGGTGGAGCGGGAAGGCGGGGGTGGGGGGCAGCAGGGCTAGGGGCCGGGGTGCTGGACGGGGTGTTGGGGTGGAGCGGGAAGGCGGGGGTGGGGGGCAGCAGGGCTAGGGGCCGGGGTGCTGGACGGGGTGTTGGGGTGGAGCGGGAAGGCGGGGGTGGGGGGCAGCAGGGCTAGGGGCCGGGGTGCTGGACGGGGTGTTGGGGTGGAGCGGGAAGGCGGGGGTGGGGGGCAGCAGGGCTAGGGGCCGGGGTGCTGGACGGGGTGTTGGGGTGGAGCGGGAAGGCGGGGGTGGGGGGCAGCAGGGCTAGGGGCCGGGGTGCTGGACGGGGTGTTGGGGTGGAGCGGGAAGGCGGGGGTGGGGGGAGCGGGGCTAGGGGCCTGGGGTGCTGGACGGGGTGTTGGGGTGGAGCGGGAAGGCGGGGGTGGGGGGAGCAGGGCTAGGGGCCGGGGTGCTGGACGGGGTGTTGGGGTGGAGCGGGAAGGCGGGGGTGGGGGGAGCAGGGCTAGGGGCCGGGGTGCTGGACGGGGTGTTGGGGTGGAGCGGGAAGGCGGGGGTGGGGGGAGCAGGGCTAGGGGCCGGGGTGCTGGACGGGGTGTTGGGGTGGAGCGGGAAGGCGGGGGTGGGGGGCAGCAGGGCTAGGGGCCGGGGTGCTGGACGGGGTGTTGGGGTGGAGCGGGAAGGCGGGGGTGGGGGGAGCAGGGCTAGGGGCCGGGGTGCTGGACGGGGTGTTGGGGTGGAGCGGGAAGGCGGGGGTGGGGGGCAGCAGGGCTAGGGGCCGGGGTGCTGGACGGGCTGGAGCGGGGGGAGCAGGAGGACTAGCCACGGGCGCCCCCGCCCCCTGCCTCACCCTGCACGCAGTCGGGGCACCAGCTCCTGCCCCCGGCGTCTTTGGAGCCGGTGAAGTAGGCGAAGATGGTCTTGCCGTGGTGCTGCTCCACCGCCCGGCTGAACTCCTCGAAGCCGGACACGCTCACCTCCTCGCAGCCCGCCATCTGGACAGCGCGCCGCGCTGGGCAGGCCGGGACCCCGAGAGGCTGGGGCTCCGGGCGGGACAGCCTGCCGGGCGGGGCGCGGCTGCTTCCGGCGGGGTCGACAGCAGGGGCGGGGCTGGCAGCAGGGGCGGGGGCTGGTGGGGGCGGGGGGGCAGCAGGGGCGGGGCCTGAGGGGGCGGGGCCGGCAGCAGGGGCGGGGGGACCGGCAGCAGGGACGGGGCCGACGGGGCCGACGGGGTCGGCGGGGGCGGGGCGGGCAGCAGGGGCGGGGCTGACGGCAGGGGCGGTCCGCGGCGCTACGGAGGCCTCAGGCAGCCATACGGCGTCGGCGTTGCCCCTGTGCGCCCGTCTCTCCACGCCCCCGGCGCCGGCCCTACGCTGATAGCCGAGTCTCTGCCCCAGCCGCCCCGGCCCCGGCCCCGGCCCCGGCCGCGGCCCCATGAGCGGTGGCTGCCCGGCCCGCCGCCACGCCGCCCGGGGACCCCTGGCTGGCTCGAGAGCCCTAACGGCTCCCAGGCCGCCCCGCGCCCGTTGCTATGGCGACCGGGCGAGCGGCCGGAAGCTCGGCCTAGCGGGTTCCCAGGCGGCCTCCCGGTAGCCGCCGCGCCGCAGGCAGGTGGGCTCGGGCCGGGACTGGGGGGTTCCGGGAGGTCGCGCCGGGAGCCGCGCCCCGGGCGCTGGGGACGCCGAGCCGCCCGAGCACCGCGCTCCTGCCGCGTGTGGGGGTCCCCGGGGCGGGGTCGGGGCGGCGGCGGCGGCGGCGGCGGCGGGGTGCGTGCGCGCGTGCGGCCGGGGAGGCGGTAGGGGAGCGCGCGGGCCTGCGGCCATGAGCGGGGCGGCCGGCCGCTGCGTGGGGCCCAGCCGGCCGGGGCGGGGGCGCGGGCAGCCGTGGGGGAGGCGGTGCCCCGCGGGGACGCCGCGAGGCCGGGGAGCGGGCCGTCGTGCCCGGGGCGCCGCGTGGGAGGCGCGCTGCGTGAGCGCGGACAGGCCGCCCGGCTTCGGGCAGCGGCCGGGGACGGGGGCCGCGGCGGGGGCCGGGGGGCCGGTGGCGGCGGGGAGCCCTGGCGCCGCAGCCCCCGTAGCGGGGGCCCCGGGGGTCGTGTGGGTGGACGGCGCGGTTGGGGAGCCCCAGGTGGTGGGGCCGGTGGGGTCGGTGTGGGTGACCGGGGCCGGGGGGGAGGCGGAGAGGGAGGGGGCGGCGGGCCCGAGCCCCCGGGGCTGCGAGAGGAAGGGGCGGCCGGGCTCCGCGGGCCCCGAGAGCATCCTGGAACTGTGGCTAAAGGTGCAGGCCGTGCGGGCGGCCTCGGGGTGCGGGGCGGGCAGCAGGGTGCAGCTCCACCCGGTGCCGGTGGAGGGCCCGCTCGAAAGGGGCATCCCGGGCCGGGCTTCCTGGGTGGAGACAAGCCGCGCTGGCCTCACGGGGCCCTGGGTGAAGGGGCAGGCTGCGGTGGCCCCCCGGGCACCAGGACTGTCCGCCGCTCCTGGGCCAGGGGCTGGCTGGTGCGGGCAGCAACAGGCTGTGGGGCTGCTCCCTGGGGGTGTGCCCACCACCCTGGCCACCAGTTGTGGGCTTGTCCCCCACATGCTGGGGAGGGGGCAGGCTGTGGGGGTGCCCCGGGCCACTGGGTGGCCTGAGGCCATGCAGAGAGAGGTGGGCTGTCCATGGGACAGGGGGCAGTCGGCGCTGGTGCCCAGGGCGTTAGCTGGAGAGGCAGTCTGCGGGGACACCCCAGGCCTGTGGGGAAGTGGACAGGCTGCAAGGGTGCCCCATGCCGTGGGGGCACCCAGAGGCTTGGAAGGGGAAGCCACCCCTGCGGGTGCCCTGGACATGTGGCGGAGGATGCAGGCTGCGGAAGAGATGGGCTCCGGGGTTGTTCCTGGCATATGGGGCACTGGACAACCGGTTGGGGTGCCTTGTGCTACGGTGGAGGAAACCAGATGTGGGGGTGACCCAGGATTCAGGGACAGAGAACAGACTGTGTGGGTAGAGACAGGCTCCGGAGGTGATCCAGGGCCCTGGGCAGCCATCCACGCTGCAGAGATGTGTGGTCGTGCCACACAGGAGGTGGGCTCTGGGGGTGCTCCGGGCCCATGGGGGGTAGGGCCGGGAATGGGGAAGGACACCGGCTGTGGGAGCGTGCCAGGTCTGTGGGGGGCTGAGCAGCCGGTGGGGGTGTCCCAGG
Organism: Nyctereutes procyonoides; assembly: GCF_905146905.1. NCBI lineage: Eukaryota > Metazoa > Chordata > Mammalia > Carnivora > Canidae > Nyctereutes > Nyctereutes procyonoides. The sequence goes on along the minus strand of NW_026575140.1, from coordinate 58,898,200 downwards.
CTGTACTGCTGCCAGGAGCTCTGGGGGAACAGGCAGGCTATGGGGGCACCGCAGGCCCGTGGGAGAGGCAGCAGGCCCTGGGGGTGCCTCCGGCTGACGCGGTGCCCGGGGTCCCCCAGGGGGACACAGGCAACGGGAACGTTGTGGGCCTATGGGAAAGGAGGCAGGCTGTGGGGGAACAGGACGCCCTGGCCACGGCTTTGGAGGTACCCGGGGCTGAGGATCAGGAGGCTGGCTGTGGCAACATGTCCTGTCTGTGCAGGAGAAGACAGTTTGTGGGCTCGTCTGGCCCCCAGGGGATGCCCGAGGCCACAGTTTTGCCCAAGCACAGGTGTGCCCTGGCTAGGGTACCTGCAGCGGTAGGTGTGCCTGGGCCTGGCAGGGGGCCTGCCGCCGTGTGGGTGTCTGGCCCTGCGTGTCGGGAAGGCAGCTCCAGTGAGGTCTGGAACCTGTGGTCAAGGGTTCATGACGCTGCGGGACCCGTGGCCCCTGGGGGACTGTGGTCTGTGGGTGAGGATGCTGGTTCTGCAGCTTTCCCCAGGCCATGGGGAAGGAGGCAGGCTCTTGGGGTCCCTGCAGCACCAGGGCTGGTTGGGGAGGAGACAGGCCCCGGAGATGTCCTGAGATCCTGGGCAAGGAGGCCGAGCACCAGGGCTCCTGCGGCTGCTGAGCCACCTGCAGCTGCTGGGGAACCTGATTCTCTAGGGGTGGAGGCCGGCTCCGGGGCGTTCTCAGGCCTGCCTGGGCGGAGGCTGACTGCGGGGGTGTCCGCAGCAGGCGGGGTGCCCATGGCCCCCAGGACACTGAGGCCTGCCTGGGAGGAGTGCACTTCCGCAGGTGTCGCAGGCCTGTGGGGGCAGAGGGAGGCAGTGCCAGGACACACAGACACCTGGGCTCCCACAGGGCAGGGGGTGCCCAGCACCATCAGGATGCCAGGGCCCAGGGGGGACAGGCTGGGCCCAGGGGTGCCCTCAGGCTTATTAGGGAGACAGGCTGCTGAGGTGCCTGTGATGCTGGCTGATGCTGACTCTAGGGATGCCTCAGGGGCGTGGGGACAGAGAGGGGTGACGGAGGTACCTGCTACTGTGGGGGCTGCAGGACCCGTGGACGGAACGGTCGGTGCCGAAGGCCTGTGGAGGAGAGCCAGCGGGTCAGCCACTGAGGCTGCGCGGGTGCCCGTGTCTCTGGGGGTGCTCGCGGCTGTAGGGGTTCCTACAATGGGGCGTGTGCCTGCTGCCGTGTGGGTGACAGGGTGTGTGGAGGAAGAAGGGGCCTCGGGGGAAGAGGCTGGGGCCCCGAGTCTGGAGCTGCCTGGGGAGAGCCAGGCAGCGGGGGTGTCTCCCTCCCGCAGCTACAGAACTGGGTCGTGGAACAGCAGGAGGCCTGACCGGGGAGAGCCCGAGCTGGAGAGTGGGGGTACCGGGTCAGGGCCTGGGACCATACTGGGGGCAGCCCCGGGTTTGAGGCTGGAGGGAGGCCGTGGCCGATTGAGGGGTCACCCGCAGCAGGGTGGTGGTGGGGCCCCTGGAAGAGAGCTGTGTGTGGGAGGACAGGTTGAGGGGGGCCTCCCAGTAGTGTAGGGAACAGGTGGGGGGGCCTGGGCTCTGGGGGAGGGGGCTTTGGGGGGAGGTGTGGCCTGGCTCATGGACGGGGGCACAGGCTGCAGGGGCATCCCTAGGATGGCAGAGGTGCTTCACAGAGATGTCCTGGGGCCGTCAGTCACAAACAGGGAGGTGTCCTGGCGCCCAGGGGAGGGGACAGGCTGCAAAGAGGGGTGTCTCCCGCATTTGTACAGGGGGCCGCGTGGGGGTGGGTGTCCCTGGACCATGTGCACGTGTGTATGTGTGGTGTCACTCGAGGTCTCCTGAGGCGGGGTCACCGGGCGTGTCCTAGTAGATAGTGGGTTATGAGGCCTTGGGCTCCAGGGGATGACCTGCAGATGCCCTGGCCCACTCTATGCCCTCTCTGCGCTGCCATCTCCGCTCACTGTCACCCTGTCGCCTGGCCTGCCCGCCTTCCCGGCATCAGGGCCCGAGGTGAAGGGAGTCTTGAACGGCCGTCCTTATGTTCCAGCATGTGTTTCTGTCTCGAAGCAAATCCAGTCTGCAAACCTTGGGTTTATTCAAGCTGAAGTGAGGCGTTTATCTCTAAGATCTGGCTGTTCCCCGTTGACTTACTGTAGGATTGTTTGACAGAACAAATACTCCCGTACATTTAAAACTAATCAGTTTGTGGAAAACCAGCTGAATTCAACAAGTGTTGAGTTAAAGCGTCTGCCATGCTCAAAATATCAGAGGAGAGCAAGACAGGCCCTTACCGCCCACGAGCCTTGTCTAGCCGGGACGATGGCACTTATCCCCGTTACCTGGGTAGGTGACCAGGTGAGGCGAGAAAGTGACCTGCATGTGCTGACTGCACGGGTGACTTGGTGTCTGGGGGGCCCTGGTGTGAGCATAGAAGGCCCGCCATCCCTCAGCCCGTGGTGGGCGGGGCCTCTAACTAGTTAGTGGCTCCCCCACCCTGCGGGCCTAGGCGAGTGGGCATGCTGAGCCCGCAGGCTGGAACCCGGGCTACCCGCTCCACCTGGCAGTTAGGGCTTGTGACCTCCATTAGGGCTTGTGGACTCGGACCCCTGCCCTCCTGGGGCCCTTGAGATCTGGGATTTGGAGCCACCCAACATGGGGTCGTTAGACTGGCATGCCCTAGTTCTCAGGAGGATTTCTAAAGCGAGGGCACTTCTGTAGGTGGAGGACGCTGCCCTGGACCTGTCCTGGGGCCCTCGCTGCTTGGCGGGAGGCTGCCGCACGCGCTCGCCACTCTGTCCCCATCTTTCTCCCTGCGCTGGAACGTGTTGTCCTGATGGCCACTTTCTCTCATTTCAGGCGATGACCGTGGGAGAGCAGTGCTGGCCGGCAGTGAGGCTCCCAGCAGCAGCCCCTGCGCCCTGACGGCATGGGCCCGGGCAGGCCGGCCTCAGCCTGTGCCCACCTGGTGCCCAGCGTCCAGGTGGACGGGAGGACTGAGCCCCACATGCGTCAGACCCAGGTACTTCTGTTTGTGTCTTTGCATTTTTCTCATGAGATGTCTTGAACAAAAGCTGGAACAAGAGGACAGTGAACACCTATGAAACTAGCTTTGAGTGGTAGCAGTTGTCAACGGTCTGTCCCGCTTTCCTCTCAGGTGTTTGCAGGACCACATCCTGATGTCTGGGGTCGATGTTTCAGAGCACTCGGTGCTTTACCGTAGTCCCTAGAGTAAACTCTGCTACATAACCATTTCTATACCTAGCGAAAAGGACAAAATTAGTTCCCTGATATTACCCGGAGGCCAGTTTTCCTTTGGCGCTGCCCTGTTGCTGCCCAAGTGTGTTTTTCCCCAGCACCGAATTTATGACAATGTCGGTACCTCAGTGTTGAGTTCCATGTGAACACCAAGATCCTGCCACGAGCTCCCGGTGTTTGCTTCACTGTGTGTCTGACCCTGAGCCCAACGTCGGGGGCAGACACGAGCCCCCTGCCCGCCTCACATGCGCGTCTCCTGTTAGATTCTGGTCTTGGAGCTCATTCTTAGGCTACGTCAGGACGTACACATGTGGTCGTGTTTGCTGAGTTTATACACACGTATGCACATGTGTCACTCATTCCTATATCAGGGCAGAGGTCTTGTCCGTTGCTCTAGAAAGTTCTCCCATGCCCCTTCCTACCTTTCAGAGGCCAGCATCATCGTGGTTTCCCCGCCATGCATTTGATTCTGTGTGTTCCCAGCGCTCCTGTGAGTGCTACCACACCCAGCTGCTCTCCTGGGTCAGGCCTCATTCGGTGGGCGTAATGTGCTGCCGCTCTGCCCACGCTGATTTCTGGCGAGGGGCACCGTCCCCTGGTGGAGCCGGGCTGGCTGGTGTATTCTTGGTCGCTGTGATGCAGCTGCCATGAGGCCCTGGTACACCTCTGGGTAATCGTGAAGTGGAGTCTCTGGGTCATGGGTGGGTGTGTGTTCAGGCTTCAGCGAGCCCGAGGGCGTTTTTCCTGGGGCCCTGCAGATGGTGAGCCAGTATAGCACTTGTTCGCTGCTCTGCCAGCCTGGGGTCTTTGCTCTTTTTCTTTTTCTTTTTTTTTTTTTTTTTAAAGATTTTATTCATGAGAGACAGAGAGAGGCAGAGACATAGGCAGAGGGAGAAGCAGACTCTATGCAGGGAGCCCGATGCGGGACCTGATCCCAGGACCCCGGGGTCATGCCCTGAGCCAAAGGCAGACACTCAACCACTGAGCTCCCCAGGCGTTCCTAGAAATAGTTTTTGACATGGTTTGAGATGGACATGAAAGCACAGCAGCGTTGCCCCGAGCTCCTGGGTGCGCATCTCTCCCCTGTGTGTCTCCATGTGCGCTCACATGCACACCCCTGCACATGCACATGCATGGTCTAACCGGGAAGCTGTAACTTGCAGGCGTGATGCCTCTGTGCTGCTGAGCACATGGTATCTTGTACCAGAAGCACTTCTGTGACATGACCCTAATGACAGGAGCTGGCGAGTCCCTGTTGAGGTGGTGCCACCATGGCCGTGCAGGCCTCACTCAGATATCCTGGGGTGTACCAACATGTCCTATACGGGGAAGGGATCCCAGGTCACCTCGAGGCGAGCTGTGTGTTTGTTTCGTTCAATCGGAGACTCTGACATTCTTGAAACATATGGGTGGGTATTTCACAGGTTCTGTCAGTCTGGGCTTCCTGAGGTGTCTCATGTACCCCTGACAAGAAAACTGCGCAGAACAATGCTGAGCCCTTGTGCGTCAGGAGGTGCCCGCTGCGGCCCTTGTTCTACTCTCAGCGGCCCTTGTTCTACTCTCAGCGGGACAGCCCTCCTCGCGCCCCCCCCCCAGCCTCCCCTGCGCACTTGCTGACGCTTCTCCCCTTGTGGCTGCAAGCATGCATCCTCCTGACCCTGTTACCGTGCTGACCAACTGATGGACTAGATGAGTGTTCGTGGATAATGGATTTAACATTTATTAGAGAGAGAGAGAAAACACGACAGGGGGAGGCAGAGGGAGAAGCAGGCCCCCTGCTGAGCTGGGAGCCCCATGCCAGACTGGATCCCAGGACCCTGAGGTCATGACCTGAGATGAAGGCAGACGCTTCACCGATGGAGCTCCTCCAGGCATCCCTTCTGTTGTGGATAATTTTTGCCTGAATCAGTTTTCTGTTCTGCTGGGGCACTGCTGGCCCCCTACCCCCACCCCTGACACACCCCAGCCCCCACACCCCTGCCCCTCTGCACACCCCCATGCACCCCCATTCCCTGCACCCCCCACCCCCACATACCCACCTCCCCCACACCCCCCCGCACCCCACATGCCCTCGCTCCCGCCCCCCCATCCCTTGCACCCCATCCCTTGCACCCCCCCCCCCACCTAGTCTTGCCGTCACTGGTGTCCTTTGTTTTTTTTGCATGAGTGATGAGATGCCATGAGTGATGAGATGCCGTGTGGTCTCCCAGGAGAAATCCCTCCCACTTTCCAAGGCCGGTACCTCACACATTCTGTCTGCACTTGGGCTTCTCCTCACAGGGGTTTGTTCCAGAAACCCCCACAGGTCACAGAGGTGCCCATGGAGGTCTACCTTGCGGAGGGCTCCTGGGGGCATGCAGCTTGGCTGCTCAGCCGCTCCCACGGGGCCTGCAGGTTCCTTCTGGAGCATGAGGACCCTGGGGATGCCCCGGGACGTGCTGCCTGTAGCCCCCACCCCAGCCTCACCAGCAGCGTGGCCATGCCTGTACTTGATGCCGGCCTGGTGCTGGGCAGGGCGTATGTAATTTGTATGTTTACAAGATTGACCAATGTTCCATATGTTAAAGGACCACGTTTATATCTTTTTTTTTTTGTAAACAGTCTACTTATGGATTTTCCCATTTTCTATTGAGTTTTGGTCTCTTTTTATGTTGATTTTAAACATTTCTTTATATAGAGAGCTGTTTGTATTTACAAATTTTTTTCAAATTTCAGTTCTTTGGCTTTGTTTATGGTGTTTCTAATCATGAAAAAAAAAAAACCCACCACAGGCCTGTTGTTTTTAAAATTTTATTTTAGGGGTACCTGGGTGGCTTACTTAGGCATCTGCCTTCAGCTCAGGTCATGATCTCTGGGTCCTGGAATGGAGTCGCGCACCGGGCTCCCTGCTCAGCACAGAGTTTGCTCCGCCCCTGCTCCTCTCCCCCTGCTTGTATGTGCACATGTATGCTCTCTCTCTTTCTCTCTCTCTTTCTGTCTGAAATTAAAAAAAAAATTCATATTTTAATGGAGCAAAATTTATCACTCTCTAGTTTCATTGCAAATGGATTTTGAGTTGGAGTTAGAAAGCCTTTCTATAGCTGGGCTGAAGAGGAATCCTCCCATACATGATTTTTCCACTGCTTATATCACCCCCTCAGGTATTTTGGTTATTTTTACTTTTGGAGGATAAACCTTCTCCCAGTAAAGCTGGGAGTCTCGTCCTGCCTGTAAGTCTGTGCCCTTCAGATGGCATTGCTTCCAGTGAGGTTTTTGACTTCTTTGTTTCTGAAATACCTTCCTGAAGTTTTACCACAGTGTCTCATTTTAAACTGACCCTTTGTCCTATGACCTAAAGCACCTCTGTCCTGAGGGCAGGAGGCTGTCCTGGGGGTTAGGGCAGGTGACCATGGGCTGGCTGTGGGGCCTACAGATGTAAACTCCTTTGTTCCCTTGCCATAGTCATCCCACAACAGGTACTTCACCTTAAAGAAAGACTCTAAAGAGAAAAATGCCGAAGACTTGAAGGTATTAATTGAAGTAATATTTCTATTAGTGGAAAACTGGAATCCTCTAAATGTTTAACGAGGTTATCGCCAGGCTAAGCATGAAAAGGCCATTGGTGGGATTTTGGGAAATGCCACTGTGAAAATGATAGACTCTGAAACATGCTTCTGTTCCCTGAGAAAAAACAAACCAAACCTCCTATCTTTCATGATTGAAACTGACGAACCTGAGGCCTGAGTGGGAAAGTGATGGACTGCGGGCGCGGGGCGCAGGGCGTGGTGCCGCCGGCAGGTGCACAGCCTGGTCGCCGGCGGGTCCTGTGTGGTGGGGCCGGGGGCAGCATCGGCAGAGCTTCTGGCAGGCCGCGCTGTCCCTGCCACCGCCGATGGCGTGAGCCAGTGCAGTTGGTAATGGGGATGAGGTGCCCACAGGTTACTACAGGCAGGAGGGTGGGATGGGGCCTGGTGATGTGGGAGGAGCCGGGACATGTGACTGGCTGCCTCCATCCGTGTGAATCAGGAGCAAGTGTTAGCCCTGACGGTGGGGCGGCAGGGTTGGGAGCTTGGCCGTAGGCATCTGCCATTGTGCAGTGTGTTCTCGTTCTAACTTGCTCTTGCATTGTTTTTTTAATTTAAAGAACCAGCTGCAGTTTAATCGGAGTGTTCCCACGCATTCCAGCAACTTGGCAGTCCGCTATTCTTGCCCACATGCGATCAGAATTGAAAAACTGAGGCACTCGTACACCGAGTCGCACCATCATCAGGATCTGGGTTTTAGGGACGGTCCTGATGTCAGCGGCTCTGCTTCCTTCTCCATCATCTCAGAGGAGAGGCTCAGCTTTGCCGTCCACCTGGCCAAGAGAGATGTGAAGCGCAGGCACTTTGAGGAGCATGTGAAGCAACACCATCTCAGCAGGGAGCCGCAGGTCTCCCAGGCATGGGGACCCCACAAGCACAGCGTGCCTGAGCATAGGACGCAGAGGAAGGAGTTGAGTAGCCGGGAGACGTGTCTGTGTGGCTGCCAGCCATCCCCGGTGGGAGCTTCATGCTCAGGCGCTAAGGTATATCTGCACACGCCTCGTCCCACATTGTCCTGGCCAGCCGAGCTGCACTCGCCCCCCACCTGTGACCCAGGGCTGGAGCCACACACCAGGACAGGCAGCCACCATTGCCTGCTGGAGGTCCAGCGACTCCAGAAGGAACTGAACACCTGTATCCAGAAAATGGAAGAAGTAGCTCAGAGAGGTGAGACACACTGGATTCCTTACTTGGAAGAGCTGCCTGGGGAGAGGCATAGTTCCAGCACATTCCTTTGGGACCCCGCCCACTCCAGTCCCATACGCACTGTAATGGGGTGAGCTCATAGTCCACGAGGCAGGAGGACTTTGACTCTGCCTGGAGTCTGTCTTCCTGAGGAGCCAGCCCCGCCCTGGCCCCCCGAGTCGGCAGAGGCACCTGACATAGTCGCGTCCTATAGGTTGGGGCACTGGTTGGTGAGGCCTGGTGGCCAGGTACCTGCTATCTGAGCCTCTGGTCTTGTGGGTCCTGATAGCATTTTATTCTGTAATGTTTCCTGTTTTATTAGTTCTTCTGGCAAAATTATTTTTAATTTGCTCCAAATAGAGCATAACATGTGCATGTTCAGGTAATGCCAGTAACGTGGTGGCATTTGCCTGGAGCTTGGGGCATGAGGGGACATCTGACCCCCAGGCACAGGGGAGGTTGCTTGGTCATCCCATATGGGCCCCCATGAGTGCTCTGGAGGCCCTGTACTGCTCTGGGAGTAGAGAACCCACCTTGTGGGGAGTCTGGGGCTAGACCAGCAGGTGGGGGGACAGAGGAGCCAAGCTTCCCGATTGGGGAGTGGGGGAGCCACGACTGGGATGACACGGGGTCTGTCATGAGCCTCTGCACTTGGGATATGTGGGGCAAGGTGTGGCGCCCTACAGAGCTAGCCGTGGTTGGATGACGTAGAACAGAAGCAGGTTGGTGAGGCTGTGGTGGCCCGGGAAATAGGACTTGTCCTGAGCTTCCAAGCAGCCAGCGGAAGGGGGACCTGCGATGGGGGTGGAATTCACCATGTGTATGACAAAGCTGTACGTATGGAAGGCCCCTCTCCGTGGCTGTCCTGACGAGTGTGCTGTGTGGCACCATGGGCATCACAGTGAGGGCACGGCTGCTCGGGATGGTTGCTGTGTGTCCCCGGCGCCCCTGATGAAGCCTTGCTGTCAGGAGCTGTGCCCTGAGGGTGGGGCCTGACGCAGGGTATAGGGAGCTCGCGGTTAGGTGCCCTATCGTTTATTTTATTCTTTAAGATTTTGTGTATTTATCTTAGAGAGCGAGCAGGTGTGCACCTGCAGAGGAGGGGGTGGGGTGGAGGGAGCTCAACAGACCCCCTCCCGAGTTCGGAGCTCCCTCCCACGGCCCTGAGATCAGGACCCGAGCTGAAATCAGGAGTCAGACACTTAGACTGACCTACCCCAGTGTCCCTTGTGTGTTTATTTTTTAGTTTAAAATTTCGTTTTGTCAGAAATCCATAGTTCTAACCTATAGCAGAAACGTTGCAAACCCACCGCCACAGCGCCGGGCACTTTGCTGCGGCCCCTCTGCGGACGTGCCCCCTGCGCTCTCAGGTGCTGCTCTGTAGATGGCTCGTCGCAGAACCACCAGCAGGGTCCTTAGTGGAACCCTGCCCAAGCCAGCATCCCACATGACCCACATGTGTGGTGCCAGAGTGTGTCAATGCCGTGCAGCCCCAGCGAGACAGAAGCTGTGTGGTTTGTGGGCGCCCATGAGGGGGTGTGTGTAGCCACAACTCAGATTTCAGAGTTTTGCTTTTCTCAAAATTCTTTTCATCATTTGGCCTCTAAATGAGTAAATATTAAGTATTTGAATCATAAAATATATTTGCATTAACAAAACATGGCTTTTGTCTGACTTGCATTCTGGGGTTTTATGTAGGAGCTTGTTTTGGATAAAGGTATTTGAAAACCACTCCCCCAGGAATGGATGCCCGCATGCCCCTCAGACTCTCCCAGTAACAATTTCTTTGTGTGTTTTGAAAACGTGGAGCACCCATGTATACACGTGTGTGCTTCCTGGCAGACATAGGAAGGCTTTGCACACTCAAGCAGTCTTAATGTGTAAGAAAGAATTACTCTTTTGGATTCAAGATAAGAAAGTATCAAAGAAACGTCCCAGAATATAAAATAGGCCAGTAAAGGGTTTTTGAAAAAATAGAGAGCATTACAGGTTTTGGCTCAATATAAAGAATTTTAGGGGCATCCGGATGGCTTTGTCGGTGAAGCATCTGCCTGCGTCTCAGGTCATGATTTTGGGGTCATGGGGTGGAGTCCCTTGTCAGGCTCCCTGCTCTGCGGAGCATCTGCTTCTCCCTCTGTGGCTCCCCCTGCTCATGCTCGCTCTCTCTGTCAAATAAATAAATAAAACCTTTGAGGTATATGGATTTCAGTGGTAAGGTGCTTCTTGGTGGTGTAGGCCGACTGCTGGGGACTGGTTCTGGGACTCCACCCATGGTGGGAGCGTAGCCTGAGGTTCTTGCATCTCTTCCGTCTGTGAGCCACACATGGGCCTGTTCCTTCCTCGTTTCGTGGCTCGTGGAAGTTTTTTTTTGTGGGAGCCCCAATTTTTTTTTTAAATAAAACTAGAGATCTTCCACTGTGTTATGTCTTGCAATGACTGAATTTTTCATGTGATTATGTGGCACCTAATCCACTTTTGGGGAAACACTTTTCAGATAGAACGGAAGAAGCTTTGGATCCAGATGAGGAGCGGCGCGTCCGCATCAGGAGGCAGGAGCAAGCTGTGCGCTCGGCCCGGATGCTGTATGTGCTGCAGCAGCAGGTACGGGGGTGGGGACCAAGGGCGGGGGCGGGGCAGCGGTATGGGTGGGTACCGCACAGAACCTCAGTGTCCCCTGTCTCAGCCTCGCGGCCCGCTGTGTCCTATGTGTCTTGTGTTCATGAGGCTGCATTTCCTGAACACGAGCACAGGTGATTTTTTTTCTTCCTGTCTGCCTTTGTGGTGTTTGTGACCTATTTCATGGCTGACTCGCATTCTTTAGTTGCAGAGATGCTTGTAAATGTGCATTTGAACTGCGATGCCTCCTCCTGAGTTGGCCTCTGACTCACTTCCCGTCACCTGAGTCACATATCGGCTTTGTTGCTTGAACCGAAAACTCAACATTTTTGTCTCAAAGAAGGTGCCTGCTTTAGCTGTAGCTCTGTGTTCTCGTGGGGGGTGTTTCCATCCTCGCTCCACACTGGCTGTGGAGGTGGTTCTGGAACACGCCCTCGCGTGCCTGGGGAGCGCTGTGCTCTGTCACCACCTTGACCCTAAAGTTGGGGACTGTTTTGGGTGCATGAGGGTACAGCCTGGTCTCGTTTCAGGTGACTTGACTTAAATAGTGTTATGCTTGGACAAGACATGCTGTGTCCTTTCCTATGGAGAAGATAGTGGACGGGGCTGAAGTCTCCACTTTTTCCTCTTTACCACACAGGTGAAGGAGATCCAGGAGGAGTTGGATAAGTTGAGCCCACAGAAGATCAGACACACCAAGAAGGTAGGACGCGGTTCAGTTTGTCATAAGCTGCCCTTGCGGTGTTTGTGGGACATGTGCGCGGGTTCTCTGCTCCACCATGTGCTCAGAGCACATGGATGTGTGTCCCTGGTGCACGTGCACGGTGAACGTCCTTAATGGGGGGGGGGGGTCGCCCTCCAGGGAACAGAAGGTAGATTCTGCTGGTGTGAGAAGTGGGCGGGAGGGAGGGAAGGACCATTTGTCACCAGAAAGCTGTTACGCACTCGCATTCCCTCATCGTGGGGCGGTTTCATGGTGGAGCACTGTCCAGGAAGAAGACAGGTTGCGAGTGCCCGTGGGGGGTTCATGTGCAGAAGTTCTGACTGTGGAATGACCCCCCCCCCCGCCCCGTTCTTTCCAGTCGTGGGCGATGTCACGGCTGGCCGCTGCCCACCGAGGAGCTATCCGGGCCTTACAGGTGCTGGTCACCCAGCTTACCGACCGCGGGGAGCACCCCGTCCCTGCGCGGTGCAGGGAGCTGGGAAGCCTCATCCGCCAGCTCTCACTCTGCTCCGCCAGGCTGGACGCAGACCCCTCTGTGCCCGACGTGGTTGTGGACATCTTGCGGCAAATTGAGGTACGAACTGGACGCCAGGTTTCGTTAAACGTGCCTTGTTTCCAAGCAGGGAAGTGATGTTTGCTGTCTGGTTTCGCTGGGATCTGTGAGGAAGACAAGACAGCGTGGCTGCCTGGTGACGCGAGCTCCATGGAGGATGGAGGAAGCGCTCTGTTTTTCACTTGCTGCTTTTGTATTCTATTCTGTAACGCTGCACGTCAAGTCGTGTGAGAACGGGCGGCTTGGGAATGGAATGGGCGTTGACCCCTGGCCGGGTCCGCAGGAGTGGTGCTGGCCAGGACACTCCACTCCCTGGCCGTGCCCGTGAGGGTTCACAGGAAGGCAGCAGCACCCTCTGCAGGTAGCGCCTTGATGTGCGTGCGCTCCAGGTGGAGTTTTGGGAAGAGGTGCTTAGAGACTTAGGACAGCTTGTAGCTTTGTGCTGTGGGCCGGCAGGTACTGGCCTGGACAAGATGGCAGGAGCAGGATGCCCCACTCTGCCCTTCTGCCACCCTGCGGTGCCATCACATTGTCCTCACACTCTCCCATTGCTCCCTCCCCAGAGTTGGCTCCCTCCACCCATCCACAGGGACTCCGGAGGACAGTACGCTGGGGGATACCTCAGGGTGACTGTACCGTTAAGCAGCCTTGGTGGCCCCCACGACCCCTCCACCTTGAGTATCGCCAGCCTGATGGGTGTGGTTTGCGGGGACACCGGGCATGGGGAACTCACCACAGGAGAGCTGTGGGGGTGCACACCTTCCGACAGCGTGGCTGGTCATGCAGTGCTTTTTAAACTTTCTTGTCAGACACGTTTTGGGCATGGCGATCTGTTCAGAGGGTGTGTCTTCGCCGTCCTGGGGAGGCCCCGGGGGGCTTCCGGTCCCTTCCCAGATCCGAGCAGGAGCACTGGAATGTGACGCTTCTTCACGTGTCTGTCTACCCCACTTTGGAAAACACTCAGTAACCCGGGACGCTCCTTGAGTCCTGCTGACGAGCTTCCTGTCCCACAGCTTGACGTCCTTCTGCTGCACTGCCACCCCGAGAGCCCCTAGGGCTGCGTTCAGTCGTCCTCAGCAAGTGTGGAGCGGCTGCAGGCCAGGCCCTCAGTGTGCGGATGAGTGAGGGGCCATGCAGGGAGGAAATGACCACAGCCCTAGAGACGTATGCTACACGTGAACCTTGTGCTTGAGCTTACGAGATTTTTTTACTGAGAGTTAAGATGCTTGTGAAGCCCATGGGATCAGGTTCCAAAGACCGTGTGAGTTATAACATGCGGTGGATTTGGATGCCTGTGAAGTACTTCTGTTCTTCATCTCCGTGCCCCTGGCTTCAGTGAGTGGGCTGCAGGACAAAGTGTGCAGGATTCCATTCAGTGGGTAGATGCCCTAAATAAGGTTTTCAGGCTGAATGACATGCCGCTGGCTGTTGGATGACGCAGCTGTGTGACCACATATTCACGTGGGACCTGGTTTCTGGGTTTTGTGCAGGCTCTGGAATCCCTCCTGGAAAAGAAGCTGTCGCCAAAGAAGGTAAAGACATGTTCAACGGACCTGCGGCGCAAGTTTCCTGTGGGCAGCCATGGGGCCTCGGAGAGACGGCACAGCCCTTCGCCGCAGAGCCAGAGGAGGCCCCTCGTGGCGAAGGAGACACTTCCGCAGGAAGCCACGGGGTCTTCGGGCACCAGGAAGCTCTCCGCTGGTAGGTACCTGGATGGTCTGAGGCAGGAGCTGGGTTCTCACGTTCACTGCACTGAGGGGGCAGGGCCTAAGCCCAGCCCATAGCAGGTGCACTGGAGCCCAGAGAAGCCAGTGGCAACCAAAATGTGTCCTGGGGCGGGAGGGTGGAGGGTCCCCTACAGAGGAGGGCGGGTGATGTCAGGTTCTTTCTTCCCCCATCCTGGTGTTGAGGTCACCCAGGGGAGATTTCCTCAAGGGCTGGTGGTTAGAACTCTGCCTCTGAAGGCTCTGTATGTAGATGTCAGCGCCGGGTGCACATGCAGACACACGGGAGCACACACAGGGGCACATGCAGATAAACGGGCATGTGTGTTTCCCTGGCATGGGGAGTAGGTAATCTCTTGTTCCCCCAGAACTGGAGGGTTAGCCGCTGTATGTTTAAGTCCCCCGCTCCCGTGCCCCCTGTCTTCTCCCCGTACCCTCATGGGTGTTTGGGCTCCCCCTGCACTCTGGACCTCTTCCGCATCTGCGTTTATTGCAGGTATTTCGTCATTTGCTCCAGAAACCACGGGCAGATCCCTATGGTTTCCTCTTAACGTTGTACTTGAGTGTATAGAGATTTTTTACTGAGAGTTAAGACACTTGTGAAGCCCGTGGGATCAGGTTCTGTTTCAGGAGGTTGCTGTTCTCTTTGTTCTTCTTTTTCAAACTTCTGCTGATGGCGATTGCTGATCTTCAGAGGAATTTAGGAGTTCGTCAGGTTCCGGGTCAGGCGTGATGGGGGTGAGCCAGGCCTCCTGAGTTCACAGGCTGGACTGGGGAGGGTGGGGGGACCGCACTGTGCCCACCGTGGTCCCGTGCTGTTTCCCCCTGCAGGTGAAGGGACAGCATTCGGCGTAGAATTCCTGACTCTCAGATACTAGGGACCCCTAGACCCCCGGCTGGTTCTGCTCCATGTTTCTCATGTCATGGTTTTCATTGCGGCCTGAAGGGGATCTCTTTATCGCGTGTGGCAGTGGGTTAGAGCTCCTTCCAGTGTAGCCATGGTCCTGGCCCAGATCCCAGGTGGTGCCCACAGTCCTTCCCTTGGTTCTGAGACTGGGGTGCGCTGCTACGTTGCTGAGATCTTACATTTAATTGGCAGTATTTTAAAATCTCCTGTTGGTGCACGAATAACGATAGGTCTTGGTGTTTTGGATTTGATGAAATAATGAGATTTTGTTTGTTCTTGTGTTTTTCCAGATAGATGAGATCACCCACAAATAAGTTCTGCTTCTCTCTTTGCAGTTCTGTACCTTTTCTTTTTTCTTTCTTTACTGATGTGGTTCAGAGTAACACTGGCTGACAGCTGTAGTGAGGGCATCACTCCCACCAGATGTAATAGATCCGTTTATATGCAACACCTGCTCTTGGGGAGGGGCATATCCGAGTGCAGAGTCAGAAATGTTCTTGTATCGTCTCCTAATCTTTTAGATTTTCTTTTTGTCTGCTTTTTCCTTTCTTTTTTGTTAAAGTGATGGAGATGTGCGTTGACAGTGACTTGAAATTGTTTTTAAGATTTTAATATTGGACTTTTAATGTGCCAATGGTGTTGGGGTGGATGAATCCAGTAACCTAATGTTCCTTTTTCATTTTTTTAAAAAAGATGTTATTTATTTATTCATGAGAAACACAGAGACAGAGGCAGAGACACACGCGGAGGGAGAAGCAGGCTCCCTGCAGGGAGCCCGATGCAGGACTCCATCCCTGTGACTCCAGGATCACACCCTGGGCCGAAGGTGGCGCTAAACCGCTGAGCCACCTGAGCTACCCTAACATTCCTTTTTCAGCTGGAGTAGAACATAGAGGTGGAAAGTGTGCACAATGTAAGTTGAGAGCTCAGGCTGTCATCAGAAGATGACATCTGTGAAACCACTACGTAGGTCAAGAGGTAGAGCATTAGAAGCTCCCAGAAATCCCCTCTTCCCATCTCCCTGCCTCACCTCCATCCCCAGATTAATGGTTATTCTGATTGTTTATGCCGTACTTTGGTTTTTGCCAGATTTAAGACTTTACTAAGCTTTATAAAACTAGAATTGCATATGATGTACCGCTTTGGGACTGGCCACTTTCACCTCCTGTTCTGTGGGAGGTGTGTTTGTGGAGCCGTTCACTGCCGCATTCCACTGTGTGAACCTACACCGGTTCTGGCATCTTCATGAGTGTGTTTTTCCCGCTTTGGGGCGATGGCAGACAAAGCCTCGGTTTTCACCGTGTCTCTGGCCGGCGTGAGTCGGGTCGTAGTGGATGCGTTTGTTCAGCTGTAGCAGGTACAGACTTTTCGAAGTGGTCTGACCGGTTAGATGCCGACCAGCAGCGGACGTGAGCCTCCGCTACACATCCTAGCTGGCACTTGCCGTTACCAGTCTTAGTGAGTTTGGCTGCCTGCTCAGTGTGTAAACTATCATTCTGGTTAGTTTTTTTTTTTTTTTTTTAAGATTCATTTATTTATTTTAGAGAGAGAGAGCGAGAGGAGGCAGGAGGGAGCAGGGGGAGGGTAGGGAATCCAGGAAGACTGCACTGAGCATGGACACAACATGGGGTTGGATCCCGCGACTCTGAGGCCATGACCTGAGCTGGAACCAAGGGTCGGATGCTTACCTGAGGGGCCACCCAGGTGCCCTGATTGTTGCTCTGGCTTCCTTTCACGTCTGTGCTTGTGTAACGGGGTGAGTATTTGCAGGTGTTTATAGGCCACTTGCCACCTTTTGGAAAGTGCTCGCTCCAGTCTCCTGCCCTCTCGCCCACCTCTTTCACATTCTCCTCCTTGTTCTTTTCTTCCTTCCTCTCTCTTTTTTTTAAAATTGGTTAGCAGTTCTTCTTTTGGGGGGGGTTTGTGTGTGTGGACCTAGTCAGTGTGTGTGCTGGAAACCGTCAAGTGAGATGGCGCTGGTTAGATGTTGCCCTGGGATCTCCAGGGAAGCAGAGGGGTGGTTTCACCATGTCCCACATCACCATCTTTTCCCGGAAGTGTCCTTGCGTCTCTCCTTATGTCTGGTTTAAGCCTTTCCCAGTGCCAAAGTTAGTAAAACGTGCTCCCGTGTGTTTCCTTGAGGACTTGCATCTGAAATGATGATTATTTCCCCAAACTGACAACATGTGCTGCTCTTGCCGTACATGGTGTGTCCGCAATCAGTTTCCAGGCCCAGGTTCTCTGCTGCTGGTCTCGGCTGGGCCGGGGTGCATGCGCCGTCGTTACTATGACTCTTGACTGGGACGCTTGGCCCCTGGTTCTCCCAGAATGCCTTTGTTGACCTTGACCCTTGGCACGTCCACAGAAATTTTAGGATCAGGATATGATTCCCACCAGCAGCCCCTACCCACCCCCGAGATGACAGATGACATGGTGGGTCGTGACGAGGAGCTGACATCTCCAATGCCAGGTGTCGCTGTATGCAGGGGCTGACCATACGTCTTCTTGTAGGTGCAGACTGCATGCATTAATGCTGGTTCCTCTTCCCCTCAGCTCGTTCCTCTGTGGGGCCGTGCTCAGAGCTCTTGCACATGACATCCTCTAAGACGTGCGCCACTTGCACAGACGTCTGACTGGCTCTAGGCGTCATCTTGTGCCAGTGGCTCCACTGTGTGCATGGTCGTACTGTCTGTGGGGAACCACGGGTTCGTTTCCAGCTCCTGTTGCTTTTCCTCCTATCGTGCTCTGGTTTGAGTTATGGAATCGGCAGCCGGCTGACATGATGGTGTGCGCATGTCTCCTGGGATTTCTGCATCGTGGGCCTGAGCTTGTGCTGTGAGCTGCCCAGAGCTCTGGCTGTGGCCTGTTCCTGGCAGTTCTCTGTGATGCTGTTGCTGGGCACCACGGAGCCAGGTCTGCTGAGCCTGTGTGACGCTTGCCTCGATCTGCATTCCCACCCTGGGCTTCACGCTCCGCTGACCTTCTGGGAGCTTCTGTGAAGAGCTGGCAGTGGGTGTTCTTCCCTCGGCTGAGAGGTTATGTTTCTCCCACTCAGGTTCCTTGGGACTAAGGACGCACCTGAACTTTGAACCTCGTTCATGGGTCTCCTTGGCCAGGGCTTTCTGTGCTGTGCTTTACTATGTGCATCAAGGTCTCATGTTTTGCTGTTTCCTCTGTTGAGTTGAAAGTTAGTAATCAGGCCCGGTCTGTCCCTGCCACCGATGCTGAGGCGCCGCCTCTGCCGTGGAGGTCACAACCCTGAGTGCTGGCTGTGGTTCCCCGTTGCCCTCACGGTAGGCAGTAGAGCCGGGACAGTGCCTTCCCCTTGCCTGGAGTTAGCCTCCTGTCCCTTGGGGCACCTGCCGTGTCCCTGATCCAGTGATCGGGAGCAGCGCATCAGGAGGAAGAGGCCTCTGAGTGGCAGGCCATGGTGTCTTCGGTTCTGGGTGTTGAGGGCTCACGGTCCTTGGGGGCATAGCCTGCGCACTGGACTGTGGACTGCCCAGGAGAGCAGCGCCCAGAGGAGCAGCCACACGACCGCACTGTGACCGCAGCCGAGGATGTTCTGTGTCTGAGCGGCACTGCGTCATCATGGGGTGTGGATCCTCGTCCTTGTCCCACGGCAGGCTCAGGTGTCAGTGGCGCTCTGGATAGTCACCAAGTGCTGTAAAAATGCGGGTGTGTTTGGTTCCTGAGGACAGTCAGACGACAAGGGGACGTTGGATTGTGTCAGGCACCTTGTAGCTGAGGAAACCAATCTCTGGTGGCCACTTGAGGATGAGTTCTGTCACTTTTTAAATCCTAAAGCTGTTGTATCGTGGAAGTAAGTTGGCCGGTGTGGTTCCTCAGCATCTTCTGGAATGTTCTTGCGGTGTGTCTGTACAGTTGGTCAGGGAAGGGTGGTGGCACTGTCCCGCCATCAGCCAGGCCCTCAGGCTGTGCGGCCCCATCTCCTGTGTTGGCAGCTGGTTCCTGCAAACCCAAAACAGGCTTCAGGACCTGCAGGTCAGGTGTGGGCTCTGCTCGCAGTATGTTAACCGGTCCTGGCCTGCGGTCATGTTCCTTCTGCCCATGTTAGGTTTCTGGCTCTGCAGCTGCCCTCCAGAGAGGTACCGGGTTGGAGGTCCGGGCCCTGATGCTGGCAGGAGTCTGAATGCAGTTTTCCTCATAGCATGAAATATTTAGAACATACAAAAAAAGGATGAAAATTACAGATACTTGTGTACTCTCCAGGTTTAAGAGATTTTAACTTTTTTGCTTTATTTGCTTTAGTGTTTTTTTATTTTTATTTATTTTTTAAAGATTTTATTTATTTATTCATGAGAGACACACAGAGAGAGGCAGAGACACAGGCCCAGGGAGAAGCAGGCTCCATGCAGGGAGCCTGATGTGGGACTTGATGCCCGGACTCCAGGATCACACTCTGGGCTGAAGGCAGACACCCAGCCACTGAGCCCCCCAGGGATCCCTGTGTTTTGTTTTTAGACGTAAAATAGAACAGGTGCAATTCGGCTCTTCTTTTTTTTGTTGTTTTTAAGTAAACTCTACGCCCATGTGGGACTCGAACTCACGACCTGGGATCCAGCGTGGCTCCCCTGAGCCGGCTGGGCACCCCCCAACCCTTTCGTGTTTCCTGTCCCCTCCCTCCCTCCCCTAAGGTCCTCCTGTGTTGATTATCGGGTGGGCCTGCCTGCCGGTGCCGCTGGGTATCCATCTGTAGATGCACTGTTGTTTGCTGCCATCTGGACCTGGCACCCGCATCGTCCTTCTGCAGTCAGCTCCTCACGCTCGTCCGTGCTGATGCGTGAGCTCTGACTCAGGAGATTCACAGCTGCATAGTTTCCCTGTGGGAGCACCGGGGCTGTCAGCGTGTGCTCATGGGCATGAGTTTGGCTGTGTAAACACCGACAGGATGGGAGCCTTTCTAGGCCAAGCATGGGCCCAGGGGTGAAGCTGCAGTGTGGACAAGCCTCAGGCTTCATTAGAGCTCCCGAGTTGCCCTGCATTGTGGGCTGGTTCACGCCTGCAGCCCCTGGTGTTTCCCCAGTGCTCCCCTCAGTGCTACCTCAGTGTTCCCGTCGGTGCTCCCCTGGTGCTCCCTAGGTGCTCTCTGGGCACCGTTGTCCATCCTCGCCCCTGTCATCCCTGGGATCGCCTTGGGATCGTCACCTTAAGCCTCTCCCCCAGTCTCAGATGTGAAACGGTACTTTGTTGTTTCAGTTTTTTTTTTTTTTTTAATTTTTTTTTTTTATTTACTTATGATAGTCACAGAGAGAGAGAGGCAGAGACACAGGCAGAGGGAGAAGCAGGCTCCATGCACCGGGAGCCCGATGTGGGACTCGATCCCGGATCTCCAGGATCGCGCCCTGGGCCAAAGGCAGGCGCCAAACCGCTGCGCCACCCAGGGATCCCCTTCAGTTTCTTTCTGTTTCAGGATCTTTCTGATAACTGGGGACCATCTAATGTTTTTATTGACACTTCAGATTTTTCTCTCTGAATTGTCTATTTGTATCCTTTGCCTGTTTTTCTGTTAGATTATTGATTTTTCTTACAGATTTCTAGATGTTTTTACTATCTCCTGGATATTAACCGCATGTCCGTTGCATGCATCACAGACCCCTACTTCAGACTCTGGGCTTTCTGTTGAGTTTACTACACCTTCTTGTCTGGAGGAAGTTGCAGCTGCTGTAGTTAATTCAGGTGTATTGGGGATGTTCTTAAGAATGGCTCCTGCATGGGATCCCTGGGTGGCGCAGTGGTTTGGCGCCTGCCTTTGGCCCAGGGCGCGATCCTGGAGACCCGGGATCGAATCCCACGTCGGGCTCCCGGTGCATGGAGCCTGCTTCTCCTTCTGCCTGTGTCTCTGCCTCTCTCTCTCTCTGTGACTATCATAAATAAATAAAAAAAAAAAAAAAAAAAAAGAATGGCTCCTGCACCCCAACATCTTCATCCTATCTCCTGTACTTTTTTCTGAAACATTTAAAGTTTTCCTGTCACATTTATGTCTTCATTTAATTTAAACATGAGCAATCCTGAGCGTAGGGCGAGGCCCGTCTTTGTTTTGTCCCCATGGACGCTGGGCACTCTGCGTTGTACTGTGTGCTATGCCCTGCACTTCACCAGGCATGGGGACCTCTGGGGGTCCATCCTCACGCACCCCTGCCTGGTTGTGCTTCTCCGGAACCATCTGGGCTGGCATGGGATTGTAGTCTTATGAAGAACATTGGGACCAGCCTATTTTGATCCCCAAAAAATCTGCTTAGATTTTAATTGGATTTGAATTTGAAAGGATAGGCTACTTGGGAGAGGACTGACAACGTCACCGTGTTCTTTCCATTCATGAAAACAACTTACTCAGATCTTCCTTCATGTCCTTTAAAATGCCTTTGAATATTTTCTGTGAGTCTTATACATCTTTTCTTAGATTTGTTTCTAAGTGTCTTATAGTTTTTGTTGCCGATGCTAACAGGATAATTTTCTCTTATATTTTCTCTTATATTTGATACATGAGAATGATACTAACTTTCATATATTTTTCTTTTATCCAGAAACCCTCTTCCTCATTTAACTTATGTGTATATTGCCTGGGATTTTCTATGTAGAAAATATCGTCTCATCTTCAAATACAGATATTTTATTTCTTTTCCTGTTGCAAGATGAACATCACAGATGGAGCTCAGAGTGCATTCTGTATCAGATTGGGGGCCAGTGCAAGTTATGAGAAGTGACACTTAAATGCTTACATCGTAGGAAAAACACATCTGGTAGCCAGGTGGGGTGACCAGGGACAACGAAGGGGTCGGTCAGGAGATGCTGATACTATAGTCGCGGGTCTGCCCTGGGAGCTAGCAGGACAGCAGGAGGGGCAGGCAGGGCTGGGCCGAGGGGCCGGGAAGGAGCACGCGTGGGCAGTGAGCCCCAGTGTTAGCCACAGCCCCTGGGTTTCTGTGTGTGGGTCCATGTGAGAGTCACAGGGCAATCAATGACTCTGGCAGCAGCGCGCCTCGATGTTTATGGGCTGGGCGGGATGTCTGCAGGCTAGAAATCCTTGTCACCCACTTGAGTAGCATTTCCCTCTGTTTGTCTTTCTGAAATGTCCTACAGAGAAGTGTCTCCCTGGGGCAGTGCCCGCAGCGACCCAGAGCTCGGAGGATGTGATGGATGCGGAGATCCTTCTGGAAGAAGCGCTGCCTGCTCCAGACCCCAGTGCCAGCCTCTTGGCAGAGCCACTGGTCCTGGCAAGGGCCAGAGCAGCGGTAGTGAGGCCCGTGGCCGGGAGCACAGCGCTTGGAAAGAAGGAGGCCCAGGTGCCGGTGAGGCTGCCACAGGTATGGGGCGGCCCCCTCCATGGCCATGTCCATGCTCAGTGGCTGCTTGGTGGTGGCTCCGGGTAGTTTTTGCTTTTTTAACAAAAAATAACAGTTTCTAATGCTGCTCCCAAACCGGGCATTCTCTCTTGTCCTGGTTTGCTGAGACCCAAATTGATACCAAGGTCATGACTGGGCAGGTTATTTGAAAATTCAGTTGCTTCTGCTTCTGCTTTGGAAGATGTGAACTGGGAGGGGACAGAGATTCGCTTCCCACTGAAGGTAGGTCCTGACACATCACCAAGTGACCACGTGGCACAAAGGCAGCCTGAGGTCAGCACCCGCTGTGTGGAGCCAGCTGGCTTGAAGCTACCTCAGGTCTTAAGCGTAGCTAAGTGGTGAACAGGCCGGAGGACGCCTCCTGAGCTAAAGCCCTGATGGAGTTATTGCCACTGGACAGGCCGTGTGTGGGCTTCCACAGCCACACGAGTCTTGGCAGGTGGCCCTGGGATGGTGCTGGACCCTTGTCACCAGGGACTGATGGGTCCTGCTTGGATCAGGCCTGTTTCCGTCCCAGGCAGCTCCTTGGGGGTGCCATCGGCAGTGAAGACCGGCCCTTCCCAGTGTCATGGGTGCTCTTGGCCAGATAGCCCCATGCTTCTCCTCCATGAGATCACGGAGTATTCTAGAAACACAGGAAGAAACTAGCTCCTCTTCTGCAGATGAGAATGTCATGAAATTTATCTCTTTTTTCTTTGCTTAGGAAAAAGCATACATATGTGTAAAATACATATATGAAAAACATATATAAAAACATATAAAACATAGTTACGTGTATACATGCATGTGTAATTTTATATATATATATGTATGTGTATATATATATACATAAAGATGGCAAAAACAGGGTGTCCAGCTTCAGTCCTCACCCCACACCACCCCTGGCCCGGGAGGGAATATGGTGTGTACACTCAGTGTGAGTGCGCTCCGTGTATGGGCATGCTCCGTGTATGAGGTGCACTGTGTGAGTGCACTCTGAGTAAGGTATGTGAGTGCATTCTATGTGTGAGTGGACTCATAGGTGAGGTGTGCTCCGTGTGTGAGGTGCGTTCTGTGTGTGAGTACACTCTGTGTATGAGGTGTGTGAGGTGTGTTCCATGTGTGAGTGTGCCCCTTGCGTGAGGTGCTTTCTGTGTGTGAGTAGGTGCGTTCCGTGTGTGAGGTGTTTTCCATGTGTGAGTGCGCTCCTTGTATGAGCTGCTTTCCATGTGTGAGTACACTCTGTATGAGGTACGTTCTGTGTGAGTGCACTCTGTGTGTGAGGTGCATTCCGTGTGTGAGGTGTTTCCATGTATGAATGTGCTCCTTGGGTGAGTGCACTCCTTGTGTGAGCTACGTTCCGTGCATGAGTGCACTCTGGGTGAGTGTACTCTGTGTGTGAGGTATAATCCATGTGTGAGTGTGCTCCTTGTGTGAGGTGCACTCCGTGTGTGAGATGCATTCCACGTGCAAGTGCACTCTGAAGTGCATTCCGTATGGAGTGTGCTCCTTGTGTGAAGTGCTTTCCGTGTGTGAGTACACTCTGTGAGGTACGTTCCATGTGTGCCTGCACTCCATGTGTGAGGTGCATTCCATGTGTGAGTACACTCTGAGGTGCGTTCCGTGTGTGTGCATTCCCATGAGTGAGATACATTCCATGTGTGAGTGTGCTCCTTGTGTAAGGTGCATTCCGTGTGTGAGATGTGTTCTGTGTGGAGTGTGCTCCTTGTGTGAGTGTGTGCCTCGTGTGAGGTGCTTTCCGTGTGTGAGTACACTGTGTGAGGTGCGTTCCGTGTGTGAGTGCAATCCATGTGTGAGTGTGTTCCTTGTGTGAGGTGCGTTCTGTGTGCGAGTGCACTCCATGTGTGAGATGCGTTCCGTGTGAGGTGCGTTCCGTGTGTGAGTGCACTCCGTGTGTGAGGTGTGTTCTGTGTGTGTGTGCCCCTTGTGTGAATGCATTCCTTGTGTGAGGTGCGTTCCGTGTGTGAGTGTGCTCCTTGTGTGAGGTGCGTTCCGTGTGTGAGTGCACTACTTGTGCGAGGTGCATTCTGTGAGTGAGTGCGTTCCTTGTGTGAGTGCGTTCCGTGTATGAGGTGTGCTCTGTGTGTGAGGTGCGTTCCGTGGGTGAGCTGTTCTCTGTGTGAGGTGTACTACGTGTGTGTGTGTGTGTGCTCCATATGTGACTGTGCTCCATGTGAGGAACGCCCGCCCCTAGGTTTCTACCTCAGTGATTTCCACACAGGGTTCTGGTACAGCGTGGGGACCCCAAAGCTTCTGTCCACTGGAGGTTAAAACGAGCTCCTTTGAGTCCGTTTCTGTCTCTCAGGGCCCCCACAGAGCCGAGAGAAGTAGACCCCCTGCATCCCAGAGCAGAAGCCGCTTGCAACGCACGACGGTGTCATCCAGACTGAAAGTGAGCCAGCAGCCCATGAGGGAGCACAGAGCCCCGTGGGTGCCTCCGAATCCCACATCCCCACCGGCGTCTCCTAAGTGGTAGGTGCTGGTGCTTGTGCTCTGCGGGGCCGAAGCCACCTGGCCGCCCATCACTTAGAGCTGACAAAGCAGCAGCCTTAGTGTCCTTGAGGAGAGAAGCTATTTGGGTGAGAAATAAGTGAGAGGAGCTTGTCTAGGAGCCTGTTGGTTCCCTTTTCCTTCCCGACCCCTGTGGACGCCCCTGTGTCCACATGATAGATTCTAGTGCCTTCCTCATAGCTGAGTGTCCAGGGGCTGGTGTGGGGCCTCCGCCCTCATGGATCATCGTAGGCATGAGCAGATCTTGGCTGAACAGATGAGGATTTAAAAATAATCTTGATTTCAAGACAAGGTTTAGAATCACAGACCCCTGTGGGTCTCATGCTGTGGGGTCAGTGAGAATGGCGGCGATGTCATTGTGTGTCTCCATGGTCGCCACATGGCAATGACGAGGCCCTATTCCACAGAGGTAGGGCAGGCAGGTCCTCGGCAGCAGCGGCCAGTAGGTGGAACTGGATGAGATAAAGAGGCGTCTTTACCATGGGTCAGGAGCTGTGGAAAGCGCAGGGAAAGGGCAGGGGGAGGCGCCAGGGAGGCAGTGGGGCCCTCGGGCTGCCTTTCCTGAGGCCGGCGAGGTGGCGAGGAGCAGCCAGGCAGGGTAGGCACCTCTGAGACTCAGTGGACACGCTTGCCCATTCACGCTCACTTTATGGTTGAAGAAGCAGCGTCTAGAGGATATAATGCCTCATGTACACAGCGCAGCTGGATCTCAAGTCTGTGTCCTGCTGTGCGTTGTGTTTGTTGGTTCTAAATTCTGTTTCTTTTTTTTTTTTTTTAAAGATTTTATTTATTTATTCATGGAAACACAGAGAGAGGGAGAGGCAGAGACACAGGCAGAGGGAGAAGCAGGCTCCATGCAGGGAGCCCGATGTGGGACTCTATCCCGGGTCTCCAGGATCATACCCCGGACTGCACCATACCCCTGGTGCTAAACCACTGCGCCACCGGGGCTGCCCAAATTCTATGTTTCTAAGGGTGTGTTTGTGTGGATTCAGGCAGACGCTCATTAAAACCTCAGTCGGTAAAAAAAAAAAAAAAATAAAATAAAATAAAACCTCAGTCGGTGAACATGTACGCCGCCCACCCAGGAGCCCATGCCTGTGGCCAGCGTGCGCGGGGAGGGCAGCGGTGATGGTGCCTGGACGGCCTCCAGGGCATCCAAGGGGAGAGAACTTAGCGACACAGGTGTCTATTACAGCGGGCCTGCTGCTCCCTGTCCGCTGACCTAGTGGTGGTGCGTGTGGGGCGGGAGACCGTGTCCCCAGGCACCGGGCTGGGCTCTGTCCAGGCCCTGCCAAGGACCGCCAGCTGCGCAGGCGCCGGGGATGGCACGCGAGGTCCCAGTGGCGCTTCCCGTGTTTTGCAGTGCTGCCTGGCTGAAGGTGAAGCCGAGCCCCAGAGGTGCCACACGGGAACCGTCGGTCCCGCAAGCCGAGGCTCAGGTGCAGAGTTCGTCGAAGGGCGCTGTTGTGCAGGAAGCTGCAAGGTTTGTGCTGCTGGTTTTCCGGGGCCCCAGGGAGCCAGCTCTGGGGGGCTCCATGCTCCTGCGTGGGGATACAGCTCTTTATGTCAACCATCAGCCCCCAGGCTCTGCTCTCAGGGGCACGGCGCAGACAGTGAACTCCTGCACTTCTTGCTTCCTTCACTGTATCCCGTGGGCGCCTGTTGTCCGCCAGCTGCTTGTCTGTCTGTTGCGGCCATGAGCTCCATGGAGACTTCTCGAAATGGGGCAAAAAGACTCCTGGCCCCTGTGACCTATGGTTGTAGAAGGGATGTTTATGACTGTGATGTGAGGCAGAGCCAAAGGGTGAAAAACGGGGGCAGGAGGGGGCAGGAGGGGGACAGAGAGATTTGTGGGCCTGGGAACAGGCTCCCATTGGGGGGTGGGGAGAATGTTCTGGAGGGAGCGGTGCCGACAGGCTCTGTGCTTGTGTGGCCGACGTGTTTGTATTGCAGGAAAGTGAAAACGAGTGTCGGCTGTTAGGTAATTGGACTTGGAGTTAGCTTTTTCCTTCTGACCTCACGTGACGGAGCCATGCCTGGGCCCTGAGCTAAAGATACAGCAGCAGTGTTTTTTGCGGTCAGGCCAGGAGTTGTAAGGACAGCATGGCTCGCTTTCCTGAAGATGTTTGTGGTCGTTTTGGCACCATCCCGGGGTGTGTGCATGTCAGCGTGTGCACGGGGCCTCACGTGGGGAGCTCCCGCGTTAGCTGTGTCTCCATGGAGTGCCCACTGGTCCCACAGCAGTGTCCTGGGGGCCCTCACCCTGGCCAGCCTGGGGGACTGCGGCCTGCCAGGCAAGGTGCATTGGTCTGACTCGGTTTCCCCCCGCCAGACTCGCTTGGCTTGACGCCGAAGCTTGTAAGACATTGAAGGAGCTGGAGGAGCTAAAGGCAGAGGGCTCAGACCAGATGCAGCAGCAGAGGTGAGTCCCCGCAGCCGGGGAGGAGGAGGCATCCTCCTGTGGAGCACACATTGGTGGAGGCAGGGTCGCTGAGAGGTCGGCGTGCGCTGCCACTGCCCACCCCGCGCCAAGCTCCCGGTGGAGGAGGTGGATACAGTCAGGCGGGGAGCACGAGGCAGGTTATGGCTCCTGTGTGGACTTGAATGCAAACCTGATGCCCAGTGGGTGCGGAAGCATGAGATTTCAGCACGCTGGTGCCATCACGGGCCGTCCTCTCACTCCCATCATAACGCGCCCTGCAGCCGGGCAGCCAGGGCAGTCCTCCGTACAGTGTGTGCTCTGTTAGCGTCATTCCCTGCCATGGCCCAGCAGCTTCCCTGTGTGGTTGCCGTGTCAAGCTGCACGATGTCTGGGACACCTGGGGCACAGTCAGCTGAGTGCCCGACTCTTGGTTTTGGCTCAGGTCGTGCTCTCAGGGTCCCGGGGCTGAGGTCATGTCGGGTCTGTGCTCAGCAGGGTGTCTGCCAGAGTCTCCCTCTGCCCTCCTCACCCCCTCCCTGCTTGCCTGCTCTAAAAAAATAAATTTTAAATAAACAGAACAGCTGCATGATCATGGAGCTTCACAGTTGGAAGGTTGGTGGTATTTGCAATGGGATGGTCCCCAGTGAGGCTGTCTGTTGCCTTAGAGGGGACCCTGGGACCCCTCCCCACTGCCCTTCATCCAGATAGCAGGATGGTTGCCTGGGTGTCCTGCCGTCCCCGTGGGTGGTCATACGTGATAAATGCAGGTGCACAGCCCAGGACACCATGCAGGGAACGGGTGTTACCAACTGTCTCCCCACCTCCCCACCCCGGTGGGAACCCCGGTTCCTTCTTCCCCAGGGCGACCCACCATCCTGATCCACAGATGTGTCCCCTGCGGATGGGTCCCTGACACTTTGTATGCTGGAAACCCAAGAAGCAAGCACAGAGCAGGGACAGGTGGTGCTTTCACTGTGACGGGAGGAGCCCGGGCTCCCCTGGGACCCGTGTGTCCATGCAGGAGGTCACAGCAGGTCAGGGGCGAGTCCTTGTGTTCCGAGGGCGTGTGGACGAGCCGGGTCCTGTGGACCTGCGGGGAGAGTGCGGGGCCTCACCCTGTTCGTTTCCCGACCGTGCTGACACTGGTGGCATCCCTAACATTAGACACTGCTGAGACTGGCGGAGCCTCGTGGTTCGAGTTTGCACTTCCTTGCCATTGACCAGGGATGCGAGCCTTCCTGGTGCTCACTGTGAAGCGTCTGTCTGGGTCCTTTGCCCGTGTATTATTTTCATTGTTTTAATTACTGATTTCTGAGGCTTTTTGGTGTGGGCAGCTGGCAGGCGGACGTGCAGCAGCGTGGCTCACCTGTGCACTTCCTTGTGGTGGCTTCTGAAGGAGGAGCTTCGAGTTTTGAGTAGGATCCGTATGTTGATGTTTTCCTGTGCAGTTGATTTTGTTCTGTGACTGGTCTCAGAAGGCTTTACCATGCTGGGGCCCCCAGACATTGTGTGCTCTTCTGAGTGTAGTGGCCACAGTCGTAGCCCAATGAGTTCCTGGCTGTCACACCATGGGCTGCCTGGCCTCGCGGCCTGTGGAGGTGTGCTGTCTGGGCGCCACTGTGAGTCCTTCCCTTTGTGTGGGTCAGGGCATCTAGAGCAGGTGGTCTGGTGCCCGGGGTGTGAGCAGCTGGCTGCCAGTGTCCTGGGAGTGCCCGGCATGCCTGCAGGTCTCCCATTTCCAGGACTCGTGCCACCCTCTGGTCAGAGGGCTCTGGGGAGGAGTGGCCAGACCTCTGTCTAGTCAGAGGGGCCTAGGATGCAGCATCTTCCATGTGCAGGCGCCTTGGCCCAGAGTCCTGGTCCAGCAGCCCCGGGCCCATTGGCGTCAATGGGGCATGTGTGTGGATTCTCCGCTTCCCCCGTTACTGGCCTTGAGTTTGGCTTCATCAGCTGGCTGCGGTGGGTTACATGTTGTCCTGTCATCCAGCACTTTCCCCGTCGTCTCTGGGTGTGTGTCCAACTGCATCATGTGGACTTTGGGGGAGGGAATAGATGAGTGAGATGTGTCCCACCTTTCACCTTTAGTTGTTTAAATGTAGCTGTTATTCCTCTGAAGCGTACAGAGAGCCTGATGCAGCTGTTGGAACATCCAGAAGGGTCCCCAGCGCGTCGGGACTGGTGATGGCACAGCACCTGGGCTCTTGTTGGAAAGGCTGCAACCTCTGCTCTCTCACAGGCCCAGGGGCTCGCTTGGCCCTTGGGATCAGGGAAGCTCCATACTTTGGTCATCGTTCAATTTCCCTCCACCTGGAGTCGTACCTGAATATACAAAATGGCATATTTTCTTGCTTTTGATTTTAATCCTTGGTTTTATTTCTACATAGTGTCTCTGCCGCCCAGTTAGCAGAAAAGGTGGAGGTGGCGGTTCTGGAGCGTCTGCAGCCTCTCCTGCTCAAGGCCCAGGTAATGCACTTGCTTCCCTTTGGACGTTCTCAAAACGGTTGACGTCCGTTGCTGAGAGGCCACCTGGCCCTCCCCTGCGCACTGTGGCCGTGGCTGTGGCCGGGTCCTCCAATGCACACAAGACACAGACACGGGGCAGAGAGGAAGCTCCACTTTTGAGAAAAGGGAGATTTTAGTTTAGGGAACGAGTTCAGGTTCTGCTTTCCATCCTCAATGAAGTAGATGTGGTGGTGGTGTTCACCTGGTCCTGGCCCACACCCTACAGTTTGCAACAATGGGCACACTTTCCTGCGGGCGGCGCTGGTGCACACTCAGTCCCTCCTGGAGGAGGAAGTAACAGATGCAGGCACCGTCCACTCTGGGCCGGAAGCTAGCAGCCTGTCCGGACCCCATGGGTCCACCGGTTATGGGAGCCGTCTGGTCTGTGTGAACAGATGAGCTGAGGGCCCATCACGTGTACATGGCGTGTGGTGTCCTGGTCCCTGAACAGGCCACCGGAGACAGGTATGCTCCATGTACGGTATGTGCTGCCGTCACTAGAGGCCTGGGAGGCTTGGGCGTGGAGAAGATGGGGGCTCCCGGCCACCCACTGGGGTGGCCTCCTCGCTCAGCACACAGGTGTAGGCTCTTTGGGTGGAGACACAGCTGCCCCGACCAAGTTCCTGAGGGGAGAGAAGGAAAGGACAGACACCAGGACAAACGTGCACCTCTGCACATGGCCCTGAACAGAAGATTCCTGCAGAGCCTGACGTGGCCCAAGCTGGGAGCAGCTCCACACAGCAGTTCCCTGGTCCTGACACGGGCTGTAGGTCCTCATGATGCACAGACATGCTTGTCTCAACAGAGAGTCAACTCCTCCCTGGAGGCAGATGCTAACCCGAGGGACCAGCTGCCCACAGACACGGCAATGGCACAGCCTGTGCAGGAGGTGCGTGTGGGTGTCCAGAGGACGTCCGGGGGCCGGGGGGTTCTGCTTGGGCGGTGGGAGCTGACGGTTCCTCTGTGGCTGGTGGAGTCTTTGCACCCACGTCAGGAGCCGCTCACCGAAGCATCTGGACCCCGGGGCTGTTCGGGGCTCTCCTCTCCCAAGGACAGACTGTGGCCGCGGTGCCCAGGGCCTCCATGGCCTGGTTTCCTCCTCACCTGGGGCCTCATGTCGGCGTTTGGTAGGCACGTGCCCAGCTGGGTAACAAGTGGGATCTGGCCTGGCACAGAGAATGCCGGGATTGGAGAGGACTCATATTGGGCTCGTGTGGGACTGAACTTTCCCGTCCGTGGAGCTCAGGTTGTGGGGCGGGAGCCGCAGGTGGTGCCCGGGACCTGCTGGGGTCCGGAAACAGTTGCGGCCGCCCGTGCAGAGCAGACACAGGCAAAGCAGGTCTGCGGGCTTGGGGAAGTGGAGCAAAGCTGCCCATGGGCTTGGAGCGGGGGTGGGGGTGGGCCTGGGGAGCACGTCTGCCGGGCCGAGGCCTCACTGTCCCAGCACACCATGGCAGAGTTGGGTCAGAAGGCTCCTGTGCTGGAGCCCAGAGCCTACCATCCGCACGCAGCCAGGTCTCAGCAATCCTGTCCTGGCCGTGTCCCCGTGCCGTCACTGTGTTTGAGGGTTACCAGCCTCACTCCTGAGAATTACTCTGTGAGCATACATGGGTGTGAGGAGACCCCGCTGCCAGCAGCTCGCGTCCCAGTTACATTGGCCCATGGCTGAGGTCCCAGGTGGCACTTGACAGCATGTTTGTAAATAACTGAGCAAACAGGGAGGGAGACCCCAGGTGTTGACTTGTGTGCCTTGCTCACAGTGTCCCAGGACTTGTCTCCAGGAGGTTGGGGGCATTTGGTCTCCTCGTGAACCACAGTTCTCTGTGGCCTCACCATCTCTGATGCCCAGAGGGAGCTTGGGGAGGTTTGGGGATGACGTGTTGCTCTGGCCATGCATAGACCCCTGCAGTGTGTCTTTCCAAAACGCAGGAGTGCTTTTTTTTTTTTTTTAAAGATTTTATTTATTTATTCATGAGAGACACAGAGAGAGGCAGAGACACAGGCAGAGGGAGAAGCAGGCTCCCTGCACAGAGCCGGATGTGGGACTCAATTCCAGGACCCCGGGGTCATGCCCTGAGCCAAAGGCAGGCACTCAACCACTGAGCCACCAGGGATGGTGGCTTGTTTTTAAGATTAAAAGTGATGCATGCATGTTTTTAAGATTAAAAGTGATGTGCACATGGCTAAAAATAGCTCAGCTAAGTGTGATGTGACCAGCTAACCCATACTACCAGGAGCAGCTATGTGGTGTGGGACCTCGCTTCTCAGTTCATACGGCTGTGATGCCGTCAGTGTGGGCTTGCTTCCTCTCTGCGACGGCACTGGGGTCCTTGACATTCTATTCCTGGCCGATGGGAAATCTTAAACATGAACATGAACATACATCTTCATTCACTAGACCCGTGTGCCTGGGTTTGCATTCTCTAGATTTTTCTGTAATTTTATTATGATTTTTCAGCTGATTTTTTTTCATTAAAGATTTTATTTATTTATTCATGATAGACATAGAGAGGCAGAGACACAGGCAGAGGGAGAAGCAGGCTCCATGGTGGGAACCAGACGTGGGACTAGATCCCGGGTCTCCAGGATCATGCCCTGGACCAAAGGCAGCACTAAACTGCTGAGCCACCTGGGCTGCTCTGGAGATTTCTTTTAAGAAGGATCAGCTATTCTTTTTGAAGTGAATTTTGACACTTTTTGTCTTGGGGGAATTTATGCATTTCATTTTTTAAAAAGATTTTATTTATTCATAGAGAGAGGCAGAGATACAGGCAGAGGGAGAAGCAGGCTCCATGCTGGGAGCCCGACGCAGGACTCCATCCCGGGACTCCAGGATCACGCCCTGGGCCTAAGGCAGGCGCTAAACCGCTGAGCTACCCAAGGATCCCCTTTCAGCTGATTTTTATTTAGAGTTGTTCATTTCTTTATATTTTTAGTGGCCATTTTTATTTTTTTCTGTGATAGGATAGAAGATTTTTTTAAGTTGCCATGGCAGGAGCTGTTCATGGCTGTCTCCACACGCATGGGCTCACGCAGCCCTTTCAGCTCTGAGGCAGGACTGTTCCCATCCCGCAGTGAGGTGAGCACATGGCACAGTGGGCAGAGCCAGGATTCTGCGCCTTACATGTGCCCCGTTCTAGAGCCTAATGCCCTCACTGCCCAGCAGATGTTCTCTGAGGGCCTCCCTCAGACCTCAGACTAGATGGTAGACGTATCTTAGGATCTGAGGAAACGAAGCACACATGGCCATGTCTACAAAGCATAAAGCACATAGTGAATGTAAGAAATATAAGATCAGGAAACGCTAGTAGAGGCCTCCAGGGTCATGGGTACAGAGAGTGAGGACGGGGAGCCTTGTGGCATCAGGAGCAGATGCTTTACAGAAGCCTGGAACACACCTGTCGCTGCAGTGTCACACACCCGCCAGTGGACTGTCCTGGGCACAGCCCAAGACAGCGCCGCCCTACCGCACAGGAGGCCACTGTGCTCTGGGCTTGCTGAGGGGATGGGCGCCAGGCTTCCTGGGGGTCGCTGGGCTACTTGGCCAGCGTCCCTTCAGGTCCTTGACTGCCTTTTCCACCCCTCACTTCTCTCTGCTCTCTCCGCCCTCTCCCCTCCACCCTTCTGCCCTCTCCCTGCCCCGCCCTCTCCCTCTTCTTCCCCTCTCTCCTCTCCCTCCCCTAACCTTTCCTCCCCTCTCCTCCCTCTCCCTTCTCTCCCTTCTCTCCCTCCTCCCCGCCCCTCTGTCCCCTCCTTCCCCTCCTTTGCCTCCGCCCTCTCCCTCCCCCACTGCCCTCTCTCTTCTCTCCCTCCCCTCCTTCCCCTCCACTCTCTCCCTCCCCTCCCTCCCTTCTGCCTTCCCCTATCCCCCTCTGCCCTCTCCCTCGCCTCCCTACCTCCTGCCCCTCCCTCCCCTCACCTCCCCTCACTCCTCTCCCTCCCTTCTGCCCCCTCCCTCCTCTCCCCTCACTCTCCTCCACCCTCCCCCTCCCCTCCCTCCCTCCCTTCCGCCTTCCCCTCCCTCCCCTCTGGTCTCTCCTCTTCTTCCCTTTCCTCCCTCCCTCTTCCTCCGCTCCCTCCCATCCCTCCACCTTCTCCCTCTCCTCCCTCCCCTCCCTCCCCTCCCTCCCCTCCCTCCCCTCCCTCCACCTTTTCCCTCTCCTCCTTCCCTCCCTTCTACCCTCTCCCTCTCCTCTCTTCCCTCCTTCCACTCTCTCCATCCCCTCCCACCCCTCCCTCCCCTGCCTCCTCTCCCTCACTTGCTTTGTAGGCTGCTGTCCTGGACCCACTGAGGGACCATTTGGAAGCCTCAGCTCCCATCGGGGGCGGCAGGGACAGCCCGTACCTGGAGACCCTGATGCTGCGGATGGAGGAAATAGAGGTGAGGTCTGGGGCCGCCCCCAACACTTCTGCCCAGGTCTGGAGAGTCATGTGGTCCATGTGGGGCCTGGGGACAGTCACTCATCCTCCCCAATGGTCAGGTGTCCTTAAGGCTAAGGTGAGGAGGTATCCGTGGAACCCAGGCGTGGCCGTTCTCCTCCCTTGACGTCTTTGGTAGGTGATGACTGGAGCCAGGACCATCAACATCCCTCCTGGCATGGGGTCCCAGCAGGTCCCAGACCCTCTTACCTTCTTGGGTTCCCACGATTCACAAGGCTTTTATCACACGTTTAGACCTCAGATCTGCCGCGGTGCGGCCCAGGATTGTTCAACGCAGGGACATGAGACACAGCGAGGGGATGGGGTGTGGCTGGGGTCCCAGAGCTGGGGTTGCTGTGAAGGAGACACATCGGGAAGACAGTCTTCTGTTGGTGTTTGAAAGAGACGTGTGGTTTGCTGTGGTGCTGCCACGGGGTCCCCTCTCAGGGCAGCCGTCGGGGCCTGCAGCATCTGGCGTGAAACACATGACTCACGTGGGACGTGGTCAGTACTTGGCACATGGCACAGTCCTCTTGTCACAGCAAGTTCTGGGGGATGGTGCTGTTCTCCGTTACACGCGTTACAGCACTTGCTTCACTAGTTTTAGACTTTGCCTCGTGAGCTCCCATCCTGGCCTGGCAGCTGCCCATCTAGCTTGGGTCTCGTGTGGAGCTGCTGCGTCCTGAGCAGTTACAGTTTGTAATGAAACTGATCTTTTCTCATAAATTAAACTTTTTTTTTTTTTTTTTTTTTGAAGAACTACCAGGAGACCGTTCGCCAAAGATACAATAAAATCGTATATGCTGACCCTCATCGTTGGATGCAGGAAGGAAAAACGGGTGAGTGTCCCCCACGTGGATCCCCTCACCTCAAACACAGGAAAGCTGCAAACCTTTGGCCATGGACACACGTGGATCCACTCGGCCTCTGTCCACCTGCCAGTCACGCTGTTTGGATGCCTGCCTTGGTTGCAGGTTCTGTGTGTGGGACCCTGAGCACGGCAACGTGTATCAGAAATGTGTTACGTTTCTTTATGGCTTTTTTTTTTTTAGATAAAATTTACATGTAATAAAAAGCACGAATATTAATTGTGTTGTTAGATGGGTTTTGGCAAATGGGTCCGCTTTGCAGCTCCTGTCAGAGGTCAGATGTCACCTCAGTAAAGTCCCTGCGCTCATCCCCCATCTGGGGCCCCACCGGCCTGGCTCCATTGTGCGGCTTGCAGGCTAGGATGGCACACGCACTATGTCGCATGGCCTTGTCCCTCAACTGGTGGGAGCACCCTTTCCCGCGTCCCGCGGGCTGCAAGCATGAGGCGAGGCTCCACAGGCCAACACGGAGGGGCTGGCAGGGCCGGACACCCACCTTCCCTGGCTCGTGGCCCTGTCCCTCCAGACACTGCTTCCTTGTCACCCATCCCTCCCCGCCGTGGCGGTCAGGACCCTGGCCTTTCTGGCAGGATGACACTTGGGCCCACCTGATAGTTCAGGATGCTCTCCCCATCCCAGGGTCCCCAACATCAAGTCCCCATTGCTGTAGGGGATGCTCGCAGTGTCCAGGACCATTGGCAGGCATGTCGGGGGCCGCTGCCCTGCTGCCACGCTCGGGTCAGCGCTTACCGCGGGGTTCTCCTGGCAGGCACGCCCTGTTCATCATCTGCCTATGATCTATGCTCGGTTACGTCTGGCTTGGACTGTTGGGGGTACGTGTGCTGTGAACACAGTCACATATAGTCGTGTGTGGACATCGGCTTCTGTTTCTTTTGGATAAACACCAGAGCAGGCTTGCCAGGTTGCAGCATGGGGGTGTAACTTGGTCATGGACTGCTGGGCCTCCCTGCGGAGTGGCATTGCCCACTGAGGCCGGTGGTCAGTGATTGCAGCCGTGGCAATGGGCGTGGACCATGTCCCCTCAGTTTTAATTTCATTTCATTGATGAATAAGGACGTTTAGGGTGTTTTCCTGTGATTATTAGCCAGTGTTGTGTGTCTTCACAAGGCATCCAGATACTTTGTATATTTTTAAAAATTGGGTTGTTTTTTGTGCATTACATACGTTGTTTTAATACCAGCTTTTCTGGGATGGGATTCAGGTTGTGTAGGATTCACCCATTGGGAGTGCAGTTCCGTCTGTTGTGTGCTTGCAGAGTGTGCAGACCTCACCCCGTCCGACTCCAGCATGCGTCCCCCAGAAGGAAGCCCTGTGTGTGCGGCCGCCTTGCCTTGGCAGCCGTGAGTTTCCTGGCAAACATCTGCCAACATCTTGCCCGGTTTTCTCAGATGTGTTTTGTTGGAAGCAGACATTTTTAATATCGAAAAGTCTTATGCCAATTTTTTCTTAGATTCTCGTGTTTGACCTAAGAAACTGTTGCATGCCACCAGGTTGAGAAGGGGGTCTGTTGTTTTCTTGGAGGAACTTTGAGGTCTGGTTCTTGCGTGTGGGTTCATGGTCTGTTCCCAACAATGGTTTCCCTGTGACCTGAGGTAGAGATGAAGGTTCATTTTTCTGTTTTCTTCCTAAAAGAAGGCCCTTTGTTCTCGCCCCGTTTGTTGAAAAGACGTGCACATTTCTCCTCATTTCATGAGGGGCAGATGCAGGCCTGTGAAGCTCCAGCAGGAGGCCCGTTTCTGGGGCTGGATGGTTGCTCATCAGTGGCCACTCTGTGGATGCGGGGAGGTGCTGGAGGTGCTGGAGGTGTGCACAGAGCAGGTGCGCAAGCATCGGGGGCGGGAGGCCGCAATGCTGCCCAGGTCCAGGCGGGGGTTGGGGGTGTCGGGATACACCCATCACACTGCACTTTCACAGGAGGGTGAGCCAGGTGAACACAGAGCTCGTCTGGGCCTGTTGTTTTCTGTGATTCCCAAGCCCTTGGTCTCTCTGCGGTTCATGCGGCCAGCTGTGGAGCAGCTCTGGGAGGCAGGTCACATGGCTCCACCTATGGGGGCTCCCCCATCCCCCTCTGGAGCTGGGCCCCCCTCCCTCTCTTCCTCCCTCCCCACCAGCTCCCACCCACCTGTCATGACCACCGTATGTCAGAGTCGCTGCTGGAGGGTCTCCTGTCCCACCTAAGCCGCAGGTTCCTGAGCCAGTGTGTACCCTCCTCCGTTGCGTGTCCTACGACGCGTAGCATGGGCTTCCTGGCCTGGGAATCCGTGGCTTCCAGCATCTGTTGGTGTGGGAGCCAGGTGCTGGGGTGGGTCACCCTGAGAGCCGTTTGGCCCCTGGACACAGAGTGGGCAGCCTCATGCAGAAGCCCATCTTACCCAGGACTCCCAGTGGGCATCCCCTTTTCCAGGCCAGTTTAGAGGTCTAGTGGCTGCTGATGACTGTGTGGAGGCCAGTGCACCCTGGGGAGGCGTCCTGCAGACCCCGAGAGCTGATGCTCCCACCCTGGAAGTCCCAGTGGGCATCCTGTTGCCCTTGCTCTGGGTATGAGCTCATTGGCATCACAAAACCTCAGAGGGTGATTTTTTTTATTTGTGCGGCATTCCATCTGTACCTTCCTCTCCTTGGGTGAAAAACTGAAAACTTCTCAGTAGTATTTTTACAGAAACGGACGCAGGCAGCATCTCTACCGTGTAGGAAATCATGGTTGTATCGCTGGGGCAGGCCCACGGTGCCACTTACCTCAGGGAAGGACATGCTTCCTTCTACACTTGGAACACATTTAATGTGATGAGTAACCCGAAGCCCAGAAGAGCTGTCGACTGCGAGGTCTAGTCAGTCAGTGCTGACTGTGCTTGTGCAGGTTCCCAGCAAGGCTGAGAGATGAGCAGGATCGGCTCATTAGTGTTGAGATGTGAGCGCTTTTCCTTCCCCAGTCACAAGACCATTTAAAGGTCAAACGCTGGAGACTCCCCAGCGGGTGGCTGGTCCTCACTGAGCCAGAGCCCAGGGCTTTGCACACACTAGTTCGCGGCACATCCTTGGGGCTCACTGGTCGTCTCACCCCTTTCTTATGGTGACTTTAAATTTGTCTTTTCTTGGGACACCTGGGTGGCTCAGTGGTTGAGCATCTGCCTTCAGCCCCGGGCATGATCCCGGGGTCCTGGGATCGAGTCCTGCGTCGGGCTCCCCGCAGGGAGCCTGCTTCTCCCTCTGCCTGTGTCTCTGCCTCTCTGTGTGTCTCTCAGGAATAAATAAATAAAATCTTAAAATAAATAATAATGATAAAATAAATTTACCTTTGCTTTGAAAACCAGAGCGTTTTTGCACTGCTGGCTGCCCCGTCAGGCTTGAGAGATGATGGTGCGGCCTCCTGAGGGGCCTGGGCACTAGGACGGCGCTGGGAAGCTTGCCGGCCTCTCTGTATGTGCAGTCACTGTTTGCCTCTCCTCTTCTAGAGCAAACACTCGCAGCAGTAAGTGAAAGGCCTCTCTCTCCTCATCCAATCAGGATCACCAAGACCCCCGCTCGCAAAAACCCAGACGTGAACATCGTGCTGGAAAGGCCCCAGACTGGCAAGTGAGTGGGCTGGGGTGGCTGTGCTGGCTGGCCCATGGTGTTGGCACACGCGGGGCCCCGATCCCCCAGCCGGGCCTTGCCACGCTCTTGGGCAGGTGCCAGCGCCACCTGGCTTGTCTTTCCAGGGCAGTGTCACAGGGCTTCTGCATCCAGCACTGCCTACAGGATGGGGACCCCTTTGCGGTTGGGCGGTCAGGGTGGGTGGGGGCCTTGGGTTTGTTCAGGTGGAAGGAAGACAGGCCTTGTGATCTGGGATCCAAACATCTCTGTGCCCATTTCTTCTTTGTGTCAGTTCCTTGGATGAAAGCGTGGGGCCCGACGAGGGGTCTGACAAGAGAGGGGTTCCCCTGCTGCCCCTTCCAGAGGAGTATCCGCGGAAGAAAGGCCAGGCCGCCCTGCGGGTGCCCCCGGGCCTGCGGCACAGCATCGGCGACTACTGCAGCCGCTTCGAACAGTACCTCCGCCTGGTTGGGCATGAGGCCGTGGGCACCTTCAACCCCTGGCTGCTGGCTGAGAGGTCAGTATTGTGTCTCAGCCGCACCTGAGAGCCAGGTGCCCAGTGCTCACCTACGGAGGGCTGCCAGGGAGACTGGGCTGTGTCTGGGCCCATCTGCGGGCTTGTCTGCCAGCTGCCGCTTTGGGCAGGGGAGCTAGAGGGACAGGTGTGTGATCCTGCATGAGGAGTGCTAGGCGGCCTGCTGTCAGGTCTGGGACAGGATATACGACACCATAGGGTGCGGCGGGCAGGTGGGGGGTGGCCACCTGGGTCCTTTCACTCCTGGATGGGGCCCTTCCTGTGCATACACGGTGCTGTGACAGACACATGTACATCCAGTCCTTTACCTGCGCCAGATGCAAATCCTGTGGGGGGCGGCACCTGACCCTGGAGCTGCAGACCGCAGCCCCCCCACCCCACCCCGGCCCCTAATGGTGACCAGCTCCTCCACAGCAGCCTCAGGCCAGGGGCAGGATGGAGGATGGGATCACCTCTTTCAGTGGCTGATTCTTTTAAATGCTTCTGCCCCTTCCACGCGGCCTCCTGCACACCGATCCCCACAGCCCCACAGGCCCTTTAGTCCGTCTCTGGCCTCTGCCCCCCAGTTTTCTCTGAGACCCTCTCTCCTTCCACCCAGATCAACTGGTGGCTTGCATTCTGGGTGTCCCTTCACCACCACCTCCACATCTGGAAACCACCCCCCCAAGGGCCTCCACCTGGGGCTTCTCTGGTTTGCAGTGCACACCTTGCTCTGTGTGGGGAAGACGCTCCCAACACATCAGGTCCTCATGCTCCCTCCATGATCTACACATCCACGTGGCTTCCTTCTTTCACAGGAGAGGGCAGGTGGAGGCCTCATTCCCTGGCCCTCACCTGGGTCCCTCCCCCCCCAACTCCCCTGCCATCCACTGCCTGCATTCCCTGTGCCTGGGGGGCCGTTGGCCTCAGGTTTCTCCTCCCTTGGAGCTGCTAGTCTGTTTGGATCCCACCTCCCGCCCCCCCTTCCTTCTGAGTCTGGGTCGTTTTTCATTGGGTCCTGTTCCCTCGTGGCTAAGGCATATCTGTTTCCTTCTGTGGTGGGATCGTGTGTGGTCCCTTGGCTGACCCTGAGCCTTCCTCTTGCGGAGTGTCTGGGGTGCAATCTGGTTGAGCCGCACATGTATTTTCTGGAAGGGGAAGGGCACGGGGAAACCCAACTGGCTGTGTGGTCACTTGCACACCATCCCCAAACTGACCGGTTGTGGGTCACCTGGCATGTTGGAAAATCCAGAAAAGACTGAGGAAGACGGTTCTCTGAGGGTCCTTCGTGTAATTCTGCCATCCTGCAGACGTAGGAAGCACTCAGCCCATGAGGAGCACACAGCGTATGGGCACCTGGTCCCTCCAGTGACAGTTCCCACACATCACAGCTGCGGGTTTTCCCTCCCCGCCTCTCATTCCTTGTGTGCATGTGCTGTAGGTCGGGGCTGCAAGGACTGGATCTTGGAAGAGCAGCCAGGAAGCGGCATCATCCCAGAGCCGCGGGCATGAGGGCAGTGGGTGTCTCGGCGCCTCCTTCCCCCCCAGGAGAAGCGCTGCTCCTATTGGAGAGCAGCAGCAGACGTTGTGCACGGGCAGAGGTGGGAGCGCTGGTGGCCCAGGCAGTGACGTGTTTGTGGGAGCAGACTCGCCAGGCGTCTGGGACACTTGTGATCAAAAAGGGCAGATGGAAGCTGCATGTTTATCTGTCCACCCTGAATCCCCACCTCGGTCGTGTCCCCAGTGGCTACGTAAAGCATGAAGCCATAGGTGACGGCAGGCAGATGAGCAGTACAGGGTGGAAGGCGGCATGCAGCCAGACGGGGGTGGAAGGCCCGGCAGACGGGAGAGCCAGTGCCAGCCAGGGTGCCGCCGGGGCCGTGGAGACCGGGGACGAGGGGGCCAGACACCCACGCTTGAGCACAGCCGATGGGCCAGGCCGGGCGCCACAGCAGGTGGACCCAGAGAAGCAGGGAAAGCCCCAAACCAACTTGGAGTCAAGGACACAGTCACCCCAGGAACCGAGCCCGGGATACAGCAAGAAAGGGGGAAGTTCTTAGAAATTAGAGGCATGATGGCCACAGTAGCTCACTGGGGAGCTTCGCGTGAGAAGCCAAGACTCCCATTAGGAGAGGAACGGACCCGAAGACAATAGGGTGTGTGTGCGGGGAGCTGGTGTGCATGTAGGGCTGGGAATGTGTGGGGCTGGTGTGTGCAGAGCTGGTGTGCGTGCGGGGCTGGGTGTGTGTGCAGGGAGCTAGGTGTGCGGGGCTGGGTGTCCACAGAGCTGGTGTGCATGTGCATGAGGACACCCACTGCCTTAAGGCAGGAGCAACATAAGCAGCTGCTCCCAGGGGCTCTGGGCTCATCTGAGGACGTGCTGACAATGTCTGTGGTCAGGCTGAGGTCAGTGCTCACGGGAATGCAGGGCGGCCGCTAACGCAAGAGCAGAGTCAGGGTCCAGGTTGTGGCACGAAGATCGTCACAGAACCTCACGACACCCGGAGGCGGGAGAAAGAAGGCAGAAGATACCCCACATTTTCATAGCAGGAGCTGAGATGTAGCAGAGTCGCATTACCTGGAAGAGATCATGCATGTCAGCGAGATGGGGGGTGGGCAGCTCAGCGGCAGCACCAGACGTCCAGGTGGGGCTCTGTCCGTCTGTGGGAGTCACACGTCCCTTGCGAACGGGGCCCCTCGCCCTCCGCAGACCAGTGTGGACGGGGCCCTAAGTTGGACCAAGTGGAAATGTGCACCTCCTGGTATTTCCCATAAATAAAGTGATCTCGGGGAAAGGGCGGCAGCGGGTGGTGGGAGCAGCATGGACCCTGAGTGCGCCCTCGGTGGAGGCATAACTGCGGCTGCGCAGTAGCTTCCGCTGTGTGGGCATCTCAGGCTGGGGGCTGCCAGCTGTGCACACCTGCTGTGCGGGAACTCGGTCCTGCAGCAGAGCGGACGCCACGCAGACACTGGCGGACGTGAGCGCATGTTGGTCGGTGGGCAGCCTTGGGTTCCTGACTGTCATAGTCCTTCCCGTGACGTGCCCGAGGGGAGCATTGCGGGCAGGGGTGGGCTATGGGGCCCAGGCACTGCCCTCTGCTCTGGGAAGCAGGGCCTCTCGCCTCCCCGCCGCCCCCCTGGGTGAGTCCCACTCCGCGGCCCCTCCGCTTGCAGCCCTGCCGTTTGTCTTCCAGCTTTTCCGAGGAGCTGGTGGACGAGGCGCTCGGGGCCGTGGCCGCGGAGCTGGAAGATGCCTGCGAGGACTATGCGGAGGCTGTGTTCACCTCGGAGTTCCTGGAGCCCGCAACCTGACGGTGCCCCCTCAGGGTTGGGGTCTTGCCCGTGGCTGTGCCTCTGCATCTCCTTGTCGTGGTGATGGCTCTGGTGGTTGATGATGGAGGCAAGGTGCTTCCTGGGGCCCAGGAATCGTGAACGATGACAATATAATATTTTCTCAATGTGTGATTTTCCTACTGAAGTAACTATGTTCGTCCCGCTGCTGAGTTTGGGGACATGAGCATTTGGACAGGTGCCGGCAGGTGTCCTTCCCGGGGGGCCGCCAATCCCTGGAGGCAGCCAATCTCTGGGGCTGCCAAAGGCTCCTGTGCTCTGGGCCCGCAGCTCACGTGCAGATGGAGCCTGGTGCCCCCTGCTTGTCACGGCCCTCAGCCTGCTTCTGCCCCACAGATGAACTATGATGTCCAGACTATGGGGTCATAGCTCTGTCGGGGTCCTCGAGAGGGTCCTAGGCTCCGTCCCTGCGTCCCTGGCCGGTGCTGCCTATGTGTGTGACCCATGGAGGAGCCGGGGCAGGAGGAAAGGCCCAGCAGATGCGGGGAAGCCCTGGTCCTGGAGAGAACACGTGGGGCCACGGTAGCTGGGTCCTCACGCCCCCACCCAGTGGTGGTTTTCCAGAAAAAGAAAAGGAATGTGCATAGAAATAAGGCCACTTCCTGGAAAAGTTTCCTTCCATTGGCAGCCTGAGGTGTGTATGTGCCACGAATGGCAGGTGGCATGAGGCTCCCCCAGGGGCAGGGGGAATCCTTGTGGTGCCTGCGGTGTGGATGCATGTTTGGGTGACCACATGAGCTGCTGGGTCACACCGACTCCTGCAGAACTGGGCTGCATGTGATGCGGGGGATCAGCAAGGCTCTGGGGTCAGAGGTCTTCACCAGGAGGGCGCATGGGCACGGGGGTCAGCGGGCAGTGGCTCCAGGAGCTCCAAGTGGCTTGTGGGGCAGTTTATAGTGTGCGGATTCTTTAAATAAACTCAGGATTTTACATTTGTGCGTGTCTGCCTGAAATCATTCCGCCTCCCTTCTCCCCAAACACAGGACTGTGACTTAGATGCCCCACTGACACCTGGAGGGCACACCAGGGCCTCTGCTGCCTGTCCATCCCTTCCCCCACCACCACCCCCACCCACCCCCGCCGGAGAAACGGCGGTAAGGTTCGTGTTCATGGAGCCTTCCCTGGACGGGACGCTCGTGGCACTGCATTCCTGCTTCCAGGGGAGACAGGGCCCGGCCATCTGACCTTGACGCACCTGCTCCTATGTGGAGCTCCGCTCCGGGGCACCCTCCTGCCTCATGGGCCGCAGGCAATGACCCCACGCTCCTCACCCCCTGCCCTGCTGGGAGGGCTCCACAGGCCCAGGGCTCCGGGTTTCCCTGCGTGGACACTTGAAGAAGGGAAGGGCCGTGGCCGTGCTGCCCACCCCACAGCCAGGGTCCCCTGGGCCCGAGCTGACGACCCAGCAGGTCCCTGAGACGCCTGTTCTGAGGCTGGAGGCCAAGGCTGGGTGAGGGGCCGCCCTCTACCCGCCTCCCCTGCTGTATGCATCTGTGTCCATCCTGCCTGGTATGCTGGGTGGGGTGGCGTGGGGTGGGATGGAGAGCCGAGATTCCCCCGGGACATTGGTCACCGGAGGATGGAGGAGAGAACCCACGCCAGCATCTCCGTGGATGTTGGCTGTTAGCTTTGCCCCAGGAGCCTCCCCGGCCTCCGCCCTCCTCTGGGCCTTCCTGCCCATGACCCCAGCTTCCCCCTGCCTCACTGTCCAGCCCAGCATGTGGTCCCCACACACCTTCATCCCTCGTGGCCCTGGACAGTCTCCCGGGAGCTGCCAGGACTTTGCATTCCGGGCCACATCCTGAGGCAGGGGCCGCAGAGCCAGTAGGGGTAAGCCTGGGGTTGTACGGACTCCGGGACGGGGCGTGCCCCCTGCAGCCTGTGCTCTGGTTCTGTGAATGCCTGTCAGGTAGACAAGCTGGGGTGGCTGACAGACCGTGGGGGACATAACTTGCAGCATGGCGTCCAGCCTGAAGTGTTCACGGTGCCCCTGCTCTCCTGTGACTTCAGCGGCCCCAGCCCTGCCCTGGCCTTCACCTCACCTCCTAGGGGCATCCTTCCAAGCAGCAGGGGCCCCCACCTGGTGACACACTACACACCCAGTGCCCTGGCCCCACAGTCCCTGGGGGCCCCTCCCTGGCCTGTAACAGGTCCATCCTGACCTCACCCCGGGTTACGTGCTCCCCGCAGCCATGCTGACGGACCAGGCGGGGGTGGGAGGGCAGCTTCGCTTCGAGGGCAGCCAGGGCACCTGCCCGGGGGCGCCTCCAGAGCCACTTGTCTTCCGAGGCTGGGCAGCCTGTGCTCCACTTGTGGAAGGTTGGCTGCCTGCCATGGAGACACAGGGACAGCGGAGGCCATTCCCTCCTCCAGGGGCCTGAGCACGGAGGCGAGAGATTGAGAGAATGGGAGCTGCGGTTGGGGCCGAGGGGCTGACTCCTCTTTCCTGAGCCAGGGCTGTGTTGTTGGTGGTCTTCATGGGGGACGTGGCATTTAAAGGGGGCCTTGAAAGATGGGCAGGGCTGCGGCAAGGGCAGAGGGACCTGAAGGCAGAGGGGACGGCCCGGAGGGAAGGCCACAGGTGGAACATGGTATGGTTAGGTGCAGGCGACAGGGCGGGATGGCCCCCCAGTCCCACAGGTGGCCCCAGGCACGCAGCTCCCCGGCTGTGTCCACCCTCCCTGGGAAGCAGGATCCACCCCAGCCTGGGTCCCGGCCTTTCCTCCATGTCTACACGGGGGAGGCCCAGCTACGCGCCCAGCCGTGTCTGGTCCAGCCTCACAAAACCCAGCCTGGAACAGGTGTGTGAGGATCTGGACGCTGCCCCCC
The DNA here is from genome assembly GCF_905146905.1 of Nyctereutes procyonoides. NCBI lineage: Eukaryota > Metazoa > Chordata > Mammalia > Carnivora > Canidae > Nyctereutes > Nyctereutes procyonoides. Next base: position 58,853,266 of record NW_026575140.1, on the reverse strand, counting down.
GACAACGAAATGGGGCACAGGTGTACCCATGAGGCCCGTGGGAGGCCGGCAAATCCTGGGGCCGAGCCTGCAGGAGGCTGAGGGCCCACGGGCAGCCTCTCGGTGGCTGGCTCCATCCATGGTGGCCTCCTCACATGTCTGCTCCTGGTGACAGATTTTGCATCTGCTCAGTGTGATGGGGACCTGCAGGACATCCTGGTGCTTTGCTGCTGACATTTACTCCAGGATCACGAGAGAATCCCAGAGGCAGGGCCCACAGGGAACAGTGCAGTCCTCCCCGTGAATGTAGGCCCCGCTGTCTTGGCATCTGGAGGGAGTTGGAGGAGTGCCCACGCGGCAGGAGGCGTCTGGGGGATACCGTGAGCCCTCCCAGTGTCCTCATGAACTCAGTGGTTCTCGCCTCAGGCGAGATCCCGGCCCTGACCCGGGGCCTGTTCCCAGCTGCACAAGTGACTTAACCAGTGGTCAGGGTCTTGATGTTTGGAAGGGTCGTCTCTGAAAGTCTGGTAAAAGCTATAGAAAACATGCAGACACATGTACATGCATACAGGCATGTGCACACACATGTACACATACACATGTGTGCACCACCTGCATGTACAGACCTATGCACACATATAGAACACTGCACACATATGCACATGCATACTACCCATGTGTACACAGTGCACATGTGCTCATATATACACACAATCATGTACACCCATGCACACAAACATGATGTCCACGGTGCACTGTTATGTGCGTGCATACATGTGCATGGTGCACAGACAAAGCAATGCAAACATTTACATGGGCATGAGCACATGTATGCACACATACACACATGTAACACACACAGCTGCACTTTCAGGGGCTCACGGAAGGCCCCCTCCCAAGTGCTCTGCAGCGTGCCCGTGTGCTCAGCAGGGCCCTGCTGGAGGTGTGTTCTGACCACTCTCTGGGTGGACGGAGTAGGGTCCATTGCCCACCGTCCTGCAGAGCCAGGGTGGGCCAGCAGTGCTGAGCCCGAGGTCCCATGTTTGGTGTCCCCAGATTTGCAGTAACCTGGGGGGAGGCAGAGACCTGCCCCGGCTGGTGACATTGGAGGCCCAGTGGCTTTCACCAAGTTTTACTTCCTGCAGGTCAAAGCGGAGTTTGAGTGCCAATGATCACAGGTGTCGTTATTCCCCAGGTGTGAATGCTCAAGACGCTAGAGACCACGCGGGCCACAGCAGCCCCTGCAGGGCAGCGGTACTTGGGGGCTGCAGGGGTGCTGCCAACCCAGGACCTGGCGCTTGGAGGGGCGGCAGGCACTGGTGACCCTGGCTCCCCTGACACAGCCCCTGGAGGCTCTGGGCGCCGGTAACTCTGGCCTCAGGACCAAGTGCTGGGGATGGCGAGGTCCTGAGCCTCTGATCTGGGTTCACGGTGCAGCCTCCCCTCAGAAGCCTGCGCACCCTCACCTTAGAGTGGAGTTGGGGTGAGGCCGGATGTGCCCAGGGTCTCCGGCATGGCCAGCCTGGCCTGAGGAGCAGTGCAGAGATGCGACCCCTCAGCCCAGCGGGTGATCGTGGTGGAGGCTGCGCAGTGTTGGGCTTGGGCGGCTGGGTTCCTGCTGGCTTCCCAGGGCATCTACGCAGCCCCCTGGGGTCTCCCAGGCCCTGGCACACTCCACTTTTGCTTGAGACCCCGGGCGTGTGCGTGTTGCCACAGGATGTGCCGCACCATGTGCACACTGTCTATGCTGAGAGCTGCGGGTCGGTGGACACTCGCTGCTGCCCCTGGCAGTGGGGGCAGGACCACAGGACAGGGATGGGGTGGAAGGGCTCCTACTAGACAGCGATCACCCCTCCTCGGGGCACCGGGAGCCCCATCTGACCCCCAGAACTGGGGGCCCCCCCGCGTCCCCACCTGCGCAGCGAAGTGCCGGCCGGCAGGGGAAGCTGGCCTCAAGTGGGAGGCTCTGGGGGGGTCCCTCCTTGCCTGCCTCACAGGCAGAGACAATGTCAGCATCTTGGGGTTCCCTCCCGGGACCCCAGATCTGAAAATGTAACGCAGTGTGTGCCCTTCCCAGCTCCTGGCCACTGCACCCCTTCCTTCGGTGAGCACAGGTGGTCTTCAGCCTTTGGAAGCGGGTTTACACGCAAAGGGGATTTGTGCTCCATCTGCGGATCCCTCTCAGCCCTCCCAGCCCAGAGGGTTTCCGTGACCCTCCGTGCTTCTTCCATGGCTCATCTCGTTGGCACCTGCTCAGAGAGGTGTCTCCCGCCAGGGACATGGCTGAGCTGCCCACATCCCCGAGGTGCTTGGCACTCTGCGAGAAATCCAGTATAACCTTAGTAGGTGGATTCAACTCAGTTCCAAACACTTGTAAAATTCAGCATCTTGGTCATTAGTCCGCAGCCCTACAGCATGGCCGGAGGCCTCCCAGGCCAGGCCGCTGTGCCCCTGTGGGCAGGGTGTGGGCCTGGGGTGGGGGCAGCAGGAGGGCGGCCAGGTGAGGGTGGGCAGGGAGCGGGGGACCGGGGAGGGGGGTACTGGGTGGGGGAGGGCAGGGAGTGGGGGACCGGGGAAGGGTGGTACGGGGGTGGGGGGGTGGGGAGGCAGGGAGAGGGGTAGTGGGGGGTTTGGGGCCCGGGGGTCCTGGCAGGCGGTCCTCCAAGGCTGCACCTGCGCAGATGGGCCGAGCCCCTGCTCACGGCTGCCCTGCTCCATCCCTGGCCCTGTCTCCCCGCTGGAGGTAAGGGGATAGTGGGTGGCAGTGGCTGCGGTTGGACACCCAGTCCAGCTTCTGTGTCCTTGTCTGTGACATGGGAGCATCTGATGGGCTGCTGTCCGCAGTCACTGAAGTACCGAACACCTGCTGGAGCATGGCGGGTCTTGGGGGGCACCGGGTACCGCAGTTCCGGGGGTGGGACAGCGGACAGGAGGCAGAGCTCCTGGCCTGATAGGGGCCCCAGTTCCTGGCAAAGCCTGGGACAGGGGGTGGACACCATGGCCCTTCGTGTGGGTCCCCACCCCCAGGCCCGTTTTGGCAGATCATCCACTGCCAGAGCCCTGTGCCACAGGCTCTCCTGGGAGCCGCTGCACCCAGGGTGGACTGTGCCTCACGGCTGCTGCAGAACCCCGCCCCCCTTCCCCCCCCCCCAAGCCCCGTCCCCTTTCCCCCCGCCCCCGAACTGCAGACGTGGAGCTGAACTGTGTACCACAGTCGTGCCGAGGGACCCCAGGGGCAGAGGACAGTTCCAGGCCGTGGGCCCCAGCAGGAAGTCAGGTTCTTGCATGGGCCGGTCGTACCACGTGTCCGAGAGCAGTTTGCAATGCCATGTTTAGGGAAAGCGTGTCCCTGTCAGCCCCGCCATGCCCATGCTGTATGTGCCCGGAGTCTCCCGGCTGGGGGCACAGGCACACACAGCGAGGTCCACAGGCAAGAAGCCGTCATGTCCACGGGGCCCCTGAGGGCTACAAGAACAAGACGCCGTGTTCTTACACTGAAATGCTCCGCAGGAGGAAGTGAAGAGACCAAATCTACTGCTGTCGGCGTGGACGCAGCTCAGAACCACAGCAATGCTTTCCGTGCTGCCAGCAGCTGTGTGGAGTCTATGCACGCTCACCCAGGACAGGGAGGCTGCACCCGTCCTGCTCTGTACCATCATGTGCCCCGCAGAGGTGAGGCTCCTGCAGAAGAAGGGGCCCGGGGCCGGCACACCAGGGCCAGTGCAGGCGTGGAGCGGGGTCGCAGACACCCGTGCACGTGGTGGGACTTGGTCTCCTGTCCTGTTGCGCAGCTACAGGTGTGATCGGGAACTGCTGGGGTCCTTGTCACTCATGCCCATGTGTGGTTGTGCGTTCTGGAATCTGCGCCAACCATGTGAGAGTTTGGGGCCGGGATACAGTGGAGGCTCAGCTGACGGGTGAGTGGACAGCGAGCGCTCCTGCTGCACGTGGTGTGAGTGTGAGTGGCCTTGCTGGGGCCCCACACTCAGTAGCCCTGATGGCAAGCGCAGCTCGCCATAGTGGGAGGCGGCGGGGGGAGAGGAGAGGGACCTACTGGGCCACACAGCACAGCACAGCGGCTCCATCCCACTGTGCCGTCCCTGGAAACCCAGCCCGCAGCCCCGCAGGCGTCCTGTGCTCAGCAACGCAAAGCAGGCCGGGGAGCACAGTGCCTCTCCATGACCTTGGCAGGCAAGTTCTGTGAGACGTCACCCCCACGTCCTCAGACAACACCGAGGATGCGTTTGCACGGCTGTCTAGATGCTGCATCCGTGCTCGGAGGCACCCAGCAGGAATGCGGAGCATTCAGTGTGGCCTGTGGGGCAGGGCTGCCCCAGCGGGGGGGTCCTCACGCACCAGGTCCGAGGCTCACAGGAGGGGTCACTAGCTCATCTTCAGGGATCTTCTTGCCTCTTCTGGAGATCGCAAGTGAGCACACGGGCCACCTGGCACCTCCTTTACTGACTCTGCAGTGCAGGGCTGCACTGGTCCAGCTCCAGGGGTGGAAGGTAGACGCAAAGGCCAGATAGGCCACAGCTGCCAGCCAGGAGGGCAGGGCGCTGGGACCCTGGGTCTCCTGTGGGGGGGCAGGAGTTGGGGCAGCTCCACGTCAGGGAGGAGCCTCTGAGGCTGAGTCTGTGAACTGAGTGGCCCCAACGGCAGCAGACAACACCCGGAACTTCCTGGGGCCAGGGAGGTGCCTCCAGAGGTTCGGGTAGGGCCAGAGGTGAGGCCAATGAGGCCTCAGGCCCTGCCCCAGGCCCTCCCTTAATGTGCACCAGCAGCAGGCAGGGATGAGCAGCCGTGCCAGGCCTGGTGGGCACCGCAGGACCTTCCCTGCCAGCCAGCGTGTCCAGAAAGGAAATGAGTGTAGCTGGGCGTGAGTGCCTTTCTGTGGGGCTGTGTGGGCTCCTGATGATGGTCACTTACCTTTCCAAGTGCCCGGACACCAGCTGTCCTGACCCAGTCCAGGCCAGCTCCCGCCTCCTGGTGCCCAGGGCTCTGTGATGGGTCCATTCTGTACACACGTCCTTGGGCCTGGGAGCTGCCCCAGCGGGGACACCGGCCACAGAGCAGGGCGCCCAGGAAGTGTCCTCCCTCAGACAGCCCAGGGTGGTGCCTGTAAATGGTTGGCTAATTCTTCTTCAGGTAAGAATGATCTCTGTGATGCAGAAAGTTCCCCGCCCACCCCCTTAATCTGAGGGTGTTTGGTCCCGTGTCTGCTCTGCCTGGAGGCAGGGCCAGAACTTCCTTGGCAGCTGGTGATGCCACCCGCCGTGCACCTTCCTTGAGCAGGATGTGTTTGTGTGTGTTTGCATGTGCATGTGCACACATGCATATGCACACAAGCATGTACATATCTGCACACCACACATGCCCATATACACACATATGCGTGTGCTGCACGTGCATATATACACACCAACACATACATTCATATACATCCCACACATACATGCACATCCATACAAACCCACACACCACACATGCATATATACACCCACATATACATGCACACATGCCCATATACACATGAACACACATGCATATACACCCATACACATCTTACACATGCACACACCTCTATACACATCTACATGTACATGTCTCTAGATACATGTACACATGCATATGCATGCACACATACACACCTATACACATCTACAAGCATACATACACATGCACACACCTCCATATACATACACCCACACACATGTATGTATACGTGTATACAATACATGCACAGCAACACATATACCCCCCATATGCCCATATACACATGTACACATCCATATACACACATGCACACACATACATACACATACACACACATCTGTACACATCCATACATCAGGCATGCATATATACACAGCCACATACATATGTACACACATGCATATACACACATGCACAAACATATATATCTAGACACATTTACACCCACAAATGCCTATTCATACATGCACACACATACCCATATACAACACATGCATATATGGACATACACCCATATACACATCTACACCCATGCCACACACATGCCTATACACACTTGCATATACCTACAAATCCACAGATACACACACGTGTGCCTATGCACACTTATATGTATACATGCACACACATCTATATACGTCCACAGATCACACATGCATATACACAGTCACATACACATGCACACATATGCATTTAAACCCACAATCCCGTATACACATGTACACATACAGACACACATGTATACATGCATATACATACATGCAGACACATATACGTGCACACACAATATATACCCACATACATGCATACACTGGCACACACACATGAGGAGGTGCCAGGAAGTAGCAGGGCCCCTGCCAAGCCGCAGCCACTGTGAGTCAAAGGGCCCAGGGAGGTGCTCAGGCCCAGATGTGCCCCACCACAGGCAGGCCTGTTGCTCCCCAGCGACCATCCATGCCCACAGCCCAGGCAGGCAGGCCTCTCACAGGGGAAGGTGAGGACAGTCAGGTACCACGTACAGAGCACAGGCTTGCCATCCAAACCTGCATGACCACCAACTGCAGTCTCTCAGCTTTGTTTTCTTCTGCATGAACCAGGGATGGCACAGCACACCGAGGGTACCTTCGGCTTCCAGGAGCCACAGCCGTGGAGCCGCAAGCAAATGCCTGCCCACCCAGTCCCCATGGCCACACCCATGCCACACCCATGCCCACTGTCCCCAGGTACTGGGGAGCAGCTGCTGGCCAGCTGCAGTTCCCCACCTTGGCACTTCTGAAATTCTCTCTACTGGAGTTAGTGCCAAGGTCTGGTTCCAGGACCCAGAGTTCTGGGGACTGACAGACGTTCAGTCTCTGGCAAACCAGGACGGTTGGTCCTCCAAGGTGAAGCCACACTAGAGCATTTGGACAGAGGGGCCTGGGAAGCCTCGGTTTTGTTAGCTGGGGCACCACTCAGAAGGAGCCACACGTGGGTCATATAAGATGTGGATGGCTGCTTTAATGAAAACATTCCCATGGGCAGCACCATCCAAGGATGGAAGTGCTCTTGCCTAGGGTACTGAGCTTCCTGTCCTTAGATGTAATCAACCAGGAGGTGCAGGCCACTTGCTGAGGATCTGGCAGATGGAGTCAAAGCCCCAAGAGGTTGGTGGACTCGATGCTCCCAGAGGCCCCCGTAGCCTAGGGGAGCCAAGGACTCCCCAGGACCTAGGGGGACCTTGCAGTGAGGACTGAGGCTGGCCCAGGGGGCAATTCTCCAATGGACCTTTCCCCCAGGAGGTGGGGGTGGGCTGGGGCAGGTGGGGCACCACCTGCAGATGGTGCCTGAGCTTAGCCCTTGCCAATTCTGCAGCGGGGCAGGGCCTGTGGCAGTTCCCCCTGCAGCAGCAGGGGGTTAGGCGGGGCTGGCTGGCAGGTGTGGGGAGCCCATGGGCCTGGAGGCCCAGCCTGGCTCCCGCCCAAGCACCGGGAGCAACCCTGAGCCCGGGCCAGCTCCCAGCCGTGTTGAGCTGCACCCCACAGAAGCCTCCTTCCAGCCTGCTCCCGGGGTTGTCTGCAGTCAGGTCTACCAAGTGTGTGGGCCACTACTGGGTCGCTGGGCTCCCTAAACTCCGCTCCCCCCACACCTCGAAATCTCAGGTGGGATGCACGCGTTCCTGCACAGTTAAGGGCACCGAGGCCCCTTCCCTGCTGAGGCTAGGTCAGGGCCTGGAAGGTCCCGACCCCGGCGCGGGGGCTCTGGGAGGGAGGGCCTTGTCTCCCCGGCGACCATCCGGGGCTCCCCCTCTTCCCCTCCCGCTGCTCTGTGTCTCTCCCGCGCCAGGCCCTGGGTCTCAGCCTCCTCTGCCCCCCCGCCCCCGCCCCCCCCGCTGGTGTCTGGCCCGGGGGTGTCCCCTGGCGCTGCGCCCCCCGCGCCCCCGCCCGCGCCGCAGGGCCTCTCGCGTGTGCGCCCCCCGCGCGCTGCGGTGGTGGCCGGGCAGGGGTGCGGGGCGCCGGCGCGGGAGGCGGCGCCGGGCCCTTCGTCAGCCCCTCCCCGGCCGCGCCGCCGCCACTCGGCGCCTTTAAGGAGCGGGAGGGAGCCGCGAGGCGGCGGCTGCGGCGGCCGAGGCGCACGGGGCGGGGGCGCGGGGCGCGGGGCGCGGCGCGGAGTCCGCTCGGGCCGGAGGCGGCTGGGCGGCCGGGGCCGGGCCGGAGCGGCGAGGAGCGCGGGGACCAGCCGGAGCCCCCGCCCGGGACATGGCCCAGGCGGGCCGCGCAGGTGAGGGCAGGGCGGGCGGCCGGGGGAGGGGCCGCGGGCGCAGGTGAGCCCCCGCGCAGGTGGGCGGAGGTTCCGGGGAGGGCCGAGCGCCCAGCGTCCTTCCTGCACCCCCGGCAGCAGAGGCGCCGGGAGGGGCGCCGCGGGCGGGGTGGGGGGGCCGGGGCCGGTCAGGCCGTCCCCCTCCCCCAGGCGCGGGCGCCGCAGGGCTGCCCCGGGGCCGCCGCTCCATCCCACGCCCCCTGCGCAGCCTGGACGCGCCCCCTGCCCTGCAGCGCGCTCTCCCCGGGACGCGGCGGTTCCCCCCCAAGCTCCGTCAGGAGACCCAGATTTCTCCTCGGGAAGGAGGGGTGCCCCGCGCGCGCGCCGCCTGGGAGCCAACCCCGGGGACAGAGCATCAGGGTGGTGGGGGTGTGAAGGTGGGGCCTCCTCTGGGGCCCGTGGGCGGTGAGAGGCAGTGGGCGGCAGCATTCGTTCCTTCATTCATTCAGCCGGTCGTTCATTCACCCCCACGCGCTGTGTGTCAGGCCCGGAGCTGGGCCCTAGGGATCCGGAGGTGCCCGCGCTGGACCCCGGGGTGGGGGCGCCCACAAGGCTAGCCGCACACTGTGGGCTCAGCAGGGCCTGCTGGCGGGGCTGGCATGTGTGAATCCACCGTGAACTCATCCCCAGCCTGTGATGCTGGCAGGTGCTGTGCCATCCCCCGGGACTCGGCATTGGTCTGGCACCAACGCACCCCTCTACCCACCAGCAGCAGCAGTGCTGGAATGGGTATGAATTCCCCTGTACACACGCACACTCAGTGTGAGCACCCCAGGCCCTGTGCAAATCCATGGCCGCCCCATGGGCACCTCTTGGGATGCCCCTGTGCACAGACTGGGCATGTGGTTCAGGGCCCCCAGGAGTTCGGCTGGGGAGGGACACAGCAAATGTGGAGCCCATCTGAACACCTCCTTCTCACTGAGGAGCTGTGGGAGGCACCGGGAGATGACACCAGGCCAGCTGGAAATGCTGTGTCCCTCCCTCCTGTGAGAGCCCAAGGCCTTACCCGCCCCCGCTGCTCCCAGAGGGCAAATGGCAGGGCGTGTGTCCGCCCACCACCCCCAGCCTGTGTGTGCATGCGTGTGCACTTGCATGGATCACCTGCCGGGGCGCCGTTGTGTTGTTACAGTAGCAGCCAACGCATTCCAGGCCACATGCAGAGTGCCGGGGTGGGGGTGGGGGGATGGTTCTCACCAGCCACCCCCACCCAAGACATCCGAAACAGATACTCAGAGAGACAGCTCCTTAAGGTGGCCCAGAGAGTGTGGGCACAGCCTGGGTGCAGAGCCGGGTCTGTGGGACTCGGAGGGTGGTACGTGGTGGACTTTCTCTGTCACTGCCCAGTCAGGTGGCCCCCACGGATGGACAGGGAGTGCGGTCTGGCCCCTGCTCTGCCGTGGCTGAGAGTCCGCTGGACTGTTTTAGGGACAAGTGGAGAGCCGCCCTGCCTGGGGCATCAGCACCTCGTGCTGCTCCAACATCTCGTCTCTCCTGCCTCGGTGCTGAGTGTGGCCCTTCCCTTCTGGGCAGCGCTGACCCCTCCTCTGTGCAGCCAGGGACTCAGAAAGATGGGACTGTGCCCAGCCCTTCCGGACGACTCTGCATTTTGTAGATGTCCCCGGGCCTCTTCAGGCCCTGAGCCTACTGACCTGAAAACGGCTGTTGGGATGGTATGTGGGGGAGCTACACAGGTGAAGCTTTGGAACAGAGGCATCCTTGAGGACAGGGGCCCAAAGTGGGGCCGTGACACAGTGCTGGCTGCTCTGGACTGCCAGCTGCAGACAGGCAGGGCGACGGTCTAAAAGGGGGGTGACGTTAGGACCAAGGGAGGCTGAAGGCTGAGGTGGAGGCTGTGGGTGTGAGGGGCCTATGAGACATTCCCCCTGAACACTGGCCGGACGCCTGCGGAGTGGGGGGCAGGAGAGCCAGGGGTTGTGGAGCCAGCACAGTGTGTGACTGTGGGCAGGTGAGTGGTGTTCCTGGGCTCACGCAGTATGCGGCCCAAGCAGCCAGCCAGGGACCGTCACTGAAGGAGGCCATAGAAGGACTTCTACTTTGCCAGGAGAATCCAGGTACTTCCAGAAGGGATTGCGTGGATTAGAGTGCAGATCCCACACAAGTTATTGTCCGTTCCCAGGCCAGACCTGTGGTGGTGCCCAGCAGGCACCCAGTCTGGAGAGGAGAGGGGAGGCAGGGAGGGCCCGTGTTCTGCGCTAGGGCTACCTGTGGGCAGTGAGGCCACAGGCGGTATGGCTCAGTGAAGGCCAGCGGTCTCTAGGCTGCTGAAGTGGGGTAGGCAGGTGGCGCTGGGCAGGCCTGGGGTCGGGTCGGACAGAGGAAGAGGTGTGTGTGGAGGGGCACAGGAGGGCGAGCACCCAGAGGGTGGCTGGAGGCACCCAAGGGCGTAGGCCTGGGAGGGGTGTGTGGGGTGGGGGCAGGAAGAACTCAGGAAGTAGCACAGCAGTGGGGAATGGGACAGGGGGGGAGCCTGGGTGTTTGGTGGCCCTATCACCCACTGTGAGGGGGCGAGACCGGCCAGCAGAGCTGGCTCATAGGAGGGGCTGTTCTGTTCCCGCCACCCCAGTGTCGCCAGTGCCCGCGGTCGGGACCTCGTCTGGGCAGGGCTGGGCCGTCCAGGCCGGAGGAACCAGTTTCTGAGCTCCAGGTGCTGGCTCAGCTCTGGGGGGAGGTGCTGGCGGGCTGTGTGGGCAGGGGACTGATCTCGCAAGGGATTGATAGGCAGGGGACCCATCCCCCAGGGGATACATCTTGTGGAGGCCGGCTCTCCGGAGGACGGGAGGGGCTCCCAGGACCCTGGGAGATGGCAGGGGGTTCCAGGCATGACCCCGTAGTTGTCATCCTCATCATTGTGGACATGGGGAAGCTCCCAGGCCCTAGGGTGCCAGGATGGCTTTGCAGGGTCCCCTTCCTGGGGGCCCAGAGCCAACACAGGGGCTGAATCGGAGGCCAGTGTCCCGGCTCAAGGCCTGTCTGAAATTTTGCCTTCAGGAAGCCTTCGGGGACTTTCCTGCAGCGTTGGAGGTGTTGCAGCTCCCGCTCCTCTGCTGAGCGGCCCCCCTTGCCTGCCTCTCAGGCCTGGAAGCCCCTGTCCTCACAATGGGCCCTTGTTCCCCTGGCAGGTGCTGGGAAGTCCTCGGGGGGGGGGGGGGGGGACCCAGAGTGTGAGCTTACGGCTGGACTCCCCCCTTGCTGGGGCTGAGTCCGAGTTGGGCTGGCCAGAAGGTGTGAATGTGTGGCCTGTGGGGGTGGGGGGGCATGGAGTTTCTGGTCCCACCTTCAAGTTAGCAGGGCCGCAAACAGGCTGGGGAACCCAGGGCCCTCTTCTGGGGCCATTTTCACCAAGGACAGGGTGTGAATGCTCTGTGGGGAGTGGGGATGTCCCCGTGGGTTCTGGGTGCTGTGGTGGGCAGCCCAGGGGCGAGGGGACACCCTGGCACGTGCGTGATGTCACCTGCTCCTTCTGCATTGGCTCGAGTGTGTCTCTGTGGGGGAGGCTCTGTGTTCCTCCTACTTTGTGGATGAGGACACCAAGCCCCAGGAGGACAGAGTGTCTCATCCTGGGAGCCCCTGAAGCCAGAGGCAAGGCTGGAGGAGGATGGGGGTTTCGTCCCTGCTTGGATACACATCCCTGGCAGTTAGGCTGCATCACGGAGAGGACAGAGAGGCCGCTGGCTCCATCCGGGCTCACCTTAATGAGTCCTTGTAGGCCTCAGTGTCCTCAGCGGCGACCAGGGGGTCGGGACGGGGAGGGGAATAGCTGGGAGCCAGGACCTGCTGTAAGTTTGCTCTAGGGCTGCTTTTTCTCCTTTCTCGGCCCTCCGGCCCTGCTGGCCTGTGCCTGGGGGTCTCCTCCCCGCTCTTCTCCTGCCCTCGGGGCCCCCAGTGTGGAGGGGGCATGCCCCGGGCTGGTCCTGGGGGTCTGCAGCCAGGCCGGGCAGGGGTGATCGGTACCCCCACCAAGGGCTGGGATGGGAGGGGGCTGAGAGTGCACAACAGCCTGGAAATCACATGAGATCCCAACCCCCCCCCCACGCCCTCAAATCCTCTTTACTCCCAGCTTTAAAATTCTTGTTTTCTAAAGAGAAAGAAAATGCTAAATTGTACCCCCTTTTGCAAAGGAACAGAGCCTTAATGAGTCACTCTGGAGGTAACTGCCACCTCCAGGGCGCCACGCCCGCTGCCCGCCCGCACAGCTGGGTGGCCACGGCACCCACGGGGTACACATGTGGGTGGGGGGAGCCTCCTGCCATGGCCCCCGGCCCACCGCCTCTGGGCTGTCCCCAGGGCAGCATTTATGGGGTTTGCGCTGAGGTGCTCAGGGCCTATGTGGCCACATCAGGCTCCACTTGAGGCTGGGGGACAGGGAGGGGGAGGCTCTGTGGCTGGAGGGGGATCAGTGTGTGCGGCCAGGGTGGCCAGGGGCAGGTGCTGTGGGAAACCCGGTACCTGGGCGTCAAGCTGTTCCCAGGCTTCTCAGGAAGGCGCTGCTCCAGGCTGGGAGCCATGGGGTATGGGGCTGACCCGCAGGGGTGGGTCCCCGGAGCGCTTGTGGAGCCCGTCTTGTTTGGAGATGGTCGCCCTAATGTTTGCAGAGCCGCCTGTGTGGGGGAGGCACCCTCTTCCCAGACACCCCATCGTCCTGGAGGGGAGGACCAGCCATCTGAGAGCCAGGATGCCAAAGGAGGGCTGGATGCAGAAATGGAAACCCGCGCTCTGTCCGGGAGGGGTGCTGGGTTGTTGTGGATCTGAGGCCTCTTCAGAGTGGAGCCATCTGCTGCGAGGCACGTCACCTCCTGCGTGGCAGCCACTCGGGGACGGATTGCGGGGCGCGGGCCTTAGGGTGGGCTTGGGGGGCCATTCCAGGGACCTGTCCTTGCAGGTGCGGCACGTCTGGGGCCGCCCACCACCTCTTGGATGCCGCTGTCTGTCTGGACGGCCCCAAGTGCCCAGGCCATGTCGTCCTTGCCGGGTCGCCCCACTGACCGGGCCCAAGGCTTCCCTCCCCTGGGAGGCTGGTCCCGGATGAGCAACTCTGGAGTCATCCCTGGTGGTAAAAAGCGCTATTTTCAGCTTTCCCATTACTGCCCAGTACGTGTGTGGGGGGTGTTTATCCCTTGCTGTCTTTTTGTTCCTTCTGGAACAGCCGCGGGAGCACTGAGCAGCCCCACCTCCAGGGTCCTGGCCGCCGGCTCCTGGTGCCATGATTTGGCACCAGATGGGGAGCCTGCAGGCCAGAGGCAGCCGGGCCCCACCCCTGCTCGGGAGCAACCTGAGGCGACAGGTAGTCAGACGGCCCACGTGGGGTTCCCTTGGCCGGGGCTGCTCCCGGTGACTTGCTTCAGGCAACCGTAGCCTTCGGTGCCTCAGCAGAGCATGGGTGGTGTGTGGAGGTGGGGCCTGCAGCATCCTCTGTGGCCCCTGTGGGTACCCAGGGCATGGGCCTGTTTCCCACTCCCCACGGGGCTCCTGGGGTCACACCGGGGGACCTTCCTGCAGCTGTGAGGCCCCCCGCCCCTGCTGCCCTCCCGAGAAGCCCGCAGGTGGCAGAGCTGTCTCTGGCACAGTGACAGGTGCCACAGGAGCTCTCTTGAGCGGGAGGAGAAAGCCTTTCCCTTGTGGAGCAAGAGTCTGGCAGGACAGAGGGGGACGTCTGGGGAGACCCGCCTCAAACACTTCGGGACCATCAGGAGCCAAAAGGGTAGAGCTGAGAAGGTACAGCAGTAACCAAAACTATTAATCACTAATTATCTCCTAAATAGGGTAATTAATGGGTGTTTAAATGGTATATTTATGAGATACCAAGAGGTCTTCAAGAAGCATATTTTTTTCAGAGTAGCTGGTTGACCACCTGTGTCCTGTGGGGGAACTCTGGGGTCCTCATCCCCCTCTGGCCCAGGCCTGGGGGCAGGCAGGCTGGCTTCCTCCTCGGGTCCGTCTGTCCTCGGCTTCAGGCGGGGGCCTCACGGACCATGCAGCTCCCTGGATCGCATGACATTGCTGGAGAGAAGGCAGCGTCAGCAGAGGACGTGCCCCTCCGCGGTGCCTGTGCGGCCAATGTCAGGCGGAAGGCCGTGGCTGGTGCTGTGGCTCCATGGTGCCATATTTGCAGCAGGGTCCGCCACGGGGACGTGGCTTCATTTGCAATGTGGTTGGAGCTGTGGGCCACAGCCTGTGGTGTGCCCAGGGCTGTGACCCGGCTGTGACCCTGCCAGTGGCCTGGTGCTCTGGGGGTGGGGGCATGTGGTATGTGTCAGGGTCACTGTGCAGCCTGGGGTCCACACCTGCCCTCGTGGAGCCACCTGGCTGCCCAGACACTGGATCTCTACAGGGTCCTATAGGATCTGGGCTCCAGCAGACAGGCTCCCCAGGCTCCCCGCATGTCCCCGAAACAGCCTGGCCCATAAGCTCATCAGTGGCGCATACAGCAGTTTGGGACGTAGTTAGGATATGTTTCCATAGCAACCAACCCCAACCTGCATTGGTTTCCTTCCGCGGCTTCTACTGGCCTCGCATCCCTCCTTGGTGGCCCCACAGCCTCTCCTGACCCAGAGAGGAGGTCTGACGACAGGTGCGGTGGGTGCTCCCCCAGGGGTGGCTCTGGGTGTCCCCTGCATCGGGCCGTGTGGACAGAATGAGAGCTCCTGGGCCTGCTGTTCTCGTATGTGCATGCACATGTGCATGTTCATGTATATATGTGTGTGTGTGTGTATCTGTGCATGCACTTATCCATGTGTTTGCGCACACATGTGCATGCGTGTTTGTGCACCTGCAGTATTATGTGCACGTGTACATATTTGCACATGTATGCATTTGTGTGTGTGCATATGCACATGTGTGCATCCATATGCATGTCTGTGCATGTGTGTGCACTTGTGCATGCATGCATGTATATGTGAATATCAGCACATATCTGTGTGGCTATATATGTTTGTGTTTATAGTGCATGTGTGTACATAACCAGGACATGTGCCTGCACATATGTGTGCTTGTGTGTGCACATGTGTGCATGCATGTGTGTTCATGTGCACGTATCTGCACGTATTATGTGCATGCGTATGCATTCATGTGTACATATGTGTGTGCAGTTCATATGCATGTCTGTGTGCATGTGCATGTCTGCTCATGTGTATATGTGTGTCTGTGTGTGACACATGGAGAGACTGGGGACGAGGGCCCTGAGTGAGCCACAGTGGATCACATGTTTGCTGAGGCCCCATCAGAGGCCGCGCACCCGCCTGGCTTCGGTGCAGTGTGAGGCAGGGCTGGGCAGCAGGCCCAGGGCTGGACACCCCCCCACCAGGCTGCCCAGAGGCATGCAAGGCTCCCAGGAGGCCTGGGAGTCGGCGGGTGTGACTTGAACACCTACAGAGCATGGCCAATCACCGCAGACACCTGGGGCCCCTCAGTCCTCTGATTAGCCACACTTCTGATCCTGGAGGAGAAGCTTCTAGATCCAGCTTCTTATACAAACGGCATGATTGCTTTGACTTGCATCTTTCCTCCTGCCCACCCAGCCCACCCTGTCCTGAAGACTCAGTGGGGGCCCCTTCCCCAGGAAGGCCTCCGGGCCTCCAGCCTGTGGGGCCCCTGCGTCCGGGACATGTTGTGCACACCCATGGGGTGCGGCATTGGCACTTGGCCCAGGGCCAGGCTGCCCCTTCTCTGCCCTGCGCTGCTAGGGCTGGGCCCAGAAGCTGCAACCCGGGGCCGGGAGCAGTGGGTTAGCTTTCTCCCTGACTCCCTCGTGTTCCCGTCCTGGACCTGCAGTGGTGCCAGGGAGCCGGCTTCTGTTGCTCCATGGCCTGTGTGCTAACTTCTCCGGGAAGTTCCTGCTCGTGCCTGTGAACTACTGTGTGTGTGATGCAGAGACAGGGAGGGGGTGCATGGAGCGTGTTCGTGGCTGTGTCATCAGCACAGGCATGGGGAGGGAGAGGGGCTTGGGAGGATGGCGCTTTCCAGGGAACGCAGCCACACATTCAGATGTCTGCACAGATATGAGGATACGCAGACATGGACCTGCAGAGCCCGTGGATGGGCCTGGCTTCCAGAGTCGCCTCCAGCGCCTACCGGCTCCGTGACCTCGTGTCGATAATGGCATGTGTGTCAGCTGTAGGATGGGGACATGGGGGCTCCGTTAGGGTTATTTTAGGCAACTTCCCGCAGGGTGTCTGGCTTGCTCCAGTTACTCCACAGGTCACCTTTTAGTCATTTGCTCGTTGGCCAAACAATTGTGCTGGACCCAGAGCAGGCACAGAGCTGCGGGGCGGGGAGTCCTCATCCTCACTGTTCTGGGGTTGTGGGGCCCAGACTTTAAATGCCCCCCGAACTGTGTGCCCCACCCTAAGCTTCAGGAGACTCCCTGGCCCTCTAGGCATCTGTGTTCCCATGTCTCTGAGCATGCAGGTGATGGCCTCGGGGTGGGGAGCCCCCCGTCTGCAGCAGGCCCTGCCCTGTCTCTTCTCACCCCTGTCTCTCCTCCACCTCTGGCTCCGGCCATGTGGGTCCTTGTCTGCCTCTCAACCCTGCCCCTGTGGTTCCTGCATCTGAGAACATTGGCGTGTATGTCCCACGCGTGCGTGTGCAGGAGTGAGTGTGCACACACGCTGGGTGTGCCTGGCTCCTCCTCAAGGATGGAGGGACAGATCTTCGGGAAGGCCCCTCATATCCTGCCATGTCATCCCACCACTGTGTCCCTTTGTGACATGTGACTTTGTTTAAAAGCCTGTGGGACGATGTGAGGAAGCGTGCACCCCCCATACAGAAGCTGGGTGACACCTGCTGCTAAGTGTTCCAGAAGCGTGGGCAGCTGATGCCCGTGCAACCCCTTACCAGAGGCTGTTTGGAGCAGCCCCGGCCTGAGAGGAGGGTAGGATTTTTAGTGCATCTGAACGAACCTATAGTGTATATTTAAAAACCAATGCGGGGGGAAACCAATGCGGCGGGAGGGGGGGATGTCTGGGGGGCTCCGTGGGTGAAGTGTGTGCCTTCTGCTCAGGTCATGACCTCAGGTCCTGGGGTTAAGTCATGCGTTGGCCTCCCTGTCCAGCCCCTGCCCAGCGGGGAGCCTGTCTTCCCTCCCACTTGTGTGCTCTCTCTCAATCTCTCTCTCTCTCTGTTGCTCTCTCTAATGAATAGTCTTAAAAAAATAACATAAAAACCAAAAACTGATGCAGGAATGCATTTTGAAAACAAGGAGGATAACAGTAAACAAGACAAACATGCCTTTGAAAAGAAATTCAAATAGTGACTCTGTCCAGAGGAGAGGGTCTCCTCTTCAACAGAGTGGCGCTGTGTGAGTACTCTGTCAGTGCCTCGCTGTGTGTCTGTCTGTCCTTCCTTCCCTGAGTCCGCTGTCAGATGCGTGGGGAGGGGGGCACAGCAGAGATGGGAGGGGGACATACTGTTTTCTCCAGGTCACTTCCTCCTCCCTGCTTGGCCTCCCCCCTCCCCCCGCCCAGAATGTCAGCTCTGCGAGGTCCCCACCCCGTCTCCGTATGTGCCATGGTGTCCCCAGCGCCTGCATGGTGCCTATGGGTGGGCAGCCATGTGACACCCGAGCCCCCCTGCCCTGTTCGCCTGCCTCCAGCGGGGAGAAGCCCCCCAGCTTCCCTGCAGCCCTGCCCTCCAGCTGGACCCCCACAAAGGCCGGCCTGTCACATGTGTCATCAGCGTGGTGGTGACCTAGGGTGATGGTGGACAGGACGCAGGATGTGGTAGGGGTGCTGCAGGAGGCACATGTCTGGAGACTTCCTCCTTCCCTGGGCTGGAGCGCACATACGTGTGCGTGCGTGTGTGCTGGGGTGGGGGTGGCAACAATGTCCCGGCCTTGTCTCCTGGGCAGAGCGTGCGCCATTCGGGTGCGAGGGCCGCCACAGCTGGGAGCTTCTCCTGAACCCTCGCGCTTCAAGCTCAGGAGCCAGGTAGACTCGGGTCAAGCTTCTGGGGAGCCCATTGGCGCTTGCACTCGGGTGCCACACTTAACACTTAGGGCCCAAATAACAGGGACAGTAGGACGGTCCTCACCACCTGGTGCTTGCTGCTGAGGACCACGGTCAATCTGCCTAGCGACGGATGTTTGCATATTAATCTAGTGCATGTGGTAGTTTCTATACTTTTTAGTATCTGTGACTAGGAACACACGTAACGTTAGTGTGACTTCAGCAAGAATTTTTATTTTTATTTTTTTTATTAAAGTTTTCTTTTTTTAAATTTATTTATGATAGTCACAGAGGGAGAGAGAGAGAGAGAGAGAGAGGCAGAGACATAGGCAGAGGGAGAAGCAGGCTCCATGCACCGGGAGCCCGACTTGGGACTCGATCCCGGGTCTCCAGGATCGCGCCCCGGGCCAAAGGCAGGCGCCAAACCGCTGCGCCACCCAGGGATCCCAAAGTTTTCTTTTTTTAATAAAGATTTTATTTATTTATTCATGAGAGAGACACAGAGAGAGGCAGAGACACAGGCAGAGGGAGAAGCAGGCTCCCTGCGGGGAGCCCGATGTGGGACTCATCCCAGGACCCTGGGGTCACGCCCATGAATTTTTAAATGACTGTGTGCTTTCGTAAATCACATAAATCTCTATACATGTTGGATTTATACATAAACACTTCTTTTTGCATTTTCAGTAGGGAGGGGTTTCTTTTGCTGATACTGTAAATGGTGTTGTTTTTAAACATCTCAAACTGTTTTTTTGTTGATGATAATAAGCAAGAGTGCCGTTGACTTTTGTATATTGGTCTTGTGTCCGGCAATCTTGCTGTACTCAACTACTTGTTCCAGTCATATTTTTGGTGGAGTTGCTTTTTAAAAAATATTCTTTAAAAATTTATTTATTTGAGACAGAGAGAAAGCATGAGCATGAACGGGGGTTGGGAAGCCACAGAGGGAAGGAGCAGACTCTCCGCAGAGCAGGGAGCCCAAGGCAGGACTTGATCCCAGGACCATGAGATCATGACCTGAGCTGAAGGCAGACGCTTAGCTGACTGAGCCCCCTGGGCACCCCTTATTTTCCATATAGACAGTGATGCCATCGAAAATGGAGGGAATTTTGGGTTTTGCTTCCAAGTGTGTACCTTTTGTTTTGTCTCTTGTCCTGCTGTGCTAGCTAGGACTATCTCCACTCACATCAGGGCACCAGGCCCACTTCCATGTTAAAAATGCTCAGTGTTGGTGCATCCCTTGCAGTCAATCCAGGGCCTGGACCAGTCTGCCACACTGCCTACAGCGAGTGGCCAGAATCAAGAGTGTCTAGGGTTCCCCATGGGGAATATGGATCAGACCCAGTGTTGCACCTATAGGTCACTTCTGGGCTTTGGGACGAGCTTCTGGCCTGGCTCCCAGCCACAGTGTGTGTTCATGAGTTGGCAGTAAATCCAGGGCCTGGGAACAGGAAGGGTGTGTGTTGGGGAGTTTGTGGTGGGTTGGGTGGGGGGTCAGGTGGTGAAGGGGTCAGGCAGGTGGAGGGAATGGGTGGGAGGTGCTGTCCCTGGGCCAACAGGGCTGACCTTGCCCTTCAGGAACAGAACAGTGTGTGCTCCAGGCTCTGGGCTCAGGGCAGGGACCCATGCTAGGTCCTGCAGGGGACTTCAGGGGAGCGGGGCTGCTGCGGGCTCCCTGGGGCTATCTGTGTCCCCATAGCCATGCCCAGGGAGAGCACTTGTGCGTTGGCATCTGCTGCATGTGCAGACAGGCTCCCCAACACCAGCCAGAATCGAAAAGGGAGGTTCTCCATCAGGTTCCTCATTGTGCCTATGGGGAAACTGAGGCACAGAAATGAGACGTGTGCCTGCTGGTCGGGGCTGACATCTCAGCAATGGCAAGCTCTGTGTGCATGGTGGTCATACTGTTTTCCATACAATCTAAGATGCAGTCAATGCCTAAGATACATGATTATTTTATAAACCCCGAGGAAGAATAATCAAAACCATTTATAGCTGAGCCCCGAACTCCATGGGCGCCTGGGGTGCTGACTTCTGCATGGTCAAAAGCCCACAGATGACTGCTGACTCCCCAGAATCTCACTGGTTGTTGTCCACCATCAGCCAGAGCCTCACCAGGAGCATAAAGAGCCGATGAGTCTGTGTTGTGCATATCGTATGCACTATGTGCTGTAGTCGCTGTGGGTCAGGCCAAAGAAAAGAAAATGTTATTAAGAAACATGTAGGGAGGGATCCCTGGGTGGCGCAGTGTTTGGCGCCTGACTTTGGCCCGGGGCGCGATCCTGGAGACCCGGGATCGAATCCCACGTCGGGCTCCCGGTGCATGGTGCCTGCTTCTCCCTCTGCCTGTGTCTCAGCCTCTCTGTCTCTCTCTGTGTGACTATCATAATAAATAAATAAAATCTTAAAAAAAAAGAAAGAAACACGTAGGGAAGTCTGCTGAGAGGAAAAACACCTGTGTTTATCGAAAGGACCGTGTGTAAGTGGACTTGTGCAGCTCAAGCTCGCGTGACCCAAGGACCAGCTGTGAACTATGATGTGCTGTTATGTAAGACATGCTCCGAGTTGGTTTTTATATTTTCTTTAAGATTTTATTTATTTATTTGAAAGAGCCAGCACAGAGGCAGGGAGAGAAGCGGCTCCCTCTGGGGAGCCCGATGCAGGACTCGATGCCAGGACCCTGAAGTCACGCCCTAAGCCAAAGGCAGATACTCAACTGCTGAGCCCCCTGGGTGCCCCAAGACATGCTCTTGTTTTAAAGATGTTAATGTGTGAAAAAATGTGCTGGTGAGCACACCGAGGCCTTGGTTTGAGGTTTTCAGGCTCCCGAGGCGGGTATGCATGTCCTCACCTCACAGCCGGAGCCCTGAGGAGCAGAGGGGCAGGGGGCTCACCTGCCGGTGCACAGCTTTTTGGGGACGAGGGCTGAGCTGGGATCCTGTTCTTCCTCAGCCCTGAGCTCTTAACCAGCAGCCGCCCGAGTCCCCTGTGTTTTTTGCAATGTGGCCACATCCACACATGGGGAGCCCTTGCATCATAGATGCTGGGGTGTCATCCAGGCCCTGGTGTTGCCAGGGCTCAATGGTCAACTGTCGATAGTGAGCTTCTTGGGAGCATCCCCCCAGCACCTTTGTGGTTTCAGCTTTGACAGGTTTTCGCCCACCTGCCATCTCCAGCCCTTCGTGGGTCTGCCCAGTGGAGGGCGCCCTGGGCACCGGCTGGTTCCATCCAAGGCCCTGAGGAGGTCCGATGCCGTGGCCTGGCTTCTGTGGATGGTTCAGGTGATCCAGCAGTGGCCGCCCCAGGCCCCCCAAGAGGCCGACACGGATCCTTGGAGCTCAGGGCAGACTGCGGTGGGCACTGTAGGTGGGGAGCCAAGGCTGTGGAAAGAGGACGGGGCGCAAGTGGAGCTCAGACAGGCTCCCCCCCCCCCCCACACACACACGCTGGGGTCTGTGTCTCTGCCGAGGCCGTCGTCCAGGCCTGCACACACAGTTGTGTCGGCCCCTTCGCCCTCCCGGTGGCCTTGGGCAGGGCCTGTCGCCTGCCTGCAACGGGGAAACACACAGAAGCGCGTTGCCTGTGGGAAGACGTGTTCTGGGCTCGGTGTGACATCCTGGGCCGTGGGGCCTGTCCTGCCCACCTGGATGTCTCACATCAGCAGGTGGCTGAGCGGCCACCGTGGACAGAGCGCCTTCCCACCGGCTGACACCCTGTGTCCACGCGGCACGGCCCACTGTGCGTTCTGGCCCCGGGCCACCTTGGGGGCGTCTTGATGGCCTCCAGTTTCGGTTTTGGGGCGCGCTCATTCCCTCCTGTTGGAGGAGCTGGAGCCTGAATGTGAGCACAGCGTCTGGCTGGTTGGTGAGGCATGGGGCGCCGATGGGGTTGGGAAGGCTGGCCTTGGTCTTGGCCACGTGGGGCCTCACGCAGGGACACGGGCTCAGGCCTGGCTAATGAGTGTGTTCCCCTTGGCAGGTGGTCCTCCCCCGGGTGGTGGTGCCCCCTGGCACCTTCGAACTGTCCTCAGTGACTCGGTGGAGAGCTCTGACGATGAATTCTTTGATGCCAGAGGTAAGTGAATGCCCTCGCCCCATCATTAGAGGGATCCCTGATGAGCATTGGCGTCTCTCCTGGGGCCACCATGTCCCACACTCACATGTACCGACCCGTGCATCCCCAGGGCAGGGGCTCTACCTTTCTCATTGGCTGTGGGGCATGGGCACCATCCTCCGTGGGCTTGGGGTTTGGGGGAGAGGGGGACCAGGAGGGACTCGGAGGAAGACAGGCTCCCGCAGGGGAAGCGACACCACCCAGTGCAATGGCCCAGGTGCCAACAGAGCTGGTGACCAGGCCCTGGGGGGACGTGGGGATGGAGGCGAGGAAAGGAGGCAGTGCCGGCGGGTGGCAGGTCTGCCCACAATGTCCGAGGGAGAGTCCCCACGGCCACGCTTGCCCGGCCTGAGTGGGCGGGGATGAGATGCACTGAGGCCTCCTCTGTACCCAGGGCCCATCCTCACTGCCCGTCCGGCCCCGCCCCGGGAAGTCACCACATCCAGGTGTCTGCTCGCTCCTGGGGCGGTAGCTCTGAAACACCTGGCCGAACAGGGTCTTGAAAGGCAGACAGACTGTGCCTGAGCGGGACCCTGGGGACGTGGCCTCCACGGTGCCTCGGTTTCCCTGTCAGCTCTGCACCTCTGGAAACGGGGAAGACTCCAACTCAGGGCAGCAGGGCCCGGATGCCAGGCCTCCCCAGCCCTCCCCGGCCCAGCTGGGCCTCACGTGCTGCCTTCCGTGGGTGTCTGGCTGCAGTGGCTGTGGGGCTGCTTCTCCGTGGCAACCGGCTGACAGTGTGACAACAGTGCTGTCAATATTTTGATGCTCAGAACACTTTTATTTCAAATATTTTGCAGTTCACCAGGGTGGGTGCTCCTGGATGGTGGGGACGGCAGGTGGCCGGCAGTGCTGAGGGCCTGCTCACCTGTTTCCCTCCAGCAGCTCTGGGCACTGCCCCTATCCCACAGGCTGCATCTTCCTTCTGCCACCACCCCCCATGACCTCACCCCTGTGACCCCCCTGTGACCTCCCCATGACCTTCCCCCATGACCTCTCCCATGACCTCCCCTGTGGCCTTCCTCCGTGACTCCCCCATGCACACCCCACCTCATATGGGGGTTTCCCTGGCTAGATGAGAGCCCCTTGCCATGTGCAGGGGGGATGGTTAGGCCCCGGGGGGGGCAGGATCCCCCTCGTCTGTGGGTGGCTTGGGGGCCTTGGCAGCGGTACAGAGCAGTCTGTGCGCCCCACGCCGCCCAGGCAGGATGCAGCTCTGTGGGCCACATGGCCGGTGCCCCCATGGGTGCTGCGGGCTGGGCAATGGGGTCCAGATCCTCAGAACCAGGAGAGGTGTGTCCCTCCTGTTGTCCAAGGGGATCTGGGGGCCACGGTGCAGCCTCTGAGGGTGGGGTATAGAGCGGGGCCAAACCTGGGGGCATCGGGGGGCCCATGGCTCAAGCCCTGACCACGCCCAAGCTGAGTTCGTCTGGCCACCCACATCCAGGCTGGGGAACAGCCCTGAGGACTGGGAGGCTTGTCCAGGGTCACTCTGGGTTGGGCAGAGCCGGGGCTGAAACCACCCCCTCCACTGTCTATGTTCACTGGGTGTCCACCCATCAGGGAGCAGGCGCTGCCCTTGCAGGGCGGGCATCGTGGGCGCTGCCCTCACAGAGGAGCCATCGCGTGGCTGGGGACAGGGAGACAGCGGGCCAGTGGGTGAGCTGCAGCAACAGTTGCCGAAAATAAAACAAGGGAAGAGACACCTCAGCAGAGACAGAAGACACACTGGACTGTCCGTCCTCCGGGAAACACAAGCTGAGACTGTGGTGTGACACTGCCCCCTGCCCGCAAGGACAGACAGTTGCCTCCACCGACCCTGATGGAGGAGTTGGGATTTGCAAACTGCTGGCAGGAGCAGCTGTGGTCCGGCCGTGTGTAGTGGGTTCCAGCTCCTCCACAGCTCGTGGTCCTCACCCCCGGGGTACCGGCCGTCCTGCTGCCGGGTGTCTGCCCGGGGCAGGGGGAGAGCGCATGTCCACCCAAGAGCGTGTGCAGGGACTGCACTAGCTCCTGCCCAAACCTGACACACCCCATATGCACAGTGGCAGGTGAACAAGTGCACGAACGTGGGTCAACTGAGCATGGAGACGCGGCGTGGCCATGAAATGGGCAGGCCCTAGGGGTGGGGGCTGTGAGTGGGAGACGATGGGTGGACAGAGTGCCCTGGGGGCTGACCCAAGGATGCGGAACTGGGATGTGACGCGCCTGCCGTGGCAGGAGCAGGGAGTGGCCTGGGGGCGGGAGAAAACTCTGGGAGTGATAGTTTTGAGGTCCCTGTGCCCAAACTTTGCAAATTGTCCTTTTACCTGCATGTAGTTTACTGAGCACTGTTCTCCTCAGTGACACCGTTAAAAGTGGAGGCCCCCACCCCCCGATGTAATCTGAGGGATGCCGTGGGGTGAGTGGTGGGCCCCTGGGGACATGCTGGCTGTCCTTAGGCCCTCCCCTGGCATCTAGACGACAGCCTGGTGCCTTGCCATGAACTCACACAAGCAGTCCCAGCCCTGGCAATTGTGGGTGTGTGTGTGGGCTGGGCTGGGGGATGAAGCTGAGGGGGGCCGGGGTGAAACCAGGGCAGCTGGGGGGGTGCAGCCTGGGAGGCCAGGGTGCAGCAGGGGCATCTGGAGGGTGGGGGGAAGCTGGGGGGCTAGAAGGGTGTGGCCAGGGTTTGCTTTCAGGGCACACCTGGCCTGGGTGACTTGACGGGAGCACAGCCGAGCCCCCTCTGGGGGGGACCCTGGAGGTTTCTGCTGCCGCTGCGTCCTCTGTGTCCACCACTGTCCGTGGCTCCCATGCCCAGGGCCGCAGACCTGGCACCGTCGACGCCCTGCTGCCCTCCAGTGGGAGGCCGGCCCCGGGAGCTTCCCTCAGCCTCATGGAGACCCTGCTCCTGGTCCTGCTCCCGGGACTGAGAGAAACTGGCGCACTGCCCTGACAGCAGTTGGCGTCCTGGAGAATGTGGGGTGCATCTCTGTCTGGGCTTGTCCCAAGGGTGTGGCCCCCACGGAAGGGCAGGTAGTGGACAGATGTGGGGCTGGTGACTGGCTGGTGTGTGACCCCAGGGAAGCTGTGGGGCCTGGGCCCCGGGTCTCTACAGGGCAGGGTTGTCTCAGGGACAAGGGGGACACTGCTGGCCATGGAGGTGGAACCGCGGTTCGTGGCCCCAGGGGAAGATCTGCAGCCTGATCCTGGGGGCCCCAGGGCAGGGTGCTTCTGGATCCTGGGAGATGGGCGGTGTTGGGTGGGCAACCCCGGAAGGGACGGGGCTGGGACAAGGAGTTGCGCTGCTTGGGCGTCCTGTGGACGCAACAGCAGCGGAGGCTCCGGCGTGGGAAGAGGCTGAGTGGAGCCAGGCTAGGGTCAGGTCCGGTCAGCCTGGGGTCAGAGCTGGGGCTCCATGGGGGTGAAGTAGGTGCAGAGGTCATGGGAGGTTAGTACCAGCATGCAGGGAGCAACCTCCAGAAGTTGAAATGCAAAATCAATAAGTGGGGTATTGATCCAGCCGGCCCGTTGTGGTGCTTGGGCCCTGCCAGGAGGCACGTACTGTATGAATAGATGTTCAGCAGACAGACGGCCACCAGGCTCCACCAGGGGAACCCGCTGTTGGCAGAGTAAGGCTGCTGCCATTCGAGGAGTCCCGGGGCGGGTGGAGCAGGTTGAGGCATGAGTGGGAGGCAGAAGGCATGGGAAGGCCATGGAAGATTCCGGAAGGCAGAGTGAGGAAGGGTGGCTCCTCAGGAGCTAACCAGGGATTGTGGAAAGAGGGACCTATGGGGACAGAGAGGTTCTGGGCCCAGAGAGCGAGGCCTGTCCTGGTGACAGGGGCGGGGACCCTGTGGCAGAGGCCCCGCAGCCTGGGAGGGATGGGGCGGGTGGGGGTGAGAGCCGGGGTGCGTGGGGTGGGCCAACGCCAAGTGTGGGGACAGGATGGTGAGGCTGTGGGATGGTGGACCAGGAGGGGAGGATGGCCTCCGTGCTGGGCCCTGGGGGCCCCTGGAGGAATTGGGACTGGGATGTGTACGCAAGCCCTGCTGAGCACCTGCTGGATGCATGGCCCCAGGCCCGGAGCCCCAGGTCACCTGTCTTGCCATGTCAGGATGACTTTACTGCTGTGTTTTCTCATAAAACTGGGTTCCCGTGGTGGGGGCGGCCAGGGGCCGGTTGGGGGGCAGTCGGGGGCTGGTTGGGGGCAGTCAGGGGCTGTCGGGGGGCAGTTGGGGATGGTCGTGTCTCACGATGCATGGGCAGGTACACAGACCTCTGGGCTTGGCAGGAACAGGTGAAGGGCTGTGTGCCTGGGCAACGGGGCTGGGAGAGCCAGCCCTGCAGGAGGCCACGGCCCAGTCCTTGGCCGGGACACCCCCGGGCAGAGGGCAGCTTGGCTCCAGGCCCTGTAACCACTCCCTTTGTGACCTCGTGTCGCCCCAGGGCATGCATGACCACGATGCTGTTCTATCGCTGACGAAGACCCCGGGTCGTAGAGCTCAGGCCACTGTCTGAGGCCAGAGCTTGAAGCAAGTTCATCTAACCCCAAACTGGGCTTCTAACCCCTGTGGCCCTGCTGCCCTCAGGCTGGACCTGCCCAATACCTGCCTGCTGACAGCGCCTCATGCCCTGCGGCCTTTTCACGTTTACGGCGTGACCTATGGCCCTCAGGACGGCACCCTGGGAACGGCTGCACAACTAGAGTCGCGGCCCCCGTGGAATAGATATGAGGACAGGGCCAGTTGAGGGATGTGTGCAAAGGCCCAGCCCATGTAGGGCAGGGTCTGGCCTGGAACCTGTTGCGGGGGGGGGGGGGGGTGGCGGCAGGCGCTGCCTGCAGGTGTTGACATGGGCCCGGATCCAGCACACCACCCTGGGGAATGGTCTGGGTGTGTGTGGTGCCAGGTGGGGGGCAGGGGGGGTTGGCAGTTCCTGAAACTGCTGTAATCCTGGTCGTAGCCTGGGGCCAGGTCCACAACTTCTTGGTGCTTCTCCTTCCTCGTCTATAAAACAGATATGGTAACGGTCGTTATGCCTTCAGGAGGATCAGGTGGGCATGTGTCAGGTGCCCACAACCATCTCAGCGCAGGGCTTGCGCTGGGTGGGTGAGAGCATCAGTGAGGTGACAAGGCGACGAGACCCCACGATGTGTGAGCAGGTGACCCGGCGGGACGTGGGGCGGGAGCCTGAGCATAGAGCCTGCGGCACCCTGGGCAGTCCCTGGCTGCAGCCCCAGCGCCTCGTCCTCATCCTTGGCAGCTTCTCAGGTCTCGGCTCCTTGTCCGTGGCTGTCATGGGCTCGAGGATCCCCCTTGCCGACTCTGTACTGTCTGCTCAAAGACACAGGGCACGGTGCCCGTTGCCAGGAGAGCCTGTCCCTTGGAAAGCAGGGCCGGGGGCGGCTGGCGGCCTGTGGTTGAGGACATCCCCATCTCTGAGACTGGGACGAGGGGCCGCACCCAGCCAGGGTGCAGCTGACCTGTGCGTGCTGTGCTTGGGCCTTCAGGGTGCTTGCTGAGCTTAGACTGGAGAAGGGCATGGGTTGAGACGGGGCTGTGGGCCTGGGGGAGTTGGAGACGTTACAGGGTCACAGACTTGGCATGAGAGCCCAGTCTTCCGCCGCCTAGTCCTGCAGACAAAGCTGCCCCTACCCCACTTGCACCCCACATCCTGGAGCTACCCCTTTGTCACACGGGCCAGTGACTGTAACCTGCTCATCAATGCACACCAGGACCTGTACCCACAGCCTCGTGGAACCCTCACCACAGCTTTGTAGTGTAGTGTAGACCTTGCTGCTCCCATGTTTCAGATGGAGACACTGAGGCTAGGAGAGGTTAAGTAACAAGGGGTGGCTTTCCTTTTCCTCCCACACACACTTCCTTTCAGGAAATTCCATTCCTGGAGGCGGGATTGGACACTGCAGTGGGGTCTTCGGTGTCGCTCGCACATGCCCCCTCATGTTGGGGCCCCATAGGGCACAGCACTCGTGCTTTCTCCTGATGGAAGTTTCCGGAACATGCTGCAGCTGTCCAAGAGCACACACCCCTTCCATGGCAGGAGTCTGTGGCCACAGGTAGGTTCACGGGGTGCGGGCTGCATGCTCACGGCCTTCTCTGCTTCTGCCCACAGAGGAGGTGGCCGAAGGGAAGAATGCCATCCTCATTGGGATGAGCCAGTGGAATTCTAATGACCTGGTGGAGCAGATGGAGACCATGGGGAAGCTGGAGGAGCATCAGGGTGAGACTCCGCTTCCCGGAGCCCCAGGCATGGACGTGCTGCGGGGGGATGGTGTGTGGGCGTCTGGGCTGGAACCCGCGGCTCTGAGGACAGTCACGGGTCTCTGGGCGCCTCCCCTGCCTGGATCCACGTCCCTGCAGGAACCTCGTGGGCACCTGTGTAAACACCTGAGCTTCTACCCTCTGCCCCCAGGGATGCAGGGGTGCAGCTGTGTCTTTGGAGGGCTGGGCCTGTGCTGTGGGGAGAGCTGCTAAGCTGGGGCGGCAAGTGCAGGAGTCTCTGGGGGTCCGTTCAGGAGGGTTTTCATGGGTGGGAGCAACCGGGAGCGCATCTGCAGACATGGCAGGCTGGTGTCTCAGGCTCCTGCCTTTGGGTGTGGAGAGCTAAAGTGACATGGTGATGTGTACAAGATGGAGGGGGGTCAGATGTGGCCCGGGGCCATCCCTTCCCTACCCTGTGTAGCACCCCTCCGGCTCCCTTCCCTCATTTCCCACAGTCATTCCTTCCTCCTGGGCTGGGCCAGGCCGTCCCCTCAGGGGGCGTTGGGCAACGTGGTCCCGCCTGGCCCAGGAGAAGGGCATTGGGTGGCAACCGGCTCAGTGCTGGTGACCTTCCTGGAACCCCCTCCCCCCCAGCGCTGTCCTGGGAAGTAGACGTGCCAGGGGGGTGACTGCTCCATTTGCAGGTGAAGAGCCCAAGGCTCTTGGAAACTGGGTCTTGCCCCAGGTCGTCAGAGCTACTGGCAGTGGGCACAGATCCCTGGGGTCCTGATTCCCAGCTGGATGGTGGTGGAGGTGTGTGTGGGGGGTCATGGTCATAAAGAAAGGCCCCAGGGCCACTGGCACCTTCACAGGGAGCTGGCCCCGGGACCAGTCCAGAGGCAAAGCCCCCATTGTCACAGCCCCGTGTCAACAGCCTAGCCCTTGGACAGCTCCTTCCTTTGTCCCAAACGCCGGGGGACCCAGGAGGGGTCAGCAGGTACAGGTGCTTCCCCACGTTGGTGCTCCATGGCAGTAAGACAAACCCAGATGTGCCCTGACCTCCCATCAGGCTGTCCTTTCCCTACCCCCTGCCCCGCGGATGGAGACTCGGCACAGTGTGAGCTGGGGAGGGGTGAGGCAAGGTGGGCAGAGCCAGGATGGCCAAGGAGGCTGCAGAGGGGAGCTTTGGGCACCGTCTGGGGCCTGGGAGTGGACTTGGCTCTGCAGCCATGAAAGCCAATGGCACCTGTGTGTTCGTGGGCAGAGTGGGGCTGGAACCGACCTTGTGAGGATCAGGGGAGCCAGGAGGGCCCTGTGCATCCAGGGCCCATCATCATCACCCCAGGATGCATGCGGGGCATCCCCATGGCTGGATCCTTGGGACAGCACTTTTGGGGTCTCCCTGGGCACAGGGGGCAGCAGGAGAGTGCGGGGGGATGGGGGGGGCGAGGAGGAGGAACCTCTGGCCCCTGGGAGCTCATGATGGGCTTCAGCCCTAAGGGCCATCCACCACCACACAGGCTGCCCCGTGTGTAGTGTGGGTACAGCCCCAGATGGGGCGCAGAGCCCAGGAGTAGGGTCCTGGCCGGGGCTACCTGGGGCAGGAGGAGGCTGAGCGGGGGGATCTAGAGGGATGCCCTGGGCATGAGTCTGGACAGCAGAGGGACCGAGAGCAGGTCAGGAGAAGGCTGCCCTCGAAACTGGCCCTTGGGGTCCCCCCCGACCCCAAGTTTGTGTCCAGGCACAACCTTGTCCCCAGGCTGCTGACTCAGCTCAGTAGCCACCTACTGAGCTCTGCCTGAATGTCCCAAAGCTGCTTTTTGCTCTCCGTGTTCCTGACGGCACATGATGTGTAACATATACTCTATACACATGCTCGCACGATGTATGACGATGAATGATATATAAGATGATATAACGTGTCCTATGTATGCACATACAGGTACGATACATGATGTATGATATAGTATCTACTCCCTATGCACACATGACACGCACGACATAAGTACGATGTATTCGTGCATCCGTGTACAGTGATTACATATAATGTGTATGTATTTATATACACACACATACACATGTACACACATAAACACACACGTGCATTTTCTTTTTATCATTTTTTCAAGTATTTCTTTCTCCATTGCCCCTATCAGACTTGCCTCAGGGACATGCCACACCTGGGTCTCATCTTGCCCTTCCTGCTCTTCCTTTTGGGTCCTTGTTGGCCTCTGGAAATTTCCTCAGCTCCAACCCAATCAGTAGCTGCCCAGTCCTGTCTGCTCCAGCTGTTGCCATTTGTCTGGTCAGCTCTTCTGTGGAGTCTGTTTTGGGTTTTCTTGGGAGGAGGGTTTTGCTTTTGTGTATGTGTGTGTTTAAACAATCCTCTTTTCATTTTCGTGTGCTCTGGGTTTTTCCCCATAACAACCTGATATCAATCCGTAGGTGCCATGGATTCGCCCCATGCTTTGCAACATTTCCATCTCCCCTGTTCTTTTAAGTTCCAGTCTCCTAGTGGGTTGGACATGGATGGAAATAGACCACACGCACCTTGGTGTGAGCTAATTAGCCAAAGATCCCTGAGTGAGATTCTGGCACAGAACAGGAAGGTGCTTGCATCCAGCGCTCTTGGGAAGCTCGGAGCTGCCATGAACAATTGTCCTAGGAAAGTAGGTCCTGCCGAGTTTGCCTTAAAACCAAGGCATGATTCACGCACCATACAACCCACCCTCTTCAAGTGCTTTTTTTTTTTAAATTAGAGAGCGAGAGCACAAGCAGGGGGAGTGGCAGGTAGAGGGAGAGGGAGAAACAGGCTTCCCACTGAACAGGGAGCCCAATAAGGGACTCGATCCCAGGACCCCGGGGATCATGACCTGAGCTGAAGGCAGATAGATGCTTAACCAACTGTGCTACCCAGGCGCCCCTTCAAGTGCTTTTTGTATGCTTTGTATATTTGTGGGGCTGAGCAGCCATCACTTGTACTTGGTTCTGGAATGTTTCATCCCCCCAAAAAGAAATCCCGTACATGTCAGCAGTCACCCCTCAAAACCCCAGAGTTTTGTAGAAGCGGAATCCAACAAGAAGTGGCCTCTTGTACCTGATGTCTACCTTGCGTCCTGTTTCTGAGACCTGCCCAGGCTGTAATGCAAACCAGGACGTCATTCCATTTTGTGGCACAACAACAGAACAATGGATAACTCTTATCCATTCATCAGCTGGTGCACATTCGGGTCATTTCCACTTTTTTTTTTTTTTTTTTACTCTTATGAGTAACGCTGCTATGAGGTTTCTGTGGGGACACACCTATAGTTCTCTTGGGCGCACACCCAGGAGTGGGAGAGCTGGGGCCACGCCACGTCCCCTTCTCCCCAGTGTTGTTCCAGGGTTCAGACTTCTCTACATTCTCAACAACACTCGTCATTGTTGTTTGATGAAAGCTGCACTAGCGGTGTGACACAGTGGATCAGGTTATGGTTTGGGTTTGCGTTTCTCCAGTGACTGAGGGTGGTGAGCACATTCATGTGATTATTGATTGTTGCTCATCGTCTTTGAAAAAATGTCTGTTGAAGCCCTTTACCAGTTTTAAAAATCAGGTTGTTTGTCTTTCTCTTGGTGAGTTGTAAGTGTTTTTTATATATTGTGGATGTTAGGCCCTTATCAATGATTTGATTTACAAATGATACTTTTCCCCATTCTGAGGGTGTCTTTTCACCTTCTTGATAATTCCCTTCAGTATGCAAAGTCTTAAAATTCTAATGAGGCCTGACTTAACCTATTTTTGCTTTTATTGTTACTGTGTTTGAGGCCATGTGTGAGAAACCATCAACTAATACAAAGTCATAAAGATTTACCCTTTGTTCTCCCTTAAGAATTTATAGCCTAGCTCTTAGGTTTAGGTCTTTGATCCACTTGAGTTCATTTTTATGTGGAGTGTGAGGTAGGGGTTCCATTTCCTTGTTGTGCCTTCAGGTAACCCATTGTACTGGAACCACATATTGGAAAGACAATCCTTGGATTGTCTCGGCCCCCTTGTCAAAAACCAATGGATCAGAAACATGGATTTATATCTAGACTTTCAATTCCATTCCTTGGGCCAGGACCACATCATCTTGATTACTGTGCACTTGCAGAAAATGCAGAAGTCCATGGGCTTTGCTGTGCTTTTGAGCATTTGTTTCGGCCATTCTGTATTCCTTGTATTGCCACATGAATTTTAGAATCAGCTTCTCAGTTTCTGCAAAAAAAAAAACCAATAAAACAAAACAAAAACCAGAAAAAAACCAAAAAAACAACCCAGCTGGGATTTTACGAGGGTTTGTGTTGAATCTGTAGATCAATGTGGGGAGTATTCCCATCTTAACAATATTAGTCTTTCAATCTGTGAACACGGGACATCTTTCTATTAGTTTAGGTCTTTAATTTCTTTCAGTGACATTTTACAGTTTTCAGGGCACACATCTTGCACTGGTTTTGTTGAATTTATTCCAAAATATTTTATTCTTTTCAATGCCGTTGTAACTAAGTTATTTTCTTAATTTAATTTACGGATCACTTGTAAGTATATAGAAACGCAGTTGGTTTTTGTGTATGATCCCATATCCTACACCTTTGCCGAAATCATTTATTAAGTTTATTTTTGGGGAATAAGGATTCCTTAGGATTGTCTATGTACAAGATCATGTCATCTGCAAACAGGTTGTTTTGCTTCTTCCTTTCCAACCTGGGTGCCTTTTATTTCTTTTTTATGTCTGAATTCCCTGCCTGGATTCTCCAGCATAACACTGAATAGAAATGGTGAACGCTGACGTCTTGTCTTGTTCCCAGTCTTTGGTGGCATTTTCAGTTCTCCACCATTAAATATGGTGTCCGTTGCAGGTTTTTTGTTTGTTGCTTTTTCTGTAGTTGTCATTTACCTGGTCAAGTCAGTTCTCCCCTATTCTGGGGTTGATCAGCGCTTTTATTGTGAAAGGGTGTTGGATTTTTGCCAGATGCTTTTTCTGCACCTACTGAGATGGTCCTGTGGGGTCCTGTTTCCTGTTACTACAACTGATTCTCGTATGTCAAACGGCTTTGCATTCTTGGGGTGTATTTCACTTGGTCCTTGACACACTGCTAATCTCTTATGAGCAGAGTTTACATGTGTCTCTCTGAATAATTTATACCAATAATCTACAAGCTGTCACTTAAGGGGCTGCTCACAGGCAGGGCTCTTCCCATCTCAGAAACAAACTGGATGTCATCAAGGCCACATTCTTATTGACAGGAGGGATGCCAGCACCACCTGGGCGGCCCCGACCAACTTCTCAGCCTTCACTTTTCCAGAAAGCTCTTTTATTTTTCCCCATCGTTCCTCCTGGACTCTGGCTTGTGCCCTACCTAGATGATGTGGTTCCTGGACCAGGAGCCTCAGCATCCCTTGGAAACTTGTCAGAAATGTGAGCTGGGAGCCCTCTCCCAGGCTCGCGGAGCCTGTTTTTTTTTTTTTTTTAAGATTTTATTTATTGATTCATGAGAGACACAGAGAGAGGCAGAGACACAGGCAGAGGGAGAAGCAAGCTCCCTGCGGGGAGCCCGATGCAGGACTTGATCCCAGGACCCCGGGGTCACGCCCTGAGCAGAAGGCAGATGCTCAACCGCTAAGCCCCCCAGGTGCCCCATGACAGATCCTGCTTTAACTGCCCTCAGGTCATCCTGGTGCTCACTGGAGCCTGAGGGCTGTGCATCACTGTTGCCACTGACTGGCCCCAGGGTCCGCAGATCCATTTTCCTGGACTCCCCTCCCCCCGGGTCACCGAGTTTGGCATCTTCCTTCAATGCAGTTGGTGTTCCTGGGGATACTGGGTGCCACAGTCCACATACCCCCCTTCGTAGCTACGCTTCCTCCGCCCTTGGCCTGTGTCTGGGTGATGTGATGCATCTGTGTGCTGCCAACGGCTGTCATCTAATTATTGGGGAGGGCAGAGCATGCGGCTGGGTGACATTAGCTTCTGGTTTCTTGGTATTTTTAGCTTCCCAGGGTGTCCTGTTCCTCAGACATTCGGCCCTCCCCGCACCTGAGGGTAGATGCCTCTGCTTGGTGGAAGCAGGCGCTGGGGGGTGGGGTGGGGTGGCACAACCTGGCAGTTCTAGAAGCTTCCTTGGCCCCTGGATTTTCCTTCAGGGGCCCGTCCCCCCCCCCCCCCCCCCGCCGCGAGCTGCCTGTCCTCTGGCCACAGGCTTTCCCCTGCAGGGTGCAGGTGGCAGCTTCTGCTCGGCTCCATCGGCAGTTGGCCTAATGGACATTTGACTTTTGTGGCCATCCAGAGCTCTGCACTTACCAGTGTCTCTCACTGGATTCCGTGCTCTGCCGCTGACATCTTAAAATCTGTGATGATTTTGAACTAGGGCCCCCACATGCAGTCTTGCTTGAGAAAGATGCGACGTGAAAATCTTGCATAGGCTCTGCAAACCCTGTGGCCGGCCCTGCCCTCCTCCACCCTTGCCCTCTGCCGTCTGCCCTCTGGGGGACACCCAGCAGCGCCTGGTCTGCTGGGGCACCCCTTCTTGTCTTATGATTCTGCTTGAGACCAACTCCTGGAAGTGTATTCGGGGTCATTTTCTAGGGATTTGGGGCGGGAGGAATAGGCTGGATCATGTTGTCGGCTTACTCGCCCTATTCCACCCGCTGTGCTGCAAATCCAGTCACTTGGTTCTGCCGTGAGGCCAGCAGGTGGGAGGCACCTTCCGCGAACAGACGCTTAAACCTGCCAGCCGGGCCCGCAGGCCAGGAGTCTGCTGCTCACCCTCCTTCTCGCTGTTACAATTGTCCGGGGGATGGTAAGTTCGCCGTGGCTGCATGTCCACCGTGGGATGGTGTGGAGGGGCCATCGTGGACCCTGTGTTCCTTGTCTCCAGGCACCCCCTGCTCTCCTGCTCACCCCACGTTCTAGCCAGAGCCGCCTGGGGGCTCTTGCTGAGAGTGGAGCCGGTCGTAGGGGAGCCTTCCCGGTGCCTGGCCTGTTCCAGACAGCCTCCCCACAGCCTTGCCTTGGCTGAGGGTGTGCTTCGCCTCCCTCTCGGGACCTGAGCAGGGAGGGCTCACCGCGCGTCCATGCCTTCCCTCCCCTGTTGTGCATTCAGCTCACGTGCACTGGTCGACATACAGACATGCTGCCAGCTGCAGGGGATGGGGTGGGGCAGGCGGGTGGGGTGCAGCTGGAGCGGCGGGGTGTGGCAGGGTGCGGGGTGTGGTCGGGGCAGCGGGATGTGGTAGGAACCATCCAGTGCGCCGATCACCTGCAACAGTGGGAGCAAGGCAGCGGCGGTGGAAGGGTCAGGAGGCCTTGCTGGCTCTGGGCACCCTGAGGGCGCGATAGGCAGAGGGAGCAGCAGGTGCGAAGATGCACAGGGGGGTCGGGAAGTGAGGCACTCTGGGCAAGCACATGGGGGTTCATGTCCCCTGAAGTCAGGGTGCAAGGTGCTGGGGCTGGTAAGGGCCCGAGATCTTGGGGAGGCAAGAGGGGGCGCAGCAGCGGGGAGCTCGGAGTGGTAAGGGGTCCTGGCTTTCTCAGGGGTGCCCTGGGGACCCAGAGAGTAGTTGGAGCAAGAGCCACCATCTCGAAAGATCTTTCTGGAAGCCCAATGAGAAGGCGATCAGAGGCCACAGAAAGGTGTACAGGGGAGCAGGGGTCCAGGTGGGAGGTCATGAGGGAGCCCCGACCCTGCAGCTTGGGGAGCTGGAGGCTGGGTGTGTGGGGAGCTCCCTGAGCAGGAGGGTGGGGGCCTTTCTACCCCAGGATCCCAGCTGCTGCCCCCCTGTTCCTTGGGAAGGATATTTCTGGCACCTTCCTCCCTGAGGCCCCCTATCCCAGTGCTTGCCCCACCCTCCTTCCCCAGGCCTCAGCCTTTGGTGGACGTGATCCCCTGGCTCCTGGGACGGGGCGGGGAGCATGGTGTGTTGGGGAGGTGGGGAGTGGGGAGCCGCTGGCGGGTCTGCATCTGTAGAGAGGAGATGTGACCCAGAGGCATGGGACTCTGCGGGCTGGGGACCCGCAGGCCCTGCCCCCATTCCCTCTGTGTTCTCCATGCCCTCCTTGCCTCCATGCCCTCTGTCCCCCCCATGGCCTGTCCTGTCTGCAGGAGTTCCTGGCAGTGTCCACAGGTGAAGAAGGCCAGGCAGAGGTACAGCCGGGTGAGCAGGCCCAGGGAGCACAGCCCAGCCTCCCACTGTGGGCCCCAGATTCCTCCCTCCCTCCCTCCCCAGCGCCTGCTGTCCCTAGGGTCCTGGGGTCGGAGGGTGGGATCCGAGGCATCTCCCCGCCCCTTGAGGCCCCATTCAGGTTCAGGCTTCACTGCCCATGTGAGTGTGGGGCAGCCCAGCTTCCCTGGGACACCCGCTCTTGTTCTCCTGTCCCCATCCCAGGAGCCCCCTTGGGGCAGGAGCGGGGGACGTGCTAGACAAGTTGGGAAGCTGCTGCTTGTGGGTGGCTCACCTGGATGGCCTCCTGGGGGTGGACGTCCCTCACCCAGTGGGGACCGCGTGTGTCCTGGGGACCCTCCCCTGGCCTTTTCCGGCTCTGCACCCCTGGCTCCCGCTCCAGTGCACACAGACATTGTCGCCCCTGAAATTCTGCCTGGGACACAAGTCACACTCCCTCTCCGGTAATGAACGTGTTTTGTGGTGTCAGTGGCTTGTAAGCTGCCGGGTGAGTCACCCCTAGGCCTGGGCAAGGGAGCAGGACGGTCATGAATCAGACCCTGCTGGTCCCTCAGCCATGCATGGCCCGTTCCCTAAGGGCCTGGCCCCCAGCAGTTGCCCAAGAAACGCCAACGGCCCTTGTGCTGCAGTCAGGGCTCTGAAGGGCCCTGGGTCTGGGGCTAATGTCCCTCTTTCTGAATAAGGTCATCCTTGGATCTGTGGGATGGGGAGCGAGCGCACCTGGGGGGCAGGCGCTGGCCCGGAAGGTGTCAGTACCCGTGTTCCTGCCCACACTGCTCCCAACTCCAGCATACAGGGGCCCCAGAGACCTTGGGCTGGCTGTGAGCATGGGGGCCTGACCCAGGTCCCTGCCCGTTGACCCAGACTTCTCTGTGGACGTGTGATTTTAAGGAAGTCATTAAAAATGCACGAAGACAGGCACCTGGGAGGCTCAGCGATTGAGCATCTGCCTTCGGCTCAGGGTGTGACCCCGGGGTCCTGGGATTGAGTTCTGCATCCCCAAAGATGCCGGTTGCCGTCATAACTAGGACGGTGAGATTTTGCAGCTTCCCCCCAGCGGTGTCATTGTGAAATCCCCCCACCCCCGCGGAATGTTATCCTAACAGCCCTGGGAGGATGGCCCTGGGTGCTGGCACTTGGTCGCGCAATGGTCTACACTGGAACCAGAAGTATGGGAAGGGTACTTTGTGCTTCGTTGTTGCCCCGGGTCCGCGTAGGGAGCTCAGAGGCAGGGATGGGAGCCCCGAAGTTCCGGAAGATGCGTGTGGAGCAGGGCCCAGGAGGCCGGGAGTCCTACAGTTGTGTCGTCCTCCTTTGCGTCTGCTGGCGTCTTCCATGTTTGCAATGAGGAGTTTCTGTGACTTTTGTGGCTGTGGAAAATGGCCTCTCGTGTGTGTGTGTGGGGGGGGGCGGGGGGGCTACCCCAGCTACCTCCGTAGAATCCACGGGCCTGGCCTGGGTTGTGCGCAGTGTGGGGAGGGGCACAGAGAGTGTGAGCACCATTCCAGGCCTGGGGACGGCCCTTCCATGGTGGGGCCCAAGTCTCAGACACAGACCCCATAGGACTTGGAGACCCCCTGGGTGGGGACAATGGGAGGAGAGGGGAGGGCCGGCTGCCCCCACCCAGGCCAGGGAGCTGCAGCCCCATGAAGGCGGGAGGACAGGCACACAGGCCCCGCTCTCCCTGGCTCCGGGTGTGCTGGGGCACGAAGGGCCCCCA
Source organism: Nyctereutes procyonoides (assembly GCF_905146905.1). Classification (NCBI taxonomy): domain Eukaryota; kingdom Metazoa; phylum Chordata; class Mammalia; order Carnivora; family Canidae; genus Nyctereutes; species Nyctereutes procyonoides. The sequence goes on along the minus strand of NW_026575140.1, from coordinate 58,814,803 downwards.
GTGTGGTGAGTAGGTGAGAGGCCCTGCCCACCCCAGCTCTGGGAAGGGCTGCCTGGCGACATGGTGGGGACCTGCTCACGCTCCTTCTCTTTCTCTGCAGGAGATGGGAGCACCCCGTGCACGTCCAGCACCCTCCAGGAGAAGCAGCGTGAGTGATGGCCGACCCCTGGCTGGCTCGGCCTCCTTGGGCCTGCCCCCCATCAGTTGAGCTCCTTGGGGCCCCAGGTTCCCACGTGCAGGGCGGCTGGGGGGGCTGTTGTGCCCAGAGGCAGACGGGACCCTGCAAAGCCTCATGTGTTGCTTGTGTGTAGTGGAAAGAGGATAGGAAGGCAGTGCAAACCCTCGGAGCCTTCGGGGCAAGTGCTTTTGGGTGACTTGGCCTTGGGCCACTGCAGGCACTGACATGGTGCTGGGTCATAATACCTCCCCCGCGCACCCCCACCTCCAGGTCCTGGTCTCTAGGTCCGTCGGGACTTCCTGGAGGGGGTGTCCGCGGCCAACGCAGGATGTCCTCCCTGGATGCCCAAGGGGACTTGGGGGGTGGCTTCAAACAAGTGCTTGGTGTTGGCAGCATTGCTCATCAGGAGGCTAGGGTTGGGGGCCCAGGCATGTCTAGGGGTGCAAACGCTCAGAACCCCTCAGTGTCTGTCCTGCTGTTTGGATCTGTGGCTGAGGCTTCGGGGGCCCAGCGCAGCTGCCCACTACCCAACCCAGGCCCGTCTATCGCTGACCTGTGGCAGGTGTTCCAGCGCCCAGGGGCAGGTGCAGACAAGGCCCGTCAGGGGCCGGGGGGCCTGGGTGCCTCTGCTGAGGGCTCCCCCAAAGCCAGGCCATGAGTGCAGGGGCTCGGTATGAGCGTGGCAATGTCCCAGAGCACCCAGATTTCAGCCCGCGTAGGCGGCTAAGTGAAGACCCGGACACATTGGTGGGTTCACGTTTCCTGATGGGGGGGCAGCAGGGAAGTGGCGGGTTTGGCCACAGGGCAGATGGGGCGTCAGGGGGCCTGGGTCGTGTTTTCCACGGGAAGGTGGCAGGGGTCAGGAACTGCTCCCTTGAGAAATGCGGGCAGCAGGGTGCGGGGGGCTCTCTGCAGCATACCTGGAGTCCTTGGGGGCAGCGGAGGACTGGCACCTGCGTGGAAGAACCCTTGAGCTTCGAGATGGGGCGTTTGCAGGTGGAAGGTTCGTTCGTGTCTGGGAATATCTGGCAGTCGCGGGATGGCGTCTCCACACAAGATGTCCCAGGGAGGGAACACATCGGGGCCGACCCCATGTTGCCGCTCCTAGACCCGGCCAAACAAAATGTGTGTTTCTGTGAAGGTGAAATCTCCTTTATTTGGCTTGTAAACCGAGGTCATGGATTTTATCTGGATTCTGTTACCAGCTGTTCCCACGTCTGCTTCCTCAGGATCTTCTCACTCAGGGGGACGAGACAACAAGGTTGCGGGGCCAGTGGGCTGAGTCTGAGGCTAGCATGTGGATGGTGAGGACTCCTGAGAACGTGGCTGACTGGCAGTCCTGCTGTTCATCCAGCTGCTTACGCCGTCCACAAAGCTCGGCCTTTGGACACTTCTGTTTGCCTGAGACAATGGAGGTCGTGCGGGGTCCAGCTCTGTTTGCTCGCGATCCCGAATCAGCAAGTACACAACCAGGGCGTTGGTGAGGTGCTTGGCCGTCCATGGTGTGCATGCATGTGCCTCGCAAGAGACAAAGGAGGAGGTGATACGAGGTGCCCCAGATCAGGACACTCAGGACATTCCTGCGAGCTCCCCACAGTCCCCGAGCCTCTGCGCCCTGACCTGCCTGGCCAGCTCCCCGACATCCCGGAGCTCCCATTACTCGGCTGTGGAGACGTGACCCGAGGCCTGCCCCAGAACAGAGCGCGAACGGCCTTCATGTATTGTTGGCCCTCCATGAGCCTGGCTGCTGGCTCAAGGTCGCTCAGAACTCCATGTGCTCAGGGCTCTGCCCATCCTGTGACCGCTGGGTTGGCCCTGCGCAGGGATGCGTCCTCCTGGGCCCCACGGACATGTGTGGGTGGCACGTGTGGCAGGTGCTGCCCAGGAGTCCTCCCTCTCAGACGCCGAGTGGCCTCCATCCTGCAGCAGCAGGGACAGCCTGGCGACCTGCAGCCTCCACCCGGCCCGTTACTTGTCACCAGATCATTCCGTTTGTTCGAGGAGCCCAGGGGAGCCCCCGGGTCATGGTGCCAACCTTCTGGCGCCCTCTGCATTCCTGTCGCCTCCGCGCCTCCTGGTCCCCTCTGCCAGTTCACGCTGCTCCAAGCCCAGTGACACTCACGGCTTCTGGCCTGACCTGGGCCTGCCCCAGGCTCCCCGTCTGCTCCCCGGCGCTGCTCCTGTTCCTCCTCCAGGCTGAACAGTGTCATTTCCACAAACTCTAGCCAGAGACCTGGAGGTCCTGCCTGGCTTCTGTCTCCCAGAACTGCCAGCCTCCACACTGGCCTCCACACGGGCCTCCACGCTGCCCTCCTTGCCTTCAAGCTCTCCAGCTCCACCTCTCCCTCCCAGGTGGGACTCTGAACTTTGTCTTGTCCCTGGACCAATACCCGACCAGAGTGCAGGCTGAGCGCCAGGCCTGGTTCCATTTGAACCCGGGTGGTCTCTGTCCCAACCCAGCCTCCACGTGGCCGCCTGCAGAGCCCGGCTTTGTGGCTAGTCCTGACCCACCCTGCTCCTGTCCCCAGCCTGGCCCCATGGCCGCCTCACCTGTTACAGCTGTGGCCACCCGGAAGGGACAGAGAAGATGTGGATGCCGAGCAGCGCCCGCCTCCCTATGCGTAGGGCCTGACCTCGCATCCCACCACCTGGAGCCTGTGACCAGACCAACCAGTGGCTCAGATGCTGGGACGGCCAGCAAGGACCTCCTGTCCTGGGCGCCTGCCTGCCACCCCCCAGCAGCCCCAGGGGCACTAGCCCCTGCCCACAGCTGGCCCGCGGCCCCGCAGGGATCGGGTGTCTTTTCCCAGCCATGTGGGCGGCCTGCGCGCAGCTGCAGACAGGCTATATTTAGCCTCAGCTTTAGTGAGCTCAGGGTGGCAGACGGCTGCCTGGGGGGGCCCCTTCCGCGTGTCTGTGCCGACGCGGTCTGTCCCTGTGTACATGTGCGTGTATGCCCATGCGCTTGTGCGTGCTCCTCGGCGTGCACATGAACACATCTATGTTGTGCCGGGGGCATCCTCAGCCTCCTACACCGGGGCCTGAGTGGGAGCAAAATACTTGTTCATGACTTTGTTTGAAAAATACTTGGTGAGCATCTTCCCTACACTGGCATCTGGACAGCCTTTGGGGACTATGTGGAGCGTGAACAAACCCTGTCCCTGGCTGGGGGACACAGGGCACAGCTGGGAGGATGGAGGAGTTGATGAGTGCAGACACCACAGAGCCGACACTATGAGGCTGGGTCCCAGAACAGAGAGCCTCCGTGCTTTTGCGAAGAGGAGAGGGAGGCTGGAAGCCCCGCCCCCCCGCCCCCCTGCCCCCCCCCCCCGGGTGGGGGTGAGGGGTGGGGGTGGGAAGGACCACTGAGGCTTCAGGAGCAGCATGAAGAAGAGTCGGGGCTTGGGGAGCAGAATGTGCAAAGACCCCATGGTGAGAGGACGAAGGAGAGGCTCGAGAACCATCCTGCGGCCTAGTGCTGGAGCTCAGGGGGGAGGTGAGTGGAGGGGAAAGCAGAGGAGAGGCTAGTGTGGGGCCGGGGCCCAGGATCGTTGTGCAGCACGCAGAAGCTGGCCCACGACTTCGTCAGAGTTCCAGCAGGAGAAACAAGGCCTGCCTGGACACGGCATTGAATGGGAGTCCAGGGAAAGGACCTTGCTTTCGGGTTGCAGACACCCTGGGGCCTGGGGCCCGGCCTGGGCGGCTCCCACCCGTGCAGCCAGGTGGTCCCACATCCTGGGCCCTCGCGGTTGGTCGTCCATCCTCCAGGGGTTGCGGGGTCTCTTTCTAGCCTGAGACCATCTCTGGTTTTCTTTTGGGAACAAAAGAGTGTCTAGAAACAAAAGCCAGGAAGCCGCTACATGGAACCCAAGCAACCCCAGCAGTGGGATAATAGGAATTAGTGACTCAGAAGAGGAGGCGCTGCTACACGGGCATCAGAGGAAAGTCTCATGTTTAATCCGACTCCTGAGTAGGCCGTGCCCGTCAGCAGCGTGACTTCTACCAGGACGAAGGTGCTGCGCGCCCTCCTGCCGCCCCGTGGCCTGCCCAGCCCCTCGCCGGGAGCACCGGGCACTGGTTCCTCCCTGCACACACGCATCCCACAAATACCCAGGTGTCTGCGTGTTTTTACGCCGGTGGCGCCCGCACTGTCCTGCCCCCCTGCTGGTCTCGGTGATCGTGTCTCCAGGTTATTTCAGCATCTCACTAGGTTTGGCAGCCCAGTGGCCTCGGGAAGGCTGTCCTGTGTCGCCACCGTGGCTGTGAGAACTGGGTAGCAGTGTCCTGGGGGGGGGGCATGCAGCTTGCTTCCTGTGTCTGCAGCACGAGTGGTGCAGCTGGGTCTAGCATGGTACGAGCGCCTTCCAGCTTGGGTCCGGGGTGTCAGGGGCACTCTGTGCTCCGTGTTCCAAGTGCCCCCGACTGCAGCCATGGATGAGCAGCGGCTGCTCCCCGATAGCCCGGGCGGCCATGTGATGCTGACCTGGGGGTGAGATCAGCGGGCATCCTCTGGTTTGGTTTCCAAGGCCAGGTACCCGGGCCAGTGTATAAGTGCCACATGCTGTCCTTTTTCTGGAACCTGCCGGGGGTCAGCGTGCAGGCAGGTGGGTATGGGTAGGACGCAGTTGATTCCCTTGGCCTGTGCCGGCCTCCCCGTAGGGCCCAGGTTGGCGGGGGTGGATGGCAGTTCCTCCCTGTGGGCAGGCCGCACCCTGTAGGCATCGGGAAGAGCAGCTTCGGCCTCAGGAGGGTGGATATGCCCGGCCTGGAACTTGAGTGCACCTCCCCAGCCCTGCACTTGCGCTTGCAGGACCCCCCAGGGATGAACACGGGGGGGGGGGGGGGGGGGAGCCGGAGACGCTGGGGGAGGAGGCAAGGCAAACACAGCAGGTGCCCAGCCCTTCCCAGGGCCCTTCCCAGGGCAGGAGGGTCTCTAGCAGCCTTGCGTTGGAAACCGCCTCAGGCTGGACTTCGGGTGGTGCTGCTCCTGGCCTGGGCCACGTCCACCCACGCAGTGGCCCCTGGGAGCTGCCCCCATGCTCACAGGCAGCGGTCAGGCCTCAGGGTGGGCCAGCGCCTCTGTGGGGGACTGACTGTCCCCCTGGGCACTGAGCCTCTTAGCAGGTGAATCCAGGCTGATGGGATGGGTTCTGACTTTGCAGGGGTTAAGTTGTCACAGCAGGGACCCCATCCATCCCCGCAGCCTGACCTGCGCCCCCCTCCCTGGTGTCCCCCTGCCCAGCTTGTCCAGCCTCCCTCCGGGCCACCATGGGTCTCTCCAGAAGCCGCCTCACCTCGCTAGCTGGGCCCTGCCCTCCGTCCTGTGACCCGAAAGCAGCTCCTGGGGATGTGCAGGGCTACCACGTCCCCTCAAGCCTGCCCTTCCCCAGACAGGGACCCCCTTCCACCACTTTCCTGCCCAGTCACTGGGCTCACTGAGCCCCCTAGTGGCCGGAGCTGCAGGCATGTTTCCTCCTCATTCTGAATGAAGACCCCAGCACCTGCCCGCAGAGCTGCCCCCTTCCCAGCCTAGGTTGTGTCACGTGACCCCAGGCCCTTTGAGCTCCTCAGGCACCTGGACACACGACACACATTTGGGCCCTGGCCAGGGGAGCAGGAGGCCACTGTGATGTCCAGTTGGCTTTGTGACCCAAATGTGGGATTTTGATTCACTCATCCTGTTTCACCATTGTTGCTCCCTCACAGGCCTTCCTTTTCCCTTTCATCCCCCCCACCCCGAGCCTGTCCTGCCTCCCTCAGCTCCAAGGGCAGGGATACACTCAGTCTTATTTGTGGTGCTTGCACTTGGTGAAGTGGGGGCTGTGGCTCCGTGTGAGCCTGACAGCTGCCCGTGGATGCATGCGTGCTCGCTGGACCACAGGGAATCTGGGCTCCCCTGAGAATGAGAAGAAGTCAGAAACAACCACCTGTCCCACCATGCAGACAACACCTGCCTCTGACAGGGGTGCTCATCCTTGTCCTGGTCCCTGTCCCCGTCCCTGGACCGTTTCCATGCTTGTCCTTGGCGTGGCACCTGTCTGTGTGTGGCCACTGGGGGGTCAGGGCCACAGACCCCCCACGTGCCAGGGAACGAGGCTCTGGTTTGTCGCCGACACTCCCACTGCACATCCCACTTCCCACCCAGAGCAAGTTGCAGACCTGTGGAGGGAGTTCACCCCTGGAATCCGCCTGCATGTGGGCTTCAGTGTGTTTCAGAGGATGGGGCACTGAGTGGGTCCTTCGCGGGGACAAGCCACGTGCTCATGGGCTGGGCCTGGCTCTGCTCCCTCGACAGTGGGGGTGGCAGGTGCGGGGGTGCAGGGCAGGTGGGGGCGGCGGCCAGCGTCAGGGGGCAGACATGGTGGACCCCACCGCGAGTCGGGTGATGCTTTGCTCCGTGGGCCATGCGCATGGGTGCTGACCTCGGCTTCCACCTCAAGAGCAGAGTGGCACTTGGGTAATTAGAGGGATGATGGTGGTTCATGCCTCCCGAGGTCGTGATTCAGCGGATATGCCCTGGCTCTTCAGCTGGCAGGAGGTGCCTTGGGGGCGAGGTGGGCCAGCAGGGGTGCGGGGCGGCACAGTGGTTACAAGACACAGTCCCAGGAACAGCCGTGGGCTCACCCCACCCCACCCTGGGGTGGCCTCAGTTACCTGGCGGGCGGGAATGTCTGCTTCTTGGAGCAGCAGAAGGCTTGAGGGCCTGGCCCAGGCTGGGGGGCCTCGAGGCTGCCTCTGTGGGCCAGACACATATTCCCCCTGGGCTCCTTGGGTCCTGTTAGCCCATCCTCCAAGGCCAGACCGAGCTCTGCGGGTCAGGCCTCCCTGCCTTCCCACCCTGGGAGCAAAACCTGTGTGGCTTCTGCTCACAGAGGGGAGCCAGACCGTCACCCTCGGTGGGGGAGGCGTGGGGGCGCTGGGCTGCTGGCGGGGCCTGAGGACGCAGTGCCCTTGGTGTGAATGGTCAGTGAGGGTGCAGGATCAGCCCCACCCGCCGAGGGCACAGCACCCAGGTGACCACAGGGCCCTCATGTCTTCCTGCCGCTTATTTGTGGGCTTGCGATGCTAATTGGTAGCAATGCAGTCGGAGCCCATGGTCACACCAGGGCTCAGGGTGGCCACGACCCTGTCACCCGCGGCCCCACAATGCCTGCCATGGCCCTTGGGCTGGCCTGCTGCACTGCCCGCCCGGGCCTGACCGGAAAACTGAGTCCTGCTCGCACAGCTGCCAAGAGCAGGACTTGGGCTCATGCACCCTTGCCTCAGAACAGCTCTGTCCTACCTCGGAAGTGAGGTGTCGCCCAGTCCCCGCCAGGCCTGGAGCCACACATGGGGCCCCATGCATTGCAGAGCATGGCTGCTGTGCCCTGGGGGGGTCTGCGCTGGGCACCCTGCCCACCACTCTTAGGGATGCCAGTCAGGGCGGACTGTGTGAGCGCAGCCTCCGGGGGATTGTGGTGTCGCCCCCTGCAGCAGCAGGGCAGGGTCCTCCGGTAGATATGGGGCGGGCATGTGGGCTCACTCGGCCTCACAAGGGGTGTGGCCTGGAGCACATGACCCGGGGCACATGAGCCTCAGTGTCTTGCCTGGAAATGGGGCTAATGTGCAGAGAACAAAACCAGTGACTGCAGGGACTGGTGGCAGCACCTGGGCCACAGTAGCCACTCAGCAAACACCAGGCCTGTTCCCGGTGTGTGTTACCAGGAGCCTGTCTTGAGCGCAGGGCCCGGCGCGGAGTCCACGTGGTGGTAGAGAGTCGGGTGGCTGAGGAGTTGGAGAACGATCGGGGGACTTCACCCCGAGGTCTTCATCCTCTGTGCCTGGGCCACCCCACCGTCGCCGCCCAAACCATTCCCCACTGTGTGGGCTGCAGCCCGAGCTCAGAAGGCAGTTACTCTTAGCCCAGGCCCCATCTACGGGGACCGAGTAGTTGCCATGTGTACCTCCCTGGGCAGAAAAGCTTCTGGGTCTGTGTTCTTGGCCCAGCACATGGGCCGCAGGGCAGTGGCTGGGAGATGCAACATCTCCATGGGCTCCTGCCCTCCCCTGCCCAGGCTTTCCCTCAGAGCCCCCCGGGAGTGGGGGTACTCCCCACGTGACCCCCAGCAGGTGCAGCAGGCTCTTCGATGGGGCGGGGGCGCACACAGAAAGGACCAACTCTGTGGACTTGGCTGCTGTAGGAGGTGAGTGAGCTTCCCGTCGTTGAAGGCATGTGAGCGGTTTGTAGTCAGGCCTTGTGGCTCGGCCGCACAGAGGAAATGACATCCTCCCCGCCAGATGTGTTGTGGCACAGGGATGAAGGCTTGGGCCAAGCAGCCCCAGAGGAGGAGTGGCAGCCGAGGGAGGCGAGGACGGCCTCATCCTGGGCTCGCCGGTGATGAGCAGCAAGGGCTCAGATACTGCTGTGTGTCTCAGGGGTCCACCTGCCCCAGGGGACCCCCTGCAAGGCCGTGCTGTTCCTCTCCTGGCTTTAGGCAGATGTGCATAAAATACTTGACACAGGCATCCAGGTTTCAGAGGCATGCTCAGCCCACATGTGCGTCCGTAGCTGGAAGCAGATGCCGCCAGGTGACATTCCTACAGGCACTCTTGTCACCCAGGAGGAAGGCAAGGCAGTTGTTTGTGGGCCTCAGGGGTTGCATGGTGCTGGCCTCCCTGCACTTTCTGGTCCTGCTGGCCTGGAGGTGGGGCCAGACGCTGTCCCTCCAGCTGGGAGTACCTGCGGCCCCCTCACTGGGGGTCCCACGGCGCTGAGTCCTCTCTTCCCCCCACAGGAGAACTGTACCGGGTTTCCTTGAGAAGACAGAGGTTCCCAGCCCAGGGAAGCATCGAGATCCATGAAGACAATGAGGTGGGCTGGGCTTCTGAGGGTGTCTGGGCCCACCTCTGGTCAGAATTTCTGGGAGAGCCCCAGGCTGGTGGACACTTGACTTCCTCTTCACTGGTCTCACTGTGTGACTCCGGGCAGGTGCTCATCTTTCTCTGGGCTGTTGGCTCCTGTGTGAACCAGGAGGGTCTCTTGGGACCCTTCTAGCCCCCACAGTAGGGCGCGTGCTCTGCTGGCAGCCTGCGTGCCTCCCTCTGAATGCACACGAGGTCCCACCACACTGGGAGCCGGGGGGCCCCCAGCTGGGAGCTGAGACACGCCAGCCAGAGTGTCTGTGTGCCATTGTCCATGGGTCTCTATTCCGACGGATATCCTTCTCAGGAAGGCTGCCCACAGCGCTCCTGCAAGACACATGTCCTTCTGCTGGTGCTGCATGGGGGCAACATCCTGGACACGGGTGTGGGCGACCCATCCTGCAAGGCAGCCGACATCCACACCTTCACCTCCGTGCTGGAGAAGGTCACGCGGGCCCACTTCCCAGCAGCTCTGGGCCACATCCTCGTCAAGTTTGTGCCCTGCCCTGCCGTCTGCTCGGATGCCTTCTCACTAGTCTCTAAGTGAGTCCCCTCTGCCCACCTGGGCTGGCTAGGGCTGGTGGGGATGGTGGGCTGTGGGTGCCCCTGGCCGGGGCCTCCCTGGGAATTGAGGGTGGGAAGGGGCCAGTGAGAGTCCAGAGCAGTGTGTCCCCCTGTGCTGGGCCGGGCGGTACAGGCCCCTCGATGGTGCAGAGCCACTCTCCATGCTCCCCATGCTGGCCCTCCTGGCCCAGAGGAGGCTGCAGAGGCCTCGAGGGGCTAAGCTGTTTCCCCGGGGTTCCCAGCAGCATGTGTGCTCTCTGGCAGGCAGCACAGGGCAGGGTGGATGCCCAGCGAGGGCTGGGACCACTGCCCTGTCCGGGTTTCCTGGTCTGTAAAGTGGGGATTGTCATGTCCTAAGTACCTGCTGGGGTTTTCTTGAGGGTCTTGCGGGCTGGAGCTCCTGGCACAGGTGGAGTCAGCCGTGATGCACGGCTGCGTCCTCATGGTGGGGACAGCGTTCTCTGTGATCAGCAGGCTGGGAGAGGATGTCTCGACTGCCAGCAGGGACCCTGGCTGGAGGGGACTGAACAGTAGGCTCACAGGGCCCTAGTTCCATATCCAGAACTGCTGGAGCCTGGGGGAGGGAGCGGGGCACACGGGGTTCACTGTTCCTGGTGAGAGACAGGAAGGGGCCCGGGAGCAAATGCCCTGTGACCCCTGTGGTCCCAGGTCGGGCTCCCAGCTGGATGAGGGACAAGATGAGTCAGTAGCTCCCCCAGCTGGTGTGATTCTTGGCCCCAAGTCAGGGAAGGCACGCTGGAGTCCTGTCCATACCAGCCCCTGGCCCTGCTCTGCAGGACTGGTGAAGCAGGCTCTGTCCCGCTCCTGTGGTCAGGAGTTCCCAAGCTGTTCCATAATAACCCCAGGAGCCAGAGTCCTCGCCCCCAAGACGTCCAAACCCCAGAACTGAGTCAGCACCCCGGCCCTGGTCCCCAGGAAGATGGATCGTCCAGCCACTTCCGGGGAGCTCAGGGAGCCAGTCCCTCCCCACCAGGCGGCTCTGCTGGCCCACTGGGAGGGAGCTCATTCTCTGCTAATTAAACGCTCTACAGCTGCAGTGGAGGCCTGTTTCCTCCCATTTGTTCTCTGTGGAGATGAGGAAGGGCTGCTGGGCCGGCCATGCTCACCACCAGGGCTCTGCCACCTGTGCGGAGAAGCCTGAGCCCTGGCACCTGCCCTGCGTCTGTCAGGTGCCCCATGGGTCCACGCTGCGCCCTCATCCTGACCTAGAGCCATGGGCTGAGGGCCTGACGTCCCCTGGACAGAGGCAGGCCGGGGTGGGAGGGAGGCTGGAGCAGGAGTTGGGAGCTGGGTCTAGAGGGTCCTGAGCCCCCTGGAGGGAGGGACTTGCAGGAGGGGAGCAGGGAAGTGGGGAGGCTGAATGGTCCGCTGGCAGCAAGGATGCTGTAGGGGAGGCTGTGTCGTCCGTCCGGGGGTCACACCTTTCCAGCAAGCCCCTGAAGGCTCCAGACCCTCTCCTGAGAAGGGTGGACACAGCTCACGTGTGGGGCCCCGTGCTCACCTGGCAGGGGTGCTTCACAGGGACCCCACGCCTGGGAGGTGCTCTCTCCTCCTTCCAGGCACCCCTAAAGCCTTCCTTGAGACCCAGTCCCAACTCCACCTCCCCCAGGAAGCCTGCTCTGATCTGTCCCCACCAGGATCCACACCAGGTCGGGTGTCCCAGGGGTCTCAGCAGGAGAGGGCTGGGGGAGGCAGCTGTCCCAGGAGACCCTAGCCCACATGCCGGGCTGGCGCGGGCAGGGTTGCACAGGGGAGTCAGCACAGTACCCCCTAGCCCCTGGCCTGTGCCCCATTTCCTCTGGCTCTTGTCCAGCTCCCCCTCCTGAGCCCCAGACAGGGGCCCAACCGTGGCCAGCTCGTGCCTCTGCTCTCTGCCCCGTGTGGCCCCAGATCCCTGCCTGAGCCCACTGGGCTTCCCTTGACCCTGTCTGCAGCCTGAACCCCTACAGCCACGATGAGGGCTGCCTCGGCAACAGCCAGGACCATGTCCCTCTGGCTGCACTGCCCCTGCTGGCCATCTCGTCTCCACGCTACCAGGATGCGGTCGCTACTGTCATCGAGCGGGCCAACCAAGTCTACACAGAGTTCCTCAAGTCCCCTGACGGTATCGGCTTTAGTGGGCAGGTAGGACACTGCCTCCCTAGCCTGCCCAAACCTAGCCGGACCCTGGCTAAGTCTGACCCCCGACCCTGGCCTGATTCCGACCCTAGGCTGCCTGCTGTTGTGTCCTCAGCTGACCCTGGCCCAACTCTGACCCCGGACCCTAGCCTGCCTGCTGTGTGTCCTCAGCTGACCCTGGCCCGAATCTGACCCCTGATCCTAGCCTGACCCCCGACCCTAGCCTGCCTGCTGTGTATCCTCAGCTGACCCTGGTCCGACTCTGACCCCCAACCCTAGCCTGACCCCTGACCCTAGCCTGCCTGCTGTCCTCCGGCTGACCCTGGCTGCAGAACGAGCACCTGTCTCCCATCGGGTCTCCCTCTGTATCTCACGGGGACAGGTTCCTCAGTGTCCCCTGGACAGGTGACTGGTGCCCTGGCTGGGTGGGGGTGAGGGGTCCCTGGTGGGCTGGACTTGCACCCCAGCTGTGTCTCCTGCAGGTGTGTCTCATCGGGGACTGTGTGGGCGGCCTCCTGGCCTTTGATGCCATCTGCTACAGCGCGGGGCCCTCAGGGGACAGCCCAGGCAGCAGCAGCCGGAAAGGGAGCATCAGCAGCACGCAGGTGCGGGCCAGATGGGGGAGTCTGTCCCCGGGGGAGGGGATGCCAGCGCTTCACACTTATCCATGATTGCTGGCTTCTAAAGTGTTGCTTCACGATCCTACAAGAATGGGGCTCAGGGAAGACTTGGTCCGGAGTCCCTGGGGTCACGTACCTTTGGGTGCACCCCAAATCTCCCCATCTCTGCCATGTGGCTGCCATGCTCCTGGGGGCCAGTGCTGCCCTGAAATCTCAGGAGAGAAGGGTTCATGGGGCCTGGAGGAGGAGGTAGGGCCCCCGAGCCTCTGGTGACTGCACTGCCCTCCTGTCCTCTGTGTGACCCCAAAGGACACCGTCGCGGTGGATGAGGCATGCAGTCTGGCCAGCAGTAAGCGTCTCAGCAAAAGCAGCGTTGATGTCTCCAGTGCACCGGAGGATGAGGAGCCCCCAAGGCCATTGCCGCGGAAACAGAGCGACTCCTCCACGTATGACTGTGAGGCCATCAACCAGCATCACGTCTTCCTGTCGAGGTGAGTGCTCCTCTGGCGTGGTGTCCGCAGCCCAGGGGACCCCAGCTCATGGTTCCCCAGGAGGCCTGTGGCGGGTCACGTGTGCTGGGCCTCTGCCAGGACCTTGCCCCTGTCCCTGCTCTGCCCCGACTGGCAGACACCAGGACGGTGGGTGCCCCCTCCCTGAGCCTCACTGCTCCTTCTTCCTGCCAAAGGGCAGATGCTGCCGGCCGCTTTGCCAACGGTTTTGAGAGTGTGGTGTAAGAGCTGATGCGGGTGTGTTTGGGAGCCACTCTGGGTGTGTGTTCTCACTATTTCTCAGATGGGGCCTCAGAGAACCCCGGTGGGCCAGGAAGTTTCTTGGGGGGCACGGCCAGCTGTCGATACCCTGGGGCCAGTGTTCCGGCTCCCAGGCCCCAGCGCGGCAGCTTCTGCACAGAGTTCCATGAGTCATCTGCATGTTTATCTTGGATGCGGGTATCCAGGCGGGTACAAGCCCAGCCAGGAAGGGACGTCCCCTCTTATCCTGATGACACGCACCGTGAGGTCGTCACAAGCTCTGCAAAACAGATCCACTCTGAACCCTTCGGAGTATTTCCTTTCTGTGTATATCGTTTACGTGGTCTGCATACAGTTTTACTTAAAAAAAAAAAAACCTTTATGTTGTGATTTTTTTTGAAGATTTTATTTATTTATCCATGAGAGACACAGAGAGAGAGGCAGAGACAGTCAGAGGGAGAAGCAGGCTCCCTGCGGGGGGGCCCGATGCAGGACTCAATCCCAGGACCCCGGGGTCAAGCCCTAAGCCAAAGGCAGATGCTCAATCCCTGAGCCCCCGGGGACCCCTATGTTGTGATTTTATCTGATTTTTATCTCTGTATAATAAATACTTGCTGAACGTTCTTCATAGGGAATATTTTATTGAGTGCATAGATACCTTACTTCTTCCGAGTTTTCCAGTTCTTTCTGACAGGTGGCGCTCTGGCGAACACCTTCGCGAGACACTTTGTGTGTGTTAGGGCTGGTTTGCTCAGGTGCGCTTCCGCAAGGGAAACCGTGGGATCAAAGGCTCTGTGTGTTGATGTCTCTGACTGTTGGAAGCCTTCCTCCCATCCCCCGCCCCTGAGGGCCACGTTTCAAGTTGGGGTTGCAAGGTGAAATTGCAACATTTCTAGTTCATTCTTGAAATATCCTTTAGGGAGAGGTCCCAGATTCAGAGAAGATGTCCGAGGCTTTGGGTGGCTGGTTCCACGCAGCCAGCTTTCCCCTCTGGTGTAGGGACAGATGGCTGTTTCTCTGGCAGTTAAGGAGCTGGCGTGTGTTTAGGGACGGCACTGTATGCAACATGTGTATCGTTGACCCCAGCGCTGTCCTCATGGGGAGAGTGGGGAGCCCGAGGCTTCAGATCCAACTGCCTGGACCCTTGCTCCCAGAGGGCAGGCCGCCTGCCCCGTGCTAGTCCCATTGTTATTGCTAACATCCCCTCTCCCCTCCACCTTGAGGATTCCATCAATTCACAAGTCAGGGGATCGCTCTGGACAGTGTTCCACCCCAAGCTGTGCCTCAGAGCCAGCTAAAGTTTGGGGGGTTGCTGTTCTTCTCCCGCGGCTCTGGCTCACGGGCCGGCTGCAGGCGGGAGCCCACGCTGTCTGCGGGAACATGCATTATAGTGAGAGGCCCAGTCCCTGGAGAACTGACACCACGCAGTGGGTCTGCATAGGGGCCGGGCTACTCAGGGACATGGGGCTGGAGGTCGCGGGGTGGCTCCCGCACAGCCAGCACCAGGGGGCAGGCCTGCCATCATGTGGGGTGTTCGAGTAACCCTAGGTCCTTGGCCCTGCTGAGCAGATGCAGGTTTACTGGATGGTGGCCGTGTGGGTTTTCCCAGGAATTGTCTCTGGGAATGCTGAGGGGGAATGTGGCCTGCTGACCCTGGGCCTGGGGAGTGTTGGCAGACCTCAGCGGCCAGCGTGGAGGCAGTGTCGACAACCTCTGAGCCCCGCGGATGCATTCGTGGAGGGCTGGGCTCCTCCCACTCAGCCTGTGCACCCTGGTGCGCAGCCCTCCCCTAACTGCCCTCCCGGCTTTTCTCCCTGGAGCAGCATCCACTCCGGTGTGCTGAAGGACGAGGCCGAGCCTCCTGCGGCCGGGGGGTCCCAGCCGCCCGAGGTCAGCCTGGGTCGCTTGGACTTCGACGTGTCCGACTTCTTCCTCTTCGGCTCGCCCCTGGGCCTGGTCCTGGCCATGCGGAGGACGGTGCTGCCCGGGCTGGACGGTGGGTGGCTTGGGCTGGGGCCTGAGAGGCCTCGTGTCCTTGGGCACAGGGTCGGGCCCTGCAGCCAGGGGCGTGGGGTGGAGGGACAGGCTGCCACGTGTTCCAGGGTCCACAGAGTGCCTGTGCTCCCCCAGGGCCCACTGGGGCTTGTCAGTGTTCACTGACGCCTCCTCCATGGGATGGATGGGAGGGGGAACTCTGCCTGGAGCGGGGTGCAGCGGGGAGGCTGAGGCCCCTGGCTGCCCTTGGTGTGGCCCCGGAGACCTAGGGCTCCCTGGACAGCAGAGTGACCAGTCCCCTGAGCCAGGTGGACAGAGGGCCTCAGTGCAGACCCCTGCTGGTGTGAGGGGAAGTGTTCCCAAACTCTTGCCCCCGCCCCCGTGTACCGCTAACCCCAGGCCCGAGAGGCAAGCATGAGCTGCTCCCTGGGGACCAAGTGATGAGCTCTGTGTCCCAGAGATGCCCTCATCGGAGTCCCGGAGGGTGGGAGGCGCAGGCTGCCCCGGGGGCCGGGCTGGGCAGTCAGGGCAGCTGTGAGATGCTCGGCCCCACCCTGACTGTGACGCCCCCCGCAGCTGATGCCCTGCCGATGTGTCTGCTGGCGGGTCAGGAGCCAGGCCGGGGAAAGCTGTGCGGATTTGCTGCAGTGTGACTGGGAGGAGGGGCAAGGATGCAGAGGGGGGCACGGCGGCTGGCAGGGAACTTCGTACCAGGCGCCCACAGTGCCTCTCCTGGGGCGTGGGCAGATCGGCAAGGCCTTGAATGCCCAACTCCACATCTCGACTTTGCTCCTGTCGGTGGCAGGGAGCCCCCAAATCCTTGCGCAGGTGGTTGGGGGGCTACTCAAAGCTGCCCTCAGGGGCCTCCGAGGGTCAAGGGGGCGGGAAGAAGCAAGGGGCTCCCCCGTGTCCCCTTACCCCAGGCTTCCAGGTGCGTCCTGCCTGCAGCCAGGTCTACAGCTTCTTCCACTGCGCGGACCCCTCGGCCTCGCGGCTCGAGCCCCTGCTGGAACCCAAGTTCCACCTGGTGCCGCCCGTCAGCGTCCCGCGCTACCAGAGGTTCCCGCTGGGCGATGGACAGTCCCTCCTGCTTGGTAGGCTCGGGTGTGAGTGTGCACTGAACAGGGGCTGGGCCTGCCATGTGCCCCACCCCGTGATCTCCTGCCAGTGTTTCTGCCCCTGTGATGCTCCCGCCGGTGCCCCCACGATGTCCCTACCAGGTGCCCCCCGTGATCTCCACAG
Organism: Nyctereutes procyonoides; assembly: GCF_905146905.1. Classification (NCBI taxonomy): domain Eukaryota; kingdom Metazoa; phylum Chordata; class Mammalia; order Carnivora; family Canidae; genus Nyctereutes; species Nyctereutes procyonoides. The sequence goes on along the minus strand of NW_026575140.1, from coordinate 58,798,415 downwards.
GGTGCCCCCACCCTGAGATGCCCCCTCCAGGTGCCCCCACCCCCATGATCTCCCCGCCGGTGCCCCCACCGCCCCCACAGTGCCCCTCACCAGGTGCCCCCACCCTCCCTGATGCTCCCTGACTGGGTACCCCCACCTTCCATAGCCCCCCTAGTGGCCCCCACCAGGTACCCCCACACCCCTGTCCTCATCCAGCCCTACATAGCTGAAGGAGGGCCTAGCCCCTGCTGAGGGGGCCTGTGAGCTGGACGGACTGGAAGACAGCAGGGCAGCTGCCTCACTCACCTTCTGGGCTGCCCAAATGTGTGCACACCTGCTCTGCAGGGGGCCCCTGCCTGATTCCTGTGGCTGCGGCCAGCGCTCGGGCTGCTAGACCTGACATGGGAGGGGCAGGGCAGGGAGGATCCCAACCTGGTGGGTAACATGCAGGAGGGAGCCTTGGGTCCTGGCATTGGGGCAGGGGGAGCAAGTGCAGGTGGGCTCGGAGGAGGGCTGGTGGCCCCTGGGGCTCCAGGAGGTGAGCCAGGCATGGATGGTCACTGGAAGCCCAGCCCCTGACCCCAGCTGAGAGCCAGGCCAGGCCGGGTGCAGGGTCTGTGCCCGCGGCTCAGGCAGGACTCAGAACCAACCACGCCCCCCCGTTTTAACAAAAACTTCATTTCCGAAGTCCTCCTTGGTTGGGAGCTTCCACAGACAGAGATGGCTTCGAAACGTCCCCCGTGCACCCCGTGTCCCTCTGTGCTTAGGGCGTCACCTGCCCCTGAGCACGCCTGAGCACCCAGGCTGCAGTGCCATTCACATGCAGGCTCGGCTGCGGTCCCCGAGGCTCAGGGAGGAGCTGGGTATGAGGGCACGTGGTTCTGGGTCATCCTGTGACTCGTGTTTCTGGGGCTGTGTCCCAGAGATGCCCTCATTGGAGTCCCAGAGGGTGGGAGGCGCTGGCTGCCCCGGGAGCTGGGGCTGGGCAGTCGGGGCAGCTGTGGGATGCTTGGCCCCACCCTGACTGTGACGCCCCTCCCCCCACAGCCGATGCCCTGCACGCCCACGGCTCCCTGTTCCTGGGGTGCAGCTCACAGGACAGCCCACCGCTTCCCGACGCCCCCGCCTCGTCTCCCCCAGTTCTGAGGCCCCAGCGCCCGGGCCGCAGGGTGAGCCAGGACAGCTCCCATAGCGAGAGCTCAGGGTCCTCGGACAGCCTGGCCCTGGTGGGCACCTCCCACAGTGAGTGAGGGTCCTTGGGGCTCTGCCGGGTCGGAGGGAGAGGGACCTTCCCCTGGGTGGCTGCTAAGGGCAGCTGGGACAGATAAAGAGCCCTGACCTCTGGCCACAGGCCGAGCCATGACCTTGCCCAGCCTAGACTGATCCTGACCCTAGTCCGAGCCCTAACCCCACGGTTCCTTCTTCCCATGGGGAGTCCCTGCAACCCCAGGGTGGGACTGGGCATCTCTGTGGGGCTGGCCCTCGCTCCTGGGGCCCAGAGTGACACATTGACCGTGCGGTCTGTGGGATGGGGCCCCAAGCCACCCCGAGGGCTGTGGCCCAGGCAGGCCACACTATCCTCACCTTGCACTGGGCCCACAGTCACAGCCAGGTGGTGGGGTGCCAAGCGCATCGACTATGCCCTGTACTGCCCCGACGTCCTCACGGCCTTCCCCACTGTGGCCCTGCCCCACCTCTTCCACGCCAGCTACTGGGAGTCCACAGACGTGGTGGCCTTCATCCTAAGACAGGTACCGTGCCCCTCCCAGGGGCCCATCCTTGCGTGTGGGAGACAGGGCCCCCTTGCAGGCCACACTGGACCCTGGGCTGGTCAGCCAGATCGGGGGTCACCAGGCCAGGTGGCAGGTCTCATGAAGTGCACTGGCTTCTGGTTGGCGGTGCGCCACTTCTAGCGGATGGAGGGGGATGTACCCATCCTCCTGGAGACGATAGAGAAGTGCCTGTTTCCTGGGGGCCTGTGTATCCTCAGAGAGGCAGGAACCTGGGGAGGGCACAAAGAAGGAGGTGGCGGGCGGAGGGTGGATTCCGTGCAGCCTTGGGAGCTAAAGGCAAGGGACCGACCCTGTTTGGTGTCCCGTGGGCAGCGTGCTGGCCTAGAGCGAGGGACAGCTGTCAGCTGACTGTATAATAGAAGGAAATCCCGTGTCTGCTGCTGGGTGGACCAGGAGACCCGTGGAGAGGCTGACCTCGAGGTGGTGGCGGGGTGCTGGTGCTCTGGGGGGCCGCCGGCTATGACAGAGGAGGCCAGTGGGTCCTGCTGTCCACCTGCACCCCTGCAGGGGGAGCTTCTAGGTTTGGGGAGGAGCAGGGCCAGGCTGGGCTGTGGTCTGGATGTGGGAAGGGTGGGCTGCCTGCCGTGGGCCGGAAGGAGGTAAGTGGAGTCTGGAGCTTGGGGCAGATATGGGTGGCACGCACCCTGTTGACAGGCAGGGCCCCTGAGTGCCGTGTGTGGGCAGCTGTCCTCTGCCTGTGGTGCATCCTGTAGCACAGCCCGATGCTGACCCCACCTGTCCCAAGGCCAGACTGACCAGAGCACTCCTGTTGCCCAGGTGATGCGCTACGAGAGTGTGGCCGTCAAGGAGAGCGCGGGCCTGGATGCTGCAGCGCTGAGCCCTGCCAACCCCCGTGAGAAGTGGCTCCGTAAGAGGACCCAGGTCAAGCTGCGGGTAGGTGCTCACTGGAGCAGCACTCGGGGGGCATGGGGCTGCCTGGGGGTCGGGGGGTGCATAGACAGGAGCAGGTGCTGGCTGGGGCACGATTCAGAGTGCTGGGGCTGGCAGGGAGATGCCTGCGGGGGAGAGTTGCTGGATGTCCAGCCTCCATAGATGAGGACATGAGTCAGAAACTCAGCCATGCCCACGGGGCTTGCCATCTCATCCGCCACTGAGCACGGCCTGGTGTGGTACTGGCTGCCACAGAGGGAGGCACCGATGAGGAAGCAGATGGAGAAAGGCCTCTCAGGCAGGCTGTGCTCGGCTTCCCTGAACGGGGGTCCCCTCCATTAGGTATTGTGGTATGAATAGGAGTTTGGTAGGCATAAATTCATTTATTTGCTCAGCCAACCATCATCAAGTGTGGATGTGGCTGCTGTGTCCTCTGCTGAGTTGGGAGCATGTAGGGGCTCAGGGACACAGCCCCTGCCCTGGTGGCTCCCTTCTGCCCTAGTCCCAAAGGGTAAAAGATGATTAGCGCTCTGTGAATCAATTCTGTTTTTGTAAACATGTTTTTTTTTTTTAAGATTGTATTTATTTATTCATGAGAGACACTGAGAGAGAGGCAGAGACACAGACAGAGGGAGAAGCAGGCTCCCTGCAGGGGAGCCCCATGTGGGACTCGATCCCAGGACCCCGGGGTCATGCCCTGAGCCCCCCAGGCACCCTTTGTAAAGGTACTTCCTGAGCTATAACCACGTTTTACACCCTGCGTCAAAGTGCACAACACAGTGGGTTTCGTGGGGTCACGGACGTGTGCAAACAGCACTGTAGTCTGTTCAGAAGTTTGTCACCACCGCAGGAGGGGACCCGGGGCTCCCCACCTCCCCGGCACCCCCCTCCCCTAGTGAGGCTGTCTGTGGATTCGCCTGCCCAGGGCGCCGCGGGTGCGAGTCACCTAGCGTGGGGCTCCTCCCACGGCCATCTGTTCCCACCCAGCGGAGCAGGTGGCAGTACTTCCCTCCTGGTGGCTGAGTGGTGGTCCTGCAGGGACCCACCCGTTGACTCGCTCGTCAGCTGCCAGGCATTCATGCGGTTTCCCCGCGTTGTCTGCTGTGAAGACGCTGCAGAGCTTTGTGCGAGTCCTTGCTCTTGCTCTCGATCTCAGGGTTACAGACCCAGGGAGGCAGGGGTGGGCCTGGGGCGGGGCTCTGTCTTACCTGAGGGGCCGGGAGCTCTTCCAAGGCGGCCTCCCCCAAGCTGGGCAGGCGGTTAGGAGGGGTGTGTTGGGGGTCCCGGGCTCTGACCCCTCATTCTGGCCGCCCGGGTGCGTGGCTGGGGGTATCCTGGCGGGGAGGCTCCGTGTAGCCCAGCGCCTGGCAGTGCAGGCGTCTTTCTGTGCATTTAGCTGCATGAGCCCGCTCCTCTGTGTGCAGGAACCTGGGGGCCTTGGAGACAGAGTTGGGGTCCCCTCCTGGGGTCTGTTCCCCTCCTGGCCTCCATGGGACTGTGGCTTAGATCTCCCAGAAAGGCATGTTGTGGCGGGACGTGTCCCCCCAGCCGCCTGAAGGACCTTCAGGAAGAGGCCAGCTCGAGCCCCCAGCAAAGCTGAGCTGCTGTCTGTCCTTTTAGAATGTGACTGCGAACCACCGGGCCAATGACGTGATAGCGGCCGAGGATGGCCCCCAGGTCCTGGTGGGGCGCTTCATGTATGGGCCCCTCGACATGGTGGCTCTGACTGGAGAGAAGGTACTGGCCCGGGCTGTCCTGCTGGCTGCCCCTGCAGCAGGTGCCTCATGCACCACATGACACGGATTCGGGGAGCTGAGGGCAGGGTGGGTCTGAGCCACCTCGGTGGGTCTGAGCGGCGGCATGCGGGGGGGAGCTTGCAACATGGCCCCCCAGCCATGCCCGCAGCCCTCATTCCCGCCCCCTCACTTGTGCAGGTGGACATCCTGGTGATGGCGGAACCGTCCTCGGGCCGCTGGGTACACCTGGACACGGAGATCACCAACAGCAGCGGCCGGATCACGTACAGTGTGCCGCGGCCCCGGCGCCTGGGTGTTGGCGTCTACCCGGTGAAGATGGTGGTCAGGTGAGACGCCAGGCTGGCCCGATGTGGAGTCTGCGGGGTGTCTTCCTGGGGCCCAACCTGTCTGTGCAGAGAGGGGATGATGGCTGGGCTGCTCCCCTATACCCCGATGTTCCCGCTGCCCCTGGCTTTGCAAGCTCTGAACCCAGCTGCAGGCTGACCTCTGGCCTCCCTTGGGCGCATGGCTGACCACAGGCAGGTGCCTTTCAGGGGTGACCAGACCTTTGCAATGAGCTCCCTCACGGTGCTGCCCAGAGGCATGGAGTGTGTGGTGTTCAGCATTGACGGGTCTTTTGCTGCCAGCGTGTCTATCATGGGAAGTGACCCCAAGGTCCGGCCAGGGGCGGTAGATGTGGTACGGTGAGTGCTCCTTCTGTGCCTGAGTCATGTCCACATCTCGGGGTGGGAGCCAGTGGTCCCCGGGGTGGGAGGAGCGGCCACACATCTTCTGGTAACTGCAGGACCTCCCTAGGTCTCTAGGGACACAATGATGGACTGTCCTGCGCCTCGTGGCTCTGTGGGTGAACGGGGCTGGGCCGGGATGTTTTCACCATCCCGTTACTCACAGCCCCGTGGTGCCCATACTCACGTGGGCTCTTGCTCCCAGGCTGGGCTCATCCCCCGGCCCCCACATGGAGGCTGGAGCCTTCCTCCCACCCAGCCTAGGCGCTGCACTCTGTGGGTTGTAGGCAGTGGCAGGACCCGCCTGGATTCCCGGGAAGGTCTGGACGTGGGACACGTGGCTCAGGGGGCGGGGCACGTTTTGAGACCACCTGACGCACAGCGCTGAGTTTAGGGGGATTGGGGCTGCCATAGCCAGTGGGGGAAAGTAGACCAGGCTTCCTGAGAGAGGTGGCGCCAGAGACAGCCTCTGCCGGCCAGACGGATGGATGTTTTCTGTCCGCGCCACTGCACAAAGATGAGCGAACAGAGAGAAGTGAGAAGAAAATACAGGACTGAACTTGGTAGCACAGAAGGCGGACACGGGTGACAGGGGTGGGAAGGACGACGCAGGGGTGACGGGGACAGGAAGGATGCAGGGGTCGGGGGATGGGAAGGATGACACAGAGGTGACAGGGACAGTGTCAGGGCAGCTGGACTCTGGGGCCAGATTGGGGCAGGGCAGGGATGTGTTTGGACAAAGATGTGGGAAGGTCTTGCCCATAGAAAAGCAAGAGAGGAAAAAAAAAAAAAGAAAAGCAAGAGAGGTACTGTAGTCTTCCCTCCCTGCCTCCACCCCTGCCTCCACCCCTGCCCTCACCCCTGCCTCTCTCCCTCCCTGCCTCCTTCCCTGCCTCCCACCTCCCTCCTCCCTTCCTGACTCCACCCCACCCTCCTCCCTGCTCCTTCTATGCTCCTGCTGGGCATCGAGGCAGACAGATCTCCTAGAGGGAGAAACTGTGAGGAAAACAAGTCACAGGCAGGAGAAACTGTCATGTCCGGGAGTCCACACATCTGAGAGCAGGATGGAGCAGGAGCAGGGGTCACTGTGGGGAGGGCACAGCAGCCTGTGTGGGGCCCCCAGGGCCAGTGGACCCCTAGATGCCCCGGTCCTGCAGGAACAGGCCCTAGACGGTGTCCAGCTCCCCCGGGGGGCGTTCATTCCTCCTACGGTGTCTGTGCCCCCCCCTTCGGTGAGTCAGTGCCCCCATAGCCAGGCAGGGGAGGCTGTGGTCCCCTGTCCTGTGTTTGCTGGGCCCTGCCGATGCTCTGTAAACCTTGCTACTCATCAGAAGCAGACTCCTGGGACCCAGCTCAGAGCTCCCCAGAGTCCCCAGGGGTGACACCTTGGCCTGTGCTTTATTACAAAGTCTCCTTGAATCTCATGGGTCACCTTCTAGATTTGGAAACCCCTGGTCTCTGGGAAGCATGTGCTGTGACAGCGCAGAGAGGAGAGAGAGCGCTGATTCTACTTGGGAAGCTGGAAAGCTTCCTGGAGGAGGGGGCCCTGTAGGCCAGGGGGATGGAAATGAGAGAGGAAGGCATGCAGGCCGTGGTGGGGGCTTGGCAGCTGTGGATACAGGGCTTGGGGGCCACTCAGTGGCTGGGGGACAGATGTCCCAGGGCAGAGCATGGCTGGCCTCGGGGTACAGGGGCACAGAGGCTGTGAGACCTCAGGACACAGGGGGCCGAGATGGCTTCAGGTGGCAGAGCAGTAGGGTTCACTCTGGGGTTTAGAGGCCACCGTGGCAACAGTGCCCACCGTGCAGCCCACTGCCCTGCCCGGCATGTCTGGGGTTTGTCCCGGAGGCCTGGGGAGAGTGCTCTGCAGCCATCTCTGCCCCCTCCATACAGATGGGTCCTGGGGGGGTCACCCAGGTGGAGTGGAGTCGGGGTGCTGTGAGCGCCCTAGGTGGGGTTGGGGTCAGATCCTGCTGGTGGGAGAGGTGTTCAGGGCTGGAGCAGGAAGCAGGACTCGGGGCTTCTCTTAGGCTAGGAAACCAGAGGGCCCCGGGAGGCCCCGGGGAGGGGATGGGCAGAGGGGACAGTGGGTGCTGCCTGTGGGACATCTGGGGACATGGCCAGGACTCCAGGGGCTCCGAGTGTGGCTTTGGAGTCCTTCCAGCTGGTTCTTCCTGGGGCTCCTCAGGAGGGCTGCAGGGCAGGGGAAGGGGGCTGCCAGGTGGGGGGTGGGGGCCGCAGGGTGGGGACTGCAGGGAGGATGGCTGTTGTGGCCTGGGCGACCCCACCATGGCGTCCACGTGGCCCATGTGCCCATAGGCACTGGCAGGACCTGGGCTACCTGATCCTGTACATCACGGGGCGGCCAGACATGCAGAAGCAGCGGGTGATGTCGTGGCTGTCGCAGCACAACTTCCCACAGGGCATGATCTTCTTCTCGGACGGGCTGGTGCACGACCCGCTGCGGCAGAAGGCCATCTTCCTGCGGAACCTGGTGCAGGAGGTGAGTGCCTGCCGCAGGCACAGGGCCCCCACACCCCTGCACGCGGGGGCATCTCACTGGGAGCCCCACACCCCGCGGGGATGGTGGGGACAGCAGGGATGGGAGGAGCACGGAGGCTCCAGGACTCCAGCGACCTTGCACTCATACCTTCCTCCTCCATCTCCTCCCCCTGGGGTCTCGTGATTCACCCCAAGGACGCCCAAGTGGCCCCTCCGCTCTGTTCAGTACCTGCTGTTCTCCTGGAGCGCTGACCCTGGGTGGGTCTCCCAATGTGGAGCAGGGGTCGCCCATGAGGGCCCAGGGTAGGACGCAGCCCCCTGTCTGGTGTCCTCCCACCCCGGGGCCAAGGAACAGTCCTCATGGCTTTAGGTGGTTGGGGAAGATGCAAGGAGGGTCATGTTTCATGATGTGGAAATCGCGGGAAATGCAGATGTGGGGCCTGCAGGTGCAGCTATGTGGGAGCCCAGCCGTGCCCTTTGGCTTCTGCAGCAGCGACGGTGGGTGTAAGCTGCCCCAGAGCTGCTCGGCAGGTGCGGGAGCGAGTTTGGAGCCTGCCGTCCTCACATCTGCTCAACCCACTCCAGAGGACAGATGGGGCTTTCCCCAGAGAGGGCATGGAGGGCTCCTAGGAGGAGGTGCCTTTGGAGCTGAGTCCCGAAGCACAAGTGTGAGTGTGCCAGGTGGACAAAAAACTTGTGTGTGCAAAGGCACCGAGGTAGAGAAAGGACAGGGATGTGCCCAGAGCTGCGGGCATCCCGGAGGCCTGCGTGTACAGGGTCGCAGACCCAGGTCAAGGGGGAGCAGAGGCCTGGGGGTCTTCAGGACTCTGAAAGTCGAGAGGCCTTGAAAACCCTGAAAACCAGGCTGACCATAAACTGACCGTAAACTCCGTTGAGGGCAGTTGGGAGCCACAGGGGAGTGTGGAGCTGGGCAGGGCAGCAGAAGTGACTACTTAGGGTTTGAGACCAGTCCCCACGGTGGGTGTGGGGGGAGGCAGGGAGGCCCAGCAAGGGCAAGGCCCAGTGGGATTCAGCTGGAGGCCGTGGGGATGGGCAGGGGGAATGGGGGCTCCTGCCCAGGAGGGACGGGTGAGGGAAGGGCATGGCTGTGTCAGGGTGTGGGAGATGCAGTTGTTCAGATCCCAGAGGGGCAGCCCCGGGTTTGGTCCGGAGGCCACCGTCCTTCAGGAAGTCGGGGTGGAGGCCGAGGGTGTTGATGGGTCACCCCTGGGTGCAAGAGGTCCTCCCAGCGCTGGTGGGGCTGCCATGGGCCATTGCAGGGTGTGCATGTCAGGTGGGTGGGTGTCGGAGTGGCTGGGTGGGGAGGCACGTGGGCAGCTGTGTGGACCACCCCCTACCTGGGGTGGCATGGACTGCAGGGGGGCAGGGGGCCACACGGAACTGGCATCCAGTCCTGGCCCAGGGTCAGCAGATGCCACGGTGGCACTGGCCTGGGGTGCGGGGTGGGGTGGGGCCCAGGGCTTGCATGGCGGGGGGCGCTGGACCATCCTCCATGAGCCCTCTGCATTCCAGTGCTTCATCAAAATCAGCGCGGCTTACGGCTCCACGAAGGACATCTCTGTGTACAGCGTGCTGGGGCTGCCGCCCTCCCAGATCTTCATCGTGGGCCGGCCCTCCAAGAAGTACCAAACCCAGTGCCAGGTGGGTGGCAGTGGGCTGGGGAAGTTGGGGGGCATCCATGGTGTGTTCTTTTGTTTTCCTTCTGTCACTCCTCAAGGGCTGGTGTCTTGCCCTGGCCCAGGCCCTGTGCTGGGCACAGGGGAGACCCTGCTGGACTCAGAGGTCACGTCACTGGGTCCAGTGAGTGGAGGGAGATGTTGGCAGACAGAGGCCTAAGGAAGGACAGGGACTTAGAGCAGGTGCAGGTCATTGATGAAGGCCCTGGGATGGGACCTGGTTCAGGGATGGAGGTGCCCTGGGGTGGGCGCCAGGTCGGGGATGGGGTGGCTCCGGGGTGGGAGCCAGGTCGGGGATGGAGGAGACTCCAAGTGGGAACCGGGTCGGGGATGGAAGAGACCCCTGGGTGGGGGCCGAGTCAGGGATGGAGGTGCCCTGGGGTGGGGGCCGGGTCAGGGATGGTGGTGACCCCAGGTGGAGGCTGGGTCAGGGATGGAGGAGACCCCAGGTGGGAGCCGGGTCAGGGGTGGAGGAGACCCCGGGTGGGAGCCAGGTCAGGGGTGGAAGAGACCCCTGGGTGAGGGCCGGGTTGGGGGTGGAGGAGACTCCTGGGTGGGGGGCCAGGTCAGGGATGGAGGTGCCCTGGGGTAGGAGCCGTATTAGGGATGGAGGTGATCCCTAATACCTGGTGGGAACCAGGTCAGGGATGGAGACCCCCGGGTGGGGGCCAGGTCAGGAGAGGTGCCCCCGGGTGGGAGCAGAGTTTCCCTACTGGGGTCCAGGTTCTGCTGTGCTGGCCCCCTGCCCACTCTCTGAGGAGCAGGGGTCTGAGGTCGCAGTGGGAGGGCAGCATGGGGGCAGGATTGATGCAGTTCTGTGGGGCAGGGGCCGGGCAATGGCCAATCTTGGCGTTTGCGGTTTTGGTGGCAAGTGGGCAGCATGGGGGGCTCGCCCCACAGGTCCAATCGCAAGTGCTCAGATGTTCAAAGCCGGGCAGGGAAGTGCAAGAGGTAGTGAGCTCCCCGTCTCCCCGGGGCTCCAGGGCAGAGCCAGAGGGCCCCGCTTAGGGCATGCAGGGTCAGGGCATGGGGGGCAGCCGGCCTGACGCCTGTCCCCTCCACAGTTCCTGAGCGAGGGCTATGCCGCGCACCTGGCGGTGCTGGAGGCCGGCCACCGCGCACGCCCCAAGAAGAACAACCCGCGCATGGTCCTGCGCAAGGGCAGCTTCGGCCTCCATGCTCAGCCAGAGTTCCTGCGGAAGCGCAACCACCTGCGCAGGACCATGTCCGTGCAGCAGCCAGACCCGCCCGCCAACCCCAAGCCCGAGCGGGCGCAGAGCCAGCCGGAGTCTGACAAGGACCACGAGCGGCCCCTGGGTGCGCTCAGCTGGGCACGCGGGCCCCCCAAGTTCCAGTCGGTGCCCTGAAGGCAGGGCTGCGCGTGGAGCAGGGGGGTGCCCTACCAGCTGCCTGCGGGCCGGGAGGGGCAGCTGTTCCCTGAGACAGGCCTTTTCCTGCTTTTTCCCTCCCGTGTCTGTCCAGAAGTGTCCACCCGAGGCGGGGAGCAACCCTGCCGCGTGTGGGGCGCGGGGCTCCCCCGGCTGAGGGGTAGGGGCGGGACCCCAGGGTCTGTGCACAGCCGCGGCTGCCTCCCTGTGCGGCGCCCGTGGCCACAAGCCCCTGTCAGGACCGGTGTGTGTGTGACCCTGGGGGCTGGGCTGCCCGTGGCAGAAGGGCTTGACCAAGTCGACCATCCTGCAGGTCCCGAGGCTTCGGAGGCGCCAGGTGGGCCCTGGAGGGAAAAGCCCCCAGACCAGGGGCCATCGGCTGCTGGCAGGTGCAGCCTCCTGGTGGGCTGAGGGAAGGACGAGGGGTGCTCCTCATCCTGGACCCCAATTTCCCGTGGCCGAGGGGCCACTTTGTGGGCATGAGAGGATATCCCCAGGGTCCTCCTGCATTTGCGGTGTCCATCCAAGGCTGGGGGGGTGGGGTCTGGTGCTGAGGGTCTGTCCTCCTGCAGCTGTCCATTGCCCCCATGTCATCCTTGGTGTTGTCACCATTTTTCCGCAGCGGCCTGTGAGGATGAGGACAGTGGTTCCTCTTCCTAGGGCCGGGGATGGGGGTGGTCCCTGCCTGGCATCTTCCCCGTGAAGCTGCAGCCCTGGGGTCCGGCCCAGCTGGGAGCCCACCCTGGCCCTCCCTGGGCCCTGCCTCCTGTTCAGAACTGGACAGGTCCCCCCACTGAGGCTGGTATGGGTTTGTGACTCCAGGCGACCTTGCAGCTGAGTTCCCCGAGTGTTTGCGGCCTCGGAGGCCCTCAGTCAGTGCACAACCTTGCACGCAGCCTGCAAGAGGGGCCCTGGGGACTCAGGGGGAGGGAGGCGGACAGCCCGTGTACTTGCACTGATGCCCCCACCACATGTCCCCGGAAAGGGGACAGGGCCCCAGAGGGCTGCGACCAGGCTCAGCCTCCCCAGCTCTGCTCACACTGGCATCCCCCTGTTGGTTCCTGGGGCCACAGAGATGCCAGCACGCTGGGGCCTTCATGTGATTTTGGCTCAAACTGTTGTACTCCCTTCCATCCCGCTGCCCCTCGGCTTGGTGTGGTGCCCTACACTCGCCCTGGCGAGGCCCCTGTGTTGGCAGGGCCTGGCTCCCGGGGTTGCAGGGGGGCTCAGAGCCTGCCCATGCTGTCCTGCTGCAGAGGCCCTGTGTGCCCAGCAGCCCCTGCTCTGGGCCCCTCGGGCCATCCCCGAGCGGGCGCAGCGCCTCCTCCTCCAGGCCTATGTCTGTCGTCCGTCCGGTGGGGCTGCCCCAGAGCCCAGACACCCGTCCGCAACCACAGCCGGCATCCCTGTGGGCCCCGTGTCGCTTCCGCCCAGTGTCTACCTCTTGCAGCTCCCGAGTGGCCTGTGTGCTCCCCAACGGCGGCGGCTGCTGGTGGGAGCAGCCGGAACACCCTGTGAATTGCCTGGCAGGTGGGCGCCCTGCGGGCCGAAAGGGTCCAGCTCCCACCACCGCCCCACTACCACACCACACGTCTTCTCTAGGCCGTCGCCGCCTGAGCCTGAGCAGCTTCATCTGTGGCCCTGCGCCTGGCAGCTGGGTGCGTGGCTGTCCCTTCCACAGCCACCCCGGGGGCTCTCGAGGCGCCCGCTCCCTGGGTGCAGCCACTTCTACCCTCACCCTTCCCACCTGTTCCCACGTCCGCCCTGGGTGGAGTGTGGGCGGTCCTTGCCCTGATCCTGACGCTGCACCCCGTCCCTGGGTGAAGCTGCCGATGTTGGCCTGGGTGGTAAAGTCCTCAGGAGATGTTGCTTCTTCCTGAGTTAGGCTTCCTCTGCCCCGCGACCCCAGGCTGGGAGGGAGGACGGAGAATGCCAGGCCCCCCAGGGAGGCTGCAGCCCACGAGCCGGTTCCGTCTGTCTGGGTCCCATGGCCTGCGGTCTAGCGCTGGGGTGGCTGCCCCTGTCCTTCCTGGAGTTCCCTGCTTGCAGGACTCACGCCTGCCTGGCTGCTGGAGGGACGTGGTACCCAGGGGCCACCAGCAACCCCATGGGGGTGCCAGCATGGCTGCTCCCACGGCAACTCCGCGACCCATGCGCACTCCCTGCACCAGTGGTTTGTTCACTTTCATCGTCTACTTCCGTAGGAGAGAAACAAAGGGGGGGGGGGGTGCTGCTGCTGTTCCCTGCCCTGCCCCGTGACCCGGTGTGGCCATGTCCTGTTCCCGTCTGCTGGCTCCCGGGCCCTGGAACCCGTCTTCCTGCCTGACCAAAGCTCCTTGTTCCCACGTGGCATGTTTGTTCTTCCCTGGGGCGGGGGGGCGGGGGGCTGTTCCTGTGGGAGGGTCTGCCTGCTGCCTCCTCTGCACGCACCCCGGAGTGGGGGTGGTCAGGGTGCCTCCTCTGAGGATTTGCACTCCCTTCGGCTCCACAAAACACATTTAGGAAAGTAGACTCTCTCCGTGTGTGGGGATGCCTGGGCGCGGGGCAGCTCCAGAGGTGGCGGCGGCGGGGGGGGGGGGGGGGGGGGGGTTGGCTCTCTGAAAGGGCGAGCTGCAACTCGTGGCCCTCAAGCTCTATCCTTATGACCTTGGAGCCCAGACATCGAGTACAACCCACCCCCCCATGTGTCCTCCAGGCAAAACGTGGCACGAATTTTTCAGAGAAAGCAGGTGGTGCGGGTTCAGCACGGACACTCCCCACCCAGCCCAGGTGCCACCGGGCCTGGAGGGGGCACCCTGACAGCGGAGGAGCCCCGCGGCCTGACCCCGCCTTAAATAACCAATGTCCTCGCCCATTCCCGGGGGTTTGGGTGCCAAGTGCTCTGCAAACCTGTTTTCTCTGGCTCAGCCAAAAGACACAACCCTTCCCCCTTCCCCTGACCTCTGGGCTTGGCGTGGGGTGGGGGGGGTGGGGGGGATTTTCCTTAAAAATCACAGCTAGGGTAAGTGCAGGCCTTGGGATGGCCAGGAGGAAACAGAGGCTGACCCCCCCCCTCGCTGCAGTGGACGGGTGGTGGGTGACGTCAGGGAGGGGCAGGATGGGAGGTGGCTCACTGTGGGGGGGCTGCCCCTCCCCCCAGAACCCCACTGTGCTTCTCTGTTCGCTCCATGGTGGCAGCCTGTCTGGTCTCATCCGTTGTCCGATGGTTCCTCCGTGTGACTCAGTGTTACCCGTGGTGGACGGTCCTGTGCTCCAAGACGGTTTCTCCTCTTCCTCATGGCTGCCTTGTACAAACATCCGTTAGAAAAAGAAATTGTAAAATACCAGATTTCTAACAAGATGCACACACGGCATTAATGGCATTCGGAGATTTTTACACCCGGTCTTGTTTTTGACGTGAGCTGGTTTTTACTCTCGAATGTTGTCACTGAAATAAAAACCTTCTTTGCCTTTAAAGGGCACGTGCTTGGTTCTAAGCCACGTGGAGAAACCTGTCATCATCGTTGCAAGGGGGTCCCCACCCTGAGCCAGGGGCCCGGCCGCGTGGATGGAGCCCTGCGTGTGGGGGTGAGTGAGGAGGGACGGACAGAGCAGGTGTCACATGCAGAAGCTGAGTCTTTATTACAAAAGAGCAGCGTTATCCGGGGAAGAAGTCACACACCAGGGTGTTTGTAATAAAATGACAAAGCAGATGTCTTAAATAATTTACCGAGGGCAGAGATGGCTGAGAGCAGGCCTGCCCCTCCCCGCACCCACCAGTGCCCTGAGGGATGATGCATTTCCGAGCCTCATGGGAGGAGTGTGACCGAGCACCCGCGCATCTCCCTCCATGTGACTTGGGCTGGCGGGCAGTCACCGGCAGGTCATGAGTGGTCACGTGTGGTCATGGGCAGGTCACAGGTGGTACGAGCAGGTCACGGGAGGCCACGAGCAGGTCCAGGCGTGGCTGGGGCAGGAACAGAGCCCCTGAGCAGCCCACACCCCCCGGGCCCTCCCTGGGAGCGCGTGGGGACACACAGATCCTGGTACGAGGGCATGGTGGCCGACTGTGGCCGGCTCCATGCCATCCAGAGCTCCCTGTGTGCCTGCCGCTGTGCTCCAGATAGGGGAGGCGGGGGCACCATTGTCTCCCCCCAAGCCCCGCCTGCCACCCTGGGAACGGGGAGTTGGAAGGTGGCTCCTGCTCCTCGGGGGCCTGCTGGGCCGGGCTGGGGACACGGTCGGCGAGGTCAGCGGCTCTGGCTCCAGGCAGGCAGGGAGTCTTGCACACTTCCTGCTCTGCAGGGCCCATCAGCTCTGCAGGGTTTTCCGAAAAAGATCCTGTTTGTGCAAGTGTCTGTGCAGGTGTTTGTGCGTGGGGGGGGAGGGGGAGGAACCAGGAAAGATGCCTGGGAGGAGGGAGTTACCTGAAGGCACGTCTTCAGTCACGGATGAGAGACACGGTCATGTCACTGCTAGAGACGGGGAGGGGGAGGGGGTACAGGTCAGGTGCCTTTGGCGCTATAGAGCAGGAGGGAGCCTCCCACCACGTTCTCAGAGCCAGCTGGCTGCCTGGGGGCCCGTGGTGCCCACTGTCTGAATGGGCAGCGTCCACTGCACCCGGACAGCCACGCACAATGAAACTTTTGATCTGATCCCCGGAGGTCTCAGAGGAGTGGGTGAGGCTCAGCGAGGGGTCGGGCTGAGGTCACACGGCCAGGGGTCACAGAACAGGGGTCAGAGGCCTGCCTGAAAATGCCAGCTCACCCCTCTGCAGCCACAATGGCCTCGTCCAGCTCTTGGGACAGCATCCGGAGGTGCTGAAGTCCTGCTCCCACGGGCTCTAGGTCACTGTCAGACTCGCTGGAAGGAGGAAAAGCCACCCCGAAGACTGGAGCCCAGGCCCCTTGGTGGCACAGAGTGGGGAGATACCCTGGGAAAGTTTGCCAACCCCACCCCCTCCCCCCAGGAAGCGACCTGCCCACGCTCTGGAGCACCTGGAAACAGAGGGTTTGAGCCCATAAGGTGAAGGGCAGGTGACCTTGCGGGGGGTGGGGGGGGTGGGGAGCCCTGCTGCCCCCTTGGAATAGGAGCCTCAGCCCCCAGGTGGCTTCAGAACGTGCTTTTGGGCTAAGGGTGGCCCCGTCAGAGCCCAGCGCACGTTTTTGACACACAGGGAACTAAGGCCCTGGGGACACCCCCTGCTGCCTGGGCACCCCCACTAGCCGCGGCAGAACACTGTCCTCCTACCTGGGGGAGCACAGGGGCTCTGTCGATGAGTAGGGGCTCCGGAGGGCAGCGTCCCTCCTGAACCGCCGTCCTGGGTAGGCGCGTGGGCCCCTGTGGGCAGAGGGCCGGTGGCAGTCCTCCCAGGGGCCCAGGCTCAAGTAGGCGGGGACAGTGCTAGGCAGCCGGCTGCCCTTCTGGCTCAGGCTGTGCGCTGGGGGGCTGCTGCCCTTCTGTGGCCCTCTCCGCCTCCTGGCCTTCACATGGGTCTCCACCAGCCACCTGGTGCCGCTTTGGCAGGACTCCTGGATCCTCTGTGACAGATGCAGGGAAAGGTGAGCAGAGACAAAACAGGGGTGAGCTACCCCAGAGTATCTGGGCTGCAGACACCCACAGCTCCAAGCCTGGGGGTGGTGAGGACGGGTGTGGATGAGTCCACGGGAAACAGGCCGCTGTAGGAGCCTGCTCGGAGCCACCCAGGGAACGAAAGCCTTGGCCACGTCCAAATCCTCTTCCGGGACCTGTGACAACCCGTGACAACCCATTGACGACTGTGGCACGCATAGCAGGCCCACACGCCTGGCCTGGCCTCCAAGACCTGCCTCCGCCCTCACATGTGCATTCACCATCCCTGCAGGTGCAGGTTTTTCCCAAGGGGCTGGGAACCCCCCTGGGGCCCCTCACTGCCCCGGGGAGCAAGCCCCAGCTCTTGGGTCTCCCATACCCACCTGGGGGGCTGTGAGGCTCTTCTGGCCCAGAGCGTCTGCCCTGGAGGCCGGTGTCCAGGGGTTAGAACGAGACCTGAGTTGCATGTGGTGAGTGGCATGGCCATGTCAGACTCTCTCATTCCATGGCCCCAGGCCCCAGGAGGAAAACCATCTTCCCAGGGAGGGATGAGCACTGGGGCTTGGCTCAGAGACCTCCCAGCAGAGGGTCTGTCCGCAGGTTCTCGCCCGCGATTTCCAATCCCCAATCAGACCCCAAGGGGATACTCCCTCCATTCTCTCCTTGGGGTCTGTCCTTTCTAGGTGACACCTTCTCCCATTTTTGGGCAGGAACACCTGTTCACCTGGAGAGCCCACGGGTACCTCACATCTACATGTGACATCTTCATGCCACGTGTGTCACACAAATCCCTGCAGACCTGCCTTTGGACCCCCTGTGAGGCCAGACCTCCAGGCCCCTGCACCCCTACCAACCAGCTGAATGCCGGGTCCTGCTAATTGGGCCCGATTCTAACGCTGTTGAAATCCTCCCTATTGACTCTTGGGAGAGTCTAAACACCTCCAGCCTTGGGACCCCTGCCTTCTCCCTCATGGGGGACCCACCCCTGCCTTCCCCCTCCCCAGGACCTCTGCCCTCCCCCTCCCCAGGAACCCCTGCCCTCCCCTCCTGGGGACCCCTGCCCTCCCCCTCCTCTCTCTCTGCCCTCTGGCCACACCCAGATTTCTCTTCTGTGCCTCCTTCCTCCCTGGATGTGGACTCACACTATTTCACTGCAGGTGATTCCGTGGTGGCCCCCTCAGGAAACCCCACTTCCCTGTCATGCCCTGGTGTGCTACCCTGTTACTACACAGCTTGGTCACCTTGCACGGTGGGTCCTCTAGGGCAGCGTTTCCATTCACTCAGACCACTGCTAGTTGAGCCCAGGCAAAGCCAGCACTGGGGTGCAACCACAAAGCCCGACCCCCACCTCCCCGTGGCCTCCTCCGAGGCCCTCGCAGGCACCGGCCGTCTGGCACCCGCGAGGCCCTGGGTGAAGGGACAGTTCACATCACCCACATTACCTGGGACACAGCACCCAGTGCGTTCTTAGCGGAGCGAGCCGCTGCCTGGAGGCCCTGCTGCCCTGGCTCGGGGCTTTCCAGTTCCAGGCGTTTCCAGGAGGGCCCCGCCCCCAGGTTGAGGCTGACGGCTCGAAGGGGCAGCCTCCTCTGGAACTGTCTGCACAGGGAGCCCAGGGCCCCGCAGGAGATGTCCGGATGGCCAGGGGCGCGCAGCACCACCTCGGGCTCCTGCAGCTGCTCTCGGTCCTGCCGCCCGGAGGCCCCCACGCCTGGCCACTTGGAAGCCATCGGCCTGGTCCAGCGTCTGTTCGGCCCACCAGATGCTGGGGAGGAGGCCAAAGGCAGGTCAGCAGGGCATCCCGGGCCCCAGTGCGCACAGGCTGCTCGGGCGGGGCGCGGGGGTCCCTGGGGTGCTTCCTGGAAGAGGGGTCACTCTCCTGGGAGAGGCGGAGGGTGGACAGCAGGCCGGGCCTTCCGGGCTAGGGCTCCCTCCGCCGCGCTTTCGCGCCCCTGCCCGGACCCCGCCATCCATTTGCATCTCGCAGTCCCCAGACGCCCCCACCCACCTGCGCGCCCGCCCTGACCGAGCCCCCCGCCCCGGCCAGGCCCGTGGGGACCGAGGCCGAAGGACCCCACTGACCCAGGGGCCCGCCGCGCCTGCCGCACGCCCGCACCGGCTCCGCGCCCACCCGGCGGGTTTGAAACTCCGCGCGGAGCCGCCCCCGGGACCGTCCTCGCAGCTGATTGGCCGCGGCCCCTCAGCCCGGGCTCCGATTGGCCCCGGCGCGCGCGGCCGGGAACGCTGGCCTCCCATTGGTTGGCTGCCCCATTCTTGCCCGGGCCGCCCCGCCCGGTGGGCTCGGGGGTCACGCGCTCCGCCGGGAGAGGGCGTCTCCTCGGGGTTGCCGCGCCCGCGGAGCGGAGTCTGCGAGCCTGGCTCGGGTCCCCAGACGCACCGCTTCCACTCGGGAGCCTGGAAGGTTCGGGAGGGCGGGACAGGGCAGGGGCGCGAAAGCGCGGCGGAGGGAGCCCTAGCCCGGAAGGCCCCTCACCCCTGGCCTGCACCCCCTCACCCCTGGCCTGCAGTGCAGCCCCCAGACAACAGCATCCCAGCAAGCTTCGCACCCTGCCCTCCCTCTTTCCCGCGACCTCAGGGCAGACCCCCAGCCCCCGCTTCCAGGCTGCTGACCTCTGGGGGGTGTCTCCGCCAGCGCCCCCCTTCCCCCTTCGTCTCTCTGTCCCCTGTTGGATGACCCCACCCGTCGGCCTTAGAGTCCCCTCTCCCCGCGGCTGGGGCCGCGTGCCCCCCACCCCACCCAGCCCTTCGGGGATGACTTCAGAGGACCCTCCTGGCAGCCAAGGAGTAGACGGGGAAACTGGAGTCCAGGGAGGCCAGGCTGGGCTGGGCCCCGGTGGGCTTCAGTTTGTGGATGGTAGGATTCCCGGTGTCTGGGACCCGGGTCCCTGCGCCCCCTCCTCAGATTTAGGGCGTCAGTGACCAAAGGACCAGCGATGGCACCTCGTGCCCTTGACCGCTCAGGCCTAAAGAAGAGGCCAGTGGAGCAAGACTCCGCGGGGTGGGGGTCCCGGCGCAGAGGGGCCAGCACCCAGGGGGGCACCCCACCCTCAGGCCTGTCAGTGAGACAGACGTTTCCGGAGACAGGACTGCACCCTGAGTGCTGCGCTTTGATTTTCGGGTTTGCTGTTTCACGGCCGGACCCCGCAAGCCGCCGCCGCCGCCAGGGAGGCTGCTGTGCCCGCAGGCCCCGCTCTCCCGCGCGGAGGCCGAGTGTGGCCCGCCGAGGTCGAGGTCGGCCGCAGGGGCCGCACAGATCGGGTCAGTTCTCGCCTTTCCCCGTGACACAGGAGGGGGAAGCAAGCGCGGTCATGGTCGGGGACACGAGCTCGCGGGGGGGGGGGGGGACGCGAGGACGGCGGGGACCAGAGGGCTCCCCGAGCTGGGTCCTGGGGGCGTCGCAGGGCAGCCCGCGTCTGTCCAGCCCCGACGGCGAGCCCAGGACTGAGGCGGTATTTTCATCGTCATTTCGGGGGACAGCACTGGCGCAGGAGGGCGGCTGTCCCTCCAATCCGGGTGCAGAGTCGCGCGGAGCCCAGGCCCGGTGTCTCTGGCTTTGCAACCTGAGCGCGTGCGCTTTGATGGCGCAACCTCCTCAGGTTTGAGGGGCGTGGAGGGGGCTTGCCCGGCGCGTTTGGGGCCTCCCACATGGTCCCTCGGAACGTCCCCGCCCCAGCAGTGGCCATGGCAACGCGGGGAGGAGGGAGAAACGTTTTCTTGTGAATGAGAAGCTCTCCCTTATCGTGTGCGGGTGCAGAGCTGGGGGGGGGGGGGCTGCGGGGGTGGAGGGGGTGAGGGCGGGGCTGCGGGGCAGGGGGGCTCCAGCTCCTCCTTGTAAGGAAAGAGCACCAGTCCCAGGAGGACGCTCCCGGGGTCCAACCGTGGCCTCCACCGGAGAGGAGGAGAAGGATGGAGGATGGAAGGGGGCCTGTCCCGCCCTGCCCCACCCTGGGGGCTCCAGGCCAAGGGCAGTAAGTCCAGCAGTTTCTGGACCCCGTGGGATGCTCAGGGCTGGAAGGACCAGACCCTAAACATGTGAAATGCCAGGACCGTGCAGAGCTCGGGGTGAAGAAGGCGGGTGAGGGACAGAAGACCCGTCCCCAGCACCACCTCCCTCCAAGGCTGTGGGGTGGAGAAGGAGCCTGGCCCGGATCCTGAGGCCCTGCACAGCCTTCACTGGGCTCGAGGAGCGGTGGGCATAGACAGCTCTGTCTTCCTGAGGGCTGTTAGGAGGTTCGTCTGGGGGCCCGTGTGGAGGCAGTGGCCCGAGCATCTGGCCGCAGCCCACTCCCACCTCTGCCCACAGAGGGGCCAGATCTATCAGCTGGACCCCGGCAGTGCCCAGTGCCTTTGCACCTGCTACAGGGGAGGAAGCAACCATCGCTGGCAGCAAAGTGCCTGACATGAAGGGTCTAGTATAGTGAGTATGTGAAAGCAAACGGCCACGTAACCGTCATGGTGGGGGGGACAACAGGGTCAGGACCCTGGGAGCAGCCCCCGCCCCGCGTGACTGCCCTCCTCCTCTCCCCCTCCTTCCGCCTTTGTGGCAATCACTTTTGTTTTCTCTGTACTTGCCACACCGAGATGCCCATCCCTGCGCCCTGTGCATTAGGACCCTCGAGGAGGGTGGAGCAGAGGCCATGACCCCTGTGCCCTGTGCCCTTGCCCCCGAGCTGGGAGGGCACCCAGAGGGGCTGAACCCTGGGGGCTGAGTGTGGGGGCTCAGGCTGGGCCTCCCCTGTGCTGATGGCTCCTGGGGGGGTCCTGGAGGGGCTGGGCCCCTCAGCTTCCTAGGGGGCGCAGGGGAGGGGATCTTCCAATCTCCGTGGGGAAAACAGGCTTTTGGAGGGTGGCAGACAGCCAGGGGCACCAGTTGGGATGGGAGAGGCGGGGAGAGCCCTTTGCACGGGGGAAGGGGGCTGACGATGCAGTGCTCCCCCCCCACCCCCGCCCTGGGGCGCCCCGGTGTCAGTGTGGGGTCACGGGGAGACAGGCCTCAGAGCCCCTGCACCGCCGCTTCCATTGGCCGCCAGGTGGCGCCAAACACCGAGCCTTGAAGGCATCGATCCCAGGGGACTGGAGGGGCTGGCAGGCGGGCTGGTGGTCTGTGCCTGGGTCCCAGGGCTCAGAGACCCCTGAGGTGAGACCCTCCAAAGTGGGGCGCAGAGCTACCCCACAGCCCGCCCCTAGCGCCCCAACTGTTCCCAGCCCTGTCCCCTCCCTTGCCCCATTTCAGAGCCCCCAGAAATCTGCTTCTCCCCACCCCCGCCCCCAGTGTCACCTCCTCTGGGAGGGCACACAGTCTGGGGGGAGAAGAGGAGGAAACAGGAAAGAGGGGAGGCAGGGATGGGACTGGCGGCAGGGACTTGACTGGGCCACCAGGCACCGCACGGTTGTGCCCTACCCATCTTCTCTGGAAACGCTCTGCTCGGGAGGGGGTGTCAGGAGGCCTGGCTGCGGCTTAGGGCTTATTGTCCCACCCAGGGGGGCAGGGCCAATCCCCACACCAGGTGTCTGTCCCTGGGGAGATTACTGCACCCAAGCACACACCTCCCTCCATCCCTGGCCATGGATGCGGCTCTGCTCCTGAATGTGGAAGGCGTCAAGAAGACCATTCTGCACGGGGGCACCGGCGAGCTCCCAAACTTCCTCACGGGGTCCCGGGTGAGTGGGCTGCTCTCTGTCCAGAGGGGGGATCCCCCCCACCAAGCTCCAAGGCAGCCCTTCTGCGTCCCCACTGCGCCATGGGCTTTGCCAGAACACGGCCAGGTGGGCAGTCCAGGGTCATTGGCACCTGGGCATCAGGGAGGCTCTGACATGCTGCCCGTGCCCTGGAAAGTTCTGATCCTGTGGGGTCAACTGTGGGGCACATGGTGGGGGGCTCTGGGGATTTTCTGGAGCCTCGAATGTTGAGCGAGAAGCAGAAGCCCTGGGAATCTTGGTTTCACCCATATGTCTCTGATGGACATCCCTGGATGGCGGACTGGCTGGGCCCAGGGCCTCCAATCTGGGGCCTCTGGAAGCAAGGACTTCCCCACTGCAGTGCCACTGCTGCTGCTGCTGCCACTGCTGCCACCAGAGAGGGACAGGGTCCCCCAGGAGGGACTGTGTGTGGGTGGCGGGGGGTTGCCCTGCGGTGAGCTGACTGAGCAGCCCTGTGAGTGCCGGCGGGAGCCTGTCTCAGACCAGGGTCCCCTCCGTTGGTGACCAGGTCATCTTTCACTTCCGCACAATGAAATGCGACGAGGCGCGGACAGTGATCGATGACAGCAAGCGTGTGGGCCATCCCATGCACATCATCATCGGGAACATGTTCAAGCTGGAGGTCTGGGAGGTGCTGCTGACATCCATGCGCGTGGGCGAGGTGGCCGAGTTCTGGTGCGACTCTATTGTAAGTATGCTGCCTGCCCACACTTGCCGCGGCCTCCTGCGTGGGGGGCCACCTGCATCCACTCCCCCCGCTGCCACGCTGATGGAGAAGAGACCCCCAAAACAACATGCTCCCAAACCGACAGCCCGTGTGGTGGTGGGGTCCAGCGCTGCCCCCCGCCCCCCCACTGCGTGCGCAGCCATCGGATCCCATGGGACTTTGCCTCCCCGCTCCGTGGCCCACATGGAAATGGCCAGACCCACTGACGTTTAAATGAACGTGTCCTACACAAACCCCGACATGTATAGGAAAGTCAGCGAAAGGTACAAGGAAGCCCCCTGATGACCCCCCTCTCACAGCAGCCACCTTGCCTGGGACCCAGGCCTGCTTCCTGCACCCCTGCTAC
This sequence comes from Nyctereutes procyonoides, assembly GCF_905146905.1. NCBI lineage: Eukaryota > Metazoa > Chordata > Mammalia > Carnivora > Canidae > Nyctereutes > Nyctereutes procyonoides. The sequence goes on along the minus strand of NW_026575140.1, from coordinate 58,775,339 downwards.
TTTCCTCCCTCACCCCACATGGTTTAGGCCACGCCTCCTCATGTCCACAAATACTAACGTGTACGTCTGTGAAATATTAACGGAATGTTCTCAACATCATGATTGATGATATTAATGGGGGGATAAGTGATGGGGTGGTGAGCGAAGGCCTCTTCTAGAATGTGCTGGAGGAGTTCCAAACACTAACATCCCTGTTTCACTGACGAGGACGCATAAGGGACAGAGAAGGGAAGTGACCTGCTGTGGGTCAAATGGATTAAGAGTCAGGGTCAGGGGGATCTGCAGTCCCCTCACAGCTGACCCAGCCTGGCCCGCCGCCTCCTCCCTGGCATCTTGGGTCACCTGCACACACCAGGTGAGCTACGTCTGTTCACTACCGGTCCTGATGGTTTAGCAAGAGGTGAATTGTGTTGTGATGAGCAGTCTTCAGACAATGGTTTCCTTGCGGTGTTGGGTCGTTTGAGGTGATATCTGCCGGCTTTGCTTATGGGAGGACAGCCTTTGTGGCTCTGACCTTGGGGCCACGTGGTAGCTGAGGCTCAGCCTGGCTCGCAGGCTGGGAACCTTGGTGCCGTGGTGACCACTGCGTTTCCGACAGCCCGCTGTGTCCCCTCCCGACCCACGCGTGCACACATGCACACACGCACCTGTATGCACTTACTGCAGCCGTTTATCCCGTGATGTGCCCCCCTTTCTCCATCTGCACACCTGGGAACCAATTCACCCTCCTGTCCCCTCGACCCATGTTATTCATAATCCAGTCTTGGCGTCGCTACGCAGCCGCCTGTCCTGTGCCTGCTGTGTGTCTGTCTGTCTGAAAACACTCCCTGGGCACCAGCTTGGAACCGGGCTGTATGTTAGGAATGAAACAGACCAAGCTCTGCCCTGGAAGGAACCCAGTCCTGTGGGAGGCATGCACGCTCAGGCAATTTCAGTGCAGGGCAGCTGCACATATGGGAGGGCAGGCCTCTGTGGGGCCATAGGCCATGGGCAACTAGCGCTTTAGAGTCTTGAGGAATCATCATCATCAAGATGCTGTTGGACTGGGGATTGGAGGGTGAGTAGGAGTTCTCCAGGTCTACCCGCAGAGAGAGAGGTGGCATCCGGGATGCTGGTCTGTCTGCAGGATTTTGTGCTGGAGCCCAGGACTGCAAGGCCAAGGGTCGCAGACTCAAATTCCACGGGGGGCCAGGAGTTCTGGCTGGCCGCAGATCATCTGCCTGGTCCAAATGGGGCCGCCGGTCCTCAGCTCTAGCCAGATGTCGGGCATGTGGTCGGGGGTCCTGAGCTTTTAGGATGAGCCAGAAATCTGAGTCCCTTGGCATTTGAATGTTGGTTACCTAGTCGACCAGGACTGCACACATGAAGGATAGGACAAAGCCAGACCTGAAGAATGTTGTCTGTGACCAGCTTGTAGCCTCCAGTGTCAACACAGCCCTGCACACAGAGCTGCACTGGGACCTTGAGGCCCAGGAGAGGCGTGGGGATCCCAGCGCCCCTGGCCCGGCTCATAAACTGGGTCCCAGTCCCTGGGGCTGGAGCCCCACGCGTGGCTCTGCTGTTCTGCCCACCCCTGTGCCAGGCAGGTGGGCTGGGTTGGAGCACAGGACCGGGCCTGCCCTCCCCACCCTCCTGCTGCCACCCAGTGGGCACAGGACTCAGGATCTGTCCCTGGCCTTCCTCCTCCTCCTCTTCCTCCAGCACCCGGTGCCCCCCGAGCCCTCTTGCTGCCCGCCGTTCTGCTTCTGCTAGGATGCAGGTGTCTCCTGCCTGGGCAGCCACCTGACCCGGGCCCTGGCTCAGTGCCCTTTCTGGGAGGCAGGCCTGCGAACTGGAGCTGGGGGCCGTCCCCTCCCCCTCCTGCCTGCCACCCCGGGTTAGAGGGGTGCTCTCCCTCCCTAGTTCAGCCTTGATCCCTGTGGCATTAACGACCATCTGGTGGCTTCTGTCAGGAAGGAGCCTCGGGCTGTGTTCTGGGCTAATCCTGGCAGGCGGGGGCGGGGGGGGGCTGGGCAGGCTGACCTTCCCTGACTTGGGGGATGCACTGAGTGGCTCCTGCAGATGCCTAGGGGGGCCTGAGACGGGCTGTCGCTGACCCCGTGCAGGAAAGGGGGGGCTCTCTGATACAGCTTGTGGATGGGGAAGCGGAGGCCTGCAGGGCTAATTTACCCGCCGCTGTCCACACAGCCTGGAGCAGGGGTGTATCTGTCCCGCCTCTAACCCACGATGACCGCACTGTGACAGGTGCACACACAGGTTGCGGCCCAGGCTCCCTCCTCATCCCCAGTAGCACCAGCAGGAGGCCAGTCCAGCCCCTGGAGCTGCCCCAACCCCCACAGCCCAGAGACCCCCCCAGGCTCCGGTCTCCTGGGGGACAGAAGTATGCCAGGGCCGAGCACAGGCACCATGTGTCCTCCACAGGCATGCTGCAATCCAGGCTCTGTGTTCCCAGCTGTGCGACCTTAGGCATGTTACTCGGTCTCCCTGGGCTCTGGGGTGCCCCCTCACTCACCCTCTGATGGGAACAAGTGCCTCCCTGGCCAGGTCACTTAGAGATGGGCAGGAGGAGTTGCCAGGGGCACAGGCAGCCGCAGTTCATAGCAGGGGTGGGCAGGGGCGGAGAGCAGGGGGGCCGGGCCGGCTCTGAGCACAGGGGCCCGTGCCATCCGCTGTCTCCCCCCCAGCACACAGGAGTCTACCCCATCCTGTCCCGGAGCCTGCGGCAGGTGGCGGAGGGCAAGGACCCCACCGAGTGGCACGTACACACATGCGGCTTGGCCAACATGTTTGCCTATCACACGCTGGGCTACGAGGACCTGGACGAGCTGCAGAAGGAGCCGCAGCCCCTCATCTTCATGATAGAGCTGCTGCAGGTGTGCCCCGGGGTGGAGGGGGTGCAGGGGGCGGTCCCAGCCCCAGGGAGCCTGGGTTGGAGGGTGGGCAGCGGGTGACCAGTGGCCTGGGGCATCACCTGCCTTCTCCCTAGAGCATGAGATGGTTCACGAGCCACACCCTCGTTTGTGGGGTGGTGGGAGAGCATCAAGTCCGGGTTGCGAGTCAGTTGATGGCCAAGGATGAGGTTACACCTGAGGGCTACGTGGGTGAACTGATAAATAAGAGAACTGTGTCCACAAAGGGCCTTAGTGGGCCTGCTCGGACAGTTGTGTGGTTTGCACACTGCACAAGGGCTTCACCTCTAAGGACGTTATAGACTTTGTACACCTGAACCTTTAGGGTGACGCTTTTCCAGCAGTTGGCAATAAAGGGTCTTGTTCTGGACAAACAAGTATGGTGACTCTTCTGAGTATTCAAAGTATGATGTTGACAAGGGCCATGTATTCCTAACATGCACAAAGGTGCTGCTTTAGCACAGGCCCCAGGTCCAGGGCTCCATCCCCTGTGTCTGTGGATGGGCCCAGCCCACGGGCTTGTGCTGCTTTCCTACCCCATGGACCATGCAGAGGCAGCAGGGGGGGTGGGTAGCCAGGGTCCCCGCCTCACCACCAGCTGCTCCTGGGGCAGGTGGAGGCCCCAAGTGAGTACCAGAGGGAGACGTGGAGCCTGAACAATGAGGAGAAGATGCAGGCGGTACCCATCCTCCATGGAGAGGGGAACCGGCTCTTCAAGCTGGGCCGCTACAATGATGCCTCCACCAAGTACCAGGAGGCCATCGTCTGCCTGAGGAACCTGCAGACCAAGGTTGGGGGCACTGCGGGGTCGAGGGGCAGCTGTGGGGTGGGGGGGTGGCTGTGGGGTGGGGGGGGGTGGCTGTGGGGCTGGGGGGGCAGGCAGGCCAGGCTCACGGCAGGCATCCCGCCCCCTGCAGGAGAAGCCCTGGGAGGTGCAGTGGCTAAAGCTGGAGAAGCTGATCAACACCTTGATTCTCAACTACTGCCAGTGTCTGCTGAAGAAGGAGGAGTACTACGAGGTGCTGGAGCACACTAGTGACATCCTGCGGCTTCACCCAGGTGCGAGGCAGGGACAGGGGCAGGGTGGGGTGGGACGGAGTGGGCAGGGGCAGGCAGGTGCGAGGTGTGGAACGGGGTGGGGGGGTGGGGCAGGTGCAATCAGGTGCAGTGGGCAGGTGTGAACAGAACAGGCGGGTGCACACAGGTGCGAGCAGGGCAGTGCGGGGCCTGCGGGGGGGCAGTCATGCTCAGGCACCCACCCGCTGGGACTCCCACCAGCCGCTGGCCCCTCCCCACCAGCAGGTGTTTCTGTGCGGAGGTGAGGGCTGCGCTGGGTCCCGGCCGCCCTCCTCCTGGACACCGGGCACTGGTTCACCGCTCACCTCGCCTGGTCTGGCGCCTGGAGCAGCTGCGGGGCAGGCACGCGGTGGGGCCCAGAGCCCTCGGGGAGCCTGTGGGGGAGAACATGAGCAGGGTCCCCGCGAGGGACAGGAGTGGGTCCAGAATCGTCCCCATTTACTGCCCAGGCCGCGGCTCAGGGACACAGAAAAGTTAAGGATCACGGTCAGGGCCAGGAGTTTTGTGGGCAGGTGAGGCCTGGTCTCCCCGGGGCTGCCTTCAAGGCTGGGCTGATCCCCTTCAGGAATCGTGAAGGCCTACTACGTGCGTGCCCGGGCTCACGCAGAGGTGTGGAACGAGGCCGAGGCCAGGGCGGACCTTCAGAAAGTGCTGGAGCTGGAGCCATCCATGGGGAAGGCTGTGCGCAGGGAGCTGCGGCTTCTGGAAAATCGCCTGGAGGAAAAGCGGGAGGAGGAGCGGCTGCGCTGCCGGAACATGCTGGGCTAGGGTGCAGAGGGCCTCCCCTGCCTCCCCAGCCTCCCCTGGACTCCCCCTGGCCTCCCCAGCCTCCCCTTACCTCCTCTGACCTCTCCTGCCTCCCCTGGCCTCCCTTAGGCTCCTCTGCCTCCCCTTCCCTCCCTGGTCTCCCCTGGCCTCCTCCAGCCTCCTCCAGCCTCCTCCTGCCTTCCCTAGGCTCCCTGGCATCTCCTGGCCTCCCCTTACCTCCTCTGGCCTCCCCTGGCCTCCCCAGCCTCCCCTGGACTCCCCAGCCTCCTCTGGTCTCTCCTGCCTCCCCTGATGTCCTCCATCCTCCTCCATCCTCTCCTTGCCTCCCTGGCCTCCCCTTACCTCCTCTGGCCTCCCCCAGCCTCTCCTAACCTCCCTCAGCCTCCTCAGCCTCCTTTTGGTTATTTCTGTAGCTCCACACCCATCCTCTAGAAGAGCGTGGGCTGGCTGATGGCACTTCCTCCCCCACCATCCCCACTGCTTACTGACACCACACTCCTGTAGCCAAAATCCTGCGTTGCGCTTCGTCCTCCCTTGTCTGTCCTCCCTTGACTCTAAATGAATGAAACCAATAAATAGAGTAAGTTCCCCACAGGCCCTGCGTGGTGCTGTGATTGCTGTTCTGAGGCCCCGGCCCCGGGCCCCAGGGTGAGGCTGCTCTGGGTGGTGGTGGGGGCGCTGCACACGCCGCACACACCGTGATGTGGGACCTGCCCCCTTGTGTGGCAGAGGAGGTTTGAGGTCTGAGCCCCCGCCCTGGGGAGGACAGGGGCCCACTGGTGCTGGGTTCTGCCCCCGAGGTGCGAGGCCGCAGGGCAGGAGGCAGGAGGTCAGCCTCGGGGGACACCGGGAGCCGGGGAAGCCACAGCAGGACTTTCCTGAGGTCAGTGAGGCTCTCCCCAAACACAGGACCCCCAGCAGAACTGAGGCGTGAATGTGCCCCCGACCCTGACGCGGTGGGAGCTGCCCTGGCCTTGGTGCTGAGGCCGCGGTGGGTGGGTGGGCAGGCACGGCCAGAGACTCTCACCCCGCCACAGAGTCCATGGCACCCCCCCATGCCATGCGGTCCGGGGACTAGGGTCAGCCACATATGGCGACACGAGGTCCCGAGCCCCCGACTCAGCCTCAGCCAGAGGCCACCTCTACCTCCGGAAGCCTCGCTCTCCTCATTCCTCCCTGGTAGTGTCTGCCCTGCCAGGCATACTTCTCACCCTGGTGTGTGTGCACATGTGGGTGTGTACATGAGAGAGAGGGAGGGAGAGGGCAGGAGGGAATGCAAACCCTGCAGCCTGCCTGTGGCCCTTACACAGCCTCCAGGGAAGTCCCACTGGCCATGGGGCAGGTGGGGACAGGAGGCCTGGGGACATGGGCAGAGCATCCCGTCCTTTGCAAGGGCCCAGTTTGCAGACGGCCAGCAGGGAGCACCGGGAACAAGGGGCCAGGGGTCCCCGGGTGGAGGGCTGGGGCCTGGACCTGGTGACAGTACACAGCGCGGTACTTCCCCACGAGCCCTGACCTCCTGCCCCATGGGCTGCTGGGACTAGGCCTCGGGCCGCTACAATGATGCCTCCACCAAGTACCAGGAGGCCATCTTCAGCCTGAGGAACCTGCAGACCAAGGTTGGGGGCACTGCGGGGTGGGGGGGGTGGCTGCGGGGCTGGGGGGCAGGCAGGCCGGGCTCACGGCAGGCATCCCGCCCCCTGCAGGAGAAGCCCTGGGAGGTGCAGTGGCTAAAGCTGGAGAAGCTGATCAACACCTTGATTCTCAACTACTGCCAGTGTCTGCTGAAGAAGGAGGAGTACTACGAGGTGCTGGAGCACGCTAGCGACATCCTGCGGCTTCACCCAGGTGCGAGGTGGGGACAGGGGCAGGGTGGGGTGGGACGGAATGGGCAGGGGCAGGCAGGTGCGAGGTGTGGAACAGGGTGGGGGGGTGGGGCAGGTGCAATCAGGTGCAGTGGGCAGGTGTGGACAGAACAGGCAGGCACTTAGACACAGATATGTGCACACATGCACATGCAAGCACACAGGCATGCATGCACACAGGCATGCACACATACAAGTGCACATATGTGCGCATACACATGTGCACACAGGCACAATGCAAAAGGACACACATACATGCACATGTCTTATGTACATGTGTGCACATATGTGTGTCTAAGTGCATCGCATCTCTGTGTGCACATATACATGCATACATGGTGCACTTCTAATGTGCATGCATGTATGTGTGCCTGTGCCCATGTCCATGTGTGCCTGTGTGCATGTGCACCCGGATGTCTGCACACAGATGTGTACACGTGTGCACACGCATGTGCACCATGTGTACATGTAAGGGAGAAAAGAAGCGGGGAGAATGGACGAGGCAAAGTCTGACCAGTGAGTCATCTGAGAGGAGGGGACCTGCCAGAGGCATGTGCCAGCACTCACCCCCCAGTGACCCTATGGGTGGGGTCATTATTGTCCCAGTTTTCAGATGCAATGGGGAGGCTGGGCTCTTATAGGTGAGGGCAGCTGAGTCAGCGACTAGAAGGAACCTGACCCATGGGGCAGAGACCTCCTGCAGCCCATGTCCACCTCACCCAGATCGCTGGGATCGCAGGTCTTGTCCTCCCCCGTGTGGGTGTGGAGGCAGCGGGGGGGGGGCTTTCTAACGCCCCTTCACACACTTGCTCTCTGTGCACTTACCTTTCAGGTTTGCTCTTCTTTTCTCCTGACAAATCCCTTTGCTCGGTTCCTGGACTGGGAGCTGCTCTGACAGCGTCTCTGTGCCAGCGGTGGCTCTAGGACCGGCCACTCAGCTCAACATCCAGTTCTGTGGCAGCTGTGGGGGTGGGGGACCCCCACTGAGGAGCAGGGACACGGCCTCTGGGTCACACCCAGAGCCTGCGAATACGAGAGGTTACATGGTGCACGGTAGTCAAACCTGCAGATGGAACTGGAGTTTGCCAATGAGCTGACCCTGACGTAGGGGGACCAACCCAGAGCATCTGGCGGACCATGGGGACCACGAGGGTCCTAGACACGGAAGAGGGAAGAGGAGGCCCGAGTGAGGACAGCGTGACAGGGACCTTGCCAGACACTGCTGGCCACGAAGGTGGAGGCAGAGGCTACATGCCCGGGGACGCGGGTGCTCCCCAGAAGACAGATTCACCCCCAGAACCTCCTAGAAGGAGCCCAGCCCTGCCAACCTCTATATTTTAGCCCAGTGAGACCCATTTTGTGTGTCTGAACTCCAAGGCTGTGAGGTAGTAAGTGCCATGTTGTTTTAAGCCACCTTGTTGGTGGGAACCTGTTATGGCAGCCAGGACCGTGGTGTATGTGCAGGCGGCAGGCCCAGCGTGGACTGGTCAGCGACACGGGCAGACTCCTGACAGACAGGCACATCCCTGAGCTCAGCTCCCATGTCAGCTGCCACACCAGGAGGTCAGCAGCGGCGCCCAGGGCCCTGGCGGGGCGAGGGGATCACCAGGGCGTCTCCCTGGAGGTCCTACTTCCCTGTAGGCCAGAGACCTGGTCTCCACATCCACCCTCGTCTTCCTTTGCTCCGTCGTCCTCCACAATATACTTCACCTCTTCTGTGTGAGTCCCAACTTTCAACCTGTTCACAATTGATATTCTTGGGGGAGCCCGGAGAGTCCTACCCATGCTGCCAAGACCTCAGTCAACGAAGCCAGCTGGCCCCATTGTTTTGTTTTTCTTTTTTTAAGATTTTATTTATTGATTTATGAGAGACACAGAGAGAGGCAGAGACAGAGAGAAACACCCTTTATTTGATGAATTCGGTCACTACTTCAGCATTTTATTTTCCTTGCAGGGGATGGGAGGTCGGGGTGGTGGGCCCAAGGTTGCTCTTCCAGGTTGGCACCTTGAACTCTCAGGCCCAGGATGCCATGGGGTTTGTGGAAATTCTAAGTAGCCAGCTTCTGTTTCTTTGTTTACAATGATCTGGGTGCCAAATGAGGTCTTCAGGATGTTTGAGGAACAAGCAGCTGGGAAGAAGTGTTAGCAGACCACCCGCAACCTACTCAACCCAGGGGCACCCATCCATCTTCATTCTAAAAGAATGAGGCCCAGAGACTCCTGAGTGGCTCGGTGGGTGAGCATCTGCCTTTGGCTCGGGTAGTGATGCCAGGTCCTGGGATCGAGTCCCACACTGGGCTCCCTGCAGGGAGCCTGCTCTCCCTTTGCCTGTGTCTCTGCCTCTCTCTCTGGGTCTCTCATGAATAAATAAATAAAATCTTAAGAAAATAGAATCCTCAACTCTTCATGTTACAGATTCTTAGATCCAAGTCTTCCTTCCCAGCCCTCTACTCCAGGGATCTAAAGGTTTGTTCTTTGGGGGGGGGGGTGCAAACGATTCCCCTTTGCCTTCACAGTAATCAGGGGTCTCTCGCTTGGATTCACGAACCCACCCACAGAGGATGAGAAGCCCCTAGCGCCCAGCTCTGTGGAGGAGCCTGAGGACCTGGGTGCGTCTCCCACCCAGCAAACCCGGGAGCCGTCTGTGAGCTGGGTTGGCACTGGGCAGAGGGGAGTCAGGGGAGACAGAACCCGCCTGCCGCGATGCCTCTACGGATTTTGTGCCTCTTCCTCCAACGCCTGATGGGGCGCTGCTTCTCGCCTGTTTGAGAACTAAGAGCCTCAGAAAGGGAGCGCGTGGCATAGATCAGATGCAGCTGCGTTTTCCATTTACACAGACCCTGCTTCCTCCCGGGCTGGAGCCATGCCCCTATGGCTGCCCATCTCCCCATGGAGCATGGAGCCTGCCACACACAGTAGGCACTTGAGAAGTGCCAGCTGAACATAACTCAGTAGCTCAGTGCCCAGGCTCTCCTGTCACCAAGACCTGTGCTGCCCTTCCATGGAGCAGGGGACAGGGGATGCAGGAGCGGATGCGGGAGTGACATGTGACTGAAAGGACTGTTCCTAGGCCCTCTCCTTAGCCCTCAGCCCCCTGGGAGCAGGGGACGAAATACAGCCCATGTGCAAACCTGGTATGCAGTGTCTTTATAAATAAAGTTTTATTGGAACATGGCTATTCCCATCTGCTGCTTGCCTTTGCAAGTAAAGGTTTTTTTTTTTTTTTTAAAGATTTTATTGATTTGTTCATGAGAGACACAGAGAGAATGGTGGAGACACACGCAGAGGGAGAAGCATTCTCCATGCGGGGAGCCTGGTGCGGGACTCGATCCCAGGACCCCAGGGGTCACACCCTGAGCCGAAGGCAGATGCTCAACCACTGAGCCACCCAGGTGCCCCATGAGTACAGTTTACGGTCATTTGGTCGCACCCGTCCTTTCAGGTCTCATCTGGACCTGCTTTCCCACGACGACAGCAGAGCTGAGTAGTTGTGACACGGGCATCCTGATGCACAAAACCTGCAACACGTGCAGTCTGGCCGGTTACAGAAGAAGCTGGCCGAGGCCTGCCTCAGAGGACTATGGGACACAATGTGGCAGGAGCTGGGTCCCCGAGTCTTACATGGAGGGAGGTTGTGGCCGCCAGGAACATGCATGCATGCTGGACTCTTCCGCAGGTGGGAGGGGGTCTTTTGGGAAGAAAGGGAACTTATGTTTTAGGGGCTCTCCCACTGGTGAAGCCTCAACCACTGGCCAAGCAGTCTGGGGATGTGCTACTGCTCCGGTGACAGCCTCCTGACTTCTGCTTCTGTGTCTGCATGGGGCCGGCTCCCAGCTCACTGACCGGCTGCGGGACAGAACCAGGGGCTTCGGGACAAGCCTCAGGTGCCTTATGTGTTTGGAGAGGGTCACTGAAGGGACACACAGGGCAACTGGGGGTGGGATGGTGCTGGGAGGCCCTGGGGATCTGGAGCTGGATGGGGACCGTGCTTGGGCTGGGTTGGCATGGATGGGCCCCAGGCCTGGCAGTAAGTGGACCTAACCTATGGGGTCATTGCAAGGAACCCAACTGGGTGGTGGATGCGAGGGGATGCTGGTGCTGGGGGCCCCGGAGAGCAGCGTGCTGGCTCCTCATGCCAGGGTGGGCAGGGGGACAGCAGGCTGGCTCCTTGTGGGCAGGGGGGCTGGAGGGACAGCAGGTCAGCTCCTCGTGGGCAGGAGGACTCCATGCCGGCTCCTTGTGCACGGGGCAGGGCGGGGGGCACTGGGCTGGTGGTCCTGCTGCTCCTCCAAGGCCCAAGGCGCCGGCACCCTGACTCCTTCCTCCTCCACATCCAAGCAGGTCAAGCCCTGTCTTAGCCCCTGAATCCATCTGAGATGCACCCGTTCTCAGCCTCCGCTGCCATTGCAGGGGCTGCACACCCTCCTATCTGCAGACCCCACGTCCCCTCAGCAACCGGTGATGCCTCTTCTAGGCGCAGACCTGTCTACGTGGCTCCCACTCAAAGTCCCCCCAACAGACACACAGCTCCTCCTCGGCTCTGCCTCCTCTGCAATTGTGAGAGGCCCCCAGACTCCCATGGCCCCAGGGCCTCTGCACATGCCATCCCCTGTAGGCAGAGCAGTGTTTTCTGCCTGCCTGGCTTGCTGGTGACATCTGCTCGTCCTCTGGGTCTCGGGGCCACCCATCTTCCTCAGGGAGGGTGCGTTCCACGGCCCACATAGGACCTGTGCTCCTCCTATGGGAATGAGGCCCCTCCTAGAATTCTGCACTGTGTGTGTGACTGTTGGGTCGGTGGCTGTGTCCCCCACCAGGCAGCATGGGTGGGAGGCACCATTACGTGGGTGCATCTGTGGCTGAGCTTCAGGAGGCAAAGACTGCATGTGTGTCAGTTCACACCCACAGCCCCAGGGCACTGTGGGCAAGCAAGCCAGCCAGGATGAATCAAGGGTGCGGCTGAACAAGGACTTGGGTCAAGCTCATGAGGATCAAGGGAATGAATGAATGAATGAATGAATGAATGAATGAGTGAATGAATGAGAGGGCCTGTCGGGTGCAAACATGATCCAGACACAGGCTGCCCTTGGGGAGCTCACGCTTGTACTGAGAGAAGACAGAGCCACCAGGAGGGCAAGGGTCAGGGCAGGACCAGCCCTGCTGCAGGGAGGTGGACTCGGGGGACTGGCGGGGGGCCTGGTGGGGGAGCCTGGGGCTCTGCAGGCCTCGGTGTCACGAGCAGTGCCTGAGGAGGGGGCACTGATGGGTGGGATCCCCCAGCCCGCCACACTCTGCTCTCATCTGTGTGAAGTCTGTGGTTCTCATGCAAGATTTTGTTGGAGACAAAGGCTAGTGACCCAGAGGGGCTCCAGCGTGTGACCCGAGAGGGAGGGGAGGCCAGGGTCAGGGAGAGGGGGACATGCCAACCCCGTGGGGTTGCTCCCACCTGGAAGTCATGCTGGGCTGGGCTTCTCAGGTTCCTGGAAAAATCCAGAGCAAAGCCGTCCTGCTAGGATGGGCTGCATGCTTTGTGGCCGCATGGTCTGTGTGTGGCTGCCCAGTTCCACTATCCCGGCACCCGAGAGTGCAGCCGCAGACTCTACCTAACTGACAGCTGGGGCCGTGTTCCAATAAAACTTTATTTATAAAAGCAGCTGACTCTGGAGAGTGGGGCGCTGTGAGCCCTTGGGGGCCATGCTTGCAGCGCTGGTGTTGTGGGTGGGGGCGGGAGGGCATGTCTTCACCTGCTAAATGTAAAAGCCTCCCCCTACAGGTTCCAGGAAGCTGAGCGGTGGGTGCAGCCAGCTGGGGGGCCACCTGCAGTGTGTGCTGGGGGTGGGGGGGCCCAGGGGGGCCTCGCGGTTCTCTCCAGTGACAGGCATGTGATGAGCTGTGGGGAGATGTAGGAGACACGCTTCCCGGAGCCGCCTTCAGCATCCTGCCCTGATGGAGAGGGGCGCGCATGACGGTCTCAGCTCCCCCCACCCCCTGCTCTGCTGGTCGGTGGGGCACCTGCTGGGTCCCCATGGGCTGAGAGGCAGCCCCATCCGTGCTGGCCGTGCATCACTGTCGTACATGTGCCCAGGAGGCCCGGGATGTAATTTGTTGTCAAGATGACTGGGTTTGGCTTGGGCGTATCGGAGGGATAAAAAGCTATTTCCTAGTGTCTAAATCTCATTAAAAAAGCAATTTTGCAATCAATTACAATGCAATTTAGCCACTAACTGTTTAATTATATATATATATAAAAAAGGGAAGATCCTCATATTTATGAGCCAGGCCGAAAGAGCCTGTCTTTGGAGGACTCTCTGGAGCAGAACGAGTGGCCGGCTTGGCCCGATTATACTGAAGCTCAAGCTTCCAAGTCGATATATTATATGCGCCCGCGGAGGTCGTATCGCTGTGAGCATATGGGAGTGGGAGAGATTCATTTTCCCGCAAGAGCTTGGACCCTTCTTATTCTATCATGTGCTGTAAAAATTGTATCATCCGATGTGGCTTTTATTAAAGGAACATTATTTCTATAAATTATTTTTTAATGCTGTGGGAGAGCATGGCTTCTGGATCAGCCTGGTGAACGCAGTGGGGATGGCAGAGAGGGGATGCGGGCGAGCGGAGCCAGGTGGGGAGGGGTCCTGGGCGCCCCTGCGCACCTGCACTGCGGTGGCCCTGCCCACTGGCCTCCTGTCCTAGTGCCCATCACTGGCAGAGAGCACACGGGGACCCGAGGGTCAGGGCCCTGCCTGCCAAGGGTCTCTGGGGGCAGCAAGCGGCGGGAGGGTTTCGACAGGTGCGCTGGCGGCAGACAGGCAAGCACCGGCATGTGTGCTCGCGTGGACAGAGTCCACGGGGATGTTGCTTGGGGGCTTGAAGATGCAGGACATCACCAAGGGGAATGATTCATTTCTGTCCTGGGCACGTCCCCGGCATGGCTCGAGCCCAATGCCCCCAGAGCGTTGGCTGCAGGTTTTGTTTGCAGGAACTATTAGACTTTGCGTCAGAAAAATCCCGTTCCCATCCTCAGGTGGAGTCCCAGCAGTGGCCCCACTGTGAGCCTGGATTCTGGCCACAGACCGAGGATTGACCGCAGTCACAGGCTGAGTTCAGGCTATGTCTCCAGGGTGATCCTGGCCCTAGACTGAGGTCCATGCACCAGCGCCAGCCACATGTGTGTCCTCACATGGTTGGAGGCACCCCTGGCCTTCCCTCGGAAGTTTGTGCACCCCAGAGAGCACAGCCATCCCTCCCGGCACTTGACTTACAACCAGGTCCTGTGTTAGTGACACTGGGAGCCTCCACAGGTGCAGGTGGCTCCCCGAGTTTGCTGCAGACAAATAAGCTCACCTGGGGGCCTGAGAAGATGAAGCAAGTGAGCATCCACCCAAACCAGCTCTGATGGGCACCCACAGGGGCCTGAGTCGTGTCCCTCCACATCCCTCAGCCCAGGGGGAGGGATGCTGCACCCCTCAGTGCATGGAAGTGGGAAGGTGGCCATAGGGAACCAGGCACATCTGGCGCCTATCCCCTCCTCACCCTCATCCTGTGTGTCCAGCCTCCGGACGAACCTCTCTCGAGAAGTAAATCACAGGGTTGGGACTTTATTAAAGCTGGAGACAAGTATCATTCTCAATGGGGAAACACTGGGAGCCTTTCCCCTAAGATCAGGAACACGACAGGGATGTCCACTCTCACAACTGCTATTCAACATATACTGGAAGTCCTAGCCTCAGCAATCAGACAACAAAAAGACATTAAAGACATTTGAATTGACAAAGAAGTCAAACTCTCCCTCTTTGCAGATGACATGATACTGTACATAGAATAATCCAAAAGCCTCCACCCCAAGATTGCTAGAACTCATACAGCAATTTGGCAGCGTGGCAGGATACAAAATCAATGCCCAGAAGTCAGTGACATTTCTATACACTAACAATGAGACTGAAGAAAGAGAAATTAAGGAGTCAATCCCATTTACAATTGTACCCCAAAACATAAGATACCAGGAATAAACCTAACCAAAGAGGTAAAGGATCTATACCCTAAAAACTACAGAACACTTCTGAAAGAAATTGAGGAAGACACAAAGAGATGGAAAAATATTCCGTGCTCATGGATTGGAAGAGTTAATACTGTGAAAATGTCAATGCTACCCAGGGCAATATACACATTTAATGCAATCCCTATCAAATACCATGGACTTTCTTCAGAGAGTTGGAACAAATCATCTTAAGATTTGTGTGGAATCAGAAAAGACCCCGAATAACTAGGGGAATACTAAAAAAGAAAACCAAAGCCAGGGGCATCACAGATTTCAGGTTGTACTACAAAGCTGTGGTCATCAAGACAGTGTGGTACTGGCACAAAAACAGACACATAGATCAATGGAACAGAATAGAGGATCCAGAAGTGGACCCTGAACTCCATGGTCAGTTCAACAAAGCAGGAAAGACTATCCCCTGGAAAAAAGACAGTCTCTTCAATAAATGGTGCTGGGAAAATTGGACAGCCACGTGCAGAAGAATGAAACTAGACCATTCTCTTATATCAGACACCAAGATAAACTCAAAATGGATGAAAGATCTAAATGTGAGACAAGATTCCATCAAAATCCTAGAGGAGAACACAGGCAACACCCTTTGTGAACTCGGCCACAGCAACTTCTTGCAAGATACATCCATGAAGGCAAAAGAAACAAAAGCAAAAATGAACTATTGGGACTTCATCAAGATCAAAAGCTTCTGCACAGCAAAAGAAGCAGTCAACAAAACTGAAAGACAACCTACAGAATGGGGGAAGATATTTGCAAGTGACGTATCACATAAAGGGCTAGTTTCCAAGATCTATAACGAACATATTAAACTCAACAGCAAAGAAACAAACAATCCAGTCATGAAATGGGCAAAAGACACGAAGAGAAATCTCACAGAGGAAGACATAGACATGGCCAACAAGCACATGAGAAAATGCTCCGCATCACTTGCCATCAGGGAAATACAAATCCAAACCACAATGAGATCCCACCTCACACCAGTGAGAATGGGGAAAATTAACAAGGCAGGAAACCACAAATGTTGGAGAGGATGCGGAGAAAAGGGAACCCTCTTGCACTGTTGGTGGGAATGTGAACTGGTGCAGCCACCCTGGAAACTGTGTGGAGGTTCCTCAAAGAGTTAAAAATAGACCTGCCCTATGACCCAGCAATTGCACTGCTGGGGATTTACCCCAAAGATACAGATGCAGTGAAACGTGGGGACACCTGCACCCCGATGTTTCTAGCAGCAATGTCCACAATAGCCAAACTGTGGAAGGAGCCTCGGTGTCCATCGAAAGATGAATGGATAAAGAAGATGTGGTTTATGTATACAATGGAATATTACTCAGCCATTAGAAAGGACAAATACCCACCATTTGCTTCAACGTGGATGGAACTGGAGGGTATTATGCTGAGTGAAATAAGTCAATCGGAGAAGGACAAACATTGCATGGTCTCATTCATTTGGGGAATACAAAAAGTAGTGAAAGGGGCTAAAGGGTAAAGGAGAGAAAATGAGTGGGAAATATCAGAGAGGGAGACAGAACATGAGAGGCTCCTAACTCTGGGAAATGAACACGGGGTGGTGGAAAGGGAGGAGGGCAGGGTTGTGGTGACTGGGTGACGGGCACTGAGGGGGGCCACTTGATGGGATGAGCACTGGGTGTTATGCTATATGTTGGCAAATTGAACACCAGTAAAAAATAAATTAAAAAAAGAACTCCAATTAAAAAAAAAAAAACCTGGAGGGACGTTCCGCGCCATCCTCATCCCTTCCGGATGGCCATGGGCTCTTCCTTTGATGCAGCTCTTTCAGGTGCTATGATGGGAAGCCATCTGCCGTGCTGATGCTGCTGGCTTGTCCCCTGCGGTGCCCATTGTGTGCCAGATGCCGTGCTTCTGCTTGTCCTTGTCATCTTCCGGAACCCTCACTGACAACCCTGTCAGGTGGGTGTTTTTGTTTGTTTTTGTTTTTCATTTTTTAAGATTTTATTTATTTATTCATGAGAGACACAGAGAGGCAGAGACACAGGCAGAGGGAGAAGCATTCTCCATGCAGGGAGCCCGATGTGGGACTCGATCCCAGGACCCCAGGATCACCGCCTGGGCCGAAGGCAGATGCTCAACCGCTGAGCCAGCCAGGTGCCCCGGGTCAGTGTTCTTCTTTGCTCACATTACACGGGGGTCGGGGGGGGCAGTAGCTGGTGGTGACCCCACAGGATGCAAGCCTTGGCCTCTCTGATGTTAGGGAGGGTGATTTCCAGCCCTCACACTCCTCCACACGAGGGACAGGGAAGGTGGCAGGCACGTGGTGGTGAGGCAGCACGGAGCCCACTCCTCTGCAGACCCAGCAGAGAGAAGTCACAGAGCCGTCGCCCCCTGGTTCTGTTGGCTTGGACTTGTCCCGGGACCCAGCAGCCTCAGGTGGACAGACGGTCAGTTCCCCGGGCGTGTCCAGGGCCTGCCTGGCCAGTCTTGACCCCTCTCTGCTTCTGCTTGATCCCATTCTCAACCAGACTGGCCCCGGGCCCCGCCGCACAGACAGGACTTAATTACCTATTGATCTCCTTGCAAAGGTGCATGGCCTTCTGTCCCTGCAGTGCCTCTGTGGCCTGCGCACAGTCTGGTGGGGAAGACGGCTCGATTCAGGATGTCAGGGATGTCGGGGGAGCCTGGCTCCTGGGCGAGCAGGAGATGGCACAGGACCTGGAGCCACTGGCTGTGGAGGGAGTGCACCTAGGCCCCTGCGGGCCCCACAGGCCGTGGCGCCACACAGGGAGAGCCACCACCAGGAACCAGAATAGCTCCCTGTGCCATGCCGGGCTGGTAAAGCAAGTCGGGGTTCTGTGTACATAGACTTCTCCACCCAGGTGTCCCTGCTCCATCCATGCAATTCCCTGCAGGCTCCCCTGAGTCACTGTGTTCCCTGGCACTTGACCAGATGGCATCCTCTCTCCTGTGCTTCCGGTTCCCCAGGGACCGTCTGAAATACTGGCCAAGCACTCTTACCTCCAAATTATATTAAGGAGTTTAATTAACAGAGATGACTCCAAAACCCATAGATCACAGGCTAAGCGTACATGGTGCACAGACACACATGGGCTGGGGCTGCCTCCCCCATCCCTGGGGACCTGGTGCGTCATCCATAGCTGTCAAGTTGAGTCCTGACCTTCCTTTGTGTCTCAGGAACAGCTCTGGGATCGGGCATAGACTCAATAATTCAATCTTGGGGGGCACCCAGGTGGCTCTGTGGTTGAGTGTCTGCCTTTGGCTCAGGTCGTGACTCCGGAGTCCTGGGATCGAGTCCTTCATTGGGACTGCTTCTCCCTCTGCTTGGGTCTCTGCTTCTCTCTGTGTGTCTCTCATGAATAAATAAATAAAATCTTTTTTTTAAAAAAAGTATTGATGCAATGAAAACCCACCTGTAGCCACCTAGATGGGGGGGGGGAGATTACAAACGCCTTTGATGTTTCCTCTTCCTTGAGTTCCCAACCCTCTCTGAGGCCATTACTGCCCCGAATTTTATGTTCATCATTCTTTGGTGCAATTTCCCCACACACTTGCATATTTCCTTTGTGATCCATGGTGGACGCTGCCTGCAGGCGAGCTTGATGAGGAGTCACTGACGTGGTGCCGTGGGATGGCTTTTCATGAAAGTGTGTGGCTGTATCGCCACTGCGTCTGGTTCAGAATATTTCTGTCTCCCGCAGAAAGATTCCCTGCGCCCACCTGCTGTCAGTTAAACACACACACACGCACACATCCCAGCGGGCATGAAATGTATCTTGCTGTGATTATTTAATTTGCATTATCTTAAAGATATTTATCTTAAGGATTTATTTTAAAAGACTTGGCTCATTTTTAAAGTTGTATCACTTTTGTTATTGCCGTCAACTCATGGGACTCCTTACGCATTCCTTGTGAGTCCCTCCATCTCAGTCTGTATCCTGCTTCTTAACCTGGTTCATGGTATATTTGGAGACAGGAAATTTAAATTTTGATAAATTTTTTTTCTTAATGTATGAGTATTGCTTTCTGCAAGTTAAGAAGCCTTTGCAAGTAGGAAAAACTCAGTGTTGCTGTGCATATCTCCTGCTCCTCATCTCACACAGGGCTCTTCCCTCCTGACGCATCTGGTCACCCATCACGTGTATGGGTTCCCCCCACCGAGCACTTCTCCACAGCACCAGCCAGGGGTGCTGCAAGTTCACTTAATTGGCACCCTGCCCGCCTGCAGCCAGCAGCAGATCCTGGGGGACTGGGGACTAGGGCTCAGCCCTGTAAGGCCGCCCCCACCCTGCCTCACTCAGGTCCAGGTGTCCCCTGTGCTACTGACCAGCCAGCTCTAGGTTCCCGTGACCCCCTATTTCCTTGGTTTCGACTCATCTGCTGGCGTGGCTCCCAGACCTCAGGAAGCAGGTTGCTGTGTTACTGTAAAAGGAGGTAACTTCAGAACAGCAGACAGAAGAGCTCCGTGCCCAGGATGAGGTGTGCCGAAGGGGTAGACTGCCGTGCCCCTTCCAGAACCAGCTCCCCGCATCCCACTGGAAGCTCCTGGAACCCTGCACTTGGGGGATCTTTGCAGAGGTCTTGTGTTTCGGGCGTCATCAATCAGTAACTCCATCTCTAGCCTCTCTCCGGAGAACAGTGGATGAGACCAAAAATTCACAGCTTTTACTCACAGGTCATTCTCTCTGGTGACCAGCACCATCCAGGAGCCACCAGGAGCCACTTCCTTAGCACAAAGGTGATTGCTACCACTCAGGCAAATGCCAGAGGATTTAGGAGCTCTGTACCAGAAACGAGGGCAGAGACCTCGTTGTACACACACACAACACACACACACATATTCTATTATTTCATATGTTGTCTGCCCCAAATTTGAAAATAACATCTGTTTTCTCTGGAAGTTCTGTGGTTCTAATATTGTGTTTAAGTCTGTGACATATCTCTAATTAATTTTTGTGTGTGGAGTGAGTAAGTTGCTTAGATTTTTTTTTTCCAGTATGGATATCTAGCTGTTCCAGCACCTTTTATAAAGGCTTTCCAGGGATCCCTGGGTGGCTCAGTGGTTTAACACCTGCCTTCAGCCTAGGGCATGATCCTGGGGTCCTGGGATGAAGTCCCGCATCAGGCTCCCCACATGGAGTATGCTTCTCCCTCTGCCTGTGTCTCTACCTCTCTCTCTATGTCTCTCATGAATAAATAAAATCTTTAAAAAATAATAAAATAAAAAAATAAAAAGACTTTCCTTGCTCTTCTTGGATTGACTTTGTCAAAAATTAGTGGACTGTATATGTGGGTCTATTTTTTGGACTTCGTATTCTTGTCCCACTCACCTGTTAATCTGGCCTTAGATCAAAACTGTACTGAAGTGGGGGCACCTGGTTGGCTCAGCAGTTGAGTATCTGCCTTTGGCTCAGGGCGTGACTTCAGGGTCCCGGGATCGAGTCTCGCATTGGGCTCCCTGCATGGAGCCTGCTTCTCCCTCTGCCTGTGTCTCTGCCTCTCTCTCTGGGTCTCTCATGAATAAATCAATAAGATCTTAAAAAAAAAAAACCCAACTGCACTGAAGTGGTTACTGTTGCTTTATAGAAATCAGTTAGAGTCCTCCAACTTCATTCTTCTTCAGAACTGTTTTGGCTATTTTGAGTAACCTGGATTTTCCTACACATTTTAGAATCAGTTTCTCAGTTCCCCTAGAAGCTCCTCTTGGAATCTGGGGTTGTGACCTACAGATCAGCTTGGGAAGAGCTGACATCGTAACAACGTCAAGTTGTTTGGTTCATGAACATGGTATATCCTTCCACTTATGTAGATCTTTCATTGTTCCAGCAATGTTTCATAGTGTTCAGCAGAGAGGGTTTGCACCTTGTTCGTTGCATTCTTTCCTAGGCATTTTGTCTTATTAATTCTACAGCAGATAGATAATATTTTAAAAACATTTCTGTCTTCTGATTTTTAGTTGCTGGTACATAGACCAATCATTGATTTTTTTTAAGTTTTATTTTAGAGAGAGAGCATGCACATGAATAGGAAGGAGGAGGGGCAGTGGGAGGGAGAGAGACAGAGAGAGAATCCTCAAGCCAACTCCCTGATGAGGGCAGAGCCTGACATGGGGTTTGATCCCACAACCCTGACATCATGACCTGAGCTGAAATCAAGAGTTGGATGCTTAACCGACTGAACCGCTCAGGTGCCCCTCATTGATTTTTATATAGTGGCATTGTATCCCATAAGATTGAAAACTCAACTATCCTGTTGTGTTTGTTTGTTTGTTTGTTTTTAGATTCCATACTCTATATATACAACCACATCATTTCTTAATAATGACAGTCCTACTCAATTTCCAATATTTATTATTTTTATTTATTTATCTTTTCCTATTACACTATTCCTATTATTATCCTATTACACTATTACACTATTCCTATTGTTATTCCTATTACACTATTCCTATTATCTTTTCCTATTACACAAAGTTTCCAGTACAACGTTGAAAACAATTATCAGATAACTTTGCTATTGATCTTATGAGAAAAACATGCAATGTTTTACTTTCTTTAAAAAAGATTTTACTTATTCATGAGAGACACAGAGAGAGGCAGAGACACAGGCAGAGGAAAAGCAGGCTCCCTGCAGGGAGCTTGATGTGGGACTCATCCAAGGACCCCAGGGTCACAGCCTGAGCCAAAGGCAGGTGCTCAACCACTGAGCCCCCCAGGTGCTCCTCAGTGTTTTACTATTAAGATGTTGTTAGCTCTCAGTATTAAATAGACACCTTTCTCAGATTATAGAAAAAGTATTTCATAGTTTCCTTTTTTTATGACCATAGTAGATGTTGAATTTTGTCCAATGCTTCATCTAAATCATGTGATTTTTCTCCTTTATGGGAGAAGTGTTGCAAATTACACTGATTTTTTTCTCCTTTGCTGTGTTAATTTAGAAAATTTCACTGGCTTTTTCAAAATTTTCAACTTGATTTTTTTCAAGTATTTTCCCGATGTTAAATTAAGATTGCCTTCTTGTGATAAATATCATTTGGTTACAATGTGTTACATTTTTACATACCAGTATGTTTAATTTGTTGATAGTTGGATAAAAATTTCTCTCTCTCTAATCATGAGGAATACTGGTTTGTAATTTTCTTTTCTTATAATATCTTTGCTAGCTTTTGGTACCAGAAGTATTCTGGCTTCATTAAATGATTTAGGAAAGGATTCTTTCTTCCTGATTTTCTGAAAGACTTTGTTTAATATTGTTATTATTTCTTCCTAAATGTTTGATAAAATTCATCAGTAAATCCATCTGGACTTGGAATTTTTATTGTGTGTGAGAAAGTTTTTTATTTGAATTAATAATTATTTTATATAAAGCATTATTTAAATTTGTGCTTTCACATGATGTTAGTTTGAGTGAGTTATCTTTTTAAAGGGTTTGTCTATTTCACCTAAGTTGCCAATTTATTGCCATAAAGTTGTTCACAATATTCTCTATTTTCTTTTAATAGATTTAGAATATGTAGTGAAATCCCCTGTTTTGTTTCTGATACTAGTAATGTGTGTTTTATCTCCTTTTTCCTTCATTAATCTCCTCACAGAGACTATCAATTTTATTACCTTTCCAAAGAGACAACTTTGACTTTGCTGATTTTCATTAGTTTGTCCCATTTTTATATCATTGATTTTCTCTCTTTTTGTTGTTTCCTGTCTCCTGCTTACACTGGTTTAATTTTGCTTTTCTTTTTGCATCCATAGGTGGAAGCTAAGATCATTGATTTCTTGTTTTTTTCTTCATCGATACAGGCATCTAAGGCTCTAACTTTTCTCTTAGCCCCCATATTAGCTGTCGCCTACAGTTTTTGATATGTTTTGCTTTCATTATCACTTAGTTTGAAATATTTCCCTATTCCCTTTGTTATTTTTTTTCACTGATTTATGGGTTAAGGATGTTACTTAACTTCCTCATATTTGGTGATTTTCTGGATAGCTTACTGTTATTACTTTTAAATTTAACTCCATTCTATTAGAGAATGTAACTTGTATGACTTCAATCCTTTAAATGTTTTGAGACATGCTTTATGGCAGAGCATATGGCCTGACCTGGTGAACATTCCTTGTGCTCCTGAGAATAATGTGAATTCTGCTCTTTGATGGGGTGACCTCTCTATGTGAATCAGGTCAAGTCGGTGGATGATATTGTTGAAGTCGTCTGTATTCTCACAAGTATGATGAGAGTGAGGATGGGTTAGGAGGACATGCTCTGTGTTGGGGAGGGGTTGGTGGATGAGGATCTACTTGCAGGGGATCAAGCTTTGGTGTAACACTCTTACTTAGGACCCACGTATCTCACACGTAGAGTCTACCTAAACCAGCAGGTAAAGATGGCTAGATTCGTTTAAGTCAACTACTTGCTAAGGGTCTCCAGTGTGTCTATCCGTCTCTGGGAAGCTCCAGGAGAGAGGGTAAGCTTCCATCAGGAGACCGGATGTTGCTTGTGATGAAGCATACCTAGTGCCCCCTGCCTTTAGAACTGAGCATGCCCAGTGAGACAGGGTCTGCTCTGACACTTTGGATGAGGCACCTGCCTGCCATGGCATTGAGCATGCTCAGTGGGCAGTTTGTGTGAGCACCAAGCACACATGGTGCTTTGGAATGCTCAGCTCCAACCCTCGGGGCTCCTGTCCTGCATGACTGCTGGAGCCCAGGGATGCTTAAACCACTCGTGGCAGGGTCTGGAGGTTATCAAAACCAAGCGTTAGTTGTTCAGACAGGGGGCTGAAAGCCAGAGGGTGGTAGGGGGTTGATCAAGATCATACTGGGAGTGGTGCCATGGAGAACACACGTGCTGGCTCTCCTGTCCCCTGCCACGACTTGGGGGCATTACAGAACTTTGGCTCCAGGCTGGAATCCGAGACGCCCACTGTGACTGATGCTCCATGGTGTGCAAACCACAGTTAGGATGAAGAGCTTCCCCTTGGCTTCTTCTTTCAGGAAACATCTCTTCCCAAGGTCCCTGTCAGGAGAGACGTGTAGCTTTGACCCATTTTGCTCTCTCGGAATGGTGCAGGAACCTCCATGAAGCATTTGCTCCCAGGACTGATTTGTTCAGGGCTGAGGTCACAGTCTGTGACCAGGGCACAGGGGCACGCAGTCCAGAGGTTGGTGGCTTAATAGCCCCAAGCAGTTGGGAAGGCGAGGAGGAGGAGGAGGAAGAAGAGGAAGAGGAGGAGGGGAAGTCCTCTGGTGGGAGAGGGTTAATTGGGTGCAGAGGTCACATTGCACCTGTTGCAAACCATCATCGAGCATCGGCAGGTGAGCGTGGGGCAGCATGTCCTCCACTTACAGCAATTTATTTGGCCCATCTCTCAATCTGTGGTAAAGTGCTTTTGCTGTGAAGGCCTGATGGTTTGTTTTTTCTGCTTAAGCAAAACATAAATTATCTGGCCCATTAATATCCGGGCGTTTTAATCCATTATTAGAAGAGAAAAGTAAAAATCCTGCCTCAAGATGAATGTGTGCCGTTAAGGTGATTAATAATGCGCAGCCCCTGGTGCATCCATCACTCTGCCGGAGCCCCAGCTGGCAGAGGAGGGAGGAAACAGGTGGGAACCTGGAGGAGCTGCTACCCAGAGCCTTGTCCCACGGCCCCTTCCCTCACCTCCCGTCCTCCAGAGTCCTTGCCAGCTCCTTAGCTCCTTGCCTTCATTGTAAACCTCGGTGACCTCCCTGCCAGAGCGCCTACTGTGTGCGAGCCCCATACTGAGGGCGAGGCCGGAGCAGGGGACGGGGTGGTCCCTGCTCTTGGAGGATTTTCTGTGTATCTGGGGAGAGAGGAACAGTCCACAGAGAGGAGTCAGTGCCCAGCACGAGTCGGCGAGGAGTCAGACGTCGGACTCCAAGGACTGTCAGCCGAGAAGGGAGACGTTGGACATGCCAGGGATGCTTCCTGGAGGAGGCACCTGCCATGGGGCCTTGGGAGAGAAGAAGGGTGTGGGAAGCACAACTGCGGATACGGATTCTCCAGCACCTTCTCTGTGCCCAGCACCACACGAAGGGCTTTCTGTTACACCATCGCGGCTCCACCCTGTGGCCCCGGAGGTGGGTATTGTGATCACCTCCTCGCAGACCAGGAAACCAGGGCTCAGAGGCGGAGGACCCTGCCATCATCATGCAGCAGGAGACTCTGGGGCTAGTGCTTCCCCCCATCCCCACTGGGGGAGGTGGAGCCCCTGGGGGCAGAGGAGCCGGCAGGGTGGGCGGGTGCACTCAGCCGCGCTTGGTCATGCTGTGTAGCCCCGGGAGGGATGGCCTCGACGCCAGACACTGAAACAGGGTGGTCTCCCCCCTGGACCTTAGCTTACTGTGTCCCCTGGAGCTGGGACCGTGTCCTCCATTTGGGGCCGGAAAGTGCCCACGGGTGCCTCCCTCCTCTGTTTCCAGTGGGGTGATTGCTTCTCTTCTCGGTTCTTTCTGCCTGGCTCCACGTGGCACCGTTCCCCTTTTCTGGCCTGAGAACCTCTGTTCATCCCTTGAGGTTCTCCCCAGAGAACCTCTCGGTGGGTCCCCTGTGGGCAGGAGTGGTCACTCTCCCGTCCTGGAAGGGCTATATCATTCCTGGCTGCCCTGGACCCAGTCTGTTGTTCCCAGCTTGTTGGTGGGGACACCACCTCCAGGACAGTGGGCCCAGACAAGAGCGGGCCTGACTCACGGAGGAGGCAGCAGGATGTGGTGGCCATGGCAGATGGCTGGTCCTGCCAGGGGCATTTTATCTAATTGTCCAGCGGGTCTGTTGATGGGCACTCGGTGCCAGGCTCTGGGTGGCGAGTGATTCAGACACAGTCCAGCACAGGGACAGATGTCAGCAGGGGCGAGCTGCCTTGCCCAGGGACATTGCGCGAGCTGTGTCTGAGCATGACAGCTGGAAGCAGTGTTGGCCAGCCCAGGGTCCGTCTCTGAGCCCTCATGGTGCCCAAAGAAATGACGAGCACCTGTAGGTGAGTGTCCAGGGAGGGGAGCCAGGCCCCTGCTGCATGGGTGGCCACCCAGGGGAGCCGCTGCTGGGCCTGTCAGGGGGCTCAGGGCCTTCCAGTCCTGGTCTTCCTGTTGCATCAGAGCAGCATGGTTTCTGGGGGATGGGTCCTGCCCGAGGCTGCAGGTGTCCCTTGGCCTCTGGGATGCAGATGTGTCACTTCCCTGTGAGTGGGTAGGGGGATCCTAGGAGGACATCCTCCTGGGCCAATGGGAACGTGACACCTCGGAAACCCCGTAGCTAGGACCAGATGGTGGCTGGGCTGAGCCCGTGTGCAGGCAGAAGCATCCAGGGCAAATCGCTGGGTGTGGGGTGCACAGGGAATCTCTGAGCCTTAGATCAGAGCCCCATCTTAGAGGCTTTGCATGCAGAGATCTGGGGATCTGTGTTTCTTTCCTCAGTGTAAATTTCCTCATGTAAAAATGCAAATTTTTACATTTTGGATTATAAAAGTAGTACTCTTATAGAAAATACTGAAGTTCCAGAAGCATATAAAGAAGTAGAAATTAGGGACTCCTGGGTGGCTCTATCCATGGAGCATCTGCCTGCGGCTCAGGTCATGATCTCAGGGTCCTGGGATCAAGTTCCGAGTCCGGCTCCCTGCTCAATGTGGAGTCTGCTCCTCCCTCTCCCCCTGCTCGTGCTCTCTTGCTCACTCTCCAATAAATAAATAATAAAAAAGAAGTAGAAATTAGTAACCTGTTATCCCACTGTCCAGAAGCAACTCTTTTAGCATCTGGATGCTTCCTTCACAGTTTTTGCACAGATCTTCTGAGTTCGCGAGCCCCAGCGGCATATATAATTTTACAGCCCTCTTTCTATAGCACCGGAACGTCCCACAGCTCCCTCCACATCACTGATACTTTGAGCTGCCTTCTCTGCAGCCAGGCGCCCTGGGGAGACCCCCTCACACCAGCGTCCACGCTCCGGAGCTTTGTCCTGGGGTGCAGGCACTGCTGGCTTGGGAAAAAGACAGGAGGCTTCAGGGTTGAGGGTTTCCGTAGGCGGCGGGAACAGGCCCGGGGTCTCTGGGCAGGAGGAGGAGGCAGGATTTCAATTTAGGATGGTCTCGTCCTCCCCGGATCCCCCCACTCCGCCCTTCCCCCCACTCCCACCCCACCCCCGCCTTGCCCTTCCCTATTGTAAAAAACCCATTAGACTTTTATTCACTTACAAAATAATGTTCATCTTTCCTTTCTTTGTAACAGGAATATGTGTCCCCTTCGGAACAAGTGCAAAGCGTCACAGGAAGAGCGCCAGGAGCTCTTTAACGCGTGCCCCACCCCCTCCTCCAATTCCTCGGGACTATTATTTATACTCTGCTGTAGGCATTTATATATTTGCCACATATAAACAATAAGTATGTAACTTAATAATGCATGTTATGAAATTTGCATTACTTTATAGACTGCTTTCTTCCTACTTAATGAGCTATTATCAACATTTCCATTGCTCCAAGAGTTCTTTGGAAAGATGATTTCTAACAGCTCGTACATTCTGTTGTACACATAGAATATCAGGCATTCCATCGAGTATTATGCATTTGGATGATTCTTTCCAATTTTTTTAGTTTCATAAATAAGTCCTTGATGAGCACACCCTTGCATAAATTTTTGTGTGTATCTCCGTTTTTTTTTTTTCTTCCCTAAGTGCATATTCCTGGGTTTTTGGAAGGTTTTGATTATCATACGGAGCTGTCCTATAACAATATGATATCTACCTATGTATGCATGTTGTATAAAATGCCAGAAAATGTTGTGATCTGTAAAATCATGCAGTAAAAATGACAGAACTTACAGGAGGAAAAAAAAGATGTTTAAGGCAGATCACTGAAAATTATGTTACGTTTTAACTACAACACTAACAAAAAACAAACCATCTTAATAAAAATGCTATTTAAAAATTAATTACGTTTCTAACAAACAGCAGGAACTGCCTTACTGGTAGAAGCTGCCTGCTGGACCTGGGGCGTGGAGAGGGTCTGGGGATGACATGCTGAGCGAGGGAGACGAGTCGGGTGCAGACAGTGTATCCTGGGCAGAGCGTGGCCAGTGGGCCCTTTGGCGGGAGGGCAGCTTGCGGATCCCTGGCTCAGCTGAGCGCCCTGCCTTCGGGCTCAGCTGATGGTGGTATGAACACAGCCCAAAGGATGTGACACCTGGGCTCCCTCGATGCTCCTGCCATCACACATGGATTCACATCCTTTTTTTTTTTTTTTTAAAGCAGATTGTTTCTTTTTTTTTTTTTTTTTATTTATGATAGTCACAGAGAGAGAGAGAGAGAGGCAGAGACACAGGCAGAGGGAGAAGCAGGCCCCATGCACTGGGAGCCCGACGTGGGATTCGATCCCGGGTCTCCAGGATCACGCCCTGGGCCAAAGGCAGGTGCCAAACCGCTGCGCCACCCAGGGATCCCTGTATTCGCATCCTTAACTGGATTCTACCCAACACAGAAAGCTGCCAATTAGATAGATATGGCATCTCGGTTTTAAATATGTGGGTTTTTGTGTGTTTTTGTTTTTGTTTTTAATTACCAGGGAATGGCTATTTTTCTTATGTTCCTTAGCCAATTCTGTGTCCTGTGTCACCTGTTGGGGTCTACATGTTGCCTGTTCTTCCACTGGGGCATTCATGATTTTCTTTCTTTCTTTCTTTCTTTCTTTCTTTCTTTCTTTCTTTCTTTCTTTCTTTCTTTCTTTCAGATTTTATATTTATTCATGAGAGACACAGAGAGAGAGAGCGGGCAGAGACACAGGCAGAGGGAGAAGCAGGCTCCATGCAGGGAGCCTGATGTGGGAATCAATCCCAGGACCCTGGGATCACCCCCTGGGCTGAAGGCGGAGCTAAACCGCTGCCTGGGCTGCCTGGTTTTCTTTATTTATGAAGGCTATTAATCCTTCCTCTGTCATAATGAGGTCAGATCCTCTCTCAGCTTGTCATTTGCTTTTTGGTTTGGTTAAGGATTCTTCTAGGGCACAGAAGTTTGGAAGTTGATAATCACATCTGTGCTACATACCTGCGGCTCTGTGCTTGGAAAATCCTCTGCTGTTCCTCAGCTGGTCAAAGAGTGATCTCTTCTTTCCAGGTTTTTTTTTAAGTTTCTTTTCTTTTCTTTTTATATTTAATTAAAAAATTAATCTAGAACTTATTTTAACAAATAGTATAATATGATGATCTAACAATTTATTTTTTCCTATATTCCAATTTCTCCAATATTTAAAACATTGTATTCCCACAAGCTGTCGCTGTAGGAATCAGCATTTTTACTCTTGTTATTATAAACTAGGCTCATTTAAGGGTAATGTGTCCTGTTTTATTGATCTGTTTGCCAGTATTTCCCCTGATTTCCTTATACTGGGATTTGTATGGTTTATATTCATAAGTATCTCACCTACAACCCCTAGTTGCTCCTTTTTTATCCAAAGCTTTCTTAGCCAAAACTTTATCCTGTTCCTTCTTCTCCTAGGTTTATCTGTTGGGAATTTTCATCAGGGTTGTATTAAACCAAGAGTCAGCAAGCTTTTTTTTTTTTTTTTTTTTGTAATGGGTCAATACTAAATATTTTAGGCTTTGTGGGACACACATGCCCTATATGCTCTCCTCCTCTTCCTCCCTTTTACTCCCTTCCTTCTTCTTCTCCCATAAACGTAAGCAATAAAAGCCAGTCTTAGTTCAAGGCCCGTGGAGTCCACAGGCTGTACTTGGCCTGCAGGCTGTGGCTTACCGGCCCCTGATCTAAACCAAATGTTTTGGTTTCCTGGGTGGTAAGTGAAGACCATGCATGGGGTGACCTGGTATCGCAGGAGTTCGTTGTCTCACAGTTCTGGATGCTAGTGACCCAAAGTTAAGGTGTCGGCAGGACCATGCTCCCTCTCAAACCTGCGAGCAAGCTCTTTACGTGTGTCTGGCATCTGATGCCACTGGCTGTCCTTGGTGTGTTCGGCAGGCAGTCACGACCCTCCAGTCTTGGCTTCTGTGGTCCAGCTTCTCCCTGCAGCTCTGTCTTCACTCGGGCCTCTTCTTACGGATGCCAGTCTGGGTGGAGGGCCCACCTGAGTCCAGTGCCACCTCACTGTAAGTGATTCCCTGTGCACGTCCCACTCTCAGGCATGCAGTTAGGGCTATACCATACTGTTCTTGGCGGGATGCAATTCAACCCATGGCAGCAACAAATATGTTTGAGAAGAATCCAAATGGAAGAGATCAGCAGAAGAGATCTTGACAATATTTAACCTTTCCACCCTAAGGTATAATATATATTCTATGTTAATTAATTTTGTGACATTAAACCATACTTGCAAACCAGGTTAATCCTGCAAACCAGGTTAGTCCATGTTTATTCATCAGAGTAATTTTATGTTTGTCCTGCTGCTGCTTGTGTAGCAATTTATATCCACATTCCCCAGCAAGCTCCGTCTTAGGTTTTCTCTCCATTGGTGCTTGGGTAGGTGTTACAGAGACCAAGCTTCCTTTGCAGAAGGGACAGCTTAGCTTTCCATGTTTGTCAGCACGTGGGAGTGGGAATTTATATAGTGTAGGAGTTAATTTGTGAGTAATTTGTGAGTAAAGGGTCCTGTGCCCTTTTTTGCGGCACATAATTTTATTTTTTAAAGATTTTATTTATTTATTCACAAGAGACACACAGAGAGAGGCAGAGACACAGGCAGAGGGAGAAGCAGGCTCCCTGAGGGGGCCCCGGGATCACGCCCTGAGCCGAAAGCAGACGCTCAACCACTGCGCCACCCAGGCATCCCAGGACATAATTTTTTAACCGTGCATTTCCCCTGTGGCTGGTGCTCTCTCCCTCTATGTCGACAGGGTCAGATCCGAATCCTTAGAACACCAGCCCCAGTGCTCTTGGAATGCCCTCCTGCACATGGATGTGCTGAACTAAGGGTGCGGTGGGGGACAGGGATGGAGCTGATGGGCTCTGATGTGGGCCCTGCTGTGTCTGCCAGTGCAGGTATCAGGAGTTCACCCGTGGGCACTCACCTGGATGCGTCTATGCACACGTGATGAGCACATGGTGACCTGAGGAAGTGTGCGTGGGAACATGTGTCATCTGCCCTCTCCACCTTCACCAAACCCTCCATCAGGTGGCCACCTTTCCCACCGGCCTTGTACACCAAGGGCTTGTGGTCTGGATGCCCCCATGGGGCACAGAGTGCTGGACCCCCACTGGTGCCCCGGGCAATGCTCTGCGGACCCTCCATCAGCACAGCAGACTCAGCCCTTCTTTGGAGCTGCTATAATCCCATATGTTCCCCCATATGCCTGAACCTTTCTGCAATTCTTCCATCTGCTTCTGGGAAATGTGAAGGAATTTAATGATCTTTTCTGGGGTTATTAAACCGACAGCTGTTGTCATTAATAGAGGACATTCTTTACTGTGGCGAGCAAACGCTAGTCATAACTCTGGCCTGTCACATGCGCTCTTGCTAATGATGAGCGCGTTTGTCTCAAGACCTGGGTGGTGGGCACGGGTGGCTCTGATGCCAGCTTTGAAGAACGTCCATCTTCAGAGAGTGAATGTCCTCACTTCTGTTTTGTTTTCTGGGCTGCTTTTGAGGCAAAATGTGTAATTGGCAAAAAACAAAATCCAATCCTCCAGCCGCTGGCTTTCTCTGAAAATGAAGGAGTTGAGTGCTAAAAAGGAAAGATTACAATTTACCGTGTGTTTCAAATTGCAGCTCATTTTCTGGTAGGATGTTAGAAGCAGAGAGAAGCCAGTTTTATGGTTTGAATTGGGGGTTGTCTGTACTGTCACAGAATGGGACTGGGGAGACGGGGCTGTGCTCACCTGAGGAGCTGCAGGGAGGAGATGCCTGACCTGGCTTCCACCTACCCCTGGGGCAGAGCAGGTTTCCTGACCAATAGCTAGCCTTAGGGTTTGATCTTTGGGGTTCAGATGGCATGGAGTGGAAGGATGGGGGGATTTCTTCTCACCAGATAAGACTCTGAGATGCAAAAAAAAAAAAAAAAAAAAAAGACTCTGAGATGCAGCAGATGGTGGACACAGTGGGCAGGTGATGTGGAATATGGGGCCAGCAGGGCTGGAGGTTCCAGTGGCCACCTGCAGGCTGGCCAGGTACTCCGGGCAGGGTTCTGGCAGAGCTGGGCATGCAGAGCCACATGCAGGCCCCGTTCCTGACAAGCTGCCGGCGATTCGAGCAGCGACCACGAAGTCCACCTGTACAGGCATGATGGCGCTTGGGAGGGTCTGAGCCCCAGCGAGTCCTCCCTACACCGGCTATCCAGACCCAGCGGTGGTGGCAGCGGCGGTGGTGGGGGTGACTGGCGATTTTCTCTGGGTCCTGGATCTGGCCAGTGGGGAAGACCTGGGGTCTGTGACAGAGGGCATTGCTGGGTTGGGAGAGTGAGCCTGTTCCAGGGCCTGTTGCCTTAGGGAGCGGATAGCTGAAGGGCACAGCACACACAGAGCATGCCCAGCCGTCGGGGATCAGGGAACAGAAGGGACAGAGGAGGGAGGGGACAGCTGCCACCATCGGGTCACTTGCTCTTCAGGGACAGACACACTTCCTCTGTCCGTTCATTCAAAAACATGAACAAGGTATGCACCCCACATTTTGCCAGGCCCATGGAATATGAAGGACCAGAGACCCTGCCCTCAAGGAGCTTAGGGTCAGGGGAAGGGACAGACAGTCCAATCACACGGCAGCATCATCGTGCGGTGGCTGCTGAGTAGGGCGCACGCAGGGTGCTTGGGGTGTGGGGAGGGGCACAGGTTCCTGTGTCCGTGTGGGTCAGGGAAGGCTTCCTGGAGGACATGACATCTCAGCTGAGAGCAAGAGGACAAGCAGGGCTCAGCCTGTCCACCGCAGGTGGGGGTTCCCAGCAGGAAAGGCAGCTCGAGGTGGGCTGAGGGTGCTGGGTGTAGACAGGGAATAGCCACACAGAAAGCTGAAGGGACAGGCACGTGTGGGGAGCGTGGTCCTGGCTGTGCCTTCTTGGATGTCGTGGGCCGGCAGGGACAGCCACCTTGGTAACTCTGCTGGCCTTTACTCTGCCCCACATGACAGTCAGACTAGGAAATCTGGCGACATGAGGAGTAAGCAGGTGGCGGGGTGTTTGCTTGCCAGCTGGCCGCTCTGTCGACAGCTCTAATTCCTCAGTATCTTCTCGTTGTGGGAGACAGAGGAAGACAAGCCTGGCATCTCCTGCAAGGCTGTGAGGGCTGCTGTCAGGTGCTCTTTGGGACCTGCTATCCGGGGGCAGCATCTGCAGGCGGGGTTCCCACAGTGATGACTGAGTCTCCCCCTTGGGCTTTTGGCTCCCATGGCTTTGTCCCCTCCATTTGTACCAGGTGGAAGCTGGGAGTGTTTCGAATGGGTTTAGGGAACCCACCTGCATGTCCCTTTGCGAACTCTGAGCTGCCCATGGGGCAGAGGTGCCTTTGGGAAAAAAACCACACAGATTTCACTTAAAGAAGTCACCAGTGGTCACAGGGCTTGGAGAGCATGATCTTGGCAGGAAAATCTAATGCCAAATAAAATATTTCTCAAACCCAATCAATGCTGGGATCTCTTTTTAAAATGAAACTATTTTCTTTTTTTAAAAAAGATTTTATTTATTCATGAGAGACATGAAGAGAGAGGCAGAGACACGGGCAGGGGAGGAAGCAGGGTCCATGCAGGGAATCTGATGCAGGACTTGATCCTGGGACTCTAGGATCATGCCCTGGGCCGAAGGTAGATGCTCAACCACTGAGCCACCCAGGTGTCCCTAAAATGAAACTATTTTCAAAGAAGTCTCCCCACTTCTGTTGACTCAAGTAATTCCCACTATAATGTCACTTGAATATGTGCCAATACGAAAGCCGAATTAAAATTCTGTTTATGGCACTCATTTCACTACAAAAGCAAAACAAATGAGCAAATTATAGAATGGCAAACTATGAAATCAATAAAATTCAAATTAACGGCATTAATTTAATGGGATGTTGTTTCAGCAGACCTAAATCACCGCAGTCCCCTGGAGCGTGGGCTCCACCTGCCTGTCACAGCTCCGGGGAAGTTGCCTGTGGTTCACCCGGCCCAGCGCCTCCCTGCAGAATGTGCCTCTCTGTTCTGTTCTTAGCCCACCACAGTTAGTGAAAATAAAATCCAGTGAGGTCCCCGAAAGCTGGAAAGCTGTATTTTTTGAATTATTTATTTATTTATTTATTTTTAAGATTTTATTTATTTATTAGAGAGCACGAGCAGGGGGAGGAGCAGAGGGAGAGGGAGAAGCAGAATCCCTGCTGAGCAGGGAGCCTGATGCAGGACTTGATCTCAGGACCCTCAGATCATGACCTGAGCTGAAGGCAGACACCTGACCGACTCAGCCACCCAGGAACCCCATGCAATATATTTTTTTAAGATTTTATTTTTTAAAGTAATCTTTGTACCTAACATGGGGCTCGAACTCCCAACCCTGAGATCAAGACTCACAGGCTTTCTTGACTGAGCCAGCCAGGTGCCCCTGGAAAACTGCTGTTTTTAAGCCTCATCCCCAAACACACACACACACACACACACACACACACACACACACACACACTCACTCACACATAAGCACTCTTTCAACTCCTTATGTTTGAAATTTTCATAATAAAATGGTATAACGAATGAAAATTGAAAGGAGGGCAGCCTGAGTGGCTCAGCGGTTTAGCGTCACCTTCAGCCCAGGGCCTGATCCTGGAGACCCAGGGTTGTGTCCTGCATCGGGCTCCCTGGATGGAGCCTGCTTCTCCCTCTGCCTGTCTCTCTCTCTCTCTCTCTGTATCTCTCATGAATAAATAAATAAAATCTTTAAAAAAAAGAATCAAAAGGAAATAAATCTGAGCACAGAAAGTCTGAGTTCTGCATCCCAGTAGGAGGTAGGGTGTTGGGTGGTGATAGGGCTGGCTGGGGAGTGCTGCCTGGGGCACATGCTGTCCCAAGTGGATGGTCAGGGACTCCTGGGGGTGGTGAGGGAGCTGGCCACGTGGGCACCTGGTGTTCCAGGGAGGTCTCAGAGCAGGTGTGTAGCATGCAAGGCCCAGTGAGGAGGCCCCGGTGAGATGGGAGCTCCTCAAGGGCTTTGAGCCCAAGAACGAATCAGACTTATGTTTGAAGAACACACTGTGGCTTCTCTGATGAAGGCAGGGTGACGCTGGGTCACGGCAGAGGCCAGGGGGGCCCTGAGGCCATGGCCGAGGGCCAGGTGCCAGGTGACTTGGGCCAGGGCTAGGGTGGCAGCCCTGGGGAAGCCCAGAGTTGGCTGGATTGTTGGCACTTTCCAAGTAGCACCAATGGGATTTGCTGGTAGGGTGTAGGTGAGGAGGGAGAGGACAAGGAGCCAAGGTCGGGGCAGGAGGGGTGGGTTGAGTAGAGATCCTGTTTCCTGAGATGGGGAGATTGGGGAGACTGGGGAGCAGGTCATGGGGAGAAAGGGCACCAATGCTGTTAGTGGACTGCGGGGGAGGGACAGTGTGTGCACATGTGTGTATGCGTGTGTGCGTGCATGAGGAGGAGGCCGTCCAGAGCCACACACCCAGAGTCCCAGAGGAAGACACTGGACCAGCCTGCCTGCCGGATCCGGGCTGTGCTATCTTCAAGGACATGCCTGGCCTGGCTCCCACGCTGAGTTTTGGAGAGAACTCTATTGTGTGCATCGTCCCTCCCTTGGAGGGCAGTGAGCTTCACATCAG
The DNA here is from genome assembly GCF_905146905.1 of Nyctereutes procyonoides. Taxonomy (NCBI): domain Eukaryota; kingdom Metazoa; phylum Chordata; class Mammalia; order Carnivora; family Canidae; genus Nyctereutes; species Nyctereutes procyonoides. The sequence continues at coordinate 58,739,970 of NW_026575140.1, read as the reverse complement.
AGGTTTGCCGCTGTCACCAACAGGTTTGGGGCATTCCCTGGGTCATCTGCTCAAAGGCATGGTGGGGTTCTAACGTCTGGGGGTGTGGGACTGGGGACGGCACATTGTGAAGTCTTCTCGTGTCAAGGGTGACCCACCATTCTGGTTAGCTGGGGATGGTCCTGTCCTGGCTTCAACAGGGAAACCCGCACATCTTGGGAAACTCCTCAGGCCCAGGTAGACTGGGAGGGTTGGTCACCTGACCCTCTGCCCACCTTCCAGGCATCACTCACAGTCTGGTTTATGCACGGCTTCCGCACCGTCCACTCAGCACCCTGCACACCTGCCACGTCGGAGGTTCACGACCTCGGACATGCTGGTTCAGGATGAGTGACCGGCTTCCCCTACAAAACATCTCCTTCCCAGCTATGTTGCTCCTCACTCTCGGGAGGACGGTGAAGAACGTGGGCAGGGGCAAGCTTTGCCATGAGCCCGGGTGCACACACCAGCGTGCGGGCCAGCCTCCAGCCGGGGAGGCACGTGGGCCCCACTGCCCTCGGCTCTGAGCGCCCTCATGGCCACGGGGCTCTGGCACCATCGAACCTGGAAGCAGACGGTGTGGGTCCAGCTGCGGAGAATGGCCCCAGGGACGTCAGGCTCCCCCATGAGGCCTGCTGAATTTATAGCGCTCCTCTCCGTGCTGGGGCCAGATTTCTCTGCTCAAATCAGACGCAGGGTGTTCCGTGAAAAGGAGAAACAGAGAATATTGATTGCTCAAGTTGGGTGATAACGAAAATCCAATAATATACCTTGTTAATTTAGTGCAGAAGGGGGGAAAAAAAGCCCACACTGCAAATATAGGTTACAGGAGACAGGGGAAGAAATTACATTGTAACACATGTGAGGGTGCTAATTCGATACATCCGTGCTATAAATACCACAGCATCACATCAGCCCAGAATGAGCAATTGCTTTTCCCAGCTTATTGGACTCAACCCATTCTGCTTTCTTGTTGATTGGAGACTTTGAATCAAGAACAGAAATATGACCAGAAGGGTTTTTTTTTCTCTTTTTTTTTTTAAAGCCGCAGAATAAAAGTACAACTTAGCAAATCTACCCAAAAACACGAAAAGCAAATCTACAATTATCTGTATTTAGAAGATGGGCCACGGGGGCCCCTTTATCCTGTGGCACTTCTGGAAATAGCAGTTGAGGAGAAATTAAACTTTTAGTTCGTTGGAGCAGAGGAGATCAGACGGGTGGTCGTGATCAGTCCCCAAACCATCGTTTAAGTCGCTGGCTTTCTGGGTCATTGCATGAGGCGCACAGTAAGTGCGGTGGGGCCCGCCCCGGCCTCTCCAAACCCGGCACTCCTCTCTCAAGGAACCGCGCGTTTGAAACATATCTGTGATGGAAAAGACTTAAGTGTGAGGCCTCTAGCGCTCTCTCCTTTCAAGGTGACAGTAATTGAAGGATGGAAGCCACGCGATTCTGACATTTATAATTCAGCTGTGGAAAAGGTCAGCTTCCCTTCTGATGCGCGGTGGAGCCAGCGGGAGGGGAGTGCAGAGATGTCACATGACATGTTTGATATTTTCAGGGGTGCTTTGATTAATAACAGCTTCAATTTGCAATATGTAATTATAACACCCTACTCTCCACCATATGGAGTGACAGGCTCTGAAGAAAGTAAAGCCACTGAGGAGAGGTGTAGACGCCTGTGAGGATTTGCAGGGAACCAGCTGTGGATCTTGCAGGGTCTGCAGTGTCACACCCAGGAGGGAGCCTTTATCTGGGGGCGGGGATGACTTGTGAGTCGGCGTGGGTGGGGGGGGATGTGGTTGTATTTGATCCCATGGGGTTGGGTGGGAGGTGTGAGGATGCAGGTGAGGACCCCAGCCCGGGAGGGGCCGTGGGTGCAGGCTCATCTGAAGGGAGGAGGGGGGTGCAGAGGGAGGTCCCAGGGGGCACACAGGGGGCGGGTCAGCAGGTCTGGATGGCACCCTAGTGTGGGAGCTCCGAGGATGGTCCGAGGGCTTCCAGTTGCCCCGTTAACACTCAGGTCTTCCTCGGGGTTCTGGTTGGCGGCATCTGCTTAGATTTTTTTTTTTTTAAGATTTTATTTGAGAGAGACAGAGAGAGAGAGAGAGAGATCACAAGAAAGGGGAGCGGCAGAAGGAGAAGGAGAAGGTGACTCCCCACCGAGTAGGGAGCCTGATGCTGGACTTGATCCCAGGGCTCCAGGACCATGGCCTAAGCCGAAGGCAGAGGCTTCACCAACTGAGCCACCTGGGTGCCCTGCTTTGATGTTCTTGCAGAGAGATGAGCTGGAGCCGGGCCTGCTCCTGCCGGGCGCCTCCAGGTCACAGATGGGCCTGGTGGTCCTTCTGGGTGGTGGGTTCCCAGCAAGAGAGTGTGCCCAGGCTCGGGTGTGGAAGCAACAGTTCCAGGCATTGGCCGCCCTCAATTGCACTGACACGCCTATGCCCAAGATGACCAGCTGGGGCAGGGCTTCGTCCTGAGGCCAGGCTCCAAGGTCAACATCAGGCCTGGATGAGGCTCAATCTGGGGCCAGGGTCAAGCTCTGTGGGTGCTGGGGCCATGGGCCAAGGAGGTGGCTGTGCTAGAATTGCAAATACTGGAATACATCCTCATGGACTGCCTGACACAGCAGAGGCTGAGCCATGCAGCTCCTGCCTTGTGCTGGATGGAGCCTGTCTTACTCAAGTGTATTATTTCAGGTATCAGATATCTGGGAGGGGAGAGGGGGTTCGATGGGCCCAGCTTGGGTCGCCCCGAGGGAGGTATCCACCCTCCATTAGTCAATAATCAGTGGTCAATGGGAGACTGGGGTCTCTCCAGGCCAAAGGGACTGCCAACATGTGTGGGGTAACTCCCAGGGAAGGGGCCCCCATGGTGAGCCAGGCTGGCCTTCCATTTGTGTGCATTTTCAGAAGCACTAGGACATCCTCCCTGGGGTGCTCCTCCTGGTGTTTTTGCACCTAAACCACCCTCACCCTGGAGCCAATGGCCTGGGTTTGCAGGGTGCTGCTTCTTCCGTCCAGAGTGGTGGTCTGTCCAGAGGCTGGTGGCTTACTGCTTAGCATGTTCACACTTCCACAGGCCCTAGATGTTCAGATCTGAGCTGACCCTAGAGCTGGTGGTGGGAAGGATGGGTCTTAGAGGGCCCGCCCACAACCACAGTCCAGGTCAAGGGACTGACTGCATGGGGGCCACCTGAGCCCAGTGACCTCTGACCTCGGGGTGGTTGGTCCATGGCTGGTGGTGGTGGCCCAGCTGTCAGAGCATCAGCAGTCACAACGATGAACCAGGTCAGCCAGGTCTTTTCCCTCAGAAATTTAAATTCCAGATACAGAGGGCTTCAACCAGTAGGACAGAAGCCGGGGCTCATGGGAGAGGGCCACAGGGGCCATATTCTCCTCTGCAGTGGAGGCCTGGAGGTGATATGCTTGAGGGTCCTGCCCCGTTCTTACAGAGCGTCTCAGGCTCTTTGGGCTATAGCCTGGCGTGCTGTCTGTTCTTGCTGGGGGCTGTATGTCAGAGACACTGTCCACCTTGTTGCCACATGGGTCCCTCTGCTCAGGGTGCCTGGGGAAGGAGACTGGTCATGGACAAACAAAGCATCTGCTTATCTTTCTGCTCCAGAGCCCAGACGTGACAGAAAAGGCCTTACAATACACGACAGCCAAGCTGTGGGAAGCATAAAGCATGCTCTTGGACCAGACAGTATTTAAAGAAATCTACAGAAGCTGGAAAGCAAGTGGAGTAGAATTAAAACAACTCAGTCGTTGAGTGTTTGCCTTTGGCTCAGGCTGTAACCCTGGAGTCCTGGGATGGAGTCTCACATTGGGCTCCCTGCAGGGAGCCTGCTTCTCCCTCTGCCTGTGTCTCTGCCTCTCTCTGTGTGTCTCTCATGAATAAATAAATAAAATCTTTAGGAAAAAATAAAGTAAGCAATGGTTGGGTGCACCACATCTAGGGATGCCAAACTCAGGACGGGTCGACAGGATCATGAGAGAGCCAGTTACAGCGCTCATTGTGCACATCAGGTGTGGAGGAATAGGGGGTGGTCTGGCCCCTTGCTTGATCCCTGTCTTCAGGTGGGAGCGATGGCGTGGCTGTTTGAACCAAGAGGCAGGGCCTCTGTAGCTGTGTCCCACGGTAGGAAGGCGGCAGTTGAGGTTGGAGTGCATGAACCCAACCAGGCAACTGAGGGACTCTCCCAAACCCTGTGTCCAAAGACTGACCTCCAGATCCCATATCTGACAAATAGGACTCAGCAGAGAATGAAATGTAGGAAATTCTCAAAAAAATAACAGCAAAATGCTTCCCAGGGCTGAGGGAAGGCTTTGCTGTGGGTGAGTGGCTCCGTTTCCTCTTCTGTACAAGGAGCGTAATGACAGCATCTAGCACAGGGTTGTGGAAAGTATAGCTAGGCTGGCCATGAGGTAAAGCTCAATGCCAGGAATTAACATTCTAATAATCACGATTATTGCAAGGTGCCAAAGAGCCAAGTGTGTTGGGTAAAAAATGCACAAAGCCCCAGACAATCGTAGGAAGATTTCCTAACACCAGGGATAAAAAGAAATATCCTTAAAACCTTTCAGAAAGTGCAAAAGGACAACAGAAAGTGAAAAACTGTTCTCTACAAAATAGCAAGTCTGAGCAGCACTGGATGCAAGAATCCGAGGAGCTACGTGTTCCAAGCTCTGAGGGAAAACAGTTTAAACCAACAGTTTCCTATGTTTGCCTAAAATGCCCTAGAGGGTAAAGATATTTTCAAATGGGCAAAAAACTTAGAACACTTACTTCTCGTAATCCATCTGCCTGTGATCAGCTTACTTTTTCCTTCCAAGAATAAAACTCAAAAATTATTATATCATTTGAAGAGCAATCGGTGCTTTGGCAGAATTAAAATCAGCAATCTTTTAACTGACTCATGACCAGTGAGTCAGTGACTGCACACTGATTGAGGAGATCGCTCTCTCCCCTGGATTCAAATCAGAAGAAGTCATGCTGGGTGAATCAATCTCTCTCTCTCTCTCTCTCTCTCTCTTAGTTTGGATTACGTGTATTCAAGTCATACTTTTTTTTGTCTTTTAAAGTAATTTTTATTTTTTAAATTATTTTTTAAAGATTTTATTTATTCATGAGGAACACAGAGACAGAGGCAGAGACACAGGCAGAGGGAGAAGCAGGTTCCATGCAGGGAGCCTGATGTGGGACTCGATACCAGGACCCCAGGATCACAACCTGAGTCAAAGGCAGATGCTCAACCACTGAGCCACCCAGGCCTTCCTTAAATGATTTTTTTAAGAAAAATTTGAATATAGTGGACACACAACGTTACATGAGTGTCAGGTGTGCAACATAGTGATTGGACACGTCTACACATCATGTTATGTTCACCACAAATGTGGCTGCCATCTGCCATCATATGACATTATCACAGTACCACTGATTGCATTCCTTGTGCTGACCCTTCCATCCCCGTGACTTATTCCTCCCATCCCTGCAAGCCTGGATCTCCCACTGCCCTCCATGCTTTCTGCCCATCCCCCCTACCCTTCTCATAATCCATATGAAAAAATGAACAGAGACACGAGAGATGAATCCCAGAAGAGGTGGTCTGCAAAACATGAGTATGACTTAAAAGATAAATTAGGCGTGATTGCTAAAAATAACGGTGATCTAGAATCAGGATCCCACAGAACATGAGTGTGGGAGAGCTGAGGAAGGAGTGGGAAGGGGAGATGGAAGCAAAGGATATTCAGAGTTTTGGGAAGCCCTGGTGGCTCAGGCTTAGTGCCACCTTCAGTCCAGGGAGTGATCCTGGAGACCTGGGATCGAGTTTCACGTCGGGCTCCCTCCATGGAGCCTGCTTCTCCCTCGCCTGTGTCTCTGCCTCTCTCTCTCTGTGTCTCTCGTGAGTAAATAAAGAAAATCTTAAAACAAAAAGGGTATTCAGAGTTTTGTTCTGTTGGAGGGAAGGATGTAGAGATTGATTCCTTCCAGATGTTGATAGATAATCGTAGGTTCAAGCACAGACATGGAGTGTTTGAGGGTATTCTCTGGAACGATGGAGAAAGAGTATCAAAGGGAAATATGAGAGAAGAGAAATATGATACAGATTGTTGGCCCATTCAGTGATGGGTAGTCATTCCTACCCAGGAAGCGAGTTGTGGATGGAGGAAGAAAAAAAAAAGCAGAAGAAATAGGAAACACAACATAAAGTGGCGAGAGTCAGTCCAAAGTAACTATAACTTAAATACACCGACGAAGATAAATCTCAGTTTGGGTTTAGAAGTTTATCTCTATGCTATTTCCGAGAAGCACATCTAGAATGGGAATCCCACAGGGATGTGGACGATTGATAATTACAAGCCATGCTAATCTAGTACTAGCAGAAAAGCAGAAGTTGGCGCTGCTGACATTCAATAATGTATATTTCAAGATGAAACTATTAAAGGGATAAAGAGCAATGATTGGCATTGATAGAAGGTCCAATCAATGGACAAGGATGCAGCGATTATAAACCATCAGTTACCTAATACTGTGGCTTCAAAATACAGTATGCAAGGTTTAAGGGTGAATGTACAAGAAGTAGATCTATGATCAGCATGGAGCTCTTTATCTCTGAGGTCAACCAATCAAGGAGATAAAAGATAAGTTATAGCGAAGATTTTAATAACATAATTATTAGCTAATCTTACATACTTCTGCATATAGATACATAATATAAAGTTTTTGTTAATAAACAATACACATTATGTTCAAGCACACGTGAAACAAACTTTTGCACAAATTAGCATGTATTGGGTTATAGCAGAAATCTCAGCAAATTGTAATAAGTATATATTATACAGCTCAGACTTTTGCCAGTCCAGGGAGGCACTCTACATACTGTGACCACCCCTCCCTCTGAAACAGTGCTGGATAAAATTTATTTTTTTTCCCTTAAATGCACTCATATTGGAAAGAGAGGAACAATGAGGTCAACAATTTAGTGAAGGCAGGCACCCCTCCTAGTCTTCGGATTTTTGCCCCAAGGGCATTTACTGAACTTGAAATTTGATTTAGAATAACAGGCAAAGACCCGGACCAGGTGGGGAATCTACTAGGAAACCCTCATTCTCATCATTAGGGAGCCAAAAATAACCCTTGATTCTCACTGTAAGGAAAACCACCTACCTTTAAATTTGGTACTAAGTGGAGGAGGAAAAAATTTTCCTTGGGCATAAATCAACACAAATCAGTTCTTCTTGACTGGTAAGCCTTGGTGGTTGGGACACAATAGTTGGCATTTTTAGCAAGTGCCCTCTGCAATTCTAATGAGGGTGGTCTTCAGACTGCCTAAAGTAGTGGTTCTGCACATTTGAATTAGCTGGAGAGTTTTTATTTATTTATTTGTATTTATTTATTTATTATTTATTTTTTTTAGCTGGAGAGTTTTTAAATATTTCAATGCCTAGGTCACACTGCGGGCCAGTTAAACCTGAGTATCTGCTGGTGTCTGTATTCTTCAAAAGGTCTCCGAGAGATTCCAGTATGCAACCAAACTTGAGAACATTGTCTTATAACCTGTGTGTTCAGTAGGTGCAAGAGCTAGAGACTTCTGGGTATCTACGCTAGGAAAGTATTCCCATACCTACCCATTCCTTCCTTCCTTCCTTCCTTCCTTCCTTCCTTCCTTCCTTCCTTCCTTCCTTCCTTCCTTCCTTTCTTCTACTCATCCAACCATCCATGCATCTATCCATCCATGCATCCATCTATCCATCCACCCACTTATCCTGTCAACAAATATTTATGGAGCCTACTTGAGCAAGTGTCTGTCTTAGGCACTGGAGATACAGAAGTAAACAAAATGGGGGAACCCCCGGATCTTAAGAAGCTTTTGTATTTGAACAGGGTAAGACAGATATGAAAGCAAAGTCCTGTGTGGGGATGTCCAATGCAGAGTGGAAAAACTAGAAAGGAGATGCCTGGGTGGCTCAGCAGTTGAATGTCTGCCCTTAGCTCAGGGCATGATCCTGGGGTCCTGGGATCGAGTCTCACATCGGGCTCCCTGTAGGGAGCCTACTTCTCCCTCTGCCTATGTCTCTGCCTCTCTCTCTGTGTCTTTCATGAATAAATAAAATATTTTTTTAAAAAAAGAAAAACTAGAAAGAACTGCAAAACCTGACAGGAAAGATTGTTGAATCACCGTTTCCTGTTCAGCAAGCAGGCCCCTGCAGAAGCAGATGGTATTGAGTGGCATGACTCCCAGCTCCACCGCTCCTGGGCAATGTGTCCTTAGGCAACTCACTTGATGACTCTGATCCTAAGTCTCCTCATCTGTAAAGTATGGATAGTAATATTACCTTCTTCAAGATATTCTTATTTATTTATTTAGTCATTCATTCATATACACATGCACACACAAGCATATGCATGCAAACATAGGCACACATGTGCACATACATGTGCGTATGCATACATGCACATACATATGTGTGCACGGGTCACACATGTGCACATACATATGAGACAGAGCATCGGAAAGCTTAGTGGAGGTCCTGGCAGAAAGGAAGCCCTAACAGATGGCTAGCTGCTATTGTTTTTGTGGCTCTTACTGTTATGACAATTGACAGCTGCAGGGTTCTCAGAAAAAGTACAGGTTTAGAAGCAGAAAACTTGAGCTCTGCTCCTAAGGTTAACACTTACTCTGCATACGATCTGGGGTAAGTAACATTTAGGAAAGGTATCAATTAGAATCTCATTATGTTTCAGCTGTCACGTCTAATAATTTGTTTCTTTCAATCAAGATGGTATCCTAGGATGACTTATGTTCCTCAGTGCTCTTTAAACCAATGAAGGTGTCTGGGGTCTCCTAAAGTGTACCCACCTTTCATCTTACTGCCAGTCACAAGGGGGACCTGGGCTTCACCAAGAAAGTAGAAGGGCACAAGAACACCAGTCTGTGAGCCTGACAGTATTGTTCCTAGCTGTGGAATCTAGAAACCTAATTTAACTAGTTTCGTATAGGTCTTAAAAAAAAAAAAAACCACAAACCGATGAAAACATACAAAAACAAAGAGAATGGAGCAATGGACCTGTGTGTACCCTCGCTCATCTTCAGCGGTAGTCAACACAAGGGCAGTATCGCATTAGGAGGATCTCTAAGTGACCTGAATGCATGGGTATGGGTCTCATGAGCTTGATAATTCTGGGATCCAGGCCTCCCACTCAATAGCAGAGAAAACTCTGCTCCCATGTTGAAGAATGCATGAGACACTGACTTCTGTGCAGAGCAACTGGTCACCTGCACAGGAGACCTCTCTCTGAGGACCAGAAGGTCCAGGCTTGATGAAAGAAACAGAATTGTAGGTCCTGTGTAGCATGCTCCCATTCTGAGCTAGTCCCAGGGCTAAATAACATCCTAACACATTTGCTATTTACTCTTTTAAAATTCTACAAGGTAGGTGCTTTTATAATTTACAGGCTAGAGGGATGCCGAGGTGGCTCAGCGGTTGAGTGTCTGCCTTTGGCTCAGGTCATGATCCCAGGGTGGGATCGAGTCCCACATCGGGCTCCCTGGGGATAGCCTGCTTCTCCCTCTGTGTCTCTGCCTCTCTCTCATGGACAATTAAATAAAATTTCTAAGGAAAAAATATTAACAGCTAGAAAAAGGACCTCTGTAAACAGAGGGTCAGAAATTGCTGGCGGTGACTTAGCCCAGATTTGGGGGTGACTAACACCAGTGCTGGTGCTTTCAACATCTTTCACTGTCCCAGGAAGGTCCTGGACTCTGGAGTGGAGAGAGGGGGTGAGCTCTGCAAGCAGGTGGGGGCATGGCCATTACCTGCCCACTGGCAGGGTTGGGAAGATCAGGCCTTAGCTCTGTGAGCTCTAGGAACCACCTGGAAGCGGGGCACACATCTGGAGCAGGGCATCCAAGTCAGTGTCCCATCCAGGGCCCTGATGGTGGGAGATAGTGTAGCGGGAACAATGGTGGGGGGTCCTCTCTGGGGCACAGGAAGGCTTGCTCCCCTGTGACTGTCATCCTGCCCGGCTCTGGGGCAGCCCCCCCCCCCACTTTAGCTGCAGAATCTGAAACTAGACCCGATATTTCAATGAAAGCCTCATTTAAGTAACACGCCGTGGGAGGATTAATAGCGTGTTTCTCAACCGGATTAACTATTGAATGAGTTCTGGGGTCCATACGTAAAGATCTCACCGTGTCCTCGTTAATGAGTTTCCTCCCTGGGAATTGCAAGTGCTGCTCACACCCGTTACCCTGCAGCCGCCCCTGGAATTGCAGGGAAGGGCTCATTACGCCTACACGTTGCACGCTTCATCGTCTATGGAAAACGCTCCACAGGAGCTAATTGCGGATGTGCTGTGGGGGTCACGGCTGTCCCGCGTGCGCCCTGCCCGGGAGTGACTCGGGCTGCGGGCTGCAGGTGGACGCGGCAGGGGCAGGCAGCAGGCATACACGCCGCGGGGTGGGGGGCAACAGGTGCAGGTGCAGGACGGGGACCCGGGGCGCCCCCAGCACCCTGTCCCTGGCTCCAGGCATCCGCTTGGGAGGGCTGCAGTCCCCCAGGGCCGCACCTGAGTCCGCAGCACCTGCGCAGCCTTCGACCACGGCCTGACGCCTCTCCGTGTGCCCATCTGTCCAGGTGGGCGGAGCATGTGACCCAGGCTGGCCAATCCGAGTGCTCCGTGCCCCGTGCCTCAGAGACCAGAGAAGTGTGGACGCCTGACGTGGCCCGCACGCGCGAGGCCTGTCCTGGGCTTTTGTGGGCCCTCTGGGGCCGGCGGTGGTCCGCAGCGTCCGTGTCTTTTGTGTCTGGGAGGAGGTGAGCCTGGCGCAGGTGTCGGGGAGGAGCCTCCAGGCGGGCGCACCTGGACCGTGGCCCCTGCGCCGGGGGTTCGTGAGGGCCCTTCTGCCCGGCCCTGGTTCCCGACGCGTGGCCCGGGGGGCGTCCCGGTGGTGGGGCCCGGCCCTGCCGGGGAGGTCTCCGTGGCGAGGATCCCCGGTCGTGGCGGGGGCCCGGTGCCAGCGGCGGGCGCTCGCCGTGCGGATGGCGGTGGCCGGCGGGGTTCTGGGCCGTGGACGCGGTCCTGTGTTGGCGCTCAGCGGGATGCAGGATGGAGGGGCTGCACCCCGCCCCCCCCCGCCCCGCGGCCACCTCACGCGGAGTTCCCGCCGCCCGGGGGCCTCTGCCCTTCTGGGGGGGGCGTGGGGGTGTGGGGGTGTGCGCTGCCGCCGCTCGCTCCCCCCGGGGACCCCAGCGGGCACTGGGGTGTGTCTGGAAGGCACGTGGGGGGCGAGGGGCAGCCGGGCTCAGCGTGGCCTGAGGGTCTCTGCTCATGATGCCAGGCGCGGGCCACTGGGAACTCGTGTTGCCGGAGGGGGTGGCCGTTGCTGGGGGCACGGAGGGGAGGCAGCCAGTTAGGGGCATGGCTGCCACTTGCGGAGCAGCACAAACCTGCGCGAGCCTGACATGAGGCTGCCCTTGGGTGCGGCACCTCCAGGCCCAGCCCGTGCCACGGCTCCACCTCGTGGGCCTCGGGCTGTCGCTGCCACTGCGTCCCTTCAGAGCTGGGGCAGCGGAGTGGACACTGAGCCCGCCCGCCTCCCACCCCCTGCTGCACCGTAGGTGACGTTACTACCTGCTCCTTCCTGGGTCTGTGCCCACCTTGCCAGTTAGGGCTTGTGCTGTGTTACTTTTGGCTTTGCTGAGCTGGTCTGTTCATGGGTGTGCAGGCGTGAAGGTCATGAGGCCGGTACGTGGGTTCAGGCCTTTTCCCGAAGACCTCGAGTGCCCTTCCGTTTCTGTGGCTGTTATCTGGAGCAGTGGTCTGCTCCGTGGCGCTGAGGGTCCCTTAGGATCCATACTCCCCTGTCCCAAGCACTGGCTGGGCAGGTGGCCCCCGGCTAGAAACCACCCTTCCCAGCCTTCCTGTGGCCAGGGAAGCGAGGAGCCCCCGGACTAGATTGGGGACGGTAGGGTGTGAGTGGAAGTGCTGTGTGCCCCTCTAGGGGCAGAGCGGTGGCTCCACGTTGGGGATGGCAGCACTGGCCACCCTGCCTGGGTCCCTGATGGCCTCGGCCGGTGGGGCCGTCTGTCCTTCCCAGACTCCCGCTGCTTTTGTGAGAGGACACATTATTGTATTTTAGTCTCTGAGTCCCTTTAGCTAACACCTGAGCCCCCCACCCCGGCCCATGTCTCTCTTGGGGGCCGTCCTCACATCTGATCTTAATGGTGGCTTCTTGAGTCCGGGGGCTCGTGGCAGCTGGCACACTTTGCAGATAAGGAAACGGAGACCCAGAGAGGGCTGGGTTTTGTCCAAGGTCACAGATGCAGGGAGGACACAAGGACCCAGGTCCCTTGCCTCCCAGTGTGGTGCTCATTCACTGCGCCGGGCTATTGCCTGTAACCCTCCGAATCAAGACCATAATGTTGTTATTAAAATATTTACTTGCATGAAAAATTTCTATTACCTGAAACTCATGTATTATAGATGGAATCAGTAGCTTAGGAGGAAATAAACAAGAGGAATCACTTTAATAACAAAAGCTATGCAGATAAATTCCTCATTTCAGCAAGCTCTTGGCGGCCCCAAATAAATATATCATTTTTATCAGGCAAGTGCTCTAGAAATAGCGTCTTCAGGAAATATGTCAAAATAATCTCTCTGGCTGTGCTCCTTTCTGGAGGGAAGAAATACGATGGTGGCTTCGGCACGGGCTGTCAGAACTGAGGGTAATGAGAGGCTGGACAGGCTGGTCTCTGGACTTCTTTCCAGCCCACCAGGCACAGATGAGGGGCGCGGGCCACGCTCTCACCTCTTGGCTGCGTGGCATTAGCCAAGTTGCTTGCCGTCTCTCAAGCTTCCATGGGCTAATACCTACCGCTCTCTGGGTATGGAAATTTTTCATCCAGCACAGAGCGCTGCTCACAAATACTTGGAACCTCATCGAATGCTGTTACTACTGTTATTGTTCAAGTTATGGGCAGGGTGTAAAGGGTGGACCAGAGAATGGGGCCTGGTGTCCACTGGCTGAGGAGCGCGTATGCCTGCGCGTGTGCCTATGTGCACGCACTCACACACCCCATCTGCGCCCCTCTCCTGGAAATGCACCGCTATCACCCAGGGCCTCAGTGGTCCAAGCCCGGAGCCCTCTCAGCCCCATGCTCTTCCTTTGAGAAGAGCCAAGTCCCCCATGAGCCCTGGAGCATCAACGTCCTGTTCCTTGAGTCCCCCACTTCCTCTTGTCTCCACTCTCGCTGTTACTGTCTCAGGTCAGGACACCATTGCTTCTGACCTCTGCCCCAGTGTTCCCATGTTTGCCACCAGTTCGAGCTTCCCCCAAGATGAAAGCTGTTCCTCTGCTCGATAACCTCCCATTGCCTGGAGGGTGAAGTGAAGTCTGATTCCTCACCTGACAACGGAGGCCCTCACTTCTCTGGCCCAGCAACCCTGACACATTCCATCTTCTGTGCTCCCACACCTGCTTGTACTCTGGTCTTTCTGCAGTGGCCTCTCCTTTCTGTGGGATGTTGGCTCACCCTGCAGGGTGCAGCTCCAGGGTGTCCTTCCAGATGTCATGGACATAGCAATGATTCTCTGCTAAGTCCCTCTCACAGTGTCCTGTGTTTACGTCTGTGGCTCCCCACAGGTCCTGCAAGGCACAGTTACCCTCCTGTTAGTCCTATAGTCTGAGACAGGTGGGGAAGGGAGCCATGGAGCCTATAGCCCTGCTCTCATGGTGCAGCAGCCCTGTTGCCTAGTGAAACCCGGGCTCTGACCAGCTAGGCCAACACCTCCACTTGGGGACAGCTTGGAGTGGGCACACGGAGGGAAGAATCTGGGGAAAGGACATGGGATGCCCCTCCTCCTTACCAGTGGTCTCATACTTCAACCCCAAGGCAAGAAGCAAACTTTCCGTTTTCTCTCCCATTGCATACCCTCACCCTATCCACCTGATTTAGCCAGAGCCCATCCCTGTAGCGACCCCATTCCTGCAGAGCTCTGAGGGTCTGTCTCAGGAAAGGAAGGAAAAGAAAGGTTGCTTTCTGTCTGGTGCTCCTCCATTCTGGTAGGCTTCTGGCATTTTGGAGGTTTAACATCTGACAATTAGCTAAGAATGTGTCCTTTGCATGGTGCCCTTTGTGTACCACTTGCTGTGTGTGTGTGCATGCACGTGAGTGAGAGATGCAGGTGCATGCACATGAATGTGCACATGCCCACATGCAGGCATGCATGCGTGCACATGTGTATGTATACATGCATGTGTGAGTGCGTGTGTGTGGACTTGTGTTGAAGTGTAGAGTTAGTCATTTTAGCCAAGGACCCAGGCAATCGCAGAGAGAGCTGATTTCCCTTGATAACAGCAGTGCATCTTGCAAACCAGCCTGCTGGTCTGCTCGCCCCTCACGTCCTCGACAAAGGGAGTTGGCAGCCGACTTCACTTCCTCTATGGGACATGCCCAGCAAAACTGCCCGAGCGCAATGACTGTGCTGTGCCTAACACGCCAGTAATTAACCTTGTAAACTCACTTTTTGAACAGCCCTCATCTATATTTTAAATTAATTAGGGGACCCACAAGGGACTGACTCTGAAGGAGATAATTATGCCTTTTCGTGGGGTTACAGGGAGCTTCACTAGTCAAGAAGCATCTTATTTTCCCCGGAAAATTAAACCAGCGCGCCATTATCACATCATTTCTAAATGAATAAAGGATCGGATCTTAACATCGTGGTCTCATTTCAGCAAGAAAGAGGCAAACTGACAAGCTGTTTTGTCACATGCTTGTTTGAGCAGAACATTTTGAGAAATGTTTCTGGGTCCGTTTGGGAAGGGGAGCTCCCGGGTAGGAAAAATGTCTGAGATGACCAAATGTGACAGGGCTGTTTGCCAAGTAATCACCCCATGCTTGAGCCTGGGGAAGAAGCAAATGCGTTTCCATTTTCTGCTCTGGAGCCAGAGGGGCCTTGCTCAGGGTGGGGAAGCAAAGTCTATCTAGCGAAAGATCATGACAATTCTGCTTGGCCGTTCGTTGCTGCTAGTGAACACAGTGATATGAAATCAGTCGGTTCTGTCTCATGAAATTGTATCCCTCTGTGGCAGGCCCTCTCAGGATGGCCTTCTGTGTCATGCACCTCTGTCGCCCCAGGATCTGGCCCCCAACTCAGTGGCACCCCGCAGCCTCTGCTGTCCCCGGTCCAAGAACTGCTTGGTCCATGAAGGCACAGTTGACCTGAGCCAGGCCAGTCACATTCTTTCCACCAGCAGCTGGGACTTGGGAACCATGCGGAAGCTGAGAGTCTTGGCTCACTTGGTGGACACAGTGCTGGTAACCGGCCCCTCCTCCCTGGAAAAAGAAGGGGGAGAAGCAGAAACTTGGAACCAGGCTTTGAAGCTGGGTTCCGATCCTGGCTCTGTGTCTTGGGTCTGATCCCAGTCTCATAACCTTGAGCATGTGATTTTACCTCTTTGACTTCAGTTTCCTCATCTGAAAATGGAAATTTGATAAAGAGAGAGAAAATTGTTATTTGAAACAACTGTCACAAAGCCTCTCTTGCTGGTTGTGAAATTTCTCTCTAGGGTGAATGGACCTTGGCTGCCAAATGTTGATGGAGCCTTTGGTTTGAAAACAGTCTTGAGGATGTGGCTGGACATTGGCCGAGTAAGAGGGAGATGGAATGGTAGATTTTCCAGAAGGAGCAGGCTCAGGGGAAGAGGCTGCTGGTGGGTGGGTGAGGAGGAGTTCCAGAACTCGGGGCAACCTGGGCTTCTCCAGTGCTGCTTTTACAGAATATCCAGAAAACTGGAGGCCATTCCAAATTAAAAACACCTTTATTTATAAAAACAGATGGATTGCCAACTTGTGCTTTAGGTTAAAGGGCATTCTTTTTATCCTTGACATTTTGAGATTTCCCCATGGACTGTTGATGGAATGGTCTTGTTTTCATCCTTGAGACTCTGTTTTCAAAACCTTCAAGCCTGGTGAGCTTCTTGGTACTGATAGTTGTGTCTTCCAAATCCAGTAAATTCCCTAGTTTTCCTAGAAGGTATTTTCTCCCTCCATCTTCTAGGAGCCCCACTAGTTATCCCATATCTGGTGGGCCTCCCAGACTTTTAGTTTGCCTCTTCTTTTTTTCCCTCTCATCTATTCTGTCTCTTTTCATTATGTTTTTTGAGCTATTGGATTTGACTTTTTAAAAACAGTCTTTTTACATGTTTTAAGAATACTTTTGGCCATACATTTTTAATCTCTAAGAGTTCCTTTGTGTTCTCCGAGTGTTTAAATTTTGTAAAAATCATTTTATTTTATAATAAATGTAATTGTCTTCTGGATTCTCCCTGAAGATACTAATTAGGGTTGTGGTTTTTCATCTCCTGTCTTCAGAATTATTTCTAATCCCTTAGGGGTCAGCTTTTCTCTTTTATAGTTTGATTCCTTGTATGTTACAATCCCCACCCCCACTTAAGTATCCGGGATTCTGGTTGGCAATTATATTTAGATAATTTGTATTTGTATTTAGAATAAGCTATACACAAGTGCATAGGTGCTTCATGAATATGAGGGGGCTTATTAAATGGTGGGATGGGCTTTAGACTGGTCAGAAGAAGTTGTCTTTAGAGCTGGAGGACCCCTGAACCCCATGTGTGGAGGTCTGTTTTTCTGGGATGGCGTGGCTTTTTCAGTTTGCTACAGATTTTTGGGCATGCCATCTTGTACGAGGTAGAGCTTAAGTCTACTTCCCTGATTGAGCATCAGGCTTAGTGACTTTATTCTAACAAATAGAATATGGCAAACATGACCATGTGCGACTTCCACTGTTAGGTCCAAGAGGCACTGCGGTTTCCTCTCTGTTCTCACTGTTTGGGGAGATCAGCTGCCATGTCATGTAGATGCCCAGGTGGCCTCTGGAGAGTCCAGGTGGTGAGGGAGCCATCCTGGACGCAGACCGCCTGGCCCCAGACAAGTCTTCAGATGACTTAGCTTTAGGTTGTGTCTTGACTGTGCCTTGAGGAGAGCTGAGCCTGAACCACCTGGCTCACCTACTCTTGAATTCCTGATCTGGAGAGGCAGAAAGACAATACATGTTTGTTGTTGTGAGCAGCTCAGCTTTGGGGTAACGTGTACCCATGTAACTAATAGGCTATCGATCCTCCTTGAGATTGACTCTCTGATGTCTGACCTAGATATAGGTACCTGACTGCTAAGTTGTGGTCCAGCAGAGGTGTTCTGTATATGATCACCTTAGCCACCCTGCTTCCAGCTCCATATCTCATTTCCATTTCTGTGTGAAATGCCTTAGTCCTAGCCTTAGGCTGCAAAGGGCTCGCTGCTTCCTCGACCACATCTGTCTCCAGGTTAGCCTCAGGTGCAGTGACCTCCAGATGGCCTCCCCCCTCCCCCACATCCACCCATGCCCACAGATTGATTTGCTCCTCTGTTCTGCTGATGGCTCTCCTCCTCTGGTCTTGGTGGATATGCATTTGTACCTGGCACGGGCCGTCCACTTTCATCACAGTGGGGTCTCAGTGAGAGAGGACATTATTTCCTGTGATTGATCAACAATTTTTTGCTCCTGGTTTTCTAGAAGAGCCAAAGGTCTACGACTGGAAGCATATCAGGAAGATCTATGCAAAAGTCAAGATGATAAAGCTTCTGGCTCACTTTTACAGCATGGGGAGCTGAGAAGCACACCATGAATCAGGTATGTTTTCATTGCTTCCCCCAAGTTCACAGGTCTCAGTAAGAGCTTGTCCTGATGACCCCAGAGCCGAAGGTGGCTCATGATTGTGAGGCCTGATTTGCTTTTGCTAAACCTTCTATTTCATACTCATAATTCAGGTGCCTCAGCTGTTGCCATGTGACAAAACCTTTGATGAAGGCTGGGAGTCTTAATGAACCAATAATTAGTTTTAAGAACATAAGTCGACACAAAAGCACAACTAATGCCTTTTTAATTGCTTTTGCTCTCATGTTTTAGCAAATGCATACCCTGTGTCTCATGGAATCATAGTAACTCTGACACCCCTCTGGGGACCCAGAGGCCCCAGTCTTGGATGGGGATACTGCAGGGCAGGGACCTTAGGCTTTGCCTGGTCCTCTTGCTAGCCCTGGGCCATGGACAGGAAAACTGATCCACAGACTCACAAGATACTTACAGACACAGGGTCTTCTGGATGAGAACTCTAAAAAGCCAAGGACACACAAGATCCAGAGCTTTCGCGGAGCTGACTTGAGAGAGGAAGCTGGGAAGGTGGACTCAATGAGGGAGAACTAGAAGTATCTTTTATTACTCCTTGGAAGAATTCTATATCTCAGTCTAGAGACTTAGCTGTTAGCTCTGTGGATGGAAGCTCCTTTTCTGTAGTCTTCAGCTTATGTGTGAAGGTTCTATCCTTGGTGTGGATGACACAGTCAGTGAGCAGTAATCAGATAAAAAATAAAGCAGTTCTATTTTTGATAAGCATGTAAAGTGAACAGGTTAGGTACTGTGGCAGAGTGATCAGGGAGACCTTTCTGAGAGGGGACATGGTTGGGAATCTGAAAAGAGCTTGAGAAGGGGATCAGAATTCATTCTTAGAAGTGAGGCTATGGTAGGGGGAGTTTCACCATTGATATTTCTAAATTGCTTCAGTTTTTCTTTCAAGAATGTTACTTTTGTCATAAGAATTTATCTTTTTATTTTTTAAATATTTTATTTATTTATTCATGAGAGACATACAGAGAGAGGCAGACACACAAGGCAGAGGGAGAAGCAGGCTCCCTGTAGGGAGCCCGATGTGGGATTCTCGACCCCTGGACTGGGACCATGCCCCGAGCCAAAGGCAGATGCCCAACCCCTGAGCCCCCCAGGTGTCCCTGACATAAGAATTTAAAGGAATAATTCTATTTTAGGGGAAAAGGAAGGATCTTATTCCAAAGCCTTGTCTTCATATTTTCTTGTGCTCATTCATTGGGTTTGGCAGATGTTTCTGAGGGATGGGCTCTGCATCTGCCCTGGGCTGGACTGTGACCCAGGAGACTAGAAGAGCCAGGCCTGGGCCTTGTGAGCCTGGCAGGCCAGAGGGAGGCCCTGGAGATGCCCTGCAAAGAGTGGCTGCTTAGTAACTGTTGGTTGAATGGATGGATAGATCACATTATGCAGAACAATGCTGCAACTGAGCCTGCTCATCCGCTTGTCCTGCAGTCCCTCCTCCCAGGTGTGTGCAGACTGCTGTGGCACCTGAACGACAAAAGCTTTTGTCTATTTTAATCAGTGATGTGCTCTCAGCATCTGGAACAGTGCCTGGCACATAGGAGAAACTCAGCAGATACTCGTTGCTTTTAAACATGTTTACAGTAGGTTGTTGTAGGGTCATATTCTGTCCAGAGAATAGGTTTATGGTCATGCAGCCATGCTTCGACTATGCTGTGGAGAGGCCCCGAGTCTTCATGTCTTCCTCTCTGCAGTAGGAACCACAAGGCACATCCCATACAGGGGCCCTATCCTCTTTTGGTACTCCGCGCATGTGGGTAAATGATCCTGATGGCCATTTAGCTTGTTTTCAGCATTTCACCTTCTGGTAAATATATGTGCAAGCTTTTCCAATTATTTCCTTCAATAAATGTGTGTGCATGGAAGTGCTGAGTCAGAGAGCATGTGCAATTTAAATCTTGACAGAAAGTGCAGGTTGCACTGTGGAAAGTCGGTGCCTCTTCCCATCTTACCAACGCTGGCATTATTACTTTTTCCAGGCTGGCAGGTTCCAGTGACTCTGCATGGTCATGTTATTCTGCATCCATCTGATTTCCAGGGAGGCTAGCCCATCTGATACATCTCTTCATCTGCATGACCCCGTGGAAGCCCAGGCCCTGGCTCAGCATGGGAGCTTAATCAGAGAAGCAGACAAGCTACCCAAAGTAATTAAAAAGGAATCAGGCATTCCTTTTGTCTCTCCAAGAATATTAAAGGGCCCTAATTCATAACTTACAAAAAGGCTCTTCTCAGAAGCCATTTCCCTTCATCCCTCATCCTCCCTACCCCCTTGCAGACAGAAGAGGCTCTAGAGTGCTGGGGGTGGGCGCATCCTCAAGTTTATAAGCTGTGTCCTTGTCACATTTTTCCTTTTTCTGTGAATTGCCGCTTCATGCCTTCGGCCCTTTTCCCCATTGTGACATTTGTATTTTTCTCTTTGATTTGCACAAAGCTCTCACGTATCTGCTGGGAGCAGATGAAGTAGGGGCATCCCTTGTGGCAGATGAATGACAGAGCCCCATGTCTTGAGCCTGCATCCTCTCCTCAGGGATGCCAGCAATTCTTAGGGCTTTGAAAGAGTCCCTGAAACCTAGAAATTGTCCTCTTTCTGACACTTCCATGCCTCCACCTCTTCTCCCAGCCTCTTTGGGGTACCTTAGGGGCAACTGTTTATGGTGAGTGGTGGAGTTACCATGGAGACCTAAGCTGCATTGAATCATGTTAGTGGGTTGTGGCCAGCATCTTTTTCTTTTTTCTTTTTTCTAATGAAACCAACTACACCAGAACAGAAAACATCAGAATGCGACACTAGTAGTAAGAGTATTATTTCAGTGAGAGATGGATCTACGCATATGCTGAGTCCTGCTGTAAATGTATCTGACTTTGGGTTCTAGACAAACGCTTGCAGTCCATTGAGTTAGGGCACTGGCATGGGATAAGGGTTTGGGGTCTCATTCATGCTTGTTGGGGTGACCTGCAGTTGGCCCTCCTCTCTGTGGCCTTATGGCCATGCCTTTAGCGTGTTACAGTGCATCTGTGTCCACTTACCCAGATGGGACCATGTGGAGGCCAGTCCTGCCCACAGCTCATGCACATACTTTCTGCTCACATGCTGGCATGCCACCTCCTGCTCAGGCCCCTCCTGCTCTTGCTCCAGGTCCCCATTGCCTTGAGCTTGGAGACCTTCCTACCTATTTCCCAGGTGGATCCATCATTTCCTTGTATAGATCACAAGCCTGTTTTACTTATGTATGTATGTATGCATTCATTCATTCATTCCTTCATTTTACTGACCACGTTCCAAGAGGAGTCTTTACACACGTCTTTGCTGTAAAGCCTTGCTACGGACTGAAGGTTTGTGCCCCCACTGGCTTCCTCTGCCGAAGTCTGACCCACAATATTAGAGGCAGGACCTTTGGGAGGTGATTAGTTCACGAAGGTGGAGGCCCCGTGATGGGACTGTGCCTGTATGAAAGAGACTCCAGAGAGCTCCCTCCTGCCTCCTGCCATGAGAGGACATAGCGGCTTGACCAACTGTGAGACTGCAAACCTGCGACCTTGATCATGGTCTTGTAGCCTCCAGAGCTGAGAGGTGAATTTCTGCCATTGGTGAGCTCCCAGTGCAGGCATGTTACAGCAGCCAGGCTGGGACACGTGCTCAGCTCCCTGTTGCTTTGGTCATCTCAGTGCAGTTTTGGGAGGATGAAGGTAAATTCTTGGGTTGAAAGTGGAGACTAGACTTTTAAAAATTAAGTTAAAAGTCACATTACATAAAATTAACCATTTTAAAGTGAATAATTCAGTGGCATTTAGTGAATTTACAGTGTTGTGCAACCATCACCTCTCTCTGGTTCCAAAACTTTTTCATCCCACTGGACAGAGATCCTGGACCCATTAGGCAGTTCTTCCCTCCTCCAGCCTCCAGCCACCATGAATCTGCTTTTTGTGTCTAGGAATCTAGCTATTATGAATATTTCATGGAAATGGAATCATACAATGTGTGACTTCCTGTGTCTGGCTTCCTTCACTTAGCATGCTTTTTGTTTGTGTGTGTGTTTTTTAAGATTTTATTCATTTATTTGAGAGAGAGCACACACACAAGCAGGGAAAGGAGTAGAAGGAGAAGAAGACTCCCTGCTGAGCAGGAAGCCCGACATAGGACTTGATTCCAGGACCCTGAGATCATGACCTGAGCCAAAGGCAGATGCTTCATTTACTGAGACACCCAGATGCCTCCATTTTTTAAATCAATGGTGGAGATACTTTAAAAATCATGTGCAGGGCAGCCCGGGTGGCTCAGCAGTTTAGCGCCGCCTTCAGCCCAGGGTGTGATCCTCGAGTCCCGGGATCGAGTCCCACATCGGGCTCCCTGTGTGGAGCCTGCTTCTCTCTCCGCCTATGTTTCTGCCTCTCTCTCTCTCTCTCTCTCTCTCTGTGTCTCTCATGAATAAATAAATAAAATCTTAAAAAAATAAAATAAAAAATAAAAAATAAATATGTCATGAAAAAAATAAATAAAAATCGTGCAAATTTGATTTTTGCATGATTAAATTCAGAGGAACTTTTATATTTATTCCAGTATATTTAAATAAAGTGTAATACTAGTTTCAGCTGTATAGCATAGTGATTCAGTACTTTCACAGATCACTTGGCACTCATCACAAATGCCCTCCTGAATCCCCATCACCTATTCCCCTGTCCTGCCACCACCTCCCTTCTGGTGACCATCAGTTTCTTCCCTAGAGTCTGGAGTCTGGTTCTTGGTTTGTCTCTCTCTTTCCCTTTACTCATTTGTTTCTTAAATTCCACATATGAATGAAATCATAGGATATTTGTCTTTCTCCAACTGACTTATTTCACTCAGAATAATCTCTAGCTCTATCCATGTCCTTGCAAATAGAAAGATCTTGTTCTTTTTTTGTGGCTGAATAGTATTCTTTTATACACCCCCTCCCACACACACATCTTTACCCATTCATCAGTCCATGGACACTTGAGCTGTTTCCATAATTTGGCTATTGTTGATAATGCTGCAATAAACATAGGAGTGCATGTATATTTTTGAATTAGTGTTTTCATTTTTTTGGAGGTGTAAATCCATAGTAGTACAGTTGCTGGTTCTGGAGTAGCTCTATTTGTAACTTTTTGAGGACCCTCCATACTGTTCTCTAGATTGGCTGCACCAGCTTCCATTCCCACTAGCAGTGTACGAGGGCTCCCCTTCTCCACATGGTTACCAACACTGTTGTTTCCTATGTTGTTGATTTTAGCCATCCTGACAGGTGTGAGGGGATACCTCATGGTGGTTTTGATCTGCATTTCCCTGATGCCGAGTGATGTTGAGCATCTTTTCATGTGTCTGTTGGCCATCTGGACGTCTCCATGACAGGATGGAGAAATGTTTACTGAAGTGCTCAGCCCATTTAAAAAAAAGACTTATCTTTTTGTTGTTGAGTTGTAAGAGTTCTTTATATAGAATTGGTTATATACTCTGTCTTGGTCTAGGTCCCTGCCCAGCTGTATATGGGAAGGATGAGCTTATCCTGGGCTTATCTGGAGCCCAGTGGTCAGGCTGAACTGGGGTGAAGCCAGACGAAGGTTTGCAGTGTGTCCTCCAGCTCTCTGCCCTTGGCTGTTTCACTGAGGATCTTTATTAATTCACTGAGGGTGATTACAGCTAAATGTCTGCTTCTCAGCTGGGGAATAGGTGGGAGCCTATGAAGAAATTAGCAGAGAGGGTTTGTTCTTACTCAGCAGAACCTCAGTGACTTAAGGCTTTCATGGTCCAGGGGACGTGGACGTGTGCTGCCCTCCAGGTGGTGGGGAGACCCCTGCTCTTCTGCAAGGGGGCACGTGTGTGGGAGCATCGGAAGTGGGGGGTCTATGAAGCCTGTCTTCAGGGAATAAAGTCAAGGAGACATCTGTGGGCATCTTGTGATGGTCCTGGGGGCCCTGCCTCTGGACAGGGGCCCATACAGCATGAATCTGTGCAGTTCTGGGACCACTTTAATTTTCTCAAATTGATTAGATTGCTACTCCCTCTGCATTTTTTTCTCAGTTGTCCTTAGAAAAACCTCCAGTTTTTGTCCTTGGGCTGTGCTTCTCTCTGGGGGATCAGGAAAGGGATAGCTGTGGGCATAGGCCATGGCTCCAGCCTCTGCAGGCCAGGGGCAGGGCAGATTCTGAAAGGGTGCAACAGGTGTGGAGCCCTGCAGGGGAGCGCACTCTGGTTCCTTATCACTGGAAGTCAGACTCCCAGGTGACTTAGCTGGGTTGGAACAATGGGTCAGAATTAGGAAGAAAACTAAGTTTAAGGGGTGAGCAGAAGAAATATAGACTCGTACATTTGATTTGAAAAGAGTGCACATGCAGGACATAGGGAACGGGCTGAAATGTCTCACAGGAAGGGGACTTGTGTGTGGCTGTCAGTGTGACAAGGGCCATCTCAACATAAACAGGATGGAGAGAAGGGCTGTTTAGGTCAAGGGCTGTCTCACATGGAGTCGCATGTCCATCGTGTGGGGCCACCACATGATGAGGTACATAGTCGTGGGCACTAGAGTTTACTGAGCAGGGTGACAGGGACCCTGAAGACCTAGAGATCATGTTTTGTGAGAGGTGGCTGAAAAAACTGGGAGGCAGGGCTGTGGTCTTTGACTTCACTATGTTAAGGGCCGCCATGAAGATGGACCACTAATTTCCTATTGCTGCTGTAACAGGTGACTGAAAATCTAGTGGCTTGTAACCACATAAACTTGTCTTATATTTCTAGAGGTCAGAGTGTCACTAGGGCAAAATCAGGGTGTTGGCAGAGCTGTGTTGCTTCTGAGGCCTCAGGGGAGAGTTCCATTCCTTGTCTTTTCTGGCTTCCAGAGGCTTTCATCGGCTTCTGGTCCTATTCTGTCTGGAAAGCAGCATCCTTAACCCTCTGACCTCTGCCTGCATGTTCACATCTCCTCTCACTTACTAGCTTCCCTCTGCCCTTGTAAGATCCCTTGTGATGACACGGACCCTCCTGGACAATCCAGAACAATATCCCCACCTCGAGGTCCTTAATTTAATCACACCTGCAAAGTCCCTTTTGCTATTGAAGGCAACACTCCCAAGTTCTGAGGGATTAGGCCCTGGGCATCTTTGGGGGTCATTGTTCTGTCTCCCACAAACAACAGAATGTCTGGTTTGGTTTTGTTTTCCTGTTTGTGGCTACAGAGACAGAACCTGGTCTAATAGGTGTAAATCACAGGGAGAGATGTTTTGAAGTGAGATGAAGCCCTGTGTCTCACAGTCTGGACTTTGTACAGCAGGGGAGGTGGGCTCAGGAAGAGAAAAGGTCCTGCTGTCCTGGGGTCACTCAAGTGCAGATGACTTTGCTCAGAATGCTGGTTCAGCAGGATTTTCTGCTTTGGGTGGGATGTCAAAGCCAATGGTAGAGATGTTCCCAATTTTAAGACGGTTACTTCTCTACAGAGTGGGTGTATCATTTTACTTGGTTCATGATTGAGATTAGATAAGGCTTGTCTCATGACAGGATGGGACACAATAATGCCCAGAGTAGCATCTCTGTGCGTCCTGCACCCACTGCAAACACCAGCCAGGCTCGGCGCCCCCAGGTGCAGGCTCAGCACCCCAAGGTACAGGCCAGGCTGCAGTGCCCTGATGTTAGTGCCTCCAGGAGCAGCCCTTGGCCAACGACAAAGGGAAGTGGGTGAATAAGGAATCCAGTTTCCTGGCTCTGGTAGTAGCGATGGGGAGCGCTCTAGACCTACTACCCACAGTGACATCCTGCTGGTGAAAGCACCTGCCACTGGCCCCTTTCCTTTCCCATTTCCTACAGGGCTCCTGATGATAACCACCCAGTAAACCACCTGCTCTCAAACCTTAATCTCAAAATGTGCTTCTAGGGGACTCAGACTATGATAGAACAGGGGACTTGGGGGAAATAAACCCTCTTATGACAAGCAAGAATATGAGCTAAGTAAAGTTTCCCTGCAGACAGTCCTACCACTTCCAACCCAGAAATCTCCACCCGACAGCCCCATGCTTCTGCCCATTCTAGAGTCGACAGCTGTCTTTCCCAGCAGAGGTCGAGTGCTGCGCTCAGTGCTCCACGGAGAAGAACCTCCCGAGGAGCCACACACCTGGCATTTGTCTGTGTCCTGGGAATGGAATTTTAGTGGTCACAAAGTTGGTTGGGGGGAAAGTGTGATGATCTTGATTTCTGAAGCTGGCTTTATTTCCTGACTCCCAAGTGCCCAGTGAGTGACTTCATTTCTTCCAGGGCAAGTTTCCTTTTCCTGTCTGCTTACTGGGACTGCTGGCCTGATCTCAGCCCCTCTCTGAGTCCCCGTTTTGGAGATCCTGAGGTGTTCACCCCCACCATCTGTACCCCTGAGAAGCTGGCTTCCCCAGGTTGTGGGTACCAACCCCAGACCCTCCTGTTCCTTGTCACTCCTGGAGCAGGGGCTCAGCTGCACTTGGTCAGCATCACCTTGTCCCTCCACCACCCTCTCCCAGCAGTGGGGGCCTTCCCACATGGATCAGGGTGAGGATGGTGGCCGGGGGGTCAGTGCTGCCCACATTTATCACCCTTTAGTGCTCACACTCCTGTCTCCACCTCAGAAGCCCAGAGAAAAACTGCCTCAGTGGTCCCTGCAGTGACCCCAGTTCTCATGCCTAAATGGGCATGGAGGTATGTCTGTGTATGTGCAGTGGGGTGGTGGACAGCAGAGCAGTGTGCCCTGCCTGTGGTCCCAGGAGTCACCTTCCAGCTCTGGGTGGCTTGAAAGCAGCAGACACTAGCAGTTGGCAGTGGCTTCTCTGCATCTCATGCCCCTGAGGTGAGTCCAGTACAAAGAGCACAGGGTCAGAGTAGCACCTGGGGAATGTGCCGTGAGAACCATGTCCTACTGTGCAGAGCTGGCCTGGGGCCCTGGGTGTTGGTGGGGAGCACGCCCAGCACAGAGCTGCACAGCCTCCCCCTCAGCCTTCGAAAGCATGTGGCACACACGGTCCTCAGTTACCCTGCACTCAGGCTGTTGGTACATGCTCAGTGTGGGGCCTGTGGCAGATGGCGAGGTGGGCTCCCCAGTAGGTCTGGAGCGTGGGCTTTGGAGAGCGCTAATGTTTCTCAGATCTCCTCTGCAAAGAGCCAACTGTGGCAACACCAAAGCTCAGGCCAGGAAATGGAAACACACTGCCAGGTGGTGGGCCAGGCTGCTTCTTAATTAAGGAGCCTCCCAGCTTGCAGGCACCGGGTGTGGTTTGTAAATAGTTTGCGCACCTGCTGCACCCACCCACGTGCTGTGGGAGTGCTCCTGCACTTTGAGCAAGGGCTGTCCAGGCCCCTGCACCCTGCTGGGAGCAGACGTAGTCTCTGTCTCTGTTGGACGTTTACAGTGTGCCAGGCACTTTGTCTGCATGTGTGTTTACAACACAGCAATCCTGTCGGCCGGCGCTGCTGTCGAACCCACCTTACAGGGAGGAGCTGGTAAGCGCTCAGATCATGTTGTTAGACAAACCCGAATTCTGAGCCTCATTCGTGGTGGGTGTGGTAGGGCAGTTCTGTGTACCTCATGGTTTATTGAGAAGATTAAAGAAAATTATGTGGACAAAAATATTACAGTCTAGAATTTTCCAATTAGTGATGATTCAGTAAATGTTTGAATGCTTGCCGAGATGGTTAATTTTTTATGTCAACCTGACTAGGCCCTGGTACCCAGATACTTTGCCAAACATTATTTTGAATGTTTCTGTGGAGGGTGTGTGTATGTATGTTTTAGATGAAATTAAGACTTAAATCAGTAGACTTTGAAACATTGATTATCCTCCATGAAGTGGGTGGGCCTTATCCAATCAGTTGAAGACCCTTATAGGAAAGACTCCCCTGCCCAGAAGGAGGAGGAATTCTGCTCACAGACTGTTTCTGGCTCAAGCTGAAACTCCCATGGGCCTGCAGCCTGCCGGCCTCACTTGCCAGATTTTAGACTTGCCAGCCGTCACAGTCACGTGAGTCTGTTCCTTGAAATAAATTTCTCTCTCTGTATGCTTCCTGTTCTTTTTCTCTGGAGGATCCTGACTAAAACGCCGACGAGGAGGAGGATGTTTTAATAATGTGTGGTTTACCTATATGGACTAGCAGACAGTTGTTAAAAAGAACAACTCACATCCGTATCTTCTGATCTAGAAAGATACTTGTTAAAAGGCATTTCAGTTTCCTAAGTACATGACTTCATTTTCAGTGGAAAAGAACACGGAAACATATGTGTGTGCATGTTTACAGGCACAGAGGAAGTGGGAGGGACACGGCATGCCACTGGCCATCACCCTGGGACAGAGACCCGGGCCACAGAGTGTTGCTGACAGGGAGGGAGATTGGCTTCTTTTTGTGCCTCATTGTTTGCTTTTGGCATATGTCATTTTTGTCATTAAAAGACAGCCAAGTGGATAAGCGTAATGTGAAAGATTGTTGACTTTGAATCCTTTTCCCAGCTGTGTCTGCAGGTGGTGAGGACAGCGTAGCTGAGTCTGCGTGCACTCCACACCCATCTGGGTTAGGGCCCCTCCTGCCTGGGGGAGCTGACTGTCACTGCCCTGAGCCTGCTCTGATTATAGGGCCTCGGCGACACAGCTCTGGATGAGTGTCCAGGGCCACACGTGGTGTTGGGGGATGCTCCTTCTGCAATTCTGGCCCTGGTTTCTGGGTGAGCTGGGTGGCCCATGGGTGCAGCTAGGGAAGCCAGGACTAAGCTTTTGTTGCTGGAGGGCAACATGCAGCAGTGAGCAGCTACCAGGGGCGAGTCGTGTCCTGGATGGTGAGAGGCTAGACGTGGCTGCGTTCCACTCATGATGACTCGACTGGAAGTTCACCCGGTGGAGTGTTCTGGAAGCCTTGAGAGTGGGAAAGTCTGGTTGGCATGGCCTGGTGTTTTAACATTCCCAGGGAATGTCAAGCAGCTTGAAGTCCTTGCCTTTGATCCTTGTAGGGTCGGTGGCTCACTGCTGGAACTGACTGTTGGCTTGAGGGACTTAGGTGAGGCAATGCAGGTTTGCTCCTTCCACAGAGACTGGTTTCCCACCCACATCCAATGCAGAGGGATGCCAGAAGGAAGTGAGCCCCCAACCACCTCCCAGGCCTGCCGCTTTGGGGCACTTTAGTCCAAAGGAGGTTCATCTGAAATAATATACAAGTGCGACCTGCAGACAAGGCCCTACCGCAGGGTCACAGTGAGGGAAGGGGCAAACAGAAGGTCCAGCATATACACCACCAAGAACGGGCTGTCCGTGGAGCACACATCAGAACCAGCCGAGGATCTGGGGCCTGAGCCCACATGCCTGTGCCTTTTGAACCCTGGTTGAGAAGCCCCGTGATAGCTGTGCGGGTGGGTGTTGGTCCCGGCGCTCATGCCACGTGCCTGAAATGCCAGGTGCTTAGCCAGGATGGGGAGCTGAGGCTAATGGTGGTCACCACATCAGGGTGGGCCTGGCATCCTGCAGACCCAGAGACACTGGTTGTGGACAGGTGCCCCCTCCATGTGCCACACCTCATCCAGGTCTTATCTGTTTCTGAGGAGAGATGACAGCAACCACCTCCCTGCAGTGATGGCTTCTGTCCCAGAGAAGACAGCCCTGGGTGGCCGCTAGGGGCCATGGGCAGCTAAGATGCAGCTCTGAACCATTGCCGACCCCAGGGGAGGTCCAGCTGGGCCCCCTCCATCCCTCAGTGTGCAGAGGGCTGCGGCTCATGCGGGCAGGAGCAGGGGCTGGGTGCCAGGAGCCCAGGGCAGTCCTCCCTGGCTCTGCCAGTAAGTGCTTTGAGGCTGCTCAGAAATGCCTCCCTGCCCTCTCCTGTCTGGGCCTTTCCTTTTTTCTTTTTTTTTTTTTTTTAAGATTTATTTATCTATTTTATGATAGAGAGAGAGAGAGAGAGAGAGAGAGAGGCAGAGACATAGGAGGAGGGAGAAGCAGGCTCCACGCCGGGAGCCCAATGCGGGACCCGATCCCGGGACTCCAGGATCGCACCCTGGGCCAAAGGCAGGCACTAAACCGCTGAGCCACCCAGGGATCCCCTGTCTGGGCCTTTCTAGAGCCCTGAGGGGATGAGGCCACAGGGGCTTCTCTGTTCCCTTGGGTCTTCACTGTCAGGATCCTCCAAGGTAAAGGACGTGGCCCCGGTCATGACATCCAGAGAACAACTAGTCTCTATAACAGTTGTAAATTCCAGAAGGATTAGGTGCTCATTGTAAACATGCAATGGACACAGAAGTCTGCAGAGTGGAGTCCCTTCTCCCCAATCCTGTCCCAGAGGCGGCAACAGCTAACAGTTTGGGGACGTTGTCGTAACTGTATCTCTGTTGGAGTATCTGTTAAGCTGTAAGGTTTACCGATGGAAGGACTGCAGGTTTAACTAATATAGGATGGGATTGACTCAGAGTTGAGGCTTCTGACTGCTCTTCGCCTGAACACCTACCTCAGCCTCCTCGCCTCCTGGTTCCGAGCAGTGGGGGGGGGGGGGGGGTCAGGCAGAGTGGCGGTCAGGAGTTGTGCTGGGGAAGTGCCTGCCACATCCCTCCACGGGGCTGGACTCACTGGCCGATGGGCTGGAGTCGCTGCCTGCATAGCAGTTGTTTAGCTTCTAGGCTTAGGGTGGCCTCGGGTGCTGGCAGTCTGCCGTCCACAGCATGCTGTCTGCCCACAACTGTGCCTGTTTACACGGGTCCTTACCGTGTTGATATGGGTGGGTGGACACACGTGTGTGCCTGTGTGTGAGCCTCTGTTTGTGTATGTTTGCGTGTGTGAGCACGTGTGCTTTCTCCGTGTCCGTGTCTTCTGGCCTGTGCTGGTGCTGACACAGCTGCCTGGAGAGGAGCAGAACCTGTCCTGCAGGGAGAGCCAGGCCCCAGAGGGGCTTTTCTGAGGGTGCGAGCTGCAAACATGGTCCCCAGTGGGTAGTTCTGTCCTGCCCGCTCTGGGAGCCAGGCCCTGGACCTTCCTGGCCACCATCGCCTGTGTGCCCCAAACCCAAACGTGGGGCCGGCATGCCGAGGCCCCTGCTGTCCCTGTTGTCCTGCTGCCTCCAGATATAGCAGGACCCAGATGCTCCATTTACTACTGCTTTTTTAAAAAACAAAACCAAATGTACTGTTCATAGTACTTCTTGTTGTTTTTCCCCACTCAATATTTCGTGCACCTCTCTGCAAGTCAGGTTACATAGATGAACCTGCACTGTAACGGATGTGTAGTAGTCCAGAGAACGTGGGGCTGTCAGTTCTGTGTTTCTGCTACAGACACTTCTACCATGAACATTCTTGCTCATGCATCTTTTGGGCTGGCGCTTTTATTTCAGTTGGAGAGATTCCCAGAAGCAGCACTGCTCTTGGGTCAGAGGGACTCCATGTCTTCAACTTGAATAACTCCCACTAGATGGTTTTCCAGAATGGTCGAAATAAATCACGGCTCCACCGACAGGCTTTGTGAGTGCCCCTTTCTGCACACCCTGGCTGGTACTGTGTCTTATCAATCTTGTTACATTTGGAAGCTAAAAAGTAGGATCACATTTTTGGTTTCACTTGCATTTTCCTGAAAATTAATGAGCTTTTGCTTTCCTCCTAAACTCTACTCTGCTGTCCTGTGTTGATGTTGCCTGTGGGTTGGGTCATAGGTAAAGCCAAAACGTAAAGACCTTTCAGAAGGTCAGAGAGCGTGGAGACGTCTGGGTGTATTCTAGATCATTCTCCAAGCCACGCAGGGGCTCTTGGTGCTGTCCCCCATGCACAGACAATAGGATGGGGCTGTCATACAGAGAAGGGCCACTTAGAGAGTGGAATTGGGTTCCCCTCCTGGACATCAGAGCCAAGGAGGGACGGGTAGGCTTTTCAGGGGCTGCTGAATTCTTTATTTCTAGAGGGATGCAAGAGACCCCAGAAGACCATCTTTTGTTTCTTCATGCAGGACTGAGTGGTCCTTCCTTAGTGTCTGAGTCTAGTGGGGAAATGGTGTGCTTACACATGTGACCGTGCACATACATCTTTGGTGCAAACACGATAGGGGCCGACGAGGTGTAGGGGAGTCTAACTTCGTGTTGTGAGGGGACCTCCCCTGAAGGACAGTGTAAGATGAGCCTATGGGATGAGCGGCAGTTGGCCAGACCAAGGGATGTAGCGTTCAAGTGGAGGGCACAGCATGTGTGGCTCCTCAGCTGGGGACATGATGCTCAGCTCAGATTAGCACACCGCTTGACCCCAGAGGATGCAAGCCTTCATTGGCCTGAACTCCACCTCCCTGAACTCTCAGCTGGGCTGGCTGAGAGCCTCTGTGCGGGAGTCCTAACAGGCTCGGTGGGGGCCCCAGGAGTGCTGTGGTAGAGAGGAAGCTGAAGTAAGCGTCTCTGGAGGAGGAGTCTTGCTGGGCTGTTGGTAGACCCCAATGCCACCACAGAATCATTATGGAAGGCATGAGCGCCTTTGTTTGGGCCTGGAGAAGGCAGTGTGACCATGGGGCCAGGACCCTGGGCAGCCTCCAGAAGCTGGAAGAGGCAAGAGACTGGTTGGCCAAGAGCCCCCAGAGAGCATGGCACTGGTGACACCTTGATTGTGAACCCCAGAGCTGTGAGGGGGCAGCTTACTGGGTGTTAAGCTGCTAGGTTTGTAGTGACCTGTGAGTTGCCCCAGGGAACAAGTGCGTCTCCAAGAACAGGGATAAGAGAAGCCAAACCTTGGCTCCCTCTGAGCAGGGACCTCCTGTGGGATGGGCTGTGGCCCAGCTGGGGTCCACATCCAGGGTGCTGCCAGGAGCCCTGAACCTGGCGATAACAGGTTAACACAACAGCCTCTGCTCATTTGAGAGCCCGGCTACCTCCCCTGGGAGTGGGCTTTGCCAGGCGCTGGGTTTGCAGGGATAGGTGTGTGGGCTTCTGGCCAGCAGGGATGGGGAAGGGAGTGGAGGCAGAGGAGGAGCAGCTTGTGCTTCTTGATTTCAATGCCTTTCCCACAGGCTCTGCCTTTTCCAGCCACAAGGTGTTGTCGCTTTCCTCCTCAGATGCTGGCGGAGCCCTGGGGGTGGTGGGGAGGCTGCAGCAGGTGTAGACCACCTGGGCCACACAGCTGCCAGCTCACACCCAGTGCCCACCCAGCTCCAGAGCTGCCGGGTGCTATGCTCAAGCAAGTGCCACAGGAGGTGGGATGTGTGCCTGCCTCAGGCCACACCTGTAGCCCCCTTGTTTTGGCTTGGGTCCCCAGGAAGTAGCCTGCCCAGGAAAACGCGTGTTGTTAGCTGTAGGGCTTCTGCCCATGGCAGGGCGAGGGGTGAGCTTCAGTGTGGCCCTCACCAGCCCCACAGCGGGCTCTGCAGCCCCTCCCTCACGTCAGGGTTCTGTCAGAGCCCTAGAGTCCCAAGGAGCAGAGCTGGGAGCCTTGGACACTCTGGGCTGGGAGGAGGATGAGGACATGCCAGCATCTGGCCCCCAGATTTCCTGTAGACACACGCTTTTCTGTCCTCCTTTCCTCGGGGCTGGATTGTTCTTCCTCCAGGCAGCTGGTCTCCCTCACTCACTTAAATCTCCTGCTCAGCAGTGAGGGAGTGAGCTAATGGAGAATCCAGGAGCATCCACGCCCAGTGTGCCCCCAAGGAGGTCATGGGGTTTGAGGCTAGAGAGACCTGAGTTCTGGCTCCTGTCCCATTGGCACCTATCTGCTTGCTGTGTGAGCACAGGCAAGTCCCTGTCTTCTTGAAGCCTTGGTTCTCCCGTCTGTAAACTGTAACAGGGATTAAAACTATCTCCTGTGTGAGGTTGCTATGGGATTCAGTCTGAAATGGGAAAGGGGACTTTGCTGTCCTTACTCCTTCATGAGGGTGCTATGTGGTCTGGACCGGGCTGAGAGTTCCCTGAGGGCACGCCCAGCATTCTCTCTTCTCTGCACTCCCCAGCAGAAGCCTTAGCACAGGCCCTGGAGCACCATGAGGCTCAGCAAACACAGAGCCAAGGGAGTTTGTGTGTGTGCTCTTTTTCATGACAGTTAACTCTTTCAGTGAGATGTAGTAACGGGACAGCTCATGTCTCATTTAACCCTATCTACAGCCCCCTAAGTGTCTATCATGGTCCCCCTTTTACAGGGCAGGAAGTGGAAGTTCAGAGAAGTCAAGTAACTTGTTCAGGGTCACACAGCAGGCAAGTGGCAGAGCCAGGACTTGAAATTGAGACCGTGGCTTCAAAGCCCATGCATCTTCCGTGTTACCAAGAGACACTTTGCCAGTGTCTCTTGGTCATGTGCCTGAGGCTGCTGGATTCTAAGTCACTGGTCCCAGATGACCAGTCGGGTCTGGGACATCACACCCCAGCCCAGGAGTGATTCGTGATGGGTAAACAGTGGGCACAATTTTGAATTGGTTTCCCCCTAGAGATGTCACTGGTAGGTCACAAGCACTTGGAGCACCTTTGCCTTGGGTGCCTTCAGAATCCTTCCCTGGGTGGTTGTGGTATGTGTCATTGCCTCCATGGTGGGGTCTGGGAGATCTCCCCCATGTCTCTTCCAGCTGCCTTGCTGGCCCAGGAGCAGCAGGACAATGCTGGCCCCACTTCCCTCTGTGTTCTCAGGGGCCTAGGGTAGATGCTGCGGGACATGGAGGGCAAGTCCCCTGCTGCTGGGGGTCTGTAGGCTGGTCGCTCACCTGTTGCTCCTCTTCTAGAGTATTGCCCCCTGCAGAAGGACACCTCCCCCAGGGGCCTGCTCCCCTCCCAGGGTGATCTGCATCCCGTGATCGTGCCCCAGCTCAGTGGAGCTGCACAACGTGGTCCCGGCTCCAGAGCTGTGTGTGGGGTCGGCGCTTCTGCAGCTCAGCTTCTCTCCTCGCCCCCTGGCTATACTTCCCTCCCCTCCGCAGAGCTGGGCCCCCAGTGATTAAGAGCTTCAGGATGGCCGTTCACCAACATAGGCCCCTGAGCATGAGCCGGCCTCAGGCAGACCCGCTGGTGAGGCAATGGCTGGCTTTGTGAGGTGCCACCTCCCCATGATGGAATGAGGCCCAGGGCCTGGAGCATGGAGCACCGGAAGCAGCTATGTGAGGGTTGAAGCCCTGCTTTTCGGGAGGGAGTGACCTGAGAACCTTCCACCCTGTGGCATTCGGGCTGCTGGGCCGGCCCTGGGGAGACCCTTGTTCTGGGCCCTTCTGCACAGCAGCATAAAGCAGGGGACAGCTTTGCCTGCTGCGGGAGAGTGAGGCTCCATCTTCCTTGGAGCCTCAGTGGTCAGAGCCTTTCAGGGGCAGTGAGCAGGTCTTGCCAAACCCTCCCAGCAGCCCAGGAGTAGGAAGGTTCACTTGGGGGGCCTGTGGTGGCTTCCTGACCTGGCGGAGTCTTGTGGGACTGATCTGCCTGCAGATAGACGGCTGCGAAGGGCAGGGGAATGTGTGGCCGCTGGCCAGTGGATAGCAAACTCCAGACCTGCTCTGGCTCTGGGAGAGCTCTGCATGGGGTCCAGGCTGTCAGAAGCCTGGTCTGTCCACTCCCACCATCTCCAGTACACTCTTTAGGGGCTCAGGACTCATGTTGTGCTGTCTTCAAGAGCAGCTGGTTTCAGGAGCTCTGGACCTGGAGCCACAGCCAGGCTTGGGCCAGCTCAGGGTTGGAGGGTGGCTGTGAAACCTGGCCAGGGATGGGAACAGGTGCTGGGCTGCCTGTGTCCAGAGGCTCCTGCTCAAACTGCAGCTCCAGCATGTAGCTCCAGGCTCTGCTGGCGGCTGGGTGATGGGGGCAGGGCAGAGATGTGAATGTGTCTCCATGTCTTCACCTCCCATGTCACCCCAGATCCAAGGGCATCAGGGAGGGAGGCTCTGCAGGGGACACACAGAGGGGAGTGTGACTTGGTGACCTTGGGTGGCACTCCACGGTTTAATAAGCCCTTTACCACTGCTTTCTTCTCTTTGACCCTGACCAGGATCTCCAGGGTTAAGATGATGATCCTTATTTTATCTCTAAGACCACCATAGGGCCGAAAGTTCCAGAACTTACCCAACTTTCCCTGCAGAAGGGCTTGGCCAAGGTTTGAACTGAGATAAGCCCAGTTCAGAAATCCATGCCAATGTAACTGCCCAGATGGGTGGTTCTCAGACAGGGTCACGCTCCCAGAATCCCTGGAGGGCACAGGAAACATGGACTACCACAGTGGTCTCTGAGTCAGCAGGCCTGGGCGGGGACCAAGAATCTGCTTTTCTGACAGGTTTCCAGGTGATGCCGATACCTTTGAGAGCCCCCAGCCCAGAAACCCTTCCCTGTATTCAGAAAGGGGACCTGTAGGGACCTGCAGGATGCGGCAGCTCTAAGAAGTAAGAGTTCTCTTTGGCCCATGTTGTAGACGAGGAGCTGTGGGCACAGAGGGAAAGTGCACAGGGTCACACACCCTATAGACAGCAGACTCGGGCTTGGTGCCCAGGTGGTGTGGCTCCAGAGTCCACCCTGACCTACAACCTCATTCTGCCTCTGGTGTGGAATCAATGCTGGCCTGGGTCTAGCCTCTGCCCACCACTTGCTGGTCTAAAAATGACCTCTGGCCTGTGGGCTGACCTTTGAGCCTCTGTGTCCAGGTTCCTGAAATGGGGAGAGTAGTGGCACCTGCTCCATGGGATTCTCAGGATCATAGATGTTGACTTAAACAGGCCTGGAGGAAGGTGGGCATATAGCAGGTGCTCAGTAAGCAGTAAGTAGGGCTGCAGAGGGGCTCAGCCTTCACCCTGGCACACACCGTTGGCCATGGGCACAGGGACAGCCAGGTGACCCCACACCCCATCTTCCAGCTCTGGGTCCGGGGCCCACAGTGTTTCCCTCTCCTCTCTCAAGGGGACCTGGAGTTCTCGGCAGGAGCCTGGGATCCTATTTCTGGCCAGACTTGGGCCATGGCAGCTTTGGAAGCAAGTTGCATCATGAAATCACAAGTCACAGGCAGAACAAAGGAGTCCTGTGTTCTCACTATGAAGGTAAGCAGCACTCAGTGGTCCTTCTCCCATCCCTGGGCCCAGGCCAGGGGACCAAGCCCTCCGCTGGTGGGCAGCCCCACTTCCTGCGGTTCAGGGTGGAACAGGCTGATCTCAGTACACACCTACTGGCGGCTGTGCCACATTGCACTTGGCTGTGTGTTTCTGGGTTCCACTTACCGTCCAGTGGGTATTCCTTGGTCCTGATGTGTGGGTGTTACTGAGTTGCATTTCTTGAGGTGCAGTTGAATGTAGATTCTGGAATTCCACAGATATGACATTGGGTCCAAGCCCGGCACGTCTGAGCTGTTTCTCAGCATTTACCACGTGCAGGACACCAGTCTAAGTGCTTTCTCTCTAACACATTCAGCGTCTGTATCAACTGTACGAGGTAGGTGCTGTTATTCTGTTTTAGAGGGAAATGAAGCAAAGAGAAGTTAAGTACTATGTACAGGCTCACACAGCCAGCAGAGTTGGAATTTGAACCTCAAGGTACTGGCTCTAGATTTTATTTTTTATTATTTGAGGTGGTTCTATGTGCCTCTGTATGAGAACTCCCTCAGTGTCACATAACCTCATGAAGCATGAATTATTCCTGTCCTCACTTATAGATGGGAATATTGAGTCTCAGAGACATCAGGCCTTTTCAAGATGACACAGAAGGGAGCAGAGCCTGACTGTAAAGGGCAGGAGGCTGTGTGGGTAGATTGACCATCACCTCCATCACTAGCTGTGTGAGCCTTGGCCGGGGCATAGCTGTGTCTTACGGGATTGTCTGGGATCGATAACAGTATCCATCGCTCATTCTGAGAGCCTTACTGTAAACACCCCCCTCCTTACTCCAGCTGCTGCAGTAACCCTGATTCCATTGCATAGCCTCAGTTCTATGGTTGAGGTGGGGAGGCTGTGAAACTTGCCTCGGGTCACATGACTCAGGGCTGGGATTAGATCCTGCAGTCATCCGGGCCAACAGGCTCTGGAGCCCAGGCTCTTGGTGGCTGCATGAAACCAGAAATGCATGTGCCTGGATGACAGAATAGGCTAGATTTGGTGGCTGTGGGCAGAACGTAATTTAACATTTCCCTCTGCCCACTGATTCACTCTCCTGAATAATTCTCTCTCATTCCCAGACAAGGTCTCCAGCAGACCCTTAACATGTCTGCTTGGTCTAAGGGATTAGTAGAAGTTCACCCGCCCTCCCCCAGGTACTGCAAATCTGCTTCTCTGTATTGTCAGAGCTTTGTCTCATGCCTGGTTCCAGACAACTTCATCCTCCTACCCACTTTTGAGCTCAAGTGTCCCTGGTCTGGGACAGCCGCCATGGGGGAACAGTGGTCAAGGACACGTCCCCTCTACCACTGGGGGTGCTGAGGGCAGGAGGGGAGCCCTAAGGGCTGGTCCTGTTTCTCCTGGGACACTTTAGGGTTTGTCGGGGAGTCTAATGGTGGCTCTCTGGCATGGGTGGGTGGTCCCTGCTTTCCAGGACCCCCTCGGCCCTGGCATCCTGTTGTCCGCCCCACAGATTCTGATGGAATCCCCTCACCTGAGGTGGCCTCTGACCACAGCAGACACTCATGCAGCCACCTTCCTGCTCAGGCAACCCTTTGGTCATCACTCAAGGCTTGTCTGTTGTCGGTGGGGTACCAGTCCTTGCATCCCACATGTTTTGGGCAGCTTGGTCCATGTTTGTCTGGAAGCCCTTGCTTGGACTTATGATGAGGGAAGAAACCACTTTCTCCAGGACGAGAACAGAGAACTCATCACAGAGCTCTTGAATGCCCTGTGGGACCTCATCTCCCTAAATCCCAAGTCTTCCTGTGTAGATCTCCAGAGTGCATGACTTTTGGGGTCATCCCTTTGCAAATTCTCCTGAGATGACCCAACATGTCTCTATAGAGCGTGGACACTGAGCACCCTCTGCTCTCAGCCTATGACTGGGACATGGAATCCTCACCTGGACCCCAGTGAGTCCCCCCTTCCATGAAGACACATGCTGCTTCTCCCACCCAAGGATGGAGCTCATCCCCTCCTGTAATGTTGGGCTGGCCCTGCGGTCCACTCTGACACATAGAATGTGCTGGGAGTGACACCTTGGCAGTTCTGGGCTGGCCCCTGAGAGTCCATCTCACTTTCCTGGAATCCTGCCACCAAACTACAAGAGGTCCTGGCTATGCTGACA
Organism: Nyctereutes procyonoides; assembly: GCF_905146905.1. Lineage (NCBI taxonomy): Eukaryota > Metazoa > Chordata > Mammalia > Carnivora > Canidae > Nyctereutes > Nyctereutes procyonoides. Next base: position 58,701,080 of record NW_026575140.1, on the reverse strand, counting down.
GAGATGAGGTGCCACCTGGCCCGCTGGCCATCTGCCCAGCGTGTGGGAGAACAGTTCTTACCCGCCCCCCCCCCAGCTAGCTGAGTGCATCTGTCCATGTGTCCCTGCCCGGTCACCCCACACTGGTGGGAAATGACATGTGTTGCCCTGGTTTTGACCCCTGGGTTCTAGCAGTGGGCACTGAACCAGAGCCTCTGCTGGAAGCAGGACAGCAGGAGCTGGAAGGAGGGAGCATCCCCTGTTCACGCTGCATTCCCTGGGACGGATGCATGGAACCATGTGCACTCGAGGAAGCTGTTGGTGAGCAGCTCCTGGTGAGGCTGGTCTCATTGTGAGTATTTGATATCATAAGTCCAGGGTTTCACTCTGGCTTTGCTGGTGAGGCTTTGTGACTCCTCACCTTATGGGGCCTGACTTTCCCCATCCACAATTTGAGAATGTCTTCCCTCTTACCTGTGATTGCCATGGGGTTACAGGAAGCCTGTGTCAGCGCCTGAAATGCCATGGGGTCTGGTTAACAAAGCCATTTAGGCTGCTTGTTCATCTCCTCAACCATGGGGAGCCACAGCAGGTTTTAGAGGAGGGGATGCTGTCATCGAAACCACTTGTCACTGTTCAGTTTTCCGTGAGTGACCTGATAGGTTCATAGCATGTCCTGAGGAAAGAGGCAGTGGGTGCTGTGAGGGCAGAGTGACAGCAGTCCCGACTGCTGGGGATACTGGCATTTGGTTAAATTCCAGTGGGTCTGCAGTCTGCTGGGAGTGGGGCTGGGTGTCCCACCTCTCTCTCTGTACACCTTTCTGGGTTCATTACAGAAGGCTGGTTCAGGTACCTCCCCTGCACCTCGTTGTTCCAGGGTGGACGTCCAGGTCACCCAGAGGGCACCTGGCTTTCCAGCCCTACTCCGGGCAGTTGTAACTGAGGCCTCCAGGCACAGATGGAGGCAGGCACAGCCCATGAATGCCCTGCAGCCACACGCTGGGAGGTCGGATGTGGGCTGGTTGGAGCAGGCGCCAGGGCCAGCCCCACCTCGCAGAGGATGAGGCGTCCACACATTTGTGCACGCTGGACCCTGTGGTGGGGAGTGGCTGCCGTCAGATCCTAAAATTGGGGCTGCTTGTCGCTGCAGCATGATGGGTGGGACCTGCCTGCTACAGAGGGCAGGTCTGGAGGCAGCCAGCCGAGATGGGCGAGTTTGCTCTAAGGTGGAAGAAGGGAGCAGGAAGGTGGGATGAAGAGGGCATGGCAGCTGCTGGGCCGCAGGGCTGAGAGGAAGCTGACCAGGGAACTCCAGGAGTAGCTGTCGTGTGAAGTGCCGCTCACCCCGAGGGCAGCCGGCCATCAGGACAGGGGTTAGTAAGGGATGCCTGGGGCTGTCAGAAGAGTCTGCACAGAGGGTGTCTGGGGGCTCCTGGAGGAGGGCAGGGTTGGGCGACCTCCTTCTGGAGAGCCCACGACAGGCTGGAGGGCTCAGCCCTGAGCTGGCCCAGAGTGATGTGCTTGGGAATTCATTCATTCATAATTCATCTGTTCCTTCAGTAAACAGGCTGCCTGGTCTCCTGCCCACTGTCTTTGCCCCCAGAGGAGACTGTTTCTCCAACCTTCTCTCCCAGGACGTCTGCTGGGACCTCCTGACACTACTCACAGGCTTGCCTGGTGGCTGCGTTCTGTATTTAGCCGATAGGTTGTACCTCCTCCCCCATCTCTGCTTGCCCCTGCGTGTCAGCCTTGTCCTGTCTGTCCCTGTGCGGTCACTGATCCTTCCCTTGAGGATGGAGGTATTCTCAGGTAAAAACCACCTTGAGAGGAATCTGGGAGGACCAGGCCCGTGGAAGCTGCAGTTTCAGGCAGCAGGGCTCAAGGTGTCCTCGCTGTTTGCAGGTGTGACCTTCATGGTCCCCACATTGACTGTTCTAGCTGCTGCCACAAATCCAATTTCAAATAATAACATTTATTTGAATATCATAGTCTCCATCTCTGACTTCTGTCCCCATAACTCCTTCATGCTTGCATTGACAGCATCCCCGTTCCCCAGGATGGCCTTAAAACGGAGTCAAGTTCTATCACATCTTCTTCCCAGGGTGGTAAATGCAGCAGAACAGAAACCTTCGTTTCTGAAAAGAAAAGAGAACTTTTTTTTCATTTTTATTGTGGAAAAATGTCTGTAAAATTTCCATGATACAGGGTGCTTGTTATTAGCCAGGAATCTTTATTATGAGGATTTTCCCCTGTAGCAAAGTAGGCACCAGCAGGAGTGTTTTCTGAGATTGGTGAACCCTGAGGTCAGGAGGTCGAGGGAGATATGTCACTGGAGTTTGTCTCCGGTGGAGCATGGTGAGGGGCATTCCTCTGGCAGCATCTCAGAGCCACCCTGCGAGGTGGCTTGCATTCCTGTCTTGGAGCCATGGCCTGCTTGGTCACCATCCCTACACCCCCAGGCTCTCCCTTTCCTTCTACTGTGTTGGGATGTCCAGGTGGGGAGCTGGGGTCCTCTGCTGGGCTGTCACTGACCCTTCTTTGCCCCATGGAGGGGCCGATGGTCACAGTGCACAGTGGCCCTTTCCTGGGTCCCCAAGGGCACCTTCCCTCCTGGAGGCCTTGGAGAGCAGTGCTCCTGGATGGTTTTTTTTTTTTTAAGATTTTATTTATTCACTAATGAGACACACACACACAGAGACAGAGAGGGAGAAAGAGAGAGAGAGAGAGAGAGAGGGAGAGGGAGAGGCAGAGACACAGGTAAAGGGAGAATCAGACTCCATGCATCGAGCCCGACATGGGACTTGATGCCCGGCCTCCAGGATCAGGCCCTGGGCTGAAGGCAGGCGCTAAACTGCTGAGCTACCCAGACTGACTGCCCCTCCTGGATGTTTTACATCCAAATTAAATTTGTGCTGATTTAATTAGAACACGTAATGACTTCATCATTCCCACTACTGGGTCCTGAGCAAATGGCTTCTCTCTGGACACGGCTGTCCTCACTGCCGGCCGACAAGCAGCAGACTGGGCCTTCCCTGGTCAGCCTGTTGGCTGAGCGGTCTTGGAGTTGGAGGGCAGAACTGGAATCCCGTGTCTGTCCTGGCACAAAAGGGAGACTGAGGGTCAGAGAGGGGCAGCACACTGCTGGGAGCCACACACACGGGGCATCTTGGGGCTTGGTGAATGAGCCTCTGCTGGCTACCACAAGGTCCAGGGGGTCAGCCCAAGGCCCCAGAGACTGTAACAGCACCACCCCTCTGGAGCTGGATGGGGCCTGTGCCAGATGGGGTCATAGCCTACCAAACACGCCACATCCTAATGCCCCAAACTGTGACCTCACTCTGCAGAAGGGACTTTGTGGGTGTGATTGAGTTAGGTTCTGTGGGGAGATTGTCCTGGATTGTTCGGATGGGCACCAGGTGCTCCTGAGGACCCTCCTAAGTGGGTGAGTGGGCAGGAGGGTTTGTGTCAGAGGAGGTGTGTCGAGGGAGCGGAGGTGTGTGCTCACATATGTGTGCTCACATGTGCATGTGTTGCGTTCGCATATATATGCTTGCATGTGTTTGCTCATGTGTGCCTGTGTGCTCACATGTGCCTATGTATACAGGTGTGCTCACACACGTCCCTGTGTGTATGAGAGCAGGAGGGAGGGAAGCAGAGGTGGAGCTTCTCCTCTGCTGCTTTGAAGGTGGAGAAGGGCCCTAGAGCCAAGGGCAAGGTGCTGCTGGACCCTTGAACTTGCCCAGGCTGTCCAGAGGGGATGCAGCCCCTGACACCTGCATTTTAGAACCCGTGTCTCCAGAGCTGAGAGAGAATAAGTTGGTTCTGCTTCCAGGTGCTGAGCATGTGGTGACTTGTTTCTGCAGCTGCAGGAAGCCAGTCCCCATGGGTCATGGTGATGACAGTGGCCTCAGGCTGACAGGGTGGCGGTGAGGATAGGGCCTGCGTCTTCAGGCTGCCGCCACACACGGTGCTTTTCCTGGTGCCTGGAGGACAGGCTCGTGCACTTTTTTGGGTATCCAAGTCAATCAATAAGTTAAAGAATAAAAACAGCTAAAGAAAAAAAAAATCAAGTGTATATTTTGGCACAAAATGGAACTTGTAAAATCTCCAAGCAAAAGTTTTCATTCAAATGCCACCGTTTGGTTTGAATATTTAAAAATATCCTTCCACTGTTCGTATCCAGTTTCAGTCTCTTGGAAGGAAAACCAGATAACAAAATTAAACAAACAACTGCCTTCCTTGGCATTTGACAGCTCTCACTGGCTCGTCATCACAGGCAGACCTGGTGCGGTTCTTTCCATCTTGGACAGAATTTCCGTGAGCATGGAGGGACGTGTTCTTGAGATCTGCCCAGGCCTAGACCTGATGGAAGCCTCGCCTCGCCTCGCCTCGCCTCGCCTCGCCTCGCCTCGCCTCGCCTCCAGTGTGGGAGTCCACGCTTACTCACCATGGTACCCGGCACAGCGGGTGGTGTGTCACCCATGCTCAGTGCATGCTCTGGGAAGGGTGTCTGGTGGTGTCACAGTGCCTCAGCCAGTGGATCCGACCGGCCAGGAATGACATATATTTTCCTGGAGACAGGAGTGCCTTCTTTTGTTGAGGAGTAGATGCTCTCAGTGATATTCCTGGGATTGCTGTTCTCTGGTTTGTCTGGGCAGTGGAGGTTCTGTGTGTCCAGAAGGGGTGTGGAAGATGATCTTGGGCTGATGGTGAGCCAGGGAGAGAGGGCGGGAGCACCCACTGCATGAGCATCCACTGCATGAGCTCCTGCATAGGCCTGATCCAGGACTTGTGCAGGGTGCCTGCAGTTGCACGCCTCAGGGGTCATTATTGAGCACCTCCTGCATGCTTGACCTAGGCATTGCCTTCAGGGGCTTCCTTGACTAGAGAAAAAAGCTGACCTTGAACAAGCCAGGCTGTGTGACCGGCTTACATAGGACTGTGGGGCCACAGAGAAGGGAGCCTGGTTCCTGACACTGAGATTCTTGGGGAGGACAGAGAGGAGCTGGACACTGTAACATTCCAGTGGCTTCCGTGCCACAAGCTGGGGTGCTGCTTTGGGCCTTTCCCGCCATGTGGACCCTGAGTCTTCTGCTCCTGAGAGGATGACCTGCAGGCTGGCAGGACCAAGACCAAGAGGTCGGTCTGGGGCTCCGGGGTAGGCACTGGGGACTGTGGACACCAGCACGGTGCTGGGGTAGATGCCTGGAAGCACTGAGTGCCTTCACTCGTTTCCCTCCCTGCTTGGGGCCAGTGTTCCCCCCACACACCCAGGATGCCCGTCAGATCATTGCTGTGGGGAGGGCTGTGGCATTTGTGGACGCTGCTCACCTTGGCAGGGCTGAATCCTTGAGCCAGTGAGGCCACATTCTCTCTGGTTTCCATGCCATCCCTCCCTGACCTGAGCATGTTCCTGGGGTCTAGGAGGTGTACATGGCCCTGTCACTCTGTCTGCATGTTGGTGAGCTCCTGCATTGGGGCTGCAGGAACACTCATCTTGTCACAGCTGAGCAAACACTCCTGAGAGCATCACGGTCAGAGGGCTAACTTCCCATGGTCTCCAGACTCCTGGGACCTTCCTGTGCAGGAGGAGCAGGGAGGCTACACATCGTGGATGGTGGGGGTGCTGGATTAAGTCCTTCTCAGGTGGCATCTTTATAACACACAGAGCTGTCCCAGCCCCTGTTGCATGCAGGGCAAATTCTAGGTCCTTTGTCTTCACAGTGAAGACGCCTTTCTTCTGGGACAACCTCTTCTCCACGTCCCCTGCTGACCACTGCCTATCCCTGCACCCCGGGGTGTCCCCCAAGAGCTGTGTGCTGTAGAGCTGCTCCACGTGTGCCCTGCTTGGAACAGCCCCCAAACTTTAATTTGCACAGGAAACCCCTAATGATTCTCCATCAGCGCTGTCCCCAGGGCCAGTCTGTCTTAGCGCTGCTTGTCTGTCACCAGTGAGAACGTGTCGCATCCAGGAATTTACCTTGTAGCCATCCCTTGCTGCCCTGATCCCTCCCGTCTCGTTCTCACATGCTCTGTTCTGGCGCAGGGATGCTTGGCGGATTCTCTACCCCCACCCCAAGCTCAGAATTAGAAGAGGGGGACAGGGTGGGATGGGGAACCTCTGATGTCCCTGATGGTGGACTCAACAGAGTTGGGGGCTGGCAAGTCCCTGCTCCCCTCTAGGCCTTGACCCAGACCTTGGGACTGCCTGCCTAAGAGGAATGGTTTTCTCAAGCAGACCAGTCCTTGCAGATGACAGCGTCCATGACTTGGAGAGGGTCAGAAACTGGTGGAGAAGGCTGTGGGGTACGAGAAGATGACCATGGTGAGTGGTTCATGATGCAATGGAGGGAAGCAGAGGCCCCTGTAGAGACACGCAGTTGGGGCCGAGGAGGTTCATTTGAAGTACAGAGGGTGGGGATCTTCCCGGTCAAGGAAGCTCAACTCGAGTCATCAGGGAGAGCTTCCTGGAGAGGTGACCCTAAAGCAGAGTCTCAAAGAATCCATAGTCAGTGGGAGTTATGTGAGGGGAGAAGGTGGCGTGGGTGTGATATTTGAAGAAATAGCTTACCTGCAGATTTTGAGGAAGCGTGGTGTTTGGAGAACTTACATGTCCTGCTGTGGAGCCTGAGATGCTTGCTGGAGGGCAGCTGCAGAGGGGTTGGCAAGGTACGAGGGGATCCCGTCAGGTGGGAGTCCAGGGAACATGCTGGGAAATTCCATCTGCAGGAAATAAGGCACCCAGTGCGACCTGAGGTACCCCTGGCCGTTGCCGAGAAAGCAGGCAGGACCACCGTGGACCTGAAGGCCTGGGCCTCATTTGTGACCTGGGGCCGTCCTGAGCCCCTGGGGGACTGAGGGTGGGAAGGCGGGGGCCTGTAAGCGGTTGCCCGGAGCTGTGTGTGTAGTTCTACGCGGGTTACACAGAGGGAGCCCCTGAGCCATGGCATCAGATCCAGAGTCAAGGCAGGAGCACCCCAAGCCCCCATCAGGCCACAATGTGAGAGTGCTGCGTGGGTGTGCTTCGATCACCGGCTCCATGGCCAGAGTCCTAAGTGCCCCCTGGAGCTGATGTTCCATGGCAGCCCCGCAGCGTGGTCTAAAAGTCAGAGCACATACGGAAAATCCTCTGTTCGCTGAGGTTCCCATCCATCTGAAAGTGACTAGTTTTCACACGAGGTAGAAGCCACAGTAGTCTCCAGCCCCTTCTGTCTCCGGCAAGTGTCTAGGGCTCCTGCCTTAGCATCCATCTTGTTCACTTGCACCCGTCACACCTGCAGGACAGGTGCCCAGTGGGGCCATCCCTCGATGGTCCCTAGATGTGAGTCACCAGCTCTGTGGCCTCTGGGAGGGTGAGGTTTGCCTGGATTGGGAAGAACTCTGGAGAGGAGTAGTTTCCGACCAGGAGCCCACAAAAGCTTCACAGGCTGTTGGGTGTCCCAAAGTTATTTGCAAAATGGGGGGTGTGGGGGGCGTGTTCCTGTTTCAAGGGTGCAAGCTCACAGCTTTCTTCAGAGGGTCTGGGGGCCTGTGGTGCTTTGGGATGGGGAGCAGAGAACAGACGTGGAACCCAGCCATCCCTGGAATAGATCCTGCCCACATCCCTTCCCTCACCTGCTGGAAAGCCATAGTCAGCTGTGAGGTGGGCTGGCCTGAGCCAGGTGAGGGAGGCCTGTGTATGGTGCCCACTGTTCTGCACCCAGAACCGTGCCTGGCTTGTAGAGCGTCCTTGAGTGACCAAGCGGGCCCGAAGGTTCGGGTGGTGGCGATGGAGTGGATTTCGGGGATGGTGGGTGGGCTGTGCTCCTGCTCGGGAGGTGCCAGGCCTGCTTTGATCACATAACAGTGGTGATGGTGAGCTGGGCCCACCGGGGGCCCTACCACACAAACACTCCCACAGATCTTCTCAGACCGTGGGAGAAAGCCAGGCCCCGGGATGGATCTGGAAGGACAAGTAAGAGGCCGTTGTGGGGGTGCTGACCAGTGATGTGCCGTAGGTCTTTCCTCTTGAGGTCAGCTCTTTCCTGGAGCTCCAGGGAAGCACCTCCTCCACATGTCCTTTCCCCACTCTGTGGGCACCCGAGTGGATGAGGCAGGCAGGTGTGTCTCTGAGGGATGGGGCGACATGGGAGGTGGTGACAGCGAGCATTATCCTGGCTCTGCTAAGCTCCCTAGGGTGGGATGTCCCCGAAGAGCTGCAGCTGGAGTGTGCTGCTGGGGGCCCCTGGGTCCCTGGGAGGAGGGAGGAGTGCAGACACACTGTGTGCTCTCCTCGTGGGCGGTCCCTGTGCAGTGACTGCCTGGCCTGCATCATTCTCCGTTCCAGAGACACCACTCTATCAGCCAGAGACCAAGGACATGCAGGAGTCAGAGTGGCTGCAAGGGGAGGCGGTGGGGGAAGCAGCATGGGGAGGTGGTCAGGAGCCCCAAATATGGCAGCAGAAGAGGCAGGTGACAGATGTCCCTGCGAGGAAGGACCTGGCCCCGCTGGCACCTTGAGTTTAGCTTCTGAAGCCTCATTTTGGACTTCTGACCTCCAGAGCTGGGAGAGAATGAATGTGCACTGCTTTAAGATGCTGAGTTGGTGGCCCTTTGTCACAGCAGCCCAGGGAGACCAGCACAGAAGTGGTCAGGGGTGGGAAGCTTTCTCTAGAAGGAAACCTCGTTTTAGTAAAGAGGGAGGCAGCTGCCCATGCTCGGTCACCACCAGAGTGGCTTCAGCCAGGTCGGGAACATACTGGTTAATCATGGAGGGAACAGGCCCAGTGGAGGGAAGTGGTCCAAAGCCGCGCCTCTACCAGGATAAAAGCCAGGATCTGACCTGGGATGTGCTGAACCTCCAGGAGCTGCCAGATAGTTCATCCAGAGGCTTGGTCAGCAAACAGGTTTACAAGTAACAGGCCCAGGTGGTGATAGACCTCTAGGCGGGGTGGTAGGCAGAATGATGGTTCCCACAGGGGTCCACATGCTGACCCCCGAGGTCATGACTATTTTAGGATACATGGTGAAGGGGAATCAGGTTTTCATGGACTTAAAGCTGTGGACTCGCTGACCTGAGGATGGGGAGATTGTCCTTGATCGTCCGTGGGCCCAGGTCACAGGCAAAAGGGGGAGGCGGAGAGCCCCAGAGAAAGATGTCACTGTGACAACAGATGCTTCAGTGCTGCCTTTGAGCTAGACGGGGAAGGCACAGGGCAGATTTCACAGCCTATGGAGCCTGGAAAGGGCAAGGGAGCTTCCAGATGGCAGGCCTCCCTGAGGTCATGGCACTGGGGTTGAGCCCTGAATGGCACCCAGGAGCTAGCTCTGCAGGGTCTGAGGGAGGAGCCATCCGGAGAACAGCGAAGGAAGGACTTGGAAGGATGGCCCCAGGACCAGATAGGGTCAGTGTGCAGAGGCTGGCTCCTCACAGTGTGGTCCAGATGCCACCCCCAACAGCATTGGCTGGGGGACAGTTCAACACACATACCCTTGTCTCATCTAGACCTGCTCAGTTAGAGCCCCAGTGGTGAGTCCAGGGATCTGCTCTCGGCAAACACTTGTTCTCACAGTAATCACACAGAAAAGCAAACATGTAGTGTAAAAGTTTCAGGTTTCTGAACTGTCTCGTCATCCTCCCTTGCTTCAATGTGTGTGTCCGCACAACCAGGACACAGCCACAATACTGGAGGGTTAGGGACAGTGCGCCTGATTCCGGGAGCCAGTGCCCCTCACTGTGTCCACAACGTGCTTTGTTCCAGTGCTGTGTGCTGCATGGAGCTCTCCCATCCCCACAGCTCCCTCGGTCCAACAACTCTTCAGCCTTCCCCTGAGGTTGCCAAAGATTATAGGACGTGTGCTGGGGTCCATCTGTGCCTCCCCAAGACGAAGGTCCGTTTATGCATTGTTGGCAGGAGTAGTGCACATGCTTCCACTTGTCCCGCTGCTGGAGGTGGTGGCTCCAGTCCCCATTAGGATGGCATCTGTCACGCTTCTGTGTGGTGAGGCCATGCTTCAAAGGGTGCAACTATTTCATTCCTCATCACATTTTCATTTTTATTTGTATATCTATATGAATTCGTGCTTTCCCATCTTATTCGATAGATTCTAACCCGTCATTGCCATCATTCAATTTCATACTTACATTATTGAATTTGATGGGGCGGGGGGGAGCTCTGTGTCCCGTGGCCCCTCCTGACTTGTCCCCATCATCCTACCAACACTTCCTTGCTTCAGATTCACCCAACCTCGCCAGGCCTGGGATCAACCCTTTCTCCACAGGGCCTTTTCTTCTCATAGTGGAAAGTGGTATTTAGAAGCCAATGTGGAGGTACTAGATGTGTTCACGGCTGTTAGGGTGTCACTGCCTTCAGGTTTTCTGAAAGGACAGAGCTGAGAAATGTATGGAGGATATCATATCACACTATATTACGTATTATCATCATCTCTGTATAAGCATGTGCATCATATGTGTGAGCATATGTGGTGTGTTCTAGATAGTGTAAATCATGCTTATACATGCACATACATGTAGACACACACTATGCTTACACTCTTGTGTCTGTCTCTAGATACCAGAGGCCACACGTTCACATTGACACATCTGTTCAGGTTCAACATGGGGTTCCACTGATGACACACTTGGTGCATTTGTCTCCTAGGGCTGCTGTGACAGAGTCCTGTGCACGGAGTGTGAGCAGCAGAAGCAGTCATTAGCATCCCCTGCTTCTGGAGCCTAAGGCCAGGGCAGCAGGGCAGGTTGTGGTGAGGCTGTGAGGGACAGGCTGTGAGGGACAGGCTAGCAGTGTTCAGCCCCCCTTGGCATGTAGATGCTCAGCCAGTGTCTGCCTTCAAGCTCTCTGTGTTCAGGTGTCTCCTCCCAAGGACATCAGTCACACCAACCCAGGGACCTTCCCGCTCTTGCTAGATGAGCTAACCTCATCTGCAGCAATCCTCTTTCCAAGTAAGGTCACGTTTGGAAGGGCTAGGGTTCAGGGCTTCAGCATTCAATTTGGGGGTGACACATAGAACCATAACACCTGGCTTCTGCTGCTCTTCCTGTTTGTTTGATCAGTCCTCCTGAACGGTACCGACCTTCTGTCTCAGCTGCCACCTTGTCCCCCCCCCCCACTGGACTCTCTTGTCTCTCCTGGCTCTGGATTCTACACCACGAGTAGATGCCATGTGCTCTACTTGGGCTCGGATGGGGACGGCCTCTGGGGTGGCATCCTCCTCATCCTGCTCGGGCACTGACACCATGTCACTCTGCTCCCTGCCAGGGGGACACCCTGTGTGTGGCAGTGTTACCGCTCCTGGCCCCTGGTCCCTGCCACCCTGCATTCTGAATGTGCAGGGAGGACACAGGAAGAGGCAGAGGATAGAAGGAGATGGAATTTGAGTTTCAACAAACTGTCCCATGATTTGAGTGCACTAAAGCCTGTGATCCCTGGACCTACAGTCAATAAATGGGGATGTCAGGATGGGGCTGGAGGCCCCAGGGCCAGCTCTTCGAGGGTCTCATAGGCCTCAATGAGGAGGCTCTATTTTACTGTGTTTTTAAAAGATTTGACAAAAATAGGTTTGTCTGGGGCAGAAATGCCATCATGAATGATATAAGTTAGCTCCAGTCTCTTCAGAGAAGAACAGGAGTCATCCTGAACAAATCACTGGCCTCCCTGTGGGGCCCCCTCCCCATAGCGCTGAGCTTGCTGTCACCCCCGAAGTAACAAGAGCCTCCTTCCCCCGTCCCAGCCTTGCTTCCTGCCACTGCCTCCACACCTCATGTTCGTGTCTGGCTTGCCCAGGATGTGTGGCCTCCATCTGGCTCTTCTGCTTTCCTTCCGTGTACCGGGAAGCCAGCGCAGGGTTTCAGAAGATGGACACCACTAGCTTTGTGCTTTAGATAGATCCGTCCAGTTACTTCATAGGAAATGGGTTTGAAAACGCCAAGAACAAAAGCAGGCTGGTTGGAGGCTGCCACGTTACCTCCAAGGGGCAGAGGGGCTGGCGGGCTCCCCCGTGGCTGGGGCACAGGGAGGGGAGCAGAATGGGGCTGGTGAAGCCGGGTGCATGTAGGTGTGGGACATGAGCAAAGGGCAGGTGTGGGGAGGGGGCTCTTAGGGGTCCGTTTGAGTCTAGCAGGAGTTAGCAGGAGACCCTCACCCCACAGAACGACGTCCAGCAGGCTGGTGAACACACCAGCTTGCAGTGTAGGGGTGGGGTCGGCCATGGTACAAATCTGGGAGCCACCAGCGTTACCTGTGATGTGTGACCTCGGATTGAGATGCTGGGGTGGGGACCAGGGTCTGGGGTTGGTGAGCACTGTCCACATGGGCTGGTGACAGGCTGCAGGCCATTACTTGTGAACACCCATCAGATAGCACCTTGCAGGATGGGAGGAGAACACGGACACCCTGGCATGTACCTGTCCCCAGAAGTAACTGCTCTGTGGGACCACCACCAGGGCCATGACAAGGACCCCTGAGTTGAGGAATGGAGTCCGTGCCTGGCGGACGGCGGGTTCAAGTCCTGACACAGCCCTGGACTTTAGAAGCTTGGTGCTCTCCAACACGGGGACTCCACAGCCCTGTGTTCATGGCTGCCCTGCAAGTGCAGGGCACTTCAGTGTTACAGGTCGTGCCAGGCCCTGACCCATCCAGTCCTCACACGTGCCCTTGGAGGGCCAGAGACGTCTGCAACTGATTCCATGGCCAGGGAAACAGCTCCATGCTGGATTGCTGGGGCAGAGTGGAGGCAGGACCGTGCTGCCAAAGCCCCAGCCCTCTGACCTGTCCAGATCGTGCCGTCCCCACCACTGGCCATGGATGCTTGCCCCCAGCCTTGGCTCCCCTGCTGTGGATGCTGTGCTCTTGCTGATGAGCCAGCATGCTCCACTCTTTCCTACACCCCTGCTGCCCTCAGCCCCTTCTCCTGGCCAGAGCCTGACCCTCTAGTTCTGCCTGCCAGATTCACAGCTCTGGGCTCCCCTGGGTGCTCCCTGCATGCTCTGCCTTTCCACCTGCCCCTTTCTAGGGAGGCCTCCCCGATTGCAACCTCCCTGAACCACCATGTGCCTTTGAGCACATTAGTCTGCCAAGTGCTCTGTTTGTGACAGTCCCTCTTACCTGTCTTGTCTGCAGTGACTCTCATCGGGGGGTCTCCAGGCTCCAATTTATCCTCTTTCCTTGATTAAAGGACCTGGCTCTGCTTTCTCTGAACCATAGAAGCAGATCAGTCCAATGTGAGTGTTGAGTCACAGACTCTTGCGGACCCTAGAGGTCATGTGCTTCGGCCTGCTGTCTGCTGTAGGCACTCTCTTGGCCCCGCTGGCCACCAGGTGTGCATGGAGGCTGTCTGTCACGCATCAATTTGTAGGAAGTCCACAGACCTCTGGTCCCCGAGGGGACGTGTGTGCATGATCCGAGTCTCAGTGCTGACCTGACATGTGCCCCTGTTACCCCCAGACCCTGCCCATCCCCAGAGCATTTGGGGGCCAGCTTCCCGGTCCTGGCAGAAGCCTTTGAGGGGATGTAGGGGTGGGTCTGCTGGATGGCACAGCTCTGAGCTGGGGAACACTTATGCCCAGCCAGTGTGGCTACATAGTCACCAGACCACGTCATTCAGAAATCCTGCTCCTTAAAGGCTCCCTGTGTAACAACCCAGAAAATGCTGATCCACCACATGAGATTGTGTTTTATTTTTCTAGACAGGAAATGTGTTCTTCAGTCACATAGTGATTGTCCTTGACATAATAATGAGGGAATTCGGGATCCCTGGGTGGCGCAGCAGTTTGGTGCCTGCCTTTGGCCCAGGGCGCGATCCTGGAGACCCGGGATCGAGTCCCACGTCACGCTCCCGGTGCATGGAGCCTGCTTCTCCCTCTGCCTGTGTCTCTGCCTCTCTCTCTCTCTCTCTCTCTCTCTCTCTGTGACTATCATAAATAAATAATAAAAAAATTTAAAAAAAAATAATGAGGGAATGCAAATTTAAAGCAGCCTGGGGGACAGCCCTGGTGGCCCAGCAGTTTAGCGCTGCCTTCAGCCCAGGGTGGGATCCTGGAGACCCGGGATTGAGTCCCATATCGGGCTCCCTGCATGGAGCCTGCTTCTCCCTCTGCCTCTCTCTCTCTCTCTCTCTCTCTCTCTCTCTCTTTCTGTCTCTCATGAATAAATAAATGGCATCTTTAAAAAAAAAAATAAAGCAGCCTGGGATGCAGAGAAACTGTTGTTTTCTGGGGGGTGGCCGCACAGGAATAGCGGGACTCACTGTGGACTGGCTGGGCCGTGTCTTCATTGAATTAACTGCTGACGAGGACTGGAATTTACCAAATTAAATTTTAGTGAGTGATTTCTGTTCATATAAATGGCAAAGATTAAACCTCTGTGCCTGCGGTAGGGGGGTGTGGTCGGGCTGACACTTTCAGGGCTGTGCCGCAGGGTCAGGCAGAGCCAAGGTGCCTGCTGCACACTGGAGAAAACTGTCCACACATGGGAATCTGGAGACCCCGGCTCTGGATCAGGAAGGCTGCTGCTTGACCCCCAGCCTTTCCTGTCTCTGTCGAGGACATGTCACCTATAGCCTACCTGGCCACAGTTTCCCCATCTGTAAAATGGGCATGACTGGGGCCATTCACTGATGAGCAGTGGATGGAGTCTGTGAAACATCTGGTTACTGCCTCAGTCTGTGTGGGTGTCAGCCGCTCTGCAGCCCCTGCATGAGGAAGCGGAGCGAGAACAAGCCAGGAAGAACGGTAATTATAATAGATGAGAAATAAGAAAGGAAGCTGTCAAAAAAAAAAAAAAAAAAAAAGGAAGCTGTCCTCTGATGCCCTACTCCTCGCCAGGCCTGGAGATGGAGCCTGCTGCATGACACAGACTGCACTCGACTCCAGCGCACCTCTGGAAATACGCTCCCCTGGACTCAGCCAAATAGCTACTTAATCCAGTGGGTTAGTGGTTAGTTGGGCTGGTGAATGACAGCCAACCAGTTGCTGTGACGCTAAAGCCATAGATGGAAACAGAACATTTGGCAGCTCCGCCCTTGGTGAGATTGAGGAAGCAGTGATAAGAAACAGTGTTTTCTGACCTGTGAGCCGCATCTGTGCGCTAGACAAGACCTGATGAGGAGCATCCACCCTCCCCACATTCAGGACGCTTCCTTCGTCCCTGAGCTCTGGGTCTGCCACGTGCCTCCCTTGGGATGTGGACAGATCCACGCAAGCAAGGACTCAGTATGCGACTGTGCAGCTCGCTGCTGTGCCCTCACCCTGACATGCTTCCCCTCTGTCCCAGGTCAGAGACAAACAGGGAGTGGACCAGCCAGCTTGGTGGCAAGGAACCCTTCTAGGGAAACCCCCAGTCTGAGGCAGAGTGGTCGGGCCCAGCCCAGGCAGCCCCAGCTTACCTGCGGGTAGGTGGACAGAATGGCTGAGATCTTTTTTTTTTTTTTAAAGATTTTATTTATTCATGAAAGACACACAGAGAGAGATAGAGAGAAAGGCAGAGACACAGGCAGAGGAAGACGCAGGCTCCATGCAGGGAGCCCCACGTGGGACTCGATCCCGGGTCTCCAGGATCATGCCCTGGGCTGAAGGCAGCGCTAAACCGCTGAGCCACCTGGGCTGCCCTGGCTGAGATCTTTGTGGCCGGTTGTTACACAGCAAGAACTGACTGGTACAGGGTGCTCTCATAGCCACCAGCTCATCCAGACTCAGAAAAAGCTCCATGATATGGATAGTTTAAGTGATTGTATTTCTCTCTTCCACATGAGAAAACTAAGGGTCGGAGAGAAGAAATGACTTCTCAAGGTTATAAGCTGGTCAGAGAGAGAGAGAGAGCTCAGTGCAAGGTCACATGCTCTCATGCTCTCTTCTCTGTAAGTCAGTAGCTTCTCTCGGGAGCCCCGGGGGGTGGGGAGCCCTGGATCCCAAGGGTAGGGAGAGGCGTTTCTCCCCCTCCCATTTTCACCAAAGCCAATCCATCAGCAGGGCTGGCCCAGCTCAGTGGCCTCCCTGGGAGCAGCCCATGATTGGCCTGTGGCTTGCACCATGGCATTTCCTGTGATCTGGGTTTGTGCCAGAATGTCGCTGGGCAGAGGCAGAAGGCAGTTTGTTGTGTACACATTTAACAGGCAGTAGTGCCAGCAACCAAATGGGGCATCACTCCTGACAGTGTCGTCAGCTCCTAATCAGTGTAATTCATCTTGTCGAAATGATGTCATATCCCAGCGGGCGTGGGCCTTCAGAAATACCAGATCCAACTTGCGCAAGGCCAGAGAGGTCTTCCACTGATTCTGACTCTGGAATCTCAGGATTGTTGATGCCCACTTCAGAAAATGGGAGGGAGTGTGTATAAAAGACACACGGTGGGCATGCCATGGGGCGTCTGGTATGACTTGTCCTTCATTGTCATGGGGCTGAGCCAGCCGTGTCAGACATCTTGCCCCTAGAGCAGCTAGGCAGGGGTGCTGGCCGGAACAATGCCCTCCCCGGGCTTTTTGCTGCTTTGTCATTGCTGTCTCTTGAACAAAAGCCCTGTGGAGTATACAGAGGCAACTTCCAATGCAGTGCTCCCACTTCCTGCAGATAAGGTAGGAGAAACCCTGGTACTGAGCTGGTGCTTAGTGGAGGAACCTTCCAGTGGGTGCTGGGAGTGGCAGCATCACATGTTTGGTAAAACCAGAAATGTGGGCCTCGCCCCAACCCCTCTGTTTCCTGACCTGCGTATCAGCCACTACAGTGCACTGTGGGCACCCATGGACCAGTACCCTACGGAACACATGTTTCTCCTGCCTCCTCCATGTTGACCTCTGCCCAGGGGCCAACTTAGGGGACTTAGGTCAGAGACTAAGGGTCATGACCCTCCTCTACATTCAGTTGTTGGCACTTAGACTAAAGTCCAAACTCCTGCCCCCGGCTTGTGTATGAATGGAGCTCAGCCGGGGAAATAGACTGTGCTGGAGGGATGTTAACAAGACTTTCATGCAAGGAGTGTGCAGGGAGCCTGAATCACTGAAGGGCAGCGGGGAGGTGAGGTAACCCAAGAGTAGCGGTGGCAGGGACCCAGGAGGGTGCTGGTGGCCAGAGTCCAAGAGCTAGGGCCACCCATGGTCCCAAGGCAGAGCCCCGGAGCAGATCCCACCCATAGCAGAGCCCAAGCAGAAGCACCTTTTTCTTCCTTTCTCTCGCCTTCTGACTTCTCCAGCTGGAAGTCCGCTCTGGGTATCTGTTCTGGAGAGGAATGTGTGTGGGCCACGGGTCATGCAAGCATGTGCTGTCACAGGAAGAGGGTAAACCCACTAGATCTGGTGTTCAACAGCCGGCCACACAGTGAACCCAAAACTCAAGTGGAAACAACAGGCCCATCCCTTGGCGTGCGCCATAGCACCTGTGCCCCGAGCTTGCCCTGCTCAGTGTGTTGGGGCCACCCTGGCTTCCCGGCATCTGGCATCCTGCTGAGTGGACCATGGCTGGGGCATCTATGGTTTCGTAAGTTGTTGGTGGGCTGCCCCCGGGAGGCCTGTGCCCGTGGACATGTGGCCACAGGTTCAGAGAGCTGGGCCCTGTCTCCACACCTGTCTGGCGCTTTGTGTCTGAACCCTGCGCAGGAGGCCAGGGGTTCTGTTGTGCCAGCGGCTGCTTTCTTTGATTGCAGCAGGATTGGGCAGCTAGCGGTCTCAACCAGGAGAAACTGCCTTTCACAACCTCTGCAATTTGTAGCAGATCCTCATGTGTTCCTGGTTCTGCGGTCTTTATTGGCCACATGTCTGCAAGTGCTGTGTCTTACGATGCCTTCTCTCTTCCTGGGACTCTCTCCTTGGCACCCGATTTCCTCCCCAAGTTGGGGGTGCTGCCAGGTCTCTATTATTTCTTTGTATCTTCCCTTTATCTGTTTCTCTATTTTCATTCTTCCCTCCTTTTTTTTACTGAGTCATATCCTCAAGTATTCTCAAGTATTCATTCTCAGGGAAGACTCAGGGAGGTCAAGGTTTCTGGGGCCCCCTTTGCCAGCGGCTCTGCTCTTTGAAGGCCTGATTTACAATACTCACCCTGTAAAAGGTCAGCTCTGGTTTCATGTCTGCTTCCCTGTGGGCTGTGGGACTTGGTCTTTCTCTCCTATGAATCTTCAGCCCTTGGGGCAAAAGAATGGGGGTGGAACATGGGAACATTGCTCCCAGACCCTGCAGTCTCCCTGTGTTTCTGAACGCATGGTGCTGGCTGTGCCCAGGGTGATCCCAGGCTCTGCGGTGTGAGTCAGGCTCTGGGTAGGGGGCAGGCCGGTGGAGGAGGACTCTCCCCAGGGAGCACCAAGAAGACTATGACTCATGTCTCCCTCTACATGGGCTAACTGACACCATTGTGTCCAGTCGCTGAGGATGGCGGGGATGTGCAGACACAGAACCAGCCAATGAGGTGCAGTGTGCTGAGGGGGACAAGCCCTGGGTTTGAGTTCCAGCGTGGCCACTTAGCATCTGTGTGTCCCTGGGTGAGTCAGTGAATTTCTCCAGGCCCTTATTTTGGCCCACTGAGTCAGTCTTGTGAAAACCACGCACATGATGAGTCTTTGTGCAGGGAGACAGGTGAGCTGGTGGTAATATTCTGGGGAGTTTGCACATGCTGCACAAGGTCCTATCTGTTTCACTGTCATCTCATGGAGACCTTCCAGTGATCTCGGACAATATTGTAATGTCCCTCCCAGGGGAGCAAAGCAGGACCCATCAAAGTTAAGGGTGTGACCAAGGCCCACCACAGAGCCTCAAAGCCCTGTCTCCAGGGTTGTGGACTGCCCTTCCTGGCCCACGAGCTTCTCTCCCAAGGAATGGAGATAAGCAGCTGCTCGTCTGGAAACCCCTGGGCATTAGGCACTTCCTAGCTTCTCATTTTTTCATGCAGATGGTTTGCTGCTGGCTACACGCCATCTTCATTCCCAGTGCTGAATTCCATGCCAAAGGGCACCATCTTAGGGAAATAATTTAGCCTCCCTGGGCCTTGGATGCCTTAATAATTTTCATGGCCTCCTTTCTCTGGTCTCACCAGAGTAATTACAGGGCCTCCCTGAGACCACAGAGTTCAGCTTCGGGGTGAACAGAGCCTCCAGCAGGATGAAGGGCTGCTTAGACACGGTGGCTCGGAGCTGGTGGAAAGCACGTGACAGCCTGGTCCACTCATTTCCCCTTTCATGTGGGGACACTGAGGCTCAAAGCATGCAGTGGCTTATCTAAAGTCACCAGCCACAGAGGTCAGACCAGAACTTGCCCAACATAAATGGCCACCTTGTCACTGGATGGTTATCTGGGAATCTTTGATCAGGGTCATGGTGTAAAATCCCTGGAGGTGTGGCTTCTGCTCTGCAGTCCTCATGGTTTAAGGCAGGGGAGGCACACATTTTCTGTAAAGGGCCAGAGTGAATAACGTAGGCTTTGCTGGTTGTAAGGTCTGTGCTCCCACTGCTCATCTCTACTCTTGAAGTTCAAAAGAAGCCACAGAGAATATAAATAAATGGGCATGGCTTTTTTCAATAAAACTATTTACAAAGACAGGTGGTGGGCCAGATTTGGTCTGTGGGCCATGGTTTGCCTACCCCTCATGTAAAGATTAGATTTTTTCCAGGATCTGGCCTATTGTCCACGGGGCATCTGAAAAGTCCTCCTTTTGCCAAAAACCGCCAACATGATTGTCAGGGTAAGGGGGTCTCTGTCACGGAGACCAGAATCCATCTGTGAAGTGCCTGGCTGTGCCCCCTGGATGTTTCCTTTATGGAGAGAACCTACAACACATTAATTCTGTGAATGCCTGTGGCCGGTGAGAAGAGATTTGGTGTGAGAAACCACAGGATGTGGCTCCCCTTTCTGCACACAGCGTCCCCTTGGTGCTCCCAGAGCCTCTGTGCTTCTCCTCTGAGATGTCATCACGCTCTCTGGGAATGTCCCATTTTCCTGTTTGTCTGCACTGCTGGGCTGGGAGTCCTTGAAGACAGAATCCATGCCTGTCTGATGCTGTGTCCCTGAGCCCCACTCGGGCCCCTATAGCATCCATGCCCAGTAAACGGTTGTTGAGTACATGGATGAAAGAGTGAACAAATGGATTAGGGAGTTCTGGCTGGGGGTATTAGGAGTCTAGGGGGGCACAGGTGCAGAGGGGACACCAGGGGATGTAAAGTTAGCAGGTCTGCTGGCCGAAAGCTCCTCCACCCAAAGCACCTGCTCCCCAGGGTGTGGAGGGCAGTTGAGGCTCCACTGCCTCTTGACGCATCATGGCCAGGGACTAGGAGATGGATCCTGGCCTGACACCCACCCACCCCCATCCCAGTGCTTCCAGAAGGAGCCGCACAGCCAAGGAACACAACTAGAATGGGAATTATAGCCTATATGGGTTCGATTGTGTTCTCTTGCCCCAAGTAGTATGTGTACTGGAATCCCAACCCCCAGTATTTCAGCACATGACCTGATTTGTTAACAGGATCTTGGCAGAGGGAATCCAGTTAAAATGAGGCCATCAGGGTGGGCCTAATCCAATATGACCAGTCTCCATACAACAGCTGTGTGCCAGCCTGGGGAGGGGCCTGGAGCAGACTCTTCCCCTCCATCCTGCATACCAGAGACACAGAGATGCCCTCCTGCTGCCTGTGCCAGCCAGTCTGTGATGTTGTCATGCAGCCTCAGCAAACTCCTGCAGGGCCCTGGGTTTTGAAGCAGCAACACAGCTGCCAGCATCCTATACCTGCTGTGGAGCCTGCAAAGTCAGGGCCATCACCTGGGCCAGGACCCAGACGGTGTCTCCTTTCCCTCCTGCTCCCCGTTCCCTTTCTTTTGGGTTGGGTGGTGTGATACAAACTGTCCAACATGGCACGTGGCTGCTTAGATATACATTAGTTTTAAAAAAAAAATGAACACCTGGACTTCAGCCCCTCGCATGCAGCAGGCTCTGGGTGATGATGCCGACCTGGCCACCCAAAGCTGATTGCCGAGAAAGGCTGCGTTTGCCTGCTGCCTGTCCGTGTGGGACACCCTGCTTGGCTCGGGCTGTGCAGTCACACTGCGGCTGTCATGGGGCAGTGTTCTCTCCTGGTGTCCATGTCGCTCACAGGACCCATGGCCAGACACGTGTTTCCATCTGTTTTCTATTTTTAGGGGTTACTTTGTAAGATTTTACTTTGTTTTATCATTTTCTGTATAATTACGTAAAATATTCACATGGTGCCAACACAAAAACAATAAAGCCAGCTTTATTCGAGGAAACTGACCCGCCACCTCGGGTCCATGTTCAGCTGTTCTGTGGCTTATCCTTCCGTTGGAAAGAGCAAGCAGGTATATAGTCATCCCCTCCTTTATGTAAGCCGTGTATACTTGTTCTGCCCATGTTTTTAATTTTTAGCTTAACCCCTCCACTTTCCCAGACACCATGCTGCCTCAGCCGACAGGCAGGCCACTCCTGGCTGTGCCGCGTGTAGTGAGACCGCTCCTCCTTGCAGACCTTCCGTTGGAATCGAACTCAGTGACCTGTGGTTACAGCTGGGCTCTGGATCCAGGCCAGGGTAGTTTGCTCTGCTCTTGAAGACACTTGGTGGGAAAGGGTTTTTGAGGCTCCGCTGACACGACAGCCTGGTGATCCCTACCTTGCAGGAGCCCCTGCTGCTCACTGTTGGGTGCCTTGTCCCAGACCTGCCTGGACGGGTGAGCCCTAGGGCTGGGACTGCACAGGATGACAAGCACAGGACAGACTCGGGCTGTGTGAGCAGACAGAGGAATGGGCTCTGGAAGCGCCTTCTTGTTGATTAAAAGCCTCTCTTCTCGACCCAGGGAGCCTGTTATTCTGCTTCCTTCCCCACCCACTGGCGGAGGCTTGGGTTTGGTGTGTATTTCATTCACAAAAATATTAATTGCACTGGGTTCTTAGGCCATGATGCTCTATGAATCCTGCCTTTCCTGAGCTAATGGGGCAGCATAAATAACTCCAGGGTAAGCACTTGGCCTGGCAGCCCCCACGTCAGGCTGGAGTTAATCAGTCCTCTGCTGATGCATTGCTGGAGGCTCTGGGGTCGGGTCAGGGGTTATGCCCATCTGGGGCTAATTACCTCCACACACCAGCTGCTGCAGAGAGCCTGGTGCCCTCTGGTCAGAGGAAGGCAGCCCTGGGAGTTTAGGGCTCTGGCCTGATGTCCCCATTGGCCCACAGATAGATGGAAGTTCACCCAGCTCCCAGAGTGAGCTGGGCAGCCCCAACCCTTCCTCTGGGGCCCCAGGGGTGTCCTGGGAGACGCTGGGGTAAGGGCAGGAGTCCTGTCTGTGGGCCACCTGCGCATGTCCCCAGCATCGGCTCACCTCCCATCTCTCACCTGTGCGGCCCGCTCCTGACCCCTATCTCTTGCTTGCTCTGATTCTTTGTTTCCTCATTTATAGGATTGGGGATGGGAAGGGGGAAGATGATGACCCTGTCTGGCCCAGTATAGGACTCAAGGCATGACCATGAGTTAGCCTTAGACCAGGGCCTGGCCCATTGAAAGTGCTCCCATCTGTGGGGACTTCATCTGTCCTCGTGCTTGGGGAGCACCCATGGTGCCCTGGCCTTCCACCCAGTATGCCAGGAGGGGCTTTAGAATCATCTGATCTGCCAGCTCCGCTAGGGGTTCTCCAGATCCCAGCATAGGCAGGGTTCAACCCTCAGCTCCTCAGACACTCTCAGATGGTAGGCCACTGCCTTCCTACATTGCTGCAGCCAGTGGACCAAACCTGCTAGGCTGGGTCATCTCTTAAGCTGCCTGCTGAGCCCTCTGCTCTGGGGACTTTGGAGACAGTGGAGAGAGGGTCCAAGTGCCAAGGGGTGTAGGACTTCCTCACTAGTGCATTAGACACCACAGTCTACAAGCCCTGCTACCCCTCTGTGAGACCCTCTGGGCCTGTCCAGAGCCCAGGGAGACCAGCTGGTTGGAGCCCTCCCCATGTCACAGAGGAAGCTGTGGCAGTTTGCAAAGGGGAGGTGGTTTGCACAAAGGCACACAGGGCAGTGGAACCCTCTTGTGGCTGCCCAGTTTATTCAGCCTCCCTGGCCCTAGAGTGACGTGCTCCCAGAGCTGACCCTTAGCCTAGCAGCCTCTCCCAGCAAAGGCTGTGCCTCCCCAGCCTCAGAGAGCTGAGCCCAGGCTGCCTTCTGGGGGCAGGGGTAGCAGGGCCCCAGGGGCCCCTTATTCCCAGGCTCCGAGTGGGAGCAGGAAGCCTGAGGCTCTAACACATATTTATTTTCAGAAGTCATTGGGATAAATCCAACTCCCAGAGATCTGGGTTCAATTCATTAAGCCTAGATGATTAATTACAGGGCAATTAAATATCTGATTAAATTAATCCTAAGGTGTTTAAACATTGTTTTGCAAAGAATGTTTGCTCATTAATTAGAATGGCTAAATGCAGAATTAAGCAGGTATGGGGGCTGTGGGAGGGACAAGGGATGGGGGCTCCCTCGGAGGAGGAGGCTCTTCCGTGGAGTCTCCCACTCTGTGTCCTCATTTGCAAATCTGCACAGAGCGGATGGAGTCTTCAGGGAGCCTGGGCAAGGCAGGGCAGGATGAGGAAACCGGAGATCCTGCCCCACTCTGTCGCATAAATGTGAGATTCCAAACACAGGGAAATGAGGCACATTGTTGTTGGGACAGAACAGAAGGAGCAGGGCTCTGGGATTTCAGAGGGAAGGAATACAGTTTACAGGAAGAGGCACAGATCAAATGTTTACTAACAGGTGTTTCCTGGGCTGTCCAGAAATGATGAGATGCAGGGGACTCTGATCAAACAGGCCTTCTGGGCTCTTCTCACTCCTCATTCCTCATTCACGGCATGATGTAGCTATCAGAATAGAGCTCTTCCTGAATTTTTCTAAATTTTTAGGCAGTTTGAGGAAGGTCAAAGTTTCATTCTGAGTTTTATGAGCCTTGATTGCTTTCAACTCAAAATTATCTACATACTAAAGTAGCCTATCTTGGGGCAATTCATTCTGAATCCCAGTGGTGATCCAGACAAAGCAGAGGGTAGAGGACACGGAGTCAAGGACGGAGCTGGCTCCAGTGGTGGTGGGACGGGAGCCTGGCCAGGGTGCGTTAACTGGAGTGGGAAGTGAGGACACTGAGTGCAGAGAGTGCTCATAAACTATGTTGGGGGGCCCAGGGGCAGAGACAGCAGGGTGGTTGGAGGGAGGTAGGGTCAGGGAATGACAGGATGTTTGAGAACAGGAATCATGGGGCGTGTTTATGGTATTGGCAGAGATTTTCTAGGGCGTGAGACCTTGGTGGGCAGGTGCACTAGCTGGCTCCTTTCCACGGGTTGCATTTCTTCTGCTCTCAGGGTGTTGGGGCCTCTCACTGCTCTGGTCAGCACTCATCCTGGGATGGGCTTGCCTGTGGGACTCCCTGGGTGGGTAGCTTGGAGCCCCATCTGCTGGGGGTGGGGAAGCTGCAGGTATAGCTACTCCAGCCACTGGGGGCCCATCGGAGGAGCACTGGCTAGGGGGATGGGAGTACCGGGTTCACCCTGCTTCTGCACCTGCTGGCTGTGGGACCCTGGGCTACTCACTTCTCAGACTCTGGCAGGGTGCCCACTTCCCCTCAGGGAGGAGCATCTCTGCACCAGGTGTTTTGTGAACTAGCCTCTCAGCTTTGTCCACAGCCCCACCTTCTGGGCTGATGTTCCTGCTCTTCCCCTTCATTCTCCAGAGCTCCCTCCATCCCTCCCTCTTAATCCTATCCCCTGCAGCCTCCCCCTACTCAGAGTGGGGTCAGCTGGCCTTCTCTCCCACTGACAGCCCCCTCACCTCGCAGGGCAGACTCAGCCCCGCCCCTCAAGGGCGGTCTCTTTGAACCCCTGGGGCCTCCAGGCAGTCAGAGTCCCAGGCCCTCTTGGCTGCTCCTGAGCACCCATGGGCAGTGCCACCAGACTTTGCACCATGCCTCTACAATGGCATGTCCAGGCTGCCCCCTTACCTTCTGCGCCCACCCACCCACCGCTCTGCTCAGCATTTGGGTCATGGAGAGGATGGTGTTGATTTGCTTTGTGAGAATTAAAACAAAGCAGGGTGGGGGCAGTGAGGGATTCCCAGCCCCCTACCCAGCCCGACAGCCCCGCATGGTTTACTCACCCAGAATCTTCAAATTACTTAAAGCAAATGCACATTACTTCCTGCAGTTGTAGGTGTTTGAATTCTCTAGTTCAAGCTTGAAAGGAGAGGAGATTTCTTGCAGGAAAACAGCGTGATGTGGTGAAAAGAACTTGGGGTCTAGAAACATACTGGAGTTCACTATGGAATTTTTGCCCTGCCGTTTCTTAGCTGCATGTGTTGTAGGCAATGTGTCCATTCATCCATCTGTAAAATGGGGGCATTAGCAGTAGCCCTTCAGCCTGCCCCATAGGTCAGACATGATTTCAAGCAAGGTATCTGCAGGGACGTTTTGGAAACCTGCATCCTAGGGATGGTGGGGCAGGGAGGTGACTCAGCTCACCCCAGGCTGCCCTCATAGCTTCAGGAATGGCCCTTCCTGGGAGCCATCCTGTGCTCTGCTTGGATCCCAGGGAGCACTGAATGTTCTGGCTAATTGGAGCAGAACAAAAGTCTCCCCCAGTGCAGCAAAAAGAAAGCAGCTGGAGAGGATGGGGGTGGGTGCTGCAGATTCCTGAGGAGGGTTGGTGGCTGTTAGTGGGGGAGCCAATAGGAAACCAATAGGGAGTCTCCAATATAGGAGCTGGGATATTGCTAAGATGAGGGGTTATCTGGGTGCAGAGAGTGAGGTTTTCCTTTGCCACTTGTACTTGGGCCTCAGTCAAATTTTAGTCCTAAGTGCCTAGTTCTCCTTTCAAAGAGAGATCATTTGCAGTTAATTCTCTGGTCTTTGCAAGTTTTTTTTTTTTTTTAAAAATTAAAGGTCACTCTCACAGATGCCTGTTTCACCACTGCCATTGGAACCAGGTGCCCTGAAGTGCTTAGAGGCAGAAGGAATTCTATCTGGAAACATCTTTCATCTGCCTGTGTTTACTGGCGTTGTGGAGGAAGAAATTTTCAGTGCCCTTCAGAGTTCTTCCAGCTGCCCTGAGCATCAGGTTGACATGAGACAGACTGGAGAAAGTCAGACAAAAGTTTACATACACACATACCTCCTGAATACATGGGAGAGACCCAGAAAGATGGGGTAACTCCTTGAAATGGCTGAAGCTGTCACCTTAAATACCATCTTCAGCTAAAGATGAAAGAGTAGGGAGTGAGGAGTCAGCTATGGGAGGTTGCCAGGAAAGCATAGTTAACAAGGTTGAGGCCATCATGCAGATTTAAGTCTGTGCCTCCTCCATTGATAAGGGGTCTTAGGATTTATAGTCACCCCCTCTTCCCAGCACAGTGACGGGACACCCTTACAAATGGAGATTCCCTTATGCATGGAAATGTGTCTTACAGAAGGGCAATTCCTCTTTCAGAACTCCTCTTGGGTCTGCATTTTCTTACAAATCACTGGCTTAAAATAATATTCCAGAGAGACATCCTCTGGGGAGGCAGAGTTTGCTCCCCTGCACTGGTCTTCACACAACCATGAGCAGCCTTCAGCCTTTGTGAACCAAAACCCACCTTACTAAAGGGAGGACTCGATCCAACAACATAGGAGTGGGAAGTGGGAGACCTGGGTTGGGGCACAAGCTCTGTCCCTGGTGAGAAATTTGCATGATTCAGTCAACACGAAGAACAAAGTAGATGTAAAATCATCCCCATATCTACCTGAAAAATAAGGTGGTAACATTTAACCACTTAACATGAAGTAAAACTTAAGAATGAAAGGACTCTTCACTAGGATAAAGCAAAAGTAGAAAATCAGCACTGGTAATGTAGCTTCAGAATTAGGACCAAAAATAAATTCCTGTTATCGCTGCACTGATGTTTAATGAATGATAATGAATGAACATCCTGTCGGGCTCCTAAAAAGATTTAAGGTAGTTCAGCTTGATCTTGTTTGGACATTCTAGTTAATTCAATCAAAGAAGATAGATAAACTGGGGGGGAAAGACAATACACGAATCTTGGTGTGGTTAGTGGAAACAGAAGAATAAGCAAAAATTGAGAGTTTAAGAGGGAAGATGAATGCAAAGTGTACCATACATGTTGATGATCTTCCTGAGCATGAGCAGTGGCTGGCAAGTATAATGAAAAAGTCCATTTGTAACAGAAACAGGTGATCGACTTACTTAGGAATAAACATAATATACACCTGACCTCTGTAAAGAAAATTGCAGATCCTGCAGAGTGGGGACAAGGTGAGAGACAATATATCCCACAATGAGTGCATGTCCTATGGGGAGAGTGTGTCAGTAGCTTCATTTGCAAACACAGCCTCCCTCCAATCAATCCCAAGCATATTTTTCTGAACTCTGTGGATTCTGGAGAAGCAAACAGATGAGGATTTCAAAGAACATTTGAAAAATAAAAAGAGTAAGTTAGAAGGCCTCACCTTTTCGACATTAGAACACTTTATAAAATAATAATTAAAAAATAAATTAAAAATGAATGATGTGGAGAAACTGGATAGCATGGAGGAATTTTAATTTAGACAGTCCCATGCCAAAGCAGACAGCTGATGCCTCAAAGAGACAAACCTCTTTTTTAAAAAATAGAAAAGTTAGCACATAATGAAATATTTATCATTCTTATGAAGAAAGACCTCTCTCTGCTTTGAAGCAATACAAGAAACCACAGAGGGAAACAGGGAGAGTTGACAGCAAGAACAAAGCAAACATTCCTGTACGCAGAGAAAGCAGGGACTTGAAACGCTGTGGAGAGGAAGGTGGTGGCACTAGCTGGGCTGGGGGGGGCTGTTAATAACCAGGCCAGACAGGCATGCATTATAGTTCACGAGGGAGAAAATGATCATCCCGTAGCAGGTAGGCACCCTGCTCACAGGGGCTGCTCCCTCAGGGGAACTCCCGGGTACACAGCACTGGGAGAGGCAGTAACACTGCTGCTGATCAGGGTGGTCTCGGGGTGCTGCGTGCTCCCTGCTAAACCGGCAGAAAGCACCCCCCGGGACTTGTGCATGTCACAGGCCACCACGGCAAGGTTGGGGTCAGGGCATGGGATGTGGGGCTCTGGTGAACTCAGTTCCTCTCAGGGGTCAATGTCAGCACTCTGTAAGCAATTCCTATGCAGTTTGGGCAGAAATACCCGTCCTTTGGCCTAATCAGTGTACCTCTGCAAGGAAAAAATTATCCCCCCAGAGATGTGCAGTGCGGCATTCGTCATACTGACAACTTGGCGGTAACTGATACACCCAGTAATGGGGGATTGTTTAGTATTAGGGGCATCTCTGTGTGTTATTTTGTGCAGCTATTAAACTTGATTATAGGAGTGCTTGAGTGGCTCAATCGGTTGAGCTTCTGACTCTTGGTTTCCACTCAGGTCATGATCTCAGGGTTCTGGGATCAAGCCCTGTGTTGGGCTCCCTGCTCAGCAGGGAGTCTGCTGTTTCCTCTCCCTCTGCACCCCCCCTCGTGTGTACATGCGCTCTCTGTCTCAAATAAGTAAATCTTTTAAAAAGTTTGATTATAAAACCTATGTGGAAACATAAAATATGTTTATTAAGTGTTGTTAAATGGACAGAACCCCCCCCCATGCAAAATTACACACATACTACACTTGCAATGAGGAAAAAAAATGCATCTCTGTGGACAAGTGCCGGAAGGAAGTAGATACAAATGAGAGTAGCTTTGTTAGGGTGTTACTGTTGTTTCCCTTTTAAGCACTGGTGGATACCCCCCAAGGCTGGTGGGGTCTTCCCACCCACAGGCCCTTCCCCGGGCCCCCCGGGCACCAGTTCCTCAGGGGTGGGCCCTGCCTTCCTTCTCTAACACAAGTGTGTGTCTACACCCCACCCCGGATGTGCACAGCCAGGCCAGCAGCTTCCTGGGAGCCCCAGAGTCCCCTGTGCTCCCAGCAGCTGCGAGGCCTGCAGGTCCACCACCTCTGTAGGATCTCACTGTCCCCCAAGTCATCGCTGCAGTTCCCAGTGTGGCCAGCTCAGCCAAAGGGCCAGAGTGGTCAACCCTAGAACCAGCAAGGAGCCCCCTGGGAGCCAGGAGCCAACCACCCACGGCTGTCTTGTGGGTTAGGCCAGCCCTGAGAGTGGGGCCCTACCTGAGAAGAGCACCAGGCCGCCTGCCCCAGGCCTGCAAGTGCCAGGGGCTCCAGGCTGGGCTCTGAGACCTCCATGCCCCTACCATTCCAACAGCCGCCTGAGTGTGTGCGTGCGTGAACCGGGTTCCCCTTCTCCTTTTCATGGCACATTGCTTGTCTCCTCTGTCCTGGCTTCAGTGGGGCCTGCCCATAGGCCTCAACCATTAACTCAGAGCTTGTGGCCCCTGCCCCTCCCTCTCCAAGACTGTGTCTAGGGCCTGAAGCCTCTTGGTATGAATCATATGGATAAAAGAATAACCACCAGGTGGACAGCACTTTACAGTGTACAGGATGCTTCCATGCATACTTGTCTGTGCCCTTTATTCCCACAGGACAGTCTCTGCTCCCAGCTGATCCTAATGCTGAGACTGACCCCCTCCCTGCTTTCCACAGAAAATATAATACCACCGATGATGTCGTGAATTTTGTAGGGTTCCTGAAGATTCCAGGAACGCAGGGAGAGACTGCACAGAGCAGGGCATGGTGGCACTTTGCTGGCCACGCCGTGGGAGCTGGCCTCCTGGTGGTGGACCTCCTCAGCCTGGGTGTGGGTGGGAGCCTCCTTGCTGGGGGAGTTCTCTCTTGGGGGCTCTCTTCCTGAGTGGAAACTGGCCTGCCCTGTGACGCCAAGCAGCTGCATTTCCCCCTTGCAGGATGGGGATCGGGATGGGGACGTGGGGACTCAGACCACAAGTGCGCATGTTCCTGGGCCTCCCGAGGGTCTGCAGCACCTGGTGGGGAGGCAGGAGAATCTTCCAGATGACTGGGCAGCTGTCCCCTCTGGGCAGGCAACACCCTGCCTCTGGCCTGGCAGGTGCCTCTGGGTGGCACAGCTCTGGTGAGGGCTGTGCCCCTTCTGTCCTGGTCACTCCATCTGGAAAGCCCCCTGAGCTCTGCAGTTAGGCCCTCCCAGCAGTTTCCGCCCCCAGGCATCACCTGTGTGGCTTCCCCATCAGATACTCCCCCTCCTGTTTCTCTAGTTCTGGAGCCTTCCTGCATCACAGCCCTGCATTCTCAGCAGTTGCACTGGCTGGGGTCCCTGCCCTAGCACAGATGGTGTGGGGTGGGCCGGCCCTTCCTGGGGAGGATCATGGCCCCGTTCAGGGACCACCACTCCTTGGAGCTGTGTCCTGTACTGGGGGAGGTGGGGTGACTACTGCCGTATTTCTCAGGAAGTCCCAGGAACCCGGGGCCCAGGGAAGGGGAACTGAAGGTCCTGGGCTCCAGACCAGCGTGGGTCAGGTGTTTAGGAACCCCAGAAACCCAAGAGAGCGACTGTGTTAGAACTCGGGACCTGGGCCAAGAGTGGACGTGGGGTCTTTCCTCAGTGTGGAGACTCCCCACCTGCTCCTCCTTGGTTGGGCCCCTCCTTCCGTGCTCTGCTCATGTCACATCTCCTTATTCCTCGCCTGCCCATATAAACACGTGCACACCTGGTCCCCTCCTCTCACTCACATGGTCCTTTCATGCCCAGCTGTATTGAGGCACAGTACACCCCACACTTTGGCAGTGTACAGTTTGGTCGGCCTGATGTACACACGCCCACGAAGCCATCAGCACAGTTGGGACGGTGAACACACCTGTCACCCTGGAATCTTCCTCCTGCCTCCTCTCCACCCTGAGCCACCCACGGACCTGCTTTTGTCCACTACAGACCAGTTAGCGTTTCCGAGAGTTTTGTAAGCAGAATCCTCCTCCTTTCCCCCTCTGGCTTCTTCAGTCTGGTGTGAACACTCTCCATGCTGCAGGGTCACTAGTGCTTCCCTCCTGTCCTATGCACTCCCCTGTGGTTGCACACTTGGTGTATTTACAGTTCTGGGCAATTACAGATGAAGCTGCTGTGAACATGTGCTCACAAGTCATTGTAAAGACATGGTTTTGCATTTTTCTTGGGTATGTACTGAGAGGTAGAGCCGCCAGATTTTTATGGCAGGTATGTGTTTAGTTTTCAGTTGAACTGAAATTTTTATTGAGATAATTATTAGCTCACCTGCAGCTTTAAAAAATAACAGAGATCCTGTGCGTCTTTCCCCATTTTCCTGCAGGGATAACATTTTGTAACATCACAATGGGGGTAGTGACATTGATACAACCCACGCATCCTGTTCCAGTCCTCCCCGGGTGACTCATGTAACTGTTACTAATATGTATGTGGGTCTTCAGTTATGATACACAGTGTATCACATGTGTAGACTCTCCCCATAGCTGTGTCTGCACGGTTCCAAGCACACACACCTCCCTCCTGTCCCTGCCCCTTTCATAACCCCAAGCAATCACTCATTTGTTCTCAATTTCTAAAATTTTGTCATTTCAGAATGTTATTCAAGTGGTTCCGTACAGCCTGTTCCCTCCTGACCCAGGCTCCCTCCCTCGGCTCCCCAGAGAGCCTTCCAGGCGCTGTGCATGTGTCCGTGCTCAGCTCCGGCTTATGGCTGAGTGGTGTCCTGTGCCGGCTGCACCTAACTGTTCATCTGTCCAGGACATCCGGCTTGATCCAGCGTTTGGCTCTTAGGAATCATGCTTCCGCAAACAAGTCTGCACAGTTTTTTCTGTTGGACGTAGCTTTGGTTTCTCTGTGACGTGAGTCCAGGCACGCAGTTGCTGGGTAGTATAACACCTGCATGTTGCCTTTTCCTAGAGGTGCTCCCTACTTTACATTCCCACTGCAACTCGTGCGTGATCTGGACTCCCCACCTCCGCACCAGCATGTGGTGCTGTCCCTGTGTTCTGTTTCTGCCAAGCTGACACCATGCAGTGGAGTCTCGCCGTGATTTTACTTTGCACCATCCTGGTGACTGATGACGCCGAGCATGTTTTCACGTGCTTACTTCCCACGTATACATTGTCTTTGGTGAAATGTCTAGTTACATATTTTGCTTATTTTCTGATGGGATTACTCATTGATTTTGGCTATTGGCTTTTGGCTATATGGTTTTCTCCTTTTTTTTTTTTTTCCTAAAAGCTTTATGGTTTTGAATTTTAATTGATTCTCTGGTGCTTTTCAAGTTAACTTTTGTATGAGGCATGAAGTGTCAGGAGAGGTTCAGTTTCTGCCCGTGAACATCCTTCCTCCACTGAATTGTCCGCATGCCCCTGTCAGACATTGGTGGTGCACTTTTGTGGGCTTGTTTCTGTGTTCTCTGTTCTGTTCCATTGATCTGTGTGTCTCTCCCCATCGCAGGCACCATAGTCATGGCCTTAATTACTGTGGCAGTGGTATGGAACAGTAGTGATCCTCCCACTCGGTTCCTCTCTGCCAAGATTGCTTTAATTACACTGGGGTCTGTGACTCTCCATATAAATTTTAGAATAAGCCTGTCTACGTCCATAAAAACCTTGCTGGTGTTTTGACAGAAATTTCATTAAACCCATAGATCAATTTGGGGCTCATTTAACTGCGTTAGATCTTCCAACCTATGAATACAGCTCATCTCTCCACTTATTTGGGCCTTTCCAATGCCTTCCATCGGCATTTTGTGATTTTTAGCATGCCGATCCTGTGCACGTTTTGTTAAACGTGTAACTAAGGGTTTCATGGTCTCCGAGGTGGTTGTAAATGGCTTTGTGTTTTTAATTTCAGTTCTAGCATATTCATCATTAATGTATAGAAATGAAATAGATTTTTGTGAGTTGATCTTATATCCTGAGAATGCGCTGAGCTCATGTATTAGTTCTAGGAGTATTTTGTTGATTTCCTGAGATCTTATGCATAGATAATTGTGTCATCTGCAAACAGAGACAGTCTATTCTTCATTTTCAGCCCATTTGCCATTTATATATATATGTATTTTCCTGCCTAGTGCAGTAGCTGGAACTTCCAGGACTCCAAACAAGCCATGGGGATGCTCTTGCCTTGTTCCTCGTCGTAGGGAGAAAGCGTCACATTTTTAACCATTAAATATAATGTGAGCTGTTGCTTTTTTTATAGCTGCTTTTTATCAGTGAGGTAATTCCTTCCTATGTCTGTTTTGTTTTTTTAAATCACGAATGACTTGAATTTTGTCAAGTGCTTTTTCTGCATTCATTGATAGGATCATCGGATTTTTCTTCAATTTGTTGATACAGTGGATCACATTGATTGTTCTGAATATTCAACCCTGCATACCTGGAATAAATTCCTCTTGGTCATGACATAGAATATCTCTTATACTCCATTGAATTCACCTTGATAATGTTTTGTTGAGCATTTTTTCATCTTAATTCATGAGCGATATTAGTCTGTAGTTTTCTTTCTTTGTATTCTGTGTGACTTTGGTATCAGGGACATACTGCCCTCGTGAAATAAGCTGGCAAGTGCTTCCTCCTTTTCTGTTTTCCAAAAGAGATTGTGGAAAATCAGAGTTAGCTTTTTCTCCAGCTTTACTGATGAATAATTGATGAAAAATGTATGTATTGACTGTGAACAGTGTGGTGTTTTGCTGAATGTACGTGCTGTGAAATGCTCACCAAGTCAGGCCATCATTGTGTCCATCACTGACAGTTGTTTATGTGGTGAGAACGTTCTTCTCTCCTGGCGGATTCCAAGTGTGCACTATATCATTGTTCGCTAACATCACCATGCTGTAGGTTAGATTTCCAGAACTCCATCTCACATAACTAATGCTTTGTCCTCTTACCCAGCATCTGCCTATTTACCCCTAGTCCATGGTGGCCACGCTTCTGCTCTCTGCTTCTGTGAGTTAACTTTTAGATTCCACATGTAGGCGAGATCATGCTGTATTTATCATTCTGTGCCTGCTGGTTTCGTCATAATTTCCTGCAGGGTCACATGTTGTCCGAAATGTCAGGATTTCCCTCTTTTTGAAGACTGAGTAATATTCCACTATGTGTATACACCACATTTTCCTTATCTATTCATTGTTGGTGGACACTTGTGGATGATCCCACGTCTTGGCTGTTGTGAATAATGCTGCAGTGGACATGCGGGTGCAGGTATCTTGAAGATAACACTCCTTTGGGTAAATACCCAGAAGTGAGGTTGCTGGATTATATGGTAGTTCAATTTTTCTTTTTTTTGAGGAGCCTCCATACTGTTCTCCAGAGCAGCTGTACCAGCTTGCATTCCCATCAACTGTGCACAAGGATTTCCCCTTCTCCACATCCTTGCCAACACCTGCTATTTCCTGTGCTGTTGATTTTCGCCATCCTGACAGGTATGAGGGGATACCTCATGGTGGTTCTGATCTGTTTTTCCCCGATGCCAAGTGATGTTGAATATCTGTTCATGTGCCTGTTAGCCATCTGGATGTGTTATATATATATATTTATATATATATTTTAACATTTGGTAGGATTATCCCAAATGACTATCTGGGCCTTGAGGATTTCTTTCAGGGGAACTTTTAATTATGAATTCAGTTTCTTTCATGATTATGGGGCTGTCTAGACTATATCTTTAATCTTGGTTAGATTTTGGTTAAGTTTTCTAAAAATCGGTCCATTTCTTGTTTGTTGTATTAGGAATTGTAATATTCTTTTATTATCCTTTTCATGGCTACACAGGCTATGGAGAGAATATTCCGTATTTAATTTCTGATACTGGACAAAAAGTCAGTAAAATTTACAAACCTCTGACAAAATTGACAAAAATTACAAGAAAGAACCAGATTTTTGTTTCATTGATTATTTTTCTATCATTTTCTTACTTTCATTGATTTCTGCTCTGATTTTTGGTTTTCTTGCTTTTCTCTGCTCTGGGTTTATTTTGCTCTCTTTTCCAGTTTCTTGCGGCAGGGACTTAGATAACTAGTTGGAGATTGTCCTCATTTCTAGTGTATTTAGTGCTTAAACATTTCCTCTTTAGCCCTGATTTAAAATCATTGGTTCTCAGCATGACAAGTAATTTCTGATTGTGTGCCAGATGTGTCTTTTATATTAGGAGATATTGGTGGCCTCTATTTAACTTTTTTATTTGGGAGGGAGTCACCCTGTTACTTTTGGAGGCAGTGGTTCTGATGACAGCCTAGTATGAAGAGCTCTTGTGGCGTCACTTTGGTCGTCTTGGTTCATCTGGAGCAACCATGGCTTCCACTGGCTCCTGTTGGTGCTGCCAGGCCCCTGGAGATAAAGAGGCTTCCTGGCGGAGCCCTTGCTGTGCTGGGGGCTCCTTTTCCAATGCCACCGGCCACTCTGGGATCTCCTGGCAGGAGTGGGGGTCTGGGGCTTGGTGTAGGGGAGAGAGCATCTGTCCTAACTATTCACTGTAAGCAGGGTTCCTGCTGACACCCCTGTGGGTGGGGCTGCCATTGCTTGCCTGCACAGAGCCTCCTGCAAGGCACCTCCATGTCCATTCTTGCTGTTCCTCCCAGACCCCCAGCTCTGTTCCCACATGAACTTTGTCTTCAGCTGAGACGAGGGAAGATGTGATTTATGCCCATGTGTTGCTTTCAGCCACAGCTGAGAATACAACTGGTCACAGGTCCTGGGCAAAGGACCAGCAGGGGCTTTGGGTGTGAGCCAGGTGGGCCTTTCAGAGAGGGTCAGTGCCTGGGGGTGATGGAGCTTCCAAGTTTGCTAGAGTTCTAGAGCATAGGTATGTATTCCGGCAGCCTATACTCACGTCCCCGTTTCTGCCCTGATGCTTCCACAGATGCATGTAGAGGCCGAGAAAATTAGGGCCATTCAAGTTTAACATTGGCACAAGTACAGCCATTGTAGCTTCGGCAGCCATCTCAGGCCACTGTGACCAGGCCACTGTGACCAGGTACTGAAGTCTACCTTACCCCGGCTATAGAAAAAAACACAAAGCACGCCCTTATTGGAATAAGGAAGCAAGAGCTTGTGAGACCTCTTTACTGGAGATTCTCACACCCCAACCCTTACTGAAAAACCCCACCTTACCCCTAGACCAGCCCTTAAAAACCCAGCTGTAACCCACCTCGGGGTCCAAATCCCTGCTCTGCTATGTCAGGTATACTTGGACCCAAGCTTGAGCTTGTTAATAAACCCTCATGTACTTGCATCGGTGTCGGCTCCTTGGTGGTTTTCTTGGATTCGCAATCTTGGGCACAACAGTGCACAGGCTGATGGTCCACTTGGACCTCTGCCTCATCTCTTTTCCTTTCTGCTTCAGCCTGTGCATTTGCTTCTTCCTCCACTTGGCTCTCATGGTGCAGAGGTTTCTAAGGAGATGGCTCTAAGGCTGAGCTGAACTTCATCACTTGATGCAGAACCCTGGGGTGGCCTCTAGGGCTGCAGACCCTCCACTGTCTGCTCATCTCTGACCACGTTCTTTCTCCAGCTCATGCCTCAACCTCATGACCTCCACGCGTTTCCTGGCCCAGGCCTCAGAGCCTTTCACTCCCTCATGACTCGGATCTAAGACCCCTTTCCTCTCCTTCCTGGTCATTTCCTGCTTCTTCATTCAGTTTCCAGAGCTGGAGTTCCTGGATTTAAATCTCAGAATCTCCACCAGGAGGATATATTCGTTTCTCCCCCACCTCATCCCCATTCTCCATTCTCCCTTATTTCTTGTAGAAATGGAATTCCCTCTCAGATTTCTTCTGGCCACAAGGCTACCCCATGGAAGCCGCATGTCTCCAACTCCTCCTGCCATGCCTTTCCCCCTCCCACCGCAGACTCTGCTGCACGTATCCCTGGAGCTGTGAGAGGCAGGGAGACAGGTGGGGAGACCCAGCGTTCCTGACTGGTCCCATGGCACAGAACAGGCTGCGGATCCTGGGCAACCTGCCTGGTGCATGGGGAATGAGCCTGGGAGCAGATGATAGGCAGGGCTGACCTTGCAAGTCCTGTTGGCCACAGGAAGGCTCCCTTAGTGATCTTGATAGTTTTGAGGAGAAGGGTCTGTTTGAGAAGGTCTGGCTGCTGTGTGGGGATGCACTAGGCTGCCAAAAGTGTAGCTGGCAGGGGATGGTGAGGATGAAGGGCAGAGCAGCAGTCCCGAGTGTGAGTTGGGGGAGCAGCTCCTGGAGCCCCACCCACGCCTTCAGCAGGACAGGAATGCCGGTGTGCAGCTCAGGGCATTTGCCAGGACAGAGAGGAAGGCGAGGTTTGGGAAGAAAGATCCTGAGGGCAGTTTTGGATTTGCCGAGTTGGGGGCAGTTTTGTGACGTCAGGCAGACAGATGGGTACACAAGGGCAGGGCCCAGAAAGATTGGAATTTCCTGAAAAGGATTTATGAGCCTGATGGTGGGGCCTGGAGTCCTGTGTGAGCCCCATCACCCAGGGATAGTGCGTAGTCAGAACACAGGGCTACAGAGCATAGGTGCTGGATCCAGGCATGGGATGAGCACCAGAGATGCACACCCATCAGAGGAAAAGCAGGAGAAATGTAAACTATCATCCTGGAGAGGGAAAGCCTGTTTGTGCGAGTCGTGAAGGAGAAAGGATACAATTCCCACATTCTGTAATAAGAAGACACCCTCCTGGACAACCGGACACAGAGCCTGACAGAACCAGACCAGTGCACCCAGCTGGTGTGACCCATGCTCCCAAGAACCAGGTCCAGGGAAGTCAGCAAGGAGGGCTCCACACCCATCAGTCTGGCAAACCTTAAATGCAAGAACTACAAGCACAGTGGAGCAAAAGGGACACTTGTATCCTGTTGGGGAAGTGTGTTCAGAGGAGAGTTTGGGAGAACGAGTCACAACTCTAACCAGCAACAGAACCTATTGTAGACACAAGCTCGCGAGCCCACATCAGGTGCCCTGAAACAAGGGAAGGCTATGAAGTATTTCTACAGAATGGGTTAGAATGGACGTGGAAGTAATCCAAGTCCACAGGCGCACTGGTCAGAGGATGCCCCGTTTGTGAGGGGTAGTGATGGTGGGGGCGGGCAATCTCTCTAGAAACCCCTGCGTGGTCTGAAGCACACTAACAAGAATGCTGTCTTGCCTTAACTGTGGATAAAACAAACTATCAGACAGAAAAGGAGAAATCCAGAGTTGGCCTGCGCAGAAAGAAGGCTATGGCTGTCTCGTGTCTGTTCCGCTGGCTGTGGAGCAGGCCCTCTGCACCTGGGTGGCAGGTCCAGGC
Organism: Nyctereutes procyonoides; assembly: GCF_905146905.1. Taxonomy (NCBI): domain Eukaryota; kingdom Metazoa; phylum Chordata; class Mammalia; order Carnivora; family Canidae; genus Nyctereutes; species Nyctereutes procyonoides. Next base: position 58,662,949 of record NW_026575140.1, on the reverse strand, counting down.
TCTCCGTCGGGGGCAGCCAGGAGAGCTGCCTCAAGGGGGGGGGGGGGGCACACCCGGGAAAGCGCTCTGACCTCCTGCTCAGAAGCCCCCATTCATTCACATAGCCTGGCAGCATATTTTCGAATAAATCACAAGCACAGCAGTTACATTCTCTAAACCACACTGGAAAAAGGATTATGGTATTTACTATGGGGACAGGAAAATTGATTCTTGCCCAGAAGATCTGCCAGGTTCTTGATTTAGGGAGCTGGTGATCAGCACAGGTTAGCCCTGATTTATATTGGCTTATTCTCCCCACAGCCCCCTCTCCGGGGTCCAGGGACACTTGGTGGGATGGCCTGGAGTGAGTACTGTCCCACTGGGTCCCTATGAGATGGCGCACCCAGGCCATGGGCACAGGCAGAGATCACTTCCCACCACCACCTTCCACTGCACCCCTGATCCTGACCCTGCCTGGTGGCTCCTGGCACCCCTGGGTAAAGTCCGACTTCTTAACCTGGAATTACCAGACCTCCTGGTGGGGCCTCTGCCACCAGTTGGTCCTGCTTGTGGCCCTGGCACTTGTCCCCGTACATGACTGGTTCTCTCTGCCCTTGGGCAGCTCATGGTCCAGTGCTGGACACTGACCTGTGGTCAGTCCCGAGAGACAGGTGGGCTGAGGCGCGTGGAGGAGGCAACATCCATTCCTCTCCCCACCTGCCATCTGTGCACCCACGATGTCCTCAGGTCACCTTTTGGTCCTCGTGCCTCACTCACCATCCACGTGCTCTTTCTGCATTTCCTTAGAGCCCGCGCGGGGCCCCAGGACTCATGGCAGCCCAGGCACTGTGCGCCGACCTGAGTGGGACTAGCACTTGCCCTTGAGAAGGAATGTCTAGCTCACCAGGTGCTTCCTTAAGGGTCACTGAAGGATCAGTGGGTGGTGCAGTCCCAAGTCCAAACAGTGGAGTTTGGAACTTGGCTGTGGACCAGGTGGACTTGGGACTGCACCCCAGTACCTGGCAGCAGGCCCCATGCAGACCTCTTGTTTTCTCTTGAAGCCAGCACTTCCAGGGCCACCTCCTGGCCTGAGCAGATTCCATTTGGTCCGGCTCTTACCCACCCTCATCCGGGGGGCCCCCCAGCCCTGCCTCCAGCCCCCTATTGTGTTTCTCTCGGCCTCGCTTTCCTCAGTGGATGTTGCCTGGATCTTCCTGTGCCCCAGCCGCAACAGAGGTGCCATGGAACACAGAGGAGAGGCTAATACACGTGTGTCCCAGCTCCGCCACACTCTGGCAAGGGAGCTCAGAGTCCCAGCTGCCAGACACAGAGGTTTGCGTTTGGGTGGATGTTTTTCATGGTTTTCTTCAAGAACAACCATGAGTGTTTGTGTAACTAAAAAGCACATCATGGTGATTTTCCTAAAATAAAGGAAGAGTTTATTCCATCATGATGAAGGTAAGATTCTTGGGAGCAATTGTGAGGTATTGCGACGTTTCCTGTATGAGAGTCAGGTGGCCTCCAGTTAGCATTGCCAGCGGATGGCCCCCCAGATCCGGCCTGCATGCCCTTCGTAGCTGGGAATTTGCTTCCTCCCACCAGCGCCAGCTGGCAGCTGAGAGTGTGTCCACTTCCTCCGACCCCACCCTCGGCCACTCCCCCCGCGCCTGGCCACTCTTCCTGGGATGGCACCCCACGGCCCTGGACACTGGGGCATAGGCACTAGTCCTATCTTCCCTGGGTGAGGCTCAGCCCACCCCCTAGCCCACACCTGCAGGTGCAACTCACCTTATCTGGACAGCAGCAGAGTCTCCTGATGGTGACGCAGGGAGGATCCGGGGAAGATGCAACCTGACACCCACCCCTGCCCACCATGGGTGGCCTCTGCTGGTGTGGGGAAGCAGGCCAACCGGCCAACGACCAGTTTGTAAGTTATTTTTTTTTAATTTGAGTTTTGCTACAGCCATTCTTCCTTGTTCTCTCCCATCAGAGGTTGAGGGGCTTGTGGGTGTTGAGTGGCACCCAGCTGCCCTGGAGTGGAGTAGCACCTCCTGGGTCTCAGAGCTCTGTGGGCTCAGCTGCTCCAGCCTGGCCAGAAGCCCTATGCCACTTGCCGCAGCCAGGTGGATGTGGTTGTGGACCTGCGAGTACATGGAGGAAGTCACTGCGGGCACAGGGAGCAGACCCAGCAGAGGGTGCAGGACAGGTGTCTCCTCCAGAAGAAGATCCAGCAAGAGGCAGGAGACAACTTAACAAAAATAAATAAATGAGAACATAGGCAAGAGCTCCTGTGGAGATCCCACAGGAGCAAGGTAACACCTTCCTGAAACTTAAAAAAAAAAAAAAAAGTGTGGTTTTTGAATTTCAAAATATATACACAAATTGGAACACTGTCTTTGTTGAGAATTATAGTGATAACAGCTTGCAAGATCAGGTGTGGAAGTATTGAAAACAGCCTAAATACACGAAGGTGGAAATCAGGGGGAGAGATGGGAGGAGGGAGGGGGAGGCGCAGGCCCGTGTGTCCGTGTGTGAGGAGAGGTAAGGAACTCTCATCCTGGTTGGGCCACAGAGGAATGAGTCCTTCCCTGGAGAAGCTGGATGAAGTGAGGACAACACCGTACAGCAGTGATGTGGTGGGAGAGGAAGCTTGTTCTGTGAGGTGCTAGATTTGCTCATCTCTGAGGATATCGCCACCAGGACGAAGCCACCAGGAGAAGCTTGTGATGACACGATGGCAGAAAGCCTGGACCCAGGGTCAACCACAGGAGGGGCAGCCCTTTGGCTGCGTGGTACTTGTGGTGGGGGGTGTACTCACCTGCCACACATTTGTGCTCCAGAGGCCACTGCTTGCGACACTCCCCATAGCCCATGGTGCACACTGTCACTGTGTCCATTTCACCCATGGGGCTGAGGCTCCAGAGTTGGAAGCCAGGCCCGTCCTGGCCGCCCCCCAGGACCACACCTGATGGCGGAGCCAGTCCCGCATCTGTGGCCTTTGGGGGATGTGACCTATTTTAGTATTCTTAGCAGTTTTCAAAATATCACTGATTTTTTTCCAGCAGAACATGGTTTACCTGTGATGGAGCCGCTACCCCCTCCCACCCCCCACCCCACCCGCAGACCTGCCTGCTTGTGGACACAGTGACTTGGCTCAGACTCAGGCCTGCCACTCCTGGTGGCCAGAATCGTGGATGTCTCCTGCATACGGAGTTCACAGGCACCACCAGCTGTGTCTACCTGCCTGCAACATCTTTGAGGTGATAGATGCTCAGTGGGATTAAAATAATCTGGTTCGTATGATTGGCATCAAGGTAATTAAAAAGTAATTAAATTAATCAAAAGTAAAACATAATTAAGGTTAAAAGGATAGAAGTGGGGCTTGGCCTCAGGGACGCATTTAGCTGGCCTGGCTTCCCACGTGCCCACTCTCAGTGGCCATTTGTGTCAGGGTGTGAGTGTGCTGCCCACGTGACGGTGCCTTCAGGGCCAGGGGGCGTGGGGTGAGGATGCCTAACAAGTGTCAAGTTATCTTCACATCCAGTGCCCAAGAACTGGAAAGGCACCAAGTATCTGATGATAAGGAAGTCAGGCCCGCTCAGCAGGTAGTCCCTGCCCTGACTCCGTGTTCAATTCCTGGGGGCCCTCAGACACCCCCCCCCCCCGCCGCAGTTAGCATGTGCATAATCTGTGCAGGTCCCAGGCTAAGCCCCTGCCAGGGTACCTGCAGAGGCGGGGTGGGGCTGGACCTTGTGCACCGCTGCCTTCCCCTTCCCCTGGGGGTTCAGGAAAAATCTGTCCCCAAGCTGGGGTGACCAGGAGCCACAGCAGCAGCAGAACCAGCCAGGGAGCTCTAAAAATCCACATGTGCTGTTACCAACCCCCCCAAAAGCCCCAGAGCAGACTCTCTGGGTAGGGAGTTGTTATCATATTAAACTATGGGGATCCCTGGGTGGCTCAGCAGTTTAGAGCCTGCCTTCCGCCCAGGGCATGATCCTGGGGTCCTGGGATTTAGTCCCGCATCAGTCTCCCCGCATGGAGCCTGATTCTCCCTCTGCCTGTGTCTCTGCCTGTCTCTCATGAATAAATAAATGAAATCTTAAAAAAAAAAAAAAAAAAACTCCCAAGGGACTCCAGTGTGTGTCCAGAGTGGGGGCCAGGGGAGCCCAATCTGAGTCCCCTCTGCATCCCCTCAGGGCTGAGGGTCCTGAAGGCTGCCTTCTGCCAGGAGCATGTGGATGGTACAGGTGCTGCTTGGGCCTCTGGCAGGCCTGCACTCCCCCTGCCAGTTCTGCCCCAGCGTCTGGAGCAGCTCTCCACCCACTCCGCGCCCCCATCCATGCCTGCCTGAGCCAGGCCTGTGTCCCTTCTCACCCGTCCCTTGCTCAGTCTATGCTTGCTCCCCTATGCTGTGGCTTCCCCCCACCTGCTGGGCCCTGGTGGGAGGGTCTCTCTCTCTGGGCGCCTGGGAGTGAGCTTGGCCACACTGGCTGGGCAGGCTTCTGGGGTGGGGGCTGTGGCTGCCGGGTCATCATGGGATAGGCAGCACCCCCAGGTAGGCTGCATACTCACCTGCCCCGTGGGCACAGAATGCAGAAGAATGCTGTCGCCCTGCTGGAAAGCTGCCTGGTGGCCCCTGCTACTGGGTGAGGCGGGATGGCTGCAGGTGCATGGGAGTGGGGTGAGAATCTGCATATCCCCATGCACCGGCCACGTGCGGTGCGGGGAATTCCCATGCATGAACACTGTAGGCAAAACCGAGAACATCATGTGTGATTCCATTTAGAGAAGATTCTGGACCACGCCAATGAATGGAGGGGGACAGAAAACAGAAGAGGGGGTGCCTGGGGATGCGGGGCTGTGGGTGGCCATGGAGGGGCCCAGGGAAGCTCCTGGTGGTGGTGACATTTCTGTGGGGACACATGCACCAGAGCTCACCGAGCCGCGAGGTTCAGCGCAAGCCCGTTACAACTCAATAAAGCTGTAAGAAAATTGTGAGACTTGTGGCCCTGGCTTGCACCTTCCCTGTCAGGGTGACCATGGGCAAGTTAGTTCAGCGTGCTGTGCCTCGGTTTCTCCATCTATAAAATAGGAATAACACTCTGCTTGCCTCCAGTAGTTGTGCAAACTAGTAAGACCGTGATCAAAGCTTTGGGCCTGCCATTTCTTTTCCAGCCCTGTTTGTGCGCCCGGGAGGGGTGGTCTGTGTGCATCTGGGGAGAGGTGAGACCCTGCTGGGCGTGTGTGGGGAGGGCAGGCATGAAGCCCCCTCCATCCACCTGTCCCCCTTCTCTGCCAGTCCGTGTGGGGACTGGTTTGCTTTTTTTTTTTTTTAACAGTCACTAACCTGGTATGTTTACTGACTCATTCGGTTCTTTATCATTTCCAATAACACAGTGCATTTAGGAAATCACATTGTCCCGGTGCCTTCATGGCTTCTGCAAATCAAATTTATTTTGCCATTGAAAATGTCAAAAGGGGGGATCCCTGGGTGGCTCAGCGGTCTAGCATCTGCCTTCGGCCCAGGGTGTGATCCTGGAGTCCCGGGATCGAGTCCCACATCAGGCTCCCTGCATGGAGCCTGCTTCTCCCTCTGCCTATGTCTCTGTCTCTCTCTGTCTCTGTGTCTCTCATGAATAAATAAATAAAATCTTAAAAAAAAAAAGAAAATATCAAAAGGATTCAGCCAAAGGACACCTGAAATCTGTGGGGTGGAGGGGCACTAAGGCTGGCTCTCGGGACACGAGGGAAGCTGAAGCTCCCTGTCTGAGTCGATTTCCTAAAGTGGGGAGGAGTCGGGGCATCCCCTGGAGGAGAGCGGCTCCAGACTTTCTGGCGGGTTTCCATAGGATGAGGAGGGTCACATGGCATCACTGCACAGCTGGGGCCCTGTCTCTGCTGCCCTGTGCAGGGGTGGGGGTAGGAGGGGCATCAGTGTTCTTGCCCTTGGAGGCATTGCAGATGAGAGTGACCCAGGGCCTCCAGCTCTGGGGATGACACTGTAGCCAAGTTGGTGTCCAGTGACATGAGGAGAGTGTCTGCAGGGTGCACCGTGGGATCTGACCACTCTGCCCCTCACCAGCTGTGCAGGCCTGAGAGTCTGGTCTGTAAAGTGGGGATCTGGCACCTCACAGCTTAGCCCCCACTCCAGGCCCTTGGTTATGTATGTCAGGTCAGAATCTGAATGTAGACCTAACCAGGGGTCGGGCATATTTGTGAATAGGTCATAGGTGTACAAGGGCACACGTCTCAGGTGCCGGGGGGACAGTTTCCCAGGATTTGCAAGGTGGGAGTATCCACATAGTGAGGATGAAGCTCTGAAATCCCCCCTTAGCAGCGAGTCAGGTTGGGCTTGTCCTGGTTGGTGCAGCCTGGCCCATCACCCCGGGGACACCACACAGATGGGCCAGGTCCTGACTCCCAGTAATCTGCCACCCTGTGGGCTGTGGGCACAGCAGGGGCCAGCCCCATGGGACAGACACGATGGACTGGACCCTCAGGAGGGCTTCCTGGAGGGGCTAGACTGGTGTTGTGCAGGCGAAGGGCACGTGCAGGTGGGGCTCCTGGTGGAGGCAGGAGTGGAGGCCAGAGCTGGGTGACAGGGACCACTGAAGGTCAGGTGGAGATGCAAGCTCCATCCTGGAAGGATACCAATAAATCTTTCAAGGGGCTCAGCGTGCAGTCACACCAGGCCAACATGTCTCCAGCGGATGGAGGCCCAGCAAGTCAGCCAAGGGCAAAGGCATGTGGCATACCCAGGGTAAATGGGCACGAGCCTCCCAGGGCCATGTCCGCAGTGGGGACCCTTGGGACAGCAGGTGTGGTCCATCTGGGAAGCTCCCAGCTGACAGTGTGCCGAGGCCACGGCCCCGAAGAAATGAGACCCTGCATGTAGAAGACTGGCGGCCAAGCGCTGCTCATCTTCCCTTGCTCCCTGTTCCCTGTCTGGAGACTTGGGACCCACGTGCTGTGGCGTGGTGGTGTGTCCTCAAGGCCCCCACGACTGAGTGCCACACTAACCATCCTGGAGAAAGTCAGCGATCTACCCAAAAGGGAAGGCGGCGGCAATTCCGTGAGAGTTCTGGGAAGAAGCCAGTTTCCAAGTGTGTTCCTGCAAGTCTAGGAGAGCAGGAGGTGCCCTGGTGGGACTGACTGTGTGCACGGGGCTGTGCGAACCCCCGAGATTGAGTGTGTGCCTGATCAGAGAGCATGCTGGGTATTTATCTTCAGTCGGGTTGCCTTTTGCCAAAAGTCAGAATTTTGCCATCATTTAGGTTAACGTTTTTGGGCTGGGAGAAGCCTACCTGGTCTACCCAGCACCTCTTGGGCGGTTTCTGATGGTTGCAGGGCCCATCGGGGCTCATCCCGTGGCTGGCAGCTTGGGTTCCACAGCGCTGGGCTCGCAGACGCCACACCGAGAGCCACGGTGTGTGCGAGGATGTAGGGCAAGGACCTGGACCTGTCACGGGCGGCGAATCAGCTCCGTGCTTGCCCACTACTCTGCAGTCCCTGCCTGGGTCTCCATCGGCTGCCTTTGGGGGCTGGGAGGGGGTGGGCCCCGGAGCCGCATCTCCCGCCCACCCCACATGCAGCTCTGGGTCTAGCTTCCCCTCTCCTTCCTGGGGCCCTAAGGCACCCCCCATCCAAGGAGCCCTCACGGGCAGACCTGGCAGGGTGTGGGCTCCCGAGGGGGCATCCCCACCATCTCTTCGGCTCCAGCAGATACTCCAAGGACCCGTTTTGTGAATTCAGCTCATTCAACCAGCAGTAGTTCTGGCTCTGACTGCAATCAGACAGAGGTCACCTCCCATAACCCTGTGCATGCTCGCCAGAGAGTGCCGGAAACACGGGTAGCTTGACCAGGGCAGTGCGTTCGCTTGTTGCAAAGGAGGGGAGGGCCTGCTTCCAGGAACCACGAGGTGTCCCGTTGAGAGGGTCCAGGCCTGTCTCCGGGGGGTGGGGTAGTGTTCAGGAGGTGGAAGAGTGATGCTGTGGTCTGGTATCCTAACCCTTAGCCCCAAAATAGATCAAGCAAAACCCTAAAACATTACAGGGAAAGTTGACAAGTCAGCAGGTGTAATGAATGAACGTCTTTCCCTTGAGCATGTTCCAGAACGTGTGCAGTTGTATGCATGTGTAAATGTACACTTGAACCGCGCACACGGAGAATGGATGTGGGAACCCAGGGAGGTCTCCACGCGTCCCAAGGAGACTTTGTTACCTGTGGCTCTCGCCCAGCGGGAGGGAAGTGGTAATCAGCAGCCAAGCATGGGTCAGGTGTGTGATGAAAACCAAAAAGCACACTTAAATCATCCGTGGGTTAGAAAAGTAAATCATAACAGATGCTAACAAGTGTTTCAAATGGAAGATGAGGGGGCACCATGTACTCAGGCTTGTCTGACGTACTTGGTTCTGAGGTGGGTCATTTATAGTCTCGGACGTGTTTGTTAGGAATTTAGCACAGCTGCCCGAGACCTGTGACCCAAGCAGGTGATGCAGGAGCTGGGAAAACAGTAAGAGAAACAGGAAGGGAGGAAGGCGATGATAGAAGCAGATCGACAACCAAGCAGGTAACAGAAGGGATGGCGAGTTACGGGGAAGGGAGCCCCAGAACAAGCCTGTCCTAAGCTGACCCTGAAGAGCGACCAAGGAGGGGAGGTGTTCAGAGCAGAGAGGGATCCGGGGCGTGAACACTCCTCTGTGCCCTGCTTCTAGACGTGGGATAACTCCCCAGCAGATGACAGATGAGGACTTGTCCTCATGGGAACAGTCTCGTTATTCGGTTTTGAGAGATGGGTTCCAACCCAGTGGTGTCTGTGTCGTGACTCCTGGCGCCAGGGGAGTTCACCCGGATGAGAGATGCTCAGAAATCATGGGAGGATGTGCTCCCGGGAAAGTTGCAGGAGGGAGCCCAGCAGGGGACTGCTGGCCACTCGTCAGCCGTGCCCTGAGAGTAGGGCCCTTACCCCCCTGATCCCAAATGTCCCTGTCCTGCAGCTGGAGACCTTCGGTGCTGACCTCCCGGAACCCCAGATGCCAGGAGGTGGCCTAGCCCTGAGGACAGGTGGTGCTCAGTAAGCACGGGAGGCAATGGGAGGCAGGGGGACAGGTGTTGGTATCAGGAGTGGACGCATGGAGTGCAGGGGGCGTCGGTGTGGAAAGAAGTCACATGTGCCCAGCCCGGGGGGAGGCTCTTGGGCTGCGGCCTGCTGAATGAAGGGGGTGCCATCTGACGGGGGGGGGCGTGTGTGGGTCTGCAGGGAGGGGGAAGGAAACCAGTTCTGACATGCCGCTGTGCCCTGGGTCTTCCCACCACCTCAGTCTCCCCCTTCCCGATACTTTAATCACTCCTACTTCCCCAGTTGTGTGGCGTGGGGGCCATGTGCATGTGTGCGTGTGTACAGATGTGTGTACGTGCTGGAAGCAGGGAAGCAGCTTCTCACAAATCCATGCTGTGGCTGCAAACAAGAGCATGCTGGAGGCGTGTTGATCTAAGTCGGCCGGTCGGAAGAGCTGTGTCCCCACCCAGATGGGGCTTGGCGCGGGGCTCTCAACCAGCCTTCTCCAGCCATGCTGGCTGTCACCCGGTGGGCCTCGCTGTTCCAGAAAGCTCTGGCGGGTGCCGCTGCCGAGTGCCCTTCCCTGCCGCCTTCCTTCTGAGCACGAGGCCCTCTGAGGATGCAGACAACTGCAGTCCTCATGAGTCTTAATAAAATGTGCTGCACCTGGTTAATATCCTGTCGGTGAGACCTGACTGCTTCCTCCCGTTACAGTAACATTCCTTTAAAACTACTTTCTAGAAAAACATAGGGGCTGTTGGATGACTTGGGGTTGCTAAGCCTGCTGACCTACATTTCCAGGCTGCGCTTACCCCCACGTTCCTACTGGAACCCTCCTGGGCCCAGGCCCCCTCCTCCTTTTCTATCGCGCTGGGTCGGAAAGGGCTGACGTGAGTGGGCTGGCGTGCATGAGGGGCTTGGTAGTCACGGGGGGTGGGGGGACAGGTCAGCAGAAGCCAGCGGGGCTGTGCTGTGAGCTGGGACCAAGCACGAGCTGGGCAGCAGGTCGCTGCGGGAGAAGAGCCAGCATATGTCACTGGAAAGGCAATGGGGATGGGATCTCAAAGGATGAGAACCAGCTTCCAGATGGGAGCAGGAGGGGCTGTTCCAGGCAAGAGGGTGGTGTGGCCTGAGGCAGAGGTGCAGGGAGCCCGGCGGGGGGAGGCCCGGTCAGGGGAGGCCCGGTGGGGGTGCCCCTGGCTGCCCAGCATCTGCCTACAAGTCTTCTCCCTGTGCGCCCACTGGCCATGGGGCTTCGGCTGCTGCTGAGAATGAGATCTGCCACCGCCTGCATGCCTGTCACCCCCACAGCCACCGTCCCGTCCTAGCCGAGTTGGAGGAGCTCTGCACGCCTGCCGGGCCTGTGGAAAGGAAGGGAGGAGCGCCAGCCGTCCAGGGCTGCGGGGTGTGGTTTGCCCCGGCCTCTGCCCAAGCAGGGAGAAGGGTCTCGTCTGGTCAAAAGAAGCATCTGTTGCCTGTTTGCTGTATGTACTCAGGCTTCAGAAGAAGAATATATTTAGGGTTTCTCATGTGAACTGCCGCCTGCCCTGGTGTCGCCTTATGGCCTGGTACCTAAGCTCATGTGTGGGGGCTGGTGGGCTACATGGCCCTCCTCCTTCACCCTTTGCAGGCAGGCATGGGCGCGTCCTCTCAGTCGTGGTGGAGGAGCAAGGGAAAGGGGCATGTGCGTCATGCCCTGTCCTCTTCTGGACACAGTGCATCTCCAGGCCCACGCGCAGTGGGGCACGTAGACCCCTATTGAGGGAGGGGACTGCAGAGGGCATGGGTCAGGGGCTGAGAAGCAGGGCAGGAGGGCGACTGGCGTGGCCTCCACCTCCATCTTGAGCTCTGGCGTCGTGGGCACCCCCGCCATCCTCCTCTGTCCGCAGGCTGTTTGTCCTCCTCTCGGGGCGCGTGCACCTGTCTCCCCCGCTCCAGACCCAGCATCTCCGGTCAGGGATGAATCATCCCCTTGAGAGGAAGGGAAGATGTCACCTTTGTGTGAGGAAAGGAATCCGAGGCTCTAGCTGGGCTGGTGGGTGCCAGGTCTGCTTGGCTTGTCTCCATCAGCGAACGTGGGCCTTGCAGGATCAGGACTGCGTAGCTCCCTGGGACCCACGGCTGCCTGCCTCACCCCTGAAGTTTAATTAAAATGAAGATGAAGTGCTTTCTGTGACGGGTCACGCTCTGTGGCAGTTGCTGCGCCAGGGACCCTGGCAGGGCCTCTGATGTTGGGAAGGCTTTGCCAGCTTCTGCTCTGGCAGCAGCTTCCTCCAGGAGCCTCATTATAATTCCTTTGGTAATTAAAACAACAGATGTTATAATTAAAAGGCTCCTCATTAAATCACAAATAACTGAAACTGGAGGTGTGTCCCCCCGAACAGTGTCCTGCAGTCCCCCTTTGGAGGGAAGGAAAAGCATGCGGGGAGGGGTGGGGGGAGCAGGGGGGCTGCCAGGTGGGGGCGCTGGCGAGGTGCTGACAGGTGTGTGTGTGGAGGGCTGCTCCCCGAGGGTCCTCAGCACCTTGCAGGGTGCAGCAGGAGAGCAGTTGGCCCCTGGAGGGCTCCGTGGGGCTGGGATGGAGGACTGTCCTGCAGGAGGAGCTGGTACTGCCTTGTCTCACTCATTCTTTTGTTCCCAGGGGCCATGTGCACAGGTCAGTCCTAAGACAAATGAGTCATGGAGAGCTTGCAGGAGACAGCACCTGGAAAGGGCTCAGGGCACTTGGTTCTCCCCCTGGCGGGCTGCTCACTCCCTCACTGTCCCTGAGCAAGCCCTGTCTGAGACACAGCACCCTGCTGAGAAAGGGGCAAGGTGACACCCACCCAAGCCACTGAGGTGCAAGATGTATCCCTCTGACTCGCTCCTGGGGCCGAGGTGTCTGGGGTGTGAGCCACGGGGCTGTTCATCTCTGAAAGACCCCTCACCCAGGCTCTACCATAGCAGGGCTGCGGCTGCAGCTCCCTGGGCCCTGTCACTGGGCACGGGATGAGCTACCAGGGCCTTGCCTGGGTGCGTGTGGTGTGCGTGCTTGTGGGGGTGCTGTGGCTGGAACAGGAGGCAATGCCTCCACCTGCAGCTCCCACCCTGGCCACCTGCCCAGCGAGGCTCTCAGTGCTCTGGGCAGTGATAATGGGCTTTTGCTGAGAGACGCCCCCCATGGCATCCTTCGCCGCAGGAGAGGAGGGGTGAGGTACTGCCAGCCTTGCCAAGGGACATGGCCTCCAATTCCTCCTCCTCCCAGCCTTTGTCCACAGGCGGCTGTGGCTCAGCCTGTCCCTTACCTATAGCTAAGGGCCACCATACCCTGAGCAGGTTGCTTTGAGCATTAATGATAAACCAGTGAAGGCAGATGTTCCTGTAGTGCTTACCACATGACAGGAACTTTCTAGAACTTCACCTACGTCGATTCATTCAATCTCCACAACAGCCCTCGGGGAGGGGCTGGGAGAGTAAATGGATGGGCTGCGTTTAGGACCTGGCGACTGGGGCAGGGGTGGGATCTGGACCCACCCAGCACCATCTTGAGCTGTCTCAGGCATCTCTCAGGGCCACCTGAGGGCAGTGCAAGGGGGCAGGGGCAGGGAGAGCCAGCATTCCTCCTCCAAGTGGCCTGATCCAAGCCAGGGTGTCCAGGTCAGTTGGAGGGGGAGGGAGTGGCTGGAAGGAAATCAAAGCCATAGCCTCAAGCATCAGGAGCAGGACAGGGGAGAAGGAGCTACATCAGAGCTCCTTGTCCCACTTACTCACTGTTATGTCACCAGCCTGGCACTCAAAGCACTCAGTAAATACTGGTTTCATGGATGGATGGGTGGGTGGATGGAAGGAAGGAAAGAAGGGTGGAGAAGGGGAAGGATGGAAGGATGGATGGATGGATGGACAGACAGAAGGATGGAAGGATGGATGGAGGAACAGACGGATGGCCAGGTGGAAGGATAGATGGAAGGAAGGATGGATGGATGGACGGATGGACAGAGCAATGGTTGGGTCCCACAGCAACCTTTTATTGAGGACCTACCACGTGCCAGACACTGTGCATCTTTCTCATCTATTTCTTACATCAACCCTGCATCAGCTTTATTATTCTCATTTTACACAGAAAACTGCAGTTAAGTGACTTGTGCTCAAGCTTCCAGAGAGACAGCGTTTGAACCCTGAGAGGAGGGTCTCCAAGACTGTCCTCCTCACTGTGCCCCACAGCGCTTGCAGGACCAGAGCTAAGGCCAGTTACCTGTTCAGATGAATTCTTGACTTCCTTGTATGTCCCCACAGAGCAGCTGACCAGCATCCTTCTGCCCTCCAAGGTGATGAGTACTGGGAACACAGAGACTATCATGACCATGGCCTCTGTCCTAGAAGGGTCTGGAGTTGATACTGGCCGCCCAGTGCAGAGCTCTGGGCTTGGGGGATATCCAGGGGACAGGGGAACCCAGAAGAGGGGCTGGCTGATTCCACTGGTCACCTCCAGGGCACTGTGGTATTTGGACTGTGTTCTGAAGTCAGGGCAGGAGCTAGGCAAATAAAGGAAAGTGGGGAAAGGTCACTCTAGGCAGAAGGAATGGTATTTGCAAAATCAGAGAGGCAGGAAGCAGACTTTGAGAGTGGGGGTAGGGTGGCAGGGACAGAAGATGAAGCGAAGCGGGAGAAGGGGAAGTTGAGACCAAGCTATAAAGGGCTTTGAAGGTCAGGCCACGAAGCAGGGAGCTACCAGAGGTTTGGAGCTGGGGGATGCTGTGCTCAGCTGTGTGATGGGGAAGCTCAGTTGGCAGTACAGGGTGAGGCCGGCCAGAGGTGGGGCCACGTGGCAGGCACAGCTGGGTGACTCCGGTTGTTCTTGTGAACCACAAAATCACAGCAGACTGGGATGAGATGACCCTTGGAGACCATCTCTAACTTTCTGGTTGCATTGATGATGAACTCAAGGCCCAGAGAGGGCCAGGAACTGGTTCAAGGTCGCACAGCGAGTGAGTGGCTGACCAGTAGTTGGTAGTAGCTGGGAGGAGATGTCTGTGTTTCATGACTCCTGGGTGGTGAGCGGAAACCAAGTCGTGGCTTCATGAATTGTGGAATCCCAGCACGTCCGAGAGGTTTGTGTAAAATGATGCTTGTAATAAATTTTTCCCCCTCGAGGACCATGAAGTACAAAAGGAGGGGGCGAGCGCTTGGCAAGTGCTCTGATTAAAGCCAAATACAGACGTTTTCAACAATAAAAGGCTGCTGACGCCACAGAGGAAAGAATGATGCTGGGAGAGGGGGGCCCCCCGGGCGGAGCCAGAGGCTGAGCTGGAGGCGCAGGTGCACCCCCCCACTGCCCTGCGTCAGCACCCCTGCTGCTTCTGCCGGACAGGAGAGGGTGGCTGCGTCATTCACGCTGCCCTCAAGGAGATGCATCTGCATGAATTTGTATGGAAGTGCAGCTCCGAATTACCTTGCCATGGCCCGACTTTGGTTTTGCTTCTTCCGAGTGGCTTCAATCACTGTGCCACTTAGAAGTAAATAAACAACTGAAACTTATAAAACTCTAGAATCGTAGAAAAGAATTATAGCCTGAACCCCAAACCCTTTCCCCCCAAACCTTCCCCCAGACCAAACCCTGCAGCCCTTTTGGGCTCTGAGAGGGATGGGTTCAGCCCCTTCCTCAGCTGGCTACGCCCCTGGACAGCCCCTGCCCACTGCCCCTGAGAGCAGAGCAGGGAGACACACCCGGTGTCCCCAAGGCTCAGATCTCCCCTGGATATGCAGCTGGGACCCGGGGGGGAAGGGAGACCAGGCCCCACCTGCTTCCATCCTATAGGTGCACGGTCTCCCAGAGTGCGCGAGGTCCTGGGGAAGCAGGGGCTGTGACAACGTGGAGTGGAACCCAGTCACCAGGCCACCAGTGTCACCAGTGAGGGTGACATGCCCTCCTCAGCCTTCTCCCGAGGCTCTGACCACAGACATGCCTGTTCCACTGCGGGCACCCGGGAGGAAGGGGGCCAAATGCTGTCGCCCCAGAGGTCCTTGCCACGATTGCCAGAGTGCGGCTCAAGTGCGTGACTGTCTACAGAAGGGACCTTCCTTAGCTTCAAAACAGGATGATGCCTCCCCGTGTCCCCGCCTGGGCCGAGGAGGTGCCTTCCTTCCGGAATGTTCTTCCCCTGACCTCTTATCCCGGGGCTCCTCTCAAGAAGTGCCCCCAGCTGTGCTTGGAAGCTGCATGTGTGTGTCCCCTTGAAGGATGTTACCTCCCTGACCCCGTGGTCCCAGCGCAAAAAGCTGGCCCCAAGTACCTGCCCTGAGGTCTCGCCCACCTGCACCCCAGTGGAAGTGCCCTGTGACCACATGCAAGGCAGGGGAGCCGCCCTGCTGGTGGTCTGGCAGTTGTCACCAGGGAAAGACCCTGTTTGTCTGCTTTGAAGGAATAACAGGAAGGTGCCTCGGAAGCAGGAAGGAAGGGCCGAGTGACTGGCACTGTCCAGCGTGGTGAGGCAGAGCCCCACGGAGATGCCGGGGGGTTGCTGGATCTGAGGGCGCTCTGAGCTCTTGCACACCCTACTGGCTCCCACTCACGGCCCTGGGGCCCGGGGAAGGCTGCCCATGCTGGGAGTGGTGGTAGTGCGCCCTTCCCATGAAGGACCGTGTCTGCTCCTGGTGAGGAGTGGTTCTGCTTCCCATGTGGCCCTGGGCGGAAGAGGTGACCGTGCGGGGGACTGTCAGAGACCAGACGGGACCTGAAGTCACAGCAGCAGCTGATAGACGCAAGAGCTTGGAGACAGGGGTGCAGACCCCCGTGGCTCGGGATCCCCTGCAGGCTGCGCCCCGGGTGTGCCTGTGTCCAGGGTGGGGAGATGGCCTGATCTGAGGCCACGGTCGGCTTGTAGTGAGTGGCCGGTGGTGGGTCCTCTGCCGGCATGCATGCTGCTCTGAGGCCGGATGGGGGTCAGCGCCCCTGTCTCACCTCGGAGGGTCTGGGAGCCCGGGGGGGAGGCCCAGGTAGTGGCTGTGGCCCCCAGCCCCCATGGCCCACCTGCCACCTGTGTGCCTGTGACCAAGGAGGAGGAGAGCTCAGAAGAGCCGTTAGCACCCTGCCGGCCTCCTCGCCCCCCACCAGATCGGCTCCTCTGCTTGGCTGTGCCTCCCCACAGGCAGTGGGGGAGCCTGGAGGTATCTAGCCCCCCTCTCCTAGGGCAGCCGTGGTCTGTGTGGGAGGCTTGTGACCTGTGGGACAAGGACAGTCCCCTGGCTGTGGCCCTGATTTGGAGCCACAGTGCGCTGAGCTCTGAGGAGAGGCAGCTCCAGAAGCCTGGGGGCACTCGCGGGACTTCCTGGAGGAGGCAATGTTAGCACTGACCAGTGAGACTCTGCAGGCTCTGAGGCCAGAACCCAGTCCCATCGAGAGACACTTAAAAACCTGGCAAAACTATCCAGAGCCTTTTCTGGATGTTGCTTCACTTCAGACACATATTTTGATAGTTTGCACATAAGATGAATCAGAAACATATGCATTAATTTCCCCTTAAAATGATACACTTGCTGTACTTGGCAGAACACAGCGTGGGATCCGAGGAATGTTGGGCAGCCACAGACTTGCATGGGCTCCAGGACCGGGAGGTCACAGGGGCTGGAGCGCTGAGCACCCAGCCCCCGTGTGGCGGGGGCCCCAGGTACTAGGTGGGGGGGGGCACAGAACAGCCACCTGCTGCCCTGTGACAGACGCCCCCAGAGGGATTGGCTGGAAACAGCAGCGGGTGTGACCTGTCACGGTGGCCGTGGGGCTTGGCTGGGCTGTCTGGAGCTGGGGTCCTGGTCACCGGAAGCTTCTAGGGTGGTGTACTCACTCAGCCTGCAGGCTGGACCTGACTGTTGGCACCTGCTGCCTGTCACTGTGGGTGTCGCCCCGGGGCTGTGGGGCTGGGTCCTCGGGGCATGGCCGCTGCTCCCCGTGGAGAGAGCGTGAAGCCAGGAAGGGGTAGCCGTATCTTTTATGACCTAGTTGCTTGCCACTGCTTCTGCGTGTCCTGTTGGCTGCACGGGGCATCCCATGACATAGGTACACACGTGCACACGTAGGGGCAGGGGTCACCGCAGACTGTCCTAGAGGTGAGAGGTTCTGTTCCAAGGTAACACACTGTCGAGCCGTTGGTCACAGAGGCAGTCAGCTACGCAGAGGCCCTCTGGGAGGCCCTTTGGGAGGTGGTGTCTGGAAAGCACTTGTCCCCAAGCCTGGCACAGTGTGGTGATAGATCGGCACCAGCTGCCACTACTGGAGTGTCCTCACGACTAGGCGAGCCCACCACCCAGCCCTTGCTCTGGGTCACACCATATATGTCAGAAACTATCTCGTTAAGTCTCCGATGCACCCTCAGGTCCAGTGTCCATTCCCGCCATAGCACCCGGGCCATGCCACAGCCAACAGCCCCTGTCCTGGGATACAACCCCGTTTGTGTCTTCAGGGTGGGCACAGACACAGGTGGGCCAGGAGACTTGGGGTGGGAAGGGTGCCAACTCAGCTGGCTGCTTCTATTTCCTGGTGAACTAGGAAGCAGACCTCAGTGGGGACGGCCAGCTTGGGGGCAGGTACGTCCCTGTGTCTGAGTGTCCTTCCTTGGGGACAGGGCCCATGAGACCTGGGCCAGCATGTAGGTACCACCTGAGGGTTGGCTACTGCTGCTCCTCTGCTCCATGGCAGCTGCGGCCAGGATGTGAGGAAGTCGTGGGGCTCAGGGGCAGGCCATGCTGGGGGGCCGCTGGCCACCTGCAAGGACTCACCGGCTGAGAGTGCCAAGCAGCTAGAAGCCACCCATACAAACCACAGATTGTGGATGGGGAAGCCTAGGCCCAGCACGGCAGGGGACTTGTCCCTACCACCCCAAAGAGTCTGGTTGGACTGGGTCAAGGACCCAGGGCTCCTGACTTCTGTGGCCTTAGACTCATCCTACCACTGTACTTTGCCCTTTCTCCTGCATTTACATCCAGGGCTGTTTTTACAGAGCTCCCATGGCCACAGAGCTTCTCCTTTGGTTGATACCTCACCTGGGGTTGTCTCAGTCTGGGCCTCCATAGAAGTTTGGGTCACTGTGTCCTTCCATAGATGCAAGCACAGCCTAGGAGCTGGGCTCTGTGCTAAGTGTGGGGTGTTCCAACAGGCATGGTGTGCAGTGGGACCCTCCCAGAGCAGAGGGCATGAAGCAGGCATGCAAAGGGTTAAGTAAAGACACAGAAGTGAGGTCAGGGACAGAACACATGTGAGGTGTGGTGGGAGCCCAGGGTGGGGTGGATGTGCTGTCTGCACAGAATGGGGGAAGGCTTGCCCAGGGCGTGACACCTGAGTCTTCAAGAGGAATGGCCCAGCCTTGTGAGATCTGTGGCTTGGCCAAGTCCATGGTGCCTTGCCTCAGTTTCCCTGGCTATAAACACAATAATAATAGCATAGTCCTCATGGTGCTATTATGAGGATTAGGATCCACATTTGCAGCACTGCATACAGGGCTGGCCCACCGTAACCCCCAACAGATGATGATTGTTGGTGTTACTGGGGTAGCCACGGAGGTCCCCAGAGGGCCAATACCTCGGGTCACTTCACAGGTGGAGGGGAGCCATTGGAAGCTCTGGGGTGCGGTGGCAGGCATGCTTGAAGGGAGAGCAGGGCCGGGGCCTCAAGGACAAAGAAGTCATATCTGGAGGTGCCCATTCCCAATCGTAGCTGGCTGGAGAGGAAACGGGGTCTTTCAGCAGGTGGTGAGCTCCCAGTCACCGAAGGCGTGCAGGGCGATGGTGAACAGTCAGCTGGAAGATATGTGGAATGGGTGTGTGGGTGTGGGTGGGTGGGGGGCACATATCATCCTCCCTGAATCTGGGCCACATGAGACCTTCTGTTCCCAAGCTCTGTTGTTCTCTAGAGGCCCAGGGCTGGACACCAAGCAGCTAGGTCAGGCGGGGCTTGCACTTCAGGGCCACCTTATGCCACAGCCAGGCTCCCAGGGCCTCACAGGCTGGGGTGTGGGGATGCGGTGCTGGGCCAGCTGCAGCCCCGGGGAAGCCAGGGGCAGGTGGTAATCACAGTGCGGACGAGCCACCTGTAACAGTGCCAGCCCCGCGCCCCGACCTGCTGATAGGCCGTGTTTCCCTGCTTTGCCTGGAGAAGGCAACATTGGTCAGGAGGCCCCGGCCTGGATCTAACTGAACACTCGCCCCGCCTGCACTGGCTCGTTATGTAGAAGGCCATGTCCTTCGCTGTTGCCTGGGAAATTGCAGCCAGCTTGGGCCTCGGTGACGGTGATGGTGATGGTGATGGATGGATGGAGGGGAGGATGATGGACAGGAGACCGGGATGGGAATGGAGTCTTTTTCACCTCGGAAAATGCAGTCTGACAAGCCAGATAGCACCTTCCTCTCAAGACAGCTGTGCATCCCTGGGAAGGAGCACGTTGGCCACGTTTACCAGGATGCGCTTGCAGGACTGCAGCCTTGATGCAGGAGGCTTTCCGTATGTTCATCTCAGGAACGAGTTAATGTGCGTGCTCCTCTCTTCTCCTCCCTCCCGCTGCAGGCGTGAGGTCCTAGTATGATGGGCTCAAGAGGGATCCTGCTGCTTCTGAGGGCACGAGTGGGGTGCTGGGAGCAGGGAATGAGGCTCGGGGTCTCGGGCCTGCAGTTCTGGACTCTCTTCTGCCATGGACAGAACCTGAGTGTCCCTCTCCATAGCCCGTGCACATCGCTGACGGTGAGCCCGGGGCTGCCCACCTTCATGCCTCAGGTATGGGCCCGCGGGACACAGACGACCCGTGCACGCTCATCTGCGTGCTCCCAGAGTGTTGCCCCGCTGCCTGGGGCTCAACACTGGGGATAGAAGTAGGAAACGGGTGGAGGGCATATAAGCCACACATGCTGCCCAGTGCTCAGAGGTAGCGGTAAGGACTGGCACAAGGGCAGCAGGCAGAGAAGGGGGCAGAAGATGCACCATGGAAGGCATGGTGTGGCCTGGACACAGGGAGCATCTTTCTGGAGTGCAAGTGGACATGGCTAGGCGTGAAGCTAGGGCTGCACCACAAACAGCCTCAAAGTTTAGCACCTGTGGATATCTGTGGAGATAGTACAGCAGGGAGTAATGAATTTGTGTTTGGGGACAGAGTTGGATGGTGGTTCCAGCTAGGGAGCCCCAGAAGAGGCACTGGCAGCTACTACCCGGGGAGGGGGCAGTTCTGCTGAGGTTCTGAACCTGCTGTGACAAGAGGGTGAGACCAGGACACTGATGGAGGAATGCGTGAGTGGTTGGGCAGGGGTTGGAGGAGGGGTGTCCAGGGCAGTGTTCCAGTGTCAGGTAGCTGAGGGGATGGTGGGGAATGCGGCCATGCTGGTCTGCTGTCCGGGGAGGCTCCAGGCACAGGTGCTCAGGGCGGGAGGAACTAGGAGGCAAGTGTTCAGGAGGCAGATGCAGGTGCTCAGGGCACAGGTGCAGGTGCACAAGGGCTCAAGGGCGTGGGTGCTCAGGGGGCAGGTGCTTAGGGCACAGGTGCAGGTGCACAGGGGCTCAGGGGGCAGGTGTGCCTGGCAGTGGAGGCAGAGAGTAGGAGGCAGGGAGGACCCACCTGGAAGGAGCAGGAGGGCAGAGCAAAGAAAAAGCCTCTGAGAATGCCCGTTGCAAACTCTGGGAGCGAGCCTGATGAAAGTCTGCCCAGTGCTTCCACACATTCTTGGTTCTAAGTAGCAGAAGGGAGGCCTGAGTTTTAATAGTAATTTATTTCAATTTAAGCTTTTAAACCTCAACTTATCATTGTCGTTGACAACACCCAGATTAATCTGCTGCACAGCGTCTTGTGGCGGCTGCGAACCCCAGAAGGATAAAGGGAATTGATACACATAAAGAACTGAATTTCAGTTAATGCAAGCCTGCGCTAATTTTCCAGCACCTAACCCAGAAACATTCCCATTTATTACACTTTTGTCGTCCCCAGCTCTCGAGGGGAAAAGTGCCTATATTTATTTATTCTTCAGGCCTCTGACTCGTCATCAAAGGGCATTTTGGGGGGAGGGGAGCAGCTGGCCCTTGCCCCTGCCCCTAGTGGTCCAGTTTGATTTCCAAGGAAGGGACTGCCTGTTCCAGGATTTGCCGGGAGTTTCTTGGGTGTCTTCCGTGATGCTTCGGCAGCTGGGTGTTGGCATCCTGTTTGGCTCCTGGTGGAAGGGTGGTGTGTGGCACCGAGGCTGGTCAGTGGCTGCTGGTCCCCAGGCCCAGTTCCTGACTCCCCAGGGGGAGGGGGCGAGGGCTGCGTAGGGTGTCCCGCCTTCCTGTGGAGGTGGGGCCCTCATCCCAGAGCCTAATCCTGGTGAGGCAAACAGACTTTACCCCAGTGCGTGGGAAGAAGACGGCAGGCATAGGGATGAGCAGCCTCCCCGCCCACCCTCCCCGCCCCTGCCACAGTCCACTGCCTATTTGCGGACCTCCTTGAGCTCGCCCACCCTGAGCCTGGGCGCCAGCAGTCCCTTTGGTCAGCCGCACCCTGTCTCCACCTGCCACCAAACTCCTCCTGCTTTGTTTGCACAGATGGTCTCCACCTCTGTTCTGGGCGCACTCTGTGCTCCCTCCTGCAGCTGCTCATGGGGGCCAGCGGCCTGAGGACAGAAGTTGCTGTGCGCTCAGAGTCCCATCACGGGGCGGGGGGGGGGTGGGGTTCTTGGGACCCACTCTGTTCAAGCAGGGCCGCATGTTTCCAGCACCTTGGCGGGTGTTGCCCCTGAGGAACTGTGCCCAGAGGGGCAGCCCTTTTTCATCTGCGCCCCCACCCTGCGAGTCTCCTTATTCCAGCTCACACAAAGACTGCCTCTCAGCCGGGCTGTTTCTGGGAGCAGGACAGCCTCCAAGACCAGGGTCGGCCTGCCTGCCCAGCCAGAGGCAGTGCCTCTCGGACCTGCACATTAGAAGCCCCTGTAGAACTGGGGTCTCCCCAGCCACGTGCGGTGGGCAGGAGCAAAGCCCCTTCTGGCTCGGCCAGAGGTGGGGAGGCATCAGGAAGCTAACCCTCCATGGCCCTCGGTCACCTGCCCCACCCCCCATGTGGGCCGGAGGTCCTCCTGGTCCGCCACTGCCCGGGAGCTGGCCCACCCCAGATGCTGGTACCCAGTAGGTGCTCAGCATATGCGTTAGTCAGGCTTCTCCAGGAAAACAGGACCTGTCGGATGCAGATCTATCTAGAAGGAGCTGTGTTCCAAAGCACCAGCTGATGTGATTACAGAGACGGGCAAGCCCACCTGTGTGGCACGGCCCAAGCCTGGTGGGATGAAGGGCATGGAGGCAGCAGGGGGATCTCCTCGCTCGTCGAGGGTTCAGTCTCTGTTCTATCCTGGTCCTTACGGATTGTGGGAGGCCCGTCCACTTGACCCCTCACCCCATCCAGAACCGCCCTCCTGGAAACGCCTGAACAGTGAGTGTCTGACCCATAGCTGAGCTCCCAACCATCAGCCCACGTGTGCTGCATGAGGAAAAAGATGCATAGCCTCCCCAGAGTCCTGCCTGTGAAGTGGGGCCCATCCCCTCTTCTTGAGGTCGTTGGAAGGAATACACGGGGTACCGGGTGAGCAGGCAGCTAGTGGGCCCCTAGCCCACACTGGGCGCTTGGCAGATGGCCCCCCACCGTCACAAACCCCCAGAGAACAGAAGCTGGGTGTCGGGGTGTGGCTAAGTGTGGCTCTGCCACTGGGAGCACACGTTGCCTTCTGTAGCCCCAGGGGCGGGCGGAGGGTAAGCCCCCAGGCACCTGCCCTCTCTGCCTAAACCATTCAGGTGCCCCTGCCTCAGCCAGGCTGGAGGGCACACCGTCTGCATGTCTTGCCGCCCCCAGAGCTGGGCCCCAAACACAGCCTTATGCAGAGAGTGCAGGGATCAGCATGATGATTAGGGGCTGAGGAACAGCAGGTCAAGTGCAAGTTGTGATGATTTATGAATGAAGAAAGAATAGTATTTTTGTTTTAATTTGCATATATTGTATTTTCAACCAACTGCTAAGCAGTTAGGATATAAATATCTGTTGTTTGGACCTTGTTGTTTAATCAAGGGAGCTGTTGGGTGTTTCTCTTGGCCTCGGAGTGCTTGCTGTGAGGAAATCGCTGTGCCAGTCTCCAGGAGCTGTGAACGTCCTGGAACCTCTGGGGTTTAAGGGCTACCCCTGGGGGGCTGTCAACTTCCAGTCCCTTCTGGCCTTTGGTGAGGCAGACAGAGGGGCCCCAAGAACCCGGGGAAGCCCCCCAGGAGAGATGCAGGCCTGCACTTGCTGGACTGAAGCCAGGTGGGAGTCGGTATGAGAAACGTGGCACAGGAGTCTGTGTGGATCCGTGCAGAGGCAGGTTCTGCTCCATCAGCGCTTCCTAAACTGTCAGGAGTGTGGGAGCCACCCGGGAACCAAGCAGATCCTAGGGCCTGAGACGCTGCCTGCCCAACATGCTGATGGGTGTGTGTGCCCCCCACTCAGCACCCCTTCCATGTTCACAGATGCCCCATGGGTTCAGGGGAAGCACTAGCCCTGGATGGTTCAGGTATCTCAGTACAGCTTCAGAGGCTTCCAGCCTAGAGCCCCCCACTCCACAGGGTCTCACCCCTCCTCTAGAGTCCAAGATGCTGACAGCAGCCAGTGACAGGGAGAGGTGAGGTGGGGAGAGAGCACCAGGCAGATGGGGCTCAACCACTGTGCGGTCAGACGTGGCATGGGGAACCCCTGGACCTGGACTGGCCATCCTAGGAAGGCCCTGAGTGGACAGAGAGCACACACACCTTCCCCTCTGCAGACCTCAGGCCCATCCCCAGGACCCTAGCTGGCCCCATGACCACCATGCCCCATTGGGGTCCAAGAGTGCCAAGGCTGTCAGCGTGCTGGGCACCATCAGGCCATACCTGTGGCCTGTACAACAACCCGCTGTCTCGCCAGCCAAGATGGGCTTACGCAGGAATAGTAGAGGAATCGCACCACTGATGGGAACAGAGGACGGTCCGCAGAGGGCGGGACAGGAGCTCTTCTCTGGGGCATGGGGGGCTGTTGTTCCTTTAAGGTCCACTGGGCTAGACCGGGGACTGGAAGGGTGGTGGTTTCTCACCAGCTGGGCTGTTACTAGGCAGGCCGGGCGTCCTCCTCCGCCCAGCTGGGGTGGGCAGAGAGGCCAGAGCTGGGCTCCCCACTTCTCTGTAGTGAGGTTTCCGCTAATCAGTCATACCCTCTAACGTGGGTTCTGTGCCCTGCCCCAGGAGTTGGGGCATGCTCTCACCAGAAGCTGGGCAGGCAGCAGGTGCCGCTGTTGAGTCTGCTCTGGCTGGGAGGGGGAGGTGGGGGGAGAGGTATGGTGGGAGGGTCTGGCTCCCACCGGCCAGGTCGGCCAGGTCGGGGCTCTAGCTTGCTTCCTACAGGGTGGCACGACCCACCAGGCGCCCCGGGCTGCTCTCCTCCTGAGGGCTGCTGTCACGGGCCCCTCTGACTGTCCATGCCTGCCACCCATGCTCTGGAGTCCCCGGCGGGACTGTGCCCAGGGAGAGGGACAGAGAAGGCCAGCAGGCTCACTGTGGATTTTGACATCAGAATACCCTGGGTTCCATCCTGGCTCCACGTGCCACCAGCTGTGTCCGTGGATTGAACTGTGGCTCCCGTCTCCCAGCCCCCACTGCTGAGCATGCTCTCACGCTCCTTGTGGAGGCATCTTGCAGCCACTCCCAGCTGTCCACGCCCAGCTGCTCCCTTTCCCACTGATGTGGGGCTCAGCTGTAGGTTTAGGTTTGCTAACAGGCAGGTCTGTGTTTGTGAGTCTTGACTTGGAACCTGCTCTTCTGCCGTGAGGGGCATGTGTTCCCGAAAGTGCTGGACTAGAGAGAATGAGCAGGCTCTTGGAGCAGACCAGCCCAGCCTGGAGCCGAGCACATGGGGGAAGCAGTGCTTGTCATCTCTGGAGTTCCAGGAGTGTTTGTTATGCAGCATGATCATCTTGGTAGCAGGCTGATGGCCCACAGGAGCGTTGGCAGGATGCTTATGTTAATCCCTGTGGGATGCAGTCTCCTCATCTCTGAGCACCTGGCACTGGTCCTTGCCCTGCGGCCCTGGTATGAGGGTTTCTGGGTATGACTTGAGCAAAGGGATGGTGTCTGGTCCGCACAATGTGCTCAGGGAGTGGTGATTTTAAAATGAAGTCGTAGGAGCTGGATTCAACCACAGGTACCGGGTGCCCACCCTGGCTGGCTTAGGGCCAGGCCGTGGAGGATGGATTTCAAGTCCTCTTCCTACAGGATTTCTGTCCTTCCAACAGGCCTTTGGGCCAATCTCTGGGCCAGACCGGGGCCCCGGGACAGAGGTGGAGTCTGAAACCTCCTTTCCTGTGTCCTGGACCTCACGGCAGTGACGGAACCTACGTCCTCCCTCCTTGGCCCTGGGTCAGCTTGCTTTTTTATCAATTTTTCGGCAATGAAAGTGGCTTTGCTGTAGTCATCTCCAGGACACTAGTCACAGGAGGGCTCCTGATGCACCCGAAGGGGAGGTTGTTGGAGACTCGGGGTGCAGCTCCTCTGCTGCCCCGGGGTATCCTTTGCCCGCACCGTCTCCAGGGCCTGGGCTCTGCTCTCCACGTGTCCTGTGGTGATGAGCCCCTGGAAGCCCTGTTGCAGTGTGTGTGGTCAGTTCACGAGCTGCTGTGCCATGATGGGCAATGTGCTCTCAAAACACTGCGTTGGGGCCCCAAATGCCGATCCTTTGAAGGCCTGGAAGCAGAGAGAGTTTTGATCAAACTTCTGGACCCCCAGCTGGTCTGGGGATGGCTGAGGCCCCGGGCTGGGCCAAGGGTCGGGGGTGAGGCCTGGGTGATGTTCTGGAGGCCGGGGGGAGCTGAATGATGGTGCGAGTGCCCCATGGGCGGCGAGAGCACGGGAATCAGGCCCTCTGCACCACAATGTCGTAGTGCACGATGAAGATCATCTCCCCTGCTCAGACCCTGATGTTAATTGGTACTTACTTTAGGAGATTCACATAAAACAAAAGTATATGAAGAATAAAATGGCAAAAAAAAAATGTACCCTGAGTTATCATTACCCAGAAAGACCCACTGTTAAAGTTTTGGCGAGCATGACTTGGGTGGATTTTTCTTTGGATGTGTGAACCCCCTTTCGAGGAGGATGGGTTTTATTTAGTGAGAGGCCCCCGGGGCGCTGGCCCTGAGCCCCTGGGTAGGTTTAGATACAGGTGGGGTGGCCTAGGTCTGGATCTGGGGCTTGGGCAGCAGACGATGACTGGGTCACCGTGTTGCATGAGGTGGGAAGGTGCTCAGAGGTCATTGGGCCAGTCGGGAGCTGGAGAGGGCAATGGGCTGAAAATAGAAAACATGAGCTGTGCCCAGTGGGACTGGAGGCTGGACAGCTGGCTGTGGGAGTGGCCGAGACACCGGGACGGGACTTTAGGAGTTTCCGTGGGCCTCCCCAGGCCTGGTGAATAGTCAAGAGTAAATTTAAAAATACATAAATAATAAAAGTAAATAATAAAAATCCTTCAAGCTGTGGGTGCTGCGGAAGTGCCCCCCACACCCCGTGGCTTCAAGGCTGGAGCTGACCTGAGCCAGGACCACGGCTGGGAAGACAGCAGAGCCCACTCCGGGGAAGAGGGGGTTTGTGTCCCCCAGACGGTCACTGGTCCAGGTGAGAGGATGCTTCTTGGGCCCACACTCAGTTGCGGAGAACGTCAGGTTAACTGGTCTGCCGTGTTGATTTTACAGAAGGGGAGACTGAGTCCCATGGTCACACGGTTTGCAAGAACACAGTAAGAGCTAAAGATGTGCTGTGTGTCTAAGACATGTTTTAAGCCTAAACTGTAGCAGCAGCCATGAGAGGGGCATCTCCCCGCTGCTGTTTCTCGGCTGTGACCCGGGAGGGCAAGAGGGGCTGTGCCCCGAGGTCTATGGCCAGGGCCTGTACGGGAAGGCACCATGGGGTCGGGCCCCAGCCAGCCTCTGCCACACGCCTGTCTATTGCGGGGTCTGTCCCAGCTGTGAGCCTGGAGGACATTCTGGCCGGACTGCATAAATGAACGATTCAGTGAAAGTGGGTAATTTCCATGGCAACCTTGCCTGCACGTGAGTGGCCGCTGCCTCCCAGGGCTGGGTATGCCCCGATATAGAGGCGCACTTGTCAGCTGCACAGAGTACACGGGGATTGCGTGTCGTTCGTGGGACGGCAGGGAAGTAGATCGGTGGCCGGGCTGGGTCTGCGAGCCTGCTCAGTGTGGTGCAGGGCTTGTGGAGGGGACGCGCCCGCCTGTAGTGTGGGGAGGGCTGCCTGTCCCCATGTGGGGCGGCCCCAGGAGCCCCCAAATCCAAGGTAAAGACCATGTGAAACCACCTGTCACTCCTCAGGCACTGAGCTGCAGAGCCCTGACCGCATCCCTTCAGCGTGAGAAGGGGAGACTGAGGCCCAAGCCACCTCTTAGCCATTTCCCTGGTTGTGCTGGCCAGGGACAAAGCCTGGACGCAGACCCCAGGGCTCTGGGCTGTGGCCCTGCCCACCCTGCATGTGGGAGCTAGGGTCCAAAGGGGGAACGCGGCCAATCCTCCCATTTGAACCACTCACTCACACGTTTGGGCCCGGGGTGGGGTGGGGAGCAGTTGTGTTTGGGGCGCAGCCTGGGAGGCTCTGGGGATTCTGGGCACACCTGAGGCAGAGGTGAGGCATTAGCCTGGGGTGAGTGTGGGACTCTGACCTGAGTCAAGGTCAAGGTCAAGGCCAGGGTGGGCCTGTCCTGGAGGACCCCGGAGGCTGGAGCCGGGGCTGTGCTCGTATCTGGAGAGGGTGCGGCTCAGTCAGGCTGGGACCTCCAGGGCCCCGCCGCCTTCAGGGTCACCCACTTCCCATGCCTGCAAGTGTGGGAGGGAGGCGAGGCCTCCCCCAGCGGCGCCTGGGGCCCCACTCTGTGGACTGAGGGGCGGCCGAGCTCCTGGGTGGTGCTGGGTTTACGGTGACCCGGCTGGGGTTGGGGCTTGGCTCTGCGAACTCATGGCCAGCCCACCAGAGACGTAGATGCCAGGTGAAAACAGAGAAACAAGAAATGACAGCCCCTGGGAGAGTTTCAAGTGGTGGGTGTGGGGTGAGCATGCCGAGTCCCAGACACAGCTGCCATGCGTGGAAGGGACGGGGAGCAGGGCACCTCCTCCCTGGCACCTTGGATGTCCCAGGGGCAGACCCCAGGGGGGTGGGGGGATGGGATCTGAGGGCGGCAGGCCGGGCTGTTCTGGGGTGTTGCCGGCAGCATCCCACATAAATTCCCATGGTGGGTCCTCTCTCTACGGAGGCCTGAGGATGGAGAGTGGACACCCTGGTCCTGCGGGGCCTTGCCTGTCGTCCTTCCCGCCCCACCCCAATGGGCCCCCTTGCTGTGCGACTCCGTGGGTCCTGCACCCACCCCCCCACCACACCTGGGTCTACCTGCCCCCGCTGTGGGGGGATCTGCCTGTGGGGTATGTCCCGTGGGAGCAGCAGGCTCGGGCGGACCCCAGGCCCTGGCGGGACCTGGAGCAGGAGGAACAAGGTGGCTGGAGAAACCGCATCTGCTGCCTTAGCTCTGCAGGACGTCCCACAAAGGAGGCAGGAAAGAGGAGTCTGCATGACAAGTGGCCGCGCTGTGCTTCTTTTTTTTTTTTTTTTTTAATATTTTTTTATTTATTTATGATAGGCACACAGTGAGAGAGAGAGAGAGAGAGAGAGAGAGAGGCAGAGACACAGGCAGAAGGAGAAGCAGGCTCCATGCACCGGGAGCCCGACGTGGGATTCGATCCCGGGTCTCCAGGATCGCGCCCTGGGCCAAAGGCAGGCGCCAAACCACTGCGCCACCCAGGGATCCCCCCGCGCTGTGCTTCTGACCAGGGACACCGAGCCCAGAGCCCACACCCGCTGCTCCAGGTCACGGGGCTCCGGGTGGGACAGCGAGTTGGCCAGGCCTGGTCACCCTGCCGAGGCGTAGTACAGCCACAGGTGGGGTCTCCATGCCTGGACAGGGCCGCCCATCCTCCAGATGGCTGGAGGACACATGAGCTCAGCTCCCAAGTCGGCTCGGGGAAACTGAGGCAGCATGGCCCCTTGCCCTGAAGTCATGAGTCAGGCTCCATGGAGCAGGCTCAGGCTGGCTGGGCTGGGCACACAGGGGTCCCCACATCTCCAGCTAAGGCACCCCTGGACCAGGGAGGCCAGGGCAAGGCCGATGCCCGGGCCGGGCCTGCAGACGGGGAGCGCCTCGCCCTCTGATCACAGCACCTCACCCCAGGGGGTGTTTCCTAGCCCATTATCATCCGCCTGCTTGGCTGGGTCTCCATTTGTCACGGCAAACATTGGCCATATGGTAATGGTCCCGTAAAACATGCCCTGTTGGGTCTTAATGTCTGTTTAATGACACCTGCTATGAGGGCTCCCATAATGGAACTCATGATGGCAGATGGGGGGCTCTCAGGAAGGGTGGAGCACTCCCTGATGGCAGGCGGCCCCTCTGGGTGGTGCTGAGCCACCAGGCTTACCCCCAGGACTGGTTCACATAAGCTGCCCAGGCCCCCCTTGTCCTGCTGGGTCCCCGGGGGGGGGCAGGGAGCAGAGGTGACTCCTGGGGGACACCAGGGCATCAGACCTGGTTTGTTTCCTTTACCATTATGATGTGTGCTCAGAATGAACACCGGGCACTATGTTGCCCATTTGGGGCAGGCAGGACAGCGGAGGCTGCAGGGGTGAGAGACGGCGGGTGGGGAGGGGGAGCGGGAGATGGCCCTGACTGCCCCCTTGCCTCTGCTGCGCCTTCCACTCTGGCCTCAACCTTCACCCCGGGTGGGGAGCAGAGGCGGTTTGGGAAGGTGCGTAGAGATGTTGCCTGCCATCCACAGCAAGCCTCAGTCCATCTCCTAAGTCCTCGTGTGCTTGCCGCCCCGCTTGCTGCAAACTGGGCCAATGAGGAAGTGCTTGTGGGCAGCATTTCCCAAGGTAGGTGGCATTTCCCAAAGTGGGCGACACCCACAGCTTGCACCTGCTTGCTCTTCTGTGATGCGCCCTTGTCAGGATGTGGAGTCTTGTGGCCTACACGATGTAGCTGGACATGGCCCTGCAGGACTTGAACCACCAGCCGTGTGAGGGAGCCCTCATGAACAGAAGGACCACTCTCGACCTCCAGGCACAGGGGTGGTGCGTTGCACAGGTGCAAATGGAAATTTCCAGGATGAGCAGAATGCCGCCCCTGCGCTGGACCGATTGGCCGTGCAACCAGAGATGGGCATGAAGGTCTGCCCCATGCGGGCGCTTTCCCACAGCAGCACACATGGGAGTCTGCCTGACAGCCAGGGAGGAAGGACGCTGGCTGAGGAGGGGATGGCATGTGGTGTCTCGTGGACGCAGGGACACAGCTCCACACGCCTTCTGTAGGGGCGCTCAGCACCACCGGTGGAGCACAGCATCTTCCTAAAATACGATTAATTCCTCCCATCAGCAGGGAAGTTAACACATTTTTATATTGACGCCAACAAGACTATATCACAGTAAAAAAGCAAACATTATGTGATTTTTATTTTTAAAGGATTGAATTGGAAAAATCCAGATACATCTGTGTCTTCCTTGCTGAAGGAGGGCTTTGCTGAAATGTCCGTGGAGGGCAGCTACGGTCCTTGGGCCTTGTGGGCAGGAGCTTCGAGGGGCTCTCGGAGCTGAGGGGTCACTCCTGGGAGGTTGTTGTTGGGGGGGCATGCTGCGAGCAGACCCACCGTGGGACAGTCTGTCTGGACCCCCATGCGGGACGTGGTTTGGCCAAGACTGAAGCCCAGAGGCTTGCCTGGCACCGGCTGAAAGGGCCAGTGCAGAGGCTCCATGGGATGGGAGGGCGGCATGGTGGGGTGGGGAGGTCCCAGTGGGGCTGAAGTAAGCAAGGGCTGGCTGGAAGCAGGTGGAGCAGGGCTCAGACTGCTGCCCCGGGAACGCATCCAAGGTCCAAGGTCCCTGCAGTTCTGTGTTTTCACCTCCTCGGTGGGTGGATGTTCCATGTGAGTGTTTCTGGTGAGAAGGCCAACAAGCAGCATCTCCTAGAAACTCTGACCTTCCACTCAGGAAGGAACACCCTTGTCAGAATTTCCACCTGCTCTCACCCACAGGAACTGGGGTGCATGGGGCCAGGAGAGCCTGGAAGGCAAGCGTCCGTCAAGGTGCATGGCGGCTCCACCACAGTCAAGGTCCTCTCAGAACGAGGGGGAGAGGTGGATATGGGGTCGGTGCCTGGCTGCATCGGCTGCGCTGCGGGTCCGCTGTGATGTTGCCCCAGCTGCCTTGTGATGTGATGACGGTGTACGTAGTTTGATGGATGAGGGATGAGGGGCAGGCAAGCCACGCCATTCCTTTTTTTTGAAGATGATGTGATAGGTGGAGGAGCTGTATCTCCCGTGAGACCGTGGGCGGCCTGAGCCAGGACCACACATGTGTCTTTTCCCCGTGTTGCTGGGTCTCCGTCACTTGGGACACAGTGCTACCTGGTGTGAGGCCCAATGGAAGGTGTAGTTGACAGCCCACTGAGGTCCTGTGCTTGTCCTCCATGTCCGAGGAAACACACCCGGAAGCCTCTGCATCCATGCCGGCCTGGGTTTGCTAGGAGGATGAGGCCGGCCGACCGCCAGCCCAGCAGTGTACCTAACAAGGTTGGAATTGTTTCAAGGAGGGTTTTTAACAAGTCGTGACTATATGTCAACAAGTCCCATTGCTGCAGAGTTGATGTGGCCGATGCAAAGCCATCGTGATCCCCTGAATCATCCCTGTCTGTTTACAGGAGCACTCCATCCCCCATCTTCCAGAAGGACACACAGAATGCGCTTTACAGGGAAATGTATTTGATATTGACATATGGTAAGACTGTCTTGCATTCCGTGTCCTCACTGGCTTCGGTGCTATGTGACAAAGAAGAAGCCAGACTTGTCATTCCTATAGATTTTTATTTTTTTAAAACACCCACAGGTAATTTCTCTCAAGCATAAACAAGCGCGTTTGTAGAATGATGGCGTTCTCTCCACCCAGTCTGTTCTAGGACCAGAAACATGGCCGGTGCCTTGGGGTGTGATTGTATGCTGACAGACCCATCTCTCTCACTCGAAGAAGTAGGATATGTCTTGTTCTAATGTACAGTCACCCTGCATTTGTCCCCCCCATCACCCCTGCTACAGCTGAGCACAGGGTCCCGTGTGTTTCATGCATGACCTTCTAGAAGAAAGACTGAATCGCCCTGATGGGGAAGTCTTTGTCATACGGCAATTGTCTGTACGACAGTCGGGGCTTACAGAGTAAGAGTAGAGGACTTGAGTGACCAGGGTTGTAGCAGGCAGCAAATGCCACAGCTGTGCCGCATAACAAAACACCCCAAAACTCACTGGCTTAAAGTAGAAAGTACTTCTCCTAACCGTGGATCTGCAGGTTGATGACAGTACGGCTCATCTAGGTGAATCTAATTCAGGCCACAGGTCAGCTGGGCGTGGCTCCAGACTGCAGAGTAGACTCGGGTCTTATGTTTCTCCCAGGGCCACGTCTGAAGTGACAGCCTCTAGCTGGTGTGTAATCTCCTTGGTGGTCCCAGGAATACGAACAAGAGCAGCAAATTGAGCTGCACAAGGACTTTGCAAGCCTCCGGCTGCATCACATCTACTAACATCTCATGGGCCCAGACTGGGCACATGGCCCACCCAGAAGTCAGGGCCAGGGAGGGCCATGGGCCGTGGGGAGGGCGAGTGAGTGAAACCTATGACCAAGCAGTGAAGAGTGGGAAGCAAGTGTTCAGTCTGTCCTGGAGGAAGCCGGCGGGTAGGGCGGGCAGAGCAGATAAGCGGAGGGAAGAAAGTGAGCTTGGGAGCAGGTAGGGTGTGAGCAGAGAGAGAAGGGAGAGAATCTGCGTATCTCCCAGGTCACCCCGGACGTCTCCCAGGTCGTCTCAGTCCCTTGAAAGGTGGGAATCGGGATCCCTGGGTGGCGCAGCGGTTTGGCGCCTGCCTTTGGCCCAGGGCGCGATCCTGGAGACCCGGGATCGAATCCCACGTCGGGCTCCCGGTGCATGGAGCCTGCTTCTCCCTCTGCCTGTGTCTCTGCCTCTCTCTCTCTCTCTCTGTGTGTGACTATCATAAATAAGTAAAAATTAAAAAAAAAGAAAAAGAAAAAGAAAGGTGGGAATCATGCAGCACATGCAGAGTGTGCCTGGGGGACATGGCCCCCTGGCCCCAAGATCCTCTGCGGGGAGGTGACTGCAGCGTGCACCTCGTCTGTAGAAGAACCGTGGTCTCTAGTCTCCCCGCAGTTAGTGGGTCTCTTGGAGCCTCCGTCCCTCACCAGCCTGCTCAGTCCTCCCCTGCTGACCCCTGGCCTCTGCCCCCAGGGCCCCACTTTGCTGAAAAGCCTCTCCCCAGTTCACCAACGACTTCCTCCACGCCAAACCCAGTGGGCGCCCGCCAGACTCCCCCATTAGTGTATGGTACCGGCAGCCACTCCTTCTGGAGAGTTCCCCTTCCCCACGATTCTCATTTGCATGTCCCTCCTGCCTCCTGGAACATTTCTTCTCAGTGCCTTTTCCTGGCGCATTCAAATGCTGCAGGAGGAGAATGTTGGCGGCAGGGATAGAGAGAAGCAGTTGGCAGTAAGTGGTCCAGACTCTTTTGCCTTAGAAGTGACTGGAGCCTCCTGCTAACAGCGTCTGCCGTGACGTGGGACTGGGGGGTTGGCGAGCTTGTCGGAGACCTGCCGCGTGTGGGCAGTGACCCGCGCCTGCCTCCAGCCCTCTCCACTGCCTTCTGGGCTCCTGGGGGCAGGCCTGCAGCTCAGGCACCTGGTCCTCCCATGGGGCCCACGCAGGGTCCGGCAGGTGGCAGGTAAGCAGAGAGGAGGGTCACAGCCCTCACCCACAAGTTCCAAGGCCTGTGTCTCCCACTCCACCGACCTTCAACCTGCCTTTCTGCTCCCCGCTGCCCCCCACTAGCCTGAGCGAGCTGCCTGTGTGTCTGAGCCCCTGCCTTCCCTCTGCCTGCCCCTTCATCATGCACCGTTCAGCTGGAATGCCCCTTCCTCCGGGCAGCCCTCGCTGATTCCCCTGTAGGAAGCATCTAGCAGTCCTTGCTCTGTGCCTCTCTTCTGGAGTGTTTATTACTGTGCTGCTTGCACTACCACTTACCCACCTCCCCCTGACTGAGGGTTCCTTGCTGTGGGGGAATGAAAGCTTTGCTTTCCCCTGGCAATTAGCCAATGATTCGAGTGGAGTAGGTCCTCAATACATAGTCGACTAATCATCAAATTAGGGTGGGAGTGGCAGTCTGGGAAGAAACCTGGTATGTTCTTAAGAGCTCCCATCTCAAGCTCGTGGCTTTGGAAGAGAAGGGGGTGCGATCAGGTTTTAGTGAATCTGTCTGCTCTTTGCAGAGTTGTCTTGTGGTCTCTCTCATTGGGCCAATTACATTTATGAAGATGAATTATGATAGGCGAGCACCCGCTTGCGTGGAGTGCTGTGTGCTAACTATGTAATTAGCGGCCAGCATCTAGGAAGGGAGTTGGTTGGATATTTCCATCAGAAAAGAAACACATTATGATCTATAAAAAACAATGAGCAATGGTAATTTCATTTTTATTGGTCATTTTATAACATTAACTGATAATTTCCCCCACTCTTAATAGGCACATGCTTGCCTCTTTCAAAATACATCCATAAACTTGTGGCAAAAAAAAAAAAAAACAAAACACAAAAACAAAAACAACTAACCAGTCACGTAATTGTTCAGCTTCCTCCCATGGTGAAGCCCAAAGGAAAGACTTCCAAAGGCAAAAAGTGTGGGGTTCATGGAGGGCACTGGCCCCGGGCGTATGGGTCACCCGGTTCAGCAGGACTCATGGTGAGAATGAACACTGACCACTGTGCGACAGGATGGGCCCTTATAATCGGTATCCTGTCCTTTCCATAGATAGCCAAGAAGAGGCTTGAGGTCCTGTCCAGGGACCTGGACCTCAGGGTGGGGCCAAAGGTAGACACACATGAGCAATAAGTGGTAAGTGTACAAGTGAATGACCCTGGGCAGATGGAGGGATGGATGGACGGACGGATGGATGGACGGATTCAGTTGAACTGGGTGGGCCTTCCCACATCCTGCTGAGACCATGCATCTGTCTGCCCCTGGTCCCATCTCAGGTCACACCAACCAGTGGCTGCTGGGAAGGTGGCCCTCCCAGTTCAGGAAGGAAGACACATGCAGGTGTTTCCAACACCACCTTTGGGAAGTATTTCAGTCATCCCAGGCGGAAATCAGATCCTCCGTGTGAAATTTGTTTTCTTTCTCTTTGTACTCCTCTTGGCCAATCAACCCCATTCTCTGGCCCCTCCCTGACCTTTGGCCCCAAGGTCCACCCTCCCATTGTGTGGTATGTGCAAGGCCAGACACCAGCACAGATGGGAACAAAGACTGGACTCTGGAGGGAGGGGCCCATGCACCAGCCTCGGGATGTGCTTCTCTCCAAAGACATGATCCACCCTTTTGCTTGTGCTGTGAAGCTGGGCAGCCTATGAGTGTATGCGTGTGTATGAGTGTGATTGTGTATGCAGGTGATCATGTATGTATCTGTATGCAAGTGCATGTGAACATGTGTGCACATGTGTATGTATGTATGTGCATGAAAGCCTTGAGCATGCGTGTGAGCAAGGATGAGAGCATGTGTATACATGTGACCATGAGTGTGCAGATATGTGAGTGTCTGAAAATGTGTGTGTGTGTGCATGGGAACATGTGGGCATTGTAATCACACATGTTAGCATGTGTATACATGCAACCATGGGTGTGCAGGTATGTGTGTGCATGTGTATATGAGTGTATAAGCATGAATATGTATGTGAGCATACTTATATGTGACCATGGGTGTGCATGTATGTGTGGGTATGTGTGTGCGTGTACATGTGCTCATGTGTGCATATGAATGAGGATGTGTATACACGTGTGTGAGCATGTGTGCATGTATATGTGAACACACGTGTGTGCATGATGTGTGCATTTGCACATGAGCTTGGATGCACTGTGTGTGCACATACATGTGACTAAACGTCTATGTGTTCCCATGTCTCCAGATGTGCCCTGTGTGGAGGGAGCGGGACAAGAGGTGGGACGTGCTGCAGGGCCTGCCGGTCCACCTGAGCGTGGACAGGGCTGGGTGACGGCCAGCAGGCGGGTGGGCCACCTCAGTCTGTGTTTGCTCCCAGCCACGCCCTGAGTACCTGGTGTCTCCGTGAGCTGAGCGTGTCTGCTATGAGCTCTGCAGCGCCCTGGGCTTCTCTGGGCCTGAGTCACAGGCTGTGCCTCTCACGTTCCCGTCGTGGCCTCTGCTCTGCCAGTGCCTGTGGCTCCCCATGAGCACTGGGTCACTGCCCGCTCTGCCGGGGCAGCTCTCCATCTGCCCCTTCTCCATTTCCTGCATCCCGCTTGGCTTTCTTTGGCTCTTGAGCACTTCCTGCCGGCACTGCTCTCTGACACAGCTTTTCCTGGAGGCTCCTGTGGGGCCGAGAACACATCAGAGCTCCCCATCCCACGGGCCTAGGTGCTCCCCCATTTCTGTCCTCCCGGGACCATCGTGGTCCTGGACCCAGAAGGATGGGACATCCTTGTCATCCTTGTCAGTATCCCTGGGCATGTGTGGAGTCACGTATGCTGGCATGGCTCCTGCCATTAAGTGTGTTGGGGATTTTCCCGAGTGGGAGGAAATGCGGGGCCTCATTGCGTGGATTCTAGGTCATCCTTTATTCCTTTAATCAGTGAGTGGATTGTTTTTCTGTATTTGTGTGATTTTTCTCTCTCGTTACTCATTTGCTCATTAATGTGTTTGAATATTCATTCCACAAACCTTTAAGGAGTACCTCATGAAGCCAGTGGGTCAGAGCTGTTGGCCCAGGAGTAGGTTCCAATCCCAATGCCACCACCCACCCAGCCTCTCAGAAGCCCACTTGCTCATCTGTTAGATGGGCCTCGGAGGCGGCTCCCAGGAACCCCGAGCAATCGCATCTTAAAGCCCTGTAGCTCTCAGCTTCCCTTAGGGCATTAGAATCCTCATCATTAAACCAAGCGTCAGGCACCTGCACCGCAGAGGCTCCCGGTCCAGCAAAGGCAGGTACAGGGGGGCCCGCGGTGGTAAGCAGCACCTGATGTGGACGGAGGACACGCTTACCTTACCGGTTCTGCCTGGGAGAGCAGAGGAGGCTGAGCAGGGAGGTGGCTGCTTCTAGGCTGGCCGTCTAAGATGGTGAAAATGTTAAGAGTCAGCGAGGGGCAGGAAGGGCGTCCCAGGAGGGTGGAAGAGCATGCATGGCCAACCGTCTAGAGTGTCCGAGCAGATTGAGGATGGCAGCCGTGAAAAGGACAGTTGTGTGGCCAGATTACAGATAGCCTTAGAGAGCCTCGAATGCCAAGCCAAGTGGGGCACCTGGGTGTCATTCTATTGGCTGTGGTGAGTGATTCCAGCGTCTTGAATAAGGGAGCAGTGGGATCCAATCTGTGCCAAGGGTACAAGTTGCCATTATAAAAATAAATACGTTTACCCGAGACTAAGAAAGTTGGCAGGAATAAGCGGCCAGATTTTCAATGCTCTGCCTGTGTGTTTGCTTCCTGCCACAGGAAAAGGGGCCAGGAGGGGTGATGTCACGGGAGCTTGGGAGGCCTCATGTCCAGAGCAGGCAGCCAAGTCAGGCTTCGCAGGGACGGCGCGACGGGGAGGTCGGGCAGGTGGCATTTGGCCCCGTGGGAGGCTTCCTCTGTCCTCACAGCTCCAGTGGCTCCTAGAGACCCCGAGGACTCACAGGGGAAGCAGAGGGAAGGAGGGAGCCACAGGCCCTGTGACATGGGGACAAACTGCCTGCTTCCCCAAGGTGCGGCATCCCTGTGAGTGGGGGAACGCGCTGGTTGGTCGAGTGAGGAGTCGGTGGGACCGTAAGACTGTTTGGGGTGCACCGCGGGGCATGCAGCAGGTGCTGACCAAGGGCAGCTGGGGGGCGGGGGGCTTCGGAGCCCAAAGAGGCTGGGCACACCTGCCCCTGCCTCCTGCCACCCCTGCCCCTGCAGCCCTTCTCACCAGTGGGCTCTGCCCCAGGCTGGCCGCACAGGGTGTGGGAAGCACGACTCCCGCCCTGGAGGGTTCACGCGGCTTCCACCGCTCCTCCCCCAAGGTAACACATGCATCCTACATCGTTTCTTCCAGGACCTTTGAAATTTTCTCTGTAAGTGGTAAAACACATCAATGAATCTCTCCATGAATATTTATTGAAATGGTGGTTTTAATACAAAGCCGTTTTAGTGAAACTCCCAGGAAATGCATTTTGTGCAGCCATTGATCTTAAAATATTTACTATGAATATGCTCATCTTGGAAATATTACACACTGCTTTTTATTATTTGTTCTGGATGAAATTGCAGGGACTTGGCCCACATGGTTTTTACAAGCTGAGCAATGCTGGCAAGATGATCTTCTGGATGGCGTTCGGCTTTCTTTCCTCCTGGCCCTGGATGTCTTAGTTTCTGCCACTGCTCCTGACATCTCGGGGGTTCACAGGCAGCTGGGGAAGGGGGCTAAAGGCACAGCTCTAACAGGTGGGCTCTGCGACTAGACACCTGGAGAAGCAGGGACACTCGAGCAAGACGGCACTTGGGGGTCACCTTGCCGGACGCCCCGACTCACCCACGAAGGTGCCCCTCAGATCGGGGCCACTGGATCAGGAAACTTGAGAAGATTAAGAAGTCCCGAGGTCCACGAAGATGTGGGGAAAGTGGCGTTTCGTATGTCCTGGTGGGGATGTGAATTACTACAGGCTTTTTGGAGATGAGGCCATCGGTGTCCATCAAGATTAGAACACCAGCTACCCTTGAGCCCGCGTTTACCTTTGGGAGTCCATCCCACAGACATAGAAGTGCTCGTATACAGATGTGTGTGCAGAGCAGTGCTTGTTGCAACAGGCCAGTGTGGCCCCAGCTAGAATAGACCTGTGGACCCAGCCACGGGGAATCATGAGTACAGTGCCCCCTGCCTTGTGGACCAGCCACCTGAGTACCTCTGATGGCCCACCTACCTTTAGCATGCACCTCCCAACTGTGGATTTCTGTGCACATGGATGAATATTGTAAGCTTAGGGTAAACAAACAGAAAACAGATTTTAAATAGATGAGATAAAGCACTGAGTATTTTTCCCTTGTGCCAGTGGGGTGGATGTGCCCCGCATTGGAGATCCTTGCTGGGGCATGTCATGCCACTTTGCCGAAGTGCATCATCTAGCGGAGAATAAAAAGGCAGAAAAGTGTGTGCATCGTAGGATCATGTTATTGCAAAAACTCACAGCGGCCTTCAAATTCTCCTGTGTCTGTCTGTAGACTGTGGATACAGCTTTATGGCTGCAGATATGCAGGTATGGATGCACACTCACGCCTTCGTGTGCCTACACGGGTGCACAGCCCTTTGTGGATAGGTAGTATCAGTCCCCATTCCCGGAGCCCTGGCGGAGGCTGGACGCGAAAGGGGGAAAGGGAGAGGGACTGGGGAAATAAGATAATGAACAGATAAATACAAACCGAGAAAATATGCAGGATGTGATGCCAAATAGGCGAGAAAGTAAACCCCGTGTGTTGCA
Source organism: Nyctereutes procyonoides (assembly GCF_905146905.1). Classification (NCBI taxonomy): domain Eukaryota; kingdom Metazoa; phylum Chordata; class Mammalia; order Carnivora; family Canidae; genus Nyctereutes; species Nyctereutes procyonoides. The sequence goes on along the minus strand of NW_026575140.1, from coordinate 58,623,300 downwards.
TGAGTTCACAGAGAAGAGGACGCCAGCAGATGAAAGGCACCAGCCAATGACCAGGACACGTAGGGGTTCTGACTTGGTGAGGGGCACGATTCTGTGTTGGGTTTAGGTCATCCTGGTGATGTGAGGACTCAAAGCCACCGCGTGAAGGCCTCCTCCCCGCAGAAGGCCTGCACGTCTGAGGGCCGATGACATTCAGTGACACTGCTCAGTGACCTCCAGGATCCAGACAGGCCAGAGGTATCCCAACAAGGTGCTCCTGTGGGAGGGTAGCAGAGAGGCTCCCGGAGCAGAACATGGCTGTGTACACAGCAGGCGGCTCCCCTGTGGCTCTTTTGCCATCAAGAGTCTGCACCACATGGTCACTCATGTCATATCGGAGTGTGCGCTGGCCTCGGGTGCAGCAAACCTCCACTGGGTGCCGTGCAGCAGAGCTCAGTCTGCGGACTGGGACAGAGGTGGAGAGGGGTCCCAGCACAAGGTCTCCAGGGGCGGCTGCCGTGATTGGAGGAGCCCTTGTCCATGCCCTCGGGGGTGGGGCCCAGCCTGACCCCTGACCCCAGGGTCAGGGACCATCCCACTGTCCTTGGCTACTGGGCCATTTGAGGGGAACATTGATTTCTAACCCTATCCTCCTCCGGTACACACGACAATTTGTCCTGGGAGTGAGAGGCTATCAAGGCAAGGGAGAGCACTTGGACAGTTCCCCTGAAGCTCGCACTGCCTGCCGGGCCTGTGAAGATCGACCGTGACGCCACAGCAGTTGGGCAGTAGGGCCAGCATCGAGTGATGTCATGACAAAAGCGAGGAGCCGTTGAGCGTTCTCTGTTTGAACATTTCATTAGACTCTGTCAGTCAGAGGCTAGCAGGAGGGCGAAGTTCTCCCGCGTGGAGCCAAGCCCGTAATTATCTGATGGAGGTTAATGTGGCCTCGGGAGAGGGGGGCCCTGGGGGTGATGGGGACAGTGGGTCGTGCTGAGAGCCATTTCTGTGGGTGAGCCCATGGAGCGGGTCATCTCACCCCCGGGATGTCTGGACAGTTTCCTGGCCTTGCGCGTCCCCTCCCAGGCTGAATGTGGGAAGCAGGACACAGTTGGAGGGTGGGGCCTGCAGGAAGCAAGCCCTGCACCCAAGCATTGCAGCAGGTGCCTGGCTGCCCTGGCAGAGAAGTTTGGGGCCCGAGAGTACCGAAGGTCATAGTGTGCAGGGTGGGGGTGGGGTAGGTGGGGAGCAGCCTTAGGTGGAATGTGGTTCCCAAAGGGGCCACCTTCTGGCACCCGTGCCCCTGCGTGACCCCTCCTCTGGGTGCCAGCCGGACCTGGTGACGTGCTTCTAGTGAACGTAGGCAGCAGAGTGGTGGGACTCATGGGGTTGGATCACCAAGCCTGGCCTCCAAGTCACACACACACCCTGCACCCTTCTCCACGCCACTCTGACGGAGCTAGCTGTGTGGGCGAGGGCCTTACAGGGAGGTCGTCTGTGAGAGACCCATGAAAGCCCTGCCAGGGATTCCTGACACACACCAAGTCTGAGTCTGTGAATGTTTGCTTGAACCTGTGGGTTCACGTTGTGGCTGTTTTGGGGTGACTTGCTGCATGGTGATGGGTCACAAATGGTGAAGTTTGCTGCTGGGGTGGGGGCTGCAGGGGCCTGGGAGACAGATGCCATGCATTCCCCACCATCCCCCTCTCCTGGGCAGTGGGGCCGGGAGACAAGCCTGGTCCTCCCCGGCAGGGCCAGCATGTGTGCGTGGTCTGGGAGCCACACAGCATCCTTCCCACTCCTCGTTACGTATCTAAACACACTTGCCCTCCACTGCCCTCAAGAGAAAGAGGGCGTCTCCGTCTCACACCTCGGGCCTCTGACAGAAGGAGGTTTCTGTTTAGAAGAAAAAGCATTGCTGTAGGTTTGACGTTCTGCTTCAGGTACCAAGCGGTGGAACCGGGGGCGAAGGTTGGGTGACGCCATTAGACCATCTTCACGAACATCCACCAACCAGGCTTTGGAAGAAAACCCTGCTGCTTTGTCTCCCGTTGTGCAAACAGGAGCAGGTGGCCTCGGGTTGGAACGAGGCTCCGGAGAGCTTGGGGGCAGCAGGTGTCTGTCCCCGCTCTGCCCGCAGCACTGACCCTGACACGCAGATGCAGAAATTCAGCAGGTGTCTTTAGCCATGTCCCCCCAACTCCAAACAGGAAGCACAAGGCAACATTTTCCAGGAAGTGGCTGTTTTCCTAGAATACTAGAAAAGCCAGATGGTTTAGGATTTCCACACATCCCTACTTCCTTCCCCTGGCATTTGCTGCGCCTCCTACATACAAGTCCTGGGCCAGGAGCTGAGACTAGAAAGGTCAGTACAGGGCACAGCACCATCCCTGTCCCCACTGCCTTAAAATCCAGAGAAGTAGACGTGTAAATACAGCTTTTCAAGTGAATTGAAAAATGGCGATTATCAAATTTAGAACACAAAATACAGAAGGAGTACACAAAGAGTATTTTAGGAGTATTTTATGTCTTTCCATGCACTGTCCATTTTTGGGAAGTCCTGACAGAGACTGGCCTCTTGAGTGAAAGCCTGGCTGTTACAACGTGACTGGTGAAGCCAGTGTCTGGAGCAGGTGCAGGGGTGTGTTCGTCTGCCAGGTGGTTGGACGTCCCAGCCAGATGAGGTCATAGACAGTTCTTCTCTCAAACTTCTCAGGTTGTTTTTGTTTTCAGTGAGGAACTTGGGATTGAGAGGGAGAGGATGCTTGCCCGAGGTCACACAGCACCTGCTGGCACGTGAGGCTCGTGAGGCTCGTCAGTCACCTGATCTGATTTTCCTGTTCAGGGATCGGGTTCTCACTGCGGCTGGTGAGGCAAGCACTTGCTCAGCGTTTCCCTCCCCTGAATTAAACCCACACAGTGACACGGCTGTGCTGGACAGCTGTGGACAGCAACGGGACAGACTCTGAGCGGTGGCACACAGACGGGATGGTCAGAGGCCATGAGCGCCCAGCAGGCGCCTGGCTTGTGCCTCGGAAAGTCAGGCAGGTCCCACCAGGAGTGGGTGGAACCGGGGAGCAGAAGGTGGCCTTGGGGTGATTCAGGGGTCGTTGGCTGAGGCCCCAGGACAGTCGGCCCTGCACCATCCTCCTCTCTGTAATGAAGGCAGAGCCACCCAAACCCTGATGAGGACCAGCCTCATGAAAGAGGCCATGAAGTCAACGGAGAGAGGAGCTCACACCCAAGGAAACAGAGTCAGTGGAGCACCAAGTGTGTTTAGTATCTGCGAGTAGATGTGAAGAGGCACCACCCATGAAGCCAGTGCACACTGCGGTCAGCATCAACCAGGAGTTCGAAGAATTTAAAAGAAAACCCACATATGGAAACGGACAGGTTAAAGGGAGCTGTATGCAGTGAAGAGCAAATGATAACTTTTGAGGATCAAAGTGCAGAATGGCCCCAGGACCCAGCGTGGTGGGATGGAGACAGCATGTGTGGGAAAGGGCCACCACAAGGGACGGATGGAGCTGGGCCCTGGAGTCCCAGTGCCAGGGAGTGAGGAATTGGAGCTGTGGGCTTGGAGGTAATGTGTCACGTGGCAGCAGAAACCAGCCAGGGGACGCTGGTGTGGTGTGATCTCAAGCCCCAGCTGGATCTACGGTGCAGGTGGGACGGGGGGTGGGGTGGGGTGGGGGAGGCAGCAGGAAGGAAGGCAGCCGCTGCTCCACTGCCACCCCAGGGGTGTGCCTGCCTGTGAGGCGGGTGTGAGTCACATCAGCTGGGTGTGGGGCTTGGTCTATGGGGACAAGATCACCGAGGGACCTGATGCCAAAGTGCAGGTGACCGGGCACCTGTCTCATGGTCAGGAGGGCTGGCACATGATGCTGAGGGTCACCTGCCTGTCCTGCTGGTGGACACACCTGGGGGGTGGGCTCTCTGTGGTCTGGGATGCTGGGACAGAGGATGAATGCCCCGGGCACGTCACAGTCCCTCTCACTGCTCCTTCTGGGCAGGTCTTCAAGTACTGGCGATGTGCTGATAAAATGGCCCTGGGCGCTGAGCTCAGGCGCCCACCAAGTGTATCCTGGCACAGAACTAGCAGGGAGATTAATGGGGTCGCTTTCAGATGAGCTGGGTGTGCACACTTGCCTGTCTGTGGCGACGCCTCCAAGAGTTATAGGGATGCAGCAGGGCGGTCAGGTGGTTTCGCGGAAGGAGCCTGCACTCCCGCCCTTGCTCTGCTGGCTCATCCTGCCAGGGCAACCTCATGGGAGACCCGCCTACCCCGAGTCCCATTTCCCTTGTCTGTGAAGTAGAGCCCTCACTTGGGGTGCTCAGCTCAGAAGCTAACTCTCTCTTCCCAGGAATGGAAACAATGTGCACCCCACCGAGGCACACCCGGGGCGAGGTGTCTGTAACTCCGTGACATCCCATCACCGCGGGCCCGTCCCTGTCACGTCTGCACCTGAGCACGTCTCAAGGGACCCAAGGCCCCTCGGGCAGGCTGCGTGTCCAACTCGCGATTGCACAAACAGCAGCAGCTGGGGCTGCTTTTATCTTTGAGGTGGAGACTCCCTGTACATGGGCAGTGATACTGTTCCTCCAGGGGGTCTGCTCACTTCCCCCGGGCAGGGGCCCAGGATCCTGCAGTATGCACACAGTAGGGGCTCCCCGGTGAGCCGCATCTGCCGTCAGCCACAAACAGGAGCACGGGGGTGGGGGTGGGGGATCCTGGCGATTTCCTGGGACCCTGGGGCCCTGTGTCGTAGGCTGACACAGAGGAGGGTTTGAAGACGGGCCACACGGAGCGCACTCTGTCCTCCGATCTGAAGAGGGAAGGACGGGGCCAGAGGAGGGGCTGCTCACTGACATCAGCCCACCTGCCTCCAACGGCAGCTACCAGCCACGCTGCCCTCTCACGTTCCCACGCCCCTCACAGTTGCCTGAAGCTGTGTGGCCGCCTCCCACTCCCGAGGGACTGTGGCACAGATGCATCCCCACCTAGGCAAAACCACTAATTAAAGGATTCCCCCCAGCCCCACAGCACATCCCCCACAGAAGCAGGTATGGAAACCACGACAGGGCCACGCTTCCATGGTCACTCATACTGTCCAGGGGACAACAAGGATTGGTAAAAGGTTAAACGATCCAGTTGCTGGTCGGCACCGGGCACATGACAGGAGTTACTTTATGAGGACATATGGGCGACCTACTGAGTGGTGACCGACCGCAGCTGGTCCTGGCCGGCCAAGCCCAGCATCCTGCAGAGCAGCACACACCCGGCCCCGTTCCAGGAGAAGGCACCATCCCCAGGCCCCCAGCTGGAGCCGGGCTGAGGCTCAGCCCTCACCTGTGTCAGCCACAGAGACGGTCGAACGCGGCTCCACAGAAGCCCGACTCAGCACAATGTGAATAATAAAGGGGATTTATTGGCTTGTGTAACAAAACCGTCCAGAGGGAGGGCGATCGCAGGCAAAGCTGGAGCGTGCATCGGTGCCACAAGGGACGCGGCTCACTGTGCCTCCCGACGGCCCCTGCGGGAGAACCAGCTTCACGCTGGGGGTGGCCCCTCTCCAGGCGCAGGGCTGCCTGCCTCCTGTCCCAGCAGTGGCGCACATGTGCACATGCAGTCTCTACCCACAACTCCTGATGTCCTGGGGTGTCCTGGGGTGCCCTCTGGCCACCTGAGCTCACGTGACCATCCCTGAAGCGGCCAGTAGCCAGGAAAATGGAGAGAGCCACTCTGACTTTGTCCAGGCTGGGGGTCCCTCCACCTAAACCCGGGGCTGCTGGGGAAAGAAATGGGGAGAACGGGGGGGAGGGCAACCGACTCTGTGTACCACACCCCTCATTGTGTTCCTGGGAGCTGAGACCACACGGAATGCGGCCTTGCCCGGTGGGCGGGCTGACTTCCCCTCACTCGGACCTTGTCCGGGCCGGCCAGTTCTGTGCAAAGTAGTGATCAGTGTGGATCCTGACCCACCTGCCCCAGACCCCAGCCCTGGAGGCCTCACGCGGTGACACCCCGATGAGCTTCCAGCCGCAAGTGAGCAAACCTGCATCCTCAGAATTCTTGCAGCCACGAAGGCCACCCCCAGCACTCTCGCGTCCCCCACCAAGGCCCCCTTGGGGAACGAAGCAGCTCCAGCTCCCGTTAAGGGGGAAATGCATTCTGGTGTGCAAACATCATCACATATTCACACACTCGCGGTCTAATTTTAGCTGTAAGAGTCTTCATTACGAGATGCTCACATAATTAAGCAGCTTTCTTCCTGGGGTCTGGGAGCCTGTCTATTCTTCTGTCTCATTTGCACATCACTGGGATTATCAGAAATGTGTTTTAGTTTCCTAAAATTACATATTTTGGTTTTTCCAAATTGATCCACAACGGGAGGTGAAATCCATGTAAATCACACGTCTTAACACGTCTGTGTAACTTCCAGGTTCCGGGCACGTCCCTGCCCATCCAACACCCAGGAGCAGCAGCCCCATATCAGGTGCCTGACCGTGTGGACCAACTCGGCATGACCCGGGTGCAGACTGATCCCCTCGTTCTACTCATCTGCATGTCTGGCTAAGGTGCCCAGGAAGCACGAGGCACCTGAGCAGGTGGCTCTCCACCTGGAGGGAGAGGAGGTCTCTGGGCCCCTGGCAGCAGGAAATGGACCATCTACGGGGGGGTGGGGGGGAGTGGGCTGCTGCTATCCTGACCTCGGGGTGGGCAGGAGAGTGGGTGGCCCTCCAGCCACACTGCTGCACTTCCCGGCCTCCCTGGCATCTAGGTCTTCTCCCCAAACCATCCAGTTGGCTGGGAAGAGTGAGGACCAGAGCCAGGGAGCCATTCCCAGGAGGTGGCCAGCTTCTGGCCCTCATCCCCTGGAGACTAGGTTTGCCCAGGGCTGCAGGACCCCGTTGGTGCTGGCTGCCTTCCACGGCAGGTCTAACTCCTGGCAGGTCCCTCCTTCCTGCGACTGCAGAGAAAGAGTGCCATCGGGGCCCTTCCCAGGCTGGACTGCGGAGTCACAGCCGCACCCATAAACGTCTACGAAGACCTGGCATGTCTACCTGTGCGGCATGCACGGCCATGAGAGGGCCCAGAACTGGCTCAGCACCAGTGTGGGTTTGGCAGAGCCGGGGCGGGCATGGAGGCCTCCCTCTGGGAAGGGCAGCCTGCTGGGCTCTCCACCCTGCCCACCCTCGCTGCAGTGGCTCTTGGCTTCCCGTGGCTGGCAGGGTGCAGGGTCAGGGTGTTCCAGTGCTGGTTCTCCCAAATCTCGTGCCTCATTTTCTCCCCTGGGTGCAGCCTGGCTCAGGCCGCAGGAGGCCAGAACAAGGGCCCAGCCGGGGTCACTGTCACGCCCCTCGCAGGGGTCCACACCCACCACCTCTGGCCCGGGCCCTGGTCTCCGCAGCCTCACTCTGAACCCGCGGTGCCCATGAAGGAGGCCGTCTGTGCTCCAGGCTGAGTGCCAGGTGGTGTGCGCACAGTCCCCTTCTGCGTTTCCAGCTCTGTCCCCACCCTCCTGCTCCCGTCCTCACTGCATGGACTCAGATACACGGCCACACCCCACCCACCTGTCCTTCATGCCTCTGTTCCCTGAGCCTCCTCACCCTTCCCTCTGCTGTGCTGCGTGATTCCTGCAGAGCCCCCAGCCCAGGTGCCAACCCGCCCACACAGCACACAAGCTCCTCTGCCAGCAGGTCACTGCAGTTTCTGGTGAGCCCTGCCCAGTCCCTGAGGCTGTGAGCTGGGGGCCTCTCCTCTGCCCCCTGCCCCAGCTGGCACACCACAGGCAGCAGCATCCCTGAGGGGCCTTCCTCCAGGAGGGGCACAGAGACCAGGGTGTGACCAGGAGGCCCGGGGACAGCGTGGAGTGAACACCGAGGGCTTGGCCGCAGGGCAGACTCCCCCCAGGGGTGTGTCCAGGGGAACACGGCCCGTGGGACCCCACAGGGAGGACAGCCCCCAGGTCTCTCCACGTGCACCCTGAGCACCCCCAGAGGGGGGCTTGCAACCCCTTGCAACCCCTGAGGCCTGGGGCTCCCCTGAAGCCAGCCCCTCCTGTCCCTGCACCCTTAGGCCACTTCTGGGAGCCAGGCAGGGGGCCCTGCAGGGACTGCAGATGTGGAGAGGGTGGGGGTGCAGAGCTGGCACAGGTCCTGAGGTCAGTGTTGGGGGATCCTGCTCGGTGTCCAGTGCTGCCGGCCTGTCTGCAGAGGAGGGAGAGGTGGGGCTGCTGACCGTGGTGCCTGGTGGTCACACCACATGCATTTGTCGGGTGTCGGACGTGCTGTCAGAGTTGTGGGGCCCAGCAGCACCTGCCCACGGTGCCGATGCCCACCTGGCCCTGCATTCAGGGCAAGGAGCCTGGCTAGCAAGTCCGCAGCGGGAAACAGGAGCCTAGGAGCCTGGGAGCCCACGCCTGCACGTCCGAGCGTGTCCAGCCGCCTGCGTGGCCCCATGAGCACGCCGTGGCATGTGTACACACCGAGGGTCCTGCAGCGTCCGGGCGGGCACGGACAGAGCTGCCAAGCCGTCATCTGGGCACGTACTCGCCGGGCAGCCCGGCCCCGCCGTGCTCACGCAGCGCCTTGTCCACCGTCCGGATGTAGCCGTCGATCAGCGCCCTCATCTCAGGGGTGAAGGGCTCGGGGTCGTGGGGGCGCCGGCCGCGCCGCCGGAAGCTGCCCTCCTTGTTGTTCTCCACGCAGAGCAGCCGCTCCTCGCTCACAGACACGTTGAGGAAGGCCACCATCTCCCGCAGCGTGGGCAGCAGGCTGTGGCGCAGCTCCTCGTAGTGCACCACCAGCAGCCGCTTGCCGTACCGCAGCCAGTCCAGCACGTGCGACGACCACCACGCCGCGTAGCTGTTGACGAAGTCCGGCCACTCTGCGCGGGAGAGACGGTGCCTGTCAGGCCAGCCTCCCGGGCACCCGACGGACAAGGCCCTGTGACAACCCACAGGGAGCGCGAGCAGCACCCTGGGCTGGCCTGGGTCACGTGGCCACGCCGCGGGCACACCATGCCAGGACAGATGTGGACCGAGACCAGCAGAACTGCTTCCCTCTGCCGTGGACGGGGAGTCCCTGAACGCTGGGCCCACGCTGGGGCCGGGGGAGCCACACCGGCGTTAGGGATGACTGGGAAACCAGATGACCCTCGCTGCCTTCACCTTTCCCCTGCCAGCTATGCCTGTCCAGCGCGGGTGACGGGATGAGCAGGGCTGTGGCAAGGATGCACTCCAGCCCAATCGCCTGCCCTGGGTCCTCCTGGGCAGCTCAGTGAACGAGGCCCCCCCCCGTCTGGTGGCGGTATCATCAGTGTACCCCATGACCCTGCCGAGTGGCAGGAAGCGCCATGAAGGACCAGAGGGACAGCTGCTGACGTTCACAGACACTCTATGCCGGGGGTCCTAGTGCAGCTCGATCGGCAGGCTCTCTGTGTTGGTGGGAAGGTGCAAACGTGAAGACCCGCCCCGACACAGCTGGTGTAACCGAGCCGCCAGCACACCTCACGTGCCCCAGGAGCCTTCTCGATGACCCTGAACTCAGGGTCTCCCTGGTTTCTCAGATGAGCAAACCGAGGCTTGTGAGAGCCAAGGAGGGACTGGAGCTCAGCGTCCTGTATCCGGGAGGTCAGCAAGGGGCAGAGGCGGCAGGAGGCACCGGGAGGCAAGGGCTGGAGTCTGTGGTGACGGCCTGCCTACCCTATGGCTCCGAGTCCCCACTGACCACCTGGTATCCTGTCACTTGCCATGCAGACCTGTGTTTTGGCTGCACTGTGGTGCCTGGGGTGGCAGGCAGAGGCTGGGACTGCCAGTCCAACCCCAGCAGGATAGGGGACATGTGTCTGCACCAGATAAAGCTGCATGGAACGCCCCCCACCTGCCCCTGCCACCTACCTTTGCTCTTCCAGTTGCGATCAGCTGCATAGCCCAGGTGCCCGGCACACTTGCGGTTGAACTCAGCCACCAGGGACCTGTACGGGTTCCGGATCAGCAGGATGGCTGAATCGAACATCTCAATCTCCCTCCGGCCGCTCTCATGGGTCTTCACGCAGATAGTGCGCCGGCTGCGCCAGTGGTCTTTCTCACCCTTGAACCCTGCGCGGGGAGGGGAGGCCCCTGAGGAAGGTGCCAGGGGCCCGCCACGGCAGCAGGCCGAGCTGAACGCACCTCCAGGAGACCCCGAGGTCAGGGCACAGGAGTCCGATGCCCCCTAGATGCGGAGATGCGTGGTCCGTGGGGGCGTTTGCATGGCGATGCCACACAAGCACAGCGAATCACCTGTGAGTTAGTCGTGGCTGCAGGTGTGGCCCTGAGAGGGCACATGCCCTGCCCCAGATCCCACAGCAGCGCAGTGGCACAGCCAGGGCACGTGTGTCCCTGGGAGGCCTGTCTCCTTCCCACCTCTGGCAGTGGGGCCGGCGTGCAGTCACCAAGGGCCAGGCCATAAGCCACGGCTGCCCTGCCCTCTGCCCTTATGCCGTGGCCCCATACCGGGCCCACCCTCCATCACAGAGCCACACGTGCACCCACAGGATGCTGCTGTGCTCAGTTGGACATGACACTGGGGGTGGAGGGGGCTGCGTGTGGGGCCACCGCACACAGGGGCTCTTGGGAACCCGCGAGCTGGGAGCATGTTAACTGTGCAGGTTCCCTGACCCTCTGGGGAACCCCCTGCTGGCAGCTGTCGCTCACCTTTGTTGTACAGGGTCCCGTCAAAGTAGTAGCTTCCGGTGTAGAAGCCTGTGGCATGCTCGATGAGGTGCCGGGCCCACGTGTTCCCGGCACCTGGGAAGCTCGACAAAGCCACAAACACCTTGGACTTGGTGGGCAGGAACCTCCGGTCAGTGCAGCGGGTGTCTGCAAGTGCACAGGCTGGCCACCGAATGCCCAGGGGACTGGCTGCCCCCAGACCCTGCTTCACACTGGGGAAGTTGAGGCAGGCCCAGGGAAGAAGGGGTTTCCGCCCAGGGCAGCTCCGCTGCTGCTTGGTCTCTGTGGCCTCGGCAAGCCCTGAGCCACAGCACAGAAAGCTCTGGAACAGGGCAATGGCCGGGCCCTGCCTCTCCATTCCCCTGCCCGTCCTCAAACCACCTTCTCCCCGACTCTGGAAAAGGTCAGGTGCCTCCAGGGACGGTGGTGGCCTCCCCTGCCCTCCCCTTCCCTCCCCAGGACTGCACACAGCCACACTGGCATCCCCAAACCCCTGGAGGGCAAACCGTGGTGGACACGGGGTGGGGGCCCCACACAGTGCGTCCCCCATGCCCAACTCACCCTGCACGGGCGTCTGGTAGACCTCGCAGTACTCAGCCAGCCTCTGTAGCTCAGGCTCCTGGCCACACAGCGAGCTGTCCACGGCATCCCGAAGGCTGAATTGAGGCGTGGGGTACGCGCAGTAGCACTCCCAGCCCCGGAGGACGGCCAGAGGGAACTCCTGGGGGGCGAGGGGTGAGAGCAGCTGGGGCGCGGGGGGCCAGGCCTCCTGGACCCAGGGCTGGGGGGACACGCGGGATCCACAGGGATGACGAGCCAGGGGGGACACGGCCTCTGCCCCCAGCAGCTTCCAGCGGCTGCGGACCCCTCAGCAGTCCCTGCGTGGATGGAGCCGGGCATGGCCATCCCAGAGGAGTCCTCCTGCCAGCAGGAGTGTGGGCAGGAGCAGGCAGGGGTGTGTGTGGGGGGTCAGGATGGGATGGAGAAGCCTGGGGGGGGGCAGGATGGGGCAGCATGGGGCCACGTTGGAGGAGGGGAGCCCAACCCCGCTGCAGGGGTGGGGGTGCAGGGCCAGGTCATAGTGGGGCTGGGTGGTGAGGCGGATGCTCTGGGGGACGGGCACCAGGGAGGGACACCAGCCCCACTTGCCCCTGCCCATCCTGCCTCCTGCAGACAGGAAGGCCGGCCACACCAGCAGAGGGGGAGGCGGGAGGCCAGAAAGCCCCTCACGGCTGAAGCCGTGCCACACAGGCCTCGTCGTCTCTCGCTCACAACAAAAGTCTCATAAATAAGTAAAAAGACAATCAATCATGTTTTTCTGAGCAAGGCCTGGCAGAGCCGGGATCTCCACGGGGACACCGTGGGCTGAGTCCCCCCACGGACAACAGGAGGGCAACACGGGGCCTGCCCCTGTGACCCCAGTGCCCTGCCGCCCCCACGAGAGCCCCTCCCTGCCTCCCTCCTCCTCCAGCACGCCTGCGGGTGGCTTTGCCCCTGCCAGGAGTTCCCAGGGTCCCCACCCCAAGGACAGGAGAGACCCTGCACTGTTCTGACACTGCACACTCAACCACAAACCCCTGCATGCCCCCACCACACACCCCTATGCACTCACCCTCACCATGCAACCCTGCTCACCCCCACCACGCACCCCTGCTCATCCCCACCATGCACCCCTGCTCATCCCCACCATGCACCCCTGTGCACTCCTCACCCCCACCATGCACCCCTGTGCACCCCCCATACCCCTGCACATCCCTGCACACCCCCACCACGCATGCCCATCCCTGCTCCAGCACCGAGCTCCTTCTCACATTGCAGAAGCCCTGGAACAGCTGTGGGACCTCCTGGAACCCTAGCCTCTCCATCTGTGACACAGACAAGACCTGCGGGTGGCCTGCCTAGAAGAGGCGGAGGACCTCGCTTCCCTCCAGTCTCCTACAGCTCTCCCGCTCCCCCGGGGCCACAGCCCTGCTCTCCATGCCTTTGCTAGGCGAGGCTCAGGACGTGGATTTTCAGAGGATGGAGGACGGGGGAGGCAGTGGCTCCGGGTGTCCATGGTCTTCATGAGCGCAGGGACCAGGGAGGAAGCAGCAGGTGTGTAACCTGTCAGACCCTGACACAAAGCCCTACAGCTCAACAGCTGCCCCATCCAAGCCTCGGTTTCCCCACCTGCAAGCTGGGGGCAGGTCCTCCCCGCTGTTGGGAGGACAAGGGATGATAGCCCAATGCATCCTAGGCACCCCGCTTTTATCTCAAGACCTCCACTGTCCCCCCACATGTGTAGGGTATCCCAGGGTCTGACCCCTGAACTCTGCCCATGGGCTCCCCTCCAAGGCCCCTGCGCCTGGGATGGAGAGAGGCTGGAAGTCTCACTGCAGGATACCTGTCAGGCATGCCTGTGGCCCCAGTGGCCCCAGCCCACACTGGCCACATGCCTGGGCACCACAGCGGGGCTGGTGTTGGGGGGGTGGCGTGTCACAGAGGCTGGAAGCCAGTCAGCAGCACCAGCAGGGCTCCGAGCTGGCGCTCTGCACACACGGAATCTGTCCCGAACCCACATTTTCCCCTCCCGCTCCCGGTGATGCTGCTGTCTTCAGAGGCAGGGCCTTTAAAGAGGTGATTCGGTGAAATGGGCCACGGGGTGGGAGGTGTGATCCCATCTGACTAGTGTCATTATAAGGACATTAGGACATGGACAGATGGCCGTGTGAACACACAGGGACACGATGGCCACCTGTGAGCCCAAGAGGCAGGCCTAAGAAGAAACCAGCCCTGCCGACACCCCACCTCAGGCTTCTGGCTTCTAGAACCCCAGGAAGGGCGAGCCCCCATCCATGGCACTTTGTTGGGGCAGCTGTGGCAAGCTCCTACACTGGGGTCCTTATGGTCCCTGGCTGTGCACCACAGGACCTTTGCACCTGCAGCTCCCTCTGCACTCAGGCCCCTGCCTCACGTTTTCAAGCTCCCTTCCCTGACAGGCCTTCACTGGCCACCCTATTTCACATCGACACACCCTCCCCACTCTCACCAGCCCCATATGCCCTGGGCGAGCCCTCCGGTTATTTCCCTGAGAGGCAGGACTTACTGACCCAGAGGAAAGCTCAGTCCCACGGGAACGTTTGCACAGCTCTGACGCCCGTGCACGCATGCACCGCCGTTCCCTCCTGCCCCCCGCTCCCTCCTGTAACAGCTGCGGCTCTGACTCTTGCGCCCGGTCGGTCCAGTCCCAAGAACAGGATCCCGAAGCACATACTTTCCCTTCACTCAAGTCTGGGTGCCAGTCCTCGTGCACTGATGCCTCCGTTGGGACAGTTCCTTATTACTGTGGCGTCGCAGTCCGTGTACAGACGTGCCATCGAGCGCTCCACTGGCTCCCATGCATCGGGTGGTCCCTGGACCCTGTGTGCCAAGTCCACGGGCGTGCTGGCAGGATCGAGTGCCGCGGGCGCACCGTGCTATGTTGTGTGCTCCAGCAGGTCTGCACCCAGTGGACGGCCCGTGAGTGTCTGACGAATACACCGGCGGGCAGACAAGTGTCCCCTGAGGTGCCTCCAGCGTGTGTGGGCACCAGCCTCCTGGAGGGACGCACAGATAACAGCAAACCCAGGCAGGGCCTCGCCCGCTAGCATCCTGGGCTCTGCTCAGAGAACAAAATGCCACCGCAGGACCCCTCCCTGGCCGTAGGGCCACCCCATGACCCCGCACCCCCCGGGCTGGCTTGGGCTGCCCCCACCAGTGACCCCGGCCCCTTGGTCTCCACGAGTGGATGAGACAGTCGGGTTCCCAGGCGTCTGCAGTGCAAGGGGAGCCGCAGACACTAACGTGATTTTATTTACAACGTGCCCGCTTCAGCGACATCCCTGGGTTCTGAAAACACAGAACAATTTTCAGCCCCTTGGGGAATTCTAGGACGTGATTTCCATAAAGATTAAATATTGATGAAGCTCCTCTCTGCCAGCTCCTGCGCAAGAAGACGATCAGAGGAGGGGAGGCAGGAGGAGGAATCCAGGACGTGGACGTGGGACTGTTAATATCCCAGGCATGAAGAGGGGACCAGCTCAGCCAGTCAGGGTTGGGGCGGGGGACACGTCCTCCTGCTGCCTGGAACTGCATCCAGAGCCTGGGCCCCGTGTCGGGTCACGGCACAGCAGGGGCGGGGTCCTCGGTGCCGGGGGCCCACGTGCAGAGCGTGGTCGTGGCTAGGCTCGGGAGTGACGTCCCAGCAGGCCAGGCTGTCCCGGGCCCTGAGCATCTCCCCTGCTGTCAGTCTCCAGGATTCCAGGGACTCCCAGAAACATCCAGAATCAGGACTCGAGGCCTCAGGAGGGCAGGTGGAGGCGAGGAGGCCAGGACCTCAGACCGTGAGGCCAAGCTGGACAGAGCTGCCCAGGGCTCTGCCACACTCCACACTCAACTCTGTGGACACCGATGAGTGCAAGGTGGAAGGTTTTGGTGAAGTCTTTGAACCAGCACGGAGCTCACCCGGACGGATCTCCCACCTGCTTTTGCTCCAAGGTAGGCCTGGACGTTGAGGCCCAAAGGGAAGGAGGTACTCGGGGGTGGCTGCGGGGATGGGAGTGGAGGGCGGACTTCTGCTGGCAGGCGAGCGTCAGGGTGAACCAGAGCCCGTCCGCGGAACACGACACCGCACCCTTGTCTCCTGCTGATCTGAGGCTCCTGCCGTCTGGCTGCAAAGTGGGGGCCATGGGGTCGCAGAGGCAGGTCCAGAGGCGGGACCAGCCCATGCTCGACCCCAGGAACCCACAGCTTCGAATCGCATCCATGACAGTCAGTGAGAATGCCACGGCTCAAGGCCATGCACTAGCCAGGACCGCAAAGCAAGGACATGGCTGCACAGGGACACGCATCCGGGTCACTGACCCAGGTCAGAGTGAGGCCAGGTGACTCGCTCCTGGAAATACACCTCAAGTCTCAGGGGTGACTTAGGAGATGGGGACGCACAACTCCTTCACAACAGCGATTCCACGTGTGATGACGCAGCAAACGGCTGTGCACCTGCTCACGGGTCCACCTTCAGGAAGGGTCGCGACAGCAGGTGGCCCAACAGGAGGAGGCGTGCATTGCAGCCACAGGGGGCACGTATCACAGAGGGGGGAAATGGAAGGAGACATTCCTTCTTTTTTTGAGCAGCCTCCACGCCCAGCACGGAGCCCAATGCAGGGCTTGAACCCACGACCCCGAGGTCATGACCTGAGCTGAGTTTAAGAGTCAAACGCTCGACCGACGAGGCCACCCAGGGGCCCCCAAACATCAATTTTCGAGAAGTGAATTCCACAAACGTACACTTAGAAGACCAGAGGATGTGAAATATTATTGGTGGTTTTCTCCGATGTGGTAAAGTTACCAGTGAGTTTTCATGTAATTTTGCATTTCAAAATTTTCGAAATTTTCTAAAATAGATATGCCTTTGTCACCACCAACCCCCCGAAAAATAATACATTTTGTTTAAAGATACACATGGTACAACGTCGACAGATCTACTGCAGAAACAGTGTAAGAAACCCAAAGCTGTACGGGATCGTCCCCCGATGAAGGACTGTCCAGCGTTTTCACAAAGGGAAAACTTGCGAATGTCCAGGCAGTTAATTCACAAAACCCAGACCCTTACTGACCTGACCCTTGGCAGAGCCGCAGAGGCAGTGCCCCCACCTGCCCCCAGGGAACAGACTGCGCCTGCGGGGATCCAGGTGGGTCGGGCAGCAGGTGTCAGCCGCACGCAGGGTTGCTGGAGGAGCAGCAGGTGTCAGCAGTTGGATCGCTGATGGTGCCTGAGTCCCTGGGCCCCACCGTGGGGCCTGCACATAAATACCAGACCCAAAACCACCATCCCAGATCCAGGAACAGAGACAAGGCAGGTCTCTCCCAACGACTGCAGAAAGTCAGAGCAGATGGCTTCTCTGGGTTCAGACGATGTTGGGGGGGCTGATGGTGCCCCAGGCATCCTGTCTGGCCATATCCTGGAGTTCCCGAACCATTGTAACCACTGAACAACAGTAGAGGCTTTCATCCAGGGCGACAAGCAGGACTCCCAAGGCACTGGGAAGCGGGGTGCCGCAAGGTGGCCACGGCATAGGCTGGTCCCTGTGAAGCCCCACCTGAGCCCAGCCTTGGCCTCGCACTGGGGGTGCTACGCCCCTGTCCATGGGGACACAATCTACCAGGAAGTGCCCTCGCTGCAGGCTGATGTGGGTGCCCCTAGACCCCGCGGAATCCAACCAGGCGGCTGCCTAGAGGCCAGGCATAAGTTGCATGGATGCCACGGGGCACAAGGTTGGGGGGGACAGCAGGCTGGGAACAGAGGTCACCACACTGGGTAGAAGGCAGCTTCACCTGGCTGCGTGACCCTCTGTGTCCTCCCTGCCCACCTGGACCCCGGGTCCAGAGCCAGGTCATAGGTCACCCTCTGTGGTATGTCAGGTGCCCCCCGGGTCTCCAGAGTACATCTCCAGAGCATCCTACCACAGCCAGCCCTCCCTGCAGGCTGTCACAACCCCCCCTTACCCGAAGACACGTGCCTGGACCCGGCCGTAGCCCCCACGCCCACTGCACACACGCAGCCCCCGCTCTGTGCACTCTGCTCGCCCTCATCTCCCTGCCGGCTCCTATCATGTCCTCCAGCTCCGTCCCTTCCAGGAGCGGCACCCCTCAACAGGCCACCATCCCCCGCAGGGGCCGCTGACCCTCCGGGCCTGCCCCAGCCCCTCCGGGTGCTGAGCTGTGTGCCCCCCACCCCAGGGTCTGCCCACAACCCTGTGGGCCTCCATCCACTATACATGTCCTGCTAAGACCTGCCCTCAGCTTCAAAGCTGGAAGTCCTGTGGATGGCAACAGGACTCCAGACCCCCTCTTCCAGCCACATCCACGGTACAGGGGAGGGGGAGGCAGGCCTGTGTGTGCAGTGGGGGCCCCGCAGCCGTTTCTGAGAACCCAGGATGCGCCTCCAGCCTTGGTCTGACCCAGACAGTCCCCAGCAGCACCACTGGGCCAGGCAGGTACCTGGTCCATGAGACCCGTTGGATGGCAGACCCTCAGGTGCTGAAGCCCGAGATGGCTCAGGACAGTGCGAGCCCGCCCCCGTCAGGGTGAAACTGGTCCCCAGTCTGCACACTTTGTGTCTGTAGCAATCGTGCAGGTCCCAGGTTACCCAGGTCAGAGCACTCGGCCCAGGACTGCTCTGCAGCCGCTCTCCCTGGACGTCACAAAGCCACCTCCTTGCCCTCTCATGCACCAGCAGCGAGGGCATCAAAGCCACGCGTTCTGTGCCCAGCGCAGCATGACCGAGGTTACCACTGGGACAAGGATGCACAGACTCTGACCCAGCATCCCCCTGGGGTCTTGTTCTACGGATCCAGCAACACAGAACAACCCACCCACCAAGAGGTCACTGCAACCTTGCTCACAAACGCCACATGCTGAAGACAACCGAAACACTCCACAGCAGAGCACTGGTCACACGAAGAACAGGATGTCCGCACAGCAGAGCAGAAGAGCAGGAAAGTGCTCTCCCTGCCAATATGGATGGAGCCATCCCTGGGGCCTGCCATGGGCTGTGGGTCGGGGACATGGAGCTATTTGTCCCTCCCCTGATGCGCCAGGGGATGGCAGCACGGGGGGGGGTGTGGAGTGTCCCCCCAGAGCCCTGAGAGGTCACCGCAGATCCCCAAGCACATAAGACACCTGCAGGTCTGGTCCCTGTGGGTGCTCTTGAGCAGCTGTGAGCAGCCAGATGGTGTGAGCCCCGAGAATGCCCCAGAAATCCCGAGCTGCTGCAGACGCAGAGACCCACCTCAAAGGCTGCAGCCTGGGTGGGAAGCGCAGAAAGACTGTGTGTTGGCCTCCAGGGGGGACATCTCAAGGGGTGCCAAGGAGGGCGCGCCCCTCAGGGTTCCCTACAGCGCCAGGCACTGGCTGGGTCCACATCCCGGCTCGCCCATGTAGGGGCGCGTGACCTCGGACAGCATGCCCAGCCCCTCTGCCTCCACTCCCTCACCCAAAAACGCAGCGCATCCTAGTGCCCGCTGGAGGGGCCGTCAGAAGGATCAGGCGGGGTTGCTGCCCGGTGAGGGACGCACAGCAGCTGGATGAACGATGTCACCATCAGCCTCTGGTCACAGTCCCCATGGCAGCCTACTGCCCCCCACAGGGGCCACCCGCAGGGCCGCTGGACCCGGCCCCAGACCTCAGCGCTCCGGGGGTCCTGTCTGGCTTTGACCACTGTGTCCCACCCAGAGCTGCGGTGCCAGGCGCCCCACCCACCTTCTGCAGAGCCACGTCCCACCGCTGAGCTCAGACGGAGCCCAAGGCGTACCCGTGACCATGGCCCCTGAAGCCAGGCTCAGCATCCTGCCCCATCCTCAGGTGCAGCAGGTGACCCTCCCGCTCCCTCTGAGCCGGCCAGCACTTCTCACTAACAAACCAGTCAGTCCAGCACCCGACGCCCTTGCCAAGAGCTGCCGTCAGGGAGGCATGCGGCCCTGCTGTCAGCACAGGCCGCAAGGCCCTCCCGGGGTCTCCTCGCCGCCCCCTCCTGCCCCGACACCTGCGCACCTGCCCCGCGCAGCCCACCCCGCGTGCACCTGTCAGAGGTGGCCTTACTTTCTGGGAACAGAATCCCGAGCACGCCTCCACTGTTGCGTTGGCCTGCACGAGGGAGTCGGGGAAGGCGTGGGTGCCATTCTCCGGCAGCCTGAAGCATCCGCGGTATGTGACGGTCCTCCCTGCAGGGACAAAATGGGTTCTGATGAGGATCCTTGTTGGTGCCTGTCACGGGGGGGAAGGTGGCTTTGGGGTCTGACCTGGGTGCCCACGCAGTCAGCAGGTGGGTTCTAAACCAGAGAGCAGACTGTGCGGCCAGGGGGTTGGCAGGCCAGACTCCTGAGACCCCAGGCGCCCAAACCTTGTCACTGTGGTTGCCATCAAGGGTGGACCTCAGGTCTGCGTCTCCCACCCACTTCGGGGATGGCATCCAGCCAGCCCTCTGTCCCTCCCTCCTTCCTTCCACAGATCTGGACTCTGTGCCCCTTATCGGCCAGGTTCTGCACCCTGTGACCCAAGAGGTTGATGTTCTGGAAAATTCCATGTCTTTGCAGTGCAGGCATAAGGAGGAACTAGACCCGGATGCGTGAAATCCCACCACAATCGCCTCACTGTGCTGCCGTGTCAGACCCTCTTGTCTCTGATCCAACTCCCGCCAGGGGCTCCTGGAGCCCGTGCTTCAAGGAAGCCTCCTGCCAGGCTGTCCTCCAGGCCAGGTGGAAGGGTCCAGCCCCTAGCCCGCATCCCCTGGACATCCGCCCTGATGCCTGCCCTGATGCCCGCCCCACCCCCACCCCAACGTCCCCAACAACGCCCGCCCCAATGCCACCCCCGATGCCCACCCGCACGCCCCCCCCGACGCCCACGCGGATGCCTGCCCCGATGCTCCCCTGACCCCCCCACACCCGCCCCGACGCCCCCTCATGCCCCCAACGACACCCACCCTGACGCCCACCCGGATGCCCCTCCAACGCCCACCCAGAGGCTCACCCTGACGCCATCCCCGACACCCACCAGACGATCACTTGGATGCCCACTGGATGCCCCCCACTCCCATGTAGGCCTGCAGGTCACCGCTCCCTGCAAGGTCTGCTTGCCCCTCCCCTCCTGCTCAGGTCAGTTCCGCCTTCCTCTCTCCCTGCACAGCAGCTGCTGTTTTTGTTTTTTGGGTTTTTTTTTAAAGATTTTATTTATTTATTTTAAGATTTTATTTATTTATTCATGAGAGACACAGAGAGAGAGACAGAGACACAGGCAGAGGGAGGAGCAGGCTCCATGTAGGGAGCCTGATGTAGGACTCAATCCCGGGACACCAGGATCACACCCTGGGTCAAAGGCAGGTGCTAAATCACTGAGCCACCTGGGGATCCCCTGTTTGCTTTTGAACCGAAAGTTCCAAGGCTTTGTTCTCCCGCAGAACTGAGGCTCTCTATTGGCAGCTTTGACTCCAACTCTGTGCCTACGGCCCCGCACCTCCTCCCGTGTGGGCCTCCCTGCCACCCTCAGGCCCCCCTTTGTTCCTGGGGCCTAGGCTTTCTGAGGATTGCTCTTGTCTGCCTGGAACATCTGGGCGCTCCACAGCCAGGGCATGTCAGGCCGCCAGGCCTCACTGCTGCACGGCCAGGTGGGCCTCCACGCTTTACAAAGAACCAGAGCCCAGAGTGGGCAGGCAGGGTGCCCAGGGCCACACGCCATGTCCGACACGTGGCAGGGCCAGGCCTCCAGAGAAGCGTGTCCAACCCACAGGCCAGGGGCCCAGGCAGCCTGGCTGAGCCTGACCCCCCCACCCCTACGTGAGCCCCCAGCAGGGCTGCACCCTGCGTGTGCCTCAGGCCGCAGGGCAGAGGGCAGGGCAGGCCGGCACACTCACGCTTCCTGGAGCCGGGCTGCAGCTCCTCCACGCGGTACACAGACAGCCGGCCGAAGCCCCCGCATGCAGAGCCCTTTTCTCCTTTGCACTCGTGGTTGCACGCCTCGGGCCCCATGCTGGTCACCGGGAGCCGGTTCCCGCAGTAGCACTCTGCCCCGGCCTCCAAGCCCGCGTACACGTAGGACCTGCAGGGAGAGCAGCCCCGCTGGGTTCCTGCCGCGGCCCAGGTCCCGCAGCACCGACCGTGGGCTGGGGTCAGGTGGGGTGAGGGGCCGGTGTCAGCCAGACTGGAGGGCCACCAGCGAGGTGGGGAGCAGGCCTTCCCCTGTGGGGAAGCGACCAGCCCCACGGGGCCCTCACCAGCCTGCACTCTGCCCTGAGGTGCCACTGAGTGTCCTGAATGGGCTCTGGGCCAGGGGACGGGGCGCTGCTTTGTGGCATGGGTCAGCGCCTTGGTGGCAATGCTGCTGTAGCCCAACACTGGAGCATCCATGGTCGGTCCTCCCCGAGCCAGCACGAGTGTAAGCGACTACCACCTGCCTCTTGGGACTGCGACCCCCAGCGTCCCCACTCCACCAGGTGTGGCAACAGCACAGGTGAAGAAAGACTGCAGGTGGGACCGACCACGTGCCCCTCGGGATGTCAGCCCTGCCAAGAGGCCTGCTCTTTCCCACCCCCAGCTCCACAGGCCAACACGGAAAACCCAGGTGAAACCCCCACCCCCACACAATCCCAGTGCCTGTGTGGCCACCTGCTGGCCTCCTGGCCCTGACCAGCACCTACTACCTGTCGGCTGTTCCCCAAACTGCCAGAGTCACTTTCAATTCTGTCTATATTACGGCTGAGCCAGGACCCATCCTGTCTGTTTTGGCCTCAGTTTCTCCGTCTATAAAATGGGCTTGATGGGAGCTGACTGATCGGCCGGTGATGGGGACTCAAGACCACACAGGAGGAGGAATGTAATGTGGCAGAAACAAGCCAAGTGCATGCCCCCCTCGATGCTGGCACATATGTGTCCCTTGTACAAGTGCACACGCCTGTACCCAACCCCCCACCTGTGACCTGGGAGCCGCTCCCTCACAGAGGCGGGTGTCGGCTGAGTCTGGGGAGCTGCTGGTTCTGGCACAAGGACTGGGGCCTGGGGGATGTCTGGCCCGAGGCTCAGGGTGAGGAACCTCCCACTAAGCCCCCTGCCCCGCACAGTGGGCCTTGTCCCTGCAGGCAGCACTGCAGCATCAGTAAGCCCAGGCTGCTGGTCCAGCTCACGGCCACCTGGCGGGTTTGGGGACTGTCCTCCCTCCCGGTGGCTGGACGGCCTGGAGCTCTTACTCACCGCTCAGCGCATGCATCCTGGCAGTGGGAGACGGTCATCTTTCTCAGGTCAAAGAACACGGCCCCCTTCAGGGTCCTGTCCCGGCCACTGTCACTGAAGCAGCCAACATACATTCCTGCAGGCGGAAAGCACAGCAGAGACTCAGGCCAGGGGAGACAGGGACCTCAGAGGGCCCCGGGCATAGGTCCCACATCCCCCAGCATCAGCCTGACACCACTGTCCACTGCCAGCCCACCTCCCGGGCGTGGAAGGTGCCCGGGCTCCACCAAGGTCTTGCGGCAGGTCACGTCGCCTCCCTACAACCCTGAGGGAAGAAGCCAGGCATGGAAAGTCTGACCTTCCCTGAAATAAAGAACATCCTGCAAATGGAAAAAGTGAGTTCAAGAAAAAATCTGTGGTCCTGGGCGGGGAGGACAGAAGCCCTGTTGCTGGAGGAGTCCACATGTGTCTGCCAGGCTGTGAGACAGCAGTCCCTGGAGGGAATCGGTAGTGCGGCAGTCGGGCACCTCTGGTCCCTCCCTGGAAGGTGACCTGGGGGGTGTGACCCTGCCAGGTGGTGCCGGTGTCACCCCACAGTTACGGGGCAGAGGGAGCTGTCTCCCAACACAGCGGAGTCTCCCAGAGATGCCCAGAGACTGCAAGCACAGAGCCAGTGCACGGGGTGCGTGAAGGAACTGTCACGCTGTGCGGGAGCTCGCTGGGTCCCATGCCACACATGCCAGTGCTGTGCAGAGACGAGGATGGGGCGCCCATGGGCAGATGCCGCCTGTCACCCCCAGGACGTCTGGAAGGGCACTCATGTAGCACACGCTGCCTCTGGGTAGTGACGCCCAAGGCGACCCCACGGCCCGCGGCTCCTGGACAGCTTTGGGGCAGGAGGATGCTCTGCCCACAGCCCCTGGGATCCCAGCCTGGAGCAGAAGCAGGCCTCTCGCTGAGGGGTTTGGAGACACAGGTCCCAGCCTTCCTTCCCGGGGCTGAATCCAGAGCGATCGCCCTGTCTGTGTCACACCTAACTCCACTCCTGACCTCCGCTATGCAAGGCAATGCTCTGTGCCTCCCTCCGGTTCCCTAGCGGCCCAATGGATAAAGGCCTGCCACCTGCCCCACCCCACCCGAGCCACTTCCCTTGCCCCCAGCATGGACCTATGCCTTCCCCCTGCCCATAACCTCCCTCTGTTTCCTGCCTGTCCCTGACGGGTGCCACTGCGTCCACCAGGGTCCCCACTGGGCCCGGCACACCGTTGGCACAAGCACCCACTGTCCAAGGTGGGTCAGGGCCCCAGGGTTAGGTGAGTCCTGCAAGGACGGGGAGGGGCCCAGAGGGTCTGCCCGCCACCTGCCCGCGGCTCCCAGGCCCCAACTAATAGATGCAGAGCAGCGGGAGGTGAGTGGGTGGCCAGGGGCAGGACCCCACCAGGCCAGGGTCACCGAGGGGGATGCCGTGGAGGGTGCAGCCGAGGTCACCTTCTCAGTGTCTTCCCGCAGGTTGTGCACCCTCACCTTCACCCTGGGATGCCCCTCACCCAGAGCGTCCACAGGCCCCGGCTCTCACTCGGGATGTGGGCCCCCGGGGTCATGGCCGCATGGGGACCCCCTGAGACCAGCACCACCCTTCCCCCACTGCAGGGAAATGCCATCCCCAGTCACCTACTTGGGGAGAGAAAATCCTCATTGAAGACATTTCTAGAGAGTTGCTCAGCAAAGAGATCCTATTACAGCTTTCAGTTAAACCCCAAACCCAAGCCCACGGCACGTTGAACATTTGTCGCCCTTGATGGGAGATCACCCAAGACCAAGTTGGGGGTCAGGGCTCCAGGCCCCGGGGCCTGGCTGGCAGAGGTGGGACTTGTCTGGGGGCAGGAGGGCATGAGTCTGTGCATGAGTTTGCTCCCACCTGTGAGGGGCGGGCTCAGGAGGGTGGAGAGGGTGAGGTCACGTGCAGGCGGGGTCTGTGCAAGGTGGCACCCAGTGGGACTGGGTTCACTGTGAATGACAAACGGGGCGCCATCCCCTCCTGACTGGACTCCTTTCTCCCTGAGATAGGGGCACCACCTCCTTCACTCCAGGGATGGACTCAGTGGGTGTAGCTGGGTGTGCTCCCTATGCTCTGGTGCCACCCGGAGGGGACCCAGCCCACTCCGGGGACGGGAAACCGTCACAGGATACTCGGCCCATGACCCACATGCGTGAGATGGGAGGAAACACTCCAAGGTCGGGCTCTCCACACGCCGTACCCCGGGCCGCGCACCAGGCCTGAGACCGACGCACCTGCTCTGTTTGGAAGAGGAGGTGAGCCCTCCCTCCTGGAAAAATACCGAATGGTTCCTCCAGCTCTGACAGAGGCGAGGGTGTGCGGCGGGGAGAGGACATCCGGGGGACACGCTGGGACACATTCTGAGGCGGATTTATTGCTTTCAGCTAAAACGGAGGCAGCGCATTATTGTCTGTGACTCCGCAACTGTTCATTTGCACATCAACACGGACACGCCGCGAGGCCGTTAACGATGGCTTTGGAGATATTGGAACGTCTTTGGGAATCACTATCAATAAAAAACAAACTGGCGGTGGGAAGTTACTATTTCTCCCCTAGTAAACTTCCTGACATTTTACTCCATTATGGACGTTGTCCAAGGTATAATGAAATGCCGGGTGATGGATGGGCCTCCCGCAGCCTCCGCGCTCCGCAGGATCCCCGGCCAGGAGCGTGGCCGCCTGCCCAGCCGCAAAGAGCCACGCTCTTTGTAGCCCCAGCAGCTGGCCCGGGGGCGCACCATGCTCCTGACAAGCTCCAGGGGGTGGGGGGTGGGATCACAGGCCAGCGGCCCCCTGCTCTGCAGGATGCCCCCTCTATCCCCAGGGTGCACATGCTTCCTCCTGTCCTGGGTGGGGGTGGGGGGCCGCCCACATGCTCCTGCTGAGCGGGCCACTCACCCTCCTTGCGCTGGTCCCGGGTGCTCCTGGCAGTCACTGTGCTGACCATCCCACACCGCAGTGCACCGCCACCCTCTGGGCCTGAGCATGGTTTGGTGTACCCCGTCCACCCCTTCACTAGGGGGAGATCCCTGGGGCTCTACAGGGTCACCCCTGCCCTGCCCTCTGAGGGCCAGGTCATAAAAGACCTCCCCCCAGGTCTCAAGTGCACAGAGCCTAGTAGACTCACACGTGGAACCCCAAGAAGGGCAGACCAGTCTGCCCAGGGTCACAGAGCCAGTGGCCCCAGCACCAAGAGACAAGCTCAGGTCCATTGTCAACACCTGTGCTTCTTCACGGCGGCTCCCCAAGTACTCCATGCTGACTGGCAGTTGTTCATACTCTAGTCTGAGCGAGGCAGGGTAGTATAGGCTGCATGGAGACCCAGACTCCCAGGTGCTAGGGCAGGCTTACACTCAGCAGACAGGCCTGCACACAGTGGGCTGCAGGCACCATCGGTGTCCCCCCCCCCCCCCCCAGCCTGGGGGAAGCCCCACTGATGAATCCCACAGCACAGGGCTCTGACCTAGATCACCTCCGGAGAAACACCCTTCTGTGATGTCAGGAGCCCGCCGTTCTCTGGGCCTCCCTCACCATCACGAGGGCCCAGGGCTCCTCCCTGTCCCTGGACCTTCCCATCATCCTGAGGATAAAGCCAGACTGCCAGGCTTGGCTCTCCTCCTGACCCACTGCCTCCAGGCTGCACTCCCAGATACGCACTCTGCCCTCCATATCCCTCCTCTGCCACCTTCCCCTCCCTGGCTCCCTCTCCATTCCCTGCCAGCACCTGGGGTCACACCCCAGATAGGCCAGGGCTTCAGGGGAGGGTGATGGCGGGACCTTCCTGAACCTCTGCACCCTAGAGTTTTCCCCCGTGGGATCGGGATCCAACCATTACAGTAATTCCTGCATGTGGTACATTTATACACACACCATAAATGCCAAATGATGGAGCTGGTTACAGACAAGATACAGCTGCCAGGTCCCAGTGCCCACAGATGCTCCAGGCCCTCCCATCCTGGGGTCTCAGCCTGCACGAGCCACCATCACCTGCTGACACTGCTGTGCAGACGTGGCTCGTGCCCCGAGTTCTGGGGGAGGCTGCAGCCCTGGGGCCCTAGTCTCTGTCCCTGCTGCCTCGGGGCCCCGGGGATGCTGGGGGACATGTCCACCTGACCATCAAGCCTGCCACAAAGCCGGGACACGCGCTCGGGGATGTGGGGCCTGTCAGGTGACAGCAGGACTCCTGAGGATGTAGATGGGAGTAGTGGGCCTGTGGGGCCTCACGGGGTCCTGGGAGCTGCCCTGGGCAGGGGAGGGCCCACTGGGGAGCACCTACCTCGGCTGCCAGCGGCGGGCCTGGGAGCCTCGGGGCCTGGGGCGAGCGGCCCCTGGGGGTCGCCCATGAAGTGGTGAAACCAGCGGCGCCGCAGCTGGCGGAGCTCCGAGTTTCGGCCGCGGAGCCAGCGGGGCCCAGGCCGGGGCCGCGCCAGGGGCCCGTGCAGCACATCCACGCCCAGCAGCAGCTCTGGGCTGACACGGGGGGCCTGCAGTGCCCGGCTGTCCAGCAGGCCCACGCCCAGCGCCACGGCGGCCACCGGCAAGGCCTGCAGGGGGCCAGGTGCGCGGGGCCCCGGCGGGAGGGCCACGCGGACTCGCTGCAGGAGCAGCAAGCTGCCGGTCATCAGGTAGGCGGCCGTGAGGAAGAACAGCAGGAACTGGGTGCGGCGGAGCAGCTTCTGCAGCCGGAAGGAGGGTTTGGCCATGCCCCCGGGACAGCAGGGCTCCCGGCTGGAGCCTGGGCACGGCTCCTAACGCCCGGGTGGGAGGGAGGCCGGGGCCTCCAGAGGCATCATCCCCGCATCCCGGTGCCCGCCTGTGCTCCTCAGGGTCAGCAGGTGCGCTGGGGGCAGCATTACGCGTCTCTGGCTACAGAGCCCCGCAGCTGTGGCTTCTGCCCCTGTGTCACCAGCTTCACCATCGCTGAGCTTCACGGACACGCATCCCCGGCTGCGGAATCTGGAAGAGCAGAAAGAGCACGCTTAGATGCCATGGTGTGTGTGTGTGGGGGGGTGGGCACTGAGGCTCCTGCCTCAGTTTACCCATGGGACACCTGTGCTGTGGATGCACCGACAGAGTGAAGGGCTCCAGGCCCAGCCCTGCGAGCTGCCGGCCGTGTGCCCCGGGGCAGTTATTCCAGTCTCAGCCTCCCCACCAATGGGGAATGACACCCCCACCCCCACAACTGAGTAGATCCTGCGACAGAGGGACTGTGACAGACTCCACCAGCCAGGCCCTGACCTGAGCACTGACTCCGGGGCAGCCCAGCAAGGCGGAAGGGGTAGGAGCCCCATTTTACAGGCAAGGCGATTGGAGGCAAAGATAGTTTGCTGAGTCGTTCAGCCGGCAGAGGAGTCAAGGTACCCATATGCAGCAGGTGCCCCATGCATGAGAACGGCCTGCCAAGTCCCCACTGGGGGTGCCTCAGGACGGGAAACTGTTCTAGAAACTGCTTCTGCAGTGGCCACTGGGCTGAGCAGGGGAGAAGGTGTGGGCACGCACCTGCTATCTGGGAGGTGGGCACCTGGCAGGAAGGCAGGAGGGCGCCCCGCGCTGGCCCAGGCTCCTGCGGTGGCGCCTCTCAAGTGCGCTGCTCGGTTCTTGGGGCGGCGGGGGCTTTGCAGCTGCGGGGAGCCCGGCCGCTGCGCGAGGGTGGCCCTGAGCACAAGGACAGTCTTGTCCCAGGAAGAAAAGCTCCTGGGAGCGTGACTAACGCGGCCTGGGACCCCCGCCAGGCCCGCAGCCCCTCAATGGTCGCTCTGTGCGTGGGGCTCAGCCAGCCCAGCATGAGCAGAAAAGAGGTGTTTGGGCTCTTAGGGGCTGGCATCCTGGGAGAAGACTCTGCAGCCAGAGCAGCCCGCCCCCAGAGCCCATGGGGCCACCCCCCTCCCACCCCCTACCCCCTCCCATCACCAGAGGGGGAGGGGTGGGTTAGGGGGTGGGGAGGTGTGGGCAGGTCCTGGGGTGGGGGGCAGGGTCTGTGCATATCCTGGGGGCCAGGGGTGGGGTGTGGGCAGGTCCTGGGCCAACGGTGCAGGGTGGGGGGCTGCAGCAGGTCTTCCAGGCTCTCCCTGCCCCATCGGATTTGTAAGACCACAGAGAAAATCCCCAGAAATCCCCGCTGATCTCCGTGCCTCCTGCTCCGAGAGGCAGCCAGGGCCACCCTCCTGATGCACACCTGCTCACGGGTGCTGCCGTGCTCACAACCCCCACCCCAGGGCTCTGGGATAAACACCAGGCTCCAACCAGCTCATCCCGCCCCAGGCCCGGGGCTTGCGCACAGGGATGCATGCACCCAGATGAAGGGAGCCGCCTGAGCACACAGTCTCTGCTGCCTCCTCTTGGGCCTCATCCACCCTCTAGGCCCAGTGAATCCCTGGGTATCTTCCAGGGCTTAGCCTGGGTGCCACCTCCGCCAGGGAGCCTTCCCTGACCACCCCACTGCCACCACATGCACACACTGGGGTAGACTCCTCTGCCGTCCCACAGCCTGGGCTGACCCCCGGCCCAGCACCCAGCACCCAGCACCCGGCGACAGCTGACCCCGCCCAGAAAGCTGTGGATCACCCACACTGGCCTGTGACCAGCTCCAGGCAAGATCCTGTGCCCGGCTCATGTTTGCAACCCCGACCCCAGCGCAGAGCCTGCCCGGCCTTGTACACGCAGCGATCCTCGTTTCTGAGTACGCTCTTCAAGGTGAAGGAGAGGATGACCTGAGAGGCAAATCCTCAGGTCGAGAAGCTGCTCCCCCTGTGGGGTCCAGGGGCTCCAAGCTCTCAGGCCGCGCCCGAATGTGGGGGAGTTGGGGCAAGCGCCGACACCCAGCAGCCAGGACCCTGAGGCAGCAGGAGCCATGAGGTGGGACCCCTGTCCGTGTTGTCATTCTAGGGAGGGGGTCTCGGGTCTGCTTGCAAAAGGCTTCTGCTGATGAACCTGGGGTTCTGTCTGTGAAAAACCCTCTAAAATGAACATAGCCAGACTCTGGCTGTGGAGGGAAGGGGTTGGGGCAGATGGGGCGGAGGGGGTGGCGGGTTAGCACTGTGAATGCATGGTCACAGCTTGGAGCTCCCACAAGCCACACATGGTGGGTGGGCGCTCGCAGAGCCAGGGATCACCCCTAGGCTCCCCCAGGACCCCACCTCTGTAGTCACCCATCCCAGAGGGCCTCCTGGCAGGGAGGGGCTGCGTCTGGGGCAGGGACGGCCCCTGAGGTCCTATAAAGCAGGCCGCCATCCTAAACTCTCCATTATAAGGCCGACTCCCAGCCCAGAACACCTGTGGGGGGTGGAGGGGAGGGTCCCCCACCCTGGACTTCCGCACTCCTCCCCACCCATGCCCACCCTCCCTGAGGCCAGCAGCCCCTCCAGCAGGGACCCATCCCACCAGATGTGTTGCACGCAGCCCGCAGGGAGGGCGGCTCCAAGGAGTGTGGGGGAGGCGCAGGGTCAGCCCCACAGCATGGCCTGACCGCCCAGGTCAGCACCCATCAGCGGTGCCTGCGGCACCCCACAGCCCCGGGGGTGAGGTGCTGCTCAGGACGGAGCCCAGGCTCCTCAACTGCCATGTGGGGCAGCTAGTTCAGCCCTGCCATTGAAACTCCTGCTCCTGAGAAGTTACGAACACCAAGGAGGCAAATGAGGGAGCAAGAGCCAGAGGAGGGGCCGCGGCAGGTGTGACCCATCCTCTGGTGTCCCTCGTACCCCCACTGCCTGGGGCAGGCCTGGTGCCCCATCCTTGCCTGAAACCACCCTGTTGGCAGCTGCTCCCATGTGAGGAAAGATCCCAGCTGGACCGCGGTCATCCCCACCCCACCGCCGTGGGTGCCCGGCATTCCCCCACCCCAGAGCTGCAGCCCCCACGCCCCGTGGGGTGAGGCCACTGCCTGCCATCGGACCACAGGGCCGCACGCCCCCCGCCTGGGCCACCTGCTCTGGAGCCCGCCCTGCGCCCGCTGCATGCAAGGACTCCCACGCGCTTCCATCAGCACCTCCCTAAAATCACGCCAGGTCCGAGCCGCAGGTGTCGTGCCCGGTGTGCCCCAAGCCCAGCGTCCCAGACGCTGCCATGTGAGGGAGTGTGTGGGTGAGTGTGCCAGCTCCTGGGCCCCTCCGCTGGGGGCCTGGGTCAGTTTTCCCATCTTGGAATCAAGCAGGTGCTCTAGGGACCTCACCCAGGCCCTCATCAGGAGGGGGTGGGGGGCTCAGCCTGTCCCGGGGCTGGACACAGGTGGATGCTCACTGCCCCGCCCAGACCAGGGCAGGCCTGGGGGAGGAGAGGGTAAGGGGGCACGGAGCTCCTGGGGATCCCGGGGGAGCTGGGGCCCTCTCCTGTTGCTCTGTTGCTGTCTGGGCCTCAGGGGGCAGCAGGTGCCCAGCCTGCGGGTGGACAGGTGTCAGGGGGTGGACAGGTGCCTGCCTCTCGGGGGGTGGGGGCAATGGGGAGAGGACAGCAGGCAGCCCCTGGGACCTGGGGGCTGGAAGGAGAGCTGGCAGGAGCCCCCTCCTGACCCCAGGTTCAGAGCTACCCTCCCCAGGGAGCGAGAGCTGTACAGATGGAGGCCCGGGGCCCAGCATGCTACTGTCCCCCAGGAGATGGGCCATGGGGTCCCGGCCACTCAGAGCTCCAGCTTGCAGGATGGGGGGTGTCCTCAGCCTTGGGACCCAGGGCAGGGGGTGGGGAGCGGCACTGGGGAGCCCCCAGCCAGGCACTGCCTGTCCCCGCTTCCAGCCCAGCCTCCACGCACTCAGCTCCCTGCCATCACCAAAGCCCAGTACGGTGGCCTCATTCACAGGAAGAACCAGTGCTGCTGCCCCTCGTGGCGACTCCCCAAGACTCAAGGTCGTCGGGGCCCCTTCTGGAAAGGCTGCGTCCGGAGCACAGTGTCTCCTGGCCAGCGTGGGCTGTGTCACGTGGGGTCCCCTCACATGCTCTTCCACGGGCTGGGGGGGCCTGTAACCCTGACATAACTCTGAAATGCCTTGTGACCATCGAGGCTCAGCTTCAGTGCCACCCCTTCCAGGAAGCCTTCCTGATCTGTGGCAGAGTCGCTCCCCCAGAGCCCCACTGTGGGACAGGGATGCTGGGTAAACCACACCTGGGTGATGCATCCTGCCTGGAGTCAGGGCTCCACGCTGCTCTCCCCACGGTTCCTCCCAGCCTGGGCCCCCCCCCACTCTGGGTGGGGTGCAGGACAGACCCCCAGCAGATCTGTGCCCCCAGCCGCCCTCACCCTGGTGCCCACGCCTCTGCATCTTGGAGGCTCAGACCAAAGAGCAAAGGACTCCCTGACGTTAAATGTCTGGGCCCTCGGGCGGGACAAGGTCTGGGAAATGGGAACGGGGTGGGGATCCCCAGCTTTGAAGACCCAGGTACTTTGATCTGAATGCAGGACTTCAATGAAAAAGCCCAAAATAAGAAAAGCTGCTAAGAGGGCATAAAACATAAGAGGAAGGTGGAGACTGTGTGCACCGTGATGGGGAGGAGGGATGCTGAGGTTCCCACCAGCGCGGCTCACACCCAGCCCCAGAGCCCACTGGGTGCTTCCACGTGCGTGGAATGACCCGCTCGCTCAGGCGTGAATGAGCCACCTCTCCATCAGCCCCCAACGAGGGAATCAGAGAGGGCCCGCGTCCACACCCAGCGTTCACTGAGGGCTCACTACACCAGACCCGCGCTTCCCGATGTGCCGCACACACCACGCAGCCCACATCCGGGCGAGCCCCACGGTGCAGATCCAGAAAGACAGCGGGGAGCCACCGTGGGGGCTGCCAACTCCCCTCCTCTGCGGGCTGACGGGAGCCCAACGCTCCCCGAAGCAGCCTGTCACAACCCATCTGGGCTACCGCGGGGCCCTGCTCCTGGAGAACCCCATTTTGTTTGTTCACATGCTTCTTCAAATCCCTCCCAGCGATTCGGAAGTGCCTGGGCGAGTGTGTGGAACCCGCAACCTCAGCCCCGCCCTGCAGTCGCTACAGGATAGGGTGCCCGGGGCGCTCCTGCCCTCAGAACCCTGCGGGCCTCGGGCCAAGAGGGCCACCCTCCCGGAGGGGCTCACCTTGCCCAGCGTCTTCACGGGGAAGAGAAGCCACGCAGAAGGAAGGGGACCCCGTAGCCAATAGGTGCGCCTTGTTTCTGACCCCCTAAGTTAACCCAGCCTGTTCCCCCATCCGCGTCCCCCATCCACAAGGGCAGGCAGCTCCTCTCCAACCACATTCTCCAAAAGTGGCACACTCATGAACACCGTGCAGGCAGCCCATCAACACCAGCAAGGAAAGGTTAGAAGAAACCACGTGACAACAAGGCCTGGAGGCCCAAGGACAGGGTATGGTCACGCACGCACTCCCCAGGTGAGCAGGGTGGCCCGCTGGTGGGCATGCGGGTCAGGCGCATCCCTGGATGACGTCCCCGAGGGTCCACCCTGCACCCAGCCCACTCCTGGGCCCTGACCTCAGTGCAGCTCGTGAGGGACGGGTGGCCCTCGGGCTGAGCCGGATGGAAGCACAGGCCGGACTGCCCACCAGGGAAGCAGCCCTTCACAAGTGCCTGCTCAGCAGGATTTCAGTGCGGCCTCCAGGCGTGGGGTGCTGGGCCAACTCCACAGGAACCAGCTCCGTGACTCACTCCCCAGTGTTGGCCCTTCAATGACCTGGCCGGACACTTGGGCTTTGGCGGCCCACCAACTGGGAGCCCAGAGCATCATCCCCTTCTGTCTGGTGAGGTGGACAGGAGGGAAGGGACAGGGCCTGGCCTTCTGCCTAACCTAAGCTTCACTTCACTTCCAGCCGGGTGTGCTGCAAGGCCATGGGCCACACCCCGCAGGGCCCCCACACCTTCTGGACAGCGGGGTGTGCTTACCCCAAACTGAGCATCCTTCCAGAGGAGTTAGGAGATCTCATGCTGAGGATGGGAGGTGCAGCTGCAGGTGGGGTCTGCGGGCACCCCCACCCCCGGGCTCAGCCCACCAGCCCAGCAGCCTGCCTAGCTGCCCTGACCGCGAGTGTGCTCGGGAGACCAACATTCGTGCTCCCTGCCGCTCCTCACAGGATCCAGGGCTCTTGCGGTCCATGGGGGCACCGTCTCCCAGGGACTTCCGAGACAGTGTGTGATGGGGGGTGAGGGGTATCCTTGGGGGAGCCCCCCTTGCCTCCTGTCCAGCACCTGCAGCCCTCAGGAAGGAGCTGTTGCACACAGCAAGGCTGGCCAGCCTTTCTGTCCTCTCCACCCCCCCACCCCCACCCCAGCCCTAGCTTCCCTAACCCCATATCCTAGGCCCCATCTCCTGACCTGACCCAGGACGGCCCAACCAGGGATGGCCCCAGTGACTCCACAAACCCAAGCACGCCGTTCAGGCCATAGAAAGGGTGGTGGCATCTGCTGCGGTCAGGAAAGTACAGTGGATTTCCCAGGCTGTCTGTCTGGGGCAGCCCTGGAAGGGCCGGTGTGGACAGTCACTCCCTGCCGGTGGGGAGGGAGCCGGACCCGGTGCCAGCCTCCCCCTGCCCAGAGATGGACAGCTGGACCTCTGCGCCCCTACCTCCCTGGGGAGGACCAGCAGACACCCCCCCCCCCATCGACTGGCCACCCTGAGGCTCAGGACACACAGGAAAAACACAACTAGCAGCCCCCAGTCCCGTGTCGGTCCCCACCTGGGGGGGCGCACGGCTCTGCTGGGGATATTTTCCAGACCAAATGCACCAGCAATACGGTTCGCCTTCTTCTCTGCCTCGGTTCAAGTTCCCGGAGAGGCAGACGGAGCCCTCCGCCGGCCGGAAGCCTGGCTTGGCCGCGGAGCAAGGGGAGCTGCCCGGGGACGCGGCTCCTCCCGGAGAGGCAGCGCGCACCCCAACCGCGCGCTCGCCCACTGCCGCGGCCCACGGCCTCCCTTCCACGGACACGGGCGGTTAGGGGCGGGTGTAGAACGCATCCAAAGCTGCCCTGCGCGCCCCCGCCCACCCCGGGGCCCCGATCGCTGCCCCCACGCGTGCTCCCCCACTCCTCGCCCTGGCCGGTCGCCCGAGCCAAGCAGGTGCACCCCGCGCCCTCCCCGGGCGCCCGCGCGCACCCCACTCCCCGCCCCGGCCCCAGAGGCGCCCCCGCCAGCCGCCCCGAGCCCAGGCAGGTGCAGCCCTGCCGCGCGCCGGCCGCGTCTACACAAACTTGTTCGCGGGCGGCTGGGAGGCTGGGAAGGAGCGACGAGGGTCCGGGCGGGGTCCCGGCGGCGCGCCCGGGGGCAGGACTCACCCGGTGATCGCGGCCGGCTGGGGCGCCCGCTCCCGGGCACCGAGTCCGAGCCCCGGCCCCGCAGCCGCGCAGCCCCCGCGCCCTCGCGAGCGGCCCGACGCGCCTCCAGGCAGAGGCTCGGGGGCTCCGGGCGGCGGGCGGCGGCGGGCGCGGGGGGCGGGCGCGGGGGGCCGCGGGCTCTGCACATGCTCACTCGCGCGGCCCGGGGACAGCGGCCGGCCGCCGGGTCCTAGAGGCGCCCGCGCCGCTCCGTCCGCCGCGTGGGAGGGGGGTTCGGGCTGGGGGCGGGGGCCGCGCCCGGACCTGGCCCGCGAGCCCGGCCACCCGGGCGGAGCAAGGACGCGCGTGAGCTGCCCGGGCGCGTGCACACGGGTGCACACGCGCACGCACGCCGCCCCCCCGTGATGCACACACCCAGCAGTGCATTGGTGCTCACACTCCGGCACACGTATACACAACGCGGCACTGCCACACTCACTCAGACAGAGGACAGACTACCGCCCGGCAGGACACACCGCATCCCTGTTCCCAGCTCCGCAGACACATCCTGTGCTCTGTCCCACTCACTCACAGGTGACCCAGGACGCTGTGACAGGGTCACACAGGGTCACACAGGGTCACACACTTGGTGGTACTCTGGTTCCAACACAGACACACACTGGGTCACTGTCCCATCCACGGCTGGACTCGGACACATGGAATCACCACCCCACGAGCAGACACACGGACACCACCTCCCAAGCCTGCACACTCAGGGTGCTGCCACCTGCTACTACTGTACTGCCCCCACACGGACCCTCCACCCTCAGGGCCGACCCACTCCTTCCTGCCATGCCCCACACCAGAGACCACTAACAGACACACTCTGGTGTGGAGTTGGCCTAGGCACTGACCCACAGGCACTCGTATGTGACACACGAGGCGGACAGGCTCTGATACGGACACACAGGTATACAATCACTCTGCTATCCACAATCCCCCTCTAAATAAGGACTGGATCCAACCCTAAGGATTTCCCCTCAACGCCTCTCCCCTGCCCCTGCCCCTCAGAAGTCCCCCGGCCACAGTGACACCCCCCTGCGGATGTACCAGCGGGCCCTGTCCTCACCCGGCACCCGCGGCTAGAGGCTCCGGGAGGCTGAGGACCAGCAGCAGAGGCTGCAGGAGCAGGTGGCGGTGGCCAGGCTCTAACCCTGTCTTCCTGAAAGGGGAGTTTCATGCCTCCAACAACCGCTAGGGGCAGAGCTGCCTGGCAAGACTCTGAGGAGCCTGTTTGCAACAGGTGCAGGGCGGGCAAGGAAAGATGAGACTGGGACCCGTTGGAGCCCCCGCTTCGTGGAGGTCAGCCAAGCGGCACCCAGAGGGGAAGGGGACTTGTTGACATTCGCCCAGCCAAGCCCCAGAGTCAGTATAGAGTCAGCACCCCCCGGAGCCCTGAGGACACTGGGCGAGGGTACCGGGGTGAGACCCACATCCGGCACTGCCCTGGCATTCCCAGCTTTGCAGAATAGCCCCACGTGTATCCCTCCCAGACTGTGGATGTGTGCAGAGGATCATGCTGGCGACGCTGGTCCAGGCCCCCTCCCCCTGCCCATTATCTCCCTGGGGGCTCACAGGAGGTCAGGGGCTGCTTTCACCGGCTCATTTTACAGAGGAAGCTCCTGTGGCCCGAAGGCGGATAAATGCCCAACGCTCCCAGCAAGCAGAGCTCAGGGGAGTGTTGTTAGCCCAGTCCCTCTGGGAGGTCACCGGGGACAGCATTCAGCCAGGAAGTCCCCTGTGGCCACTGCCAGGGAGGAAAGTTGCTTCATGACAAGAGAAGAGCCGTCCACTGTGTGTCTGTGCCACTTCTGTGCCCCATGCCACACTGCACCTGCTGTGCACAGCCCTCCAGGGGCATGCCATGCAGCCTCTTCGGGGGGCACAGGTAAGGGCGTCTGCTGACCTGGGAGACATGTGGAGCAGGAAGGAGGAGGATGAAAGCCAGGAAGTGGTGGACAAGGGCTTGGTTATGGGGCTCGGACCACCTGTCAGGTGTCCAGACAGCCAGGGGTGTTTCAGAGTTGGGATGAGGTGACAGACAAGAGGTCATGAGGAGGCCGCCTGGACTAGCTGTCACTCCCGACAGCTCTGCCTCACAGCTGTCACGTCTGCACGGGTAGAACTGTTTGACAGTGGTCCGCATGTCATCTTTGTCCACATCCCAGGAGGTACCTAATACCACGAGGACCTCTGTGGGGGTCCCACCGTGGTACTGACACATCCAATTACCCCTGGCAGAGCACTGCCTCCCCCTCCCTGCAGGTCTGGGACTAGGGACCAGACCATCTGCTCCCACTTCAATCCCACCTCTTGTCTTTGGGTTTAGACCCCATCTGCTCCTCTCTTTGTGGATCCAGGGACTGAACCCCAAGTATTTACATTGTCTCCTAGTTTCATATTACCTGCTGGCTTATCCATCCACCCATCCTTCCATCCCTCCACCCACCCATCCATCCATCCATGCATCCATCCATCCACCCATCCATCCTTCCATCTGTCCATCCACCCATGTATCCATCCTTCCATTCATCCTTTCATCCATCCTTTCTTTTTTCCATCCGCCCACCCATCCATCATCCATCCATTCATGCATCCATCCACTCATCTATCCATCCTTCCACCCACCCATCCATTCATCCACCCACCCACCCATCCATTCATCCATCCACCCAACCATCCATCCACCCATCCTTCCATCCACCCATGTTTTCACTTATTCACTGAGCAAGACGTCCATTGCATTAGTATTGAACACTGAAGCCTCTTTGAAAAGAAGGAGGGATCTCTTCAAAGAGTTTCCAGTGTGAAGAATGGGACAATGAAATAATGCACAAAGTGAGCATGTGCAACAAAGAAGGAGCTCTGCTGTGTCCGTTGGGAGGCTGTAGCTTTAAGCTCATCACCACGTGGTCAAAAGTGTTCCTCTGGGGGTAGCAAAGCACAAGGAGAATGATGGCCGCTGGGAGGGCAAATAGCAGGGTGTGCATGGATGCATATGACACCAAAAGTTTGGAGGAATTCAGGGGAGGCCTCATGGAGGAGGTGACATTTCCATGGACTCCTAGAGGAGAAGTCGGCGTTATCGGGGCTGTAGGGAGCAGGCGCCATTCCAGGCAGGGGAAGCATGAAACACACAGTGTGGTGGAAGGGTTGCTGGTGACCCGATGTCATGACATGTGTAGCCTGTGGTCTGCCACAGAATAAACATATAATGTGTTTCAGCAAATACCATCTGAGGAGCTCTCCCCAAGCTTCCGCACTCCAGAAATGCTGCACATGGGCACTTTCTTGACCCAGCAGGCTCATGGCGTGCCTCCCCCGCAGCGCGGCCATCCTGATGTCCCACTTAAAGTAGCCACCTTGCCGGCCAGTTCCTGGGCTGCACAAAACCTTCACCCCATCGTGACCCGGGGCACATGGTTTTTGTCTGTCATCTCCTTCCTGACCCTCACAGACCCCCACCAAGCCCCATTTAGAATGTTGCCAATGCAAACCTGGGGAAACATCTGCATGGTTCACAACTCCATCCTTGGGGTCTAGCTTAATTCTTGGCACATAGGCTTGCTCACTAAATATTTATTAAATAAATAATTGATTGATTTTTTAAAATGCAGTAAGTCTAGCATGACATATTTTTAATGAATCCGGGCAGGTCCCCAGTGGTCAGCCATGGTGCTTCCCAGGAATTCAGAGACCACGCCCTCCCACTCAGGTCGCGCACTGATGCCCGTTTCCACCCAGTCGGCTTGCGTCTTGCGGTCACCTGTGGGATTCTGTGGCTGCCAGGGGGGCCCTGGGTCGGAGGGAGTATGGGTGGCTCACTGTGCCGGGTCCAGCCACCACGGGCCAGGGTGGGATGACGAGGCACCAGCGCCTGGCTGCCTGCCCATGAGCACTCTCCCCTTTGACCACAGAGCCCTTGGCTGCCACTCCAGGAGACCCTGACCCACGGCGGTCAGCTCCACCGCCCTGGAGTGGCCTGGGAAGGCTGCCCTCACTCCTGTGGAACATGGCATCCACATCACCAGAGGCCACGACCCTCAGAGATCTGGAGACCTGGAAGGACCCTCTTCCCACCTACGCTGGTTTGCAGCGCCGTGAACCATTCGGGGCACGCTCTGTGCACTCAGACGCCAGGCTGGGCTCTGCGCTTGGCTGGGCTGCCTGTTCGCAGGTCTCCCCCGTGAGGAGGGGCCGCAGCCAGGCTTTGGCAAGGCCACCGCGAGGCCACCGAGACACAGCCGGGAATTGTAACCCTTATGGGACGGAGGAGCCTGCAGAGGAAGGAGGGGCCTACAGTGGGAAGAAGGACCTCACCTGCCTGGAAAGGCGCCCCCGGACCCCAGCTCTGCCCTGGGGCAGCCGGATGTGCAGGCCTGGCCAGGGGAGCCCGGAGTCTCGGGAGCATGGGGGTAGCGGAGGAGGAAGCCCGGGGTCCCTTCTGGGCTGACCTGAGCCGGCTGCCTGGCCTCATACAGACCACCCCCTCCACCGGGTCCTGGTTTGCCTCGCGGTAAGAGGGCACGATGTCTGGGTGACAGGGAAGGGCCTTTCTGTGGGGGATGCAGGGGAGCAGAGGGCAGTGCTTGGGGGTCAGCTCCACTCCTCTAGCTGTATAAATCACATCACTGCCCCTGCCCTCTCTTTCCAGGAGGTTTCCTAGTCTGCCAGACCGAGAAGTTTCCAGGGCCAAGCTCCTGGCACAGTACATGGTAGCCACGGTGACCCTTCACCCAGTGGCCCCCGATGGCCCCAGCGTGCGGTCTGGCTCGGCAGGTGTGGGATGAGGTTCACTGGGGCGGGTTTGCAGCTGCTTGAGCCGACCGCCCTCCCCGCAGCACACAGGCCCCTCTGGGCGGAGCAGAGGCCAGCTTTCGTGGTTTGGGTCAGATGCTGAGCTCACGGGGGCAGCTGTCACCTGGATGGCGGAGGTTGGGGAGCAGACCTGGGGCAGGAGGACCACGGGTGGCACCTGCTCCGCACACGGGGGTGCGTGGCAGAAGAAATACCTGCCTCGTCTCTTCCATTTCCGTGAACGTCCGTGTACGTCACTCATCAGAGGTCCAGGAGGAGCAGGTGGTCCTCTTGGTCGGGTGGAGCCCAGGCTTCCTCCTTCAGTGCAAGAGGATGCACGTCCACTTCCGAGCACGTCCTACCGTGCAGTGACTGTGGATTCTCATGGTACCGGGACACCTTTGCCAAACACGACCCCGCACCAGCTTGCCGCCAGTGACCATGTTCCAGAATTGACCTGCATAAATGCCGTCTCCCTGCTCCAGGACCCACGTGGCCTTGGTGGCCATGCCCCCCGGTCTCTGGCCTGTGACAGCTTCTTGTGCTTCCCTTGTTCTTTGGGACCTGGCAGCCTTGGGAGGTACCGGCCAGATCCCCACCCCTGCAGAGGGTCCGGGGGTGTGTGGACGCCGTCTCTCAGTGTGTGAGGCCTCCTGGCCAAGCTCTGCCACCGGACGGCTGGTCAGCTTCTTGAGGAGAGGGGAAGAGAAGGAGAGGCCACTGTGGAAGGACCAGGGCTGGCAGGTGGCCGGTGCTGAAATGATCGCTGGAGGACAGGCTGGTCGGGCTGCGGATGATCGCGGCCCCTGCCCATTGCCCCCACGCCCTCTTCTACCCCGAGCGGGGCCCCCATCTTCCACCTGTGTGGCCCTCACATGAAGGAAACCAGATGTCTTGGTCGGGGCACCTCGTCCTCTGCTGGATGGATCCTACCCAGGGGAAGCGTGTAACCTTCCCAGTACCTCCCACATGGTGCCCCGTCCTCTGTGCCCCATAGCCAAGTGGCCATTTGGAGGCCACCAGGGACCAGGGACTCTCCCTCTGGAAGGGGACAGAGCACGGGGGCAGCAGCGCCAACGGAGGACCCTTCCCTCTGGACACATGTGGGAAAAACCACGTCTCTTTGCTCCACACTCGAGCCCTTCTGTGGGTTTCTTCCCCCCAAGCTGGGAGGCCCCAATATCCCCCACAGGGTCAGCGAGGTCCTGAGGCATACCTGCTCCCAGGTGACCAGCACTCTCAGGGGCACGGCCCCACCCACCAGGGTCCCCCCCAGCCTGTGCTTGAGCAGAAGCCAGGATGGGGAGACATGGGGTGAGCAGGCGGCGCAGGGGTGTGTGCACCAGTGGAGCCTCCCTGCCTCCCGCTGACTGCTAGCCTGGTGGCTGGGGAGAGGCCGGGTCTGTTGGTGTGGCGCTGGGGCTCTGACCCAGAGGCCTTAGGGCCCGTCCTACAAACCCGATAAGGTGGGCACGTGTTAGCCCTGCTTTCCAGGTGAGCGGCTGAGCCCGGATCCCAGCACCAGCCGGTGGGAGAGCGTCCCCGTGTCCCTGAGGCCCTGTCCCTTGTGGCCACAATGGTGGGCACCCCCTCCGCATGTGCCCGCCCCCCCCCCCAAAGGCTGAGGGATGTGCTGGGAAGGACACAGCTGAGTCATGGAGGATGTGACCAGGGTCACTGCCAGCACCCAGGGGACCCGGGAGGGATGGAGGGGGGTGCGGGTCCGGGGTGACAGCCGTGCTGGTGTCCCGTCAGGCCG
Source organism: Nyctereutes procyonoides (assembly GCF_905146905.1). Classification (NCBI taxonomy): domain Eukaryota; kingdom Metazoa; phylum Chordata; class Mammalia; order Carnivora; family Canidae; genus Nyctereutes; species Nyctereutes procyonoides. The sequence goes on along the minus strand of NW_026575140.1, from coordinate 58,581,976 downwards.
CAGGCCCACCTGGATGGCTGGGGGAGGTGAGAAGGCCCGGGTCGGGGCAGCAGGCGAGGTGCCTTCTCTGCGGTTCCGGACAGATGAGTTTGACCCACAGGATCTCAGGCTGAGATCCAGACAGATGTCCCGGCCGCAGACGCCCCTTGGATTCATAGCAGGAGCCACCAGCGGGCTCAGGTGTGTCAGGTGCACCATTGTGCTGTGCCCCCGGCCCCGCGCCTCGGCCCCCCTCCCGCCTCGGCCCCCCTCCCGCCTGGCTCCACTGAACGAGGAAACGGGAAGTGACAGCCACTAAGTCTCCATCACCTAGCTGTCCAGGCGGGTGGAGCTGACTCAAGTGGACGCGGCCCCTCAGGGACCCCGGGTCCCTTGCCGGTCTCCCTCCCAGGGGTCAGGCTCCCTGTCCCGCTCCAGACCCTGCCCCCACAGCCTGGCCTGGCCCTCCCTCACCCCAGTCACATCACGGGGTCTCCTCCAACCCACCCTCCTCTCTCTGGCTCCCCAGAGCGAACCTCTCAAAGCGGCGCTTGCGTCTGCATCGGCGTGTCTGGGGCCAGACTCCCGGGAGCAGTGAATCGCTCCATCTGCATTTCGTTTATTTCCTTCACCCCCTTTTTTTGGTGACAGATTAAGGGGTTCCCGGCTACTGCATCTTTCTCCAAATGGCCCTGCTTTTCCCAACAACCCGGACGGCGTCCCGTTTGTTACCTGACAGACCTCAGGAGGAATCTTTTCCAAGGGAAAACTTAGAGAAATCTAACATCATCTTAGACGCTGGCCTTTGCATTCTCTAAAACACAGATCTGGCCAAGTCATTCCCCTCCTCAGGACCCTCCTGGGTCCTAGAGAGTGGGGAACGCATGAGCCAGACGCAGCCTGATCCAGCCGGACCTGCGACCACCTTGTGCCAGTCCCACCCAGGACATGACCCACCGTCAGTCCCCGGGGTTAAATCCTCTGACTCCCCCAGGCTGGGTCCAATGCCACCAGTCCCCACATAGACATACACACACCCCTACACATATGAGTGAATACACAGAGGTGCACACGCATTCACCTGCATGTGTATGTACAGTGCACACATGCACACAGATGGGTTTTGCCTGTCTTTCTGGTGAGCCTCACAGTAGATCCTGGGTGCCTCTTTCACTGGCCTCTCCATCCTTCAGTGACCCAGCACCCAGCACAGACTACCTGGACGGCCCAGCGCAGCAGGAGGCAGTGGGCTCACCTGCCCCAGGTGGATAGGCCCTGAATGCTGGGCAGGGAGGTGGGGAGGCCAGTCCACATCTCCCACTGCAGCTGGCGCAGCTTATTTATGATGCTTTTAGCTCCAAGCAGACCCATTTCCGAAGTCCTCTCTAAGACATAAATTACCCTAAAGGGCTGACTTGTATCAGTGTGGTTGGACAGTGCCTGACCAGAAAGCACTCCCGCCTCTCAGCAATTTCAATCCAGGGAGAGCTACAGGGATTTTTTTCCTTCTTTTTTTCCTTCCTTATTGAGGACTTCAGAAAGGGGGCTGGAAACTTTCAATAGGTTTCATTTTTAGGGGAAGCAATTCTGGCTTATTAGGCATCAACAGCTTCAGAAATATGCTCACTAATGACTTCTATTTAAATATTTTCCTCCAGCTGAGGCTTTTTCAAAAAATACTGTGTTAATGGATTCAGCATCCCCCTACGTGGGTACGTTCCCCACCCCGGCCTCTGAACCCTCCTGGCTGGATCCCCTACGCAGTCCGAGGCTCCAAGCAGCCCACATCAAGGCGACCTCGTCAGAATCCTGCATGGAAACGACGCCCTCCCTGCCCACCTGCCACGCGCACGGCCTGCGGCCTTGTGTGAGTACCAGCTCTGATGGAATCGCGGTGCCTCAGAGCCCCTTGCCGCCTCCCTGGCTCTTCCAGGATGAAGCTAAGCCCCCCAGCCTGCCCTCACTGGGGCTGTGATGCCCACCACACTCCCCGCTCAGTGCCAGACTCAAAATGGTGGTATAGCTGTCCAGGCTCCAGACGCCTTCCTGGGCAGCCCGGTGGCCAGAAGGGCAGCATCTGCCTTAATGTTGTCACCTTGAAACTCTTTCTTTTCTTTTCCTTTTTTTAAGGTTTTATTGATTTGACACAGAGAGAGAGAGAACATGAGCAGGGGGAGGGGCAGAGGGAGAGGGAGACAAAGACTCTCCAGTGAGCAGGGAGCCTGATGCAGGACTCAATCCCAGGGTCCTGGGATCATGACCTGAGCTGAAGGCAGATGCTCCACCACTGAGCCACCTTGTGCCCCTCCCTTAAAATTCTCAATCATGCATGACTAAGGGTCTCCCCACATCATCCAGTTGCCCCAGATCCAGGCTGCACATTCCTTGTCCTCAGGATAAACCTGGCCGGTGGAGGGCAGTACTGGGAGGGGTTCCGTACAGCCCAGCGACTGAACAAGTCAGGGTCCTGGAGCACATCTCTGCCCTCCCACTCACGGTTGAACACCACAGTCCCCTGCGGCCTCAGTTTTCCGTCTGAGGAACAGGATCGTGGGGGGGGGGCTGCTTCCCAGGCCTCCCCAAGGGCCGTGCGCAGACCCCACCCCCACTCCCCTCCAGCGCTTCGGGGAGCATGTGGCACAAGGACCATCTGACGATGTTTGTCCCTGCCCTTTGTCCTCTGAGCCTGGGCGTCAGCACCATCCTCTGACAAGCCAACTGTTCTCAGAGATGTTGGTACCCTCCCCCAGCTCCCAGGCCGCCCCCGAGGCCGACACACACTGGAGCCCCTCAGCATAATCACAGGGACTCCTGTGCCCCCAGGGTCAGAGGCCCATGCAGGCAGAAAGAGGGTCCGGTTACCAGGCCTTTGAGGCATCCTCAGAATCCCGAGGGCAGGGCCTCGGTGTAAACCTCAGAGTGTAAACCTGGAACGCGGGACATTCCCTTCTACCCGGGAAAGAGCCTCTTTCCCCCCTTTTCCCTCTCTGATGCTCAGTCTCTGTCTCTGCAGAATGTCTTCCTCAGCTCAGCCACGCGGTAGAAAGGTATTTCCTCCCCTTCTCATGTTTCCCTGTGGTTCTAGCCACACCCAGCAAAGCTCCCGGTTCAGTCCCAGGGCTCTACAGACAGGGCCCTGAGCGGCCCCTCCAGGGTCAGGTGTGCATCAGTGCAGCCCGGACGGCAGGATGGCCTTACACTCTGGAGCACCTTGTTCCCACCATACCTGTTGTCCACACATGTCTGTCTTCCCCTCAGGGACCATACGTTTCTCCTCTTTGCCTCCTCCTGAACCCCATCCAGTGACAGGAACATAAATTTTCTTGCATCAAGCAAAAGGCATGAATGATGGAGGAGGGGCTCCACTTCCAACCCCTGGAGCCCTCCCATCCCAGCCCCATGCTCACTGTTTACCGCTCCCACCAGCAGCCTGCAGCTTCAGGATCCAGGTTGGTTTCTGCGGGAGGAAACCTGCTCATGCACAGAATCTAGGCTCCCAGGAGTTATGAAAGGAGCAGAATTAAATTCTCTGGGGTCAGAGGCCAGGGAACATTGGAAACACCCCATCCCCGGCGGAACCTCCACTTCATCACCGTGGCAGCCCACCTGGCAGGAGGAGCTGGGATGCTCCTGAATTATTTCCCTGGGGGGTGCGGTAGTGGGCGGGGCCTCCCAACATCAGAGATGTTTGCAGGACTGGCCCCGACGCCCTACTAACCCCGCAGGTAAGGACCTAGAGAAAGGAGAAGGATGTGCTGGGCCGGGGCTCCCGGAGAGCTGACCCCGTGCGCTCGGGCTGGGGTTGGCTCCACTTCTTGCTGGGGGATCAGCCAGGGCCTGAGCCTCTGCAGGGCCCAAGTGGCTGCGGCTGTGACCTGGGAGCATCACCTCCTTCCCTCTGACGCTGTGAGTGAGGGTCGGTGAAACATGGGTGCCTGTCCGGTGCCCAGAGAGGGGTGGGGTCCTGACCGCCACACCATCAGGACTCGGTTTTCCTGCTCCCTCGACATGGATGGGGGGCCCCCAGCGCTCACCACCCCCCTCCCAGCGCACCCCTTGGTCAGTGGGCCTCGCCCTGGGGCAAACACCTGCCAGTGCCTGTCCAAGTGAGGAACAGCCCCGGAGACTTTGGGAGTAACCATAGCAACTGCCTTCCAAGCAGGATTATTGAGACTTTATCCGAAAGTTCTCTCCCTGCTCTGCTCCCCAGGGGCCCCAAAGGTCACGGAGGGTTGAATATCCATGTGTGTTTTCCTCACCTCGGGGCTGAGTCTCTCCTGGTAGAAACTGTCCCCCAGCTCAGGGGCAGAGACAACCTGAGGCCTGCTCCTCCCACAGCCCCCCCAACCCCTCCCCATGGAGCAACTGGTCAGGGTACTCGTGTCCTCACGGCCAGATCCCCGACCTGGGTCCCCTTGGTGGCTGCATCCCTGTCAGAGGGAAAGCCTCCTCCTCCAGGCAGGGCTCTGACCAGAGGGAAAGCCTCCTCTTGGAGGGGCCAGTGAGGAGGGAAGCCCAGGCCTGAGCCCCGGGTTCAGAGCTGAGTCCTTCTAGTCGCCATCAGGGAACAAATAAAATCCTGAGGTCCAGCCCAGGGAACAGTCAGGCTGGTTCCCCACCCCTCGGGTCAGAGTGTGCCCCGAGCACATCCATGTCCTCTGCAGCCACGAGAGAAGGAGGTGTTGGGCCCTGGGGGAGGCTGGTTCCCACTGGTTGTGGCAGTACAGGGGAGACGCTGTGTGCAGGGGGCAGGGCACCCCCCCCCCCAGGGCTGGGGCATCACTCCAATCAGCGCCTGCTCCAAGCCCCGGGCCAGCCGTGTGGAAGGAACAGGGGTGAGAGGGAATGCACGGCTGTCGGGGTTGCTTGGGGATCGCTGAGGAGCAGGACGGTAGGGGATGGGGGGCTCCCCCCTAAGCTCAGCCTAGGGCCCTGGGGCCTGCTGGGGGGCCTGCCGTGCCCAGGGAGGGGAGGGGAGGGGCCGGGCACCTGGGCACCCATGTCATGGCCAGCACCTTGGAAACAACCTCCTCTCCGCTGATTCGGCCAGGACAGCCTGGAACCAGGCGGCTCTTGTTCACAGCGGCTCCGTTTCCCTGGGCGCTCAGACCCCACCCCGCGTGTCCTCCTTGATCCTGCCGTCCATGCCATCGGGTGTCCATCCTGTCAGCAAACTCCACTGCAGCCTCACGGCCCGTCCAGAGCCTGAGCGCCGCCTGCTCTGCTCCTACACCTGGACCAGCAAAGCCACCCTCATGCTGCCCTGGGATTAGCGCCATTGAGGTGGACGTGTCCTTGTCCATGCAGTCATCGTCCACAGTAGCCACAGCAACCCTGTTATAAACCCTCCAGGGACTCACTGGTGCGGGCCAGAGTGAAGGACAAAGGGCAGCGTCTCTGCCCGACCCCCTGCCCCACCCTGTCCCTGGTGACCCCCCTCCCACTGCAATCTCGGTTGGGGCCCTGGCCCTGCCACTGACTCTCCCGCTCTGAGCCTCAGTCTCCTTGTCTGGAAAATAGGCATAAAAAAGCCTCCCTCCCAAGGTCCCTGTAAGAGTTCAATTAAATGAGGGACCACGTGCACACAGACCGCAGGCCGGGAGCTTGGGGCTCTGCACACGGCCCCGCCACGCTCACCGCCAGCAACCTGCGCACCCAGCTCCCGCGCCCACCTCTCCTGGAGGCCAGGAGGCCCCACTTCCCGGCCCCACCAGCTCTTCTCCACCCACCTGCCAGGCTCTGACTCTCCAGCTGGGACCATCACGTGGGCTACCCTGCCCACAATGCCCTCGCATGGGGGGCCCACCCGAGAGGGGACGGAGAGCATGTCAGGAATTCCCACATCTGCAGTGGGACCTGGCAGGGTGAGGCACCACCACCTGGACTCCCAGCCACCCAGGGCTCACCTCGGATCGGGGACGAGCAGCCCATGGGGGCCCAAGCATGGCAAGACGACGGCCCCCGACCCGCCAGGATGTGAGCCCCTCAGGGCAGTATTGCCAGGCCAGGGGTCTGGTGGCAGCCGCACTGGGCACGGGACAAGGCCGGGCAGATACAGGAGCCCACGCATCCCTGGCTCTGCGCCGCTAGCCACCCCTGCACTCTGGGCTGCCTTTGCCACGGCCCTGAGGCCCAGCCACCCCTCGCTGTGACAGGACCAGCACAGGCACATGTGCATACGTACACATGCATGCACACACACCCCTGCAGGAACACATATACAAGCACACATGCCACTCACACAGGCACATGCACACATGCACATGCTCACACATGCACACATCCAACCAGATGCTCATACATGCTCACACATGTACACACTCATGCAGGCACATGCACACATGTACACACACCCAACCAGGTGCACATACATGCTCAAACATGCACCCACGTATGCAGGCACATGACACACATGCATGCTCATACATATGCAGATGCATTCACACGCAGGCACACACACTTGCTGTCTCAGGCACACACATGTGCACATTCATGCATTTCCTTCTTTTATAATTACATATTCCATGTTTTTCTCCACCGCTGGCCCCCCTGGAAGGCACACACCATGTTTTTACTGAACAGGCCCGAGCCCGGTATACAAACCTAGTCCACGTGGCCCCAAGACCAGCAATGTTTCGTCAAACCATGATGTCTCCCCATTTCTGGGCAGGAACCAGGAAGCTTAAGTGAGCAAGGCCTGCCCACTGCACGTAATGTGAGCGTCCAAAAATAGCCCAGTATCCCCCATCTCAGAGTCACCTGCCTCCTCCTCCACTGCTGTGACCTCTCAGAGTCCATCCAATGGGCTCCAGCCCCAGCACAGGTCCAAGTCAGGAGCTCAGCAGGGGTTCTGGTCCTGGGACTAGAAGCCCAGAGCTGGCGCCTCTTGTCCCAGGGTCTCCTGGAGGCTGCACTACTGTACCCTCAGCCCAGCGGCCATTCAGCCCTGCCACCTGCATGTTCTTGAGGAGTCCCTTCAGGTTAGGGTCTGGGCTGGAGGCCCATTCTCACTGACTCAGTGTCCTCGACGGTTGTTCCCTGAGCTCCACCGAAGCAGGACCCCGCGGATGCCGGGCAGGCAGCCACCACTTTCCCCCAGAGTCGACCTCCAGCTGGTGAGGGAGGCTAGGAATCCTCATTGCCGTGAGCTGGTGATTTCCCCTGCTTTATCCCACCCAGCAGGTGCAATATCGCCGAGCGTCCCAGTGTAGGTGAGGACACACACCTAAGCCTGTGAGGTTGGGGGTATGACTCTGCTGTGCTGCAGCGTGTGCCCCTACCCTCTGTGCTGCACCTCTGCTTCCCAGCCCTCTGTGCTGTGGCATGCGCCCCGGCTCTACCCCCAACCCTCTGTGCTGCGGCTCCGTGTCCCAAACTTCGGTGCTGTGGCTCTGTGCCCCGGCCCTCTGGACAGAGACCTTCCCATTAACCCAGGCCGCGTGGAGGTCACACCCGGTTCTCTCGGCAGCTCACGGAGATAACTGCCAACAGGGAGATTCCATCCTGCCTCCTGGACAGAGGGAGGGTCCTCTTTCCCTGAGACCACAGTCCCAAAGCAGACAGCCTCTCCGGGAGTCGGGGGAGGGTGTAAGAAAGGAGGAACCATGGCTCGAGAGGCCGACGAGGAGCTGATTACTGCTACGCCTGCTGCAGTTCCTCTTCAATTATTCATAAACCCAAGTCAGTGTTGGTGTCCGGGCAGCCGTCTAAACGCTAAACAAGCTGATGCGATTGGGAAAATTGCCCTGTTCGAAACATCAAAACTGAATTTGACAACAAATTATTCTGTGAGTGAATTTATTCTGTTTCTGGTGTCTCAGCTGGATTCTGGGAGCTCGTGACAAAAGGGAGGAGGGTGTTTTGCACTCGGTGGTCACTTAGCCCTGGGCTCCGCTGGCCAGGCCGTGAGCCTGCTTCTCTCCACATCTCGGAGCCCGGTGAGCGTCTCCTGACTCCTGCCCTCGGCTGCAGGCACCTGGTTCTCTGGAGCTGCCTCCCTAGAATGTGCTGGAACCCTGCAGGGATCCTGCACGTGGCCCACCAGAGAGCGCCTCCGGGGAACTGCTGGGAAGAGGACACAGAGACTTTCCAGGGGCTCTTGCTCTGAACCCACAAACCTCACCCATGGGAGTTTTCCCCAAGGTCACAAAGGACCTGCAGAAAGGTATGGCCACGGGGCGGGGCGGGAAGGGGTGAGTGGGGTGCATGGAGGATTTTAGGGCAGGAAAATATTCTGTATGGTACATGGTACATGTCATCACATGTTTGCCCAAACCCACATACAAGAGCCAAGCGAACCCTAACACATCATGTGACTGCCTGTGGGTGATCACGACACGTCGGCGGATGTTCATCACCTCCAGCAAGCATGGCATTCTGGTGGGGAGGCTCTGCGTGTGCGGGAGATCTCTGCCCCCTTCGCTGAATTTTACTGTGAACCTAAAATTGCCCTAAAAAAAAAAAAAGACTTTAAAGGCAAAAGAAAGGTCACCAAAGCATTGTCTAAAATAGCAAATGTGAGGTCGAGAGCTTTCCGTGGCCTCATAGATTGGCGGACTCAAAAATTGGAACTCAGGGTACACCAGGATCACAACTATCCCAGGTTTATCACTGGGGACACTTCAAAGGACAAATGGCTAACCCGAAACAGACCAAGCTTTTGACAGTCAGTGTCCAGGATCAAGCTGCCATACAAGGGGATATAGAAGAAAAGTTACATAATCATCTCCATAAATGCAAGAAATGCACACAAAGTCCAAGACCCATTTTGACTTAGAAAAAGAATCAGAAGACAGTCCTGAACCTGCTAAATCTCCAGCAAATATCACACTTAGTAACAAAGTGATAGTTTGCTATCAAAAATTCTATTTTGGGGGCCCCTGGGTGGCTCAGTGGTTGAGCTTCTCCCTTTGGCTCAGGTCATGACCCCGGGGTCCTGTGATCGAGTCCTGCATTGGGCTCCCTGTAGGGAGCCTGCATCTCCCTCTGCCTGTGTTTCTGCCTCTCTCTCTGGGTCTCTCATGAATAAATAAATAAACCTTTAAAAAAACTCTATTCTGCATAGAGGTCCTAGCTGCTGCAATGAGGAAGTTAAGTATTTCCAAATGTGTGGGATTAGAAAGAAAAATATCAACTCATCATTTTTCAGCCATGACATAATTGCATACTTAGAAAATCTGAATCTACAGATAAGTTATTAGAGTAAATACATGAATTTAGCTAGATCACTAAGCATAAGGTCAATACACAGAAATCAATTATGTTTCCATATGCTAACCACAAAGAGAAAATGAGAGAATTTTTACATCTACCACTTATAATGGTGTAAAACCCAAATACTTACATAAAAATCCAACAGAAAATGTGAGAGACCTCTGCTCTAAAAGCCACAAGCTATAAACTATAAAATATTATTGACGTGAATTAAACGAAACCTAAATAAATGAGGGGACATACTGTGTTTATGGACCAGAGGACGCAATATTATAAAGACATCTATTTCCCCCAAATCGATTTGCAGTTTCAACATAGTGCCAGTAAAAATCCCAGAAGGTGCAGTGAGTATGTAAAAATTGGTAAGTCAACTCTAAAATTCATACAGAAATTAAAAGTGCTGAGAACGTACAAGATGATCTTTATGCTCTTAGATGTCAAGATTATTTTTAAGAATTTATTTATACACTTTATACAGATTTACTTGTTTATACAATAGAGCTGGAACTATTTTTATAACGCCAGAGTCAGCGAAGATTTCATCAGGACACAAAATCGCTAAATTTGAAAGATATGACAGACAAATTGGGCTGCAATGAGCTCTGTATATCTAATGACACCATCGGGGTGGGGACGGGGAAGCAGGAAGGCCACTGTGGAAAAGACGTTTTCGACTCATAACTGACTTGGGACTGATAGAGGATGCGCTGGCAACACCTGCAAACCCGTAAGTGAAAAAGATGAGAAAACCAGGCAACGTATTTGAACAGGTGCTTTAGAAGGAGGATATTTAGGGGCACCTGGGTGGCTCCGTTGATTAAACATCCGTCTCTTGAACTCAGCTCAGGTCTTGATCTCAGGATCATGAGTTCAAGACCCGCATTGGGCTCCATGCTGGGCACGGAGCCTCCCTGGGGGAAAGAAAAAGGATATTTAAGTGACCAATAAACTGAAAATCGATCAAGGTCATTGGGAATCAGGGAAACACATTAATACCACTATTCACTCTGAGTCCAAAATAAAGAGACTTAGGGTCCTGACAAAGACGTGGAGGAATGGGGTGCATTTGTGCCACTCGTGGGAACATAGGTTTGTGCAAACCCTTTAAGGAAACAGTTTGGTGGGCCTCCCCAAGTTGAAATGACCCAAACCCATTTACCACCAGAAGCGCCCCCTATATTACCTGCGAGGGGTAAAAACTAGAAGCGACTGCAAAGTCCAGTAGAACAGAAGCAATTCTGTTTTTTTATTCTATGTATCCTCCTGGGCAAATAAATTGCAGCATATTCGTCTGGTGAACTAGTAGCAAATGGTGAACTACACAAGCAACTGTGATGATTTGCAACAGCGACAGCGTGAAGGAATCTGAGAAGAGAGCCAGACACAAAACATGTGCTCTGTGGTCCCGTTTCTCTGTGGTCTCTGTGGTAAAATTCAAAATCAGGCTAACCTAACTCAAGGCGTGGGGGGCCAAGGGGCTGATGGCCACAGGGAAGAACACACAGAGGGCTTCTAGGGGCTGGCGGCGGCGTCTCTCTCCGTGGAGTGGAGCTGGTGTGGATATGCTCACCGAGCGAACGTGGGACAAACGGCCTGCCACGTGTGTGTGCTTTCCTGAACACGCTTCTTCTCCGGTAATTCGGCTTATCTACGTATGTTTTAAAGAACACACTGCACCTATCTGGATGCGAGGCAAACAAGCAGGTGTGGTAGCAGAAAGCTTCTAGATGGTCCCAGGGCTGGGGCCAGGTGGGATGGTAGAGACACGGGGAAGGGGCTGGAGGGCCCCCCCCCGGCTTCTCCTCCACATTCCGGGACATGAAATCGTCAGCCAGGCTCTTCCCCGGTTGGTATTCACCACAGGCCCTCAAGAATGGCTTCCTTGTTGAGAATAAACGTCTGCATCCCAGCAAATTAGCCATGATTTCGGTGCCATGGGGGTGAGAGCATTGCTTCCTGTTTTCTGCTTCCTTGACTGTCTCACCACGCTCTGGGCCAAACAGCCACCGCTGAGAGGGGTGGACAAGCCGCCAGGGTTTAGGGTCTGACCGCGGGACTTTCTGTCGCCGAGCGGTTTCTAGAACTGGGGTCCAGACAGTGGAACGAAGTGTAGACGCTGCCCTTCCTCCAGTGGTGCCAAGATATGCATGCAGGCAAATGCGGCATGTTCTGCAAAGTGAAGGTCTGAGGCCACCCTGCATGCAGCATGTCTGTCCGCACCATGTATCCAACAGCGTTTGCTCGCATCCTGTTCTGGGTCACGTTTCAATAATTTTCACAGTATTTCAAACTTTTTGTTATTATGTTTTTGGTGTGATGGGATCTGTGATCAATAATCAGGAACTTGCTAAAAGCTCAGAGGAAGACTGGCATTTTTTAGCAATAAAGGATCTTTAAATTAATGTGCATATATTGTTTTTTTAGCCATGATGCTCTTGCACACATTATAGACAACGGTACGATGCAAACATAACTCGCACATGCGTGGGGAAGCCAAAGGATTCATTTGCGTTGCTTTATTGTGATATTTGCTTTACTACAGGGGCCTGGAACTGAACCCACAGTATCTCCAAGGTACGCCTGTACACACGCATGCACACAAATGCCCCTGTGCGCACACAAGCACACAAGCACTCACATGTGTGTGCTCATATATGCAAAGATGCATGCACACACACTAAAATGCATGCACACAAGCACACACAGATGCTCGTGTGTGCTTGTGTGAGTACATGTGAGCACACATGTACACGTGTGTGCACACATGCATGCACACAGATGCATGCACAGAAATGTACATGTACGCACACATGCACACAACGCTCACATTCATGTACTCATTTATGCACACCTGCACCCACATGCATGTACTCATGTATGCACATGTGTATGCATATGCACACACACATGCACAGAGATGCACACATGCACATTCGTGTACTTACCTATGCACACATACACACACTTCCTGACTCTGAGCCTGCACTCTCCCCATTGTTCCCTGAATCCTCTTTGAACATCCGTCTGCTGAGTGACCAATTCCTGCCATGTTCTTGGCCTCAGTTTCCCCACCTGCACAATGAAGGACTGAATAAAATGATCCCTGGCCCCTCACTGAAACCCCAGACCACAGTTTTCTGGATCCCCTTGGCTCTTTCGGAAGCAAACAGGCACAGGATGAAATAGGGCGGAGCTGAATGCCCTTTGATGCTCATAAGGGCTCAGTAACATGACCTCTGGATCAAGAAGAGTCCGCATGGGACCTGGCCTCATGGCTCCAGCTCCTCCCTCTGCTGGCATCTGCAGCTTCCCTCCCTCGGGTGGGGGAGTGGTGCAGGCGGGGCAGCCCTGTGAGGCACCTGTCCTCCCATCCCCACCAGCCTGCCTCACCTATGCACTTGTTACTTCCTCCATCATGTACTCTTCATATTCCACCTGTGGTGACAAGTCCTGAGGTTGAAAGGACGCCTGAAGTCGTCAGATACAAATGCCTGCCACAGCACACCGTTGTCCAGCCGGTGCCCAGGAAGGCCATAGCTGGTCCGGCAAGGTCAGTGGCCAGGGGCCACGCACCCTCCTGAGGAGCCGCCCTGCAGGCGAGCACCCTGTGCACTGGGAAGGGCCGCCCGGGCCCTGAGTCAACAAGGGGCCCAGCACTCCTGGCCGCCCTCACTGTGGCAGGGACTCCAGGGACCCCCTCCCTAAAGGAAGAGAAGCTGGAGTCTGAGGATTATGCCACTTCTGGGCTGATGTGCATGTGGCAGCTGCCTGTGTCCATGGGACTGTGGTGACCTGCTGGGTCAGCACCACTCTGGGCACGGCGGCCCCTGGCTTCCCATCTGCGCAGAGGCTGCTCAGCAAGGGGTGCAATTTCCTGACTCTAACGCAAGACAAACCTTCACGTAAAGGATAACATGAAATTTCCTTTGGAGGCAGGCACCAGAAGTCCCATGAGGCCTGGTCTGTGGGAATTGCAGGCCGGGCAGGCGAGACTCAGCACGTGGGAGTCCTGGTGCGGATGCCGACTGTGCAGCTGCTGGGTGGCTGGTGGTCAGGACCCTCTGACTGGGTGTGTGCCTGCCCCAGAGGGAACTGGCTCTCTCGTGTCCTATCACCTGTGCTGCCCTGACCTCTGCATGCGGCTTCCAAAGGCGGGCAGCTCACCAGTCATGCACACGGCAGCATGGACAATGCAGACTGAGCAGGGGCCGAGAACACAGCTGAGCACAGGGGCTCTGGCCTGAGACGGAGGAGACAGGGCCTCACCATCCGGGAAGGGAGGTGCCCACTTTCCACCTGACCCTTTACCCTCACTCTTCTGGTGGGTTGAGGAGGGGTGGGACCCCGAGGGAGACTCAGCAGACCCTGCCCAGATGGCCCACCCGGAGACATGCTCCATGTAGGATACAGGAGCTCAGCTGTCCATCCCTTGGCCTGCACCGGGCACTGGGATGTCCATGGGGCTGCCCATTCACGAATCCGTCTACGCTCCGGGTCACAAGCACAAAGCTTTCATTGTTCCTGGGAGGACACAGAGGGGCACCAGCCCCAGGACCCCAGGGCCAACCACCCACCTCCACTTGTGCTGGGGCTGTGGGGAGCCCAGATTTCTGGAACCTCCTTCGGGATGGGAGTTAGGAGATCGAAGTGACACCAGCGTCGGCCTTCAGGGACAGGCTGCGGCCGAGGGTGCCCGCGGCCACCAGCCGCGCATGTAGATCCTCCCTCCGTGGGGCCCACTTGCCGGGCATGTGCACACGACCCCCTGGACGGCCCAGCCAGCTCTTAGGTGGGGACAGAAGCCCCGATGTGCAGGGGATGAGCTGTGATTAGAGGCAGGGCCCAGAGTGACGTCTTCGCACAGGTTAGAAGCTCATGTCAGTGACGCTGGTGACAGCAGCAGAGAAACAGCCTAAGCGGGACAGCTCAGGGAAGGGACGAGCCCTGCCAGGAAGTCCCCGTGCCACCACGCTGCACCTTTCCCGGCTCCAAATCCCTTCTTCCATACAACCCACCCAGGGCAGGCTGGCAATTACCCCAAGGGACCTCGGCCCGAGAGCCTGGTAAGAGCCTCGCAGGCGTGTAGAGTCAGACCAGACAAGACCAGATCTGCAGGGACTGAGGCTGGCAGGACAGGCCGGTTCTCCAGGGACTCGGAGTTGCCACCAAGGGGTCCACTCGGCGCCCACTGGCCACCCGGCATACATGGGCCCGCAGGAGCCTTGCACACCTGCCCGGTCTCCTCTGAGAGCAGGAGCTCAGGCTGCACACCAACCCCCTGGGGTGTTCAGGTGGCATGTTCTGGGCACAGGTGGGGATTCAGGGCTGAGCCTCACAGCTAGGCTGCACGGTGCAAGGAAACCTGATTTTAGAGATGTTCTGACATTTTCCCAGATTTTTCCATTTTCTTGCTGATGCCTGGGGGAAGCCCAGAGAAGGTAGGAAGTGTGTGTCCAGGTGCCCGAGAAGCGCACAGACATCTCCCGAGCAGAACTGACCATTGGACCTGCTCTCTCAGCCCCGGGGGGTCATCCCTGAGGAAAGAGGCCGCGACCCCGAGGAGGGCACAGTGCTCGACGCTTCCTCAGGGCAGCCCAAAGCAGTAGCTTTACGCACCTGCTGGCACATTCTGCAACAAGCTAGACTTTTCCTCCCACGCCAAGGAGCCAGACACCACAGTGCACGTGCGCCTCCGTTGACGTGAGGTCCCAGTTCGGGCAGACTCGCCCATGTGGATCAGGCTCAGGCTGGAGGCAGTGTGGAGGGGAGAACTTTCTGAAATGATGATGATGTCCTGTCTTGGATCTGCTTCGACTCTTCCCTTCACACCGTCTGTTTGAGTCAAGCAGGTGACTTCTGGTCCTCAAGCCTCCGTCTCCCTGGAAAACCCTCTTGGTGGACCCCGCAGGCCCGGGTGCCTTCTACCGCCAGCCACTAGTTAACACATCGCCTTCTCCAGGAAGCCCTCCCTGCTGCGCTGTCCTTCTGGTGCTGACCCTCTGGTTCTCCCCTGTGACCTGACCGCCTGCATTCTTTGCTGACGATCGACTCTGTCCTGGCTGGCGGGTGACCTTGCTGGCAGCCAGCTGCACATGGACTGCGGCCCCCTGACCCCAGTGAGGGGCCCAGATGCCTGACCCGGCCCCAGGCAAAGAAGGAATGAGGGAAGCATGACACGCAGTCCTGTGCTGTGCTGACGCCTGTCATTTTTCCACCATACAGGATGCAAGCCTCCCGGAGGTTTGCCGGAATATTCTCTGGGTCCCCAGGGAGGGCGGGGCTGCCAACTTCTCGTGGAATAATTAAATGACAAACCACATGCCCGCTCCTCTGGAAAACCTCTGCTAGCGCAGTCTTCCTCCAGCCACGGGAGTCAATCAAAGCTGAAAGCCTGGGAGACCCTCGCAGCCTTTGTTCTAAAGGTTCACACCCATAGACGGGGAAACCGGGGCTCAGCACAGGTCAGCGGTTCGTTCTAGGGGCTTCTGGGGAGGGGGTGCTCACCATCCTCTCGTGTTTTCCAGGGAGCACAGGAGGCTTCCCAGTATGGGATGGGGCTGGAGGAACATTCCCATCCTTCTCTGCAGCCCTTTCCTCCGAGAACGGGAAAACCCTCATCAAATCAGAGACACGACGGTGAAGACCCCCGGCCAAGCATTGCCAGTGACCAGCGACGGACCCCGCTCCCCCCATGCGCTCCCAGCAGCTGCTTCCTCCTCGCAGGAGGCTTGGGGATGGGACTGCCCCCAGGGAGATGCTCCCGCCCTCAGCCCTTGCCGGTGGCTGATCAAATTCAAGAGACAGGATGCCCGCGCCGTGTGTGGGGATCAGTCTGTCGTGAGCTCATTGATCCACCTTCATTGGTAATACGGTGAATGACATATCTCGATGTCTGTATGGTTTCTGTTGTCTGTCCTCAACCTCATCTTCAGCACAGAGACAAGAGGCAAAGCCTGGAGATGGCTGGGCCTCCTGCCACCCGCCCAACAATCCCCCTGGAAGGATCCAAGGAGCTATCCAAGCTGCACCCCGGGTTCTTGTCTGACTGACTCAGTTGGTGGGGAGCTCTCCCTCAGAAGAAAAACAATAACAACAACAACAAACATGATATGGGAGGAGAAGTTTCCAAGAGATGGACATATGCTCAGCTGTGGCCACGCAGCCAGGCACCCAGCTGAAGGTGTTGGGGTGCAGGCAAAACCGTGACCCAGGGCCTCCCAGACAGCCTGGCCTGGGGATGGGTGGAGGGCAGGGGGGCGGGACTTGCAGGCTCCCAGGGCAAGTGGCAGGCAGAGGTCCCCAGAGCGTGGACCAGGGGCCAAGAGCATCGGGCTCACGCAGGTTGCCAACCTCATCCCCGGCCAGCGGTGTCAGACACTTGGGGCCCCAGGCCCTTTCATGTCTGAATACACTTCCCAGGTCACCCTGCTGCATGTGGCAGTTTAAGGACCTCCGGCACGGCAGGTTGTCTTCTTACAAGTCTTTCATTAGATTGATTTCTGGGTACCTTCTAGGCATTTGGTAGGTTTGGTTCCCATCTCACTGCCAGAGCCGTGCATGAAAGCATATCTCACCAAAATAACCTCAAATTCTCTCCAGTTCTTATTGGCTTTTTTAAAGATTTTATTTATTTATTCATGAGAGACTCAGAGAACGAGGCAGAGACACAGGCAGAGGGAGAAGCAAGCTCCCTGTGGGGAGCCCGATGTGGGACTCGATCCCAGAACCCCGGGATTCCGCCCTGAGCCAAAGACAGATGCTCAACCACTGAGCCACCCAGATGCCTCCAGTTTTTATTAGTTTTTCAAGATGAAACCATTTTGCAAACGCCGGACATTTGTCATTAGTTCCAAGTGACGAGCCACGTGAGGCGTGCATGGTGAGATATCCGAATCTTGCTGCAGCATCAACACAACTGAAACAAGCACCCAGGGGGTAAGTGAACACCTGCGTGTGTACAGGTGTCAGCGGAGACATGAGAAGAGGCCAACGGGACTAATTCTGACTTGCCAGCACAGGCGGCCACCCCGACACTGGTCTGCAGGCTGCAGAGCCCACGGCCAACAGTGCTTAGTGGGTCACAGACCTCACCGTACCTGCCGCCCACCATGCCCGCCAGCCCTGCTTCCCTCCCCTCTGCTTGCAGGAGTCCAAGCTCCAGAGGATGGGTTGATGGTGACGCAGGTGTCCTGGCAGCTGCCCCAGAACTCAGGGGTCCAGAGTTTCCGGAGCAGCGCCCCCTCCCTGCGTAGCAGGGAGGAGTGGCAGGATGCACAGGTTTAAGGCCCATGCCTGGGTGGGAGCTGAACTCGGCCTCCTCGAGCCACATCTCTCAAAACTGGGGCTGAAGTCCGCATTCTGCAGCCAGCCCCGCAGGGACGGACACAGAGGATGGCGATGCCACAGGGGGACATGACACAGGGCAACAGGAAATTCATGCCAGCGCCCCCCCCTCCCCTGGGCATCACCCCATGGCTATCAGTTCATTTAAAGGAGAGAAGGTGCTTGCGCCATGGAGGGGCGGGCGGGTGAGCACCCCTGACCACGGCCACAGGGTGGCAGGTGCACGGCCAACATCCACGCGTGTCCTCTGGGACAGAGCATCTCCATGAGGCCCAGGTGGGGGTGTGACCGTGATGTGCCGGGACCAAAGCAGATGCGGCGCGAGGGGAGCCAGGCCCCCGGGAATCATCCGTTTTTAATTTCCTCTGTCTCTGCGATTCTTTCCATCGTCTCGTGTTCTCTTTGGAGATTCCTCTTACTCTCTCGTTTCTCTTTTAACATATTTGCCTTTTTTGCTCTTTTTTATTTGCTTAATTAGATGAGCGAGGAGTTTACTTATTTTATCACATCTCCCCCCAAGCGCCGGCTCGTCTGTGTATTTATTGGTTCTTCGGTTGGTAATGCATCACTTTTTATTCTTATCTCCGGCAGCTCCTTCTTCTGCTTTTCTTAAGCTTATTTTGTTCCTCTCACATGTCTTTTTTTTTTCCTCTAACCGCCCCCGGCTGTTTGGAGCTGAGGCCTTAATTCATTAATTTTCATTTCTCAAAAAAAAAAAAAAAGGAATGATGTTGGTATTTCAGAACCTGACTTCGAGCTTGAAGCCCATGGGGACAGACTCGCGGCATCTTCATCGATCCCTCTGCTGTCTTGCTTGGAGTTTCTTGACACGACACAGAATTGGGGCCAGTGGTGGGGGGGTGGGGGATGTTTGCCTGTTTTTCAACTGATGGGTCTTGTTGCGGATCTATTTTATCATCATTACTCTGCGATGTTAGCAAATCATAGCCAGGGAGTTGTTTTTCTTTATCGTTTTGACTCTCCGGGATTTCTGGGGTTGTACGTGATCTACTTTCCTCCGCAACCTACACAATGACCGTTCCCACAGACACCCCTTTCCCCACCATGGGCAGGGTGCTGGCCATTGTGCAAACGCCGCAGACACAGGTGCAAACGCCACAGACACAGACGCAAACACACCGCGTGGCTCATTGGGGTTTCCTGTATCTCTTCAATTTGATGAGCAGCCCCGTTATTTTGGGGTCAGCTTGTTTCCACCCACTAAAAGTTTGACACCTGGAAGGCTGGGGGGTGGCGGCACCCCCTGACGCTGCTCTGCCTTTGTGAACCGCTATTGCCGTGTTTTGACTTAAAAACGCTTACGATGGATGGTGAGGGTGTTCGCTTTTCCAGCAGGAACACTCTTCCCCAGCCGCGTGTGTCCTGCTTTCTGCTGCAAATCGAATGCTATCGAAGCATGTCGCAGAGCGGCGGATTACAGAACATGGGATCGTTCAGGAGAACACGCACGGAACGACACACTTGCAAAACAGACGGAGCTGACCCTGGTATTTACACGCGCATCCTTGGGGTAAACCCGTGCGGAAAACCTGGAGAGGAATGGCCGCAAATGGCGAGGTGGTGAAGGATTCTGGAGGGACAGGGATTGAGGGCCGCCTCCAGGGCCCTGAGTTACAGACCGTGCTTTCCAGCCGTGTGGGCTTCTTTGTGTGTGCTACAGGTCACGACTGAGGTCAGAAGGGAAACAAACTCCCCCAGAAGACAGGATGGGTGAGAATGCTCCCTAATTGAACTACCTCAATCTTCAGATTGAAGAATCCTGAATGCAAAAAAAAAAAAAAAAAAACCCACCTTAAAACAAAAAGTAAACCCACATCTAGACTCATGGCATTGAGGATGAGAGAAAAAGCCAATATTGATAAAATGTTGACTTTCTGTCCAATCTGGGAATTGGATACACAGGCATCATGTTATTTCCCGAATGTATGAAATATTTTATCATCAGGTTTTTTTAATCTGAACGAGTTGGTGGGATCGTGTAGGAACACGTGCAAAATGCCCTTTTAAAGAGGCGTCAGACTGATGGTTGCCTCAGAGGAGAGGTTTTGGGGCTGGCTGTCCTTCCTGGGTCGGGGCACCCACTGCAGCACCTTTGGTGGGGCCAGGGGTCCCCAGACCACAGATGGCAGGTGAGGCTTCATAACTCCACTGACACATTCTGCTTTTTTTGAGGAGCAGTCAGACCAACGATGGAACTTCTTGTGACTTCCTAGAAAAAGGGGACTGAGAGGACAGCCTCCTCCGTGCCTGACCCCGAGCCGGCCATTCAACAGGGGCAGCAGATATGACAGGAAGGACCATGCTGGTGCAGGTTGAATCCAGGGCCCATCAGTGTTGCCATGGCAACAGTGTGGTGGTCATGCACGTGGCTGCCGAGCACGAGTGGGGGGGGATCAGAACAAAGTGCAGGCTGACTCTCCAGGTCCGGGGTCACCGGCCCTTGGTGGTGGCGACCCACCGTGTGCTCTTTCTGGGATGGCGAGAAGATAGGTCATGGAAGACTAGCGCCCTGCTGGTGATCACACAATGAGTTCATGGACGAGCCAGCCTGTGGTCCCCGGTGTGCATGGTGGCATGTTGATTGGGGTAGGGGTGTCCCAGTGGCCCTGGCAGGAGTCCCTCTTCCTCTTCCTCTGGCCAGCACGCTCACAGGACAAACTGCAAACCCGTGTACTCAGGAAAGCGGTTAGTTCTGTGCTCCAGGATCCCACAGCTGCTCGAGGAAACCTCCCTGGCCCCATCTGTCCTGCAGGCCTGCGGCTGGCGCCGGCCACTCAGTCCCATGATAGCAACAGAGGCTGAGTGCACTGAGTGGTGGGGCAGGCGGAGAATTAGTGTTTTCACCATTACCTATCCCTCCCCACTCCATGGAAGGCCCCTGTGCTGCGATGACCTTGGGGTGAAACACATCCCTGTTCACAGGGAATGCTTGGGCACCTGCTGGTTGGCACAACCAACTCGGGGTGCCAGTAAGACATTGGGAACCCCAAGGCCTTCCTAGCAGAGGCAGGTCCCACCCCAGTCTCCTGACTGGGAGCCCCTTGCTTTGGACGCTGCTCCAAACTGCTCCCTGCACACTCGACACAGTAGGAGGTGAGTGACCAGGATTCCACATGCCATGGGGGTATGAAGGGACTGTCTCCCAGTGTCAAAGACCCCAAGCAAGGCCTTCCAAAGATCACAGGTTCCCCTCTGTTACTTTTCCGCCCACTGTTCCCCAGCCCAGAAAGTGAGACCAGTCCGTCTCTCCTGCTCCCAAAAAGAAGCTCACAGCAAGAAGAGAAAAGGTGCAGAGTCCAGCCCTTTCAGGCTGGAAGTTATAAACTTTTCATTAAAGCCGATTCCAGTTTTATCATTAGTATGTAATGAATTATTCCCAGTCTTCAATGCCTTGGTAATTGTCTCTCTGAAGAACCTCATTAAACATCGCTGGATACTTTTGATCATCATTAATAAAAGTGATAACTTGGAATAATCCTGCATTTCTCAGCCGAGGCCGTAAACCCGAAGCATTACAATAGATAATTAATGACAAGTGGAAATCTCCAGGGAAAAACACGGGGAGTGTGTCTGGTCTTCGTTCTTCTGGGGGAGACATTTGCTACTCAGAGTCAGACCGTCTGCTTGACCCATCCTTGCCCTCCCGCCCCTTCCTGCCCCTGCCTGGCTGTGGCTCCGTGGGCGCATTTTCTCCCCCAGCATCCACTTTCTCATCTGGGTTGTTTTAACAATTAATGAGGGAATGAGCTTCAAGGCTGAAGCAGAAAATGCTCCCCAAATTTTCTGTTATTATTAGCCAAGAAATAGGTACTCTGGTATTTTTATTCCAAATTCCGAATTGTGAAACTTGGTTTGGAGGCTCATATGTGCGCCGGCCAATGTGAGTTCACAGCAGACATTTGAATCAGGATTCCTCTGTGATTATATATTGTTATCTGTGATTAACATCTCTTTTCTTTTTTTTTAATTTTTTTAAAATTTTTATTTATTTATGATAGTCACAGAGAGAGAGAGAGAGAGAGAGAGAGAGAGGCAGAGACACAGGCAGAGGGAGAAGCAGGCTCCACGCACTGGGAGCCCGACTTGGGATTCGATCCCGGTCTCCAGGATCGCGCCCCAGGCCAAAGGCAGGCGCCAAACCGCTGCGCCACCCAGGGATCCCTAAGATCTCTTTTCTAAATGCCAGGCACTATGCTACAATCTTTAACATGAGTGATCTCATCTGATGCTGTGGCGATTCTAGGAAGTAGAAACTATTTATCATCCCCGGTTTACAGTTGGAGAAAATAAGATTGTGCGCAGAGGTTGTTTCCTTTGTCCAAAGCCACTCCAGTGATAAGCAGTGGAGCTGGGATTCAAACCCTTGTGCTCTACCACCTTCTTTCTTTTTTTTTTTATAAGATTTTATTTATTTATTCATGAGAGACACAGAGAGAGAGGCAGAGACAGGCAGCCGGAGAAGCAGGTTCTCTGCGGGGATCCGGATGTGGGACTCGATCCCAGGACTCTGGGGTCACGCCCTGAGCTGAAGGCAGATGTCCAACCACTGAGCCACCGAGGGACCCTTTACCACCCTCTCATATTTATTACAATCTTTTGGGGTTCAACATACTCTTCAAGCAAGCAGAAAACTAATGGCCTTGGAATCCACTCTATGGTGTGTCCCCCAAGGAAGATCCCAGTCCAGACACATCCTGTCCTCACCAGCCTGCATCTAAATCCTAGGATCTAGAGCAGACTGTATTTTTTAAAAATAGTCTGTCAATATATCCTGTCCTACATGCTCTCCTGCTAATCTGATTGTGATAGTCTCCCCACTCAGCGGTGGGGTCCATGTTCCATCTCCTTATGCCTGGTGGGGTGTGTTGCCAAGCGAATTCCAAGAGTAGGTCATAAACATGTCCACATGATTCTCCTGGGATCTTACTCTCGGGCCCTGTGCCATGCTGTGAGGAAGTTCATGCATCCTGCAAGGAGACCCCCCATTCCCAGGCCTGCCTGAGGTCCAGCTGACAGCAGTGTCCCTGTGCCAGCCAGATGTGTGAATCCGTCATATTGAAATGGCTCTTCCAGCCTCAGTTGACCAACATGGAGCATAGACAAGCATCCTCACCACTCTCTATCTACACTGCAGATTCTTGAGCTAAATAAGCAGGGTTTGGGGCTGCTGTGTTTTGGGGTGGTTTGTTATACAGCAGTTGATAAACTGGACCAAATTACAGCCTTGTTTTTCCTTTCCAGACCCATATGGTCAACTGCCTCCTGCACATGCTCACTTGACTGTCCCCAGATCACTTCAGACTTAATGTGCTTGGGAAGCTCTGCTTCTACTTTGAATGTAGAAATCCCTCCCACCCAGGAATGTCCCTCCCATTGCCCTTATGGGAAAAAGCTTGATAATCTACTGAATCATAACTCTTTTGGAGCCCTTTGGAGAGCCGAGTTCATGAGGCAGCCACGTGGACTGAATCCCAAGCAGTAGTGAGCCCTTCATCACAAGAAAGGTGTCACCTTTGGAAAACATGAGGAGCAGGTTTGGCTGCCATAAAGTAGGAGAGAGCAAAGGAGCTAGACTTGGAATGAATTCTTAAAGGTTGGGCATGGACTGGTGTGACAGTGTAGAATCCAGAGCCTCAAGTATATCTGCATTTACTCAGAGGCTCTTTTCTGCAGATTCCTGCAGTGGGCTCCCAGGAAAAGCAGGAAGCAGGGCAGGGAGCATGAGGAAGCCCTGACCAGTGGTGCAGGCATGCAAGTGATGCTCAGCCTCAGCAGGGTCAGAGGCATAAACCCCTCCTACTCCCATAGAGTTTCTTTCCTTTTTTTTTTTTTTTAAATTTTTTTTTAATTTATTTATGATAGGCACACAGTGAGAGAGAGAGAGGCAGAGACACAGGCAGAGGGAGAAGCAGGCTCCATGCACCAGGAGCCTGACGTGGGATTCGATCCCGGGTCTCCAGGATCGCGCCCTGGGCCAAAGGCAGGCGCTAAACTGCTGCGCCACCCAGGGATCCCTGGAGTTTCTTTCCTAAAGCAAAAGCCCAATGCTATTGGGAGAAGTGAAGGAAAAGACTCCTGCTCCCCAGGCTTGAGCAGAAACACTCCACTGCTGGGGGAGAAGTGGAAACCAAGCTACCTGGTCATGAGGGGTGGGTAGATGCCCCTTGGGACAGAGGCAGGAAACACTCTCAGGCCTAGGACCTTGCTTTGGACACTAAATCTGCTGGGGGAGGGGGGGAGGCCTGTGCCAGCCATAGACACATGGCAGAGTTTGGTTGCCCATGAGGGGAGAAGCGGAGCTGTTGATAAAGTCCACACCTCTGAGGCCAGAGTGCAGGAGGTCTGCCTAAGACTGGAGATGGACACCAAGTAAGAAAAGCTCATGTGCCATCATGAGCCTTGCAGAGTATAGCAGCGCCAAGTGCTGGAGTCAGGGTGGGGGCCCAGGGGCAATGCCTCCTGGGAGCAGGTGTACAAGACCTGCTGGAAGCTGAGGGTGAAGCAGGAAGACTGGAAGTGCCTCCCTGGCACCCCAGGCCTGGCACTGAGCACAAGACAGCAGCAGGCCACACCTCTGAGGGCCTGTCTTTGGAGAGGACAGATAGCACAAGCCCTAGCCCAGCCGAATGCCTCCTGAGGTACACTCATCCCCCAACCCAAGATTCTGACAGAGAAGGAAGTGTGGCTGCTTCCAGGAGTAAAATCACTGCTTGCAACACAAATAAAAACTGTGAGACACACACACAAAAGAAAGAGTCGATGATCCACCTTAAGAGATACAACAATCAGTTGAACCAGACTCTAAGATGATGCTGACTTGGATACATCAGCCTGGGACTCGTCACCACAGTCAAAAAGCATCTGTGGGGAAAGGTGGAGACGATACATAAACCAATGGAGAATTTCAGCAGAGAAATGGAAACTATTGTAAAAGTAGGAAATTAAAATGTTATAAATCTAAAAATTGGATGTCAGAGATGAAGAATTTCTTCAATGGGCTTTTAGTGGTGTAAATGCAGCTGAGGGCATTTGGATTGGTGGGGCTTGAATGTAAGTCAACAGAAAACTGCCCAAACTAAAACACAAAGCAGAAAACAGAGGAGAGCATCCAAGGGCTGCAAGATGATATCGTAATTGGAGTCCAAGAAGGGAAAGAAGGAGAAAGAATGTGGAACAAGTACTTGAAGGGATAATGGATAACTTCACAAAATTAATAAAATACAGTAAACCATAGATCCAAGCAGTTCAAAGAACATTGAGCAGAATAAATTACAACACACACCTAGGGACAGAGAAGTCTGAGACTGAACTGCTGAAAACAAAGATAAAAAATATAATAGTGAATATAGAAAAAAAAGAAATATTATACAGAGAAAAATAAATATAAGAATTCAGCAGACTTCGGGGCACCTGGGTGGGTCACTATTTGAGCATCTGCCTTTGGCTTAGATCACATTCCTGGGGTCCTAGGATCGAGTCCCTCATCAGCCTCCCTGCTCAACACAGAACCTGCTTCTCCCTCTCCTCCCTGCTCATGCTCTTTCTTGTGATCTCCATCTCTGTCTCTCTCTCAAATAAATAAGTAAAATTTTTTTTAAAGAAACGAAACTAAAATAGAGATTTTCCAGAAAACCAAAAGCTGAAAGAATGCATTGCTAGCAAACTTGCAGTATAGGAAATGTTAAAGGAAATTCTTCAGACATTTACCAGATGGAAATTTAGATCTACACAAAGAAATGAAGTATACACCAAAAAGTGTAAAAATGTGGATGAATATATAAGACACTTCAAAACTGACTTTTAAATTGCTTTGAAATATAATTGACTGTCTGAAGCAAAAAGGAAAAAAAAGCCATAATGTATCTGGGGTCTAGAGCATATGTAGAAGTAATGTATATGTCAACCATAGCATCAACAATGGGAGTGAGGACATGGAAATATGCTGTTGTAAGGCTCTTACACTACATATAAGGTAATATAATATAAGGGAAGCCTGGGGTAAGCTAAAGCCGGATATTGTAAACCTCAGAGCAATCACTAAAAAGTAAAAAAAGAGAGAGAGATAACAAATAAACCAATAGCAGAGGTAAAAATGAATTATGAAAAATATCCAATGAATCCAAAAGAAGGAAGAAAAAAGAAAACAAGGCAAAAAAAAAAACAGATAAAACAAATAGCAAACAACCAGCAAAATTAGTAAGAATACAATTTTCCTTGACTCTATTTCCCCCTGAGCCTGATGCAGTATTTGGGAGGAGAGCTCGGCACCCTCTGAGCACAGCTGCTTCAACCGGCACCCAGCATTCTCTGGATTATTTCTGATGGTACCAAGGCCATTGGGTGGGTGAGGGGAAGTGGATCCTCTTCTTTTATCCATTAGCTTAGAGCAACAGAGAAGCACAAGTGCTACAGATTCTTCACAAAAGATTATTGATTTATCAGGGGTGCATCAGAGTCAAGCCCATTATATGGAGATGGGCCTGTGTAGAGCTGCTTAGCAAGTGAAATGCCACCTGGGAGATGCAGACCTCCACATCCTCCTTCATCTTTCATGTTTGGTTCCTGACCCTCATCCCACAACTCCCACATTTGTTTTCAGGCTGAGATGGAATTTCAAATATAGATGTTTTTAGGATAGAATCAGGTGTTTTGAAAAAGTAAAAGAAGTAAAAAAAAAAGAGAGAGAAAATCATATTTAAATATGTATATTGAATACAACTAGATCAATAAGTGAATTAAATATAGTCTAAGAAACTCAATTTAAAAAGATGTCAGATATGAGTAACAAAAAGGAAGAACTAACTCTACCTACAAAAAATACACTTGAAATATAAAATCATAAATAGATTAAAAGGGAAAGAATGGGGGCACCTGGATGGCTCATTGATTGAGCGTCAGGTCATGATTCCAGGGTCCTGGGATCAAGTCCTGCATCAGGCTCCCCGCAAGGAGCCTGCTTCTCCCTCTGCCTGTGTCTCTGCCTCTCTGTGTCTCTCATGAATAAATAAATAAAATCTTAATGAATAAATAAAAATAAAAGGGAAATAATGGGAATTATAATGAAAACTAAT
Organism: Nyctereutes procyonoides; assembly: GCF_905146905.1. NCBI lineage: Eukaryota > Metazoa > Chordata > Mammalia > Carnivora > Canidae > Nyctereutes > Nyctereutes procyonoides. The sequence goes on along the minus strand of NW_026575140.1, from coordinate 58,555,349 downwards.
AAAAAGAAGTCTGGGCCAGTTATATTAATACCAAGCCATTTGGGGAATATGAATAATAGTGAAGGGGAATATAAGGGAAGGGAGAAGAAATGTGTGGGAGATATCAGAAAGGGACACAGAACATAAAGACTTCTAACTCTGGGAAATGAACTAGGGGTGGTGGAAGGGGAGGAGGGCGGGGGGTGGGGGTGAATGGGTGACGGGCACGGAGGGGGACACTTGACGGGATGAGCACTGGGTGTTATTCTGTATGTTGGTAAATTGAACACCAATAAAAATTAATTTATAAATAAAAAAAAATAAAAAAATAAAATCAAAAAAAAAAAATTAATACCAAGCCAAATGGACTTTAGAACAAGATATATTACCAATGATAAAGAGAGACATTACATAATTAAAAAATCTTTAATGTGCATGCACTTAACAGAACTTCGAAATAAATAAAACAAAAATTGATAGAACTATAAGGAAAAATAGACAAATCCTCATCACACTCCCAGTAATCAATAGAACATGTACGTGGAAAATCAGTGAGAATATAAATGACCTGAACATTAGAATCAGAAAACATGAGCCTACACTCTCTTCCAGAAGATAGGAGAGAAAGCTTTATGAAACCGTGGTTACCCCAGGACCTAAGCCATTTAAAGAAATTGTAAGAAGAGGAAACTATAGACCAAAGTCCCTCATACACATAGGTGCAAAAATTTTAACAAAATATTAGCAAACTGAATCAAAAAATCCATTAAAAGGACAGTATGGTATGATCAAAGGAGGATGACCCCATGATTCAAGATTGATTCAAAGCCCAACCAATGTAATACCTGATAACAATGAACTGAAAAATAAAAATTGTATAATCGCCTCAGTAAATAGTAGGGGGGAACTTGGAAATATTCAATATCCATATATATGATAATTTAAAACACTCTAAAGGGTTTTCATAATCTGGGAACAGAAGAAACTTCCACAACCCAATAGGAGACATCTGTGAAAAAAACAGCTAAAAAAATGCCAGTGACAAAAGACTAAATGCTTTTCCTCCAAAACTGAGAATAAGCAAAGATGTCTTCTTTTTTCTTTTTTTTAAGGATTTTATTTATTTATTCATGAGAGACACACACACAGAGGCAGAGACACAGGAAGATGGAAAAGAAGGCTCCTCACGGGGAGCCTGATGTGGGACTTGATCCTGGACCCCAGGATCATGCCCTGAGCCAAAGGCAGAGGCTCAACCACTAAGCCACCCAGGTGTCCCTAAAGATGTCTCCTTTCACCAATTCCTTTGTCAATATTGTTCTGGAAATCCTATCAGTGCAAAAGGCAAGAGGCAGAAATAAAAGGCATGTAGACTGGAAAAGAATACCTATAACTCTTTATTAGCAGATGCATTATTGTCAATATAGAAAAATCTCAAAAAGCAACAAAACATTCTTCCCACCTCCCAAATGTTCATAAGTGAATTTAACAATATTGCTGACAGAGTACCCTGAAACAGACAAAACATTTGCTGAGAAAAATGTAAAAAGAACCCCCCCCCCAAAATGGAGAGCTATACCATGTTCATGAATCCAAGACTATAGCATTAAGACACTGATTGTCCTCAAATTCATCACAAATCCAATCAAAATATCAGGAGACATTTTGGTGAGAAATTATCAAGTTCATTATAAAATTTAAATGGAAAGAGCTAAAATAGCCAATGTACAAAGTAAATTTGTAAGAAAAAGAGAAAAATGGTGATGGAGGACACACACTGATCTCAAAACTATGAAATTATAGTAATCAAGACAGTGGGTATCAACACAAGGAGAGACATGGAGACCAAAGGGACACAAGAATAGGAAATTCAGAAATAAACATTCACATGTATAGTTCATCAATTTCCAATGAAAGAGTCAAAGAAAATTAAATAGAGGAAGAATGTCCTTTTCCAAAAATAATGCTGGAAATATTGGGCATCCTTATGCAGAAATAGATGATAGATAGATGGATAGACAGATAGATAGATGATAGATGATAGAGTGATAGATAGATAATAGATGGATAGATGATAGATAGATAGATAGATAGATAGATAGATGATAGATAGATAGATAGATAGATGATAGACAAACCTACCTCAACCACTAACTCACACCATACACAAAAATTAACTCAAAATGGATCAGAGAACTAAAGTGAAAATCTAACCCTTTACAACTTGTAGACAAGAGCATAGTTTTTAAAAAAGTCTTTGTAAAAAAAAATAATAAATAAAAATAAAAAATGTCTTTGTGACTTTGAGTTGGGCAATGATTACTTAGGACACAAAAAGCAAAAACAATAAAAGAAACAGGAATTGATGAATGGGATTTCATAAAAATTTAAAGCTTCTGTCCTTTGAAAGTCATTGTTAGGAAAATTAAAAGACAAGCTACAGAGACCAGTGGAAAATATTTGCAAAACATCTGTCTCATAAAGGACTTGTGTCCAGAATATGTAAAGAACTTCAACAATTCAATAAGAAGAAAATAAACAATATGACTCCCCAAAATGGCCAAAAGAGGCACCTGGGGGGCTCAGTGGTTGAGTGTCTGCCTTTGGCTCAGGGTGTGATCCCGGGGTCCTGGGATCGAGTCCCTCATTGGGCCCCCCGCAGGGAGCCTGCTTCTCCCTCTGCCTGTGTCTCTGCCTCTCTCTCTGTGTCTCTCATGAATGAATAAATAAAATCTTTTTAAAAAACGGGCAAAGACTCCATCACATGAAGAAGACCTATTATAAGTGTCAGATAAACACAGGAGAAGATGCTTGACGCCATTCATCACAGGGAAAGGCAAGTTCAAACCAAATGGAAATATAGGCTCTCCAAAACTCTCTTTTTGAAACCTTGAGTATTATCCCTGACAATGAGTACTCACGACTCAACTATCCCTTATTTCTTTAAAGGGAAACTTGTGTTTTGTAAGTAGAGGGGCTGGTTCAGCTTGCAACCAAAATGACTGCACAAGGACAGCTGCTTCTGAAAGACACTCACAACTGGCATATGGACGCTTTACTTCTGCACATGTTCAGTGAAGAAACAGTGTGAGCTCATTGCCACAGGCTGGTGCTCGGGCTTTAAGCATGCCAGCCAACTTCACCCACCATTGCTTTGGCAACGTGGCGGCAAGTATCTGACTGTGAGAAGGGGGGGCAGATGAAATCTTAGCATCGCTGGGGAAGGTGTGTTGACCTTACAGATGTCCTGACCTGGTCTCAGAGACGACCCCACCCCCTAGAGCCCACTTTTAGACATCTGTTCCTCTGAGTTTTTTAAAATTTGAAATCAGGCCCACTTTCTTGGGACCAATCCGATCACCTGAAACGCCCATCCATCCTCCCCCACCTCTGAAAACACCTTCTCTCAAGACCCTACTTGAAGTATCCCTGACCTGCTGTCCATACCTTGTCCACTCCCTCCCGGAGCCAGAGCTGGAGTGGATCTCCAAGGGGCAAACAAGGTAGGGATCCATGGACCAGAGTGACTGGTAGGGCATGCTCCTCAGAGGTGAGGAGTTGAAGCACAGCCTACGAAGTCCCTGACTTCTCAGGAACGTGCACGATTCCTAAAACCCTACAGAGAGACAGACCCAACCAGGAAGTGGAAATTGTAGGAAGTCTACATTTTTTTAGGACCGAAACCACCAGATGAACCCAGAATACTGAGTTCTCCCAAGGCAGGCTATGCACTGGTCTCCAGCCTCGCCCTGAGTGCAGGAGGCATGGGGGCCACTCCTAGGGTGGGATGAGGTGTGGGAGGGGCAATCGTGCTGTTAATGATGCAGAGGAGTGAGAAATGTATGGAAGAAGTTAGTGGCCAGAGCCGTGTGGGGGGCTTCACTCCGGGGGGAGACCCAGGGCTCGAGGTCTGAGATCAGGGTTGTGCGCAGGGCTGGCTCCTTTAGGAGAGTCTGGTCCAAGGCCATTCTCTCAGCTCCAGGCATTGGCAGCTGTCCCTGGGTTGGAGACATGTCCCAGAATCCCCACCACCTCTGTCCCCCAGCTCCTCCTCTCCTGCTCAGGGCACCAATCATCCTATCCCCCTTGACCTCTTCTTATGTGGTTACATCTTCAAAGATCTTATTTCCAGACAAGGTCATACTCACAGATACTCAGGGTCAGGGCTTGAGCATATCTTTTTTTTTTTTTTTTTTTTTGTGGGGGGACATAATTCAACTCCTAACAGGGCTCACCACAGAGAGCTGAGGCCCATCCCTGGACTCCCAACCAGGTGTCAACCCCACCAGCAACCCTGGGAGGGGCGGAGTGTGGGTTCTGGTGAGAAAGGTGGACAAGACATAAAGCAGGGAGCCCCCAAACTTAATAAGCTAGAGTATGGGATGGATCTTCAAGGTCAGATCTTCAGGAGCAAGGCCGGGGCGGGGTGCCCCAGGGCCGTTTCTGGGCTGAGGCCCCCACTCCGGACTCTGCAAGCCCCCCTGTTGGGTCCATCTGCCCTCTAGGAGGCAGGCATGAGGTCCCGCCTTCAGGAGAGAAGAGCCGGGGGGCGCAGAAGACGGCAGGGGTGCAGGCAAAGCTGAACGTGCCCCCTGCCCTTCCCCCACCCCTCCCGCTGAGGAGTCCCCCCCGGGAGGAAGTCATGCCCTGGCCAGTCCCCTCTTGGGCTCAGGGTTGGCCCATAGGAAGGAGGCTGAGCAGCTCACCTCGCCATCTTGGCCCCGTGCAATGACTCCCCGGGGCCAGTGCAGGTGTGTCCGTGAATCGGAGGTGGGGAACCCGGGCTGCACCCAGACCACAGCCCTCTAACGTCATCAGCGGCCACAGCGGCCATTACTGGGGGTCAATGGCGAGTTGGGGGCTGAAATCATTCAGTCTCTGACAATGGATGACACGGTAGCTTTCCTCTTCCTGGTATGAGCTCATTTCATTGTAAAGATCTTAATAAATTCAGCCTGATTAACTCCAACCTTGTGGGGGAAGGTTACTTGGTGTCATGGAAGTAATTTTAAACAGGAGCCAAAAAATAAAAGAAATAAATAAAAAATTCAAAGCAAGGCAGAAAACCTCCAGCTCAGGATAGGGACGGCGGAAGGTTTGTGGCGGGACGTCAGAACCGGGGAGCGCAGCGTCTGGGGTCGCACACAGTGTACCTCCCCATGAGTAAATTGCTCTCAGGATGCAGAGGAGCCTCAGGGGAAGGGGAGGCGGTGTCCCGAGGCTGAGTCAGGCCCCCAGACCCCAGACCTGAGCTCCGCCCACCCTGCCCCGGTCAGCTCAGCCCTGGACAAGACCAGGGTGTGCTGAAGCAAAAGCCCAGGGCAAAGCCCAGGTGGTGGGGACGGCGGCGGGTCGCGGGGTCAGGCAGCCAGAAGAACCCTCGCTCCACCTGCCCATTGCCGTTTTTTGTCACCGCCGCACTTCTTGGGCATGACAGCCTCTCCATTCCTGTCCTCACGGTCTCCCCGGAATCTGCACTGTTTCCTCCGGGCCTGCAGGGCTGCAGCCTCGCTAGGTCAGCTCCTGAGGGAAACCTGCATCCACGGGGGGAGGCCCTGTCTTCCTCTGTGTCCTACAAGAGCTGTTTCTTTGTTATCCATGCCTCATGTGCTGGGGCCACCCTGACCCAGCCCCTGCCCCACATCCAGCCTTGCTCCTGCACCCTAGCCTGATTGTGGCCCCCCCAAAACCACTCCCCGTGCAGCCGAGTGGGCTCCTTCCTCAAACCCCCCCCATGCACTGCCCAAACCCTTCTGCACCACATAACCCCCCTGACCCCCACCTGACCTTCAGCCCCTCACCTGCTCCCCTACCTTGGGGCTCCAGTCGGGGCAGGGGGGTGGTCTGGGGGTTCTCACTCCCTCCATCCCTCTTGGCATTTGCTTTCACCTGGCGAGTGATGGTTCTCCTCTTAGTCAGTTCCTCCTCTTCTCAGAGGCCTTGGCCAGCGAGGGTCGTGGGGGGGTCATGGGGAGCAGTGGACAGCACCTCGGGTCAGTGTTGGTGTTTGAACTAAGGGTTATGACCATGGGTGACCATGGGGTCAGTTATCAGGCTGCAAACAGCATTTTAATAAAAATACAGAATTGCATAGAAGAGGAAAGGCCGGAGGGAATCCTACTCTGCAGGTGAGTTGTTTGGTGAAACTGTTGAAATCTTTTGTGCATTTGCAGGTGTATATATGTGCATGTGCTTATATGTGCATGTGCATGTGCATGTTTGTTGTGCATGTGGCTGTGCACCTGTGTGTGCACGTGTGTACTGTGTGTGCATGTCTCTGTGTACGTGTGCTGTGTGCACATGTGTATGTGCACGTGTGTATGCATGTGTGTGCTGTGTGTTCATGTCTTGCATGTGTGTGCTGTGTGTGCAAATGTGCATGTGTCTGTGTGTGCATATGTGTGTGCTGTGTGTTTGCATGTGTGTATGTACTGCATGTGCACACGTGTGCCCCTGGGCTGTGGTGCACAGAGTGCTCCCTAACCATGGATGACAGCCCAAACTGAAAGCTATGGAGAGAGATGGCTCTGCTGCCCTGCGGGGCCCTCGGTCACTGCACCAGTGTTTCGGGGTCCTGGAGCCACGGGCCTGGCGACTGGGATCAATGACCATGACAGAAAGGGAGGCACCTGCCGCACTGCATGTTCGGACCCCCTCTGCAAAACTGACATGTTGGAGTGCTCACCGCAGATGGGCAGTATCAGGAGGCGAGTTGAATCAGGAGGGCAGAGCCCCCAGGATGGGAGCAGCATCCTTGTAGGAAAAGAAACAGATGCCGGAGCTGGCGCCCCTGCCAGGTGGGGCACAACAGGAAGTCTGCGTGTGCAAACTACACGCCTGATGTGCAGGCACCTGGACCTCCCATCCCAGGGGCGGTACCGCCAGGAATCAGGGCTCGTGGGGCAGGCCGCCCTGTCTGGGGTATTTTTGTTAGGGTGGCCCAGCGGGCTAGAGCAGCTCCGCTCCCAGCCGACCCTCCTGCAGCCTATAAGAGTTGTTTCAGGGTGTTAGCAACCAGATGTGCCTGCAGAACATCATGGGGTTGCCACCCAGGGCTGGGGCTCCTCGGGGGCACACGGGCTTACCACACGCTCACCCTACAGCTCCCGTGGGGCCTGTGCGTGGCAGGCGGCGCATGTTCCCGCCGCAGCCGTGTCCCCCGGGGGCCGTAGGAACCAGCCCCATGCCCACGGGCCCCTGAGAGCAGCACTTAGCCGACCCCTAGAAGCACAGACATCCGTCTGTGTCAGCCCTAATGAACCGCATTTGTCAGACGGGATCCAGGGAGCTGCTGCGGGAAGGAGACAAATCATTTCGTCTGGCAGGGTGCACAGGGAGGCGTTTAGCCACACGGGGGGCTGGGGGGCCACGGGGGGCTGGCCAGCTGCCTGGCTGCTTGGGGCCGGGGGACTGTGCTGCTGTGCTTGGGCTGCACAGGTTCACGCGGCGGGGCAGGAGGGGTGCGTGCCCTGCGGACGCCCTGGCGGAGGAGAGGGCCTGGCGGCGGGGGCGGCCTCGGCTCCCCGTGGGATTCAGACACATCATCGTCCCTCCACCCCGCCAACTCGCTGCCTTTGGAGATGGTTGAGGGAAGACGCTCAGCAGCAAGGGGCAGCTAGCGCAGAGCAGGGGTGTCCACTCACGGCTGTGGGACTGGGCCACTCTGCAAGAAGGTGGGGCCACCCGGGGCTTGGCGGACACGGTTGCCTGGGGACGGTGTGACCCGGTGCCTCTGCTTTCGGGACGTGGTCTCTGTGCGCGGCTTTGCTCTCTGGCAGACAGGCTCCCCACCGGTGGGAACTGGGCATGGCTGCTGTCAGGTTTCCCTCTCGGGGCCTCCAGGGGTTGATGGAAGATTCCTCTGGGCCCAAAGTGGGAAAAAAATAAAACCTCCCAGGAAGGAGCTGTGATTGGCCGCTGCCGATGGGCGGCACCGTCAGATCACATCATGCATGGCAGGAGGCTGGGGGCCCCTGGCAGCTGGTGTCCAGAGGGAGAAGGTCTGCACCTGCCACAGACAAGTGAGTGTGGTCCTTGCTCCCCAGACTGTACCCGACTTGGCCCGTGACCTCGCAGCTAGAGGACGTCCACAGGCCTCGCGTGACCCTCGGGGGGAGGTGCTGGGGGGGACCAGGGTCCTCAACGTGGGTTCCCTCCCTCCAGTTCTCAGGGAACTGGCACCAGGCACGTGATGGGCCCATCGGCCACTGTCACTTCATCGGTGTCGGTGGCCAAGCATCCCCGGGCTGGGTGCTGGTGGACTCTGTGTACAAGCTGTGCCTCTGCTCCATGCAGACACGCAGACACACAGACACACAGATACACATAAAATAGAAACAAGTTTTGAAAAATCATATTTGAAAAACTGTTCCCATGATGCATCTCAATGACTTTATTCCACCCTCCCTCCCCTCCCCTGTTCTGGTCAGTCTTAAATGCCACTGCACCTTCCTCGTGGCCCACGGAACAGGCTGAGCCTCTACATGGAGACAAATGCCCCTCGTGGAGCTGTGGCATGGCACTGTCCCGGGCGGCAGGAGCCCCCTGGGTGCGTCTGCTGGGCGTCAGAACTTGAACCAGGCTCCTTGTGTGTGTGACTGACCTCACCTCCCATTAATCTCATCAGACCCGAGCTGCTGCCCTGTGGCCCCAACCAGGCTGAGATCAGCAGCCGAGAGCAGACGCTGGTCACATCCTGAGTGGAAAGTCCTCAGTAGCCGAGGCCATCAGAAGACAAGGCCCCCTCTGCCTCCACCCGCTGCCCCTGCAACACCTGCAGGGCCCCTGGCTGCTGCCCCATGCTGGGGTGGACCTCATGTCACAGACGCCGTGTGTCCCTCCCCCTCTGTCCTCTTGGTCTGCTCGGCCAGCAGCAGAGGGGAAGAGATGTTGTGAGAACTTGAGGCAAATTCAGGAGTTCATAGCTTGGGAAGGAAGGGCCTCCTGGATACCTTTCAGGGCACCCAGTCCACCTAGCAAGCAGGGAGCCCACCACCCGGCAACCCGGGCACCCCTGAAGCCGCAGCGGGAGCCCCGGGGGCACAGCCAGGTGCAGCATCCAGCATCCTCTGGGAGAAATCCAAGGAGGCCGGACCATACCAGGTGCCCCACAAGGAGCAGAGATCCCACAGCACAGCCCCGGCCCCACAGAACAGCCCCCTGCAATGACTAGCATCGCCTTGAACCACCATGGTTTCAATATTTTCTTACCTGTGATTGTTAACCCTGAGCAGGAGCTTCTAGAGCCTCCAGCCCGAAGGCTCCTGGGTGCTCTGCCTCTTCCCCCTGCAAGTCAGGATTGGCCGGAGAGGCCTCACCCCTCCCCATGCACCTGCAGAGGACCTGCTAGAGCCAGCACCCAGCACCTGCCCTGGCCTGGGGCTCCCCACTTCCCCAGAACCTCTGTCTGTGACCGCCAGGCTGTGCCCACAGCCCCTGGGGCCTCATGTGTTCCCCACCCCGAGGTCAGTGGCCACACAGACCAGGGGGAGGAAGCTGCCAACCATGCCCGGCTATGGAACAGGCATCAACAGTAGAAAAGCATTTCCTTCTATGTTCCAGGCACCTGCCCAGTTGCCGGGGGGTGGGGAGGAAGCAACCCTGAAATAAAATGGCTTTTAGGAGGAAGCTTTATGACTCTCTGGCCCCACAGCACAGGCAAAGGGTAAAGAAATCCCTCGCGAGCCTAAGAGAGGACCATAGAGGCAGGGGAGTAGGGGTGGAGGGGCAGGGAACAGGGAGGAAGGAAGGAGGGGGGGAGGTGAGGAGGAAGGAGGGGATGAGGGGAGCAGAGAGGAAGAGAGGAGGGAGGAGGTGAACAGCAAGGAGGGGAGGAAGGGCAGGGAGCAGGGAGGAAGGGAGCAGGAGCAGGGGAGCAGGGAGGAGGGAACAGGGAGGAGGGGAGAAGGGGCAGGGGAGGAGAGAGGAGGAGAGGAGGGAGCAGGGAGGAGGGGAGGAGGGAACAGGGAGGAGGAGAGCAGGAAGGAGGGGAGGAGGGGAAGAGCAGGGAGGAGAGGAGGAGGAGCAGGGAAGGACGGGCAGGGGAGGAGGGGCAGGGGAGCAGGGAGGAGGGAAGCAAGGAAGAAGGAGCAGGGAGAAGGGGAGGAGGAGAGGAGGGGGCAGAGGAGGCATAAGAACTGTTTGTTAATATTTACTCAAATTAATCAGACGTTGAGCAACAGTCACTACATAAAAGCCACAGTTAAAATTAGTCAGTGGTTCGTCTGCTCTAACAATGGGGAATAATTAATTTCCACACTCATGTGCTTTTTCCTGTGAACAGTAATTAAAGAGAAATATGACACAGCCGCACCTGCTGCTCACGTCCGCTCCCCCGGGCGGGGAGCCCAGCCCTTTATTGACGGGGCGGCCACGAGCGAGCCGGCACACCTGGGGGACCGGGACCCCCCCCCCTCGAGCTCAGCTCCTTGGAAGGGCCAGGGCCTGCCCGGGGCAAGGATGCTGCGGTGGCCGCCGACGGTGGCGGGTTGTCCTGTCTCCGTTCCGGTTCTGAATTCTTGTCCCTGAGAGCTGGGGTCAGGGCGGCCGGGAAGCTGAGCAGGCAGGCCCAGTGGTCCTGGAGCCGTGGGAGGTGTGGACACTTCAGGCGTCCCGGAAGCTCCCCGCCCAGCCACCACGGGCTTCTGACGCAGGGACAGCGGGCCAGGGCAGGAGGAGGCCGATGTTTGTGGGACACCTTACAGTTTACTCGGGGCACGAAAGGGGTCACAGGTCAGAGCGCCGCGAGCAGAGTCTGATTTTCCCCTGGAACAGGGATGGAGCCTTGGATGGACGAGGCCCTGATGGTGCGCTCAGAGAGCGTTTCTGGACACCCACCAGCCCGTTTCTCTGACCCCCTGAGGCGCCTGGGACCCCGGGACCCTCACAGCACCTGGGCCTGGCCCTGTCACGCAGCATCAGTATACCTGCTGACCCGTAGCCCCACACCCCCACCGTGGGCTCCCTGAGGCCAGGAGGCACCATTTCCCCCACCCCCGTCAGATGTGTGGCACCCCACTGCAGCCTGTTGCTGGCCCTGCACTCCCCAGGGAGGCCGAGCGGCGGGTGAAGGGACCCCAGGTCATCCCTGGGTTGGGCAGGTGGACACTTCGGGCAGCCAGCAGCAGGCAGAGCCACAACCACATCCCAGAGATTGCTAGGGGCGCGACTGTGGAAAGAGGCTGTCGGCAGGTCCCTAGGACACGAGGGGGCTGAGGAGGGTGGGACCACCGCGCGAGGGCAGGCCGTGGAGAAGAGTGGCACACTGGCCATGCCAGGCCTTTGTTTCAAGGAGGAGTCCCTTCCCCTGAGGATATTCAGCAGGTGGCTATCTTGACCCCAGCCTCTCAGCAGAGACCCCTCCCCTTGGAGGGACCCCATCCTGGCACTTGCACAGAGCTGACCCACACTGAAATGCTGCCCTTATTGATGCCGGTTTGTGGCCAGTGGGAAGAACTTGGCAACACATATTAATAATTTCAAATATATTCCAATCTTCTGATTCAGTAATCGCCCCCGTGGGAAACCGAGCCTCAGGGTGTCCTTGGGGCCGTGGACACTTTGCTCAGGGATGTTCCTCGAGACACAGCTTAGACACAGGGCTTAGGTGTTCAACGAAGGAGAAATGGTCTTGAGGGGGAAATATTTGCGGTGAAATATTTTGAGGCCACTGAAAGGGACGCAAAGACGTTTTCCAGGGAGAACAAAAACGCAAAGGACGTGAAATTGCATTAAAGAAAAGAAGAAAAAAGAAAAGAAAAGAAAGAAAAGAAAAGAAAAGAAAAGAAAAGAAAAGAAAAGAAAAGAGTGCCCGGGTTGGGGAGTTTGAATTCTGGCTATTTCTGTTGTTGCACTTTTCTCAATTTCTAAAATTTCCACCGCAGTCAGTCACATGTGTCCTGTAGAACTGGGAATGGCGGGGTTAGAATGACCGCCTTCCTCTGGCCCCGAGGGCACCGGTGTCCCCAAAGCTGGAGTCACTCACCATCTGTGCGCCTCCCTGTAGGTCCCTAGGATGCAGTACCTGGGGGGAGCACAGTGATCACACAGCGTCCTAACCGCCCGCCCGTGGCCACACAAGGAACACTTCCCGCCATACGGCGTTTGGAAGAAATGTGCCACACGCGGGGAAAGCCGAGGGACAGAGGGAATGGTGGTCACGACCAAGGAAGTCCACACGCCAAGGGGGAGACACCCGGTCCCCCGGGAATCCCCGCAGGTCCCGGGAGGGGCACCCGGATTTCCCTCACAGGCGGCAGAGTGCAGGGGAGTCTATCCTTTATGCGTCACACCCGACAGTGGGAGACGGGAGTATTCACACACATGACACCTGGATCTTTTGCTAAAAAAATAACTATGTGCCTTCAAAAAAACAGCCTGGGACGCCCGGGTGGCTCAGCGGTTCACATCTGTCTTCAGCTCAGGGCGTGACCCCGGGGTCCTGGGATCCAGTCCCACATCGGGCTCCCCGCAGGGAGCCTGCTTCTCCCTCTGCCTGTGTCTCTGCCTCTCTCTCTGGGTCTCTCATGAATAAATAAATAAAATCTTTAAAAAAAAAAAAAAGCCCATTCCAGCATCTAGATGTTTCCTTCCTCCCGGGAGACCGCAGCTCGCGTTTTTAAGCAGAGCCACCGGCCCCCAGCTCTGTAAGGAAGTGGGACCAGCTCCGGCTCCCCAGGCTACAGGCTGCCCTCCCGGCACTCACTCAGGACCTCCGTTCTGCTCCGCCCGCACCCCTCCCTGACCCCACCTCCACCGACCCCAACCCTCCCCGCCCCCGCCCCGGACCCCGCCCCGGATCCTGACCCCGACCCTGACAGGGTTCCTCCGGGCCAAAGCAGCTCTGGCCTCCGTTTGGCAGGGGAAGAACCCTCCTCCTCATTTAGACCCTGGGTCTGCACCTACCTGTCACCTGCAGGTCTAATCCGGTGTGCCACCTGCTCTAGCGTGACCTGTGAAAACAGTTTGCACATTAAAAAAAAATAATTTATTCATTAATGAGAGACAGAGAGAGGCAGAGACCCAGGCAGAGGGAGAAGCAGGCTCCCTTTGGGAAGCCCGGGGCGGGACTCGATCCCAGGACCCCGGGGTCACGGCCTGAACCGAAGGCAGATGCTCCACTGCAGAGCCACCCAGGCACCCAGTTTTAACATTTTTAAGTGATGGCCAAAAGAAAAAAAATCAAAAGCATATTTCGCAAAATGTGAAATTTAAATGAAACTCCGAGTTCTACGCGGCTCCAGGGACCCTGTATGGAGACACAGCCAGGCTCATTCATTCCTCTGCGCAGGCCCCATGTGGGCTTCCAAGCTGCGGAAGGGGAGAAGCTGCAACAGGTGCCTCTGACCCGCAAAGCCGAAAATATCTACTCTCTGGTCCTTTGCAGACAGTTTGCTGACCCCAGCAGTGGATCTTCCAATGCGGCTCTGCTCTGGGAAGTCAAATGAATCAGTGACCTTTCTCAGTAGGGCTCTAGCGGGGACGAGGCCCGCTCTCTGCCTGCTGCTGAGGATGGCCTCCCCTTCCCGTGAGGGGACTCCTTCCAGCCCTACAATCCCAGGACCAGGTGGGGGACTCCCACCCTGGCAAGGCTGCCCCAAAAGGGCAGGAGGTTAAGAATCTGGTGTGTCCGGCTGCACCCGGAGGCCCCGCGCACATGCACCCTGACCCAAAGCTGCCCTGGCCTGCCATCCTGCCCACTCGGGAGGCGGGAAACCATCCATGTGCCCCAAAAACAAGGGCTCGTCTCCGATCCAGAGCCTGATGACCACGAGGCCCTTACAGCTCCTGGGACCCCCACACTCTGGCTGCCAACGGGAGTCACCAGCTTTCGAAAACTCCTTTGAAATTGGGCATATTGATGAAATCACCCCGCCTCTGGCCCAGCGCATCTCTTTCTTACACAATAAAGCAGAAAGTGGAAGCTGCTCATTCACCCCCGAAAGCCCCTTTGGATACAGTTCAGACAAGGGAGGACACGTTGTGAATGCAGCGCGCTCTCTGGAGCTAACCCACCCCCACTGCTCAGATTCCTGGTTGCACAGACGTCATCCGGTAAGGAAACAGCCACACAGGATGCACCTTGTTTCCCCACAGGATGCGAGCCCTCTGGAAACAACCACGTGAACTTTGTGTTTTCTTAGCAGCTTTGTCTAAAACTCGCCAAGACTGTCTGCTGTGCTTCCTGCGACACACACTGGCAACAGGCAAACCCCAAAGGATAACAGGTCCGTCCATGTGCACGGGGTGCTTACCGGGGCCCGGCCGGGGCTCGGCATCCCCTGCGCTCTCACAGAGGCTCAGCAAGCAGGTGTTAGGACTGTGATCCTACAAAGGCCCAAAAGAAGGCCTGCGGATAGACAGGTGAACACCACTAGCTCAAGCAGGCGGTCAAGACAGGGTCAGAACCCACACGGCCCAGTTCAGAGCCCACAGCCAGAGCCCTTTGGCTCTACATTGTCTTCAGTCAATTGAGGGACACGTAAACAGACGGATGGACGTGTGGAGGGGCGAGCAAATGAACCGTGAACACATCACTGCCTCACGCCCCGTGTGTGCTCAGGCCGCAGTGGGCGTGTGCAGAGGCCTAGGCCTGAGGCCCCGGGGGCACCAGTATGGTGTACCCCTGGCTTCTGCCCCAACGTTGCCATGGTCACAGAGCTTGCCCTTCGGGGTCAGTGGGGGGCAGAGGGGGAGCGGCAGTACACAGGCAGGTGCCTCCCCGTTCCAGGACACGGAGACGAAGGAGCAGCAGTGGGTTTCTCTGCTCCTCTTATTGGAGAAAACCCAGCAGCCTGGGGTGACAGGGGTTTGTAGGAGGAAGCATCTGTGCTGGACCATGGCCATCCCGCCCTGCCAACCAGCACCCAGCCTGGGTCCCCTCCACGAGCTCTGGGGCAGAAAGGTCAGAGGGAGGGACTTGTCTGTTTTGATCATTGACTGTGATCCAGGCAGTGAGATGAGCATTTATACTTGGGGACCGTTTTCAGAGCGCAGACATGGAGCCAGAAGACATGGGAAGGGCTGGGTCTGTGACTTCAGATGGACCATCTGTCGTGTTTACCCCCGTGGTCGGCAGTGGGTTTCCAGACCCCACGTCCAAACCAAAGAGCTTAAAACAAAAGCAGCTTAGCTTACAAATTGAATCTGCACGTGGGGAACGGTCCGGTGGGGACAACTGCTCCCGGCTCTGCATGGATGAGGATAAAGACGCGGCTTGGTAGGGATGCCTGGGTGGCTCAGTGATTTGGTGCCTGCCTTTGGCTCAGGGTGTGATCCTGGGGTCCTGGGATTGGGTCCCACATCAGGCTCCCTGCCTGGAGCCTGCTTCTCCCTCTGCCTGTGTCTCTGTCTCTCTCTCTCTCTCTCTCTGGGTCTCTTATGAATCAATCAATCAATCTTTAAAAACGGGGGGGCAGGATCCCTGGGTGGCTCAGTGGTTTAGTGCCTGCCTTTGGCCCAGGGCGTGATTCTGGAGACCCGGGATCGAGTCCTACGTCAGGCTCCCTGCGTAGAGCCTGCTTCTCCTTCTGTCTGTATCTCTGCCTCTCTCTCTCTCTCTCTCTATCATGAATAAATAAATAAAATCTTTAAAAGAAGAAGAAGAAGAAGAAGAAGAAGAAGAAGAAGAAGAAGAAGAAGAAAAAGAAGAAGAAGACGTGGCTTGGCAGCGGCCCACGAACAAACCAGAGTCTGGCGGAGGTCATGGGCAAGGGTCCCCATCACAGCCCCTGTGGGTCCAGTGGGGACCTCCTGGCAATGTGGGCAAGTCCTGCAAGAGTGAGCCTCCCTGAAGCACAGGAGGGCATGCAGGGCACGCACTTGTGCTGCTCGCTGTGGTCCAGGCAGCCGTCAAGGGGTATCCCCAGGGTGAGCCCGGCCTCATCAGGTAAGCCCTTTAGAAGAGGTTCTGAGTGTCCTGCTGGCCTCCGAGGAGCAACTGCCACATGCCCCTTTGCTGATGAGGGATGAGGCAGGTAGCGGCCACCCCGCCCACCCTTCTGTGTCTGCAGCCAGAGGAGAAGGCACCCATCTTGAGTCCACCCCTGAATCCCCTGCTTTGGAGCCTTTGGGGCCTCCCCATGGCCAGCCCGGGCGCTCCCCACATTAAATCCCCACAGAAATATCTGGTGTGACTCACCTGCCTGCCTGGGTTTGCCCGAACGAGGCTCAGCTCCTTGCATCCCAGAGGCCTTTGTCCACAGTGAAGGGGTCATGACCAGTCCACAGACAGATGCTCGCAGCAGAGATTTGCACCAGCACCTGCTGCTCAGCCCTGGGGACCCTGCAAACCAAGGGGAAGTTTCCGGAATGGGTGAATGACCAGGCTAAGGGCCATGGGCCCAGCATCACACACTCTGACCCCTGACCTTGGGCCTGTGGGTTAACCCTGTGCCGCCCAAAGGATGGGCTTCCCGCTTGGCCTGCTTAGAATAGGGCCACCAACACCTGGATTGGTGTTCTCTGGGCTCCCTGTTCACCCTCCTGCCTCCTGGAGGAGGCAACAGCGTGACGTGCCAGAGCCAGCCCCGGGGACGGCCAGAGCCAGCCCCGGGGCAGGTGTCTTGGCCTCTTACCACCTCATGGGCTTCTGTCCATGTGTTGCCCTCACTTCAGGTCAGCATGGCTGCATTGGATTCAATATAATGGCCCCTGATGGATGCACAGGTGTGACCTGACAAATGCAACACACATATCCCTGGAAACTCAGGAGGGACCCAAATTCAATCATAGAATGCAGTTCTGGTGTCACAGCCAAACACCTCCCTTTGGATACACCCAGGAGAGAACACGGGGTGGGGGCCCAGCCCACGACACCCCATTTGGAGTCCTCAGCCCACTTCCTGAGTGAGGCAACACGGGCATCACTGTCCCGGGAGATTGCATCTCTTCCAGCCACTTTCCACGGCTGATGCGACAAGAGCCAAGAGCATCAGGAAACCCAACCTGCAATGTCTGCACCAATGTTTGCACCAGAGATTAACCACCTCCCAGAAATTAGGGAAGCGTCTTCATAACAGTGATTTAAAGACACTACTGTTCCATACGTCAATGAAAAACCCATTGATGTTTGGCATTTATCACATGTCAAAGATTAAATTTAGCCGTCCTCTGATTTTTAATCAGCGGGAATCGGATGGCACCCACAGGTAGCCATGGGAGTCAGGCAGACACCCCCATCTGCACCCCATCCCCGGCCTTGGCCCCCGAGGAAGGGGTGGGCACACGACTCAGTCACCTTTGGGTCTTAGAAAGAGAATCTGTGTGGGAGGAAGGGAAGGAAGGCAGAGGATGCAGGACAGCGTGTTAGGGCTTCTCGAAGGTTCTGTACTGCTGTCCGGAGCATCCTAAGGTCCAGAAGATCAAAGGTGAGCTTCAGTGCCATTTTGGCAACAAGCAGGTCACTAGATATTATGGCACAAGTGATGCCAAGGGTGGGATCTCCATTCAAGGACGTGCATGGAAGCAGATGCCTTCTGTGGCCTTGGGGCAAGGGGTGAGGTGAGGGCCTGGGGTGAAGAAGGGGTATTCTGAAGGCCATGAGGCATGATGAGGACCTAGAGCCAATCCTTATGTGGCCTCCCCGAGCCCAGACAGGGAGTTGGATGGGTGTGGGGAGGTCAAGACACACTGCATGGCCTCCTGCGAGCAGCACAGCATCTGATGAGAGCATAGACTTCAGACTCGTATGATCCGTGTGGTGGTTTTAAGCTGTGACCACAGATGCTTCAAGGTTGCCCAAGTCTCCCACCCTGGAGCGTGGGCTGGTTGGTTATGGCGGCTTTGCTTCTAGTGGACAGAATATGTCATTTTCAAGGCCAAGTCCTGGGGGATGTTGCCCTTGGCCGCGAGCACCTGCTTGGGGGCAGCCATAGGCACTCACATAGTCTGAACTCCTCTGCCGCAACCCCAGTCAACAACTGCACGAGGAGCCACCCCAGAAGCTGACCCTCGGTCCCAGCCAAGCCTTCAGATGACGCAGCCCCAGCCAACATCTCAATGGAAACCTGGTGACTGCAACCAACCATGCTGCTTGAGCTCCTAGCCCCCAGGACCTAAGGCATATTTTGTTTTTGGGGGGGTAAGCTTTGGGCAACAGATAAAAAATATATTCTGGGTCCAGATTCAAGCTCTACCACATATAGCCAGGATGATTTTAGGCCTTATTGTCCTAAGTATAAAATAAGAGGGGCACTCAGGTGGCTCAGAGGTTGAGCCTTTCCTTGGGCTCAGGTCATGATCCTGGGGTCCTGGGATTGAGTCCCACATCAAGCTCCCTGCCTGCGTCTTTGCCTCTCTCCATGTCTCTCATGAATAAATAAAATCTTTTTTACAAAATCAAAAAATAAAGACCCATTTAGGGCTTTTGGATTTTCTGTAGAGTCAGAGACAATTCCAAAGATCAACATCAGGAAATGATATTGTTAGAGTCCAGGGCTCAGCGTCTGGGGCTTTGCTGTAGACCAAGTATCCGTGTCTCCCCAAAATTCATATATGGACATCCAATCCCCAACCTACTGGGATTAGGAGGTGGGGCCTTTGGGAGGTGAGTAGGTTCTGAGGGTGATGCCCTCACGAATGGGATGTGTGCCCTCCCAGGAGACCCCCAAGAGCACCCGTGCCACCCCATCCACCCCATGAGGACACAGCAAGAAGACAGCCATCCAGGAACCAGGACATAGGCCCTCGCCAGACTCTGCACCTGCTACAGCCGAGTTTCAGCCTCCCTGGCCTCTGGGACCATGAGGTCCCAATAAATGTGCATTATTGAGAGGCTCCCCCCACTCCCCAAACTGTGGCTGTTGTGTCATAACAGCCAGAGCAGACTGGGACAAGCTCCCTCCACCAGGCTTCTTGGACCCTGCGCTTTACCAATCCCGGCCCACAGGAGCCCACACTGGTCATAGTACTGGCTTCCTCAGGGTCTCCCTGGATGTCATCACCTCTGCTGCCCCTGGGAGAGGATGCAGATACTACATGTCCCGCATTTCTGACTCCGTCTTAAGTCCAATCGCAGCAGATCCTCTGAACTCCTCCTCTTGCTAAAACATGAGGAAATAACCCATCCCTGCCTGGTTGAGTTGGGACTGGGATGGAGACAGGGTGAGACAGCCAGCTCCTGGAGTAAGACACAAGTTTGCAGGGATTCCCTCCCAAGACTAGACAGGAATGACGTTCTGGGCTCATCCTGGAGAAAGATTTGCATCTGTGCACCAAGAGGTTAAGCATAAGGGGGCCTGTGGCGCTTTTGTTGGTAAGGCAAAACATGGAGGTGGCTGACAAGGCCATCAGCAGGGAGTTTGCTGAGTGACTCCCAGACATCATGGGGCACCATGCAACATTTTTAAACATGAGGTGGATGAGGGTGCCCAGTGGCTCAGTCAGTTGAGCATCTGACTCGATTTCTGCTCAGGTCATGATCTCAGGGTCATGAGATGGACCCCTGCATCAGGCTCTGCGCTGGGTGTGGAGTCTGTTTGGGATTTTCTCTCCCTCTCCCTCTGCCCCTCCCAATATTCACACATGATTTGTCTCTAAAAAATAATTTTAAAAATTGGTATAAAAACCAAAACTCTACTTACAGTATGATCCTGTCTACGACAAGACCAAAGGCTATAGAAATGTGTAAGTTTTCAAGATGCGTATTTATGAGAGTAAATGCGCAGACAGTAGTGTATACAAAACCGACAAAAGCAGCTGGTGCTAGAGAGAAGGGCGCCACAGGCTGGTCCAAGGCACTTCTGCTGGATCGTATTGCAACTAGTCGTACCATGAAATAAAATGAATGTATCATGCAATCGTACTATTTGTGTAACCAAAACAAATGGAAAATAATGCCGTCCCACTTTAAACAAACGTGCAAGGGCCCTGGACGTCCCCATTTCCACTCAAACATGCCAAGAAAGCATGGTTCATTTCCTTCTTTATGGCTGATGTGATCTTCTCACCCACCCAGCATTACTCCGGCCCAGTGATGGCAGGAGCAGGAGCCATCAGGCAGGCGTGAAGCTTCCTAATCAAGACTGTCGTGATCCCTGACAGGTTGATGGCCTCTGCTTCCCTCTGAATGATTCCCAGAACCGTGTTCTGTCTGACTCTTTCCCTTGGCCTCTGCTTCCCTCTGAGAGCGCATCCCGTGTTTGGGGACTTGGGTTCCCTTGCTGAGCAAAGGGGACTCTGATCCTAACGGGGTCGTCCAGGTCATCTTGGTGGGTCTCAGAGCAGCCAGCTAGGCTGCATGGTCCTTGGGGAGACATGCTGGCACCTCCCTGGAACCCAGGGTCCACCCCACCCCATCTGCACCGCCACAGGGTCTTTGGCCTCATCACACCCCACCAGCATGTCCTCTGCAGCTGCAGAGCTTTGGGCTCCCTGCACAGCTCATGCAGACGGTCAGGGACCGGAGACACTGCCCTGCGCTTGTGTGTGGGGCTGACCTTCAGCCAGGGCCCCCCCCCTCCTGCTCCTGCAGAGACACAGCCCTGCCCTAGCGGGCCCAGGGACACACAGATATCTCCACGAGCCTTCACACCTTGACCTTTGGGTTTTTAGCATCCCCAAAATGAGGACATAAGCCCACATGTTCCCATATGAATGGTGAGGATTTGGATAGTGATTTTTTTTAAAGATTTTATTTATTTATTCATGAGAGACCCAGAGAGAGAGGCAGAGACACAGGCAGAGGGAGAAGCAGGCTCCCCGTGGGGAGCCCGATGCAGGACTAGATCCCAGGACCCCAGGTTTCTGCAACTAGAAAAGCAGCCCCACTTCCAGACAGAACTGCATAAGGAGTTCTGGGAAAGGAGAAGGAAGAGGATGCTGCCCCCCGTCCCCCAGATGCCC
The DNA here is from genome assembly GCF_905146905.1 of Nyctereutes procyonoides. NCBI lineage: Eukaryota > Metazoa > Chordata > Mammalia > Carnivora > Canidae > Nyctereutes > Nyctereutes procyonoides. The sequence continues at coordinate 58,534,529 of NW_026575140.1, read as the reverse complement.
TCGGACAATCCTCAAACTTCAGCTTCCCAGTGTCACCCTCATTTCCCTCCCATTTGTGAGGCCAATCAGAGGGGCAGTGGCAGCAGGGACACATTCCAACCGTCCTCGCATCATCAGAGAGCAGCGGGCAGCTGCGGGCACTGCCCATGTCCCCTCTGCAAGAGCGATGGGATCCCTTGCTGGGCTGCACAGTGGCTGAAAAGCAAAAGGTCACGGCAAAGGAACATCAGCCTCTGTACTCAGAAGCCATAAGGGGACAGGGTCAGGATCAACACCGAGGCAGGGGGCCCCATCCCCACCCACCCAGAGTCCAGGATGTCTAGTGCCGCAGGGTCCACGGAGGGGCCTTTGTTTTCTGGGTGCAGGGAGCAGCCAGGGAAACAGATCCCACAGCTGGAACCCTGCCTGTGGGTGGGGAGTATAATTTTCCTCTTATGTCAGAGGCTCTTCCATCAAAAGTCATTAATCTCTCCTTGAAGTGACAGGTGGTTGGAACTCTTTCCCTTTCTGCAAACCTACCGGCACAAGAAGCCCCCTGCACAGAGGGAAGGAATTAGCCCAACACAACAATGAAGATCTAATTCCTTAGCAGTCAGACAGGAATTAGGAAAAGGGGCTCAGGCTCTTTGAAGAAACCCTTTTATGGGCTTCCAGTAAGCACACCTCAAGTCAAGTCCCTTGCTTTGGCTCACAAGCAGCAGAAAGCCCAGAATAAACTTGTTAAGATTAAAAAAAAAAAAAAAAAAGCAAAGAAAAGGAAAGTCATTGCCACGGAGCTGAAGAATCTGGGCCTCAGGTGTGGGCTGATTGAGGATTGAACAACAGTGTCAGAAACCTCCCTCACTGTCTTGGGCTTGCTCTCTGTGTCTTGACCCTTTTCTGATTTGGTTTCTTCCCTCATGGCTGAAAAGTGATCACCCAAAGCTTCAGGGGGCCATGCATTTCCAGGTTCAAATCCAGTGGGCAAGGGCTGGCAGAGGAGGCACCTTCGTCCTGCATTTGTGGTGATTTCTCTAAGCAGACTTGCTGCGTCAGGACAGTGCTGTGAGCCAGCCTTCCACATGTGGAGGAGCTTGGCTGTATGTCTTCACTGGGCATAGAGCTGAGACCAACGGGGGGAAAGTCCACACCCCCCCCCCCCCCCCCCGCAGAGGAGGCAGGTGCTGCAGCAAAAGAAACAGGCTCTGTCCTTCCCATCATGACTATCCAATAGGCTCCGGCTGGGAATGGAGGTTTCCACGCAGCAACTAGTTAACCATGTGAACACCACTGCCCCCCCCCATCGTACAGACCGCGCAACCCAAAGCGTCCAGCCCACGTGGGGCAGCTCCGGAGCGGCGAAGGCAGGGTTTGAACCTGGGACTGCAAGCCTGTGTATTTGATGGCCACCTCCCACGTGCAGGCCTCCTGGAACCCCACTCCCTTCCACTGTGACAACCCCCGGACACCAAGTGGGACCGCATGACGAGGTCTGCTGAGCCTGCTGCCTGCCTCAGCCCTTGCAGTCTCGTGGCCGGACTTTCGTGATTTTCCAGTTCCTGAGCTTAGTCTAGGTTTTTCTGCCACTTGAAATGGAACGCTTCCCAGTGGACACAGCAAACTGCAGTGGGCTCGGCCGGTCTGCTGCCGGGCAGGGAGTTCGCACCAAGTCTCCACGGACAGAGCCCCTGCAAGGAGCGCGCAGACCTTCCTCCCTGGGGTCTCCACGCCACCAGCTCCAGACACATCAGCAGGTTCAAACCCATTTGAAGAAATAATCATCTGTTTTCTGAGTCAGCCACATCGGCCCCCATCCCCAGCTCCTTCCCGCGGGTCACAGCACAGACGCCCTGCACTGCATCAGGAAACATCTTATTGTCTCTGAACTGGAGGCAGCCCCTCCAGGGAGCCGTGGGGGAAGGAGTCTGATGCACCCCCGGAAGCTGGGGTCCCCGTGCCCACCTGCCACCCCGGCCACCCCACGGAGCATCCATCCCTCTGAGGAGGAGTGTGGGGAGGTCGCTGCAGGAAACCAGAGAAATCACTATGGGAGCCAATAGCTAAGCCTCCAGGGGGGCGTGGAGTCTCACGACCAGCTGTCTCAAACGTCAGAGATGTAGATTCACCAATGTAGAAGCTGAGCAGACCCAGGAAGTCAGCTGTGGGTGAAGGCACCGGGGCACCCACCGTGCCCGCTGGAGCTCACAGGGGGCGCAGGCTCTCTGTTGACCCCTCCTGTGCTCAGGTGTGGCCCCCCCAAGCCCGCCCCCTGCCCACCCCCCTTCCCACCCCCACCTCCTGTCTACATTCCCATCTGTCCTGGGGCAGGATGCACACATCAGTGTTTGCTTCTTCCCTGTCTCGCCCCCGTCTGTCCCCAACTGTGGTTCTTGACCTTTGCTGCAGGTCAGATTCGCCAGTAAGTTTGGCTTTGACTTTAGTACAGATGCCTCCCTTCGTCTGCAGCAACAGAATTTAAACTTCCGAGCGGGACCCATGGGGAAAAATACCTGGTATCTTAGTCCAGGAGGACCCCACAGTCTGCACACTCTGCTCCACGAACGGTCTCCGATTTTTTTCTAGACTATTGCTCTGTTTTGTGTTGACACTGGTGACCCTCTGCTAGAGGTCCTACAGACGGGAATTCACTTATTTGGGATATTAATTGATCTCACTCTTTCTCTTCCTCTTCCAATGGCGAGGTCACCACCTCCCTGGTTCTTTGCTGTTCCTTGTCTCAGGTGGTTTTTTTGTTTTTGTTTTTTTTTTAAGATTTTATTTATTTATTCATGAGAGACACAGAGACAGAGAGAGAGAGAGGCAGAGACACAGGCAGAGGGAGAAGCAGACCCCATGCAGGGAGCCTGACGTGGGACTCCATCCCGGGTCTCCAGGATCAGGCCCTGAGCTGGAGGCGGTGCTAAACCGCTGAGCCACCCGGGCTGCCCTTTTTTTTTTCCATAGCATAGCACGCAGACACTGACTGATGTTGAAGGATTTTTCCAGACTTCTGTAGAAACCTAAGCTCTCTGATGAGGTTGGGCTTGATGTCCCCAGCAGGGTGGGGAGGAAGGACAGGCTCAGAGCCTGAGGTTTGTGAGGTTTCCACTGGGCTGGAAGTAGGAAGAATGTTGTAGGGTCTGGGGTAGCAGGCAGGGAGCTGTGCCCCGTGTGCTGGCTGTGTCCTGGAAGGAGGGTAAGACCCCAAGGGCCGGTAGGGGGACCATCTCCACAAGGCTGAACCCTAAGAGTTCCCAGCTGTGCAAACGCACTTGCGCCCCAGAGCGGCGAGGACCAGCAAGCTGCAGGACCCCGCACGGGGACTGAGGGTGTCTGCAGCCCATCCCATCACAGCACAGACATTAAAAACCCAGCCCAGCCTCCAGGTGCCCCTTCAACCTCTGAAATTTTCAAGAAATAAGGGGATGAGGAGCCCATCGGCCAGGAGCCTGACTCTCCCCCTGTCCTGGTGGGGAGCAGACCCAGTGAGACTTAATGTCACTCTAGGATGTAGGCTAAAGGATGTGATAGTTCTTCTACCCTTGGTTTGTGAGGTAAGATTTGCAACCACGGCACCCCGACTCTGCTCCCGCGTTGCTGGCTCTGCGTCCTTTCCTCTCTATCCCCATTGCCACTCTGGCTGGTGACAGACTGGACAGCTGAAGCCCACGTGGATAAAGGGCTCAGTGGGGTCACTTGGTAAGTGTCGGCCTCCAGATCCAGAGTCTGCAACAGCCCACAAGGGTCTTCCCTGGGCTGAGAGAAGGTCCCCAGAAAGGGCGCTATCCTGGGGGGCATGGCTGGTGCTGCTCCCAGTGAACAGGACAGATCAGAGGGCAGTCGGCCTGTGTCGCCCTCACGGTGCCCCGGGGAGCAGAGCAGCTTGGGGTCGGCCACCCTTAGGTGATGCCACCACTCTGCTGAGGCGTGTCCCCCCAACCTGGGCAGGCCCGAGAGCACCCATGCCATGGGAGGGCTGAAGGGCAGAGCTCACCCCAAGGATTGGTGAGAAGCAAACTGAGGCACACTACCATATATAAGAGTTTATTTGAGCACAGAATCATCCCCCCTATCTGGAAGATATTTGCCACATGCCCTAAGAGGCTCACCTGCTTCCTGACTGGGTTGAGCATGGATAATGGAAACCATGGGTGTCCGTAGATTCAAATCTGGCAGCCACAAACCTCATGGAGGGTCCTCAAATAATCAAAAATAGAAATACTATATGATCCAGTAATTCCGCTGGAATACTCCGGAAAATACTATGCAGTAGTAGTTACCCTGAGAATATGAAAATACTAATTTGTAAAGATACACAGACCCTGTTTCCTGAACCATTATTTACAATAGGCAAATCATGGAAGCAGCCCCAGTGTCCATGGACGGACGAATGGATAAAGAATATGCGGTAAAAGTATATTCACGATGGAATATTGTTCAGCCATTAAAAAAGAATGAAATCTTGCCATTTTTGACAGCATGGATGGAGCTGGAGGGCATCATGCCGAGTGAAATAAATCAGACAAAGATAAAAACCCTGTGATTTCATTCCCACGTGGAATCTAAAAAACAAAACAAACAGCAGAAACAAACCCATAAATGAGAACAGATGGTTGCCAGTGGGGAGGGGGCAGGAGGAGTGGAGGGTCAAGGCTTGCAAAGATGGAATGAATAGGTCATGGGGATGAAAAGGACAGCAAGGGGAACACAGTGACATTGCAAGAGTGACAGGCAGTGGCAGGTGGCAGCCGCATCTATAACATACAATCTATACATCGCCCCATAGTGATACGGTGGTGAGCACAGCCTACTGTTTAGATTTGTCAAATCACGAGGCTGTGCACCTGATGCAAAGGTAACATTGTGTGTCAACTACAAATAAAAAAAATCAACCAATCAATACATCAATACATAAAACATCAGCCTCCCTCCATAGGATCAAAGCTCACACCTAATTCCCAGATGTCGCGAGATGTTTGAAACTGAGTGCCATCCATCTGAAAACTTCGTGCCAATTAACATTTTCTAGAAATGCGGGTCCTTCCATCCTTTAAAAACCTGCCTTTCCTTGATATTGGAGACCCCTGAAAATTAAAAAGCTGCATTTTGTATTGACATATGTATTTTAAGTTGTTAGTAAAACACGCGCAACTCTCTCCTGTCGGGACTGCCTCTGTAGCTGCTTCTTCCACCGACCACCAGCACGCTTCTAAGGGCACTTACTCTTTGGGATTGGGGCACAAAACCGGTGATGCTCTGAGGGCATCAGTCCTTTGTTTTGCATGTTTTAATGGAAAGTGGGGCGGCTGACAGTCCATGTGCTATGAAAGCCATTCGGTAAATCCACACTGGCCGAGACAGTGTGGGTAGTGACGAACAAGCTCCACCTGCAAACAGGTGTCTCTCCTGGGAAGGCCGCATAGGGGAAACAGCCCGGGATGTGGTCAGGCTGCAACTAAGAGGCTGGCTATTCCCAGAATATGGCACAGAGGACAGCCCAGACCCCGCTCCCACATCTGCTATTTGTGGGTTCGCTCCTGCCACCCTTCATTTTTCCCCAATGCAGAAGATAATAGACCCTCCTAAGGACTAGATGAGTCAATGCAGATGACCCGTGTAGTCAGTGGTAGTGGCAGGTTTGGGAGGGCGTTATTCACACTGCTGCCATGACTGTACAGTGTCAGGAGACTGTACAGATACTCCGAGGACGACTCGGGCTGCATGGCACCCAGGTTCCCAGATCAGACATTTAGTGCATGCCAAGTGGCAAGTCAGCACCTGTTTCTTACAAGACGCTTAATTATTGCTGATGCTCCAAAATGTAAAGATTTCCTTCCATTGGGGCGTCTCCTTTGTACCACAGAGCATCCCAGTATCATGGGCTCGATCAGCTCAAAAGACCAAGTGATGGAGTAACATGAGCCTCCACCTAGACACCTGGAGGCTGTCCTCACTCATGTGGCGCAGGCAGGTGACTCTGCTGCTCCACCGACCTTAACATAGGAGAGATCACCCAGGCGAGTCCAGTACAACCACAAGTTCCTTTTACATGGGGAGAGAGAGGCCAGGGAGTGGAGCGAGGAGGGCGTGGCTGGCCGTCACTGGCCCCGGGGATCACAGGGACCCAGTGGCCCAGGAATGTACAGAATTTGCAGAAGCTGGAAAAAAAGAGAAGAAAAGTGGAATCTCCTGCAGAGCTTCTGGGAAGGACCATGGCCCTGCCAGTGTCTTAACTTTAAGCCAAGGGAGACCCACTCAGACTTCTGACTTCCGGGGCTGCAAGACAGCATGTCATTTAAGCTGATGCGTTTGCAGCGATTTGAAACAGCAGCCAAAGGACTCAATGCAAGACTTTGCTGAGACTTTTCTGAGCTCTGGGGGCTGCCCAAAGCCTTCAGGGAAGATGAATATGCAGGTCCAGGCAGGGCAGTTGACAAGGGTATGATGCCCTCCGAGAGATCCAAAGAGGCTTGACCGTGCTCCCCTGGGGGATCCCTGGGTTCACAGGCACCCCGGTGGGACGACCCAATCTGGGAACAACCTGCACTCCTAGATGTCAGGAGATACTCTGCGTGAGCGTCAAGCCATAGAAGCTACTCTAACTTACACTGCAGAGGAATCTGTTGGCAAAGGTAGAGCTGAACCATGAGGCCTCCGAGGGCCAGGAGCCACCTCTGCTCCTCTGGCCACAAGCCCCTCGCCCTTTCTCACGATGTGTGAGTCCACCTCATAGGCTATTCTGAGCATCACGGAGCCTGGTGCCCAGAGGAAAGTGTCGGGAGATGCTGAAACCCCGGGGTCCCCGCTGCTCCTGCTTGCACCATTGCCCCAGCCTTCCACGGCAAGCTGGCGGTGATGCGGGAGGGGTGGCCGGTGGCCTCATGGGTGGACCTGGGAGTCCAGACCGAGACTCGGAGCAAGAAGCCACAGTAGACTTACATGGCCCCATCCCAGCCCTACAGAGCAGGTGTCCCAGTGCCCGGACATTTGGTGTACTGGTCAGAGAGCTACTTACTCCAGCCCAGCATTCTCCACACCAGTGAGCCAGCATGGACTCTGGCCTTGGCACAAGATCGGCCAGGACAGGACTGGACAGGCAGCTAGGGCAGCAGACCCCCTGCCCCACTGCAGCACCCTCAAACATGGCTGTAACAGCTGGGCCCAACTCACATGTGAGGCCGGTTTCAGAGGGAAGGCACTTGCCCAGGACCACAGGGCTAGTGGGGGCCGGAGATGGTGTGTGATTTCCTCTTGCCGTCTCGCCCCGAGCACGTGGCACATGTCCACCTCCCCACTGGGCTGCATCTTCTCTGCCCGGTTCCTGCATCAGAAGCTCCTGGTCTCCTGGGACCGACCGTGTCTGCCTGGGGCCAACGCCCCAGTGGAGAAGTCGGGCAGCTGGTTGTTAATTAGCAGGTACTTACTGATGCTCCTGAGGGGTTTCACAGCAAATGAAGTACTAACGCCCGTGCCCAGCAGAACCCCCTCACTGCCTGGGAGGCCAAAGCCTCTGCACCTGCTACCCCACCTGCGCACCTGCTACCCCACCCACCTGCTGCCCTCACACACACACCTACTATCCCCCGTCATGTACTTGCTACCTCACCCCGCGCATCTGCTGCCTGGCACATCTGCTACCCCGTGCACCTGCTACCCCCCCCCCCCCCACACACACACATACCTGCTACCCCACCTGCAAGGCTACGGACATTCCACTGATCTCTTGCTCTTCCCTGCTCCCTCCACGGAGATGTGCAGAAGAACCAGGTCTGTCTCTGCCCTCCGCCTTCCGTCTTCTTGGCCCGAGGCAGCTCTGCACAGTCAGAGAGAACCCTCCTGCTGATAAATCTCTGTGTGGGAAACTGGCCCCAGCCTTAGGCAGAGCCATGACCCCGGCCCCGGGTCTAAACTCAGCACTGCTGCCTGGTTGGTGCACATCCAGGACTATGGTATTTTCCATATTCTCAAAACAGCCCCAAGGTCAGTGAGCCAGTGGGTGGAAGGAGCACTGGGAGCCGCAGGATGAGCACGGAGAGCCCGTGCATCTCATCTGCAGGCCTCCCCAGCCCCATGCCTCCGTCCTCCCTCTGAGTGCTTGGCTCCCGGCCTGTCTTCCCGATGTCAGCACCATGGGCTCAGCCACCAAGGACAAGCCCCAAACAGGAAAGCCCTGTGTGGTCCCCACCAGGCTCCGGGGTGGAGGGGACCCTCCCAAGCATACAAGTAGCCAACCTATCAGATGATCTCGAAGTTCCTGACTGCCTCAATCCACTCAGGTCCTCACCTGGGCAAAGCCAGGGATTGGGCTTCACGGTGAAAATACCCTGAGGACTGCCTGCCCCTGCTCAGGGCTGCTTGAGTGATGTTTACACCACATAAAAGTAACATTTTATTTTTTTAAGATTTTATTTATTTATTCAGGAGACCCAGAGAGAGAGTCAGAGACACAGGCAGAGGGAGAAGCAGGCTCCCTGCGGGGACCCGGATGCGGGATGCGGGACTCAATCCCGGGACCCCAGGATCACGCCCTGGGCCGAAGGCAGATGCTCAACCGCCGAGCCACCGGGGCGTCTCAGGAAGGATGTTTCAAAGAGGCAGAAGGTAGGTGCTGCCTCCAGGGCTGGGGGGCAGTTCCGTGGGGACCGTGCGTCAGTTTGGGAAGGTGGAAAAGCTCTGGAGACGGCGGGGGGTGGGGCGTCCTCCACGCGCCAGAAACGCGCGGACCAGCGGTGGCCGCGGTGCACGCTGCGCTGCAGGGTCGCGGCGGGGAGCAAGGGGGCGCAGGGCGCGGGCGCGGGCGCGGGCGCGGACGGGCGCGGGCGCGGACGGGCGCGGGTGCGGACGGGCGGGCTCGCAAACGGGATGCCGCCTCGCCGCCTCCCCCGCGCCCCCTTTCTGTTTCCCGCTGGTGCTATAAGGAGGACGCCTCCAACACGGCTTCCTTGGGACTCCAGCAAGCAGCCGGGGGACCGCGAGGACCCACGAGAGCAGCTGCGCGGGCCCCAGCGCGGATGGGCCCGGGGCGCGCGCGGACGGAGCCGGGCCCCGCGGGGCCCCTGTCCTGGGCGGTCCCGGCGCGGCGCCCCGCCTCTTCGCCCAGCCCCGGGCCGCACCGCCGCGCGCTGTGCTCGGTCCCGGCGGGAGACGGTGTGCGCGTCTGCGACGACTATAGAGGAGGGGCCTCCCGGAGCTGCCGAGCGGGCGGCGGGCGGCGGGCGGCGGGCGGCGGGCGGCGGGCGGCGGGCGGCGGGGCCCGGAGGGCGCGGGGGCGTGGGGGGGGCGGGGGGGGCGGGCGGGCTGCGGTCCGTCCCGTGGCGGTGACCGCCCGCGCACACCCTCGGATTCCCCGATGTCGTGTCGGTGTAGCCGCCGTCTCGGAGGCCGGGAGCGGCTCGCGGGGGGGGGGGGGTCGTGGCCCCGCGTCAGGCCCGGAGACCGGCTGCGGACTTGGGCGGACGTGCCCGGGGCCAGGAGGTGCCCGCGCTCCCCGCCCGCGGGACGGCAGTGGTTCCCGGCCCGAGCTCAGCGGAAGCGTGGCGGCCCGGAGTGGGGGGGCTCGGAGTCCCCCCGACCCGGTCCGAGCTCCCCCGCGCTCCCGGGGCCGGGGGAGTGCGGCCCAGGCCTCCCGGGCCTCCCGGGTGGGGCGCGCTGGGAGCTCCACACAACCTGCTCTTCGAAGAGGAGTCCATGCATGTGAACCACCAGGAAGGAAGGAGGATGGCAAAGCTCCACAGCTCACGTGGCAAATACACAGCAAGCTCGGCGGCCCTGGGGCGGGGGGGGGGGGCCGAGGGACACAGAAAGGTTGGCCATGGCCTCGGGGAGTTTGCCTGCTGCTGGAGCATTCTGCCGGTGGACAGGAAGGAACGTGAAAAACACTGGGAAGAGCAGGCAGGGGGGGCCTCCTGGAGGAGGTGAGGGGAGCCAAAGCCCGAAGGGCAGGAGAAAGCAGCCAGGGGCTAGCTGCAGGAAGAGCCCAGGCGGGAAGGGCAGGCATCGGTGTCTTCCTGGGGCGCCCAGGGCGCAGATTAGAGACAGAGGCCCACGGGGAGCCCAGAGCTCGTCTGTCACCTCTGCTCTCTCTACTCGGCCGCCAAGTTTAGGTTGGATTTAGGAGCTAGGAAAGAGCCTCAGCCTCCCCTCCCAAGGCCCCGCCACCCCACCTGCCCTCTTCTCTCCAGCCACCCGTCTACCCTGCCAGTGCGCCAGCTCCGGCCACCGGCCCCTCTGGGAGCCCCAGAACAACCCAGCACGTTGGCTCACAGCCCCGGGGGAATATCTGACGGGTGGAAGGTTCGGGGTCACAGAGGGAAGGAGAGAGAGAGAGAGACTTGGCTCCTGTTCTCAAGGACGTGGTAGAGAATTGAGGGACGGGGTGCACCCAGATCATGCTCTGTGCTTGGGTGCTTAGCAGAGAGGGTGGAGGCTTGTGTGGGGCGAGTCAGGGAGGTGGTGCCACCACCGCTGGTTTAGTAGGATGAATAGGAGTCCTCCAGGGAGACCCACGGAGATGGCATTTCCAGAGAGAGACAAGCACATTGGGACAGGCTCACCAGCAAGCACGTCCAGTGGGTTATTGGGTGAAGCTGGCGGCTGGGGAGCACGGAGGGAGCAGCTGGGCCCCTGGGGGGAAAGCCAAAGAACACCAGGACCCGGGCCCCGGGGCTCCAGGTGGATGCTGCAGGTGACCTGGGGGCCGCTGAAGGGTCTGACGCACAATGAGACCCTGGGGGTGGGTGTGAGCAGAGAAGCCCATGTGGGGGACAGTGTGAAGGGCCGGCTAGTGGGGAACCCTGGCCCACGGGGGTCTGTTGGTGTTCAGTGGAGGCAACTGATCAAGGTGTGGCTGCTGGTGATGGTGGACACAGGAGGGGATCACACTCTGACCTTATGGCCCTGGGGGCTGCTGTGTCCCCTCCTCACCCCAGAGACGGGGGCCATGGCCAGCCCCCCAGAAAGGGGAGGGGGCACCACCGCTGCTGCAGCCATCCCCCAGCCACCGAGGGGCAGAGCAGCCTTTGATGAGCCCACAGAGAGCATGACCCATGGCTTCACCAGCTCCTTGTATTTAACAGGCCTTATAAATCACGTAACATTTTATAAACCATATAAATTATGTTTTTATGAAGCATGAAAATCCCCTGTGAAGACATCACCTGTAGGAGGCCGCGATCATTCCAGGACAGGTGTGGGGTCCCCACGGTCCCCCCTTTCCCCCTTGCCCTGTGCCGCATGCCCACAGGCGTGGAGGGGACCCCACAGCTGGGGTCCCGGATCTGCCCCTGCCGCCTGAGATTTGGGGCAAGACGTGCCTGCTCCCTGGTCCTCGACCTTGCTGACGACTAAGACTCCACAGGACCAAGGTTAGGACCCTTGCTGAGGACTCGCGGGGGATTCCAGCTGTGGCCCCTGAAGCGTTCCCAGGTCACAGAGAGACTCTGAGCCCATATGGTCCCTGGAGAGACAAAGGATGCTCCGGCGTGACGTCTTCCCAGGACTGTCCTCCTCTGTCCAGGGTTCTGAAAGCCTACGGTGTGGCAGGGCAGCTGGCGCAGTGTCCAACCGGTAGTGGACAGAGGACACCCCTAAACTAGCGGCTCCTCCCCTCTGTCCGGTAAGGCGCTGGTGTCGATATGTAAGTCTGGGAAAAGCGATGAGCCACTGGGTCGTGTCGGGGGTTCTCACCTGCGCCCCCCCCCGGGCTGTGGGAGCCCCAGGGGCTGCAGGCAGGCCAGTGGTGTTCAGTGGGAAGGGCTGTGTGTCAGGATGTCGAGTGTGGTGGGCAGGATGTGTGCATCCCTCCAGATCCACAAGTTGGAAGTGGGGCCGTTGGGGAGAGGGTTAGGTCAGGACGGGGAGCCCCCACAATGGGGTTAGGGCCTGCGTGGGAAAGACCTTACGTGAGAAAGAGGTGCCCTCAGAGGGATAAGGCACCGCTTCCACAGCCAGCCTGCCAAAAATGAGAATCTCAACCTCATCGTGAAGAAGCACCAGACGAACACAAACAGAGGACAGTGTACGAATAGGCAGCCAGCGACAGGCGGGCCCGGGACAGTCCCAGCGCAGGAGGAAGAACGTGCGTGGGGAGCAGGTGCAGGGCCTTCTGCAGACCAGGCGGAGCCCCAGCGCAGCGGGGGGGGGGGTGTTAAGCCACTAGCCTGGGTGTCCTGGCCCCATCCCAATGCCCCCGCGCAGAGACGACGTCAGCGTGGGGGGACACGGGGAGCAGGTGCACGGGAATTCTGCTACGTATGCAGCTTCTTTGTAGATCCAGACTCACCTCAAAGTTGTGAACTATTTTGAAGTCAAGGAGAGAGAAAACAGACTCAAGTGTGGGGTGGAAGGACTCAACGCGAGGGGGCGGTTCCGAGGCAGCCCTGCGAGGCCGCTGGCTGGGCTCAGAGGGAATGGGGATTCCCGCATTCCCGCTCCCTGCCCCAGTCAGAGCTGAAGACCCCCAAGCCGCAGTCTCCGTGAGCCCTGTGTGAGCCTCCAGGACCCATGGAGCCCAGATAGAGCCCCGCGCATCCGCGCCGGGTCCCTCCAGCTGTGGGGTGGGGGGATGGCTGCCCAGGGGGTGAGGAGGTGCCCCTGGCCCCCAGGGCAGAGCCCCAGGAGCTGGCCCACCGGTTGGGAAAAGCCACCCGCACCACGCCCTCTGCGTGCGCCCCTGCCTCTGCGCGCCCAGGGCACTCAGTCCCCAATCCTCAACAGTTCACTGTTTGGGGGCCCTTTGTGACCAACAACAACGAAAATCTTGGGATGCCCCCAGAGGGTGGGGAGGACTTAGCCGGTTAAGTGTCCCACTCTTGGTTTCGGCTCAGGGCGTGATCCCGGGGTCCTGGGATCTAGTCCCCCATTGGGCTCCCTGGGCTGCATGGAGTCTGTGCCTCCCTCTGCCCCTTTCTCTGCTGGCGCTCACTCTCTAAATAAATAAAATCTTAAAAAAAAAAAAAAAACCTCTTGGATTCCCACAGAATTACAGTCAATCCTTTGGTATCCATCCTCTGAGAAAAGACAAATTTGCAAAAATAAAAGCAGATGCGTTGACCTTTTACAAATCAAACTCTATCTTGCTGGTCACCAGGGATAGATGGTGGTGGGGACGGTCTATCTGCCGGAAGTTTGGGCTCCCAGGACCCACAGGGGAGAGTGCCCTGGCCAGCAGGACACCCGCCACCGACCAGCCTCCCCACCCCTGCGGCCGGAGCCCCCAGCATTGACAGACCCTCAGGACCTCAGGACCCCTCTCAAGACAGGGCTTCCCCTGGAGTCTGAGGTGGGGGGAATGTGCACCCCACAGACACTCTTACCAAAACATCCCCCCACATTTCAGGTGGAGGGAAAAGTCAAAGCGAAGCTCAGCAAAGTAAAACCACTGTGTAGGAAGTCCTGCCCCGCTCCATCCACCACTAAACCCACCACCAGGCAAGCTGTTGAGACTCAGCTCCTCTGGTCGCACAGAAACACAGGGTGACAAGACCAATGGCCTGTTTTTATGTAAAATGTTGACTCGTGAGGGCGCCTGGGGGTGGGGGGCAAGAGCTGAGGACCTGAGCCCTGGAAGGCAGAGCTCTGCCTGGAGGCGGGCTGCTGGGAAAGAGCTGGCAAGAGGGAACTCTCTCCACTCCATCAGGGACAGATGGGCTTGCACACACCTCCCAGGCTGGGGGTGGGGTTGGGGAGGAAGAGTCAGCTGAATTAGATTTAATTATTGAATAAAGGAAAACAGACCCAGAGAAAAAAAAAAAAGTTTGGCTTCCATTGCACAGCAAGTCGGTTACATAGAGATGGTTCTAGAACCCATTCCTCTGACCAGGACCAACTGTAGAGTATGCAGGACGGACCTGGTGCAAAGTGAAAGTGCAAAGCCTCCTTGGTCTGAAATAATTCAGAATCTCAAGGTGGCTTCAGGAGAGCCTGAAAACAAGCTTGGACCCATCTGCCCCAGCCCCATGGGCTCATCACCTACCCTGTTCCAGAATCTCACTGCATGGGGACCCTCAGACCCTGTGAAAGTCCCCTCCCCAGGCGGCTTCCAGACAAATTAAATCAGAATTCTGAGACACGAGGATCAGTAGTAGCTCCTACAACTTCCCAGGTGACCCCAATATGTGGCCACGTTTGAGCATCCGAGATGGGTGCTCAGAGGCACAAACTGTAAGCGCGAGCACCCTGGGTGTGGGGGAGGGGATCACAGCCCTGTCCCCAGACCCACGCTGGAGCAGGAGTGCGGCCTGAGAGCAGCCTATTTACAGCCTCAGCTCCTCAATGCCAGCAGCACCTGTGCCCCGCAAATGACCAAGCCCATAAATAGATGGATCTGAGCCCCTTTCCGCTTCTCCGGGTCTCCAGATACATATGAATTCAGGGAAGTTCCTAAGAAATGTAATATTGTGTCTCTGCAGAATGGTTCAGGCCTGCTAGGAGAGTAAGGACTGAAGAGGTCATCCTATCCTTTCTGGTTCTGCTCGCTTGGTGGTGGGGAGAGGTTGATGTCAGGTGCTGTGTGCCATCCCCTCAGAAGGACAATGGCTCTGTGCAGCCCTGCTCCTGCCGTCACAGCCACTGTGAGAAGATGCCTCCCTCCCTGGGTCCCAGTGTCCTCTCGTGTCCAGTATTGTACATCCTCCTAGAGCAGCCTGCTCCCTCTCTGGACAGCTCGGACTTCTAGAAAATTCTGAGTGACTATCCTGGTTTCTGTCTGCCTGCTCTCTGTCTCATCATGGCCACCGCCGGGCCCAGTGACACCTGCTCCCTCCACTGAGGAGGGCCCTGATGGGTTTCCCCAGACGCTGGGTCTCCCAATCTGCACTCTCTGGGTCTGAGCCACCAGCCCCTCGGTTACCTCTCACGCAGGGCGACTGCTGTGCCCCATTCACTGCCTCTGATGCTGACAAAGCAAATGTCCAATAGCACCTTCTGTTGACAATAAAGGGAAAGTTCGAAACCTCACATTTAGAGACATTGGCTGGAAAGTTTGAGTTGCAGACTCAGACGTGATTTCACAAGCGTTGTCTGCATCGATGTCCTGGATTTTGCCGATAGCGGCATAAAACGGGGAGAGCGCTCTTATGAAGTGATCAAGGGAGAAGCGCTTCAAGCGTCACTGCCTGTTTGCATCTCACCTTTTAGGAGGATCATCTGTTTGCAGAGCTAACAAGGAATAAGGAAGCAGAGCAAACGGCAGGGAAGGGGGCAGCTTTGTGCAGTTTGTGGTTCAACACACCACCGTGAACCAAGGGTCCACCCCAGGGGTCAGCTCCAGGGGTCACCCCTGTTCCAGGAGCCACATGGACTGAAGCACAGGTGTGATTCCAGGTGGATGGGCCAGAAAAACCGGCACCAGGAGGTCCCAAGGGTGTGAGAAGCCTTCCCCCAGCTGGTGCGTCCCCTGAGAAGGGGCCCCTCTGAGAACAAGGTGCCACAGCCTCAGCTGGGATCCCTCAGCCTCAGCCGAGAAATGCTACAAGACACCAAATCATTGCATTTAAATCTCTTTGTGTGGTGACACTGAGGTCCAGGACAGGCAGTGCAGGTCAGGGCCATGCAAGAGTCAGTGCTGAATGCCAGACTTCAACTCGCAGCCACAGCTGGGCCTTGACTCTGCTTCGGGAGCGGCCAGGCAATGCCTTCCCAGGGTCGCAGGGTCAGTCCCCTATAGCAGCACCTCCCCTACTCCCACCCTCGCGGCATGGAACAGTGTCTATAGATCTGCTATGTCTCCCAGTTCGGGGTGCAAGTGAGCTCGGTTGGGCACTTCTGCTCCATGCAGTTTAGCCGTAGCTCCGCTTGTGGCTGCTTCCAGAAGAATGGGTAAGTAGAGCCAGAATGTCCAGGATGGCTTCCTGCAGGTGGAAGGGAGCCTCATGGCCAGGCCCTGCACCGCTGTGGGAGGGTAAACCAGAGCATGCGCACCAGGAGGCAGGGGGGCCCCACCGAGATGCCCCACTCTGACCCTGTCCCCACATTGACCACTGGCCACAAACAGCCTAGGTCCTGGTGCCTGGCTGGTCACGTCCATGGGCTGCACCCTAGACCAATGCCTGCCAGCCCCTCAGGAGTAGGTGAGAGCGAATAATGAGAATTTACAGGGAGAAAGGTCAAAGTTCAATCTGATACAAGATTTTGTCGGAGGTGGTCAGGGAGGAAGCAGGCCGCCTCAGGAGGAAGTAACGTCCTTGTCACTGGAGGTGTGTAAGGAGAGTCAGAAGGTGGGAGATTGGGAGAGAATGTGGGGAACCCCAGGCCCTGCACAGACCCCAACAGGATCAGAGGAACCCATAGCCCTATGATTCCTTTCCCATCCCTGAGCTCCAGGCCAGGGCATGGTGGACGGGGAGCCAGAGGCCAGGGTCCTAGCAGCTGGGCCCAGGACCAGCACTCATCCAGACTTTGCCCGGGAGCTACTGTGACTCATTGGTCTTCCAATAAGTTCCCTACAGAGCAAAAAACAGTAATCAAATCCCAGACCTCTGAGCTCCTCCTGGACTCATGCAGCCTTGGCCCTGCTGCCCTTCCCTATCACCACCCCTCACTCCCTGGGCTCCAGCCCCAGGGACAGAATTAACATTCCCCAAACCTCAAGACCTGCCCTGTGTTACCCACACCATCTAACACCCAGATCTACTACTGGGACCGTTGTCTTCTCTTTAGAGGTGGGGTAGGATGGGCAGGGAGATGGGAGGAACCACGCAGGGCTCAGAGCCCTTGGGGACGTCAAGGACAGGCTCATGACCGTGGTAAGTCCTGATTCTCTAGGTCCTTCCAGGGCACCAGACATTGTTCTAAGGATGTGAGAGAGACAAAGGCACTTCTTCACTGAGGCCCCGAGTGCATACATCGCATCTCTCTTCTCTTTTGCTCCCACGCTATGCAACTATGACAGATGACTCCGTATTTTCTCTCTCCTCACACCTACTATACCCCTTCTGTCATCCTCCCGCATAGCAGAGTCTCTACAATCATCTCCCCTCCACTGAGGAATTTCATTCTTCTTTTTCATTCATTCAAAAATATTGACTGAGTACCTATTATGTTTTCTAGTGTGTAGGACCATTCCTGACTCATCCATGACTCGCAGCATCAAGTGTAGATCTTGTATACTAAGTGAGACCCTGGTAGAAGTGTGTTGGGTAAATGGAAAGACGGATGGATGCTGAGTGGGTGGATGAATGGTTGCATAGATGGGTAGGAGGGTAGGTGAATAGATGGATGAATGTTGGAGAGATAGAAGAGGATGGATGAATGATGGATAGATGGGGAAGATGGATGGATGATGGATAATAGGTGGATAGGTAGAATGGGTGGATGGATGGGTACATGGATGGATGGATGGATGCACAGATCCACAGATAGATTAACAGACGGAAAAAGACAAAAGAAGATGGATGGAAAGAAGGATGGATGGATGGATGGATGGTGGGTAGATAAATGGATGGATGGTGGACATATGGGGAGGAATGGATGCATGCATGCATGGATGATGGATGGATGGATGGATGGATGGATGATGGATGGGGAAGGATGGAGGATGGAGTGATGGACAGTTGGATGAATATGTGGATAAGGAAGTGCATGGACAGATGGAAGACGGATGGGTGATACAGGATAAATAGGTGGATGACTGTGGAGGGATGGATAGCTGGGTGTCTCCATGACATCCCAGTTTGGTCACACTCATGGGGAAACCAGTCCTTAATGCCCAGGAGCCCCCAACGAGGCCCTTTCCACTGCCTAGCAGCCTCCCAGTGTCAACGGGATTTCCCCCACCCAGCACCAAATTCCCACAGTGGCCATTTGTCTTGAGCCTCCAGGACAGCCCCGTGGTGGCGCCATGAGTCCTCATTAGCAGGCACCAGAACCAGCCGGCAAATTCCAGGGTGTGGGATGGTGATCACACAAACGGCTCGAGGCTCTGCACCTGGAATGACAAGCGTGGCCTCATCCCCTCTCCACGCTCCTCCAAATGCCAACAGGCAGGTGAGCTCCTGATGCCACATTAGCACAGGGGTGAGTTTTTTTTTATTGGAGTTCAATTTGCCAACATATAGAATAACACCCAGTGCTCATCGCATCAAGTGCCCCCCTCAGTGCCCGTCACCCAGTCACCCCCACCCCCTGCCCACCTCTCCTTCCACCACCCCTTGTTCGTTTCCCAGAGTTAGGAGCCTCTCATGTTCTGTCTCCCTCTCTGATATTTCCCACTCATTTTCTCTCCTTTCCCCTTTATTCCCTTTCACTATTTTTTGTATTCCCCAAATGAATGAGGGGGTGAGTTTCGTTACTGACTGACTCCAGGGCAGTCCAAACGAGGAGAGCAATTAGGCCAAGCAGGGGAAGACAATGCGTCCCTTGACAAACACAATGATGACACAGGCGGAATCGCTGTGGCCCAAGGCAGAGCATGAAACCACAGCCCAGGGCTCCTGTGTGGGGTCTTTGGGCCCCCGCTGCCTGCCCTGGACACCTGTCACTCCCCCAGGGCCTCAGCCCCCACGGGGAAGAAACAACCAACACATCCGTGGAGTGAGAAGAAATTCCTCACTGAGACTGGCAGGTGCGGGGTTGTTTTTTTCCAGGAAAAATGTGAGTTGTGGAAGAAGAGTTTAAGGAAGTGCACACCGCTTTAACACAGTGATGGGAAGCCTCCTCCGTCTGTCCTCATGCTCCAGCCATTGGATCCCACAGATTTACCAAGACACCAGGCAGTGTGACACATCTAGGTGTTGGCATAGGCTGCTCCATGGAGTGCCCTTCCCCTCAGCTGTCAACACCCACTCGGGTGTGGCTCCTGACACTTGGCCCCACAGGCAGGGTCCCCTGGTGCTGTCATCTGGAGTCTGAGGGCATGGCTACTCCACTGGGCCAGAAGCTATGTGTCTCCAGTGCCCAGAAATCAGAGACTGCTAACATGCCACCTCCTGGGGCCTGGGGTTGACCCACACTCCTTCCCCCACAGAGGACCATCCCCTGACCAGGGGAGGAGAAATGCCAGAAATCAGAGACCAGCGCAAAGGACATCCCGCAAGAGCACAGAAGGTGACCAGGCCTGGACCCTCATTGGCCCAGGGCAGTCCGTGCCGGAGGGCTCTGGGGGTGCAACCGTCCGCTGAGAGCCATGAGCACACACGTGGGACGGGACCCCGATGGCTGGACTCTGGGCACAAATGGACATAACCTCTCCAAGCCTCGACGTCTCCATCCGTACAACGAGAAGGAAAGAAGTCACCTTAGGAAATGACGCGCATGTTGCTGGGGGCAGGGCAGACTAGGCCGGCAAAGGAGCTGGCGCAACATGGGTTCTCAGGGAGCGTCCTCAGCTCCGGTCAGCGGGCTGTGACCTGACCCCGCCCACAAGCTGTGACCCAGCTCTGGGCACTGTGACCCAGCTTGCACCATGCATGTGACCCAGCCCTGCCCACGAGCTGTGACCTGGCCCACCCCCCCAACGAGCTGGTCCCCAGCCGGTGTGCCTGCCCACTCACAGCCAGCGCCCATGATGCTTGTGAGGCTCCCCTGCCGCACTCCCAGGAACAGGGTAGAGTGCGTGTCCCCATGAGTGGAACGTCCCCCCCCCCGCCCTGGTCAGGTGCCGTGTCCTTGCAGGATGGCAACAACCCAGCTGTTTGCAGATGGACTGGCCTTCGCTCCCCTAGAGTCTGAATACACCCCAGTGCCAACCCCAGGCTGCCTCCCCATCCTGGGTGAAGGTGAGGGAGTGATTTCACATCCCTGAGCCCCCAGTGTGTTCATCTGTGAAGCGAGGAGATGCCACCAGGTGAGCGGGACGCCCTGAGCAGTAAGGGAGCTCACGGGTGTCGCATCCGGACCCCAGGAGCCTGTGTTACCTGCCTGGTACCTGAGTTGGGGACTCCCTGCTCCAACCTGGAGCCTCCCCGCCCCCCGCCCTGCTGTTCTTTGTGCCTTGGTTGCAACGTCACTGCCTTTTTTAAAAAGCTAATCCAATAGTTCATTTTTTTATGATTGTATTTATTTATTTGAGAGAGAGAACACGAGCACGGCTGGGACAGAGGGAGAGAGAGATGCAGACTCCTCGCTAAGCAGGGAGCCTGATACGGGACTCGATCCTAGGACCCCAGGATCACGCCCTGATAGGAAGGCAGATGCTCACCCACTGAGCCCCGCAGGTGCCCCTTAAAGGTTTTGCTTTTAAAGGTCTCATAGCTGAGCTGCCTTGGCTGAGTATCTATTAACTGGATGTTCTCCTCGATCGCAGGTCACACCCTGCTGTTTCTTCACGAGGAACTCCTGGGGCCACAGGCAGATGCCAGACTCCTAGCTCTCAACCCTGCACCCCAAAGTCTCCATTCACTTCATAGCCAACCTACAGAAATTGTTGGTTTTGTTTTGTTTTGTAATATAATCAGTCCCGTGAAAAGCAGGACAGAGTTCTGTCTGCGGGTGTACGGCCCTCATGGGTGTGTGCACACGTGTGCACGCAGACACGTGTGTCTAGGGGGGAGCGGCAGGGCTCCAGCACCACGGCCAGAAGGCAGAAGCATTTTCTGATACTTACAGCGTGAAGCTGAGGTGGCACGGGCTCTGGCAGTTAGTGACTTGCTCCCTGACAGGTGTTCAAGGGAGAGTCCAGGCGTGTCTGGTGGGAATGGGGTAGGAGGAATTCCTGCAGGTCGGCGGGGGACCGGGGGTGTGAGTGGAGGAACCCTAAGGAATCGTTCAAACATAGAACTTATCAAATGTGCAAGTGCCCAGGGCAGAGCTGGCCGGCGATGGAAGCTTGCAAAGTGGGTAATAATGTGCGCTGTTATTCTTATAGCCAATTCGAGCCGTGGTGGCCCTATCTCTCCTCCAGGTGGTGTTTACCATGAGCAGCAAAGCACTGCAGTCCCAGTGCCCAGGCCTGAAAATTGCTCCCGCTGTTTCACAATAGAAAAGAAAATGTTTTTAGGCTGAAAACCACATTTGCTGGTTATGAAAATGATTCAGAGTTTCTTCTTCTTCTTTTTTTTTTTTTTTTTTGGTATTGATTCCCAGCCTTCCTGTTTTATTGTACAAATACAGGCCCCAGGATGGAAGATGTATTACTGTGAATCTCTTCCCGGGAAATTGCTCGCATACAGATCGCTGTGCCACACTTGGATCCCCAGTCTACAACAAAGGCAGCAGGTGACCAAAAGGCGTCCAGGTCCTCTTTCTCTGTAGCAGGTGCACCGGGAGCCAGGGAAGCCCAGAGAGACCCCACGCAGGGCCTGGGGTTGCATGGAGCAGGGTGGGACTGGCCACGTCCCCAGGGAGGGACCACCCGGCCTCCAGTCAGGCTGCACACTGTGAGTGGAGCTTGCCATCATCTGATGGAGCTCAGGTGGCCCCCCTTGGGCAGGTACCACAAGGCCCTAATGGTCTCCTCAGTGAGGTCCTGCACCCCCTTCTCTCAGTACCACTAAATGACTGAGTAATGGCCCCATAAGTGGCCATCTGATTAGCCTGATCCCCAGAGAAGGGAGACCCTGACTGGGCAGTGTGTGCAAGGCGCACGCGTGGGAATCCCCATCCATCTCTGTCACCTGAGGAACCCATACTCATTAGTCAGCTCTGACAGGAGCTGCATGTCGTCGGAAAGGGAAGAACAGTGCTCCCCATCGTTCCGCATGGGCACAGAAGGCCTGCAGCCACCTCTCTCCCCAGTGAGGATGGGGATTCAATGTTGCCGGCCAATGGGAATCTCCACTGAAGGACACAACCCAAGACCCGGGACAGAGGAAGCTGTGTGGACAGAAGAGACCAAAGTGAGGAGGCCCCGGGACCTGCATGCACACTGACCCAGCGGGCTGGATCCTGGAGCATGGGCAGGGGTCAGTGAGGCCAGGAGGAGGGAACCAGGCTGATGACTCTTGTCCATTTTGCAGAGACAGGGACAATAGGCCCGAGGCTTGTACCCTAACCATCCTCCCGCCCCACTAACAGCTGAGAGCCCTGTGAGGACACTGGGCCCCACTGCCCCTCGGTGGGACCATCCGCTGCCTGGACTACCAGGTTGCCCCCGCCCCCTTCCCAAGCCACCGGGCCTTTCTGGCCTGCAGGACCCTGCTCGGTGGTCATTTCCCTCCTTCGTAGGGCTTACCCTCGAGGAAGGCACTTTCAGGCCGGCCTGCACCGAGCAGACACAAGAGCAGGTGCATCAGCCACCTCTGCATCTGGTCCTCCCTTGGAGCCCTCGGGCAGTAAGACATAGCTCCTGGGCGGCTGGGCTCGCTCTTGTGCCTGGATGGTCGTGGTGGGGAAGGCGTGATCCGGGAGCAGAAGGGGCGACACAGCCTCAGGACATTGGGGACACACGGCACGTAGGGTGGCAAGCGCTCTGTGATGTGCCGTGTGCAAACGTGAGGTCACCACACCGTGCGCCCAAAGCCGGTGCAGCATTGTGTACCCACCGTAGTTTGGCTAATCATGAAACTTTTTTTTTTAAGATTTTATTTATTTATTCATGAGAGACACAGAGAGAGGGAGGGACACAGGCAGAAGGAGAAGCCGGCTCCCTGAGGGAAGCCAGATGCGGAACTCGATCCCAGGACCCCGCAGTCACTCCCTGAGCCGAAAGCACACACTCAACCACTGAGCCACCCAGGCATCCCAAGATTTCATAATTTTAAAAAGCCTTTGAATAGTAGGGAGAATCCCATGTGAAGGGAATATTTTATTTTATCCCTTTCATAGGCTGTGCAAGTGGTGCCATTATTTTATTCAAGCTTTTTTTTTTATTGTTTTTTTCTCATGGTTGTCCTGAGTGGAGATTGGTTTAAAGTTTTTCTATTTCTGTGCTGATTTTGTCAAATTTTGGTATCCGTGTTACGCTAGTTTTATAAAAGGAATTTGGAAGGCATCCTTCGTTCTCTGGGCTCTGGGAGGGTTTAAATAGTATCAGGTTCATCTGTTGCTTGAACGTTTGAAGGAATTTACCTTTCAGACCATCTGGATTTGGTGCTTTCGTGGAGCGGTTGCTTTATTTATAACTTTCCTCAACTTCTTCCATTGTTTCTAGTCTGTTCAGATTCCCCATCTCTTATGGAGTCAGTTTCGATCGCATACAGTCCCTGGAATCTGTTTTATTTCACGGATGTCTTCCAATGAACGTCCACTGAATTTTGTGCAGAAGTTATTATTTCCTTTGGATCTGTGGTATTTTCTCTTGAAAATGGAGAGAAGCTCGAGCAGTACGCTTGACCTGTCTTTTTTTGTTATTTTATTTTTTTTTAATTTTCAAAATATTTTATTTAAATTCAACTTGCCTGTATATAGCAGAACACCACAAGCTCATCTCATCATGGGCCCTCCGTAACGCCTGTCACACACTCAAGCTTTCTCTGACAATTTACCAAGGTCATTGTGGGCTCCCCCAGGCTAGCTGCATCTTGATGTTATTTAGAGCTCCACCAGCTTAGTGGGTCTTCCTGAACTTTTTCTATCAGAGGCTTCATTCATCCTTTTTAATCCTTTAATCCTTTCCTTTAAACAGGCTCCTAAATCTCAGGTTCAGCTGAGGAGACAAGACATTCCACCTGCCAGAGACCAATGCCAGGTGGGAGACTCAGCCACGCAGATACTCAGGCAAGGCGTCCGGGAGCTGGTTGGGTGGATGGTCCCAGTGGGGCTGCAACAGGGCAGGCAGACAGGGCCCAGAAGGCATGTGGGAAGAGCCATGCTCGAGGCAGACCCGACTCCATGGCGGCCTCGTGAACCGTGCATCTCCAGGGCCAACCAAGCCCGTGAGCGAGCCCAGGGGAGTCTGGGGGTCTCTGTGGCTGGGGCTCCTCCTCCCCAAGCACAGACACCCTATTACATCATAGCATCCCCATCCCATGAGCTCCGGAAGGCAGGGAGGCCCGACAGAAAAGGAGGCCCTGCCCAAGGAGCAAGAGTTGTAGCTCGGGGAAACTCTCTCAGGCAGAGTTCACATAACCGCACTCCAGGATGGAAGCAAGCGAGGCCACGGGAGGCCAGGGCCTGTGGGGAGGTTTCTGTGGTCCCGCCTCCTCCTCCCCCAGCTTCAAACCAAGATGGGCTGGGCAGCTGGGAAGGGAGGTATGGGAATACCCTCAGGTCCCCCAGATGGTGCCGTGCCCCGATGTTACTGCAAATGGACTCAACCACCCACAGCTTACCAGAAAGGCGAGGGTGACTCACTAGGTGTCAGAGGAGGAGCTGCCAAAAATCGTCATGTGCTCTGCAAAACAAGCCCTGCTTGCCTGGTGTCCTCATCTTCGTTCCTGTCTGTGCTTAGGTCCCTGACACCCCTCCCCTCCAGACCTCATCTTCTCTCTCAGCCAGGAGTCATTTGCCAAGCAGTGATTTCTTCCATCTACCCCTGGGGGGTGGGTTTGCAAAGGGGCGTGTCTATCTTATCTTCCTCTGGAGTTAGATCATGTGGACCTGGGACCACTGGAGTTAGGAAGCAGACATCATTTGGGAAGGCTCGGCTGCTGAGGAGGGTGCAGGTGGGCACCAGCCCCCGTTCGGGTCCTCCTATGTCTCCGTGCCATGCTCATTTCCCCTCCACCGGCCAGAAGCCTTTCCGTCCCCGTTTCTACCCCGTGACCTGAAATGTTATGTCGCTTGTGTTCACGTGGGTCCTCTGCTCCTGGAGAGGCTCCTGCGCGTCCCTCATAACTCACACTTGGTGCAGGACCACCAGCCTGCTCTCTAGGCCCTGCCCTACCCACCCCATTTCCCTCATGCTCCCTCTTATTCCCTTGTCCTGGACACTCCTCCCCATAGCCATGCACTGAGCACGGATGCAAAACGCGGAAGCCCCATGGTTGAAAACATGATACTAGGCGAAAGCAGCCAGACACAGACCACATGCTATAAGGAATTCTATGTTGCACGAATCACACCATGGCTAAAAAAATAAATTTCTCAAAAATGCAGATGAAGAGAAAAAACAACGAAGAAATCAGCAGCCATGCTTCAGTTTATTCTCAAAACCTTGCAGTCCTGGTGTCCACGGCGTCCACAGCGTCTACTCGGGCGTCTATTGACTGAGGGGCACACCCTCTGTGACGCCTCCGGGGCACCAGCTACACGTTCCCTTCTGCTGCCTGCACCACGTCAGCTTGCTCCCAAACTACTGTTAGACATTTATTTTATTTTGTCCCGTCTTTTGCTCGAGGCTGTGGTTGTTTTTAAAGATGTTCACAAAATTTTTGAAATACCTTCCTTCAGGAGACGAAAGTAATTCCTCCCCAACACACGCACACCACCCCCACCTGTGAGTGTGGGCTGGACTCAGGGAGTGCTTCTAATGAGAGAAGAAAATGGAAGTGAAGGGTCATGATATTCAAGACCCAGTCATGAAAGCCCACTAGCCTGCTCTCTCTCGGAGCTGTCAGTGTGCGGGAGGCCAGGTGCCACATCATGAGGACACACAAGCAGCCCTGTAGAGGTCCACACGGTAAGAAACTGAAGCCTGCTACCACAACCAGCACAACCTCTTGTCTGTGCTCTCGTTAGAAGGAGCCGAGGCCTCTTGTTTGTAGCCACCTTGGAAAGAGCCAAGGCCTCTTGTCTATGGCCACATGAGCAGCCACCTTGGAAGAAGCCGAGGCCTCTTGTCTGTGGCCACCTTGGAAGGAACCAAGGCCTCTTTTCTGGGTGGCCTCCTTGGAAGGAGCCAAGGCCTCTTGTCTGTGGCCACCTTGGAAGGAGCCGAGGCCTCCTGTCTACAGCCATGGGAATGAGCCACCTTAGAAGTAGAACTTCCTGCCTTCACCCTTGAACCTCATAAGAGACCCTGAGCCAGAACCATCCAGCTGAGGCTACTCCCAAGTCCCTGACCCACAAGAAGTAGGGGACATAAATAATCATTCTAAGCTGCTAGGTTTTGGGGGGTAATTTGTTATTCAGCAAGCAATAGCTAATTCAAAGTCCTCCCTCACGTGTTTGGTTATCATTTGTTGAACTGTGTTTTCCAGAATGAGGACATTAAACCTGGTGAAAAGCTCTAACTCATGGGCAGAGCTTCCCACTTACAGGTGTTGCTTTGGGACTCTTAGGTCCACTCTGCTCTGGGGTCATTCAATGTGTGTGAAAGAGGACAGTGATGTACCCGTTGAGAAGCAGAGGGGAGAAAAGGGAGTGCCCGTGCAGATGGTAGGCTCTTCCCTGCTTCACTGCTACTCCAAGTCCATCTAGGCTCCAGAGGGCACACAAAGGCCCTCACTTGTACCCCCTGCCCCAGCTCTGCACCAGTAGCAAGAGAGCAGTGTAGACATTCATGGATGAGCAAGTGTGGCCGCCTTCCAGCAACACTTCATCTACAAATAGGGCCAGTAAAGAATAAAGAACAGGTGGCATGTCAGATCTGGTCCATGAGTCTTCATTTGTCTACTCCTGCTTTAAAAGATGAGACAATTTTCCTGCCCTCTGTCCCATCTTTTTCTTCCCTTTGTCGCAGGCTGTGATGATAGCCTTATTTTTTAGTTATTTTTGTGGTTCACTTTATAACAACATAAAAAATACAAGGAACCGCGAGAGTCAGTGTCAGGAGGGTGAGAAGACAAGCCACAGAGCGGGAAAAAATACTTGCAAAAGACACATGGGCTAAGGGACGCTTATCCCAAATATACCAAGACCTCTGGAGACTCAACTAAACCAGAGTTAAAAGTGAGCCAAAGACCTGGAGAGAAAGCTCACCAAAGAGGATGCACAGATGGCAAGTCAGCACAAAAGGAAAGATGCGCCATGTTGCGGGCTGTCAGGGAAGCACACGCAGAAACAGTGGTGGCAGACCGCCACGCACCGACGGGAGTGGCCGAAACCAGAACACACACAGTACCCGATCCCGGGGAGGACGCAGAGCTGCAGGAACCTGCAAAATACGGCCGCTCCAGAAGGCGCCGTGTGGTTTTCTTACAAAAACTAAGATCCCTCTTGCCGTGGGATCCTACTGTCACACTCTTGGTATTTGCCCCAAAGAGCTGAAAACTTATGTCCACACATAAGCCTGCACACAGACGCTCACCGCAGCTTCATTTGCTTCAACGTGGATGGAACTGGAGGGTATTATGCTGAGTGAAGTAAGTCAATCAGAGAAGGACAAACAGTGTATGTTCTCATTCATTTGGGGAATATGAATAATAGTGAAGGGGAATATAAGGGAAGGGAGAAGAAATGTGTGGGAGATATCAGAAAGGGAGACAGAACATAAAGACTTCTAACTCTGGGAAATGAACTAGGGGTGGTGGAAGGGGAGGAGGGCGGGGGGTGGGGATGAGTGGGTGACGGGCATGGAGGGGGACACTTGACGGGATGAGCACTGGGTGTTATTCTGTATGTTGGTAAATTGAACACCAATAAAAATTAATTTATTAAAAAAAAAAAAAAAGAATCACTACGACATGGAAGCACCCGGGGTGCGCTTCCACGGTGCTTCAGCAGGTGAACCCGCAGCCCATCCAGGGAGCAGAACGTTCCTCGGTACTAAAGACATGAGCTGTCAAGCTGTGGAAACCATGGCAGGGCCTTCAGGGCAGATCACTTAGTGGAGGAAGCCCGTCTGAAAAGGCTCTGCGCTGCATAATTCCAACCATATGACGTTCTGGGAAAAGCATGGCTACGGAGACGGTAAAGGATGGGTGGTCGCCAGGGGCTGGAGGGAGGGAGGGAGGGAGAGAGGGAGGGTGGAGCAGGTGGAGCACAGAAGAGCTTTCAGGCAGTGAGCAAAAATATGCAAATGTACAGATGAACGAGGCAAAAATACACGCCAGGGGAGGTGTTGTCTGAACAGCAAGCAAAACGGGCCATCGCCCTTCCTGCCTGGAGCTTCTATTCCAGCTTATATTCCAGGCCACAGAAAGACAAAAACAAAATAAGTAAGTAAAATATGCAAGAGGGATAATATGTGTGATGGAGCAAAATTAACCCAAGGAGAGGGCTGGGGACAGGGGTGGCCAGGTGCTGGTGCACATGGTGAGGAGGAAAGCCCTCACTGCAGAGGCAACACCTGAGCAAAACTCAGGAGCAGGGAGGGGGATGGGAGGGATTTCTGGGCAGAGGGACAGCAAGTGCAAAAGCCCGGAGGCCCCAGCAAGAAGGCCAGGGTGGCTGGAGCAGAGGCCAGAGGCTAGAGGGCAGAGGGCAGAGGGCAGAGGGCTGTAGGAGGTGGACCAGCGAGGTAACCATGTCAGCCTGTGGGCCCTTTCAAGTTGCAGTAAGGACTCGGTTTCTACTCTGAGCGGAGGAACGTCACGGGCTGGATCCCGGCCTCATCTGCTGCCGCCGTGCTGGATGCAAACAGACAGGAGCTGTGGGCAGCAGTGGAGAGGTGGGGAGGGGGCTGTTAGGTAATGCAGGAGTGGCTGGGGTGGCTCCAACCAGGCTCAGGATGCTGGCAAGGGGTTGGCGTCTGGTTTTGCTCAGGAGAAACAGCCTAAGGGACCCGCTGGCAACTTGAGGTGCACAACTAGGGAAGAAGGTGAAGCTAGTGGTTCTCTAGGGTGGGGAAGGGGCAGGAGGCATGGGGTCTGGGGTGTCAGGGATCAGGTGCCTCCAGCCTCTGCCCAGTTGGGGGGGTGGAGAGGACGCCTGATGTCTAGGGGAGACATCTGAGCTGGCAGGTAGCACCCGGAAATGTGTGTCACAGCTCTGCTTATAACAGCACAGAAATGGAAACAGTCTGTGTGACCAACAGCACAAGTTTGGGTAAATAAATCATAAGAGCAATAGACAGAAGAGTACGCATCCCCCCAAAATGATGGTTACGAAGGCTCTGAGGAGCGTGAAGAGCAGCTCTGATGTGTTGTGAAGAGCAGAACGGGATAAAAAGGAGGCAAATTTAGAAATTGGACACAGAGTCACGCCTGGGAGCCTCACCGGGTGAGCATCTGCCTGCGGCCCAGGGCATGACCCTGGGGTCTCAGGATCAAGTTCCACATCGGGCTCCCCACCAGGAGCCTGCTTCTCCCTCTGCCTGTGTCTCTGCCTTTCTCTGTGTGTCTCATGAATAAATAAATAAAAATCTTAAAAAAAAGGAAAAGAAATTGGCCAAAGAAAAAGGCAAAAAAGAATATACCAACATATGCATTATAACAGGATCAAACGTGAGAACTGGAATGACTTTTTTCCTGAGACAGAAATTCTCTGTAGCGACATTACAGCCCCTTTACAATCAATTTCCATAAACAGAAGGGACAGTTTAGCTCTGTGTGACTTATTTATAAGAACCGAACCAGGATGATAAAGACTCTCCCAACTCACGTCCCATAAATGATTCAGGACCCGGAAACACTTACTCTAGAGCCAGATGGACTGAGGGGGTCCTCGTCACCATCCATCAGCCCGTGACTGCTGTCGCAAAGGAGAAAAATGAGCCTCGCTTCGTGTGACGGTAGAGAGCAGAATGGAGGGCAAATGGGAAGTGTCACTCTGTTCTGCCTGAGAAAAGACTGTCTAGGAGTGAACACTTCCCAGGAATAGACGGGGCCGCCTGTAAGGTGAGGAGCACACCGTCGCCAGAGGTATTCAAGCCGAAGTCACAGCTGATACCAACAAGGAGGTTGAAAGAAGATGGGGCAGGAAGCAAGGGGATATGGGGGCGACCCTGGGCTGTGGCCCTTCTAGCTGACCCTGGGCTGTTCATTGTTCTTTGACTCCGAAGCCAGGAAAAACCAGTCTTTGATGGAAGGCTATGTTCGTTTGCAATCACGAGATGTCCAGGGGAGGAGGGCACACCGTGTTTCACTCCAGGAAGGGCCCTCCCCTCCAGGGATGCCAGGCTGAGAGGAGGGAGCTGCTGCATTTCCCCAGGAAGCCCCGGGAAGAGCCGATCAATAAAACCCATCGGGCTCGTCACCTCCTCGAAGCACTTTGTGTGTTCATTTATCCTGGGCCTGGGAGTGATTTGTCAGGGCCTTTTTCCCAAGGACTCAGGGAAAATAAAACAACTTTCCATTCCAATTCTCTTTCACTTTCATTTCTTCAAATGCATGTTTGCTGTTTATCTCAAACTCCTGGGCAGCCCAGGGGCTGTTCAGGATGATGTTATCATGGGCAACATGTGCCTCGCAGCCACGGCGCCTCATGGCCAGTGAGCCTCCAGCCCTGGCTGCAGGGGAGAAATCATCAGACGCCCATGACCAAGAACTGACTTGGGGTGATGATGAGACAATCCTAGCAAACAGAAAGGTGAAAACAACCCCTCCAAAGTCCTTAAACAATTATTTAGATAAATCATTTTTAATTTTTTTTTAAATTTTGGGGGCACCTGGAGGGCTCAGCGGTTGAGCATCTGCCTTCAGCACAGGGGTCCTGGGATCGAGTCCCAGTTGGGTTCCCCGCAAGAAGCCTGCTTCTCCCTCTGCCTGTGTCTCTGTCTCTCTCTCTCATGAATAAATAAATAAAATCTTTAAAAATTTAATTTTAAAAATCTATATTAAAAAATTATTCAGATAATTTTTTTAATTAAAAAAATTATTTAGAGAATTATAGAATCCCCACTCCCCTGACCCCTCAGCCAGGGCTATGAGCAGCAATGCAGGGAGCTGGGTGTGGTGGCTGCTTTCCCAGCAACAACACTCGATAAAACTACACCATCTCGACCAGGACATTGACATTCATACAACCCAGTGACCTTGTTCAGATTCTGGCTTATCGTACTCATTCTGTGTGAGCGTGTTAGTTGTACTCAGCATCCGAGGTTCATGTAGTAACCCCACAGTGGAGCCGGGGGCCGTGCCTTCCCCCTGGGCACCTGTTTGTTTGGTTGGGCTTTTTTTAAAGATTTTATTTATTTATTCATGAGAGACCCAGAGAGAGAGACAGAGACACAGGCAGAGGGAGAAGCAGGCTCCCTGTGAGGAGCCCAATGCGGAACTTGATCCCAGGACCCCGGGATCATGCCCTGAGCTGAAGGCAGACGCTCCACCCGCTGAGCCCCCCAGGTGCCCGTGCACCTTGTTTTTGAAGAAACTACCAGACTGTGTTCCAAAGGGGCCTCACCGTTCTGCGTTCCTGCTGGCTGTTGTGGATGGTTGGCTTCACGGGAGCAGCGAACAGCGGGCAGGCCTTGCGGGGACACCCGTACCTAAGTGCCTGGTCTCCCCCAGGAGACCTCAGGAGGCCTGGGAAGACGGGACCAAGGCTCCTCTGAAGACTCACGCTGCCTGCAGCCAAGCCGCTATCTTTTGCTGGTTGGGTTTTCTGTGGCTTGCATCCAAAAGCTCCCTAGCGTGCACAGTTTTTGAGGCTTTCCCAACACACAACTGATCCAGGAAATGATGCACTTGCTTATGGGACCTGCTTTGACGAGTGTAGACGTTCAAACCCTCCCGTGACGCCATCACCGCGCACCAGGTGCTAAACATGCCTGTCGCCTCCCCAAATGTCCATGTGTTCTTTTGTGCGTCAAGAAGATCCATCTTCTCAACGTGTTTGAAGGCGCACTGCTCTGCACTGGCAGCTCCCGGGCTCTACAGACGCAGGAGCTCTGCACACCCCTCCAAGTGCCAGCTGTCCTCGCCTGTGGATGGGGGAGCCAGGGCCCCTGGTCTTTGCTTTTAAGGAGGCCACACCCGCGAAGGTCTCAGGAGGTGAAGCAGATGGGGGTCTGTGGGTCAGGTGCCCCAGGAGAAGCCCGACCCCACAGCCACCGTGCTCTGTGACCCATACCCTGCGCTCAGGGCCCCGGCCCTGTCCCCCCACTTGGGTGCACGGACACCCCTCACATGCACCTCTGTGTACGACGAACACAGGGACAAGCTAACCTTGAGGCTGGCATGAGCTTCAAGGGGCTCTTCCGACCCTGGGCCACAGCTCTCACCTGCTCATGGACCCCATGGCAGCCCCCGGAAGTCAGCATATCTGCTTGCCAGCTGCACATGGCACAGCCTGAAGCCACCAAGGGCCCGACCCCTGTTTGTGCAGTGAATCGACCTCAACTTGCCAATCTGTGCAATGGGCACACACCAACTGATGCTCGCTGGCTTCCAGGGCCAATTCCATGACTCCGAGGGGATCCCAGACCCCTCTGGGTGTTTCCCGCCTCCCATCTGCTCAGGGGCAGCGGCTGTGTGGCTGTCCCACCCAAAGAGCAGTGCTGGTGCCCTGTTCAGGCTGAAGCTGCCTGTGTTCGTGCCAGGTTCCACGTAAACTGGCACAGGCTGCTTCTGGATCAGCTCAGGTGTTCCAAATGGGTGCAGGACCCAGTTAACGCCTGAAGGGAGGACTTCCTTTAAAAATGGACACAGAGGAACCTCCACACAGTTTTCCAGAGTGGCTGCACCGGTTCACATTCCCACCAACAGTGTAAGAGGGTTCCCTTTTCTCCGCATCCTCTCCAACATTTGTGGTTTCCTGCCTTGTTAATTTTCCCCATTCTGACTGGTGTGAGGTGGGATCTCATTGTGGTTTTGATTTGTATTTCCCTGATGGCAAGTGATGCAGAGCATTTTCACATGTGCATGTTGGCCATGTCTATGTCTTCCTCTGTGAGATTTCTCTTCATGTCTTTTGCCCATTTCATGATTGGATTGTTTGTTTCTTTGCTGTTGAGTTTAATAAGTTCTTTATAGATCTTGGAAACTAGCCCTTTATCTGATACATCATTTGCAAATATCTTCTCCTATTCTGTAGGTTGTCTTTTAGTTTTGTTGACTGTATCCTTTGCTGTGCAAAAGCTTCTTATCTTGATGAAGTCCCAATAGTTCATTTTTGCTTTTGTTTCTTTTGCCTTCGTGGATGTATCTTGCAAGAAGTTACTGTGGCCGAGTTCACAAAGGGTGTTGCCTGTGTTCTCCTCTAGGATTTTGATGGACTCTTGTCTCACATTTAGATCTTTCATCCATTTTGAGTTTATCTTTGTGTCTGGTGCAAGAGAGTGGTCTAGTTTCATTCTTCTGCATGTGGATGTCCAATTTTCCCAGCACCATTTATTGAAGAGACTGTCTTTCTTCCAGTGGATAGTCTTTCCTCCTTTATCGTGTATTAGTTGACCATAAAGTTCAGGATCCGCTTCTGGGTTCTCTATTCTGTTCCATTGATCTATGTGTCTGTTTTTGTGCCAGTACCACACTGTCTTGATGACCACAGCTTTGTAGTACAACCTGAAATCTGGCATTGTGATGCCCCCAGCTATGGTTTTCTTTTTTAAAATTCCCCTGGCTATTCGGGGTCTTTTCTGATTCCACACAAATCTTAAAATAATTTGTTCTAACTCTCTGAAGGAAGTCCATGGTATTTTGATAGGGATCGCATTAAATGTGTAAATTGCCATGGGTAACATTGACATTTTCACAATATTAATTCTGCCAATCCATGAGCATGGAATATTTTTCCATCTCTTTGTGTCTTCCTCAATTTCTTTCAGAAGTGTTCTATAGTTTTTAGGGTATAGATCCTTTACCTCTTTGGTTAGGTTTATTCCTAGGTATCTTATGATTTTGGGTGCAATTGTAAATGGGATTGACTCCTTAATTTCTCTTTCTTCAGTCTCATTGTTAGTGTATAGAAATGTCATTGATGTCTGGGCATTGATTTTGTATCCTGCCATGCTGCCAAATTGCTGTATGAGTTCTAGCAATCTTGGGGTGGAGGCTTTTGGGTTTTCTATGTAGAGTATCATGTCATTGGCAAAGAGGGAGAGTTTGACTTCTTCTTTGCCAATTTGAATGCCTTTAATGTCTTTTTGTTGTCTGATTGCTGAAGCTAGGATTTCCAGTACTATGTTGCATAGCAGTGGTGAGAGTGGACATCCCTGTCTTGTTCCTGATCTTAGGGGAAAGGCTCCCAGTGCTTCCCCATTGAGAATGATACTTGCTGTGGGCTTTTCGTAGATGGCTTTTAAGATGTCGAGGAAAGTTCCCTCTATCCCTACACTCTGAAGAGTTTTGATCAGGAATGGATGCTGTATTTTGTCAAATGCTTTCTCTGCATCTAATGAGAAGATCATATGGTTCTTGGTTTTTCTCTTGCTGATATGATGAATCACGTTGATTGTTTTACGAGTGTTGAACCAGCCTTGTATCCCAGGGATAAATCCTACTTGGTCATGGTGAATAATTTTCTTAATGTACTGTTGGATCCTATTGGCTAGTATCTTGTTGAGAATTTTTGCATCCATGTTCATCAGGGATATCAGTCTGTAATTCTACTTTTTGGTGGGGTCTTTGTCTGGTTTTGGAATTAAGGTGATGCTGGCCTCATAGAACGAATTTAGAAGTACTCCATCTCTTTCTATATTTCCAAACACCTTTAGTAGAATAGGTAGATGCAATGAAACGCCAGGACACCTGCACCCCGATGTTTATAGCAGCAATGTCCACAATAGCCAAACTGTGGAAGGAGCCTCGGTGTCCATCGAAAGATGAATGGATAAAGAAGATGTGGTTTATGTATACAATGGAATATTCCTCAGCCATTAGAAAGGACAAATACCCACCATTTGCTTCAACGTGGATGGAACTGGAGGGTATTATGCTGAGTGAAGTAAGTCAATTGGAGAAGGACAAACATTATATGTTCTCATTTATTTGGGGAATATAAATAATAGTGAAAGGGAATAGAAGGGAAGGGAGAAGAAATCAGTAGGAAATATCAGAAAGGGAGACAGAACATAAAGACTCCTAACTCTGGGAAACGAACTAGGGGTGGTGGAGGGGGAGGAGGGCGGGGGGTGGGGGTGAATGGGTGATGGGCACTGAGGGGGGCACTTGACGGGATGAGCACCGGATGTTATTCTCTATGTTGGCAAATTGAACACCAATAAAAAATAAATTTATTATTAAAAAAATAAAAATGGACACAGAATGCAGGGAAACACTTGCTCACATTCAGCAGCTCATGAGAGGACATGACAAAAGCCACAAGTGGGCAGCAGAGGAGATGCATAGGGCAAGGCCAAGCATGTGAGCTTCTGTCCCCGTGGAGTTGCGGTGCATCACTCCCGACCCCCCACCCCACCCTGGGGTGGATGTGTTCCCTAGCCCCCAGACCCCTGACTCCACAGAAGAGAGGCAGACATTGCTGAAGACACTCCATAGATGGGAGGTGAAGCCGGGGTGCGGGGTACCCTCCTCTCCCCTCCCCACCCCTGCCTCTCAGCACTCAAATCTCAATGAGACCCAGGAAGCTGGGGATCCGGGGATATACTGTTTGCAGGGGCTGGCCAACCCCCAGCCCACTCCGCCCTGTGACAGAGAAGAGAGCGGAGGAAGGCCAGAGAATAAATCTGAGAGCCAACAGGTGTCCCTAACCACCTCCCTAACCAGACCCCTAATCAGATCCTTAACCAGGTCCCTAAACAGCCCTTTAACCTGATCCCTAACTGGTCCCCTTAACCATATCCCTAACCTGATCCCTAACCAGCTTCCTAACCAGATCTGTAACTGGCTCGCTAACCAGATTCCTAATTAGCTCTCTCACCAGCCTCCCCACCATCTCCCTCACCAGACCCCTAACCAGACCTCTCACCAGATCTCTAACCTGATCCCTAACCAGACCCCTAAACCAGAACAACAAACAGGCCCTGCCTTTGGTATTAAAAATCTGTGATTGGATTACGGCGATTCAATCTGTGGGAAGACGCTAGTATTCGGTGGAACCACATGAAACTGCCAAGTGTTTTTAGGTCCAAAGCTGCCCAGTTTGGGCCAAACTGCCAACGCACAGGGTCTGTCTGGAGGGAGCAGGGAACCTGATGGCTGTGACTGCCCCAAGACCACAGGGAGATGGAAGCAGCAGTGGCACTTCGTGCCCTGACCCTGCAAGAGTTAGAGAACTCTGTCTATGCGCACCCATCTGAAAAGCTGTAAAAATACAAACATTTTTCACCGATGCCTGCAGTGCATCATGCAAGCACTTTGTTCTGAGGTTAGTGTTCTGACAGGGGCGGCAGGGGAGGGCAGCTGGACCCCAGGGGGAGGCGGGGAGGCTGAGGGAATGGTAGGGAGGCAAGAGCAGACAGGTACACTGGGCCAGCAGCCCGTCCAGCGATCTGGGGTTGGGGGGATGTCTGTGGCCTCAGAACTCAGCCTCCACCCCGACTGTGGTCGGCTCATTCCCCATCACCGCATCAGTGCTGTCGTGAAGCCCAGCATTAGGGGCCCCGCCAGCACCCCGACCGTGGGGTTCCCCGGATGGGGTGCCACCTGACCCAGAAGGTCATCATTTTCCTCGCAGGAATATTGGTCTTTGCAGACCAGCTCCAAGCCTTAGATGACTCGCTAAAAGGAGGAGGAATGACCTCAGGATCTGGGAGCACAGAAGGGTCAGCCACCTGGAGGATGCCCACGCTGCCCCAGTGACCAGCTATGTGGACTTGGGTGTGTGACTCAGGCTCTCTGAGCCTCAGGGATTCACTGGATGCAAAAATGGGGGTGTCGTGGCCATTTACTGTGAGGATTGATGTGAGAGGATTTGAGGATTTCCTTGAAAGTGACGCAAGGCTGTGTGGTAGCCTCTGTGCTTATTCCGACAACAGCACGGTTTAGGGCGATTCCAGTCTGCCTTGTGGCCTCTGGAAGCTGGTGACCCTTTCCACCGTTATGTCTTCCCCTAGGAGTCACCTCCAGGCAGAGGGGCCCACACTCAGTCCCTGGCACCGGTTTGGGCTCCTCAACCAGGGGAGCCAAGTCCAGGGGCCACCTGCCTCACCCCTGCTCCTTCCCACGACCGCTCTGAAAAACGACGAGTCCCCTTGCTGCCAGGAGACGCACGATATTGAAATCACTCCCCTAATCTTTATGCGATTGCCTTCTCACTGATAGAAATATCGCCTCTTGCTGAGTATTTATTGTCTGCTTCTCTCTGAAAGTATTGACTTTATGTAACAGTTTGATATACATCAAATCCTTTACGGATTTAATAAACTCCTCTGGTCAGCCTTCTGTTGTGAACACAATGAGATTTATGATCGTCTTGGTGTAAAACCCTTTTTCCTTGAAATTTTCTACTTCCAGATATCAAAAGATAAGAAAGGGAGCATTTATCATCTTGCAAATCATGCCCCATGTCTGCCTGCCGGGTGTGAGTCAGAGATGACTAGTGGTTTAAGGACTAAAGTATGACAAATGCCTGGTTGCCGAACAGCTGGGGTTTAAGCAAAAAAAAAAAAAAAAAAAAAAAAAAAAAAGAAAAGAAAAAAGAAAAAAAGAAAGAAAGAAAAAAGAATTCCTCCTCTTCCCCTCAAAAAGGATTTGTCTTTACGATTAATCATGAGTACGTCTGGGGCAGAGAGTAGCCTAATTTGAGTCAGATGTGTCCCCATGGCAGGACTTGGCAGAGGTTAACAGGTGGGGTGCATCAAGGATGCATTTAGGGCATGCCAGTAGCTGGTGAGTGCTGGGAACCCGCAGCCTGAAGCCGCTATGGAGCAGGACGGTGCAGGAGCAAAGAGGCAGGAGGACCTCTGTGTGCACTCTGACCTCCCCCCAGTGCCCCTGCTCCTTCTGGGGCTGTCCCTGAGGCTCCGACCCCGAGGGATGGGCTCACCTGTGTGTACCTGCCTCTGGAGGTGCACCCCAGCCCTTCTCTTTAGTACTTGAGAAGAAGGCAAGATTGAAGGACTGTGTGCCAGGGAAAGAGAAAGAAAGAAAGAAAGAAAGAAAGAAAGAAAGAAAGAAAGAAAGAAAGAAAGAAAGAAAGAAAGAAAGA
Source organism: Nyctereutes procyonoides (assembly GCF_905146905.1). Lineage (NCBI taxonomy): Eukaryota > Metazoa > Chordata > Mammalia > Carnivora > Canidae > Nyctereutes > Nyctereutes procyonoides. The sequence continues at coordinate 58,496,927 of NW_026575140.1, read as the reverse complement.
AAGAAAGAAAGAAAGAAAGAAAGAAAGAAAGAAAGAAAGAAAGAAAGAAAGAAAGAAAGAAAGAAAGAAAGAAAGAAAGAAAGAAAGAAAGAAAGAAAGAAAGAAAGAAAGAAAGAAAGAAAGAAAGAAAGATAGATTCCGGCCTAGGTTGCCCAGAAGAGGGAAAACCGGGTGCAGCAGGTATACGGGTATTTACAATTCTCTGTACTATCGTGAAGGAAACACAGCTCTGTGAGCAGGATGAGAGAAGGTCAGGAGGGAGAAGCCCCCAGGGCATACTGGATGCTTCCAGGATGACTGGTGGGAGAAGCCGGGATGTGGAGAAGACACAGAAAGGGGAGATGGAGTGAGTCTCATGAAAATAAATGCAGGGTGGAAGGTGGTTTTCCACATTCAACTGCGTTTCTCACTGTACCTGTGATGTCTGTTCTGAGAGCCTGTTAATTCTGTGCTTTCTGGCCACAGTGAGTGGAGGAGCCACAGGGGCCGCATGGGTTTCCGTCCTCCTGGATGACATCCCCCGCCCGCCCCCATTATCCTGTGAGGATGTTATGGCAGGTCTCTCCTCCAACACTCAAAATGCCTCCAGATTTAAGAGTTTCATAGTCAGCTGAGTAATTAAAAAAAACAAAAAAAAAACAAAAAAGCTGCTTGCACGTCGATTGGCAAAAATGGGGTCCATGACACAATATGTTATGATTTTTTAAAAGATTTTATTTATTTATTCATAAGAGACGCAGAAAGAGAGGCAGAGACATAGGCAGAGGGGGAAGCAGACTCCCTGCTGGGAGCCCGATGAGGGACTCGGTCCCAGGACCCCCGGGTCATGCCCTGAGCTGAAGGCAGATGCTCAACCACGGAGCCCCCCAGGTGCCCCAACTTTTTAAAATAAATTAATGTATTAAGCAACTTCTGGCACTTCCACATGGTGTATAACAAATAGACACAATTTTTGCAGAAAAAATTAAAATTTGCATGTATTTCCCTTACAGGAGAAAACATTTATACTCAATCAGGTTAAAAAAAATCATAGAAAAAGAATCCGTCCAGCATAATTCCAGTTAAGGAAGCAGTGTGTGTAAGAGCAAAATGCATAAAAGGGAGAAAACATATGAAACACTATAGACTAAAATGTAAATAGTGTTTCTATCTAAAGAGTAGAATCATGAGTGCCTTCTGTCTTTTTATGACATAGTAATTTTTTAACCTATAAAATGTATGTAAATATATATATAAATAAAATATAAATGCACACAGGTGTGTGTTTTAATCTATTATATGTGTTGCAAATATCTGCTTTCATTCTGGGGTTGGTCTTCGGATTTTATTTGAGACTTTTGCTCTGTCGGGAGGTTGAATGTTCATGTAGCTACGTGTACGAATCTCATCCTGCACAGCTTTGGGGTTTTGTGTATTGCATTTCCAACCCAAGATGATAAAATTATTCTCCTAAACTTTTTTTTTTTAGTTCTATTGTGATGTGGATTTTTTTTTTGAACCATTAGGGATTAATTTTAAGGTAAAGTGTGAGATAAGGATCTAAAACGTATTTTGTTCCAGATACCTCACAGGATGCCCGACATGGATTCCTTAAATAGATGATCCCCTTTGCTCTTGATTTAGAGCAGCTCTTTTATTATATGAGACATTTCCTCACAAACGTGAGTCTGTTCCTAGATTCTCTGTTCCGTTCCGCCGATTTGTGAGCCCATTTGTGTGCTAATGTGTTTTAATTATTTTTGGAGCTTCACAGCACAAATTCCAAAGAGCCAGTGTTGGACACGTTCCCCGAGTCAAAAATTGGCGGAAAATAATAAAGAGGGGAACGAATGAGAAGGAGAGATGGGAAGTCCTCGAGAGTAGCCGCCTGGGGTTGGGGGTTGGGGTGCGGGGCAGGGAGCGGGGTCAGGATGGAGTGTCTGGTGGCTCTAACCACACCCGTCACGTTCTAACACAGAAGCAGGGGCTGGCTCACAGGTCTGCATTGTTTTGTTGTTTAGTATTATCCTCTATAGCTGGTAGTATGTACGGTGTTTTTTGCATTTATCAATTATTTCATTTTAACAAAGAAGAATAAAGAGCCCTGGAGGGCATCCCCCAGAGGACAGGAGGCCCAGCCCCCCTGCCCCCCGACGTCACCCTCTGAGGGCAGCCCCCAGAAGAAGGCAGTGGCTGCTGACAAAAATCGCCACCTCCTTGAAGGTCATAACAAGCTCGGCAATAGGCTTACATGGGTGGAGAAGGGAACCGCAACCTGGGCACAAGTGAAGCAATGAGGTAAAAGGGAGATTACGAAGAGGAGCCATCAGGCATCCAAGATGAAACAAAGAGGTCAGAAAACCCTAAGAGTCAGCAGAGAAACGAACCAAGACACTGGGGGCAGCTGAACAGAGAACTGGGGACCATGGGGACAAGACAGACACAGCCAGAGGGGCTGGGAGATGGGAAAACGCAGAAGAGGGAGCCTGAGGGGCTCAGTGGGTGACCGTCTGCCTTTGGCTCAGGGCGTGATCCCGGGTCCTGGGATCGAGTCCCACTTCGGGCTCCCCACAGGGAGCCTGCTTCTCCCTTTAGTGTCTCTGCCTCTCTCTGTGTCTCTCATGAATAAATAAATAAAATCTTTAAAATAAAAAAATTTTAAAATAAAAATAAATAAAAACTAAAATGTAGAAGAAAAGCTGACAGGTGTGGAGAGAGACCCCATGGCTCTGACAGGCAGCCCCAGAGGGCAGGTGGACGTGACCCACAGCCTTGAGGACATCAGAGCCGGGAATCTCGCAGAACCTCAAGAAGCCCCGAGACCTCAGATCTGAGCACTGCACCCAGTGTCCAACAGGACACATGAAAACCACCTGGTTCATGATGGTGAGACTGAGGACACACGGGGTGGAGGGAAACACCGCAGCACCGACACTTCATCTCATTTCGACATTTCGCCTCATTTTGTCTTTGCACGACCTTGAGGTGAGTCGTGATAGCGTTGCCTTGGAGGAGGAGAGTGCCCATGTGTCGGGACGCAGGGGAGCCCTCGAACCCAGACACCTGACCCCAAAGCTCATGCTCCTGGTAGCCGGCTGGGAGGACAGACCCAGGCCACCAGCAGGGGGACATGGGGATCCCTGCCCCGAGTGTGTCCCGGGGCTCCCGCCTCCAGAAGCACCTCCTCTGACCTCGAAAAACAGGCTGAAAAAAAAAAAAGCCAGAATAAGCTATCCGGATTTCCTGCGACCGCTTCAATAACTGACATGACATTGTGAAGGACACGCCAGCGCGCGTAATCTCCCCTGACAAGTCGTTAAGTATTTATAGAAACATTTCCTCCTGGCCCTGCTTAAGGGAAGCACTGTATCTAATTTCCTCGGGAGCCGTGTGCTGGGGCAAATCACAAGGATAATCTGTCATCCTAAACAGCAACGAATATTCAACCTGGAAAGAGTTGCTTGTTTAGCAAAGTCGCCAGACAGTAACAGGTTTTCCTTTGTCGTAGCTTTGCAATGAAAAGCCCCGGGGGTGGGGGACATGGGTGGGATGTGAGTCCATGGGGTGTTGGGTTCCCATGTTCCCAGGATGGGGGAGAGCTCCAGGCCCAGCCGAGCGCTGGGAGCTGGGAAATCATGGATGATGGGAATAGCGTGCTGCAGGGAGTCTGCTTGAGATTCTTTCATGTTCCCTCTGCCCAACCCTGTCCACCACGCTCTCTAAAATCAATAAATCTTAAAAAAATAAAAAACTAAAAATAAAAAAAAAAGAGGCGTTTTTGGCTCTGGGGCCATGGAGCCTGGATGCAAGGAGATTCCAGTGAGTGGGTGACATAGCCTATAAATCTCTGGGGGATAGAACTGGTGACCCCGAGGTTAGTGGTCAAGTGGGTGTCCCCTTGAGGGAGCCAGTCCCAGCTCAGTGGTGCTTTCAGAGATGTCCAGAAATTGGACAAACCATTCTAAGGGGTGAGTTCCTCGCCTTTTGGGCTGTGCCAGGAGAAGTTCATGGACCACCTCTCAGGCTTGATGCCACAGAAATTCCCAGCCTGATCGGGGGCAGATGGGATGGGGTGAGTGTTGAACTGACTCACTTGAAGGACCCTTCTTATTATAGAACTCTGACTCTACTTCCAAGGCTTTCCCGTAGTTTTGGGGTCACATTCCCACCATCAGAGTAGGTAAAACTAATTCTCTGCCCTCCACAACCCCAAGGGGTTGGGGGCTGCCTCAGCTGGGACAGGTTCCCCCAGCTACAGCACCAGGCCTGGAGCCTCTGACCCACCACCTCGTCTTCTCTCTGCCCCGCCGGGGAATCAGATTCGGGGGAGGCGGGTAACACAGTGGAGAGCCCCAGAGGCACCAGGGAAAGGTGACCCAGGTAGAGGAGACCCTGCCCCAGCCCCGGCACCAGCAGGGCCTGTCCATGGGTGGCTTGAAAAGCCGGGAGATGTGAACATGAGACATGGGGAAGGCACAGCCTCAGCTGCACGAGGGTCCCAACCACCCCAAAAGCCACAGGAAGCTGCGACTCCACGTCATCTGGCCTCTCGTACCAGAAGCACAGGAAATCCAACCAAGAAGGCTGTGGGGGGGTGCTGAGTTCTCCTGGGGACCCTGCGACCTGAAGGGGCTGACTTCCCGGGGCTCCAAGGACACAGCACAATAAACGGCGCCCCTAGTCTCAGCTCCTCAGCACAGAAGGGCAGCTCAGCTCCCAGGTGCTAAGTGCCCCAAGTCTGGTGTCCACCAGAAAGCCACTGGTCGGCCTGACCCAGCCGCATTGGTAGAAGCCCCGCCCCCACCTGCTGGCACTGAGCCCTGATGTCCAGCCGGTGGAACAGCAACGGGTGCTCCCCTGGGGCAGCAACCTGTCCCTCCGTGCCCCAAGGCCGCCCCACACAGATGGCAGAGGACCACATCACTCTTGGGGAGGTTGATGGCCGCAGGGTGCCGTTTGGGGCGTGGGAGCATCCGGCCCGTTTGCATGAAGATGCCCAGAAGGAACAGGATCAGCCAAGGTTTGGTGGGGAGTCCATCCAGCAGGTTGGCTGAGCTAACTGGAGTTTTAAATTAGGACCCATGGTGGGGCACCTGGGGGGTTCAGCGGGCGAGCATTTAACTTCGGCTCAGGGCGTGACCCCGGGGTCCTGGGATCGAGTCCCGCATCAGGCTCCCTGCAGGAAGCCTGCTTCTCCCTCTGCCTGTGTCTCTCTCTGTGTGTCTCATGAATGAATGAATAAATAAATAAATAAATAAATAAATAAATAAATAAATAAAACCTTTTTAAAAAAAAGATAAGTAGATAAATAAATTAATTAATTAGTAGGCACACTAGGCTCTGTTTAGCCAGCGCCTAAAGGAGGTCACGGACACCTTGATTATTGACCGTTTTAGACTCTCCATCCCCAGGACTGTTGATGATACACATGAATTCTCTTCAGACCCCTGAGCTTGTGCTAATGCATTACAGCAGCCCCAGAAAACCAACGCCCATGTTAAACAAGGGAATTCTGTAAAATACGTGTAAAAGAACGTCAAATGGCAGCAAGTGCTAATGACCAAAGGGAAAGTGGGGGCGGAGCGATGGACGGTGGAGGGAGATCGGTTTCCCACCGGGGGAGGAGAGACGGGAGCTCATTCGGTTTCACAGGGGTCTCTCCGGTGGCCGATTTCCAGGGCGCCCGGGTGCAGCCGGCGCTGCGGGAGTGCCGCCCCCACCAATCCACACGGTATCTCCTGTGTTTGGGATTCGACTCCCAAAGTCACAGCAAAGCCAAAGCGATGGCCAGCTTCTGGTTTGTGTGATGGGATGTGTTCGGAGGGAAGGGGGGGAGCCATGTTTAGGAGGGACCCGTGCTGAGCCAGTGATCAGCGCACAGACGTGTCTGAAAAGTGTAGTTGTGCACACAGGTCAACACAGCCCTTCCTACGAGTCATGGTTGCTTTTGCTCGGTGCTCCTGGGCCCCCGGGGACCGAGAGGCAGCCAGGCCCTGGGGTGCAGGAGCCACACCCACAGGGCGATGACAAGAGTCACTGGCCAACAGCTTCCCATCTTGCTTTTCTTCAGTCCTCGAGGAAGCAGGGACACACGTGTTCCCCTCCCCAGGCTAATGAAGCAGGCTCCAAGGGGTCCCCGGCTGGCACGGAGCCTTGGATGGAGCAGGCCCTGGAGGGTTCCCGCCTCTGCTCTCTGTCCCCGGATTGCATGCAAACTGTCGCTCCTCTCCCGCCGCTGAGACCCAGACATCGGGTGGTCCGCTGTCTGCTCCTCACTGTTCTGTTTACCTAAACACAACCGGGGATCTCAGGGGACTGGCTGAGCCTTGCGGTGCTTCTCACCATGGGCGACCGCACCCCTCACCTCCACCGGATTCTAAATGGAGGCGCTGCCTCTTACACCCAAGACCTCAGACGAAAGTTCATTAGAAATCCCCGACAGGGGTCGTTTCTCGCAACCGCTAATGGAGCTGAAGGAGTTCAGAAATGAACCAAGTGACACCTGTCACATATAAAGGCCACAAGGAGAGGCCCCCAATGGGAATGCTGGCCTTTCTGATCTCGGGCCCCCACGCCCTGGGGTTGTCCCCACGACGGCCAGGCCTGCACCCACCCCGCAGCAGCACTGAGCAGCCACAGCAGAACAGCACACTTGGGACAAAATCCACCAGCCTGTCCCAGGAGAAGACATTGAGGTGGCGCTGAGGCCACCAAAGAGTCCCCCACACAATGAATGCAATCAACGCAGGGCTTCCTGGGCAGGAAAACATGGATGACAGCTCCAGAAGCACCTGTCTCCCTTCCAGCCCGAGAGCCATGCTTCCCTGCCCAGGGCCCCTGCTCTTGCTTCTGCTCTGTGATCCCAAGGTCACAACTCAACCCCCTTCCCTGGACTCCGATGCTAATCTTCTCCAGCCTCTGCCACTGAAAACCCCTGTTGGAGTTTCGGGGGCAACATGGGAAGTACCCGGGTGCTGGGATGCTCAGTTGCCCTCTAGCTCCGACCCTCCGTGGAGGACTCCCGAGACCGGGGTCACTCAGAGGGACTGTCCCTCGATGGTGGCAAAGCGTAGACATGGACCACGGGACATGAGGGGGCACATTTCTGGTGCCATGTCCCATTTCCACCAACACCTCGGCAGACAAAACTAAATAACAGATATCAGAGGAAAATCTTTCCCAAGCAGTGAAATGAAACCAAACGAAACACACACAAAAAAACTGTCAGGGGAAATAAAGCCTACTGTCCCGCCAGATGGATCTCACCCAAACAGTCTAAGCAGGCAATTTCCACAAGCCCGGGGTGTCTTTCCTGGGATCATGTGGTTCTGAGCCTCAGACACTCGAACCCAGTAAAAGGTTCCACTGCAAATCCAGTTCTTTCCAGAATAACATCCCCAGGGCCCAGCTGCCGGTTGGCCAGGGCGCATGTGTCAGCCGAGGGTTTTGTGAGTCCCATGGCGTCTGCAACCCCAGCATTTGGCAGAGTGCCTGGCACAAAGTGGATGCCTGGTAAATGTTTGTCAGATGCATCCCAGGATTATCACATGACACATCCTTGGTTTGTGACTAGGAAAAAGGAGGGGAGAGGAGATTTCTTGTGGATACAGTGAACAGCAGGTGTTTATCCCATCACTTCTGTCCAAAAGCAAAGGTTAGGAATCGTGCAGGAAGAAGGTCACACATGTAGCAGGGCTGGGATGCTGTCCTTAGGAAGGCCAGCTGGTAAGGCGCACCCTGAGCTGGCATCCGGGAGCTTGAATGGCAAACAATCCCTTACATGAGTGTAAAACCTTCCCTAGAACACGAGAGTGGCTCTTCTGTGCTTGAATCATCTGGGCAGGCAACGTGTGGTTACAAAGAATGCCTGCTTTGCTTCTGGGAGGCTGGAACCCTGGCACTTGCCAGGCAGAGGGTTCTCCCCATAAAAACCTGGGGCTCTAAGCCTCTAATGAGCTGCCCTGGTTGGTAGGGAAGGCCTTCAAAAAGACCTGACCACCAGATGACCCTCGGAGGCTCCGGACGCTCTCCCCATCCTTGGTAGGTGGTTTCTATCTGCCCTCCCCGCTCCCGGAGACTGCTCCAAGGACATCACCTTGGGGTAGTGATGGGGCTGAGAACACCTGTATAGATAGAAGGCCGAGCCTAGCTAAGGCCTCTTTGTAGTCTTCTACAATTTGGAGGATGGGTGCTGGGACCCACATGTCTCATTGCCACTGAAGACAAACCTCGTGTGTGAGTTCCCTTTGCTTATTATAACTGCTACCTCCTGCCTGGAGGGGCAGCCACTCCTTGGTCCCTTTCCTGACCCCTGAGTCTGGGGTCCTATTCCCCAGACACATGGAGGAAGCTCCCCCAGAGGCTGGAAAACCCACACTTGAGGAGAACATTTCACACCTGTTGTCAGAACTCACTCCCGAGGGAGCTCAGTCCCTCCGGCATGATTACATTGGAAGCAAGAGCCTGGTCTCCTCCAGACTTTTTACCATGTGCCTTCTCCTTTGCTGACTCCACCTTGTGACTTCCCAGGAGTCGTCCCAGAACATCAGACCTGGAGGCATGCCCAGGGTCCAACCGATGCGCCATATCCAAACGGGTTTAAAGCATCAAACCCAAATTCAGCACACTTATTTTTTTCCTAATCAATATATGCCATCATTTTTACCACTGCACATACAGAAATTTATATAATCTACATTAATATCCAAAGGTTAACTTTAGGGACGCCTGTGTGGCTCAGTGGTTAAGTGTCTGCCTTTGGCTCAGGGGGTGATCCTGGAGTCTCGGGATTGAGTCCCACATCCGGCTCACTGCATGGAGCCTGCTTCTCCCTCTGCCTATGTCTCTGCCTCTCTCTGTATCTCTCATAAATAAATAAATAAAATCTTTTTAAAAAGACAAAGCTTAATTTTAAACGGATACGTCTCAGAAGAGAAAACCACAGTGATGCACAGATTAGCTTTCCTTCCATATTCATCTGTGTCTTTATTCCAACCTGTGGCCATACTGTCTGGCCTGGCCGTCCACCTGTGGACCACAGACCATGAGGAAGCCACCAGGATACTAAATATTCTCTGTAGAGAATACTCAGAAAAACTCTCATATATGTGATAAAGGGGTTACCGCTCCCATAGCTCCTATCACTTGTTTAAAGATACAACTATTTTTCAAATGTATGTGGCTGCTTGAGTTTCACAAAACATGATTTATTAGGATGCCTGGGTGGCTCAGTGGTTGAGCATCTGCCTTTGGCTCAGGACATCATCATCCCGGGGTCCTGGAATCCAGTCCCATGTCAGGCTCCTTGCTTCTCCCTCTGCCTGCGTCTCTGCCTCTCTGTGTCTCTTATGAATACATAAATAAAATCTTTTTTTTAAAAAAAACAGACTTATTTAAAAGCACAATTGCATTTCTGGTCATGAAGTTGGCTACATGCAATTCTACGAGATGAAATAAAACCAGTTTTGACTTTGTGCTAGCCTAGTAAAATAATAGGAAGCAATACCAGTATTTCAGAAACTGTGAAGAAATTTAGGAGAATATTAATAAACTGGATTTGATCTGGAAAGAAACCAAATGAGGGAAATGCTGCTGAAGGGAAAGACCGTGTTAAAGGGAGAAGCGATGCCCAAGGGACTCCAGACTCAGAGGTATGAGATAGGAGGAGAGAGGCGCATTATCTGGGAGAACCACACTCAGAGCAGTCATACCGGTCAGCCCCTTCCCCATCCCAGGACAGATAGACTTGAAGCCCAGAGTGTGAAGTTGTGTCCTCTACATCCAAGGAGGCCCTAGACAAAACTGGCCACCAGGAAGGGTGGGAATCTATGCACCCAGGAAAACACACTATCAACCACTCCCTGCCTGCAGGTGCCGTGGAGGATGACAGGCATCTATTCCCAGATATGAGGATGCATCACAAATTCACCAGGTATTCACAGAAAACCAATCACTGGAGGCCACCTCAAGCATACACCTAGATTAGGTGATGCGTAAGCTCAGGAGTGCTTCTGAAAGCTTCCTGGGCCAAGAGGACAAAAGCTGGGGTCCAGGTCCTGGGCAGGGGCACTAATGCATCACTCCCACTAAAGGCTGACCTGAGGCCAAAGAGCTAAAGACCTACATCTTAAGCTTGAGGGTGAACAAGAAGCCTGTCAGCCCTCACACAGACTTTCAGGTCTCACTTTCAAGTCCGCAGGTATTGCAGATGATTGCACCTGAAATCGGACAAAGGTGACTAGGGCTGCTAGCACCTGGCAGAACTAATTGGAGAAGAACTGGCACGATTCACCATGTCAGAGCAGATCCAAGAAAGAACCACCTCAAAATTTGAGGCTGGAAAATACAGCAGTTGAAAAAAGTCAGAACTTGAGATGCAGCGGAAGAGAGAATTAGCAAAATGAAGTATATATCAGAGGAAAATACTTAGGATGAAGAAGTGAATGGCAGAGAGCTGGAAATTGGAGAGCAGAGGATAAGAGACACAGCGGATGCCATGAACAGACTGACGCGGGTTTAACTAGAATCCCAGAAGGAGAAGAGAAACAATATTGGAACAAAGAAAATGACCTTGGGGCGCCTGGGAGGCTCAGTGGGTGAGCATCCGCTTGCGGCTCAGGGTATGACCCGGGAGTCCTGGGATGGATTCCCACATCGGGCTCCCCGCAGGGAGCCTGCTTCTCCCTCTGCCTGTGTCTCTGCCTCTCTCTTTGCATCTCTCATGAATAAATAAATAAAATCTTTAAAAAGGGATCCCTGGGTGGCGCAGCGGTTTGGTGCCTGCCTTTGGCCCAGGGCGCGATCCTGGAGACCCTGGATCGAATCCCACATTGGGCTTCCGGTGCATGGAGCCTGCTTCTCCCTCTGCCTTTGTCTCTGCCTCTCTCTCTCTCTCTCTGTGTGTGTGTGTGTGTGACTATCATAAATAAATAAAAATTTTAAAAAATAAAAAATAAAATAAAATAAAATCTTTAAAAAAAAATCACCAACGCTAATGAAAAGAATCACATCCATGGATCTAAGCACCAATGACCCTAGCAAAATAAATAAAAATAAATATGCATTCAGATAAACCAAAATGAAAATCAATTTCATTCAATGCTAATAATATTGCCGGGAGCAAGTACTGAACTACATGTAGAATCCAAATACAACAGCATGTGAGCCAAGAACAGGAGGAGATAAGGCTGCTCTGAGAAGGCCCCTGACCTGTACAGAAGGCAAATAAACATAGTGAGTCTGTGGTGCACACTGTCACCCAGGGAGGCCATTGAATAATAATGGGAAGGCCTATAATTTCCATCTGACAGAGACACAGAAGTGCACGCGTGTGTGTGCATATATCTAGGAAAATTCTGAAAAATGAAAACGAGAGATTTCTCCAAACAAAGGCGGTGGGTGGGGCGGTGGGAGATATTAATGTGATGCTTGTTTAAATGATCGGGCGTGGGCCTGGGAGTGGTATAATATATATAACAGTACATAATAGGATAATAATAGGATTAATATCCGTGTTCCCCCCTCCCACACTTTAAAAAAGATTTTATTTATTTATTCATGAGAGACACACACAGAGAGGCAGAGACACAGGCAGAGGGAGAAGCAGGCTCCCTCTGGAGAGCCTGATGTGGGACTTGATCCTGGGACTTCGGGATCCTGCCCTGAGCCAAAGGCAGACGCTCAACCCATGAGCCACCCAGGCGTCCTCCCCTCCCAAATTATATTCCTATTGAAACCCTGATTCCCAAAGTGATGGTATTTGGAGGTGGGGTGAGACATCTCATGACAGGACTAGTGCCAGAATTAAAAGAGGCAGACAGACACAGGAGAGGGACACCGTCAATCTCAGCAGAACTTGAACACGCCGGCACCTGTCAAGGACCTCCTGGCCTCCAGAACTGTGAGGAGTACATTTGTGTGTAAGCCTCTACATCTCTGGCATTTGGTTCTAGCAAAGATGAAATGACTAAGACATAGGAGGACAGATCGCGGGAAGGAACAGAATCCACAGCTTTGTTCTCTATGCCAATTCCATCGATTATGACGGAAGTAACATTGGAAGTAGGAACTGTTCAAAGTGTTCTACTTTAAATGTTTTAATGCCTGCATTTGTAATTAGGGATCCAATATCATTTGTGATAAAGTCAGTGTGTAGATTCCTGGGATGGAAAAGACTAATCAATAGTTTCATGAAAACCATGTATCTGTGTAAGAAAAAAATAAGTTAGAGGCCTAACCTACACCATACAAAAAAAAATAAAGTCCAGTTAGATTACAAAGTGAAATGCAAGAAAGAAACAATTGAAGCTTTGGAATAAGACTATAAAGTAATTCCCAGTATTTGAAAGATTTTCCTAAAAATGAGACACTGAACCCAGAAGCCACGTGATAAAAGTTTAACACTTTAATATCATCGAATTTTTAAAGACTTTGTGGAAACATGACACCTTGTGTACAAAGTCAAATCACAAGCAGCAAGTTAGGAGCCACTCTATGTAGCACATTGAAGACACTGAGAACTTATAGCCGGAATACATCGGGATCTTACACAAATCAAAAAAAAAAAAAAGACACACAATAAAAATTGGAAAATTATATGAATAGGCAGTTCTCAGAAGAAAAACACAAATGTCATTAAAAAAAAGAAGAACACAAATGTCAATAACCACACAAGAAGATGCAGAGCTTCTGCTAGCAACCAGGGAAGCAGAATAAAACAATAATGAGAAAGGGGTTCCTGGGTGGCTCAGTGGTTGAGCATCCACCTTTGACTCAGGGCATGCCCCCAGGGTCTGGGGATCCAGTCCCACGTGGAGCTCCCCACAGGGAGCCTGCTTCTCCCTCTGCTTGTGTCTCTGCCTCTCTCTGTGTCTTTCAGGAATAAATAAAATCTTAAAAAAAATTAAAAAGCAGTAATGAGATATGATCTTGCCCTCATGACGTTGCCAAAAATTAAAAAGATTGATAGTAAACAAATATTAGCAAGAATAGGAGGAACCAGTTTGGAAGCCATCTGGCATCGTGGGCCAGATTACACATGCATTCCCTTCACCCCAGAGATTTCAACTCCTGGAGACCCGCCAGGAGAAATGCTGGCACGCGGGCACGGAGATACACCTGCGGCGGTGAGTCGCACTGCGAGGGGGTGGGGGGCTCAGAAACCCACACCCCTCAGGCGGCAGCCTAGACAAATCTTACGGTGATGGCATTCTCTGCAGACGCTGAAAAGACATGTCGGTGTCTCTGACATGGAGGGATGCTCCAGACATCATGAGCACGATCAACTAGAACGATAACATGTCTGGTGTGATCAACTAGAACGATAACATGTCTGGTGTGACATCCCCCGCGTGGGTGAGCACACACCAGGAGTGGACAGATGTCAAGACTCAGGTGCAGTTTCTGCAGGGACGGGTAGGTGGGGGGATGGATGGGCAAAGATAGGATGAGTTTTGCTCAAGACCAAGACTCACCAACACGCACTGTGTATTGAGCCCCTTTGGGGTCCTTGGAGAGGATATTCTTAGACGTCCGAGGGGAGGTGGGACCCCAGGGCTGGAGCTGACTCGGGGTGACTCCTTGTCAGGGAAGAAGCCCTGTGGCTGGAAGCTTTCAGCTCGCAGCCCCCGGTGGACCTGTTCTACTTTCCTTCTCAGATATGTGACCTGACGGCTGTGATTAACGAGTCCCATCCGATAATAGTTCCAGATTCTCTGGGGCACAGATCAAACCCCTTTCTGGGAGGAATGGGTTTCTTCACCGCAGGTGAGGTCTGGCTGCCGGGAGGCAGGCCCCTCCCCGCGCTGCCCAGCGGCCTCCAGCCGGGAGTGGTGACCCCCAACCCGTGGCTACAAATGCCCGTTTACCCCAGTTCGCTCTGAGCTGTGAAATCTTATGAAAGCAGGAACGAGGGAAACCCGGGTGGCTCAGCGGTTTGGCGCTGCCTTTGGCCCAGGGTGTGATCCTGGAGACGTGGGGTTGAGTCCCGCGTCGGGCTCCCTGCATGGAGCCTGCTTCTCCCTCTGCCTGTGTCTCTGCTTCTCTTTGTCTCTCTCTGTCTCTCATGAATAAATAAATAAAATCTTTAAAAAGAAAAAAGAAAAAAGAAAGCAGGAACGTGTTAGCATAATACCTACGAAATACCTCATTACAGAAATAAACGTCCCCCAAGTTTAGCTTTTTAGTCCATATCTTCTTAATAGGGGATGTTAAAGAACTCTCTCATCTGGAAGTTCAGAAAGACACTTTGATGTTGAAGACAGGATTTTTTTTTCTTTTTGGCCTTCAAGAGACCATGCTGGGCCAGCTCTCGGGTTCGTCATCACCAGTCTTCCTGCGGATGAAAGGGAGTGTAGTGGGACAGGAGAGGGTGTGGGAGGGAAATAAACGTGTTTTCAGTTGTGGAGTATAAATCCAAAAAGGGAAGGGCCATGGCCAAGGCGGGATCTGCCCTCTAACGCACACCCCTGGAGACCTTGCTCACAGAGACAGCTGCATGGGGTCCCCAGCGGCCACCTGGGGCCACCACGGCCTACAAACCCAGTCTCCCTGGTCGGGTGGGGGCTGCACCCTTTCCTCCCTCACTCCCAGGGCTCTGCTTTAGCATCCAGGCAGCTAAAGGTTGCCAGAGAAAAGCACTTTAAACGAACTGATCAGTGATGCTTTAAATTCATGCCACGGGCTCCGTGGCTGAGCATCTGCCTTTGGCTCAGGGCGTGATCCCGGGCTCTTGGGATTGAGTCCTGCATCAGGCCCCCCACAGGGAGCCTGCTTCTCCCTTGGCCTTTGTCTCTGCCCCTTTCTGTGTGTCTCTTATGAATGAATGAATAAATAAATAAATAAATAAATAATAAAATCTTTAAAATGAATAAATAAAATCTTTAATTTATTAATTCACACCACAGAAGAAATGCAAACAGGAGTGGGAGCGGAGGGAGAGGTGCCCAGCTGAACATCACTCCCTATATTTTCACACCCTTAACCTCCTCCGACCCCCCACTTCAGCCCATGAAGCCACATCCCTCTTCGTGGAGGAGAAAAGATCACCGTCAACAGAGACCCCTGCCCCTGCCCCGCACCCACTTGCTGACCTGTCTCATGAAGAATGAACCCTTGCTCTTCCCAGAGGCCAGCACCCTCTAGACTCCAACCTCCCTCGCCTTCTCCAACCGGCACCCACGTCCTTGCCGTAAGGCCCAACGAGAGTGCCCTCCTCACAATAGCACAGGGTCAGTGTTTCTCTGCCTGTTGCCGCCTCGTCGGTCTCTTATCTCTCTGTCATGACCACGTGCACATCCCAGGAAGTAGATGCAGGAGCCCACTGATCAACCGTACACTCTCCGGCACACTGCACGGACACATGTGTGCACATGTGCACAAGCCTGAGCATACCCCAGTTCTGCAGAGCCAGAAGCCCAAGCCCCCTGGACACCACGTCACCGTTTCCATAAGTGTTGACAGCTTCCCTGAGGCTTCCTTCTCCTGGGACTGTATTTCTCAGTAGATACAGGAAAATGAAGAGGAAAAGGAAAAAGTTACCTGTGATTATTGCCACAGAATGCACCATCCCCTGGTCCTTATCTCTTGACTTTTGGGGATTTTATTTTATTTTATTAAAGACTTTATTTATTCATGAGAGACACAGAGAGAGAGGCAGAGACACAGGTGGAAGGAGAAGCAGGCTCCCTGTGGGGATCCCGATGTGGGACTCAATCCCTGAACCCCAGGGTCATGCCCTGAGCCAAAGGCAGACACTCACCCGCTGAGCCACCCACATGCCCCTAAACATTGTGGATTCTATCCTGGAGACTCCAGATTTTTCAAATTACTCTGAAGAGTGTGAATATCTTGGTTTAAGCTGCATCTAAGTTGCTTAGACTTAAGCTACAAGCTCTGTCCCAGCTGCAGGGAACAGCAGGTCAGATTTCATTTTGCTTCTTTGGCCTTAGTTTGGTTCTTTGATTCTTTGCATCCTGTTCCAAGTCTGAAGCATGCACGGTTCGGGGGTCGGCCAGAGACCTGGGCAGAGTGTAGACAGAGTTTGGGGCTCCCCTCCCTGATCTTCTCCCTCATGTCCGGCAGACATCCTCTGGCTTTGTCCTCTCATCCTTCAGGCTGAAAGGACAGTGGGTTTTCCTCTCAGAGCTTTCACTGCCTCTGCTGGGTCATGGCTTCGGATTCCCTCAGTGTAAGTCATAAAAATGAGCACATGCCCTCACACCCATCCTCTCTTCCAGGTCTCAAATACCCTACACAATCTGCTTACTTCTGTTCACTCCCCTCAGAGTCCTTGGGATTTTTATATTTTATCCCGAATTTATAGCCATTATGTAAAGGAGGGTTCATCCATAACGCACTTTTCTACTGTATTGGAGGAGGAACCCAAACACAATCAACACATAGTCTTTACAATTATATTTAACATATCAGTTTGTTTGTGTACATCCTTATTTATAGTTAGCTTGAATTCCATAAAAATAAGATTGGGGTGGGGGAAGCAAAAAATAAAGGCAGATGGGTACAGGAAGGGAATAATGAGTACTTGCTAGCTAAGGAAAGCTATCACAATTGAAAGAAATTCTGAAATTTCCTCGCAGCCAAGGAAACAAGAAAAATTATATGCATTTTGTATGTTTCCAAGGCTGGTAATAGGGAACCTGTAAATTCACTGAGGCATTGTTTCCTAGTCCTGAAGTTAATGGAGTGACATGGCATCTCCTGTACACAAAGATACTCCTGGTATTTGATTATTAAATAATTCAAGTAAAGCTTTTCCTATAGTGCACATAGAGAGTGATAGTGATGGTGATGATGGTGATATGATGGTGGTGATGGTGGTAGTGATGGTGGTGATGGTGGTGATGATGGTGGTAGCGATGATGGTGGTGTTGGTAATGGTGGTGGTGGTGATAACAATAGTGATGGTGTTGAGGATGGTGGTAATGGTAATGATATGATGGTGGTGATGGTGTTAGTGATGGTGATGATGGTAATGGTGATGGTGGTGAGGATGGTGGTGGTGGTGATGGTCCTGGTAGTGATGGTAACGGTGATGGCAAGGATGGTGGTGATGATGGTGGTGATGATAGTGGTGATGGTGGTGGTGGTGAGGACAGTGCTGGTAGTGGTGGAAGTGGTGGTGAAGATGGTGCTGGTAGTGGTGGTGATGGTGGTGAGACAAAGTCTACATTTATGCTGCCTTTGGAAAGGAGAACCACTTCCATTTACTAACAGATTTTGACCCGACACCCAGTAAGTCAGAATGTCAAATGTCACTCACTTAAGCTGGTTCTGATGGAAACTGTCCCCCAAGGACCAGCAAACCAGCTGCTTTTTTTAAAAATTTATTTATTTACGATAGTCACAGAGAGACAGAGAGAGAGAGAGAGAGAGGCAGAGACACGGGCAGAGGGAGAAGCAGGCTCCATGCACTGGGAGCCCGATGTGGGATTCGATCCCAGGTCTCCAGGATCACACCCTGGGCCAAAGGCAGGCACTAAACCACTGTGCCACCCAGGGATCCCAAACCAGCTGCTTTATGGCCTGGGTCTGGGCATAGACCTCCCAGCCCCGTGGATACTTCAACTGAGTAAGCCCAGTAGCAAGGCCCAGGGAGCCAGCTGTGGGAAGGGCCTGTGGGATCCTCCACTCAATCTCTACCTAAGTGCCAGGTGCTTTGTTCTGAGGAATTAATCAGAGAAGCAATGATCTGGAGAGGGCACTTGGGGAAGGAGGAAGTGTGATGCATGTTAACCAGCCTTGAGCGTGAAGCCAGGGCAGGGACTGGAAGGCCATGTACATGCAGCCCCTGCAAACCTGGCCTTGTCTCCTTGGCTGGCTTCCCCCCGCCATGGACGGCAGATCCCACAGGGTGGTAGTCAGGGTGAGAAACAGCAACAGCTCATGTTCAGGGGGTGCTTGCTTTGTGCCAGGCATACGGCACCACCTGAACAAAGGTGTATGGGCTTGCCAAATCCCCCACGACAACCTGGGCTGTAGGTGCTGTCATCATTTCCATTCTACCCAGAGAGGCTCAGAGAGGCCCAGAATCCTGACCAGGGCCACACAGCTGAGGGCAGGCCTAGAGCCGAAGCTGGACAGCGTGATCCCGGAGCTCAGCCCTCATTCACAAGGGTGCACATTGTAGCAAACAGCCCAGGGTAGCGTTCCCTAACAGGTGACCACTTCCTAGAACGCACACTGGAACAAGAAGTGCCGCCCTAGGGAACTCTGGCTGCAGCTCTCAGCTCTCACTTAACCAAACACTAAATTTGTCTTACCTTTGCAAAGGAGAACCCATGGCTTTTCTTCCCCCAGATGTCTTTTTTTGTTGTTGTTAAGATTTTATTTATTTATTCATGAGAGACACACAGAGAGGCAGAGACACAGGCAGAGGGAGAAGTAGGCTTCCTGCAGGGAGCCCGATGTGGACTTGATCCCAGGACCCTGGGATCATGCCCTGAGCCGAAGGCAGCCGCTCAACCACAGAGCCACCCAGTGCCCCTCTTCCCCTGAACTTCTCAAAGGGGAGGGAAGACTGGGGTCTCGCACTCCCTTTCTGGATGCGGGAAGAGATGCCCGAGCCTGTGCTTCCCATGCACCTATGACGGCTGCCAGCCTACCTGCCCCAGGAACCCTGCTCCCTGCAAGACTCCTTCCCAATGGGAGGTCCAGGCCCAGCCACCCTTGCCCTCCCCCAGGCAGGTAAAACATGCCGTTTTACACCTTCCTACACCTATCCTAGAAAGAGCCTAGAAAAGAAATGCCATTCTTGTTTTCTCTGAATAATTGCAAGCTTTGGGGCATAATGGAGACATATGGGGGTTTCTCCAGAAATCTAGGCCACCCTAAAAGTTCATGCTCAGCCACTTGGAAGCTGGCTCTGTGCCCTGCAGCAGGTGATTACATTGGATCCATTTGCTAAATATACGTTTCAAAGTCAAGGTAACTTAGACACACACTTTCAAAACCCAGCCTCATATGAAGGGTTTCCACTGAGAAGCACTGCCACCTCCTCCCCCCAGCCCAGGCACCTTGGAGAGGCCCCCGGAAATAGGTTTGGTTGAGATGTTAATGCTTCTGGCTTCTCTGGGCCCCGTGGGGTAGAGACGAGGACTCTTCCTCACTCAGTTCATCCAGTGTCTGCCCCTGACAGGGCTACGTGCTGGGCTCGGGCCGGGACGCCACACAGATCAACCTAATACATTCCCACCTTGAAATAGCCTCTAGCTAGGACGATACGAGGGCCGGATGTTAAACCAGGCACTGAGAAGGCCAGAAAGAAAGAAATCACTGGCGAAATAAAAATACAAGAGAGTGGGATGCCTAGGTGGCTCTGTGGTTGAGCATCTGCCTTAGGCCTAGGGCGTGACCCTGGGGTCCCAGAATCGAGTCCCGCATCGGGCTCCCTGCAGGAAGTCTGCTTCTCCCTCTGCCTGTGTCTCTGCCTCTGTCTGTGTCTCTCATGAATAAATAAATAAAATATTTTTAAAAATTAAAAATTAAATTAAATAAAAATAAAATAAATAAAAATACAAATGAGCATTTCAGAAATCTGGGGGAAAGGCCATGCAGGGGCTCAGAGTGGGAGTCAGGGAGGGTGCAGGGCTGCGGGGCATCCGCCTTTCCCCCAAAACAGAAAGGACGACGAGGGAAAGAACAAGCAAGCTCTTGCAGGCAGGGGGTTTGTAGGGTGTTGAGGAGGAGAACACTGGGGTCCAGACGTGCATCGCTTTCATCCTGCGGGACCCGGGGAGCCCATCTCTGGGCACCCCGGGGTGCTTGTCAGTAGGACATCAGAGTGACACGTAGTCACAAACATCTGTGACACAGTAAGCTCGGGATGTCTTAGCTGAGGGTAGCACCACCCCACCTCCCTCCTGCCCTGTATGGTCCCAACCACCCTCTTTTCCACCCGAGGCTACGCCATCACCTGTCCCACCCGGATCCTCGTCCATGTCGAATGACACCGTGTGGGAGGAGCTGGCATCTGAGCGCAGCCCGGGCCTGTGCCCCAGCTTTGCTGCCTTCCTTACCCAGAGCCTCACAGCAGAGCCCCCGTGGCTCTGCGTCTCCAGGAGTCAGGCTGCCCCATGGCCCCAGGGCGGCATGGGGAGGGGGAGAGTGAACCCCCAGTGCTGGCAGGATCAGCGATGGTGCTACGCCTCACCCTCAGCTTCAGGATTCCTCCTGGGAGCTCTTCTAGCATCTGCTGACATGCCCCCGGCAATGGGTGTCGCATCACTGCTCCCAGAACCGCCTCCCCTCAGGGAGACGAATCCTCCAGGATGAGCTGAAATCCATCCTTTTTGGGAAGGGGTCGTGAGACGGCCACCAGGCCCCCGTGTCGGCCTCCACCTGCCACGCTGCCCGGAAGAATTAATCCCATTATCAAATGGCCAGCCCCAGGGGCTGAACTTCCAAAGGCTTACAGCAAGGTGGGTTAATTAAAATCTTTGATCGAAGCCCCATAAACGGCATAAAGCTTCTCTCTCTTAATTATCCTGGATGGTCTCACAAGCACTAGAGCCAACGGGAGGTGATGCGGAGGCAGGGATGTGGAGGGGAGATGAGCAGCCTGGAGGAGGGCTCAGAGAAAGCGTGGGCCGGCAGGCAGGAACCCGCCACGCCAGCATCCCGAGCAACCCTCCTCACGGGGCCCCGGGGAGGCAACAAACTTACCTGCTGATGCTGGGTGGGACCAGAGGGCTGAGCAGGGGCCCGACCCCAAGGACAGCTGCTGAGGGCGGTGAGTAACGGTCCTGTGGGCAAAGTCTAGCTACGCAGAGGGGGAGCGGGACACAGGGGACGAGCTGAGAGGCAGGAAGCCCAGGTCGCTGACTGTCCAAGCGAGAGAAGGTGCCACCCCATTCCAGGCGATGGCAGGGGATGAAGCAGGTGGGTTTGAGGAATGCTGGGGCCACACAGGAGAGTCCGGGGGTGGCACGCAGCTTGGGTGTCTGGGTGAGTGACGGTGACCTCCCCCGCCCCCAAGGTGAACCAGGAGGGAGAGCTAGCTGAGGGCCAGGGAGATGGAGGAGTCCCAGTTGGACACTTGGAGTCTGACCGGCCGGTGACCCCATCACAGCTCCCAGGAAGATCCTCAGGGACTATCCATGCGTCTGGGGGTGCTGCTGGCTGTGTGGGAGGACCTCCGAGCCATGCCCTCGCCCTTGCCTCCCGCCAGCTGCAGCAGCGCACAATGGTCCCAGGAATCCACATTTCCCTCGGGTGTGCGGGGTGATCCCTGGTCGGATCCAGAAGCCTTCTGCTGCGACATCCCCCATCACCCAGCCATAAGTCCCAACCCCTGCAAGTTCCCCCCATGCGCTCTCTTCCACTATTAACACACCCATAGGTCACTAACACAACACATGCTGGTTGTGATGACAATCTCTGAGGAGGACAATTCACATTTCTGAGACCTTTTATAAAAGGAAAGCAAGAGCCTCCTTAGAAAAATGTTATTTTTTTCCTCGATCTTTACTGATCTATAACCTGAGTAAAAACAATGTACTTTCTAAAGAATCACAGCTTCAAGGGAGCACCTGGCATCAACCCTCTAGCCAAGCAGCTCCCCTTTTGCTTCCTGTATGCAGGAATTCAGGCACAACCATGAGGAAAGGTGTCTGTGCCCCGTGCCCAAGGAGAAGCAGCGGTGGTGCAGGGCCCTGCATGCCACCACCCCTCCTGTGCCGGGGACAGAAATGCTCCTGCAGAGGTGCCCCCCTGTGCGACCCAGATAAGACAGGTGGGTGACCCTTTGTCTGCCTTTGATGGGGTCGAACACAGACCTCCCCGGAATTCCCATCTTCTGTCCCACAAATGATCAGCTGATTTGTTTGTCCTCCCAAAATGGCTGGAGAGAGAGCATCATGCCCCTGATCGGCCAAGACTCCCCTGCCCTCCGAGCCCTGACCTCCCCGCTACAAAGTGTAAGGCGGGATCTCCCTGAAGAGATACTCATTTGTAGCCGGGGAGCTGGCCCCATTGCAGAGATGAAATCTGTCCCCTTGCAAGTCCAGTTTTGCCTTTGACAGGCACCAGTACTGTTAGTGTCTGCAATTTGGTCGATTAACTGATGACCATGGTCAGCACAGCGTCTGGAGACAAGGTTATGACATGGCTTCTGGTGGGACCACCTGCCATTGCCCACAAGAGGGGCTTTTGTGACGGGCCACCCTTTCTTCTGGACCTCCCAACCCTGAGGCACGTACAGACTTCCGTTCGGGCTCGCAGACACGCGCTGCTGAGGTACGGGAACCACCTTGGGCTCACGGCCTCCCCATTTAACTCATGTTTGATGCGCCAGGTCTGGCCCGTCCCGCTTCCTCCACCTCGCCTAGGCAGGCTTGCTCCCTTGTCCGCAGCCCTGCTCATCAGCTTTCTAGGAATGATTCAAACGCCTCCTGTTCCAAGAAACCCTCCCTGCCGGGCCTCCCTCTGAATTGCAGGGGAGGGCTCCTTCTGTGCTTCACTCTCCAGTCTTTGCCAACGGTGTCTGGTCGCCGGAGCAGCGCACCACAGAGTGGGACACCAGCAGGTCTTGGGACCAAGACACAGGTTGGCACGTCCACTTGGCAGTGGGTTGCCTGTGGCCTTCTATGAGCCACAAAGTTCTTGCTGGGCCTCTGTTTCTCCGTCTATAAGACGGGAATGCCAATCTGGGCAGGAACCCCTCACTTCCATCCCCGCGTGAGGATCTTGTTAGGGGCAGTGGGTTTGGGGTGAGCCTGACCTGCCATGTTCCCAGCAAAGCCCCAGGTGATGCCATAGCTACGGGGCCATGGCCACACGTCCAGTAACAGGATCCAATATGTTCAGCTCCTGTGAGCACCTGAGCCGTAGTAGGAGCTCAGTAAGCGGGAGGCTCAGTGATGCTACTGTCGCCACTGCTGGTGCCAGACACGGTAGGTGCTGGGGATGCTGGGAGCTACTATCACTGAGGCTGACGGCCTTGCAGCCTGGACAGGAGCCGAGCATGGGGCTGGCACTTAGTCCTCCATTGAAAGGCCTTCCTCCTCTGGGAAGGAAAAAACAAAGTAGTTTACATTTTTATTTTATTTTTTTAAAGATTTATTTATTTATTTATGATAGACATAGAGAGAAGAGAGAGAGAGAGAGAGAGAGAGAGAGAGGCAGAGACACAGGAGGAGGGAGAAGCAGGCTCCATGCCGACAGCCCAACGCAGGACTCAATGCTGGGACTCCAGGATCGCGCCCTGGGCCAAAGGCAGGAGCTAAACCGCTGAGCCACCCAGGGATCCCCTAGTTTACTTTTTAAAAAGATTTTATTTATTTATTCATGAGACAGAGAGACTGGCAGAGGGAGAAGCAGGATCCCCACAGAGAGCCTGATGCGGGACTTGATCCCAGGACTCCAGGATCACGACCTGAGCTGAAGGCAGATGCTCAACCCCTGAGCCACCCAGGTGCCCCAGTAAAGTAGCTTTTATGAAGCTGTGGCAAGATAGGGTCTGCTTTGTCCTGCATTCTGAGCACAAATGCACAAATCACAGCCCAGAGGAAGCCACTAGTCCTCAACATTACCCTATGAGGGGCCTGCCAGCTTTCCCTCAAAAGCTTCCCTCCTCTGAGGCCAATTTCTGATGGAAATGAGCCCCCTGCCTCTGCACATCTATAAGCTGAGGGAAACAGTTGGCATCATAACCTTGGGGGCAGGGCGGGGAGACAAATAAAGGAGTCTCAAGAGGTTTATCAGAGACCACAGGAAGCTGTAAAACATATGTTGTGACATTTTGGCCCCTGATAGGTAGCAGCAGATGGGGAAAGACTCCCTCCGACCTGACTCAGAACAAGTTAATGAGGACCTGCCCCACCTCCTGCCCTGGGGGGGGGCAGAGTCACCCTCCCCGCCCCTGCAGGGACCCATCTGCAGAGCCTCCATCTCAGGCCCATCAAACCGGCAGAGTGGGGCTCAGCATCCAGCGGAGAGCCTCTTCTGCCTCCAAGACCCTGAGATGTGGGCACAGGCAATGACCTATCTTGGGCACCAGGTGCCTGGAGACTTTCCACCTCCAAGGATAGGGGGAGAGGGGGTTCAAGCCGTTGATTGGCCCAGGGGTGAGGAAAGCAGTCACAGCCTGGAACAGCAGTTCCCAACTCTGGTTACACATTAGAATCACCTAGGGTGGGGTCGGAGGCGAGGGGGGTGTCTTTAAAAATATACAGATGCGGGACATGCTAGATGGTGGAAGAGTAGGGTCCCCAAGTCACCTGTCCCCACCAAATTACCTAGATAACCTTCAAATCATCCTGAAAATCTACAAATTCGGCCTGAGATTTAAAGAGAGACCAGCTGGAATGCTACAGTGAGAAGAGTTCACGCTTCTATCAAGGTAGGAGGACGGGGAAAAAGAAATAAAGAAACAAAAGGCCTTCAAGGGGGAGGGGCCCTGCGAGGAGCCGGGCTAAGGCCCAGGCGAGTGTCCCCAGGACAGGAAAGCCCCGTCCCCGGAGAAGCAGGAGCTGCACCAACCTTCCCTGAGGGAAAGGCCTCACAGGGAGTTAGAGCAGGACCCAGGAGGGCGGGGATGCCCTCGGGCTCCCTGGGACACTAACAGACACCTGCGCCCCAGGAGAGTGCGGCCGAGCTCCCTAAGGGCTGCAGCGCGCACCGCTGGACCCGGGAGCAGCTCGGAGGGGCTCGGGCGGCGGCTCCGCGGAGGGGGCTGCGGGGCCGGGAGCGCGAATCCAACAGCGCAGACCCCGGAGCACAGGGCGCCGAGACACAGCCCAGGATCCGAACTCCCCCCGGGACAGGCAGATGCCGGGAGGGCCCAGGACAGCAAGGACTCTCCTGCCCCAAGCTGAGCAGATCAGCGGCCCCGCCCCGGAGCCTCCAGGCCCTGCAGGCTGAGAGCTCCGGAGTTACTGCGGGAGCTGACTCCAGGGCTGCAGAGCTGGCCCCGCCACTGCGGTTGTTCCTCCTGGGGCCTCACGGGGTAAACAGCCCCCACTGAGCCCTGCACCAGGCAGGGGCTGAGCAGCTCCCCCAAGTGCTAACACCTGAAAATCAGCACAACAGGCCCCTCCCCAGAAGACCAACTAGACAGACAAGTTCCAGGGGAAGTCAAGGGACTTAAAGTATACAGAATCAGAAGATACTCCCCCGTGTTTTTTTTTCTTTTTGATTTCTCTTTGCTTTCCCCACCCCTTTTTCTTCCTTTCTTTTTCTTTCTCTTTTTCTTCTTTTTTTCTTTTTTTCTTCCTTTTTTCTTTTTATCTTTTCTTTCCTTCTTTCTCTCCTCTCTTTTTCTCCTTTTCCCAATACAACTTGTTTTTGGCCACTCTGCACTAAGCAAAATTACTAGAAGGAAAACCTCACCTCAAAAGAAAGAATCAGAAACAGTCCTCTCTCCCACAGAGTTACAAAATCTGGATTACAATTCAATGTCAGAAAGCCAATTCAGAAGCCCTATTATAAAGCTACTGGTGGCTCTAGAAAAAAGCATAAAGGACTCAGGAGACTTCATGACTGCAGAATTTAGATCTAATCAGGCAGAAATTAAAAATCAATTGAATGAGATGCAATCCAAACTAGAAGTCCTAACGACGAGGGTTAACGAGGTGGAAGAACGAGTGAGTGACATAGAAGACAAGTTGATGGCAAAGAGGGAAACTGAGGAAAAAAGAGACAAACAATTAAAAGACCATGAGGATAGATTAAGGGAAATAAACTACAGCCTGAGGAAGAAAAACCTACGTTTAATTGGGGTTCCCGAGGGCGCCAAAAGGGCCAGAGGGCCAGAATATGTATTTGAACAAATCATAGCTGAAAACTTTCCTAATCTGGGAAGGGAAACAGGCATTCAGATCCAGGAAATAGAGAGATCCCCCCCCAAAATCAATAAAAACCATTCAACACCTCGACATTTAATAGCTAAGCTTGCAAATTCCAAAGATAAAGAGAAGATCCTTAAAGCAGCAAGAGACAAGAAATCCCTGACTTTTATGGGGAGGAGTATTAGGGTAACAGCAGACCTCTCCACAGAGACCTGGCAGGACAGAAAGGGCTGGCAGGATATATTCAGGGTCCTAAATGAGAAGAACATGCAACCAAGAATACTTTATCCAGCAAGGCTCTCATTCAAAATGGAAGGAGAGATAAAGAGCTTCCAAGACAGGCAGGAACTGAAAGAATATGTGACCTCCAAACCAGCTCTGCAAGAAATCTTAAGAGGGACTCTTAAAATTCCCCATTTGGAAGAAATTCAGTGGAACAATCTACAAAAACAAGGACTGAATAGATATCATGATGACACTAAACTCATATCTGTCAATAGTAACTCTGAACGTGAACGGGCTCAATGACCCCATCAAAAGGCGAAGGGTGTCAGACTGGATAAAAAAGCAGGACCCATCTATTTGCTGCCTACAAGAGACTCATTTTAGACAGAAGGACACCTACAACCTCAAGATAAAAGGTTGGAGAACCATTTACCATTCAAATGGTCCTCAAAAGAAAGCAGGGGTAGCCATCCTTATATCAGATAAACTAAAATTTACCCTGAAGACTGTAGTGAGAGATGAAGAGGGACACTATCTCATACTTAAAGGATCTATCCAACAAGAGGGCTTAACAATCCTCAAAATATATGCCCCGAATGTGGGAGCTGCCAAATATATCAATCAATTAATAACCAAAGTGGAGACATACTTAGATAATAATACACTTATACTTGGTGACTTCAATCTAGCGCTTTCTACACTCAGTAGGTCTTCTAAACACAACATCTCCAAAGAAACAAGAACTTTAAATGATACACTGGACCAGATAGATTTCACAGATATCTACAGAACTTTACATCCAAACTCAATTGAATACACATTCTTCTCGAGTGCACATGGAACTTTCTCCAGAATAGACCACATACTGGGTCACAAATTGGGTCTGAACCGATACCAAAAGATTGGGATCATCCCCTGCATATTCTCAGATCATAATGCCTTGAAATTAGAACTAAATCACAACAAGAAGTTTGGAAGGACCTCAAACACGTGGAGGTTAAGGACCATCCTACTAAAAGATGAAAGGGTCAACCGGGAAATTAAGGAAGAATTAAAAAGATTCATGGAAACTAATGAGAACGAAGGTACAACCGTTCAAAATCTTTGGGATGCAGCAAAAGCAGTCCTAAGGGGGAAATACATCGCAATACAAGCATCCATTCAAAAACTGGAAAGAACTCAAATACAAAAGCTAACCTTACACCTAAAGGAGCTAGAGAAAAAACAGCAAATAGATCCTACACCCACCAGAAGAAGAGAGTTAATAAAGATTCGAGCAGAACTCAATGAAATCGAAACCAGAAGAACTGTGGAACACATCAACAAAACCAGGAGTTGGTTCTTTGAAAGAATTAATAAGATAGATAAACCATTAGCCAGCCTTATTAAAAAGAGAGAGAGGACTCAAATTAATAAAATCATGAATGAGAAAGGAGAGATCACTACCAACACCAAAGAAATACAAATGATTTTAAAAACATATTGTGAACAGCTGCATGCCAATAAATTAGGCAATCTAGAAGAAATGGACGCATATCTGGAAAGCCACAAACTACCAAAACTGGAACAGGAAGAAATAGAAAACCTGAACAGGCCAATAACCAGGGAGGAAATTGAAGCAGTCATCAAAAACCTCCCAAGACACAAAAGTCCAGGGCCAGATGGCTTCCCAGGGGAATTCTATCAAACGTTTAAAGAAGAAATCATACCTATTCCACTAAAGGTGTCTGGAAAGATAGAAAGAGCTGGAGTACTTCCAAATTCGTTCTATGAGGCCAGCATCACCTTAATTCCAAAACCAGACAAAGACCCCACCAAAAAGGAGAATTACAGACTGATATCCCTGATGAACAAATGCAAAAATTCTCAACAAGATACTAGCCAATAGGATCCAACAGTACATTAAGAAAATTATTCACCATGACCAAGTAGGATTTATCCCCGGGATACAAGGCTGGTTCAACACTCGTAAAACAATCAACGTGATTCATCATATCAGCAAGAGAAAAACCAAGAACCATATGATCTTCTCATTAGATGCAGAGAAAGCATTTGACAAAATACAGCATCCATTCCTGATCAAAACTCTTCAGAGTGTAGGGATAGAGGGAACTTTCCTCGACATCTTAAAAGCCATCTACGAAAAGCCCACAGCAAGTATCATTCTCAATGGGAAAACACTGGGAGCCTTTCCCCTAAGATCAGGAACAAGACAGGGATGTCCACTCTCACCACTGCTATGCAACATAGTACTGGAAGTCCTAGCCTCAGCAATCAGACAACAAAAAGAAATAAAAAGCATTCAAATTGGCAAAGAAGAAGTCAAACTCTCCCTCTTCGCTGATGACATGATACTCTACATAGAAAACCCAAGAGACTCCACCCCAAGATTGCTAGAACTCATACAGCAATTTGGCAGCGTGGCAGGATACAAAATCAATGCCGAGAAGTCAGTGACATTTCTATACACTAACAATGAGACTGAAGAAAGAAATTAAGGAGTCAATCCCATTTACAATTGCACCCAAAAGCATAAGATACCTAGGAATAAACCTAACCAAAGAGGTAAAGGATCTATACCCTAAAAACTATAGAACACTTCTGAAAGAAATTGAGGAAGACACAAAGAGATGGAAAAATATTCCATGCTCATGGATTGGCAGAATTAATATTGTGAAAATGTCAATGTTACCCATGGCAATTTACACGTTTAATGCAATCCCTATCAAAATACCATGGACTTCCTTCAGAGAGTTAGAACAATTTTTTTTAAGATTTGTGTGGAATCAGAAAAGACCCCGAATAGCCAGGGGAATTTTAAAAAGGAAAACCATATCTGGGGGCATCACAATGCCAGATTTCAGGTTGTACTACAAAGCTGTGGTCATCAAGACAGTGTGGTACTGGCACAAAAACAGACACATAGATCAATGGAACAGAATAGAGAACCCAGAAGCGGATCCTGAACTTTATGGTCAACTAATATTCGATAAAGGAGGAAAGACTATCCACTGGAAGAAAGACAGTCTCTTCAATAAATGGTGCTGGGAAAACTGGACATCCACATGCAGAAGAATGAAACTAGCCCACTCTCTTGCACCAGACACAAAGATAAACTCAAAATGGATGAAAGATCTAAATGTGAGACAAGATTCCATCAAAATCCTAGAGGAGAACACAGGCAACACCCTTTGTGAACTCGGCCACAGTAACTTCTTGCAAGATACATCCACGAAGGCAAAAAAAACAAAAGCAAAAATGAACTATTGGGACTTCATCAAGATAAGAAGCTCTTGCACAGCAAAGGATACAGTCAACAAAACTAAAAGATAACCTACAGAATGGGAGAAGATATTTGCAAGTGACGTATCAGATAAAGGGCTAGTTTCCAAGATCTATAAAGAACTTATTAAACTCAACAGCAAAGAAACAAACAATCCAATCATGAAATGGGCAAAAGACATGAACAGAAATCTCACAGAGGAAGACACAGACGTGGCCAACAAGCACATGAGAAAATGCTCCGCATCACTTGCCATCAGGGAAATACAAATCAAAACCACAATGAGATCCCACCTCACACCAGTCAGAATGGGGAAAATTAACAAGGCAGGAAACCACAAATGTTGGAGAGGATGCGGAGAAAAGGGAACCCTCTTACACTGTTGGTGGGAATGTGAACTGGTGCAGCCACTCTGGAAAACTGTGTGGAGGTTCCTCAAAGAGTTAAAAATAGACCTGCCCTATGACCCAGCAATTGCACTGCTGGGGATTTACCCCAAAGATACAGATGCAGTGAAACGCCGGGACACCTGCACCCTGATGTTTCTAGCAGCAATGTCCACAACAGCCAAACTGTGGAAGGAGCCATTCATCGAAAGATGAATGGATAAAGAAGATGTGGTCTATGTATACAATGGAATATTCCTCAGCCATTAGAAAGGACAAATACCCACCATTTGCTTCAACTTGGATGGAACTGGAGGGTATTATGCTGAGTGAAGTAAGTCAATCGGGGAAGGACAAACATTATATGTTCTCATTTATTTGGGGAATATAAATAATAGTGAAAGGGAATAGAAGGGAAGGGAGAAGAAATCGGTAGGAAATATCAGAAAGGGAGACAGAACATAAAGACTCCTAACTCTGGGAAACGAACTAGGGGTGGTGAAAGGGGAGGAGGGCGGGAGATGGGGGTGAATGGGTGACGGGCACTGAGGGGGGCACTTGACGAGATGAGCACGGGGTGTTATTCTGTATGTTGGCAAATTGAACACCAATAAAAAATAAATTAATTATTAAAAAAATAAAATAAAAAATAAAAATAAAAATAAAAATATACAGATATATACAGATGCTGGGATGCCCCCTTAGAAGTCTGAAATCTGGGGTGCTGCTCAAGCATCAGGGTTTTTCAAAGCCCCTGGGTCACCCCAATGAACATCCAAGGGCGGGACCCCATGGCTGAGAAAGAATTCAGTTCAGACCTTTCTTTTTTTTTTTTTTCCTTTTTTAAAAATGATTTCTTTTTTTTTTTACATTTTTTAAAAATTTAAATTCAATTTGCCAACATATAATATCACACCTAGCACTCATCCCATCATGTGCCCTCCTTGGTGTGCATCACCTAACTTTCATAAAGCTTTGAGAGATCCCATGCACCAATCATCAGAGCATTTTGATCTGCAACAGAAACAGTTTTTCTGTTTCAATGACACACACAAAAAAAGAATCAAACCCTGAAGGACTGGGGTCACAGAGCAGGAGGATGTGGGGCAGGGGATGAGGGCAGTGTTCTCACCCCAAAGGAAATTACATTCCTGCAAGAGAAGAGGGAAACTGGAAAGGAGACCAAGCCAGGGCGAAGTGGGTGAACTCCCACAGCCCTGAGCCACCAGAGAAGGCTGGGTGGGGAGGAGAGGTCTTGTGTCTGTTGCCCCACCTGGAAACCTGGCAGCCACTTGGAAGGAGTGGCAATGACACCGATGAGTTAGAATGGTGGCTGGGAGGATCCTAGCCTCCTCCTCCTCCTCCTCTCACCTCCATGTGGCTCAGGGACTGTCCCAAACCTGGACCCGAACCTCAGGGGTGGCTTTCGGCATCATCTGCTCCAGCGGGGTGGGGTCTGGACATGGGGGACACCAGTGGCAGGTGCAAGGTGCCACTCTTCCCGCAAAGGGACAGGACAGGAGGGGCAGAGGTGAGCCGGTTCACCCAGAAGTCACAGAGCAATAGGTCACTTTGGATCAAAAGTCAGTGCAATAAGTTGCTTTGGGTCAAAAGTCATGCAATAAGTTGCTTTGGGTCAAAAGTTGGTGCAATAAGTTGCTTTGAATCAAAACTTGGTGTGTTTCTGCCCATGAGCTAGGGAAGCTTAGTTACAAAAAGAAATGAACAGTTATGTTTCTGTACTTCTGAGCCTGACCGTAAATCTTCAACCTGCTGTGAGGTCTATTCAGAAGAGAGGAACAAAACACAGCCAATGAACAGGAAGAGAGAGTCAGCCTCAGCAGTAAGACACACAAATCAAAACACCTGTAACCCACCGTGTGGGCCCCTCGGATGGGAACTGCTTTAAAATCTAATAGGCGGGGATCCCTGGGTGGCGCAGCAGTTTGGCGCCTGCCTTTGGCCCAGGGCGCAATCCTGGAGACCCAGGATCGAATCCCACGTCGGGCTCCCGGTGCATGGAGCCTGCTTCTCCCTCTGCCTATGTCTCTGCCTTGTCTCTGCCTCTCTCTCTCTCTGTATGACTATCATAAATAAATAATTAAAAAAATTAAAAAAAAAATCTAATAGGCAGGGGCACCTGGGTGGCTCAGTGGTTGAGCGTCTGCCTTCAGTTCAGGCCATGACCCTGGGGTCCTGGGATCGAGTCCTGCATTGGGCTCCATGCATGGAGCCTGCTTCTCCCTTTGCCTCTCTCTATGTGTCTCTCATGAATAAGTAAATAAAATCTGAAAAAATAAAAAACAAGCCCTAGAGAAACAAAAATAACAGAGTCCAGAAACTGGAATGACACAGAAATGAAAAATAGGAGAGACAAGGAAGATCACTGCGAGAGGAAGCTGTTGGGAAGCAGAATGGAAGACAAAGAGATGGGAAAGATACAGGGTGCTGGGGGATTAGTCTGGGAGATGGTAGGTGCAAACAACAGGACAGAGAACTGAAAAAGGAGAGAGAGACTCACGTAAGGAGAAATGGAATGAATGTTCTCTGCACTGCAGCACAGCTGAAAGGGGTCACCGGGTGCCCACACTGAGGATCCAGGCACGTGCCCCTTATGTCATCGGACCACGAGGGACAGAGGCTTCCGGAAGGTTCTGGACTTCATGAAAGCATCGAGAAGAAGCAGAACCACTTAACCCTAACAGCAACACTGGAGCTTTTGTAAGACACTGGAGCAACGCCCTGGACATTCCAGAAGGAAGTAATTTCCAGGCTGAAGGTCCACCCTAGCCAGGCCACTAGTGAAGGCCAGATAAAGACATCAAACCAGGTCCCTCTCAGGCACCACGTCTCAGGAGGGCCCCAGAGACGCCTCTACAAAACAAGGGGAACCAGCAGAGCGAGGGGACATAGATAGAGCGGGGAGAGAGGAATCGAGGTCGGGACATCTCGTGGTCCCACTGAGAGGTTCCAGGGGGACAGGGCATCAGATCCTGGATGTGTGGCCATGAGAACCCAAACGGTCTGTGGAGGGGTCCGGGGCAGTGCAGAGGAGGAGGACAGGGGCTACGAGCTCACCTCCAGAGGCAGGAAGGCAGCAGTAGACTGGGCCACCCCCCAGAACCCCAAGGAGCAGCTGCAAGCTCCTTATTTTAGGATGAGGGATAAATACCCAAAGTATGAACTACGGAGGGGAGAATCGTTGCTCCTGCATGTGGACGAAAGGAGGAGTGTTTCCAGACATTGAGTTCACTGGCCTATCGGGCTCTTTATTTATTTTTTTTTAAAAGATTTTATTCTTATTTATTTATGAGAGAGAGAGAGAGAGAGAGGCAGAGACACAGGCAGAGGGAGAAGCAGGTTCCATGCTGGGAGCCCGACGCAGGACTCGATCCCGGGACTCCAGGATCGGGCCCTGGGCCGAAGGTGGGCACCAAACCGCTGAGCCACCCAGGGATCCCCCTATTGGGCTCTTTAAACAAGATGCCGTTCTGATGCCAAATGGAAACCAACAATTCATCTGGAGGCCTGGGCATCAGCTGGAGGATTTCCAGAGTCCCCTTCTGCTGGAACAGCCTGTGACTCAGTTACTTCTCTAGGAATCCCGGGGGGGCTGCTCCCTTGAGCTCCAGGGCCCTTGGGCATCCCCTGTCCATTGTGAAATGACGAATAAATGGGTGAATAGGGCGCCCCGGGGGGCTCAGTGGTTAAGCGTCTGCCTTGGGCTCAGGGTCCAGGGATCAAGTCCCACATTGGGCTCCCTCTCTGCTTCTGTGTGTGTGTCTCTCATGAATAAATAAATAAAATCTTTAAAAAAAAAATAAGTAAATGGGCAAATAGATCAGGTTTTCCTCCCTCTGCGTCCCCAGCTGGGGATCCTCTGGACACGTCACTGCCCTAGGCCACAGAATCCCCAGTGTGGGCGCAGGGCTGTCAAGATACAGGTGCAGACTCACCCCCAAGCCAACCATGGCCGGATCCCTGAGGCTGGGCCCCTCCGGGCTGCTCCTGCCCCTGCCAGGGACTCCCCAGAGCCCTTGTCTTGCAGCATCCCTTCTATGTCCTACGTCTCCCCAGAGCTACAGAGTGTATTCCCTGAGCTGGTGCAGAACCAGGGTGACCAGGCTCCAGTCCTGTCTCTGCCGACTGTGCTCACGCCTACTCCACATCCTCGGCATATCCTGGGGCCGTGGCTGCTTCCAACCAGAGAGCAGGTGACACCTGCAGCAGCTAGCTTGGTCACTAGGGGCGGGGGGAGGGGAGCGTGGCGTGGCACACCAGACAATGAGCATTCCACCGCTGTCGCATTAGAATTTGTTGTTCTTTTTTTTAAAAGATTTTATTTATTTATTCATGAGACACAGAGAGAGGAAGAGACACAGGCAGAGGGAGGAGGCTCCATGTGGGGAGCCTGATGTGGGACTTGATCCCATGACCCGGGGATCAGGACCTGAGCTGAAGGCAGATGCTCAACCCCTGAGCCCCCTGGGCATCCCGGCAGACTCTTTGGAGACCCTGGGAACACAGAGAAGAGTGGCGCACAACGCAGGCCTCAGAAGTCACTCGCAGGCCAGCATGACAGCCAAGCTCATGCATATCCTGCACCCCCCCCCCCCCGCCGCCCCGAGAAGTCCGACAGGGGTCAGTAGAGTAGTGACCACGAAGCTCTCTGCAGAAGCAGACAACTGGGCCCCGCAGGTTAGTCCCAGGGACTTGCAGAGAGAAAGCGCTATGAGATCTGGCCCGGAAAGAGGAGTGGGAGAGCAATCAGGCCGAAACAGGGGAGGAAGGCACGCAAGGAATCACGAGCAGGCAGGAGCTGCGCCAAGAGAGATGCCTTCGGGGGACCAGTGTCTGGGGAGGAGTGGCAAGAAGCTCAAGGGGGCAGGGAGGGGAGAGGGAGAGAT
Source organism: Nyctereutes procyonoides (assembly GCF_905146905.1). NCBI lineage: Eukaryota > Metazoa > Chordata > Mammalia > Carnivora > Canidae > Nyctereutes > Nyctereutes procyonoides. The sequence continues at coordinate 58,462,345 of NW_026575140.1, read as the reverse complement.
GAAACCGAAGGACGACGTGTAGGGCACAGAAATACATCATAACTCAGCAAATAACATCTTTATAGTCTCGGGATAGAAGGCCATGTCTTGTGACTCAGATCTACCCTCCTGCACACAGGGCATCCAAAATGTCTTCCGATATGCGATGCTAGACAGAAAACCCTGATGCTTTTTAGGGAGCACAGCTCACTGCTGAGCCACCGCATCTGTCTCCCCAGGAAGAAACTCAAAGGATGGGGCTGCGATTGGTGTTTATTATTCTGTTCTCTTTAATTATTTTTTAAGATTTTATTTTTAGGGATCCCTGGGTGGCGCAGCGGTTCGGCGCCTGCCTTTGGCCCAGGGCGCGATCCTGGAGACCCGGGATCGAATCCCACGTCGGGCTCCCGGTGCATGGAGCCTGCTTCTCCCTCTGCCTGTGTCTCTGCCTCTCTCTCTCTCTCTCTCTGTGTGACTATCATAAATAAATTAAAAAAAAAAGATTTTATTTTTAAGGAATCTCTACATCCCAACATGGGACTTGAAATCACAACCCGGAGACCAAGAGCCACAGGCTCCACCATCTGAGCCAGCCAGGAGCCCCCGTTCTATTCTTTTAAAAAACCAACAGATTCAGGTTCAAGATGGAGGGTTGGGGGGCACCTGGTGGGCTCAGTCAGTGAAGCATCCCAGAGTCCTGGGATCGAGTCCTGTGTTGGGTGTTGGGACCCAGGAAATTTAACAAAATCCCCTACCCCTGGACAAGCAGAGCAGGACTGACTCTATTTTGGGCTGCACCCCCCCTTGTGCTGACTGCTTATTACTTAGGGCACTGCCCCGCCCTAGTCAGAGACCAGGGCACACCCTAACCCGAAATCCAGCTCAGTGGACCAGCATGACTGTGCAACTTTCTGCATATCCCATTGGCCACTGGCCCCTATAAAGTTGCTGAGCCTCTTAGTCTCGGGGTCCAAGTCCCTGCTCCGCTGCGTCGAGTATACTTGGACCCAGGCTCGAGCTTGTAAATAAACCCTCGTGTGTTTGCATCGTGTCGGCTCCTTGGCGGTTTCTCAGATTCGTGATCTTGGGCACAACATCCGCCCCCCGCCCCCCCCCATCAGAGGGAGAGCCTGCTTCTCCCTCTGCCCCTCCCCCTGCTCTCTCTCTCTCTTTCTGTGTGTGTCAAATAAATAAATAAAATCTTAAAAAAAAAAAAAGATGGGGGTTTGGATTCATACCTTCTCCTTGACCAATTTCACTAAAAAAGACACAAGAAAAATAAATACAAGAATTAGCTCATTGTTGAATTAGAATAAGGAAGAGTGCCGTTGATAAAAAATAATGTTTGTGACCTTACAAAATGAACAGCAAAAACCCAAAATATACTTTAAAAAAAAAACTTCAAAAAAAATACAGAGACAAGACTACTAGCACAGTGGGATACATTCACTTACGTCTCTTATCAATTATTCCATCAGATCTGCCCTCCAAAAACACAATTATAATTATCATGAACAAGTATGATTCAGACATATATAGATTTCATAACCTACAAAGAAGCATCGTATATTTACAAAGAGTGTATATTTACAAGAGTTTGACAGGGCACATATCCCAGACACAATAAAATAAAACAAAAACATTTAACAAGAGAGAAATAGCAAAAGAAAAAAAAACTAACCATGAAAAAATTTTGCAAAAACTTTTCAACAAAATTCAAGAAATATAGATCATTTAAAGATGAAAGACAGGAAGGTCTCAGAGATGAAATCCTGCGGCGTGAGGACCTAAGCCCAACAGAGAAAAACTGATCATTGAGATATTTTATTACAAAATCAGAAAGAAGGGAAACAAATTAGCTTTCAGCTCCATAAATTAGATGCTACACCATGAGTTATTTTGGGGTTTTTTTTAAAGGTAGAATGAAAGATTTAATCTTGGCAATTTAACCCACCCACCCCCCAAAAAAGAATGAGTTAGGGGGAAAAAAATCTATGGAAATGGAGATCCTAAAACCTGGTTCTTTAAAAATTCTGATTAATCAGACACTATCTCTGGCAAACTTGCAAAGAATAAAAAAGAGAAGACATGAATACCTGATGCTTTTGAGACATGAACAGGGAGATGTGAAGATGTGAGATAGTAGGAGCATACTGAGTACAACCCTGTCGTTGAGTTTGCAGGAACAATTCTACTAGAGAATAAAAATTTCAGGGGTGTTGGAGTGGCTCAGCCGGTTGAGTGTCCAGCTTGGTTTCAGCTCAGGTCATGATCTCGGGGTCATGGGATCAAGCTCCACGTGGGGCTCTGTGCTCAGCGTGGAGAGTCTGCTGGAGATTCCCTCTCCCTCTGCCTCTCCCTGCTGCTTGTGCTGTCTCTAAATAAATAAATAAAATCTTTAACAAAAAAAAAGAAGAATTTTAAACATGACACGGGGTGAGGCAAGAATCCGAGAACATCAGAGAAGCAAAAAAGCCTATTAGGTTGTCAAAAAAAAAAAAAAAAAACCCACCAGAAAACCAAAATCCCACCAAATAAAAGCACCCATATCAAAGGCTTTATGGGGAATGTCTATTGAGCATTTAAGGGATGAATGCATCCCATGTCTTGGAAACTGCCCTGCGGCATGAGAAAAAGTGGACGGACAGCCTCTGGAGTCTTTCAAGGACGTGAGCGAAATCCTGAAAACAGCAGTCTGCACGCGCACACCCCATGCCGCTGTACCCATGCGCCACATTCCATAAGCAAATTCACTCGTGAATACAGATGCAACAATTCCAAATAAAATATTAGCAGATTAAATTTAGCAGCAAGTTAAGCGAAGACTTTAAGCACCTACAAGTAGGGTTTATTCTGGCAACACAAGGATTGTTCAACAGTATCAATATGCTAACGTCGTTTGCTGTAATAAGAGGTCATAAAAAAAAAAAAAGCAAAATACTGAGGGGTTTTGATGGAGTAGATGTACTTTCGCCTATTCCTCCCGGTAGGATGTTACATGTAAGAAAAGCATGAGGAGGGGCACCTGGAGGGCTCAGCGGTTGGGTGTCTGGCTTCAGCTCAGGGTGTGACCCCAGGGTCCTGGGATGGAGTCCCACGTCGGGCCCCCCGCAGGAAGCCTGCTTCTCCCTCCACCTGTGTCTCTGCCCCTCTCTCTGGGTCTCTCAGGAATAAATAAATAAATCTTTAAAAATATAATAAAAGAAAGAAATCAATGAATCAAAGACAGAAACATGGCAGAGAAAACCAACGACACAAGGAGCCGGTTCTTTGGAAAACTCAATACAGTTGACAAACCTCCGGCAACACTGGTGGAAAAACAGAGAAGACACGAATGAATGATGTGGGCTTCAAATGAGGGCACACGACGGGCGAGTGTGTACGTGTAAATCTGACATGCACACAGTTGGGGGAGGGTGGGGACAGCGCGGGCAGCGACCGGGCAGCCTTGGAGGGCCCAGCACGGCCCCTGAGAGACACGGGTGCAGCTGAGGATCAGGGGCCGCCAGCAGACCCCTCCCAGCTCCCCGCGGAGGGGTGGCCAAATGGTGTGGACCTACGAGGGAGCAGGTGACCGCTCAGGCGTATGGGGCGTGTGTGTGAGTGGATGTGTGGGTGCACACATGTGTGGGTGTGGGCACATGTGCACATGTTGGGGTGGGGGGCAGGTTGTCGGGGAACAGTCTGCTTTCCTCTACTTCAGCCTTTCAAGTGGGAGACTAATGCGGTCTAATCTATTTTAGAAAAATCACTTGGAGGAAGAACAACATCCCCAGAGAAATCCAGGGGGGCAGTCACTCGGTGCGGACGCGCAGGAAGGCAGGGCTGGAAGGCGGGGTTGCCGGAGCCTGGCAAGGCCAGCTGCTCGGTACAAATGTCCCTGGGGCTCCAGACCAAGCTCCAGAGCCCCCAAGCCCTCGGCATCCACAGACACAGGGGACACACGGAGCTCACTGACACCAAGGGCTTGTTCAGCTGAGCCAAGGTCAGCTCAGCAATCCCCACCCTACTGCCCCCCAGGATTGCCTCTCAGAACATCCAGCCTGTGACAACAGGCGTCCCTGAGTGCACCCCCAGGCCCCGCCCATGCTTGCAGATACTCCCAGCCCTCAGGGCTCCCCAGTAGCCGTGCATCTCCCAGCCCAATGCTTAACAGTCTCAAAATAGAAGTTAGGTGTTGCCCGTCATTCTTCTCTTTTGCAGAAAATACCCTGAAAATAGAGCCAGGATGCCGGGTCCGCTCTCCAAGCCTCGGAAGGAAACCTGTCACTGCTCCAGCACACTGTGGTTTGCACACACAGGCCACGTTCCTGGCCTGACCCATTTCCCGGTCCATAGCAGAGACTGCAGACCACACCGAGTCATGGGGGTGGGGGTGCTCCCATGTGCTTGTGACAGAGCAGGGCCCCCAGCGCTCAGGGTGCAGACAGATCAGGGCTCCTTTGGTGGCAGAGTCCCCGAGCAGATCAAGGCCCAGGTTGGGGCTCGGGTGTGAGCCTCATGCGACTGCCTGCCGCTCTCAGGCACCCCGATCTCCAGAATCCAGCCCAGAGCCCAGCCCCCAGTGGGTGGCCCCCCAGCCAGTGATGAGCACGGCCGCCCCACCCAGCGCTGAGGCTGCCTTGGTCCATGCCAGAGCGGCTGGGCTCGCACCCCTGCCTACAGAAGTGGTCTTGCATCCCGCCCTAGCACCTCCTCCTGGGGGGACCCTCCAGGTATGTGTGGGGTACAGCGGGGCCCACGCCAACCTCACAGGCAGAGTCGCAGCATCCACAGTCACCTTTCTTTTCTTTTTTTTTTAAGATTTTATTTATTTATGAGAAACAGAGAGAGGCAGAGACACAGGCAGAGAGAAAAGCAGGCTCCATGCAGGAAGCCTGACACGGGACTCAATCCTGGGTCTCCGGGACCATGCCCTGGTCTGAAGGCGGCGCTAAACGGCTGAGCTATCCGGGCTGCCCACACAGTCGCCTTTCACAATGAATCAAGAATTAAGGAAAAAGGGATCCCTGGGTGGCGCAGCAGTTTAGCGCCTGCCTTTGGCCCAGGGCACGATCCTGGAGACCCGGGATTGAATCCCACATCCGGCTCCCAGTGCATGGAGCCTGCTTCTCCCTCTGCCTATGTCTCTGCCTCTCTCTCTCTCTCTCTCTCTCTCTCTCTGTGACTATCATAAATAAATAAAAATTTAAAAAAAAAAGAGTCTCTCTTAAAAAAAAAAAAGAATTAAGGAAAAAGCCAGAGAGATCACTGGGTTTTGATGCAAAGATAGAAAAAAACCTCAGATGCTATCAATACAATAAGGGTCCTCCACAATGCGGCCTGTAGCCAGAGAATGGGAACCGTCCTCCTGGCCAGCTGATCTGTCTTGAACGGACCTTGTCAGAGCCTCCCTAGTTGTCAGAAACTACGCTGCCCAGGAAACAGCTCCATGGATGTGGACGGCGCCGGGACCACAGGAGCAGGCAGACATCGAGGAGACTGTCTCCAGTCCGAAAGCTGCTTCTTCCACCACAGAAATTGGGTAACTATGGCCCTCAGAACCAATCTGTCAGCTAAGAATGACTTTCATATATTTAAAGAGTTGCTGAAAGAAAGAAAGAAAGAAAGAAAGAAAGAAAGAAAGAAAGAAAGAAAGAAGAGAGAGGGAGAGAGGGAAGGAGGGAAAAAGGGGAGGAATGAGGGAGGAAAGGAGGAAGGGAAGGAGGGAGGAAGGGAGGAGGGAGGGAGGGAGGGAGGAGGAAAGGAGGGATGGAGGAAGGGGGAGGAAGGAAGGAAGGAAAGAAGAAAGGAGGGAGGGAGAAAGGAAGGAGGAAGGGAGAGGGAGGAAGGAGGGAGGAAGGAAAGAAGAAAGAGGGAGGGAAGGAAGGAGGAAGGAAGGAAGGGAGACTATGTGTCACCTTATGTGACCCCCAAAGCCCAAAACAGTCACTCTGGCCTTTACAGGAAGTCTGGAGCAGGGAACTGGAATTTCTACTCCAGTCCGCAAATTTTGGAGTGAAAAAACACAAAACTGAATTTCTTTGTGACTTAATTTAGAGCTTCCTTTGAGGTGGCATAGATCTGCCAGGTCGGGGTCCCTTTGTTTTGCTGGGGCTACAGCCACATGCCGGAGACGGGTGGCTGCAGCCAGTGCTGAGAGTCAACCCCCCCACGAGCATCCCTCTGCCTGCAGGGATCTCTCACTGCCAGTGTCGGGACCCCTCCCTGGGGTTGTCCACAAGGGAATGGGGCACAGATGCTCCTGTTCCGGACGCGGGGACAGGGAGCAGTGTCGCAGGAACGCACATGCCACCCGGCTCACAAAGCCCTTCCGCCTGGCACTTGGGGTTCTGGCTTTCTTTCCCCAGCGTCTGAAATTGCTTTCTGTTCCAGAGACCAGATGGTAGCTCCTCCTCTAGACTTAAACATTGTTGTCTAAATGTCCAAAAGGGCTTTCTGTTCTAATAACGTTATTTTTAGACAAAAAGAAGGAAAGGAAAGAAAGAAAGAAAAGAAAGAAAGAAAGAAAGAAAGAAAGAAAGAAAGAAAGAAAGAAAGAAAGAAAGAAAGAAAAAAAAAAGAAAGAAGAAAGAAAAAAAGAAAGAAAGAAAGAAAGAAAGAACAACCCAGGCAGAGAATCCACAACTGTGTGTCTCCCACCATCGTGCCTCTGCTGTGAAGGGTGACAGGGCCGCTTGGAACAAGGAAGAAGGTTCTAGGCGCAGGGCCAGATAGGTCTGTCCCACCCCCCAGCTGTCTTCCCCACATGCTAGGCTCTCTGCTTGTTAAGTCATTTATTTCCTCTCAGGGTCGCACACTGTCGCGCTCGCAAGGGCTCTCAGGAACCGACTGTTAAATGTTCAGGAAGTTCGCAAGCTGATTATTAATCCGCGCGCAACGTGGGACCAACCGTGGAGAGAGCGTGAAGAAACAGCAGACACCGCAAAGCAGGGCAGCCCGCTCACTGCCTGCCCAGAGCCCGCCGTACTGCATCTGCGGACACCACACACCTGCTGGGACCCTGCCCCCCTACACACATTAATCACTGCAGAGCTCCAGGCAGGCGGGGGTCCCCTGGGTGCGTTGGGGGTTCGGCAGCACCCTGGCCTCCATCCACGGGATGCACTTGCACCTGCCCCGTGTGCAGACGCTGGATCCAGGGGGACAAAATCACCCTGCAGGGGAGAAGTTGCGTCCTGAACCGGCTGGAAAGGTTGTGGTTCCGCGTGGGCCTCCCTGCTGATGATGGGCAGTGCAAGAAGTATGGCCAGCCCAGCACACACCCCTGCATGTGCCCTGCCTGTCTCCCGCCTCCCTCCTCTGTCCCCTGTCCTCACCCCTGCTTCCCAAGGCCACACTTCCCAGCACCATGGGAGTTCTCATCTCAGGCTCTGTTGCCCAGGAAATCCAGGCAGACAGAGGTGCCCGCCGATCTGCCTCCCCCTGCCCAGGAACTCGGGGTGGGAGGCACATTCCCACCTGGGGGTGAGGCTGCTGCTCAGCGCTGAGCCTGAGCAGCCCTGTGGAGTGGAACCCCAGGTGCGGCTGAGGGTGAGTCTGCAGAAGAGCAGAGTGGGAGCACATGCCGGCCAACAGGGTAAGGGTCAGACCCAGGCTCCCACCTCCAGCCTCCCCAAACCCCCCTCTCCCCACGATCACCCACATGCATCCCCATTACTTGCAACCAAAAAGCCCTAGAGGAAACCCTTGGAAAGACCCTCACCTCCCGCACATCTGATGGCAGCTCGACTTGGGGGGGGGGGGGCGTTCCGACAATGAGAGTCCTTCCCTCTCCCACCGGGGTCATCGCAGAAGAGCGGGCAGGATGACCACCTCCGCTTCCTGTCCGTCTCCCAGCTCTGAGCTTCCATGATCCCTGGGTTTGGGTTCAGAAAAACCATGTTCTTTGTCCTGATTCTCAGGCCACTTGGCCTAAAGCCTTCCCTTCAAACTGGCAATCATTTCCCCTATACACACATGAAGAGCTTTAAATGCCACACTTGTGAAATATTTGAAAACCGTGATGTTTGCACGACAGATGTCAGAATTTGGAGCCCGAGTAACACCAACAGGTAAGAACATAAAGAAGTCTGGGAAGAGTGAAAATAAAGCCTAGTGTGGGTCCAGAAATCTGGTTGGGTCAGCATACAAGACAAAGGGCAGAGCCCTGCATCCACAGGCATAGAGAGGAAAAGAAAAAAGTTAGAAAAAAAATTAGTGAAGTAATTTCAGTGAATGAGCAGTGGGACGTGGCAAGAAATGAACGCCCTCTAGGCCCTAAGAGCGCAGCGCTCTCAGCTGAGTCTGGGACACAGGCCTGCCCCTTTCCCCACCGCACGTTCTTGCCAAAATCACAAAGTGGCAGGAGGTTCCCTCGGCGCCCCCGCGGCTACTGGGCTCTGTCCCCCACCGCGGCCCCACAGCCACCATCCTCCTATGCAGATGCTGACCACCCAGCCACCACCACCCCCCCGCCCCCGCTTACACCCCCGAACCCTGGCTCTGCCTCACCTCCCTCTGGCCTCCAGCAAGGACAGCTATTTCAGGGTGAGAAACAGGGCAGGCAGGGAAAATTCCATTCACTCAATTAAAGAATCACTGCATTTTTCATGATTAACTTCATGTTCACCAGTCAAACGCAAAAAGCTGTTAGCAGAGCACTCCCATTTCCGTACCTGACATGAGCAATGGGAATATTTGTTCTGCCCGGGAGGATTACACCTTCCATTAATCTCCGTTTTATTGAAAGTTTAAATAACAGACAGACACAATGTGATCAATTAGCAGTGTAATTCCAGGGAGATGTCATCGCGAAATTAAATCTCGGGCATATCCGCGGTGAGGATGCCTGCAAGTTCCCTCCCCAGTCTGCTTCCACTGCCGCAGTGTGTACATTTTAATTGAAAGTTTATTCTGCTATGTGCCTCGTCGACTAAATTTCAATTTAGCATTGTAATGAGAGGGGTGTTTCTGAGCGGTGCTTCATAGACAGTTGGAGGAGGCTTTTTGCAGATTAAGAGAACGGGTGAATGGGCGGCACTTTCCCAGAAGCTGCGGGAGGAGGGAAAGCCCCCCCCAAAAGCCCCCCCATGCACCTAACCCTTCAAAGAGAATCTGCAGGCCTGGGAGACCAGCCTAGGAAGCGTTTGACTGATGCCTGTAGCAGCTGATGAGCAAATCCCAAAGCAGCAAGGGTCCCAAGAGACGGGGGATCTCAGGCCAGGCCACCTGTGGCACAGGCAGGTGGGCACCTGTGGCCCCAGCCCTACCTCTGGTATCCCTCCACTACCTCCTGCTGCCAAAACCCGCGGGGACGCCAACTGGTCAGGTGAGACTATGGTTTGCAGAGCCTGGCCCAGTTTTGCAGAACAGAGCCCGGAAAGGCAGGCCTGGAAGTAACAGGCAAGAGCCCAGAAAGCAGGATAACACTCTTGGGAACATCGCTTCAACCCTTAGCTTCTGCAACTGTGACAGGAAGATGATGATACCCGATTCTCGGGGTTGCAGTGAGACAAGAATCCAGCCCGACAGGAGGCTGGCAGGCGCGGAGGGATGTTTCCCAGGAGGGTGGACCCTTCTGTCCTGAAGCATGACCTCAACCAAAATGACTTCAGGGAGGAGTAGTTGCAGGGAGGTCTTGGCTGGGCTGGGATGGGGGTCTGAGGCTCAGGCTGCAGGAGGAGCAGGCTGGACAGCAGGATGAGGACAGGGTGAGGTCCATGTCACCAAAGTCAGAGGTGAGTCACTCAGCATCCCTCAGGCTGAGTCTAACCTGCACCCCATGCACCCGTCAGGGGTACAGAAGGCGCAGGGGCACTAGCAGCCACTGCTGCTGACAGGCAGGGCCGCACCCCAGCCCTGGGAGACCCGCGCTCTGGGGGAGCAGGTGTCTGCCCCTGCCACCCGCTAGTGGGGAAGACAGGGGTGCCTGGGGTGGGGGGGACACACTAACGTCCAGGACTTAAATCATTCTGTGCAAAAGGGCAGGAAGGAGTCACACAGCTTTACCTCCTGCCCTGCTGCCTTCCTGCGTGCCCGGCCCTCCTGTCCCCGCCCCCTCCGTCTCTGCTTGCATCACGGTCCCTGCTCAAATGCTATCGCACCTGTGACCTGCTGTTGTATCCCATATCTCTCCGTGTTTTCTATCTGTGTCTCCAAATGTAAATCCCACCGGGGTAAGTTGGGGAGGGGAGGGGGTGCTCTTTACTGTTTTCAGTTCTACCATGACACCTGTTACAATAGTTGCTCAGGAATTACGTGTCGCATTATTAAAGGAAAAGAATGTGATGTGATTTAATGGCAGAACTTGGAAGGTGATTCCCAAGTGTCCCAGCAGATTCTCAGTGGGTACTTGGTGAAGGTCCCTGTGAGGAAGGAGCCCACTGTCTGGAAATTAGGAATGGGTCCTGCCCATGTCCCTCCTGAAATGGCCCCTCTGGTCTCCCTGGGTGAGGCACACCCCTCAGCCCAGGAGGGCTCTTGGTGGCAGCGGTGGCAGCATTGGGGAGGGAGTGTCCCGCGTGCCCATCAGGGTTAGGAGAGAAGCAGAGAAGACACCCCCACCCCCCAGGGACAGTCCATGGGACATCTGGCCGCACACCTTGCCCCTGACATAGTGACCTGCTGTGTCCACACGGACAGCGTCTGGTAAATCCTCCTGATTACATGTCTCCGGGTTTGTCTCAGTAGATAAAGGGAGTTAGGGTTCACTTCGCAGAAGCTTGCTGCGATACCAGCTTGGCTAGCATCAATGCAGCGCCAACAGCAGTCAAAGCCACTTCCCTGGCCTGCGGCGTCCGGCGGGGCCCCCACTGTGCCCCTAGGTGCATTCACTGTTGGACCACGAGCCTCAGGCCTTAGGGATAGGACCAGGAAAAGAAGTAGGTCCCTTGGTTCCTGGCCGCGGCTTCCTCATACTCCTGCCGGCAGACCCAGTCAGGTCATGGCTCACCGATGACACACCTGCCACCTGCCCCCCCAGCCCTGGAATATTCTGGATCTCAGATGCCCCCTCCCAACCCCAGAATTGTCACCCATGCGGGAGGGTGCGTTCCCCCAGGGCATCCACACCAAGGCCTCCCTAGGCCTCGCACAGGACCTGCCCATGTCTCCCACGTCAGCTTTCATAGCTTGTATTGTGCTTCTGGGATCAAGGGAAATGTTTCCAGCACTGGAATTCCTCAACAGGCATCTGATTTTTCTTATCAGAGATGTCACTGTAACATTGGAAACACCAACCATGTCTCTCCAGGGAGATGGCTTTGGTCGGGGCCTTTGTTCCCCGGAAAGATCTTCTGTGGTCATGGGGGGGTGGAAGGGGCCTCCAAAAGCGGGGACACCACCCCTCTCGCTCTTGGGAAGTGCCCCGAAGACCCGCACGCTGGCCCTGACACTTCTCCCTCCAGCTCCCTCCACCCAACACCCTCATTGCACCAAGAATTTCCCCCAGATCAGAGCAAGCCACAACTGGCTCCCCATCACAGGAACAGAGGGCGGCCAAGGTTACAAGGGTCCAGAACAGGAGCCCAGGATGAATCCGGTCCCAGCGGGTCAGAGAATCCAGCTGAGATCATGCAAAGGGAGAAGCATTCCCAGGACAAAGGTCCAGAACGATGGGGCAGCCAAAGCTCAGCCACAGTGGCAGACATTCCTACCTACGGGCCTAGAGAGGCAGACGGAGGAAACGTGGTGACAAGAGCCCACCACGCAGAGCACGGAAGGATCCAGCAACCTCCAGGGAGGCTCTGAACACACACGCCGTCCTCATCCCATGCCCTCCAGTCGTCCATTGGTGCTCGCTGGCCAAACCCAGCAGGTAATGCATCAGCAGGAGCCCCCCAGCTGGTGCCCTCTGTCTGGGTTGCCTCCTGGGGGGCAGAGTGGGACAGAGAAGAGTGGAGCACAGGTTGAGGGTGGAGGGCTGGGCGCAGCAGCGGGAACCCAGGATACGGGGCACATGCAAGTTCTGGTTGTAAATACCTACTCTCCTGCCCCCCTGTGACTTTATGCCAACCAACTGCCATCGTGCCTTGTCCCAGCCCAAGTCTGCAAGACTCCCGCCAGACCTGACAATACAGGATCTTCCTGTCTTCTTTCTTTAAAAAGAGAGAGAGAGAGAGAGATTTTATTTATTTATTTGACACACAGAGAGAGAAAGCAGGGGGAGGAGCAGAGGGAGAGGGAGATGCAGCCTCCCCGACAAGCAGGGAGCCAGACGTGGGGCTCAATCCCAGGACCCTGAGATCATGACCTGAGCTGAAGGCTCAGGAAATTGCAAATTCCTTCCTCTTGCAAACTCCTTTCTGTTCTCTTGGCAGATCCCTTCATTTCCTCCAGGGCACTTTTCACCCCAGTCCTGGGCCACAGCAGTCTCGTGGAGCCTGGAGCCGCTAGGGGAAGGCCAGCAAAGCAGCAGGAAGGAGCACAGAGGGGGCTGCATCCTGAAATCTGAGATCTGGGAGCCCCAGATGCACGCTGGGTCTCCGGACACCCCCTGCGTGGTCCAGCCAGGGCCTGCAAGCATGGGCCTTCTCTCCAGGCCCTGGCACCAGCGCGGCCACTCACTCGTTACTCCTGTGTATGCTTGCACACTGCTCAAGTGAGTGAGCCTTCATCTCAAAAACCTGTGGGGAGGTGAGAGGTGAAGCTAGGAGGAGCTGCCATGGTTCCCTCGTGGGAAGCAGGTTGGTGGCAAGCCCAGCACGACAGCCTTAAACACAGACCTCCAGAAACATCCGCCGACAGAGCTCAGTTCAGTGGGAACTCCAAGAGTGACACGGCCCCCAGGCTGAGCTCCCTGCTCCTGCCTCCCTGCCTCTGCAACAGGGTGCGCTCCTACGAGCTGGAGTCCCTGCGGGCTGTGCTCACATGGTGGGGCCGCCGCAAATTCATGGCCTCTCCTGACGGCTAACAAGCTCTGCGGCCAGGAAGGGCAACAGCGTGGAGGCCCAATTACAGCAGAGGAGAGCCTCATAGAAAGGGCTTAAATGCACTAACAAACCATTCTGGAAGCGCAGGGAGCCCCTAATGGCCTGCCTGCTGTCAGAGAGAGAGACGAGCAGCTCCACGCTGCAGCCTGGCATCTGTCATCTGTCTGTCCTATTCATCGGTCTTGTCAACAAAAAAAGAAAGAAAGAAAGAAAGAAAGAAAGAAAGAAAGAAAGAAGAAAGAAAGAAAGAAAGAAAGAAAGAAAGAAAGAAAGAAAGAAAGAAAGAAAGAAAAGAGGGCAGCCCCAGTGGCTCAGCGGTTTAGCGCTGCCTTTGGCCCAGGATGTAATCCTGGAGACCCGAGATCGAGTCCCATGTCAGGCTCCCTGCATGGAGCCTGTTTCTCCCTCTGCCTGTGTCTCTGCTCCTCTGTGTGTGTGTGTGTCTCTCATGAATAAATAAATAAAATCTGTTTTTTAAGATTCTTTTTTTAAATTTATTCATTCATGATAGAGAGATATCTCTCATGGATACAGGTGTTGGCGCAGCCAGAACTCACACACAGGGCCTAGGAAGGCAGCATCTGGGAGGCTGAGAGCGGCCCAAGTCCAGCCGGGCTCCTCTGGGTTGCATCCCACCATCCAGCCCCCCGGCATCGTGCAGAAGCCCTACGGCTGGGCTGTGCCTCAGTCTCATCTGGAAGCCCGCATGGGGCCCTTGGGGGCTGAGGGGTCAGGAGGTGTCCCCTCTCCTTGGCTCTCACCTCTGGCCGACATTTGCTGAGCTTTTGCTGTGTGTCGGGGTCCCCCAGGGAGCCCCCAGGGCCAGGCCCAGAGGAAGGACACCATCCGCGGAGTAGAGGCCTCAGCAAGGATCATTCCCCCCTGTCTGGGCCAGGTGAGGCCATTAGCACAGCATCCCCTGTGGGGCCCAGCAGAGCCTGCCGAGCCGTGACCCTTCCCCGCTCCAAGGCAAGAGGCTTGGGGGCCACATGACCCTTCTCCCCAGCTGTCACAGAAGGAAGAAGAAAGATTTGGGGGCCCTGGCAGGGCTGGGTCAGGTCACCACTCAGAGGGGCTTAGTGGTGGGGGCAGCTCCAGAAGGTTGGGGCAGCGACCCAGCTGCCCACAGGAGCTCCTGCCGCTGAACACGTTCCCGCGTTGTGCTTAGATCCACGGAAGCATAAAACAGGCAATTTGGATCTGACCTCGGAGGTCAGCCCTCTATGCTGGGAAAGAGTGATCTGGTCTAGCGGAAATAACAATCCTGTAAATTTGCCTAACATGATACAGTCACGCTCCATTTCCGTTGGCTGGTACCTGTGGGTGGACCTGGGGGTCACGCTCACCCCCGCCATGACCCAAACTGATCCTCTGCGTAAAGCACGCATATCGCCGCCACCGCTGGCCGGGACTCTCCACCTCAATCTTTCTGGACCCCATGTGGCCAAAGCCTCAGGGTTGGAGGCTTGGGGTGAGGGCGTAATGTCCCAGTCCTTCAGCAGGAGGGTAAGCCACCCCCAAGCGACTGCAGGGCAGGGGGATAGTGGGCAGTCCTAACGAACGGCTCAGGATGCCAGCTCAGCTGAGCCGGCAGCAGAGCTGCCCAGATGCAGACGTGGTATCCGGCGCAAGGCAGGTGGTGCAGGAGGCAGTCTTGACCCTGTGCAAGAAAAATGATTCTGAGTGGAGGGCAAAAAAGAAGCCAATGACCCCAAACTTGGCAGTCCATCCTTCTTGCACACACGGGGCTCCGAAGCTGCCCGGGAGGGGATGGGAATGCTAATGACAGGGGCTTCGGGACGACACGCTGTGCGTCTCCGCGGAGCTTTGGGCACATGGGAGATCCAGGTCTGACTCATATCAGAAGTTGACTGCAGCAGCCGGTGACAGCAAAGTGACAGCTCAGCGCAATCTTGGAGGAGCTACCACAAAGGGCGGCCCAGAGGGGCAACAGGACCCCAAAAGCCAGTCTGTGGGGGAAGAACATCACTGGGAATCAGAGGGTCCAGGGGGCAAGGTGACTGCGCCCCAGGAAGGGCTGGTGAGGGAGCCCCCAGAGCTGGAACAGTGGAGACACTGAACTCCAGGTCCCCGTTGTTCACTCCCTTCCTTTGGGGTGGCATGCCCACACCCCGCTCACACCCCTCTGCTCTGGCCTGGGCAGTGACTTCCATGGCCAAAGGCAGGCTGCATTGGCAGGGCAGCAACTGCGCTCGCCCGGCGGGGCCTGCCCCCTTGGCCCATCCCCAGGATGACTGCTGAGCCCAGGCCTGGAAGAGCCATGAAGTAAACCCAGGCCTGGAGCTGACACACCAACCCAGTGTAGTCTAGACCAACAGACCCCGCTGCCAACCCCGACCCCGAGAATGCACTCTGGTTTTAGGCCACTGAGTTTTGGAGACATTGGTGATGCAGCGATACCCCCAAAGGTCAATGGCACCAGAGATCTGAGATGCCTCAGAAGCACGCAGGGGGAAAGGGTCAGCAGTGACCAGCACCGGCACCAAAGGAAGTAGTTGCCAATGCCCCCCACAATGCAGACTGTTCCTGCCCTCTGACTTCTCCCCTGCCCCAGCCACACCTCCTGGCCATGCAGGAGCCTCACCAGCTAGTGGGATAATGAGGGGAGGCTGGGGGGTTGCCGGTCAGGTTCATGGGCCAGCGTGGCCAGGCTTCTATCCTGAGTTCTTCAAATACCCACCCGGGGGCTGCTGTAACGGTATAATGCGGACCTGGCTAATGTCCACCGTCAGCCGGCTAGACAACCGGGGGTCTGATTCGATCAGTTGATCAGTTGATCACCACAGGCTGAGCCTTCCTGAAAGAAGAAGGCAAGCCCCCTGCCCTCCCAGTGGCCCACCCTGAAGCTCCCGGCCCTGTCCGGCCGGCCCCACCACCACGGAGACCAATTCTGTGCCATAAACCTTCCAAACCACCAAGTTCTGGTTCTTTGTTACAGCAGCAAATGGAAATGAATACGGACAGTGGCAAGAAATGTCTGCCCAGATCACCCGCTCCTCACTCCATTTTTCCTCTGCGTGGGGCTTTCAACCTCTGCAGTCCCCGCCTCCACCCTAAGCCCTCGGAGCTACATCCCCTGTGGAGGGGTGGTGAGCCACACCACTTCCCTCTCATCCCGGAGTTGTGCAGAAATAATTCACCAGCATGCCAGTCCAGTGGTGCATGGAAAGGGGGGGCCTTGGGATGTCGTGGGCGGCAGCGGAGGGGTTTCCACAATTCAACAGGAGCAACCAGTATCCTGACTCTGCCTCTTCCCAGGTGTGTATGTAGAACAAGAGACCGACTTCTCTGGACCCTGGTTTCTTTATGACAAGGATCATAGAGCCCACCGCATAGGGCTTTGGTGAAAGTCAAAGAGGAGAACGACGGGTAAGTGGCAGATCCTCAATAACAATAGCCATCATCATTGTTATTACAATTAATGTGGTGGTCAGCTGGGCCCACCCCCTGTACCTGCACCTATACCTGTACCTATACCTACACCTGCACCTGCACCCACACCTGCACCTGCACCCTGTACCCACCCCCTGCACATGCACCCACACCTGCACCTGCACCCCACCCCCTGTACCTACATCTACATCTGCACCTGCACCTGTACTGCACCTGCATCCACCCCCTGCACCTGCACCTGTACCTGCACTTGTACCTACACCTGCACCTGCACCTGCATCTGCATCTGCCCCCTGCACCTGCACCTGCAACCGCCCCCTGCACCTGCAGTTGCTGTGTCAGGGCCACCTCTGTCCCTGCTGCCCTGACCAGTCCCCGCCCGGCCCCACCACTCAGCAGTCACAGGGACTTCCCCCCTGAGAGCCCCGTGGCCACAAACAGTTAATGCAATTATTCCATTGAACCCAAATTGCTACCGCTTCCTCTCTCTAATCACTTTGAAAGTGTTTCAAATACCTTTGCTACGTGACTAAAATCAAAGTAGCACCTGTGAAGGCAGAGAGCCTGGCTGCCAGTATGAGGTGGGAGACGCAGAACAGTCAGGCTTTGATGGGGAGAAATTATGTCTTTCTTAATTCCTTTCACCCTATAATTACCAGGCACAACCACGTGGGTTAACAGCAAAAATAACTTGCACATAAAGACGTCATGTGCAAAATCCTGGTGTGCATCCTCATGGAAGCCCCCAGGCGGAAGCTCCAATGCAGTCCTCAACCTAGGTGTCTGCACGGCACGGCCCACCTTCCTCACCAGCTGTCCTGTCGAAGGCCAAGCTCTACCGCAACCACATCCCCTGCCAGCCTAGCTCACTAGCTCCTCCTCCTCATGCTTTCCTGGCCTGGTGCCCCTGGGGCAGCTCCCTGCCTTCCCTTCTGCCTCCACCCTCAGCCTCCCTTGCATGCCTCCCTCCTCCTCCTCCCTGGGCCCCAACACTGGCCTCCCGGGGGTCCTGCCTCCTCCCCTCACTCCTTCCCCCCACCATCCCTCCCTCATGTCCTCACACCCACCGATCCCAAAGTCTTGTCCACCTGGAGTGTGAGTGTTGGCGGAAGCCCACGACGGGAGCAGCTGAACCTGAAGAAACCAGAAGCTCATTAACCCGTCCAGACTAATCCCTAACCCTCATTCCCCAACTAGTTAACAGCTTTGACTTTGGGCCTAGGTCTCGACTGTTCTATGAGACTCTACCATCTGCTCACCTCTCAATTTGTGCACGGTCTTCATATGCTTTTTGGGAGAAGGCAATGGTTTCCAGCACCCGCCTGCAGTTTGGAGTCAGAGCTGGCAGGCAGAGGGCCCCCTAGGGCACCTGGATGCAGAACGCACGGCCCCTTCTGGCACAGCCATAAAGAAGTCCCCTCCCTCAGGGGATGTTGGACGCTGTGTTTCATGAATTCCCATCATCACCAGGGTACTTTCCTCTTTCATCTTAAATGAGGCCAGCGCAAGAGGAAGGAGGTGCAAAAGGACATGCGACCACCATAAGCCCCAATGACAACCCTGCACGACCCTGGACACGGCCTCCTGCCTCCCTGTGGCTCCTCACAGAACACGAGGGACAAGGCCCCGAATGGAGCACGTCTGGGTGAACGACACTACGGAGGGACCACTACACTCACCACAAAGAAGATGGCAGTTCAACTTTTATTGTGCAGTCTGCTAAAAAAAAACATGCTTTCATGTCTGTTTTCTCCTAAAAAGTGTATATATGCTCTTCGTGGTGGAATGCAGTGCATCACAATCAGGGAAAGAAATGTCTGTGGCTCTTACTTTTTCTGTCTTTTGAGAAAAAAAGTTATTTTTTTTAAAAAAAATTATTTATTCATGAGACACACAGGCAGAGGGAGAAGCCGACTCCTTCTGGGGAGCCGGATGCAGAACTCAATCCCAGGACACTGGGGTCTCGCCCTAAGCCGTAGGCAGATGCTAAACTGCAGAGCCACCCAGGCACCCCAAGAAAAAAAGTCATTTTGGTGTAAGCACTTCTCACCTGCACATGGTGCCCCAGGGGTCCCTGTCAGGAGCAGAAGTGTGACTTCCTCATCTGTCCTGTGCACTCCCAGCTCCTCCCCCGCTTGGGGGTCTCCTTCCTGCAGTCCATGGAATCTCTCTGTCCTTCCTCCCTGCCCACAGCATGGTTCCCGGGCTCCCATCCCTGAATCCTGGCACCTCCCCCAGTGATCTGTACCTTTGAGCTTCTCTAAGGATATTATTACTATTTATTATTATTATTATTATTATTATTATTATTATTATTATTATTGTAAAATACACATCACCTAACACACACCATGTTAACTGCCCATAAGTGTTTGGTTCGGGGGTCCTGAGCCCATCCCCTGGCTGGCTGGGGGGGCCAGCACCAGGGTCTGTCTCCAGGACTCTTCCATCTTCCCAACCTGACACTCTGGCCACTGTTCAACACAGACTCCCACCCCCTACCACCTACCACCCACCCCCAGCGCCCTGGCACCTCCATCTCTCTCCGTCTCCACGTTCAGCTGCTCCAGGCTCCTCATGAGTGGGATCATACAGTATTTGCTCTTTTCCATAACTGGTTTATTTCACTCAGCATCATGTTCCACAGGTTCATCCATGCGGTGGCAGGTACAAAGCTGAATGAGCACCCCCCTCACATACCGCTGGCCCCTCCTGAGACACACTCGTTCTCGACTGGCGTGCCCCTTTGCACCTGTCTGTGGGTTATCCTCCTGGGCCACCCCACCCCCTTCCTCCGCCTTAAAAATAAAGCCAAACAAAGATTCGCACATTTTTCTTAATTATCCTAAACACTCAGCCCCATCTGTGGTGCTTCCAGGTACAGTTTTTCCCACTTAGCTGGGAACAGTCTGTCATTTTGGGCCCATGGAGCTTGGCCAGGGAGACTTGCTTGCGGAAAGAACATCCATTTCGTAAGGCTGGGAGGCAAGGATCACAAAGTGGGTCAGTCAGAGGCCTGTGGGGTGAAACCGGGTCATTCCAGCACCAGCAGTGCCTGCCTGGGGCCAGCTGCGCAGACGGCAGAGACCGAGAACTGACCAAACCCAGAACTGACAGCCAAGACCAACTGTGGCCACAGTCAGAGAGGTCAGATGCAGGGAAGGGCCTAGGGTCTCCCCGAGATTTCTCGAGAAGAAATCCATGAACCAAGGTCACCAGGCACAATGCCCTGAAGCCAGTCATGGCTGTAGAAAGGGGAAAAGCCAACGTGCACGGAGACGGAGGGAGCACCCGCTGGCATCAGAGAGTGCCAGGAGGTTGTCTGAGGGACGGACAGGCTGCCTCTCCTCTCCCCAGTGCTTTCACAGTGTGACTCTGCAGATGCTACCTTCTAGAGGCACAGTCCCCACTGCCCGACCTTGATTCCGGGGGCCTTTGTCATGCTTTGACCAATAGAATTCGGTGCAAGGGATGTCCACCCAGACCTGGGCCAGCCCTGAGTAGACTCTGCTCTCTCCCTGCATACCGCCCGGCCCGTGACCTCCAGGAAGCGCAGCCCCCCCACCCACCCCATGAGCCCAGCAAAACCCGCAGGGGCTCCACCAGCCAGCCCTCCCAGTCCTGAGAAATAAAGCCGTGGGCCTGTTAAGTTGCCAAGGTTCCATATGGGGCCATGGGGACCAAGCCATTGTTAGTGGGAGCTGCGTTGACCTTCTGGCTGCACCACTACCCTGCCACATGGCTTCAGGACGCTGCTCCTTCCCGTTCTCTGGGTGTCCTGCTGTAAAATTCAGAGAGCCAAGAAACCCTAAGTGGTAGGAAAATCATGTCAGCTAGGATCCCAGCTCTGCCACTTACTGGCTGTGTGACCTTAGAGGGATTTCCTCATCTCTCGTGGAAGAGAAACAAGACCAGGGCAGATTTCCGGGAGGATTCATTAAAATAAAGTGCTTGGCCATATACGTGTAGAGACTTGGTTACAGTTTGATACATAGATCCTGGAGCTGTATTTTCTGGGTTCAAATGTCATCCATGCCCTTTCCCAGCTGTGTGATCTCGGGCAAGGGGCCTAATGTCCGGGGTTTCGTTTCCTCGTCTATATGATGGGGAGGATGAGAGAAATTTAAAGAGCTGATATAGGGGCACCTGGGTGGCTCAGTGGCTGAGCGTCTGACTTCGGCTCAGGTCATGACCCCAGGGTCCTGGGATTGAGTCCCACATCGGGCTCCCCGCAGGGAGTCTACTTCTCCCTCTGCCTGTGTCTCTGCCTCTCTCTCTGTGTCTCTCATGAATAAATAAATAAAATCTAAAAAAAAAAGAAGAAGAAGTAGAAAAAGAAGAAAGATCTGCACTTAAAAAACAAGCTGGCAGCTAAACCCCGAATCCCCAAATCTCACAGGATGGGAAGGACACCTGAAGATCACCTGGACTAGGCTGGTCTGGCTCCGAGCAGCAGTGGCAGGGAGGGATAGAGGCAGGCTCCAGGCTGACACGGGTCAACCCTGGGACCAAAAAGCCTGTGACCCACCCAAGGCAAGCTGAGCGTGCCTCACTCAGGGACGAGCTCTCGCCCACTCTTCTGGTGTTTGGATCGGGGTGGACTCATTGCCTGTGGGGTGAGTGGCCCCCAAAGTGCTGAATGGATGCCTCTGCCTGTCCTATACATCTTCACTGACAGATCTAGATAAATCATGCTTCTCGACAAGCACGCAGCCTAGAGGGGAAAAAAAAAAAATCCATCCTGGCTCTTGGATTCTTGTTTCTAATGATCCTCAAGAAATTATTGAGAAAATCAAAACACTATGTTTCGAAGCACTCTTCAAGACTCACCGCAGTTCAAACGGTTTCCATAGATCCAGGACGCAAAAGGCATTTTTCAAAGGTTTACTGTTCCCCAAATGACAATAATGCCATATTGACGGAGTTCCGGGGAGCTCTGGGAGTTTGGAAAAAACCAGTCAAGCAAGCAAGATCTTTAACTGAAAAAAAAAAAAAAAAAGTTGGCAAACCCAACAGTTTTGTTGAGGTTCACAGCATTTTCCCATCCTGACAGCACTTTTGCAGGTTCTGACACAGGTTTGCAGGTGTAGGTATCAGTGAAGCCCTCCTCTCCTCGTTGGGGCTCTGGCCGCCCCAGCCTCCCACTCCAGACGGCCCCCCATGCAAATACTGGGACCACCTTCCCAGAGCACAAATCAAATGTTCCTGTTAGAAAGCTCACCACAGCCTCTGCAGCATTTTTCTTTTTTTTTTCCTGTTAAGATTTATTTATTCATTCATGAGAGACACACAGAGAGAGGCAGAGACACAGGCAGAGGGATAAGCAGGCTCCATGCAGGGAGCCCGATGTGGGACTCGATCCCAGGACCCCGGGATCACGCCCTGAGCTGAAGGGAGACGCTCAACCGCTGAGCCACCCAGGCGTCCCATGGAGGATTTCTCTTGAAAGAGACGGTGAGGGTCCTCCAGTTTCTGCGGGACCTCCTACCCAGCTGCAGCCCGAGGAGAGCAAATGCTGGTGACATTGAGGGTCTGAGCATCATTACCCAGACCTGCCTCCATCCCACAAACATTTACTAAGCAGTTATTAGGTACCAGCCCCTGGAGAGAAGGTGGTGAAAGTACAAGCAGCGGAAAAGGCCCAGGCTCCTCCCCACTGATCTAGCTTATATTCAAATCAGATAATTTAGTGACAGGTCAAGCAACCGTTTCCGGAAAAACCACGGCGACATGGGCCTAACATACAGATGAAGGGAGGCATCACATACCCCCTTTTAGACGCACACCGTACCCCGAAGGCAGACAGGACAGGATATGGTCCCCGACGTGGCCCCGGGGTGCTCCCAAATACCTTCCCTGCAAACTGCATGCTCCCGTCCCCAGGGATGAGCCTGTCACCTCTTCCCGTGTTCAGGGCAACGTGCAAATGGACTCGATGATGGGTTGTGCCACAGGAATGGGAGAGAGGGTCCCCCATGGGTTTCCTGCAAACAGGGAAGGACTGACCCCAGGGTGGCAGGGGGGAAAGTGGGAGACGTGGAAACTTCCAGAAGCAGAATCTGCAGCACAGCCTCTGAGAGAACCCGGGCTAGGGTGCGTTCAGAGTGAACTGGGGGTCCAGCTGGGCCAGAGAAGGTAAGAGGCTCACCTGTGGCTGCACAGCTGGCATTCCAGTGTGGGTTTCTGGGGAGCACTAGGGTACGGAGGTTACAAACTCGGGTTTGGAGGCAGCAAACCCTGGATCCCACACTTGGCAGCTGCATGGACAAGTGCAGCATCTAGCAGTTCTGAGCTGCCTCAGTGTCCTCGCCAGGAGAACTGGGGGGGCAGGGGGCTGGGGGGTGAGATGAGCGAGGTGATGCCTGAGTAGCCCCTATTCCTGGGTCAGGGGCAGGCAGGTGTCAGTGATGTCAGTTCTTGTCACGGCCGTGCTGGCCCCAGGGCACAGCTGCCCGCAATGACCCGGCCTCGACCTGCCGCAGAGTCACCCAGCACCTGCCTCCTTGTCTCCCCGTCCCTCGTGGGCATCCCCGTTCCTTGCCGTGTTCTCTCCGTGGGTTTGTGTGTGCCGGGGGGTGTTCATCTCTCTCTCTCTCTCTCTCTCTCTCTCTCTCTGTCTCTCTCTCTCTCTCTCTCTCTCTGCCTTTGCAGGTGTGTTTCTCTGAGCATCCCTCTGCATGTCCCTCTGTGATTGACTCGACCGACGTGTGTCCCTTCCGAAATCCTTTTGGTTTTGTTTGTGTGTCTCTCTGCACCTGTCTGCCCCCCTCCTCTCTCTCTCTCTCTCTCTCTCTCTCTCTCTCTCTCTCTCTCTGTCTCTCAAACTCCCCCATGTGTCTCTGTGCCCATCTTTCTCATTCGCCCTTCTCCGCAACACCAGAAGCCAGCCAGCCGTTTCTTGTGGTTCGTTCCTTATAGGGAGAAACACGGGACAATGGTTCTTTGCTCATGCAAGCAGCTCAACAGCTGGAGCAAACAATGAGAAATGCAGAATTAATTGGGTGCTGATTATTTGCCAGGGGAGAAATGGAGAGAGAGAGAGAGAGAGAGAGAGAGAGAGAGAGATGAAACAAAAGACAACCTAGCAACAGCTCGAGCCTCCACGTAGCAACGAAAGCAATCCTGCTGAAGCGTGACGATGCCAGCACAGAGCCGGCAGCCGGCCACGACATATGGAGAGGAAGGAAAGCAAATGTTGGTACTGCCCAGGAGCCAGGAGGGGCCATCCAGGAACCCACCCACCCCGCAGCCTCCCGCAGCCCAGCACAGCCCCCCGGACTGCCACCTTGACGACCTCAGATACCTCATGTGCCACGCTGGACCCCCATCTGCCCCATAATATGCACCTGCCTGGGCGCTGAAGAAGGGAACGTGACCCAGATGGGGGCCAGAAGGGCAGGGCTTGCACTCAGAGCAATAGGACAAGGGAGCGCCAGCGCTGGCACCACGCAGCCTGGAGCATCGGTTCCTCGGTCTGCACGGGGGGCGCTGAGGCTTCAGAGGATGCACATTCGGACCGAGCCAGGAAAGGTGGACGGCCACACGTCAGGTGCTGGAGGGAGGACAGGCGTCGGCAGAGGCGAGGGCACGCGGTCTGACGAGTGCAGAGAAGCGGTAGCTGCGGCGCTCTCTCCGAAAGTGAAACACGGACCCACGCGCTGTGTGAGCAGCGCTTCCATTCCCAGTGACATACAGGAGAGAATGGAAAACAAGGACAAACGGGTCCTCGACAGCGAGTGCTCAGGGCACCAGAGCCAAAAGGCGGGAAGGACCCCAAGGGGCATTGACACAGTCGCATCGCAAGGAATGGTACACACACACACAACTTGGACCATCTCTCAGCCACAAAGGGAGCACACCACAGACATGCACCACAACACGGATGGACCCCCCAGAACATTCCGTCACAGGAAAGAAGCCACATGCAAAAGGTCCATTCGTGTGGAACGTCCAGAGCAAGCAAACCCACAGGGATGGCACGCAGCTCAGGATTGAGAGGGGCAGGAGGAGGGAGCGATGGAGATCTAGCGGGTGTGGAGTGTCCTTTCCGGGTGATGGGAAGGCCTTGGAACGCATTGTGAACCCACCAACGCATCCCACGTTTTTAAGTGGTGAATGCTGAAGGTCCAGTTGTATCATTTTCACTCGCATAATGCACAATAAAAAATAATAAAGGAAAAGTAAAGAAAACCTCAGTGGAGGTGTAGCCTCCAGGTGGAAGTCGGGGCAGGGCGTGTAAATGATGCCGCCTCTGCCTCGTTGGTCATGGGGCCTCCACTCAGCCCCGGAATCTGCAGCCGGAAGAGCTCGGGTGCTAGCGCAGGTACTTTAGAACCTGCTCCTGGGGGTGCCCTCCGGGAGGGCCTGCTGCAGGCTGATGTCAGGCCGGGGTGTTTGAAGGGAGCCAGGGTATAAATAGTTCTGCCCACGGTTCCACGGGTATGCGGGCTGGCACCCAGAAGAAGCCCCTCCTTCCAGGAGCAACAGGTGCACAGCCAGTTGGCATCCTCAGCTGCTCACCTAACGGAGGAGGGTCCCTGCCAGGGGTTTCCCTTCCCTCAGGGGCCGCAGCTTCCAGGTCATGTGCTATGAAGACTTGTTTCACTTGGGCCTGCCTCAGTCAGAAGCATTGAGCATTATCTCCAACTCGGCTGGCTCCTTGCCTCTGCATCGATCCAACTGACTTCCGGAAAGTCTGCCTGTCGATGAGGGGCTTTGATTATTTTTTCATAAAGGAAAAAGCGAAGTGAGTTGTCAGAGGCATGGAGCCCACCTGTCCAGAGAGTAGACCTGGGCTGACTCAGCGTTGCAAGGCATCACCCACTGGCCCTCACGCCGCGTGTTCTGGGGATAAGTGCCTCTCTGCTGGGGTTATTGGGCACAGGGCAGCCCACAGTGGGGGAGGCAGGGATCAGACACCAGCCAAGTGGGAGGCACCAGACAGAGGTACAGGAGGGGCTGGGGGGCTCAGGCAGGCTGGCCAAGGTGTTGGAGGTGCTAGAATGGGTTGGAGGCAGGCCCCAGGGCTGGAGGCCATGCTCATCGTGGCCCACATGAACCCAGTGGTGCTTCCACCTGCCGCCACATCATTGCCTGCCCAGGATCCATCCCAGATCCTCCAGATGAGCGGAGCCCTGGGGGCAGGAAGGGCTGAGTCCAGCCAAGGGGTTGCGACCCTTCAGGACAAGGCAGAGGCCAAGGACCCAAGTCTTGGGGCAGCCTCCAGCTCTGCCCGAGGTCACATCAGGGCTCCAGGGACCTACGAGCTCCAAAGCCATCTCACTAATGAGCCCTTGTGTCCCTGACGGTGCAGATGCGATGGACTGAGTGCTGGGCTCCGGAGCGCAGGCTTCGGTTAGCTCAAGATTCACTGAGTCAGCACCAAGGAGGAGCCCAGCAGGGCCCTTGCCAATATGGTATGTATCTCGACATCCAAAGAGAAATGCCCTCCCTGGAGCGACGTGGTGAGCAGGAGGGGAGGGGTGGGTCCCTAAGCGTGCCCCAGGTCACGTTCGGAGCTCGCAGCCACTTGCAGGAGTATCTGGGAAGGAGACACAGTAGCAGGTGTCCCTGCCTCCCTGTGGTAGGGCATCCGAGCAGCAGGATCTAGTGTCAGAAGAACTGGCAGCAAGGCCCCCATGGCCTCTGTGTGTGTCTCCATGGTTCCCCGGATACTCCACATGACCCGGGGAGGGAGGCAGGGCCACGGCGGAGACGGAAGATGGTTAAAAGACTGGCCCAGAGTCATTTAGTTATTAGTGATTCAATCGGGTGAAGACGCACCCCCCGCCTGCCACCTGCTGCTCTGACGGCTGCATCGTGCACCTGCCGGGGACAAGCAGGACTGTGGTTACCAGATGGGAGCACAGGGGGGCTGGGCTGAGAGGGGGTGGACCCCAAACCACCCTGTGGGGTCAGAACAGCCCGGCTGTGCCAGGAAGGCCTGAGGCCAAGAGCCATGCGGGCGGTGGCAGCCCTGCCTCAAGCTCAAACAAAACCACAGCCTCCATTCAATACAGCAGCTCAGAGGTTTATCAGTATTTCTTCCTCGGTTTGCATTATCTATCCTCCCTTTCTTCTCAAAGGTATCCGGAGAAGGGGCCTTCTCCGCCTTCCGTGTTCTCTCAAGGCCAAGGACATGGTAGGTCCCGAGGCCCAGCTGTGAGTGTCATCTTGTCCACAGCTGTGCCCCACTGTCATCCCACAGAACACCCCGACCCCGAGCCTGTCGCCACCATGGCCTTGCAGGGGAGCACGGCATGGTGGGTGACTGGGCTGAGCCCTGAGCTCATTCTTCAAAGTGGGGAAAGGTGCTACCCCTGGCCACCAGGCTGAGATGAGCAGAGGCTCATGTGACATCATGAGATGTCACAACAGAAGAATGAGGAGCAGGTGCAGGCAAAATGGCCAGCTCTGCCCCACAGATGGGCCCGGCTCAGGGTCCTGATGGAGCCCCAGGGCCCTGGGTGGGGGCTGCGGCTGCTGCCATCCTGGTGTGGCATCAACAGAGCCCATGAGCTCACCCGCACCGTGTCCAGCAGCCCCAGCCGTGGCCTCAGATGCAGCCCGCGGCCTGCCCAGGGTGCCAGGTAGGGACTGGGCTCCCGGGCCAGCCCCAGGCTGCCTCGTCAAACAAGGCCAGGTCTGCCACCCACCCCCCTGCATGGCCAGGAGGGCTGGCTGCTCCCCCAGAAAGAAGGGGCTGTCACGACTCAGGCAGTCTCAGCAAAGCCGTCAGGGAAGGCCACTGTGAAACAAATGATGAAAGAACGCCCGGCTCTGGGGAGGCTGGCCCCGCACTGCAGCCCCATGCCTTCCTCTTTAATTGCCAGCTTCTAATTCTGGGACACAGACTTACAAGCTCATTGGAAAGGAGCAGTGATTTACCAGGGAGCACCCAGCCCTGATTCAGAGCTGGAGAATCCGATGCTGCTTTTCGACTTCCCACCAAGGTCTGGCAAAGGAAATTTCCTGGTTCTGCAGAGCAAATAATGGGAGTGGGCACATGGGGCAGGGGGGCGGAGGGGGGACTGATGAGCACACACTCAGCTACATTAATATGCAGAGAAAGTCACTGTGGAGTGTGGCAATTTGCTGGTAATTGGGGCGTTGGTGGGCGCTGGGAGATGCCATGCTGGTGTAGGATCCCGAAGCTGCCCAGGCTGGACCAGTGGAGGATGGGTCCTGGAGCCTCTGGGGAACCTGAGTGCTGGGGGTGGGGAGGGCTGAGCCCAGCAGAGAGGCTGGGACCCTTCAGGGCAGAGCAGAGGCCGCAACCCAGGCCAAGGGAGGGATCAGCTCTGGCCAGTGGCCAGCATCAGGGCTCCAAGGACCAACCAGCTCCGAAGCCGTCCCTGCATCTTACCTGTGAGACCTCGTGTTCCCAATGGCACCGGCAAGTGCAGCAGACAGAGCAGGATGAGGGGCTGAGGCTCCCTCCACCTGTCCCTCCCACCTTCACCACACCTGTCTGCCTCCCTCCAGGCCCTGGAAGGATCTCTCCTCCTCCCATACATGTGCCTCTCATTTCTTGCTGTGTCCACTGCCTCCCAACTCCAGACTGACTCCACAGACTGTGCCTGCATAAGGGACCTCTCACTCTCTGGGGCAGAGGCTCAGGCTGCTTACAGACATCCCAGGGAGGGGACAGGGGGTGCCCTCTCCCAGGCTCTGCAGCCCTGAGTGTAGCCTCCTGCCTCCCATGTCCCTCGTCAGAGCAGTGGTGAGGTCCATCCCCACAGCAGCCATCTGACCTTGGGCGGTCCAGCCCAGCTCCCATGATACCCACCCAGGGGTTTTCCCAGGGTGGCTCCAGCCATTCTTTCCAAGCAAACAGGTGCAAGGGAGGCATCTTGCCATCGGAATGAGCAGAACGCCGTGTGCATCCGGCCCTTGCAATAGGAACACCAAGCCTCCCATGTGCTCCAGGGACATGGAACCCAGTGTGCAAACTAGGATGGTCCCAGACACACCAGGAGGCTTAGTCACCCCAACCTGCTGGCTCATCTCATCCCTGGGAGCCAGGGTCATGGATGATCCTCTCCACCCCGAGCAGCAGGGGACACAGAGACTGGCCCTGCAGGAGGCTCACATGTGGGGAAGATGGAGAGGCAGGAATCAGACTCCGACCATCACCAGGAGGGCTCAGAGCAGCTCCTGTATCTGGACTCAGATGGTACCGAGGAATCTTTCTGGCTTGACTTTCATCTGAAAACATCATCGAGCTCAGCAATACCAGCTTGGCGGTAATTCTGATCGCTTGGGCCCTCTGGTCGGGAAACTGGTATTCACTCCCCAATAAAAACAGCAAATGTGAACAAGTGGTACTCATATCCCAACAGCAGTGAAAATGTACTGAGAGCTTACTTAACTGCTTCTTAGCTCAGGCGCCACAATAAACACCTTAGCCTGGGGACAAAGAGCGAGATGCCGCAAGCTCAGCACCTGGTGAGGGCTCTCTTCCTGACTTGTGCACGGTCATCCTCTCACAGTGCCTTCGCCTGGTGGAGGGGGAGGTGGAGGAGGAGCTCTGCTGTCTCTCCTCTTTTTTTTTTTATTTATTTATTCATGAGAGACACAGAGAGAGGCAGAGACACAGGCAGAGGGAGAAGCAGGCTCCCCTTAGGGAGCCTGATGCAGGACTCGATCCCGGGACTCCAGAATCATGCCCTGAGTGGAAGGCAGATGCTCCACCACTGAGCCACCCAGGTGCCCCTTGTCCTCCTCCTATAAGGGCACCAGCTCTGTGGGGATAGGGCCCCACCCTCATGGCCTCACCTGATCCTCCTCCTCTCTTTACAGGCTCCACCTTGGGAGTTAGGGCCTCAGCACACGAATTTGAAGAGGACACAAGCATTCAGACTGTAACACACACACACACACACATACACACAGAACTCTCTCCACGAAGCCTTAAGAGCAAGGCCAGGTACATCTTACTGCCCTCCCTCCAGACCTGATTTAAATGAGGCCCAAAGAGATTCTGTAACTTACTCAAAGTCATCGACAATTGCATGTTAAGTTTTTTAAAACATCTTTCCTGTCATTTCTAAATCCTCGTGTTTGCAACAGACTTGTCGGTGCTCTGGCCCTATTGCCCCAGCACTTGCCATCCCAGTGTAGGATGGGAGTGTCCTGCTGCAAGGGCTTGAGGGCTCAGCACCCCGCAAAGGATGGGAACTGGAAGACAAAATACAGCAGCTCTCTTGCTGCTCTGATACTAACTCAGAAAGCATACTGACCCTGACTGTAACCCCAACCATATCCATAACCCTAACCCTAACCCTAACTCCTAATCCCTAACCCTAACCTAACACCTACCCTGACCTTGATCCTAACCTCTAACCCCCAACTCTGACCCTGACCCTAAACATTAATCCTAACCCTAACTCCTAATCTCTAGCCCTAACCCTAACCTAACACCTACCCTGACCTTGATCCTAACCCCTAACCCCTAACACTTACCCTGACCTCAAACCTGACCCTGACCCTGACCCTGACCCTGGCCCTAAACCCCACCCTAACTCCTAATCCCTAACTCTGACCTTGACCCAAATCCTAAACCCTGACCCTAACCCCCAACCTTGACCCTGACCCTAACCCCTGACCTGGACCCTAACCCATAACTCATAACCCTAACCTCTAGCCCCTAACCCTGGCCCTAAATCCTGACCCTAACCCATAACCTGTAACGCTACCCCTAACCCCTAGCCTCTAACCCTGACCCTGATCCTGATCCTAAACCCTAAACCCTGGCTTTCCAGTCTCTAAGAGCCACCCAGCAGGCCTGAGCCCCTGCCACCCATGGTGCTAACAAGCTGGACAGGACGCTCAGTGGACTGTGCCCTGTTGCATTCAATCCAGATGTTTTTCTTGTGAGGTTACAAGTATTTTTCCACCTGTCTAGTCTTTAAAAGCATGAGTTTTATTTTTTTATTTTGTGCATTTATTCATGAGAGACACAGAGAGAGAGAGGCAGAAACACAGGCAGAGGGAGAAGCAGGTCCCTGCGCGGAGCCCGATGTGGGACTTGATCCCAGGACCCCGGGGTCATGCCCCTAGCCAAAGGCAGATGCTCACCTGCTGGGCCCCCCAGGTGCCCTAAAAACATGAGTTTTAATGGCCATGAAGTGTTTCTCCATTTCCTTAACTGTTCCCCAATTATTTCCAGGGTTCAGGGACTGCAGATAAGGCCATGATAAAACTGAAACAGGTTCTGGGCATGGGTGACATCATCATATTAGGATTTTAGAAATATGCTCTAGCAGTTCTGTGGAGCGGGGAGACCCACCCGAGCGGAACGTTCTGGGTTGCAGACCATGACCCTAAATCCAGGTGCCAGGGGCACAAGTGAAACAGGTGAAGTGGGATTGCAGAGAGGACTGAGCATCCCCAGCAGCTCCTCCACGTCCTGACAACCTGTGGCACACAGTGGAGAGCTTCCGTGCTCTTTCATCATTCCTGTCTCAGCCTCGACTCTGCCACATAGCCATTAGTCCCTGGAGGGAGAAGACTGGCCTATCCTCCAGTGTCCCTCTTGGGTCTGCAACAGGTGTACACACATAATGCTGGGGTGACATGCCCTCCGTCCTTCAAGAGGAATCATTCTGGGCGGAGGAAGATGCCTGGGAGGCTCCAGTGGGGAAGCATCTGCCTGCGGCTCAGGTCATAACCCGGGGTCCTGGGATCGAGCCCTGCATCGCATCGGGTTCCCTGCTCAGCAGGACGTCTGCTTCTCCCCCTACCTGCTGCTCCCCCTGCTCTCTTTCTCTATGTCAAATAAATAAATAAAATCCAGAAAGAAGAAAGAAAGAAAGAAAGAAAGAAAGAAAGAAAGAAAGAAAGAAAGAAAAAGAAAAAGAAAGAAAGAAAGAAAGAAAGAAAGAAAGAAAGAAAGAAAGAAAGAAAGAAAGAATTCTGGGGACATCGTTATGCTTCTTAAACTGGACTTTAGGTCACAGAAATGATCGCAAATCCACCAATTTGGCTACTTACCCGAGTAAGAGTCATCAAGGGAACCTGGTGTGGGGGTGGGCAGAAAGGCCCAAGCCAGAAGAGGGCTCGATTGCTCATTGGACCCGAGGTCAGTCGATCATCTCTGTTCTGTTAATGGGCTGTGACCTAGAGAGCTGCTCTCCACCACCACCACCACCCCCATCCCCCCACCCCCGCCACAGGGGGAAGGAAGCCCCTGGAATTTGGAGAGAGTGCTCCCGGGGAAGCTAGTGCACAAGCTGACTTCAGGGTGGTGGGAAGGGGTCAGGCGAGGAGGGTCCCAGGTCAGGCGCAGAGCCAACCATGACCTGGTTAAGCACAGCAGCCCAGACCAGAGGAAATTCTCCCTGGCGGGAGCCAGGAACCAAAAGGATTTGCCCATCGGTGATGGTGATGTGGCGGTGCAGAGGGAGTGGAGCGAGGTCCAGAGCAGCGCCAGGCACCCCTCCCTCCCTCGGGGCTCTGCTGGGGGTGACGACCCAGGACGACCCAGGACGATGCCAGCCTTCCTGAGGTGGACGAGCTCCTACTCGCAGCAAGGACGCGGTGCGCCGGGCACCTGCCTGCCAGTGAGCTCACGTCCCTCACAGCCACCCCGTGAAGCAGGTACCGTGGAGGCTCCCATCCTACAGACGCACCAGCCGAGGCCCGGAAGTTGAGGTAACCAGCCCAATGCCCAGGTCGGGGGTGCTAGGGCCAGAATGCAAACCCAGGTGCAGCTGACTCCAAAGTCCTCCCTGCCTTCGGAGCGGTGCTGCTTGGCCTACAGCACTGTCTTTCCCCAGGGGACTGGGGCGGTCTGGGTGGTGGCTGTCCACGCTGGGGCAGGCAGGCTCCGGGACCCAGTGAGTAGAGCCGGGACGCGGCCAAGCATCAGACATTGACCGCTCACGTCGGAGAATCGCCAGGCCCAGGATGTGCACGGTGGTGACGATGAGGAACCTGGGTTTTTAAAACGTAAAACGAAACCTCCCTGGAAAAGATCAGAAACGTCTAATATTTGAACACACGTCTGCTACTCAGGGTTACGACCCAATGCTCCCAAACCTCGACCCAAACGCTCTGACCCCAGGGGTCCCTTGGGGAAGCGAGTTTGGTCAGAGCAACAGGCATGGCATCAGATGGCTGGTTAGGAGCAGAAGAAATGTAGGATTTTGAAAAATTCTGGGAGGTCTGAGGCATGGTGGTGGGTTTCCCAGCACACCTGGGATGGAGAACCAGCCCCCATTTTTATAGTAATGGGCAGCGTGGCCCCAGGGGCTGTAAGACTGTCACACTCAGGTGGCAACGTCCCAAAACACAAGGAATGGGTCAGCGATGGGGACGGGAACCGCCTGGCCTGGTGGTCTCTGCTGCCATGAGCAGGGGCAGGGTGTGTCAGGAGGGAACGGCCTGCTGTGCGGGACAAGACATGAACCCCACTGCATCACCGCCGGAAACCAGACAGAACCCAAGCGGGAGAAGCCCGGTGTCCCGGGACTAGGGACAGGGAGGGAGGAGTCCTGCAGGGCAGGCACGCAGACAGCAAGAGGCCGCAGGAGGGAAGTGGCACTGGGCGAAATAATCCCCGGGCTGGAAGGAAAGGAAGGCAGGCACTCCAGGCAAGAGAAAGAGAGAGAGGGAAAATACACACGTGTGCATACACACATGCACAAGTATGCACACTCCACATGTATGCACACACAAAGCACACATGCACATGTATGCATGTGAACGTACAATACACACATGCATGAGCACACACTGCACACATGTGCACACATGAACATGAGCATACATACATGTATGCACATGTGTGCATGAGCACACATTGCACTGTGTATACACGTTAGCACTTGCGCACATGGGTGCACACATGCACGTGAGTGCACAGTACACCCATGCACACATGGGGGCACACAGGCATACACACAGACACGTGTGCATAAGCACACACATCCACGCACAGACCCATGCCTAGCAAATACTGTGTCTCCTTCCCTGTCTCTCTCTCCTCTACCGCGTGCTCTTCAGTCCCGACTGCCGAGGAGATATTTCCGGACACTGGAAAACACAGTTCTCGAGGTGAGACTCCCTGAGGTCACATGGGGCGCAGTCGTGGCTCCTCCCGATGATGCAGGTGGCAGGCCGGCCACCCAGCTCCCCCAAAGCAGCTAATGCCTCCTCGGGCCAAGCCCCCCACACACACACCCGGGACACTGGAAGGCCCTCCCACTTCTGAGCAGCGGGGCCCAGGTCCCAGGGTGAGGCCTCTGGTCTGGTCCTGCGCTGGGGGTGCCGGGAGGAAGGAGGTGCCGGCATGGAGGAGGCAGCTGGTTGGCTGAGGGCCCATTGGACATCCCTAAGACCCCAGTCCTCACCATCCCCAGAGGCTAAAGACCCAGAATGGCAGCCGCCACATCCTCGGGGCCTCCCAGCAAGAAAGCCTGTGAGAGACAGGGCGGCTCCCAGAGAAGGGCAGAGAGAGAGACAGACGGAGACAGCGACAGAGAGAGAGGGAGATGGTGAGAGAGACAGAGAGACAGAGGGAGGCAGAGAGAGAGAGACAGGGGAGACAGCGAGAGGGGCAAGATGGAGACAGAGAGAGTCAGAGACAGAGAGAGAGAGAGGGAGACAGAGGGAAGCAGAGACAGGGACAGCAAGAGAGAGAGAGACAGAGTCAGAGGCAGAGAGGAGGCATTAGCTGGTTTGGGGGAGCTTGGTGGCCGGCCTGCCACCGGCATCAGAAAGGAGAGACAGGGAGATAGAGAGAGAGAGAGAGAGAGAGAGAGAGAGAGAGAGAGAGATGGTGAGAGACAGAGAGGGAGATGGAGAGAGAGACAGAGTCAGAGACAAAGAAGAGAGACAGAGTCAGAGACAGAGAGGAGAGACAGAGACAGAGAGGAGAGACAGAGGAGAAACAGAGAAAGACAAAGACAGGAGGCAGGCAGAGCGAGGGTGCCCATAGTTAGAGACCGAGGAGGCGGTGCTGGGGGGGCAGGTGCTCACAGAGGGAAGGGGCATGTGGGGACCAGGCCTTGGTGGCAGGATGCACCCGGGGGAGGTGGGGCTGGGACAGGGACAAAGGCTGTGGGAGTGAAATGCAGGGATGAGGAGAGGAGAGACACTCTTTGCAAGGGGGTGAGTGTGGGCCACAGGGCTCCAGTTTCTGTGGGACCTTGAGTCCTTGTTGCTGGAACTTAAAAGGAGGATCAAGAAGACAGAGGAGATTAGAGAAAGGGATGGGGGAGGAGGAGGAGGGAGGGAGGGAGAGGGCAGAGCAGCGGGCCACGGGAGGACATCAGCCAGAGCTCTGAGCAGGGAGCAGTGTGAAGGGTGTGGCCCTCATGGGGGGGGAGGGGCCGCCCTCCCTGCTCTGTGGTGAGCGCTTCTCGGTGGTGCCTTCAGGGGAGCGCGGGGCCCCCACCCAGCATCTGGGGTGCCTCCCCCAACCTGGCCGTCTCCCCGGGGTGGCAGCCTTCACTCCCTGCTCGCCTTCTGCAGCCCACTCCAGACAGCCTCCACCGTTCTGTCTGGCACTTATTATTTTTAAGTGGAAATGTATTAAAACTAATTTTATTTTGAGAATTATCTGAGGATTTCACAGCCCCTCCTGGGAATCTGGGTGGTATCCAAGGGGCAGACGGGTGCCATCTGCCAGCTCCGGAGCTGCCCCTGCTGCCAGCCGGGAGTGGCGCAGCCCCCGGGGGCAGGAAGGCGCTCGGAGTGGTGTGCAACTTTGCCAGAGACAAGAGCCAGGCCGTGGTAGTGGCAGCAGCTTCAGGAGCGGCCATGGCCCCAGGCAGGCAATTAGTCCTCTAAGGTCAAGTCATGGTCGCAGAGGTTCCTGGGGGGGGGGGGGTCCCATCCAGCCCAGCCCCCATCGCCTCCCCATCCCATCAAGGCAGGAGCCTCAGCTTAGCCCAGGTCACTGCCCAGGACCCCCCAACGACTCCTCCCTCAGGTCCCTGCACCACTTCTGCCATCAGTCTCCCAGAACTTCTGTAGTTTGTTTTTTGTTTGTTTTTGTTTTTTAAAGATTCTATTCACCCATTCATGAGAGACACAGAGAGAGAGAGGGGCAGAGGGAGAAGCAGGCTCCACGCAGGGAGCCCGACATGGGACTCGATCCCAGGTCTCCAGGATCAGGCCCTGGGCCAAAGGCAGCGCTAAACCGCTGAGCCACCCGGGCTGCCCGAACTTCTGTAGTTTTGCACAAATACACCCAATGCAGGTACCATCAGCCACAGGCTTCAGGAGCACTGTGTCCCCACCTCTGCCCAGGATGCCACACCCCAGCAGACACCCTCCCTGGCCGTTCTGGCTGCAAACAGGCAGGTTCATGGACAGAGCAGCCCACCTCATGAGCGCAGTCTCCGGGGGGGCATCAGGTCTACCCCTGTCAGTGGGTCGGCGACCACGGTGGGAACCAAGGGCCGCCCAGTCTCCCACGCCGTGTTCCATCCCTGTGGCCACACTGCAGGCAGGGGCTCCCATGGGACAGGACGTGGAAGCTCAAGTGCGTGAATGGCCCATGTGACAAAATGAGCTGGACCACCGTGGTCCTGAGGCTGGGGTTGCAGGCAGGGTCTGGCCATCTGCACTGAATGGAGCAGTTAAGGAGGTGAAGTAAATGGACTCAGGCCTCCCTCAGCCCACCTTCTGTGACCCCGTGACCCAATGCCTCCCTGACAAGGCGACAAAGACATTAAGGATGGAGGGAGGGGGGTCATGAGTTCTTCAGAGGAGGAGAAAAGCCATTGTTCAGAAACGTACCTGCACAGGTGTTTGGTTTTCCAAAAGGGATCCCTGTGTGCGTAGCCTGGAAAGTGTGCGTGCGGCTGAAAATGTGGTTGGACAGCCCTGTGTGAGCTCTTGGGGACACTGAGGACCCAGGGGATGGAGCAGAAAGGGGGGCGGGAGGCGATGGCACCTGGAGTCCAGCAGTGCAAGAATACTGGTAGAAGTCGCTTATATCCAGGGGTAACCTTGGGGCTTCATGCCTGGGGATTCCCAATATACCATATTACGTGCTGTCCTGAGAAAGGACCTCCTCTTGTGACCCCGATCCTGTAACGGGTGGTGGCTCACACACAGCACTGACCCTCTGAAATGCTGGGGGAGCAGAGAAATCAGGGAAATGAGGTGCTCCCCAGAGAGACCAGACAGCAGAGAAAGGAGATGGGATATTCAGGAATATTGTAGGATGATCAAGAACACAACAGAGGGATCCCTGGGTGGCGCAGCGGTTTGGCGCCTGCCTTTGGCCCAGGGCGTGATCCTGGAGACCCGGGATCGAATCCCACATCGGGCTCCCGGTGCATGGAGCCTGCTTCTCCCTCTGCCTATGTCTCTGCCTCTCTCTCTCTCTCTCTGTGGGACCATCATAAATAATTAAAAATTAAAAAAAAATAAAATTTAAAAAAAAAAAAAAAAAAAAGAACACAACAGAGCAGGGCCTCAAAGCTGCACCCAGGAGTCCTCAAGGTACTGGGCAAGATCCTGAGTCCCCACTGCACACAGGACAGCCTTCTGGTCTCAAGGTGGTGGCGCAGGCTGCAGACCATCCTGCACCCCCAAGCCAAGACAGTGATGGGGATGTTATCAAAGTGGGACTCCCCCACGTCCCAGTGACTTATGCCCCTTCTCAGAGGACCCAGTGTATGACCCTCTCTCTGTCCTAGAGCTGTAGCAGACAGCAACCTTCCGGAATGAGCAACTTCCTCACTCTGGGTCCCTGAGTGACCGTGTGAGGCCCACCCCGCCTCACGCCCACCCTGCTAACCGGGGCTGGACACACGGTGTGAAGGAGAGATAAATCTCTGTTTTGTTAAACCGCTGAGATGTCAGAGTACATTTTTCCCAACATGACCCAGCCCACCCTGGCTGACGCAGCGGCGCACGCACATGCAGTGAGCGAGTGCAAGTAGATATTGGTTAATTCACTCCTTGGGTCCAACAGATTTGGGGGAGGCAAGTACAGGGGATCCCTCAGTGAACAAAGCCATCGAAACACTGGCCCTGGGGAGGGTGGAGGAGACACAGAAGAAAAACAAAACTGAAGAAATAGTATCTGGAAGGTGATGAGTCTTGACTGCAATCCTGCTAACATCAACGTAGGGTTAGGATGAGGCCCCAACAGAAGGTGGGCTGCCGTTGCCCCCGACCCCACATCCGGGCTCAGGTCCTGCCCGTGAGACCCTGACAGATGGAGCCAAGGAGGCTTCCGCGGCCAGCAGCAGAGCCAGCAACCCCGGCTTCTGACAACGAGCCCATAAGGAGGGGACGCCTGAGCCCCGTGGACAGGGCACTGCAGCCACATGTGTGCATCTGATGCATCGAGCAACGGACATGTGCTGACTTTGAACCATTCCTTCCTCCTGACTTTCCTCCCCTTCCTGGGCTTGGGTCTCAGGGTCTGGGGAGCTTCGCCCCTAGAAGAAGGTAGTGGCATGGCTCCATCACCCGTCCCCTTTTCTGTAACCTAAGAGCGCAAGCTGGCGGGTTGGGGCGGGGGGGCAGTGTCACCATTTCCAAACTTTGTTCCCTCCCAACCTGGTAAGCAGCTGCAGCAGCCCCTTCCCTGCTCCCCCAGCCTCCTGGAACCTTCCCCGGTGTTTACCAGTGGAGGAGCAACCGCTGAGCCTGGCTCAGTAGGAAAAGAGAAAGATGGGAGCCAGGGAGGGCTTTCAGGACAAACCGCACATCACCTGCAGCCCCGGACAGATGGCCACTGGCCCCTGGGAGGAAGCTGCAACAGGCAGTCACCTGATGGTGCAGAAATTAAGTACAGTATTAAAACACAGTATTTAGGCCTAATACTTGTGAGGAGCAGCTCTGAATAATTGGAGATGCATTTAATTTACTATATTGCCTTGTTGTGAACACTGAGAGTGACACAATAGTGATTTTTAAAGCTGAATAAATACCAGTTAATCAATTTTTAACATGGAAGTTCATGCCACCAGGTACACGACCTAACTCCCGGCACGGGGCGCGGCTCCCACACTCAGACCTTCTGTGGCCGAGTCCGTTTTGAGCTTCCCCGTGCTCCCCGGGATTTTATACTCATCCCGTGTGCCAGTTTCCACCCGCCAACAACAGACTCTGATCCCAACCCTCCTTTCAAGGCAGATAGATCCTGGAAGTTCACAGACTCCATATTATTTCCACAGAATTGTTTTAAACACCAACTTCATAGCAATAATACTGATTAATCATGTCGAAAGCCAAGGACGTATTACACTTTCAAAAATAAACATTCCTGTGTTTTCCCAGGATGCTAACCACTCTGTAAAATAACCGCTGTACCTTCTAATTCAGGAGAGACGGGCTGGTCCTGGGTCCAACGCAACTAATCCATAGCTGTGGGCACTTTCCTGCCAATCTAAGAAATTCCCTTTGGACATAACCACATCAGTGATAAGGGGTTAAATGGAACGTAAAGGAAAAGAAAAGCCAGTGAACATGTAGGTTGTAATCATTAGATGAAGAGGGGTGAATGAGGTAAAGTTTGGAAGCAGCCCCATGGAAAGAGTCCCGGGCTCAGAGTCGGGCGAGCCATGAACTCGACGGTCACCTTGAAGCCAAGCTTTTAAATGCCACTCACTTTACTTGGCACTTTCATGTACATGACATTCATTAATATTTCTTTATGCTTTCACTCCACGTGATCACACGTTGCGACATCATGGCATGGTGAGGCACCGTGATACAGATTGTATGGTGAATGGTCCAGTGTAACACCAATGGCCGTGATGACATGTCACAATCTGTGTGCATGCCAGCAGAATTTACAAAATATTTGTCCGTAAATAATTCCCTTACATTACGTGATCATAGCAACTCTTCACTGGGTAACATTGTGATCTTTGATCTTTTTTTTTTTTTTTTTGCAAAGGCACAATCTTTTTTTGCAAAGTGCAATCTTTTTTCTGCAAAGTGCAGTCTTTTTTTTTTGCAAAAGTGCAATTTTTTTTTGCAAAGTGCAATCTCCTTTTGCAAATGTGCAATCTTTTTTTGCAAAACTGCCATCATTTTTTGCAAAGATGCAATCCTTTTATTTATTTATTATTTTTCAAAGTGCAATCATTTTTGGAAAGGTACAATCTTTTTTTGCAAAGTGCAATTTTTTTGTTTTTGTTTTTGTTTCTGCTTTTGTTTTGTTTTGTTTTGTTTTGTTTTGTTTACCAAGGTACCACTGTTCTTAGACTGGTGACAGTACTTCCAGAACTGTGGGTATATAAATGCAGACACAGATGCGGATACAGATACAGATAGAGATGCACATCGAGATATATGTACCAGTAGAGGCAAACAGAGGGCACATAGTTCCAAATTACACAGATCCTTCTCTTGAGCACATGTGCACCTGTGTGTGCACTATTTTCACTCAGGTTTTGGAGCTCTTTCCACAACTAAGAAGAGTGGATAATTAGAGGCAAACAGAAGTTTCCAGCAGGTGGTCCTGGGAGGTGTGCACATGTTCCCTCTGCTCCCATCCTTTCTTCCCTGCTGGAAAGCAGTTTGGCAGCTGGATCCTGGACCATGAGAAAACCGCTGAGAAAGGAAACCTCTCACTTAGGATGGTAAAGCCAAAGCACAGGAGACATTAGGTTCCACGGCGCTGCTGTGCCATCCCTGGACATAGCTCATATTTTTATGAGAAATGGTTAATTCAGCTTTACATTGGCCAAGTCATGTAAAGGGTTTTCTGTCATATGCAGCTAATCTCATATTGATTGATGCAAGTTTTGGGTACCAGAAATGAGGTGCCCAAGTAAAAGAACCCAAAATATACAAAGGGCCGAAGGTACGAAGGGAAGAGGTGGCTGTTAGGGACCTAGGTACTGCAGGTGGGAGAGCGGGTGACCCCAGTAATGAGGAGGAAAAATACTAGGTCAGCCTTTCCACTTAGGGAGCAGGCCTCTGGTTGTACGAGACTGTGGTATGAAAGGGAACGATATGGAAAATTCCAGAAAGTTTGAACATGCTGATTCCTTCTCACAGCCTTTCTCAAAGCCCAAGACGGACATGAATTCAGTCCTCAAGCAGAACTAAAAGGAAAGGCCTCGCTGCTAAGGAAGACACTCCTCACCCAGGGCGGGAGACATAGACCCAGAATCCCATCCTTTGGAGCTTTGCAAGGTTGAGAAACTCCAGCTGCTTTTCTGTCTCCCACTGAAGCAGTTAGAAGGTCTAATTGAATAATTGCAGGCTTCGCAAGAGAAGACTAATGACTCACCAACACAGCCGGCAGGCCTGTCAATGCAGGTGAGATGGAGAGCATTGCCTTTCCCCCAGCCCACCCCACCCCCGTGCGTTGAATCCAGCCTCGGGGTGGGGATGGCAGGGCAAATCTTCTTAAATAGGCTCGCAAGCCGAGCCTCTTCTGGGGTCTTTTTTTTTTTTTTTATAAATTAATTTTTATTGGTGTTCAATTTACCAACATACAGAATAACACCCAGTGCTCATCCCGTCAAGTGTCCCCCTCTGTGCCCGTCACCCATTCACCCCCACCCCCCGCCCTCCTCCCCTTCCACCGTTCAACACCTCGACATCTAATAGTGAAGCTTGCAAATTCCAAAGATAAAGAGAAGATCCTTAAAGCAGCAAGAGACAAGAAGTCCCTGACTTTCATGGGGAGGAATATTAGGGTAACAGCAGACCTCTCCACAGAGACGTGGCAGGCCAGAAAGGGCTGGCAGGATATATTCAGGGTCCTAAATGAGAAGAACATGCAACCAAGAATACTTTATCCAGCAAGGCTCTCATTCAAAATGGAAGGAGAGATAAAGAGCTTCCAAGACAGGCAGGAACTGAAAGAATATGTGACCTCCAAACCAGCTCTGCAAGAAATTTTAAGGGGGACTCTTAAAATTCCCCTTTAAGAAGAAGTTCAGTGGAACAATCCACAAAAACAAGGACTAAATAGATATCATGATGACACTAAACTCATATCTGTCAATAGTAACTCTGAACGTGAACGGGCTTAATGACCCCATCAAAAGGCGCAGGGTGTCAGACTGGATAAAAAAGCAGGACCCATCTATTTGCTGCCTACAAGAGACTCATTTTAGACAGAAGGACACCTACAACCTGAAAATAAAAGGTTGGAGAACCATTTACCATTCAAATGGTTCTCAAAAGAAAGCAGGGGTAGCCATCCTTATATCAGATAAACTAAAATTCACTCCGAAGACAGTAGTGAGAGACGAAGAGGGACACTATATCATACTTAAAGGATCTATCCAACAAGAGGACTTAACAATCCTCAATATATATGCCCCGAATGTGGGAGCTGCCAAATACTTAAACGAATTATTAACCAAAGTAAAGAAATACTTAGATAATAATACACTTATACTTGGTGACTTCAATCTAGCTCTCTCTACCCTTGATAGGTCTTCTAAACACAACATCTCCAAAGAAACGAGAGCTTTAAATGATACACTGGACCAGATAGATTTCACAGATATCTCTTCTGGGGTCTTTAACCAAGGTTGCACTCCCATGACATCAACGGGAAAACGGGTAGAGCCAGGGGCTGCAAGCCTCATTGGAAAGGATATCATCAGTAGATAGAGCAAGAAAGGAAGAGGAGACGATATTTATATTTTAAAATAAAATATAATCATGGCCGGCCATCAAGAGCTTATGACTCTAATTTCTAAAGCAGTTTCTCCAGAAAATGGGATCTAAAATCAGGCGGGCTCCATGAACAAACTCTCCAGTTACCGCGTCGGATGCCACCATGATAAAGAGGGTGGACAAGTGCCACTCCTGGCGGGGGTCGTGGGACCAAACCCAGGCACTCGGGTAAATGCAGGTTTCAGACAAATTGCAGGTAGTGTTCTGGTATCTCATGCAGTCTTGGAGATACACTTAAGCATTACTATCCAAAATGAACATTGCACTAGATGTTCTGTATTTTTATTTGCTAAATCTGGCAGCCCTGTCCCAGAGAATAGAAGCAGGGGCTGCCAGACAGGGTCACCAAAAATTGTACCTTGCTCCCCCGAAAGGGCATCCAATGTTGCCCTTCCTGCCCCGGGGACTGTCTCAGTAGTTCTATGGGGTTCTCTCCCGTTTCCTGGTGGAGTGTTTTGCACATGTCTGTTTCTCCTTCCCCACCACGGGTCATTATGCTGGAGGAAGATCATTTGACTTTATTTTTTTTAAGATTGTATTTATTTATTTGAGAGACAGCACATGAGCAGGGGAAGTAGCAGACAGAGAGAGAGGGAGGGAGGGAGGGAGAAGTAGACGCCCTACAGAGCAGAGTGCCCGACGCTGGACTCTATCCCAGGACCCTGAAGTCATGACCTGAGTTGAAGGCAGATGTTCCACTGACCAAGGTCCCCCACCCCCCAGGCACCCCTAGATCGTTTGACTTCAAACATGACCCCAGACCAGAGGAAAAACGTGCATGTCATGCCAACTGGGCCACCCACTAGTTATCAACCCAAAATCCATTTTGCCCTGTTCTTCACTAGCATAATGCTTTTGCTAATGGGGCGGCAGGCACCCTGCAAAGAACACCGTCCAGTCCCTGGTGCAGCTGATACCGTGTAAGCACAAGTCAGGAGGTACGGCATCCAGGCGGGCTCTTTGAGGGGTTACCGCAGCAAAGAACCCCGGTCTCAGCCTCCCTCTTCCTTACTCCTTCCCGCGTGGGATGTAGGAACGCCGGCGGTGGCTGCAGAAGCATCTTGAACCCCAGGCAAACCTAAGAATCGAGTCAGTGCACCAAAGAGTGGATGCAGCCGTGGGGCTGCCACGCTCATCCCGGAATCTGGCGCCCCGGCTCTCTTGGTTTCTCTGTCACGTGCAGCCAAAGCAGATCTATGCTGATGGATCCGTCCCTCCTCACACCTTTCAGATGCTGCCTTTTTCCGACACTAAGTTCCCATTATCCTCTTTCTCTGGCCTCTCTATTCTGGTTCATTGCTTCTGCCCCCCCTCCCCATGCCAGCACCAACATTATCATTAATCCCAAACACTGTGTTTTGATATCTTGTAGGATGAGATATTGGGCATCATTGATACCCTTTCACAAATTCTTCTTGGTTGTTCTTGCACATTACCTCTTTTATATGAATTTTATAATTCACTTATAAAGTTCCATGACGGGGGTGCCTGAGGGGCTCAGTCGGCTGAGCATCTGCCTTCGGCTCTCGTCATGATCTCAGGGTCCCGGGATCGAATCCCGCATTGGGCTCCCTGCTCAGTGGAGAATCTGTCTCTTGCTCTCTCCCTCTCCTTTCTGTCTCTGTTAAGTAAATAAAATCTTTAAAAAATAAAAATAAAGTATTTTTAAAAAATGGACGTTCCATGATGGATATTGTTGGAAATTGCTCTGGGATTAGAGATGTTTTAGAGTAAATTTCTTTACAACCGAGTGCTCGAGTCTGTAGACACATCAGCTCTCCATTGATTTAGACTGTCTTTGGTGAAACCACAATTACCTTCATCAAGGTCTTTTGCATTTTCTAGGGGTTTTTTTTCCTTTTACAGTTTTGGTTGTTGTTGTTTTTTTCCTGAGACTTTTATTGCATTTTCTCGTGCACAATTGATAACACATAAGAGATACTGTCAACTTTTCTTTTACATTGGTCTCGTATTGCATCATCTTCTAAACTCTTGTAATCATTTTTCCAGCTTGCAGGTTGCTTCTCTTCAATATGTCGGTAAATAATCCTATGGTTTTATCTCTTCTCTGGCATCGGTGTGTTACTTATTTTCCTTTGTCTCATTTCATAGAGAACAGAGATTGTTTTGACTCCATCAGCTAGTGAGCTTTGTGGAGCCTCTATGTCCGGACCCCACCCCCAGAGACTGGGGGCAGGTACACAGCACCTTGGGATTCCCACATGGTCCTGATGGACACCCGGACTGAGGGCCAGGGGTCGGGGCCTGGGAACATTGCCGAGCAGCGGCATCCTCCTCCGTTTCCTGACTTACTAGGTCTCCCAGAAATATGGACTCTCATATTTTGTAGGTCCCTCATAAATACCCCTTACCAAATAAAGGATTCTTCTACAGCTACTTTGAGGAGATTTTTTTTTAAGATTTTAT
Organism: Nyctereutes procyonoides; assembly: GCF_905146905.1. Taxonomy (NCBI): domain Eukaryota; kingdom Metazoa; phylum Chordata; class Mammalia; order Carnivora; family Canidae; genus Nyctereutes; species Nyctereutes procyonoides. The sequence goes on along the minus strand of NW_026575140.1, from coordinate 58,417,991 downwards.
TTATTTAATCATGAGAGACACACAGAGAGAGGCAGAGACATGGGCAGAGGGAGAAGCAGGCTCCCCACAAGGAGCCCGATGTGGGACTCCATCCCAGATCCCACGATCATGGCCTGAGCTGAAGGTAGACACTCAACTGCTGAGCCCCCCAGGTGTCCCTTTGGGGAGATTTCTTTTTTAAAAAAATAGGATATGGAGTTTTATTTTGTATTTGTGGGGTTTTTTTTCTAGCTCCTTGGGTTGAAACATGAATTTGATTTTAAGCCCTTTTATTCTTTTTTTTAAGATTTTATTTATTTATCCATGAGAGACAGAGAGAGAGAGAGAGAGAGAGAGAGAGAGAGAGAGAGAGAGAGAAAGGCAGAGGGAGAAGCAGGCTCCATGCAGGGAGCCCAACATGGGACTCGATCCCGGGTCTCCAGGATCACACCAAAGGCAGGCTCTAAACCGCTGAGCGACCCAGGGATCCCCTAAGTCCTTTTATTCTTATAAAAGTCTTGTGGCTACAAGTTTCCCTCAGAATACCATGCTGTCTGTGACTCGCAACGTTTGCTCCATGATAGTTTTTATTGAAATACAGATTTCTTCTTTCACCAGAGAGCACTGCAAAAGGTGCATGTGGTTTTCTAAAGCTTTCATGCATATAAGGTGCTTTGATTATCTTTTTATTGTAAATATCTCTTTCTGTTGCATTTTTCAGGTATGTATCCAGAGGTTCTCTGTGACCCCCACCTAGGCTGGTTTTTAATCTGACACATAATTACAAGCGTTGGGATTGGAAACAGAATTATCTTCTCTGTTAGGCACAAAAGTAACAGAATCAAACTTTTTTATTTTTCTGTTCAAATTCTCTGTTTTCTTAATTATTTTTTATCTTTTTGCTGCAACAGTTGATGAGCCAAGGATGAGGCTTTGCCAATCTTCCCTTGCATTCCTGTTCGGGTTTATACATGCTTGCAGCTCTGAACATTTCTCTTTGTGTTTCTACCTGGTTTTTATTTAATATTTCAAATCTATGGTGTTCATTCTTGATTGAACAGCCCGTGATTGTGATCATTCTTGGCTGGATTGTTGCTTTTACCTATAAACTGCAATTTGCCTTTTATGAGGCTTTTCACATTAAATTCTGTTCTGCTTGATATGAATATTGCTATCCCAGCTTTATTTGCTAATATTTGCTTGTATCTTTCATCTCTTCATTTCCAATATGCCTTTGTCTTTTTGCCTTAAGGATTTCTCATGTGACCAACATAAATCTGGATTTGAGGTTTCTTACTCATTCTGAGCATCTCTTTTTATAAGTCAGTTGAACACATGGCTGTGGTTACTCAGGCGTACTCCTGTCAAACATTTCATGTTTTCCACACTTTCTGGTTGTTCGTATTTCTCCCTTTCTAGCTCTAGTTGAATTGATAAAACCTGCTTTGTTTCATTTTTCTTCTCAGTTTGGAATTCACATATTTATTTATTCTCCCACTGGTTATTCTTAGCTTTTCATCACACCTACCTACACTTACATTTTTCAATAATAATAATAATAAAGGAGGTGAGAGGATAGTCTGGGAGTTCATGGATTTGCTTATGGTGGTGATGCTTGCACAGGTGCATTCTTATCCCAAACTCACTGAGTCATACGTATTTAGTAGGTACAACTTTTTACATGTCAATCAAACTGCAATAAAGTGGTTTTTAACAACTTACAGCTTTCTAAAGCTATCCTCAGCCTTATGTGAAAGAAGAAAAAAATAGAGGAAATTATGCTTGACATTGGTCTCGGCAATGATTTCTTGGGAAAACACACACACACACAGACCAAAGCACAGGCAACAAAAGCTAAAATAAACAAGTGGAATACATCAAATTCCAGAGCTTATGCAAAGGAAGCCAGCCACACACTGAAGAGGCAGCCTACAGGGTGGGAGAAAATGTTTACCAACCATGCATCTGATAAGGGGTTAATATCTAAAATATGTAAAGATCTCATAATACAACTCAATAGCACAAAAAGCAAATAATCTGATTGGTTGATTGATTGATTGATTGATTGATTTTTTAAAATAATTGGATTTAAAAGCAGGCGAGGGGACATTTTTCCACCACAGACATACAAAGGGCCAACAGGTATATGAAAATGTATCCAGCATCCCTCATCATTGGGGGAAATGACGAAATCGAAGCCACAGTGCGATGTGACCTGGCACCCATTGAGAAGGCTATACCGCCAAGAAGACAAGCGAACAGAAGTATGCACATCACTGGTGGGAGAGCAGCCTCCTGCAGCCACAGTGGGAACCAGTACAGACATTCCTCAAGCATTTCAAAATAGAGCTACCACCTGAACCAGCAATCCCACTCCTGGGTGTTTACCCGAAGGAAATGAATACCACACCTCAAGGAGATGCCTGCACCCCCATGTTCAGTCAGCATTGTTCACAACAGGCAAGGTATGGAAACAACCTGCATGTCCTTTGACAGGTGAGTGGATCACGAAAATGTGGGGCACCTGCGATCCTCTGTCTCTGCCTCTCTGTGTCTCTCAGGAATAAATAAATAAAATCTTTAAAGAACAAAAAGATATACCCCGTTTTGTGTGTCTGCTCATCTGCCAAGTGGCTCCCCACCTTTTGCCACGAACAACGTGGCCGTGAACGGGGGCGCTGATACAGGGCTGAGTAGAAGGCTGCAGTCCTTCTCGGCCCTTAGAGCGATGATGACACTGAACGTGCAGATCCTGCTCTGCTTTGGGATGAAAAGCTCATCTGTCGTGTGTGGGGCTGCCAGTGGTGCCGGCTTCCAGTTGTGCTCGAGACTCATCAGCAAAGTCCCCTGCCTGCCCGGCGGGGAGGCCACATCGGGGCCCTACCCCTCTTGGAGGAGGAGCCGGTCCCGCGGCCCCGGCAGCTTCCCCAGCGTCCCCGGCAGTGGACCCAGTGGACCGAGACCCAGTGCGGGGAGGACTCCATGAGGCCAGGCCCGGGGACTGGGTGGTGTCTCGGCGTGTTGTCGGCCACCCCAGCCCCTGCCCTGCCTCTCTGACCCGACAGCCGCTGCTCCCCCTGGAAACAAGCCACGGGAAGTGCCACCGTGACCTGACCATAGGACTTCATCCCCATCGACCCCCGTCAGGGGCGGGGGCAGGAGGGGGGTACTCCCTCCCTGGGTCACTGCCTCCTGGCTTGCCACTTCGGGGACCCACCCCTGCCATCCCCGTCTTTCGTGTCTCTCCTTCAGAGATGTTCAGCCTTCTGAGAAAGGACTCCTTATAATTACTCTCCAACTCCTCACCAGTGTGTTTACGGGACCTTCTTAAAATAATTAGTCACTTCTCAATTCAGGGCAGGAGGAGGCGGCTGCCAGTGTACACTGTCTGCCACTTGAACCAGATATCTAGTTACTTTCTAAAGTTTCTTATTCTCCAACTGCCATTGCAAACCCTCAGAGGCTCTTATGTGGGGGGGGGGGGATCGCACAACAGAGCACAGATAGTTGTATTAAACAGGCATTCAACAACAAATATTTTGACAACGGCTTTGCAATTTTCTTTTTTTAATAAAGATTTTTATTTATTCATGAGAGACAGAGAGAGGCAGAGACACAGGCAGAGGGAGAAGCTGGCTCCCTCCTTGGAGTCATTTGGACTTATCTTAACCCATCCCCCAAAGAAGCGAGCAAGCTCTGGTTTTCCTAAACCTAAGCGGATAGAAGGACAAATTATTCCAGTGCAAGAAGTCCTGGCAGGAAGTGGACATGTGTGGGGATGATTCCTAGATAATCCCACTGGGGAGGGAGGCCGAGGCTCCAGAGGTGAGGGCTGAGAGTGAGTAGTGTAGGGGAGGGAAAACTCTTCCTCTACCCTCTTAGGTTCATGACTCAGGGGCCTGCTAATTAAAGTGGCAAGAGATGGAAAAGCAAGAAAAAGAGTTTTGTTTGTCTACATGTGTGATGCTCATACATGCAGGGGTGCTCAGTGATGAGTAACTCAGGTGGTTATAGTTCAGGGCTCATATGCTCAACATAGCGGGAGAAAGGGAAGAGAGAGAAGAGGTCTTCTGGGGGGTACAGATAGGTCTCTTTAGGGGAGATAAATGGGTTTTTTAGGAGAACTAATGTGAGATAAGAAAGTTCATGACAATGTTTGTCATACAGATATGATTTTTTAGTGATTGGGGCATGATGCATCTTCATGCTTCTTGTGATGTTTGTTGAGCCTCTTGAATGAGGGCTCAGAGTCTTAATAAAATTGGGATATTTTATTTTTTATGATTTTATTTTATTATTCCTGTAAATATTTTCTCCACCTGCCCCTCTCCAGGGGCTCCAACTACATTTATGAAACCCCTTGATATGGCTGCATAGTCCATGGGGTGGGGGGGGCCCTCTGGTCATTTTTTAAATGCTTCATCCCTCTGTACGTTTCATTTTGAATACTTTCCATTGCTCTGTCTTGAATTTTCGAATCTCCTCCTCTGCGATGCAGGTGAGAGGCAGAGACACAGGCAGAGGGAGAAGCAGGCTCTCTGTGGGGAGCCCTATGTGAGACTCCATCCCAGGACCCCAGGGTCATGCCCTAAGCCAAAGGCAGATGCTCAACCACTGAGCCACCCAGGTGCCCCCATTGCAAACTGTTGTTAGAGGTTTCCATGGTTGAGCATAAAGACAACGGGATGACTTGTTCTGAAACTGAAGCCCTAATCCTGGTTCTCAGTCCCCATCCCTGTCTGGGTCCTTAGATGGAACCAGTCATCCTGTCCACCTCTTCCTGGGGTCCAGTTTATCCCAAGGTAGCTGCTTCCACCTGGAAGTGGACGATTCTCTAATCCTGCCGGATGCTTCCCTGACTTCTTCCCGCCCGTGGGTCTCCTGGCTGCCTCCTTCCCTGTGAGCCCGGGGATCCAAGCCCAGCACACCCGACAATACTGGCACCTTCTCCTGCCCATGTCCCCACCTTCTCTGTCTTAGTGAATGGCACCACCGGGGGCTCTTCCCTTTCAACTCTCTCTTTCTCTCTCTTGCTCCTACAAATAACAACCTGGTGATTGTCCTTTCCCCGTATCTCTCCTTTCCCCAACCCTGCACCCCTGTACCCCCACTTTGGGTTCAGGACTCATCCCTTCCTGGAGGTGTTGCTGCCTCTGTACCGCAGCCAGAGTGGTGGCGAGGCCCACGGGCTCTCTGTGGCTCATTTTCCTTATAAACAAAGTACAAGGTTGTCTTGTGGATTCAAGAAGCAAGTGGGAAGCACGTAGAAGATGATGTTAGCTAACGATAGTGCTATTTAGGTAAATCTGAGGACGCCTGCTGCTGCTGCTCATGATTGTCTGCAGGCGTCCTGTGGCCTCTAGATTAAACCCAAGCTCCTCTCCAGGCTTGCTATCAGGCCTCTGACTGTTTACCTCGCCTCATACCCTGTGTCATGGAGCCCATCCACATCCCCGTCTCTGCCTCCTAGCTATCCTCACCACCAACTGCATCCATCTGCTGGGAGCTCAGATTTCGGGGTTGCAGTGCAGAGAGGAAAACTGAGGCAGAGCCCAGCAGGTTTTCTGAGCTGAGGTGCTGGAATGAGGTGTCGGGAGACATGGAGAGAGCATCACAGACAGAGCTCAGGTGCCCTGCAGAGGGTCTGGCTCAACTGTTCATTGAGAACTGGCTGCACCTGCACGCAGGGAAACCATCCAAAGCCGGGGACGCACCATGCAAAGGATGAGAGGTGACGACACCCCAAGCTCACATGGAGCCCAGGATTGTGCTGCTCCCGCCGCCCCAGCTCGGAGCTTAGGTCCACAAAGCAGTGAGTCAGGTCCCAGGAGGCTCTGCCTCGGGACAAGAGTGGGTGGGGATGATGAGCACAGCTCTGGTCCTGCCTGGCAAGCCTGGAAAGCTTCCTCCAGATGGATTGAACTGCTTTCAAGTTACCTAGCTATACCCCAGAACACAGCTCATGGACATTTAAGGGAGCCCCAAAATATCCAGCACCCAACAAGAGAAAATTTACAAAACCTCGTGTGCAATACCAAGTTACCAGGCATGCAAAAAATCAGGAAAATATGACCCATAATGGAGATAGATACGGGCTGGTCAAAATCAACCCAGAGGCACCTGAACATCTGCCTCTGGCTTAGGGCATGACCCCAGAGTCCTGGGATCGAGTCCCGCATCAGGCTCCCTGCAGGGAGCCTGCTTCTCCCTCTGCCTGTGTCTCTGCCTCTCTCTGTGCCTCTCATGAATAAATAAAATCTTTAAACACACACACACACACAACAATTTGCAACATACACCATCCCGGTTGGGCTGGATGTAAGCACCCCACAAAGGAGGCAGCAAGGCAGCACGGTAAGATGTGGAGTCAGACTCAGACCCAGACAAACCTGGGTTTGACTCGGGACTCCACCCTTACCAGCAGTGGGTGACCTCGGATAGGACGTTTAATTTCTCTGGCCTTTATTTACTTTTTTAAAAATGCAGATAATAATGCCTACCACCTAGCGTGAGGGTTCCATGAGCAAATGCATGGAAAGCACCCAGTAGACACATAATAGATACTCAAAAAAATGAAACATAAGCCATTTCTTCTCTAGTCCTGAGGCAGAAGCAGCAGGGCACTCTGAGTCACTCTGTCTCGGGATCACTGGCATCTACATCCGCACCAGCTCCATCCTGCATGCTGACAGGAAGCAGGAAAGCTGCAGACCACATGGCAGAGTGGTCATCCCCAGAGCAGTGGTGTGTTTGGTGGGAAGTGTTATCATCAGACAGCTCTGCCTTCCAGTCCAGACTCTGGTCCTTGCTGGCTACACCATCTCAAGCAGATCATCCAACCGGCCAGAGCCTCAGTTTCTCCATCTGTAAATGGGGCAATCACCCTACCTCACAGCCCTGTTCTGAGGATTCAGTGAGATCCCAGATGTGAAACAACCACAACAGGGTCTGGCAGGTGGCACATAGTCCATAAATGTTGGGTCCTTGTCGCCTCCCACTTTCTTTCTACTTTTTATCCGCAGAAACAAGGTTAAGAGTTTTTCTTCCCCTACCTAGGAGTCCATCTTCCTAATGAAATGCTCACATTCTGCCTCTTGTAACCTTTTATTCTGAGATAAAGCTGCCCTCCTTCTACACAGGGCCGGAGGACAGAGGCCGTCTGACCCACCTATCTTCCCCCGACTGCCCGACTCACAGGAGGTAAAATGTGCCCTGAATAAAGAGATGAGTGACTAACGGAGCACTTACGTCAGGGGCTGAATTAAGGAAAAAGTGAAGGGAAATTAATTTGCAGATGGAATTATCACATTGTGTGCCCAGTCTTGCAAAAACAATGAGACATGGCTTATAAGAATTTCAAACATTTTCTCAGAAATTGAATTGCCAGTTAATTTTTCTGTGAGACACAATAACCTCTGTAGGCTATAAAGGCCACAAGACAGAGCTCTGGAAACCTTGTCAGGCTCTGCCTGAAACGGAAATGCCTTTCTCTGAGTCAGAAACCTGAGGACACAAGCTACTATAATCGTCACTATCTTTGGTCACGAGCAGGATGTGTTTACCCTGATTCTTCTGTTACTTATGCTCCCGTGAAGGGCACAGCTCTCCCACTGGTGACTGCAGAAGTGGGGGTGACCTGAGCTGAGCCATAACCAATGTTTCTCCCACTGAGTTGTCTTGTGATCACAGCTCAGTCAGTATTGCAATCGGGACTCAGTCTGTGACCAGGGTCGGGGCTCATCTCTGACCAAGATCGGGTCTCAGTCTGTGACCAGGATCAGGGCTCAACCTTCATCCATAGCCGAACCTCTACAGCTGCATCTGAGATTAGAGAGGGACCAATGGGAACAGACATGATGACACAGAGACCTGGGCTATCTGCTGCTCAGCTCCCTAAGTAATTATTGAATTGAACTAAAAAGATGCTGGATGATTCCTCAGAGTCCCAGGATGAGGTGGGATGTGGGGAGGAGGTGGAAGAGAGGATGGGGAGTGGGAGGGGGAGGAGGAGGAGGATGGGTGGGGAGGGGGGAGGAGGGGGAAGAGGGGAGGTGGGGAAGCAGGGAGGCAGGGAGGAGGGTGGCCTCAGCCCTGCAGGAAGGGCCCAGGTTCAGGTGGAGCCCACAGAGCTAACCCTTGCCCTGATCCATTTAAGCCAGTTCCTGGCCAGAAAGCTGGATCTGTCACCCAGCTGCAGGTGACCCACATAGAGATCATGGAGCCTGGGGACACGTGACCACGGGCCTCCATGGCCGCTGTCACCTGCTCATGCACCTTGGCTAAATGGGTCAGCACTGGCCGGCCACTCTGATGATTAACAGCACAGAAAGCGGTATCTCACGGAGGCCACGGCTTCATGACTCGAGCCCAGGAAGTGCTGCAGCACCAGCAATGAGCTCATCCCATGAGCATGAGTGGCAGCGGGGGCTCCAGGGCTGGCCAATCTCCATGGCTACATTTGTGGGTCCTCGTGACACCCCTGCTTTGCTCTGTCCTCCCCGCTCGGCTGCCTCCCATGTCCCAGTGGAAGGACAGTTGTGAAATGCGGGAGGAGACCTAATGAAGCTAGAAGCAAAATTAATCAAATGTGACACGAGAACGGATGTGGGATGCAGCCCGTCCGCGCCCAGGACTCACCTCCTTGAGCGGGGCTGTCTGTCAGCCGCGGGCAGAGCTTGTGAAGGACTCACCAGGGGCAGCATCACCAGGGAGTATTTCCAGAGTGAGGACCAGAGACAGACACACTCGCTAAAGCAAGGCTGACCCGACATCTTTAAGCTCCAAGATTCTTGGAGGTTGTTGCTCTTGTTTTGAGCTGGATAGCAGAAGCGCCTAACGGCAGCATCAAGGGCCTCGACTGGCCCCGTGCTTGCATGTGCCTCTGTCCGTTCCACCATCGAGTCGTTCAGCGCTGTCTTGCAGAGCATCGACCCTGAGCCTGGGCCCGCATGAGGCTGGAAGCACACAGGACCAGCGTCTGCACCACAGGGCCATGTGCAAAAGCCGACCCACAGCAGCATGTCCAAGCAGAAGCCCTCGGCGCAGTCACTCCCCACAGACACATCGAGGCAGGGCTGCTCTCTGCCACTGGGGCGACTCTGCAGACAGCCTGAGCCCAGCATCTAAAAACGAGGTTCCACCTGCAAAAGGAGGTCTGGGTGTCAGTGGGGAAGACACACGTCCTGGGGAGGTGGCCGGTACAAGAGGGAAATCACAGATTCCTCTGAAGGGCTAATCCTATTTGTTATCCGAAGGAGGATCCCTGGTAGCTAAGAAGCAGCATCAGACAAACAGACAGAAAGAATGCCCTTTGAGGGCCAAGGAGGCACAGGGCAAGGGAAGCCAACAGCGTATATGCACCAAGGCTCCTTCCACAGTTTGGCTATTGTGGACATTGCTGCTATAAACATTGGGGTCAAAAGATGAATGGATAAAGAAGATGTGGTCTATGTATACAATGGAATATTCCTCAGCCATTAGAAACGACAAATACCCACCATTTGCTTCGACGTGGATGGAACTGGAGGGTATTATGCTGAGTGAAGTAAGTCAATAGAAGGACAAATGGTCCTTCTATTATATGGTCTCATTCATTTGGGGAATACAAAAAATAGTGAAAGGGGTTAAAGGGGAAAGGAGAGAAAATTAGTGGGAAATATCAGAGAGGGAGACAGAACATGAGAGGCTCCTAACTCTGGGAAATGAACTAGGGGTGGTGGAAGGGGAGGAGGGCGGGGGGTTGGGGTGACTGGGTGATAGGCACTGAGGGGGGCACTTGATGGGATGAGCACTGGGTGATATGCTATATGTTGGCAAATTGAACTCCAATAAAAATAAATTAAAAACAAAAACCAAAACAGCATATAGGCAAAACGGCAGCATCCAGAGGACGCCCAGAGGGAAGCAAAATGCCCTGAGCCAGTCGAGAGTCTCATGTCACATCTTCCTGTCCTGTCCTCCTGTCACGGTGCGTCCCCAGCCCCCTGTGGTCATCCTTGTTTCTGTGGGGTGACTCAGAGGAACAGGCTCCTGTTCTGTGGAACCCCCGTCCCGGGGAACAGAGAGTCGTGCAAGACAATTCTAATCCCATTCCACTACGGCTCACGTCCCCCATGTGCACATGCTCCACGGGTCACGCCTCCGGGCGCCACACACATAGCATCGCCAGTCTCGCCACAGAGAACCAACCCTGACCTCACAGAGAACCAACCCTGACCTCACAGAGAAATGTCACAGTCGGGGACGTCCTTGTGCACCATCCCCTCCTGACGTGGACACAGGCGCCGGGCGGGGACAGGCAGGTGTCCTATTTCGAGGTGCAGCTCTCGCTGCGCGTACACGCACCCCCGTTTTGGGGAATTGGCTTTTCTCCTCGGGACACTACCCAGCAAGGCCTGAGCCGACTGCTGGGCTCCAGCAGCAGGAACGAGCAAGCTCCCAGTCTCCTTCCCAAGCCCCAGGGGAGAGTCCAGGCCCAAAGGAGGCAGAAACAGGGAGTCTGTCCAGATGGCGGAGGGCACAGCAGTTAGGATTCCACACGACGTCTTCCTGAACCGAAGGAAGAAAAGGGCAAACGAAAGCAAAGGTTCGGCAGCAGACGGTGACAGCAAGCTCAGTGGGGAAACCTCCTCCGGGGTGGAAAGGAAGACAGCAGAGAGGACTGCACCGTGGGAGTCCCCGCTCCCGACCGCCCAGACGTCTTTATTCAGCCAAAAAGCTTCATCCGAGGAGAGATCAGATCCAAGGAGCCATGTCTCGCGTTTGTCTGAGCCAGCACTAGCGGGAGCGCGTCTCTAAAAGTGCGGAGATGAAAGCTCAACAGGGTGTGAGCTCCATCACCGCTCTGGCGGCTTCGGGGAGCAGGGGTGGGTCGGGGAGGCAGACGCAGGTCCCCGCAGTGGACAATGCTCTCAGGAGGCCGGGCCGCGGGGAGCAGGCTGCCTGCCGAGCAGACATGAATCCACGCTGCAAGGCTGCAAACTGTCTCTGCCCGCGAGAGTGTCCCAAACCGCCACCCTGTGTGTGTATGCCCCCAACACCCCCCACCCTGCCACCATCGCTATGGTGGCTCTGGACATGATGCGGCGAGCAGCGGAAGCACCCCTCTCCCATGGTTGTCACAAGGAAACACCCCACGAACCCAAACGGAGTGACATCCTACCACATAAGGAGCCAGCGCCCTTCTAAACGTGTCATAGTCTCGAAAGACAAAGGCCACAGAACAATCACGGGCCAGAGCAGGTTTTGTTATGCAGGACAACTAGAGGCCAAGTGGGGTCCAGATCCGGAAAAAAAAAATCTCAGACCGCAACCTGCCAAAGGTCCAACAAGGTATGTAGGTGACTCAGCAGCATCAAATCGGCATGAATTTTTTCCTGGTCTTGGCAGCCGTACTACCGTCACTTAGTAAGAGGTCAGCATCAGGCAAGGTCGGGGATGCTCGTACTGTCTTTAGAACTCCTCTGGAAATCTAAAATTATTTCCCCAAAACATAAAAGCATTAGAGCACAAACTTCTGGCACTGATTTTTTTTTTCCTGCCAGCCCCTCACCATTGCTCAGCGAGGGTAGTCAGGGGTGCCTGGGTGGCTCAGGTCATCTGCCTCAGGCCCAGGGCATGACTCCGGGGTCCCGGGATCGAGTCCTGCATCAGGCTCCCTGCATGGGGCCTGCTCTTCCCTCTCCCTGTGTCTCTGCCTCTCTCTGTGTGTCTCTCATGAATAAATAAATAAAATCTATTTTTTTTAAAAAAAAAAAAAGGAGGGCACCTATGTGATGAAACTAAATAAATAAATAAAATGAGATTGGGGGGGGAAACAAAAACAAAGAAAAATCCAAAGTAAAAAACAAAAGGGAGTATGGGTTGTGTTGATTACTCTGTAAGCTGCTGATACCCTCATGATCTATCTCATAATGTTTCAAAGGTGGCTGTTTCCTTCATGAGATAAATTCTCAGTTTCAAAGGAAATCTTGCTGTGACGACCTGAAAATGAAAAGCCAGGGTCACCACAACCATTATAAAATAAAGCTAACTTGTAAGAACGAACAGAGCATGAGCAGGGTTCCTGCCAAAGGCCGCGAGTGTGAGCCCCTGGGCCTCAGGTCTACACAGGAAGCCAGGAGGTGCCACAGTTGCGTGGACAGGTGTCAATATCCCACCAGGACTTTCCCCCTTGATGTCCTCGGAGGATTGGAAGGGACCCGAAAACTGCATCATTTTCTCACTGGGTGATTCTGTGTTTCGAAACTGTCTCTAGGACCCCCTCCAAAAATCACATGCCCCTGTGGGAGGACACTGCTTTCTGGAAACCCCACAGTGGGATCTGAAGACTGCGGAGATGTCGACGGTTGGAAAGGTTTTGCTGCAAGAGGGGATATGCATGGCATCATCCCATCCATTTGGATTTTTTTTTTTTTTAGATTTTTTCTATTTTTTTTTTTTAAGATTTTTTTCTTTAAGACCATGATCTGCCTTCTGCTCAGGTCGTCCTGGGGTCCTGGGACTGAGTTCTACTTCGGGTTCCCCAGATGGAGCCTGCTTCTCCCTCTGCCTCTGACTGCCGCTCCCCCTGCTTGTGCTCTCTCTTTCTCTCTCTCTCTCAAATAAATAAATAAAATATTTTAAAAAGTAAATTAATGACGCTGTGTCTCGGCAGCAGAAGAGGGATGCTGGAGTCAGGATGGGAGAGAAGCTTCTCCCACCTGCTGCAACAAAGCCTGAATTCCCTATGACATACACTTACTGTTTCACAAAAGACTCCAGCTGTCACCTTACCATCCCCGGGGCCACAGGGCACACCAATTATCTTATTGGACACAAGTAGCAGAGTTGGGGCGGGCAGAGAAGGGGCCGTGAGCCCACTGGGTGGATGAGAGGGAACCGGGCCCAACCCAGCCCGCTGCGAAGACGTGCCCAGGGCCGGAAGCTAGTAAACGGCAAAGCCAAGTGCTTGACACCAGATAGATCGCACGCTCAGACTGAGGCCTTGGACCCTGTGGTGCGGTCTACTGTGGGCACAGGGTCAGGGCACCCAGCACCGGCCAGAACGGTCTTCCCCTGGGCTCCACCAGGCACCATGAAGGGGAACAGTGCATACAGCCTCTCCTCCAGCCTGGCCATCCGACCAACAGGCAGAGACACCCAGAATCACATGTAGGTGCTGCCGTTCCCTGTGTCCCAGGGGACTGGGTGTGCATGGCATCGGAGGACAGGGTTCACAGCCAAGATAGCATGGGGCACCACCTCATGGACACGCCTGCCCGCAGGAGACCCAGGGCACAGCCCAGGATGTGGACCCCAGCGCGGGGATATGCACCCCAGCCTGGGGATGTGCACCCCAGCCCGGGGACATGGACACCAGCCCACACTGGAGTGGCCGAGTTCTCACCATGAGAGTGATTGCCCTTAGGAGAAACCACGGGGCTTTAAGCCCCTCGGGCAGGTGGAGGTCAGGCCACTCGGAGAGCAAGAGAAAGAGAGCGAGAGAGACAGAGAGTGCATCCCTGCAGCATGCATGTCCGAGAATGTGTCTGCAACAGACCTCACACCCATGCAGCGACGGGGGTCAGTGAGCCCCCTCCCCCCCGTAGCTCAGCATGGAAACCGCCCCACCCCTTACCGAAGCTCAGCGGTGGTGGATGCAAGCTAGGAGCCTTCCCCCCTCCCCGTGCTGGCCCCTCATCGGGTCACCCCTCCCCACGGTGTCCCCAAAGGACAGGCCCCTCTCAGCGGTGCCCCCCCATCCTTGTCACTCAGAAGCCAAGACGCAGGCATGGGATGGGGGGAGCCCATGGAGGTGCCAGAGGCTGGTGAGCAGAAGTGAGCCCCTGCCAGGGTCCCACTCCAGCCATTTCAACTTTGCATCAGATGGAAATTTCCTGAGCAGCACTGAAAGCTCTGACGATGACGGATGTCGCCAGGCGAGCTCTAGGAACAAATGGACACTAATTATCTGTGGAAGGAAGACAAGCGGAGAATTTAAACACAGGGCCAGTCCCACTAATCAGATGCTGGTAAGTCGGAGGGCTCAGGAGGGCGGGGCCGCCCCCCTCCCCCTGTCCCCCGTCCCTGCTCAGCTCGGAGGGCATGCAGCACAGGCCCGGGATCTGCAACGGAAACCCCTGCCCAGCCCCCCCGCCACCCCCCGCCCAGGCTTTGCAGCCAAGCTGGGTTCACAGAGGCTCCTTTGTGCAGTGGGAAGGCCAAGCCCCAGAAACCCCGCAAGGAGCCCCACAACACCCCTCTCCAGGCCACCCCAGCCAGGGGGACACGGAAGGAAGGCGTGTACATCTGGTTTCCCAGGACCAGCTGCACGACACCTGGAGGCAAAGGCGCGCTCCCAGCCTGCCCCCTCCCTAAGGGCACCCCCAGCCCAGGATGGGGGGCCCGGCCGCTATGCCTCAGCGGGCGGGATGGCTGGACATGCCCAACGCACTTTCGCGGCTTCGCTCACCCATCAGCTCATTCGAGCCTCTCAACGCCCCCAGAGGAGCCTCAGACACGGAGGCACAGAACAGTTAACGCTCCAACGTCCCACAGCGGAGCCGGGCCGCCGAGTCTGGGCCCACAGGACCAACCTAGTCCTTCCTCCGGGTCCTCACAGGAGCAAGGCTCAGCCACTCCTTGGGGGTCCTTGCTCCACAGCCCCCGACCTGGCACAGAAGAGGTCGCCCAAGGAGGAAGTCGCCTTTCTGGGAAAGGGCAGACCCAGGGGTGTTTTCCAGGTCATCTCCAAGGGCGAACCACGCATGAGCCGCACCCGCTGCCTCCCCGGCGCCAGTGCCCGGCCGCTTCAAGTAAGGAGAGCACCCTGGACCTCGCAGCCCCACCCTCCGCCCACCCTGCCACGTTGTGGGGTAACTGCAGTGAAGAAAGCCCAGGGGGCGTGGTCCCTGTGGCAGCCCTGCCTCTCTCAGGGGCTGGGTGACCCTGGGTGGCCCGCGAACCTCCCTGAGCCTGCGGTTGTCAGCAGCCTGAAGGGACCTCACCGCCGGGCCCACGCAGGCCCCAGCCCACGCTGGCAGCCCGCGAGAGCCGACCACAAGGCTCAGCCCCCACTGCAAGCACACGCAGGCCACCCCTGGGGCCAGCACCCCACCCCCGGAGCGGGCGCCCCCCCACCCCCCGCCACCTTCTCCCCGCACCAGTCCCGCCCGCCTGGGGTGGCTCTGAGCCCCCCTGCCCAGGCCCACGAGCCCTGGGAGCCTCCTTCTTCTGTGTCTCCACCGCAGCCAAGCCCCCCCCCCACACTGACCCTGAGACGCCCACAGGGCCCCCTGCCGTGCTGCTTGCACCCCACAGTGACCGCACTTTCTGACCAGAGCCTCTTTCTTCCCAGGATGCGCACCAGTTGCCATTGTGACTGGGTCAACCGCACAAGGGGGTCCAAGTCACGGCTCCCCCCCGTGTTGGTGTGGGGCTCTGTGCTGGACCTCCCCAGGGTCCCTGCAGGCAGGGGAAGTGGAGCGACAAGGCCAGCCCAGGCCGCAGGACCCACTGGTGCTGGTCCCCATGCCAAAGCCACGTGCACAGGCAGAGGACAAACACACACACACTGATCCCTGGGTCAGAGGGCAGAGGCCCTCACTCGCCTTCAGTCTCCGGAGACTCCCCAAATAATCCCCCTTCCCTAGCAGAAACCACCGTTAACATCCAACATGCCGCCTTCTTGCCCTTTTTCTAAGACGATGTCAAGATTCTAGAAAGAGAAAGACATGAAAACGTGGGTAAAGGAGCACCTGGGGCGGGGGGCGGCGGGCTCAGTTGGTGGAGCATCTGTCTTCAGCTCAGGTCATGATCTCAGGGTCCTGGGATCAAGTCTCACATCAGGTTTCCTGCTCAGGGGGGAGCCTGCTTTTCCCTCTGCCTCTACTGCTCCCCCTGCTTGTGCTTATTCTCTCTCTTTCTCTCTCCCAAATAAACAAAATATTGAAGAAAAAAAAAGAGAGAGAAGACATGGGCAGATAAGACAGTTGGAAAATCCACCCAGACGGGTACTCCCCACCTTCTCCATCCAACGTATTATGAGCATGTCGCACATCACTAGAATTTTTTTTCATCACTAGAATTTGTACACCGTTTTTAAATGATTTGTAAAAACTTACCGAGCAGATCTACACTGTCGCTCAGCATTGTGTCTTAATGGGCAGGATACGAAGACTGAATCTAATTTAGGACGGCCACAGACATCTTTGTCTCCATCTCTGATCATGCACTCGGACTGTACGTCTAGAAATCCAATTCCTAACACAAAGGGGAAATAAATATTTTAAGGCTTTCATGGACACTTGCCAAACGTCCTCTGAAAAATCATTCTCCTATCACTACGTTTGATAAATCGCGTCTTACCACATCCTGTGTAAGAGAGCCTCAAAAAAAAGTAAATATAGAGATGCACGGACACATATATATATGGACACATGCATGCAGGAAATTGCAAGGTTCGGGGTTGCAATTAAAATAAATTGAGGCGGGGTGCCTGGGTAGCTCAGCGGTGGAGTGTCTGCCTTTGGCTCAGGGCGCGTCCCTGGGGTCCTGGGATCGAGTCCCACATCAGGCTCCCCACAGGGAGTCTGCTTCTCCTTCTGCCTGTGTCTGCCTCTCTCTGTGTCTCATAAATAAGTAAACTCTTTAAAAATGTAAAATATAATAAGATAAAATAAATTGAAAAGCTCTGATTTTAAATGCAGTTTAAATTAAAAGGATGTTCTTGGCCCAGCTCTGGCTTTGACGACACCGGGGCCCCGTGTCTGAAGCAGGAGCCGAAGACAAGCTCAGGAGTCTCCCTGCTGTGTGCTCCTGGGCCCATCACTGAGTCTCTCTGGGCCCGCTGTCCTCATCTTTAAAGCAGGGAGCCAGACGGACTCTAGCATCTCCAAGGTCCATGCCTCTCTCTGTTTCTCATTCTCTCTCTCTCTCCCTCTCTCTAGGCCCCAAATGAGAAGTGACCACATACCTGCTAGGCCCCAGCCTGACTGGCCATCTCAGAGCCACAAATGAGCAGAGGCGGGAGATGGGGGCCAGGGAGGGGTCGGGAAGCTCTGAGGCCAGGTCTCCGCAGGGCTGGGTGGACGGGGGGAGTCAGCAGGTGGAATCGTGAGACCCGAAGGGAAAGAACTGTGGGGCCCAAAGGGAAAGAACTGAGGGCGGAGGAGGCTCCCAGTGCGGCTGTGACCCCAGCCACAATTGGAAGGAACATCTCCATCAGCTGGCACTGAGAACAAAGCCCGGCCTGCTGTCTTTTCCATGGAAACCTGTGTTCCCAAATGTTCTTTCCTGCTGAATATTTCCCTGGGATGACAAGTAGGAGGGGGGCTCGCAGGATGGGGAGTGGGGGGTCTGCAGATCGGAGAAACAGGAACAGCTGGTTTCAGAGACTCCTGCAAGGAGGAGAGGAGTTTTTGTTCTGCGTTTCCCTCTGGGCTCCGGGCTTTTAAATGAAAGCATTCCCCGATTGATCCATCAGCGGTGTCCCTTCATATTATTTAATTTTTTTTCTTTTTTCTTTCTTTCTTTTTTTTTTTTTTTTTTTTTTTTTTTTTTGGTGGTGTCTCTTTAAAAGCACGGCAAACAAGGTGCTTTTCAGGCAGGGGAGGGTTGGGAAGGGGCATAGGTGTGTCTCCACCATCCAGCTGCTACTGCCTCTTCCGGATGAAAAATGCAATCCTATTTATTTCATTGTTCTTTTAATCTGACCAGGGATTTAGTTTTGTTCTAGTAAAATTGTTACTTGGGAGAGCCCCGGGGGCTGCAGCAGGGCCCCACCGTTCCTAGAAGTGCTGCTGCTCCTCTGGGGGCTGCCTCGTGGCCTGGAGAAGAAGCTGAGGGTCCTGAGTGTGATTCCTGGCCACCCCCACCCACCCACCCACCCAGGGGCAGATCCCGCAGGAGCTGGCGGCAGCAGAGGGCTGGTGTCCCGGCTGTCACACTGTGCATGCATGGAAAATAACAAGGCCCACACTGAGCGCCCCCAGATGTGGGTAGCACTGTGGTGGAACGCTAAGTGTGGGTGCCACTCGGGAGTTTAGCCCAAGGGCTGACCCTCCTGCGGCTCTCAGACCCCTGCCCCTCATGCCCACTGGGGAAACGGCCTGAGACCGCCCCCCCAGCCTCTGCTGACACTGCGCCCCCAGAACTATACTGCGGTGCAGATTGGGCCATTTATCTCAGGTCCCCCCAGGCTGGAGTGGACACAACTAGGTCAGCTGCTAGGTCAGCTGCTAGGTCACCTGCTAGGTCACCCCCTAGGTCAGCTGCCAGGTCAGTGCTGCCTCTGTGCTGCCCCGTGGGGACCCTCCTCCCTTCCGGTAGCCCTGTTGCTCACCTTGCCCAGCATCCTCTCCAGGACTGACACCCCCTCCCCTCCAGAAATAATCAGATCTCAGTGCCACCCCCACCCTCCACCCCACCGATCTCAGATGAGCTCTTGCAGGTTTTGCACCTCAGACCTCGGAACTTGAAGGTTGGCAGCTTTTTTTTACATCACAAGGCAGTGAGTTCTGTACCCCGGAGGAAGCAGGCAGGCCTCCGTGTGGGTTACCACCTCCGCAGCCCTGCTGTCCCCACATTGGGCATCTCCAGGGACCTGACCTCGCAGCCTCCAAAGGCAGCCAGGCGCCACTGGGCCAGCGAGAGAAAGCGCATTCATTCATTCATTCAAAGCCTCAGACGCTTCCCTCGCGGGCCTGCCCCACCCCGGGCCCTGCAGGTGCAGCTCCTGCTCTGCCACGCAGGATCAGGGAAGGGCATCCACACTTCCACCCGCAGAAACTGTTGCCAAGAATATGGTTCCACCACGGGCTAATTTCACTCGGCCAATCT
This sequence comes from Nyctereutes procyonoides, assembly GCF_905146905.1. Taxonomy (NCBI): domain Eukaryota; kingdom Metazoa; phylum Chordata; class Mammalia; order Carnivora; family Canidae; genus Nyctereutes; species Nyctereutes procyonoides. Next base: position 58,399,193 of record NW_026575140.1, on the reverse strand, counting down.
GGAAAGGCTTCACCCAGGAAACGACGCTCAGGCCGAAAGGAGAAGGATGGGTAGAGAGAGATTGGCCAGGAGAGGCTAGTGTTCGCCTCAGCTGCCGCCGTGGGATCCCAGGAAGACTGTACACCCCCACTGCTCCCCCTCCTCAGCGGTGAAATGGGGGAGTGAGAGACACCCCCCCCCAACACTTATTTCCCAGGACGGCCCAGGGGCGGAGAGAAAGTAATAAAGAAAAATGAGAAAAATGGCTTGAAAGCTGAGAATTGCTATCTGGCCGTGAGACAGGTTTACACGGTTCCACGCCAGGGTGGGCCACAGATGCTCTCGGGGAAGCTCTCCTGCAGGATTTCCCTCTGCTGAACCCACACTGCCTCCCTGGCTTTTCCCTACATTCTCATCTCCTCTCTCGCAACCCAGAGGTTGGCATCCAACTCACTGACCTGGCGTCTCCGATCCATATCTCTGCTTCGATTCCCATTTGGAATCGTGGGGTTGGGTGGGGAAGGCCCCGCCAGCAGGGGTCCCTAGGTGTCCTGACAGCTTCTGCAAATCACCCTCCAGGGGTTGGGCCAGAAGGGGCGCTGGCGCAAGCCCCATGTGGATGGATATCGGGAAGGGATGGCAGAGACAGGCCGGGTCTGCAGGCAAGTCTGGACGTCCGGTGGGGCCACGCACAAATGTCCTCCAGGGGATGCAGGGAGCTCCCGGGAAAGATTCAAGAGCTGGGATCCAGGCAGGGCTGGATGTGCACGTCCTTGTCACCTGCCTGAGGCACAGGTGTCTCCAGAAACAGCCCCCAACGCACAGGGAATAACCCGCTCGGGGGCTCAAACCCCAACTCCACCACTTACCCGTTCTGTGACCCTGGGAACAGCCATGGCAGACACAGCCCTGCTTCCGCTCCCACGGAGACCCGACCCCCAGAGATGCCAAGGGGAGAACCAGAGGGGCATGCAGCGCCCTGTGTTGAATAGTCAAGCCAAGTCCGAGAAGGGGACACACACGTATTTATTCTGAAATAGAAACAGACTCCGCTGAAGAGTCCGCGGGAGCCAGTCACCAGGAGCGGCACGCCAGGCATTTGGAAGAAGGGACGAGAGCAAAGCCGGGGATCAAGCGCCACAAGAGGCATTTTAATGTTCCTGGTAACTGATTTATAGATTCCACTGAAGGCCCTGCGTGTCGGAGTCCTCACCGCGGATACGGAAGCATCTCCATTTTTCCGTTTTATGGTCTTGGCGGGAAAGGGCTTTTTGCAGAGCTGACACTTAAAGCGCCAGACCTAGCAGCGGGTATCCTGGGACAAAGGGTGGGATGAGGCCAGGGAACAGAACTGGGAGTGCCCGCCAGCCCCCCGGGCACCCCGAGAGACCAGAACAGTGTTCCTGGGGGGCAGGAGTCCCCTTGGTGGGGCGTCCCTTGTTTAAAGCAGGAGGGACCCAAGCAAATGATGCATCTTAGAGGGGTTCTTAATCCAGTTTCCTCCTGTTGCTCTTTTGGGCTGAGTGATGGGAAGCAGGCAGTTTCCATAAGCTGTCCTGTCCCCATAACACACTGCTTCCCCGGGGGAACACAGAAGTCAGACTGAGGTCAAGACAGACCCACCCTGCACTCACTGGAGGGAGCAGACACCTCTGAGACTCAGTTTCCTCATCCGGACAATGGAGAAAAGACTGGCATCCAGCTGGACATTGACGGCTCCACGACATCTGAGGAAGGGAGGCAGGCACGCTGTGGTCCCTTCCAACCCACCGTAGAGACCGGGGGCCAGGACCGTAGGCCGGCCCAGCTCGGGGTCAGGGCAACCCATACTCCATGGGACCCAAGTCTGCAACTGTCTCTGGCCCCCCAGTCGAGGGCCCGTTCCCCCACCTCACTGCCGTCAGGCAGGACACCCACAAATCGTATCTGTGTCAGAGAGACCCCGGGGCTTTCCAAAACAAAAAAAATGAGTAAACTACAATTAAGACTCTCAGCACCAGGACGCCTGGGTGGCCCAGGGGTTGAGCATCTGCCTTTGGCTCAGGGCATGATCCCGGAGTCCTGGGATCGAGTCCCATATTGGGCTCGCTGCGGGAAGCCTGCTTCTCCCTCTGCCTGTGTGTGTCTCTGCCTCTCTCTGTGTGTGTCTTTCATGAATAAATAAATAAAATCTTTAAAAAAATGAATCTCAGCACCGGGGCCCTCGGGGGGCTCTGTCAGTGAAGTGTCTACCTTCAGCGCAGGTCATAACCTCAAGGTCCTGGGGTCGAGTCCACATCGGGCTCCCTGCTCAGTGTGGAGTCTGCTTCTCCATCTCCCTCTGCTCTCACACACTATCTCTCTCTCTCTCTCAAATAAATAAAATCTTAAAGAAAAATAAAAGAAAAGAAAGATCTTTTAAAAAGAAAAAACAAAGCTCAGCCCCAGAGTCCACCTATCCTGGCTCTTTCCTGCCTCTATCTCTGTCCCCCACCTCCATGATCCCCAAAAGGGTCACAGTGTCACTGTGATCATCAGTCCCAACCGTGGCCATACGGGCTTGGTCATTATGAAGCACTTGACAGAAACCCTGGTTGCAGAGGAGACCCCAGGGGACCTCCCCGTGGTGGGGGGAACCTGGTTCCCTCCCCGGGGGAGCAGCCACGCCGCTCAACCCGGACCCCGTCCATCTGTCCATCCGTTAGGACAAGAAAACCAGGGCCTCAGAGGTTGGAGACAAGCCCCAGGCGCCACGGGGAATGGCCAGTCTGCGGGCTGTCCCGCCCTTGCAGACTCAAACAACATTGTCGCGCGCACAGTCGCGGGCCCTCAGGGACGCTTTGGCCACCACTGCGGAGCGTGGAGTCAAGCTGTCTGGTGTGCTCGTTGCATATGAGGGCGTTTACCTCTCCTACGAGGCAGGAATTACTCCTGTCCCCATCTCACAGGGGATGGGGCAGGGGCACCAGGAGACCTCACACACGGACCTGGACTCTCCCCGCAGAGGGCAAGCTCTCTGCCCTCACCCTTCTGCTCCCTGACCCCCACGGGGATCACCGCCAGCCTGGACCCCTGTGCCACACACTCCAAGCAGAAGACAGCGGTCTGCAGGGATGCTGGTGGTGGCGGAGAGCTTTTGCACCCCTGAGGCCATGTAGCATCCAGTTGGACCTTGCCCTCCTTACATGCCCCTGCCCGTGTACAGTGGCCAGGGGGTCAGGAGGGTGCAAGCCACCGTGGAAAAGAGCAGTGCAGGCGCTGGAGAAATTAAAAATAGACTTAGCCTCCGGCCCAACTCATCCACTTCTAGGTGTCTGCATGGAAGGATTGAAGAGATACTGCACGCCCACGTCCACCACTGCGTTGCCCTGAGTGTCCACCAGTGGATGAATGAATCGAGAAAATGTGCGGCCTGGGACGGAACCTTTTGCATCACATGTGTATTTTACTGCAATCAAAAACATGGGTCGTTGGCGGCCCTGTCTCTGGGATCTCCCTGCTCCCACTGTGGCTCCTGCCCACCCCCCAGACCCTCCCCTCCCTCACCTCTGGTCACCCCTGGTCATGCTGAATCCTCAGCTAATTCGGGACCCAGACCCACGAGGTGCACAGCACTGGGCTCCACGGGGACGTCCCCCACCAGCACTTGGCCCCCGGAAACCTGCAAAGCTCGTGCCCTCTGCACCCAGACCCGTGTCTCCTAATGAGAGATCTGATCAGTCTAGAAACCTGTATCCAGATTGGTGAGGTGGGGGGCAAGCATTAGATCAATGGGATGTGAGCCTGAGAAATGATGTGGGAACATAATATCAGAACATCTGTGGGTTTTTTTTTTAAAGATTTTATTTATTCATTCATGAGATACATAGAGAAAGAGAGGCAGAGACACAGGCAAGAGAAGCTCCCCTGCAGGGAGCCTGATGCGGAACTCGATCCCAGAACCCCGGGGTCATGGCCTAAGCTGAAGGCAGATGCTCAACCACTGAGCCACCAGGTGTCCTTAAACATCTGTATTTTAGGGTCAGGGTCAGAGTCACGGTTAGGATTAGGGTCAGGGTCAGCATCAGGTTTAGGGTCAGGGTCAGGGTCAGGTTTAGGGTCATTTTTAGAACCCACAGCCCAGCCATTTACCCGTTCACTGGCAGAGGCCTGGTGGGGCCCGGGCCGGCCTCCCTACTCCCACCAGGACCACCCCTCCCCTGGTCAGTTCCTCCCACCCCCTCCATGAAGCATCCTCCACCCCCACCCCCTCTGAGCCCATGTCCCCACTCCCCGTGTGCTCAGTGCTGGCCTCGTGGACTGCAGAGGCTGCAGGTCCAGGCCCTGTGCTCCCCACCCCTGCCCCAGGCCTGGCAGGCCATGGTGTGCTCAGGACACATGACCTGCCTGGGGAGTGAGTGCCCGGAGGTGTCTCGCCCCTGCCTGGAGGTCTCCCTCCCCTCCAAGATGAAGCAGGCTTGCTCCTGGAGGATATAAATCGACAGTTTCAAAGGCTTAATCCTTCTATACTTACTGGAAACCCATACACACGCGGACATAAATTTTTTTTTCCTTAGGAAGAGAAAGAAGGCTTTTCATCGCATCATAAAAACGCTTTATTTTTCATCTCGGAGAGCCTGTCTGCTTAGCTGCACTCGGGAGCCCCAGAACGACTCGGAGTTAACACTCCTGTGAAAAACTGCCCCCTCCACAGCGGCCCGAGGCTCAGGCAACAAGGACAGATTTCTTCCCGTGCCGTCTGCGTGTGTCCAGGAGCCATCAGTCTCACCCCGAACGGGCCTGTGCCAGCAGCAGGGCTCGGCCGCTGCAGGCAACCCCAGAGACATTCAGCCAAGGAGACGATGTGGAGGCGTGGGGGGCCGGAACCGAGGTGGGGGGGAGATGGTACACTTTCACACGTGTGAGCCTGCTGTTGGGACCTGCAGACCCCAGTGCCCCGACGCAGAGCTAGGTTCGGGTGTGCATCCTTCCTTCTGGGGCCATCAGCAGCCTCCAGGCTCCCATGGGGGTTCTCGTTGCAATCACGCTGCATCCACTCATTCCCAGGGGAGCACAAAAGCCTCTCCGTATCTCCGCTCCTCCGTCAGGGCCATACTTGCCTGGTCCTGGACAACACGTGTGAGTGGAAATGAAGACGGTTACTTGTGGGCTGGAGCATCCAGAGGGACCCAGAGGCTCCAGGGCTCTGGCAAAATCAGAGACGGCAGCCTCCATCAACCTGAATTCAGAGCAAAGGGTCAGACACGGCAGCACCGGCCACAAGGGACCAACCCATGGTGAGAGCTGGAGAACAGCTCACCCTGGGGCCCACCAGGTCTGGGCCTGCAGCGTGGCCCCACCCCTCCTGACGGCCACGTGCACCATGACACTGCACCATGGGCCTGGGTCTGGGTCCTGGGTCCTGCGCTCACTAGTGAAGGAAGTCCGGGCAAGTCTCTGACCTGGAGGCTGTAAAATGAGAGTAACAGCAAAACCTGCTGCCTGAGCATCTTCACAGGGCAGAAGGAGCCGAAGCATCCTTCCCCTTCACCCGCATCCGGCCCCAACACACCTCTCCACTCCTGAGTCAGAGCGCTTCCACTCTTCCACCAGGAGCCCATCACCCAGCCCAGCCCGTGATGTGGTACTTGCTGAGTAGTCGGTGTTCATGGAAACTGAATTTATTGAGAGTGTGCGTGCGTCCGTGAAGTTCTGCAGACGAGCAGGGTGGCGAGCTACACCAGTGCCGCCGCAGTCCGCAGGTGCCCTCGCCAAGGACCACAGACTCCAGTGTGTCAGCAACAGAACCTCCCTTCTCACTGTTCTGGGTCTGGGGTGTCTTCTTCTCAGGACACCAACCCTATGAGGCCGGGGCCCCACCCTTAACGACCTCATCTAACCCTGCTTACAGCCCATATGTCTGAACACGGTCCACAGGGAGTAGGGTGGTGATTTTGGGGTGGACACAATTCGGTCCCAGAGAATGCACAGCCCAACTGTTTGGGGGTTACCATGGCCCCAAACACCCCTCCGCAGGCAGTGGATGGGTAACGTGTTGTGCAGCCACTTGGAGAGGACACAGGGGAATGTCTGGGGTTCCAGAAAGTCCCGGTTCATACCCGTGTGCCATGGACTAACTCATGCCTCCCCACAGATCCACATGTCGAGGCTCTCATTCCCTGTGCAATATTTGGGGACTGGCCATTGGGGATACATAGATTCTGAGGTCACAGTGGTGGGGCCCTCCTAATGGGATTCGTCCCCTTGTAAGGAGAGACAGGTGCAGACCTCCTCAGGGATCCCTCTGCCCCGCAAGGACTGGGCGGAGAGGCGGCGGGCGGCGGGCCGGAGGAGGCTCTCACCGGCATCCGGGCTGCACCTGCACCTGCTCTCAGACTTCCAGTCCAGGGCACAGCAGTGCAGCCACCTGGGTTGACAGAGGTCCCGTGTCCGACTCTACAAAGACGTCCTGTAGAACCCAGGGCTCTCCCCTCTTCTGCCTTCCAACAGCCCTGCCTGGGCCAGTGCTCTGCCTCACCCCTGCACTAGGCAGCCCCACCCCCTGTGACCCGAGCTCCGGGCTTGCCAATGCCCGCGCCCTGCTGCCAGCTGGGCCGCCTCACCTGCCCCCCCATCCCTCCCTCCGCAGCCGGCAGGTTCTCCTCCCCATCGCCCTGCGGGGCTTCTCAACAGGAGCCTCTTCCCAGCCCCAAGCCAGAGATGCAGATGGCGCCTCTCACCTGGACCCTCTTCCTCATTTATAGGCCTGACACCTGCTCCTTGATCCTGCCTCTCAAGGAAAAGGCGCTTTTTCCTCTGACCCAGATTCTGCACCTCTCATGGCCCGTCAGAAGCTGGGTTTTGCCACCAGCAACACTCTGCAACATGCTCATGGGTCATTTCCACATGTTTGGCCAAGGTTGGAAAATGGATATTTGCATATAGGTCCTCTTGTGGCTGTGGCTTCATTTCTCTTGAGCAGAGGAGTCAATGACACAGGGGAACAGGTGTTTACAGATCGGAAGGGCAGAAAGGCTGAGGTGGCTGGAGGGGGCAACCGAGTCAGAGAAGTGGCACACACAAAGCACGGGGGCCTTGCTTCATGAGACCGCATGGCAGGAGCGGGGCGAGAGCTCGTCCAAGCTTTCAAGTCACACGCAATGCCAAGCGACCAGTAGGTAAGTGGCAGAGCAGGGATTTGCCTCCACTGGAGGAGTCAACTTTCACATTCTCACCCATAAAAGCATTTATAGTAATGCCTTCTTCGCCGGCTATCGTCATGATCAAGGATGATGGGGGGTGTTGAAGCGTCTGGAAGACCTCTGTGCACGCTCTGGGACAGAGAGGGGCACACAAGCATCCTGCTGCACCCAGACCCCCCAAGGTCTGTGAGTATTGGCAGTGATGGATGCCACACGGACCCGTGGGACAGGGCATGGCACAGATGCCGTTCCTGGAGCCAAAGCCACGCGGGCTGGACATCACCTGTTTCTCTGGTGTCCTCCCCCCAGGGCCAAGCCAGAGCTTCTGTGTCTTCTCTCCAACCTCAGCCAACACAGCAGCACAGCTCGTGAGGTTTAAGGGCCCCAAACTGTTGGGCCCCATGGGAGGGTACAAAGCCAGGCTTGAGACAATGGATGGTCTGATCCTTGGGGATACAGCGCCCCCAGGAGACATATTATCTATGCCACACAGGTGTGCCCACAGTTGAACATAGTGGTTAGGACCAGTGACCCCGGGGCACCCGGGGTGCTCAGTGGGTGAGCGTCTGCCTTTGGCTCAGGGCATGACCCCAGGGTCCTGGGATCGAGTCTTGTATCAGGCTTCCCACAGGGAGCCTGCTTCTCTCTCTGCCTGTGTCTCTGCCTCCCTCTCTGTGTCTCTCATGAATAAATAAATAAAATATTTTTTAAAAGAAAGAAAAGAAAGGACCAGTGACCTCCAGCCAAGTGCCAACTCTCCCGGGCCACATTTCCCATCTGTACTGAGGCCTCCATGAACACTCCAAGACAGTTTTGCCGACCCCGGCGTCCCCGGCATGCAACAGAGGCTGAGGCATGCGGGCACCCGACTTATCACCCGTGAGGGAATGAGCCCTCTGCCTGCACCGTCCAGGAAACCATCTCTCAGTCCTGAAGTTGAGTGTCGAGCACCCAGACCCAGGGAGGTCGAGCTGGTCAGTGATGCCACGAATACGACAGTGGGGTCAGGCTGGAGGATGCCACAGCTCCCACCATGCTGCTTGCCTGGGCGAAGAGGCAGTGGGTCTGCAAACGGGGGTCAGATGGGGGGGCTGGGGAGCGACTCTAAGCAAGCCTCACTCCCGACACCCTTGTTTCTCACCCAATAGGCTTATACTACGGATTAATAAATAAGCCAGGGGCTGTGAAACCCTTCACACAATGCCTGCTGGCACACCACTGTCGCTCAGCTGATGCTGCTTACAATCCCCAGAGTCATTAATAACCGTCAGGAAGGGGCGCTCGGCACGGGTTATCATCCCGTAAGTGGCTAAGGAGCATCATCCTGCGTCAGAGCATCGGTCAGAACATCTCCTTCCTTCCCTTTATGCAAAAAGACAAAGCCTTATTCAATTCAGACTCCAGCAAAGAGCTCCATGGGAGCCTGGGAAGGTGACAGGTCTTCACTTCCATTCATCTTCCCCGGGGTCGTTCCCATCTTCCCCGGGGTCGTTCCTCTGACGCGGGCAGCAGGGTTCTCTCTGCTCCATTCTGGCTCCTGCCCACCCATGACCCTGGCCTCTGCTGCCCACCTAGCTCCCTCCCCACGGGGTGGACAGCACCTGGGTCTCGCCCTCCACCACCCACCCCGCCCCCCCGCCACGAGCCCGGCCTTGCCCAGTCGCTTCCCTCCCCACTTTTCTTGTCCTTCCCGCGCCCCCAAGAAACACCACCAGCCCCCCAACCTGCCTGGTGGACGTGACTGCCCGCGGATGGCCCCTGAACGCCTCCACCGGGTGTCGGCCCCGTGGGTGCACATCCTGTCTGCAGCCAGCAGCCGTCTCTGTGTGCTCTGGACGCCCAGCAGGGCGTCTGCCAGCACTTTAATCATTGTTATGGCAGCTACGATGCGACTCTCTGGAGAAGTACAGAAGTGTCTGAAAAGAAACGGGCATAAGTAGCCTGACACAGCTCAGCAGGGACCCGCAGCTTTGGGGGTCATGGGCTCCCCAGTATGTTAATATTAGCATAAGGAATTATGCCCGCGCAGCAAACTGGCATGGGGGGCGCGGGAGGGGGTAGGAGGGTGCCACAAGAGGGATTTGACCCTGTGCGAGGCTAGTGGGGGTGGGGACACACGGGGAAGACCCGTAAGACCCCCCCTTTCCTTGCCACCAGGTCAGCTGCAGTCGCTGGGCTCCACGGATCTCTGACGGCCAAATCCATCAGAAGAGAGCAAGTCCCTGAAAAGTCCTAAAAACACTGATTGGACACTCAAGGGTCAAGCCCCTGGTCCTGAAGCAGTAACGGTGGTCAGGGGACCAGGATGTGCCTGGCTCAGACCCCGCAGACACAAAGGGGAGCTGGAGGTTGGGGAGCGGTCACAGCCAGACAGGGGCAGGGTGGGGGGCACGGATGGTGAGAGCAGCAGCCAATCCCTGCTCCCAGGCTCCCTACCTGGGCCTCGGCCCTCTCCTGGGTGCAGGCAGGCCCCTCGGAGATGCCCAGCAGGCTGACCTGTAGTGACCCTTCTCCCTGGCTTCCTCCCAAAAAAAGGTAAAATAGCGGGAACGCATCCCTGGGTGCTGTCTACAGGGTGCACGCTAGTCTCATGGCCACTGGGGCCTCCTCCCCGTGGAAGGAAGCTTGGCAGGCTCGCGGCCCAGCCCCTCAGAGTCTCACGGGCTGTTTGTGTCCCCCCAAAGTCCAGGTGCAGCCTCACCCCGCCGCACACTGGTGTCTGGAGGGGGGGTACCGGTTCTCGGGTACGGGGGCTGGATGAGCTCAGGAAGGCAGGACCCACAAGGGGATCGGAGCCTTTGCAGGAAGAGATGTCTTCATGTACGTGTGTGCACACGCGTGTCCTTGACCTGTACACATGCACGGAGGATGCCACGAGGACGCGGCCACCTGCAAGCCAAGGAGGACGTTCTCATGGGGACTGCGGGGAGCACCAATCTGACCTGGGACGTCCGGCCTCCGGGATCCCTGAGAAAACAAATGTCTGTGATGTTTCTGTTTCTGACGAAGACAGGAGGGCAGCTTTACCCCCCTCCTGTCCGAAACCTTGCCGAACCGCCCCAGACCCTGGTGGCAGGAACCAGAGCTTCGGATCCAGGGAGAGGCTCACTCACATCTGTCTTCCCAGGCTCAGCAAGACAAGGAGGCTACACAGGTCGGTGTGGGGGACACAGCACCCCACTGGGGGTCTCTGCAGGTGCCTCCTCTCTCTGGGCCTCCCCCCCACCCTTGCACACACACCAGGTAGCCTTCCAGCTGGGACAGGCCAGGGCTGGGACGATGGGCAGATGGGGCAGCAGATGCCGATGTGTGGCCCTCACCTGTCCCCTTCCCTGCCCCCGGGGGCTCGCGGAGAGGCCTGCAGGGGGGCAGCTCCAGGGAGACCAGCACCCACCTGTCCCTGTGTGTCCCCCAGCCTGGCCAGGGTCATGCCACTGATAGAATTTCAGGTGCTTCGTCATACTTGTTTGAGTAAATATCATGGTAAAGAGACATGACATTTCCGGGGCCAGTCTTCAGCATTAATAAAAGATTCCGAGAACAGGGTGACCTTTTCACAAAGGATTTGTAAATGCCAAAAACTACATAAAACCTCTCTTTCTGAGGCAGACAGGATTGTCACAGCTCCACTTTGATTCCGTGACATGTGAGACTGGGTCCTGCTCTGCATGCCGGCGGCGGGTGGAGCTGTGGGCACCAAACACAGTTGGTCCTCTGCCACAGGGAGGAGGAGGAAGGGGAGGAAGCAGAGCTTGGTGCAGGGGAGGGCCAGCCCTGGAGCACTGCGGGGGCAGGTGGCTAGAGCACCTCGCAGCCACTTATCAGCTTCACAGAGGACAGAGCATCTAAAGTGCCGTCCTTCTGCCACCACGCTGGACTCCATCCATTCCGGCCAAGGAAGGGGGAGGAAGCAGGGGGTGCAAGTGCCTCTGAGTGGCTGGCCGGCCCCCAGGAGCTCTAGGCTGGCCTCCTGTGGACATGCCCTAGAGCCCAAACCACCCTCCCCATCCGCACGTCACGGATCCTCAGGAGGCAGGATCCACACGGGCCAAGAATGTGGGCTCTGGGCTCCCCTAGGCCCAGCCTGACTGCCCCCAAGCCCCAGTTCCTCATCTGGGCAAAGGGACTTCCTTCTGAAGGGCCAAGCGGTGACACGGTGACGTTGCTGGGTGCAGAACACGGGACCCATGGAAGGAGCGTCCTTGCCAAGGTGCCACCTGGTCCTGGGCCCCCTTCACCTACCCCTGTGTCTGAGTGTGGGGCAGGCATGGCCCTGAGCTCTTCCCAACGTGGATTCTGGGGGCGCCTGGGTGGCTCAGCAGTGGAGCATCAGCATTCGGCTCAGAGCTTGACCCCAGTGTCCTGGGATCGAGTTCCGCATGGGGCTCCCCACAGGGAGCCTGCTTCTCCCTCTGCTTGTGTCTCTGCCTCTCACTCTCTCTCTCTCTGTCTCTCTCTCATGAATGAATATATAAAATCTTTAAAAAAAAAAGATGCATTACCACAGAGGACATAACAATACACATTGGTGACACGAGGCAATTGTCCAGTTAGTGCCGGTAGAGCAGATTTCACTGCCCACCTTGCATCCCGACACATGAAAGGCAGCATCTGGGACATGTGCAAGCTGCTCTTGGGTTCAACGCCATGTATTCGGGCTATTGTTGATGGGCCAGGCCACGTGCCAAGCAAAGGGTAGCCCCACATAGAGAAGCCCAGTCCCTGCCCCTAACGGGCCCCGGAGTCATGAGAGATGAGTCCTTACAACAGGACTGCAGGTCAGGCGACACAGCTCAGGAGCCCAAAGAGGGTGAGAAACTTGCCCCACATCACATAGCTGCACAGGGCAGAATGAAGGCCAGGGCTCAATCTTTGCCTTCTTGATGCCACTGGTTAGTCCACCTCACGGATGTGAGCTGGGCCTGATCCCTACCCACCTTTCAGGTGGGATGGCACCGTCGTGGGGGAAGCTGAGCGGAGATGCAGAGAGCTGACTGGCAGTGGGGTGGTCGGATGAAGGAAGGCAGGAATCGAGTCCCACATCGGGCTCCCTGCAGGGAACCTGCTTCTCCCTCTGCCTGTGTCTCTGCTTCTCTCTGTGTGTCTCTCATGAATAAATAAATAAAATCTTTTTTTAAAAAAATACTGCATATTTGAAAGGTGTTCAGGAAGTAAGCCTTAGAAGTTCTCCTCGTAAGAAAAATAAAATGTGTGCAAGCCACACCAGGTGGCTGGGCTGGGCTAACCAGGTCACAGATCATTACGTTGTGCACCTGATGCTAATACAATGTTACAGGTCAGTTATGTCTGGGAAGGAAGGAAAGGAGGAACCTGGGGGGGCTCTGGGATTCCAGTTCTTCCCGACGTTCATTACCGCGATCCAGCTCATTTGCCCTGTTGGCGAACGGGAGTGTCCCTGGGGTCAGCGAGACAGCTGGCACCATCCCCCGTGGCCTCTGTCTGGACAGGATGGGGACGTGCTCCTGGAAGGTCCTGCAACCTGCCCCTCATCCCGCCCAGAGAGAGCATCTGTTAAAGATGATTTGGGATCAATGTAGAGGAGGGTCTCTATTTACAGGTGTGGGGTCTCCGCTCTGCATCGTCCTCATTGTCGTCCATTCACTGTTGATTTAACAGAAACACGTGGAAGGATGCCTGGGCGGCTCAGTGGTTGAGCATCTGCTTTCGGTTCAGCTTGTGACCCCGGGGTCCTGGGATCAAGTCCCACATTGGGCTCCCTGCAGGGAGCCTGCTTCTCCCTCTGCCTGTGCCTCTACCTTTCTCTGTGTGTCTCAGGAATAAATAAATAAAATCTTTAAAACACACACACACACACACAGAGAGAGAGAGCCTTTGTTGTGACCCAGGTGTCTCAGGGGCAGGGAGACGGTGGGAGCAGGACAGACGTGGTCCCAACCCAATGGCGTTCACAGCCCGGTGCAGAAGACAGGCATCTCAGGAAGCTGTTGGCACTGGGGATGATTGGCAGGTGCAGTCTCCCAGGAGCATGGGGCTGAGGAGCCCAGCCAGGGGGTGCGGCGGGGAGGCAGGAGTGTCCACACAGGCAAAGAAAGGCGCGATGCCCAGGGGAAGGGGTGGCGTAGGAACAGGTTCTAGTTAAGGCAGTAACGTGTGCAGAAGTCCGAGTTTCCAAGAGACCAGGGATCCCACAAATAGAGTGGTGTGGCCAGAGCAGGGACAGAGGTGGGTGAAGCTGCCGAGCGCCGGGCTGGGGAAGACGAGAGGAAACAAACTGTCAAGTGTACAGAACCCAGATCTCATCCTCAGATCAGGGATGAGCGCCTGGAGGAGTCTGAACAGCTACCGCGGTCAGGTGTAGGGAGAAGCGTCCAATTGGAAAATGGATGGACAGAGCAGAGCCTGCAGGTAGGACGGGGTCTGCAGTCCGGGGAGAGCTGGTGGTGAGAGGACAAGAGTCGTGGCTCCGAGGATAGAATGCTCAGAGATGTCAGCAATGTAACAACAGGCACTGGGTTGGGCCAGCTGCTGGGATGGGAGGGGCACTGGCCAGCCACAAACCCCCTGGAGCAAGGCCAAAGGGGCCTTGCAGCCCCAGTTGGGGGTCTGAACCAAAACCATGTCCGTCTGAGTAAGTCTGAGGAGGGAGAGCCCAGAATTCAAGGAGGGTCGCCAAGGGGGCTCAGGATGTGCTGGGGAAAGAAGCTCAGAGGAGTCTGCAGAGGGGGAGCCCACGCTTAGCCCTTGACGGGGGCCCCACCACCCCTCCCCATCCACCATGGTCTTGGGTCCTCCCAGGAGGACCAGAGGGCACAGGAGGCACACACTCAATCCCTGAGGTCCCCAGGCATCTGCTGGGGGGGGCGGGGTGTCTGACACACAGACAAGGGAGCCTGGAGGGAGCGGCCCACCCTGACCGGCACGCCCAGTGAGCATCCGCCATAAGTGGCTGCCAAGAAAGCAATTGTCTTCTCCGACTACATTAATAGGACTTTAGTGTCAGGATCAATGTGGCTGAGAGTCCCACTGCACTCAGCACTTGTCAAGCTGCGCCCGGAGCACAGATGCTGCAGGAAGCTGGGGGCTCAGATGCGTTCCCAGGGCAGCGGCAAGGGGATGCTTCCCCAAACTAGCTCTAAAAGCCCTGTGCTTCCCCTTTGGGGTGACAGTGGCCCCACTTCGGCAGCTGCAGGGTCTGTCTCCCCCGGGATGATCTCAGAATTGCCCCAGAGGCTCTGAAAAAGGTAAGAATGTAGGTCCAACGTTGGCCACATCACCTTATTTTATGGTAAGTCCCGACTTCAGATTTATATGTGAGATCTGATGATTTGGGGGCCTCTGAGGGGCTCAGCGGTTGAGCATCTACCTTTGGCTCAGGGTGTGACCCCAGGGTCCCAGAATTGAGTCCCACATCGGGGTCCCCATAGGCAGCCTGCTTCTCCCTCTGCCTGTCTCTGCCTCCCTCTCTCTGTGTGTCTCTCATGAATAAATAAATAAAATCTTAAAATTAAAAAAAAAAGAAATCTGATGATTTTGAGGTGTGGCTCTAAATGTTCCTAAAACCCCCATATAAGTCAAATGTCATCTGTGGACTGGGTCAAGCCTGCAGCCTCCACCCTAACCCCCATGACTTCCGTCCATCCAGGACCTCTGGACAGAGGCCATGGGGGACGGTGCCACCTGTCCAGGTACCCAAGTGCCCCCATAGGGGGTGCTTCCCAGGGTGGGCCTAGCATCTGAGCTGGTAGACTGAGCAAAGTACGTTGCCCCCCCCACTACCCCAGTGGGGACAGGCCTCCTTCCAGCCCACTGAGGCCTGAACAGAACAGAAGGCGGAGGACAGAGGAATTCACCCCTGCACCTGTCTCATCCCCTTGCAAGGAAGCTCCTCTCTCCATGAGCCTACTCTTCACCATAAATGATTTAGTAATTAAACGACTGTATGCACATCCAAATCTATCCCTAGGCATGTCCCGTTGCTCTGCCCCTCTGGGGATCCCTGCCTAGCAGGACCTCCCTTTGACAGATGAGGACAACTAGGATGGGCACACATAGCTCGGCACCTGCAATCTCCATTGAACTGCCCTTCCTCTGCTTTTTCCCCAAACACAGCCTCTCCTTGGTCCCCGAATTTGACCCCAAACACCTGAGCCCCTGTCTTTGCACCTAGGATCCCAGCGCCCTGAAACACTGAAACACTGGTGAACTGTCTCCCTGGGGTCCCCAGTGTGATGTTAGCCCTACGCAGAGACCCTTTCCCATGACCAGATCTTGTCTCTCTGGGGCTCATCCCAGGACCCTGGGGTCACGGCCTGAGCCAAAGGCGGACATTCAACTGCTGAGCCACCCAGGTGGCCCCAGTCAGATGAATCTTAAGGCTATGAAATCAGGGGTCAGGAGAGCTCCGAAGAGATCTTTACCCCACTGCCCCCCAAAGAGGGCTCACAGCCCCTCGCGCCCTCATCGAAGCATGTCACTCAGCCCCTGCATCTGACTCGCCATCTCCTTTAAAACACAGCGACTCTGTGGTTGTGACATTGGGCGGATCTGAATAATCCAGGATCATCTCACTTTGAAATCCTAAACGTTATCACGTCAAAAAAAAAAAAGTCTCCTTTGCCACCAAAAGCCACTCATTCACAGGCTCTGGGAATTTGCACGTGGACATCCTTATCCTGCTCTCCTCATCCTTAGGTCAGGATGCTTCCCCTTCCTGACAGACTCGTCTAGCACGTGGGTGGGTCAGTGGTTCCAACAGGCCTGCAGACAGACAGAGTGCCATGTGACGGAAATTCAGATCATGTGCGTGCTTGTGCGCGAGTGTCTGCATGGACAAGTGAGCGTGTTTGCGCGTGCCACCATGTGAGGGCCGTGCACTGGCCCCCAGGTATGGCTTCTGCTCACATACTCACATGCGCCGCTGCCCGGGCCCTGCACTCAGAAATGTGGGGTCGGCATCTACCCCCGCCCCTGGTCACTCACCAGATTGGATTAGCTGTGGGCAGAGCCCATTGAACAAATGCGCCTCCTAGCCTTGATTTACTGGAAGAAAACAGGAAATGTTTTCCTTTCTGGGAAGGAATCACTCTCCGCCAGAGCTTCCTGTGCTACCATTCTCGGGCCAGGGGGTGTGCTGCTGGGAATCCCAGCGTCAGAGCCCCCCGGACCAACAGCAGCCACGGCCGGGAGCTCATTCAGCCCAGGGAGGGCCGACGGCACCAACAGGCAATGCCACCTGCTTGGAGAGAAACAGGCACCAGGAGCCTGGACCCCAACTCCAGGGACCCAGGAGTCCGGGGACCCGCGTGGCTGAGACTGTCACCAGCAAGCAACGGGGCCTCCTTGGGTACCACCTCCCCAGCCCTGCACCCCTGAGTCCCACCTTGAGCAGGAGTTCTGGGTGGAGCCGCACTGGCCAGGAAGCCGCAGCAGACCCAAAGCGTCCATAAGTGAGTGGAGCTTGCAGAATCGGGCACGTGCATGTGGCTCAGGGAGCAATCTCTGGGTTCAGACTCCCAGCTCCATCACTGCTCACTAGCTTGAGGATCTGAGCTGCTCTGTTCCTCAGTTTACTCGTCTGTAAGATGGAAACTAAACCAAAATGAAAACTAAACCTACATTGTATGGTTGTTAAGGAAATTGATGGGATGCTGTGGACAAAGCCATTCGCACAGTGCTTAGCTGGTAACAACACCTGCACAGCCTCACCTCTGCCTTCCCCGGTCTGGGATTGAACCTTATGCAGTCCTGCGGGGAGGGGCAGAGGGGCCACTAAGCTAAGCAGGACAGTCAGCGCATCCATCCCACGGCAAAATGAAGGTCATGGTCACATAGGCCCCAGAAAGTCCAGCACACAAGCTGGGCTTCTCTCTCTCTCTCTCTCTAGGCAAAGCTCCCGGGAGCTACTCCCAGGTTACAACACACCAGCTCAGCCCCCAGTTCCTGGCCAGGCCTGAGTGGACAGAGGACGCAGGATGCTAGGGCGGGAGGAGCAGAAGGGTCAGCGTGGCCTCAGGCATGTGACATCCTCCCCTCCAGCCATGGCTTCTTCCTCTGTCAGTGCAGCAAGAGTACAGCCATGCTGAGGGCAGCAGCCAACCCCTATGCTGCAGTGGAAAATTTGGAACCTCGCCTTAACTTCCCTCATTGAGGTTTGCTTGCAGAGCTTTCCAGCAAAGGGCAGAAGCACAAACCCTCAGGTGACGCCCGCAGAGAACAGTACCTCCAGCCCGCTGGAAGTAGCTCAATGTAACCAAGCTCACCAGGCCGCTGGAGAGACAATTCTGTGCACCTGAGTTTCCCTGTCCCCTTACTGGTCACACATAATAAAAGCCCCTTGCTTCCCACAACAGACAGGTGTCCACTGGCTTGTTGCTTGCCAAGTGGTGAACCTGCTGCATTCGGTAACAGGCCACTATCTTCTGGGCACGTTGGGCCAGTTGCAAACAACAGAATCTGCCATCTGAATGGTTTCACCTGAGAAGGGACTTATTAACATGGAGACAAAACTGACCCTTGAGGCACCTGGGGGGCTCAGCGGTTGAGCCTGAGCTCCCTGCCTCAGACCTGGAGTTTTAGGTTCTCCCCACCTCCTCCCTGCCCCGCTCGGCTCTCCCAGGTCCCCTCCTGGCCTTCCCAATCCACCCTCCTTCAGCGCCACCCACCTCCCTGCCCAACCCCAGTTACCAGAAGCCCGAGAAGGAGCACAGTTCAATGGGAAAATCAGCCCAAACAATTGTCTGACCAAATTGACTTGTCAGTCACCTGCCCAGACAGGGCCCGGGAGGATCCCCTGATCTCCACAGAGGAAAGAGTGATTTGTAAGCTTTGAAGCCAGGAGGAAAAACACCCAGAAAAGGCCCATCACAGCGAGAATGGCTCCGGCTGGGTTTCCATAGCAATGAGGGAGAAGGGAGAAGCAGGGGGAGCACGCACTGCCAGCATGACTCAGAGCAGCACCAGCCATCACCAGCTCCACGCCACCCGGCAGCAAGGGCCCCCTCCAAAGCCACCCGTCCCCAGACCCTGAATCAGAGCAAACATCCTCCCGGAATCTCTCTCACCCCTTCTTCAGGGCCCGTGATGATTTGGGAGAGAAATCCTCAAATCCGGTTCATACGACGCATTGAAAATCCATGTGATCTCCTCATCAAGTCGCTACTCTGCCCTAAGCCTTGTCACTGAAATAAGAATAAAAATAGTCCTTCTGCATGGCACCTTTGTTAAATAGTATAACATGGGGCTTGATACATGGGAACAGATCTACCTTCAGTTTGCACAGCCCTCTACAGTTTGCAAAAAGCTGCACGCCCAGTATCTCATGGGAATCTGCCCTGACACCCCCATCTTGGCTGGTACGGAGGTGGGTATAGCGCCTCATGATTTTCCTGAGGTCCTGCCGTGTGGTGACAGCACGGACAGGTCTTCACAAGTGACTCAGGACTCCCCGTCGAGCAGGCTTTTCAAACTATTATTTAGATGTTTGGGGAAACTGTTAAATTGTGAAGAAACAAACATGAAACATCTGATTCAGAAGATAAGATGTCAAGTGAGTCCAGTGTGTTGGTAGAGAAAGGGCATAGGGCCAAGGGCAGGTCCTGGCACACGGGCTCTGTGGGGCGAGCAGAAGCATATGGGGAAGGCAGGCCGCCAAACAAAGCAGTAGCTGCCTCTTTCACCTGGTTTTCCTCTATGTTGGACACTGCAGAGTGTTTACGCTGGAAAATCCTGTGTAATATTCCAGAAAGTCTTATGCAACAGGTGCTTCTTTCAGTTAGAATGTTAGGTTGCAAGTAATAATATTTATTTTTTTTGCAAGTAATAATATTTAAAAAAAAAAAAAAGATTTACTCATGAAAGGAGCCTCCAGCCAAGAAGATGCTGTAAGTTCATGCTCTGGGATCTCCCTCCGATCCCAACACATGGCACTCAAAGATAAAATATAAATAGTGAGAACAGAAAGGACAAAGCTAAATTCAAAGGCAAGATAAATTTCTTTCTGGATCAATGTTGTAGAAAAACAGAGAAAGGATTGGCTGGGTTGTAGGTGTGTTGGGAGCCAGGCAGAGGGGGCTGGGAGACCTGCCCTGTGGGGTACAAATGCCACACATGATGCAAAGATTTGATGCAGACTTGCTGGGCCTGGCCTGGGACTCCCTGACAGGGACGAAGTGAAGAACAGACTATACTGTGCCTCATTCCAGGGTTGGGGTCCATCTGAAGTCCAGGGTAGGAAGGGTAGGAAGATGGGAGAAGGAAGGTGCAGCCTTCCCACCGGGACCTGGGAAAAGCAGCCAAGCTGATGGATCTGCATCCTCTCCCACCTCCTCAAAGAACTGCCCCCTTAGCTTCATGGTGAGCCTGGGTCCTTGGACAGGGCCTCAGTGGAAAAGACCACAAAAGTGGTCTCCATGTGGCAGAGCGGATGGAGGGGATTCCCACTCAACATAATCCCACAAAGCCAAGTTCTGAAACGTGGGAGCAAGTCTAGCACTAAGAAAAACAGCTAATTCACTCCAGACCAACAATGGGGATGCCTGGGTGGCTCAGAGGTTGAGTGTCTGCCTTTGGCTCAGGCTGTGGGGTCCCTGGGGTCCTGGGATTGAGTCTCACATCAGGCTCTCCACAGGGAACCTGCTTCTCTCTCTGCCTGTGTCTCTGCCTCTCTCTGTGTGTCTCTCATGAATAAATAAATAAAATCTTTAAAAAAAAAAAAGGATTAGAGCAACCAGAACATAACTGCTTTGAATTTTTAGGATCCACAACAGATAAAGGAAGAAATAACATGAATAATAACCGTAAGAAATTATGAAACAAAAGCAAGCAGAAATGAAACAAGGTCAGAGCTATTTTTAAAAGAAGAGCCTGCTAGAAATGCTAAACACAAAGCAGGCACTTAGGTTATCTTTTTCAGTAGAGGGGATAAATACGAGAGGACAAAGTCAAAGAGAGAATGAACACATTGGAGAGTGGCACTGTTATAGTGACTCAGAATACAACTCAGAGAAATAAGGAAATAAAACTATGGAAGAGTTGCCTCTTTGATTCTGGCTCAAATACATGTCTAACCTGACTCCCAGAATTACCAGGAAACAATTTTCAAAGAGATAAGGGCTCCAGATCTTCCAGGAGTGAAGAAAAATCTGAGTCCTCTAATTGAATACATATAGAAGGCTAAATAAAATACACCGTCAAACCACATCTAATAGTGAAACTAAAGAACATCGGGCATAAAGAAAATGTTGGGGTACCTGTATGGCTTACCCAGTTAAGCATCTGACTCAATTTTGGCTCAGGTCATGACCTTGGGGTCCCTGAGACAAAGCCCCAAGTTGGGCTCCATGCTCAGTGAGGAGTCTGAGATTCTCTCCCTCTGCTCCTCCACCTGCTTGTGCATTCTCTCTCTCAAATAAATAAATTAAATGTTATTTTAAAAACTATCAGGAAAAAAAGCAAAAAGCAAATTAACTACAAAAATAAAACAACATAATGATGGCAGACTTCTTAATGTCACAATGGATGATGGGAAGAAATGGAGTCGTATCCTCAAAGGGCTGAGCAAAATAATGGTGGTCTAGACTTACATCCCCAAGCATTCAAGATCGTAAGTGAAATCAAGACAGTTCCAAACACGAAAAAAATTAAGTGTTTACCACCCAAGAAAACTAACCAAAAGAATTAGCAAAGATTATATGTCAGCCAGAAGGAAGTGAAATCAAATGGGAAGAGTGTGAGTATCCCATAGGAAACAACGTGGAACTCGGAAATTGGTAAAATATTTTGAAAATGTGTATTGATCACCAAATAATGCCATTTAACTATTATGTAATTACTAAATTATAATAATGGCTAGACAAAAGATACAGGAGTTTTATGGATAAAATATGTCAAGGTCTTCTCTAAGGAGAATAGAAATAGTAATGAAAGATCTTTGACTTTTTTAGAAAAATTAACAGTAAAAAGTAAATAAGCACTAAACATCAAAAAAGTTGTTGCCAAAGAATAGCAATAAAATGCATCATTTCTGCCCCAGCAGGAGAAGGGAGACATGGGGGAAAGAAAACTTTGCCAATCTAACCACAAAACATTCTACTAAAAAGTAGAAAACAAAAGTCAAGAAAAACACAGACTAAGAAGATAAGCATAAGACACCAATAATCACCAAAAAATAAATGTAAGTAGATCAGATTCACCTGTTACAGACTAACAGGCTATCAAGTTGGACTTTTTATTTTTTTTAAGATTTTATTTATTTATTTATGGGAGACACGGGGAGGGAGGGGCTGGGAGAGAGAGAGAGAGAGGCAGAGACACAGGCAGAGGGAGAAGCAGGCCCCATGCAGGGAGCCCAATGTGGGATCACGCCCTGAGCCAAAGGCAGATGCTCAACCGCTGAGCCACCCAGGCGTCCCAGGTTGGATTTTTTAAATCCAAGTATGCATGTCACTTACAAGTGACAGGGAAAAGTTAAAATAAAGGGACATATACACGCACACAAACCACTACCAGGTAAAGATTATAAGGAAGCAAAAGGGCACCTGGGTAGCTCAGTGGGTTGAGCATCTGCCTTGGACTCAAGTCATGATCTCAGGGTCCTGGGATCGAGTCCTGCATCAGCCTCCCTGCTCAGCAGGGAATCTGCTTCTCCCTCTTACCCTGCCTCTCCGCTGCTTGTGCTCTCCTGTGCTCCCCCTACCCCGTCTCTCAAATAAGTAAATAAAATCTTTAAAAGAAAAGAAAAATTAAAAGTAAATGAGCTCCTTACCTCCCTGGAGAATCTAGGAAAAGAACATCCAAATCAAAAAACAAAATAAGAAAAATGTTCACAGAAATTAATGGAATGGCAAACATATTACAGAGGATCAAACCGAAACATGACTCTGAAAAAAAAAAAAAAAAGTAATGAAACAGACAGGGCTCCAACCCCGATAAAAGATACAATAAGGCTTGAAATCAGCAAAACAAAAAGAAACATAAAAATTCAGGATCCCTGGGTGGCGCAGCGGTTTGGCACCTGCCTTTGGCCCAGGGCGTGATCCTGGAGACCCGGGATCGAATCCCACATCGGGCTCCCGGTGCATGGAGCCTGCTTCTCCCTCTGCCTATGTCTCTGCCTCTCTCTCTGTGACTATCATAAATAAATAAAAATTAAAAAAAAAGAAACATAAAAATTCCTATAAATAACTTCAAAACAATAAAAACACAATTTTCTAGAAAAGCTTAAATGACAAGAACTGAGCAAGATTTAGAAAACTTGAGCAAACCAATCAATCACGTGTTACAAATATAACAGGGAGTCAGACATCTTCCCCTTCCCGAAGGCAGCAGAGCCCCACTACGGAAGTGAGCTTCAGAAAACCCGCGGGAGATGGGTAACCCCGATTTTACACAAGCTGTTTCACAGGGTATGAGATGGGGCAGGGGGTTGGGTTTGAGCTACTCATCTTACAAACCTGGTGTGACCTTACCTCCAAAACCAGACAAGGACAGTATGAGGAAGAAATGCAAATGTTCAATGTTTTTGTTAATATGGATTTTTTAATATTTATTTATTTATTTATTTATTTATTTATTTATTTATTTATTTTAAAGAGAAAGAGAGCGCAAGTAAGGGGAGAGGCAATGGGAGGAGGGAGACACAGACTCCTTACTGAGTGGGGGAACCCAATGTGGGGCTCGATCCCGGGACCCCAAGGTCACAACCTGAGCCGAAGGCAGACGCTCACCCGCTGAGCTCCCCCGGCGTCCCAATATTTGTCATTAATTTCAGCTGATGCGCTTATCTGCATAGAAAAATATGACCTAGATGCTCGTTGAGGGAGGGAGGAAGGGAATGACACACAGTCTGGTCCGTCTGGTTCAGGCAGAAACAGACAGGAAAACCTGACGTTCCCCAGGACTCAGCTGGGAAGGAGGTGCCGGCTGGCCTGCTCATCCGACCTTGCCGCTATGCAGCCCCCAAAGTCAGGAATGGCCTTTCCATCCTCCTGGTCCTGCTGGATTTTAAATGCTGATATTTTTTCATCATGGGTATTTTGCATTAACTTCGGTTTTCAAATACTGCATTCATGATTTTTTTCAAGATTTTCTTAAAGATTTTATATATTTATTTGACAGAGAAAGAGAGCACAGGCAGGGGGAACAACAGACAGAGGCAGAGGGAGAAGCAGGGTCCCTGCGGAGCAGGGAGGCTCCATCCCAGGACCCGGGTTCGTGATCTGAGCCAAAGGCAGACAATGCATCAATGGAGCCCTCGGGTGCCCCCAAATATTGCATTCGAAGATCGTTTGTCTTGGTCACTGAGTTTGGGGTGGCCCCCTGCAAGTCCACACATGTATGGCTCTCCCGAGCCTGCCCCAGCCCTTCGGAGGCCACCCACCCCCACCAAAGAGGGGATACTGAGCCTCAGGGCTGAGAGGCGCCCGATCTATTCAGGGATCCCCTGCTTCAGTGCCTCCCACGCACGCATCACTGCCATCCTGCAGGCAGACGTGACAAGCCAAGGCTGACAGCCCTGCTGTCTGGGTCTGAGGAGATGGAGCCTTCTCACTGCAAGTGCGAGCAGGCTGGTTTCTTCCCCAGCCATGGGGGGCAGGGGGCAAAGAGGAACCCAGCCGTCACCATGGGGTGGGGGGCAGGGGGAGGTCACAGTCCACAGGGCTACCAACCTCTCACCTTCTGAAAAGCAGCCACACTTACCCAGACCCACAAACCCCGACCCCACCACCTCCCTGCTGCCCCAGCCCAGGGCACCAGCGTTGGCTGAGCCCCTCCTCACAGGAAACAGGCAGGTCCTCTCACATGGACATCAGATTGGAGCCACCTCCCGCCCCGTGACCTGGGAGCATCGCTTGGAACCTCCCTGCCATCTTTCGCTTCCTCATGTGCACACAGGGGACCCAACACCTGCTTCTGGGTGTCACAGAAGGCCCCTGTAGGGATGCTGCCCACAGGAGCTGGGCTCGACGCCTGCCCCACAGTGGGCTCCGCGCGCAGCAGCCACAGCCCTCGACTAGCAATCGTCAAGGCTATTAAATCAGGAGGACATGAGCTGTGTGACATCAGGGGGGGTGACACGGGCAATCACTTCACTCTAACAGTAGGGTTTTAGGCAGAGGCGGCTCAGAAGCTGGATTTGGGGATGTGAGAGTCTCCGCGGGTAGAGAGGGGCACAGGAATGGGACCCCCTGCCACCCCGAGATGGACAGGCAGACCTGGAGGGCAGGGTGGGGCAAAGGGCACAGGACAGTGGAGGGACACCCGCAGTGGTGACCCCAGGGATGGCTGAGGGGCTTGCCATGTCCTGCAAGCAGCTGAAGCACCCTGGGGAGTCGTCCATTTCTGGGGGAGCACGATGAGGCAAGAGGTCCCAGTGGCCATTGGGCGGCGGCCCCCAGACAGAGCCCATTACCTCTGTCCACTACCCATGACCCGGAGCGTGAGCTCCCTGAAGCAGGTGCTGGTGGGAACCACGTCCTGGGCCCCGGTGCCCCCCAACCCTGCACCCCATCCATTGAGCCAGCATACCAGCAAAGGCTGATGCTCCCCCAGCAGGAGAGGACACCCCCGCAGCCCCACACCACTTGATTGCATTCACATCGGGGCTCAGCCTGACACGCAGCTCTTCTCAGGTCTCAGGCCTTCAGACTCAGCCAGAAGCTAAACCATCAGCTTTCCTGGCTCTAGGTCAGCTACTCACCCCGCAGGCCGTGGCACCTGTCAACCTCCATAACCACGCAGCCATTCCTTGTAACACGTATGTGGGGTGTGTGTGCATGCATCCCAGTACATGCAGCTGGGCCACGGCCTCTGCTCACACCTGGAAGGGCAGGAGGAACACGGCCAGGAAGTCCTCTCTTCTCCCTGCTCCCAGGACCCGCTATCCCAGGTGTGGGCTTCTCCTGCATTATAGCAACAAGATTTAAGGTGTAGGTTTGAGCATTAAGGGAGAAAACAGACAGCATGACCTCCCGGCCTCTGGTCCGAGGCTACTGGGGCTTGAGGAGCTTGGAACGGGGAAGCCATCCACGGGATGCAACCGGTTGGCTTGCACTTCTGGACGGCCTCAGGCATCCTAAGGACGGAACGACGTCCTGGAGTCCTGCAATCGTACTGTCCTTGCCTGGAGAAGAGGAGGCATGAGACAGGAAGAAGAGGGTGGGAGTGGACCCCCAAGCAGCTGCCTGGAAGGGACATATGGGCCCCTGTCTGCCCCCTAAGGAGAGACAGTCTGCTCCGTAAGGCAGCAGCACCAGGATGGTCTGGGAGGACTTGATGTTGTAAGGACTGTCCTCAGCCAGCAAAGCCAAGCAGGCCTGGGAGGGGCTGGTGGCCACCCAGAAGCGCCCCCTGCAGGTCTGTGCGCAGAGCACATACCAGACACCGAGCGTGGCAGTCCCCGGGGAAGGAGCGATATTGCCGGAAGCCCAAAGCAGGGACCAGACCAAGGGAATCACACAGGTCGGAAGCCAGATGGAGCAGGGCTGCAGGCCTGGCAGGTGCGGATGGAGGCAGCACCCCCATCGCCACCTCCAGCAGCCCTGCTCGGCCCAATGGGCTCACGTGGTCATGTCAGCCACAAGGCAAGGACCCGCAGTCCAGCAGTGCTTGGCGCATGATGGTCTCAGGAAGCACCAGGGGAGTTTCCAGCGCATACTCCATGAGAGGGAATGGGAGACACATCCAGGGCACGATGCTGCTGGCCGGCGGAACCCAACCCATCCTGTCCCCTTCCGTCCTGTGCAGGGCCCATCTCCCAAGAACTGCCTCACCCGTGCCCCCAGCTTGGCTGGCTCAGACACCAGCAAGGGGACCAGCAGCCAAGGTCATGCCTGATGGCAGCCCCTCAGCTCAGCTCCCGACTCACTCACATGCGGTACAGATGGTGGCCCATCAGCCAAGCCAGGGAAGACCTGGACACGGCAGCTCCGAACCAGCAACCTTCCCACTTGGCGGGGGCCACAGAAACTTTGGCAGGTGCCAGCACACAACCTGACAGGGAGTCCGTCGAGAGGACTCGGGGAACCTGTTCACTGAGCCGGAGTGTCAGCAAACTTCCAAGTGTCTACTGCATCTCCCTTGACAGACGGCACCCAGCTGGCCCATCACAGGGACCCACACCGGCCCACCCCAGAGAGCTCCACTGGACAGAATTCTGCATGGTCTCTCCCGTAGCCACTTCACCGCTTCCGCTCAGACACCCTATAATAGTGACCACGGTAATGAGCACACCATGTCCACAGAAAGACAAGTTAGGTGCCCTTTAAGACGAGTCATCCCATCTGTCCCTACGGAAGAGCGGTCTCTGGGCCTGGATTGATGGCGAAGGCAGATTGTCGGTGAACTGCTCCGCTCCACACAGCCCTGATCCTGGCCTTGGAGGCAAGCATGCACCCACCTGAGTACTGGCAACAGCCAGCACGGGAGCTCACCAGGCCCGGAACAGCTGTGACTCCCCAGGAAGCTCACACCGCAGCCTCACGGAGGGCCCTAGGGTCAGGGAGGATGTGGGGTGGCGAGGGGGGCTGTGGTAGCCTAGCTTCAGGTTTCAGAATCCCCCCTTTTTTTTTAAGGAAGGAAGGATTTCTTTTTTTAAGATTTTACTTATTCATGAGAGACACAGAGAGAGGCAGAGACACAGGCAGAGGGAGAAACAGGCTCCCTGAGGGGAGTCCGATGCGGGACTCGATCCCAGGACCCCAGGATCACTCCCTGAGCTGAAAGCAGATGTTCAGCCGCTGAGCCACCCAGGTGCCCCCAGAATCCCCTATTCTGCAAGGTTCCAAATTTAAGGTGGATCCAGGAGGAATAGGCAGGAGAGTCAGGAAGCAGAATAAACCACCAGCCATTATTCCCCAAAGGTCCGTGAAGGAACTCCACACACAATGTTGCAACAGCCAGCTCCTCCTGTGGGCGCAGGCGGTGGCCGGAGTGGGGAGGTGGGGGGGGGCATCTGGCCTGCTTCCTCCAGCTCCTGCAAGAAAAGTGTGCCGGCTGGCCTCGTCTCCCGATTGGACACCATGAGCAGCACACACAGTCAACAGCAGGCTGGCAATTGTTGCTTGGCAGGCACCACTAGGACCTGAGTGCTGGTCGATGTTCTTGTTGATGGCAGCAAGTAAGACACAGTGAAATCCTTGCTAAGTTGGAAGATAATTTTGAATCCCTGGAGCGTTATTGCCTTTGTTTGTGACATAACCAGTTTTCTGACAGCAACCTTGAGCCATGAAGAAGCAGCAAAGTGAGTTTAATTTTCTGAATGTCTTTCTCCTCACGAGCCTAGACAATCAACCATAATATGAATCAAAGCCTGATTTTAGCATCTGCCAATGTCTGTGGCATAAATACTCCCACCAGGGTGCTCATTTAAAACAACCAACATTATATCCCTGAACATGCGGTTGGGAAGAGATGCGATTGGTGGCACGTTGTTCGTTGTATGGTATTTCCACCATATGCATTCAATAGACATTTAAAAAAAAACCCCAAAAGCATATGTGATAATAAGACATAACAAAGTCATTAGGAAGTGATGAGTTCTGAGGACATATCACCTTTGTTATTCATGCAATTTACTTAATATGAATTTATATAATTAAACTTTCAGTGGTGGCTGTGTTTAACAAATGGATCGCAAGATTCCTGAAAATTTCCTAATGAGCCCCACATGTGGGGACGAGCCAGCTATGGCACTTCCCTGGTTTCCGGTTGTCTTCATGGCTTGCGGCCTGCATTGGCTCTCCCCAGTCCGAGGTCCGGGCTCGCCCGTGGCCGTGAATCCCAGTCACAGCCAATCTGTCCTTTGTTAGCATTTACTTGCTCATTCATTCGTTTGCATACTGAGCATTCTGTGCTGAGCCTCAGGCAGGACACTGAGGGCACAGGGGTAAAAACAGATGGCTTTCCTAAACACGGTTGGTGCCCTGGAATGGATTCTGGGACAGGAGAGAAAAAAGGGGGGGCAGCATTAGAAAAACTGGTGAAATCTGAAAATAGTCTCTAGTAGAGTTCATGGCATTGGGCCGCAGAGGACACCTTTCCTCATTTTAACCAAAAGCACCTAGTTCTGTGACATAATAACACCAGAGGAAGTGGGTAAAGGGGGCACAGAAACTTTCTGTTTACCTCTGCAACTTTTATGTAAAAAAAGATTATTCTAAAATGAGGTGGGTTTTCTTTTTTGATGATTGATATATTTATTTGAGAGAGAGAGAGAAAGTGAGCGAGTAAGGTAAGGGGCAGAGGGAGAGGGAGAGAATCTCAAGCAGACTCCTTGCTAAGCACAGAGCCCAGGGTAGGGCTCCATCTCTTGACCCTGAGATCATGATCTGAGCTGAAACCAAGAGCTGGATGCTTAATCAACGGAGTCACCCAGGAGCCCCGAAAATGAGTTTTATTTTTAAAATGTGAAAAAGAAAAAGGAGCGAACCTAGATGCTTCCCATCCCCACCAAGGCCAGGGCCAGTCAGATGAGGGACAGGCCAGAGCAAGGCAAGGCATCTCTTCTAGGAAGGAGGCTCAGGAGCGAGCAATTGCTCAGAATTCAGAGCAGAAACTAAGCCCAGAACTTGAACATACTGAGGCCCCGGGCTCAGGACCTGGTGCTTGGCTTGTCCTTGCATGCAAGGGGTGCTGCTTTGGGAGAATCCAAATGTCCCGAGGGAGTGAGATGTGCAGGTTGCTGCTTTTGCTCCACATTGGTGACTCGTTCTGGGAACACTTGGCCTGGTCCCCACGAGAAACTCTAAGGAGCCACCACCCATTGCCTCTTGGGGCAGCGCAGCCACTGGACATTTGTCTGGCCATAGGAATTGGCTGCTCCTGCTCATTGATAGAGCAGCAGGAAATGAGGCTAAAAACCACCAGAAGGGACAGAAAAGAGTGGAGAGGCGGCCTAAGCTGAAGTAAGGGAGGGCTGGTCTTGGCGCCATGCTTGGCCGAGGCTGGCAGATCCCCACCTGCAGCCCAGCGGGTGATGTGTGGCTGAGAACACACGTGTGGACCGGGCAGCTGTTGCCTCAGGAGTCGCTGTGGGGAGCACCTGGAGCCACAGACAACTCACAGGAAGAGAATCCCCGTCCCTGCAAAGAAATGGATCAGTCCAGCGATCCAAACCAGCAGGTGCAGCGTCTCACACACAGATGACACAACATCACATCGTGCTGGGCCACGGGTCATGCTTCCCAGTCCTACCAGCACAGGCACATGGAAGTCAGACAGACCGTGCTGAATGGAGTCACCCTAAGGTTGTTTTTTAATGATCTAAAAGCTCCAAGAGATTTGCTGAGCTTTTTAAAAATATGGCGAGCTGAGGGGTGCAGCAAGGGGAGTTTAACCACATATTTTTAAATTTATTTATTCCTGAGAGACACAGAGAGAGGCAGAGACACAGGCAGAGGGAGAAGCAGGCTCCCTGTGGAGAGCCCGATGCGGGACTCGATCCCAGGACCCCAGGGTCATGACCTGAGCCAAAGGCAGATGCCTAACTGACTGAGCCACCCAGGTGTCCCTGAACCCAAGACTTTAAAGCGTATTTGACTTTTTCTAATCAGAGACAAGAGCCTTTCGTTGGTGGCTGCAGCTTGAATCTGGAAGACAATGCTGTAAGTAGAAGAAGAAGGTGGAAAAGCAGCTCAGGCTGTTTGCAGATCCTTGGGCTGGGCCCTTGCGGGGCTCTCAGAAGCATCCTTTTCCGGCACAACTGTGCTCTCTCTCTCCCTGGACAAATAAGGACTCAGATGCCTGGTGCCCTTAAGCTCTGTTGCCCAGAAGTGTTGGTGAACGTCACAAATTTTGAAGGTGATGGATGTGCAAGGGCACGGAGCAGATGGCGCCCTCCCTGAGGGAGAAACTCCAAATCCTCTTCCTCCACATGCTCTCCAGTAAGTCCAAGGTCATGCCTCCCTGACCTCAGAGTGGATCAGCCAGCTCAAGGCCTGCCATCCGCCCGGGCCTGTTAGTGTGTGGGGACCACCGGGGACCCCTGGGAAGCAAGGGGACTGGCCACAGCTCACCCTGCAAGTGCAAGGAAAGAGATGAGAACTTGGTGTCAAACAGCCCTGGGTTCATTTCTCAGCTGTCCCCATTGCTGGCCGAGGGCCTTTAAGAGTCCTCCCTCTTAAATGGGACAATAGTAACAAGTACCTTGTTAGGATGTTAATGCCCATAAAGTACCTAGCACAGGGTCCGGGCTCAGAAAACACTCCAATAAAGCGAGCTGTTGGAATGTGCCCAGCACTTAGTTTCTGAATCCTCTCATCCCATTCTCTGGTTGGACCTCACAAGGCCTTTATGAGGAAGCTGAGCAGATATGTGCTCCCCCAGCCTCAGACGGGAACGCCCAGCAGTCCTTCACCTGAAACCACCCAGCATCAGCCGCGGGGCCAGTACCGAAATCTGTATGTGGCTGCTTTAAGTTCTGAGATCATGGCTCCCTCCCTCTTCCTGAGGGCGCCTCTGCTCCACCCCCCACCTATCAGCTGCTGAAAGGGATCAGGAGAGATGAAATCCCCAGGCCCTCCTCACTTAATTCACTTTAGGTGATATTAAAGAAAGCTTCTTTGAGGGATAACATGGCCCAGCTCTTTGCCACCATTCTCCCTGGGAAGAGTTTCCATGGAGAGAGTGCCTGTGTCTCCAGAAGGCCAGCCCCTGGCTCCCTCACCAGGGAGCTGCTATGCACCACTAGAGCAGGAGAAATAAATCCGCTTCCAATCTGCTTGCCCACAGTCCAGAGCCCAGGAAGGACCCACGGCTCCAGCCCCCCATGGAGGCTGGTTGGGCACATTTGAGGCAGGATGGGGGTTGGGGGGAAGGCGGCAGAAAGGCAGCTGCTGTCATGCCCGAGGGGGGTCTCGTATGCTCTGGAGAAGTTGGTCCCCTTCAGGGGAGCTCCTCAACCTTTACCAGCAGATGAAGGGTCCCTGCTGACTGGTGTTCAATGGAAACCACTACCATCCATCCTGTTCCCTGATGAGGGATGAAGGCCTGGACCGCTGTCCTCCTCAGCACCACGGAGAGCTGCCTGCGGGGCCAGGGGGAGGGAGATGAGCTGAGCTCTGGGCCTGGCAGACAAGGGAGGGGGGAGAGAAAGGGAGAGAGGGAGGGACAGGGGGAGGAGAGAAGGGAGAGAGAGAGGTGGGGGCTAGGAGGGAAGGAGGGGAGGGAAGGAAGAGAAGGGAGGAGGAGAGGGGAGGAGGCAGAGGAAGGGAGAGAGGAAGGGGAGTTTGAGGGGAGAAAGGAAGGAGACGGGGAGGGGACAGGAAGAAAGAGGGAAGGGTGGGGCCAAGATGGAGAGGGAGGGGAGGGGAGGGGGAGAGAGGGACAATGAGAGAGAGGGATGGAGGAGAGAGATGGGGAGAGTGAGGGGGGTCACGTAGGGAGAAGAGGGAGGAACACAGTGAAGGGCAGAGAAGCAGAGACAGAGATCTGGTGACAGTAAAGGGCAGAGTGAGGGAGAGGCCAGACTGGGTCACCGAGACCACACAGGGAAGGAGAGGGACCAGGTAGAGACCCTGCTCCTCAGGTAGCCCCGGGCAGAGCTTCTTCTGGGCCCTGGGACCTTGCTGTCTCACCCCTTCCCTTTCTGAGGCAGGAGCCTTTCTGTCCCGTGGAGCGAGACCCCGTCAGGGATGGCAGTCTGTGCCTCCTGGTGCATCTGACTCCGAGAGGAACGCTTCGACTAGTAGCTGTGCACGAGCCTTGAGGGATACACTGTTCTTTCTGGAACCTGTGGTCACTTGCTACCCCAGGTCCAGGAGCTTGGGAGCTCCGTCCAGAACCCAGGCTGGGGGCCCCGTGGGGACGACAGGGGGTCTTCCATAGACTCTATATCCTACTGTACCCCGTGGGCCCTGGAAAGGTTATTGGAAGTCACGTGACGAGGAGGTCACAGCATCTTCATCAAGCCATCAACCCCAGCAGGTGCCATAGGGCACTGTCCACATCCACATTCCAGCTCATTCTCCCAGTGCCTGGCCCCCCTGGCAACCGACGGCTCTCAGCTTAAGCTCTTCTCCTATACAGCACTTGTCCAAGGCCAACCCCCACCCCAGGGGATGACCGCATCCAATGCCTGGGCAGCGTGAAGCCCCTCACCTAAAATCAGGATGGTGTTAATGGGCGTCCCTGCTCCAGGGCTCCCTGTGGGGTCGGGTGTGGCCGAGGAACACGGCTCATGTCCTACGTCCACCCAGCTGGGCTCCTGATGTCCAGGCCCTCATGGATTTGTGCACTCAGAACTTGTGCATGACATCCCCACTCCAAGCAGCAAGAGGGGGCAAGCGCACTGCCCTCACAACCGCAGGGCCTTTCCCTCCCTTGACAAGATCCCTCTGCCTCTGGATGGCCTCTCACATATTCGAAATCAGCTGTCACCATCAGGAGCAGGAGGAAAGGCAGCCTCTCTCACTGCAAACCTGTATCGAAGCCACACAAGGTGCACTGTAAATATCATATGAGTTTATGTATCAATCATATCTCAGGAACTATTAAATTAAAAGAGAGAGAAAAGGGAGGGGAGCCTGAGTGGCTCAGTCTGTTGAGCATCCGACTCTTGATTTCAGCTCAGGTCATGATCAACCCCTGCATCAGGCTCTGAGATCAGTGGGGAGGTCTGCTTGGGATTTGTCTCTCTCCCTCTCCCTCTGCTCCCTCCCTGCAAAAAAGAGAGAGAAGTGAGACAAAATTGGCCCCAAGGCCAATAATAGCCACACATAGCAGGGCAGGGGGCACCTCACGTCCGCCTGCGCACGTGCACGCAGCATCCCTCCACGTGAGTTACCTCTCCTAAGGCACCGGGTTCTTTCCTTTGCAAAATGGTAAATGTGGGCAGACTACCTGCCAAGCTGTGTACAGTCACCGGTGACTTCTTTCCATCAGAGACTCGTCTTTTGTCCTAAACTCCCATTTTTGGCCACAAGGAATCTGGCCACCATGTTACTGCAACAGCGGCAGCAGCCAAGATTCTCACCAGCAGCAAAGACAAGGCTTTTTTTTATTTTTTATTTTTTTTCTCCTTTCCTGACTCTGTCAGGTTGCAAATCCAATGGATGTTGCCCCAGTGTGGGGATAAGAACACATAGTAAAATAGGCTATTGTCATGGGCAGCCCTGGTGGCTCAGCGGTTTAGCCCACTCTTCAGCCCAGGGTGTGATCCTGGAGACCTGGGATCAAATCCCACATCGGGCTCCCTGCATGGACCTTGCTTCTCCCTCTGCCTGTGTCTCTGCCCCTCTCTGTGTGTCTCTTGTGAATAAATAAATAAAATCTTAAAAAAAAAAAAACAGGCTGTTGTCTTTGAGAGGGGAAAAAAAAATCTACTATTAACGGGCAAAACACATGTTCCTATGACTACAGTTTTCAGAAGATTACAAGCGAGCCAAATGTCTCCCATTATTCATATGGAAAAGACAATGTTTTGCCATCAGCAAGGGAGGTGCCCACATCAAGTAAGACTCACCGCCTCTCTACTGGGTTGGGTGTGTGGAGGGGAGCGGCAGTATACGTCCCCCCCCCCACCGGCGCATGAAGCCCCCAGGTCCCCTGGGGAGGGTGCACTGCACCGGGGGAGGCCGGCATCCGGACACCACACACAATTTCTTCCCCCCTCAAGCGCTGGTTTTCTCGGCTCTGTGAGTCTAACCCGGGCACCATGCAGCCCGTCAGTACCATAACCACACCATCGTCGGTGATAAGCGTCCCACTTGGGCCAAGACCACAGGCTTGGACAGACGCCCCATCTCTGAGTGGATGTGCATGCTGCCCAACCCGGAGGCTGCTGCAGAGGCACTCAGGCTCCCGCTGAGGGCTGGGGACTGGGGGACACACAGCTTCTGAACCCTCCTTCCAGAGACACAAGAGTGATGGACTGCTCAGCCCAGGGGTCCAGGGACAGCGCTACACTCAAGGGGTTCCCGGCACACAGGCCTCACTGGAGAAGCATGGCCACATCGTCAGCAAAGTTCCCTAGAAATGCTGGGAGGTGGTCTAGTGAAGGCTGGCAGCACCCCCCCTCCAGGCTGAGGCCACGCAGGGATTACAGATCCTCAAATCAGGGGGATTCGGCGTCAACTCTCCGATGCTGGATGGCAAATGAGGCCCAGCTGCACGAAGCCCACAAACCAATGGGTCAAGAATGACCTGGATCCAGGTAACAGCCGCTGGTTGAGGCACATTCTCTTGGCTGCTCCAGTCTGGCTTTCAAGCTGCGTGCCACAAGCACCCTCCTTGCTCTCTGGTACCTTCTCTTTCTTCTTGTAACAGGCTTGGTTCTCACAGCGTTGGCCCTTGGCTGGTAAGAAAAACACAGTCTCCTGGACGTTAGGCCCCAGGTTTTGCAGCAGCATGATTCCTGGAAATGTAGCCTGAAGCCATCGTGACCACCGGCATGACCTCTGTGTGCTCAGGGGCATCCACGGTCTGTTGTCCAGTTGGTAGATGTCTCACCTCCGTCTGGCAGTTCAGCCTCACGACAAACTGAATGGTGGTATCCCTCCCGTACACCTGGGGGGTGCTCAGGTCACAAGGGGGGGTCCCCTAGGGGGTGCTCAGGTCATGAAGGGGGCCCCTAAGGGGGTGCTCAGGTCATGAAGGGGGCCCCTAAGGGGGTGCTCAGGTCATGAGGGGGGCCCCTAGAGGTGCTCAGGTCACAAAGGGGGCCTCATGATGAGATGTGTCCACACAAGAGGGAGGAGCAATCTCACACTCTTTCTGGGACCTGTAGTCATGGGAAGCTGGCGGTCAGGAGCCCAGGAGAGGGTCATTCCCCAGAACCCACTGCACTGGCACCCAGATCTCAGACATCCAGCTTCCGGAACAGTAAGAGATAAAGTGCCACTTGGAAGCCACGGAATCTATGGTGCGTAGTCATGACAGCCCAGAGGGACAGAGCCCGGCATCACAGAGCTCTTCTGGGTGGTTTCAACATCCCAATACTAGGAGCAAATTCCGCTTTGACATGCTTCTCAGCAGCTCATTTATTTGTCTAGTTATTTACATCCTCTCCGATCAGTGAGCTTGAATAAAAAGATGATTCTGGATGCCCTGGGTGGGCCTGGCTTAATCAGATGAGGGCCTGTAAGACCAGGATGGAGGCTTCCCGGAGCATTCCACCTGAACAGGGTCAGGGCGGCTGGGGCAGAGCTCCTGCCTGTCCACCACACCCCACCCCTGGCCTGCCCTCCTCCCCTGCCCTCCTCCTCCAGCTCCTCAAGAGCACACTTCCATGCACCCCTGTGTCTCCACACACACACCCCTTGCATTGCCCCACTCCTGTTTGTGTGTGGGAGCCTGGCAGGCACAGGGAAAGATGGGGCAAGGCAGCTGCAGAGGTCTCGACTGGGGGCAGGAACAGGGGACACCTCCACCCGGCTACTGGGACGCAGTAAGGAGGGCACTGGCCCTTCCCAGGAGCCGGCGTGCATGGTCTAGGCTGTGGACTCCCTGGAACGGCAGGACCGGGCCCCTCTGTGGAAAACTGTGGGGACCCCTGGCCCCCCAGGGGTCCCTTGACCCCAGGCACCCCTCGTCTGCCCACTGGGGGACAGGATCCCAGCCCAGCCTCTAACAGGGGTCATCCTCCTCCTGCAAGTCCGCCTGCTGACCTCCCGGCTACAGCAACCTACTGTTCTGCATCCTGCAGCAGAGTGTGTATTGGGCCCTGGGGCCATCAGACGGCCGCACTGGGCAAGCAAGTTCACTCGACACAGCAGAACCCGTTTCCTGCGGCTGCCCCGTGGTGACCACCTTCAGTGGCCAGCCGTGGAGACAGAGGGTAAACCCGGGAGGGCAGATGCTGGGAGGTCAGGAAGGTCCTGGAAGGAGCCGGAGAAGGGGTGTTCATTCCAGAGCACAGGGCGATGGTGTCTCAGGCCTTGCAGGCTTGGCGGGTGAGCGGGGACACCCTGCCCACCGCAGCAACTCACTTTGTAGTTTTTGGGGTTTTTTTTGTTTGTTTGTTTTTTGTTTTTTGAGAACTAACTCTGCACACACTGCCCCCTGTTTTCCTAAGTACTTTACACAGCCTTTCTCCCTTCATCCGCACAGCGGCCCTAAGTGGGACCCTGCATTGTGGTAGCTCCCTGACAGGGGAAGGAGATTCAGTCAAGGCAAATCCCTGCCCCAAACCACGCAGCTAGCCAGTGGTGG
Organism: Nyctereutes procyonoides; assembly: GCF_905146905.1. Classification (NCBI taxonomy): domain Eukaryota; kingdom Metazoa; phylum Chordata; class Mammalia; order Carnivora; family Canidae; genus Nyctereutes; species Nyctereutes procyonoides. The sequence goes on along the minus strand of NW_026575140.1, from coordinate 58,362,930 downwards.
GCCTGCAGTGTAGACTAGCCCGGCCCAGTGTCACAACAGCTTCCCCAGATGGCCCCGGACAGGAAAGAGGCGCAGCCAGGGTGTCGGGCGGGCTCAGCAGAGCCTGACGCAAAACCTGCTTCCCCACAGCTGTATTCAGAGCACATCACCGAGGCACTTGCTTCTGACGAAAGCCAAGGGAGTGAAACCATAATAAACCCAGGTTGGAGTAAAACTAAATTATTTAAACTTCAAATAACACCATGAGTGCTAATGCACCTCCTCTTCTATTTTTCAATATTTAAGCGAAATCTTCGAAAAAAAACACATCAAACCACACACATGAGAACATGTTTCACCTGCTGTCTCAGCACCACGGTGGCAGAGCCAGTCTCTGCATAAAATGCTGATACTTTGTTCGTTGCAAATGTGGATGGTTGTTTGTTTTTTGCATTCATTTTGATTTTTTTAATATTGTTTATCTTGGCTCCTGAGTTTGGGGACACCCCCTAAATTTTGCACCTGGGCAGGGGGCTCCCTTGCCTGTGCATCACAGCCCCGGGTAGAGCTAGGAGACCCCTCTGCAGGGCTGGGGTGTAGAATGGGCTGGGCAGGATCAGTAAAAAGGCATTGGAGAGGTAACTTCGGGGGATTCTGTGCCCTCGCCAGGAGTTCAGACCTACCCTATGGAACATGGGGATCCACAGAAGGATTTCAACAAAGCCAGACTTGTGTCTTAGAAACAAGGTCCTAGGGGTGCCTGGGGGCTCAGTGGGTGAGCATCTGCCTTCAGCTCAGGGCGTGACCCCAGGGTCCTGGAATTGAGTCCCACATGGGGCTCCCCACAGGAAGCCTGCTTCTCCCTCCACCTGTGTCTCTGCCTCTCTCTCTGGGTCTCTCATAAACAAATAAATAAAATATTTTTAAAAAAGAAGAGAAGAAAGAAAGAAAGAAAGAAAGAAAGAAAGAAAGAAAGAAAGAAAGAAGAAAGAAAGAAAGAAAGAAAGAAAGAAAGAAAGAAAGAAAGAAGAAAGAAAAAAAGAAAAAAAGAAAAGAAATGACATCATGAGGAACTTGCTGGAACTCCCAGCTCAGAAGGTAAGGAAAGGGGTATGATGCTGACCCGGAAGAGAGGGGGTCAGAAGCAGCCTCCTCTGCGTTCGGGGAGAGTACAATGGGAAGATGGGCAGGTCCTTTGACAGCTCAGGGCCAGTGAGTAAGGCTGGGAGAAGGGACCCTGCCAGCTGGCGCTGCCCTGTCCTCTCCCTCTTCCTCGTCTTTCTCTCTGCCCTGAGTTTCTGTCCTCCCTGCTCCTCCAGGAGGATGGCAGAAAGTCCTCCTCCAGGCCCACACGGCAGTCGGCAGTCGGGACAGATGCCTCTGCAAGTGCCCCCGGTGCCCGCCCCCTGCCTTCCCCTGCCCCCCATGGTCCGTGGCACAGTTTTCGGACAAACTCGCAGGTGAACAAACGAACAATGGCCAGAGCGGAGTAACAACAACCTGAGCACACCCTTTGAGGGACAATCTCCATGTAGGGAAGCGGGTGCACAGAACAGACGCGTTCTGGTCCCACCCAAGACCGTGTCTCAGAGGGGAAAGTGACCCGTAGGCCACGTGGGTGCCATACCCCGAACGATCTGGGTACCAATTGCTCCGAAATGAGCATCTAATGTGAGCAATCAGAAGTGAGGAAAAATCGATGCAGTTCTCGTGGCGTAGAAGTGGAAAACAAGCTTCGTTTTACTCCAACCCCCAGGGACAGAAGAGCAAATTAGCAGCGGGGAGGGGGAGATGGGTTGCCGAGCTGCCTGTCCTCCCAGGGCCCATCCCCGGGAAGGTGCCCACCCCGAGTGAATGCAGGGGGCACACGCACACTTCCGTGAACGTGCACGAATCTGTCCACATGTACGCACACGCAAAGATGCCACGTGTGTCCACCCTGCAAGCACATGCACTGGTGAGCACCTGCTCACTCCCATGGGCAGCCCCCCACCCACCCCCCTGCAGACCCTCTGACACAGCACACTTGCAGGATTTGGCAGCGGGGCTGTGTTCACAGTGTGTGGCCAACTAACAAAGAAACTGACAGGAAGAGTGCAGCGGTCCCAGTGCCCCAGTCTGGTCATCCGGGGTGGGGAGGGTCCCCTCCCTGCAGGACGTTCAGACATTTGTGAAGAGTCCCACGCTGAGCACACCCATTATGCACACCTGCAGAAATCACACACCGGGGACAGTCTCAGGACTGGAGTCCTGCTTCCGCCATAACAGGTTACCACAAACTCCATGGCTTAAGAAGATGCAAATGTGGGCACCTGGGGGGGCTCCATGCATGAAATGTCTGCCTTGAGCTCAGGCTGTGATCCCGGGGTCCTGGGGTCGAGTTCCGTGTCAGGCTCCTGCTTCTTCCTCTGCCTATGCTCGTTCTCTCTCTCTAATATATGAATTAAATCTTTAAAAAAAAAAAGACCCAAATGCATTACATCACAGTTCTGTGGGTTGGACAGCCACAAGGGGTTGAAATGGGCTACAACCCAAGCATCAGTGGGGCTGCATCCCCCCCCCCACTCCCCCCACAGAGGGATCTGTTCCCTGGCTCATCCTGGCTGCTGGATGGCCCTGCTCCGGGGCATCTCCCGGGCCCTCCCAGGCAAACCGGAACCAGCTCCCACCTCTGCAGCCGCTGATTTACAAGCCCATGGGGCAGCCTCCCACACTCCCAGGTTCTGGGGATTAGGACCCAGCAAGTCCCAGAGGCGAGCACTGTGTCTAACACACACACATGTATTCAAAGCAGAGCAACAGAGCTGCACACGGGATGAGAGGAAGGATGGTTTTCTGACAGAGACAAGGGTTTGAGACCCAGGTGCACCACTGTGTCCCAGCCCTGGCTCTGCCTCCGTGGCTGCACGACCTGGGGCACATGCTAGCCTGGGTTTCATCACCTGCCGATGGCCCACATGCTGCCACATGCTGCCACCCAACTGCATTAAGCACGCGTGTCTTTGTCTTTCGGCACTTGACATCTGCGGCCTGGCTAACCCTCGAGGGACTGCCCCTTCCGCGACCAGCCAGGGATGGTCAAGCACCTGCCTCTGCGACCGAGGCTTATGTGTGTGCAAGCTGATCACCCCCGCCCTGACGCCCACCCAGAGCCCGTGCACCCCACCACCTGCTCCACTGGGGTCCCACCCCCCAGGGCTAGGCCTTCCCTGACCTCGCCACCCCAGGGCCAGGCGCCCGCCCACAAACACTCCAGAGCCACCCAAAATGACCTGAAATAGCCCATCTCAGACCTGACTGCACTGCCTCATCTGTTCCTTCTTCCCATGAAAAGCACAGTGAAGGATCTTGTTCACAGCTCGCCCTCGCTTCCTCTGCCTCCTGGCCAATCCGGGCACTTCCCTGCGAGGCCCTGTGTGGCCCTGCATGGCAGGACGTGGCCCCTTCTCTTCAGAACTGTGAGCAACAAACTACCTTTTCTTTGTATTTTTTATTTAAAGATTATTACTTTATTTGTTTGAAAGAGAGAGAGAGAGCACGAGCAGCAGGGGGAGCAGCAAGCAGAGGGAGAAGCAGGCTCCACGCTGAGCAGGGAGCCTGATGCGGGACCCCGGGATCACACCCTGAGCCGAAGGCAGATACTTAACCGCTGAGCCCCCCAGGCATCCCACCGACCACTTCCTTATTGAGTCTCTGTCTTGCAAGTGCGATTAGCAGCAGCCAGCCCGCACTGCCAACGCCTCGCCTTAAAAGCTATTCACCCAACGTGACACACACGAGAGGCACCTTTCTCTACCAAGGGGCATCTCCACCATGCGCAGGGCACTAGCAGGAGCCCCCACGCTGGCCTTCCAGTGTGTACACGGGCTCAAGGCCAACGCCACGACACCTGCACCCCGATGTTTCTAGCAGCAATGACCACAGTAGCCAAACTGTGGAAGGAGCCTCGGTGTCCATCGAAAGATGAATGGATAAAGAAGATGTGGTCTATGTATACAATGGAATATTCCTCAGCCATTAGAAAGGACAAATACCCACCATTTGCTTCAACTTGGATGGAACTGGAGGGTATTATGCTGAGTGAAGTAAGTCAATCGGGGAAGGACAAACATTATATGTTCTCATTTATTTGGGGAATATAAATAATAGTGAAAGGGAATAGAAGGGAAGGGAGAAGAAATGGGTAGGAAATATCAGAAAGGGAGACAGAACATAAAGACTCCTAACTCTGGGAAACGAACTAGGGGTGGTGGAAGGGGAGGGGGTGGGGGTGGGGGTGAATGGGTGACGGGAGCTGAGGGGGGCCCTTGACGGGATGAACAGCCCTGGGTGTTATTCTGTATGTTGGCAAATTGAACACCAATAAAAAATAAATTTATTATTTAAAAAAAAGAATTTTCAAATTAAACAAACAAAAAAAAAAAGAGCCTCGGGTTTCCGCGGCAGGAGCAGCCATCTCAGCCAGTTTCTGCATCAGCCTGCTAGTGCCACATAATGAGCAAAGAGCACCAGCCACGTAGTCTCACTGACGCCCACCTGTCTGGGCTGGAGACAGAGCAGCAAGGGAAGAGCGGCGATCTGCCGTGCAATGCAGTGAGTCTTCAGTGGATATCAGCATCCATGACGACCACGCCAGCTCCCACCACAGCCACGGTTACAAGTGCCCGCATGCAGACCAGGCGACTACCACGACTCCATCAGCCTCTCACTGCAAGCCCCTCCCACCCCCAGCATCCTCTGAAGCTGGCAGGACCTGGCGGGACCAGGAGGGACATGCACGCATGGGCAGGGGGGGCACCTGCAGCAGACCCAGGAGGCAGTCCAGGCGCCGTCCTGCTGGGCCCTGTGTGAGCTCAGCATCCGCTCAGGGCTCCAAGTGGGAGGCTGAGCAGCCAAGCAGGCAGGAGCTCAGACCCTGCCCCCCCCATTTGAATCCGGGCTGTAGCCCCATCAGCCACACAATGCAGGGCAGGGCAGGAGCCGCTTAGCCATGTGTACCTCCGTTTCCCCCTCTGTAAACCAGCATTACTAGCAGCAGGCACCTCAGAACAGCTTTGGGGATGACGTGTTTGACAAACATGTGACTTAGAACACGTAATAGGCCTCTATAAATAATAGTCGTCGGCTATTATTTTATTGCCTTAATATGAGGGGAAATGAAGCATTTGGAGAGCTGTGCTCGGTGCAGCCCTTGCCCCGGCCTAGTGGCCAGAACACCGTATAAACTCACTATAGGAGGTAGGAGGGACCCCAAGCACACATCCTCAGTCTGCTCCGTGAAGCCCCAGGACACAACTTTTAGGAAGGACCCCCACATCCTTCGGAATCCACTTCCAGCAAGAGGAGGTCGCTGGACGTTTACATTTCCAAGGCCTTTCCGCTGGCGTGCACAGCTCTCCTAGAGCAGCAGTGATGATGGATGAGGGACGTGTGCGGAAGCCAGAGCGAAGTGGCAACTGCTCGCCTCAGGTGGCAGCGAGGACAATGCACCATTGTCTGCAGTGGTGGCCGCAGGAGGAAACGCTGTTTGCTTGCGAGTTAGTGGTAATTAACTCAACCCAGGATGAAAAATGTCACATGTATGAAAATGTTATACTCTCCGTGTAATAATAAATCGTTAGCAGATGCTGTGGGGATGGGGACCGTCATGGATGACTGCAGGGAGCAGCAGGTGTGTGTGGGAAACGTCAGGTTCGGGGAAAGCCATGATTCTGGCTTAGCTCCCACCCGCCTGCCCACCCTGCTGGCCGCATCCTTTGGGGTGCCCTCCCTCGTGTTGCCACAAGAAGCGGGGAACTGCTGTGTGAGCATGGACCCGACCTGCTTCATCCACACTCACGGCTGCCCTGTTCCCGGGATGGGTCACTCCTGCAGGGACAGCACAACCCCGGACTTCTCGCTCAGCCAAGTCCGCGTGCACACAGAGGTGGGTGCCACCCCCCCATCCCGGGCTCAGCCTTCCCTCTCTGCCAAGCGCCACAGGGCACACCTATGTGCAGGCGGGAGGTGTCTTCACCCAGAGGCCCACGCTGAGGTGAGCTGATGCTGCAAACACCCACACATCAGCACCCTGTGACCCCATGACCCCATCCCCCTGCACCCCAACCCCTGCTCCTTGGCTGTGGCCCTGCCTCAGCCGAATCCTGGGCCCCTTCAGGCCAGAGAAAGCCAAGCTCGCACCCACACCTCCTTGGTGTGTGACTCTGCACATATTCTTCACCTCTCTGAGCCTGTGTTCTCACCTGCACGTACAGCGAGATGATGCCTGCAACATGCCTGGTGCCAAGCCCGGTGCTGTGATGCATTGCACAGATGGGACATGCCCCTATGTGCAGCCATCAATGCAAACCCCTTCCCCCTCGCCTGACGGGCTCCACCAGCCATTCTCTCCGGAGGACTCAGCCCCTGCTCTATGGAGGTCAAAGCGTCCCCCGGGGCCTACCCTCTAGACACGCCCTGTCCTTGCGCGCGCCCACGGTGGAAATGACCCCTCCCCACGTCCACTCTCCTCACTGTGGTCACCGGTTGCATCTATGGCTCAACATTTGCTCGCTGCTTCCTGTAGCCACCACCCGCTGAGGCACCTGCCCCGATGGACCAGCCAAGGGACCAGCTCTGGGCCATGGCAATGGCAGCATGGACAAGGCCAGAAGACCCCCCCACCCCTACCCCACTCCGGAAAGTGTGTGTGCGCTATGGCTTGGCTTCTTCTTTTGCTGCTGGGACCCCAGGACAGCCGGGCAGGCAACCAGCGCAGCCCGCGGGAGGAGATGCCCCCACCCCAGCATCCCAGCTGCCCTGGCAAATACAGACGACATCACACGTCTAGAAGCACTGGAACTCCTGCTGGACACAGACTGCACGCTGACCCACAAAACCTATGTGAAGGATGCAGAGGGCATTGTGATGATCCGTTACAACATCAACACTGTCTCCCTACAGCACATGGGAGTTTGGGGGCAGTAGACGGTGGAGTGTTCTGGTTTGTCTGATTCCACCAGGCCTGTCCCTCGGTCTGGGTGGCAGGGGAGCCTTAAGCCAGTCAGCAGAAGGGTCTTCAGGCCACAGGTGACCCAACCACAGCAGCCGGGGTAACCCAGGGCATGTTTGGTTGGGTCACCATCCTCACTGAGCACCTGCTGGAGGCTCTTGCTTCCCCTGGAGTTTCTAACCCGCGGGTGAGAAGCCAGAAACGTCGACTTCTTTTTTTTCTTTTTTTTTTTTTTTTTTTTTTGCCTCTGTACATGAGGCAGCCTAGAGATGAAGGCGAAGGCAGGGAAGATCGATGGGGGGCATGCAGGGAAATAGATGTTGGCTGTGCTGCTGCAGGACACGGACCCCCCCCATACATACTGCCCACAACCTGGACGCCTCTTTACTGGCTGAGCCCTGTCACGCCAACCTTGCAGCCACAGTCATCCTCGCTGATGTGATAAAGAAGGAACATCCTGGGGGGGGGGGGAGCAATGCGTCCCAGCCAGTCTCCTCCACCGTGAGAGCACTCCCTGCCCCCCATCCCACCCGACGGCCCATCTGGGACCCCGGTCAGAACTGAGCACCCCCATTCTGAGCCAGGGGATCTCCTCCCTGGGGATGCTTTAGTTTGAGTGGTAGAGACACAGTCCTGTTGGGGTTTAAAGCTGTGAGAACTGAGAGGCCAAGGTGTCCTGCACGTTTCTGTCATGGAAACAGCCGATGATGCAGATAATGTCCAAGTGGCGAGGTGCGGACAGAGGTGAGGACAGATGCAGCAAGTCCTCTGCTCCCCGTTCTTGGGACCCAGGCTCTGCTCCGCCATCCTCCCCCCACACCCAGCGCCCAGACACAGCCTCACATCCTGCCCTGCAGGCCCAGGTCTTCCCATGGACCCATGTCTCGCTGCAGACTGCTGCCTCGTGCAGAGGGGCTCCCTAACCTCGCTCCATGGGTACTGACGGGGCGCCGGTCATCTAGCCCAGCTCCCACTTCTACCAAGCTCTAGATCCAGCAGGAATCCAGGCCAGGAGCCAGTGATGCCCGCAACGTACAGGTAAGGCCTGGGGGTCTGCCTTCAGGTCAAGACGTGATCCAGGATTGAGTCCCACACCAGGCTCCCCACAGGGAGACTGCTTCTCCCTCTGCCTGTGTCTCTGCCTCTCTCTCTGTGTCTCTCATGAATAAATAAAATCTTAAAATAATGATAATAATAAATAAATAAAACCAGTCTGGAGGAGAAGCACCCACCTGAGAACACGCTCTAGAGCTGCTGACCCCAGAGCTTAGGCTTGAAGAATTCATGAGAACGTGGACATGAAGGCTGTGCTAAGTTAGCAGAAGGTGGACGCACAGTCACTGGAGCGTCCCTCTTAACCGTACAGATGCACCTTGAGAACCCACGAAGCTGCTGGGGGGCCTCATGAGCCCAGAGTTCAGCGTGAGCGAGATCCTGCGAATGGGTGTCCCTCCCAGAGTAGCCTGCAGGCTCCCCTTCCACTGGGTGGGACCCGTCCACCATCCTCATTGCCCGCCCCAGCCTCTGCGAGCCGTGGATCCACCGACTCCCGCGTGGGTGACACGCTTCAAACTCACCCACGACCACTGGCACCTTGTCCACCTCAGGTCCGCCCATCGACCTCCCAAGACCTCTAGAGACCCGGCAATCTTGCGGCATGTGTGCTGTCCCCCATCGGGTGAGCATCCCCAGTGGCCAGGCCAGGGACACACATGCCCCACCCAGCCAGACGCACAAAGCTGCCACCGCCAGCGGCCAACACAGGGAGGGAAACGCTTCTGAAGGAAGGGCCGCCGGGGCTGGCTCTCAGCGGCGGAGTAGGAGTTTGCAGGGTGCGTAGGCTGAAAAGAACACGGAAGGGCTGGGAACAGCGCTTGCAAAGTAGGACAGGCTGGGACGCGGGGCGGCTGGGTGTGGCCACAGCTTGGAGGGGGGTTGGGGCGGGCGGAGACCCCATCAGTGGTGGCCTGGGGCCCTGCTGTCAGCAACGTCTGGAGGAGCCACAGGGTTCCGTTGTTCAGCCGAGTGGGCAGGAGGCTCCCGGGAGCAAGGCGTCCTGATAAATAATTCAAAGCCGGGACTTCAGGATTCCACGCGTCTTCTCACACGATGCGCACCGAGTCATGGGCGCGGCTCTCCACCACAAAAGGCTCTGATTCTATTTTATCTAGAAAAGAAAAAATATATCTAAGAAGCAAGCTATCAGAAGACTCAGGACTTGCTACCCAGCGGGCGCGCAGGGAGCAGGAGAGCAGGAGGGCGCCACGCCCGTGACGGGAACACCCAGATGCCCATGGCCTGCGCCCCTTGCCCCACGCAGACATCTTCGCCTCTGGGCTGTTGGTCTCTTTCTTATTATTTGTGCAAACCGATGAGGGGAGGTTCCTACTTACCTTAATTTTGTAGAAACATTATCAGGGCACGGGGTGGGGGGGTGGGCTCAGTGGTGGACCATCTGCCTTCCTCTGGAGGAGTGACCTCCGGGGTCCTGGGGTCAAGTCCCCTGTCAAGCTCTCTAGGGCCACAGCTCCACAACAGCAAAGAATCTGGAGGAGGAGGAGGGGACCTTTCTCCACCTGCTTCATCCACTTCTGTGTGGTTTGGGTTTGTTACAATGAGCATGTAATTGAAAAATAAAAATTTTATAAAAGCACCCAACCGTGCGGAATCCTTGCCCAGGACAGAAGCCAAGAGGGGTGGAGGGAGCCACAGATGCTCTTCTCGGGCTGGGCTGCAACGGGAAGCTAAGTCTGCACGGATCCCCACCCCCACCCCCCAATAGGCACCTTCCTCAGTGGTGAGAGAGAGGAGGGGAGGGGCCAAGTGTGGCAGAAGACATCTGAGTCCACCCCCGCTGGGTGACTTTACCAAGAATCTCGACCTCTCTGAGCCTCTGTTCCCCACCGCTGGGCACTTACGTAGGGGCAAGGGTCAGGGGCTGGGAGGAGGCCGCTCCACCTAGTGCTCCCTGCAGCTGGGGTCCTGGGGACCCGGCTCACCTAGTTACGAGCATCTCTCAGCCAACCTTGTCTGGGCAGGTCCTGCTGTCCTACAGCATCCGTATCCAGCTCTCAGGGCCCAACTCAACCCAGAAAAGGGGGGCAGGGTTCACAAGGATATTCTGGACTCAGTGAGGGTGTCGGGGAACCTCCAAGTTCTCCAGGTCGGGTCTTGTGCAAACCCAGGGAATGGGAAGGGCAGAGCAAGGCTCTGGGCTCGGCCTCCAGACGTTCGGGGGTGCCAGGGGCTCAGCGGGTGAGTGTCTGTCTTCAGCTTAGGGCGTGACCCCAGCATCCTGGGATCGAGTCCTGCATCAGGGTCCCCGCAGGTAGCCTGCTTCTCCCTCTGCCTGTGTCTCTGCCTCTTTCTCTGTGTCTCTCATGAATAAATAAATAAAATCTTTTTTAAAAAAAGAAAGAAAGAAGCCCAGACCAGACGTTGCATCCATGAGCAGCAGACACAAGGGCTAGGGTAACTTTGGGCCTCTTTCAAGCCTCAATCTTAATAGGACCTTCTATCAGTTCCTCAAATATGACTCATTATTACCTGCATGGATCCCATTACCCAGACTACTTCTCAAATCCCCACAGTACCTGAGCGCAGGCCGACCTCAGACCACAAGGCCTCTCCACCCAGAGGGTCCCTGAGATATCTGCGAGATGCCCCCATGCCCCAGGCCAACTGCTTCATCTGCAGTGTGTGTTCTCCATACTCTTTAGCTTAATGACACCCCGGCGGCGGCGGCGGCAGCGGCAGCGGCAGCGGCAGCAGCAGCACGGATTGGCACTTGCGTTTCCAGGAAAGCAGCCAAACTCATTAAGTGAATAAAAGAGTTTTGCTGCCCAGATACACCTCCTTCGCACATGTCCCCAAAACCCCCACATGCCCCCAGCTCTGCGGGCAGCATCCACGGGGTCACTGTGCCTTGGCCACCTGGGCTGTGCAGGACACAGTGCTGGGACATGGCAGGGACACATAGCTCAGAGCCCACCCAGACCTCCCCACACCATCTGCACCCCAGGCCGGCTCATCTCTCGAGTCTCTTCAGTTTCCTGGTCCCCTGGTCTCTCTCCCTCCTCTGCGTCCTTGTCCCATGAGAGGCCTGTTGTCTTGTGCAATGAAGCTGGGACACCCTTTACTTCCGACTACAGGGGAAGCCTCCCCACGGGCCCCCTCCCTGTCTCAGTGCACACACCTGCAACACCACCCAGGGGTTCCCAGGGGCCCTTCATCCCTTGCCACCCTGCAAGGAGCATGGGAGCACCTGTAGGGTCACCCTCGGGTCCACCCAGCCCAGCTTCTGGCTCCTCAGGGTCCCCTGGGGGGTCACTGTCTCTGCCCCACAGCAGGGATGGCCACATGATGGGCTCACATCCCTTCATAGCCCCACTCTGATCCATCATTGGATCCTGCCAGGCCCCTCAGGAAGGGTTTTATGGGGATGCCCAGGGGGCTCAGCGGGTGAGCGTCTGCCTTCGGCTCAGGGCATGACCCCAGGGTCTCTGCAGGGCCCGGAGAGGTGATGCTTCATGACCAGGGCCACGCAGTCCGGGCTGGAGCCGCTGCAGAGGCTGCCGGGCAGGAGGAGAGACGGGCAGGACCCAGAGCAGCAGTGCAAGGTGCCAACACCACTGCCGCCACCAGAAAGCGCCCTTGTCTGCTCAGAACAGAGGCAGGAAATGCCCCAACCTCTCCCATCCTCCCTCCCATGCTCCCACCTCTGCCAGACCCAGAGAGAAACCAGTGACCAGGGGTCAGGGCAGAGCAAGCCAGAGCGACACTGGCTAGTGCAGGGACCAAGGGACATGTCGTCTCCCAAGAGTTCATGTCCCCACTGGCTCCTCTTAGGGTTTCGTAGCTCCTGGTGTGACCTGCCTTCGTCCTTCTAGCGTCTGTCCCCCTGGAGGACTGTCTCCGGTCTCCGTGTCTGTCCATCCTATGGGCTCAGTTAACTCTATGATCCTCTAAGTAGTCCTTGGGCCCTGCACACATGCCAGGCACTCTGTGGGGTGGGCGGGGAGGGGACTGGGAGAAGAAATAAGAAATACAGGGATGTCTGGGTAGCTCAGTGGTTGAGCGTCTTCCTTTGGCTCAGGGGGTGACCCCGGGGTCCCAGGATCCAGTCCTGCATCAGGTTCCCCGCAGGAAGTCTGCTTCTCCCTCTGCCTGTGGCTCTGCCTCTTTCTCTGGGTCTCTCATGAATAAATAAATAAAATCTTTTAAAAGATTTCTCCCCTCCCTCCTTCCTCTCCTCCCCCTCTTCCCCCTTCTCCTTGGGGAGTGTTCACAGATCCATACCTGAGGCTGAGAAGCGCATCTGTGTGTGCCATGCCCTCTGCAACTGGAAATGATGCCCTTTGACAGCCACTTCCTCCATGCCTGGAACTGTGTGGGCCACCTCAGAGGGCGGCAAAGCTTGCTGCCTGCCCCACAGTCCACGCCCCCAGCCCCCACTTGCCGGCCAGGGCACCATCTCCACCCCACACCCTCCACTGCAGTGATTGGAACCGAGCATCCAAAACGTCCCGGATGCACAAGTGCTGGGGCGTGTAGGCCATCAGCTGCTGGCAGACAGAGCCAGTTCCTGGGATCCAACCAGGGGCCCCCATGGCCAGCAGGGAACGGCCAGGGTTTAAATAAGCAAACGTGTCAGCAGCAGGTGGTGTGACCAAAGCGTGGGGTAAAAGCCAGGAGGCGAAAGCAGAGGTCCAACTGCCAAAGGCAGCAGGTGCTGGTGGGGAGCCCAGGCGGCTCTGACTCAGCAGCATCTCATCCTGTTGTCCATTCACCCCTTCAGTCAACAAACATAGATTGAGCTTCTAGTCAGGCGACTCCCTAGCCCCCTGTAGCATGTGCAGGGGTGCAACTGTGCGCCAGGGAGATGCAGACTCTGCCCTCGACCAACGCGTGGCCCTGGGAAGCAGTCAGGCAGGCAGGAAAGGCTCCACAGGTCCTTTGGGGAGAAACTAGGCCTGACCATTGGGGGCCACGGCTCCTGGAGAAGGCGGATACACCTCTGCCGCCCCCACAGTCTGCCGGGTGACAGACACTGTCCAGTGACATCAGTGACAGTAACCAGCATGGGAGCCCCGGGGGCGCTGGAGAAGTGACACCCGCTTCCTCGGCTCTCTGGGACCCACCCAGGGATCACCTCCCAGCCCGCGCCCTGGGTCGGCTCCAGGTGCACAGAAAGGCCCCCTCATGGACCCGACAGCCTCTGGTGTCTTCCCCCAGGGGCAGGGGTGGCTCAGGGAAGCCCAGCGGCTTATTTCTGTTCATGTGTCCCCACCCGGTGGCCAGAGAAAATGTGGTCAAGAGAAGGGAGCCCAAGCAAGGGAGTTCAATGACCAGTTGACACACGAATTTGCCATGTTTTGAGGAGGTTTAGCGGGGCAGCCACAAGGGGCCTCATTAATTCCGCACACTGAGCCCCAGACAGCTGAGGATTTGGCCGATTCTCTCAGACTCCTTACCTCCCAGAATTAGTCCTGCCCTCGGCAGCTCCGACCAGGTAGAGGTCCAGCAGCAGAGCTAATCCTGGATCCTTCTGCTCCCGTTAGAGCTCCTTTGGGCTGATGGACCTCGGCAGGGCTAAATATGCTCACAGTCACTGTCCAATCTCTGTATTTTGCAGCTCAGAGCTCCGCTTTGGCCCGGGGTGGAGAGGGCTGGGGACAATTCATTTTAGTGCAAGGGACACAAGTGCGTCTCTGGAAGAGTCTCCCACCACGTGAGGCCCAGAGCAAGCCGCAGGTGCATCCGAGCTCAGGAGCAACCAGAGGACAGGCCGGTCGGAGGTGGACACTGCCCGCCACCCTCAGGCACACCTCACAGCACCCTGGCAGCGACACGGCGCACCACAACAGACACACGGGGCTTTGGAGTCTCTGGTCTCAGCCACAAACCAAGGACAAGGATCCCCTGGCTTAGAAAATTGTCGGGAAGATGAAATGAGCTCTGCCGGAAGCAAATGCCCTTTGACCAGCACCACCTCCTGCCTGTCCCTCCCACAGGACCGTCGCCGCTGCCGCCAGAAATGCCACCACCATCTCACGTCCTCACAGCCAGTCTTGCTCTGGAAGGACGTGACCACATGGGCACCCACCCACAGGAAGACATAAAATAAGATTACAGTTGTATTACATTGTCACAGGTGTCAAGCATGGTCACAATGAGGGTGGAGGAAAGACATGAATGTCAGGTGGTGCATGAAGGGCATCCTGGGCTAGCTTTTTTTTTTTTTTTAAGATTTTATTTATTTATTCATGAGAGACACAGAGAGAGGCAGAGACACAGGCAGAGGGAGAAGCAGGCTCCCTGCGGGGAGCCCGATGTGGGACTCGATCCCATGATTCCAGGATCATGCCCTGAGCTGAAGGCAGACGCTCCACCCACTGAGCCCCCCAGGCGTCCCTGTAGCCTGGTTTTAAAACTTCCCAGAGGCCAAACAAAGAGACACAAATTTCTAGGGTGAGCTTCTTGAAAGAGAAACATAAGCAGCGGGTTTCTGAACCAGAATCTGAAACGCATGTTCTCTTGGTTCCACAAGTTTCTCTCCTGGGGCTCTACCCCGTGGAGGTGCTCACGGGCATGCTTGAGGACACCCATATGGACAACGGTGCTCGCGGTGGCGTGGTTGCTAAAAGCAAGATGCAAAGCAAAACTGGCTCCGTCTCGACCATAGCAGAATGATTACATCACTTCCAGTGCATCCCGACTGTGGGGAACCCCACAATCCCAGGAAGGATAGAAGATGGCAGACCCACGGGTGCCAAAACGGAAGGTTCTACCAAATACTTCAAGACAAACAGTTATGACCCCTGCAGGTGGCGTGCGAGGAAGTGTGTCCTCATTCCCGGACAACCGACCAACCATTAACACCCCCTTCCCCTGGGGGCATTTGGGATGAAGGTGGGAGGGAAAGGGACTTTCACTCTATCTATTTCTACACTTCCGTTTGTGATCCTAATAAAGGAAACACTGAAATAGTTTAAAAGTCACGTGTCATTGGATGATAGGATTGATTGTTTCAACCTTAAATGTTCCGAATTTTATCATTGCCCCCCAGTCATGTAAGAAAATGTCCTCGCTCTCAGCAGACATTCGCCTAAGTCCTCAGAGGTAAAAGGGCATGACATCTGCAGTTCATTCTCGAACAATCAACAGAAAATTGAAATAAGAAATAGGGCAGCCCGGGTGGCTCAGAGGTTCAGCGCCGCCTTAGCTCAGGGCATGATCCTGGAGACCCAGGATCAAGTCCCACATCAGGCTCCCTGCATGGGGCCTGCTTCTCCCTCTGCCTGTCTCTGCCTCTCTATCTCTCTCTCTCTCTAATTAATTAATTAATTTTAAAAAAAGAAAAGAAGAGTAATGCCTGGGTGGCTCCACAGTTGAGTGTCTGCCTTCAGCTCAGGGCATGATCCCGGGGTCCTGGGAGATTTTGTGAGATTTTATTTATTTATTCATGACAGACATGAGAGAGAGAGAGAGAGGCAGAGACACAGGCAGAGGGAGAAGTGATGAGTCCACTTGTTCCCCGAAGGGTATTTTTGGCTCTTGGAAGGCTGTGGTGGGCATCTCTCTGCCAAGTTCACAGCGATTAAAGCAGACAGTGGAAGGATGCACGTATCCCCAATGCCCCCTCCGGTCACATGGGGGAGGACGGGAAGGGGGAGGCAGGTGGCTGGACAGACAAGGTTTTGTAGACTTTATATTTTATTTTTTCCTTCAGGGCTGGAACCTCCGACCTGAGCCCTCAGGCACCCCTGGACGAGATCACATTCTTCATGAGAGATTTCAGCTCCGGGTGTTTGGTGCACAGTGTCCCCCAGCCTGGAACACTCGAACTCGGGGGGAGGGGAGGGGGAACCTTTCGGACACATGGCTGGGATCCCTCGCTGGGTCCACTGGATGGACCACACTGACCACCCAGGGAGGAGGTGGATGCCAGGCGGAGCAGGGGCTGGGGGGACCTGGGGGAAGCCTGCTGTCTTCCTAGGTGGGAGCAGAAGCCACATTGTGTGCCATGGAGACAGGGAGGGGGCTGGGGGACCTGGGGGGTTGGGGATCCTGGAAGCCACACTGCTCCCCACAGAGATGAGGGGACTGGGGGGACTTGGGGGGGGGGAAGCTGCATCAGAAGGACACAAGCCAGAGCCCCTGCCGGCCAGCTGGGAAGGGAGCGCCCAGGGGACCCTGACCCATGAGCTCAGAGAGCAACGCAAGAGCCGCGGGAACCTTCTGCCCGGGTCATTACTGTCCCGTGTCCCCAACCCTTCAGGGGAGCCCAACCCCTTGTACAGACGGACAGACAGACGACACAGACAGATGGAGTACAAGGCCAGGAAAGCAACAGGCAGTAGTGGGATGAGGTCAGAGGGGAAACTGAGGGACAGATGTCTCCACCCCCAGGAGGCCACACCTGACAGTTCTCAGAGGGAGCGGCAAGAGAGCAATTTTTTAAAAAAACATTTTACTTATTTATTCGAGAGAGAAAAAGAGAGAGAGACTACGAGCAGGGGGAGGGGCAGACAGAGATGCAGAGGAAGACGCAGGCTCCCTATGGGGAGCCAGATGTGGGACTCAACCCCAGGACCTAAGCCCAAGGCAGACGATTCACCACGGAGCACCCCCCCCCCAGGGCCCCCAAGAGGGCAACCTTAAGAAGGCCTGATTTCCAGAAGTTACCGCAGTGCAGATTCAAGTCAGACTAATTTGAACATAAAAAGCCCTGGACCCTGGTGGGACAGCCTGGGGATTATCCGCCCACGTTGGCCTTTCATAGGAACTAGCATTATTTGAATAAAATAAAAATAAATATAATGAAATTGAAAGTGTCTAATGTGCTCCTAAGAGGCCCTGATGCCAGGAGCAAAGACAGCACCAGAAATGGAACTAAATGCCGAGATTCAATCGGAGAAGGACAAACATTACATGTTCTCATTCATTTGGGGAATATAAATAATAGTGAAAGGGAATAGAAGGGAAGGGAGAAGAAATGTGTGGGAAATATCAGAAAGGGAGACAGAACATAAAGACTCCTAACTCTGGGAAACAAACTAGGGGTGGTGGAAGAGGAGGTGGGCGGGGGGTGGGGGTGAGTGGGTGACGGGCACTGAGGGGGACACTTGACAGGATGAGCACTGGGTGTTATTCTGTATGTTGGTAAATTGAACACCAATAAAAATAAATTTATTATTAAAAAAAAAGAAAAAAATAAATGCCGAGATTCAGAGGCGTGCCTTGGGGTCCTCCCAGTGAGCGAAGTGGGATGCGGGATGGGCTCGGATTTGAGGCATGGACAGTGCTGGGGTGCCATCTGGTGGCCATAGGACAGACGGACGAGGAGCATCAGCCCACTGGCCCCAGGAAGTGGGGGTGTCAGGAAGCCAACAAGCACACCTTTGGGGCCAGGTGGGGACACATACAGCAGCTCAGGGGTCTGGGGGAGTGAGGGGTACAGCCCCATAGGATGGGAGAAAACAAGCCTCTGCCATGGGGAAGAGGGAGATGGAAATCATCTCAAGAGGATAAGAGAGCCAGTGCAAAGGCCTTGGGATAAGAGCATTGTCCGTGTGTTCAAGGAACAGAGAGGCCAGAGGGGACAGAGTTAAGAGAGAAAGTCCAATAGGCATCAGGGAACAGATCATACGGGGCCCCATGAGCCACTGGAGGGACTTGGGCTTTCACTCCAAGAGAAATGGGAAGTGTCGCAAGGGTTTGAGCAGAGATGTGACGTGGCCTAGTTTGTGTTTTAAGTGGGTAATTGTGCCTGCCAGACGGACAAGAAACAGGTGAGGGACAATGTCAGAGTTTGGGGACATATAGGAGGACGCCACACCGTGACAGCGGGGAAGCGAGCACAGCTGGTAGGGTGGGGAGCTTGGGAGCCTAGGGCTGGGCCCTAGGGCTGGGCCGGGCATCCAGGGCAGCCAGTCCCCCACCCCCCAGCAGCCATCAGAGAATCCAGGTTCCCACAGGGAGGCTCCCTCCCCTGGGGGCAGCGAGTGATGGGCAGAGGGAAGCGCACCTGCTCCAGGTGAGTCGCGCTCCCTCGGGGTCTGGACGGGATCAGGGTCAATTTGATGGCTTTTATTCAGTATAAAGCTGCGTCACCTCTGGGGCCACCTCTGGGCTTCTATCCCAGGAGACAGGAGCCATACCCCAGGGTGCTGGCTGCAGGGTCCTTCAAGGACGATATAGTAACAAAGATGACCATGGTGTGCGACAAACACATTGTGTACAGCTCACGTAGTCACATGTGCAGAGCTGTGTCTGTCTGACTGTGTCTGTCACAGAGCGTCCTGGAGAACGTGGTGGGCTCTGTAGTGACCGAAGTCATCCTGGTGAAACCAAACTCCTACAATACTGGTGCCATTAAAACTAAAGCCACATGGGTATGCCTGGGTGGCTCCATGGTTGAGTGTCTGCTTTGGGCTCAGGGCATGACCCCGGGGTCCTGGGATCAAGTCCCACATCAGGCTCCCCACAGGGAGCCTGCTTCTCCCTCTGCCTGTGTCTCTGCCTCTCTCTGTCTCTGTGTCTCTCATGAATAAATAAATAAAATCTTAAAAAAAAAAGTCAAAGCAGGAGAGGTTTCATGGAAGAGGTGCCCCTCCGGTATTGGCCCTCAAGAAATGAGTGGGATTTCGGCAGGTGCAATCTTACAAACGGGGACGGGGGTGAAGAGGTCCACGGACCGTAAGCACCTGCAAAATCTCCAAGAGCTCCGCGTGCCGCATCCCTGTGCACACCCATCCTCGCTCGGTCTCATATCCTACAAGCTGTTGTTACTACACCCGTCGTACAGATGCTGACACCTGAAGGCCAGCAAGGTAAGTGACTCAGCCAAGATGACAGAACCTCAAAGGGCAGAGCCAACCTGGTTGCGAAGCCCGTGCTTCCCCATCTGACCTCTGACCTGGAAGTTACTGCCCTAGAGGAAGGAAGGGCCTGGACCAGGGTGTCCGGACAGCTGGCCCCCTGCCCTGGCCAAGCCACTGCCCCACGGGGTGATACAAGCAGGTCCCCTTGCTTCTCTGGGCCTCTGCGTGCCCCCTACTTCCCATGCCCCATCCCAGCCACCGACAGGCCTGACGTTAAAGGATTAGTCCAGGACGCGCACACCCCAAGTCTGAGAGCCTCAGGGCACCAACACTGACACGGGGGCTCGCACCCCAACTCAGACACCCAGGAGGAGAGGGGACAAGGCAGCAGGCAGCCACAGAGGTCTCTGGGCTTGTGTGCACTTGGGGGGCATACATCTCTGCTCCTGTCCTACTCTATCAGCTTCTCTCTCTCTCTCTCCCTCTCTCCCTCTCTCTCTCTGCATGGCCTTCGCCTGCAAGACCCGAGGTCTCCTTATCACCCAGGATCCGAGCAGCTCCCCTTGTGATTAATCAAAAAGTAAACATTTGGGGTTTGCCCTAAAATGTGAATATCTAGGGACCCAGCTCCTAAAGCCCTCAGGATCTCAGTCTGTGTGCTAACAACATGGCAGGTGGCAGCCCCCCCACCCAGACCCCAGAGCTGCAGGGTTGGGGATGCTGCTCACCCAAACACCAAGGCAGGATCTCCAGGCAGAGGGGCCCAGAGAAAGCAGAACCCCAAGGCCAACATCTGAATCAATTGCACATATGAAATAGAAGAAGAGCCACAAAACCCCTAAATACTGGGGGTTCTGAGTTTCCGTTTTGGTGGGCATGTGGGGTGGTCTCGGGGGGGCTGAGCTGCGCCAACCTTGAGCAGTTCATGTCAGAAGTGAATGGAGTGGCAGGACGCCGTGCTGGGGACGGGATCTGGAGAGTCAGTGTCATGGGTGTCCCTCTGCACACCTTTCCTTCCACTGTCCAGCACCTCAGGGTCCCCCACCCAGGGGCTCAATCCCGCCAATCTAGCAGCCAAGCGAGGCTCAGAGGAGGGAAGGGGCTGCCGGAGGACACGCTGTGCAGCCTCCTGCAATCAAGCCATCTCCAGAAACAGTTATGCAACAGGTGATGGGCGGGTGAATGTCGCTGCCCCAGCACTCCCTGACTCCTGCCAGTCGGACAAAAGAGGAAGACAGCCTGTGCCTGAGTCCCCTGAGGCCTGGCTCCGGGGCGATGGGGAAGTGGGGGAGCCCTTCTGCTCTCGGGCAGGAAGCCAAGGGCCCGGACAGCAGGCAGCCCCCCAACCCCCCGGGCAGGGAAAGCACACCCAGGCGCCTCCAGGAGAGGGCAGGGGCTGGGAATGCACACCTGGCTGCTCCTGGGACAGGGCAGGGGCCGGGAGGGCTTGGGTACAGCCTTTCAGTCAGGAGTTGCCCTGGTGACATGGTGGCTCACGGGGCCCCACCCATCCTAAATGCCCCCCACGCCCCCCCCAGGCTGACGTCCACCTGCCCCAGAGCCCACGCCCTGGGGCAAGTAGCCACCAGCTCCAGCTGGTTGGTACCAGCTCCATGCCACCAGCTCCAGCTCCGGTGACAAGCTCGTGGGGGGCGCTGGGTGTCCCGTGGGCCTATACCCCCACTGCGGAGGTTGCCCCGCCCCTTGGCTGGCACACCCAGCCCAGTTTCCTCTGGGTGACTCAGTGTGTGGTGCTCGCTCCGGGGCCTGCGCCAAGGCAGATCTCCTGTCGGTGTCCCACCACCCAGAGGGGCCCCAAGAGGCCAAGTCGTGCTCGGTCTGGAGCTCAGTCCACTCCTCAGTACCACCGGGGCTCAGGCAAGGACCCCAGGAGCACAGAAGGGTAAGTGTCGGGCACATCCCGGTCCCCCACCTGTGCTCCCCTCTGCTCTCCTGGCCACCACCCTGCGCACCCAACCATACCTCTTCTGTGTCTCCTGGGCCCTCCGGGCTCCTCCTTCTGGGGGCTTCTCCTCCCACACTCCTTGGCTCCCCGCACCTGCACAACGGGCTCTGAGCGCTGAACAGGAGTTCACCAGGCACAGAGGAATGATCCCAGGGGGAGCCTTGCACTAGTCAGGGGATGGGCAGAGGGGGAAGACACGCTGGCCTCTGCCCGCCTGACACCCCTCTGCACCTGCCACCAGCCTCGCCTCTGTGGACGTTGTGGAGGGCCCCCAGCAGGGTGGAGATGGCCTGCAGAGTCCAGTGGCGGCTGGCCTGGTACCTGGAGATGATGGGGAAGGAGGAGCTAAAGGAGTTCCAGCTTCGGCTGTTGGAACAGCCGTTCTGGGGGGACCCTCCCCACGCCCTGCGGGCCCAGCTGGGGAAGGCACGCAGCATGGAGGTGGCCTCGCGCCTGGTGGCCCAGTATGGGGAGCAGCAGGCCTGGGTGCTGGCCCTCCGCACTTGGGAGGAAATGGGCCTGAGCCGGCTCTGTGCCCAGGCCCGGGCAGAGGCAGGCTTGATGTCGGGTGAGTACAAACACCCCCTGTCCACTGGCCATCTCCCAGCCCCTTACCTCCTGGGAACCCCCACCCCTGAACCCCCTGCTAGGCCTTCCTCTGGGCAGAGACTCGGGACCCCTCTCCTAGCCAGGTATGTTCCCAGGCTGCTGTGTGGTCCCTACGGCACCTGGAGAGAAAGGGCTGGTGTCCAGAAGGGCAGGGGTGGGATAAGCCCCCAGCTCCCCAGGGAGCACCTGCCCCACCTGGGACATAAGCTCCTGGCTCTCAGGGCACCTGCCTGGCCTGGGTTGTAAGCCCCCAGCTCCCAGGTACACCTGCCCCACCTGCATTGTAAGCGCAGACTCAGGATTCAGGGGCAGCAGGCGCCAGCCCAGCACTTCCCCATCGGGCAAGCCCCTCAGGCCTCTCTGCCTCTGTTTCTGCATCCGTGAAATGGGATTGTGAGAGCCGTCTCTGTGGACTGTGAGAGCGCTAACGAGATAATGCACGTGAGACCCTTAGCACAGAGCCCGATGCCTCATGAGTCTCCATAAACACAGTCCCGGCCCCTCCCGGTGACAAACCCTGCCACCCACATCTGCCTCCTGCAGCCGCACACCCCCCATCCCCCGGCTCCCCGATGGCACCCAGCATGCAGTCCCCAAACTCACCTATCTCCACTGAGGTGCTGAGGTTCGTCCAGGACCCAAGGACAAGGAATTCGGGACAGCCACTGCTGCCGAACACATCTGGACACATGTGGAATGGTAAGCCTGGCTGTGCCAACCCGGGCACCCCTACGGGTCCCTCCCCCAAGTAAGCGTGTGGCTGCATGGGGCTCTCAGTGGACAACAGAGGAAGGAAAAGGATGGGGGAGCCAGGCTGGGACAGTGGAAGCAGAAGGCCTACAAATGATCTTCTGAGAGGTTCCAGTGTTGAGTGACACCCCATCCCAAGTGAGAGATGGGGACCCACGACCCAGGCAAGGTGAGCAGCTGGTCTTACCCCGCCGGGTGTCACATGGGACATGGCCCTTGCCCAGGCAGAGCTAAGCTGGATATCCTGATGGACTCCCAGGATCCCTGGGGTCAGAGTGGTCTAGAAAGTTCCAAGGTAGACTCTGCTCCCCAGATGCACCCCGAGGGGAGGGCAGGTGCATTCCTCAGCCCCACGTAGTTCCCTCTCCCAACTTCTCTTATTTCAGCTTCCACCATCCTGAGTCACCCAGGCCAAAGCACTCTTTTTTTTTTTTTTAAGATTTATTTTGAGAGAGGGGGTGGGGTGGCAGGGAGGAGCAGAAGAAGAGAATCCCAAGCAGATACCCTCTACCCACCCCCGTCCCCCAGCCTGAGCACAGAGGCCGTCCAGGGCCTCGATCTAACAACGCTGAGCTGAAATAAAGAGCCTGACACTCAACCCCTGGTACCACCACCCCAGGCACTCCCACCCAGGCCTAGATCTTAACCACACCCTGCCTCTTCCTCTTCTCTTCCCAGTCCCAAGTGGCTGCCTCGGGCTGGTGCACACTCACCCATGCAGATGAGGCTGGAACCTAGAACCAGCCATTCCTGCCACCACCCTGGGGAAGTCCCTACTGCTAATCTCGTAGCTCTTCTGCTCTCCCCCCTTTGCCTCTACACCCCCAAGCTCCAGCTCCACTTCCCTCATTCCCCCTGACCTCATCTGCTTGGTGTGTGATGAAGCAAGTTGCTTCTTCCCCCTCCCCAGCCTATGTCTCACCTTCCCCGCCCAAGCCCTTGAGCATGCAGTGCAGCCCTGCTGACGTGCTGTTGCAAAGAGGGTCCAACTGGTCCCATCTCACCGCACAAAGGCCCCATGGTGTCCCCGCCAGCACCCCCATCCCACAGTGCCATGTCCCCCTGGCTCAACCCTGTGATGACCGCAATACAGGGCAGTTCTGCTCGGCAGCCCCAACTAGCTGGTGCCAGGCTTAGATGCCACCTGGTAAGCACCTATCCATCCTGGGAAGGAGGCGCTGACCCCACCGGGAGGCTTATCAGAATCTCTCTGCCCAGGGCAGGCTGGGTGGCTCAGTGGTTTAGCGCCACCTTCAGCCCAGGATGTGATCCTGGGGTCCTGGGATTGAGTCCCGCATCGGGCTCCCTGCATGGAGCCTGCTTCTCCCTCTGCCTGTGTCTCTGCCTCTCTCTCGCTCTGTGTCTCTCATGAATAAATAAATAAAATCTTTAAAAAAAAAAAAAGAATCTCTCTGCCTAATAATAGATGTTCTCACCCGAAGGACGTTTCAGAGCAGTGAGTAAGACAATAAAATTGTCTATATCTTTAGGACTCTTTTTGGCAATAGTATTGTCAAGATAGAATTCACTCATTTAAAGGGTACAACCCAGTGGTGTATCATATACACAGAGTTGTGCGACCCTTGGCAGCATCAATGTTAGAACGTTGTCACCGTCCTCTAAAGAAACAACACCTGGGGCACCTGGGTCGCTCAGCGGTTGAGCATCTGCCTTCAGCTCAGGTTGTGACCCTGGGATCCTGGGATCGAGTCCCATATCAGGCTCCCCGCATGGAGCCTGCTTCTCCCTCTGCCTGTGTCTCTGCCCCTCTGTCTCTCAGTCTCTCTGGAATAAATACATAAAATCTTTAAAAAAGAAAAGAAAAAACAGCACCTTACAGTATTTTAAATCCAGGATTCCTGGGCAGCCCCGGTGGCTCAGCGGTTTAGCGCCGCCTTCAGCCCAGGGCATGATCCTGGAAACCTGGAATCGAGTCCCACGTTGGGCTCCCTGCATGGAGCCTACTTTTCCCTCTGCCTGTGTCTCTGCCTCTCTCTCTCTGTGTGACTATCATAAAAAAAAAACTAAAAGAATAAATAAATCCGGGATTCCCAACACCCATCCCAAAGGTTCGCAGTGAGAGTTCAGAGCAGATGGATGCTTGGCATACAGCACTGTCCTTCCCGTCCTTCCCCCAGGAGACCCTTCCTTGTGCAAGTACCAAGGCCTTCCAGACTCCCCAGAGTTTCAAGGTTCACCACACCAGGAGTCACCCAGTGCCCCCATGCCCACGGCAGTGCTAGGGGGCTGGGAGGCCCCACCTCAGCCCAGCCCAGTGCCCAGGAAGCAGGAGGCGCCCAAGGCTGGGTGGCCCGTGGCTGGAACATCTGGAAACCACAACCCAGGTGAGGCCTTGTGGAGCTCCTGGAGATGGGTGAACGGTGCCGAGGTGTGGGCCGGGTGGGTGTGCTGAGGACGGGGGTCGTGAGTCCATCCAAAATGTGCTCCTGGCTTCCCTCCATCGGGCTGAGCTGCTGCTTCTCAGTGGCCCCTGGAAATTACAGTGCAGGTGTGTTACCTCATACAGGATACAAATCAGGCTCTGTGCCCAGTGCTCCCCTTGCACGCTCGCTCAGATGTCACAGACCTCACTGCTGGGGAGAAATGTCTCCACCCCCCCATTGCACAGGTGAAAGAAACAGATCTCAAACAGGTAAGACGGCAGTTTCTGGAGGCAGGGAACTCTCTGATGCCGCAGTCCTCACCTTTAACCTCCACATCACATGCCCTCTGCTGTCTGGGTGAGGAGGACAGTCCTGGGCTCACAGGCTCACTGACGCCACCCAGGATCTTAGCCACCGCCAACCTGTCCCATTAGAGCTGACCCCAATGTCAAGGGATGTACACTCTTGACACCTGAGGCATGGTAGGTTGAAAGGGTACTTTCCAAATCTGGGTAGAAGTAAACTTGTGGGGCTTGGTCCTGAAATGTGTCCGGCCAAAGCTCAAAGTGATGGACTGAATTAAGTTGTTACACCACATCTGTCCAGAAAAGGAAGGAAGGGAGGGAGGAAGGAAGGGAAGGAGGAGGGAGGGAGAAAGCGAGGAAAGAAGAAAGGAAGGAAGGACGGGCTTTTTACATAGAACATTTTACAGAAACATACATGTGTAATAACCTTAAAATGAAGCAAGTATGAAAGCCACAAAGACTAATTATCTGCAAACCATTTACTATTCATTGATTTCAGGCTCCCGAGCCACCAGGGCAGAAAGGGAAATGTAATAGGGTCACATGATACTTGTTGCTCAAAAAAGAAAAAAAAAAATCAAGAGAAACAGAAGTTTCCCCCTGATTCTAAAGTCCCGATGTTTTCCAGCTTCCTTAGGGTGTGATTGGCTAATAGACTGGGATTCAAAGTGTCCCCAGTGATGATTCGACAGACTTACACGTTGTGAAATGATCAGCACAGTCCAGGTCACTAGCACATCCATCAGTTCACATACCCATGTGCGTACATATGCATGTGCGGCCCACGGTGAGAACCCATAAGGCCTGCTCTCTCCACAAACCTCCAACGTGCAGCACACTGGGAGTAACTGTATGGTCACCAAGCTGTACACTAGGCCCTCAGGACTTAGTCACCTCCTAACTGAAGGCTTGTCCCCGTTCCCCATGCCCCTAGCCCCTGGCCTCCCACATTCCACTCTCCTCTGCTTCTATATGTTGGACTTCTGGGTTTCTTTCTTTTTCTTTTTTTTTAACATCCCACACTGAAATGATCCTATATATTTCTCTTTCTCTGTCTGCCCTATGTTACTTAAGCATCATACCCACCCACGCCCCAAGCTCATCCATGTTATCACAAATGGCAGAATTTCCTTCTTTTCCATGACTGAGTTCCCTGTACATATATGTGCCCCATTTCCTCTGTCCATGTAGCCGCCGGAGGACACACCAAGGCTGTTCCCATGTCTTGCCTATTGTGACGAATGCTGCAGTGAGTGTGCGGGTGCAAGGCATCTTCAGGACAATCGATTCTTTGTTTCTTTGTAAATACCCAGAGGAGGAATTCCTGGGTCCTATGGTAGTTCTATTTTTTTTTTTTTTTGAGGAAATTCTAGACTGTGGTCCTCCTTCCCACCAACAGCACGCGACGGTTCCCTTTTCTCCACCTCTTTGCTGACATTTGTTATCTCTTGTGTTTGGTTTTTGTTTTTTTAAATCACTTGTGCTTTTGACGACAGCCTCCCAGACAGGAGTGAGGTGCTATTTCATACACATTTCCCTGGCAATGAGTGATGTTGAAAACCTCTTCGTGTACCCTTTGGCCATTTGCACATCCCCTTTGGGAAAATATGTCTATGCGTCTCCTTTGCTCATTTTTAATCAGATTATTTGGGTTGTTTTGTGGTTAGGTTTGCAATTTTGTTGTTGGGTTGTATGCGTTCTTCATATATGTCTTATATCAATCCCTTACCTGATATGTGGTTTACAAATATTTTCCTCCATTCTATAGGTTGCCTTTTCATTTTATTGATCATTTCCTTTGCAGTCCAAAAGCATTCGGATTCGATGTGCTCCCACTTTTGTATTTTTGCTTCTGTTTCTTGTACTTTTGGTGTTATATCCCAAAAAAATTATTATCAAGGACCTTTTCCTCTATATTTTCTTCTAGGAGTTTTATGGCTTCAGAACTTACATTTAGGTTCTGAATCCATTTTGTGCTAATTTCTGTGAGTGCTGCTGTAAGGTAGGAGTTCAGTTTCACTCTTTTGCACATAGATATGCAGTTTTCCAACATCATGTATTGAAGAGATGATCTTCTCCTCATTGAATATCTCGGCTCCCTTGTCAAATATCATTAACCATATACGTGTGGGTTTATTTCTGGGCCTTCAGTTCTGTTGCATTGATCTATGTGTCTCTTTTTTTAAGATTATTTATTTATTTATTCATGAGAGACACACACAGAGAGAGAGAGAGAGAGAGAGAGAGAGAGAGAGAGGCACACATACAATCAGAGAGAGAAGCAGGCTCCATGCAGGGAGCCCAACACGGGACTCGATCCCGGGTCTCCAGGGTCAAGCTCTGGGCTGAAGGCAGTGCCAAACCCCTGAGCCACCTGGGGTGGCTTTATGCCAGTACCATACCTTTTTAATGACTGCAGCTTTGTAATAGTCTTTGAAATCAGGAAGTGTGATGGCTCCCAGCTTTGTTCTTTTTTCTCAAGATTGCTTTGGCTGTGAGATTTCTGTGATTTTGTAAGAATTTTAGGACTGCATTTTTTTCATGTGTATGAAAAATGCCATTGGAATTTTGATGGGGATACCACTGAATCTGTAGATTGCTTTGGGTCATATGGACTTTTTAACAATATTAATTCCTCCAATCCAGGAATGCAGAATATCCTTCCACTTATTTGTGTCTTTAACACAAATAAGGATTGGCTTTAATTCTTTAAATATTTTGTAGAATTCATCAGGGGAGACATCCGGTCCTGGGTGCTCTTTGTCGGAGGATGCTTATTTACTGATTCAATCCCCTTACTGGTTACAGGTCTGTTCCATTTTCATAATTCTTCGTGATTCAGTCTTGGAGGTTGTATGTTTCTAGGGATTTATCCATTTTTTTTCTAGTTTTCCACTTTGTTGGCATATGATGACTCACAGCAACCTCGTGACCCTTTGTCTCCTCGCTTTCAACTGTAATGACTCCCCTTTCTGGTTGTGTTTGAGTCTTTTCTCCTTCTTTTTATTTTCTTAGTCTAGCTAAAGGTTTGTCTATATTGTTTATCTTTTTTTAAAAAAGATTACTTCTTAAGGGCAGCTCAGGTGGCTCAGCAGTTTAGCGCCACCTTCAGCCCAGGGCCTGATCCTGAGAACAGGATTGAGTCCCATGTCAGAATCCCTGCATGGGGCCTGCTTCTCCCTCTGCCTGTGTCTCTGCCTCTCTCTCTCTTTCTCTGTGTCTCTCATGAATAAATAAATAAAATCTTTTTTAAAAATTACTTCTTAGTTTGGTTTGTCTTTTTTTTCTCTAGCCTCTCTCATTTATTTCTGCTCTGATCTTTGTTATTTCCCTCCTTCGGCTAATTTTGGGCCTAGTTTACTTTCTCTAGTTCCTTGCAGTGTAAAGTTAGACTGTTTATTCGAAGTCTTTCATTCTTAACGTAGGCATACATCACTATAAACTTTGCTCATAGACTTCCGTTTGCTGCAGACCTCTTGACCTCTAATTCTGCCCCTGGGGATATGTTTTGGTATGCTGTATTTGGACTTTCATTTGTCTCAAGATACTTTTTTATTTCCCTTTTAATTTGTTTTTTTAACCCATTGATCATTTGAGAAGGTTGTTTAGTTTCTGCTTATTTGTATGTTTTCCCAGTTTCCTCCTTTTAGTGATTCCTAATTTCATATCACTCTGGTTGGAAAAAATACTTGATATAATTTCAGTTTCTCAAACTTATTGAGACTTGTTTTATGATCTGTCCTGGAGAATGACCTATGTGCATTTGAGAAAAACATGCATTCTGCTGCTATTGGCTGGAGGGTCCTTTAGGTCTAATACACATGTTCTATTTGGTCTAATGTATGGTTCAAGTCCAGTATTTCCTTAATGATGTTCTGTCTGGATCACATCTTCTTGTTGAAAGTGGGGTATTAGAATTCCCCTGCTATTATTGTGCTGCTATCTATTCCTACCTACAGATCTTTTAATATTTGCTTTGATAAATTTAGGTGTTATAACAACCTGATGAATTATTATATAATGATATTCTTTTCCTCTTATTGCACTTTTTTAAAAAAGATTTATTTATTCGAGAAAAAGAGAGGAAGAGACACAAGTAGAGAGAGAGAAGCAGGCAGAGGGAGAAGCCAGTTCCATGCAGGAAGCCTGACGTGGGACTCAATCCTGGGTCTCCAGGATCACGCCCTGGGCTGAAGGTGGCACTAAACCTCTGAGTCACCCAGGCTACCCTCTTATTGCACTTTTTGACGTAAAGTCTATTCTGTCTAATATAAGTATAGCTACTCCTGCTCTATTTTAGTTTCCATTTGCTTGGAATATCTTTTTCCATCCCTTCACTGTAGCCTAAGTGTGTCCTGAAAGCTGAAATGAGTCTCTTTTAGACAGTATGTAGTTGGGTCTTGTTTTGGTTTTTGTCAGGTTTGTTTGTTTTGTTTTGTTTTGTTTTTTTGTACTTTATTCAGACATTCTATGTCTCTTGATTGGAGAATTTAATCCATATACATTTAAAGTAATTATGGATAGGTAAGGATTCACTGTTACCATCTTGTTTGTTTTCTGGCTATTTTTGCCTTTCTTTTATTCTATTCTTATTCTCTTGCTGTCTTCCTTTGTGATCTGATGATTTTCCATAGAGGTATGCTTTGATTCCTTTCTCTTCATCCTTTGTGTATCTACAATAGGTTTTTGCTTTGTGGCTACCATGAGGCTTACATAAAGCATCCTATAGATTTAGCAATCTATTTTAAGATGATAGCAACATAATTATGATCACATACAAAATTCTACCATTTAACTTCCATACATGCACACACACATTTTATATTCTTGATGTCATAATTTGCATCTTTTTATATTGTGTACCCATTAACAAATTATTTTAACTAGTTATTTTTAATACTTTTGTATTTTAGCCTTTATACTGGATTTCAGTGATTTACACATCACCATTACAGTATTAAGAGCATTCTGAATCTCACTCTACACTTGCCTTCACCAGTGAGTTATAGTTTCACGTATCTTCATGTTCACTAGTGGTTATGAGTTTTTGTTTGTCTAGGAAAATATCTCACTTTCGTTTCTGAAGAACTGCTTTGCCAGGTCAAGTACTTTTGGTTGGCAGTCTTCTCTCAGGGCTTTGAATGATACATCAGCCCACTCTGTCCTGGCCTGCAAAGATTCTGCTGAGACATCTGCTGAAAGCATTACGGGAGTTCCTGATATAGATGAGTCTGTTTTCTTGCTGCTTTCAAAATTCTATCTCTGGGCTTTTTGTTGTTACTTTGTTTTTTGTTTTGAGGTGGCGTTTTTTTTTGGTTTGTTTTTTTGTGTGTGTGTGTTTGTTTGTTTGTTTGTTTTGCAGTTTTATTATATGTATAAGTGAAATCCTCTTTGGTCTGTATGGGGACCTATGAGCCTCATGTACCTGGATGTTCATATCTTTCCCCAGCCATGGGAAATTTTTAGTCACTATTTCTTTGATAAGCTTTCTGTCCCTTTCCCTTTCTCTTCTCCTTCTGGGACTCCCATTATGCAAATGTTACTTTACTTGGTAGTGTCCCATAATTCACATAGGCTTTCTTCACTCTTTTTTATGCTTTATTCTTCATCCTCC
Source organism: Nyctereutes procyonoides (assembly GCF_905146905.1). NCBI lineage: Eukaryota > Metazoa > Chordata > Mammalia > Carnivora > Canidae > Nyctereutes > Nyctereutes procyonoides. The sequence goes on along the minus strand of NW_026575140.1, from coordinate 58,332,507 downwards.
TCTGATGGGATGACCTGCCTCCAAGTTTACAGGGTCTTCCCTGCCTCCTTAGGCTTGATCACATGTATTATTGATGCTCTCCATTGCATGTTTATTTTTTCATTTCATTCATTGTATTCTTCAGCTCCAGAATTTCTACTTGTTTCTTTTTTATGATTTCTGTCTCTCTGTTGAACTTCTTTTGTTCACATGTCATTTTCCTAGTTTCACTGAATTGTCTCCCTGTGCTTTCACATAGCTTTCTGAGCTTCCTTGAAATAATTATTTTGAATTCTTTGTCTGGCAATTCACAGATCTCCATTGGTGGAGGGTGGTGATTGCTGGAAAAGTATTGTGTTCCTCTGGGATGTCATATTTCCTTATCATCTCATGTTTCTTGCAGCTTGGTGTTGATATCTGTGCATTTGATGAAGCTTTCACCTCATCCAGACTTTATGGACTGATTTTGGTGGGGAAAGGCCTCATCTGTGGGTGGAAGTGAAGGCACAGACTGGGTAGAGGTCACAGTTCTGGTTCCAGAAAGGCTCTAGTGATTTCCATATACTTTCATCATCTGAGGTCAGTGTCAGTGAAGATGGAAGTGGTCCTTGGCAGCCAAGGCTGCTGGGGACCTCCTGACGTCTTATTTTGCCCCTGTGGATATCATGGCCAAGAGGATCCCATTTGGCACTGGTTGCAGCTTGGAGGCACCCTCATGGTGGCGTTCTGATGCACAGTCATGTACAAAGTAACCACAGAGCTGGAGTTCAAAGCATGAATGCACACAGAGCATTCACAGCTCTGGGGTCCCAGCCTTGTATAGACTTGGGGAGGCTAGCCCCCTTGGTTCCAGAACAACGTACCATCAGCACTTTCGGGAAGGGGGGCTCAGCATTATCTCTCTCCTACCCCTCATCCCTGCCCAGAGGAGTCCATTGTGGCAATGGCTGTTAGGTTACCTCCATGGCAGAAGCCTCTGGCATCCACTATATATCAGGCCACTGAAGTCCACACCTACAAACACTATGGGGTCCTCTTGCAGAGAGTCCACAGTAGGATCACTGAGGTCTTCAGCTGCAAAGACTGCTGGTTCCTCCCTAGAGCAGACCCCTAGGCACCACAATGGCACCTGTTGTATGGCTGATATTTGTCATCCTCACCCTTCTTCATTGTCCCTACCCTTCCCCAGATGTCTATGCGAGGCTGATCGCCCCAGTAATCCTTTTATTTTGTGGTTATCCTTTTTCTGCACTGTGTTGCTGTAGGTTCTTAACTGAGTTATTGGGCCCACCTGAAGCTATTTGCATTCATGAATCGGTAGCTATCTAATTGTTTTGTGTGTGGTGGGGTACAAATACTCCTACTCCCCATCCTGCTAATGTCAGTTCCCCCCAATTCTAAATTATAAATGACTGCCTTAGCTGGAAAACATGAATAAAATAATATCCCAACAACAGTTCCATAGCAAGTGCAAAACCCACACGGTGTTCCTTTTGACATACAAAGAGTAAAAGTAGGCAAGGTTCTTTGTGTACAAGAGAAAACAGTAATATTTTAGGCTTTTGGGGGCACACAGGCCCTACGGCAACTCTTTCACTCTCCATCGTAGCCTCAAAGAAGACATAAACAATATCTAATCCAGTAGGCATGGCTGTGATGCCATGAAACTATATGGACACTAAATTCTGAATTTTATTAAATTTTCACATGCAGTGAGAAGTTCTTTTTATTTTTTTCACCTGTTTAAAAATGTTAGCAACCATTCTTAGGTTATAGGTTTTACAGCAGGTGTCCAGCTGGATTTGGCTGGTGTTTGCTAACCCCCATCCAAGTGTATTGTTAGAGGTACTAGTGGTAGAGGGAGGGTTTTTAGAATATAACTGAATAAAGAGGGTTTAGGTCTGTGGCATGCTAACAGATCCACAGGATGTTCTGGAGAACATGGCACCAAGAAAAAACTAAGCACTTTCTAGGGAACTCAGGCAAATGCAGGGCCCTGAGTGGGGCAACCCATAGCCAGGACCCAGAGTGGCCACACTGATGCTCCTAGAAGATTGTCAAATTTCCAGAAATGTTCTCACAAGTGACAATAAAAACAGGTCTATAGGTTATGACTTCAGAAATGGAAGTGACCCTTACCTCTGAAGTCAATCTATGCCTTTAATATCCAATGCAAATGCATTGGGTACAAATGCCTTGGGTGTTAAAGGCCTGGATTGGCCACATGTCCTACTGTCCCCCCAGATTCTTCTCAGCACACTGACAAAGGTAGGAAAGGTGCCCTCAACTCTGGAAGCCCTGCAGGTTTCCAAAATGAGCTGAGCCTCAGGACCCAAAGGAGTCACTTGTATCATCTCTAAAAGTTGCCAAAGGAGAGAAGTGAGAAGTGCCTGGTATATTCTGAGGGGAAGAAGGACATGGGGGTTTAACAATTATTCCAGGTGGAATCTAAAAGAGGATCCTGAGGCCCCTCCCTGGGGGACATGTCAGCCCCTCACAGCTCACAAAACACCTTCCCGTCTGTCTCAGGCCAGTTCCCTAAGAGATGGACCCTGAGTGGGGGTGTGAGTACAGGTTGTTAACTGGGAAAGATACTCCCCAAAAGCAATAGTAGGAGAGAGAAGAAGTGAAACAGAGAAGGAAAGAAGCCAAAGCAACCTGCCTTTTGGGGAAGGTGACCCTGGGAGGAACTGAGATTTGATGTTGCTGGGATCTATGCAGGACTGTGTAGAACACACCTCAGAGTTCTCTCTCCTGGGGGCAGGGTACCGCCACCTGCTGTTAGTCCAGGGCTCCTCCTGGAGCACTGACCCCTCCAGCATTCCTAGCCTGCCCCAACCAAGGGCTGGGAGACAGCCACAGGTGCAGCCAGAAGGACATCCTTGGCCTGGGCCTCGGTGGTAGGAGCTGAAGGTACTGTCAGCAGCCAACGTTATCTCCTTCTGTCCTCTGTGACCTCCTGCAAAGACATGTCACGACCCCCAGTTTATGGGTAAGGAAACTGAGGCCCAGTGGGGCAAATGGCTTAGCCCACAGGCTTCAGGAGAACAGAGTTGTGTGTGTTTCATTCCTTCTTTACTCTCAGCCTTTGGAGCAGCACCTGGCACAGAGTAAGCCTTTGATGAATATCTACGGTGTGAAGGAAAGTCACCAGGGAATGTGATTTGGTCAGGTCAGGGCAAGCTGGGGTTTCCTTCCTGTAGCCCATGCTCCAACCACTATATAGGTGAGAACATGCCAGCATCGGCAGCCAGCACAGCACAGTGGCTTGGTGGGGATGCCCAGAGCAGATGCTGAGTGGATTAATGAGTGAGCTCAGGGGCAGATCTGTTCCATATCTTTTTTTTGTGTTAATGTTTTATTTATTTATGATAGGCATACAGTGAGAGAGAGAGAGAGAGGCAGAGACACAGGCAGAGGGAGAAGCAGGCTCCATGCACCGGGAGCCCGACGTAGGATTCGATCCCGGATCTCCAGGATCACGCCCTGGGCCAAAGGCAGGCGCTAAACTGCTGCGCCACCCAGGGATCCCTGTTCCATATCTTTATGTCCCATCTTTCCCTCCCTTAGCAGGAATCACAGAAAGGTATCAGCACCAGAAGAGAAAGAAGCCCTACACCACATGGTCATGGGAAGACAAGAACCTGCACCAGATATTCATACAGCTGCTGCTTCTGCATCAACCTTACCCTAGAGGCCACGAGTCCCTAATCAAGGGAAGATGGCACCATGGGGCAGAGAAGCAAGGACATTTGATTGAGGTCGAAGACCTATTTGGCCCAGGCCTAGGTGCCCAGGAAGAGCCCCAAACAGTCATACTGCACGGGGTTGCAGGCATCGGGAAGTCAACACTGGCCAGGCGGGTAAGGATGGCATGGAAGGAAGGCCGGCTCTACAAGGACCGCTTCCAACATGTCTTCTACTTCAACTGCAGAGAGCTGGCCCGGTCCGAGACCATGAGCCTCAATGAGCTCATCACCAAGGCCCAGGCCGCCCCTGTACTTCCCGCTGAACAGATCCTGTCTCAGCCAGGGCGGCTGCTCTTCATCCTCGATGATTTGGATGAGCCAAGATGGGTCTTGGGGGAGCAGGAGTCGGAGCTACATTTGTCCTGGAGCAAGCAGCGGCCAGTGCACGCACTGCTGGGCAGCTTGCTAGGCAAAACTGTGCTTCCCGAGGTGTCCCTGCTGGTTACAGTGCGGACCACAGCTCTGCGGAGGCTTGTTCCCTCTATGGGGCAGCCAAGTTGGGTGGAGGTCCTGGGGTTCTCCGAGTCCGGCAGGAGGGAGTACTTCTACAAGTATTTCAAGAACAAAAGCCAAGCCACCCAAGCCTTCAGCTTGGTTGAGTTAAACCCAACGCTGTTAACCATGTGCCTCGTGCCCTTGGTGTCCTGGCTGCTGTGCACCTGCCTGAAGAAGCAGATGCAGCGAGGAGAGGAGCTCTCACTGGGTTCATCCCAGACCACCACGGCCCTCTGGCTATACTACCTCTCCCAAGCTCTCCCAGCCCAACTCCTTGGGGCGCAGCTGAGGGGCTTCTGCTCCCTGGCCGCTGAGGGCTTCTGGCGGGGAATGAACCTGCTCAGCAGGAGGGACCTCAGGAAGCACGGGTTCGATGAGGCCACCATCTCCACTTTCTTAAAGACAGGCATCCTCCGAAAGCATCCCTCCCCTCTGAACTACCACCTGGCTCACCGCTGTCTCCAGGAGTTCTTTGCAGCCGTGTCCTGCGTGCTGGGGGGTGAGGATGGTGGAAGCCCTCACCCCGACAGCATCAGAGGGGCAGAGAAACTGCTAGAGGTGTATGAGGGACATGACCTGTTTGGGGCCCCAACCACACATTTCCTCTTTGGCCTTCTGAGTGAGCAAGGGGAGCGAGAGATGGAGGCGGTCTTCCAGCGCAAGCTGCCCTGGGAGAGGAAGCGGGACCTGCTGCGCTGGGCTGAGGCGGGGCTCTGGCCTCGGCTCTCCGCACCTCAGCCATGCTCTCTGCACTTGCTCCACTGCCTGTACGAGATTCAGGACGAGGACTTGCTCACACGGGCCATGGCGCATTTCCACGGGAGGAGCGTGTGTATCCAAACTGGCGTGGAGTTCCTGGTGTGCACTTTCTGCTTTAAATTCTGCTCCCACGTGAAAAGGCTTCAACTGAATGAGAGCCGGTGGGATGGACAAGCATGGAGGCCCTCCAGTGTGGTTCTGTGAGTCCCCCACACCACTCTGCCAGACCATGGCGAGGTCCTCCTCACCCCCGTGTGGGGCGCTGCAGCCGCTCCCACTCAGCCTGGTGCCAGGGGCCAAAGAACCCAAGTCGCCAGTGGCTTCACCAAATCTGAGCCCCGTTCCCTGACCACCTGAGAACCTCTGCAGCATCTTGCCTGTCCCTTTGACAACCGCCATCTTCTCTCCTGAGCACCTTCCTTCCCACCCCCCATGCTGGTCTGAGGTCCCCTCCATCCAGCCAGCTTGTCTCTGTTTCTCTCTCTCATGGAGAATCTACTCGCTCAGCTGCTTCAGGCAACCCCTTGGTGGCTGTTGACAATGGCGTTGGCCCTGAGACGTCCCTGTACCCCCGTCCCCTGAGAATGTGTATGCCTGAGAGTCTCTATTTTCCCCCCTGAAAAACTGGCTTGCTTCTTTTTGCCAATGATGCACTATCACTCAGCCTGAATCCCACCCTGTTTGAGATGATGGAGCAGATACTTTTTTTAAAAAAAGATTTTATTTATTTATTCATGAGAGACACACAGAGAGAGGCAGAGACACAGGCAGAGGGAGATGCAGGCAGGGAGCCCAATGCGGGACTCTATCCCAAGACCCTGAGATCATGCCCTGAGCCAAAGGCAGAAGCTTCATCAACAGAGATCCCGGGTGCCCCCAGTTTTTTGGCTGTGTTCAATTCTTTGGCAGATCTGAACTATACTGTATATTTTATTTTTTAAATTTTATTTTTTAAGTAATCTCTACCCTGACATGGGGCTCAAACCCATGTCCACCAGATCGAGTCACACGCTCCACCTACTGAGTCAACCAGGTGCCCAAGTTGTTATATCAATGCTGTCTTCCTGTGTGATGAGGAAGCCCGGCACAACCTCATTCTGAATGACCACATGGTCGATACTCCATGGGGAAGGCGCCATGACTGCTTTAACCATTTCTCTATTCCCAGGCATTAGGTTGTTTGTCCCTCTCCCCCTCCCCCAGGTTCAGCTGGGTCCCAGTCACAGATGCCTGCTGGCAGGTTCTCTTTTCCACTCTCCGGGCCTCTGGAAGCCTGAAGGAGCTGGACCTGAGTGGAAATCACCTGAGCCACCCTGCAGTTCAGAGTCTTTGTAAAGCCCTGAAATTCCCTTGCTGCCACTTGGAGACTGTGCGGTGAGTCTGTCCTGGGGTCTGCTCTGAAGCAGGGATGGGCAGGAGGAGACCTGAGGTGGAAGCTGACCGCACTTTTGACACTTCTATTCCACATTGTACCAGAGGGTCTATCCAGGACAAAGAGAAAGGGAAAGGGAAAGGGAAAAGGAAAGGGAAAGGGAAGGAAAGGAAAGGGGAAAGGAATAAGAAAAGAAAAAATGAAAGGAAGAATGAGAAAAGAAAAGAAAGGAAAGGTAAGGAAAGGAAAAAAAAGGAAAAGAAAAGGGAAAAAGGAAAAGAAAAATAAATAAAAGATTCCCCGACTAGAAAGGAAGAGATAAAACTAGTTATTTGAAGATAGCATAATCTTACGTATAGAAAATTGTAAGGAATCCACAGAAATAGCTATGAGAACTAATGAACAAATTCACCAAGATTTTAGGATAAAAGTCAATTGTGCTTCTACACACTAGCAATGAGCAATCAAAAAAAAAAAAAGAAATGAAGAAAACAACTCTTCTTTACAATAGCATCAAAAAGAATAAAAACATTTAGAAATAAATTTAACAAAAGAAGGGCAAGGCTTACATACCAAAAACTGTAAAACATGATGAAAAGAAATTAAATGAAAGCTTCACTAATGGGAGGAAATCCCATGTTCATGAATCGGAAAAAAAATGAATATCCTTATGTGGCGACACTCACCCAACCGCTGTACAGATTCAACTCGACCCGGATCAAAATCATACCTGCCTTTCTTGTGGAAGGGGTCGAGCTGATCCTAAAATTCATATGCAAGGATAAGCTTGCACATTGAGCATTGGGAGATCCCCCCCAACGTGTAATGCTCAGGAAAAGAAAAGCCAACAGAGAAGACTGAGAAGAAGCGGCCAGGGAGGTGAGAAGAACACCAGGAGGGCATGCTCCGTGGTGGTGCCTAGGAGGACAGAGGGCTCCAAGGACAGTGTGGCCAGCAGGGATCGCTGCTGCAGGGAAGCCAAGTAAAACAAGGGGTGAAAACTGTCCACCGTTGGATTCTGGATTTGAGATAGGGAAGTCATGATGGATGGTCTTAGCAGGAGCAGCTTTTGCGATGTGAGGGGAGCCAGCATCCAGAGTGAGCCATTCCAGTCTAAGCAGAGGCAGAGGCAGAAAATGAGACTCAATATCAAGTCTTGGGTGATAAAGAGGAGGGAAGAGTTAAAGCAGAGGGAAACGTGGGACCAGCTGACAATCCATGTGTGTGACCACTGGCCTGCATTTAAGAAGGGAAAGACCTGAATGTGAAATTCGACCATGAAAGGTACAGAAGGAGAATAGTAAGTGATGGCGTCAGGGAAGGAGTAGAGGGATCACTGGCCTTAGAGGGGAGGGAGCGCCTCCTCTACCGTATGAGGGAGGGAGGCAAGGTCGGACAGAGGGAGGGAGGCAGAAAAATGGTGGAGCTTGGGGTTAGCCAGAAGGATGCAGTGGAAGGTCGCATTTAGGATGTTGATGATGACGGCCGTGGAATCCAAACTAGATCCCCAGGGGAGCAAAGAAAAGGCAGTAGTAAGAGACGGAGCAGAAGTGGAGCCAACAGATTAAGAAGGCAAATCCAGCTTCGTATGACCTCCTTGTGACCTCCTGTGTCCCCTCCCAAAACCACTGCGACAAGAGCTGCCCAGGTCTGGCAGGAAAGACTTTTGAAAGAGATTTAGGAATCCTGGCCTCTACCTCTGACCTCTTGCCCTGGTGGAAAGATAGCTGTCCTCATTAGACAGCCTCATGAGGGTGTAGGCCTTCATCACCTCCATGTCCTTGTGGGCCTTCAGGAAAGAACCTATGAGCATGGCACAGCAGGGACAAGCATTTCTGTTTCCCCCAGTGACCAGAGCTGAAGACAAGTCCTGGGTGGGGTGAGGCAGGGCTGGGGATTTGAAGAAAGGGATCCACACAGTGCAACTCGAATGGCGGGTCTTTGGAGACAGGTGAAGCCACAGGAGAGACAGGTTTGTTGATGCCGAGATGGGTCGCCAAAGCAGAGATGCAACTGGCGGAAATGGGTGTGCCCACGAGTGGGAATTAGGACACGCCAGGCGAGGAAATGTCAGTCTAGGAGGGTGTGGCTGGTGAGAGGTGGCCGTCTGCAAAGGCGACCTTCAGGTATGAGATGCAATGGGCGTAACATGTGGAGACCTGTGCCAGCTGGACCCCTGGCTTTCTCGGACCACGGTCTGTATGGTTTGGGGTTGGGAGCAGACGGGGAAGGCAGAGATTGCCCAGGAAGATGTAACTAAGGGCCAAGGGCACACACAAAGCTGCCAGGTGGTGGGACATGTCCCTGATGCAGGGGACCTCAGACTCCAGGCCAGGCAAGGAAGTCCAGGGAAAAACTAGGAGGGAAAATCAGATCCTGTGGACATCAAGAGAGATGGGGATTTTAGCCTGGGGAGGGGGCGCCACCTTGAGCCTCCTCCCTCCTCGTCAAAGCCCTCATCACATCCCACGCCCCCTCCCTGCAGGCACCTGTCATGTGTACAGCCCTAGCTCCATACCCCACCCTGACACTCTCCTCTGGGGAATCCCAGAGGCTCCTCAAGCTCAGCCCTTCCCAAAATCAACTCTCTTCCCTAAGCAGAGAAAACCTGCCCCACCTGCTCAGGACCAGCTAATCAGTTTGCAGGACCCAATACAAAATGAAAATGCAGTGTCCCCAGCTCCAACATCAGGGGGGGAAAAGTGCCATTAAAGGTACTTGGATATAAAGTCTGTTTTCCTCTTCCACAAGCCCCAGTCTCATGGTGTTTCCCATGTGCTGTGTGATGTCAGAGTCCTTCCCACACACAGAGGTACAAGCAGGTGCGTGCACACCATCCCGCGGGCCAGCGTGCCCGCACAGCCCACCAGATGCCAGGTTTCTCCTCCCACCAGCTGCCAGACTCGTGCCCCAAAGGCGGTAGAAAGATAAAGGCAGACATCACCCCTGCCTGGTGATGGGAGACCCTTCCCCTCCGCCCGGCCGAGGACCACCACCCTGACTTGAAGCAGATGAGAGGACCCACCCCCACCCCTGCAAGGGCATTGCCAGGATGCACTAGGTATCCGGAGCAGTCCCCACTAGATCACCCAGCATGCCGCGAGGCCCCCAGCCCGGGGCATGGATGGCTGCCACCATGACTTCTTCCAAGGTGTCCAACCTGGATCTTCAGCATGTCTGATCCAGGCGCCACGGGGACAAGGGTCCATGAGCAGAGAGAAGAAGGCTAGGTGGGACCGTATGGCTTCGGGGGCAGAGAAGTGGGCGGCCGAGGGCTGAGCGCCTACTGTGTGCCAGACACCATCCTGGGCACTCAGGACAATGGCCAGGAACAGAAATGGGCACAGGTCCTTGCTCAGGGAGCTTACTCTCTGGAAGCCGGGGGCGCGGGGGGGTGGGGCGGCCAGGAAGCCGGCTACGTGGCCAGGGAGGGCCGTGCAGGTTAGTAGAGATGGTGCTCACGCGAGACCTCACCGAGGTGAGACGCAAGGCAGGTGGGAGACGAGCCTCCGGCCATCAGCCGAGGCAAGAGGCCGGTCCCAGGCGGGTGCGGCATTGGCGGGTGTGTGTCTCCCACAGGTTGGCCGGCTGCGGCCTGACGGCAGAAGGCTGCAGCGACCTGGCCTCTGTGCTGAGTGCCAGCCCGGCCCTGGCGGAGCTCGAGCTGAGTTTCAACTTGCTCCTGGACGCTGGAGCCCAGCATCTGAGCCAGGGGCTGAGACAGCCGGCCTGCAGGCTCCGCCGGCTGCTGTGATTGTCCTCACTGACAGTTTGTGGGGGGAGGGGAGTGGAAGGGAGGCGGGCGGGGTTGCCACCCCAGGATGCAGGGCTGACAGAAGCCAAGGGCCCGGGTACAGACCAGGACAGACCCTCCGTTCCCACGGAAGCTGCCTCACTCCCCTGCACTTCCTTGTGTTGGAGGTTCACGTCTGTCCTCCTGCCTTGGAGGCACCCTCGAGGCTGCACCCCCAGAGCTCCCAGGTCAGCTGGCTCTGGGCACCTCTCAAGCACCGTGCGGTCAGCGGGGAGACCCAGGTGGACAAGGGGGCTGGAGGGACCCCAGGGGACAAAGAGAGGCTGCCTCTCCCTCCTGCATGGCTCCACGGCTGCAGGCAGAAAATTAAAATCTCTCAGGTTCCTGCAAGGCAGGAGAGCCCTTAGGCCCCTCGTCTGTCACCCCAGAACCTCCAAAGGGCTCCAGGGGCTAGAAAGGGAAACCAGCCCGCAGTCACCCCGATGGGAGGCTGCTGGGGCTGCTGACGGGGGCCTGGGGCGCCTTTCCTGCAGGCTGGCTGGCTGCAGCCTCACGTCCCGCTGCTGCGGGGCCCTGGCCTCCGCGCTCAGCACCAGCCCCCTCCTCACGGAACTAGACCTGCAGCAGAATGAGCTAGGTGACGTCGGCGTGCGGCTGCTGTGCGGAGGCCTTGGGAGCCCCACCTGCCAGCTCACGCTGCTGTGGTAAGGCTCATGGGACCTGGCGGCAGGGGGGGGGGGGACGGAGCCCCGCAGGGTGGCCATGATGATGGAGCCGGGAGGTGGACAGGGGCAGGCAAAGGGCCCCAAGAATGTAGGTCACCTGGGCTCCTCGCCAGCCCCACCATCCACTCAAGCCACGGGCCTGGGTGCAAGTATTCATCGGAGACTCAGGTGTCTCCACGTGTGTAATGGGCCCTGGTGTCCACCCTGCCAGCTGCACGGAGTGCAACGCAGGTCAGAACTCAGACATATGGGGACACAGTCGGACAGGATGACATGATGACCCAGAGTGTGGTGGGCACGCGCAGGGGGACCTGCAGGCCACTTCTCCGTCAGCCAGGGGAGCCCCCAGCAGGCCCAGCCGGGAGGGCAGGGGACAGAACAAGCAGACACGGGCCCTGCCCTCCTGACTCACACTCCGCTGGGAACGAGGGGGATGCTCGTCATGCAGACACACAAATATACATTTCTCTTTTTTTTTTAATTGTATTTATTTATTCATGAGAGATACAGAGAGAGAGAGGCAAAGATAACAGGCAGAGGGAGAAGCAGGCTCCCTGTGGGGAGCACAATGTGGGACTCAATCCCAGGACCCCAGGATCACTCCCTGAGCCCAAGGCAGACACTCAACCGCTGAGCCACCAGACGTCCCAACAAATACACATTTATGAGCTCCCCCGGGGGCTGGGGGCCAGGAAGGGAAAGCCAAAGTCCTCTGAGTCTGTAGGATGGGGGGAGGGGGGCAGGCAGGGGTGGTGTAGCCTCGGGGGCCCGGCCCAGGCAGGACAGGCACAGAGCAGAGGGGGTATGCAGGGTAGAGGCAGTGGGCCGCCCTCCCTCCCGCCCTGATGCCTGCACAATTGTCCTGGAGCAGCCGTCCCAAGGCCGCTCTCTCCTGCCTCTTTGCTCCATGGCCTGAAAACACATCCATGGCTCTTTCTGTCTACACCCCACCCTGTGGCCCTGGCTGGGTTCAGGGGGCCAGGGGCTCCAGGACCCACATGCCCTGACCCCAGTCAGCTCCAGCTGGCCCTCGGAGGCATCTATGCAGCCTGGGATCTCAGACATAGGGAGAGTAGGCCAGACACAGGGGGCTGGACGCTGGGGCACTAGACATTGTGCACGGGGCCGTCCCCAAGCTGACACTGACCCTTCATGACCCGGGGGCTGTTGCCTCCACCCCTGGCCCCCTCCCCACGTAGGGGTCTCCTGCACGTGGGAGGGCTTCCCGGGCTTGGTCTCTGCCAGGGGGAGGGACTCGTGTCCCTGCTCTGCAGCTACTTGTCACATCTTGGCCCTCGAGAGCATTGCGGGATCATGTGCACCACCACCGCCGCCGCCGCCGCCGCCGCCGCCGCCACCACCACCCCAGGAGAACCAGGCTTCCTCTGTGCTTGTAGGCTGGACCAGACCCGGTTAAGTGAGGAGATGACACAGATGCTGAGGGCCCTGCAGGAGGAGAAGCCTCAGCTGTTCATCTGCAGCAAATGGTAAGAAGGACCGGGGAGTGGGGGACCCAGAGCCTCCTCAGGCTGACCCAGGCCCAAGGAGGCATGTTTGAGGCCCCCCCAGAGCCAATAAACAGGGAAAGAGCCAGGGTGGAGGCAGACAGACCCAGGAAGATGCCAGGAAGGCTCAACCCTTCTGGCGGATGACCAGGGGGACGAACACAGCAGAGGCACCGGTAAAGTGGTAGGACTGGGAATGAGGAACAGTCACCACAAGGGAGAAGCAAAGACAAGGAGCAAGAGGCTTGGGACCAGACCAGCCCCGGGCGGGCGAATGTGCAAGCAGATGGGCAGGTGGACAGGCAGGCCCAGTCAGAGTCCATCCTCCCCACAGGGAACCCACCGTGCTGCCCCCTACCCAGGTGTGGGGCCCGTGGGGCCTGACTGCATCAGTGAGTTCTTGGCTGCCGCACTCACCCACAGTGGACAGAAAAGGGCATGAGGCCAGGCAGACGCTCCCACAGACCCACCATGTGTGAGGCACATCACAGAGAGCCACAGGGAGCTGCAAGGAGCCGGGCCCAAGTGCACCAAAAGCTTGCCCCAAGTCACCTGCCAGCCCGGGAAGCTGTACCTAGGGCCAGAGTGAGCATGTTCCAGAGCTGGCTGGACCCTGTCCAAAGGAGCACAGCTGAGCCCTGAGAAATGCGGGGGTGGGGTGGGGGCATGCTGCGCTGAGAAGGGGCAGATTCCAGGCAGAGGTAGAGGCTCGGAGCTTAGCTCCTCCGAGGAACAGCCGAGGCCAGGTGTTGGGACCAGCCCCAACATCACCTGGAACCTCGTTAGAAATGCAGATTCTCAGGTCCCCTCCGGACCTGCTGAATCAGAATCTCTGGGCCAGGAAGGGGGTGGGGGTGTCCAGGAATGTGTGTCTGCAAGCAAGGACAAGCAAGCTCCAGGTAAATTTTACTCGAGAGGGTGAGTGAGCAGGAGGTGGGCACAGCAAAGCCTTTACCCCAGAAACAATGGATGACATTGAGCCACTCGAGTGGCTGCTATGCCAGGCCGGGGGGAAAGGATACAAAGAGGGTGGTTTTTGGAGGGAATGACAAGTGACCAGTCGGCTCTTGTTGGGGGTCTGGGGGAGTCAGGATGACACCCCAGCTCTGGCTTGGATGGCTGAGCCGGTGGGTCATTCCCAGGGCAGGGACCTACTGCAGAACCTGGACTCGGGCCACAGGTTCAAACCGGGACAAGGGAAGTTTAAGCAAGGGTGACACAGAGACAGCCCCAGCTTCCTATGTAATCTCAGGGAGAGTGAATGCCTCTGTGTCTTAGGAAGCCAAGTGCGACCGTCCCCACCGAGGGCCTGAGTGGGGGAGAGACGAGTGGCACATCCTCACTCAAGCAGCAGAGACAAGGATCAGGTACTGTGAAGGGTCCAGGCCAGGAGTATCATGAAGGGGAAGGGTCCCAGGGCAGCTTCATCCCCCTGGCTCTGGGGTGGAACAGGGCGGGCTCCCCCCAGAGAACCTTCCACTCTGAGAATTTAACAACATTTCTATCTCCCTCTGTCCCAGCCTGGGGTCTGGGCTGCTTCTCCGCAAACATGCACAGCATGGATCAGACACGGAACCAGGGCCCAGCCCCCCAAGGCCCACACCAGGCCTCAGAGGCCTGAGAGTCACTCCTCCATCCCTGCCCATCCACCTTTTGAGTCATGTTCTGCCCACAAGCTGCCTACCTGCAGCATGTTGGGGAAAGCAGGACTTCTGGATGAGTGGGCAAGGCCAGGGACTGGAGAGAGGCAGGGTCAGGAGCAGGGAGGGGGGAGGGCAGGGGCAGGGGCAGGACAGAAGTCCAACGCTGTGACCCAGGCCAGGCAGCCCAGCCTTGGGAGGTCCCTGCCATGGTGTATCCACAGGGGACCAGGAACTCCCAGATAGGGAACCTGGAGCTGACTCCTGTCCTGCCCCATTTCCAGAGGGAAGCTGCCCTCAGGTAGGCCAGATGCAGCTGGGTCGCCCACCCTCTCCTGCTGCCCCGTGGGACCTGAACACAGAGCCTCTGAGGACCGGGGATGGCTTCTGGGGCCCCCTGGGGCCTGTGGCTCCCGAGTGGCTGGCCGAGGATGGAAGCCTCTACCGGTGAGGAAGGAGGGTGCCCTGCTGTCCCCAGCGGCCCTCCCAGGTCCCCATCCTCACATCTGTTCCCCACACCCGCTCCCCACACCCGGACAGCACCACACCCAGCACTCTGGGCTCCATCCCTGTCCAAGCCGGCAGGTGCAGCCACGGCCTAGATGCTGAGCCAGCGCTCGTATTACAGACAAGGTCTTACCATGAGAACTTCCAGCCACGAGCTAACACGGTGTCCAAGCAAGTTCCGGGTACTCCTCACCCAGCTTCCACAGCCATTTTGCTAGATCTATTCTGTTTTCCCATCTTCTGTTGTTAGAGCATTTTCTTTATTTTTTTAAAAGATTTTATTTATTCATTCATGAAACACACAGAGAGAGGCAGAGACACAGACAGAGGGAGAAGCAGGCTCCCTGCGGGGAGCATGATGCAGACCTCAATCCCAGGACCCCGGGGTCACGCCTTTTGTTCGATGAGCACAGTAATCATCAGCAGGTGTGATGTTTATCACAGTCTCTCGGATCAGCTCACACCCAGTGTGTGTTCAGATGCACTCGCCGGTCCGAGAAACGTCCGTACAGGTGATGTGTCCCAGTCGTACAATCTGTCGTCGCTCAGATCCCACTCCCGTCCCGCCATCTGCACACCCCGTGCAGCCCGGGCGCCTGTGGTCAAGCCCACCATTGCCTCCACAGGATATGGCCCTTCACCCAACACCAGCACACATCTCACCTCAGCTGAGACACCGGTCCCACCCTGCCCCTGTGGACACTGACTGCTCGCAACCCCAGGACTCCCCATGTGGGGACCTTTGGGAAAGTCGCTCGAGACCCCTGCAGAACTGTTTTTGTCCCCAAGGCTGTGTCATTCATCTTATTGGTAGATTGTCACCAGTTACTGGCAAATGGGCTGTTACAAAAAAGAGCACCTGCCGGGTTCATGGCCGTCACTGTGGTGGTCGCATCACTACCACCACCACCACCACCACCACCATCACCACCACCACCACCCCTGGTGTGTGGGAAGTCCACACAGGTCCCTCAGCGCTCACACTGCTGACATGGGTGTGATGCTCATCCGGGTTTACGGAGCAGAACACTGTGATTGGGGCAGCTCAGGGACGTGCCCGGGGAGCCACAGGCCAAGGGCCAAGGAGGCAGGGCTCAAACCCAGGTCCTTCTGACCCTGACAGCTGGGCTGTGGCCACTCCACCCAACCCACCACCCTATACAGGGTCTGGCATCCTGCAGGTGCTCGGTGAGTTTGCATAGGGTAATTTCCTGTCCACCCCACAGGGTTCACCTGCCTGTGGCCGGCTCCTACCACTGGCCCGACACAGGCCTCCGTTTTGAGGTGAGAGGGCCAGCAACCATTGACATTGAATTCTGCATCTGGGACCAGCACCTGCCCAGGGCCGGCCTATGGCACAGCTGGATGGTGGCGGGGCCTCTGTTTGACATCAAGGCTGAGCCAGGGGCCGTGGCTACTGTGTGCCTCCCTCACTTCGTGGACCTGCAAGGTGAGTAGGAGGGAGGAAGGCCGGGGCCAGGGAGGGTGGTGATGATGGGCCTGGATGGGGCTTGCATGGCCCCCTCCTGTGGGAGGAGCACGTGGCTTCCTCGGAAAGGTTGAGACGGTTGCAGGAGGCAAGCACTGTGCTCTGGGCGCCTCTTTTGTTAAGCATTTTTGTCTCCCAGCCTCATAATTCTTTGTGCCTGAGTTCCTTAAGTGTTCCCCCAAGTAGAAAGCATTGTCCTCGATGACAGTAATAATTGGCATCTATTAAGGGCTCTTCCCCCAGATTGGGTCACTCATGGTCCCATGCAAGAAATAGGCCCTACGCTCAGGGGAGGTTTTTTAAGAGACCACCAAGACAGAGCTACCTACAAAGTGAGGTCAAATGAACCAACAGGGACGTTGGAGTTCCCAAGGACCAGCGCCAGGCAGGGGGGCACGACCGTCCCTATGGGCAGGATGAAGGCTTCCCTGTAGGAAACATCATAAAGGGTAGCATACCTTTCCTGCCCTGTCTCACCTCTGAAGACTTCCAACCCATAAAGCTCCAGTAACTCCGAGCTCACAGTCAGACATGTCCCACGTGGCCAGGCGACGCCACAGATGAAAAGCAATGGAAACCGCCGGGAACCCAAATCAGCCCCATGAAGACTTCAGATGTCGAAATCTCTAGACACAGAACCATCAAATAAGCATGTTTTCTACACTCAAAGAAGGAGTCCTTAAATGAGCAGGAAGCGAGATGCCATGAAAAAAGGATGAATCAAGTTTAAAAACAAACAAAAGCTTGGAAAACATTTAAAAATGTGGGAAAGTAAAACAAGATTCAGTGACATGGAAGAGGCTGTGAGAAGGCCGGACGCTCATCTGACCAGAATCCAGAAGAAGAGGGAGGACAGGACGGAGAAGTTGCAGTGTTCCAAGAGAGAATTGCCAAGAAATTTCTACAGAGTCACTGAAAGGTGTGACTTTCCTCTCAGGATGAAAAAAACCCCAAGAATCCAAAGCAGGAGAGAGAGGGGAAAAAAAATAAATCAATCTGGACTCATGATAGTGACATTGCAGGAAACGGAATCCTACAAGAAGGAAGGCCGTGGCAGCCGCCAGAAGGACAAACAGCCAACAAGGCAGGGCCATTAGGCTGACCTCTGATTTCTGAACGGCAGCCCTGAGAGGCAGAGGCAGTGGGGGGGGGGGGGGTTGCCAACCTTCCCACGTAACAACTACAACACAGAAAAATCATTTTTTTAAGATTTTATTTATTTATTCATGAGAGACACAGAGAGAGGCAGAGACACAGGCAGAGGGAAAAGCAGGCTTCCTGTGGGGCATCCAACGCAGGACCCGATCCCAGGACCCTGGGGGTCACGCCCTGAGCCAAAGGCAGATGCTCAACTGCTGAGCCACGCAGGCATCCTGTGTCTGCTGATTTAATGAGCAAGTCAGAAGAACCTGATACCATTCCCCATGTCAGATCTTGACTCATTTCATCATGATTGATGATTTGATGAACAGTGTGTGTTGCAGCTTATACGAGGGAAGCACTCTCAGGATACATATGGTGTAGTTAGATCATGAAGGAGGACATGTTTTTCATGTTCCATTCATATATTGGTTGATAGATTCATTTACAGCACTGTCGCAATAGTTAAATATATTTAGGTAAAGGTATCAATATACTTTAGACTTTAAGTATGCACATTAAAACATTAGGATCATCGATCAAACAACATATATGTAAGAAGAATCCTTTATAAACTAGGAGCAAGAAAAAGATGGAAAGAAAACTGGAATCAGGTGCCTGGATCGCTCCATCGGTGGAGCATCTGTCTTTGGCTCAGGTCATGATCTCAGAGTCCTGGGGTGGAGCCCCACGTCAGGCTCCCTGCTCAATGGGGCGTCTGCTTCTCCCTCTCCTTCTACCCCTGCTTCTGAGTGTGCTCTCTCTGTCAAATGAGTAAATAAAATCTTTAAAGAATAATAATAAAGAGTGGAGTCCCTGAGCCCTGATCGTGCTTCTGAAACGCCCCTACCCTCGACAGCTGGCTCTGAACGTCTCCCGTGAGGCTAGGCACAGGCAGCTCCTCGGCCCAGGATCTTCTCTGCAGCTCCCTTTCTCTCCTTCAGCACAAGGGCACCATCCATCTGTGGGAAAGGAACGCAAAGTATAGTTGTCGAGCAGCTGATAGGTTCAATAAAAGATTAAGCAATATGTCTAAAAGAAGAAGAAGAAGAGGAAGAGAAGAGGAAGGAGGAGGAGGAGGAGAGGAATGAGGAGGAGAAGAAGAAGGAGATGGAGGAAGAGGGGAAAAGAAAAAGAGGAGAAAAAGAAAAGGAGGAGAAGGATAGGAAGGAGAAGAAGAAAAGGGAGGGGAAGGAGATGGAGGAGGAGCAGCAACAGCAGGAGGAAAAGGAGGAGCAGGAAACAGTGAGCAAAGGATGCTGGTGAGCCAGCCCCCAGGATGGCACCCAGAAGGACACAGAGGGGTGTTTGCTGCACATGCAGCCCCGCAGGGTCCTCCTGCCACCGTGGCCACCTGCTCTGGGGACCCCCCCACTCCCGCAGCTGGACAGTCCCTGTGCCTTCATCTGCCGTCACCAGGTCAAGGCCCAGGTGGACGAGTCTGGGGAGAGGGGCTGTGTTGGGGCTGCAGGGTTGGGCAGCTTCCAGAGTCGTCCTGAGAGGGAGGCCCCACTTGCCACCACCAAGGCCCCCACAATGGTGGAGGAGGAGGCACCCCCAGAAAGGAGGGCACACAGCACAGCAGGTCACCCCGGCTCCCCACTGTCCCTCCCTGCTGCTTGTTCTCCCACCAGCCTGCCAGCTGGTGAAGGGCAGTGGGGAGGAGGGACCTGGGCCTGCTGCGGGCTCCGCTCAGGTTGGGGGTGGCTACGGATCACCCAGCCTCCAAAGGCCCCAGGCCCCGGGCAGGACCCCCATCTCCACCACCAGACAGGCCACTGGGCTTCTTTCCTGGACACCCGCAGCCCCAGCCTGACCCCAACCCCACGAGGACACTAAATCACTGTCTCGGATCCGCCCCTTGACAGGTAGCGGCGTGGACACCTCCCTGTTCTACGCAGCCCACTTAAAAGACAAGGGGATGCTGGTGGAGACGCCAGCCAGGGTGGAGGCAGACCACGTAGTCCTAGAGAACCCCAGCTTCTCCCCCATAGGAGTCCTGCTGAGGACCATCCACGCCGCCCTGCGCTTCCTCCCCGTCACCTCTGTTGTGCTGCTGTACCATCACCTGAGGCCCGGGGAAGTCGCCTTCCACCTATACCTCATCCCCAGCGACTACTCCATCCGCAAGGTGGCCCGGGCCAGGGTGGGCTGTGGGCAAACGTGAGGTCAGCCGGGGACAGGGTGGGCCTCAGGAGCAGGAGCCGAGGCAGATGGGTAATCTGTGGCTTCCTGTGCCCTGCAGGCCATAGATAATGAAGAGAAAAAGTTCCAGTTTGTGCAGATACACAAGCCGCCCCCACTGGCCTCACTCTACATGGGCTCCCGCTACACTGTGTCTGGCTCAGAGAAGCTAGAGATAATCCCCAAGGTAAGCAGGGTCAGAGGTCCCACCCGGGAACACCCACAGGGCATGTCCAGGAGCTCTTGGTGGTGCAGGGTGTGCTGGGGCCAGGCAGACAGCCAGCAGAAGTCGGGGTGAGGGTGGAGCAGGTGAGTTGGGCGAAGGGGCAGATGTGGGATGGGGGCGATGCTGGCATGTGACCTGGGGCACCAAAGGGTGTCCAAGCCTCAGGTCCAAACTGCCTGCCTCTGGACAGCCCGGGTGTGGTCCTGGTCACTGCGAGAAGACATGTGCCACTGGGAACCATGGGGCCTCTCGAGAGGAGGGTTACACAGAACAAGTGCTGGGATTTGGACTTTGACTCGATATTTCAGGGGGAGGGAGGCCAAAGGAAATGGCAGTGCTCTCCAGAGGTAGGGGTTGTTCTAGCCGGAAGTCAGCACCCCACGTGCAGCAAGGACAGAGCCAGAATGGGGAGGGCAGGTGGCCCATTTGGGCAGGAGACGGGTGATGTCGGGGCCTGGATGGTCATCCGCGGTACCCAGATTTTCCCACTGCCCAGATTTTGCCACTTGGGCCACAGTGTCTGCTGAACCAGTCTTTCCTCCTCGCGCGGCCGGACGAGTCTTTGAAGCATCCGTGTGACAGTGACAGGGGGGAACAGGCGTCCAGTCTGGGGGGGGAGTGATATGTACATTGAATTAAGAGACAGGAGTCCGAGGATGGATTTTCCCGCTGGGTTGGGTGTAAACAGGGTGAGAGATGGACTCGGTCACCTGAGTGGCCGGTCATCGGCCCCGTTGGCCCCTGTGCAGTTTGGTGCGGTGACAAGCTCTTAGCGGGTCTCACACGTGGCCATTCAAGATTGGATTTACTCTCAGAGGGATTGTCCTGGCTGCTGGGCAGGAGTGGACAGTGGGTGGACAAGAGTGGAAACAGCGGAAGGCCAGGTAGGAGCTCACAGAGGCCCGACTTGGGAGGCAGCAGTTGCAGCAGGACAGCTGTCTACAGATTTGGGGTTCGCTTCAGAGATGGAGCCAATAGGACCCAGCGTGTGGTGGAGAGAGGATGGGGTTGAGGATGATGCCTATGTCTGGAAATCGTGGGGCCTGAGCGCCATTTACTGAGCTTGGGAAACATAGGGCACGGCCAGTGTGTGCTGGACTGGTTCGAGTGGGCCTGAGAGCGGGTCACGGTTGGGACCCCAGACTTACTGCTGGCAGGGTGAGGGTCAGAGGTCCAAGTGGGGGCGATGGAGAGAGGGGGTCGAATTTAGGATGTGCACACAGTACATCTTGGAGTGAGTCCTGACTCATCCAGGGATGCCCGGCGTCTGGACTTGCGGGGAAATTAGGAAAACGGCAGCGGCTGGAGGTGGCAATTAATCTCAGGGCAGAAGATGGCGGGAGTGTCCCAGTGGGGCTGAGCGGGGGCCAGGAAGGCATCGGAAGGTTGGGGGAGAGACCACAGGACGAGCTTTCTCTCTCTCTCTCTCTCTCTCTCTCTCTCTCTCTCTCTCCAGGAGCTGGAGCTCTGCTACCGCAGCCCCAGGGAACCCCAGCTCTTCTCTGAGTTCTACGTCAGCCACTTGGGGTCGGGGATCAGGCTGCAAGTGAGAGACAAAAAGGATGACACAGTGGTGTGGGAAGCCCTGGTAAAACCAGGTAAAGCCAAGTCCGGGGGGACTCAGAGGGAGGAGAGGGAGATTCAGAGACGCATGCACGTGGGTCTGTGTCATCATAAATGATGGGAGGAGATGGGCCAGGCCTTTTCTAGTTGTGCAACAGCCAGTGAAGGAGCAGGATTTGAACCTGAGTTAATCCCACCGCCAGCTGCACACACCACAGGGGCTCCATGCTGTCCTTGAATTCGGTGTTGACAGGCATGGGCCGGTCCACAGAGTTTCTCATGAATTACAACAAACTAGGGGCCCCCTGGGGGCTCTGTCAGTCAGTGACAGTGACGCATCTGCCTCGGGCTCAGGTCATGACCTCGGGGTCCTGGAATCGAGCCCACATCAAGCTCCCTGCTCAGTGTCCCCATCTACTCCTCCGTCCCCCTTTGCCACTCCCCATACCCATGCTCGCTCTGCCTCAGATAAATTAATAAAATATTTTTTAAAAGGAGGAAGGTGGGGATCCCTGAGTGGCTCAGCGTTTTGGCGCCTGCCTTTGGCCCAGGGCGTGATCCTGGAATCCCGGGATCAAGTCCCACGTTGGGCTCCCTGCATGGAGCCTGCTTCTCCCTCTGCCTGTGTCTCTGCTTCTCTTTCTCTCTCTCTGTCTCTCATAAATAAATAAATAAAATCTTAAAAAAAATAAAAATAAAAGGAGGAAGGAAAAGGTCAAGGCAAGGATGTCTCTGATAGTTGAAGTTCTCTCGTTGGGGAGGTGGTTAGTCGCAGCCTGGACTACATAAACCACACGTTCCGGGGTCTGAATGCCTCCATCTCTATGATCACGGCCTCAGTTTCCCCACATGCACGAGGAAGGGACTCCTCCAGGCAATGTCTACGGGCCCCTGCAGTCCTTGCTCCAGGGCATGGACAGACCCCGTCCACAGCTTGTCTTGAGGACGAAAGCATCTCAGAAGTAGGTGAGGTTCTGACAAGCAACAGCCCGCACTGTCACTGATGCTCCTCTGTCTCTGCCATCCCCAGGGGATCTCCGGCCTGTGGCTTCTCTGGCTCCTCCAGCCCCCGCAGGTCAGTGATGGGCAGGCCTCAGGCACCGGGGCAGTCCTGGGTGCCCCGTGCATCCTGGAGGGGGCTGGGGAGAGAGAGGAAGGGACCTGATCCTTCATCCCCAACCGGGATCAGGCCTCAGGGGGATGCAGTGTGCCCCAGGGCATAGACCCTCCTCTTTCCCTTACTCTTGCCCAGGGGGGGATCCTCCTGAACAGATGTAGAGGCTGAGAGACAGCCTCGGAGGCCACCATCTTGGGCCCCACCCAGCCCCAGCCTGGTGCTTGCTGATGCCGGCAGGAAGGATGCAGAGGAGGGAGTGAAGAGAGCGGGGGGGGGGGGGGGCAGTCAGAGGCAGGGGCCACTGTGGGGGCCCTTCTGGGTCCGCAGCCAGCCTCGCCCTTCCCCCACAGATGCCCCGGCCTGGCTGCACTTCGTGGACCGGCATCGGGAGCAACTGGTGGCTCGGGTGACGTCGGTGGATCCTGTGCTGGACATGCTGCATGGGCAGGTGTTGAGCGAGGAGCAGTACGAGAGGGTGCGGGCCGAGGCCACAACCCCCAACCAGATGCGGAAGCTGTTCAGTTTCAGCAGGTCGTGGGACCGGGCCTGCAAGGACCAGGTGTACCAGGCTCTGAAGGAGGCCCACCCTCACCTCATCATGGAACTCTGGGAGAAGTGGGGCGGCAGCAGTGGCAAGCAGGCTCCTCCTGGCCAGCCCAGCAGCTGCATCTCCAGCACCTGTCATGAGGCCTGGCTCTGCTGACCACTCGTAGGGGCCTCGGCATCTCCATCTGGACACAAGCACATGTCCGAGCGCCCTCCGGCTCCGAAGTCTTGGGGCTCCAGCGATGCCCCCGCCCAGGGGGCACCACACAAGGCTCAGCTTTCCCAGGTGGGCTGTCGAGGCGCCACACTACATCTCAGGGAATGTCCATCTGCAGCTGGCAGGACTTCTGCGGACCTTGCAGGAGCCTGAGCTGAGAGCCCAGGGTGGCAGGCGCCGCAGCCCAGCCTGGAGCTGTCCCGGGGCTGCTCGGATGCAAGGAGGGGCAAGGGGGCCCTGAGGCTGGTGCGGGTGGGCTCCCCGGGGGGAATCGGGGCCAGAAAGAGATTCATTTTTCACTTGTGCCTGTGGGGCTGGGTTTTTGCGTGAACCCAAACTGTGGTCCGTAGTTTCTGAAGGCAAGATGGGCTGCTGGAGCTGGGAGGGGGCAGAGAAGGATGCCACAGGGGAAACGGGGTCTGGACCCCACTTAGACGTCTCCTCCAGTACAAATGGACTCCCTCACCTTTTGCCTGCACTGAGCACCCCTGCACTCCCGTGGCACCTGGTGCCCCTCATCCCCCTCAGAGCACTCAGCACATGGCTTCATACATCCTGCTCCATTGCTGGCCTCCCCGCACCAGACAGGAAACTCTCCGAGGGCGGGAGCCACATGTGAACTCATCAGTTGACTTCAGAGCCTCGCACAGTGCCTGGCATGCAGGCGAGCATGAAGTGAGGCTTTGTTAGTAGGCACTTGGTAAAGGAACCCTCCCCGGGCACATCCCTCAGCTCCCATCCTGGCCACTGCACATCCATGGGAACACAGGGCTGCCCTCTGGATGGTCCCCAAGTCAACAGGCCACCCCCACAGTCCCAGGGCGCCAGCAATCTTAGAACAGAACCTGCTGGTGTTAACAGATTTACACCAACATCCTTCTCATCGCAGGGGAGCCAGCTCTGCCCAAGATCAGGAAGCACGAGCTGATTGTACCCCCCACGCTGGTCATCCTGCTCCCTTGGAGTCACTTCTCCCCCCCACTCACTCGGGCCCACTCCCCTTGACATCACCCTCTACCTCGAAGCCCAGGGGATACTCTTCTTCGGCATTCCTGACTCTGAGGTTAAGACAAGATCACCAATGCACAGGCTCCAGCCAGTGCCCTGCATGTGCTAAGACAGGAACATTACGCCTTCCCTTCCTGGGGCCCCATAAACGCTCCCCCTTGCCCACTAACACAGCTCACCCAGCTCCTTGCTGCAGCGACATGGCTCTCTGACCCCTGCTCGGCTGGGGCCTAAATTCACACTGTCAGAGCACCCCCAACCCTATTATTTGGGACCGCGGGCATTTGCATGTCATGAAACTACATCGTTCCACGTGGGGACCACAGGGCAGCGAGCTGGGTAGATGGGGTGTCTCAGACTGAGGAGTACGTGGGGGGCGTTGGGACTGTAAACTGAATTAGGGGACAGCTCACAGGGGCCACACAGGGCACTGCTGGGGTCTCACAGGAAGACAAGGAAAAGCTGCAGGGGAGGCAGGAGGAGGCTAGATCTTGGGAAAAAAAGATGGGGGAGGGAGCACAGAAGGAAGGTCCTCGGGTATTACTAGGTCAGTGGAAGACGGAGAAAAGCCAGCTGCAAGACTCTCGACTCTCTACTCTCGGATCAGAGCCTCAAAGTGAATAGCCAGTGCCCTCTGTGCCCTAGAGTTTCCCAGTAGCCTTTGCTCCCAGGGGCCCATCTCCCCATTGAGAACAAGCTATAGTCTGACCAGGGCAGGAAGCCCCTGTCTTTGCTCAAAGGCTGTCAGCCCTCCCTACCTGGGAGCTTCACTCTCAGTACTGCGAAAAGACACCGAGAACTATCAATGTGCCAAGAAAAGAAGTTTTACTGTCCCTGGTCCACCGGGACGACCTCCGTCCAGCCCACTCGATGCCAAGTGTTTACAAACCGAGTAACACCCACAAAGCTTCTGGCATCCATTCACAGTCCCCCAGCACAGTGAATTCATACCATCCCACCCCATCCCCAGAGGCAAAACCCATGGCTGTATTCCCACTACTTCCTCTGGTGGCCACCAAGACCTGTACCCCCAAGGTCTAGCAGAACGCAGGTGCCAGACATTAGATGGAAGTTTGCTGAATTCACACAAGGAATGAATTCTCAAGGAAGGATGCCTTTTTTTTTTTTTTTTTAAGATTTTACTTACTCATGAGACAGGCAGAGACACAGGCATGCGTGTGGGACTTAGGGGACTTAGGGGCCCCTCAGTGGCTATTCTTAAGGAATCACTACCTCAGGGCTTCTGGAAGACAGGCAATACTTGTCCCGATGATGAGAGCAATACAGACTCACTCTGGTTCAGGCCCTAATCCTGGAACCAGGGAAGGAAGGGGTCCCAGGGAGAATCCGTGGTCCCTTGTACTGTGGTGAGCCCCAGCCAGGAGGGCGGCTTGGAGAAGGAGCCAGGGAGCAGGGAAATGCCCGGATGGGAGCATGACAGGAGGGCACTTGATGGGAAGAGATGGCATTAGGCAGGCGTCCTTGGCTCTGTCCCTGGTTTCCTAGCAACAGCCATGGAGCAGGTGGTTGCTAGGCAACTTGGGGCCACCCAGACAGCTGGTGGAGATCCTCCGTCTGCGTGGGCATGAATCAGAACAGCGCAGGGCAGCATCACTGCCGAGGGTGGCCCCTTGGCCCATTACTTGTATTCTCTTGTGTGTTGATTGCTTTAGTTGCACAGAGAACAATGTAACATGAAGTCTGGAAAAACAAGGGGGAGACCATCGTTGTCCCAACGATGCAGGAATGACCACCTTTACCCCTCCAGTTCTGGCCCATCTCTGCAGGAATACATTCCACCCGTGGCCGTCCCTGCGCACGTGGTTTTGAATCCTGCCTTTCTGGCTCGGAATCAGATCAGCTCGAGGACTTGTCAAGAGTTTTCAGGGGACTTCTGTGTGGAGACCATGCACGGTCCCATGGGGGGGGCAGATCCATCATTTAAATCATCAGGTCCTCCTCTTGTTCCCAAGCTGACCTGGCTTCCCACAATTTTCTGCCGTGGTAAGCACTACTGCAGTGCACACCCTGTTACAGAGAAATTTCCTTTACTCTTAGATCCTTGTCTCTAAATCAGTAATAAAGGGGCGAGATGATCCTATCAGGACATGAATGTCCGCATGACTTTCTCCATCTTGCTGGGCTGCTTTCCTCAGGGGCAGTACCAGCATTCTCAGCACCAAACGGACTGATCTCACCTCACCTGCTACCCATATATTAAGTCCTTTGCTTGTAAATGGGGAGACACCCTGAAGAGAAAGAGTTGTGCCCAAAGTCGCATGGCCAGCAGCAAGGCTAGTGCTAGGTCGGGGGCCTCACCTCAGCCCAGAGCATGAGGGAGGTCTGGAACATCCTGTGCTCCTAAGTTGCCACCAGCTACTTCTGAAGCCATCCACTGGCCATAGAGTGGTGCTTGTGTCTCCCAAACACTCGGAGAGTGTGTTTGCGTTGACAATCTACCATGACAGGAAAGATGGGATGCGGGGGGCACCTGGGGAGCTCCGTTGGTAAAGCACCTGCCTCAGGCTCAGGTCCTGATCTCAGGGTCCTGGGGTCGAGCCCCACATCAGGCTCCCGGCTCCACAGGGGAGCCTGCTTCTCCCTCTCCCTCTCCCCCTGCTCGTGCTCTTTCTCAAATAAATAAATAAAATATTTTTAAAAAGAGAAAGAGAAAGGAAAGTACTTAAAAAGTCCCAGTCTGAAGGAGAGGATGATATTCAGGGGTCCTGGCCTTTGCCCCCAGGAAATCCCTTGCCGGGGCCCTGGAGCTGTCATTGGCTAGTCTGAGAAATATTCAAAATAACCCATTGCACAGTGGACGTGTCTTTGCGGTGGGGCTTTGGATCCAGGGCCCCACATCTCACGTGGTTGTTGGGTGCTCATGGTCACCCACAGGCAATGAAAGGGACGGATGAGGGTTAAGTGCTGTGGCCAGGAAGCCCACCAACTCCATCCTCACTCCCCAGCTAGGCCCAAGCAGAGGCGTGGGGGGCTCTGTCCCCTTCATGTCGGCCCTCCCCACTGGCTATGTGGTCCACGCAGTAAGGCCCCGCTGAGCGGTGGGGAGCACAAGGCTCAGGAAGAGACCTGGCAGAGAATCTTGGTCACTGAGTACCCCTCCCCGGGCCATGGACAGGGCATGTGCAGGGCCAGCGTCATGGGCAAGTGATCAGAGCACTTGCATGTGCCCCCCACCTCCCCTTGAGGCTTTGTGCCTGGTGATCACCATCTTGAAATCCTTAGTCATTTTATCCCTGACCTTGTGTTTGTGAGTGAAGCCCAAGGGTCAGCAGAGCACGTGAGGAATCGGGGGTGGGGAACAGGGAGGCCTCGAGCCTCAGCTCACATAGGGTCCTGCAGCCCTAGATGGGTTCTTGGCTGCCAAACACAGCCTGGGCTTCTTGGCCCCTGCTCAGCAACCCCACTGCCCCCCACCATCCATAGGAGCTGGGGTTGGGCACAGCCCCTGGGTCACCTTAGGGCAGGCCACAGCGGTCCCCGCCATACTCAGGTGAAAGCACCCAGGAACATTCAGCAGGTGACAGCCTCTCCCCCACTCCTGATCCCGGGACACCCCCCGCCCTTTGCAGGGTCCACAATACAGCATGAGATGTCAGGTGGGAGCCCATGAGAGGAGGAGATGTCTGGTTTGATTTCTGGGTCCCCAGCCAGGGCCCCGAGCTGCAGTCACACCCCCCAAGAGGGAGAATCCCGGCTTAGACGCAGGTGCACTCAGCACCTGCCATTTCCAGGACCACAAACATCTGTGGCCCAACTGCTGGGGTTCCTGGAAGGCGCCCTCCCCATCCCACCCTGTCCCCCACATCCCACTCCTCACATCCTAGGTTCCCCCGCAACCTCCCCTCCCCACTACCCCATACTCCTCACCACCCTACACAACCCTACATTCCCCATCCACAGGCCCTCACCCTGCACTTTCTCCACCCCAGGCTCCCCTGCTCCCTGTGCACCCTCCACTCAGAGCATTCCTCCACCCTGATCACCCCTCACCCCACCGTCTCGGGCTCCCCTCCTACCCTGCATTCCCCTCTGCCCTATACTCCCCCAACCCTATAGTCTCCCCACCCAGCGCTCTCTCCACCCAGCACACCCCCCACCCCTTGCACTCTCCATGAGCCACATCCCCCCAGCTTGGAGGGCAGGCCCGGCAGTGGGAGGTGGGCCCCTGGGAGTGGGAAGGGTGGGTACAGGTACAGCCTGAATGTGGGAGGCAGCCGTCAGGCAGGTGTGCAAGATGTGCGAGCTCCTAGCAGGAAGCCATAGGCAGACCCTGGACAAGCTCCTTGACCTCCTCAAGACTCAGTTTCCCCATTTGCACCCTGGAGAAAATACCAGTGATTAAGCCCCAGGGTGGCAGAAGCTAAGCACCCCATCTCTGTGGAAAGGTCCCAGCTCCTGGCAGGGTCAGTGTGGGCACCAGTACGAGTATCCGCACCCATATCCTGGGACTCTCCACGGGGTGGAGGCTGTCACCAACACGGGCATGTGACTGTGGGTGGGACAGACACAGACCCCTGATTCCTGAGTCCATTTTCTGCAGGTGGGTTCCCCGAAGTGGACGGAGGACACCGACCCTCTCAGCCCCAGGGCGGAGACTCCTGGAAGAGATGTGCTCTCCCCGCTGCGAGAGGGGTAGGTGCTCCAGGCCTGTCCCACAAGCAGCCTTTGGTCCACTCAGGGCCTTCGGCCAGTCATGGCTCTGGCCCAGGGCTCTGGAGGGTTTTCCTGGAACACTCTGGCTCAAAGCAGAGAGTGAGGCTGCAGCTTGAACCTTCTGGTACGTGCCTCTCAGGGCTCCCTGGCCCGGGACAGACTTCGTTATCTCATCTCATCTTGAGACCAGCTGGAAAGACGCCGGACTGACTAAGGCACAGAAGTGGCATCACCATTTCTACCATCACCCAGTTTCTGCACTTGGAACCTTGAGACCACCAAGTGGCCTGCTGGAGAACTAAGTCACCTGACCCACGGCTTGCCCACCTCCAGACTGGGCATGAGGTCATCCCGGATCACCCAGCCTCTAGCCAACCTGCCAGCCAGACAAATGACAAAAGCCTGTAGAGATCAGCTGAATCAACTCAATCTGGAAAAAGCTCCCAACCAACCCACAGAATTGTGAATAAACTCTGTGGGTTTTGTTTTGTTTTGTTTTGCCCATCTGGTATCTGAGAAATGATAACACAGTATAGTTTTATTTTTGTTTTTAAACAATGGCCTTACTAAGGTGTAATTCGCATATCATGACAGTCATCCACAGTGAGTGGACACATTGATGAATTTTAGAAAATTAGAGAGCTGTGCAACTCTCAACACCATCAGGGTTTAGAACATCTCCATCACTCTAAAAAGTTGCCCCTGTCTGCAGTTTCTCATCTCCCCGCCTCCCTCTCCAGCCTGGGCAACCATCCATCTGCTTACTGTCTCTGTAAATAAATGTGTCTCTTCTGGACATTTCCTGTAAGTGGGATCATACAGGCTGTGGTCTTGTGCACCTGGCTTTTCTCCACTTGGGGTAAGGTTTTTGAGGTTCATCCACGATGCTGCATTTATCAGTAGCTCACTTCCTTTCATTGCACAATATAATCTGATTGCACAAATAAGCCACATGTTGATTATTCTTTTACTAGGTGATGAACATTTGCATAGTTTCCAGTTTGGGGCTATTCCCAATAACGCTGCTACAAACATTCACCAATGAGTCTCTATCTTCCTATGAAAGCCTTTCATTTCTCATAGGCAGATGCCTGGGAGAGGAATTCCTGATATGGCAGGTGTATGTTTTTATGAACCCGCCAACCCATGTTTCCAAAGCCACTGCACCTCTTTACATTCCCGGCGACAGCACTGGAGGATGGCAGGTTCTCCACCTCTAGCAGACTAGAAGCTTCATGAGCTGCAGTCTCTGGCTGTGAGATGGGAGCCTGCTGGAGCAGCCATTCAACCCTTGCATTCCTCATTCAACAAATACTATCTGAGCACCTGCCACTGTGTAGTAGGCTCTGGCCCTGCAAGAAATCCCTGGCACCTCCAGGAGATGGAGAGAGAGTGAGAGAGCACCCTGAGGACATTGCTTTTGCACCCTTGTCCTGGACTCCCCTGGGTCTTTTCCTTAAAGGAGGCCATGAGTACCTTGATGACAGTCTGAATTGGGTCTTTGGCAACCGGCAACTGGCAGGGCCTGCCAGCATACCTCTCCAACTCCTTGGGACCCAGAAAGTCTCAGTGGCTGTTCTCCTCACATTGCACAGGGCAACACCAGCCTGTCTTGGAACCTCCTGGAACCTCAGCGCGCAGCTACCAGGGGAAGCCAGAGAAGGGTCTGGGGAATGATGCCCAGAGAGGCCTGGGTAGGGGCTGGGGAGAAAGTACCTGTTGCTAATCAAACATGATTAGCTGGGATTCGGCACTTGGGGTGAGGAGGGCGAGGGAAAGCCCAGCCGGGGATGGGCAGATACAGTAATCGCATGAGGGAAAGACAGTGAAGAAGAAAATGCATCATCTACCTCTGGGCCTTAGGATAGTGGGAGCCTTGGTTTCGTGCCTATTCTTGCCCACGGGGCTTCTAACTTTCAAGTTTTCTCAAAGATTATGGATTCGGTTTTTTACGTATTATATTTTATTTTATTTTTAAAGATTTTATTTATTTATTCATGAGAGACACACAGAGAGGCAGAGACATAGGCAGAGCGAGAAGCAGGCTCCATGCAGGAAGCCCGATGTGGGACTTGATCCTGGAATCCAGGGATCATGCCCTGAGCCAAAGGCAGATGCTCAACTGATGAGCCACCCAGGCGTCCCTACGTATCATATTTTAGATTAAAAAATAAAAGCAAAAACCAGAAAGACCTGTAATAAATATATCTTTTAAAAGGACATATCAATCCCCTGGGAAGCTCCGCACGCCTCTCCGCTGCGGGTGGTCCCCGCCCGCAGCTCGCACCTCTGCGCGGACTCCCCTCCTGGTCCCGCCCCCGCCGGTTGCCATGGGAACAGGCCGCGGGCCGCGGCGCGGGTCTCCGGCGCGGGCGGGGGCGGGGAGGAGCCGGGGGAGGTGCGCGCCGAGCGGTCCCCGCCCCTCCCGGGCAGAGCCGCAGCGCAGTACGGCCGCCGCCCACCGCGCTCCGCAGGCGACCCCCGCGCTCCGCGCCCATGGCAGCCCCGCTCTTCCCGCGCCAGCCCTGGGCCCCCGCGCCGACCCGCCCGGACCCCGCCGTCGACCCCGGGGGCCTGTTCGACGAGCCCCCCCCGGAGGAGCCCCTCGCGGCCCGTGCGCCCAGGGCGGCGGCGGGCGCGGGCAGGCGGGCGGGTCGGCGCGCCGGCGGGAGGGCGCAGGGGGCCCGCACGGGGCAACCCCCCAAGGCCGCGGCGCGCCCCCCGCCCCAGGAGGAGGCGCCCCCCCGGGACGAGGGCTGCTACCTCGACCATTTCCCGCACCTCTCCATCTTTATCTACGCGGCCATCGCCTTCTCGATCACCTCCTGCATCTTCACCTACATCCACCTGCAGCTGGCCTGAGGGCCCGGGGGCCCGGGGCTGGGGCGGGGGGCGAGGAGGGAGCCCGCGGGCTCGGCCTGGGAGTGCGGAGCCGCGCTGCACACCCTCCATCTAGCTTCTGCTGCTTGCTTCTTTTGTCCTGTGCTTGTCACTACCTTTGTGTCACTGCGCATCTGGAGGCGCGTCCGAGGCAGCTGCCAGGAATGAAATAAGAGTGTTTGCGCCTGAGATTCGGGGAGGGGGCCGTCACCCCTGACGTCTAGAGGAGCGGGGTGCGGCTGACGACTCGGATCGTGTCCCCAGACCCTACACTTCAGGAGGTGGGAGCGCGCGCAGAGAGCCCAACCTTCGGTTTCTTAAGGGCCGAGCTGGCGGAGGGGCCCTCGCGGGAGGGTCGGCGCCCTGGTCAGCGCGGGCCCAAGTCCTGTGTATGATGCTACATCGCCCCCGGAGCACTGGCCGGGTCCCACGCCCCCCCCCCCCGGGACTGGCGGACCTGAGGGCGCCGCGGACGCCGCCGGAGCACAGGACACAGTGAGTGGCAACGTCGGGGTGGCTCGTCCTCGCCTGTCCCCGGGGCTGGAGCTGAGCCCGACTCTGCGTTTCTCCTGCTTTAGGCTGTGCTGCGGCTGCGGAGCAGGGAGGAGAGCCACAGCGGGAGGGGCCGTCCTGGCAGGAGGCCACATTGTCGTCGGGTCCTGGAAGGCGTGGGACCTGCGACTGCAGACCTCCTCCGGACACGGGGCCATCGCTCGGCACTGCGCGGGATGAGACTCTGGGGCCCTGGCTGGGGTGCGCGGGAGGGTGTTCCCTGCATCTTTGGGGCTTCTGGGGCAATGGGACCCAAGACGAAGGGCGTGGGGTATCTGTTATTGGCAAGAATTCCTGCTGGAAAACTACCCGACCCATAGGAGTGGTCATCTCAGACCGAAGAGGCCTAACACCGAAACCCACTCACCTGCCATCTCCTTTTACTCCTGAATGTTAAATGTCATCAACCCAGTGCGCTACCACCTTACCTGGAAATGTTTGTCTTACCTCTGATGAAATAAATCCCTTTTGCAGCCTCCTGTATACGGAGTTCTCAGTTAATTTAGAGCCCTGCAGGGCCTTGCCAAGCTTCCTGGTCTGCTGGGTTTCACCCCATAATTCTCACAGCATCCCTACCCTCCCTCCCAAACACCTGTCCCATGATCAGCCTTCTCAGGTGCAGCCTCTCCCTCCACTAACTGAGTATGCAGGCCTCTAGGGCACCCTTCTCCATATCTGATTCCCAGGATGCATCAAAGTCCGGTTCTGTCCCCTCACATCAGGTCTGAGAGGTCCCTTGTGGCTTTATCTGCTGCTCCTCAGATTTCTTCCTTCATTGCTTCCATTATCAAGACATGTCTTGATACAGTACAGTACAGTCCCCCCAATAAGCTCTAGGATTTGCCCCCTGATTCACCCAGATTCTGTCTTTATAAGCTCGGTAAATTCCAGCATCAGAGACTTGTCACTCCCCAGTTCTGTGATCCCATGATCCCACATCACCGCAGCACCACTATCTTGCCCTTCTGCACTTCGTTGCAGTACTACAAGCCCGATACCCTTGTTCCCCAATGTCAGCCTGTGCTTTACACCCATAGTTTACTACAATGATGCCCCCAACAACTAGTGGCTCTATTCCCCAAAATTAAGTCTCCAAGGTACCTGCAATATGTACCTCTCACTGGCTTCCCACGTTTCAGTCTTGGATATAGGATCTCCTACCTACTTCTAATATTGACTAATAATCACTGAGTCCCCATACACAGCTCTGTGTTCTCCAAACAGTCCCATTGTTTCCCATTCACACATCCCCCAGAATACCCATTATACGGTCCTTCGGTGACTACTCAGGATATGAACCCCCAGTAATCTCCCCTCCACTAATCCTGAGAGTAGATTCTCCCTGCCATTCCTAAAGCCAGAGTCCCCTGTTCCTCAACATATGCCCCCACTCTCTACCCCAAATTCCAATATCTGGTTCCCATGACTATTGTTAACTAGATTCTCTTGCCTCTATAATCTGAACATAGGCTCCAATATTCTCCCTAAATGTCCAGTCCCATTTGATCCCCTTATTTCAGGATTCCTTGTGTGTTCCCCCCCAAACTCTGAAGATCACTGCCTGATAGGGGGCTCCAGTCTTCCCTAACGTTCACCCCATCACGGTTGACCTCAGTATTAAGCTCCTCCCACCCCGAGAATGAATTGCTTTCTTCCCATATGCCCATGTTCTCCCGTTAGCCTTAATTTTCTCCATACCCTAAAATTCTTGAAACATCTGAAATCTCCCAGATCTCCTTGAAATCCCTGATTCCACTGGGCTCCAGGACTTGGCCCTTATTTTCTAACCAATATTAAAATTCTTGTACTGTCACACCATCCATGTGTACCTTCAGCATCTTTTCCTCTTACATAGTTTAAATATCCCGTGATAGAGGCTCCTGGGTGGCTCAGATGGTCAGGCATCTGCCTTTGGCTCAAGTCATGATATCAGGGTCCTGGGATTGAGTTTCACACTGGGTTCCCTGCTCAGTGGGGAGTCTGCTTCTCCCCCTCCCTTTGTTCATTCTCTCAAATAAATAAATATCTAAATATCTAAATATACATACAGCCTCTCCACTCAAGTGCTAATGGACATCTTTTCAGCGTTCAACAATAAAAACAAACAGGCCCATTTTGGGGGTCCACTTGCCATGTTGCTCAAAAATCAAATCCTAAAGAGGGTCTTACTGACCTGGCTAGGATCATGTGCCCACCTTTGGCTGGAAGGCAGAAGAGATAACTTAAGATATGATGCAATAGGAAAGAAAGTTTTCCAAAGGAAAGCTGGAGTCGCCACAACCATGGAGGGTGGGCAGGCAAAAATAACTAGGCATCCTACGGGATGTGACTCTTAGCAGATCACAAATGATGGCGGGAAAGACAACTTTTGGGGGAAACTTGTCCCATTATGTATTGAGCTGTCAGGGGTCAGCAGGTATATGGGGGCAGTGAACAGTGG
This sequence comes from Nyctereutes procyonoides, assembly GCF_905146905.1. Taxonomy (NCBI): domain Eukaryota; kingdom Metazoa; phylum Chordata; class Mammalia; order Carnivora; family Canidae; genus Nyctereutes; species Nyctereutes procyonoides. The sequence continues at coordinate 58,297,986 of NW_026575140.1, read as the reverse complement.
TTTCTGGATACCATGGCATAGTTCGGAAGTCTATGTTGGGGGACACAGTTGGAATCTAGCCGTGTGGAACAGTGGAATCTCTTTTTTTTTAATTTTTTATTATTTATTTATGATAGTCACATAGAGAGAGAGAGAGAGAGGCAGAGACATAGGCAGAGGGAGAAGCAGGCTCCATGCACCGGGAGCCCGACGTGGGATTCGATCCCGGGTCTCCAGAATCGCGCCCCGGGCCAAAGGCAGGCGCTAAACTGCTGCGCCACCCAGGGATCCCAGGAACAGTGGAATCTCAAACTGGAAGAATGAATGGATCCATTTTTTTAAAAGATTTTATTTATTTGAGAGAGAGACAAAGAGCGCACAAGCATGGGGAGGGATGAACAGTGGGGAGGGGCAGAGGGAGAGGAAGAAGCAGCTCTGCACTGAGCAGGGAGCCCGACAAGGGGCTCCATCCCAGGACCCCGAGATCGCGACCCAAGCCGAAGGCAGACGCTCCACTGACTGAGCCAGCCAGGTGCCCCTAGAGCGCATACTCCTTATTTTTACCAACATTGCTGAGATATAATTCACATAACACAGAACTTAATTCATTTACTATATCCACAGAGTTGCGCAGCCATCACCATCATCAATATTGGGATATTTCATTACCCTGAAAAGAAACCCTTCACCCCTTACCCATCTCCTTCCAACCCCAGCCCCGCTCCCATCCCTGGGCTGCCACTAATCCACTTCCTGCCTCTGGATTTGCCCCATCTGCACGTTTCTCATACGTGGAATCATACGGTACGAGTCCATGGCCCTTTGTGACCAGCTCCTTTCACTTACTACATTTCCGAGGTTCACCTATCACAGCATGTAGTAGCTTCAGTTGTACTGCTGAAGTGTCCCATTGCATGGATATACCACATTTCATGTATCCATCCATTAGTTTGGTTCATTTGGGTTTTTTCTGCTTTATGGCTACTATGAATAATGCTGCTGTGAACATTCACATACAATCTTGTGTGCACGGACTGAGTGCAGAAGAACCTCTTACACAGTAGTCCCCTAGAATCCTGTTTGTTTCTAGAAGGTTGGCAGTCACAGGAGTGCTGATGATACTGACTCCATATGGGCCCTCTGTCTCGTTCACATTCACGCCATGACCTGTCTTGGGGCTGTATGTTCCAGGTCCCTTGGAGATTAACACACCTGCACTAGAAATGCCCACCCAGGCCAGGATGGGGGCAGGTGGGTTTCAGCCTCCCTTGAATCCGTTAGCAGTAAGAGTCCTTCCCTTGCCGATGCAGCAACGGTGCCACGAGATCCAGTTCAAGGCTAGCTATCAACGGGGCGGATGCCAGTCCTCTGAGTTGCATGTGAACCTCTGATGTCATACCACGGCCCTTTGCGCATCCCCTCACTCTGTAAACATCTATGGACCGGGGACCGGACTTGGTGGAACATAACTGCTGGGTGGCTGACCTCTCTCATCCTGTGGCAGGAAGTTGCCCTAAACTGTGTTAACTGTGTGGCTGTTTCCTGGTCTCAAAGTGCCTTCTCAGACTGGGGAACACTCTAGTCCCTTCCCCACCTTCTAACTGCATTGATGTTGGCTCTTTACTTTTTGGAAACGCCATGCCCAGCAGTCTGCCTACCTGTGGCCTACACTACAGCAGCAGGATGGGGGCACAGGGAGGGGAATATACAGGCCTGAGTCTGGGGAATCCAAGGTTGGTATTACAAAGTCAAAGGCTCTGACCCCGAGGTGAAGAGAAAACTGGTGAGGCCGATGGCTGGAGGGAATGGCACCCTGAGGCAGCGTGGATAACCAAAAGATTATTATCCAGACTTCTCATTTTTTGTGGGAGGAATTTAATTATTAGAGGATGACAGGGTCAAGTAGATTATTTGTTCCTGTGGAGACACCCCCATGACAAACAGTATCAATATCCACCAGTTACCAAGCACTCACTCAACATGAGATGAACTCCTGAGTTTTGGGGTTTTTTTTTTTTAAGCTGGGTGTGGAGCCTGATGCGGGGCTCAAACTCACGACCCTGAGATCAAGACGTAAGCTGGAATCTGGAGTCGAACGCGTAACCGCCTGAGCCCCCAGGCATCCCTGAACTCCTTGAGCTCTAGACGCTATGGACTTTATCCTCCTGTCCAGATCACGTCCGTATTTTAAGTGCTCTCAGACAAATCGTATTATTATTATTGCATCTGTGAGGCCAACCAGGTGTCAGCTGTTTCCTAGGCAAGCGGCCCACCTCCTCGTGTGTATGAATACTCTAATATCTGGGTTTAATCAGGTCTAGGAGTAAACATGTCACAAACCTAGGCACTTGAAAGAACAGAAATGCATTCCCCCCTGCTCTGGAGGCCAGAAATCCAAAACAAGGGTGTCACACACCCCCACCCCACAAGTGCCTTGCAGGAAAGGTCTTTGCTTCTTCCAGCTGGTGGTGGCTGCTGGCGCCCCCAGGCGCATGACCCCGTCACTCCCACCAGCCTCTAGGATTATACTAGGTCCTCCTCTTCCATCTCAGATCTCCTGCCTTTTTCTAGTGAAAACACTGGTCACTGGGATTTAGGGCCCACCCAGATAATTCACAAGACTCCCCTTATCTCTACATCCTGAACATAATTATTCCTGCAAAAGATTCTTTTCCCAGATAAGGAACAATGACAGGTTCCAGGAATCAGGACATGGATTGGATGTATCTTTGGGGGAATCACCATTTAACGCTCTATACTAGATTTATTTTTTAAGATTTATTTTAGGGAGAGTATGCGTGCACACACATGTGAGCAGGGAGGGGGCAGAGGGAGAGAGAATCTTCAAGTAGACTCTCCATCGGGTGCGGATCCTGACTCAGGGCTCGATCCCACAACCCTGAGATCATGACCTGAGCTGAAACCAAGAGCTCAACACTCAACCGACTGAGCCACCCAGAGGCCCCTCTATACTAGGAAATTTTAAATAAGCTACAAACATGGCGCCTGGCTGGCTCAGTTGGTGGAGTATGCGATATTTTTAAGATTTTCTTTATTTTATTTATTTATTCATGAGAGACACACAGAGAAAGGCAGAGACACAGGCAGAGGGAGAAGCAGGCTCCCTGCAGGGAGCCCAATGCGGGACTAGATCCCAGGACCCCAGGATCACGCCCTGAGCCGAAGGCAGATGCTCAACCACTGAACCACCCCAGGCATCCTGGAATATACAACTCTTGATCTCAGGGTTATGAGTTTAAGCCCCACCTTGGGCGTAGAGATTACTTAAAATAATAACAGCAGTTTGAAAATGAAAGCCTTTACAATATATATATCTCACATACAGGATTGGAAAAAAAGACTCTTTGATAATAAACAGATTCCAGGTGAATACAGGCATCTTAAATCTATGAATATTTAATTCCAAGTATTAACGCCCTGAGCTACTCTTCTACGTAAAGGAGAAACTCAAAATCCTGTTCTTTTGGAAGACATGGAAAGTAAGCAACACTGTAGGAGCAGCTACTGCTATTCTGCTCTTTTTCTGGGTGATATAACACTTCACATGGATTAATTTCAGAAGAAAATATTAGATTCCACTAAATCCAAGCACGAGGCAGCTAAAATTTCCCACTGTGGGCACTAAATATTTGATGCGTAGGAGTATGAATAAGTAAGTTAAAAATATTAGGGACAAAGCAAAACTAAAGTATGGGAGGAAAATGACATAAATACCTAGTGGCCAGTTCAGATATTTTGCTCCCGGCTGTTCTAGGCTTGCCCCTCCACTCCAGCCACACTTGCCTCTTCTATGTCCAGGGTCTTCACCAACCAGGCTCCCACAGAGCAAACAGCTCCACATCTCCAACACCATGATCACAGAAGCATTTATCTTAGGAACGAAAACAACTTCTCTCCTCTTTACTAAGGATCACACAGGTGGTGTTTCTCTATTTGCTTCTTCCCATCGGCTAACTTGCTGTGTCAGGCAATTCGTGGAGAGAGCAGGCCACGGGTGCCAGCACCCATCCAGCCATGCAATAGCTGGTTCCTAACAAAGCCGCCCACTTAACCTTTTTTCTCATTTGATCACATCCAAAGAGTAAGTCAGAAGGATCAAGGTTACAAGGAGCCCCTGATCAAGGAACTGCTTTTACAGATCTCTCTGCAGTCCTGGTGCCCGGTGACATGCTGCTGGACCAGGAACCCCTTCCCACCTGTGAGAGGTCTCTAGGGAACACGGGCTCCAAGGATTAGTTTAGGGTAGTGTAGATGCCCTAGCAGAGTGGGGCCAGACAGAGGGAAGTGCCGAGTACAAGAAAGAGCCAATAAATGAAATCCCGTAAGACATTCAGTTCACCAGAATATCATTCACATCAATCCCTTCCTATTCTACTTTCTGACGGGTTCCTGTCACTACTTAGAAATTACAGTATTTTCATTCTCTTGCCTTCCCGTTCCACAGTGTTCCTAATAGTCTGTAGTTTTCTGGAGTTCTGGACCAGGAACACCAGGCTTTCCCTGAAATCACTAGTCCCGTGATCTCGGCCAGCATTTTCGAGTTCATCAAACAAAACCAGTGTCTGCTTAAGTTGGGCCTGCATAATTTTTTGTTCCTCTAATTCTGCGAGAAGGGCCTGCTTAGCACCTAATTCGGTCTTATACTTCTCCTGTAACTGTTCAATTTCCTCCTGGAGGAGCCGGAACTCTTCCTCACTACAAGGATGCAGCTCCTGGGGTTTGTCTTCCGGAAGCAAAATGTTTGGGGGAATGCGCAGAATCAACTGTAAAAACAGCTGCTCCATTTTGCCAAAAAGGTTATCGAAACGTCCCTTCATGAAGCCGAGGAACTTCTCTGTGCATTTACGAACCTGGACGGGGCTGATCTCACAGCCTGGGAGGTCACCTAGCTTTTTCAGAATGACCTGTTCGACGGCCTGCATCACTTCAAACAGGTAGTCTTGAAATGCAATGTAGATTCTCAGCATGCAGGTTTGCGGTGTGAAGCCAAAGAACTGGGCCTCGTAGGTCATCGGGTCCACAGACATCTTGGCTTATTTTGTTTGGTTAATTCTGACTATGAAAAATCTGCAAACATAAAGAGAGAAAAAAATTCATTTGTATAAGAAATCAGCTGATGAAAGCAACAATTCCTATATTGCAAAGAGCCAGGAAGCCAGCAAACAAAACCCAAGGCACATGTGTTCCCCAATGCCTGACACTCCCTGCAGCCCTGCTCGTCCCATAGGGAACAAACCCCTGGCTCTCTGGCGCTTTCCCTCACCTCTCATCAGACAGGGCTCTGGCCCAGGGCTCAGACTCCTGAACTGCTACAGTCCCAGACGATTTTCATGGCATTTGGACTCAAGCAACGCCCAAGAGACTAGGTTTCTGGAGTTTCAGCGGCCTTTGTCTCCACTCTTCTGGCCACCGTGGCTACTGCTAGTTGCAACCTCTCCCCAGGTGCACCTACTTTTTGACCACAACCTCATATGCTCTTCTTCCACCTTAGCCGTCAGGACTCTCAGCCCCGGGATCCTCTTCCTTATAGTCCCACCCGCTTCACTTCCTTCCCTTCCCACCAGGCTCCCTGATCCCGCACTCCAACCACATCAACACCAACGTCCTGTGCTCCTTATCCTTCCAACCTCACCGCCTGAAAAACCCCCAATGGCAGGCTGAGTAAGTTTCCTGTCAGCTTTACAACCATGACCTGTTTTTTCAAGCGTCATCATCTAGAAAGATGGCACTCTGATCCCTCCCTGACACTGCAGGGCCTTAACCAAGGCACCCTTTTCTGAGCTGTACCAATACGCTTATCCTAGAAATAAGAGATGGTCCATTATTCCTTCAGATAAAGACAATTAGCTAAAAACAAATGGCTATCTCAGTCACCAGGTGAATTTAGGATAATCTTTATGAAAGAACTTAAAGTAAATGGTTCAGTCAAATCTTAGGGGATGACAGAATTTGTATGTATGTGATAGCTAACAACTAGGTGTAACTGCTTGGCTATGAAAATAGGGTCGAATTCCTTCCTGTCCTTTTCATCTCATCCACAGGTGACCTCCGATGCCCTGCCATCTGGACATGCGTACTCAGTAATAAAACTGCTTTCTTTTCCATGTCTTAGAAAAGGATTCTGTGGTTGGCAGGATCTTCATTCCCTCCCACTCCCCTTTGCCTTCCTGCAGGATCAAGCTCAAACTCTGTCAACATGGCTTACAAGTGCCTTCATCATCTGACCTATACCAACCAGTCTCCCTGTTCAAGGACCGCGGGTGTGTGTCACTGAGTTGATACTTCCCATTTCACAGCACTATTTTTGGTTCCTTTCTTATTCTCCCATCTTTTATCTCCCATACAAACCCACTCTGGCATTTTAATAGGTATCTTTTCAATCCAACTTTAATTCATCCCAGATATGTTGTAGACATTCTTAAAGACAGCTTTGTATGTAGCTGTTTATTCTTGTATGTTTGTAATCCCTACACTGCTTCTGACATACTCCCTCAACTTTATCATACACACACATACACACACACACACGCCACGCTCAGCATGCCTTCTTGTGACGGACACCTAGTTTGCTCTTAGCACTTCCTACCAGAAATAACGTCATGAACACCCTCCCATGTCTCCTCAGAGATATACACGCATGTTATTTACAGAGGCAAGTAACTGCTGGGCCGTGCAGCTGATTCATAACGTGATTTTGCAAAATACTGTGAAATGTTCTCTAGAACACTTGGGGGGAGGAGGCAGGTTAGGCTGACACTCCCCCTGGCAGCATATGAAAATTTCTTATGTCTTCACTAATACTGGACATTCAATATTCTAATTTTTGCTAATCTGATAGGTGTAAATTTGTTTTAGGGTGTTGCTTTTTGAAAACCAAAACTGGGGCGCCTGGGTGGCTCCATCCGTTAGGGGTCCAACTCTTCACTTTGGCTCAGTCATGATCTCAGGGTTGTGAGACTGAGCCCCGAGTTAGGCTCCATACCCAGTGGATTTTCTCTCTTCCTCTGTCCCTCCCTGTAAACCCTCTGTGCACTCATGCTCTCTCTTAAAAAAAAAAAAAATTAAGTTATGAGAACTTATTTATAAAAAAATAAAGAAAACCACAGCCATCTAGCCCACACACAGGCTGGACACAGAGGGCTGAAACCACACTCTCCTGTCCCACCTAACATACTGTGGACATCGGCCTGACTTTATCACTCTGGGAGACCAGAGTACTTTCATTGTCCAAAGGGATCAACTCTTCCACGGAAAGCATGGATGATGTGCATGGACCCTGAGATTCAGAAACCCCTGCCTCAACTGTTTCTACCAATCCTGGACTGTGAGTGCAGGACTCCCACCCAGCCCTCATGGAGCCCTATATGGAGAGCTCCACTTCAATCCACACTTGCAATTCTCAACCTCCCCTCTTGCCCTTGTCCCTTGGAGAGCCTGCCAAAGCTCCTGGAGGTGTCCTCCCTCTACTGAGACAAGGAATACATTCAGCACGGATTTACCCATGGGTTGTGCAGGTGATATCTGGGGAGTGGGAAGAACTTTTTCTAAATTTACTTTTTAAGTAAACTCTACACCCAGCATGGGATTCTAACACCCCCCGCCCCCCAGGCAAAGCTATTTCAACATGGATCTCTCTGATTACCGGGAAGGTCCAGCACCTCTCCCTCCAGCCAAGTACCTGCTCTCCCCAGCCCTCTGCTTGCATCCTTCCTAGTCCACCACCCTACCTGATGGTCACTCCCTGTTCCAAAGATCCTCAGTGCGTCCTAATAGCCGAGCGAACGAAGCCTGACACTCTCCACCTTGCCTGCGGGGACGAGCTACCTTCCTTCCGGGTGACGGTTCTTGCTCCCTCAAGGACAGATGCTGTGAGGCGCACCCGCACCTGCACCTCCGAGGGCCGCTGGCAGCCCAGCCGCTCTCGACTCCCCCCAGCGCAACACCCCCCGCCCTCCGAGCAGGACCTCCCCCTCGAAGGGCCTTCCCCTCGCCAGCAGGCCTCCGCCAGCGGCCCCGCACCTGGGCCTACCTTCCCTGCCAGGCCTCCCCACCATCGTTCCTCCGCCAGCGACTCTCCCCCAGGACCCCCACATACCTAGGCCTCCCCGCCAGCGCCCCCTGACCCGGGCCTTCTTCCCCAGGAGGGCCACCCCACTCCCCATACCTAGGATTCCCCATCAGGGCCCCCCTCCAGGGCCTGCCCGCCAGGACAGGTACGCCACCTCCCCCCCCGACGCCGACCCGGTTCTTCTTCGGGACCCCCACCTCAGCCACGCCTCGCGGAGGCCGCTTCCGGCGCGGCGCCAGCTCCCGTCGGGCCCCGCGGCCCCGCGGCCAGCCGGAGCTCGGGGAAGGCGGCGCGCGGCCGCTTCTGTCGCCTCCCCCCTGCCCCGAGAAGGAGATGCGGCTCCACGGCCCTTACCCGAGCGGGCGCGAGGGCGACGACACCAACCGCGCTCCGGCTTTTCCCGCCACCGCCTTTAAACCAGCGCCTGCAGCTGCGGAGAGGCGGGGCCGCTAGCTTCCCGGATGCCGACCGAATCCGGCCCCAGCGAACGAGGGCCCGGGCGGGACGGCGTCGTGCTCCTGATTGGCCGGTCGCGCGCGGCCGCCTCGCTGGGCGACGCCGAAGGGGCCGGGCGGGAAAGCCAGCTGTGGCCGGCGGGGATTGGCCAAGGGCGGGGGACTGACACGCCTCTCCCTGACGTTGTGGGCTGGTGGGTGGGGCGGCCGGGCGGGGCCCCGCGGAGGCGCAACTCATGATTGGTCGGCGCGCTTTGCCGAGGGCTCCGGCGATTGGCGGCTGGCCGTCTGCGCGGCGCTGATTGGGCGACAGCCCGCTCTGGTCCCGCCCCGCCACCGGGGCTGACTGGCGGAAGGGGAAGTGGGGGGGGGCCGGCGGCGGTGGGGAAGATGGCGTACCAGAGCCTCCGGCTGGAGTACCTGCAGATCCCGCCCGTCAGCCGCGCCTACACCACCGCCTGCGTCCTCACCACCGCTGCTGTGGTGAGCAGCTGCAGCGCCAGCTTCTGTCTGTCCGCGCTACAGACCTCGGGAGGCGGGGGTTGGAGCCTCGGAGGAGCTCCCGAGGGGTTGGTCCCAGGAGTGGGTGGAGGCGTCCGGGGCTGGCTCTGGAGGGGTTCCGGGTGGCCTGTCCAGCGAGCCGGCGAGGGACTGTTGCCCCAGGACGGGGTGCAGGGTCAGGGCTGCAGGCGGGTGTCCGAGAGAGAAGGGTGGACCTGGAGCAGGTCGGAGCTGCGGGCGAGGGGCAAGTGGTCCTGGGGGGCAGGGGCGGGGGGCTTAGGGAGGCTGGAAGCTGCCGGGAGGGCAGAGCCTGGGGGGACGCCGTGGGGGAGCCCCCGGTGAGCTGTGTGGCTTGGCCCAGCTGCTCCAGGCGGCGCCTAGGTGATGGGCAGCTGCCCCCGGGGTCCAGGGCAGCCCCACCAGCCCGCCCTGCCCTCAGGTCAACCCCAGCTATCGCCACAGGAGACAGTTTGATTTCTTTGTTAGGTAGCGGGGTGCAGGGAGTGGTCGCGTTTGTACGGGACTCTGTACCGATCCCGTCCTCCCGCCTAAGAGGAAAGCCTCAGAGGGCTTGGCAGGAGTGAGACGGGGACGTGGTGGGACTTGTTTCTTGCTGGACTCGCTTTAAGCAGCTTTTTTTTTTTTTTTCCAGCAGTTGGAATTGATCACCCCTTTCCAATTGTACTTCAATCCTGAGTTAATCTTTAAACACTTCCAAGTAAGTGGTCGTCACAGCCACGGTTCACGTGCCAGTGGTTAAACTTGGTTGGTTTGAGGGTTTTTTTTTTATACTTGTTGATAGCAGATCCTCTGCCTTCTTGTCAAAACAAGAATCCAGTGGGAATATTTGATTGTGAGTCTTGATGTGGGGCTGGGAGGGTGGTAATAAAGCCGTGGTTCTCCATCCTGATTGGGTTTCAGAGTCACCTAGGGACTGTTTAAGACATTCTCAGGTTCCTCATCATGTACCCAAATTGCAATCACCAAAGGTGATTTTTATTTGTAAAGTGCATGGTTTTGATTTGATGTGTCCAGTTCCTATATTTAGAAATTACTGCTTCAGGAATGCCTGGGAGGCTCAGGCACTTGAGCGTCTGCCTTCAGCTCAGGTCATGATCCCAGGGTTCTAGGATCAAGCCCCACATCAGGCTCTACACTCAGTGGGGAGTCTGGTTCTCCCTCTCCCTCTGCTGCTCCCTCTGCTTGTGCTCTGTCTCTCAAATAAATAAATAAAATCTTAAAAAAAAAAGAAACAGTAAATTACAGATTCAGAGTTAATATTGCAGTTTGAGAGGAGACTGACCAGCCCAGGAAGAGTCTGAGGGTCCCTGTGTTGCCCACTCACCACCTCAGTGTTATCTCCATGGCCCACCACAGAAACTCAACTCAGTGCTTTTATTTTTTTTTAAGATGTATTTATTGATTTTATGATAGATTGAGAGAGAGAGAGAGAGAGAGAGAGAGAGGCAGAGACACAGGAGGAGGGAGAAGCAGGCTCCATGCCGGGAGCCGGATACGGGTCTTGATCCCAGGACTCCAGGATCACGCCCTCGGCCAAAGGCAGGCGCCAAACCACTGAGCCACCCAGGGATCCCCTGTTAGTGCTTTTAAATTGATCCACCTTCCAGGGATCAGATGATAATAACAAAAGACCCGAAGACTGACTTCAACAATATGCCAGTTTGTGAGAACCCAGTAGGAGACCGTCCTCTCCTGTAGTTAGAACGCTAAAGGAGAGATGTCTTATGATCAGGTGGCCTGTAGCTGGCGTGGGACAAGGACCCAAGAGTCCGTCCTTTTCCTCTACACTTCCCTCTGCCTCAAGTGTGTGTCATTCACTTCACACCCTCTGAGCTCCAACTTTTGTGTAGCTTCACAGAGTCCCCCTCCTTGTGTCCCTCAGGGTATCTGCAAACACTGCTTTAGAGCATCTCTCGCTGTGTGCTTGCACTCATTTATACACTTGTCTCCGTGCTAAGCTGGTAACTCTAATCCTGGCCTCAGTTAGTGCATAGAACTGAATTATTTCAATCTTGTTCCCAATTCTGAAGAATTGAGTGATGCACAGAGAAGTCCTGCAGACTCTCGTCACTGCCTTTGTCCTTCACTACTCACCTGGCCTTGGCTAGGCGCTGTGGCTCTTCCAGGCCTTGCTTCCTGTTAACTTACTTGGCTCCGTTTTGCCTGAGGTTAAACTCAGTGACACCAAGCATTTGCATTTGGAGCTGGGAGTTCCAGGTCTGGGTTCAGAGGCTCCCAGTACAAGTTCCCCAGGGCAAGCCATTTGCAAGCTCTCCAAGTGTCTTGGGTTCTTCCTGTGGGACATGAGGATGGAAGTACCAGCCTGGGTCTCACAGGGTTATTAAGGTCACACCAGAGCATAGACCATGGTGAAACATTGTAAAATGTGGAGCTCTGTCCCCTTGTGAGTAGTTGTTTTTATCGTGGGTGTGGATGTGTTGGGTAGGGAAACCTATACCAGGGTTTCCAACGTGACAAAAGGAGTCCTTGTATCTGCCAGTTAGACTAATTATTAGAGCATTAGATCTTTACTTGCAGGGAGTCGGCTCTTTATTTAGACTAGAACTTGGGTTTTTTGTTTTTTTAAAGACAACGACAGTTTCAAAGTGTCTGTCCCATTATCCTTATTAGAAATTTTAGGAGCTGAGTGCTATCTTTCAGACTTCCAACTAGAAGTAGCACAAAAATCCAGGGTCAGATCGAGTGTGCCCTGCTTTTTGGTTCAGATTATACGATCACTTATTCATGGCCTTACGACCATTGCGACCCTAGGATATGTCCTCTGTCTTCCTGTGGCAATGTATCCTGGTGTATTTTACCTAATCTGTCTTTCTCTTGATTTTTTGTCTTTTAACAGATATGGAGGCTAATCACCAATTTCTTATTTTTTGGTCCAGTTGGATTCAATTTTTTATTTAACATGATTTTTCTGTATCCTTTATTAAGTGGGGGTTAGCATCAAAACTTGAGGTTTACGTAGGGAATACAATATAAGGTAAAGCTATTGATGCTGCTGTGTTTGTTACTCTCTTAACTGTGACTTCTGGGTACAGGCTCTGTGGGACACAGAGGAGTTGGTCAGAAAGTAGTATTTTAAAGGCATTCTGTTGGTCCCTGCTTGTTCTAATGGGAGCTATCCAACCACAGAGTGATTACCCTTCTGCCCATAAATCACTTACAAATCAGATCAAGGGAGAGGAAAAGTGGGTTAGTTGAGGCCTATTTACAAAATAACATCAGCAGGTGCCTGAATATGGTGATAAGCCCCAGAGCCGGGGTACAGGCATGAGGAGGGGGTTCACGAGGAACGGAGAACACGAGATATCCTTAGATCTTGGTTGCCAGTTCTGCTGGCTGGAAAGATGGTGCCCGACAGGCCACGTGCCAGTTGTTGAAAGAGGGAATGAGATATGCTCTGGTCAGGGGATGATTGGGGCCTCCAAACAGGACATTTGTCCTCCACCTGACCCTCTGGAGTGATAGAGGAGTTACGGCTCAGATTGTCTGCAGGAGACGGGGGGGGGGGGGCTTTGTTGGGGTTGCAGGATTCCTGCCCTAGGATGGAGTCCCATGGGTTCCATGTGATACGTCATCCTGGTAAGTTTCTCAGAGTGAAGTATTTTCATCATACTACATCCTTGTTGGCCAAGGTACAGAAGTGCCAAATCTGCCTGGCCTGTGAAAGTTGATTGTCGTCACACGAGGCTTCTTGCCGGGCGTGCCTTCCAAGTCAGGTTGTGAAAAAGCATGGGTGGTACAGGTCACGTGGGGCTGAGCGTGGGAAAGACGACCCGTGTTTGGAAAGGTTTCCTGAGTAGCTGCAAGCTTGTGTGTGCAGCGTCAGGCTCCTTCCCCAGCCAGGAGTGCTTTGTGCCATGGGCAGAGCCAGTCGGAGCTAGTCTTTGCCTTGCCCAAGGTGCCTGGTGGAAGGGAAGTAACCACACTCCCTGTGAACATGCCGAGGACATGAAGGCTTGGCCTGGTCCAGCTGACACAGAGTCCAGGTGCAGCTCAGCAACACGTTAACTTTACTGTCTTCCTGATTGTGTGCTTAATGTTTTCTTAACTCGGCACTTAAGGTACCGCTACTGTCGAATGCTAGAAGAAGGCTCTTTCCGAGGTCGAACAGCAGACTTTGTATTTATGTTCCTTTTTGGTGGATTCTTAATGACTGTATCCTTCAACAAGTAGAGTGAATACAGGAAAACTTGCCAAATGCCCTGTGTCCTCCTACAGCTCTCCACCTGCCTTCCACGGCCCACTAGATAAGCTGAGCAGATACAGGTGGATTCCACACCATAGCTGCAGGCACTATGGCTCTTTTACTTTCTGGGATGGTGTTCTGAGCCTCAAGCTGGGCCTTGCTGGGCCAGGAGCCTCTGTACCGAGAGCAAGTCAGAAGCAGTGTTAGCCCACGGGGTCACCGTTTTACTACTTTAGGTTTATGACTGTCGATGTGCGTACGTTCTTTTTTTATTTTTTTATTTTTTTTAAGATTTTTAATTTATTTATAGAGACACAGAGAGAAGGGTGGGGGGGCAGAGACACAGGCAGAGGGAGAAGCAACTCCATGCAGAGAGCCTGACATGGGACTCGATTTTGGGTCTCCAGGATCATGCCCTGGGCTGCAGGTGGCGCTAAACCGCTGCGCCACAGGGGCTGCCCATGCCCACCTTTCTTTTTTTTAGAGAGAGAGTTTGTCATGGGGGGAGGAGAGAGAATCTCAAGCAGGCTGCATGCCCAACACAGAGCCCAACGTGGGGCTCTATCCCACAACCCTGAGATCATGGCCTGAGTCAAAACTGAGTCGGACGCTTAACACACAGTGCCACCCAGGCATGCCCCTCCCAATGTGTGCTTTTGAACTAAGTTGGCAAGACATTTATTCAGTCACTATCAAAACTGATAAATTATTATTTTTAACTATTGCCATGGGTGTAACAGCCTTGAACACAGTCCGTTCTGGGACGGTTTCTCCAGCTATCTTCACTCACCTCTTAAAGGTGCTAATGGTGAGTGAAACTTAACATAATTATTGACTGAGGAATTCCAGTATTTCCCAAATAGTCAAGAACTTCGTGGAAATGGTATTAACTGGAAGCAGCTATGGTCCAGATGTGCTGGCCCACACAGATTTTTGCCTGGTTGCTCTGGGTAATTATTTTCAGGCTTTTTCCCCCCCTCTCAGGTTAACTAGCTCGGGACTGCCCTACCTCAGACCTATGTTAGAGCCCAGCCCCCCCCCCCCCCATCTTGCTCCGCCTTCCCTCTCACACTACTGACGTTGATACTTTCCTTAATGCCATCTGCTAGCTTTTTGGTTTGTTTGTGAGCTTAGTTTTCCTGGGACAGGCCTTTACAATAATGCTCGTCTACGTATGGAGCCGAAGGAACCCGTATGTCCGGATGAACTTTTTTGGCCTTCTCAATTTCCAGGCGCCCTTTCTGCCCTGGGTGCTCATGGGCTTTTCCTTGTTGCTGGGGAACTCCATCATCGTCGACCTCTTGGGTAAGAACCTCATCGTGACTTTTTCTATTTGTTTTTATGTGTGAACTAGTCACCACCGTTTTTTCATGTCTGGCGCTCACATACAGCTGTTCTGGGATTGTTTGATGGTTGCATGCTCAAAGATTACAATACCAGTTTTTAAATTGTTTTTTAATAACCATAGTGACATTTCTTCCTAAATACACAGAATTTATGTTGGTAGATCCACTAGTAATCAAAATTTTCATCCTGCCCCTCATTCTTTATTTTTGGGCAACTCTAGGCATCGCAGTTGGACACATATATTTTTTCTTGGAAGATGTATTTCCCAATCAGCCTGGTGGAATAAGAATCCTGAAAACACCATCTATTTTGTGAGTATTGGACGCCAGGCTGCATTTTCCTTGCAGATAGCATGGGACAGGGTCTGTGTCTGCGTCTCCGTGGGGCTGCCGTAGCTCCTGGCACATGTGGTTCAGCTCTGTCAGTATTTGCAGATTGAACCATGGGCTGCAGTTGAGGAGCATTTGGGTTGGGTCAGAGCAGATGGTGCCAGGTTTGTGCAGGAGTGAGCTTGGGGTGTCCTGGGGATGACGTGGCATGCTGCCCGATGACCACCAGCCCCTCCTGCCCCAGGGAGGAGTCTGCTGGTTTCCACGTGAGCCACTGCCCAAGCTTACAGCACAACTGACACCAAGGAAGTTTCCAGTGGTGGGATTTCTGGTCTTCCAGGGAGTAGGAGAAGCAGGGCTCAGCAGTGAGGCGGACTAGAACCAGGTGTAGGGTACCCACTGACCAGCTGTGTGACTTTGAGAAAGTCTCTCTTCATCTCGCACTGCGCATTCCTGAAGTGGAGCTTTGACTTCTTTCTACCCCAGGACACTGTGTCCTTGAGACAGGGTCCATGGGAGGAGTCAAGCATGAGTTTTTATTATACAGGGTTGGGTGTGGAAGAGTCCAGCAAAACAAAGACCACTGAGCAGGAACACTGCCTCTCATTGTTGACCTTTTGATGCATATTCTTTTGTCTTACTGTATGTGTGCTTTTAAAAAAATGTTCTTTTGTAACCATCTTTTCAATATGTCATAATCATTTTTCCATCCTAGAAGTAGGATTGCTGTTTTGGTTATTGACAAATCTCCATCAGAATGGATGCTCAGGTTTATGGTTCGACTGGCCACATAGTTTCTGCTGTTTCCCCGCAGCCTTGTCAGACATGGGAGGGATTATTTACTTTTTCCTGGGTTGACAGCTGTGAGGTGCTGTCTGGTTTTTATGATTTTTTTTAAAATAGTTTCAGACTTACAGAAAATTACAAACCATTCAAAGGACTGTTTCCTCATAAGTGTTTGAAAGTAAGTTGTCGATCTAATTTCACCACCACCACCCCCATTGTGTATTTTCCCTGAAGAAGGACATTCCCCTACGTAGTCAAAATCAGGAAAAACGTGACTCCTCAGACCGAAGCCTCTCCTGGCACTTGTCCCAGTCGGCATCTCACGGGACAAGAGTCCAGCTCAGACTCGGGTGTCGCATTTCTTTGTCACGCCTCTTTGGGCCCTGCCAGTTTGGAGCAGCTTCTAAGTCTTTCCTGGACTCTGACAGCGTGTTTGACGGTTGTCATCCCCTCCCATAGAAGGGCCCGAAGATCTGGGTTTGTCTAGTGCTCCCTCACATTTAGATTCTGGTCTCACGTGTTCGACAGGAGCATCAGAGAGGTGACCCGTGTCCTCCCTGCAGTGCTGACGGGTCTGTGGGTCTGCGTGTGCTGGATCTGTCAGACTGGCTGTCATGGCTCTGACGACTGGATTAAGGTCCATCATAAAGCTCCTTTTGTTCCTTTTATGATTGCTCTGTGGGAAGGCACCTTGAGATGGTCAGTAGCCTTTCTTGATCACATTCCCGTCCTTTATGTCTACATGAGCTACAGTCCCTTGTCATCGTTGCTTTGATGCTCCTGCCCCAGGTTTGGCCAATGAGAACCCCTTCAAACTGGCTTCTAATTACTTTTCAACGTGTCCCCATCATTCTTGTCTCTTTAAGTAATTGATTATTTTCTGGCCAGACAGGATCTCCCAGGCTCCTCCTCTCCCTGACACACTGTTTCTGCAAGGAACTCTGGTTCCTTCCTAGTGGGGAGTGGTGCCTGGAAGTCAAGATGCGGGTACTGGGTGTGCTCATTGCTTGCGGAGTTACCGGTACCGTGAACAGAGCGAGGGAAGTCTGTGTGCCTGTGGGTGTGTTTACATCTGCATTTGCATATCTGTGTTTTTTAAAAACATGAGGTTCCTGACATCCCCAGCTCTAGGATGAGTCCATATGAATCTAGGTGTTTTTTTCTTTCTGTATTTTTTTCTCCAGTGTTTTATTATGAAAATGTCCAAACTCACAGAAAGTGGAAAAAATTATACAGTGATATCATTTACCCACCACAGATTCTGTGGTTATATTTTACTATTCTTGCCTTTTATACATCTCTCCATGCCTCTGTCCATCTTTCCATTCCAGTATCCTTAATTCTTTAAGTACTTGAGTGTGTATGTCACTGACTAGACTTTTTTATTTCCATACAAGAGAGGACACCTCTCAAGTGTGTCAACTAACGGGTTTTCATAAATGCACAAGCCTGTGTGACCCAAACTCCTATCAGGATGAAGTGTTGCATTACCCAGAAGGTTCTCTCCGTCAGTCTGTCAGTCCTTGCCCCATCCCCCAAGAAACAATCACCAGGCTGATCTTGTAGCTCTGCTAGCTTCACTTGTGGAGTCCTCCAGGATGTGTGGCTAAACCCCTAGGTGTAAGGCCTCTTCCATTCACTGTCAGGGGATCGAGATTCATCCACATCGTGGCTCACAGCAGGGATCTGTTCCCCTTTCTACAGAGTAGTGTTTCACCAGGTGAATACTCCACCTCCTTTTCTACAGTTCCTTAATTCTCACTGGCAGGGAGGAACCTGATCTCCGTTGTCATTACTATCTTCACCTATTTAGTGAACCCCGAACATAGCCCGTTTTATTACTGCGCCCCCATCCCCCATGCGGATGCCTTCTGGTCCTGCTCTGCCTCACACCCACCAGGGTTGGCTGCCCTCTGATGGGGAGTGCCTGCTTGAGCCTACTCAGGCTTTGACACGCGGCACCAGGCCCCTCCACATGTGTGCGCCCTACACTGGGATGCCCCCCCCCCAGCCCCGTCCTGCCCTGGGGCCACCATGGCTCACTTCCTTGCACCCGCACCCACTTTATTTTGTCCTGTTTGAGTTTGGAAAGTAGAAGCAATCTAGGTTTTGAACATGCTTTCTTTTAATTATTATTAAAGCGAACGTTTTCATGTTGTATTGGCCTTTTGGATTTCCTTTTTGAATTGCCTTTTCAGCCCTATATTTTTCTACTGGGGTGTGTTTGCTTTCATTGTTTTGTGAGAATTAAAGGAGCTCATGTTGAAGTATAGGTGCTTTTTCAGACCCCATGATAAAGTAGAAGTTTTCAGCTAATTTTGTCAGCTTCGGGCAAGTGTAATTAGAAATACGAATGCCCAGAGTGGATGCTGTTTTAATGGTCAATTCTCTCTTTTTTTTTTTAAGATTTTATTTATTTATTCATGAGAGACACAGAGAGGCAGAGACACAGGCAGAGGAAGAAGCGGGCTCCCAGCAGGGAGCCTGATGCGGGACTCGATCCCAGGACCCTAGGGTTACGACCTGAGCCGAAGGCAGATACTCAACTGCTAAGTCACCCAGGTGTCTCTAATAATCAGTTCTCTAAGGAGAACTTGAATGGCCCTATAAGGGGATTTTTTTTTTTTTTTAATTCATGAGAGGCACACAGAGAGAGGCAGAGACACAGGGAGAGGGAGAAGCAGGCTCCATGTAGGGAGCCCGATGTGGGAATCGATCCCAGGTCCTATAAGGGGATTTTAAAAGTCTTTTGGACACTATCTTTTTCTATGACCTGTGTAATTTTTCTTGGAATGACTTGTGAACTTTTTAAAATTTCATTTGTGATAAAATATACATAACGTGCGCAACCCGGGTGGCTCAGTGGTTTAGCACCGCCTTCAGCCCAGGGCCTGATCCTGGAGACCCAGGATCGAGTCCCACGTCAGGCTCCCTACATGGAGCCTGCTTCTCCCTCTGCCTGTGTCTCTGCCTCTCTCTCTCTGTGTCTCTCATGAATAAATAAATAAAATTTTTAAAAAAAGAAATACATAATGTAAACGAGCAGTTCCGTGGCAGTAAGTACTCTCACTGTGTGCTTGTGCCACCGCCATCCATCTTTATAATGCTTGATGCAGCAGAAGTGAAACTGTGCTGAGTAACACCCCATCCCCAGCCCTTGGCAGGGGCAGCGCTTCTCTCTCTCTCTCTCTCTCTCTCTCTCTCTCTCTCTCTCTGTCTGTCTCGGTTCCTCATACACGAGGAATCACATTCTATTTGTCCTCCTGGGTCTGGCTTGTTTCATCAACACAGTGTCCTCAGGGCTCATCCACGTCTGAGCAGGTGTCAGAACTTCCTTCCTTTGTGAGGCTGACTACTATCCTATTGTGTGGATGGACCATCTTGGTGATCCGTCTGTCAGTGGGTACTGGGTGGTACCTTGGTTGTGGGGATTTGTGATATTTAGTGTGAATCAGGTTACAGAACAAATGTGTTATCTAACTTTCATAAAATTACATATATAAAAGTTCTGGAAGAATGATGACAGCATCAACAGGGATTATTCCTGAAGATTTAGGATGTTTGTATGTATTTTCTGTTTTCTCTGCAACTAATATGTGTTGCTTTCATAATAAAAAGAAAAAAAAGAGATAAGAGTTAATATAAACATGAAATTTTTTTTTAACATGAAATTACTATGACTTATCTGCACAGCGTGATGACTGTTTCCTTGGTGGGCAGCTATAGTGTCTGTCGTCAGAGGCCTGAGGGAAGTCTCTGGCCTTGCAGGACAGGACCCGGGGTGATTCTGGGCCTAAGTGATCTCTGTTCCCTGTCTTTTAGGAAGGCTATTTTTGATACACCAGACGAGGATCCAAATTACAATCCACTACCTGAAGAGCGGCCAGGAGGCTTTGCCTGGGGTGAGGGCCAGCGCCTCGGTGGTTAAAGCAACAGTGCCAATAATGAGACCCAGCTGGGAAGGACTCAGTGACATGCCCTTTGGGATTCTTTTATCCTTTGTGTTGCAAAAGTGCGGACACTTTTGACGGCTTGGCAAGTTTTAACTCCAGAAGCACTTTATGGAATGGTACACTAATGGATCCAGAAGACACTTGGAGCAGCCGGCCAGTGGCTCCTCACTACCCTGGCAGTGAAGGTATAATCTCTCCGAGCCAAACCACTGGAGAAACAAGTACCCTGCTGCCTCTGGCGAACAAGTACAGGAGTGCTTGAGTTCTGGGGTGTAAGGCAGAGCTTTCTCTTCCTCTTCTTCTTTGATAGACGAGGCCATGGTGTAAATGGAAGTTTCAGAGAGGACAAAATAAAACTGAATTCCATCTCTCTCTTCTCACTGAATCAAAGCTTTTGTGTGTGATCTTTTAAATGACGACAGTGTGTTCTAGTTAGCTGCCGTGTAGGCCTGGGCCAGCCTGCTCTTCCCGAGGCCGCCTCAGCTTTCGACGGGATCGTGTTTCAAGACTGGAAGTATGTGGCTGCTGCGCCATGGCTGTGCACACGTCTTACCCATGCAGCAAGCCAGCTCCAGTAGGAGGAAGATCAGTTGGTGCTGTCCAGATACTTTGTTCTCCGTCTGGGTTTGGCAAAACTCCAGTTGTTGGATGACTGGGAAACGGGGGTATAGGGTGATGCTTGCGGCAGCAGGAGTTGCAGCTACCGGAGGGCTGGTTCCGGGCTCATGTGGCATCTTCCCGATTCTGTATTCCTCCATTAAGAAATATCCAGGAAAAAACATGCCATGGCCAGCCACCCTTTGGGAAAATGACAGATAGATCTCTTTTAGACCTGGGATGTTGACTCTGGAGCCAGATGAACAGGTACCAATTAGGAATACCCGGGCCTTGGGCTGGTTAACTTTGGTCATTTTGCTGAATGAAAAGCCAAGCAGCCTTTCAGAGCCAAGCACCTGGTTTACCTTCACAACCAGGTAAAAATTAGGGTCCAGAGGAGTAGACACTTAATGCCTGTGATTCGATAAAGACCCATCCAGAATTATTAATTTCTCTGGGCCTCTGCAGGTTTGCACTCACACTAAGTAGTTCAGAGAACCCACGGGATGAAGATGTCCACCCATAGGGAAGAGATGGTTGCAGATGGTTCTAGCAAATAGGACGTAGACATGGACCATTTCCCCAGGAGTGGCAGCCTGGGTAAGTGGTAGCTAGCACTCTTCCATAATGACCTTTCCCTCAGCAAGATGAACTTGAGGTTTAGGGTAAATGTAATTGACACCCTAAGTGGGGATTTTTCAGGTGGTGTAGTGAGGGGGAAAGTATTTTAATGTCTTCTCATGGCACATGCATTAGTGATGAAAGGTAGTACGGACAGTGGACATGCTGCTGGTCGGTAACTGAACATGGCTGTTACAATTTTACAGAATGTGGTTTAATGGGACGGCTTTTTTTCTAAGCAATGAAAAAAAAAAACTTTAAAATGCCAATCTGAGGATGTACGATCCTTACAGGATTCTTATATTTTGTCACGTCCTGGCTCTGTTCGAGAAAGCTTGAGTTGAATTAAAAGTGTCTTGAAAATTACTTAGGGTCTAGAAATAGGTTTCTCTGTTTTTTTTTTTTTTAATATTTATTCATCAGAGACAGAGAGAGAGAGAGAGGCAGAGACACAGGTAGAGGGAGAAGCAGGCTCCACACAGGGAGCCCGATGTGGGACTCGATCCCGGGTCTCCAGGATCAGGCCCTGGTGCTTCAGGTGTCGCCATACCGCTGAGCCACCTGGGCTGCCCTCTGTGTTTTTGTTTTTTTTTCTTATAAATTTATTTTTTATTGGTGTTCAATTTGCCAACATATAGAATAACACTCAGTGCTCATCCCGTCAAGTGCCCACCTCAGTGCCCGTCACCCAGTCACCCCAACCCCCTGCCCACCTCCCCTTCCATCACCCCTAGTTCGTTTCCCAGAGTTAGGAGTCTTTCATGTTCTGTCTCCCTTTCTGGTATTTCCCACTCATTTTTCTCCTTTCCCCTTTATTCCCTTTCACTATTTTTTAAAGTAGGGAACAGGGCCAGCCCCAGTGGCTCAGTCGTTCAGCTGATGCGCGCTCTGAGGATGTGGGTCCCGGTGCTGGGGGTGGAGTTGTTGTGGAAATGCAGTGTGCACTCCTGAGGGAAAGATGGACGTGCCCCTCACATCTCCCCAAGAGACAGATTTTCTGCACATTATCGTGTGTTTCTTCTGTTCACTTCTCCCACCTGCTTTTCTTCTGTCACTGCCCTGTATCCCATTGCCTTTCATGTGCCGGGTGTGGTCTGTCCAAGAGCAGAGCGCCCACGCCCTTGGCAGCGACACCCTCGCTCTGTCTGGGGCCTCCCAAGTTGTTGGGTGAGGGGCTCCCTGGGGTTGTCATGTCTCCCAGACAGACAGCCAACTTGCACAGGTAAGTGCCGTCTGTATTCTCGGTGCTGTAGGACATCCCCTAAGCTGCTCACGTATTTTAGGAGTTTGCATTAACATTGTGGAACTTGCCCCAAACTAGCCCCTTCTCTGCTCAGACATCTGCACTGACTTCGCAGCCCCCAGGGCACACTGTCTCCCTCTGAACCTTGTCCCCACATCTAGCAGAGACGGGAGTCTCTTCGAGGCCTGGCTCCTCAAGAAGTCCTGACTCCTGGGCCTACATCATGGTCTTTCTTTAGATCCCGGTAAAGCTTCCAGTCTGTACGATGTATTCTTACAGCAAATCATAAATCGTTGGTACTGCCCCTCGCTGGTCCACGTGTTAGTCTCGCCTCCCTCATGAGAATGTAAGCCCCAGAAGGGCAGGGTCCACGTCTTTCAGTCTTGTGTCCACCACCAAGCCTGGCACACTGCTTGGCACCTGGGTGCTGAATAAATATGTTGTTTATTGGGATCCCTGGGTGGCTCAGCGGTTTGGCGCCTGCCTTCGGCTTAGGGCGTGATCCTGGAGTCCCCGGATCGAGTCCCACATCGGGCTCCCTGCATGGTGCCTGCTCCTCCCTCTCCCTGGGTCTCTGCTTCTCTCTCTCTCTCTCATGAATGAATAAATAAAATCTTTAAAAAAAAATGTTGTTTATTGACCAGACTATTCCCTGGTATTTTCAATTATACAGGGATTAACGTATGTGCGTGCCAACTCGTACCTAGTGGATGAGGCCTGGCATTGTCTGGAAGTGGCATGGAACAAAAGTGAGCCTGATAAAGGGTAACGGTGTGGTGGGCCAGCCAGACAGCCGGCCAGCAACACCAGCAGCTGGTGTGGGCATCATAAGAATAGACGGTCCCCGGAGCAGTTAAAAAAAAAAAAAAAAACGAAATGTGTCTGACAAGTCGCCTCTTGGAAGAAGAGCCCTGACATTCTTTGGATGGTTATGTTATGATCGGCTGTGTGTGGAAGCCACTTAACCACAAGGGACTTCCTTTGGAGGGACAGCAGACTTCAGACTCCTCCTGTGGGGGGCTGGTGATGTGCATGACACTGGCTGGCTTGGGCCTTCCCTGCAACTCCTCTTTCCACCTAGCTGTGAGGCTGCACCTACTGGGGAGGAGCCGGGGCCTTGGGCCAAAGACTGTGGATGAGTTCCCTACACATGTGGTTTATTTTGCCTGCACCATTTACAAAATTTGAGCCAATACTGAAGGTTGACAGATATCACATGAAAATCGTTTGAGGCTTTTCTTGAAGAAAAAAAAAGGCAAGATATGGCAATGCCAGGCCTGCAGGGCAGCTATTCCTAGAGGTGACTGGCCAGTGGCTGCTTCTAGAGATGGGGCACGTGTTCCGTCAAGGCGGGCCTTCACTCACTCACGTTCCCTGCCTGGACTCTTGCAATCACTAGGCGCATGGGTTACCTCCATGACGTTCTACCTCCATGACGTTCGTCTGGAAGGGACGCTAGGAGAAAGGACAGTTGTCCCTCTGTTACATACTCAAGGTCCAGAATTCGAGAGTTAACGTTTAGTTTTTGCTGTGATGTGAATGTTTACGCCTCCCCCAAACTCCTGTGTCCATCCTAAGGCTGATGTGATGGTATTAGGAAGTGGGGGCCTTCGGGAGCGGCCCTGGTGGTGGGATTAACGCCTTACCAAGCTGCTCCAGAGAAACCCCTAGTCTCTGCCTTCCTGTGAAGACACAGCAGCAGGCAGCAGCAAGGGAAGGGGGTCCTCACCCTGGGGCAGCTGTGCTGGTGTTGCCCAGCCCTGGGATTGTGAGCAGTGGACGTCCGATGTATGCAAGCCACTCAGCCTGGGGTATCTTCTGTTACAGCAGCCTGAACACTGAAACAGTGACTTTGCTTTCAGTTTTGGGGTTAGCCTTTTTGGTGTGTGTGGGGGGGATTGCCTTCCTAAAGTAACATTTTGCGGTAGTTAGTGTAATTTTGCCAATTCTGAACATACATGCACGTTCCCAGCCCCCTTGACTGCTCCACTGTCAGCAGCTCCACTGTCAGCAGCTCCAGGAACATCATCTCTTCCCTGGAGGAAATGGGAAGAAGGACTTTTAACAGGCTTACAGACAGGATGAGTTTCCCAGAGATGTACTTAAGAGGATGCCTCCCGTCCTTCAAGGGCCTTGAAGCATCTGATGGATTCTCTGGAAATCACACTTCCTGCTACTGTTTCCACCCAGAGCCAGCAGCTGAGAGCTCTGGATGCAGAACGGAGAGGATCTGCTGGTTTCATCCTATCTTCCCTGCTGGAGTCTTGAATCTTTTCATTATGTGTGATGGGGCCCAGCAGCCCAGCTGCACTGAAGAGTTCTGTCTGGGAGAAGGGAAGGAAAGAGACTGGGGAAGGAACGGAGGATCGAGAGGGGGAGGGAGCTGGGAGTGGGCGCTGGGGAGGAAGCTGGAGGAGGAGCTACAGGGGGAGCTGGAGGAGAAGCTGGGGAGGGAGCTGGAGCAGTAGCTGCAGGGGGAGCTGGGGAGGGAGCTGGGGAGAGTGCTGGGGGAGGGAGCTGAGGGGGAGCTGGAGGGGCTGTGGAGGGTCCGAAGGGATGAGCTAGGGGAGGAGCTAGGTTGGGAGCTGGGGGAGGAGGGCGAACGACAGTCCCCCCACCCCCGCCCCCTGCCGGTGGGACCCGCGCTGCGCCGGCGGCCGCTAGCAGGGCCGCCCGCCCTCGGGGCAGGTGCTCACCACTACCCTCGCCCCGCTGGCCTCCACGAGTGTCCGAGGCTCGTTCTCCAGGTTCCGTCAGCACCTACCCTAGAGAGGGTTAAGTGATGCACTGTGTGCGCGTCGCCCACCGATTCTACAAGAGTGCTGTCCTTGCAGAGCAGGAATTACTCTGGGCGAGAAGGGGACACGCGTGTTTACAGTGAGGACACCGTGTTGTGAGGACAGAAAACCGGTCAGGAAGGTCGTCATTAGCGCCATGGGGGTCGTGCGGAACCCCCCACCCCGCCCCTCACTGTCGTCGCTCCGAGCCTCTTCTCGGTAGTACCTCGGGCCCCGCTCTTCCGGCCCCCTCACGGGCATGCTGGGAGTCGTAGTCCTCTGCTGAGGCAGCGGCGGCCGTCGTGATGTCATCGGCGGGCGCCGCGGCGCGCGGCAGGAAGCGGCAAACACGCGCCGGCCGTCGGCCGCCGGGGCGCTGGCCTCCTGTCGCGGCGGCCGCCCGACATGCCCGAGGAGGCTGGCTTCCCGCCGGCCAAGAGGTTCCGGCCCGGCTGCGGGCCCCCGGAGGGGCGCGTGCTGATGTTGCTGACCGCGGGCGGCGGCAGCGGGGGCCGGAGGCAGCAGCCGGCCCTGGCCCAGCCCGCGGCCAGCCCGTACCCCGAGGCGGTGGAGCGGCAGCGCCGGAGCCTGCCCATCTTCCCGGCGCGGGGGCAGCTGCTGGCCCAGCTCCGCAACCTGGACAGCGCCGTCCTCATCGGTGAGTGGGCGCGCCGCGTCCTCTGCCCCGACCGCCACCTCAGCCCGCCGCCCCCAGCCCCGCAGCCGCGGTACCGGGGGGACAAAGGGCTCGGGAGGGAGGGGCGCCGCCCGGAGGTGTGAACCCGGCGGGTCCCACGCGAATTAAGAGGCGGCTTAAGGGTCGGGGGCTCGATCTGCATCCAGCCGGGGGTTGGGTGGGACGAACTCGGGAAGGGGTCAGGTGCGCAAGGGACGGGCTGTGGGGGGCGGGGGGGGGGCTCAGAGAAGAAGGAGACCCAGGAGGGCGCAGATAGTGGAGTAGAGTCGCAGGGAGAAGGAAGAGTGAACAGGTGCAGTAGTGAGGCCCCATCCAGAAACTTAAGTAGTGTGTGTGTCGTCGTCCCCCCCCCTTCGTGGGTGTGAGGCCCTGGGTGTTGGGGCCTAGGTCCTCCTTGTGGAGCCCACTGAGCGCCTCCACAGAGCTTGGGGGAAGCAGGAGGTGAGGGAAGGAAGGTGGTGAGAGCAGGCTCCTGCAGGGGGGAAACGGAAGGAGGTTGAGGAGTTTGCAGGTGCTCCCTGGTTGAGGAGGAAGAGCTCAGGAGAGACCAAGGCTGGAATACAGCACAGATTGGGGGACACTTGGAAACGGGGTAGATGGGAGCTGGCCTGAAGGAGGAGGGACATCCTGGAGGCTAGGGCTGGCCAAAGGAGGTGAGCGTGGGTGTGGCTAGGGAGAAGGTTGTAGGGGAGGGAGAGGGAGAGGGCATTTGAGGACTTCACATCTGTGGAATAGGTGCAGGACATTTGCTGAGAATGG
The DNA here is from genome assembly GCF_905146905.1 of Nyctereutes procyonoides. NCBI lineage: Eukaryota > Metazoa > Chordata > Mammalia > Carnivora > Canidae > Nyctereutes > Nyctereutes procyonoides. The sequence continues at coordinate 58,271,628 of NW_026575140.1, read as the reverse complement.
GAGTCACAGGGCCTCAGGCCCTTGGGGGAGGATGGGACAGGGCCAGGCTGCAGAACCTGCAGACCACAGGATCGGTGGTTGTGCTGGCGTCCAGGTGCACTGACTGCACCACAGACTCACTCGTCATCTGCATGATGGGCTATGCTGCTTTAGCAATGCCCAGTAGTCTGGTGTAGGAGCAGGAGATGGTCAGGAAGACATGGATCCACACTTGGGGTTTTCTCAGGTGGACTCAGTAGGACTGCAGCAGAATCATCACATTCTCAGTCTGCGATTCTTGGCTGGGTCAGGAAGGATGAGCAGAGAGAGAAATGCAAGAATAATGAGATTGAGGACTCTAAGGTCAGAGAAGCTTAGTGGTAGCCAAGGGGAAGGATATCCAGGTTTGCTGAGTTCTTTGTTCTACTTAGGGACAGGTAGAGGAAGCCAGCAGGTGGGAAACCATACTGGGTGCTAACTGTATGCAGGATGTTCAAGTTCACAGAAGGGATGGACCTTCCCTGCCCCACCCTGAGGTGGAGGTGGGGGGCTGTGGTTATGCAGACAGTTTAAGGTGGATGGATGAGGGACCAGAAATGCTCCAGGGAGAGACTGGAGTCTGACATCCTGTTGGGTATGCTGGACAGACCTGGCAATGGTAGATGTGTCCCAAAACGTGGGCCAGGGGAGGTCGGAAGGGAAGAGCAGCATCTGGGGCCATGTGAGTAGGCGCCTTCCCATCTCATTTATTCTCTGGAGAAGTAACCATTTTATGTAACAGTTATATTTCCTTGGTTACCTATTATTGAACATTTATATTGTTTCCAGTTGTTTGCTTCCTAGAACAAAGTGGAGAAACAGTCTCTGAAGCTACATCTCTAATTATTTCCTCAGAACCAATTCCTGTACCTGGAGTTGTGGGTGGAGGGTATAAACATTTTAAAGATGTTTCTGATACAATTTGGCCTCCTGAGAAGCAACTCCAGTTATACTTCCCCAGGATACTCCTCCAGCTGTACCTCAGTCCCGTTTTCCTGGGATTTTATAACCTGGAGTATTTTCTTCTATATTTTCCTCCTGATTTTGGTGAATTGGTGTTAATTTGCACGTAAGTGAGACATGTTTTCTTTATCAGGAGAAACGGGCTCCGGGAAGACGACACAGCTCCCACAGTACCTCTATGAAGGGGGGATCGGCCGCCAGGGCGTCATAGCCGTGACCCAGCCTCGCCGAGTGGCTGCCATCTCTCTGGCCACTCGAGTCTCTGATGAGAAGAGAACAGAGCTCGGGAAGCTGGTACCTCACCGCCCCCTGCACTGACAGTCCACCCTCTCATCTGCATGGTGCTTTCTAGAGCAGCGCTCCCCAACGGAGGGAGGCTGTCTCACCCCGGTCACTTAGGCCCATCTGAGTCTTACCCGTTTCCTCAGACATCAGATGTCTGTGCCATTTGCTTTGCTTTCAGTCTGTTGGAAAGTTGGACAAATTAGGTGTTTCCCTCAAGCATCCTTAAGGCTCCAGTAACCTGTGTTCAGTCAGATCCATAAATCCATCTAGGAAATCACAGACACATCTCTAGCATACGCAGCTCTGTGTGTTCATGCGCTTCATGTTGAAACATCTCAGACATCCTATGTGCTCATAGCTTCACTTTAACTTACTTAAGTAGCTTAACTTCACTTAAGTAGCTGAGGCAGGAGTCTAGGTCTTAATTCTCCACAAGGCTTACAATCGTTGCAGTTCCCAGGCCATGTCCACTACCTGTGTGCCCCCAAGGGAGCAGGGCTGGGCGGTGCTGGCTCATCCCCGAGAGGGCACAAGTGCTCACACAGCGTCGGTTTCCTGGTGGGGTTTGCCGGGTGCTGACTGAACAAGGGGTTCCTCACACAGGTGGGCTACACGGTGCGCTTCGACGACGTCAGCTCAGAAGACACCAGGATCAAGTTCCTGACGGACGGCATGCTGCTGCGAGAGGCAATCTCTGACTCGTTGCTGCGGAAGTACAGCTGCATCATTCTGGATGAAGCCCACGAACGGACTGTGCACACCGACGTGCTCTTTGGAGTGGTGAAAGCCGCCCAGAGGAGGAGAAAGGAGCTGCGGAAACTGCCCCTCAAGGTAGCTGTGGCCTGGGTCCCTTCCCCTGCCTGGTGTGGTGCCCACTCTGCCTCCGGACAGGCCATGCCCGGGCCTCACCGTCTGCCCTTGGGGCTGGGGAGGGACCTGGAAACCCAGGCCCCATCTGGCTCTCCCACCATCTTCCTCTGGCCCGTCCGCAGGTGATTGTAATGTCTGCTACGATGGATGTGGACCTGTTCTCTCAGTATTTCAATGGAGCGTCCGTCCTCTATCTGGAGGGTCGACAGCATCCCATCCAGGTGTTTTATACCAAACAGCCTCAGCAGGATTACTTGCATGCCGCTCTCGTCTCCGTCTTCCAGATCCACCAGGTACGAGCTGGGCGCCGGTGGCCGCAGAGGCCTGGCTGACCTCGCGGTGGGTGGCGCGTTCAGCCTTGAGAAGACAAGCTGCCGACCCAAGTGCCCGGTGAGCTGTGCCATGGATATGAGGTGGTGGGTCTGGCTTTTTATTTTTTATGGCATCTCTCAGTATCTCTAAGAAGAAAAGTAATTCAGCTCTGAGCAGCGTCGTGTCTCAGCTGAGCCAGGAGACCTTACGTCAGCACAGACAGCATCTGGTTGTAAATCCCGGCAGGAACCCACACGGTGCTGCCCCCGAGCAAGCCTTGTGAGGTGCTGTGTCCTCTGTGCTTTGCTCCCTCGTTTAAAAAAGTTGGCTTTGACCCATTACCGAGTACTCCTTTAGAGTTTTTGGCTTTTTGAGAAAAACTGAATTAGGGAAACATTTCAAAATCTTTTCTCATTATACTAAATGTTTACTTAAAAGTTTGACTGATTATATCCCATTTTTGTTGACCTTATAAAATGGACTATGTGTACCTTCTGGTTAACTTTCTGAAGAAATTCAGAGGCAAGTTTTTAAGAAGTCATTTTTATTTTAATCTAAGTGGTAAGTGCATAAAGTTTAAAAAGGCAAGTAGTTCTATAAGGATGATAAAAACCAGTGATTGGGGCACCTGGGCAACTGAGTCAGGTAAGCATCCAACTCTTGATTTCAGCTCAGACTCAAGACATCGAGCCCCACGGGCTGCCTGCTCAGCGGGGAGCCTGCTTCTCCCTCTCCCTCTGCCCCCCAGCCCCTGCTTGCTCTCACACGTTCTCTGTCTCTCTCTCTCTCTCAAATAAATAAATACATCTTTAAAACCCCAACAGCCGCTTTTACTTCCATGTTCCCGATCCCGTTGTTTACAGTGACGTTGTTCACTGTCCTAGCTGCTTTCTCTGGACTCTAGTGTTTCCAGTGTCACCTGCCAGCACTGCTGGTCTTGGGCAGTGTCTGTTCCTGCTGCGGCAGGTGGGGATTCACACTTACCTCCCTCTGCCCTCTCAACATAGATGTATATCATGGTTCCGAGGCCCAAATCAGTACTGCAGCCTTAAAACCCGACGTTGCCAGCACAGTCCATCCCAGTGCCTCGTGCCTCGTACGACATGGCTGCACGAGTTTCCTGTGTGCCCATTGCTAGCTTTCTCCCAAGTGCCAACACCTACCATCTGCCAATCATGAATATTTTTCATGTGTTTAAGCACACTCCCCTTTTCCCCGGAGCAACTCATGCTGCCTTCTGCTCAAGGCAGGTGGCTTCTAGGCCTCTGTGCCCTGTCTGGACTCTTCCCGTTGGCCATGCTTCTAGGTAGAATCTCATTCCGCCTCCCATGTCCTCCCAGCCTCCCACCAGTGGGGTGGAGGACGGCAGCAGGGGTTGGCCACGCCACCCTTGGGTTCCCCCTCCCCTGACCCACCCATGCCTCACTCGGGTCATCTCCGACAGGCCTGTGTCTTGCCTCCTTAGGCCCTCCAGACCACGCCCAGGCTGGAGTACCCTCTGCCTGGTCCCTCACTCCTCGCCTCTCCACTCTCAAAACGGGTCCAAACTTCCAATCCCTTTTCTTGTCTGCTGCCTCTGTTGCTCTGGGCTTAGCACTCCACTGCCATTTAGATGGAGGCAAGTGCTCGCTCCCGCGGCACATAATGCCAGATGCAGGAAGGGCTTCACCTGCCAGAAGCAGATGAGGTCAGGATGGTTCCTGAGTGGTGGCTCTGAGGAGCGTGACTGACGAGGTTCTGACTGTTGTTGATTTTTCCACCTATGTGTGCTCATGAACACATGTGCATGCATATTTACACATAGACACATGCACGTGTGTGTTTATTAACATTAAACGTCATTTGTAGTTGTCTTGTCACTCAACCCCTTGGCCAATGAAGATAATGTGAACAGACCACAAGGAAGGGTAGGTGTGCGAGTATGTCATTAATGCTGGGGTGTTCCTCAGCTTGCAAACAGCAAGAGCCCAGTTAGTTTCAGGGTCTAAGCACTGGGGTCAACGCAGCAGGATTTTTTTTTAATTTACTTATTTGAGAGAGAGAGCATGCAGGGGAAGGGGCAGGGGGCAGGAGAGTCTCCAGCCGATACGGGGCTTCATCCCATGGCCTTGAGACTGTGACCTGAGCCAAAATCAAGAGTCAGCTGCCTACCAACTGAGCCCCACCCAGGGCATGATTTTGGGGTGTGTGCCAGTGCTTTAGTGGCATCGTTTCATGAGGCCTCTTCTTCCATTGTGACCACTCCTTCCCATTCCCACGGGCCACGGTCTCTCCAGCTGGCTTCTGTCCCATTGGTTCCATCTTTCCAGATGTCTAAAGAGGGAGAAGGGAGCTTTGTGCAGATTTTGCTTGGTTTGCTTTCATGGTATTATTCTCGTTGCAAAAGCAGTCTGGTGGTCTTCCTTCAACATTTCCTTAATTTGCTTTTAAACTGGCTGGCTAACTCCCTCAAGTGCCAGCTCTGAGCACCGTCAGTGAGGGCTTTCTCCCCAGGGGAGACACCTCATTTAGGCCCATTTACCTCTCTGCCGTTAAGAAAATAACTTCAGGAGGCTTCGACAGTGACTAGTAATGCCGTGCTTCCCTTCTCTAGGAGGCCCCGTCTTCTCAGGACATCCTGGTGTTCCTCACTGGGCAGGAGGAGATCGAAGCCGTGAGCAAGACCTGCCGGGATATTGCTAAGCACCTCCCAGACGGCTGCCCCTCCATGCTGGTCCTTCCCCTGTATGCCTCCCTGCCCTATGCCCAGCAGCTCCGCGTCTTCCAGGGGGCCCCCAAGGTGAGCATGCCCCCGTCCCCGGGCACCTGTGGCCGGGATGCTCAGGTACCAGGTGCAGTAGCCGAAAAACTGTAGGAATAGAAGACACAGTCCCAGACAGAGCTCCCTGCCTTGGTGAGAACAGGGTGGGGAATAGTTGGGGGTGGGGTCGGGTGGGCAGAGGCAGTAGGTGGAAGGTGTCTGGCACCGACCCACCATGTTCACCCCCCACACCATGTCTCGTGTGTGCGGGCCATCCAGGCACCATATATACACCATGGGCTCACGGCCTCGCCCTCTAGAGAACCGGCAAGGTAGGTGGCGGTCCCATCTTCCCATCTTGTAAACACGAAGGCCCTGAGAGGAGAAGCAATGGTGCTTAGGGAGTGCCCAGCAGGGATGGGGGTCCTGCCCACACCTGCCTGTTCCCTGCCTCTCATCACTTCAGCATAAGCCTTCAAGACGGTAACCTCCCCCCGCCAGCCACCCGATGTAATTACCCCCGTCAGTATTAGGAGCTCTAATAATGAGGTCATCGTTTCTCGATCGCAAGTGGGCTGTGGAAATGCACTGTGAGGAATATGTTCTGAGGTTTCTGAATCACATGTGTCCTATGGTTTTTGGCTTCTCTCTCTTACCAGGGCTGTCGGAAAGTGATCATTGCGACCAACATTGCTGAGACCTCCATAACCATTACGGGAATAAAATATGTAGTTGACACAGGCATGGTCAAAGCAAAGAAGTATAACCCTGGTGAGAATCTAGCCACGAGTGCTTCTTCTCCGGGCGGCGAGCCCCAAAGCCTCTCCCAGTGAGCGCTTCCTTCTCTGACTCGCAGAGACTGACCAGGGGCCGGGGTGGAGTATGGGCAGTGGGAGCAAGGCTGAGGCAGCGTGGAACGGGGCCCATTCACCAGCCTAAGAACAGGGGCCGGGCCTGGCCGGAGGACCAAGAGCCCATCAGCAGCCAGGAGAGGGGCTGCGTAGCCAGGGACACCTGGCTCTCACCACAGTGAGAGCTTTCTAGACGTGACATAGGAGGTGCAGGTGTCCCAGGAAACTTCCCTGGGCTGGGGCGAGGCCCGCTGATCCCTGAGGTAGCGTGTGGAAGGCCCTGTTCACCTGCACCTGGCCCAGAGCACACCTTCACCCAGGACACCCCTGGGAGCAGTGCCGTCACACCATCTCCCTCCTGGAGCAGAGCCAGGGGTGCAGTGTAGGCACTGGGGCCAGGACCTTGAGGAGCAGCCAGCCTGGCTTCCTGGATACCGGGTCTTGGAACTGAAGAGCCTCATGGCCTGGGCAGCCCTTGGCCCTGGGCAGAGCGGTGTGGCTGTGGCCCTGCAGTCTCTGTGGGACCTGCGGCTGTTCTCCTGGCCCCAGCTGTCAGCAAGCAGGCTTCCTGGCGTCCCAGCAACACCACTCACTCTGTCTCAGCCCTGGCCACTGGTTTTGTGCCTTCCAATTCAGCCCCGAGGTTTCTGGGCTCCTGGGTTGCAGGAAGTATCACTGCATTGTCGTCCATGCCGTGGAAACCGCTAGTTCATAGTGGGGGGTGAAGTGCTCACACAGTCCCTTCTCCCTGCAGACAGCGGCCTGGAGGTGCTGGCCGTACAGCGTGTGTCCAAGACACAGGCGTGGCAGCGTGCAGGCCGGGCTGGCCGGGAGGACAGTGGCATCTGTTACCGGCTCTACACAGAGAATGAGTTTGAGAAGTTTGAGAAGATGACGGTGCCAGAGATCCAGAGGTAGGCCTGTGGTGCCCCTGAGATGCTCTCGCTCCCCGTGCCTGGGCTGGAGGATGAGAAGCAGGTGCACCAGCCACGTCTCTGCTCCTCACAGGTGTAACCTGGCCAGCGTGCTGCTGCAGCTCCTTGCGATGAAAATCCCCAACGTGCTCACCTTCGACTTCATGTCCAAGCCCTCTCCAGGTAGGCAGCATCTCCAGTGGAGCAGTGGGGGCCTGGGTGGATAAGGACCGACAAAGGGTTGGGCTCCCCAAAAAGCATTTGGGGATCTCCTGTCCGGTTCCCTGGTGTGTGACCTCAGCTGGTGGAGGGGCGCCTGAGAGCCCCGAGGGTGGATTCTGTGGCCAGAGCTGCTGGTGTCCCTCCCAGTCAGCCGGGCGGCCCCTCCTGGACTGGTTGCCAGTCCCCGATCCTCTGTAGCAGCCCAAGTGCAGGGCACGTGCAGTCTGGTTTGTGGGCCAGTGATTCTTCCAGGACCTTCCTTCTGTTCAGCCCATTTCATATGGTTCATTTGTGTTGATGCCCGTCCTTACCCAATGCTGTTCCCATCTGAATAAACCAAGCTCAGACGTCCCTTTGCTGACGGAGACCATGCACCTTGCTCTTTCCCCCCAACGTATCTTGCACATTGTTTTCTCTCATCATGTATCTATTCTGTCCTCAGAAATACTGCTTTATTCTTTAGTGGGTGATGCATGGATGTGGTCAAGAGTGAGAAAGTGAAGGAACGAAACAGTAAATGTTTCTCAGCAGGGGCCTCTGAGGGCCAGTTCCAGGTCCCCGCAGGGCCACAAGCGCGTCTGTGCATGGGTTTCTCATGTGTGATGCAAGCTGGTCATAGGCCATTGCCCTAGCTGGTGACAGCCCTGGCAGCTCTGCTCTGGGGACCATGGTTTGACGCAGAGCCATCTGCTCCCTGAAGCTCAGGACCAGTTGCAACTCCACCCCCCTCCCCCCGCCTCGGGTTTTTTGCTCCTCACAACTCTGTTTCTGTAGATCACATGCAGGCAGCTGTGGCCCAGCTAGACCTGTTAGGTGCTCTTGAACGGAAGGACAACCAGCTCACTCTGACTCCCATTGGAAGGAAGATGGCAGCTTTCCCTTTAGAGCCCAAATTTGCCAAAGTAAGTCATCTGTCCCCTTGGTGTCCCCTCTGTCCCTGCATGGCCCACTGTCCCCCGGGGCCTTCGCTCCACTGGAGGAACTGGCGCCCCTACCATGTGTCCGATACAGACTCAGGCTCTTGCTAAGTGTGAACCCTCCCCATGGGGAATGCAGGAGCGCGGGCACTGTCGGGTCCTAGAGAACAGGATGCGAACACGACCCGAGTGGCCATCCGAGACCACACAAGCAGGACAGGCAGGGGCTGTGCTCAGAAGCCAGGAGAGAGGCTGGCGCCCACATTTGCATTCCCATCTGCAGACCATTCTCCTGTCCCCGAAGTTCCACTGCACTGAGGAGATCCTGACCATCGTCTCCCTACTATCTGTGGACAGCGTGCTGTACAACCCTCCCTCCCGGAGGGACGAAGTGCAGGCCATGCGGAAGAAGTTCCTGTCCAGTGAGGGGGACCACATCACGCTGCTCAACATCTACCGCACCTTCAAGAGCCTTGGTGGGGATAAGGTACTGGCTCTCCTTCCCTCTCAGTGGCGCCTCCTCCCCACCTGAGCACAGGTCTGAGCACTTGTCTCGCTTGTGGTGGACAAGAGGGTGCGGGGGCATCAGTGGACAGCGGCCACTTGTGCTCCACTTGTCCTCAGTGGGGTAGAGGCCCCTCGAGTTGGTGGCTGAGCTTCTCAGCTACAAGATGAGCTTTTTCCACCTGCCCTGGCATTTCTTCATAGTCATGTTTGCTTAAGTGATGATTCCGTTCCCCAGACCCGGATGGAAAGGGCATCTAGGATGCCCTGCTGTCTGATAGCAGAGCTTCTGGGAAACCCCTCGTCCACCAAAGCAGCATGAAATGAACAAGCAGTTCTCATTAGTTCATGGGGAAATGTTTTTTTGCGTTCCCAGACCCCAAACATAACTTCTCTTAGGTTTTTCTGATACCTTAGGTCACATGTTCTTAAGAATTCTACAAAATAGACTCAGTTGCAGCCTAGCTGCTCCCCCGTGGTGGCTTGATGCGGGAGGGTCGAGCATGGCTCCAAGGTCTGGGCAGCTCCAGGGAAGAGGCCTGGCCGCCTTTTGTGGGGCTCACAGCAGAACACACAATGAATGCTGCTTGTGCTTTTTCTCCTTTACCATAAAAGCAAAAATCTCGCTGTGCTCATTGCCATGAGCAAAATAACGTAAGTCCTCCCTCCAAATGAGGTGGCCTGACACATGTGTGCGTTTCTTTGGTTCATCCATAAACCCACACGTGGGCCTGTGTGCACTTCAGTGGCGTATTGTGATGCAGTCCGTTCTCAAAAAAAGCCACTACAGTCTCATGATTGTAAATGTTCTGCTTTATTTGCCTGAGTTTATTTTTAAGGAAACAGAATGCTGCTGTACATACAGCAAAAACCCTGATCTGCCGGTTCTTGGGCCTCCCCTTGCGTGTGGCCGCTGTCCTGAGGTTGGCCTGCGGGCACCTGACAACCCTTGTGGCACCATTACCGTGACCCGAGAGCACGGTGTTTTCCGGAACATGTGCTCGGAGGGGAGCGTTGGTTGGTGTGGGGCTGGTACCCGCCACTTGCCACCCACCACCGACAGCCCTGCCATTTCCCGTCCCCCACCCCAGCGGTGGAGAAGACTGTGGAGAAGCCGTCCCACTCCAGTGGCCCCACCGGCCCCACTGGTCCCTGGACAACTGTGTGCCACGTTGCTGGAGATGAAACCCTCTGGCGTCTGTTACCCTCAACTGTTTGCCATGAGCCCCCAGGCCAAGCACCCTTGCAGACCTTTGTGGGACATTCATGCTGCGCCATGTCAGTCGTGTGCTCACGGCCTTGTCTGTTTTCCTGCCAAGTTGTCAGACGCGTAGGAGGGATCCATGCACCCTGGGGGCAGTTGTACCCCCATGTACCCGCATCTGTAGCTTTTCCCTGGCGACTTCACATAAGGGAATTTGTTCTACAGTTTCATATTTAAGCACCGGTCCTGCCCAGCGGGGGGCTAGACCTCAACCCTGACCCCCAGGGTTGCGCTCCCCCAGTGAGCCAGCACCCTCCCTGCATGAGGGAATATTCCTCTTGGAAGGGGGTATTTACGGTTTCTCCTTATAGTGCATGCTTTCTGGAAGAAAGCGGTTTTCTGTATTTATTTCTGGCCACTGAAGTTCCCCCTCGGGATTCAGCTGTTGTCACAGTGACATCACTCATCTGCAGAAGTGATGGCATGGTGAGAGCGGATTTTCTCCTGCACAGGACTGGTGCAGAGAGAATTTTGTCAACAGCAGGAACATGATGCTGGCGGCTGAAGTCAGGGCGCAGCTAAGGGACATCTGCCTGAAGGTACCTGCCCCCTGGAGTCTCCGCACCACCTCGCAGGCCTCGCCCCAGGTCCCCCTCTCTCCCTAGGGCTCTGGGCTATTTCCACTTCATAGACATGAAGTTCAGACAAATTACCAGGAACTCAGTTTGAATCGCAGCCAGAGGGCAAGGAGCTGGCGGCCTGTAAGGAGAGGCCCCCATTGAGCTGCAGGCCTTGCTGGCTCCCCAGAGGTGGTAAGAGCAGAGCAGAGGGTCCCCATCAGGCAGGGACCAGCACGTTACCAAGAACAAAACCCCAGGAGCCATCTAAAAGGGAAAAGTGAGGGTAGAGAGGTTTCTTGGGGAGACTGAGGACCCAACAGGAGCCAGGGCCTCTCTGGCTGCTCTCTGCAGGCCCTTCTTGCTCCCACCTCCTCTTGGAGGGATTGCTTCCCCCCATTCTCTCCCCTGGGGGAGCCGCAGAAAGTGGTCAGTTTCCTGAGTTCTTCTCCAGCTCCCCAAGGAGGGGTCAAGCAGGCGCCCAGCGTCTCCTCAGGGCTTGAGGAGGCTGACTCAGACCTGGGCTGAGGGGCCTTGAGTGGGATAGGGCTGGGTTGGGGCTCAAGGAGGACTGGGGACTGGCACCCCAGAATGGAAAGGTGAATTTGGCCGTGGTGGGAGAGAGCGGAAAGGCCCCATCCCCTGGGCCGGGCTGGCCATCCCCCTCCTCTCACTCCCCACCCCCCCACCCCCCGCTGGGCCACTTGCTTCTTCTGACAGAGCTTCTTCCTGTGCAGATGTCCATGCCCTTGGTGTCCTGCCGTGGGGATGTGGAGAGCATCCGCCGCTGCCTGGCGCACAGCCTGTTCATGAGCGCGGCCGAGCTGCAGCCCGATGGCACATACACCACCACAGACAGCCGCCAGCCCGTGGCCATCCACCCCTCGTCCGCGCTCTTCCACTGCAGGCCGGCCTGCGTCGTGTACACCGAGCTGCTCCACACCAGCAAGTGCTACATGCGGGACCTCTGCGTGGTGGCTGCCGAGTGGCTGTACGAGGCCGCCCCCGACTACTTTCGGAGGAAGCTGAGGGCCACCCGGGACTGAGTGGCCTGACTGTGGGCCTGGAAGTGTCTTTGCTTCCCACCCTTAGGGTTAGTGGGTGGAATCCTCTTTGCGGGGCAACTCTGGGGACGCTCCTGTTCACCCCCTCCCCTGCCCAGGGCGTAGCAGTAGCAGTACCTGCTGGGGCATGGACACACCCGGAGTCCAGGGAGCCGTGCGGCCACACCGGCTGTGCCCTGCTTCTCCGTGAGACCCCGAGGCCTTGGGATGGGGGGGATTTCCTGGGAGGGGCCCTAGGTGGTAGCGAAGCTCAGGTGTCATCCTTGGATTTGCCCTCATGTCTGTGCAAGTGCTGTGGTCTCTTCCCTCCTGAACCTCACACCCCAGGAGGCCGACCTCCTTACCATGTTCTTCTCCAACATGGGGGGACAGTGGAGGAGCGCCTCTGTGGCCCACCCCCAACTGGGCTTTCGGGGCATGTGCGTGTTTCCAGGAATGTTGACTTATAGCTCCCAGATCAGGTTCAGTATAGATGTGGGAAACTTGGTGGCCGCGGCCACTGGCTGCTTTTCTCTCCAGCCGGGCACTAGAGGCCCTGGCAGTAGAACTGGGCACGAGGGGCACGAGGAGGACCCAGCCTCTCCTGGCTATTGGGGCTGCTAGAGGGGGGAGAGGTGAAGGGCCTGTGACCCAACCTCACCTGGCAGTTCCACCTGCCCCACCTCTTGGGGCTGTGCTCTTGTGTCTCATTTGTTGTCTCTACTCTCCTCCCAGAGGCCTGTGGCAGTGGGGGGGGGGGGGGGGCTGGGCGGCAGCTCTGCTCCTTCCTGCCTGTGCTCACCCCCACCCGCCCCAGTTCCCACCTGTCAGGCAGTCCCACAGTCCCTTCCTGGCATCGTGTTCGGAGGAGGAAAGACACAGCAAAGTTTCCTCTTCACTATTTAATCACCAAAAGCAAGTCCTCTTTTCCCAAGATTGCTTTGCCCTCAAAGAAGCTGGTTTTTCATTGGGCTTCACAAGTCTGAAGGCAGATATGCAGTATTTCCATCATTTCTTGCAAAGTGCACCATGTGGTTTCTGAGCCAGGGCCACACTACCTGACACACTCCGCCAAGCCTGCTGGCCTCACCTAGGCACAACCCTCACCTGGACGCAGGCCCATGTCGGAGGTGTCCAGCTGGCGCTCCAACCTCCAGCATCCGGCCAGGGCAAGGGCAGGCTGGGCGCAGGACTCCCCATTGTACCAACTTCTCCGACCTCGCTGGCCCTTAGACCACCTGTTACTTACAGTTGCTGACTCTGACGAGTTTTTCAGAAAATTTTGTAAGTGTATTTTTCTCATTTCTTAATAGAGGCCTAGGATGTTCAGCCTGATGGGGAGTGGGAGGAACTATTGTATTTTAATGTGATTCATGCTGGTTAATGGGAGAGGACTGTTCGCTTGTTCCTGGAGGGAGTGCCAGGCAGGTGGGCACCGTTCAGACTGAGCTTATCCTGCTTCAGGACCTGTTCCAGCAGGGCTTCAGGCTGAATCATTTCCAGAAAGTTTTAATGTTTCTCTACAGAAATATGTTGGTTGCTGGAACATTCTGGCAGAGTTTTGATACAGTAGTTTTTTTATTGGGTTTTTAAACAAGGTAATTTTTAACCTAGCTGCTCAGGGATTGAATCAGATTGGAAAACCCATTCTGACTACATATTACTACAAAGAAATACCCGGCCGTTTGGAGCTGCGGAGGACACGTTTCCTAACAACAATGACGATGCAGCACCACCCACAAGCTCGTGTCATTAGCTGGACCAGACCTCTGAGGTGAGACACAACCACCTCCTTTCCAGTCTGTTGCATCTCTGGATGAATCACCAGCTCCCCGAGCAGCTCCTGGAGGTGGATGCCCTCCCGGCAACACAGGGTCACTGCAAGGCATGGCTCACTGGCACCCTGGCCCTGATCAAGACCTTACGTGATGCGGCATCTCTGCTGCATGTGGAGTGGTCCCTTTCTGCTCTGACATGCAGTACTGGGCCCGTCTGTCCGTGTCACACTGCTGTCCAGAGGGAAGGACAGGCCGGGCATGCTGTGGGGTCCTCTAGCCTACCAGGATATGCTGCACCTGTGGGGAAGCAAGGGTTTTACTGCAGTTTGGTTAGAGTACTATAACTCGCAGGAGAAAACCCCATCTTTGTTCAGGTTGACTTTTTTTTTTTTTTTTTTTAAGATTTTATTTATTCATGAGAGACAGAGACCCAGGCAGAGGGAGAAGCAGGCTCCCTCTAGGGAGCCCAATGCGGGACTCGATCCCAGGACCCCGGGATCACGCCCTAATCCAAAGGCAGACGCTCAACCACTGAGCCCCCATAGGTGCCTCAGGTTGATGTTTTATTCTGAGAGTCTGTTCTTGCTCAGACAGCTCTACAGTGACAGCAGCTCTTGTATATAATCCTCCAGTTTGCACATGACTGTCATCCATTAAAAGTGAATCTTGTTCATGACGTGTGTGACTCTTGGGTCTCTTTTGTCTGCTGTTTAGAATATACTTCAGAATTAGTCTTTGCCACCCATTCGGGAACATATTTTTTTTTCCTTTTTAAACTTTTATTTTTTAATTTAAATTGAATTTGCCAACATATAACACTCAGCTCATCCCATCAAGTGCCCTCCTTAGTGCCTGTCACCCAGTTACCTATCCCCCCACTCACCACCCCTCCAGCAACCCTTTGGTTTTTTTTCCCAGAGTTAGGAGTCTCATGGTTTGTCTCTCTAATTTTTCCCACTCAGTTCCTCTCCTTTCCCTTAGAGTCCCTTTCACTATGTCGTATATTCCACATATAAGTGAAACCATATGATAATTATCTTTCTTCCACTGACTTCACTCAGCATGGTACCCTCCAGTTCCATCCATGTCGGAGTAAATGGTAGGTATTCATCCTTTCTGATGGCTGATTCATATTACATTGTGTGTATATATATCTTCTTTATCCATCATCTGTCGAAGGACATCGTGGCTCCTCCCAGTCTGGCTATTATGGACATTGCTGCTGTGAACACGGGTCCAGGTGCCCCTTCAGATCACTACATCAGTATCTTTGGGATAAATACCCAATAGTGCAATGGCTAGATCGTAGGATAGCTGTATTTTTAACTTGAGGACGCTCCACACTGTTCTCCAGAGCGGCTGCACCAGCTTGCATTCCCACCCACAGGACAGGAGGGCCCCATGTCTCTGCATCCTCACCAACATCTGATGTTTCCTGTCTTGTTCATTTTTAGCCATTCTGACAGGTGTGAGGTGAGATCTCATCATGGTTTTGATCTGTATTTCCCTGGTGATGAGTGAGGAGCATTATTTCACATGCTTATTCACCATTTGTAGGGGGAAGACCTACTTTACAGATACGGAGTATGGGGCCCTTGGGCTCTCTGAGCAGCAGAACCTGACCAGGTGGGCGGGAGTGCAGGCCAGGCCTTACTGGGGCTGATGCACCAGCCCACAGAGGGAGGACAGAGTCCTTGGGTTGACTCCCAGGGGAGAGGTCAGGGTGGGAAAGGGTGCCCTGTTAACAGGGAGGCAGGAGGTCTTAGCGCCTGTGCACTTACAGGTCACTCCTCTTCAGGTGTTGCAAGTCTACTTAGCACCTTAGATGTCCGCTCCCCCCACCCCCGGGGGGGTGATTTCCAGTGTTAGAATAAGGGAGAAAATCGTTGAAAGGCTCTCGCTGGGGGCCACCTGGCGCAGACCAGTTTGGCCTTGGCACATCTTGGTAGCCAGGATTCTCCCTCTGCCTTCCTGCAAATATGCCAGAGGCATCGAGTTTTAGCTTTGTGGTTTCCTTCTCTTTTCTTACTTTTTTTTTTTTTAAGATTCTATTTATTTGACAGCACAAGCAGAGGGAGAGGCAGACTCCCTGCTGAGCAGGGAGCCCGACTAGGGACTTGATCTCAGGACCCTGGGATAACGACCTGAGCCTAAGGCAGACAGCCCACCGAATCCCCCAGGCGCCCCTGTGTTTTCTCTCCCACAGAGGAAGAATGCTTCATGGGGGCAGCCAGGGGACACTGGGTTCCACAGGTGGGTTTGGGGGATCGAGTGCAGTCCCTGCTCGGGCTCCATACCTTCCATATCCTATAGGTTTTGAACCTAAATCTTACACAAGCCACGGCTCTGTCACTGAAGTAACATGAGCTGCTCTGGGTGAGTCACAGGTGGAGACTCGGGGGGGGGGGGGAATGGGCAGAAGGCAGTGTAGATACGATTACATGTCCTCATAACCTGCAGCCCTCGGACAGGTACTGGGGGAGGCGGAGGGTGAGGTTCCTCTGGGAAGCCCTCGACTCTGAGTTTGACAATAGCCAGGCCTCAGGTTTCCAGAGTCTTACTTACTTACTTACTTACTTACTTACTTACTTACTTATTTATTTATTTATTTATTTATTTATTTATTTATTTATTTATTTATTTATTTATGATAGGCACACAGTGAGAGAGAGGCAGAGACACAGGCAGAGGGAGAAACAGGCTCCATGCACCGGGAGCCCGATGTGGGATTCGATCCCGGGTCTCCAGGATCGTGCCCTGGGCCAAAGGCAGGCGCCAAACCGCTGCACCACCCAGGGATCCCCCAGAGTCTTCTTCAGCGTATGAAAATCCTCTTAAAATTTTTTTTTAAAAAAGATTTTATTTATTCATGAGAGACACAAAGGGAGAAGCAGACTCCCTGTGGGGAGCCCGATGTAAGACTCAATCCAAGGACCCCAGGGTCACACCCTGAGCCACAGGGAGACACTCAACCACTGAGCCACCCAGGTGCCCCTATCCTCTTAAATCTTCCCTAACCCTTACTTCCCCAAGCCCTGGAGTGGCTGCATGCCTTCTGCCCCAGGCTCCTGGCCCTGGGCTAAATGAAACCACCACTTAGCTCCAAGATGCCCAGGACCCAACCAAACCACACGGAGACATTCCAAATAACTCCACCAGAGACGACCCCAGGGGGCAGCCCCACACAGAAAACTAAAGGATTTGCAGCAAAGGAGGAGGAAGGAAATAACTTCCAAAGCCGTGACTGCCAAGCAGAGGCGAGCAGGTTATTAAGGGTGAGGGATGAATATCCAGGGCGAGCAGCTGTGTCCCCCGCGCAGGGGCGTCCATCAGGTTGCTCCGGTACAAGGTTGAAAACACCTTCACCTGCGCCCTGTGTCAGGGCAATGAGGCCCCAGCTCTCCCCGGGGGGAGACTTTAACCTTGTGAGGGTGGGGCCAGGGGAAGGGGCGATTAGCGCCTGGGCCCCGCCCGCCCACCCCACCCCCCACCCCCCACCCCCCACCCCCCGGGCCACGGGCTGGGGTCTTGGGCTCATCTCCGATGGGGAACGCCCGCCTTGCTCTTGGACCAGCCCTGGGACTTGTACCGCGAGGTTAAAGTCTGGGATGCGGTTGGGCTGCCCGCGTAGTTCTGCATTCCCTTTTATTCCTTCAAGTCCGTAACGACTAAGGCTTTTGCATTTGTTATTCTGACACCGCCTTAGGAGGTTCTTCGAGGAGCTGCTAGGAGTAGGGTGTGGGTGCCAAGAATAGCTGGAGGCCCCAAGTGACCTCTCCCGGGCCTTAAGAGCTCTCTTTTTCTGGGCGCCTCACTCCTCCTCCCAGCTTCCTGGTCCCAGAACAATGCAAAGTCTTGGGAGCTGGGTGCACGCTGGTGGGGGGGAGGGGTACACGCTGGGGGCCGTGTGTGTGCGCATGCCGGGGCTGTGCATGCTGGGGAGGAGCACACAGGTGGTGTGCACGCCGGGGTGGTGTCCACGCTTGGTAAGGGTGGCGGGAATTCAGAGGGCCGGCCCCGGGGCGCAGCTACCCTCGGGCTCGGGGTCCCGCGGGAAGACCCGGCGCCGACGGCCCCGCTGACCTCGGAGGCCCCAGCAGAGGGCGCTGCCAGCCCGACGCCCTGGGCCCGCACTGCACAGGCGCGGAAGCGCTCCCGGGGAGGAGCGGGACTTCCGGCGGCGCGCGAGCCGCGATCGGGGCCTGGTTCGTCCTTCGCGCCCGCACGTGCGTTGCCGCGATGCTACCGCTGCTGCGCCGAGTGCCCCGCGCCCTGGGCTCCGCGGTCGCCGGGCTCCGCGCCGCCCCCGCCCTGCCGCCCCCGACCCTGCTGCGGCCCGCGCCCCGGCCGTGCGTGCGGCCCTTCGGGCTGCTCCCTGTGCGCGCGGGCCTCCTGCGCTCCCGCGGGCCCTGCGGCTGCGGCTGCGGCTGCGGCGGGCTGCACACCCAGGGTGAGGCTGGGGGCGCGGGGGGGGCGGTGGTCCGGGGAGCTGGGGCGGGGGCCCAAGGCCCTAAACTCACGACCCCCTGCAGCGGACAACTCCAGGTTAATCCCACGTGGCATGAGGTTTCCTGCCTTAATCCCGAGAGTGAGAGTGGTGGCTTCCTGGCAGTGATGCTGCTAAACCCCGGCTGCCGGCTCTTCCTGAGCCTCGGAGGTGGATTCCGGGAGGCGGCTGGTCAGAGTTAAAAGCAGGGGGAGGTCGTGTGTGGTCTGGGGCGGGTAACGGGAATCGCCTGGCTTCGCTGTGAAACGCGGTGACGGGCTCGTTGCTGGAAGTCATTTTTCCAGAATTGAGCTCAGCCTCCTGCCACGGGTGTCCAGCCCGTTTCCAGGTTGGGAACCGAGGCCCCGTGGGTCTGACTCCGTGCGCAGAGCCCCGGTAACAGCACAAGCATCAGAATCGGTCCGAGGCCAGGTTTCCCACAGCAATCACCCCAAGTCGTTTGTTGGTTTAAGACTGACTGGTTTTTCTTTTTCTGTATCTTATGGGTTTTCATTGCAGGGGACAAAGCTTTCGTCGAGTTCCTGAATGATGAGATTAAGGAGGAAAAGAAAATACAGAAGCACAAGTCCCTCCCCAAAATGTCTGGGGGCTGGGAGCTAGACATGAATGGGACGGAGGCCAAGTTAGTGCGGAAAGTAGCTGGAGAAAAGTAAGTGTGGGCTGCTGGGGGTCCCTCTGACCCAGCGCAGCCTCCCCGATCTCCCAGGGATGCCTTAGAGCAGGTCCCCAGACACATGATTTCCAGGTGCCTCATTCACTGCACGCAGATTGGCTGAGCGTGGATTTATTAAGGAAGGAAGGATGTCCTGGTAAGGAAGGCCCTGCCTGACCCAGGCACGCATATCAGAAAGTCTTATTAAGATTTCGTTTATTATTATTATGATTTTTTAAGATTTTATTTATGCATGAGAGACATAGAGGCAGAGACACAGAGGGAGAAGCAGGCTCCATGCAGGGAGCCCGACATGGGACTCGATCCCAGGTCCCCAGGATTCCCTCGGGCTGAAGGTGGCGCTAAACTGCTGAGCCACCAGGGCTGCCCTATTTTTGAGAGAGAGAGAGCACGCACTTGGGCAGAGGGAGGAGCAGGCTCTCCTCCTGAGCAGGGAGCCCTATGGGAGCTCGACCCCAGGACCCCGGGATCACCAACCTGAGCCGACCACAGACCCTTCACCGACCCAGCCACAGAGGTGCCCCCGACTGAGATTTGTGCAGTTCTGACGGATTGGGTGCCGCCTCTGCAGTGCAGGGTTCTGGCCGAGGGAAACCCGGCCCTGCCCCTGACATTTGACGTTTACAGTGGGGAGAACCAGCCTTGTGGCCCCCATGTGCGTGGATGAAGCCACATGTGCTTAGTGTCCCCGTTAGAAAGGTACAGAACTTTCCATCTGCTTCACCTCTTCACCATCCCTTTTTTGAGTAAAGTTCTGAGATGTTGTGAACTGGGATCTGATTCTTTCTTTGCCTTTATATACCATGTTTTTTTTTTCTCCTGCATAACTTCCCCTAAACCATTTTCCGAGGGTAACGTGTAGCCAGTGGAGTAAATATAATGTTCTAGTGAATAGAGCTGCACCTCTGTGCCCAGGCGCTCAGTGTGGTCAGCACCGCAGCACATTAGATAGGTTTTGTAGCCGAATGTGACACCAGCATCCCTGTACGGGAGCAACTCCAAGCACACCGGCAGGGGGGTCCCGAGTGCACCCGCGGAGTGGGGGAGCTGGCACCTACCTGCACTGGGCACTCAGACTCGGAGCACAATTTGTCAGGGGAGGGTTCTGTAACGGAAGACTGTCATGAGGTGGGTGTTTCCAGGCTGCTTCCTCACGATATGGAACTTCCCACAAGTATTTTGAAGAATGGACTTAGGGGGGTGGGGGCTCAGTGGTTGAGCATCTGTCTTTGGCTCAGGTCGTGATCTCAGGGTCCTGGGATCGAGTCCCACGTCGGGCTTTCTACTCAGCAGGGTATCTGCTTCTCCCTCTCCCCCTCCCGCTGTTCGTCCTCTCTCAAATAAAAACAGCTCTGTGGCAGCTGTGTTGACGGGGAGCCCCCTCCCCGGGGCCCATCCTGGCCCTCTCATAGCAGCACCCTTGTGTGCCTCTCTTCCCCTGTCCCTCTGGGCAGATCTTCTCATGGAGTAAAGTTCTTACGAGAGGCTACCTGCTGTCCCAGCACCCTCTGCTCCTCACTGCCACGGAATGGCTGGTGGCCAGGAGCCCTGGGTTGGCGGGGGGGGGGGGGGGGGGGGGCAGTTAGTAACCCACTGCGTCTGCACGTGGTGGAGACAAGGAGATAAAGTGGGGCCTGTGGGTTTATTTTTTTTTTTAAGATTTTATTTATTTATTCATGAGAATACACAGAGAGGAGAGAGAGAAGCAGAGACACAGACAGAGGGAGAAGCAGGCTCCATACAGGGAGCCCAATGTGGGACTCGATCCCAGGTCTCCAGGATCACACCCAGGGCTGCAGACAGCACCAAACCACTGAGCCACCAGGACTGCCCGGCCTGTGGGTTTAAATCTGGCAGCCCTGGAAACATGGTTTCCACTGCATGTGTAAGTGCAACTGTAGCAGCGCCGCCTCTGCTGGACAGAGCCTCGGCTCTGACCTCTCTCCCACTGGCAGGATCACCGTCACTTTCAACATCAACAACAGCATCCCGCCAACATTTGAGGGGGAAGAGGAGCCGGCCCAGGGGCAGAAGGCGGATGAGCAGGAGGTGAGTGGGCACTGGCCCAGGCCTTAGAGAAGCTGCAGTGTCCTCATGCCTCTGCCACCGTCCTTGGCCCTACTTACCGAGCACTGTTTCTGCCGCCTTTGGCACCAGAACCTTGGCCCCCGAGGCTTGGGCCTTACACCTGGGCCTGCGTTTGCAGTAGAGGGAACTGAGCCCGTCTTAGGCCTTTCTGTGACTGGGAGAGGTTTGGTTTCAGGAGTCTCACCTGAAATGTTTCCACATGTCCCATGTGGGCAGGGGGCCACAGCGGGGGCTTCAGAGACTAACGTCCGAGTCCTTGGCAGGGTTGGGCTGCTGGCCATCCTGGCTGCACATGTGTCAGGAGGCCGTGTGCCCAGTGCTGAGCCCAGGTTGAGGCCAAGCTCGGAGAAGTCAGCTCAGTGTTGGAGGGAGGGCTGCTCTGATCCTTTAGCCTGTAGGATGGCCAGGTAGGAGGTGCACTGGCCTGGGTCCCAGGCTGTGACAGGAAGAGCCCGAAATGGCCAGTGGGAGACAGGTTGGAGGTCAAGGCTAGCTTTGCAGTGTGGACAGGAAAATGGGCCCCAGGGGAGAGGAAGTCCTTTAGCCTGGCTGGGTCCAGAGTTCACGTTTCCTCACTGTAAACCTAGCACGTTCTGTGAACAAGTAGGGGCCAGGAGAAGTGAAACCCTGGGGTGTGTGGTCTCCGGTCAGACCTAGTTCAGGACCTGGGAAGGGCTAGCAGGAAGTGAGCCCAGTCTCCCTGACGTGTAGGTATGTGCTGTTAACACTGGGTAAGATTCTAGACTCCTGGTGGAGGAGCATTATCATCTAAGAGTTTATTTATTTTTAAAGGTTTTATTTATTTATGAGAGAACAGAGAGAGGCAGAGACACAGGCAGAGGGAGAAGCAGGCTCCATGCAGGGAGCCTGACGTGGGACTCAATCCCGGGTCTCCAGGATCACGCCCTGGGCTGAAGTCAGCGCTAAACCGCTGAGCCACCTGGGCTGCCCTCATCTAAGAGTTTAGAAGTGGTAATGACCATCCTGGCAGTGGTGTTGTTGGGCCCCTGAACTGTGAGCCCACTGGCGGGTCCTGATGCATCCTTGCTTTTCCCCAGCCTGAACTGACATCCACTCCCAACTTCGTGGTGGAAGTCATCAAGGATGGTGGCAAGAGGGCCCTGGTACTGGACTGTCACTATCCGGAAGACGAGGTATGTGGGAAGGGCGGCACCCCTGGGGACAAGGCGGCCAGTGGGGCTAACATCTGCATGTCAAGCTATAGGACCTGTCTTGTCTTCGGCAACGCCTCACTCCCCGCAAATCCTCTCCTCAGGTGGGGCAAGAGGAGGAGGATGAGAGTGACATCTTCTCCATCAGGGAGGTGAGCTTCCAGGCCGTGGGGGAGTCGGAGTGGAAAGACACGAATTACACGCTCAACACCGACTCCCTGGACTGGGTGAGTGGCGGGGAGGAGGAGGAGGGCGGGCTCCCACCTGGCAGGGACACCCCAGGACCAGGAGGACGTGCTCTCTGTCCCCAGGCCCTGTATGACCACCTGATGGACTTCCTGGCCGACCGGGGGGTGGATAACACCTTTGCGGATGAGCTGGTGGAGCTCAGCACAGCCCTGGAGCACCAAGAATACATCACTTTCCTTGAGGATCTCAAAGGTTTTGTCAAGAGCCAGTAGAGCAGCCTGATGCTGAGTGGGGACAGGATGGCAGGCCCTGGCCAGGGAAGGAGCCCGCGCGGTAAAGCAGGACGTGTCCCTGGAGATGGCTTTCTTCCTTATATCATGCAGAATAATTCAGATTTAAATTATTTCCTTTGCCCTCTTAACTACTCTTCATTGACTGCTTCTGTACGACTCTCCCACTCCTAGATTTTTGTATAACACAATGACGGACAATAAAATTGGTTTATCTCCTCCAAGTGCTTGGACTTCCCTGTTCCTTCTGTTTCCATCTGACAACAGCACACCCAGAGCACAGAAAGACGTTTGACACGTTTTAATACAAAATAAGTTACAAATGAGAGGCTGGTTATTTACAAGGCAGTCACCCCAGCATTGCAGTCTGGCTCTAGTGGATTACTGCCCACGTGTCACAAGCCTGGATGGAAACAGAAGAGTTCAGGCTGCACACATCGTCTCCAAGGTTCGAGTATGCAGTCGGCAGTGACCTGTATGTCGCGTTCAGGCATCATCACTGCGAACCTCCCTCCCGCAGCCCCAGACAGTGGCCTGGGCCCAGCAGCTGCGTGTGCGCCTTGGGCAAAGATGGGAGGGGTGGGGTCCTGACAAGGGACTCCTTGGGCCCAGGGCGGGCAGCCAGGAGGATGCAAGCTTATGACGGCTGTTGGCTCTCTTGGCCCCGCATGGACACATGGACGTGAAGCTCCTTCAGCTGAGCCCAGGATGTGGCCTGTGCCCCAGGGGCGTCCACACCACTCCTGCCGCTACAGCAGACTCAGAACTCATGGCCCCTCCCAGCACACCTAGGATGACAACCTTGGTCTTCCCAAGCTCCTGCCTCAGCTCTGCTGCTGCCCCCTCCCACAGCGGTCTCCCGGATCCCCTGGAGCCAGCGCTGCCAATCACAGTGCCTCCACGGGGCTTCCCTCTGCTAGGCCCAGGGGCCCAGGCCCCAGGAATCCCATGGGCTTCCACTCCCTGCGGCAGCCAGCTTGTCCCTCAACCATGAGGCAGAGGCCATAGCTGCCTGTCCTGGGCTCTTCAACAGCCCGACCTCCACTCACATCTCCAACCTCCAATACACGACGGACCTGCCCATGTGCCAGGGCCAGGAGGACGAAGCTGTGAGCTTGCCCTTGAGGACAAAAGGCATGGCAGGTCACTGTGGCGGTGTCACAGGGACGGCATCAGGCACGGCAGGGGCCCAAGCAGGCGTAAGGAGTCAGGCTTCAGCGTCTAGGGCACAACTGCACTCAAGCATTTGTGCAAACTGACCCTGAGCCATGTGGATGGAGCTGAAGGCTCAAGCGGCCCAGAATGGAGGTGGCATAGACACCTTCCCACAGAGGGTCCACTGGGGGTACCGGGTGGTGGGAGCACAGGAGCACCAGCCTGTCACGTAACCTTCACCCACCACCTCCTTGCACCCTGGGGGAAGGCAGGGTCCTCCACCGAGGTACATGGTCCAGCAGCAGATGGCAGAGGGCACCACCCCTGGCCCACAGGAGTGGGCTGTGTCCCCAGCAGTGGGGCCCACATCCGGACCCACCTCGGGCCGCCACCTGGGAGCCTGCGGCACTCGGGTGACCCTGCTGCCTCCCGCCCCACCACCCACCTTTGGGGAGCTGTGGGCCCGGCATCCTCAGTGACCTGATGCTGTCCTGCATCCTCCTGCCAAACTGGCTCCAGGATGGCCCGTCTGGGTCTCAGGGGTGTGACACCCGAGTCGGAGCACAGCCCTGCCCAGGGGTCCCCATGTCCTACCCTCCAGGTGACGGCCACCTCTGAGCTCAAGCACATTACCTCCACATCCCTAAGCAAAACTTAGAGAATAAACTGCATTTTTAAATCTCTGCCTGTTTCTGAGCATGATTTCCGCCAACGTGGGAATGAAGCCACGACTGAGTGGCCCCTACACTGGATCCCAGGGGGACTCACCACGCAGCTCATGAGGAGACTGGAATTTTCTTCTGTCCCATCTGTGACCAAAAACTCAGGCGTGTGGGGACAGTGTGTGCTGTGCTCATTCACGCTGCGCTCCAAGCAGCCACGAAGCGTCTGCTCAGTCAGTTCTGGAGACTGCAAGGGAAGCATGAGACGGCCACCTGATCCCAGTCGCCTCCCAGGTACAGCTGAGAACCCCGATTCCCCACACCCCTGTGGGGGACCAGGAGGGCACGGGGCCACCGGGCTTGCTGACGCCCTGGCACCTCTGCCTCTGGGAGCTGGCAACCTGGGCCATTCCATATATGTTCTGGGCCCCAATCAAGGAAGAGGGAAAAAAAACAAAGTGTTATGTTTTGTTTTGTTTTTAAACAATAGGAAATGGAATGTTTAGGAAACACTCAAAAAGATAAATTGTTTAAAAAAAAAAAAAAGCTGTTGAGTTACATGAAAGATGGAGAGAGCAAAATCCTGGATGTGCACTTAGCTTCCGGGCACACTTTCCAGAAACAGCCCTGGGAACACAGGCCAGGCCTTCTCAGAGGAGCTGGTGGGAAGGCCTCCGTGCTCCTGGGGCCTGGCAGACATCGGCATGTCTGAGCCCTGCTGTGAGCGGTTCCTTTTCCCCACTTTCCACCTGAAGCCAGCCAGCAAACCTCCAGCCCCATCATGGCGGTGAAGAGGCACCTTCCGTATTTCACGGCCCCTGAAGCCTACTCTCTGAACACGGTTGTGTCCTCAGGTGCACAGAACGCTTGCAAAAGGCCCAGTACCATGTTCCCAGGGCTCACGGGCCCCGGCACACCCATCAGTGGGCGGCCAAGGGCCAGGCCAGCGGGGATGTGGGCACCACAGCTGGTTCCAGCTCCCCGGGGGCCTGACTGTGCCGCCAGGAGGAGCACCATTGGCTCCAGCAGGGTGGCAAGGGTTCAGGAAGGCAGATTCGTGCGGAGGAGGGGAACACTCACCTGGGAAGAGAGGTAGAGGCCACACGGACACATGGCCACGCCACCTGATACCCTCAGATTGTACCTGGAAGCAGAGTGGGGATCACAGAGCACTGGGGCCAGCATACCGGACCCCAAACCTTTCCAGATGACCCATTTTCCGGGGGAGGTGCCACTCACCTTGGAGTGGGGGGGGTCCCAGAATGCCCAAGGGTTTGAGAACTCACTTTGTGCACACGGGACACACGAGAGCGTTTGCCTCCCACTCGGCCAGCATGACACGCAGACACTCTTCATCGAACTGCAGGCTCTGCTCATACTCAGTGAGGATGGACCGTTCTGTGGGGAAAGTGCAGCTGTGGCACTCATGGCACTCTCCCCGGCCACCCGCCTATCCGCCAAGCCTCACCTACACCCGACAACGCTCCGGACCATGCCACCCACCGCACACTATTTACCATGCAGCCAGCCTCCCTCCCCCTGCCTGTCCTGCGTGTGAGCACAAGCTGCAGGTGCAGAGCTGGGGGACAAGGTAACAAGGCCCAGGAGCATCCCCGGAGGCTGCAGGAGCAGAGCCGTAGGTAAGAGAGCGGATGCTGGCTGGGCACTAACTTCCAGCCTCCAACATCCACATTTTCAGTCTGCATTGTTCACAATCTGTGTTCGTCCACACGGCAAACACACCACAACACCAAGTATGCAGCAGGAAGGAGCCCAATGAGCTCACGGTCCATACATCCCAGCAGAGTGAGCCAGGCAGGCTGCAGCCCACTCTAGTCCTGCTTCGGTCTTTCAAATAAAGTCCTATTGGGACCCAGCTATGCTTATCAGGTCCATGGCTGTTTTCACAGCACCCAAGGACTGAATCATTGCTGCAGGGACCGTGTGACCACAAGGCCTCAGATATTTACTCTCTGGAGCATCACAGAAAGTCTGCCGGTCCCTGCTCTAGAGTGTTCCTAATGACCGCCGAATACGTACATCATCACCACTGCACACTTGTTAGCTAAAGGCTCCGCAGAAGAACCTAGAGTCCTAAATTCCGCTGCAAGATTGGAATTACAGGGAACAGGTAGGGGAGATCAAAAAACAAAAAAACAAACAAACAAACAAAAAACACAAAACCGTGTTGGAGAGAAGGCACTTGAATGAGGTGACATGAGAGCTCCGGTCACGACTGCGTCTTGTAAGGCGACAGGACAAGTATTCATCTATCGGTAGAGACTAACGGGAGGACCGAGCACACACAGGACCTGGCCTCGCCACACCCAGCCCCCACCACTAGCTGCACAGTGGAACGAGGAGTCTGGGCACCAGGCCAGAAGCCAGCCAGCCACGGTGTCAGAGTAAAAGCAGACTTCTGACAGCAGCCTGATGTCACAAGTGGAGGCAGGGCCGTGGAGAACTAATTCTGCTCTGAAAGCGGTCAGCACTCAGGCAGCTAGACACAGGTAGAAGGACTCTCCCAGAGGTCACCTTGGTCAGCCAGCTCCTGCTGGATCTCCTCGAGCACAGCCAGGTCCATCAGCTCCTCCAGCTGCAAGAGAAAGCGGGCTGATCCGAGGTTTGCAGTCATGACCAGGCAGCAAGCCCCATGATGACTCATGCCTGGGAGGCTGGCTTGAGGAATTGGGATTCAACGACTCAGACGTGTGGCACGTCCGAGGACACCTGGGGACACCTGATAACACATCCTCATGAGACACTCCGATGTTTTCAGGGCAGTTTGCTGATGTTTTCTTAGACTGTCCTCACAACGCTGACAATGTTCTCTTCACTGCCTTACAGACATGAAAGCAAAGCTCAGAGGCTCAGGACAGTTAAAGAGTCCAGAGCGAAACCAGGGTCAGAATTCCACAACTACGGAATTCCAAGCTGGTGCTTTTCCTGGCGCACGGTAAACGGTTTCCTATCCACACCCAGCCCCCGACGCTGGCTGAGGTTAAAATCAGAAAGCAAAGCCACTGGGCTCCCTCAAGAGACTGTTAGCCCATGCCTGTGGAATCAAAACTTTCAGGGTGGGGAGCCTAGGAGTGGGCAAAACGTCTTTATTTTTGGTTTCATGAGACATGGTGATGCAGCAGGTTGGTAGTCTGGTGTGGACAAACCGTGAATCTAGAAGAGTGTAACTTTATTTTTTTAAATTTTTAAAAAATTTATTTATTCATGAGTGACACAGAGAGAGAGGCAGAGACACAGGCAGAGGGAGAAGCAGGCCCCATGCAGGGAGCCTGACGTGGGACTCGATCCTGGGTCTCCAGGATCACACCCTGGGCTGAAGGCAGCGCTAAACCGCTGAGCCACCTGGGCTGCCCCTAGAAGAGTGTAACTTTAAAGGTCAAAGAGCCTGCATCAAAGGTGGTTGGAATCCTGACTGGACGCTGGAGGGTGGGTGGGTTCGGAGGATGAGGAGAGAGGTACAGAGAGGACCCTGAGCACTGCTGGTGCTGTAGCGCCCTCCCGGAAACACGGATCCCAGCCTGACCTGACTCAAGGCCTCTGGGCAGCGCTCCATGGACTGCAGAGCATGCCACTCTTCTTCCATCACTTCTTGCACCAGAAGGGTGCTCTGAGCTCTCCTCGGCACACTGCCTCCAGCCTGGCGGTATCTGTTCAGCAGCCTGTCCCGACTGTTTCTCATTCTCTCCAGGCATCCCTGGGAGGGAGAAAGACGGAAGTGAGTTGGCTAAAAGATAATAATAAAAATTCTTAGAGGTGCCTGGGTGGCTCTGTCGGTGAAGCATCTGCCTTCGGCTCAGGTCATGATCTGGTACTGAGACGCTGGGGGGGCAGGGGGCAGAGAGAGAAGCATTTCCTCTGTGGAAGCCCAGCGTCGCCCCCCCAGCACCGCCCCCCGTACACTCCCCCCAACGCCCCGCCCAGCGCCCCTCCCTCAACCCCGCCCCCCAGCGGGTGGTGCCGGGGCGCACAGGTGCACTCGCGGCGTGTGGGGCCCCGCACGCAGAGCCCAGAGGTTCCGGGGGCGCCCGGCCCGGTGCAGGTCCAGCCCAGCTCATCCCGGTCCCCGCCCGGTCCCGCTCCCGGTCCGCTGGGCCCGGCGCTCCGGCACCTGCCTCTCCGGCCCGCGGCACGGCGGCTGCCCGGGCGGATCAGGGCAGTGACGGCGGCCCAGCCAAGGCTCCCCGGAGCCCACGCCCACCTGCCGGAAGGCGTCCTTCCACCGCGGCGAGCCCACCGCCTTGTACAGCGAGCGGCGCCCGGAGCCCGGCGCCTCGGCCATCTCTCTGCAAGCGTCGCCGCCAGGAAGCCGCGCCCCCCGAGGGAGCGCAGGACCCTGGGAATTGTAGTTTGCGGGCTTCTGGGAACGGCCGTCCCACCTGCCAGCCCCGCACGGAGACGGACTGGGGCGACCCCGAGGATGCGTGGCCGCGGTGGCATTTGTGAGGTCAACCCAACCTGGACTAAGGGAGGTGCGTCTAGGCTTAGACTAGTGTCCGAGCGGCAATCAGAGACGCAGGTCTCCGGCTGCGCCCCGAGGGCTGGCCTTCCCGCAGCGCTGCCCCCGCCTGATTGGCGGCCCTCCCCTCCCGGGCCGCGTGCGTCCGGGCGTTCCGCTCGCTGATTGGCCGAGCGCGGCCCGCCGGCCGCCGATTGGCTGTGCCCCGCGGCGCGCGTTGTCACTGGGGGGACGCGCGCAGTGGGGCCAATATGGCAGCCGCCGAAGGGCCCACGGGTGACGGGGAGCCGTGGCAGTCCTGGCTTCCCAACCACGTCGTGTTCCTGCGGCTCCGCGAGGGGCTGAAGACCCACGGCCCGGCCGAGGCTGAGAAGCCGGCGTCTTCGCCGTCGCCCTCGTCGCCGCCGCCGCTGACGAGGAACCTTGTCTTGGGCCTGGGCGGCGATCTCTTCCTGTGGGACGGCGACGGCAGCGCCTTCCTGGTGGTCCGCCTGCGAGGCCTGGGCGGCGCGGGCGACGAGCCCTCCTTGTCCCAGTACCAGGTAGGGCCTCACCGGGGGCCGGCAGCGGAGGGCGCGGGTGTGCCCAGCACGGGTGCCCCGCAGGTGTGCGACGCAGGTGTCAGCGCTCGTCCTCTGGGGCGGCCGGTTCGGGCGGAAGTTGCCTCTAGTCCTCTTGCTTCCGTCCTCCTCATGGCCACTGTAGCAGCCTCTCCCGGCTTTCGTTCCTTCGTCAGAGGTTTGCCGCCTCCCGCACGCTCTCGGGGTGCTGCGGTTCTTGGGGGGCCCGGGGGAGGGGAGTGACCGTGGGAAGGCCAGCGGTGCGGGTACTTGGAAGGAAAACAGGTGAGCGGAGACAGACCGTAGGAGGTGGGTTCTGAGAAACCCGCCGGATCACAGGGACAGTCCTGACTCTCCTGGGGTTGGTGTGAGCAGCAGTCAGGTGGGAGATCTGAAAGCGGCCAGGCTCCAGTTTTGTGCCTGACGTGGACCAGGAATCCCTGGTAATTCTTTCTTTTCCTTTCTGGAAAATGAGCCCATTCCCAAAGTTGGGAGACAGTTTTTGTTTTTGTTTTTTTTAAAGATTTTATTTATTTATTTATTTATTTATTTATTTATTTATTTATTTATTTATGAGAGAGAGAGAGAGAGAGAGAGAGAGAGATGGAGAAGCAGGCTCCCTGCGGGGAGCTCAATGTGGGGCTCAATCCCAGGACCTTGGGTCACGTCCTGAACCAGAGGCAGATGCTGAGCCACCCGGGTGCCCCCAGGTTTGTTTTTGTTTTTTAAAGATTTTATTTATTTATTTACTTACTTATTTATTCATTCATTCATTCATTCATTCATGAGAGTCAGGGGGGGGG
Source organism: Nyctereutes procyonoides (assembly GCF_905146905.1). Taxonomy (NCBI): domain Eukaryota; kingdom Metazoa; phylum Chordata; class Mammalia; order Carnivora; family Canidae; genus Nyctereutes; species Nyctereutes procyonoides. The sequence goes on along the minus strand of NW_026575140.1, from coordinate 58,241,814 downwards.
AGAGAGAGAGAGAGAGACAGAGAAATAGGTCCCATGCAGAGAGCCCAATGTGGGACTCGATCCCCGGACTCCGGGATCATGCTCTGAGCTGAAGGCAGTGTTTTTTTTTTTTTTTTTTTTTTTTTTTGTGTGTGTGTGTGTGTGTGTGTGTGTGTGTGTGTGTGTGTGTGTGAGAGAGAGAGAGAGAGAAGGTTTTATTTATCAGGTGCCCCCAGTTTTGCTTGTTTTTGATTAGCTGCTAGCATCTGAAAGCGGTGTAGACAGAAAGCATTCCAGACTTGCTGCAGCGGAACGTTGTTCTAAGGAAATGTGTACTTGTAATAAATGGATTCTGGCCTTTTAAAGGACTAAAAGATAAAAAGGTGCCCCCACCCCCCATCCTAATGCAGGGCATCTGTTGTGAGCCACTTGCCGAATCTTGTAAAGGAGAAATGATCGGCTTTTGCTAGCTGTGTTTCTGCAGTTTTGAAAACAGGTCACAAGTCAACAATCTACTTTCTGTCAAATTGTGGCTTAGGAGAGTAATTCTCATGTTCAGCACACTGTGTTAGCAGCATTTGGAGCAGGCAAGACTAAATTGATTCATACTTGTCTTCTTTTCTACACTGGAACCATGGTGGGCGGGGGGGGGCTGTCTTTCTTTGTTATTTTTGTATCCCCCCTCCTTCACTGGGTGCTCTCAGGAAATCCTAAAGGACTGTCAGGTGGGAAAGTGCTTAGCAGGAGTTGCAATTTTAAATAGTAACAAAAGAATAGTGACTTTAGAAACAAAACCACCTAAGCCCTGTAATTACCACACTTGATCTCAGCTGTTTGGGTTGTAAATAAAGCAGGAGAGGATGGGGATTGAGAAGCCAGGGGAAAAAAAGAATCTCTGATGGGAGAACAACCTTTTGGTTGGAATGGGTGAAGGGACAGTCACCTGGGTGGCTCAACAGTTGAGCATCTGTCTTTGGCTCAGGTCGTGATCCCGCGGTCCTGGGATCGAGTCCCAGATTGGGCTCCCTGCATGGAGCCTGCTTCTCCCTCTGCCTGTGTCTCTGCCTCTCTCTCTCTGTGTCTCTCATGAATAAATAAACTCTTTAAAAAAAAAAAAAAAGGAACGGGTGAAGGGTAGGCTTACAGAGCTCGGTGCCAAGCAGCGGAGATCTCAGGGTGTTCAGAATGGTCTTGTCTAAAAAGTTCCTGGCTGAGGGTGAGGATGAGATACGTTGGCTGTCTCGTGGTGTGTTGGGAAAAGTGGAAAAGACAGAAGATGGTGATGTGGTGGTCAGGAGAGAAGCAGGACAAGCCTGTGAGAAGTACGTTGTTCCGAGGGCTGGTAACGCTGAGAAAGCGGCTTATCAGAACCCCCGAAAATGCCACCACTCCATGGTGCAGCTGCGTGGGTACAGCAGCGTTTCACTGGCCGCAGAAGCTCTTGAGGCTGTTCCCTGTCCTGCTGGACTGTTTCTTTTTTCCTTTTTTTTTTTTTTCCCCAAGATTTTATTTATTTACTCATGGCAGACACAGGCAGAGACAGAGGCAGAGGGAGAAGCAGGCTCCATGCAGGGAGCCCGATGCGGAACTCAATCCTGGGACTCCAGGATCACACCCTGGGCCGAAGGCAGGTGCCAAACCACTGAGCCACCCAGGGATCCCCAACTGGGCTGTTTCTCTAATGTAGCATCTCAGCTGCCATTTATGAACACTTCTGAGTTCTTCACTTCTCGCTTCACTAAAACTTATTGAGAGTCAGCAGGATGCCACATACTATGCTGAGGGTGAGAGAGGAAGACTCAGATCTCACAGTTGTGCAGGATGGTCAACTGAAAGGATGACCAGAATGCAAGGTGGTAAGAACCATGATAGAATTATCCAGAGTGTAGAGAAGATGCATGCACACCTGGCCGGAAGATTGGGGTGATTGCTTAGGCGGTCTCCCGGACCATGACAGCCAGCCACAACAGGAGAAGGAAGAGCTGTCGAGAGACACAGGCTCACGGAGTGTGATGGCTTCGTGGAGACACAGCTGGCCTGGTGGTGTGTGGAGGCTGTCGGGGGCGGACTGGAGTTCAGTCATGGAAAGGGAAATTATGGGTACTATTTATTTTTAAGATAGGGAAATCTAAAAAAAGGGAGGGGGGGATCTGATGTGTTTTCTGTTACATTCCAGTCAGTGGTTAAAAATACCCCATCGGTGAATAGCCACAGCGTTAGCACATAATTACCCAAAAGGCTTCATTGCTTTGCAGTTACGGGCACAGATGGGCAAGTAAAGCCGGGCCTGCTTCAGTTACTGTACAAACTGCACTGTAATGCTAGGGCCTTCAAGTGCCTGCCACGTATATTTACATTGAAATGAACCATCTTGACCAGTTTGCTTTCATTTCCAGAGATTGCTCTGCATAAATCCGCCCCTGTTTGAAATCTATCAAGTCCTGTTAAGTCCAACACAGCATCATGTAGCACTTATAGGAATAAAAGGCCTCATGGTGTTAGAACTACCTAAAAGATGGGGGAAGAATTCAGAATTTGAAGGTGGAAAATTAGCAGTGAACTGTAGGTAAGTTGTGTTTCCACTGAGTGTTGGTCTAGTTTGTGATACATATGGACAGTTGTTCCAGACCCGTGGTTTTCATGCTGCATTTTCTGTGCTGCTGCTCCAATACCACGGGTCCCCAACTGGTCTACACGTGGGCTTTCGGCTGTCCTGTGTATAGACCCATGCGATTCTGCCCATTGCTGGCTCACCGCAGTTCAGCTCGTCCACGTGGGCAGAGATATGATAACTTTTGAAAAGTGGTTACCCTGTGAGGCAGATGATCTGTTTAACTAAGTTAGATTTTTTTTTTTATCTTTTTCAACAAATCCCGAAAAGTGAGAGTCTGAAAGATCTGTTCGAAAGAGTATAAGGTAGAAACCACCTTTAGCTCCACAACGTTCCCTTTCCCATATCTGTTTCCTCATTTGCACAATCAGAGGGGTAATATTTACCCTGTCATTCTCTTACCAGGTCACTAAAGGGATCAAGTCAGTTAGGAAATCTGAGTCACTTATAAAGTATAATATACTCTGCGACTTAGAAAATGTTTTTATTTTGATCCTCACTGATACCGATGCAACAGATGCTCTGAGTGCTCTTCTCAGCAAGATTTGAGAGAAAGAAATTTGAAGAGCAAAGAATGTTAAAATAGATTTTACCTTAGAAGGTTTTTCATCCACATTCTACCAAATGTTTTGAAAAAACTGTTATTTTTATTTTAGTACCACTCCCATCGCTGAGAGATTTTTCACCAGTTCTACTTCTCTGACTCTGAAGCATGCGGCCTGGTACCCAAGTGAGCTGCTGGATCCCCACATTGTGCTCTTAACATCAGACAATGTAATAAGGTAAAGCATGTTTTTAACTCTTGTAGCTTTGTGCAGGGAAGTCTGTGGTCCTGTTTGCTGGCTGCCAGCCCAGGGCACCCCTGGACGGGTCACCGGGTGTCAGCTTACTGTGTCTCAGAGCTGTTGTAACCACTGAGGCAGAGCTGCCCATATGACTGGCCTCAGATGCCTTCGTTACTGCTTGTCCCCTCAGCCAGGCCTCCTACCCCTCCTTCCCTGACCTTCCTGAGAGAGCCCCTCTCGTCCTGTTGCTCTTCTGGAGGCGATGCAACATAAGAAGGTGAGAGTATAACTGGGAGTTCAGGTGTGAATTCTTGTCCCAGTGCCCCTTCTGTCCTGGGGATATTAAACTTTAGGGGGCCTCAGTTTCCAATTTTGTAAAATGAGCCAGTTTAATCTGACAGGTTTTGGACTCTATGATGAAATGTCCTTAATCTGCAGAGATTTCTGTAATATAATTAGTTATCGTCCTAGACCTGCCATACATTAAACGTTTATTGGGGAGACTCGGCAGAGGTAAAGATCATTTTATTTTTCCTAATCACTGCTTTTAACTGTGCTCTACTAGATTCTCCTCCTCTGCTGAGCACTTTGCCCTTCCTGGCCTTTTACATAATCTCATAGCTGTCTGCTGACTTGTAGTTATTAAAATTTGGTGTGTCCAGTTTAAAACACTGATGTCCAGTCCGTCCCAGCTCTGAGTCCCGGCTGGTCACACAGACCGGACGCTGGTGGGCGTGATTCAAGTGGAGAGGGCACGATCTGCTCTGGCTCTTGTTTCTGTATGGCACCTTGAGAGCCCTGGGCCCTTGTCGGGATGGAGTATCCTCGCACTCGCGATGCAGCCATTGTGGTCTTTCCTGTGGAGTTGTGATGATTCCAGCGTCCTCTCCTCTGCCCTCCGAGGATCACCCGGGTATCTGTTCCATGGTTCTTCCTTCCTTCCTTCCTTCCTTCCTTCCTTCCTTCCTTCCTTCCTTCCTTCCTTCCTTCCTTCCTTCTTTTCCTTTCCTTTTCTTTTCTTTTCTTTTCTTTTCTTTTCTTTTCTTTTCTTTTCTTTTCTTTTCTTTTCTTTTCTTTTCTTTTCTTTTCTTTTCTTTTCTTTTCTTTTCTTTCGAGAGACACAGAGAGGCAGAGGGAGAAGCAGGCTCCATGCAGGGAGCCCGATGTGGGACTCAATCCCAGGTCTCCAGGATCACACCCCGGGCTGCAGGCGGTGCTAAACCGCTGCACCACTGGGGCTGCCCTCCATGGTCCTTTCTTACACCATTCCAGCCCACCTCCATTAGAAGTTTCCTATGAGGGATGCCTGGGTTGCTCAGTGGTTTAGCACCTGCCTTCAGCCCAGGGCATGATCCTGGAGACCCGGGATCAAGTCCCGTGTTGGGCTTCCTGCATGGAGCCTGTTTCTCCCTCTTCCTGTGTCTCTGCCTCTCTCTGTGTGTGTCTCTCATGAATAAATAAATAAAATCTTAAAAATAAATAAAAAGAAGTTTCCTCTGAGAAGCAGATACAGTGTAGCATATTCACATGCTCCCAACCCTAGGGTGTGGCTCATCAGGTTCACTCAAGAGCTCCCTTCCCTTGGGTGCCTCTGGTTTCCTGCACCATGGCTGGCATTCGCCAGGACGCCTCTAAATCTGCCTGAGTGTCTCCCACCCATTTGGCTTTGGACTTGGGGCCAAAGAAGGAAAGGGATGCTCTCCCGCCACAGAGGCTATGCTGTACATGGAAGGACTCCTGATGCCTGCCCCTCCTGGTCTTAGGTTTTTGGGTTTAAGATATATTTATTTGAGAGAGAATGTGTGCTCAGAAGGAGCGGAGGGAGAGGGAGAAGCAGACTCCCCGCTGAGCAGGAAGCCTGATGCAGGACTCGATCCCGGGATCTGGACCTGAGCTGAAGGTAGACGCTTCACTAAGTCCCCCAGGCGCCCCTCCCACAGGCTGAGATCTTACACCTGAAAGGAGGTATCTGGTCTCAAATGTTGAAGGTTCTTTTTTAAAAATGGGGTATTTGGGACCCCTGGGTGGCTCAGTTGGTTAAGCCTCCGACTCTTAATTTCAGATCAGGTTGTGATCTCAGGGTTGTGGGATCGAGCCCTGTGGTCTGGATGCTGGGTGTGGAGTCTGCTCAAAATTCTCTCCCTCTGCCCCCCCCCCCCGCCTCCACCCCCTGTTCTCTAAAAAAGAACGTAAAAAATAAATATAAGGTATTTGTCACTTCTCTTCTCCGAAGCTCTGGACCCTGTTGACAATTACAATGCATCCTGTCTGGTTCTTACATGAGGTTTAAAGTCAGTAGTGCTTGCAGGCAGCCAGAAAGACCACAGTGTGTGTGTATATGTGTTCAGTTGGATCATGTTTTCTTTCTTTTCTTTTCTTTTCTTTTCTTTTCTTTTCTTTTCTTTTCTTTTCTTTTCTTTTCTTTCTCTTCTCTTCTCTTCTCTTCTCTTTTTTTTCTTTCTTTCCTTTCCTTCTTTCCTTCCTTCCTTCCTTCCTTCCTTCCTTCCTTCCTTCCTTCCTTCCTTATTTATGATAGAGAGAGAGAAAGAGGGGCAGAGACACAGGTCAAGGGAGAAGCAGGCTCTATGCTGGGAGCCCGATGCGGGACTCGATCCCGGGACTCCAGGATTGCGCCCTGGGCCAAAGGCAGGCCCCAAACCGCTGAGCCACCCAGGGATCCCCTGGATCACGTTTTCATTTAAAACATGTATTAAATGGCATTTTACTGGTAATGGAACAAAGTTTAAAACTTGAGGGTAGTCAAAGTAAGTGATTAATGATTGATGAGGACTTTATAACTGTTATATAACTATATAACTTTATAACTGATGTTGGATTGCTAATAATATTATTGGCCTTTTGAAAACTGTTTAACTGTAGCCACATGTACTGTGAAATTTTATTTTAAATGATTTTGGTAAAAACAAAAAACTTTGCAGTTTGGGAAAGTAGGGGTGACATGATGTGTCTTTGTGTAACAGTAGCATGTGTAGACTAGAGGCTGAATGATCTACTCTCTGTGGCCAGTGGGTGTATAAAGCGTTGAGATGTGCTCCTCTCTGATGAGGTTCAGTGGGCAGGGGGCAGAGACAGGCAGTTGGGTGGCACCTGGATGGCACATGGGTGCCCAGGGGCCTAGGAAGGGAGAGACAGGGGCACAATGTGCAGCAGGCCAGTGAGGACGTTGGAAACGATAGAGAGTGTTTCTGGATGTCACACAGACACCCTGCTTGGTTGTTGTGAGAGAACAGATGTAGTGGGCTACTCCACAAACAAATGGATGTGAAACCCGTAGGCAGTGGCTCAAGCCATGATTACACGGAGAGAAGGGCAGTTGCAAAATGAAGGAATCCTAAGTGCAGTCTCTCCTCTTGCTTGCTAGGATTTACTCTCTGCGTGAGCCTCAGACACCCACCAGGGTCATCGTGCTTTCAGAAGCGGAAGAGGAAAGCCTGATACTCAATAAAGGGTAAGTTGTTATTTGTGTCCTGAAGAGTTTTTCTCATTAGTTTATTCATCGCCAACCAGCAAGCTCTCCATGGTGTGAGCAGTGAGCGAAAGCAGGCAATGTGCTGAAGTCACTGTAATAAGTAGCATGAAACAGACACCCTGTGGGACTGTGGATAAGGGACTAAGTTAGGACATTTCAGAGGTTCAGGGTGAGCGTTGGGCAGACCGTGCACATCCCAGGCTGTCCATCTGCAGAGCCCGCCATGGCACAGAGATAGCCCTGCTGCTCCTCCCGGGCCCAGCTCCCTTTATGGTTTCTTACCCTCCTCAGTGAGGCCCTGGCTCCTCTTACCATTGACAGAATCACCCTTGGAACTCTCCAGCCCCGTCCTCAGGCCTCCTGATGGGCCTCGCCCACCCTGTGCCTGGATGTCAGTGTCCTAGCACCCCACGTGGGGAGTGGCCACCGCTGGAGCTGCCCAGGAGCCGAGCCGTGTGTCTGGAGTCAGGGCCCCTCCCCTGCGGTATGTTTGCGAAGCTCCTGGTCCCCACGACAGACATGGGGTATGGATGGGCCGCGGTGGAGCAGGCGGCTTGTTCAGCCGGATCCGGCCGCTGCTCTGGTGTGGCAGCAGTGTCTGGGCAGCAGAGCCTTGTTTCCATGACTGCGCCTTTCGAGAATACGAAATAGGGCCCAGGAGCATGTACGTAGGGGGTTCCCGGGTCACTGAAGTCTGACCTCTGCCTGTTGACCCACCCAGGCAGTCCTTTGATTCTGATTCACCTTCCCACATGATCAACGAGCTGAGCTGTGTTCCTGACACAGTGGGACTTGCTGACTCTTAGCAGCTGTAGAACATTGTATCTTAGCCGTGTTTATTGTTAACCTTATATTGAACTGGAATCTTTTTGGATAACTAGTTATAGTAAACTGCAAAATACAAAGACGGATTGTTGTATCAGTTGATTTTCTTGATTAAAAGATAGTACGTATTTATTACAGAAAATTAGGAATATCTACAGAAAAACATTGAGGAGAAAATGAGATCTTTTGTGATCTCTAGTCTCTCCTCCCACTTTGGGTGTAAAGCAGGTTGTTCTGTGTCCCTGCTGCCCCAACCGCACTGATTGCCGGGAGTCTCTACCACCCCCCAGAACCCCCCACCCGGGACTGCCCTGCCCGCCCCTCGACGGCCCCTCCTGCCACCGTCTGTGCCCTGGCTTTGAGCTCGGCCACCTCGGCCTCCTCATTCTTCAACCTCTGACAGCACCCGCCTGGGTGCACGCAGAGCCTTTGCACGTTGGCTTTCCTGCGTGAGCACGGGCACACTCTTGTCTTCCTGGGATCTGTGCTCAGACCTCACCGTGGCAGGGTCCTTTCCAGGCTACCTGGTTGGCATGCATGCCTTGACATGCTCCCAAACACGCTTCGTTTGTCTTCCCCACATCCTTCACTCATGTGGTCAGGCCCACGTGGACCTCACCATGTTCAGAGGTCCTGTGGCAGTGCCCAGCAAGGGCAGGTGCTCAGTGACTGCTTGTGCAAGGACCATGTCCTCCACTCAACAGGGTTTCGTGTTTCCTTCCCCCCTTTTTTTTTTGCAAAGATGTTATTTATTTATTCATGAGAGACACAGGGAGAGAGGCAGAGATACAGGCAGAGGGAGAAACAGGCTCCCTGTGGGGAACCCAATGTAGGACTTGATCCCAGGACCCCGGGGTCACACCCTGAGCTGAAGGCAGATGCTCAACCACTGAGCTACCCAGGTGCCCCTCCTTCCCTTTTGTGTTCATGCATCTCTGTGTTACTACTGTGTGTGTGAATTTAAGCTGCTCAAGGTTGAAGCCACGCTGTGTGGTTCCATCCCCACTCCCTGTTATTGGACCTTTTGTTTACATTCTTGTTTTCAACCAGCTGATTTTTAAATGTCTTTCCAGAAGAGCGTATACTGCATCGCTGGGGGAGACAGCAGTTGCATTTGACTTTGGGCCACTGTCGGCAGTCTCGAAGAGCATGTTTGGGCAGAAAGGCAAAGGGGATGTCGTGGCGCACCCGTTGTACATCTTGTATGAGAACGGGGAAACCTTCCTCACGTACCTCAGTCTGGCTCACAGGTGAGTGGAGGGGCGGCCAGCCGCACACCATCACGGGGGATCTGGGGTCCGTGGTTGCGGTGTACAGATATGTGGCCACCTGGCAGTGCTCGGTGTGCGTATTTTGGAGAAAGCCTGGCACCGATCATTTGACCTATGATTTCCTCGTAGTGAAGCACAGAACTGTCGTGCATCTGACGTGAATGGGGCACAAGGGTATGGTCACACCCGGTAGTCTGGTGTTGTAAGTCCCAGTTGTGCAGAAAAGACGTGTGTGCACGTGAAGGGACACATTTAGTGGCACAGAGATCATAGGAGCTCCGAGGAAGGAGAGCTAGATCCCCATAAAGAAGGCAGGGCGTTTTTGAAGAGACAGACTTGTGTCTCACACAGGATTGCAGGGTTGAGGGCCAGGGAGGGGCAAGCACACCAGCCCCAGGGCGTGTCCTGGGGTATTGGCTCAGTGAGGAGACACCCGGGGCAGGAACAGCAGCCTCAGGTACTGCCGTCAGACGATGAAGGTGGAAGGAGCTTCTGGAGAAGATCTGGTGGTGTTAAACCCACAGTTGCAGGCAGGGGGACACGGTGATGGCTTCTGATAGGGGTGGGGGGTGCGTTAGGGCTGAGCTGGGGGAATGATGAAAGCCGCTCCTGCCCGCATGGGGCCATTGGCAGCAGAGGTGCTGCCCGCAGGGTGGGGTCCAAACCCCGGCACAGACCCAGGGTGGTTGCGGGGGGTCAGTGTGGGGCAGGAGGGGGCATGCGGGCCCGGGGTGGAGGTGGACGGTGAAGTGAGGACCAGGAAGCTCACCTGTTGCGGTGAGAGGCGGGAGGGTAAGAATCAGGGCAGGTTTGACCAGACCAAGGCTGAACACTGCCGTTCACTCCCGAGCCATGTGGATGAGTGGTAACCTGGGCCGGCCTGTGGCTCCTGTCCCCCCGCAGTCCTGCAGTGGGTGGGGGGCAGCGGGGGGGGCGGGGGTAGCAGGGTGGGAGGGACGGGCTGGGGAGTAGGTGGCGGAACGCTGGCCTGGCTGGGAACACGGAAGCTTGGACCCAAGGACCCGCGGCCGCATCCGGGGAGGAAGTGGCTCCGGAGGGACTGGAGGGTGTGCAGGGTCGTGAAGACCTCTCCTATTGGACTCTCCTTGGCCCGGGTGTTCTCACTGTCCACACATGACCCCCCTGGGGGCAGTGTGTGTCCATGCTGACACTGTCAGCCTCTCCTTGCCCTGTCGCCTTAGCCCAGAACCTGAAACTCATCATCTGCATTCTCTTACATCCAGCCCTATCCCAGATTTATGGGTCTTAGCCTGAAAATTCCTTGAATGCAAGCCCCCTCATTCCCCGGCCCCTTATCCTTGCTTCACACCCTTGTCATCTTCTGCCTAGACCCTGCCTCTCTCCACCAGCGGCCCTGGCCCCCTGTCGTCCCCCCCTTGGCTGCACTTGCTCTGTCACACTCATCCTGATGACACAGTCACCCAGCAGGGGGAGTCTGAGCACCTGACTGTAGCTCCTGAGATGGCCGCTCCCACTGCCAGTCCTGAACTCCTGGACTGTGTGCATTGCCTCCCATTGACAGAGCTGGGTTTCCTTCTTGTTGGTCCCTATCTTCATGCTTCCAGAACTTTTTAGAGCTTGCAGTGTTGAGAACCTCCTCCCAGAATGTACCCTTTCCCATTGATCTTACTTATTTTTGGTACCTTTCTTAGCTCACTTTCTTTTAAGATTTATTTGTTTATTTTAGAGAGGGCACATGAGCAGGAGGGGGAGAGGGAAAGTCTCTGACTGTGCTGAGCATGGAGCCCGATGTGGGGCTCAATCTCACAACCCTCAGATCATGACCTGAGCTGAAACCAAGAGTCGGACCCTGAGCTGACTGTGCCCCAGGCGCCCCCTTGCCTCACTTTGTGCCTGTGAGTGTTCCTTTGTGTGTTGAAAGCCCTGCGTTATCGTGTTCAGCACACACCTGCTTCCCCAGCTGAATCTCTGTCCCTTGGGGGTCACCCAGCACTCAGTGTCCACTAAACATTGGGTCTGAAGCCCCAAACAGATGCTACGTTTCCCAAGAAAACACAGAGTCTGGGCAGTGGTTGAAGCGGGCCTAGTCCAGTGTGTTCTTATCCGCATGCAGTGGTGGGGGGATAGGGTCTGTGACAAGATCCTGGGGTGCACCGGACTCCTGAGACAGAAGGCAAGAGAGGTGTGCTCGGGGAGCCAGAGCCGCGGGGGTTGCGGGGTGGGGACAGTTGCCACTACCCCAAGGGACAGGCAGCGGCAGGGCAGCTATGCGGCTGTGGGTGTAGCTGCATGGGCCCCGCTGGGACCTAGTTGGCAGATAGCTTTGGGGCAGTGATGACGGACGAACTGGTATCTCAGCCTCCAGGCTAGTGAGGTTTTGAGCTGAGGAGTCCGGGTTGAGGGCTGTGCTGTGGGGAGAGTTCAGGCCCTGCGCACTAGTGAGCACTAGTAAGCATCCTCCCATCCCCATCACAACCACCAAGAATGTTGTTAGATGTTGTCCGTGGCCCTTCGAGGTTACGTGCAGTTGAGAAGCACTGGAGGGGAGAGCTGAGTGGGAAGGTGTGCAGACGTCAGGGCATCAGGCTTTGGGATCACGGTCGAGGCGGGTCACCCACAGAATACGCGCAGGCTGGGGCGATGGCCTTCTCTCCTCCAGCTGTGCCTGCCACAATGTCCCTGTCTCCCTCAGCCCGGGGACAGTCGGAAAGCTGCTGGGCCCGTTGCCCATGCACCCTGCAGCTGAGGACAACTATGGCTATGACGCATGCGCCATCCTCTGCCTGCCTTGCGTCCCCAACATCTTGGTGATCGCCACTGAATCGGGAATGCTGTATCACTGCGTCGTGCTGGAGGGGGAGGAAGAGGACGACCAAGTGGTGAGCCCGGCTCCTAGCCGTGAAGCCCCAGGGATCCTGGGGACACACAGGGGCCCTGCAGTCATGGAGTTGGCTCTGGTGAATCACTGACGTGCCAGGAGGAAGGGAGGCCTCGCTCCTCCTCCAGGAACACCAAGAATGGGTAGGCTGGGCTGCGGGGTGTGAGGGCTGAGGTGGCCGTGCTCCTTCCACAGTCAGAGAAGTCCTGGGACTCCAGGGCTGACGTCATCCCTTCCCTGTACGTGTTCGAGTGCGTGGAGCTGGAGCTCGCCCTGACCCTGGCGGCCGGAGACGACGAGCCCTGTGACTCAGACTTCTCTTGTCCAATCAAACTTCACAGAGGTAACGTTCCTGCGCTGACGTGGTCACATGCCCTTCCCGGCACTTTGCCCTGCGGTTCCAGGCTTTGTGGCCAGATCCGCCCCCATGGAGAACAGGGAATGTTCCCGGTCCAGTCCTGAGCCAATTTCATGATCCAAGTACCTAAATGTACGCGAACTGTAACAAACTTTAAAAGGAACTTTGAAAATCAAATGATAATACGCTTCAAGATAATCACTTTAAAGCCTTTTTCTTCACTTTAGAAACATCATAGCCTCTTATTACTCCCAGACTGGGTTTGAATGCTGTCATTTTAATCTTTTTTTTCTTTTAACTTACTTGGGTTGGAACTGGGTCTTTCCAGCACCTTCTGTGTTCGTCTGGGGAGCTTTTGGGTAGAATGCCGAGCCCCTGGTAGCCTGTGCCATTGGGACACCGAGGGGCTCAGTGCAGGGGGTCTACCGCCCCCTGAACTGGGGGCATGGTTCTGACATCAGTCAATGTGGGGTCAACCTGTGGAAATGGCCGGGATGACATGAGATGACCTCTGCAGTCCCTCTGACATTGAGCCCCTCGATTCCACTGCCCTTGCACCGCTTCTTGCCGTTTCCTCTCGGTTTCCTGGGCCGGGTGCCGAGACAGGCACTCAGTCTGTGGCTGCCTGGCCTCTGCTCGCCGCCCCTGGGCCAGCCTGCAGGAGGATCTGGCTCAGCTCTGCAGAGCGTGCATCTTAGGAGGAGGGCTCTTATGCAGGGAGCATGACAGCGGTGCTCGTGGGGCACGTCTGGAGTCGAGAGGGAGTCTGAGTGTAAGTGTCAGAACTTTACAGCCTAGGACGCTGAGACCAAAGGGTAAGGTCTCCTGAGAAAGAGAACAGGTCTTTGGGAAATCTTTTTTTTTTTTTCCCAAGATTTTATTTCTTCATGAGAGAGGCAGAGACACAGGCAGAGGGAGAAGCTGACTCGCTGCGGGGAGCCCGATGCAGGACTCGATCCCAGGACCCCAGGGTCACAACCTGGGCTGAAGGCAAATGCTCAACCGTGGAGCCACCCAAGTGCCCCCCAAAATTTTTTTTAAGATTTTATTTTGAAGTCATCTCTGCACCCAACAGGGGGCTTGAACTCACAACCCCAGTATGCTGCTCCCTTGGAGTCAGCTGGGCTCCCTGAGGGTTGCATCTTAAGTCAGCTTTAGCATGTAAATTGTTTCTGTATCTGTTTTAGTTGTGTGGTGTATTGAAACTACTGAATCATAGCAGTGAATATTCAGTCCCAGGGAGTCTTACTGGTGCTAGATCTCGGAAGAAGTTTTCACTGAAATTATTTAACGGTTCCTCATATTTCTGAGTATAAAGATAGAGGATCCTCTGGGTGCCGGGGTGGCTCAGTCAATTGAACATCTGACTCTTGGTTTCAGCTCAGGTCATGATCTCTGGGTCCTGGGATTGAGCCCTGCGTCAGGCTCCCTGCTTGGTGGGGGGTCAGTTTGGGATTCTCTCCCTCCTCCCACCCCCTAACTCTCCCTTGCACGTGTGCACCTGTGCTCTCTAAAATAGATAAGTAAATATAAAGAATTGTCAAACAAGAATTGTATTTAAAAACCCACCAACATTTACTTGGGGCGCCCGGCTGGCTCATTTGAAGGAGATATGACTCAACCTCAGGGTTGTGAGGTCAGGCCCCATGCTGGGAGTAAGGCTTACTTAAGAGGAAAAAAAAGAATTCAAATCTAAAACTAAAGGTAAAATTCCACCTGCACCCAGATGCAGCGACGGGACTGTCCGCTCAGCGCTTGTCCTCAGGACCTTTGACTTACTTGACCAGGTTCTCAGGAGGGATGTGTGTGCATCTATGTGTCTCCAGAGCTGGAACCTTTCTTAGGCACCGTTTTATTTTGAAGAACTGTAAATAAATGCACCGAGATGGACAGAAAGGCAGCAAGTATTTCTGTATCGGTGAACTCTTACTGTTGGGAAGTAACGTTTGAGTTGTGTTTATTACTTTTAAAAATAGTTACAATAGATTTGAAAATCAAATTCAGATTTTAAAGTTTCAAAACCCCCTGACACAGGCCCACAGCACGAAGGTCCCATAGACCTTCTATTGCTTTTGTCGCAGATGTTTGTGGGCTGCTGGGGCAGATGTCCGTCTTCTGACTGTGACCTGGGTATTGTGCGTGATTCCGTTTGCAGATCCCAAGTGCCCCTCAAGATACCACTGTACTCATGAAGCCGGTGTACACAGTGTTGGGCTTACTTGGATTCATAAACTTCACAAGTTCCTTGGGTCAGGTGAGTTGAGCTTTTCCATATGTTTCACCGATTCTCCCAAAATATAGTTTGGAATTGGGGAATCAGGCTGGCTCAGTCCATTAAGCATCAGATTCTTATTTCAGCCCAGGTTGTGATCTCAGGGTCGTGGGATTGAGCCCTGGGTCAGGCTCTGTGCTGGGCGTGGGTTCTGCTCAAGATTCTTCTTCTGCCCCACCCTGTCCCCCCAGCACATGCACACATACTCTCTCTTTCTCCATCTCAAATAAAAGTTTGGAACAAAAATAATAGAGAAAAACCAATGAAATCAAAAGATGGTTCTTTGAAAAAATTGAGAAAATTGAAAGACCTTAGGCCAGACTGACCAAGAACTGAAAGACACGACTCAGCCGCCTCCTGTTGAGGCTGGCAGAGGAAGCACCCCCGCCGCCCTCCCCAGAGTGGGACTCAGGACCGAGGTGTCCGTGACCGCCTGGCACCAGGATGATGGGGACAGACTCCTAGAGATGCAAATTCCCTATGCTGATTGAGGAGGAAGCTGTGTCAGACTAGCCCTATAACCAGTGGAGAGATCGAAATAGTGATGATGGGCAGCCCGGGTGGCTTAGCGATTTAGCGCCACCTTCAGCCCAGGGCCTGATCCTGGAGACCTGGGATCAGTCCCATGTTGGGCTCCCTGCATGGAGCCTGCTTCTCCCTCTGCCTGTGTCTCTGCCTCTCTTTCATGAATAAATAAAGTCTTTAAAAAAAAAAAAAGTCACAACCCTGTCCTCACACATAACATGAGGACGATGCAGAATGAGTCAGAGACACCACGGACGTCCCTGCGAGGACGGTGCTGGGAAAGTGAAAGGAATCCACAGGATGGCAATCGACATCTGTAAATCTCGTACCTGACAGTGGACTTGGAGCTAGAGCACGGAGGGCACCTGCAGAACTCAGATATGTGAACACAGAACCCCGTTTAAAAACCAGACAAAGATTTGAGTAGACATTGTTTCTTTGAGGAGGTTCAAACAGCTAGTAAGCACATGCCAGCATGTTCCGTGTCATCAGTCACGGAAGGGAGACATCACGGAACTGCCCAATACGTGCCTGTTTATGTGGCAGAAATGAGAACTGACAGGACGGTGTCATCAGGACAGGGCTCGCAGACATGGAAAGCAGCGTCATGCTTAGGGCCGGTCCTCAGGTGACCCACGTCGGGTTACGAGACCCATGAGCAGGTGCCAAGCAGCCGGGCTCTGTCCCCCATAATCAGGCGGTCATCCATCTGACCGTGTCACCTCCAGCAGTGGAAAGGGACAACGTGGGGCTCAGGCTGCAGCACGGGAGGCTCGCCCCACAGCTCCCTGTCACCGCTCCCTGTCCCCACTCCCTGTCGGGTGACTGCAAACCTGAGCTGCCCAGGAGGGAGCTGGGGGGTCGGGGATGGGACAGGGGCCAGGGCCGGGCCACTGGTGGAGCTCAATGATTGCTCACAGGCGTGGGGCTTTCCTGTGGGTAACGGAAAGACTTTGTTTTAAAGGTTTTTAATGTAATTGAGAGAGTGAACAGAGCGAGCCAGAGAGAGGACAAGGGGCAGGGAGTGGCTGAAGGAGAGGGAGAAGCAGACCCCCATGGAGCAGGGACCCCAACCGCGGGTAGAGCCCCCAGGATCATGACCTGAGCCGAAGGCAGATGCTCAACCCCTGAGCCCCCGGGCGCCCCAAATAAAAAGCCTGAGTTTTCTGTGGCGGTGGTGCCATCATGTCCCGTGATCTAGTAAGCGCCTTGCACCACACATCCTGAGGCTGGGTTGTATGTACCCAGAGTCACATTTCAGGAGCTGGCCCAATGCCGCCAGGTGTGTGCGGGCATGAGGCTGGCCAGGAGCTGGGCTGGGACTGTATCCTGCACGGGGGAGCCCCGTTATAGGATGCTGAGCGGGGCAGGGAGGCCGGAGTGTCACACGCCTGGCCAGGCCAGCTACAGGGGACTGGACGGGGACTACTGTCTGCGCACTCACCTGCGCCCCTGCCCCTTTCCCTACAGATGAGGAGGATAAGGACAGTCTGCAGGAGCTCGCTGCCGAGCAGAAGTGCTTCGTGGAGCACATCCTCTGCACCAAGCCGCTGCCCTGCAGGTGAGGTCTCAGGTCCTGCGCCCCTGCCTCACCATCACCCTGCCAGCTCCCGGTCTTTTTGGTGACTCTGAGTTTGCGCTAGGGCTCCCCCGAGTCCCGTCTGATGGAAGGCTCTCCTGCTCTGGGTCACATGGGGTTCCTGGGTTGTCCATGTTTCTGATGGAGACTAAGAGTTGGTGCACAATCAGTGACTAAAGGGAAACATCTAGAATGACTGCCAGCTTTGTAGGCGGGATGACTGCCTGACTGTGACGCCCTTTGGACAAATGGGCCCAGGGGGAAGGGCAGACTCCGGCCTGTGGGTGTGGGAGTGGGAGCCAGGACTACAGGGAGGGCACGTGGGGAGGGCACAGGATGCGGACAGGTGGGGTCTGGAGCAGCCCTTTGGGGAGCAGTGGGGGACGGGGAGCATGACCCCTGGGGGCGGGTGTTTCAGAGGCTGGACCTGCCTCAGAGCCCGAAGAGTCAGGGTAGAGTCTGGTTCCAGGGCAGGGAGGAATGGGGATAGTAGGTAACAAATCCTATTTGCATACGTTTCTCAAGCAGGTAAAGTTACATGTGTCTCCTAGGAGTGAGGGAACAGATCGCCACCCAAGGACTGCAGCTACCCCAGGGTTGGGGCGGGAGTAGGGGTGGGGAGCGGGTGAGCAGGGAGGTCACCCTGGAGGAGGCTGGTGGGTCATGGAGTGTGCGCCCCTCCGTGTGCAGATTTCATGCTGAGAACAGGAGGTTTTCCTGCCCCCAGGCTCCCCTCGCCGCAGCTCCCCCCCAGGAGTGTGGTGGCAGCTGGAAGGGTGGGGGAGAGGAGCAGGAAGAAGGGGGGAGCTGGGGAGGGGCAGTGGGGCAGCAGCAAGCTGTCGGGTCCGGGGTCCCCTCGTGGGGCGGAACCAACACCTCAGCAAAGCCCGGGGACCCTCAGGTGTGGTATGCATTCCTGAGCCCTGGTGGCCGCCTGGACCTGATGTGGAGCAGCTGCTGGTTCCCGGGAGACAGGGCTGTGCCCCTTGTGGCTCCCACCCTGATGCCGCTGGGAGACCTGGACACCCAGTGCGACCCCTGTGCTCCTGCAGGGAGCGTCCCCAGGCAACATGAGCCCTGCGGTCGTGTCGTTGCAGGCAGCCGGCGCCCATCCGCGGCTTCTGGATTGTGCCTGACATCCTGGGGCCCACGATGGTGTGCATCACCAGCACCTACGAGTGCCTCATCAGGCCCTTACTGTGAGTCCCCTCCTGGCCCCCACGCTCCTTATCCTTCCGCCACCGCCGCGAGCTCCTGGGAGACGTGGGGGCTTGTGCTGCAAACGGCTGCGCTGCCTTTGTCGAATCGGGTTCTTTTTGGAAAAGACCACGTCCAAGATGTGTCGACAAATAGCATCAGTAGAACAGGGGTGGCTTTCCCGTGGAAGAGTGCGTGTGGTCTTGTCCTGCACTTCCGTGTGTTCTCATGGCTCTGCGTGGACAAGGCATCGCAGTGCGCACGGCCCAACCCTCTGACGGGGTTTGAGTCACGCCTGTTTTGCAGAAGCACAGTCCACCCGGTGTCCCCGCCCCTGCTCTGTACCCGGGAAGACGCGGCAGCGGCGGAGTCTCCCCTCCGCATTCTAGCCGAAACCGCAGATTCCTTCGAAAAGCACATCAGGAGCATTTTACAACGCAGCGTTGCGAACCCAGCCTTCCTGAAGTACGAGGTTGGGGGCATCCGGGTTTTAATGGGTTCCCTCCTCTGTTTCCATAAACCACCCCGGCGGGGAGAGGGGCCCGCGGGATGGTGTGATGGCGTTATGGCCCGGAGGAGCCCTGGGACTTGACACTGTCCTTGCAGATCCGCGGACAGAGACATGGCCCCGCCCCCTGAGGAGTGCCTGCAACTCATCAGCAGAGCCACGCAGGTGTTCCGGGAGCAGTACATCCTCAAGCAGGACCTGGCCAAGGAGGAGATCCAGCGCAGGTAGGGCAGCGGCGGTGGGGACAGTGGCGGCGATGCACACTGGCCGGGCCAGCGGCGGCTGAATGCTCTCTGTTCCCAAGGGTCAAGTTACTCTGTGACCAGAAGAAGAAACAACTGGAAGACCTCAGTTACTGCCGAGAGGAGAGGTGAGAGCTGGGGCGAGGGGGGAATGGGGGTCGCCTGGGCCTCGCTGTCGGGTGGACCCCGAGAGCCCCTTGCTTTTTACCACCAGGAAAAGTCTCCGGGAAATGGCGGAGCGCTTGGCTGACAAATACGAGGAAGCCAAGGAAAAACAGGAGGATCTCATGAACAGGTAGGAGCGGGGCGGTGAGGCACACAGGCCTCGGTGGGGCTGCCCCACGGACCCTGGGCTGAGACGCCCCCTTCCCGCCACAGGATGAAGGCCGTGCTGCACCGCTTCCACACGCAGCTCCCGGTTCTCTCTGACAGTGAGCGGGACATGAAGAAGGAGCTGCAGCTGATTCCCGAGCAGCTGCGCCACCTGGGCAATGCCATCAAGCAGGTAGGCCAGGTGCCGGGGTGGAGCATGCGGTGCCCCAGGGTGTGGGGCATGCGGTGTCCCGGGGTGCAGGGCGCTGCGCAGCACACTGCAGCCCTGTGCGTGTGTTCTGACACCCGAGGTCACCATGAAGAAGGATTACCAGCAGCGCAAGATGCAGAAGGTGCTGAGCCCTCAGAAACCCGCCATCACCCTGAGCGCCTACCAGCGCAAGTGCATCCAGTCCGTCCTGAAGGAGGAGTAAGGGTCGCCGTCCACGGGTCCCAGAGCCCTGGGGTGGGGCCACCTCGGGCAGGGATCAGGGCAGAGAACAGCGGGAGGAGCCGATGCAGGACAGGGTGGCGGGGTGGAGGGGTTCCTGGGCAGCACGTGCACAGCCTGCAGCAGGGGCGCCACCATGGAGCGTTTGAGACACGTGGACGTCCTTGGGCATCAGTGAAAGGGCTCATCCGTGGTCTGCGTTCCTGAGTGAGGGACTCTGTGGCCTTACAGGGGCGAGCACATAAGAGAGATGGTGAAGCAGATTAATGACATCCGAAACCACATCAACTTCTGATCTGCAGGGAGCTGGTGCCCGCGGAGTGGACAAGGGGAGGGGCCGACGGGCGCCGTCGATGAACTTGGCCCTGGTGATCTCTCCTACTTGTCTTACAAGGATTGAATAAATGTTTTTACTCATAAGTTGGAATGTGCTTGTGATCAAGCTGAGGGCAGGGCTGCGTGCACAAGGCCCCAGGACCTGGTAAAACTCCTGAGCCTTCAGTCGCGCACCGCCTGTCCCTGCCCATCCGTGCCACGTCTCCATGCTCCAGCAACAGCGACCACTGCACTTCCCAGGGGCAGCGCCAGGCGCGGGGCTGCAGCAGACCGACCCTAGGAGTGAGAGGTGGCCCCACAGCAAGGGAGGCAGCAACTGCTTAACACATGCTTAGATGCATACTCGCCCCTGGCCCTGCTCGACCGGCGCCGGCTGTGCCGTGACACCTGCGGGCACAGGTTCAGCCTCGGTGTCCAGTTGTGTCTCACGCCCGCCAGCGTGCATGGGGAAGGTAGGGCCTCAGGAAGATGGACCGGGAAGGAGGCCCGAGTGACAGGGTGTGTCAGATGTGCGCCAACACGTGCCTCCAGACAGTACGTGAGCACAGGGACACTTCTTCCCTCCACCCCAGGGCCCCCTCCCATCACGCCTAAAGCCCTGAAGTGCTCCCCCGAGGGGAGCGTCACCACAGTTCAGCCCCAGGAAGCCTATGTGCACCTGTGCGCAGTTGGTTCCCATCACCGTCTTCCAGCCCCGGCACCGTCGCAGGGAGAGGATGGGGTGTGGGGTGTCGTGTGGGCATAGGATCCCCGGGAGCTCCACCCAGAAGGCGAGCACTCACCCTGGATGTGCTGGCACTACGGTGGTCTGAAGCGCCTGGGGCTAGTCGTCCCGAAAGGTATTTGTTGGAATTAATACAAATCCCAATGACATGGTGACCGGATCCTCTCCCTAAACCAAGTAACACTTTATCTGGTTTAAAACCCCTCTGTGTGCTTGCTTCTCACACGGTGGGCCTAGAGCACCGGTTGTGTGGTTAGCATCTGCTCTTCGTGCTCCTGGATGAAAACTACGACAGGCCCCACGGAGTGATGCGCAGCCATGCTCATGTCCTGGGGGAGCTGGCAGGGCTGTCTGCAGGCCAGCCCCTCCCACGGGGCCGCGAGGCCTGGACTGAGGTGCCAAGGCTGAGCCAGAGGCTACTTCCTGCATGTGGCTCCTCCTCGCAGCCTGCAGTGCGGCCCTGGGGCCACCTGCACAAGGAGCTCCCATATCCGCTCTGTGGACAACCCTGTGAGGTGGCGGGTGAGCACCAGCCATGTCCCTGGGCTTCCCAACACAGGGGAGCTTGCAGCCGGCCCCCCGCTCAGGTCGTGGGAATGGGGAGGGGCCTGAGCTCACAGCTCCGCAGCCTGGTGCCAACCCTGACGGGGTTGCCCCAGGGCCCGCACAGGGCAGTCCCCACCCCACACCCAGGTCCCAGCCTCCCAGGCCTTATCCTCCCCGTTACTGCCCTGGACCCTTCGGAAACAAGGCACCCAGGCCCACAGACCAGAGGTGGAAATGAGCAGGTCTGTGAGTTTATTCTAGATGTCAGACATAGCTTGTTTTATTAATACTATCTTTTCCACTGATCCAATAACTAAACTGAAACAGTTTTCAAAAGAGTAGACGTGCCCGTTCAGCTTCACCCTGGTACATGTGGGCCACAGAACACCTCCGGGGGGGGGGGGGGGGGCAGAAAAAGTGCTTCCATGCAGTCTCTTGTGCTTGTCCTGTAACCTCTGCTTCCACCAAAGCCCCCCACCCCCACCCCCCATCTCACAATTCATTCAGCTCCTGGACGGGTGAGTCTAGGCGTAAGGAAGGGCCTCCAACCCGACGGAAAATGGTAAGACAGACGCACTGAGCCGAGCATCGGGATCCCTAGCCAGCCGCCTGCTCTCAGACTTCATATTTTAATATAAAATACTCGTACAGCACACGACACCTTCTGCTGGCCCAACATGGTCACCGCTGACTCCAGACAACAGAAAGGGAAAGGCTCTCTCCCAACATCTAGGAACAGAAACTGTCATTCCAAACACAATTGGGCTGTTGCTCGAAAGGCAGGAAAACCTTGGATAAAGCAGCACTTTGTCTGTTACCCGGCAGACCCCACCTCAGCGGAGTCCAGCATTGGCCATCAGTGTCCCCGTGGGAAAGTCCTTCCACGCACGTCCCCCTGGCTGGGCTGCCCCACGCTACACGTGCTTCTCCCACCAGAAGCAAGCATCGCTCCAGGCTTCCTCTGTGACGTCTTCAGTTACGAGTTAAATAATAATTAATGTTGCTCTAAGAGGAGTTAAAAACCCAGAGTGCAGGCCAGTGTCCTGCACGGGGTCATGTCTCAGGGAGCTGGTTGATGTCCGTCAGCTTGGTGTCATTCAGTATGGCCCGCACCCGCTCCAGGGAGCCCGCCTGCCGGATCCGCTCCAGCTGCACCTAGGGAGCAACACCGAGTCATGGCCTGTGCCCCCGACCTGGGGTCCCCGACTTTACTCTGGTTTCACGGGGATGGGGCCCGTGAGCCACCCCCCACCCCCACCCCCACCCCAGACCAGGCACCTCCCAGGGCTGCTGTGCTGCAGGCCCAGGGTCAGGGCTGGGACCCTGGGTGGATGACCCCTGACCCCCGACCCCACAGCTAAGTCAGGAAACCACCCCAAGCATCAGAGTTTAGCGCCTCATCCTGACCCCATTGACGTCCATCGAGTGTACCCAGGTGGCAGGCCCAGGAGCACCACAGCCAGACTCAGGGACCCAGGGGAGGCTCTATAGGGAGAACAGCCTGGATGGCAGGGGTGAGGTGTGAGGAGCAGGGACACAGGGCGCTCCACAGAGGGAATGGGGTTCCAGGGCTTCAGGACACAGAGGAACCCCTGTAAGTGTTGCCTGGCCTGCCAGGGCCTCACATTGACAGCCGGGACTTGCCTTCCCTCATCGATGGCCTGGGGGGGAGGGGGGAGGCGTAGACGGGCCGGCCATGAGGCTGCAGCGGGCCCAGGTGCCGGTCCTCACCTGAAGGGTCTGAGAGAGCTTGACGAAGTCTCTCTGGACTTGCTCGCTGACGTCCAGCTCTGTCTGCAGCCTCTGAGCTTTGTTCTTCTCTTCAAACATCAGCTGTTCCACACTCACCTATGATACAAGTTTTGAAAGAGGATCAATGCCAAGGAGCCGTACATCTGTATCACTTTGGGGATCGGGGAACCTGAGGTCTGCCTCTCCAGGAGGAGAGCCGCAGGGAACCCAGCAGCCCCCGGGGCCGACTGCGCAGTCTGAGGTCCTCCTAAAATGGCCGAAGTGCCAAAGCTGCCCCAGTGCCCTCCTCCCCCCAGTAGCCTGGGGACCACCGTTAGCAAAAGGCAGCTGCTGGGATCAGAGGTTGCACAGTAATAGGGACGCACACTTTAGGAACCAGCACCATCTAGCATCTGTGGGGAAAGGGGCGCACGCGCGTGCCCCAGGCGACCCCCATGACCTCCAGTCTGCCCTGCAGACAAGCATGTCAATGGGACCACGCGGGAGCCTTAAGAGACAGTACGCGGTGTTTTCATCTTTCGGGATCGGAGCCCCAACCTAGGACCCCCACCCCACAATTGGCCTCGTGCACTTGGAACCTAGCTGGACTGATCTCCAGCAGTGCGTCCCTGGGAGATGGTCACATGGACGGGCCTGGGAGGATGGTGCCAAGTGTGCCCATAAGCCTGGAGGGCCAGGCCCGGGAGCCGGCGACCCGAATCACAAGGTCCTTTTCCCTCTGCAAGCCGCCAGCCCTGCCAGCCCTCAGGGCACAGCTCCAAGCTGCCACCGTCAACAAGCAACAGGTGACCCCAGGTTTGTGGCACTACATCATGAAATCACCAACACAAACATCACCTTAGCAGCAGCCTCCTTCTTTAACTGTTCTTCCAGAGTGATTCTCATCTCCTGGAGGCCCTCGAGCTGCTGAGACTTCTCTCGGAGCGTGGTCTCCAGCTGTGGAAGGGAAGCCAAGCTGAGCAGGTGCCTGTGGCCTGGAGAAGAAGTAGCCCTGCCCTCGGGCGGCCCAGGCCCTGACCATGCTCTCCCCACCCTTTCACCGAGCCTGCTGTTTACGCTTCAAGACCTCCTCTTCCTTCCATCAGACATCAGGTCCTCTAGGTCCTAAGGTCTGGGGACGGGGAAGGCAGAACATAAACGTGTGCATAACTGACAGCGTGTGAATGTGGAGAAGCAGCATTTAATTCTTCCAGAAAAGCTGCCATGACACTGACCCTGAACAGAAACATTTTCCAGGGGAAGGAGGAGGGTGATAAGGGGAGAGGGTGGGAAGAACCCTCAGGAGGGGAGTGGGTGGCAGGTGGGAAAACGCACTCAGAACCGGGGTGAATCCCACTGCGCCAGGCCCTGCAGGACGAGGCAGGAGAGCCCTGAGTGGGCTGGGAACACAGGCTCCACCCTGGAAGCGGTGGGGACCGTGGGGGGTGAGGGGAATGTGGGGAACCAGCAGACAGCAACACAGTCACATTGGCAGCCCTATAATGCTGAGAGAACTGGGCATGCTTCAGAGGCAGAGAAAGACGTCAGGCTGGGGCAGGGAGTGGGGTGAGCACTGAGGTCTGAGCCCACACAGCATCGTGTGCACAAGATGGGACACGCTCCGAAGCTGATTTCTGCCCGTGCAGCCCCAACAGCACAGGAGCCAGACCGCACTGGGCTGCAGAGGGCCCACACGGTTCCCAGAGCCCCCACCGGGAAGGGAGGATGTGCTGTCCAACAGGGGACAACAAGCATGTTTGCAGAAAAGAGATCAGGAGGTAAGGGTTCCAGGCCCGAGACTGTGAGGGAAAAACCACGGATGCCTGGAGAAGATGGAGGGATCGGCGACGGAAGACCCTTCTGTGAAGGAGCATGAGTGGGCCAGGAGCGAAGGTGAGACGGCCATCGAGGGGCCGGGACACTGAAGGTGGTAGGGCAGATGGTGGGCACAAGGCTGTCACAGTGGAGGGCAAGGGGCAGGTGGAGGGGAGAGCAGGTGGACAGCACCCGAGGCCATTGGGCACACAGAGGGACACACGGTGCTGCTCAGCCAGGCCTGTTGGCAGCCTGGGACAGGCTGAGACAGGCAGGGAGTGGGGGCTGCGGCTGTCGGTGGAGACCATGTGGAGGCAAGCAGCGTGGAAGGAAAGACAGCTGAACCATGGGGAGGCCATGGACACTGAGAAAGGCAGGTGTGAACAAGGCGCTCGGGCGGCTAAGCCTATGGGACAAGGTCTGGGAGGATGGTGGGCTGTGGGCAGGTACGGGCTGAGGTGTGGCCACGAGCCTGGGAAGGAAGGGAGCGTGGGGGGCCGGGGGGTGTCACGGGCTCGGTGAATTGAATGGGGTCTGCTACCAGAGGTGTGCGTGTGAAGACGACCGGCAGCTACAAATGCCCCCTCCCATTTGTCAGGGACTGTGCTCTGCTCTGGTCGCGTGAGCACCTACATGCCGTGACCCTGCTTGCCTGTCCCGTGGCCTCAGTGTCCCCCAGCATGGGCTTCCCTGTGCACGGAGCAGGCCCAGCAAACGCGCTGCCCTGGTACTGGACAGAAGCTCTCGAAGGGCGGGACACTCACCTGCACCCATCACCACGGATGCAATGAATGTGAACGTCGTGGGACTCACCTGTCCTTTTTCTACTTTTATTCTCTCTAGTTCCGCTTTTAGACTAGAAATGGAAGCTAGAAAGAAAAGAGAAGTGTCAGCACTTACTGATTATTTTGCACCTGTTTTGTTTATGCCCCTTTCTACCACAAGCTCCACCTCAAACAGTGAAAGCACTGAGCTCAGTGAGGCACAGCGGGACATGCACCTCCTCAGGAACCCCTCTCCTTACCCCTAGGGCACGGTGCCCCAGGGAAGTGTCTGCACCCTGTCTGACCCTGGGGTAGGGAACCAACAAGGCTCTGGTGACACTGCAGGGCTCTGCCAGGAAGGCGGCCGGCTGCTCTCCCTGAAATAGGGGATTTTTGTGGTTTTTGAGTCCCAATTAAATCAATTTACTCTGGATGTATCAGAACACCTGAACACCCCTCACTGTTTTCTGTACCTCCTCTACCCATTTTCTGTCTTCCACATTCTCAGCCCTGGCAGCACTGTTTCGCATCCAAGCCTGCCCACCTTCTGGCCCCGCATACCCCCACGTACCCCTGTCTCCCGCACCCACCCCCCCGCCTGGCTCCCCACCACCGCCCCCCAGCAGGGCCCGTGTCCTCACCCAGCTCTTCCTTGCAGTTCTCTATCTCCAGCTGCAGGGTCTCTTCAAGATTCTCTTTTAAGCACTGTTCTGCCTGGATCTGCTCTTTGAGGAACAGTATCTCTGCCTTCAGCTTCTCCTCTGTGTGCTCCGCTGCCGTCCGCACATGCACGATGCTCTCTCGGTACTTGAGAACCAGCTCCCGCAGTGCCTGCAGCCGAGGAACAAGTGCTCGCTCAGTGTGTGATGGGGAGAGACCATGGAAGCCCCCAGATTCGCACCTGTTGTTTTACACGTTCAGAAACCAACACGGTGCCAACTCCCTCGGGGGTCCCTGCCCTAATGTTCAGCACGGTGTAGAAATAAGACATCTGAGGCCAAAAATGTGCACTGTGGACAGCAGGTCTCTCCGTCAAAACTGGCTCATAAGCAGAAAAATAAAAACGTTAAGTAACTTGCAGGGAGGGAATCACCATGGATGGCTTCCAGGCCCCAGGATCAGCTGGGTACATCTGGGGGTGGACCCAGAAGGATGGAAGGCAGAAGCAGGTGTGGAACGTGAAGACCAAGTGCATTTGCTCACTCATGGACTCAAACACACGCACTTGCTGAACATCAACCACAACCTGCTAGAGGCAGTGAGGCAAAGAACTTTCCACCATGACCACCTGTTTTTCTAGAATAAATTCAGTTTAAGCCTTATTTTATTATTTCCCTAAATTTTAGCTATATTCTTTAAAACAATCCAATTATATCCTAAAGCAACTCTAAGGTAAACGCTGGGATTCTTAGATAACTACCAGATGTATGTAAAATCAGGAATAGCAGAAAAGAGAATAATGAAAAAACTGGCAAGAAAAGCCTAACATGTACTCCTAGAGCGGGTCTAAGAGCCAGGCCTCACTGGCTGGACGGGTGACATTCCTCAAGCATTCCACAAAGTGTGGAAAAGTCTAGAGAGCATGGAAAAGAATCCTCCGCCCAAAAAGAACCACTCATCAGAGGGGGATGGTACGGGGAGTGCAAGGAGACAGGGCCCCAAACTCTGCCAAGATCAGCCACAGAAAGTGCCAGCAACCTCCATGGACACACAGGGTTAGGGCAGGGATAGGGCGCTGTGGCTAGGTTGGCAAGGTGGCCCCATGAGTACATCAAGACAAAAACCAATAGCAATGTTGATACATATACAGGAAAAAAAAAAGAATGAGTTCCAAATTGTAAAGGTTGAATCTGCAGAGTAGGATCAAGGAAAGACTGTACTGTTTCATAAAACAATTTCTGTAATGTCAATTTTAAAATATTATTTATTTTTTAAAAAACCCTGAAACTAAAGATTTCACCAGTAACATCTTTCTATTTTGTTTTGAAAACTGCCCTAAGAAGTGTCTTCCTTGCCTATACTGTTAACAGTTTACTTGGGTTTAGCCTAAGATATGGTTCGCTGATGAAGGACTTGACAATGGAGTAGCCTGAGTGTCGGGAGGGTCGAGAGATGTGTACAGCCCGTCTGAACTCAGGTCCAGTTAGTACCTGGATGGAGATGGTTGTGAACGTCTCAGGGAAGCGTGTGGTTTCACAGCCCAGACTCACCCAACAAGAAAGGAACAGAAGTAACCCAAAGTGTCATAAAAGTTAAGTGAGTGCCATTTACCCTTTCAAGCGTGACCCAGAAAAACAAGTATCGCAAGCAACCAGCCTGGCAACTCCTTCACACATTTCACTTCCAGCATGTTCTCAGTCTGCTCCTGCAAGAGTAATTTATAGACCAATCCACCAAAGGATTCTCAGGACACTGAACACATGAGCTACAGGAGGAAAAACAAACAGGACTCTCAAAGCTCAGAGCTTTTGTGCTTCCAAGGGCACCATCAAGGAAGTGAACAAAATAATCCATGGAATGGAGCAAAGGATCTGCAAATTGTCTGGTGAGGGACTTAGATCTAGACTATATACAGAGCCACAGAATTCCACAATAAAAAATAATCCAATTTAGAGATGAGCAAAAGATGTGACAAGACACCTCTCGAGGAACACAGATAGATGGGCAATAAACACATGGGAAGACGCTCAGTATCATCAGCTGAGTGCCCAGCAGAGTGCGAATGAGAACCACGAGATGCTGCTTCGCACCCACTAGGACGTCTGGAATAGAACAGTAGGGACAGGAGAAATCCTCCCATAATCACCATGGCATTCTCACAGGACCCCACGACCCACTCCGAGGTTATTCCTCTAGAGAAATAAACCAAAAAGCGTACAGGAATGTTTGCAGCACATTATTCACAGCAGGCCACACATGGAGACAGCCCGAATGCCTAACAACAGACAAATGGATACACAAAACGTCCATGCTGTGAAGTGTTGGTGGTCCCAAGAAGGAACGGGTGCCCTGATGCCTGCTTGACAGCACAGATGAACCCTGACAACAGTATGCCGTGTGGAAGAAGCCAGACACAAAAAAACACAAATTGTAGGATTCTAGTCCCACAGAAGTCCACAATAGGGTAATCTATGGAAAGAAAATAGGTTAAGCAGCTGCTTAGGGCTGGGGGTAGTGGGGAGAATGACAGGGAAGGGGCTTCCTGCTGAGGTGATAAACAGTGTCCTGAAATTGACTGTGGTCACATCAGAGAATATCTAAAAAACACTGAATTGTACACTTTAAAAGGGCGAATTAGAGCGGCCCGGGTGGCTCAGCGGTTTAGTGCCGCCTTCGGCCCAGGGCCTGATCCTGGAGACCCAGGATCGAGTCCCATGTCGGGCTCCCTTCATGGAGTCTGCTTCTCCCTCTGCCTGTGTCTCTGCCACACACTCTCTCTCTCGTGAATAAATAAATAAAATCTTTAAAAATAAATAAAATAAAAGGGTGAATTATTTGGTATGTGAATTTTATCTCAATAAAGCCTGTTTCCAAAAAAACTGGTTGGCAGCCATTTCAGAAAACATATTTGTTTGCATTTTCGATCATGTGGAAGCCCAGTTACCTCCACAGTGTCTGGGAGGATGAAGTCTTCTGCTTGCTGTAATGACACGTGCAAGCTGTGCTTTCCCTGCAGACTGTCATTATCTTTCTGTAACCTTGCCAGCTCTTCTGAAACCTGCTCCCGGGACTGCATCAGCACTGCCTGAAATAGAAACAGATATACTCATCACAGCCAGAAAGGTAAATCCTATCTGCTGAGAAAAATAAGGTCAAACCAAATGAGGGCTGAGGATGGAGGATATGTAATAAAGCTCTGTAAGACCTACAAGAAGCTTCCAGAGATATTCCTATTTGCAGTTACTCGAACAGACAGGCAAGCAGCAGCCTTGGAGCCCATCTTCCATGGTTTCCACCAACGATATCCCTGCACTAGCAATGGACCAGTATCTCCAGTGGCTACACAGCCAGGACTTAAATCAAATGGAGCACATGTTACCTCCTCATAGCATGCATTCAACAGAAGCAGGGAGAACAAAAGAGCATGGTCTTCCTCCTTCATTACACAAATGTGTGTGTATGTGGACTATGTATATACAACCAGCTAAGGATCACTGAATGGCCTGTGGACCCCAAATACTGGAAG
Source organism: Nyctereutes procyonoides (assembly GCF_905146905.1). Classification (NCBI taxonomy): domain Eukaryota; kingdom Metazoa; phylum Chordata; class Mammalia; order Carnivora; family Canidae; genus Nyctereutes; species Nyctereutes procyonoides. Next base: position 58,212,447 of record NW_026575140.1, on the reverse strand, counting down.
TCATCAGGAGGACCAATGCTTAGGAAGTACAGGACACTTGAGCAGCTCACTCTGAAGATGGGACAGGCTCCTACCGCTGCAGGCTGATGTGCAATGTAATTTTAGGTATTTAATGAGAATTTTAATCAATATAAAAGTTATTCTGGCTAATCTGAGTATAATGATAAAATTCTATGAAAGTATTTGATTTCTGCTAATTTCTAACACTCATTTAACTTAAATGTATATATAAGTATAGATTATTCACTCCTCCAATGTTTATTTAACAGCTGCTACTCTATAGGAGGCATTTTGCTGCATACGAGGATACAGAGATATAGGACTGAGATCTGCCCTTGAGACGCTCACAGTGCAGAGGAGGGAGAGCTCAGTAAACCCACAACTGCCCAGCAGAAGTGCAGGTGCTAGGACAGAGAATGGGTACAGCGGGGTAAAAGGACAGAGGCTCCGAGGGGAAAGGCTCAAGGACATTTCCTAGAGAAGGTGATCACTACATTCTAAAGGACAAATAGGCTACTGGCAGGCACACAAGGTCACATGTAAAGTCTGGCCAATTTTGCTGGCTCTTACTTATCTTCAGGCCAGAATCAATTGTTTTATGCTCACTTTTAACCCATTTACAGCAAAATATCAGCATCCCACTTCTCTAAGACATGAAAAAGGGGAAAAATAAAATGTATATAGTTACTTACTTTTGCAACGAGAAAAACAGAAGGATAAATCAAAAATAAAACAACCATATACAGGAGGGGCTAGGAAGAGGGTGAAACGGATAGGGAATGGAAGAGATCTGAATATTTACACATTTTTACAGTTTTGACTTATGAACCATGTTGCATGTTCAAAAAAAAAAAAGTAAATCAAAGAAGAAAAAGGAAAACCCAAAAATGTAATACAAACAGAACAAATGGAGCAAACAGATAACATAACCACAAAGGAAACAGTTAATTGAAGTAACTTCTGAACACTGTGCAGACTGTGAATCTTTAGCTGGGATACATTCTAAGAGCAAAAAGAGCTACAAAGAAACGCTGAACCTCACTTAACAGTTTTGCCATTGGTAGCAATACTAACATGGTCACTCTGTAACTCTTGTTCCCACCTTGACCAAGGGACCATACTGAAGACCACCAACAGTGGACCCGCCCCTCACAACATGCCCCTGCTGTCCTAAACTCCCGCTGACTCATCATCTCCATGATGTTCTTGGCCCATTCATCTAACCTGAATCTAATCACATGGGAATAATCAGACAAGATTCTATGAGGCAGTTGGTCGGGGCTCTTCAAAAATGCTAATGTCACAGAAGACAAAAAAAAGGGGGGGGGCAACTGTTCTAGATTAAAAGAGACTAAGTGACAAGACAGAAAAAACAATGTGTGACCTTTTATGGGTTCCTCCATCAAAAAATCAGAATAAAAACCTGAAACCACCTGTAAAAACAATCATGGGCTTTGGGAACCACCACTGTCACACTTTAGGGATGTGGTAACTGCACTGTGGTGGTATAGAACCACCTCTCTGTTCTCAGCAGACACATGCTGAAATATTTAGGAGCATCACAATGTCTGCAACGTATTTTTGAATGGCTCAGAAAACACACACACACACACAAAGGCACAGAGATGGAGAAACCACAGCAGCCATGTGTGAAAATGTGGCAAAGTACTGACAACTAGTAAATCTAGAAGATTTAGGAAGATTTTAGGAATGCTTACTCTATAACCTCTCAAAATCAAAATTTTCCAAATAAAATATTAGAAGGATACTAAGACCCCAGGCACTGTCACAGCTGCTCTTGTCTGAGGGGCAAAGAAGAATCTCTCTTCCTCAGTATGAGAACCTCTGAAGGTCATGTCAAGAAGGACCCCAACAGGACCCCAACATTACTCTGAATACTTCTATGTCACTCGCAATACACAGGTTTTAAGGGGAGTCCACTTGGAACGTGTTTGTACAGGCAGGTGGGGCTGAAAAACAAGCAGGGAAGAGATAAGAGAGGACAGTGGAGTGAAAGCAGCTAAATACTGGTTCTGTCAACATTTAGCAGTGATTTTTACACTGATGGTTATCATTTTGTATTCTCTGTCAAGAGGTATGGAAAAGGTATGGAACTCTCTAGTCAATGATTAGAATGAGATGCTCCTCGAGAGACCATGACTATTATTTAGGATCAGCTCAAAAGGCACTCAGATACTGACCTGATGCAGATCAAAACCCACCATTCCTTTTCCCACACATCCACCCCTGGCAGAGCTGGACCAGGGGCGGCTTGTAGGATCATCCCAGCAGGACCATCATCTACAAAGATCATCAGTGCCTGGGAGCACGTGTCACCCTAATTCCTGTGACATTGATTAGGCTACTCTCAATAATTAACTGCTCAGGAAAGTACAAGGACAGTTCAAACACTCCATCTGCTGGAGCTCTGAGAGATTTCAATATTCACCTTGTATTTGGACCAACAATTAGTCCAAAGTTTATTCTGTTCAACTTTCTCAAATCGGAAAAGTAAAGGTAAAGGTGAGAGTGTTTTTTGTTCAGAGGCAGGCTTAAAAAGCTTGTCCTTTACAAATGTTGCTTCGGCCCCAGAGAGCAGAACAGTGTGACCACTGGGCCAGGGAGACATGGTCATAGCAAAGAGGGTGAGACCCAACAGAACAAAGGGGACTCTATCAACACAGTCAATGCTGATTTAAATGTTAACTTACCATCTGCTCCTGAACATCCCTTTTCGCCTGGGAAAACCCCTGTTGTAACTCTTCAAGTAAGATCTCAGATGCCTGGGCTCTGAGGACGAGTGCAGAGATCTTAAAAGAAAAAAAAAAAAAAAAAAGGACACACAGACAATATAGTTAGGAAGCTGGTGACTCTTATGCGAACCCTTCCAACCCTGCTTATGTGATGTCCAGACCTAACCAGCTCATCACTCATTCAACGGATATGCGTGCATCTACGGGGTCTTGGCCCCCTGTGTCACACAGGGCAGCACCAAACATCCCTGGGGCTGCGCACTGCTATACATGAACAGATAGCACTTTGTGGATCTCAAGACAGAGATGTTAACCCACGAGTCCTACTTATAGTATCCTTAAAGAAGCTTTAAAAAAAAAAAAAGAAAGAATCTTAAAAAAATCAATAAAAATTTTGAAACTCTTGTCCACAAAACAAAAGCACACAGTGTAAAGCATAAATGGACCTTCTGTGAACTAATGTCAGTCTTCCAAGATGATTTACTCAAAAGCAAGCAGTGCACGACTAACATCATTGAACTGTAAACTCCCTTAGTTTGAATGTTTCTTTTTCTTTTTTTAAGATTTTATTTATTTGGGGATCCCTGGGTGGCTCAGCGGTTTGGCGCCTGCCTTTGGCCCAGGGCGCGATCCTAGAGACCCGGGATCGAATCCCACATCGGGCTCCCGGTGCATGGAGCCTGCTTCTCCCTCTGCCTGTGTCTCTGCCTCTCTCTCTTTCTCTCTCTGTGACTATCATAAATAAATAAAAATTTAAAAAAAAAGATTTTATTTATTTATTCATGACAGAGGGGGGGGGAGACAAAGGCAGAGGGAGAAGCAGGCTTCATGCCAATAGCCTGATGTGGGACTCGATCCCGGGACTCCAGGATCACGCCCTGGGCTGAAAGCAGGCGCAAAACCACTGAGCCACCCAGGGATCCCCAGTTTAAATGTTTCTGAGAGAGGTCCTGTGAAAGTTGGGGATTCGTACATAACAATTATAATATAAATCAAAATATATTTGATCAGACATTAAAAAAATTATTGCCAGCATTCTGCTTCCAGTAGTGGCAGATTAGGTCATGTGACTCAAACTTCCTATTGAGAATTAAGAAAACCAGACAAAAACATGAAAGATATCTACTTGAAGGCACCGGAGAACAGGGCAAAAAAAGATTTACAGAGCCAAGGGTCAGAAGGGGGACATGCCAGCTCCAAGAGAAACCTATGTGACACCATGAAGCCCAGCGTCCAGGACAGGGTGGCAGAGATAAGAGTCCAGAAGCCATGATGCAAAGGCACCCTGTGAAACTTGCTGCATGGTGTGGATTGGGTCCCCACAGGGCGACAGCCTAGGGTAAGGGAAGGCTTTAAAGTAACCCGAACTTCACAACTTTATACAATCTCAATGCCTGTGAGGGACTGTCACTAGCTTTCATCAGGAAAATGGCTTTATATCATTTCAACATTTTAATATACAATGTTCAGCACTCACATAAAAATGCACAAAAGACAGGATAAAACCAAAAAGAAATAATAAAAACAAAACAATACAAACAGATCTAAAGTGAATCCAGATTTGTGAATTATTAGAGACAGACCTTAAAATTAACTATATTTGACCTTTCCAGAGATCTATTTAAAAGAGAATTGAGGGATGCCTGGGTGGCTCAGCGGTTTAGCACCCTCCAGGGCGTGATCCTGGAGTCCAAGGATTGAGTCCCACATCAGGCTCCTTGCATGGAGCCTGCTTCTCCCTCTGCCTCTCTCTTTCTCTCTCTCTCTCTCTCTCTCTCTCTCTCTCTCTCTCTCTCTCTCTCTGTGTCTCTCATGAATAAATAAATAAAATCTCTAAAAATATATATATACATATATATTTTTTTTTTTTTAAATAATACAAGGGAATGGAGACCTACCAGAGAACTGGAAACAATGGAAAGTAACCAAATGGAAATGATAAATAGAAAAAATAAATTAGGGCAGCCCCAGTGGCGCAGCGGTTTAGCGCCGCCTATAGCCTGGGGCGTGATCCTGGAGACCTGGGATCGAGTCCCACATCGGGCTCCCTGCATGGAGCCTGCTTCTCCCTCGGCCTGTGTCTCTGCCTCTCTCTATGTCTCTATGAATAAATAAATAAAAAATCTTAAAAAAAAATAAATTATCTAAATTAAAAATTTCAATGGATGAGTCTTAACAGATTAGACCTATTTGAAGAGAAAGTGAGTATAAAACAGATCTGAAGGAAACAAGACAATTCGGAAAATACAGAAGAGGCTTAAAAAAATGTGTAAATACAACATGATGTAATATATACGAATATCTGAAGCAATGTGCCCAATGGAAACCGAGCTAGCAGAGCTAAAAATAAGCCTATGCAGAAACCCTGTCATCTCATTCCTAGGGATGCTCCAGAGAAATGAGACCATATGTCCACCAAAGACACATACAAGGGTGTTTTTAGAAAACGTATTGGTAAAAAAAAAAAGAAAAGAAAAGAAAAGAAAACGTATTGGCTCACAAAAGCCAAAAACTAGAAACAACCCAAATATCCTTCAACTGCAGAATGGATAAATTACACCACATCCGTGTACCAGAATATATACAGCATTCACATCTAACCACGGAAGCAGGAACAATGTGCAGGAGCCTCAGATGTAATAATCAAATAGACTGGCTGTGCAAGGCTCTGAACAATAGGATTCCATTTGCATGAAGTTCAAGAATGAGCAATACCAAACAGTGTTCAAGTCAGAACCCTGCCTACCCTCTGTGCAGGCAGCTCTGGTGTTTAGTTAGTATGAAGGAGCACAAGTATATCAGAAAGCTTTGTATCTTGATCCAGATGATGATCACCTAGTAAACTTTCCATGTGTTAAAATTCACCAAGCTCTACACTTGAGATTTATGCACTTGGCTATATGTAATATCTCAATAAAAGCAAGTTTTTAAAAGATACACATAATGGCTGAGATTATTCCAATTATGATGTAAGACATCAATTCAGAAATCCAAGAAACCCTGTGAGAACCTCAAACAGGAAAAATATGAATAAAAAATACACCTAGGTACAGCACAGTAAAACTGCTGAAAACAAAAGCAAAAAAAAAAAAAAATCCTTAAAATAACCAGGGAAAAAATAATATTTTACCTTCAAAGGAGCAACAGTAGGACCTACAGCTAACTTCTTACTAGTAGAAATACAGACCCAACAGTAACTTCTAAGCCTGGGGGAAAACAGCATAAGTGTTCAGGACACCACAGCTGGTCAAGAATCCTTTTTGGATGAAGGTGGAAATAAAAAGATCTGTCTAAAAAAAAAATGAGAGAGTAGAGACTTCCAAGAAGGATGAGGCCCATAATGGCCTGTCTCCACCCTGATTACAACTAACAACTACCCAAGGACTTTGAAAAATAAGCAAAAGCAGACAGTTGAGAGAAGGAAGTCAGAATGGGAGAAGCAACTCATCCAGGAGTGAATTCACTGCTCACGTGGGGTTTTTCTCACTTCTGTGGCAGCGTTTCTCTGAGATGACCAGCGGCAGAACCATAATAGCTGCGGCGGGTGGGGGGGGGGGGTACAAGGGATCAGACTCTGTGTGATCCCAGTGCAATGGCAAGGTCCCTGGAAGAAGAGCAAAGGGGTGTCCTTGGGGAGGGGACTGGGGGTGGGGAGGGCTTAATTCTGTGTATCAACCAACACAAGTCCCACACCCACCACAAGTGAACACATCCAAAAGCTCTTCAAAAGCTTTAAAAAGGGAACTGATGGGATGCCTGGGTGGCTCAGTGGTTTAGCGCCTGCCTTCGGCTCAGGGTGTAATCCTGGAGTCCTGGGATCAAGTCCCGCATCGAGCTCCCCGCAGGGAGCCTGCTTCTTCCTCTGCCTGTGTCTCTGCCTCCCTCTCTGTGTCTCTCATGAATAAATAAATAAAATCTTAAAAAAAAAATAAAAAAGGAACTGACATCAGAAGCATCTCCACACCAGGCAACATGAGGCCTGCTAATGGAACCTAATCAGATAAACAAAGTGCTGAGTCTCACAGTAACATATTCATAGTTCCCAGGGTACAACCTAAAAGTACTTGACATGGGAAAAATCAGGAAAATGTGACTGATTTCTCAGGGGGAAAAGAAACTCACACCTGCCAACCCCATGAAGACCCAGGAGAATTATCAAAGACTCTAAAGCAAGTATTAAAACTATGCACGAAAAAAAAGTGAATACTTTTGAAATGAGGGAAAACACAGACCTCAGCAGAGAACTAAAAACTATTTTTTAAAAAAGCAAATGAAGGGATCCCTGGGTGGCGCAGCGGTTTGGCGCCTGCCTTTGGCCCAGGGTGCGATCCTGGAGACCCGGGATCGAATCCCACGTCGGGCTCCCGGTGCATGGAGCCTGCTTCTCCCTCTGTCTGTGTCTCTGCCTCTCTCTCTCTCTGTGTGACTATCATAAATAAATAAAAATTAAAAAAAAAATACATTTAAAAAAAATTTAAAAAAAAGCAAATGAAAATTTTACTATGAATTACAGCAGAGTAAAAATTGCACAGAAATAGACAAACAGACCAACTGAAGAGAACAGTCTTGAAAATCCCCTCCTGCCACCATAATCACTTGATGAATGACACAGATGACCTTGCAGAGCAGAAGAAAAAAGGGGATCTTTTCACTAAATGGTCCGAACAGCTATCCAAATGGAAGAAATAAAACTATTTTTTTCATCTATACAGCATACACATCAAAATTAGTTCTAGATGGATTTTTAGATATAAATGAGACTATAACAATAAAGCTTCCACAAAAATATATGAAAATACCTTTATAACACATAAGAAAATATTCTTATGAGACTATAACAATAAAGCTTCCACAAAAATATATGAAAATACCTTTATAATACATAAAATATTCTTTTTTATTTTAATTTCTTAAGATTTTATTTATTTATTCATGAGACACAGAGAGAGAGAGGCAGAAACACAGGCTGAGGGAGAAGCAGGCTCCATGCAGGAAGCCTGACGTGGGATTCGATCCCGGGTCTCCAGGATCAGGCCCTGGGCTGAAGGTGATGCTAAACCACTGAGCCATCCGGGCTGCCCAATATTCTTTTTTTTTTTTTTATTTATTCATGAGAGACACACAGAGAGAGAGGCAGAGACATAGACAGAGGGAGAAGCAGGCTCCATGCAGGGAGCCCGACGTGGGATTCGATCCCGGGTCTCCAGGATCACGCCCTGGGCTGAAGGCAGGCACTAAACCGCTGAGCCACCCGGACTGCCCCCAATATTCTTTTTTAAAAGGGATTCTTATTATTTATTTGAGAGAGAGAGAGCACATGAGCAGTGGGAAGAACAGAGGGGGGGGGGAAGAGGGAAGGGGAAAGAATCTTGAGCAGACTCCTCACTGAACAAAGCCCAACATAGGCTCGATCCCATGACCCTGAGATCATGACCCGCGCTGAGATCAAGAGTCATATATGTTCAAATGACTGAGCCACCCAGGCACCCCCAAAAATATTCTTTTAAAAAACAAAAAAAAATCAAAAAATAAATAAAAAATAAAAATAAAAAACAAAAAAATCACAAATCATTAAAAAAATTCAATCAGCTTGACTACATGAAAATTATGAACTTTTCATCAAAAGACACCATTAAAATAATGAAAATGTCAAGTACTGATGAGCAGAAATGCACCACACAAGTCACCAAAAGGCTCTAGTATGATTGTATAAAGAGCTTCTAACAAATCAGAAAAATAACAAAAACAGATAAACAGAACTAGACAATCCAATAGACAATTAGCATAAGACTTGAGAGAGGAATCTCACTCACTCACACACTCACACACACACACCCCAGTGGCCACTATGTAGGACACATGCCACATAACCTGGGTGGTCATCAGAGAAATGCAGACTAAGCCACCGTGAAACCCCATAATCAGCTACCGCAACGATGGGCCCACAGGGATGCCCTCTGCATTGCTGCTCGGAGTATAAATGTGTGCGACCACTGTAGAAGATCGTTTGGCTTTGTTTCAACTCCACTGAAGTTGAGTGCATTCTGACCATCTGACCTGGACATGGCACTCCTAGTGGATTCCCAGAAGCATGCACAACAAGCCCCGTACGGAAATTTCAGAGTAGAAGTACTCCTAACAGCCCAGAACTGGAAACCACCCAAAAACTCATCCCAAAGGAGACACTGACAGATCTGCACACAGTACAAGTGTGCAACGACCACAAGGAAGCTGCCACTGCTCCAGTGTCGGGTAAGAGCCTCACAATACCACATAGGGGAAGACGAGATGATGCACACCATCTACCTCATTTGTTCCAACAGACAGACAACACCCTCTGCTAGTGTCACAAGTCAGGGAGGGGGCGGGCTTCTGTTCTGTTATTCAGTCCCAACCAGGGGAATGTAGAAGTGAGTTCTGGCATGTGGGTCTATGTGCATGTTTGAGTTTTTTCTATTTGTTTTACATTTAAAAAGTCAAAAGGAATTTAATTAGTATTATTCCTGTCAGAAAGTTTGTGTGCAGCAGAAAAACCTACTACTAAAAATTAAAACTGAGCATCTGCTGATAGTTAACCAGTTATTTCCACAGTTATCCTTTAAAGGTCTGTAAGACGTACAGCAGAAAGAGATCAGGAAGAGATCTTTATTCTCTGAGGGAAAAGAGAGTGGCCTCAGGCCAAGAAAGAAACAGGGCTGTTTCCAAACCATAGCAGGCAACCATGCAGCGTCCCAGTGGGTGGTGGTGGCACGATAGGTCGTCAGGCCCCGGTACCTGGTGGCCGGTGTCCTGGGTGCTGCGCTTCAGGGCATCCTCCAGCTCCTGCCTCTCCCTGGCCGTCCTCTCCAACTGCTCGTTCGCCTGCCTCAGCATGGCCTGCAGTTTCTTCACCTGTGCAATTTGAAATGCACATCAGGACAAAGTTCCCAAGGATTCTTTTATTAATTTAAAAAAAAAAAAAAAAAGCCCTAACTCCAAAAATTTAAAAAGCCTCATCTTCTGTCTTCCTGACAGACACAGCACAGATCTGTCAATTCAGAATGACTGACCTCATCTGAGGTCACTGTCAGGCTTCCACAAATCCTTTCTCATATTCGGTATCTCCTTCGCAAAGGTCTGTTCTCCCCCCACACCTGAGTCCTGCAGGCCGGGGCAGCACCCCCTTACTCTGGTCTACCCTCCGCCTGCCTCCAATCTGCAACCCACACTAACACTATGAATGTTTCCTAAAACAAAAGTCTAATCATATCATTTCCCTACTTAGAATTTTTACATGCGCCTCTCGCTCAATGACCTCATGGTGGTCTTCCTTTCGGAGCAGAGCGTCCTCTCCCTTCCTGCACCCCCCACAGCCCATGAGCTGTTCGTGCTTCCTAGAACACAGCATTCCCCTTCCTGAGAGTTCCTTCACACACCTTTCCTGTCCTAGATTTGTATTCCAGCTCAAAAACAAACCTAGCTCAAGGGTTCCTTTCCCTGAGCGCACAGTGAGGCCACATGCCCCTGTGTGCCTCTAGAAATTAAGGTCTCCATCATCCAGGAAAATTGGTACACATGGGAGGAAATTAATGCAAATGGCATTTGAAAATATTAAACCATCATTCTAATCACTTCAACTTATTGTGAAGACTAAGAGAACAACCTTTACAATAAAAAAATAGCAATCTGGAAATAGAAGAAAAATCTTTTCCTTCTCTATACTTTCACGAGCCCACTCTCCTGAAATTCTCCATTTCCTAAATGTTCTCAAGGAATCAATCCATTAGACAATGTATCTGGACAAGTACTTGTCAATCTCTGCATACGAAATCTACCAAATCTTAATTTCTGTGCTCCTGTAAACTAACTGTAATCAGTTTAACAAATTTATGAAAGAAGGTAATAAGCTTTGATGAAGATTCTAAATAAGGCTTAAGATAATATTCAGCTAAGCTTTATTCAGTGAGTAGCACAGTAACTGCCCCCTCAAGCCCTGTATGGAGAAGCACCCTGCCCAATGCACATTCCTGGCAGCACGGCCGCCCCCGGGGCAGGAGGAGAGGGCGATGAGAGGAGATGTGCCCCTGCCCCTGCAAGAGCTGAGCTGGCCCGCGTGTTGCTGGGCCAGCTGAGTCGCAGACAAAAGCGAAGGCTCCAGAGTGCCCCACTGGGAACGTAGCTGACGCTGCAAGAACCAGGTTATTTCGTATTTCACGTGGATATATTTCACAAAGCAAGTGGGAGGGGAAACCCCAGTGAGGAGGACAGCAGTGCAGCGAGGAGGACAGCATTAGCAATTTGGCATACCAAAAAGAAACTTACCTGGTCTCTGGTCTCAGCCTCCTGAATCTGAATCCCTTGTAACTGTTTTTCATAATTGGAGCACATATCGCAACGTCTACCAAGTTTATTTCCCGCATTATGTACCTGAAGGGCATCAAAGTTACCTCTTATCAGCAGAACAAAATGACTGTATGTCGCACATCTCAATACATGCACAGTTTTATCTATGCTCCTCAGAGAACACGTGGTAGACAATTTCTTCAGAGTTATGGCCCTATAGGGTTGGACTTTTTTTTTTAAAGATACCACTAATGTTATTCTTTTTTTTTTTTTTTAAGATTTTATTTGTTTATTCACGAGTGGCACAGAGAAAGAGAGAGGCAGAGACACAGGCAGAGAGAGAAGCAGGCTCCATGCAGGGAGCCTAACATGGGACTTAATGCCAGGTCTCCAGGATCATGCCCCGGGCTGAAGGCGGTGCTAAACCGCTGAGCCACCCAAGCTGCCCTAGGGTTGGATTCTAAGATGCCGTAAGCACCAATACACGCAGAACAGGCAAACAAGGGCCCCAGCTATGTAACCAGGAGGCTAAGGGCCACAAAACACCGCCTTTGAGGAAAACATGAAGCAAAAGTATGAGGCCAAGACCCGCACAATGCAGATAAGCATGCCACCTGGAGCAGGGGCAGGACGGAACCAGTGCCCATTGGCCGCTCCCCCAGCTCAGGCCACAAACAGCCCGAGAGCTGCTAAGGAGCATCTCCTCACACATGTCCTGCGTGAGATTGTGGGGGGAGTGGCTGCCATCAGGCTTCACGGCTCAACCAGTCCTTTAAGAGACAGGGGCCCTGTGAAAGAAAGCACTAGAAGTTGGAAACCTGGCCTCTGACCACATTGTCCTGCTCAGTTACCGGGAAAAGCGGCATGAGTCCTGTGGCCTGAGATGAGGCCCCGCCTGTAACCTGGGGACCATCTGATTATTACCCTGAAGCTGGAACCCAGGGCCACACAATCCTGTGAGGCACTGTGCAAAGGCCTGAAGTTGTAGCTCTTAATCTTACTTCTGAGTTTGCAAATACTCTTAGGAGGAAAATGAACCTCCTTCTGCGCTACCTTCTCTTCTCTCTCTCCCATGGTTCCTACCCCTCCTTACATACACTTGAGTGCCCGCTGACAAGCATCTGCGTTCGGATCTCAAGGAGAGGTGACAGAAGGAATCTGGGACTATACCAAGACTGGAAAGGGTGCGGGGCAAACCAAATTCAGGCTACTCCAACATAAGGGTGCCTAAGCTCCAATTAGGTGAGACTCCGGGGGTGGAAGGTGGGGGAGCTCACACCCAGTCCCCTTCCCACCACAGCCACCTGGAATGGCAGTCACTGGACCGTGTGGCGATGTGTGCACGTAGGGACTCCAGGGGCATCCTGTGAATGTACAATACATCCCAGAGCCACCCGACGTGAGCAACAGAGAGAAAGTCAGGAAGACAGCTCACCTCCTTCTGCAGCAGATTCCACTCTGTCTCACTGACCAAGCGGTAACCACTGGGGGACACATAAGCACTTTCCATACCCTGGGTGACACTGGAGAGGAGAGACGCCGTCTCTTCTTGCTCTGGCGTCATGGCTTTGATTGCTCTCTCCTGATCTTTGGTTAACATAAACCCACTTGGCATTTGTAGTGACCCAAGGGAGGCAGTATCAAAGTTCTCAGACACTGAATCTGCTCCTACCAATGGTCCAAAATCCGATTCATCCAAGTTTCCAGCAGATTTTGCTTTGTAGTTATAGCCTAAAGCTTTGGATTGCAGTGAGCCTGAGGTTCCCAAGCTGTCTGTAGACTGTGCTCTCCTGAGTCCATCTTTAAACACATCAGTGTCCGATTTACTGAATGAGTCTCCAGACGGCAAGAGTAAGTCTGCATCCAGGGAGTGGACTGAGCCGTGGGTGCTATCTAAGTGCTCCTGAAATGTGAAAACACACATTGCCAAGTTAGACGATTCTCTATACTTGAGACAAAAACTACCGGATGGTCAGAGTGTTTCGCCACACGTTCCACATGATGATCCTTAGCACACTACCTTCACATAGTCACTGAACAAAATTTACTGAGTATCTTCTATTGGATCTAAACCAGGTACTCAGGACACAGCGGTAAGCAAACCATGACCTTATGATGTTTGCAGTTTCGTGAAAACAATAAGCAAGCAAGCAGGCTGTTAGAGCGCTGTATGTGATAAAATGAGCAGCACTGTACTGAGTGCCCAGGGGGCTCAAGGTGGGGCTTTTAGCTCAGACACGGGGGTCAGGGAAGGTCTCCTAAAGCTCAGCGCCAGGTACGCTGAATGTGAGGTGCTACTCGTATGTCCACATGGGGATACTCACCTGACAGAGGGACATACAAGTCTTTAGACAGAGAGGCCAGAGGGTAAACACCACATAATGATCATTCAAGTCACAGCAGCAAATGAGAACATCTACAGTGGTTCTGTAGGATGAGAAGGCTGAGGGCAGAACCCTGAGAAACACCAACTGTGTCTGTTTGGGGATGGACAAAGGAAGGAGTAGCCTAAGTGGAAGGGAGATGGGAACAGTATTGTATGCCTGAAGGTGTAGTCCGCATGAGATATGGGGTACATAAGTGAAAGAAGCAAGACACAGAAGGTAACACACTCTGAGTTCATCCACAAGAAACGTCCAGAACAGGTAAATCCATGAAGATGGAAAAGAAATCAGTGGTTGCCAAAGGCTGAGGGGAAAGGAAACTGGGGAGTGACTCCTTGGAGGACGTGGGGTCTCCTGGGGTGAAGCTGGGGGGACCACACAGATGTGATGGCTGCACACTGTGTGCACTAAATGCCTCTGAGTCAGGGTGTCCGACTCAGCTGGTGAAGTGTCTGCCTTTGGCTCAGGTCATGATTCCAGGGTCCTGGGATTGAGCCCTGTCCGACTCCCTGCTCAGCTGAGGAGTCTGCTTCTCCCTCTGGCTCTGCCTCTGCTCGTGCATATGCTCTGTCTGTCAAATGAGTAAATAAAATCTTTAAATGCCTCTGAGTCGCATACTTTAAGTGGTTAATTCTATGATGTGTGCATTTCATCTCAGAGTAACATGTGGTGCGACGCATTCTCAAAGTGACAGCAGCACAGCAGTGCCACTCCACGAGGCCGCGCACGGTGACCGGAAAACCAGAAAAGGGTAGCAAGTGTTTCTTGAAATTCAACATATTCGATTTAAAAGACTAGCCTTTTATTTCAAGATAATACTGTCTGCTTTTTGTTGTCAAAGCTCTTTCATTCATAAACTGGAAAAGCCTGTGAAAAACAAAACTTTTAAATGTTTCCTTTTTTTTAAGATTTTATTTATTTATTCATGAAAGACACACACAGAGAGAGAGAGGCAAAGACAAAGGCAGAGCGAGAAGCAGGCTCCTTGTGGGGAGCCCAATGTGGGACTCGATTCCGGGTCTCCAGGATCACACCCTGGGCAGAAGGTGGCGCTAAACCGCTGAGTCACCCGGACACCCAAAACTTTTAAATGTTTTAAAAAATATCCTTACTTGGTAAAAACTGGACAACTTTTATGTTAATTCCTCCACTTTGTTCTGTTTTTTTTTTTTTAAGATTTTTATTTATTTATTCATGAGAGACGGGGGGGGGGGGGGTGGGCAGAGACACAGGCAGAGGGAGAACCAGGCTCCATGCAGGGAGCCCGACATGGGACTCGATCCCAGGACTCCAGGATCACGTCTTGGGCCGAAGGCGGCACTAAGCTGCTGAGCCACCCGGGCTGCCCCCATTTTGTTCTGTTTAGAGGTACTTTTCATCTGCCAGATTCAGATGGCTGAGGAACACATATCTAGTTGAGTTAATGTAGCTGTGGAGGAGGTCGTGAGCGAGTACCCAGTACAAAGCTGATACAAACCGGGATGAGAATCCCTTCTGGGAGTTATAAAGAAGCCACCCTCGGTCCCATGCAGTGCTGCTGAGACACAAAGGACAGGAGGGGACAGCAGCAGGAAATGGGCTGGAATGCAGGCCTGGTGACAAAGAGTGCATACACCCAGGGGGAAGCGTGAACCAAATGGCATTTCTGGAAGATGACTCAACAATATTTCCCGATGCCCTAAACATGTCTACACCCTTAATGGGCAGTTGTTCCCAGCAGCCCATGCTAAGGGAGTGAGCAGAACCCAGGGAGGAAGTGCACCAATAGCACTACGGTTCCTCATGGTGGTGAAAACTCCTACACTGGTAAAGATGGAACCAACTTGACTATTGCTTTGCTAGTAGTTTCTTATTTTCTATGTTTTACGATGTTTTCCCCATTCTGAGGACCCTGCCAGCCACGGAAAGACCACCACTCCAAGCCACCAGATTCCTCCGATTAATACACAAGTCGCCTATGAAGAGGCCTCTCACATATACCCAACCCATCCTTCCTGTGGCCCCCAACCACCTCCTTGACCGCCTTCATGACCCCATGCCAGTACCCCACCTCGCCCTAAATCAGCCCACGGCTAGGCACCAGGAAACTGAGAACAGACTCTCTACACCAAAGCCTACTGGGATTACTGAAAGCAGCCAGCCCTGTGCTGTTAGACCCGTGCTGCCTCCCTGCTCCTGCTTCTGCCTCGTGACCCAACTCTGCTGCATCTATCTGCACATGGCTCTACATGGTGCGCAGGACTTACTTCTGGACAGACTGTGAGGAACATTCCACTTTTCTTCCAATGGCACGGACCTACAGACCTGGGCACAAATCCATCAGGATGGAATTCTTGGGCATTTGCATGCCGAAATGCTGGCAGCTATTAAATACCACTTGTGCGAAAACATTTACTGATAGCCAAAACCTCTAAGATAGGCTCAAGTGAAAAAAAATTTACATAAAAGATTATGTAGAATTACAATATGGGCTAGGTTTAAAAGCAAAAACAGAAATATACACATGTTAACTCGGGAAATGGAGAAAAGAAACAGAAAGGAAAGACGTGCTCTAGAAAGCAGCGGCAGTCATCTCGGGCAGGAGACTCAGGTACCAGCTCTCCTGTTCCCTAGGACCTTTCTGTACTCTCCACATTTCCCACAGTGAACACACTTGATTTTTTTACCAAGAAAAGGACACTGTTTGCACAAGGCTAAAGAAAGTATCAGGTCCTAAACATTTTCATTGTCTTTAGCCACAAATCTGAGTCTCTGAAGTGGCCACTATTAACTTTACACCAAAAGGCAAAAGTAAATCATCATGACTCTCAATACAAAACATTCAAACTGTAAAAGATCAAATCTAAAATATATTTAGAATGTCAGAAAATAATGTTATGCACAATATATACTACAGACCAACAAAGACAGAATCAAAAAATTTTAAAAACACTTCAAAAAAAAAATAAAATAAAAAATAAAAAATAAATAAAAACACTTCACTGTAAATTATAACAAAGCTCCATTTCCTGTTTTCCTGCTAAAATATTTTTTGAAAAGTCTGAAGCTTTTTCAAACATTCCTGCACACAGAAACCACATAATACTCGGCAGTACCCAAAAACTGAGACTCTCTTGGGAGTCTATTAAAAAAATGCACAGCAGAATCAGGGCAAGTGGTTCTCAGTGTACGACCCAAAACAAAGAATGTAGAAAAACACTTACATCATCCCCTTCAGTGTTCACTAGGATATTTTTAAAGCTTTAATGTCAAACAATCCACAAACATGGAAACATAAGCCACCAGGAAGTAGACCACACAGGACTGAGCAGAAACCTACCCACTACACAGACACATGGATGAAGACCCCAATCCCATCTACCCAGGACTAGTTCCTAAAGCCAGGGGACGAGGCGGGGCAGGGCACAGGACGCAAGAGGCATGTGAGCTGGGCCAGCACGGGGACAGGCCTGGCTGTGAAGATGTGGGGAACGTGGAAGCCACAGAGGGTCACTCAGCAGTGAGGCCCTTCTGTGCCATGTTGGGGGCCTTCATCTTTATCCTCGAGGCAGTAACAGAAGCACTTCCTTCCTGCAGAGGGGATGTCAGCCTGAGTCCTGAAGATGCCTAGAGGGTCTCAACACTCAGCAGGGCAGGGAAGATAGCCCTCCAGGAGAAGGAACCATGTTCCAGCACAACAGGGTGGCAAATGTGCTGGAACGGTGTGAGCAGAACTGGAACTTCATCATGCACGTGATGGGAGCCTGTGTGGATGCCGAGGAGAGGAGTGGCCTGGCTGCAGCTCCCCTCACCACAAGGGAATGCTCAGTAATGCCCAGGGCGCAGCTGCCAACAGGGTGGAGACAGGGTGGAGACGAGCACCCCCTGAGGAGGCCCCTGCAGCCATGGGGAGGGAGGCAAGAGGCCCCCAGGCCAGGGGAGCACCACTCTCTACCTCCAGGGCTGCCCCCTCCACCTGACTCTCCCCACCACCCCTACTCCCATCCCCCGCCAACCTCACCCCCATCCTCACAGCCTGTTAATGAGCAAACATGTGCTGTAGGGAGTTCAGTTCTTCAACACTTCAACTATCCTTCTAAAGAAAAAGCTGAAGTACTGGCAACACTTATATTCATTCCAAAAAAGATTTAAGTTCTCCTCTACAGCTTTAATATCGGAAGCCCTGGGGAAGCACTTTAGGCAGTGAGAGGCCCACACATGTCCTGGAGATCGTAAACATAGGAGACACACACACCATCACTGTGTCAGCGGCTCCGCATGTCCTGAGTGAACCATGGGGGATGAAGGACAAGCTGCATATGAAAACATCATGTACACAGGGACTTGAATAACACATTCGCCCTACCTCTTCATTTGACAACTGGGCGCAAGCTTCCTCATGCGTGAGAGCGCAGGCCGCCGAGGCTTTCGCCTCCTCCTCGACATCTGTTCTGTTGTGCTCCTTCTTCTTATGAAACCTCTGTTGCTCGTCTTCCTCCTGCAGGTGAAAGGAGATACAGACACACATCACTCAGGTGATCCATACTTCATGTTCAGTCAGTTTTTTAACCACTCAAAACAAATGAAAGAGAACAATGCTTTACAAGAAAACTGGACACTGAGGTTTATTTGCTTTGTAATCATGTCAGGATATCTGATCCTAACAAACGTCTCAACACCACAAGCACCAAGGATGAAGCCATCACAAAGGAGAAATCAGGAAGCAGCTTCCCAGATGAGTGAATTGGGAGAAAGGTGACATAAAACACACCCCGTCCTCTTCCCGGGACCTGAGGGAGAGTTCACATGGACATCCCTGCAGGTGACCACAGAAAAGGGCAGGCAGGGCACGGCCACCAGACATAGTACAAACTCATGTGAGACACAACAAGACTGGTTCAAGTGATGTCAGAGTCCCTCGGGGCCCCCAGAGCAGCCCCACGGGGGACACAGCCACGGCAGCACACAGGTGTGCACAAGCTTCTGCAGGGGGCAGCGAGGAAAGGGACCACAGGAGCAGCATCAAGGGGAGTCCACCACCTGGGGCACATGAGGGGTAGGCAGATGCACAGGGGAAGCCCCAATAACCCACCATGCCTGAGAGGAGGGCGGGCACATGGGCTTCGAACCAGCAGACCCCCTCACCTGGGGAGTCCTAGTGCATGTCTGTCCTGATGACCACAGGAACAGAGCTTTATATGTGAGCCGCAGCACAATTCAGACATGCAGAGAAACCTCAGGGAATGTGAATAAAAAGCCCTAACTGACCAATCAGAGCATTCAGACCATTTTGATGGACAGCAGTACTTTATTTTTTTTTTAAAGATTTTATTTATTCATAGAGATGCAGAGAGAGAGAGAGAGGCAGAGACACAGGCAGAGGGAGAAGCAGGCTCCACGCAGAGAGCCTGACGTGGGACTGCTCCAGGGCCTCCAAGATCATGCCCTGGGCTGCAGGCGGTGCGCCACCGAGGCTGCCCGGACAGCAGTACTTTAGAATCTAAATCCTTAAGCTGGCTTTGTCTACACAGAAGAAGAATGAGTCACAATTAAAACAGAAATTTTAGGGATCCCTGGGTGGCGCAGCGGTTTAGCACCTGCCTTTGGCCCAGGGCGCGATCCTGGAGACCCGGGATCGAATTCCACGTCAGGTTCCTGGTGCGTGGAGCCTGCTTCTCCCTCTGCCTATGTCTCTGCCCCCCCGCCCCCCGTGTGACTATCATAAATAAATAAAAATTTAAAAAAAAAACCAACAAATTTTAAAAAGGATGAATCTTTTGAAAGCCAAAATCTAACCTAAGTCATACAAGGAAATTGAAACCATTTTTACAGTACCTAGAACAGCTTCTACGCAGCTATGCTAGGGAAATAGCTGCGCCGATGCACAACAAGGGGCAGGAGATTAGCCACGCCACTGTTTGAAATGAAGCAAACAGAACAGTCTGGGTGCCACTACAGGGACAGGGATGGGGCCCATTACGGTGTGTCTGCCACAGCAGTGAGCAGAGTGGCAGCTCTCTGGTGCGGACACTCACTGCAGACAACGCTGGGGAGAGTAAGTTATGGACTATGCATCCTGACTCGACTGTATGAAACAAATCAACCCAAAGATGCACTTATGAACACAAAGAAGCACCCTGGAGGGCTGTCCTCTATACGAAGACTTCTGACGACAAAAGTGGCTGCTCCTGAAAGGGAGGTGACCGAGGAGATCCTCCCTTCATCATTTTGTCCTTCATCACTTTGTATTTACAACAAAGTATTTTTATTTATTTAATTTTTAATTATTTATTTATTCATGAGAGACACACAGAGAGAGAGGCAGAGACACAGGCAGAGGGAGAAGCAGGCTCCCTGCAGGGAGCCCAATGCAGGCCTCAATCCCAGATCCTGGGATCACACTCTGAGCCACAGGCAGACACTCTACTGCTGAGCCACCCAGACATCCCACTCAGCAAAGCATTTTTAACCTGAGATGTATTTGTATATTATTCGTGTAATTTAGATCGTTTTTTAAAAGGCAAGGAGAAAACAGGATCTCGGATGAGCAGCTCTGTGGACTCCTGCCCTTCCCGATCACTCAGCCTCTCCCTCCCCATGCCGTCACTTCCAATGAGGCTTCCAGAGCAATGTCACCAATGACTCAACCTGGGGGATCCCTGGGTGGCGCAGCGGTTTGGCGCCTGCCTTTGGCCCAGGGCGCGATCCTGGAGACCCGGGATTGAATCCCACATCGGGCTCCCGGTGCATGGAGCCTGCTTCTCCCTCTGCCTGTGTCTCTGCCTCTCTCTCTGTGTGTGTGACTATCATAAATAAAATAAAAAAAAAATTAAAAAAAAAAATACTTGCTACCAATGTTTAAAAAAAAAAAAATGACTCGACCTGGGCAAACACAATCCAGGAGATTCTCTGTCGGAGAACTGGACAGAGGGTGGACAAGGGCTGTCTCAGAAATATACACTGTTGCGCCCTGCAGTGTCTACACAGGAGCGCTGTTAAATCAGCTCTCTCAGACAAGGCCATTCCTAAAGCTAAGCCCTCCAATGCAGCTCTCGTGTATTCTGTAAGGGCGTGGATGTCCCCTGGCTCCAGCCTTTGGTCAAGTCCCACAAAACATAAGCCCTGCGATGGCTTGTGTGGGGACAAGCAGGGCGTGGTGCCAGTGCTGCGAGTCCCCCAGAACTGTCACTCACCTGATCTCTCTTCTTCAGCTCTTCCACCTGCCGGAGCTGTTCCGATGTGAGCACTATCTCCATGCGCTGCATGTCCCTCATGAGCAAACGCTGAGACTCCAGAAACTGGTCATTGGCCTTCTGCCACGTGTGTTTCAACTGGTTGTGTTGTTGTCGCTCTTGCTCCAAGAGATGGCAAACTGTTTAGGCACCCCCCGCCCCAATGAAAAACACTGAATTTTTTTTTTAAAGATTTATTTATTTATTTATTCAGAGAGAGCGAGAGAGAGGCAGAGACACAGGCAGAGGGAGAAGCAGGCTCCATGCAGGAAGCCCGACGTGGGACTCGATCCCAGATCTCCAGGATCATGCCCCGGGCTTCAGGCAGCGCCAAACCGCTGAGCCACCGGGGCTGCCCAAAACACTGAATTTTAATGGTAGGCAATTCCTTTAACATAGGCAATTCCATTAGACTAGGTCTGGCCAATGGTCCATCCCGTGTGGGACTTGCCTCGGACAAGAACCAAGGGGCAGCCTGCTGTAGGACACATGGCACCTGTCCTCACATCTCTCCTCATGCAGAGTCTCCCAAAGCCTGCTCCCGGTAACAGTGACTAGTGAAAAGAGGATTTCTGTGCTAATCGAGGGTTAGAAAACCCAGCTAAATGAAATTTTACAGGTTCCTTCACTGCAGGACTTTAAGCTCAAGATCTTAAGTATGCCTATGTTCTCTTGGAGGAGGACAGAGAACTCAGTATGTCCCCACTTCCTTTTTTTTTTTCATTTTTTATTTATTTATGATAGTCACACAGAGAGAGAGAGAGAGGCAGAGACACAGGCAGAGGGAGAAGCAGGCTCCATGCACCGGGAGCCCGACGTGGGATTCGATCCCGGGTCTCCAGGATCGCGCCCTGGGCCAAAGGCAGGCGCCAAACCGCTGCGCCACCCAGGGATCCCTGTCCCCACTTCCTTTGATCAAAACATCCTTCCCACAGTGCCATTCACTGAACAAGTGTTCTAGGGAATACAATTTGGGAAATGCTGCTCTATGTGTGGAAGGCACGGCAACCACTACTCACTGTCTTTAAATACTTTCTGACAAATGTGCTACCCAGAAATGCTTCCTGAGCTCATGCAGTTCTGACTTTTCAGGAAGTCAATGGTTCTCCGAAATGGCAGCTACTGCTGACACTCGCCAGCTCAGCCGTCCTGTACTAAAAAATGAGTGGGTGGCATCACCCAGCCACTCCAGCCAGAAACCAGAGAGACAACTGTACTGCTGCCTTGCCTCGCCCCACTACTGCTCCCTCCTGGGCTGTGTGACATGGCCACTTTCAGCCACCTGCCTCAGATCCGCTCTCACAACCCCGACAACTGGTATGCTTCCTACCATTGGTCTTGCCTCGCTGGCCTACTATCCACACTACTGCTAACTGAACTGAACTTCCTAAAATGCAAAATTTACATGATCACTCTCGAGTTTAAAGCTCTTCAGAAAAGTCAAACCCAAGGCCACATACTGTATAATGCCATTTATACAGAAGACCAGTAGAGGCCAATCTGAACAGACAGGAAGGAGACCAGGGCTGCCCGGGGCTGGGAGGAAGGTGGAAAAGGAAGTGACCAGTGATGAGCACAGAATTTTTCTTGGTAGTTAAACTGTTGGGGAATTAGGCAGTGATAACAGTGCACAGCTTTCTGAGTAGGAGATTTTGAAGGAGTGAACTTCATGCCATGTGAATTATGTTTCCATAAAGCTGTTATTTATTTTTTTTTCATAAAGCTGTTATTTAAGAAAAACATTTTAAAAGCCCTTCAGAAGCTCCTTCCTGCCTATATGATAAAATCCAAATCTGGGCTTCAGCATAAGGTGTCCACAATCTGGCTCTCACATTTTGCCCCTGTCTCCCACATCCTAACTTTGCTGAACCAATTTCTTCCATTCCTTTATCTGTTGCACCATGTGCGAATGGCTTTGAACATCAGTCATCTCTGGCCACCTGACAAATAATCTCCCTGTCCTTCAAAGTCCCACTTAGCTTCTCCCAAGAAGCTCGTCTGTGGCTCTGCTGCCTCCCTGGTGCACTTGCAAGTGGCCCCTGCAAGAGGCAGGAGCACTAATGTGGCTGCACAGCTAAGTCTCCCAGTGCAGGTGGTAAGTTACAATGCTGTTCAACTTTCACCTTTTTCTCCTTCTGGTATGGAAATTATCCCCTTACTCATTCTAACGAAACTTCTCAGATACTTTTCCAGACATGTTAGGAAGGCTTGGAGGTCAAAAACAAACAAACAAACAAACAAAGGAAAGGAAAGGAAAGGAAAGCTTGGAGGTCTTAACACTTTCTGGAAGGGTTGGAGTACATCGTTTAAGCAGAAATTCCTACTCCTTTTGGACACTTTCTGTGTTGTGTGTCTTTTTGACAGCAGCACATCTGAAAAGTGTTTCCAGAAAGCCAAAGACTTGCTCAAACTTTGAGGTGATTTTCATAACATTTTATGAAATAATTCTGTAGGCTTATTAATTTCAGCTTTCCATTATTTGAGAAAATAAACTAATATGAAAGCCTAAATTATTGATGGAAGAGCTGTACTTCCCACAGTACTTGATATACTACCTGGAAGTATTCACTGTATAGGACTCTATCACCACAGCCCTAACTTGCATGTGAAAATATGTTACTAGTAAAACCTACAACACGTACAAGATTTCAAGGTATCCATGCATCTAGATTATGAAAAAAGTGAGATCTGCACTTTTACTAACCTCTAACTGAAATTTACCATTTCCTTTAGTTACCCACAATCTGGGCAACCCAGCACAGTTAAGGAAGACACCGCCCATGGCTTCATCGCCAACAGAAGCTGTAGCCACTGCTGTGTCTTGGCACAGTGGCACTGCTTCAGGACTACAGTCCTTACCAGACCTGCTACCAAACCTCTGTAATTAATGCATCCATAAAATAACACATTTCTTTCTGTATTATAAGTTTGCAGTTATTTATATTTTGTATCGTAAGTGATTTCTTTTGTATTTATATTGTAGGGATTGATTGATTTTTAATACTGTAGGGATTAGAAACAGCATCCTGGGATCCCTGGGTGGCGCAGCGGTTTAGCGCCTGCCTTTGGCCAGGGCGCGATCCTGGAGACCCGGGATCGAATCCTATGTCGGGCTCCCGGTGCATGGAGCCTACTTCTCCCTCTGCCTATGTCTCTGCCTCTCTCTCTCTCTGTGACTATCATAAATAAATAAAAAAAATTAAAAATAAAAAAATAAAAACTGAGCTGCTTTAAAAAAAAAAAACAAAAAAACAGCATCCTAAGAGTTTTCACAAGATTGCCAAAAGAGTCCACGAAACAAAAAGGTTAAGAACTCCAGATAATTAAGACTCACTAGCAGAACTGAAGACAAAAGTCTATCTTTATGTTAATGGGGAAAAGATAAGCCTTCTCCCCCAGGCCAGGGAAAATGAAATCAATTTCTGTACAAATCTGCTACCAGCCTAGTGAAATTAAAACAGACCCTTATAAACAGGGATGCTACTTGAGGCCACCAGAATATACTATCTGTCCTCTGTCCTATTTTCACTCTTGCTAATCTACCTCCATTAAAAGGAGTCTGGGGGCAAACACAGTTTCCCCAGCACTTCCCAGGCCTCTGGTCTTTCTGCCCACCTCTCATGCCTTGTCAAGTTACTCCTGGGGTCCCTGAGGAGAGAGGAACTGTCTACAACCCATATCTCTTCAGGAGATCTCATAGCTCCAGCCTTTCACTAGAACACCTGAACCCACTGCAAAGCTTCACAGTGAATCATTAACAAGTTAGAGTCTAAGACTTGTTACTGTTTTTAATCAGTATCAATGGAGACTGAGACTAAAAATACACAGAATATATATTTACCTTCATGCAATTCCTTCCGAAGTTTCTCAGCATCCTCCTGTAAAACGGATTTCTGAGTATTCAGAACAGCTACGTACATCTCCAGGTCAGTTCTGCAAGACTTCTCAGCTTCCAGGTAATGGTTCAGTTCTTTAACCTGAAACAAAATGCAATTCTGTGAAACTGAAACTTACAACAGTTTCAATGTTTTTTAAAAACATTTTTTTAGGGATCCCTGGGTGGCGCAGCGGTTTGGCGCCTGCCTTTGGCCCAGGGTGCGATCCTGGAGACCCGGGATCGAATCCCACATCGGGCTCCCGGTGCATGGAGCCTGCTTCTCCCTCTGCCTGTGTCTCTGCCTCTCTCTCTCTCTCTCTGTGACTATCATAAATAAATAAAAATTTAAAAAAAAAAAAAAAAAAACATTTTTTTAGGGGATCCCTGGGTGGCTCAGCGGTTTGGCGTCTGCCTTTGGCCCAGGGCACGATCCTGGAGTCCCGGGATCGAGTCCCGCGTCGGGCTCCTGACATGGAGCCTGATTCTCCTTCTGCCTGTGTCTCTGCCTCTCTCTCTCTATCATGAATAAATAAATCTTTAAAAAAAAACATTTTTAAATGCCTTATTTCTGTTTAACATTAATAATAGTCAAATATTAACAAGATAGTCTAATATCTGAAAGAGTTGTAACCAAAATAAAATGCAATCTTGCCCCAGAGAGTGAATATATAATCACTTGCTTTACCTTGTCCTATACATTATCTGTCCTAAATCTTGGCCATTTATTTCATTTATTTATTTATTTTTAGATTTTATTTATTCATGAGAGACAAGAGAGAGAGTCAGAGACACAGGCAGAGGGAGAAACAGGCTCCCTGTAGGGAGCCCCATGAGGGACTCCATCCTGCTCTGGATGGAAGGATCATGCTCTGGACAGAAGGCGGGCGCTAAACTGCTGAGCCACCCAGGCATCTCAATTTTGGCCATTTATTAACGTCAACTTTTTCAAATGGTTATGTCTAACTTCACTTTCAAAGTTACTTTCATGCCTTTTAACTTCCTACTTCTTCAAATTTGCAAATGAGGGCTGATCTGTTTACAGTGGTCTTTACTTCCTA
Organism: Nyctereutes procyonoides; assembly: GCF_905146905.1. Taxonomy (NCBI): domain Eukaryota; kingdom Metazoa; phylum Chordata; class Mammalia; order Carnivora; family Canidae; genus Nyctereutes; species Nyctereutes procyonoides. Next base: position 58,186,842 of record NW_026575140.1, on the reverse strand, counting down.
GACCATTAACACAAGACGTTAGTACTGGGCACAGGCTACAATGACCATGGAAGCGCCATGTGATGCCGCAATGGAGGTTGTGAGCCAACCAAAGAGACTAACCAAGCACCATGGTGCTGGCCGCTGTGACGCATGTTCCCTGCCGCTGGGAATTCAGCTGATGACAACCAGAGTCCATACAGCAGACATAAAATGGTGGTACACAACCACTAACTCCATCCACTACCACTTCTTAACATAAATATCTGACTCAAAAATCAGTGAGTTTCTTACATTCGAAAGCTATTAAGCAGAACTCTGGGAAAATGGTAGCAGTGGTGGCACAGTCTGTGAATTTCCTTGAATTCCATTTACATCAACAACAAAGCTACTAAAATAATAAAACTAAAGAAACAAATTGATAGTTGGAGTATGGGGCCAAACTCTGAAAGCAGCCTCCATGGACATCCGTGGTATCAGCATCAACACAGGACAAAGTAAAGGGAGGGAAAGATGACCCTAAGAATCCCCAAATTGTCAACTGAGTCTCCAACTTTCAGCAGCTGAAAGTGGAAGAGTTTCAGGGTACATTGCTTCTCTGTATGAATCTTGAGATCTACTTACCAAGTTCCTTATTAAACCCTATTGGATTTGAGTGGAATTCTGAATTTACAGATTAATCATAGATTAATTTGGGGATACACATAATACATTATCTTTTTTTTTTAAGATTTTATTTATTTATTTATGAGAGACACACAAAGCGAGGCCAAGACACAACACAGGCAGAGGGAGAAGCAGGCTCCATGCAAGGAGTCTGATGTGGGATTTGATCCTGGGTCCCCAGGATCAGGCCCTAGGCTGAAGGCAGCACTAAACCACTGGGCCACCCGGGCTGTCTAATACATTATCTTCTCATTCAGGAACACACAAGCTCAGACCTTCATCATAATGTATTCCATAATGATCTTACCCATTTTTGTTTAGATACATTTTCAGGTAACACAGAGTTGATTTTAGGTTTTTTGTGGGATTTTTTTTTATTTTGCTACTATAAATGGGATTTTCCCCATTATATTCTTTACTTGGATAGATTACTGGAGAATGTTATTTTTGTATGTTGATCTTGTCAGAACAACTTTCTTGAACTGTTGCTCAGTCTAACAAGATGTTGGTACATTCTCTGGCTTTTCTACATGAACGATCATCAGTTTCCCTGTTTCCATTCAGCGCTTATGCTCCGTCTCTGCATCTCATCTTGCTGCATTGTCCAGGACCACAAGCACCCCTTGCACAAAATCACAGAGTACAGGTCTCCTCAGTGCTCCTGTCACTAATAGTAAGGCTGCTAAACACTCATTGATTATGATGTTTGCTACTGATAAATAGCTCTTAAGTTACTGTTTAAATTCATCGAATGCCTTTCTAAATCCAAGCTGAATAGATTACTCCTCTATCATCTTCTCCTGTGGTACTATACTACATTTTCTGGTGACATGCCCTCTTTAAATTCCTGTGAATATAGCCTATTTGGTTATGATGTCTTTTTTTTTTTTTAACTACAGTGTTGAAAATTTTTGTTTCTGTATTCCTAAATGAGATAGATCTAGAATTCCTTTCCTTCTACCACCTGTGTGTGTGTGTATGTGTGTGTGTGGTTTTTTTCAAGATTTTATTTATTTATTCATGAGAGACACAGAGAGATAGGCAGAGACACAGGCAGAGGGAGAAGCAAGTTTCCTGTGGGGAGCCTGATGCGGAACTCGATCCCAGGACCCCAGGATCATGCCCTGAGCCGAAGGCAGATGCTCAACCACTGAACCACCCAAGGGCTCAACTCTCTGTGTTTGTAATGAAATATGCAAATCTCATAATTTCCCTCTTTTCTGTTTTTTTTTTTTTAAGATTCTATTTATTTATTCATTAGAGACACAAAGAAAGAGACAGAGACACAGGTGGAGAAAGAAGCAGGCTCCATGCAGGGAGCCCGCTGTGTGAATCCATCTCGGGACTCCAGGATCACGCCCTGGGCCGAAGGCAGGCGCTAAACCACTGAGCCACCCAGGGATCCCCTGTTTTCTGTTTTTTTTTTTTTTTTTTTTTTAAATTTTTATTTATTTATGATAGTCACACAGAGAGAGAGAGAGAGAGGCAGAGACACAGGCAGAGGGAGAAGCAGGCTCCATGCACCGGGAGCCCGACGTGGGATTCGATCCCGGGTCTCCAGGATCGCGCCCTGGGCCAAAGGCAGGCGCCAAACCGCTGCGCCACCCAGGGATCCCTGTTTTCTGTTCTCTAACAGAGTTTATAGAGTTGTAAGGAGTATCTCTTTCCAGGTTTGGAAAACTTTACCTGCAAAACCAGTGGAGTCTAATGTCTTTTGGAGGAGAGGAAACAGAAGAAAGGAAAATTGGATATAAATTTATTTTCTCTAGCAGTTCCTACTTTCACTCCTATTTTTTAGATAATTCTGGCTATTATCTTTCATCAGAAATGTTTTCACTTCATCAAATTTATTTCATTTCAAATTTATTAGTGTGACACTGTTCACAGTATGTATTATTTATAAGTCTCTCTGGATTTGTAGTCATGTCCCCTTCTCATTTCTAATGGTTTGAGTCTTTCTTCCTGATTATTTTTTAAAGATTTTATCTATTTATTTTAGAGAGAAAGAGCAGGGGAAGGAGCAGAGGGAGAAGGAGAGAGAATCTCAAGAGGACTCCATGACCAGGGCAGGGCCCAACCTACGGCTCCATCTCATGACCTGGGCTGAAACCAGGGGCCAGATGCTCAACCAACAGAGCCACTAAGGTGTCCCTCCTGATTAGTTTTAATGTAGGTTTGTCTACCTTACTAGGCTTCCCATTTTTTTCGCATTATATTGACATTCTCAATTTTTCTTTTGCTTTTCTATTTTACTAATTTCTTCTCTTAGGCATATTATTTCCTTGTATTCATATTGTCTGTACTATTGTTTGCTTTTTAGATTTGAGTAAAATATTCAAAACACTAAATATTTTTTAATTCCTTTTTCATGAGTTTTTCTTTCATTCCAATCATTTTATTTTAGCTACCATTTTACTATAAATAATTTAATAACCTGTGGTCAGAGATTTGAGTCTGCATAACAATTCTTCAAATTTTTTTGGCACTTCCTTTGTGACACTATGAAAAGCATAATGTACCTAAAACTAACAATTATTTTATCCCATTCACTATCCTAAGTGCTTTATACGTGTGGACTTATATAATCCTATTAATAGCCTTATGAGGAAGGTACTATTATCCTCATTTTACAGTTAAGAAAACCAAAGCCCAGTAAGATTAAGTCATTTGTTCAAGGTCTCCAGCTAATAAATGCTGAGGTCTGAAATTCTATGCCCTACTACTATGTAAGATGCAGTCTCTCTTTCTCAGGTACAGGTTTCTGTAGGTCTATTATATCTAAATTATTAATCAGATTGCTCAAAACCCCTACATCCCTGCTAATATTTTTCTCTGCTTACACTATCACTTGCTAAAGATCAATCTCCTACTGTAACTGTGAACATGAATTTCCCCTTGTGACCGTCCCTTTTAGTTCACATATTTCAAGGTATATACGATACATTCAATCACGATTGTCACATCCTATTGATGGATTATTAGATAAGGACCCTCCATTGGTATTCTTTTTTCCCTACATCCTAAATGCTTCATATCACAATTACTATATCAACTTTCTTTGTGTTAGAGTTTGGATAGCATATCTTTAAACATCCTTTATTTTCAACCTTATATTATAGTTTTATTTCAGGTGTATCTATTATAAGCAATATAAATTTAGATTTTTTTAAAAAAAAATCCCATCTATTTTAGTAGGTAATTATCAGTTTACATTTATTAGGATCATGGACATATTTCCCCTTTCTACATTCCTATGCCCTCAGTGACTCTAACTTTTCTCATAGGGTTAGGTCAGGGCCCTGGGGTGAAGGAACAGGCTACAACGTCTCCCGACCTTTGAGGCTTCCAGCTCTTTCACTTTGTCTTCAGTCTCTGTCAGCTTGTCTTTCAGAGCTGCAATTTCCTTCTCCATGGGCATCACAACAGACCGAAGCTTTTCAGCATCCTCTTGGGCCTACGGTTAAAAAGAATTAAATGATATAACTTACTGGTTCATTGTTTTTCTAAGAAACATTGGCTTGTACATGTTAGACTTGGCACAACAAGTAAGCCTACTGGGTGCTGTATTACCTGAACCACGTCGGATTCTCAAATGTTGCAAGAGTCTAAATGTCAAGTCATCATCACAATTTTCTCAAATATTACACTTAAAAATTGGGAGTAAGTAGGAAAATGGATTCACGGGGATCCCTGGGTGGCTCAACGGTTTAGCCCCTGCCTTTGTTTGGCCCAGGGCGCGATCCTGGAATCCCAGGATCAAGTCCCATGTCGGGCTCCCGGCATGGAGCCTGCTTCTCCCTCCTCCTGTGTCTCTCTGCCTCTCTCTCTCTCTCTCTCTCTCTCTCTCTGTCTATCATAAATAAATAAATAAATCTTAAAAAAAATGGATTCACTGTGCCAAATCTGATTTTTTATATCAATTAATTAAATTGGAAAAGACCATACATATAAAAGGAAACATACATACATTAATTTTCATAATTCTGGTCACTAAATTCATGAAACCATAATTTCTTATGAAATGGCTGGATGAAAGGACTGGTTAGTTTTTTTTTTTTTACAAAGTTTTTTTAAATTTTTATTTATTTATGATAGTCACAAATAATCATTTCATCATTTATTTTATTTTTAACTAAGTCCTGTTTGGAAAAGACCTCGGAGCTTAAAATACCCTCAGTCCAGGCTAATTTGGGATACTTACAGAGGGGCCTGCTGATAAAAACCAGCAGGAAAACAAAAGGAGGGAAGCAAAGAATTTAACACAGATGGAGCTACTTACTGATGCAAAGATGACTCCACTCCACAAGTGTTGCACATCATTATAAACAAAACTTGTAAAGATGATTTTTTTAAATGTCAGAAAGGTCAATAAAGACAAGGAAAACTTACTAAGGAGTCATTTGTGGTGATGAGCATAGGGTGGTGCCTGGAAGTGCTGAATTACTATACTGTTCACCTGAAATTAACACAACACTGTCTGTGAACTATGCTGGAATTAGAAGTCTAAAAAATTTAGAAAAAAAACAATACAAAAACAAAAAAGAAAGTATAATCCACATATAATGATTTTATGGATTAAAAGTTGATCCTTAGGACTTTTTCTTTCTTTCCTACTACTTTATTGCCAAGCCTATACCTTCAGTGTAATATTGAACAGAAGACATAAAAGCTGGCATCCTCTGTGCTTCGTCTTCCAGGGAAACAGCTTTCAAGAATTCCGTATCAGTTACAATATTTATTGTAGGTTCGTTTCTGATAAACAGAGAGGAAATGGCCTTCCTTTATGAATTTTCTCACAATTGTTTTCATGCCTGGGTGTTGCATTTTATTAATCACCTTCTTAGATTTTTTTTTTTAATTCTTTTTTTTTTTTTAATTTATTTATGAAAGGCACACAGTGAGAGAGAGAGAGAGAGGCAGAGACACAGGCAGAGGGAGAAGCAGGCTCCATGCACCGGGAGCCCGACGTGGGATTCGATCCCGGGTCTCCAGGATCGCGCCCTGGGCCAAAGGCAGGCGCTAAACCGCTGCGCCACCCAGGGATCCCCTTAGATTTTTTTTTTTAAACAACAATAAGGAATATTTAAAAACCTGCCAGGGTCGAGAGGAACCTAAAGATACATGCAGCATCATGCAATGTAGTATGGTGCCAGAGATCTCAGAACAGTAAAAAAGGACATTAGGTAAAAACTAATGAAGTCAGAATAAAAAGCATAGGCTTTAGTTAATAATAATGAGTCAACATTGGTTTAATAGTTGTGACGCACTATCTGTACCACTAACAACAGATACTACCAACAGGGAAAACTGAGTGTGGCATATATGGGAACTCTGTATGATCTTCACAGTGGTTCTGTAAATCAAAAAACATCCAGGGGGATCCCTGGGTGGCTCAGAAGTTTGGCACCTGCCTTCGGCCCAGGGCATAATAATCCTGGGGTCCTTGGGTCGGGTCCCGCATCGGGCTCCTTGCATGGTGGAGCCTGCTTCTCCCTCTGCCTGTGTCTCTGCCTCTCTCTCTCTCTCTCTCTCTCTCTGTCTCTCATGAATGAATAAAATCTTTTTTAAAAAATTAAAAATAAAAATAAATTTTGAGAATGACAAAAAGTTTCAGGTTGAGAAAATCATGGATACAAATGTATCAGAAAAATGAAGAAAACAGGGGGATCCCTGGGTGGCGCAGTGGTTTGGCGCCTGCCTTTGACCCAGGGCGCGATCCTGGAGACCCGGGATCGAATCCCACGTCGGGCTCCTGGTGCATGGAGCCTGCTTCTCCCTCTGCCTGTGTCTCTGCCTCTCTCTCTCTCTTTCTCTGTGTGACTATCATAAATAAATAAAAAATGAAGAAAACAATCTCCTGTTAAGATTCAGGATAAAATTCCCAGTGGCAGCATCAACCATGAGCCATGTCCAACACCCGGAGGGGGTGATGGCGGCTAGCTATGGACCACACCGTCAGATGACTAAGTAACTCTATGGTCAAGAAGACACTGTTAGGTCCTCATGGACATGCTGAGTTAGTCTTGTCCTGGAACAGGGTAGAATGAAAAAAACAATTTGTGTTTAAAGCTTCTATTTGGAGTACTGGGTTCTCAAATGATTTTTGTGTTATTATAAACATTAACCTTCTAAATACACAAAAGTAGTTCTTGTATGGACCAAGGGTTAGGAGCCAAAGAAAATAATCCAAATGAAATTTAAAAATCAAATTCCACTTATTAATTTTATAGAATATGTGACTTAAAATATATGAATGTACCTACATTAGTAAAGGAAAAGTTCATATAATCACACTGACGGGAAAGCTTTTTAAATTTTCTCAATGATAAAATACTGCACCTTCTATTCAGCCGCTCTGTACAGGCATCTACGGTAATGTGTTCAAGCACAGCATGCGGTACATTTATCCCACAGGAACCACAATGTACTGAGACAGACGGAAAATCATCTGTTTTAAAGCTGTGGTTTAGACACATTCACCTGGAACAACACTCATTCGATAAACATGCAGCACCACTGTGCTAGACACTACTGTAGGTAGGTATATGATACTCCGATAAACAAGACTCCTGCCCTCGGGGGGCTCCCATTCCAGCGAGCAAACAACAGATATAACAAACAAGGGAACACTGTGTGTGCTCTAAGGAAATCTGTGCTACAGAAAAAGAGAAATGACAACAGGATAAGGCGATCAGAGCTATGGCAAGTGTGGGGGGGAAGTGGTCAGGACAGGCCTCATGCAGCCAAGACATTTGGTCAGAGACGTGAAGATGGGGAGGGAGTCAGCCATGCGAATGTGAGGGGTCAGTGAGTCAGGCCACCTAGCACTGCATTTAGGAGTGCGTCCACAGAATCCATCCAACAGGAAACAAGAACGTCAGCCTACTGCCACAGTAACATCAGAAGAGGCATCCTGCATCCGGGTGTCAATACTCCTACAGACAAGTGTATTCCTTCATACCTTTTTCATCTCATTTTCTAAATTCTCCTCCTCTTGGCCTTCGGACAGCCTCCTCCTCAGATCGGCTATCTCCCTCTCTGCGGACTCCCGGTACTGCGCCCACTGGCTCCGCTCCTGCTCCAGCCGCAGGTGGAACTGGTGTTCATAGTCACGGACTGTTTCTACAAAACATCACCACAGATGGCAAGTCTGAGTGCTCTAAGGAAGAATGTTCCGGCGCAATGAAATTTTAAAAGGAGTTACATAAGGAGATCATGCCTAGTTTCTGGAAATCTTCTAATTTATGTGAAACAACTTAAAGTTAAGATTTCTGGTACTTGGGATGCCTGGGTGGCTCAGTGGTTGAGCATCTGCCTTCGTCGTGACCCTGGGGTCCTGGGATTGAGTTCTGCATCATGCTCCCCGCAGGGAGTCTGCTTCTCCCTCGGCCTCTGCCTCTCTCTCTCTCTCTCTCTCTCTCATGAATAAGTAAATAAAATCTTAAGAAAAAAAAAGAATTGTGGTTCTTATTCTGTGCAATTTTGCTAAGGGCTTTAAACCATCTCTAATCTTCATGGCAGGCAGGTGCCATGTGTCTCTCACAGACGGGGAAAGCTCAGGGGAGGTGAGACACTCTGGCCAGAGAATGTTTCACAAGTAGGGAGCAGCAGAGCTGGAATTCAGAGCTGGGACCAACCTCCCGACACTTCACTTCAGTTCCTGAGACAAATGGACTGTCACTCCAATCCAACTATCTGAAGGAGGGAAAAAAGGGATATGCTTCTGGAATAGTTTACTATAACTGAGGATTCTAAACTGAGACAAATTCTATACAGTCGCTAATAAATGGCTTTATCTTTAATCTTAAGGCATTATAGGATAAACACTGCTGACTGCCCCTAACTACCCCCGCCCCCAACAAAATCCCACTTTTGTTTTGGAAGCCAGTGGCCCAACTTAAAAACTAGATTTTCTAGCTGCCTTTGTAGTTATGGGTAACCACACACCTGACTAAATGAGAGGGGGTGTATGTGCTGGAGACTTCTACAAAATGTTTGCTGCTTCTCTGAGGGTGACTGGAGGAGGAGTAGCCACTTTCCAGCCATAAGGAGAATGGAGTTGAAACCATACAATAAGGGATGGAGGAAGTGAAGAAACCGGGGACGTTGGTGATGTCGTGGAAGCACTATAACCAGCCTACAGTCCCTCCCTCCAGACTGCTGCTTCTGTGGGAAAAATGGACTCCTGTGTGGGTAAGCCATGGTTATCGGGTACCATGAAGCTTACAGCCACCCCAAGGTGATGGCCACCAACCTGGAAATACAGGCTCCCCTGCCTTCTTTCAGAGAGCACGAAAGCAAAAATGACACCTAAGTGCCCAGATGGGGAGAAAGCCACCACTATTTCACATGTTTAATATTAATTACACGAAGGACGCCCAGGGGGCTCTACTGTTGGGCATCTGCCTTCGGCTCAGGGCACATTCCCAGAGTCCTGGGATCAAGTCCCACATTGGGCTCCCTGCAGGGAGCCTGCTTCTCCCTCTGCCTGTGTCTTTGCCTCTGTGTGTCTCTCATGAATAAATAAAACCTTAATATATTCCAGGAACCCAAAGCTTAGTGGCAACATCTTTCATTTCATTGGCGTCTGGTCAGAAACACAGGCAGTGACTGGGGCCCCAGTGCCAACAGCAGACAGGCTCAACTGCTACTCTTCCTCCATTCCCAGGTCACAGGCCTGCAGCCCAGACAGCCTGTCTATTCTAGCCCATGCCTTTCTACCACAGAAAAGAGTCTTCCCTGCAATTCTCTGACATCATGGCCACACAGGACTGGGGGGGTGGTCAGGAAGTGTGAGTGGGGACAGGACCCAGTCCGGTGCCCCTGCCCACCCCCTGCACCCAAGCGCCCAGCCTGGCCCCCAAAGCAGGGGAACGCAGCCATGGCTCAGCGCCACAGCCCCATCCACACTCCCAGTAGGCCTCCTCTACTCGGCTCGGGGCAGAGGCAGACGGCAGCCCCACCAGTGCCACTGACTTCTCCTGTCTCAGAGAGCACAGTGCACCCTGACGACGCTCCTGCATACAGCCACACGTCAACTCAGGCCACAGCTGAAGACCCTCTGAAAATGCTGTCCACCATTAGCAGCAGCGATCTTGGGAAATCGCAGCACAGATCAAACGTTCTTTGTCTTTACCTTTCATCACAGCCTGGAGCGAGGCCACCTCTTCTCTCCACTGTCTTTTCACTTCATCGATTGCTTCCTGCTTGGTGTTCTCAGAGACCGTGGCGATGGCCTTAATGTTTTCCACCTCCGCCTGGGCTTCCCACAGCTGCGTGCGCAGGTGCCCCAGGTCGTCCTGCGCCGCCTGCAACACTGCATTTTGCCTCTTCAGGTCCTCTGGGGAGAAAGTAAGAGGCTTTCCGTTAACCAAGGGTTTGCCTATATCAGGCTGACCTTCCAAAGAAGAGGTAAAGCATTACATTTATGATGTTAACATCGTAATGAAGAAATTAAGCATTAAATTTTAACATGCTATCTTAGAAAATGAAATTTTTTAAAAATTTATTTTAGAGAGAGAGCACGCAGGTGGGAGGAGGGGCAGAGGGCAAGGGAGCCCACCTCAGGGCTTGATCCCAGGACCGCTAGATCATGACCCGAGCCAAAACCAAGAGCCAGACACTCAACAGACTGAGTCACCCATGCGCCCCCCCAAAATGAAATTATTTTAATAAAGATAAAATTTAAGGTATGCACTGTATCACAAATCCATTGCTTATTAATTATCCAACCAGACAGCAATTAAGTACATAGCTTCACAGTTAAAATGAGGCTCTTTCACTCACTGGCTAATGAACTTATTTGACCTCTTTTGCTGCCTCGGTTTCCACATCTATGAGATGGGCCTTAAGAACAGCCACCTCTGAAGGTTGCTTTAATGCTAAAACAACTTGCTGAAAATGCTTATTAGTAGTAGTACGATACTGGCACAAAGTAAACATTCAAGAAATGGTTAGCAGAGGAGAAAAGCAAGCCAGAGTCCACAGCAGCTACCAGGTCAAGGATTCTTTAATGTCAGGCTAATTTTCTCCGTGCCCCTTTACCACCTCTTAAAGTTTCTCAGACATGCCAGCTGCAGGATTTAAGCCTGGGCAGGACATGTGTTTAGCCAGATGGACTCTCACACAAGGTGAATCTACCGACAGTATGTGGCAGAGTGCCTGTTCCCCACCACACTCACTATTCTCCACTTTTCAAAACCCTTGCCAATGTCACAGGGAGAAGCTGGTGACACCTGTCATCCATATTCCCCGATCAGTAGTGAGGCTAGTATCTTTTTACACATTTATTAATGCCCATGTTTCTTCTTTGGTGATAGTCTTTACCTGTGTTTCCAATGAACTGTCTTTTCCTCTGGTTTGGAAGAGTATTTTACATACACTGAATACTGACTCTTTTCTTAGAAAACTTGCCCAGTCTGCTACTGTTTGTGTCTCAACTTTTCCATATCTTTCACCATCTAAAAGTTATGAGACATTCATGCAGAAGAATCATCCATCTTTATGAAAAGTCATCAATTCCCTTCACAGAACGCAGTAACTAAGCTAGCTGGCCAGGAGAACAGCCTGACTTAGGGCCTAATTCTGTCATGGCTGGCTGCAGGACCTGAAGGAGCCACAAAGCCCTCAAGCCAGGATAGTGGCAATGCCTCTCTACGAGAACTTCTAAGCACTTGCAAAAAAATCAAATAGATAATATTAAAGAACTTTTAAAAGTTGTGAAGACAGGGACACCTGGGTGGCTCAGTGGTTGACCATCTGCCTTCAGCTCAGGGTGTGATCCCAGGGTCCTGGGATCGAGTCTCGCACTGGGCTCCCTGCAGGGAGCCTGCTTCTCCCTCTGCCTGTTCTCTGCCTCTCTGTGTGCATCTCTCATGAATAAATAACAAAATCTTAAAAAAAAAAAAGTTGTGAAGACACTGATCATTATCACATACACACAAAGAGGAATCCACAGTTTGGCAGTCTGAGTAACAGGGGAAACGTCAGTCATGCTAATTGTAAGTAAAGCTGTTCAAGAGAGCTTGACTCTCTCAACATGTTTCACATTGCTTCATCACCACTATTAAAACACCACTATTAAAACCCAGGGGCACCTGAGTGGCTCCATCAGTCAAGCATCCGACTCTTGGTTTCGGCTCGGGTCATGATCTCACAGTTGTGGGATCAAACACCCACAGGCTCTATGCTCAGTGGGGTGTCTGCTGGAGATTTTCTCCCCTTCCTCTACCTTCACCCCTGTTCAGTAACCTCCCTCTCTTTCTCAAATAAATAAATATTCTGAAACACAAGTCAGAGAAAGTGATAAGAATGTTAACTGCAGGAAGCAATTATCTATCTGGAAATAAAGACAGACATCTAGGAAACGGTGGCAGGTATGTGGGAGTGACCCCGACACTAAACACGTGAGGCCACAGAAGGAAAACTGTGTGTGTCAGCTTCATGTTCTGCGTGTAAAAGTGTTTTTGTAAAATGTGAACTAAAAGAAAAAAGCATTATCTTTGGGACACTTTGTTATTTCTGAGAACTACAATTTTGTCAAGACTCAAGTCCGTACACTCACACCTGCTCATGCTCCTTTTTACTGGAAATTACCCAGAGCTATAGCTATCATGTTGTCACTAGGAAAGAAAAACTGCACATACCAAACCTAAATACTAATTTGTGGCCTGTTTCCACAGAGTTAAGAGAGCAGTACAGAGAGCCTCAAAGAAGACTAGGTCAAATTTTGTTTATGACTTACTTGGTGTGTAATATCTACTATTTTTTTATTTATTTATTTATGATAGTCACACAGAGAGAGAGAGAGAGAGAGAGAGAGAGAGAGGCAGAGACACAGGCAGAGGGAGAAGCAAACTCCATGCACCGGGAGCCCGACATGGGATTCGATCCCGGGTCTCCAGGATCGCGCCCTGGGCCAAAGGCAGGCGCCAAACCGCTGCGCCACCCAGGGATCCCGTAATATCTACTTTATGTGCTACATATTAAATATATTTAAATGAGACAAATAGTTAAAAGTTAGAAAAACCTAAACTTTCTGTACTGAAACAGTTCAAATCTGTTTGCCCATGGTACAGGTTATTATTAAGGAATAGTTATGTTACTATTTTGGTTTTGTATACATAATGATAAAGATTTTCAAACATGCTCTAAAACAGAATCTATGAAAAAAAAAAAACTGAGAATCTAGTACAACAATCTTTGACATACCTATCACCAAGATTTGGCATTTATTCAAGCATCCTTTTTCTGTGAGGTATTTTAAAAATAAGCCCCAGAAACAATATTACATTTTCTAACATACGACACATGCACCTCTAAAAACATGAACATTTTCTTATGCAAACACGGTGCCATTGTCACACTTAACATGTTTGGTATAATCTAATAGCCAAACTGTAGTAAAATTTCTCCAATTACCACAAAAATGTCTTTTGGAAGACCTGTTTGAATTAGGATTCAGTGAAGACACTTCATTTGGTTATACTAACACTTCACAGAATACTTCAGAGACAAATATACAGAATTCTGTAATGGACACTTATTACCTATTATGTAGTTTCATCTTCTTCTTTTTTTTTTTTAAGGATTTTATTTTTAAGTAATCTCTACACCAAACGTGGGGCTTGAACTTGCAACCATGAGATCAAGAGCCACACGTGTCACTGAATGAGCCAGCCGGGTGCCCGAGCTTCATCAATTTTTAAAATTACTGTTATATCCGCCTCAATCTCTTTTTAAGAAATAAAACATTACAAAAGCTCTACCTCCCTCAGAAGTAACAACTCTCAGGAATTTGAAGTTGTTCAAATGTCCATTATCAGGCATATTTTTACACCTTTACTCTGACACAGGCTCTTAAACCTTAATGCTCTCAACAGCGCGGTGTTCTTCTGCAATTATCTCTAACCCTCAACACTGCTTGTGAGATGGTTAATACACGTAAACTACTTCGTTTGGTAACTGCAGTGCCACAGTGCCAAAGCATGAGCTATCACGTTCACGGGCACACAGATATGGAGCAGGAATCTACCTTTTCTATACAGATGTTCCCAATTTTCTACACCACTCTCCCAGATTTTTTTCTATTTTTGTAAAACCATCTATACCATATGTCACATTTCTCTTTGTGTGAGGACCCGATTATGGAACTCCTACCCTATAAAAATGCTCTATTCTCATGCTAGTACTATCCTACCAAAATACAGCAGTATTTTTACTATTTTGTCTATTCTTGCTTGTACACATTTAAAGTTTTGATAGTTTAATAAAAGCACTATAGTAGTTCTGGATGAAATAGGAAGACTTTACCTACCAGATTCAAAAGTTATTATTATAAGCTTTATGTACCCACTACCGAACTCCAGCAATCAAAACCTATGGGCAGCCTTGCCCCATCCACCCATGTGCACTCCACAACATACTATTAGGAGAGAAGTCCCAGACATTTTTTTTTTAAGCTAATAAACTTTATTTTCTTAGAGCAATGTCAGGCTCACAGCAAAACCGAGCAGGAAGTAGAGTTCCCATCGCTCTGGCCCTACGCCCACACAAGCTCCCCTACTGTCCACACCCCTCACCACAGCAGTACATTTGTTATCATCACTAAGCCTACAATGACACATTATCAAAGTCCACAGTCTACACTAGGACAATGTGTAATAATGTGTATCTGCCATTGTGCATCATACAGAATAATGCCTAAAAAATCCTCTCTGCACTGCCTATTCATTCCTTTTTCCCTCCTAACCCATGGCAACCAATCATCATTTTACTGCCTCGGCAGTTTTCCCCTTTTCCAGGACGTTCTATCATTAGAATCCTACAGTATGTAGTCTTTTCAGATTCGCTTCTTCCATTGATGACTTTCTTTTTATGCTGAATATTCCACTATCTGGATGTACCAGTTTATCTGTTTATCTACTAAAGGACATCTTGATTGCTTCCAAGTTTTGGCAATTATTAATAAAGTTGCTATACACATGCACGTGCAGGTTTTTGCATGGACAGGAATTTTCAATTCATTCAGGTATACACTAAGGAGGAAAACTTTTAAATGATATTAGCTAAGAGTATGTTTAGTTTTGTAAGAAACTGCACAACTACCTCCCAAAGTGACTGACTGTACTATCTTGTATTCCCATTAGCAATGCATGAAAGTTCCAACTGCTCCACATCATCAGCAGCACTTGGTACGGTGTTTTAAATTTGGGGCATTACAATATGTGTAGGTATTTCTCATTTTTCAACATATTCACAGATTTATGCAGCCATTACCACAATCAATTTTGGAACATTCTAATCTCCCCAGAAAGAAACCCAGTGCTCTTTATGACCTCCCAACTCTCTAGCCCCTTCCCATCCCCCCAACCCCCAGTATCAAACAACCACTAATCTACTTTCTATCCCTATTGACCATCTATCTACCTATTCTGGATATTTCAAAGAAATGTAATCCTACAATACATGATCCTCTGTCACTTAGCATAAAGCTTTCAAAGTTCATCCCTGCTGTAGTGAGTGTCAGCACTTCATTCCTTTTTATGCAGGAATAATAAAAATCTATCCATTCATCAGGTGACATTTGGGTTGCCCCTCACATTTTGGCTATTATGAATATTGCTGCTACAGCTGTTTATGTGCAGGTTTATATATGGACACATTCTTTTGTGTCAGGAGTGAAATTCTGGATCAAATGTTAACTCTGTTTAACCATTTTAAGAGCTGAAAGGCTATTTTCCAAACCTATGGACCATTTAACCGTCCTGCTAGTAGTGTGTGAGGGTACTTACTTCTCTCCATCTTGCCATACCTGTTATTAACTGACGTCTTAATACAGGCATCCTAGTGGGTGTGAAGTGGAATCTCACTGTAACTCTGATTTGTGATTCTGATAGTGACATTGAGCATCTTATGTGTTTACTGGCCACTTGTGTATCTTCTTTGAAGCAATGTCTATTCAGTCTGTTGACCATTTTTAACTGAGCTGTCTCTGTATTAGTTATGAGTTTCTGATGTATATAGATAAAAGTCCCTTATCTGATAAAATATTTGCGGAAATTTGTCCCATTCAGTGGGCTGTCTTTTCACTACCTTGACAGTGTTCCTGGAAACACAGAAACATTTAATTTTGATGAAGTCTACTCTGTCTACTTCTTCACTGGTTCCTATCTAAGACATCACTGCCTAATTCCAAGGTTGCAAAGATTTCTCCCAAGGTTTTCTTCTAAGAGTTTTATAGTCTATCTTTTAAACCTAGGTCCTTGAGACATTCCAAGTGAATCTGTATAAATGCTGGGGATCCAAGTAATTCTTGTGCATGTGGATATCCAGATGTCTCAGCACAATGTGTTGAAAAGGTGTTTTTTACCCCAGTTGAATTGTTTTGACATCTTGTAGAAAATCAATTGATTATATATACAAGGTTTACTCCTGGATTCTAAACTCTATTTCATGGAACTACTACCTATACTTATGCTAGCACTACACTGTCTTGATTACTGTTGCTTTGTAGTTAAGTTTTAAAGTCAGGAGATAGGAGTCCTCTGACTTGGTTCTTGTTTTCCAAAAATGTTTTGGGCCTGCATCCCTAATGTGTCGTATAAATTTTAGGATCAGCCTCTCCACTTCTACAAAAAAGGCAACTAAGACAATGAAAGACACTGCATTAAATATGTAAACAAGGAGGTATTGTCTTAAGTCTTCTGATATATGAACATAGAATTTTTTCCAATTATTTAGATTATTTTAAGTTTTTTAACACCATTTTTAAAGTTTTCAATGTACAAGTTTTACACTTAATTTTCTTAATTTTATTGTTTCTTCCTAAATACATCATTAATTTTGATGCTACTGTAAACAGAATTGTTTCCTTAGTTCCATTTTCAGACTATTCATTCCAAGTATATAGAAGTACAAATGGTTTGAACCCATAGGTCAATTAATCTCTGACAAAGCAGGAAAGAACACCCAATGGGAAAAGAATCTCTCTTCAAAAAATAGTGTTAGGAAAACTGGACAGCAACATGTAGAAGAATGAAACTGGACCACTTTCTTACACCATAACAAAATACAGACCCTAAATGTGAGATATGAAATCATAAAAATCATAGAAAACATAAGCAGCAAATTCTTTGACATTGACTATAGCAAATTCTAGATATGTCTCCTACGGCATAGGGAAACAAAAGCAAAAATAAACTATTGGGATTTCAAAAAATAAATAGCTTCTGCACAGCAAAGGAAACAATCAACAACCTTAAGAGGCAGCCTACTGAATGGGAGAAGATATTTGCCGATGACATACCTGATAAAGGGCTAGTACCCGAAATCCATAAAGAATTGATTGGGGGCAGCCCGGGTGGTTCAGCGGTTTAGCGCTGCCTTCAGCCCAGGGCCTGATCCTGGGCACCCGGGATCGAGTCCTGCGTCGGGCTCCCTGCATGGAGCCTGCTTCTCCCTCTGCCTATGTGTCTGCCCCTTTCTTTCTCTCTCTCTCTCTCTGTATTGTGTGTCTCTCATGAATGAATAAATAAAATCTTTAAAAATAAAAAAATAAAAATAAAAAAAGAATTGATTGGGACGCCTGGGTGGCCCAGTGGTTGGGTGTGGCTTTGGCTCAGGACATGAAGCATGTAGCATGGAGTCCCGGGATCGAGTCCTGCATTGGGCTCCCTGCATGGAACCTACCTCTCTGTGTCTCCCTCATGAATAAATAAATAAAATCTTTAAAAAAAAGAAATACAGAAATGTTACTCTTCTTTAGCTCTTTTCTTTTCCCACGTCTATGCTGTTATTATTATAGACACTATCATCTATATATGCTAAAAACCCAATGATACATTGCTATAACTATTGCTTCGTGTAGTTTTCTCTTAAAGAAACTGAGAGGAGAAAGGAGACCAAGTATATCTTTATAGTATGTGTTATACTAACCTTATTTACCATTTCTGGCTTTCTTCAATTGATCCTTTGGATTGGAATTACCATCTGGTGTCAGTTCCTTAGTCTAATATAGCTTTCCTCCTACACAACTCCTTTGTGCTGATATTGGCAAATATATTACATTTCCATATGTTACAGGGCCAATAAAACAGAAATATACATATTGCCTTATATCATTGCCTTTTTAAAAGATTTTGAGAAAGAAAAAGTGTGGGAGAGAGAGCACAAGAGGGTGGGGGGCAAAGGGAGAGGGAGAAGCAGGATCCTCACTCAGCAGGAAGTCTGATGTAGGGCTCAACCCCAGGACCCAGGGATCATGACCTGAGCTGAGGGGAAACACTTAACTTACTGAGCCATCCAGGCACCCTTTATATCAATGCTTTCTGAAATCCATTAAGAAATATTTATACTGTTATAATTGCACAATTATCTTACCAAGGACTTTTTTTTTTCATGTAAGTTCAAATTACTGTCTGTAATTATTTCAGTTGAAGAATTTCCTTCAGTATATCTTGAAAAGCAATTTTCTAGGAAAAAATTTTCTCGGTTTTTGTCTGAGATAATGTCTTTCATCTTTTTTGAAAGACGCTTTTGCTGGAAAAAGGATTCTTGGGGTTCCCCCCGCTTTGGGGCATTTAAAATGCATCCTACTGCCTCCTGGCCACCATCGTTTATAATGAGAAGTCATCAGTTAATCTCATTGAAGTTCCTTATAGGTGACAAGTTGTCTTTCTCTGGCTCCTTTCTAAGGTTTTCTGTGCCTCTGGGTTTCAACATTTTTACTATGATGTGTCTGTGTGTGGATATCTTTGCATATCTTTGGCCTACTTTGACTTCAATGAGCTTCTTAGATATCTTAGATACTTTTAATCAAATGTAGGAAATTTTCAGCCATTCTCTCTCTTCAAATATTTCTTTTTCTTTCTCTCTCACCTCTCCTTCTGAACGTCCCATTATACCTATATTGGCAAATTTAATAATGCCCCACATTTCTATTAGGCTCTGTTTCGTGCTTCTATTTTCTTTCAGTTCTTCAAACTGGACAATCTTAAGCGATCTATCTTCAAGTCCACTAATTCTTTCTTCTGCCAATTCAAACCTACTGCTGAGCCCCTACACTGAATTTTTCATTTTAGTTGTACTTTTCAACTTCAGAATTTCCACTGGGTTGTTATAATTTCTTTACTGATAGTTCTCCATTTGATGAAACACTGTCACACTTTACTTCACTAAGTACATTATTCTCTGGTTCTTTTAACATGTATGACCACTTTGAAGTGTCCATTAAATCTGTTATCTGGTCAGTCTCACAGGCACTGCACGTTTTCCTTGGTATGGATCAGAGTTTCCTAAGTTTTCTGTTGTTATTGTTGAAAGTGACTTTTTTTTTTTTAATAATATATTGCAGCAATTCTGGTACTGATCCACCCAATCCTCTTCCCAGCTTCTTGTCATCTATTTGTCTAGTAGTTAGCTGGATTTAAATATAAGTTCATTTCTTCTCCTCTACCCCTGCAGTGTGAAGCTGCTGCTGTTGCTCCTGAAAAAGTATGCCTTGGGCATGTGCAGAGTCACTGTGGAATGACAGCTTTTGCAGGGCTACCTTTTGAGTGTCTCTTTCCCTGACCATATCCATCAAACTCCACACTTTACTGCTGGTACTCTTCTAAGTAATATATCTGCTTTAGGAAAGGGTACTGAGTTGGGGAGATGGAAGTGGCAGCCTCTGGTCTTCTTCACTTGTTTCTCCCATCATGGAACCTCCATCCAGTACACCATACCCAAGGTACAGCTTCTGCCTTGACTGGGGTTGGGCAGAAGAAAGGAGCTCAATTTCTCAGCCACATTCAACTGCAACTTCACCTCTATATAACAGGTAGCTAGGTGGGGGTGGAGAGGAAGGTTCCATAGTCCTCAACTGTGAGCTGGGGAGAGCGCAGGTCCTGTGTTCTTGACGTCATCCACCTGGAGTTGAGTTTCTGTAATACCAGGCTGGGAGGGGAGGGAAAGGTAGCAGTTCATGGATCAAATGCCAGAGACTCTATTTTTGCCAAGATTTAGTAGATTTTCTTGAACTAATGTTTCATTTGCTAAAGGACCACTTCTAGAGACTTAAGTGGTTGTTTTTTAAAGAATAATTTTCATCAGTTTTGCTGGGGAATGTGTCTGCAGTTCATGTTACAAGAAATGGGACTCCCAAAGTTACCATTTACCCATAAATACTTCAGCATGTATCTCTAGGAGATAATGACCATTTTTTAAAATACACATAAAACTTAGCATCTTAACCACTTTTAAGGGTACAATTCAATGGTGTTAAAAGTATTCACCTTCTTGTGCAATCAATCTCTACAACTTTTCATCTTAAAAAAACTGAATTGGGGCCCTTGGGTTCCTCAGTGGTTGAGGGTCTGCCTTTAGCTCAGGTTATGATCCTGGGGTTCTGGGATCTACTATCGTATCAGGCTCCCCACAGGAAACCTGCTTCTCCCTCTGCCTATGTCTCTGACTCTCTGTGTTTCTCATGAATAAATAAAAATCTTAAAAAAAAAAAAAAAACTGAACTACACCCATTAAACATTAAACAACAACTCTTTCACCTTCAAGCCCCTGGCAACCACATTCTACATTGTTTCTGTAAGTTTAATTATTCAAGATATCTCACATAACTGGACTCATACATTATTTGTCTTTTTTCTGGCTAATTTCACTTTATAAGGATCTTTTCGTAGTTGAAAATATTTGACAATGTCTGAATACCATCAAACTTCCAGTCAGTATTGAAAAGTCCAGTTGTCTTAATATTTTTAAATAGTTCAGCCCTTTGACTCAAAATTCAAATAAGGTCCATACATTAGTCAATATGTACTTTAAGTTTCTTTTAATCTATAAGTTTCTCCTTTGCCTCTTTTTCCTTGAAATTTATAGAGTAAACTACAGGTTGTGCAGGTGCCTCTAGCAGTCTGGATTGTGCTAACTGCATACAGGTAACACAGCTGAACTTGTTCTTTCATTCATGCTATTTCCTATAATACAGTGGTTCAATATAGTATGCCAGCATCTTCTTGATCCTATTCTTCCTTATAAAACCAAAGATAGGGATCCCTGGGTGGCGCAGCGGTTTGGCGCCTGCCTTTGGCCCAGGGCGCGATCCTGGAGACCCGGGATCGAATCCCACATCAGGCTCCCGGTGCATGGAGCCTGCTTCTCCCTCTGCCTGTGTCTCTGCCTCTCTCTCTCTATCTGTGTGACTGTCATAAATAAATAAAAATTAAAAAAAAAAAAACCAAAGATAGTCTGAAGATCCATGAAGGAAAAAACTGAGACTTTAATTGGAATTTCTCTGGATTTACAGACTGAGAAGAGAATTAGCTTCTTTATGACATAGAGTCTTTCCACCTATGAACACGGCATCACATTCCATTTATTTGGGTTTTCTTTCAGGTACATCAGCACTGTTTTATAACTCTCCTCTATAAAGGTTTTACACAACCATGGTTAGACTTATTCCCAAGTGACTAAAAATTATGATTTTTTTTCTATTTGTCTTTTTTTTTCAGAATTTCTTTTTCTTCTATTACTTCTCTAATTAGTTACTGGTACAGAGAATCATTACTGATTTAGTTAACACTACTGATTATAGATAAGATCTATATTGATCTTCATTCCAACAGTGTTGGTAACTCTCTTTAGTTCTAATTGTGTAGATCTCTTGGTTACTGTATGTTGATAATCATATGGACTCTATATGGAGACAAAACTATCCTTAACTTTCCAAATTTTATGACTCATTTCTTTTTATTTTATTGTATTGGCTAGGAGGACCTCCGGTATAAAAATAAAGTACTGATAATAGGCTTTCTTATCTCATTTCACTATTAAATATGATACAGGCTATTGGTTTCTTTCTATTAAAAATATTTTCACAGGCTAAGCCAGGCCCCCCTGCATACTAATTCGCTAAGAACTAGTACAAACTCATTACTAGAGGGTGTTAAATTTTATTCAATGTCTTTTCTGGTTTATCCTAATTTGTTAATGTAGTTAGTTACATCAACAGATGTTCTAATGTTAAACTATCCTTGCATTCCTAGTATGCATAGTCATAGTGTACTATTTTTGAACATTCTATTGAAGTCAGTTTTATTTAGGATTTTAAACTCTAGTCATAAATGAGATTAATTTATTTGTATGCTAGTATTAGTGCTTCTTGTTTAGGTATCAAGGTTAGACTAATTCCACAAAATGAAATGGATGGCTCTCTTTTTGTTTCTGACATAGCATATAAAAGAAACAAATTTTCCTTGTAGATTTAACAAAATTTGCCTATGCCTGTGGCATCTTTCATAGTAAGAATTCTGTTTATTGACTTAGTTTTCTTTATGGTTATGGTTTATTCAGGTTTTCTACTGGAGGTAATTTTGGTAATTCATACTTCCTAGGATACTATTCAACTAAATACCCAAGATTTTTGGCACAGACATACACAGTATCCATAGTTCTACCGTATCAGTAGTTGTTTTACCCCAAAGACGTGCTTTTTATTGAGCGTAACTGTTAACTTTGCTTTCCATTTCATTAATTTCTATTTTTTCTTCTACATTCTTTGTGTTCACCCCTTTTATAGCTTCTGGAGCTGAACACTTAGATCATTTGTTTTTCAATCTCTCATCTTTTAATAATTTAATTTTAATAAATGCTTTTAAAAGCTTATTCTCCAAGTACTGTTTTAGCTGCCTCTCCTAAGTATCTTCACCGTATTCTCAGATTTTGCGACCTCCACTGATTTGCTCTTTAACTCAAGAGCAATAGGACTGCACTCTTAGTTTCTAAACTTTTATTATTTATTTTTTAAAGCTTTTGTTTGTTTATTTATGAGCGAGAGAGAGAGAGACAGAGAGGCAGAGACAGGCAGAGGGAGAAGCAGGCTCCATGCAAAGAGCCTGATGAGGGACCCAATCCTGGGACTCCAGAATCACACCCTGGGATGAAGGCAGGTGCTAAACCACTGAGCCACCCTGGGATCCCCAGTTTTTAAACTTTTAAAAAACATTGTTGTTTAAAATCTTTAACATTAGGTAAGAAAACATAAGTACCTTGATTTATTTTAATATGTTGAGTCTTTGAGATATATGTACATAGACAATTTGTTAAGTTTTTTTTATGAATATGAAAGGAATAAACGTTTTTGGTTCCTTGGGTATAAAATTCCTAGATGAAACTTTTTAAAATTCTGTTGCTCACAGGTATTATATTCTTACCTACTGCTTCATCTAGAACTTGACACAATATTAAACATCTCCTTTGTGTGCATCTGTTCATTTCTTCTTTCAATTCTTTCACCTTTTGTTTTATATGGCACATCATGTTGATTTCCTTAGGTGTATACAAGTTCATGATTGTCATATTTTCTTGGTAGATTGTTTCTTTCCTTATAAGATAGCTTTCTATATTCCTTCAATGCTTTTTGCCTTAAGCCCTAATCTTGTTATCATTGCATTTGTTTTACTTTCTTCTTCAACCTAACATAAGCTATGAAGTTTTGGTTTTGTTCTTTATCCTCAAACTTATCAGTTTCTATGACTGGTATTGTTTCTTCCATTCTATGTATTCCCTCTGTTTACTCTTCTTGCAAATGTCATCTTTACTAGTTCTTCTGGTGATTTATGTGGGTGATTAATGCTCCTAGTTTTTATATGCCTGGAGTACTTATTTTGCTCTCATTGTTAAATAATGTAACTACATATAAAATTTTAGGTTGACAATTACTTTTCTCTGCACTTTGAAGATCTTTCATTTTCTCCTGTCATCGATTTTGCTTATATGGCATCTCCCAACAACAATGGTTTCTTGCAGCTTTCAATGTTTTCTTTTCATTCTTGGTGTTCTATAGCTTAAGATACGTCAAAATAAGAATTTACTATTACTTACCTACTTGGTGCTTGGTATTTATGTTAAGGACTTTTTTTTTAGATTTTTTTTATTTTTTTAAAGATTTTATTTATTTACTAGAGAGTGAGAAAGAGAGGGAGAACACAAGCTGGCGGAGGGGCAGAGGAAGAGAGAGAAGCCGAATGCCTACTGAGCAAGAAGCCCAACATGGGGCTAGATCCCAGGACCCCAAGATCATGACCTGAGCTGAAAGCAGATGCTTAATCAACTGAGCCATCAAGGTGCCCCAAGGACTCACTTTTTTCTTAATCTCTGAAAAACTTCAGTTACTATCTCCTCAAATATTTTACCCTCCACTCTCTTCTCCTGCAAGTTTTTTTTAGGAATGTGTTAGAGACTCACTGCACCCTCTATGTCAACTGCTCTTTAATGCTTCTCTGTCTCACTGGGAGGAAGAACTCCCAAACACCATTTTCTAATTTACTAAAATCTCTATGCTTTATCTATAGTTTAAAATATCTATTTATCTTATTTCAACTTATTTGTTGTTTCTAAGATCTTTAATGGCTTTTAATTTTGTTTAATATACCCTAGTTTTATTTCCATATCTAAGTGCAAGGTTATGGCATCTGAACCACAAATATCTTCCTTAACCTAGATTTGAAACTACTGAAACTATTGAAACGCTGTGGACTCCTGGATGGCTCAGTGGTTGAGTGTCTGCCTTTGACTCAGGGTCGTAGTCCCAGGTCCTGGGATCAGGTCCCTCACCGGGCTCCTGGCAGGGAGCCTGCTTCTCTCTCTGCCTATGCCTCTGCCTCTCTCTGTGTGTGTCTCTCATGAATAAATAAAAACATCTTAAAGAAACAAACAAAAAAGTCCTGGCTAGTTAGCATCCAAGCATTATATAAATTATGACCACACACAAAATCCTTTGAACACCGCTAGAAAATTTCATGGTCTTCTGGTGTGCTATATTTCATGGTCTTAACGTGTGCTATATTTCTCTTATTTTCCTTCAAGTTCAGAACTCTATGGTCTTTTGTTTGCTGCTTCATTTAACAGGCTTTCTCTTATTGCCTAAGACTGAGGATTTCCAAAACACAAGCCCTATTGTCGTGCCAAGCTTTGTACTGAAGTCGGCTAAAAAAACCCAAATCAAATACTTTTTTAAAAAGCTAAATACTTTTTCTTCAAGTTCAGTGGAAAAGCAACATAGCTTTCAGAAATACTTGTAACACTCCCAGTTGAAGCTGACAGAGAAAAGTGTGGGTACTAAGGCAGGAAGAGGCAGTTAAGAGGAGTCCAAAGGTAATAATCTCTTTTATTAGCATTCCTCCCTACTGTTTGCACTTGTACTTCAGCTGTTCTCTAAATACGAAAGCACAGCTATTACAACACCAAAGCAAAAGCTGATCCTACTGGGAAAAATATGGATGTTTGGACTCTCAGAGTTACCTTGACCTGGTTTGCTGAAAGATAAAACAAAGACTGGTGCACATGTCAAAACCATGACTTACACTGCTACCATCTGTGACAACCATAAAAGACTTGGTTTATACTTCCTAGCAGATGCCATAATATAAGCTGCTGCTTTAGAGGACATCTGTAAATTTTATTTTCATTATAATGTAGACAAACAGCCAAGACAGAAACTGAATCAACATTTATTTTTTATATACTATGCATTTTCTTTAGAAAAACTCTCAAAAAGGATCACATTTTTCCTTTTGAAATTTTGTAAAAAGTTATCTCAACTCAATGACCAGCTGAAGTTCACCAAAAACTCCAGATAGTAAACATACATACAGATTATTTAACAGATCTAGAAGTCCTTTAAGCAATTTTAACATACAAACTATGTTCTCTGAACAAATCCGCACCACACACTGTCTGGATCAGAGATAGAAAACTGCAACTGGTCATGTATTTCAGAAATGAGAGGTGCTTGGTCATTTTCATTTCTTCAGAATCTTACAGTAAAGTCCATTTTATAATTTAAAGGAAGAAAATTAGAAAATAAAGGAAACCCTAACGGCCTTATTTCGGGACAGAGGAAAATAGAAAACAAGATGAACAAACTTGGGGCAAGATTAGCTTGAGTTTATTGAATAAGCCAAGACTGAAAGAAAAAGCTATAAAAAGGACGGTCAGCCTACAGGACCGCTGGTGTGAGAGGAGGGAAAACAGGATGTCCCCAGCCAGTAAGGCAGTGAGCTCTAAGTGGTCGTCAGAGGCAGGTCTCCATGACGTTATGCATATACACTAAAGGTATCACTGGTCCTCTTGACAAGGACACACCATTGCAGAGTCGGAAAATAGTGCCCCAACACTTAATTGTCAAAATAAGTTTTATATGGGGAAATTAACAAAGTCACATAAACACACTGATGAAATGGACAGAACTCCTTTCTCATGACATTCAACATATATTCAAATGATGATACTGTGCAAAATGTATTATCTACTCCAGAAGACTTTACTTTTTTGAAGATAAAAACTGTATCTCGGTCATCCCAACCTCCCCAGTAACTTGCAAAGTGCTACCATGCCTAGATAGGAACGCCAGCTTTCCCATCTCCAGGGCAGCCTAGAGAGGAACCACATGAAACAGGGAAATAGCCACAAGAGCATGGAGCCCCATCCCATACGGCAGGCAGCAAGCCTTTCAAGTCTGGGCTGCCTTTGGTGAGGCCTAAGAATACTGCATCCTATGGAATACTGGCTTTCAAACTTCTCTGACCAGAGAATGAATTCACAGCAAAACACGTATTTTTGTGCCACAACTCTACACATACATAAACATGTCGCCGACACAAAACAGTCTGTGTGACTCAGCTGAACCTTACCAAGTATATTGTGCTGTTATTTTCCATTTTATTTCCTTTTTTAAAAACTGCTGGTCACAATCCATGTAATTTTTTTTAATCCATCAAAGGGTTACAACTTGTAGTCTAAAGAACACCACTGCAGGGCAGTGATCTTCAAAGGGGGTAATATCCCCTGGGGTTCACAAAGATGTTTCAAGGATTCATAGACACATATTGTCTTAATGGAATCAACTTAATCCTCAATGTTCATAAACATTCTTTCCCAAAACAGAGCAGGATTTGAATGCAGATTCTCCATACCCATCTAACTTTCCTCAACAGCCTTCTCCCACTTAACAGGAGACAGGCCCTCTGCCCATCCTGAACTGGACTATGGGTCACTCCCCTATTGTGTAAAAATTCATCTTCTGTATCAAGCCAGAGGGACAATTTAAAATACCAGTGTCGGAGATCCCAGGGTGGCTCAGCGGTTTAGTGCCTGCCTTCAGCCCAAGGTGTGATCCTGGAGTCCCAGGATCAAGTCCCACACTGGGCTCCCTGCATGGAGCCTGCTTCTCCCCCTGTGTCTCTGCCTCTGTGTGTGTGTGTGTGTGTCTCATGATTAAATAAAATCTTTTTTTTTTAATAAAATCTTTTTAAAAATTAAAAAATAAAATAAAATACCAGTGTCGGGGCGCCTGGGTGGCTCAGTTAAACATCTGCCTTCAGTTCAGGTCATGATCCGGGACTGAGCCTTATGTTGGGCTCCCTGCTCAGTGGGGAGCCTGCTTCTCCCTCCCCCTCTGCTCGCTCCCCCTGCTTGTACTCTTATGGTCAAATAAATAAATAAAATCTTTAAAATAAAATATCAAAGTAATAAAAAAGTGAACTAATAACTGGGTAACAAATTTCTGGCAGGTCAGGTGATTACAAAGTCTGTTTTTAACAAAACTGAAAGAAGCCTAATTGAATTGCCAGTCAATAGAATAGAAATATTTTTTGAAGCTGCAGACTACGTGAGTTAACATATAATTCAGAGAGAGTTTAAGAGAATGAAATAATCATCACAATAAAATAAACCTTCTATTTCCATCTACTTATTTATAAGACTAAAAGTTCTCAGCACTTCTATTAAACAAAACAAAACAAAAAACAACTAGGGGTGCCTGAGTGGCTCAGTTAGGCATCTGCCTTAGGCTCAGGTTATGATCCCAGAGTCCTGGGATCGAGCCTCGTGTCAAGCTCCAAACTCAGCAGGGAGTCTGCTTCTCCCTCTACCTCTACCCCCTTCCCACAACTCATGCTCTCTCTCTTCCAAATAACTAAATAAAATCTTTAAAAAACAAAAACCCTGAAACTTATCCTTTTTTATAAGTAAATGTTATTCACGCAGAGGTTATAACTTGAGAGGAAACCCAATTATATCTCATAAGACCTGTGTTCCAATAATTTTTACTCTTTATTATTTTTTGTATGTGTAAAATATTTATTGTGTGATCAACCATGCACTTATTAACAATCGTAGTGGTAACTCAGTACAGAAGATATGTGCAAGTATATTTCTGCCGCAGAGAAGTCTGACCAAATTTTCTTTAAAAAAGGCTTTTGAGCATCAGCAATATCTGCTAACTTACTAGAAGCAGACTTCACAGATCTAGTGAGTCAGAAACTCTGGGGGCGGAAACCCACAATCTCTGCCTCACAAACCCTACAAGTAAAATTCTGATGCACACTCAAGCTTGTGTTCCTAAAAAAAAGAAAAAAGAAACAACTTTTTAGAATAAAATTCTGAGGGAGATGTAAAACTGAAAACCCAATACATGGTGAGAAAAAAATATAGAATTTCTGCTAAAGAGCTTATTCATGTATTTTTTTAAACGAATGGTGATAGATGATTCTGCTGTATATGTTTAAGAGCGTGAAGTTTTAAATTCTTAGTGTTAACAATAGGATAGTTTACATCTTTTGCGCCTTTTTAAAATTTAAAATAAAAATTTTTAAACATCAACTTCAAAAGGGTGTGAGAGGTATATATAATTACTTTATTTAATGCATAAATTTAAAAATTGGGGATCCCTGGGTGGCGCAGCGGTTTGGTGCCTGCCTTTGGCCCAGGGCACGATCCTGGAGACCCGGGATCAAATCCCACATAGGGCTCCCGGTGCATGGAACCTGCTTCTCCCTCTGCCTGTGTCTCTGCCTCTCTCTCTCTCTGTAACTATCATAAATTTAAAAATAAATAAATAAATAAAAATTAAAAAAATTAAAAAAATTTAAAAAAAAATTGGATGATCACCAGTCTAGAGCAGCAGTTCTCTAAACTGTGGTCCTTGGATGAGCAGGACTGTAAGTTCCTGTAAGCTCATCAGAAACACACATTCTCAGGCCCCACCCCAACATACCATGTCCTATAGAGCTCTCTGGGTGATTTTTATCCATGTTAAAGTTTGGAAGCCACTGGTCTAGACTACAGCAGTGGTTCTCAAAATTTGTTGTGTATCTGAATCACCTGAAGAGCTTCTCAAAACACCAGCTGCTGGACCCTCACCCCAGAGTTGCTCAGTCAAGTCTGAGACAGGACCCAAAACTGTACACTTCTGACAAGTCTCCCAGGTGACAGTGATGCTGAAGCTACTGTTCTGTGACCAGATTCTGGGAACCACTGGTCAGGAGGGCTGTGAAGCCACCGCCATATTTCCCTCAGTCAATGACCAACGGGTAATCCTGTTCCTGTATCTTCAGGGCCGGACCCTCTCAACAAGTTCCCAAGTTATCTGCCTTGTATACCTTCCTTCCTTCCTCACTCAAGTTCAAGTTCTAGGAGCTAAAGATCCATCTGACCCTTGCTCCTTGTTCATACCCAGCACCCAGGCACAATGTTTGCCTCACAGTGGGTACTAGGTCTTTACTGATAAACTGAGCAACTGCTGGATCCACCCCATGAAGTATCAGTGTTGGACAGCCTGACGTGGCTGAGGCTCTCACTAGAATAGCCTCAACCTCTTCACCTGGGTTCTCTCTCAAGTATGAAGAGCACTGAGA
The DNA here is from genome assembly GCF_905146905.1 of Nyctereutes procyonoides. Lineage (NCBI taxonomy): Eukaryota > Metazoa > Chordata > Mammalia > Carnivora > Canidae > Nyctereutes > Nyctereutes procyonoides. The sequence goes on along the minus strand of NW_026575140.1, from coordinate 58,157,509 downwards.
GCTCTGTGTCCCTGAGTGATGTAGCCTACCTACATATGTTACATATTACCATGAAGCTCAAAGACAAGGAAAATCCTAAATACTATATGTTTCAACATGTTCTAACAGCTTCATTCTTAACCCTAGCCTCTAAATAGGCTTTTAGTTTAAAGTGTAAATACAAATAAATTCAAGGTTTGTTCAATGATAAAATTAACATTGTACTACCAAGAAACTCAACATTTTAAGGCAGTCTTAGTATGGGGGGTTAGAGAGAGACTTAGGAACTTACCCTCTTTAGCCAAATATAACTCTTTAAATTTTGCTCTCTTTTGATTAAATTCTTGCTCAAGCTGCTGCTGTGCACGTAAAAATTCTGCATTAATTTTTTCCAATTCTGCTACCCGTTGCTGAAGAGAAACTGGAAAAAAAAATACTAGTTAACAAGTAATAACTTTTATTTATAAGTTAAGTTACAAGAATAAATTAGTTTTCTAGCTTCACATTTCTATAATAAAACAAGTACTCAATCTTCTTCCAAAGATCCAATATATTCTAGAAAATTCTAATTTTCACTTCTATTAAACTTAATACACACAATGCATCAATCATATAAAGTGCAACAGCATATATATAGAGAATCACATAAGGCAAATTTCCCAAAAGAGAGCTTTTAAAGTTCCTTTAAATAACTGACAGAATATCAATCTACTTCTGAAGTTATTAAATATTGGAGCATTTGGGCTATTTATCCCACAAATAAACCCACTGCCAATCTTGGTAGCTCTGCTTTATCTTAAGCATTATGAGCAAAATTTAACAGGTTCTCTGGTTAGGAAAGCCATACTAGCCTAAACTATTCTCCCAATTTCAAGATGACTCATTATCATTACACTGAAATCAAAATCAAAAACCTTTTCATAAAAAAAAAAACCTTTTCATACAGAAATGATACATAACTGTACATTACATATGAACTCTCAGTTACTGGGAAATTATCCATTTTGTAGATTCATGGTAACTGGGATGTGGCAGGGACTAGGACACATTTTGACTTGAGAGGCTACAATTTGGCCACAGCAGATTAAATAAATGCCTATTTTGTACAAACCCAGAGGTTCTTCTGGTTCAAGCAAGGGGTGGGAGATCCAGAAGTCCAAACTGCACCTCCTCCTCTGACTCAACAGCAACCCAGCCACAAAGCAATGACCCTAATTCCTCTGGAGGATACCTACTGGTACTAATGCCACCAGTGTCTAAACATTGAGGCCAGCGGAGGTCCCAGGTCTCTACTACAAACCAATCCAGATAATGATGATTTGCTTAAATTTTTAACATTTAAAATTTACAAATAACAATTTGTTTATTGCTTGCAATAAAATTTAAAATAACGAAATTAACAATGTTAATTTTAACATTTAAACTTAATGATCTGAAATTATCTCTGACGGTCCTACCGTCCCTTAACCCAGTCTGCAATTACAGTACACAGAAAAAGACTGGAAACAATGCACCGACAATTTATCTATGAGTAATAGATTTAGGCTCATTAATTTCTTCTGTGGTTTTTAAAGTTCTCTATAACTCTTCTGATAAAAATAACGAACTAAAATCAGCATCTAAAACCATGTTCAGGGACGCCTGCGTGGCTCAGGGGTTGAGTGTCTGCCTTTGGCTCAGATCACAATCCCAGGGTTCTGGGATCAAGTCCCACATCGAGCCTGTTTCTCTTTCTGCCTATGTCTCTGCCTTTCTCTGTCTCTCATAAATAAATAAATAAATAAATAAATAAATAAATAAATAAATAAATAAATAAATAAATAAATAAATAAATGGAATGGAGGAAGGAAGGAAGGAAGGAAGGAAGGAAGGAAGGAAGGAAGGAAGGAAGGAAGGAAGGAAGGAAGGAAGGAGAAAGAAAGAGAAAGAAAAAGAAAGAAAGAGAAAAAGAAAGAAAGAAAAAGAAAGAAAGAAAGAAAGAAAGAAAGAAAGAAAGAAAGAAAGAAAGAAAGAAAGAAAGAAGGAAAGAAAGAAAGAAAGAGGAGGGACTGCTGCTTTGAGCTTCACTATTTGCTATTAAAGGTAAGGGGTCATTTTGAGGACAAAGTAACCAGGGTCTTTAGGTCAAAGCAAAGAATGACTTCCGGTCATGTAAACATTTGATAACTTTTGGAGAAAAAGAAGCATGGAGAATCCACTGGGGGAATCTGTTGTTATCTCATACTTACTATCTGAAATCACAAAGGAAACTTGTTTATCTGTGCTATTTATTTGTCTTGGTGTTTTTATCGTCCAAATCCCAACTGTTAAATAAATAAGCTTTTCACTTAACATTTTAACATTGCTGGTATCTACTGATTACTGCATGAGGTCAGAAAGGACTCTGGGGAATCAAGAAAAAAGAAAAAGCAAGATCTCTCTGTCCTTCCTTCTTCCCTAACAAATATAATCCCAACTCCACTCCTACCATCCATCAAAACATGCACAAACGGGGATCCCTGGATGGCACAGCGGTTTGGCGCCTGCCTTTGGCCCAGGGCGCGATCCTGGAGACCTGGGATCAAATCCCACATCCGGCTCCCGGTGCACGGAGCCTGCTTCTCCCTCTGCCTGTGTCTCTGCCTCTCTCTCTCTCTCTCTGTGACTATCATAAATAAATAAAAATTAAAAAAAAAAGAAAACATGCACAAAAATGGCCATACCTTTCAATGTTATATTTAGGAACCGAAGCTAATGAATCAATAAAAACTAAAATGCAGCCAAGGGATGCCTGGCTGGCTCAGTCGGTTAAGTGTCTGACTTTTGATTTCGGCTCAGGTCATGATCTCAGCGTCCTGGGATTGAGCCCACATCTAGCTCTCTGCTCAGTGGGGAGTCTGCTAGTCTCCTTCTCCCTTTGCCTTTCCTCATGCACTCTCTTAAATAAATCAATCTTAAAAACAAAACAAAACTGCAGCCAAAATTAAGTGTGCTCTCACCACTCCCAACAGCCGTCCTGGCCAGAGCCAGTCTGTCCAGATACAGTCCACACCCACATGTCTTGCTGTCAGAGTCTCTAGCTTTGCGACAGCTTTCAATTCCAGAAATCATGATCCCTTTGAGGATATACCAACTCCCTTATTCTCATTTGTTTTTTTAATTAAAAAAATTTAAATCCATCGCAAGTACTTCTAACATAGTGCAATTCTACAACAAAGAAAAAGGCTAAATGACTTAAAAAAAAAAAAAAGAATGCCTCTACTGCTATTTCTGGAAAAATCAATTCACCTTTGCATAAGACAGCAGAAAGTTTAGAAATAGGCATATCCTAACACACTAGCATCCAACCACAAATCAAACCAAAAACAGCTCTCACCACACTAAATATTTTACTATATTTCTAACGTGGTCACCAAGTTCACAATAATTAGCTCATGTTGGAAGTTCTTAGCCTGTCATTTAGAAAAAAAAAACTGATAAATGTTAGCTGTCATTATTAAATTAGTTGTGTTTATTTAACAAATAAAGGGAAAAGGCAGAGTGATCAGGTGCCTTTGTATGTAGTCACAGAAGACCAGAAGTCACTCTAGCCTCATGATCCTGACTCAGTTCCCATGCTTAGACTTCCAGCTCAGACTCTTCCCTATCTTCACAGCACCATGAACAAAAAAAAATTCAGTGCTAATGCCGGCCTTCAACAATATTAAGCCTTCTGTCAACTCAGCAGTTGAGAGCTATCAGTATCTCAGCCTTCCTTAACCACTGCACACATTCTGCACATTGTTACTTTCATCTGGATATTAAGAAAAGGTGGGCACCTAACTAGCTTGATCGAAACTGTGTGAGACTTGATCTCAGGGCTGTGAGTTCAAGTCCCACATTGGATTTAGAGGTTACTAAAAATAAAATCTTGGGGCATTCAGGTGGCTCAGTCAGTTGAGCATCTAACTCTTGATTTCAGCTCAGATGGTAATCTCAGGGGTTGTGAGACTGAGTCCTGCTTTGGGCTACATGCTCAGCCAGAGCCTGCTTGAGATTCCCTCTCTGCCTCTGCATACTCCTGTCCACACATTCATACTCTCTCTCTAAAAAAATTTTAAAAAACAAAACAAAAAGAAAGGGGAAAATCTTATGCAATGGCTACTTTTAATGCTTGATACCCAAAGGGAAAAATTATTACATTAATTACTCAAAATATATGAAATAAGCAACTACAAAGAAAGGAAAAAGAAAAAAAAAGGAAAAAGAAAAAAGAGTAATACGGTAAATAAATGAAGGAAAGACTCAATAATTCTTAGATATATCTCCTTCCCTAATCCTGATATGAATGAGAACATGTAATAACTTAACATTTTTAAGTCCCTTGGGACCCCTGGGTGGCGCAGCGGTTTGGCGCCTGCCTTTGGCCCAGGGCACGATCCTGGAGACCCAGGATCGAATCCCACATCGGGCTCCCGGTGCATGGAGCCTGCTTCTCCTTCTACCTGTGTCTCTGCCTCTCTCTCTCTCTCTCTGTGTGTGTGACTATCATAAATAAAAAAATAAAAATGAAATAAAAAATTAAAAAGTCCCAAGCCGTGACCCACTATTACATTCCTCTAACACTCTATTAAGCTTGATGCAACAGAGGAACAGAGGAACACATGCAACAGAGGAAAAATAGTCTAAGTCAAATACTACTATCATCAGAATCTTTTTGTTTAAAGTTGTTCAAGATCCAAGAAAATACCTAAAAAAAAAAAAAGACATAACTTCAGTAGAACAAAAGAATCTGAACACTTTCTGTAACACAAAAGTCTTAATTCCTGTATCATTGGGTAAAATGAACCCATTAAATATGATAGGAATATCCATCCAATGGAATAATATCAAGCCAAAAAAATTATATCAAATAAAAAAGAACAAGATACAAAATTACACAACACAATCTGAGCTATGCAAAAACACATAAAAAAAGACTGGAAAGAATATGCCAAATTACATTTAGAGTGGTTGTCTCTCTGAACCAAAGGGTAATTACAATAATAAATTACATTGATTACACGGATTTACATTTTAAAAGTAATGAAGTACTTCATCTTTTTAGTTTTAATCATTATAACTGTATCTTATACTGTATGTCTCAATCTCTCTGTTCATGAAAAGTGCACATAATTTTTCTTCAGTGGTCTCAAAATGTTTTAAACACATTAAATAATCGGTTTTTTAATAAGCTACAATTAATTTTCCCAGGACAAACAATTTGCTAAAATACATAAATTTCCTTAAAAAAATAAAAAATAAAAAAAAAAATAAATCCTCTTAGGGCAGCCCCGGTGGCGCAGCGGTTTAGCGCCGCCTGCAGCCCAGGGTATGATCCTGGAGACTCTGGATCGAGTCCCACATTGGGCTCCCTGCATGGAGCCTGCTTCTCCCTCTGCCTGTGTCTCTGCCTCTCTCTCTCTGTCTCTATGAATAAATAAAATCTTTAAAAAATAAAAAATAATAATTAAAAAAAACCCTCAACTTCTGTTTCAGAAGTGGCCTTCCAGGGATGCCTGAGAAGCTCAGTGCTTGAGCATCTGCCTTTGGCTCAGGGCATGATCCTGAAGTTACAGGATCGAGTCCCGCATTGGGCTCCTTGCATGGAGCCTGCTTCTCCTCTGTCTGCCTACGTCTCTGCCTGTCTCTCATGAATAAATAAAATCTTAAAAAAAAAAAAAAAGTGGCCCACCAGCTAGCAAATTGCCTTCTCTTGGTGCTTTAAAAACTCATTATGCACAACTTTTAGGAATTACTAAAAGTGAGTATTATCACACTCAATGTCTCCACTAAGCTGTGCTTCATTTAAGCTAATACTTAAGTAAATCAACAAGTACTTAGAGCAAGCCTCACAGAGAGAGGGGAGAAGAATAGCAGAGCAGGTGGGGCTAGCCAGGATGACCCATCCCAGACAAGCAATTCACAAGCAGGTACCTGGGTACCGGTTACCAATGGTTTCACAGCATTAGAGAAAACAGATGTGGCAACTGGGAATCACTCTGTCCATATGACTGAAGAATCATAATTCTTTAGTACAACAGAAAGCAGTCATTTCACTTCACATAATCTCATTTCACTTTATAGATCTCCCAAACCTCTGACTTCAGCAACTTTAAAAAATGGCATCCTTAAACCTTGCCTGGATAAACCAGTTCTGAAACAGAGTAACATCTGGTTAATAAGTCTACACAGAACAGCTTCTTAGCCCTTCCTTATGTGAATCAAAGTGAAAAACCTGACTTTGTCTTACCTTATTTTTCTTTTTTTCCAACTCTTAAAGCAATTAGGTATCAAAATACTTAAAATAAAAGAACACTTTTAAGATCAAGACTTTCAAATAAGAAAGCCAACTGTTTCCTACATAAAGGTTAGTGGGTATTTGTGTAAACCACTTGCAGATGTTATTAAGAATCCGAGGAAGATACTATGTGAGAGGGAAAACAAGATAATGAAACAGTATTAAGGAAGAGATTCTTCAAAAAAATAGAAATGAATTAAAGAAAAGAAACTACAGAAAACCTGATTTGGGGGTGAGGAGTAGAGGTAAGAGGAATCAAGACATAAGAATATGTTCTCATTTTCATCCTCCCTAAAGATACTGATGATCAAAATTAATTAACAGCCACTAGGCACCTGCAGTGTGGATAGAATCTTGTGGGGTCTAATGTTTAATTCTAGGTTACTGAGAACAATCACAGGATCATAGTTTTGCAAAGATTTTAGATTATTCTAGTCCAGTGTATTTTGGACTGAGCCTCAATCCACTAATGAGCTGTTAAATTTAGTGATTAGCAACCAGCTTTCTAAAACTAGTGAAATAGGGATCCCTGGGTTACTCAGCGGTTTGGCACCTGCCTTTGGCCCAGGGTGCGATCCTGGAGTCCTGGGATCGAGTCCCACATCGGGATCCCGGCAATGGAGCCTGCTTCTCCCTCCTCCTGTGTGTCTGCCCCTCTCTCTCTCTCTATGTCTATCATAAATAAATCTTTAAAATAAATAAATAAAACTAGTGAAATATAATAAAAATATCAGCAACATACTTAATTTGGGTATATGTTATTTCATGAAATCTTTATTTCAGATGCTCACACATTTATACTGGATTATAACAGGAAATGTGTTTCTTACTATAAACGGGTCAAGATAGTCTGAGACTCCTCTCCTATTCCTAACTCATACAGGACTCCACTCCTACAACACATGTGACAAGTGGTCACATGGCTTCCACATGAACCTAAAGCTAGTAACACATTCCATTGCTGCCAGCAGCCAGTTCCACTGTTGACAGATACTAGATTATCCTCCCTCCTACTTTGGATAACTGGTTTATCTGTGAGAAACACCTCTTTTTTAGGAATACACACCCAAATTAGCTTCCTTAGAGATCTTAGTTCTGCCCTACAATTAGGAACGTGTCTAATATCTGCTATCTCACACCTGTCCTCTCCTTTTCCTCCAGGTGAAACACCTCTGGACCCTTTAATAATGTCTAAATTCTTCACTATCTCAGTTGCTCTCCCTGTATACTACAGTCAGTCAGAATTCCATATAAACTAGGACACTCTGACCCTAACACATTACAAACACAGAGTTTAGCAGAAACACTGTATCTGGAGGCAATTCCCTTAAGAACATACTACAAACTGGCCCTAGTGTTATTTGGCCACAACCCAAACTTTCATTCTTAACCCACAAGATTAACATAATCTAACACTGTCCTTAAACCCCTTTTGGTTGAACTTCAATTAAGCCAACTCTCCCTCCAACCAAGTTTTTAAGTTAGAGAGAGAGAGCAGTTGAGCATCTCACTTGAGATCTGGGTAGAGGTTGATGCCGATTTATCAGATTGCTCTATTAGCTACATATTCATTCCAACTATCATTAGTAATCACATTTTTTCATCTTATCCATGACTTGGTAACAGTGTAGTCAAATACTTCATTAAAAGGCAAAGATAAACTATCTACAATTTTGGAGTCAGAGAACTGTGCTTCAACCCAAAGCCGAGCTTTCATTTTATGAAGTGGGGCAAAAGTTCAACCATTCCAAGATGTCATTAAAATAAAGATGACACCAACCACTTCGAAGAGTATCACATGCTCTGAGGATTAGAAATGCCATTGTACAAAAGCAACTCACATATAACAAGCACTCAAATGACAGTTACTGTTAACTTCAGAATTTAATAGTTGTAAGTTCAAAATTCTGCTAAAAACAAAATAGAGGAGGTACCTGGGTGGTTCAGTCAGTTAAGTATCTGACTTAAATTCAGCTCAGGATGTGATCTCAGGGTTGTGAGATTCAGCCCAGCACTGGGCTCCCCACTCAGCAGAGTTGGCTGGAGACTCTCTCTTTCCCTCTTCTTCTGTCCCTCCCCCACACCCTCTCTCTAATAAATAAATAAATCTTTTTTTAAAAAAATAGAGATGTTCATTTGGCTCAACTTGTTCTAGAGATTCTTCCTAGTGATAACCACAAAATCACTTTATTTCCTAAAATTCTCATAAACCACTTGTTAAATAATGTATTCTTTTTTTAAATGTTACAGAAATTATATTTAAGCAAAATTTTCAATTGAGACAAATATGTAAACAAAGCTTTCACAAAAAGTAAAAAGTACAGAAGTAACTATGAACACAAAACAATGGGGATTTCAGTGAATATTCAGAAGGGAAACAATGAAGTATTAACCATATTCCAGGCTCTATTCCTACATTACTCTAAGCCCATAAAGTTATGTCCCACCATGCGTTCCCATTTGACATACAATCTATACCATGAAAAAAGTCTCAAAAAGTTGTCAAACAAGGATAACTTCAGAAATAAGCCAATCATATGGGTGAAATAAACTCTAAACATTTCTGAATACTAGTCAAGATATATGATACAGTTCAGACACCATTATGTAAGTTTTACCAGGTAATCTTTAAATCACCTTAATCTCCAATTACATTTAGTCCAATTAGTGTAACCGTCAAATGCTGATGTTCAACAGTGGATTTAAGTATGCATGGATAAAGATGGACTGGTAGCTACTCAAGCTGTACTGTTTCCCAACTGTTGCACACATCACAGAATGCCAAGCCACGTGAAAAAGCACAACTACCACTAGACTGATTAGCAGATATATTTCCTAACTCTGCATATTTAAATATTTTAGCTACTACTTACAAGACAAAAGTCACTCAAAACTTAGTATCAGGCTTACTTAACAAAATGGCAAAAAGAATTCAGCTTTCTGCCTATAAACTCTAGTGGCATTCATAAGTAGAGCTGTATAATGTCACTTCACAACTTGGATTGGGACTCTAAAAATTCACTGTCAGTGAAGTTAAATTCAATCCTTATTTTGGGTTTGAATTTACCAAGTGTTGGTAAGGCTGCTGGTGGGAGTGCAGAACAGTACACATCACTTTGGAAAAGCTTGGCTGTGTCTCATAAATGCACACTTACCATATGATCCAGCAATCCTACAAATAAAAACACATTTCCACACAAAGATTTGGATACAAATGCTCTTGGCAGCTTTACTCACAACAGCCAAAAACTTGGAAATAATCCAAACACCCACTATAAATGGACAAATAATGATGTTTCCACACAATGAAAGGCTATTCAGCAACTACAGGAATGCCTACTCACACACTGAATAGGCACGAATCTCAAGCGCGTCATGCCAAGTGAAAGACACCAAACACAAAAAGTATGATCCCACTTACATGAAATTCTAGAACAGACAAAACCATAGTGACAGCAGACCAGTGCTTCCCCAGAAGCAGAGGTAGCAGCTAAACTGCAAAGGGCATCAACATAATTTTGGCACGTAAAATGTTCTAGAACATGACTATGGTGATGGTTACAGAACTGCCTATGTTTGTGAAAACTCATGGATCTACACAAAGTGACTAAATTTCAGTGTATGCAAACTATTTTAAAATCAACTTTACTGAGGCAGGAGTTAAAAATCACAAGAATAAATTAGGGCTTGGCAACACATGTGATCTCGTCAGGCCAATTTTATCATCCTCATAGCACTTATCACTCACTATCTGAAGTTATTTCTCTGGATATTTAAATATTGTTCCTTACCAGAAACAGTGAAACATACTTTTATATCATGCTCACTGCTACCTTTCCAACACCTAAAACTGCAGCTGGCACACAGAAGGAGTCCACCTAAGCACTTACTAAATAGAAACATGTATAAAGAAGTAAGCTGCTATGGCTAAAATCCACCCATACAGGACATTAGCCACGACTGGGAAAGACAGCAGGACTTGGAGAAGCAAAGGAGAAAAGACCATTCCCCTGGGAATAATCCAAGACAGAGGGAGCAAGGCCCCAAGTATTTGTATGTAGGAGGGAATGAACAAACATCTCTGATTTGCAGAAAACAGTCACTTCCTCCACACAGCACAGGAGTCCCCTTGGGCTCCGTCTTGGGTTGTGCTTTCCACTTCAAAGTCCACTAGCCCCACAAGGCTACTGAAAACCTGAGAAGTGACTGGGTTAGGTATGTTAGATTATGAAATAAATATGGAATTTTGAAATCTTTGAAAAATATGCCTCAACTCTTATAGGGATCACATGTAAAAATAACATCTCAAATATGCTGCAGTAAATAAAATACATTATTAAAATTAATGTCCATGGAAAGTTGTACATGAACGTTCATAGCATTAATCATAATAGCCAAAAAAGGAAACCCAATGTTCATCAACTAATGTCTAGACCAACAAACTGTGGTATTCGTGCAATAGAATATTATTTATCCATAAAAAGGCACAAAGGACAGGGCACTGGCTGGCTCAGTCAGAAGAGCATTCAACTCTTGATTTCAGGATTGTGAGTTCGAGCCCCATGATGGATGCAGAGATAATTTAGAAAAGTAAATAAGCGGGACAATAAGCGGATGGGTGCAGAGATAACTTAGAAAAGTAAATAACGCTCAGCGGTTAAGCACCTGCCTTTGGCTCAGGGCGTGATCCTGGATCCTGGAGTCCCGGGATCAAGTCTTACATCGAGCTCCCTGAATGGAGCCTGCTTCTCCTCCCTCTGCCTATGTCTCTGCCTCTCTCTCTCTCTGTCTCTTGTGAATAAAATAAAATCTTTAAAAAAAGGAGTGGGGGATCCCTGGATGGCTCAGCGATTTGGTGCCTGCCTTTGGCCCAGGGCGTGGTCCTGGAGTCCTGGGGTCAAGTCCCGTGTCAGGCCCCCTGCGTGGAGCCTGCTTCTCCTTCTGCCTGTGTCTCTGCCCCCCGCCCCCATGTCTGTCTGTCATGAGTAAATAAATAAAATTTTAAAAAAAAGGAAAAAATGAAAAAAGAAAAAAAAAGTAAATAAGCCTAAAATAAAAAGAACAAAGTACTGATACACACTGTAAGAGAGAGGACCCCTGAAAACAGTGTACTGAGAGATACCAGACACCCACAGCTAAACAAAGTAGGATTCTGTTTATAAGCAATGCCTGAAAACAAGGAGATCCAGAGAGACTAAGTAAAGCTAGGAAAGCAGGTGCCAGGGGCTGCAGGAGGGCAGGACGCTGCGGGTGGTGTGGGGATTCTTTCTGGGGTGGGAAATTGTTCTAGGGTTAGTGGTAATGGGTGCGTGGCTATGTGGAAATTTTAAAAACTGGCAAACTGCATACTTTAAATGGGTGAACTTGATGGCATGTGAAGAGAATCTCAATAAAACTGTTGTTTTAAGAAGTTAATGTCACCTGCTCTTCCGTTTGGAGGTTTTGTTCAGTTTTCTACTCTCTGAACGTGGCTACTAGAAACAGCTGTCACAGTCTTTGGCTCATGTTACGTCTCAGTGGGCCGGCATTGCTCCAGAGGGTTTGCTGGCACCCTGCATATTCCAAGCGTGCATCTTGACCACCAATTCTCCTACCCTCTTCAGTTCTCCCAACCTGCCAGCCTGCTTCTAATATCCCCATCCTCTGCAGCTGACTTGGACCCTCAGGTCAGTTATCCTAAAACCCTAGATTCCCTTCTTCCGTGCTCTTACAGGAGCTCGGTGCTACTGAGTGGCACACAGACTGCTGCTGCTCTAGTGAGGTTCAAAGTCTGTGCCAGAATATAAGACTGGCTAAGCCACGGAGCACACTGCTCAAGCCAGCAGGCACTGTTTGATGATGGACGCCATGCACGAACCTATGTTGTGGTATAAGCTCTTGATCTCCTCGCAGACACCGCTGTAGTAGACAACTGCCATATCCATGGCTGCCCATCATCTTTTCCATGGTCTTTCGACATTTAAAGACCATTCCGTTTTATGAGTTGCAGCTCCCCCAAACAGAAATCAAACACAAATGCCCAATCTCCCTTGAAACAATGCTGGCATGTCATCTAAGCTCCTCCAACCAGACACACATGAACACTCAGAACTGAGCAGTGGAAAGAGAGGTTTCATTCTCGCTCCTGAGAGGCTCTCAGCAGCTTCCCAGGGTGACAGGTTCAGTTCCTGGAGCAGAAACAGCATCAGTGTGAACAGCAATAGCACCTGTATGAAAGTGGGGCTCCAGATGCTCAGCAGCAACAGAGAAAACAACTTTTATCAGGCCACTTTTGTGGCAGCTTCTGGCTATTCCTTCAAACTTAGTCAAGAGCAATGATTCTCAAAGTGTGGTTCTAAGACCAGAGTCACTCTCACCTGGGAAATTGTTAGACGTGCAAATTCTCAGATCCCACCCCAGGCCCTCTTGAATCAGAAATTCTGGGTGTGGGGCCCAGAAATGTGTTTTAACAAGCCCTTCAGATTCATGCTGATGTCTGAGAAACAATGGCCGAGAATTTATTTCTCCCTGCCCTCCCAATGACCTTGCAAACTATACCCTCTTATCTTCTCAAAAAGCTCCTTGTATCCTTTTTCTTTTTTAAATATTTTATTTATTTGTTTGTTTATTTATTTGACGGGGAGAGAGAGAGAGAGAGAGCGCGCCTACAAGTGGGGAGAAGGGCAGAGAGAAGCAGACTCCCCACCGGGCAGGGAGCCCCACACGGGACTCTATCCCACGACCCCGAGATCATGGTCTGAGCTGAAGGCAGATGCCTAAACAACTGATCCACCCAGGGGCCCTTAGTTCCTTGTATCCTTAAAACAAACTGTTTGGTTTGCAACAAAGAACACTGAGTGAAACACACTACACTCACTCCCACCATCATGCTTCTAGAGACGGCTCATAGGGTGCTAGGTACTGATTTTTTTTAATCCACAAGGAATTAACATTGGTTAGAAAACCGGAAACACTCCGGAAAAATCTGTATATAATCAACCACACTATGTAGAGGGCACATAAGGACTTCCTCCCAAAGAGTACAATCTGGAAAGGCACCACAAAGAGACGAAGAGGAAGACAGAGAAGGTGGAAGAGGGGAGGCAGGGAGAGAAACTTCAGTTTCTTGAAACTAATAAACATGACCCTCAGCAGGGTAGTCAAGGCTAGCATGAGCAGCACTAACACCAACAGATCCCAGTGAGAGTGTGCCCCTGTGATACAGCGCGAAGGACATGGCACTTTACCTGTGTGGTGGCCTCCCCAAAACCCACAATGGTCGTGTAATCATGAGAAAAATGAAGGTTCCAATGGAGGGTCATTCTACAAAATACCTGACAGTACTCAACACTGGCAAGCTCATCAAAAAGACAGAAAAACAGTCAGTCTAGAGGAGCCTGGAACCCAAGGAGACACAGTGACTAACTGACGTGGTCACCAGACAGGACGGAGGCACTCTAAAAGGACACTGAGAAAATGCTAAGGCACTCTGAATAAACTATGGACTTCAGTTAGGAAGAATGTATCACTATTAAGTTCATTACTTCTGATAAATGGACCATACTAAAACACGTTAGTAACAAAGAAAATTGGACATGCAGCATGAACTGCTCTGTACTGTCCAACTCTTCTGTTAAGTCCAAAACTATCCTGAAATAGACTTTATTTTTTTAAATGCTATTGATTAACTTTGGTTTTCAAATTCAAAAACATGAACTCCTTTAGTAGAGCTGTAGAGGCCTGGCCACGCTGACCACCCAGCAAAGAACCCCTCTACACACCATCACCACCATGCCCTCCACCGCAAGTCTTCAGGTTCCATAGGAACGAAAACTCATGCATTTCAATGCTTGGCTCAGAAGTAGGCTCCTCTCCCCATCCAACTCAATACAGGACTCTGCAAGATCCGATTTTATCTCCCAATAACCCTTCGTTTACTTGGAGTCAGAGAACACAGGATATGGGAAAAGCAGCATTCAGGCAGGAATGCAGAGTACAGCCATGTAGGTGAGAAATAGATACACTGACAGGGAGGAGGACAGAGAACAGTAACTAGAACTGAAATTTCGTACCATTTAGTAGAAAATAAACAAATCCTACTTTAAAATTCAGCAGCACTGAAAAAGTCACCAGGTTACAGCTCAGCCTTAAAATTGATGTTCAAAAAAAAAAAAAAACTGATGTTCATAATAATAAATCACTGATGAAAGATTTAATGATAGGAGTGCCTGGGGAGCTCATAACCTGAGCCAAAGGCAGACGCTTAACCCACCTAGATGCGCTGAGATGGTCTTCAAATATCAAAACAAAACCACCACACACACCAAAAACCACAGAACCAAAAAAAAAAAAAAAAAAACCTCAATCTGAGTATAACTTTAGACCAAACTTCCAATTTAGAGGAAACACAGAAGACAGAAGAACATGAAGAACGCCAAAATATGGATGCAATGAGGAAGTTACAGGGGTGAGTGTGCCACAGGAGGGACTTTTTCAACAAAGAAACTATAAGGGGGGAAAAAGAGACAAGACAGATCAACCAAATTTAATGGCTCTTATTTTGGATCCTGATTTGAACAAACTCAATTTCTTAAATTGAGACAACTGAGGAACTGTCCACCCTGACTGGGTATTTTGTGATAAAGAATGACTGTTGGGACAGCCCCGGTGGCCCAGTGGTTTAGTGCCGCCTTCAGTCCAGGGTGTGATCCTGGAGACCGGGGATCGAGTCCCACATCAGGCTCCCTGCATGGGGCCTGCTTCTCCCTCTGCCTGTGTCTCTGTCTCTCTCTCTCTCTCTCTCTCTCTCTCTCTCTCTCTCTGCGTCTCTCATGAATAAATAAAATCTTTAAAAAAAAAGAAAAAAAAGAATGACTGTTAACTGTTCTTAAAGTGAGATAATAGTATTGTGGCTATGTTTACATAGATACTGAAATGTTTCCAAATGAAATCAGAGATGTCTGAGATTTGCTATTTAAAAATCCAGGAAAGGAGAATAGAGAGGGGATTATAGATGAAACAAGACTGGCTACACATTGACAGCCATGACACATGGAGGGCAGTAGGTCTACCTATTAATCTTTTTACTTTTTAAGTGTTTAAAATGTTCCACATAAAGGACTCTACGGTTAATTTATTTTTTTTTTAAGTCTTGCCTCTTCTGTGTTTGAAGGCTTACCACCTCTAAGTTAGCTGAAAAATAATATACCCATAAAACATCATTCCAGGGAGCGTGGGTGCCTCAGTTGGTTGAGCATCCAACTCTTGATTTCAGCTCAAGTCATGATCTCAGGGTTGTAAGACTGAGCCCTGCTTCGGGCTCCGGGCTGAGTGGGGAATCAGCTTGCCCCTCCTTCCCCTTGCACTCCTCTCTCTCTCTCTTAAAAAATCATCCCTCCACCATTCCAGATAATGGGACATTATACATATTCACACATGTAATTCACAATGGAGAACTATTTAATAAAAAATTTGTTTCTGGGGATTCCTGGGTGGCGCAGCGGTTTGGCGCCTGCCTTTGGCCCAGGGCGCAATCCTGGAGACCTGGGATCGAATCCCACGTCGGGCTCCTGGTGCATGGAGCCTGTTTCTCCCTCTGCCTGTGTCTCTGCCTCTCTCTCTCTCTCTCTCTGTGTGACTATCATAAATAAATTTAAAAAAAAATTTAAAAAAAATTTGTTTCTGATTACCAATTCCTTTAGTATAAAATGGTCATTGGTTTAGAATATATGTATTTTTTTAATTTGACAGAAAGTGAGCAAACATAAGCAGGGGGAGGGGAAGGGAGGGAGAAGGGGGAGGGAAAGGGAGAAGCAGACTCCTCACCAAGCAGGGAGCCCAATGTGGGACTCGATCCCAGGACCCTGGGGTCATGACCTGAACCAAAGGCAGCCACTTAACCAACTGAGCCACCCTGGCATCCTGGTTTACAATATTCTTAAGATTTATCATTGATAGGGGAAAAGTCAAACCTGTCTTAGAATCATGTTTTATTATACTGTACATTCAAATTCCCTATGTACACATTGTCCTTCATCATAAGACAGAAAATCTAAAATGTAGATGTCATTTCCTATCTTCCTATACTTCTGTTGTAAAAAGGCCACATATAGCTACAAAATTGATGTCAGAGTTATTTATTAGAAAAAAGTTCTCCATAAATATAATAAAACACAAGGGTTTATAGTTTATTTATAAGGAAAGTTGAATGCATTATTTATGAGCTTTTCAGAAAAGAAACATCAAGGTCATACATAAGAGGGATCAAATTTTTGATAAATAGCTATCCTTGCCTACAAGTAGATAAAGAAAATTAATGATATGTCCTGAAAAGGGAACATGAAAAACCTACAGGTTAAACATTTCAAGGAGAAAGCAATGATGTTAAAATTAGCAGGGGTGGGGGAAGTCCAAATACCCTCCAAGGCCTAGACAGATCTCCCTGTCACTATAGGTAATTAACAGGGGAGATTAACATAGGAGACTCATGCATCACATAAGTGGGAATTACAAACAGGTGTAATTGTAACCTCATGGGGTGTTCTCTCAGTCACACTGTTTATTTACGTGTTAAAATTCATTACTTAATTATAAATTATTTTCCTTTACACTAAGGGCCTTACACTGCTAGATTTTTTTAATCATATGTATAATTTTATGGCAGAATGGTAAAGAGGCATTCTAGAGCATTTTTTTTATAAATGGTTCTCAACTGGAGATGACTCTGACTCCCCAAAGAACACGTGGCAATGTGGGAAACGTTTCTAGTTGTCACAACCTGAGGGGAGGGTACTGATATCTACTAGGTAGAGGCCAGAGATGCTGCTCCACATCCTACAATACCAGGACGGCCCTCCACAACAAAGCACTTTCCAGCCCAAGAGGTCAACAGTGACAAAGGTGAGAGAACTGCTATAAACTCACAGGGCTGAGACCTTCAGACCCAGAATGATGGTCAAGAAAAGTGAAGAGTCCCTCCCATCCTAAAGTTCTGAGGTTCATCCAGCCCAAATCTACAATGAGTCCCTAAAGTTCTGCCAGTTTCCTCCCATGCTCACTTAGCATTTGCACAGGTGCTTCTCAACACTCTCAATCTCACAAGAAAATGAAGTAAGGGGCGCCTGGATGGCTCAGTCAGTGAAGCATCTGCTTTCAGCTCAGATCATGATCTCAGGGTCCTGGGATGGTGCATCAGGCTCCTTGCTCAGCAGGGAATCTCCTTCTCCCTCTCCCTCTCCCTCTCCCTCTACTATTCCCCCTGCTTGTGTGTGCACACATGCTTTCTCTCTGTCAAATAAATAAAATCTTAAAAAAAAAAAAAAAGAAAGAAAATGAAGTTTGATTTAAATACTGGAGAAATCCAAGAAAGACACAACAATCCTATCAAAACTATGCAAACACTGCATATAAAAATATTCATGGGTGTTTTTCAGAGTTTAAAAAACTTTTTTTTTTTTAAGCAGGAAGACAGTGCAAAAAGAAGTAATTAGATTTCTTGTTCCAAATTCAACCAGATCACTCAGTAACAAACAAAAAGGTTTTCACTTTCATATCACTAAACAAGAAATACTCTGGTGATAGGAATAAGAAGGCTTCATCCATTAAAACTCTTCTTTAAAAAAAAAAAAGGCGGCTGCATCCACGAGTGTCTTCTGTACAACTTTTAGGATCTTGAAAGAGTAAACATGGTCTACAGGTATGTGATGTTTCTTTCCATCAACATCACAGTCCAATCAGGTACCAGCACCACCCACCCCAATCCCATCATTCGTTCTTCTTTGCTCACTTTGTGAAACTAATTCAAATTTACGGCAACAAAGTTTCATGCACACACACAAAAAATATCTAGACTTGTTAGAATAATGTCTTTGTAAGAAAAGTTCTTAACGATCAATAAAAAAAATAAATATTATTTAATGGTTAAAGGATAAAGATATATCATTTGCAAAAGAACTCCAAAAATCAACAGAAATCAAAGAGATGCAAATCTGAACAATACTGTTCACCAAAACTAGACAACATTTTTGTGGATTTTTTCTTAAATAGGCTCCACACCCAGCATAGAGCCCAACCTGGGGTTTGAACTCACAATCCTAAAATCAAAACCTGAGCTGAGACCAAGAGCGGACACTTAACCAACTGAGCTACTCCCCCAGGTGTCCCTGTGGATTTTTTTTTTTTTTTTTTATGAAAGAAACCACCACCTAGTGTTGGCATGCACCTGTACTGCTGGTGGAAACACAAAGAACTACAACCTTAAAGGATGCTAATTAATGTTTATTTTCCATACATTATAATGCTTTGACATCATGGGGCCCTGCTAGCCAGGAAAAGTCTGCCGCTCCCAGGGTTAGCCAGTCCCTAGAGATAATAAACAACTCACCTATGAACATGCCTATCACATGCAAACCAACTAAACCCAAGTCCACACTACAACCACCTCATTTATCTAACTCTTAACATACCAAGCCAGTACTTCCCCTGCCCTAAAATCACCCCATGGCCAGGATCAGAAAACCAGAGCCCACTACATTATTCAAACTATGCAAGCCTAACCTTATTCAATCTTGGGTCCTCTGCCCCACCTATTCCTTACCAGGGGAACCACTATAGAGGCTCTAGGCCATGCCTTCCCCGGGCTCCTTCTGCCCCCTAACCAACCCTGCTAGTCTCCCATGTGACCCTGTGTGGCATGGCATGTCCACCCACACTGAAAACTGTAAGTAATAAACTCTTCTTTCAAAGGCAGTTGTCTGTCACCTTACCATACCTGATTAAAACAAATCTAGGGTATATTTCAAGACAGGTGGACTATGTGGCAGTCAACAGCAAAAGTCTTAAAAGTTTGTATATTCTTTAACTAGGCAATGTCACTGCCAAGACTTTATCCTAAAGAAGGAATCATACATACGGGTAGACTTAATTATAAGGATACTGACTATACATACCATCAATTAAAATTCCAAAACATCAAAAATAAGTCAATATCTAACAATAGAAAAATGACAAAAAATTATGAAAGAGTTTTACAAGTTTCAAGATGAAACTTCAAAGAGAACATAAGTTCTATCAGATCTACAGGAAATAAACATTTCCTACATTATTTAAACTTCCCCCAGTATAGTAAAAGAATGTTTCCCAATTTATTTTACCAGACTAGTATAATCAAGATAGCAAAACCCAAGGTAGTTCCAAAATGGAAATACAGGCCAACTGCACCTATGAATAGAATTGCAAAAAAAATTAAACCAAATCTAGCTACATACTAGAAAAACAGTCCATCACAACCAATTGAGTTTATCCCAAGTATACAAAAATCTGTCCAACATTAGGAAATACATTAATCAATTTTGTTAAAGAAACCAAAAAGACCTACAGTCTCAGTGAATACAACAAAAAGAAAAAAAAGTAAAGCAACTGAAGAATAAATAACTATGGGAAACAGAGAATGCCCAATATAAGGATGATCCACGTGCCTAAGGTAGAGAATACAACAAAGTATTTTCAAAGAAAATACTGAAAGACTTAAAGGAATAAATATTCCCAAAAGGTAATCAGAACTGCATCGGCAAGAAAGAAAATAATTACGATGTGAGCAAACCGGCTCAGGTAGGAGGAAAGTGGAGAAGAAAAGAAATTGGGCCCTTGGCCATCCCTGTGCAGTGGAACCAGCCCTGGACTGCTTTACTTCCGACCTGGTTATGCAAAAACAATGAATCCTGTACTTGCTTAAGCCACTAGGGACTGGATTTCCAACTGCTCTAAGACAGAAGTATTCAGAATGCATAAGAATACATCAAAATGTAAATGTATCAGTTGTACCAAACTTGAAATATACAAAACTTTTTAAACAACAGAGATTTACTGAGGGAAGTATCTGCATAAATCTCTAGAGATCTATGTTGTCAGGATGTTTACTACAGTGCTATCTGTAATAGGAAAAAATTTTAAACTTAAAAATTCACTGAGATAATTAAACATATTATGAAATCCATACAATACTATGCAATCATTAAAAATAACACTATTTAGGGGCAGCCCGGGTGGCTCAGCGGTTTAGCGCCGCCTTCAGCCAGGGCCTCATCCTGGAGACCCAGGATCGAGTCCCACGTCGAGCTCCCTGGAATGGAGCCTGCTTCTCCCTCTGCCTGTGTCTCTGCCTCTCTCTCTCTCTGTCTCTCATGAATAAATAAATAAAATCTTTAAAAAAAATAACACTATTTAATAGTACATCATGAACATTTCTTCATGTAAATGGGAAGAGCAGCCTATAAAAGTACAATTTTTTATTAAATTGTAAAGAGTTGGGACGCCTGGGTGGCTCAGCAGTTTAGCACCTGCCTTCGGCCCAGAGCATGATCCTGGGGTCCCGGGATCAAGTCCTGCATCGGGCTCCCTGCATGGAGCCTGTCTCTCCCTCTGCCTGTGTCTCTGCCTCTCTCTCTCTCTCTGTCTCTCTCATGAATAAATAAAATCTTAAAAAAAATTTTTTAAGAGTTTTTTCATATGTTTTACTATGCCTATAAAAATTCTGGAAAGATTATACACCAAAATGTTAATGGAAATTATCTTAAGCAATCATTATTTTATTCTTAATGCTTTTCTGCATTTTCTGAACTGTTTGCAATAAGCAGCATAAATTTTGTCTAAAATTATAAAATAATTATTTGCAAAAAGAAAATTAATGACTTAAATACAAGATATAAAATACCTAACTTGACAAACAGCTCATATAAGAAAGAACTTAGGAATTCAAATGACATTGGAAAAAAAACTGGCCAACTATTTAGGCAGAAAACACAAAGTATAAGTGGATATCTAACTGACATAGAGTAGGTCTTTGAAATTATCAAAGCATTATCAAGTTTGTTCAAACGTAATCTTAAGACTGCTCTATATCATAAATTACCAAAAAGTTAAAATAAGACTAAGGTTTGCCTATGCAATTGGTAAGAAAATTTTAAGTCTATACTTAATGCTAGCCAGGGTGAGATGACACTTATGGTAGAAACGTGAACTAGGGATCCCTGGGTGGCGCAGCGGTTTGGCGCCTGCCTTTGGCCCAGGGCGCGATCCTGGAGACCCGGGATCGAATCCCACATCAGGCTCCCAGTGCATGGAGCCTGCTTCTCCCTCTGCCTGTGTCTCTGCCTCTCTCTCTCTCTCTCTGTGACTATCATAAATAAATAAAAAAAAAAAAAAAAGAAAAGAAAAAAAGAAACGTGAACTAGAACTAGATTTCTGGAAAGTAGTTTGGTATGTATATGTCAAAATCTCATGCTTCTTGATCCAGAATTCTCCAGGAAATAACCAAAGGTTACCATCCAAAGATGCCTCCTGTAGAATTCCTTATTAATAGCAAGATCTTACATATAATCAAATAAGAGCAACAGAAAAATAATTAAGTTATGATACATTCATATTGTAAATTACTTTTAAAACCAGTATATTTTTGAAAAATAACTTAGAACACAAGGCAATTCCACATTATAAAATAAAAACAGAATAAAAAACTACACATGTGATACAATCAACAGTTTAAACATTTCTTTATATGAAGAAATTTCTTTTAAAAGATTTTATTTATTTACTTGAAAGAGAGAGTGAAGAGAGTACGCAAGTAGAGACTGGCAAAGGGAGGAGGAGAGAATCCCTTCTGGGGCTCAGTCCCAGGACCCTGATATCATGACCTGGGCCAAAATCAAGAGTCAAATGCCCACTGACCAAGCCACCTGGGCGCCTCAACTGTTTAAACATTTTTTATTTGTAGATATAAAACATGACCAGAAATAGACTAGAATGAAATACTCTGAAGGATATAATTATGGGTAAGCCCACCTTTCTTATGCTTTATGATCAAAAAAGAAACTCGGGATTTTGTTATAATTTTGCCCCTTTTTTTTTTTTAATGTCCTAAGAGTTTACTTAACTAAAACTGACGTGACAGAGAGTGGGTAGAATGAAAATAGCCATGGGAACTTGAATCCTGGGCAAGTTACTCAAGTTTTATTTCCTCAATTGTGAAATACAGATAATACTACCCTTTAAGAATCTGAAGAAATAAATAATATAGTTAATGCATTTAAAGTGTCATAAGGCACTGTAATTATAAGGATTTTTTGTTAAAAGATACATGTTCTCCTAAGCTTATGAAATCAGTCAATGAGGTTCTCTCTAAAGGCCTTTGGGAGGCGAGTGGAGAGGGGAGGATGGTGAGCAGACTTAATGTGATCATTCTAAATTTTATCTGAATTAATAAATACCAAATAATGATTGGGGGAAAACTTGAGAAAATGAATAATGAGTGGTTCCAGGCTCTCAAAATATGAAAACATTAGAAAGTATCAGTACAGGAACGCCTGGCTGGCTCAGCAGTTGAGCCCTGCCTTTGGCTCACAGCGTGATCCCTGAGTCCTGGGATCAAGTCCCACATTGGGCTTCCTGCATGGAGCCTGCTTCTCTCTATGCCTCTGTCTCTCATGAATAAATAAATAAAATCTTAAAAAAAAAAAAAGTATCAGTATAGCAATTGTTATTACATGGTATTACACCAGAATAGGTAATTAATAGAACAAAACACAATCTGGAAATGGACTCAAGTATCCCCGCATAGTTAGCATATAATAAATAGTGGTATTTCAAAATCAATGGAGAAAAATGTATTAATGACTATGTGGTATAAGAACTTGTGGCTAGCCATTTGAAAATAAATTTTAAGAGCTGGACTCCCATCTCGGTCCTTGCATCAAAATAAATCCCAATGTGGGATGCCTGGGTAGCTCAGTGGTTGGATGTCTGCCTTCGGCTCAGGGCGTGATCACAGAGTCCCGGGATCGAGTCCCACACCAGGCTCTTTGCATGACACCTGCTTCTCCCTCTGCCTGTGTCCCTGTCTCTCTCTCTCTGTCATGAATAAATAAATAAAATATTTAAATAAATAAATAATTAAAAATAAATTCCAATGTTATCAAATATCTAAAAGTACATACTAGAAGATAACACGAGGAGGTAGAAGTAAATCCAGAAGCCATAAAGGAAAAAAAACTATTAAGGCACATAAAATTTAAAATATTTCCATATGCTAAAACATTTCAAAGTCAAAAAACAAACTGGGGGCAATTTCTGCTACACCTGCCACACAGGGTAAAGAAGTTAATTTCCCTATATGCAAAAAAATGAATCTGTTAAGGACCATAAATTCTCTCATATTCTGATGGTAAGCCTGTAAACTATTAAACCTTTCTGAAATAGAATTTGGCATTTGCCATTAATTTTTAAACCTGCACCTTTGACTCAGTAACTCCAGTTCAAGGAACTCATACCACAAAAAACATTCACAAGAGTGTGCAAAGACAAGTACAAGGAGGGGATCCCTGGGTGGCTCAGCGGTTTGGCACCGGCCTTCGGCCTGGGGCCTGATCCTGGAGACCCGGGATCGAGTCCCACATCGGGCTCCCTGCATGGAGCCTGCTTCTCCCTCTGCCTGTGTCTTTGCCTCTCTCTCTCTCTCTCTCTCATAAATAAAATCTTTAAAAAAATTTTTTTTGATTAAATAAAAAATAAATAAAAACCAGAAAAAACATATACCAGGCCTGAGTGATGAGCTTATGGACTTTTTCTCTCTTTTTAGAGATTTACAAACTCTCTTACCATAAGCATTTATTATTTTAGATGCAAAAATTCTTAATTAAGAAATGTAATATCACGTAGCATGAAAGAGTAAACAAACACATGAATGGAACAGAGCAGAGCACCCAGAAACAGAGTCACAGAGTCAACTGAAGTGTGACAAGGAAGGAAAGGATGATCTTTTCAACAAACGATGGTGCTGGAACAGCTGGATTGCACATGAAAAAAGAAGAATCTAGCTGCACACCTTACACCCTTCACCAAAATTAACTCAGAATGACTCACAGACCTAAATGTAAAATGCAAAACCATAAAACTCCTAGAGCAAAACACAGGAGAAAATCTAGATAACCTTGGGTATGGCAATGACTTTTTTAGATACAACACCAAAGGCACAACCCATGAAAGAAATAATTGATAAGCTGGACTTCATTAAAAACTTCTGGAGTGGGCAGCCCCGGTGGCTTAGCGGTTTAGCGCTGCCTTCGGCCCAGGACGTGATCCTGGAGACCTGGGATCAAGTCCCACATCAGGCTCCCTGCATGAAGCCTGCTTCTCCTTCTGCCTGTGTCTCTGTCTCTGCCTCTCTCTCTCTCTCTCTCTAATAAATAAATAAAATCTTAAAAAAAAAAAAAAAAAACCTTCTGGAGTGCCTAGGTGGTTTAGTCAGCTCAGGTCTGCCTTCGGCTCAGGTCATGATCCCAGGGTCCTGGGATCAAGCCTCACATCCGCTCCCTGCTCAGCATGGAGTCTGCTTCTCCCTCTCCCTCAGCCCCACCCCACCGCTCATGCTCTGTCTCAAATAAATAAAATCCTTAAAAAAAAAAAAAAAAAAAACGCTCTGTAAGAGACACTGTCAGGAGAATGAGAAGACAAGCCACAGGCTCAGAGAAAATATGTGCAAAAGATCTGTCTGATAAATGACAGTTGCCCAAAATATACAAAGAACCCTTAAAACGCAACAGTGAAGAAAATGAACCACCTGATTAAAATATGGGCCAAATTCTGAACAGATGGCCCACAACGGAAGATATACAGATAGCAAACAAGCATATGAAAAGCTGTTCCACATCATCTGTCATTAGGGAACTGCAAATTAAGACGACAAGGTAACACTGCACACCTACCGGAATGGAGAAAACCCCAGATACAGACAACAAACATCACATGCTGGTGAGGAAATGGAGCAGTAGGAATTCTCATTCCCTGCTGGTAGGAATGCAAAACAGTGTAGCCACTTTAACATACTCTTACCATATGATCCAGCAATCACACTCCTTGGTCTTACCCACCAACACAGAAATCTGCATGATAGCAGCTTTACTCATGATCACCAAACCTTGGAAGCAATCATGATGTCCTTCAGTAGGCAAAGGGAAAACTGGACATCCATGCAATGAAATATAATCAGTGCTGAAAATCCACAAAAAGACATGCAGGAAACTTAAATGCATATTGCTAAGTGAAAAAAGCCAATCTGTGGGATTCCAATTATATGACATTCTGGAAAAGGCAAAACTATGGAAACAGTGAAAGAACCAGTGGTTGCCAAAACTTTACGGAAGGAAGAGTGATGAACAGGTGGGATACAGAGCACTCTTAAGGCAGCGAAACTTCTGTCTGATACTATAATAGTCAATGAATACACGTCATTGTACCTTCGTCCAAACTCACAGATTTTACAACACCAAGAGTGAACCCTAATGCAAGTGATGGACTTGGGTAATGGTGTGATGATGAGGGTGATGATGAGGTACAGTGTGCTGGTTCACCAAATGTAACAAATGTACCTACCACACTGATGTGGAATGTGATGGTGGGGGAGGGGGCATAAGGAAACTGTACTTTCTGTTCAATTTTCCTGTGAATCTGTAACTTCCCTAAAGGGGCACCTGGCTGGCTCAGTCAACAGAGCATGCGACTCTTGATCTCGACTCTTGATCTCGGGTTGTAGGTTCAAGCTCCATGTTGGTGTAAAGATTACTTGAAAATGAAATATTTTTAAAAAATCAAAAGATAAAACTTCTCTAAAAGTTCTCTTAAAAAGTCTGTTTCTTTAACTGTAACTGTATCCCCAGTGCCTAGTATACAGTAAATATTCAAATAAAACACTGCACAGGGCAAGTCATGTAGCTTCTCAATAAATCACAGTTGTGATTTTATATGAACTAATATGATACAGTGAATAAAAACATAAACTGAAGGAATGTTAGCATGCATTTAAAAGAGAGTTGAGGGCAGCCCTGGTGGCGCAGGGTTTAGCGCTGCCTGCAGCCTAGGACGTGATCCTGGAGACCCGGGATCGAGTCCCACGTCAGGCTCCCTGCATGGAGCCTGCTTCTCCCTCTGCCTGTGTCTCTGCCTCTCTCTCTCTCTCTCTCTCTCTCTCTCTCTCTCTCGGTCTCTGTCTCTATGAATAAATAAATAATCTTAAAAAAATAAAAAATAAAATAAAAGAGAAGGTCACAATCAAAAAGAACGTTTCTGATGTACTAACCCAAAGTCACATAGACTCTATGTCTGGAGTATCTTCGCCAACTTTAGGTGTGCATTTTAAGAAAAGCACTGACAAACTACATGCCATTACAACATGTGGTTTAACCTAGCAGAGGAAGCCATAAGAAGAGTGAGGGTAAGAGACGTTATATGAGGAACCACCAAGATGGAAGCAGCTCTCTAAATATCTCAAGGCCTTCTGTGTGGAAGAGAAAATAGCCTAATTCTGACTTGCCTGAAAGGCCAAAACCAAGGTACATAGGCTGTAGGGAACTTATTTGGACCCAATAAAATTAAAATTTTCCTAATATAGTTACCAGAGAAAATGGAAGTGTTCTAGAAAGACTAAATTTCCACCTGTTAGGAATAAATGCATAACAAATTTTTGCAGTACAGATGGCTGTATATTGTTAATGTCCCTCCCATTGTCTATAGAAGCTCACAAGGTTCACAATAAAATGAAAGTAATTTTAAACCCTGTTCTGGAGTAGGTAAGAAAGTCAGGGACATAAGATCTAGATGGGATGAAAGGCCACAGCAATCAGTTATTTATAGACAATAAATGTAGCAGGAAATTAGAAAAAGTAGATGTCAATTGGGGATTAAGTGGTAAATAATCGTATCTGTCGTATCTGATTTGGTAAAAACCGTATCTGATTTTTAATAATAGCCTTAACCAAAGGAATGTTACCCCACATCAGGGTTTGCTTCCCGCATCCCATCAGATTTTCCACAATAAGGACCCAATCATATCCTGTACTTATTACTCAACCTAAGTTTCATTACAGAATAAAGCACCAGTGCCCAAGGTCTCCACAGCGTATAATGAATCAACTTCTCTCCTGTGCATCTAGAATGATACTGGCTATACTGCCTTTAGGGCAACTGGGAAAATCACCAAACTATTTTGTGTTCTGTGGTTAACACGAGGAACCCAAGTGACTCCAAATGAGATAATCTACTTGGCTGCAACAAGGTCTCAAAACTACACCCTCCTCGAGGGCAGGTCCCTTTTTATCTTGTTCACAAGTGACAGCCGGATCATGTGTGCTGAATAAATGAGGAAAAGAATGGAGGCTACATGTACATTTAGTCCATTTCTCCTCTAGCTCAGAGTCTTCTCTACTGTTCTTTTCCCTTCTGTTTTGTAGGATGAGAGCCATCTCACTTCATGACACTCCAGTTCCCAATCCATCTAATCTGCTCTCAATTCCTCAGAGACTTAGTCCTACTTATTTTCTCCTGATATCCTCAGGCTCCCCCTGTCTACTTGCAGTTCCAACAGCACTTACAATTAATCTCCATTTTTTTAAAAGGTTTCTTTATTTATCTGAGAAAGAGAGAGCACACACATGACCAGGGGGAGGGGTAGAGGAAGAGGGAGAAGCAGACTCCTCGCAGACCAGGACTTGATCCCAGGACCCTGAGATCATGACTTGACCCAAAGACAGATGCCTAACCAACGAAGGCCCCCAAGCACCCCCTTAATTTCTATTTTTAAAACATACACATTATATCACACCTCTATGACCCTTTTCAAGTGACTACCCTGACTGTATGTGTTATCACCACAATCTTATCTGTTAGTCTATCCATGCTGCCTCTACTACTTCTTTGCTGAAACTCTTCCCTCAGAGGTCCTGAGGGTCAGTCAGTGCTGATTTTGATGACCACTCAGGTTTTCACCTGACTTCTCTACAGCGTTTACTACTGGTGACCACTGCCATCCAATACTGACTCTTAATGATACTAATCTTCCCCTAACTCTCCTTTTATACAATTCCTTATTGGCTTCGTCATCCCCATCAGACCCGCCAGTTTCATCTGTGCCCCTGCGCACAGCCTGTCCCCAACACAGGACCTATCCTGCAACAAGCACAAGCAAATGAGCAGTGCTTACTCTGAGAGACTTCCAAGCATCTGACTACCAAAAATTCATGCACACCCTGCTCTCTTCCTGAACCTCCAGGCTACCATCCTGCTACCTACTGGGTACTTCCACCCGGCTGTCCCACTAGCTCTCCACGTCAACATACTAAAAACCAAATCCGGGGTTGCCTGGGGAGCTCAGTGACTGAGCTTCTGCCTTCAGCTCAGGGCATGATCTTGGGGTCCTGGGATCGAGTCCTACATTGGGCTCCCCACAGGGAGCTGCTTCTCCCTCTGCCTGTGTCTCTGCCTCTGTCTCTCTCATGAATAAAATCTTAAAAAAAAAATCTGTACTTTCTCCTTTTAAACCCACCCTCCCGCTGGTCACCCAGATTGGTAATCAGCAGCTACATTCTCAGAATCCTCCTTCATTTCTCTCCTGCCTGCACCCCAGACCAAGTGTTCAGCAAGCGCTGTTTACCCACCACAGTATTTCTAGCATCTATTGATTATTTCCTTTTCTCCCCTCTCAACGATATAAGATATAACCCCCTCATCTCTCTTGGACCACAGTAACTGCCTAACCAATCTCCTTAACCAACTCCCTGCCAATCTACCCTCTGTATAATTTCCAGAGCAAGCTTCCTACAGCACAGGTTGGGTCACGCTATGACTCTATCAAAACACACAGGCCTACCCCACATCACCTAGAAAAACCCAAACTCCTCAGGTGGAAGCAAAGCTTCCCACCATTCAGGCTCAATCTCCTTTCTCAAGTCTGTCTCTAAACAAGACTCAGGCTCCCACAACACCAGATTATTCACTCACCTCACCCTCACACGCTCCAACTGTACCCTGCAAGGACTCTCCCTCTCCTCTAACATCTTTCTCTAAGATGCCATTTGCATCTGTCAGAAATTCTACACAATTCTCAAGGCTCTATTCAAATGCCACTTTCTCCCATAACTTGGGGCGCAGTGAGGGTCCAATGGAGGGAAAGAACTATATTAACTAAACTTTCTGAATGATTTAAGATGCTCCCTACTATGTGTTGTCAAAATACTGTAAATAATAAAAAGTTACCACGTTATTCTAACAGCACATGGTCCTCTGACTTTGTTTCAACAAATACCTATAGCTCATATGTACCCTATGACAAACATGGTGCTGGGGACATTACTGCCAGCCAGACAAAATGCCCTTTCCTCATGAAGTCTATCTGTATTCACCACTAAGCTTTAAATTCCATAACGAAAGGAGTATTTGTATTTTGTTGTAATATCCACAACACCATGCCCACCATGCATTAGGCATAAGCAGTAAAGATTTAAAAATTAAAGTATTAAAGAATAAAGAATGATATTCAACAAGTTTTGTGCATTTAGACTATAATCGAGTTACATCAATTCTATGATTCTGTTCAGGCAACATCATAATGAGGCATCTAGACAAAGTTCATTCCACATAAACAGAAGCAGTAACCAGAAGAGAAATGACAGCCCCACTCTCCTCCTAAATTCTAGTATTGTCTTTGCTACAATACAAGTCACTTCCAGTTCTTTAGTCCTTAATTTCCGATCTGTAAAATCAAGGGAGATAACTACTCTTTAGGACTCCTTTCAGTAACATGTCTCTATACTACTACTCTTTATAGGTAAAACACACCTAGAGATCATCGGGTACCAAGAGACATCATTAACAACTGACATCTGGCTCAGTGATCATCAAATGAATGTTAAGTATTACAAGTGCACCAAAAAGAATAAAATACCTAGGAATAAATATAATGAAAGAGATGAAAGACCACTATAAACTATAAAACTATAAAACACTGATGAAAGTAATGAAGATGACACAAATGGAAAGATATTCCATGCTCATGGATTAGAAGAGTTAATAGTTAAAATGTCTATCCTACCCAATACAATCTACAAACTGAATGCTATCCTTATCAAAATGCCAAGAGATTTTTCACAGAACTAGAATACTACTAAAATTTGTATGGAATCACAAAAGACCCCGAATAGCCAAAGCAATCTTGAGAAAGAACAAAGCTGGAGATATCACAATTCCAAATTTCACGCTATACTGGAAAGTTGTAGTCATCAAAACATGGTACTGCCTCAAAAGCAGACACAACAGAACAGAATGGAGAGCCCAAAAATAAACCCACAATTAATCTATGATAAAGGAGGCAAAACTATCAAATGGGAAAAAGACAGTCTATAAAATGATAATAAATGATGTTGGAAAAACTGGATAGCTACATGAAGAATGAAACTGGACCACTTTCTCACACCATACAAACAAACTCAAAATGGATTCAAGATCTCAAGAGAGGCTTGAAACAATGAAAATCCTAAGAGAATACACGCAGTTAAGGCTCTGACAGCAGCCACAGCAACATTTTTCTAGATGTCTCCTAAGGCAAGGGAAGCAAAAGCAAAAACTACCGGGACTACGTCAAAATAAAAAGCTTTTGCAAAACAAAGGAAACATCAACAAAACAAAAAGGCAACTCAGTGAAAGGGAGGAGCCTTGCAAATGACAGATCCAATAAGAGATTACTATCTAAAAAAAGATAAAGAACTTCTACAACTCAACACCAAAAGAACAATTCAATTTAAAAATGGGCAGAGGGGATCCCTGGGTGGCGCAGCGGTTTGGCGCCTGCCTTTGGCCCAGGGCGCGATCCTGGAGACCCGGGATCCAGTCCCACGTCGGGCTCCCGGTGCATGGAGCCTGCTTCTCCCTCTGCCTGTGTCTCTGCCTCTCTCTCTCTCTCTCTCTCTCTCTCTGTAACTATCATAAATAAAAAAATAAATAAATAAGTTAAAAAAAATAAAAAATAAAATAAAAAATAAAATGGGCAGAAGAGCTGAACAGTCATTTCTCCAAAGATGACATCCAGATGGCCAACAGACACTTGAAACGATGCTCAACATCACTCATCATCAGGGAAATGCAAATCAGAACCACAAAATTTTTTTCCGGCTCACACAGAGAAGATGCCTTGGATTTCCTCTGGGTGGGTCCAGGGCAGAGAACTAAAACCAGCCGGTAGACGTATGTCGAGGCAAGCTTCCGCTTAATTAAAGCACACACAAAACACTGTAACTGGCCAAAAACAGGAGGTAGTGAGTTCCCTCGCTCTCCAGAGGCATCCAAACAGAAATCAGTCTAAACTGAATCTCAGAAGAGATTCAGGCTATCTAAAGAGAAAAATGAACAAAGATACCCTCCTTCATGGCTCTTCCTGTTCTCTGACTGGCAGTAGCAGCTTCCTCTGTGATCCGCCAGAGGGAAGCGACACTGGATCACCTCCACAGTTCCCGGTCAGTGTGCCCAGGGCCCATTCCGTCACTGGGCCCATTCCTTCACTGGATGCAGATTACTGAAAGGAGAACCTCATCTCTCTCATTCTACATCCTGCCCGCCTCCCCGCCCCCCCACGCCCTCCCCCCCCACCTCGCCCTGCCACAACTGTATCACACAAAAATGTTTACTAAATACTCCTCTGAAGACTAAACTCAATGTAGTGATTATACAAGAAAAACACATCCAATTTCACCGCATAGTCACAAGATTTCAGAAACCAGAGCCCTTCAGATTCAAAGGCAGTTCTATGCCCAGAGACCCAGGTGAGGCATACAAATTCAAGAATATCACACGATCCTGGGCAACTCTGGAGTAGTAAGACTCCAGTAGTAAGACTGCAGGGCAAACTCAGGGCTTTTTTGTTTTGGATCAACTGTCTCTGCAAAGTTTAGGAGTAGGGAGATTTATCAAGTTATTATAAAGGAACCAAATATATGAATTACTGAATAATGGTGTTAAAACAATTGGCTATCCATTTGGAAGAAAAATAAAATCAGATCCCTATGTCATGTCAAAAATAAATTCCAGATGCAGGTGGCTTCTCCCACCAAGCCAGAAAGTGGCCTCCCCAGGGCCCACAGAGTCTGGATCTTAGTACTGGGAGTGGCCTCTTAAAGATTTAGTTCTTCCCTCGGCACTCTGCCTCAGCCCTAGAGGCAGTGGCTGCCCCCTATACCTGCTATTCCTGTATTCTTTAGCATTTTCATTTTTTCTGAGGTAATCTCCTGATCAGTTAATAATGGTTTATACTGAACATTCTTTGTTAAGATTAGAAAATAAATTCTACATGGTTTAATGTACTAAATATAAAAAACAAAACCATGAAAGTGTTGAAAATGAAGGTGTTAGGTTTTTCTTAAATAAACATGGGAGCTGGGGAGGTCTTCCTAAGCAAGAGTGGTAACCATAAATTTTTAAAAATGGCCAGATCTTAATAAAAATTAAAGCTCTCTGCACAACAAAAGAAAACCCAAGTATATATAATCATTATCTGGGAAGGACAAACTTAAAAGCCATGGTGTCACCTACTTACTTAAACCCCTTCAGTGGCTTCACCTTCAGCTCAGAGGCCGAAAGCCCACTCAGGCCAGCCCACACTGGCCTTTCTCCAGTTCTCTCACCACCCTGCTTCTTCCAAAACAGGGACTCCTTCAGATCTCAGCTCCAGCACCACTGCCTCAGAAACCTTTCCTGGACTCCCCAAATGGGTCAAATTCTTCAATTATATGCACTCATAGCACTGCATACCTCTCAGCTGCTCAAGCCAAAAACTTCTGAGTGATCCTTCTTCACTCCTCCCTCTCCTTCCATATCTAATCCAAATCCTATTGGCCATACCTTCAAAATATAACCTCCATCAATACACCTAGTCCAAGCCTCACCATCTTCTTCCTAGATTAATTTATGCTATTGTCAATCTAACAGCGTGATTTTTTTAAAACATAGGTCATGGGGATGCCTGGGTGGCTCAGTCAGTTAGGCGGCTGCCTTGGGCTCCGGTCATCTCAAGGTCCTGGGTCAGAGTCAGGCTCCCTCCTGACTAGGGAATCTGCTTCGGCCTCTCCCTCTAATAAATAAATAAAATATTAAAAAAAAAAAACTTTTTCTAATCCAGTAAAACATAAGTCATATCACATCACTCTTCTCAAAACTTTTTCAGTGGTTCTCACTGTGAAAGCCAATCGGCTGTACATTTGCCCCTACACCATGACCTGTTTTGTTGTTGTTGTTGTTTTTAAGATTGATTTATTTATTCTTGAGAGACACAGAGAGAGACACAGGCAGAGACACAGGCAGAGGAAGAAGCAGGCTCCATGTAGGGAGCTCGACGTGGGGCTCGACGTGGGGCTCGACGTGGGGCTCGACCCCGGGTCTCCATGATCACGCCCTGGGCTGAAGGCAGCACTAAACTGCTGAGCCACCAGGGCTGCCCCAAGCCATGACCTCTCACCTCTTATCCTATTGCTCTTCTCTCCCTCCCCTATCCCCCCCGCCCCCCCCCCCACGACTTCATTCTGGCCATACTGACCGCCATGCCCTTCCCCAAACATGCCAGACACACCTTTCTTTAAAGCATTTGCAAAAACTGACCCAACCCCTGTCTGGAATACTCCTCCTTCAGAGAGCCTCATAGCTGAAACCTCTACCTCCTTCATGTCATCTTCTCAAGAAGGCTCTGACCACCCTGTTTATAACCAGCCCATCCCCCTTCCTTTTACCCTGCTATATTTTTTTCCCCACAGCATCTGTCACCTGACAATCTATACTACTTGCTTATATTTGTTGCTTAGTATCTGTTTCTCCCACACAAGAGGACTATTCATCATCTGTGTTGCCCACTGATGTATCCCAAATACCTACAGCTATGCCAGACAAGTAGTTCATCATGGATTTCCTAGAGCCTAGCATAGGGCTTGGCAAAGACTAGGTACACAAACATTTGCTAGCTGAAGAATATCATTTTATCATTTCAATCTATCAGAAGATACAAATTTAAAACAGCTGACACTATTCAGGCTGGTAAGAGCGCAAAGGAAACCCACCCTCTCACATACTGTTGGCAGGTATGTAAATCGATACCTTTTCTGAGAGTAAGCTAACAATCACTATTAAAATTTAAACCACTCAGAGCTCATGTCCTTTTAGAGTCAGTAGTCTTAAAAAAGTAACAGCAAAACTGAAAAATAGATACAAGGATATCTAGTGCAGCACTGCTTAGACAATAATGAAAAACTTGTCCAATAATGAAAACAGCTGTCCACCACCCGGGAAACAGGCAAATAAATCATGCGCAGTACATGCATGTGAGGCAATGAAGTAGATCTCTAACACTGACCTGGAAAGTCATCTGTAATCTCTGACATACCAGAGTGCCCTGACAGGAGGTGGGCTGGATGTGAACCTGGGCTCCCCCCCCCCCACCTCCTCTAGACGGAACTCGACAGACACGTCTACCTTGTTTGCACTTCAGTTTCCTCATCAGTGAAACGGTAGCACCCACCCGAGGATCCCGAGCCAAGGCGTGCAGCACTGACAGCACATGACATGGCCACAGGACCACTCACAGGCGCAGTAATTACAGCCAAAGTGTACTAAATGGAATAGACAAGTCATAGACCTATCTAGACCTATCTGCAGAAACCATAGTCAGCACATCTATGTAACTACAAGAAAAAAGTCGGGATCCCTGGGTGGCGCAGCGGTTTGGCGCCTGCCTTTGGCCCAGGGCGTGATCCTGAAGACCCAGGATCGAATCCCACGTCGGGCTCCCGGTGCATGGAGCCTGCTTCTCCCTCTGCCTATGTCTCTGTGCCTCTCTCTCTCTCTCTCTCTATCATGAATAAATAAAAAAAATTAAAAAAAAATAAAAAAGTCAAGGACAGAAAAGG
Organism: Nyctereutes procyonoides; assembly: GCF_905146905.1. Classification (NCBI taxonomy): domain Eukaryota; kingdom Metazoa; phylum Chordata; class Mammalia; order Carnivora; family Canidae; genus Nyctereutes; species Nyctereutes procyonoides. The sequence continues at coordinate 58,122,493 of NW_026575140.1, read as the reverse complement.
TACTAGTGGTGAACTCCAAGAGAAGAGGGAAGATATATTTCTTACTACATGCATTTTTAACGGAGGAACTTTACAAGGCAGTGTTTTAAATAAAAAATAAAATCACAGCAAATGTTTCTACGATACAGTTTCACTAGGATTTTAAAATATTAAAATTTTAAAATCGTTCTATAGGGATCCCTGGGTGGCACAGCGGTTTAGCGCCTGTCTCTGGCCCAGGGCGCAATCCTGGAGACCCGGGATCGAATCCCACGTCGGGCTCCCGGTGCATGGAGCCTGCTTCTCCCTCTGCCTGTGTCTCTGCCTCTCTCTCTCTGTGTGACTATCATAAAAAAATAAAATAATAAAATCGTTCTATATACTCTTTGAATTCTCAAGGTGAAATGGAATAATTAGATGAAATTTCTACGGCTATTAAAATTACCCTGATTCTAAATGAATAAGATGCACTAGCAAAACAAAACAAAACAAAAAAAGTCCAACACTAAAATAAATTCACAAAAGCAGAAATTAAAAAGAACAAAAAGAAAATTACATTTCATTCTATCAATTTACACACAAATCAATTCTTAATCTACCATATTTCCACAGAAAACAAAGCTATGTCAAGAAAGGAAAACAATTATCAACACAAACGACAAGCTGCTTCTAAAATGAGAAAAGCAGGATGCAGGATTAAAGTGAAAAACTGTCAGTACGACTCAAAAGAGTTCTGCACGGATGTTTAAGGCTCTGCGGATAAGGACATGGGAGCTGCCTGAGGCTAAGGTGTTAAGAAACGGCCTATATTAAGTTCGGCCAGTGCGCAGAATTAAATTCCCCGCAGCAAACTTCCAAGAAGGCGCTGACACAAAGCAGTCGGATTTACCGCACTCTCCTCGTGTACACGGTAGCTGCGGCTGCTCGTTTACTACGATAATTGAAAATAAATACTGCAAGCTAGGCAAACTGAATCCCACCATCCCAGAGTCACAGGATTTGGAAAACAGGGAACAAACCTGTACTAAGAATAGCAAAAGAACACAAGATTTCCTAAAGTTCATTTTTCCCATCCTCTTTCAAGTGCTTAGTCATTTCTGGCTATCTCCAAGGAGGACTATTTCGCATCTCACAGGGGGAGAGAGCTCTCGTTCCAGGCTGCCGGGTCACCTGAGCCGCCCCAGACGTGTGTCCACGCAGCCAGCTGAGCACACCTCCCACTCAGGCTCGGGGCCGGCAGCCCTTGGGGCTCTCGGAGCTCTGCCTCTGTCAGCAGCAACAAAGAGGGGTTTGTGCCAAGGCAGTGTTGTTCCCCGACACCCAGTGCGAAAGGTGCGGACGGCACGCAGCCGGACTCCCGGAGCCCACCCGGACGCACACGTCCAGGGACGGCTACTCCCCCATCTGTCCGCGGCCAACCCGGGAAACCGAAAACTGGTCGCCCGCTGGCTCTGGAGCCTGCTTCCAGGAGAGCCGCTAGCCCTAGAATCTGATAACATTGTTTCAGGCTCCCAGAAGGCCAGGACACAGGCGACGTTTCTCATGAAAGGCAATTTTAAGGCCCAAACATAGGAAGCACCTACTGTGTGCCCAACTCAGGCCTAGAGTGGCTGGGGGCACCTGCAAGAACTTTGTCACCCAGACACCCTGCAGGCAGCCGATGCACCAGCACACTGTGCCCTCCCTCCGCCCCCCAATACCAAGTCCAGCCGGTAAAACCTGGAACCAGGTGGTCCATCTCTGGAGTGTGCAGCTCAGTCCGCATCCCAGAAGGTCACCAAGGACTCCGACACTCCACTTGGAGGACTTGGGATGCGGCTGTCCTTCCTTCCACCCAGGCAAGTGCGACACAAGACACGTTTCCTCGACTTCCACATCACACAGCATTGTCCTTATTCCCCCGGGGCCCCCGCCCCCCCCCGCCACGGCGACAGGCCGCGCCTGACCACACGCAGGGGACCGTGTTCACCCACAAAGTACAAAGGCTTGCAGGAGCCTGTCTCTGCGAGCGTGCGGGAGGGGCTGCCCACCGCCCGTGCGGGGGGGGGGAGGTCCGCGGCCTCCAGGCCCCCCCACCCGCGCCGCCCCCGCCCGGGCCGCACGCGAGCACGACCCGGTCCTGCTGCCCCGCGGGGTGCCCCGCGCTCGCGGCGGGCAGGGCCCGGGCAGGGCCCCCGAGGCCCGCAGCCTCCCCGCCGCACGGCCCACGTGCCCGGCCCTCCCTCCCTCCCCGCCGCCTCCCCGACCGCCCAGCCGCGCCCCACGGAGGCCCCCCGTCCTCGCCCCCGCCGCCCGCCGCCCGCCGCCCGTGCCCCCCGCCCGGGGCAGGCCGCGCCCGCCGCGCCGGCCTTGGTGGGCGCCTCACCGTCGGGCTGAGGAGCCGGGCCCGGCTGCGCCATGGCCGGGCGGCGGCCTCGCGGAGCGGAGCGGGGCGGGCGGCCGGCGTCCCGGGCTCCCGCGGGCTCAGCTGGCGGAGGAGGCGTCGACCGAGCCGCCGCGGCCGCCGCCCAGGGAAGAACCGCTATGGCTGGAGCCGCCGGCGCCGCCACAGCCGCGGGCAGAGACGGACCCGAGCGCCGACCTCCGCCTCCTCATCCTGACAGCGGGAAATAAGCAGTGCGCAGGCGCGGGGCGACGGGCGGCACGTGACGGCGCCCGAGGGGGGCGGGGCCTCGCGCGGCCGAGCGAGCGGCGCTGGGGGGGGCGGAGGGGGCAGTGGAGGGCCGGCTGCGGGGGCGCGGGGGTGCGGGGGCTGCCGGGGCCCCGGGGGGCCGCTCCGAGTCCTCTGCCCCAGTACCCACGAAAGGAAGAACCCGGTAAAACCCGAGGGCGGGGCGGGCGAGGAGGCCGGGGGTGAAGGGGGCGCAGGTGCAGCCGCCACCCCCTCTGGCCGTGTGACCTTGCGCCAGTCACTTTACCGCCTGGAACCTCACACAGGTTCCTCCGCATGGAGGCTGAGAAAGTACAAGCGGAGCCGCTTCTGGCGGTCTGGACACGGAGCACCTGTATGCCCTGTGTGACTTCCAGGTGCCAGGGGCTGCGATAGATGCTGGGGATACAGCCCAACACGGTCCCCGCGGCACTCCTCGTGGGAGGTGTGGAGGGATGACAGGTGCACAGTGCTGCCCCTCTACCTGGGCGAGAGAGCCTGCCCTAGGCACCTACTTTCTATAGCGGCTCCTGTCTAGCCCCATCTGGCCACAGAGTGCAGGGAACACGCCCACCTGGAACCTGTGCCCCTCCTTCAAGACCAAGCTCTGGGAAACTGTGACCCCAGAATCTCACACACACAGATTCATGCACGTGCACACACCATGGCTGGAGGCCCTGCCTCTTCCCCAGATCATCCTCTGCAGGGCACCATCGGGCCATCCCTTAAAAGTGGCTAAGACGCAACTGTGTTTGTGGGAGGTGTCACATCACTTGGACCTTTGAGTTGCCGTGTGCACAGAAACCAGCCATTAGGCCACCGGCCAACAGTCCAGCCTGGCCAGGGCTCCCCTTACCTCCCCTTACCACTCAGTCAAGTGCATACATCTCAGGAGTTCAGGAATTCTGAATCTGAGCCTGGTCTTCTGCATCATCAAAGATGTGCATTGGTCAAGGTAGAATGGAACATATAAAGGTTAACTGTTAGATGAAATGATTTATAATCTTCAATAATTTAGGTAGATGTGTGGCATCTATTTGTACTTTTGCCCTAAATCCTGCTAACGTTAGGGCTTGACTGTTTTAGGCAGTTAATATCCTCAGATGTCTGGTGTACCTTTGAGAAAGCAAGCAGGGTCATTTTTCCTACTTGCCCCCTCCCACAGATGTCTCTTGTCCAGGATAGGGCAGCCAGTGCATCTTCTATCTTGTGATGACTAACATGAGGCAGGAGCCATAAAGATAGCAGATACTGATGCCCTCTATAGAAGGGACTCTTCCAATGAGTAAGAAGCATGTTTATTGCTATTGATAATTTGGGGCTTGAAGCAGGTCCTCAAGATCAAGGTCGCTCAGAAATGGTCAGACTGCTGGCTTGCACATCCGGCCCCCATGCTAGACACGTGTTTTAAAAAAGCAATTTCGGGATCCCTGGGTGGCGCAGCGGTTTAGCGCCTGCCTTTGGCCCAGGGCGCGATCCTGGAGACCCGGGATCGAATCCCACATCAGGCTCCCGGTGCATGGAGCCTGCTTCTCCCTCTGCCTGTGTCTCTGCCTCTCTCTCTCTCTCTCTCTCTCTCTATATATATATATATATATATATATCATAAATATATAAAATTAAAAAAAATTAGAAAAGCAATTTCTAAATCAAATAAGGAGCATGCAAGCATTGTGTACATTTTCCTAGTTTTATGTAAATCCTAAGGCTCAGCAATTCTACCCCAAAGTATATATTCTAGAGAAAACTAGTGTGCACTCAAAGCCTTTATGAGATGTAAAAGCCAGGATTCCTTCATTCTGAAAGAAATTGAAAGACAAGGGGCGCCTGGGAGGCTCAGTGGCTGACCTTTGGTTCAGGGCATGACCCCGGGGTCCTGGGATCAAGTCCCGCATTGGGCTCCCTACAAGGAGCCTGCTTCTCCCTCTGCCTGTGTCTCCGCCTCTCTCTCTCTGTGTCTCTCAGGAATAAATAAAATCTTTTTTAAAAAACTGAGAGACAAGATTCAAATGCATAAAGTAACCACTTATCAATTATATTGCACATGTCTCCCAGAGACACATACAAGAATATCTGAGATGGCACAGTTTATACAATAAACAAATAACCCGAATGTTCACCAACAGTAGAATAAATCAACTGTAATGTATTCATTCATACAATGGAATACTCTATAGAAATAATATGAAAAACTACTCCTGCATATTCAACGTAGATGGATCTCACAAACATAGTTTCGGGGAAAAGAAGCTAATTGTAAAGTAATACATATGGCATGATTCCATTTATAGCAAGTTCCCAAACAGGCAAAACTAAACCTGATGGACAGGAATCTAAAGACGGGAAGAGAATGAGTATCAGAGAGGTCATAACAAAAAAAAAAAAAAAAGAGAGGTCATAACAGTAATCCCTGAACCAGGGAGGGAGGGTCATAAAATTAAGAAGAGCATTTTGAGGGGTCATTTAAACTGATTATAAATATGGGACGTGGATATAGTTTAGGTAAGAAAGAGTGCAGGATATTTGCTTAAAATGCAAGCTTGACATGAACAAATGTGATGCCACTGCCAGAAAGCACTTGTTTTTGTGCAGCATTAATAGTCACAGGGTATAGATTATAGGAGGTGATGCCTGTGTCGCACTTTGCTCTGCTCGGGTCACATTGGCAGTGTTGGCTGTGTTTGCTCTGAGCACCATTATTTGCAGGGGGATAGTGACCAGCTGGAGTGGGTGGAGCTCTGGGGAATGAAGAATCTGCAAAGTATTCTGTGCAAAGTACACAAAGATATTGAGGAAAGGTACTCTGGCAGGGGGGGTGGGTGCACAGCAGGCAAAGATGACCTGAGACCTGACTTTGTCCTTAAATCCAGGAGGACAGTGGGTACAAATGTGGCATCTGCCCAGGGAGTACGGCGAGACAGACCTCAACTCAAGCCAAGGAACTTTTTCTCAGTGAGAGCTAACTGGGGCTACTTTTGGAGGAGTGAGCTCCTTGTCGCTCCAAGGGGGCAGGTGGAGCTGGTTGGCAGTTGGTCAGAGGTGCTGGCCAAGGCCTCCCGCTGCATCTGGGGTATTAGATGAGACCATCTCTGCAATACTCTTTGGCCTCAAGATGCTACAGTAACAAGGACAATAACACACCTGCCGCCTTTTGAACTTTACTAGGTGCTGTCCCGCATGTTACATCATTCTACGCCTCTCAACTCAAAAGGTAGACAACAGGCACAGAGGAGATCAACCACATCTTCCCGGATGCATTCCATTTCAAAATTCTATCCTATGCAGATGGCTATCAGACCGGGTTCCCAACCTGGGATTCAGCTAACAGCACTCAGTAGTGTTTTCTCCCTCTCCCTCTCTCTCTCTGCGACCCAGATTCTCAAGGACAGGAAGGGACCAGGGAGTAAGGTCAAAGCACCATACTTCTCTAGCCTTGGTCAAGGTTATGAAGGAGGGACGGGAATCAAGGGGACTCTCCCCCAGGAGCAATGTCTGTATCCAGGCATCTGGAGACTTGGAAGGTCTCCACCTGGGCGTTGCCTTCCTAAGAGTTCCCAGGAAGAGCCAACCAGGGACAGATACCTTTATGTCCTCAGCCATAATCCCCCAGCCTGGTCTCTCTCTCTCTCTCTCTCTCTCTCTAAATCTCTCTCTCTCTGATTATCCCTCAAGCAGCTACCATCCCCTTTTGGGACCTGGAGTTGGAAGGTGGTGATCTGTAATCCTTGTTCCAATCTTCTTGCCCCATCCCTCTCCCAAGTGAGAAGTATACGGACAGGGATGACTTCCCTCACATCTCCTGTGAGATGCAGGTTGCTGTCCAGAGAAGAACTCCAGGCTCGGAACCAGAAGACCTGGAGTCCTGGCGCCGATGAGCACTCTTTGACCTCTCTGAACCCCTGTTTATTTAGCTAAAATGGGGATAATAGGCCAGCCTCAACACGCATTGGGACAGCTTAGGAGATAACGCACCTAACACATGGTAGTTTGTCTATAAATGTCTGCTTCCATTTCTCCTTCTCTCCTTTCATTTCCTTCCTTTTCCCTGGATTATTAGTTTCCATCTTGGTGATGAGGGATCCCCGGACCTTAGAAGAAGGCAGTCTGTGAAGATATTCCTAGAAATCCAGGGCAGAAGTTTCCAATATTTTCAAAGCTAAACAGAACCATCCCATTTACCCTAAGTAAGGTTCCCAAGGCTAAAATGTCAAGTTTCTTTGCTCTGGACAGAAATTATACCACATTGCTTACTTATCTCATGCTGATTAGAACTTCTTATGCCAGTTTTATGTTAGCTGTTGATTAATAACATAGAGGGATCCATTATTACTTAATATATGTGGTTTGCCAGATAGACATGTGTCTTTATATCTGATGGGTGCTCCTTTCTCTCTGAATTCCCCTTTTATGACATCAACCAGACAGAAGCATAACCGCCTGGAGATAAAAGTGGCCAGCATCCACTAGGGCATACCATGTGGCAAGCACTGGGCAAATCACTTTACCCTTGTAGTTACACATTTAATCTTTTTTTTAAGATTTTATTTATTTATTCATGAGAGACACAGAGAAAGAGGCAGAGACACAGGCAGAAGGAGAAGCGGGCTCCCTGTGGGGAGCCTGATGCGGGACCCGATCCCAGGACCCCAGGGTCATGCCCTGAGCCAAAAGCAGACGCTCAACCACTGAGACACCCAAGCACCCTGCATCTAATCTACTTAAGAACCTTATGGTGGGGAGTGGAGGTGGGAAATGTTGACAACTCATTTTATAGATGACTGAACCAAAGAGGTTAAATAACCAATCCAAGGTCAACTGAGCTAGTAAGCGATAAATCTGGAAAAGAGAACTAGTTTGTCTAAGTCCAATGTCCATGTGGGTAACTCCCATGTCATGTTGGCAACTAGCCATATGTCTCTTTCTCCCATTGGGAGAAGATGTCAACTCCCAGAAAATAGGGACAGGTTTGTTTGTTGTTGTTGTTGTTGCATTAAGTAGCCTCCACACCCAGCATGGAGCCCAATGCAGGGCTTGAGATCAAGATCTGAGCTGAGATCAAGAGTTGGACACTGAACCACTGAGCCCCCGGGGTGCCTGGGGACACAAACGTGTTAACATTATATGTCTAGTCCCCAGTGTAAGAAGCGCTTAGTAAATACTTATTAAATGAGTCAATGAATGAATGAATAAACAAATGAATAACACTAGGAATATATGGAGCAAATCATAAAGAATCTCTGGTGGTGAGAAGATGTACAACCTGCAAATTAAACCCGTGGGATTTGATTCGGTTTGGTCGCCATTCATTTGCTTCTAACTTCTCACTGGGTTACAAGCTATCATTTTAATCATTGCTACTAATAATACCCACCCCTTAGCTGAGCACCTACTATGTACTAAAGTTTTTTGTTTTGTTTTTTTTTACCTAGAGATATGTTATCTCTTCAATCCTCCTAAAAGCCCTCTGCTGTAGATTCCATTTGCTATCCCAGAGCTCAGAGAAGTTAAGTGATTTGCCCAAATCACACAGTGACTGGGAGAACCAGTATTCAAATCTGGAGTCTGTGACTACAAAGCGTATGCCTTTTTGCTGTATGCCTTTTTGGCGATGGCTAACTATGTCTGTCAGGTATCAGCAAATACCCCACACCGCTATGCCATTATCAACTACATTCATTTCTAGAATTGTTAGCAATACCTCCAAAAGTTACTTTACCTTTCATTTCTTGTCTTTTTTTCCAAATTACTCCAGTAAAATTCTAATCATACATTTTTAAAAATACAGATAAAGCAAAAGCACCCCCTCAATCTCTACTCCCTGCATCATGGGCACAATCCCACACTCCTCCCTGAGGCAAACTACTATTATGAGCTTTCTATGAATCCTTTTGGACATTTTTCTGCGCATTTATGGATATGCAGAAACATGCCTCTGTTTCATGTTATTCCCATAGATGAGATCACATTGTACATATGATTCTGAACTTGCCTCTCTCCTTACTCTTTTTAACTCTCACATAATTTTCCAGTTTGGTTAATCAGAATTTTTTCATTATGTACAAACATTGCTGCAAGGCACATGTGTGCCTATTTAGGCATTTATGTGAGTGATTTTCCTCACTCACATAAGGAGACTTACCTACCTACCTGGAATTACCAGATCAAAAGTCATGATGAACCCCTTTCGTCATAACAGATACTGACAAATTACCCTCAAAAAGTATCATGCCATTGTACTTTCCTACCGAAAGTGTGTGAATGTAGTCATTTCTGCATATCCTTGCCAATGCTGGCTTCCGTAAATCTTCATTATCTGCCAATCTTATGGGCAAAAGATTATATAATAATGTGGTTATAATAAGCCATTTCCCTGAATGTCAGTGAGGTTAGGGATATTTTCATATTCTTGTTGGCTGTTTGTATTCATCTACTGTGAATTTTATATATCCTTTGCCCATTTGTCATTGGCTGTTCACCTTTTTTTACTGATTTGGAGGAATTCTGAACATATTCTGGATATTTTTTTTCATATTCTGGATATTAATCTTTTGTGTGTTAGATACAGTGTCTTTTCTCCCAGTTTATTATTTGTCTTTTAATTTGAATAATAAAGTACTATTTATTCACAAGTGTTTTAAGTTTTAATCATCTGTCTTTTTACAGCTTCTGCATTTTTTTATCTTCTCCAAGAAAGGCCTTTGTCACCCCCAAATTCACTAATGCATTCTTAACAGTTTTTCCAAAATTCTCCCAATATTTTTACATTTTTGATTTCTCATGGTTTGCTTGTTAATCTAGTAGAAGTCACTTTTTTTGTATGGTATGAGGGAGGGATTTGAATTTATTTATTTTTTCAGATAGATAGGTAATTGTTCCCAAATCATGATTCCTCCATTTTTATGGTTGATAATTTTTATAAATATACTATTTTATGGATGATAAATTCCTATATACATTACCTAGAATTATTTTTGTTGCAAAATAATTTTTTTAATTTTTTTTTTATTTATTTATGATAGTCACACACAGAGAGAGAGAGAGAGAGAGAGAGAGAGAGAGAGAGAGAGGCAGAGACATAGGCAGAGGGAGAAGCAGGCTCCATGCACCGGGAGCCCGACGTGGGATTCGATCCCGGGTCTCCAGGATCGCGCCCTGGGCCAAAGGCAGGCGCTAAACCACTGCGCCACCCAGGGATCCCTGTTGCAAAATGATTTTTAAAAAAACCCTCAAATGGTTTTTTAAACAAAGAGGGGTGAATTCGTTCATATAACAGAGATGTCCAGAACAGCAACTGGTTTGGGGAGAGGCCTTGAATAAAATCAACTAGAGCAGTAGAGGATGGGGCGACTTTGGCAGAGACCCAAGTGGGAAGATACGGAGGGGAAGGATAGTCATGCAAAGAAAGGAGAAATGTGTAAAAATCCCAAGAGTGTAATAAGCCTGGCATGTTCAAGAGACCAAAGAAAGCCACAAGGACCAGCCGGGTAGGGAAAGAACTGGAGAGGTTGACAAGCCTCAACCCCCCTGAGACACGGAAGCCACACCAAGGAGCTCAATTATATGTTCTCTTTGATTCCCCCTGCTGTGGGAAGGATCTTATTTACACTTTTAAAGAGATCATCCTGGTCACTATTTTGAAAATGGGTTAGGGAGAAGGGAAGAGGTAAAGGCAGAAGACGGGAGGCCGAGGCCAATTGGGAGGTGCTGCCATCTTCAGGGAGATAAATGGTGGTGAATTGGTCTAGAGCTTTGTCAGAGGAGATACAGAAAAACAGTCAGGTGTTTGGATATAATTCATTGAGATGAAGTACTCAAGGGGGAAAATAAAGAATTCTGTTTTTCCCATGATAGACAAGACTGACTATTGGTTTTTTTTTAATTTTTATTTATTTATGATAGTCACACAGAGAGAGAGAGAGGCAGAGACACAGGCAGAGGGAGAAGCAGGCTCCATGCACCGGGAGCCCGACGTGGGATTCGATCCCGGGTCTCCAGGATCACGCCCTGGGTCAAAGGCAGGCGCCAAACTGCTGCGCCACCCAGGGATCCCCTATTGGTTTTTTTTTTTAAGTGAAATATCAAGTAAGTGGTTGGACATATGAATTTGGAGCTCAGCATGGGCATGTGATTTAGGAGTCACCAGTTTAGATGATATTTATAGTCAACAGCCAGAATGTATCAGAGAGCACTGTAAAAATCTAGAAGAACAAAGCCAAAAACCTGATAGAAAAACCTGAAAGAAATCACTTTAGTTCATTTTTTAAAAATCATCAAAAGTTTTTCAAACATATATAAAGATACTCAATTTCATGCAAATTAAAACCCCAAATGAAAATACACTGAGATACTGTGTATCAACCACTGATTGACAAAAACTCAAAAGCTTGAAAACCTACCCTGTTAATGAAGCTGTGAGAATAGGCACTTTTTTCATTGCTGTCAAAGGTACAAAAATGGAACAGATGCTATGGAAGGAACATCTGGTAATATTTAACAAAATTATGTATTAATATGGATTTACCTCTTGATCCAATAATCTGGGGAGGGGGGGTTGTTTTTTTTAAGATTTTATTTGTAAGTCATCTCTATACCCTGGGTGGGCCTCAAACTCACAACCCTGAGATTAAGAGTCGCACACTCCACTGAGCCGCCAGGCGCCCCAGATATAGTAATCTGTTTTATAGGAAGTTACCCTGTGGATACACCTGTAAAAAAGAAAGAAAGAAACAACAGGTTTATTAATTGTGGCACCATCTTTAATAGCAAAATATTAAAAACACAACCCAGATGCCACCTACATGAGAAAATTGTTGAGTTAAAGGTAGTACAGCTACATAATCAAGTACTATGTAGCCATAAAAGACAATGAAGAGGAGTACTGTGTACTGTTATGAAATGAATGCCAAGGTACATTGTTAAGTGGAAAAAAAGCAGAGGTCAAAAGAGTATACTGTGTGCTACATTTTTTAAAAAGATGTATTTATTCATGAGAGACACAGAGAGAGACAGAGGCAGAGGGAGAAGCAGGCTCCTTGCAGACAGCCCCATGTGGGACTCGATCCCAGACCCCGGGATCACACCCTGAGCCAAAGGCTCAACCACTGTGCTACCCAGGCATCCCCAGTGTGCTACATTTTATTTTAAAAATGGTGGAAGAAGCCTATATATTCTGTATTTCCTAATTTTTATTACAGTTTATTGAAATATAATCCATATAATATGAAACTCACCATTTTATTATTTTATTTTATTTTATTTTATTTTATTTTATTTTATTTATGAGAGAGAGCACACACAAGCAGGGAGTGGGGAGGGGCAGAGAGAAAAATCTGAAGCAGGCTCCATTCTCAGAGCAGAGCCCAATGTGGAGCTTGATCCCAAAACCCTGGGATCAACACCTGAGGTGAAATCAGGAGCTGGACACTTAACCAAAGTGAGCCACGCAGGCACCCCAAAAGTCACTGTTTTAAAGTATACACATCAGTGATGTGTAACATATTAAAGAAGATAGGCAACTGTCACCACAATCAATTTTAGAACATTTCATCATCGCCAGAAAAAAAACCCCATTCTCATTACAATCACAACCGATTCTCATCTTCCTCCAGCACCTGGCAACCACTTCTTTATTTTCCACATAGGTAGATTTTCCCCTTCCAGACATTTCATACAAATGGAACCATAAATATGTTATCTTTTGTGTCTGGCTTCCTTCACTAAGCATAAATTTTCCAAGAGTCATTTGTGTTGTAGCAGGTGTTGATATTTTGTCTCCTTTTGTGGCCAAATAAGATTTTCTTGTACAGATATGCCACATTTCATTTATTCATTCATCAGTTGAGGAATATTTGGGTTATTTCCATGTAAGACTGTTGTGAATATTCATGGACAAGTTGTATGGGCACATGTTTTCATTTCACTTGGATCTAGAACCATGAGGATAATTACTGGGTCACAGAGTAATTCTGGGGTTAGCACTTTGAGGAACTGCCAAACTGTTTTCTAAAGAGGTATACCATTTTACAATACTAGGGTGTATGAGGGTTCCAAATTCCCCACACCTTTGCCAGCATTTGTTATTTACTTTTTCTCTTTTTTTAAATCTTAGTCATCCTAGTATGTGTGAAGTGGTAGTGTATTGAGGCTTGCAGTTGCATTTCCCCAATGCCTAATGATGTCAGACATCTTTCCACGTGCTTACTGCCATTTGCATATCTTCTTTGGAGAAATGTCTGTTCAGATACTTTTGTCCATTTTTAAATTAGGTTATTTTTCTTTATATTGTTGAGTCATAAGAATCCTTTTTATATTCTGGATTCAGGTCCCTTATAATACATGTGATATTTTGGAATCAAGAAGTGTGAGGGGCAGCCCGGGTGGCGGTTTAGCGCCGCCTTCAGCCCAGGGTGTGATCCTGGAGACCCGGGATCAAGTCCCATGTGGGACTCCCTGCATGGAGCCTGCTTCTCCCTCTGCCTGTGTCTCTGCCTCTCTCTCTCTCTCTCTCTCTCTCTCTCTCTCTCTCTCTCTCTGTGTGTGTGTGTGTGTGTGTGTGTGTGTGTCTTTCATGAATAAATAAAATCTAAAAAAAAAAAAAAGTGTGAGGCTTCCAGCTTTATTCTTCTTGGTTAAGATTGTTTTGGCCACTCTGGATTCCTTGAATTCCTATATGAGTTTTAGGATCGGCTTGTCAATTTCTTCAAAGAAACCATCTGGGATATTAAAAGACATCATATTGAATCTTAGACCCTTCTGAAGAGAATTGCCACCTTAACCATATAATATCTTCCAATCCATGAATATGGTATGTTTTTCCATTTATTTGTCTTAAATTTGTTTCAACGATGTTTTACAGTTTTCAGAGCATAGATTTTGCTCTTCTTTTGTTAAATTTATCCCTCCGCATTTCATTGTTTTTGAGCTATTGTTCGTGGAATTGACTTTTTTTTATTTTATTCATTTATTCATGAGAGACACCCAGAGAGAGGCAGAGACATAGGCAGAGGGAGAAGCAGGCTCTATGCAGGAAGCCGGATGTGGGACTCGATCCTGGTCACTCCCTGAGCCAAAGGCAGACACTCAACCACGGAGCCACACAGGCATCCCATTAATTTCATTTGTAGATTTTTCATTGCTAGTGTATAGAAATACAACCGGGTTTTATCTATTAGTCTTGTATCCTGCATCCTTGCTGAACTCATTTATTAGTTCCAATGGTTTTTTGGTGGATTTTCTTTTTCTTTCTTTCTTTCTTTTTTTTTTTAGATTTTATTTATTTATTCATGAGAGACAGAGAGAGAGAGAGAGAGAAGCAAAGACACAGGCAGAGGGAGAAGCAGACTCCATGCAGGGAGCCCGATGTGGGACTCGATCCCGGGACTCTGGGATCACACCCTGGGCGGAAGGCAGACACACAACCACTGAGCCACCCAAGCATCCCATTTTTCTTAGGATTTTCTATATACAAGATCATGTCATCCGAGAATATAGTTGCACTTTCTTTCCGATCTGGATGTCTTTTGTTTCATTTTCTTGCCTAATTGCCCTGGATAAAAGTTCCAGTCTGATGGTGAATAGAAGTGATGAGACTGGACATCTTTGTATTACTCTTGATCTTTGAGGGAAAGCTTTCATTATTTTACAAAGTAGTACACCTACCATATACCACTAAACATAATGTCTTAGACATGTATCACTTAAGAAAGAACATGCAGTGTGAGCACTAAACACATATCTACAGACATATATCACTGAACACAATAGCATAGACACTATATACCACTTGCCTGGTGCATGTATCGCTAAACACAATAGCACACACACTGTGTGTGACGAAACAGTGTTTCATACAGTAAAACATGGATCATGCACCACTAAACACAGCATCTCATGCATACATTGCTAAACACAGCAGTCTATGCACCACACACCATTAAACTCAGAGTCTCATCCATATATCATTAAAATGTAGTTTTTCATAGATCTCTTTTATCAGGTTGAGGAAGTTCTTTGTATTCCTACTTTAACAGGCAGTTTTTTTTTTCCATGAGAGGGTGTTGGATTTCATCAAATGATCTCTCTATGTGTCTATTGAGATGATCCTGTGGTTTTTTTTTTTAATCTAATTGATATGGTGTATAATACTAATTGATTTTCAGGTGTTTAACCAGTATTGCATTCCTCGAATAAATGCCACTTTTTGTTTCGCTGAATTTGGTTTGCTAGTACTTTATTGATGATTTTTGCATCTATATTCATAGGAAAATTTGGTCGGTAGTTTTCTTTGTTGTGATATCTTCTTTTTGGTTTGGTAGCAGCCTTATAGAATGAGTGGGGCAGTACCCTCACCTATCTATTTTTTTAAAGAGCTTGTGAAGTATCAGTGTTAATTCTTCTTGAAACATTTAATAGAATTTATTAGTGGAGCTATCTGGCCCTAAGTTTTTCTTTCCAGGTAGTTTTTTCTTATTAATAATTCAACCCCATTGTTTGTTATAGATCTATTCATATTTTCTATTTCTTCATGAGTCAGTTTCAGCAGTCTGTATCTTTCTAGGAATTTGTTCATTTCATCTAAATTATCTAATTTATTGGCAAACAATTGTTCATAATATCATTTTATTATCCTAATATTTCCATAGGTTGGTAGTAATGTCCCCTGTTTATATTTTTTTAATGTATTTATTCATGAGAGACATAGAGAGAGAGGCAGAGACACAGGCAGAGGGAGAAGCAGGCTCCCTGTGGGGAGCCCAGTGCAGCACTCGATCCCAGAACCCCAGGATCCCAACCTGAGCCAAAGGCAGATGCTCAACCACTGAGCCACTCAGGTGCTCCCTTGTTTATATTTCTTAAACTCATTAAGGATTTGTCAATTTTGCTGATCTTTTCAAAGAACCAACTTTGGTTCTATTGATTTTCTCTATTGTTTTTCTATTCTCTGTTTCATTTATTTTCACTCTAATCTTCATTATTGTCTTCCTTCAAAGTGCTTTGGGTTTCATTCACTCCTATTTTTCTCATTTCCTAAGGTATAATTTTTGGTTATTGCCTTGAAATCTCTCTCTCTTTTATTTATTTATTTATTTATTTATTTATTTATTTATTTATCTTTAATTAATTATTTTTTTATGATAGTCACAGAGAGAGAGAGAGAGAGAGAGAGGCAGAGACATAGGCAGAGGGAGAAGCAGGCTCCATGCACCGGGAGCCCGACGTGGGATTCGATCCTGGGTCTCCAGGATCCTGCCCTGGGCCAAAGGCAGGCACTAAACCACTGCGCCACCCAAGGATCCCTCTCTCTCTTTTTTTTTAAATTTTTTATTTTTATTTATTTATGATAGTCACAGAGAGAGAGAGAGAGAGAGAGAGAGAGAGAGAGAGAGGCAGAGACCTAGGCAGAGAGAGAAGCAGGCTCCATGCACTGGGAGCCCGATGTGGGATTCGATCCCGGGTCTCCAGGATCGTGCCCTGGGCCAAAGGCAGGCGCTAAACCGCTGTGCCACCCAGGGATCCCCCCCCATCTCTTTTTTTAATACAGGCATCTAGAGCTATATATCCCTCTAATCACTCCTGTATCTGTAGTCCATAAATTTTGATATGTTGTATTTTCATCTTAACTCATTTCAAAGTAATTTCTAACATCCCTTGTGATTTCTTTTTTTGACCCATTGGTTATTTAGAAATGTATTGATTTCTGAATTTCTGATTTTTGTGAATTTCCCAAATATCCTTATGCTAATGAAGTCTAGTTTCATTCCATTGTGTCGGAGAACATACTATATGCAATTCCAATTCTTTCAAATTTACTGAGGATTATTTTATAGCCTAACACAATGTTATGGTCTAGAAAATGTTCTATGTAAACTTGAAAAGAATGTGCTTTTGTTGGGTGCTATTACATCTAATTGGTTTATGATGTTCAAGTCATATATTTCCTTGTTGATCTTTCTAGATGCTCTATAGATTACTGAAAATGGGGTATTGAAGCCAACTATTATTGTTCAATTGTCTCTGTCTTCCTTCAATTCTGTCTTTTTTGTTTCATTGGGTCTCTTTTATTAGGTACATATATATTTGTAATTAAAATGCAATTAACCTTGGGCAGCCCCGGTGGCCCAGCGGTTTGGTGCCACCTTCAGCCGGGGTGTGATCCTGGAGATCCGGGATCAAGTCCCACATCAGGCTCCCTGCATGCAGCCTGCTTCTCTCCCTCTGCCTGTGTCTCTGCCTCTCTCTCTATGTCTATCATGAATAGAAAAAAAATTAAAAATGTAATTAACCTTTTTATTATTATAAAATGCCCTTCTTTGTTGCTAGTGGCAATTTTTGTTTTAAGGTGTATTTCATACAGTATTAACACAGTCATCCTACTTCTCATTTGAATGCTATTTGTATGGACTACCTTTTCCACTCTTTGAATTTAAATGGCTCTTAAAACAGCATGCAGTTCACGATTTTTTCTTTTATCCATTGCCAATCTTGGTCTTTTGGTTGGACTATTTCATATATTTACATTTAATTAATTGCTCATAAAATGGAAGAGGAAATTAATACATCTATAAACACAGCTTTATAATTATTTATTCAGCTAGGACTTAAAAATTACAAACAAAAAATAAATATTTGCTTATACTTATGTAGTTACCTTTATTGGTATTCTTTATTTCTGTGTGGATTTGAGTTGCTGTATAATGTCTTTGCATTTCAGCCTGAAGGATTCCTTTTAGTATTGTCTGCAGGGAAGATATGCCAGCAACAAATGTTTTAGTTTTTGTTTATCTGAGAGTGTCTTAATTTCTCCTTCATTTTTGTGGGATTATTTTGCTGGATATGGAATTTTAACAATTTTTTAAAAAGATTTATGTATTTATTTATTCATGGTAGACAGAGAGAGAGAGAGAGAGAGAGACAGACTCCATGTCGGGAGCCTGACGCAGGAGCAGGACTCGATCCTGAGACTCCAGGATCTCGCCCTGGGCCAAAGGCAGGCACTAAACTGCTGAGCCACCCAGGGATCCCCTTTAACGATCTTTTTGCTTCGGCACTTTGAATATGTCATCCCACTGCTTTCTGGTCTCCAGTTTCTGATGAGAAGTCAGCTGTTAACATTTTTGAGGAATTCTGGTATGTGATTTTTCTCCTGCTGCTTTTGAGATTCTTTGGCTTTTGTTTTCATAAGTTTAACTGATGCAGCTAAGTATACATCATTTGAGTTTACCATACTTGGAATTAGTTGAGCATCCTGGATGTACAAATTAATGTATTTCATCAAATTTGGGAATTATCTGGCATTATTTCTTTAAATGTTCTTCTCTCTCCTTTCCTTCTGGAATTCCCATTATTCTGTGAAGTTGGCCTTACTGGTGTTCGGCTAATAAATGGACAGAGATTTCCTTAAATTTCTTGAAGCAGGGATCCCTGGGTGGCTCAGCGGTTTAGTGCCTGCCTTTGGCCCAGGGCACGATTCTGGAGTCCCAGGATCGAGTCCCACATTGGGCTCCCTGCATGGAGCCTGCTTCTCCTTCCTCCTGTGTCTCTGCTTCTCTCTCTCTCTTTCTCTCTCTCTCTCTCTGTCTAAAATAAATAAATAAATAAATAAATAAATAAATAAATAAATAAATAAATAACTCTTTAAAAAAAATTTCTTGAAGCACTAAGATTCCCAGCCTTTGACATGAGGTTATGTGTGTGTGTTCCGTCATGACTTCAATGCTACAACAGGTAGTTTATGACTCTGCTTTGCCCTTAGTTTCATGCTTGTACAAAGTCTCAAGGTCAGTCAGAAGTGAGAGATTGGTGGGGTACCTGGGTGGCTCAACAGTTGAGCATCTGCCTTTGGCTCAGGGTGTGATCCCAGGGTCCTGGGATGGAGTCCCACATCGGGCTCCCTGCAGGGAGTCTGCTTCTCCCTCTGCCTGGTCTCTGCCTCTCTGTGTGTCTCTCATGAATAAATAAATAAAATCTTTTAAAAAAAAGAAGTGAGAGTTTGGGGCCTCTCGGGTGTTTCTTAGACGTGTTCACAGCCCTGTACACGCAGGTGTCCTTCTGGAGTTCCAAGAATGAGTCAGAGAATATCAGAGCCCTCTGTGGACATCTCATTCCCTAGCTTTGCCTTTCAAGTTCTTTGGTCGGCTTCTGGTTAGCTCCAACTGGTATTACTACTTCTTGCAGCTATGATGTTGAACCATCACAACTGGTTTTTTTTCTTTCAACAAATGCCCCGGGGATAGCCTGTTTGCTTAGAATAAGCTCTGAGTCAGTTCAAATAAAAACAAACCCTAAGACTGGAGATTTTTAAGGAGCTACCAGACAGATCACATGGTGACAGTTTTCTGTATTGGGGATTTGGGGGCAAGTTCAACCCTATTCTAGCCCCTCTAATGGCTTATAGCCTGGTGGCTTTCATAGCTACTATAGTTTCAAGTCTACTACAAAGATAAAGAGAGGAGGGGTGAGAAGAGAGTAAGCTAAAAATGCCAGAAATCCTTCATTCTTACCTAGTTTCAGTCATTTTTCTACAATAAATCCTTTTAGCAAGACTTTGGTGAATTTCTAGAGTTCTAAAACAGTTTATTTTGACCATTTATTTGCCAGTGCTTTTGATGCTTTTACAGAGGAACAGATTTTCAGAGACCTTTACTCTGTCTATGGAAGTGCTTCTACCTGTATTCATTTTCCCAAAAAAGAAATCAGGATAAACCAGTCTAATAAAAATCGCAACACAGAGAGCAATTCTTAAACTATCTTGGGTAGATTATAGGGTAGAGTAAGTACACAAATATGTTGATTTTGTTGGGAACTAGGATTCTCACTGCAAAGAAAGGAAGGTACAAATACAGGAGGACAAAGGTGTAGCAGTATTGGATGAAGTTGGATTGGTCATATTAATAGTAGCATATGATCTCTAAAAATGTATATATTTTTTAAGAGTTCATGATTTTTGCTCTGTTCATCAGAAGGGCTTAGAAGCGATGATACACAGCAAACACAACTGGCACTCAGTTTATCTGAAATTCAATGCCCCATTAGAAAAAAAAAGAAAAAAAAAAGGAATATTTGGAGACATGGTTGATCCTGGGCAGAAAGGCAGGGAAAATAGAAGGTGAGCCTGAAACACATTTTGTGCCAAAAAGCAAAGAGGAGAAGACAAAGACTTGCAATGACATGGATGGGACTAGAGAGTATGATGCTGAATGAAGTAAGCCAGTCAGAGAAAGACAAATACCATATGATCTCACTCATATGTGGAATTTAAGAAACAAAACAAATGAAAAAAGAAAATAGAGACAAACCAAGAAAGAGGCTCTTCACCATAGAGAAAAAACTGATGGTCACCAGAGAGAAGGCTGGTGAGAGGATGGGGGAGACAAGTGATGGGGAGTCAGGATTGCACTTGTCCTGATGAGCACCAGGTGATGTAGGAAAGTGTTGAGTCACTATATTGTACACCTGAAACTAATACCACACTGCATGTTAACTACAGTGGAATTAAAATAAAAAATAAGAGAGACGCCTGGATGGGTCAGTGGTTGAGCATCTGCCTTCAGCTCAGGGAGTGACCCCAGGGTCCTGGGATCGAGTCCCACATCGGGCTCCCCGCAGGGAGCCTGCTTCTCCCTCTGCCTGTGTCTCTGCCTTTCTCTGTGTGTCTCTCATGAATAAATAAATAAATTTAAAAATAAATAAATAAAAACCTGATGAAAGTAATAGACACCTTCTTGAGAAAATACACATACACACATATCATTTTAAGGGGTTCATGGATGCCCTGAAATCCATTCATGCACCAAGTGTAGAGTGTCTAACTTACAGTCCAGATTGGAAAAATAAAGTTACGAAGTTAATTCAAATCATTTTGTAGATACAAATATGCTAGAAAACATTCATAGCAGCCAATTAAAAGAATAACGATTTGTTTCTTGTTTTAGCAGTCTGTGGCAAGGTTGGGATTGAAAGCCAAACAAACCTTGGATTCTAAAGCAGAGCAGCCACTACATGTTGGCAGCTTCTCTCCAATTGATCTGATCAGAAAATCTTGGGCAAATCGTGAATTCTTCAGGCTAACTGCCGTTTCTTCATCCACTTCAACAACTTCACCTTCCTGGATGGTAGCAGGGAAAAAAAAACACATATTAAGAAAAGCCACTTTAATCTCAATAAAGAAAAACATGCAAAGATTTTACTAAGGAGTGACATTTCTGGAGAAAAGGCTATGCCTTCTGATATGATATTCTCTTTTCTTTTTCTAAAAGATTTTATTTATTTATTCATGACAGTCACAGAGAGAGAGAGAGAGAGAGAGAGAGAGGCAGAGACACAGGCAGAGGGAGAAGCAGGCTCCATGCAGGGAACTTGATGTGGGACTCGATCCTAGGTCTCCAGGATCACACTCCGGGCGGAAGGCCTCACTAAACTGCTGAGCCACCAGGGCTGCCTGATATTCTCTCTCTCTCTCTTTTTGTCTTTAAGATTTTATTTATTTATAATCAGTTTTCTTCGGTGGCAAAGCAAAAAAAAAAAAAAAAGTCATACACAGGAGTGCCTGGGTGGCTCAGTTGGTTAAGCGGCTAACTCTTAATTTTGGCCCAGGTCATGATCACCGGGTTGTGAGTTCAAGCCCCATATTGGGGTTCCAAACTAGGTATGGAACCTACTAAGAAAAAAATAATAATAACACCACACATTATACTATAAATATATATATATATACACACACACCATACACACATATATGAAATTTGTGATAAAAGTGAGAAAGTATTTACCAATTAATAATTATGGGTTAATTTTGTGTCTGGAATGGGGATAGATGGAAAGAGAGGGTTTTGCTCTGCACTTGGCTCATTTCAACTAATCTATGTTAATAATAATATTAATAATGATGATAAAAGTGATAGGTCACATTTAAGGGGAGTCTACCATGTGCCAGATCCTAAGAACCAACAAAAAATTTTTTCGAAAGAAAGAAAGCTAAAAGATAAACGGAAATGTCACAAGGAAGCAGGAGGCAGCTTGCAGTGACTCGCGCTAGCCAACCAATGGCACCGTGGGCACCAAAATAAGCAATGATGGGGGCACCTGGCAGGTTCAGTCGGTGGAACATGCAAGTCTTGGTCTCAGGGTTGTGGGTTCAAGCCCCATGTTGGCTATAGAGATTACTTGCAAATAAAATCTTAAAAAAAAATAAAACACTGAAAAAAGGTGAACCTGGATCTAAATCATAAGTAAACAGTTAGGTACATGTAAATGGAGGATTCCTCCACCTTGGCACTGCTGATGTTTTGGGCTGGGTAATCCTTTGTTGTGGGGATACTTCCATGGACTGCAGGATGTTCAGAAGCCCATCTGGCCTCTCCGCATCACATGCCCAAGGTATGTGGCTACGGACTGAATACTGTGTCCCCCCAAAATCCTTATGTGGCTATCCTAATCCCCAAGCTGATGGCATCAGGAGGTGGGGGCATTTGGAGGTTATTAGGTCATGGGTGCAGTCCTCGTGAATGGGATTTTTGTCCTTTATAAAAGGGGCCCTACACAGCTCTCTTCATCTGAGTAACTATAGCAAAACGACAGGTGTCTGCACCAGGGAGCAAGCCCTTCACAGACACTGAGCACCTGCCAGCCACAGCCCGGAAGTCCCAGCCTCCAGGACTGTGAGAAACAAGTATCTGACCTTATGAGCCATGCAGCCCATGTTATTTTCCCGTCTCAATCCCAAAGGATTAACACGCGCTCCCTCAGCAGTGACATTACCAAATTTTCCCCTAGGGGGCCAAATTACACAAACTGAGAAATGCATTCTACAAGCCAGAGTGGGCCCTTTCAAAAAGTCAACGTTGCGTGAGCGGGGCGGGGAAACAAAAGCAGGGGAGGAGTTTTCTGTTTTACAGCAAGGGAGACTAGAGATACAAGGGCCAACTGTAGTTGATAAATCTTGATTGGATCTTGGATTTAAAAAAAAAAAACTTGGGGTGCCTGGGTGCCTCAGTCAATTAAGGGTCTGGCTCTTGACTTTGGCTCAGGTTATGATCTCAGGGTCTTGGGATCGTGCCCTGTAGCCTCTTCACTCAGTAGGGAGTCAGCCTGAGATTCTCCCTCTCCCTCTGCCCCTCCCCACTCTCTCTCTCTCAAATAAATAAATAAAACCTTTGAAAAAACTAAAAGAAAAACTTCTATAAAAGTCAGATGGTGGAGATTTGGGGAAATTTGAATATGCACTATATATATTAGTGATACTAAGTGATTATTCACTTTTTTAGATGTAATAATAGTATTGTAGTCACTCAGGAAAACCTTTATTCTGATCTTGGGACATACATGCTAAACTACTTAAGGGAGCAGTATCATGTTCATTGAAACTTGCTTCCAAATGGTTGGGCAGAAAGTAAAGTGTGTGGGGCAGGAGGACAGGTGAGGAAGAGAGAGACAGAGAGAGGGAGAGAGAAAGTCCAAATGTTGGCAAAATGCTGATGAGCTTCGTGAAGCCCATAGGGGTGTTCATAGTTAGTATTCACCCAACTTCTTGGTAAGCTTGAAACTTTTCAAAATAAGTCAAGGAAATACAATCAAAATATATAATATATGATAAAAATCATAGAGAAAAAAACATTAGACAAGGAGGCTGGAAATCACTGAGGGAGAGGAGGTCGTAGAGGAGAGAAGACCCCAGGGAAGTGAAATAGGTTGAGAAAAGTCAGGGAGTGTGAAGTCCCGGAACCTCCAGAAGAAGTTCTTTCAACAATACAAAGGGCTGCCGGGCAGCTCAGTAAGATGCCAACAGAAAATGCAACAAACATTGGCTTTGGCAAGACAGAGGTCTACGGTGACCTTGACGAAATGGGGAGGACAGGAGCTCGATTGATGTGGTTTGTGGGAAGGACAGCATTGAGCAAGGGGAGCACACAAATAGATGGTCCTAAAGAGGAGCTTTGTGTGGAGATGGGAACAGAAACGTGAGGCAATAGCCAGAATGGGAATGGCTAGGAGCATGTTCTTGCCCTGCTTGTGATTCTGGAGGGGAGTGATGGGAGGATGGGTCTCCGTGGTTGAGGGAAGGATTGAGTAGCCTGTGGGGGGTGGGGGTGGGGGACAGGGTGTGGACGCCACCCCTGAGGGGCTGAGGGGTGGTGGCATCCTCAGAGCAAGTGGAAGGGTGGCCTGGGTGGAATGAGGGGCTAGACTCCTCTGGATGCACCTGTCTTCTCCAGGGATCACCACCCAAGGCACCATGGGCTGAGGGGGGAGCTGCTGGAGGTCTAAGGAGGAGAGAGGTGAAGTCGAAGCTCAGCAGGTAGCAACCTGGGTTTGGAGGAAGGCACAGGATAGTCCGGCCATGTTGCCAGCTCAGTTGTGGACAATGAGCGGGTTCCATCAAAGTACAAGATCATTTCCTCCTACAACAAGTTACCGTTTGGGCGCCAGTGCAGAGTGAGAGGATAGCTGGGGTCTGCCAGGGGTGTCGGATTTCTTTCATCTTTATTGACAGCCCAGGATCCAAACCTCTTTCCTTTATTTCCTATGTGTGGATCCCCTTCCCCATTGTAACAGTCTCCCTGAAGAGCACGGCCCTCCTCCCACCAGACAAGCTCCCACCGCCAGATATTTGTTTCGCAGTGTCCCATGCAGACGGGAAGGAGCGTGTGACCCAGGGCAGCTAATCAAATGCACTGACTCAAGTTTGGGGTCAGGAGCCCAAGAAGACACAGAGTTGGGGGCTGCAGAATGGTGTCAGCGGTGGCAACCAGGCCAGTGGTCGCCTCCTGTGAGCAGTGAACCATGTCCCTGCAGCCTTTACCCTCCTGCCCCCCAGATAGTAGCAGAGACGTCTTCTCCAAGGTGGGTTCTATGCCAGACCTTTGCTTGTGGTTCTCACCCCGTAACCTCCAAGCTGGTTCTCCAGCTCTCCCAAAAACTCTGTGAGCCAACCAGCGTCTACGCAGCGCAGATGGCTACATTTATACAATGATATGTCTGTGATCATAAAACCGCGAGGTTCACCGACAGATTGAGCGAACAAGTTCAATTTCCTATAACTAGTGTGTTTTGCGGCCTAAATTAACAAACACGGCCTGCCGTGGTAATGATGTTTTACACGTTTTATGGGTATCCAAAGCCTTGTGGTGAAAGCTTACATTCCTGTGAGATTAGCCAGGAACAAAAAAACCTCTTGTATTCTAACAGATGGCTATCTCACAGAACCTCTTCGGTTCCTTCTCCAAGAATGCCAGTAAACACGCTGCGAGAAATTGCCATCGTGATGAAAAGGAAGCAGGCATGTATTGTCTAATCATAAATTAGATCTCCGCTGAACACCTGGCTGGTCTCCAAAACCCCTAACTCCTTCTTCCTTCTCTAAGATGACAATAGCCGGAACAACTCTCACGTCCTCACACAATTCTGGTAAGAATGTGTTTCCTTTATAGCCTTCTCATTAAATACTCTTGTGACCAATAGTTTCTTTTGATTTGATTTTTTTAAAAGATTTTATTTATGTATTCATGAGAGACAAAGGCAGAGGAAGAAGCAGGCTCCCTGTGGAGAGCCCAATGCAGGACTCGATCCCAGACCCCAGGATCACACCCTGAGCCAAAGGCAGATGCTCAACCACTGAGCCACCCAGGCGTCCCTTTCTTTTGATTTTAAAGGAAGCTGATTACTGAATATAAGCTGAATCTTATAATTTTGGGTCAACGTTACTAGCAATGGTCCCTTCTTTGCCATCTCTTCCCCCTTCTTTCTTTCCTTCATTATTGTCTCTTTACATTGGCTAGAACCTTCCGATCATCATTAAGTAGCAGGAGCAAGGGGCACCTGGGAGCTCAGTAGGTTGAGCATCTGACTCTCGATTTCGGCTCGGGTCATGATCTCAGGGAAATAAATAAATAAATAAATAAATAAATAAATAAATAAATAAATAAATAAATAAATAAATCTTCAAAGAAGTGAGACAAATGAAGAATGCCAGCCTCCCAAGAATTTGAAGATTGAGTCTGAGTCTGAAGCCGCACAGGTAATTCTTGAGAGCTAAGTTGGTGCTGGAGTTTTGATGGTAGCTAATCTAAAGCCTGTCTAGGGTATTCCACAGCTATTGAACTTTATGAGTTCCATTTTTGTAGTAATCTTTGAGGGTAGTAATGATATTTTTCTGTTTGTATAATGTCAATCATTTGGTCAATGAAGATGGACCTTAGATTACATTCAACAACATAAGTTTTAGTTAAGAAAAAATGTTTTAACTGAGTTTTAAAAAACTTTAATTTAAAAATTGAAGCTTTGGGGCAGCCCCGGTGGCGCAGCGGTTTAGCGCCACCTGCAGCCCGGGGTGTGATCATGGAGACCCAGGTTCGAGTCCCATATCGGGCTCCCTGCATGGAGCCTGCTTCTCCCTCTGCCCATGTCTCTGCTTCTCGTTCTCTCTCTCTGTATCAATGAATAAATAAATTTAAAAAAAATAAAAATAAAAAAATAAAAATTGAAGCTTTGTAAAATAACTTTTTCTCACTTATACAAAAATTATAGTTAACAGGGTGAGGGCAGAGAAGAGCATTCCGAATGGAGAAACCGGAGAGCCAAGGGGAGTAAGTGCCAGGTTTTTCTCTGGACTGGTTTTCTTCCAAAGGGCATTTCTGTCCAGGGTAATGTGACTGTGCTTGCTGGGCTCCAAGTAACCCACTTTATAGTTACAGGGCAGAGGACCAGAAGGAAACTAAGTGTGAACCTTAGATCTGCCCTCGCTTGTTGGGTTACTTTGGCTAAGTCACCAAGTGCCAGGAATGTTTCTTGTCATGGATCAGTCCATCCATCCATCATCCACCCATCCTTCATCCACCTGTCCTTCATCCACTCATCCTTCATTCATCCATCCATCCATCCATCCATCCTTCTCTCCATCCATCCATTCTTTTCTCCTTCTCTCCATCCATCCATCCATTCATCACCCACCCATCCCTCTATCCCTCCATTCATTCATCCATCCATCGTCCATCCAATATTTAAAGAGTGATTACTACCTACATACACTATTTTAGATACTGGGAATACCCGCATAAAGAGACAATGTTCCTGCTTACTATGTAGTGGAGAAATGTAATATGTAAGCAAATAAATAAATAAAAAGGCAATTTCACACTGTGATTGGTTCTATTTAACAAACCACGGTAGGGCAGGAACATGTGGCATGGTGAGGACATGGATGCAGGTGAGGATGCTCCTAGTTGAGGTGGTGGGGGAAAACTTCTCAGAGGAGGTGATGTGGGAACTCAGAATGAGCTCCCCGTGCTAATGAGAAGGAATCAGCCAGGTGAAAGGACGAAGAACAGTGTTGGGGGGACCAGAAAACCCTGAAAAGAAGAAAGTCACAGCATGGTACAGGCCAGAAGGAGGGACAGTGCACTGGAGCTTCAATGAAGGTGTGGGGAAGCTGTAGGGCATGGCATAGAGGAGCTTGGGGGGCATGTTTTCCAGTGGACTTTCTCCTTGGCTTTCCTGGAACTTGTCCAGTTTACACGACTGTGCAAGTCCTTTAAAATGGATCCTGCCTCTTTTCTTTTCAACGGTATTTGGGTTCAGACAGCAAATTATACAGTTGCCCTCCCTTTAGGGCCACAGCAAGGGCTTTGAGTATTTCCTCAGTGCAGGGAGATGCCACTGAAGGTTTTAGGCAGGAGAATCGAGGACCTCATATGGGTGCTTCCTGCAGCTACAGCAGAGTTTTCTCCACGTCTGAAATAAGACATAGCTGCTGCCATGGATCTGGCCTCTATTTCCAGGGATCTGCAAGATGATCCACATGGGTGTGATTTTGTATTAAATCTAAAATGGTTGAGGGGCACCTAGGGCTCAGTAGGCTAAGCAATCTGCTCTTGATTTCAGCTCAGGTCATGATCTCAGGGTAATGGGATCAAGCCCCACTGTCAGGCCCTGCAGTCAATGTGGAGTCTGCTTGAGATTCTCTCTCTCTCTCTCCCTCTGCCCCTCCCCCCCTGCTCGCTTGCTCTCTTTCAAAATAAAAATAAATAAATAAAATCTTTAAACCTACAATGGTTGAAACATGCCCCGCGTGGCTGATGTATGTTCCACGGATTGGTGGTAGCATGCGAGTGCAGAGGTCAGATCATAGCCAGTAGGGCTGGTGTACCAGGTGTCCTTCCAGAAGAGGGTAGAGGCCCACCTGCAGGAGCGGGGGCACGGGGGGGGGGTGCACAGCGGCTGCCGTGATCTTTGCCCCCAGTATATTGTGATGTACTGCAGCTACACTGGGCCCAAGTTACATGGGTTTTCTGTTTATAGCATCCAGTATAGAGACCGGAGCATGGGCTAGAAACCTATATCGTCTGAAGACATTTGAGTGGGGAGTATCCGTTTCCTGTCTCCTCCATGAGGAGGATAATTATGTGGCCTGGGGACTGCCGGGCAGATCAAATCCCACCTCATCCGTGTCCCAGACAGTCCCTTATGAGTGTCCCGCCTAGGGGGCCTCCTTGCTGGCCTCCCACCCCCAGCTCCCTAACATCCTGTTTACTCTCCATTCCACAGCTGACAGAGTCCAACATCGTGACCCCGTATGTTTACACATCACCAGACGATCTCCATGCTAAGTCTTGTCACCACCTGTCACCAACCTCACGGTATTACTGACCATGCTCCCTGTGCTCCACACTGCATCCCCATGACTTGTGTATTTTCTAACTAGCAGTTTGCACCTCTTGATTCGCTCTACCTCTGAACAGGTGGAGACATGGCAGGAAAAAAGGGATAAAACAATGTTTTGAATACACTGTGAGGGAGCAGGGGTGGCGGGCAGGGAGTGAAGGCAAGATGGTCGGCCAGGAGGCGTGGGTGAGGGCCCAGAGTTACAGGGAGGAGGGTGATACTATGGAAATGCATGGAATTCTCCCCTTTTTGATACCTGTGTCTGGCTGTAGGTAGTCCATTGGTCATTTAGGGCCTATGGCTACTTTGAGGTGTGTCACCTAATGTGCATGACCGATGGGTGGCCATGGGGTCACTGTGAGCGCTTTCTGCATTTCCCCGCAAGCCTGTTTGCAGATAAGTGGCCTCCAGGTCCCCTGCCCTCTGGCCCCCACCAGTTGGTCCTCTGGGGCTGTGAGTCTGTGTTTTGTTTTGTTTGTTCATGTGGCCACGCCCCCCAGCCAGGTGTACAAGGCCATCAGGACGAGGACGCTGCCACCACACAGAGCCCAGCCTCACCTCAGTGTCCAATATCCAAACCCCTCCAGTCCCCGAAGGCCAGCCAAGCCCATGGGTCCCACCCTGCCAACCTCTCCTGGGTCTTCCTGGCCCTGGGGACTTGCGCCTGGGTGGGAATCCGCCCAGCAAACCTTCCCTGCCGCCTCCCATCCCAGATCTGGGCTGAAGACCCCTGAGGGCCCTTGTCAAGGTATTTGTAGTTTCCGGGAAGATGTTCTGCTCTCCACGCCTTGAAAGCAGGATGTGGGTCTAAAACCAGAGCCTCGATGGCAAGTGATGCAGAGCATTTTCTCATGTGCATGTTGGCCATGTCTGTCTTCCTCTGTGAGATTTCTCTTCATGTCTTTTGCCCATTTCATGATTGGATTGTTTGTTTGTTTGGTGTTGAGTTTAATAAGTTCTTTATAGATCTTGGAAACTAGCCCTTTATCTGATACGTCATTTGCAAATATCTTCTCCCATTCTGTAGGTTGTCTTTTAGTTTTGTTGACTGTATCCTTTGCTCTGCAAAAGCTTCTTATCTTGATGAAGTCCCAATGAGATACCACCTCACACCAGTGAGAATGGGGAAAATTAACAAGGCAGGAAACAACAAATGTTGGAGAGGATGTGGAGAAAAGGGAACCCTCCTGCACTGTTGGTGGGAATGTGAACTGGTGCAGCCACCCTGGAAACTGTGTGGAGGTTCCTCAAAGAGTTAAAAATAGACCTGCCCTACGACCCAGCAATAGCACTGTTGGGGATTTACCCCAAAGATACAGATGCAATGAAACGCTGGGACACCTGCACACCCCAATGTTTCCAGCAGCAATGTCCACAATAGCCAAACTGTGGAAGGAGCCTCGGTGTCCATCGAAAGATGAATGGATAAAGAAGATGTGGTCTATGTATACAATGGAATATTCCTCAGCCATTAGAAACGATAAATACCCACCATTTGCTTCAACGTGGATGGAACTGGAGGGTATTATGCTGAGTGAAGTAAGTCAATCGGAGAAGGACAAACATTATATGGTCTCATTCATTTGGGGAATATAAATAATAGTGAAAGGGAATAGAAGGGAAGGGAGAAGAAATGTATGGGAAATATCAGAAAGGGATACAGAACATAAAGACTCCTAACTCTGGGAAACAAACTAGGGGTGGTGGAAGGGGAGGAGGGCGGGGCATGGGGGTGAATGGGTGACGGGCACTGAGGGGGGCACTTGACGGGATGAGCACTGGGTGTTATTCTGTAAGTTGGCAAATTGAACACCAATAAAAAATAAATTTATTATAAAAAAAAAACCAGAGCCTCGATGAAGAGACTTCCGGAAATGTTTGCTGCCTGAGTGAATAAAGGGATGGAAGAGTGGAAGACTTGGCCTGGGCCAGGTCCCTCAGGCCTCAGTTTATCGGGGTTAGGATGCACCTGATAGGAACCCAGTCCTTAGGGACGCTAGTCCTCTGCACAGCTCTCAGCCTCGCCTCTGGCTTGGGGTTTGGCCTCCTCTTCCTCTGGACCACTGGGCCTCCTAGTACACACACCTTCTCTCCCTCTGTCTGTCCTGGGGTGTCATCCTGCAGCCCGAGCACAGCACAGCTCTTGGTCTTTGGCCTGAGCCCACCTAGGAAGCCAGCCAGCCTGCCAGCCAGCCAGGTTATATTTAGATTTCTGCCACCACCTGACGGGGTCATCCGTGAGTCGGGGCACAGAGGTAGCTGTGGCATTTCAGGAGTAAGCCGAGGCAGGACCAGGGCAGCGAGGAAGTGGATGGGGAAGTGGGGGCTCATCTAAGTGAGTCACAGGGCAAGGATGAGAATGTGTGGCTTCCATGGAACCCAGGGAGAGGAGGTCAGACCCCAGGCTGCTGCTGGTTTGCAGTCTCCAGCAAAGCTGCCCCGGGCACAGGCACTCGAGTTGCAGACACCGTGACTCCATCGACAGCACCGCGGGCACCCACGGGTGCTCCCACACAAGTGCCGGCTTAACTTTTCCAGAAAGTCCCGAGCTATTTTCCAGAGGGCTCGCTCTGGTTTCTGTGCTTGCCGGGAGGGCGCGAGGGGGCTGCTCTGCTGCGTCCCACCAGCGTGTGCACAGCCAGGTGCCCTCCGCTCAGCCACTTGGCCACGGTGCAGATCCCTCACTGAGGGTCGCTTTGTATCCCTGTGGTCACTCAGGGTGGCGAGGGGATGCCATGGGCGTGTTTCTGGGTTGATGATATGTCCCTTCAAATATTTTTTCCATCTTGTTTTCTTATTGTGAAGTTATGTATGTATGTATGTATGTATGTATGTATTTATTTATTTATTTATTTGCAAAGAAGAGCTTGAGCAGGGGTGGGGGAAGAGGCAGATGGAGAGGAAGATGCAGACACCCTGCTGAGCAGGGAGCCCGATGCAGGGACTCAACCCCAGGACCCCGGGATCATGGCCCAAGTGGAAGGCAGACGCGTCAGCCACTGAGCCCCCTGGGCGCCCCTTAGAGTCTTTCAAATACTCCATACACAAAGCTTTATCCAATATCTGGCTTTCCAATATTCTCTTCCAATCTGTTGTCTATCTTTTCAATTCTCCTAACGGTGTCCTTGGAAGAGACGTTCTCATTCTGAGCAAGTCCAATGTATGGATTTGGTTTTCTACAGATAGCACAGGAGCCAAGAAATCTTTGCTGAACCAAAAGGTCACGAAGATTTTGCGCTAAGTTCATCAGTTTCATGTCCTACGTTTTAGTTCTGTGATCCATGTCGAGCACTTTGGTTTGGTTTTGTTTGTGTGGTTCTTGACGTCCTACAGTTTCCACGCTATTCGTTGAGAAGACCGTCCTTTCCTTCTGCACTGAATAACCTTCGCTCCTTTGCTGAAAACCAACCATCCACATGCGATCCATGTCCTGGGTCACGGGCCCTCAGCTTTCAAGTACCTGCATTCAAATCCCATCACTGTCACTTATTAGCCTAACCTCCCCTAGATACAGATATGCCACGCAGTGCCTCAGCCCTCTCATGTGTAACAGTGACTCGCTAATGATTCTTACTGGAAGCGTTGTGGGGGTGATTAAATGAGGTAATCACATTAAGTTTCTGGAATACTGAGTAGACACACAGTAAATACTAGCTGCAGTTTTTATCTCCACTTTTCAGGGGATGTGAGATGAGCTTCGAGTCGTAAATAGCTCTCCTAAGTGAGCGTTCAGAAGTGGTACGGGACATTTCCAGGTGACGCACCACAGGAGTCTGACCCCAGACCTCAGAGCCTCCATCACTCACATCATCTATCCTGTACATTTTTAAAAATATTTTTTCTGAAGAGTTTTGATCAGGAATGGATGCTGTATTTTGTCAAATGCTTTCTCTGCATCTAATGAGAGGATCATATGGTTCTTGGTTTTTCTCTTGCTGATATGATGAATCACATTGATTGTTTTACGAGTGTTGAACCAGCCTTGCATCCCGGGGATAAATCCTACTTGGTCATGGTGAATAATTTTCTTAATGTGTTGTTGGATCCTATTGGCTAGTATCTTGTTGAGAATTTTTGCATCCATGTTCATCAGGGATATTGGTCTGTAATTCTCCTTTTTGGTGGGGTCTTTGTCTGGTTTTGGAATTAAGGTGATGCTGGCCTCATAGAATGAATTTGGAAGTACTCCATCTCTTTCTATCTTTCCAAACAGCTTTAGTAGAATAGGTATGATTTCTTCTTTAAACGTTTGATAGAATTCCCCTGGGAAGCCATCTGGCCCTGGACTCTTGTGTCTTGGGAGGTTTTTGATGACTTCTTCAATTTCCTCCCTGGTTATTGGCCTGTTCAGGTTTTCTATTTCTTCCTGCTCCAGTTTTGGTAGTTTGTGGCTTTCCAGGAATGCGTCCATTTCTTCTAGATTGCCTAATTTATTGGCGTAGAGCTGTTCATAATATGTTTTTAAAATCGTTTGTATTTCCTTGGTGTTGGTAGTGATCTCTCCTTTCTCATTCATGATTTTATTAATTTGAGTCTTCTCTCTCTTCTTTTTAATAAGGTTGGCTAATGGTTTATCTATCTTATTAATTCTTTCAAAGAACCAACTCCTGGTTTTGTTGATGTGTTCCACAGTTCTTCTGGTTTCGATTTCATTGAGTTCTGCTCGAATCTTTATTAACTCTCTTCTTCTGGTGGGTGTAGGATCTATTTGCTGTTTTTTCTCAACAGACAACATTATTATTATTATTATTATTCTGTATGTTGGTAAATTGAACACCAATAAAAATTAATTTATAAAAAAAATAAAAAAATAAAAATAAAAATATTTTTTCAAAGATTCTACCTATTTATTCATAAGAGACACAGGGAGAGAGGCAGAGACACAGGCAGAGGGAGAACTAGGCTCCCTGCAGGGAACCCGATGTGGGACTGGATCCCAGGACCCCAGGATCACACCCTGAGCCGAAGGCAGATGATCAACCACTGAGCCCCCCAGGCATCCCTTGATACTGTGATTATGATGGAACTTGGTGGTTTTCTTCATGTTTCTTGTGTTTTGGGTTCATTGAGCTTTTGGGGCCTGTGAGTTTGTAGTTTTTATGAAATTTGTAAACTTGCATCCATTATTTCTTGGAATTTTTTTTTTTTTTTGGTGCCTCTTCCATTTGGGACTCCAGCACACATATCATAGGCTTCTCAGAGTTATCTCACTCTCGGCATTCATATATTTTCAGCCTTTACTTCTCTGTGTTCCGCTGTGGACAGTTCCTCTTACCATGTCAAGGTCACTAATTTTAGATAATTTTTGTGTTATCTAATCGAGGGATTCCATTCAGTGTTGTCATCTCTAGAGGCATGGCTTGGGTCATGGATGTGGGTTCTCCATATCTATTTAACATGCATTTGCCCCTAATTCCACCACTGCTGTCATTTCTGGGCCTGTTTCTGTCATTGGTTTGTGCCTCTTTCCCATGTTGATGTAAAATTAATTTTTTTTACATATTAAGGGAAATAACTCTTGTCACATAGCACAGATATTTCTCACAATTTTTTGTTTGTTTTTTCTGTTCCCTATCCCTGAAATGAAACTCACTCTTATTCTTGCTCCAATCTCCCTTTCCTGGCTCCATTTTCCTTCAATAATCCTTAGCACCACCCAACACGTTATATAATATCTGTGTTGTCTCCTCACTAAAAAACAAGCTGTATAAGGGTAGAGATTTATCTGTTTTATTTACTGCAATATCCCGCCGCCAAACATCAGGAGCAGAGCACATCCTAAGTGTCTCTAATAAATATATTTTGGGAGGAAAAAAAAAGTTAATCTTGTTTCCATTATTTTTGTTTTCATTAAAATCAGTCACCTTTAGAAAGTCTTGCTCATTTCAAGAATACTTGATTTAATTTTTACATTTAAATGTTAAAGCCTCTGATCCTTTTGTAGCTCATAAATGTGATGATTATGTGTTCACGCCACTGTGTGACATATGCCGCCCTCAAACCTTGTTACGACTGCGGCACATTACCCATTTGACGTGAAAAAATAATAAATAAATAAATAAATAAATAAATAAATAAATAAATAAATAAATAAAAAATATTAAAGCCTCTTTGATATGAATTTTGATGTGTGAAGCATGATTCTGGTTTTATTGGTGAATCTTCTTCCTTCTGCCTTGCTCCTGGCAGCCACCATTCTCCTTCCTGTCTCAACTAATTTGATTGCTCGAGGTTCTTTATAAAAGTGAAGTCACATGATATTGTCCTCTAGTGACTGGCTTAGTTCACTCGGCATAATGTCCTCAATGTTCATCTGCGTTGTAGCAGGTGTCGGAATGTCCTTCCTTTCTCAGGTGGAATAATATTCCACTCCGTGGATATAGGCCACATTCTGTTTACCTGCTCCTCCGTCGGTGGACACTTGGGTTGTTTCCATGTCAGGGCTGGGGTAAAGAATGCTGCTATGAACACAGGTGCATGAAAGTTTCTTGAGACCCTATTCTTTTTTTTAAAAGATTTTATTTATTTATTCAGAGAGACAGAGAGAGAGGCAGAGACACAGACAGAGGGACAAGCAGATTCCCTGCAGGGACTCCGATGTGGGACTTGATCCCAGGACCCGGGGTCACAACCTAAGCTGAAGGGAGATGCTCAACCACGAAGCCACCCAGGTGTCCCTGAGACCCTAGTCTTAATTCTTTGGGGTATATGCCTAGAATTATAATTGCTAGATAATGTGGTGGTTCTGTTTTTAATATTTGGAGGAACTGCCACACCGTTTTCCAGAGCAGCTGCATCACTGTACATGCCCACTCTCAGGACACAAGGATCCCAATTTCCTCACATCTTTTTTGACACATCATTTTCTGGGGGTTTTGTTTCATTTTGTTTTTTAAAATTTTTTTTTAATTTTTATTTATTTATGATAGTCACAGAGAGAGAGAGAGAGAGAGGCAGAGACACAGGCAGAGGGAGAAGCAGGCTCCATGCACCGGGAGCCCGACGTGGGATCCGACCCCGGGTCTCCAGGATCGCGCCCTGGGCCAAAGGCAGGCGCCAAACCGCTGCGCCACCCAGGGATCCCTCATTTTGTTTTTTAATAGTAACCATCCTAAATGGTGTGAAGGTATCTCACTGTGGTTTTTTGTTTTGTTGTTTTCTTTTTTAAAGATTTTATTTATTTATCCATGAGAGACACAGAGAGAGAGGCAGAGACACAGGCAGAGGGAGAAGCAGGCTCCATGCAGGGCGCCCAACGAGGGACTCGATCCTGGGTCTCCAGGATCACACCCTGGGCAGAAGGCAGCGCTAAACCACTGAGCCACCTGGGCTGCCCCTGTTTTGTTGTTTTTTTAAGTAGGCTCCATGCTGGGCACGGGGCCCAACACAGGACTCGAACTCAGGAACCCCCACCCCATCCCAAAATCAAGACTTGGATGCTCAACCGACTGACTAAGCCACCCAGGCGGCTTTGATTCTCATTTCCCTAAATGATCAATGGTGTCGAGAATCCTTTATGGGCTTGTTGGCCATGTGTGTATCTTCTTGGTAGAAATGCCTATTCAATCTTCTCTCCATTTACGAATTGGGTAATTTGGTGTTTTTTGCAGTAAAACCTATGAGTTTTTAGTGGTTGGAATTTCTATTATTGTGCCAAGTGGAGTGAAACAGTGGGAAGAATAAGCACCGTGCATGGTGAGGGGGAATGGAGAAAGGACTTCTGGCCAGCACCCCTTTCCTGGTCAGGGCTTTCAGCTCCCAGCTCCACCTGCTGTCTCCTGACCCTGCCCAACCCCCCCGGACCCCCTCCCCCCAGGCCGAAGTGTCCAAGGTTCCCGTGGTTCCTCTGGGGAACCCCAGGTCAGTGGGGGGCAGGCACCTGCCACAGTCCCTCGCAGGGGGGAGGGCGCCACCTACCGGGGAGACTGAGAATTTGTCATTTCCCTGAGAATCCAGGCACCAGCTGGCCAGAGAGAGAGGGAGAGGCAGGGTTTGGCCTCCACCTGCCCGGCTCGATGGTTTTGAGATGATCTTCAGCTCTGTGGGCACTGAAGTGCCTCCTCCCCGCTCTCAGCTTTGGGGGTTTCAGGGCGGAGATCACAGGGGGCCAGAATGTCCCCCAGGCAGGAATTCTCTCACAGGGTCCTTTCTGGCTCCAGGTCTGGTCCACTGGCTTGGCATTCAGGGCCTCCCTGCTGTGGGGATGGGGCAGCACCTGACTGAGAGGCCTTGCTGTCCACTCCAGCCCTGTGCCCTTGGAGGCTGCAGGGTCCAGCCTTGAATCCTGGCCTCACCTTCCCAGGCTGTCCCTGAAGCCAGCCCTGGGGTCTTCCACATCCAAGTTTCTCTGCAGAATTCAGCAGGGACTCAGGTCACGGGTAACAACTGAATCCTGAAGGCTCCAGCACCTCCTGGAAATGTGGGAGCCCTTCCCCTTGGTCTGGAACTACTCCTGATGCCCAGCCTCTCCCAGAGGCTCCATTCACCTGTTCTTCTCTCTGACCCCTTCGCCTCGGCCCTGCCTTCTCTCACGTCAAGAAAACTTTGTTTCAGGGGAGAATAATGCACTGTGGAAATCCTGGAGGACCCCCCCCCCCGCCCTCTGGGTTTTCTGGTCCCAGTTCCCTGTGAAGCACAGACACCTGGTGGCAACCCAAAAAGAATTATTGTCTGTAGAGATGGAAATGATGTCCTATGCTGTGCAGGGTGAATTGACTCTCTTCCTTGCCTCCCTAGCTCTGGGGAAAAACCAGTCTGCTGTACATTTGTGCATTCACTGCCATATTCCTCATCGATAAGTGTGTCTGTTCCTTGGATATGCTTCCTTTTCCTTTCTTTCTTTCTTTCTTTCTTTCTTTCTTTCTCTTTCTTTCTTTCTTTCTTTCTTTCTTTTTTTTAAATGACAGTATTATTGACTGTATTCCCTATGCTGTACTTTTCATCTCTGTAATGGGACTTTCTTTTCAACCTGTTAAACCATCTACTTGGTTCCCTCACTGATTAGCAAGTAGAATAAAATCCTCAACAGGCAGGGCTGCTGGAGAGCTCAGTGGGGTAAGCAACCAGCTCTTGGTTTTGGCTCAGGTCATGATCTCAGGGTTATGGGATTGAGCCCAACATGGGCTCTGCGCTCAGAGGGGAGTCTGCTTGAGATTCTGTCTCCCTCTCCCTCTCCCTCTGCTCTCTCTCTCTCTCTCAAACAAATAAATAAATCTAAAAAAAATCTATAACAGGTGCTCATTTTTGTGTCTGCATGAAATTCATGATTTTTGCCTTTTGTTGAAAATTAAACACTCAACTGGGTAGGTCCCTGCACCCAGAAAGCCCAGCCCTCCGGCACTGAGACCCCAAGGGTCACAGCTGGGGACCCGTGCCTCCCCTTTATGTGCCCCGTGGGCTCCAGGAGAGACATCCTCTCTGGTTCCTGGTCCCCACAGGCTGCAGCACAAGTGGCTGGTCAATAAGACCATGAAGGCGAAGCTGGGGTTTTTCTGGATGTTGGGGGAAGGGGCTTGCCCTGAAACTGACTGTTCTTCCCTAGAACGGCTCAAGGGCAGCTTGGCCATCCCTGCACTGGTCACGGGGTAAAATGGTTGGGTTTTCACGGTTTTGAAAATGCTTGAGCCTTTTCCAAGAAAAACGTTGCTGTGGGGGGAAGGGGAGAGTTTGTGTTTCGTGGGGACAGAGTTCTGGGGACAGTCAGTGGCGACAATGGCAGGACGGTGGGAATGTGTCAACACTCCTAAGCCACGTGCTTGCAGGAGTAAGAAGATAGATTTTACATCACGTGCATTTTACCATGATAAAAAAAAATGAGAGCAAAGTGCTCATTTCAATGCTTTTTTGGGTGGACTTCTGTGGAGAAAGCTGAAACGGGCAAGATTTCACAGCTTCTCAGAAATGGAGCTTCTTATGCAGGTGACGTTTAAAAATAAGCCTTCCTCCTCCATTTCCCCCCACCCCCAGCTTTCTACCCAACAGCACACAAGGACGTGGCCTACTATCTAGAAGGTTCCAGGGAGCAGCATGGAGGCAATGAGAGGGAGCGCCAGGGTGAGGGGACACCAGTCTGTCCACATGACACCTGCTGTTGTCATGAAAGGGTTGCTTCGATGACTGAGGACAGAAAACTTCATGAGCTGGCCAGCAGGCCAGAGGAAGGGAGGGCTGCGGGGTGTGGAGGGGGTGCTCAGTCCTGTTGCTGTGGTAGCTCTGGCTGTCAGAAGTCCAGAACAGGTCAGCAGGACCAGTTCCTCCTGAAGGCTCTAGGGGGGAATCAGCCGCTTCCTGCATCGTCCTGACCGCTCACTTCCCAGGTCACAGCTGCTGACTCTGACCTTCCCGCCTCCTTCTTGGGAGGGTGGGGACCCTGGCAGTCACCAAGGCCCCACTTGGGTCAGCCAGTACAGTCTCATGTCTCAAAGTCCTTAACATACACCTGCAAAGTCCCTTTACC
Organism: Nyctereutes procyonoides; assembly: GCF_905146905.1. NCBI lineage: Eukaryota > Metazoa > Chordata > Mammalia > Carnivora > Canidae > Nyctereutes > Nyctereutes procyonoides. Next base: position 58,083,755 of record NW_026575140.1, on the reverse strand, counting down.
CAAATAAGGTGACATTCTCATGGGCTCTGGGGTTTGGAGGCCTTCCTGTGAAATGTGGGGGTGAAGACAGGCCTGTTGGGACTCCCCATGCCCTCTCGTGGGGATCTTCACCTCCAGGAATGGGGACAGTGGATGGGGACCCACTCATCCGCAAGAGATGGCTGCCTCCTGCCCACCCACCCCCAAATACCCGCACACCAACCTTGCCTCTGGATTGGGGTGATCCCACGTCGGTGACCCCGGGGCAGGGGGCAGGAGGGCAAGGGGCCTGCCTGGCTGTGGTTGGGGATAGCAGAGCAACTCCAACAGGCTCAGTGAGGACCCCCAGTTCCCATGCGTGCTCTGGCCTCCCACAGCCGTCAGAGCTCTTTGGAGACATGTCCTTGGGGCACTTGGGACTCAGCCAGGTCCTGGGATCAAGTCCCACATTGGGCTCCCTGCCCATCATCCCTACTTGTCCTTCTCCCTCTGCAGCTCCCCCTGCTTGTGCTCTCTCTCTCTCTGTCAAATAAACAAACGTTGTTTAAAATAAATAAATAAAAACAAGTTCTTGTTTTTGTGATTTACAAACATGCCTGACATCCTCAGACAATTAAGAGAAAACAATTTAAGCCTCTAGAAAGCCCATCAACTCAGTGGCAACCACTGTGAACATAGCCACGTACATCCTTCTTGACAGATTTAAGTATGTGAGTTTGTAACATTATTATATGGGCAGCTTTATAATCTGCTTTACTCACTCAGTAATAGGTCGCAATCATTTTTCTACAGCCATAAGTGCAGAATTGCACATCTGTTTGTATCGGCATTGTAGTGCCGTGTAGAATAACATATTTACGGGGTCACACAGTTGACTGCTGAATTTCTCTATAACTTTTCACTATCATAAACAATACCTTTGTATTTGTTGGTTGAGGTATCTCCTTAGGGTAAATTTCTTGCCTTTTTTCCTTTTTTTTTTTTTTTTTTTTTTTTTTTAATTTTCAGAGAGCCAGGGGAAGGAAGGGCAGAAGGAAAGAGAGAATCTCAAGCAGACTCTGGACTGAGCGTAGAGCCCACTTGGGGCTCGATCCCAGGACCCCAAGATCATGACCTGAACCAAAATCAAGAGCAGGACACCTAACCAGCTGAGCTACCCAGGCATCGTCCTTACAGTAAATTTCTAAATGTGGGATTACTGAGCCAAAATATGCTCATTTTACATCTGGACACTCGTACCGGTTAAATTATACGCCCCACCCCCACCCACACACACAAAGATAGACTGAAGTTTCTAAGCCCTGGTACCTGTGAACGTGACTTTCTTTGGAAATATGGTCTTTTCGGATGATCAAGTTAGGGGATCCTTAGGATAGATCCCGATCCAGGAGGACCAGAGTCCTCCCATAAAGGAGGAACTTGGACACAGACTCGAACACATGGAGAGACGCGAGGACAACGTGAAGATGGCCACCTGCTGACAAAGGCACGCGTGATGCACTGCCAACCAAGGATGCCCAGACGCCTGTCCTCTCCAGAAGCTCAGAACAGGCTGGGGAGGAGTCTACCCAGAGTCACAGAGGGGGCGTGGTCCCACCCACACGTGGATTTTGTACAGCTAGACTCCAGAACTGTGAGGCAACGCATGTCTTTCAATCCGCCCAGTTCGTGGTGCTTTGTCGTAACAGCCCAAGGAAACTAGTACAGATGCTTGTGGCCAAACTTCCCTGCAGGAAAGCCTCATCATTAGGTTCTCATCAGAAGGAACCGTCAGCATACACGTTCCTTCCACCATTGGTGAGATGCAATCATTTTTCATATGTTCGCCCACTGTTTGTATTTCTTCCATGGATTGCCTGTCTGTACCCTTTGCCCATTTTCTTATTTTTTTTAAAAAGATACCACGCATTTATTCATGAGAGACACAGAGAGAGAAGCAGAGACACAGGCAGAGGGAGAAGCAGGCTCCACGCAGGGAGCCTGACGCAGGACTCAATCCCGGGATTCCAGGACCACGCCCTGCGCCGAAAGCAGGTGCCAAACCACAGAGCTACCCAGGGATCCCCTTTTGCCCATTTTCTATCAGGAAATTCCTTCTTCCTTCCTTTCCTTTCCTTTCCTTTCCTTTCCTTTCCTTTCCTTTCCTTTCCTTTCCTTTCCTTTCCTTTCCTTTCCTTTCCACCTTTCCTTTCCTTTCCTTTCCTTCTTTCCTTCTTTTCTTTCTTTCTCTTTTGACAGAGAGATGGCATGTGCTCCTGCATGGGGCCGAGGGCAAAAGGAGAGAGAGAATCTCAAGCAGACCCCCTGCTCAGGGAGGAGCCCAACATAGGACTCGATCCCAGGACCCCTGAGATCGTGACCTGAGTCAGATGCTTAGCCAACTGAGCCAGCCGGGCACCCTCCGTTTCATTTCTTCTTAGCTCATAAGAGATGTTTTCAAATCAGAAACACTGACGGTCTCCCCACTTTTCTTCCAATAACTGCTCCCCATCTAGACACCCATCTTCCAAAGATGCATCTGGCCTCTCATCCTTCAGAAAATTTAAAATCAAATGTTACTGATGCCTTTTCTGGTGACCTCTGGCTTTGCAGCACACCTTACAAGTCTTTCCCCCACCCAGGGTAATTTTAAGAAGAAAAAGTATCTGCATTTGCTTCTGGGATTTCTCTCATTTTGCGTCTTGAAGCTAGATCTTTGCTGGTCCCAGATGCGTTTTCCCAGGAGGCCAGGCTCCAGGGGGTGTTTCCTGGAAGCGGCCAGGCAGGGCTGCAAGGTGAGGAGCCCATGTCCTCCACGCTGACCTGGAGCACCACCAGGAGCACATCCTAGATCCCCAGGGCACGACCATCTATTTCTGGGCTCTGCTGTGATCGTTATCCCACTGTTGTAACCCACTTACTTGTCCTCCCCAGCCGACCGTGAGTCACTTGAAGACAGGGACTGGGTCCTACTCGGCCACCAGCACCCAGGGGGGCTCCCTGTAAATGACCGACCGCACAAGAGAGCACTAACATATGGTGCCGTGAGCACCACCGCCACCCTTTCCTGGGGTCCCCCCCCCCCCCCCCCCCGTCCAGACACACAGCTGCCTGTCACCTCCAGCTTGCCTTTCAGGCTGGGCAAGAGCACCCCCACCCCCGCCTCTGAGAAGTCCACCTGGGCACCCCGGCCCATCGGGCAAAGCCCTGGCAGGTCATCCAATCACTTCACGGGACAGACAATAATTCTAGGCCCCTGAAAAAACACCAAAATGGGAACTGTTGCGTTTGGTTTTGTTGTGTTTTTTTTATTCCTTCCAACTTACCGTGATTTGATACTTCGAACCACAGGTGACAGAGCAACGCACCGCATGGGAAGTGGCTCAGTGTGAGGCAAGAAGCAAGGATACAACAGGAGAGCATCCTCCCTGTCTCTGGGACCCGCAGCCTGCTGGGTGGGAAGGGATCTCAGTCCAGACTGTGCCGCATTGAGCGAGCGCCTTCCCCCACGTCCGGTTCCCCGCTGCCCCCTGAGCGGAGCTGGGACCTGCACCCTTCAGAGGTCACGCCCGCTCAGAGGGAGCGCCCGCCCGGCTTCCAGCGCTGGGTTAGGGAGCCTCCCTCCCCCGCCCCCCGCCCCCCACCTCGTCAGCAATTTGGAGACTAGAAGGAGCGAATCCCGGCCCTGGGAGCGTCGTTTCTGCCCCGGGGGCCCCACGCAGCCCTTCCTTCAATTGCTGAAGCAGCACGAGAGCAGCCCCTCGTTCTGCGCGGGACCGGGACGCCGTGTGCCACCTGGATGCTACGAGGACACGGAACCCTGGGCAGGGGGACTAGACTGCAGTCCCCCCCCGGTGCCCCTCCAGTCTGACGTCTCGGGTTCTGCGGCGTCCGAGGCCAAGGTCTCGGGTGTCCAGCATCCCCGCTCCCCCGCCCCCCCAGAGGGCCGGGCCTGGGCAGGTGGAACCCTGGGAGGCAGGCACCGCACGCGGCCGGCAGAGGGCGCCCCCTTCCTCGCCGAGCCCCGCGGCCTCCGCTCCCCCAGCCCCGCCTCTCCGCCGCCGCCGCCCTCCCCGCCCCAGGCCCGAGGAGGAGTGTGGGCAGCAGGAAAAGCCGCAGGTCCGCCGCGCAGGGCTGGGGCCCAGCGTTCCTCTCCGGCCTCCTGCTGCCTCCAAACACTCCAGCGGGTCTGCCCTGCTCCCGCCACTGCGTGACCTCCTGCCTACACACCGCCAAGGCCCAGGCCAGATGCCTCTGCGGGAGCTGTCAGCCCCGCCACGCCTGTGCTCCCACGGGGCCAGCACTCCTTGCTTTCAACAGGAATAACCGGTGTCCTTCTGTCCTGCAAAAACTGGGCTCCACGGCCACCGGCCAGACTGCGACTTGCCGGGCTCCGAGCTCGGACTTGTGAGTGCGCGGGCACCCAGTGACGGGCGTTGAACCCGGCCTGCGTCCGGTCATGCCCTCGCCGACCTCCCACGCGGGAGAGGCTTCCCTGAGGGCAGATGCCGGGTCTCAACCTCCCCCGGGGCTCCCGCCCCTTGCCGGGACCAAGTGCGTCATTTCTCTCCGTGGATGGCTTGGCTTCCTTTCTTGGTGGGCACACACCTGGGTGCCCTGTCCCCCCAGGCCAGCTGACTGTCACAGCACAGCCTCCACGGCCTAGTCCTAGGGACACCTTAGCATCACCAGGGAGCTCACTTCCCAAAAGCAAGGAAACTGAGGCTCAGGCAGGGGAGGGATGTACCCGGATCTCTGTGGGTAACTGCATGTAGGATCCTGACCCCTTGGACCCTCTCCAACGCCCCCTCCCCGGGGGCCGCAGCCTGTTGTGCTGGGTTCCCCTTGGCAGGCAGCAGGTATGCTGAGAATGCTGTCACCTAGCTGGGGCCAGCCCCAAGCGCTGCTGAAACCACATGGGATGCAGACCCAGAAGTCAGGCCTGGGTAGCACAGGCTGAGCTATTCCCATGGAAGCATGTGTTTACTTCTCCAACGATCACTTTAAATTCGCTTTTAGGGAGTGTTTGGAGCAGCTCAACGCTGGCTCGATCTGAAGAAAGAGCACAGGTTCTGCATGCTCATGGGCACACAGGGGCTTGGAGTCCTTCCCTGGCCCAGGAGCTGACTCCAGCTGTAACCCCCCGCTCAGGTGTGCTCGCCTGTACCATGGAGGTGATCACCCCCCAGGCCAGGGGAGATGCGGCCAGGCAGGGCACAGAAGGCGCTGCCACGGTGGGCGCAGTGCCTGCAGGTGCTGGGAGTTAGCGGCTGTAACCCCTGATGCAAACATGCTGCCCCCCCCCCCCCCCGCCGGGTGCAGGCCCAGCCTGCCACTGGCTCGAGATGGGCCACAGTGGCGCTGTCTGCATCGTGGAAATTTGCAAAGCCGGTCAGATCAGGAATCCTGTTTCCTGCAAGCCGGTGGGTAAGCATTTACCAGAAAGCCCAGGGCAGCATCATTACCCCTGAGACTCAAAATAACCTCTGTCCCCGGGGCAGAGGTGGTACACACCCATGTGGCTATTTTTACTGCCAGGCTGTTCCCTGAAGTCAGAACGGTCAATTCGACAAGACAAAACGATAAAACGACAAAATGGTTCACGGACGCCCCACCCTGGCCACCATGGTCTGCAGCCCCAGGGCGATGCTGGCGACTCTCTACCCCGTTTGGTGGAGACCCAGTCCTGCCAGAATGGCCGGGGCGGGGGGGGGGCGAGTGGATGGCTGGCCCAGTAGCCCCTAGGTGCCCAGGTTTCCTCCAGCGGCTCCCACAGGGATGCCCTGTCCCACCTGAGCCCGTGTCGTGCCCGGGTCTCTGGGTGGGAGCCAGCGTCCTCACTCTTTGGGAGCCCTATGGGGGCTGCTGCAGCCAAGGATGCCCACACAGGCTCATCTCAGGGACCCCACAGCACCCCGTCCACGCCGGTGATCCTGCCCCCCACCCCTGGATGGCTGTCTGCCGGGCCTCGTGGAAGGAGGGTCTGGGTCCTAAGAGCCTGGGGAGGCAGCTCCCCTGGAACAAGGACGGGCTGCTGTGCAGGCGCCTGGGCCTCCCCCCACCGGAGGGCTGAGCAGGAAGGGGAAGTGTGGTCTGGCTGGGCTCACTGCTCCGGGGTGGGCGGGAGGCCTGTGGGCGAGGAAGGTGTCCTGCCAGCTGCGCCGGAGCCACCACACTCGGGCCCCTGCCATACCCTCAGCTGCTCACGGATGGACACCCTTGCTACCCAGGTAAGCATCCGGGCCCGAGCCACCCGAGGGGTCACCCGTGGGTTGTAGCCCAATCTCTGGGTGGCCTTGGCGAGTCCACTCTGCCACCCACCAGCTGGGTGACCTCAGAATCACTGCACCCCTCTGGACCTCCATTCCCCAGCGTGTGTTGGGGGGATGAAGAAATCTGCGTCTCGGGTTGAAATGACACAATGACGGGCAGCGAGCTGTGTTACCTGTAGAGGGGTGGTTCGCCCTCTCTGGACTCTGATAGTGAGAGGACCCCGATGGGTGTGCACTGGGGGTAAGGGGGCGAGGCAGTGACAGTGCAAACTTTGGGCTGCGTCGTGGGGCCCGTGGAAAACACCCTAGGGGCCACACGCTATGGCGCCATCATGCGTGTGCATCTGCTGCATGGGGACTGGTAAGACATCCCGTGCTCCCACGGCCCTGGGGTCTAGCTATGCTGGGCTGGCCTCAGATCCCCGTCAGCCATCTGCTGCCACCCCGGGGGGAAATCACCGCAGAGGGGGCCTGGCTCCAGCCTGATGTTTCCAGTTCCACTTTGTCGCTCATCACTGGTCCCGAGGGCCACTGCCTTTCCTGGCCCCTCCGCCAGACCAAGCGTGCCAGCGTGTGAACCTCCCGGGGAGCTCTGGAGGTGGGACTCCCCGTGCCTGGTAAGGACAAGACCTGGCGGCTTCTCAGTATTTCTTAGGATCAATGAACATGAAAACTTCAGACAAACAAGGGGAAGGGATGAGCCCACATTCCACAACCTCGCAACAAACAACATAGAGTTTGGGTTTTTGCCTCCTGGTTTTTCGGCAGAGAGCGTAGCTATTTTGAGAAGGTAGCACTGTCTTGTTTTGATTAAACAAGTTCTAGAGGGGACCTACGGGCCTCAGCGGCTGTCACCAGGCATCCTCAGTGCCCCCCACCCTCGGATGATACAAGCACCGTGGCCAGAGAGCCACCCAGGGACAGGGCTCCCGGCACCAAAGCCAAACAAGAAAGGCCAGCAACAGTGGGAGACAATTTGACGGGACCCGAGGAAGGATTTATGGGTTGCAGAAATCCCGGGATAACTCAGTAGGAAGCTTGAGTCATCCGTAATTCCAAAAGATTCTGAGGAGGACATAGCCAACGCCGTGGAAACACCACAAAGGCCACCTGCTCAGGAGGGGCAAGCAGAGGCTCTTTTAAGATGTGATACCTGGAGTCTTGAAACCGTGTTGGGTTCATGCTTCATAGCGAGGCTGGCGGCAGAGCTAGAGAGGGGGATCGATCGTACTCCCGCACAGTGGAAGGTCTGCGTCCTGGGCTTTCTCCCCACAGGCCCTAGCCGCGCACCCAGGTGTCAAGGGGAGACATGGCACCGCATGGGCACGGGCCCTGCTCTGCTCCCTCAGGGTCTGGGGTTCCTGGAAGGTCACTGGGTTTCTTCTCATCTTCCTGCCACCCGATTGCTGCATGCGATCCACTGAGTGGCTCTTGCGCAACTCCCCCCATCGCCCAGTCCCACGCGACAGGTGGGATGGCTCCCTGCCTCTGTGTGTGCTCAAGTCAACACGGTTCTGCATCCAACTTTTACTTCCTTTGGATTCCTTCTCAGGCTGTTATCTCTAGAAACGATATTACGGGATCAGAGGCAATGACCTCTGTGTGTGATTACTCTTTGCTTCCCCGTCCCCCTGGCAAAAAAAAAAAAAAAAAAAAAAAAAAAAATTAAGTCTGTTTATTTATTTAAGCAATCTCCACAACCGGACACGGGGTGGGGCTCAAACTCACAACCCCCTTCTCAAAATCAAGAGTCGCATGCTGCACCAACTGAGCCAGCCAGTTGGTCCCAAGAATCTGAATGTGAGCAGAGGCACAAGAGAGAATAATTTCAATTGGAAAAATTAAAAGAGATAAAAAGCTGAAATTAATTTTAATAATACATTTAACTTAACTCAATATATCCGAAGTTATCCTTCCCGCATATAGGCCATATAAACATTTATTAATGAGCTTTTTTTTCCCGTTCTTCTCTCTGCACGAAGACTTAGAGACATAGCAGGTGCTGCCCCAGGCAGGGCAGGCCTCATTCAAGGGGATTTGTGTCCCAGGCCACGAAGCCCTAACGCAGAGGGCAGGTGAGGAGCGGGACCCCATCTTCCTTCCTCCCATGGAGGCTTTGTTGGAGGCCTCTTGCAACTCCCACTAGGACACCCCAACACACCTGCATTCTCTCTGAAAATTTTGGGCCTCGCAGCTGTCTCAAATCATTAATTTCTCTCAAGGGGAAAAAAAGCCAGCTGTTTCAATACCCAGGACTTGATCATTAGTGGCTCTGGAAAGAAACAGAGGGCCTCATGCTCCCTACTTTTTTTAACACACTCAGCTAGATGAGGCAGGAAAATGCTGCTGGGAAGACATGTCAGAAAGAAGGTTCATGAACTGTTTCACGTATGCCAGTGTTTATGAGTGTGTAGCCATCTGCCTACACTATACAACTTGGTTGTGTAGGGGTTTTTTGGCGTGCTTTATTTATTTATTTTTTTAAGATTTCTTATTTATTTATTCATGAGAGACACAGAGAAAGAGGCAGAGACACAGGCAGAGGGAGAAGCAGGCTCCCTGCAGGAAGCCTGATGCGGGACTCGATCCCAGGACCTTGGGGTCATGCCCTGGGCCGAAGGCAGATGCTAAAACTCTGAGCCACCCAGAGATCCCTGGTGTGTGTGTGTGTGTGTGTGTGTGTGTGTGTGTGTGTGTGTGTGTGTGTGTTTAAAGCAAGTGCTAAATAAACCCAGTCTCTGGAATTCCCGGTAAGGGGACAGTGTGACTTCTGTCACTGACTCCCCAGAAATGCCTTTTGGGGAAGTGAGAGCCAGGGCTGGGGCTGGGTCGGTGACTGTGCTCAGCCACCCACTGGCCCTGAGGCCACTCAGACTTGCAACATGCTCGCTGGGAGGGTGAGCATGTTGCTGGAGTGGAGGAGGAGAGACCTTTGGGAGGCTGGAGCTCCATCCCCAGGTTCCACAGGGCCTCTGTTTCCCTGCCGGCTGTTCAGTGCTTATAGCCGCCGCTGAGATGGTAGGTGGACAGCCAGGTGACAGGCCGGGCTGGGTCACTCTGGAATCAGGGTGCAGACTGTAGATCTAAACTGCCTGCCTGCCTGTATCCTCAGAGGGGAAGTCCAGCCACAGGTCAGGGGAGAGGCCTGTGGGTCATTCATTTGCATAATCCTAAATCCCTCTGGATTACTTACTGGATCCAGGTGAGGTCTGGGCTCTGCAGATAGCAGTAGAGAGCAGCCCTGCCCAGTGGAGCTGACTGGTCCGCATGGGTGACAGTGAACCAGTGAACCACAGGACGGACAGCAAGCCCCTAGGGCAGGGGCAGGGGCAGGGCAGGGTCAGAGAGTGTGGGCCCAGCTGGAGGAGGAACGCTTCCCTCCCAGCAGTGACAACTTGGGGTCTGCCTCCCACTCTGCCCGCCTAGCACCCGCCAACCTGGCTCCTACTTCAGAGAGAACAGGGGTGTTGGCTCTCCCTGCTTTCCACCCCCTGGGCCCCAGCATGCCCCTCTCCATCCTCCTTCCCTTCGGGCTGGGAAGAGGTCTCTCTTCTCTGTATTGCCTTCCTGTCTCCTGTCCCAACACCTTCATGGTTTAGAAGCACCTTGAAGCCCCTCGTATTCTCAGTGAACCATCTTTCCTCTGCCTTCACTTCCAACCGCTTTCACCTCTTGGGTCTCCATCACTCTGATGGTGGAGCCCCCATCAGGATCTCATCAGCCACAGAGGTCATGGGGTGCGTGAGATCCCAAGTCTGTCCTGAGGGCCGGATGAGCACTGAGAACCCCTGACCAGGGCTGGGCCTCTAGCAGGAGGATGAGCTACATAAGACAGTCTTTGCTCCTATGTCACATTCACTTATATCCTCTGGGGACTCTGGATACGATCCTAGGATGCTCCCCGCACTGGCCAACACCCTAGGGAATCCAAGGAAGCAGTCCTATCCCCTGAGGAGCCGAGAAGTCATTCGCACCCTAGTACTGATCAGGTTTTCTTCCTCAGAGTCTGGCACTCACCGGCAAATGAGTTTGAACGGACAGGAAGCAGGGGGCGGGGGTGGGTGGGGAGCATGGGACTTTTGCAGCAACTTGATGACACAATTTCAGGCATTGTGACAAGCAAACAGGAGAGGTGTTTGGTTCGAGGAGTCTTTTGGAGGGGCTTGCACTCCACCATGCCAGTGCTACGACTGCCCCTGACTGTGGGGTTGGAGGAGGCAGGGCAGGGTGTGCAGACAAGCCTCCCCTGGGCTCACCCGCCCCAGCTGTGGGCTCTGCTCCCTGGCCGGACACGTTCCTCCCTGGAACTGTGCTCATTAAAAGGACTAATTGCTGGGCAGCCCCAGCGGTGCAGCAGTTTGGTGCCGCCTGTAGCCTGGGGTGTGATCCTGGAGACCTGGGATTGAGTCCCACGTCGGGCTTCCTGTATGGAGCCTGCTTCTCCCTCTGCCTGTGTCTCTGCCCCCCACCCCCTCTCTCTCTATGAATAAATAAAATCTTTTAAAAAAATAAAAATAAAAGGACTAATTGCCGAGTCCCACCCTGGACCCACAGATAAGAACTGGGAAGGGGCCTGGGACCCTGGCATCTGCATTTTCATGCATCTCCCAAAGCCCCCCGTTCGGCAGTCACACATGAAAGCTCCACTGCTTTCAGGGAGACCTGGGGTGGGGGGTTGGCTTCTGAATTTTCCACTTGCTAGCTCTGCGACCCTGGGCCACTGACTCAGACCTAAGCCTCTGCTGTCTTCTCTGTAAATGGGCTTATAACCAGAAGCCGCTGTTGTGAGACAGAGCGTGCAGAGCACTTCTGGCCTGGGCTACGTCAGCACGCAGAGCGTGTTGCTTTTCTGAGACGCATTTTCATACTGCGGTTCTTGCTGTAGGGAACGAGACGTGGCCCACGACTGAGGCCCTGCTGGAATTGGAAGCCCTCGGGTGAGGGTTCTGCTTTCAGTTCTGTTGTGAAAAGAAAAGCATGCACCAGCTTGGTGTCCACCCCGCAGCCTAAGAGAAGCATGAACTCTGGTCCAATGGCACTGACCTGGAATCTTGGGTCAGTCAACTCCCAGCTGCGCTGCCTCTAGCAAATTGCTTCACCTCCTGGCGCCCCATTTCTACTGCGGGTGACAACAGCACCTCCATCGGGGAGGTTGTAATAGGAATTCAGAGACAAAGCGCACGTCACTCAGGGAGAATTTTATGAAAACAAACAAACAGCCACCTGGGTGGCTCAGCAGTTGAACATCTGCCTTTGGCTCAGGGCATGATCCCGGGGTCTTAGGATCGAGTCTTGCATTGGGTTCCCTGCGAGGAGACTGCTTCTCCCTCTGCCTGTGTCTCTGCCTCTCTCTCTATGCTTCTTGTAAATAAATAAATAAAATCTTAAAAAAAAAAAAAAAAAAGACAAACAAAACCACGGTGGCCAGGCCCCACCCCAGATCAGTTAGAGAGTTGGATGTAGAGCAGACAAGCAGCGGTCTTTCAGGCTCACTGAGTGATTCCAAGGTTCGGGCCGGGTGAGGGTTGGGAACCTCAATATCCTTTCAGTTTTTGCCCAGTGCCTGATACGTGCATCCAAGCTCCTCGACAACTAAAATCTGAGGGGCGCTCCCATGGTGCCTCTTCCCTTCCTTCCTCCAGGTGTGGTGTCCACCAGATGCTCCCCCAGGTGATGTCACCTGAGGTCCGGCCTGCAGCTCCTGATCTCCTCCCAGCAGCAGGGACCCTGGGTCTGCACACCTGTGCGCTTGGCCCCTCTTCCTTTGCTGTGCTCTGGGACTGCTGACCAGGGCCCACGATGATGATTCCTCTTCTGGTCTATACAGGGCCAAGGGTATCCCCCAGGGCCCTGCCTCACCTATGAGCCCCAGTCCTGCCTCAAGAACCTCCTCAGACTCTTGACAACAAAGATATTCCCTCCCGTGGGGCAGAGACATCTCCCAGAAATAGAGACCCATGTCTGACCCCAAGCCTCATGACAGGTCCCTACTGCTTCCTGATGAGGTCAGTGACCTTGGGCCCCAGGCCATGGACGTCTGTCAAAGATAGCAGAGCCCCTCCTCACTTTTCCTCCCTTTTCTTCCTGACTTTCTATTTTATTTTATTTATTTATTTATGACAGTCACAGAGAGAGAGAGAGAGGCAGAGACACAGGCAGAGGGAGAAGCAGGCTCCATGCACTGGGAGCCTGACGTGGGATTCGATCCCGGGTCTCCAGGATCGCGCCCCGGGCCAAAGACCGGCGCTAAACCACTGCGCCACCCAGGGATCCCTCTTCCTGACTTTCTAGTGGCAAAACACAAGCATGAGCCCATGGAAGCGCTTGTGCGGGCGTCTCATCCTGAGGTGAGAACCCGAGGTGGTCTGTGGGGTGACCCTACACGGCCCCAGCCTGTGATGGTGTCAGACCACAGCCAAGGGGGAAGTGATGGCGCAGGTGGAATTGAGGTGGCTGCTCAGCAGCCGGGGAGACAAGATCATCCTGGGTGGTCTGGGCAGGAGACAGAGTCCAAAGAGGAAGAGGAAGCAGACATGGCTACGGAGGGACTGCCAGGGACATGCCGCCCAGCTGGTTCCGGGCATAAGGAAGGGGCCATGGCCCAGGAACACAAGTGGTCTCTCGAAGCCAAACAGAACAGGGAGATGAATAATAAATAAATAAAATATTTTAAAAATAGTTTCTTTTGATTACTAAGCCGACTGAGTTCAGTTGGTAAAATTTGGCAATGCTCATTTTATTTTTTTAAGAAAAAAATAAAGAAAAAATAATAAAAAAAAAAAATAAAAGAGGGACAGAGGGAGAGGGAGGAACAGATCCCCCTGCTGATCTTGGAGCCCCATTCAGGGCTCGATCCCAGGACCTCGGGAAAATGACCCGAGCTGAAGGCAGATCCTTAACCAACTGAGTCACCCAGGCTTCCTTATGTGGCATTTCCTTAAGTCCAGTGCCCTGTGACCTCCCTGGACCCGGCAAAACCAAATTTCATGGGGCCCTCCTGAAAGCCAAGTTCCCAGTCTCCATGCTTCTCCTTTTTCCCCTCTGTTCTTCTTCCTCTATTGTTTTCATTGGCACATCCTGAAAAGGTGATTTACGATAAAACCTCTGCTCAGTGCCTGCCTGATGGTCAGGCTACCTGGTTAGCTGACAGTTCACCCCGTTAAGACTAAATCCCCAGCACACCCACAACGACCATGGATAAAAGGCAAAAGCATAATGCTTATTGAAAAGTTGAGCAAAAAATCTGCAGAACGATGCACGTACAAGACCACTAGTTACACACAATTGGTATGGCCAAAAGACGTTCTATTTGGTCAAGCCAAACCTTCACTAAAACAAACAAACAAAGTTTGGAACTGAAAACCCAAATTACAGTAGAAACAACATCAAACATCATAAATGAAGACACGATGCCGGTAATATAAACAGGTACTTAGAGAGTGAGCCAAGTCAGAAGTCTTTGTAGGAATCAGAGCCTTAGCTTACTTTACCCCCGTTTCCCTGACTGGGTCTCCGTTTATTTTATTTTTTTAAAAGATTTTATTTATTTATTTATTTATTTATTTATTTATTTATTTATTTTTATGTATGATAATCACAGTGAGAGAGAGAGAGAGGCAGAGACACAGGCAGAGGGAGAAGCAGGCTCCATGCACCGGGAGCCCGACGTGGGACTCGATCCTGGGTCTCCAGGATCACGCCCTGGGCCGAAGGCAGGCGCTAAACCACCGAACTACCCAGGGATCCCAAGATTTTATTTATTTATTCATGAAAGACACAGCGGGGAGAGAAAGAGAGAGAGAGAAAGAGAGAGAGGCAGAGACAGGCAGAGGGAGAAGCAGGCTCCATGCAGGGAGCCTGACATGGGACTCGATCCCGGGACTCCGGGATCACGCCCTGGGCCGAAGGCAGGCGCTAAACCACCGAACTACCCAGGGATCCCCTGGGTCCCCGTTTATATTGCTAATATTATTCAGAAGCATGAATTGGAAGTGGCTCTGTATGAACATGCATGAGTTTCCATTTAGGTAATACCAGGGATATGCCAGGCCTCAAGGATCTTTTTTTTTTCAAGATTGTATTTATTTATTCATGAGAGACACACAGGGAGAGGCAGAGACCTAAGCAGAGGGAGAAGCAACCTCCCTGGGGGGAGCCCGATGTAGGACTCGATCCCAGGACCCCGGGGTCATGCCTTGAGCCGAAGGCAGATGTTCAACCACTGACCCACCCAGGTGATCCAAGGATGATTTTTTTTATTTATTTATTTTTAATTTTTATTTTATTTTATTTTTTTAATTTTAATATCCAAATAGAGTGCTCACGCCCTGGATTAGGGGTGCCCCGTCCCTCCCCCGAGAGCTCCCTGCATTCCTATTCCTAGGAATCCCACCTGCAGGCTGCTCCCCACTGGCAGGGGCCTCACGGCTGCTGTTTTACCCACACATACATTACCCCTGGTTGGAAAACCACCACCCACATGTCATTACTCCCCGGGCTCCGTTCCTACAAACTTTTATTGTGCAATTTTACTGCAGATTTGATGGTGACAAAAGATTACAGCACAATATGACAGGGGGCAACAGCTTCAGACTGAACATTAGTCATCACTATCCTATGAGAGCGTTGGTCATCTTCCACCGCGGGGACCTTCCAACAATCCTCAAACCTTCTGCTCTCTTGTTTCCTTTTCTTATCTTTTTTCCCTCTTTTTCAGCCCAGCTTTACTGAGATATGATTGACTTCTAACATTGTGTGGGTTTAACATGTAGAGCGTCGCTGGCCGGCACCGCTGCCATGTTGTAGAGGAGGACACACCGATGCTCAGAGGGGCTTCAGGACCCTGTCTGAGGTCTCCCAGCTGCGCAGGGGGAGGGTTTGCCCCAGCCAGCGCCTGCCCAGCCCCTAAGCAGAGGTAGCCCCTCCACATGGTAGACAACAGCCCCTCCACATGGTAGACAACAGCCCCCCACCCCTCCCTGCCAGATGCTCTTGCTCCTGCATCATCCCTCTGTCTCCATTCTCCTCAGGGTCTCACTGCGATGGATTGGTGGAGGGACAATTTCTGGATCATCTTAGCTGTGGCCATCATTGTCGTCTCCACGGGCCTGGGCCTTATCCTGTACTGTGCCTGCAGGCAGCTGCTTAGACAGGGTAATGGTGGTATCCCCTGGGGCAGGTGGAGGGAGCAGATCTGGGGTCATATCCTTGTGCATCAGGGATAAGATGATTTGTTCTGGGCCTGTATCGGCTGAATTTTGGGTAAGCATCATGTGCTCTGGGTTTGAGTCCTAGCCCTCCCACTAGCTTACATCTCTGAGCCTTGGTGTCCCCATCTGCACAGCAAAGGGAGGGAGGGTAGCTCCTGTCCAGGAACTCCGCAGGCCCCCGCAGGGTTTGGGTAAGGGCAGAATCTGTTTCAAGGCACAGGATGCTCCAGCGCTTTCTCTCTCTGGTGTGGCTGCCGGTCTTACCTCCAGGACTTAGGAGATAGCTCAGACCCAAGGAATGTCAAAGGTTGTCTCAATTCCAAGCCCATCAAGTTGTACACATGTTAAATACATGGGAATATATACAGCTTTTTTGCAAGCCCATCATTCCTCAACAAAGTGAGTTTGTTTTTTTTTAATCATTTATTTATTTATTTATTTATTTATTTATTTATTTATTTATTTATTATTTATAAGAGACACAGAGAGAGTGGCAGAGACACAGGCAGAGGGAGAAGCAGGCTCCCTCTCGGGGAGCCTGATGCGGGACTCAATCCCAGGACCCCGGGATCACACCTTGAGCCGAAGGCAGACGCTCAATCCCTGAGCCACCCAGGGGCCCCCAAAGCAGGTTTTTTACAAAAAGACTGTCTTAATGCATGAAAAATGAGCTTAGTCCGTGACCAACACGTTGGCCACCCCAGTTGCCTTCTCTAAAGTCATACTCTGAATTTTCCAGAGTGCAAGCTGCCTTGGCCAGAGGTTGTTGGCATCCTCAGAATATAAACGAGCAGCTTCCTGAAGGCCCTACATGAACTTTAGAGGACCTACGCACAGGTTTCCACTTTGCTGTTCACGTCCCGAAACATGAAATCCTTGACTTGATTTGATGGTGTGTTTTCTTGAGACCCTACCCCTCTGTTGACCTGCAGAGGGTAAAGACAGTGAGAGGGGTGGCCAGCTCCCCTGGGGGGTCAGCCTGGACAGGGACCCCTCACTGCCCTGGGCCTGCCCTGAAAGGTTAGAGCCACACAAGGAGTGAGACCCTGTCATCCTCCTCAACCTCTTTTTGTAGATAAGCCAGTTAAGGTTCAGAGAGAAGCCAAGCCTCGATGAGGCCACAGGAGTTGGGGGCAGAGTGGGGACCAGAACTTGTATCCACCAGGCTGAACATTAGTCCCTTCACCCCTTGGCAGGAATTGGTTTTTTAAAGACAAAGCATATTCTGGGTCCTCTGGTCCTCTGTCCACCTGCCTTCTTAAACTGTTTCCTTTTTAGATACGGATGAAAGCATGACCCTAAAACAAAAACCTTACCCCATTCTCTTTTATCTCAACCCACTGTTCTTCACATGTATGTTATAATTAGCAGTAACGTGTAGGTCCAGCACACCACAGTTTATGAACGGCTTTTCTCATTCTTTCTTTCATTTCCCCCCCAACCACACTCTGGGTTGCTCATTCCACCACTATTTCTGGGCACTGAGGAAGCAAGCAGGGTCCACCCTCGTGAATTAGCCAAAGGCCGGGAGACTTAAAGTCAGTCTCCATCCCTTACCTGCTCCGTGTCCCCACAGTGGTTCTTCCCAACTCCACCCCAAAACACCCTGAACACACTCAGTGTCTGAGGGCCTCTGAACTCTAAAGTCACATCTTCTGCTAATTCCTCCCAAATGAAATATGCTTATTGGATTCATCTTAGGCAAGAAGTGGGAAATTGCCAAGCCCTTGGAAGAAAAGCGAAGAGATGATGAGAAGATGTATGAGTAAGTCAGGGGAACTGGTTGGTCTTTTCCATCTAGAGAGCCCCGCGCTCACACCCGCCCCTGCACCTGCACTTCTCCGCGGGATGCCCTTGACGCCTACTGCGCCTGAGCAGCCAGTGAGCAGTCACATGTGCCAAGTCCCCCTGCACCAAGGGGAAAAGGATTCGGGCTTTTGGGGCCTTGGGGCACCGTCTGGGGCTCCGCTCTCCATGTCGTCCTGGGCTCGTCTCATTTCGTAGAGGTCACAGGTCAAGCTCTGTGCGCTGGGCCCACCACTTAGGGTTAGGCCTACCCTCCTGTCCTTTTCAAAATTTTATTTTTAAGTCATCTCTACCCCCAAAGTGGGGCTGGAACTCACACCCCTCCTAGGTCAAGAGTTGCAGGCTTGCTCTACTGACTGAGCCAGCCTGGTGTCCCCACCCTCCTTTTCTTTAGATGGATCACAAGTGTAGTCTGTTTAAGGCTGGGTGCTTAAGGAAAATAGGTCCCTTGTTCTACTTCTGTATTTTGTGATATATTTGGGGCTTTTATGATTGCTATGCATTGGGCATAAACCCAGGTTCACCTTTAGGGTTGATGACTCTCTCGAGAAGGACTCACAGGACCCAGAAAAGCTACTGTAGTCACACTTACGGGTTATTGTAGTAAAAGGGCACAGAGTAAACTCCTCAAAGTGGAAAGTGTGTAGGGTAGAGCCCAGGAGAAATCAGGGGCAAGCTTCCAGGAGTCCTCTCCCAGTGTGATCTCACGGAGCAGGCTTTCTCCCAACGTGGGTGTGTGGCACCATGTGCAAAGCACGGCCAGCCAGATAGGCTCACGGAGCGTTGGTTCCAGCTGTAGAGTGGATAATTCACCATAGCCTCCAAAAGGGCTGGAGATGGAGTGTATACTATCCAGTGCCGCTTGGCTTCTTTGGTGAGCTGTGTTTTCTGAGTGTCATTGCGTGTGGTTGTAGGCAGCCCACCCTCGCTCCTATAGTCTTCCACGGTGGGAGTGCACCATGACGAATTTATCCACTCTGTGGCCAGTGCACACCTTAGCGGTGTGCAGTGTGGGGCTGTTGTGCATGGTGCTGGGATGGATATTCGGGCACACGTCTTCTGGCGAGCACACGCAAGCCTTTCAGCAGAGTGGGCCCGCGGGCGTGGACTGTGGTCACGCAGGTGGGCTGCGGTCACACACTGTGTGCACAGGTGGCTTCAGGAACTCTTGTGTTTCTGCAAATCAAAGCGCACCTGGTGCTTATTACCTCCCCTGCCTGAAGCTGCCTGGGAAGGCATGCTCCATGCTAAGTCCAGCTGGTCCCCGGGGACAGAGGCATCAGCTTCTTTACAAATGGTATACAAAACCTAGAAAAGGCGATGCCTCCTGCTTTCAGGGACCAGGGTCTGAATGTTCAGCGCTGTCCTTCTTCTTCTCATGCTGACCACCAGCATGGTCAGAACCACACCCTGATATCTCTCTCTCTCTCTCTCTCTCTCTCTCTCTCTCTCTCTCTCTCCAGGAATGTTCACAATGAACCGCTGGTTCAGTTGCCCCCTCTGCCACCCAGAGGTCTGCTTTTTCCAGAACACACATGTAAGTATCTGTCTCTGATCGCAGTTTCCTTCGGGGTAACAAATGTATCTGAATATCTCAGCTCAGGCTGCCCAGGTGATTTAAGCAATAGGAATTTTCTCGTGGTCCTGGAGGCTAGAAGTCCAAGACTGAGGTGCCAGCCAGTGTGGCTGGGGATGCTGGGGTGGGTAGGGAGAGAGGGAGGGAGGGAGAGAGACAGTGAGTGAGCTGGTGTTTCTTTTTATAAGGAGACGAAGCCTATGAGATCAGGGCCCCACCCTTGTGACGTCATTTAGCCTTCATTACCTCCATAGAGGTCCCGTCTCTGACACAGCCTCACTGGGGGCTGAGGACTTCAACATATGAATGTTGTAGGGATGCAAAACTCAGTCCAGAACCCTGGAATCTGCAGATGGTAGCATCCTTTTGGAAGGGACAGACAGGTCGGAAGGGGGGCGGGGTAAGCAGCAACGCTCCCAGCTGTCGCTGTGTAAATTCAAACCCCTGCTTGGAGCATGAGTCAAAAGGAACGTGGGGGTGTCACTGGGCCTCCTGCACTGGCCGCTGGAAAAACTCCACCTGGTCCCCTTGACTGGAATGTTCTTCTCTAAGCTACTTACATAGGGGCCTCACTTCATCCTTCACAAGTCAGCTCAAATGTCGGCATCTCGTGGCGCCTAGAGGGGCTGAGTCAGTTAGGTATCCAACTCTTGGTTTCGGCTTGGGTCACGATCTCAGGGTCCTGGGATCGAGTCCTACGTCTCCTGCTCCCTCTGCCTCTTCTCCTCCCCCTGTTCTCTCTTTCTCAAATAAATAGATAAAATATATATTTTTAAAATGTCAGCACCTCAAAGAGGCCACTACCGCCCACCCTCTGTAAAGCGAAGGCCATTATCCAAAATTGTCTCATTTCATTATTACTCAGTTGTTTACGACCCGTGGAACACAAAGCCCTGGGAAAACAGGAGCCTTTCTTATCTTGCTCACCATGCCTTAGCCACCGCTGAGAGCAGTGCCTGGAGCTTAAGAACTCATAAGAACATATTGCTCGCACAGATAAATCCTAATATGAGCCCACATTCATTGAGCAGCCCTGTGCGAGGCACCTTACGGACACCATCTCATGCCATGTGCTCAACAACATTATGAGGCAGGTTTGTGGTTATTCCCCTTTGGCAGATGAGGACATGGAGAAACAGAGATGTTCAGTGACTCACCCGGGGCCACACAGCATGTGACAGCTCGGGCCTGGGTAGGAACCAGGGGTCTGACTGCAGTGCCCTGCGGGAAATGAAGGGTGGTCCTCTCTCAGGCTCTCATGAGGAAGACGAGATTGTGGTAGAGCTGCTCTGGTCCCATCTGAGGAGAGCTGGCTGTCTTGCTTTCCTTCCCCGTGGCCACTTGGGTGCTTGTGCTACATACCTGTTCCCTAATTCCACGTTCTGCAAACACCACCATCCCCTTTCCTTCTGAACAGAGATCTGTGCCTAAGTAATTACGGGAAATTCTGGAAAACACTGTAAGTCACTGTGAGGGATGTGCCAGAGAGGAAATGTGGTTTGCATCACTTCCCCATGAGAATGAGGCTCCCACACAACTCTACTCATCTGGGTACTAGCTCAGGTCGGCGTGTTGTCTACACTTCTGTTTCATGGTTCCCATGTCATGTGTGTAGTGTGCAGGCAGAGGGACCCGGGAGCCAGGGTGTCTGACCCACATCTGCCTTTCACTCACTTGCGGGATCCCGAGGCTGGGTCATGTCTGCTCATCTACAACTCCCACAGATGGGGTCGGGTCCACCAGGGAGTGGGAAGGTCACCTGGACCCATGGAAATCACGCTGAGTCACTTAGTCAAAACCGCGTAAACACACAGTAGCTTTGCCTCTAAGGATTTATTTGCATGTTCTAGTCCCACAGGAACCCCCAAGTCAGCCGTCGAGCACATACTCACTGGTCAACAAAGTGAAAAACAAGAAGACGGTTTCCATCCCGAGCTACATTGAGCCTCTGGACGACTACGATGATGTTGAAATCCCCGCCAATATGGAAAAGCAGCGCTTCTGAGACAACCGTTCCTTCTTTTTTGACAAGCCCAAGGGGGTTCACCTGGCTTTTTAAACCAATCGAGAATGAGTGAACTGCCATAGGTCATGGGATCCTGAAAGCCGGTGCTCACATGGTGGAGCTCCTTTAAAATCAACACCTCCTGAAGCTCAGAGCATCGGCATCCAGCAGAACCCGCGCTGAGGATCTGCCCTACAGACCTGGAGGGCTCAGGCCTTGAACTCCTGTCCACTGGTTCCCTCAGGAGGACCTCTGGGGCCTGTGGCTCTCTGACCCCCTGAACCCATGAGAAATACTCCTCCCCCTTCCTCTCTCTTGTTTGGTTTTAAGTGATGCTACATTTTGGTGTCTGACTCCAGAGCCTTCAGGCTCCCACCCCCACCTTGGCCCCCCCGGGTCCTGCCCACCTCCTTGCAGCTTCTGCAAGAGTGAGTATGGCTCTTGCTTCATGTGAACCAGCCCCCCAACATGTACCCCAAACCCCAGTGCCTCCCCATGACCTTGGCCAGATGGACCTCAGAGATTCAGGTTCTCACCCATCTTTTCTTGTGCTTCCCACTTGTATCGTAACAATCAACGGGGACAGATGTGATCTTGGGGGGCCAAAGCACTCATGTTACATGCAGCTGTGTCATTTTGCACTATGTGTGGGGTGAGGGGGTACAGGAAAGGCAGGTTTCCCCAGGGAAAAACCATGGGGAAGAGGAAAGAAAGGGACAGTGAATGGGCAGATACATATGTGAGTCCCTTGGGTGACCTTCTGTGCAAACAGCAGCAAGGTCACCGCCCTGTCCTGCTGCGGAGTGCCTGTATCCTCTGGAACCCCATCAGTCCCCTAGCGCTGGCTGGCAGGGTCCCCGGGCTTGACGCGTCCTCAGTGGACCCGAGGCGCTGATGGCCAAGCCTTCCCCGGGGAACCCGGCACCGAGCAGGCTCGCGGGGAGAGCACTGAGGGCCTCGGGAAGGTGAGGAGGGCCCCCTGGGGCTGAGCCCCTCCTCAGAGACAGACATGTGTGCCTGCCGCTGCCAGCTGCTGGGATGGCCTCGCCGCTGCCTGCTGCCCTACCAGGGGGGACGGACAGTGGACACATGCGCTTCCTCTCACCTATATCCCAGGACGTGTGGATGTCCTGCCGCCCGGGGTCACCACCGCCTTGCTGTGGGGCATGGCCCTGTGGCCCCTGAACTCATGAGCCAGAGAGGACTCCCTCCCCAAGTTACAGGGGAAAGATTAATATGCCAAAGGACAGAAGAGTTTGGTCCGCGTGCTCTCCCTCTTACAGATGTTTGGCAAACCATCCACGTCTACGACGGGAGTTAAAAGCAAATACCAGGGACAGGTTACCTCCTACCTCCTCCCTCCTCCCTGGTGTCTGGGATGGCACCATCTCCTGTACTCCTGCCGCACCACCCCCCAGGCCATACCCAGATGGCTGCTCTTCCGCGGGCTCTTCCCAGTCTGTGCCCCAACCCTGCTAGAAGAAGGAGCAATGGGGCCACCTCTGTGGGCTCAGGGTCCCTCTGCTCATGACTCCAGCTATGCCTCATCCTGAGTCCCAGACCTGCTGCCCCAGGAACCCTCCCCCTCAAGTTCAACATATCCTGAAAGGAACCAGAGCCCACCCCCAATCCCAGACTCCTTCTGCTGTGCTACCTTCTCAATCCCTGGAGTCAGAATCTGGTCCAGGGTGTGGGGTCCTCTGCTCGGGGGTCCTCCAGCAGCCCTGCAGGCAGTCTCCTGCCCCTGGCATCTCAGCCTCCGGTCCCCTTTCTACACAGCAGCCAGTGGTTTTCCCAAGGGGACATCTGACCACCCCATTCCCTTGCCTAAAGCTCTTCTTCACCCATTGCCCTCAGAAGAACTCCGAACTCCTTCATATAGGTTATGAGATTTGTCAAGATTGGGTCCCCAGGTGTCTCCTGCAACCTTCTCCTCCCCACCCCCTTGCAACTTCCAAATTTTTGGCTCCAGTCATTTGAGATGACCTGGTCTGTAGTCCCTCTTGCCCCTATTGTTATGCGCAGCAACCTCCCACCTATCTAGAATGTTCTTCCCACCCTCTCATCCCATCTCTGCTTAGAGCCTTTCCTCTGAGGTGCTCTTCCCATAACATTAGCACCCTAGGATGATCTACTTACCCGTCCTTCTCCCCTACTACATTGACAGCAACGTGGGGACGGTGTTCTCTCCATCCATCCATCCATAGCACACTTCCCAGACACTTCATGGATACTCAATAAACACGGCAAATGAATGATCAATTGAATGAATGTATGAACTTGGCCTTTTGGGAGCACATCTCCCTCTGTATTACAATGGCCTGATCACTTCCCCACCCTTCTTTCTAATCCAGGGCTCCTCTGGGGTGGAACTTGGCTGGCTCACTGCCCCATCACTAGCACGGACTCTGGCACGTGGTGGGGCCCTTAGTAAACATTTATCAGATGTTGAACATTGGCCAGAAAAAACCTACCAATCAGTTTGATCAAAGCAAACAAGCAGTTTCTCTCTGAGCCTGTATGATTTAGGGGAGATGTTATACTGGGTACCTGTAATAAAGCCTTTTTTTTTTTTTAACCAGTTTGGTTAAAAAAAAGAAAGTTGTTGCCAGTTTGGTTGATAGCATTATCAAGATTTGACGGGGCCTTTTTGTGGATTCTAGCCCCCTAGGGGCCCCCAGGCCCAAACTCACCAATAAATAAAGGTAGAAATAAGACGGTTCCCATTCTGAGCATATGGAATCTAGAGGTGACCATGATGATGGCAAAATCCCCACAAATATGGAAGACCGCCATTTTAAAACACCCCTGTTCTGTCATCTTAACTCTTTTGGAACAGGTGGTTCACTCATATCACAAATAAGTGGGGGTAGTCCCGGTGTTGCAGCGGTTTAGCGCCGCCTGCAGCCCAGGGCGTGATCCTGGAGACCCTGGATCGAGTCCCGCGTTCGGCTCTCTGCATGGAGCCTGCTTCTCCCTCTGCCTGTGTCTCTGCCTCTCTCTCTCTGTCTCTATGAGTAAATAAATAAAATCTTTAAAAAAAAAAAAACAAATAAGTGGGCTATAGTTTTCTTTAAAACAGTTAAGTCAGGGATCCCTGGGTGGCTCAGTGGTTTAGCGCCTGCCTTCAGCCCAGGGCGTAATCCTGGAGTCCCGGGATCGAGTCCCACATCGGACTCCCCCACATGGAACCTGCTTCTCCCTCTGCCTGTGTCTCTGCCTCTCTCTCTCCGTGTCTCTCATGAATAAATAAATAAAAAAAAACACACAAAAAAACAGTTAAGTCTGATTTTTATGATACAAGAAAGATAGTTTTCAGGGAATGCTCAGGAATCACCAATCACAGAGTATGTGTATCAGTCAGTACGATGTGGACTGCAAGGAAAATGGCCCAACAACGAGGACTATTATGGCCTCACAAGACAACAAGCCTATAGGTAAACACTCCAGAATTCAGCAGGCTCCAAGACTCAGGAGCAGGGGCTGACTTTTCTTTGATTCTCTTAGGTGTACAATTCATGGTGCCAAGGCAGCTGCCACAGCTCTGGGCATCCATCACATCCCTCCACACGATAACATTTGAAGTTACAAAAGATCGGGGCAGTTCCTCCCAGATAGCTCTTTTAAGCAGAGAGGAAAGCTTTCTTAGAAGCCCCAGTGGCTTTCCCTGATGCATCATTGGCCTGGACTGGTTGGCACACACGCCTAGCTGTGAGAGATGCTGGGGAGTGAACCACGGGCGATTTTCAGCCTGTTCTTGCTGGAGCTGGGCTTTGCCATGAAGGGAAAAGGGGGCAGGCGTTGCTGGATGGGTGACCTTGGGTCAGTTCACTTTCGGCAAATGACACTATTCATTATTTGCTCTTGTTCCCGTTACCATGTTAGAGGCATTGGGGGTTCAGGGTTCCGGGGGTTCACCTTTTTTTAAAGATTTTTATTTAATTATTCATGAGAGACACACAGAGAAAGGCAGAGACACAGGCAGAGGGAGAAGCAGGCTCCCTGCAGAGAGCCTGATGTGGGACTTAATCCCCAGACCCCAGGGTCACGACCTGAACCTAAGGCAGACGCTCAACCACTGAGCCACCCAGGTGCCCCCAACCTAAGTACATTTTTAAAAAAATTTATTTAGCATGAGAGAGAGAGAGTTGAGGGAGGGACAAAGGAAAAGAGAGAGAGAGAGAGAGAGAGAGAGAGAGAGAGAGAGAATCTCAAGCAGACTCTCTGTGAGCACAGAGTCCACCATGGGGCTCAATACCAGGTCCCCAAGATCATGGCTGGGGCCGAAATGAAGAGTCTGACACTCAACTGACTGAGCCCCCCAGGCACCCTTCAACATAAGATAATTTTACCTCCAAAGAAAAACTGCCAGCAAATGCTGAGTTATGCTTCAGGATATGCACACAGCAGTATTTAGGGGAAGAAATACGGGTGTTTGTGATTCACCCGAAATGCATCCAAAGGCAGGGTGGCTGAAGAGGCCACAGGGGAGGCCTGAAATGAACGTGGACCTTCCTGCCACCACTCCAAGTGCAGACAGGTCTGGGTCCACCCACCTGCATCCCACCTGCTCACCCACTTCCTGGGAATCGGACATGGGGGAGTAGGTACGTGTGGGTCAGAGACTGAGGCTGTGGCCCGACTCTCTCTCCAGGCAAAATAAGTCCACCTACATGGTCAGCAAATGTCTCAGGCCCGCCACAATCCAAACCTCTCAACCAAGGACAACCTTTCCTGACCTTGCCGTGTGGACCTCTCCAGAGCTACAGGGACCAGAGTCAGAGTGTGGTCCTGGGGGGTGGGGGGCCCGGCCATGCTGCCAGGGTGGAGGACTCTTGTTCGCCTCCCCAGGATGCAGTCTGCTCCTCCCAGCAGAAGCCCAGGATTTCCCTGCGGGCTCCTCTTCTTCCTTTTCTCTCAGGTGGTACCACAAGTGTGGGGTCTCGCCCCACCCCCGCATACACACACCCCCACCTCGGGGCTCGAGCCTATGACCCAGCCTGGCCAACCAGAGGCTCTCGCTTCCTCGGCCCGGTGACTGGTTGATGCTGGGAGGACCAGGGCAGGTGTTCACTTGCTGTCAGAGTGGATTTTCTAGAACACCAGTTTGATTAGGTCAAGGCCCCGCTTAAAACTCTTCAGTGGGGTGCCTGGGTAGCTCGGCCTACTGGGCTTCTGGCTCTTGATTCCAGGGGGGTGGTGACCTCAGGGTCATGAGATGAGCCCTGCATAGGGCTCCAGGGTCAGCATGGAGTCTACTTGAGGTTCTCCCTCTCCCTCTGCCCCTCCTGCTCATGCTTTCTTTCTCTCTCTCAAATAAATATCTTTAAAAAAAATTTTTAAAAATCTTTCAGTGGCTCCCTTGTGCCTAGACAACCTCCAGACTCCTTAACATGCCTGATAACCTCTTCCCGCTGGCCTCATTTCAGCCTCCAGTCCTCTAACTTGCAGCACCCCCACCCCCCGACCCCTTCCCAGCATCAAAATGATGCCAAGGCTTTGCATATTCCTTCTTTCTGCTGGGACCATCCTCCTGCTTCCCTACCTGACACAGTGACTCAACCCTTAGCACCCAGCTGCAGCCGCACATTCTCGGGGAGGTGACCACCCCCTTCCACCGAGGCAGGCACACTCTTCCTCACCAGCCCTCTCACACTTCTCACAGTGCATAACTACCCCCACTCTCCACAGTTTACACAGCTTTCGTTCCCAGCACAGGCCAGGCCCCTCCAGGGTGAGGGTTACATCTTCAGACGAATCTCGATTCCAGTTCGCCCAGGATGGTTTTGGCTTTTGTGGGATGTCCCTGTGGGATAAATGGTGCCCTCTCCATTCTCCACGGCGTCCTGGTTTGCATGATAACTTATATGTTCACCGTACTTAAGCAGCATCTGCAAAGGTAGTTTTCCCGGGAATGCGTGAATAAGAGATCCTTCCTAGGGCTCATTTCTTCTACCAATTAAAGAGCTGAAGTAGATAACCTCTGACTTCTCCACTGCTCACATTGAATCAAGTAAATCAGGAATCTGAAAGGCTAAATCCAGCAGTTCTGATTCAGCGCTCCCTGGAAAAGGACCCTCTACATAGAATCAGAGAATTCTGCATTGCAACAACCTATTCACGCTTGCATCAGCACCCAAGAAACCTGGGGGCGCCTGGGGGGCTCAGTGGTTGAGCATCCGCCTTCAGCTCAGGGCGTGACCCCAGGGTCCTGGGATCAAGTCCTGTATCGGGCTCCCCACAGGGAGCCTGCTTCTCCCTCGGCCTGTGTCTCTGCTTCTCTCTCTCTCTCTCTGTGTGTGTGTGTGTGTGTGTGTGTGTTTCCCATGAATAAATCAGTAAAATCTTAAATTAAAAAAAAAAAAAGAAACCATTACCTGCTATGACCCCATAAATATGTTAGATCCTCCTCAAGACATTTCCCACAGTGACCCCACCAGTGGCTGCATGTGCTCCTAACAGAAGAAAACCAATTTTTGTGTGTTCTCAAGATGCATGTGGCATCAGTGGCATCGTTAGGGCCCAGACATGCATCCTGAGCTGTCAGGTGCTCCCATTCCTCACCTGTACCTTCCGCCCTCCCCAAGGGCACGTGCACCTCTGCCAATGCCACATGGGGAACCAAGCCGCCCCTAGGTCAAGGCCGGGCGGCCAGAAGCCCTCCACCACTGATACACAGGCAGCAAGTGGCAGCAGCCACATTTCATGTTGGTAGAGTAAGGTGTGCCAGTTACTCTGTGCCAAACCGTGGTAAGGAGCACACGATGGATACTGTGCCATCTCGATCCTCCAACTGTAAGACTCAGTGTCTTTACCCACACCTTATTGCCAAAACTCAGTGCAAAAAAAAAGACAAAACAAACAAAACTCAGTGCAGTTAGTGTTAGATCAGCCACAGTTGAAGAATTTAAATATTCCATAATCGGGAAATAATACTAAATTGCATAAAATACCCTTGGTCACTTATTAAGTGATCCTTACACTAATAGCCCGTGAATCTTTTTTTAAATTCGATGCCTTGGCCTTTTTTTTTTTTTTTTTACAATTGGGTATCAGTGGAACATGGCTTTGGTTTTAATAAAAGTTTCAGAGGGGCACCTTAGTGGCTCAGTTGGTTAAGTGCATGCCTTCAGCTGGGGTAGTGGACTCCAGGTCCTGGGATCGAGCCCCAAGTCAGGGCTCCCTGCTTGGCAGGAAATTTGCTTCTCTCTATCTCTCCCTTGGCCCCTCCTCACCGCTCATTCTCTCTCTTGCAAATAAGTAAACAAAACCTTTTTTTAAAAAACTTGCAGGAGGTGGCATTTACCAGAAATGAAATTTCCCTAATGGTTAAAAAAAAAAAAAAAAAGAAAGCTTATTTGCATAACTTGTACACTTCTACCTCCCATGAGACACCAAACAAAAATAAATTTTCCAATACATTTCATGTTAGCTCTCTACAATGCAAATCTCAGTGACCCAAGACAAACTTCCTCTGAGGACATTAAAAATAAATAGTACCTTGCCTTTCCCACTATTGCTTAGAAAAGATACTCAATCGACATCTCATAGATCAAATCTCTGGTGTCTCACTAACCTAGTTTAAAATAATTCCACAGTGATACCTGGGGGGCTCAGCGGTTGAGCATCTGCCTTCAGCTCAAGGCGTGACCCCGAGGTCCTGGGATCGAGTCCCTAATCAGGCTCCCCATAGGGAGCCTGCTTCTCCCTCTGCCTTAGTCTCTGCCTCTCTCTCTCTGTCTTTGGCTTGATAAATAAATAAAATCTTTTTTAAAATTAGGAAACATCTTCATATCTACTTCTGCAGTGAACCCAACATTGACATCATGTTACTACGCCAGGATCTGCCCATCCATAGGGAACCACGGGATCCACAGGCGCTGCACTACCGCTGCTTTGCTCATCACTGTTCTTTCACTGACTTAGAAAGCGTGGGCACATGGTGGGCATTCAATAAATATTTGTGGAAGTGAGAGAGGCAGTGAGGGAGAAAGGGCGGAAGTATAAATAGTGTCCTGAAACTCGCTTTAAAATGTAACTTGGTTTTATAGCCTTTTTTTTTTTCTCACAAGGTAGACTTTTAGGTCACAGGTGGGAAGGGCCAAGAGTCATGTCATTCTCGATATCTGGTAAGTTTATTTTCTGTCGTCTGAAAAGAAAAGATTTAAGACATTTTGAGCTATTAAGTCACTGCTGGCAACAAACCAGTGCCACCTAGTGGTCCACACAATTCTGGGCGAAATGGCCTCTGCTGTGAAGAAAAAAAATAACTGAATGTTTTGCCCGTGTTTGATTTGGGGGTTATTCAGAGAACTGAATCACTTACTAAAACACCTTTCTAGAAACAACATAACCATTGTTACCACTGTGATCTGATGTACATGAGAGGGTTTTCTGTGATCTGATGTACATGAGACAGTTTTGGTAAATTTGTTAATATTTCTCAGAGCAAGTGGTAAAACCAATGATTAAAAAAAGTAATAGGAGCAGCCCAGGCGGCTCAGCGGTTTAGTGCCACCTTCAGACCAGGACCTGATCCTGGAGACCCGGGATTGAGTCCCAAGTCAGGCTCCCTGCATGGACCCTGCTTCTCCCTCTGCCTGTGTCTCTGCCTCTCTTTCTTTCTGTGTCTCTCATGAGTAAATAAATAAAATCTTAAAAAAAAATAAAACAAAGTAATAGATCATATTCTTTGTTTAAAGATCATTTTAGGGACTCGTGGGTGTCTCAGTGGTTGAGCATCTGCCTTCGACTCAGATCATGACCCTGGGGTCCTGGGATTGAGTCCTGCATTGGGCTCCCCACAGGAAGCTGCCTGCTTCTCCCTCTGCCTGTGTCTCTGCCTCCCTCTGTGTCTCTCATGAATAAATAACATCTTTTTAAAAAAATCTCTTTCTTTCTCTCCTCTTTCCCTGACCTTGTCTGGTCTCTGATTTACATAGCGAGAGATTTTTAAAACTGCATGCAGTATGGGGCACCTGCGTGGCTTAGTCAGTGAGGCATCTGCCTTCACCTCAGATCCTGATCCCGGGGTCCTGGGATCGAGTCCTGCATGAGGCTCCCAGCTCACAGAGAATCTGCTTCTCCCTCTGCCTCTGTGTGCACTCTCTCTCTCAAATAAATAAATAAGATCTTAAAAAAAAACTGCATGCAGAAAAAGACAGGTGTGCATTGGAATTGCTCAATAAATGTTTGCTGCTGATACACATATAGAAGCCCAGTAAGTCTTGTGGAAGGGAAGGAGAGAGGATGGGGTGCCTCCCACCTCTATGATCCTAGAACATTAGAAGCCACAGTGAATCATGAAGATTTCAAAGGCCACCTAAAATCACTGCAGTAACAATGAAAATATTCGAGTGTCCTGAGCCTTCATCAGTAAGGAAACACTCCTGCCCTAAAGATGACTGCTGGGGCGGGGATGTCCTTGTTTTTTTAGATATTCATAATCTTTTTTTTAAGGTTATATTTATTTATTCCTGAGAGACTGAGAGACAGAGAGAGGCAGAGACACAGGCAAAGGGAGAAGCAGGCTCCCTGCAGGGAGCCCAATGTGGGACTCGATCCCAGGACCCTGGGATCACGCCCTGAGCTGAAGGCAGACGCTCAACCTCTGAGCCACCTGGGCATCCCCTAGATATTCATTATCTAAATCTCCACAATTATGAGTCTAGGTAGAAAAATGTCATCAAAATGTGAAAACCGTTAACCATCAACTAGCTTCCATTTAGTCCCCTTGTGAAAACTCCTTCCCACTTAACAATCACTCAGGTCTACCTCCACCTGTCACGCTGGCAGCTTGTCTCTCAGGGGATGTATGATGAAGTAAAAATACTGTCAACGGGGGATCCCTGGGTGGCGCAGCGGTTTGGCGCCTGCCTTTGGCCCAGGGCGCGATCCTGGAGACCCGGGATCGAATCCCACGTCGGGCTCCCAGTGCATGGAGCCTGCTTCTCCCTCTGCCTGTGTCTCTGCCTCTCTCTCTCTCACTGTGTGCCTATCATGAATAAATAAAAGTTAAAAAAAAAATAATAAAAAAAATACTGTCAACGACAATTTATCACAAATTAAAGTGCCGACTCTTCTGACAGAAGAAGAAATCCATCACCAAGTAGGTAAAAGTGATGGGAAAATGGCTTTAATCGTAAGTGAAGCCGTTGATGGACAGATGAGAATATGATGGAGCAAATGATGCTTCCATTTGGAAGCATCTGTTACCACATAATCAGTTACTCCCAAATTTACTGGCTGAAAACAGCAATCACTTTGCTAGCCCCTTCACGTCTACAGTCAGGAATTCGCAGGGAGCTGGGCTGGGCAGTGCTGGCTCGGTCTCAGGGTCTCAGGTGGCCACAGTGGGATACAGGCCCCCCTCCTCACACCCAGGTACTCCGCCCAGGTTAACCCCTGACAGGTGTCTGATGCCCTTGGGATAAAGCCAAAGAGCATGCATGCGCTCCACGCCGTCACCCACGCTGGCCCAGGGTGGACATCGGCCACTTTCCCTGTCCCAACAGCTGTCTCAATTTTCGGGAACCCAACACCTGCCTTGTCGTGTCATCACCTGAGAGGCCTCCTAGCAATGTGGCTCCCTTCCCCATCCCCGCGGGAATCCAAGCCCCCCCATCAGAGCACCTCCTCCGTGGGATACAGGGATTGCTAGGGGCTGGACGTGTGACCCACGCAGAGCCAATCAGCATCCTTTTCTGTGTAATTGCCACACACATTCTCCCACAAGCCTGAGCACTCAAATCTACCTCCGCAGACAGACTGTATGAAACCAACACAGAGACAACCAAAATAAAGAGCTGGAGAGAAAGAAGTCCTTATGGCTGGTTTAAACTCCTGAATTCTGGCCTTCCCAGAAGTCAGTCTACCCCTGGACTCGCTGTGTGTCCCAATGAGGTGTCTGTCCTCATCGGATGGGGGCCCCCAAATGTGAGGCGACCATCCTGTGAAGCTGGTGGTGCAGGAGGTCACAAGAATTCACCGGAGGCAGAAGAAAGGAGATAGGAGTTTACTGAATACACTGCGAGGGAGCAGGTGCAGAACAGCAGAGGAGAGGCTGCCTGCCAGGAGGCAGCGGGTGGGGGCCAGTTTGAAAGGGAGAAGGTAAAAAAAAAAAAAAGGGGGGGGGAGAAGGTGAGGTCTGGGGACAAATGGAATTTCCTTTTTTGGTAACTGTGCCTGGTTGTAAGGATCCCATTGGCCAGTTAGGGCTTTGGGCCATTTTGAGGTGGGTACCTTGACAGACAAGCCTGTGTTCAGCCAGGGGGTCACTGCGGGACCCTTTCTGGGTTCCATGGTTCAAGCCTGTTTACCTAAACAGGCAAAGCCTCTATATTCCCCCCTACTGGTTGATGATGATAAATTATCTGCAGTGGCTTCTTCCTGCTGAATGTGGGGTGTAGAGATGTCCCTCCTGAGCTTCTCAGTCCATAGAGGGGATGGTCCTGTGCAGTCATAGATCAGAGCATGGTATTACATTAACACGCCGCTAGGCCATTTGGGTGAAATTCCTTGGTGGTCAGGTCTATGGGTTTGGGGAGGGGACCCTCCTGGTACGGGCTGCAATCCCTGTTGAACCATCATTCGTATATGGAATTGCTGGATTCTAGGAGAGATAAGTTGCTTTTTATGATTTTATTTATTTGAGAGAGAGAGAATTTGTGCACAAGCAGGGGGAGTAGCAGGGAGAGGGAGAAGCAGGCTCTCCGCTGAGCAGGGAGCCCAACGCGGGACTCGATCCCAGGACCCTGAGCTCATGACCTAAGCCTAACACAGATGCTTTACCTACTGAGCCACCCAGGTACCCATAGAAGAGACAAGTTAAACAAAGAGATTAAAGAGAAGGGACCCCTGACCTCAGGGGTCCTAAGAAGGGAAGAAGCCAAGAGAGCCATGAACAGGTTTCTTTGCAGGAAACCCATCCTTGTGTCACATGGTCTGGAAGGAGGAAGCCCAAAGCTTACTATGAGAAAGACAAAGCTTGTCCCCCAAAGGGGTGATGATCATATCGTGACAGCAGGACACTGTGGGGGGCGGGGGTGCCAGGGTGTGGGGACAGCTCCTGGTAAGGTATGATTTCTGACCAAGTACATTCAGAGAGGTCACCCTGAAGGAAAAGTTCAAGAACGAAGTCTAGGAGAAATCGTGAGTTTCAGGAGGAAAATATTCAGGGAGTTTTTCTAAGATAAAAGAGAATAATGGACCGTGAGAAAGTAGGGACAGGGACAGGCCGGATGCATGGTCCCCTAGGCCTCTGGATGTGCATCACCCAAGTGTCATTTGAAGAACAGGTGTACATCTCCAACAGGCTAGCAACTGTGGCTTGGTGGAGGGCTCCTCATCTGCAGTCAGGGGGTTCTTGATTCTGGAAAGATGGCTCCAAAGGGACAAGCCGTGAAGTTTTACACCGCTGTTGGAGGGGTCAAGAGAACTTAGTATGGCCTGGCCCAGACAGCTTCAAGTGGCTTTTTGTCCTGCAAAGAGTCTTGAGGTCTATGCAATCCCCAGATGTAGGCTCTGGATGTAGGTTACCTGAGAAACACGGGTCAGGTTCTGGATCGTACTGGTTTTGGTGGTCGTTAATGGTGGAGACTATTCACCCCAGGGAGAGGACATTGACAGATGACAAAATCTTCTACTCCGAGAGGTGAACCAATCATTACAGGGAAGGGAGGGATTGGCTTAAACTGTCAATGTGAATATTCATGTTAGTTAGAAGCCCTGTACCATTTTTATGGAAATCTGGAGTCCATACACAACACTCTTGTTTTTAGAAAGCATAGGTTCCTCTGTGAGCTGCAGTCAGGATATTAAGGGCCATTCGGTTTTGGAGGGCCACCTTTTGAATTTGTGGGTGACCTTGAGATGGGTTTTATTAAAGGTGGCTGTCGTGTACTTGGCTAAAACTTCTAGTTGCAATTTTATGTCAACAGAGGTGGCTTCTAGGACAAACACAGCAAAGGGATGAAACCATCAGGAAGCTTCTTTGGGGCACCTGGTGGCTCAGCGGGTTAAGTGTCTGCCTTCAGCTCAGGTCATGATCCTGGGGTCCTGGTATCGAGCCCTATGTCAGGCTCCCTGCTCAGCAGAGAGCCTGCTTCCCCAACTCTGCCTGTCCCCTGGCTCCCCTCCATGCTCTCTCGCTTGCTCTCTCAAATAAATAAACCTTAAAAAAAAAAGCCCTCTTTGATGTTTAGCCATAACAATATCCTAATTACAAGGACTTGCTGGCAAGTGGGAGAAGACTTTTCTTTTTTCTTTTTTTTAAAATTTTTTTGGAGAAGACTTTTCTAGGGAGCTATGGGCATCCCCAGGTGCATCAGTCAATCCAATCACGAAGACAGTGGGGTTACCCTTATTTCCACAAGTCCGTAGTTAACTCCATAGAGCACGGTGCGCTCTGGCTTGTAAGGAGCAATTTTGTCATCCCAGCCATACAGAATTGGTCAAGGTGCTAGGTGAATTATACAGATTGTTGGAGAATCCATCCCATTTTCCAGCTGTTCAAATAATCATATCCCCATGGGGTCCTGTTATCCCCACAGAATAACAAGCATGAAGATAGTCTATACACGAGCTCCTGCGGCAATTTCTCTGAAGTTGACCTCAAGTTGTTGAGCTTTGGCAAACAACAAGCATTCGAAGACCATGAGAACTAGAATTTAACATCTGCAAAGGTGTGTTACTGAAACATAATTTTTCTCTCTAAAATTAAACCATTATTGGAGGCACCTGGGTGGTTCAGTTGGTTGGGCATCTGCCTTCAGCTCAGGTCATGATCCCAGGGACCCAGGATGGAACCTGATATCAGGTTCCCTGTCTACTTCTCCCTCTGCTCGTGCTCTCTCTCGAATAAGTAAAGTCTTTGGGACTAAAATCTACCATTATTTTCAGAGATAACCAAATCAAGACTAATTTGTCCAAAAAACAAGTACAATTTTAATAAACTTGGCCTAATTATTTGCACAGGCTCAGCAAGAACAGTGATTGCCTGTATAGATCTTTTATTTTATTTTTATTTTATTTTAATTTTATTTTTATTTGATTTTATTTTATTTGTATAGATCTTTTAGAATCTCCTTTGCCGGAACTTTTTATGAGGAATCTTTTTTTTTTTTAACGATTTATTTATTCATTCATGAAGAGAGAGCGAAGAGAGAGGCAGAGACACAGGCAGAGGGAGAAGCAGGCTCCATGCAGGAAGCCCGACGTGGGACTCGATCCCGGGTCTCCTGGATCACATCCCAGGCTGCAGGCAGCGCTAAACCACTGCGCCAGCAGCGCTAAACCACTGCGCCACCGGGGCTCCCCTTTATGAGGAATCTTGATCAAACTCTTAGTAGCCTCTCTAGGCCAGAAATCAAGCCAAGTCCTTGCCATCAGACATGATGCCAGCAGTACAGTACCTATAGATCTGGGTGAATTCCTCTTCCCAAGGTCCTCAAAATAACCTGAGGCTCCTCCACCTGCCAGGAAGTGACATCCTTTACTCACCTGGTGAGGCTGCTGGGAACTCTGTAACCAGGTATCAGGCCAACATTTTCAAGGGGTTTTATTGGCTTCATGTTTCATAAAGTCAACCTTACTTCTTAAAGGCTGTCTGGTCATAGCTCAGTCTGTGCATGTCTCTCTCAAACAGGATATTTCAGTGAAAGCCTTGGAAAAATAACCAATATTTCCAAGGTTGTCCTGTTTATAAGAAGACCAGATTCTTAGCAAACTTAGGCAAATGACAACAACTGCTAGGAAAGAACACCCCCAACCCCCACCCCGGAGACTGTGAATTTCAGAGTGTTCAGGTAAAGAGAAAAGTAAAATGCTTCAATTTGTTCATGAAATTAATACTTTATCACATTTTTGTAAGTCATAGCTATCTTAAGAGAAAGTTTTCTTAATCTGAAAGAGCAAATACTATTAGAGAGCCACCAAAATTTCAAGCAAGAGTCACAAAAACATAATCATCTTCCTCAATTTATTTAGTCCCATGTTACTAATTTTTATTCAGTTTGAATGTAATCTTTTAGTTAGTTCTGGAAATTCTTATCTATCTTAATTTTAATGGGTTTTTAAAAATATTATTTATTTGAGACAGTGAGCACAAGAGAGCATGCAGAGGGGCAGAGGGAGAGAGAATCCCAAGCAGATTCCGTGCTGAGCAGGGAACCCAACGCGGGCTCGATCCCAGAACTTCGGGAACATGAGCTGACCTGAAGGCAGATGCCCAACAAACCAAGCCACCAAACCTTAGAAAGTTTTAAAGCACATGCCTATGTAGGATTATAGCTCATGAAGGACAAAACAGAAACTTTGGGTTTCCTGGGCAAAGAGGAAAGAAAACAACTTTGTTTACATTTCCTTATCAAGAGCAGACCAATCATCCAAGAAAACTGTCTTTTGAACAGAGAGAAAGCAGAATTTCAATTGTACACCAGTGTACTTTTAAAATCCGCTCATTTTCAACCTTAGTCCATCTCCACCACATGTAAAATTCCTTTCCAAAGACTTCCCTTCACGAACCTTCTACAAACTTTCTTCTATAGTCTGATTTTGTCCCAAGCCATTACTCTGCAAACAACCTATCTCCTTTAGGACAAAATTACCTTCTTTTACCTTCAACAAAAACATATTCCCATTCCTCATACTTTTCTTACACATGCAGAGTTGCTTCCCTTATTCTCGTCAAAGTTAATTACATTCAGGAGAATTTTAACTTTTAGAAACCTTAGTCTCCCGTGGAAACTAAGTAGTAACCAACTGTGAGTCATTACGGCAGTACTCTTTAGATGGTACATTTATAAATCAATTAAGCCCAAAGCATGTTTTCCAATACTGACATATCCTGTTTCTCTGCAACAGGAAGCCAAAAGCACAAACCTGCGATCACTAATCGATGCTTTAGCACTCCATCCTATTTGAAAAAGACCTAAGTGTCCAACAAATTCAGTCCCAATTTTTCACTCAAGCAAGCCTTCAAGTTTCAGGTTGCCAAAGGCTCTAAAGGCTATCTTTTTTTTTTTTTTTTAAGATTTTGTTTATTTATTCATGATAGACACACACACACAGAGAGAGAGAGAGAGAGAAAGAGAGGCAGAGACACAGGCAGAGGGAGAAGCAGGCTCCATGCCGGGAGCCCGACGCGGGACTCCAGGGTCACGCCCCGGGCCAAAGGCAGGCGCTAAACCGCTGAGCCACCCAGGGATCCCCTCTGAAGGCTATCTTAACAATGACCCATGAGAATACTGAGAAAGACAAGATTCACCGTCATTTTAAGTCCCCTTTTTTGCTGACAAATTGTAACAGAGATCATGAGCTTAACTGACCGTCAGTAAACCTTGGTAGAATAAAATGTCTCATACTTAATGCTGATAACTCTAAAGATGGGTCTTAATTAAACCCAAATTATGTTTCACCTGGGTCCGCTTAAAATGCAATCAATTTGTTCCCCATTGTGAGTTTTCACCTGGGGCCCTGGTGGGGCAATCTGATGTGGGTGGTGCAAGTCCCAGGGGATGTTCTTCGCCCTTGACTGTGATGGGAGGAGCAGCTACCAATGGTGCTGGAAGCCCCAAGGATGCTCTAGGAGCCAGGGATGCAGGTGGCGTCCATGGTGGTGCAGACAGAGTGCGGGAGAGGCAGACGCTCAACCGCTGAGCCACCCAGGTGCCCCAAGGATGCCTGGTTTTATTTTTATTTATTTATTTATTTATTTTTATTTATGATAGTCACAGAGAGAGAGAGAGAGAGAGGCAGAGACACAGGCAGAGGGAGAAGCAGGCTCCATGCACCAGGAGCCCGATGTGGGATTCGATCCCGGGTCTCCAGGATCGTGCCCTGGGCCAAAGGCAGGCGCCAAACCGCTGCACCACCCAGGGATCCCCGGATGCCTGGTTTTAAACCTCATCGGCTCCAACAGAGGAGCAGACACCGTGTTTTCCCGCCAACAAGAGGGAATAAAACAGCGCAGGTTGGGCCGGCATAGACAGGGGACTTCCCCCAAACAAAAGGAGTTTCAGCAGCTACTCGGGAATGTTCCTTAAAGCTCCAGGCCCAAGGTAGACTAACCATAGTGGCCCCAATGATCACAGTCATGAATTAGGGAAACGAATGAGGGGGAAGCCCCTGCATCTATTAGGACGAGGAACAGCGAGCCAGCCACTGTCCAGTATGTAAGGAGAGGGGTGCGTATTTAGCCTGGTTGGCAGCCACACATATTCTGCAAGGGGCTCCTGAGTCAGGGTCCTGATTGACGACCAGGACTGCAATGAAACACCTATGCGGCTGCTGACCATGGGGAGGTGTTTCAGCGAAAGACCAGCCGGAGGACAGCGTGAGAAGACAGCCGGACCCGATAAAGGATCAGACCTATACAAGGCGACAGACTGTTGGGGCGTCGGCGTCCCATCCCCCAGAGGGATCATGTGATTCAAGGCGACTGACTTGTAGGGTGTCCCACAGCACTAGGGGGTCCCACAAGAAGAGGGCAGTGGCAAATGGCCTGGCGCTTCCCGTGGGGGCATCCCCTGGCAGCAGTGACAGCTAGACCCCCATGAGGCCCCGCCGGGTGGGAAAGAGGAGGGGGACTCACCCCTCAGCCTCGGGGGATCATGTTTGCCTGCAGACCAAGGTGGTGGCTGGAGCCAGTTGCGGGGTACTCTGGGAGCAGACCTTCTGTCGGAGTCAGAAAGCACAGGGCAGGGGCCCTTCATGCTCTGGGGTGCAGTCAATCTGACCTGTTCACCCTCAGACCACACCGGGGGGGGGCCTTGGCCTTTCTGTCCTTTGGGGGGCACTAGGGTGAGCCTCCTGAAGGGCCAAGAATAGCAAGTCCCTCTGAAGTGAAAAGGGGACATCCCTCACCCTCCTGGACCAGGGCAGTCTGGCTGGTTCCCGCCAGGGCTTTGGATCTTCACCCAGAAGTCACCGAGGCTGGAGGCCATCAGTCCCCCAGGGAGGACCAGAGCCGGTGCACAAGGGCAAGTCCGGAGAGACTCCCAGAGGACCCACAGAGAGCCCAGGACTGGCAAAGGCTCTGCATGTGGGGTTCCCCCAAATGTCAGGGGGCTGCAGTCTCCCTGTCTAGGCCACCAAATGTGGTACCTAAATGGGATGTTTCTCCATGGAATGGGGGCCCCCAAATGTGGGGCAACAATCGGGTGGAAGCCAGTACTTTGGGCAGGGAATGAATTCCTGGGAAGCAGAACAAAGGAGAAAGAAGTTTACTGAATACACCTCAAGGGAGCAGGTGCAAGACAGCAGAGAGGCGGCTGCCTGCCAGGAGGTGATGGGGGTGGGGGCTGCTTTTATTTTCATTTTTAAAAAAGATTTTATTTATTTATTCATGAAAGACACACACACACAGAGGCAGAGACACAGGCAGAGGGAGAAGCAGGCTCTATGCAGGGAGCCCAATGTAGGACTTGATTCTACCACCCTGGGATCATGCCCTGAGCCGAAGGCAGACGCTCAAACACTCAGCTATCCAGGTGCCCCAGATCTTGGTTCTTAACACTGAACAAAACCCTTCAAAATCAAACCCCCCGGGACACCTGGGTGGCTCAGGGGTTGAGCGTCTGCCTTTGGCTCAGGGCGTGATGCTGGAGACCCGGGATCAAGTCCCACATTGGGCTCCCTGCATGGAGCCTGCTTCTCCCTCTGCCTATGTCTCTGCCTCTCTCTCTCTGTATCTCTCATGAATAAATAAATAAATAAATAAATAAATAAATAAATAAATAAAT
The DNA here is from genome assembly GCF_905146905.1 of Nyctereutes procyonoides. Classification (NCBI taxonomy): domain Eukaryota; kingdom Metazoa; phylum Chordata; class Mammalia; order Carnivora; family Canidae; genus Nyctereutes; species Nyctereutes procyonoides. Next base: position 58,044,189 of record NW_026575140.1, on the reverse strand, counting down.
AAATAAATCTTTTTAAAAAAATCAAACCTTTTATTTTGTTAACTTAAAAATAATGTAAGAAATATAAGAATATTTTCATGGTTACAATTTTTCTGGAAAAAAAAGGGGGAGGAGAGAGTAAACGGAGCGAGGACTCGTCCTACCAGACAGATTCTAACACACACTTAAAAGCTCCCAGTAACAGTTTATTATCAAAGAAGATGGAGATGACTGGAGCAAACCCCAAATACATAACCAAATACACGTGTACGCGAGTCAACGTCAAAGACGGCATTTATAACTAGCGAGGAGGGCGCCTGGGGGGCTCAGCAGTTGAGCCTCGGCCTTCCGCTCAGGGCGTGACCCCGGGTCCTGGGATCGAGTCCCGCATTGGGCTCCCCAAAAGGAGCCTACTTCTCCCTCTGCCTCTCTCTTTCATGAAAAAATAAAATCTCTTAAAAATATATTAGTGAGGAAAGGGGAACGACCCATCCATCAAATAGGACTCAGGTTAACCAGCTTGCCAGCGTCACACAGCCCCTAAGCAGTAGGAGACTGAGCCCGTCAGCTTTCTGAGCGTCTGGCCTTCTCACTTCAGAACCTGCCCTTTTAAACGTTACTGGTGCCTGTCCTTGTGCACCTGTGTCCCAAGCCTCTGACAGGACAATACAAACAGAAGGCATCCACGAATAAGACCACGCAGGCTTGCGGGATTGGCGGGGTGGGGGACACGACTAAAAAGAATTGGAACAAAAATGTAAAACCGCTTGCTGGGGTTGCCCACCCGGACCCACGGGGCGAAGCCCAGCCGCCGGCAGCTCACAGATCCCGCAGGACCAGCAGGTGCACCACCCTGTGCCGCCCGAAGCCCCCCGACCCCGGGAGCAGAATCGCGCGAGTCCCAGCGGGGACCGAGGGCCTGGCCCGAATCTGTGCAGAGGAAACCCCCCTCCAAAAGCGGACCTGGCCCGAGCCTGCGCAGAGGGGACCCACGAGCGGGCGCGAAGCGGCGCTGCGGGATCGCCATAGTCTCGCAGTGGAGGCACCCCCCCTCCCGCAGCGGGTCCGGCCGAGTCTGCGCAGAGCGGACAAGGTGGCGGGGGGCGGGGCCGCGGCGGAGGGGAGGCCCGCTGGGTGCGTAGAGCCAGGGGTTCGGCGCCCGTCCCACGCCGGGAAGCAGGGTGCAGGGCAGACTCTCAGGGGTCGGCCAATAGGGAGAGGCTGGGGTCTCGGGGAAGGCGGGGAGGCCCCCACCCACGGCTCCCCGCGCGCACCGCCACGACCCTCAGCTGCCGCTCCCCCCCACCCCTGTGGGGTTCCAGTTCCCTCCTAGGGGCCCGCGAGCTGCCTACCTCCAGCCCCTACCCCCCCCACCGGTGCAGACCACTCCTCTCTCTGCCCTGCTCTGTGCCTGGAGCCTTTGCAAAACACTTGGTTCCTGGGTTCGGGGGTTACCGAGGGCCCCGATGTGGGGGGGACACACGTGTTCTCACACTTGATTGAGATATTCCTGCCCTTGGAGTTCAGAAGAGGGGGGGAACGCTTAGGCCAGTAGCGTCCTAGTAAAGGTCTGCACATCCTTTTAGGAGTAGCTTCCAAAGCCCTTTCCTCTGAGAAGCCTTCCAGAGTTGCCTCCGAGCTTCTCTTGTCTAGCTTGCGGGGCTAGTGCTCACTCACACTAACTTGTTTCACGCGTTTCCTCAGTGGGTGCATCTCCAGGTCCCTCTAGACATGGTTCTGTCTTTGGCATCACCCAGCACATAAACATCAATGTGACTTTAACAGGATTGAAATGGTTAGAAGGTGCCAACAGGTAGGCCTGGAACCGTGGGGAGTGTCACAGGCTGAAGAAATGATGGCCCCTGGGCTGGGTAGGGCTGCAGACGTGTCTCCCCCCATTGCTCACACAGTTCGTTTTTATTTGAATCCGTGGCCAGTATTTTAAAATGTGGAAATGGCTTTCACATATACTCACACAAGGTGTAGATGTTAGTGTGTCTTGGAGGCTCAGACGTATCCACAGAGCCCACATGTCTACAGGTGCACGTAGCAGGAATTAGAGGAGCTCTGCTTTCAGACTCTGCATCGAATTCCCAGATCCCCAGTTCCCACCAATCTCCACTGTCTGCCTGGCATGGAAGCAAAGTATCCCTTTGTCGTGTACCATCTAGCTTCCGTCACTTGTTCTGATGAAGTGCCTGGCCTCTGGCAGGCATGTGAGTCCTTAGTTCTCAGTGTAGGTGGTGGACAGCAGGTGCCTGGGTGGCTCAGGTCGTGATCCCCGGGTCCTGGGATGGACTCCTGCATCGGGCTCCTCACAGGGAGCCTGCTTCTCCCTCTGCCTGTGTTTCTGCCTCTCTGTGTGTTTCTCGTGAATAAATAAATTAAATATTTTTAAAAATAGATGGTAGAGAGCTGGAGGGACATCAGGAGCAGAAGAGTCAGGGGCAAAGGGACAGCATGGGACGAGGCCTGGCACACAGGGAAGTTAGGGGAGACGCTGGAGCACAGGTTTGCTCTTAGGTGAACTGTACACTGGGGCTATTGGTACACACTGAATTGTGCCCCGCTCCCAAACTGTGTTCCTTCCGTATATTGAAGTCCTAACCCCAGTAGCTCAGAATGTGACCCTTTTGGAAGTAGGATCATTGTAGATATAATTAGTTAAGGGGAGGAAATCCTGGAGTAGAATGGGTTGCCAATTCAGTATGACTGGTGTCCCTGTAAGAATGGGGCCATGTAAAGAGACAAAAGCAGGGAGAAGCCATGTGGACAGGGAGGCCGAGCTTGTGGTCACGCGTTTACAAAGCAAGGGATATGAGGACTGCCCGCTGCCACCAGAGCCCACAGAGGGAAGCCACCTCCAAAACTGCGAGAGTGAATTTCTCTTGGAAGCCGCCCAATCCATGTACCTTGCTACAGCAGCCCTAGGGTACATGACACAGCTCTCAGGTCCAGAGAAGCTGTTATTTCCTTGAACAGATGACTTAAACTTCCACGGTGAGTTTTTTATCATTGTTGTTAGTGAAGGCAGGATTTGAGAAAAGTCCTCCATCCAACAGCATGGAGCCAGAAAACAGATTGATTAGATTTTCCAGCAATGCATACATGAGGTTCAAAGGTTCCAGATGAAGATGGGGATGGAGAGGGCCACAGGAGGAATCTTCAGGTTTCCCAGGTATGAATAGAGGGGGGTCTGAGATGATGAGGGCATTGCTGCTCCCCTGAGTCACCTGCAGGGCTGGGTAGGCACCAAATGCTGGGCCCCTAACACACAGCCTTGACTCAGTGGGCCTGGGATGATGCTTGAGAACTGGCATTTCTACTAAGCTCCTGGGTGAGACTGATGTATATGGTGTGTGTACCACATTTTAAGTGGCATATGCTCCTGTGGGTCTGGCCTAGAAACCTCTAGAACACAAGCCCCTATGAGGGCAGGGACTTTGTCTCGTGCACCAGGGTATTCCCACAGTGTAGAACGGTGCCTGAACACCGTAGGATCGCAATTCAGTATGTGTTCCATGAAAACTGGTCAGAAATGGATGGTAAGAAAGAAGAATAGCTATGAGATGATGAGTTCATCTTCATCCATCTGCTTCATGATCCAGCAGGACACAGAACTAGACATGTACTGTGATTACAGACTAAAGTGTGGGTGAGGAGCTGGAGTTCCAGATTCAGGATTCTGCCCAGATGAAGGTGATCACGGGAGCCAGAGGTGACGGAATCACTGAGATGTCCCAGAAAGATGGACAAGGGGCTGAGCTTCTGTAACATTCCCCAAAAAAAAGAAGAAATACAAGGAGAAATGGGTAAAGAAAGTACAGAGGTGGCCAGACCATCACACATTGTGGAAGTCAAGGGAGAAGAGAACTTCAGGGGTGATTTAGGGAAAGAGGGTCAACAGGTAACCTATTGGCTTATTCTATCATTTCTTTTTTTTTTTAATTTTTATTTATTTATTTATTATTATTATTTATGATAGTCACAGAGAGAGAGAGAGGCAGAGACACAGGCAGAGGGAGAAGCAGGCTCCATGCACCGGAAGCCCGACGTGGGATTCGATCCCGGGTCTCCAGGATCGCGCCCTGGGCCAAAGGCAGGCGCCAAACCGCTGCGCCACCCAGGGATCCCCTATTCTATCATTTCTTATTGAGCACCTGCTACATCCAGGGTATGGTTCCAAAGCCAAACAGACAGAGGCCCCTGGCCCCGTGGTGTTTCTTGGGAAGCTTACCCTGTGATGGTGTGCAGCTTTCCATCCGGCAGGGGGCTTCATCCCCACGGTAGCCCCTTCTGTGGGGCGCCTCAGGGAAGGATGGCCAAGGGAGATCAGGACGCCGGGATTCTGATCCAGTTTTACTCCCACAGCGCATGCCCAGGGCTCCGAACCGTAACCCATGGCGACGCTCTTCTGCCTTAGGTACGAGTGGCATGCTCGTGATTCTAGCATCTGTGCCTTGCGTTCCAGATGCTCCTCCTGGGCTCGTGACCTGCTGACCCATCACCAGCTCCCCGGACGCTGCTCCCGGAGGCCCCACAGGTGCCTCACACATGTGTAAGGTGATGTCCCCTTCACCCTGTCCTCACCTCCAACTGTGCAAATCAGACAGTTGCCCAAGCGAGAAGCATGGATGTCACCCTGACGCCTGTCCCCTTGCCCCCTCTTTTGAGGACAGCACCGGTTCCGCCCAGTTTTGCCTCTTTAACGTTCGGACTCGATCCATCTGTGCCCACTGCCCGAAGCCCACTGGGGCTGTCACCCACTCCAGGGCACATCACTGCTGGGGTCACCTGCCCCAAAACCCTACTCGCAGCCCTGACCCACCGCCCATCCTGCAGAAAATGATCCAGACGGTCTTCTAAGCACCTCACTGTGCTTACACCATTTTGTGTTAACCCCTTCACGGGCTCCCCTCGGCCTTCAGGAGGAAGTGCAAACCTCTTGGTCCTCTGTGAGGGGACCAGCACTTCCCAGTTTCCCAGTCTGCCTTCCTGCAGCCTGGGCTTGGTCACGGGGTGTGTGCGTGGACACCTGTGGCTCTACTTACCTCCTGTCCATGCTCATGCCGGAGCCTCGTGGAAAGTCTGGTTGTCTCTTGGGGCCTCTGAGGCCTCAGCTTAGAAACTTCGTCACCTGGGGGCACAGGTCCAGGTTTGCTCCCACCCTGGGGCACTGGGAGGTCATTAGTGCATTTCTACTCCTCCTCCTCCTCTGTCCTTCTCTGTCCTGCTTCTGTTACTGGATCCGCACCATTTCTCCTTTACCAGCAAGCACAGGGCTTAGATTTCGTCTGTGGACAGTGCTGGAGGGACAGCGGTTGCTGTGCTGCTTCGTGTTTTTTTTTTCTTTTAAAAACTATGTATTTATTTGAGCAAGCATGAGCCGGGGGAGGGGCAGAGGGAGAAGCAGACTCCCCGCTGAGCAGGGAGCCAAAGCGGGACTCAACCCCAGGACCCTGAGACCATGACCTGAGCTGAGGGCAGACACCCACTGAGACCTCCAGGCACCCCAAGGCCTTTCTCCATGCGCAACAGGCTCTCACGACCCTTGAGCCAGCCAGGTGCCCCCGATAACCTCATTTTAACCTAAGTGCCTCTTTAAAGACCCGCTCTCCAAATACAGTCACGTTCTGAGGGACCAGGAGTTAGGATGAAGGCAGATGAGTTTTGTGGGGGATACAGAGCAACCTTGAGAAGTCATTCAACCTGAGTCTCAGCTTTCTCCTCTGTGCAAAGGGGCTAAATCGTACCCGCACATGGGGGTGGGGGTGACCTCCCAGTAACATGCCTCGTCCATGGTGGGAGCAGGTAAGGACTTGATATCCGCCTATGTCACTGATTAGGACAGTGTCAAAAGGCAGCAGCATCTTCAATGTGACTGAATATCCCAGAATTTAAAAACCCACCCACGGAACAGGTTAAGCAGAGCAGGAAAAAATGTTTTGTAAACACCTCTATGTGCCAGGTTTTGGTATCCTGTCCATGTGGAAGCAGAGAGAGAAAGAAGTCCTTAGCACTGGGGTTGCTGGGTGCACCTCACAGGTCCCCAAGGCTGCCTGGAGCCCCCTGACCAAATCCCCACGGAGAGGCCAGGGGGAAGGGGTGGTGTGTTCATAGGCCTGGCCCCCTTGCTTCGGTGCCCCCAATGTCCCCAGGACGGATGCAGGCTCCTGCTGTAGCTGCTCCCAGCGAGGCCCATGGTATCTTTGCTCTACCGGGCAGTGTTCCCCAGGGCACCCCCAAATGGACTCCCACACATGCTCCATCTCAAGGGCTGTTTCCCAGGGACTGCAAGCTAAGAATACGAGGCATCAGAGAAGCAGAGTAAAGAAATAAAGAGATGTAAGGCATGGGAAGTGAATGAACACTGTTTGTTTAAGTCATCAATTCGTAAAGAAGCTGCAAATCCGGGATCCCTCGGTGGCGCAGCGGTTTGGTGCCTGCCTTTGGCCCAGGGCGCGATCCTGGAGACCCGGGATCGAATCCCACGTCAGGCTCCCGGTGCATGGAGCCTGCTTCTCCCTCTGCCTGTGTCTCTGCCTCTCTCTCTCTCTCTGTGACTATCATAAATAAATAAAAATTAAAAAAAAAATTATAAAAAAAAAAAATAAAAAAAAAGAAGCTGCAAATCCCCACCTGCCCAGCTCCTTCGCCTCGTGCATCTGGATGCATCAGTATGTTGATGTTTCCCTCCATCAAATTCCACATGGAGGTGGAGGTAGAGGTGGAGGAGCAAGGGACACGAGGTTACGTGCTGGGGTGCGTATCCTGGCAGGACGCTGCTGTGGGGGCACAGGGAACTGGAGGTGTAGCCCAGGCTTGGGCCTCAGGATATGGGGGGTCAGCAAGGAAGAGGGGGCAGGGAGGACAGAAGAAGGAAGGTCTCCACGCAGAATGTGCAGCGTGTGGGAAGGCCAGGAAAGGTGAGGGGGACAGTCTGTGTAAGGACTTTATGAGGGGTGCAGGGGGGCTCAATCGGTGAACCATCTGCCCTTGGCTCAGATCATGACCTCAGGGTCCTGGGGTCAAGTCCCACATCGTAGGGCTCCCTGCTCAGTGGGGGGTCTGTTTCTCCCTCTGCCCTCCCCCTGCTTGTGTGCTCTCTCAATTTCTCTCTCAAATAAATAAGTAAAATAAAATCTTAAAAAAAAAAAGATGTAAACTGAATTCTAGAATTAAAATTACAATGTCTGAGATGAAAAATGAGGATAGAACCTACCAAAGTGAAACAGATAAAAATACTTAGGAAAAAAAAAAAGGATGACAGGAGCATCAGTGAGCTGTGAGACCACTTCAATCAACCAAATATATGTGTGATTACAGTCTTGGGGGAAAAAAGAGGAAAGCAGAAAAATACTTGAAGCAATCGGTACTGATGGTTTTCTGAATCCGGTGAAAACAACAGGTAGAAAACACATGAAGAAAAATACACCAACGTGCTGATCAAAACCAGATTGGCTGAATCCAGTAATATGTACATGGGCAGCATAATTGGCTGCGACATGGAATTTCATTTTAGAAACGAGGACTAAGGACGCCTGGGTGGCCCAGCGGTTGAGCGTCTGCCTTTGGCCCAGGTCATAATCCCAGGTTCAGGGATGAGTCTCACATTGCGCTCCCTGCAGGGAGCCTGCTTCTCCCTCTGCCTGTGTCTCTGCCTCTCTCTGTGTCTCTCATGAATAAATAAATAAAATATTTTTTTTAAAAAAGAAAGAAACAGGGATCCCTGGGTGGCGCAGCGGTTTGGTGCCTGCCTTTGGCCCGGGGCGCAATCCTGGAGACCCGGGATTGAATCCCACATCGGGCTCCCGGTGCATGGAGCCTGCTTCCCTCTCTGCCTGTGTCTCTGCCTCTCTCTCTCTCTGTGACTATCATAAATAAATAAATAAAAATTAAAAAATATATTTAAAAAAAAAATAAAAAAAAATAAAAAAAATAAAAAAGAAAGAAACAACTAAAATTTAAAAGTAGAGGAAAGTATTGGATTTTCGGGAGATTGTGCAGAATAGAATCTGAGGGAAGAACTTTCTGTGATAGATCCCCGAACACATCGCATTCCACAACTTCATTGTAAACCCGCTAGTTAGACTTGACAAAGAAACAGCCTGGGAACAATAATTAGACCCCACATCCGCTTACACTGGCTCCTTAGCAGCACTAACATAGACGGAATAATAATAGTAATAACGTAGGCAGAAGGTTTAAGATAAAACACAGCCCGTAACGATCAGCGCAGAGGCTAAGATGCAATCTGTATTCTATGATGGCTCTGGAGCTTGCGAGAAAGCATCCCTAAGTCGGGGTGAATCGGAAGAAATGTAAAATGGGTGAAGAAGAAAAAGAAGCTGCACCTATTGGGCGCCTACCACATACAAAGCACTTTACCGAGGAGGACACAGAAACTCAAGGAGTGACCGAGATAATCTTGGGGTCCTGGGATCGAGTCCCACATCAGGTTCTCTGCTCAGCGGGGAGTCTGCTTCTCCCTCTCCCTCTGCACATCCCCCTCAAATAAATAAATAAAATCTTTAAATTAAAAAAAAAAAAAGGGGATCCCTGGGTGGCGCAGTGGTTTGGCGCCTGCCTTTGGCCCAGGGCGCGATCCTGGAGACCAGGGATCGAATCCCACGTCGGGCTACTGGTGCATGGAGCCTGCTTCTCCCTCTGCCTATGTCTCTGCCCCTCTCTCTCTCTCTATGTGACTATCATATAAAAAAAAAAAAAAAAAAAACCAGCAGCAGCAGCAGCCATTTCAGAGCTTATTTAGAGGATTCTCCTGAGCAGATGGACAAATCCATCCGAGGAGAGCACCAGCCCATGATGAGACGAAGCCGTCGCAACAAGAACATGGAGTCCCAGCAGATGTGTCTGAGACCAGCTCGCATGGAGGACAGACGTGTCCAAGAGCAGAATAATGTGTAAAAGAAGGAAGAAAAGAGATAAAGAAGCAAAGGTGGTAACAAGAGACTCTGAGGATGGCGCGAGGGAGCTATTACTGGATCTGTTCTCATCTCTTTCCTGGTGCTGGAAGTGGCAGGTGCCTCAGGTGCTCCACGGTAGCCCTCACCTGAGTACACGGCTGCTACTGCACAGAGACCTTTGGTTCACAGCTTCAACCTTTTCCCCATCCCCGTGTCACACAAGGGGATGCCACAGGTAACACACAACTTTCACACCACCGTCACCCTTTGAGGTGATCAAGGATCGGCAGAGAAAAGCCAAAGGCAGCTTTCGGTTCACTGAGTGTCCAGTTCATCACTCGTGGCCTCTTGCTCATGGAAACCATTTGTCTGCTAAACACTGAGCGGCTGACCCTGGGGTAGACGCCCTTCTACAAGGTCAGCCCCATCCCCGGGGAGCAAGACATAAGCAGGTGCCACAAAGGGTGTCTGAGGTCTCTTGACCCCGATGAGGAGGACAGAGGAAGGCTTTAGGTCACAATAAGAGTGCCTTGCACATAGTGGATGCTGTGATGCTGGAGGGGGTGAGGTCCCTCTGGTGCCACGTGTCTGTGGAGCCTCAACGTGGGAGTCCCACCCCAAGGTGGAATCATCACATTGGGAGGGTTGCTGCCCGGCATGAACATCTCTATGATGCAGAGTCTCTGGGCCCCGCTGAAGACCTCCAAGGTCACATGCAGTGCCCCCCCCCCCGAGGCTCCCCAACGTGGGAGTCAGTGGACTGGGATGTGGATTATAGTTCCACTCGGCCCAAAGCCCCTTCCTCTGCATCCTTGCCCCACAGTTTAAAGCCAGCAGGTCAAGGGTGTAGCAGTGCTCTGCTCCCTACTTGGTGATTTGTGGGGGATCTGCCCAGGAGCTGTCCCAGACTGTCCCCACTCTGAGGCATAACCAACCTCCTGTGCAAAAGGCCTCAAACGGTCAAGTCACCAGGCCAGCCCTCCTACCCCACAGCCTCGGAGGGCATCGCCTTCCCCACCTGAGTCCATCCATTCCCACCATAACTAAGTTAGAATTCAACAGCAAAGTATTCAGCAGCTGTCCGAACCGGCCAGGATGGCAGCTGGGAGTGCCTGTGGAGTGGTGGAAAGCAGCCTATCCTGGGTGTGGAAGGCAGACTCCTGAGCCTCTGGCTGGCTGTCGCTAGCCCCCCGACCCCTCCTTCCCCACAGGTCAAGGACCCCCACACCACGGGCTAGGGCCTTGCGTGGTGGGGCTCCTACCTTGTGGTCCGGAGGCAAGGCAGTTGCCGCAAGCAGGTAGCTATCTGGAGACATGGCGGGTGCCAGACGCCATAGGAGTTGGGTCCACGCTGCCTGCAAAGCGATTTACAAACAAGGACACATGAGTGTTCCAGCCGCACCGCTGCTGACACAGGGGCGGCTGGAGTGGCTGCAGAGTCCTCTGAGCAATCCTGGGGCTGGAGACGAAGATGTGGGAGGGAGTGGGGAGGGCCTAAGCCAGGTCTGGGGCTCACAGAGAGGCTTCACCTGCCCATGGGTTACCGCCCCCAGCCCTCCTCCTCTCTCGGAGCTCTGGGAGCCTTTGGGAGCACCGCCTACCATCAGATGCTCAGTTCTCACCAGCCTTCTGGGGCTCAGACCTGCTCCCTCCGTCCTGGGCCCCCTTGGGGCCCCCAGGGTCCGTGCACAGGTGCTAACACGTCACAGCGCTCAGCAAGTGGCAGGGCTCTGTGCATCCCCGGGCTCTCCTGGTGCTTCTCCTTCCCGGAGGCTCTTGGGTGCATGCCCAGGCAGATGGCTCCGACAGAGACTCACCCCAAATGTCGAGGCACGCCACAAGGGAGTGGTTATTGCTGCTTACCAGGTTAGTGTCTTTCCAAGGTCAAAGTTTGCTTTGAGAAGTGAGGGAGAGGACCACGGGGGTGGGGGGGTGGGGGGGTTCTGAGGACAGGGTTCAGGTGGCCTATGAGTTCCCCAAGGTCACGTGCATATTTTTCTAGGCAGAGCCTTCTTGAGTCTCGGGGATCCCTCACCTAACAAGCTTAGGAACCTGCCTTGGGGAAGCACTTGATGAATCTGAGGAGTAATGACAGTAAACACTAGCCCTGAAATCTCAGCAATAAGGGGGTCGGAAAAAACAAAACAAAACCAGACGTGTTAATGCACCAGGAAAACTGGGATGAGGAAAACGTGCACAGACAGAGCTACCAAAGTTCCCGAGGGCTTTCTCAGAGTCTTGAGGGAGGCCCTTGAGAGTGTGAGGTCTGGTTTTTGTAGCTCTAGACCTACAGGAATCCATAATTCTTTTCCTTGATGGAATTCTGCTTGCACAAACAAGTGACTAGTGCTCACGGTGACAGGCAGATTCTGACAGCCAGAGATGGAGGGGGGTCACGGAAGGAAAGCTCCAAGTCCCCTTGAGAAGAATGGGTGCAAGGTGGGGGAGGGGCAGGGGACGTGGTCACAGGGGGTGTGAACTGTGTGTCCAGTAGAGAGACTGTGTCATCCACCAGAGCACCAAGGGTGCATGTGGATATCACGCATGTGAACACGGGACTGGAAGTCGGAGGGACGGGTGACACCCAGGTTTTGTGTTGCAGAGGCACAGTCGGGCAGGTGAGCTTCAAGGTCAGCAACAAGCAAAAGCACGCCCTGCATGTGTCATCACCGTACGGGTGTGGGGGAACAGGGGGTTGAGAATCACCCCACCAGGGGCCTGAGTGCCAGACCAGAGCACAGATGGAAGGATGAGGCCTACCGCCAGGTGTTCACACAATGGCACTCCGCTCAGGCCCAGGCTCTGAACCCGGGGGAGCACAGTGGGCTTCAGAATAAACCCACTGAATGGGTTTGGCCATGAGAGGTTACATTTCAGAGGCCGTTATATGAATCTATTATAGTCAAATCCACGTAGTAAAAATAAAAGCTGTGTGCAGGGTACAGGTGGGGCAGCAGCAAATCTGCCTGTTGGGACCCAGCACGGGGCTGGGGCAGGCTGCAGGCCCTACCAGCTGTATGTGCACCAACAGGCGCCCCACCCACCCAGTCACCCCTACCTCCCCACCCCACCCACATGGTCACCCCACTGCCCCACCTCGCCCACGCGGTCACCACCACCACCCTAGTGGCACACCTCTGTCAGTCAAAAATCAATCAGCTGGGCACGTCAAACAGGTGGACTTTATGGTACATAAACAGTACCCCCCTTAAGCAGCTTATGCTCCTCGGCAAGGCTGTGAAACCCAACACGGAGACTGCATGGCCGCATGCCGGCACCTAGCACACACTCAGGGAACGCGAGGCACTGGTGACTGGTCAGAAAGGGACTGAGAGCAGAGTGCTCCAGGTGTGCCTGGCAGTCCAGGCCCATAGGGTTGCCTCAACCCCACAGCTCACGGAGTCCAAAACCCCTCCCTTCATGGTAAGAGCAGGCAGGGGCCCCCAGGTGCTAGCCGCCACTTGGCACCTCAGACACGTGGGCACATGGAGACCCCAGGATGTTTCCTCGGAGAAGCAGCAGCTTGTGGGAGAACACGGAACATATGGTAGAGACGACGAGGACCCCTGGGCTGCAGGCAAGCCAGGTGGAGGCTCTGGGTGGCGCAGCCTGAGCCCATGGGCAAGCCGGCCCAGCACAGGGGCCCCAGAGAGAGCAGCATCACGGCTCCCCCGCTCCCCTCACCCACAAGCCCCTCGGGGCTCTGAGGCCCCGCAGAGTCCTGGCCAGGGCCTGTCTGTCTCCTCCATCCTGCACCCTCTGCAGGAGAACGAGGCGGTCTGGCAGGACGGGGTATCCCCGGGACTTCCCACTCTTCAGCAACACCACCATCATCTAAGGAAACCCGGGAGCACGTCTGCAGGACTGTGAAGCTAGAAGGAGCCCATCGATGGATCCCAGGGCCACACAGTTAGGGAACAGGGGGCATCGCCTCCACCTCAACCTAACACCGCAGGGGCACACGTTCACGCATCTGCTGTGTCACCCTTGGGTGGCGTTGGGATCATGTGCCTGCACGTTTCCTGGAAAGTGACGATCTGGGCTACAAGGTGGCTACTGACCCCAGAGCGACGAGATCCACCCAGGGGGGCAGCAGGCAGGGAGCGCCAAGGGGTACAGAGGGAATATTAAGGCCTGAAACAGCTTTTACGATTTAACCCGGTACCGAAACTTCACCAATGACTCCTAAAAGCGTCCATCCTTTCCAGCCGCTGCATTACACACGGGGAGAAGGGGGTCTGTCCACGCATGGGATGTGCAAGCTATGGGCGCGGCAAGTCCGCACGGAGCCCCTCGCCGGCTGCCATCACTCTGCGCAGTGGACACTCTGGTGCCGGAGCAGGTGGGAGCTGCGGCTGAACGTCTTCCGGCACTGCTGACACTCGTACGGCTTCTCGCCCGTGTGGATTCGCTGGTGGAGGAGCAGCTGGGAGTGCTGGCTGAATGTCTTCTCACAGTCAGTACATTCATAAGGCTTCTCCCCAACATGGATCTTCTGGTGGAGCAGCAGCTCCGAGCTGTCCCAGAAGGTTCTCGCACATTCGCTGCACTGGTGGGGCTTCTCTCCGGTGTGGATCCTCTGGTGGACGGTGAGGTGTGAGGTCCGCCTAAACGCCTTTCCGCACTCGAAGCACTCGTAGGGTTTCTCCCCGGTATGGATCCGCTCGTGCCTCAGGAGCTCCGAGTTGCCCCGGAAGGCCTTCCCACACTCCTTACACACGTAGGGTTTCTCGCCAGTGTGAATGCGAATGTGCCTAATGATCTCGGAATTCTGGCCGAAAGTCTTGCCACACTCATTGCACTCGTAGGGTTTGTCCCCGGTGTGAATCCTCTGGTGCCGGATGAGCTCGGAGCTCTGCCCGAAGCCCTTCCCGCACTCGTTACACAGATAGGGCTTCTCCCCGGTGTGGATCTTCTGGTGCCTGATGAGGCCCGAGCTGTGCTTGAAGGCTTTGCCACACTCGGTGCACTCGTGGTACCTCTCCTCCGTGTGGATGCGCTGGTGCTGGATGAGCTGCGAGCTCACCCGGAAGGTCTTTCCGCACTCGTTGCACTCATAGGGCTTCTCGCCCGTGTGGATCCTCTGGTGCAGGATAAGCGCTGAGTTCTGGCTGAAGGCCTTGCCGCACTCCTCACACTTGTATGGCCTCTCCCCCGTGTGGATCCTGTGATGGTGGATGAGGTGCGAGCTCTGGATGAAGGCCTTGCCACACTCGCTACAGGCAAAGGGCTTCTCCCCCGCATGAATCCTCAGGTGCCGTCGCAGGCTGGAGTTGGTCCCAAACGTCTTTCCACACTCTTTGCACTCAAAGGGCTTCTCTCCGCTGTGAACCCTCAGGTGCTGAATCAGATGCGAGTTCTGGTTGAAGGCCTTGCCGCACTCTTTGCACCTGTGAGGCTTCTCACCCACAGGAGCTCTCTGCGTACGGGGAGACTCCACATTCTCCATGGGGTTGTGGTGGGAGGTGGTGAAGGCAGGGATGGCCTCAGCTGGGGGGTTGGCCTGAGGCGTGAGCAGGGGTGCCCCGAGGCTACAGGTGCGCTCCTGCTCCCCACGCTCCCCGTACTTCTCACCTGGGGGTGGCCTCTGAAAGACAATGGGCCCTGGTACAAGGCCCCTACCCCGAGGGGACAACTGCCCCGTGCTCCTTTCAGTGGACCTTCTCGAGTGCCTGTCCACCGTGTCTTCTGCGCAGGCCACTCCGAACTCCTGGCCCTGGCAAACCACCCAGGGAAGTGTCTCCAATCCTGTCGCACGTGGCTCAGGTTCCTCAGAAACTTCTTCCTTGGGGATTACCTCCGTGCTCTCGGTCCCCATGTCACAATCTGAAATGACAGAGGGCAGCGTGTGAAGTGGCTACATGGCACGTGACCAGAATAGAGCTAGGGCACTCTGCCCATCAGTCGCCTGCCCAAGCGGTCCCAGGGTCTGGTGAGATGACAGGATGCTGCCAAAGAAGGGACCTGGGGTGATGGCGGGCATGCCAGACAAAAGGCAGACCCCGACAAAGAAGGGTGACAGGATCATCGGAGGAAGAGACTTTTTTTTTAAGATTTTATTTATTTATTCATGGGAGATACACAGAGTGGCATAGACACAGGCAGAGGGAGAAGCAGGCTCCCTTTGGGGAGCCTGATGTGGGACTCGATCCCAGGACCCCAGGATCACGACCTGAGCTGAAAGCAGATGCTCAACCACTGAGCCCCCCAGGCGTCCCCAAAGGAAGATACTTAAGGAGGGAGATGGGATACGGATGGGGAGAGACACTGGTGAAAGTTGCAGAATACGGGTGATGAGCTGGCAGAGGGCCTGGGGTGGTAGAGAGCATGAATAGGGTGTGCACGGCCAGGACAGGCCCGGAGAAGAGGCAACACGACAAGCAGAGCAGTACCCAGGGTGGAGCGAGGAACCCCTACTACGCACAGCCCCGGGGCGCTCACCAGGCTATGGGCCAGGGCGCCGTATCCACAGGCCCGACGGTCCAAAGGTCCCCACAGTGGAGCCCAAGCAGAACCACATGTCAGGCCTCTGGGCTCCCCTCTGTGTGGGTGACACAGTGCCGGCCTCAGGGTGCCCCGGGTCCGCTCTACCCCCCACAGATGGAAGGGCTGCCCCCGCCCCGTGAGAAGCCCCAAGACTGGTCACTTTCCAGGCTCCCTTCAGTGCCGCTGACCTGCCTCCTCCTTCCCCAGGACCAACCCCTTAAAAAGTCCCGTGTGGGGCTAGCTCTTGCTCTGTCTCAGTACTTCCGGTCTGCGCTCACCTTTCTCCAAGTCAGTCCCAGCATCACCTTGTGAAACGTCCAAACGTATCCTGGTGTTTTCACGCCTGTCATGTCTCTGTACGCCTTTCCTCTTGGTTGACTTTTCTTACGTTTTCTAACCTGTAATTCTTATTATGTGGCAACAGGACTTATTTTTTACAGACTGGTTTTATAAACGATCTCTACAGAATTTTCTTCATCCTTTTTGGATCCCAAAGCCTACACTTTTTCTAAAATTCTGAAAGGCTGTGGCAAAAAGTCTTTTAGTTGTCACCGATGTCCTTTCTTCGACACCTCATTAGCAACAGAATAATTTATTTATTTAGTGTAACAAGGAGCCTAGCTAGAGAAATACATTCCTCAGCTTTCTCTGTGGCTGGCTTTGGCCACATGAGATGGTAAAGTGCAGATGAAAGAGCGTGGGACTTCTGGGAAGTCTCCTCAGGGGCGAGGAGATGCCTTGCTTCATTCTTTTCCACACTGTGCCCTGGGCGACAGGTGATGGGCAGAGTGCCACCTTGGACCGTGAGCACACAGGACACTCCAGACCCTACGATGGGGCCAGAGCTGGAAGGACCCTGATGACTCCACAGAGCTGCCATCCTGATCCTGGAATGCCTGCCTCTGGACACACACCTTTTTTTTTTAAGAATTTATATTTATTTATTCATGAAAGACACAGAGAAAAGCAGAGACACAGGCAGAGGGAGACGCAGGCTCCCTGCAGGGAGCTCAATGCGGGACTCAATCCCAGGACCCCAGGTCAAGGGCCTGAACCGAAGTCAGATATTTCATCAACTGAACCACCCAGGCACCTCTGGACTTTTTTTTTTTTTTAAGATTTTTATTTATTTATGAGAGAGAGAGAGACAGGCAGAGACACAGGCAGAGGGAGGAGCAGGCTCCATGCGAGCAGGCTCCATGCAGGGAGCCTGACGTGGGACTTGATCCTGGGTCTCCAGGATCAGGCCCTGGGCTGAAGGTGGCACTAAACCGCTGAGCCACCCAGGCTGCCCTGGCCTTTTTTTTTTTAATGTGAGAGAAATATGCTTTTGCCTTGCTTAAGCCATTGTGGTTTTTTGTCTTGTTTTTATGAAGCCAAACCGATTCCTAATTGGTACCCTGGCCCAGGGGTGCAGTGATCCCTGTCACAGAAGTGAGGTCCCAGCACTAGGACAATGAGCCTGGCCTCTGTCCAGGGAGTCCACAGCCAATCTGAGGAGTACAATCCTCTGCCAGTAAAGGGATTACTGTGGAAGGTGATTCTCAAGCGGGAATGGTCAGCCATGGGCCTATTTATCCCCAAGACAATGCAGAGTCGTGGAATGGTTTTGAAGCCAAGGAGTGACACAGCCCACGGTCAGGCACAGGCGCACTAATGGCCACTTCGTGGAACTACCCAGTAAGCGGCAGGCCAGGACCCAGGAGGTCAGCAAGGCAGTGGAGGCAGGCACAGGGCAAGGGGCATGAGCTCTAACCAGGGCGCCAACAGCAGAGGGGATGCAGAGAAGACAGCTGGAGAAAGAGTTCGGAGGTCAGATTCTGTGAGACGGGGCTGGAGGTGACTGCATGGGATACAAGGTAAGGAAGACAGAGGAGGGGTCACGACGCTACCCCGATCTCCCTGGAGATAAGAAGACAGGCTATCAGGGGCCAGCAGTGCCAGGGGCTAGGGATGCTGGTGCAGCTAGCTGAGAGAAGAGGACCCATGAACTCTGTGTCACATGAGAGAAGTTTCGAGATACCCACACAGAGTATCAGGGAACCAGCCCTAATGGTCTGAAACTTACACTGGTCAGGGCTCTGTGTGACAAGTGCCGGAGGCCAAGGACAAACACATAGGAAGCCAAAGTTAACGTGGATGAGCCCTCCTCTATCTTCCTCCGTTCCCTCCAGGTCTTCCCACCTTTCTCCACCCCACTCTGGGCCCCAGAACGCTAACCACGGCAGACAGCACCGGGCCCTCGGGCTTCCAGCTGCACTCCAGTGGTGGTGAGCCCCAGCAGCGGGAGACCAGAAGTAGGGTGAGGCCACCCTAGGCTGGTGGCATCCCTCCACCAAAGGTCATTACTCTGCTCGGGGAGTCTGTCCTACCCCTTGATTGTCTCAGGGCCTGGAGCCCAGCAGCCTCTCCCACCTCTCCCATCTCTTCAGGCCCGAGCTGGCAACCCCTCCAGTGTCATCGGCCCCGGGTTCCTCAACACCTCGCCCACACCCAGGTCATCTACAATTAACTCCTCTGCAAACAGACCTTCCTCAATCATCCCATTTTGAGTGAGCAGTTTCCTGTCTGGATCCTAGTACAAAGGAGGGGGGTGGAGGAAGAGAAGCCCACCAATGAGAGAAGGGATGGTCAGGGAAGGAGGAAAGAACCAGGTACCCCATCCCAGGCGTCACCAGGGCCGTGGCAGACAGAATTACGAAGGGCCACCTGGAAAATGTCTACCGGGACAATCAGGTGGCCCCGGGTGACCCGTGAGAACAGGCTCCATGGCCCAGGTGGCGGCAGACTGATGAACAAATTCGCTACTTCTCTCAGAATCTGGATGAAAGGTCAAAGCCTGAACATAATCCTACAAAGGGGGCATGGGGCAAGTGGAGAACCAGGTTTGGAGGGAAGGGGAGAGCAGTGATTTGGGGTGACCTCTGCCAACCTCTGGACACCCAGAGGACGGTGGTCAGCAGCACCACCAGCCTCACCAGTCGCCCTCTCAACACCTGGAAGGAACCTGATCTCCTAGAGGAACCCCAACATCCTGGAAGCTCTGGTGCTCCCCCGAAAATGACCTGTAATCTTCAACTCCCCACCCCACCCAGCAGGTGCCCTGGCTTTCCCACAGACTGAGGGCAGGTACCCAGAAGCTGGATTTCTCCTTTTTGTTGATTCTTTTGCAAATGACAGACGAGTATGTAGCTACACACAAGGATCCACTGCAGGGGCTTTACCTCTGCTCTTCACTCCTGGTACCACAGGAGCCGGGAAGTGCCATCCTACAAAAAACGTCTCCCTGATACTCAGCCCTGATCCAGATCCAGATCCACAGCTGGTACTATTCATTCCGTGTCTACTCCCCACCCCCTCCGGCCCCCTCCTCCCCGTCTCTCCCATAGTCACGGCCTTCCATTATCCAGTGCCTCACAAAGTCATAATTCACAGAACCCACATCTGTCCCCACCACCTAGAAAACCACCTGCCCATGGTATGAGGACACACGATGCAGAAGTCAGCATATGTCCACCCCCAACTTTGAGACCTAATTCAAAATTCAAATCCAGAAAGTCTCCCCCAACTGAATGTGACCCCCTCCAACCGCTCTTCCGCCAGGCATCCTGTCAGTGACACAATAATAATGTCACCTGTTGAATGATACTGCTTTATTCCTTCCTGGCACCTCCTCACAAGTGAATCAAAGCCAACATCCACTGGGTAGATTTTCCCAGAGGTTCAGCTACTCATCAGACCTCATGCTCCCGGGGAAACACTCCCCTACTCACAGCCTGAATTCAAATTTCCATCCATCGTTTCCTGTCTTTGTTTCTCACTTCATTCCCCTAAACCTGGAATTGGCTGTTTCTGGAGAGAGTGAGAAGACAGAAGTGCCCACCTGAGTGGGAGGGTGACCCCTCCTGGTCCTCAGTCTGGAGGTAACATGCAGACCACTCTGGGGTCACCACAGTTCACAACAGGGTCTTCAGCTTTGCAAACCCAGATGTTTTGGGAGTACCCCTCCCACAAAGTGCTGATGCCTACACCAGATGCCCACCAATTCATTAACAAGAACTAAAACTGAAAGGACCACACTGCCCAGATGAAAATCTACATGGGAAGCCACATAAACCCTGAGAACATGATGTGTCATAGGCTTGCAATCAGAGTAGAAAGACGGTTTTTTGTTTTGTTTTGTTTTTTAATGAAATGATTGTTAAATTTTAAGAATTCTTAGCCCAGAATGAGGCTGGATGCCCAAGAATCCACTGAGAAATGTACTGAAACTGCTAAATCCCAGGTCCCACCTCAGGCCTCCCAGAATCCCTGGGTGTGGGGCCCAGGGCACTGTGTCCTGAACAAGTGCCCCGGGTGGTCATAATGCCCCGGCAGGTTGGGAAGCCACCGGCACCACCGCCCCACATTCAGTCCAGGGCGCTCAGCTCGACCCAAGGGCTGGCCTGCCGGGACCACACACGTGTGAGGCAGCAGGACTGTAGATACAGGCTCCTGCCCTCCCTCTGGAGGGCACACCCTCCCCTGAACTCAGAGTACATATAATACAACAGACCAGGTCATCTTCTCGGAGTTAAAAACCACACTTCCCTTACGCTTCTCAGACTGTAGTTGCCGTGACTGGACCTGAGCTTGCCCTCAAGTATCTAAATCAGAGTTTACAGCAGTCTCTTGAGACAGCAATCTCACCCAATCCTTTGAGCTTATCTGCCAAAAACCCTGATGTGATCTGTAGCAAAGAACTATTAATCCATTAGCTGACAGTCTGGTTAGATCTAACAATACTGTTGAATGTGAAGGCTGGGACTGGAGGGACAAAAGGCCCAAGAATCACTTCCTTCCTCAACAGAGTCTCGCTGGGGCCTCACGCCAGAGGTTTTTCCAGCCCAGAATGATACACGGTAGTAAAACAATGGAGGGCCTGCATGGGAGGCAGCTCTCCCTCCCGTAAAGAAGAACGAGAACCAGGTGAAGGAGCCTGGAAGGGAAAGCTGCAGGCCATGGGGCCACGAGGCCACAGTTAGGCAGGCCAGATGGTGGAGGGAAAGGCAACCGCAGGCCCCATGCCCACAGACGTTATAGTTGCTGTTTTTGCACTACTCCACACGCCATGCCCCAGTGCTCAGGGCAGAGGATGAGGGAAGCAAGGCCTCAGAGGCCAGGAAGCACCGGGGTAAAGAGAAAGGGAACAGAAGGAACCTTCTGGCTTCCATGGGGCACATGGACAAGGAAGAAGAGAAGAAAGAGAGAGCACACTGGCATTCTGACGTGGGGTATGGAGGAGCGCTTACTGCGTACTGGGCACTACCTTGTGAAGCCCTCACAACCTCCCTGTGAGACAAGCATGCCCCCAGAGGGTCACTGTGAGGAGGAGGAGCCCGTCGGCATGCTTTCCCGACTCTCTCCAGTCCCAGAGCAGCTGGGAATCCGGGGACACAGGTGGTGGAAGAATGAGGGAGTGACCTGAGGACATCAGTGGAGACACACTTGAGATGGGTGAGCAGGATGGATGCAGATGGAGTTGGGGCAGGGAGGGAAGTGTGGGGCACTACGAGACTAGACGGGTTACAGAGAGGGCAGAGAATGTGGCGAGCACACGAAAGCTTGGGCAGGGATCCCAGAACGCCGCATGAGGTTTAATGTCGAAATGCCAAAGCTTATAATACATGCAAAACATCCTTTGCAACTACTCAGATTTATGATGAAACACTTTGGAAGTTGACTGACAAGTAGATACGAGGATACAAAGCTTCTCCAATTATTTTGTGGTGCATCTGACCAAAGAAGTGGGCAGTGGCCTTGCACGCTCTGCAGATGAGACCTCCTCTAAGTGTTCCAGGACCCAGAACGACCAAATCCCTCGCAAGCAACTGTTCACAACAGCAGGGACTGCCTCGGGAATGGATATGCCCTCATGTGGGTCAATGATATTCTAAGCAGGTTTGCTGGGAGCCTCTGGGAATAAAGCCAACCATCCTGAGAGCAGCACAAGAAAAGACTTGGAGATGTCGTTGCCTGGAACTGCTGCTGCTGCCGTTCCTCCCCCAGCTTGGATGAGGCAGAGAGAGCTAAAAACCGAGGCACAGTGGAGCCACCACGTTTGTCCTGACAGCACTTCACCACCTGACTTCCAATCATGAGAGCTTGCACACATGCACAAAGCCAGGCTGAGTTGCATCATGTTACTTGCAGACAAAAGCATCTTAAAGCTGACAGACTTCCCAGTAATGTCTGAAAGGCCAGGTCCCACCAAATATTCAGTATCTGGTACCAGGATCCCCTCCTACCCATCATCTGCACTCACACGTGCAGGAAGCAGGCACTCTCATGCTCCTCTTTTATTTTATTTTTTATTTATTCATGAGAGACATGGACAGAGAGGCAGAGACATAGAGGGAGAAGCAGGCTCCCTGTGGGGAGCCCGATGCAGGATTCGATTCCAGGACCCCAGGGTCAAGCCCTGAGCCAAAGGTAGACGCTCAACCAATGAGCCACCCAGGCGTCCCTCTCATGCTCCTTTCAACTGTACTGCCCTGACTTGTGCCATGTGGCTTCCCGATCACAGGTTCCCAAGGCCTACAGAATACAAACTCGTGCAGGTGGCTCAGGATGCCCCCCTGGTCAGGCCCTTTCCCGGGTTCCGCGTGGTCCCCAGGGAGGGTACTGCAGCACCCTCCCCTTTGGGAACAGTTTATACCCACTTGCTGGGATACTCCCGCCCACTGCTAGCACTTCAGGCACACAGTCCTCTCCTGTGTGTGCCCCTGAGGTCCCTCACCTAGGAGCAGCTGCTGCAGTGTATGGTCCGTGTCTGGCCAGCCTGTTCCCACCCAGCCTTCTTCGGCCCCTGGAGCAAGGATGGAGCTCCCTTCACCTTGCTGCTGGGGGGGGGGGGGGCTGCCACAGTCCGGGCACTCTTACACACCGCCTACGTGAATCCATCTACATAACAAGCCTAGGGAGCCAGTGAGGAATCACTGCACATGCATCCGTGTTCGGGTCCGAGGAGCCCAGCACGGTGCCCGGACACCGCAGATGCCCCTCACCGTCTGCAGACCGGAGCTCCCTCCTCCCGATCCCGAGGACCTGTCGTTTCCAGTGTCCCCCCCCCCCCCCCCGTCCACCGCGGTCCCGCCGCCACGACGGCTCCATTCCCTCCGCGCTCAGAGCAGGCTACCGTCCGTGACACACCCCCGGCCCCTCCCCAGGAGCCCGGGGTGCCGAGCTGGGGCGCCAGTGCCCGCCCTGGCGTCCCCGCCGCCCACTCGGGGCTGGGGGTCCCGGGGGACCCTGCGGGGCCCGCCTCCCTGAGCAGGTGGGGAAATGGAGGCGGGGGTGGGGGGGCAGCCAGTCCAAGGTCACAGCAGGGCTCGGCGCGACCGCCCGGCCCGCGGGCCGCAGCAGCCCCGGAGCCCCGCCCCGCCCCGCCGCGCCGCCCCGGAGGAGGTCTCACCGCCGCCACTCGCTCCCCGCGTTCCCAGCGTCGCGCTCCCCGCCGCCGAGCTCTCAGTCCCACAGGCGGCGGCGGCCCTGCTTCCACTTCCGGTGCGCTCGGCCAATCAGCGCGCGGCGGCCTCCGCGGAGGAACAGGTGGGCGGCCCGCCTGCCTGCGCCCCCCGGCCCGCCCCGCCTGCGCCCCCGGGCCCGCCCCGCCACCGCCCCTGGTGCCCGCCTCGCCGACCTCCCGCGGCGTCGGCTCCCGGGACGTCCGCCCCCCCGCGCCCTGTGGCGCCCGCGTAACCCCCGGATCATCGACTAGCCGGGTCCTCCAGGCGGCCTAGAACGGCCCCAGGGACGCACTTCCGCCGCTGGGCCGGCCGCTCTGCCCGCCGCTGTCGCTGCCCCTCGTCCACCTGCGCCCGAGCGGCGCTGGGCGCTCTGAGCTCGGCCCTCAGCCCGTCGCCCCCTTCCCGGAGCGCCGAACCCCGGGAGCCCAGGAGCGGGACGAGGAGAGGGAGACCGCTCGGAGGTCCGTGGGGCTTGCTGGAGGGGACGCCGCAGGGGACAGTGCTGGGCAGCGGGGACACCGCCTCCTCCGCGGGCCTTCTGATGTGTGACCAGCGCAGCTGGCTCCCCCCCCCCACCGTGCTCGGGCCCTCTGCCTGGTGGCCCCTGTGCCGTCCTTTGCACCACGGGCTTCTTGGTCTCAGGTCTCCGTTCTCAGGTCACGTCCCAGAGGGGCCCCGTCCCTTCCAGCGCAGCCCCGGCCGGCAGCACTCCTCCCAAATCCCGGTTCTCGGGCAAGGGCTGTGATTGGCTCCGGTCGGCCGGTTCTCAGCGTCAGTGTATTTGTGGGGCAGGAGAGTGAGCCCGGTTATCCGGTCAGGGCCACCTGTCTGCCCCAGCTAGGGCCCGGCACTCTAAGACAAAGGTACTGTGTTTATATCCAGTACACACACCGTCAGAAAGGAGAACTTTCTCTTGAGTTGGTCATTGGAATTAGGCCCAACCTTCCAGTCAAGCACCTCTGCCACCCACACCAATATCCTTAACTCCTTTGCCCTCCCATCTGCAACTACCCAAGATGTGTGTGAACCCTGGATTGGCTGAAATGTCCACTTCCCTTGCCTAGGCTACTAACAACTAGTGGGAAAAATACTCTTCAAAAAGAGCCCTAAGGTCCATGTATCATTTATCCTTCCCGGAGGCCTTTCCCTGCTTCCTAGAAGTCGTGGTCTGTTTCCTAGTCAGCTGGTCTGCCGGTTCCACGACCGCTCCTGCAGCATTCTTTGGTTTGCTCCAGCCTGTATCCACCCCCATCACAGGCATCGCTGGCAACATCCATCCCAAGGGAAGATGCCCAGACTACGAGGGTACCCGGCCTCAGAACCAAAGGTGGGAGATATTTACTTTCACTGACTTCTATCTAGGCCACCTGCATTAACAAGCATCTGCATCAAGAACCCAGATAAGGGATTCTCAACCTTGGCTGCACATTGGAATCATTGGGGTGGGGTGGGAATTCTTTAAAACTATTGACGCCTCGTGCCACACGCACAGATTCTGTTGAAACTGATTTGAGACAGGGACTGGGCATTTTTTTAAAGATTTTATGTATTTGAGAGAGAGCATGAGCAGAGGGCAGAGGCAGAGGGAGAAGCAGACACCCTGCTGAGCAGGGAACCCAATGTGGGACTCGATCCCAGGACCCTGAGATCATGACCTGAGCCGAAGGCAGACGTTTCACTGACTGAGCCACCCAGGTGTTTCAGTTTGGGCGTTGTGTGTGTGCACAGGCATGTGTACACTCACTTTGTGGTTTTTTTTAAGCTTTCCAAGTGATTCAAGCAGGCAGCCAACAAAGTTGAAAAACAGCAACCTAGGTCAATGACTCAAAATGTGGTCTGAATTGGCAGGATCAGCATCTCCTGGGAACTAGTTATAAATGCACATTCTCAGGCCCCATTGACACATCTTCTGCATGAGAAATTCTGGGATTAGGGAGGCACCTGGGTGGCTCAGTCACCTTCAGCTCAGGCCCAGCCCCTTGTTCAGGAGAAACCAGCTGCAAAACATTCAGGTCTCACCTACACACACCAAAGCCACAGCTAAAGCAGAGTCAGGACTCGATTACATCCTCACTGTTCCCCTCCCACATGCAGCCTTGAAGAAGCAACTGAAGGCATCAGAAGGGCAACCGTCTGACCCAACCGTCACCCCAGGAGCCCAGAGCAGCTGATTCTGAGCCTGACTTAGCAATGCCACTTTTTCAGCATGCTGGGATAGCAAGTCCTGCTCAGGCAAGTTCTCCATGCCTAAGAGGTGCTCCGGGGTCCTGTGGGGTCCACATCTCTCTCCAGGGAAACCGGGACCCCCTTCACGTGGAGTAAAGTGCAGCAGCGTCAGGGAAATTGGGCCTCCATGCTGGGTACCAGGGGCGGGGCAGAGGAGCTGGCACCCAGGGCCCCTCGCACACACATGGTCCCTTTGTTTCCGAGGCTTCATTTAGCTGCTAACACCCACAGATTCTGTCTCTAGACCCATTCTGGGCTTGGGGCCCTCCCCTCCCCTGCAGCATGAGTTGCTCCCATGATGATCCTTGACCTCGCACAACGTTCATGCCACGTAGGGAATGACAATAGCTAAGGCTTATCCAGGTGGGGGAAAACACAAGCTTTGAGGCAAGGTTTAAGAGAGCAAAAGCAACACGTCCGAGCCGTACAAATAGCTAACATACTTACGAAGCCCCCTTACCTACATGGGCCATGGTAAGAGCATCTGCAAGCTTCCTTAGGCTGCCTACAGTGAGTATAGACAAGGCTTCCACAGATGAGGGAGCCCAAAGAACTCACCGACTTGTCCAAATGTAATCGGGTCAGACGCAGGGAGGCGAGGATTAGCACCCAAGTCCCCAGACTCCTCCTCAGGCTCTTCTCACTGCAACCTGACTGTCTCCCCAAAGGCCCACAGGACACACAATCTGCCTCCACCCCTCAATGGGGTGGAGCAAGTTCTGCCACTCTGTTGACCATGAGTCAGCTCCAGAGAGGATATTTCAAATCCAACATTCACAAAATCCTCGCTTACCTAACATGCGTAAAGTATCTCCCATCTACCAAAGTAAAACCCTACACAGGGATGCCCAAGGGGCTCAGTGGGTGAGCATCTGCCTTCATCTCAGGGCGTAACCCCGGGGTCCTGGGATCGAGTCCCACATCAGATTCACCACAGGACCACAGGGAGCCTGCTTCTCCCTCTGCCTGTGTCTCTGCCTCTCTGTCTCTCATGAATAAATAAATAAAATCTATAACTAAAAGAAATTAAGATTTCTACGTGTATTTTTCAAGGCTAACATTGGTACCATTACCTAATGAATATAATGGTGTTATTATAGAAAGATTACAAAAACTGTATAAAAATATTTAAAACTGTAGCAATACATTTTACCATCTTGGTAATCCTTTGCTTTAAGTAAGCTTTTATTTTTTTATTTTATTTTATTTATTGTAACTCAGCTCTACACCCAACGTGGGGCTTGAATTCGTGACCCCGAGATCAAGAACCACATGCTCCTCCAACTGAGCCAGCCACATGCTCCTAAGTAAGCTTTTAATTTTAGAACAGTTTTGAATTTATAGAAAAGTTTCAAAGGCAGTACAGAGTTCCATGTCCCCACACCCAATTTCCCCCATCAGCATCTGACGTGAGTCTGAGACATGAGTCTGAGACGTTTGTTACAATTCGTGAACTAATCACACATTGTTATTAACTAAAGTCCATAACTCATCCAGATCTCCTTAGCCCTCACCGATGTCCTCTTCTTACCCCAGGATCCCATCCAGACACCACATTACGTTTGGTAATCATGTCTCTTCGGCTCCTCTCGTCTGTGACATAACCGTACATTTAAAAATAACAGCAGAATGCACACCATCACTGCAGGAGGTGCAGAAGCAAATCAAAACAGCTGCCAAGTCCACATAATACTCACACAAGACGCCAGCATCTGTTTACCAGCTCACCATGTGAATAATGCACAATTTCCTTCTCTCAGACTGCAATCGCCAGCTGATTCAGGTGCAGCAGGACACTGCAAAATCTAAAAGTCACCTCAACCCAAAGGAGAAAGCCTGTCAATTCAAATTCAGTATCCGCGTAACACGGCCAGAGAGGATGCTGAAACTCACACTTGAGAGAATTGATTATGAATATTCCAGAAAACAGGTGCCAAGATACAGATACACAGACATCCTCAAACCTCCGTGGAGGAGGTGCTCCAATAATTCCATTTTTAAATTAGTTACTGAAACCTAAAGGACATTTATTGATCCTTGGAACATTGTTATGAATACTGGACAAGTTCTAATAACCCACCAAAATGTATTCAACCAATAATACCAGTGAGACAGGATACCGTTGCGGTGAGCAATATAAAACAAATGCTACATCAAGAATAATCATAGGGGGGATCCCTGGATGACTCAGCAGTTTAGCACCTGCCCAGGGTGTGATCCTGTAGACCCGGAATCGAGCCCCGCATCAGGCTCCCTGCATGCAGCCTGCTTCTCCCTCTGCCTCTCTCTCTCAATCAATCAATCAATCAATCAATCAATAAAATCTTTTTTTAAAAAATGGGCAGAAGATGTTAAGAGACATTTCTCCAAAGACTTCCAGATGGCCAACAGACACACAAAAAGATGCTCAACATCACTCATCATCAGGGAAATGCAAATCAAAACCACAATAAGATGTCCCCTCACACCTGTCAGAACAGCAAAAAATCGAAAACACAAATACCAGGTGTTGGCAAGGCAGTGGAGAAAGGGGAACCATCCTGCCCTGTTGGTGGGAACACAAACTGGTGTGGCCACTCTGGAAAACAGTAGGAGCTTCCCCCCAAAAAAAATTTAAATAGAATTACCGTATGAGGGGGATCCCTGGGTGGCTCAGCAGTTTGGCGCCTGCCTTTGGCCCAGGGTGCGGTCCTGGAGTTCCGGGATCGAGTCCCACGTCCGGCTCCCGGCATGGAGCCTGCTTCTCCCTCCTCCTGTGTCTCTGCCTCTCTCTCTCTCTATCATAAATAAATAAATAAATCTTTAAAAAAAAAAAGAATTACCGTATGATCTGGTAATTTCGCTACTGGGTATTTATCCAAAGAAGGCAAAAACATTAATTTGAAAAGATATGTGCACCTCCCCTATGGTTATACCAGCATTATCTACAACAGCCAACGTATGAGAGCAGCAGAAGTGTCGATGTCATGTGATACACACACACACACACACACACACACACACACACACACACACACAGGAATATT
This sequence comes from Nyctereutes procyonoides, assembly GCF_905146905.1. Classification (NCBI taxonomy): domain Eukaryota; kingdom Metazoa; phylum Chordata; class Mammalia; order Carnivora; family Canidae; genus Nyctereutes; species Nyctereutes procyonoides. The sequence continues at coordinate 58,016,040 of NW_026575140.1, read as the reverse complement.
ACTCGGCCATGAAAAATAATGAAATCTTGCCATTTGCAACAACATGCATGGAGCTCAAGAGAATTATGCTAAGAGAAATCAGCCATTTGGAGAAAGACAAATACCATGTCATTTCACTTGTGTGGAATTTAAGAAACAAAATAAATGAACAAAGAAAAAAAGAGATACACACAAAAAAAACTCAGACTCTTAAATACAGAGAACACCCTGGTGCTTTCCAGAAAGAAGGTGGGTGGAAGATGAAGAATCCCTGTATCTTGATTAGCCCTGAGGAATGCACAAATTGTTGAATCACTGTACTGTGCACCCAAAACTAACACAGCAATGTATGTTAGTTGTACTGGAATTTACTTTTTTAAAAGATTTTATTTATTTATTCATGAGAGACACAGAGAGGGGCAAAGACACAGGTAAAAGGAGAAGCAGGCTCCCTGCAGGGAGCCCAATGCGGGACTCAATCCCAGGACCCCGGGGTCACACCCTGGGCCGAAGGGAGGCGCTCAACCACTGAGCCACTCAGGCGTCCCTGTACTGTAATTTATAAATCAATGAAAAAATGAAGGGAAAACAAATGAGAAATATTTTATTTGGAGTGCTGACATTGTATACGTAGAAGGAAATAAAGGAGAATGAGGGGCAGGTGGAGTCACCAAGGGAACGGCTGGAAGGGTACGAAGAATCCTGAGGCTTCCGCCGCAGCATCCAAGGCTGCCTTTCCACTGCGGGTTTTGTCCCCAGCTCCCCCACCAGAAGTAGTAGCACACAATGTGCCCTGATTGTCACCCTAGGCACCCCTGAGACTTACCCACAGAGCTAAGAACAATTAGACGTCTATGTCCAGGAGTCAGCTAGGGCTTCCTCCGCACAGCCCAGCTGCTTCGACATTAGAAAGGTGTCTTGTCAGGATGCCTGGGTGGCTCAGCGGTTAGGCATCTGCCTTTGGCTCAGGGTGTGACCCCAAGGTCCCAGGATGGAGTCCCGCATTGGGCTCCCTGCAGGGAGCCTACTTCTCCCTCTGCCTGTGTCTCTGCCTCTCTGTCTCTGTGTCTCTCAGGAATAAATAAATAAAATCAAGAAAGAAAGAAAGAAAGAAGAAAGAAAGAAAGAAAGAAAGAAAGAAAGAAAGAAAGAAAGAAAGAAAGAAAGAAAGAAAGAAAGAGAAAGAAAGAAAGAAAGAAAGAAAGAAAGAAAGAAAGAAAAGAAAGAAGGAAGGAAGGAAGGAAGGAAGGAAGGAAGAGAGAAAGAGAAAGAGAGAGAAAGGAAAAGAAAAGAAAAGAAAAAAAGAAAAGAAAAGAAAAGAAAAAAAGAAAAGAAAAAAAGAAAAGAAAAGAAAAGAAAAGAAAAGAAAAGAAAAGAAAAGAAAAGAAAAGAAAAGAGCCTTGTCATGGTTCTGGAGGCTGGGAGTCCTCCCTGGGGCTGGATGAAGTATGGGCTGGAGGACTTGCTGCCTCAGGGTCTCCCCTCACCTTGCAGGTGGCTGCCTCCCGCGGCCCTTTCTCTATGCAGATTCATCTTTGGTGTCTCTCCTTCTAAGGACACTAGTCCTATGGGATTAGGGCCCCACTCTTCCAACCCCACTAACTAATTACCCTGCTTAAAGACCCCATCTCCCAGTGCAGTCCTACTGGAGGTTAGGACCCCAGCACATGAATTTGGGTGAGACATGATTGGGTCCCTAACACCACATCTCCCCCACCCAGATGGATTAAATCAAAATTAGGGGAGGGGGTGAGGAGCTTTCCGGGGTTGAGGATGGCCCCGCGCTCCCGCTGGGTTCCTGCCACGTACTAGCTCTGCATACCTGGCAAGTCCACCTGAGCTTTGAGCCGCGCTGTCCTCTCTTGTTAAACGGAATCCTGTCAGAACACAGGACTCTTGTGAGACTCTACAGAGATGGTGCAGGAACAGCACTTCGCACATGCCCGGGCCAGAATGTAGGCGGTGACGGTTACCAGCAGGGAGAGGACCAATGTCCTCAAGGTACGAAGCGGGAGGTGGTAAAGCAGGGCAGGAGTGCGTAGGAAAGGTGTGAAAGGTGGTCTGAAGTGGGATGAAGTAGATGGAGATCTTGAGAGGCTGGGCGGGGATGGGGGGGAATCTCCGCCCACAAGGATTAAAACGCAGTGTCCTCGATGGGCGTCAGGGGGCGCCACGAGCTTGTGGACCAAGGTCCCACTGTGGCCGGGAAGGTAGGTGAGAAGGAAGGGAAAGGTTGATTCTTGCAGCGCTTTAAAGAGATGTTATTTATTCATGAGAGATCCAGAGAGAGAGAGAGGCAGAGACACAGGCAGAGGGAGAAGCAGGCTCCCTGCGGGGACCCCGATGTGGGATTCGACTCCAGGACCCAGGGATCACGCCCTGAGCCCAAGGCAGACGCTCAACCACTGAGCCACCCAGGCGTCCTTAAACTCAATTCTTTAAAAACAGAACTGGAGTTCTTTTTACATGGATTTGGCCATGAGTTACAAAGACCCAAAATAACGGTGGGGTGGCTTACACGTAATTCAAGTTAATTTTTCTCTCATGTGAAAGGCCTGAGGCAGACAATTCAGGATTTCAGTGGAGCCACCATTGTTTTTCAGGAAGAGGAGGAAGGCAAGTCCAGCGGAGGAGGACCAGGGGCAGGACCTGCCAGCTCCCGCCGTCCAAGGCCATCATTTTCTGAGGCAGAGAGAGTGATAAGCAGAGGTGAGGTGTAAGGTAGTAATCATGCAGTGAGTCATTGTGGAGTCACCACCACTGGGCACCTTCCTGGGAAACAGTTCACTTTCATCCTCACAGAGAGCTCCTCCTGGAATACAGAACACCTCTGTATGTAGGACTAGTCTCTCCCTCCAGGAAAAGGGATACTTTGTGGGTTAAAGTACCAGGAGCCCACAACATGGGAAAGGCACAGATGGCTTCCTCCACACCAGCCAACAATGCATGGCAAGGCCCTTGGCCTCGCCTCTGGTCTGCCAACCATAATGCACGTAAGCAATGTACAGATTGAGGATGTGCCCACAAGGATCAGTGAGCAGCTTTGCATCACAAAATAAACACGCTGCTACATTCCAGTCACTCGAGTTTCTAACATCTCTGCAACAAAGATGCTCAGCTGCAAGTCCAGCTGGAGATACGGTCACGTCCAGGACATTTACGGAATTCTTCCCCATGGAAGCTTCTTTGGTGCTATAAAATCCGACCAAGGCCAGAGAGCATCCCTGACCTGCACTGCTTTCAAGCAGGTCCTCTCCTGTAAGAATGATCCTCTGGGGCCAAATAAGGTGTGAAGTGTAAATGAAGGCCTCTCAGTGCCTGTGACTTCCGCAGGGCTTCTCTGCAGAACAGGTTCTTTGATATTGAATAAGACTCAGGCTTTGATTAAAGGTGTCCACACACCACCTAAATGACAGGGTTTCTCTCATGAGTAGACTCGGTGATGTGGATTGAGATGTGGGCTCTGAGGAAGGACTTCCCCCGAGTCATTACACCCCAGAGGCATCTCTTTGAGCAGGTGCCTCAAGATTTTATTATTTTTACATAATCTCTACACCCAACGTGGGGCTTAAGCTCACAACCCCAAGATCGAGAGTCTCACGCTCCCCTAACTGGGCCAGCCAGGCGCCGCAATTGTATTCATAAGTATTTTCCCCACTATGAGTTCATCAATATATTTTTAAAGATTTTTATTTATTTATTCATGAGAAATGCAGAGAGAGAGAGGCAGAGACACAGAGGGTAAAGCAGGCTCCCTGTGGGGAGCCCAATGCAGGACTCGATCCTGGGTCCCCAGGGTCACACCCTGAGCCAAAGGCAGATGCTCAACCACTGAACCACCCAGGCATCCCAATAAATAAAATCTTTAAAAAAAATTTTTTTATAAAAATATGTTGGGGCTGGTGGAGGGGAAATGGTCAATTGCTCATTGTTGGAGGAAGACAAATTGTTACAAATCCTGAGGAGGACAAATAGTTCCAAGTGAAAAACACATTTACCTTTTGACTGTATAATTTCACTTCTAAGAATGTATCCTACAGATACACTTTACTGTGTGTAAAATTATAAGCACACAAGGTTTTTTAGTGCAACATTGTTCATAATAGCAAATGGTTTGGGGCAGTCTAAATGTATCCATAGGAAGTGGTTAGGTAAATTATGATACATCTGAAAAATGAGATAGTTACCTTCATGACTAAGAATGAGGAAGCTCTTTGTATACAAATATGAAACGAGATTAAAAATAAAATCAGGGGCACCTGGGTGGCTCAGTGTTTGAGCATCTGCCTTGGGCTCAGGGCGTGATCCCGGGGTCCTGGGATTGAGTCCCACATTGGGCTCCCCACAGGGAGCCTGCTTCTCCCTCTGCCTGTGTCTCTGCCTCTCTCTGTGTGTTTCTCAAGAATAAATAATTAAATAAAAATAAATAAAAAATGACCATTACATTCCCTTTCAGGGGCACCTGGCTGGCTCAGTTGTGGGCGTGCAACTCTTGATCTCAGCATCATGGGTTTGAGCCCACAGTGAGTGAGTGTAGAGATCATTTGAAAATAATATCTTTTAAAAAAAAGAAATTCAGGGCACCTAAGTGGCACAGTTGGTTAAGCATCCGACTCTTGATTTCGGCTTGGGTCATGATTTCAGGGTTGTGGTATCGGCCTCACATCAGGGTCCCTGCTGGGTGTGTAGCCTGCTTAAGATTCTCTCTCTCTGAAATCCTACTCAGCCATCAAAAAGAAAAGAAATCTTACCATTTGCAATGACAAGGATGGAAGTAGAGGGTATTATCCTGAGCAAATTAAGTCAATCAGAGAAATAATTACCATATGATCTCACTTATATGTGGAATTTAAGAGACAAAACAGGATCACAGAGGAAGGGAGAGGAAAATAAAATAAGATGAAATCAGAGAGGGAGACAAACCATAAGAGGCTCTTAATCATAGGAAATAAACTGAGAGTCGCTGGAGGGGTAGGGGTAAGGGGATGGGGTCACTGGGGGATGGGCATGAAGGAGAGCATGTGGTGTCATGAGCACTGGGTGTTTTATGCAACTGATAATCACTGACTTCTACCTCTGAAGCCAATAATACATTATATGTTAATTAATTGAATTTAAAGTAAAAAAAGAGACTGAGAAAAAATAAACATAGAATGGCAAAGTGAGTTAAAAAATAAAGCCTATAAGAAAGAGAAAAAAATTCTCTCTCCCTCTGTGCCTCCCCACCACCCCACTGCTCACATGCTCTCTCTCTAAAATAATAATAATAGGGATCCCTGGGTGGCGCTAGTGGTTTGGCGCCGGTCTTTGGTCCAGGGCGCGATCCTGGAGACCCGGGATCGAATCCCACGTCAGGCTCCCGGTGCATGGAGCCTGCTTCTCCCTCTGCCTGTGTCTCTGCCTCTCTCTCTCTTTCTCTCTGTGACTATCATAAATAAATATTAAAAAAAAAAAAACAAAAAAAAATTTATAATAATAATAAATTTCCTTTTAAGTAAAATAACTGGGGGAAAAAGTAAGTGCAAGAGTGTTTTATATATACATATATATGTGTATATGCATGTGTCTGTAAAGGAAAAGTATTTTGTATGTAAATGAGTGTGTGTATAAATAGGTATGTGTTTGTATGTACATGGATATATGTGTGTATGTATATGGGTTATGTGTGTATATATATATATAGGTATGTGTGTGTATATATATGGATATGTGTGTGTATAGGCATGTGGGGGGTATATTTGCATATGTGTGTATACAGGCATGTGTGTGTGTATAAGTAAATGTGGTTATATACGGGTATGTGCATATGTATGTGGGTATATGTGTGTGTATATATAGGTATGTGTGTATACATACGGATATGTGTGTACGTATATGGGCAAATGTGTGTACAGGTATATTTGTGTGTATATGTATGTATGTATACAGGTGTGTGCATATGGGCATGTGTGTGTATATGGGTGTGTGTGTGTACATATGGGTAAATGTGTGTATATACAGGAATGTGTGTGTATATGTGTGTGTATATGGGTATATGTGTGCATGTATAAAAAGGTATGTGTGTGTACATATATGGGTGTATGAGTGTGTGTATGTGTATGTGTGTGTGCATATATGGGCATATGTGTGTATACAAGTGTGTGTATATATGGGCATATGTGCATATATACAGGTATGTGTGTATATGGGTGTGTATATGGGTACACATGTGTACACATAAAGAAAACAGGCGAATATGTGTATGTGACCACATGTATGTGCACACACATATATTCTGCATTTATAAGAATTGGTGATGGTGATGGTGACCGTCTCTGGGGGATTTATCCTGGGGTCCACCATAGTGCAGAGACCCACTTTCACTGCATATATATATTTTTTTTTCAGAACAATTGTTTTACTCTATTTCCCTTCATTTAATCTCTTTATTGATTGGACAGAGAGCATTCTCACCTCTCCATTCTTCCACCCATCTAAATAATAAAATAATAAAATAATGTCTAAACGGAGAAAAGAAAAGTCGGTGTGTATATCCATGGCCTACAGTGGCCAGTTGGACTCCTCTGTGTGGGCAGCTGGGTTCCAACCCCTTTCCCGTTTCCCAGCGCGTGGGATAACCCTGCTCCGGGTCCTGCTGTCACCTTCAGCTCCGACCCCCACTCATGTTCTGTCTTTTCATTTCTCACAGCGTTTTTAGGCGGTTTGGGTGTTTTCAAAAATTCATTTGACTTGTTATTTTTTTTTTTTTTTATTTATGATAGTCACACACACACACACAGAGAGAGAGAGAGGCAGAGACACAGCCAGAGGGAGAAGCAGGCCCCATGCACCAGGAGCCTGATGTGGGATTCGATCCCAGGTCTCCAGGATCGGGCCCTGGGCCAAAGGCAGGCGCCAAACCGCTGTGCCACCCAGGGATCCCCATTTGACTTGTTATTATTCGAATTTTCAAACATACAGCAAAGTCAAGAGGCTAATACAAGGGACCCCTGGGTATTCATCAGCCCCATCCAGCGACCATCAACTCGCGGCTTTTTTTTTTTTTTTAAGATTTTATGTATTTATTCATGAGAGAGAGAGAGAGAGAGGCAGAAGCACAGGCAGAGGGAGAAGCAGGCTCCCTGAGGGGAGCCCGATGCGGGACTCGATCCTAGGACCCCTGGGTCAGGCCCTGAGCCGAAGGCAGGTGCTCACCGGCTGAGCACCCCCCCCCCCCCGGGCACCCCTCACCGGCGGGTCTTATTTCGCTGCCAACCCAACCGCAACCCCAGTGGGGAGATTTTCCTGCCCGGCGAGAGCAGACTTGAAATCTGCTTTTCTTGGGGGAGGAACTTTTATTTCATAACTGTATTTAATAATTTTATTGACGTATCATCCACATCCCACAAAGTTCGCACCTTAAAATGTACAGTCCGGTGGTTTTGCCGCCATCACCGGATTTTAGAACACTGTCGTTTTCTGGAAAGGAAAGGAGCCCGTGGCAGCGCTCGCCCGCCACCCCCACCCGCCGCGGAGCACTGCGCCTGCTCTAAACAGGCCACGTCACCCCGACCCGTCCCGACGCGGGGAGAGCTTCCTTCAGGCCCTCGGAAACCCAGTGCCGGGACCATTGAGTCAAATGTCAGAGAAGCTCGAGGCTTCAAGAAAGTCTACGCTGTGCCCTTCCTGCCGCTGTGTTCACGCGCGGGCGCGGGGCGCTGTTCCCTGAACCCCCGCTCCCCGGGTCTAGGTGACGCTCCTGCAGGTGACAGCGGGACGTGGCCAGGTTCACTTAAGGGAACTACGAACCGGGATCCGGGAGGCAGCGACGAGGTTCCGCCAGCTTCCCTTTCCCTCCTCCTCCTCGTCCTCACCAGGCTGCTTGGAAGGCGAGAAGAGCCACCCCCTCCCACCTCCCCCCGCTCCAAACTCCTCCTTGGGCCCTCCAGGCCTCCGCGGAAAACCTCACTCTTTGTCAGAACCTACACAAGAGCGATGCCCTTAAAAGGAGAGGACCAAGGGCGCGGGGAGGTGGGGAGGCCGGGAGGGAGGAGCGTCCTCCCTAGGCAGCCTCCTCCTACCCGCCCCTGCTCGGGTCTGCACAGACAGGAGCGCACACCGGGGCCCTCGCTGGGAAAACTCGCAAGACGGGAGTCTGCCGTCTGTCTGTCCCTTCCTTGAAAGAAGGCAGGGTTTAGGGGGGCTCCCCGCCCCAGCGCACCTCCCTCGGGAGGCACCAGAGGCAGCGGCTGCGTAAAGAAGCCGGAGGGAGGGTTACGGGCGGGAATCAGAATCGGGTCAGTCTTCCTCCGCCGCTGACCTTAATCCTCTGCTGGAAACGAACTAGGGGTAGTGGAAGGGGGAGGTGGGCGGGGGGATGGGGAGACCGGGTGACGGGGACTGAGGGGGGCACTTGAGGGGATGAGCACTGGGTGTTATAGTATATGTTGGAAAATCGAACCCCAATAAAAAAAATGTACAAAAAAAAAAAAAGAAAGAAAAAAATTTTTAAAAGAGTAAAAAAAAAAAAAAAAAAAATCCCCTGCTCCTCCCTCAGCATCTCAACCCCTTTCAGGAAACACCTGTAGACCAAATGCCTTTGGTGCAGGAGGTGATGCTCAGAGAGGCAAAGACCCCCGGGGGGGGGGGGGCTCCTCATGAGCCTGTGCTTTTCCGAAGGATGGTTATTAATAAGGCGAAGAAACACATGCTGGAAGCCATAAAATATAAGTGAAATCTGTACTTCGTGTCCTGTGCTGGGAAAACTGTATGTCTATTTGTTTCCACTTTCGAGAAGCACTTAAGATCTTTTCATTAATGTCGGATGAATTATTTTCATAATTCTAAGACCTGTGATCTTTTTTAAGACCTGTGATCTTTTAAAGATTTTAAATTGTTTTAAAAGATTTTATTTATTCATGAGAGACACAGAGAGAGAGAGGCAGAGACACAGGCAGAGGGAGAAGCAGACTCCCTATGGGGAGCCTGATGCAGGACTCAATCTCAGGACCCTGGGGTCATGACCTGAGCCAAAGGCAGATGCTCAGCCACTGAGGCACCCAGGTGCCCCTTATTTTTTTTTTAATTTTTTTTTATTTTTTTATTTATTTATGATAGTCACAGAGAGAGAAAGACAGAGGCAGAGACATAGGCAGAGGGAGAAGCAGGCTCCATGCACCAGGAGCCTGACGTGGGACTCGATCCCGGGTCTCCAGGATCGCGCCCTGGGCCAAAGGCAGGCGCCAAACCGCTGCGCCACCCAGGGATCCCTTATTTTTATTTTTAAGTAAGCTCTACACCCAACATGGGGCTTTGAACTCACCACCCCAAGATCAAGAGTTGAAGGCTCTTCCCATGGAGCCAGCCGGGGACCCCACGTTTTGTTCATTTGTAACCTCCAGTCTATTATGAATGTTGTAGAAATTTATGTTTGTCTGAGCATCTAGTAGAGAAACCTTTGTTCATGTAGACTGTGAACTGTGATCCTAACATGATGACCATGGGGTGCCTGGGTCACTCAATTAGCTCATCGTCCGACTCTTGATTTGAGCTCAGGTCATGATCTCAGGGTCGTGGGATTGAGCCCCACATCAGGCTCCACACTCAGCACAGAGTCTGCTTGAGATTCTCCCCCTCTTCCTCTGCCCCTCACCCTGCTCTGTCTCAGATAAATAAATCTTTAAAAAAAGAAATATTAAGACACTGACCTGATCCAGCGTCATCATCAACGCTCTACGACATCAATATACAAGCCCCTGTGACCTCTCGGGAACCGATCTAAAGGCATACCTTCTTGGAAAAACAAATGCTAATATGTAAATCTCTAAGATTAACTAGAGAGTACAATACAGAATCTCAGTTTTCCAAACTCACCCGTAAAACCGTAGACCCAAACCAAGCAATTCACACAAATATTCGGGACAATAGAAGCTCTCCGGGAGGATTTCATGACTTACGGTGGTTCAGTGGTTCGGTCACAGTATATTTGGGGGCTGGGGAGGAAGCTGCTAAGTCAGGAAAAGAATCAGTCATACTACCTGATGGCGTTCCACGTGACACACGTCGAAGGAGCCATGGACTGGTCGCCAGCACTTCCAGTGAGCCGGGCACGGGGCTAAATGCCCACTGACTCAACAGCCTCGGGAGGCCACGTACTATTATTATTCCCATTTACTGTTGGAGAAACCGAGGCACAGAAAGGTCACATAACTCGCCCAAAGTCACACAGCTAGTGAGTGGCTCAGCATCCACATCACTGGCCAGAACATTTTATTGATAAAGGGAACTCAGTTCTTTCACTCAACAAACACATGAACCTCTACCATAAATTAGGTAACAAGGAAGGGGAAATTGGATGGGGGTAATTCAGGATGAGAAAGGAGAGAAGCATGCAAGTAAATAATACAGCAGAAGATGATTAGGTATCCCTAACGAGGTATATAAATCTTCCCTGTGTGTGGGGGGGGGGGGGCGGGATTCAGAGGAGAGAAGAGAAAGCCTCCCCTCGCAACTGATTGGTATGATGAGGAAGACATCACTCGGAAAGTAGGGTTTGAGGTGCCTTTAATTTTTTAGAGAGAGAGAGAGAGAGAAAGAAAGAAAGAAAGGAAGGAAGGAAGGAAGGAAGGAAGGAAGGAAGGAAGGAAGAAAGAAAGAAAGAAAGAAAGAAAGAAAGAAAGAAAGAAAGAAAGAAAGAAAGAGGGGTGCAAATCCCAAGCAGACTCTCCACTGAGTGCAGAGCCTGACTTGGGGCTCGACCCCATGACTGCGAGATCATGACTTGAGCTGAAACCAGGAGTTGGACACTCCACCATCTGAGCACCCCAAGGCGCCCCTAAATATCGTGAGGTTTTTTAAGATTTTATTTATTTTATTTATTTATCCATGAGAGACAAAGAGAGAGAGGCAGAGACACAAGCAGGCTCAATGCAGGGAGCCTGACGTGGGACTTGATCCTGCGTCTCCAGGATCACACCCTGGGCTGAAGGTGGCGCTAAACCGCTGAGCCACCCGGGCTGCCGTATTGTGAGTTTCTTTTTCTTTTTTTTTTTTTTTTTTAATTTTTTTTATGATAGTCACAGAGAGAGAGAGAGAGAGAGAGAGAGAGAGAGAGAGGCAGAGGCAGAGGCAGAGACACAGGCAGAGGGAGAAGCAGGCTCCATGCACCGGGAGCCCGATGTGGGATTCGATCCCGGGTCTCCAGGATCGCGCCCTGGGCCAAAGGCAGGCGCCAAACTGCTGCACCACCCAGGGATCCCCATATCGTGAGTTTCTAATGGGAGAGTACCAAGCCTCATCCATGGGGCTTATTTTCTAGAAAGTTTCCACCGCAGAGGTTATCTCTCTGGGGGAGAGGGAGTGCTGTTGACACTCACCTTAAAAGGAAGATATCCTGTCTGGCTGGCCTTGTTCTGCTCTGGGGTGAGCAGCCTGGATTGGAGACAGTCACGGGGAGGGTAACACCGTGGCCCTAAACAAGCACCTGCAGGGTGGGATCCCACACTGTGGGGCCGGGTTGGAGCAGAGGAATAAGATGAACCGGGTAAGGATTCAGGCTGACCAGGGTTCACCTGATGCCTGCCGTCCCAGGCCAGGGTCCCTGAGACAGAGGGCAGCATGGGGTCAGGGGGCTGCTGCCGGTGCTGGAAGACAGGATGACTCATCTGTGTGGGAGAAGTCTCTAGAACCATTGAGGGTTTCTGCTAGGTGTTCAGGGTGCCCACCCCACACCCAGGCCAGACAGGAACTCACAGGCTCCGAGGATTTCATGTCCACCCTCCCACCCAAGCCAACATTAGAATTCTGATGGCATTGTGAGGTCTTCACAATAGGACCCCCAGCCGTTGTCAAGGGCTCTGGGTACTTCCTGACCAACAAGTGTACAGATGAGGGAAAGTGATAAATCACTGGACACCAGGATCCATACTGCTCTCCCCATATTCCCGGTGGGGACAGTACGGAGAGTGAGGAGCCATCCTTCTTTGTTGACTGAGAGACGAGAACAGCCTTAGGGACCCCAAACTCCCTCGCTATGGCAGGGCTATTCCCCTAGGATGCCCATTCCCCCTGGAAGGGCACTGGGTGCTGTAGGGTTAGGGTGGGCTGACAGGTAGGAGCAGATAGGCAGGTAGGAGCCTTGGGGCTGTGACCCCACCTACTGAGAAGCAAGGAACTCTGCAGGTGGGAAGGGGAAGTCGTGCCCCTGCCCCCAGCCCCTCCCAGGGCCACCGCCCCTCTTCCTGGGGCACGTCCAAGGGTTGAGACCTTTCCAGGGGAGACCTACAGTGACCTGTCTGCCCATCCTCTCGCCCCTGGCAGGTGTAAGTGGGATCTGGGGACACAGCAGTGAGTGCCCCCCCCCCCACAATCCTCATTAAGCAAATGCTTCCACCTTCCGCTTGCGGGATCCACGCTCACTGGGCTCCTCACCCCGCCCCACAAAAGGCCTTTATATCAACCCCCTGCGGATCACACTTGGAGCAGTAGCGCACCTGCTCCCTGACCCCCTTCTGGGGATCTCGCCGGACACCGAACTCACCTCCCATCAAACTAATTCCAAGAGCGCGACCTGCGCTTCATTATTTTTCTTCCCCTTCCCTTAACGTCTAGGCTACGTTGATCCTAAGTCGTGGCGTCCCATCCACAAGCGGCAGCGGGGACAGGAGCCTCTGGCCTGGGGGTGAGGAATGGGGGCCCTAAGTTAGAACACGGACGCTCCCCGGGCCCGGATCCTGCCCCCCACCCGGAGCACAGCTCACAGCCACCCTCCTGGGCTGCTTGGAGGATGCCTCTTCTGCACCTGCTACAGGGTCCAGACTCTGTCCCCAGGGCTGCAGGTGCCCCGCCAACGTCCCTTCTGTCCCTCTCTTTGGAATGCAAGAGCATCCTCGACGGGGAAGAAATGCTAACTCTGAAGGGGGCCAGGTCATCCCTTCTGGAAATCCAAGCGGGAAACTGGTGGTCGCCACAGGTGCCCCCGCGTCTGACCCCCGAGAGCCTCCATCCTCCACCTTCCCGGGTCAGCCCCGCGGGATGCGCAGGCTTCTGCGCATGCGCGCCCCGCCCCGGAGATTCTCGCGGGGCCCCGCACGGCCGCGCTCTGGAGGCTCTGTGAACGCGCCCGCGGGAGGCCCGCGAGGCAGCCTGCGCCCTGGCGGCCAGCAGCGGAACTTCAGGGCTGGGGACGTCTTGCTGGGGGCGCAGGGATCCCCTCTGCGGAGGGCACAGATGGGAAAAAGAGCTTCAGCGTCATTCATCCCGGAGCTGACCTCGTGTGCGGCGCCTCCCTCCCTGCCAAGGCTTCCTTTCCAGTTCAGAACGCCAACCGCGCGCTGCCCATGTGTGCCAGGCCCTTTAAGTGTATTATTATCTCCTTAAATCTTCCCAAGAGTGTCACTGGGCTGTTGGTCCCGAGCACAGAGAAGAAACTGAGGCCCAGCACAGCTGATGATGAGAGACAGGGTCGTAATCCTGGTCAGTGTGCCCTGCCTGCTGGGGACCTGGCCCTAAGCTTGGAGAGAGGGGAGCTGCTTCTCTGCAGTTGAGAACCCTCTGCAAGAAGTGGAATGCTTATGCTTTCCATGCTCATTTCTTTCTTTCTTTTTTTTTTTTATGATAGTCAGAGAGAGAGAGAGAGAGAGAGAGAGAGAGAGAGAGAGAGGCAGAGACACAGGCAGAGGGAGAAGCAGGCTCCATGCACCGGGAGCCCGACGCGGGATTCGATCCCGGGTCTCCAGGATGCGCCCTGGGCCAAAGGCAGGCGCCAAACCACTGCGCCACCCAGGGATCCCCTCTTTTTTTTTTTAAGACTTATTTATTTATTCATGAGACACAGAGAGATAGAGAGGCAGAGACACAGGCAGAGGGAGAAGCAGGTTCCATGCAGGGAGCCCAATGCGGGACTCAATCCTGTACCCTCAGGATCACGCCCTGGGCGGAAGGCAGATGCCCAACCACTGAGCCACCCAGGCGTCCCATCCATGCTCATTTCTAAAGAACTTTTCATGCTGGTCTGTGTGCTGGGGGCGCAAGCTTGGGGCTCCAGGAGCTCAGGGCAAGACGTTCTCAGGTATCTGCACACATGCTCCAGGGATCCCAGGGGGCGGTGGGGGCGCCAAGGTGGACCTGCTCACTGAGGAGGCATCAGGGACACTACAGGTTAATGGCAGCTCCTGCAACCGTGGCATTGTTTTGGGATGAGAGAAGCAGTCTCTACAACACCCATCTGGTGACCAGACCTTTAGAGGAGACACACTATCCAGATGATGCCAGTCTCCTCTCCCCTTCCAAGAGAGATCAAAATGGGAACTTGGGAACTTGTTACAATAAGGTGAAACTGCTGGCCTTGGGCCTGGACAGAGGGAAACACTAAACCATCTTTAAGCAGTGGCCAGATATGTTAACGAAGTGGCTCAGAGTAGCAGGGCCATAGGGCCTGTGAGCCAGGTTAGGTTAGGTGGGATACTTAGAGCCAGCCTGCCTTTGGTGGCATCTGCTGAAAGTCTACTGTTAAGGAAAGCAGGACCCCGGAGACACCCAGGGTCTCAAAGTCTCCACATGGTGGTGCAAGCAGAGCTGGTGATACAGCAGGAATGGTGGGTCTCTGAGGACGGCAAGTAGAAGCCACCCAAGGTCTACCTGAACCAAAATGTCATCAAGTAGCTGGGGACATTAAATCTTTAAAAGGGAATAGAGCAACTTCAAACAAAGCCAAATTAGAAGCTAGGAATTACAGAAAGCTATGAAAAAGATGGTTTTTTATAAAGAAAGTTTGGGGATCCCCATATTTAAGATCTCAAAATTCCAGGTGGAAATAAAAAACCCAGAAAGTCCCAATGAATAAGCAATAAAGGAAAGAGGCCCCTCCAAGAGAGATATGAAGATGAGCAAATGGAATTTCCAAGGAAACCAGGGGTGAAATTGGAGAAATGTCCAAACTGAGTGGGAAAGAAAGCTGGCAGACTGGGTGGCTTCTCCCACGATTTGAGGGGGGCCACAAATACCAGCTCCCGTGTCTTTAGGCAGCAGCTTCGGGGGAGGCCAGAAGCAGAAGGCTGACTCAGGAAAACTGAGGTGAGAGTTTATGGTGGCTTCTAGAAGGAAAGGTGACATGTGACATCCTGGAGGCAGGAGGAGGGGGATCTGGACTCCAGTCAAATCACCAGGGGCCAAGCCCTAACTTTGTCTCTTAGGAACTGTAGGATCTAGGATCGGGCAATCCATTCATCTGTTTAGAGCTCAGTCCTCCCATCTGAAAAATGGGACACAAAGCAGACCGACTCTACAGGGTCATCTTAAGGACGACATGCATGTGGAGTGCGGGCACCGGCAGTGGGAAAGGTTGGGGGCACCTCTCTGAATAAAATCTAAAGTTCATCACATTTTGAAAGGTTGGTTTGGAAGGACAAAGTGGATCAATAAAATCGGTAGATACTACACATTTATATAAGGCAGTCTTCATGGCAGGGTAGGGAGAGGAGTAATCCAACTATATTTTATTTTTTAAAGATTTATTTATTTATTTATTTATGAGAAACACACACAGAGAGAGAGAGAGAGAGAGAGGCAGAGACACAGGCAGAGACACAGGCAGAGACACAGGCAGAGAGAGAAGTAGGCTCCATGCAAGGAGCCCGATGTGGGACTCGATTCCGGGTCTCCAGGATCACACCCTGGGCTGCAGGTGGCGCTAAACTGCTGTGCCACTGGGGCTGCCCCCAACTATATTTTATTTTATTTTATTTTATTTTTTAAAGATTTATTCATTCAGAGAGCGAGAGAGAGGCAGAGACACAGACAGAGGGAGAAGCAGGCCCTATGCAGAAAGTCCAATGAGGGACTCGATCCCGGGTCTCCAGGATCACACCCCGGGCTGCAGGTGGTGCTAAACTGCTGCGCCACCGGGGCTGCCCCCAACTATATTTTAAAATGAGCTCAGGGAGCCTGGGTGGCTCAGTGGGTTGAGCGTCTGACTTTGGCTCAGGTCATGATCTCAGGGTCATGAGATGGAGCCCCACAACCAGCTGTGCTCAGCGGGGAGTCAGCTTGAAGGTCTCTCTCCCTCTCCCTCTGCTCTCCCCCCCCACCCCGCTCTCATGCTCTCTCCCTCTAAAATAAATAAATAAGTCTGGGGGGGAGGGGAAGAGCTTTCCCATCCCAAGCCCCAAATTACTTGTCCATACCACTCAGCGCACTCCCACCTACAGGGAATGCTGTATTCTATCATTTTCTTGCTCACACTTTGTCTCCTTGGCCGGATTCTAAACTGCTCAAGTAAACAGCGTCGCCAAACTATCCATTACAATCCAGATCCTGGGTCGCTGCCCACAGGTCCCTGAAGACCTGGCAGTCAGAGCTGCCAAAATAAAGGTGGCCAGCATGAGGGTGTGAAACCAAGAGCAAACATATCGTACCCTCGCTCAGAGCGGTGGTTTGGCTGCAGGTTGGACAATGTCTATGGTTTCGGCTGCTAGTGACTCAACCCTAAGGAGCTGTGGGCAAACAGCTCACGTTTTCAAATGGGTGGAAGTGTTTTCCCAAGGACAGGAGGAAAACAGGAGGTTTGCAGATTGGGTGAGGCGCAGTCAGGGCAAGGATACAACTCAACCTCCGAAATCTTTACGACACAGAGTGTCACTGTGGGCCCTTCCCTGCAGGTCAGAGCATCAAAGGGAAGAGGCAGCATCTTTCTTGCACAGTCTTAATACAAAATGATACTCAGAATGCTGAACACATACCCCCAATAGGCAGGGTACTGAATGGGATGGAAATGATCAGATAGATGCCATAAGCTTGACCAACTGGATTGCAGCTAAACACCAACAGAATAGAAGCCAGGGAGATTCTGGCCACGGGGGAGACCTTCCAGAAGGTGAGGTGATTGGGTGGAGCTAAAGCCCACTTGGCCCCCAAATCCTCCATGTCCTGTTAGGAAGAGCCAGATGGGGGTGGGTCTCCCTCTCTCCTTCGTCTGGGACCATGGGCAGGGTTGGGGGCAGAGGTGAGAGTCACGATGTGGAACGTTCAAGAAACCAAGACAAGATGGAAGCAGTCTTAGATCTCCATCTGGGTGGTTGTGAGGGTGCACACCTATATAAAAATTCACTGAGGGGCACCCGGGTGGCTCAGTCGATTAAGCACCTGCCTTCCCTCAGGTCATGATCCCGGGGTCCTGAGAGAGAGCCCCACAGCAGGCTCCCTGCTCAGCAGGGAGTCTGTTTCTCCATCGCCCTCTGCCCCCTGCTTGTGCTTACTCGCTCTCTCTCCCCATGAAATAAATCTTTTAAAATATGAAAGTTTCCCAAAATCTAAAAAAAAAATAACGGAGCCACACGCTTAGGATCCGTGCATTTTACTTGTATGATCTACACCTGTTAAAACCCAAACCAAACCACCACCAGCAACAAGCTCCCTCTGTTTGCTATCCTTTATTGAAGGGCCTCACACCCACGTGAGACCCCAGACAAACCAGAATCCAGGTAGGTCCCCCAGATACAGCAGGAGGCCTGGGAGGGGAAGGTAATGACTTGCGATGCCGCCAGCCTCACCTCTGAGAAACAGAAGCCCACCACAGACAGGCAGACAGACAGGGGCCTGGAAGAGCACTCTCCTCGCCCTAAGTCCTCTCCCCTGTGCCCCACTTTAAAAGAAAGCCAAACACTGGCTATGCAGACCCCACCCCACCCCTAGCAGCATTTGTGGGACCCCCCACCCCCACGAGGGGCACCCCCAAGGCAGCTCCCATCCTCTTCCTTCACTTTGGTTTGCTCCTGGCAACTCCGTGCTCGCTTCCTTCCTGCAGCCTCCGGCCCAGCTTCTCCCACGCCGTCCAGCACCTACTCGGACCTTCTCGCCCACCTGTGGCCTTCTCGACCCGGGCTCCTGGGGCAGCTGCTCTGCCCCCGACTCGGCGCCCCCGACTCCCAGCCGGCTCGGGCTCACACAGCCGCCCCGCTCTCCTTGAGGTCGGGAGCCGAGCGCTGGCGCCTCATGCGCGGGGGAGTGGTGTACGGGGGGTAGCGGGGCCCCGGGGGCCGCTGCGCCGGGTACGGCTGGGGCTGCTGCGGGTAATAGTTGTGCTTTTTGGGCTGGAAGTGCTGGGGTTCGGGCTGCGCGGCCCCGCCCCCCCGGGACCGGCCGCCTCCGTCCAGGGAGTTCCTGCGGGGCCGGTGGGACCTCCGCGGACTCGGAGGCCGGCGCGCCGGGGCAGCTGGAGGGGGCGCGACCTCCTCAGGGGGCGGGGGCGCCGCGGGGGCCTCCCCAGCCGCCGCCCCCGGCCACGACTCCCGGTGCTGGGGGTTGCTCTTGAACGGGAAGCGCAGCTTGCAGTCGTGAGGGGGCACAAAGCGGGCGGGGGGCCTGCGCAGCCCCCCGCCCCGGCCCCCCGCGCCCTGCAGCCCCTGCAGCCGCAACTGCTCCTGCTTGAGCCAGCGCAGGCGGCCCCGGCGGAAGGCTGGGTCCTCCTCCATGAGCCGCGACACCCGCTCCCAGCTGGACAGGGGCGGCGACTGGGGCCGCACTGGGGCCAGGGGCGCGCGCTCGCCGGGGGCTTCCTCCTCTGCTGCCACGTCCGACCCGGGCGATGCAGCCCAGGCGGCCTCCGCAGCCTCTTCGTTGTCATCCTCGTGATCCTGCGGGGGAGAGGGCAACAGAGCAGGGCCGTGAGCAGAGCCAAGCGCTGAGCGGCAGGGCAAGGGGGCGCTGGGGCGTCTGAGCTGGATCCTGGCTGCTCCCTCCTGGCCCTGTGGTCTGCCGCCTGGCCTGAGGTCGTCACTGTGTCCAGGCTGCTGGGGCCAAAACACAGTACCTCTGGCACTGGGCAGGCGGAAGAATCAAGAGTTAACCGCGAAAGTGAGTAGCAGAGCCCCGCAGGTAGCAGGCTCTCTGTAAACCGTCATGAGTAAGTACTGAGCCCCGGGCATGGAACAGTAAGTGAGAAGGCAAGACAAACACCTGCCATCATTTAAAGGCAGATTCACAGCCGACAGGTGAATGAGAAAAATACATAGTCTGGTACAGTACTGTCTCTATGAAAAGTTAAATTTGAGTGCATACTTATATTCTTTAACACATTATTTACACCCCACAGAAGATCCGTACTGTATGACATGATGTGCATTATGGAAACATGTACATCCGGGTGAAAGGCAGAGCAGAGCAGGGGATGGGAGCCAGGGTGAAGGTGGCTGCCCTGAAGGCAAAGGGAGTGTCCACTACAGGAAACACCTGGAGGAAGAAGCGGGAGAAGCCTGGAGGCAGCAGGTGCCCCCAAGATCCAGGACCAACAAGGAAGCCAGGGCAGGATAAGGTAGGCTGTCAGGAACCTAGGCCCAGTCGTGGATGTGGCTCATCCACCAGGGAAGGGGGCGGAATGGGCGGATGGGGGACAGACGGGACACAACACGACAGACACAGCAGGAAGTGTCTGCTGCAGGGAACCGCGGTGTCCAGCGCACTGCCTGGCACACAGGAGGCGCTTGGATGTCTCCTTGTTCAGTGAATCCCTGCAAGCCAGAGTTGGGCGATCACAGGGCCCTCAAGGGCTGCTGTCACAGGGTGATATGATGGGACGCAGTAGGGGTGCTCCACATGCCAACTCTGGCAGGCAGCAGTCCCCACAGGAGGGGGGGTCCTGGGGTGCACATGAAACCATGTCGAGTAGCCATTTAAGAACTGTGTGTTTCCCATGGGGCTTCTCAAGCTCTGCGGACCTTGAAACACCTGGGTACTCCTTACAAATGCAGATTAGTCCCAAGATGCAGAGACTGAGCAGGTGTAGGGTGCAGCTCAGAGATGCTGGGGACAGCGCCCTGGGGACCACCTGGCCAGGACTCAGCTCACACCCAGAAAGGAAGCAGGAAGCAGGGAGGTCTTTGTGGGGAGGGGCCAAAGGAGGGAGGGGGATGAGGGAGCGGGCTATAGCCCTCCCCACCTGGGTCAGCGGGATGACCCTCTCCATGCGCAGCATGCGGTCCCTGAGGGCCTGCAGCTCGCGGTCCTTGCTGCTGTTCTGCAGTTTCACCTCCTGCAGAATCCCTGTCAGCTTGTCAATGTGCGCCCGCAGGTCCTCCACCTCCGCCCCGCGGGCACCCTCCTCGCCGCCGCCTCCACTGCTGCTGCCTTCCTCCTCGCCCACCGTGTCCCAGACATCCCGGGCCACGGCCCTCCAGGCGTCCCCAGGGCCCTCGGGCTTGCCGTAGGTGCGACACAGCTCTCGCATCTTGAGCGCAGCCAGGGCCTCGATCTCGGCACGGCCGTGGCGGAAGTCGGCCAGGGCCACCTCGTAGCAGATCTCCTTGACCGCCTGCATCTTCAAGTCAGCCATGGTGGCCCAGCGGGGGTCCTTGCCCTGCAGCCGCCGCCGCTGGGGGATCTGGTACACGCGCCGTGGGGCACGGCGCTTGCCGCTGCTGGGCAGGCCACAGCGCTTGACAATGGTCTGCACGGTAGTCGGGGGCAGCTGCTCCCTCAAGGAGGAGATGAGGCGCCAGCTCTCCTCGCAGGAGCGCTTGTCCGAGTCATCCCCGCTGTCAGAGTCTGCATACTGGGGCCAGAGAGAGTGGGGGAGTGGTAAGGACATCCTGGAGCACCCGGGCCTCACTACCCCAGACCTGCTGCCATCCACACAAGGGGAACCAACGGGTCTGTCACAACCACGCGGAGGATTCCTGTGTGCCAGGAGGCCACACAGCGGCTGGCAGAGCATGATCCACCAGCAGGAGCCACCACACTATGGGGTCTACGCGGCCCGCACCCAGATCAGTGCTCAGGACTGGATTACACATTCACGAGCGAATCCGCTTAAGAAACAATTGTAGGCAAATAATAGCACAGGCAGTACTCGGATTTGGTAAAAATCAGGGAGGTTGGATCCAGGAAGCCCTACTCAAGTGGGAGGGACTCCTGCACCCAGTTCGCTCCCTGTCACATTCCTGACGCATCTCCTCCTAAATGCCATAGCCACCCCTCAAGCCCATACCCGCTCCGCACACTGGCTCAGACAGCACGGAATCAAAGCAGTCGGGCTGAGCACTGCCAGCCCATCTCCCACCTCTACAGGCCTCTCTGGTCTGCATCACGCCCCTCTGCACACCCCCCCCACCAGTCCCCATGTGTGTAACCCCCATGCCCTTCCCCCTAGTCCAGTCCCTCTGTGCCTGAGCCCCGTGGGCCCCCCAGTCCCTCTGTACCCATGCCCCCTGGGCTCCCTCAGTCCCTCCTGTACCCCCCAGTCCCTCTGCGCCTATGCCCCTGGGCTCCCCCCCCAGTCCCCACCCCCCACCCCCATGCCTGCATCCCCCCCATGCCCTGCCCCACCCTCACCAGTCGCTGCTGCTCCAGCAGAAGGTCAGCCTCCTCCTTTTCCTTCCGGTACTGATTCTCCAGGTCCTGCAGCCTGGGGGTGGGACAGGAGGGAAGAGCTGCTTGGGGCTCTGGAGCCACTGCAGTGGGGAGGCCAACAACAGCGGCTGGGGGACAGTCGAGAGCGCACCCACGCCCCTACCTCTTCTCCATCTCCAGCTTGATGTCAATGCCTTGCTGCTCTAATAATTCCTTCTGAGCAAAGTTCCAGTCGACGGGCTCAGAGGGTGGGCCAGGGGGTGGGGGCACCCCTCGCTCCCGCTCTAGCCGTGCCTGCTCGGGGTGATTGAAGCGGAACACATGGTTCTTGCCCATCACAATCCTGTTCCCTGGAAAACCAAGCAGAGAAAGCTGGGTTCACTCCCCCAGAGCAGCAAGCCCACTCCATGCCCAAGGGTATAGGGCCCTGCCTACAAGCTCAGGACCCTAGCACCATCTCTCTCACTACCCAAAGTCTGAGGGCAGGGTCCCCTGCTGATTCTTTTCCTGCTAGTCACAGGGAATCGGGAAGTGTGGCCCCCTCCTCCTGCTTCCTCAGGGCCGCAGGAGACACTGAGAGCTGAGTCCCTCCCTCCTGCACATCCCCATACTGTCTCCTGCTTATTTCTGGGTCCTGCCCTGGGGACTCCCCTGGCTAGGCCTGCCCGGGGCCCTTCCTCTACCTGACTTCAGCACCAAGGGCTCAGTCACCAGTCTCCCATTGACATAGGTCTCAGCGCCTTCACAGGGCTCCAGGGTGACCACCACTGTGCAGAGGAAGAGGAAAAAGGGGACCATTAGACCCTTGAGGGGGATTATGGTCACAGACACCCATCTTTCAGTACCCCTGCAACACATGCATGCACCCCCAGGCCCACCCCCAGTACCTGTCAGGGGTGCCACGGCCCCTCTGGTGGCAGGCAGCACAGGAAAGGAAGAGCAGAAGGAGGATTAGAGCCCCAGCTACAATTCCAGAAGCCTTTGCAGGAGCTCCCTGGTGCCCACCCCCGCTCCTCCCCAGCATGGGCTCAGGAAAGCAGTAACTCTAAGAGGACTGGGTCTTTCGTGGCCGTCGCTTCTGCCTTCCAGACGTGCACTCCTTCCTTTTCAGAGAATGCTTTTCCTGGCCCAGCCTGGCTCCTGCCACAGGCTCCCAGCCCACTGCTGTCTGATGTACCCTGCAGACTGCCACCTGACTGCCCTGCTTGAGCCACAGCCAGCAGAGCGCCGTGTTCACTAAACAAGACAAGGCCAACCCGACTCAAAACATCTATCAGGGTGCTCCTCGGTCCTCTGCTGCTCACTGGGACCAGGGCATCAGCAGTTTCCCACCCTCAGGGAGTGGCATCCCACTGTCATGGAAGGACCGTGGTCAGCGCCTTAGCTGAGGGGCGCTGGGCAAGCTGGCTGGCCTCCATGGGTTCTACATACTGGGATGAGTAAGTCCCTCCTTACAGAATGCTTGAAAGGCTCAAATGAGGTGCTGTGTGAAGCTATTTAGAACACAAGGAATAAAGCAAGCAGGAGGAGCGGTGGCATAAGGCCAACGGGCCCGGGTGCTGTGTGAGACCAAGGCAAGCACAGAACCCCGCTGCAGGCGGAGAAGGAGGGCGCCGGGTAGTGGTAACCCGAGCGCAAGCTCCAAGGCGGACTCAAACCCCTCACTTCATCACTGCGGGTGCCGGGCAAGGGGAAAAAGATGGCACAGCAGAGGGTGTGGGGGGCTTGTGGGGGGTACCCAGCTTGCCCCCATCTTTCCCACCAGGCCCCCAAATGCCTTCACTGGCTCCGCAAGTACTTTGCACCCTCCTGTGTGCCAGGTGCTGCTTTAGGTCCTGGAAATACCCTGGAGATAAACCCCAAAGCCCAGCTCCCAGAGCTCACTGCCAGCTGCTTAGATGGGCAGCAAGTCAGTCAGATGATCGGGCAGTGGAGGGACAGGCGTTAGGGAGGGAAGGGGGCCTGGCGAGCAGAGGCCTGTGCTCCCGCTGGGCTGGGCTGGCGTGGCCTTTCCCATGTCCAGGCGTCCAAAGCCACCTGTGGGGGGGACAGCACTCAGAGCCCACCCCCCAGCTGGCCATGGGGCCACTGGGTCCCCCTCGTCAGTGCCCAGCTGCATGGTCTTGGGCCAACGCCCTAAGCGCCAGGAGCCTCGGGTCCCTCACCAGTGGCAGCCCTAGCCAGCAGGGCAGAAATGAGGATCCACCACGGCCCTCTCTGCAATCTGCTGCTCTGAGTCCCCAGTCCACGGTAAGAACCTGCTGCAGGGGCTGAGCCTTCACGGCCCCTCCCTCTAGGGCGCAAAAGTCGGGCTGCTCTCACTGCTGAGTAGCTGTGGTGTGCCTGCCTGTCATCTTTCCCAAGGCTGGGCTCCCCTGCGACCCTGGATGCTTCTGGTTGTCACCTAGCACGTGGCTTGGGTGACCTCGGAACAGGAACTCGGCTGGAGCCCACTGAGCTGACCTCATAGCTCGCAGCCTGTGATGCCAGAAGCATCTGCTGCCTCTGGGGACCTGAACGACCCTAGAACCAGCGCCTCCATCTCCTGACCCTGAACTACTCCAGAACCAGCACCTTCACCCCCTGACACTGAGCCACCCCAGAACCAGCACGTTCACCTCCTGACCCTGAGCTACCCCAGAACCAGCGTGTTCACCCCCTGACCTTGAACCACCCCAGAACCAGCGCATTTACCTCCTGACCCACCCCAGAACCAGCACATTCACCCCGACTCTGAGCCACCCCAGAACCAGCACATTTACCCCCTGACCCTGAACCACCCCAGAACCAGGGCCTTCACCCCCTCACCCTGAGCTACCCCAGAACCAGCGCCTTCACCCCCTCACTCTGAACCACACTGAAGCTGGATGGGCGGGCCTCCAATCTGAGCTGTAAGCCACACGACAGAGCCTTTCGTATCTTTAAAACGTGCTGACCACGGGTGCCCTATGTCCCTGTGTCCCCTGCAGACCCTGAAGCACATGCATGGGCTTAGCTGAGGCAGCGCTCCCGTGTACCACCTCCAGCCTCCCTCCCCTCCATGTTTCCCATGGCTCCATGCAACTTGGGCCTGAGTAAACCCAAATCATTCCATTTTTTAGAAGAATGACAGAGGTGAAGCTTGGGTGGCTGGCTCGGCATGCTCTGACAGCCTCTCAGGAGGCTGGCCCAGGCCCCTGCACCCACCCACTGTGCTGCCTGCTGTCGCTTAGCATTTGGGACTCCAGACCTGGCAGGGCCCCTGGAGGCCTGCTCCACTTGGCCTCACTCCAAAAGCCTCTTCCTGGGCAAAGGGTCACCCACCTACACCTCCTCCAGGGAGCCCCCCCCACAAGCCCCAGAACTAGGCACTTGCTGAGGATGCTCAGGGATGAAGGCCCCAGAAGGGATCCGCTCCCGTGTCAATCTCAAGAAACACCTGTGTTGAACCACCGCAAAGCTTGTGTTACGCACGTGTTGACTCTGGGTCAGAGACTTTCCAAACAAGTGAATCTGAGAAAAACAAAAACTGACTCGCGGGATTCTCCATCTAGGCGTGATGAACGTAAAGCACAAAACAAATACTGAATATACCGTCTTCGTGACCAAAATTATACCTCTCTAGCCCTAAAAGCCTGTGGACTTATCAAAATAATGGAAAAAACTATTCAAAAAGATTTCAAGTTGATTAGAGAACAGATGAGAACATTTAGATAAAAATGCTTCAGAGACGTCTTGGTGGTTCTGTGGTTGAGTGTCTGCCTTTGGCTCAGGTCATGACCCTGGGGTCCCAGGATGGAGTCCCACATCGGGCTCCCCGCAGGGAGCCTGCTTCTCCCTCTGCCTGTGTCTCTGCCTCTCTCTGTGTGTCTCTCAGGAATAAATAAATAACATCTTAAAAAAAAAAAAAAGGATGCTTCAGGCCTATCTCCCTGGTCAGTCTGTTTGCCACAAAGCAGTCACAGGGTTTCTTGGAAAACAAACCAGGGCCTGCCACGGTCTCTGCTCCCACTGTCCTACCCTCCTGAGGAGGCCAGAACCCGTGTTCGGATGCCCTCCCAGGTCCTCCCTGCCTCACAGCTCTCAGCCCAGCCAGGCTGGTTCCTTGTTCGTATGCCTAGTGCCTCAACCTTCCAGCCTTTGCACCTGCTGTCCCCCCCATACCCACATGGCACCCACCTTCTCTTCCTTTAGGCTTTCTTTTTTTTTGAGTGAGTGAGAGCACGAGCAGGGAAGAGAAGAAGTAGGCTCCCCCGGACTATGATCTGAGACAAAGGCAGATGCTTCTGAGACCCAAAGGTGTCCCAGAACATCTTTATTATCTGAAAGAACGGGCAGTGCTGGGGATCCCTGGGTGGCTCAGCGGTTTAGCGCCTGCCTTTGGCACAGAGCGTGATCCTGGAGTCCCAGGATCAAGTCCCACATTGGGCTCCCGGCATGGAGCCTGCTTCTCCCTCTGACTGTGTCTCTGCCTCTCTCTCTCTGTCTCTCATGAATAAATAAATAAAATCTTAAAAAAAAAAAAAAAAAAAAAAGAACGGGCAGTGCTCCCTTGAGTCTTACCTCCCAAATCCCCACCTCCTCCCAAGAGCTGGGGACCAACTAATCTACCTTCTATCTTCACAGATTTGCCTATTCTAGACACTCCGTATAAATGGAGTCATAAGCTATGTAGTCCTTTGGGATGGGCCTCTTTCAGCATGTTTTCAGGGCTCCTCCATCCCGTAGTGTGTATCAGTACCTCGTTCTTTTTATTGACAGATAAAATTTCATTGTAAACTACATAAAAAATAAATAATTAAATTTAAAGAATGACTGAACCAAGATACAATGATGACCTTAAAACAATACCCTGGGGATGGATGCCTGGGGGGCTCAGTTAGTTAAGCATCCAACTCTTGATTTTGGCTCAGGTCATGACCCCAGGGGGCCCATGTCGGGCTCCACTCTCCAGTGCACAGTCTGCTTGAGACCCCCTCCCTCAGCCCCTCTGACCCCCACCTGTGTGGGTGCATACATGCTCAAAAAATAATTATGCTAAAACACCCCAGAAAACAAAAACCACCTTGAACCACCCCAGTATCGTTTTGTTGACAGACTACTCCCTTCACACTTAAGTCCTGTGATTCCTAAAAGCTTCTGCCTCTACGGCCCAATCAGGGCTGAAAATCTATGAGAGTTTTGGAACCAGAGGGATACACAGGCCAGAAGCCACTGCAGTCATAGCGGGATGGACAGAAGCAGGTTTCGCAGAGATAAATTCAAATATCCCACTGAAACAAATACAGCTTTTCATAAAAAATAACTGGGGTGCTCTCTCACACTAAAAAAAAAAAAAACAAAAACAAGTTAGAGGGCAGGATGTCCTCCTCACTGAATCTTCCCCCACGTGTGCCACAGGGCTGCGTCAGCCTCAGGGACCTGCACTCCCCCACCACAGCAGATTGCATCTCCAGGGCAGGTGCAGACAGCCAGAGCTTGACCCAAGCTCAAAGGCCCTCGGAAGGCAGAGGCCCGTCCCCTCCTGCGCTGCACTCCCAGTGTGAGGACCCAAACCCGCGTCTCTATCCAGTGTGGGAGGAACTGCATGCCGTGGCCACTCTGTTCTCACCCCTCAAGCCTTACCTTCTCCATCCGGCTGAGGGATACTCCGGAACAGACAGTGTTGCTCCCGAATGAACTGCCCGGTCAGCTTGATGTCCACATCGACCTGGCCAACCCTGGAGAAGCAACGGTCGACATTTTCTGAGCATGCACCAGGCCTTTTATCAAGCCACTAATGAACACAGGATCACCCAACTCCGTAGGCCCAGCACAGTTATTCTCATTTCACGGATTAGGTAGGTCAAGGAATCTGCCCCAGGTCACACAGCCTGGCAGTGGTGGAGCTGGGATCTGAGCCTGGACCTGCCGGATTCCAAAGCCCGGTGCCCCCACTCACGGTTAAACAACGGAAATGTGGGGAGCCTGGGGTGGGATGGGCACTCTGCAGCACGGGCCTCCCCTGTCCCCAGGGATGACCACCCTGAGGACTCACTCCTTACCCAGGATCACCACCAAGGACAGCTGTACATGCTTATGGTGGCAGAAGGGGCCCCTCACCCCTTTGGCTCCAGGAGGTGACCTCAGGGGCCCCGCGCACCAGGGGTTCATTGGCATTAACCGGCAAAGCCACCTGCCATGTGGGCACTGCTCAACGTGAAGCTGGGCTTCATGCCTCCAAGGGACACCCAGGCAACGCCATGGTGACTAAGAATGTGGCAGTTTTAGTTTCCCACACGTTATTTTGCGCACATAAATCGGGGCGCTATCCCTATAAGCCAGGCTGGCTCCTGGCGGCATGTCATCCATCCCATTGCTGGGCAGAGGGCATGGCTGCTGAGCAGCTGGGCTCATGGCTTGTCAGGAAGCCCGGAGGGCGAGCCGGGCTGGGTGGGCAGCTGTCCTGAGCTCTGGAGTGTGTCCAGGAGGGTCATCAGAAAAGGGAGGCATCGCTGTGGCCACTTGTCTCCAGCCACACCCAAGGGGAGAGGCTGCCCCCCACCCCCAGCCACTGAGTAAACACTACCTGGTGATGCCATCCTTGATGTGATAGAGCAGGCATTCGGACATCAGGGGGTCTTCGTTCAGGTTCACCAGGTGGGGAGTCTGATGGCGGAGGGCAGAGATCAGGGGCGTTGCGGGAGGTGGGGGGAGCTATGCCCCCACCTCGGGGAGCTCTCCCACCCCCGTTTATACAGCACCCCGGGACAGCCTGCCCCACTCTCCGCATACACAGGGGTCTCCAGACCCACCCCCTCCCCCCCCACAGCCCCAAGTCACCCACCCACCCGAGTCCCTGACAGTGACCCCAGGATCCCCTGCCATCGTCTCTGCTTTCCGGGACCCCTCCGTCCCACCTCATCTTTCCCTTCAGCACGCCTCTTGCTGCCTGTGGAGAGTGCAAGCGGGCGCTAGGTGCGGGGAGCCGCACCTCCCACCTCTTTCCAGAGGGACTTTCTCAGGAACACAGGTGACATTAATAATTAAGAAACAGTGCCAGCTTGATGCAAAAGCAACTGAAACCAATGGCCTCATTGCTCATAGCAGGCTCCCCACTCTTTCCCGGCCACTGCAGCCCCAGGCCTGCTTCACCCAGGGCCTCCCTGGCTGAACCCATCCCATCAGGGAGCTGCTCTGCCACCCAAAACCCAGCTCAGGGCCCTCCCCAGAAGCACCTTTCCTGACTGCACTCCCTCTGCCCACACGCCCACCCTCTACAGGCAGGGAAACTTGGGCAGCCCGGAGAGCTGGCCTCGTCCCTCAACAACTCCTCATGGCACTGAGCCCAAGCCCAGAAAACCTCCCTTCCTTCCGCCCACTGCCCCCTTTGGCCCTCCCCGCCCCAGGCCTGCCTCCTGCCCACCCACCCCACTGCCCAGGCGGGCCCTCCACTCAGACCTCTCCGCCTGGCATCCTGTGGCCACCCAACTTGAGGAGCCTGCCCATGTTGGTACCCTCGGGCCTCCAGGGTAGGGCCTCCTGGTCAGAGCCACCAGGTCAGGGCCCCCACCTGTGTCCGAGCCCCGTCCAAAAGCCCCCTCCCCCTTCTGTGCTCCTGCCCTGTGGATTGCAGAGCATCCGCTCCAGAAGATGGCCTCTTGCACCCCTGACCACCCTCATGACCTGCTCCTAGGTACCCTGGCCTGGAACAGCCTCTCCCCACCCCCAAAATTGTTTACTTCCTGTCCCTCAAGGTCTGTCTCAAATGCCACTTCCTCCACGAAGCTTCCCTGAGCCTTCAAGCAAACACGAGATGCCCTGCCCACCTTCTATGAGGATTTACCGCGGCCTTTCTGTGTACAAGGCCCCAGGGCCCACGGACGAGCCCCGGTCATATGCTGCTGTCCCCGCAGTGGGGAAACCAGAGGCAACCTGGCTGTGGAACCCACGACAAGCGGGGGACGGATGTCCCACGGTGGTTTCTGGCCTCTTCATGCCCTCTGTTCGCTGTCCCTTCGTCCCCAGGGAGCTGAGCCACCACAGCAGGGACGCGCTCACGTGAAAGAGTGGAGACCGGAGCTCAGCGGCAGGAGGACAGCATGGTGGCCCATCCTTGAGGACGAGGACGCGGACAGTAGAGGAAGAGTCAGGACGGGAGGGCACAGGGTGGCAGGGAAACAGCCAGGGTCCAGGCCCACGGCACTCCGGGAGCACCCTGAACAGTGAGCCCACAGCAATGTCCGTGGTGGGTACAACAGATACGACGTGTGCCCCCGTGTCTGCCCCAAGCCAGGCACCCAACAATCATGGCCGCCACCCTCCCCTAGTCCCGAGGGGTGCTCTCAGCTTCCTGGCTGCAGCATCAGGCCTGCTCTGGGAACGGCAAACCCAGATGGGTTATGGAAGCAGAACGTGATCTGTCTCTCAGGAGAGGGAACATGATTTAGGGCAGTGCTTCCCGGTCTTCATTCAGCCTTGAAGCCCTTTGTGCGGATGAAACTGAACCTGGAAGCCTCCTTGTCACACAGATGAGCAGGGCGATGCTGGGGGCAGCGCTGGGGGCGGGAGACCCCGGGAGGGAAGCACCGAGCCAGGCTGGAAACCAGTGAATTCAGAAGGCTGTGGGCCCAGTGGTGGGAGTCCTGGGCCGGGGCGGGGGTTTTCCCTCAGGTTCTCTCTCGGAGACCAGTTGGCTTTCCCTTAGGACCCAGTCCCCGCCAGGGTGCTCCCAGGCTGGAGCCATCCCCACCACCCTTGAGGCCCAGCTCTTTCTTCTCCCCCCACAACCCGCACGCCGTTTCCCATGAGAAGGCATGCAGCCTCGCCACCCCAAGCACACACCTCCTTCACCAGTAAGACCAGCAAGACCAACAAGAGCCAACAGGCTGAAGCGGGTAAAGGAATGGGGGCTCTGCAGCTGTGCTCCGGGAGCATAAGTAGCACTGTTAAAATCTTTGGGGGGCGCTTTAGCAAAATACATCAAAAGTTCACGTCTCCCATTTGACCCTAAATCTCCACCTCTGGGCATTTGTTCCCCAAATGATAAACCTCTAAAGCCATGGACCAGAACACGAACGCGAAACCACCTGAGCGCCCGTCAGCAGGAGGCTGGTTAAACGCAATCCCATACCTACTCGAACATTCTGACACCATAGAACAGACGGAACCCTGATAGTGTCACCTGGAGAAGCAGGTAGAGAACCACCACTGGTCCAGAGACACGTGGACAAGTGTGTGTGGCACACACCAGACACACCTGTGTGCGCTCAGACCAGCCTTTGATGAACACGTCAGGGCCACATACAGGCCCCTGGGAGAGGAAGATCCTTCCTCCAAACTGACCTCTCATGCCATGGGCATGTTCCTCTTATGGGAACAATTCAAAACCAACCCAAACCAAACCCCGTCTACTGGTCCCTGACCTTAGGAGGCAGCATCCTTCCCCGGGGCAGCACGAAACGCGCCCGGGAAGGAAACATCCACCTCCTCATGGGTACCCAGCACCCCTGTGTGGCCACAGACCTTGCAGAAAGCCAGCCCTGCCCACCACTCCCCCCACCATCCCAGATGCAGACGACAGAGAGACCCCAAAGCCCTGAGTGCCCAGCGCCAGACCATGCCCCCGGGCCCCTCACCATGCCCTCTCCCTCCCTGGCCGTGCCCCAACCCAGGCAGGGCAAACCTCTCCTCCCCTGGGATCCCCATCCGATGACACCTACATGCTCCATTTCCCAGATGGCCCTGACCTAGAAGATGAGGAGGAACCTTGTTCCAGTAACCTGGCACCTCTACCAGGCAGCCCTGCCGGCTCTGAGCACAGTGCACCCGACGGGGCCCAATCCTGCAGCCTTCATGCTGTGGACCAGACAGGCGGGGCTGGCTCGCAGCAGGACTGGACACCCCGCTCTGCTTCCATGGACCCCAGGACACCCTCCAGCCACACACACTGCCATGAATGTGATGGTGGCCTACAGCCCACGTCCTCTGAGCAGCCTGGCCCTGCGCCACCGGTGGGGACCAAGGGCTCCCCTGAGCAGGTGTCACACGTACTGGGCACAAAATTCTACAACACAGACAGCACAAAGGGAGCACGTGGCCGCCCCAACCTGCCCCCAACCCCGCCCTCCTCCCCCACTCCCAGGGTGACCACCCAAACCCATTTCTTGTGACTCCAGAGACGAGTGCCACGTGAACTCATACTCACACACATAAATGCACGTGTGGGTTTATGTTCATTAACACGTGGACTACAAACAGCCCATGAACACCCACCCTGGGGAGCAGGGACCTGGCACCCATCTGCAGCCCCTAGAGCCCCTGCCATAGGCTGACTGTCCAATGGAGGCCAGACAACACGCAGGAGGTGACTGGTGCGGAACAAACGCACAGGTCAGAGTGGGGCTCATCCCATGCCCCCCTAACCCTCCACCTTGACCCTTTCAGGCTCTCCCAGGCCTCAGCAGACCCTCACTCACCTTCTTCGGAGAGAAGACGCCCACAGTTCCCCCGTCCTCCCGGACAGCCACCCCCATCTCAGCCAGCAGCGCTTCTCTGGAGGTGGAGAGACGAGGGGTCTCAGGGGCCCCATGGGCTCTTCCCCTGTAGGGCCCTAATGCCCTCCAGTCCCCCACCAGGGCCCCACCATCAGCCCTCCCCTCACACCTCTCCATCCTCAGCGCTTCCGTCTTGCGCAGCTTCTCCTCCCACGTCTCGTTCAGCTCGGCTATGATCTTCTCCGTCTCCTAGGCGCACAGGACAGGTGGGGGGCTTGGGGCGGCCCGGACCCCAGGGGCTATGCTGCTCCTGCCACCTTTCCTTCATCCTCAACTCTGGCCTTGTAGAACCCAACACCCGGCAGCCCCCCACCTCCCTCCCCTTGCCCGCTCCAGCTGCCTACCTGCAGCCTCTCCATGGCCTCCTCAGGCCCAATCTGGGGCTCGGCACTGGGGGAGAACGATGGCTCCAGCTCCCCATTGTGTGCGGGGGGATGTGAAGGGGACACTGGGGTTGGGGGGGATGACGTGGCTGGCAGGGCACCTCCGGGAGTCCCCTCGTCAACCTTCAGGCCTGCTGGGGAGAATGGGGTCAAGGAGGCTAAGGGAAGGTGGAACTCACGAGAGGCGGAGGAAAGACAGCAGGGGGACCAGCCTATAAGGACTCCGGAGACATCTGGTCTACCCTCCCCTAGTAGGGAACTTGTTAAGGCCTACTGTGGCCTTAACAAGTGGGCACCCAGTCTCCGCTGGTTCCCCTCCAGACACGGAGAGTTCATTAGTGAGCACAAGAGCTGATTCCTTCCACCACGAGGTGACTTGCACCATCAGAAAGTGCTCAGCTGTGGCATGCCCCATTCTGCCCCACATGACACCTATGCCTGTTTCTAGACCTGCCTCCTGGGATAAGAGAGGTTCTACTACTCTCCCGTTTGCAAGTCCACCCTCCAGATGCCAGAGGGAAACATTGTGTCTCCGTTACCCTGCTCCTCCGGAGAACGGACTCTCTTAGTCTCCCCACTGCACCCCTTGGCCCCGACTATCCGCAGTGGGAAGAATCCCAGGGCCAGAGGCAGAACCCGTGGGTTACACAGCCTCTAACCAGGACATCACCTGGTATTCATGAGGCTGAGTGTTACGTGGTAGAAACCACCCATCCCTCTGCTGACTGGCGTTGAGCCTATGGCCAGCTGAGCCTGACGGTCCACGAAAGCGTCTGTGGAGGCAGGTGCCCCATGCTCATCCTATGTGAGTGGCTGCTGGAGCTATAAGCGCAGGGCTTGCCCTCTCTCCCCACTCCCTCACTTCAGCAGCCTTCAAGGCCCTCAAGTCCTCGCTCCCCTGGATAATCGGTCCCCCCAGCTCTCTGGAGGTTGGAGGCGAGCGACAGCCCCCCTGCATGCCCGCGCCACTGGGCGTATGAAGAGCTCCGTGGGCGATGGGCCCTTTTCAGCCTCAGGACTGGACAAGGGCAGCTGAGGGCCGAGGCGGGAAGGGGCAGCCCTCCCTCAGAGCCCGACCTCCCAGAGCCGAGGCTGACAGCCCCTGTGCCAGCAGCAGTTCTCGCAACCGGGCCACCTCCTCCTGCAGCTCTCGGATCAGCCGGGCGTTGGGGTCCTCGTTGATGACGGCATTACATCGGATCTGTTTGGTGCGGTCGGCATACCTGGGGGGGAAGGTGAGGGGGTCGGGGTGGGTGTGGCCCAGGCACCCCGTGTCTATGGCCCATCTCACTCCATCCCCCAGACTGTCACACACCAGGTCCGGCTAAGGCTCAGCCTGTCTCACGGCCAGGGTGGCGAGCTACCAGCCTGTGAGCTCCTGGGTGCCCCCCTCTGCTGCCCGCTCCTGCGGGAGCCCCACCTGAGGGTGCTCAGAGTCTCCTCATAGTTGATGTCTGCAGGGCTCAGAGCTGCAATCATGGCTGTGCGTGAGTTCCCACCTGCAAGATGAGAGGGGAAGGCTTCAGGCATGCTAGGCCTTGAGAAAAGTCAGACTGGGTCTCGGGGTTGGGGGATGCCCTCAGGTCTCCAACAGGATCACCACCTGAAATGGGGTGAAACTACGAGTTGTAGAACTACCCACAGACTCTGGTGGTCAGAGGTGGGGAGTGGTGAGGTCAGGGACACCTGAAACGTCTTGGGGACAGAGACAAGGAGAAGGAGGAGGACGCAGCCAGCGGGAGCATGGGGTCAGAAAGGGCTGGCCTTAGCATCAGGACATCTTCTAAGAATGCCCTGAGTCAGGGGATGACAGGGAAGATTGAGGTTCTAGGGGCGGCAACGGGGCTCGTCAGACCTATCAAAGGAGTTGGTGGGAGAGCAGAAGGATCCCTAAAGAGAGAGCGGAACTCCTCACCCAAATTCTCCTTGAGCAGCCAGGTGAGTACAGAGTCCCTGTAAGGGATAAAATCCGACTTCCGCTTCTTTGATTGCTGGGGACGGAACGGGGAAGGGGTCAGGACACCGCCCCTCTGCCCCCTGTCCCGGAACCGCTTCTCTTCCCAGCCCCAGGTCTTACCAGATCTGCCAGGGCCGAGATCACCTTTCCAAGAGTTGTCAAGGATTTATTGATATTGGCACCTTCCTGGAAAGAGACGAGGAACATAGGGAATGGGGGCCCCTCCCCACCTCCAATTTGCCTCCCCACACACAGTGCCCAGCAGTGCCCTCAGCGCCCCCTGAGCCCCCTCACCTTCAGGCGCATACCCCGGGCCCCCGAAGAGTCAGCCCGCTCACTGCCAGCCAGGTCTACCAAGCTGATCTTACTGACCTGGGGTCAGGAGAGGGCAGGAGGTTACAGGACATGAGGGGGAGCGGGGAGGGGGACAACAGGAGGACGCTCGGCAGGGGAACGGGGCAGGTCATGAGGGATGAAGAACCCACCTTCTCAGAGTCCAGCCCCGTGAGCTGGTCATGGCAGCGCTGCGTGAAGACGATGGTAAAGACGGCATGTGAACGGCTGCTGGTCTCATTCATGTTGGTGGCAGCCACAGTCCTGGGGGAAGGGAGTGGTCACTGGATCCGGCCTCTCCCCTGCCCGGCCCCGGCTCCCTGTCCCTGCACTCCAGCCACCAGCCTCACCGAGCCTTATTTCCACAGTCCATGAGGTCAGCAATGTCTGCATAGGAGGTCACAGCCAACTTAGACAGGTCCTGCACGTAGGGGCCCAGGATGGGGTGCTCCCGGACTCGCAGAGAGCCCCGGCTCTTGGGGTTCAGGAGGTCTCGAACTCGCTCACAGTAGATCTCCATGTAGCTCACCTGAGCAGGAGAAACAAGGAAGAAGCAACAAATGTACTAGACATACCAAAAGCAACTGACCCTCAACTCCAAGGATGTGACACGGGGGGCAGCGCCTAGTGGACACTCATGATGCCTCAGGCACGGTGCTGAGCACTTCCCACATGCAGGCTCACTAAGCCAAAAGCCCTGAGAGGGGGGCCGCTCAGTCTCATTTCAGGGGTGAACAGAAAGACCCAGAAGTGGAAAGACGAGCTCGTTTGCCCAAAGCCTCTGTTGACCACGGGCGAGCATACCAAAGGCTGCCTGACTCCTGAGACAGCCCGGCCATGGCCCTGTCACTGCTGCCCCCGCCCCACCTGGGGGCCACCGTGCCCTCTCCCAGCCCCACCAAGACCCACGCTCACCTCCACAGAATAAGAAAGCTGAGCACTCTCATTCTTATTAACACGAGAGAAGAGATCTTCGCAGAGCTGCAAGTGGACAGAGAAGCAGCTGTTCATGACACACCTGCCAGGCCCTGGCCCCAGTGGCTCTCTCTCCCCCCAGCCCCGACCACAGCCCTGAGGGAGCAGATGTTCCCATTTTACAGAAGGGACAACCACCTCAGAGAGGTTCACACTGGCCTTGGGTCACCAACCAATATCCGGTGAGCCAGGAAGCATCCCAACATCAGAGCCCGTGGGCCAGACCATCATGTCGCATGGTCAGGGAGAATTACAGTCAACTTCTGGTTACCCACACCCAGCTTTCCCTACAGGTGACACCCTCACTACAATACACACATCTGCAAGAGAACCACACTCACACGCCAGCATGAGACCAGATAAGACAGCAGCCAGAAAAAGAACCAGGGTTCAAACCCAGGGTTCTCTGACAAGGCTTTGGCTCTTCTCACGATGCTTTGCTGCTTCTGGGAGGCGCAAAGACCCCTCCCCGTGGGACCCTGGGGGTCCTTGTAGTGGCCCACCCCATTCCCCCACCACAGCAGCCTGAGAAACCCAGGTCTCCGGTCCACAATCCTCAGGCCTTTTCTCCCCAGAGGCAGCTGAGGATGCGCTGCCCGGCCACCTTGCCAAGTCCCAGGCATATACCTGGGGCACGATGCCCTGCTGCCCTGGCTCCTGCCGCCCCATCATGGTGTAAGACTTCCCAGCCCCGGTCTGCCCATAGGCGAAGATGCACACGTTGTAGCCCTCGAAGGCGTGGAGCAACATCTCCTCCCCGATGTCCCGGTACACCTGCTGCTGAGAGGCAAACTGAGGGTCCTCAGCCTAGGGCAGCAGGGGTGGAGAGACACGGCAGGAGCCCTACATCACTCACTCCGTCCTTAGGGTCTAGGTCCCAAGGGCCTTGACCCCATTGCTGCTGATCACCTAGAGATCTATGGGACCCCAGCCAACCCGGTTCACAGTCCTATGCAGTCTCCTGCCAGACCCAATTATCCCCTGGGACTCCCCCTCCCCACCCTGGTCCTGGCCCTCCCATCCCAGTCCCAACCCATCCCCTGGAGGTCCTATTTCCAGCAGTGCCCCCTCCCCAGGACCTGAACCCCTGTCCCTCACCGCTCAGCTCTCCCCTCACCCCAGCAACCTCACCGAAGTGTGCGACCAGTATGAGTAGTCAAAGGTGAAGCTTTTGGGGGCATCCTTGCTCTGTTTGGGATTGATGATGGCTGACAGGACAGGAGAAGGAAAGACAGGATGGCCAAGGTCAGGCACTCGCCCATGCTGCAGGAATCCAGGCAGCCCACTCCCCACCTCTATCTTAAACATCTCACCCCTTTAATGTTCCCCACCCCCCTCCAGCCACCATGGCTAATTTTGGCTTCCCAGGACCCGCCCCCCAGCAGGCTGCCTCCCTGATTGGGCAATGGAGGGCTCCAGGCCAACATTCCCCCTCCCAGGGACTGGGAGCAGGGAAAGGCCAGCCTGCCCCCACCCCACCCCCACCCTTTGGACTAGCACCTGCTCATACCCAGCCCAGCCCTCCTCCCGGTTCGGCCCAGCCAGCCAGGCCAGCCAGGCTAGTGTGGTGGGCCTGGCTGCCCCGCCTGTGCCTGGCCAGGCCCCTGGGACTCACTCACAGGTGGTGCTGCCCTGCATGCTGACCACACACTTGGCATCCTGGCTGGTCTCACGGGCGTTGAAGGGCCGAACCCTCACTGCCACTTTCACTGAGGCGCCAGCCATGGTTCCCGATCCTCTCACCCTCCTCAGCTGGAGGACAGAGAGAGAAGAGGTGGTCAGAGACCCTGGGGCGACCCAGATGCCGCCTCCCCTCTTCCCCCAGGAACTAGCATCGCCACTCCCTTCCCCGGCTAGCCAGCCCCTCAAGGACCCTGCTCCTGGTCCTCTGGCCTTCCTCCCAAAAGTCATTGTCCGCAGGGCCTCCCAACGGTGTTCCTGCCTCTTTCCCCGGCCGTATCCCAGCTCTCAGGGACCTGCACCATCATCGCAGAGTTACCTGGTGTCCTGGCCCCACACCGGGGGGGCTGTATCAGCTCTGGCTGCCACTGGCCCTCGGAGGGGGAGCCCCATCCTACCCTTGGGGCCTGGCCACACCAGCTGGGGCTGTGGGGGAAACCCTGGTTGTAGGGGAAGAGTGGTTAGGAGGCACCTGTGGCTCCAGAGGTAGGTCAGGGGTTCCACGGCCGGAGGGCAGGGGCAGAGGGTCACATTAGGAAAGGTAAGGACAGCGGTCCCTCCCGAGTGGCCAAATGCAATGTGAACCCAAGGACAGGGACCGTGATATTTTTATTCCCCGTCACTCCAAATGTACTGGACGTCCAGATACACAAGAGAGAGAGAGAGAGACTGGACAGAGGGCAGCTCAGAGAGGGGGACGCAAAGGCAGAGACACTGAAGGTGGCAGCAAGAGGGGGCAGACGAGTGGCAGAAAATCACAGACACCAAGAAAGGGAAAAACACAAGACAGGACGCGAGATCGAGGTCACGCAACCCAGCAAATAATGGAAGAAGAAGAGAGGGAGCTGCAGAAGATGGCAAACACAGAAACATCAGGCAGGGAGGGCAGCTTTGGGGCCACAGCACTAAGTGGGGCCTGGGAGAGATAAGAGAGAAACCCCCTCATAAAACCTGCCCTAGAATTCCCCCACAGGGCCAGCCAAGAAGTAGGAACTAGCTCCCACCCAGAGCCCACAACCTCCACACAGAGAGTTACTGCCAGTGGGCAAAGTCCAAGGGCTGGGGATACAACCCGGGATGGGGATCCAGGGATGCGGGCCGGCCAGTGTTCCCCAAACTCCTCGCCCAGGCCCCAGCCCCAGCACTTCCTTCTCAGAATCCAGGACAATGGGCAGAGGAGGGTGGGGTCATCCTGTATCCATCATACCAACCCCCAGGGCTCCTCTGCTGGGGGATCCCCGAGAAATACTTGTGTCCCTACTGTGGGACCAGGAAGCACTGGGGGCTCCCCGAAAGGAAGCAGGCAGGTTCCAGCCCCAGCCTGGGGCCAGCGCTATTGCATCCAGCGCCCTGGGGAAGGTGCCAGGCTGGAGCCCAGGAATGTGGGTGCCCCAGTGCTCACACCCTGGAAGAAGAGGCTGAGCAGCCCACGCCCATGGGCAGGAGAAGGGTGGAGGTTGGCGAGGGCAGACGGGGATGCGGGGCCCTGGCTGCGGCCCCCCAGGCCCAAACCCCCTTCCTGCAGGTCTTGCCGGGGCCTCACCTCTGCAGCCTTCCTGGGCAGGGCACGGGAAGGGGGGTCGGGGCTGGTGTATCCCAGGACAGGAAGGGAGGAGCTCACATCACAGAGGCCGTGCCAGGAAGCACAGCCCTGACCCCCCAGACCCCGGCCGGGGCAGGGACGACGACGGGGACTGGGCAGGGGAGAGGGCGGCACAGGGGCCGGCCCCGGGGGGCACCTGCCGCAGCTCGCCCCGCAGGGCCCGGGTCCCGTCCTGTGCGGGCGGCCATGCGGACCCGGTGCTCCCCCTCAGCCCGCCGCCCGACGGCCGCCTCGGGCCTGGCACCTCCGTGCGCCTCCGCGGGACAAACAGCACATGACCCCGGCTCCAGCGGCCGCCCGGGACCCCGGCTCCCCGCCCCCAGCCCCGCACATTCCTCGGCGGGCGTCCCTTCCCCCTCCCTGCCCCCCCCACGCAGCGCTCACCTCGTCGCAGCGGGGCTCCCCGAGCGACTCGGCGGAGGGTACCGGGGCGACCTTCCCGGGGAAAGGGGTCGGAGAGGCCGTGAGACGGCGGCCGCAGATCCGGAGCGGGCTCGGGGCTGCCCCCGCCCCTCGCCGGGTCCCGGGGCGGAGGGCGGCGGACTCGCGCCCCGGGGGCGGCAGCAGCAGCGGCGGCGCCAGCGGCCGGCGCCCGCCCGGGCAGCGCGAGCTGGGGCGGGAGCGAGGGGCGGGGGACCGGCGGGCGCGCGCACGCGGGCGGACGGACGGGCGCGCGCGCAGTCCCGACTCGGGCCTGGGAGCGCCCCGGCTGCGGTGACAGGGGCGATGCCCCCGGGCTGTGGGGCCCACCGGGCGCGGACCGGCGCAGAGAGGCGCGCGGGACGCCCGCTCGCGGGAGGGTGATGGCGCCCGAGGAGCGGGCCCCGGGCGGCCGCAGAAGGGGGGGGTGAACGGGGGGCGGGGGGGCGGGCCCTGGAGGGGACCCGGGCCCCGGACCCGCGCACCGGACCCGCGCACGTCGCCGTCGTAGGAGGCGCGCCCAGGGGCGGAGCCGCACGTCGCGCCCCGCCCAGGAGGTGGCCCCGCCCCCGACCGCGCGGCGCGCCGGCCCTGCCCCTGGGCTCTCCTCTCCTCAGCAGCGCTCTCCTCAGCAGCGCTCTCCTCGGCGCCCGGCCGGGCTGGCGTTCTAGCACTCGCCGCGCCGCCGCCTCAGGTGCCGAGAGCCCGGCCCCGGCCCCGGCCCCGGCCCCGGCCCCGGCCCCGGCCCCGGCCCCGGCCCCGGCCCCGACCCGCAGGTGGCGCAGGCACCGCAGGCCGGCCGCCGCCTCAGCCGGTAGCCGGTACCGTCTCGGGCCCGCCTCCCCCACTCTCCGCCCAGCCTCAGGCCGGGCCTCCGCCTCGCCCGGTGCCGCCGTCCCGCTGCTGCTCCCGAGCCCCGGCGCGGCCTGCACCTGCCCGGGGCCTCGGCCTGCCCCCCGCCTGCGGCCGAGTGCCGCCCCTCTTAGCTGCGCCCCCCCCCCCCCCGAGAGCGAGGGCGCCCTAGAGCTCCTCACCGCGGGCTCCTCACCGCCCGCAGGCTCTCCTGACGCCCCTGGGGCGTCCTCTCCTGCCCTGCCCGCCCGGCCCGCCCGCCACCTCCCGCCCCCGAGTCTGGCTCCTTGCAGCCCACCTGCCTGCTCACCTTTACCTGTCCGCCCGCCGCCCCGGCCGCGCCCTCCCTCCTCTGAGTGGATCACTCTGCCCCCACGCGGCTTCCGGGAACCCTCACACCTGCTTTACTTAACCCCTTCGGATGTCTGGGTGCCCCCAGCCACCGATCCTGGTCCCACGACCCCAATACCTCTGCCCCATCTAGTCTCCACCTGTCCTGCCCTCCCGTCCTCGGAACTGTCATCTGTAGGTCTCCCTTACTCTGTACTTTTGGCTCCAGAAAATTAATGTCCTGATTTACGTTTGAATGCCCACCGCCCTGCGCTGGGGGACATCTTTAGCCTGTGTGCCTGTCCAGCTCATAGATGTGCCCAACACTGGAGATATCTGCTGAGCTCACTTCCCTTTCCCCCGAACCACAAACCCTCTTTCCAATCCCTAGATTTGAGCTGGTGGCATATCTACAGCTGTGATATGAGTGAATGTTTCATCTTCCATTATCCAGCGCCCCCCACCCCCCAGCACCAATGAGGAGACTTGGTCCAGCCACCCAGCCGGGCTCAGCTGTACAGGTACAGGAGGATGAAGACACACTCATGCCCTTTGCCAAGTGAGTCCTCCCCTCCCAGTGGGGATGGGATGGAGGGAAGACGCTTACCTGGCTTCTCCCCGCCCCTGCCATGGCCCCCTGCCCAACAGGAGTAGCAAATGAGGAAGAAGAGGTACAATGCCTGGTCCACAGGGGATCAATGATTCATTAATCTGTTCCACGAATACTTTTTTTTTTTTTTTGTCTAGAACTACAATGTTCTAGATGCTAGAGTAAGCACCAGGGATTCAAATAATTAGAAAGATAGGACTTACGTTTGGGAGAGTGGACACAGAACGTCCAAATGTAAATATAATTTCAATGAGTAAGAAATAGCATGAAAAAAAATTAAAAAGGAGTGTAATAAAATGGGAAACAGAATGTCCTGGAGGGATGCCTAAGTGGCTCAGTCGGCAGTGAAGCTGCTGCCTTCAGCTCAGGTCATGATCTCCGGGTCCTAGGACTGAGTCCCACATTGAGCTCCCTGCTCAACAGGGAGTCTGCTTCTCCCTCTCCTTCTGCCTGCCTCTCCACCTGCTCATGTTCTCTCTCTCTGTCACTCTATCAAATAAATCTTTAAAAAGTATGGAGGCACAAGTTTAGATACGGTGGTTGTGGAAGACTATTCTGGGAAGATGAGTTTGAATTGAGATCTGAAAGATGAGAAGCAGCCAGTCTGATAATAGTGGGGTAGGAGGGGTGAGGGGAGAAGAAGGAATAGGAGGAGGGAGAACCCCAAGAAAGAAAGAAATAGGGGCACCTGGTTGCCTCAGTCAGTTAGATATCTGCCTTTGGCTCAGGTCATGATCCCAGGGTCCTGGGTTTGAGCTCCACATCATCATCATCATCATCATCAGGCTTCCTTCTCAGTGGGGAGCCTGCTGCTCCCTCTCCCTCAGGTCCTTCCCCCCCCCCACCATGCTTTGCTTTCTCAAATAGATAAATCTTTTAAAAGAAAGGAAGAGAGGAAAAGAAAGAGAAGGAAAGAAAAAGAAAAGAAAAGAAAAGAAAAGAAAAGAAAAAAGAAAAGAAAAGAGGCTTAGTATCTTCTAGGACCAGGAAGCAGGCCCACGTGACGGAAACTTAGTGATCAAGGGGAAAGTAAAGAGTCAAGTCAGTCATGGAGAGGCCAGCTCATATAGGACCTCATAAACCATTGATAAGAATTTGGATTTTAGGGCAGCCCTAGTGGCTCAGTGGTTTAGAGCTACCTTTGGTCCAGGGTGTGGTTCTGGAGACCCGGGATCAAGTCCCACATGGGGCTCCCCGCAGGGAGCCTGCTTCTCCCTCTGCCTGTGTCTGTGCCTCTCTCTCTGTGTGTCTCTCATGAATGAATAGGTGGAATCTTTAAAAAAGGGGGGACAAAAAGAATTTGGATTTTATGCTAAGGACTGTAGAACATCAGTGGAAGGTTTTAGGCAGGGAAATGACATGAGCAGACTTTTTTTTTCTCTCCAATTTCTTTATGGTGAAAAATTTCAAATAAATACCAAAGTGGAGAAAATAATCATCATGCAGCCAGCGTACCCTTTTCAACCAGCTTCAAAAATGATCGTTCTACAGGTGATCCTTTCATCTGTACCACCACCCAGCCTCCTCCTACGGAGATTGTTTTGAAGTAAATCTCAAACTGTGTCTCATTTCACACGACCCTGTGTTTTTTTTTTTAAATTTTTATTTGTTTATGATAGTCACACAGAATGAGAGAGAGAGAGAGGCAGGCTCCATGCACCGGGAGCCCGATGTGGGATTCGATCCCGGGTCTC
This sequence comes from Nyctereutes procyonoides, assembly GCF_905146905.1. Taxonomy (NCBI): domain Eukaryota; kingdom Metazoa; phylum Chordata; class Mammalia; order Carnivora; family Canidae; genus Nyctereutes; species Nyctereutes procyonoides. Next base: position 57,973,392 of record NW_026575140.1, on the reverse strand, counting down.
CAGGATCGTGCCCTGGGCCAAAGACAGGTGCTAAACTTCTGCGCCACCCAGGGATCCCGACCCTGTGTTTTTTAAAAGATTTTATTTATTTGTTTATGAGAGACACAGAGAGAGGCAGAGACTCAGGCAGAGGGAGAAGCAGGCTCCCTGCGGGGACCCTGATGTGGGACTCCATCCCAGGACCCCGGGATCACGCCCTGAGCTGAAGGCAGATGGATGGTCAACCACTGAGCCACTCAGGTGTCCCTCACATGACCCTGTTTAAAGGGTTAGTCACACTACTTTGGGCAGAAGAGATGATGGGGGGAAGGGGTAGAACGGAAGCAGGGAGAGCAGGAGGGGTCTATTGCAACAGTCTGGGCAGGAATAGTGGCGGTGGAAGTGGAAAGGTGAGGAGTGGTCAAATCAAGTATATTTTTTGAAGCTTTAAAAATTTAAGTGAAACTTTTTTTTTAACTTTATTTATTTGACAGAGAGTGCATGAGCAGGGGAGTGGCAGGCAGAGGGAGAGGGAAAAGCATGGAGCAGGGAGCCCAACACAAGGCTCGATCCTAGGACCCCAAGATCATGACCTGAGCTAAAGAGAGATGCTTAACCCACTTAGCCACCCAGAAGCCCCTAAGTGAAACTTCTTTTTAAATTAAAAAAATTTTTTTTAATGTAGGCTCCATGCCAGGTGTGGGGCTTGCACTCACAACCCCGAGATCAAGAGTCATATGATCCATCTATTGAGCCAGATAGGCACCACACACACCCCTTTTCTAAAATTTAAGTGAAAAAAATTTTTAAAAGATATTATTTATTTATTCATGAGAAACACAGAGAGAGAGAGAGAGGCAGAGACACAGGCAGAGGGAGAAGCAGGCTCCATGTGGGAAGCCCGATGCAGGACTCTATCCTGGGACTCCAGGACCATGCTCTGGGCTGAAGGCAGGTGCCAAACCACTGAGCCATCCAGGGATCCCCTAGGTGAAACTTTCTTAAGTTTTTTTATTTAAAGTAAAATCTGGGTATATCTTAGATGTACAATGACATGAGTTGCTGCTGGACTGGATGTGGGAGTTGAGGGAAAGAAAGTTGAGCGATACCAGATTTTTTTTTGCTCTAGCAACTGGGCATTTGGGGCATCTTCCCTGAGGTGGGGAAGGCGAGGGAGATGTGGAGTGGGTAGTTGAACATGCCCTGGAGTCCAGGGGAGGAGCTGAGGGTGTTGCTCAACACATGATAGTATATAAGTCAAGGGCCTGGATGAGATCACAGAAGGATAAATGGAGATGAGAAGAGAGGGCCCAGGTCCAGCCTTAGGACACTGCCCTGGGGAGCAGGAGAGCAGGTGGCATCCAGGGTAGGGCCTTTGGAAGTACTGAGCCCTGTTCTCAAACTGCTCTGCACATCCCTTGTTACCTAAAGGACAGTAGTTTCTCTGAGTTAGGGGAGACAAAGTAGGAGTCGACAGAGGTCCTGCTCTGCTGGGTCCTTGCACTGACAGGACGGAACGTGCCCGTGTGAGTGGCTGGGGCCTTCCTCTTTAATAACTGAATGTGATGTTCTCTGGGTGCGGGGCATAGAAGTGGGAGATTCGGTGAGATTTGAGGCTCAAATGACTGCCAGTCTCCCAGATCAGAGATCTCACCACCTCCTCTGCTGAAATGGTTGAGAGATCATGTGGGCCCACACAGAGGGGAACAGCTTGTCCCTGGAGGGAGGAGATACTGTGGGGGATGAGCCAGCTCCAAGCCGACTGTGTCCTCTTCTCAGGTGTTCCAGAGTCATCAGCCGATCCGCATCCCCCCGCCTGCCTCCCCAGCACCTCGGGCTGATGCCCCAGCGTTACAGAGACACCTTCTGGGAGAACCTTAGCCAGAGGCCCAGGTGGGTAGAGCACAGAAAAGGAGGGGGAAGAAATGCTGGATGGTTTTACACTGAGCCTTACAGCAACAAGCCCTCGTCTGGCCCAGCTGGCCCACTGACCAATGGACACCATAGCTCCTACTGCCAGACAGATGGGGGGATGGGAAGCGGTCAGAGACAAAGTACAGATGGGGGTGTCCTGTATACAAAGTTCTCCTTTTGTGCTTTACAGCCCCACCTGGACAGAGGAACAGTATGCCCCACCCCTGCTGGTATGACCAACTTTATGCCCTGGGGCACGTCTTGGGTAAACTGGTACCCACTGGCACGCTATCTTTAGCTGACCTTATTACCTCCTCCCTCTGGTGTCCCCCAACCCGTGCACTCACCACGCCTCCTTTCTTTGTATCAGTCACCCTGCTTTCACCATCTGAGCTTCCCAAGATCCCCGTGTCCCTGTTTCAGCCCAAGGCCTCCTGAGAGACCCCGTTCTGCCCTCTGACCCCTTTCACCCCATTCTGGGGCACAGAGAGTCCCTACTTGCTCCCAGCCTGGCCTGAACCCCCCTGAGGGGCTCCCACCCCCGGAGGTGCTTTGCAGAAGAAAGAGAAGGAGGACCCAGGTGGCGGGAATGCAGCAGGGACCTGGGTGCATCCCAGCCCGGGTGAGGGCTGTCGCATATCACCTGGAGGATCTGAGAAGGCGACAGAGGCTCATCAATGAGTAAGGAGAGAGACACCTGCACTCTGGGAGCCACGCAGGGTTTGAGGGCAGGAGGGTTTGAACTGAAGAAGGGGTGGAGGGCTTTGAAGGAGTTGGAGGCTGTACTCGGAGTGACCAGGGCAGGCCCTCCACCCTGAAGAGACTGGGAGGGAACCAAGGGTGGAGGATGAGCCACAGGAGCTGCAGGGAGCCGAAGTGCATCAGGGAAGACTTGAGAGCTATCCAGGGAACTGGAGGACAGCGGACAGGAGGGTCCTTCAGTCTGGGGGGAGCAGGAAGGGGGGGCGTGGAGGGCTGGACATCCAGTGATAACACCCCTGGGTCCCAGGGAGAGTCGGGAAGCTTGGCCTCCAGGCACTGGGTTTTAACCCTCAAGTCCCCACAGAGAGAAGAAGGCCCAGTGGGGCGGTTCTGGGGCTGCCTGTGAGCCCCTGGCACTCGCTGAGGGCAGCTACAGAGTCCCTGGCACCTCCAAATATCAGGATCTGGAAGAGGAGAGGGCTGCCTATCCACAGGAAGAGGGCCACCCTCTCGCCACTGGCAGGCCCCAGGTCTGGTGGAGGGACCTGGTGGGGTGTGGGGTGGGGGGGCTGGACTTGCCTGGAGAGACAGGGGAAGCTTGGAGCCAGGTTGGGGAGCTGGGCTGGTGAGGGACAAAACAGGCCGGCGGTGGCGGCCTGGGCCCCGGGCGGGGGGCTAGGAAACCCGGAGCGACGGCCTCTCCTGTTCTTCTCATCCTTACAGCTGGTCTGGTCACCCTGGAGCCCCCGGGGCCAGGGCGGGTCTTGCCTCCCGGGGCGGCTGGGCTCTCTGGCCTCCTGCACCGCTGTCACAGCCAGCAGGCAGCCCCTGTGCAACCCCTGGGGGACGGCGGTGCAGTCTGAGGAGTGAGGATGCCGCAGATGCCTCCGCGGCCCCCAGGCCCGCTCCTGGCTCGGTGCTCCGCCTTGAGTTCCGGTATTAAAAAGCAAGCAAGCCGAGCCCAGTGTGTCTTTCTACGGGTGTTGGAGAGGCTCGAGGGGAAGGAGGGCGCCGTCCCCTCCTCGGGGACCTGAAGTGAAGTCGGGCCGGGTCCCGCGGAGCCCAGGGTCCCCGGCGCTCGGGCCGCCGCGCCCCGCTCTCTGGGCCGGGGCTCTGGGCGGCGGCCGAGCCCCCGCCCCCACGACCCCAGAAGCCGGCCCCGGCCTACCCGGCGCCCCGCGCCCCCAGCCCGGCGGCCGCCACCCGGGGCTGCCCGGCCGCGCCCCCATCCCCTTAACGGGAGGCCCCGCCCCGTGCGCAGTGACGTCGGACGCCGCTGTCAGCGGGCGCCGGGGGGGGGGAATCGGTGTGGGGTAGAATGGCCGCTGCCGCCGTCACCCGCGGGACCCCGGGAGGTAAGACCCGGGGCCTCTCGCCCGCTTCTCCGCCCACGGGCCAGGGGGCGCAGCTCCGGGGCCAGGCCGCCGGGCGTGGCTCGGGGACCCCTGCCCCACCGCCACCCCGGCTCGCCCCCACGCCGGCTCCCGTCCTCCTCCCCCGCGCCAGGGGGCGCCGCTCCGCGCAGGGCCCCGCGGCCGACCTGCGGCGCCGGCACCCACGGGGGACCCCTAGTCCCGGTCCCCCGCCCGGCCTTGCCGCCGCGCGCCCTTGGGCTCTGCCCCACGGCGTCCCCGGGGCGCCCTGCGTGCAGGCGGGAGGCCGACCCTTGCACGTCGGGGCTTCTCCGGGGACCCCCGCCCCGGGCCGCTCCGCACCCTGGCAGGCTGCCTGGCCGGGACTGCGCACCTGCGCCTTGGGGCGGAGTCCTCACGCCGACCCGGCTGCCCTGCACACCGCTTGCGCGCACGGGCCTCCTCCCCTCTGCACCCCGGACACCTGGCGGAGCTCGTCGCCCGGAGCCCGCGCTGAGAGCATCCTCCAGCTCCCATCTGTTTCCTCGGGAGGGTGGGGGCTCGGGCTGGAGCCAGAGCGGCGGATGGGGTACGGGGGTGCTTGGCGTCCAGGGGAGGCAGAGGCGATGGGGGAGAGCGCTGGTGGGGGAGGGGAGGGCCGGGCCGGGCCGTCGGCCTCCTAGTGGAGGATGGGTTGTCTTGAGGGTGGAAATGGGGGCCTGGGTACCTGGCCCGATCTGACGATCTGACGGGGTCTGCCCAACCTGCCTGAGAGGGAGGAGGTTAGGATCAGTCGTCACATCTGCCCTTGCAAATCGCAAACCGAGAAGGAACTCAGGGTGTGCCCTGTATGGCCTAGCTCTTCAGTGGACTTGGGTCTCCTGCCCTCACCCCAGCACCCAGGCTCTCATCTGCCCAACCGAGCTCCTAGGACCAGGTGCCCGGCGTCCCAGCCCCCAGGGCCCTGACCCCACCGCAGTCCCAGCGTCTATGAGAGAGCCCCTGCCGTGGGCCCTCCCCCTCCCCCACCCCACTTGTGTCTTCTGATGACTCTGTCGGTGTGTCTCGTTCCCGCCCCCCAAGCAGGTTCCTGGCACCAGGTCTGGATTTTCCCTCAAGGGCCTTCCCAGCACTACCCTCACATGTCAGTGTGGCCCCTTCTCCTCCTGTCTTTCCTGGATCTCACCACCCAGTATCCTTCTCCCAGCTCATCCTCATCCTGTGTCAATCGGGAGTGGGGGTGGGGAGGTGGAGAGGGGGCTTCTGCCATGACTCTGTTCTCTCCCTTCCCAGCACAGACTCCCCCTCCCCCCGGCCCCTCAGGCCGGGGGTGACCTTGCCCCCTGGAGCCCTCACCATGAATACCAAGGATACCACCGAGGTTGCTGGTGAGTTCTCAGCCCAGGTTCCCAGCCCTTCTTTCTCCCGGCTGTGTTGACCCTCCACTTCTCATTCAGGGTGACCTCTGTTCTCCTCCTGGTCATGGTTCCAGTTCTCCCTAGCGCTTGGGATTCAGTCCCTTTGCCCCGGGCTGTCGGAGGTGTCCAAGGCGGCTCGGCTCGCTAAGCCCTCCCTTCTGATTCCCTCTAGAGAACAGCCACCACCTGAAGATCTTTCTCCCCAAGAAGCTGCTGGAGTGTCTTCCTCGCTGTCCACTGCTGCCTCCAGAGCGTCTACGGTGGAATACAAATGAGGTCTTCCATGGAGCCCTAGGGGAGTGGGGCCTGGCAGGATGGGCTGGGGGACTGTGAATGGGAGTCTTCTTGAGTGCAGAATATTGCTCTGAGGTCTTTGGGGGTTGCAGAGGAGGTATAAGGACCTGCATCCTGTGGGAGCTCACTGCTGGGCTTATCCACCTGGTTAAAGGCAACAGCAAGTGGCAGCAAAATATTTCTTACAAACTGGGTACTGTGCTAAGCACCTGAACTGAGTTGTCTCATTCTGTCCTTTAAGGACCCTGTAGAGCAAACACTTGTTCTCCTTGCACTGTGGAGGAGGAAACTGGTCTATCTTACGGAGTTTATTTAATTCCAGAGCCTCTGCCTTAACCACCACTGACGCTGGCTCTTGCTGGAGGCATCATTCTCGTGTTATCCACCTTACAAGCCCCCCACATACAATGTTTCGTGTGTACCCGGTGCTCGATCATCATCAGCTCCATGATTTCATTAGACGAGAGTGGTCAGCATGAGGCTATTCTGTGTGTGTTCTTGCCAAAAATGCAGTGGGGGGAGGCCAGGGCAGTGAGTGGGGCTTCGTGGAGATCTGGGAACAGATGTGGTCTCTGGGGTGACTAGGGTGTCCACACACAGAGAAATGTGTGTGTGGTATTTCAGGCCCATGGGATACTAACAATCAGGAGCTCACTGCTCAGGGCATATTCAGAGAAGAATCTGTGGCCTGGTCTGGCAGGAACAGTAGGTGGAATATAGGTAAATCATGGGAGTGGCAGTTTTATCCCTGGTCTGGGAGAACCGTGGAGTCAGGCTGAGGAATCCGGAATTCCTGGCAGCGTCAAGCCATTGAGGTTTTTGGAGCCAGGAATTGGCACCAAGATGGGATTTAGAAAGTAAAATCATATGTGGCACGAAGGACAGAGGAGGAAGAGTTTGGATTTGGCCCCAGGATAAAGACTCAAGCTGACAGGGAGGGAAGGAGAGATTAGACTCATCTCTCAGATGGGACCTGGGACTCTTAGGAGGGCAGTGGTCCTTGATGAGCCTCCACTAGCCACCAGAGCGCAGCAGAGAGGGAGAATGAGGGACCCATGTGGGAGGCTAGGCCCAGACTCTATGAGGGGACCCCCACCTGAGTGTCCCTTCTTTCACAGGAGATTGCATCCTACTTGATCACCTTTGAGAAGCATGATGAGTGGCTATCCTGTGCCCCGAAGACCAGGTGAGCGGGTGTGTGAAGATGGGAATGGCGGGGCTCTTGGATCCTGCCCACAGAACTCAGGGCCAGCCCTCCCCCCATCAGGCCTCAGAACGGCTCCATCATCCTCTACAACCGCAAGAAGGTGAAATACCGGAAGGACGGTTACCTGTGGAAGAAGCGGAAGGATGGGAAGACCACGAGAGAGGACCATATGAAGCTGAAGGTCCAGGGCATGGAGGTGAGGCAAGCGTCCAGCTGTGTGCCCTGGCCCACCCTCCTCTGTCTCCTGCGGGGCTCCCACCCTGCTGCCCACCCTTGCCTTCTGGCTCCTGTGGGTCAGTCCGTGGGGGCCTTAGCCCATGCACCACTTCCCATGTCCTTCTGTAATCCTGCTCTCCAGGACATAGGCTCCCCCGGAGGGCATCCCTCACCCCCACCGCCCCTTCCCCTCACTTGTCTCACATTCCACCAAGGGTCCACATCCTGAACTTCTGAGGTCTTTCTCCCCCGAATCACTGTTCCTCCTCTGAGACACGCTCTTGCCCTCGTCTCTGATTTTGAAACAGTCCCTCCTACACTTTGAGGCCCCAGCCCCACTCTTCCCTTCTCTCCACCTTCATCCACGGGGAACCAGGACCAGGAAGGTGTTTGTGGGGGTGGGTGGGGGTGGGCAAGGGCTGGTGGAAAGACTGGGATTCCTGCAAAGGGACTGAACAGAGGAAGAGTTGGGGAGCAGACTAGCCCTCCCCCCACCCCAGCCTGTCTCCTGGCAGTGTCTCTATGGCTGCTACGTTCACTCTTCCATCGTCCCCACATTCCATCGGCGCTGCTACTGGCTGCTCCAGGTAAGGGCAGCCAGAGGCTCCCTGGCTTTCAGAGGGACATGGGGTCTGGGACGATGGCTGGAAGGACCACTAGGGTCTGCGTGGGAGCAAGGGGCATGGGGGATGGGGGATCCGGAGTTCAGAGGTGGGGGTGCTGCCTGGGGAGAAAGGCACAAGGAGGCCGAGCCCCTGGGGACCCCACAGCCCTGTGTGTGCCCTTGTGCTCTCAGAACCCTGACATCGTGCTTGTACACTACCTGAACGTCCCTGCCCTGGAGGACTGTGGAAAAGGCTGCAGCCCCATCTTTTGTCCTGTCAGCAGCGACCGTCGCGAGTGGCTGAAGTGGTCCCGGGAGGAGCTGCTGGGGCAGCTGAGGCCCATGTGTAAGGCGGCGGGGTTAGGATGGCGCCCACAGGAGGAGTGAGACAGGGCATCCTGGAGGACCCGGGGTCTGCATCCATCAGTGTGGGGTGACTAGGTCCTTCCGGGCCTGGAGAGCACTTCCCTAAGAGGGTGCAAGGATGCCTGGGGTGTTCTGAGGTCTTGAAGTAATGGAGAAGGGGCTGAAGGACATTTGTGAGCTGCATCCTGGGGCTTGGGGGGCCATCATGGTGCCTTGGGGACTGTCCTCTGGAGGTCCCACAGCACCCCCCACCACACCATCACCACTCTTCCAGTTCATGGCATCAAGTGGAGCTGTGGGAACAGGACAGAGGAGTTCTCCGTGGAGCAGCTGGTGCAGCAGATCCTAGACACCCACCCGACCAAGCCCGCACCCCGAACCCATGCCTGCCTCTGCAGTGGGGGCCTCGGTGAGTGCCACCTGGCCCTGGAGCCCTCTTGGACCAGGGCACCTCGGTCTTGCTAGGATTTGCGTGCTGATTTGCACATCTTTTGCATATCCCAGAAAGATGGCCAGATGAACAGAGTTCTTCGTGCTTGGGGGCTCGTCTGGGGACTCCCTGACCCAGCTCAGGCTCTTGATCTGTCTGCTGCCCTCAGCAGCCCCGGGCCAGCCCAGCATGACCGTTTACACCCAGCCTTTGCTTTACTCCTAGTTCCTACCCCCTCGGTTGTGTTCTTATGTCCTTTCTGTATGCCTTTCCCTCTTCTCTCCAGGGTGCCCCCAGAGCCCCTCCAGGCCTGTTTAGTTTTGGGGGGAAGGGGACCACTCCTGCCTCCCAGTGGCCACAGCCAGTAGTGCAGCACTGTGATCTCCCTCCCCTTTTCCATGGCAGGTTCTGGGAGCCTCACCCACAAATGCAGCAGCACAAAACACCGCATCATCTCTCCCAAAGTGGAGCCCCGAGCTTTAACCCTGACCTCTGTGCCCCACCCACACCCCCCTGAGCCTCCTCCACTGATAGCCCCTCTTCCCCCAGAGCTCCCAAAGGCACATGCTTCCCCTTCCTCTTCCTCGTCCTCTTCTTCCTCTGGCTTTGCAGAACCCCTAGAGATTAGACCTAGCCCCCCCACCTCTCGAGGAGGTTCATCCAGAGGAGGCACCGCAATCCTCCTCCTGACGGGACTGGAGCAGCGTGCGGGGGGCTTGACGCCCACCAGGCACTTGGCTCCCCAGGCTGACCCTAGGCCTTCCATGAGCTTGGCTGTGGTTGTGGGCTCTGAGACCACTTCTCCACCGGCTCCTCCCAGCCCTGCCTTTGACCCAGATCGTTTTCTCAACAGCCCTCAGAGGGGTCAGACCTATGGAGGGGGCCAGGGGGTAAGCCCAGACTTCCCTGAGGCAGAGGCCGCCCACACCCCCTGCCCTGCCCTGGAGCCCGCTGCTGCCCTGGAGCCCCAGGCGGCTGCTCGGGGGCCCCCTCCTCTGCCAGGAGCAAGTGAGAGAAGAGGAAATCGCTTCTTCATTCAAGATGATGGCAGTGGGGAGGAGCTCAAGGCCCAGGGGGCTGCCCCACCTGCACCTTCACCTCATCCCTCGCCCCCACCTTCACCTGCCCCCTTGGAGCCACCAGGCCGGGGAGGAAGAGGGGAGGCCTTGTTTGGAGGAGCTGCAGGGGCCAGCGAACTGGAGCCCTTCGGTCTTGCGTCATTCCCTGACCTCATGGGAGAGCTCATCAGTGACGAGGCTCCAGGAGCCCCTGTCCCAACCGCCCAGCTCTCTCCGGCTCTTAGCACCATCACAGACTTCTCCCCGGAGTGGTCCTACCCAGAGGTGAGTCTTAGGCCTGTCCCTCCTCCATCCCACTCACCCAGCGCTGCCACCCACTTGATCTCCATCTGCATGGCTTCCCACCCCTCTCTGTACGCAGAGCATCAGAGAGTAGCTGCATCCCTGCTTCACTCCCTCCCTTCCCCTGAGTGCACCCCCAGGTGCCCTCAAGGACTCTCAGGGTGTGATTGCAGACTTTGGGAAGCTGAGGGTCTGTCCTCCACAGTGAAGTTCTGCTCTCTAGTGCCCCAGAGGGGGAAAGGAGGAACTTCTCTGGGAGGACCGTGGGAGCCCAAGGCAAGGGCTTCCGCCCCCATGACAGCTGTCTGCAAATGAGTGGGTAGCCTTGGGGGAACAGCGAGTTCCCCATTCCTGGCAGGAGTGTTGGGAGAAGGGACAGGCTAGCTGACCTTACCCCACTGGTCCTGCCCAACCCTTGTACCCCAGGATCTAGCACAGGGCCTGCTGGACTGTAGATGCTCCCTCAGGGTCTGAATTAATGATGAATGAGTGAGTCAATGTAAATTAATGATGAATGAGTGAGTGAATGAACGGCCAACAGAGTTCTAGTCACGTGATTCTGGGCTTTGTCTCTGCAGGGTGGGGTCAAGGTGCTCATCACAGGTCCCTGGACAGAGGCTGCGGAGCATTACTCCTGTGTTTTTGATCACATCGCTGTGCCAGCCTCTCTTGTCCAGCCTGGTGTCCTACGCTGCTACTGTCCTGGTATGGGGCAGTGGGGGAGAGGCCTGCATGTGGGCAGGTGGCTTCAGGACATACCTGGGAACCAGTGTGTTAGGTCCTGAGGCTGAACCTGGTGTTCCCCCAACGGGCAGATGAGTCTGGGCTCTGGGGTCAGGAATCTAGTCCTTAGCTGACTGGTCACCTTAGATGAGTCTGCTTCTTTCTCAGGTCCATGGCTTCCCCTCCACTGCCCCCTCCCCCACACCTTAAGGTCAGGTCTTGACCCAGTAGGTCCTCACTGTGCCTCCAGGGCCTCTGGCTTGGTTGGAGCTCCAATTCAGGGAGCTCTTAGGTGCATAAGAAGGAGATGTGGGTTTCCCTCAACCAGCTTTGGACCTAAAAGACATCGCTTTCTAAACCGGTGCTGTCCAGTACGGTAGCCTCATGGGCCTCCTTAAATTAACTAGAATTAAAATGGGAAAGTTGGCTCCTCCGTCACAGTAACCACCCGTCAAGTGTTGAGTAGGCACGTGTGGCTTTGTGCTACCCTGCTGGTACAGAACATTCCCGTCCCTGGCTTAGAGGTCATTGCCAAGGCTCGCCTCTGCTCTTCTGCCACTGGCTGTGCTCCTCATGCTGCACCCCACAGCCAGTGTGGCCCTGGGACCTCCGGGACCACCAGAGTGACAGGCTGACAGACTTGTCTGTGAGGGTGCTCTTCCCCAGCTCAGCAGCTGGCCCGGGGGGGGGGGCGCACAGGGACACCCAGGAGGCTGGGTGTTGGGATTAGTTCAGCTCGTAGTCTTGGGATCAGGGCCCGGTGGTCTCCTTCGAAAGGCCATAGACACAGAGCCCGGGTGGGACACAGGTCTCACTGTAGTGAGTGGTGATTTCTCCTTCCTCGACCTTAGTACGAGGCTCATGACCTCTGCACCCTGACCTTGGGAGTCGGGCTTCTTCATAAGCACGGGTATCTGTGGACTGGGAGCTTCCAAGCTCTGGAGCTGATTTAACCACGGGGTCTGCAATCCCAGGTGTCTCAGGCCCAGTCCATTGTGGGTATTAGGCAGTCGACTGAATGGAATTGGGGGCCCCCAGACTCCAGGAAGGGCATCAGGCAGCCAGCTGAGGAGTGGTTGTGTGTGGTTCTCACGTGGGACAGAGCCCATGTCGCTGACCCTGCCCTCCCCAGCCCATGAGGTTGGGCTGGTGTCTTTGCAGGTGGCGGGGCGGGAGGGCCCCCTTTCTGCCTCTGTGCTCTTTGAGTATCGAGCCCGCCGGTTCCTGTCATTGCCTAGTACTCAGCTTGACTGGTTGTCACTGGACGGTGAGTACCCTGCGTGGCGCCCAGCAGGGATATGCCCCTAGGCCCCTCAGGACTCAGGTGCCCACCACCCAGCTCCTCCTCCACAGGTCATCTGTAGAGGGGGCAGCGAGTGTCCATCACATTGTCTTCCCTGGAAGGCTTGAAGTGGGGCATCCCAGCTCTTGGCCCGTCCTCTCTGGGGAAGGAGGGATCTAGGAGGCGAGGCCAGCGGGTGGGAGCAAGGGAGGGTCTGGCGCACGTGTGTACTGATGCAAGTATGATGCATCTTCTCTACTTTCGATGATGGGTGCTTGCGGTCAGAAATTTGTCAACAACAAAGCAGAAAGTAGAAAAGTACTTGGATCACTTGTTGGTGACGTTCACCTTTAATACACCTGAACATCCGTCCCTGTACAACAGAGACTCAGGCACACGTGTATTCCTCTATGGGTTCTCCCTGCCGTAGCTCTCCTCCTGCCTCCCTCCATGGGGACTGTCTCCTCTCAGGGGCTGCCTTCCGCCTCACCCTCAGGGGCCCTCCCACAGCCTGTCTGGCTCCCTGTCAGCCTGCCCCACAGATTTTGCCCTGGGACTGTCCCGCCTGGGTCACTCTCCCCTCTTCCCCCATCTCCTGTCCCTCTGCCCACTCCTTCACCTTGTGCATCCTTCCTGCTCTTTCTGCTCCCCCAGCACTGTCCTCCCCACCATTGCCCTAGGCCTTCAGCACCTTCCATCCTGGTGTCTCAGGCAGGACATGCACAGCCTCCACCCTGTTTCTCTGCCTATTCTCCCACGGCTCTGATCCGCTCCTGCCTCCCCTCCTTGTCCTCGTGGGATCTCAGGAGGGGATGGTTATGGCTTGGGGTGTACGTGTGCATGTACACGTGTGTGTGTGTGTGTGCATGCATGCATGCATGCGCACGTGTGAGCATTCCTGTGCTAGGGGTGGGGGAAGAGGAGGAATGCACATGGCTGTCCATCTCTGTCACCTGCCAGCCCAGCCATCCTCCCTGGGGACAGCTGCGGGGGGGGGGGGGGAGGTGTGGAGGGTGGAGGAGGAGGAGTTGGGCTTTCTAGATCCCAGCTCCTGAGCTCCTGGGGCAGTGGTAACAGAGAGGGGCACCAGAGTCCTGCAGCCCCGCATGGGGGACAGAGGTAGGATGTAGCATCTGGGCCAGGAGCTGGCGAAGGGTTCACCTAGAAGGCTGGGGGCATATGCGGGATCTGGGGTAGCTTGGGGCCACAGGCTGGAATTCCTACCACGTCCAGGTCTTGAAGGATGTGGTTTTGGTTCTAGATGCTGGTCCCAGGTGGGTGGGGAGTGTTAAAGACCTAGTTTAAGGACTGTGTCCTGGGCAGGCTGTATTCAGGGTGGTGATAAAGGGACTGTTTGGGGAAGAGAGGAGAATGTAACTCTGTTGTATCGTCACCTCCCAGATGGTGGGACAGGTCCAGCTGTGGTGCCCGGGAGTCTCCCAGACCCCACCCGCCACTCAACCTCCTGTACCTCTTCCCCCTTAGACAACCAGTTTCGGATGTCCATCCTGGAACGGCTGGAGCAGATGGAGAAGCGCATGGCCGACATGGCAGCAGCTGGGCAGGCTCCCTGCCGCAGTCCCAATACACCTCCAATTCAGGTACCTCCACCAAGAGGAGGGTCTCCCCGGAGAAGCAGGCTCTGCTGTGTGACTGTCCTGTCCCTCCTATTCCCAGCCTCCTCCTCCCTGGCGTCCCCCACTCCCACTCCACCCCAAGGCAGGAGCGGTTATTCTGGGCACCCTCTTGGCATGAGAGGCTTCAGAGTATTTCTGATTTGAAGGGGATGGGGGTGAAGGCAAGTGGGGGTGGGGATCAGGAGAGCGTGGGTACTTGGCATGAGTCTCTGAGGCAGTGGACAGGGACAGGACTCTGGGCTCAGGGAGGGAGAAGCCACCTGTGGACATGACACTGATGGGAAAGACTGGGTGAGACCTGGCTGCCTGGGCAGCTAGAGGAAGTGAGCCATGCGAGCAGGGGACACCCAGGAGCCCAAACCAGGTCTGGGTGTTGGGAGCCTAGGGTGGTCAGGGCTGTCCCAAGCCAGGGCCCAGATGCTCAGGTCCCTGTGTAAGAGTGTCTGTTCCCCAGGATGAAGGCCAGGGGCCGGGGTTTGAGGCCCGAGTGGTGGTCTTGGTGGAAAACATGATCCCACGCTCGACCTGGAGGGGTCCTGAACGTCTGGTGCATGGAAGCCCCTTCCGGGGCATGAGCCTTCTGCACCTGGCCGCTGCCCAGGGCTACGCCCGCCTCATCGACACCCTGAGCCAGTGGCGGTGAGCAGGGCAGCGGGGAGGGGGGCAGAAGTGCCAGAGGATGAGGAGGAAGGAGAGGACCTGGAGCCCTGGTCACTGTGGGAGGAGGGGTTGGGAGAGGACTTGTGACACTGATCTCCTGACCCTAGTGCTTCCAGATGGCTTGCTCCCCAGTCCCTTTATTTCTGAGGCTCCCGGTTGGCCTGTTTTTACCCTGACTGGGCTCTGATGTCCCCATCCCAAACCCTCCAGGAGCATGGGGACAGTGAGCTTGGACTTAGAGCAAGAGGCTGACCCACTCAACGTGGACCACTTCTCTTGCACCCCACTGGTGAGTGTGTGGGAGAGTGCAGGGAAGAAGCGGACAGTGCAAGGTGGGGCCCCAGGCCTCACCTCCCCCCTCCCCACTGTCTCAGATGTGGGCTTGTGCCCTGGGGCACCTGGAGGCCGCTGTGCTCCTCTTCCGCTGGAACAGACAGGCGCTGAGCATTCCTGACTCTTTGGGCCGGCTGCCCCTGTCGGTGGCGCAGTCCCGGGGTCACGTGCGCCTGGCCCGCTGCCTCGAGGAACTGCAGAGACAGGAGGCTGCAGCCGAGCTTCCACTTGCCCTGTCACCACCCTCCTCCAGCCCAGACACAGGTGAGGGCTGTCCCCCATCTTTGCAAGGGGAGGCTGTGGTGGGGAGAGGAGGGGTAGCCAGGGCTCCGCTACCCTCACCCACCCCCCCTCGCAGGACTGAGCAGCGTCTCCTCACCCTCGGAGCTGTCGGATGGTACTTTCTCCGTCACGTCAGCCTACTCCAGCGCCCCAGATGGCAGTCCTCCCCCCGCCCCTGTGCTGGCCTCCGAGATGGCTATGGAAGAGACCATGCCAGGCCAGCTCTCCTCCGGTGCCCCTGAGGGCCCCCTATTTCTCATGGACTGTGAAGCCACCAACCCTCAAGAGCCGGTACCCTCACGGCCTCCTCTCCCCCCAGCCCCAGAGGGTGGGGCTGCCTCAGAGGAAGCAGACAGCCCCCCGGCTGTGGATGTGATCCCGGTAGGGCACCCTACACTGCTCTTGTGCGTGGAGCTGAGGGCCAGAGTGGGGGTGCGGGTGGGCAGAGACACCTATCATCCCACAAACCAGAACCAGACTCTGGCTTTGCTTTGCGAAGAAGGGACCATTTACCCTTCTCTGGGTAAAGGTAACCTTTTGCTTATGTCCTGTCAGAGCTTGTGACTCTAAAATCAGGAGGCATCCAAGGTTAAGCATCCTGGGGCACAGCCTCAGGCAGAGCCGGGTCTAGGGGTTACCATGGATCCCTGCAGACACAGGGCTCTTGGGGAGCCAGCGTGATGCAGGGAAGCAGGTGGAGCAAATTGCAGAGAGGCTGGCAGTGAGGAGGGCAGGGCGGAGGCCTGCACAGGGCAATAGTGAAGACTCAGGCCGGGAGGCAGTCTTCGAGCGTAGCAGCACGCCGCCCTGCTAAAACCTGGGGTGAGCATGCCTTAGAGAGGCGCCCCGGGGTGACTGGGTAGTTTATGTACAGCTTAGAGAACAGGGTGCTGCACGGGGCCGGCTAGGGGTGCTGTGTAAGCAGCAGGTGCCAGACTGGTTCCTGAGGAGCTCGAGGGGCCAGGGCTGTGAGCACGGCTGAGCCCATGGGGAGAACGTGCTGGTGGCTGGCATGGGGCAGGCCCCAGGGGGGCAGCGGGCAGTCAGCCTAGGAGGGCAAGTGCTCAGTTCCTCCATGCCCACTTGGAGCAGGTCTGTCCTGTTCTGCTTTCCACCTCTCAACACAGAGAGCTGTACATCCAAGTAGGAGCCCAGGGGCTATAAGTGCGAGACTCTGAGATGGTGGCCGAGGACGTCTGGGGAGCAGGGACAGCCATCCCTGAGGCCTCATCGTCTGGTGGCGAGGGGAGTGATGGGACAGGAGGGGGACTCTGGCTACAGCTCTGGCAGGAACACCAGCTCAGGGCTCACCCAGCTTCTCCTTCACCCAGGTGGACATGATCTCACTGGCCAAGCAGATCATCGAAGCCACACCAGAGCGGATTAAACGAGAGGACTTTGTGGGGCTGCCTGAGGCTGGAGCACCAATGAGGGAGCGGACAGGGGCCCTGGGGCTCAGCGAGACCATGTCCTGGCTGGCCAGCTACCTGGAGAATGTGGACCATTTCCCCAGCTCAGCCCCTCCCAGGTGAGCAGCTCAGGACGAAGCATCAGACCTATCAAAGCAAGATGGGAGCGGGAAGAGGGCTTTCCCACAGCCAAACTCCACTGCGGCTCAGGCCCTGGGGCCTTTGAGGAAAGGACTGGAATTGGCTGGGGACCCCTGAAGTCCCTCATCACACTCTGTTGCTGGAGGTCTGCCTTCACAGAGGTGCCCAGGTGAAAGAGGGGGGACTTCAGATGCCCCATGACCTCTCCTCCCTGTCCCCTACAGCGAACTACCCTTGGAGCGTGGGCGCCTGGCTGTCCCTCCAGCACCCTCCTGGGCAGAGTTTCTGTCCGCCTCTGCCAGCGGCAAGATGGAGAGTGACTTTGCCCTGCTGACGCTGTCGGATCATGAGCAGCGGGAACTGTACGAGGCAGCTCGAGTCATCCAGACAGCCTTCCGAAAGTACAAGGTCCGATGGCTGGGGGGCCCAGAGCATGAATCACAGCAGCTCAGGCCAGGGGAGATGGTGGGCTCCTGGCAAACCGAGGGACAGGTCAGATGGTGGCGGTTGGCAGTGTCCCAGTGGTGTGGGCCTCTGGGTGTTGACTTCCTTCTCTTGCCTCAGGGCCGGAGGCTGAAGGAACAGCAGGAGGTGGCAGCCGCTGTGATCCAGCGCTGCTACCGGAAGTACAAGCAGGTGAGCACTTTCTCCCTGGGAGGCACACCCACCAGTGTGTGCACACACTCACATCCACTGTGCCCAGCATCCAGAATGCTGCTGACGCCCTAACTCCCCTTCTCTCTCCACAAGCTGACCTGGATTGCACTGAAGGTATTAGGGCATGAGGTCTGGGTACAAGGTTGTCTGTAGGATTCAGCCTTTCCATGAGCCAAGAGCATGTGTATTACAGACTAGCACCAGCTGACTCAGGGGTGACCTGCAGGGGTCCGGGTCTCTGTTCTTCCACTTCAGCCCCTGTCCCTCCCCCCCCCACACCCCGTCTGCAGTTTGCACTCTACAAGAAGATGACCCAGGCGGCCATCCTGATCCAGAGCAAGTTCCGGAGCTACTACGAGCAGAAGCGGTTCCAGCAGAGCCGCCGCGCGGCGGTGCTCATCCAGCAGCACTACCGCTCCTATCGCCGCCGACCAGCGGGCACCCTGCCGGCCCGCAGCAAGTAGGCGGCCTGCAGTCCTCCGTGCCCGTGCCCCCCTGTCCGCAGACCAGCCCCAGCCCAGCTCCTGCCCCAGCCTGTCCCTGCAGGGACCCAGGGGCTGAGGGCAGGGGTTGCTGTGCCAGGGCCTCTCATCTTTTCCTCTTCCAGCAGAGGCTCCTTTCTCACCAAGAAACAGGACCAGGCAGCCCGGAAGATCATGCGCTTCCTGCGGCGCTGCCGACACAGGTGCTCCCTTCTCCGGCTGGGTCCCCGCCCCGCCCCCCCACACCCTCCCCCACAGCGGGCACCTGCGCCCCCCCCACACACACACACCGGGTCACATGGACAGGGCACTGACTCCCTCCCGGTCTCTCCACAGGATGAGGGAACTGAAGCAGAACCAGGAGCTGGAAGGGCTCCCCCAGCCCGGCCTGGCCACCTGACCTACGCCCCACCTTCCTCACCGCCCTGGGGGCCGCTTCTGGCAGTCTTAACCTGGAGAGGGCTCTCCGGGGGAGGGGAGACCCTGTCGGCAGCTGTTCCCACCCTCCACGCCCCCGCTCTTCGGCCCCCCCAGACCCGCCCTCTTCCTTGCATCTTCAGCCGTGACCTGCGGAGCCGTGCCTGCGCCCGCCTCAGCCCCCTCCTGACTTGCCTTATTTATTTGTTGGACGCGTCTCTGAATGTATCCGCCTCGGCCCCCACCTGACTCCGCATGTTGGCGTGTGTCCTCCCTCCCCCCGCGGCCCGCCTCCCCGACGCCCGCGGGCGGCCCCGGGCCGGGGAGGGGGTGCGGCGTGGGCGGGGTGGTCCCCGCGATGGGGGGGCCTGTACATACTGTAACATACAGAGTATAGTGAAGAATCTATTTACGGCGCCGCGGGGAGGGCCACGGCGCGGCGGGGGCCCCCGGCCGGCTCCACGAGCACTTTCTACTTGTGCATGGGCTTGGTTTCTACGAGTTGCCATTAAACATCGCTGCACCAGCCAGCCTCCGGCCTCTGTCTACGCGGGGCGGGGTGGGGCGCCGGGGCGGGGTGCTGGGTGGGGTGAGGTGGGGCGGGGCGGTTGCGGAGCTCAGCGCCTCCGACGTGTTTCCGGCCTTAAAGGCATTTCGCCCTTCCCTTTAAGACGCACCGCCCCTTCTCAGTCACTCCCAAGATGGCGGACCTACTGGGCTCCATCCTGAGCTCCATGGAGAAGCCACCCAGCCTCGGGGACCAGGAGTCTCGGCGCAAGGCCCGAGGTGAGGACCCTAAATTCACAACCGCCTTTCTTCGCCCGGTTCTCAGGACCGCACGCTTCCCTCCTTCGGACGGTGCCGCCGCCTCAACCTTGAAAGACCCCCCCCTCACAGGCCCCTACAGAGACCCCCAGAGTCCCTAAAAGGGCTGCCGGCCCGCCTGCTGTCCTGAGCGGCTCCTGATTGGCTGCCTGGAGCCCAGCGCCAGCCTCCCGCCTCTTTCCTACTGGCCTTCCGCAGTCCTTGCTTCCAGTTCGCCGGGGGGCCCGCCAGTCCGCCGCCGTCGTGCTCTGATTGGCTGGCTGCCTCCGTCCGCTCGGCTCTCCTCGCCTCCCCTCCGCCTAGGGCCGGCCTTGCGGGTCGGAGAGGGGCGTATCCGCCTCGCGAGTCCCCGCCCTCGTCCTCATTCCGATTGGGTGCGGGGCACGCCCGTCCGCTGATCCCTTCGCCCCTATTGGCTCCCTCCGCCTAGGGCTCTGCCTACGAAGTCTGGTCCGACCTTCCCCGGGCCCGCCCCACCTTCGGTGCTTCCGATTGGTGGCGGGGCCATCAGGGTGCTCGCGCCCCTCCTACTTGCTTTAACCCGGTCCCTTCCGTGTCCCCACCGTCCTTCCTCTTGGGCAACCCTGTCCCCGGCGGCCGATGGGAGGGACTGAGGGCGCCCTGGCCGTCCGATTGGTCGCCGGCCCCCCGCCCGGCTTCCCGAGCGGCCCCGGCGGGCTCAGGTCCCTGCGCGAACCGGGGCGCGCCGGGGCGGGGGGCGCGGAGCCCTCAGTCTGCGGCTTGCCTGCGTTGGTCACCCCAGGTTTGCGGGCCCTCTTAATGACGTGCCCCGGGAGGAGCTGTCAAGGGTCCTGGCCGGCCCCGCGCGGGGCTGGCAGCCGAAGAGGGACCAGTCAGCGAGGGGGCAGCCGCCGGCCCCCTAGGGCGCGGATCTGTGTTCTCCACCGACCCGGGACGGGGCACATGGACCGGGCCGTTGGAGACCACAGTTTCCTACTCCCCGCGGCAGAGGCTGGCCCAGGAAGCCGAGGTGCAGAGTTCAGGCACCTGCCCGAGGTCACGGTCTTACCAAGGGGGAGGGCTTTAAACCTGCCTGCGATTTTTCCTTTTTTGGCCTGCGTTCTTAACCTTCATCTTAAGGCACCTCCTCAGATGCAGAGGGAAGACCCAGACCAGTTAGAGAGCAGCCAGTGGTCAGGACGGTCAGGCCAGTCAGGTCTCTGGTGGAAAAGCCCCTGAGGTTAGAGAGGGGAGGCTGGCCAGCTGTCAGGCCCTGGAAGCTTAGAGTAACTGGGTGGGAGGTGAACAGGGACCCTACTGCAAGAAGCCCACCCCACAGTCTCGCCACGGTGGAGAAATTACATTCTGTGGTTCTCAGCACACACTAGAATGAGTACGTGAACCATTGAGCAACTCTTGACTCATGATGAGGCTTGGTGTGCAAGAGGAGGAAAAGCACTCCAGGCAGAAGGAACCACAGGTGCAAAGACGCTGAGTAGTTAGGGGAACAGGAAGTGGTCCAGGGCAGTTGGAGGGACTCTCACCTGTGGATAGGAGCAATTTGAGGTGGCAGGGGAGAGGGGACGGGGCATGAAGACCAGAGCTGGAGGAGCACTGTCTCAGCTCACCTTGGACACCTGCACTCCCAACGGGGCAGGTGCCAGACTCAGCACTTCAGCTTTGTCCTGTCTGCAGAAGTGAGAAGTGGGGGTGTTACCAAATATAGGAAGTTAAATAGTTTCCCCTTTCCTGTGTAGACAGCCTGACGGTAAGCTCTTGGAGGCCAGGGCTGACTATTCCCAGCTCACCAGCTGTCTCAGGTCTCAGACCCGCCCCCCCCCCCGGGGCGAGGGTGGGAAGGAGGGCCCAGCGTGATTCTCCTCATTGCTTCCAGTAAAGACTGAGGTCTTGATGGGCAAAACTTCGTGTCAGAGTTTGTGCCGCAGGGCCTGGCACTGCATGGGGCCCAGCCGCTCACCCTGCTCTCCTGTGGAGACCACCCCCAGGGGATGCAGGACCTCGACCCCTGTGACTCCGGCCTCATGCCGCCTTCTCTCCCCCCAGAGCAGGCTGCGCGCCTGAAGAAACTACAGGAGCAAGAGAAACAGCAGAAAGTGGAGTTTCGTAAACGGGTGAGCCCACGGGATGTGGCAGAGGGCAGCCTCACCCCGGACTCCCAGTGATTTAGAAGTGGAAGGTTGAGGACTCGGCTTGTCCCAAGTGTCTCCAGGGAGAAGCCTGGATGCCAGAGAAGGCGTGGGGGGCAAGGCCCGGTGCCCCAGGCTTGGGAGCTGGTGCAGTCACCTCATGTGTTCCTCTTCTGTCTCCCAAGATGGAGAAAGAGGTGTCAGATTTCATCCAAGACAGTGGGCAGATCAAGAAAAAGTTTCAGCCGATGAACAAGATAGAGAGGAGCATCCTGTGAGTGTCTCTGGGCTCCGGGAGGCGTGAGAGGGCCGGTGGCAGGGGACCTGGACCAGGGGCTGCTGGGCCCCTGGCGGCCCTACAGCCTCTCTCCTCCACCTCCCTTCCCAGACACGATGTTGTGGAAGTGGCCGGCCTAACGTCCTTCTCCTTCGGGGAAGATGATGAGTGTCGCTATGTAATGATCTTCAAAAAGGTGAAAGGCTCAAGCCCCCCCCGCCCCCACCCTCCCCTCTCTCCTTTGCAGCCTTCGCCTCCCATCCCTGGGTGGGGGGAGAGGCCTGGATGGGGTGGCATGCATGTGGAGCTTCCACCCCAAAGTGCCTTTATATGCAGGAGTTTGCACCATCAGATGAGGAGCTGGACTCCTACCGCCGGGGTGAGGAGTGGGACCCCCAGAAGGCTGAGGAAAAACGGAAGCTGAAGGTGAGCTCTGCAGGCAGCCCCACAGCCCCCCTCAGAGAGGTGGGGGCAGGCCCCTGAGCCCTGTGCCCCCACTCTGCACCCCCAGGAGTTGGCCCAGCGGCAGGAAGAGGAGGCGGCACAGCAGGGCCCGGTGGTGGTGAGCCCTGCTAGTGACTACAAAGACAAGTACAGCCACCTCATTGGCAAGGGGGCAGCCAAGGACGCCGCCCACATGTTGCAGGCCAACAAGACCTACGGCTGTGGTGAGGCACGGGTCAGGCGGGGGCGGGGAGGGGGTAGGGGGAGGCTGTGATCTAGGCTCCTAGCCCCCCCATGCTCCTCTCCCCCTGCTTGCCACCCCCAGTGCCCGTGGCCAACAAGAGGGATACGCGCTCCATCGAAGAGGCCATGAACGAGATCCGGGCCAAGAAGCGCCTGCGGCAGAGTGGGGAAGAGTTGCCACCCACATCCTAGGCACCACGGCCCCCAGGGGCAGGGTGGGGGGTGGGGGGATCGGCTGCTGCTACTAGAACCCATCCTGGAGCCCCAGCTCCACACCGCCCCGGACAGCCGTGTCTCTGGCTTGGGGGGTCCGGTGTGTGACGTGTCACTGCTGGAGCTTGGACGAGTGTACTGCATGTGTGAGTGCAAGTGTGTGAGTGTGCGAGTGTGCAGGTGGGTATTTAACATGTATTATTCTTTTTCCTTGGACTGTCTTCCCCATGAAAGGGGGCTGGGATGACTTCACATTCAATAAACACTGTTGGACCTGATGTCGGGGTTTGTGAGCAGAGATGGGTGGGCCCGGGGGAGGAAGAATGTGTTAGGCCCGACGGCGTAAGGTGGTTCTTGGAACGGCCCAGGGATGGCCAGCTGCCACGCTGTCCCCCAGGTTATGGGAGGAGGCATTCGCTGAGCACGATTGCTGGATGCCCAGCTTTGGCTCCGGGCTCCAGCACTTCTCCACTGTCACCTGAGGCACGGGGAACTTTCTGTGCCTTAGTTTCCTCACATGTAAGGTGGAGAGGAACAGTAACTGACGACGTGGTTTCAAAGATTACATGGGTCCACACATCAGGCATCTACAGGGGTCCCAGATCCCAAAAGCTCCGCAGCGGTGTGGGTGGCTCTGGTTCCCCGTCCTCCCCCACGGGCAGCTTCCTGAGCAGGAGCACACAGCCTTAGACCTGCAGCACTCACAGATGCATGGAGCTGATGCGGCCACCCCTCAAGAGGTGTGCACACCACTGGTCCCTGCCCTCCAGAGTGAACCCCACTTCCTCTGTGACCGGCCCGCCCCTTCTTCCGTGTCCCAGCAGGTTACTGTGTGTTCCCCTCCTGCCCCCACCTCTCCACCTCCTGTCTGGCCTGGCGGCCCGCACCCCCTCCATCCCACCAAGGAGCACACCAGCACACTGCTGCCTCAGTTGCCACCACTGTTTTATTTCCCAGGGAAGGGCTTGAGGGCCCAGATGGGTCCCATGGGGTCTTGGGGCGTCCAGCTTCTCACTTGGCCTTCGGGTTACGGAACTTGCGTCCAGCAAAGACAGCCTTGTCCCCGAGAGCCTCCTCAATCCTAGAAGGTGGACAAAGTCAGCTGTGCCTTCCAACCCACTAGTCCTGGGCTCTCTACCTCCAGGCCCACTGCACGCCCCATACCTCATGAGCTGGTTGTACTTGGCCAGCCGCTCCGAGCGGCAGGGAGCACCAGTCTTGATCTGGGGAGGATAGGGAGTTGTCAGGGTTGCCTGGGGCTGGTGGTGGGGGCGGCCTGGCCCTGAGGGAGCCTGCATGTGGTGGTGTCCCCCTTGGGGCCCCAAGCAGACTTGGTCAGGCCCTTGGAGCCCAGAGTACCTGCCCTGTGCAGAGCCCCACGACGAGGTCGGCGATAAACGTGTCCTCCGTCTCCCCGGAGCGGTGGCTCACCATCACCCCCCAGCCATTAGACTGAGCCAGTTTGCAGCTGGGAACAGGACACTCGATAAGGCCTCAGAGGGAGCACGTGGGGTGGGGGTGGGGCTTCTCCCTTGGGTTTGGGGCAAGAGGTCACATGGGAGGGGGGATGCCTAAGTCTTCCAGGAGGTGGGACAGAAGGGGAGAGCCTTGATTTTGGACGTGGGCTCCTGAGATGCCCACCAGAAGGAGAACACAATCAAGGAGAGAGCAACTGTGGGGGAGGGTAGAAGTGGGGCACAGCAGAGTCAAGGGGGCAAGGCCCAGGGGTTGGGGAGGGTGGTGAGGCTGAGCTGAGGAGGGGGGCACTCACGCCTGGATGGACTCAGTCACGGAGCCGATCTGGTTGACCTTCAGCAGCAGGCAGTTGCAGGCCTTCTTCTCCACGGCCTGGGCAATCCTCTTGGGGTTGGTGACTGTGAGGTCGTCCCCCACAATCTGGATGTTAACCCCCGAGAGGAATGAGGTCCAGGTGGCCCAGTCGTCCTGGTCAAATGGGTCCTCGATGGAGACCACTGAAGTGGGCGGCAGAGGAGTCAGGTTAGAGGGCTAAGGTGGGGGCCGAGGCAGTGGCTGTGGAGGCGTCACGTGTGGAACGGCCACCAGGGTCTGGGGCAAAAGACTGGGGCACCCGGGGGGCTCACCAGGGTAGTTCTTGATGAAGCTCTTATACAGCTCGCCCAGCTTCTCCCCACTGATGTGCCGAGCAGGGTCATCAGGTGACTTGAAGTCCAGGTCGTACTTCCCGTTGCGATAGAACTCAGATGCTGCCACGTCCATGCCAATCACCACCTTGTCTGGGTAGCCAGCGGCCTGGATGGCCGTCTTCAGCAGCTCCAGGGCTGGGAGGGGACAAGAGGGCACCTGAGGCTCTAGGGCACATGGTCCCTGCAGCCCAGCCTCCACAGGGACCCGGGCCTCCATGCTGCCCCGCGTGCTCGCACTGACCCTCATTGTTCTCCAGGATGTTGGGTGCGAAGCCGCCCTCGTCCCCCACGTTGGTGGCATCCTTCCCATACTTGGCCTTGATGACACCCTTGAGGTGGTGGTAGACCTCGGCGCCGATACGCATGGCTTCCCTGAAGGAGCTGGCTCCCACGGGCAAAATCATGAACTCCTGCATGGCCAGCTTGTTCCCGGCGTGGGAGCCCCCATTGATGACATTGAAGGCCTGGCAGGGGGAGAGGGATTGGGCTCAGACCCCCAGGCCCCAGGCCTGGGCCAGTGGGGAGGGTTCCGGTGGAACTCTGGCTTCCCAGATTGCCCACCGGATGGTCTAGGGTGAGTCCTCTTAGTCCCCAGAGTCTCTTTTCCCCATTTCTGTAAGACAGGGATACTGCCTGCTTATTCGCAGGCTCTCCTGCAGAGAATCTGAGGAACGGACAGTCTGGGCCTTAGCATGGCCTGGTCTGTAACAGCTGGTGACACTACCCTAGCCCCACTCTGAGGACCTTCCATGAGGTCTGTGAGCTTCCTCCCTGCTCCCTGCAACCCTGTTCCCTGGGGACGGTGACCATACCCGTTTTACAGACAAAGAAATGGAGACACACAGCAGTTATGTAGTCCCCTGAGGTCGGACAGGAGCAAACACGCAGGGCCAGCCACTCTCCAGAGCCCCTGCTCTCATCCCACCCGCCCAGTCAGGAGACATGCATTAATGTGACAGCTGACCGAAGATTCAAAGGGTCTCCATAAACAAGGCCCGGGTTGGACGAGGACCGAAGAGGACACTAAAGACGTGCCCAGCCCCCGGCACAAAGCAGTGCCCAACCTGACTCAGGAGCTGGGGCCCAGGCAGGACCAGCAGCTCGGTGATGCCTGAGTCTGGCCCTGGAATGTGATGGGACGGGCTTATGCCAAGGGGAGCTCGGATTGTGGGAAGGAGGGAGGGGCCAGAGCTGCAGGAGAGGTTCCATCTCAAGAAACCCTGTTTTTGGAGCTGGGTCTGAAGTGTAGACCTTCCTGGGGTTGCTCCACTGGCTCCCAGGAGGGGCACTCACAGGGACGGGCAGGACTAAGTCAGGGTTCCCGGCGAGGTCTGCGATGTGCCGGTAGAGTGGGACCCCTTTCTCTGCCGCTCCAGCCTTGCACACAGCCAGGGACACACCCAAGATGGCATTTGCCCCGAACTTGGCTAGGGGACACAAGCACAGAGAAAGTGTGAAGGCTTCTCCCCCAGGGCCTGGGGTCACCCCACAGAGGACCCGGAACACCACTGCCCTGAGCATGAGGGGGGCGTTGACGGGTCTCTCCCCAGCAGCCAGAGGGGCTCTGGGAGCCCCCTGCCCGGGGAAGGTGCCAGCTTCGCATCTGTGGCCACAGCCAGGCCTGGACAGCAGGCACCAGGAAATGCCTGTGCAATGAATAAAAAACCCAGCCAGCCACCATGTGCCCCAAAGCGCGGGCCAGGGAAATAATCCCGGGGTCACTCCCACCCCTGCCACAGCCCATCCCTTCCCCCGGCCCCAGCCCCCAACTCACACTTATTCTCTGTCCCATCCAGCTCAATCATGAATTTGTCAACTTTCTCTTGATCCACCACGCTGAGTTTCTGGAAAGAGAGGTTGGAGGGGGAGGGAAGAGCAGAGGTCACGTTGCTCAGGACTCAGGGCATGTGCCAGAGGAGGCACAGGTGCCTGGGGGGGGACAGGATGGCTGGGCAGCAGGGCTGCAGGGCAGGGAGGCAGGCTCCCTCTTGCCTTTTCCAGCAGAGCAGGGCCTAGGGTCTTGTTGATGTGTTCCACAGCCTTGAGGACACCTAGAGGAGCGGGGGGGGGGGGGGGGGGGGGGGGGGGGGTGTTGGCGGTCAGAAAGTCAGAAATCGGATTCCATCAGGCATCTTCCCGGGGCCCCTGCTCCTTGAGGGCTCTGGCTGGGAACACAGATCCCAACGCCCCCCATGTGCATAGGCTCCTCCCGCGGTGGTCCTCCCTCACCTTTCCCTAGGTAGCGGGACTTGTCTCCATCTCTCAGTTCCAGGGCTTCGTAGATACCAGTGGAGGCTCCGCTGGGCACAGCTGCTCGAAATCGGCCTGGGCGGGCAGAACAGGAACGTCATCCAGGGCCCCCGGTACCCCCACAGGGCCGAGGTGGGCTCTCTGCGTCCAGGGGCAGGGGGTCTCCTTGTCCCGGTCCAGGAGCCAGGCCTGAGGAGCAAGGCCTGGGGAGGACTCTGGGGAAGGGGACCCCAGAGAAAGGAGAGGGCATGGGGCCTGTGGGCTGGGGTTTCGCAGGGCAGAGCAATGCTGGGAACCATGATACCCTTGGCCGTGTGCAGGTCCACCTCTACCGTGGGGTTGCCCCTGGAGTCCAGGATCTCCCGGGCGAAGATTTTCTGCATGGCCATGGCTGCAGAAGAAGAGGTGTGACTGAGTGTGGATAGTTGATCCCTCAAGGAACCCGAAATCCCTTGCCCTTTAAGAGTCTTCCCTACCCCAAGAAGGCAGGTGCTGGAGCTAAAAATATCCCACAAAAAGGTCACAGCCTAAAGAGGCAGGCGCAGCCCCCTCCCCCACTCACAGCAGCTCCAGTTCCACCTCCATCCTCAGGGTCCGCAGCCTCTCCCCTAACTGGTTCCCACAGGTCTCTCTGGACCCCCATCACCCACAGAGTGCACTTAGGCCTCCTCCCTTTCAGGGAAGCACTCGGCTCTCCGTGGCTTGCCAGCCCCAGACCCTCTTCTCTCTTCTGGTTGTCATCTTCCTCCAAATCCACGGGGACCCCAAATCCCCCACTAGGCCCCAACTCCCTCCCCTCCTCCACCCACCTCTGCCTATGGCTCCTCATGGTCTTACACTCTCCTTCCCTGTCCTTGGTACCCCCATCCTGCTCACTCCCACCCTTCCAAGTCTCTCTCAAGCACCCCTGTCCTGGAAGGTAGAAAAAGCTGACACCTCTCCCAACTTTGTCCAAACCAGCACCCACCCTCACCCTTCACCACCCCATCCTCTGGGACTGGAAGACTCAGCAGACCTGGGATGTCTCCGCTGGGGGGGGGTCGAGGTGAGCTCTGAGCCTAGGTGGCAGCTGGGACAGTGTCAGCTCACCCCCTCAGGCCAGGCATTTATCTCCTAGCCACCCGACGCCCCGGCCAGCCCCGCCTCTCCCTCTCCTTCCTCCCCCTCCACACTGGGCTGGCCGCCAAGTGCCCACTGCAGCCTAATGCGGGAGCCTTTGGCCCTGACACCTGCCCCCTTCCCAAAGGTCAATGACGACCCCTCCTTCCTCTCTGCTCCCCAATAAAAGCCCCCACATTCAATTCCAGCTCTGGGGAGGGTCCTGGGAGGGCCTTCGGATTGGGGGTCTCTCCCCTGGCCAGGGTTATACGCCCCCTTTGCAAAGGTTAAAGTGGAACTTGTGCCTTTTAGCAAAGGCCAGCGGTAACCCGAGCCGGGCAGGGCATGGAAGAGGGGCTGTAGGATTGATGTCCATACATGCTTGGCTCCCTGGGCAGGCGCCCCCAGGAGGAGGAGGGCGGGGGATGGGGGCAGTGTGTGTGTCTGGGCAAGCGCTGAGGTCCACCTCGAATTCCCCATGCAGGGAGGCGAGAGAGTCTCACCTCTCAGGGTCCTCATGACGGCCTCCCGGGCCGCCGGCTCTCCCCAGCGCCCCGGGCCAGCAGGGGGTGGGGGAGGGGGCGGGGAGCCCGATTTAGACGGGCGCTCAGCCTTGGCGCGGCGCCCTGCCCGGGGCGCTGGGACAGCACTTGCCGCCCAGCTCATGGAGCGGCGGTCGGGAGCCCCTCTCCCAGCCGAGCGGGGGATTTGGCGACCCCGGCCCTACCCGTGGACGGTGCTCCTTGACCAGGGCTCAGAATGAATGGCGGGGCGGGACGGAACCGGAGGGGGTGGTCCCTGCGGTCTGAGCGGCGGGTCTGGGGGCGACGCGGGGTGCGCCCCGGCCCGGGACGCGTGGGCACCTCGGGGCTCCGGCCTTGCCCCCCCACGCCCGCCGGCTCCGGCCGCGCCCTCCCGGACTTTTCCACCCCGGGGTCGGGGGTGCGGCGGGCAGAGGTCAGCAGCCAGCGGGCGGGGAGCGCCGCCACGTGCCCGAGCGCGCCCCGCCCGAGCGGCCGGGTGACTCAGCGGCGCGGCTGTCGAGGAACGGGCTCGGGGGGCGTGGGGGGCCGGGGGCGGCCCTCCCCACGACCGGAAGCGGCCTAGACCCTCGGCAGCCCCACCAGGGCGGCCGCGGGACCCTGCCCTTCCCTCCCTTGCCCGCGGGGCGCCCGGCGAGAGCCACGCGCAAGGCTTCCGAGCACAAGTTTCCCCGAAAAGAAGAAGAAAGAGCCCGAGGGGCCCGAGCGGGAGGGGACTTTCCCCCTCTTGGAAAAGTTGCAAATCTGGCCACCTCCCCGTGTTCTTCCGCCCCGAGAAGTAGTCCCGCCCCTGCCTCCCTTCGCCCAGTGACCTCGGCCGCGCCGGGCCAAGGGGCACGGCCGGTGACCCGAAGTGCTGGCAGCGGGGGGCGGGAACGTGGGGCTTGGGCCTGCCTGGGGGGGGGGCTGCTCCTGCACGTGTCTGTCGGGCAGATACTGGAGACACTCGTGCCCCCCCTTCCCGGTGGACGCCTTGGACTCTGAGGGCGGCCGGGCCCGTCTGTCCCCGCGACCCGGGGCTCCCGCACGTCGTGACTGAATAAAATCGAGAGCGAGCCGCGTGCCCGCCCCTTCCGCCTCGCGGGAGACACGTCTCCGTCCCGCCCGCCTCTGGGGGGGTTGGGTGCCGCCGCGCGCACCCCGCTCCCGCGCCGCGGGCCGCCGGCCCCAACCGCCCCGCGCCCTCCCGCCCTCCCGCCCGGCCCGGCGCAGGCGCGGACGCACGCGCCGCCGCCGCCGCTCCTGCGCTCCCGCAGGGGTGGGGGAGGGGGAGCCGTTCCATTTAACCCTGAGCGCCCCGCACCCCCCGCCGGCCCGGCGCGCGGCTCGCCCGTCCGCCGGCTTTCGCATCCTTTCCTCCCTCCGGCTCGCTCCCTTCCCCGGCACCACAGTCCCGTTTGTATTCAAGGCGAAGCGGAGCGGGCCCTGACCCGAACTTCCCCTGCCACCCGCACTCCCCCCAACCACCATCACCCCACCCTCCATCCTTTTACAGAGCTTTCCACCCAACTCTGCAAATTTTGCAATAGGGGGAGGGATTTTTAAAATCGTCTTTTGCAAAGTTCGGTATCTGGGCAGGCGAGGGGGGAGGGAGGAAAGGGAGCAGGCCCCGCCCCTGCCGCCCTTTGCAAATAAAAATCTAGGGGGGGGGGGAGGAGCAGGAAGTGGCGGTGCGAGGGCTGCTGCACAGCGAGCAGAGCCGCGGTCCGGACGGCAGCGCGTGCCCCGAGCTCTCCGCCGCCCCCCGCCCGCCAGCCCGAGGCCCCGAGCCCAGTCCGTGGCCCCCGCAGCAGCCCCGCAGCAGCCCCGCAGCAGCCATGGCCGGCTGGAACGCCTACATCGACAACCTCATGGCGGACGGGACCTGTCAGGACGCGGCCATCGTGGGCTATAAGGACTCGCCCTCCGTGTGGGCCGCCGTCCCCGGGAAGACCTTCGTCAACATCACGGTAGTACCGGGCCCGCGCGCCCCCGGGGCACCGGCCGGCTCGGGGCGGGGGCGGTCGGGGCAGGGCGGCCGAGGGCCGCGACCGGGTCCTCGCCCGGAGGCGGCGGACGGCGAGCGCACTTGAACAGGCCCCCCGAGGTCCCCGGTCCTCGCTCCGGGCGGCGGCGGCGCCCATCCCTCCCGCCGCCCCTCTCTCCCCGCCGGGGCGTTACATCCGGGGCACAGGGCGGGGAGGGGCGCGCCGCCCGGTGCGGAGGCCCACTTCCGCCTGGTCCAGGGCGGGGCGGGCAGGCGCGGCGGGTTACGCCGGGGCCGGGCACCAGGCGGGAGCGGGGACCCCGGCCCCGCCACCATTGTTCCTTTTCGGTCTCCTCTCCCCGCCCCTCCCCGCGGGAGGCCGCCCGGCCGCCCCGGCCCCCGCCCCGCCCCGCCCGGCCCCGTTACGGAGGGCGAGGCCGCCCCACGCCCCCCCAAGTCGGCGCGCCGCGCGCGCCGCGCTCCCTGAGCCCCGGCCCGGAAGTCCCCTTGCCCTCCCTTCCCGCCATCCGGCGGGGCCCGGCGCGGGGGAACTTTGGGAGAAGTTGCAGGGCCGCGCGACTTGTGGAAGGAGGGATGCCTGCCGCCGTCCCCATCACCACCTCCCCTGTCCGCGCTGCCCGGAAGTGGGGAGGGGGAGCGGAAGTGCGGGAGGGGGGGGAAGGGGATTTCCGGGCGGGAGGGGACCGGATGTGGGGGTTTGGGGTGTTCGGGGGAGGGGAGAGGTTCCCTGGGGTCCGTGGACCCGGGTCTGGCCGGCCGCAGTCCCGCACCCCCGTGCCAACTTGGCCAACTTTCCCGGAGGGCCCCCGGGGTCGGCTCGCAGGTCTGGGGACCGCACCCCTGCCCTGGACTCGGCGCCCGGAGACCCAGGCGTCCGGGCCCCTTGCGGCTCCTGCAGAACCTTTGACCAAATAAGGACAAAGTTGCCTCCTGCTCCGCCCGCCCCCTCCCTTCCCCTCCACGCTTCTGCTTTTCCTGGAGGAGCGTGGTGCGCGTCCATGGGCTCCCCGGCTCTGCCATGCCACTGTCCGCTCTGGCTTCGCCCCCACCACCACCCCCCCCCCGCCCCGTTCCCTGGGATATGGTCTCCCGTGTCTCAGCAGTCTCTTAGGAGTTTGTCGGTTTCCACACGTGTGCACAAAGCAGACGGCATACACCCCATGTGGGGCGCGGTGCAGGGCAGGGGGAAACCCGGGAATCCTGACCCTGACGGCTGCTGCCTTCCCCTTGCAGCCAGCTGAGGTCGGTGTCCTGGTTGGCAAAGACCGGTCGAGTTTTTTCGTGAACGGGCTGACACTGGGAGGCCAGAAGTGTTCTGTGATCCGGGACTCGCTGCTGCAGGATGGGGAGTTTACTATGGACCTTCGTACCAAGAGCAGCGGTGGAGCGCCCACTTTCAACATCACTGTCACCATGACTGCCAAGAGTGAGTTTCTGTGACCCCTGACTGCCTCCCGGCCTCCGATGTCCCCTCATGAACCTGTTAGCCTCTGGGGTTTCCTTTGTGGCTCCCCAGTATGAGGAGATCACAGGGCCGCTGGGTGCTTCCTCCACTCCTCAGTTCCTCGTCTCCTAATAGAACTTGAACTGCATTACCTCTTCTGTTCCTTCCTGGCCTGAGCCTTCTGGGGGGCAGAAACCCTGATTTCTGGGAAAGGGTAGACTGATGGTCAGAAGACCGGGTGTCTTCTCAACTCTGTTAGGCCTTGGGGTAATAAGCCCCACTGTGCTTATTATTCCGAGCCTGAATCCCTGGTCCCTAAATTAGTTTCACCCGTTTCACCCTCTGGAGCCCTAAGCTTGATTCTCTCTCCTGAAAAGCCCCATTGTTTCAAAGTGACTGACAGCCTGCCTGTGTGTTGGGGGAGTTGGGAGAGAGGAGGTTGGGTTACAGCCCCCAGGGCTGGACAGCTGCTCAACAGCTGGCAGGGGGTGGGTTGTGACACCTGGGTCCTAGCCTCCATTCTCTTTCCTCCAGCGCTAGTCCTGCTGATGGGCAAAGAAGGTGTCCACGGTGGTATGATCAACAAGAAATGTTATGAAATGGCTTCCCACCTGCGGCGTTCCCAGTACTGACCTCGTCTGTCCCCGCCCCCTACCACTCCCCACTGCTTTTGCACCCCTCTCCTCCCCATACACACACATACACCATTTTTATTTTTTGGGCCATTACCCCACACCCCTTATTGCTGCCAAAACCACATGGGCTGGGGGCTGGGGCTGGATGGACAGACACCTCCCCCTACCCAAACCCCTCCTGTGTGTGGTTGGAAAACTTTTTTGTTTTTTGGGTTTTTTTTTTTTTTTTTTTTTTTCTGAATAAAAAAGATTCTACTAACAAGGTGCTGTGTGGTTTGGCCTGGGTGTCGGGGTGGACAGTTCCCATGACCTGCCACCGCTATCTTGGCTGCGGGTTAGGGAGTCAAGGGCACTCCAAAGTCTAGGCATTTGGGCTTCTTGAGTCCTGCCCAGGGGGTAAAGCAGCACCTGCCAGAGGCCCACCTGGTCAGGTGGCACAGCCCTAGGTCTTGGTAGATAATGGAAAAGAGCTGGACAAGAGAATGGGTCCAGGCCTGCGGGCAAGGCAGGACCAGTTGAGTCATCCCTGTGTGGGTGGGGCTCCCCCTCTCTGAGTCACAGTATATGCCTGCTAGGGCTGTCCCCATGGCTACAGGTTCTCTCCCAGCACTCCCCTGCCCCTTTGTGGCAAAAAGCGGGAGGGGGGGTGCACATTCCCCAAAAAGATAAGTAGTTCACCTGCCTGAAAATGATCTCACCCTTCCTTAGTTCACAAAAACAGTTTTATTTACTGAGTAAGTGAAGACCTCAGGCCCTTTACACCCCCAACCCCCTCAAAAGGATGGGGCTGGATAAAGGAGCAACCTGGGGCAGAAGGTCCCCTGTCCCTCAGCACAAGAGGAGAGGCTCAGGGGCTGTGCAAATAGGTCACAGGAGGTGTGGGGAGGGGATGAGGGGGGACATTAGACCAGGATGGCAGCTGAAGAAGATGGAGGGGAGGAAGGGGGATCTGTTGAAGACCCTGGGAAAACAAGAGCGGTAGGAGCTAGGGAGCCAAAGGAACTCGGAAGTGGGGGGCTAGAGCCCAGAAGTGGGGTCCGTTCTGAAGCAGGCTGGTCCCTCAGCTCCCCTTCCTCATCACCCTCTGGCCCCTGTGTCTCTTCCTCCTCTTCCTCATCCCCTGGGCCCCGGTGGACAGGCTGCTTGCAGATGGGACAGGTCTTCCGGGTCTGGGTGAGCCAGGGGTCCACACAGCGGCTGTGGTAGGCTGCAAGGGGCACACGGTGAAGCACCTGGCACCTGTGGAGGGGTGGGGGTGGCGGCGGTGGTAGCAGGAAGTGAGGGCCTCACCATGAGAACAGGGCAGTACTCGCAGCTTGTCCCCATCCTCATACTCATCCAGGCAGATGGCACACACATCATACTGGTCTCCTGGGGAGGAAAAAAAGCCCTTCACTGAGCCATCCCGGAACCCCAAATCACTCTGGGAGAGCTGAACCATACCAGGTACCCCCCCCCCCCCCCCGCTGCCCCTACAGAGCCCACAGAAGAGCTAAGAATGGGCAGGGTGAGGCCAGAATAGGACATGAAGAATCTGGGGTTAGAAGGGACCAGCAAAGGTAAGAAGGGAAGTGGGTTTCTTGTGGGGAGAAAGGGAGTGGGAGGAGCGGAAGTGGGGGGCAGGGTTTCTACTGTGGCCTTATATGGGCACTGAGGCTCCAGGGCCTGGACACCCCTCCCCTCCTCACCTGCTGCTTCCTTCTCACACCACCTCCTCCCCACCTTCCATGTGTCTGCTCTCTTCACCCCCTCCCTTAGGGGCAAGGTCAGTTCTCCAGCTTCCCACCCCCTCACTATTCTGTTACTCATCCGTGCTTTCCTCACCCTGTTCTGTTCCTGTCCTGTCCTCCCCAAGTGTATGAGTGAAGAGGAGGGAAGCTGGCACCCCAGGCCAACACCTTCTGCCATCCTCACCCCTGGTCCCCTGAGCTCAAAACTCCCTCAGAACCAGGCGAGCTGTGGGAAGGGCCCTGCCTCTCCCCACATCTCTCACCCTTCTGATAGTCATGTGTAGGAATCTGTTTCAGTTGCTCTTTGGACAGTCGATTCCGCTGGAGCCGCTTCCGGTGCTGGATACAACGAACTACCTGGGTAAAGGAGGTGTGGACAGATCTGATTTAGGGAACAAAACTGGGCAAACCCAGTATGGAGCCCTGCCCCCCTCCACCTCCCATGCATGGATTCAGTCTGGCTTTAAAAGGCCTCAGCTCTTCCCATCACTCTCTGAGCTACTCACCATCACCGCTCCCATGGCCAGAACGAGCAGTCCCACAATCCCTGTGAAGGGGATGAGGTAATACCCCAGAGGGAAGCTATTGTCTGGAACCAGAAGCACCCGAGCCCTGGGGAAAGAAGGCCAGGATCAGAGGAGCAGGAAAGGCAAAGGGACAGGGTGACTGGTGCTGGATGAGGCCCATGGGCAGGGGGTGGGGTGGGAGGAAAGTCTAGAGGCAGAGGATGAAGGCCTGGGGCTGGGTGGCCAGGGCTCCAGGCTGGCTGGGAAGGACTGAAGAAGGAAGAGTGGGAAGGAGGGTCCCGTCCTACCCCTTCTCGTAGACAAACAGGGCACGCAGGTACTCAGAGCTCCTCTCCCCGATAAACACAGACGGGATCCAGATCTGCTGCTGGATTTCCTCTGCGGGGATCAGGGCATGACGCTGTGGACCTGACCCCCCTACTCAACTCCTTCGCTAAGCCTGGCACTAGCTCTTTGGCTCCATCTCACCCAAAGGACTGACTTGTTTTCCCCAAGCTCTCAGCCACACCTCCATCCCCGGCCCCATCCCAGCCTGAGCTCTACGGAAATCCCAGCTGTCTGGATGCCCGCTCCCCCACACCTTACCACTATTCCACACCATGTTCAGAAGCTCGTTGGAGTTCACGTTGTGGACCACAGCTGCGCCATACCCGGCCTTCTGAGCATTCAGGACCTAGGGAGACGAGGCAGGAGATGAGGGGCCATTGTGGCCCTGGCCTCCCTGCATCCCGGTGCCTCAGGTCACCCTCAGCTTCCCAGCTCCCCCTCCATAGTCAGCAACCTTGAGGTCAAAGTTGCAGTCGAATCTTCGAAGCAGTGCAATAAACACTGACCCGTTGACCGGGGCTGGGGGTGGAGGGGCAATGGGGCTGCAGGCATTGGCTGGGTGAGCCTCCACAAGGAAGCCCTGGGGAAGAGAAACAAACAGCAGTTGGATTCCATGTCCGCAGGTTCCACTCCCCACAGGGGCCCACCTAACATACTGGCTCCCCCCCACTGCACATACTCTGCCCCTCACTCCTTCACCCTGGAGCATCCGGCCCCACTCAGAAGTCCACCTCCTGAAGATGCAAGTGCCTCAAACGATAGCCCTTGGCCAAACCCCCCATCACCCCTCTCCCTGTCCCACACTCCAAGCTAATTCAGATTCTTCGGCCTTCAGTTTCCCATGTTGTAAGCCAATTCTCTGCTCAGCCGGGTCGCTCCCTGGCAGGCTCTGTTCCCCGGGCCCCTCCCCAGCACACACTCCTACAGGACACACTCCCCTCTGTTAGGAATACAGCAAGAGCCCCCAAACGGAGTCACTTGTGCTAAGCCCCACAGCACCAAACTGAGACTTAAAAACCTAACTGAAGTACAGATTCGGCCTCCCCCAAGAACAGAATTGTAAACCAGCCCATCTGGAATCACCTGCTCAGATCTCGCGAGGTCAGCTGCCCAACAGATCCTTGCCATCCCTCTCAGGAAGACCATCTCGCTACGGTCAGTTCTACCACTAGCATAAACTTACTTGTCCTGCCACCTCGTGCCTACAAAAGTCTGTCATTTCCGTACAGCTCTTCGAAGCTCCTTTCTATCTGTTAGACAGGATGCTGCCCGATTCACGAACTGTTGACTAAAGCCAATAAGACCTTGAAAATTCCCACACTGGCAGTGTTCCTTTGTTTCTTTCTTTCCTACCACGTTCGATTGCTCAATCATCCAACCACCCTTCTTGCTAACAACTACACTAGTCAGTTGGGCACCTATGGCCCAACTGAGTTTTTGCTTTAACACAACAGACTTGATGCTGAAGTATTACAAAACCACTAAAATAACTTGATTCTTACAATAACCTCGAGAAAACCTCCCTCAACCCTATTTACAGTAACACATACCAGGCTGCAGAGAGGTCATAGAACCATATAACCCTAGAGCTGGCTCCAGAGATCCTGCTGACCCCATGCCCACCTGTCATCGTAGTCTATTTCCAGCGCCCCTCCACCAGGCTCACGGTTCCGGGGGGCAGACTGTCTTCTCCCACCAGATTCCGAATTCCATCCTACCTGCGCTCCTGCACCTGTACTTCCTACACTGCGTCAAGCCCCTGCGAGGGCAAAGGGCTGCCCTAATCCCCTTCCCCGCCCACAAGAGAGGATGTAGGGAAAAGGGTCAAAAGGAAAGCAATCACCTGAAGTCCCTCCTGGCTCAGGGCAGCCCCAAAGAGAGCTGGTAGGTCTGCAAAGTCCATGCTGGCATTGTGGTCGGAGGTCTGCGGACAGGAGAGCCCGTGTTCCGCCAGGAGTCTGCAGTCCCGCCCTCCGGCGCCCCCTCCCCGCGCGGGGGACGCCCCCCCTGCAGCCCCGCCCCCGGCGCCCCCTCCCCGCGCACCGGTCCCCAGACTCACCGCTCTGATGAGCGCCCGCGCGGGGGACGCTCCCCACAGCACGGCGGCCACGACCACAGGAAGCGGGAAGGCCGCGGGGAGCATGGCAGCGACGAGGGGATCCCGAGGACGCCGCGTCCCGGCAGCAGCGGCACAAGCGGGGTTCCGCGCCCTCTCCGTCCCCCTTCAGAATCCCAGGGGTCCGACCACCCCCAGGCCCCGCTTCCCAGCTACATGGGGGCGCGGGGGTCGAACCCTGGGTCCGGGAGCGGGGTCCCCAGCCCGGCCCGTGGAGCAGGGAAGGAGACACCAAACAGATCCTCCGCGGGCGCAGGGACAAACCCGGGAAGGGGGCCCGGAAGCCCGCACAGGTGACAGGAGAACTTCTGGCAGGGTGGGGAACCCCCGGGAGGCGGGACTTCCGGGCAGGTGAACTGTCTTCCTCGCGGCTGGAAAAGGGCTTCCGGGAAAGAAAGTCAGGCCGCCTCCGGCATTGGGCGCTCAAGAGGAAGGACTTCCGGTCCTGAAAGGCCTGTCAAAGGAAAGGTTGGGAGTGGAGGGAGGGTGGGTGGAGGGAGTGCCTCTGCAGATGCAGCGAGCGCCCAAGCCCCAGCAGACGACCTAGTCGTTCCCCCTCTGACGCCCGGGATCTCGGAGCGGTCCGATTTACAAACCTCTCCACCATCCCGGGCCCGCCGCCGCCGCGGCCGCGGTACCTTCCGGTCTCGCGAGAGTCCTCGCCACACTTTCCCTCCCACCCTCCGAATGCTCGCTGCGTGCTATCGCGAGAGACACCCTCTTTCCCCACCCCATACCCAGGCCAACCTCCACACCTCGCTCTGGCTTCCCAGGCTCACTCTGTCTCGCGAGATCTCCTGACACCCTCTTATTTTCCCGCGAGTCCAATCCCGTGAAAACTGCGTCTAAGCTCTGGCTTCCTGAGCCGGCCACACCCCTTCCCGCTCCCCTCCTGGAGGCCCCGCCTCCGGCTCCGCCTTTCTCCCGGCCGCCTTTGCGCCGCGCGCCTGCGCCTGCGCCGGCTTCCAGCTGGAGCTGGACCCGAGAGCCGGAGGGGCGTGCGCGCGCCCTCGGCCCTGTTGCGCGCGCGGTGTCACCTTGGGCGCGAGTGGGGCCGCGCGCGCACAGGACCCGGCGCCGAGGGCCACTGAGCGGCGATGGCGGCGACGGCGAGTCCTGGGGCCGGCGGGGTGGACGGGAAGCCCCGCACCTCCCCTAAGTCCGTCAAGTTCCTATTTGGGGGCCTGGCAGGGTAAGCTCGGGCCCCGGGGCCGGGAAGGGAGGAGGAAGGGCCGGTTGCAAGGAGTCGGGCCCGCTTGGGATTCGGGTGTGCGGCACGGGGTCAGCGCGGTCCCCAGCGCGTTGCCGAGGTTCTTGATGGCTGCCAGGACTTCTCACCCAATGCACGGCCCCCGCTGGGCTGCGTGCACCCTCCTTGCTCGCAGCCTCCTTGCTTGGCCCCCCGGCCTTCTCTGGAGTTTCGCACCCGCTGCTTGGCTTTCCCGGATCGTGTGCGGTTCCAGGTCATTGCATGGTACCTGTCGGACTGCGCGAAGCCGCAGGTCCTGAGTGCCCCCTCTCCTCTCTCTGGGTTGGACTGCAGGCAGTTTCAGGTCACCACTTGACCCCCTTGGAACTCCGTGGAACACTTTCACTATATGGCCCTCGCTGGACTGCTGGACTTTTCAGACCTGTGGCTGTTGGTCCACGCAGAGACCTACACACATAGCCACTAGCCTCCTGAACACTTAGTTAATCACGTGGCAAGCCCTGTACCTTGTGACATCTCGTTGCTAGGTTCCAGTGGGCATAGGACGGTAGTCAAGGGACACCTGGCTTTTGACCCTGCTTCTGTCTTCTTCCAGGATGGGAGCTACGGTGTTTGTGCAACCGCTGGATCTGGTGAAGAACCGGATGCAGCTGAGCGGAGAGGGAGCCAAGACACGAGAGTACAAAACTAGCTTCCATGCCCTCACCAGCATCCTGAGGGCAGAAGGGCTGAGGGGCATTTACACTGGGTACTGGGGCCAGAAGATGGGGGCGTAGGGTATGGGTTGGCAACTCCAGACCTGGGCCTGATGCACTGACCCCTTCACTCCCCAGGCTGTCAGCTGGCCTGCTGCGCCAGGCCACCTACACCACCACCCGCCTTGGCATCTATACGGTGCTGTTTGAGCGCCTGACGGGGGCTGATGGTACACCCCCTGGCTTTCTGCTGAAGGCCCTGATTGGCATGACGGCAGGTGCAACTGGTGCCTTTGTGGGAACGCCAGCTGAGGTGGCACTCATCCGCATGACCGCCGACGGCCGGTGAGTTCCAGGTCTGAGCCTGCCCTAGCTCTGTTCCCTGGAATCTAGACTCAGAACGGATTTCTTGGTCTGGAGCAGAGCACTAATGTGTCCTGACCTCCCTTTCTTTGCTCCTGTGGGGCAGAGTGGTGTATCCTGAGCTTGGCCTCTCCCCACCTTCCCACTAGGCTTCCACCTGACCAGCGCCGTGGCTACAAAAATGTGTTTAATGCCCTGATCCGAATCGCCCGGGAGGAGGGAGTCCCCACATTATGGAGGGTGAGTGAAGGGGATGGAGACTGGGTATCAGGAGGGGGCAGGTTTCAGCCGTTTCTGACACCACAACCTCACCCCCATCCCCGCTCCCAACAGGGCTGCATCCCTACCATGGCTCGTGCTGTTGTGGTCAATGCAGCCCAGCTCGCCTCCTACTCCCAATCCAAGCAGTTCTTACTGGACTCAGGTGAGACCCAGAGCTGGGCCCTCAGCCCCCGGCCTTGCCCCGGGCCAGCTCCACACTGACTGTCACCCCTGCCTCGCCTCCCCCAGGCTACTTCTCTGACAACATCCTGTGCCACTTCTGTGCCAGCATGATCAGTGGCTTGGTCACCACTGCTGCCTCCATGCCCGTGGACATCGTCAAGACCCGGTGAGTTGTGCAGGCTTGGTCCTGGAGCAGAATGGGAGGACCTGCTTTATGTTTCTCATACTTCTGTGTCCTCTTCTTTAGGATCCAGAATATGAGAATGATTGACGGGAAGCCAGAATACAAGAATGGGCTGGTGAGGAGGCAGAGGCGGGGCCGGGGGCTGGGGCAGGAGGGTGGGGAGGGCCATGGGTATAGGGATGCAGCCCTAGAAGCCAGATCCTAGCTCCAGCGCCCTGCCTGCCTGCCTGTTTAGGACGTGCTGGTGAAGGTTGTCCGCTATGAGGGCTTCTTCAGCCTGTGGAAGGGCTTTACACCGTACTATGCCCGCCTGGGCCCTCACACCGTCCTCACCTTCATCTTCCTGGAGCAGATGAACAAGGCCTACAAGCGTCTCTTCCTCAGCAGCTGAGGCGGGCAAGGGGCCTGGAGCCGGTGTGCTGGGGCTTCTGCTTACCCGCTACTCTCACCCGGGGGCCTGGACTCTGCCACCCTGGGCCCCTCTATTTATTTTCCCTCCACAGTGTGGTTCTGTCCTCTGCCGTAAAGGACTTGGGTCTGTCCTATCCCTGCTCCGCCTTGCTCTCCTGGTCCTGATCCTCATGACCTCTCTGCCCCTGGCTGTGCCTTGGGTGGGGGGAAGTTGGGAAACTCTGCAGGTTTCCAGGCCTCCTCTCGGGTGTTAGTTTCAGGGCATGTAGGATGGCAGAGACCCCCCCCCTTCTCGGTAAACCAAGGCAGGGCCAAGGGACAGGAGACAGTAGAAGCCATCAGGATGGTCAAGGTCTGCAGTGGAAGGACGTGACCCTTCCTCCACCTCACCGAGGACATGATCAATAAATTGGATTGATGACACCACCCCCCAGATCTGGATAGTTGTGGGGGTGGGAGGGGAGGAGGCTGCACGGAGCGGCTGAGGTGTCCAGAGAACAGGTACCACAGTCTTAAAAGGTGTTTGCTGGGTGTGTGCGAAGGCTACGTAAGTGGTAGTGGCACAGCACCTGCACACAGGTAAGGAAAACCCACACTCGGCCCCGCGTGGAGCTTCCCGGCTACTTGCCCAAGAACGTCAGAGGCATGGGTCATCTCACAAGGTGCCCAGGAAAGCCTGAAGAGGAGAGGAAGGCTGACCTCTGACCTGTGGGGGCTTGGGGGTGGTGGCCAGAGACTGGATTTGAGCCCCACCTCATGGAAAGTGAGTGCCCTATCCATTTCTTTAGTAGAAGATGTGTGATTCCCAGGCCCTGCCTCAAGGAGCCTAAATAATCTGGGGCGTAAAAGGTCACAAGAAGGTCAGTTGGAAGGAGGGCTAGACAACGTGAGGCCCGGAGTTTTCTGAGCCAGGCCAGGGGACAGGCAGGCAGCAGGTGGAAACTGTCCCCTTGGCAGAGCCTCCTCAGGAGAAGACGAGCTGGGCAGCCAGGCGCCCCTGCTGGGCCCTCCCGCCTCTGCCTCTCTTACCCACTCTTGGTGCGTGCTGGCCTGGGCCAGGGTGGCCTCTCCGAGACACTGGGAGCCCAGGCCGTGTCCCTAAGAGGTTCAAGTCCAGAGGGGAAGATGGCCCAGGGGCAGGTGGCATGGGGAGTGGAGCAGGAGACCCAGGGGGAAACACACCAGGTGTGTGTGGAGGGGGTGGCAGGTGATCTGAAAGCTTATAACAGCTGCAGCTCCAATAGTGGACCACCTGTTGCTAGAGGTCAGCTGGGGGCATAGAAGTCACGGAAGCCCTTGGTTGCCAAGCTCAGGACTTGTCCCGTGTCCAGGACGGTTCAGAACAGGAGAGGTGCCCTTGAGTTGCCAGGTTCATGCCACCTGGAGAAGGGAGCCTCAAGCCAGGTGGGTTCAGCTTCCATCCCCGTTCTCTGGGCCCTAAGTGTTGGTTCGGGCAGCCCCGCTTGGAGTTGTGAGGAATGGGGGAACCTAGGGGAGCAGGAGAGACGTGGCTTCCGATTAGCTGTGTTCCAGCATGTGAGCGGGACGCTCTACTGAGGCTGCTTGGTAACCCCCGCCAGGTGGCTGTCCCCACCAGGGCCACACCTGGCTGTATCGCTGCCTGGGCAGGGCGGGAGGCTGCAGGTGTCAGCAGGTGCCCACCTTGGCTCCCACCAGGGCTACAGGCAGGTATAACATCAGCAGTCACCGTTCCAGGGAGTCGCAGTGGGTTCTGAGCTGGAATTAGTGCCTGTGAGGGGACTGGTGTGTGGGCGCCACTGGAGGAGAGGAGGTGCCCCAAGCCGCTAGCTTCTGTGGCTCCCACTCCTGACCACAGGGGCCCTGGCCACTTTTCATCTCCAAAGGAAACTAAGCTTGCTTTTTTAAGTTACTTTTTTTTTTTAATTATTATACAAGTAACATATGATGGTGGAAAATGCTAAACAGGAAGAGGAAGAAAACCCCTAGGCTTGGGCTCCCCAGGGATGACAAGGGCTCTCGTTTTGGTGCATCTCTTCCCCAGTTCCCTTAGGTACCTGCATGTGAGAATCACGCTCTGTTTCATTTGCTTTTCCCTCAAGCGCCCCCCCCCCCCAAGGTAATGGTGATGTCCGAGTGGTCTGTGAACCCCTCCTGCAGCATAAGGAGCTCTGTTGGGTGGCCCGTCCGGCTCCCCTGCCCATGCTGCTTCACTGAGGTTGTGCATGCAATGCGGAGAGGAGGCTTCTGACCCAGAAAAGGTGTTTAAGGCCTCCCCCCAATCCTGTGCTCCCTGCCCACCCACCCCCAGCAAGATCCTGATAGGAGGGCCCATCACAGCCTCTCAAGGTCCCCAAACTGCCCACCGTCGCCTCAGAGGCTGTGGCTGGAGTACCTAACGCCCACCGTACCTAGCAGGTCCTGCCCACGACCCAGGCTCAGGGCAGAGGGCCGCCGTCCTGCCATCAGAGGCCCCACGTGGCTGTTAGCTCGGACCCACAGGAAGAGGCTGGAGCGGAAAGTGGGGAATGACCCTTGAAGAAAGAGCAGCCAGGCCCAGGGCACAGTCACCTGCTTTCCCCACTGCAGCTCCAGATGGGTGGTGTGTGTGGCCATGGCCAGGGCTTGGGGCTTCACGTGCTGGGCCCAGGTCAGCAGCAGGATGAGGACCACAGAGGCAAACAGAAGCCAGAGGAGACCCAAAATATAGAAGCCCAGGGGGAAGAGGCAGCAGAGGTCAGGGTTGAGCAAAGGATGGTTTCTGGAGCTATCTGAAGTTCCTCGAGCCACCTCATGGGCCTCTGGGAGGTGGACAAGGGAGGGGACTATTGGGTATTCTGAAGTAGTACAAGGTGAGGTTAATTCTGGGATGCCTAAGAAGGTGGTTGATTCGGAGAGAGTTAGGGTTGTGGTGGGGCTGGTTGGAGTTGTGGTGGGCTCCAAGGTGGTGGGAGGCATGGTGGCCTCTGGGGTGGTTGGGGGCATT
Source organism: Nyctereutes procyonoides (assembly GCF_905146905.1). Classification (NCBI taxonomy): domain Eukaryota; kingdom Metazoa; phylum Chordata; class Mammalia; order Carnivora; family Canidae; genus Nyctereutes; species Nyctereutes procyonoides. The sequence goes on along the minus strand of NW_026575140.1, from coordinate 57,930,323 downwards.
GGGAGCTCCCGGATGGTTGGGGTTGTGGTGGGCTCCGGGGTGGTGGGGGTTGTGGCGGGCTCTGGGGTGGTGGGGGTTGTGGCGGGCTCCGGGGTGGTGGGGGTTGTGGCGGGCTCCGGGGTGGTGGGGGTTGTGGAGGGTGTGGTGGGCTCCAGAGTGGTTGAGGTTGTGGTGGGCTCCAGGGTGGTGGGGGGCATGGTGGGCTCTGGGGTGATTGGGGTTGTGGTGGGCTCCAGGGTGGTGGGGGTTGTGGTGGGCTCTGGGGTGGTTGGGGTTGTGGTGGGCTCCAGGGTGGTAGGGGGTGTGGTGGGCTCTGGGGTGGTTGGGGTTGTGGTGGGCTCCGGGGTGGTGGTGGGCATAATGGGCCCCAGGGTACTCGGGAACATGGTCTGTTTCTCAGTGAACTCCAGGGTGGAAGACAAGTAGGCCATTTGGTGGTCTGGATAAGCAAATGTTGGGTAGAGCAGGCCCCAGTGGGTTGTGTGGGCTTTGGTGTGGGTAGAGAAGCTGACCACAGCCCATGTGGCAGGCGCCTCAACCCCCAGGAGGTCCTCGTCCTCGTCGTCATAGTCGTCGTAGTCCATGTCATCCCCATCCACGGGTCTGGGGCAGTCCTTCCCCTGGTAGGTGCGCACGGGCACATTTTTCCAGTTGACACATCGCACGCTGTCCACGTTAGGCGTCGTGGCTTTGGCTTCCACACCCTCCTTCCACAAGTAGACGTTATTGCTGTTGTCCCGCAGCCAGCGAGCCAAGTAGAGGATCTCACAGTCACAAGACCAGGGGTTGCCATGGAGGAAAGTGAACGGCAGGAGGAGGTCCCCAAAGAAGCCTTTAGGTACGGTGCGCAGCCAGTTCCCTTGGAGGTAGAGGGTGTCCAGTTCCCCGAGCCCCTCCAGGAACCCCGGGGGCAGCTCAATCAACCTGTTGTCGGCCAGATTGAGCTTCCTCAGCTGGGCCGTGGGCGCTAGGAGCCTCGGGGGTAGTGTCTTCAGCTTGTTGCCGCGCAGGTAGAGCTCATGGAGGTGGCTCAGGCCATCGAGTGTGCCAGGGGACAGTGCCACCAGCTCATTGAAGGACGCGTCCAGGGTAGTGAGTGCTGGCAGGGCCTGTCCCAGCGACGGCAGGCTTTTCAGCCTGTTGTGGGACACGTCCAGGGTCTCCAGCCGCGGCAGCATCCCATCTACCTGCAGCTGGGTCAGCTGGCTTTGACGCAGGTGCAGCTGGGCCAGCCGGGTCAGAGGTCCCAGCGGGGCCGTGGAGAAGGCACCCAGGGGGTTCTCGGCCAGATGAAGGATGGCCGTGTCCCCTGGCAGGCCCGGGGGCAGTGCCTTCAGCCCCTTGTTGTCACAGTTCACCTCCACCTGGCTGGTCACCTTGGAGACCTCGCAGATGAACTGAGGGCGGCAGAGGCGGGCCAGCAGAAGCAACCACAGGAGCAGATGCATGAGGACCTGGGGGGGGGGGGGAGCTTGAGTGGGCACCTTGTGGGTCCTGGCTGCTAGCCCTTGCCCACACTGACCCCCCGCCTTCCAGCCTTGGTGGCCAGCGCCACTGCCTGTGTGCTGGCACCACCCCCCCTGCCCCACCTCTGCTTACCGGCAAACAGAGAGACCTCTGAGGGTGCAGAGCTTCCCGCAGGGTGTGACTGTCCTCTCCTCCAGCTCCAGGGAGGGCCTGGTCAGGGGCAGGAAGGGAACGGGGATGGGGAGGAAATGCCAGCCTGATAGGGACTCCTGTGACCCGGGAGTAGCGTCCCTGCCGGACACAGGCCCTTATCGCCTCCATTCACTGCTGCCCCCAGCCCTCCCTGTGGCTCTTGTCCTGCTGTCCGGCTGCACAGGGCAGATCGGGAGTAGACTCCGACCACCACCGGTCCCAGCTTCTCAGCTTCTCTGGCTGCCACTTGCTTCCCCTTCACAGTTGCCAGTTTTAACCCTCACCCCTCTTTGCCCTTTGCCCTCTCTGCCGTGGTTCCCTCCAACCCACTGGCTGCATTCGTGCCAAGATCACTGGTTCTCCCCGCACCCCCCCTGCCGCCGGCATCCACTGGACTCATCTCCATTATAACTTCGCTTGTTTTGTGCAGCACGCATACCTGTGGCCTCTCCCACCTTGGGCCCTGTGCCCCTTATTTTCTTCTTACTTCTCTGGCTGGTTATTTCTCAGTGTTTGTTGATTCCTCTTCCTCTGCCCTTCGTGAAAAGCAAGCCTGCCCCCAGAGTTTGGTCTCTGGCCCTCTCCTTTCTTTTGTGCTACACAAAACCCAACGTGATCCTCATTTGTTTCCATCTTTCAACCACCATCCACGCACCCCAGAGACTCAAATCTACCTCTAGGCCAGACCCCTCTCCAGACACCCGAACAGCTGGGTCCCCTGCCCTTTGGATTCCTTGTGTGTTCCACAGGCATTAAGACAATATGTCTAAAGCTAAGCTCGTCATCTCTCCAAATAGCTAACCCTCCTGTGTCATCCACCCATCCAGCCGCTCAGTCAGTGCAAACAATCCCTATCCATGACTGCCATCCTTAACATCCTTAACATCCTTCATCCCCCATCCAACCTGTTGCCAAGTCCTGCTGATTTTACCTCCTAATCTCTCCAGAATCCACTTCTTTCCATCCCTGCTGCCACCATTCCCAGTCCAGGACACCAGTTCTCTAGGGCCTCCCCACCACAGCTTCCCGGCCGGTCTCCTAACTCTGCAACCTCCCATCTCCCCATTAAATGTGGGAGTGGTCTTCTAGAACCACAGATCTGTTCGTATCCTTCTACTGCTTAGAACTCATCAGTGGCTCCTGACAGCTCTGAGATCCCTTACGTGGCCTGCAGGGTCCTGCATGGTCTGTTCCTTTCCTACCTGTCCAGCCCTGTCTCTTACCGCACCACCTTTCATTTTAGATCATACTCTCTTCTGCCTGGTCTGTCTTCTCACCCCCTTATCCCCTTATACGCAGTCCTTACTTATCTGGAAAGTCCCAGCCCACAAATTTCTTCCTTGTCGGAGAGGCTTTTAAGACTTCCCAAGACTTGGGGCGCCTGGCTGGCTCAGTTGGTGGAGTGTGGAATGCATGACTCTTGATCTTGGGGCATGAATTCAAGCCCCACGTTGGGTGTAGAGATTACTTTGAAACCAAACTTCCCAAGACTGACAAGTTGGGTGCCTATTTCAGACAGCCTGTCACCATGACTGTTGGTCCACTGGCCCTTCAAATGACTAACGTCCCAGCAGGGCGTCACACAGCCACACCAGTCTGCCCCGTCTGCTCACCTCACCACCATTAACACTTCGGCCAGAGGCAGTTAATCCATAGATTTGCCATTTATATTTATGTAATATGTGATATGCCCACGGCAAAAAGTACTTGGAAGCATGGGGGGTGGGGGGAATGAGGAATCAAGCTGCAAGAAGTGTGGGGAGAAGTTGCAGAGAGTGATGTGGAGTGGGGCCCCTGGAGCTGTTGACGATTGCTGTATTCGTATCACAGTTTTTAGTCGTGAGCAACAGAAAATGTTCCGGCTAATTGAGGATGAAAAGGGATTTGCTGGATGTACATTGGCCGCTCCACACACTTCCCAGTAAGGGCTGGAGAACCAGACCTGGAGCTACCCAGAGCAGACCCAGACTGCAGAACCAGTGTGGTGAACCAAGCTCTGCTCCTGCTCCGACACCAGGTCCCACTGGTCTTGCACAGCCCCAGCTGCTGAGCTGGAGACCCAGTGTTAACCACAACCGCCCCGCACACAGACACAATCCTGCACCGCCTCTGCTCCCTTGGGCTACCAGCTCCCAATTCCAATTCTGGGTGTGTCGGTTTGATCATCGGCCTGTGACCTAGCTGCCAAGGAGTGTGGGAGAACAGGTCCGGCGGTTTCAGCTTCTGTAATAGGAGGCTTCTTCAAACATTCCTAAACCGAAGGCCTTTGCAGACATGGAAAAGACATGCTTTGGAACCCACTGAAACGATCCTATGTTTTACTCTCTCCCTATGTTCATGCGCTGAACTTTTGTTCTAATTTCACATCTTTGAATGCTTGGGGTTAACCCTACTTGACTGTTATGAATTCTTTTAATATGATTCTAGATTGGTTTGCTCACATTGTATGTAGAACTTTTTATCTCTAAGAAAGTAGAAGTGGCCCGCAGATTTCTTCTGAGGGACATGGTCTTTTTCTGTGTGTTTTATTTTGTTATCAGAGTTGTACAGGCCTCATAAGTCAAGTTGGAAAATTTTATATTCTCTAGAAAAGTTTGAGATCACAGGAATTTTCCATTCCATGCAGGGTTGGTGGAAATCACCTATAAAACTATCTGGACTAGATGCCATTTGGAATTTAGCTTCTGGAATATCTTTCCTGTTTCTACTATAATTTCAGGTCTGTTGAGAGGTTCCTTGAGTCAATTTTGGTAATTGACAGCTCCCCATAAAATATCTATCTCGTGTGGCTATTCAAATTTATTTTTGCAGGTTTGAACACTTTAACACTTCTATCATTTATTTAAATCTCCATATCTGGAAGTATAACACTAATGTTTGTTTGTATCTCACTCTTTGTCTTTCTCTCTTTTTCTCCCTAGTCTCTCCTGTTTTCATTGGACTTGCCAAAGATTGTCTATTTTATTGGATTCGTCAAAGAAGCAGATTTATTAGTTTTACTAATCAATTGCTGGGTTTTTTTTTCCTCTTTGATGGTGAATGTCTGCTTCCACTTTTAATAACTTCATGCTTTGAGTTTATTTTCATGTTCTCTTCCTATCTTTAAAAAAAAATTTTAAAGACTTATTCATTTGAGAGAGAGAGAGATAATGAGCGGGAGAGGGAGGAGGGGGAGAGGCAGAGGGAGAAGCAGACTCCCTGCTGAGCAGGGAGCCCAATGCGGGACTCGATCCCAGGACCCTGGGGTCATGCCCTGAGCCCAAAGGCAGACGCTTTATCTACTGAGCCACCCAGGTACCCCTCTTCCTACCTTCTTGACTTGAAATCTTAGTTCACTTCAATCTTTCTTGCTTTTCAGGTAAATCCACTTTTAATTCACACTTTTCACCTGAGTACTGCTTTGTGCTATTTCACATGTATTATCATGTAATATCTAAGGATAATATATGAACTAAAAAAAATCCAGCATCCATTCCTCTCAGATAAGGGGACCCCGGTTCCCTTCCTCAGACAAGTACAGATTTGATAGGAGTCAAGAAGTAGGCACGCTGCCCTCTCACTTCGGAGACCCAAATGTCTCTGGAAGTTCCTTCCGTCGGATCCTTCCTGTCATGGCCTGAGTTTAGCCCAGGGGTGTAACCTAATCACGGGCAACTATTCTTGGCCTAGGATTTCAAATGGTGAATGTGTTGACAAGAAAGGAGAAAATAGACCTGGACAGCATTCACTTTGAGAAAGTGCTCAGGAAAAGCCATAGAGTGGTTCCTCCTACAAAGGCCACCAGAGCCACCTGATTCCTGAGCAGTCCTGGGTTGTCCATGTTCATTTGTACCCAGTGAGTCCAATATCTTTCCAGCAAGTCTCTGTTGCATTAAATTAGGCAGAATTGATCTCATCCAAAGAGCCCAATTCAGTCCGTTTGCTGTGGTTCCTTTTCAAAGAGTTCGTACAGGAGACATTAGTTGGTGGTCTACTCAAAATCCACTCAATTTTTAAAAAAGATTTTATTTATTCATGAGAGACACACAGAGAGAGGCAGAAACATAGGCAGAGGCACTCTCATTTCTCTCTCTTTTTAAGTGGAGTTGTTTGCAAAGGTATTTTTAAAATTTCGGGTGGATTTTTAAACATTAAGGTTTTTTTGAGATCATTACAGACCCACATGCAGTTGTAAGAAATAAGACAGAGACCCTGGTACCCTTTATCCAGTTCCCCCCATTAGTAACATCTTGCAAACCTACCACGCAATATCACAACCTGGATACTGACTCTGTGCTCCCCGTAAGGATCCCTTATGTGGCTCCTTTAGACCCACGCTCCTTTCCTACCCCCGACAACCACCGCTCTGTTCATTTCTGCTGTCTTGTCATGCCGAGAAGGTCACCTATGCATGATCACACAGTATAGGACTTTTCTGAGTTGGCTTTTTTCGCTTTGCACACTTCTGTGCAGTTTCATAGTTTGTAGGGTGCACAGGTAGCTCATTTATTTTTATTGCTGGGCGGTGTTCCACCGTGTGGATGTAGCATGGTTTAACCATTCACCAAGTGAAGGCCATCCAGGCTGATTCCAGTTGTTGGCCGTTATAAATAAATCTGCCATAAACATTAGCGTACAGACGTTTCTGTGAACACCAGTCTCCATTTTCCCAGGGAAATGCCTAGGACTGTGATATCTGGGTCATATTTCTGGGTTGTTGTGTGTTTATATGGGGGAGTTTATTTTTGGGTTATTTTTTTTTTTAAGATTTATTTATTTGAAAGAGCGTGAGCATGCATGAGCATGGGGAAGGGTAGAGAGAGACTCTCCAGCAGACTCCCCACTGTGCGGAGCCCACTGCAGGGCTCAATCCCAGGACCCTGAGATCCTGACCTCAGCTGAAATCAAGAGTCGGATGCTTAACTCACTGAGCCACCCTGGCGCCATCAACCCCTGCCCCCCTTAAGCCTGTTTTCTGTCTGTTGTTCGGAATGGGTGATTTCTGTACTTGTATCTTCCGGCTCACTGGTTCTTTTCTCTGTTGTCTCCATTGTGTTGCATGGCTCGCTCCCTGAGCTTTCATTTCAGCCGTCCTTTCAGCTTTACACTCTCCCTTCAGTGCTTCCTTAGATCCTTTGCGCCCTTGCTGACATTGAGTCTGCATGGGTTTCATGCATACCCGTAATTCCTTGTTAAAGCATTATTATCATGGCTGCCTTAAAATAATTACCCAGGCGTCCTCACTGAACCTCTGTCCTTTGGACGAGCTGTTGGTTACCCTTGTCATTCATTCCGAGCTCTTTGCAGTTCTTGGTATGATGAATGATTCTTTTTTGTGTGTGTGTGGAAACATGGCCACTATTGTATTATTTTACAGGAGTCTGGTGGGTTTTTTTTATTTTTTTATTTTTTATTTTTATTTTTTTTGTTTATTTATGATAGAGAGAGAGAGAGAGAGAGAGAGAGAGAGAGAGAGGCAGAGACACAGGCAGAGGGAGAAGCAGGCTCCATGCACCGGGAGCCCGACGTGGAATTCAATCCCGGGTCTCCAGGATCGCGCCCTGGGCCAAAGGCAGGCGCTAAACCACTGCGCCACCCAGGGATCCCTGGTGGGCTTTTTTTAAAGATTTTATTTATTTATTCATGAGAGATGTAGAGAGAGAGGCAGAGACACAGGCAGAGGGAGAAGCAGGCTCCCTGCATGGATCCCAATGCAGGACTCAATCCCAGGATCACACCCTGAGTGGAAGGCAGATGTTCCACCGTTGAGCCCCCCAGGCATCCCTATGAGAGTCTGTTTTAGCTGGCATTTTTTGACACCACTCTATTGAGGAAAGAAACGTGTTGCCAGGTGGAGGTACAAGTTTGAGCACCCCCTTCAGCTTCTGTTGACATCTGCAGGGGGCTTCTTACTGTGTGGGGGGGGGGTCCCCGCAGCCTCCAAGTGCTGAAATGAGCAACAGTCCTGACCCTCCTGGCCTCCCTGACGCCCTGCAGTGGGGAGGGGAAGCGGTGCCTCGTGACTGCCTGGGTTGGAAGTCCAGGCTCCCCCGTGGTTACCAGCTGGCTAGGGTGAAAGTTCTTGCTCCCCTACTCAGCCTTCCCAGGGGGACCCCACCCTGGCAGGGATGTTGGGGTGCCTCATTGCAAGCCCGGGGAGGGTGGAAATCCAGGCTCACCCTTTGGCCTTTGCAAGTATGGGTGCGGCCACAGTGTATCTGTGGGATTTGTCTGGAACAGAGGGGTGATTTCCCAGGTTCTGCCATGGTAGGCTACCCTCCCCTGGTCCTTTGGCTAGAGAGGGAAGGCTTTTGTTGGAGCTTTATTATTATTATTAAGATTTTATTTATTTCAGACAGAGAGAGAGAGATTGAGAGCATGAGCGGGGGGAGGGCCAGAGGGAGAAGGAGAAGCAGACACCCTGCTGAGCAGGGAGCCTGATTTGGGGATTGATCCCAGGACCCCAGGATCATGACCTGAGCCAAAGGCAGATACCCAACTGACTGAACCACCCAGGCACTATTATTATTATTATTATTATTATTATTTTATTTATTTTATTTTATTTTATTTTATTTTCTGTGCCTATTTCCAGGTTCGTGTTTATACGGAATATTCTAGGGTTTCATTGGACTTATGGGCTGAACAAGGGAAAAAGCACATCCACTCCATCTTCCCAGAAGCGGAAATCTCCCTGGTGGATTTTGCTATCTCTCTATTGCAAACTTCTCAGTGTCGCACAGTGGACGATAAACGTACCACAGGAGGGTGGATTTTATGTATTAACTTGGCCCAGATGCACCATTTGTTAACATTTTGTCCCATTTGCTTTATCACCCTTTCTCAAGTGAGTTTTCCTGAACTGACACGAAACTGGAGACACCATGTCCCTTTGCCGCTACCATTTCCATGTGTGTCTCCTAACAACAAAGACATTTTTCTTACCTCACTGCAGTGGGATCATTGATTTTGGGAAACTCAACACTGGTGCCCTACTGCCATCTAGTCTGGAGTTTGTATTCCCATTCAGCCAATTATCTAAAAAAACGTCCCTTATGGCTACCCCCCTCTGCCTGGGACCACAGCTCTTTGCTTTCCTATAGTTTCTTTTTTTAAAAAAAATTATTTTTATTTATTTATGACATAGAGAGACATAGAGACATAGAGAGAGAGAGAGAGAGAGAGAGAGAGAGAGGCAGAGACACGGGCAGAGGAGAGGGAGAAGCAGGCTCCATGCCGGGAGCCCGACGCAGGACTCGATCCCGGGACTCGATCCCGGGACTCGATCCGGGACTCCAGGATTGCGCCCTGGGCCAAAGGCAGGCGCAAAACTGCTGAGCCACCCAAGGAGCCCCTGCTTTCCTATAGTTTCTTAAACTGTCTTTATTTTTCGGACTTTGACATTTTTGAAAAACCACAGTCCAGTGATTACATAGAATGTCCCTCAATTATGTAGAATTTCCCTCCGTCTGCCTGATGTTTCCCGTGATTGGATATTGGGTGTGTTTCTCTGGCACAACTGTCACTGAAGTGATGTGGCTTTCTTGGGGCAATCGTATCAGGAAATACCTCGTGTCCATTTGACCTGTTTCTGATGATGTTGACTTTGATACGCAGTTAAGGTGGAATCCACCGAGCTTTTCCACTATTGAGTTCCTGTTTTTCCTTTGGTCACTCAGGAGGGCTTTCATGGGGAGGTATTTGATGCTATGTCAATACCCTGTTCCTAATTAAACTTTGGCCTGTAAACTGCAGCACCCAATTGCCTGAATTGATTATTGCCGGGAAGGTTAAAAAAAACACACACACACTTTTTTTTAGGTGATTTAAATTTGTTCCTTTTCCTTGTAAGCAGAGGAACCAGACTAAAACATAACATTAGGATCGGAGACGGGGTTTCATGGGGCCGGTGCCGAGTGCCATCAGATGGAATGGAATGTCTGTGCCCGGTGTTTGCACAGCAAGGCCGCTCACGGAGCCGTCTCCTGGGGTCGCTTGGGCTCTACCCGTGGGCCTCCGTCAGCCCCGCCGCAGTGGATTCGGTGGCTGCAGCTCCTCCGGAACCCCCAGGAGGGACGCCGGTCTTCAAGCTCTAGACTGGGCAAGTCCCTGCACCCTAAGTTCCCCCAGCCCTGCCACCAGGGCTGCTGTGGTGCTGCGTGTGGCCGCGTCTCCACCCCGCAGCGAGCAGACCTTGGGACACCGCTCGGCTGCGGGCCTCAGGGGACACCTGCTCGGTGCGGGGAGAGGAGCCAGCACACCAAACGGCAGCTGTCCCGTGGTTCTGGTCTGCGGCCACCCCACGCTCACGGCTCCTGCTTCCAGCCTCACCGGGAGGCTGCCCAGACCCCGTGGCCTGGGCATGTTGTTCACCGGGACAGCCCGGCCTGCAGGCCAATCGAGCCATGCAGAAATTCTCCCGTGTTATGGTTTGTGGTCATGGTATCTTGTTTAAGAAAATCCCACCAGGGACACCTGAGTGGCTCAGCGGTGAAGGCACTCAAGTGTCTGCCTTCAGCCCAGGTCATGATCACGGGGTCCTGGGATCGAGCCCCACATTGGGGTCCCCACAGGGAGCCTGCTTCTCCCTCTGCCTGTGTCTCTGCCTCTTTCTGTGTCTCTCATGAATAGATAAATAAAAATATTTTTAAAAATCTTTAATCCACCTGGAGTTTACTTTTGCATACCATGTGAAACAGGGATATAACTTTCCTTCTTTCCTTTTTGTTTTCTCCCCCACACAGTGAGGCAACCACCTACCCTGTCCGCTGGTCTAACCTGTCCTTCCTGATGTCACTGCACTGTTAGCCCACACCACGCTTCTGTGTGCACATGGGCAGCTCCTCTGCTCTTAGCCAGTTCTCTTCTTCTATTTATCAGCAGCTATGCAGTGGCAGTTGTTTCTTTTTTTTTAAGGTTTTTCTTTTCTTTTTTTTAGATTTTATTTATTTATTCATGAGACACACACACACACAGAGAGAGAGAGAGAGAGAGAGAGAGAGAGAGAGAGGCAGAGACACAGGCAGAGGGAGAAGCAGGCTTCATGCAGGGAGCCCAACCTGGGACTCGATCCCAGGTCCCCAGGATCAGGCTCTGGGCTGAAGGCGGCGCTAAACCACTGAGCCACCGGGGCGGCAGTTGGTTTTTGTGTATTTGTTTGTTGTTACTTGCTTGCTATAACTTCTGTGGTATGTTTTAATATCTGGCAGGGTGACTCCCTCCCCTTTTCTTTTTCACACCTGATGTGTCTATTCATGGACCATTAGACTGTCATAAACATCTTATCTTTTTTTTGAAAGACTTTATTTATTTATTCATGAGAGACAGAGAGACAGAGACATAGGCAGAGGGAGGAGAAGCCTGATGCGAGATTCTGTCCCAGGACCCCGGGATCATGACCTGAGCCGAAGGCAGACACTCAACCACTGAGCCACCCAGGTGCCTTGCATTTTCCTATTTCTAATTGTATAAGCATGGGATCTGTCTCCATGAGTCCACTAGTGCAGTTAATAATATTGGTAGATTTTTCTGGTGATAAACCATTTGAAATGGTTAAAAAAAATGGTCTCAGCAGCACGTAATAGAAAACCAGCAATGCCTTCTTAAAATCTTTTTTTAAGTAATTAATTAATTGAGAGAGAGAGAGAGAGAGAGAGAGAGAGAGAGAGAGGCAGAGACACAGGAGGAGGGAGAAGCAGGCTCCATGCTGGGAGTCTGACGTGGGACTCGATCCCGGGACTCCAGGATCACACTCTGGGCCAAAGGCAGGCACCAAACTGCTGAGCCACCCAGGGATCCCCTCCTTTCTTAAAATCTAAGGGCATTACCTTTTTTTTTTTTTTAAGTTCATTTATTTATTTAAGTAATCGCTATACTCAATGCGGGGCTCAAACTCACAACCCCAAGGTCAAGAGTGGCAGACACGCTGCTCCACGGATTCAACCAGCCAGTAAACTCCCCAGCCAGCAGTCTGGAGATGGGCCCCTCTCAGGTTGGCCTAGCAGCTTGATAGCATCATTCAGTAGCAAGAAGCTCATCCTTCTAGCATACCATCTTTGTCCTCTGTCCCAGTCACCTCATGGTCACAACATGGCTGCCACCCTCAAATGCATAAATCTGGTGGTGGAAGGGAAGGGGTGAGAGCAGAAGCACAAAACTGCTTTACTGTACGTGACACTCCTTTTACCAGCCAAGGACAACCTTTCCCAGCAGCCCTGTCCCCTGGCTGACTTCTAGTGACATTGGTCAGAGGTGGGTCATGGTGCTTCTTACTGCAAGAGAGGGTTGCCTTCTGAGTGTCTGGAGAAGATAGGCTTCAGTGACTAATCGTGGCCCATCCCTTGGGGGCTGGGCACAGGCTGCTGCTCTCAGCAAGATGGAGCTCTGTCCAGAGGAAAGAAGAGCATATCATCCTGGCATTTGTGGGATGCACTTGACTTAATCAGGTTGGATGGTGTCCTTTTCAATAAACCTTTGGATGTGGTTGGCCCATGTTTTATGTAGGATTTTCACATTTATGTTCCTAAGTGAATGAGGCTGGTGTTTTAATTTTCTTGTGGTGTCTTTAGGTGAAGTCAGAACTTCCTAAAATGAGATGGCTTGCCTTCTTTTTCTTTTTTATTTATTTGAGAGACAGAGAGCATGAGCAGGGGGAGCGGCAGAGGGAGAGGGAGAAGCAGACTCCCTGCTGAGCAGGGAGCCCAATTCGAGAGGCTCCACCCCAGGACCCCGGGACCATGACCTGAGCTGAAGGCAGACGCTTAACCAACCGAGCCGCCCGGAAATACTTTGCCTTCTTTATCTATTTTGGGGAAGAACTTGTGTAAAATCAGATGATCCATTCCTTGAAAGTTTGGTAGATCTCACCTATAAAGTCACTAGGGCGTCCCGGGGTGTTTGTTACCTGGCCGTCACTAGCTGATCTTTGTAGCTGCTTCTTTCTGCTTTTACTGATACCACTTGCTGCTTTTACATATGAAGTGGCACTTATTTTTAGTGATGAACGAATCAAATGAATAAAAAAACCCAGCCTTGGGCTAAAATGAAGAGAATTTCCTGTTTCAGATTCTTGCCCAACAAATCCTCTCCCTGTGTTGATAGGTTGTGGGCTGAAAAAGTCACAAATACTCTGCTCTCAGAACCCACAGAGAAAATCAATTTATTTTATTTTATTTTTTTAAAGATTTTATTTATTTATGCATTCATGAGAGACACAGAGAGAGAGGCAGAGACACAGGTAGAGGGAGAAGCAGGCTTGATGCAGGGAGCCTGATATGGGACTCAATCCTGGGACCCAGGGATCATACCCTGAGCCGAAGGCAGAAGCTCAACCGCTGGGCCACCCAGGCATCCCGAGAAAATCAATTTAACTTCGATCATCTCTTCCCTTTAAAAATCAGTTTTACATACGATTACATAGAAAGGATCAAATGAGGGGGCACCTGGCTGGCTCAGGCAGTGGAGCAAGTCACTCTTGATCTTGTGGTTATGAGTTCAAGCCCGTGTTGGGTATGGAGATTATTTAAAAATAAAACCCGGGATCCCTGGGTGGCGCAGTGGTTAGTGCCTGCCTTTGGCCCAGGGCGCGATCCTGGAGACCCAGGATCGAATCCCACATCGGGCTCCCGGTGCATGGAGCCTGCTTCTCCCTCTGCCTGTGTCTCTGCCCCCCCCCCCCCCGTGTGTGTGACTATCATAAAATAAATAAATAAATAAATAAATAAATAAATAAATAAATAACCCTTAGGGGTGTGTGGGTGGCTCGGTGAGTTAAGTGTCTGACTCTTGATTTCAGTTCAGGTCATGATCTGGGGGTCATGGGATCAAGCCCTGCGTTGGACTTGGCACTGAGCATGAAGCCTGCTTAAGATTCTCTCTCCTTCTATCTCTCTCTCTTAAAAAAAAAAAAAAAACTTATAAAAAAAGAAAGGATCAAGTGATCAGAAAAATAATTTTTTTAAAGATTTTATTTATTTATTCATGAGAGACACACAGAGACACAGGCAGAGGGAGAAGCAGGCTCCCTCTGGGGAGCTCGAGGTAGGACTCCATCCCAGGGTCCCAGGGTCACACCTTAAGCCGAAGGCAGACACTCAACCACTGAGCCACCCAGGCACCCGTGATCAGAAAAACAAACATCTTCTGTAAAAATTTGTGACATTTAATCAAAATGTGACCTGTCATATAATGTAATTACTATGAGGACAGCTTTCCAGGGCGTGACAGCGTTGTCAGCCCTGACAGGCGTGACTGTATCTGCCTTTGCGTTGCTTTGGCTCAAAAGACTAGAAATCAGGGACAGTAAACTGCACACCTGCATGTTGCCATCATCAACGCGGGATGGGGTGTCGGCGGGGGAGGCATTCGTGACAAATAGTTCTCTTCTGACAAAGAATATCCAAGGAAAGGTGTTTTTCATGAACTCATCATGGAACTAAGGGGACTTTGGGAAGGAAAATGCGGAGGGGCAGGAGGGTCATGGCAGTTTCACAGAGCATGACCCGTGTTAGAAAGTGTGTCTCCGTGATTATGAGGAAGAGAGGTCAAGGATGCTAACGTGGAAGGAAAGTGGGAATTGTGTTTTGTATTTTATGAATGTCATACTTTAGGAAAACGGACCTGACCATGGAAACATAACCCAGCGCATCTGAAAGCAAACGCTCCTTGGGATTATTTGAAAGGGCCTCTTGAGCGTTAGAACTCCAGGGTCTGGGCTCTGGGTGTGCTCATCAGTGGCACATTGAAACAGAGGGCTTATTTTTATTATTATTATTTTTTGAAGTTTTAGAAATTGAGAAATAGGGCAGCCCCGGTGGCGCAGCGGTTTGGCGCAGCCTGCAGCCCGGGGTGTGATCTTGGAGACCCTGGATCGAGTCCCACATTAGGCTCTCTGTATGATGCCTGCTTCTCTGCCTCTCTCTCTCTCTGTCTCTATGAATAAATACAAAAAATCTAAAAAAAAAAAAAAAAAAGAAAGAAAGAAATTGAGTAATAATTTATACACAGAGAATTACTCCCAACTTAGGTGTGCAGCCCCATGAGTTCTGACAAACATATACCCGGTGGAATCACCAAGATGATGGAGATTGAGAACCTTTTCGGGGAGCCTGGGGGCCCCATTGGTGAAACATCAGCCTTTGGCTCAGGGCATGACCCCGGGGTTCCTGGGATCAAGTCCCACATCAGGCTCCCTGCAGGGAGCCTGCTTCTCCCTCTGCCTGTGTCTCTGCCTCTCTCTGTGTCTCTCAAGAATAAAAAAATAAAATCTTAAAAAAAAAAAAGTTGAGTTCCACTTACTTGCACTATGAAGGGTACATATACTGTGTGTTAATAGGATGAGGCTCACCAGGCGAGGCGAGCTGGCTCTAACCTGTCTCCTTTGAGGATGGCTCCCTCTCAGGGCTGTTGAGGAACTGGAGTTCCCAGCCCTGGTGTCTGGCTCTGAATCCTCTTCTCCTGGGTTTCCAGAATCATCGGTGGAATCTGTGCGGGAGCACAGAGGCCTTCTCTCTCAGGACCCAGCCCCCAGCGTCCCTGGGATGCGCTGTGTGCTGGGGTGATGCTGGGAGCTGCCTCCCTGCGTCTCCTCTGTTCTCTAAGGAGAAGGAGGTTCCAGAGTTCCTTTAAGCAGGTGGCCAGAGTGGACTTCCATCTGTCTGTCCTGCATGGGGAAGTCCCAAGGACTTTAGTTTCCTTTTGCAGGCAGATGAGTGAAGAGGTCGCCTCCTGCGAAGGGTGCCTGCATCCTCCCAGGCCCAGGGGCACCCCTGGCTGTGTCTACGGCCCCAGATCCCCCCTTCCCTTCCCTCTCACCTCTCCCTCTCCTATCTCGGTCCCTCTCATTTCTACTCCTCCCCATTGAGCATTTTTGTTATGAGTCTTTTCATATCTTTCCTGGGGAACCGGTGGCCCTCCTGCTCTGGTCCGCGTTCGCCTCCAACACCAGGACTGCCAGTCCACCCCCTGGTCTCCTCCCGCTCCCCGGCGGTGCTGTGACACGTGGGGAGGCACCCACCCCCTCCTCAGCCTTGGGTGGCTTTCAGCCAGCTCCTTGGTCAGAGGAGATAAGCCGCTGCCTGCAGGCACTTTTACCCCATTTGTCACTTGCTTGCCTTTGGGTTTATGTGTTGTTGTTGTTTTTTTAAAGATTTTATGTATTTGGGGGGGTGGAGCACACAGAGGGTGAGGCAGAAGCAGGCTCTCTGCTGAGCCGGGAGCCCAATGCAGGGCCCATCCCAGGACCCTGAGATCACGACCTGAGCCAAAACCAAGAGTGGGAAGCTTAACCAACTGAGCCATGCAGGCGTCCCTGGATTTATGTTTTGGATCCTACAGAAATGTCTTGCATTTTTTGTCTTTTTATGGTCCTGGCCTGGAGCTGCAGGGGAGGGAGGCAAGGCCTTCTCCCCCCGAGATAAGGAAGGCCCTGGTGCTGGCTTTACTCCAGGACTTCCTTGCTTTCATTTCACATTCAGAGTATCCGACTCACTGAGCGGCAGTTGGGAGCTGAGGGGCTGGTGGTTGGTTATTTCAATGATGAGTTTTCTGGGTGCCCTACCAGGATCCATCTGCTTAAGTCATATTTTCTACATTAACGTGCTAGGTTATCTTCTTCTTCTTTTTTTTTCTTTTAAGATTTTATTTATTTATTTATTCATGAGACACAGAGAGGAGAGAGAGGAAGAGACACCGGCAGAGGGAGAGCAGGCTCCCACTGGAGTCTGATGTGGGACTCAATCCCGGGTCTCCAGGATCACCACCTGAGCCAAAGGCAGATGCTCAACCACTAAGCCACCCAGGTGTTCCAACGTGCTAGGTTATTTTTTTGTGTGTGTGTGCTAGGTTATTTTTGCTGTATGAAGGCTTCTCTCCTATGGGGATGAAGACAGCCCGAGCTTCCTTGTCAGCACATCACAGTGATGGGACAGCAGCTGTCACCTGTTAGTTTGGCAAAAATTTTCAAGCTTGATGCTCTTCTATCCTTGGGAGGGCATGAGCAAGACACGCGCTCTCGGACTCTGCTGGTGTGATTGGTGTACATGTTTTTTTTTGGAGAAAGGTTTGGCAAAAGGCATCAATGGTTTTGTTTTGGTTTTTGTGTGTATGTTTTTTAAGATTTTATTTATTCATGAGAGACACAGAGAGAGGCAGAGACACAGGCAGGGGGAGAAGCAGGCTCCCTCTGGGGAGCCGGATGTGGGACTCAATCCTGGGACCCCGGGGTCACGCCCTGAGCTGAAGGCAGATCTCAACCACTGAGCCACCCAGGTGCCTTCCCCCCTTTTTAAAAAAAGATTTTATTTGGTTGGCATGTTAAATATCTACCCGTCAGGACTGGATCTGTGCACCGGGAGCAGCTCTGGAGAACGAGCGGCCCGGGGGGTGTGGCCAGGCCCCACGACAGACCAGGCCAGATGTTGCAGAAAGTAAATGCGGATGCTTCTGTATGCATTAATACTTATGCACGTACACACATGTGCTGGACTTTGGTCTAGAAAGATGTACCTTGAACAGAAGATATTGATCTCTGGGGGGAGGGATTGGGAAGAAAGAGAAATGATGTTATTTTATTTATATATTTTTGGGGGGGTTGGACCCCAATGTTACATTAGTTTCAAGAGTACCGTCTAGTGATTTAACAAGAAAGGCTTGAGTTTCATTATATCTCTCTGGACTTTTCACTGTTTCTAGGAATAGCATGTGTTACTTTTCTGTTTTTTTTGTTGTTTGTTTTTTTGAACAGATGCATTATTCTTTCGTGACCAAATGTTCAAACACAGGGACAAGTAGGCCATGATGACTGGAAGGGAAACAGAATAACTGCATTTTCAGGATAAGGGTGGCAGGGGGATTCATGTAGGGCAGAGTGGGGGCACGCCAAGGGGCTTCCAGGGACAGGAAGAGGCTGTTTCTTGGCCTGGGTGGTGGGCACCTGAGTGTTTGTTTAGTTTATTATTGCTTTTTTAGCTGTACGGACGTTCCTATACCTACTCATATGTAAGATACACTTCATGATTTTAACAATAGGCACGTGTGGGACGCCTGGGTGGCCCAGAGGTTGAGCATCTGCCTTTGGCTTAGGGCGTGATCCTGGGGTCCTGGGATAGAGTCCCACATCGGGCTCCCTGCAGGGAGCCTGCTTCTCCCTCTGCCTGTGTCTCTGCCTCTCTCTGTGCATCTCTCATGAATAAATAAATAAAAATCTTTAAAAAAAGAAAACAATAGGCATGTGTTAGGTGGGGCAGTGGGTCCCCTATGGTTTTAGGTCGGCTTCACCTGAACTTGATGACGTGAATTTGCTCTTATATTTCAGACCTTCCCTTTCCACTCTTTATGCCTCTTTCCGTTTCTGGATTCCACGGTTTCCTTGCCTCTTCATGACAAGGCCACCCACCTAACAGTTGCCGCCCCTCCCCGGTCCTGCAGGGCAGGAAAACGCCATAGTCTGTGGGCAGAGGGCTCATACCCAGGCAATTACGGAATTAGGAATTAATGCATTACCTAAGCTCATTCTTATCAAAGTCGTGCTGTCCCCCAAGCTGCCTGCTAAGTTCTGGCAGCCAGGCCACTGCTGCCTGGAATAGTCTGGCCAGTGGTGATCAGGGGACAGTGGGTGTCAGGCAGCGGGGCTACCTGGGGGGGGGGGGTTCTCGGTTGGTGGTGGGGCAACAGGTAGAGTGGGTGTTGTGCATTTGTCATCTCTACATAGGAAGGACAGCATGCATCTATTTTTTATGGTCAGAAGGATTTTTCTGGGTATTGTGTTCGGGGCATTTTTGTTTTCTTTATATCAGTTTACTTTTTTTTCATGCTACTATTTTTTAAGTATTTTTAAGTCAAAGGGGGATTTATTGGAAAGATGCAGAGGTGCCTCAGTTGAAGGACGTGCTGGGCGCCAGCCTGCAGGAGGCTGTGAGCACAGCCGGCGGGGGCGGGGATGGCCCAGGCTTGCTGTGGTCTCCGCGTGTCCTTATGTGGCCCAGGTGGCATCCGGGCTTCTCTGCATGGCCAACAGGCTGCCCCCGGCCCTGTCCTGTGGCAGCTGGGTTCCTATGGGACATTCTTAGGGAGGGCGTCCTCCCCTGCGCCCAACAACCCTGGCCCGAGGCCGGGCGTCTCTAAGTACCTGGTGGTCCTCTGGGGTCCCAGGCTGGAGAAGAGAAGGGACGGGCACTGAGAAGACGACCCTTCATCTGCGCTTACTCGGCTCTATCCTTACCGGGCGCCTCTCGTGCAGGGGCCTGGGCTTCATGCCTTGAACATGTGACACCAGCAAGACCAGAGACTAGAGAACTTGGGCTCTCAGAGCCACCTGCCAGGAGCCCGTGGGGGCCACGCTCCCTGTGGGCAGAAGGAAGGGGAGCTTTCTGTAGCGGGCAGAAGGTGCCCTCCTCACACTCCACAGAGGGCTTGGGGTGTCGCCCACTGGGAGGGGACTCATGGCTAAGAAGCCAGACCTGGTGCCCGGGGGCTGCCACTGCTGGAATTGCCAGTTGCCTGGTAGGCTGGGATTTGGGGGTCCAGCCCGGAAGTCATGGTGTCCGCTGGGACAAAACTGTCGGGTTTGTAGGGTGTTATTGTAGAAACACAAAGCCCAGGCCTGAGTCTGATGCCTGGCCCCACACATGGGGCAGGAAGCTGTGTACCGGCACCTGCTCTGTCACCAGCATCAGGCACCTGTCCTGTTCTGGGAACCAGCAGAGACTGCCGCAGGGCTGGGGCAGGAGGGGGAGGGGCCCCTCCTGCTAGAGGCCTGTGTGTGGGCCTCAAGGGCCTGAGCACAACCTCCCCCCCAGTCACCCCACGAGCGGCTGGGGTCTCCCAAGCAAAGTGCTCTCCCGGAGAATGCCGGCCATTCGGAGCCAGTGACCGCAGCTGCGCCGCGAGGGCTTGGGAGTATTGGCACCGGCTCCCTCCACCCACACTCGACTCTCCATGTGGGCGGTGTCCCCAGGGGGCTTGGTCCGCCACCTCTTCTACCTCTACGGTTTGGGGTTTGGGGCGTGCTTGTGTGTAACATTCCTGCACCATGTGGCGGTGAGGGTCTGTCCCCCCCCAACTGTGTGCAGAATGAGTGGAAATCCCAGCTGGGCCCTGGGCCCTGGGGTAGAGCCAGTTCCAGGGGCCCCTACCCCAACCACTGTCATCAAGGCTCAGTCCTGTGGGGAAAGGTACCATTTCTCAGTTGTAGCCGAGGGATGGGAAGTGGGATGGGTGGGTAGGGGGTGGAAGGCTCTGGACGTGTGGTGGCACCCACCACCATGGGCAGTCATGGGCCAGTCCCCTGCCCCTTCTGTGCCCACACCCACCCTCCGCCTTGGGGCATCAGATAGGGGTGGGGTAGGCAGGCTGGTTGGGGCCAGAGAATCGGAGAGCAGAGCAGTGGGGTGGAAGGAGGGAGCGGTGGGCCCCTGGGTCCCTCTGGGCCTCTGACACAGTCACTCTGTCCCCGTCCATGTGGGTGCCCACAGGACACCTGGGTTGTGGAGCTGATTCTGGTCACATAGGGAAGCCAGTGACAGGGTACCCTCCCTCCCTCCCCTCGGACCTCGATGCTGTTGCTGTTTGTAGGCCACTCCCTCCTCCTTGCGGCTAGGGTGGTGACGGCTGGGCCAGTGCAGGGGACCTCATTCCAAATAAAGCTCTGCATTTGTCAGAATCCCTGGCCCAGGCCCTGAGCAGGGGCCATTAGGGTGTAGGCAGCTGCATGAAGCAGGTGAGCTTGGCCCAACAGATCCCAATAGATTCCCTCTGCGGGGCTGCAGCTGAGAGCCTGGAACGACAGCCTGTTGGCGGTGGAAGGAGCGGCCTCCAGGACATGTGGGAAATGGACCAGCTGCATGGACCCTCTGGTCTTTGGTGTCCTTGAGTGTGACATGGGGGCGAGGAGGAGGGACCTTCTGGGCAGAGTAAGGACCCCCCAAAATGACGGACCCCAAAGTGTTTTGTGAAGTGTACAAGGAACACAGGGGCACAGGATCAGTAAAGCAGACTGTAGAATCTCCGGCTTTCCTCAGTCTCTCTGTGTGAGTGTGGACCTGAGTCCTCTCTCATCCCTTTGGGACAATGCTAATCGCTTCCCCAGGGGGGACTGAGCCCCAACCCAGTGAGCACACACGGGGAGCTTCTTCCAAGAAAACCCAGATTCCTGACACCCCATCTCTGGCATCCTCCTAACCCAGGGTTCTTTAGGGGTGGAACCTAGGAACACAAATCTTCAGCAGGCACCTCAGAGGGTCAAGGCGGGTGGCTCAAGGAGACTTTATTTTTAAAGATTTTATTTTTTCATGAGAGACAGAGAGAGACAGAGACACAGGCAGAGGGAGAAGCAGGCTCCCCGCGGGGAGCCCGATGCGGGACTTGATCCCAGGACCCCGGGGTCACTCTTTGAGCCCAAGGCAGGCGTTCAGCCGCTGAGCCACCCAGGCGTCCCTCAAGGAGACTTTAGTGTAAAAACTTGAACCACCAGTTCGAGGGCGCTCATCTCGAAGGAAGCATTACCAGGTTTGGCCACAAGGTGGCAGCAGAGAGGCCAGGAGAACCGGGCGTGGGCGGCAGGTGCGGGAGGTGAGCTCACCTGGGCTCGGCCTGTGGAAGGGGGCGGCCCCCACGCCGCACGGCCTCCTTTGCTAGGTACCAGTTGTGCCCTGCAGCCGCCTCTCTCAGCCGCAGGCCTTCGTGGAGGAGACTGCCGAAGTCTGTGGGCAGCAGCCGCAGGCCGTGACCTTAGCTGGGCTGGGAGTGGTGATGAGTTCCACGTGAGTGACAGAAGACAAGGGACGTCACTTGCGCGGGGCAGCTCACGCAAAGGAAAACAGCGCAGGTTGGCAGCAGGGGTACCCCACCCGCCCGACAGGCTGGTAGGTCCAGGTGCTCATAAAGGACCCGCACCTGCAGGGTTGGCTCCAGTCCCCGGAGGGTCAGGCCGGGCCGGGGCGCCGGCCAGCAGCAGGCAGAGGATGCTGGGACGGGGCAGCTGCCTCCGGGAGCAGCCAGGACGTCTCTGGCTGCCACTGCAGGGGGAAGAGGATTAGATGACAGTCCCCTAACCCGGCCCGGAACTAACACCGCCCCCCCCCCCCGCCCCCTGCACACCCTAGCCTGTCCCCCTAAAGCTGCCAGAGCTCAGAATAACCCCGAGGACCAGACAGCGGGATGGCAGGGGCTCTGCTTGGTGTCCTGCTCCTCCTGCAGCTCCTGGGTACGCGCGTGCTCGGCCTCCTGCGGGCGCGACACTGACACGCAGGATGGGGCAGAGCCAGCAGGACGCAGGGTCTGGCTAGGGGCAGACACATGGAGCAGCGGGAGTCGCCCCCAGCCCCTCCTGGGCAGCGAGCCCACTGCCTCACCCCATCAGCAGGTGGAGCTGAGGCCAAGAACCAGGAGCTGCATCTGTACCACCATCTCTTCGACAACTACGACCCAGGAAGCCGGCCCGTGAAGGAGCCTGAAGACACGGTCACCATCACCCTCAAGGTCACCCTCACCAATCTTATCTCCCTGGTAAGATGCCCCCACCCGCACCCACTGTCCTGGGGGCTGGTTCGGACCTCCACCACCCTGACCCCGCTCGTCTGCAGAACGAGAAGGAGGAGACCCTGACCACCAGCGTGTGGATTGGAATCGTGAGTGAGAGCCGGGGAGCCGAGTGGGGGTCCTGCCCAGGTCTCCCCAACTCCTGCGGGCGCCAGGTGGAGACGCAGGGCACTGCCGGCCATCCCCACCCCTAGGACTGGCAGGATTACCGACTCAACTACAGCAAGGGCGACTTCGGGGGCGTGGAGACCTTGCGGGTCCCTTCAGAGCTCGTATGGCTCCCGGAGATTGTGCTGGAGAACAAGTGAGGCCGGCGGCCCTGCACCTGGCGGGCGGGGCTTGCCCTGGCGCGCGCGGGGCCGGGGTTGGGCCCGGGCAGACGCCGGCTCTCTCGCTCGCGGCGCCCACAGCATTGACGGCCAGTTCGGCGTGGCCTACGACGCCAACGTGCTGATCTACGAGGGCGGCTACGTGAGCTGGCTGCCCCCCGCCATCTACCGCAGCACCTGCGCCGTGGAGGTCACCTACTTCCCCTTCGACTGGCAGAACTGCTCGCTGGTCTTCCGGTGGGACAAGCTGCTCAGGGGCGGGGGGCAGGGAAGGGGCTGGGGGGCGGTGGCCAGGAGGGCAGGGGGCAGGGCGGGGCCGCCGGGGAATGGGATGTGGGGGTCCCGCCTCCGAGCTCCCGGGGCGCGCCGGGCCCTGGCTCCGCAGCTCGCAGACGTACAATGCCGAGGAGGTGGACTTCGTCTTCGCCGTGGACGACGACGGCGAGACCATCAGCAAAATCGACATCGACACGGAGGCCTACACGGGTGAGGCCCCCTCTGCTCCGAAAACCCGCCCCCGCACGGGCCCGGGGTGGGGGTGGGGTACTGGCCAGCTGGGGCGACCGCAGACCGTGGAGACCAGGGTGGACGCCGCCGCCGGCCCTGCTCGAAAGCACCCCCGACCGTCCCGGGCCCCGTCCCTCCCACCCCTTCCCGCCCCGCAGAGAACGGCGAGTGGGCCATCGACTTCTGCCCCGGGCTGATCCGTCGCCCCAACGGAGCCTCCGCTGGGGGCCCGGGGGTCGTCGACGTCATCTACACGCTCATCATCCGCCGGAAGCCGCTCTTCTACGTCATCAACATCATCGTGCCCTGCGTGCTCATCTCGGGCCTGGTGCTGCTCGCCTACTTCCTGCCGGCGCAGGGTAAGGGGCCGCGGGACCCTGAGCCCGGCTCGCTGCTGGCGGGGCGGCTCTCACCGGGCGCTCCCTCCAGCCGGCGGCCAGAAGTGCACCGTTTCCATCAACGTCCTGCTCGCCCAGACCGTCTTCCTGTTCCTGATCGCTCAGAAAATCCCCGAGACGTCGCTGAGCGTGCCGATGCTGGGCAGGTGACGGCAGAGGGTCCCGGGGCAACCCGGGGGGGACGCGGGGGCGGGGCCAGGCACACACGGAGGCGGAGTCAGGAGCACGCGAGAGGAGCCGGGCAGGCGACACCGGGAGCAGCTCGGGGGTCCGCGCCCTCCTGGGCTTTATTTGAGCGTGGGGTGGGACTGGGGCGGCGGTGGGTGCTCGGGTCCCCCGTCCTCCGCGCTGCTGCTGGACGCCACCTCGAGGCCTCCTGAGTATCTCTGTTGGGGATGGGCCGGCTCAACCCCTTCCCGCGAGCCCCGCCACCACCCCAGCCCCCCACTCCCCTCCCCCGGCCTCGAACTCCCCGGTGCCCCCATCCCGAACTCACCGGTCCTCCCTCGGTCCCGAGGCCCGGCGGGCGCCGCCAGTGCTGCAGGAGGGAGGAGGACCCCCGCAGGCCCCGCCCGCACAGGCACAGCCACGCCCCCTGCAGCACCAGCCGGGCGCTGGCGCCCACCGCGGCCCCCGCCTGCCGCACCCCGTGCCCCGCGGCCTGGGCTAGCCGGCTCAGCGCTGCGCCCGGGTCCCCCGCGCCCGGGGCTGGGCCCGGACAGCCGGCGCCGCCGTCCAGTCGCCGCGCCTCCTGCTGCAGCCACAGGGCTGAGATCTGCCGTGGGGGGTGCAGGGGTTGGGGGATGTGGGGGCCCGTGCCCCCGTGCCCCCTCCTTCCGCAGCCCCCCAGCCCCACCTCACACACTGTGGCGCCGAAGCTCACGACGCTGGCCGCGGCCTCTCTGAGCACCAGCCTCAGGGTGGGCGTCGGGGCGGGCGGCCCCTGCGGCTCCCGGTGGGACTCAAGCTCTTGGAACCTCTGCTCCAGATACTCGTGGGCTGAGGCCACGGCGAGTTCCAGGGAGGACAGCAGCGGGGGCTGCAGGGCCACCTGGACACGGAGCAGGGGGAGCGGGGACAGCGGGGCCGTCGGGGCCGGGGACAGTGCGCGGGGAGCGCGGGGCCGCGGGCGCAGCCTCACCTCCGTAGAGCTGTGGAAGTGGTACACCCACAGCAGGGTTTCCAGGGAGCTGGGGGTCCCCTTCATGGTTGCGGGCGGAAGAGGGAGCACCGAGCCGCGGGCGTCTGGCTCCGCTGGGGAGGAGCAGACTCGCCAGCGAGGCCGGTCGTTTGTGAGGTCACACGCCGCGGGCTCTGCAGGTACCTCATCTTTGTCATGGTGGTTGCCACGATCATCGTCATGAACTGTGTCATCGTGCTCAACGTGTCTCTGCGGACGCCCACCACACACGCCATGTCCCCGCGGCTGCGCCACGTGAGAGCCGCGAGGGGGACGGCTCCGGGGGCGGGGCGATGATCCGGACGGGGCGGGGCCTCGAGCTCGCTTCGCCCCGCCCCCAGGTCCTGCTGGAGCAGCTGCCCAGCCTCCTGGGCTCCAGCGCACCCCCCGAGGCTCCCCGGGCCGCCCCGCCGCCCAGGCGCGCGTCCTCGGTGGGCCTGCTGCTCCGTGCGGAGGAGCTGATCCTGAAAAAGCCGCGGAGCGAGCTCGTGTTCGAGGGGCAGAGGCACCGGCACGGGGCCTGGACTGGTGAGCTGAGGGGCGCGCGCGGGCCGGCGGGGGCGCTGGCGGCAGGGGCGTCCCGCAGTGACACTCCCCTCCCTCTCTCCCTCCCTCCCCGGCGCCCCAGCAGCTGCCCTCTGCCAGAGCCTGGGCGCCGCCGCCCCCGAGATCCGCTGCTGCGTGGAGGCTGTGAACTTCGTGGCCGAGAGCACGCGGAGCCAGGAGGCCTCCGGCGAGGTGGGGCAGCCCGGGGGGTGGGGGCGGGGGACGCCTGGAGGCTGGAGGCTGCCAGTCTCTGGCTCCGCCGGACACGCAGCTTTGTGTCCGCCCCTCCCCAGGAGGTGTCCGACTGGGTGCGCATGGGGAAGGCCCTGGATCACCTCTGCTTCTGGGCCGCCCTGGTGCTGTTCGGCGTGGGGTCCAGCGTCATTTTCCTTGGGGGCTACTTCAACCAAGTGCCTGAGCTGCCCTACCCACCGTGCATGTAGCCGGCTTCCCCACCCGGTTCCCGGGGCGGGGGGCTGCTGTACGGTGATCCTTTACCGACCTCACTTTTATCGACCGCCCGACCGCCCCTAATAAATCGGAGCTTTGCCAACCTCACAAGAGTTGTGTGTGCGTGCCGCATGTAGGTCTGGCCACCGCGGGGTCCGGAGCCGAGGGTTCTCGGGTGCCGGTCCCCCGGAAACCACTCGGTATCCCTCCTCAAGCCTTGCTGACCCCTCTAGCCCCGGGAGCTGTTATCGTCATCAGCGGATCGCCAAACTTAAAGGTCCCCTCCAGCCCACAGGGGAAGGCTGAAGGCACCCCTCCCCCTCCAGTCTTTCTTCCGGGTTTCTGGACCCAGCACCACCCCCTCCCTCCCAGTTCTGCTGGCTTACCCTGGCTGGTATCCAAGACTGGGAGAGAAAACGGAAAAAAAACAGGGTGAGCTGGTGGGAGCTGGTTGAATTGTCTTTATTAACAAACGGAAGATCCAAGGCCACTACATTGGGAGGGGGCGGGGCTACTTGCTGCTCACACTATATACAGAGGCAAGCAAGGGGGTGGGGGTGGGGGGACAGAGCTCCCTGTTCCCTCCCTCCACCAGGGAAGGTCCGAGGCTAGAAAGAACTGGGGCTGGAAAGGGGGAAATGTTTTGGCTGGCGGGGTCCCCCCTCCATTCCCTGGGGTTTGGGGAGAGGGGAATCATTAAAGTGCTTTCAGAAAATGAGGAAATGGTCCCTGCCCCTGGAGTGGCAGGCGACACCCCCCCCACACACCTAGGGCCCAGTGACCCCCCCCAGGGTCTGGTACATTCAAGGGGGGAGCCGGCTCCCCTGACGTGCAAATGAAGGGGCCCAGGGCCCTGCCCGGTCAGCAGGTCAGCAGCAGTGGGGTACGGGGTGCATGCCCCAGCACTCTCCTCAAGTGGAGAAAAGGGAGTGGGGCTCAGTCCACTTGGTTCCTGTAAGGGGAAGCTGTGCCTCTCCCCAGAACCAGGACAGGCACAGTTTTGGGGGGAGAAGTATTGTGGGGAGGGAAATAGGATGGTCACGTGATCACAAAAGCATCAGGGGTCAGAGGTCACGTTCCCAGCAGGCTCCAGTGAATCAATCCAGTCGAAAGCAAAAGCCCAGGGAGGGGAAAGGAGGGCGGCCTGGGGAGTCTGGCTGTGGGGTGAGCTGGCTCTGTCACCAGTTCATGATGCAGTTTCGGTTCAGCGTCATGAAGTAAACTTGGCTGCTGCCCCCAGAGCGGACTGAGGCGAAAAACACCTGGGCGGGGAGGAGAAGGGATTGGGGAGGGAGTCTCAGTTAACTGGAGAGAGAGAAGCTCCAGGATTTAGTCTCTTAGGGCACCCCCCACCCTGGAGGCAGAGGTAAGGGGAGAGGGCAGCTGGCAGACGCTACATGAAGGAGTCAGAAACTGCAGGTGACAAAAGGCAGGCAGGGACCCCAGGACCCCTTCCCAGGAAGACCCCATGGCCATCCCCTCTGCCAGGGGGCTGAGGGGCATAGGGGAAGGGGACCCCACCTTGTCATTCCGCTCACACAGGAACTTGAGCCTCTGGGCTCGTTTGTGCATGAAGACACCGTCCAGGTGGCCTGTCTCTACCGAGCGGATCTCAATGGCTTTCTCACCCCAGCCCATGATCTGGTTGGAGCAGATGTAGGCTGGGGGGGAAGGGGAGGAGGGGCTGTGAGTGGGGGCCAGGCAGGTAGCTGGGGGCAGGGGGCGCTCCAGGTGGGCCCCTCACTTACCCACAGAAGTGGGCATCTCTCCCCACTGCAGCACCACGTCCTTAATGATCCGCCCATATGTGTTGACGTAGACGCCTTCGTCCTCATAGCACAGCAGCATCTCCATGCCGTCAGTGTTGGGGAGGAAGATGATGGCATGGGGCGTGATCTGGCTCTGGATCTGGGGATGAGAGGATGGACTGCAGGCAGTGCACCCTGAGCCGGGGCTTGTGGCTGTGCTCTACCCAAAGCCCTGCCGAGCTTACGTGCACAGGGATGTAGATGTCATAGCTGTTCCCCGAGTCCACGTCCACAGCATGGAAGCCGGCACTGGAGCCATAGATGACCTTGAGCCGCTGACCCTCCTCCACAGTCAGGTCAACCAGCAGAGGGCGGTGAGGGAGATCTGCAAAGGACTGAGGAGGGGAGGGGACTCAGGGGGGATGGCCAGGGTAGGAGGGGGTGCAGAGGGGAGAAGGGGCTCAGGGGGCATGTCTAGGGCAGTGGGGGGTATGGGGGCAGAGGGGGGCCCCTGAGGCTACCTTGAAGGCCATGAACTTGTGGTAGGGTTTGGGGGCCCAGGCGTACACCTCCACGGAGCTCTTTAGCGCGATGACCAGGAACTTAATGCGCTCGTACTTCACTGGGGAGGCAGGCAAGCAAGGAGAGGGGTGTCATCCAGGAAGCCCAGGCCCCGATCCCTCTTCTCGGAAACATGCCCCTGGCACCCCACGGTGCCCTCCTCACCCACGCGGTAGTGCCCGCAGCCCTCCATGTCGCCCACAGTGGTCCAGCCCTGCTTCTTCTCCACGTCTGGGTCATTGTGCAGAATCTTGTTCCGGAGCCAGGACAGGTAGTACACCCGCAGTTTATTCCTTTTCCCTGAGGAGGACATGTGGCCCCTCACCAGAGGTCAGCGGGGCAGAGTGGGGCGGGGCGGGGTGCACCCCACAGGGGTTGGGGACACGAGGCCACCCTCTTGGCCCTCCTCCCAGGCTACAGGCGGCGGACTGAGCATCTGGGGTCCCCAGCCTGCGCCCCGCGCACCTGAGATGGTGATGAGCAAGTTGAGCCCTTCTAGGACATCCATTTGCTGGAAGCGCCGCCGCCCGATGAGCCCGTACACCTTGCCCTGCCCACTCCGGTCCAGTAGCATCAGGCCATTTTCTGTGCCCACCAGCAGGTTGACACCTGCAGCGGGAGCCCCTGGGCGGGTCACTGGCGGCCAGCCCTCGCCCGACTGGGGGCCCAGGGGCACCAGCAGACCCTGCTCTCCCTCCCTGACCCTGGCTCACCCCAAAGAGCTGCACAGAGGATCTCTGAATTGAACCGCTTCTTGTACTTGCGAATCTCGGGGGTCTCGCTGTGGGCACGGGTGTTGGTGGGGTTCACGTTGACCACGGAGCCTTTACGCACGTCGTACTGGAGCTGATCCAGCCGGCCGCCCTCTCCCCCCACCAAGGCTGCCAGAAAGAGGAGAGGGAGAGGGGGAGGAGGGCTGCAGCCCCCCCTCCCCTCACCCCTGCACCGGGCAGGGGGTGAGGGGGTGGGGGTGGGTGGGCGGGCCTCCTCTTAATCCTCAGGGGGACAGGGGAAAGGTGGAGAAAGGAGAAGAAGATGCAGGGGGCATGGAAATGGGGCGCAAGGCCTGGCAAAATCCTCCTGTCACTCAAGGGCCTCAGGGCCGGTCTCAGGCCCAAGAAGAGGCCGCGACCCCTGGTAAGGCTGTGTCCCAGAGACCCCCTGTGCCCTTCCCCAGGCCCCATGGCACCCTGTCCTCCTGTCCTCACCTGTGATGGGGATGGTATCCCCACTGCCTCCAGGCTGGTAGATCCCTAAGTCCACAAACATCGTGAATGAGCTCTTGCCAGGGGCCTTTACCAGCCCACGAGACTGGTACTGTGGGGGTGGGGCAGCAGTCAGGCAAACCCCGAGACCCAGCTGCGGGCCGCCCACTCCTCCCCAAACCCTGGCCACCTCGACCCTGCTGTGCGTCCCCAGCACCCCTGCCCGCTGCCCCACACATCAGGGTCTGCACTGTCCACTTACATCACTACCTCCATCCTTCGAGGGGGGGCTTTGACCTTTGCTGCTCTCGGTGGGCGAGTGGCTGGGCTGGACAACATCTGGCAGGTTTGTGTAGCCATTGCTGTCTGCGTGCAGCAGGCTGCGCTCCTCTTCAGGAGTCTAAGGGAACAGAGAGAGAGGAGCCGGTGCCGGGCAAGGAGGGGGCACAGCAGGTGCTTGGAAGAAGGTGGGGGCACTCACGCGCTGGACTACCATGGTGCCACCCCCATAGGGGGTCTGGGTCCCAGCTATCTCTTCCACGTCGTGGACCACCATGGTGCTGACGCTGTCCGTGTCCCCATCGCTGCCACGGGAGAGGGGGTGGCTGTCAGTCTCAAGCCCTGCTTGTCAGCCCTTGGCAGACACAGGGAGGACCAGTGCTCTCCCCTCCACTTGGCACAGGCCCCTCTAGCTGACAAGGCCGTGGGAGACAGATGGGGCCACCAACCCAGACCCCCTTCTCTAAAGAAGGGGAAGGGAAACCGACCAACAGCAATAGCCAGGGACCCCAGCCTAGGAGAGGGGGAGCCCTGCCCATCCCCAGGTGCCCCCATACCGGGCCCCAGGGGGGTCTCTGCTCCCCTCTGAGGGCTCGCCATTGCTTTCGTCCTCATCTTCACTGCTCTCCACCTCCTCACTGGAGGACGAGTAGTCCATGGCCTTCTTGGGTGGCCGTGGGGCATCGTCCAGGGCTCGCTCCTTCAACAGCACAAAATCCTGTGGGGAGGGGGTAGGGAGGGAGGCATGAGAAAGGGGGAAGGGAAGGAGGAGCAAGTATGATGGGTGCCAGAGGAGAAAGGGCAAGCGACAGGGGACTCCCAGGCAGGCCTTCTCACTGACCTCACCGATGGCACGCTTATAGCTCTGGGAGGGGCCGCAGGGGTGGAAGGGCAGCCAAGAGAAGCAGGAGAGAGGTGAAGAAAGGTCAGTAGCCCAAAAGTGCAGCCTGCAACCCCTTCGCACAAGGATGGAGGGGGCCCTCCCAGCACCGCCCTGGGCTCCTGGGGGCTCTGAGGCCCCAAGCCCCCACCCAGGGGCAGGCAGGGCCAAAGCTGCTACCGATGACTTACTGCAGGCCGGCCTGGCCGTGAGCGGTGGTCATCAGGCTTGGCTTTGTTCCCAGGGGAGAGCACTGGGGAGCTATCCAGTTTGGAGGAGGCTGGATCGGGGAGGGTGGGAGAAGGGCGGTCATTGAGTCCCAGTCACCACTGTGAGCCCTAGCCAGCTGCCCCCAGGGAAGGGTCCATCGACTGAGATAGGGCTGGAGACCAGCTGAGCAGGCTGTGGCATACCTCCTACACGGTTCCGCTCCAGCGAGCCAGCCTGGGGCAGGTGCCCGTGAGCGGGGAGGGCACCTTCCGGCCGCTCCCAGCTGGGGTCGCTCCTCCTGAGGTCGGGGTTGCTGCAGGAGAGCAGAGGCAGGTCAGAACAGGGGCTCCTGTCGGGGCCTGAGCCGCACTGCAGAGGGGGACACCACCAGGGGCAGCAGGTGGCAGGAGTGAGGGTGGGCGTGAGTGGGGGGCAACTCCATTACCTACAGGCGTTGGGCGGGCCAGGGGGCTGAGCGGGGGGCCCTGGAGACTTGGGGGTGCCCCGCTCTGCCCGCCTTTGCAGATAGATTTGCCAGGCGGAGTTGCTGCGAGGTCTGTGGAGGGAGCACAGGGGTGCCGGGGGGGCGGGGCAGGGGGCACTGAGGTGATGGGCGTGGGGCTGGCCCACCCCTAAGCGGGTATACCTGGCGACCTCCCCTGTGCACCCCCGCTCCCCACCCCAGGGCCACCATGCAGCTCCATCCGGGCGCTACCTGGCGCGGACAGCCTGAGTGGGCCGGGCCCCTCCGGCCCCACTGGTGTTGAGCGCGGCAGCAATGGAGGAGGTCCTCTGAGGCACCTGTGGGGGGAGGAGGGGTCAGCACTGCCCCCCCCCCCCCCCCCCGGGCACTCCTCACATGTGCGCATCCTGGCCTCCACCCTGGCAAGTATTTTCCTGGCTCTCTCAGACAAGCAGAATGAAGTTAGGGAAGCTCACGAGTTTTCCAGAGTCATGAAGCTGGGATGCCAACCCAACAAGTCTGGGGCTTCCAACACCTGGCCGCATCTGCTCCCTCCCTTGCCCCCAACAGCAGGGACAAGGTCCCAGGGCAGGCAGCCCACCCTCCCGCCCTCCCACCAGAGTGGAAGCAGAACAGGGCCCAGGGCAGAACAGGGCCTCCCCCCCCATCTCCACCTTTTCCTACCCACTTCTCACCTCTCTCCTGGTTCTGCACAGGGCCCTTACCTTGGGGGGGGCCTCAGTATCCGGTCGGACCCAGGCTGGGGGGTTTGGGCCGGGGCCAGGCCCTTCAGAGGTGGGATCTGAATTCTGGCGGATGACGGCTCCTCGGGCGCTGGGCGTGGTGGTGGGCGTGGGGACAGCCGGGTCAGGCTCATGGGAGGCTGGGAAGGCAGCCAGGTTTCGGGTGGGCTGGTCCTGCAGGGACTGGGATCGGGGTACAGGCGCTGCATATGGCTTCAGTGGGACCCGGTGTGCCACCAGGCTCTGCAGGGAAAGACCAGGGAGGGTGGGCTGCCTGCTTTGTGGCACATCCCCACCCGGGAGCGGGGGCCTGGCTGGGAGGAAGGGGCAAGGGAGGCCTCTGGCTTCCAACTGTCCATCAGGAAGGGGCTCTGGCAGCCTGAGTACAGGTGAGACCTCACCAGACGCATGCAGTGGCCTGCAGGTGCTATCTGCCCCCGTAACCCGAGATCCACGATTCCCGGTTGAGGGATGCACGTGTGTGCGTATACACAGCCAACAGCCATGCTGCAGCCATGCAGAGAGAAGCTCCCGCGTCAGTGTGTTAACATGGGAACGGGGAGAGGCTCACCTTGTGTGGTCCCTCCTGGGGCTCCACCGGCCTCTGCATAGGCGGAGTTTGGGAAAGGGGGCCCGGAGGCCCGGGGGCGGCCTGGGGAAGGGGGGGCTCAGGCCCTGTGCTGCTTGGCTTGGTCTTGGCCAAGGGGGAGTTCTGCTGCTTGTTCATCCTCGTCCTCTCCTCAACCTGTGGCATGACAGGGTGCCCAATAGGCCAGCTGTGCTTCCCCATGCTCAGAGCACGCCTCCCCCATCCTGCACGCTCTGCCCATGGCCCATGCCAGGTTCCCCCTTCCCGGGTCTGCCAGGGCTCCATGCCCCCCCATCCTGCACGCTCTGCCCTCAGGCCCATGGCCCATGGCCCATGCCAGGTTCCCCCTTCCTGGTCCTGGTCCTGAGAGGAAGGGAGGAGCCAGGGAGGAGCCAGCCTACCTCTCGTGCCCAGGCAGGCTTGTCAGCAGGACTGCTGCCCCGGCCGTAGTGGTATAGCGGCTTCCTATCGGTGGGCAAGCCCGGCTGCTGCTGCTTCTGCTGCTGCTGCTGCTGCTGCTGCTGCTGCAGGGACTTGAGGTAGGCGTGCTCCTGCTGCAGCTGCCTCTGGAGCCGCTCAGACTGCCGCTGCTCCTCCAGCTGCTTCCGCTTGTACTCCTGGGCCCAAGGGTAGGGAGAGCGGGCTCAGCGGAGCCCAGAGCCGGAGCAGGAGGGCCCTCTGTCCAGCTGCCCGTGGCATAGGGCTCTGCCCCAGACGCCTGGCCGGACCCCCTTCCCACTCCAGCACAGAGGCTCGGAATCCGCTTCTTCCCAGAGGAGGTCGGGGACCCCGTTACCAGCAGCAGGGCCTGTTCCTGGAGCAGCTGTTGCTGGAGGATCTCGAGCTGCCGCTGCTCCTCCTCTAGCCTGTGACGAATATACTCCTGGGGGGCAGGGGGGGCAGAGGGCAGGGGGAAAGGCGGGCAGGGGGGGGATGCGGCGGCGTGGGCAGGACAGGAGCAGTTGGGAGAGGATGAAGAGGAGAGCGGGGAGAATCAGAGAGGACAGGTGGGGTGGGATGAGCCCCCAGAGGGCAAGTGATGAGGAGGGGGCCCAGGTGTAGGGCCCGAGAGGGAAGGGGCGGGCAGAGGAGTCAAGGCCAGGCAGAGAGATGGGGAATGAAGGCACAGAGACAGGAGGGTAGGAGCCAGGGTGGGGGTGAGGGTGGGGAAAAAACAGAGAGAGAGTGAAGCTGGAAAGATAGGAGGAATCTCGGGGAAGGGAAGACAGGGAAGGGCGTGGGGTGCAGGAGAGGCAGGCGGCAGGAGCAGAGGGGAGGCGGGCTGGGAAGGGGTGAGCCCGGTGAGCGCTGGGGGCGCTGTACCTGCTCCCGCTCGGCCTGCCGCCTCTCCTCCTCCCGCCGCAGGGCCTGCCGGTCCTCCAGGCGCTGCTGCTCCTTCTCCTGCAGCTTCCGCTGCTCCCGCTCCCGCCGCTGTTGCTGTGGGGGAGAAGACAGCTCCCTCTCAGCGCCAACGCCAGCACAGCCGGCCTCTGGCACCCGCGGTGAGGGGAGCCCTACTGGACGGCGGGGGCGGCCCCTCCCACCACAGCGGCTCTCCCCGACCCGCGGCAGCTGTGCACGGGACCCCCGCCTGGGGCCCCTGCTGCCCCTGGGGGGCCACCTCGGCGCCTCCCAACCGTGAGCTCCTCCACCAAGCAAGCGACCCAGGCCGCCACCGGGCGCGCCGCGGGCCGCAGGGACGCCATCCGGCCACAAGAGGGCAGCAGGCCCCCGCACAGAAGCCATCCAGGCCGGGCCTGGCCAGAGTGTGCCCGACCGAGAGGGGAAGAGAGGGGTGAAGGGCAAGAGGGACAGGGGGCTGGCTCACGGAGCCCTGCCTGTCCCCGCGAGGAGGGCCGGGCAGGCCTGCTCCCCGGGACACGGTGGCACATGGCCTCTGTGCCTGGCTCTTGGGCAGGGCAGCCTCGGCTCTGCAGGGAGTACGGGGCTGCCTGGACGGGCAGCACACCGGGATCTCCAGTGCCTGAGCCAATTTTCTTTTCCTTTTTAAGATTTTATTCACTCATGAGAGACACAGAGAGAGGCGGAGACACAGGCAGAGGGAGAAGCAGACTCCTTGGAAGGAGTCCGACGGGGGACTCCATCATCATGCCCTGAGCTGAAGGCAGATGCTCAACTGCTGAGCCACTCAGGCATCCCTGAGCGATTTGAAGTCTGGCTCTCCTTGAACTTTGAAATCATGTCATTGTTTCAACAAAAGCCCCAACATTTAAGGCCATTTTCATACCCTCTCCTCCCTCACCATGTCCCTCCTGAGGAACAAATGCATCTCAGTACCTATGGATACAGATGCATGCTTTCTACAGTGGTGATTTAGTTAACAACCCTGGTATTTAAAAGATTCTCTATTATTTGAAAGGTACTTCTCCCACCCACCTCTAATTGGGCCAGGGACCAGACTATTTTCCAGCTAATCTAAGCCCAAGCCACTGGAAATAAAAGCAGGATCTTTAGAAGGAGCTTCCCAATGGGACCAGACCGCTGCTGGGGGCAAAAGCATGGGCTCTGGAGTGTGTGCGGAGCCCTAGCTCCCTGACCCCTGAGGTAACTGCCTACAGGACAGACAGGAGTGGGGGGCTCCGTGCAGGGCAGGGACCATCCTCTATGTGGGGAAGGCGGCCCCTGTGTGGAGGGCTGACACCACCCACACAGGGTTGGCCAGAGGGCTGAGAGGCTGGGGAGCCTGCGCATGCTCCCTCTGTTTGGGCAGCCAAGGGAACCAATGACAGGGCCAGGACAGGGTGGTGGAAGGGCGAGTGGCCCAGGCCCCCCCAGGGCAACCCCACCTCCTCCACACGCCGCCGCTCCTCCTTCTGCTCCTCGATGCGGCGCTGGCGCTGGTGCAGGAGATGCTTGATGTGTGCCTCAGGGTCTCGTTGCTGCTGCTGCTGCAGCTGCTGCTGCTGCTTCAAAGCCTCAGAGTTGCTCTTGTTCTCCTGCTGCAGCCGCAGGAACTCCCGGCGCAGTGTGGATTCCCCCGGCACGTTCATGATAGAGCTGTGCCCAGTGGGCAGCACAACGCAGGGCAGGTCAAGGCCTGGTCCACCCCTGCAGGTCTGCCCCACCACCACCACCGGGCACTCGGGGGTGGTTCTGCACAGCCCTGTGCCCACCACCCAGCCCCAGGGCCCACCTGGGCTCGCCCTCCTCTCCATGGCTGTCATCCTCCTCCTCACTGCCGCTGTACTCGTACTCCGTCTCCTCTGTAGGGGGAGGTCACTGCTGTTCCTTCCCCAGTGCCCCAGAGCCCACCCGGGCTAGGGAAGCTTCCACGTGGATAACCCACCCAGCCTGGCCCCTCCACCCTTGGAACATGGGCTGAGACAGCCAGGGGCCAGACCCCACAGCAGGCAAGGCATGGCAGACCACGCACAAGCACTACGCCGGGCCCCCGGCTCACCATGGAGCTTGTCAGGAGGGAAGGGGGGGACCTTCACTGGACAGGCTGCCTGGGATGGTGGGGGCGTGGAGGGGAAGCAGCCCCAGAGCCAAGGCAGGTGGGGGGTGGGGGAAGGAGCCGGGCAGAGGTACCACCTCAGAGCCCTGCCACCTTGCTCTGGCTCCTGCTTCTGCTCCGCACCAACCTTTCTCGCCTCGCTTCTTGCGGGAGCGGTCAATGTGGTCCTTGAGCTGGATGCGGACCTGCCGCTCTGTGGGCTGGTCCCTGATGAAGGGGAACTTGAGCAGCTGCTCTGTGGGTGGGCGGCTCAAGTAGGTCTTGATAAGACACGTGTCAATGAAGTCAGTGAACTTCTTAGACCTGGAAGTGAAGGGGGCTCACGCTGGGAGGGTCCGGGGGGGGGGGGGGGGGCGGGGTCACAGGCGCGAGACGGGGATCACCCATCTGAGAGCCATCTCCACATCCCACCACCGGCCAGCCCCTACCCCTCGGTGGCACAGACCGTTGGACACAGGGGTTAAGGCGGGAGGCCTGGTCCGAAGACCTTCCTTTCTAGACATGAAACCCCCAGAGACCTACCATTTCTTGGACTTGAGTCTGGGGGGTGGGTTCCGTGGGATGAGGAAGAGGGCTCGCATGGGGTGCATGTCACACAGAGCTGGCACACGGGAGGGACACCATGAGTCCCTCTCGCAGCCACAGAGTCTGAAGGAGCCCTGCCCACTGTGACCTCCCCAGACCCACACCCGCCCCCCACAGCCCCTCTGGGGCTCCCTCCATGCCCAGACTCCTCACTTACGGGGGGCCCCCTCTGCCATCTCGATGGCTGTGATTCCTAGAGACCAAATGTCACTCTGCAGAGGGGGGGGGGGAAGGAGGGACAGGGGCATGTTCCTGACAGCCCTCCTCACCCCACCCCCTGGGCTTCTTCAGGGATGCCCCCCCACCCCACCCCACTCCATCCCTCACTCCATACCCTGTAGTCATAGGTGGCATCAGGGTTCTCATCACAGGCGATGACCTCTGGGGCCATCCAGTAGGGGGTCCCGATGAAAGTGTTCCGCCTGCCCACGGTGCGGTCCAGCTGAGCACTCACCCCAAAGTCCACTGGGAAGACAGAGGGAGGGGTCCTAACAGAGGGCCGCATCTGTTCTGTTCTGGCCCCCACCTGCATGTGCCCCAAGGGCAGCACCCAGACTTTCCCTGGCACCCCTTCCACGCCATCAGCATCCCGAAGAGCCTCACCTAATCTCCCTGTGTCTTGGGGGAAAACCAATGGGCGAGGGCCAAGGGGACAGGCAGGAGGGGCCAAAACGTCCCACCTCCCCAGAGGTATCTGGGTCATGCAGGGAGCAAAGGAAACTTCTGGAGTGATTTCCAGCAAGGGGCAAGGCCTCTCAGGGCAGGAGCAAGACTCCCAGCCTCCAGGCAGGTGACATGAGCCAGCAGGGGGAATGAGGGGCCTCACACTCAGTCCTGGAGGTCAGAGGCCCCACGTGCGTACCTAGCTTGACCTCCGCGTTCTCTGTCAGCAGCACGTTCTGCCCTTTGATGTCTCGATGGATCACCTTGTGGGCATGGAGATGGGCCAGACCCTGGGGCAGGAGGGCACGGGAGTGTGTGGACATGAGCCACGAAGAGGGGCCGACCAGGCTGGGCCGAAGAGGCGGCCCCTCCCCATCCAGGAGCCCAGGCACAGGCTGCATCCAAGGGGACTGTCCTGAGAGCAGCAGTCCCTGGAGGTCTCCTTGTGCCGGCAGGGCAGCTGTGAGGCAGCGGAGGCGCCATGATGGTTCTCCAGAGCTGGGACTCCGTGTCTACCCTACCCGCCCAGCGCCGCTGATGCCTGCGAAGATATGGCTGCGGCCTCCCTCCCGCGGGCAGGCCTGGCCTGGAGCAGGGGGAGGTGGGCGCTCACCCGGAGAATCTCCCTGCAAATGTAGGCGATACAGTCCTCCTTCAGGGCATTCCCCTTTGTGTTCTTCACTAGGTCTGTCACGGAGCCAGCCCCACAGAACTCCATCACCAGCTACGGCACCAGGGAAAGAAAGGGGAGCATCCATCAGGCAAGGCCTTCCGCCCCTGCCAGCCACCGCCCCCCCGTAGGAGGGCACAAATGGTGTGCAGACCAGGGGACGCTCCTTGTGGAAGCCAAGGAGCTCCCTGAGCCAGGGAGAGGAGGCCATGCAGCGGCAACAGGGCAGGCAGGGCTGACGGATCCCAAGAAGGCGCCCTGGGAACCCTGGAAACTGTAGCCAGAATGATGGGCATGCACGCATTTCCTTCGGGGGGGGGGGCATGCTTTTGTCAGGTCCCCCTGGGCACCCTTCACCCTGAAACAAGAACTGCCGCCCTGGAGTGTGGGTTGGCAAACTTTGGCCAGGGAACTAATAAATGTGTTTTTTACATTTTTAAATGGTTGAAAAAAATCAAAATATGGATCATAAAAATTTCAAGTCTCAGAGTCCTAAACAAAGGCTTCTGGGGACATAGTGACATTCCTATCCCCGTTCATGTATGCAGGGCCTATGGCTGCTCTCATGGCTCAGCAGCCAGGGTGAGGAGCTGTGGCAGAGACTATAGGGTCTACAGACCCCCGACACCTACCACCAGGCCCTTCACAGCAAAGAAGTTGGCAAAGGCCTAGCCCAGAGGCAAGAAAGAGGCTAAGAACCGGCAACTCTCCAGGCCTGCTGTAGGAAAAGCAGCGTGCCTGGCCAGGGGGCTACAGGAGGGAACCTGTGGAGATCCCAGTGGGACCTGCGGAGGCTGTGGCCACGTCAGCGCCCCGGGGATTGGGAGGCCCGTCCAGGTGTTTCACTGCACAAAAGCCACATCTGATGCAGAAAAAGGCTGGAGGGGATGTGTGTACATTCAACAAGTGATATGGGGAGACTGCCTGTTGTGCATCTATGCCCAGGGCTCTCCCTCCAACAAGCCCAGGAGAGGGGGTGGAGGGAAGGACAGGTGCCCAGTGGAGCAGCTAGCCTCTGGTCCCTGTGATCGCCCACTCGCACACAGCTGGCAGGTAGACCCCAGTGGAGTGTTGCCCCCTTGCTTTGGGTATAGTGTGTGTGAATGCCTTGGAAGCAGGGTACACAGAAGGCACTCAGTAAGTACCTGTCTGGCAACTGGTAGGAGGGAAGTCCTAGAATGAGCCCCAAGCCCACCACCACGGCCACCACGCACCCTAAGCTCTCTTCCTGGGGGCTGGGGGCTGGGCTGTGTAGCAGAAGGGGCGAGGCTGGGAACGAGCCCAGGCCTGGGAGGGCAAGGTCTCTCAGGAATGTTCTGGGCCAGGAGAGAATCTGGGGGAGGCCCAAAGGAGCCACAGTGAGTTTGGGTTAGATGGATTATCTGGAAGGGTGTGCACTCCACCAGGAGCCTCCGAGCCCTGCCACCACCATGCACAGGTATTTGGGGACATGGCTCCCCCGCGGTCGTGCGTGAAGGCAGGACCAAGGGGCTCACTACCTTTCCCAGCACGTGCGAGGGTTATGCTGTCACTCACTGTGTGTCACGCACGGTGTAAGCTCCTGGTCAGGACAGAGGCGTGGGCAAAGCCCAGGCCACCCAAACAGAGGCCACAGCATGTGGGCACTCCACGTGAGTCAGGAGACGCTGTGCATCCAGAGGCAGGGGACTTGTGAGGGAGCCTGGACACAGGGAAGTGGGGACCACTCACCCAGAGCTGGTCATCATTCCCAGGGGGGCTCTTCTTTATGAAGGCCCCATAGTAGGTGGCGATGTTACGGTGGTGAGAATATTTCTTCAACATGTTGATCTCCTGTTTGATCTCTTCCTCCTCATCCTGGGGGCATGG
Source organism: Nyctereutes procyonoides (assembly GCF_905146905.1). Taxonomy (NCBI): domain Eukaryota; kingdom Metazoa; phylum Chordata; class Mammalia; order Carnivora; family Canidae; genus Nyctereutes; species Nyctereutes procyonoides. The sequence goes on along the minus strand of NW_026575140.1, from coordinate 57,890,818 downwards.
GAGGGGTGAGCCCAAGAGCCCCCAGCCCTCCTCAGGGCCCTGCCCTGCCCTCTGCCCTCATTGCTCCCTACCTCCGTGACATCCATGACCTTGATGGCAGCCAGCTGCCCAGTCTTGACATGCCGACCCTGCAGGACAGAGAGCCAGGTGTGGAGGGTCTGAGTCCACAACCAGGGATGGCTTGATTCTGAGGCAGGACACACCTTCTGGCTCTTCTCTGTCTTAGAAAGTGTCCCTGTGGCGACTGGACACTTCACTTATGGGTCAGGCACAGGGACGGGCACAGGCTTCCAAGAACAACTATAGAGCCTGGAGTCCAAGTGCTAAGCTGAATAAAGATGAAGGGTTTCTGGGATGCCTGGGTGGCTCAGTAGTTGAGCATCTGCCTTCAGCTCAGGGCGTGACCCCAGGGTCCTGGGATAGAGTCCTGCCTTGGGTTCCCCGCAGGGAGCCTGCTTCTCTCTCTGCTTGTATCTTTGTCTCTCATGAATAAAAAAACAAAATACTAAAAAAAAAAAAAAAAAAAAAAAAAAAAAGACGAAGGGTCTCCTCCCCTAAAACACCTTAGGGACACACGGCAGAGTCACTTTTGTTCTGGACTTCCCACAGTTTGGAAGCTGAGAAGGAAGTGAAGGAGATCCCTCCCCACTGGAGGGAGCTGGGAGCAGCTGGAGGAGGGGCTCTGCCTCTCTGGCACCTTCTATGCCAGACAAACTGCCTCCTGCATTCCGGCCCGGCCTGCCCCAGTCAGGAAGCCTTTTCCAGAACTGTCCCCCTCCAAGGCTTTCTTTTTTTTTTTTTTTTTTTTTTTAAATTTATTTATGATAGGCACACAGTGAGAGAGAGAGAGAGGCAGAGACACAGGCAGAGGGAGAAGCAGGCTCCATGCACCGGGAGCCCGACGTGGGACTCGATCCGGGGTCTCCAGGATCGCGCCCCGGGCCAAAGGCAGGCGCTAAACCGCTGCGCCACCCAGGGATCCCCCTCCAAGGCTTTCTATTATCATTGGCAGGACAGAATAAAGATAGAGTTGGTATTTTAGGGACCTCCGGGAAACACAGAAGGCTGACTGGCCTGGCAATGCCCCATCCCCCGTGCTAACGGGAAGTTAACTTCTAGGGTACGTCCCTGCCATCCCTCGTCCACCCCCTATCCTTCTGACATTCCTCCAGGAACCATCCCAGCCCTGGTCAAGGAAGTCCAGGCTTCCTGGGGGAGAGCAGAAGGGGAGCAGAGATCCCGAATCATTATCCTCAGCAGTCACTTGAGACCCCAAGCCCAGAGAAGCAGGAGAACAGAGCTACTATTTCCATGGCAACGACCAGGCTGGTGATGGGTGAATGGGGGAGGGGATGCCTGTCCCCCAGAGCTTACATGGGGGTCCCAGTGACCCAGGAAGCAGCCCCTGAGATTGCAGAGACTTATGGAAAACCTTAGCATCAAGTTGGGAGACCAAGAGGGCAGGTGTGCCCTGGGGCCCTCCAGCTCTGGGGCAGCATGTACTTGGAACATCTCTCTGCCCCCTCTCTGCCCAGCTGCCTCCCTCTCCAAGTGTGACCTGTGGTCGGGCTGGGCTGGCCAGGGTACAGCGACAAGCATTGGGGAAGTGCTCCTGTGGGGAGGAGAGGGGTAGCCCCCAGAGCAAGGCCTGCTGGAGGCCAGCAGTGGGAGTTCTAGAAAACCACTTCCCCTCTGCAAGAGGTCCTGGGACTCCACCAACCTGAGGCTGGGTCTCACTGTGGTCTTGGAAGGAGCCAAAGCTGAACCGGGGCCTGAGCTCTGCTCTGAACTCTCAGGTGAGCCCGACACATGCATGTAAACATGCACACACACACACACACACACACACACACACACACACACACCACAACACCGCCCCCTGCGCTCCTCCCCACACCCACCAGGCCCCAGGCCTACACCTGCTGCACTCAGGACTCATTGAGACTTAGCACACAGGCCAGCAAGAACACCCCACTTCTTGGGCCTCCTTCTTGCATTGCTTTTACCCTCCCTCCCCCTCTCCCAGCACCCCTCAAAGTCCCCAGACCTAGGGCCCACTCCAGCCACCCATGTCCCATGTCCTAAGGGGCCCCAGGGAGGAGCGCCACGCTCCTGCACCATTAGCGCCTCACCTTGTACACCTGTCCGTAAGTTCCATTGCCGACCACTTCCACCAGCTCGAAGATTCCAGCAGGGTCCTGCGGGGAGGGAAGGGGCAGGAGGGAGAAAGAACAAGGTGTCAGGGCTGGAGAACAGGACAATGTGACCAGGGAGTGGAGAGAGGGATGCAGTCAGATGAGTGAGCACAGGCGTATCACAAGGGGGCTGCGGGGAACCAGACGGCCAGCTGTGCTTCTGGAGAAGTCAGAAGAAGGGGAAGAGATGACAGCGGCCAGAGCCTAGCTGGCCTTCCACACGTGCCCCTGATCCCATATGCCGAACCCTGAACGGCTACACCCTCATCTGCAAAATGGGGGTGTCCAGTGCATGCCTCTGGAGCTGGGGTCAACTGTAAATGACGCGATAGCCATAATGAGCTCCAGGCGGTGCCTGGCATAGAGAGTGTGTAATAAAAGGTAATCATCACTGTGATGGTTTTTTAAAAGCAGGGGTGAGGAAAGCTAGCAGGTCAGAAATCCAGAAGCGCCCTCCACCTGGCCCTTTCCTGCTTCTTCCCCAATCCTCCTGAGACCCAGGGCAGGAGAGCAGGGGACAGAGAGAGGGCCTCTGGGGGTGGGGGTGGAGCCCTTGTAAGTGCCTGCTCTCTGGAGCCAGGAGGTGCCAGGAAGAGACTCGAAGGAGCAGACAAAGCCTCCACAGAGGCTCACTGCCTGCTGGACCGAGGGCAGGGCAGCAGGTGCAGCTGCAGGGAGGCCACCCACACTCTCTGGGCAGGCCTTCCTTCAGCCACCTGCAGGCTGGACATGTGGGACCCATAGTTAGGACGTCACCAAAAACAATTCTGGGCCAATCATCTGAGAAGTACCTAAACTGAAACTCCTTTCTCCCTGGTTCTGAAAACCAGGATAGAATTTCTGGAAAACAGAAGAACCCTTCTCCACTCCTCGGTCACCACCAGCGAAGGGAAGCTGCTGTGAACAAGTTGGATGGCGGGGAGACAGTGGCGAGGCCTCTGAAGATGGTATCTATGCCCACTTCTCAGCAAGGGCAATGAAGGCCGGACCACGCCCTGCTCCCTGCACAGCCCCCTGGGCACATGTTACTGCGCACCCCAACTGGGCACTTGGGTGGGTGTCAGCTCCCGGAGGGACAGGGCGAGCCTCCTGGTGCTGGGCTTGCTCACTCAGTTCCGGCTAAGGCTGCCCCCAAACCGAAACATGATGACATAACCACCTTACCCGGGGCTGAGAACACAGCAGGCCCCAGGGGAAAGGGAGAAACTGTCACTGCAGGGGGACGGCACGACCAGGGGCCTGCACAGGCTCTCATCTGCACCCCCCTAGAAGGGCTCATCTGCTCGGGGGGGGGGCCTCTGAACTCAGTCTGTTGCGAAGTCCCTCCTTATATCTACTGAGCTTTCCCAGGGGGTCGGAGACAGAACGGGGACTCATGGCTGGGATCTCAGGACGTTTCTGCCCAAATGGGGAAGCAGGATGGACTGGAGAGGCCTAACCTCGCACGTGGGCGGGCCTAGTTCTGTGACCTCACACCCAATCGGATCAGGCCTCCTCCTCAGAGGCGAGGGGAGAGCCTCGAGGAGTGAGGAGTGCCTGGCAAAGCAGGCCTCAGGTCAGACTCCATTTCCGGGGCAGCTCTGTGGTGGTGCCAAGCCTGTTTCCTGACCCACAAACCAGTGCCTCCGGGGAAGGGCCTCCAGGGAAGGGCGATGGGGGGGGACAAAGCCGCAAACCCTCGGGCAAACCTGTGACGGCATCGTGGGGCCCAGCCCCTGGCACAGAGCAGCTCCAGAGGACTCCCCACCCTGGGCCAATGCAGGACCTGCTCCCCACCTATCGCTACCCCTCCTCCCCTCCAAACATCCCCGTTCCTGCTGTCTTCCTCTAAATGCTGGGCAGCCCCTCCTCAGTCCTCACCCCTCCTCAGTCCTCACCGTTCTTCCTTCTCACTCCTCCTCGTTGTCCTCATCCCTCCTCAGTCCTCATCCCTCCTCATCCTCACCCCTCCTAGGTCCTCGCCCCTCCTCCGTCTGTGGCCCAGGTTCACCCTCCTGCCCTTTCTCCTGTGTACAAGCCGGCAGGGCCCTGTGGCTCTCAGAAGAGACCCAACACCTCAGTGTCTGGTATTCAAAGTTGCCTCATCATTAACCACCCAATAAATACTTTCTGAGTGAGTGTCTACACCCACCTAGGGCCAGCCTAGGCCCTAATCAGGGGAGATCTGTCAGGCAACTTTCTCTTCCTTCATTAACTGTTAAACATTTATTGAGCACCAGCTGGGTGACAACTCCCCAATTAGGCGCAAAGGGAGCTCAGTGACACATGAGAAACACGGAAGGTCCAGGATAGACCTTGAGACTTACAGGCCAAGTACCCCAATGAGGACAGGCAGCCGTCAAGGATTTTGTGCCAGAGTAGGCAAGCACCAGAAGGCTGCCCGGCAGAGCCTAGGGGGTCTTGGGCATCAGCTGTGTCCTGAGTGAACAGCTAACTGCCTGGGGCCTTTCTGGTGCACAGAGCGGGGGCTGCACTGGGTGAGGGGTCCATTGCACGGCTTCAGGGACAGAACTAAAGCCGGGCAGGGCACGTAAGGCCAGCTCCTGGAGAAGACAGTGCAGGATGGAGGGGCGCTCTGGAGGCTGCATCCGAGGTCAGCTGGCCACAGGAAAGCGAGAGCTTGTGTGTGTGTGTTGGGGGGGGGGGTGGCCGACAAGCTGGGTGGGGCCAGGCCGGGGACAACACTGTGGTCTGGTCACTGACTTTGCGATGTTGGGAGACATCAGGAGGTTAGAAACGAGAGTCTAGAGACAAAGACAGAGTGGACAACCAGGCTGAGCTATAGGGACGGATAAACAGAAGAGCCCAGTGCTCAACACTGGATGGCAGGACAGATGGGCACACAGGCCCGAGGAAAGCCCCTCCGGCCCCCAGCTTGGGGCAGCACTGGGAACCGATGTGGGAACCAGGGGCCAGTGCAGTTGGGGGCCAAGGGGCAGAAGGCCAGTGACTGGGTGGGCGGGGGGTGTACAGGCGAGGAGGAAGGGGAGCCTACGGGCACAGCACCCTGTGCCGAAGCCTGGCCAGGTGCAACGGGAAACAGATGACATGGCAGCAGGGTCGGACAAAGGGTTTTCAAAACGGGAAGCTCTCTCATGCCTGTGGAAGGGAAGAAGAGACGACAAGGACTGGGGAAGCTTGCCGGATAGATTTCTTGGCCTCAAGTATACACATGTGCATACGTCCCCCGTGGGGTTTCCAGCCGTGCTGCTGCTGCTACGGTCCCGGTTGGGTTTCTCCCCTACAGGCCTGAGCATTCACAGGGCCTGATTCAGGTGGGATTTGTGCACGGATCTGGCTTCACATGTCCGTGAGCTCAGCCATTCTCTTACCAGGGGTGTGCAGGCGCCTCTGGAGGCAGTCCTGGCTCCCCTGACCCACCCTGCATGCGGGCCCAGCTCCTTGATCATGCTGCAGAAGTGGTCTCCAACTCTTCCTCTGGGTGCTCAAACTCTGTTGTCAGCAGCTTGGTTCTTGTCCAGCCAGATGCTGGGAGGTGGGGAGGGCCAGGGACAAGGGTACAGATAACTAACAAGAGGAGGGAAAGAGGAAAGGAGGGGTTGAACATGAACACTGTTGGAATAAGTTAAAGACCCAAGTAAACAGAAAGATTTCCCATGTTCATGGATGGATCAGAAGGCTTAATACTGTTAAAAGCTACAGATTTGCACTTCTATCAAAATCCCAGCATTTTTACAAAAGTTAACAAGTTTATCCTAATGTCATATGGAAATGCAAGGGATCCCACAGAGACAGTCTTGAAAAAGAAGAACAAAGTTGGAGGATTCACACTTTCTGACGTCAAACTTACAACAAAGCTACAGTCATCAAGACAGATACAGCGTAATGACAGACACACAGATCAATGGACTAGAATTGAGAATCTAAAATTTAACTCTTTTTTTAAAATTTTTATTTATTTATGATAGTCACACACACACAGAGAGAGAGAGAGAGAGAGAGAGAGAGAGAGAGAGGAAGAGACATAGGCAGAGGGAGAAGCAGGCTCCATGCACCAGGAGCCCGATGTGGGATTCGATCCTGGGTCTCCAGAATTGCGCCCTGGGCCAAAGGCAGGCGCCAAACCGCTGCGCCACCCAGGGATCCCTAAAATTTAACTCTTAAACTTGTGGTCAAGTGATTTTCAACAAGACTATCAAGGCACTCAATAGTCTTTTCTTCTTTATTTTTTTAAGACTATTTATTTGAAAGAGAGAGAGAGAGAAGAGAGAACATGAGCAGGGTGAGAAACACACTACCTGCCAAGCAGGGAGTCCCATGTGGGGCTCAATCCCAGGACCCTGAGATCATGACCTGAGCCCAAGGCAGACACTTCACTAACTGAGCCACCAACATGCGCTGCAATAGTCTTCAAAAAATGGTGCTGGGACAACTTGAGCATCCACATGCAAAAGAATGAAGCTGGATTCCTACCTGATACCATAAAAGTTTTAACTTAAAATGAATCACAGACCTAAAAATGTAAGCTCTAAAATGATAGAAATATTTTTTCTCCTGCCCCCTAAAGCCATGGAAATCTTAAAACACAGGAGTAAATCTTCACTACCTTGGATCAGGCAATGGTTCCTTCCTTCCTTTCTTTCTTTCTTTCTTTCTTTCTTTCTTTCTTTCTTTCTTTCTTTCTCTTTCTTTCTTTTCTTTCTTTCTTTCTTTCTTTCTTTCAAGATTTTACCCATTTATTCATGACAGACACAGAGAGTGACAGAGAGAGAGAAGCAGAGACACAGGCAGAGGGAGAAGCAGGCTCCATGCAGGGACCCGATGTGGGACTTGATCCCGGGTCTCCAGGATCACGCCCCAGGCTGAAGGCGGTGCTAAACCACTGGGCCACCAGGGCTGCCCCAGGCAATGGTTTCTTACAAATAACACCAAAAGCATACGCCAAAAAAGAAAAAAAAAACCACATAAGTTGGATTTCCTAAAAATTTAAAACTTTTGTGCTTCGGAGGACACCAGCAGGAAAGTGAAAAGGCCACATAATAAGAAAAAAATATTTTATGTTATATATCAGATAAGGGAGTTCTATCCGGAAAGGGACTTGTATCCAGAATATAAAAAGGACTCCCTAAGAATGACAATAAAAGGACAAATAAGCCAATTAAAAAATGGGCAAAGGATCTGAATAGACATTTCTCCAAGGATATATAGTGCCCAAGAAGCACACGAAAAGACTGACTTCAGTCACAAGAGACATTCGAACCCAAACCACACAAGATAGCACTTCACAGCTGCTGAGACGGCTACGATCACAAGGACAGACAACAACAGGTACTGGCAGGGACATGGAACCCTCATATGCTGCTGGTGGGAAAGTAAAATGGTGCGGCCACTCTGGGAAACAGCGTGGCAGTTCCTCAAAATGTAAACAAAGAGTTATCACATGACCCCACAAGTACTCGACCAGGAGGACTGAAAGCACATGTGCACAAAAGAAATCCGTACGTGCAGCGTTCACAGCAGCTTTACTCACGACAGCTGGAGTAGCAGTAACCCCAACGTCCACCAACTGATGGACGGATAAATGTGATGTATCCATATGACAGTATTATTTGGCAATGAAAGAACAGGGAGCACTGACACTCACTACAACACAGATGAATCTGGAAAACATGGGAAGTGAAAGAAGCTGATCAAAAGGCCACATGGGGATGCCTGGGTGGCTCTGTGGGTGACTGTGCACCTTGGGCTCAGGTCGTGATCCTGGGTCTTGGAATTGAGTATCGCACTGGGATCCCTGCAGGGAGCCTGCTTCTCCCTCTGCCTGTGTCTCTGCCTCTCTGTGTGTGTCTCGTGAATAAACAAAATCTCTCAAATAAATAAATTTTAGGGATCCCTGGGTGGCGCAGTGGTTTGGCGCCTGCCTTTGGCCCAGGGCGCGATCCTGGAGACCCGGGATCGAATCCCACGTCGGGCTCCCGGTGCACGGCGCCTGCTTCTCCCTCTGCCTGTGTCTCTGCCTCTCTCTCTCTCTCTGTGACTATCATAAATAAATAAAAATTTAAAAAAAAAGAAGCTTCAAATAAATAAATTTTAAAAATTTAAAAACCAGAAAAATGTAAAAAAGAAAAATAAGCCTAAGAGAACTTCCCACAGCACTTAATAAATTACTCTGATTAGTGACAGTCTCCGTGCTAGGCAAGCGACCCTAGGAACATGGAAGGGAACCCTCAGAGTGCTTTCGGTCTATTAACACATTTCAAAGAGTCCTGAGCCAAACAAAGAAAATTATAAAATATAACACTTGAGTGATTAAGAGTTAGGGAACTTGGGTTCCACCTCCTGGCTCTGTGGCTAACAGGCTGTGTGTTTGGGAACAAGTCACTTAATTTCTCCGGGTTCCCTTTCAACAAGGTAAGAAAACCTCCCCAGCGCTCACCCCATGCCTGCAAATGCTGCAGGCCACACCCTAGGCAGCTGCCACCTAAGGGCCGCGTGCTCCCACCCCACGTTACGCCAGGGGCCATGAAGCTCAGGACACGGCAGTGAATCACAGTGTAGGAACGCAGCCACCCCTCTGCTTGTGCTCCGGGGGTGTGCAGTCAGTGGCTGCTGCAGCTAGGCTCTCAGGGAGGAGTTGCCTACAGGCTTCTGACCGGGTGGGGCACGCGTGCCCCCAACACCGTGGTGGTTAAGGGTCAACTGTACTTTTGTGGTGCAGGGAAAGGGACTGTCCATACTGCTGTGTCACTCCCGAGAGCCTCTGTACCTAAGCACTTCTTACGCCCCCATTCCCCATACATTCCAACCTCACAGAGCTTTCAGTGCACAGGGAAGCAGTGGAGGGCATCATAAAAGCGCTGGAATCTGTGACTGATGCACAGGATGGGAGATAGGCACCCGACGCCTTGGGGAGGTCGCTGCCTCAGGGAGGTCACTGTGGCACAGCCAGGGTATGGGGTGCTGTGCCCCGCCCCCGCCACTTCATGGGGACTGCACCCAGGCACTGCTGCCACCTGCACACTCAGGACACCACTCCCCAGGGACCACGGCCCCTTGACCTGTTTCCTTCCAGCACCAGGCCCATGTGAGTGCATGGGAGCGACTTGGATGCTGGTGACCTAACGCGTGACCGGCAGGCCAGATGCAGCAAGGGAAGCTTCATGCCAGAGGCCCAGGGATAAAGCGCTTGAGGCAGAAGAGGCAGCAGCCCGGCCCGGGGGCACCCAAGGGCACAGAACTGAGGGGGCGGTCCCATCACACTCTCTTCCTCTGTCTTAAAACCTGGCTTTTCTCTCTTCTTTTTTTTTCCTTGAAAGAGAGAGCACCTACAGCAGGGGTGTAGGGGCAGAGGGAGAGAGAGAGATTCTCCAGCAGAGTACCCACTGAGTGTGGAGCAGGACCCAAGGCTCCATCCAGGACCTTGACATCATGACCTGAGCCGAAATCAAGAGTCCAATGCTCAAATGACAGAGCCACCCAGGTGCCCCTTACATCCCCCTTTAAAGAGATCACCAGAGTCAGTGACCCCAGCAAGGCCCCACATGCCCTGGAAGCACTGCCTTTGGCTCTAGGACCCTCCCACCCCCACTCTCCCACCCCACCCCCACCCACCCCCCGCCCAGCACTGGGCACAGGCCGGGGGCCCGACAAACATCAGTAAGCTACAGTGGAGCCCGGTGCCTGGATCTTTCTCAGGGTACCCACTCATCCCTTTGTACCCACTCAGCTGGCCAGGACAGACCTGGGTGCACAATGGCCTTGGCTCCTTGTCCCCTGCGCTGTGGGCTCTCCAGGGGCACCCCAGGCTCGCCCAAGCTCCTAAATCAGGACCGAATGGAACTCTGATAACCAGCAAGGCCACCAGTCGGGGCCTGGGGGCCCAGCACCAGCTGGCACTTTCCTTCCTGTCCCCCAGAACCTAGAGCCGTTTCATGCAGCGGTGGGACAAACGTTAGGTTCTGTATGTATGAAGGCTGGGACCACCTCCCAAAAGAAACACACTGGGGGAGTTCACCATCCGACCCAGAGACTGCGATGTGGTCGGGGGCAGGGGCAGTCACGGAAGACTGGGTTCAAGGAACAGAGGGCCAGGGTGGGGGTAAGTGACAGGGGTAGGGACCTAGAAATGGACAGGAGGCTCCACAGTCCCAGAGTGGTCTAGGGGAAGAGGGGCAGGTGACTGAACAGGCAAAGGGCTGCCAGCACCCTAGGGTGGGAGTGACAATTCTTGTAAGAGGCCCAGACCTGGCAGAGTTGATGCTGGTGTCCGGGCCTGTCCTCCAGTGGCCTTCAGATCGCCGTGCCCAAAGGTGGACGCCACTTCCTTGGCATCCACTCTGCCTGCAGACAAAACCCGTGAGCCATAGGGGGTCCATGAAGGGCTTTAAGGACACACAGTTGCTAACAATATTAGCCACAGCTGTTTTAAGTGCCTGTCAAACAATGCCTCTCTAAACCTGGCTCTGCCTTCTAGGAGCTTCTAAGTGAGACACCAACACGGAGAGGAGAGAACGAACATGTGGACGAGTCACCCGTGCTGCAACGTGAGGCATCAGGCCGCGGCGGGACAAGAAGGCAGGATGGGACAACGCACCCCCTCCTCTTCTGCTGACCCATGGGTCTTTTTTAAGATTTTACTTTTTAAAAGTAAGCTCTATGCCCAACATGAGGCTTCAACTCACAACCTCAGATCAAGAGTCACATGCTCCTCCAACTGAGCCAAAGCAGGAAGGGTCCATCCACTCAGAATTCCCAAGCAACTCTAGGAGGCTTTCCAGCGGCAGAAAGAAAGAGAACCGTAAGGCCTGGCGAAGGGCTGCAAGTCCCTGGGAAAGAGATGGGGGAGGGCTGGTCTGTCCTGTGCAGCAGGCCCAGCTCTGATTATTCACTGGGATGCGTCCTGGCAGGTCCCTCGGCCATAACCTGGGCTCAGATGTGCCCTCCAGCCCTGGACAGGAGGCGGGGCCTTGGGGGTGAGGGGGCCACGTCCCCACTGCCAGGAGACAGGTTCACCAGGTAACCTGTGGGAGACACACAGACAGGGAAGGGGCTCTAGGGGCAGAGGGAGGACCTGTGGTCCACAGAGGGACTCAATGAGAGCTGCACACCTCTCGGGCCAGGAAGAACGGGCTGCCAGGGCCCGGGGAGCCTCTGTTCACCTGGGGCTGAGACTGGGCCAGGTGCTGCGGCCTCCCAGAGAAAGACAAGAGGCCTGTTAGCCCGAGCTCTTCCTGTGACTCCACAGGCCCACCCAGAGAGGAAGAGGGGCAAAGGCCCTGTGGCACCCCAGGACCCAGGCTGGGGAGGAGCCCTCACTCCCAGGAGCTGGGCAATGGTCACAGAGCCACCCCCACAGCCCTGGCACCTAAGTGCTAAAACAGAGGCACATGCAGCTTCAGATCTGCCCTCAGCCCCAGTGCCAACCCCAGGACTACAGGGAGACCAGAGCAGTGGAAAGGGCTGTGGGGCGGGGCTGCCCACAGGGACACAGGGCACCTTGGTGCCAGCAGAGCCATGGAGAGGGCAGTCCTCTGACAGAGGCATGCCACCCCATCCTCCACTGAGCTGGGAGCAGGAGCAGGCCAACGCCATGTGCATGTGCAAGCCCAAGAGAAGCATGGGGTGGGGTATCTGTGGGAAAGAGTGCGTGTGCGTGAGGAAGATGGGAGTGCATGTGGGCTGGTGGGTGGCAGGAGTCTCCTCACATCACCTCCTCCTCCCAGCCCAGCAGAGACTAGATGCCCTCCCAGGGAAGCCAGTCTGGGGGGTTGGCATCCCTAGTTCCTATCCCAGGAAGCGGGCTCAAAGCCAAAGCCCATAACAGAGAGACAGGGGACAGGCTCCCAGTGGGGAAGGAAGCCCACCCAGGAGAGGAGCCAGCAAAACCTGAGGGAGAAGGAAGGAAAAGAGGTGAGGCCCTCACCACCCCCTCAGCTGCCCCACCCAGTAGTAAACAAAACCTGCACAAACTCCCTCCTCATATTCACCACCCTCCAAGACCAACCCTCCATCCCCAGTCTCTGTTCCCCAGGGAGGCTGAGCCCTCAGGTCTCTGAACCGGACAACCCGGATGGTTTCTGAGCTGGGGGCGGGAGCTTCAAGTCCCTCCTCCTGGGTCTCTGCTGCAGAAGCACACTCACGTGACCTGGACCTGCACGCATACCGAGGCAGACACAGGTCCAGACACGACGCATGCACAAGCACAGACACCACTACTGGGGAGGCAGCGAGGGAAGCAAGGAGGCGGAAGCAGCTCCCTGCCGCCTGCATGCTCAGCTCCCATGGACACAGGGTAGCCTCGGTGGCCTCGAGGGAGCAGAGGGGAGGCCCCCAGGAGCTGGAGGGCAGTGCAGGGAAGTCAGGGAGGGCGGGAGGGGCCAGAACGCCAGCAGTGATGCCGGTTCTAAAATGGCCACAGGCAAGGCAGGGGACAGATGGTCCCTTTCTGCCGTGGCACTGGAGAAGAGGGGAAAGGGAAAAGAAAAAATAAATATCATCACAGTCAGAAAATTAAAAATAGACCCCAAACCCTAAACGATGAACAGCTTGCTTCTGAGGTTCCACCTGCCTCCAGAGCATTCTGGGGAGAGGAGGGTGAGGCCTGGAGGGCACCCCCTGCCCAGAGCCGCCTCCCCAGCTTTCCCTCTGGGCCCCGGCTGCCGGGGCACCTTGACCTTGGCCCTGACACAGAAGCGCTTTTGTCCGTGACCAGCAGAACCCCTTCTGTCACCTCATACCCGAGGGCAGCGCAGCCACCACCCCAACCTCTGGTACCCCACAGTCACCATGTCAGGTACACCTCAGACTTGCAGGGGGCCAGGCACGACTATCACCCCATTTCACAGACGAGGAAATCAAGGGTCCAAGGACTCTCATATTTGCTGCAGTGCAGCTGGTGGCAAATCCAAGGGGGCATCTTGCGGCCAAGTTGCACCTGGGTCCCCAGGGCTCTGTCCGCCCCCCTCAGATGAACACACGCCGTGGGCGGGCCAAAGAGGCCCTTAGGCTCAGATCTGACCGCCTAAGTCCAATCTCCCAGGCATGGCTCATCTGGAGCCTCGCCAACCCCACTTCAACTCCACCTTGGGGTCATCTGTTTCCTGCTGGTGTGGGGGCAAGGCAGAGGGGCAGGCGCCCTGCACACCTCAGGACTTCTCTGGGTTCTTCTATACCGCTGCGCCCTTGCTCACTGCTCACTCCCTTAAGCACAGCACTTCGCCCTGCCCTGCAGCTGCGTGCCCTGCCCATCCTCCAGGATGCTTCCCACTGACCACCTGCTTCCACGGGGCCCTGTGGTGCCACCAATTATATTCTTGTGATTACGTTTCTGTCTGTCTCCTGTGCTAGGCCCTTCTTAGGAGTCAGGGCCACATTCAAAACCTGCCTGTTAAAAAAAAAAAAAAACCTGCCTGTTAAATGAATATAGAAATAAAAGAAAGCTGGTGTTCCCTAGAAAGGCCTTCCTTCCTCCTTAGAGCAATCAATGGTTTCTAACACTAGTTTTGGGTCTATCTCCATTCTTCCAAAACTAATCCATGAATATTCACTTAAAAGCAATGCACTAGGGCAGCTGCTAAAAGCAAATCTTTTTGTCATGGGGATCAGCACCCTATAATTTATATGCATAATAAAGATGTGTCACTAGAAAGTAGACTTTCTTAAAACAACAAACTCCTATATAGTTGGCAAAACCCAAACAAGAACATGATTCTTTTTTTTTAAGTAGGCTCTGTGCCCAACATGGGGCTTGAACACGTCATCTTGACATTAAGAGCTGCACACTCGCTCTAGCGACTGACCCAGCCAGGCACCCCTGAACAAGAACATCAGTAAGGATCCAAAGACTGTGTATGGGATCCCTGGGTGGCGCAGTGGTTTGGCGCCTGCCTTTGGCCCAGGGCGCGATTCTGGAGACCCCGGATCGAATCCCACGTCGGGCTCCCGGTGCATGGAGCCTGCTTCTCCCTCTGCCTATGTCTCTGCCTCTTTCTCTCTCTGTGTGACTATCATAAAATAAATAAAAATTAAAAAAACATATAAAAAAAAAAAAAAAACAAAGACTGTGTATGGCCACTAGGCAAGGAGAGTTCAAGGGGAAGCATCCTGGAGGAGAAAGAGGCAGGCAGAGGCTGGGTTGGGTGAGAGGGGCCAAGGTCCTCCCCACCCAGAAGACAGTTCCTGGCTCCAGGGAGGGTTAGAGGTGCAGGAGGGTGGGGGGTGGAGGCCGCAGCCCCAGGGAGCAGCAAAGCAGGCAGGGGAGTAAGCACAGCAGGCAGTGTGTAAACCGGAAGCCTGGGACTCCTGGGTGGCTCAGTGGTTGAGCACCTGCCTTCAGCCCAAGACGTGATCCTGGAGTCCTGGGATCAAGTCCCACATAGGACTCCCTGCATGGAGCCTGCTTCTTCCTTTGCCTGTGTCTCTGCCTCTTTCTCTGTGTGTGTGTGTGTGTGTGTGTGTGTCTCATAAATAAATAAATAAAATCTTTAAAAAAATAAATAAATAAACCGGAGGCCTGGCCCGGGTTCTGATGCCACCACGTAACAGAACTCACCTCCAAGAGCCTCTCCTTGTCTACCCAGTTCTAACACACAAGCATTTTTGGATGTGAGGACATTCTGAAATCCACCAAGCGCTACACATTTGCACAGAATCGTTCTGAAGAGACTGCGCCCAGAGAACCAGGGGAAACTGGGTCAAAAGGTGACTTAGTAACACTGTCAGTGGCCCCAGGATATAGGGTGAAGAGCAGCAGCGCAGAAGAGAACCCTGATAAAAAGCAGAACTGACCGTAGGACAGTTAAGGGGCGGGGGTGGGGTGGGAGGGGAGGTAGATCCATGACCCTGGAGGGAGGGCTGACCCGGTGGGCCAACAGGAGGAGGGTCATCTCTATGGAGGGGGGAGGGGAAGGAAGAAGAAGAGGAGGGGGAGGGGAGATGGGGAAGAAGGGGGAGGAAGAAGAAAGGGGAGGAGAAGGGGGAAGGGAAGAAGAAGGAAAGGAGGGAAAGGAGAATGGGGGAGAGGAGGAGGAGAGGAGGAGGGGGAGGAGGCGATGGCAGAGGGCTGGCAGGGGCAGGAGGGGACCACATGCCCATTCCCCATTCCCAGTGTGAGCCAAGTGGTGGAGGGGGGCTGACAGAGAAGGACCTCAGCAACCTGGCCGGGGTAACAAGGCTTCTCACTGTAGCACAAACAAATCATTATCCCTCACTGCCAACCTCCTCCTGAGGGAATCAGGTGTCTGCATGCCTCTGAGGGAAGGGACAAGGAAACCTGCGGCCTAGCTGCGGGGGCGGGGGGTGGTGCTGGCTGGCTGAGCAGCAGGGCCACTCTTGAATCTCAGGGTCGTGAGTTCTGGCCCCAGGTGCGCAGAGATGACTTTAAAACATAATAAATAAATAAGTAAGTAAGTAAATAAAAATGGTTGTAGACAGGAGGCCAACCAGGTGTGGTGAGGGCCCTGGGGATAGAACCACCAGGACTCAGGAGGAAGGGCAGGAAGGGTGGGAAGGGCAGAGGACGGAATGCTGAGTCAGGCAGCACAGCAGGTGCAGGGTGAGGTAGGCAGGGAGGGGAGGAGGGTGGCCCGAATCAGCCCAGGAAAACCAGGGCTATCCTCCCAAGGGTGGAGACCAGCCTCTCCCTGGCCCCACCAAGGGCCAGCTCACAGAGTGGATCACAGCCCGGGGACATGCAGAAGGCAGCAGGACTTCCTGACCAGCAGGATGGAGCCCACATGTCCCTACCTCTCCCACCTGCTCAGCACCTTCCCTGGCCAACTTCCCACCAGGCCAGGCATTCCTGGGCCTAGACAACCCAGACAACCAGAGACCAAAGCCCCATGATGAATGGACCAGAGTGCTGCCCTCCTTGGTGGGGCGTGCCTGCACAGTACCCCTGTGGGCACCAAGCCGAAGCCCCAGTGGCCTGGAGCAGGGAGGCCCTCTGTCTCCAGGCCCGGGGAACCTAGCAGCCCCAGCCCCCAGCCTGCAATCTACAGTCAAGCCTTTCAATAAGCACTTTGCTCCCTTCTATACCGGGGGCCTGGGTCTCAGACCCTAACAGAGCCAAGCATCCCCCTCAGGGCACCCGGATGACGCCTAGGCTCCCCCCCACACGCCCAGTGCTTCTTCTGGGTGGCTGGGAGCTTCTGTGCAGAGGGCAGGGCGCAGGCCTTTGTCTCAGGGGAAGGACAGACAGGAGTTTCAAGTTCAGATCGTGGATCCTGAAGCTGCTCTGTCTTCCAGGGGAGCGGGGCTTGGTGGAGGGCTCTAGGGCAGAGGGAAAAGGCAGCCAGCCGCGCTCCCAACTGGGGGGCCTGGTGACTCAGCCATCCACAGCTGAGGACAACAGGCATGTCCACAGACCCCAAGAGATATCCTTGCTGAGCCTTTCTTTCATAAGAGTGACCAGGTGGCTCCCACCTCCAGCGAGCAGTCACCCACACGTCAGCCACACTTCTGTTTCACCATCATAGCGGCCCCATGAGGGGGTCTGGCCACCCTCATGTGACAGATGACAAAAATGAGGCAAAGGAGTAAAGACGGCCTTGACAACAGTCACCCCGTCAGTGATGAAGCAGGGTGTGAATTCAACTCTGTCTCCCGGGCCCGTGCTCTAGTCCAGACTCTTCCTGTGCCCCAGGTCAGTCCTCACTGGTGTGGCCGCTCTGCCCTGGGCGCCAGTAGGCTCGAGGACTAGTTCCTAGAGTATGTGGGCCCTGAGGTCTGCTTTGGACAGGCCTGGAGACCTGCTGAACCCTCCTTTAGCATCTGCTGCGTCCTTCCCAGATATGCAGCCCAAGCCCACACCCCAACCTCACCCACAGGGGTCTCTGCAGTAGGTGCTGGTATCCCCCAGACAAGCTGGGCTGTCATCCTGGGCTATCCCACCCTGGCCTCTCTCTCAGCTCCCTCTTGCCCAGCTTCACACACACAACAGCGTGGAGTGAGCATGCCTTGTGTGTTTACAGTGCCGAGAACAAAGAGCACACCACCTAGGCAGCACTCCCAGACTTCCAGAAAGAAAGAGGGAAGTAGGGAGGGGAGCCCGGATCTGGAGGACCCTGGGGATCACCTGGTCCAGCAGGCCTGGGAGCCCACATGCATCAGATTACCTGGGTGAACACACCCGGGCTCTGTGGGGTGCAGGGGCCGTCCCAGGGGCAGGGCCTGGGCACTTGAAGGATAAAAACATTTCCCAGGTGACTCTGACCACCTGATTAGACCCCCTGCTCTCATCCCCTCGTTCTGTGAGCAAGGAAACCATATCCCAAAGAGATGACACTCACCCTGGAAACGAGAAACAGACCTGAAACCAGAACCAGGGCTCCTGGCTCCTGAGGCCGCTTTCACTCTGGGTGTCATGCTGCCCACGGCCTTGCAGGGCAGCTCTCCGGAGACGTCAGCTCGGCCCCATCTGAGAAGGTCGCGAGGCCAGGGCAGGGGCTGGGATGGCAGCAGGAATGTCATTGCCCCCTTGTGAGACACACGTGACCTGCTCAGAACATACCCTCGACCCTAGGCTGCCCAAACACCCAGAAGCCTGTAGGTCCTCCTGCGGCCATGTCGCACAGCAGGGTGCTGGGCACGCGAGTCCTGGCAGTCGGGTTGGAGAGGCTCCACAGCGGACCTCCACCGGCACCTTGGAGATGTACCCAGCCCTCACGAGCTCACTCCACACAGGCACCACAGCTACGTCCCCCTTTCCTTAGCGAGCAGCGGTGCTGACCACACCCAGGCAGTGGGTGAGGCCCCCAGGGACAGCGCGAGGGCCCCCCGAGGATGGCGGGGCTCCTAGGGCTGAGTGAGCACCAGCCAAGGAGAACCACAGTTCCTGATTCACACCTGGCTCAATGTGAGGAAAAAGCAGAGATGGCCCTGAGCAGGGTTGAGGGGAGAAGAGCCTGGAAGCCCGGCGAATATGTGCAGCCCCCTCCAGGCTGTGCACACGAGGCAGAGGAAAAGTCCTCGGGTTTGGGAGCCAGCACACAGACTGGTGACCCAGGGACAAAGCCTCAAGAGCGTACTCTAAGTCCCAGTGCCGACGCCATGAGCTGTGGCCCTGAGGCCTAGATTCTGACCTGTAAGGCAGACCCCCTGCAGCACCAGTTCTCCTGCCCTCCCCTCTTTCCCCTCGAAGGTCAATGAAGAAACTGCAAATGGGGTGGACAGAGGAGAGCCAAGAGGCAGGACAGGCCACTGCACCAGCCACCTCTAGTCTAAGAAACCCAACACGACTGTGGGTCATGCTGGGGATCTGTCCAGGGCTTGGGCCCCAGGGAGGGACGCAGGCTGACCAGCTCCAAACCACACAGGCCTGGAGGTCCAAGAGGGGCATGAGAGGGGCCTGCAGGGCTATGCAATTGCCCCAAAACACCTTCAGCAGGGAGCCACCCCTCCCCCAAGTATGTCACCCCCAGGAGAGCCGCAGGGCCCTGCACGACCCAACCCTAAACATCTCCCTCCTGCACAGGATGTTATCCAGGTCTGAGTTTCCAGCACCCAGAAGGGTTCCCATCAAAACACAAGCATGCACTAGTGGAGCACAGCTTCCAGCCAGAGATGTGCCCCGCACCCCTGGGGAAAGGTGGGACCAGGAGGGACAGAGCTGTCGACCGGTCCACGGCACTCATCACAGGTGGTTTCCTTCCCTTTCTGGACAAACTCCCATCGACGTGGGTGCCCCTCACATGCAAGTGCAGACAGGCTGCTGCACTTGGTTACCCTCGCTCCTCAAGTGACCGTTCCAACCCCCTCCAGCGGACCCCTGGACCCCCAGGATGAGACGTCAGAGCAGAGACAAGCATGGTGTTGCAAGCAGGCACAAGAGAACCAGAGACAGGAGGGGGCCGGAGGGCCTGACCATGGAAGAGAAGCCCCCCAACTTCTGCTGCAGGGTCTGCTTGTGGTTCCCGCAGCCACAGCCCCTTCATTTAACCTCCCTTGGGCTGCAGGCTCTGGGGCAGGGGCGGCTTGAGGGCTGGCTGAAGACACGCCAACATCTGGGAACTCCCAGGAACCTCTGCCACGATGTCACCTCAGCCCACTCCACAGGTGTTAAGCACCTGCTGTGTCAGGCCCTCTCCTCAACTCCACGGGGAGTGGGCTAGGGCTGGGAGGGAGGACGGGCATGCAGCTGGAATGACAAACAGAGCTGTAGCTGGAATGACACGGAGGATAAAAACATTTCCCAGGTGACTTCAACCACGGAGCTGCAGCTGGAATGACAAACAGGCTGTGGGCTGGGTCATGCACCGGCATGAGGGTTTTCAGTGCCTTCACATCGCACCCTTAACGTGGCTAAGACCCTCAGATTTTAGGTATCTATAACTGCAGTAAAAAACGCTGTTTCCAAGGGAGGAAGGAGACTGTCTTCCTTTCTTCCTGCCAAAGAATAGGCCTCTTTTCTGAATCATTCAGCTCTTACTTCTAAACTAAATCTTCCAGATTCTTTTTAACATTATTTGATAGAAAGAGAGAGAGAGAGCATGTGCACACAAACAGGGCGCGGAGGAAGGGCAGAGGCAGAGAGGGAACCCCAAGCAGACTCCAAGCTCACTGTGGAGTCCGACCTGGGGCTCCATCTCATGACCCCGAGATCACAACCTGAACTGAATGAAACCAAGAGTCGATGCCCGACCACCCGAGCCACCCAGGCGCCCCAGCCTCCTAGATACTTGTGCGCAGCTTTCCCTCCTGTCACAGTGCCCAGTCGGCAGCCCATCACCCCAACATCTTTCAGCAGTCCCAGGCCTGGCCCCCTGAGCTTCTGTGTTCCTGGCACCACCACATGTGCCCACCACCGCAACCCACCTGCAGTCCCCAGAGACTCAGACATTAGCCTCACACCCACTTCCCAAACATGTCCCACGTTTGTGAACAAAGTCTGTCCCCTACCCAGGCAGATTGGGACAGCGGGCTCCTCGAGGGCAGCAGCCTCTGTCATACAGGCTGTGTCAGTCCATAAGACAGGCCTCAGTCCTGAAGGCCCTAGACAACGTGACCGCGGGAACATGGACAGTGCTGCATCCCCACGCAAGCCCACAAGGCCTGCCCACCACGGGCACACATGTGCAACGAAAGCAAGGGGCGGATGGCACTGCTCACAGCCCATGGTGTAGGATGGGGCGGACGGCACTGCTCACAGCCCATGGTGTAGGATGGGGGGCCCGCAGTGCCGTCTCCTCACAGGTGCCCGCGCACGCCTTGCCCCTGGGAGTAGGCCGGCCATACAGGCGCCAACACGCTCAGGCTCTGCACTGAGTCACACCTGAGTCTGACTCAGGCGCTGCCACTTGCTGGCTGTCCAACCCTCCATGAGGGCCTAGGGCTCCCCAAGTGCTGGGGGCCTTGGTGTCTCCACCCTGAACATGAGGAGACCGCTCACTCTGCAGGGCTGGCAGGAGGGCTGGCAGGAGGACATGAGGACAGAACCCATCACATGGTTGTGACCTCAGGACCCCTTGTGCAGTGAAGCCACATGAAATCAAAAATAACCTGGGTCAGAGCAATCTCTGCTCTGGACCGAAGGGAGACAAAGGGGTCACCGGGAGTCTCACAGCAGAGGAACTGATAAACAGCAGAGCCACATGCTGCCTGTCCCCCAGCTGGGTGCTGTTGCCCCTGTCCCACCATGTCCCACCCTGTTCCAAGGTGCTTTCCAGAGGGAAGAGGGGCCTTGTTCAGACAGACTCTGAGCCCTGGCAAGCCGAGACCAGGAGCCCGCCCAGCTCTGTGCTCCTCAGCCAGGTTCAGGGGCATGGCAAGTGGACAGCAGCACCATCTCTGGGCCCCACCCACCTGTCCCCACTGTGGCCCTGACCCCCGCCCCTCGCCACCCCTAGAGCGCATCCTAGGGAGGATGCCTGCCTCTCCATGCAATCTGAGTCATGCTGCCCGCTCGCCACACCTGTCTCCCAGGGGACACCCTGACAGTGAAAAGCCTAGGAGCAGCAGAGCGCACTCACCTCATCTCCCAGATCCTGGGTGCGCCCTCCACTCCTGCCTGTTTTCCCAAAGACTCTTACCCGAGCCACTCCAAGCTAAGGACCAAGTACTACATGCTTCAGCCACCTTCTCAAAAATGTGCCTTGAAAGAAAGAGTGGGTGGGTGGTAAAGAAGGAACATGAAAATTTCCTTCCCTCCAGCCTGGCTTGGAGTCAGCCCATTGCACCTTCCGAGGTGTGCCGGCAACGCATGAAAGCTGTCGGGAAAGACAGGAGCTGCGCAGAGTCACTTCCGGCCCACATTCCTCTGCGCACCCAGAGAGCAGTAACAGGGGACTTCATGGGCAATCCTGCCCCAGCCTTCCCCCGGCCTCCCCAAGTTGACACTGAGTTTGCAACAGGCACCGCTGGCATCCCGGGTGGAAAAACAATTCTTCGACCAGCTGCCAACACTTGGAGCGGGTAACAACCCTGGTCCCCACATACTGAAAGCCATCAGTGCTTCCCAGACACAGGACACCTAGGGCTCCCTTCCCAGCATCTCCAGACGCCCCTGGAGTGCCCCTGGAGTGCTGTGTCGCCGGGCTGAGGACCACCGGGTAGGAACGTGTGCCGGGCTGCGCCGCTCGGGGGCCCAGGACATGTGAGGAGTGCTTTGCTGCTTGTGGATCAAACAGAGGGAAAGGACAAGCCACGGGAATAGTGGAGCAGAGTCTTCAAAAGTGAGCGATTACTGAACCCCAACTCTGAGCTCAGCTTTCTCATGGGCACCGTGAGGGGTCAGCAGGATGTGAGGATCACGGTCCCTGGACAGGAGAACACGGTGGGCCATAAAGTGACATACCGTACAGAGTTATAGGTGTTCAAGGACTGAATTATGGGGTCTGTGAGGAGGAGGAGGTGACCAGCAAGGGCGGGTGTGGTCAGGAGAGGCTTCAGGGACAGATCATAAGTGGAGGTGGCTTGGAGAAGGAGCCCTTCCTGCCTCAGCCCTGCTGGTCCTCCATCTGTCCCTGCAAGGCCCACTGGTCAGGGAAACTTCTCCAAACCTGGCTTCCAGGAGCAGTCAGCAAGGCAAGCCCTTCCAATCTTCTCCTCAAACGGTTCCTGGAGGAAAAGGGTGCGAAGATCCCCTCTCTCCCCAAGAACACCAGCTCGGCTCAGGCCTGCGTTGAGGAGGCCCACAGGCCAGGAGGTACAGCTGCTCCCCTGCAGTCCAGACTCCGGGATACTGGGTGCTCTGGGTGCTCCAGGGTGCTGGGGCTTTGGATGAGGGGGCTCTGGGTGCTCTGGGTGCTCTGGGTGCTGGGGCTCTGGGTGCTCCAGAGTGCTGGGTGCTCCAGGTTGCTGGAGGCTCTGGATAATGGGGCTCTGGATACTCCAGGGTGCTGGGGCTCTGGGTGCTCTGGGTACTGGGACTTTGGGTGCTGGGGCTCTGGATGCTAGGGCTCTGGATGCTAGGTGATCTGAATGCTGGGGCTCTGGGTGCTCCAGGTGTTGGGTGTTCCAGGGTGCTGGTGGCTCTGGGGTAGGCCTGCAGACTCTCCTGCTGTGGGGAACGCCCTTTCCAGCTGAGTCTGAGGTTTAACCACCTCCACTGTCCAAGGTCTCTGGCTTCCTCCCTGCCTCCCCACCCCAGCCACCCCCTACTTCCTCAGAGAGTCCCCTCCTTGTCCCTCCTCATTCATCCCTCTGGGGCCACTATTGGTTCCTCCCACAGGCTGTGCCACCAACAGCTCTATAGCCTTCTACCAGCTTCTGTGCTGCCACCCTCCCGAACCAAAGCTTTTCCTGGAGTCTGGATCCTCCAAGAAGCCCAAGACTGTGGCTTCCCCAGCCCTGCTTCATTTCAAACATGCAAAATCAGGAGCAGTCCCCCTGCACACCCCACTCATCCCTTACTGGCACACAACATAAATTGAGACTCTCATTTATTTATACACGGCATCTACCTAAACGTTGGTTAGAATCCCACTTTGCACAGACCGTGCGAACAGGCACAAGGCCCAGGGCTGGGCCCACTTGTGCTTATTTCTGGGAGACTTATCTACCTTCCAACCCCAGGCACCACTCAGGCACACAGCACCCCCACCACCACCCACACACAGGTGCCTACGTGAGCAGATGGGAATGTGCATTTGCTGGACCATAGCGATTACTGCGCTGTGTACACGGACATCCAAACGTCGTGTCATACACCTTCCATACACACGCCTTTCTTACAAATCTAAAACAACACATCAAGTGATGAACTTCTTCCTCATATACCTGCTCTCGACGAGAAGTCACCCACCCTCTGCAGGGTGACACATAGTTCATGCAGACCCAGTACCAAGACCCTCTCCCCAACAAGCAAAAACGAGGGTCCTTGGAGTCACACGCCCTTCCCACATACATGCCCTACCCTCCAACACAAACTTTTTTTTCCCTCCCACAGGAAGGTTCAGAGGACATCATTCTGGACTGTTAAGCCTGGAGCTTCCACCCAATCCCCAGGCCTTGGTTGTTGACCTAATGCTCCACTTAAGAATGGCCCCATTCTAGGGTCTCCCAGTTGCAGCCATCACCAGAGTCTCCCTGCTGGTTCGCCTCTCCTGCTCTTTCTGTGCCAATGACAGCTTGGGTTTCCGGCCTGTAAACTGTTTCTCTCTATCGATCAAGCAAATATTTTTGTCTTATAAAAAGTAAGAAGGATCCTTTTTACACACTCTCATGGCACGCTGAAGTCTGCCGTGGTCTGTATCTGGCCTGCGGTTACGTGTGTACCTATAGGATTATTTTGCCAGCGTCCCTCTGCAGTCCAGGCTACAGGAACACCAAGTCTATCTTGTTCATCAATGTGCCCCTCGGTGCCTAGTTCCAGAACTTTCCTCAAACAAACAGGAAGCCTAGCCACAATTAACAAGTACTTCCTCAGGCCATCTGGCCACTCGAATGGAATCTCCAGGGCTCCTGGGTCATTGTAGTTCCATCCCCTTCTTCTCCCCTCCTTGTACCATCCCCTTCCCTGAGAAAGAACAAAAAGCCTCAAGCACCTTCTCAACTAGCCTCTAGAGGAGCTTCCTGTGGATGGAAGAACCCCAGACTCCAGTCAAGGCCTGGCTGGTGAGGAGACCGGCAGGAAGAACAGGAGCAGGGAGAAGGAACGTGGGTGTGGCCCCAGCCCACGTCTGCTAGCAAGTAAGGACTATATCTCCCTCTCTTCTGTGGGCACTCAGGAAACATTCTGAAAGTTGACTTATTAACCTGATTACTTTTTGTTCTATTTCCAACCCAGGAAAGACAGAGGATGCTCGGGAAGGAGAAAGGACTGGGCATCAGATTTCGAGACGACTGAAGACAGGGCAATAGAAAACCAGTATTATTCATGGGAATCGGACTGAATGAAACCTTGCCAACCCTGAGGAGCCCAGGGGATTGAGGAGAGGGGCAACAGTTAGGGAAGGGGGAACCAGAGCAGTGGAAGCATGTCTTAGGTGAATGCCCCCAGGTCCTGGTTCCAGCCTAGTGCAGGACTGAGCCCAACGTGACACCCAGAGCCTGCCCACAGCCCACAGCCCCCAGGGCCTGGTTCCACGACCCACAGCCCCCAGGGCCTGGTTCCAGCCTAGTGCAAGACCAAGCCCGACATGATACTCCGGGCCTACCCATGGCCCACAGCCCCCAGGGCCTGGTATGCACACAGCCACCTGCCCGTGCCTGGCACTGATGCAGGAAGGGATGTCTCTGAAAACCTCGTCTGGCACTGATGCAGGAAGGGATGTCTCTGAAAACCTCGTCCAATAGGACTTGTCTAGAGCCAGCAAGGTCTATGGGGCTGACTCCTGGACAGCTTCTGGAGACGCTGCCTGGTCCCAGGACTATCTCTAGGTTGAGAGGCTACCTCCACAGTCCTCACGTCTAGACCGAGGCCCGAGTTCGAGCTTGTAAAGAGCAGCCACGCACTTCCTGCCATCCTGTCCCCACACCGGTAGGAGGGGACGCTACGTGTCCAAGCCATATCAGCTGCCCTGTCGGAGGCACCAGGAGGCACCAGAGCCAAAACCGAGAGGAACGGAGGCCAGGCCTGAAATGGGGAAATCTGCGGGGCACAGTGGTAACAGCTCTGTGGGCAAGTGTGACAGGTGGGCCAGCTGGCTCCCTTGCTGACCCTTCTTCCTGTCATCTTAACTGTCAAAACCTCATCTTCCCACAGACCTTCCCCTCCACGTATCACCAAGGGCCATGGCAAGCTGTCCTGCCCGGCGGTGGCCAGGACGGCATCATCACTCCCCTCGTTTGGCAGGGAATGGCTGAACACCTCACTCTGGGGAAGTTCTCTAGCACCTTCCTTCCATCGTTGTGCTGGAGCAGGCCTGCACTTCACTGCCCCCCACCCCGTACCCCAAACAGCCCCAGCTTCCCTCTGCAGCTGTCTAGGGGAAAGTCACTTCCAGGCACCGCTCCTCCTGCAGCAGGAGACCTGGCTTCCCACCGCCCTGTCTGAAGCATCTGCCACCAGTATCTGGACAGCTAGCGCACCAGAACCTGGTGTTTGGCAGCCCAGAACCGCCAGCTTTCCGGGGGATGCTGGCCCCGTAGCCTCGTGCAGAGAGAAGAAAGGGGAAGAGGTTTCTCTAAAGCAGACACAACAACACAAATTCATTTGACAAGGAGCACCTGTCAGTACCACCGCCTAGCAACCAGTCCCTCCTGCTTGGGCACCACAGTACGACTTGAACATGGTGACACTGAGCCTCTAGCTCCACAGTTTCAAGGACACTGCAGTCTGAAACTTCCAACTGCTCAGACAGTAGGGAGAAGCGGTTTGATCTATGAAGTGGGTCAACCAAAAAGGAGCGACGCAAAAGGAAAGAGGTCAGCCTGGGGTCTGCTCCCACCTCATCCCATCCATTTTGCTGATCCTTATTCCTTTGTGGGAAGCCAAGAGCCACAAGCCAGAAGACTCTTCTGGAACATCACCAAGCTTGGACGCAGAGAAGGTCTGAAACAAGAGGCCCTATTTTCTCTTGGATGACCCTAAGTTTACTTCAAGTGCATCACACTCAGATGAAGGTTTCCAGAACTCTGTTTACCACCAGACAAGGTCTGATTCCAAAAACAACTCAGATAAAATATTCTTAATTGTGTGTCCATAAAAGAGGGGCAAAAGCGGGATCCCTGGGTGGCGCAGCGGTTTAGCGCCTGCCTTTGGCCCAGGGCGCGATCCTGGAGACCTGGGATCGAATCCCATGTCGGGCTCCCGGTGCATGGAGCCTGCTTTTCCCTCTGCCTGTGTCTCTGCCCCCCTCTCTCTCTCTATCATAAATAAATAAAAATTTAAAAAAAATAAAAAAAAAGAGGGGCAAAAGCAAGCCCAACAAACATGACATTTACTGAGTGCCTTCTCTGAGCAAGCATTGTGCTGAGAGCTCTCCCTTGTTCTGATATGCATTTATTCAACAAACACTGAGGCCCCATGATGTGCAAAACACTGATGCAGGCACTGGTGTGCAGAACAGTCAGAGCCCTAGCTTCCCCAGACCTTACATTTTAGTCGAGGTGGCTAAAAACAAAAACCTCTGTCGGATGGTGATAAATACCATGAAGTAAAATAAAGCAGACTAAGGGAATGCTATATAAAAGTGACATAAAAATAACGCAGGAGAAGCAGCACTTTTTCAGATACAGCTGTGCTGGAAGGCTTCTCTGATTGCCATCCGATGACAGGAGCAGCAATAAGCCCCTACGTGCCAGGCCCGGGACTGAGGACTCAACAGGCAAGACTTGGGGAGTCCATGGCAGCTCTGAGTTGGGCACCACTGCTCTCCCCACACCGAGCTGGGAGGAAAGGCTCTCGGTAGCATCTGGCAAGGCTGCACAGTGACAGAGCCGGGACTTGAACTCAGGAAGACAGCCCCATCCCCATGCCACTCTGTGGGGGAAACAGAGCCTCAGGGGTCAAGTGTGCCCCTGGCCGCGAAGCGGCAGGTGCACCGGCCTTGCCATGCAGGGCTGGGGTTCAGTGCCATTCAATCTGGCCCCTGTCAGACTGTTCCTCTCATCACTGGCTGAAAACCAAACCTTATCTTGAAACAAGAGGAGAAAGACAACGTAGGCTCTCCCAGGCCGGCTACTAAGTGAACATGTTCCCCGCTCTCCGCCCCCAGCACAAAACACGGACGAAAGGGAAACAGGCTTCGCTGCTAATTCTGCAGGCTGCCGTTTCCCACTGAAAGACAGGGATAGAAGAGATGAGCCAGCCCGCTGCTCACAGGACCACAGCAGCTCCGGAGGTAGAGCAAGGGGACAGGCACTAAGGAAAGGTCAGCAGCAAGGAGGAAGGAGCCCTCTCTCCCTTTGGCCCTCCAGGAGTGGGGTGGCAGTAGAGGCAGTGGTGGCAGGATGAGGAGCAGGGGGGATAGAAACCCTGGGGTCAGGTCCAAGGCCTTTCCTGAGGGGAATGAGAGGAAAAGGAGGCAGGAGGCTAACAGTGCTTCTGGCTGAGAAGTCCAGAAAGGAAATGCCACAGGCAAGGTCAGAGGGCATTTGCAGGATGGCTGCAAACCCCAGGTAGCGGGGGTCCGGGCAAAAGTGGAGGTTTATAGGAACAGAGAAGCCCTAGCAGAATTCCACAGGGTTTCAACCACAGGTCATGGTTTAGACCCTCCCGTTTATTGTATGTAACCCTGTAGCCAGAGTTAATCAACAACCAAGATGGGAAGGGAAGATGGGGTTCATCCCAGAGCACATTAAGGGCAGCTGGGAATTCCATCGTATGATACCCCAACAGGCCCTGCCCTGCAACACACGCAAGCACACACGGAATGAAAGCCAATGCTTAGTCTCCCTCCTCAGCAACTTATCACCTTGTCTCCAGCAAGGCAGGTCTCCTGGCCCAACACTGCACCAAACAAATTGTGACCTGAATGGCAAGAAAAACTGTGTCACCTAGAGAAACCCAATTAACAACATGACTCTGCTCTCCTCAATTCCCCTCTCCCCTCCAGGCATATCCGGGGCACCTGCGTGGCTGACCGCCTTTTCCCACCACTGGCCACGTTCCCTGGCTAACAACAGCCAGACTGGTTTGAACGAGGGGCCTCCGGAGAAGCCAACCCTGACTCGACTGGGGAAATCCTGCTGCCCCCTACACCGTGGCCTGGTAGAGGAAGGCCGAAGGACACAGGATAAACGCAGCCCCTGCGTGGACAGTCTGGAGTGTTCACCTTGAAACCAAGTTGCTTCTTAAGTGCGCGCTTCTGGCTGAAGAGGAACACAAATGCTCCTGAGAGCTCCCAAATGGGGGCGTGCACGTGCCCCCAAAGGGACAATAAACAGGTATATCTAAGAAATTCCTGCTGTGGTTGACTCCTGTAATCCCTTTCCTCAGGAGGCCCTGCCCTGCGACGCCCCCATCATCTTCCTGCTGCCTGCCCACCAACCCCATGCAGCACGTCCACACACATAAACATCCTCCCGCCGGCCCTGCCTGCCACTGCCACGAGCCAGGGCTTCTGGAGAGAAGCAGCGACCCCCCCACCTCCCCCCCCCCAGCACTGGTCTCCGCTCCGGCGCGGGGCCGTAGCTGCAGGGTTGGTAATGCAATAGGCAGGGACCCCGAGACCGGATATGCCTGGTTCTGGACTGCTGTACTTGAAACAGGAGAGGAGGCAGAGGGAGCGCTGAGCACACGAGGACCAGGGGGACGAGGGCGTCTGCGGGGTGCAAACGGGAAGGCCGAAATTCCGGCCGGGAGGGAGAGCTAGGCCATCCAGGGGGTGGGCGAGGCGGCGGTGTGTGTGTGGGGGCTGCTGTCAAGGCAGTGACAAAGTCAAAATTCGAGGCGCCGAGCGAGGGGAGGAGGAAAAGGAGGAGGTGGAGGAGGAGGAAGGAGACACAAGTAAGGGCACGGCTGGAAAGAGGCCAGGGAGGGGGCCGGCCGGCAGGACCGCGCAGGTGACAGGGCTGGGGCTGCGGGAAGCGCGGGGGTGGGGCTGGGGAAGGGGGGTCAGCGGCGCCGGCAGAGGGGGCAGGGGTGTGGGGGCGGGGCAGCGCAGGGCGGGGACCGACCCGGCTCCGGGAAGCTGCGGCGTGTGCCCCGAGAAGGGGAGCCGAGGGCGAGGGTGAGGGCGAGGGCTGGGGGCCCGCAGCGGGGGGCAGGGGGCACCCGGGGGACAGCGGGCACGTGAGGCGGGCGGCCGCGCCGCTGCCCCGCGGCGGCGGCGGGGCAGGAGCCGGGGCGAGGCTGGGGGCGGCGCGCTCACCCGCAGGGCGGACAGGTCGATGTCGTCCAGGCTGCGGGCGGGGGCTGGGTCGCCCATGGCCTCCGCGGGCGGCCGGGCCCCGGGGCCGCTCACGCTCCGGCTCGGTTATTCCGCTGCCGCCGTCGCCGCTTCTCCCCCATCGGGGGATCCCGGGGGCGGACTCCGCCGCGCCTCCCCCGGAGGAGCGCGGAGGGGGAGGGCCGGCGGGAGGACCGACCCACCGACTGACAGGAGCAGGCGCCGGGAGCCCGCACCCCGAGTCTCCCGCCTCTCCTGCGCAGGCGCCGAGTGACCGCGCGCCGGGAGGGAGGGCGAGGAACGTGACGCGAGCGCGCCGGGCGCCCCTCCCCCTAGGCGCCGACACCTGCGCGCAGGCGCAGGAGAGAGCGCGAGCGCGAACAGCGCGCGCGAGAACCCACAGAAGTGGGCGGTGGCCGGGCGGCTGCGGAGCGCGCCCACCGGCCGGCGCGCCTGCGCACTCGCGCTTCCTCCCCTCCGCCTGGTTTTGCCCTCTCTCTCCCTCATTTCCTTCTCCGCTCCGCTTTGACGCTTTTCCTTCCCTTTCCCTCCTCCTCTTTCGTGTGCCCAGCTGCCAATCAAGCCACCCACATCTATTTGCGGGGGAAGGGGGCGGGGTCCAGCCCCCCTATTACTAGGGGGTTGTTATGGTAACACCCCACGCGAGGGCTGGGTGGCCTCTAGATAGGATGGGCTGTCCACCCACCTCATTGCCATGGCAACAGTGGAGCCGCCGAGGGAGGGGCCTGGGGTGAGAATGTGGCTCGAGAACCCACGTGGGAGGGAGGCTGGGGGCTCAGGGGGTGCCCTGCACCCCCCACCTTGGCCGGAGTCGGGGGTGTTGAGGAGGGGACCCGCAACCGCAGGACGGGGAAATCCTCCCGGACACCTTGTTCTGCACGAGGAAGCTGCTTCAACAATTATTCGCTGACCAATCCCTGGAGCCGCGTGTAGTGGAAGGTGGGGCAGGGAGACGCTGAGGACCCTCCGTCCAACCTCTTCGGATCGTGCTTGGGTCACTTAGGTCTGGGGTTGGCACAGCAGCCCCAACCATTACCCCACTGGAGGCTGGATGATGCTATGACAAGAACCAGGAGTTATGTTCTGCCGTTGCTGTGCTGTGCGACCTTAAACCCATTGCTTTGCTTCTCTGGGCTTTTCTTTGCCTGCGAAGTTGATGAAGAAGGCTGTTTGCTCCCTGAGGTCACTTCCAGTGGCGACAGTGTCTCTGATCAGGAGACCCCACCACCAGTCTCCATGCACACACCACTTAGGAGAGTTTGCACGGAAAGTCCTTGAAAGGGGTGGACACCCCCCTTTCTGAGTTCTTCTCTTTGGCGCATTTGGATGCACGTCCACTTTTGCCCGCACCCCTCCTGTTCATTATGACATTGTCCTTGTCCGGAGCACAATCGCCCCTTGACCTCCATTGCTCTTTATCAGCCACCTGCCTGGTCTGCCTGCCGGGACTCCCTTAAGCCAGTTCTCCATGCCCACAGCGGTTTTTAAAATTCAGACCCGGGCATCCCTGGGTGGCGCAGCGGTTTGGCGCTTGCCTTTGGCCCAGGGCGCGATCCTGGAGACCCGGGATCGAATCCCACGTCAGGCTCCCAGTGCCTTGAGCCTGCTTCTCCCTCTGCCTGTGTCTCTGCCTCTCTCTCTCTCACTGTGTGACTATCATAAATAAATAAAAATTTAAAAAAAATTTAAAAAAAAATAAAATAAATTTCAGACCCGGTGTCACCCCTGTTTGAGAGCTTCCACTGCGACCCCAGTTTTGAATAAAGTATGGCGTCAAAGACCCTTCAAGATTCCACCTGCTTCTCCTGCCTTGTTTTTCAACACCGTGCGGTTCAATCTCACATGTTCCAGGCATCCTGAAATTGTCTCCTCACTGTGGCCAGAACCCCAAAAACCCTCCCCCAGCCTGTGCATCTGCTATGTCCTCTCCCTGGAATATTCTGACCATGCCCATTCTGACTGCCCCTTGCTTTGTCCTACATGTCTGAATCAACTCCTCCACGAAGCCTTCCTTGACTCACTAAAGCTGAATATTGTTTTAACCACCTGGCCTAAACTGATGAGAACACTCACTTTGAATTCTAAATGTCTGCCGCATCCCCATAAAGGCAGGAATCAAGACAGCCTTGTTCAGTGCAGTTCTTGGCACCCATTAGAGGTTCAGTAACACGCTAAGTGAACGAAGGCCTCTGTCATCTGGGCAGGCCCTGTGATATATGCTAACACAAGATCAACACCATGGGATGGGGCACCTGGGGGGCTCAGCGGTTGAGCGTCTGCCTTCGGCTCAGAGTGTCACCCCAGGGTCCTGGGATCGGGTCCTGCATCAGGCTCCCCACAGGGAGCCTGCTTCTCCCTCTGCCTGTGTCTCTCATGAGTAAATAAATAAAATATTTTTTTAAAAAGACCATGGGATTGTATGAAAAAACAGAATTTGAACTTAGTCCTTCGGGCAAGTCATTAATCAGGTTCAATTCTATCATCGATAAAATAGAGATAATAGAAAGATTAGGATATAATAAAACTAGATATGTAGATTGGCATAGTAGATCCTTGACAAATTTGCTTATTACTGACTCACAGTCAATGTTTAATAAAGAGATACAGAAACAGTGAGTGAGCAGGTGAGGATTACAGGGGTAGGCTGGCCAAGAGGCAGTGCAATCCAGAAAGTAGGAAGAGCAGAGAAACCAGCCTGACCTCATGTTCGTAATTATCAAAGTTGGACTATGGACACTTGGATGCATGACAGTTCATATTGTCTTTTATGTTTGTATATATGAAGTTGTCCGTAATAAAAACTTAGAATTGATGTGGTAGGGCAGCCCAGGGTGGCTCAGCGGTTTAGCGCCACCTTTAGCCCAGGTTGTGATCCTGGAGACCCAGGGTCGAGTCCCACATCAGGCTCCCGGCATGGAGCCTGCTTCTCCCTCTGCCTGTGTCTCTGCCTCTCTCTCCGGTCTCTCATGAATAAATAAATAAAAATCTTAAAAAAAAAAAAAGAATTGATGTGGTAGAGAAAGTCCCAGATTGGGCATCAAGGAAAGTTGAAATATATATTTTTAATTTATTGTTTAAAATATATTTTAAGGGATCCCTGGGTGGCACAGCGGTTTGGCGCCTGCCTTTGGCCCAGGGCGCGATCCTGGAGACCCGGGATCGAGTCCCACGTCGGGCTCCCGGTGCATGGAGCCTGCTTCTCCCTCTGCCTGTGTCTCTGCCTCTCTCTCTCTCTCTCTCTGTGACTATCATAAATAAATAAAAATTTAAAAAAAGATTTAAAATATATTTTAAAATACATTGTTTAAAAACATTTTTATTATTTGAAATATGTTTTTTAAATTTCTTGTTTAGAAGTCAGAGGAGGAGCAGAGGGAGAGGGAGAGAATCTCAAGCAGACTGTCTGCTGAGCACAGAGCCTAACAGGGGACTCAATGTCATGACCCTGAGATGATAACCTGAGCCGGTATCCAGAGTCGGATGCTCAACCGACTCAGCCACCCAGGCGCCCCAAGGAAAGTTAAAATATTAAAAATAAGACAAATTTATGATCCCCAGGGTCCTGGAATTGAGTCCCGCATCGGGCTCCCCACAGGGAGCCTGCTTCTCCCTCTGCCTGTGTCTCTGCCTCTCTCCTTGTGTCTCTCATGAATAAATAAATAAAACCTTGAGGGATCCCTGGGTGGTGCAGCGGTTTGGCGCCTGCCTTTGGCCCAGGGCGCAATCCTGGAGACCCGGGATCG
This sequence comes from Nyctereutes procyonoides, assembly GCF_905146905.1. NCBI lineage: Eukaryota > Metazoa > Chordata > Mammalia > Carnivora > Canidae > Nyctereutes > Nyctereutes procyonoides. Next base: position 57,857,689 of record NW_026575140.1, on the reverse strand, counting down.
AATCCCACGTCGGGCTCCCGGTGCATGGAGCCTGCTTCTCCCTCTGCCTGTGTCTCTGCCTCTCTGTGTGTGTGTGTGTGACTATCATAAATAAATAAAAATTTAAAAAAAATAAAGTATTAAAACCTTGAAAGAAGAAAGAAGAAAGAAAGAAAGAAGAAAAGAAAGTCTAGGATTAATTGGGGTGGGGGTTGCAGATAGATCAAGAGACAGCGTGAAGCAGAGGCCCACCTAGCCGGCTCCAGATGGCTGCCACCTCCACCTCCTCCCCAACCTCCACCCCCCCCTCGCAGTTAATGAGGAACCGGTCCCTTAGGGAAAGAGGCACTTACTGCTGACAATGAGGCTAATTAGCAGGATGCCAATTAGTACCAGGGGACCACTGTATGTGGGAGGGGAGGATTTCTTGTGTGCAAGTGGCTTCTTCAGAGGGAAGGAGGGCTGGACTCGTGGGATGGCAGCAGGACCAACTGCATCCCCCCTCTCCACACTGCCACCCGCCTGCACACCCAGCTTCCAGAAAGTCCTCCTCAGCTCCTCCATCTGTTCCTCTCCCTTTCTTCCTGCTCCTGGGGTCAATTCTCAGCCTGGGAAGCAAGGCTGAGGGAATGATGGGCAAAGGCAGGACCTATGCTAAGCTTTTTTCTGATTGCAAAATATTTCAGATACATAGAAAGATATCTACCCACTGCTCAGCTTAAGAAATAAATGCTCCTGGGCCACCTGGGTGGCTCAGTTGGTTAGGCACCTGCCTTTAGCTCAGGTCAGATCTCAGGGTCCGGGGTTCAAGCCCCATGTGCTGTGGGGCTCCCTGCTTAGTGGGGACTCTGCTTCTCCCTCTCCCTTTGCCCCTCCCCCCGCTTGTCCCTCCCCTTGCTCTTTCTCAAATAAATAAATAAAATCTAAAAAAGAGAGAGAAAGAAAGAAATGCCACCAATTTCCGTGAAGAGCCCTCTCTGTATACCCCTCTGTTATGCTCTTCACTCCACCTGCTCCAGGAGGTCACCCTCCTGAATCCAGTGTGTGCAATGCTCTCTTCCAATCCATATCGTTTACAGGTACACCTAGCTGTATTGTATTTTTTACAAATGGAAGGTTTGTGGCAACCCAGTGTCAGGCGAGTCTGTGGGTGCTGTTTTTCCAACAGTACCTGCCCACTTCGTGTCTCTCTGCCACATTTTGGTAATTCTCCCAATATTTCAGAATTTTTCATTATTATTATATGTGCTGTGGGGATCTGTGGTCAGTGATTATGACTCACTGAAAGCTCAAATGATGTTTAGCATTTTTAAGCAATATATATATTTTAAAGTTTATTTATTTAAGTGATCTCTGCATCCAGCGTGGGGCTCGAACCCACAACCTTGAGATCAAGAGTCACAGGCTCCTCTGACTGAACCAGCCAGGTGCTCCAGCAATATTTTTAAATGAAGGTATATACATTTTTTTAAACATAATGTTATTGCACACTAAATAGAGTGCGGTATCGTGTAACAATTTTGAAAATGATGTTAGTATGTCATGGCATGTATGTGTCTTTTTATTTTTTAGATTTTTAAATTTTTTAAATGTTTTGTTTATTTTTTTTTAATTTTTTTTTTTTAATTTATGATAGTCACAGAGAGAGAGAGAGGCAGAGACACAGGCAGAGGGAGAAGCAGGCTCCATGCACCGGGAGCCCGATGTGGGATTCGATCCCGGGTCTCCAGGATCGCGCCCTGGGCCAAAGGCAGGCGCCAAACCGCTGCGCCACCCAGGGATCCCTGTTTTGTTTATTTTAGAGAGAGAGTGTGTGTGAATAGGGGCAGAGGAAGAGCAGAGAGAGAAAGAGAGAGAGAGAGAGAGAGAACCTCAAGCTGACCCCACGCTGGACATGGAACCCAGTGCGAGCTCAATCTCCTGACCTGAATGAAGATCATGACCTGAGCTGAAACCAAGTCAGTCCTTAACCCACTGAGCCACCCAGGAGCTCCTGTATGTCTGTTTTATTATTTTTTAAAAGATTTTATTTATTTATTCATGAGAGACAGAGAGAGAGGCAGAGACACAGGCATCAGGAGAAGTCCTGATGCAGGACTCAATCCCAGGACCTTGGGGTCACACCCTGAGCCTCAGGCAGATGCTCAACCGCTGAGCCGCCCAGGTGCCCCTCCCGTGGGTCTATTTTAATACCAAGCCAGACAACAACATGGGTGCAGCAATGTTTACCTAATGGAAAACTGCTTCTTAGCACATGAAAGTAAAATTGATAAAGAGTGTGAACACAACAGGCCCTGGGAAGACAAGAACTTTCACATGACTCACTTTGCTGCCGGGCTGGCTTCCCGGCGGTGGTCTTTTTTTTTTTTTAATTTTTTTTTAAATTTACTTATGATAGTCACAGAGAGAGAGAGAGAGAGAGAGGCAGAGACACAGGCAGAGGGAGAAGCAGGCTCCACGCACCGGGAGCCCGACATGGGATTCAATCCCGTGTCTCCAGGATCGCGCCCTGGGCCAAAGGCAGGCGCCAAACCGCTGCGCCACCCAGGGATCCCTCCGGCGGTGGTCTTGAACCCGACCCGCAGTGTCTCTTCCCCCTGGAGTGGCCCTGGCCAGCAGAACTTTGTGCGGTCATGGGAGGCGCCTCTGTCGGCACTGTTCCATTTGCTAACCCCTACCTGCAAGTGGCTACAGAGCACTTGCCCGTGTTGGGCAAATAGTAGATGCTCAATAAATACTTAAATCAGGGACTACATGTTCACAGCAAGCCATTTATGTGAAATACTATTCCCATTTTCCTGGTAGGACCCCTGAGCCTGGGAGATGATATGACTTGACAAGGTCAGCTAGGTCACACATGACAAGCCCAAGATACGGGGCCCAGTCCTTCCTGCCCTCAAGCCGTTCCCAAAGGGCCCTCCCTGAGCCTCTTCCCAGCTGCCACTGGAGGACCAAGACCCAGCCCCTCCAGCCCCTCTCTGAGCATCTTCATCTTCCGCTTGTGCAGGTGAGCACCAGCTCCCAGGTCCCAGCAGCTGGGGGGGGGGGCAAGCTCCTGAAACTACGGACACAAGTACAGGGGAGACAAAGCAGCAGAGGAAGAGACAAGAGCTGGACAGGAGAGAAGGTGCACAGCTGCAGGTCTCCAGGTGCATGGGAGGTGGGAGGTAAACCCTCACTTCCCAGTTTGGCTGAGGGAGAGGCGGGGGACCTGTTCTATGCCTTTATTTCTGAAATGTTTATCGAATGGATACAAAGCTAGTGATCTGTCAGGTGGAGGGGCAGGGAGTTAGTGTGTGCCCCACCCCACCCTCCCCACGGATGGGGCTGAAGCCAGGAGAGGCTCCATGCTTCCCTCTACCCCTGGAGCTGTGGGTGTGGCAGGGAGGGGTTTGAGGGAAGGGGAGGAAGGGACAGATGGGGAGGCCCGGGCCCCAGCCTGCTGCCCCTACAGTGACAGGCTCCCCAGGCATGCAGCCTGGGCAGGAGGTTGGCTTCTCCTCCAGGACCATGGTTTCAATGGGGCAGCAGCAGGATGGACTTCCCTAGGACTCTCTCCTGCCTCTCCGGCCCAGGCTAGGGAGTGTCCTCTTCCGGCTGCTTCTCAAGGGAGGGTCTGCTGTGACTTCTCTGGTCCCCTTCAGGCCTGCCTGCCCACCCCGGGTGTCAAAGGACACAGCCCTCAGTCCTGAGGGTTGGAGGCAGGGAGCCACCTCGGGGGAGCGCAGCCACTGGTGAGTTGTCTCCGGCTGGAGCCTCAGCTATGTCCACACTTCCAGGGGCATCACACCTTCCTTGCTCCCCAGTGGGGGCAGCAAAGACTCATCCTCCAGGAACTTGAGGGGAAAGTGCACCAGGTGGCCCTGGACCTGGGTGAGCTCTGACGTGGCCAGAGGTGGGCTGACCGTGGCCAGGGACTCCACGGCCACATACTCGCGGAGTGCCCTCAGGGAGCGGGTGGCATTGGATGGCAGGCAGCGGAAGATCTGGGGGTCAGTGGGGCACAGAAGCCAATGAGGCCTGGAGAGACCCTGCCAAGGGTCCAAGCCCACCTGGGCCGGACGCCCCCAGTCCCCACACCACATACCCTGAGCCACTGAATCCTGTGACATGCCCCCCGCCCGCAAGCCCTCATCCCCTTCCTGAGACTGGCTGGGGGCGGGGCTCTCTCCATTCCACTCTGAACACGATAATTCCTGGATTTCGGCTCAGCCAGCCCCCCGCCCCCTGCCCAGTGCCCACCTGCTCATAGATGTTGGCATTGCTCTCAGCTGTGTTTTGCCACAGCTGGAAGAAGTCATCACACACAGGGTCTCGTAGATCCAGGTCTGGCCGGGCATCTGCCCCCAGAATCACACTACGGGAAAGGGTCCCCACAAGGTCAGAGGAAGACCCTTGGAGAGCCTGGATGCTAGAAAAGTTCTGTGGTGTGGTGCCCGCCCAGGTGATTCAAAATAAACACACTGTTAAACAATAAAATAAGTGTAAACAAGTCCAGTAGAACTTTTTAGTCCCTGGCCATTACTTTGACGCTTAAAAAAAATTATCTTCTCTCTCTCTCTCTCTCTCTCTTTTTTTAGACCTACTTTGCTGGTACCCTAAACCAGCGGGGGGGCCTCCATACTACCTGTAAGCCATCCTCATACCTACTCAGAAGGCAGACTGCCCCCTCCCGGCTTGCACCGCCCACAGCACCACATGCCCATAGCACCACATGCCCACAGCACCACATGCCGTTCTACCTGAAGCAATGCTTCCGCAAGCTCAAGGCAAACCTGCCCGCCTGATATTCTGCACCGTCCATGAGAGAAGGCTCCATCTCTGTGTCCTCGATCAGCACGGCCAGTTCACTGTCCCGCTTCCCCAGCAAGCTCCGATCATTGATGTTGGCAGAGCCTGGGATGGGCACAGGACACACTGCGTCTGCCTGAGCCCAGGGCGGCCCCTGCCCCATCACCTCTACCAGAGGACTAGCCAGTCTCCATCGCCCCTTTACCCTGGAGGGCCCTGCTCCACCTCTCCCCACCCTCCTCTAGTCCCTGTCAGGGGTCCAGATGCAGGACTGACCAATGATGACGGTCCGGTCATCTGCGATGAGCATCTTGCTGTGGATGTAGATAAGCTCCGAGACTGGGTGCCCGCCCAGCTCTCCGTGTGTGCGAAGCCCACAGATGGACATGTAGTCCCGCCACGCTGTCCCCACTGTGAGAAAGATGGGGGGATGCTGAGACGTGCCCTCATGCGCAGGTGGAACCCCGTCCCAGCTACCTCCCCGTTTCTCCCTACAAGTCAAATGCTACCTGTGGTCTCAGAGCAGCAGCCCCAGAACCTTGCAAGAACAGGAGGCCCCTCCGCGCCCAGGGGTCCAGGGCTTGAACCCCCCGCCCCGCCGCCCCCCAGCACTCACTGGCTGCTTTGAGGCGATGGAGGATCGAATATTCCCCACGGCATAGGGTCCTGAGGGAAAAGAGAGGGTGAGAGAGGTGGAGGCTGCGCGGGGGGGGGGGGGCGCGATGGTGGATGGGTTATGTCAGGAGAAGGGTGGACCTCAACAGTCCAGCAAAAGGGATCGGGGCAGAGTCGGGGCAGGGCGCACGGCCACGGAGAGGCAGTCACCTGTAAGTGAAGTGCAGAATGGCCTGGATGGAGTTCCCACCACCTGTAGTGATGTCACCTTCAAACCCGGGCAGCAGCGGCAGAAGCACATAGACACGAAAACACTGCCCCAGTCTGTGGGAGGGGGCGGGGTCAGAGGCGGGACCAGACCAAGCCACGCCCACAGCCCATCCTCCCGCCGAGTCCACCTTACTTGTGGGCCTTCAGGATTCTGTCCACAATCTCATCGCCCACTTTGTTCAGAACTGTCCGCCCATCGGAGCAGCTGATGAAGAACTGATTCTGGGGCAGGGAGCAAAGGCAGGCGTCCGCTGCGGGGCCACTACCCCAGCCCCAGGCTCCCGCCACACCAGCTACTCCCCGCCAACTCCCCTCGCCTCCCAGGACTGACTCCACAGCTAGCCTCGTCCCTTTCCTCGGACACCCCCTTCCTTCTCTGCCCCCAACCCCCACTCCCGTCACACCTCGATGTACAGAAAGTGCTGGCTCTCCCTGATGGTGTGTAGGTAGGCATTGAGGATAGAACTCTCCAAAGTCCCCGCTGACCAGCGGTCCACTGACCGCAAGACCTGGAGGGGACAGAGAATATGATGTGGCTCCCGACCCCAGGGGGGAGCACTCAGGTCCCGGAGAATGGGTGGGGGCACTGGGCTGAAGGGGAGGGAGGGGTGAGGACGGGTTGAAACAGGGAGCCTCACCTGCACGGTGGCGCACTGCCCCCCTGGGAGCGTGAAGGGGAGCTGGTCTGCAGTGCTGGTGGATTTGGGCAGCAGGTAGGGATACATGGGTATCTTGTACTTGGCCTTGGTAGTCTTGGGTGGAGGGATGGCAGTCAGTGGGGGCGTGAGTCTTTCCCAGAACCAGCCCCCCAGGAGGGAGAGAGCACCTTGGTGAAGTTCCAGCGCTGGATGAAGTGCCGGGCCAGGTCCCGGGCAGGGAGACCATGGACAGCCACCCCAATGTCCCGCCATGGCATCCGGGGGGTAGTCTCCCTGTCAATGAAATCTGGGGGTCCCGGAAGAATCAGGGGCAAGGTCGGAGATGGTCTCTTGGAGACCATCAGGGCAGGGAGGATGAGGAGCCTTGACCCAGCTCATCCTGTTCAGTCCCAGCCCCAATGTCTGCCCCTAGTCCCAGCTCTTGGGAGCTTTGGAGGAGGGGGACCCTCACCCTCAAAAGGCCGATCCAGTTGCACCCAGTCTTTAACGATAAGATTGCTGTAGTCTTTGCCCAGCCAGAAGAATCGGTTTTGCGAGAGGTCTGGGGTGCCAGGACAGTCCAAGCCCAGGGTGGGAGGCTGTAGGGGGACATACCCAGGCCAGAGGCAAGGAGAGATCATGGGGGCCACACAGAGCCCGGGCCAGAGAGAAGGGAGGAGCACCAAGAGACAGAGAGACAGAGAGAGTGGGACCAGGCCCCCCTTCAGCTGCATTCACTACCCTAGAGGAGCTTGGAGGGGTCATGGGGGTCAGGCAGGACTGGGTCTACTTCGAATCACCTTCCTGGAGTCCCAGGAAGAGCAACCCAACATGGGCAGCACTTGGAATGACTGGAGGGGGACGAGGTGTGCATCAAGGCTGTGTTTGGTAGGGGTGGGGTGCATAGGAAGGCCTAGAGGGTTACCTGTGTGGCAGCAGGTTCAGAGGGGTCCCCGAGGTCAGTGAGTCGGTAGTGTAGGTCATCCCAGCGGCCGTAGGCGAGGTCCAGCCCCCCAAGAAGGCCACTACTTGGTCCACGACCAGGAGCTTTTCATGATGGGCCCACAGTGTCACCTGGTCCGGGTGGCGCATTACCTGGAGCAGATGTGGGGGAGTTCATGACATGAGGGTGGGCCAAGATGAGAGGAGACAGGAGGCGTCAGGAGGGAGAACAGGATGATGGAAGGATGGGATGTTCAAGGAAAGGAAAGGCTGAGGGGACACAGGAGCCTGGCAAGGAGGGCTGTACTTTGGGGGGGTTCTCTGAGCCCCGAAGGTCACCTTTATGTTAGGGTGGAGCAGCATCAGAGCCCTCTTGCTATAGCCACTGTTAATGCCCAAGGCCAGTTCCACTTCCTTAAACAGCAGGACGGACACACGGACACCCTCCTCCTGGTGGCAAGTGGAAGGGGGGATCAGATCCTAATGCCTCTCTCACAATGGCCCCTTTCCATCCTCACAAGCCCTGCCCTGTGCTCGGGGTTCCCGTATGTCCCTCCCTGCTCATACCCTGCTTTGAAGGCTCACAGCAAACTTAGCAATGGGGGCTGAGTGACCCGCTGACCCCCTGACCTGCTCACCCATCCATACAGCTCCTCACCTGCCTCTCATGATCTCGCCACCCATCTTCCCAACCATTTACTCACCCCTTTGTGTACCACCCATCATCCATCTACCCGCCCCAGTCCTGTTGACCGCCCCCTCCCCCTCCTCTCATCCTTCCATCCATCTCCCCCTCATCACCCATCCATCCATCCCCCAGCCCCCACTCGCTATCCTCCTTCTGTCCGGCCATTAACATCCACGGATGTCCCCCAAATGGCAGACATCGTGCCTTGGACTGAATCTAGTGATATTAGTGCAGTGAGGAAGGCAGATATGAACACCCCTAGCTAATGCAACAGAGTATAATACGTCCTGGGAGAGAAGTCTATACCAGGTAGAGGAAGAACGTGAAGAGGGAGGCGTACGTGCTCCTCAGGGAGGAAAAAGAGGTGATACATGCTAGACACCGAGCCAGGAGAGACATGTATCCTCCCGCGAAGCCTCAGACTCCCGACCTTCTCCCACGCTGCAGTCCCTTCTAACCCACCTCCACCCAAGGGCACCCCCCACACGCCTCCTCTCCAGCCTGACTCCTCTCCTCACCGCCTTCTTCTTGAGCATAATGTCCAGTCTCCAGTCATCAGAATGGGCAGGACGCTTCAGGTAAATCTCAGGACTCAACCTGGGATCCAGAGCAGAGGGCAAGGGGCAGGCTAAGCCCCAGCAAGCAGCCACTCCACCCGGTCCCCTCCCTTTGCAGGCCTTATCCTGCCCCTTCCTGTTGGAGCTTTTCCCTTACTCACCACCAATCTGTGATGAAAATCTCCTCTTGAGCTTGCAAGATGGCATCTGCCACAGCAGCAAAGTAACCTGCCCCATTCACAAACCTGGGGGGAGGCCAAGCCAAGGAGGTCAGGGGAGTCAGAAGCCAGAATGCTCTGGATAGTGAAGACTAGAGGACAGCCATGGATCAGAGGTGACAGCAGGATCAAAGACCAAGAGTGATCGGAGAAGTCAGGTGGTATTGGATGTATCAAGGTACAACAGATTTGCCAGAATAAGCTAAATGAAGTTAAAAATTACAAAAGACACAATAAGCTAAAGAATATGACTAAAGATCATACATCATACATAAAGAGTTCCAACCAGTCAATAAGGAAAAGACATCCGAGCAAACTGAAAAGTGAGCAAAGAATACGAATTGCCGGTTCACAGAGGAAATTAAAATGGTCAGCCATAGGAAAAGATGTTCAATCTCATTAGTAAGGAAGGAAATTGATAATAAGAGGAAATAACATGTCTTTAATCCACAATATTAGCACAGAGTTCAATATTAGCATGTGGAATAGTGAGTGTTCTCATAGACTATGGGAATATACCTTGGTTATAGCCTTTTTAGAGGACCCTTTGGCGGTCTCTCAGAATATCAAACACACATACCCTTTAATACCATTGCACACAGTCGTTCTATTTCTGGGAATGCATCCTAATAAATGCTTAGACAAAGATTGTGTTCACTGCAGCATTGTTTAAAATGAGAAATAAGGGACGCCTGGGGGCTCAAGGGTTGAGCATCTGCCTTCTGCTCAGGGCATGATCCTAGGATCTTGGGATCAGGTACCACATTGGGCTCCCCAAAGGGAGCCTGCTTCTCCCTCTACTTGTGTTTCTGCCTCTCTGTGTGTGTGTCTCTCACAAATAAATAAAATCTTAAAAAAAATAAAAATAAAATGATAAATAACCAGGCTGCCTGAGTGGCTGAGTCAGTGACGCATCTGCCTTCAGCTCAGGTCCTGGGATTGAGTCCTGTGTGGAGGACCTCTGCCCAATGGAGAGTCTGCTTCTCCCTCTGCCTCTGTTCTTGCCCCGCTCGTGCTCGCTCTCTCTCGAATAAAAAAATAATAATTAAAAAAATCTTCAAAATAAAATGAGAAATAACCTAAATGCCTAACCTCTAACACACAAATGGAAAAAAAAAAGAAAAAAAAGCTCCACATAAGCAAGTGCGTGATCTTATTTACAGTAAAACAAAAAGTAACATGCATGGATAAGCCCATGCAGGCAAAGAGCTGAGAAGATAAATACGAGACTACCGTGAGGGTTACTTCTGGAGAGAGAAATGGGTTGTTGGGGACGCGTAGGGAGAAGTGGCTGGGCCATATCAGTTGTTCAATCAACAGGATCTTAAATGTTTTAATTAATATGCTTCCATGTTGTTTGACTTTTTATTTCATTTTTGTATTTTTTTTCATTTTTATATTTTTTAAGGATTTTCTCTTTTGAAGCAATCTCTACACCCAGTGTGGGGCTCGAACTCTTGACTGTGAGAGCAGGAGTCACACGCTCCACCAACTGAGCCAGCCGGGTGCCCCCCTGTTTGGTTTTTTAAGAACTAGTAGTCTAGTGTGATGGTGACAAGCAGGGTCGTGGCTGGGACTGCCTGGATTTGAACCCCAGTTCCACAGTTCACGAGGTGAAGTTCCTTAAGGGCAAGCTCCTGAACTTCTCCTTGCCTCCATGTTCCCATCTGTAGAATGGAGGTAACAATTGTACGTGCCTCACTCACGGGGTTCAAGTGAGGATTTAATAATACACGTAAAACACCCAGAACACTTCCCAGCACACGGTAAGGGCATCATAAGTTAAGTATCCGCTGTTAGTTCTTGTGTTAAAAAATAAATGTCAGAAAAAATAAAAATAAAAATAAATGTCAGGGGGGTGTCTGGGGGACTCAGTGCCGTTACATGTCTGCCTTCGGCTCAGGTCATGATCCTGGGGTCCTGGGATTGAGTCTCACATCATCGGGCACCCTGCTCGGTGGGGAGTCTGCTTCTTCCTCTCCCTCTCCCCCCGCTCGTGCTCTTGCTCTCTTTTACTCGCTCTCAAATAAATAAATCTAACTAAATGTCAATACCACGTCCAGGAGAAAATGCTTCCCTGACTCCCTTCTGCTCGTGAGGAAGCTCAGTTACCTCAGCTCAGCAACCCCTGCCCTAGCTCCGCTCTCCCCCTGTGGGAATAGGGGTTCCCCTCTATGCTCAGTGTCCTGCATCTACCTCCAGAATGGCAACTTTCCAGTGTTTCATGTTGAATCACCTAGTGGGGAGTCTTATTCCTGCCACCGGGCCTGGCACATAGTAGGTGCTTAGAAAATGTTTATTGAATGAATGAATGAGTTTTGGAGGGATCATAAGGCACAGAGAGAGACTGTGGCACAAAGGTGGTAAAAAGGGGCACAGGAGGGATGCCTGGGGGGCTCAGCAGTGGAGCGTCTGCCTTTGGCTCAGGTCGTGATCCCGGGGTCCTGGGATTGAGTGCCGCATCGGGCTCCCTACATGGAGCCTGCTTCTCCTTCTGCCTGTGTCTCTGCATCTCTCTGTGTGTGTCTCTCATGAATAAATAAGTAAAATCTTTTTAAAAAATAAAATAAATAAGGTCACAGGAGGGATGCCTGGGTGGCTCAGTGGTTGAGCATCTGCCTTTGGCTCAGGTTGTGATCCCAGGGTCCCAGGATCAAGTCCCACATCGGGTTCCCTGCTCTGCAGGTAATATGCTTCTCCCTTGTCTCCCCACTCATGCTCTCTCTTGCTGTCTCTCTTTCTCAGATAAATAATTTTTTTAAAGGGTCACAGGAGGTCAGAGAAGTCAGGATCACAAGAGATTACCGAGTATGGGGGTCAGAGAGACTGGAGGGAAATGAGATTGCAGTGTGGTCAGAGGTCAAATGGAGGTCAGAGGAGATGAAAGAGGACCAAGGACTCAGAAAACAGCAAGTAAGTCCAGAAGCCCACAGGGAAGCTCCGAGGATGTCAGTGTCTCACCACCGGGCCAAGGTCGCAGGCCGGGGTGGGGCATAGCTGTCATGCCGGTGTAGCTGTATGAAGTCTCTGCCCGGGCCCTGGGCCAACTCCGTGATCTCCTGGCCCCACCACCGGGCCTGCCGGTAGCTGCCACACTTGAGAATCAGAGACCTGAGCAGAAAGATGGAGATGGACCCCAGTCCTTAATGCCCCTGGCCCTCCCAGGGAGACACCTGCCATTTTGGGCTGTCCCCTCTTTCCCATTCCTCCTGGAATCCCTCGTTCACAACTCTACCTGGACAAGGCATGTCTCTGCCTTATACACAGCTGGGTCGCTGGCATGGACTGAGATTTGCACCCGGCACTTGGGTTTGTTGAATGAATGAATAAATGGAGTCCCTCTTCTTTTGCATCAAGAGTCTCTCTGGGAAGGCCAGCATTTATACTCAACCCCCTCTCTCTGAGCCCCTGGCTCACAAGAGCAGTCCCAGGCATGTGGCCAGACCAGTTCCTTGGTTACAAATCAGGGCCAGCTCCATGGGTGGAAACCCTTCCTTCCTTCCCTTCCACTCACTGCCCCCCTCCACCAGGGCTGTTTGCTCATCAGGTGTCCGCGCACACTGGGAGGCCTTACCTGTGGGAGGTGTCAATTCTGACCCCGTAGCGCGCCTCTGTGCTCCTTTTCCCCACCTGGACCTCAAAGCCGGGGTCGAAGAGCTGAACAAAGGAGATGCTGCCCGTCTCGAGGCACATATACAGCAGAAAGGAGTCCTTCACCACCAGCCACCTGGAGCGGAAGGGCTCCATCCGTTCCTCCCGGCCCCAGGGCTCTCCTTCCTCACCCCTCCCACTGCCCAGGGGCTCCACTCTGGGACCCACCTCTTGGACCAGCGATAACAAACTTGGTCTCGGCCACAGCACGTGAGGCCAGGAACTCGGTGGCCACCTGAGCGCTTCCGGATCACTCCCTCCCTGTGGGGAAAATCAGGAGGAGATGCTGCCCCAAAATCAGGAGGAGATGTGCCCAGAAAAGGAATCCAGAGCCCTGCTACCACCCCTCTACCCCCTACCCTGCAATTCTTTCCCCATCCTCAGGCAGGCAGGGATCCACAGGGTTCAGGGGGTGGGGTGAGGGGTGTCGGACACTCACAGTCCCTTGGAGCCAAGGTCTGGGATAAAGGACAGCCGACTGACTTCTAGGAATTCTGTCTGCAGAGGAAGACAGAGGTTCAGAGGAGAGACTCTGGGGCTCAGCTCTGCAGACCCCACAGCCCGGGGTCCTCTGTCCCTTCCCTGCGGAGGTCTGCTTTTACCGCTCCCCCTTAAAAAGCACAAGTACCCGCCCCCCGGGGCCTTACCATGGCATGGTAGTTGCGGTAGAAAGACATGGTCAGGAGGCGGTTGAGATAATTCTCCAGGTATTTCTGAAGCAGGAGTGAGAGACAGACAGATGCAACCAGAACCATTTGCACACCAAATGCCTTCCCAGAGGACCTGGCATCTGATTGCACCTGTTTGCTGGACGCATGTCTGGTGGAGCCCTCAGGACCTACTCTTGGCAGAGAGGGTATCTCTCGGTCGGCTGCTGCCTCCCGGGCAGGAGGATGGGCCACGCCAAAGCTGTGGGTGACATGGTGGGGGAGGTGTCAAGGAGGAGTGGGACAGTTGGGAGCCTGTATTTCTGAAGCCCTAGAGATCCAGGGGGAGGCCCAGAGGCTGCCAGAAGGCCCCCTTCCTGAGAACAGAGACAAGAAAAGGAGGGAGTCTGCCAAGGGCATTTTGGGCACCCAGCCCGTCTGAGATATTGGCACAGCATCATGGGCAGGGAGAGCTGGGCTGGGAAGGTTTCCTGGTAACTGAGGGGCAGGGGAAGGGGCGGGGTGGCCTGATGGGGGAATTAAGTAGCTGGGGCGGGGCAGTTGAGGCCTGGGGGTGCGACAGGCAGAAAGCAGGGGCGGGGGGCACCTGCCTTTGCCAGGAAGCAGGCCGGTCCCCTTACCGCGCCAGAGGGAGCAGCGTCATCAAGACTTTGTGTCTCAGAAGGTCCCGATGCAGCTCCTGGAAATGACGGAACTTCTTTTTGGTGGTCCAGGTAAAGGCGCCATGAGTCAGGCGGACAGAATACAGAGTGCAGGTTCCCACCTGGGGGGAGGGACAACCTGAGTGGTGGGCCCGGGCCTGGGTGGCGGCCCCCCTCCTCTGGCCAGCCCCCTCATTCCCAGCCCCCCCCCCCCATTCCCAGCCCGGACACCTTGGATCCGCTGGTGTATCTTTCAGTGCCGACCACCTGGGCCGTGATGGGGACCCCAGGGGCGAACACCAGCGGGTGCATTTTCAGAGGCTGCAGGTCATAGATGGCCAGAAAAGGGTGCATCCGGTCAGCTAGGAGACAAAGTGCAGGAGTGTAGACCCCGGGAGATCTGTCTCAGCCCTCCCGTCCCCATGCCGTGCCCCCCACCCACCGCGTACCGGGGTCCTCGCCCTCTCTCAGCGTGTCCACTTCATCCGGCTCCATTTGCAACTGGCTGGAGTCCAGGTCGCCCCCGGAGGGGAAGAGGCTGTCGGGGGTGGCTGCCATCCTAGGAGCGTGGGGAGGCCTCAGGGGGCCCATCAGCCCTGCAGCCCCGCCTCCGCCCCCCCAGCCCCGCTTGCTAGTCGGGGTGCAGCGCCCCGCCAACCCGCCTCTGATCTCCACCCGGCACCCGGTTCCCGCATCCAGAACCGCTCCGCCCCGCCTCCCGGCCCGGACCCGGCGCTCCCTGGAACTCCCACCAGGCCCGCGGGGCGCCCCCCACCCCCGAACCGGAGCAGAGCAGAACCCAAGGCCAAGGGGTCGCCGGGGGCCCGGGGCCGCGGGGGGCCAGATCGGGCTGGGCCGGGCGGGCAGCAAGAGGGGTCCGGGGGCAAGGAGGAAGTTCCGTGCGCCCCGCCCGGGAGGGAAACCCCGAAATCTCGGCGTGCGGCTGAGTCCGCAGCCCCGCGCCCCCCCCCCCCGGCGCCCGCCTCCCCCGCCACCACGGGCCCCTCCCCCGCCCTCACCGGTAGCCCGAGCGGGTGCCGGCGCGGGTCCGCCAGCCGAGGGAGCGGCGCGGCCAGCGGGGCCCACACCCCGCGGCGGGGCGGGGCGGGGCGGGCGCTCAGGGCCGGCCCCCGGGGGCGGATCGCCCGCCTCACCTCCGCGCCCGCCCCGTCGGCCCCGCCGCCCCGCCGCCCCGCCGCCCGCTCCGGCCCGGCCCAGCCCCTGGGGCGGACAAGGGGGTTCACGGGGGGTGACAGAGCAGGGGTGCCGCGGGGCGGGAGGGCTGGCAGCCCCGGGTCCGGCGGTGCGCGCCCGCCTGCGTGCGTCTCCTGTGCCCTCGGCCGGTGCCGGACCCCGCGCGGGCCTCCGGGCCCAGACCGCCGCCCCGCCGGCTCCCGGGCCGACGCTCCGGGGGCAGACCCGAGGCTCTCGGGTCCTGAAAGACAAGATCTACCGTCTTTTTAAGAATGCAGGTCTCCTTGTCTCCCGGTTTGATGGACATCCGGGTTGTTTCTCGGATGTTTCGATAAAACTCCCATTAACATTCCTGTGTACGTCTTGGGTAACTATGCGTTTTTTCTTTTCTTTTCTTTTCTTTTCTTTTCTTTTCTTTTCTTTTCTTTTCTTTTCTTTTCTTGTCTTGTCTTGTCTTGTCTTTTCTTTTTTCTTTTCTTTCTTTTCTTTTCTTTTAATAATAAATTTATTTTTTATTGGTGTTCAATTTGCCAACATACAGAATAACACCCAGTGCTCATCCCGTCAAGTGCCCCCCTCCCAGTATATTCCTCAGCCATTAGAAACGACAAATACCCACCATTTGCTTCGACGTGGATGGAACTGGAGGGTATTATGCTGAGTGAAGTAAGTCAATCGGAGAAGGACAAACATTATATGTTCTCATTCATTTGGGGAATATAAATAATAGTGAAAGGGAATATAAGGGAAGGGAGAAGAAATGTGTGGGAAATATCAGAAAGGGAGACAGAACATGAAGACTCCTAACTTTGGGGGTGAATGGGTAACTATGCGTTTTCGTTTCTAGGAGTGGAGCTGCCGGGTGGTGTAGTACGTGTATTTGGGGTTTGAGTGTAAAGTAGAAAATCACTGTGGTTTTATCTGCATTCCTTGGATGCTCAGTTGATGCTAACCATGTTTCCTGTGCATATTGGCCATTCGTGTATCCTCTTTTGCCCAGTGTCTGTTCCAGTCTTTTGGCTAATATTTTTAAAAACCACGTTGTCTTATCATTGAATTATGAGTTCTTTACGCATTTTGTATTTTTTTCTTTATTTTCTTATTTTTTTAGGTGGGCTCCATGTCCAACATGGGCCTTGAACTCAGGATCCTGAGACCAAGAGTCAAAGGCTCTACCAACTGAGCCAGCCAGGCACCCCTATATTTTCTATTCATATCCTTTATCAGATATGGGTGTTGTAAACACTTCTTCACAGGATGTGGCTTCTATGTTTAAAATAATGGTGCTGAGGATCTGTGGGTGGCTCCAGGGTTTAGCGCCTGCCTGAGGCCCCGGGTGTGATCCTGGAGCTGCGGGATCGAGTACCACATCAGGCTCCCTGCATGGAGCCTGCTTCTCCCTCTGCCTGTGTCTCTGCCTCTCTCTGTCTCTCACAAATAAATAGATAAAATCTTTAAAAAAATAAAATAATGGTGCTTTTTAAAGAGAAGAA
Organism: Nyctereutes procyonoides; assembly: GCF_905146905.1. Taxonomy (NCBI): domain Eukaryota; kingdom Metazoa; phylum Chordata; class Mammalia; order Carnivora; family Canidae; genus Nyctereutes; species Nyctereutes procyonoides. The sequence goes on along the minus strand of NW_026575140.1, from coordinate 57,841,344 downwards.
GTTTTTAATTATGATTAATTTGTGGTAATATACTATGACTCATTTATGAAAGCAAATAAAGTATAAAATGGTACAGCCACCTTGGAAGACAGTTCCTCAGATGTTAAGCATTGAGTGCTATATAATCCAAACAGTATGGCACTAGCACAAAAAATAGACATGGAGGTCAATGGAACAGAATAGAAAGCCCAGAAATAAACCCACACCTATGTGGTGAATTAATCTGTGACAAAGGATGCAAGAATATCTGATGGGAAAAAGATAGTTCTTCAATAAATGGTGCTAGGAAAACAGGACCACTTTCTCACACCATACACAAAAAATATACTCAACTGGATGAAGGGCCTAAATGTGAGGCCTGAAACCATAAAACCCTTAAGAGAACACAGGCAGTAATTTCTCTGACATCAGCTGTAGCATATCTTCTAGATATGTCTCCTGAGGCAAGAGAAACAAAAGTAAAGATACACTATTGGGATTTTGTCAAAATGAGAAGCACAGGAAACAAGCAACACAACTGAAAGACAACCTACTGAACAGGAGAGAAGATACTTGTGAATGACATATCCAATAAAGGGTTAGTAACCAAAATATATAAAGAACTTATACAGGCGCCTGGTGGCTCAGTTCGTTAAGCATCTGAGTCTTGATTTCAGCTCAGGTCTTGATCTCGGGGTCTCCAGTTCAACCCCCAAGTCGGCCTCCATGCCAGGCCAACAACTTTTACAACTCAACACCAAGAAACATAATCTGATTTAAACATGGGCAGAGGACCTGAATAGACATTTTCCCAAAGAAGACATACAAATAGTCAAGAGACACATGGAAAGATAGATGTTCGCCATCACTCATCATCAGGAAATGCAGATCAAAACCACAATGAGATACCACCTCACACCTGTCAGAATGGCTAAAATAAAAAAGATAAGAAATAACAGGTGTTGGTGAGGATGTGGAGTAAAAGGAACCTGCATGCACTGTTGGTGGGAATGTAAATTGCTGCGGCTACTGGGGAATAATACGGAGAGGGTCCTCAAAAAATTAAAAGTAGAGCTACCATATGACATGATCCAGTAATTTCACTACTGAGTATTTATCCATAGAAATGAAAACAGGGATCCCTGGGTGGCGCAGCAGTTTGGCGCCTGCCTTTGGCCCAGGGCGCGATCCTGGAGACCTGGGATCGAGTCCCACGTCGGGCTCCCGGTGCATGGAGCCTGCTTCTCCCTCTGCCTGTGTCTCTGCCTCTCTCTCTCTCTGTGTGACTATCATAAATAAATAAAATTTAAAAAAAAGAAAAAAAGAAATGAAAACACTAGGGGAGCCTGGAGGTCTCCATCGGTGAAGCACCTGCCTTGGGCTCAGGTCATGATCCCAGAGTCCTGTGATCCAGCCACACATGGACCCCTGCATAGAGCTTTCTGCTCAGCAGAGAATCTGCTGCTCCCTCTCCCTGTGCCATTCCCCCTGCTTATGCTTTCTGTCAAATAAATAAAATATTTTTTAAAAAAAGAAGAACACTAATTTGAAAAGAGATATGCACCCTCATGTTTATAGCAGCATTTTTTACAACCTAAAAGTCCTTGGATTGATGAATGTATAAAGAAGATGTGGAATACACACACACACACACACACGCACACCGGAATATTAACCATGAAAAAGAATGAGATCTTGCCACTTGTAACAACGTGGATGGATCTAGAGGTTATGATGCTAAGTGAAATAAGACAGAAAGCCAAATATCATATGATTTCACTTATATGCAGAATCTAAAAAACAAAATGAACATACATATCCGTGTGGCTCAATCGGTTGAAAGTCTGACTCTTGATTTCAGCTCAGATCATGATCTCAGAGCCCTGAGATTGAACTCTGTTCAGCACAGGGGGTATACTCAGTTGAGCATCTGCCTTGGGCTCAGGGTGTGACCCCGGGGTCCTGGGATCGAGTCCCACATTGGGCTTCCCACAGGGTGCCTGCTTCTCTCTCTGCTTGTGTCTCTGCCTCTCTGTGTCTCTCATTAATAAATAAATAAAATCTTAAAAAAAAAAAAACCACAATGCTAAGTGAAAGGAGTCAGACACAAAGGACCACATACCGTATGATTTCATTTCTACGAAATCTGTAGAGACAGAAGGTATTTTAGAGTTTGCCACCCGCTGGGGAGAAAGAACAGGGGAGTGACTCGCAGTGGGCATAGGGTTTCTCTCGAAGGTGATGAAAATGTCACACAATTAGTTGTGATGTTTGCACAGCCGTGAATCCAGTAAAAACCACTGACTCCTATACCTTAAATGGATGAATTTTACGGCATGCCATTATATCAATAAAACTAATATTACAAGAAACACAAGTAAACTGCAAATACTTCCAATTTGGGTGAACTTCCAGGCCGTTATGCTGAAGGAAGCCAGACAAAAAAACATAATACAATATGAATCATCTATATAAAGTTCTGTAATGGGCAAAACCAATCTACACTGATCGAACTGGGATCAGTAGGTGCTTGTGGCAGGAGGTGGGGAGGAGGTTGATAGTGAGACACACGAGGGACATTGGTGACAAGACTAGTATCTTGATTGGGGCAGTTATGCCCTGGGACTCAGAGAACTGTACATAGATGAGTGTGTATTCAACTGCGTGGAAATTTTCACTTCAAATTGTTTTAGAAATAAGAAATGGACACCTGGGGTGCTCAGCAGTTGAGCGTCTCCCTTCCGCTCAGGGGTGATCCTGGGGTCCTGAGACCAAGTCCTGTATCGGGCTCCCCCCAGGGACCCTGCTTCTCCCTCTGCTTGAGTCTCTGCTTCTCTCATGAATAAATAAATACAATCTTTAAATTTTTTATTTTATTTTTTTTACAACTTGGGCATTCTGAATTCTCATTCGAGAACACAGATGACTCCCAGGCAGCGTCCAGGTGGGCACCGAGTCATCAGACATGGCTACAGTGGATTTCCTCTGCATCTGTGTGTCTGTCCGTCCATCTGTCGCTTCCATCCCCCTTCCGGCGTCCTCCTGCTTCTCCCTGGAGATCAGAGAGTGCCCGCAAATGAAGGGGGCACAAAAGGATAGGTGTTTGAACGGGGTGTCTGTCCACCTCTTCTGTCCTCCCTCTCCTCCTCCTTCTACCCCCTGGCGCCTATAATCACCAGGCGGTCTGAGGCTAAGTGGTAGTTTGGCCCACAGTGCGGGGGGGGCGGGGGGGGGCTTGGAAACCACACCCCTCCCCCTGGGGCCCTCCTGGCCATTGCCAACATCCCGGGTCTCCTCCACTGTTGAGATGGGTCTCAAGTGGGCATGGTGCTTCCCATGGTGTGGGTGCCGGAGACAGCAGGGGACTCAAAGAAGAGCAGGTATGGGGGGGACTGGGGAGAACGGGGGCTCTCTCTGTCTGGGGAGAAAGGTAAATGTTTAAACTAGTGAAGGGAAAAGGATCATTTGTTTCCCTGGGGGGAGGTGGACTTTCCCATGGGACTGCCTAAATACCCTGCAGGGCCCAGCGCAAAATGAGGAGGTGAAGCCCCTGGTTAAAAAATATATATATATTAACACCTTCAAGACAGTGACAGCAGCGCATCGGGGGCCCTTCGGCGTGAGTACATAGGTCAGAGGCCGGTGAAAGCAGCCCTGCTGTCTCAACATCCCCACTCCTTGCCCCAGGACCACCTGGCCTCTTCCCTCCTCACTGCGGAAGGAAGGACACTGACCCACGACACCCTTCTTCCCCTTCCAATCTCCCTTTCAGGCCTGGATCCCGCTGTCCCTCCAGACCCAAATCCCAGCCCGGCTCCTGCCCCCACTGTGGCCAAGGGAGGGACTCCATCCTTAGGGTCTGGCGCCTACTTCACCAGGAAAGCCCGACTCTCCTTCCGCCACCAGCTGCATGACCTAGCATCTGCCAACGACTCTACCATCTGATGGGGACAAGCAGGCACCTTGCAACCCTGCCTCCCCAGGCTTCTCCATGATCCGTGTGGCCCCAGGTTCCCCGTGACATTGTCATTAAATGTACCCAGAGTTACCAAGTATTGTGTGCACGTGAGCGTACTAGGGTGTGGGGAGTGGCTGCAGCCTGAGGCCCTGGGGCTGGGTCGCAGTGCTGAGCTGGGGGTGCGGCACCCACGGGAGGGGATGCAGTGGGGAGTAAACATGACGCAGCTCATGTAACACGGGGCCCAGGTGGAGCTGGCTGAAACGGGTGTGCCAAAATTGAGCCCAGGGTTAAAAGTGGTGAGCAGTGCGGAAAGGCTGGAGCCCCGCAGGCAATGAAGCTGCCTCAGTGGACTAGGCAGGGAGCCTCCTCTTCTCAGACAGTAAATAAACACACGAGCCGGGAGAGAGAACAGTAAATGCTAGGAAGCAAATTACACGGTGCTGGGAGGGCAGGAGGAGGGGATGCTTCTGAACCCCAGGTAGTCGAGAAGGAACTTTCTGATAAGGGGGTCATTTGAGCTGAGACCTGAATGGTAAGGAGCCCCTGAAAATTGGGAAGCCCTGCGTCGTGCGGATTTGCTGTAATGGCTGCAATGCGGTGGTTCAGGATGGCAACAGCGATAGTGACAGTGACAGGTGGCGGGGGGGGGGGGTTGGGGGATAGCTAGCTGAGCGTGAAGGCAGGCTTCGGCGGGCGGGTAACCTCTGCTCGGTTTTGCTGTCAACCTAAAACTGCTCTTAAAGTTTATTTTATGGGGTGCCTGGCGGGCTCCGTCGGTGGAGCATGTGACTCTTGATCTCGAGTTGTGAGTTCAAGTTGTGAGTGGAGAGATGAACATAAAAAAAAAAAGTTTATTAAAAAAAAAATCAGGACACCTGGGTGGCTCAGTGGTCCTAGGATCAAGTCCCACATCGGGCTTCCCACAGGGAGCCTGCTTCTCCCTCTTGCCTTTCTCTGTGTGTCTCTCATGAACAGATAAGTAAATAAAATCTTTAAGAAAATAAAATAAAATCACGGAAGAGTCCTGGGCAGGAAAAACAGGAAATGTAAGTGCAAAACCCCTGAGGTCCTAGGGAAGAGGAAAAAAAGACAGTGACCAGAGCGTCAACACTGGGGGAAACTGCTGGATCAGCAGGGCCATGGTAAGGACCTAAAATATGATCCTAGATCCCAGATGGGATGGGAAGACACCGAGGAAGATCAAGCAGGGGGCGACAGGTTCTGACTTACATCTAAAGATCCCTCCGGTAGTTCTATGTGAAAAGGTTGCTGAAGGGCAGATGCAGGAGCGGCAAGGTCATGGAGGGGGCTGTTGCCATCCTGCAGGCAAGCCCTGATGGCGGCTTGGGTCAAGACAGGGGTGTGGAGTGAGCACAGTAACGCAGTTTAGGATCACTATGTTGCACACCTGAAATTATGTAGCATCACTTATGGAAGAATGACGTGCAGAAGGCGAGAAGTGGGTAGAGTTTGAGGGACCAACTGTTGGGCTCAACGCAGAGCTGGGGGTGGGGGGGGAAGAATCAAAGATACCTACCTTGAGGGACAGCTGGGTGAACAGGTTTTACAGAAAAATCAAAGGTTTTCTCTTCTCTCTATGGGTTATTTACTTATTTATTTAAGAGATCTATTTATTTTTGAGAGAGGGAAAGAGAACAAGGGAGCAAGCATGGGCATGTGGCGGGGGGGGATTGGTGGCAAGAGGGAGAGAGAAGTCGACACCCCACCCCCACCCCGTTCAGAAGGGAGCCTGATGTGGGGCTTGATCCCATGACTCTGAGATCATAACCCGAGCCTCAATCCAGAAGACACTTAACTGACTGAGCCACCCCGGTGCCCCTCTCTACGGTTATACAGTTAAGGTTGAGGTACATGTTTGGGATCAGACACCCTCTATTTTTTTTTTCGCTTAATCCAGAACCCCTCACCTCCTCAGGAAGCTTCTCTTGTAACCTTGAAAATCCTCCAGAGCTGGATCACATTCTAGAACAGTTTTCTTTTTTTTTTTTTTTTAATTTATTTATTTATGATAGTCACAGAGAGAGAGAGAGAGAGAGGGAGAGAGAGAGAGAGAGAGAGAGAGAGAGAGAGAGGCAGAGACATAGGCAGAGGGAGAAGCAGATTCCATGCACCGGGAGCCCGATATGGGACTCGATCCCGGGTCTCCAGGATCGCGCCCTGGGCAAAGGCAGGCGCCAAACCGCTGCGCCACCCAGGGATCCCTAGAACAAAGTTTTCAAATGTGGTTGTACAGTTCCCTTATCCATGGAGTGGAGGAAAAACAGGGGAGACCGAGAACACCGAGCACCGTGAATGAACACTGCTAGCTCCTAGCTCCTCTAGGTCCCCGGCTTGAATGCAGACAGCCTTGGGGGGCCAGAGTCTACTCGCAGCCCCCGTCGTAGGGGCTGAAGACTGGTTCACCATCACATTGCCAAGGGAATGACAGCTTTCAGGGCCCCCTCCCCACCTGACATTCACCTTGGACTCTATTTGCAAACAAAGTCCACCTTTCCCCTCAAAGCCAACATAGTCACACTGCTGCTCCTGACAAGATGAGGTGACAGAGAGTAAGTGTGGGCAGAGGGGACTGTGAACCTGTGCTGGACATCTGGTGTCCTCTGGCCTTGGGGTCAGGAGCCACCCATGATGACAAGCAGGAGGCAGGCCTAGGGGAAGTGCCCTCGGTCTCGGTCAGGATTCTGAGATCACCCCTGGGATGGAGCAGGGAAGGGGATGGGAGCTCTTATTTCAACCACACCTTGGTATCCTAAGGACCTGGCTATGGTGAAGAAAAGCGAGTGGGGAGAAAGGTGGTCTGGAAAAGGAGGCTGGAAAATCACTCTTGCAAAGGCTTGTCTCCAACTGCCTCCCAGCTCAGAGCAGAGGTTCATATACACCAGTGTGGGCCAAACAAGTGCAGGCTTGAGGTGAAGAAAAGATCCTCAAAGCAAATTCTTTTAGACAAACTGTTTATTGAATTTTACGTCACTATGGGGTATCTCTTACTGTAGCCTAGGATTCCAGGAATCAGGGAGGTGGCAAAGTGGCGATGGTGAATTTGGGAATCTGGTCTCCCAAAAGTACCTGCCGCTCTACCCCTGATTCTGCAATGGCCGCCAGGCGGATCACCCCTCCACTGGAGCCGTCCCGTTCCATGGCCAAAGCGAGCGCTGTGAACAAAAGAAGAAATCTACAGTCAGACTCAGACGCTGGCATCGCTATAAGGAATGAGGAATATTAGCCTGGTTTGGACATGAGGGTTGGAGTTCACAGGTCCAAAATCCCAAGTTCTCACCATTAGCAGTGAACTGCAGACACTCCTCCTTGGTCATGCCTTCCCGGTAGGTAGCATCGACATAGCCATATATGTAGGAGCTCCCAGAGCCCCCAATGGCAAAGGACTGCCTTACCATCATACCCCCCATGGGCACCGAGTACACCTGCCGGATGGAAGGAGGACAGAGTCACCAGTTGTACCCTCTGCAACACATGTACATACAGTAGTCCATGTGGGATTGGTCTGGGGGGGCAGTTTTTTTTTTTAATTTATTTATTTGTTTTTTATTTATTTATGATAGTTACACACAGAGAGAGAGAGAGAGAGAGAGGCAGAGACATAGGCAGAGGGAGAAGCAGGCTCCATGCACCGGGAGCCCGACGTGGGATTCGATCCCGGGTCTCCAGGATTGCACCCTGGGCCAAAGGCAGGCGCCAAACCGCTGCGCCACCCAGGGATCCCTGGGGGGGCAGTTAAGAGTAAATGAGGTAGAGACTGGGAAGAAAACCTAAATGGGGCAGCCCGGGTGGCTCAGTAGTTTAGCGCTGCCTTCAGGGCATGATCCTGGGGACTCGGGATTGCGTCCTGCATTGGGGGACGCATGGAGCCTGCTTCTCCCTCTGCCTGTGCCTCTGCCTCTCCCTCTCTGTGTCTTTCATGAATAAATAAATAAATAAAGTCTTATAAAAAAAAAAGAAAGAAAGAAAAAATAAAACGGAAATGACTGGAGTGGGGAAAGGATCAAAGGCATGGGTCCAGTGCTCTGGTGGGGGTAGGGTTTCTTACCTGCCCTCCCTCTTGGGGGTCCCAGCCTGCAATGATGATTCCTGCCATCAGGTCCTCCCGGTATCGGTAACACATCTCCTTAAAGAGGCTGGCTGCTGTGTGTACCAGCGGAGGCTCATTTAGCTCAATGCTAGGGGGTGAGGATAGTGACACAGAAGGCAGCATCAGGACCTGGGAGTCAGACCATTCAGCCCCTCAGGTCCCCACTCTCGGCACATACTGGCTCCTCCCCTGCCCACAAGTACCTGTGGAAACCAAGCTGATAAGTGACCGCATCAGCTACGGCCTGGGTGTCAGCTGCTGAGCCTGAGCGGCAGCAGAAAATCCGGTCATGAATAGGGGTCAGCTTGTCTGTCACTCGATTGGCAATGTAGGACCTGCAGGATGGCAGGACAGTGAGGAAGCGATCCCCCTTGTCTCCCACCTCCATCCAGCTTCTACCTACTCCAGGAGCTCTGGAGTCGAAATTCCAGCATTTGCCATTAGCTTCCAGCCAAATTGAAGCCAGATGGACGGCAGACGGCAGACTTTTACAAAAGTTTCACCAGAGGGTGAGTGGGGGCCTGAAAAAGTAGTAGGAGCTGGAATACATCCACAAGTCCAAGGAGGGGAGAACCCTCCCTTCCCACAGGGGGCTGTGCAGGGTAAGGATGGACTGCTAGGCGAAGAAGGAAGGGAAAGACGGGGTGACCTGCCGATTTGCGTCCAGAGCTCACCCAGTGGTCGTTCTGGAGTCGGCTCCCAGAACCACGCCCCCTTCAAATTGCACGGCCATGATGGTGGTCTGGGAGAAAGAAGAAAGGGGTGACGGTGGGCCCCTTCCCATTCTCCAGCACACACCCCTCCAATGACCCCTCAATGCAGCCTCCGGCGCACGCTATCCAATCTCCTGGGGGACCCCCAAAACCCCAAGAATACCACAACGCCCATCCTCAAATCCCCAGGGGCCCCTCCCGGCCTTAAACCCTCGTCCCGCAAGGCCCAGGATTCCGCGCTCCCGCCTCCCTCCCACCTCCCGCCCCTAAGGTACCACACTCGTCTCCGGCATCCACAGGATACGTCGTCCCTGCTCCCGCACATCAGACCTTCTCCCCCGCCCCCGCCCTCCAGCTCTCCAACCCTCTCAGGCCTCCGCCTTCCCTCGCCTCACGCCTTGCGCGCATCTCCTGGACCCCGAGTGCCTCCTCACCCCTGTGGAGACTTCCCGAGTCTCCCAGTCCGGGGTGATGGCCTCGGCACCCCAGGCCGGCGCGGACCCCGCTCCTCGAGCAGTTAGCAAGGTGGCCGCCATCTTCCTCTCCCGGCAGTGCCACAAAGCAACTGTCGTAAAGGGCCCTGTCACTGTTCAGTCCCGCGGGGAAGCAGTCTGTGGACGCAGCTAAGTCACGCTTGACGGCGGGAGGAAAAAGTATCGTACTGGTGAGGTTCTTTTGCGACAGTGAGCGCTTGATGGCATTGTGGACAGCCTACAAACCCGAAAAGTTCCCGGGACCGTGTGCGCGGCCTACGCTTCCCATAGAGCATCGCGGGGTTTACGTAACCTGATGGGAGTTGTAGTTCAGAGTCTGGGGACGCCCTGAGCGTCTCTGAATGCCAATGACTGCGCACCTCTGCTTTCTCTTAGGTGTATACCTAGCTCTGTAAGCGAGGAGTACAACTGCTGGGTCGTGTAGGGACTCTATACTTTGCATCTATACTTTGTATTTTTTTTTGCATAGCAACTGCCCCGTGGGATGGCCCGCCAACCCAGTGTGCGTGCATGAGCATTCCCATTTCTCCACATCTCTCATGGTCACTGTGAATTAATTTTAGCCATCCTTGTGGGCGTGAAATGCCATCTTGGATAGCTTCCCCACCCGTTTCCTTAATGATTAGTGAGGTTGAGCATATTTTCATATGCTAATTGACTATTCGTATATCTTCTTTGGAGAAATATCTATTCAAATCCTTAGCTTATTTTATTTTATTTATTTTAGATTTTATTTATTGATGAGAGACACACAGAGACAGGCAGAGACATAGGCAGGCGGAGAAGCAGGCTCCTGCAGGGAGCCAGATGCGGGATTCATCCCAGGACCCCAAGATCATGACCTAAGTCAAAGACACCCAACCACTGAGCCGCCCAGGTGCCCTATATTATTTTATTTTAAAGTAATCTCTACACTCAAGGCGGGGCTCTGACTCTCGACCTGGAGATCAAGCATCGCATGCTCCAGCGACTGAGCCAGCCAGGCACCCCAAAATTGGGTTATCTTTTTATTGTTCAATCATAAGTGTTCTTTTTTATATTGTAGATACAAAGCCTTTATCAGGCAGGATCTGCAAATATTTTCTCCCATCTATAGATTGTCTTTTCACTTCCTCATACCCCTGAACAACCAGTGGGTCAAAGGAGAAATCACAAGGCAAATATTTTAAGATGAGTGATCATGAAAATAAAACATATCAAGACTTAGAGGTGCAGCATAAGCAGTACTCAGATGGAAACTTGTCGCTCTGAAGGCCTATTTTAAAATCCTTAAGATACTATAAAAAGAACAAACTAAAACTTTAAAGAAAAGCAGGAGGAAAGAAATAATAAAGATCAGAGTGGAAATAGATGAAATAGAAGGCAGACAAACAATGGAACCAATTAAAACAGAAGTTGGGGGCGGCCCCAGTGGCTCAGTGGTTTAGTGCAGCCTTCAGCCTAGAGTGTGATCCTGGAGACCTGGGGTCGAGTCCCATGTCATGCTCCCTGCATGAAGCCTGCTTCTCCCTCTGCCTGTGTCTCTGCCTCTCTCTCTGTCTCTGTGTCCCTCATGAATAAGTAAATAACATTTTTTTAAATAAAATAAAACAGAAGTTGAAGTTGGTTCTTTGAAAAGATCAGGAGTATGTTGTTTCTTTTCCACATTATATGTGAATTTCTCAAATCCCTTCCTGTTACTGATTTCTACTTTCGTTTCATTTCAGTTATTGTGACTTCAATCTTTTAAAATTCATTTTTTATTTTTATTTTTTTTAATTTATTTATTTATGATAGTCACAGAGAGAGAGAGAGAGAGAGGCAGAGACACAGGCAGAGGGAGAAGCAGGCTCCATGCACCGGGAGCCCGATATGGGATTCGATCCCGGGTCTCCAGGATCGCGCCCTGAGCCAAAGGCAGGCGCCAAACCGCTGCGCCACCCAGGGATCCCTAAAATTCATTTTTTAAAAAGATTTATTTTTTTGAGGGTGCCTGGGTGAGGTGTCTGCCTTCCGCTCAGGTCATAATCTCAGGGTCCTAGGATTGAGCCCTGCATCGGGCTCCCTGCTCAGTGTGGAGCCTGCTTCTTCCTCTGCCTCTGCCCCTTCCCTCTGGATGTGCTCTCTCTCTGTGTCAAACAAATAAAATCTTTATTAAAAATTGTGAAAAGAGAGAGAGAGAGGATCGCAAATAAACTCCCCACTGAGTGCAGAGGCAAACACACAGCTTGATCTCAGAACCCTGAGCTGAAATCGAGTCGGATGCTTAACTGAGTGAATCACTGAGGCCTCCCTAATCTTTTAAAATTGAGACTTTCTTGAGGCCTGACATATGGTCACTCTTGGAGGATATCATGTGCACTTGAGAAGAATGTGTATTTTGCTGTTCTTGTGTTAAGCGGTCTTCCCATGAATCTACAATAGTCTTCTAATACCACATAACACCCTCGTTGAAATGGCTCCTGACCAACTGTCCAGAATCACATTTCCTCTTTACTTTTAAATTTTTTATTGTAGTAAAATATAAATAACATATACCATTTTGCATCTTAACCATTTCTGAAGTCTGATTCAGCAGCATTAAGTACATTTGCATCATTGTGCAATCTCCTTTTTTCTTTTTGACTCTTGGCTCCAGCCATCAGAACCATTTTGAATGTTCATAGATTCATTTAACAAAAAGCTATTGAATGTCTACTAGGTGGCAGGCACTGTTTGAAGCAATGGAGGAACAAAATGGACAGAAGTTCTCAGCTCCATGCAGCTTACATTTCTTAATGGAGACAAAACAAAGAAGTACAATATACAGCATGTTATTACATAGTGACTCATATTAATAAAAAAAAAGTAGAGAAGGGAAACAGGAAGTGTGTGTGTGTGTGTGTGTGTGTGTGTGTGTGTGTGTGTGTGTGGAAATTTTAGAAAGAATAACAAGGGAAGGTCTCCCTGAGGAGTCACTTGAGTAAAATCCAGAAGGATATAAGGAGAGAAGTAATTTCTCTATTTGGGGGAAAAGCATTCTAGACAGAGGGAAGAGCAAGTACAAAGATCTTGAGGCAGGATCTTGCCTGAGAAATTGAAGGAAATTCGGAAGAGTTCAACTCAGCTCGTACAGAGTCAGATCATGCAGGACTTTTATGAAGCTTTTCATCATTCTCAATTGAAAATATGAGCCAGAAAATTTCCTGCTTAAATTAAAAAAAATTTTTTTTTTCATCTCAGTGCAATAGGAAGCCACTGGAAGGTTTTGAGCTGGGAAGTGATGTGATAGGATCTATATTTTAAGATTACTTTGGCTGTTATTTTGAAAATACGCAATAGGGGAATCAAGTGTGGGGCAGAGAGTCCATTAGGAGACTACTGTAATAATCCAGGCAATAAAGTTGGCTTGGCAAGGGTGATGGCAGCGGAGATCGTGGGAAATGGTGGGATTCTGACAGATTAGATGAGGGTGTGATGCAAGAGAAACAGAAGTCAGAATGACTACAAAGTTTTTGGCTTAAGGACCTCGAAGAATGGAATGAATCGTCATTTACTGAGTTGGCAAAGACTCCCCGAAGGAAGTATTTGGGGAGTGGGGGTGGGGAGGAAAGGGTATGCGCAGCTCAGTCTTGGACATGTTAGGCTTGTTATGTCTAGCAGAAATCCAGGCGAAGGTATCTAATCAGGAGGTGCATGTATAGGATTCTGGGGTGCAGGGGAAAGTGGGCTGGACTCCCAACTTGAGAGCTCTCATCGTGTGACACGGCCATCTGCTTTCATGCTCACTCTCGTGGGCGTGCCCAAGGACGTGTTTTCGTGAACACACGTTATGAGCTGAGCACTTGCTCTGCCTGCTCCGGTGTGAGGCCTGACGCACAGGTGTGTTAGGCTTGGGTAGCAGACAGGGGAGGGTGCTAGTGATGGGCAGGGACGGGGGACACACGCAGAGGTGCAGGGCTTGGACGTGCCGCACCTGCGGCGTCTATGGAGGCGTCCAGGAAGGAGCCGGCTGGACGCGGCCGGGGGCTCAGGGCGCAGGTCTGGGCCGGAGACTTGGCACGCAGTGGGGAGCGGTAGCCTTGGGAGTGGCTGGGAGCGGCCCCGGGGCGGGGGGGGGGGGGTGGCGTGAGTCGCTCGGCTGCCGGGAACAGGGATGACACATCTTCCCACATTCATTGTTTTCTATTTCCCTTAAGCGCCTGCAGTCATCACACAAGACGCCCTAAATCCACCACCGCTCGCTACTAACGCTCTTTATTCCGCGCGGCACCTCCCCGGGCCCCACGCCTGCGCAGAGCGGGAGGGGCGGGCCCTCCAGGCGGTGGCGTCACAGGGAGGCGTGGCTTCGGCGGCCCCGCCCCTGGCCCGCCTCCCGGGCAGTGGCGGGCTGGACGCGCGGCACTTGGGGCTCCGGGGGCCTCAGGCCAGCTGCAGCAGGTCGAGTTTGGCCAGCAAGCCTTGCGTGCGGTTGTAGACGTCCCCCAGGGTGCCCGCCGCCCGGGCCAGCGCGGCCCGCGCCTCCGCCTCCCCGGCGCCCGGGCACGCCAGCTCTAGCCAGTGGCCGCGGCCCGGGAAGGCGAGGAAGGCGAGGCGGACGGCCTGACGGGTCAGCCAGGGGTGGTGCGGGGCCAGCGCCGTGCGGTACGCGTCGCTGCATTGCGCGCCGGCGTCCGGCCCGCCCCGCGTCCCGGTGGCCACCCGGTGGAGGCAGAGTTGGGACCAGCGCAGCGCTCGGTGCAGCAGGAGCAGTGTGCGTGAGCCCGAGGAGCCGGCGGGGTCTCGAGGGGCGACCCCGTGCCGCTCCAGCAGGCCAGCCCGCCGCTCCCAGGCCGCCATGGCCGCCAGCGACGAGTAGTGCGCCGCCTCCGGGCCGTGCACCCGCGCCTCGAGGGCCATCACTTTGGCAGAGGCCTCGCTCGTGGCGAAGGCGAAGATGGAGCCGAGGGGAGTTAGGAACCTGTGTGTTCGGGGGCAGGCAGAGCGTGGTCGGAGAGCGGGCGGGGGAGGCCCCGGGAGGCGGGCCCCGGGGTGGAGGACCCAAGGCCACTCACCTAACTAGCGCCCTCCATCCCGCGAGGTACTGCGGCAACGCCACATCGCCTTCGGGGTGCAGGCTGGCTCGGAACGGCCCTACCACGCGGCCCAGCGCTCCCTGGGGGCCCGCGCACTGAGGCTCTTCCCACTCGGGGGCCTCCGGGGGGCCCGATTGCCGCGGGACCTTGGGGGCAGACACGGGTGGGAGGGGGCGGGAGCAGAACCCCTGGCCTGCGGGGCCTCCTGCGCGGAGCAGCCCGGGCGCGCCCTGCAGACGTGACTCCTAAAGTCGGCCTGGTGTCTCTCCTGCTGCTGACGGGAAAGGGGACACCGGGAGCAGGACAGCCCCCCTCCCTGGATCCTAGACCTGGCCGGGCTCCCCGCGATCCGGGTCCCACCCCCGTCCCCAGCATACCTGGGCCGGCGGTGGGCCCTGGGGAACACACGACTGTGCCCCGGATCTGCAGCCCGGGAGGACCTCTGGGGAGGGCCGAGGCCGAGCAGTGAGGAGGGGGCTCGGGGCGCCCGCGCGGAGCTTCCCGGTTCCTCCCAGGGCAGCCGAGGGCAGGGGACACTCACGCACGCTCCAGGCACAGACATAGAGCAGCAGCAGCAGGAGGACCGCGAGGGGAATCGCGTGGCGGAACCAGCACCGCGAGACAAGCGGCAGCAGCGCGACCCCAGTGCCTGCTGCTGGCGCCATCGCCCCTCACCGGCCCCCAGCCAGCCCTTGTCCCTCCGTCTCCTCGGGAGAAGCCCGAGGTACGCTGAGGTGCTAAGGGTTAATTAATAATTAACCTACCAAGTCCCCTTCCCTGGCGCCCTTTGCCCCAGAGGGCAGCATCCCAGCGATGAAGGACCGGATGGAGAGGATTTGGGGGGATTCACGGAATGGAGAGGATTGGGTGGGGATTCAGCACCAACCACACATCTCTGCGTTTGCCTTCCGTGTAGGGCCAGGTTGTAGGAAGAAGGAAGAGAGGCCCCGAGAACCAGTTTCCCCACTGAGCAATGGTGGGGGCTCGACATTAATTCTGGGCTTGAATTCTGGCCACTGTAAACTGAGGACAATAATAGGTACTTTGTCGATCTCATCTGAGGATTAAATGATAACGTATGTGCCAACACTGTAAATGCAAAAGTTTACCACAATTGCTCCATAAATCTTAACGTGTTAGGTTCAAACATAGGGCACCTGGGATTCCAGGGAGCGCCCACTTCTAAATTCACTCTTCCGTGTTCAAGAGACCTATCTCCATCTGGATGCTTTAGACTTTAGGCTTTATTTATTTGTTTTTATTCATGAGAGACTCAGAGAGAGGCAGAGACATAGGCAGAGGGAGAAGCAGGACTCCATCCGGGTACTCCAGGATCACGCCCTGAGCTGAAAGCAGATGTGCCCAACCCCCGAGTCACCCAGGCATCCCTACTTTAGGCTTTGAATGTTTATATTTTTTGTGGCTTCATTTTTTTTTTTAAACTCCAGATTGCTTCTGGTTCTTCAGTTATTCATCTCGTGTGTGTGTGTGTGTGTGTGTGTGTGTTTTAAAGAATCTCTTTGCCTGATGTGGGGCTTGAACTCATGACCCCCAGATAAAGAGTTGCATATTCTGGGCAAGCATGCCACCCACATTATTCTTCAAACCAAACCTTATGAACTATTTTTGCATCCATGCCCTGTACTAGTTCTCAAGAAGACAAAAGAGCCCTCACAGAGCTCAAGGTCCATTGGAAAATGTATCATCTGTTTCCCCCACGTTGATGTGGGCTCCCATGAAGATAGGAGAGTGTGAAGAGCAGGCAAATCGGGTTCACCCCTTGACAAATTCAGGTCTTTTTTTTTTCCTTCCCAAATTAGGATTCCACCTGGTGGTCATAGCTAGGAAAACATTCAGGGAGAGAACATGGAAGTGATGGAAGAAACAGCATCTTTTGCTCTTAGGCGTTCTCCATCCCCTCCCTGTAAACTTCCTAGAATTGTTTCTGTGTGTATTTTCTTTTTGGGGGAAGGGGTGCCCTGGATTCTCTGGGAGTCAGGGCCCCAATTACTAAGAAGATGTTTTCTACCTCCCCCAGTTCCTGGATTCTTGTCCCATCTCTCCCTCTAACGCTCTTTCAAATTCTGGAGTCCTTGAGGTTGCTTCTGACCAAACCTGTCCATCATTTCTCTCCCTGGACTTTAGCTCCCGCTTCCTAGTGTGGGAGCGGTTCCAGGCTTGTTTACCTCAACCACAGGCAAGTCGCTTGCCATTTCTAAGCCCCAGTCCCATCATCTGCGGAATAGAAAGTGGGAGTCTGCAGGGTTCCTGGAATGGATTAGTTTCGGGTGTCACTTAATCCAGGAGGCCCTTCCGTAATCAGAGTCTTCGGACAGTGGTGCTATAAATGCACACAAGGAGCTGAGCTCACCGAGACCACAGGATGGAGAGGGGGGCCGCAGCCAAGCTGCTGTTGCTTGTGCTGCTGTGGGGCACCTGCTGCGGACATGCACAAGCTGACCACCTGAGCGACTACACGTCGGTCATCGAGGTGACCAATGGGGGACCTTGGGGCGACTGGGCCTGGCCGGAGATGTGTCCTGATGGATTCTTCGCCAGCGGGTTCTCACTCAAGGTAGGGGCTCAGGCCTAGGTCTTGGAGTGGGGAGGAGACGCAGGACCCTGTGCACGCGTGCACAAGAACAGAGGATGGCAATCTTTTCACGGGTCCTTACCCCTCCGTTTCCCCCCCTCCCTGCTTTGCCCAGGAAGAGCCCCCCCAAGGCATTTCCAGAGATGACACGGCTTTGAACGGGATCCGACTGCACTGCTCACGGGGGAACGCAGAGCGCAACACGCAGGTGGTGGAGTCCCAGTCTGGAAGGTGTGGGGCCAGGGCCAAGGACCCCAGAATATGTGGATAAACCCCTTCCTCTCTGTTACACACACATCCTCCTAGCTAACAGGCTAAAAGGTCAGGGCTGCGGGGCAGTTGAGACCTCCGAGGAGTGGGTGGGAGTCCTCTCCCCTGCACCTTGCTGGAGGTCAGGTGAGGAAACCCACCCCCCTACCCCCCGTGGTGCAGCCCCCCGCTGAGAAGCCCCCAGGGCGAGTCGGGATGGAGGTGCTGATGGAGGGGCGGGGTAGGGGACTTCAGACGCTGTGCTTCTCCCCTTGCCCTGTAGGTGGGGCTCATGGAGTGAGCCCCTGTGGTGCCCTGGCGGTGGCTTTCTGGTGGCTTTCTCGCTGAGCGTGGAGGCGCGCCAGACCCTCGGGGACAACACGGCTGCCAACAACGTACGCTTCCGCTGCTCCGACAGCACGGAGCTGGAGAGGCCTGGCCTGGCCTGGGGTGACTTTGGGAAATGGAGTAAGCCCTGCGCCAAAGGCGTGTGCGGTCTGCAGACCAAGGTGGAGCCACCGATGGGCCTCCAGGATGACACCGCCCTCAATGACGTGCGCTTCTTCTGCTGCCGCAGTTAAGGAGGTCGCCCGCCCCCGCCAGTCCCACCGCGCTCGCTCGCTATTACAGCTTCTCTGTCTCTGCTGTGGTCTCGCTTGTTTTAGGGGTAGGAAGCTGCGTCTCCTTGTCTTCCTCTTAGCCCGACATTGGGTCAGGCCTTAATTTGGGTTTGGGCTCAGGAGGCCAGGCAGGCCCCTGAAAGTCACGGACTCTTCACCCAGAAAAGTGCCCTTGAGGGCAGCCTAGGTGGCTCAGCACTTTGGCGCCTGCCTTTTGCCCAGGGTGTGATCCTGGAGACACAGGATTGAGTTCGCCTAGGGCTCCCTGCATGGAGCCTACCTCTCCCTCTGCTTGTGTCTCTGCCTCTCTCGGTCTCTCATTAATAAATAAAAATCTTAAAAAAAAAAAGTGCCCTTGAACACAATTTTGCGTCTGACGGTGGTGTCTGCAGACATATTGTCCTCGTTAAGAGCTCAGGGTCTGGGATCTCTGGGTGGCGCAGTGGTTTGGCGCCTGCCTTTGGCCCAGGGCACGATCCTGGAGACCCAGGATCGAATCCCACGTCAGGCTCCCGGTGCATGGAGCCTGCTTCTCCCTCTGCCTGTGTCTCTGCCTCTCTCTCTCTCTGTGACTATCATTAAAAAAAAAAAAAAAAAAAAAAAAAAAAGAGCTCAGGGCCTTTCCTTTCTGAACCACCAGTGACCTCAGGTTGAGAAATGTCTACCAAATTAGGAGCCAGCAACATTAGAATACCCTAAGCTTTCATTTTCTAGAGTTTAGACTAATTTGTCTTTTTCACCGTTTCCTTTTCTTTCCTACAAAAGTTAAAGAATGGCTCTTCTGGGGCAGCTGGGGGGCTCCCATGGTTACACATCTGCCTTCAGCTCAGGTTACATCTCTGGGTCCTGGGATCAAGCCCCACAACAGGCTCCTGGCTTAGTGAGGAGCCTGCTTCTCCCTCTCTCCCTGCTCCTGCTCTTTCTCTCTATCTCTGTTTCAAATTAATAAATAAAAAGTATTTTTTAAAAAAATGAAAGTGGCTTTTCCATGTACGGATTTCTGCCTGGGACCTCTGTCCTTGCTGGTCTCCACCTGTAACCCCCCAGCTACCTGGATGGCTTGTCCATTCACCAGACTTCGGCTCTGATTTCACTTTCTTGGACTTTATTTTATTTTAAAAAGTCCCTCCATCAGCCAATACCTATCCCATCACCAGCGTGTTTTTTTAAAAGTGAAGTAATCTATTGGCTGTCAAAAAAATGTGTACCCATCTTACGCCCCTGGGTTGTTAAATTCTTTGGGCGTATGGAACTTGCCTGTCTTGTTTAGCACTGTATGTGAGCGCATTCTAACAGGCCAAATAACTACTTGTTAAGGACACTTGCGGGAGGGGGCGGGTCCCAAACAGGAGCACCCGGAGGCCCTGTGTGGCTGGAGGCCTTGGGGCCCTCCATGCACAGAGGGCATCATCTGAGACCCGAACAGAGAGTTCAAAAGTTTATTCCAGGTTCAGGTGGGCCAGTCGGGCATCCAGGAGGGAGCACAACGTCAGTGGAACTTCATTGAAGGGTGCCCTGCGGAAAAGAGAAAGTGAGGACGCAGCCAGGGAGCAAGGGGGTTTTCGCTCCAGCTCCACCCCCACCGTGCCCCACCTCCTTCTTCCTGCAATCGCCGCAGAAGACACCGAGGGTGGCGTTCACCAGCTGTATCCCGCACAGCACGACCTCCAGACACGAGGCGGCCACCAGCAGGGAGAAGAGAGTCACATTCCAGGAGACCACGCCCGGTGGCTCCACGCACAAGTCCCACAAAGTCCGGTTGAGCAGGTAAGAGCCTCTGCGGGGTGGGGGTGAGGGGGGGCAGGGTCACATGAGAGGGTGTGCCCTCCCTGCAGCCCCGTGCAGGTGTCCAGGGAGGTTTGCTCATGTGGCCCACGTGGAGGAGGCCCTGGCCAGGTGCATCCCCCCCACCGCAGGTTGGGTATCCAGGTGGGAAAGGTGGGGCGGAGAGGGGCAAGCGAAGCCTTACTCGGTGTCTTTGAAGTGATATTCCCAGTGGCCGTTCATTAAGCAATTGGGTCCGATTCGGAGCCCGGCTCCCGACACTGACAGGCAGTAGATGGCACCCAGCACCCCGAAGGCCGAGGAGAAGATGGAGCGCAGCATCTGGATGTGCCATGGAAGGAGAAGTGAGCAGGCCGCCCCTCCCACGCGTGCACCTTACCTCCCGGGGCTCCCGGCGCATGCAAAATACATCTCCCTGGGCATCTGGGGAGCTCAGTCCGTTAAGCATCTGCTTTCGACTGGGATCATGGTCGTGGGGTCCTGGGGTCGAGCTCCCAGTGGTGCTTCCTGCTGAGCGAGGAGCCCGCTTCTCCCTCTCCATCTGCCCCCTTTCGTGCTCCCGTGCTCGCTCTCTCTCTCTCTCTCTCTCAAATAAATGAATAAAATCTTAAAAAAACAAAACAAAACAAAACAAAAAACCCTCCCTGCAAACCCGGGGGCTGGGCCTTAGCTGCTCCTGGAACCAGAGGCTGCGGAGGTCGGAGGTTGTAGCGTCCCTCTGTACGCCCACTGAGGCCAAGTGCAGGGGCGTAGCTGGGACTCTGAGGAGGAGGAGCTCCCGCACCTGGCGGGGGACCGTGGCCACAGGTGTGACTCTGCAAAGATCCATGCGGAGGGTCTTCCCAATCCCGCCCTCGTTTGAATCTTACCCTGCAGCGATTTCCGCAGCAGCCCACGCCGCAGCAGCCCTTGCCCCCTGCCCGAACCGCCGCGATGCCGGGACATAGCACCTGTAGAGGAGGATCAGTATGACAGCCAGTCCTCCCGCCACTCCCCACATCCTCCACACCTTACTGCAGGGGAGTCGCGGGCCGCTAGTCTCCCCCTGGAGCTGCCTGGGATGCCATCAGCCCTTTGGACTGTAGGAAGGCTTATCTCCCTGACTCCTGGAGCGCGCTTCCCTCCCGCCTTTACTTATATCATCATTGACGTGCCTACTTATCTGCAGCCTCCAAGAGGGTAGGGCCCAATGTCACGATATCCTCCATAGATCTTGGCGCCTGGTAGGTGCCCAGCTGAACCGTAGTCAGAGGGCCTGGGGTCAATTAATGCCAACCCTGTGCTCACTTCACACTCTAGGGATGGCCTCATCTCTCTGGGTCTTCAAGACCCACCTCACAGGGCTGTTCTCAGGATTTAATGAAATGCCAGATCGACCTTAGGTCAAGACTGGCTCAGTACATGCTCAATAACAATAAATCTCCATGGCAGAAAGGAATAGTGGTGTTGGAGTGTCTGGTGAGCTGGGATTATGTGGAGTGGATGGGGAGAATGTTGGTGAATGCCCTGATGGGCAGTGCAGGGACCCCCAACCTAAAATCTTGGTCCTTTTTTTAAAAAAAATTATTTATTTATTCATGAGAGACACAGAGAGGCAGAGACACAGGCTGGCTCCATGTGGGGAGCCCACAATGGGGCTCGATGCCAGGACCCTGGGATCATGCCTTGAGCCTAAAGCAGATGCTCAACCACTGAGCCCCCCAGGTGCCCCTCAAGTTTTCCTTTAATGATTCTTGAACCTGTCTGGACGATCAATCCCCCACCACCTCCCAGAAGGATGACATTCTCTCCACCTTTCTGCGAGATGTCTAAATCTCTTGCTCCCGTGCTGCCGCACACTCCATCCTACGTTGCTACCACCAGAATGAACTTAGCTTTCAACTGGTCTCTTCTCTGCCCAAATCCTTCAGGATCTCCTCAGGGAGTAGCCCATCAAGTCTGAATTCTAGGAGGGGGCACCTGGGGGGCTGAGTTGGTTGAGACTCGATTCTTGGTTTCGGTTCAAGTCATGATCCCAGCCAGGGTCATGGGATCCAGCCCCATGTCCAGTTCCTTCCTCAGTGCTGAGTCTGCTTGAGATTCTCCCTCTACTTCTCCATGTCCCTCCCCCCACTCTTGCACACGCTGTCTCTCTTTCTAAAATAATAAATAAATAAAATATTTAAAAGAGAAAAAGAAGGACGCCTGGGTGGCTCAATGGTTGCCTTTGGCTCAGGTCGTGACCCCAGGGTCCTGGGATTGAGTCCCTCATTGGGCTCCCTGCAGGTGGCCTGCTATCTCCCTCTGCCTGTATCCCTGAGTCTCTCAGGAATAAATAAATAAATAAAATCTTAAAGAGAGAAAGAGAGAGATTGAGCTTGGGGAAGGCGTTTGAGGCTGCTCACTTTGGCTCTGGCCTTATCTTGTTGCACCACACCAGGCTCTTTGCCTATTGCCCATCTCTGGAATTCCACAGCTGTCTTGATCTTTGCCTCTCTATGCCTTGTGTAGCACACAGTGTACCAGGCATCATTTCATTCCTCTCTACGGGTGGGGCCGAGGGTTTAATTCTGTCATCTCATTCCTCGTGACGTCATAGAAACACCTGCCAAAGTGAGTAGAATTCTTCCAGATACTCCCTGTCCGCTCTTCCATGTCTCCCAGCAGAACCAGCAGTGGCCCTCTGGGTGGGATGCTTAACTGGGAAGCCTACAGATCCAAAGACACCTAGAATTGCTTTTGGGGTTTACCAATTTCCATTGACCTACCTCTTTGATATTTCTGTTTTCTTAGCCAAAGTGTTTAGTTATTTTTTTAAAAAAAAGATTTTTTAAAAATTTTTATTTATTTATGATAGTCACAGAGAGAGAGAGAGAGAGAGAGAGAGAGAGGAGAGAGAGAGAGGCAGAGACACAGGCAGAGGGAGAAGCAGGCTCCATGCACCAGGAGCCCGATGTGGGATTCGATCCCGGGTCTCCAGGATCGCGCCCTGGGCCAAAGGCAGGCGCCAAACCACTGCGCCACCCAGGGATCCCTAAAAAAAGATTTTTATTTATTTATTCATGAGAGACACAGGCAGGGGGAGAAGCAGGCTCCCTGCGAGGATCCAAGGCAGCCACTCAACCGCTGAGCCACCCAGGCATCCCAAGTGTTCGATTCCTATTGTTCTCCAAGCTCCTCTGACTCACTCTGTGCCAAGAGAAGGGTCACTGTAAGCGCAGAAGGAGACACTGAGTTTGTAGCTCGAGTCTGCTTCCTTGGCCCCTGGCCCACACTCAGCCACTCAGCTCTCCTGGCCAACCACAGTTGTCTCCCATCACCCGCTCACCTCTACCCTTACTCTGCACACCAGCTGGTGGGACCCAAACCCAGAAGTGTCTGGAGCAACTAAAATGCTCCTGTTTTGCTGATGTGCGAAGGAAACCAGTATAAGAACTTCAGAAAACTCGGGGATCCCTGGGTAGCTCAGTGGTTGAGCGTCTGCCTTCGTCTGCCTTCGGCCCAGGGCGTGATCCTGGAGTTCCGGGATTGAGTTCTACATCGGGTTTCCCGCATGGAGCTGCTTCTCCCTCTGCCTGTGTCTCTGCCTCTCTCTCTGAATGAATAAATAAATAAATCTTTAAAAAAAAGAAAAAAAAAGCTTTTATTTATTTATTCATGCGAGACACACAGAGAGAGAGAGAGAGAGGCAGAGACCCAGGCTGAGGGAGAAGCAGGCTCCATGCAGGGAGCCCGACATGGGACTCGATCTTGGGTCTCCAGGATCACACCCTGGGCTGCAGGCGGTGCTAAACCGCTGTGCCACTGGTGCTGCCCAAAAATATTTAAAGAAAAAAAAAGAACTTCAGAAAACCCTTTGGCAATATCCATGAGCACTGAATGCCTGCACGCACCTTAAGAATCAGCCATTTCGGGAATCCCTGGGTGGCTCAGTGTTTTAGCGCCTGCCTTTGGCCCAGGGTGTGATCCTGGGGTCCTGGGATTGAGTCCCGCATCGGGCTCCCTGCATGGAGCCTGCTTCTCTCTCTGCCTGTGTGTCTGCCTCTCTCTCCTCTGTGTCTTTCATGAATAAATAAATAAAATCTTAAAAAAAAAAAGAAAGGAATCAGCCATTTCACTCCTAAGTATCCATCCAACAGTCATGCAAACAGAAGTTCGCCTAAAAACATCTGTGGGAATGTCCATAGCACCATTATTTGCAATAAACCCAAGTTGGGGCCTATGCAAACACCCATCAATGGTAGGATGTTTAAATTAATTGCAGTGTATGCACACCCTGGAACGTGCAAGAAATAACAGACTACGCCTCTGCATAATGACACGGATGAACCTCACACACATATGTTGAGCTGGAGAAGCCAGACACAAAATTGCTACCCTGCAGGATTCCATTCATATAAAGCGCTGAACGGGCAAGACTAGCCCATGGGGTTAGAAATCAGGGTGGTGGGGACTCTGGTGGGGGTCGTGCCTGGCATGGGAGGCACGTCTGGGATTCTGGTAATGAGCTGTGTCTTGGTCTGAGTGCTGGGTGCATGGGGGTTCCGCTTTGTAAAAATCTGCTGGGCTGTCTGTTAAGGATCTGGGTGCTCGTCCGTATGACTTTAAAAAAAGTTCAGGGGATCCCTGGGTAGCTCAGCGATTTAGCGCCTGCCTTTGGCCCAGGGCACAATCCTGGAACCCCGGGATTGGGTCCCACATCGGGCTACTGGCGTGGAGCCTGCTTCTCCTTCTGCCTGTGTCTCTGCCTCTCTCTCTCTCTCTCTCTCTCTGTCTATCGTAAATAAATAAATAAATCTTAAAAAAAAAAAAAAAAAACAAAGTTCGAAAGCTGGCAGCCTGATTGGCTCAGCGGTTTAGCACCGTCTTCAGCCCAGGGCGTGATCCTGGAGACTTGGGTTCAAGTCCTGCATTGGGCTCCCTGCATGGTGCCTGGTTCTCCCTCTGCCTGTGTCTCTGCCTGTCTCTCTCTCTCTCTGTGTCTCTCATGAATAAAGAAATAAAATCTTTTTTAAAAAAGTTCAAAAGCCCAAAACAAGGTAAAAGTTCCTTCTATAGTTTCTTGTTGTACTTTTTTTTTTTTTTTTAATTTATTTGAGACACAGAGAGAGGGAGCACCAACAGGGGGAGAAGCATACTCCCCGCGGAGCAGGGAGCCCGATGCAGAACTCAATCCCAGGGCGCTGGGATCATGACCTGAGCAGAAGGCAGATGCTTCCCAGACTGAGCGCCCCCCCCCCCGCCCCGGGGCACCTTTCCTGTTACAGTTATAATAAAATCCCCATTCTTCACAAGGGTCTACATGCTCTGGCCCGTGTCTGCTTCAGGGCTCATCTCATTAAACCCCTACTGCCCCGGCTGCCCACACGATCCTCAGATGTGCCAGCTTAGGCTGTGTACTTGCTAGCCACCCGCCCACCCTCGGCTGTGGTGTAGCTTCCTTCATTTTGTCTTGTGGGGTCCAGTTCAGATGTCACCTCACTGAGGCCTTCCTTGAAGATGCTGTAAACTGGGGCACCTGGCCAGCTCGGTGGGTACAGCACTCCACTTTTGGTCCTGGGGTTATGACTTTGAGCTCCATGTGTGGCATAGAGTTTACTTAAAAAAAATTAAAAGCATATTCTTGGGGTGCCTGGGTGGCTCAGTCGGTAAAGCATCTGCCTCTTGATTTGGGCTCAGGTCGTGATCTCAGGGTTATGGGACTGAGCCCCACGTTGGGGTGGGTGGGAGTGGGGGTGGTGTGCTTAGGATTCTCCCTCTCCATCTCCCCCTGCCCCTCCCCTGGCCCCTCCCCTCCTCTCTTTGGAAAAAAGTTTTAAAATTTTCAAAAATATATACTCTTGGGGTGCCAGGGTGACTCAGTGGTTGAGCATCTCCCTTCCACTCAGGGTGTGATCCTGGGATTGAGTCCCATGTCTGGCTACCCAAAGGGATCTGCTTCTCCCTCTGCCTGTGTCTCTGCCTCTCACTCTGTGTCTCTCAGGAATAAAAAATAAAATCTGAAAAAGAAAAAAAAAAAAAGCATTCTCTTGCCTAGAAATGAAATTCAGAAATTCAAAGGGATAGAAAGTGATGTTTAAAAAAAAGAAAGAAAGAAAGAAAGAAAATGCTATGAACACTGCCCCCCCCACCCCACGCCCACCCCTCTTGCCCTAGGAAGGAGCTCTTTGCCATTGCACCTGCTTGGTCTCCTGGGGGTGGGGAGGGCCTGTCTTGCCTGAAATCATCTTACTCCTTTGTGTATTGCTCACAGGTTATTAACCGAGTGTCTGTCAAGTACAGGACCGGGCAGCCACGGGGCTTGCATTCCCGCTCTCTGGATGCTGTATGTGTCCTAGAGGGAGTGCCAGCTCCAGGGAGAGCAGGGCCGTGGCCCTAGTCCCCGCGGTGCCTAAGGGACTCTGCGAACACAGGCGGGAAAGTCTCCTTAAGAGCAGCTGGGACGTGGAGGTGGGAAGAGAGGGGCCAGGAATGTCCTGGGTAGGGGTGCCGGCAGCGTGGGGGGTCTCCCCTGAGGCAGGCCGGTTAGACTGTTAGACCGGGGAGGTACGGGTGGCCAGGGCTGGAGAAGGGGCACAGTGTGGCGCTGAGTGAGGGTGCAGGGAGGACAGTCACTGTGTCCAGAGAGGCCCAGGGGTGCCCTGCCTGGGGAGTTTCACCCGTGAGCCCTCTGAGGAGTGAGGAGCCAAGCTGGGGACATCCCATGGCCATGTTAACCTACCCTGAAGTTCCCCCAAATGTCAGGGTGGGGATGAAGAGGTCTCTGAGGTGTGTGTCCCCTCCGCCAACCCCACTCCTGACAGATCTGAGTCTCCAGGAAGCCGGGGGCAGGGTCACCCTCCCCACCATGCACACCTGAGCTCTGAGTCGAAGCAGCCCCAGGATGGAGGGGGGCATCCGGAAGTGTGAGCGGAGAGTGGAGGGACGATGGGGAGGTGGAACAGGCAGGATGAACAGAGCTGTGATCCTGTTCCTGGTTCCAGGTGCTCACACCCAGCCTCCATGCCCGTTATCATCCAGCACTGATCACCACCCACAGGGCCAGCTGTTCCCTCTGGCCTCAGAGGGAGAGGGAGGGATGCACTATAGCATCTGCTGCCGGCCCCCCCCCCCCCGCCCCCGCAGGGCAGGGAGGGACAGGGAGTGGGGGCTCCTTCCTCCCTCCCTTCCTTCCTTCCTTCCTTCCTTCCTTTCTTCCTTCCTTCCTTCCCTTTACCCTTGGATGTTTGGATGTTCAGCTCAGGCCCCTGGGCCTCCCCCAGGACTCACAGGCCCTCGGTGTCTGAGGGCGGTGGGAGGACCCAGGTCCCTCCAGACTGCCATCCCCACCTCCCACCCCACCCCACTCGAGCTCAGGACCCCGCAGCGGGGCGCCCACCCGCTCACCATCAGGCCCCCGCCGATGAAGCCAGCCATGAGCCACACTTGCAAACTGAGGTTGCTGACGTTCGTCCAGTTGGTCTTGCCCTGAGGCACCAGCAGGAGGGCATTGGCCACCATGCAGACCAGGGACAGGGGGATGAGGGAGAGCCCCACGAAGCGGGAGCACTTCCCAGTGCACATGGTGAGGCAGCCACCCCTACGAGTCCTGAGTGAAAGTGAGCCCCGATCCAGGTCCAGAAGAAAAACAAGCCTGGAGCAAGGTACAAAGGTTGGAGAGGAGTGGCAGCATCAGGCAGGGAGAGATAAGGGAGAGACAGGCAGGAGCACCGCAAAGAGGAGGTGGAGGGGCCGCTGCCCTCGAGCTGGGGGGGGGGGGGGTGGAGGCGAGGAGCTTGACATGCAGGAAGTGGCCTGAGGTTGGGGTGCTCTTTCTCCCTTCCTGCCGCACCTGCACCTGCCCCTGCGGCCATCCCCCAAGGGCTGCTCGCCTGCTTTGTGCCTCAGCCGAGCCTGACGCCTGTAAGTCCCCGCTGCCTCGCGGGCACCAGAGCTGTAATGACTCCCCTTCCCTGGTGGCAGGTGGTGGGGACAACCTGGGCCCGTGTGAGGAGCAGTTAGTGAGCTGGAGTGCCCTGTCCTTCCCAGGGGTCCCAGGCCGAGGGGCTCTTCTGGAAGGAAACTAAAAGGAGGGTGGCGAACCCTCATTGTGCTCTCATTTCTTCTGTCATTACTGGTTTAAAGATCCCTCCTCCTGGGGCGCCCAGGGTGAGGTTCAGTGGATGAAGCATCTGCCTTGGCTCAGGTCATGATCCCAGGGTCCTGGAATCAAGTTGTGCGTCAAGCTCCCTGCTCAGTGGGGAGCCGGCTTCTCCCCTACTTAATGCTCTCTCTCTTTCTCTCAAATAAATATACAATCTTAAACAATAATCAATAAATAAAAACAAAAAGCCCCCTGTGAGTCAGAGGCGGGCCTAGGTGCCAGGATGAAGGTGAAGGCCCTTGTAGGGTGCAGAGGCCAGGGGGTGGTGTGCAGCCAGGGACCCCAGCAGCCCCCTGAAACCATGGTGGAAATGCTGACAGTGGAGAAGTCCTTTCACTCAAGAAGAATGAAGAATCGGGGAGGCCTCCCCCCATTGACAACACAGCTGGATTCAGCATCGCCTACAAGGGCTTTGCCACTGGAACCAGAGGATGCCTGGAACAGGACATTTCTCTGAACCTCCCGGAACTCTGTGGTGCAGGACCTGTGGATGATAATTGTGATTATTGTGACAACTGGTATTCAGTTTTGCTGAACGCTTTATTTTTTTTATTTTTATTTATTTATGATAGTCACACACAGAGAGAGAGAGAGAGAGGCAGAGACATAGGCAGAGGGAGAAGCAGGCTCCATGCACCGGGAGCCCGACGTGGGACTCGATCCCGGGTCTCCAGGATCGCACCCTGGGCCAAAGGCAGGCGCCAAACCACTGCGCCACCCAGGGATCCCTGCCGAACGCTTTAAAAACACTCCCATGTTGTTTCTGATGTGTCTTTTCATTGATTTTTCTGTCTCTTTTCATTAATTTATTTTTCTAATTTTTATTTTATTTATTTTTTTACACTCTCGTGTTTTTTTTTTTTAAGATTATTTATTTATTTATTCATGAGAGCCACAGAGAGAGACAGAGACACAGACATGGGTAGAGGGAGAAGCAGGCTCCAATGCAGAGAGCCCGACGTGGGACTAGATCCTGGGTCTTCAGGATCTGGCCCTGGGTTAAAGGCAGTGTTAAACTGCTGAGCCACCCGGGCGGCCCCTTCTCTCGTGTTTTATTTTATTTAAAAAAAATTTTTTTTATTTATCTACAATAGTCACACACACAGAGAGAGAGGCAGAGACACAGGCAGAGGGAGAAGCAGGCTCCCTGCACTGGAAGCCCAATGTGGGATTCGATCCCAGGTCTCCAGGATCGCACCCTGGGCCAAAGGCAGGCGCCAAACCGCTGCGCCACCCAGGGATCTCTTCTCTCGTGTTTTAGAAGGTGGATCCTAAATCCTGTGAGCTTTGCAGGAGTGTCCTTTCACTTGTCACCTGTCTCCTTCTGAGAAGCCTTGGGCTGCCTTCCATCCCTGCAAGGCCCTCCGAGGGGGTTCGGTGCACACAGTTTCCCATGCTGGGCTTTATAGCTCACAGAAGAAGAGATGGTCACTGTCAGAGCGACGTCAGGTCCCACTGATGGCCCCGAGAGGGGACTCAACCCCATCCCGGTGGGCAGAGCGGGATGCAGAGTCTGAGTGGTGCTGTTGCGTTTTAGGCGAGTAAAGAGACAAAGAAGTATGTGTGGGGTGGGCCACAGGTGTTCCTTATGTTGCATTTATACAATTGGATGTGCCTGAAATAATGAGGGGGTACCTGGCTGAGGCAGCCTGGGGAGCACATGACTCTTGGTCTCAGGGTTGTGAGTTTAAGCTCCATGCTGGCTCAGAGGTTACTAAAAAATAATAATAATAAACTTTAGGGGTGCCCAGGTGGCTCAGTCAGTTGAGTGTCTGACTCTTGTGTTTCAGCTCAGGTTGTGATCTCACAGGTCATGAGATCGAGCCCCGCATTGTGCTCCATACTCAGTGGGGAATCTGCTTGAGATCTTCTCCTTCTGCCCCTCCGCCTACTTGGGCTCTTTCTCTCTCTCAAATAAATAAATAAAATCTTTACAAAATAATAAACTAAAAAATAATCAACTAAAAAATAAACATTAAAAATTTTTAATTATAAACTTAAAAGCACAATTATTTAAAAAATAATACACTTTAGAAAAAAACAGGGCAGCCTGGGTGGCTCAGCAGTTTAGCACTGCCTTCAGCCCAGGGCCTGATCCTGGGGACCCGGGATCAAGTCCTACATCAGGCTCCTTGCGTGGAGCCTGCTTCTCTCTCTGCCTGTGTCTCTCATGAATAAATAAATAAAATCTTTTTTAAAAAATTAATTAATTAAAAAAAATCATAGGGATTTGGAAAGTTTTCTGCAAACCGAGAGAAAGGGCTCATCATCTTGAAGATGGAGAGAAGGAAACGCATGCTGGAGAAATAGGGACAGTAGGATTTGGGTAGGATCTTCAGGAAGATTTTCACTAGAATCTCCTGGAAGTAGGAGCAGAGGATTGTAAGAAAGGAAGAAAGGGCCATCATGTATTTGGGGGAGAAAAAAGAAGAATTGCACAGAACCTCAAAATGCACAGAGGGGAATCGGGGAGAATGGGGCTGCCAGGGGGCTGAGGGTGAGAGAAGAGTGTAGGGGGATGAGCCCCAGAAATCCCTCATAGGCAGGAAAGGTCTAAAGGTTGGGAGAAAGGAGCAGCCATGGGGAAGAGGGTGGAATTGCGATGCCACATAAGGAGCCAGGTGGCGGAGATGCCACGGTCCATAGTCTGCGGTGGGCGCTCCTGCCTCTGCTGGTTGAAAGGCACACCACATCCCAGGTAAAATGTCAAAAAGCAAACTGAACCTAGATTCATCCTGAAGAGCCGTCATTCCACGATACGTCTATGCAGAAGTAAAGGTCACCTAGAGAGGAACAAAAGTCGGTCCATCTCCAAGATTTCTCTGTGGCATTCAGAGCAGCATCTGTGGTTCTGACAGCCAAACAAACAAACAAACAAACAAACAAAAAACCCACCCCCCCAAAAAAAAACCCACCCCAAAACCAAAAAACCAAAAACAAGCACCATATCCTGATTTTTTTTTTAAGATTTTATTTATTTATTCATAGAGACATAGAGAGAGAGGCAGAGGGAGAAGCAGGCCCCATGCAGGGAACCCTACGCGGGACCCAATCCTGGGTATCCAGGATCACATCCCTGGCTGCAGGCAGCGCTAAACCGCTGCGCCACCGGGGCTGCCCCATATCCCGATTATTGTATGAGTCTGAGGTGTTTTTTTCGCATGTGTAAAGGGCAAAAGAATTACATTTCTGAGAATGCTTGGGTTTGAAATACCATGGTGTCTCTCTTCTTCTCCTTCTAAAAATCTTTCTAAAAATATTTTATGTCATTAAGAGATGTAGTGAAGGAAAAAGCTCCAAATGGGGAAGTCTAGACATAACTCTAATTTTTGTAAATTTAGTCATGAAATTGAACGTCAGTTTCAAAATCAAAAGCCTTTTTTTTAAAGAGTCTATTTATTTATTTGAGAGAGAGAGAGAGAGCATGGGCAGGGCTGACAAGCAGAGGGAGAGGGAGACGCAGACTCCTCCACTGAACAGGGAGCCCAATGTGGGGCTCGATCCTGGGACCCTGAGATCATTACCTGAGCCAAAGGCAGACGCTTAATGGTCTGAACACCCAGGCGCCCAAAAAAGCCTTTTAGAGAGAAATTCTAAAAATTACTCTGACAGTAGTAAAAACGTCCATTGTTTATTGTCTACTCTGTCCAGAGTTTTATTTTGAGGAAATAAATATGAAGTAACAGAAAACCCAACTCTACTGAAGTCAAAAGGGAATTTATTGGTTCAGGTAATCAAAACGTCCAAAGGTGGAACTAATTTTCAAGCATGATTCATAGAGAAGTAATTGATAGGCTGGACTTCATTAATGTGAAAATCTTGTGGTCTGCAGGAGACACCGCCAGGAGAATGAGAAGATAAAGCCATGGATTGGGAGAAAATATTTGTAGAAGACACATCTGAGGGGCACCTGGGTGGCTCAACAGTTGAGCATCTGCCTTCAGCTCAGGGTGTGACCCCGGGGTCCTGGGATCGAGTCCTGCATTGGGCTCCCCATGGGGAGCCTGCTTCTCCCATTGCCTGTGTCTTTGCCTCTCTCTCTGTGTTTCTCATGAACAAATAAATAAAATCTTTAAAAAATAAAAAATGAAAACCAGACTTCTTTTCTGGACCAGTTTTAGGGTCACTAAATTGAGTGGAAAGTATAAAGTGTTGCCATACACCACCAGGGCCTCCCCCACTGTTTACACTATCCACAGCAGAGTGATACACGTGTTACAATCAGCGAACCCACAAAACCTGTCATTATCACCCCAGGCCGTAGTTCACTGCGGGGTTTACTCTAGAGTTTTGACAAATGTGAATCGTGACATGGATCCGCCGTGAGAGCATCACACAGGATAATTTCGCTGCCCCAAATACCCATTCTTCTCAGTCCATCCATCCCTCTCCCCTCCCCTGACCCCCCAGCACACATAGCCCTTTTTACAGCCCCAGAGTCTTACCTTTTCCAATCCATCCCGGGGCTGGAGTCACGGAGTGCGTGGCCTTTTCAGTTTGGCTTCTTTCGCATAGCATCACGCAGATCAGTCCCACGTGCATCTTTTTGTGGGTTGAAAGCTCATTTCTTTTTAGTCCTAAACATTGTCTGGATGGACCATGGCTTATTTATCCACGCACTTGCTACGGGGCATCCTGGGCGCCACCGAATTTTGGCCACCCATGAACCTCCACGTGCTTGGACCTATGTTTTCTTTCTTTTTTTTTTATTTCTATTTTTTTAAAGATTTTATTTATTTATTCATACACACACACACACACACACACACACACAGAGGCAGAGACACAGGCAGAGGGAGAAGCAGGCTCCATGCAGGGAACCAGACGCGGGACTCGATCCCGGGACTCCAGGATCATGCCCTGGGCCAAAGGCAGGCGCTAAACCGCTGAGCCACCCAGGGTCTCAATTCTATTTATTTTTAAAGAGACCATTTCAGTGGTGTCCTGAGCACAGATTGTCGAGGGGAAGGTGCATGCAGCGAGACCAGGTGTCGGGAGGCTGTCACAGTCCAGGTAAGAAATGACACAGTGCATGAGTACATATTTTCTGTATTCTACACTGTATTCTTACAAGAAAGTAAGAGAACGCATGATTAAGAAAACCATAAGAAAAATACGCTCTGTACTGTATTTATTGAAAAAAAAACGCGTATAAATGGGGCTGCGTAGACCTTTGTATCTTCATTTCGGGGTCACTCCTGGCTCAGTGTCATCTGAGGGGGAGTGGATCCCATCCCAACGGGGGGGCCACCGAGCAGCTGGAAGAGCTGCCAGCAGGTGGCAGCCCAGCTGGGAAGGCAGGACACTCAGGCCCCTCCTGGGGGTCCCCTCTGGCTGGTTGTTCCGGGCCACATACTCATCCACGGGGGCCACCCTAACAAAATACCCCGGATTTGAGGGCTTCAACAGCAGAAATTTACTCTCACTGCTCTGGAGGCCCGAAGGCCGGCGTCGAGAGGGGTCAGCAGGGCTGGTTTCCTCTGAGTCTTCTTCTTCTGGGGTCCTTCTCCCGTGTCTTTGAGTGATCTTTCCTCTGTACGTGTCTGTGTCCAAATTCCCTCTTTGTACGAGTACATCAGTCACTGTGGATGAGTGACCTCTATCTTGGGTAAAAACCCCACCTCTGGATACGGCCACGTTTTGAGGTCCTAGGGGCTGGGACTTTCACATTCCACTTCTCAGAAGTCGCAGTTGGGCCCTCACAGGTGTGAAAACCTTCCTGCCAACTGTGGGGCTGCATTCGAAATAATAATGGCCACATGCATCTGAATTTTATCAACATTATCTGGGGAGAGCAGGAAGACAATATGTTTAATTTCTTGATTTTGTAATTGGGGAGACTCATGGCGCATTATTTTATTCTTAACTTTGCACCAAGAGATATGTTAAAAATGCTCTTAAGGGGACACCTGGGGGGCTCAGTGGGTTGAGTGTCTGTCTTTGGCTCAGGTCATGATCTCAGGGTCCTGGGATCGAGCCCCATTGTGAGCTCCCTGTTCAGCAGGGAACCTGCTTCTCCCTCTCCCTCTGCCCCTCTCCTTGCTCATGCGCGCTCTCTCTCTCTCTCTCAAATAAAAAAATAAAATCTTTAAAAAATGCTTTTAAAATTTTAAAGGAAAACATTAGAGAAACACGAAATGGGGTGTGCGCCTTCCAGAGCACCGGAGGAGATGGAAGCAAAGCAAACTCAATTCACGGAGAAGATAAAGCACAGGGGAAAAACAGAAAGCATAAAACAAGGTCACTTGTTATGTGAAACACATAGGTCAAAACAATCTCTATAAGTATTCTTTTTTTAAAGATTTTATTTATTCATTCATGAGAGAGAGAGAGAGACAGAGACACAGGCAGAGGGAAAAGCAGGATCCATGCAGGGAGCTCGATGTGGGACTTTATCCCAGGACCTCAGGACCACACACTGGGAGGGCTGAAGGCAGGCGCTAAACCACTGAGCCACCCAGGGATCTCCTCCCTGTAAGTATTTTAAATTCCTCCATAAAAAAGAAATTTAACATTCTCATATGGAGGGATCCCTGGGTGGTGCAGCAGTTTGGCGCCTGCCTTTGGCTCAGGGCACGATCCTGGAGGCCCCGGGATCGAATCCCATATCGGGCTCCCGGTGCATGGAGCCTGCTTCTCCCTCTGCCTATGTCTCTGCCTCTCTCTCTCTCTCTGTGACTATCATAAATAAATAAATTAAAAAAAAACATTTTCATATGGAACTAATTGGCCAAATTGTGTTAGTGGCATTGGCCTGGGGGAGGGGCAGGGTGATGGGACAGGAGAGGGGAAGGGGACTCACTCTTTGCCTTCCTTGAAAAGGCTCTTTTTCTACCTTTTGGATTTTTATTACTGTGTTGTTACTTCAAAATAACAAATGCATAACAGAATGGCTTTTTTTTTTTTAAAGATTTTGTTTATTTATTCATGAGAGACACAGAGAGGCAGAGAGACACAGGCAGAAGGAGAAGGAGGCTCCCTGGGGGAAGCCTGATGTGGGACTTGATCCCAGGACCCCGGGGTCATGCCCTGACCCTGAGCCGAAGGCAGACACTCAACCACTGAGCTCCCCAAGCGTCCCTGTGTAACAAAATTAAACCATATTGTACAGATAGTGTTTTATCAAAGGGTCTTTTTAAGTCGGGATGGGGCATATTCACAATTATTATGTCATAGCCCTAAGGCTTCAGGCACAGGTCATATTGTAGGAAACATATAAAGACATATACAGCCAAAATAGTTAGAGATGACCTGGGAAGCTGTCAGAAATATAATAGGATGGGGAACTGTGGGTGTAACTCAGCAGCCTTTAGTGGAGAAAGTAGGAAAAAGATACGCAAAGGTACAAAGGTATTGAGGATCTAAGTGATAATAGGGTTGATTTATTAATTAGCCACTCATTCGACAAATATTTATTGAATGTGTATGATGTGCCCCAGGCCTGCTGCCGGATCCTGGGAAGATAGCAGCGAACCTCGAGGCTTCATCCTGGAGCTTGTATGCAGCTGATATTTATTGACCTTTGTATCTCATAAATGGAGACCACACCCTCTTCAATGGCAATGAATCAGTAACAAATATGGGTCAAATATTAGGCTCTGAAAGAAATACCAAGTTCCTCAAACCTGAAATCGTACTGGCCACATTCTCCTATCTACAGTGCAAGAAACCTGAAACTCCCAAATGTTTAAGTAACAAAACCCAAGCCTTTAAGAACCCCAAAACAGGGGCCTGGGGGCTCAGTGGGTGAAGCATCTGCCTTCGGCTCAGGTCATGATCCTGAGGTCCTGGGATTGAGCTCCCACATTGGGCTCCCTGCTTAGTGGGAAGCCTGCTTCTCCCTCTCCCTCTGCCCCTGCTCATCTGCTCTCTCCTCTCTATCATTCACTCTATCTTATATAAATAAACAAACTCTTAAAAATAAGAACCCCCAAACGGTCCTAAATACTTTTAAAAAGTTGTTTATTATTATTATTATTATTATTATTATTATTATTTTAGTAATCTCTACATACAACACGGTGCTCAAACCACGACTCCGAGATCAAGAGTCGCTCGCTCTTCTGACTGAGCCAGCCAGGTGCCCCCTTACCGAGTCCTAAATAATTTTTTGTTCAATGAGAAAATCCCAATTGTAAACTCAGATGATTATAAACAGACAGTGAGCATAGGTCACGGCAAAACATGAAGCACAAATACCACCCGATTGAGCACTTAGGATCGGTCAGGGTTGGGGCCACAGACTTGTCATAGTTTGTCTTGTATAACCCTCATGGGGGGCACGGCAGGGCACCTCCATTGTAAGGCGGGCACTCTGCAAGGGTTGGCGGAATGAGTGTGAATGGCTCAGAGAGACCAAGTAACTTGCTTGAGACCACGCAGCTGGGACTGGTACTTAGTTAGGCCTGGCACACTCTAGTTCTCATACTTGCCGCTGTCGAGTGGTCTCGCCACCAGTACTGGTGAAGCTTGTGGAGGGGAAGAGCCGAGGGGCAAGCTGGCTTCATCCAAGGCCAGCTTTTTTTTTTTTTTTTAAGATTTTATTTATTTATTCCGGAGAGACACACACACACAGAGGCAGAGACACAGGCAGAAGGAGAAGTAGGCTTCCTGCAGGGAGCCTGATGTGGGACTCGATCCCAGGGCCCCGGGATCACACTCTGAGCCAAAGGCAGACACCCAACCACTGAGCCACCCAGGCGTCCTAGAATCTGCAACTTTTCAGCATCACGTAAACTGTGGAACAACTTTCCAGTGACTTCTCCATGTCTTCCTGGCCTCCCTCCAAGCCTGTGACTTTTAGATGTTTTGACCGTGGTCTACGGTAAGGGATACTGTAGATGCAGCGTGCGCGCGCACACATATGTTTACAAACATATATGGTAGATATAAGTGAACCAATTGTCTCACAAAATAGTACTGACTGTTATGACATGTGATATCCCTAATATTTTTAATCTATTCTATTTCATTGAAAAAAGAATGTTTAGGGCCATCTGGGTGGCTCAGTAGTTGAGCATCTGCCTTCGGCTCAAGGCATGACCCTGGGGTCCTGGGATGGAGTCCTGATTCAGGCTCCCTGCTCAACAGGGGGTCTGCTTCTCTCTCTGCTCCCCACCCCCACTCGTGATCTCTCTCTCTCAAATAAATAAGATAAAATCTTAAAAAAAAAAAAAAAGAGAGAGAGAGAGAAATAAACTCTTGCCCTAACCAGAGGTCAGAGTACTTACTTTCTACCAAGAGCCTGTTAGCAGATATATTTCAGGCTTTGCAGGGCCCTATGGTTTCTGTTATGAGCACACTATTCAGAACCCTGCTGTTTGTATCATGAAAGTAGCCACAGACAATACATAAATAAACAGCTGTGGGCCTATTTCAATGTAAATTTATGGACACCACCATTTGAATTTCATGTCATTCTCGCATCACATCTTCTCCTTTTGGTCTTGGCTTGCTGTGCTGGGGAAAACAGAAAACAGGTGGTGGGCTGGTTTTGGCTGGAGGTCACAGTGTATTGACCCCTCCTCGGGGCAGACTGTAAGTCTGTTTTCCCCCATCACATCTTGAAAGTACTACCCAGAGCCTTACTGGCATCCAAGCAATAGTTCGTAAGTGAATTATTAGAGACAGCAGTTTGTAAATTAAACATTCTTCTTACACAAGTGCTGCATCCTCATAGCAGCCAAACGAGCAACCCCACTAGACCAAGTGAGCACGCGAATCCTCAAGTGTGCCTGCGGTTCACAGATAACCATATCCTTTCCTACTTTGAATGAGGCAGATGCCAGGAATTCAGGGAAAGGTTATTTTCTGGCCAAGGGAGTGGTAAAAAGTGCTATTTCCCCTTAATTCGCGGGGAACCTGGGCTTCCCTTTTATGGCCTTGGGGTCTTAGGAGGCTCCTCCGGTGGGGGTGGGGGCCAGTCCCTCCTTATCAGGGAGTCAGGGAGCTTCTCCTTTCCTAAGGAAGTGATGTGTAGGCTGAAGAGGCGTCATTGGTGGTTGAGCAAGAAAATGGGGAAGTTTCATGATGAGAGAGAACAGCGTCTGTTTGGAGGCATCTGGCTGGAGGGTAGAAAGGAGGTGGAAAGTAGCATGAGACCAGCCCCCCCGCGGCCGAGGCGGGCACAGGCCACCGCAGAAGGGCCTGCCCAGCGACATGTAACCGCCGGCTTACAGGAACCAAGGAAGATAAACGAGGACATTCGGGGGAAAAAACATCCCCAGGAAGCCTTGGCCAGATCCAGAATGAGGAAGATGCTACAAGAGGAAGATGCCATTTGTCATCCAATCAGGGGCGTGACAACAAAAAAAGAAAGAAAAGGGAGGAAATTCTATCACAGAATAAAAAACAAAAAAACCCTGAAGGGACACAGCGGCCAAAGCCAAGTGAGGACCTTGTTTATTCCTTGAAATAAATCAGCTGTAAAAGCCGTCATTGAGATTATCAAAGAAATTGGACTGTGAACTGGGTATTTTATTTATTTACTTCCTAATTTTGTTGGACATGATATTGGCATGGTGGTTACCTTTTTTACGAGCCCTTAATAGTCATAGACGCACAGGAGGGAGATGCCCAACGTTCCGCTATGTACTCTTTCTTTCTTTCTTTCTTTCTTTCTTTCTTTTTTTTTTTTATTTATGATAGTCACACAGAGAGAGAAAGAGAAGCAGAGACATAGGCAGAGGGAGAAGCAGGCTCCATGCACCTGGAGCCTGACGTGGGATTCGATCCCGGGTCTCCAGGATCGCGCCCTGGGCCAAAGGCAG
This sequence comes from Nyctereutes procyonoides, assembly GCF_905146905.1. Lineage (NCBI taxonomy): Eukaryota > Metazoa > Chordata > Mammalia > Carnivora > Canidae > Nyctereutes > Nyctereutes procyonoides. The sequence continues at coordinate 57,802,918 of NW_026575140.1, read as the reverse complement.
GCGCCAAACCGCTGCGCCACCCAGGGATCCCCCGCTATGTGCTCTTGAACCCTCCAGAAAAAAGCTGTGGGTGTGATCTTGTGACACAATAATATGTATTTGCTCTTTGTCCCCGTTCTGGGCGGTGCTTCTCAACATTTTGGAATTTCCCGTGTGATAGGGAGAGAAGAGGGTCTTAGGTTATTCACATCAGGCTTTTTCAACTGAGTGTGTGCTAATGAGGTGACTCTTGGTGGCCTCTGGATGGCTTCAGTGTTATTCCCTAGGAATAACATCCTGTATGGCTGGATTGTTGTTGTTTAAGAGGGAGCTGTGGGTCCTTCCTCAACCCAGACATGCTCTCCGACCCTGCAGCATTTAATGCCAAGGATGTTGCCCTTAAATTAGTCGCTCTTACCGTCTTTTTTTCTTTTTCTTTAAGATTTTATTTATTTATTCATGAGAGACACAGACAGAGAGGCAGAGACACAGGCAGAGGGAGAAGCAGGCTCCCTGTGGGGAGACCGATGTGGGACTTGATTCTGGAACCCCAAGATCACACCCTGAGCCCAAGGCAGACGCTCAACCGCTAAGCCTCTAGGCGTCCCCAGAATTTCTTTTAAATTTTAAGTTTCAGGCAGCCCCGGTGGTGCAGCGGTTTAGCGCCGCCTGCAGCCCGGGGTGTGATCCTGGAGACCTGGGATCCACTCCCACGTGGGGCTCCCTGCATGGAGCCTGCTTCTCCCTCTGCCTCTCTCTATATCTCTCATGAATAAATAAATAAAATCTCTAAAAAAAAAAAAGTTTTAAATTTCATTTTAGCTATGAGGGACCATAACCAACGGATGGGATGTTTTTCCCTTTTTTCTTATTAGTTTGCATTTCCTTGCACAGTCAGGGGACCAGCTCCCTGGGAGTTGGGTCCGGTTCTGAATTCCATGGGTGACTTTAGCTTTTCTAAGTGGGTTAAATGCGAGGTACCGCTGCTGTTCACACCAGGAGTGACATGGGCCGCCCAGAAAGGAAAGGTCCCTCATTCTCTACCCTTCCTCCTGTCTCTTCCCAAACCACATCTTTGTGTGAGTCAGCATAGACACTTCTGACCCATACTTTAGCTGTTATTACTCTGAGCACTTCTGACACCAAAGGTGTGTGTGTGTGTGTGTGTGTGTGTGTGTGTATTTCCGCACACCAACAGGTGCTCCAACTGGCCAGATACTTGGGTGGAGTGGTGGGAGGATGGGGGGATGGGCTGGGAAATTGCTTTGCCAGTGGAGCTTTTCACTCTGTGTCCTACTCTCTACAAGTCTGGCACCAAGTCCCTGGAGGGAGCTTAATCTCCCCAGGGCCACCCCCACTTCAGAAGCCAGTCATGAGCCCTGGGGCCTCCCGTACTTCTGACCAACTGACTATAAATTGAGGCTTCCCACAATCCCCTCCTCAGGTTCAATAATTTGCCAGAACAGCTCATGGGACTCGGGAAAACAGTTTCCTATTACTGATTGATTACAAGCGGTGCAACTCAGGGACAGGCAGATGGAAGAGATGCACGTGGCAAAGGCGTGAGGGGTAGGCAGGGGGAGCCCCCATGCCATCTGGCCGTACCCCCCAAGCACTACCTCAGTAGGCTCCCCAGCACAGGCATGCTCTGAACCCCATTGGTTAGGGGTTTTTGTGGAGGTTCTGTTATGTAGGAGTGATTGATTAAATCCTGGTGATTAACTTGGTCACCAGCTCCCCTGGCCCCTCTCCAGGGGCTGCTGGGTGGGGTGAGGGTTCCAGCACTCTACTCATACCATTACTAGCCAACAGCCCCTATCATCAAGTTAAATAGGGATCCACCTAGGGTGACCTCACTGGCATCAACTCAGATAAGGTTGGAAGGGCTTATGATTAATAACCCAAGACATTCTCCCATTATCCTTTTCACTAAGGAGATTCTTCTATTTGAGAAAGAGAGAGAGAGAAAGAGAAAGAGCATGAACAAGAAGATGGGCAGAGCGAGAGGGAGAAACAGACTCCCCTTGACGTGGGACTTGATGCCAGGACCCTGGGATCACACCCTGAGCCAAAGGCAGTTACTCAACCAGGGAGCCACCCAGGTGCCCTGAAATAGTTTTATTTTATTATTATTATTATTATTTTTTATGATAGTCACACAGAGAGAGAGAGAGAGGCAGAGACATAGGCAGAGGCAGAAGCAGGCTCCATGCACCAGGAGCTTGACGTGGGACTCGATACCGGGTCTCCAGGATCGCACCCTGGGCCAAAGGCAGGCGCCAAACCGCTGCGCCACCCAGGGATCCCCGGAAATAGTTTTAGATTCGTAGTCAAGTTACACAGTATGCCCATATACCCTTCCCCCAACTTCTTCTAACGCTGCATCTTTATCAAAACGAAGACATTAACATCGACACAATAACGTCAGCTAAACTCTGTAGATTTTTTTTTAATTTTTATTTATTTATGATAGTCACACACACAGAGAGAGAGAGGCAGAGACACAGGCAGAGGGAGAAGCGGGCTCCATGCACCGGGAGCCCGACGTGGGATTCGATCCCGGGTCTCCAGGATCTCGCCCTGGGCCAAAGGCAGGCGCCAAACCGCTGCGCCACCCAGGGATCCCAACTCTGTAGATTTTATTTGGATTCCTCCAAGTTTTTCTACGAATGTCCTTTTCCTGCCCCAGGATCCAATCCAGGAGTCCACCACCTCACAGGTGTCCTGTCTCCGGAGCCCTTCTAGTCTGTCACAATTTCTTGGTCTTTTTTTGCCTTCTGTGACTTTGACACTTCGGAAGAAGCACCGGAAGAAGCACCGTAGACTGTCCCACAGTAGGGACTTATCGGATGTGTCCTCACGATCACACCGAGGTTATGGATTTGGGGGAAGAATACAAGGGTGACGCGGCTTTCTCATCACCACGCATCAGAGAGTGCATGATGTCAACCTGACTTAATCTCATTAACCTTGATCCTTTGGGTAAGGTGGTGTCTGCCAAGTTTCTCCACTGCTTTTCCGTTTCTAGACTTAGCTAACTGAGTCACTTATGCCCAGCCCATACTCGGGATTTTAAGAGTGGAACAAAATAACCCGAGGGATTTAGGCAGGACGGCAATGTGGTAGAAGGAATTCTCTGCCTGAAATGGAGAGTGGGCAGTGAGAGTGGAAATGAACTGGCGGATCCAAGTGACTTGAGCAGCATGACTCAGCAGAAGTATGAGAAACGAGAGGTGGAAGGTGGAGACAAGGATGGCCCACGGTTGGGTGGCTTGGGCCCCCTAAACCATGGTTTGTGCATCCCTAGGAGCTTGTGTGCATCCTCTGCCCCGGAAGGAGAAGCCTCTCTGCCTCGGGTCTTGCTTTGCCTTGGCGTGGGTCCATGAGGGTTACTGGGGCCTCCAGTTCTTATTTTTAAAGTTTTTATTTACTTATTTGACAGAGAGAGAGAGAGAGAGAGTGAGAGTGAGCGCTCACAAGCAGGCTGAGCCAGGAACCGGAGGCGGGGCTCCATCCCAGGACCCCGGGTTTCATGACCTGAGCCACCCAGGCTGCCCTACTGAGGCCTACGATGACTTACACACATGCACCAGGAGTTTAGGGTCATCAGAGAGGGTCGGAGCCGCACGGAAGACAGGGGACAGCCGGGGAGGGGCTGACAGGAGCTGGAGGAAAATGAGTCAGCCCCAAATCCTCCTCTCCGCTCCACGTTTAATGACCCGGGTACGGGCGTATAACCAGAGGGCTCGTGACTCAGTGGTTTCAAACAAGTACTTTTATTTACCTCTGCGAGTTCCGCCAACCCGCCTCCCCCTGGCCCTTCGCGTTTCAGTTCTCCCTCCGAGGGCGTGCTGGGGAGGGCTGGGCGGCCACCCTGGGCCCTCATCTGCGCCGGCGGGACCCCCGCCCGGGTTTCTTTTCCCCGCGGCGCCGGCGGGCGGGGGCGGGGGGCACGGCGGGGGTCGGGGCCGGGGGCGCGGGGCCGGGCGCCGGGCGGGCTCCGCTGCCCTGCGGGGGCTTGTACACCAGGTGGAAGATGAAGGCGTTGCAGTACCTGAGGAGGCGGGGCGTCGTCAGGGGCGGGGCCTGGGGGGCGGGGCCTGATTGGGGGGGGCTCGGCGGGGGCCGGCCAGCCCGGGTCCCGGGAGTGGATCCCGTCGGCTGTGTGTGCGCGCGTTCGAGGCCCGCGGAGGGGGGCAAGGGGTCGCCGGAGTGAGGGGGCTACCCGGAGGGCGGAGGACCCCGCGCGGGCCCCGGGCCTTACCAGGGCATGCAGTTGTCGGCCGCTCGGAGGCGAAAGGGGGAGCGGAAGGGGTTGGGCCGCGGGGGGCTGGTGCCCCCGCCCGTGGCCACCGCCATGGTCTGGTCGTCCATCACACAGCCGTACTCGCTGCTCTCGGTGAAGAAGGCCGGCACTCGGAGGGACTGCAGCGGGCGGGGCCTCTGACTCTCCGCCCAGCCCCTCCCCAGGGGCCAGGGGCGCAGACTGACACACCGGGTCTGGGGGGCCCCCGGGGCACGGCCCGGGTCTGGAGCAGAGGATGGGATGCAGGGGGCAAAGCAGGTGGTTCGGGGCAGGAGGGGAGAACGGGTCCCTTTTGGGCCATCCCCCACCTGCAGCCGGGGCAGCGAGCTCAGCCAAGTGTCCTTGAGACCGAAGCCGGAGTTAAATCCTGCAGACAGAGGGGGAGTGGACAGAAGGTCGCCGGTGGCCTTGTCCCAGTCCCCACACTCCTACCCCCCAACTCTTACCGATGACCAGGTCAGGCTTGGGCCCCTGGAGCAGGTGGTAGGGCCTTGCGGACACCTTGATCTGCAGGTCCCTGCGGCCCCCCTTCTCCTTAGTCCCGGAGCTGAGCCGTGCAGACACTCCGGAACCAGGACGGACAGAAACCTCTGGGCCATCCTGGGAAGCCAGGAGCAGAGCGGAGAGATGGCTGGAAGTTAGGGGACTGGGCCATGCGGAAGGCAAGACAGGGGAGAGCAGGAGGTAGGAGAGCAGCCCCCAGCCCTCACCCTTTGCAGGGTAAAATGCTGCTGGTCACTGTCAAGGGGCAGGCCGTCACCCACAAACTGCAGCTCCAGGGCCATGTGCGGGAGCAAGACCAGGAGCTCCTGAAGGACAGAGAGGACAGCTCAGGTCCCCCCCCCCCCCCCCCCCCCGGACACGTCCATCTCCACACCCAAGTGCCGCTTCTGTCCTGGAGGGACTTACCCAAAACACCATGACTAGATCAAACTCCTTCCCGGCCTCCACCACGTGGATTTTTAGTGACTGCTTGTTCTGGATGTTGAGCTCAGGGACTGGGTGAGAAGCTGGCCACTTAAGAAGAGGGCCTCCCCTCCTTCCTCTTATCCCCCTGTAGCCCCCCGCCCACCTCCCGCCACTATGTCCCCAGCACATCTCCCCCTGCTCTTCTCTCCTTACAGGACTGGGGCACCAGGTGAGTGATGACGTAGTACACGGTCAATGGGTAGGTGAGAAGCACAGCCATGGGGGAGTCCAAGCTGAGGCCTCTCCACGTGTAGTAATCCTGCCACGAGCCTGGGGAGAGTGGGTTACTGGGGGACTGAGCCGGCCTGGATCTCAGCCCTGTCCTGTCTAATAGCATCCCTTCTTCACAGCCATTCAGACTGCTGGCCCTCCAGCCCTGTCTGCTAGCTCCTGAAGGGCCCCTCCAGCTCACCAAAGAGGCCCCTGGGTGGATCTGGGGGCACAGGAGGCATGAGGGCAGGCCCATCCCCCTGGAGAAGCTGATAGGGATCTCCTGAAAAGATGAAAGAAGAGGATCATGGTGTCAGGGAGGCCCCTACCCGACCCAACCTCCTCTTCCTCCCAAAGGAGCTGTATTCCCTGGAGCTACAGCAAGAGGAATGGGAGGTTCCCTGTGGATGGGGCTTTTGGACGGGGTGGGCAGGGGTGACTTCTTTGAGAACTGGGGCAAGGCCTGAAATGGCTCTGGTGGTGGTGGTGGTAGAGTTGGGTGTATAGGGTGGAGGTGTGACCTAGGACCCAGACAACTGTTTTCTCCCCCATCCTTCTCTCTAGGCTGAGGGGCCCATGCCTGAAGAGAGGCCCCACAAACCACTGAGAAGAAGGCTGAGGGCTGGTGTGCTGGCCCGGGGGTGCCTGGGGGTGCCAGGGCCTGGAATCAGCATGCTGAGCTGGGTCCAGTAGCCACGAGTGAGGCCCCGTGAGGCCAGAAAGGCCTCCTTGTTGAAGCTTTCACTGGTCACCTCTGGGGAAGGAGGAAGGGAGGGTTTGAGGAGGGTCTGGGGGCTAGGACCCCAGATATAGATCATCTCAGTTTCTCTCATGGCCCCTGGGTCTGAACCTGATTCTAGGCCTGGAGAGAATGAATATTTCTGAGTGTCTACAGTGTAGCGGGCACTGAGTCCACAGAATCTTTGTAACAATTCATGTTTTGTCTGGTCACCAGTTCCTGGTGCAGCTGGGCAGCAAGTGCCTGCACCCCTGCTCCCGCACCCCCTGGGCTCTTTCAGGGGCGCAGACATGCACTCCTCAGCTCCAGATCCGGTGTGCAGCCCCAGGACTTGGGCCCCCAGCCCTAAATCCCCAGCATCCAGGCATTACACCTGGGATCCAGCCCCAGACATGTCTCCTGCAGGCCCAGAACCTGGCCTGCAGCCCCCAACACCTGGTTTCACTTTCTCCCCCATTCCCATCTCCTGTGGTACCTGCAGTGTAGGTAAAAGGCAGGGTTGCCAGTTCTCCAGCCCGCTCCATGAAGGCTGCAAGCCTTGGACACCAAAATTGATGGCTCACATCATCTGGGCATCGCCGCCAGTCGGCCCGGAGACAGGCCTCTCCACAGTACAAGACGGCACTACACTGGGGGCTGGGATCACAGGGGTGGTGGGCACCCAGGATTAATCTCTGTAGGTCTTCCATCTGCTGTTTTTCTGCCCCGCCACTGCCCATGTATCGTTCGGTCTGTTTTTCTCTATACTCTGCTCCTAACAGCTTGCTTTCTTCCTCCTCTGACCCCCAGGTCTCTAACACCTGTCTGGTAGCCCCACCCCACCCCACCCACCTTCACTGGGCAGCTTTCTCAGCTTGCCCTGACTGTTGGGGTCTCCTTCCTTCTCCCCCCACCACCTTTCAGGCAGCTCACCAAGGTGTCAGCTTCACTTCAAAGCTGTGCCTGTGACAAACATGGCAGGTTTGAGCCTGGAGGGAAGCAAATGTGAAGCCCGGCCGGGGACCCCACGTCCGCATAGGTGTCTTGGCTAACTTCACTCCCAGCCTTGGGACCAGACTCTCCAACTCTCTGAATGGGGGTGGAGGCAGTGTCAGTCTGGTGGGCTCTGGAGTCCAGACCCCTAGGTGTCCCCAACCTCAGATACCAGATTTCTGTACCGATGCAGTTGGGCGTCTCCCACAGTAAGCTGTCGGGGTTTTCGAGGGTCTCCGGAGCCCATGGGGCAGGCCATGCTGTGGCAGAGGAGGGCATAGGCGCGAGGGGCCAGGTTCTCTGTCCCTGAGCCCTTGCTTGCACTCCTCTGGGTTCCATCCATTAGCAGGTCAATGCCCAAGATGGTGCCATGTTCATCCGTCACCAATAAGAGGCAGGAAAGGTGCAGGGGGGCAGCCTCTGGGGAAGGAAAGTCAGAGGTGGGGAGTGGCAAAGATGGGCAGAGTCAAAGGTATGAAAATCATGCCTACAGGAGTTAGGCGGGTCAACTAAATGAACAGAGGGGACCGGGTAGAGAGGGGATGCCTCATGGAAAGAGGACACTTGCTACACCGTGCTGCCACCTGCGGCCACACAGAAGTGTTGGCCTGCTGCTGGAACTTGAAAGTTTTCCTTTGACTTCTGGAATCTTTTTTTTTTTCTTTCATTGTATAAATGTTGGCTCAAAGTTTGAAAAGCAAAAACCACTGTGAGTCAATGAAAACATCTTTTTGGGCCAGCTTGGCCAGCAGGCCACCCACTGGTGACTCCTGGCCAGGCTGCATGGTAGAGGAGGTCTTCCAAAGGGGAGAATGTCTAGGCAGGGGTCAGACAGGGCAGCCCCAGGATCTTACCGCTTCTCCGCCCCTTCCTCCTGTCAGGGCCCACTTCTTCCTCAGCCTTGTCCTCTCGGCAGCCTTCCTCGCCGCCTCTGCCTCCTGCCTCCTGCTCAGCCTCCTCGGTTTCCCCTGGAGGGTTTGCTTCCTGGGGGGACTCCCTGCTGGTGGGGCCTGGCTCCCCATCCTCCTCCGGATCTACCTTCTCCACACCTGTACCCTCCTCCTCTCTATTCTCTTCCTCTTCCTCCTCCTCCTCTGCTTCCTCCCCTTCCTCCAGGCTGACAAAGCTGACATAGGGGCTTAGGTCTCGCAGGTGCAGTGGGGGCTCGTCTCCCAGGAAGCAGGCAGCCCCCAGGCCTGGTGCAGGGCCTGGCTCTGCCCCTTGCCCCAGGCTGATGCCCACACTACGGTTGGGCAATACATGGAGCACCCAAAGGGCAGGGTCCTGGGGCAGTCTTCTGATCTGAGCCTCCAGCTGGCGCCAGCGGCTCTCAAGGCTGGCCCCCACAGCCCCGCGCTCTGCAGCGAACTTTCGGAACCAGCCAAACAGGAGGGCAGCGAAATCAAGGAACTCATCTCTGTATCCAGACACAAACTCCATGTCTTCAGGGGCACGGGGTCTGGGCCCAGACTAAGCAGAGGAAGGGGTGTATGGTAAGGCAGAGGGTAATGGGGGGGTTCAGGGCTGGGTCACCAAATGGGGAGGGTGTGGGTTTGAGGTTCACTAACGTGGGGCCTCTGGATGAGTGTGAGGAGCTGAGACTACTTTTCGGGGCTCAGGGTGGGAGTTCAGGGTGAGAACTGGGGCCAGGCATGGAAGTGGGCGAGCAGGGTTTCAGATGAGTAGTCAGGAGTGAGATGGTATTTGGGGCTCAGAATCCGAGGCTCAAACCCTCAAGAGTAAGGTCTGAATTGTGGATAGATTTGGAGGGCTAATCCCACGGGGAAGGGTTTGGCGAGCGGGGATTACTTTGGATCCGTCTGCGGGATGTGCGAGGAGGGAACCGGAGCGGGGGCATCCCCTCGCCTTGGACCGGTTCGGCAGGGAGTCCCCGTGGACCCAGTCCCTCCCGGCCGCTCCGCCTCTCCGGTACCTGCAGCCGCCACCACTTTTCGAAGGTAAATACCTCGGGGCTCCGGGGGGGATGGGGGTGGGTGGGCGTGACGTCAGGGCCGCGGGAGCCCGCGCCCCCCCCCCCCGAGACCCCGCCCCCGTCGGGAGCTCACGGATTTTCCCGCGGTCCTCACCGGGCATGTGACCCAGTGCCGGTGCCCGGCGGGGAAGCGAAAGCGCCCTGGGAGGTGGTGGCGGCGGAGGACGGGAGGAGCGGTGGCGGCGGGCGCGCCGCCTGACCTGGGGCGGCTGGGCGGGCATCCCCCAGCGGGGCCCAGCTCGTGTTGCCTTTGCGCGCTCCTTCCCGGCCGCTCCCTCGGCGCGGGGGCGCGCGGCGCGGGGGCGCGGGGGACGGGGGCGCGGGGCCCCGCCTCCGGGACTTTCCCCGCGGCGGTGGCGGTGGGGGGCAGCTGCCGCGAGGCCCGCAGTACCGACCGCGCTGTCGGTTCGGACGGTGGGAGCTCGGGAGGAGGGCGCCGCCAGCTCGCGCCGCACCCCCCACCCTCGCACCCCGACGGCCGCGGCTGCCCGGCGTCCCGGCGGGCCCGGGAGGGAGCAGCTGGACGCGGCGCTGCGGTCCGGCCTGGCCCCCGACATGGGGGCCGGGCCCCTCGTGCTGCTTGCGGCGCTGGCGCTGCTGCCTCGGCCAGGTTCGTCCAGGGCCCCAGTCGGGGAGTGGAATGGGGGACCGGGGCGCCGAGGGCCGCGGGGTACTGTGGAGCAGGGGGCGGAGCCGGGGTCCCCCCGGGGTGGGGGACAGGCTGGGGGCACCCGGGTCCGGGCGTGTGTGAGGGAGCGCCCTGCGGGTCTGGGGGTCAGATCTGGGATCCGAGGAGGAGGCGCGGTGACCCTGGGGAGCCCCTCGAGCTGGGATCTGGCGCTGACCGCCGGTACCCTTGCCAGGCGATGGCAACGAGGGCAGCGTCACTGGCAGTTGTTACTGCGACAAAGCGATTTCTTCCGGCTCCCCTCCGACGGCGGAGCTCATGGCCCATCTTCGAAAACATCTGCGAGTCTATCAGCGCTGTAATTCCTACGTCAGGTGAGCTCACGGAGCACCGGGAGGGCGGCGCTGCTGGGGCCTCCAGGACCTCACTGGTTCACCCGGAGCTCCTGGGGGCACCTGGCCCCCTCTCAGGGTTACCTTCCCCTTAATTCTCCATGTCCTTGTTTCCCTGTCCGAACCACCTGGGAATTCCCCAGTCTGGGCAGAAAGGGCCCTGCTTGCTTTTGGCAGTGACTTCAGGTCTTTGGAATGAGGAAAGAGTTAAAATCCCAAGTCTTCCTTCTTAGGTTTCAGCTACGAATGCGGAGCGTGTGTGGCGGCAGCAAGGATCCGTGGGTTCAACAGTTGATGAGCTGCTTGGATCGCAAAGGTACTGGCTTTCCCGCTCCTGCCTGAGGTCTGTCTCCAGGGCAGGGGCCCCCTCCCAATGACACCTGGAATTCCTCTTGTAGCTGGTGCCAGCCAAAGCCCCTTAGGTCCCTGTTGGCCCCGTGTCATTCACCATCACTGTCATGATTTTGGCCAATTCATCCTGTTACCTGTGCTCTTATTTCCTTAATATTTTTCGTGAAACCAAGGCACTGCTTTTGTTTTCTGGTGTTTGGCTGTGGTGATCTAAAGACATACACAAAAGTTGAAAGACCAGTGCAGTGAACATCTGTAGGCCCACCACCTAGATTCCACGCTTTTTGGCTTTTTAATGTTTATATTTTATGTAATGTGTGTGGTAGGCAGAGAACACAGCAAATGCGTGTGTTTTACAATATCAAGTTTACAGCATGCTGACTATATTTGTTTTAGTTCACGCCCATCTATGTTTCTATCCATCATCAATCCACCTTCTTTTTTTAAAAAAAGATTTTATTTATTTGAGAGAGAGAGAAGAGTGCATGAGAAGGGGGAAGAGCAGAGGGAGGGGGAGAAGTAGTAGACTCACTGCTGAGCAGGGAGCCCGATGTGGGGCTGGATCCCAGAACCCTCAGATCAGGGCACCCCCACCTTATTTTCTGATGTATTTCCAAATTAGTTGCAGGCTCGACCATACTTCATCCTCACACATCTCAGGCTGTGTATTGTTAAGTAGAAATCAGCACTTTATTGTTGATTTTTCTCTTTTGAGGTAAAATTTACGTGCAGTGAAACGAGTTAAGTTCTTATGTGTACACAAGCCAGTTTTGGAAAAACGTAACTAGCAGCTTGTCCTAAGCAATAACATCTATGAAGCCACAGATTTGAGGCACCGGCTGTATTTTTCTCCTAAAATAAATACACAACCGTTAAAACACAAAATGTTCTAACGCGTTGCAGCTGAAGTTGTCTTGTCGGAGCATCCCTGGTGTGCATACTGTTCCAAGGGCTACAGAAAGGCCTGCCTACAGGATTGCACTCCATCCTTCTAGCTACTGTGGCCCTTGGTACTAAAATCCTGCTTTATAGCTGAAAGCAAAGTGTCTCAGGGAGTGGGGTCAAGAGACAAGGGACAAGGTTGTGCATGAGGCTGCTTGGAAGCAGAGCCAGCTCTGGACACAAGCCTATCCCAGCACTTCCCTGTCGAATTCAGCTTACTTCCTTTTCCACCTCCCACCCCTGTGTCTGCCTTCCTTTTCAGGGCCTTAAGCTGTGACCTAGATCCACTACCCTTCAACTACTTTTTCACTTTGTATCCTCAGCTCTTTTTTTTTTGAAGATTTTATTTATTCATGAGAGACAGAGAGAGAGAGGCAGAGACACAGGCAGAGGGAGAAGCAAGCTCCATGAAGGGAGCCCGATGTGGGACTTGATCCCTGGACTCCAGCATCACGCCCTGGGCTGGGCCCAAGGCAGGTGCTAAACCACTGAGCCACCCAGGGATCCCCTGTATCCTCAGCTCTTAGCTCTGATTCCTTACTTCTTGTCTCTCCAGAATGTGGCTCTGCTGATTCCAGAAGTGTGGCCCCCCAGGAGCAGTTACCTCCCCTCAGCACCCAGGTTCCTGAGCCCACAGAAAGGGCTCCTTTAGACATGGGCTCCCCTGCTCAGACATATCTGCCACCCACCTGGCGGTCTACATACCTGCCAACTGCCTTGCAGTCCACCAGGCAGCCCGCGCTTCCAGCAGGGACACTATCTTTGGACAAAAAGCGCACCCATACCAGTGAAATCGCTACATCTACTGTGGGCCACAGTCTTGGGACTGGGTCTGAGGCTGGGGAGAGCCAGAAGCAGCAGATTAAAAGAGTGGAGCCTACAGCTGGGACATCAGCCATGGTGCCTGTGCTGTCCCTCCTGGGCATCATTTTCATTCTCACTGGAGTCCTCCTATATGTTCTTTGCAAGAGGAGGGAGCAGTCACTGCAGCACACTCCAGGTGAGCTGGGCCTCTGGGCCCCTCTCCCTCAGGGACCATAGCCTCCTTGGCAGGAATCCTGCCCCCAGTAGCTCCCGAGTGTCTGGAAACCTACCCCAGACAGACAAATATGAAGGTGGTCTGCACCGTGGGCCATAGACAATAAGAGTCAGTTAGAGACATTTACAGAATAGGGAAGGAGGGAGGGAAGCCATCTCAGGCCCAGGGACCTGTCCTTGACCTTCAAAGCTGGGCAGGGCTTGGAGCAACATTAGGATGGCAGCTGGGGTAGGCTAGTGGGAGATGAACCAAAGGAGGATGGTGGGGGCCATTCATTTATTTCACAAATCTGTATTGAGCACCTAATGTCCTAAGTCCTATGGTTAATGTTTTGGGGTCTAATTCCTCAGTTCAAGCTATTCCCCCAGCTTTCCTTAATCTCAGAGCTGGTATATTAATTTCCATATCTTTTTTCAGATCTGCACCTTCATTATACACCCGTGGCATCAGACTCCAATGTGTGAGCTAAGAGCGGAAGCCTGTCAGGGTACACATTGTGATTTATTCAGTCCTGTATAATTTAGAATAATCTCTGGCACTTAATAGGCACTCTGTAGCTATCTGATGTTTAACATACAAATAACCAGCCACTGCCCTCTTGTGGAGCTTTCCTGGTTTTTTATTTTCTATGCTATCCTGTAAAGTCTACCTTTTAATGTAATACCTTAGAGGAATTCTTTACGTGTGTTTTATTACTAAAGATTATTTTTATAATTATTGGCTCTTTTTTCTGCAGACATTGCCCTCATGCCCTTGCCCCTTACCATGGTTCCTGGCTTCAGCTTCTCTGCTGAGGATCCCACTGCTCCCTAGTCCCAGTCTCTCATCACACACCAGCTGTTCCTCCCCAGCCTCAGGCCTCTCCTGCTTCCTCCTTCCACCCCCAGTGCGGGGGCCTTCCCACCGTTCCTCCTCAGCAGGTGCCATGCACTTGGGTTTTATTTCCTCAATCCCTGTCCATATCACCCACATATGTTCCAGTGAGAGTCTGAGCTCCTTGCTTTCATTGCTGTTGTTTTTATTATTAAAGCCCCTAGTTCTTGTTTTGTCTCTTTCAATGAAGAAGAACGTGCCTCCATTGGTCCAGTCTGAAAAAGTCTGGGGTAGGGACATGAAGGGTTTGAGGAAGTAAGTGTGGTGTCTGAATCTCCCCTCTGCCTGAAGTTGTCAGCAGTTTTGTGGCGGGCAGAGCACCCTGCTGGAGGAGCCAGGGCATCACTGTGGGCAGGCCTGGTCTCACAAGATTCTCCGTTCCCACTTTCTGCCACTCAGCCCTTGCATACTCAGTCCAGTAGGACACGTGTGTGGCAGCCCCTAATGCCCACTGTACAGGTCTCCAGGTTTTTCCAGAGTGCCGGTGGTAGTCTCCAAGTTCTTGCTAGGTTGGCCTAGTTTTCCAGCATCTGCTCACAGGTTCGGGCCACATCACTGAGCTTGAGGCGAGCATAGTCCACTCGCTTCAGGGCCATCTGACAGTCCTTTCTGGAAGAGTAGCTGGAGCCCTCGTGGGGCTGCCCTGTGGCCACCTACAGGATATTCAAATGGATCAGTGAGGCACCCCTTCCCTTCCCCATCTCCCCAGCCAAGTAGCGGTTTTCCCGTCTCGTTTCTTCCCTGGGTGTGAAGCCTTTAAGGCTGGAGAGGTGGCTGGCTGACCTAGAGTAAATCACTTCACTTGTTAACCTCATCTATCAAGTGTGGGCAACAGTAACTACTTCCTAGACTTGTTGCAATTTCTGACACATTGTAAAAACTTAATGTTATAAAAAAAAGACTCCAGAACCCTCTGAACCTTGTCCCTTTTCTTAGGGCGTTGCCACTTCAGGGCCCCAAGGTCAGGTCAAGTGTGTTGAGTGCAAACTCTTGTGGCTTTGGCATGGTTCACAGGTTCTTTCCCAGGGCTTCCCTGTCCAGCGGCTCACGTAGCGCTTACCAGTGAATTGGGCAGGGCCACCTTTAAGTATTTCCTTCAGGAAGGAGAAGCTGGGTCTGGAAGGGTCACCCAGTCCCGGGGCTGGCTGGCTGGCTGGCTGGGAGGGGGGTGGGATGGGGGGATGGGATAGAGGGTGGGGTCTGGGGTGCCCGCGGTGTCGGCGGCGAGGGCTGGGGCGGAGAGCGGGAGGGGGCCAGCACCCCACCACGTACACACCTGGGTGAGGTAGCGGATCTGAGCCGACAGCTCCGCCTCCACGTGCTGCACAGACGCCGTGAAGGCCGCCGCCTGCCGGTCCAGGAGCCGCTCGTTGGTCTTCTCCTTGGACAGCTCCAGGATCACGGTCCCTGCGGGGGAGGAGACAGGGCCGGCGCTAGCCGGAGCGGGCCGTGCTGCCACCTGGGGGAGTCCCTCTGGGGGGGGGGCCCTCTCATCCCCGCAGAGGGGCGGCGGCAGGCACAGGTGCAGCCCTGCCCCGCCTCGCTCCCCGCCGCCAGCCGTCGCGTCCCGAACCTGCGTTCTGCAGAATGGCGCCAATTTCCCGTTCGATGTCCTCCAGGGCGCGGAGCCTCTCGTTCGCCAGGCTGTAGGTAGCCATTATCGCTTGGTGAGCCCTCCACGGGCTTTTCTCCTCGGCGAGACGCGACGCGGGAGCCCGGAAACGGCTGTCGGTGTGCGCCTGCGCAGGGCGTGCTCGGGCTGCGACTACAATTCCCAGGATGCTCGGCGCGGTCTCGCCTGGCGGGGGGGCGGGGGGACTACAAACTCCCAGGGTGTCGTGCGCACTCCCGGGTTTGCGCCGCCACTGCCACCGCCACCGCCACCGCCACCTCGCGACCAACTGTGGTAAGAGGCGGTCGTGAAGCCTGGCTTCCCCGCCCGAGGTCCCTCAGCCGGCCGCCTTCGCGACATTCCCGGAGCGGGGGTGGCGGGTGGGGGCGCGTCTGTATTTGGTTTCTTCTACGAGAAGCGCCCGCGCGGCTGCTGGTGCTGGGGGATGATGGTGTGAGCTCTGGGATGCTCTGCTTGCCCGGCCCGCTCCGCCGTCCGTCGGGGCCTGGGGAGGCCTGACCCGGTGAGTGTCGCCTTGTTCATCGCCCCAGCGATTCCCCCCGCGGGCGGGAGCCCCGCTGACACCCAGGCTTTGCAGCTTGTTCACAGGAGCTGGCTCCTTTCAGCCTTCCCCTTTCCCTTTCTGGTTGCCTGGTACAGGTGGGGTCTGGGACTGCGGGATGAATGGGATGGACTGTCACGTGACAGCGAGGTGGCCCTCCGGGAGCCCAGAGAGAGGATTGGAGCGGGGGTGGAGGGGGTAAGCGTTGCTGGCGACGAGCTTAGGGATCATAAAGTGGACGAGAGGCTGCAGTGGAAGAGGGGGTCGGCCCCAGCGGGTGCATGGTGCTGAGGAAGGGGTGCCTGGTGCAGCGCCGGTGCAGCCAGGGAGCCAGTTTGACTGGAGCCGCCAGTGCAATGTGGCGGCGGCTTGATGGAGTTGGAGCCAGATCAGCAAGGGGCTTCCCAGCTAAGTCATTTGGACTTTGCTCCCGAAGCCCTTGGGAACCCTTGAAAGATCTTCATAACAAGAAGTGTGTTATGGCCAGGTGTACCTTTGGCGGGGGAGGGGGACAGCCTCTGGAAGATTGGGAATGAAGCTAGTTGGCTCAGGGATAGCAGATGAATGGAGACTTTGAGTTCAGTGTGAGGGACCTCGCATGGAACTTCACTCCTTTTTAAAATCCTAATAAAATAACAGCAAGGGAATTTTTATTAAGGAGTCAGAGAGAGAGGGGAATTTTTAAAAAAATATTTTATTTATTTATCTATGAGAGACACAGAAAGAGAGGCGGAGACACACAGGCAGAGGGAGGAGAAGCAGGCCCCCTGCAAGGAGCCGGATGTGGGACTCCATCTCCAGTCCTGGGATCACAACCTGAGCCAAAGGCAGATGGTCAACCACTGAGCAACCCAGGTGTTCCAGGGATAGGAATTAATAGCAAAATTAAGTAGAAGCTGGAAGACAGAGGGAAAGTGGTGACTGATTTAGCAGTGAAGTGGTCATTAAGCCAGCAGTAGAGAAAGCTTCAAAGCAACATGATTTACTCTTAAATTAGTGGCATCGTGTACAACTGGGATGTAGGTGATACTAAAATGAGGAGGATTATTTGAAATAGATATCCCTTCCCCAGATTTTCTCCTTTGCTGTATATATCTCTGTACAACCACTCAGCTCCAACCCATCAAATACTGGAGGTTTTTTTTTTTTGTTGTTGTTGAAGGTGGAAAACAGGGCCTTTGGCATGGTAGGCCCTCCCCACCTGCCCCTGCCCCACTGGGCACAGTTGTATTGAAAACAGAGATTAGGGGTACCTGGCTGGCCCAGTCAGAAGGGCATGTGATTCTTGATCTCCGGGTAGTGAGTTCAAGCCCCATGTTGGGTGTAGAGATTACTTAAATTAATTAAAAAAAAAAAAAAAAAAAAAGCTTAGAACTAAAACGAGAAAATAGGGATTAAATGAAAGTTTATTTACGAAGTTCTAATCTGGAATTCTATACTCCAGTGGTGCTAGGATGAAGGCTAAAAATGCAACGATTCAATAACATAGAACTTAATTTTTTTTTCCCCAAAAAACAGCGCAGCGTGGGTAGTTCAGCATGTTCCACAGGTCATACGAAGATCAAGGCTAAAAGTGCAGCTTTGCCAGCCTTTAGGGTCTTGTACTCAAGAGTGTGGTCTGCAGGCCAGCAGCATTGACATTACCTAGAAGCTCACTAGAACTACAGAGTCGCAGGCCCCAAGCACATCTTCTGAATCAGTATCTGTGTTTGAAGATCCTCAGGTGATCTGTCTGCACAGTGAAATCTGAAGACTGCTGCTCTGGGGCAGTGCTGTCCGTCCTGTCAAAACTGGGTTGCTACCATCCCTGGGTCAGAGGCAGGCGGTGGCAAGGACGAAGAGGAAATGTGGAGGAGGCTCACCTGCTCAGGTGACCAGGAAGTGGCCCAGATAATTTTTTTTTTTTTTTTTAAAGATTTTATTTATTTATTCATGAGAGACACAGAAGAGAGAGGCAGAGATGTAGGCAGAGGGAGAAGCAGGCTCCAAGCAGGAAGCCTGATGTGGGACTCGATTCTGAGACTGCAGGATCACACCCTGAGCCAAAGGCAGGTGCTCAACCACTGAGCCACCCAGGTGTCCCCCAGATAATTTCTACTCTCATTCCATGGAAGGAAACAGTCATATGGTCTCACCCAACTCTGGGGTTCCAGGAAACCCAGTCTTTACCTAGGTGGCCAGCTCCTGGTCTTGCGGAAGAAGAGATTTTAGGGGAGACGTGGACTCTCACAACAGCTAAGATGGAGGTGGGATAAAGACATTTTGATATGTACAGAGGTCTCAGATTTTTCTCTCAAGTTCCCTTTCTCAGGAGGTTACTAGGAGTAGACCCAGAAGAGGAAGATGTAGGATCCAGAATCTGAGTAAGGCCTTCAACACTGCAAGGGGCGAATGAGAGAACACCGGGTGAAGGCCGCGCCAGTGTGGCAGGCAGGAGGAGCACCCAGTTCAGAATGGGGTGGTTCTAGGAGGCTTCTGGAGAGATTGCTTCACAGAGACGTAAGTGATGAACATCTGTTTCGTTTTGAGGGTATAGAGAGGATATATAGACTTTCAGAGAAGAGTACAGGGCAGAATTGTGAGCAACTCAGGGAATAAGCAGATTCCTAAAATGACAGCTATTCAGGGAAGATGGCCTTGTGCAAGAGGTCATCCATATACCGCGTGACAACTGGATATGTCATGTGTAGGCAGCAAAGTGCAAATATTGAATATTGACCTCACCCCCATTGATACAACTTTCTTGGGAGCATGGGATGCTGGGGCAGGATGGTGTGTGTTCCACTGTGGCGGAGAGGGGCAGAAGGGACTCAGTCTTCAGCTTGAATGGTGGGGCGCTGGGGATGCTTAGAACAAAAATCTGGAACATCGTTGTTCAGGGGCATGGAGGTAAATACCAGAAGAAGCATCTGAAGGAGGTGAAAATGGTTGCCTCTACGGAGAAGTGAGCTGGAGAGGGATAGGCTATAGGCCTTGTGACTGTACCTGGCTCCTTCAACTCTGTGTGTAGACAACTCTGAAACGGTGAAACGGTGGAGAAGAAATGGATAGAGATTTACTTCATGAGGAAGAGGCCCGAGAGTGGAGGAGTGTCTTCTGTTTGGTTTCCTTCCTTCCTTGGACAGAAGAGACTTGCGTGGGTTTCACATGCTGTGGAGGAAGAACCAGTAGAGAGAAGGAGGTAGAGGTCAAAGTCGGGGGCGTGGTTTGATGAATTGAGGTCTCAGAGGAGGTAGGAGGGGAGAGGTCTGAGCCGAGGTGGAGGAGGGAGCTCTGAACAGGAGAAGGCGGCTTGGCCTTGGTTGTAGAGAACCCAGATCCATGCAGGTGTTTGTACATCACCATCCCTGGCAGCCTGATCTCTGTGAGGCTCAGAAGTCACCGTGAGTGTGAGGAAGGTTGGGAATATGTAGTGAGGGAGGTGACCAGGAGCGTAGGGAGGGACAGAGGCTCATTGGGGAATCAAGGGCCCAGCTGACTGTATGTTGGCAGTGGCCCCAAACGCGTCCCCAAGTGCCCAGCACAGGGTTAGCACCTCAGATGTATCAAGAAGTATTTGTTGAGTGAACTAATGTGTGCTATGTGCAGTTGCATTCTGTGATTTTAGTCTGGCGGCACTCGCTAGCCCTGTGCTGGAGCTGCATGGGCTGGGGGCGGTGGGACGGAGCCTGGGCTGGGGGTTGACAGCAGGTGTTTGTTAGGAGGAGCAGTTGAGCTAGCGGATGGGGTTGCATTGGGTAGGGCGGGCTCCAAGTTCAGTCTGGAAGGAAAAAGAAGCGCCAGATTGCGAGGGAACAGAAGGGCCAAGAGCTTGGAGAAAAAAAATATCCCAAGAAGCCGTTAAAAGAGTGATTGTGATTGTCTACCTTAAAACTTAAAAAGTGAATTATGAAAAATATCAGGAGCAGAGGTACCTGGGTCGATTAAGCGTCTCCCTTTGCCTCAGGTCATGATCCAGGGGTCTTGGGATCAAGTCCTGCATTGGACTCCCTGCTCAGTGGGGAGCCTGTTTCTCCCTCTCCCTCTGCTCTTCCCCCTGCTTGTGCGTCCTCTCTCTCAAATAAATAAAATCTTAAAAAAAAACTTTGAAAAAAGTGACTGTGATTGTGTACCTTAAAGTTTAAAAAGTGAATTATTAAAAATATCAGAAACGGGGCACCTGGGTTGGTTAAGCATCTGCCTTCAGCTCAGGTGATGATCCCCGGGTCCTGGGATCGAGTCCTATGTCAGGCTCCCTGTTTAGTGGGGATCTGCTTCTCCCTCTCCCTCTATCCCTCCCCCTGCTTGTGTGCTCGCTCTCTCTTTCAAATAAATAAATAGTCTTTAAAAAAATATCAAGAGCAAAATGCTTTGCAACTAGAGGTGATGGCCTAGCAAAATTGTGGATGTATTAAATGCCATTAAACTACTAAACTGTACAGTTTAAAATGGTTAATTTTATGTTATGTGAATTTTACCTCCATATTAAACCAAAAAAAAAAAAAAACCCAAAAATACAAACCTAGAAACAAATTCAAAAGACAATGACAAACCAGGAAAAATATTTGCAAAATATATGACAAAGAGCTCATTTCTTTAGTGTATAAAGAGCCTTGAGAGTACATTAAAAAAAAGGTACCCCGATAAATCAGGTTTGTTTTTTTTTAAGATTTATTTATTAAAAAAAACAAAAACAAAAACAAAAACAATTTATTTATTCATGAGAGACACACAGAGAGAGGCAGAGACTCAGACAGAGGGAGAAGCAGGCTCCCTGGGAGGAGCCCGATGTGGGACTCGACCCCAGGACCCCAGGATCATGATCTGAGCCAAAGGCACGATCTTAGCCAAAGTGCTCAACCACTGAGCCACCCAGGTGTCCCTCCTTTTTTTTTTTTTGATAAATCAGGTTTTATTTTCACTTATAATCAAATGCAAATTAAAACTCAGATGATACCATATTTCACCTGCTTGATTGGCAGGATCCTAAAGATTCTGTCTCACTGTCTGACCCAGCAAGTCTGCTTGTAAGAGATTGTCCTATATACCCAGCTCACGTGTGCAAAAAAGACCTATCTTGGGGGATCCTTATTGTACTGGTGCCTGCATTCATGGAAGAGTGGACCTCCTTCACTTCGTGTGTGTCGGCAGGAGACTGGTAAAAATAAATGACATCCAGGGACCCCTGGGTGGCTCAGCGGGTGAGCATCTGCCTTCGGCTCAGGACCCCGGGATCCTGGGATTGAGTCCCTCATCGGGCTCCCCACAGGGAGCCTGCTTCTCCCTCTGTCTGTGTCTCTGCGTCTCTCTCTCTGCGTCTCTCATGAATAAATAAATAAAATTTTAAAAATAAACAATATCTTTGGAAGACTACTCCAGGGATTGCTGATAGTGGTTGCCTCTGGGAATGACGAATGGGAGGCAAGAGGGAGCCTTCTTTTCACTGTTTATTGTAGGCAGTTTGGATTTCTTTCTTCATGCCCTGTGCATGTTTGACCTTCATAAAAACATTAAAAGCATAAAAAGCTAAAAAAAAAAAAAAGACATTGTTTCTCAAGTTGTGTGCTAATTCGAGGTGCCGACTGGTGGATCTTCCTGACCCCGGGGGATCGGAAGGAGGTAGAGCTTGGGCTGTGCGTCTTTATGGTGTCTCCCTGAGGGTTCACCCAAAGCAGTGCTGAGCTCCAGGGGCTGGGAGTGCAGAGGTCAAGGAGCAGGCTCACGGGAATTACTGCAATGCTGGTAGTGCCCAGAATGTTCCAACCTGTGCCCGTCTGCCAGTTCTCTGTGCAAAGGGTGCTCCCTCCCTCTGGGGAGATCCTTCCCAAACCCCAAACTCCAGTAGGTCGTGCATTCTCATTGCTCCTGCATGTCCCCTCTGGAGCATGGATCCTGTAATTAAGTCACTAGAGAAGGGTGGTGAATGGTGGCTTTGGTCACCACTACATATCCCTCTGCTGTGCCTGGTACATCACAGGGACTCGGCAGCGAGGCTGTTGGCAGAGTGGCTGAATGAGCCTTAGGAGAATCAGGAGAGAAAGGCTGGGAGGGGGGAGAGGGGGTGGGTTGGGGGGGTGAGCAGGGCAGTGGGGTGTTGCTCACCCTCTTGGCCCAGCCTGGGGTTTTGGGAGTGCCTGAGGAATGTCAGGGGAGGGTGGTAGGGTGTTGCTTCTGGGACTTGCTCTCAGTGGTGTGACTCCCTGGGGCTGCCCAGAGCCTGGGCTGCTGCTGCTGCTTTTTTTTTTTTTTTTTTTAATATTTTATTTATTTAAGAGAGAGGGAGAGCAGGAGAGCACAAGTGCTGAAGAGGGAGAAGCAGGCTGCCCATCCAGTGGGGAGTCCGATGTGGGGCTCGATCCCAGGACCCTGGCTCATGACCTGAGCCAACGGCAGCTGTTTCACAGACTGAGCACCCCCAGGCGCCCCAAGCCTTGGCTTCCATGGCAGAAATGATGACACCAGGCCCCACAGGATGTCACGCAGGTTCCATCCAGTAAGCCCCGGGATCGGGTGGCCGGAGCATCCATAAGGCACTGTGGACACAGGCACACGGCCATGGCAGGTCACCACCGGGTCACATGTGTCTGCCCTGCCCAGCTCCCAGGGACAGTGCTGTGCCTTCCTGTTTCCCCTGCAAACGCACACGGGGACGCCGTGGCTTTAGCAGGCCACACCCTGGAGCGTGGACTGGGCGAACTCCATTTCCGGGTTCCCCTAGACCACACAGACAGCCCGTGCGTTGGGATACCAACGGCCAGCCTGTGGGCCCGGTGGCCCACTGTCCTTCCCCCTGCCGGGCACTCAGCCCCAAGGGAACAGCCGCAGATGAGCAACTGTCCGCTCCTCAAGCACCGCACAGGAGACATGGATGCGCGTGCCTATTCCAAGGTTTATTTTCTTCTTTATGCTCAGAAACAAAGAAGTGGCCTTGCCCCCCCCCAGAAGGGTGTCCTCTGGAAGGGAAGGGAAGCTGTTGCTGTGATGGTGCACATGGGGCTTCCTTCTCCCCACCTTCCCTCCTGTCTCTTTCGCAGCCCCCTCCACAAACGTAGGTGTGAACACAGCCTGCCACCCACTGGGGGGTTGGTTAGTTGGGGAGGCACAACTGGAGTTGAAAAAATAATGCCCATGTTCCACGGAGATGGGTCCAGTGCATGTCTGGGGGCGGCTGGGGGGGTGGGGAGGCTGCTGCGTGGAGGGAGGGCAGAGGCGGGGACCCCCCTCTCCCAGCAGCACCTGAGCCCTCCTCCTAGCAGAACTGGTCCTCGTAGTCCTCATCCTTCATCCCCTTTAGCCGAAGCCGGGCAAAGTCCTCGAACACGATATCATCGTCTGTGGCGTAGCTTGACATTGGGCGGACAGGAGGGAATAAGTGAGGGCTCCAGAACCCCTCTGGGCGCCCTGCGCCCCTCCCCGGAGCCAGGGGGGGTCAGCAGCCTGGCTGGGTGCGGGGGCAAGAAGGTACAGGACAGGCAGCCTCCTGAGGGATGCTAATGGTCTGGATCTGGTGCCCCGGGGGAGGAGAGGGGGGTAAGGGCAGGTGTGAGGGCTGAGGGGAGTCCGTGTCCAGAGCTCAAAGGTCACAAAGTGTGGGGGGGGAGTCTCTTACTTGGTATCAAATTCAATGAGGTTGGTGTCCACAGGGGCGTCTGTGTCAGGAGCAGCTGAGGTGAGGAGAGGGAAGGGGTGGGTGGGTGCTGGAAGGACCAGCTGTGCTCCCCCAGCTGGGGGGGTGCTCCTCTGGCTGGGGGTGGGGAGGCGCCGTGCTTACCTGTCTGGGGCCTGGGGAGGGTGATGTGGTCGTGGGGCTTGGGGTGCATGAGGACAAATGGCAGCTCTACAGAGACGTCCCTGGAGGGGGGGAACAGCATGAAGGGCCAACACTCCCACGCCCCGGGCAGGCCACCACACCCCCCACAGTTCCCCCACCACACTCACCCGCCGCGAGACACCACCAGCTTCACCTTGACCCTGTAGGACACTAGGATACCCAGCACCTCCTTGTTGGCCCCCTCCTTCACGCTGCAATCAGGGGAGGAGCTAGACCGCAGCCCACTGCCTGTGCCCTCGCCCACCCCTGAGGGCTCCTGCCAGGTTCTGGGTGGCTGACCCTTGACCCCCGACCCCCAACCCCAGTGCTCCAGCCAGCAGCGCAGGCTATGCTGTTCTCCTGGCCGAGCACCCCAGCGCGCCTCTCCGCAGGACCAGCTTATGGCTTCTCATGTCTCATAAAAGCAGACAACCTTGTGACCCCAGGGCCCTGCACCCTCTTGCTTTCAACTCCCCCAGCCACACCCCCTGCTGCTTCCTGGAGGTTGGGCCTCCCCGTGGGCCTCGGGCCTGCTGTATGCCTGTATGCACTCTGCTGTGTGCACTGTGCATGATGGCGCCAGTGGGGGTGGGGGGGCCCAGGCCTGACACTCCTGCTCACAGGCACACTGGCACCATGCCTCCTCCACTTGGCTGGGCCTGGGCCACCTCTAAGTCTCTGTGCTTGCAGATCCCTCTGCCCACAATGAGCTTTCCTTGTGTGTCCACGTGACCTACTTACTCTGGGTCCCCACTCAGAATTCATGCCTCCCCCAGCCACTTTATTTATAGTGGCTGCACCCTGCCCGCTCCCTGCCACTACTATCTCCCATCTCTAACCTGCTGCTTCTCAGCACTCGTCCCTTATCTGTTTTCCCTGCCTAGAAACTCCACCTGCTCTGTTTCCTGATCAAGCCCCGACACCCAGGACACAGCCTGACATGCAGCCGGCCCTGAAGGGGCATGTGCGCCCTAGGCTGCGGGGGCGGGGGGGGGGAGAGAATGCCCCAAACCCCACCCACACCCCCGCCCCCACCCAGCCTGGTCTCACATGGTGCTGGAGGCCAAGTTGGTGTCTTCATGCTTGAGCTTCCCGTCCAGGGCAAGACCACGCTTCTCCCGGTTGTCACTGAGCAGCGGGGTGATGGTGTATACCTTGCAGAACGTGGAACTGGGTGACACCTGGTCACTGGGGGGTGGGGGCAAGAGAACGGGGGTCTGGGAGGGGCCAGATGCCCACCCCCAGTGGCTTCTCCACTACCACCCACCCTTTTGTGTTTGGGCTGCAGGTATGAGGAGTAGGATGTGCTCAGAGCCACCTGCTGATGGAGGGAATGCCCTTCCTTGTAGGTAGAATGGGTTCATTCCATCCTCACCCCATCACCCCATCACCCCCCACCCCTGCCTATGGTCCTGCCCTAAGGTGGGGCCCTGGCCGTCCTGCTACTCACTCTTGTTCGATCTGAGCCACAGGACACTTATATTGGGCAGTGCTGAAGAGGCAGATGTCAGCGTACTGTCTCACTGTGGGGTGAGGGGGTGGTGAAGCAGCCGTGCAGGAAGCTCAGGCTGCTGCCCCGCTGGGACCCCCCCACCCCCCGGGGCTGCATCTTATTCTGGGGTGTGTCCCTGGGGCCAACATGACCAGGAGCCACATGGGCACCCCCCAAACCCCCCTCAATTCCCCTTCTATCACCCTGCTTACCAGAGACTTTGATTTTCTTGATGGTCTTGGTGGAGTTGTTGGTGACGTGGACGTTGACGTTGAGGGGCTCCCCGTGGTAGTACAGCTTTTGAGGGGAGGGGTCCAGTTAGTGCTGTCTGCTGGCACCAGCCTCATGATCAGCGTTCCTCCCACCTGCCCCACACACAGACACCCGGGGTCCTGGCAGCCAGCTTCAGGCCTTGGCCAGGGGGCTGTGCGCGCTGCGGCACCTGTGCCACCCTCCTGCACCCCACCTCTTTGTCCAGGGAAGCCTCTAGATGCAGGGACCGGTCAGACATGAGGAAGTGGCGTGTGGTTTCTGCTGATGGCTGGGGGCCGGGTTTCTCCGGGGCAAATTGCACCTTTCGGATCACCAGCCGCACAGAGTTCCTGGGGGTGGGGAGGAGGGGAGGGAGGGGCCGGTCCTTAGATACCCAGACCCCCACTGCTGGTCTGATGGAGGGGCGGGGGTGCCTGGGGCTCCGGGGAGTGGGGAGGGAAGGGTCAGACCACAGGGGAGCTCACATCCCCTCACCTTTTGTGGCTTTTCTCTTCTAGAGATTTGGCACAGAAGGCTCGGATCTCAAAGTCTACTCCACAGGCCTGGGAGGGAGAAAAGGTCACATCTTACACAAGGCTCCTGACACCACCACACCCTTCCTTCCCTCTTCCCTCGCCTTGGCCTTGGGGGTGGGGGTGGGGGGCTCTTGCCCCATTGCTGTCTGGTGTGAGGCACACAGGGCTGGGGGCTCCGTCCTCTGCCCCTGCCCCCGACACCCAGTCTATTGGGCAGGGCACTGTTCCTGTCTGTGCAAGGTCACCCCCAGCCCCAGGGTCCAGGATCCCCTGTCCTGCCCAGGCTGCTCCCCAACAGCCCCCTCCCGGGGCACCCCCAGCTCCCGCTGGGTCCTGTGCTGTCCGGAGCCCTCAGAGCCATCCCTGCCCTACCTTCCCCGTGTCCTCTGGGCCTGGCTGCAGGGTGACAGAGCAGGGCAGGTTCTGGGGTATCTGTGGCGGAGGCAAGGGGAGGCTTCAGTTCTTCCCAAGAGCCCCCCCCCACCAAAATTTCTCCCAATCCCAACTAAAAGTCTGGAAAAGGAGGTGGGGGGGGGGTGAGAGAGGAAGAAGGAGGGGGGGACCCCAGGGAGGATGCAGAGACAAGGGTGCTGGGTGACCCTGAAGTGACAGGGCAGGGGGGTCCTCATGTTTCTTCCAGATCCATCTGTGACAGATGCCCACCCCCCAAGCTCAGTCCTAGACCCCTTGCCCTGCACAGAGAGGGGCATCCTCACTGTGAAGAAAAATGGGTGGGCATGCTGGCCCAGCTTCCTCAGCAGCCGGTCCTGCAGGCGAGTGGGGGGCTGGGGTGGGTTGGGCCCGGGGGGGAAGGCCTGGTAGGTGGCAATGAACAGGTCTTTGCGGAAGGACAGGCCCAGCACATCCAGGTCCTCGCGGCCATAGCGGAAGGCGCAGGTGAGGGTCACAAACACTAAGAGGGAGGGCAAGGGGGGGGCGGTCAGGACCCCTAGCCCCAGCCCCCCGGCCCCTAGCAGCATCAAAGCTGCCCAAACCCACTTTCCCTTCTGTCCCTGCCCTCCGTGTCCCTGGGGTCGGCTCTCCATGTGTGGGATTGGCCCTCCATGTCCCTGGGGTCGTGTCAGTGCCAGCCCACCCCACCTCCCCAGGCCCCCTCCACCTGGCCAGTACCTTTGCGATCCTTCAAGTAGTCTGGGTCCACGAGCACCACGCCATCTGGGAGGGGGACACACGAGCTCGTTTCCTGCCAGGGCCTCCCCACCATCCCTGGGCCCAGGAGCCTCTCCCCCTCCCAGGGCACCTGCTGCCGCTTTCTGGGCACACTTACCCACAGGATCTACTTTGTCCAGGTGATCCACAAAGTCCCGCTTGCCCAAGTACACAGTGAGCTAAGGGAAGAGGGGCACAGGGAAGATAGGGTGGGAGGTTGGGGGGCATCAGAGCCCTTCAGGGTGCCCGCCCTGCCCCTAGTCCTTCCAGGCTGAAGTATCCTTGGGGTCTCCTCCCAGCGGGCTCAGAAGGGCAGAATAGTGGAGTTTCCCAGGGTCCCCAACCTTGAAGCTCTTCACACCTCTGCCCATAAGTCAGGCAAGTGTGAAGTGTGTATGAGTGGTGGGGCGGGGTAGTGGTGGGACAGGCCACAGGCAGGTCAGCTAGAGAGCAGGGTATGGCCTTGCTGGCTCCCCTCCAGGGGCTCTGGGAGATGCAGGCCATAGCCTGGGGAGCTGCTGACCCTTCCCAGCCCTGGGAAAGCTGGCTCCTCAGAGGGGTACAGCCTAGGGCTCCTGGCTCCTCCCCCTGCATCTTGCGAGGGACACAGACCTTCCCCACCCAGCCCCATGGCTGGCTCAGGTTGAGCGGCCTTTGTGGCAAGGGGCTTCAGGAGGGAAGGAAGTCAGCTCTTAGCTGTCACAGGAAGTGGGGAGCCAGGGGTTGGGGATTGGCTAGGGGCAGGCTGGGCCTTGCAGGGGCCCAGAGAGGAAAAGCAGCCTGGGAGACTCACCTTGCAGTTAGGGCTTGACTTCTTGAAGACCCTAACAAAACAGAAAGGGAAACCCCACTGCATCCCTCAGACTTGGCAGGGACCCCCACACCGGGGACCCCCGTGCTGCCCTGAATGGCAGGGCTCACCCGGGGTTCTGTCTGCAGCCTGTGGGGCCTTGCCAGCCCTACCCCTCCCACTTCTTCCCAGAGGAAGGACACCACAGGTCCTCAATATTCCCAACACAGCAAGGGCACCCCTGCCCCTTGGTTCCACCCTTACTAGCTCCCCTCCTCCTACGGCAATGGCAGGAACCACCCAGGCTCTTCTCTTCTCAGAGTGCAACCCCCCCCCCAGGGGGCCTGAATAGGCAGGTTGTAGGAGTGTCTGTCTCAGACCTGGCCCTGCTTCCATCTTCTCCGGTCTCCAGCTCCAAAGACGGTCTCCAGCTCCAAAGATGGCTGGAGTACCCAGAAGGGCAATGGCCCTGCTTTTGCCCCTAAAATGGTTTCTACTTGTACGCACTACTTACGTGTGACCCTACTCCATTAACCTCCAACTGTCCCCATCCCTGATCCCAGCGGCTTCAGAGCCTCCTTGTCTTTGAAGGCTGAGCTCAGATATCAACTCCTTTAGAAAGCAAATCCAGCCCGGACCCTGGTTACTCCTTTTTTGGGGGAGGAAGGGATGTTCCTGTTACACTGCCTTGTGTTTTCCTGGTGGTGTGACAGCATGCACAGGCTGTGAGCTGTGGATCATCTGAACATCTGCCTCACTAGGTAGACGATGCTTCATTGGAAGCTTTATTCAGTTAAGCACCCCCAGCACGCTGCCTGGAGGCGGGCTGCCACTGACACTGACATGCAACTGGACGATAGAGATGATGACATTGGCTGGCATTTGTTGGGTGAATGCCCCGTGCTCAGCACTGTTTCAAGAGCTTCGTGTGTATTATCTCATTTAATATTCTTAGCAACCCAATGACGGAGGTCCCAATGTTCCTAGTTTCCAAGTGAGGGAACCAAGGCATGAAGGACTGAAGGATTGAGCCTAAGACCCCAGAGGGTGTAAATGGTGGGACTCAGATGACCAGAGGCAATGTGGCTCTGAGCCCATGCTCTCTATTGCTAAAACTTCATATTCTCCTGTCTCTGCAATCGGCATTAAACTTGTTTAATTGCCAGAGCTCCCTGCCCCCACTCCCTGCCCCAACACCCAGCCCTGGAGCTAAAACAATCTCAGCTTGGGCTCTACCCACTGCTGAGAGGGTAGGCAAGTGTCTGGCGACCCCTATGTTCTGGCCACCTGCAGGTTGGACCTTCCCCATCCCAATCCGCTATACCTCAGTGGCCATCACTGGGCAGAGTCATCGGATAGTAGACAGTGAGGTCCTGCCAACTAGGCCATCCTTCCTCCATCCCTCCCCCCACCCCCCCCCACCAGTTCTGCTCTAACAACTTCACTTGCTGCTTCTTCCCAGAAGGCCAGGCTGTCCAAAGGTCATGAGGCAAAGGGTATGGGGGTCCCCAGGTATCGCGACCTAATGAAGCAGAGTAAACGTTGATAATGATGGTAGCTACAATGAGCACCACCTCTTGTCCCAAGCTGGGGGCGGACAGCTATGGCTTCATCCAGCTCTCTTTCCCTTTTGCTTCTAGTTTTCCTTTTTTCCCAGGGTTTCTCCTATTAGGAAGAAAGCCACTGGACTATAGTTTTGGGGTAACTGCCCCGGAGCAGCTGCAGGGTGACCTGCCCTTAGGAGCCTCAGCTGGCCAAGGAGGCAGAGTGTGGGGGTGCCCAGAGGTGCCTAGTGAAGGGGCTGGAAGCAGCAGACGTTCTCTCCATTTCCTGTGGCCCAGAATTAGATGGGGGTGGCAGGAATTATGCCAAGTCAGCAGTACCCTTCTGGTCCATCCATCCTCCTCCCTGAACCACATAACGGAAATTGGGGGCCTCCCTCAACTCAGCAACTTCCCCTTTCTTGGGGGTGTTATAAGCCCTAATCCAGGCCAGCAGTCCTGCCTCTGATCATCTCTTTCTATTATGACTCGACTTGAGGCTCAGAAACCTGGGTTCTCCTATTCTGGGGAGCGGTGGGGCTGATAGGATAATGTTTTGCAGAAAAAGAGGCATCTGGGGACCAGGGCCCAGTTCCTGATCCCTTCTGGATAGAGGCATAGTGCCCCAATCTTTTCCTCCTTTGCTCCTGCTCCCCAGGGACTCAGGCATTCACCCACTATCCCCCTGGGGGTGTTGGCCCACAACAGGAAGTGGATTTTGCTAGAGACCAAAAAAGAGAACTCAGGGTATCAGTGGAAGGAAGGAGCCTCGATTGCACAGAAAACATCCGGGGAGTGGATGGCAGATACTGTCTCCCCTCACCTCCGGGAAGAGGGGTAAGGCCCCGAATGGAAGTGGGGGGTCGTCATGCACTCTGCTCCCCCAAGATGAAGCTGTCGCTCCTAGCAACCTGGGGGAAGGCAGAAGTTTGGAAGCAGAGCCACCTGGCCCTTGGGACAGCCCGACCGCCTGTGGGGTATTGGCCAGGAGGCTCTCCCGCAGCTCGGCACGAGTCTAGGGGGATCCCCTCCCAGCATCCAGCCTTCCCATACCCGACCCCTAGGGGCGGCCACCTGCTCCTCCCTCCGCCCCTGCATCGCAGCCTACACCGGAGAACCCGGTCGTCCGGCCCCCACATCCCTGCGGGAACCCAGATGCCGCTTTCCTGCTCCCCTCCCGCCCTCGCCGTCTGCAAGGGCCCCACATGCGTCCCCCTCATTATCCTCGAGGACCGACGC
Source organism: Nyctereutes procyonoides (assembly GCF_905146905.1). NCBI lineage: Eukaryota > Metazoa > Chordata > Mammalia > Carnivora > Canidae > Nyctereutes > Nyctereutes procyonoides. The sequence continues at coordinate 57,772,542 of NW_026575140.1, read as the reverse complement.
GCGCGGCCCCAGATGGCTGTCCCCCCGGGGACCCGGCCCCCCGGTCCTCTCCCCCGGTGTCCTCGTCCCAAGACCGCCCCGGCCCCCGCCCCGCCGCCCACGTCCCGCCGCGGGGCCCCACCTCCCTTACCTGGTGCCCGGTTTCTCCCCCATGGTGCGCGCGCCCGCCCGGTTCGCGGCTGCTCGCAGCCTCCCCGCCTGCCGCCGGGTGCCTGCTCCTCCCCGCGCCACTGCGCACGCGCGCCCTCCGCGCTCGCTCCCTCCTCCGCCCCTCGAGCCCCCTCCGATCCGGGGGAACCGGGGCCAGAAGCGTCAGCCCCGACCGCGCGCGCCGCGCCGACTGGCTCCGCCCCCGTGCCCGCCCCGCCGCGGCCCCGCCCCGCGCTCCCAAGGGGTCCCTCCGGCGCGCGCGGTCCCCGGGGCCTGCTCTGCCCGCCCATCTCTCCGCCCCTCCGCGCCCCCGGCGGGAACCGATTGGGCTCCCCGGAACCGAGGTGCCCGCCCGCCGGGAGGCGAGGGCCCGGTGATTGGCTCCCTGCGGCCAGGGCGCCTCGGGGGTACCCTCCCCTTTGTTTGCTTTTTCGGAGGCGGTGGGGGCTACGCGGGCGGTGGAAGCGGAGGAAGGAGCCCCGGCGCGGTGTGGGGAGGATGCGGGGATGCACACGTGGGGGAGGAGCCCCAGCTGCGTGCTCGCTCCGGCTCGCGCGCCGCTCACCACAGGGCTCTCAGCCTCCGTCGGCTCGTCCGTCCGCTTCCTTACTGTGGTGTGTCAGCTCCCTCTGCTGTCTGTCCCACATCTGCAGGGTTGCTTGCCTGGGTTCTCTGACTATCCATCTCTTCCATCTGCTCTCATCACAGCCGGCATCCGTCCATGCATGCGTGCATCCGTCCATGCACCTATGCTCCCGTCTATGCATGCATCCGTCCATCTATCCATGCATCCATGCCTATTTCGTGTTAGTCACTGTTCTAGGCGATAGGGACACAGACACGAATTCCCAGGGCCCCTGCTTTCTAGGACACTTTGGGAGACACATAAAACAGGTCTTATGATCCCAAGAATACTAAAGTGGAGGTATAACCCAGAAGGCAAAGCAACTACCAGCGCTTAACTGGGGCAAGGGCGGAGGGAGGGTACGCAGTCCAGAAGAGGAGACATTTGAGGACAATATTTCTAAGGGTGGCCAGAGGTTGAGAAAAGGTATTGCAAAGCCAGAGAAAGGCAAGTCGCGTCCTCTTCCGAAGAGTTTGTGGGGTTCCACCGCAGGAGAGGTGAGGTGGAGAGGGGGGCTGGAACAGTGTGAAGGATTTCGCATAGCAGGTGAAGGGACAAGGTCTTCTGCGGAGCAGGATGTGTGAATCCAGTTAAAGAATGGCACGGTGAGATTTCTCCTTCAGGAGGATAATCCTGGGCAATGTGGATGGTGGAGAGAGTGGGGCGAGGCTGTCGAGGCTAAAACTAAAGAGGAGAAGAGAGGCCAGGCGAAGGAGCCATTTCTAGGGCAGAGTGGATGGGATGGGGAGAGGATGATGGGTGCCTGACATTTCTGAACTTAAGGAGCTAAGGTATTTCTCCTTCTTGCACGTCTTTTCCCATCCTCCCCGTCTTTCCCACCCAAATGAACTAACTTCACATTTATCCCCCCACTGTTCCATTTGCCAAAAAATGACAGTCTCTGGGATAATCTTTAACGTTCAAACAGAGGCAGTTCTGTCACCACCTCTTAAGCTCACCCTTCATCCCTTTCAAGCTTTTGATCATGCATTTCTTTTAGACTCATGAATCACGATGTCAAAGGGTCATGACCAGAAGGTAATGAGATACACCTTGCTACATATCTAATGTGATTTTGGAACTGAAAGGTAGTGATCTGTGTGGCATGAATGCTATGTGTTAAAAGAAGCTAATATAAAGACAATTTTAGGAATATGTTGAAGAAGGCTAGAAAGAATGAAAGAGGTACACCAAATACTAGGTGGGAAAAACCATCATTATAAAGATGTCGTTTCAGGCGCCTGGGGGCTCAGTTGGTTAAGCATCTGCCTTCGGCTCAGGTCATGATCTCAGAGTCCTGGGATCAAGTCCTACATTGGGCTCCCTAGTCCACGGGGAGCCTGCTTCTCCCTCTCCCTCTGCCTGCTGCTTCCCCTGTGTGCACATTCTCTCTCTCTCTCTAATAAATAAATACAATCTTTAAAACAAATTAAGATGTTATTTCTCTGCAAATTGTCTATAATTTTAGCACCATATCAAAGTAGCAATGGGAGGCTGGTCCAAGGTAGTAGGTTATCTCAAGTGATAGTTCACAGTTACAGATCGAACTCCTTTCTACTCTTTCCCCCATCCTCACTACTGCACCTGACTAGTCCTTAAAAATAAATAACAATGGGACTTTTTTTTGGGGAGAGGAATTTGATTCTAACCAATCAGAAGAATCAACTTACAAGGATAGCCAGAAAAATTCTGATAAATAAGAATAAAGTAAGCATTTGTCTTAACTGATAATTTATGTTACACTAATTAAAATTATGTTATTGGTGAGATAATACTAGATAGAGCAGTGAAATAGGGAGTCCAGATATAGACTCACAGTATAGCATTTCAAGTCAATGAAGGAAGAATGGCATATTCACTAAATTGGGGTGAGACAGCTGGCTATTCATTTGGGAGAAAAAAGTTATGTTTCCATATCTTATGCCTTAAAATAAATTCCAGATGGGTTAAGGATCTAAACGCATGGAATACAACGATAAAAGCATTAGGAAAAAAAAAAAACAGGAAAAACAAAACAAAACAAAAAACAAAACAAAACAAAAAAAAAAGGAAAAAAAAACAGGAAAATATTTTTATAATCCTGGAGGTTAGGAAAAGCCTCCTAAGACATCAAATGCCAGGGTTTGCACTTTAGAGTATTTACCATGTGCCAAACATTGCTCCGGGCACTTTACAAATACAAATTAACTTAATACAGCTCTATGCATTAAGGTTTTATGATTATCCCTTTTTTTAAAAAATTTTTTATTTATTTATGAAAGAGAGAGAGGCAGAGACACAGGCAGAGGGAAAAGCCGGCTCCATGCAGGGAGCCCGACACGGGCCGAAGGTGGCGCTAAACCGCTGAGCCACCCGGGCTGCCCATAAGGAGCCCTCTTAAAGGATGGGAAGAGGGTATTAATCACAGAGAATAAAAGAATAATGTCTCCAGGCAGAAGTAGCAGCGTATGCAAAGGTTCTGCGGTAGGAATGGGCTTGCTGTTGGATAGAAAGAAGGCTATTTTGGCTCAAGGACAGGGAAAGACAAGGAACCTGAGAGAACATGTCCAGGTCGGAGAGCTGCCTATTGTTAGATCACCCGGATCCTAACAGCCAAGGCAAAAAGGTGGGACTTCATTCACATATTTGGAGGCCACTGAAAGGCTTTAAGCGAGTGACAAGAAGTGACTTACACTTGTAAAGACCACTTTGGTTGCTTTGCAGAGAAGGGACGACACAAGGCCAAGAGGGAAGCCATATGAAGAGGCCATTATAAGGGGCCAGAAGCGAGAATGCTGGCCAGGACCACAGGGTCATGGGAAATGGAGAAAAAAATAGCCTTACGGGGTTAACGCCTTTAGGACTTGAAGACGGACTAGACAGAGGGGTAGGCAGAGAGGCATAGACGGGGGTGACCCTCAGACTGGACTTTCCTCCAGCTCAAATGATCAAATCATCCCTGTGCACCGAGGTACGCAGAGCGCGGTGCTGGAGGTCAGTCCAGGTTATGTGATCCAGTGGAGCAGCCGCAGGCGTGCAGCGTGCTTGCACCGCGCGGGCTGCAACTTCCAAGAGGAGCGCGGAGACGCGGCGGTGCACAGGCCGGAGCAGCGCCCGCCCCCATCCCACGTGCCCGCGGGTGTGTGCACAGCCCCGGCGGGAGAGACGGCCCCGCGCCGGGGGAGAGCTGGGGAGCACAGGCCGGGCTGTCCGGGCCGAGCAGCCGGTCTTCACGCACACGCCGCCCGAAGCGCGGACGCGAGACGGATTCCGCCGCTGAGGGCGCCTTTTGTCCGTCCCACGTGGTGCACCGCCCGCCAGCGCATGCTCCTTCCCGCCCGCGCCCGGAGCCCCGCCTCCCGCCTCCCAGTGCGCAGGGCCGAGGCCCCCTCCTCACGCCCCCTCCCCAGCAGGCGCCGGTCGCCGTGCGTTTGCGTCATCGCGCCACGCCGCTGCCGGAGCCCGGGTGAAGATGGCGGCAGCCGTTCTGAGTGGGTCCTCGGCGGGCTCCGCGGCTGGGGTTCCCGGCGGGGCCGGGGGTCTGTCGGCGGTGGGCTCGGGCCCGCGTCTCCGCCTGCTGCTGCTGGAGAGCGTGTCCGGGTTGCTGCAGCCGCGCGCGGGGAGCGCCGCGGCGCCCCTGCATCCCCCGGTGCGCTCAGCCCCGCACTTGCCCGGGCTCATGTGCCTCCTGCGGCTGCATGGGACGGTGGGCGGGGCCCAGGTGAGTGCGGCCGGTGTGCCCTGGGCTGTGCGGGGAGGGCGGGGGGCGGGGTCGTGGGGCGGGGAGAGCAGGGGCTTCCCCCGGACCCCGTGTGGGTCTGGACCCCATTCATCGCGCCGGCGGAAACCCAGGGCGGGGGGGGAGGTGCTAGTTGCTCGGCCGCCAGGCTCTTGGTAGTCACGCAGGAGTGGGTTCGAGTCCAGGCCCCGCCGCTCCCTGGGTGGACGGTCCCCCCTCCCCTCCCCCACCTCGCGTGTCCGCTGTGGGGATTGTTTCGACTGAGTGGATGGACGTAGGCGACAACTACTGGCTGAGCTGTTACCGAGGCTCATCCCCGGGCGCTCCGCTCACGATTCCGATGGCGGTGAGCGCGATGTCTTGAAACACTGAGAATCGCGCCGTAGGGACGCCAGACCTGACCTGAGGATTGCAGAGGTCTTCTTGCACTGGAGATGAAGCTGAGACACACCCGCCCCTCCTCGCCCCCACTTTCTCCGGGCGGGTAAGGGTTGGCTAGGGAGGGAAACGGGACAAGCTCATGTGAGAAGGGTCTGTGGTAGGAAGGAACTGACAAGAAGGGCATTGCGTGTGGGGCTCAGACGTGGCGAGGCTGCTGGGGTGGGCGCGCGGTGCACCGTCATGCACGGCTTCGTAGACTGGCTTAGGAGGGGCCGTTTGGGTTATATGCTGGGAGAAGAATCCAGCATCCCTTCAGTTGTGCAAACTAGAAACCCAGATGTCATCTTTTTATTTATTTATTTATTTATTTATTTATTTATTTATTTATTTATTTATTTATTTATTTATAGAGATGCTGTTTAGTTAGAGAACGGGCAGTGGGGAGGGGCAGAGGGAGAGGGAGAGGAAGAAGCAGACTCCCCGCTGAGCAGGGAGCCCGATGCAGGACTTGATCCCAGGACCCTGGGATCATGACCTGAGCTGAAGGCAGATGCTCAACCTACTGAGCCACTGGGCTCTCCTCAGATGTCATCCTAAACATGTTCTTGCTCTCCTATGCCCTGTTGATTTTATCGTCCGTGTAGCTTTCAGATCTGCCTGCCCCTTTTCCATATCCTTCCCCCCCTCCCCCGCTCCCAGGGGAAATCACTGATTGTAAGAACACATGGCCAGTGCCACATTATGTTGTCTAAGGGTGGGTGCTCTTGTAATAGCTCCTCTCTGCTTCCTCTCCTAACCCCCCAATCTTACCCAATCCTTCAATATCCATATACATGAGATCTTTGTCCAGTTCTTGTTACCGGGACCTTCCCAGTGTTGTGCTTCCTTCTGGGAAGAGGGTTGTCCCAACCTGCTGTGCGATTCTCTGATCTTAGCCCCAGATTTATCAGGGACAGTCTCATGGTTGATACTGACATTACTTCTCACTATTGAGGGTGATGGAATGGTACCTCTGCTATCTCAGCCCATTTTGGGAAGCGGGAGCTGATTATGCATTTTTTTTTTTCCTAATCCTCCTCTCTTAATGCACATGGGTTTAGGTATTTCTGAAGTACTGTCTATTCTGCCCGTACTGGTGTGGTTTCTCTCATCCCTTTCAAGTTTTCCCTCTTTCCTCAAGGCAAGCTCATGAACTTAATGTCTTAGTTTTTTCCTTCAAGTGCCTAAGCCTAGTAGAATTCTGAGCAAAGCTAAAGGTGATGTGGGAAACTAGACTCCCCCTTTAATATTGCCTGTGCCACATTTTGGGGGCATATCCTTTTTAAAAAATATTTTATTTATTTATTAGAGAGTGAGAGAGAGCACAGGCAGGGGGGGACAGCAGGTGGAGGGAGAGGGAGAAATAGACTTCCTTTTGAGCAGGGAGCTCAATGTGGGGCTCAATCCCATGACTCTGAGATCATGACCTGAGCCAAAGGCAGATGCTCACCTAGCCACCCAGGTGCCCCATCCTCCCTTTTTTCTTGCTAGTGTTTCTCATATTGGATCCTTTGTACATGGTACCGTCTGGAGAGCTTTCTTAGCTTCTCCAAACATTTCATTCAAACACTTGTTGAGTGTCTGTTGTGCATTAGCTGTTGTGTCTCGCCTCTAGGTAGATACTAAGGCATAGTCTTTTTTCCCTTGGAGAATTTCTGGGCTAGTGGAGATGAGGAATGAAAGTAAGTAAATAGGCTTGGAGCTTATTGGAAACACAAATAGATCCGTTGATTAGGCTGCCTGTTTAGGCTGAATCACCAACTTGCTTTCCTGCAGGTACTGTAAGCTCTAATTCCACTGTGAGACTGGATCCATTCACAGTTTCTGGCGTGGGCTATAGCAGGTCTCCTGACTTGTCTCCCGGTTCTGGCACAGCAGCTGGAGTAAGCTTTTTAAAGTAAAATTCTATTCCGTTTGCTGTCTTTTAAAAATCCTTCAGTAGCTGGGCTTTCTTGGTTTCAGGCCTTTACACTTACTGTTTTCTCTTTGGGATCCTTCCCTGTACTGCTTCCTTGCTTCTCACAAAAATCTTTTCAGTTCTGTGCTTATTTGTTACCGCCTTTGGGAAACCTTTCCAAACCACCTATGATTAGCTGTCCTTCCTTTCTTTCCCTTTTTTTTTTTTTTTTAACCCTTTAAAGATTTTATTTGACAGAGACCGCACCAGCAGGGAGAGTGGGAGCAGGGGAGGGAGAAGCAGGGCTCCATGATGCTGTGCAGGGCTTGATGTGGGGCTCAATCCCAGGACCCCGAGAGCATGACCTGAGCCGAAGGCAGAAGGCTTCACTGACTGAGCCACCCAGACGCCCCTCGCTGCCCTTTCTTATACCATATTCAAATGATGTATTTATTTGTTTCAGGTAGATATGTATATATGTACAATCTCCTTCCCTCACACCTATACAGCTAGGCTCTGATTTAAATCTTGGAATTGTCTTTGCCTCTTCTCTGGAATTCCCCGCCATGTTCTGTTTATTACCACATCCCGTGGGCTGTACCTTCAGGACAGATCCTGAATTTGATGCTCTGTGTGACCAACATCACCACGCAGGTGAAGCAGTACCCATCCCCTGGCTTCCTCCTGGCTGCATCCACCTCCCAGCAAGCGGCTCAAGTGTTGTGGGTGAATTTAAAACAATTTAAGTTAGATAATATCACTTCTCTGCCCAGTTCTCTTTCCTCCATGGCCTTTATCTTATAAAGAGTACAAGTCACCCGTTGCTCACACGACTCTGAGGGCTCTGGCCTTGTGCTTGGGACCTCCCTCGGCCTCTCGCTTCTTCTTCTCTAGCGATGGTTTGCCTCCTTGCTGTTCTTTAGCATATCTGCAGAGTAGTGCAACTGTCACTATGACCAATCTGGCTTATCTTTATTATTAGTATTTTTAAAGTTTTTTTTTTCTTTTTAAATTATGAAAGAGACACACAGAGAGAGAGGGAGAGACACAGGCAGAGGGAGAAGCAGGCTTCCTGTGGGGAGCCCAATGTGGGACTCGACCCCAGGGCCCCGGGGTCACACCCTGAGCTGAAGACAGACGCTCAACCACTGAGCCACCCAAGCAAGCGCCCTTAAAGAGTTTTTTTTTTAAAAGATCCTATCTATTTGACAGAGAGAGCACAAGTAGGCAGAGTGGCAGGTGGCTGGAGAAGTGGGCTCCCTGCTGAGCAGGGAGCCTGATGTGGGGGCTCAATCCCAGGACCCTGGGATCATGACCTGAGTGGAAGGCAGACGCTTCACCCACTGAACCCTTCCCCATGTGCCCTTGTATTTTGTTTTTCATTCACCAGTTGGTGGTGGGTACTCAGATTGTTTCTACGTTTTGGCTGTTGGGGATAATGCCGTGAAGCTCCTTGTATGTCCTTGTGAGAACACAGATTTTCAGTTCTCTTGGGCGTGTATTCAGGAGTGGAAGCACTGGGTCGTGTGGTGACCGGATGACTTTTGGGGGAGCTGCCAGACCATTCCATGGTGGCTGTGCCGTCTTACATTCCCATCGACAGGGCATGCAGAGAGGAATGTGTCTTGCTGTCACTGCTCAAATGGCCCTTCAAGGGAGGGCTTTGGTGGCTTTTCCCCATGAAATACAACCTCCCTCCTTTCCTTCGTGAGTTTGCTTTAGTCCACCCCGTGGCACTTAGCACTGTGCAACGTACTGTGTGTTTGGCCCTTTGTTTATTGTCTGTCTCCTTTACGTAGAATGCAGGCTCCCTGGCACCTAAAACAATGTCCCATGTGAAGTAGATGCTGAATAAACATTGAATCAGTGGATAAATGTTTCTCTTCACGAGAGCAGGGATCTTTTTATTTTATCCAGCTCTGGGTTCCTTCATTTGACCCCGTGCATAATGTGTTTGTTGGGAGAAGGAGTGATGAGCACGTTTAGGGAGGTCCAGGGGCCATGGGAGGATGTGGCCTCTCGGGGGATGGAGGGCTCCCTCGTGGGAGGGTCGAGGAGAGGAGGAAACCTGTGCCGGGGCTCCCAGATTGGGAGGGGAGGAGGCTCTGGCTGACTGGGGCTGTATTGGCATTGACTGGAGCTCTCAGGAAGCCATGAACAGGACGAGGAGGGTCTGGGGGTGAAGGAAGAGGGTGACAGGTAAGGTCTGCGTCTGTCCAGTGAGCACGTATGCTATCTGCTCTGTGTGTTGGGCGCTCTCTGGCCGCTGGGATGAGTTGGGCTGTCCTCCAGGTGGCACTAACTTGGTGGGTGGAAGGTGGGCTGAAGGGTCAGGAGGATGGGCCTGGAGGAAAGCCTGAGGCACATGTCAGCTGCTGAAAACAGAGCCTCAGGCCCCACGGGGGGTGTTACTCCAGCAGAGGCTTCAGGGAATGGCCCTTCCTTAGATCCTAGTCCTGACCCGACTCCTTCCCTGTCTTTTCCATCAGAACCTGTCTGCCGTCGGAGCGTTGGTGGGGCTCAGCAATGCGCGGCTCGGTTCCATCAAAACTCGGTGAGTCTTGAAGCTTCTTTTTTCTCCAGGAGGAAGTTTCCTTAAGAAGTGGGCTGTCCCTCTGTCCATCCATCCATCCATGTCAGCACCCCAGGCACTCGAGAGACTTCTTGGTTCAGGGGTTGGACGGTTTTGTTTCCATGGGGTGTGTTGGGGTGAGCCCTTGAGTTGTCCCACTTGGGATCACCCCTTTCCTTGCTGCCCACACCTCACGCCGAGCCCTCCAGGCACTTTGGGCGTTAGAACACACTGAGGATGTGGAGGTAGCCTCTGCTCCCATCCAGAGAGAGTACCAGAGCAGTGTCCAGCTTTCTCTGGAGCAGGGCTGCCACTGTGCCATCACTTGCTGCTCTCTTGTCAGGTTTGAGGGCCTGTGTCTGCTGTCCCTGCTGGTGGGGGAGAGCCCCACGGAGATGTTCCAGCAGCACTGTGTCTCCTGGCTTCGGAGCATTCAGCAGGTCCTGCAGGTAGGGCTTAGGGCTTCTTGCCTTGCCCCCACACCCCGGCTTGTCCTGGATGTTCCGGACATGGAGTTCTGAGGACAGGGTCATGAGAGGCCACGTCCTGACCACAGGGAACGTGAGCTTCAGATGCAAACATTGTTTTAAACTTCTTGATATTTTTATCCTGAGGGTTATTTGACCTTTCTCATACTGCAACCACTGACTGATTTCACTTCCTTGCTAGCTTTTTTGAACAAGCAACATCTCAAAAGTTCCTTTTTTCAGGTGCTTATATTTATTATCTTTTTTTGCCATTTCTTTCTTTTTCTTTTAACGTTTTCGTGTTTTTGTTTTTGTTTTTTTTTTAAACTCTTAAATCCTCTGGTGACCTCCCCACTTAGTTCTTCAGCAAGAATGTTCTGAGCTATCAGGGGAACAATGGTCAAGGGGCTGTGGACCCTGCTCATATGGTGCTGAGCGCATGGGTTGGGGAACTTTACATGAAGTAAATGTTTGCAGGTAGCAAATTAGAAACCAACAATTTTATTCAGAAGATACATCACATAAACCATTCCCTAGTGGTTTATTCCAGGTAGCTGGTATTCCTATTTTCAGAAGACATTCAGAGCTGATCAATGAATCATACTTATGTGGCAGCAGGTTGTATAAAGTTGTTTTTCTTTAGTAGTTTCTTTGTAATAGAGCTTCTGTTTCCGTTTCCCTGCAATTGGAGCATTATAATTATCCATGTTGCTCTTGCAGTTTCTTGTCCTTTATTCACATACGTTAACAGCTCTCAGCCAGTTTTAGTCAGCCTCTGAATTTTTGAGCTACTGAAAACTTACCCAGATGGTTACACTGAGTAGGTACCCAGGGCCTCAATGTGATCAGAATTCTGTCTATTCAGAAATTCCCTAAATTATGCTGCTGATGGTGAGTTATTTTGCGTGTCATCTCCATATGGCTCCTTTTATTTCCTCGTCAAGATAATCGAAGGTAGTTTTCTATCCTGTCTTTTTATTGTTGAAGTGCAGTTGACAACGCAGTGTTTTGTTAGCGTCAGGTGTCCAGCAGCTCCAGGGTTCAGTGGGTCCAGCTTGGGGATGCAGATAGGTAATGTTTTAGGCTTTGCAAACCATGTATGGTTTCTGTTGCATTTTGTTTCTTTTTTTTTCTTTTCCAGCCTTTTAAAAATATAAACCTCATTTCTAGCTTGTGGGCCATGCAAAAACAGGCACCCACAGACTATACAGTTTGCTGATCAAACTAGTGGAAGAGACTTGGCTTGAATGATTGTATGATGAGGCACCTGGCCCGGCTCAGGCTGTAGAGCGTGTGCCTCGCAACCTGAGTCGTGAGTTCCAGCCCCAGGCTGGGCATGGAGCCTCTTTACAAATAGAATAAGAATGCACAGTGAGTGTGAGATGCCCTGCAGCCAGTATTGTGAAGGTAAAGGACACTGTTCTCAGAACATGTCCCAGAGAATGGGAGCCATGCTGGGCTGTTGTGGGCAGTTTTATGAGCAGAGCCGGTGGTTCAGGCTTTTCAGGGTAGATTGGGCTAAGGACGTGTTCTAAGTGTGCAAAAGCCCTGAGAGGAGTTTGCCCCATTCGGAGAATTATAAGCAAGCTGGTGTGGCTAGGTGGGGTTAATGAGATGTGACTGGAGGGGGAGGGCAGAGGTGGGGACCAAACCATGTGTGGCGTGTGAAGGAGCTTGGTTTTTATTCTTGGAACACAGAATTCATAGAAGGTGGCTCTTTTTTTGTTTTTGTTTTTGTTTTTAAAGATTTTCTTGATTTATTTATTCATAAGAGGCACAGAGAGAGGAGCAGAGACACAGGCAGAAGGAGAAGCAGGCTCCCCGTGGGAAGCCGGATGAGGGACTTGATCCTAGGACCCCAGGATCACGACCTGACCCAAAGGCAGATGCTTAACTCCTGAGCCACTCAGGTGTCTCTTCTTTGAAGATTTTAATCATTCACTTGAGAATGAGTGCTCAAGCAGGGGATCCGTAGGGAGAGAGCTAAGGTGGGGTTCCAGACTGGGCCGGGACCCTTGCCTGTCCCTGGGCTTCCAGTGTATGTGTGTGTGTGTGTGTGTGTGTGTGTGTGTGTGTGAGTGACAGTGGCCGCGGTGGAGGAGGTGTGAGTGGAGGGGCCCGCCCCTCCACTGACTGCACATGGATGTGGTGGGGATCCTGGGCAGTTTCTCACTTTCTTGCTCGTTTCATCACCACACAGCCTCTGGTCCAGCAGGAGGTATGTGCCGACTGTTTTCTGTAGTACGTGGCGATTTTCCAGGGACCTCGGATTTCTAAGTCCAAATCGTATTTTTCTCCGTGAGTCCAGGGTGGGTCTGACGCGGGCAGAGGTCAGCTTGGTGACCTGGGCAGTTGCATTGTGGCTGAGGCTTTTTCAGGGTGAGAAGTGCTATTCTACATTCCTCCAGGGGCCACGGCACGGGAGCATCAGGGGCTTGACATCCTCTGAGTAGTCAGATAGTCATATCTGAAAGGCATGGCTTTGTTTCTTTCCTTTCTGAACAGATTTCAGGACACCCAAGTACCTGTGATACTGAGATATAGACACATGTTCTTTGTGTCCACAGACATGCTTCTTTAGGCACCCAGCCTGGCTGGTGCACTTTGCTTAGTGGATTTGTGGGCAGCGGTGACATGAACTGTGGTGTTTCTCAAAAGCCCCATGTGGCTCTGTGTCTTGTGCTGCCTTCTCTTGGTGACCCCAGAGGCGAGGTTGGCCTCACAGGTGTTGTTTCAGTCCCAGGACCCACCCCCCACAATGGAGCTGGCCGTGGCCGTGCTCAGAGACTTGCTCCGGTATGCAGCCCAGCTGCCTACGCTCTTCCGGGACATCTCCATGAATCACCTCCCCGGCCTTCTTACCTCCCTGCTGGGCCTCAGGCCAGAGGTGAGACTCTCCTGGGCCCCCAGTGCTTCCCCTCTGTTGGACCGGGGCAGGGGGAGGGCCGAGGGATGGTGGGGGTAGGGGCTCTCCGTCTCGGCCTTGGTGCTGTGGCCTTACCCTCTGCTTGGCCCATAGTGTGAGCTGTCGGCGCTGGAGGGAATGAAGGCCTGCATGACCTACTTTCCTCGGGCTTGTGGGTCTCTCAAGGTAAGTGTTCACAGGATCTCCTCCTCCTGGTGGGGGCGGGGGCCTTGGTAGCTGTCTTACCTCTGACCCCGTGGGCGCCCCCCCCCCCCAGCAGCCCTCTGCCGAGCACACAGCCACCTGTTTGCGTGGGTGTGATAGTGCCACCTTGTTGTAGCACTTACACGCACCCTCACTTCATGCTCACCAATAAATAAAAGGACTTACCTGAGATCGGTGAAGTTTGGAACCTATGTGCAATGCCAAAGCTTGGGCTTTTAACCCAGGACCCCTTCCCTTTCTGCCCGTTTGCCTTCCGTCCTTGTCCTGCTTTAACTCTGTTTCTAAAGCCCTCGTAGTTTCCTCCAGGAAGCCTTCTTAACTTACTTCTTCCCTGTCAGTGTGTATTCCTGACTAGACTCTGTCCGTCATAACCCACACAAGGTGGCTGTACCGAGAAGCTGTCTCCGGTCAGCATGGGCAGGGTGCGGGTGGTCAGGCTAGAGGGGAGGTCAGCAAGGGGGGTAGAGCTTCTTGTTCCAGGACGTGTAGTCACAGAGAGCCCTTGGGAACCGGCGCATTGTTGGCGGTGTAACTGGGTGCCAGTGAGGACCTGCGAACCCTGGGGTTCTGTAGGTGATCGTTGCTGTTTGACAGACCATTGGGCTGGGCTGGGAGCACCGAAGCTGTGGAGGGTGGGAATCTGTGGCAAATCTGCAACCTCTTGTGTCTGCTGGCGACTGTCAGAACGACGATTTAAAGGGGAGCTTGCCATCCCAGGTGTGTGGAAAGTAGGTCACGGTTCTGTGATCAAGTCAAGACAGTAGATGAAAGGGAAAGAGAACGATGGTCAGGAGGGACCCACTGTGTGCCCAGGCACCGAGCCGAGGGTCTCAGACCCGGCATCTCACGTTATTGTCATGGGGGTTCTGGGGACTTGATGTCAGTGAACTAAGGAGGACACAGGCCCAGAGCAGCGTCACTCCCTTCACCCCAGCTCACAGACCCAGTGGTTCTAAAGCCACGACGTGGCCTGGGTCTGTTCGCCCCTCAAGCCTGTGTTCCTCCCACTAAACCGGACTCCCTAGAATCTCTTAAGAATGTAGCCTGGATGAGCCAAAGGGCTAGCACATGGATGCCACGCAGATGCCATGCGGATGTCACACGGTTGCCGCACAGATGCTGGTTCTGATCGCTTGTCTTTGGCCAGAGGAGTGAGAGCCAGACATGGAGCCCCACGGGCGGGCGTGCTGGGACCTGGGAGGCATGTCTGCGGGGACTTGAGTGGTGGGTCCCGCAGATACTAGAACAGCCTGGAGTGCACGCTATTCCTTGGTGGACATGGGGTCGGGTCCTTGTTGGTCTGTGTAGTCACCAGAATATGTAAACGACGGGTAGTAGAACCTTCAGGTTCAGGGCAAGGTTTTGTCAAGGAGGCCATTGGAACAACTCAGATTTTACTCCAGTTGAGTAAGGGTATGGTTTTAAGTGCAGGGTTTAAGTTTTAGTAAGTTTAGTAGAATCCACTGTTCTTCTCAAACCAGTGAGCTGCTGGGGCTACACAGACTGCATCTCTGTCCCTGAGCCGTCTGTGGTCAGAGGAAGAGGTCTTCCTGCAGGGCTCTGCGTTGGCTCAGGTCCCCGTGGGCTTCTCTGTGTCTGCCCACACTCCCTAGTCCCTGCCTGTGAGGCACAGGGGGAAATGGTGTCACGGCCTGGGCAGGATTTGGAGAGTCGAGGACACTGAGGTGCCCAGTGAGCGCTGAGGGGAATCCATCTGAGTCACCGCCTCTGCCCAGACTGGGGCTTCGTGAAGTTTGGGCCAGAATTTTGAGGGCCCTTCCAAGGCTGACAGCAGGACTTGGAGGTGTTGGTGCAGGGCACACATGCCTTTTCCTTGCTGAGAATAGAGCATTCTCTGGAGGGCTTCGCTCCGTCCGCTGCTTGGGCTTTGTCGGCTGCCAGCATGTTGGTGCAAATCCGTACAGGCTCTGGGGTGGCGCGGATCTGGTGGATTGTGCAGCCGGGACTGAGGAAACTGCTAGGTGTCACCTGCAGTGTCTGTGTGGCTTGTCCCTGAAGCTTCGGGACAATGGTGGTCTTCCTCCTCTCGAATGATGTGCTGCAGAGCTCCAGGGCTATGAAGTCAGTCCTGCAGAGGCTCCACCCTTGCCGAGTGGACGAGAAACTCCACGGAGCAAGACGCTGTGGCCATGTGGGTGTGCATGTGTTTGCATGCATGAGCCCTTGCTTTGGGGTGCCTTGTGGGGCCCTGGGGGCAGACCTATGCTCCAGGCCATGCTCAAGTTTGCGCTGCAGACTTCGGGGAGCGGGAGCAGAAGGGGACCTTGTACTTGGGCCTTAGGCGGCTCTCTAGGAGAAGTCTTCCTCAGGGAAGCAGGTGATCAGGACACCTGTGGGCCGCGACTGTTTTTGGGTTGAGGTGTTCCGAACACTTGCACGTTGGACTTGAAAGTGCCCTCCTGGTCCTCTGGGGAGTGGTCCCCCCCCCTTGCACCCTGGGATTGGCTAGATTGTCACTTGGCTGGGGGGTCAGCGATCCTCAAGGGTGATGTGGGAAACCCCACGCATTTCCCCCCACAGGACAGGTGGGAGGGAGGCCCGGGAGCTTCTCTGGAAGCACCTGTCATGGGCCTGATGCCTCGGCCTATGGTCCCTCTGCAAGTTCACCCCTGCATGTGAGATGCCTCCACGAGTCACTGCTTTCTGGGCTGGGACTGCAGAGGCCTCTGTGTGCTCCTGACGGTGTGGGTCCCCACCCTCAGCCCTGCTATGCCGCCCACCCTGCCTCCCACCCAGAAGCACCCTCTCTGGCTCACTTCCCACGTCCCTCGATGCACTCCTACATCCCCTGGAGCTGGGGTCCTGTCCACTCTTCCTTTGCCTCCCCTTCAGCCTTCTGACATGCGTCAGTCCAGCGGGCTCCTTCCTAGAGTGCTTTTGGGTCCACAAAATGGGATTGCAAGGGAAACTGATGCTGCTTGCAGTGTATGTTCAAATGGTTGTGGAGCTGCACGTGCTCCATGGTAACGCAGCAGGCGACAAGGTTGTGTGTGCAGTGGCTCCTGGAGTTTCAGGTCGGTGCTGTGTGAGGCCCATGCTTCGGGATACCTGTTAAAACTAATGAGTTGCAAATATGTGGTTTCTCCCGGTGGCTGGCAGGGAGGCTGGCACTACTGCTGTGGCCTCTGTCTCGTTTATAGTCCAGAGAGACGCCGTGTTTCCCTTCCAGATTAGTGAAGCGCTAGAACCATTTCTTTCCCTGCCATGTTCACGGGCCCCTCTCATTCTAGCCCCACATGACCCGTGGCTCCGCCAAGTGTGTGTTTGCCCATGGACAGGCTGGTGCTCTGATCTGTGGTGACCTGGTCCTGCCCTCGCATCCCTGTCTGGTGCCTCACTTCCTGCTCAGACCTTCGGCCCGTCGAAGCCGGCCGGGTTGCGATGAGGGGGATGGTTGCTGCTTTCCAGTGTTCTGTCCTCCTGGCTGCAGAGAGAGGACTGTTATTTTGCAGAATTGGGCAGGAGGGAGCCCAGCGTCTTTGGGGCCGAACGGGGAAGCGGGCTGAGGCTGAGGGCTGGTGTGCAGCCTGTGTGCTCCTGGGCCTGGAGCCCCTTGGGGGCCATGCCTACTGCATCCACAGGAAGAGAAGGGCCACAGCAGCAGAAGCCTGGAGAGCTGGGTTTCTGCTGCTGTCCGCAGACAGGGCTGTTCTTCTCTGGCCCCTGCGGCCGACCCACAGCTCCTTCCCCTCTTTTTCCTGACTCAGGGCAAGCTGGCCTCGTTTTTCCTGTCCCGGGTGGATGCCCTGAGCCCTCAGCTCCAGCAGGTAAAGGGAAAAGGGAGGTGGAGAGTCTGGGGGTCTGAGCTGGTGCTTCTGTTCTGTGTTCCCACTTCCTCCCGTTTTCATGCCAAGATCCACACAGCATGACTCCTGCCTCCAGCTCCCGTCTGTCCTTCTGCCGTGCTTTCCTTTCTGCTCCCCTTTGAGCTCTCTTTCTTGGTGCGTGGGCACATGGGACGGGGGGAGCCCAGGGGCTGTACTGGAGTCCTGTCTGACCAGTGGGGACCATTATTCTACAGTTGGCCTGCGAGTGTTACTCCAGGCTGCCGTCTTTAGGGGCCGGCTTCTCCCAGGGTCTGAAGCACACGGAGAGCTGGGAGCAGGAGCTGCACAGCCTGCTGGCCTCTCTGCACAGCCTCCTGGGTGCCCTGTACGAGGGAGCAGAGACAGGTAGGAGCTGGGCCAGCAGGCAGTGGGTGGGAGGGGGTCCTGGGGGGGTCCCTTCCCACAAGGAAGAAGAAGGGGGTGGATGAAGGGCCTGGGAGTACCACGTGTCTGTGTTTACATGCAGCCCCTGTGCAGTACGAGGGTCCTGGGGTGGAGGTGCTGCTTACACCTTCAGAGGATGGGGACACCCATGTCCTTCTCCGGCTCCGGCAGCGGTTCTCTGGACTGGCCCGCTGCCTGGGGCTCATGCTCAGGTGTGTGAGTGAATGCCAAAGGGAGCGGAGGGCCTATGGCAGGGGAGGATGGGCTTAGGGTGTCCTCCTCATTGGGCAGGAGCCAGGGGGCTGTGGGGTCACATCAGGGAGCCTGTGCTGACGGTCTCTTTGCTCTTCTTCTCTAGCTCTGAGTTTGGGGCTCCCGTGTCTGTCCCCGTGCAGGAAATCCTGGATGTCATCTGCCGGACCCTCAGCATCAGCGCCAAGAACATTGTAAGTGGCACTTGTGCTCTGTTCTCTGCCCCTTCTCAGACCCTTGGGGGGCAGGAGAGCAGTGTGGGAGATACAGGGTCCCCCCCGAGGCTGTCCTGGGGCTCCCTGAGGCTGTCCCAACGCATGTGCCCCTGGGAGCAGATTTGCTCATGGTGTTCTAAAGCACACCTGGCAGATGCTTCCCCAGGGGAGGGGGGACCTGGGGCCTAGCTGGGTTGCTGCTGCGGCGTTCGGCTGTGTTTCCCATTATCCTCCCCAGGGTCCGTGATGGAAGATGGGGTCTGGTCTGGTTGGTTGTCGGGCCATCTGAGCGTATGTGTGTTTGATCTCATACACCTGCTCCGTGTCCGTGTCCGTCCATGGCTCCTTTTCTTCCCCATCCCTTATTCCCACTATGTCTTCCTGCAGAGCTTGCTTGGAGATGGTCCCCTGCGGCTGCTGCTTCTGCCGTCCATCCACCTTGATGCCTTGGACCTGCTCTCCGCGCTCATCCTTGCGTGAGTAAGAGGGGGCAGGGTGGAGTGAAGGGACGAGGATGTGCCGGGAGTGGGGGTCACTGTTCTGTCTTCTCCCCCCCAGGTGTCGAGGCCGCCTCTTGCGCTTTGGGGCCTTGATCAGCCGCCTGCTTCCCCAGGTCCTTAATGCCTGGAACCTTGGCAGGGACACCCTCGCTCCAGGCCAGGAGAGGCCTTACAGGTGACTGTGATGGAGGGTAGATTGGGGGCCCTGAGGAGGACCCAGCCTGCAGCACCCCCCTGATGGGCTGCTCTCTGCCTGTCCCGTCCCCCACAGCACTGTGCGGACCAAGGTATATGCTGTGTTGGAGCTGTGGGTGCAGGTGTGCGGGGCCTCGGCCGGAATGCTTCAGGGGGGGTCCTCGGGTGAGGCACTGCTCTCCCACCTGCTCAGTGATATCTCCCCGCCGGCTGACACTCTGAAGGTGAGTGCTCCTGGCCCAGGACTTGTCCCCCAGCAACCCTCGCTGGAGCAGGCCTGCTGCCCCGCCACCACCGACCTCTGTATCTGTCCTCGTCACTCACATTTCCCTCTGCCACCAGCTGCGCAGCCCACGGGGGAGCCCGGACGGGGGTCTGCAGACAGGGAAGCCCAGCGCTCCCAAGAAGCTGAAGCTAGATGTCGGGGAGGCCATGGCCCCACCCAGCCACCGGAAAGGAGACAGTAACGCCAACAGTGATGTGTGCACAGCTGCACTGAGAGGTGGGAGCGGCCCCAGGTGTAGTTGAGGGGGAGCTGAGCCCTGGGCCTGGGGAGTGGGGGTCCTGCCTTCAGCGGGGTTCCAGGCTCTTCCGCTGGCTCTGCAGGGTCCTGTTCAGCTTGGCCTGTGTCGTCTGTGTGTTGTCTGCGTTTCCTGTGTGCGTGGCAGCTGGGGACAGCGGGGGCTGCCCGGTGGAGTGTCTGTTCTCCCATTGTGGCCGCTTGTGGGGCCTCCTCCGAGGTCAGGAGAGTCAGCTCCTGTGCCTTCCTTCCTCAAGCGCTTTCCTTTTGGCTCTTGTGGGTTTCATGGTCTGCCCCCATCCCTGAATCCATAGGGCACATGTACAGTGTGTTTTCTCATCTTGTCTCACATTGGGCCGCGGCCGCGGGCGCGAGAGGTGCTCCCGTGGTCCCTGTTCCGTATGGTGGAGTCTGGGGACTTTCCTGGGTCTGGTGGAGCTGAGGCCCAGCCTGAGGTGTGAGCTCCCAAGCTCTGTCTGCCTGCCGTTCAGACACTCCTCTCTTTCCCCAGGACTCAGCCGGACCATCCTCATGTGTGGGCCTCTCATCAAGGAGGAGACTCACAGGGTCAGTGGAGATGGGGCACTGCTCTACGTGGGGGCCGCCCCCAGAGAGGGGGCATTCGGTCCTGGGAGCTGGTCCTGCAGGAGGGTCTGGTCATCCAGGCGATGTCTCTAGGTGTGCACACCATGTCCTTTACAGAGGCTGCATGACCTGGTGCTGCCCCTGGTCATGGGGGTCCAGCAGGGCGAGGTCCTAGGCAGCTCCCCGTATAC
Organism: Nyctereutes procyonoides; assembly: GCF_905146905.1. Taxonomy (NCBI): domain Eukaryota; kingdom Metazoa; phylum Chordata; class Mammalia; order Carnivora; family Canidae; genus Nyctereutes; species Nyctereutes procyonoides. The sequence goes on along the minus strand of NW_026575140.1, from coordinate 57,752,873 downwards.
CAGCTCGCGCTGTCGCCAGGAGCTCTACCGCCTGCTGCTGGCTCTGCTGCTGGCACCTTCCCCCCGCTGCCCGCCTCCCCTCGCCTGTGCCCTGCAAGCCTTCTCCCTCGGCCAGCGAGAGGACAGCCTCGAGGTAACTGCTCCCTGGGCCTACGCCCACCTCTGGAGTCTGCAGTCCCTCATGTCTGACACTCACACTTGCCCTTGTGTTTGCCTTAGGTGTCGTCCTTCTGCTCAGAAGCACTGGTGACCTGTGCTGCCCTGACCCACCCCCGGGTTCCTTCCCTGCGCTCCATGGGCCCCGCCTGCCCCACGCCTGCCCCAGCTCCCCCTCCTGAGGCCCCATCTTCATTCAGGGCCCCTCCCTTCCATCCCCCCGGCCCCATGCCCTCCGTGGGCCCCATGCCCTCGGTGGGCCCCATGCCCTCGGTGGGGCCCATGCCCCCAGCAGGCCCCATGCCCCCAGCAGGCCCCATGGCCCCGACACGCCCTGGACCTCCAGCCACAGCCAACCACTTGGGCCTCTCTGTCCCGGGCCTGGTGTCTGTACCCCCCCGGCTCATCCCTGGCCCTGAGAACCACCGGGCAGGCTCAAATGAGGACCCTGTCCTTGCACCTAGTGGCACTCCTCCCCCCGCTATCCCTCCAGATGAAACTTTTGGGGGCAGAGTGCCCAGGCCAGCCTTCGTCCACTACGATAAGGAGGAGGCATCTGATGTGGAGATCTCCTTGGAAAGCGACTCTGATGACAGTGTGGTGATCGTGCCCGAGGGGCTGCCGCCCCTGCCACCCCCACTGCCCTCAGGCACCACGCCACCCCCCGTGGCTCCAGCCGGGCCACCAGCGGCCTCCCCTCCTGTGCCAGCCAAGGAGGAGCCTGAGGAGCTTCCTGTGGCCCCGGGGCCCCTCCCCCCCCCGCCCCCGCCCCCCGTGCCGGGCCCTGTGGCCCTGCCGCCGCCCCAGTTGATACCCGAGGCGACTCCTGGTGGAGGAGGACCCCCTGCCCTGGAGGAAGACCTGACGGTTATTAACATCAACAGCAGTGATGAGGAGGAGGAGGAGGAGGAGGAGGAAGAGGAGGAGGAGGAGGAGGAAGAAGAGGAGGAGGAAGATTTTGAGGAAGAAGAGGAGGAGGAAGAGTATTTTGAGGAGGAAGAGGAGGAAGAAGAGGAGTTTGAGGAGGAGTTTGAGGAAGAGGAAGGGGAGCTGGAGGAGGAGGATGAGGAGGAGGAGGAGGAGGAGGAAGAAGAGCTGGATGAGCTGGAGGAGGTGGCATTTGGTCCGGCAGCAGGGGCAGCAGAGGAAGGCGGGCCTCCACCCCCAAGCCCGCCCCCTGCCCTGCCCCCCGCCCAGTCCCCCAAGATGCAGCCTGAGCCCCAAGGGGAGACCGGGCTGCTGCTGGAGGTGGAGGAGCAGGCAGTGGAGGAAGAGCCCGGGGCCGAGGCCGCCCCCACGCTGGCCCCCGAGGTCCTCCCCCCCCAGGGGGAGGGGCCGCGGGAGGTGGGGAGCCCCCCAGCCGTTCCGCCACCTCAGGAGCTTATTGAAGAAGAGCCCCCAGCTCCCCCAACTCTGCTGGAAGAGGGGACTGAGAGTGGGGGGGACAAAGTGCTGGTCCCCCAGGAGACGCCTGCGGCAGAAGACGTGGAGGCCGAGGTGGAGGCAGAGACGGCAGCCCTGCAGGAGAAGGTGGGGGGACAGGGGGTGCAGCTTGGGTGGGAAGGCAGGGTGGACTGCAGCTGCCAAGCTGTCCCCAGCCTGCCTGTCCTGTGCGTGTGCCTGTTTCCAACCTTACGTCTTTGTCTCTGAAAGGAGCAGGATGACACGGCTGCCATGCTGGCTGACTTCATCGATTGTCCCCCTGATGACGACAAGCCACCACCGGCCACAGAGCCTGATTCCTAGTCCTCTCCGGCGCCCCCCCTCCCGGTTTCCAATAAAGTTATGTCCTGGGATAACACCTGCTGCTTCTGCCTTTTGCACAAGTGCGTCCCTGGCCAGAAGCCCTGCCAGCTGCCGGGCTTTACAAGGTACCCATGGTGCTCCCCGTGTGTGTGCATGGCATCCTGGGGTCTCCGTCATCCACAAGGGGATCTGCTCACTAGGGGTGGCAGACTGCACCCTCGCTCTGCAGGCTCAGGCCAGGCTTTCCCTCTGTGGGCTGTCTGCTCTTGCTGGTGCTCCACGTGCCAGGCTGCTTGGGTGGTGAAGACAGCAAGGAAGGCCTTTTGGTGCCACTTGTCAGGGTGTGGTCCATGTGTGGGAATGTGAGAGGTCAGAGTGCCGCGTGTACCAGTGAGTGAGGGTGTACACGTGTGTGCTTATGCACACACACCGACCCCCTTGGTCCAGGAGCTCAGGCTGGTTGTGATGGAATTTAGAGAAACGTGAAAGATATGGAGGAGCCTGGTTCTTGACCTCTGTGAATTTGCGCCCTCTTCCAGGGCTGGGCCTTCCAGTGACCGTGTCCACACCTTGCAGGAGCTTGAGAAGCTCACCTGGGCTCTCCTCCCCACACTGAGATGTGGCTGAGGCCCAACCAGTCTGGTCCCCGTGAACACATTTACCCTCAGCCTTGTCGTGCAGTTTGTGTGTGCGGGGCCCGGGGGTGCGTGTGTGGGGAGGGCGTCGGCGCCGCGGGATGTTGCACTCCGGCTGCAGTAGTCAAGTGCCTTGGAATTGCAGAAAGGGCAGCACTGTTTCCCAGGTGTGTGTATCCTGAAGGGCCTCTTTAGTGACATTGGAGCGACTTTTTGGCAACTTACTTGAGTTTAAAAAAACCTCTCTGCCGACTTGGTATCTTGAGAAACTCCAAACCTGCAGAAAGGCTGGAAGAAGAGTGTGTGACCTTTGGGTAGACTCAACAGTTGCAAACGTTTTTCCTTCTTGGTGTTTATCTCTGTGTAACTGTCATGTTTATTTTTTTATTTTTATTTTTTTAAAATTTTTATTTATTTATGATAGTCACACACAGAGAGAGAGAGAGAGAGAGAGAGAGAGAGAGAGAGAGAGAGAGAGAGAGGCAGAGACATAGGCAGAGGGAGAAGCAGACTCCATGCACCGGGAGCCTGACGTGGGATTCAATCCCGGGTCTCCAGGATCACATCCTGGGCCAAAGGCAGGCGCTAAACCTCTGCGCCACCCAGGGATCCCCTACTGTCATGTTTAGACACGTGCATTTGTACGCGCACCTGCATCTCTGCCTGTAATCAGCATGTTCGTGCCTGTCCACATTTGTTCTTTTGTGGGATCATGTAAGAGTCCGCTACAGACCTGGCCTTTCCCCTCTGAATCCTTCAACGTCATCTCCTGAGATTAAGAACGTTTTTCTACACAATCACCGTACCACCATCAAACCTAAGAAAAGCATGTCAGTAATAGTATGTATAGACTGTGATGTTCAAATTTCCCTACCTATTCTTCAGATGTCTTTAGTAGCTGTTTATCTTACTATTACTATTTTTTGATTTGTGTTCAAGAGTTATTTCAGATGCAGAGGGCCCCTTGTGGCTTCAGGACCCCTTTGCGGGGGGAAGGCCCCCTCACAGTGGCTTAGTGGTTGAGCATCTGCCCTCCGCTCAGGGCCTGACCCCAGGGTCCTGGGATCAAGTCCCCCATTGGGCTCCCCGCAGGGAGCCTGCTTCTCCTTCTGCCTGTGTCTCTGCCTCTCTATGTCTCTTGTGAATAAATAAATAAAATCTTAACAACAATAAAAAGGACCACTAGAGGGACAAAGGTGCAGCCTAAATTCTAGAAAGTATATGTGGATAGAGTTGGCGCTGATCCTGAGGAAGCGGCTGGGACAGAAACTGCATGATTGCCTTGTGTTTTGCGTAGATAACACAGCCACATGGTTCAGCACTAAGCAGGGCAAGGGGTTGGTTGGAAAGCCTTCCCGCCCCTGTGTGTCTGCCAGTGTGCAGCGTGGAGGCCTCCGCAGGGAGGCGGTGCCCGTATGACCTGGGCGTTCACACAGATGGTGGTGCGCTGTCACTTAGGATGAGTCCACTTTGCCAAGTCACAGGATTTGCTTGTTGGTCAGACGCTGCACACTGGTGGCCTGGTACACCCTGTGCTCTCCTTAGTGTGCATTTTGGAAGTGCTACTGCTAGGTCACAGGACAGGATGGAGGGCCTACAGAGGGAGCGAGGGCGGCCCCCGTTTCCCCCCATGGTTGCCTCTGCGCAGTTAGGGCACAATGTCGAGACCAGGGTTTGGTGCTGGTACCTTGATAGCAGTTTTCATGAGCTGGAGGTAGAACAGTGAACAAATCTCAGACCTCTCATCCCCTGTCCCCCCAGTGGGGCTTTGGTTCTAGGTGCTGTGGGGCAGGGGACAGACAGTAAACTGGCACAATGTGAGCTGGTGCCAAGTGCGAGTATGGGGCGGGGGGCAAGGAGAATAGGTGTGTGTGGGTGTGTTCCCAATGCTCGATGGGAATTTTCAGACCATGAAAGTGGAAGGACTTCCGTAAAGCGCGCCCACATGCCTACCATGTGACCGCATCCATGTGCGCATGTGTTTTATAAGTAGGATGGTTGAGGGCGTCTCCCCAAGGAGGTGACACTGAGTAAGGGCCTGAAGGAGGTGACAGAAGGGTCTGCAGGGGGAGTTTCCCAGGCAGTGGTGCAGCAGGAAGGAGGTATTGATGTGGGGGGCGCATCCTTGGGGTGTGGAAGGAGCCAGCGGGGAGGCTGTGGGGTGGAAAAGGGTGGGGTCAGAGGTGGAAGGAGGAAGGCTGGGGCAGGAGCGGGGCAGTGAGGGGGGCGGCCCAGAGGGTTGGAGCAGACCACATTACAGGAGTTTTGGGGGGTTTGTTTAATTTTTATTTTAAGTTCAGTTTAACTAACAATATATAGTGTATTACTGGTTTCAGAGGTAGAGGTCAGTGATGATTCATCAGTCTTATGTGACTCCTAGTACTCGTTGCATCACGTGCCCTCCTTCATGCCCATCCCTAGTGGCCCCGTCCCCCCATCACCTCCCTTCCAGCGACCCTCAGTTTGCTTACTATGATTAAGAGTCTTTAATGGTTTGTCTCCCTCTCTGACTTCGTCCTGTTTTATTTTTCCCTCTCTTCTGTGATCTCTGTTTTGTTTAAGTTCTGCACATGTGTGAGATCATATGATAATTGTCCTTCTCTGATGGACATATTTTGCTCAGCATAATACCTTCTGGTTCCATCCACATCATTGCAAATGGCAAGATTTCATTCTTTCTGGTGACTGGGTACAATTCCGTTGTGTATTATAGGTATGTAGCATTTATTCATCATCTGTCGATGGACATCGTGGCTCCTCCCACGGTCTGGCTATTGTGGACACGGCTGCTGTGAACACTGGGGTGCAGGTTCCCCTTCAGATCCCTACATCTGTATGTTTGGGGTAAATACCCAGTAGTGCAATGGCTGGATCACAGGGTAGCTCTACTTTCAGCTTTCCAGAGTGGCGGCACCAGCTTGTGTTCCCAGCAGCTATGCATGGGGGCTCCCCTTTGGTAGGAGTTCTGTTTGACCAGCATCTGACCATTCTGGGGAAGTGGCTGCCAGGGAGGGTCAGGCGGGGAGCAGCAACGCCAGGCTATGGGGGCGGGCAGCACAGAAGTAGTTGAAATCTGGGTGCTGTTTGAGGGTAGAGTCCACAGAGTTTGCAGGTGATTCTGTATTGGGTCAGAGTCTCCTGGCGCTGCCTGTGGGGGGCATGCACCATCCTGTCTGTAACCGGTCCCTGGCTGATGAATCTCCAGGTCCGTTCCCTAGCTTTTGCTGCCACAAAACAAGGAGGCGGGTACATGTTTACAGATGACGTGTGCACACAAGTATTTGCCAGTGGGATCAATGGCTGGAAACAGAGTCTACGAGTCCTCACTTGGAGTGTTGTCTCAGAGTTCGCTCCAGACCTGCCCCCACATGTGCTCTGCGTTGACATTTCTCTTAGGAGAAAGTGTGAGCCTCCATCCAGGGACTCCGGTCTCTGGATTTCCTGTTCTCGGCCACGTCCGTGTGCTGGGCTGGGTAAGCTGTTGTGTCCTAGCTCATATGTCAGGAGGTTTTCCCTGTGTCTCCAAGACTTGCAGTTCCTTCCTGGCAGTTTGTTTCTGTCTTTATCCTCATTTAGTAGCTCCTGCCATGCTGGAGACAGAGAGACAGAGTGAGAGAGGATGAGGATGGGGGAGAGGGAGAAGCAGGCTCCCTGTTCCACAGGGACTTGATCCCAGGACCCCATGTGAGATCATGATCTGAGCCGAAGGCAGACAGCCAACCAACTGAACCCCGCAGGCACCTCTTCATGGGTTTGTTTGTTTGTTCGTTCGTTCATTCATTCATTCATTCATTCATGAGAGACAGAGAGAGGCAGAGACACAGGGAGAGGGAGAAGCAGGTTCGATGCGGGACTTGATGTGGGATTCAATCCCGGAACTCCGGGGGTCACGCCCTGAACCAAAGGCAGAGGATCACCCACTGAGCCACCCAGGCATCCCCTTTTTTTTTTTCTTCATGGTTTTAGTTTTATACGTGAGTCTTTAACTGTTTAGAATTTTTCCTGACATAAAGCATGAGATACAGATTTGACTTTACTGTTTTGTCCAAATGTCATTTGTTTTTATTTTTTTAAAAAGAGTTTATTTATAAGAGACACAGAGAGAGTGAGAGAGGCAGAGACACAGGCAGAAGGAGAAGCAGATTCCATGCAGGGAGCCCGATGTGGGACTTGATCCCGGGTCTCCAGGATCACGCCCTGAGCCATCCAGGCTGCCCTCCAAATATCATGTATTAAAGAACCCATCTTTTCCTGATTTGAAGTACCAGCTTTGTTCCATTCTGAATTTCTGAGTGTGTTTGGGTCTGTTTCTCGACCTCATGTTCTCTTCCGCTGACCTGCCCGTGCGCACTTCCTTATTGTGGTCATGGTATGTTCCAGGGTCTGGTTGGAAGAGTGGGTGATGAGAGCATGTTTTGGCCTGAACCTGAGACAGGTCATTGGTAGGAGCCAGAACGGGTTCACAGTTCCAGACAGGGCCGTGCAGACCAGCCCCTCTGGGTTTCTGGATTGCTAGCTGTGCAGATGGGGTGGGGAGCACCTGAACTCAGCGAGCTCTTCAGCAGTCAAGGTAGAGTGTTGACCAGGTGTCAGGACAGTTGGTTAAATTCTCCAAGGAGTTGATAATCCTTCCCCAGGGGGTGATGATCAGTATTATTGTGGAAAAGATTGGGATATGCTCCAGACATTGTTGAAGATCCCTGTAAGCAGCTTGAGGCTAGACATGTATTACATTTTTTTGTTGGTTTGTTTTAAGGATTTTATTTATTTGAGAGAGATTGAGAGAGAGCGCGCATGCATGCACACTATCAGGGAGAAGCAGACTCCTCGCTGAGCAGGGAGCTTGATGTGGGACTCGATCCCAGGACCCGGGATCATGACCTGAGCCAAAGGCAGACTCTTCACCGACAGAGCCCCCCCCCCCTCCCCGGGTGCCCCGTGTATTACGTTTTTGCAGGACACAGAGCTGGAGGGCTAGCATGTACTTGCATGGGGGTGTTTCATAGGGATCAAGAGATGGTTGTCCTTGGGCTCCTGTGTGGCAGAGAAAGTGTGGCTCAACAGATAGGGTGGTTGCAACTCCAGGAGAGCCTGGCTCTGCAGATGACTTCAGTCCAGGGCTGGAACTGGGGCGGGTGTGGCCCCAAGCAGGAGGTCCGCGGGGTGCCGGGAGGCTGCGCTCAGGAGTTTGGGTTTTGTTCTCCAGGTGACAAGGGTCCCTTTAAATTTGAGCCTCGTGGAGAGAAGTGACTGGCTCTGTCTTCCATGGGCTTGGCAGGAGGAGAGCTGGAGCCTGAGGGACAGTACAGGAAATGTGCAGTGGTCTAGGTGGAGAGTGATGAGGGTGACTGTGTGCAATAGCCGTGGGTGGGGTGGGAGGTCAGGCTGCCCTGATTTCTGGGAATGCCCTTTGGTCTGCTGTCCAGGCCTGGGCTGCCAGGTAGTTGTGAATGCTTCGTTTTCGGGGCCCCTTGCCCAAAGGCTGGCGGGGCCTCGCCGGGGAGCAGCCTCTGAGTCTGCTTTTCCCCAGGAATGGCTGGCTGCCTGGCCCAGGCCATGACCTCCTGTCACTGTCCTTACCGCTTGCTGTTCTCTGGAGGTGGGGCTTTGGTTGAGCTGAGAGCTGGGAACTGTAGATAATCCCCCAAATGGCAGGGCCTGTTGCCAAGAGAGGAGTCATTTGAGGTTTATTAAATGCTTACGTTGGAGAAGCAAAATAGCAGGCATTGGGGAAATAACCCATTATTTGAGGTGTTTCTTTAAAGGAATTCACGGTCTGGTAAATACTGGAATGTTGAATGAGGAGTGCCTGTAAGAGGGCAAGCAGCTGGATGCCTGGGGCTGGAGCTCACGGTCCAGGGCTAGAGAGATTCAGGTGGGCGGGGGCGCCCAGGGATGGACGTGGCTGCAGGGAGAGAAGTGGGGAGAGCAGGGAGCCCTGGCGAGGAGCCCTTAACGGAAGGAGAAGAAACCACAGAAGGGTGACATTCCAGAGGATGAGAAGAAATTGAAACAGGAGGGGAAAACCATGCTGTTGGGAAATGTTCAGGGGATTTGTCCACCAGCAGTGGGTTCAGGGCACCCGGTCTCAGAAGGCTGGTGGGGGCCCTGCTACCCAGAGAGGCGTGGAGGAGCAAGGTCCTGCATGGGACCAGGTGGCGTAGTGAGGGCCCCTGGCTTTGCACTAGCCTAGCTTCCTTTCCGCCCAGGAACTGTGACCAACCAGCTGCCCCTGTGTCCACCTGCCCCTTGGCCACCCAGCTGCCCCTTGTGACCACCCAGCTGCCCCTATGTTCACCTGCACCTGTGACCACCCCAGCTGCCCTTTTATCCAACTACCCCTGTGACCACCCAGCAGCCCCTGTGGCCCCTTGTCCCTGACCTGCTCATGTTTTCACAGTTCCTGTCTGCCAGGGATGGGCGGCCTCTCAGCCTCATGTATGGTCCCCCTTACGACCTCCAGGAAGAGACAGAACTCGCGCTCTGGGCCCTGGCCAGTGCTAATGGTCAGGGCGCTGATCTGTCTTCCAAGGCATGGGGAATCCTGTCTGACAGCTCCCCTCCTGGCCTCATGTCTCTCCATCAGGCCTGCCCTGCTCCCCACCTCACCCCACTTTGTAGGCTCACCAGCAGCTTCTCCGTGCTGGTCGGCATGACTATTTGCAGTTTGTCTCCTCTCGGTAGAATAGAACATAAGCACCTCGAGAGCAGGTACTGCTGCTGCTGGTCCATCCACTGCTGAACATCCAGCCCCACAGCTGTGCTTTGCAGCAGGGGCTCAGTAATGTTTCCTGGAGGAACGAATGACTGGAGTGAGGGACTGGGCAGAGCTGAGGGGGAACCCCTGCGGGGCCCTGGGAAGGGTCTCAACACAGGCCCAGCCCCCCAAGGAGCCCCAAGTAGGAGAGGAGCAGACCTGACCTCCCATGTGATCAGTTCCCTCAGAGGTGGGCAGCCCTGCGCCAGCCCGTGATGTGCATGGAGGAAGGGGACTTAGAAACAGCTCTCACAGACTGTGGCCAGCCTGCCGATGTCACCAAGCTGTCCTTCCTTAGCCATCGGAATGGGTCAGCCATGTGTGCCCCGCCACATGTGCCCCGCCTGGGGGCTGCCCAGAGGCCAACCCCTCCTCAGAGGCCAAATGGAACAACCCAAGAATGGCCTGGGACTGGTGGGTGTCCCTGGAGCTGCCCTGCCCCTGTGCCCCACTGGGGGTCCCCGTGGTCTCCAGCCAGAGTGCCTGGTTCACTCTCCCCTTCCTTCTCTGCCTCCCTGGCCCCGGTAGGAAGTCTATTTTCACGTCCTGGATGAGTCCAGGACCTCCCTGGACCTCCCTGCAACCTGCCCTGTGATTTGCCTGAAGAGTTGCCCACTCACGGCCTCCTCTGCATGGGGGTCGTGTGCGAGGCACTCGTCTGTGGTCCCTGCGGTCACCGTGGCCCCTAGCAGGGTGCTCGACCCAGAGAGTTACCCAAATGGTAAGTGTGGGGGGAGTTCCAGGGGAAGCCCCTGCCTTACAGTCCTTCGGGGGTCCCCACGGTCTCCCTGACCTCAGGGTGTTAGCGTCTTTCCCAGGACATCACCTCTGCTCTGCCCCGCGCCTCCTCGCCTCCCCGATCCCTTCCAGGGTGCTCTGTGCTTCGTCTCTAGCTCCCGGTGGCAGCTCCCATGCTGAAGCCACATTTTGGGGTCCCAGACAGAATCTAGCCCACGGCCATGCCACCCTGAACGTGCGGGATCCGATCTCATCTGACTGCAGCAGCTAAGCAGGGTTGGGCCTGGTTAGTACTTGGATGGGACACAGCAAGAACTTAAATGCATTTACACGTGGACCACTCTGGTCCCTGTCACCCAGCCAGGAGGTCCCTTGGTCTCATGAGTCCTGGTCCTCCTGCCATCTGTCCGTCCACCCAGTGAGCCACAAATCACCGATTCTGCAATGTGGGAATGGCCCCATGCTCCGCCAGGCGCTGGGGGTACTGGAGACATGGCTACAGTCCCTCCAAGCAGAGCCCCGAGGGGAGCAGTGCTGGGGTCTTGGGAGGGGGTAGGGGTGGTGGGGAGACAAAGGTACCAGAGGGTGCTGGGGAGCAGTCCCCGCTGTGCCAGCATCTGAGGGGCAGGCGTTCGGGGCAGGAGAAGGTTGCTTCGGGGCAGGAGAAGGTGGCGGATTCAAACCCACCCAGGTGACCCGAGGGAGCCCTTAGAAGCAGGACATTCTGTCTTTGCACTTGGATTGTTTGTAGCAAACAAAGCACTTCCATTACAAAGAATTGTTGAAACTTTGTAACTTGAATTTTGAAAAATGTAGAAGCTTTAAGAGTTATGGGTAAAATGCCTTTGCCTTTTTTATAAATATATTAAGATTTTTATTTTATTTATTCATGAGAGACACAGAGAGAGAGAGAGGCAGAGACACAGGCAGAGGGAGAAGCAGGCTCCATGCAGGGAGCCCGACGTGGGACTCGATCCCTTGACTCCAGGATGGCGCCCCGGGCCGAAGGCAGGCACCAAACCACTGAGCCACCCAGGGATCCCATAAATAAAATCTTAAAAAAAAAAAAAAAAAAGAGACCCCATTACTAAGGGAACAGCTTTAGGTCTCAGCATTCCGTACCCCAACAGTTTAACTGTCTTTTGGTCTTGAAAGATTCGGAGCGAGAAATATCCTGAATTTCAAACAATAAATGCATTCTCCAGCCACAAAGAGACAGAAAAGAAGTCAGTAACTGAGCTGTAAATGTACTTCCTAGCCACAAAAAAGAGAAGAAGAGGTCAATAACTGAGGTATCATTAAGTATTTATTCGTTCATCTGCCTATAGGGTCCTTTGTCCTCCAAGGGAGTTTGTGAGACCTTCCTGCTGCAAGGTCTGCCTTCGTTCTTGTCTGCAGGTTTTCTCCTACTTCCTGTTCCGAGCTTCTGCACGTCCCCAAGCTTCTGCATGTCTCTTCCAACCGTCTCTTGTTGCATAATGATTCATCTCTGACCTCAGAGACTGCAAACCCCGATAGTCATTTTCCTCTTATCTTCTGCAGCTCTGGTGTTCGATGAGGCTTGGAGCCACCTCGGAAGCTTCCTCATTTGCCATTTCTGGTGGTTGATAGCTGGCTGCTGACTGGCACCTCGAATGAGGGTTGTTGGCCAGAGCGTCTACGTGTGGCCCAGATTCTAAGAGCAGGGCTCTCGAGATAACCCAGTATCAGGAAGAGTGTGGCCTTAGGCCTAGTCTTGGAAGTGACAGTGTATCACTTCCATCATATTCTTGTGGTTGAGGCACTCACAGAGGTCCATCAGATGCACAAGAAGGGGAGCTAGATGCCGCCATTCAGCTAGAAGGGTATCGGTATGAGTGAGGAGCCCGTGGGATGTTACATAGGGTTGTGGAAATGGTTGGAAAAACACGGCCTCTCACAGTCCACCCCCTGAGTGCAAGCCACAGCCCTACCACATGCAAGGTCCCCTCATTCTTTTCCCGGAGGGGCTTCCCATTCGGGAATCAGCTTACAGCCCAGGGTCTTATCTGAGTGGATGGTCTCAGGTGTGGCTCCTGGATGAGGGCTCAGGTTTATTGCCCTCGAGCTCACCTTGGCTCTTGCCTTTCCTCTTCTAAGCCATCTTTCCTTTTCCACAAATAGCAGCCTGTGTTTGTAGGTGAGTCCTTTTCTCAGGCTGATTCTTGCCTAGAGACATTTGTGGGTCCAATGTTTTCTGTTTGTACTGTTTCTGTTCTTTTCAGTTCAAGCTTGTGTAATTAAAAAATAATGAAAAACCTTGTGGGTGTCATAAGAATCGATTATAATCCCGTCTAGTAGACAAAGCCCATAGGCAGACCTCTTTGTGATGACCTTTTCTCTAGCTTGGCCTCCTTGCCCTTAATATTCTTTTTTTTTTTTTTTTAAAGATTTTATTTATTTATTCATGATAGACCTAGAGAGAGAGAGAGGCAGAGACACAGGCAGAGGGAGAAGCAGGCTCCATGCAGGGAGCCCGACGTGGGACTCGATCCCTTGACTCCAGGATGGCGCCCCGGGCCGAAGGCAGGCACCAAACCACTGAGCCACCCAGGGATCCCATAAATAAAATCTTAAAAAAAAAAAAAAAAAAGAGACCCCATTACTAAGGGAACAGCTTTAGGTCTCAGCATTCCGTACCCCAACAGTTTAACTGTCTTTTGGTCTTGAAAGATTCGGAGCGAGAAATATCCTGAATTTCAAACAATAAATGCATTCTCCAGCCACAAAGAGACAGAAAAGAAGTCAGTAACTGAGCTGTAAATGTACTTCCTAGCCACAAAAAAGAGAAGAAGAGGTCAATAACTGAGGTATCATTAAGTATTTATTCGTTCATCTGCCTATAGGGTCCTTTGTCCTCCAAGGGAGTTTGTGAGACCTTCCTGCTGCAAGGTCTGCCTTCGTTCTTGTCTGCAGGTTTTCTCCTACTTCCTGTTCCGAGCTTCTGCACGTCCCCAAGCTTCTGCATGTCTCTTCCAACCGTCTCTTGTTGCATAATGATTCATCTCTGACCTCAGAGACTGCAAACCCCGGTAGTCATTTTCCTCTTATCTTCTGCAGCTCTGGTGTTCGATGAGGCTTGGAGCCACCTCGGAAGCTTCCTCATTTGCCATTTCTGGTGGTTGATAGCTGGCTGCTGACTGGCACCTCGAATGAGGGTTGTTGGCCAGAGCGTCTACGTGTGGCCCAGATTCTAAGAGCAGGGCTCTCGAGATAACCCAGTATCAGGAAGAGTGTGGCCTTAGGCCTAGTCTTGGAAGTGACAGTGTATCACTTCCATCATATTCTTGTGGTTGAGGCACTCACAGAGGTCCATCAGATGCACAAGAAGGGGAGCTAGATGCCGCCATTCAGCTAGAAGGGTATCGGTATGAGTGAGGAGCCCGTGGGATGTTACATAGGGTTGTGGAAATGGTTGGAAAAACACGGCCTCTCACAGTCCACCCCCTGAGTGCAAGCCACAGCCCTACCACATGCAAGGTCCCCTCATTCTTTTCCCGGAGGGGCTTCCCATTCGGGAATCAGCTTACAGCCCAGGGTCTTATCTGAGTGGATGGTCTCAGGTGTGGCTCCTGGATGAGGGCTCAGGTTTATTGCCCTCGAGCTCACCTTGGCTCTTGCCTTTCCTCTTCTAAGCCATCTTTCCTTTTCCACAAATAGCAGCCTGTGTTTGTAGGTGAGTCCTTTTCTCAGGCTGATTCTTGCCTAGAGACATTTGTGGGTCCAATGTTTTCTGTTTGTACTGTTTCTGTTCTTTTCAGTTCAAGCTTGTGTAATTAAAAAATAATGAAAAACCTTGTGGGTGTCATAAGAATCGATTATAATCCCGTCTAGTAGACAAAGCCCATAGGCAGACCTCTTTGTGATGACCTTTTCTCTAGCTTGGCCTCCTTGCCCTTAATATTCTTTTTTTTTTTTTTTTAAAGATTTTATTTATTTATTCATGATAGACCTAGAGAGAGAGAGAGGCAGAGACACAGGCAGAGGGAGAAGCAGGCTCCATGCAGGGAGCCCGACGTGGGACTCGATCCCTTGACTCCAGGATGGCGCCCCGGGCCGAAGGCAGGCACCAAACCACTGAGCCACCCAGGGATCCCATAAATAAAATCTTAAAAAAAAAAAAAAAAAAGAGACCCCATTACTAAGGGAACAGCTTTAGGTCTCAGCATTCCGTACCCCAACAGTTTAACTGTCTTTTGGTCTTGAAAGATTCGGAGCGAGAAATATCCTGAATTTCAAACAATAAATGCATTCTCCAGCCACAAAGAGACAGAAAAGAAGTCAGTAACTGAGCTGTAAATGTACTTCCTAGCCACAAAAAAGAGAAGAAGAGGTCAATAACTGAGGTATCATTAAGTATTTATTCGTTCATCTGCCTATAGGGTCCTTTGTCCTCCAAGGGAGTTTGTGAGACCTTCCTGCTGCAAGGTCTGCCTTCGTTCTTGTCTGCAGGTTTTCTCCTACTTCCTGTTCCGAGCTTCTGCACGTCCCCAAGCTTCTGCATGTCTCTTCCAACCGTCTCTTGTTGCATAATGATTCATCTCTGACCTCAGAGACTGCAAACCCCGGTAGTCATTTTCCTCTTATCTTCTGCAGCTCTGGTGTTCGATGAGGCTTGGAGCCACCTCGGAAGCTTCCTCATTTGCCATTTCTGGTGGTTGATAGCTGGCTGCTGACTGGCACCTCGAATGAGGGTTGTTGGCTAGAGCGTCTACGTGTGGCCCAGATTCTAAGAGCAGGGCTCTCGAGATAACCCAGTATCAGGAAGAGTGTGGCCTTAGGCCTAGTCTTGGAAGTGACAGTGTATCACTTCCATCATATTCTTGTGGTTGAGGCACTCACAGAGGTCCATCAGATGCACAAGAAGGGGAGCTAGATGCCGCCATTCAGCTAGAAGGGTATCGGTATGAGTGAGGAGCCCGTGGGATGTTACATAGGGTTGTGGAAATGGTTGGAAAAACATGGCCTCGTGTTTTCACGGACTTGATTCCGTGACTCCAGGATGACGCCCCGGGCCAAAGGCAGGCGCTAAACCACTGAGCCACCCAGGGATCCCCGCCCTTAAGATTCTTAAAAGCTCTATTATTTTGTTTTATTATTTTATTTTTTTGGTAAAGATTTCATTTATTTATTCGAGAGACAGAGTGAACAAGAGGGCTTGCACACAAGCAGGAGAAGAGGCAGAGAGAGAAGCAGAGTCCCCGCTGAGCCAGGACCCTGATGTGGGGCTTGACCCCAGGATCATGACCTGAGCTGAGGGCAGATGCTTCACCAGCTGCGCCCCCCCCACCCCCGAAGCCCCTATTACATTTCATCTTTTTTTTTTTAATTTTTTTAAAATTTATTTATGATAGTCACACACACACAGAGAGAGAGAGAGGCAGAGACACAGGCAGAGGGAGAAGCAGGCTCCATGCACCGGGAGCCCGACGCGGGATTTGATCCCGGGTCTCCAGGATCGCGCCCTGGGCCAAAGGCAGGCGCCAAACCGCTGTGCCACCCAGGGATCCCTACATTTCATCTTTAACTTACCTCTCTCCTTCTGCATTTCATCATAGGCAGCGAGAAGTCAGGTGGTACTTGCAGTACTTTGTCTAGAGGTCTCCTCACATCACAGAGTATATTAGAGACAGCGCTCACTCTCCAAATTATTGCAGGGGACAGAGTTCCCACTATTATGTAGTGATACTACATGCATGACAAGACTCCCCCTACTCCCGGAAGTCCTTTCTGAAGTTTCCGATGACACTTCCCTGACATTCCTTCATGTCCACCAACAGCCTCCTTGAGGGCTTTAGGCTCCTGCCTAACACCTGGTCCTACAGCCAATGCCACATGTCTTGGGTCTTTGTTTCAACAGAATCCCACTCTTCGTACCAAAATATGTTCTGAAAAAAAAAATGTTGTGGGTACCTGTTGCTCGTAACAAATCACCCCCACACGTGGAGACTTAAAATACTGACAATAATGGTTTTGGGGGTTACCTGTGCCAGGTGGCTCTTACTTGGAACCTCTCCCATGGTTAGAGTCAGGCTGTGACTGGACCTGGGATCATCTCGAAGGCTTCCTTACCCATACGGTGGTTGAAGCTGATTGTTAGCGGGCCACCAATATGGGGTTTCGCCACATGGGTTGTGCTTCCCCATGTGGCTTGGGCTTCCCCACAGCATGGTGGCTGGGTTCCAAAGGAACCAGGGGGGAGGGAGTGCCCGAGAAATTTTTATGATCTAGCCTTGTAAGTCACAGAATAGCATTTCTTTTGTACCCTATTGGCTGAGGCGGTGCCAAGGGTCGACTCAAGAGCAAGGAGATTGAACAGAATGCATCACTCGGAGGAAAGTCAATGCAGCAGCCATGCTTGGACTCTGCCTGTCCTGGCATCCGAGGGACAGTTGTGATCACAGGTACCCTCCTTGCTACAGTCAAAACCAAGGAAGGGGCAGCTGTGTGTCTTGTTCATTTGACATCAAAAGGGCATCACTTTTAGGGGCACCTGAGAGGCTCAGTGGTTGAGCATCTACCTTTGGCTCAGGTTATGACCCCAGGGTCCTGGGATCGAGTCCTACATCAAGCTCCCCACAGGGAGCCTGCTTCTCCCTCAGCCTGTGTCTCTGTCTCTCTCTGTGTCTCTCATGAATAAATAAATAAAAATCTTTAAAACAAACAAACTCCAAAACCACAGCTCACAGAAGGCGAAGAAGAACCTGATGTCTGAAACTAACCAGCTCAATTGTCTGCTTAAGTCAAAACAAACAAATAAATATCCACATTTTCCAGAGGATTTTTACAGGATGTAGAGTCTCACAATGTCTAGTGAACAATCCAAAGTCCCAGAAAAAGAGGAGAGAAGAAATGTGGTGCAGAAAAAATATATTTGAATAATGGATGAAAGCTCCAAATTTAGTGTATGACGAACATTGACAGATTCAAAAAGCTCAGCAAACCCTGAATAGGTTGAACTCAATAAAACCGTATCTGGACAACAAACTATTGAAAATCAAAGATGGGAGGTCTAGGGGAGGGGGAAGCTGCTCTTTAAAGTTTCCAGAGAACAAGGACTCAGAGCAACAATTCAAAAGACTGTGGGTTTCTCAGTAGAATCTAGCAAAGAAGCCACAAGACCGTTGAAAGAATCCTTTATCTGTTTAAAGGAAAGGACCTATCAACCCAGAATTCTATTTCCAGTGAAAAATCCTTCAGGAATAAATGCAAAATGAAGGCATTTTAATTTATTTATATTTTTAAGGAAATACTTTTTTTTTTTAAAGATTTTATTGATTTATTCATGAGAGACACACAGAGAGAGGCAGAGACACAGGCAGAGGGAGAAGCAGGCTCCCTGCGGGGAGCCCGATGCAGGACTTGATCAGGACCCTGGGATCACGACCCTGAGATTGTGACCTGAGCAGAAACCAAGAGTTGGACATTGGACCGTCTGAGCCACCCAGATGCCCCTAAACATTTTTATTTTTAAGTCATCTCCACACCCAATGTGGAGCTCAAACTCATGACCCTGAGATCAAGAGTTGCGTGCTTCCCAGCTGAGTCAGCCAGGAGCCCCAGAATGAATACATTTTTAGCTGAAGGAAAATGATGAGAATTTATTGGCATAAGACCTGTTCTACAAGGAAAAGTAATGGAAGTTTCTTAAGGCTGCAGAAAAATGACACTAGAGGGAAACTTATAACTTCAGGAATGCAGGAGGAGCAACAGCAATGGTACATATCTAGGTAGTATATTTAACTGTTTTCTTTGTCTTCAGTTATTTAAAAGATATATTGGTCATTCAAAGCAAAAATTAGTGCATTGACTGGTGGGGGGGGTGCATGTATGTAGATGCAGTATATACAAGTATAACATAAAAGGGGATGAAGGGACTCACATAGTTGTAAGGCTTCGATTTTTACTTCAAGTGGTAAAAATATCAGCTGTAAGTAGGATGTGAAAGGTTAGGGATATCTATCATAATTCCTACGGTAGTTTTCTACTGGTAGAAAAAAAATAGTGACTATATTAATATCGGAAAAAAACAAGACTTTCTGATAAATACATTTAGTAAAGTGGCAGGGTATAAAATCAATATACAGAAATCTGTTGCATTTCTAGACATGAATAATGAAGCAGCAGAAAGAGAAATTGAGAAAATCCCATTTACAACAATAATAAAAGTAAAAATAATAAATACGATAATAAATATAACAAAATATATTTTATTATAAATATAATAAATAAAATAATAAAATAGGAATAAACTTAACCAAAGAAATGGAAGAGCTGTACTCTGAAAACTGTAAAACACGGATGAAAGAAATTGAATATGACACAAATGGACATACATTCCATGCTCATCGGTTGCAAGAACAAATATTGTTAAAATGTCCATATTACCCAAAACAATCTCCAGATTTAATATAATCCTTATCAATATACCACCAGCATTTTTCAAGGAATTAGAACAAACAATTCTAAAATCTGTATGGGACCATGAAGGACTCTGAATAGCCAAAGCAATCTTGAAAAGGCTAAGCACAGCTAGAGGCATCACAATCCCAGATTTCATGTTATACTACAAAGCTGTAGTGATTTTTTTTTGTTTTTTGTTTTTTATTATTTATTTATGATAGGCACACAGTGAGAGAGAGAGAGGCAGAGACACAGGCAGAGGGAGAAGCAGGCTCCATGCACCGGGAGCCCGATGTGGGATTCGATCCCGGGTCTCCAGGATCGCGCCCTGGGCCAAAGGCAGGTGCCAAACTGCTGCGCCACCCAGGGATCCCTGTAGTGATTTTTTTATGTGGTGATTGGTTTTACCAATAGGCAGAAATCAGCAAAGTAAAAATAAATAAATAAATAAAAAATAAAAGAAACTCAGAGAAACTAACAGCTGGTTCTTGGAAAAGATCAATAAAATCAATAAACCTGTAGTGAGGACCTAGGAAACAAGAGACAAGTGACAGGTTAGCAATATCGGAACTGATAATAGAGATGTCGCATTGAAATATCAGCTTTGGGGCACCTGGCTGGTTTAGTCCAGGGGGAGCACGTGACTCTTGATCTTGGGATTGTGAGCCCAAGCACCACACTGGGTGTACAGATGACTTTAAAAAAAAATCAATTTTAGGGCACCTGGGTGGCTCAGTTAGTTGAGCATCCAACTCGGTTTCAGTTCAGGTCATGATCTCAGGGTCGTGGGATTGAGCCCCACATCAGGCTCCATGCTCGGCTCAGAGTCTGCTTGGGATTTTTTTTCTCCCCCTCTGCCCTTCCCTATGCAGCAATTTTTCTCTCTAAAATCAATCAATCAATCAATCAATCAATCAATCAATGTTAAAAAAAACAAACCTACTTTGACCGATTCCTCATACCTCATACAAAAGTTAACTCAGGGTGAATCACAGCCCTAGATATAAAATCTAAACTATGAAACAAGAGAACTTCTAGACATAAGAGAGAGTTTTTTGGCCTTTTGTGAGGCAAAGGCAAGCATGACGCACAAAAGGAAAAGATTGATAGAGTGTATGTCCTCATAATTAAAACTATAATTAAATAATAAATAACCATAGCTCTGCTAATGGCACTGTAAAGATGAAAAAGCATCCTTGCTTCCTGAGACAGTTCTTGTGGGGAGAAAATATTTGCAAACCAGGCTTCTTATGAAAGACTCAGGGCACCTGGGTGGCTCGGCAGATTGAGCATCTGCCTTTGGCTCAGGTGATGATCCCTGGGTCCTGGGATCGAGCCCTGCATTGGGCTCCCTGCTCAGTGGGGAGCCTGCTTCTCCCTCTGTCTCTCCCTTGTCCCTCCCCATGTTTGTGCTTTCTCTCTTTCTCAAATAAATAAATAAAATCTTTAAAAAATAAGACTGACATCTAGGATATATAACTAACTCTTGAGAATCAGCAATAAAACAAACAGCTCAAAACAAAACAAAACAAAACAAAACAAAACAAAAAACCAGCTCAACAAAACCCGGACCACAGTTTAATGGGAACTTAACCAAAAAAGACAAGTGTCAGATACAAGGGCATGAAAAGATGCTCAGTATAGTGAGTCATTAGAAGGGTGTAAATGCACAGTAAACTGTGCTGCTGTTGGACAAAACCTGGCACAAACTACTCCATATCCGCCCACCTGATAACACCAAGTGTTGGTGAGGGTGCAAAGCCACCGGAATTCTCACACCGTGCTAGTGAGAGATGGTCTACCAAAGGACAATGGCTAGCATGACATAAGAGGATAGAATGTGGCCTACAACCCATGAAGCAACCAGTCCAGGAAGCCAAACCACAACCTCTGAGCAACTGGCCCCAAGACTTGGTCTGTAACTGCCAGCTTCTCTAGGTTTTGCCCCTGCTTCCTATTAAACACCAACTGGAGAAAGACAAACGTTCTCCCCTAACCAATCCCATAGGATGCCCCGTTTCTGGTTAGTCTGCCTACAACTTTCTTTCTCGTGCCAGCTGCCTCCCATCCGAAGAGAGCTGGAACCTTCCCTTTCTTTGACCATAAAGCTTCCCAACCACCCCACCTGCCTTTGAGTCTCTGCCAACCACAAATGATGGTGGCCTGCCCTATTGCAATACAGCAAGCGCTGAATAAATAGCCTCTGTTTCTTCTCATCTGGGTGATGTTTGTTTCTTCTATGCTGCTGTTGGAAACGCAAAATGGTACCACCACTGTGGAAAACTGGCGGTTTCTTACGAAGTTAAGCATACACTTACCCTATGATCCAGCGATCCCCAAGAGAAGTGAATACTTAATTTTACACAGCAAGGCTCTTTATAACACCTTTATGTATAATTGCCAAAAAAATATGAACAACCGAGTGTCCTTCAACTGGACCGTGAAATCTTGTTTCAGCAGAAGGAACAGAGTGGAGGTAGATCAATTTTAAGCATGGCGTAAATGCTTCCTGAAAAAAAAGTCCACTCTCTTAAGGAATGGGATATCTACAGAGGCTGGGAAATACCGGGTGTTGAGGTCTTTGGCCACATGTTACTTCACCAGAGAATTTCTTAGGCTCAGGAGCTCTAAGTTCACACAATGGTGTGTACACCGCTTACTGCTGGGACAGTCAGTTTGAGATTGTGCACCCATTCCCTCAAAGCAGGGCTATATGGCTGATTTCAGGGCAGTTACACAACTTCCCCTTGTCTTTGAAGTGGGTTTCCTAGGACTATAGAGGCTTATGTGGCATAAGCATCAACACCCTGGCATCAGTAACCTAAGATTTGGCAGTAGTATGTGTGTGTAGGGTGCACTCCCAGCCCAGGACCGACATGGAGCTGGCTACACTGCCTTCATTCAAACTATCCTGAATGGGACCCCAAAAATGTAGCATGGTGGCCAATTAGGGACATCCCTGTCCTTTACATTCCAAGGAAAATTTTCTTATTCTGCCCTCCTCCCAAGTTTCATGGCCTAGAGAAATCCAAAAGGTTCCCCCAAATTTCTGTGGGAGTCCTCAGACTAATAGCCTTGATATACTTGCCTCTAATCCCATCACCCAATGTGGCATCTCTCTGTGGCCTTTCAGTGAACTTAGATGCTAAAGTCAGTTCCTTCACTCAAAGTCACATCCCATCAAGCATTTCACAGAATTTATGCAAAGTCCAGAGGTTTATCGGAAGAACTGCATGATGCAGCACAGAGCCTTTGGCAATCTCTCTGCCTTCCCAAATCCCTCCACCTTTCTCCGTGACTGTTGGGAGCAATATTTATAACCCATTAAATGACATTGCTGGGCCCCATTCGGATGAAATCATACTTGCCAAATACATTAATATACGTGTTTTTATGGTCCCGGCACTTCCTGCCACAGTTTCAGCAGGGCCTACTGTTTTTGAGTCTGGGTTTTGGATTTCTGAGTCTCAAAAGCCGGATGCAAAGGGATTGAGAAGGGCTCCCATGCATAGGTGATGGCTGTGGGGGAAAAGTAATGCATGAGAAGTGGGAGGGGCCACAGAGAGGAGTAGGGTCAGCATCCAAGGTCCCCTCTGCCCTTAATTTGAGGGCACCATCTCTAGTCACTTGGGGACACACAGAAAGGACCAGTGGTCATCACCTGCATGGAAAAGCTTTGCGGGGTGTCCATGCCTGTCCCTTTGATTGAGCTGATGTGCCACTTACTCACTGGGTGCTCAAAAACCCTAGTCAGCCCCTGTCTGAATTATCCCGGGTAGGTGGCCCCTCTTCCAACATCAACATTGTTTATCAATGGCTTTGCTGATAGATCAGTTTTCTAGAAGTGCTTGCATGGACTTGGTGAACTCTGTCTTCCTCAACACTTGGAGTTTCACAGAGAGCTGGTTGGATGGGCAAGGTTTGTGGCTGGTGCTAATAAGGGAGGAACGCCTGAGCGAGGACTAATTTTGTAGATGGTAAGATCCTCATAATGTTTTCTGACTTATAGAAGCTTATGAGTTTGAGGGTTCAGAAATTAGGTATGTGGGCCCTGTTAGTTATTTGTTGCTGCAATACCATTACCTCAAAACTCAGTAGCTTGGAGCAATGAACATTTATTGTCTCACACAGTCTCTGAGAGTCTCTCTTGGTTCCAGTTCAGGTCTCTCTGCTGAGTTATAGTCAAGATGTTGGCTGGGGCTGTGGTCATCTGAGGCTTGACCTTGGCTGGTGGAACTGCTTCCTAGACGGCTCCCTCACTCAGCTGTTGGTGGGAGGCCTCAGTTCCTCACTGGCTTGGGGCAGGGGGGTTCAGAACCTTGCCATGAGGACCTTTCCATGGAGTTTCTGGATTTTCCTTATGACATGGCAGCTGACTCTGTCCAGAAAAACAGTTGAAGAGACAGAGAGACAGGGAAGAGAGGGGGAGTGATTGAAAGAGAGCAAGCTGTCTTTCAGGACCTAGCTTCAGGAGTCATATACCATTACGTCCACCATATTCTGTTGGTTGTGCAGACCAACCCCAATATACTTGGGGAGGGTGTGCGTACCGTGAGGTGTGGATCACTGGCGGCTACTCTCAAGACTGGCTACCACTGGATGCCCTCTAGCCCCCAGTGACACATATTCCTCCCAGATCCACCTCCTCTCCAGGCACCCCAAAGTCTAATCTAAGCATTGATGTGAAGGCCAGAATTTTATCTTCTAAATCAGGCCCTGGGATGGGTAGGGTTTCTCAGGAATGTTTCCTCAAGTATAGCATCTCAAGTGACATTCTTCTCCTTCTGAAGACCCGTGAGCTAAAGAGAAAATCAACTTCAACTGTACTCTGTCCTCACCATGTGATGGTGGCCAGGCAAAGGATAACCTCCATAGATACTGCTGTTCCACAAGGTGGGGAGATGGCCTGGGTTTCACCCCTCAAGGTCCTAACCACAGCAAAATATAACCTCAAGTTGTTGCCTCTGGGTTTCTTTGCAACACTTCAAGCACATATTTTTTTTTTTACTTTTTTTTTTTTAAGTAAGTTCTACCCCCAATGTGGGGCTTGAACTCACAACCCTAAGATCAAGAGTTATACGCTCTATGGACTGAGCCTGCCAGGCCCCCCCAACCTCATTTTTAATTTGTAAGAAAATCATTAGGTTTGTGCCATTTCCACAGATGATGGGCTTCATTCTGTTACATTTAGATTTTTCTGAATTGTATGTATAAAAGAAAATTAAATATCAGTTTCAGGGGTTCCCTTTAGGGCCATGCTTGATTATAGTTGGTGCTTTTAAGATAGTATCTTATAGCCTTGGATTTTGTTCAATATTAAATTGTTGAGATTACAAAAATGACTCATGCTTTTGCAAAAACTTTAAAAAATTCCAAGGGATGTAAAAAATGTAAGTTCCTTCCCCACCTTCTCCTACTCCCTAGTAATAATTGTTGCTAATGCTTTGGTGTACACTTATTTTTTTTAAATGCTTATTGTTCGACAGGGTTTATGCTCACTGTTGATAGGGTTTCCAAAGTTTGAGGATTTTTTTTTTTTGCCTATGGAGAGAACCCTCCTACATGTGTATTTTACTTAATCTCAACTTTATTCAACATAATCTATAAACAAAACACTGAAATATAAATGCTAAATCTGAACGTTGGTTACAAACCTAAATTTCCTTAAACAATGTAAACTGCAGTGACAGATTTAACAATGAAAGGCAGTGATTGAAGACTTATTGTCATTACCTTTACCTCTGTTTTAAATACACCAACATCACAGATTTACTTCATTACTTCATTGCCTCCTACTCATTCTTGTTTTTCTCTGGGAATAAGATACATTCTTAAAGTTGATAAAATACTTCTTTTGATGTTTTCTTGATGATTCCGTATTACTGGAATCTTGTTAGATACTCCCCCCACCCCAGTCCTGCCCCGCCACCCCATACAAAAGGATATTGTCTCAGACCCTCATGTGCACCGAGGGTCTCAGCAGATTGAGCTGAGGCTCTGAGGCTTATCTTCCCCATAAATGTTAGCTTATTTGATCTATCTTTCCTCCCTGAAATGATGTATGCCTTTAGTTTCATTTGGCCAGACTTACGGAACCCTTGTTCTACCATTATGATGATCCACTGACTTGCTTTGTTAGTATGATTTATAAAAATATGCATGCACTATCAATGTCTTGCAGTAGTTGAGGGGGTACCTAGTGGATTCATCTTCTAGGAGAGGGGAGGGTTGTGTTTGCACATTAAGGCTCCTCTTTGGGACTTTAGCTAACTCAGCATCTCAAGACTCCGTTTCTTCCTGGCCGTGGAGCATGAGCGTTAGAGCTGGTTGACGAGTTGGACCTCCTTCTGCGGGGTTGTCATGGGTAGTCACACGTGCCGATCAGTCCTTTCTGTTCTTGGAATGGCTCCTATTTTTTCCCAAGACTATTTGGCCCACGCACAGTTGTCTGTTTTTATCCTCTTCAATGTACTAGTGGGATGAACATATATCTCTATTCACTATAAACAGAAGTATATGTAGGAGAAGCACATTCATATATAGTGACATTCCCTTTCTTATTAAAACCTATAAAAATGTCAAAAATCCCAATGTAAGCCCTCTCCTCTGTATTATACTGTTTGGCAACAGTTCATGGTGACTTTTCTCTTTTTAATGTCATTATGCATTTAGGTGTTTCCCAAACTAATTGCAGCATACCCCTTTGGGTCCCTACTCCCTAATCCATTATCTCTGTTTATTTGCTGGTGGGGCCTACATATATTTGTGTGTCCACCCATCCCTGTGTGGCACAGGGAAATCCTGATAAGGCTGAGGGGATCACGTGGTTCCATCTCCCCTGCCAGCTTGAAGGATTTGGGTTTGGTGCCCAGTTTTGGACAAAATAGATAAGGAGAGGCTGATGGATGGTTTCTGGGAAAGCTTCCCCCCTACTTTGCTTTTTTTTTTAACTTGGCATTTTAATTATGTGTATAAATAACAACACGAGGACGTGGAGGTCTAAGGGTGGACATTATCTCTAGGGGAAAGGGTTTCTCATCAGTCCACTTGTAGTATAGCATCACCCGGGATTACAAAGCAGTCTAATACAGTTTTTCCTGAAGAAAAAAGCCAATTTACTACATTCAGTACGGACTTCTCTAAATGGATAAATGTGGTGTCTCTAGATTGGATGGGGGCCCCCAAATGTGGAGTGGAAGCCAGTATGTGGGGGAGGGAATGAATTCATCAGAGGCAGAAGAAAGGAGATAGGAGTTTACTGAATACACCTCGAGGGAGCAGGTGCAGGACAGCAGAGGAGAGGCTGCCTGCCAGGAGGTGGCGGGAGGGGGCTGGTTTGAAGGGGAGAAGGTGAGGAGGTCTGCGGACGAGTGGAATTCTCCCCCTTTTTGGTAACTGTGCCTGGTTGTAAGGAGCCCACTGGTCAGTTAGGGCTTATGGCTCTTTTGAGGTGGGTCCCCTGATGGAGGTGACTGTGTTCAGCCAGGGGGTTGCTCAGGCCCCTGTTTGTGTCCATCATGCAAGCCTGTTTGCATAAAAGTGGCCTTGACACTCTCTGCAATTTTTCTGTAGAATTACTGGTTTACTCCATGGAGTTTCCAATCTTTACCTGTAACTGATTCAAATGAGCAGAGCATGGAGCATTTTATTTATTTCCAGGTGATTTCCTCACATTTCCTGGCTCCTGAAAGTTCTCCTTCCACAAATCATCTATGACTGTGGATCCTCGTAAACCCCATTCAAACAATGTCTCCCCCACTGACCTGGACCAATACAATGGCTTATTGAGGATGATGAAAAGAGACAGCTCATCCCATGACCCCAGCTGGATACACCAGCTTCTTCATTTCTGAACCTCTAGCCAAAAGAAGTCCAACAATTTCTCTTGGTGTTACCAAGTCTCAGAGAAAAATCCAGGAGGTACATTTTGGAGATATTCATAGTGGTCTACCCCCATTGAACCAAGCTCTTGGGCTTAGTTTGTGAGTATATTCTCTGACGCCAACCTGTAGATGGCTCACAATAATGTCGGAGATGTGAGATGCTCTCTTCAAGCTGGGTCCTTGGCTCCTCTACAAATTTAGATTGACCCCCGGGGACAGAGGAGAGTGAAAGCTCATTAACCTTCACAGAAGTTTTGTGAGGTGAGTCCTTTTCAGGTGATGCATAGTAGGGAATGAGTCCCAGAGCTTGGCACAGGGAAGGCTGGCAAGTGTTCCAAGCGATTGACTTAATTCAATGGCCTTGATGTACCTCACTCACAAGCTCCTGAGGAGCAGCTCTCCTTTACCTCTTCACCCTCCCCTGCAACCCTAAGCATGACCCTTGCAGGGGTGAGCCACTTGGTGTGGCCAGGGCACCAGCGCTTGTGTTTGGTTGGAGAGGCCTTCCCAGCCGCCTGCTGACATCCATCTGCTCCAGTCCTGCAGGTGGAGACCTGTCCTGCAGGTTTTCTGCCCCAACCCTCATCTGCTTCCCCTTTGCTCCTTCTCCATCCGCCGGGACACAGGGCGCATCCCCGGTCCCCGCCAGGCCCGCCTCCTTGGGCTTGGACTGAGCTCTGGGGTGCGCGGGGGTTGGTCGGAGACCCGGGAACCACCACACCCTGGACCGCTAGGCTTCAGAGGGGCGGGGTCCTAGGCTCTTTATTGGCGTGTCCAGTCCTCTTCCTCCGCAGACGGCGCGTTCGTCTTCAGGCAGGATGGGTCTCTACCGCATCCGCGTGTCCACCGGCTCCTCGCTGTGCGCGGGCTCCCAAAACCAGGTGCAGCTGTGGCTCGTGGGCCAGCACGGGGAAGCGGAGATCCAGAAGCGCCTGCGGCCGGCGCGGGGCCAGGTGAGCCGCGCGCGGGGCCAGGGGAGCCTCCAGCCGGGACGCCGCGCACAGGGCGCGCTCAGGACGTGTTCCCGCGCCCGGCCTTTCCTTGGACCTGCCGTCCGTCCTCCGGTGCCTTCTATTCTCAAAAGCTGCCGTTTCAAGCCTTCTCCGCGGTTGCTGGGGGTCCGACTTGGGGGCTTTCTCTGCCGCATGGGGTGGTAATGGGGGCGCCGGCGGAGATGAGAACACCGAATATCCGACCCGCGTCCCCGGTCCCATCACATCCACCTGAGACTCGCCTCGGCCCCGACACCCCAATTCTCATCGCCTGTCCCGCTCTCTCCAAGCCCCCAGATCCGGCTGCCCCATGGACGCTTCTCGGCCCTCCGCCCGCCCCTAGCGCCCCCCACCCCCGGCGGTAGCTCGCGCCTCCCCCTCTCCGCCTCTAACCCGGAATCCGGCGCGGTCTGCTGGGTCTCCTGGCCCCTCGGGTCTCCGCGGCCCGAGCTCCGCCTCCCACCCCCACGCCCGCCAGGGCGCCCTTGAACCCGGTCACCTCCACCCACCCTCTCCACTGCCTCGCCGCTTCTGGGCCGCCCTTCCCAGCCCTTCTGCAGCCGAGCGCTTTGTCGCAAACATTCCCACTTTGCAACGGGCCCCGGCGTGGAACCTGTGAGCGGCTTCTGCGTGTTCCCAGGACCCATCCAAGACCCTGGACACGCCAATAAAGAGCCCAGCCTGGGGATCCCTGGGTGGCGCAGCGGTTTGGCGCCTGTCTTTGGCCCAGGGCGCGATCCTGGAGACCCGGGATCGAGTCGGGCTCCCGGTGCATGGAGCCTGCTTCTCCCTCTGCCTGTGTCTCTGCACCTCCCCCCGCCCCCCTGTGTGACTATCATTTAAAAAAAAAAAAAAAGAGCCCAGCCTGGGGGACGCGGGGGAGGGCGCCGCCGCCGCCGCAGCTGGAGCAGCCGCCTCAGCCCAGTGTCTCACGCGCACCGGTGCGCTCCTTCCGGGCTCGGGGCTTGGCGCAGGCGAGGTCCACAGGGAGGAAATAGAGAAGGAAGGAGTGCACCTCCCCACGTTCCCCCTGCGTCGCCCCGACCCACCCGCCCCGTGCGTGTCCCCTTCTCTTTCTGGCTCCCTCCGCGCGCCGTTTCCGAAGCTCACGGAAGGGCGTCCAGCCCGAGCCAGGCTCAGTCCAAGGGCCCCTTCCCGCGGACGCTGAGCCCCTTCTGCCGTCGCAGGAGACGGAATTCAAGGTGGACGTGGAGGAGCACCTGGGGCCGCTGCTGTTCGTGAAACTGCAGAAATGGCACTTCCTTCAGGACGACGCCTGGTTCTGCAACTGGATCTCCGTTCAGGGCCCCGGGGCTAGCGGGGAAGAGTTCACGTTCCCGTGCTACCGCTGGGTGGAAGGCAGTGGCATCCTGAGCCTCCCCGAGGGCACCGGTGAGCGCGGGGCTGGAGTGCGAGGCCTGCGGGCGGTGGGTGGGGGGTGCGGAGTAGGGCAGGGAGGCAGGGCACGGGGAGCTGGGACCTGGGGCGCGGGGTTGGGGAGAGGGCTGCGCGCGCCCCCCACTCGCCTCCAGCGCCTGGAGGTTGGAGGAGGAAGTGATGCTGAAGGCCCAGGGCCGGCGGGAAGGGAGGGCTGACGAGGCGCCCTCGGCGGGACCCGGGACCAGGAGGGTCTCACGGCCCAAGCTCTCCTCCCCATGTCTAGGCCGGACGGTGGTGGACGACCATCAAGGCTTGTTCAAGGACTACAGGGAAAAGGAGCTGGAAAAGAAGAGGAAGCTGTACCGGTCAGCGCTACTCCCGCGCCCCACACTCCTCCCAACCCCACCCCGCCCCCGGGGAGCTGTTGACCACCCCCCCCCCCACTACCAACATCTGCTTTCACTTTTCCCGGGCAGGTGGGATAACTGGAAGGATGGATTAATCCTGAATGTCGCTGGGGCCACGATCTCTGACCTCCCTGCAGATGAGCGATTTCTGGAAGATAAGAGAATTGATTTTGAGGCTTCGCTGGCAAAGGGGTGAGAACAGGGGGGCTGGATGCCAGGGAGGCCGAAGGGCTGAGGACTGCACAGGGCTGGGCCAGCCTCAGGTGGGTGCCTGTCCTTATGTGTTTGATCCTGAGCATCACTCTCAAACTCTGCTTCTCTTTCCCTGAAGGCTGGCAGACCTAGCCATCAAAGACTCTTTAAATGTCTTCACTTGCTGGAATGATCTGGATGACTTCAACCGAATTTTCTGGTGTGACCAGAGCAAGTTGGCTAGTTAGTACCTCACCCCAGGGCTTCTCCCAGGGCTCTTATCTCGGACCCAACCCAACCCAGGCACCCAGGGCTGGGAGACCAGAGGCGGGGGCCCCTGTGGTAGGCTGGGGTCAACTGGGGATGGTTTGGTGGGGGCGCTCAGATCCCTATGACTGTCACCCCCAGAGAAGGTGCGGGACTCCTGGAAGGAAGACGCCTTGTTTGGGTACCAGTTTCTCAACGGTGCTAACCCCATGATACTGAGGCGCTCCAGGCAGCTGCCGGCACGCCTGAAGTTCCCTCCGGGGATGGAGGAGCTGCAGATCCAGCTGGAGCAGGAGCTCCAGGTACGCACAGAAGAGCCCTAAAGAGGTCATGCACTGAAATGGCAGTGTGGTTGGTGTTTGTGCTTTGGGGTCCACTTGTGGGGGCAGCTTCCTGCTGGATGGCAAGAAGGGATTTGGCAGGAGAAATCGGGAATGACCCCTGAGACATGTGACTCTGCCTCCTCCCTGAGTGAGAACAGCGATGGAGGGAGGAAGAGTGGTTGGCAGAGACAGTCACAAGGACAGCAGCCCTCACCCGCTACCCCCACACAGGGAGGCAGGCTGTTCGAGGCAGACTTCGCGCTGCTGGACGGGATCAAGGCCAATGTCATCTTGTGCAGCCAGCAGTACCTGGCCGCCCCTCTGGTCATGCTGAAACTGCAGCCTGATGGGAAACTCTTGCCCATGGTCATCCAGGTGAGAGGACCCAGGAGTGTTGCTCCCCAGTAGTGCTTGTCCTCCTGCTCAGACCCTCATGCAAATTCACGGAGTCCCCACTCCCTGCAAAGGCCTATGGCACAGGAAAGGGCCAGGCTGCCGGAGAGACTGGCTGGGTGAGTCTGAAGAGGCTTCAGGGCTGAGGAAGTCACTGAGGACAGAGCAGTCTGGGGATGTCCTTCGGAGGTGATGTGAGCCTTGGAGGAGGCTCGGGACTTAGACCCTCAGGCAGGACCCCACCGAGGTGAGGGTCAGGTGACTCCCCAGGGACTCTCAGGGGCCAGCTGGCCTGGGGTGCTGGGGAGCAGTGTGAGGCAGAGGGGCCACACCCTGTGGGCTGTGGGGGCCCAGCTGGGGTGCAGGAGCACAGGAAGCCGAGGCAGGGTGCTGTGGCCGGCGCCTGTGTTCAGGCTGGGGCCCAGGAGGGGGATGCCAGACCCTAGGATTTGGGCAATGGGTTCAGCGACTGTCCAAGGCAGAGGGTCTGGGCTCAGATGTGGGGATCAGCTGTGTGATGCTGAGGAGGATCAAACTGGCCTGGGTTCAGGGAGAGAGGAGGAGGAGAAGGAGTTGGGCAAGGCTCCTGCAGAAGTCAAGAGGAAAGGACAAGTCAAGAGGAAAATCAAGAGCCCAACTTTGAGGAAACAGGGGGACATCCAGATTGTAACGTGTGGCCAGTGACAGTTCAGGACTGCGGGCGGAGCCAGCTGTGTGCAGGCGGTATCACTCCTACTGCAAGCCGAAGGGGAAGTGAGGTCAGAGGAGGCCAGTGGGAGAGCGGAGAGAGAACCATTTCTGCAGAAGGCACCCAGCTGAGGGCTGCGGGGCAGGAAGCGCAGGCAAGTGTGGGCAGAGCTAAGCCAGCAGGGAGGGAGCCTCAGGGGAGAGGCGCAGTGTGTGTGTGGGGTATCCCAATCCCTGTCCCTGCTCCAGCTCCAGCTGCCACGTGTGGGATGCCCTCCACCACTGCTTTTCCTGCCCACGGATCCCCCGATGGTCTGGCTCCTGGCCAAGTGCTGGGTCCGTAGCTCTGACTTCCAGATCCACGAGCTGCAGTCTCACCTTCTGCGGGGACACTTGATGGCAGAGGTCATCACCGTGGCCACCATGAGGTGCCTTCCATCCATACACCCCATCTTCAAGGTAGCACCTTACTCGCCTCGCTCCAGCCTGCCCCTTTCTCCAGGCCCCATGGCACCCTCCCTGGGGGGGCTCTCAGGGTGGGGAGAGCCAACCAAGAAAGACAAGTGAGCCAGGAGCAGGAGCACAGCCTGCTGTGCCTTCTGAATGGGGTGGCATGTCCTCCCGGGGAGGCAAAAAGGAGCCATGGTGGGGGGAGGTGCAGGGTGAGCAGTCCTACCCGTTTCATGTATAAACCACAGATATCCACCCACTATTATAGGAAGGGTACACACAAACGACTGAGGAGTCCAACAAGAGAGGATCATACAAATAGCAAAAAGTATTTTTTCAGCCAGTTTTGAAGAATCCTAAAGTAGTAACACATAGGCTATTAAGAGGGACTCAGGACAACACTGGCAGCCGGTTCATTGTGGACAATTAGCACAGACTGTCCACCCATTCACTTGTTTTCTTGGGGGTGCATCTCACGGGGCATGAGCCATTCTGGATGCCAGTGAGAGGCAAGATAGGCAAGGTCCTGAAAATGGGGATTTTCATTTCCATTAAGGGCTAGCAGACAATACAGACTGTATGGGAACCTATGAGCTGTGATAAGTACAATGTGGAGAACCAGAGCAGGGTGGGTAGGCCCGGTGGTCAGGAAAGGTTCATTTGATCAAAGGTCCTTCTGGGAAATGAACTAGGGGTGGTGGAAGGGGAGGAGGGCGGGGGGTGGGGGTGAATGGGTGACGGGCACGGAGGGGGACACTTGACGGGATGAGCACTGGGTGTTATTCTGTATGTTGGTAAATTGAACACCAATAAAAATTAATTCAAAGCCAATAAAAAAAAAAAAAAGGTCCTGTGGCAGGAACAAGGCTGGGATGTTTGAGGGACAGAAAGAAGGTGAGTAGAATGGACAAAGGGAAAAAAGAATAAAATCTTGGGAAAAAAAAAGGCAATAAAAAAACCAGTAGATTCAGAATGGACAAAGGGGAGAGGGTAGGAGATGATGTTCCAGAGGCAGGCAGGTTAGGCCATGCATTCTCAAGTGGGGGGCTGTTATGCCCCCCAGATGGGTGAAAGTGCTTCTGGGGAGGCAAAAAACTTACTATTTTTATGTATAAAACACATATATGCATATAGTACATAACAGATACAGTATATCTAGCTTTAAAATTTCTTTTTTTTAAAAAAGATTCTATTTATTTATTAATGAGAGACACAGACAGAGAGGCAGAGACACAGGCAGAGGGAGAAGCAGGCTCCCTGCGGGGAGCCCGATGTGGGACTCGATCCCAGGACCCGGGGTCACGCCCTGAGCTGAAGGCAGGCGCTAAACTGCTGAGCCACCCAGGGATCCCTAGCATGAAAATTTCACAGGGGGAGAAATTTTATGTAATTTTGTCTATGTATGTATCATGTATCCATATAGAAATATTGTCTCCATATCATGTATCAATATATAAATACTATATATACATATATATACACACACAGCTTCTCATCCCCCATCTGCGCTACACCTTGGAAATTAACGTTCGGGCCAGGACGGGGCTCATCTCTGACAAGGGCGTTTTTGACCAGGTAGGAGGAAGGCAGGGGCATTCTGGAGCCCACTCTCCCCTTGGCTCTGGGTTCCACACCCCCCCCCACCCTAGGGCTGGCTGATTTGCCTGACGCCACCTGGCCCTCGCTCCTCAGGTGGTGAGCACAGGTGGCGGAGGCCATGTGGAGCTGCTCCAGCGAGCCAGAGCCTTCCTAACCTACCGCTCCTTCTGTCCCCCACTGACCTGGCCGACCGGGGGCTCCTGGGAGTCGAGTCTTCCTTCTATGTGCAGGATGCTCTGAGGCTTTGGGAAATCCTCTACCGGTGAGGAGGGGCGAGGCAGGGGTGGGTGGGGAGGACTCAGGACAGCCTGTGTCTCAGCTGGGGGGCTGGGGCCCCTGACCCAGGCAGGTGAGGGGGGAGGAGCCCAGGGCCGGAGGCTCTTGGCAAGCTGCAGCCCTCCTGACCCCCACCCTGGGGCGCAGCTACGTGCAGGGCATCGTGTATCTCCACTACAAGACGAACGAGGCTGTGAGAGATGATCTGGAGCTGCAGACTTGGTGTCGAGAGATCACTGAGGTCGGGTTGCGGGGGGCTCAGGACCAAGGTAAGGCTAGCCCCCGCCTGGGACCTCCAACGCCACATAGTTCCCTTGGGAACCTCCCCAGAATCCTATTTCTGTGGAATCTTCCAGAAGCATTTCCAACCCAGTGAAAATGCCCAAAGGCCCTCCCAGATTCCTTTTCTACCAGCTAGAGACAGGTCCCATCATATCCCCTGGGAACTCCTCTAGGTCCTAGCTGCCTCAAGACCCATGGCTGTTTGTAAATGTTTAACAGCCAGCTCCCTGGGGCGGGCGGGGGTGGGGGGGGAGGCGCGTAGGGGGGCGGTGGGAAAGGGGAGCCCTGATTTGTAGCATTTGCTCATTTTCGTGCTGTGAATATTTCCACTGTGGTTACCAATGTGATGGTAGCCAGCTTGCTAAACACCTGACCGGTAATGGGCCAGCAGGAGCCACCCAGCAGATCCCCCCACCCCCATTCCAACCCAGCTTGCCATCAGCGCCCAGGGACCCTGAGAGGACCGAGTGCCCTTCCTCACCCCTGTGGTCTCCCCTCCCTGCCCTGTGTCTGAGCTGTGCTTCTGTTCCTCCCCTGAACCCCCTGCAGGGTTCCCCAACTCCTTACAGTCCCGCGACCAGATGTGTCACTTTCTCACCATGTGTATATTCACCTGTACTGGCCAGCACTCGTCCACCCACCTGGGCCAGGTACGGACCATAGTGGGCAGCTGGGAGTTTGCACCTGGAGTGGTGCAGAGGGCTGTGTGCAGGTGGGCTGAGGGGCTTCTGTGCTTAGCAGGCACTGACTCTAGACATCTGCCTCTCCCTCCCTAGCTGGACTGGTACACTTGGGTCCCTAACGCGCCCTGCACCATGCGGCTGCCGCCTCCTACCACCAAGGACGTGACACTGGAGACAGTTATGGCAACACTGCCCAACTTCCATCAGGCCTCGCTGCAGATGTCCATCACCTGGCAGCTGGGCCGCCGCCAGCCTGTGATGGTGCTGGCAGTGGGGCGCCCCTGGGGGCCGGGGGGGGGGGGGGCGGGCAGGTGAGGGAGGCAGCACACCCTCCACGCTGAGTGCGGGTCGCAGGCTCTCAGCTGCCTTCCTCTCTCCACCAGGTGGCTCTGGGCCAGCACCAGGAGGAGTATTTTTCAGGCCCTGGACCCAAGGACGTGCTGAAGAGGTTTAGGGAGGAGCTGGCTGTTTTGGAGAAGGAAATTGAGACCCGGAATGCAAAGCTGGACATGCCCTACCAGTACCTGCAGCCCAGCCTGGTGGAAAACAGTGTGGCCATCTGAGTGCTGCCTTCTGCGGAGCCGCGCCCACCCCCAGCGCTTCCAGTCCCACCCCCGCAGCCCCAGCCCCCCCACCAAGGGTCACCTTTCCATGTTCTGTGCCCTTGGCAGACACTTTTATTCTAGACGGGCCCCCTAAGGGCCTCTTCCCGCTGCCTCCCTCATCCTTTGGGTCTCCCTGGGGCAGGGAAGAGCCAGGTTCCAAGAGCAGGAGAGGATGTCCCTACCTATTGCTCCACACCTTTTATGAGCCACATACGATTTTGAACCGAGTTTGATTTAATGGCAATGAACAGAGATTTTAGACAACAAAAGGAAAGAAGTTAGAGCAAACTGTTCTAAAGCAAATATTGGCCAGGGGCACCCGGGTGGGTCAGTCTGTTGAGTGTCTGCCTTGGGTTGGGGTCATGATCCCAGGGTCCTAGGATCTATCGAGTCCCAGGTTGGGCTTGCTGCTCAGAGGGGGCATCTGCTTCCCCCTCTGCCTCTGCCTGTTGCTCCCCCTGCTTGTGCTCTCTGCCATCTTTCAAATAAAAAAAATTAAAAAATATGTATGAACACCTTTCTAACTGGACAGACTTTATTACAGATCCTGAAGCCAGACACAGTAAAAAGCAAACCATTCACAGCAATTCTCAAGATTTTTGTCTCATGGCTCACTTAGAAGATGATAAATGGAAGAAAACTGGGCGGGGTGTGTGTGTGTGTGTGTCCAAGTCTTTAACCATTTGCAGTTCCCCTGTCGGAAAGCTAAAATAAGAAACTAGAAAAATACTTTTAAAACCCTCATTATTGGGCTGCCCGGGTGGCTCAGTGGTTTACAGCCTTCGGCCTGGGGCCTGATCCTGAAGACCCGGGATCAAGTCCCACGTCGGGCTCCCTGCATGGAGCCTGCTTCTCCCTCTGCCTGTGTCTCTGCCTCTCTCTCTCTCTCTCTCTCTCTCTCTCTCTCTGTGTGTGTCTCTCATGAATTAATAAATAAAATCTTTAGAAAAACCCCTCATTATTGTAACGAGTGACAACAAAAGAATCAATAAGATCCAGCTTCTGTATCTGATGAAAACTTTGGAAAAATAAGCTTAGACATTTTGTTTGTTAATATGACCATCTGTGGGTATTGATTTTTTGTAGATATTTTATTTTTAAAGATTTTTATTTATTCATGAGAGACACACAGAGAGAGGCACAGAGAGGAGTTCAATGCTGGGTTCTGGGGGCAGAGCGTGGCCTGGTCTGGGCACCAGACAGGAACACTGCAGCTGGGGAGGCTGTGCAGGGGGGCAGTGGGAGCAACTGGGGCTAGAAGACAGGTGAAGGTGGTGCCAGGAAATTAGTCTTTTTTTTTTTTTTTCAGGAAATTAGTCTTGACCTTTAGGAAACAGTTATTGAAGGATTCTAGGTAATGATGTGACAGGGTCCTGGTCCTGGGGGTCAAACCCAGAGGCACCCCTTCTCTTTGGAGACCATGCCCCCTTTTCTTGGGGATCACCCCCCTTCACTATCATCATTGGTTCCTTGTCAGATACTTTCATTCTGACAGGTTTCCCCCCTACTCCCTTACAGAGAACACTTCAAATCCCATTGCTTTCTGGAAATAACTCTTTTTTTAAAAGTAAGCTAGAGGCCCAATATGGGGCTTGAAATCAGAACCCCAAGATCAAGAATTGCATGGTCTGCCAACCGCACTAGGCAGGAGTCCCTGCCACTGTTTTGTTTTTGTTTTCGTTTTTTTTCAAACAGGCTGGTGGAGAGAAAAGCAAGACACATGGTTTGAATGTTCTCTAAGACACAAAATCATGCCCCTTCAGGTCCAGTGAAGTCACAGAATAAAAAGTCATAGTGACTTTTAGGTAGATGTCAAATATCCAGTTTATATGGTAATTCCATGTTTAGTGTTCCCCAGAGCTGCCACCTTACTCTCAAAAAGAGGCAGTACTGATGCCAGGGACTTATTCAGTATGGACATAAATAAGATGTCAGAACTAGAGTTCAGAATAATGGTTAAATGATACTAGCAGGGGGGACACCTGGGTGGCTCGGTGGTTGAGCATCTGCCTTTGGCTCAGGTTGTGATCCTGGGGTCCTGGCTTTGAATCCCACATTGGGCTCTTTGCAGGGAGTCTGCTTCTCCCTCTGCCTGTGTCTCTGCCTCTCTCTGTGCCTCTCATGAATAAATAAACACAATCTTTTAAAAAGAGATACTAGCAGGCCTTGAAAAAAGCATAGAAGACACTAGAGAATCCCTTTCTGGAGAAATAAAAGAACTGAAATCTAATCAAGTGGAAATAAAAAAGGCTATTAATGAGATGCAAAAATAAATGGAGGCTCTAACTGCTAGTATAAATGAGGCAGAAGAGAGAATTAGTGATCTGGAAGACAATATGATGGAGAATAAAGGAGCTGAGAAAAAGAGAGATAGACAACTAGTGGATCATGAGGGGAGAATTTGAGAGATAAGTCATCCACAAAGCAACACAATATTACTATAGTTGGGATTTCAGAAGAAGAAAAAAGAGAGAAGGGGGCAGAATTGAAGCAAATTATAGCCAAGAACTTCCCTAATCTGGGGAAGGAAATAGGCATCCAAATCCAAGAGGCATAGAGAACCCTCCTCAAAATTAATTAAAATAGGTCAATATCCCAACAAACAATAGTGAAGCTTACAAATCTCAGAGACAAAGAGAAAATCCTGAAAGCAGGTTGGGACAAGAGATCCATAACCTATAAGGGTAGACACATCAGCCTGTCAGGAGACCTGTCCACAGAGACCTGGCAGGCCAGAAAAGACTGGCATGATATATTCAGAGTGCTAAGTGAGAAAAATACGTAGCCAAGAATACTTTATCCAGCTAGGAGGTCATTCACAATAGAAGGATAGACAAAAAGCTTCCAGAAGAAACAGAAACTTAAAGAATTTGTGATCACCAAGCCAGCCCTAAAAGAAATATTAAAAGAGACACTTTAAGTGAAGAGAGAGTCCAAAAAGTAACATAGACCAGAGAGGAACAGAGACAATATACAGAAACAGTAACTTTACTGGTAATACAATGGCACTAAATAAATTCATATCTTTTTATAGTTATTCTTAATGTAAATGGGCTAAATGCTCCAATCAAAAGACACGGGGTATCAGATTGGATGAAAAAGCAAGACCCATCAATATGCTGTCTGCAAGAGGCTCATTTTAGACCCAAAGACACCGCCAGATTGAAAGTAAGCAGATGGAAAACCATTTACCATGCTAATGATATCAAGAGAAAGCTGGGGCGGCGATCCTTGTATCAAATTAGATTTTAAACCAAAAACTGTAATAAGAGATGAGGAAGGACACTATATCATAAATAAAAGGGTCTATCCAACAAGAAGATCTAACAATTGTAAATACCTATGCCTCTAACATGGGAGCAGCCAGTTATATAAGCCAATGAATAACAAAATTAAAGAAACACATAGATAATAATACAACAATGGAAGGGGACTTTAACACCCCACTCACTGCAATGGACAGATTATCTAAGCAGAAGATCAATAAGGAAACAGGGGCTTTGAATGACACACTGCACCAGATGGACTTCATAGATATATATTCAGAACATTCCATCCTAAAGTAACAAAATACATATTCCTTTCATGTGGACGTGGAACATTCTCCAGAATAAGATCACATACTGGGTCACAAATCAGGTCTCAGCCAGTACTAAAAGACTGAGGTCATTCCCTGCATAGTTTCACACCACAATGCTTTGAAACTGGAACTCAATCACAAGAGGAAATTTGGAAAGAACTCAAGTACATGGAGGGTAAAGAGAATCTACTAAAGAATGAACGAGACAACCAGGAAATTAGGGGATCCCTGGGTGGCTCAGTGGTTTAGTGCCTGCCTTCGGCCCTGGGCGTGATCCTGGAATCCCAGGATCGAGTCCCAGATCAGGCTCCCCTGCATGGAGCCTGCTTCTCCCTCTGCCTGTGTCTCTTCCTCTCTCTCTCTCTCTCTCTCTCTCTCTCTCTCAATCTGTGTCTCTCATGAATAAATAACAAAACCCCCAGGAAATTAAAGAAGAATTTAAAAACTTCATGGAAACAAAGAAAATGAAAGCACAACTGATCTATCTTCCTCTTATCTACATTTCTTACATATAATGGTTTTATCCTATATTTTGATATATTTTTTTCAAAGTTTTCTTGGATAATCTTAAATGTCTTGTCTTTCATGTAATCTTTATAATCAGTTTATAGGTAGTCCTTTCAAATCCCGGGACTCCTGGGTGCCTCAGTGGCGGAGCTTCTGCCTTTCTCTCAGGTAGTGATCCTGGGGTCCTGGGATTGAGTTCTGCAATGGGCTCCCCGCAGGGAGCCTGCTTCTCCCTCTGCCTGTGTCTCTGCCTCTGTGTGTGTGTGTGTGTGTGTGTGTGTGTGATGAATAAATAAATAAAATATTTTAAAAATCCTTCCAAATCTCCTTTACTGTAGCAACTTCATGCCAATTATTAATATGTAGATGTAAAATATTACATGCTTTGTATTTTATTTGCTAATGACCCTATTCTATCTTCTTTTCCTCCCTATTGTAAATTCTGGGCATCTCAGGGCAGATTTCCTAATGGAATTTCCCTGCTTGGCCTTGAAACTCTAGGCTCTTCTAACTACCAGTGCAAGAACTCTCTGCAAGATAAGAGAAAATGTTGCATCTTCCCCTACAACTGCAGAGAAAAGTAGGTGGCATTCTGTCTGGTGAAGCTATTCTTATAGACTCTCCTCAGTTAAATAGTCTTGTAAATCACCAGAACTTAGATATTTTTGTTACCTGTGAAAGTATTCCACAACTTCTAAGAAGGCTGTCATTCTGATTGGCCCATTTTGATTAATAATGTATTGTTCTACAGACATTTTTAATGGACATTTATGTTTTTAAAAAAGTATAAATACTTGTGAACTTCCTTTATTTATGCAGAAAGGATCTTTGGCACTTCCTCATCCTCCATGCATAAAACATAAAACAACAATTATTCTAGATTTTTTTTCAATTCTTCTAGATTAAAAAAAAAGATTTAGTTACTTATTTGAGATAGATAGAGAGAGAGAGCTCACAGAGGGAGAGGGAGACGCAGACTCCCCGCTGAGCAGGGAGCCCAATTTGGGGCTGGATCCCAGGACCCTGGGATCATGACCTGAGCCTAAGGCAGAGACTTAACCAACTGAGCCATACAGGTGCCCCTATAATTCTTTTAGGTTTTTATTTCAGCAAAGATTTAAAAATTTTCATCTTATCTAAATAAACCAATGGTGCTGTGATGCAATTTTGATGAACTGAACACAAAGTGGTGCCCTGGGAACAACGTGAGCCGATGCACTAGCCAAGGAAAGCAAGTGAAGTTTAACTGTTGGTAGTCTACTGTGGAGTCCCTTGGCTTCTACCCACCGTCTCCAACCAGTGGAAACAATGCTGAAATGCTATCTTGCTTAGAAAATCAATGGGGACATTGCATATTAGGGTAGATTATAGTTATGATGAAGAGACCCCAAATATGCAGTGGCTAAGATAGGATCGCATTTCTCCTCATTGTACCAATCAGGCTGTCATTTTGAGTGAGTTAGGGAGTCTCTACTCAATTCAAGAGTCCAGTTTTCTTCATCTTGTTTTTCTTCCATTCCATAGGATATGATACTCCATGTGATTGAGGTTGGGTTGTAACCAGTAGGAATGAGGGAGAGAATATGACAGCATATTCTCTGTCGACAACAGTTAATAAAGCTGTATTACATACTTGAAATTTACTAAGATTTGATCTTAATGGTTCTCCTTTTAAAAGAAGGTAACTGCCTGACTTTGACAGCATCAACATTTTTTCCAGATAAGTCTCCTGAGGCAAGGGAAATAATAGCAAAAATAAACTATTGGGACCACATCAAAATAAAAAGCTTCTGCACAGCAAAGGAAACAATCAACAAAGCTAAAAGGCAACCCATAGAATAGGAGAAGATATTTGCAAATGACATAGCTGATAAAGGGCTAGTCTCTAAAATCTATAAAGAACTGATACAACTCAACATCTCCCAACACAAATAATCCAATTAAAAATGGGCGGAAGACATGAACAGACATTTCTCCAGAGAAGACGTCCACTTGGCCAATGGACACATGAAACGATGCTCAACATCACTCATCATCAGGGAAATGCAAATCAAAGCCACAATGGGATATCACCTCACACTTGTCACAATGGCTAAAATCAAAACCAGAAGAAACAGCAAGTGTTGGTGAGGATGTGGAGAGAAAGGAACCCTCTTGCACTGTTAGAAGGAATGCAAACTGGTGCAGCCACTGTGGAAAATGTATGGAGGTTCCTCAAAAAGTTAAAAATAGAACTACCCTACTACCTAGCAATTATACTTCTGGGTATCAACCCAAGAAATACAAAAACAGTAATTCAAAGGGATACATGCACCCTATGTTTGCTGCAGCATTATCTACAATAGGTAAATTATGGGAGTAGCCCAAATGTTCATCAATAGATGAATAGATAAAAAAAAGAAGTGGTATATAAATATAATGGAATATTATTCAGCTGTAAAGAAGTGTAAAATCTTGCCATTTGTAAGACATGGATGGATCTAGAGAGTGTAATACCAAGTGAAATAAGTCAGTCAGGGAAAGACAAACACTATATGAGCAAAGGGGAAAAAGAGAGGGAGGCAAACCAAGAACCAGACTCTTAACGATTGAGAAGAAACTAATGGTCATTAGAATGGGTTAAACAGGGATCCCTGGGTGGCTCAGTGGTTGAGCACTCGGCTCAGGTCATGATTCTGGGGTCCTGGGATGGAGTCCCACATCGGCCTGCAAGGAACCTTCCTCTCTCTGTGTCTATGTCTCTGCCTCTCTCTCTGTGTCTCTCATGAATAAATAAATAAAAGGTTTAAAAAATACAATGGGTTAAACAGGTGTCAGGGATTAAGGAGGGCACTTGTGATGAGCACCAGGTGTTGTATGGATGTGTTGAATCACTATATTGTATGCCTAAGACTAACATTACACTGCATGTCAACTACCCTGGAATTAAAATAAAAATTTAAAAAACCCATTTCTGGGGATCTTTGGGTGGCTCAGTGGTAGCACCTGCCTTTGGCCCAGGGCGTGATCCTGGAGTCCCGGGAATCTAGACCCTCGTCAGGCTTCCTGCATGGAGCCTGCTTCTCCCTCTGCCTGTGTCTCTGCATCTCTCTCTCTCTCTTTCTCTTTGAGTCTCTCATGAATAAATAAATAACATCTTTAAAAAAATTTAAAAACCCATTTCTAACGGGAAAAAAATAAAATACAAACAGGTAACTGGGAGACAATAGATATGTTCATTAGCTGGATTGTGGAATCACTTTTACCATGTGTACCTGTATCAAAACACTGCATTGTGCACTTTAAACATATACAATGTTTGTCAGTTATGCCTCAGTAAAGTGGGGAGAAGAAAAAGAAAGAGAATATTGAGGAGATGGGGTCTAATCTTGAGATGTTCCCCCGGGATTAGCTGACATCACACCTGCTTGCATTTGGTGGGAGAGGACTAAGTCACGTGACCATACCAAACTGCAGAGGAGGCTGGAAACTTCAGGTAGTTGGCTAGCCAGGAGGTAGGCTGCACTGTGAGTTGGATTGAATAAGGACAGACAGGACACTGAGGACAGGTGGCGACCGACATCGCACCTTGGAAAGGGCAAGAATTAGGTCTGCTGTCTTGCTGTTTTCTGTTGTTGTGGATCATTGTTTCTAATGTTTTTCTTTTGACAGATGGCATTGGGTGTGTGTCCGTGGAATACAGGTGACGTTTGATCCGTGAATCAG
Organism: Nyctereutes procyonoides; assembly: GCF_905146905.1. Lineage (NCBI taxonomy): Eukaryota > Metazoa > Chordata > Mammalia > Carnivora > Canidae > Nyctereutes > Nyctereutes procyonoides. The sequence goes on along the minus strand of NW_026575140.1, from coordinate 57,710,209 downwards.
TAGCAGAGCTCAGAGGAAGAATTGCCTTTCTTGGAAAGAGTGTTTCTAGATACAAAAGTTGGGTTTCCTTTGTTTGGGAACATTAAGACTCAACTGAGTGAGTTTTCTTGAGATGCTACTGGACCAGGCATAGAGTATGTAGTCTCCAAGATGGAAAGCGGGAACCTGAAAAAATGGCCTTTTCTCAAAATAGCTGCCTTCTAGGAGTATAGATAGAGGTGAAGTTTTGGGTCAGAGCTGTGCTTTCTATTCTGAATGCATGTGTTTTCCCCTTTTCTTTCCGTAAAGTAAGACATTCCACACAGTCTGCACTTGTAGTGGAATTTATTTCTCACATTGTTTGAATATGAGATATTATGACTCAAGATATAGCCTTGAGTCAAAATCCATGTGAATTGAGGATTAAGAAGTGAAGATTGCAGGAAAATTCAACGACTCTAGTGGACACTAGATTTTCTAGTGTTAAAACAGTATGTTTGTCAAAGCTGTCAATTCCCCAAGGATTGGTACTATATAGACTCATGAATAAGAAAAAGATAACTTCCTTCAGGAAGTTATTTCCTTTAAATAGAAGCATTAGAAAATAAATATAATAAAATTCTTAAAATTAAAGAGCTTCTGTTTTGTTTAATTATAAGAAATTAATAAGTGCCTATAAAAACCTAAAATAAGAAATCCCAGAGTGGCCAGGCTGTGAGAAAATAGAAATAAAGCCAAAATTGACAACGTTTTAAATATGACAGTCTTCTAAGAAAGATTCTCTTTAGGCTAGAAGTAAGAGACATACTGTCAGAAAAAAATGACATCTTAAAACTTCTCAGTCCTTGGAAAGAGAGCCAAGTCATTAATCACATTTATTACCTTCCACAAATACATTGACCCTGTTGGTTACATTAGTCTCAGAGGGATAAAATTTTATGGCTTTTGTGTTGTAAAAGCATATTTTTAAGTGAAAAATATTAATCAAATGATAAAATATTTAGTGAAAAGAATAATATTTCACACTGATGAGAAAAAATAAAATCTACATGTTAACTGCGCAGAACAACTGTAATCAACAAAATTTTAATCAGTATTCTTATTTAAACACATTTTTTCTATCTCTCAAGTTTCTGGATGAGTAAAAGGAACACTTTTACTCATCCCTGCTGAGTGGTAAGCCAAAGGGGGAAAAAATGTGTGAGTTTCTATCACACCAACTATTAGCAGTCATAAAAAGCTTTAAAGAACACTTTATTTTTTTTTTTAAAAAAAGATTGTATTTATTTATTCATGAGAGACACAGAGAGAGGCAGAGACACAGGCAGAGGGAGAAGCAGGGTCTCTGTGGGGACCCCGATGTGAGACTTGATCCCAGGACCCTGGGATCATGACTTGAGCCGAAGGCAGACACTCAACCCCTTAGCCCCTCAGGTGTCTTAAGAACACTCTATATGGAGATTTTTATTTATGTATTTATTTACTCATTAAAAATTTGTAAAAATGTAAGTATAGTTGACACAATGTTACATTACCTGCAGGTGTATAGCACAGCGATTTGACATCTCTATGTGTTATGCTGTGCTCACCGCAGGGGTAGCTACCGCCTGTCACCACACTGTGCTATTACAGTATGTGGACTAGATTCCATAAGGAATCTTTTTATTCTTATAACTGACTCCGTAACTGGAAGCCTGGACCTCCTGTTCCCCTTCACCCATCTTACCCACCCTTCACCCCACTTTCCTTTTCCTCAGGCCATCATTGATTTGTTCTCTGTATTTATAGGTCTGATTCTACTTTTTGTTTATTCCTTTGTTTTCTTAGATTCCATATATGAGTGGAAGCATATGGTATTTGAGTTTCTCAGTCTGACTCACTTCACTCAGCATTGTACTCTTTAGATCCATTCATGTTGTCCCGATGGCAGGAGCTCATCCTTTTTTTTATGCTGAGCAATGTTGATATATGTGTGTGTATTGATATATGTGTGTGTATATATTTATAAATATAAATATATACACACACATATATCACATCTTCTTTTTTTAAAAAAGATTTTATTTATTTATTTATTCGTGAGAGACCCAGAGAGAGAGGCAGGGACACAGGCAGAGGGAGAAGCAGGCTCCCTGTGGGGAGCCCGATGCGGAACTCGATCCCAGGACCCCGAGGTCACGCCCTGAGCCAAAGGTAGAGTTTCAAACACTGAGCCCCCCAGGCAGTTTAATATGCAAACTTTCTCTTTTGGAACCGGATTTCATGTTTAGACGTCTTGTACACCTAATTGTTTGCTGTATCTGAGCATGCACACCACTGCATGCTGGGATCCCCATTCTCACTCCCGGCTGAGAGGAGGAGTGGGGCTCCAGGGGGGCATTGTTTGCTTTTCTTGCAGGAGGATCTTCCTCCAGTGCCCAGGTCTAAGCTGGGGGAGGTAGTTTCTCCAGGATGGTGACTCCCTTTCCTGGATGAACTTTGGAATTTCCCCTGATGGGATAGTCAGAAAATAAAATTCTATGAACCACCACCTCACCCCCCGCTGCCTGTCTCTGCCTCTCTCTCTGTGTCTCTCATGAATAAATAAATAAAATATTTTTTAAAAATGAAAGAACTGGGGAGCTGCACTACGCATCCCTTTTTCAGACTTTCCCTCGGTCACCCCGCTGCCTGTGGGGCGAAAGCTCTGCACTTACCCCCTGCTCGGTGTTCACCTGACTGAACCAGTGCCTTGGCTTTGGAGCTGTGGAGCAGTTTGCAGCCTGCACGGAGCCCGCACAGCGTCCGCTCCAGGGAGGGCCAGCGGGAGATGCTTCAGAGGAAGTTTGGGGGGGTTTCCAAGTTTTATATAATTTTCCCAGATAACCCATCCCAATGCTCGTTTCTTCATCAATACCCTCAGTCCTCTGTGATGGGACTTGATAATATGCATCCAACTAACTGATTCTGCACCCCACAGACTCTCTAGTCTTTTTTGAAGGCAACTCAGGAGTTAGAAAAGAAGACAAATTCTTTTAGAAGTGGTCATGAAATGTGTTTTACTCTGTGTTGAAAACCGGGATATAGGGGATCCCTGGGTGGCGCAGTGGTTTGGCGCCTGCCTTTGGCCCAGGGCGCAATCCTGGAGACCCGGGATCGAATCCCACATCGGGCTTCCGGTGCATGGAGCCTGCTTCTCCCTCTGCCTGTGTCTCTGCCTCTCTCTCTCTCTCTCTCTCTCTCTCTGTGACTATCATAAAAAAAAAAAAAAAAAAAAAAAAAAAAAAAAACCGGGATATAGACCCAGTGAGGTCTTTTTGCCTTCAAAGCCCTGGGCGTAGATTGCAGAGCTGAGGTTTACCACATGACAGAATGTGAAAGCTCAGGGAACACCTATCTTTTTTTTTTTTTTAATTTTCTTTTCTCTTCTCTTTTTTCCTTTCCTTTTCTCTTATTAATTTAATTTTAACTCCAGTGAGTTAATGCACAGTGTAACATTAGTTTCAAGTGTACAATACAGTGATCCAAAGATTCTATACATCACTCAGTGCTCCTCACAAGTGCCCTCCTTCATCCATCACTCCATCCCCTCCCCTTCAGTTTGTTCTCTCGAGTTAAGAGTTGGCTTCTTGATTTGCCTCTCTTCTTTATCCATTGCTTGTTTGTTTTGTTTCTTAAATTCCACATATGAGTGAAATCATGCGGTGTTTGTCTTTCTCTGACTGACTTATTTCACTTAGCACTGTGCCCTCTAGCTCCACCCAGATTGTTGCAAATGGCAAGATTTCATTCTTTTTGATGGCTGGGTCATATTCCATTGTATATATACAGCACATCTTTATCCGTTCATCAGTCGATGGACACTTGGGCTGTTTCCCTATTTTGGCTGTTGTTGTTGTTGTTGTTTTTTTTAAATTTATTTATTTTATGATAGTCACAGAGAGAGAGAGAGAGAGGCAGAGACACAGGCAGAGGGAGAAGCAGGCTCCATGCACCGGGAGCCCGACGTGGGATTCGATCCCGGGTCTCCAGGATCGCGCCCTGAGCCAAAGGCAGGCGCCAAACCGCTGCGCCACCCAGGGATCCCAATTTTGGCTGTTGCTGATAATGCTGCAGAAACACCATATTTTAAAGGATAGGTCAGAAGGGGAAATGAGCAAAGGGGACAAGGGACAGAACAGAAAGAGAAGACTAAGGAAGGGAGGTGTCTGAAAGCCATGGGTGGGTGTCAGAGTGCAGTAAACCTTGTGCATTATTAAATATGCTATGCAAAAAACATCTACTCAAGAGGCAAGAATTAAGCAAAGAAAACCTTTCTGATTTAACTAGTTTGCTGTGCGCGCTTTGAATTGTTTTAACTTAAAAACATCAGATGAGCTCAGAGGGGCTCAGAGGACATGAGCAGAGCTCACACAGTGTTGGCTGCAAGTCACAGACATACCTCCACCCACCCACAGGGCCCCCTCACCGACCCTCCCCTCCCTCGGGGGAGCAGGAGACCAGAGGCTCACTCTCTAGAGAAGGTGGGCTCTGGGCTCACCGACACCTGTGCGTAGCTGAGGATGGGAGGAGATGTAGTCCTAAAAACAGGGGATTGCATGAAAATCTAAAAGATGACCTCTGAGGTCCCCCAATTTCTTTCTCACACCAAATGCTGGTGGCCTTTTCCCCGGAAATTCCTATCAGATGAGTCTGATGGTCTTGAGGCAAGTACGGACAACTGGGTTCTCCTAAGGACAGAGGAGGCTGGCAGCTGGCAGCTGGCAGCTGCAGGGAGGTCTGCCCTAGGGCGGGCCTCCCCCAGGCCCCAGGAGCTTCCCACCCTCTCCTCAGCGACCCACTTTCTGGAAGGACCTCCCGAAGGAAACCAGTCTCTGCTCTTCCTCCCTCCCTGACCGCTCCGCCTGGGCCTTCTTTGCTAACACCCACTTGTGTCTAACTCAGCCGGAGTACTGGCGGAGGTCGGGTCCCTCCCCCGGGGAAGCCGGCACAGCAGGGGACGGCATGCTGTTGACACCAGCCCTCGAGACGCCGTGAGGGACCAGGATGGATACACAAGAAGACCCGCGGTGATGCTGATGGCGCAGGGAGGCCGGGGGGGGGGGGGGGGGGGGGGGGGGGGGGGGGGGGGGGGGGGAGGCTGGTCCTTCAAGCTTCTCTGAACGCGTGCAAAGCTTGCCCTCCCACACTGACCCTGGTCTGATGTGGGTTAGGTGTGCTCCACGTGGGGAGGGTTTCTGGGCAGCGTGTCAGCCCTGCGGGGGCAGGTGGGGAACGCAAGGCAGCTCCGCTCCGAGCACTGCAGCTCGAGCACTGGGTCTCCTGCTCTCACCCCCTCGCGACCTCGTGCCGCCTCGTGCAAGCCTGGAGCTCCGCCTGCCTGCGCTGTCGGCAGCATCTCAGGAGCCCCGACTTCTGCTCCCATCTCGCTCCCCTCTCCGCAGGCTGTCAACAACCGCCCCCCCCGCCCCCCCCCACTCTGCTCCTGGGGCGCCTCTCCGTCAGCGTCAGCGCCCAGCGCCTTCCACCTGATTCCGAGTGAAAAGTGAGGACGCCGTGGTTCTCCCCACGGCCCGACCCATCGGGCGCCCCATTTCCTCTCTGAACTCATGCTCTGCCTCGCTTTCCCCTGCTGACTCGGCTCTAGCTACAGGGCTTCTGTTCTCTTCCTCAAACATGCCAGGCACGCTCTCACTTTAGGATTTTTTTTTAACCCTTTACTTGCTGTTCTCTCAACAGCAAATGCTTTCCTTCTAGAAGTATCCATGGCTCACACTCCCTTAAGGATTTTCCTTAGAGGTCGCCTTCTTAGCCGGGGCTTCCCTGGACACCTGTAACCCTCCTCCGCCACTGCCACACCTGCTCTTCTATTCCTCCATGGCACTCAGCAGTTTTGGGGGGCATATTATGTGCTTTACTTATTTATTTACCTATTGTTTGTCTTCTTGTACTAAAATCTCTGGGCTCTGTGAGGCTGAAAATTTTCCTTCTTTGTGTTTTGTTGACAGATTTATCCTCAAGTGGGGTGCCAAGGATGCTGTTCAAATTTGGGGCTCCTGTTGGTGTTTAAAATGTATACATCTGGGGATCCCTGGGTGGCGCAGCGGTTTGGCGCCTGCCTTTGGCTCAGGGCGGGATCCTGGAGACCCGGGATGGAATCCCACGTCGGGCTCCCGGTGCATGGAGCCTGCTTCTCCCTCTGCCTATGTCTCTGCCTCTTCTCTCTCTCTCTCTGTGTGACTATCATAAATAAATTTTAAAAAATTAAAATGCATACATCCAAAGCACTGTAAGAATGGTGAAATGTGGGCCCCCAGGGAGCTCGGTGGGGGAGCGTCTGCCTTCGGCTAAGGACCTGACCCTGGGGTCCTGGGATGAGTCCTGCATGGGGCTCCCACAAGGAGCCTGCTTCTCCCTCTGCCTGTGTCTCTGCCTCTCTATGTGTCTCTCGTGAATAAATAAATAAAATCTCTAAAAAACAAAAAAGAATGGTGAAATGCATGCCTACATTTTTGGCAAGAAAAAAATTACTACATGTGTGATATATTTGACAGACTTTGAAAACCATCTGTAAAATTAAAGCTTGATCTTTTGTTACTTGCCTTAAAACTTAAACCGCCATAAAAACAATGACTGCCGTTAATGAGTGCATGGCTTTACTGGAAACTTCATCTCATAGAGGAGGGCAGCTGTGAGAAAATAACCCATTCCATGTGTCAGCTTTGCTGAGTATGTCACTTTGCTGAGTTCTCAGAGCTTGGAACAGTGCTTGGGACAGACAGCATGCCCAGTATTTGTTGGGTGGAAGGATGAGTTGGGGAGCAGGAGATCTTTCAGAGGAGAGAGGAAGTGGATTTCCCAGATAGTGAAGAATTCACAAATGATAAGTGTGCCGCTGGTCCAGCGGGATGTGAGCCCGGTGGCAGGAGGAGCACGGAGGGCTCCTATAGAAATGATTCCAATCAGAAAATGAATTGCTAGCTTAACTTGTGTGTCTAGAAGTATTGGGAAGACATTTACCATCTTAGTAAGAGTTTGGAGATGAATTAATGATAAGCATATAGGAAACTAAGTCAATGAAAAAAATTTGGGCTATTATTAATTCCTAGAAAACATTTTTTTTTTGTAAGAAAAAAATACAAGAGCACCTGGCTCGGTCGGCTAAGCATCCAGCTCTTGATTTTGGCTCAGGTCATGATCTCAGGATCCTGGGATCCGAGTCCCGCATTGGGCTCCCTGCTCAGCGGGGAGTCTGCTTCTCCCTCTCCCTCTGCAGCTCCCCTTGCTCATACTCCCTCTCTCTCAAATAAAAAGTAAAATCTTTGAAAAAGAAAAAAGAAAAGGAAAATAATGACTCTTCTTGATTTCTTATTTAAGCAAAGAGCATGGAAGTCTTGCTTCATTAAAATTAAGAAAGAAATGGTGCCATTATGTGGTTTGGCTGAACTGAGCAGAAAGTGGTGGATTGAAGGCTGTACCCACACCACTGCCAACCTGAGGCCTCGAAAGAAAAGTAAGATTAGCCTCTGTTCTGCCCTGAAAGTTTGTGCCTCCCCCAAATTGGTATGTTGACACCCTCATCCCCAGTGTGATAGTGTTTAGCATGGGGTGTTTTGGAGGTCATTAGGTCATGGGGCTGGAGGCACCATGAATGGGGTTAGTGTCCTTGTAAGAAGAAGCAAGGGAGAGCCTGCTTCGTCTCCTCTGCCCCCCGCCACGTGTAGGAACAATGGCATGATGACCAAGTGACGACCTGGAAGAGGGCTCCCACCGGGCACCGGACCTTGGAGGAACGGCCCCTGTTGGGTCCTGGTGAGGCCTGCCCGCTCCACCATCTGTCTAACCAATGGTAAACGATGCCGCTGAAGAGCTACCATGTGAAAACATCTACAGCTATGAGTATTGATCAGGGTGGGTTGAGATCAATAGCTCCAGGAAATAGAACTTTATTTCTCTCTAAAGGAACAGCCCAGGGCAGGTGCTCCAGGTAACCTGGAAGCTCTACTCCATAGATCAAGGGCCTGGGTTTTTGCAGCCAGGGGTTTTTTATTTCCTGATCAAAGCTGAGTTGTGGTCAGCAGGCAGTGGAACACCATCTGGTCTTAGGGTGTGCCACTGGAGGCATGAGAATGGCCAGGCCACCTGTAGGGTCCAGCTCCCCTATAATTTCATCATTCCTGAGTCTTGAGGGAATGGGTGACCTCCACTCTCCTACTTCCTTCTGAAAAAGGGTACTGTGTTGGGGATTTGGGGAACGAAACAACCCTGGCACTTGGCTTGACATGTGCAGTCTGTATGACTCAAACCTTAGCTGTCTCTTTGGTTCTTCTGGGGGAAGCATGGAAAAGCACATTCTTAAAAAATTACATGTCCAACTAATGAGATGCAGAGTACAAATAACCCAAACCTTAGCATTCCTTGTGACATTGATCTAATCCCTTCAAGAATCCTGGAAAAGAGTCCAGTAAACCAATCAGTTCCTGCAGGCATCTCTGGGGAAATCTGCCACAGCCAACTGGCTTGCTTTCTGATTTTAACTAATGAATTTTCACTTCTGCAGAACTGTTGATATAAACATAGTAAATTGTGTTAGCAAGGACAATGCACTCCACCCTGTTCTGCAAGAAAATAGTCCCAAGCAATTAAATTATCAAGCACTACTTCGGCTAATGAACTTCTTTCCTTTTGTGGCACAACAAGGCCAAGAGTAGTTTCTGTGGGCCACAGCTTCATGAGTGGTTTCTGCCACTCCTTGGAAAGGGAGAAAATTAGTTTTGCTTTCTGCTAGGTTTTTCTTCTCTTCTGTTTGTTATCTTATATATTTTTGCTGGATGACACAGGGCATGTATTCATGAAATACAGATGACATTTATTTATGAGTTGAGGCAAGTGGATATTTTCTCTTTGAGAAAATTGCAGCCCCTATGAATGAGTTTTATACTCTGCTGCTGGACTGTTGTGGGGTCCTGAATCTCAAAGAAGGAGAATCAGTGACCTAAGAAGGCTTCTTGTTCTCGATGACAGGAGCCTATCATCTTCTGAGTCCAGCTGAAGCTCAGGGCTGAGTTGTGTTTTCTGATTGCATATATTTTCCCCCCTTCTTATCCTTGGAAGAAAAGAGATTGTATAAATACCCAAAGTTGCTCATCTCAATTCAGTAGTTTTTTCCCATTGTTCATATAAGGAATGTTTTTCCCTGCATGAAAACCTATATTAATTGAGAGATGAATGATGGAGTATTGTTGATAATTCTGGGATTCTAACGGACTCTGGTTTTTCTGATGATGAAGAAATACATTTGAGGAAGCTGTATGTTCTTTAGTTTTTAAAAATATTTATTTATTTATTTGAGAGAGAGAGAGAGAGAGAGAGAGCATGTGCAAGCAAGTGCATGTGAGTCGGGGAAGGACAAAGAGAGAGAGAATCTCAAGCAAACTCTCCACTGAATGTGGAGCCTGACTGGGTGATCCATCCCAAGACCCTGAGATCATGACCTGAGCTGAACCAAGACTGGGACGATCACCAGACTGAGCAACCCTGGTGTCCCTAAGCTGTATGTTCTTTAAAAAGTATTGGCATAAAAAAAAAGTATTGGCATAGGGACATCTGGGTGGCTCAGTGGTTGGGTGTCTGCCTTCAGTTTGGAGCATGATGCTGGTACAGAGATTGAGGCCCACATCGGGCTCCCTATGGGGAGCCTACTTCTCCCTCTGCCTATGTCTTGGCTCACTCTCTGTGTCTCTCATTAATAATAATAATAATAATAATAATAATAAAGAACTGGCACAATATTAGCAAACCAAATCTAACAATACATCAAAAAAAATCATTCACTACAGTCAATTGGGATTTATTCCTGGGATGCAGGAGTGGTTTGGTCTTCACAAATCAACCAATGTGATGCATCATATCAACGAGAGAAAAAAATGGGAACTGTAAGAACATTTCAATAGATACAGAAAAAGCATTCAACAAAGTATATCACCCCTTCATGATAAAAATGCTCAATAACTGGGCATTGTATGTAAATGATGAATCACTAGAGTCTACTCCTGAAACTAATATTACACTACATGTTAACTAATTAGAATTTTTTTAACTAATTAGAATTTAAATAAAAATTTGGAGAGAAAAATCCAGATTAAGCAGACTGCAAAGCAAGACGAATATGAATATCAGCAGAAAGAGCTGGAGAAAGTCTATAATTCCATCATTACCAATATGTAACAGAGTGCAGGAGGTGTGCCAGGAGGAATGTCTGAGGGCTTCCCTCATGGTGGAGCTCTTCCATCTGGTAGTTCTTCCTCTGGGTCCACCATTGAAGATGTTCATTAAGCCAGCCTGAGCATAGATTTAGCATTGTTCCACAAAACATCAGATGACTCAAATTTGTAGTAAATTCCATGGCATTTTAAAAGTTGAGGTTCTATAGTAAATAACTGGGCATTCTTAATACTTGAATGTGGAATATATGTACAGAGAAAGGAAATAACATTACACTTTATAAGTACTGTAGGTGAAAATGCAATGTCTTAAAAGTATATTTAAAATTGGCACCAAAACAAACAAAAAATCCCAAAAAACCCTACAAAAAATGCTTAACCAAGTAAACTTAGAAGGAATATACCTTAATGTAATAAAGGCAACATATGAAAACCCCACAGCTAACATCATACTCAATCGTGAAAAACTAAGAGCTTTTCCCCTAAGATCTGGAACAAGACAAGGATGTCCACTCTCATCACTTTTATTCAACATGGTACTAGCAGTCCTATCCACAGCAATCAGACAAGAAAAAAGGAATAAAAGACATCCAAATTGATAAGGAAGAAATAAAACTTTCACTATTTGCAGATAATATGATTCTATACATAGAAAACCCTAAAGACTCCCCCCAAAAGCTACCAGAACTTATAACTGAATTCAGTAAGGCCCCAGGATACAAAATGAATATACAGAAATTTGTGGCATTTCTACACACTAATAATGAAGTATCAGAAAGAGAAATTGAGAAAACAATCCCATTTACAGTTTCACCAAAAAAGAATAAGATACCTAGGAATAACCTTGACCAAGGAGGTAAAAGATTGGTACTCTGAAAACTATAAAAACATTGATGAATGAAATTGAAAATGACACAAACAAATGGAAAGACATTTCATGCTCATGGATTGGAAGAACAAATATTGTTAAAATGTCCATACTACAGATTTATTGCAACCTACAGAATTAATGCAATACTTACCAAAATACCAACAGCTTTTTTTCACAAACTATCCTAAATTGTATATGGAACCACAAAAGACCCTAAATAGCCAAAGCAACCTTGAAAATGAAAAACAAAACTGGAGGAGTCACCATCCCAGAGATCAAGTTATACTACAAAGCTGTAGTAATCAAAACACTATGGTACTGGCATAAAAACAGACACATAGATCAACAAAACAGAATAGAAAGCCCAGAACTAAACCCAAACCTATATGGTCAATTAACTTTCAACAAAGGAGGCAAAAATATACAATGGGAAAAAGATGGTCTCTTCAATAAATGGTGCTCAAAAACTGGACAGCTACATGCAAAAGAATGAAAACAGGCCACTTTCTTACACCATACACAAAAATAAAATGGATTAAAGACCCAAATGTGAGGACTGAAACCATAAAAATCCTAGAAAAGAGCACAGGCAGTAAGGTCTCTGACATCAGCCATAACAACTTCTTTCTAGATATGTCTCCTGAGTCATGGAAAAAATTGGCTATTGGGACCACATCAAAATAAAAAGCTTCTGCACAGCAAAGGAAACAATCAACAAAACTACAAGGCAACCTACAGGATAGAAGATACTTGCAAATGACAGATCCAAAAAAGGATGAGTATCCAAAATCTATAAAGAACTTACACAACTCGGGATCCCTGGGTGGCGCAGCGGTTTAGCGCCTGCCTTTGGCCCAGGGCGCGATCCTGGAGACCCGGGATCGAATCCCACATCGGGCTCCCGGTGCATGGAGCCTGCTTCTGTCTCTGCCTGTGTCTCTGCCTCTCTCTCTCTCTCTGTGACTATCATAAATAAATAAATTAAAAAAAAAAAAAAAGAACTTATACAACTCAATACCACCCCCCCAAACATACAATTGAAAGATGGGCAGAAGACATGAAGATATGTCTTCTCCAAAGAAGACATCCAGATGGCCAACATTATTCATCATCAGGGAAATGCAAATCAAAACCACAGTCTGTTAGAACAACTAATATCAAAAAGATGAGAAATAACAAGTGTTGGCAAGGATGTGGAGAAAAAGGAACCCTCGTGCACTGGGTCGGTGGGAGTGCAAACTGGTGCAGCCACTATGGAAATCAGTAGGGGAATTCCTCAAAATATTAAAAATAGAAATACCATATAATCTAGCAATTCTACTGCTGGATATTTACCCAAAGAACATGAAAACACCACTTTGAAAGGACATGCGCACCCCTATGTTTATCGCGGCATTATTTACAATAGCAAAATCATGGAAGCAGCCCACATGTTCACTGATGGAGGAAAGGATAAAGAAGATGTGGTATGTGCACACACATACACACACTGGAATATGACTCAGCCATATAAAAGAATGGAATCTTGCCACTTGCAACAATGTGGATGGATTCAGAGGATATCATGCTGAGCCCAAATAAGCCGGTCAGAGAAAGACAAATACCATATGATCTCACTCATGTGTGGAATCTAAGAAACAAAGCAAACAAAGAAAAAAAGAGACAAATCAAGAAACAGACTCTTAACTCTAGAGAAGAAACTGATGGCCACCAGAGGGGAGGTGGGTGGGAGGATGAGGGAGACAGGTGATGGGGACTAAGGAAGGCACTTGTCCTGATGAGTGCCGGGTGATGAGTGGAAGAGTTGAATCACCGTAATGTACACCTGAAATGCATACGATGCAGTATGTTAACTATCCTGGAAAGTTTTAAAAAGCACTGACATAGATACTACAGATATGAGGAAGGAAAGTAATTTCCTTAGAGAGCACTTCATTAATGATATGGGATGACCCATTTCTGGAGGTCACTTGAAAATAAAGAGTGCAAAGTCAAATTCAGCAGAGCTTCTATTTTATTAGTTATGAGACATCTCCAAGTGTTGATCATCACCTCGGGAACCTCAGACTCCAGTGCTCTGAGAAAGTCTTGGACAAGCCGAGGAGCCACAGGACAGAAATTCCCCAGTGAAGGAGTCTTGCTGCAGACAGAAATGGCCCAGCGGCTCTCCGGGGCTGGGGGGCATCCTGGGGAAAGCCCAGCCCAGGTGGGAGTGCGGCAGTGATTGCTGGGGACGTGTGACAGCTAGAGGCTGTGTCCCCCCCACCCCACACACACATTCCCTGCAGCAGACTCTCTTGAAGGGATCTCTGAGAGTCTCACCTCCATGGCCACTCTGGGGAGAGAATCTTATCCTTCCTCTTCTAGTTGTGAAAGGGAGTTTTTGAGTGAAAAAATTCACTCGCGTTATGAAATATTTGGTTAGAAGATAAATTTGATATGCTTGTGGGGATATAAGGAAATCCATGGAAGTAATCATGCACAAATTTTACTAATAAAAACTAAACTAATGTCTACTGAGTTAGCAGGTAAAGAGGAAATGTGTCAACTCTACTTCAATTTTAAAAATCTTTCCTTACACACAAATATCAAAAGAATGAACAGTTGACCATCAAAAAATACTAGTAGATGTAATCTTAGAATAAAGAGCAGCTGTTTATATTAAATAAATCTAGTCTTATCAAGATTTTTTTTAAAAAAATAAGAACAAATATATAAATTTGTATCAGGCTAAACTATTAATTAAAAGACTTTTAAGAAACTTTAAAAAATGATTTTATTTTTAAGTAGTCTCTACACCCAATATGGGTCTCGAACCTACAACTTCTAGATGAAGAGTCCCATACTCCACTAACTGAGACAGCCAGGGGCGCCTAAGAAACTCTTCTATTAATTTTTTAAAAATATTTAATTAATTTATTTATTTGAGGGAGAGAGCGAGAGAGCACAGGAGCAGTGAGGAGGGACAGAGGGAGATGAGGAAGCAGGCTCACCGCTGAGCAGGGACCCTGATCTGGGACTCGATTCCAGGACCCTGAGATCATGACCTGAACCCTAGGCAGATGCTTAACCCACTGAACCATCCAGGTGCCCCAGAAACTCATTTCTATTGGTACTTTTAATTATAATATAGATGGTTTTAATATTACCTTGCAAAAGCAAAATGAGGCAATTATATACATATAATGGAGCCCTATGTGGGCCCGACCTCAGGACCCTGAGGTCATAACCAAGAGTCCGTTGCATAACTGATTGAGCCACTCAGGCATCCCTAGGGAATTACATTTTAATTCAGATTCATCTAATTGTTCTCATCAAGACAATCCTTTTGCAAAATTAAATGACTGTAAATTTTGGAGTTAAGGAATGGCTGTACATCATCTTTTGATTTTTTCCATAGTAGGAAATAAAAATGCCAAATTGCTACTTAAGTTTGCTCAAGACTTTAGATCTTTTTAGAATATTGTTGTGGCCTTTCCTAAAATCTTTACACTTACTATATAGGTCAGATAAATCCCTATATACACATTAGTACTTAAAAGTATGTGAATAGGTACATGACTTTAATCAAAATTTTTACAATTCAATAATTAATAACTTTATAAACTGCTTCTTATAAATGTCAGATAATATTGCAGTATATGTGGATTGACAGACTTACTCCATTCATTTGGATAGGAATTTTTTTTGAAAGACTTATCTATTCATGAGACACACACAGGGAGGCAGAGACACAGGCAGAGGGAGAAACAGGCTTCCTGTGGGGAGCCGGATGTGGGACTCCATCTCAGGACTCCGGGGTCATGCCCTGAGCCGAAGGGAGATGCTCAACTGCTGAGCCTCCCAGGTGCCCTGGATTGGGAATTTTTAAGATGCATCTCTCTGACAAATACTTAAAATCATGAATTGTTGTGTGGTGTTATGATGTCACTTAAATGTACTTTATCCAATCCCTAGTTGGGATGGCTCCCTGGGCTAATGCAAAATTCAGGTAATTACTGAGTGATCTTAATTTATCTAGAAATTTGTCTTGAATTAAAATTCACAGGCACAGACAATCCCCAGTTTGTATGTGTGTGTGTATGTGTGTGAGTGTAAATATACTAGTTGTTTTTATTGAACACTCAGTAAATCTCACTTAGAGGATATTGCCTCTTCAACTCTGGTAAAGAACAATCTTTTAGGTCCTCCCAGGGGATGTAGTGTGAGTTCGGGCGGGTGGGACATTTGTGATGGAACTAACCCAGCATTTTTCTGTCCCAGATCTTTGAAGCCCTTCTGCAACATGTCAAGAGTTTTATAGCATCTGAACTTCCTTTGCGTCATCGGACGGATCTGACGACGTGTCATCCAACAGAACCAAGTGTGAGAATCTCACCCACACGTGCAAATGCAGAATCTCTGTTAAGTCCACACACTGCGGGGGTGTCTGGGGGGCTCAGGGGTTGAGCATCTGCCTTCAGCTCAGGGCGTGACCCCGGGGTTCCTGGGATCGAGTCCCGTATCGGAGTCCCCACAGGGAGCCTGCTTCTCCCTCTGCCTGTGTCTCTGCCTCCCTCTGTGTCTGTCAGGAATAAATAAATAAAATCTTAATAAAAAAAAAAAGTCCACATACGCAGATAGATTCAGCCTGACGTCATGTTTCTCTTCCATTGATTGATCATCCTCAAAAATTTCCATAAGCAGTCTGTAGATTATTCCTTATATAAATACACAAATTCTGAATCCCATCAGCAGGTAAGGTTTCTCTTTCAGAGTCCGATTTTACACCTTACACCTGGACCCCTGGGATGCCACCCTGATTCCCAGCTTGTGGTGGATGGGGATTGGGTATGAGGGAAATTGCTATTATTATTATTCTTTGCATGGAGCCTTCCTCTGGCGAGGCAGTGACAGCACCTCTAAGCCAGGGAGGAGCAGCTCCTCAGCATCTCTAATGGATGGATGCCAGGAGCATGACTGTGCTTCTAGGGAATCTGCTTAACTCTGGAATTTCACCTAATAGGGCTAGTCAGAAGATAGTGTTCTATGAACTTTCTTTTTCAGGCAACAGCCCAACTGTCTAAATAAGACATATGCCATGATACTTAACAGTTCTGTGTGGGACCCAGGAAATTTAACAAAAATCCCCTACCCCTGGACAAGCAGAGCAGGACTGATTCCATTTTCCCTGGACAAGCAGAGCAGGACTGATTCCATTTTGTGCTACACCTGCCACCTCCTGTATGACCCCCACATGACCTGCTTATTGCTTAAGGCGCTGCCCCCCCCCCCCCAGTTAAGCCGCTGGGCACACCCTAATCGGAAATCGGCTCATAACACTGTAACCCTGCTTTGTGCCTGCCAAAACTGCGCGCCGATTCTGACCACAGTACTAGGCCAGCTCAAGTGGATACTGGAGGGTAAGGTGTAACTCAATCGGCCACCTGCGTGTGGACCGACGTGACTGTGCAACTTTCTGCGTATCCCATGGGCCACTGGCCCCTAGAAAGCTGCTACGCCTCTTAGTCTCGGGGTCCAAGTCCCTGCTCCGCTGTGTCGGGTACACTTGGACCCAAGCTCGAGCTTGTAAATAAACCCTCGCATATTTGCATCGGTGTCGGCTCCTTGGTGGTTTCTCGGATTCGTAATCTTGGGCACAACATTCTGGTACAAATAAAACAATTTATTATGTAAGAGCTTTTTAAAAATTTTTTTTGTTTTATTTATTTATGATAGGCACACAGTGAGAGAGAGAGAGAGGCAGAGACACAGGGAGAGGGAGAAGCAGGCTCCATACACCGGGAGCCTGACGTGGGATTCGATCCCGGGTCTCCAGGATCGCGCCCTGGGCCAAAGGCAGGTGCCAACCGCTGCGCCACCCAGGGATCCCATGTAAGAGCTTTTGATAACAGAGGGCTGACCAAGAGAAGTCAAGCATTTGGAGCCAGACTAGTGGCTTCTAAAATGGAATATGAGGCTCCGGGCAGCTCCAAAACAGCAGGACGGAGACAGTGCTGGTTCCCTGCACTTGGGGGGACCCCACTTTGTAGGGTCTACTGAGTAAGTTACTGCCAAATGTTTTTGCAAACGTTCCATTGGTGGCTTCCCGACCAACACAGTAGATCTCCAGGTTTCTACCCTTGAGTAAATGTTGGTTTGACTGAACATCTTTGTCTCTGTGTTTTTGTTTTCAAGCAGGATACACAGCCGTGGTTGGGTCTGGCATAGGGAGGCTAAGTCCGGAGCATGTCAGGAGGGTTTGGGTCTACCTGCAGCCTGCAAATGCTCCCTGATCTCCTATTTGAATGAGTTGAGTCCCAGTTGCTCCCAACCTGTGGCTTTCTTCAGTTCACAAAATCACATGGAACCTTCCTTTTTGTGTCCAGGTGGATGCTTTACGAAAGGTAAGGGACTCTGACCCGGCCACAGAAAGTCTCTGAGTTGGGATACCTGAGTGGCTCAGCTGTTGAGCGCCTGCCTTCAGTCCAGGTCGTGATCCCGGAGTCCTGGGATCCAGTCCCACGTTGGGCCCCTGCGTGGAGCCTGCTTCTCCCTCTGCCTGTGTCTCTGCCTCTCTCTCTCCATGTCTCTCATGAATAAATAAATAAATTCTTAAAAAAAAAAAAAAGAAAGTCTCTGAATTGCAGTTACCTTGAAGCAATACATTAAGGATCTGAACTTGACGTCCTTGTTCAGTTTTCCATGGGCATCAGCAACAGTCCTTGTGCCGTCCCCACAGTTCTGGAATTCCTAGTACTTTCCATGTCGCTATGTAGAAGAGGCGACCCTGATGCACACAGTCCTGGCCTTTCTGACATGCCAGCTTCCAGGTGACCGCAGCAAGAACTTCGTCGTTCCATCACCAGATCCCAAGAACTCCTAGGGTCCCAGGCATTAGAATATTAACAAGAACTTCATCATCTGCTTCATCACCACCAGGTCCCTGAATCCAAACACCCCGTATTTCCCTGAGGTTCTGGGGTTTGCAATGTACTCTTTCTTCCCTCTTAATTTCTATCCTAGTCAACATTTTTTAAAATTTGTTTTCAAGCAAAGATATCAGTTCCTGTCAACTCAAGCAAGTCTACAGTATATTCTCGATGCAATACCCAGAGAGGTGCCATTTAACATTTAAACATTAGCCTGGTGGTGTCACTTCTCTGCCCAAGACTTCAACGTCTCCTGCCTCATTCAGTGTAAAGCCAAAGTTCCCACTGGAGCTCATTAGGTCCTCTACCATGTGGTTCTTATTCCTTCTTCGGCTTCACCCATTGACCCATTTTCCTCTTCTTCACTCATTGTTACCCACAACTAGGCCACACGTGCTCCCACCTTGGGACATTTTTACTTATTTTTTCCTCTACTTTTTTTTCCCTACTCCCCAAGCTGTAGGTATATCTCATGCCTTCCTCCTTCAAGGCCTTGCTGAAATGTCACCTTCTCCCTGAGGTCTCCTCTGAAGACTTTATTTATTTTATTTTATTTTATTTTATTTTAATAAATTAATTTTTATTGGTGTTCAATTTACCAACATACAGAATAACACCCAGTGCTCATCCCGTCAAGTGTCCCCCTCAGTGCCCGTCACCCATTCACCCCCACCCCCCGCCCTCCTCCCCCTCCACCACCCCTAGTTCATTTCCCAGAGTTAGAAGTCTTTATGTTCTGTCTCCCTTTCTGATATTTCCCACACATTTCTTCTCCCTTCCCTTATATTCCCTTTCACTATTATTCATATTCCTGAAGACTTTATTTAAAATTATAGGGGCACTTGGGTGGCTCAGTCTGTTAGGTGTCTGCCCTTGGCTCAGGTTATGATCTCAGGGTCCTGGGATTGAGCTCTGAGTTGGGCTTCCTGCTCAACGTGGAGCCTGCTTCTCCCTCTGCCCCTCCCCTGTGCTCATGCTCTGTCTCACTCTCTTGCTCTCAAATAAATAAAATATTTAAAAAATCATAACCCTCCTATGAGTCTTCTTCTCCCCCTCTTTGTCCTTTCTCCATCTCTCTAGCCTGTATCACCATCTGACATATCATATATTTTACTTCATTAGGTCTCGTCTCTATAAGGACGATCTCCGGGGATCCCTGGGTGGCGCAGTGGTTTGGCGCCTGCCTTTGGCCCAGGGCGCGATCCTGGAGACCTGGGATCGAATCCCACGTCAGGCTCCCGGTGCATGGAGCCTGCTTCTCCCTCTGCATATGTCTCTGCCTCTGCCTCTCTCTCTCTCTCTCTCTATGACTATCATAAATAAATAATAAAAAAAATTAAAAAAAAAAGGATGATCTCCCTGCTCCTGTTTCGCTCACTGATGTAACCTTAGTTCCCAGAACAGTGCTGCTGTGCTCAGCATACTAATGCCCTTTGTTTAATGTTTTTGATTCTTTCTCTACTTCTATGTGGCTGTCGTCTGTAGAACTGTCTCAGGTTTATTAACACAGTTTTCTGCTGTATTTTTCTGCTGTCTATCCACTGACTGAAATCATATCTCAGCTACTGCAATGCACAGTGCTACTGTTTCAATTAGACTTATTTCTTTATGGGTCTGTGGTGAACTTTTTAAACCCTTTTGCTTATTTTCCTAAACTTTCTCTCCACTCCTGCAATAATTTGTTATCTTACAGATTCTGTTTTGTTAACTTTAATCTGTATCATTTGTGATTTTTTTCCCCTTTGGCTTTTTTTCCTTTGCATTTCTGTCTATGATCCTGTCTCTTGGCTGGACTAGTGCTTTTTGATTGAATGCTGGAAAAAGTACGTAAAAATTGCAGAAACTCCAGCTGTCTTCCTCTAAAGAATTCTTGCCTTCTGCTCGTTAGATCGCTCCAAACTGTATTCTAAACTATGTGATAATCATATAGTTTGAATTCAGTCAAGTGGCCCTTATCACTACTCTTTCAAGAGTAGCTGTAAGAATCCGTAATGTTGCAGATGCAATTTCTGTAAAAGTCTCTTCATTAGTGTTCATGGCCATTTTAGCTTTTGGGAGGCTTGGATCCTGCCTCGCACGACACCTATCCAGAAATAAATCCTTACATCATGAGAATTTTGACCTGTTTGAAAAGCACTAGATCACCTACTTCATCTTGAGTGGACCACCTCTCATGGTTCTGGAGGAGGAGAGAGAATTTGAAGGCTATTATAGTGTGTGTGGTGGGGGAGGAGCCTTTGCCTGTGAGGATGCCTCCCATCTTTAAGCATTTTGTCAACCCTGGTGTTGAATAGCCACCTGCTGGTTATGACTTAGATACTTCTTAGTGGTTTATAGTTTATGTGTGTGTTTGTATTAGTAAGATGATACTTTGTTTAAAAAAAATATCCCAACTTGGGGCCCTTGGGTGGCTCAGCAATTGGGTGTCTGCCTTTGGCTCAGGTCACAACCCTGGGGTCCTGGGATCGAGTTCCGCATTGGGTTCCCCACAGGGAGCCTGCTTCTCCCTCTGGCTACGTCTCTGCCTCTCTCTGTGTCTCTCATGAATCAATAAATAAAATCTTAAAAAAAGAAAAAAAAAAAAGAAAAAGAAAAACAGGATCCTGGGTTCCTCAGTCAGTTAAGTGCCTGCCTTTGGTTCAGGTCATGATCTTCAGGCCTTGGGATTGAGCTCCTTGTCAGGTTTCCTGCTCAACGAGGAGTCTGCTTCTTCCTCTGCCCCTAACCCCACTTATTGCTCTCTCTCTCTCTCTCTCCCTCAAATAAATAAATACAATCTTAAAAAAAAGAATGTTGGAAAACTTGTATCTGTCTTCCTAGTAAGATTTTAGATTAAAGGAAAAAATAAATTTCAAAGCTAATATTATTTCTCAGTTCCTCTGTACAAGAAGCAGTTGGGCTTTTTTTTTTTCTTTTAGAAAGAGAGGACTCCCCCCCCCCCAATATCAAAATAATACCAATAGAAGTAATATTTTACTCTCCTCTTCATGGACATTAAGGAGCCTCTGGTAGTTATTTCAGATTCACGATGCTTAAAGATGTGTATCAGTAAATATAAAACACCCAACAGTAGGCTTATTCAGCTGTTCTTAAAGGAGCTCTGTTTGTATTCAAATCTTGTAACAGCCCAGTTTGTCTTGAAGATTTAAGATGAACAACTCAAAATTCATCCTCCTCCTTCAGTAGAAATAAAAGTGACTCTGATGGTGCTGAAAGCATAAACACAGTGCATAAGCTTGTTTGCTTAATTAACAACTGTGCCAGAGACACCCCTCCACCCCTCCTAACCTTTGCCTTCCCCAATTGGTGCGCCCTTGAGGCTCTTTCTCTCAGTGGATCTCCCTGGGCAGTGCTCAGCAGACCCTCAAAGCTCCCCTGGGGTGGGTGGGTTTCACCTAACTTTAGCATTGCTAAAGAGGCAATACCTGCTGGGGGGTTAGCGCGCCTGGATCAGCACACCTAAGGTCCCTGGTTACATGGGGTAGGAGCTTCAATCTGCCCTCCACTGGCAATTAATATGAGGAAACAGAAGGTGACTGGGAGTTCACAGTGCTCCTGTGTGCAGTAGGGTGCTCTGAGATAAAGCTGGACCATTCTGGAGTCCGGCTGGTGCTTCCCTGAGGGTGAGCAGTTGTCAAGGTGTGTGGAGGGAGCTTCAGATATTCCTTCTCCCACCCAGGATCTGGCCGCTTGACCTAAACTGGTTAGAGCCCACGTTGAAGACGCAGGCAAAAATCCACCGGTCATCGTGATCCAGTTCTTTTTTTTTTTTAATTTTTATTTATTTATGATAGTCACACACACAGAGAGAGAGAGGCAGAGACACAGGCAGAGGGAGAAGCAGGCTCCATGCACCGGGAGCCCGATGTGGGATTCGATCCCGGGTCTCCAGGATCGCGCCCTGGGCCAAAGGCAGGCTCCAAACCGCTGCGCCACCCAGGGATCCCTCGTGGTCCAGTTCTACTGGTGGCCCAGGAAGGGTGCTGGCACTCTGGGGACCCACCTGCCTAAGGGTTCCTTAGGAAGGACGACCTCTTGGTAACAGTGGCAGAGATGCAGCTATCCTGAGAAGGAAGGTCAGAAGCAGAGGCTAGGAGCCCAAAATGTGGTGCTGCCCCAAGGTGGGGGTGGGGGGAGGGAGGGAGAGAGAGAGAGAGAGAGAGAGAGAGAGAGAGAGAGAGAGAGAGAGAGAAAGAGAGAGGAAGCCACTGGCCTCGTCCAGAGACATAGCCGCAAAGTGCACAATGTCAGTCTCTATCCAGGCACTTCCATCCTTAACCAGGGAGCTGAAGAGACGCATATGTGACCTGCAGGGAATAATAAGGTAAGGAAAGGGGGGAAGTCCCCTCTGCCCAATAGATCCTGCTCACCCTGGCCTTGGGCCACAGACACACTCCTGAGGCTTGAGCTTCCATGGTTGCCTGGACCTGCATCTCTTCTCGTGAAGAAGAGGACCCCTGGGGAGCCAGGTCCTCAGGCAGCACCTCTGGACTGTGAGCCTCTTGGGTCGTTCACCTGGCTACCCTTGCATCACCTGTCCTCTCCCACCCTCCCCCTCCAGCAAACAGTTTCCAGGATTCTTGCCTTTGTACCTGCTGTTCTCTCTGCCTCTGGGAACAAAAACAGGCTGGGGCTCTTCTGCATGTGCAACATCCTCTGGACTCCACTAAAGGCAGAAGTGACCCAAACCTCCTCCTCTTCCTCCTCTTCCTCTTCCATACCTGGGCCTGGCTTTTGTGAGTGTTTGAAGCTGACTTTCTCCCATCCTTGTCAGCACCCCTCCTACTGTGAACTCCATGAGGTCAGAGGTCATATCTTACTCACTTTTTTCTTTGGATATCTCCTCCCCCATTCCTCCACCCCAAACAGGCTTTGCAAAGGGCCCCCGCAAACAGTAGGTACTCAATTAATACTTAGTGAGCCAAAGCAGGAAGGCAAGGACGTTCTTCTCCGAGAGTTTGGATGATGTCCAGCGGCCCCCTTACCCTTGCTCCCCAGGTCTCCAGGTGCAGGTGGCTGTGTGCGGGGCAAGGCCCCTCTGTGTCCCCAGGGAGAAAGCCCCCCTCCCCCAAGGTGAGAGAAGGGTGTGGGATGCAAGGCATGCTCTCAGCTGGGCTGTGGCCGCTGCCCTAGCAGGCTTTGCTCCTAGCCCAGCTGGAGAACTGCCAGTCTGCCTGCACCCGGAGCCCCCATAGGGGTGGGGGTTGGGGGAGCACTCTGCTGGCCCGGAGGTGTGGCATTCAGCGGCTGCACCCCAGCATCCTCTCCCATCGGATCTCAGCCTTGGATTCTGGAGGCTGCCCTGCAGCTCCGTCCACGTTGCCCTCCGGCCTCAGAAGGGGCTCGGGGCGCCCCTAACACCGGGGCAGGCTTCACCCGCTTAAAAATAGCAGAACTTTCTTCAGCCGAAGAGGGTTTGCACTCCAGGATTCCGCCTCCAAGACCTGACCCTCCGGACCTAGTAGTGATGGAGGGGAGGGAGGGAGCTGGAAGCGGGCAGGAGTGGAAAGGAACCCTTTTGTTTTGCCGGGGAGCTCTCAACGCCCCCCCCCCCGCCCCCCCCCCAGCCCTGAAGCCCATTCTGAGCTTTGGGCGCCACCTGCTGGCCGCCTGGCAGGACTGGACGGAGAGGACCTGCCTGCGCCCAGAGAGCCCCGGAGAAGGCCCCCCCCCAACCCCCCCCCCCCCCCCCCCCCCCCCGCTGGCCTAGGAGCTGCGGCCACTTCCGCCCAGGGGATCCTGGTGCTGGATGCCCCTTGGGCGCCATCGGGTCCACGTCCTTAGCGGACAGGACAGACAGTCGCTAAGTCCAGCTCATCTTGTGTTTCTCATTTGCAGACTGTCTTCTGTCCCTGTCTAGACCCTCTGCACAGCCATCCTCCGCCTTCAGCAAAGACCTCATGCAGCATCTCCATGAGCTAAGTACTCTCCAGTACGTGATGTCGCTAACATCCTCAAGACACAGTCGCGAGGAAGGTGGTGAGGTTTGTTTCGCAAGTAGGGGCGGGCTGGGAAGGAGGCTGCCCCTTACCTCAAGGCAGGTTTACTCTTTACAAAGCCTGGAGGTCTGCCATCCTCCTTCCTGCAAGGCAAAGTCACAGATCCAGCCCATAAACCGTTAAACGAAATACTTTATTCTATCTTGACAGATATTTCTTCGCGTGGCCGGAATGAAAACCCGAGAAAACCAGTGGGAAAGGAGATGGTCTGCAACATACGAGAGGCGATTGGATTTAACTACGATTGAGACCACAGGACGAGATCCTGACCCTTGGGCTGGCAATGTCTGCATCGGTAATAAAATTAAGACACCCTTAAGAACTAAATTATTAGGGGGGTGGAGCAAGATGGTGGAGGAGTAAGGTCCCCAAGTCACCTGTCCCCACCAACTACCTAGATAACTTTCAGATCATCCTGAAAACCTACGAATTCGACTTGAGATTTAAAGAGAGAACAGCTGGAACGCAACAGAGAGAAGAGTTTGCGCTTCTCACAAGTACAACTCGTTTCTGGCCACTCTGCACTGAGCAAAATGACTAGAAAGAAGAACTCACCACAAAAGAAAGAATCAGAAACAGTACCCTCTGGCACAGAATTACAGAATTTGGATAACAATTCAATGTGAGAAAACCAATTTAGAAGCACAATTATAAAGCTACTGGTGGCTCTGGAAAAAAGCATAAAGGATTCAAGGGACTTAATGACTGCAGAATTTAGATCTACTCAGGCCAAAATTAAAAATCAATTAAATGAGATGCAATCCAAACTGGAGGTCCTAACGACGAGGGTTAATGAGGTAGAAGAAAGAGTGAGTGACATAGAAGACAAGTTGGTGGCAAGGAAGGAAGCTCAGGAAAAAAGAGAAAAACAATTAAAAGACCATGAAGGAAAGGTTAAGAAAAATAAATGACAGCCTCAGAAAGAAAAACCTGCATTTAATTGGGGTTTTAGAGGGCGCAGAGGACCAGAAGGCATATTTGAACAAATCATAGCTGAGAACTTCCCTAATTTGGGGAGGGAAACAGGCATTCAGATCCAGGAGATAGAGAGATTCCCCCTAAATTCAACACCTTGACATTTAGTAGTGAAACTTGCAAATTCCAAAGATTAAGAGAAAATCCTTAAAGCAGCAAGAGACAAGAGATCCCTAACTTGTATGGGGAGAACTATTAGATTAACAGCAGACCTGTCCACAAGACCTGGCCGGCCAGAAAGGGCTGGCAGGATATATTCAGGGTCCTAAATGAGAAGAACATGCAGCCAACAATATTCTATCCAGGAAGGCTCTCGTTCAGAAATAGAAGGAGACATAAAGAGCTTCCAAGATAGGCAGAAACTGAAAGAATAGGTGACCACCAAACCAGCTCTGCAAGAAATATTAACAGGGACCCTGTAAAAGAAAGAGGAAGCCCAAAGAAATAAGCCACAAAAACAGGGACTGTATTATGATACTAAATTCATATCTTTCAATAGTAACTCTGAACGTGAATGGGCTTAATGACCCCATCAAAAGACGCAGGGTTTCAGACGGGATAAAAAAGCAAGACCCATCTATTTATTGTCTACAATAGACTCATTTTATTTTATTTTTTTAGAATTTATTTATTTATTCATGAGACACACACACAGAGAGAGAGAGAGAGAGAGAGAGAGAGAGAGAGAGAGAGAGGCAGAGACAAAGGCAGAGGGAGAAGCAGACTCCATGCAGGAAGCCTGATGTGGGACCTGATCCCGAGACTCCAGGATCACGCCTGAGCCAAAGACGCCCAACCACTGAGCCACCCAGGCATCCTAAGAGACTCATTTTAGACCTAAGGACACCTACAGCCTGAAAATGAAAGGTTGGAGAACCATTTACCATTCAAATGGTCCTCGAAAGAAAGCAGGGGTAGCCATCCTCATATCAGATAAATTAAAGTTTATCCCAAAGACTGTAGTAAGAGATGAAGAAGGACACTATATCATACTTAAAGGGCCTATCCAACAAGAGGACTTAACAATCATGAATATTTATGCCCGTAATGTGGGAGCTGCCAAGTATATCAATCAATTAATAACCAAAATAAACACAAAGTTAGATAATAATACACTAATACTGGGATACTTCAGCATGGTGCTTTCTACAAATGACAGATCTTCTAAGCACAACATCTCCAAAGAAACAAGAGCTTTAAATGATACACTGGACCAAATGGATTTCACAGATATTTACAGAACTTTACATCCAAATGCAACTGAATACACGTTCTTCTCAAGTGCATATGGAACTTTCTCCTGAGTAGACCACATACTGGGTCACAAATCAGGTCTTAACCGATACCAAAAGATTGGGATTGTCCCCTGCATATTTTCAGACCATAATGCTTTGAAACTAGAACTAAATCACAAGAAGAAATTTGGAAGAAATTCAAACACGTGGATGTTAAAGACCATCCTGCTAAAAGATGAAAGGGTCAACTAGGTAATTAGAGAAGAATTAAAAAGATTCTTGGAAACTAATGAAAATGAAGATACAACTGTTCAAAATCTTTGGGATACAGCAAAAGCAGTTCTGAGAAGGAAATACATCGCAATACAAGCATCCCTCAAAAAACTGGAAAAAGCTCAAATACACAAGCTAACCTTGCACCTAAAGGAACTGGAGAAAGAACAGCAAATAAAACCTACACCCAGCAGAAGAAGAGAGTTAATAAAGATTCAAGCAGAACTCAATGAAATAGAGACCAGAAGAACTGTGGACCAGATCAACAAAACCAGGAGTTGGTTCTTTGAAAGAATTAATATGATAAATAAACCATTAGCCAGCCTTATTAAAAACAAAAGAGAAAAAACTCAAATTAATAAAATCACGAATGAAAAGGGAGAGATCACAAGCAATACCAAGGAAATACAAACGATTTTAAAAACATATTACGAGCAGCTATACACCAATAAATTAGGCAATCTAGAAGAAATGGATGCATTTCTGGAAAATCACAAACTACCAAAACTGGAGCAGGAAGAAATAGAAAACCTGAACAGGCCGATAACCAGGGAGGAAATTAAAGCAGTCATCAAAAACCTCCCAAGACACAAAAGTCCAGGGCCAGATGACTTCCCTGGGGAATTCTATCAAACATTTAAAGAAGAAGCCATACCTATTCTACTAAAGCTGTTCCAAAAGATAGAAAGAGATGAAATACTTCCAAACTTGTTCTATGAGGCCAGCATCACCTTAATTCCAAAACCAAAGACCCCACCAAAAAGGAGAATTATAGACCAATATCCCTGATGAACATGGATGCAAAAATTCTCAACAAGATACTAGCTAATAGGATCCAACAGTACATTAAGAAGATTATTCACAATGACCAAGTGGGATTTATCCCCGGGATGCAAGGCTGGTTCAACAGTCGTAAAGCAATCAACGTGATAGATCATATCAACAAGAGAAAAACCAAAAACCATATGATCCTCTCAATAGATGCAGAGAAAGCATTTGACAAAATACAGCATCCATTCCTGATCAAAACTCTTCAGAGTGTAGGAATAGAGGGAACATTCCTCAGCATCTTAGAAGCCATCTACCAAAAGCCCACAGCAAATATCATTCTCAATGGGGAAGCACTGGGAGCCTTTCCCCTAAGATCAGGAACAAGACAGGGATGTCCACTCTCACCACTGCTATTCAACATAGTACTGGAAGTTCTAGCCTCAACAGTCAGACAACAGAAAGAAATAAAAGGCATTCAAATAGGCAAAGAAGAAGTCAAACTTTCCCTCTTTGCAGATGATGATACTGTACATAGAAAACCCAAAAGCCTCCACCCCAAGATTGCTAGAACTCATACAGCAATTTGGCAGTGTGGCAGGATACAAAATCAATGCCCAGAAGTTCAGTGGCATTTCTATACACTAACAATGAGACTGAAGAAAGAGAAATTAAGGAGTCAATCCCATTTATAATTGCACCCCAAAGCATAAGATACCTAGGGAATAAACCTAACCAAAGAGGTAAAGGACCTATACCCTAAAAACTATAGAACACTTCTGAAAGAAATTGAGGAAGACACAAAGAGATGGAAAAGTATTCCGTGCTCATGGATTGGAAGAATTAATATTGTGAAATATCAATGTTACCCAGGGCAATTTACACATTTAATGCAATCCCTATCAAAATACCATGGACTTTTTTCAGAGAGTTGGATCAAATCATCTTAAGACTTGTGTGGAATCCGAAAAGAACCCCAAATAGCCAGTGGAATATTGAAAAAGAAAACCAGAGCTGGGGGCATCACAATGCCAGATTTCAGGTTGTACTACAAAGCTGTGGTCATCAAGACAGTGTGGTACGGGCACAAAAACAGACACACAGATCAATGGAACAGAATAGAGAACCCAGAAGTGGACCCTGAACTTTATGGTCAACTAATATTCGATAAAGGAGGAAAGACTATCCACTGGAAAGAAGGCAGTCTCTTCAATAAATGGTGCTGGGGAAATTGGACAGCCACGTGCAGAAGAACGAAACTAGACCATTCTCTTACATCAGACACAAAGATAAACTCAAAATGGATGAAAGATCTAAATGTGAGACAAGATTCCATCAAAATCCTAGAGGAGAACACAGGCAACACCCTTTGTGAACTTGGCCACAGCAACTTCTTGCAAGATACATCCATGAAGGCAAGGGAAACAAAAGCAAAAAGGAATTATTGGGACTTCATCAAGATCAAAAGCTTCTGCACAGCAAAAGAAGCAGTCAACAAAACTCAAAGACAACCTACAGAATGGGGGAAGATATTTGCAAATGACGTATCAGATAAAGGGCTAGTTTCCAAGATCTAAAACAAACTTATTAAACTCAACAGCAAAGAAACAAACAATCCAATCATGAACTGGGCAAAAGACATGAAGAGAAATCTCACAGAGGAAGACCTAGACATGGCCAACATGCACATGAGAAAATGCTCCACATCACGTGCCATCAGGGAACTACAAATCCAAACCACAATGAGATACCACCTCACACCAGTGAGAATGGGGAAAATTAACAAGGCAGGAAACAACAAATGTTCGAGAGGATGTGGAGAAAAGGGAACCCTCTTGCACTGGGGGTGGGAATGTGAACTGGTGCAGCCACTCTGGAAACTGTGTGGAGGTCCTCAAAGAGTTAAAAATAGACCTGCCCTACGACCCAGCAATTGCACTGCTGGGGATTTACCCCAAAGATACAGATGCAGTGAAACGCTGGGACACCTGCACCCCGATGTTTCTAGCAGCAATGTCCACAATAGCCAAACTGTGGAAGGAGCCTCGGTGTCCATCGAAAGATGAATGGATAAAGAAGCTGTGGTCTATGTATACAATGGAATATTCCTCAGCCATTAGAAACGACAAATACCCACCATTTGCTTCAACGTGGATGGAACTGGAGGGTATTATGCTGAGTGAAGTAGGTCAATCGGAGAAGGACAAACATTATATGGTCTCATTCATTTGGGGAATACAAAAAATAGTGAAAGGGGTTAAAGGGGAAAGGAGAGAAAATAGGTGGGAAATATCAGAGAGGGAGACAGAACATGAGAAACTCCTAACTCTGGAAATGAACAAGAGGTGGTGGAAAGGGAGGTGGGCAGGGGGTTGGGGTGACTGGGTGACGGGCACTGAGGGGGTACTTGATGGGATGAGCACTCAGTGTTGTGCTGTATGTTGGCAAATTGAACTCCAATAAAAAATATACAAAAAAAGAACTAAATTATTACAAATTTATGTCATGTAATTTGTTTTTCTTGTTTTCAGAAAAGTGGTCAAATATGGTTTTTATGATCAGGATTTCACGACATTCGTCACCTACTAAGTGACAGCCCTGCCACATAGACAATCTTTGTTGGTCCAACTGAGTCATTGCAGTTCTTGGGATAATTTTGGAGAAACTTTACTTTGTTGATGCAGTTATAACTGGAAGGATCAATTCTTCAGGGAATAATGAGATTCATGAATAAGCCATGAATCTGACATCTTCACGTAATTTCACATATAGCCATGTGAGCTCATCCAAGACCATACTCCTCAAGCCCAGACAGGGGTACAAACCCGGATGCTTCGCCTTCAGATGGAAGCCCTTCATTCCATTTTCCTGGCACCAACGCGTGCTGTCCACACCCCCACCAGAACGATCGTCCTTAACCAATGTGTTCACCATCCCCGGTCTCTGCCTGGCTTCTCTCGGGAGTAGTTTAGGCTGGCTGTCCACTCCATCCGACCCATCTTGACATCTCAGCTGTGCTAACCTTCTCCCTCCCTCATCTTGAGCTTCCTATCCTTACATTTTCTTCTTCTCAATGTGTTATTTTACTTTGTCATGGTCGACGAAACTTTCTCAGCAGGCCCGAGTCCTTTTTAGTGTGAGACATGGTGTGAACAAACAGTCTAGGTCTACTCTCAGCTCCATGTAGAAGGCTCTCCACCAACTCAAATCCCTCACCTCATCCATGGGGTTTTTTCATTGTTCTTGTTTGTTTGGACTTTGGTTTTGCCACCGACCTCCTACCTGAAATGCTGACTCTGCAGATCTTCAGACACCCCATGCATTACTGTGCTTGCAAAGCCAGGTCAAAAATCACCTTCTCCAGGGACACCTGGATGGTTCAGCAGTTGAGCGTCTGTCCTTGGCTCAGGACGTGACCTCAGGGTCCTGGGATTGAGTCCCTCATCGGGCTCCCTGCAGGGAGCCTGCTTCTCCCTCTGCCTGTGTCTCTGCTTCTCTGTCTCTCATGAATAAATATATAAAATCTTTTTTTTTTTTAAGTCACCTTCTCCAGAAAGGCTTCTCTGGTTTCACTAAACTCCTTCTGGCTCTCTTCTGGCTCTTCCTGAACTCCACATCCCCTTAGCACCGCACACCAGCTGGGACCAAGGTACACTGAGCTTGAGTGGACATGTTCCTGGAGGAGCTCAGTTGCTAGAATGAATGTCTGTGCATTAAGTCTCATTTTTCAATTTCCTTTTATTACAAAACTGGAGAAGAATTCCTTTTGTCATAAATACTTTGGTGGGGGAGAGAGCACTTTCACCACCAGGAAGATACTGGTGATGTTTAACCATCTCTTGCCACCTCTGCCCTCTCAAAAATCTCTCTCTCGGGATCCCTGGGTGGTGCAGCGGTTTGGGGCCTGCCTTTGGCCCAGGGCGCGATCCTGGAGACCCGGGATCGAATCCCACGTCGGGCTCCCGGTGCATGGAGCCTGCTTCTCTCTCTGCCTATGTCTCTGCCTCTCTCTCTCTCTCTCTCTCTCTCTCTCTCTCTCTCTCTCTCTCTCACACACACACACACACACACACACACACTTGTACATCATCAAAATTCAGCCAATCACAGATTTCCATCTTGACGAAATGGGTAGATGGTAAATGTATGGGTTAAAGAAATGAGTAAGACTGGCTGTTTTCAGCAGTTAGTGTGGATCAGATTTTCTGATACTGGGTTGTAATAGTTCTTTATATATTTTGGATATTAACCCCTTATCAAGTAGATAATTTGCAAATATCTTCTCCCATTCAGTAGGTTGGTTTTGTTTTGTTTTGTTGATGGTTTCCTTCATTGTGTGAAAGGTTTTTACTTGGTGTAGTCCCGACTATTTACTTATTTATTTATTTTGTTTCCCTCGCCATAGGAGACACATCTAGAAATATGTTGCTATGGCTGATGTCAGAGACTTTACTGCTTGTATTCTCTTCTAGGAATTTTATGGTTTCAGGGCTCACATGTTGGTTTTTAATCCATTTTGAGTTTATTTTTGTGTATGATATGACAAAGTGGTTTCATTGTATTGCATGTAGCTGTCCAGTTTTTCCAACACTATTTGTTGAAGAGACTATCTTTTCATCATTGTATATTCTTGCCTCCTTTGTTATAGATTAATTGACCATTTAAATGTTGGTTTATTTCTGGACTCTCTATTATGTTCCATTGATCTGTGTGTCTATTTTTGTGCAAGTACCATATTATTTTGATTATTACCACTTTGTAGTAAATCTTGAAGTCTGGAGTTGTGATACTTCCAGCTTTGTTTTTCTTTCTAAAGAAAAGATTGCTTTGACCATTTGGGGTCTTGTGTGGTTCCACACAAATTTAGTTTTATTTGTTCTATCTCTGTGAAGAATGCTGCTGGTATTCTAATAGGGATTGCATTGAATCTGTAGACTGCTTTGGATAGTATAGATGTTTTTACAATATTAATTCTTCCAATGCATAAGCATGAGATCTCTTTCCCTTTGTTTGCATCATCTTCAATTTATTTCATCAGTATTTTATGGTTTTCCGAGTGTAGGTTTATAGTACAGGAGGTTTCACCTCCTCGGTTAAATTTATTCCTCGGTATTTTATTATTTTTGGTGCTATTGTAAATTGGATTATTTTCTTAATTTTTCCTTCTGCTGCTTGGTTATTAGTGTATAAAAATGCTAAAGATTTCTAAGTATTAACTTTGTATCCTGCAACATTACTGAAATTATTACTTTTAATAGATTTTTGGTGGAGTCTTTAGGATTTCCTACATATAGTATCATGTCATCTGCAAATGGAAACAGTTTAACTTCTTTACCATTATAAATGCCCTTTATTTCATTTTCTTGAATTGCTATGGTCAGGGCTTGAAGTACAATGTTGAACAAAAGTGGTGAGAGTGGACTTCCTTTTCTTGTTCCTGATCTTAGAGGAAAAGGTCTCAGTTT
Organism: Nyctereutes procyonoides; assembly: GCF_905146905.1. Taxonomy (NCBI): domain Eukaryota; kingdom Metazoa; phylum Chordata; class Mammalia; order Carnivora; family Canidae; genus Nyctereutes; species Nyctereutes procyonoides. The sequence goes on along the minus strand of NW_026575140.1, from coordinate 57,677,531 downwards.
TTCATGATTGAATATGATGTTAGCTGTGGGTTTTTCATGTATGGCCTTTATTATGCTGAGCTATGTTCCCTCTAAACCCTCTTTGTTGAGAATTTTTTATCATAAATGGGTGTTGAATTTTCTCAAATGCGTTTTCTGTATCTATTGAGATGATGAAGACATCATCTTCATTTTTTGTTGATGTGATGTATCACATTGATTTGCAAATATTTAGCCATCCTTGAAACTTCTGTATAAATTCCACTTGATCGTGGTGAATGATCCTTTTAATGTATTGTTGAATACAGTTTGCTAATATTTTGGTGAGGATTTTTGTGTCTATGTCTGTCAGGGATACTGGCCTGTAGTTTTCTTTCTCTGTGGTGTCTTTGTCTGGTTTTGGTATTAGGGTAATGCTGGTCTCACAGAATGTATTTGGAAGCTTTCCTTCCTCTTCTATTTTTTGGAATAGTTTGAGGAATAATAGGTATTAACTCTTCTTTAAATGTTTGGGAGAATTCACCTGTGAATCCATCTGGTCCTGGACTTTAATTTTTTGGTAGTTTTTTTTCCTAACAGATTCATTTTGTTACTAGTAATTGGTTGTTTCAGATTTTTTTTTAATTTTTTTTAATTTATTTATGACAGTCACAGAGAGAGAGAGAGAGGCAGAGACACAGGCAGAGGGAGAAGCAGGCTCCATGCACCGGGAGCCTGACGTGGGATTCGATCCCGGGTCTCCAGGATCGCGCCCTGGGCCAAAGACCGGCGCTAAACCACTGCGCCACCCAGGGATCCCTGTTTCAGATTTTCTATTTCTTTTTGGTTCAATTTTACAGGATTGTATGTTTCTAGGAATTAATCCATTCTTTCTAGGTTGTCTCTTGTTATGGGCAGTTTCAAGATCTACTCTCTTAACAGCTTTCAAATATGCAATAAGGTTTTATTAACTACAGTCACCATGCTGCACATTAGACCCTCATTCCTTATTTATTTTATAACTCGAAGTGTGTACATTTTGACTCCTTTCACCCATTTGGCCCACCTCCACCCCTGCCTCTGGAAGCCACCAAACCATTCTCTTTATCTATGAGCTTGGTTTCTCTTTTCCTTTTCCTTTCCTTCCTCCTCCTCCTCTCCCTCTTTCTTCCCCTCCTCCACTTCTTTCTCCTCCTTTTCTTCCTCCTCCTCCTTCTTTTTAAGACTCTACATATAAGTGAGGTCATATAGAATTTGTCTTTCTCGGTCTGACTTCTTCCACTTAGCATAAGTCCATTCATGTTCTTGCAAGTGGCAAGATTTCCTACTTTTTATGGATGAATAATATTCCATTATGTATATACACCACATTTACTTTATCTGTTCATCCATCAATGGACACTTCGGCTGTTCCCATACCTTGGCTATTGTAAATAAAGCTGCAATGAACAGGGTGGTGCAGATACCATTTTTGGGTTAGTGTTTTCATTTTCTTCAGATAAATACCCGGAAATGGAATTACTGGATCATATGATATTGCCATTTAAAAAAATTTCTTGAAGAAACTCCATACTATTTTCCACAGTGGCTGTACTGATTTGCATTCCCACCAACAGTGCACAAAGTTCCATTTTCTCCACATCTTTGCCAACACTTGTTATTTTTTGTCTTTTTGAAATAGCATATCTAACAGGTGTGAGATGATATCTTGTTGTGGTTTTGACTTGCCATTTGGTCTGTTTTTATGTGAGTATCTGTCTGTTTTAATGTGAGGATTTTCTCTGTCCTGTTTCTGTGTGAATGTTTAGGAAGATCCAAAAACTATGCCACCTCTACTGCTGCCATCTTTCTAGAATCTCTATATATTACTTCTTATAGTAAAAAAACGCTGAGGTATGGGAAGATGACTCTGTGCATTGAATTTGGAAGATTGCTATGGCAGGAAGCCAATGTTGATTCTGAGTTATGGGAGTGTCATCAGACCGGCTCATGTGAAAGATTAACTTGGCAGAGGTTTAGCGATTAAAGATAGTGGAGAAGACCAATTATGACAGTACCTCAGTAATCCAAATAGGAGATGATACTGAGGGAGGGATGAGTGGGAATGGCAAGGAGCAGATGGGTGTGAGAAATACAGTGGAGGCTAGATCAAGTGGTTTGGTGATGGGGGCGCGGTGAAGAAGGAGAGCTGGGGAGGTGTCAGAGTCAACTGGAAACTTCCAGGATGAATGTCTGGGAAATGACACTGTTCCCAAACATCAGTAGGGATGAGGGCGGTGATGGCGACAGTGAGAGTGGGGGGTTTAGGGAGAAGTGTGACTACGTTTTTGAAAACGAGTTTGGTGAGTTAGGGGTACCAGCATGGAGATATGTATGTATGTATGTATGTATGTATGTATATATGTATGTATGTAGCTCAGGGAAAGACCTAGGCCGGACACACAGATTTGGGGGCGTGTCTGTGTTCTGCACCCCAGGGACAAATGGCACCAAAAAATATTCGCAGAAAACTGAGAAAAACTATTTGTGAGATGAAGGAAGATAGTGTTTGTTTGATAAGGTTCACAGTGCTTCAAGGTAACAGTAATTAAAGGATCAAGACCAAGAACCATATGTCTACATTAGCAACGAAAAGGAAGAACTGAAGCTTTATCCATGGCTCTCTCTCTGGTGGTATTTATGGGGGAATTTCTAAATGTCAGTATTTGGAGATATGTTGTCTAGGGCCATTTGGGTTTTCCATGAAGAATTGTCCAATTCCTCGAATTTGGGGCACACACATGGCTCCTGGTGTTCTGGGAGCAGGGTGAGGGAAAAGGCATTGGTTCCCACCATTCATTGTGCAGACTTTCCCATTACACCCCCTTTTGAGCTTTGCACCCCACCCCAGCTGATCTCTGTGTTTAGTGACTCGAGTTCAGATCCTCTTGATCTCAATTTTTCTGGAGAATAAAACCATGACAGAGGCGAGGTTTAGCTGTGCAAAGTGGGGAATGCCTTGTGGGAAGCGACACCTATGTGCCTCTATATGGAGAGACTCTGAGCTAAGCCCTTGTGTTACTCAGTTACACGTATTAGAGGGTAAATGGTACCCCCAAGGCTTGGATCTCTGAGTGGTTCTCAGGGGGCTCTTCAGTCCATTACTTACTGCTATTCTCCCCCCTTTTTTAAATTTTTATTTATTTATGATAGTCACAGAGAGAGAGAGAGAGAGAGAGAGAGAGAGAGAGAGAGAGGCAGAGACACAGGCAGAGGGAGAAGCAGGCTCCATGCCCCAGGAGCCCGACGTGGGATTCGATCCCGGGTCTCCAGGATCGTGCCCTGGGCCAAAGGCAGGCACCAAACCGCTGCGCGACCCAGGGATCCCCTGCTATTCCCCCTTAATGCACTTTACAGCGTCTAGGATGTAAAGTTGGAGCCAATTTCTCTACCTGCACTCAATCTTTCACAAATAGGTTGGAATCTGTAATGTAGACAGTCTTCCCTCTCCTGCGCTTCTTGTCTGTGCTCACTTATGTGTAAAGTAAACTTCCTTTCTATCTGTTGGTGGGAGGGTCAGAACATAACATGTGGTCAGTTAGTTGGCCATGTTCACACAGTCTGCCAGTCACCAGGCCCACTGAGGCATGGAGAGCTACCTGTGCTGTGTCTCTCACTCAGGGTTTGAGGGAAGCATTTACAACAGTAGATGCATGTTCAGTTGCAAGTAATGACATTATCCCCGGGAACAAAAACAAGCCTGTGTTAAACTGGCTTACATAATAAGGGGATTCACCAGTTTACACAATAAAATTCAACAGCCATGGCAGCTTTAGGATGAGTTTGATTCAGTGTTTTCAAAGTTGCAGTTTCTCTGGATCTTTCTTGGCCTGACCAGCCTGGAGTGGGGGTTCTATCTACCTGGGAGGGAGAAAGGAGTGAGCAGATCTTGGTTTAAGGGCCACAGACCCTCACTTATTAGAAAAAAAACAAGTTTTAGCATATATTCTTTTAAAAAAAGATTTTTATTAGAACCATGGGTTTTGGACTAATAAACATATTTCCCATTAGGTTTTAAAAAAATTGTTCATGAGAGACAGAGAGAGAACCAGAGACACAGGAAGAGGGAGAAGCCGGCTCCCTGTGGGGAGCCTGATGCAGTACTGGATACCAGGACCCCGGGGTCATGCCTCGAGCTGAAGGCAGATGCTCAACCACTGAACCACCCAGGTGCCCCTAGCAGATATTCTTGAATAAATGTTTCTTCATTTGCTGTATGCCCATAGGACCGTATCTGGAGATTTGAAACAGTTCCTTTTTAATCATCCCCCCTTTTTTTTTGAAGGAGAGAGGGAGAGAGAGAGAAAGAGAAAACATAAGCATGCTTGAGCATGGTGTTGGTGGGGAAGGAGAGCTCTGGAGAGAGAATCTCAAACAGGCTCCACACTCAGCTCAAAGCTGATGGGGGCTCAATCTCATGACCCCGAGATCATGACCTGAGTTGAAATCAAGAGTGGGAGTCTCAACAGACTGAGCCACCCAGGTGCCCCCCAAAGGAAGAGTTCTGATCTGATATAGGGGATTGGCTTCTTTTCTCTGTTTCCTTCTAAGATGCCATAACCATGACTGTGAACAAAGGACCCACTGTGAGAGAACTGGAACAGAGCTGAAGTGAATGGAAAATGTCAATAGATATTTAGAAGCTGACGCAGGGAGCTGAGTACCTGAGGAAGCCTCGGGCCCAGAAAGGGGGAAGTGGTTTGCATTTGGGAAGGAGCGGACTTTCTTTCAGATCCTTAGATGGGGTCATGGATTTCAGACATAAGGTGAGATGAAAGAGAATTGGGAAGAGATAGATTTAAAAAGATATGAAAGACTGCGGACAGAAGACTTGATTCCTCCTCCTCCCCCCACAGAAGACCCAGCAGCCAGATGTTCACTTGTTTGGCGAAAACCCCAAAGGGCTCTTCTCTACCGGAAGTAAACAGTCTGGAAAGTACCTGAGAAAGTGGAGGTGTTGTTGCGCCTGGCACAGGGCTCCCTGTATCAAGGTGTTTCTGTCCTCGGTGGAGGCTGCCCTCCTATACCCACTGTCCTCTTTGAGTGAGAACCCAGCTCTGCAGAGAAACTGCTAGGTGCTGTGGAGAGAAGACGCAAAGCAGAGTCCTCATGCACCCATGCGGGAGCTGAAACTGGCATAGCCACCTTGGAAAACTTTTTGGCAATATTTGCAAAGAATGAGCATATGCATACCCCAAGGTCCAATAACTCACTCCCAATTATCCACCCAACAGATGTGATAATATACGTTTGCTAAAAGAGATGAACTGGAAGGTTCATAGCCCTACTGTTCATAATATCCTCCAACTGGAGACTATAATTAGGAGTGGGATGAGCACATTAATTATGGCAAATTCAATGCACAAAAGGACTCCATGCAGTCACGACAAGGAAAGGACAACTAACAAGCATCCATGCGGATGGATTCCACAGACATGTTGTTGAACAAAAGAAGCCAGACACCAAAGAGTACTATGAAGCAACTTTATTTATACAAAGTACAGAAATGGGCAAAAAGAATCCATGATGCCAGAGGTCAGGATGGTGGTTACTCTTTGGAGGAGGGAACTGACTGGAAGGGGTCATGAGAGAAGCTTCTGGGTGGTTGTTTTTTCCTCTTATCTAGGCATTGATTATATGAGTATGTTCAGTTTGGAAAAGCCATCAAGCTGTACACTGGTAACAGTGCACTTCTCTGGAACTGTAAGTATGGTGGTGATATGGTCAAAGCTTGGAGCAAAAAAACAAGCAAGCAACCAATGAAACTAAACCCTGGGAGCAGAAAGTATCTTTTCTTGAGGTTGGCTGGAAGGGGTATTCCCTGATACAGGAAAGTCTATTATTTTTCTGACCATGAGCCCTCTGCATTTAATGTGTGTGTGGGGGGGATGGGCTGTAGACCCCCTGGCGCATAACTGTCTAGATGCATAGTTGAATCTCCCCAGTGAAGGCAAACAGGTATCAGAAATCACTGAAGACCTCAAGGTGGAAGCACGAGTCAGTAGCGGTGAAGTAACTGGTATTGGGGGGTATTGAAGTGAGGATGGTATGAGGGCTTGAAACTAGAGGGAATCTAGGCTTCATTTATTTACGGCCCATGGTTTTAGACTAATAAACATATTTCCCATTAGGTTTTTAAAAAATTAATAGACTTTGTTTTTCTTATTATTTTTTGTTTACATTTAATTTAGTTAACATACAGGGTAGTTGTAGTTTCAGGAGCAGAATTTAGGGATTCATCAGTTGCATACAACACCCATTGCTCATTATGTCACCCAATTACCCCATTACCCTCCATCTCCCCTCCAGCAGCCCCGTTTGTTTCCTAGAGTTTAGAGTCTCTTATGGTTTCTCTCTTTCTGTTTTTATTTTATTTTTCCTTCCCTTCCCCTATGTCCATCTGTTTTGCTCCTTAAATTCCACAGATGAGTGAAATCATGTGGTATTTGGCTTGGAGGAAGGGGAACCCCCTTACGCTGCTGATGGGAATGCACACTGGTGCAGCCACTCTGGAAGACAGTGTGGAGTTTCTTTAAAAAGTCAGAAATAGAATCACCCTACAACCCAGCAATTACACTGCTAGGTATTTATCCAAAGTATACAAAAAATAGTCATTTGAGGGGGCACATGCACCCCAATATTTATAGCAGCAATGCTCACAATATGGAAAGAGCCCAGATGTCCATTGACAGATGAATAGATAGACTTTATTTTTTAAAAACAGCATGAGACTTACAGAAAACTCAAATTGATAGTACTGAGAGTTCCCACATATCCCTGTCCCCCATCTTGTGCATAGTTTTTTCCTATCAATGTTATGTTTTAATAACAGTAACAATATATAATGCATCTTGCATTAATATTATACGTTTGTTACAATTTTGAACCTGTACTGAAAAAGAGGGACGCCTGGGGGGCTCAGTGGTTGTGCCTCTGCCTCTGGCTCAGGGCGTGATCTGGGGTCCTGGGATCAAGTACTACATCGGGCTCCCCATAGGGAGCCTGCTTCTCCTTCTCCCTCTGCCTGTGTCTCTGCCTCTCTCTGTGTCTCTCATGAATAAATAAACACAATCTTTTTTAAAAATTGTATTCTTTTTTTAAATAATAAATTTATTTTTTATTGGTGTTCAATTTGCCAACATACAGAATAACACCCAGTGCTCATCCCGACAAGTGCCCCCCTCAGTGCCCGTCACCCATTCACCCCCACCCCCCGCCCTCCTCCCCTTCCACCACCTAGTTCGTTTCCCAGAGTTAGGAGTCTCTCATGTTCCGTCACCCTCACTGATATTTTCACTCATTTTCTCTCCTTTCCTTTTATTTCCTTTCACTAATTTTTATATTCCCCAAATGAATGAGACCATATAACGTTTGTCCTTCTCCCATTGACTTATTTCACTCAGCATAATACCCTCCAGGTCCATCCACGTTGAAGCAAATGGTGGGTATTTGTCGTTTCTAATGGCTGAGGAATATTCCATTGTATACATAGACCACATCTTCTTTATCCATTCATCTTTCGATGGACACCGAGGCTCCTTCCACAGTTTGGCTATTGTGGACATTGCTGCTAGAAACATCGGGGTGCAGGTGTCCCGGCGTTTCATTGCATCTGTACTATTCTTAATGGGGGTAAACACCATAACATAAAACGTAACCATCTTAGCCATTTTTAAGTGCACTTAATGTGCTGAACTCTGTATCTGTGAAACAAATACCTCTTCCTCCAGGACCGCCACGCCCACCCTAGCCTCTTGAGACCACCATTTTAGTCCCATCTCTCTAAATCTCACGACTCCAGGTACTCCGTAGAAGTGGAATCACACGTATTTGTCTATGTTTGCCCATTTGTAAGACTTTGTTTCCTGATTGTTGAGTTCTTTGTATGCTTTGGAAACAAGTCTCTTATCAGATACCTGTTTTGCAAATGCCTTCCCCTGGTCTCTCACTCTTCAGAGAATCCTTGAATACTAGATCTGAGACATCCAACTGCTTTAGGTTTTAAAGGATACTAGGATGATCCAGGCAGGGATGTGTGGTGTCTGTTTCCACTTTTAAGGGCTCTGATTCCCAGATATGTCCCATGTCTGTTGATCTTATAGCCAGAAAGGACTTAGGAATGTGAGTGGGCACGTTTCAAATGAGAGACTGTCAAAGGACCTGGGAAGTGCTAGAGGATAGATGCCCATTGACCCGAATTATTATTTCAACCAGTATGTTTAAGGGTATCTGGGGAAGATAGGAGCAGATTCCTCAGAGTGGAGTCACTGATACTCTGACATCTGTTTGATGATTCTTCTTTGTCTTTGTCTTCTTCTCTTTTCCCTCCCCCCTCCTCTTCTCCTTCTTCTCTTTCCTCCTCCTTTTCTTCTTCTTCTTCTTCTTCTTCTTCTTCTTCTTCTTCTTCTTCTTCTTCTTCTGCTTCTGTTCCTTCTGCTTCTGTTTCTCCTCCTCCTCCTCCATCTCCTCCTCCTCCTCTTCCTCTTCCTCCTTCTTCGGGCCACTTTCAACTACTATCTCATTTCTGGCAATATTGACTGGTGTCCCAGCATATTCAAGGTTGCAGGGAAGTCAAGGGTGGGGATCACATTAATTACTAATTAATATTAATAATTAATTAATGATTAATAATAATTACATAATTATATATTGTGCATAATCGGTATTGACAGAGACTGATGTTTTGTGGTCTGCACCCTTGAATCTTTGACAAATCCATTTTATTTTTTTTAAGATTTATTTATTCATTCAGAGAGAGCGAAGAGAGAGGCAGAGACACAGGCAGAAGGAGAAGCAGGCTCCACGCAGGAAGCCCGATATGGGGCTCCATCCCGGGTCTCTGAGATCACATCCCGGGCTGCAGGCGGCGCTAAACCGCTGCGCCACCGGGGCTGCCCGACAAATAAATTTTAGATGGAAGTCCATGGGAGTAAACCTAAGGCTTTCCTCCCCACTGTCCAGGTCCATGACAGGTCCCAGTCTATCTTGGTTTAACTGTACATCTTTATTAATTTTGGTCTTCTCAAACCACAGGGAGACATCTCTGGGTCCTACAAGAAACTGCACTATCGATAAAGATCTGAAAGCCCTGGAGAATAGGACCCTAAAATTAACCTAAATAGTGCAGAAAATCCCTGCCTTCAAAATAGTTTAACTTTCAGGTATTCACACAGCCACAGCATGATTTGCAATTTCAAACCACTGCAATTAATGACTTCAGCTTGGTCCAATTGTGCCCAAGTATGAGTCTTCTTATGTTTCAGTCACATGCTCTGCTTCCTTTTAAATCTTGGGGTTTCCTTGTGCATAATAATCATCTCTACCATTTGTTGAATGCTTATTAAATATTGTATATTGTGTTAAGAGCAGAGTTCATTGTAACTTTTAATGTCTAAGCAGCTCTATGATGTGTTATTATTTTTATTTTGTAGGTGAGGACGCAGGGACTCTGAGAAGCTCAGTAATGTATCACAGATACAAGTTAGAGGCAGGATTGGACTCAAATGTGGCTGGCTCAAAAGCTTGTGCCTTTAACCACTACTCCAGACTTCCTCCGTCATCTCACACTCTGAGATTCTTCCCTTGATATGGTCTCAAATCTTCAGGTCTCACTCACAGCAGATGACTTTGTTTGAATATGACTTAACCTTGTTTTGACTTGGGGGATTTTCCCATCGCCTAAAGGTTGTGCAGTAGTGAGGAAAGGGTAGAACTTCCCAAAGTCACCTCAGCAAGTTTAATATTATTTTTTTGATTCACGTTTCCTAATTTGGGATAATGGATATAAATAATTTGTAGTTTTCCTCCTAAAGGGGATATTTGCTGAAGGCATAGTACCATGGCCATCTCTTGGCAGTCATACTCACTTTCCTATGTTGTAGAGGAAAAAAAATTCTATATTCTCTCCCTCTCTGTATAGATATCTATAGATCTATATCTATAGAAGTAGATCTATATCCATCTAATTATATTTAACTATATCAATATATCTTTAACCATCTCCCCTATGATTCCTGTCTCTGAGAAAGAAATTCACGTAGAAATCTGCATAGAGGGCAGCCCAGGTGGCTCAGCGGTTTAGTGCCGCCTTCAGCTCAGGGCGTAATTCTGGAGACCTGGGATTGAGTCCTGCATCGGGCTCCCGACATGGAGCCTGCCTCTCCCTTTGCCTGTGTCTCTGCCTCTCTCTCTCTCTCTCTCATGAATAAATAAATACAACCTTTTTTAAAAAAGAAATCTGCATAGAAGTTTATTTTTTATTTTTTATTTTTTGCATAGAAGTTTAGCATAACTATTTGGTGCAAGGCTAATCGTTAGAAACTTAATGGCCACGTGGAGTTTAAGTGTCTTGGCAGTGAGCCTAAAACTTCCACGTATCTCTGCTGACCTCTTGCCTTGACTTGGGGGCACAGATGGGCAGTGCAGAGCAGCATGGAAATCCAGCTCTTAAACGTTACCATCCCCCTGCTCACATGCTGGATTCACATAATAATGGTGGAAATCACCTAACAGTGAAATATTATAATACCTTTGATCATAAGTGGACCAATCCTTAATGGATTGGTGAGGCCTGTGGAGAGAGCTCCCTAAAGTCTCTTGTTCTACCTAGGTATCTCCTTCAGTTAGATTCTCTACTTTCATGGATATTAATACCAACTCTGCTGTTAGGAACCAGGTGCTGAGATGATTTGGAAGTCATTATTCATTAAGACTCACAATCAATTTCTTTTGGTACCCATTGTCTCAAATCCCTGACTATGATCAAAAAGTGTGCCCTCACAGAGTTATGTAAGTATTCTGCTTTTCCATCTGCCTTCAGAGGGGAAGGTGTCAAATGAAATTTGTCTCTCCTGCTGCATCATAGAGTCACAAGAGTGCTATTCTTAGATTTGGCTATGACGTCCCCCAAAGCCTTGCCCTTAGTGGTCATACAGTATGAGCCCCAGAAGACAACTGGCCATTGCTTAGCCAAGTGTTTTTCTGCTGCCTATTTCCCATCCCAGGATGGCAGACCCTCATTGGCCCCCCATTCCATCTCAATTTCTCCACCCCATGCAGAGCTTACTGAAGGCATCAGTTCAAAAATGATTCTGGTATCAACCACCTTATTCTGGTCAATATAAAAAGGGCCAGAACAAGTCACCAGTGTTCATGGAGTTTAGTGCTTCGAAGGGAAATTTCCTGCCTTCCTACCATCATGAGAGAGGGGCAGGGTTGTTTTTTTTATTTGATTTTTTAAAAATACTTTTATTCATGAGAGGCACACAGAAAGAGAAAGAGAGACACAGGCAGAGAGGGAGAAGCAGGCTCCATGCAGGGAGACTAACGTGGGACTTGATCCCAGGTCCCCAGGATCACACCCTGGGCTGCAGGCAGCACTAAACCACTGCGCCACCCCGGCTGCCCTGATTCTTTTCTCTTTAAAGCCAAGAGTGGAGGGAGGGTGCAAGAGAAGTTCTCATAAAGACTGAGGATGTCTGGGAATGTTCTGGATAAATTCCTTTTGGGTCTCTAAATCCATTTTGTACTCTTATGCACTGTTCTGTTTGACCTGGGAAAATGATCTTAGGGGATATATATTAAAATATATTTTAAAAATATATTATTAAATTCAATATACTTTCAAATATATATTTTAAATTTAATATACTTTAAAATATTTTTAAATTTAAATAAATTATTTAATTTTTGTCAGTTAGCATTAGTGCAATATTGGCTTCTGGAGTAGAATTTAGTGATTCATCACTTACATACAACACCCAGTGCTCATCACAACAAGTGCCCTCTTTAATAACCATCCCTCACACCCCTCCCTCCATCAACCCTTAATTTGTTCTCTGTTGTAAGAGTCTTTTATGATTTGTTTCCATCCCTCCTTCTTTTTCTTTCCCCCTCTTCCCCTGTGTTCATCTGTTTTCTTAAATTCTACATATGAGTGAAATCATGTGATATTTGTCTTTCTCTGACTGGCTTATTTCACTCAGCATAATACACTCTAGTTCTCTCCACGTTGTTACAAATGGCAAGATTTCATTCTTTTTAATGGCTGAAAACTGTTCTGTTGTATATACGTACCACATCTTTATCTATTCATTAGTTGATGGACATTTGGGCTTTGCCATAGTTTGTCTATTGTCAATAATGCTGCATAAACATCGGGGAGCATGTACCCCTTCAAATCAATATTTTTGTAGCCTTTGGGTAAATACCTAGTAGTGCAATGGCTGGATTGTAGGGTAGTTCTATTTTTAACTTTTTGAGGACCCTTCATACTGTTCTCTAGAGTGGCTGTACCAGGTTGTATTCCCACCAACAGTGCAAAAGGGCTCCCTTTCTCCACATCCTCGCCTACACCTGTTATTTCTTATGTTGTTAATTTTTGCCGTTCTGACAGGTGTGAGGGGACATCTCATTGTGGTTCTGATTTGCATTTCCCTGATGATGAGTGATGTTGAGCATTTTTCATGTGTCTGTTGGCCATCTGGATGTTGTCTTTGGAAAAATGTCTATTCATGTCTTCTGCTCATTTCTCAACTGGATTATTTGTTTTGGGGGTGTTGAGTTTGGTAAGTTCTTTATCAATTTTTGGATACTTATCCTTTATCAGATATGTGGTTTGCAAATATCTTCTCCCATTCCATAGACTGCCTTTTAGTTTTGTTGATTGTTTACTTTGCTGTGCATAAGCTTTTTATGGGTTGTATTAATGGGCTTTCATACCCCCTTCGTTTCTAGCTAGATTTGTCCAATGGAGAGCTTCCATAGGAGGTCAAAGGGAAGGAGGAGCATGAGGTCAGCATGTTTATTCCCTGGGTCCCTCCCTAAAAGTTCATTTTAGGCTATGTGACTTGACAAAAGGACACTGCACCTTTCAAGGAAGCCTTCCTTAGAAAGCTTTCTCTTTCTAGGTTTTAGTAATCTTTTCCTCGGCCCATGGGTGGTGACAGCTTTAGAGCTGATGGACTCAGGATCTTGTATTCCTTTGTAGTTCTCTCATACCCTACCCCTTCTTTATGAATTGTCTCCTCCAATTATCCTATTTTAAATGTGTCATCTATCTTCTATTGAGTCCTTGGCTGATGCAGGAAATCAGCAGAATGTGAATCTCCCAGGGCCATCACTGGCATGTAGGACAGTGAAATAAAAGTTAGTCTAAGGGTTCTGATGCCCCAGGAGTATGAAGGATTGCCATTTCAGAAGCACAGGGAATGATTTGTCTTCTGAATTTGGAGACATACTTTAATGGTTTTTTTTTAAATTTTTTATTTATTTATGATAGTCACAGAGAGAGAGAGAGAGAGAGGCAGAGACACAGGCAGAGGGAGAAGCAGGCTCCATGCACCGGGAGCCCGACGTGGGATTCGATCCCGGGTCTCCAGGATCGCGCCCTGGGCCAAAGGCAGGCGCTAAACCACTGCGCCACCCAGGGATCCCTGGAGACATACTTTAAAATAGAAACTTGTGTTTGCTACTGGTCTGGAGGCTTTGGAATGAAGGAATCTTATTGGGGAGTTTTGAATCAAGTAAAGAGTTCCAAGAAGGCCTGAAAGAATCTTAATATATTTTGCCCTGGGTCCATTGTCAACTCATCCTACTTCTCTGCAGTCTTTAAGGTGTACAGAGGAGGGTATCAGTGATTCCTGTGGCTCCATGTGAATGGGCAGAAGCCAAGGGACTGCAGGTTTTTCCAGGCCAAACAATGGGACATCTAGCCTGAACGTGGCATTGGAATATTGCACTGAAGAAACCTGGCTCCTGCTTTAGGAGTTGTTTCGATAGGAAGGATAAGCATGAAGCTAAATGCTGCTCCAAGGACCAAACATTACTTGTATAGACCATCATATCCACACAAGCAACCAGTGGTGGATGGCAGACATACCTCTGATGAGCGACGTCAGTGAGATTTTTCTATGGTCTCCTTCGAAGGATGTAAGAGAGCACAAAATTCAAAGACAGAGAAATAAACCACAGTAAGAGCGACATACTGCAGGTGGGTTTTTTTTTAAGATTTTATTTATTTATTCATGAGAGAACCGGGGAGAGAGAGAGAGAGACAGAGAGAGAGAGAGAGAGAGTGAGAGAGAGAAAGAGGCAGAGGGAGAAGCAGGCTCCATGCAGGGAGCCCTATGTGGGACTTGATCCCTGGTCTCCAAGATCCTGCCCTGGGCTGAAGGCGGCGCTAAACCACCGAGCCACCCGGGCTGCCCTGCAGGTGGGTTTTAAGTGATAATAAATGGTGTGTAAATTGTGATCAGATTGGCAGGCAACTGAAATGTGAAATGTAGGATCTGGGGGCTGAGTCAGTGGAGAGAGTGTCAGAAGGTTCTTCCTTAAGTAGAATTTGAGGCTCTGGAGGACAATGGTAGTTTATAGAGTAGAGGTGATGTCTGTCAGGGGTTGGAGTCAATGTGAAGAAGAGGAGAATGCCTCTAATTTGGGGGGAGGAAGAAAACAGGGTTTACTGGCAACGGTGTGAGTGGTGCAGAAGAGAGTCCCTGAGAGATGGCAGTAACACTGCTCTGTGGGTGTGTTGTTTGGTGAGCATTGAGGTTGCTCATGGTCCCTGATTCTTGAGGATTAGGAGAGGTGGCTTCAGTGGACATGGTAGCATCTGAGAATGAGTCGATTTTACAACGAAGCTTCCAAATCACCTATATTGAACCATCTTATCAGGTAATAGACACTGAGCATCTCTCCAATGAACACCGACAGGCCCACAGTGTGCCAGAAGCACACGGCTAGTGGACTCATTCCTGCCATACCTGTCACCTGATGCCCACCCCTGGAGGCCTTCTGTTTATCACGAATAGTGTGTACACCCCCTAGACTGTCAATGTGTCTCATACTTGTTATTGTAACTATGCAATTTACAAATTGATGGAAAGAGTAAACAGAAAGGCATTGTTTTTATTAAAACCAAGTTGAAAAAAAAAACAAGTTGACTGCTTTACGACTGTGAACAGGGATCGTTTTAAAAAAAATCACTGCCAATGCATAGGAATAGACAAGACAGCTGTAAATGGTTTGAGGAAAACTGGACAGATCTGAAAAGATATTGAATGTAGTCTTTCCTCCACAAGAATCTTTAGGTTTGAGCTCCTTTTTAAATAATGTCAACTCACCTGGGTGTAGTTTACACAAGAAAGACCCAGGGAAGCTCTTATTGTGGATTCATGCTCAGAAAACATTTGAGCGTGACTGTTCATTTTTGGTTCTGTTTTATTTTTTTAAAGATTTTATTTATTTATCCATGACAGACACAGAGAGAGAGGGAGTGACACAGGCAGAGGGAGAAGCAGGCTCCCTGCGGGGAGCCCGATGCGGGACTCAGTCCTGGGACCCCAGGATCACTCCCTGAGCTGAAGGCAGACGTTCAACCACTGACCCCTTTGGTTCTGCTTTAAAGCAAAAATGTTTAAGATTTGTGTGTCTACTTTTTGAGTCCCTCTTGATCCAGCTATTTTGACTAACCAATTATAAGTCAATATGCAGAACTAGAAGCAACGTTCGAGCAGAAGGCTGTGGATTCAAGGCCTTCTGTTCGCAACAGAACAGGAGGTTCAGGCAGGAGGCAAGCCCACGATGCGCAGGAGCGCTGGGGAGGGATGGATAGAAATGAGTATCTGAAGAAGGAATCTGGGAGGGATTTGTGCCTGGCACAGCAACTGTCCCTAAGGAGGACAGGGAGAACCAAAGATCAGGAGGTAGCAGGGGGAAGAACTGATCCTGATGGGACCCTTTACAGGTGCTCAGCTGAGATGCTGGCTCCACAGAGCCTGTTTCAGGAAAGCCCCATGGAAGCTTCATGATTGTTTTGAAGAGGAATTCCCAACTCCCCCTCTTGACTCCACTCAGGACAACAAGCCCGACTCCTCCACCTGTCCAGCAGTATCTCATACTTGTCCTCAACAACAAGCCCTGGATCCTTGTCAAGATGGTTTACTCACTTTCCACTGAAAAAAACACCCCCGCACTTCAAACCTCCCACGGCTCCACTGTTGTCACCTCATTCATATATTCATTTATTCACTATTTGGGGGGTGGCTCGTGGGCCAGTCTGAACGCCCCTGTGTGTAGTTGGCTACTGGGTGTGGACCTGACATCAGGGAACGTTTCCAAATGGATCCGTGTGGGTTGTCCCTTCAGGAGCTGCCGTGAGAATCCTCGGGTGTGGACGGTGGTAGGGACACAGGTGTCTGGGTGGAGCGGACCTGTGGGTGGGAGGCAGGGACCTTGGGAGCCGAGGCTGCAGGGACACTGGTCTGGGGCGGCCTCCCGGGGAGGGGGGGCAAGAGGGCTGGGCCTCGCACTGGTTAAATTGCTCACCTTCCCCAGCCCCGCTCCAAGTCCGAGCGGCTCCAAGCCTGAGCGCGATGGGCAAGTACACGATCCGCGTGGTCACCGGGGACTCGCTCCTGGCGGGTTCCTGCAACCAGGTGCAGCTGTGGCTGGTCGGCGAGCACTGGGAGGCCGACCTGGGGAAGAAGCTGAGGCCCGTGCGCCGCGGGGTCAGTGCGCAGCCGGCGGGGTGCGGGGCTCCGGGTGGGGGACGGGCGGGGCCGCGGGGCTGCCTCACCTTCAGGCGGACTCGGGTCTCTCCGGGGACGACTCCGAGGGGAAGGGGGCTCTCTGAAGGGGCGTCCCCCCCACCCCGTCTGACCTCGCTCCCCGCCCCACCGACAGACCGAGTTCAAAGTCGGCGTCCCCCTCCACCTGGGCCGCCTCCTGCTGGTGAAGCTGCGCAAGGACGAACACTTGGGGGACTTCGACTGGTTCTGCAAGTGGATCTCCGTGCGCCGCCCCGGGACCAACGGCGAGGCCCTATTCCCCTGCTACAGCTGGGTGCAGGGCTCTGGGATCGTCTGTCTGCCCGAGGGCACCGGTGAGGGCGGCGGGGCAACGCGGGGGGCGGCGGGGGGGACGCCGGAGGAAGAGGGGTGGGGGGATGCTGTGATGTAAGAGGGGAACACGTGAGGCAGGACAGGTTGTGCAGGGTGAAAGGGTGGGCCCCGTGTCCCCTTCCCCAGCCCGGACCCGTGAGCGACGACCAGAGCCTGTTTAAGACGCACGGAGAGCAGGAAATCCAGAAAAGAAAGAGGATGTACCGGTGAGTCCAAGCAAGCCTCTGATCCCCCACCAGATCCCAAGAAACCCACCGTCCCACTCATCCCCGATTCCGTGTTCTCCCTCCAGGTGGGGGTCCTGGAAAGATGGGTTAATCCTGCCTGTAGTAGGGAGAACACCGTGGGACCTCCCCAAGAATGAGAGATTCCGGGAGGATAAGGATTTTGACTTCTCTTTCTCGCTGGCAAAAGCGTATGTGCCAGGTTGGGTTGGCACCTGCACCCCAGCATGCAAAGTAGGGTCCTTTCTTGATCTCCTAGCATTGCCATTCTTTCCGCAGGTTGGAGGGCTTGGTCCTCAGGGGACACTGGAGCTCACAAATCCAGTTAAAAGACTGGAAGATTTCAAAAGAATATTCCCAAGTGCGAAGACTGCGCTGGCTGGTCAGTTACTACAATCTCCCCAAATCTATGTACATATTTCCAATGCAAGGCTTTGTGGGGTTTTTTTAATAAGATTTTATTTATTTGTTCATGAGAGACACACAAAGTGAGGCAGAGACTCAGGCAGAGGGAGAAAAGCAGGCTCACTGCAGGGAGCACGATGGGGGATTTGATCCCAGGACCCTGGGATCACAACCTGAGCCAAAGGCAGACGCTCAACCTCTGAGCCACCCAGGCATCTCTCCAATGCAGGGCTTTGACAGAAGAGGGGGAGAGGGTAGGGAGAGCGATCTGTTAGTAGGATCAGAGGCACAGAACTTAGAGCATGCTCCCCACCTGATGTCTTTAGAGAAGGTTCGAAATTCCTGGAAGGATGATGCCCTCTTCGGGTACCAGTTCCTCAGTGGTGCAAACCCCATGCTCCTGAGGTGCTCGAGCAGCCTCCCAGCCCGGCTGGTGCTGCCTCCAGGGATGGAAGACTTGAAGACCCAGTTGGAGAAAGAACTCCAGGTGCTGTGCTCTCTCTTGTTCATCCACAACTCCAGCCATGCTGCCTCCTTCTCTTACCCATCCCTCCTCATTTCCTCCATCAAATACTTTAATCTACACCCTCCTTCATCTGCACTTAGGGTTTCTCAACATTGACAGCCGAGATTTAGGGACAGATAACTGTCGTGGGGGCTGTGCTGTGCGTTGTAGGATGCTTAGTGGTACGAGATGCTAGCAACACCACCCTCATCGTGACAACCAGAAATGCCTCCAGACATTGCACAATGTCCTCTGCGTAGGGCAAAGATCACCCCGAGTTGGTGGAGGACCACTGAATTAACCATCTGCTCCTATTATCCCTCTTTTCTTCCCCCTCTTCCTCCTTTGTAAGAAGCATTCCAGCCTTTGGGAAAAGCTCAGGCTTCTGGAAGGAAAGAAGAAGAGAGATTGAACAAAGCCTCAAAGAGCTGAAACTATGGGGGTTTTTTTGAGGAGAGGATACAGGAACTCCTGTGTGCTATGTTTAGCTAAAGCCTGAGGGGGGATGACTTTGGTTGTGGGGGTTGAGGGCATGGTGGAGAACCAGGAAGTTCACCTCAAGAAGCTCCAAGTCTGATGGAAGATACTGGGCGTGGAAACCTCGCATTCGGGGCTTGGGTTAAGGGAAAACAGATTGATGTTGAAAGGAAAGATTTTTTTTTTTTATTTATGATAGTCACACAGAGAGAGAGGCAGAGACACAGGCAGAGGGAGAAGCAGGCTCCATGCACCGGGAGCCTGACGTGGGATTCGATTCCGGGTCTCCAGGATCGCGCCCTGGGCCAAAGGCAGGCGCCAAACCTCTGCGCCACCCAGGGATCCCGAAAGGAAAGATTTAAAAAAAAGAGAGAGAGAGAGAGAGAGAGAGACTTGATGGGCAGAGGAAGGGACCAGCCTCCCAAATGAAATGGGAGGGTCCAGAATGACCTCATTATCTACCCCTGCTCCTCACCCTCCAGGCTGGATCTCTATTTGAAGCTGATTTCTCCTGCTAGATGGGGTCAAGCTTAATGTAATCATTTTAAAACAATAATATGTAGCCAGCCCTCTGGTTATGCTGAAGCTGCAGCCTGATGGGAAGCTCTTACCCATGGTCATCCAGGTAAGAGGCCCCAGGTATCTTTTGCACAGACACGGATCCCCTTAGAGACTGGGGCACACAGGTCCTGACCCCTCCCCTCTCTCCTGCTCCAGCTGCAGCCTCCTCATCACGGCTGCCCCACACCCATGCTGCCCTCCAACCCCCCTATGGCCTGGCTGCTGGCCAAGACCTGGGTCCGTAGCTCTGACTTCCAGATGCACCAGCTACAGTCACATCTCCTGCGGGGACACCTGATGGCTGAGGTTATTTCTGTGGCCACGATGAGGACCCTGCCCAGCCTGCATCCCATCTACAAGGTATGTCAGCGTCTCTTCTGTATTTGACTGCACTTTGTGTCACACACCCTTTGAAGCCTCGGGAAGCACCTCCACAGAGTCTGACCTTGTACTAGAGGAAGTCGTCTGGGATTTGTAGCTACAGCGGAGGATTTGGCCTAGAACATAACAGTAGGTAGGATGTGCCCGGCCTTTATAAACTGTGAGTGAGGAGTGAAGGAAGACACGGAGCAAGACAAGGGACATCCACTGAGGTGGGAGGGAAACAAAAGGCTTGGTGTTGTGGAGGCCAAGGAGAGAAAGCACTTGAAGAGGGAGGCATGGTTATCCGTGTGACATGCTGCCAAGAAGCCAGCGACATCACAGCCAGAGGAGCCACATCTGGACGTCAGTGTGGAGGCCATTGGTTAATCCACTGACGAGTGATGTCTGGGGGAGTGGAGGTGGCGGCAGGTGACGCAGGTGAAGGGGGAGAGATGGGGCAGAGGGAGCCTTTTGAGAAGACTTGCTGTGGAAGGGAAGCAAGAAGTGAGGAGGCTGCTGGGAAGGCATGCATGCGGGGAGAAGCTAGGATTTTCTGTGCCAAGGTATCCAGGATGAGGCGTGTGTGTGTGTGTGTGTGTGTGTGTGTGTGTGTGTGTGAAAGAGAGGGAGACAGAGAGAGGGACAGGAGGGGGGGGAGGGAGAGGGGTGGAGAGAGGGGGAGGAGGAGCGAGGAGGAGAGGAAGGAGAGATTGCCAGGGGTGACATCCCAGGGAAAGCACAAGAGGACAGGAGACATTTGCCTTTGCAGGGAGCAGAGATTCTTCTTCTTCTTTTCTTCTTCTTTCTTCTTCTTCTTTCTTCTTCTTTCTTCTTCTTCTTCTTCTTCTTCTTCTTCTTCTTCTTTTCTTCTTCTTCTTTCTTCTTCTTCTTCTGTCTTCTTCTTCTTTTAGATTTAATTAATTAATTTATTTAAGAGAGAGAGAGAGAGAGAGCATAAACAGGGGGATGGGCAGAGGGAGAAGCATACGCCCCATGGAGTAGGGAACCCAATGCAGGACTCAATCCCAGGACCCTGGAATCATGACCTGAGCTGAAGGCAGAAGCTTCACCGACAGAGCCCCCCAACCCTGGCGCCCCCCACAGATACTTCCTTGAGGGGAATAAGACACAGGCATGAGATAGTTTCACATGTGGGACCTTTGCTAGGTTTTGTGGTGCGAGACCAGAGAGTCCTGGGATTCTTAGAGATCATGTGAGACTGTACACTCCTCAACCTGGGGAGACCTTGGGAAGACCTTTCCCCATCTGTCTTCTCCCACATCTTACCCTGACCCACTCCAGTCCAGTGGGACGTCTGTCATTCTCGTGGAGACCTGCCCTCTGCCTTCTTCTCTGTCCTTGCTCCTTAAATTTCCACTCCCCTCCTGGACCCCAGGATCCCCCCCTTACCAGTCCTGTTCCTTTCTCCCACAATCAGCTCCTGATCCCACACTTCCGCCACACCATGGAGATCAACATCCCTGCCCGGAGCAATCTTGTCTCCAGATGGGGAATTTTTGACCTGGTACGGAGTAGGATGGGTAAGGAGGGCAGAGGGCTCAACAGTGAAAGCATCGGGGATCCCTGGGTGGCTCAGCGGTTTGGTGCCTGCCTTTGGCCCAGGGTGTGATCCTGGAGTCCTGGGATGGAATCCCACGTCGGGCTCCCAGCATGGAGCCTGCTTCTCCCTCTGCCTGTGTCTCTGCCTCTCTCTCTATCATAAGTAAATAAATAAATCTTAAAAAAAAATAAAACATTAAAAAAAAACAGTGAAAGCATCCCGATGGGTGTTTGGCTGGCCCCACCACCCCCAGCCCTGCATCCCCCATGAAGGCATCTCCCTGATTCCCTCACACCCGGGGAGGGACCTGAGAGGGAGGGACCATTGACTAGAATCTGACCCTGAAACCGGCCCCCCACCTCCACCCCCTGGTGGCTGATCCTGGTATCTGCGGTGGGGTCGTCCTCAGGGGGTGAGCACCAGTAGCGGAGGCCATGTGGACATTCTCTAGAGAGCCACAGCTTGCTTGACCTATCATTCCCTCTGCCCTCTGGCCGACCTGGCTGACCATGGGCTCTTGGATTTGAAGGCTTCTCTCTACGGCCAAGATGCCCTCAGGCTGTGGGGGATCATCAGCTGGTGAGGGTGACGCAGAGAGGGCGACCCAGCGGGCTTGCTGGAGAGAAGGAGGAGGGGGTGGGCCACAGGTCCAGCTGGCCCCGCGGTCGGCCGCCTGGGACCAAGGGCTTTCTTGCCGGGGAGCAGGTACGTGGAGGGGATGGTCAGTCTTTTCTACATGACTGATGAAGCTGTGAGGGATGATCCAGAGCTGCAGGCCTGGTCCAGAGAGATCACCGAGACGGGGCTGCAGGGTGCCCGGGACCGGGGATAAGTGCGAGCCCCTCCCCACGACCCGTGTCACCTCACCCGTCCATCAACAGTGCACACTCACAGTGTCGTAAGCCCCCTACCGTGGGTGCCCTGAGCACCCCGGGGGGCTCACCGGAGCATCCTCCAGAAATCCTCCTGCCCTCGTGCACCCAGAGCTCCCTCCGCAACCAGACCCTTTTCTCCCGAGTATTTTCCATCCTCTCTGTAGCACCTGACGGTGCCTTTCACTGACATGATGCTTCTGTTATGTCCTGGTCTCAAAGTCGCTGCTTCCCTTCTGGTCACCCAGGTTCCCTGTCTCCTTAGACACCCGGTTCAGCTCTGCCACTTTGTCACCATGTGTATCTTCACATGCCCAGGTCAGCATGCCTCTGTCCACCTGGGCCAGGTAGGCAGCTGCGATAAGCCCTAGGGGCTCCCGGGATGGAGTCGGCGGGAGGTCGAGTGCTCTGTGGTCAGCCTGGGTTCCTGAGGCTCCTGCACCTGAAGCTGGACTGGTACTCCTGGATCCCCAATGGCCCGTGCACCATGTGGAAGCCCCCGCCTGTCTCCAAGGATGTGACAGAGAAGGATATAGTGGACTCGCTGCCCACGGCCCACGAGGCCCACATGCAGAAGACCTTCACAAAGTTCCTTAGCAGATTCCAGCCCATCATGGTAGAGACCGATGCCGGGGCCCTGGGGGCTAGCGGGGAGAGGAGGCGGCTTAGGAGGGGTGGTATTCTTGGCCGAGGGGCCCAGGGCTGAGCTGTTTTGTTCTCCCCTTCTCAGGGGCCTTGGGGCAGCACAAGGAGAGATATTTCTCAGGCCCTCGACCCCAGGCCGTGGCTGCCGTGGACCAGGAGATAGAGGCTCGCAATGCAGGCCTGCAGCTGCCCTACGAGTACCTTCGACCCAGCATGGTGGAGAACAGCGTGACCATATGAGAGGGGTCACCCCGGAGCTCTGGCCTCCCCAAGTGCCTCTGAGCACCCTCCACGTTCCTTGGCCACATCTTCTTGTGACCAGACTGACCCCCCCACCCCCATGCTGTGTCGTCCAGGCGCCCAAGGCTGCTGCCTCAAACAGCTCCAGGGGACTCACAGGGAGGGGTTCCTGTCAACTTCTGGAGCCCAGCATCCCCTGTGCCCACCCTACCTTAATGTCCAGCCTGTCCTGCACTTCGGCCCTCTCCTTTTCCCCAGAGGATCTGGCTTACCCATCAGTAAAGAAAGACCTGATTAAATAATAAAGTTGGTTTTGTGAGGTCTGTTGCCCTGCCCTCATTCAGATTTCAAGGAAGAAAAATAAGTGCTGTCCTGGAGTAAAAAGGTCTTCCCGCAATGAGTGTTCCCTTCAAGGGCTTCCTTCCGTCCACCGACAGAAGTTTTGAGCGGCTTCTTGGAACCCGGCTGCGGACAGTAGCTCTTGCCTTGATGCTTCTTGGAGTCCTCACCCACCACGTCCCATAGGCTGCCTCCAAAGGTCTCCAGCGTGACCCCTAGCCCCGCCTTCCCTCCATCGTATTCCTTTCCTGGGTATCCCCCAAGTCCCTCTCCAGGACTCCAGATAAACCCTCCCCTCGTTTCTGCTTCTTCCTCCCTCCGGCCATCCAAATGTACATGGTAGCCCACAGTCTGAGACACTGCAAACAGACAAATAAGGAACTAGCTAGAGCAAGTACCAAGGGGTTTCAAATACATGATCTCAATTTATCTACATTGTACTGATGATGATGATGATGATGATGATTATTTTGCCCAGGCACTTCTGCGTACAGCAGGCGTACTGTTGCCTCATGAGAGTACCATGGTTGCTCATCTCCAGCTCAGGAAATGCACTAAATCACATGCCTGGTTGGACCTGCATTCTGGTGCTGTTTTGTGCTATTTTACCAGAATGATGGTGTTATCTGGAATTTTGCAGCACAGCAGCCGTATGTGGGGGGCGGGGGGAATGAATGTGTGCAAGCCTCCTGAGTTCTTGAGCTCCCCCCCACCATTCCATTAGGCTGGGCACCCTGTTCCAAGCTCGTCTCTTCATCTCTGTCACATCCTATTCTGTGGTAATGTAACAGCAGGTCCTCCATATTCGTTTCTGGCCCATAGAGGGATTTCGATTCAAATATCACAGGATTGTCCAAAAAAAATTTATATCATCTATCTATCTATCTATCTATCTATCTATCTATCTACCTATCATCTATCTATCATAGAATTGTCTCCAAGCCTCTACCAGGCTGCCAAGCGGCCTTAGTATGCTTCCTTCTTTGGAGCATTTGCATTGTTCCCCCCCCTTCCCTTGTTTTGAAATAAGCCAAAAGCAACCTAACAAAACCAATCTCCTATTATTTACAAAGAGAATAGTTAATGGTTGGACATGAAAGGATAAAGGGCCACAGCATTTGGCCAGTGTGGACTAAGTACTTTGGACAAAGCAGTTCTATTATGTCTGGGTTTTAAGTCTGCTAGTGTAGATTCTAACCAGATTTTTAGTTTCTAGTCATTCTAACTAGATTTATCTGCCTTTGAGTAGGATGCTAGGCTTGAGGGGTACTAGTGATGGATCGCAGATCTCCTTAATCCCATCAGGGGCTAAGTTTATTGGATGTCGGGCTTCCATCCTATGAGGCCAGAATGTCTAGCCCACTCCTCGGGTGGCCGATCTTTCAGGTCCCAACCAAAAGTGAGACAGAGGGGGCACCTGGGTGGCTCAGTCAGGGAAGCATCTGCCTTGGGCTCAGGTCATGATCTCAGGGTCCCGGGATCGAGCCCCCACGTTGGGCTCCCCACTGAGCAGAGAGTCTGCTTCTCCCTCTCCCTCTCCCTCTGCCCCTCCCCACTCACTCACTCACTCACTCACTCACTCACTCTCTCTCATACATAAATAACATTTTTAAAAAGAGTGAGAAAGAGTGATCAACAGATATGGTGAACAATTAATCACACACATCAATAGCCACAGATTAAAATACCCCTAGAAGCCCCAAACAGGACACAAAAAAAAAAACAAAACAAAACCACACTTCTTCCTAAATAAAGGGGGAAAAAAAGCAAGGAAAGAAATGTAAAAATGCTGAAAACCAAAGATGGAAGAAAAACTTTACAAGTAGCCAGAGGGAAGAAAAATCCCCTTAACTTCAAAAGGACATCAAGAAGAGTGTTTTCCTTCTTTCTTTTCTTTTCTTTTCTTTTTTCTTCTTTTCTTTTCTTTTTTCTTCTTTTCTTTTCTTTCTTTCTTTCTTTTTCTCTTTTTCTTTCTTTCTTTCTTTCTTTCTTTCTTTCTTTCTTTCTTTTTCTTTTCTTTTTTTTTTTTTTCAAATGAAACACTTGGAACGACACGCCGGGTGCTGGAAGACAGAGGGATATCTTCCGAGTGGTAAAAGAACACTGCAGGCTAGAATAAATGAGGAATTTCTACAAATCAATAAGAAAAGGCAGGCAACCCCGTATAGGAATGAACAGAAGACTTATGGCCCTCAAGGGGACACCCAAAGGGCAGCAAATAGACGGAAGGGGTTATACTCATTGATTGTGTCAATTCTGCATCACTTTAACACGTCTGAGGTACCTGGAGGCAGGTGCAGCCTGAGCTTCCCAGGGGCTTCTCCGATCGACTTTGAGGACCACCCATTTCACGGCCACTGAGTGATGGTTAGTGCGGGCTTTTTTTTTTTTTTTAAATTGAAGGATAACTGACATACAATATTGTATTCATTCCAAGCATACAGCATGGTGATTTGATATTTATATACATTACAAAACAGTCACCACGATGAGTCTAGTTACCGTCTGTCACAAAACAGAGTTGTTTTAATATTATTGTCTAGACTCTCTATGCTGTGACTACATCCTGGTGTCTTAATTATTTTATATCTGGAAGTCTGTACTTCTAAATCTCCTTTCCCTATTTTTAAAAAAGATGTTATTTATTTATTCATTAGAGACACATGGAGAGAGGCAGATACACAGGCAGAGGGAGAAGCAGGCTCCCTGTGAGGAGCCCGATGCGGGACTTGATCCTAGGACCCCGGGATCATGCCCTGAGCCAAAGGCAGACACTTAACTGATGAGCCACCCAGGTGTACCACTTATTTTATTTTCAGAAGGAACCTACTAGAAGATTTCAGCATCTAACATAACACTTTTTACTGGGAGAGGCAATCTGCTCTGGACCCTGAGTACCTCTGAGTACCTGATTGCTCTTGAGCTATTTCTCGGTGTTGTTTTCACAACAAGTAACCATAACAAGGTAATATTACCCAGAGACAAAGAACAGAGTTGAATCCACTCATTATAAAAATGTTGTTTTCCCCCCAAACCAGTGGTCTCTCCTATCATGCAACCTGTTTGTGCGGTCATCCATCTAGACCCGCTGTACCTCACTCATGGGTCATGGGAGGGTGTGAGGGACTCATGCCAACATGGGCTCTTCTATTGCTCTTCCTCTGAGTAACCATGTTCTTTGTCTCCAAAGTGGGAAGCTTGAGTCTTCTGTAAACCCCCCAAGAGTAGCAGGCTAGCTGGCTAGTCTTTTTATTATTATTATTCATGAGACACATACACACAGAGAGAGAGAGAGAGGCAGAGACACGGGCAGAGGAAGAAGCAGGCTCCATGCAGGAAGCCTGACATGGGATTCGATCCCAGGTCTCCAGGATCACGCCCTGGGCTGAAGGTGGCACCAAACCTACGAGCCACCCAAGCTGGCTAGTTTTGAGTGGGCTAAAGTCTCTGACCCTTCACAGTTCTTGACACAGTTATCCACTGGCAAAAATTAAAAAGTGACAACATTCTGTTCTGGTGGGGGTGTAAAGAAAAAGGCACCCGAATACTATCCTACAGGCTTTCTGGATAGCAACTTGTTAATATCTAATATACTTTGAAGTATGTGTGTCCCCAGATTCACTGAATTTATATATTAATTATGCAGAGCTTTTTACATGTCAGTCGTTTGACAATGACTCCCATGCAGATGAATCAAGATAGTGCAAAAGTGGCAGCAGTGACTCAGCCTCATGATGTTAACATCTCCTTTTGAATAGTCATCCCAGTTGCTAACAAATGGAACCTGCTTTCACTCTTTCTGGGGTGACATGGCTTCAGGAATCATTCCTGGTGATCCCCCTTGTTTGTACAAATACAAAAGCTCCCCCTGGGGTGGACTCTGTGTATAGCTTACCAAGGAGCGGGCCCACTTTGGTTTGGTAAACACTAGGAGCAATGATCTTACTTGTCTCTGTTTGCAATGTCAAGCATGGTGTCTTACGTGTGATTGAGGTCAGCCAATGCTTAATTCCTGTTCACTGCAGATCCAGCATCCCTCACCTCGCCGCTGTTCCTGCCCTCAGACCCCCACTTGCCTGGCTTCTGGCAAAGGCCTGGATTTCCAGCTGTACCAGCTCCAGTAGCATTTGCTGAACACTCATCTGGTGGCCAAGGTCATGACTGTGGCCACCATGAGGCACCTCCCAGGGCTGCACCCTATCTTCAAGGTACGTCCTCTAGCCTCCACATCCCATTTCTCTTCCATATCAGAGAAAGCAAGCAACCTAACAGCTGACTAGATTTAAAAAGCCCAAGCCATCTGGCTGGGAACACATCAACAAAGCTGCTTGGAATTCAGCAGGCATCTGTATGTTATTGGAGCAAAGAATCTTTGTAACAATTTGTGAATGGGGGACAAGAGAAGGATAACTCATCAAGATCTTGAGCCTTGTAGCTTTATTTCTAAAGTTTACATTCTTTTTTTATTTTGAGATAATTATACATTTTCTAACCATTTTAAGAAATAGTACAGAGGGATCCCATCAACTCTATTAAAATAATCACTTAGCATTTATTCAGCACATGCTGTAAGGCAGCTCTGAAATTCTCCAGTGATGGGTAGGAATATGATTGGATATACAGAAGAAGTGTGGCTCTACTTTGGGAGAGTTAGCATGTAGCTGAGAAGACAAATGGTATACATAAGAAACCACCAGAGGACGATATTTGGAGATTGAAATCAGGAGAGAAAGCAATAAACACTACATTATTGATGGAGAATGTTCTAACACAATTTAGAAGCCATTAAGTAGAAGATTAAAGGGTAAAGGGAGCAGCCTCACGGGGGCACTTTTGCTACTTAAGGAGAGAGATGCAGTACCTGGTGGTTAGAGGAATAGAAGGAAAATGGAAAGACTGCGGAGAAGCAGGACTTGCAGCATGCCTGGATGCAAGGCTGGAGAGAAGGATCTGAATAAAGTCCAAGCGGCTGCCACGCCCAGAGCCCCTCAGGGTGGCTGATGTTGTAGTGATCCAGAAATCTTGTGATTTGTAAAGCAGCTGAATCCAGTGGCTATTACTAGGTAGAAGCCAGGAAAAATAGTCTTGTGCTTGCTTTAAAAATGTCTTTGAAATCGTGATGCCACTTTGCATATAGTAGAAAGGGCAAAAAAATGACACAAGCTTATGAACCAGAGCAAGGGTCAGAAATAGTGAAGTTAGAAGAAGCCAATTAGGCGTCAAAGATGTGTTCAGTTAGGACATGGAGTCTGAAGTGTTAGCAAGATATGGGAGCGACTACTTGCTAGGCAAAACATCTGAGTTGTGTTTCTTCTAGGGTTCTCCACTTGCACCCTCAATCTGTCCATTAGTTAACAATAGCTCTTCAGGATTCTACAGTAACACAGACAAGATAGACACTAACAGAATTCATGCAGTCTTGGATTTGATTGACTTTATGATGTCTCTGCATCACCATCTTCTTCGTACCTTCATGGCTAAGCTTATTTTTACACCTCACAATCCCCCTTTGCTAGCTCTGTCCCTCCAAGCAGTGTCTCATGACCATAACAAGGTCATCCCTTGGCAAACCACTGAGTTGCTGTCAGGACACCCAGTGGAGCTGAGCCTGCACACTTTCATAAAGATTACATGTGCAGGCTCTGGATTCAGACTGCCCGGGGCCTAAGTTTTGAGTCCTGGCCTTACTTTCCAGATGCATACGCAGTGTCCTCACCTCTAACTGGGATGACAGGTGCTCCCTAATGGAGTTGGTGAGGGCTACGAACAGTGTGACACACGCCAATGCTACAAAAATATTAGTTCTTGTTCTTGTTATGATTAGTTCTTTGTCCTCAGGTATCTCCTTTTCTCATGTGGACTTCAGGCTTTCTATGACACTCAGAGACTGATCCAGAATAGATCACATATTAGGTCACAAATCAGGCCTTGATAAATACAAAAAGGTTGAAGTCATACCATGTGCCTTTTCTGACCACAACACTATGAAACCATAAGAAAAAATTGTGTTGACCACAAATACATGGAGGTCAAACAACATGCTATCAAACAATGAATGGGTCAACCACGAAATCAAAGAAGAACTAAAAAAAAAGATATAAGAAACAAATGAAAATGAAAACACAGTTGTCCCAAACCTTTAGGATGCAGCAAAAGTGGTCCCAAGAGGGAAGTATGTAGCAGTACAGGCCAACATTAAGAAGCAAGAAAAATCTCAGATAAACAACCTAACTTCCACCTAAAGGAGCTACAAAAAGAACAACAAATCTCCACATAGTGTCAACCGATTCTCAACAAGGGTGCCAAGACCATCTGTGGACGGATGGGGGCGAAGAGGGGGAAAGAAGGTCTTTTCAACAAACGGTGCTGTCTAGGAAAACTGGATGTCCTCATGCAAAAGAATGAAGTTGGAGCCTTACATTACACATTTACCAAGGTTAACTCTAAATGGATCAGAGACCTAAATTTAATATCTAAAGCTATAAAATTCTTAGAAGAAAATCTGAGGGAAAATCTTCATGACCTTAGATTTGTCAATGGCTTTAAAAATACGATATTAAATGTGCAGGGAACAAAAGAAAAATTAGATAAAATAGATTACATCAAATTAAAAAAAACCTTTTGAAAAAAAAAAACTTTTGTGCTCCAAAGGCCACTATCAAGAAAAAGACATCCCATGTAATGGGAGTAAATACTTGTAAATCATATATATGCTAAGAAATTAATATTCAGAATACATAAAGTTGAGTTATTCATACAACTCAAAACAACAATATAACTCAACTAAAAAACTGGCAGATGACCCCAAAGAAAATACACACAAAGCCAACAAGCACATGAAAATATAATTCAGCATCGTTAATCACTATGGAAATGAAAATAAAAACCACAATAAAACTATCACCTTAACACCCACTAGGATGGTCACAATTTCAAAATAAATAACAGAAAACGATAAATGTGGAGAATGCAGAGAAATTGAAACCTTGTACATTCTGATGGGAATGTAAAATGGGGCAGCTGCTGGGGAAAACGGTTTGGCAATTTCTCAGAAAGTTATACATACAGTTACCATACAATCCAGCAATTCCACTCTTAGGTATATACTCAAAAGAATTGAAATCACAGGTTCAAACAGATACTTGTACATCAACATGCACAACAGAATTGTTCATGGTGGCCCAAAGACGGAAACAACCCAAGTGTCCATACACAGATAAATGGACTTTTTAAAATGTGATATAAAATAAATAAATAAATAAATAATAAATAATTTTAAATGTGGTATATATACACAATGAAATAGTGTTGAGCCATAAAAAGGAAGTTCTGATACATGCTACAACATGAGAAAACCTTGAAAACCTTCTGCTAAGTGAGTTAAGCTAGATGCAAAAGGACAAATGTTGTACGATTCTACTTCTATGCTGTGCCCGGAACAGGCAAATTCATAAAGTCCGTACCATAGAGGTTACCATGGGCTGGGGGAAAGGGAAATGGGGAGTTATAGCTTAATGGATATAAAGTTTCTGTTTGGATGATGAAAAAGTTGTGAAAATAGCAGTGGTGACTACACATCATCATGTCTTCCTAATGCCACTCAACGGTACGCTTAAAATAATTAGAATATTAAATCTTTATGTATATATTTTAGTAGACTTTGTTTTTTTAGAGAGAGAGAGAGAGCGGAGTTGAGGAGAGGGAGAGAGAGAATCTCAAGCAGGCTGCAAACCCAGTGCAGAGCCCGATGTGAGGCTCAATCTCACTACCCTGAGATCATAACCTGAGCTGAAATCAAGAGTTGGACGCCTAACCGACTGAGCCACCCAGGCACCCCAGAATAGACTTTATTTTTTAAAGCAATTTTAGGTTTTCAGCAAAACTGAGCAGAAAAATACAGAGAACTCCCCAATTCCCCCTACTTCCATACCTCCTCCCCCACCACCAATACCCCCGCACCAAAGCGGCACATTTGTTGCAATTGATAAACCTTCATTAACACATTATTATCACCCAAAGCCTATCATTGACATTAGGGTTCACTCTTGATTTTGTACAGTTTATGGGCTTTGACAAATGTGTAAAAATAGGTATCAGCCATCATAGCATCACACAGAATAGTTGCATTGCCCTCAAAATCCTCTGGTTCCCCCCCTTCCATTCCTCCCTCCTAATGCCTGGCAACCACTGACCTTTTCACTGTCCCTCATAATTTTGCCTTTTTCAGAACATTATTGTCTTAGTCATTTGGGGCTTCTATAACAGGAATACCATTGACAAGGTGGCTTAAATAACCAACATTTATTTCCCCCAGTTCTGGAGGCTGGGAAGTCTGCGATGAAGGCAGTTGGGTGTTTAGTGAGAACCTGGTTCCTAGATGGCTGTCTTCTCATAGTGTCCTCACCCTGCAGACAGCTAGGGGTCTGGGGTCTCTTTCCTCAGGGCACTTAATTCCATTCAAGAGGGCTCCACCTGCATGGCCTAATTACTTCTCAAACATCCCACGTCCTAATAGCATAATATCAAGGGGATCAGGATTTCACATAGGAACTTTGGGGGTAATGCAAACCTTCAGTCCATAACTATTATGCAGTTGGAATAACTCAGTACTTGGCCTTTTCAGACTGGCCCCTTGTACTTAGTGGGATGCATTTAAGGCTCCCACATGTTTTCTCATAGTTTGATAGCGCATTTCATCTTAGCGAAACATTGAATAATGTTTCATTCCCAGCATGTACTACAGTCTCTTCCTTCTCTGTATATCTACCTTTCTGGCTTTGACATCCTTTTTGCTGTCTGGGCTCTGGTCTCTCCGCCTCAAACTCTTCTGATTTTACCCAGTGTCCACATCTCCTTAGAGTGTCCCCAGCTCAGCCGTGATGCCTCCATGTGCATCTTCGTATGGGCTGCTCCACGTGCTTCTGCCAACCCAAGCCAGGTCACATGTCCTGGGGGGGGTGGCAGTGGGAGGAGAGAATGCATGGGTGGGTCAGCAGCCTGGGTGGGCACTCATGCTGCATCCCCAGGGAGCCCTTTCCACCGCAGCTGGGCGACACGGTGGCCACCGAAACGGGAGGAGCGAGGCCCGAGAGTTCGGATGCCGGGCCTGCCAGGCCGTCCCTTTAGGCGAAAGCTCTGGGCTGCAGCCCCCCAGCGGGGCCGGCCTCCCGGGCTCCCGCACCCCGACAGCAGTCTCTGCAGCGCCTGCCCTTCCGTCGCTGGCCCCCAGAGGGCGCGCCTTTTAAACCGCGGGCGACAAACCCAGGAATTTTTTTTTGTGTGTGAAATTTTTTATTGGAGTTCGATTTGCCAACATACAGCACAACACCCAGTGCTCATCCCGTCAAGTGCCCCCCTCAGTGCCTGTCACCCAGTCACTCCAACCCCCCACCCACCTCCCCTTCCACCACCCCTTGTTCGTTTCCCAGAGTTAGGAGCCTCTCATGTTCTGTCTCCCTCTCTGATATTTCCCACCTATTTTCTCTCCTTTCCCCTTTAACCCCTTTCACTATGTTTTGTATTCCCCAAGTGAATGAGACCATATAATGTTTGTCCTTCTCCGATTGACTTACTTCACTCAGCATAATACCCTTCAGTTACATCCACATCGAAGCAAATGGTGGGTATTTGTCGTTTCTAATGGCTGAGTAATATTCCATCGTATACATAGACCACATCTTCTTTATCCATTCATCTTTTGATGGACACCGAGGCTCCTTCCACAGTTTGGCTATTGTGGACATTGCTGCTAGAAACATTGGGGTATCTCGGTCTTTCACTGCATCACAAAGCCAGGAATTAAAATCTGTGGTGGGGGTGCTCACCTGCAGACCAGGTGGGTCACCTTTCCCACCCTCTGAGTGGGCTGGACTCAAAGCAAGAAGCCAGGTCTTTAAAAAGAGAACAGCTGGCACTTTGAACGGAAAGGAGGAAATGGGACAGCATGAACCCTGCAGGTGTTGATAATGAGGAGGGTCACACAGTAGGTTCTGAAAATTAGGGATTCCCAGGGTGCTCCCTCTTTTCTATCCCTGCTGCCGAGGATCTTACAATGATTTTTTTTAAACCTATGCTGTATAAGAATTAATATTGTGAAAATGTCAATGTTACCCAGGGCAATTTACACGTATAATGCAATCCCTATCAAAATACCATGGACTTTCTTCAGAGACTTAGAACAAATTATTTTAAGATTAGTGTGGAATCAGAAAAGACCCCAAACAGCCAGGGGAATTTTAAAAAAGAAAACCATATCTGGGGGCATCACAATGCCAGATTTCAGGTTGTACTACAAAGCTGTGTTCATCAAGACAGTGTGGTACTGGCACAAAAACAGACATATAGATCAATGGAACAGAACAGAGAACCCAGAAGTGGACCCTGAACTTTATGGTCAACTAATATACGATAAAGGAGGAAAGACGATCCACTGGAAGAAAGACAGTCTCTTCAATAAATGGTGCTGGGAAAATTGGACATCCACATGCAGAAGAATGAAACTGGACCACTCTCTTGCACCATACACAAAGATAAACTCAAAATAGATGAAAGATCTAAATGTGAGACAAGATTCCATCAAAATCCCAGAGGAGAACTCAGGCAACACCCCTTTTGAACTTGGCCACAGTAACCGGAGAAGGACAAACAGTGTATGTTCTCATTCATTTGGGGAATATGAATAATAGTGAAAGGGAATATAAGGGAAGGGAGAAGAAATGTGTGAGAAATATCAGAAAGGGAGACAGAACATAAAGACTTCTAACTCTGGGAAATGAGCTAGGGGTGGTGGAGGGGGAGGAGGGCGGGGGGTGGGGGTGAATGGGTGACGGGCACTGAGGGGTACACTTGACGGGATGAGCACTGGGTGTTATTCTGTATGTTGGTAAATTGAACGCCAATAAAAATTAATTTATAAAAATAAAAAAAAAGGAAAAAAAAACCTATGCTGTATAAGAAGTATTTCCTTTTTTCCTTCTTAATACAGTTTAGTTTTGCATGAAAATAAAGCTTGAGATTTGCTTATTTTATCGGTTTTATTTTAAATGTTTTCCATGTATTCTTGTTTCTCAGTTTCCTAGATGATTAAGTTCTGGCATTTGCTTCCTCCCACCCCTTTTTAATGTTGAAATTATGCTTCCTTTTCTACTTTTATTTCTTTTATTTTTGTATTTTATTTTAATTCAATCTGCCAACATGTAACACCCAGTGTTGATCTCATCACCTGTCTTTCTTATTGCTCATCACCCAGTTATCCCATGTCCCCCACCCACCTCCCCTCTGCAACCCTTTGGGTTTTTTTCCCAGAGTTAGGAGTCTCTCATGGTTTGTCTTCCTCTTTAATTTTTCCCCACACAGTTTCACTCCTTTCCCTTATGGTCCCTTTCATTATTTCTTATATTTCATGTATGAGTGAAACCACATGATAATTGTCTTTTATACTTTTAAATAATCGAATCCTTAAATCATTAGCCGAGGTGGCAGTCAGCTTCAAGGGAGAAAGGCTCCAGTAAGTAAGTGGCATATTTTTTCGCATATAAGGCCTGGGTAACAGGCTATCCATGGCTGATGTCATTTGTGGCTTTCATCTTTGTGATCACAAATGGCTTCTGAATCTGCAGGCATCTTGTTCATATTCCAGGCAGCCAGAAAGAGTAAAGGGAGGAGACATCTGTTGTTTGATCTTATTTCTTTTGGGGGCACTAGGTTTGTCAAGCAGCTAGTCTCTGATGACTCCTGTCACTTCTTGGTAAAAATCTTCCTGCTCTATAATGTGCAGAAAAAGCACACAGATCACAAGTGCCCAGGTCAGTGAATTATCCCAGGGTGAACACACCCATATGGAACTAATATTTATTAAAGAAATGAAAACTTCCAGCAACCCAAAAGTCCCCTCGTGGCATCTTCTCCAATCACATCTCTTCCCTACCTCCCCCAAAGGTAACTGTCGGTTTTACTTTTAATATCCTAGATAATCTTGTATTAATGGGACCAGACAGTATATCTTCTTTTGGTCCAGCTTTTCTTTTTGCTTGACATTTGTACGATCCATCTATGTTGCATATGCCAATAATATGCTTACTTTCATCACTATATACATTTTGCCTGGCTGGTATAAATTTTACCATTATTTAAAATGACAAACTCTTGCTTTAAGTATTTTTTTGTTTGAGTTTGTTTCTATTTTATTAATTTCAGGTCATTACTATTTGCTATCTTTTTTACTTTCTTTGAGTTTATTTGGTATTATTTTTCTAACGTCACAAGATGATACTGAAATGGCTGCTATTTAGCCTGGACTTTTTTTTTCTATTTTCATTTAATGTTATAAATCTTCCTTTAAACATGGTTCTAGGGATGCCCGAGTGGCTCAGTGGTTGAGCACCTGCCTTCAGCTCAGGGCATGACCCTGGGGTCCTAGGATCAGTCCCACATTAGGCTCCCCACAGGGAGCCTGCTTCTCCCTCAGCCTGTTTCTCTGCCTCTCTCTCTGTCACTCATGAATAAATAAATAAAATCTCTTTAAAAACCCAGCATTACTCCTAACTGCATGTTTTGACGTCTATTTTCATTTATATTTAGTTAAAATGCTTTTCTAATTTTCAGTATTATTTCTTTATAAACCCATGGTTTCTTGATGCTTTTTTTCCCCCTTGAGCATACTGCTTCATTTCCCTATATTTGAGATTTTCTAATTATCTTTGTATAATTTTATTCTAAACGATTCAATTGTGGTCAGGAAAGTTACTCTGCATGACTTAAAGTCCTTTGAAATTTATTGCGGTTTATTTTATGCCCCTATTTGATCAATTATTGGAAATGTTCCACGTGCACTTGGATATCATGTGTTTTAGGTCAAATTGGTTAATTACATTTTTCAGATTTTCTATGACCTCACTGATTTTCTGTCTACTCATTGCATTAGTTACAGAGATAGGTGTGATATACATCCTTTCTAAAACTGAGGGTGTGGGATCCCTGGGTGGCGCAGCGGTTTGGCGCCTGCCTTTGGCCCAGAGCGCGATCCTGGAGACCCTGGATCGAATCCCACATCGGGCTCCCCGTGCATGGAGCCTGCTTCTCCCTCTGCCTATGTCTCTGCCTCTCTCTCTTTCTCTCTCTGTGACTATCATAAATAAATAAAAAAAAATTAAAAAAAAAATAAAACTGAGGGTGTGTATATTTATCACAGTTATGCCAATTTTCACATTATCTATTCTCGTACTATGTTATTAGGTACAAAGCACATTTAGAATCATCGTATCCTCCTGGTGGGTCTTCAGGCTAGATCAGCCTTTTGTTGTTGTTAATGTCTAATGTATTTTTCCATGTTTTTACTTTTGGCATTTCCATATCCATAAGCCAACCCCCTGTTGAAGTGTATTTGGCTTTCCTCTGAGTCTTCTGCTATTACGAGGAGTGCTACAATTAAGAGTTTTATGCTAAAAAAAAAAAAAAGAGTTTTATGCTTACGTCACTTCTCCCTTTTTGTCTATGTACTTTGGGGGTAGATATTCCTACAAGTGGGATTTCTGTTTCAAAAGGCAAATTCATGTATGACTTTGCTACACATTGCCAAATTCCCATTTTGCATTCGCACCAACATGCATGAGTGTCTGTTTCCCTACCATCTTGCCAACAGAAGGTTGCCAAGCCTTTGGATCTTTGCAAATCTGAGAAGAGAGAAATGACACTTTGGTATGAATCTAATTTTCATTTCCCTTATTATGAGCAAAATTGAAATTTTTTTCATATGTCTAAGGGTCATTTAAATTTCTGTATATATAAATAAACTGTATATATATTTCACTCATTTTTTTCTAAGGGGTCACTGTTCTTTTTCTTCTCAAATTGTATAAGTTCAGTCTATATTAAAGATAATAGCCTTTGTGGTACAAGTTACTTAATCATTTCCTACTTTACCATTTGGCTTATTATGTCATTTGTATGGTTTTGCTGTGCAAAAGGTTGGTTTTATTTGTTTTGTATTTACAGAGTCAAGTTCATCTTCCTCCCTTATGGCTGTTGGAATTTTGATCATGGTTACAAAAGTTTTCCCACTGCCAGATTCTGCAAGAATTCACCCATACTTTCTACTACCACTTAAGGAGGGGAGTGTTTGTTTGTTATTGTTTTTTTCACATTTAGTTACTTGGCTCATTTTGAAATTTCCTTGCTTTATGGTTTGAAAAAAGGTTCCAATTTCCCTTTCTCCATATGGCTATGCAATTGTCTCAACATCACTTATTTAAAAGTCTTTTTCCACAACAAGGGTAGATGATATATTTAATATATATAATTTTTCTTATGCATTTTTTAAAAAAGATTTTATTTATTTACTCATGAGACACACACACACACACACACACACACAGACAGACAGAGAGAGGCCGAGACACAGACAGAGGGAGAAGCAGGCTCCATGTAGGGAACCCAATGTGGGACTCGATCCCGGGTCTCCAGGATCACGCCCTGGGCTGAAGGCGTTGCTAAACCGCTGAGCCACCCGGGCTGCCCTAATTTTTCTTATGCTCTTATATCAATTTCTGTACTTGTACAATGTCTCGATCTATTTACATGTGCACAAACACCACAGTCTTGATGATGGAGAATTAACGAAGTATTTAGTATTGGACTAGGCTCTGACTATGGCCCCACTGCCTTCTTTCTCAGAGATTTCCTGGCTATTTTTGCTACTTTATTCTACAGGCGGGGGGGGGGGGGGTTTATTTTCATTCTTTTAGGTATAGAACATAAGTTAGCTGTATATTTATTAGGACTGCATTACCTTTTAAAATTAACTTAGGGAGAATCAACAGGGTGTTGAGTCTTTCTGTTCATAAACATAACATGTCTTTCCACATGTGGTCAAGCCTGACTTTTGTCTTTGGAGAACATTTTATAATTTTCTCATGTTGGTTTTGTAAGTTTCTCATTAAGTATATACCTAGTCATTTTTCTTTCTTTATTGGTATTGTAAATGTGGTCTCTCATTGTTTTTTCCTACTAGTTGTTGTTTTCTCTATGAAGAATTCTGATTTCTGTATTTAATATTGTATTGGGCTACTTTACTAAATTTCCACTTTGTGTTTGGTAGTTTTCCATTTACTTTTTTTTTAAATTTTCCTAATATATATGCCATAATCTGCAAATAAAGATAAATTTACTTCTTCCTACCTTTAAATTTCTCTGTCACTCCTCCCTACCTGCCATGCTGGCTAACCTCTCTAACACACTGTTAAATTATAGTGACAGAATGATAGTGAACAATTTTGCCTTTTCTCTGACTAGTAGGAATGCCTCTCTTTTTTTAACCCATAAGAAAGATGTTGGCTCTGTATTTATATATTTTTTCCATGTTAAAGAGATATCAACTCCTATGTTGTGTTTTTTTTGTCCGTGCAAAACAATTTTTTAAAGATTTTACTTATTTATTCATGAGAGACACAGAGAGAGGCAGAGACACAGGCAGAGGGAGAAGCAGACTCCCTGCAGGGAGTCCGATGCGGGACTCGATCCCAGGACCTAGGATCACGCCCTGAGACGAAGGCAGATGCTCAACCACTGGACCACCTAGGTGCTCCCCAAAAGGTCTTTTTTATTAAAGCAGAGGGACAAGATCCGTGGGCAGAAAGAGCTGGCCCAGGATTGTGAGGAGTAACTGACTATATACTTTTTTAGTTAGTTGGGGTTATGGATAGTGTAAGTCTCTAAGGAATGTTTGCCTGTTTAAAGCAAGGTCTCCAGGACCTTGGAGGACTAGCGATTTTTCAGATGAGGTCTTTTTTTTTTTTTTTTTTTTTTTTTTTTTACTTTTAAGTCTGCTTTAACCTAACAGATTCTCAAAGAGGTATGCCTAAATTCTCCCCCAGAGATTAAGGATTTACCCATTTATCTTTCCAATTTTGTTAGTGTTTGCCTTATATATTTCGAGTCTTAAGACTATAAGTTTATAGTTGTATTATTTTGGTGACTGTTCCCTTTGGCATTACACAGTATCTCTCCTTGTTAGTGCTTTCTTGCCTTCTACTTTGCATGATATCAAAATCGTTATAACAGATTTTTTTTTGTTAGTATTTACAAGGCATATCTTTTGCCTTTTTTTTTCAGTATTCCAGTGTGCTTTTGTTCCAGATAGCTCTCCTAAATAGCACACATATAGATTTTATTTTTATAATCCAATATGACATCTCTAACTTTTTGCAGGTAATTTTATATGTATTGGAAATATTGATGTATTTGGACTTATTTCTCCATCTTACGAGTGTAATGTTTTGCCACCTTTTATTTGTTTTTTTTTATTCTGTTTTCTGTTTAATGGGTGATGGTTTTATATTATCCTTTTCCCCTTCTTCTGAATTAGAAACCATCAATTGTATCTCTTTCTGTGTATTTACCTTGACTTTTAAAAATGAAAAATCTTTTTAAAAAGGTTTTATTTATTTATTTGAGAGAGTGTGCGCAGCATGGGGAAGGGCAGAAGGAGAGGAAGAAGAAGATTCCCCACTGAGCAGGAAGATTGACTCAGGGCTCCATCCCAGGACCCTGGGATCATGACCTGAGACAAAAGTAGACACTTACCTGACTCAAAAATCTAACCATAAAATTTCCCATGAAATCTAAAAACACTTAAGATGTATATAAAATTCTCTCACCAAACCAGAAAATGACTTTTTTTTTAAGCCTAAAGTTTTAAGTAGCATTTTTACTTGTTCAACATCACTCATCATCAGGGAAATACAAATCAAAACCATGATGAGATACCACCTCACACCTGTCAGAATGGCTAAAAATTAACACAGGAAACATCAGATGTTGGTGAGGATGCAGAGACATGGAGCCCTCCTGCCCTGTTGGTGGGAATGCAAACTGGTGCAGCCACTTTGGAAAACAGTATGGAGGCTCCTCAAAAAGTTAAAAATACAACTATCCTACATATTTATTTAAATATAGAAAAAATAGGGTCACCTGAGTGGCTCAGTGGTTGACCGTCTGCCTTTGGCTCAGATTGTGATCCCAGGGTCCTGGAATGGAGTCCCACATTGGGCTCCCTGCAGGGAGCCTGCTTCTCCCTCTGCCTGTGTCTCTGCCTCTCTCTGTGTGTCTCTCATGAATAAATAAATAAGTAAATTTAGAAAAAATAGTTACGGTTGTTTCCTTCAAGTCAGTAGTCAATAAAAATCCTTTAAGTAAAGAAATTAGTTACATTGGACAACATATTTATATCTTTCAGTGTTCCTGGCATTCCATGCCTTACTTCTGGGATCCTATTTCTTCTCAATGAAATACATCTTTCATTAGTTCTTTTTTTTTTTTTTTCAAGAGAGCGAGTGAGCACATGGTGGGGGTGGGGGCAGACGGAGAGAAACTTAAGCAATGTCTGTGTTCAACACAGTGCCCCACACAGGGCTTCATCTCACAAGCAAGGGGAGGGGTAGAGGGAGAAGCAAACTCCCCACTGAGCAGGGAGCTGGATGTGGGACTCCATCCCAGGACCTTGGGATCATGACCTGAGCCGAACATAGAGGCCTAATGGACTGAGCCACCTAAACGCCCCTCATGTTTAGCTTAGTATAGATACTTCTATAGAAGTAACCGTTAAAAAATAAATAAATAAAAAGAAAGAAAGAAAGAAAGAAAGAAAGAAAGAAAGAAAGAAGAAGTAACCGTTAAGGGCAGCCCCGGTGGTGCAGTGGTTCAGTGCCGCATGCAGCCTGGGGTGTGATCCTGGAGACCTGGGATCGAGTCCCACCTCTGGCTCCCTGCATGGAGCCTGCTCCTCCCTCTGTCTGTGTCTCTTCCTCTCTCTCTGAATAAATAAAAAATAAAATCTTAAAAAAAAGAAGTAGTTTTGGATACCTTATACATATTTATTATGTATTTTTTTATACATTATATATATTATACATCTATAATGACTGGTGATAAGCATTGAATATTTATATACTGTAAAACTAAGATAAAACAATGGTGGGAATAAAGGCCACATAACAGAATGTAAATACTTTGCTTTTATAATGTGGAAATTCTATATTTTATATAAATACATTTTTATATATAAATAAAATACACACACACACACCCATTGCACGAACAGCTGAGAGGAACTAGAAGCAGTGACACTCCAGGAGCAACATGCGCAGACCTTGGATTTAAATGCCATTCTCCAATAAAAAGAATTATGGGAGGTGGCTGATTCTAGGACAGAACAGAAACTATATAACACTAGCTTGGAGTATCTTGTCAGAAAGTAAGGAAATGCTCACATACACCACACACACACACACACACACACACACACCCACAAACACAATGATGGGGGTATATTTAAGAGAACATAAGAACCTACTGAAAATGTTCCCAATGGCTAAAGCTGGAGCAATTTGAGCAATAAAATAAATAAAGCAGTATTGGATTATAACTCAAATTATAAAATAAATATCCATGATTCCATACTCATACTCAATAAATGATCAAATACCTAAAGAAGAAAATACAAATCTTCTATATAGAAGAATTCCAAATAATTTATGTAGATACTCTGTTCTGAAGAAGGGAGAGCATAACTCCCCATCCCTAAGTGTGGACTATACATTGTAACTTCCTTCCAATGAGTACAATACAGAAAGAGGGGAAAAGAATAATTTTACAGTAGAGAAACCTAACAAAACTATTTCAGCCAGATGATTGATCAATAGTGATAAGTCATATTGATAGTATATACCCTTGATATGATAAGAATAGCACTTTACCTCTGTGAGCTTCCTCCTCTAATCTCATAACCTCCATCTAATCATGAGAAAAAAAATCAGACAAATCCCAACAATATATACCAGCACTTTTCAAAATTGTTAGGGTCTGGATAGATCATCCCAACAGAAAATCAACAAGGAAACAATGGCTTTGAATAACACATCGGGCCAGATGGATCTAATAGATATAGTTAGAAGACTTAGAATATTCTGTCTGGAAACAGCAAAATACACATTATTTTCAAGTCCATATAGAACGTTCTCCAGAATAAATCACATATTAGGCCACAAAACAACAAATTCAAAAAGACTGAAGTCACACCGTTCATCTTTTCTGATCACAATGCTACAAAAGTAAAAATCAACCATAAGAAAAAATCTGGAAAGAACACAAATCCATGGAGGCTAAATAACATGCTCCTAAACAATAAATGGGCCAACCAAGAAGTCAAAGAGGAAATTTAAGAAACACATGGAGACAAATGAAAATGAAAACATAATGATCCAAAATCTTTAGGATGAAGCAAAAACCATTCCAAGAGGGAAGTTTATAGTAGCACAAGCCCACCTCAAGAAGCAAGAAAAGAAATCGAAGATTTTATTTATTTATTTGAGAGACAGAGAGCACAAGTAGAGGGAGCTGCAGAAGGAGAGGGGGAGGCAGGCTCCCCTTTAAGCAGGGAGCATCATGTGGGGTTTGATCCCAGGACCCTGAGATCATGACCTAAGCCGAAGGCAGATGCTTAACTGACTAAACCACCCAGGTGCCCTGAAGCAAGAAGAAGTTTAAATCAACCACCTAACCTTATACCTAAAAGAGCTAGAAAAAGAACAAACAAGACCCCAAACCAGTAAAAGGAAGAAAATAATGAAAATTAGAACAGAAATAAATGAAATAGAAATAAATAAATAAATAAATAAATAAATAAATAAATAAATAAATAAAACAAATCAATGAAACCAGGAGCTGGTTCCTTGAAAAGATCAACAAAACTGATAAACCTTTAGCCAGACTCATTAAAAAAAAAAAGGTAAAGAACTCAAACAAAATCAGAAATGGAAAAGGAGAAATAACAACCAACACTACAGAAATACAAAGACTTATAAAAGAATATTATGAAAAATTGTATGCCAACAAATTGGATAACCTAAAAGAAATGGGAAAATTCCTAGAAACATAAAACCTCCCAAAACTGAATCAGGAAGAAATAGAAAATTTGAGCAGGCTGATTACCAGCAATGAAATTGAATCAGTAATCAAAAAACTCCCAATAAATAAAAGTGCAAGACCAGATAGCTTCACAGGTGAATTCTGCCAAACATTGAAAAAAGAGTTAATACCCATTCTTCTCAAACTATTTCAAAAAATAAAAAAAATAAGGAAAGCTTCCTGATTTATTCTATGAGGCCAGCATTACCCTGATACCAAAACCAATATCCCTGATGAACACAGATGCAAAAATCCTCAACAGAATATATTAGCAAACTGAATTGAACAATACATTTAAAAAAATCATTCATCACAATGCATGGGTGGTTCAATATTCGTAAATCAATCAACGTGATACATCACATTAACAAGAGAAAGGATAAAACCATATGATCACTTCAATAAGTGCATTTAGTAAACCACAACCTCCATTCATGATAAAAACCTTTTTCTTTAATTTTAAAAAAAGTTTTTTTTAATTTTTAAATTTTATTTATTTATTCACGAGAGACACATAGAGAGAGAGAGAGGCAGAGACACAGG
The DNA here is from genome assembly GCF_905146905.1 of Nyctereutes procyonoides. NCBI lineage: Eukaryota > Metazoa > Chordata > Mammalia > Carnivora > Canidae > Nyctereutes > Nyctereutes procyonoides. The sequence goes on along the minus strand of NW_026575140.1, from coordinate 57,633,939 downwards.
CAGAGAGAGAAGCAGGCTCCATGCAGAAGCCTAACGTGGAACTTGATCCCGGAACTCCAGGATCATGCTCTGGGCTGAAGGCAGGTGCTAAACTGCTGTGACCCAAGGATCCCTAAAATCTTCTTCTTCTTCTTTTTTTTTTTTTTTAAGGAGAACAATAGTTAAATTATTTAGGCTAGAACAAAAAAGAAGTACAGGAAAGTCATGGAGATGGGATTGGAAAGATAATTTGGTGCCAGACTATGAGAAGTCTAATCGCCAGGTTGAGGAATTAGGACAGTGGCGGGTAAGCAAGAAACCAAGGATTCCTAGGTTGAGGAATAACAGAGGATTCAGATTTAAGTCGTGATTATAAAGCTTGGCAGGGCAAACAAATGTCTTTTAAACATATAAAAAGAGTTTTCAACCTCATTCACAACAGGACAAAAGCAAATGAAAAGACACCAAGATACCATTTCTTTTACTAATCAGGTTGGGGGAAAAAAAAACCTAAAAATAACAATAATAAAAGTAATTAACATTCTCTTGCTATGTCCCATTCTTTTGTTCTAAGTGTTTTAGACACATTAATTCATGTGTTTAATAGCACACTTGTACATGCGTAATAGGATAATAGGGTAGTCACAGTCTCATACAGTGCTGGCGGGTTGCTTATTGAATAGAACTCCTAAGGAGGGCAATTCGGTAATATCTAACAAGATCACAAATGTTTATCTCCTTTGAGCCAGCAATAATGTTTCTGAAATGTCAGTATTCAAACACACTTGCACGCAGGTGAAAAGATGTGACTAGAGGGTTAATCGCGGCCTCATTTTCTGCTTTAGTAAAAGATTGGGAAAACATCTAAATGGCCATCAACAGATGACTGGCTAAATAGGTTATAGTGAATTCATACAATGGAATATTTTGCAGCTGTGAAAAGAATGAGGAAGTTCTTTGTGCTGATATACAAGGATATCCAAAATATACACAAAAACAGCAAGATTAAGAACAGTGTTTTAGTATGCTCTCTTTTGCAAGCATTCATTTTGCTGGGTTTGTTCATAAAGAAATTCTAAAAGAATATACAAAAAACTAGTACCACAGTCTCCAGGAAGAAGGCATGTGGGAATTAGAAAGACAGGGACAGGACAACTTTTCATTCTATACCAAAATGAAATAGCTCTTCTATATAGCTCTTCTATTATTCATTCTAAAAATCGAAGGGGAACTAGTGCATTTATAAATTCTTGGAGGCGGTATGCATTAGTACTATAATATGGAAATGATTTGCCTCTGAGTTTCTTTTTTTTAAGATTTTATTTATTTATTCATGAGAGACACAGAGAGAGAAAGAGAGAGAGAGAGAGGCAGAGACAAGGCAGAAGGAGAAGCAGGCTCCATGCAGGGAGCCCAATACGGGACTTGATCCCCGGTCTCCAGGATCAGGCCCTGGACTGAAGGTGGCGCGAAACCGCTGAGCCACCAGGCTGCCCTGCCTCTGAGTTTCTAGAGACATAAAAATATACATGATCTTTCCCCATTAATTCTTTTTTTTAAGGATTTTATTTTTAAAAAAAAGATTTTATTTATTTATTTGTGAGTGACACAGGGAGAGAGAGAGGGAGAGACACAGGTAGAGGGAGAAGCAGGCTCCATGCAGGGAACTGGATGTGGGACTTGATTCCGGGTCTCCAGGATCACACCCCGGTCTGAAGGTGGCGCTAAGCTGCTGAGCCACCTGGGTTGCCCTAAAGATATTTATTTATTTATTCATTCATTCATTCATTCATTCATTCATTCATGAGAGACACAGAGAGAGGCAAGACACAGGCAGAAGGAGAAGCAGGCTCCCTCAGGGGAGCCCGGTGTGGGACTTGATCCCGGGACCCCAGGATCATGCCCTGAGCAGATGCTCAACCACTGAGCCACGCAGGTGTCCCTAAAAGATTTTAAGTAATCTCTACACCCAATGTGGGGCTCAAACCCACAACCCTGAGATCAAGAGAAGATCAAGAGATGATTGTTTGACCACTGAGCCAGCCTTCCCCATTAATTCTTCTCCTGGAAACTTACTCTACTCCCCAGAAAAATCCATTTTATTTTCCCAGGAAAATTTGCAAAATGGTTTATCAACATGAAAAATCATTATTCCTAAACTTAAAATTCGGAATGGCTGAATCAACCATTGTCATCTACTAAATGGAATAAACAGGTCAAAGCAATAGTTATAAAAACCAGGTTGCCTAATACCATCCTCCAATCCAAGACTCTCTAGGGCTGGGGCAGAGAAAATGTTAAGATGAGCCTGGAGCATCTCAGAGTGCCGTAAGGAAGTGCTAAAAATTAAAAATAAATGAAGGGATGGAGCATGTCATGGGGAACCCAGGGACCAATCCGCAAGAGCCACCAATGGCCAAAGCTGGAACAATATTGACAACAAAGTGAGTAATAAAGTATTAAATTATAACCCACAGTATACTTCCTGATATAAAAATATAACCGAGGAGAAGAAATAAGCGTTCCTTACAGAATTCCAAATAAGTTATGAAGATACTACCTCCTCCAGGAAAAGGAGCATGATTTCCTTCACCTCTTCGGAGTGTGGGCTGGACCTAGTGACTCGCTTCCACAGAACAGTCAGAAGGGGGAAAACAGTGACCAAAGAGCAACCTTACAGTAGAGAAACCTGGCCAGTGCTGCCTTAGCCAAGTGGCCAAGGTCACACCACTAGGAATGTCACACGGATATTGTGTGCCCTCTGATATAATGTGATGAGAAGGGCATGTCACCTCTGTGGTAGTCTCTCCAAAAACACACAACCGCATTCTAATCATGAGAACATATCAGACACACCCACTCTGAGAGACAATCTACAAATACTTGAAAACAGTCCTTCCCCCAAGCTCTCAAGGTCATGAAACATCAGGAATGGCTGACAAACTGTCGCAGGGATGAGGAGACACAACAAGTACATAAAATGTGGCTGTCTTGGGTTGGATCCTGAATTTACAAAGGATATTAAAGTCCATACAAATTCTAGAGTTCGGTTCATCGTAAGGTACCAATGGCAATTCCTTAGTCTTGACAAGTGGACCACCGTAAGGTACGGTGATGACGTTGGGAGAAACACCCAGTGAGGGACCTATGAGAAGTCTCTTGAATGTCTCTGCAGATCCTTTCTAATCAAAGTAGATTCCACACTACAACGTTTATTAAGAGAACTCTTGACAATGTGGAAAATGCATAATTATGACGCCATATTAATGAAGAGGGATGATGAAGACAAGAGGAAGTGAAAGTTGGCTCTCTCCAGCCTGTCCCACCTGGTCTCGGCCCCCCACTTCCATGCAGCCACCCAACACTCAGAGGAGTATCTGCCCTCTTCTCTCCTGCCAGCCCAAATCCTCTTCCACCCTCCCCATGAACGAAGCTCCAGGGCACTTGTTGCTGTGGCTCCTTCCCTTTGTGCCAAAGTCTCTCTGCCTGTGGTATTCTGCACCCAAGACACATCTTGATTTTGGTGTAAGACAGGTCACACACTCCTTCCCAAGAGCTTGACATGGCTTTGCTTCTGCTTCCTCCTCAACAGAAATAACGCTTTAACTCGATTTGGATTTCATTTCAAACTTTTAGGGCAGGGGCTGCTGTGTAAAGGCCGTGTGAAGCAGCGCAGCAGGTGCAAATACAATTGACTAGGCTGGTTTAGGTCCACTAAGGGCTGGATGCCCATGTGGATCCTCTTTCCTACCCTCCTATTTTCTGAGGCCTGTGCACCTGCAGAAGTGAGTCCCAGGCTGGTCCCTTTGAGCCCTGGGAATCCCAAAATGAGACCACAAGGAGGCGGGAGTGAGGCCAAGGCTCAACAGAGAGTAAGCTCAGTGTGTGTGGGAATCCCTGGATCTCTGTGCATCTAGGTGTGGAGAGGAACACTGTACCCTAGGCCAGGATCCCTCCTTATCCATCTTTCAAAGCCCCTGATGGCAGACCAGCTCTCCCCAAACATCCCAGCTCAGTTTCCCTTCCCCAGGAGACACTGTCTTACAAAGTCTACGTCCCAGTTCTCCTTGTTCAACTTTCTCCAGCTCTAGAGTAGAGACACAGGATGTAGGGGAGACGGGCTAGAAGATGGAGGGGGCATTACTGACCCCAGACATCAAGACCATATGGGCAGTGTGAGCTGAGAGCTGGAATCTGGCTCTCTCAGAAGGAGGCAGCTCCAGAGAACATGGAGGACTGGGGCTGGAAGCTTCTAGGAGCTTGAGATCCCTCTTCTCTGCTTCCCACGTGGTACTGGCAGTGAGTTGAGGAATATTTCTCACTAGCCTGTGCTGAAGTGGAACTGCCTGCCCTGAATAGTGGTTAGAGTCCAGGACCTGGGTGCTGGACCTGTACTGAGTGCCCCCCGCTAGCCCCAAAGCCCACAGCTTACGTTCTGGCTCACTCTTGCTGTTGTGCATTCAATGGGTCTGGGCAAATATATAAAGACAGGTATCCACCATTATGATATCATAGAGTATTTTCACTCCCTGGAAGTCCTCCTCCTCTGCTTGTCCATCCCTCCACCTCCCCCACCCCCAACCCCTGGCAACCACTCATGTTTTCCTGTCTGCACAGCTTTGCCTCTTTCAGAATGTCATATAGTTGGAATCGTACAGTATGGAGCCTGTAGACTGGCTCCTTTTGCTCAGTGATCTGCATTTAAGGTTCTCCATGTCTTTTCATGCCTTCAGAGCGCATTAAGTTTTAGTGCTGAACAATATTCCATTGTCTTGCCGAACCAGTTTATTTGTACATTCACATACTGGAGGACATCTGGGTTACTTACAACTTTTGGCAATTGTGAACAAAGCTGCTTTAAACATGGGTGGGCAGGTTTTCATGTGGACATAAGCTTTCAATTCCTCTGGATAAATACCAAGGAGCATGACTGCTGGATCATATGGAAAGAGTATGTTTAGTTTTGGGTTTCTTTTTTCAAGTTTTAATTTAAATTCCTGTTAGTTAACATACAATGTAATATCCGTTTCAGGTGTACAATATGGTGATTCAACGCTTATATACAATACCCGGTCCTCATTACAAGAAACACACTTCTTCATCCCATCCCCTATTTCACCCATCCCTCTACCCACCCTCTGGTGACCATCAGTTTGTTCTACAGAGTTAAGAGTGTCTTTTCTGGTTTGCCCCTCTTTTTTTTTTTACCCCCATGTTCACCTATTCTGTTTCTTAAATTCTACAATGAGTGAATTCATTCATGTCTGGTATTGTCTTTCTGACTGACTTATTTCACTCAGCATAATACACTCTAGTTCTAGCCACGTCGTTGTAAATAGCAAGATTTCATTCTTTTTTATGGCTGAGTAATATCGCATTATATATATACACACATATATACACACCACATCTTCTTTATCTGTTCATCAGTTGATGGACATCTGGGTTCTTTCCATAGTTTGGCTATTGTTGATAATGCTGCTATAAACATTGGGGTGCATGTACCCCTTTGTATCTGTATTTTAATATCCTTTGGGTAAATACATATTTACCCGAGTATATTTAGTTTTGAAAGAAGCCACCAGACTGTCTTCCAAAGTGGTTGCACCATTTTGCATTCCCACCAATAATGAACGAGAGGTCCAGTCGCTCCACATCCTCACAGCATTTGCTATCGTCAGTGTTCTGAAGTTTAGTCATTCTAACAGGTGTATAATGGTACATCATCATTGCTTTAATTTGCATTTCTATAATGACACATGCTAGGGAGCATCACTTCACATGCCAATTGCCAGCTGTATATCTTTATTGGTAAGGTGGCTATTAAAGTCTTCAGTACATGTTTTATTTATTTTATTTTATTTTTAAGAAGATTTTATTTATTTATTCATGAGAGACACACAAAGAGAGGCAGAGACACACAGGCAGAGGATGACATGGCCTCTTTGAGGTGCTTGTTGACTGGGAATAAAGCAGAGAGGGATTTGTTAGCAATCTCTTAAAGATGGTTTGCCTGGGCCTGAAGGTTCTATGGATGGCCACACCTAACAGCAGGTGTAAATGATTCCTTATTTGGACTATCCATTCCAGTATTCCCAAAGATTTTGCAGAATATTGTTCCAAATTGCAATTTGTTCTGATTGTCTAAGAAAGCGTAAAGAGATAGGCCTAATCTACAGATGTCATGCAACCTTGTAGATTTGAAAGGGACCATGTCGAACAAATAGAACATGTTTAAAAATACAACACTATGTTAAGACTCAATGAGTAGGTTTGACAGGTTAGACACACTTTGGGAGAGGATTAGTAAATGATAAAACATTAGGAACTACTCAAAATGCAAATAGGAGGGGTGCGTGGATGGCTCAGTTGGTTAAGCATCTGCCTTCAGCTCAGGTCATGATCGCAGGGTCCTGGGATCAAATCCTGCATCAGGTTGCCTGCCCAGTGGAGAACTTGCTTCTCCCTTTCCTCTGACCCTCCTCCCTGCTCATGCTCTGTCTCTCTCCATCTCAAATAAATAAATAAAATCTTTTTAAAAATGCAAATAGGAAACAAAGACATGGAAAATGTGAGATAAAAGTTGAGAGATGAGCAGTAAGCGGAGTGAATATATTTCTAATTAATTTTAGGGCAGGAAATACTCTGGGGACATCATGGACAAGAAAATTTCAGAACTGAAGAAAGATATATATCCACACTTTCAAAAATCCCAGAAACTCTCTGGCAGAAAGGTTTTAAAAGTTTGGGAGAAATCCACACTTAGACACACCATAATGAAATGTAGAACATCCAAGACAAAGAGAAGTTCTTAACATGTGGTCACAGAACATGTTCAATGTGCTATGAGAATGCAGTGTTGGGGCAGCACCATGGGAAAAACACTTGGTTTGCTCAACAAATAATTAGAAAAAAAGAGGAAAAAAGTAAAGGAATATAGGGATCAAAAGAATCTAACAAATGGAAAAATTACTAGGAACGTGTATATCTTATTCAAGCTTAAAAAATCACTTATGAGACAATTGGAAATTTGAACATTGACTAGATAGTTGATAATACTAATAAATTATTGTTAATTTTTAGAAACAATACTAATATTACAGTTATGTTTCTTTTAAGGGAAATCCCTTATCGTCAGGTTCATATACTGAAATATTTATCTATGAAATACTGTGTCTTCTATTTGCTTCCAAATAAAACAGGTGGATGGGAAGTGGGTAGGAGTACAGATGAAACAAAACTGGCCGTAAGTTTGTAATTATCAAAGTTGAATCATGAGCAAATAGGAATTACTATACTATTTGCCCACTTCTTCATATAAATAGTTTTGTTTTTTAAAAAAGATTTTATTTATTTATTCATGAGAGACACACAGAGAGAGGCAGAGACACACAGGCAGAGGGAGAAGCAGGCTCCATGCAGGGAGCCCGGTGTGGGACTCCATCCCAGGACCCTGGGATCACAACCTGAACTGAAGGCAGACATTCAACCACTGAGCCTCCCAAGCTTCCCATAAATAGTTGTTAAAAGAAAGAAACAACCAGACTATTTACAAAGTAGCAATCACTGGACTCACAGTTGATATCTCAGGAAAGCAGAACACAGTGAAATGAGACCCTCTAGGACAAATGCAAAGGCACTTCAACATGCCTCCATTTTGCTACCAGTAATCCCTCAATCATGAAGATTCTAAATGACACCCTTCTGGGAAAAAGAAAATGGTCCTTAATGGAAAGTCAGAATTTTGAGAATGAATAAAGAACACAGAAAATTATAAACATGTGAGTAAATGTAAGTGAAAATGGATTCTATAAAATATTGGTGTTAAGGGGGATTTTTAACTGCTCAAAAGTTTTATGTTAAACTTTATCATTTTTTAAATAGCTCTATATATTTTTGAGTAGAGTTGACACACTACATTAGTTTCAGGTGTACAACATGGAAGGAGGGTGTTTTGTTTTTTTTTAGATTTTATTTATTTATTTGAGAGAGGGAGGGAGCACAAGCAGGGGAGAGGGACAGAGGGAAAGGGAGAAGCAGACTCTCCACTGAGGAAGAAGCCCGATGCAGCACTTGATCCTAGGACCCTGGGATAATGACCTGAGCCAGAGGCAGACGCTTAACCCACTGAGCCACCCAGGGACCCTAAAGGATAATTTTTATTTATTTATTTATTTTAGATAATTTTTTAAAAAAATTTTATTTATTTATGATAGTCACACAGAGATAGAGAGAGGCAGAGACACAGGCAGAGGGAGAAGCAGGCTCCACGCACCAGGAGCCCGACGTGGGATTCGATCCCGGGTCTCCAGGATCGCGCCCCGGGCCAAAGGCAGGCGCCAAACCGCTGCGCCACCCAGGGATCCCTATTTTAGATAATTTTTTAAATGAAAACACTCAATAATAACATAAAAGTCTGAAAAAGGAATAAATATAATTTAAAAATATTCTAAGGTTTGTGATTGTCTGGTATGAGGGTAAGGGCATTAATTAAATTAGGTTTTGATACATCGATAGCACATGTTGTAACTTCCAGGTAAGAACTAAAAGAAAGTGAAACAGTGCAGATCTTCCAAACAACTGATAGAGGGGTTGGAATGATTTAATCATCAATCCAAAAGAAACTAAAAACAGGTGAAAAGCACATAGAACAGGCAGGACAAATTGAAAGCATAAAATTAGAATATATATAAATATAAACAATTCCAGTAAATGTAGATGGTTAAGATGCTCCAGCTGAAACCAAAGATAGGTTGGTTTCTGAGAGAAACATAGCAATTTTTAGAAGGGGTGAAAATTTTTAATTGGAAATATTATATTAAAAATGTGTATGTGTGTACACCCATAAGAATTAAAAGCAGACCCTCAAACACATTACTATTACAATTACACCAGCATTATAGTATCATTGTTCACAATAGCCAAAGGATGGAAGCCACCCAAGTGTCCATCAACAGATGGATGGATAGACAAAATGTGGTGTAGGCAAACAATGGAGCTCTATTAAACCATAAAAAGGAATGAAATTCTGCTACATGCTACAACATGGTCGAACCTTATGCAAAATGAAAGAAGCTAGGCACAAAAGAACAAATACTGTATGATTCCATTGATAGGAGGTTCCTACAAGAGGTAATGGGAATTCCCTCCAGAGTAGGGGATGGGGGAATTACTGTTTAATGGGTACAGAGTTTCTCTTTGGAATGATATAAATTTCTGGAAATGGATGGTGGTGATGGTTGCACAACAATGTGAATATCCTTAATGCCACTAAATAGTACACTTAGAATGGTTAAAATGGTAAATTTTATATTATACATATTTTACCACAATACAAATGTGTGTATACATATATGTACATATATTTGTCACTATTAATTGCAGAAACAAAAAATTGAAGGCAAGCAGCATTTGAAGAGTTACACAGGTTTACTTCATATTAATAAAACAAATGCTCAGTTCACCAGGAAGATATAACGATTTTAAATATGTATGAACCTCATAACATCATCTCAAAATACATGAAATAAAAATTGACCCAACTACGTGGAGAAACAGACAAGTCCGCAATCATACTGTGGATATTTTAATACACCTCTCTTGGTCATTGATAGAACAAACAGATGAAAAATCAATAAGAATGTAGATTCACAACTGAAAAAAGAATGGAAATAAACAAAAAAAAAAGAATATAGGTTTGAACAACACAGTTGAACTTGGCCAACTAGGCATTTGTAGAATAGCATACCCAACGTTGCATAACATATCCTCTTTTCAAGAACACACAGGGCCTTTATAGAAATGGCCCACATTGGACAATAAATCAAGTCTGAACAAAAGATGGCAATCAGGTAAGCTATATTATGACTATGATCAGCAATCAAGCCAGACCCCAACAGCAACAGCCTGCTTATGAAGACAGCTGAGTACTAGCAGGAGAACTGATAGGCACAACCACTAGAGTGGAATGGAGATCCCAGAAACACTTAGGCACACCTGCCATTTTTGACAGAGGTGATAGTCTAGGACAAGTGGGGAAGGACAGGCTGCTTCATAAATGGTGCTGGGACAGGTAGGTATCCATACCACAAAAAACTGCATGTTTTTTCTTATTGTACATAAATCAGCTTCAAGTAGCTGAAAGGTCTGAATGTAAAAGATAACACTATAAATCTTTCAAAAGAAAACATAGGAGACTACTTTCAACACCTGAGGGTAAGATTCTTTTTTAAAAAGATTTCTTAAATAAGATACAAATAGTACTGACTCTGGATAAAGAGCCCGACAAAGTGGCCCACACAAAAATTAAGAACTTCTGCTCATCAAACAGCACTATACGATTGTTGAAATGGGTGACTGGAGTGGAGGGGTTTATTATATTTTCTATTTTTTGTATATACTTGAAATGACAAGTAAAAAGCTCTCTTATGCAAGTCCCATAAAGAAAGTTGTAAGAGATGATGCAAGAGAGGATATTTGTGGCACATTTATCCCCCTGAAATGTGTTAGTATCTAGAACACAACAAGAACTCCAATAAATCAATAAGTAAGAGACAACCTTATAATAACTAGACAAAACATGGGGGCGCCTGGGTGGCTAAGTCAGTTTAGCATTTGACTCTTGATCTCAGCTCGGGTCTTCATCTCAGAATCATGAGTTCAAGTCCTGAATTGGGCTCCACGCCTACTTAAAAGCAAAACAACAGCAAAAAAAAACTTAGCCATTTGTAAAAATAATAAACAAACATTTGAGCAGGAACTTCACAGAAGAGGAGGTCCAAATGGTCAATAAGCATATTTTAAAATTCTCAACCTCATTAGTAATTTAAAAAAATCAAATTAAAACTTCAATGAGATACAACTACATACTTCCAGAATCGCCAAAATAAAAACACTCATAATGCCAAGGATTAGCAAGGATGTGGGACAATTCTCATCAGTGGCTCATGACAGCTTCTATTCCTTAGAGCCACTTTGGAAAGTCAGGACCATTTTCCAACAAAGTTGAATTTGTTCACACCCCCACAAACTAGCTATTCCAATTCTAGGCACATACTCTTGAGAAATTCTAGTCCATATGCACCATATGCATGAAAGAGATTACATTACTCTTAGCAGCTACTAATAGGAAACCAACAACTGTCCGTCAACAGGGAAATGGATGATTGTGGTAGATTCATACAAAGCAGTGGAAATGCATGAGGCACAGCTCCAGACAGCAATGTGAATTAACATTGCAAACATGATATTGAGCTGAAGAAGCAAGATAATAAATATTTTAGTATGATTCCAATTATATAAAGTTCAAGAACAGACAACTGAATAATGCATGTTTACGAGGAAAAGCTGTAAAGATGGGCAAGGAAATTGTCACCACAGGTTAGAAGAATGGATACTTCTGGGGGAGTTTTTAAGGGGGTGTAAATAATGAGATGCTGGCAATATTCTAATTTTAGATTGCTTCAGTTTTTTCTTTAAATTCCATATTTATATGTGTTCTTTTGTCTGTTTAGTCAGTGCACACTAAAAAGTGGGGGGAGTCTTTCTTAAGAAAAGAAAAACTCAGTACACCCATGTGGCTCAGTGGTTGAATGTCTGCCTTTGGCTCAGGGCATGATCCCAGGGTCCTGGGATTGAGTTCCACGTCGGGCTCCCTGCAGGGAGCCTGCTTCTCTGTGTCTGTCTGTGTGTCTCCCATGAATAAATAAACAAAATCTTAAAAAAAGAAAGTCATGACATATTTAAAGACAACCACCACCCTAACAGCTAACTTAAAGCTCACATGAAAGATTTGTATTTTATTTTATTTTTTATTTTATTTTATTTTATTTATCTGAGAGAGAGAGAAAGAGCATGAGTGGAGGGTAGGGGCAGAGGGAGAAGAAGCAGCAGATTCCACTGGACAGGGAGACCTACATGGGGCTCGATCTCAGGACCCCAAGATCACAATCTGAGTAGAAGTCAGACACTCAACTGACTGAGCCACCCAGGTTCTCCACCTGAAGGATTTTAAAAAGTACCCAGAAATTGGCCATCCACATAGAAAAATGTATAATCAAAAAGTGGGATGCCTGGTTGCCTCAGTCGGAAGAGTGTGTGACTCTTAATATCAAGGTTGTGAGTTCAAATCCCACATTGGGTGAAGAGAGTACTTTAAAACAACAACAACAACAACCCAGGAGTAAGAGGGAGACGCAGAGAGCATGGTACCGTTGAGGTCTGGATAAAAGCAATTCATACTCTACTGTCAGCAGTAAAACAAGAAGTACTATATATCAAGTTAGAGCAAATAAAGACAGAACAGAGGCTCTCAGCCTTTTGAGGGCATCGAGTCCTGCAGAATCTGATGAAAGTGGGGAACTCATTCTCCTGGAAAATCACATTTATAGGGAATTAGTGTGCAATTTCGAGAAATTCACAAACCCACCAAAACTTGGTGGTCAACAGGAGGGCATTTGCAGCCCAGTGCAAGAACCTCCCTGTAGAATCTTAGGTCCCCCCACTCCTGTTGACAACTTCCCCAGAACTCAGGGCTGGAAACCAACGGTCAGAGAGTTTTCCTCGCAGGACCCAGGTGGTTCACACAGTAGCTTCCTGGGCTGTGCATCTCCGTGAGCAATCCATGCCCTGAAACCAGAAGTGGCAGAGGAGTGACCTGGGCCACCTCAGAAACCTTCCCGAAGGTGGCGAACAGAGAGCAGCTCGCAAATCATCTTCGAGAAACTAGGTAGTAAAGGAAATTGTGCTTATGAGTTTGGAAAGGGTAAATGAAATCCTCCAACCAGCCCCTGGGGATGGTTGCCAAGCCGTTGGGTTGCTCCTTGGTGAGCTCCAAGGAGCTGTGGGTGCTGTGGCGTTGGAAGGCCCCAGGGTGGGTAACGATGGTGTACACAGCCCCTGTCCATCACCAGGAGGAGGAATGCTGAGCTCAGGGTAGGGCAGGTCCTAGACTGAGTTCTGACAATGCCCAAGGGACTATGGCCATTTTTGGAGATGTATGAAAATGGCAGAGCAAAAGATACAAGGTACGGAATCTGCGACTCACAGCTTTGTGATTTATTTTTATTTTATTTTTAGAGATTATTTATTCGTGAGAGACCCAGAGAGAGAGAGAGGTAGAGACACAGGCAGAGGGAGAAGCAGGCTCCCTGCGGGGAGCCCAATGCAGAACTTGATCCCGGAACCCTGGGATCACGCCCTGAGCTGAAGGCAGATGCTCAACCACTGAGCCACCCAGGTGCCCCAGTGATAACATTTCTGATCTTAATTCTTAGAAACTAAACTAGATCTGTCTTCAGATAGAATGTAAGGACACCTAACTCATGAAGTGTGTGCTTCTTAACATGAAGATGAATTGCTAGTCCTGGTTAGAAAAATCAAGAGAGGTTCAGCTGAGTGAGTATAAAAAAAAAAGAAAAAGATTCTTTAAGAGGTGTGCTTTCTGAGGATGCTTGAAAGTGACTGAAATGCCTAACAATGAGGGGACGTGGTGATGTTTCACTGCTGAGGGAGCAGGGTTGCTCTAAAAATATTTCCGCTTTTACATAATTACACGCTCTAAATGGAAACAGTTTGGAGTGTTGACTAGGAGTGTGATTACCCTAGGGAGGGTTATGGGCATACACGGCTGTTGTATTTTTTTAATTTTTTTTTTGAAGTAAGCTCTACATGCAAAGTGGGGCTTGAACTCATGACCCTGGGCCAACAGTTGCATGCTCTATCGAATGAGCCCACCAGGTGCCCCTCAGCTGTTGTATTTTTGACAGAACTGTGAGTCAATAGCCTTCAAAAGGGTCCCACCATGCACCAGCCCCAGTTCAGATGCATTTTCCATTCAGATGCCTGTTTGCTACCTTGGGGCCTTAGATATTTTCCAGAAATGACAGTTGTCCTGAATATTTCCAAGAGTGCCAGTTGCCATGCTCAGAATGGTGCCAAACTTCTCCTCTGTATTACCCACGACTAAAAATCCAATGCTGGTTGTTGCTTTGGCATGCCTCTGGCAATGTGGAAGATGATCGTGATCCAGGGTGTCCACAAACAGAGAAGGAATTCCTTAAAAGAAAAAGCCTGCACCGCACAGTTAATGAACACGCAATCTGTGTTCACACTTGGGTCGCCGTAGGCGTCCTGAGAAAGTCTGAGTTTTCACCTTCTCAACCAGGTTGCTCAGATTTTCCTGATGTGTCGGGAGGATGTCACTGCAGCCAAGCCACTTCTGTGAAGTCTCCCTTCAAGTAGTAGATGTGGTTCTCGTGAGGCATTCACTCAGGATGGAAGTTGGGAGATTAAAGGAAAAGATAATGAAACAATTCATCAAGAGATCTCGGCCAAGATCCACACCAGGACCTGTCAAGCATTTGCAGCCTGCGGCCCACATCATGTTCTCCCCCAAAAGGCTCAAGAAATAGCAATGGAAAGATTAATTAGGACTCGAGGTGGAAGCAACACCGCATCAAGGAAGACAGGAACCATTGGGGAGAAAATGAACCACTGGAAATGGGAAGAGCAAAATAAAATAAAATAATAAATAAAATAAATTAGAATAGATTAAAATACAGGGTCTACCGAGGAGAAGCCCTCCCAGAGACAGAGACATTTCCTCAATATTCATTCCGTTCTCGGTTATCTTTTTAAGATTTTATTTATTTATTTGAGAGAGAGGGGGAGAGAAAGAGAGAGCACTTGAACAGAGGGAGAGTCAGAGGAGGAAGGAGAAGCAGGAGGGAGAAGCAGGCGGGAGCCAGACTTGGGCCTGATGCCAGGGCCCTGGGATCATGACCTGAGCTGAAGGCATACGCTACACCAACAGAGCCCCCCATGTGTGGGGCAGCATTATTAACAATCCTGCTCTCCTCACATACAGCATCTTGGGAGTCCAGTGAGCAGGCTCTTGAAACAGCTGTAATTAGACTGTGACTAAGTACAGGCGTAGGCACGCAGATGCACGTTGAAGTCCAAAGTCTGTTGCTGTGACTCACTGATGGTCACAGTTAAACATCTAGGAAAATGCCTTCTTTTGATTTCTCCACTTTGCACTGGACTGCATTGGGTTACATGGAAAGCAGAAGCAAGTTTTGCCATGTTCTTACTTGCGATGCATATTTTCTATGCGAGGCTCTGCTGTGGAAAATGTTTGTCGACTAGTCTGGTCCAGTACTAGCTGATTAGCCCTGTATTTTCTTTATGTTATTTTTATTTTATTATTTTATTTTATTTATTTTACTATTATTATTTTTTCTCTTCCCATTTCCAATGGTTCATTTTCTCCCCACTGGTTTCTGTCTTCCTTGATGCAGTGTTGCTTCCGCCTCAAGTCCTATTTAATCTTTCCACTGCTATTTCTTGAGCTTTTTTACTCAGGTTCTCCAATTTCTAACCCATGCCTCAACTGTTTTATTTTTTTTATTTTTTATTTTTTTAAGATTTTATTTATTCATGAGAGACACACACAGAGAGAGAGAGAGGCAGAAACATAGGCAGAGGGAGAAGCAGGCTCCCTACCAGGGGCCCGATGTGGGACTTGATCCCAGGAACCCGGGATCACGACCTGAGCCGAAGGCAGATGCTCAACCACTGAGCCACCCAGGCGTCCCCCTCAGCTGTTTTAATATCCATTTGCATCCTTCAGCCTCTCAGTTATACTTTTTCCAAAACCCCTTAGATGATTTGATTAAGAAAACACCAAAACATGCCTCCAATTCTTACAAACAACCACACAAGTCGCCTGTTAAATATAAACCTATCCATATGAACCAGCAAGATTTCCTCCCCTCACTAGAGACTTGCTCATTTGTGGGTCTGCATGATTCTGTGAAAATCACCCCCAACAACGAGCTGTTTCCCCCTTTTATGATTATAGCACCAGATTTTTCAAATTATTCAATTACATTATGAACTACACCAGATAAGCAAAAGAGCATAAGCATCTTTTGTACATCTCACAAGAGAAATCTCATTACTCTCGTATCTTATACTGAATGACTTTTTTTTTTTTTTAAGATGTAGGGAGGGAGGCAGAGAAAGACAAATATTGCTTGACTTCACTTATATGTAAAATCTAAAAAGAAATTTTTTTTTAAGTGGCACACACAAAAACAGAGAATAGAATGGTGGCCAGGTGCTGGGTGTTGGGACAAATGGGGACAGGTTGGTAAAGGGGACATACTTTCCATTATAAGATGAATAAGGTCTGAAGATCTATAACCACCACGTATAACATAGTGACTAGAGTTGACAGCACTGCACTTTACAACTGAAATTTGCTAAGAGAGTAGAGCTTAAGTGTATGCCAAAACAAATAGGTAAATGAAGGTAAGTACGCAAGGAGCACCTGGGTGGCTCAGGGGTTGAGCGGCTGCCTTTGGCTCAGGTCATGACCCTGGGGTCCTGGGATGGAGTCCCGCATTGGGCTCCCTGCAGGGAAACAGCTTCTCCCTCTGCCTGAGTCTCTGCCTCTCTCTGTGTGTCTCCCATGAATAAATAAATAAATAAAATCTTAAAAAAAAAAAGGTAAGTACATGGGCTGATGGATGCGTTCATTAACTCGATTGTAGGAATCCTTTCACCCTGTGAAAATGTATCAGGTCATTACTGTGTACACTTTAGATCTATCAAAGTTTTATTTGTCAACCATAGCTCAATAAAGTGGGAGAAAAAAGCTTGGGGACCAAAGTGATTTTATGGGGGTTAGCTGCTTCCATATTCTCTGATGCATCTTATTGTGCACACATGATGATCATCCCTTCTCACTTGTTTCCTAAACGTGGCATGCCGGCAATTTCTTCTTCATGCCTGAACAATCCATGTCCACTGTTGTAGAAATTGTAGATAATTTGGGGGGTGCCTCAGTGGCTCAGTCAGTTAAGTATCTGACTTTTGGTTTTGGCGCAGGTATTGATCTCAAGGTTGTGAGATCAAGCATTAGCTCTATGCTCAGCACAGAGTCTGTCCCTTTCCCTCTGCTCCTTTCCCTGCTTGCTCAAACACACACACACACATACACACTCAAATAAATACTTAAATAAAATTTTGAAGAAAGAGAAAAGGAAATTTAGGTAATTTGGATAAACAAAAAAAGAAGAAAAAATAATATAAAATCATCTAAAATTCTACCTAAGAGATGTTATCTTTGTGCACAACCCTTTCCTGTATAAGCAGGGAGGAGCTACAGTGCTTATTTCTCCTTGTGAAGGAATCTTCCCTCTTGGAGCCCCTAGGGCCAATGCTGCCTTAGCTGATAACATGTTACCCCATTCCACACGTTGCTCGGATTAGACCAAGGATGAGCACCCTATCTGTATTAGTCAGGGTGTAGTCAGGAAAACAGACGCCACCCTGGGCCCTTCAAGCCAAATAAAGAAAATTGGTTACACAGGAAATGGAAAAGCTGAGAGGCCAACCACAGGATGGTGAGGCAAGGGAGAGGTTAACAACAGCTGGAACCCACTGCTACCCTAGCGCTGAAGAGGCAACAGGAGAGGGAGGTTTTTTTAGATTAGGGAGGTTGGGGCCAGCCAGGAACCAGAACCAAGGAGAGGGATTTCCAGGGAGCTGGAACCACAGAGGGAGGTGTCTGTTTGGAGGGAGAAGGACATTCGTAGGAGAGAAGGAGTCACAGTCAAGGACCTCACAGGAATAGAAAAATAGAGGAGAAATAGCCCACTCTTTCCCCTTCTACTCTCCAATCATCTGCCACTGCCAAAGTCACTAAACCACTGAGCCACCTGGGCTGCCCTGTTTTGTTTTGGGTTTTTTTGTTTTGTTTTGTTTTTAATGGTTTGTTGTGAAATGCATTGTGCAAATAGAAGGGGGAATAAAATCATTTGTGCATTTAATAATAAAATATTAATTATTTAAATATAATAATAGGGTAAACAATCATCTGGCCAGTTTGAGATATAAAACATTGGCTGGTTCACTCAGAGCCTATGTCTACCCTTCCTCAATTGTAGTCTCTTCTCTACCTTCAGCAGTGACCACTGTGGTGACTTTTTTTTTTTGTCAATCATTCCCATTTTCCCTTTTAGTTTTCTACCTACATATGCATCCCTAAATATTACCAAGTTTAAAAAAAACTGTGCAGCAAGCAGCAATCAAGGACTATAATGAAAGTCTGATGCTGCCACTGTTGAAGGGACGCTCATGCAGGGGAGGGTCGGGAGAAGGGAGAAGCTAAGCTGAATGGTCTCTGGGCCACTGTCTAGCTTCAGCTTCCCTGAGCATTTATAAGAGCCCTTGACGGGAAAATCATTGAATAGAGAATTGAGTAAAACCAGGCATCAGACTCAGCACAGTTGAGACATGTAGCAGCATCTTGGCATGGACCAGGTTTTAAGTGTTTGGCCAGAGGGGGAGGCTGTGCTGTATTTTCAGTTCACCATGATTTCCCTGCCAACATTTCTAGATGACATTTACAGCACAGCAAGGCGGTGGGGCATGCAGAAATGAGCCGGAACTTCATCAACATGTGGTCAAATAAGATAAGTACAGAAAAAAAAAAAAACTTGGGCCAGACTCTCCGGTCATTTCATCCTTGGTTTAAAGTTAGTG
Source organism: Nyctereutes procyonoides (assembly GCF_905146905.1). Classification (NCBI taxonomy): domain Eukaryota; kingdom Metazoa; phylum Chordata; class Mammalia; order Carnivora; family Canidae; genus Nyctereutes; species Nyctereutes procyonoides. Next base: position 57,615,408 of record NW_026575140.1, on the reverse strand, counting down.
TGGATGGTAGCAGGTGATAGTTCTCTCCATGTCTCTTTGTGGTCTGAATGGTTACCTTCTGCATCTAGTACACGGCTGTCCCCCCTGGATTCTCCTATCACCCTCACTCTGAGGATCCCCTCCATCTCTCCCCTGGGTCAGACTTCTCTCTGAGGTGTCCCATGTCTTCTTGTTTCAAGAAATACAGCCTCCAGTAGCTTCTTCAGAAGGGATGCATGAAGGAAACACTTTGAAATCTTGCAGGTCAGAAAATGTCTGTGCTTACCCTCATAATTCATTGATAATCCAGCTGGGTGAAGAATTCGAGGGCGGAAATCACTCTTCCTCGGAATTTTGAAGGTGTTGCTCGGTTGTCTTCTTGCTCCCAGTGTTGTTCGTTGGACCACGCAAAGCCAAATCTGATTGCCCATCCTCTGTATACGATGTTTATGTTTCTCTCTCTTCTCCCTCCCCCCTCAGATTTTAAGATCTCTTTTCCCCCAATGTTCTGAAATTTCATGATGATGCATCTTGGTGGGTCTCTTTTCATCCTTTTTTTTCTGAGCATTTGAAGGGCGCTTCCAATCTGGAACCTCAGGTCCTTCAGTTCTGGTAAATGTTTCTGTATTGTTTCACTGCCTCCCCTAAATGTTCTCTGTTCTTTCTAGAACTCTGTTACTCAGATATTGAACCTCCCAGGGTTACCTTTTCTCTCCTATTTTCCATCTCTTTGTCTCCTTCAGGGGTTTCCTCAGATTGATCTTCCAACTGATAGTACATTTTCAGGTCTACTCTCCTGCTTTAACTTTTTTTTTTTCTCCTGCTTTAACTTTTAAGGGCTCTTTTTCTCTTAAATTTATGAACACATCACCTCTTCTTATAACACAAGTGCAATATATTCTTATGCCTTTATGAGTATATTAGTGATAGAATTACTGAATTTTCAAATCACTGTATTCTGTGGGGTTATTTGCTTTTGTTTTGGGCTATCTTTGATGTTGGAAGAAGCCTCTGAGGGATCCCTGGGTGGCGCAGCGGTTTGGCGCCTGCCTTTGGCCCAGGGTGTGATCCTGGAGACCTGGGATCGAGTCCCATGTCGGGCTCCCGGTGTGTGGAGCCTGCTTCTCCATCTGCCTGTGTCTCTGCCTCTCTCTCTCTCTGTGACTATCATAAATAAATAAAAAAAATTTTTTAAAAAAGGAAGAAGCCTCTGATTACTAGGGGAACTGCTTCCTCCCATATTCTCAATCCATGTGAATGAGTTCACCATTTGCTAATTCTTTTGTTGTGTATAATATGTTTAACCTACCTGAGCCTTAGTTTTCTCCTCTGTAAAATGAGGACAGAATCTATTTCAGTAGGGTTGTTATGAGGAGTAAGTGAAATGATACTGAGGATATGGATTATGTGTCTTTTTCAGGCATGGGGAGACTGAACTGCCCAAGATTACACATCTAATCATAGAACTCAAACTCAGATTCCTAATCTGACATTTAATTAGAACTCAATAAATTTTAGCTGTTGTCATTATTACATAATTCATGTGGGACCCACACCATCTCTCAGCTGGAGAGGAGTAAATGACCCAGGCCTGGTCAAAGAAATTTAGCACTGGGATTTTGGCTGGAATGATTTGGAAGAAAAGACTCTTTTTCTGTAGCATAACCCCAGAGCCGCTTTTAGGCCCTCTGTGATGGTTAATTTTATATGTCAACTTGACTGGGCCACAGGATGCCTAGATAGCTGGTTAAACATAATTTCTGGGTGTGTCTGTGAGGGTGTTTCCAGAAGAGATCAGCATTTTAATGGGTGGATTGAGCAAAGAAGATGACCCTCCCCAATGTGGATGGACCTCATCCAACCTACTGAGGGCCTCAATAGAACAAAAAGGTGGAGAAAAGGTTGAATTCACTACCTGCCTGACTACTTAAACTGGAACATTCATCTTCTCCTGACCTCAGCACTCCTGGTTTTCAGCCCTTCAGAACCAGCCTGGAATCTACACCATCAGCTCTCAGGCTCTGAAGCCTTTGAACCACACCCCTGGGCTTGCCTGGGTCTCCTTGCCTCTGTTTCTCTGGAGAACTCTAAAACACCCTGTTTAAAAACACTTGTGGAAGGTGTACCTGAAAGTACAACTAACATAAAATAAAGCTGAATTAAGAAATGGAAGCACATTATTAATGATGATCCTTGGGCACCTGGGTCTGGCCTGCCTGAAGGCATTATGCTCCCTGACTTTCTGGGATTAGGATCCATGACTTTCCAGGATTATGAATCAATACATTCTTTTGCTTTCTCTTGTCACTTTTAATTGAGTTTTTGTAACAAAAAGAATCCTTTATAATACAAAAACTTGAGAACATACTGTTTCAAACCCATGATTTCACTTTGCATATCATTATATTTTCATGGTGTTATTTTTCAACATAATTTTATGTCTGATTTATATCTCCTATCAAGCCCATATTAGTGGGCAGATAAATTCTTATCAATTTTTCAATACTATAAATAACAATGAGATGAATGTCCTTATGCCAAATTTCTGCATATATCACAATTATTTCCTGAAAATAAATTCCTTGTTATTCTGTATGTTGGTAAATTGAACACCAATAAAAATTAATTTATTAAAAAAAAAGAAAATAAATTCCTAGAAGGGGGGCTTCTAGGTCAAAAGTTATGTATGATTGTAAGACTTCTGCCACATATAGTACAAGTGACCTCTTGAAAGGTGACACCAATTTACACTAGAAATGGGAGAATGAAAAAAAAAAAAAAGAAATGGGAGAATGCCTATGTCCTCTACCACTGCCTGCAATGGCTAGTATCTTTCTTAACATCCCTGCCAAGTTCATCACACACACACAGACAGACAAAAGTAGTATCTCATGTTACTTGGCATTTCTTTACTGAGTTGTCTGTCATGTGTAGATTTTTCAATATTGTGCTGGATTCCATTTGTTAACATTTTATATGTAGGAATTTGTTAACATTCCATTTGTTAACATTTATAGATGTAGGAATCCTACATCTATATTCTGAAGTTAGTTCTTCTGGTAATCCTATGTTCTCAGGTTTACTAGTCCTTATTCTAACTTCATTAAATAAACTAATCAATGTAGAGGTTTGAGGATGGACAAATCTGAGTTTGGGTCTGAATTCCATGATTAGATGGTCAATTTAATCTTCCTAACCCTGAAGAGGGGTGCCCTCTGGGAAGGGGGACAATTAAACCCCACAGAATCTGGGAAGGCTCAGCCCTTGGAGAGTCAAGACACCACAAAAGCTGTGGGTGAGACATGAGGCCAAGATGAGGGGGTGCTTCAAAGTGTGGTACTGAAGGATCAGATCACCAAATTCTTCCCTATCTCACATACACCTGCTACCACCCTTTCCCACTGGAAAATGAGAGGTTTATCTTTTGAAAGAAGTGAGATGCTCTTGCCTTGTGGAGACCAGATATGGTAGAGGGAATGAGGTGAGGTATGGGACTTGAAGGGGTTCAGGACAAGTCTCCCCAAAATGTGCCACTTTGGCATGTGGACTATTTTGAGCTGAAGGCAATCAAGATCCTGTGGGTCCAAGAGAAACTTTCACCCCTTAACTAGCTAGGAGAATCTAAATTAGGGGTCTTTCCCAGAATAAGAGCTATCACTAGAGATAAACTTTATCTGAATGACCCATCCAATAGCAGGGTAGATATCTAATCACCAAGCATCTGCTTTTCCTCTTATTGCCCTAGGAATAGATTTCCTCCTCTTTGAACCCCAGGCCTCTATCCCATTCCTTAGTTCAGGATGGCATATATACCTCACTTTACCTATCTGTGTACCTCTCATATATGTGAGGTTCCTGTACATAGAAACTTAAATTTGATTTTCTCCTGTTAATCTGTCTTATGTCAATTTAATTCTTAGACTGGCTGGAAGGATCTTTGAAGGGTATAGGAAAATTTTTCCTCTCCAAGAGCCTGAAAATGGGGAGATTAAGTGACATTTAGCACTGAATGATGGGGACCTCAGTCCCTCCTCAAACTGCTCCTAGATTTGCAAGTAGCTTACACTACCAAAGCAGGAGACAGGGGGGCACTTCTTATCTGCAGAATTAAACTATTCCAGAGAAAAGACCTCCCTGTTCTAAAACAAAACAAAACAACACACACACACACACACACAAACCCCCCCCCACAAAAACCTCCCTGTTCTAATTAACCTTTGGAGGTATGCTCAAAGACAGCCCCTTAACCTCCTAGTTTCCCTATGAGAGACCCACACATCTGCAAACCCTGCTTACATATTCAGAGCTTCCAGTCAGCTTTGTAATGCCTCACAGTTGTGTGAAAAGATATTCAAGGAACAAAACATTGGAAAGAATCACCAAAATGAAAGAGAACAAAACAACAAAAACAATCAAATAAAAGAATTTTTATTCTTTTACTATAACATTTTTATTGTATATCATATTGTATGTAATTATATGCATAAATTTGTTAAAACTTTTTATCATAACTTATTATCTTGATTTTACTATAATTTCTATCATTACACTATAACAAAACAAAAAGAAATAAAAGAGTACACTGAAATAATTGGGGAGGAAAGGAATGCAGAATAAACCTTTTAAAATATGCTACTTGACAGAGATGAACACTCATGTTCTTCTGATGTTTCTTTAATGAGAAGCAAGCTTAGTTCCTGTAAGGTTCCAGGTCTCAGGATGACAGAAAGCCATATCTCATCGGTAATTATGGGAAGAATAAAATGGGAATGTATGACTTGACCTCTCCATTTGTTTTCTTCTTAGGAGCCAGCATGCTGACAGAGACCATAAGTACTGTACTCAATTACTGCCCTTCAACCTTTCAGTTGTAAGAGAGGGGTAGGAAGGCTCAGTGTGGGACTGTATTCTCATTACTTTGGTTTAAATGAATGCATAAGTTAACCCAAAATACAAAGGCTTCAAATAAACATTTTCTTTTGCTCACAGATTCTGTGGGTCTGGAATTCAGGTGGGGACACAGCAGATAAGGCCTATCTCTGCTCCATGACCTGTGGGGCATCAGGTGGGAAGGCACCGCAGTTGGAAGACCTGACTACAAGAGGCTGGATTTGCATGAAGGTGCCTTCACTCCCATGTCCAGCATTTGACACAGGCTCTATACTGAGACCTTTGCTGGAGCTACTGACTGTAGCACCGAAACATGGCCTCTCCCTACAGTCTGGGCTCAGACTTCTTACCCTGCAGCTCAGGGATCCCAAAAACAGCATTCAGCAAATAAAGGAGGCAGCTGCAACATCTTTTCTGACCTGGCCTCAGAATTCAAACATCATTTCCATCACTCTATTGGTTACATGTTGAATTACAAACCCACTCAGGTTCACAGTGAGGGTGGAAAGACCCCACCTTTCCATGGATTGAATATCAAAGGATTTGTGGACATGTTCTAAAAACACCCCAGGAGAGTCTTAAAGACCCTAAGATCTGGGATCCCTGGGTGGCGCAGCGGTTTGGCGCCTGCCTTTGGCCCAGGGCACGATCCTGGAGACCCGGGATCGAATCCCACGTCGGGCTCCCGGTGCATGGAGCCTGCTTCTCCCTCTGCCTGTGTCTCTGCCTCTCTCTCTCATTCTGTGTGACTATCATAAATAAATAAAAATTAAAAAAAATTAAAAAAAAAAAGACCCTAAGATCTGATGCAAGGGACAAGACACCCAGAAACAGACAAGGAGTAGCACTGCAGAGTTCTCAGGCTTCTCCCAGCTGTACCTCCAGGCAACTGCGCTGCAACAGAAGGGAACTCAATCATCTCCACGGCAACCACCTCCTGAAGGAAGGAGGCAAGAGGGGGGACAGAGGCAGACTCTCCTAGCCCTCCCCCATCCTTCTGATACTACCTTCTTGGCCCTGAGAGCTAGTCCCACAACCAACCCCTACCCCAGTTTCGTTTAGGACTTTGCCCAAACTAAGAAAACCTTTCTTCCTGAGCTGGACCTTTCTCAGAGAAGGTGTGGGACACAGAAAATCCCCTTCACCTCATCAGTCTGAGCTGATGTCTGTCAGCCTTCCTTCCAGATTCCTGGGAATGATTGGTCAAATCCTGGTCAGGTACTTATCTCTGGACCAATCAGCTGCACTCAGGAACAGGGTGTGAACCTGGTTCATTTCTCGGTTCACCTGTGAATGAGGAGAGGTAAGATTCCCAGAAACCTGGGGAAGGGAACAACCCAATAGATAAGCATTCTCTCCGGGTGACTCTGAGCCCTCAAGCTTCACAGAAATAAAACTTAGAGGAAAGAAAAAGTGGGAAATGGGCAGACTTCTGGATTTGGCCGTATATTCCGGACACTCCCCTTGGGGTGGATGAGATTGGATTATGTCCTAAGAGCAACAGGCATCCCGGCTATTTCTCTACCTAGCAGCCAGGTGCAGCTAGTGAGGTGGTCTTCTCATCACATAACCATCCTTGCTGAGGTTCATCTTTCCCAATGCCTTCCAATACTATCTATGTGGGCAGGAGGGTCAATCATCTAGCAGGGTGTACTGGGAGGTGCCACCTGAGCAAACTTCCTTCCCTGAGAATGGATCCAGCCACAAGAATTCTGAAGGATTCAGATTGATTGGCTTTAATGTGGTAAGTGAACTGGATGCAGGTTGTAGTGGGCAAAGGTGGTAGACCAGTTAGGATCCTGCAGCGGGAGCCCAGGCAGCTTCAGCCGCGGTGAAGACTGTGAACATATAGAGAAGCTGAAGGACTTGAGACTTTTAACAGATAAGAGCAGCATGCTTGGCAAAGGGAGGAGGCAAGAGTGACTCCCAGATACTGGCCTGCACAACTGAATGTGTGATGGATATGATCCACAGGGACTAGCAACACTGGATTAGGGCCAGGTTTGGGGAGGAAGATCATGAGTTCAGTTTGGACATATTGAGGTTGAGGTGCTTCTCAATGTCTGGAAGTTGATACACAGCAGCAGGCAGTTGGGTATGGGCACCCTCAGAGGAGAGGGTGGGCTGGAGGTGTGTGAGCTAACTCCCACCCCACGCAGTGCTCCCACCCAACCAGAATTTGTGTCACAGCCTCTTGACTGCCCTGCTGAACTCCAATGGCCTCCTCCATTCCGCTGACACACCAACTGCAGGGAATGTTCCAAAATGGCACTCCCCAGATTGAAACCTTTCATTGATCTTATGATAAAAATTTCCCAGCAAGGTATATGTACCTGGTGTTCCCCTGGCTACATGTTGTGTGGACACAACAGAAGGCCAGATAATAACCTGCCGCTGGCATAAATGAGCAGGACTCAGTAGGGCACCATTCTAAAATCTCTATTCTTAACTCGCCACCTGCCGCAAACCTGCTGTGTAAGATCTTCCTTCTGTACGTCTGGATTATATTACAATCTGTAGATTTCTTTTACATTTTCATTGAAATTGAAGATGCATATAGAAAAGTACACATAGTAGTATACGCTCAGTGAATTTTCACAAACTGAATATATCTGCATAATTAGCATCTAAGATCCTATAGGTTTCTGTGTCACTTTGGCTGTTAGAACAATGATAATTTTAGATATTAAGAGATCTAACCTAGGATCAAATGTCCATTTCTCATCCAGTTCAAATTTTACTCTTTCCCCCAACTGAGGCCCAACTAAGACTCAGAAACTCGGTAAACTTCTTGTCCCAAGAAGCCTCCTACCATGCTTCCTGACCAACACAGGGCAGGCTTGATTCTGTTGCTCCATCAGTGTGTAACTGAAGGAGAGGCTGGCCCCTCCTTCTGGAGAAGTGCCCCAAGTCTTTACAAATGGTTCTTTCAAAATCACCTAACTGGGCCACACGGGGCCACCAACTCCTCAAAAAAAAAAAAAATGACTGTACAGTTTCTTCCCAGATGATCCTTTCCTTCTGTTAAATGTATACCAGAAGAGAAGAACTAAGACTGATAAATGCAAAAGAAATGCCAGAATTAAAATATCACCATTTTGGAATCCCTAATAAAATAATGGCTCCAGGTGGTGACCATGGCCAGCAAGGAAAGTCATTGGGTGAGGGGCCAGTGGGATACACTCCGGCAGAGGGATCAAGCTGGTCACAGCCGAACCCAGTGATGATGAATCTCAGCATCGTCCAAAGTGATTCAACCAAATACTATGTTCCTTCTGATATGATGCGAGAGAAAAACCACAGCACCATCTGTAAGCATTCTTATCAAAAAATAGAAAAAGAAAATTGGACTCAAATCTAACCAAACCTCAGATCTACTACCAGCTTACAGACACACACTAAACCACATTGTAAGAACACCATCTGCCTAATCCAGTTTGTGGGAAATTATACAGAACAGATGACTCAATTTCCCAAGAAATATAAAGGCACAAGAGGTGTGATTTAAAAGGGATGGTGACAGAGAGCTTTTTTGGGTCGGGAGTGGGGGTGAAGAAATTGTTCTATAACCTGATTGTGGTAGGAATCACATGAATCTACACATGTGTGAAAACAGAATTGCACACCAAAAAAATCAATTTTACCATATGATAATTTACTTTTTAAAAGATTATTTATTTATTTGAGAGAGAGCAAGCAAGCAGGGGGAGGAAGAGGGACAAGCAGACTCCATGCTGAGCGTGAAGCCCGAAGCAGGGTTCAATCTCACTAGCCCGAGATCATGGCCTGAGCCAAAACTAAGAGTTAGACACTTCACTGACTGAGCCACCTAGGTGCCCCTACCCCATATGATAATTTTTTTAAAAAATCAGTAATATGAAAGGTTACAAAAGAGACTATGGAGAACTACTAGAGATTAACAGGAGAGAGAGGTCAACTGAATACAATGTGATTCAAAGAAACCAACTTTTAAAAAGACCTTTTTAAAAACTGGGGAAAACGTGAATGTGTACTGACTAGTAAAGATTATGATGCTATTATATGGCACATTGTGATCAATGAGATGCTGATAATAATATGGCAGCTGTTTTCTAAAGTATTTATCAGTAAGAGAGATGTACTAAAATATTTAAAGGTGAACTGATATGATGTCTGAGATATGCCTTAAAATATTCCAGAAAAAATACATATAATATAGTAAATAAATAGTGGATGACAGAGTAAGAGGGGGTTTTGTCTCTTGTTCACTCTGTTCCCTCAGACATCTACCTATTGGGATGTGTGGCACATAGTGGATACTTAGCCAGCATTAGCTGAATGGATGAATAGCCCATTTGAATCATCACTCCTGTCACTGCCTGTTCTCCAAACTGCCACCACGCACACCTCTGCTGATGCTTCTACCTCTTAGCTCTCCTGTCACCCCTAATTCCTCTGGTACACAGCTCTGCCACTTGTTGGTGAACCCATGTCTAAAGCCATGCTCAGATAGAAGAAAAAAAGAAAAAACTCATTGTCTTCACTGGTATCATCTCCTCCCAAAGTCCAGTGTTCAAGTTCAATACAAGTTTTGCCTTTTTATTTTTTAAGATTTTATTTATTTGAGAGAGAGAGCAAGTGAGAGAGAAATACAGAGAGAGCGAGAGAGTGGGAGAGCATGAGCAGGGGTGGGGAGGGGCAGAGGCAGGAGCAGACTGCCCACTAAGCAGGGAGCCTGACATGACGTGAGCCAAAGGCAGATGCTTAAGCAACTAAGCCACCTGGTGCCCCCTAAACTCCCCTCTTTAGACTCCCCTGACTCTTCCATCTTTGTACTGTGAGACCTCAATTAGAATTCTTCTGCATTTTATTTTTGTTGTCACTACAGGGCTGCTACCCCCAGTAGACAATGGGTCATGACAATAATAGTACCATTACACACTAATCCAATAGTCACTAGTCCAGTCATTTCACATATACTGACCTTTAATCCTCAAAAAAATCATTGTGTAGGTATATTATTTTTCCAGTTTGACAAAGGAAGAAATTGAAGCACAAAGGAGATGAAATAACTTACCTAAAGTCACACATCTAGTAATGGTAGAACAAAAGCAGGTGGTCTGGATCCAGTCTGCATTTTTTTTATAACTATCCCAAGATTGCTCTTTAGTACAATTTTCTCCAAACTGCTTTTTGTGATGTAATTGTTTCAAATCCAAGTCCCTATACATCCCTTTATTATGTTTTTTGTAAATTTTTAAAAGTAATCTCTACACCCGATGTGGGGCTCAAATTTACAACCCTGAGATCAAGAGTCACATGTTCTACTGACTGAGCCAGCCAGGTGCCCCTCTTGTCATCTGCTGATTGACGTGTGTCCCTGGTGTGGAGGCAGTCATAGTCCACCCTGTCTTACGTGGCTATCTTCTGCCACCAGAAGACCAGTGCTCACACCTGCATGTTCCTTTATCCTAAAGGACTCTGTAATGGCCAATGACACTGTAAGAAATATGTAGTGAATAATCTCTGATCCCATTAAATACTTTTATCTCCTACATCAAGGTAGCATCTGCTTCTCTCCAACCTGAAACTCTCCCTAAACTGCAGCCTTGTATCTCCAACTGCCTACTTGACATTTACATTTGGATCTCAAAACAACAGTTGTTGATGATCCCCCCCAAAATGTGATCAGAGAGGGGCACCTGCGTGGCTCAGCCAGTTAAGTGGCTAATTCCTGAATTCAGCTCAGGTCACCATCTCATAGAATTTCTTTGACTACTGTTTAAAATTGCTGCCCTGTTCTTTGAAACTTTGCTATCCCTTTCCCTTCTCTATGTCTCTCCATACTATGCATTTCATATTTTATCATTTGTTAACGTCTTTCTCTCCTCACCAATGTAAGAGCTCCATATAGCAGGGACTTAGTCTTGTTTTTACTGCTATATCCTCAGTGTGTAAAATAGGACTGGCACGTGGCACATAGGGGCATGAAGTGCATAGCATGGACTCAATCATAGATCGAGCCCCGTCTTGGGCTCCATGCTGAGCAGGGAATCTGCTTGAGATTCTCCCTTTCCCTCTGCTCCTCCCCCCTAGCACAATCAATCAATCAATCAATGATTAGAAAGACTGCCAAGTTGTAGCTGGACACATGGACACCCATCAGCCTCCCTTGTGGGGAGCTGTGGTCACGTGGCAGAGTCCAGCTCCTGACAACGATCTTACACAGTGTCTCTTACAAGAGCATTGCATGCTTAACCATGACCTCTGTTGGCTCTAGTGTGAAGCTTCCCATTTGTATTTATCTACAGAACACATTTCAAGTTTTAATAAATTCACGAAATGACCACAGGATTCAAGATAGGTACTAAATGGTTAAATTTCAAAAGGAAAAAAAAAGAATAAAAGGCTAAAAGAAAGGAAGGGGTGAATGAACAAACACAGGAAGGAAAAAAGAGAGGGAGGAGGAAGGGAGAGATAAGGAGGGATAGAAGGAGGAAGGAAAGAGGGAAAACTCGTCTGAAAATTCAAGAGATGACCAAATCTGACAATTAAAATCTATAAAATATTGTGTGAAATATTTAAAAACACCTAAATAAATGAAGACATATATCATGTTGATTTTTCAGAAGACTCAGTATAGTGATGTCAATCCTTCCTAAATTGATCTATAGATTAACACAATGCCAATAAGTACCAGACAGCTATTTTGTCGAACTAGACAGTCTGAATCTCAAATTTAAAGAGAAAAGCAAAGCATCTAGAATATTCAAAACAATCTGAAAAAATAAGAGCAAAGTTGGAGGACATATACTACCTTTCAAGACTTACTATAGAACTACCTAAACATAGAGTTAATCTACTCTATTATTACATATTAACATAAGTTAATATATGAAATGGCAATATATATCACTAGCAATGTAACATTGGCATAAGGATAGACATATAAATCCATGGAGTAGAATCCAGAAATAGACCCACACATATATAGTCAATTGATCATCAACAAAGTCTCCAAGTTAATATATAAGTTTTCTCAACAAAAGGTGCTGTAATAGGGATACCTGGGGGGCTCAGTGGTTGAGCATCTGCCTTTGGCTCGGGGCATGATCCCAGCTTCCTGGAATCCAGTCCCACATGGGGCTCCCTGCAGGGAGCCTGCTTCTCCCTCTGCCCGTGTCTCTTCCTCTCTGTGTGTCTCTCATGAATAAATAAAGTCTTTTTTTAAAAGGTGCTGGAACTGTTGGGGATTTACCCCAAAGATTCAGTGCAATGGAATGCCAGGACACCTGCACCCCGATGTTTCTAGCAGCAATGTCCACAATAGCCAAACTGTGGAAGGAGCCTCGGTGTCCATCGAAAGATGAATGGATAAAGAAGATGTGGTCTATGTATACAATGGAATATTACTCAGCCATTAGAAACGACAAATACCCACCATTTGCTTCAACGTGGATGGAACTGGAGGGTATTATGCTGAGTGAAGTAAGTCAATCGGAGAAGGACAAACAGTGTATGTTCTCATTCATTTGAGGAATATAAATAATAGTGAAAGGGAATATAAGGGAAGGGAGAAGAAATGTGTGGGAAATATCAGAAAGGGAGACAGAACATAAAGACTCCTAATTCTGGGAAACGAACTAGGGGTGGTGGAAGGGGAGGAGGGCGGGGGGTGGGGGTGAGTGGGTGACGGGCACTGAGGGGGACACTTGACAGGATGAGCACTGGGTGTTATTCTGTATGTTGGTAAATTGAACACCAATAAAATAAATAAATAAATAAAAGGTGCTGGAATAACTGGATATTTATATACAAAAGAGTGGATCACAACTCTTACCTGATACCACATGCAAAGATAATTCAAAGTAAATGACAAACCTCAATGTAAGAGTTGAAACTATAATACTTTTACACAAAAATTTGAGATAAAAATTTTAAAACTTTGATTTGGGTGAAGTATTCATGGGAGAAAAAAATATATCAACTATAAGAAAAAAATTCATAAACCAGAAATCATCAAAATTGAAAACCCGCTCTCTTCAAAAGACACTATTAAGACAATGAAAAGCCAAGCCAAAGACTGGGAGAAAATATTTGTAAAACATGTATCTAATAAAAGAATTGTCTCCAGGGCAGCCTGGTGGCTCAACAGTTTAGAGCCACCTTCAGCCCAGGCCTGATCCTGGAGACCCAGGATCGAGTCCCACTTTGGGCTCCCTGCATGGAGCCTGCTTCTCCCTCTGCCTGTGTCTCTGCCTCTCTCTGTGTGTGTATTCTCATGAATGAATAAATAAATAAAATATTTTTTTAAATTTTTATTTATTTATGATAGTCACAGAGAGAGAGAGAGAGAGAGAGCACAGAAAGAGAGAGAGAGAGGCAGAGACATAGGCAGAGGGAGAAGCAGGCTCCATGCACCGGGAGCCTGACGTGGGACTCGATCCCGGGTCTCCAGGATCGCACGCTGGGCCAAAGGCAGGCGCCAAACCGCTGCGCCACCCAGGGATCCCAATAAATAAAATCTTAAAAATAAATAAATAAATTCACCTAAGTCAAAAACTAGGAATCAATGCTGCAGAGAATGGTCAAGTTCTGATGCTGCTGTCTTGACTGCTTTATCTGCAGCTTGTTTCCCTTTAAAAAAAAGAAAAAAGAATTGTCTCCAGATAATATAAAGAACTTTTACAACTCCATAATAACAAGGCAAACAACTCAATAAAACAAAATGGGCCAAATATTTTAATAGACCCATTACCAAAGAAGATCTATGATTGGCAAATGAGCACATGAAAAGATGTTCAACATCATCAGTCACCAGGGAAATGCAAATTAAAACCAGAATGACTAAAACTTAAAAGCCTGTCAATACCAAATGTTGGTGAGGATGGACAGCAACTGGGGCATTGCTGGTAGGAAAGGAAAAATGGCAGAACTACTTTGGAAAAGAGTTTGACAGTTTCTTGTAAAGTTAAACATACAATTACCATATGACTCAGCAATTCCACCCCAAGGTGTTTAGCCCGAGAAATGAAAACAGAAGCCCACGCAAAGACCTAATAATGTATGTTAATAAAAGCAGTAAATCATGTTGAAAGCAGCATTATCGGGATGCCTGGGTGGCTCAGTGGTTGAGCGTCTGCCTTTGGCTCAGGGCGCGATCCCAGGTCTGGTGATGGAGTCCCACATCAGGCTCCCTGCAAGGAGCCTGCTTCTCTCTCTGCCTATGTCTCTGCCTCTCTCTCTCATGAGTAAATAAATAAATCTTTTAAAAAGCAGCATTTTCCACAAAGTCAAAAACTGGAAATGATCCAAATGTGCACCAACAGATAATCAGATAAACAAATTGTGGTATTTGTATACAATGGGATATTTCTCCACAAAAAAATAAGAGGAATGACCTAAAAATGAAATAGAAATAGATACACTTTTCCCTGTTCTTCCCACCAAGTACAGCTAAAAACTACAAACATTATCTAGAACACACACATAAAAAGACTCCAAAAGGTAGGGAATAAAAAAAAAGATAGAGATAAGATAAGATAGGCTGGCTATCTCAGAAATGAAATGGTAGTGAGTTCCCAGGGTTTTTGCCTCATATGTCTGGGCTGGATGCTGGAGAAGCTGCCAACCTGGGAACACTAATAGGTACAAACAAAAAAATCCCCAAGAAATTTCTCTGGCCAACAGAAGAAGAATGGGGCCAACGAGCAAGACAGAAAACTTTTAGACACAATTTCTCTATGCCAGCCAATCACCAGGAAAAAGACCACAGCCCTATCACCAACCCCATCAGCAAATGCTGAATGGACAGCCCCAAGTTCTACTCTTGTCTGGCTATAATGAGACACCTCTAACATTCCCCTGCTGGTATTGGTATCAGAAAAAAATTTGGTGGAGAACCAGGACTTTCATCTCTACTTAGTGTTGATAAGGTTGCCCTTTCAAAACATCAGGGGAGACCATGTGGGGATCCTAGACTTCCATCCCCAACCAGTGATAACAAGGTGCCAATCCCGCCCCACCAAGTCAGAAGAGGCCAACTGGATTGGCAGAATGGATTAAAACACATGCCCCAAGAGCACTCTGTTGAGTGAAAAACAGCCAATCTCAAAAGGTTACATGCTGGGGATCCCTGGGTGGCGCAGCGGTTTGGCGCCTGCCCTGGGCCCGGGGCGCGATCCTGGAGACCCGGGATCGAATCCCACGTCGGGGTCCCGGTGCATGGAGCCTGCTTCTCCCTCTGCCTGTGTCTCTGCCTCTCTCTCTCTCTCTGTGACTATCATAAATAAATAAAAAAAAAATAAAAAAAAAGATTCAAAAGGTTACATGCGATATGATTCCATTTATATAACAATCTAGAAATGACAAAATTATAGAGATGGTGAACAGATTAGTAATTGCCAGTGGTTAGTGATGGTGAAAGGAAAGTATGAAACCAAGGAGAGCTTTGGAGTAATGGAAGAGCTCTGCAGCTTACTTGCAATGGTAGCCTCAAATCTACACGTGATAGAATGACACAGAGCTATATAGACTCCTTGTACCAGCATCAATTTTCTTTGTGAAACTGTCCTCTAGTTAACATTAATATGTACATGGGACCTCTTTGTCCTGTTTTTGCAATTTCCTGTGAATCTATAAATATTTCAAACTAAAAAGCTTTTTTTAAAGAAATGAACAACTGATACCTATAATAAAGTGGATAAATCACAAAGACATTACACTGAGTGGCTACAAAAAAAGTATATGAGGGGCACCTGGGCAGCTCAGTGGTTGAGCGTCTTGCCTTCGACTCAGGTCATGATCCTGGGGTCCTGGGACCGAATCCTGCATCCCGCAGGGAGCCTGCTTCTTCCTCTGCCTCTTTCTGTGTCTCTCATGAATAGATAAATAAAATCTTTTAAAAAGAGAGTATATGATATATGATTCCATTTACATATAACCCTAGATAAGACAAATCTAATCTATGGTGACAGAAAGCAAACCAGTTGTTGCCTAGGGCCAGGGAGGTTGACTGGTATGGGGCACAAAGAAACATTTTGGGGTTAATGAAAATATTCCATGTATTTATGTGGTCATAGACACAAGAATGTATAAATCTGTCAAAACGCATGGGAATGTACAATACATACATTTTATTGTACATAAACTATACCTCACCAAAGTTGATGTAAAATTACTTCACAAGAAAACAAAAAAAAATCCCTAGTCACATAATTTTATGAAGAAAAATATTCTAACATACAGTAAAATATTTAATTGCTCACAGGTTGGCACAGTTTTTAAGTTACTTTTTCTTGGACGCAGACCACAGATGCCCCTGTACCCCAGTTCAGAAACTGTGCCCCTGCCTTACCCCTTGCATTATTCAGGATTCTTTGTTCACATGTAACAGAAATTCAATTCAAAGTGGCTTTAAAAAAAAAGACATTTATTGGTATCTATAATTTAAAAAGTCAGAAGTAGTCTGACCTCAGATGTGGCGGGATCAAAGGGGTTAAAACACTATCATCAGGATTCGGTCCTTCTTCTCCATGACCCAGCTTTCCTTTCCTCTATGTCGGCTTTATTCTCTGACAGAGTTCCTCCAAGTGGAAGGCACTGGGGTCAACAGGACTAGAGTCTACAAGGTTGGCAGCCACGGTGAAAACACAAAGACTTCATTCCTCCCGTTTCCACCAAAGTCTCAGAAGTAGGCTTCATTGGCTCTGGTGAGCCAGTCTTGGGCCAAGTGTCCCCCTCTTGACCAACCACATGTCCCAGAGGACATGGTACTATCACTGACTGGTATTCAATGGCTTGGTTACCAGTAGACAAGGAACAAAACCATTAGGCACCCTGGGATTCAACAACTATCTACATTCTAGTAAAAGCAACAAGAGTCTGAAAACAAAGCAAAAAAACAAACAAGCAAACACACACATTTCTGACAGACTGAGCAGGTTTTCAGATTTGTTCTCCTCTGGAAAAGGATAACAAGTACTGACACATTAAACTTAATAAGCTTCTTTGAAGAGTCTGGAGTTATGAGTTCATACATGTAAAAAGCACGTAGATGAGTGTCTGGCCCAAGGTAAGTACTGTGGAACTGTTAGCTAACATCACAGAAGCATCCTGGAGGAGGAAAAAGAACATATCCTAACAGGCATGCTGGAGGTGAAGAATTGTTTAATCTAAATATTCAAAGAAATGTAACCCAATTTTGTAACAAACTGGTGAAGCAGGATATATTGGTTAAACTTCTTTTGCTTCTTTGATTCATAATTTGAGAATCATGAGACTATTTCAAAATTATCTTTTCAGGGGCACCTGAGTGGCTCAGTGGTTGAGCATCTGCCTTCAGCTCAGGGTGTGATACTGGGGTCCTGGGATCGAGTCCCACATTGGGCTCCCTTGCAGGGAGCCTGCTTCTCCCTCTGCCTGTATCTCTGGCTCTCTCATGAATAAATAAATAAAATATTTTTAAAAATTATCTTTTCAATCCCCAATACAAGGGGAGTTGATAAGGAATAAATCAATACCAATACCCAATGCTGATTACAAGTTGGCAGGCTGATAGAAACTAGAGTCTACCTTCTGCACCAAACTTTAACCATAGACACAATAGGAAATATAGGTAAATGAATACCTATGCTCGAAAATTAGAAAGTGAATGGTTGGTAGGAAAGAGAGGGAGAACTTGCTAAAATACAGAAGACATACTAGATTTAAAGGGAAAACCAGCCTAGAACATCAGCAGGAATACAGAAAAAGAATTATGTTCCTTTCCCCCAGGAGGAAACAAGACCAATGCCCTGAGGTGTGGGAGCTGTGTGGAAGCCATCCATAGGGAATATGGAGCAATCACACTCTGAGCTTCGCCAGCAGCACATCCACCAACTTCCAACTTTCAGTGGAAGCAAACAGAGCGCAACTCTGACAGTGACACCAGCCCTTCTCCCCAACTGAGCTGTGAAAAACAGTACAGCACACAATCTAATAGATAACATCAACTGTGAAGAAGAGTATGCAAAAAAAGAATTAGGAGGCAGTTGAGATGTTTCTAACGCCCTAAGAGTGATGTACACTCAAAAACTGGAAGAGCTTACTGAACTCTAACTCCGAAACACTATATGTTAATTAAATGAATTTAAATAAAATAAAATAATTTTTTTAACTGCAAGAACTTAAACCTAGTGAAACAGAATTAATAAAGTATCAGAATAGGACTTTAAGTAAAATAATACCCTCCGAGTCATAAAGGTAGGTAGTGTAATCATGAAACAGGAGCTGGAAGTTATTAAATGGAGCAATTAGAGAAGGAGGGCATGAGAAAGTGGAATTGTTGAGATTACAACTCAGTGGCAGAATGGACACACCTAAAGAGCGAATTTGTGAGTTGGAAGACTCAGCCAAGGAATTCTCTCAAAGTACGAAACACAGAAATATCACTTTTATTGTAAAGCAAAGAAGAAATATGGAGAATAAATCCAGAAGTTCTAACATTCATACAAAATTTCAAGAAGCAGAGATGAAGGAGAAAAAAATGGAAGGGTAGCATTAAAGAAAAAGAAATGATCTTGCAAGTAATCATGAAGGACTGGAGCTCTTTCCTCTTTGTGCATTCCTTTCTCCACCAAAATTGGAGTAAGGGCTTTTTAATTAATTAATTTTTTATTTTATTTTTTATTTTTTTACTTATGATAGAGAGAGAGCGAGAGAGAGAGAGAGGCAGAGACACAGGCAGAGGGAGAAGCAGGCTCCATGCACTGGGAGCCTGACGTGGGATTCGATCCCGGGTCTCCAGGATCACGCCCTGGGCCAAAGGCAGGCGCCAAACCGCTGCACCACCCAGGGATCCCCGGTAAGGGCTTTTTAAAAAAGCATAATTACAAAAGGAATTGGAGATTGTTGGTTTGCAAACTGGCCTTGTGTGCAGAGAGGGCAAGGAAAGAGTCAAATCACTCTAGATTGCCACATGGCAGTTTTAATAAGCAAGGGAACTTACTTATGAGGCTTGTCTGGGGTGGCTGCAAGACGAGCAGCTCTCCACACCTTCCTGCCAATCTTAAAAGTTCTAAAGAAGCCATAGATGGGCTCAGTCACACATATCATCCAGATGGTCTCCACACACATTGTTTTCGGTGTCCTTGAAAATGGTTCCCACCATGGGAGTACTGGGAAGAGCACAGATTCCAGGCCTGGGGGCGGGGGTGGGGGCGGGGGGAGGCAGGGCGAGGAGCCTCCAATGCCTGAGTGCAGCTCTCAGGTGAACTGCGATCATGTCTTCTTGACCACTCTCCCAACAGAGATGATGCAAGGGTAGATAAGAGATGACATCTATAAATTTGGAAGCTGAAAGCAGGTGGAAAAGTGGCCATGAATTTACACACTAGAGAAAGTTAAAAGTCAAATGTCTATAGGGATGTGGGTGGGCCAGTCCACACAGATCCCCCAGAAAGCCTCAGGAACTGGAATACCAATGAACCTTGCAGTTAGGGCTGTAGGCGAGACCGAGCAGAGTACAACTGCTTGAAAATCTGAGTGAGGGGATCCCTGGGTGGCGCAGCGGTTTGGCGCCTGCCTTTGGCCCAGGGCGCGATCCTGGAGACCCGGGATCGAATCCCACATTGGGCTCCCGGTGCATGGAGCCTGCTTCTCCCTCTGCCTGTGTCTCTGCCTCTCTCTCTCTCTGTGACTATCATAAATAAATAAATAAAATTTAAAAAAAAATCTGAGTGAGAAGCAAGCAAATGGCCCCCATAGTCTTTTATCATCCCACTCAGGCAATTCTCTCTCCTTCTCCCCAAAAGAAGACTAAAAACTCATCCTCTTATAGGGAAGGGGAATCTGGGTTCAGGGCATCAAGTGGGTGTGCCCTACTGAAAACAGAAAATCTAAGTGAAAGTCAACATGCCAAAAGGTGAGACCCCTGTCCTCTTTCTCCAAATGCTGCCAAGAATGCTGATGGCTTACATACCCCAAACAGGAAACTGGAATGTTACTCTCTGGAGAAACGAAGTATCCTACTAAGAAATGCCTACAAATAATGATACTGAAGGTCCCACACCAATGGGTTGGTCTCTGCTCTTTCCTTTGAAAGCCCCACAACAGGTACAATCACTTTAAGTGCCTCAGTCTTAAATATGAAGAGAAAGCCAAAGATCACCAGACATTTACAGAGAAAAAGGGACCAAAAACGAACAAACAGACAAAAAACAAAACCAAAAAACCCCACAGGAACAGTGCAGGAATAGGGTTTTTTCAACTCTAATTATCATGAATTAATTTCAATTATAATTATCATGTTCAGAAATATTAGAGGAGACTTAACATCCTTGAAACAAGAGCAGGGTTGGGTATTTTTTTAAGTTTTTATTTAAATTTCAGTTAACATACAGTGTAATATTAGTGCCAAGTGTACACTATAACAATTTGACTCTTCCATACACCATCTGGCATCCATCACAAGTGCACTCCTGAATCCCCATCACCTATTTCACCCATCCTCCCCCTTACCTCTCCCATGGTAACCATCAGTTTGTTCCTTTTCTTGTTTCTTAAATTCCACATATGAGTGAAATCATGTGGTATTTGTCTTTCTCTGACTTACTTAGCATAATACTCTCTAGCTCCATCCATGTCATTACAAGACTTCCTTCTTTTATGGCTGAATAATATTCCATTGCATCTATACCATATCTTCTTCACCCATTCATCAGTCGATAGACATCTGTGTCCATAATTTGCTATTGCAAGTGATGCTGTATAAACATCAGCATGCATGTACCCATTTAAATCAGTGTTTTTGTATTCTTTGGGTAAATACCTAGTAGTGCAATTGTTGGATCCTAAGGTAGTTCTACTTTCAACTTTTTGAGGACCCTCCATACTGTTTTCCACAGTGGCTGCACCCACGTGCATTCCCACCAACAGTGCACAAAGGCTCCTTTTTTCTCCACATCCTCACCAACACCTGTTGTTCCTTGTGTTGTTGATTTTTGCCATTCTGACTGGTGTGAGGGGATATCTCATTGTGATTTTAATTTGCATTGCCTTGATGATGAGTGACGTTGAGCATCTTTTCGTGGGTCTGTTGGCCACCTGCACTTCTTCTTTGGGAAAATGTCTATTCATGTCTCATCCTTATTTTTTAATTAGATTATTCATATTTTGGTGTTGAGGTTTATAAGCTCTTTATGTGTTTTGGGTACTAGCCCTTTATCAGATATGCCACTTGTAAATATCTTCTCCCATTATGTAGGCTGCCTCTTAGTTTTGTTGTTTCCTTCACTGTGCAGAAGCTTTTTATTTTGATGAAATCCCAATGGCTTATTTTTGCTTTTGTTTCCCTTGCCTCAAGAGATCTATCTAGAAAGAAGTTGCTACAGCCAATATTAAAAAAAAAATACTGCCTGTGTTCTCTTCTAGAATTTTTATGGTTTCATGTCCCACAGTTAGGTCTTTAATCCATTTTGAATATATTGTTATGTATGGTGTAAGAAAGTGGTCCAGTTTCATTCTTCTGCATGTTGCTGTCATGTTTTTCCAACATAATTTGTTGAAAAGACTGCCTTTTTTCTATTGGATGTTCTTTCCTGCTTTGTCCAAGATTAGTTAACCATATATTTGTGGGTCCATTTCTGGGCTTTTTATTCTGCTCCATCTATCTGTGTGTCTATTTTTGTGCCAGGACCAAACTGTTTTGATGACTATAGCTTTGTAGTATATCTTGAAGTCTGGAATTGTGATACCTCTAGTTTTGCTTTTCTTTATCAAGGTTGCTTTAGCTATGCAGAGTCTTTTGTGGCTCCATACAAATCTTAGGATTGTTTTTCCTAGCTCTGCAAAAAATGCTGGTGGTATTCTGATATGGATTACACTAAATCTGTAGATTGCTTTGGGTAGTAGAGACATTTCAACACTACTTGTTCTTCCAATCCACGAGCATAGAATGCCTTTCCATTTCTCTGTGTCATCTTTAATTTCTTTCATCAGTGTTTTATAGTTTCCAGAGTACAGGTCTTTCACCTCTTTGGCTAGGTTTACTCCTAGGATCATTGTTTTTGGTGGAGCAAAGTGTTTTTTAAAAGTAATGAAAAACAAAACAGAAAAGATTCAATAACAAATATTTTTAATTTAATAGAAAAAGTGAAGATGAAGTTGAGGAAATCTCTAACTAGTAGTGAAAAAGAGCTGGAAATTAGAAGAGGTAATATGTGGACTTTTTTTTTTTTTTAAAGTAGGCTCCACACCCAGCACAGAGCCCAGTATATGGACTATTAATCGGATGTTTAAGTTGCTGTATTTTGAGATTTCTTTGTTATTGAAATTAGCCTGTCCTTACACTAACAAAAATACCTTCAAAATTCTGAGGGAAGTTCATTTCCCATCCTGGATTCTAGGCCTAGACAAATTACCAATCAAGTGTGAGTTGAATAAAGACATTTTCAAATATGCAAGATCTCAAGAAATGTACCTCATAAGCATTCCTTAGAAAGCCACTGGAGCAAATGCTCATACCAGCCACTGGGTGCACAATAAATAAATATGTAAGTACTATCTCACTAACCATTTTTCCATATATTTTACTGATAAATCACCATATCTAACGTGGACCCATGAGTTCTGCAATACAGTTTAACCAAATCATTTATACAGATAGGGGGCCTGCAAAAAATTATTTGCTTGAGACCCTGCAGAGACAACCCTAATCAAAGCAATGGAGACTTTTACAAGTCTGATCACCTAGATATAACACTTTACAACACTGATCACCTAGATATAAGAATGAAGAGGTTATAAGTAAGCTTTGGGAAGGGATTCATTACAGGGATCAGGGCAGAAGGTGACACTGAAGAGTCAAAGAGAGAATGGGTGAGGAGAATATCAGTCAAGCCCATGACTGTTCTTGGGCTATTCCACTTGCTTGTTACATGTGTGACTTTGAGGACATTCCTTCCCCTCTTTGAGCCTTAGTGCTCTCATTTATGTAACAGAAGTAATGATATCTACTTCTCGAGTCTTGTAGAATTGCATACATTCATTTTCTTACTCTCATCAAACACACACACACACACACACACACACACACACACCACACACCACACACCCTGACTGCAGCCAATTGTTGCTTGGGATGCGGATGGCAATGTATGAATCTTAAGAGAGTCAGTCTTTGCTCTCTTCAATTTACAGACACTCATGGAAAAGACAACGGTACCTAAGAATTTAATCTTGAGAAATCAGTTATGTATGTGGCTAAAGTAGCAGATGGCCTATTATATACAAAACAGCTTGAAGAGCCGTCATGATTTCAGAAAGTCAGGAGGCAGGGCAGAGTCTGAAGAGGAGATAAGACTATGAGAAATACGTCGTTTTGCACCATAAGAAAAATATGGACTTTCCTCAAGTATGCCATTGCTGAGGGAGGGTGGAAGAGGGGAAAGGAGGTGAGAGGGCCTGCGAATAAACAGAAATAAGATACAGTAAGAATTTTCCACAACAAGGCACCTCTGGCTTGGGTATGGGGGGCGCTGGAGGTCAGGTCGGCCAGAGAGAACTTTCTGGTGGAAAGAATGACTGCAAAAAGTGTTTAGAATATAGACGGCTGATATTAAGTCTTACAAAATCTGGGCTTTATTTTAAATTTTGATATCTTGTTCAGCACATTTTTTTCTTTGCATTCATTCTGATTTTTTTAAATATTGCATTGAAATATTTTATATCTTGATTACTGAGTTTTGGGGGCCCCCTTAAATGTTGTGCCCAACTTACTCGCCTCACCGTAGTCCCTGCCCTGGCTCTTACCCTCTCAGACCTTCAATACGAGTCTGTTACATGGAACATCTGACATCACAGGAATGGAGACCATCAGGCAAGAATGAAAATTATCTGGAAATCAGTGTAAGAAATTTTAATAATGTACAATTACAAGATAAACACTAAAAATAAGAAAAAGATAAACAGTTTTGGATGGTTAGAGGGTGCTGGCAAGGATCCAAAAAAAGGACTGGAATTGCTGTATCCTCTGTGGTAGACCTCACATTCATTTTTCCTCTACCTTTTGTTTCTCCGAGATGGAGTGAAAGGTGCAAGATGCCGTGGGCATGATCCTCTAGTTCAGTCCTTAAAAGATAAACCAGGAGTCAGATGTTGGGTCTCAAACAGAGAGCAGCAGTTGGGGCTGGAGAGAGGGTCCAGGATTAACTTCTCAACCTCTTCAGAAATGCTGAGAAGAGGAAACCCGGGTGGCTCAGTGGTTGAGAGTCGGCCTTTGGCTCAGGGCATGATCCTGGGGTCCTGGGATTGAATTCCACAACAGGCTCCCCACAGGGAGCCTGCTTCTCCCTCTGCCTATATCTCTGCCTCTCTCTGTTTCTCATAAATAAATAAATAAAATCTTAAGAAAAAAGAAAGAAAGTAATGCTGAGAAGAGCCAGCTTTGGACCAAGTAAATCCAAGTAGCTTAAGAGATGTCAATCTCATGGAAGTGGGTCTAGGACGCCTACCCAGACACCATGTTTGCTTAAAATGCAAGTTGATAACACGTAAGAATTCAGCCTGGTGTCCACACCTATTCCACCACTGATGTTGGGGAGATAAGAGCAGGGAGGAGCTCATGTCAGCCTCCTGACAGAGTCTCAGGATCCCTGTTCCACTTATTAACAATCTGGATGATTGCAACCTTTTATTTTTCTTGTGTCTAACAACCAAGCAGTGAGTACTGCTGGGGAAATCACAGCCCTGAGCCATGTTTCTCTACCTTTCTCTCCTTTATCACCCCCTTACAGAACCCATAAGACATTGGTTTCTTAATTGTGTTCTGCCCCTACCACTTGAAATGTTAATACCTTAATATATCTGTTTACACATGTGGCTCTTGGGAAGGACACAAACCACTGTAATATCCGAAACCTTGCCCTGCCCCATCTAAGGACTCAGGATCTATTCTCAGGTCCTCCATGCCTTCCTGGATTTTATCTGCCCCCTCAGGGTCTTCCCTCATCACTTACACCCCCGTTCTCCTACACCTCAATATCTCCCTCTCACTGTCTTCCAGTCACCCGTCTCCAGCTATGGCCCTCTCTCTGTTGCCTTTGTGGCCTCCTTCCCGGCTGGATACACTACACTCTGATCTGCACCCTGCCTCCATCCCATCACAAAGAGCAGCATGTCCCAGGCTCCTACACACTCTCACCCAGCAATCCCACGTGGAAGAACTCTGACTAGCACTTGCCCGGCAGATGGCAGGACTAAATGCAGTGATTCACCACAACTGTTTCTACTCTGCTGATTTTCACATTGGAGGTTCATCAAGAAGTTGAAAACTTAAAAAAAAAATTTTTTTTAAGTTGAAAATAGAGCTACCCTGCGACCCAGGAATTGCACTACTGGGTATTTACCCCAAAGATACAAATGTAATGATCCGAAGGGGCACCTGCACTCCAGTGTTCACACCAGCCGTGTCCACAATAGCCAGACTGTGGGAGGAGCCACGATATCCACCAACAGATAAATGGATAAAGAATATGTAGGATATGCATACAATGCGATACTACTCAGTCATCAAAAAAAAAAAGAAAGAAATCTTATTATTTGCAATGACATGGATGGAACTAGAGGATACTATGCTGAGCGAAGTATGTCAATCAGGGAAAGATAATTACCATATGATTTCACTAGTGTGTGGAATTTAAGAAATAAAACAGAGGATCACAGGGGAAGAGAGGAAAAAATAAAGCAAGACAAAATCAGAGAGAGAGACAAACCATAAGAGACTCTTAATCACAGGAAACAAACAGGGTCGCTGGAGGGGAGGTAATGGGGGAATGGGCATGAAGGAGGGCACGGAATGTTATGAGCACTGGGTGTCATATAAGACTGATGAATCACTGACTTCTACCTCTGAAACCAAAAATATACTATATGTTAATTAACTGAATTTAAATAAAATTTTAAAATTAAAAAAATGTGTCCCCTGGTGTATTCCTCTGACTCACAAGGCTCAGCATTATTGTTTTCATTTTATTTGTTTTATTTTCTTCTTATTTTTGTGGGTCTTGTTATTCTAGTGGTCTTTTATTCTTTGCCCCTATTTCTTGGACTCTAATCCACAGAAATAAACCCACCAAGGGCATGAGAATGTAAGTACACATTTGCCCTTCGTAGCATTCATCACAGGAACACGGAGTACCACACAGCCGTTTAAAAGAATGCAGTGGTGGAATCACTACTGAACTCCAGAAGTTTCCATGAGCAACACCTCTTACTTAAGAAAAGCAAGCTGCACGAGAATGTATATGGTACGGCAAAGATATTTTTAAACAACCAAAACCAAACTGTTCTAGCAGTGTATTCATGATTGAAGAGGATTCTCTGAATGCACGGAAACTTGAGTGGACCTTTGGGGCTTACCTTGGGCATGTGTGCTAGGACTGAGGGCAGGGAGACCACAAAAGGGCAAAAACCTGGCAGGTTTTTTTCCCTCTGCACGGACACAGCTCCTTGAGAGCAAGCCATCTGGGCCCTTCTCCAGCACCCTTCTGAGGTCCCACAAAGGCTCTTCCTTCCCTGCCACACCCTTGCTGTCTCCCACCCCACCCCAGGACTCCCTGGGTATGCAGAACCGGTGGTGGAGGGGGAGGGGCTAAATTTGCCTACAGGGTCCAAGACACTGCCTGGAAGAAGAGACTGAGGTCTGAATTCTTTTGTACTTGTTCAATGTTAATCAAGTCCTCTGGGAGAGACTGAGAAGGTTCTGGTAGAGATCTACCAATAGGAGAGAACACCAGGGATCCCAAAAGAGGCCCTCTGTGACTAAAGTGGGTGCTCAAATGAGTAGGCTCAGCACCAAGGCCTGACAGTTTGAAAAGCTAAAATGAGAAGCTAAAGCTGGGGACACCTGGGGGGTTCAGTCAGTTGAGCATCTGCCTTCAGCTCAGGTCATGATCCCAGGGTCCTGGGATCAAGTTTTGCATCAAGCTCTCTGCTCAGCGGGGAGCCTGCTTCTCCCTCTCCCTCTGCTGCTCCTCCTTCTCATGCACTCTCTCTCTCTCTCTCAAATAAATAAATAAAATCTTAAAAACAAACAAAAAAGAGGCTCAAGCTGGACACGGCCCAGGCACAGCCCCCTCACACCAGAGTCACTTTTAGGGACATTGCCCAAGCCTGTGTAAACTAAGAGTTCGGAAGCCCAGGTGTATGTGACTACTGGTGGCCCCCGCCGGGGTCCCTGCAGCACTGGGAAAGAACCTTGTCAGATCTTGCAGGATGGTGTTCCTGCAGTCACACCAGCGAGTAAGGACCTCCTGCAAGGAGGGGCACGGGAGTCCTCAAGTGACTAACTGGAAAAACAGATGATATAATTTCTCCCCTGGAATCAGGTCCTGTGTTTACACAGTCTGAAGTTATATGGTTTACAATGCCGTACCTGTACGTCCAGTTGGTCATCAAGGAACAAAGAGAAAGGTGTCCAGCCCTGTGCCCAATCTGGCTCCAGATACCCGTGGGGCAGGGCACCCGCGTCATACCCTCCACACCCACTGCAGTTCCAGTTACACTGGCCCAGGGCAGAGGAAGGGGATGAAATTGTCTTATGTTTAGGAAAACAGTCATGAGCCTTTCTGGATCTGAAGCATAAGGGCCCATCCCCCTCACTCACAGGCCCTGAGGATGACTGGATGAGAAGAGCTTTACTGCCCTGCAAGGAGAGGTAATGGGAATGTGGGAGTCGGCTGTGGGCGCAGAGAACAGGGCCTGGGAGCTGAGAAGAAGGGGGCGAGGGCAGCCTTGGTGTGCTCATGTGGCAGCAGAGGACTTCCCTACGGCAAAGGGCCAGGCACAATCAAGCCCTGGCCCTTCTTGGCAGCATGCAGAAAAACAAAATGGTCATCCCAAGGAAACAAAGAAAAAATTCACGTAAGAGGTTGAATTCTCCCTACTGAAAATAAGACTTCCCTCCGGTTCCCCAGTTTGAAAGCATTTATGATGAAAAAAACTTGTCATTTTAAGTTCTTTCTCTGTCTCTTTGAAATGTGTGTAAATCTTTTGAGGAGCTAAACATGCCTCTTGTGGGCTTTATGATCCAAGAATGTCTTTCCCAAGGACCTGGGATCCGCCACTTTGAAATGTCAACATCAAAGAAGACAGCACCCCTCTTTCCCAGCTTCTGTGGGAGGCTGCAAGTCTAACTTAGGTGGGCTCCTTGCTCCGGGTTGCAAAACCACCTCCCATCATAAAGATACAAGAACTTTGTGTTTCTTATAATTAAGTCTAGTAATAACACCTATGGTTATCATTACCAGGTAAAGTGAGGACGAACGGTGTGTGACAAATGGTACCACTGAGCCTCTTACTTGAGGGCAGAGTTACTGCTTATCTTGAGAGCACGGTGCATGGGCTGCACCTCCTTGACTACATGGAAGGGTAAGATTTCTGTCTTGGCAGTCTCATAGTGAGTTGCCTGGGAGGCACATCACATGCTGGTTTAATGCTTCTTCAAAAATGAAGCTGTTTCGGGGATCCCTGGGTGGCTCAGTGGTTTAGTGCCTGCCTTTGGCCCAGGGCGCGATCCTGGAGTCCCGGGATTGAGTACCACATCAGGCTCCCGGCATGGAGCCTGCTTCTCCCTCCTCCTGTGTCTCTGCCTCTCTCTCTCTCTCTCTCTCTCTCTATCATGAGTGAATGAATGAATGAATGAATAAATAAATAAATAAATAA
The DNA here is from genome assembly GCF_905146905.1 of Nyctereutes procyonoides. Lineage (NCBI taxonomy): Eukaryota > Metazoa > Chordata > Mammalia > Carnivora > Canidae > Nyctereutes > Nyctereutes procyonoides. The sequence continues at coordinate 57,586,860 of NW_026575140.1, read as the reverse complement.
ATAAATAAATAAATAAATCTAAAATAAAATAACATAAAATAAAATAAAAAGGGGAACATCCCATCTTAAAAAAATGAAACTGTCTTTCTATCTGCTATCTTTGTGGAGAGGTTTTTCTGGGCTGGGGGTTTTTGTTTGTAATTATATTCCCCCCACCCTAACATAATGCAAGTGCTTAAAAAGGAAGAAGAAAAGAAGTGGGAGGAAGGTTCTAGAGGAGTAAGACCCCTAGTGGGAGGCTGGGGTCTTTGAAGGGACATGGAGAAACAGTGGGTGCCAGGGTGGGGTGGGGTGGGGTGGGGGTCGGAAGCAGAGGAACTTCTAGGAGCAATGCAGACATTCAATGGAAAATTGTTTACAGTCTGTAAATAACAGAATAATAGCAGATAAAACCTACTGGCATCATCTAAGTGTTGTAAACCTATTAATTAATCTAGCATATGCACTAACCGGGATTCTTCTCAATTATTCATTCCCTCCTCCGCCATATGACCCGCGGGGCACTAGACAGGGCGGCAAAGGTGTCACAGAACAGCAGGCAAGCAGGTTCAAGTATGGACTGATTTTGGAAATAGGTGTGAAACAAACTCTCTTATAGGCAAAAGTGACCTCTGAAAGGGTCTGTGTGGAAAAGGTCAGATCTGGCTACTACATAGGATGGGAATGTGAGCCACTTGACTGGGATATTACAGAACAGGGTGACCCCCAAACTGGAAGAACTGGGAACTGGCCAGTGGCAGGCACCTAGTCTTGAGCACAGAGTATTCGGGCAGGAGTGGGTTTAGAAATAAGAAGAGGAATGGCACCCTGTAAGGTTTAGAGGCCGTCTCGCAGGTCTAGAAGCCCTCTCGTCCCCAATTACCAACACGCCAAATCATTTTTGAGGGTCAGGCTCAAGAAAGCAGATTTCTTGCCCTGCCCTGACCCAGGCCCCCAGACATACCCAAATGGAACCAACACTTACAGTGACCTGGAGTAGGATCTAGACAGGGACCTGCAGGAAGTTTCCTCAGATTCTGGGAGTGGGGGCTGGGGGGGGGCAAGTCTGAGTCCAGAATCATCCTCCCAAGCCTTACTAGGTCCCTAACCAGCATGGGCCCCTGGTTACAGCTACGCAGGAAGTAGCTAGAGGGAGAGGTGGAGATAAGGACAACAGGGCTGATGAAAGAAATAGGACTTGATGCCTAATAAAAGCTGTTTACATATAATTATTTAGCAGAAAACAATTCTGGTAGCGGAAGAACGGGTCCAGGTCAGTGAGAGGACAAATTAAAAATTAATCTGGAACATTCTGTAGGGTGCAGGGTAAAGGGGCTGCACTCACCTAGAAAGGACAAAGGTCATGGGAACTGCCCTTCTATGTGGGTGCGTCCAGGACTCCATACTGTACCCTAACACCTCAGTCCCTAACATTTTTTGCACCTACTATGAAAGTGGGACAAAAGAAGCTTTCTCTGCCCTGCCCCTGAGGGCTGTCTCAGTTTCTGGAGTACCTAGGGTCCCAAAGCCAGCATGTGTGACACTGGGCTTTGAGCTGCTACTTTTTCTAGGCTTTAGGAAACCCCTGGTGATTTCCTGCAGGAGCCAAAGGCCTTCCTGGGGCACTGCGGGCCCAGCGTGCCAGACCAGCCTTCCCCAGGTGCCAGCCCAGAAAACAGGCGACTCCCTCATTTGGAAGACCCCCGTACTCCCTCTTCCTCCTGCTTTCCCAACAGCTTGGATCCTCATTCTCGCTGCCTCCAACCCGGGGCCCACGACCGTTCCCCCCAACCCCAGGCGGGGGGCCTCCAACCTCTCGGCCACGCCCAGGCCGGGCCCTCCCTGCCCCCCAGCCGGCTCCACCGCCGCAGGTTCGGGCTCGTCTGGGGCGGGGACTGGGGAGCGCCCGAGAGCGGTGAGGAGGGTGGGGACGCAGGCCCATCTTTAAAGGCCCGCAGCTGGCCCGAAGGCGCTCCGACACCCGCCGGCGGCCCCGGGCGATCCCCAGAGCGCGCAGGCCCTCGCTCCTGCCCGAGCCGCCGGGGCCATGGGCCGCTACTGCGTCCGCGTGGCCACCGGGACTTGGCTCTTCTCAGGCTCGCATAACCGCGTGCAGCTCTGGCTGGTCGGGGTGCGCGGGGACGCGGAGCTGGAGCTGCAGCTGCGGCCCGCGCGGGGTCAGGTCAGCGGCCGCGGGGGGTAGCCCCCCCACCTCGGCTCGTGGCGGGAGGGCGGAGCGGGGTTGGGGGGTACCCAGGCGGCCGCCGGGGACGTGCGGGGGGGGGGGTAGGGAGAAGCCGGCTGGGGATGGGCTCCAGCCCTTTCTCCCTTCCGACGTGCTCCTTGCAGCCCCCCGACGCTTCCCGCAGTGACCCAAGAGCCCTGTCACTGCGGGAGCGGCGGTCCGTTCAGAGGCTGCTCAGAGGGCGCGGGCGCGGGGACAGCTCAGGGACGACCCTCTGTGGATGATGGTGACGATACCCAATCACCAAGTGCAGGCCCCGCGGGCGTTGGTCCTCGCTCCTTCGTCTGCCGCCACCCACCCTGCTCCGACCCCGTGCGCAGGTGTCCTGAGCAGGGAGCAGGGTTGCTGTCTCCGGGGGGCTCCTCAAAGGTGCCACCGACGCCCACTCCAATAGCCTGTCCTGGGTCCCTACTAAGAGTCGTCGGTCGCGGTCCCCACAGGAGGAGGAGTTTGATCTCGACATTCCCAAGGACCTGGGGCCCCTGCAGTTCGTGAAGTTGTGCAAACACCACTCCCTGGTGGACGACGCCTGGTTCTGCGACCTCATCACGGTGCGGGGCCCGGGAGCCTCCGAGGAGGCCGCCTTCCCCTGCTACCAATGGGTGCAGGGCCAGGGCGTGCTGAGCCTGCCCGAGGGCACCGGTGAGGGCAGGGGCGGGGACTCGGGTACAGGGACTGCAGACCCACCGGTGGAGTAGGGTCCGGCAGGGGACAGTCACAGGGGCTTGGAAAAAGCAAGTGCTGGGCAGATGCAGTGGGAAGAAAGCAAGGATCAGGGGCAACGCTGTACAGCCCCAGGGTTACACCCAGATGAAGGGCTGCCATCTTCTGGTTACACCCAGAAGAAGGAGATGCCCTCTTCCAACGAGGGGACGGACCTGGGGGCGGTAGCAATGATGGAAAACAGGAGAGCCAAGTGACAGTGGGAGGGAGATCTCTGTGTGGCTGGACAGGTGAGGGTGGGGACAGTAAGGGGGGCACATGCAGCAGGAGCTGGGGGACCCTGAGCAGGTGGCAGCTACAGGAAGGCATTAAACGGTGTGAGCCAGACAGCGGCCTTGGTTGGGAAAACCGGCTGTGTGGGACAGGGCGCACCCCGACAGCGGGGCGGGGACGAAGGAAGACAGACAATACAGAATGTGTTGCTGTGGGAAACAAGAGATGAATCCAGAGACAGGCGAGGGCCAGGACGGTGACGATGGAAAGGTAGAAGATAGGACTTTGCTGCAGGCGAGCACAGGCACAGAGAGGGGCAGGAACACATCCACAAGGACAGACGACGATGGTAAATGGAGAAAGGTGAGCTCATATAGAGAAAGTCAACACAGCTGTTCCTCGGAGGACAGTGGGAGGTGTGACAGGTGAGGTTCAGGACGTGTGAAATTAAGGGAGCAACTGATGGTAGACCTGGGTGTGGTCACATGTGTGATTAAGATCTTATCAGCCTAATTAAGGTGATTAATCCAACCATAGCTATTGGTGAAATAGGCTCAGGCAGGAAAGGAAAATCAACAAGAAAGGGTGACAAAACGTCAGGTTTTTGTCTTAAGGCATGGGATGAGCACTGAGAGCAGAGAAACCAGGAGGGCCAACTTGGCCGAGATGGGATGCGAGTGTCAGGGTGAACAGTGGAGTGAGGCACAGCAAACAGAGCAGCACTGAGCACTCCGGCTCCGACTACGAGACGGGGAGAGCATTGGACCACACAAATCGCTGTGGCCAATCCTTTTACTGTCCCCCCCAGCACGCCTGGCAGGAGATAATGCACTGGATGTGTTCCAGAAGCATCGAGAGAAAGAACTGAAGGAAAGACAAAAGCTGTACTGGTGAGTGCTGGCCCACTAGCCCCTGGCACAGTCCCCCCTTCCCCGGCCCCACCTCCCCTCACTGACCCAGATACCCTCCCTGAAGCCTGGTCCCCATCTCCTAGCTGGGACACCTGGAAGGAGGGACTGCCCCTGACGATTGCAGCCGGGTGTCAGGATGATCTGCCTCCAAATATGAGATTCCATGAGGACAAGAGGCTGGACTTCGAGTGGGCACTGAAGGCGGGGTGAGGAAAAGCTTGGCACTCAGAGCAGAACGGGGCCAGGAGGTCCCAGAATGGTGGTCAAGAGTGAGGGCCTGAGGGGTCAGCGACTGGCTTCACGTCTCCACACTTGTCCTAGGGCGCTGGAGATGGTCCTCAAACGCATCTACACTCTCCTGAGCTCCTGGAACCACCTGGAGGATTTTGATCAGATCTTCTGGGGTCAGAAGAGCATCCTGGCTGGTCAGTGGTTGCCCCAGGTCTCTATACATCCCTGATGGCCCCTTTTGATGACCCGACCCTCACACCTGACATCCCCCCATGACTCCTTCCCAGCTGAGGCCTTATGAGGCCTCCAGAATGAAAAGCCAGAGGCTGGAGACAGGGTGGTCATGTGCCTGGGCCCCGTGGGTCATGTGCCTGGGCCCCCTGAGCCTGGAGGAAAGAGGGGCATCTGGGCTGTGATAAATATCCCCTCCTGCACTCCACCTGACCCTACAGAGAAGGTTCACCAGTGCTGGCAGGATGATGAGCTTTTTGGCTACCAGTTCCTCAATGGCGCCAACCCCATGCTGTTGAGACGCTCTGCCTGCCTGCCCTCCCGTCTAGTGCTGCCCCCAGGGATGGAGGCACTTCAGGCCCAGCTGGAGAGAGAGCTCCAGGTACTTCCTCCCACCCTGTGCTGTGTGGGGAGGAGAAGTGGTGAAGGGGAGGGACCAAAGGTAAGTCAGGGGAAGGGAGGCTTGGTCACCCATGGTGCCTAGGTGCAGAGTCCTGTGCTGGAAAAGCCTAGGGATGACACAGGGCATACAGGGAAAGTAAAAGGAGCTCCTAGGATGGAGGGATGAATTCCCAGGGCACAGGTAGGGTCAGAGATGTTAGTAGGGACAGTGACATTCCCTGGCTGATGTCCATACCCCCAACACCAGCCATCAAGGGCGGGGAGAAAGGTGGAGGAAGCGCTGTCAGGTGTGCAAACCTGGGGAGGTTTCCCGGAGGAGAGCTGGGTTTGGAAGAGACAAGCTGGATGCGACCAGGTGCAGGCATGCGCTGGATTCAGTGGTTGCAGTAGTTGGGGAGCCTTCTGGGGATTACTCAGCAGAAGAGGAGACTTGGGGAGGAAGCAAAAGAGTTCCATTTGCTGAGTTGGTGGGGGCCACACACAAGGAGCAGACTACTGAGGAGGATGGCGAGGGGGACCAGCCAGCTTTACAAAAGGACAGCTTACAATCCCTGTAGCACAGACCGGACAAGCAGGCCCAGTTCCGAACCCAGATCTGCCACCATGCATGCTGCTTGTTTACTCTCTAGATACAATGAGAGGAATTGGACCAGATGCTCCAGTTCTGCCAACAGGACTCTGGTACCGACCATGACGATGGCAAGAAGCTAGATAAACATCTCCTCCTTTGCCTTGGCCCTGAGGTGCGCTTTCAGCTCTGACCATAGGCACATTCCTCCCCTCCCCAGAATGGTTCTCTGTTTGAGGCTGACTTCATCCTGCTGGATGGAATTCCAACCAACGTGATCCGGGGAGAGAAGCAGTACCTGGCTGCCCCCTCGTCCTGCTGAAGATGGAACCCAATGGGAAGCTGCTGCCCATGCTTATCCAGGTAAGGTGCCCTGGGCATCCCCCCACACACACACCACTCTCTGTTCACCCCAACCTCTGCTCCCAGGGGTCCAGCCCCCTGCTTCCTAGCTCCCAAACTCCATCCTTACACAATAAAACCTGTCTTCTTGTCCCTCTTTGTCTGCTTGCAGTCTGGTTTCCCCTGACTCACCCAACTGGAAGGTCTTGTTCTGCTGAAGAGTCATAAGGGCCTTTTGGAGTCTCACCCAAAGACTGAGCCACCCAGTGGCTCTCAAACTTTAGGGGGCACCACAGTGATTCAGGAGGTCTGGGGTGGGGACTGAGAATGTGCATTTCTAACTAGTCCCAAAGTGCTGCTGTTGCTGGTTTGGGAACATGGTTTAAGAAACGCTCTAATCTCTCTGGAGCCTTACTCATCTGCAGTTCCCCCAGAATGCTGAGCAGAATGGCACCCATAAAGCAGAAGTTCAATTAACGGCTTGATTTCATGTTTGCAGATCCAGCCTCCCAGCCCCAGCTCCCCGACCTCGCCGCTGTTCCTGCCCTCAGACCCCCCACTTGCCTGGCTCCTGGCAAAGGTCTGGGTCCGAAATTCAGATTTTCAACTGCACCAGCTCCAGTATCACCTGCTAAACACTCATCTGGTGGCCGAGGTCATGGCTGTGGCCACCATGAGGTGCCTCCCGGGGCTGCACCCTGTCTTCAAGGTATATCCTCCACCCTCTGGGTCCTAGGTCACACCCCAGAGAGAGGAAACAGCCCGATATCAAAAGATATTGCAACAACATATCTCTATCGGTTTGTGAAAAAAAGCAGGGGGACGAGAAGGAAGACTGTGTACCCTAAAACTTAAAGTACAAGTCGAGTCACTGACCATTCCTTCTGGACATCTTATTGTGGAGCTCTCTGAAATTCTTGGAGGGCCGATGATCTAGCAATGGGCCTGGAGTAATAGCCACAATGCTGTTTGTAAAACAACAGTCTTGTTCCTGCGTTAGGAGGCTCTCTATTTAGCCAGGAGGACAAGTGATGCCTGTGAGAACCATCCAGAGACCAATATCTGGAACGAGAATTCGAAACCACAGGAGACAGTCAACAAACACCATAGAATTGATGGAGAATGTTCTCCCCCAACCGAGGAGGTTGATAAGTGGGAACAGGTCAAAAGGCCGGCGGCACACCCCAGCAGGCTACTTATACCTGCCCAGGAGACAGGTGGAGGAAGACAGGCACTGGCAAGGTGATCGGAATGAAAAGGAAAAAGGAATCAAACACTTGGTGGAGACAGGGGAACTGCAGCTGCAGCGTGCCTGGGTTTCAGACTGGAGAGAGAGAGGCCAGAGGTCCAGGCTCCTGTAGCACCCAGGAACCCACCAGGCAGGGGTGCAGTAATGACCTAGAAATACTGAAATTGAGTGAGTCGAGTATCCATTGCCAGGCAGAAGACAGCAAAGTAAGACTTGTGGGTGCTTAAAAAAGTGTTCTCGAAACATTGACAACACTTCAAGAGAGAGACGTGGCAGAGAAGGGACAAAACTGATGCAAGCGTGGGAACCAGGGTAATTGTCAGAAACAGGACAGTCAGGAGAAGAGCCAGTCTGGAAGCAAAGATGAGGGGTTCTGTGTTAAGTACAAGCAACTGGAACAATGGCAGGACATGCACATGAGTTGCAGCTGGGGGCTTCAGCTGAGGGCTTCCTGAGCCCCCAAACCTGGCCACTAGTAGCCATGTGTGGCCTCTCCAAGCCTAGGATAACACACCCAAGATGAGGACCAGTGTGCACAGCAGAATCTTGGATTTTACGGATGTCGTGGTGCTCCTGCATCACCATCCTCTGCTCATCTGGGATAGGCTGGGCTTCGGTTTGTGCTTGAGATCCCCCGTCACTAGGTCAGCTCTGTCCCCACCAGCATCCACTCCCCACAACCTTGCCCCATGGCAGACAGCAGAGTTGTTACCAGTCCCGCAGGAGAGTATGCAACCTGCTCAGGTCACAGAGGTTCCATGTGCAGGCTCTGGTTTGGATGCCGCAGAGCGCATCTGGTATTGTGACCTCAGCACCTCCCAGATGGCGGGTTCGGTGCCCTCATCTCTAAATGGGGATCGCAGGAGCTCCATCGTGGGGTCATGAAAGGACAGAACGACAGAACATAACCATGGAACACCAAGTAAAAGCTATTGAACACTTTAGTTCTTGCAGTTACTGCTACTGTTATTAGGGGTTGTTTGTCCTCAGGTATCCGCTCTCCTCCTGTGGACTCTGGGCCTTCTAGGACACTCAGTGTCCTTCAGGAACTTTCTGGAAAGCTTCAGACCAATGCGAGCTGCTTTGATATCTTGCCACCCAAGGCACCACTTGGGCCCTTCCCTGTGTGCAGCATCTACACCTCAGATAAATAGCAACACTGCACAACAGTGGCACATAAACCAGGTGTAAATAAAACAGAATAGTTTCAGATCTAGGAAATAGCTGAGAGGATCAGATAGCCTTTTTAAAAAGCTAATAAAAGGCTAGAGGGATCTAACTGCCCAGCTGGGGGTCGGGGCAGGTGTGGCGTCAGCAGGCAGCTCCAAGTGGCTCCTGCAGGTGACTCAGAACCCACCCCCAAGAAGGTACGTGTCCCCGTGTCCCCACCACTACTACTACCCCCACCCCAACAGGGAAGCAGCCAGAGGATGGAGGTGGGGCTTTGCTAACAGAGCACGGAGGCTGCCCAGCTGTGAGGACGTGAATGACAGTAACATAAAAGAGGATAAGAAGGGGGTGATGTTGAAGGACACCCACACTCGAGGTGGGAACAATAACGTGGTAACGGCTCCCACGTGGAAGGCTCCAAGCCAGCTCAACCCTGTAGTCACCCCCAGTCAATGGCAGAGGTGAGGGACAGGAAATGACACAGATGAATACTCAGGGGGTCTGTGACCTTGGATGAGCCCCAAAGTTTGTACTAATAGTACAGACTGAAACCTGGGTCAGCCTGGTGCCAGAGCCCACCATGCTCTGCAGTAAAAAGCACAGGCGGGACTGATCCAAGCAGCAGATGGGCCTGTCTAGGCAGCAGCACACAAGCCTCTAGAGGGGACAAGGCCACCAGGGAGGGTGCCATGGCCCATGACCAAGGGCCCAGCATGGCCTTCGTAACCAGCCCCTCTGGCCTCCTCCACCTCAGCTCCTGATCCCGCATATCCGCTACACCATGGAGATCAACACTCGGGCCAGAACCCAGCTCATCTCAGAAGGGGGAATATTCGATAAGGTGAGGAGGCTTAGGGTGCTGGGGGGTGGGGACACTAATAACCCGGCTCTCCGTGACCTCCTGCCACTTTCAGGAGCCCAGACTGTGGGAAAGTCAGTCTCAACTGTCTCAAACTCTGAGCCTGTCCCCCTACACTGTGTCATTCTGTGCAGCCCCGCCTCTGAGCCCTGTACACTATGCTCCATCTGTTCTCTCATGGCCTCTGCTCATTGTCGTCCCAGGTGGTGAGCACGGGTGGAGGGGGCCATGTGCAGCTGCTCCGTCGGGCCATGGCTCAGCTGACCTACCGTTCCCTCTGTCCTCCTGATGACCTGGCTGACCGGGGCCTGCTGGGGATCCCAAGTGCCCTCTATGCCCAAGATGCTCTACGGCTCTGGGGAATCATTGCCCAGTGGGTGAAAGTGGCCACTGAGAGATGGAGGGGCGCCAGGGCGGGGGAGAGTGGGGCTCTGACCTGACCTGAGGTCAGCATGGTGCCAAAATCCACAGGAAACAAGAAGGTCTGGACAGGAAGGGCAGGATCTGAACCCTGGGGAGACAGGAAGTCGGGAGGCAATGGGGAGGATCTAAGGATGGGGATGGTGAGACAGGAAGTGCCGATAGATGAAGCTGTGGGTGGGTAAACCCTGGGGTCTGGTGGAGTCAGAGATTTTGATGGAAAGAATGCTTTTCAGCCATGGGTCCAAAATTCTTAAAACTAATTCTTAAAATGTTTCCTTCCTTTCTAAATCAGTGTTTAGAGAGACCTAGGGAACATCCCCCAAAACAAGTCTTGTAAGATCTGTTCCCAGATCCAGTGGGAGTCAGCCGGGCAGAGGCTGCAGGAAAGGTGTGGAGCTGGGAGGTGGGCACATTCTTCTCTCAAGGAGCTCACCTGCCTACTCCTCTGGGTAGGTACGTGGAGGGCATTGTCCACCTCTTCTACCACCAGGATGACGTCGTGAGAGGGGACTCTGAGCTGCAGGCCTGGTGTCGGGAGATCACTGAGGTGGGGCTGTGCCACGCCCAGGAGCGAGGTAGGATCCCTCCCCAGAGATGGGAGCCCCTGGGACACTCTGCCCCGAGCCCCTTCTCAGTCCTGTCGCCCTGGGCTCAGGACCCCAACCCCTTATCACACCCCTCTCTCCAGCCAGGGACAAAGCATCTGAATCCCATTCCCACCTCCTAAGACTCCAGACTATTTTAGATATACAGGGGCTGTCCTGCTCAGACACCCTGGCCATCAACCTTTACCACCACCCCCTAGCCCGAGTCACAGATGACCCTAATCCACCAGAGCATGGGGCCCAATTAGACCAGAACCACAACCAGTGAAGGGTCCACCCAGGCTCTGCTGGGGCTTGTGTTCTTTTCATGGTTGTCTGCTTTCCCTTGTGAGGATGTATATAAATGCAAGGAGTTTCCACCAAAACACATGATGTCAATGCTGCTTTCCCTTCCTTCCCTTCCTGCCTGCTACTGTCCAGCACACACGTGCACACACACACACACACACACACACACACACACATTCTGGGTACACTGCACATTTCCCACAGTATAGTCACCTCCAGGACAAGCTCAGTACTGTACAAGCACTGGCACAAACCGGAACTCCCTGCAGAGTTGCTCGGTGCCACATTTCTTTATTATTTTTTTTTAAGATTGTATTATTTATTCATGAGAGACACACAGAAAGGCAGAGACACAGGCAGAGGGAGAAGCAGGAAGCCCAATGCAGGACTCAATCCCAGGACCCCGGGGTCACGTCCTGAGCCAAAGGCAGATGCTTAACCCCTGAGTCCCCCAGGCGTCCCAAGGGGCCAGGTTTTTGGGACCAATCTTACCTCCCCTCCCCTTGGCTGGGATCTAGCCGCCACTGTGAGCAATCCCACCTGCATTTTCACCTCTGGGGAAGAAACAGCCTTTCTCATCCCTCCTGTGCTGCCCCTCACTCATCATGCCAGCACCTCTGCCTCTGTGGGACAACTGCAGACGTTTATGAACCAGAGGGCCACTACGGCCAGGCCCGGGGATGCGGCCAGCAATAAACCAATGCCTGCACTCACCCTCCCGGGACCAAACTCTGCCTTGCATGTCTCAGAACCGTCCCTGAGGTCCCACATGCCCCCAGAAGACCCCTCTTCCTTGCTCTCCCTGCTCCTCTTCTCCACAGCCACTATCTACATTTGGGAAACAAAAATAAACATTCATATGTCAGCTTTAATCTCCAACTGCCTCTCATCTTCTCTGTCTCCACCCCCCTCGGTTCTCATCATGCACTTTGCCTAATTTTCCCAACAGCCTTTCTAGAGGAAATCCACTGAATTATAAACAGCTTGAGAGCAGCAGTCAGGAACCTGAATTCAAGGTCAGCCTTGGCCTCTTCCCAACTATGCGATCCTGACAAGCAATTTTCTCTCTCCGGTCTTTTTTTTCTTTCTTTCTTTTAAATCTACAGAAAGGGACTGATTATATTTCTTCCACTTAACCGATAGAATTAGTGGCTCTCGGAGTCACCACCTCCACTGTAAAATCAGTTGCCCGAGATAACCTTTATGGAAAGTTTCTCTTGCCTGTGACACTATGAATATGTGATTTCTCTTGTTCATCACTTTATAACTCAGGCACTTACAATCCCCTTTTGGGAATAGGAGGAAATGTCCCTCCTATAAATAAATTTTATTTATTTACTCACGAGAGACACAGAGAGAAAAGCAGAGACACAGGCAGAGGAAGAAGCAGGCTCCCCATGGGGAGCCCGATGCAGGATTCGATCCCAGGGCCAGGATTGCGCCCTGAGCCAAAGGCAGCTGATGAACCACTAAGCCACCCAGGCATCCCTATCCCTAACTTCTCAACCACTTTTTGAGGCAGAAGATATTCAATCACTCAGACTTTTCAGCCCCCAGCCCCTCCACAACAATTATTATTTATGGAGCATTTATTATATACTAGGTGATTTCAATATAGTATCTCATTTATAAAGTGGGTATCATCCACATTTTATAGGTGAAGAAATGGAAGTTCAGGGAGAGATTAAGTAATCGGGCTAAGGCACCCAAATTATATTGCTTGAACCTGAATTGAAACCCAGGTCTAATGCAAATATATTTGAATAAATAAACAAATGAACAAATACCCATCAATGCTAAAATACAGTTGACCCCCAAACAATGCAGGAAGGAGGGATGATTTGGGGCACAGACCCTTCCCCACACACACCGAGCAGTCAAAAATCTGCAAATAACTCTGGACCTCCCCCCACCAAAAAACAACAACAAAAAACTACTAAGAGCCTACTATTGACTGGAAGCCTTACCAAGATCATAAAGAGTCAATTCACCCGTATCTTGCATGCTCACATATGGTCAAATGAACTAGGGAAGAGAAAAATATGAAGAAAATTATAAGGAAAAACAAATACATTCATGTACAATAAAAAATTCGCATAAAAACAGACCCACGCAGTTCAAACCCAACTCGTGTAGACATCACTTCCCTCTTCTCACCCTGGAGCCTCTAAATCCTGTTCCTCTCTGCCAGGTTTCCCCATCTCCTTCCAGTCCGGAAGCAACTGTGCCACTTCCTTACCATGTGCATCTTCACATGCACTGCTCAGCATGGGGCCATCAACCAGGGCCAGGTAGGACAGCCGAAAGCCCAGGTTCCTGAAAGCAAGTGTCTGGCCCTGGGGATTCTGAAGGGAAAGCTTGGGGTTCAAAGCATAAGGATCAGGATCCTAGGGTTGCAGTTTTCTTCCCCCAGCTGGACTGGTATGCCTGGGTCCCTAATGCCCCATGCACAATGCGGATGCCCCCACCCACCACCAAGGAAGAGGTGAAAATGGCTACAGTGATGGGCTCACTACCTGATGTCCGACAGGCTTGTCTTCAAATGACCATCACGTGGCATCTGGGTCGCCGCCAGCCAGACATGGTAAGAGGGGACCCTGGAAAAAAGGGAAATTACAGTTGGAAGGGAAATCAGAGTGAAGAATCTGGCTCTACACACTTCTGCCTCCAGACTAGGAACTGACTGATCCTTTTTCCTTTCCTAGGTGCCTCTGGGACATCACAAAGAAAAGTATTTCTCAAGCTCCAAGGCCAAGGCTGTATTAAACCAATTCCAAACAAATTTGGAAAACCTAGAAAGAGAGATTACAGCCCGGAATGAGCAGCTCGACCTGCCCTATGATTACCTGAAACCCAGCCGCATAGAGAATAGTGTCACTATCTGAGCCCCGCAGTATCCCCCCCCCCACACACACACACACAAGACTTCAGATCGGCTCTGGGGCTCACATGCCCATCTCGAACGTCACGGTTTCCAAAGTCTCTGATGCTAACACTCTATTTTCTCCCCCAACCAAATCCCCTATGTCAGTATGCCACTAGCCCAGGGTGGGGCGGCAAACCTCTTCTGTAAAGGGCCACATAATAAATATTTTAGGCTTTGTAGGCCACAGTCTCTGTCACAACTACTTCCCCTCCCCTGATAGAGCAGAAAAGCAGCCCCAGATGACATGTAAGTGCATGAGTGTGACCGTGTTCCTGGAAAACTTTATGAGCAGTAAAGTATGAAAGTATGAACTGCCCGTGTCACAAAATAACTCTTCTTTTGGTTTACTCCAAGCATTTAAATATGCAAACAGAACGCATAGGGACAAGCATAGGCTGTGGGCTGGATTTGACCCTCAGGGGCAGTATTTGCGCAGGGCTACGTCGCACTAGCCTGAGGCATTGATCCTACTTGCCAAACATCCAGAGAATGATCAGAGGTGGGACACAGATTTCTTGCATAAATCAACTACCTCAACTCTCCTTTCCCAGGACCTAGATATCCTGTATGGTGGCCAACCTAAAACTTCCTGACTCTGCTTTGGCAACTTTCCCTCCACTCTGTTCCCCCTATTCACACACCTACCCCCCCCCCAAAGTCCTTGAGTAATCCTTCCCCAGTCTCAAGAAAAAGAGACATAAAATTCATGTCCCAAGGCCACTTTCCCAGCCTCTGTAGTATCTTGGGGTCTATGTGTTTCTCTGGATCCAACTTCTCTCTCACAACCTGTTTAAGAACGATGTACATAAAAAAAAGAACAATGTACATAAAATAAATGAACAAAAAATGCCATAAAGTTGTTAATCACTGTTAGTGTCTCTTTGTGTCATTCTGGGGTCTTGGGACCCAAATGACCCCTTCCAACTGTGCTGTGATCATTATCCTCACCAGAATGGGTACAACAAGCTCAATGCAAAACTGTGTTCTTCAAACACCCAACTTCCCGAAATAATTATTACAGATCTGCCTCTCACTGGTGAAGCATACAAACTTTTTCTTTGGAGGGGCACCTGGGTGGCTCAGTGGTTGAGCATCTGCTTTTGGCTCACGCGGAGATCCTGGGGTCCTGGGATTGGAGTCCCACATCCGGCTTCCCACAGGGAGCCTGCTTCTCCCTCTGCCTGTGTCTCTGCCTCTATGTCTCATGAATAAATAAAATCTTTTTTTTAATTTGGGTTCTTCTGTTTTTATTTTTTTTAAGATTATTTATTTGTTTATTTATAGAGATGCAGAGAGAGAGAGGCAGAGACACAGGCAGAGGGAGAAGCAGGCTCCATGCAGAGAGCCCGACGTGAGACTCGATCCAGGGTCTCCAGGATCACGCCCTGGGCTGCAGGCGGCGCTAAACCGCTGCGCCACCGGGGCTGCCCAATAAATAAAATCTTAAGGAGAAAAAAAAACTTTTTCTTTGGAGAGGATGACCCATACATATTTTTAAAAAGATTTTATTTATTTATTCATGAGAGACACAGAGAGAGGCAGAGACACAGGCAGAGGGAGAAGCAGGTTCCTCACAGGGAGCCTAATGTGGGACTCGATCCCGGAACTGGGATCATGCCCCGAGCCAAAGGCAGACGCCCAACCGCTGAGCCACCCAGGCGTCCCCACCTATACATATTTTTTAAAATCTTGGACCTCACCTTCTCCAAAGGACCTATGATCGGTTTCCTTGGTTTACAGTAGAGAAGCAGTGACCATACCCAGCTCTCCAATACATTTAGCATGACCACTCACCCTCACCACCTGTTCCCTGGGTTTGCTTTCCCTGCGCTTTTCCTAAAGCCCACACTTTTCCTGGATTCTGCATCCAAAACTTGGAATTCAGTATTCCCTGTTTGGGAACAAAATGTTACTTAGGGGCGCCTGGGTGGCTCCAGCGGTGAAGTGTCTCCCTTCAGCTGAGGTCATGATCTCGGCGTCCTGGGACCGAGCCTCGCATCAGACTCCCTGCTTGGTGGGGAGCCTGTTTCTCCCTCTCCCTCTGCCTACTTACGCTCTGTCAAACGAATAAAAAATCTTTACCCTCCCCCCCAAAAAAAGTTACTTAATTAAGCACTCCCGATGCCAGGAACCCGTGAAACTTCAAAGCGCTCCGGCCCCAGCTGCGCTCGGCGTCGGGCAGGGGGTCCGCATATCCTTTCACGGTGTCACAACATCTCCGTCTGGAGGCAGGGATGCGGATACGGGAGACAGGGGCGTCTCTCCCGGGGTAAACCCCCAAGTCTCACTTACCATGCCCCCATGACAGGACACCACCCGAAAAAAGGTATCTGACGGGAAAGCCGGGTAGTTCGGATCCCCAGCACCTAAGAGCCCGTCGCCCGGGTGACCAGGGGCTCCGCCAGACCCGCTCGGCCCTAGGCCCGGCGTTTGCGGGCTCCGCGTCACGTGACTTGCCCGAGCCAGTCACGTGACGTGCTGGGTCCTTCCATCCCGGCCTGGCGGTGGCGGTGGGGGGGGACAAGAAGCGGGAAGCGTTGCTCCCACGATGCCCGCGCCCCCGCTACACGGGTCCTAACGGGCTCCTGAGGGGCTGCCTCGGCCTCACACACCGCCTTCCCTGCTGGGGACCCGGGAGGGCCCGGACGCGCCCCGCCGTCCCCGCCCGGCGCCCCCCACCCCGGCGCGATGGTGGAGGCCGGAGGCCACGCCCCCGTGGCCGAGCTCCCGGCGGCCCGTCCTCCGCGGCGCGAGACCCGGAGTCCGGCTCGCTCTTCCCTGGCGCGTCCGGGCATTCCTCTCGCCGCCTTCCTGCTCGGCCCGCAGCTCGGCGATCCCCGGCCCCCTTCTTCATGGCGTCGCTCCTGTGCTGTGGGCCCAAGCTGGCCGCCTGCGGCATCGTCCTCAGCGCCTGGGGAGTGATCATGTTGGTGAGGGGACCGCCCGGCGAGGGCCGGACCGGGCCCGAGGGGGCCCCGGGGACGGGGGCCGGAAGGCTGGGAGCCTGTGGGCCTTAGGAAGCAGCAGGCAGTCTGGATGGGGGTGGGGGGGTGGTGATTAGCCGCTGGGGAACGAGACAGCCGAGATTGAGAAATGGGGAACTCGAGCGGGCGGGGGGGTGGAGCTGGAGCTTGGAGCCCGTACCACAGCTGGTAAACCTGGAGACACTTCCCCACCCCCCCATCCCCCCGTTAGAGGAGGAAGAGCTGGGGTCTCGAGCGATGCCTTCGCTGAGTGGAGGGCAGTGCGGAAAGGGGACGCTTGTTCCCCAAATGGGCATCTGGTGGGGGGAGGGGTCGTGTTTCCCCAGGATCACCCGCCCCACTCTAGGAAGAAATCCTAGGAAGTGCTGATTTCCCCTGACCGCTTCCTCCCTGTCCCATGACAATGACGCCCCTGGAGAGGAGGATCATCGGGTGGCTCACTGTTGCTGCCTTTGCACCAGCTCACGCCCTGATCCTGGTTCCAGCAGCAGCCACCCCAACCCCAGCGCGTTCTGGTAGCTCCCAGACCCAGATGTTGTGGCTACAGAAGTGGGAGGGGTTTAGAGGCGGACCAGGTTAGGTGCTTGCGTTCAGCAACCTATCCGTCACCTCTTTGCAGATAATGCTCGGAATTTTTTTCAATGTCCATTCCGCTGTGCTGATCGAGGACGTTCCTTTCACCGAGAAAGATTTTGAGTAAGTAGGTGGGAGAGACGGGGCTGGGGGCAGGTTTGCGAGGTGGCAGAGGCGGGGCTGGAGGGCAGGTGTGCAAGGTGGCAGGTAACTGCAGGTGGCAGGATGCTTGCGAGCCCCGCGAGGCTGGAGAACTGCGTGCAGGGAGCTTTTCTCCGTAGCGCACTTTGGAGTCAGGCCTCAGCAGCCACCCCAAACCCAACACTCCAGATGTGGCTTCCTCGGTAGTTTACCTGACTTCCCCGGGCCGCCCGGTGGGTGCAACCTTAAAGCTCACCCCATAGGGTTAGGAGGAAGCTCGAATAATAGGTGTACAAGCGCTTGGGATGGTGCCTGGCCACAGTGCCCGGGAAAGGCTGGCCGCTAGGAATGCTTCTGACACTCGTCTACCTGATCCCCACCCCCAGGAAAGACCCTCAGAAAATATATGACCTTTACGAGCGAGTCAGCTACAACTGTTTCATCGCCGCGGGCCTTTACCTCCTCCTCGGAGGCTTCTCTTTCTGCCAAGTTCGGCTCAACAAGCGCAAGGAATACATGGTGCGCTAGGCACGGTCGCGTCTCGCCTGTCCAGCTCCCGACTCTATTTAAGGACTCTCTCCACCCGCCCCCATGCCGACGCCCTCCGTGGGATCCCGTTTCCCTGCGGCGAGACTGAACCCCTGGTCCTCCGGTCTCCGGCCCCCGCGGAGGGAGGCCGGGGCTGGCCGTCCCCCGTCCGCCCACAATAAAGCGAAGCTGCCCTCCTGAGCCGCGTGTCTGTGCTTGGGTACTGGGACGGGCACCGGGTGGAGGGTGAGGGCGCTGCAGACCGGCCTCCGAGTCCCGACCCGCCGACGGAAGTGGAGTGAGGCCGGCCCGGAAGTGAGGCGGGGTCTTCCACTCCGGCCTCGCTGGGCGGGCGCCGCCGCCGTCCCCGCTGCGAGGAGGCGGGGAGCGGCCGAGGGAGCCAATCGGCTGCGGGGAGGGACGGGACTTCCTGCAGTGAGGCCCGAGCCGCTCGGTCGCCCGGCTCCCTGGTCCCCGGCGAGGAGGAGGCGGCGGCGGCGGCGGCGGCGGCGGCGGCGGTGGCGTCTCCTCGGTGGGGAGGCGCGCGGGGCCATGACGTCAGCGTCCACCAAGGTTCGCCCTCGCTCGCGGACAGCGCTCCCTGGCGGCCACGGGAGGGCGGCCCCCAACCCCCGCCCTGCCGGCGGCGCCCGCTCTTCCGCCCGGGGTGAGGGGCGGGAGCCGGCCGGGGTGGGGCCAGGGGCTCCGGGCGGGACGGCGCGGGGGTGTGCGCCGGCCCCCCGTGACGCCGCCCCGCCCCCAGGTTGGAGAGATCTTCTCCGCGGCGGGCGCCGCCTTCACGAAGCTCGGGGAGCTGACGATGCAGCTGCATCCCGTAGCCGACTCTTCCCCCGCGGGGTACGTGAGCGGGGCCGGGCCGCGGATTCGGTCACTGACGCGGACGCTCGCCCTAGGGCAGGGGCAGGTGGGAGTGCGCCCTGCGCCTGGCACTGCGCGGAGTGGGTGCGAAGAAGTGCCTGTCGGCGGAGGGCGCGACGGATGCACCGGCAGCCTGAGGCTCCCGCCCCGGACCCGGGCCACCGCTCCGCCCCGCTGCGGGCGCTGCGCACCGCGACCGGGGTTCTGTCCGCAAGACCCCCGCGGGTTGGATTGCCTTCAGCGGTCCCTGACAGCAGCCGCTTCGCGCTGGTGGGGGAGAGACTTTCTTCGTTATAACGTGGCTGTCGGGACAGGTGTGGTTGGTGGTCCTCAGGATTCCCACCGGGCGTTAAGAGCTTTTTTTTCTTTTCTTTTCAAGGAAGCCCTCTTTAGGGACCCATAGAAGGGGCCCCAGGGTCTGGGGGGTGGAGGCTGGTTGCTGTGGCCTGCACAGCCTGTGGGCTGGCTGCACACCCCCCTCTTTCCACTCTCGCTGTTCCCTCTCCCCTCTGACAGTGCCAAGTGGACGGAGACGGAGATAGAGATGCTGAGGGCTGCCGTGAAGCGGTTTGGGGACGATCTTAATCACATCAGCTGTGTCATCAAGGAACGGACAGTGTGAGGGAGGGTGGCCGGCAGAGGAAGGGGGGTGGGCACGTTCTTCCTCCGCACCCGCCTTCCATCTCTTCCTGAGAACTCCCAACTCTACCTCGCTGCTAGTTCTGTTAGCATCTCCTCCAAGATTAAGAGAATAAAAGAGTGGGTCAGAAGTTACTGAAATACTGTGGTAACCGGGACCTTCCAAGAATTTTATTTTGGGGGTTGCCCGAGATACCCAATAATTGAATTCTGTGATGGGAGTTCCCTGGTGGTTTATGCAGCTCCTTGGAGATTCTGCTGCGGTGTTTCTGGGGATGCTGTGATTCTGAACTAGTTGAGCGGGATCTTCTCCTAAGTCTCAGTCTACCTGTAGTTCACCAGGGCTTACCTGGTGGCCTTCCAGACCCGCACATCTCTCCCAGAAGAGAATGAGGCACTGGGTTCAGGGAGTCCACTTGTCACATTCTGTCCGTTCTGAGTGTACACAAAGCTTCAGGGGAAACCGAGAACCCTGCCAAAGGGGTGGGGCCCTGACGGTGATGCTCATGAAGGGGCTCCCCAGGATTCCTTCAGAGTGGCCCATTACCCCTGCCCCGCCCCACCCTTCTCTAAGTCACTGTGAGGACTCCCTTCCTAACCCACTCTCTTCTCTCCAGGGCTCAGATAAAGGCCACAGTGAAGCGCAAGGTATACGAAGACTCTGGCATCCCTCTTCCGGCTGAGTCACCCAAGAAAGGGCCCAAGAAGGTGCCGTCCAGTGTCTTGTCACCTCCTCCAGCCGCCCCTCCACCAAGCAGCACCAGTGTCCCTGAGGCCGGGGGCCCCCCCATAAAGAAACAGAAGGCTGGTGAGGGCTGCAGAGCTGCCATGGGGACGGGGGATGGGGGTAAGGTCCTGTCCAAGGTTCAAAAGTTCGCAGGTTCGGGAGAGAATCGGGGGCTGGGTCAAAGGACAGATCTCTCTTCCTTTCCCTGTCAGGGTTCCCAGACAGCTGCTGGGCTGTCAGAGGGAGTGGGTGCTTGAAGCTTTGGGAAGCTGGGGAGCAGTCAGAGAATCTAAAGCCCAGCTTACCACCTCCCCACCCCCCCAGATGTGACACTCAGTGCTCTGAATGACTCGGATGCCAACAGCGACCTGGTGGATATTGAAGGGCTGGGTGAAACTCCTCCAGCCAAGAAACTCAGCTTCGACCAGGGTAGGGGTCCTCCTCCTCTCACTCTCTGGCCAGTTGAAGGGGGGGTGGAGACTCAACTTTGACCAAGGTAGGGGTCTTTCTCCCACTCCCAGGCCAGCTGCAGGGGGGGCGGTGTGTGCTCACTTGGACAGCAGGGAAGAGTCCTCGCAGGAGCCCCCTCCTGTGCACAGAGGCCTCGGAAGAGAAGGTTCCCTGGTATGCAGTGCAAGGGGGTTGGGTCAGCAACGAGCCAGGTACTTTGGGGAGGTAGGAATGGTCTTGGCAACATTCTTGGGGCTCGCTCCATCTCGGCCCATTTTGCTTCCTGTTCCAGACAGCTTGACCCTGGAATCTGGCCTTCTCATGACCTCTGCTGATTCCCCTCTGCTCTCTCGCTGAGCCTTCCACCTCTCACCCCTGTCACTGTTCCCTCTGGACCTGTGGATCGCCCAGGACTCTGAGCAAGTCTGCACGAGAGAAGGTCAAGAGGCTGCTGGGGAAGCACACCTTTGCAGTTCTGTGCGAGCATCGGCCCCCAAGCCCTCTGACCTCCAACTGACAGACTTTTTTTTTTATACAGAAAACAATAAAGATTGTTCCCTCAGCTTGGTGCGTTTGGCATAACGTTATTGGGGCGTGGTGGGTGACGGCCTCCCTCCTGAGCCCCAGGGGCTCGGCCCCTCCTCGCAGTTCTCACCACCCTGCCTAGAGCAGCACAGCCAATATTGGCAGACTCTCTTCCCAGTGCCAATATTTCTGTGCTGCTAGAGCCAGGGGAGCTGGGTGTGGGCAACAAAGACTCTACTTTGCTCTCCAAAGGCAGAACCTAACTCCCAGGATCTCTGGCAGTCAGTATTCCTGAGGCTGCGCTGGGGACTTGAGAGGGGCTATTTCCAGTGCTTCCCGACCACCCCCCACCACCACCACCTCACAAAAAGGCCCGGATGTTTTGTGTGTTGCTTCTCCAGGGCAGCCTCTCAGGGCCAAGCCTCAGCGGTGCCTCCCCCACCCTCACCCTAACACCACAGTGTGGTCTGGACGTGGCCACAGTACCGTACAAACCACAGTGTGCTGCTGGGGCGGGAGCAGGACTGGGGTGGGCTGAGAGGAAGGGAGCACAAGATGGTGCTGGGAAGACCCCCACCACCCAGAGCAGAGACTTAGGGAAGGTTTAGAAGGCAAACATGGCACCAAGAAGCATTGGGGCGGGCGGGAGGCGCGGGGGCAAGCAACCAGGGCTAGAAGCTGACAAGCACCTGGAGGGAGACAGGCCTAAGGAGTGAGCTGGCAGTGTGATAAGACTGGAACCATCTTCCCTCTGTAGGAACTCTGCTCAGGGGATCCCTAGGGTGGGGTCGGAGGCAGAGGAAACTGGGAATGATCATGGGGGGCCAACATTCTGCCTCCCGACTCAGCAGAGGCAGGGCCCCAAGGCTTCCTGTGTCCGTCCCTCCCCACCCTGGGTCAGAACCCAAGAGAAAGCAAGGAGAGACACAAGGCCAAGGACAGCAGGGTTGGGAGTTGGCAATCCAGAGGTGGTGGGGCCGGAACATGGTAGGGAGAGGGGGGCCGGAAGTCGCCCTGGGCCCTGGGCCTGCCACAAGATGGAGGCCAAAGGCAGGAAATGGAGACCAGAGAGAGAGGGGAGCAGCAGGGCCCAGGAAGAGGGCTGTCTGGACCTGGGGGCCAGGTACTCAACCCCCAGCACTGTCCCCAGCCCCCACTGTCCCCCCAGGACCCACACCCGGCCCCCTACGACGACCCCCATCAGACCATCATCCACCAGGCCCAGGAAGGCGGGCCCACCCCAGAAAGCCACGTTTAAGCTGAGACAAACATGCCTCTCCCCACCCCCACCCAGGGCCTTCCCTCAGCCTTTCCCTCCTGTCCAGGACATGATTCTTAAAAGCACCCCACACCAAGCACAATCCAAGGGCTCGGATCCCTTCCACAAATCAAAATAACATCCTCTGAAACCTAAAAGTTTTCCCCCTACATCCCATTCCACCCGCTACCACCCCCCCTTCCGACACACCCCCCAAAACTCTTAGCAATCAGAAAGATCTAAGATGGTGGGTGTAAGCAGTCTTTTTAGGCCCTGGGGGATGCCAGACCCCCTCTCAAGACCCCTATTTGTCCCACACCAGATCCTGCCAAGGCCTCCTGCTCCTCACTCCAGCCTCCATCGCCCCCAAACTGAACAGCTGCCCCCAGCTCCCATTCTCGGCAGAGCCTTTGTGGGGGTGAAACAAATCAAACACTGTGCTAACGGCTGGGGGTGCTGGGGGGCCTTCTGGTCTCAGCCTTTGGTTCCCATCTGGGGGACTGAAGTTTAGGGGCACAGGGGAAAGCCTCTCCAATCATCCCCCCAGTTCCAAGACTGACAAAGCCCAACCCCACCCCAGCACGCACCTCCAAACCTCCCCCCCAACCGCCACGTCTCTCCTGAAAACAGGGGACACTTCCCTCCCCACTTACCTCAGCTACTCTCCCCTGAGATCCTGGTCCCCTATTTTGAAGGGAGCAAAATTTGGGGTGCATCCCTCACATTTGGGGTGCAGGAGAAAGGAGCCGCCCCAGTCGCATCGCTGGCCTCCTTCCTCTCGGCTGGCTCAGGGAGTGGGGAGTGCCCTAGGGAGGGAGGACCCCCACAAGAGAGCTCAGAAGGGGGTTCCTCCATTCCCAGTCAGAATTGGGGACACCCCCCAAACCCGTCCCAGCCCATCCGTCTCCAACTCGGCGGGAGAGGCAGCTGCAATGCCCCAGTCAGATTCCCCCAACACTACATTCCTCACCCCATCTAGAGGGGTCCCGGGGGCCCCAAAAAATCCCAAAAAAATCTAGGATGTTGGCAGGACGGTCCTGGACTAGCACGCCAAATTTGGGGTCCTCAGATAGCCCCGTTTTTTCAGGAAAATTCTGTCTTTCACCTGCCTCCCGCCAGCCCTGCTCTGTCCCGATGCCAATTTTGGAAGTCACTCCCTCCTTCCTCCTCCCCGTCTCTCCAGGCCCCCCCCCCACCGCACGGGGGCTGGGGTCCAGGAAACCTGGCTTCCAGACCGGGGAGGGGGGCCACTCCTCGAAGGGCTAGGGGCCAGGAGGTCAAGCTCATAGCCCCAGTCTTAGGGAAGCAGGAAAGCTCGATCCTCCCCTCCCCCCCCCCCTGGTCTCCGTGGTGGTTTAAGGAAAGCCTGGAGGATTGGAATCTGCCATTGCTGTTGCACAGGCAGGTTTTTTTCCTTGGGTTGGGGGGGTGGGCGGTGGGAGGGAGAGAGGGGAGGAGAGCCGAAGGGAGCGGGGACCCAGGCGTGCAGGGCCGGCCTGGCTGACCCCCTCGCCCCTGCGGCCGTGGGGGAGCCCCTCCCCCCACCCACCTCGCCCGCATTCCCAGCCCTCTGGCCGCTTTCTGTTTGGGGCTCTGACCCTAGAAGCTCTGGGAACATGAATCACCCCCTTGCACCCCACCACCACCTCCCCTCGCCCAAGTTCCAACAGCACCACCCTAGTCTGGGGTCTTTCCTTGACAGCTGGGACACCCTATGTCCCCCCCCCTTTCCCGGAAAGTGAGGTGTGCTCCCTTAAGAAATGGGGGTTCGGAGTCTGAAACCACCTTCTTTCCCTCAGATTCATCCAGGCCTCAGAGAAATAAGAGGAGATGTGCTGCCCCCATTACCTTTCTGGATTTCTCCCTTCAAGTCCTTGGGTGTATTTGGGGGTTCAGGCAAGAAAGAGATTTCTTGACTCTGGGGTGAGAGGGAGCTGGCTGTAAGCAAAGGACACCTCAAACCAGCATCATGCTCTGAATTAAGTGAACCCTCGAATCAACTTTGCCTTCATCAAATACACCCAGAGAGTGACAAAACACCCTGAAATAAGGACACCCCAAAACTTTAGTCTCCTACCGTGGGCCCTTGCCTTGTGTCTTTCCCTGGAAAAAGCCTCATGGCTATCTATCTACACATACAGAAGTCTATCCCCCCTCAAAGTAAGTTTCCACAACATTCAAATATAAAGCTTTGCTCTGCCTCAATGACCCACAATCACAGAAGGCCTTCAAACTTGCTCCCAGGTTCCTATTACGTTCCACCTCAAGCTAATTTTTAAAAAACAACAACAAAAAACCCTCCAAATTGAATTTCACATTCCCCAAATCTAACCTGAACCTTAAACATATATGGCTTTCCAAAACAGACTGCACCCCAAAATCAGCAAGACTATTCTACTTGAAATCAGATTATCCATAGACACCAAAGGCTATGAATCCCCCAAACAAAACCCTCATCCACCTCAAGGACGCCAAGTGGGATGTCCTGATATTCCAAGACGACAGTCTCCAAATTATGGGTGTCAGAATCCCCAAAACTAACAGAACTGCAAAATCAGCTCCACGCCTCAAACTCACCTCAGGCCTTCTGAATGCAGCCCTCCCCCCCCCCCCGCTCCCCCCCAGGGCCCAGAACAATCAAACTAAGTCCACATCCCCTAATAAGCATGCACTCACAACCAACCACATAACACAAAATCAACTCCCTCCTGATAGGAAAGGGAGTCCCCCCAGGTGGAAGCCCACCTCCAAACTGAGCAGAGACCCCCCCATTACCCCTTACATGCCAAAGCCACATCACCGTCCTGAATCCCTAGTGATCCGGGATTCCCAGTTCCTCAGAGTTCTTGCCTGCACCCAAATAAAGGTGTGCTCAAGTCTGAAGAGGAGGACCCCAGGCCCGGGTGCACAGCTCCATGGGTGATGGGCGGTCATTTCTGGGCGCCTGTGCAAGATGCACAGCCTGGCTTTGCAGCTACACTGATAGCTCTGCACCCTACCCCCCCCATAAACATTGCCACCCCCAAGTCTCCCCAGACAAAATATGAGGGTGAGACCCGTGCCTATCTCCCAGATCAGGAACCTAAAATTAGGGTTATCAGCCCCTCCTGCCCTCTCTCCTTGCTTTTACCGGGAGACCTTCCTTCCCAGTCTTCTTTCCTTTCTTTTTCCACCCCACCCAACTTTCGGATTAATGTTCACTAAAAATTCACCTCTACCGACCGATTAATAGTGTCTAGCTTAATTAGAAAAAGAAAAGCCTGAGCTCCCAAGGTTCAGACCCCACTCCTTGTCTCCCCTCCGTCTCCCTTCCACCCCCCCACCCCTAGTTCTCTTGCTCCCGGAGCCCGCTGGATTTCTCACCCCCAGATTAGGAACCCCAGCCTCGGAGGACAGTGTCCTCTGTCGCCTAACTCTCCCTCCCCTCGCCCAACCTTCGTCCCCTCCTAAGGAGGCCGAGGAACAACATGACCCGGCGCAAAGGGGAGGAGGACGAAGGTTTCAGCCGCTCAGACCTAGTGGATCCTGCGCCCCGGTCCGAGTGGACCCCGGCCGGGCGGAGACCGCGAGGCGAGGCTAGAGCTCGTCCGCCCCCTCGTGGAAGGAGTCATACATTGCCAGGGTTCGCCTCCCTGCCGCGCTGGACCCCGGCGCCCCGCCAGCCCCCGAGCGCAGCCGACGGGCGGGGGCCCGAGGCCCTAGTGAGCGGGGACTGGGGGAGGGCGAGCGCCCTTTGGGCGGGAGGCTGGCTCTCTGGATCCCTAAAAGGACTCAGAAGGGAGTCTGGAGCCAGAGTCCCGACGCCCGGGTCTCCTGCGCTTCTCCCGACCCCCCCGCCCCCGGGGCTTTCCCCACCTCCTCGAGGGGAAGCAGCTGGCGGAGCCGTCCGGTCGCATGACAATGGAAGGAAACGAGCTAGAAATCACATCCGTCCCCTCCAGGTCCCGCCCGATCCGAGCCCCCCTTTCTGTAGGCCCTGCTGCAGGAGCCTGTCATTCACACCGCACCCTCCCGCCATCTGAGCCCCTACGCGAGTCCACCGTGGCCTCCCCAAACCTGGCGCCTCGCTGAGCTCTCCTCTAAGTCCCTCGATACCGTACGTCGGAAGGGGGACTTGTGCTCCATTCACTCTCCAGGTCACAGGCACCCCCCTTCCAAAAGCCAATAACACCGCTTTTCGCTTGCCCCAGGCCCCCTCGACGACCCGGGGTCACCCACATTGTCCAATCTCGATATCCCCAATTCCAGAGTCCCATCCCCGGTCCCACGTTCAGAGGCCCAAGACCCCCGATGTGAAGACCACCCGGCGTCCCTAAGGTCCCGCCCTCGGGCCGGAGACCCCGCCCCGGGCTCGCCATCTGGAGAGCGCGGGAGGAAGGAAGGATACAGACCCAGGCGTTCACCCCACCTCCACCCCCGCCCCCGCCATCCCGGCCAGATAAAGGCGCCGAGTCCAAGAGGGGAGAGAGACCCCGCCCCCCTGAGAAGAGCAGCCGCAGCCCCTGCAGGACAGGGGTAAGGACCGTGGACTGAGGGAGCCGGGCTCCTGGGTCCCCGAGAAGAGGTTGCTGGTGGAAGACTGAGAGCAGTTATGAGGTTCCAGACTAGGGGGTCCGGGACCAGACAGTAACGGAATTCGGTGGTTCGGTTGGGGTTTGGAGGGGTGCGGACCGCAGGCCGTCCGAGGTGTCCGGGCAGGTGGCTCACTCGAGATTCGCGCGCCCGGCGAGGCCGAGGGGAGCGCGGTGCTGCACGGGCACCGAGCGCTGCAAACCGAGGGCGCTCCGGGCCGATTGCCTACGCTGGGCGTCGACGCCGCGGCCTGGGAGCGTCCAACTCGCGCCAGGCACCCTGGAGGGGTCTCGGGTGGGGGGGAACGAGCGCCGGAGAGCCCAGCCCATTAAGAATTAGATGGTTGGGGCGGGTGGGGGGCTTGGCTCCCGCTGCCCTGCAGCGGGGTGGGGGGGCGAACTGCGGAGGGAAGGCGTCTGAGCCCCGCCTGGGTCCCTGGGCGCCCGCAGGCCTGCGTCGCGATGGGTTCCACCGCCACCCCCGAGGGCGCGCTGGGCTACGTCCGTGAGTTCACTCGCCACTCCTCGGACGTGCTCGGCAACCTGAACGAGCTGCGCCTCCGCGGGATCCTCACTGACGTCACGCTGCTGGTTGGCGGGCAACCCCTTCGAGCTCACAAGGCGGTTCTGATCGCCTGCAGGTTGGAGGGGTAACTCAGGGGGGTGGGGCAGGATCCGAAGGGAGAGGGGTGGAGCCAGAAGGTCTTTGGCAGGGGATCCCAAGCCAAGCCTTCCAGAAGCAGGAGACTGGGGCACCTGGGTGGCTCAATTGTTGAGCATCTGCCTTTGCCTCAGGTCGTGATCCTGGGGTCCTGGAATGGAGTCCCTCATCGGGCTCCCTGCAGGGAACCTCTTTCTCTGTGTCACTCATGAATAAACAAAATCTTTAAAAAATAAATAAATAAAGAGGCAACAGGAGGTTGAGCCCCTCAGGGAATTGGGGGGGGGGAGGTGGGGCTTTCTACGGTGGCACGTGTCTCCCTGGGTTACCCAGGCCCTAAAGTAGCTTATCTGCCCTCTTTCCAGCGGCTTCTTTTATTCAATTTTCCGAGGCCGTGCTGGAGTGGGGGTGGATGTGCTCTCCCTGCCCGCCGGCCCAGAAGCCGGAGGCTTCGCTCCTCTTCTGGACTTCATGTACACTTCACGCCTGCGCCTCTCTCCAGCCACTGCACCAGCCGTCTTGGCGGCTGCCACCTACTTGCAGATGGAACACGTGGTCCAGGCCTGCCACCGCTTCATCCAGGCCAGGTGAGAGAGCCCCAGCTCGGTGTCCTCTGTTGGGTGAGGTGGCAGCCCAGGTGTCAAGGGCAGAGGCCAATTTTAGGAAAAAGCACTAACATCCATCACACTTGTCCCAGCTACGAACCTCTGGGCATCTCTCTGCGGCCTTTGGAGGCGGAACCCCCCACACCCCCGACAGAACCTCCGCCAGGCAGTCCCAGGCGCTCCGAAGGGCACCCAGATCCACCTACTGAGTCTCGCAGCTGCAGTCAAGGCCCCCCCAGTCCAGGCAGCCCAGACCCCAAGGCCTGCAACTGGAAAAAGTACAAGTTCATCGTGCTAAACTCTCAGGCCTCCCAAGCAGGGAGCCTGGCCGGGGAGAGGAGTTCTGGTCAACTCTGCCCCCAAGCCCGGCTCCCCAGTGGAGACGAGGCTTCCAGCAGCAGTGGCAGCGGCAGTGAAGAAGGACCCATTCCTGGTCCCCAGAGCAGGTACAGAACCTGGAAACTCAGGAATTTGTAGAGGCCAACCTCAGCTAGGAGGCAGAGCCGTTGGGCCTGGGTGGTCAGCAGCAGGGAGTGAGGGGACAGCACAATTAGATTTGGCTCACTGGTCAGTATGGCTCACCTCTAGGGGAAGGTCTTTGGCTCTAAGTCCTCCAGGTGAGACCCTCCCTCCACAAAATCTCTCCTAACCTTTTTCTCTGGGCTTGCCACCTGCCTAGGCTCTCTCCAACTGCTGTCACAGGACAGTTCAAATGTGGGGCTCCAGTCAATACCCCGCATCTCCTCACAGCCCCAGCTCAAGAAACCACTGGATCACACTCTGGGCAGGCTTGTCCACCACCAGGTAAGAGCCCTTCCTTTTACCTCCTCCTTGCCTTTTCTCCTGGGGCTGCTCCAGGCGAGTGTTTGGGCCAAAAGCAAAGGCCTGTCCCAGTTACTGCAAATTGGAATCACCTGGGGAGCTTTTAAAACTGCCATTGCCCAGGTCACACCCCACAGATCAGAATGTCTAGAAGTGGGAGCCAGGAATTGGTATTTTTTAAAGCTTTCCCTGAGCAGCAAAGCCTGGGAACTCCTGGCCTCTGCCCATCAGGGCTGAGTGCTGGGCCCAGGACTTGGCAGGGCCTCTCCGGCAAGCTGTGAAGCAGAGTAGTAGTCCAAGAGAGGACACAGAAACAGAAACCTCCACCCAGTAATTGGGGCCTGCACCTACCACCACCACTATTGAAGAGATTAGCAGAGTATTCTGCAGTCAGACAGACATGAGGTCGGATCTTGGCTTGTCCTCATATTAACCATGTAACCTTGAGTAAGTCAGATGAACTCCAGGAACCTTAGCAGTAAACTGGGAAAAAGAAAATCCATCTCCAATGTGGTTTGAGGATTCACTAGAATCGCCATTACCCATCCCTGCTCCCAGGAAGTGAATTTTTCAGCTGCCAGAACTGTGAGGCTGTGGCTGGGTGCTCATCGGGGCTGGACCCCTTGGCTCCTGGTGATGAGGACAAGCCCTACAAGTGTCAGCTCTGCCGATCTGCCTTCCGCTACAAAGGCAACCTGGCCAGTCACCGCACGGTGCACACAGGTAAGGGAGGAGGGGGCCCTGGCCTTCCTGCCCGCAGGTGTCCGGGGAGGAGTCCCTGACCTCCCTTCCACCCTGCCTCCAGGAGAGAAGCCCTACCATTGTTCCATCTGCGGAGCCCGCTTTAACCGGCCGGCCAACCTGAAAACCCATAGTCGCATCCATTCGGGAGAGAAGCCCTATAAGTGTGAGACGTGCGGCTCACGCTTTGTGCAGGTACGCAACCCGTCTCCCAGCCCGCTCCGAGGCAGATTTGCAGGAGGGCGGGGCCGGCCGTCGGGGCGCTCTCTGAGGTCGCCCTGCTTCCCAGGTCGCGCACCTGCGCGCGCACGTGCTCATCCACACCGGGGAGAAGCCCTATCCTTGCCCTACCTGCGGCACTCGCTTCCGCCACCTACAGACCCTTAAGAGCCACGTTCGCATCCACACGGGAGAGAAGCCATACCACGTGAGTACCTGCGCGGGTGGCCACCTGGGGGCGGGTCTCTGAGAGCTCCTCGGAGTGGGCGGAGCCCCGGGGGAGAAGGGGCGGGGCCGCGCGTAGGGGAGCCCGCGCACCGAAGTGAGGCTCCGGGACCAGCCAGAGAGGGAGGAAACTTCGCTGAAGAGGGCGGGGCCTCTGTCCTTTGCCTCCTCCCGGGGATCCGGGAAGACGCCGGGCCGTGGGCTTCTCTTCTGCCAAGGGTTGGGCACTTGCGCATCGGGGTGCTCGCGCGAGGGGTAGGGAGCTGACCCGGCTGTCCTCACTTGTCCTCCCACAGTGCGAGGCCTGCGGCCTTCATTTCCGGCACAAGAGTCAGCTGCGCCTGCATCTGCGCCAGAAGCACGGAGCTGCTACCAACACCAAAGTGCAGTACCACATTCTGGGGGGCCTCTAGCTGAGCGCCGGCCGGATCCCACCCGGATCCCAATCGCTTCTCCGAAGCCGGGACGGCCGCGGGCTCACGGCTGGCTTCCCCCTCGGGCTTGGGTGTGCAAGGCCCCTCCAGTATCAGAAACTGCCATCACCACCTTCGGTTATCACTGGGGAGAGCGGGGGGTGGCAGATCTCGGCTTGATCTGCCTCTGTTTTGCTGGTCAAAACCTCTTCCCCACGATCAAAATGGTTTCTGGAGGAGACAGCCAGCTGGGAGTTGGGGGCGGGGAGAGACTGGCAGTGGGGGGGGTAATAGTCCTCCACCTGCAGCCCTCCCCTTCTCATTTGGTTTATCTGTAAATATAATTTATTGAGGCCTGTGGGTGGCACCAGGGCCTTCATTCTATTGCATTCCCCACTTCCCTCTTCTACAAGTGTGACCAAAAGTGACCTGAGGCACTGTAGGTGAGGTCACAGCTCTGCTGGCAGAGATTAGCACTTGGCTGTCTCCTTTGGCTTGACTATTTTATGTGTACTATTGTCATAACTTGTATCTTTAGAATTGTTGTTTCTCTTATGTGTGTCTGCTTGTTGGTTTGCTTAAAACAGAGAAAGGGTCCCTCTGTCCTGTCCCTCGAAATCCTAGGTCTGGAACCTTATTTGTTCTAGGGGCAGCTCTGTGGACATGCGGGGTTGTAGAATTGGGTCAGGAACCCTCTTCGATATTCTGGATATTGTAGGTTCTCTAGCGAGCTAGAACTGCATATAGACTTTCCTCTGGTTCCAAGACTTAGAGAAACGTTTTTGGTGAGCCAGAAATGGAAGTAAGAAGTGTTTTCTGGGGGCCGTTGATGTAGGGGCTTTGGCAGTCTTGGAACTGGAGGGATGATTGGAGGGGCTTTCTCTTATGGCCCCAACTGTCCTGTGAGTCTGGTCACCTAGGATTGGCTCTATTGTGTCAATCTGTCATGAGTTGGGCTTTCATGGAGCCCAGGATCCTCCCACTGGGGCCTGTTCCCAGCACTGGGTTGATCCCTTCTTTATCAGAGATGACTCAACCCTTTCTGATTCTGCCCAGAATGGTATGACCGATGCAAGAATTATTAAACTCTATCTTGACTAGAAGATAGAGAGTCATGACCAGTTCTTTACTGTAGCAGTGTCTGGGTTCATATATTCCTTGGGGTTCTCTCTACCTGAGACAAGCCCCTTCTTCCTTTAATGGGTTTTTAGACATCTTCTGGCAAGTGTCAGAATTTCAGAAACTTCTTTGCCTCTAGAAGTCACAGGTGCTTGGTAACTTTCTTACCTTAGAAAAGCGAAGTCTGTGACCTGGCCTAACCATCAATGCATTCCTGTCTGGAATGCACTAGAACCTTCCACAGGGAGACAAAAGGGGCTGAGTTCCATTCCAGATTCACTGTAGTTTGGGATTATGACTGGGATTACTGTTGGGATTAGGGATTTAGAAGATTGAAAAGAGTAATTGACTCATGAGCCTTCTGGTTGACCAAGTATCTGGGTAGGACTAAGAGGTTGGTTGAGGGGACATGGTCTCTGGTATAGGCCAAGTAGGTAGAAAGTTGGGAATGTTCTTAATTAGATGGAATGTCTGGAATGTGAGATGATACTCAGAAGCCTCCGTTTACAGTCCTTCTCCTGTTGCCTTGGGAGCTGTTTGATTGTGGGGTTTGGGTGGAGGTTAGAGAGCACTTTGAATTGTGTCCCATGGAGCTTCCTCAAGATAGGTCAGGACCAATAGCTGCCACTTGAGGACAAGTGAGAAAACAATTTTTCTTTATCATTCCCCCTTCCTGTCCACTGCAGGATTGAAGCAGGGAAAGCAGAAGAGAGATGTGAGAAGAAACTTTTTTTGTTTTGTTTTGTTTTGTTTTGTTTTGTTTTGTTTCCCAATTAGATGGGCAGGTGTAGACCGCCAAGGGGTAGAAATGTTAGATCTTGCCAGATCAGAGTCTTGGAATAAAGAAGTCTCTCTGTGCTGCCTGCTGTGTCCAGGTTCTTGTCTGAGAGGATTTGTGAATGGAGTGAAACGGGGGAAAAAGGGTTTCATTCCTCCTGGATTCCATCTTGTGTTCTGTGCCCATTTGACCACCCTATCCCATCTGACACTTTCAACGGCCCTGTTCTCCCCCTTCCCTACCCTTGCCTTCCGGCTCATTGTGTAGGAACCAGTGACTTCATGAAGTTTCTCCGGAGCCACCTGCATCCTGCTGCTCTGAAGTCACTTCCTGCCTGAGGTGTGGAGGCAGCAGGGAGAAACCAGGAAGTCACTAATAATATCAAGAGGCTGGGGGATGCATCTGTGCTGGGGATCATAATGCTTGGGACACTGCCTACCACCACCACCAAGGAAAATGGATAGGACTTAGGTCCCCTGAGGACAGGAAAGTGTGCAGGTGGCAGTGAGAAGGTTGATGTATGTGGTTAGAGCCAACAGCCAGCTCTACTCCTCCCCCAGCAGTGGAACCTTAGAATCTATCCAGTGCCCAAGGCATGCTTCTCTTGCACCCTTTCCCTGTCCCGTGTGTGTCTCGGGTGTGGAACTCTGTTCTGCCCGTGGGCAGAGGGTCACTAATTCTGTTAAGTTACCTCCCTTCTGGGCTTAAACTCTTCATCTGTGAAATAAGTCCATTAACATGGCCTGCAGTTCCTTTTGACATTTGTGGTTGTGTTTCTCCATCTTAAAACTCATGACCTAGATTAGAGACTTTTTAAGTAAAAAGAAAGGAAGAAAGAAAGAAAGAAAGAAAGAAAGAAAGAAAGAAAGAAAGAAAGAAAGAAACAGCAGCTTATGCCCTGTTGAAAATGAGGCCTGCTAATCTTATGTATCCCCTGCTACCTGTCAGGTCCTGAATGAAGCATTCTAGTGCATAGGGTTTCTAATTCGATTCTCCCTGACAACCCTCAAAAGTAGGTACTATTATTATCACCAAATTTACAGTTAGGAAAACCAGCTGAGAGGTTCAATGTCTTAGAGACCCTTAAAGATGACACACTGCTATACTAGGTTAAACAGACACATTGATTTCTAAGTCTCGGCGCATTTCCCACCAGCCAAAGTTTTAAGTCCACTTAACAAAGTTTGTTATTTCCCACATATAAAATTATAAGGCTCAGTTCACTCTTTGATATTACACAGCCCCCACGAGCCCAGGTGGCTCCATCGGGTAAGCCTTAAACTCTATTTCAGCTCAGGTCGTTGATCTCAGGATGGGGAGATTGAGCCCCCTGTAAGGCTCCACACTGAACAAGGAGCCTGCTTAAAATTCTCGCTGCCCCCTCTTTTCCCCCCAGCCCTCCCCACCCCTGCATGCGCCCACATGCACTCTCTCTGTAAAAACAAAACAAAACAAAAAAACATCCTCCTTCCCTAAGGTTGCAAGGTCAGGATCCTGGGGAGCATGGATTACAGTGGAGAAACAGAAAGCCAAGCCATCGATGTTACATATGGTGGAGGACTGCCTACTTGGGTAGGAGGAGTTGACTGCTCCCCTGCTAAGAGTTCTTGTCTTTCAGTCAACCCCATCAGGGGATCAAAACCCGCTGTTAGCAAATAGTTTTAGCAGAGGGTGGAGGAAAAGAGTTCAACCCCACCGAGGGAGGGGTGTAGGTGGTGCTGGGGAGGTCCTGAGTGCGCTCACAGCCGCCCTTCCTCTCTCGAGTTATTTTTGGTTTCTGTGACTTGTAGATTTCCTGTTAGCGACAACAGAAGCAACAGGAACTGAGTCGCCGCTGCAGAAACGAACGCCAGCATCCCACTGGTCTCGTCCTGGGCCCCTGAGCCCACGGGGATCCAGGCATGTAGGGTTTGGCGTGCTCAGGCGCTAGGGCAGGTATCTCGTTTGACTCCGCGCAGGACGCCTCTGTTCACCCCCGACCTGACCCTGCCATTGGACCCCCCATTAAGCAAGTGGGTGTCTTCCTCTCCTGAACCGGGTGACCCGCCACCTAGCCCCGTGAACTCCCCACGTGAGAGTCGCGGTGCGGGATATGTGGACAGACGGGCCGGTTAGGGGGCCGGAGACGCAGCAGCCTCCGGGTAGGTCCCTAGTCACGCGGGGCCCATCCAGTCGGCCTCCCGCGGTCCCCTCCTGACGCATGCGCTGCACTCACTGTCCCGGTCCAGTACACAGCTCTAAGCCCCGCCCCGCCCTCCGGGCTCCACCCCTGCACGGGAGTCCTGCTTCCCCACCCGCGGCGGGTGGACCCGGGCCGTGGCCAGGTCCGGCAGGTAGCTGACGCCTGCAGTGATAAGACGGATAACCCACCGGGAGACCGGCCGCCTCCCGGCTCCGGGCTGAACGTCTGCGCCCCCGGCTTCCCGCCCCGGACCGGTCCCGCCCAGGCCTCGACAGGCTGCGCTCGGCCCGCGGAGCCACACCCCCGGGAGCCGCTCGCCCCACCTAGGCAGCCCGGCTGGGTCCCTCCGTCGTCGGTGTCTTCCCCGGGGGCAGCAGCAGCTTGCGCTCCGCCGCGCGGCCGGGCGGCTGGGTGCGCAGAGGTGGAGGGTCCAGCGCCCTGCTCCCGCCCCGGGCGCGCGGGGCGGCGGCAGCCGGATCCCCTCGCCGATGGCGCACAGGGCCGAGCCCCCCGACGGGGGCTGGGGGTGGATGGTGGTGCTCTCCGCGTTCTTCCAGTCGGCGCTGGTGTTCGGGGTGCTGCGCTCCTTCGGCGTTTTCTTCGTGGAGTTAGTGGCGGCGTTTGAAGAGCAGGCGGCGCGGGTCTCCTGGATCGCCTCCATAGGGATCGCGGTGCAGCAGT
This sequence comes from Nyctereutes procyonoides, assembly GCF_905146905.1. NCBI lineage: Eukaryota > Metazoa > Chordata > Mammalia > Carnivora > Canidae > Nyctereutes > Nyctereutes procyonoides. The sequence continues at coordinate 57,551,774 of NW_026575140.1, read as the reverse complement.
TCGGGAGTGAGTGCCGCGCCGGCCCGGCGGCCTGCCACCCTCCCTCGGAAAGGAAGGGAGCTGCGGGGACGCGGGAGAGGACAGGGCGGGGCTGGGGAGACCCTGGCGGAGGCCACCGAAGAGCTTCGCGGACCGCGTCTTCCTCTTTCTCAGGCCCCGTGGGCAGCGCCCTGAGCACAAAGTACGGGCCCAGGCCGGTGGTGATGGCCGGGGGCATCTTGGCCGCGTCGGGGATGCTGCTCGCCTCTCTTGCTACCACCTTGACCCACCTATACCTCAGTATCGGGCTGCTGTCAGGTAAGGCCTGGGACGTGGGCAGGAGAGGGCTAGCCGGCTCCAGACTCTCACCTTTCCTGCCCCTTCCCAGAGGCTTACAGGAGGAGCTGGCACCTGTACCAGAGGGCAAGTCTTAGGAGGGATGACTAAAGTGATCAACATGGTGTGGGCATATTGAGAAATTCAAAGATGTGGAAGCCAGAATATGCAAGCCCAGGGCTGGTGGGGCTGGAGTGTAAGCAAGAATTAGCATAACGTTGTGCCAGGTCCTGTGGCTGCTGATATCATTATCCAGTTTACAAACAGACAAAACAAGGCTCTAGAAGCTTATGTAACTTGCCAGACCAAGATCATTCAGCCAGAAGTGGTATAGCCCGTGCCTAACTTCCAAAGTTCTGACCGAGTCACTGCTCTTATGGACAGTATTTCTGAACCTCCACCTGCCGATGAGGTGTATTACCTGCGTCTTGCAGATGAGGAGAGGAGAACTGAGGCTGGGAGAGTGAATAAAATGCACAGGGTCGTGCGGCTGGGAAGTATTGATACTAGAGTCCTAACCCAGGCCTGTGCTGCGTTCTCTTGCTACCCATGGTGGAATCATTGGGTGCCCTGGGCTCCCTAAGGGTCCCCCAATCCCTATTTCTTCCTTTTCCACAGGCTCTGGCTGGGCCCTGACCTTCACTCCGACCTTGGCTTGCCTGTCCCGTTACTTCTCTCGGAGGCGATCCCTGGCTACAGGGCTGGCACTGACCGGCGTGGGCCTCTCTTCCTTTGCGTTTGCCCCACTATTCCAATGGCTGGTCAGCCTCTATGCCTGGCGGGGGGCTCTACTGCTGGTGTCTGCCCTCTCCCTCCACCTGGTGGCCTGTGGTGCTCTCCTCCGCCCACTGTCCCTGATGGAGGATCCTGTTGTGGGGGGCCCTGGGGCCCAACTCACCTCCCTCCTTCACCACGGCCCCTTCCTCCGTTACACTGTTGCCCTCACACTTATCAACACTGGCTACTTCATTCCCTACGTACATCTGATAGCCCACCTCCAGGACCTGGATTGGGACCCACTGTCTGCTGCCTTCCTGGTGTCAGTTGTGGCAATTTCTGACCTCGTGGGACGTGTGGCCTCTGGGTGGCTGGGAGATGCTGTCCCGGGACCTGTGGCACGGCTCTTGATGCTCTGGACCACACTGACTGGGGTGTCACTGGCCCTGTTGCCCGTGGCTCACACTCCCACGGCCCTGATGACTCTGGCTGTGGCCTATGGCTTCACATCAGGTGCCCTGACCCCAGTGGCCTTCTCTGTGTTGCCTGAATTAGTGGGGACTGGAAGGATTTATTGTGGCCTGGGACTGGTACAGATGGTCGAGAGCATTGGGGGCCTACTGGGGGCTCCTCTGTCAGGTAAGAAGGACTGGGTTTCTGGGAGGCGGGGCTCAGGGCTGCCACATCACGCAGTTTAGGGAGGGGACTATTTGCATTCTAGTGTATGTGAATATTGCCCTCCAGTCTGACACAGAACACAGCCTGCATGGCTGGTCAGAGCAGCCCCCAAGTGGGTCCATGGGGCAGAGAAATTGGGGCTGTGGAAAGACCCAGAGAAGCTATGAGGGCCTCTTGGCAGGGTGCCTACAGCTTGAGGACCTGGCTGGACTGGGCCAGACATAGCCTGCAGGTGCTGTCTTTTCCCTTGACCTCCTGGGCCCCAGCCCAGGTGTCTGAGCTGTTGGGTCAAAGTTCTCTATGTCCCAGACGCTAAAACTTTCAGATCCTTGACTCTCTCCTCTTAACTATTAACTGGAAGTGTAGAAAGGAGGGCCATACTTGCTTGAAAGAAAAGCACAGGTGTGCCTGTCCACCCCTGGATACCCAAGTGTCTGCTGGCTGGTTTGAGAGGCCCTTTCTGAAGGCAGAAGGGTGGTTGAAATTACCCTCCAGAAATTACCTGTAGAAACCTTGAGACCCCAGAGTCCTCGAGCTCATCTGGTCCTGCCTTGTGAGTTCTAACTCTTCTGAGAAGATGGGTTAAGGATTACTCTCTTCCCTTCATCACTCTCAGGAAATGGCTCACCGATATGTGTTCTTTCTTTCTTTCTTGGACCTAGGATACCTCCGGGATGTGACGGGCAACTACACAGCTTCTTTTGTGGTGGCGGGGTCCTTCCTCCTGGCAGGGAGTGGCATCCTCATGACTCTGCCTCATTTCTGCTCCTTGGCCTCTACCTCCAAGCCTCAGGACCGCATAAGAGAGGCAGTTGAAACCAAAGTCTCTCTGTCCAAGGAAGAGCCAGAAGAGGACTAAACTCCAGAAAGGGGCTGTGAGACCCAGAAAGCCAGACATTGGCAGCACCAGATCTTCCCCTCCTGCCCCATCTTGGGGCCCACAGAACCACAGTGCCTTGAGCATCCTGATCCACCTCCCCCCAGGCAGGCCCGGCAAGGGGAAGTTGCAATGCAAGTGCCAACACCTAGTATTTCCTCAAGGCCTATTATCTCTCCTTTGCTCCCACAACCTCTGCCAAAGAATCCAGGGGCTCAGCCAGCTGCCCAGAGCTCAGAATCAGCTATGAAAATCAAAGGTCAAGAGACTTAACGTGTTTTACCTGTGATCTCTAGCATTGCCTACCAACTTTCTTCTCTGAAGACAGACATTTGGGAAAGAGGGATGCCCTTTTGAGATAAAACCGAATAAGGAAACCAAGTCATTGTCAGAAACTCAGAAAGAGCTGGGGCTCACGCCCTGGGGTTGGCTGAATGAGCTCATGGCTATGAAGTGGAGGGGAGGTATCCACTTTAACCCTGGACCACAGTTCCTCCCTGTGGCCACTGATCTCCTGTTTCTTGCTGTAGAAGACAATAGTGAGGACACAGGGTGGGGGTGGCCTGGGAAGGGGAACTAAAGCTTTGAGAGCTGAAGTCTGGTCCAGCATTTCCCTCAGGCCAGGGACAGGAGCCTGAAATGCAGGGAGGAGTTAGCAGATGGTCCCCTCCTGCCCACCCCCCTCACCCCAACACACTGAAATGCACAGGCAGGCAGCTTCTGAGAGATTCCCTGTTTTGTTTTTCTTGCTTTTTGGGAGAGAGAAAGAGGGAAGCGACTGTGAGGGAGGGGCAGAGGGAGAGAGCACTGGAGAATCTTGAGCAGGCTCCATGCCCAGCGGGGATCCCACTGGGGGCACAATCCCACGACCCTGAGATCATGACCTGGTCCAAAATCAGGTCAGAGGCTTAACAGATGGAGTCCCCCAGGCGGCCCCTTGAATATCTTAAGTAGAAAGAATGTTTTCAGCCTCCTCGATTGGCTAAGAGTTGGAGCTTGTGAGAAACTGGGTAGAAATTCTTTATTGGGGGAGTGGCTCAAACAAATGGTCAACAAGTGGTGTCCCGAGTGGATTGAGAGCCTCCTGGGGAAAGCAGAGCAACTTGAGTAGTGGGGAGCAGTTCCCCCCTCTCAGGGGGAGGAGAGGTGGCCTGCCGGGAGGCTGGCAGGGAGGCTGGTGGGCAGGAGGGCAGAGCCCCTGGCAGCCCCAGGTAGATGAAGCTGCCAGAGAGGATGAAAGAGCCGCAGGTGAGGAAGGAGGCCGTGAAGTCTCCCGTCTTGTCCCTTAGGAAGCCTGTGAAGAAGGGGAAAGGAATTCAGGGGCCTGGGACCCAGGGGCACAGGATGGTGGCCGGGGGATCTGGTGGCTCAGACCCTTACCTGACAGCGGGGGGCCCAAAAGCCCCCCAAGACTCATCAGCATCATCACCAGCCCTGTGGCCTGCACGACGCCTCCGAGGCCCACCAGCCCAGGCAGCACACCGAAAACCAGGGGCGCGTAACTTCCCGCGCTGAGCCCGTAGGCCCCCGCCGCGGCCAGCAGGGGCCCCTCGCAGCCCTCCGGGCTCCCCAGCAAGGGCGCCAGCCCCACTGCCAGAAGCCCCAGCCCGGTCAGGGCCCCGAACCCAGCCAGCAGCCGCGAGAGGGGCACCCAGCCTTGGTCGGCCAGCCAGCCGCTGACAAGTCGCGCACCCGCATCCCCCACCGCAGCCACCGCCACCACCAGCGCCGCTCCATACCCTCCCAAGCCCCGGTCCAAAGCGTGGGGGGCCAAGTGCACATAGGGGACGAAGTACCCGCCCCCGACCAGGGCTGTGCCCAGAGCAAAGACTAGGAAGGCCCGGCGCGCGAAGAGATCCAGGCCAAGCGCAGCCAAGGGCCCGCGGGGTCGCGCCGGGGGGTCGCCAGGGAGCACCAGGGGTCGCAGCAGGGCGCCACAGGGGGCCAGGTGGAGGGTAACGGCGCTAAGGAGGAGCAGGGCGCCCCGCCAGCCGTAAGTATCAAGGAGGAGCTGCAGGGTGGGCGCCAGGAGCAGCGAGGAGGCCCCGTTGCCCGTGAGCGCCAGCCCCACAGCCAAGACTCGACGGCGGGAGAAGTACCGGGACAGCGTCCCGAGGGCCGGGGCGAACACCAGGGCCCAGCCAGAGCCTGCGAACCGACAGGACCAGGTGAGGACAGGGAGCTAGGGCATGCGCCGCAGTGATCCCAGCCCTGACCCTCGCAGGAGGCCCCACCCCCTTGGCCTCCAGCCCCCAGGAAGCGCCCCTCTCCAACATCACCCCTAAAGGACCCGGGTGTCCCGCTCCCCTCACCAGCAAGGACGCCCAGGCCGAGGTAGAGGTGCAGCAGACTGCGGGCGAAAGCCGAGAAGACGAAGCCCAACGAGGTGAGGATGCCCCCGACCATCACCACGGGGCGCGCCCCCCAGCGGGTGCTCAGAGCGCTGCCCACTGGGCCTAGGAGGGGGCGGAGTCAAAGGGAGACACGCCCCTGGGCCCCCAGACTCGAGCCAGCCCTTCTAGGCTGCCTGCCAGGCCTAAGCTCCTCCCCAGCCCAACACCCCCCTCCCCTTGACCTCAAGACCCTCTCTTTTCTAGAACTCAATCCCACCGGCTCCCCCTTTCTTGGGTTGTCTGGTCATCAGGTGGGTCCTCCATCACCACACACACGCTCCGCCAGGCCACCCCGGTGCCCGCCTCCCACCTCGGGGGCCCCCCTCACTGGCTGCCTGCTGCACCGCCAGGGCCAGGGCGCTGACCCACGCAGTGTCCTGAGTGTTCCGGTCAAAGTGCTCCGCGAGGTCAGGGAGGGCAAGGCCCAGGGAGCGCAACAGCCCGTAGGAGAGCCCGTTCACCGCGAAGGCTGCGGCCGCCACCACCCAGCCCCAGCCCCCATCCGGGGGTCCGGCCGGCTTGGGGGTCATCGCCGTCTGGGGAAGAGGGGAACACACTACGTCTGTGCCTCCTCAGGGACCCGGGCATCCCTGAGATCCAGGTTCTGGCCGCTCGCCCAGGGTGGGCACGTCACCCCGAGCACCGCACGGCGCGGGGAAGGGATGGGAACCAGGCCTAGGGCTACATCTCTGGGGTCCGCGCGAGCTCCCGGGCCCGGGTGACGGCCGGATCCCCCGGGCCCGGGACGCCCCCACCCACATACACCCCTGCCCCTTACCCGACCTCTCCGGGCGGCGGGGGAGGGGAAGGGCGAGGAGCAGCTCGGGCCAGGTGTTCTCCCCGCTTGCTGCGCGGGCGGGGCCCCAGCGGGGAGCGAGCGCTGAGCGCCGGGATGGAGCCCCACCTGGACCGGCTCTCTCGGTAAACAGAGATCGCCACTGGGGACCGAGCCACCTGGGACGCGGGGGTGCGGAGGGCGGGGGAGGCGACACCTTCAGCCAATCGGCCGAGCCGCGCGGGTGAGGCCAGCCGCTGAGTCCCACGGGGATTGAATTATCTACACACAATCCTTCCACCCCCGCCCGGCTCAAGCCCACGCACCTGCCGCCTGATGCTCGCGGTGGAGACGCGCGGATTGCCCTCCCGGGCAACCCGGGGCGGATCGGCAACCCTTGCATATCCTCCAAAGTCTGCCGCGATGAGTATTTTTGTTCTCAGGGACCTTTTGTTGGGGGGGGGGGGGAGAGCGCAGATAATTGTCGGATATCATATCACCGACCTCCACTGAGTTCTCATTCTTTGTTCAACAATAACCAGCTCTCAAGGGCCAAGCGGAAGAGGATTCCCCTGTTTTGAGGAGCTGTAGTGTGCCAGGCACTTGATGCAGGTCACCTGTTCATGCTCACATGAAACGGCTGAAGAAGACGCCATGCCCATTTTACAGACGAAGTCACCGAGGAATAGAGTGATTAGGTGCCTCGTCCCCAAAGCACCCAGCTTAAAGATGGTGGAAATATTTGAATTTGGATCTGTCCAAGTGCAGAGGGTACCAGAGAACAGCAATAGGACTGAAACAGAATGCCACAGTGGAGGGAATGGCCTGGGGGCAGTTTGATGCCTAATTGGCCTGGAAATGGCAGGGCCTTTGCAGGGCCAGGGCGTTTACGATTCTAAGAGAAGGGTCACTGGGAAAAAGGAAGGATCCAGAGGATCGGAACCACTGAAGACTCAGATTCAGATTTTAAAAAGCAAAGTAAGAAATCCGAGAAGTGAACCCAAAGCATTAATTTCTCAGCAAACTTTATTTAAAAGTATCCTTTTTACCTCAGGGTTACTTTACTTCAGCTGTTTGAATCAAGAGATGTGCTTTTTGGTTTAATTGTTACACAGTAGCAGAAAATTTGGCAATTTACAGTTTGGAGCCAACCTCCCTGAGAGCCACATGGTGGCAGTGTTTCCTAGTTGTTGAGAACGTATCTGCAACTCGAGTAAAACAACCACATTTCTCTGCTTTGGATATTAGGCTTTGCCTGCCCCAAAGTGCACTCCCTCCACCCCCGCATCCCATCTCCCTCCTCTCTCTCCTGTGCCCTTCTGATAGCCCTAAGCGCCTCACCTGCTCCAAGGACACGCCTAGCTTTTCCTTACCCCTGAATTTGTACATCTGGGCTCCCCTCTCCTTGAAATGTCCTGGATGGAGAACAGGAGTCCCTGAGGGTTGCCAGCTGCCATGTACACCCTAGGAAAGTGATCTCACTGGTTTCTGGGCTCCTATTATGGGAGATACCTGGCAGGTGAAGCTGGAGGAGCAGGAAGCTCACGTCCTGAACTGGCTGCTGAGGACTCAGTCCCAAGCAGAGCCCTCCCCCCGCCCCGCCCCCCAAACAAATCACACCCTCTGCACCATGGAGTAAACATGTAGTGCAAAGAAGAGACTGGGCTTCCTGGGTCTAGGAGACGTACAAAGTGACACCAAGCATCTTTACGGGTTACTTATGAACCCAGAGGGCATCCCAGAGCCTGGGAGTGGGGTAAGTGATCATCAAAAGGGTGGAGCAGGGGTTTAGCAGCGCCTGCGGGGCGCGGGATCCTGGAGACCCGGGATCGAGTCCCGGGTCCCACATCAGCTCCCTGCGTGGAGCCTGCTTCTCCCTCTGCCTGTGTCTCTGCCCCTCTCTCTCTCTCTCTCTGAATAAATAAGTAAATCTTTTAAAAAATAAAAAAACAAAAAACAAAAGGCACGGCCCTGGATGATCATTAGCCCAAATGATCATCACTACACATCTTTTGCCTCTGGAGCTCACACGGCATTGAGGTTGGGACAATGGACTTCCCAAGCTGGACTCTCCGCCAGGTATTAGCTGTAGGATTGTGAGCAAGTTGTGTGCTTCAGCTTCCTCATCTCTAAAATGGGGATCATGAGAGTAGCTACCTGGTAAGGCTGGTACAGGGATGGAATGAGTCATTGTGTAGACACACACGTTTATGGGACCTAGCTCAGTGCCTGCAGTGTGCTATGTGTCAGTCGCTGTTGCTGCGATTATTGGAGGACCCTGGCTGGACCCTCCAGTGCTGCCACCCTCTCCCCACATGGCCACTTCTATTAATGCCTAGACGGAAAAGAACCATATTGGTCTCATGAGTTCTCAGCAGAACTACACAGGTTATAAGATATGAGTGGTGACAAAAAGGTCAAGTGAATTTGTTTTTCCTTTATTTTTTATTTATTTATGATTTTTAATTTTTTTTTGTTTTTCCTTTATGGTGAGCAGTTTTCTTAGCATTTTCCAAAGTTTGTGAGAAAATGCTAGCCTCCCTAACTTGACTATGAACAAAAAAGAAAGGAGTCAAAATAAGCTTTGTTCGTTTGCTCCTTTATACAAAATATTTATAGACACGTACCATGCCAGATGCTATGCTTAGGGCTAGAGATACAACTATGAATAATCCAGTCTCTCCCCTCCGAGCCCCCACAATGAAATTAGGGAAAAGGTGAAATGCAGAGAGCTCAACACAATGAGATGGACACAGACATCACAGCGTGCTGCATGGGAGGAGCTGACTCATTCCACTTGGGCCTGCTGGGAAGGCTTCGCACAAGAGGAGCCCTTTATGCCGGGTCTTGAAGGATGAGTAGGAGTTTGCCAGATGGTTGCGTGGGCAGGGGCATTCCAGGCAATGGGAGCAGCTTGTGGAAAATCACAAAGGCATGAACCAGCTTGGCATATTATTTATTGTTTGGAGAGCTGCAAATAGCAACTCTGTGGAGACGAGAGAGCATGGAGGATAGCACAGGGCAGAGACTCCCATAGTCACAGGTCTCAAAGGCCAGGCTAAGGAATCTAGATGCTTCCCCAGAGACTGATGCTTCACCCAAATTTCCAGTGATGTTAGCATTCACTAGTAGTCAGTGATACTCGATGCTGAGCTGAGAATGGAGACTCCCATCAGCCAGAGTGGGCAAGAAAGTCGGGGGTCATATACCTTTTCTTGATGTGGGAAATGTCTTTGAAACATCTTGTCTTACCTTGAAAATTCATGTGGACATTTGCATCCTACTTCATTCTGCTTCATAATCTTTTTTTAAAAAGATTTATTCATGAGAGATGGAGAGAGAGGCAGGCTCCCTGCGGGGAACCCGATGCGGAACTCGATCCCAGGACCCCAGGATCACAACCCAAACTGAAGGCAGATACTCAGTCACTGAGCCACTCAGGGGCCCCCATAATCTTCTTCTTCTTTTTTTTTTTTTTTTAGTTTTATTTACTTAAGTCATCTCCACACCCAACATGGGACTCAAACTCATAACCCCAAGATTAAGAGTGGCATGCACCAGCCAGGCACCCCCTCTACTTCATAATTTTCGATGTGTGGGAAAATAACGCTTTAAATGACTAAGTAAATTATTTTTCTCTCCAGGTCCTCACTGGTGATGCAGTGAAACACCCTGCAAGAGCAGTCATGGCCTGTCCCCACCCACTGCCAATCTGCAGTGGGCGCCTCCCTTGGGACAGTACTGAGCCAGAGACTCTTGAAACGAGCAGACCCAGGGCCTGGTGCTCCTCGGGATGGGGCGGAATCAAAAGGAGCAGCTCTAAGGGACCAGCCTGCCCACGTGGAGAAAGCCCCAAAAACAGATGCTGAGCCAGAGCAGGTCTTTAGAGATCAAAAGGGAGGGTCCAAGTCTATACATGATAATTCCCTTTGGGGACCATGGGATCTGGGAGTGCATCTGTGCCTGTGAACTCTAATACTGCTTTGGGCCTTTCTCATGGAAGCGCCTGCAGGAGGTCCTTGGGGGGCAGGGGAAGCCTCAAGCTGCACCCAGCCATTCCCTAGGTCTACTGGCTGGGGGAGGGGGTCCTCTGCAAAGGTGGGTGGGTGGGAGGGAAGAGGACAGGCAAGGAAATAATGGCTGTACTTGAGGTACACAAAAATATGAGGCTTTCTGGAGTTTGGTCCAGCTGACCCAGGGCCTCTAAGTGCCTAATAAAGGGGACTCTTACCCCTCACCCCCCAAATCTTCTTCTTCAGCTCACCCAGAGACCAGACTTTGGGAAGTCAACCTAGACCTCAAGGGCCAGACCCAGGGCCTGGAAAAGTGGGAGAAAACAGAGCATAAAGGTCAGGATTCATGGTTCGGAGCCAGGGCAGCACATCTGCTGAGATGCTCTGGGAAGAGGGTGTAACGAAGCATGGGGGCAGCAGGGGGGGCACCCACGGGGCTCCATGTGTGCAGGGAACCAGTCCGCTTGGGTGGCCGTGTATGAATGAAGATCTGAGCTAGGCCCCCCACCCCCACCCCCCCAAATGGTGGGGGGAAGGGAGGGGGCTGGGGTGGGGGGGTAGTAAGGAATTTGCTGAGTCTGCAGCTGGGGGAGCCTGGTGATGGGATCACAGTCAGAAGCTGCGACACAGAGCTGAGGCTGGAGCCTAGACCTGGGCTGGGCTGTGCAGGCAGCGAGTCCTACCCCACCTTACCTACTCCCCCTGCCAAGTTTGTCTCCTGTGTCTCTTCTAAGTCTCTCTGCCATCACCCCTCCCCTGTGTCCCCAGACACCTTCCCAAGCTAAAGGTCTGTAACCTCTGGTGTCTGGGTCTCTCCGGACAGCCCAGTTTCCAAGGCCAAAGGATCGGGATGGTGGGAGTGCCTAGCTAAAAGCCTGGTCTGCGTTTCTAAATGTCCATATGTATCTTATCTGGCATTTTCTGGTTCTAGGACTTTAGCTAACGTCTGTGTCAAAGTTCTTTTTTTTTTTTTTTTAAGATTTTATTTATTTGAGAGAAAGAGAGAGCATGAGCAGGGGGAAGAGCAGAGGGAGAGGGAGAAGCAGGCTCCCCATGGAGCAGGGAGCCTCAATCCCAGGACCCTGAGAACATGACCTGAGCTGTAGGCAGACGCTTAGATGACTGAACCCCTCCAGGTGCCCCCAAAGTTCTTAGTTATAGGCTGTGGTCACTAACCCTGACTCAAAGAGAGAAATGATTGGTCACAGGATACTAAGTAGTCTCAGAATTACCCAGAAGGCTACAGAACCGGGCAGAACATGGGCTGCCCCAGGCCTAAATGAGTTGCCAAGGCCACTGTTGTCACCACTGGATGCTAGACGTTGCTTCTGGCTCTCTGCCACCACTGAACCTGGAAACTGCTGCTGCTACTACTGCTGCTGCTGCTGCCACTGCTCAGAGCATTCTCTGCTTCACTCACCATGAGCTCCAGATTTCGGTCCAGGGTCTGTGCTCCTGATCACCCAAACCCCGGTCACGGGCTCTCATCGTAGGTGGAAGGGACATTAGGAGAGAGAGAGCACCTGGTACTTTATGCATCCACAGATAGATGGATCCTTCCTCCCATCAAGGGGAGCATTTGGAAAGCTTCTAGCCCCAAGCTCTGTGTACTCAGGGATAAATCTGCTCTCCTCAAGGACAACAGGGAAATAAACCCAGAAGTCACAAGCTACCTAAGAACAGCCAGGCTTTACGTACTGTCAATCATGTCTCAACACAGCATAGAACAAAGGTAGGTTCCCCTCCAGTCTGTTTCCTCCCATTCTTCTGGCCACAGGCAGTCACCCCATCATTACCCCCTCACCTTGTCCAATGCCTCCTGTCTTGAGAGGGGGAGGCCTGTCATTTCCCCTCTGCAGTAACCCAACCTCTTAGCTACCTCTGCATTTGCGGGGCCCCTGTCTGCCTTCCCAGCCCCAGGTGAGACCTCGCCTCCAGCAGCCTCTTAGGAGACTCAGCTGACAAGCCTGGGATCTGCCCTCAGGCTACCGGGCCCTGGAATCTGCCTCCCAGCTGAGCACCATCAACCAGGACCAAAGCCAAGGTGGGAGGAGACTGGGAGTCAGAACAGGTTTTCCCGTCCCTGCAGGGAAATAACTTAGACATCTTGGCGCTCGTACATGTGTCAGATGGAGTTCTGGAGGCCAAATGAGCAGAGGGGGCCTGTTTCCTTTCCCCCTTGTGAAGACACTGGAGGAGTTGGGTGGGCGAGTCTCAAAACTGCCAGGAGGGTCTGCGGCCCCGAAAGGCCCTGATGCTGGACTACCTCTTCTTGTCTGTGTGCAGGGAGTAAGTAGTATCTAGGCCCCCAGCAGAGCTCCTCTTGTCTGACCCAAATTCCGCCTTTCCCCATACTCCAGCGTCACCACCTCTGCAAAGCCCTCTCCTGCCTCTCTCTACTTCCCCAAGGCTTTTCAAGTCCTGGGCAGTCTCTCTCCTTAAGGGCTCCTTCCCTCTATCCCATCAGGCAAGCCATTTACTGAACCTTCTTCCCCAAGACTCAAATCTGGTCTTCTCCCTCTTTCCTGATTTACAACCAGAACCTCTGGCAGTGGGACGAATCCTAGTTGAAAGCACATATGTAGTAGTGATAACTACTGTCTATTTGAACACGGTGGTGGCAGCAGCTGGCCTGGAAGGAGGTCACATCTGGGTGGATCAACAGAGGTGAAGGCAAGGCCTTGGGCTTCTGGCTGACCAGCTATCTAGCAGAGGCAGCCTGATTTATGGGTTATGGGCCTACTCCTCCTGGACCCGGAGATCTGGGAGGTGGGAATTTGGTGCTAAGGACTCAGGGACAGATGTTTGGGGACAGTAGCCAGTGATTGCTGAGAGCAGTGAACAGTAGTGTGGGGTAAGAGCAGAGCCTGAGCTCCCTGGTATGTAAAGCCCGGCTGTTATTAGGTGGCTTGTGATTTCTGCGTTTATTTCCCTGTCGTCCTTGAGGATAGCAGATTTATCCCTGAGTACACAGGGCTTAGGGCTAGAAGCTTTCCAAATGCTTACAGATAGGTTACAGACCTGAGATAAGTTTATCAAGTCTAAAATACAAAAAGAAACCAGCAAACACCTAAATACATATTTAAGTAAATGTACACAAAATATAATATTAGTCAATCAACTTCTTTGTCAAATTTCATATTCCTAAAATTTCATTACGTTGGAAAACAATTTGTGGGGTAGTTTTTCTCACTTCCTAGGATTTATCCTAAATATTCATGGATTCAATCAGTTTCTTGTAGGCAATTTTTAAAAAGGAAAATCCTTTCAAGAATCTTAACAGCTAAAAATAGAGCTACCCTATGACCCAGCAATTGCACTACTGGGTATTTACCCCAAAGATATAGATATAGTGAAACAACAGGACACCTGCACCCCAATGTTCATAGCAGCAATGTCCACAATAGCCAAGCTGTGGAAGGAGCCATGATGTCCTTCAACAGATGAATGGATAAAGAAGATGTGGGATACACACACACACACACACACACACACACACACACACTGGACTATTAGCCACCAGAAAAGATGAATACCTACGATTTACATTGACGTGGTTGGTACTGGAGAGTATTATCCTGAATGAAATAAGTCAATCAGAGAAAGACAGTTATCATATGGTTTCCCTCATATGTGGAATAGAAGAAATAGTGAAAGGGACCATAAGGGAAAGGAGAGAAACTGAATGGGGAAAATTAGAGAGGAAGACAAACCGTGAGAGACTCCTAACTCTGGGAAAAAACCAAAGGGTTGCAGAAGGAGAGGTGGGTGGGAGGATGGGGTAACTGGATGATGAGCACTAAGGAGGGCAGGTGATGGGATGAGTACTGGGTGTTATACTATATGTTGGCAAATTGAATTTAAATTTTTAAAAAAGATGTTCACAAGCATGATAAAAGATGAGGAATAAGACAGACATGGTACATTTTTCAAAAAAATCTTAACAGCAAACATTTTATGTTTTGTGCGGAACCTAAGTGTATTTTACTACACACAATATTGACAGGTTAAAAATATATATATATCTATTGACAGGTTACAAGGCCCCTGTAACCAGACGGGCTAGGTTTAGATTCTGGCTTTGCCACCTACCAGCTGTATGACCTAGAACAAATTATCTAACCTATCTCTGCAATAGTTCCCTCATCCATAAAACAGATAATGGTAAGATAGCACCTACTTCTGAGAAGAAAAGGTGGTGATGACGATGATGATGGTGGTGGTGGTGATGACAGCACCTTGTTACTATCAGCACAGCTTCGTGGGGTTGTTGTGGAGATTGACTTAATATTTGTAAAGCATTTGGAATAATTCCTAGGTAAGAAGGAAGCTCTTAAGAGTTTATTTGTTTAAATAAACAAATGTGGGAGAGCTGGGGATTCCTCAGTGTTTGCTTATGTCTTTAAGAATGTTCCATCCCAGGGGCACCTGGGTGGTTCAGCTGGTTGAGCATCTGACTCTTGATTTTGGCTCAGGTCACAATCTCAGGGTCATGAGATGGAAACCTGTGTCAGGCTCTGCGCTGGGTGTGGAGCCTGCTTGGGATTCTCTCTCTCCCTCTGCCCCTCCTAACCCCTCCCTGATCATGCTCTCTTGCTCTCAAAAGAAAGGAAGGAAGAAGGAAAGAAAGAGGGAAAGAAGGAAGGAGAGAAAGAAAAGAAAGTTCCATCTCAGTTTACCTGGGCTACTGAACCTAAAGAGAGTGTTGTGTGCAGCCTCAGGCCATGAAAGGAGCTATGTACACTCAAGAGGACATGACTGCCAAGTGGCCCTCAAGCTCGACCCAAGCTAGTTCTCTCTTTCTTGAGAGAACAGTGTGTTTTTGAGACCATCTGGCCTGGATATGTGCATCAACCCTGTCAAGGCTTCTATATAAACTTTTAAGATTCTGGAAGGCAGGTGCAGAGATCTACTCATCTTGCTGCAGCCCAAGACCAGCCCCACATGTAAGATTAACATGCTGATTAAACCTGCCACCTACCAATCTGGGGCGGCCATCTCATTCTTTGGTGTCTCCCTGCCCTTGTGTCCAGGAGCCAGTTTCAGATCTCACCTGGGAAACTCTTGAAGTTGCAAATCAAGAGACCTGCTGGGCTTGAGCAGCCTTAGGCTCTGCTGCCCCGCTCTACACCTGTTACCCACCCCATCCCTTCAGTGTCTCATGGTCTCTCACTTTCACATTTGTCTTTGTCTTCAGCTATAGGTCCAACTTCTCCATGATGCCATCCGGTATTGGGGATGGTGATGAGAAGTGGCAGTGCCCAGAAAGCTCAGTGGATGGCCATTCCTGGTAACGTCAGCCCCAGAAGGAAGGGAAGACTGTGTTGCCTATGATCACAAACCCTTCAGAAGAGCACGGGAAGTGTGCTCATTGGCAGCACAAACTATCTGTATTGGTTATGATGTTTCTGGCTGCAAGTTACAAAAGACTCCAACTCGGCTTGGACAATCAGAAAGCATATTATCTCACATCTCAATGAAACTAGAGGTAGGAATACTCACAGTTAGGAGGTCAATGGCCCGACAACATCATCGGGGAATCAGGTTTTTCCTGTATTCTCAGTCTGTTTCCTCAGACTCAGTGTTTTAGCTTTTCCCCTTAAGGTTGCAGGATGGCAGTAGCAGTTTCAGACGTGGCATCCAGGCACAAACATGTTTCAGGGGAAAATGAGCACATCTCTCCTGGTGGGTCTGCCTTAGTCATAAGGGAATCTTTCCCTACTGTCCCCAGAAGACAGCCCATCATCTGTGTTCAGATTCGTATCCCATGATGAAACTAACAAGGGGGATGGGACCACCATGATTGACTACCTCTGGGACTGGACTGGAGCCAGCCTCACCTGAAGCGCCTAGCTATCTGAAACAGGGTGGAACCCTAAATACCATTTAAGGTCAGTTAGGAAGGAGGAAAAACTTAGAAGCACCATTGTGTAGGAAGTCAACAGTACTGGCGAAACCATTTATGAACGCCAACTTGGGGAGTTTGGAAAACCAAAGATTACTCTAGAGGGCCAATCTCTTGGAGGTGGGGGGTTGTTCATTACTAATAATGCAATTTGTTGCCTCTGATTTTTACCACAAATTCCTCCCTCCTCCACCACACATACACACAAGAAGCAAGAAGAAACACCTAAACTCTAGTAAAGGACCTGACATAGGGGCCCCTGGGTGGCTCAGTGGTTGAGCGTCTGCCTTCGGCTCAGGGTGTGATCCCGCGGTCCTGGGATAGAGTCCCACATTGGAATCCCCACAGGGAGCTTGCTTCTCCCTTTGCCTGTGTGTCTGCCTCTCTGTGTCTCTCATGAATAAATAAATAAAATCCTTAAAAAAAAAAAGGACCTGTCATAATGGCTGGCATGTTGTGGGCATCAAGATAGCAGCTATAAATACATGCATATCTCTCTTTCTCCCAGTCCAAATGACCACACCTATACCCGAACTGATCTCCCTGCCTCCACCTGGCCCCAGCAATCCATTCTCTTCACTGCAGCAGTGATTTTTTTCAAAATTCAGATCTCATCTACCCACAAAGCCTCCCCACTGCCCTCAGGAGTACAAGGCCCTTTATCCTTTCCATCCAGCCTGAAAACCTTATCTTCAGAGCTCTCTCTCTGACCCTCAGCTTCAGCATGGCTACACAGGCGTGGCATGGTTACAAATTGGGTATAACATCATACCAAGAAATTCTGAGGAGCCACTAGATGAGCTTCAGCAGCATTTTCTAATTTACAACAACAACAACCACAGCCACAACAAAAGCTAAATAGAATAGGAACAGAAGGATGCTTCTTAAATTTAATAAAGGCCATTTCTTTTAAAAAGGCAAATATTCTAAAGAGAAAATATTTAAATTTACCTTATTAGAAAGAGTAAGCAGGGATACCCATTAGCAGTATTATAACTCAACAATTTCTAGAGGTTATAACAAGTGCAAAAAGGAAAATATATATTGATAAGACTGAATACCTGGAAAACACCAGAGGTTCTAGTATAAAAAAGTTATCAGACTTAAAAAATATTGGTAAGGTGGCTAGATACAAGATATATAAATGTAAAGCAGTAGATTTAAGTTGTTTTTTCTACCAATAGGGTAGCTATATTTCCTTCCCATTATAAAATATCTAAAAAATACTGAATAAAAAAAGAAATATTTCTTTTAGTTTAGTGGCTTAGCTAGAAAAAAAATAAGAGAGACCCTTAGATTTGAAGCATACATTCAGAGAGGTAAGCAAAGGCTAAAGCAGATAGCCTGAACACCTGACTATAGCAATATAGAGTTTCAACTTGAATTCCCAAGTGGGTGACAGGTGACAAAGCCTTGGGTTCACCCAGGTAGGGAGTAAGACCATAATAGCAGCCTCAAGAAAGACCATAAAGAAGGTAAGATGAGGGGGGCACCTGGGAGGCTCAATGGTTGAGCATCTGCCTTCGGCCCAGGTCGTGATCCCAGGGTCCTGGGATCGAGTCCCACATTGGGCACCCTGCAGTGAGCCTGCTTCTCCCTCTGCCTGTGTCTCTGCCTTTCTCTCTCTCATGAATAAATAAATAGAATCTAAAAAAAAAAAGAAGATGAGATGGAAGCTGGTCCATCCTGGCCTCAGTTCTGGGGTAGAGAAGAACTTACAAAAACTCATAACCACAAGCCTGCCTTAAGCAGGAGTAGGGCACAAATATGCACCACATTTGAGGTCCCATAATTTTTTCCAGCTGAGCACTTTATTTAAAGTACTCCCAAGTCATTAGGATCTCAGGCACCTGGCTGAGGCAAACACAAATCCTCTCTGGAGGAATACACCACCAGACCAAACCTGAAAGAATTTTGGGAGACAAAGTTCCAAAAACTAAGAGCTTATATAGTGGAGGGGGAGAACCCTCGTAAAACACATAAGATAATGAGGCATCAGGAATGCGAGCAGAGGGGATCCCTGCGTGGTGCAGTGGTTTGGCGCCTGCCTTTGGCCCAGGGCGCAATCCTGAAAACCCGGGATGGAGTCCCACGTCGGGCTCCCTGCACGGAGCCTGCTTCTCCCTCTGCCTGTGTCTTTGCCTCTCTCTCTCTCTCTCTGTGACTATCATAAATAAATAAAAATTTAAAAAAAACATTTAAAAAAAAGGAATGCGAGCAAGAATAGCAAACTTCAAAATCAGAGCCATCTATTTAGATGTTGCAATTATTGGGAAAATACAAAATAAATATATCGGTTTGAATAAATAGAAGATCATTTTAAAATATGAGTAAGGGGGTGCCTGGGTTGGTTAAGTGTCTGACTCTTGATTTTGGCTCCGGTCATGATCTCAGGGTCATGGGATCCAGCCCCCCTCTCCCCGTCAGGCTCCACATTCAGTGGGGGATCTGCTTGGGATTCTCTCTTTCCAACTCCCTCTGCCCCTCTCTCAGCTCTCTCCCTTTCTCTCATAAACAAACAAATAAATAAATCGTCTTTAAAATATGAATAAGAAAAAGGAAACTCAAAATTACTGGGAAGATTTCCAGCAGAGAGCACCCACAGCTGCCGCTGGCATTCTGAACACAACAGAGTGGGGGGGAGACCTGAGCTGGTGCCCTGCAAGGGTGCTGGGCTGGTGGGGCTGCATGGGGCAACCGCATCTCAGCGTGTTGCCGCGGAGACGGCTATGGTGGGTGCCTTCCACTCAGAGGAGTAGGGTAGATGAGTTGAGTCCCCTCAGATTCCCAACAGGAGATGAGGAGTTTGATTCCTTGCCTACCTTACCGTAATCCTACAAAATGCACAACCTACAAAATGCACAATTTAGACATGACTATGTTGACACGAGCAGCCCCCAAGGGCCAGGCAAGGAAATGGGGTGATTCTCAAAGCAGGAAGAGCCAGAGGACGTGTAACCCAATCCTTCTTTGACTTTAATGAATGTGGTGGAGAAAATCTTGCCTTTAAGAAAGGAGACATCCTGAGAATACAGGAAAAAAACCCTCAAGAGCGGAGGTGAAATGAGGACAGCGATGGGAGGAAGGCGTTAGTCCCAGTCCCTTATGTTGAGAAGTATAGACAGTGCCTCCATCTCGGGACTGGCTCTGATTGGTGGTCAGTGAACTGGGAAAGGTCTCAGGATCAACAGGAGTGGTCAGGTGGCCCAGAGTGGACTCCAAATGAGGCAACTTCCCACTTACTCCTGTCCCACTGCTGGATCAACAGAACCCAGGGAGGACTTCAGCAGAGCACAGCTGGACCCAAGTTTTGCTGCCTGAAATCAAGGTGCTCCCTCCGATACCCGTAGGGGAGACTCCATCCTTGCCTCTTCCTGGCTTCTGGTGGTTTGCGAGCAGTCCGTGGCCTGCTACCTGGGTGACCACGTGGCTTTCTCCCTGTGTGCCTGCATCTCTTCTCTCCCTACGTGGACCACAGTCCTACTGGGTTAAAGATCCACCTTCCACCTTCGTCTACTGTGACCTCATCTTAGCTACTGACACCTGCAACCATTCTATTTCCATATAAGGTCACCGTCACAGGTACTGGGGTTAGGATATTAACATATCTTTCTGGAGGACCCAATTCAACCCTCAGCAGGTCGTGTGAGACACCCTTGTATATCAAATGGTCTTTTTGCATTACCTAAACCGAGAGATTTTCTGTAGCTTATAACCAGAGTCCTTCTAATGTAAGATCCTAATAGGGGTTCAAACTAGTCCAAAGAAGCAAGTGTCACACTAATTGCACGATTCCTTCCTGAGTTTCATCCTCTCCTCACCTATGACACCTAGTTTCCAGAAGCAACTTAGAAACGCTTACTTACGTCATCCCTCAAGAGCAGTTTTATCTCTTTTGAACCAAAGTCCTTTATCAGAGGAGGGTCTTGTATGTATAACTCTGAATACAGAGGCTTTGTTTGCAAAATTAGAGAGCCAGCATGGGCAATTTCTTCAAATTAAGGAATAGTCTTTTTTTTTCTTTAAGACTTTATTTATTTTTTCATGAGAGACACAGAGAGAGAGGCAGAGACACAGACAGAGGGAAAAGCAGGCTCCTTCCATCCTGCGGGAAGCCCGATGCAGGACTCGATCCCTGGACCCCAGGATCCCAGGATCACGCCCTGAGCCGAAGGCAGATGCTCAACCACTGAGCCACCCAGGTGCCCCAAGATTTCTGCATCCACCCACAGGATTGGGGGCCAGGAGAAAGCAGTGTAATGGGTGTGAACACCTCAGCAGACCCCAGCAAAGCCTCACGCCAACAAGATAGGCCCCCTGGACAAGCAGGGGAGAAGAGGGGAGGGAGACATCCCAGGGTTCACCACGCCAGGAAAGGACGGAAGGTCCACCCATGAGTGACTGGGCTGTCAGAACTGACAAGGTGAATCTCCCAGGTCAGTGTCAGGGCCGCTTACAGAGAACAGGTCAAATCTGTTGTGGGTGTTGGATGGCTCCTTGGGGCGCCCCCTCCTGGGCCCTGAAGGCTGTGGGGGCAGGAGGGGCCAGGCAGGCATGAGGGCAGGTGGGCCGCTCCCCCCACCCCACTCCACCCCCGATTGGATGAGGACTGCAAGTGGCTGCCACTGGGCACTGACCTCAGGGCCTGCTTCCTCTCCTTTCCTCCTGTTCCCAGCTCCCTGACTTCCTCCTTTGTTTCCTGGGGAGAAGGAGCAGGACTGCAAGGGGCCAGAGGTGCCTCCTGTCCCCCCCAAGGCCCCTGCCCCTTCTGCACTTCCTGCCCTGAACTCCCCGGAGTGTTGATGTCTCCAGGTTTTGTTGACCTTGGGTCCAGGGGAACCTGTTCATCTTTCCCTCGCCAACGCAAGAGATTGTGACAGGACGGCAGGGCTCGTCGTGGCTGTAGTACCTGGTCCAGGGCTCTGCCTGGCATGGCCACCTGCCCCCCTGGACGAGGTCCACCTGAATCAGGCGGTGTCGGTTGTGTCTTGTGTCGCCCGCACCTCCGCAGAATCGCAGGCACTGCAGGAACTCACCCCCATCACAGCCGGTCACCTGTGCACTGGTTGTACTGACGCTTCACAAAGAGAAGGGTGCCTATCAGGAACCTGATGCCACCAGGTGACGGGGTTGGGGGTGGGCACGGGTCCAGCCCCCCGGAGCCAGTGCCACTGCCCCTGCTTGGGCTTTTCCTCCACGGGCTCACTAGCAAGTGCTACCAGTTCTTGGAGTTGAGTAGCAAGCGCTAGTAACACAGCCTGGAGCCCACATCCAGCAAGACCTCGGCTGCAGTGCTCTGTGACCTCTGGCCAGTGGGTTAGCCTCTCTGAGCCTGGGCTTCCTCTCCTCAGACGTGGGAATGATCATACTAGAACGTACACACATTCTGTCTTGTCTCTGGCCAGATTGCCTTCTGCATCTCCTCCTTCCTCCTGTCTTTGAAATCCACTCATCTTGCAGGGCACCTGGGTGGCTCAGCCTTCATCTCAGGGTTATGAGCTCGACCCCAGGGTGTAGGGCTCTACCTGGTTCTCAGGATTATGAGCTCGACCCCAGGGTGTAGGGCTCTACCTGGTTCTCAGGGTCATGAGCTCGACCCCAGGGTATAGGGCTCTACCCTCAGCAGGGCAGTCTCCGCTAGAGATTCTCTCTCCATCTGCCCCTCGCCCCCCAAATAAATAAATAAATCTTTAAAAAATAAATAAAATCTGCTCATCTTTTGAATATCACTTAAACATCGAGTCCTCAAGGTAGGCTACCCGGAAATGCCTGTCCCCCACCCCGCCCTGTTATAAATGCATCTATAATTCTGTGAAGCTGTTGTCATGCCGACTTCTTTTTCTCCTTGGTTTTCTTGAGATAGAAGGTCATGGTGATAGAATTCTAGATGCTGAGCCAGCTCTGTATATGCAGAATAAATGCTACTCGTCACGCACTCTGCAGTGTTCTTTAGATGCACCGGTGGTTTCTAGTCGCCAGAATTTTAGCTAGAATTTTTGCTCTTTTGCTTATTTATGTAATCAGACTGCAGTCTCTCTCTCTGAACTTTTCCAAGCTTTGCTACTGAGGAAACACTAGTTTAATAAAATAAGCTAGCGAGGGGTGCCTGGCTGGCTCAGTCAGTAGAGCACCTGACTCCATCTCAGGGTCATGGGTTCAAGCCCTACACTGGGCATGGCATGTACTTTCAAAAGAAAAGAAAAAAAGAAAGAGGCTCGGGGGGCTCTGTTGGTGAAGTGTCTGCCTTCGGCTCAGGTCATGATCCTAGGGTCCTGGGATCGAGCCCCGCATCGGGCTCCCTGCTCAGCGGGGAGCCTGCTTCTCCCTCTCCCTCTGCTCGGCCCCCCTGCTTATTCTCACTCTCCTAAATAAATGAAATCTTTTTAAAAACAGAAAAAATTAGCTAGTGAGATGTCAAATCTCTTTCTACAGCCTAGAATGGCTTAACTCACATTGGAATTACCTAGTTATTTTTAAGATCAATAAAACTCAGCTGTACAAACAGATCACCTCCTGGATCAAGTGCATTTTTCTTTTGTTTGTTTTTTTATGATAGTCACACACACAGAGAGAGAGAGGCAGATACACAGGCAGAGGGAGAAGCAGGCTCCATATACTGGGAGCCTGACGTGGGATTCAATCCCGGGTCTCCAGGATCACGCCCTGGGCCAAAGGCAGGCACCAAACCACTGCGCCACCCAGGGATCCCTTTTGTTGGTTTTAAATTAGTAACACATGCACATGACACCAAGTTAAAGACAGAGAAGCACACCATGAAAATGTCCCCTTCCTTTTCTTCCCTAGCCACTCAATCTTCCCTGGAAGCCAAAGGATCATCATTTCATGTGTTTTCTTCCTGAGAGGCTCCATACATTGACAAATGTATTTATTTATTTTTTATCCAAAGAGTAGCAAACCTCGTACACTGTTCTATATCTTGATTTTCCCACTTCAGGGCATAACCTTGGAAATCTTTGCTTGTCGAGCTGGTTCCTTCTTTCTCATGGGCATGACATTCCACTGCTGTGCCGTCATTTGGGGAGCATGTAGATTGTCAACTAGTTGTCCGTGCGATAGTGTCTGTGGGATAAACGAACAGTGGAATTGTTTGCACTTCTGATATTAACTGGTTTTGTCAAATTGCCTTCCAGAGGAGCTGTAGCAAAGGATGCTCCCACCAGCCATGCACGCAGGGGCCCATTCCCCAAGTCCCTAACCACATGGTGAGTTTAAAAAAACCTTTTGAGAGGCCTGGGAGGCTCAGTCAGTTAAGCATCTGCCTTTGGCTCAGGTCATGATCCCAGGGTCCTGGCATCGAACCCCACATCAAGCTCCTTGCTCAGTGGTGTGTCTGCTTCTCTCTCTCCCTCTGCCTGTCTCCTTTTCCTTGTGCTCTCTCTCACTCTCTCTCTCTCAAATAAATTTTAAATTCTTAAAAAAAAAAAACCCTTTTGTTCTTTGACAGCCTGATAGATTAAATATTGTTTTATGGTCACTTTAATTTGTATTTCTCCTATTATAAGTGAGGATGAGCATCTTTCTATGTGTTTAAGAGCCATTTGCGGGATCCCTGGGTGGCGCAGCAGTTTGGCGCCTGCCTTTAGCCCAGGGCGCGATCCTGGAGACCCGGGATTGAATCCCATGTCGGGCTCCCGGTGCATGGAGCCTGCTTCTCCCTCTGCCTATGTCTCTGCCTCTCTCTCTCTGTGACTATCATAAATAAGAATTAAAAAAAAAAGAGCCATTTGCATTTTAGGGGAACCTGGGTGGCTCAGCGGTTAAGCATCTGCCTTGGCTCAGGGCGTGACCCCGGGGCCCTGGGATCCAGTCCTGCATCAGGCTCCCCACAGAGAGCCTGCTTCTCCTTCTGCCTGCGTCTCTGCCTCCTTCTCTGTGTCTCTCATAAATAAATAAGTAAAATCTTTTTTTAAAGATCCATTTGCATTTTCAATATCAGCTGTTTGCATGTTTTGTCCATTTTTTGACTGTATTGACTTTTTATTGTTTATTTGCAAGAGCCGGTAATACCTTGCTGCCTTCTGTGTTGCCAACGTTCTCTCTCTGTTTTTTCTTTTTTTTTTTTTTTTAGATTCTTATTTATTTATTCACAAGAAACACAGAGAGAGACAGGCAGAGGGAGAAGCAGGCTCCCTGAGAGGGAGCCCGATGTGGGGCTCGATCCCAGGACCCCGGGATCACACCCTGAGCGGAAGGCAGACGCTCACCCGCTGAGCCCCCGGGCTGCCCACTCTGTCCTGCTTTTTAAAAGGCTCCTCACTCTGAGATTGTAGGAGAATTACTCCCTGTTTTCTTGTTCTATTATTTCAATTTTTACATTTTACTCTCGAGTCACCTAGAATTCATTCACTTTGACTGAAATAAAGCTCTGATTTTAATTTTCTACATGCCCATCCATTTGCTAACACATTATTCATTGAATACTCATTCCTCCATAGAATAAACTATGCTTTTATCATATTCTAAATTCCTTTATGTATTTGGGCTTTCTGTTCGGTGCTTTTGAACTATTCATGTGCCAGTTCCACACTATTTTAACTATCATGGCTTTTTTTTTTAATCCAGTAGGAATAATCTACCCACATTATTTTCTTTTTCTAGAACTTGCCTAGATATTCTCGCTTCAAAGTAAACTTCATATGATCTGTAGAATTAGCTTATCTGTTTCTAAATATATCCTACTCTAATTATCTATACATGATCATGATTATCTATATACGATAAGTCTGTGCAGACTTTCTAGCCTCTCGGACAACTTTAGTAGATTCATCTGTTGCTAGATGGCCATCCATCTCCTCCGGCTTTTAAATTTTATTTTCCTCGGGGTCCCTGGGTGGCTCTGCTGTTGAGCGACTGTCTTTGGCTCGGGGCATGACCCTGGGGTCCTGGGATCGAGTCCCAACATCAGGCTCTCCGCAGGGAGCCTGCTTCTCCCTCTGCCTGTGTCTCTGCCTCTGTCATGAATAAATAAAATCTTTTTAAAAAATAAATTTTGTTTTCCTCGAGCTGCAAATAACCTTTATAATTCTTCCGTATGTATAACCTGCTCATCACACAGGTTGCACGTGCTATGGAACAATCAAGACACAGCTTTCTTTGTCTCCCTCCATTACAAAAGTCCAAAACCAGACTTATTTGAGTCCTGCTTTCCCACACCCCTTGAGAGCGTCTTGGGGTGTGTACAACTAAGTGATTGTTTGAGTTTCCCACACGGGCTCATTCTCAGCTGTGAAATGCCTGGGGCAGGGTGAACCCAAACCTCGTCACTAAAGCATTGGGAGCATCCCCTGCCCCAGGTTTGCCTCGCTGGGCCCTGAGAGGCTGCGCTGGCTAAGAAGGCCATCCCGTCCCTCTTCTTCCTCAGTCTCTTCCTATCACCTCACTGTGCTTCTCTTTGCTCCTCCAGGGTTGAAGGAGATGGACTCACTGTCGTGTGTGGCTGGTGCTGTTGTGCGAGGCAGGTATCCAAACCCTGGCTCTTCCATGGAGTCTGCTGCTGGTGCCTCTGAGACCCCATGGGCCGCGCCTCCCCCCAGCTCTGTCCAGAGCATAGCTGAGCACCTTCCTGCCTCAGCCCGCCAGGCACTCATCTCTTTATGGTCAGCCCTGCGGGGTCACTCCTAGATGTCTCAGGCCTGAGCAGGAGCCTGTAAACCGACTCCTAACCCTTGAGATTTTGGAGGCGCTGCTGCCAGGGCTGATGCCCCACCACTGTGGAAGCTCCCTTGTTCCACGCAGTCCTCCAGCCTTTGCAGGTTCTCTGACATCCCTGCCCCCGCACCCCCATACAACCAAGTGCAGCCTGACCAACTGATGCACGGGGCAGCTCCAGCCCCGGCTCTTTGCCTTCAGACTGTTCCTGCCAAGAAAGGCATACTGGCTTTAAAGTTTCAAAGGCCACATCCAGAGTCTTCTCTTAAGCTCTCTGGTGTCCCACTCAGATGGCAGCTCAGTCCCTGTGATTTGGCCACCAGCCAGCCAGAGGGCAAGATACCCACCAAGGAGAAAAAATAAAAGCCAATCCTAATAGGTGAATACTGCATGATTCCATTTGGGTAACATTCGCAACATGACAAAATTATAGTGACAAGAACGGACCCATTGCCACCAGAGGCAGAGTTGTCGGGGAGTATGACTCAGTTGCTCCAGCAGAGCTATATCCTGCTTGGGATCATGGCTACTTTAGTCCATACATGTGATGACACTTCTAGAACTATACGCCAAAACAAACAGATAAAAGAATGCATTTAAAACTGGTGAAACCCCCATAAAGGCCTGCTGTTTCGTTAATAGTATTGTACCCGTGTCAATATTCTGGGTTGTTTTTTTTTTAAGATTTTATTTATTTATTCATGAGAGACAGAGAGAGAAGCAGAGACACAGGCAGCGGGAGAAGCAGGCTCCATGCGGGGAGCCCGATGAGGGACTTGATCCCAGGACCCCGGGGTCACTCCCTGAACCAAAAGCAGACACTCAACCACTGAGCCACCCAGGCACCCCAGTATTCTGGCTTTGATAATTAAACTACAGCCCTATAAGATGTTGCCATCGGGGAAGGGGAAGGGGGTACAAGGGAACTCTTTGTACTATTTTTGCAACTCTTTTTCTAAAGGTTTTATCTACTTATTTGAGAGAGAGAGAGAAAGAGAATGCACCCGCATGCTCACAAGCGGGAGGGGGAGCAGGAGGAGAAGCAGACTGCTCGCTGAGCCGGGAGCTGGATGTGGGGCTCCATCCCTGGACCGCAGGATCATGACCTGAGCTGAAGGCAGATGCTTCAGCTGAAAGCAGGGCACCAGCTGAGCCACCCAGGTGCCCTATTTTTGCAACTTCTATGTGAGTCTAAAAGTCTTTCAAAATAAAACTTTAATTAAAAAAAGAGAACCCGGGATCCCTGGGTGGCGCAGCGGTTTAGCGCCTGCCTTTGGCCCGGGGTGCAATCCTGGAGACCCGGATCGAATCCCACGTTGGGCTCCCGGTGCATGGAGCCTGCTTCTCCCTCTGCCTGTGTCTCTGCCTCTCTCTCTCTCTGGGTGTGACTATCATGAATAAATAAAAATTAAAAAAAAAACTTAAAAAGAAAAAAAAAGAGAACCCTACTGGAGTTCGAACTGGAATGGCATCAAATTATTGGGAGAACTGATATTTTTATCAAATTAAGTCTACCCACTCGATGGCAGGTTTGATTGCCCTTGGGTTTAGATCTTCCTCTCTGTCCTTCATTCAAGTCTCACACTTTTCTTTAATACGTCCCATGCCTGTATTTCGGTTTTTGAAACTATTATGGGCAAAATATAGCCCCATTTTCATTTTAATAGATCCATGTCATGTGACTGCTTTATTCCTACATTTGTTCTTTTCTTCTTCTTGAAGACCATCACCAGAGCACCTGGGTGGCTCAGTGGTTGACCAGCAGCCTTTGGCTCAGGTCGTGATCCCTGGGTCCTGGGATCAAGTCCCACATCGGGCTCCCCGCAGGGAGCCTGCTTCTCCCTCTGCCCCCCTCTCTCTCTGTGTCTCATGAATAAATAAATAAAATCTTTAAAAAAAAAAAAGACCACCACCCAAATTTGTACCTCCACTACATCAATCAGAGCCTCCACCTTCAAAATATTCATTCCCGGCTCTTCCCTTTGCATTCTAAGTTCTTCCCTCATGTTCACACTGCATATCTTAGCTGCACTTTATGTTGATAATATTTTAAGCTACTTTTATTTTTTTTTAATTTTTTTTTTATTTTATTTATGATAGTCACAGAGAGAGAGAGAGAGAGAGAGAGGCAGAGACACAGGCAGAGGGAGAAGCAGGCTCCATGCACCGGGAGCCCGACGTGGGATTCGATCCCGGGTCTCCAGGATCGCGCCCTGGGCCAAAGGCAGGTGCCAAACCGCTGCGCCACCCAGGGATCTCCTTAAGCTACTTTTATAGCTTCAATTTTCTCTATGGTTTCTTCCTTTCTTTAGACGTGTTCGTTCTCTCTCTCTCTAAGATTTTAACTAATCTTTATACCCAACGTAGGGTTTATTTTTTTAAAAAAAAGATTTTATTTATTGATTCATGAGAGATACACACAGAGGGAGAGAAGCAGAGACACAGGCAGAGGGAGAAGCAGGCGCCATGCAGGGAGCCCGATGTGGGACTCGATCCCGGGTCTCCAGGATCACGCCCTGGGCTGAAGGCGGTGCTAAACTGCTGAGCCACCCAGGCTGCCCCCAACGTAAGGTTTAAACTCACAACCCGTGGACCAAGAGATGAGGGTTCCACTGACTGATCAGACAGACACCCCTCCAAGTGTCCAAAAAGGACTGCAGTATCTTTTCCTCTTTGCCATGTTCTTTTGTGTCATCCAGCTCTTATTTTATCTTTCTTGAGGAATAACTATACAGGTTGGTTTTCCTGAAGTAAGTCTTCTTTCAAATATAACTTGTACCTCTAGTTCTGTATCAGTGCCACCGTGGTTTTTGCCTCGAGCCCCTGCTAGTTGGGGTGGTTTGTTACAGAGCAATAGCTAACCAATACATCTGAGCATCTTATCTACTTTTCCCAACAGCTCTGGGCTCTGCCTTTTCTTTCTTTTCTTTTTTTCTTTTTAAAGATTTTATTTACTTATTTGACAGAGAGAGAGCGCACATAAGCAGGGGGAGCAGCAGAGAGAACAGCAGAGGCAGAGGGAGAAGCAAGCAACCCCCTGAGCAGGGAGTTCAATGTGGGACTTGATGAATAAATAAAATAGCATAAAATAAAATAAAAGAGAAAGGAAAATCAGGCAGTATGAAAATCATAAGGCTTAACAAAAGAGTATATACTGTGAAATTCTAAAATAGGCAAAATCAATCAAGAGTGAAAGAAAGCAGATCATTCATTTGCTACCTGGGGACAAGGAAGCAGGGTTGGCAGCAAAGGGACAGTTGGCAGCAACTTGGGGCTGATGGAAATGCTATGTATCTAGATTGTGTGGTACTTACCCAGGTATTTATATTTGTCAAAAGTCATCTGTACTCATTAAATGGGTATATTTTATTGTATAGGAATTATACCTCAATAAAGTTGATTTTCAAAGTTCAAAAAAAAAAAACCTTACATTGGCAAAGCAATGGAGAAGGGGAACCCCCATGTCCTTTTGGTGGGATTGTAAACTGGTGCAGCCACTCTGGAAAATAATAGGTTCCTCAAAAAATTAATAATAGGACGACCATGTGATCCAACCCGGCCACTTCTGTATATATCCAAGCAAAGGAAATGAAAACAGAGACTCAAAGAGGTATCTGCCCTTCCATATTCGTTGTAGCATTTATTTAACGACAACCAAGATTTGGAAACAACCAAAATGTCCCCCGACAGATGCATGGATAAAGACATGGTGAAGGAAATGCTACCATTTGCAACAATAGGGATTGATCTTGAGGGCTTTATGCCAAATGAACAAGCCAGAGAAAGACAAATACTACATGGTACCATTTATATATTTGGAATTGGGGGGGAATTAAATTCGTAGAAACAGAGAGTAGAGTGGTGGGGCTGGGGAGTGGGGAAATCAGAAGGCGGTTGGTAAATCTCTCAGCTGCCTAAGGTCTGAGGATCTCATGGTGACGACAGTCATTAACACTATTGTATAAATTGGAATTTACCAAGAGAGCTTAACTTACATGTTCTCTCTCTCCCTCTCTCTCTCACATGCATGGGATAAATATGTGAGGTTATTAATGGGATGGAGCACCTCTTCACAGTATATACGTACATCAAATTGCAATGACGTACACTTCACGTATCTCACAATTTTGTATGTCAATTAGACCTCAGCGCAGCTAAAGTTAACAAAAACCAAACACTGTGGGGACTCTAGAGACAGTCTTCTGAACACCAAGGAGAAAAACATTCACAATGGTGGCAACGCCCCAACCTCCCTGGGCTCTTCCCTCTCCCAGGCGGTCTCACATGGGGTCTCAGGAGAAGGCCCCCTCCTGCTGCCCCCTGTCGGCCTGAGGCACCCCGTGACTGTGCTAGCTGCCCGAGCCCAGGCCGGCCTCGCACACCCAGCGGTAGGACCTCTGGCAGGCATCGTCATTCCACTTGCCGTCGGGGTGGAAATGGGCACAGTCCTCGCCCCCACCCAGCCCGTGTCCATGCCAGTCGTCCGGCTGGCCTGGTTTCCAGTTCCTGAGGAGAGAGGACCACAGCCAGCTAGGATGGTCAGTGGGCACCAGAACCCAGGTCCGGGGGCAAGGAGCTGAAAGCCAGACCCCAGAGGGGTCAGAGCCAAAGTGGGGGGAAGGACACATGGAAAGCCAGGGAGTACTCACTTGAAATTGGTCTCGTAATCTGTCCCATCCACCCATTTCCAGATTCCTTCAGGGTCACTGAGGCCCATCCAGGTGTAGGAGGAGCCTATATGTTCCTGCACAAAAGTCTGGGACGACAGAAGGGCAAGGGGTGACGTCTCCCCAGCCCAGCCAGCTCCTAGCACTAGCAATTCTGAACTTGATATGTTCGTCCGTCTGTCAAGGAGATTTGGGGTGTTTATCCCAACACCGCAGACAATTAACTCCCTAAGGGTGGCTCAGAGGGTGTGGATTTCGAGTTCGCAAGGTGATCCCGGTGTGCAGCCAAGGTTGAGAACCCACCGCTGCCTGCCACAGGACCTTTGGGCCCTGGGCCCCCCACAGCGCTCACCTGCTCCTCCCTGGAGTTGACGACCACCAGGTGCGCGCTCTCCAGCTGGCAGTACTTGTCGGCCTCAGGCCAGGTCTTCCCGGAGCGGGAGAACCAGTAGCAGCTGCCCTCGTACTCCAGCCAGTTGGGGGCACAGCAAGTATTTCGGGAGCCTGCAGGGAGCGGGTGGGGAGGGTCTGAGACGCTACCCTGGTGGGACCAGTAGGAAATGGGACCCCCGGCAGCCGCCCACCCCTCACCGTTGTTCTGGAGAGCGGCCATCTGGCAACTCAGGGCCTTCAGGTCTTTGGTCAGCTGCTGGACTCGAAGGATGGTGTCGGAATGACCTGAGACACACAGGGGGGCAGTGGGGGCAGTGCCTGGGTGCTCACCTGGAAGCCAGGTGTCCCCGCTCCAGGCTGGCCTAGGAGCACAGCGTGCCACACCCGGTGGAGGGGAGCAGGGGACAGGGCAGCTGGGGGCTGACCTGCTTGGAGCTCCTGCTGCTCTTTCTCCAGCTTGCTCTCCAGGAAAAACACTTTGTCGTTCAAACTTCGGGCTGGAGGGGCGGGCACTCAGCATCGTGAGGCTGCCCCCCACCCTCTGGCCCACCAAGCCCGGCTGCCCCCTCCACACCCCACACAGGCTCCTGCGGTGTCTTACCTGCTTGCAGGTCCTGTTTGTGGTTTTCTACCTCGGATTTCAGAGATGTTACCATTTCTTGCAAATGGCCACCTGGAGGATGTGGGGACTTGAGCTCGGGACTCAGCTCCTCCCCACTCCCTGCTCCCCACTCCCCGCCGCAGTCCCCAGCCCCTTCTCTGCTAGGCTCACCTTGTGCTTTCAGTGCCTGCACCTCAGCCACAGCGGCTACGGTGTTCGAAGTGAGGTTGCTGAAAGTTGCTCTCAGGGTCGCCAGGTCCCTCTGGAACTGGGAGTCTGGTCGGGGGGTGGGACAAGCAGTGCTGACATTTATCAGGCCCTCTGTGAGGGGGGCACACGACCTCACGTGACCCAACCCAAAGGGACAGGCACTGTGATTACCCAGTATCCGGATGAGGAAGCCAAGTTTGGACCGGTTAAGCCACTTGGCTACATTATCCCACCGATAGGGGACCGACCCAGCAGCCGCCGCAGTGGCCACTGTCCGGGGCGGCGTCCCACCCACCGCAGCGCCCCATAGGGTCTCCCCTCGCTGCCCACGCTGCGCCCCTCACTCTGGGATCCGATCACACAGATGCCGACCAGCAGGAGGAGGCTGAGGCCCAGGGAGAACAGGAGAGGCCGGGGGCCTGAGCAGAGCTGGTGCAGAAAGGGCACCGGAGGCGGCAGCCCTGCGGGAGAAGGGGGGGCGTCAGGATGTGGGGGGGCAGGGGAGAGCCCCAGGGGCCTGTCGGGCTCAAGGCCATGCTGGTGGGAGGTCACCCCAGGTCACTGTGGGTCGGAGGATGCTCAGGGGGATGCCAGCACATGTTCTCAGCCTCGTGGGCCCCTCACAGCCATGGGGACACACGTACGCAGCCAGGCCCTCGCAGATTCATACACACCTGTGCCATCAGGGTCACAAGTGAGGTTCCCCCCAAATCCAAATGCTCTTCCCCCAAATATAGGAATCCAGGCCCACTGTGACCCTATCCCTGGCCCCATCTTTCTCAGGACCTTGAATCCTCTTCACACCAGGGTCCCCAGAGGCTGGGGCCAGACCCTCGTAGGGGTGCAGTGTGGCATGAAGGCAAATCTCCTACCCAACCAAGAGAGGATTCAAGGAGGGAACGCGGTCCCCTTCCACTTACCGTCTCTTGATCCCTGGCTTTGCTTCTCGCTCTCCAAGTGCTGGAACTTTTCATACTGCATGGACATGGTTGGACCAACCTGGGGGCCGTCCGTGCTGACAGGGAGGCAGGAGCTGGGGCCAAAGGGGAGGCTGGGTGGACTCGGATGGAGTGGACGTCAGGACCGCAGTCCAGGGAGGAGGTGAGGCTCCCGTTGAGGATGAACCTGGGGTCAGGGGTTGGAGAGAGACTTGGGGATGGTTCTAGGTGCACAGGGGAGGTTGGAAGTGGGGTCAGGACTGGGCAACAGGCGGGGAGGGTAGAGGTGGGATGAGCTGGAGTCTGAAGGTGGAGGTGAAATGAGAGCTAAGTGTGCTGCTAGGACCGGGTGCAACCCTGGGCTGGCACCGAGGGGCCTTGGTGGCTGGGGGTCCTCAGGGCTCCTGTTGGAGCCATGTATGGGGCTGGACCTCACCCTGGTGCTGACGCTGGAAACAGAGTCCACGGTCCACTTCGCAATGGGGCTGGCGGTAAGGTTCACATTGTCCCTGGGGTCAGAGCTGTGGTTAGGGCTTGAGGGGGAGCTGGGTTCGTATTAGGGTTTAGGGCTGCGGCAGGCCGGTAGGGGCCGGAATGGGGCTGAGTCTGCCTCCCAGTGTGAGAGATGCTTGCCCACTCTACTGCAAGCCAAATCCAGTGACAGGAGTAGAACCTGAAATCCACACTTGGCCATCCAACCCCCACGCCACCCCCTACATTTCTTCCCATTCAGGCCCACCTGAGACCCACAGTTCCCATCTCCTTGAAGCGCCTGGCCCCATTACCTGTGGAACGTCTGAAGGCTGCGATTTGGGGGTTCCTTGTGCAGCAATGACCAGAATTGGGAAACACAAAGTCCTGGATAGTCAAGTTGGAGGTGACGGGCAGGGGGAGGCCCCTCCGTGACCAGGTTCCTGCGGGTGGCTGTATCTGCAAGCCTGGCAGGAACTGGGATCTGGTGTTTCACCGTCTTCAGGAGGAATTAGAGTGGAGGACTTGCGGGCCTGTAGGGACTGGCTAAAGGGCAGCCCGGCTCTCCCCCTCCAGGGTGTATCTACTCTCTTTCCGCTGCTCACTGCTGCTCTCCCCCTCCAGGGTGTATCTACTCTCTTTCCGCTGCTCACTGCTGCTCGTGAGCTGCCCCCCTCCAACTTCCTCATTCTTGAGAAGGGAGCCAGACCAGAAGAGACCAGAGACAGTGATCCATCTCCTCTGCCCACACCCCCTTTCACTTCCTGCATCTGAAGTTCCCAGATCTGTGTCCCCCACATCACACAGCTGAGTCCAGAGGAGCCCATTTCTCTGCTCTTGCTCAATCCGACCCAGTCCTGGCACGTGAGCTTCCCCTGGGACCTCGGCCAGTGTGCTTCCCTACTCCCCTGCCCCATTCCTGCTGGCCCTGTGCTGGAGGGAACAGATAGATGGCAGAGTGGGGATTCCTGGACCCCCCGGGACACATGCCAGGTATTAACCGTTCAGTTCCCACAAGAATCCCGGGAGGTGTTTTGGATGCTGGACCGAGGCTCAGAGCCGGGGCCTGGGCTGCCCACATTTAGGGCTCTGCTGAGCACAAGGGCCGGGATTCAAGCCCTGCACACTCCCTGACCCCCTGGCCTGGAGCCCTGCACTCACACTGTCTTCAAGAAACGACCTCCTTCTACTCCCACCACCTGCAAATTGTGTTAAGGGGGCTGCCCCGAATTCACACACACAGTCTTCTCCATCAGAAGGAACTTCCATGTCTTGAAAGGTGGAAAAGGGGGATCCCTGGGTAGCTCAGAGGTTTAGCACCTGCCTTCGGCCTAGGGCTTGATCCTGGAGACCCAGGATCAAATCCTGCATCAGGCTCCCTGCATGGAGCCTGCTTCTCCCTCTGCCTCCCCCCCCTCTCTCTGCCTCTCATGAATAAATAAATAAAATCTTAAAAAAAAAAAAGAAAAGAAAAGAAAGGTGGAGAAGGAAAGCCAATGCATCTTAGGTTGTCTTTTCTGTACCAATGGGATTGTGTGCTACTTGTTTTTTTTTTTTTTTAAGATCTTATTGATTTATTTGAGAGAGAAGGAGACAGTCAGGAGGGAGAGAGCACGAGCAAGGGAGCAGCAGAGGGAGAGGGAGAAGCAGACGCCCAGTGGAGCAGGGAGCCCGAAGCAGGACTCGATCCCAGGATCCCGAGATCATGACCTGAGCTGAAGGCAGCGTCTCAACCAACTGAGCCTCCCAGGCACCCCTACTTGCTTTTTTATCATTTGGTATTCAGATTGGTATTTGTCACAGGTTGGGTTTTTGGAAGCCAGCACTGAGACTGAAGTTGGGGTGCAAGCTATGTTTTAGGGATCGACACCTGAGAAAGGAATGAAGAAGAAGGCGGACAGGGCAGAGGGAGAAGGTGGACAGTTGTGCAGGCCCCACGAAGCTGCAGCCAGCGCAACAGGGTCTCCAGGCCATTGGGCCTGGCCTGTTGGGGGTGTCTGCACCCAGTGGAGTGGGGCCTTCATAACCCCACGTGGCTCAGGCACAGGGGCCGGGCCACCCCAGCAGGGGTGTGACCTTGGGGGAGGTGGCATCTGCACAGATCACAGCCCCCACATGGGGCCCCACACGTCCTTACCCAAAGAAGGTGGAGGCAGGCGGCGGGGGATCCAGGTAACTCACCTCTGTGTCCACCACAGTGTTGCACTGTGTTGACCCAGGTATACTAAACACTTATGCATTATTCATTCTTGTCCACGGAGAACATTCACTCTATTCATTCACCCGTGCATTATCCGTCCATTTGAAAAAGTACTTCCTGAGTGTCTACAGTATGCTGGGTGCTCTCCTTTTTGCAGTGAACAAACTGACCAAAAACGCCAGATTCTCGTAGAATTTACATCCTGGCGGGTGACAGATGAACAAAATAAATGAGTGAAATCTACAGAAAACGTTACACGGTGATGAGTACGACAGAAGAAAATAGAGCAGGGATGTGAGATAGTCAGTTTTCAATAAGGCCGTCAAGAGTAAGGTGTCAGTGTAGGCCTTATGGGAAGGTGAGGTCGGAGCAAAATTCACAAGTGGGTGAGATAGCAAGTCATGAGGGGCTCCAGGAGGAAGAGGGCTCCAGCTGGGATCGAGTCCCGCATTGGGCTCCCTGCAGGGAGCCTGCTTCTCCCTCTGCCTGTGTCTCTGCCTCTCTCTGTGTGTCTCTCATGAATAAATAAATAAAACCTAAAAAAAAAATTAAAAAGGCACAGCAAGTGCAAAGGCCCTGGGGTGGAAGAAAGTCTAGTATGTACAAAGATCATCCATTTGGCAGAGATGCCAGAGATTTTATAGAGAAGTGAGCGACAGAGATGAGGAGTAGAGGAGTCACCAATCCTTCAGGGTCCTTACACTATTGTTAAGGATTTGTTTTTATCCCACATTATAGGGGCAGGCTGTGGAGGTGTTGGAGCGGAGGAGGGAATGTGTTTACTGTAACCTCTCACCGGCCAGGGTGGAAACTGAGAGTCCTGGTAAGGGGCGGCTATGATACCCGGGTGAGGGGTGTGTGCCTGGGGGTGGCTCTGATTCTGAGTATGTTGCAAAGGTAGAGTCAACAGGATTAGGCTGATAAATTGTATGTGGGTTTTGTGTGTGCATGCGTGCGCACACGCACACACACACACACACACACACACACACACACTAGTTCTTCCAGATCCTGAAATAAAGTAAACGCTGAGTATTTCCCATAAATCGCTGACTCCTTAGGAAAAAACAGCTTTATCCCGGACTTTTGCGGTGCCAACGCCTGAAGATATGTCACGACCTTTTGTGCCTCTCATAATCGTGTGAGAGCAGGATTTGTCATCACGAGCAGAATTATTAAAAAACAAAAACAAAAAACCCCCACCTGTTAGCCCTGGTCATCGTGCAGAATGTCCTCTGCATACCCCGCCGTGCTCTTGCTCAGTAAGCCGGTCCTCCCAAAGGCCAATTCCCTTTGCCAGTAACCTTCTTTACTTTTCCTAAATTACGCTTTCGCCTCTGAGACCTCTTTCTGGGTTGACAAGCACGGCTTCCCTGTGGTGCCTTAGCCCTCTCCCAGCACCTCAGCTGCTCAGGGTTTTGGTGGTTTTTTTTTTTTTTTTTTGGTTTTTTTGGTTTGACCTGGTGCAGTGACCCAGAACCTCATGTCCACAGCATCCAAGCCCTTAGGGTCGCCTTGACTTGCCACCGGCCATGACGTTATTACATGGGGGAGCTCTGCGGCTGCCCGACAGGCTGGGAGCCTGCAGTCTCAGTCCTCTGCCCCCACCGCAAAGGCCCGTACCCATTTTCCCCCGTAACCGGAATCGATCACCTGCAAAGCAAAATTATCTCCTCCCCCACACTTTTTTTTTTAATTTTTATTTATTTATGATAGTCAGAGAGAGAGAGAGAGAGGCAGAGACACAGGCAGAGGGAGAAGCAGGCTCCATGCACCGGGAGCCCGACGTGGGATTCGATCCCGGGTCTCCAGGATCATGCCCTGGGCCAAAGGCAGGCGCCAAACTGCTGTGCCACCCAGGGATCCCTCCTCCCCCACACTTGACAGTTATTTTGAGGAGCCCAGATCAGGCAGGTGTCAGTGGCATGTTCGAATTTCAATGGGACCAAGGCTGTTTTCCCTGAGCAGGTGGGTTCTTTCCTTGGGTGCTGGGAGCTCCAAAGTCCAACAATCCCAGATTGTGTGGTTGAAGGGCAAGTGCTCCTTGGTGGAGGTGAGAGGAGATGCTGCCCTCCCTGTCCCTTGGTCGTGATGTGGCCTTGGGGGAGATGGTACCATACTGGCCGCTGATGGGAGGTGCATACCCACCAGTGGCTCAGGCATGAGAGGTCAGGGACAGGTAGTAAAATAACATGTTTACCCCATTTCCAGCCCCCAAGCCCAGAGACAGCAATTTAATGTGTGTCTTTTCAGACCTATTTCTGTGCATATTTGTACACCTGTAAAGCAAACATAAACATATACGGATGTGGTAAGTTGAGTTTTGTGGGATTTTTTTACACAATTTTTTCTCCATTATCATATGTCTGCCTAAATATGGGTCTGGAGGGTTTTCCCATGCCACTGCCCACGGCCCTCCGTTTAAAAGCCACGCAGTGCTCCAGAGTATACATGTGCCAGACCCTATGTGATGACTCCCTTGGTGATGCATTTTTGAGATGCAACATCTTGGACTTTTGTAAATCATGCTAAAGTGAACAGGCCCATATATGCCTGTCTGTGCTAAGAAACAAATAATTGCTCTTGCTTACACATCCAGAAGCAAAATGAACAGAAACACCAATCTTAAAATTTTAAAGTGTATGGATACGGCCAGGGTGCTCTAAAAAGACATGACCAATTCATTTTCTCCCCACTGCGTAGGAGGATATTCATTTATCCGCACCTTCACCGACAAACCTGTAAATTTTCATCAATATGATGTTCAAGAAATATCTTCTGTCTTATTTCAATTAGCACCTAACTGGTGGCTGGTTTGGAAGAAGCAAAGCTTTGCATTACATTTGAGGTTTAGAAACTGTCAGAAGCTCTTTTATTTAATTAAAGCTTATTATGAGCAACCACAACTGGGAGACAAATGTGCATCAGCTATTCTAAAACAGTATGTACACTTGCAGAGCGCCTGGCTGGCTCAGTCCATACAGTGTGTGACTCTTGATCTCGAGGCTGTGAGCTCAAGCTCCATGTTGGGTGTAGAGTTTACTTTAAAAAATAAATAAGTAAAATCCTTAATATAAAATAATAAAATAAAATAAAATAAAATAGGGGCGCCTGGGTGGCTCAGTGGGTTTGCGTGTCTGCCTTCAGCTCAGGTCATGATCTCAGGGTCTTGGGATCAAGCCCCACATTGGGCTCCCTGCTTAGGGAAGAGTCTGCTTCCTCTGAGGGAGCTCAGAGGGATCTCCCTCTGCCCCTCCTGTCCTCGTGCTCTCTTTCTAGCTCTGCTCTCTCTCTAATAAATAAATAATCTAAAAAATTAAAATTAAAATTAAAAAAAAACAGTAGACTTGTATTAGATGCTATCCTGAATTTTTAGAGTATGTGAAATAAGGGATTGTGTTTCAAGTGCTTTAAAGGAATGTTTTTAAGTGAATTCATTTAAAATTAGGTCTCCAGGGATTAACAATAAGTATACTTGGAGAAAATGACTATTTCCCTTTTTTGGCAATGCATTATGACTTCCCACTGTTATCGAAGTATTTCTCACAAACCTTGATGTCCATAGAAACAGAAAGATTTACACTTTCTACAGGAAAAGGCAAGCCTCTGGGTACAATGATTTGATAAGAGAATATTTATCTCTTTACATTAAATGGCTAAAAAGCCATAGAAAAGAAATCCATCACAACCCTCAAAGCAGGGTTGAATTTAATCTCACGTGGAGACACTTGCCTGACCAGAGTGTTCACAAATAATTGTTTGTTTGTTTAGCTCCATGGGTTGTAAATACCCAAGTTCTCAGAATAAAGCACTGATAACATAGCATCACTATTTTTTTCCTTTTATAAAGGAAGACTTCTGGTTTCTGACTTCAGATTCTCCTTTTCTCAAAGATGGGAGCTTGCATTATTCTGTTTCCATACAAGAGGGAGTTTCTCTTCAAGAATAATGCTTTTAAAGACGCCTGGGTGGCTCAGTGGTTGAGTATCTGCCCTGGGCTCAGGTCCTGATCCCGGTGTCCCAAGATCGATTCCCGCATCAGGCTCCCTGCATGGAGCCTGCTTCTCCCTCTGCCTGTCTCTCTCTCTCTCTCTCTCTCTCTCTCTCTCTCCTGTGTATTCTCATGAATAAATAAATAAAATCTTTAAAAAAATAATGTTTTTATTTCCATAAGCTTTCCCTCTATATGATTTGGATGCACTCCTTTAAGGACACAATTACCCACCACTTATTTTGGTGCATTTCACCTTTTATCCCCTATGTGACACCCACCCCACCCCATTTCATGCTTTTCATCTGAAAGTCTCTTTTGTCACGTTTCACCTGTTCGATTTTTATCAGCATTTGTCTAGAATATATTTCCCTGTCTTTATTCAACATGTTTGTGTTGCTTTGTCTTAAATATATGACCATGAAAGAAAATAAAATAAAAATAAGTATACGGCCATGGCTTATAAACAGCATGTAACTGGATTTCTTTAACCCAATCTAAGAGTTTACATCATTTGTTGGGAGCAGCTCAGGACAAGAGGCTCTTAACCTACAAAAATAGACATATTAGCCTGTCAGTAGATCTGTCCACAGAGACCTGGCAGGCCAGAAAGGACTAGCATAATATATTCAGGGTGCTAAGTGAGAAAAATATGCAGCCCAAAAAACCTTATCCAGCTAGAATGTCATTGAAAATAGAAGGAAAGATAAAAAGCTTCCAGGACAAACAGAAACTAGAAGAATTTGTGATCATCAAACCAGCTCTACAAGAAATATTAAAAGGGATCCTTTAAGCGAAGAGAGAGCCCAAAAGTAACATAGACCAGAAAGGAACAGAGACAATATAAGGAAACAGTAACTTTAGTGGCAATACAATGGCACTAAATTCATAGCTTTCAATAGTGACTCTGAATGTAAATGGGCTAAATGCCCCAATCAAAAGACAGGGTATCAGATTGGATGAAAAAGCAAGACCCATCGATATGCTGTCTGCAAGAGGCTTTATTTTAGACACAAAGACACCTCCAGATTGAAAGTAAGCAGGTGGAAAACCATTTATCATGCTAATGATATCAAGAGAAAGCTGGGGCAGTGATCCTTGTATCAGACAAATTAGATTTCAAACCAAAAACTAATAAGAGATGAGGAAGGACACTATATCATAAATAAAAGGATCTATCCAACAAGAAGATCTAACAATTGTAAATACCTATGCCCCTAACTATGGGAATAGCCAGGTATATAAGCCAATGAATAGCAAAATTAAAGAAACACATAGATAATAATATGGTAATAGCAGAGTTAAACCCATTCACATTTATTATAATGATCAACATATGTGGATTTATTCCTGCAATATAATTTCACATTTTCAATCTACCATATTCTCTTTCCTTTTTTTTTCTTCCTTTCCTGGCTTTTGACAGATTTGTTGTTGTTTTCCTTCTTGCATTTTCTTTCTCATGATGGTTTAGAAGCTATGCATCTTGTTTCCATTCTTTCAAAGATTATCTTCAAAATAGCTCTCTGGAAATATGTCATATCTTATATCCCTACATGGTACTCTGAAATGCATGGTGATGGGACTGAGCATGGGCCTTTTTTGTTCCATTGTGCAGATAATTTGCTGGATCCTTTGCAGTTGAGATCTATGCTGCTGAGCTCTGGGGAATGCTTTTTCTTTTTCTTTTTTTCTTTTTAAAAGATTTTATTTATTTCTTTGAGAAAGAGCCAGAGAGAACATGAGTGGGGAAAGGCAGATGCTTCACTGACTGAGCCACCCAGGTACCTGAGGAATGCTCTATTGGTATTTCTCTTTTCATTGTTTTATATTGTCAAAGCACTTGTGCATACATTCAGTAGGACAGAGTAAAAAAAATATGTATATTATAACCAAAATTAATGACAGAAGAGAACCAGAAGGTAAAAGTTGGGGAAATTGCTCAGAAGCAGACCAAAAAGAAGCATTTTTAATAGCTAGTTACAAGATAAAGGATGCTCATTGTCACCAATTCTTTGTGAAGCTGTACTAGATGGTGCAGAAAGACAGGACAAATAAAACATACAGGGATTAGAACAGAAAGAAAGGTGCCATCACCAGCAAATGATAGGATTGTCTACTTTAAGGATATTTATTTATTTATTTATTTATTTATTTATTTATTTATTTATTTATTTATTTTAAGTAGGCTCCACACCCAGTATGGAGTCCCACATGGGGCTTGAACTCATAACCCTGTGATCAAGACCTGAACTGAGATCAAGAGTGGGCCGCTCAACCAGTGAAGCCAGACAGCCATACTATTCCCCAATATAGTATACTTTTAAAAAAAAATCTCAGAGAATCAGTAGGCAAATGATTAAATTCTATAAATGACAAGGTTCATATTTTCAAATCTCAACTTTTCAAAGTTATGTTGGATGTCTACAAACCTTTCCAGTTTGGATGCCAGTGGGGTAACTGGCTGTTAGTAAGGGCTGTGCAGGCAGCGACTGGATTGGGCAGGTGTTAGACAAGGTAGAGTGTGACATTGGACTTCATGTCACCTCTTTCCCTAGGAAGACCTAGTGAATATTAAGACATTGATGTCTCCTGGCATGCCTTGCCCCCCTCATTTTTTTAAAGATTTTATTTATTTATTCATGAGAGTCACACAGAGAGAGAGAGGGGCAGAGACACAGGCAGAGGGAGAAGCAGGCTCCATGCAGGGAGCCCGACGTAGGATTCGATCCCGGGACCCCAGGATCAGGCCCTGGGCTGAAGGCGGCGCTAAACCACTGAGCTCCCCGGGCTGCCCTCCCTCCTCATTTTTTAAATTAATGATGTATTTGTTATTTATTTTAGAGAGGAGGGGGAGGGAGAGGGAGAGAGAGAATCTCCAGCTGACTGGCCGCTGGGTGTGGAGCCTGACGTGAGGCTTGATCTCCTGATCCTGAGATCATGACCTGAATGGAAATCAAGAGTCAATGCTCAACCCACTGAGCCACCCGGGTGCCACCCCTGCCCCCAATTTTTATATAATCGAAAAAGATTGTCATTTCTTTCATGGCTTGTAGATTTCTATTCTTGCTTAGAAAGAGCTCCCCATTTCAATTTTGTACATTCTCCTCAATTTTGTTCCAATGTATTTTTTAAAGATTTTTATATTTAAGTAATCTCTTCACCCAACATGGGGTTAGAACTCACGAGGCCAAGATCAAGAGCCACATGCTCCACCAACAGAGTCAGCCGGGTGCCCCTGTTCCAATATTTTATAATGATTAATGTTTATATTTAAATAATTAATCCATCTGGAGTTTATCATTTCTGTGTAGTGTGTGAAATAGAAATCTGGCTTGGTTTTATTCCAAATGAAAAACTGATTTATAAACTATATTATGCTTTATGTTTTCTCCCAATGAATTGAAATAAGACTTCTGTTAAGTTCCTGACTATATTCATATATACTTCTGGCCCGGGAATCTGTTCTACTGATTTAGTTTCTCTTCTTGTGCTCGTGTACTACTGATTTGATTTCAACAAATTTAGAATAAGTTATCTGAAAGGAATCTATTCAAAACCCCCCACCCCAGCCACACTTGCAGACAAAATGCAAAGGTGTCTGCCCCTGGCCCTAATGCTTGGTTTTCCCAGGTCATGGTGCCCTACGTTCTTAGAAAGTAGACCCAGCTACAAAACATATTTCTCTCTAGCCTGACCACAACCCGTGACTGGGCAAACCCCTTGAAGACCTGTCACCTCCTGCTCTTCCTGGCCAAGAGTAGACCCCTCCCCACTGTCACCCCCTCCCCATGGGTGCAGCTGCAACCCTCTCACATCCTTAAAAAACCCTAAAAAGGCCCAGCCGGACAGGAACACAGGGCCAACATTTCTCTTGATGTCTGGCCCGTCTCCTCCCTTGGAGAGCAAATCGACTCTGCCCTGCTTGTTGGTCTACTTTCGGTGCAATTCTTTGCCACTCGCATTGCCGGCCAACCTGACATCATCTCTCACAATTTTTTAAGCGTAAAATTACATATATACTTAGGCTTTTATTCTTCTATGTGAACATTAGCATCATTTTATCCTGCCCTCCCCCAAAACTGTTGGCATTCAGGTCAAAGTCGCGTTATGTTTCTCTATCATTTCTCCAGTTGGCATTTATAGACCACCCCATCCCACAACAACGGCAGAAGATGCATCATTTTCAAGTGTGGGGGGAACTTCCACCAAGATAGATCATTTCATGGATCACAAAACAAACTTGACGGATTTAAGCAAGTTGAAATTTTACAACATTTGTCCTCAGATAATAATGGAATTAAGCCAGGAGACAATTAGATAGAAAACAAAAAGAGAATTTAAAAATCTTCACCCAAAAGTTACACATTTCTAAATAATTCATGGGTCAAAGAGAAAGTCTCAAGAAAAATCAGAAATTATTTTAAACTGAACTACAGTTAAAATACAACAGATCAAAATTTGTGGGATGCAGCTAAAGAAATACTTAGAATTTTATAACATAGAATGTTTATATTTTAAAAAGAAAAAAAGGTCTTGGAGTATCCAGCTGGCTCAGTAAATAGAACTTGCAACTCCCGATCTTGGGGTTAATGAGTTTGAGCCCCTCATCTAGTATAGAGTTTACTTAAAAATAAGACTTTTTTAAAAAGGAAAGGGAAAAGGTCTTAACAACCTAACATCCCACCTTAAGAAATTAGGAAAAGAACAAAACAAACCAAGAACAAGTGGAAGAAAATAAAGAAAGGAAAGAACATAAATAAATCACATTGAAAGCAGAAAAACAATGGAGAAAATCAATGAAACCAAAAGTGTGTTCTTTGAAAAGATCAACATAATTGATAAACCTTCAGCAGGACCGACAAAGAAAAAAAACAGAGGGGAAAAAAACAAAAATTACTAGTACCAGGAATAAAAGAGGGAATGTCATGTTGGACTGTGAAGAGATTAAAAG
The DNA here is from genome assembly GCF_905146905.1 of Nyctereutes procyonoides. Classification (NCBI taxonomy): domain Eukaryota; kingdom Metazoa; phylum Chordata; class Mammalia; order Carnivora; family Canidae; genus Nyctereutes; species Nyctereutes procyonoides. Next base: position 57,508,007 of record NW_026575140.1, on the reverse strand, counting down.
GACAATAAAGAAACATTATATGGAAAACTCTATGCCAAAATTTTAGCGACTTCAGTGAAATGGGGCAATTCTCCCAAAACCACAACTATCAAAACTTACCCAAGATAAATTAAATCAAATGAATAGTTCTATGACTATTAAAGACACTGAATTTATTGCTTAAAATCTTCCCCAGGGGCACCCCCAGTGGCTTAGTGGTTTAGCGCCGCCTGCAGCCCAGGGCATGAACCTGGAGACCCGGGATAGAGTCCCATGTTGGAGCCTGCTTCTCCCGCTGCCTGTGTCTCTCATGAATAAATAAAATGTTTAAAAATAAATAAATAAATAAATAAATAAATAAATAAATAAATAAACAAAATAAAAATAAAACCTTCCCCAAAAGAAATATCCAGCCTAGGTACCTTACCTAGAGAAGTCTACCAAACACTTCAAGAAGAAACAACACCAATTCTCTGGAATCTCTTCCAGGAAAATAGAAGAGGGCAAAACACTTCCCAATTCATTTTATTAGGCTAGCATTTTCCCTGCTGCCAAAACCAAAGATAATACAAGCAGACTATAGATCGGCATTTCTCATGACCACGCATCCTCAACCAAATATTAGCAACACGAATCTAGCAATATATAGAAAGGGTCGTGGGCTACAACCAAGGGAGACTTTCCCAAGGATGCAAGGCTCAATGTTCAGAAATCGATCAAGGCAATCCACCATATTAACGGTCTAAGAAGAAAATCCACATAACTGTACCAATTCATTCAAAATAGTCACAAGACAAAATTCAATGCCCATTCATGTTTTGTTTTTTTTTTTAAAGAAGACTCTCAACAAACCAATAGAAGGGAATTCCTTCAACCTGATGAAGGGCAGCCACACTAGTATTTCATCCCATTGTCTTCGGACAAACTCTCCTGGATTTTTCTTTCCTATACATTTTGCTCTAAGATTGGTCTTAACTCCAGGTCTTTTTTTTTTTTTATGATAGTCACATAGAGAGAGAGAGAGAGAGAGAGAGAGAGAGAGAGAGAGGCAGAGACACAGGCAGAGGGAGAAGCAGGCTCCACGCACCGGGAGCCCGACGTGGGACTCGATCCCGGATCTCCAGGACCGCACCCTGGGCCAAAGGCAGGCGCCAAACCGCTGCGCCACCCAGGGATCCCCAACTCCAGGTCTCAAAGTCCAGTCTAGACCAGAGCGAAGCTTTAGGCAGCACAACTCAGGATCTGCAAGAATGGGGCTGTAGCAGACACCCCAAGGCTTTCCTCAGATCCCTTCCAGATCCTTTCACTCTTGCTCTTCACGGCCACAGCCAACACCTGTGTCTTTTTGTCAGAAGATGGGCCTCCGGCTATGGGGACATGCTGCATCTGGGCACACAGAGAGCAGGAAGTACCTTGGGATCTCATGCTTGCCAACCAGTGGCCATCGGGTACAAGAGTAGAAATGTTCCAGAGCCTTGCTCCTGTCTGGGGAAGCTTTGAGATGGGACAGGTCATTGGGACTGAGCTAGTTATACGACCACCACCACTGGCACAGGACTGGCACAGGACTGTGCTCAAGATAACCCTTCACATTTCCCAGAAAGTTGCTTTCACAAGAGTCCCACCTTGGGGTCATCTTGGGCCGCAGCCTGGTGTGACCTCCACATCTTCCTCATCCCACTTCCCCACTCCCCCACCTGTTTCCCTTGGAACATTTTCTAACAAACCACTTTCACAAAGATCCTCAGCACAGGGCCTGCTGCTGGTAACCTAGGACAGGAGTCATGGGCTATTCTCCCCACTGAGCCTCAGGGTTGGGGCAAAGGAGAGAGGAATTTGAGGAAGAAGCCCATGATCTGGTACCATTGCGGCTGGCGGTCAAGATGCTCCTCACAGCAGGCCTCCGATATGGCCAATAGGGTCTGTTGGGGTGTCCCCGAGACTCTTATGGGACCCTCTCAGGGACTATGGCAGTCCCTCACGAGAACAACAAATTCTCTGGCTACCCTCCGATGGCCACCATCAGCTCCTGCCCCAGGGTCTCCTTCAGCCTCCTTCTGCCACAAATTCCTCTTCAGCAGGGTCCTCCCTGTATGGCTCCAGCCTGGTGTCCGTGGAGTCCACCAGGCTCACAGGTTCCCTGAAATCCTTACCCCAGCAGACAACCAAGTGCAGCCTGACTCTGATGCGCAGGGCAGCTCCAGCCCTCATTCTTTACCCTTCAGACGTCTCCTGTCAAGGGTGAGTGTCTTTCCCCATGATTGCCCTCAAAACTCCTGAAAGTCTCCCCTAAAGCTCTTCCTGTCCCTTCAAATAGCCATCACAACAGTGTCTGCTGCTTACCTACCATGTGGCCTGAGAACGACATGCCTTTCTCCCTTGCAGACACCCCATCTCTACTGTGGTTCCCTTTGGACCCCAGCATCTGGCTAATGGGTTGTAAAGAAGCATTTCCCTCCTCCAAAGACTTGAATCTCTTGCCATATCTAAGAATTTCCTTGAAATAAGCCCCTTAACTCCCTAGTCCTCTATTATAGGGGCTGGAAAGAGTGGTGGTGGCTTGTTTTGCCGCCTCTTGGTAAATCCTCCCTAGATGCGTCCAGCTCCCCCTCTGGTTTAAAGGCATGGCGTTATCAACCATCATTCTCAGCTTTGGGAACGCAGCCAAATTTCAATAAAAACAGGAAAAGTATCATTTAATCTCTCATGTGGCCGTGTCGCTTTTCTCGCTTCCTTAATTGGGCTTTGCCAAGGTTTTATTTATCACGTGAGAGTTTCGGTAAACAGATTTTTGCTAAGAGAGTAGAAAAGACGAGCTACAGACTTGGAGAAATATTTGCAGTCCACACACCCAACAAAAGGCCAGTGTCTAGAACACATAGAGAATTCTCAGAACCCATGGGATCCCTGGGTGGCTCAGTGGTTTGGCGCTTGCCTTCAGCCCAGGGCGTGATTCTGGGGTCCCAGGATCGAGTCCCACATCGGGCTCCCTGCATGGAGCCTGCTTCTCCCTCTGCCTGTGTCTCTGCCTCCCTCTCTCTCTGTGTCTCTCTCATGAATGAATAAATAAAAAATCTTAAAAAAAAAAGAATTCTCAGAACCCCACTCAGTCAAGAGATGACTAATGCGGGCTTTAGTGTCTTCTGCTGCTGTATTCGCTTATTACTTTGCCGCCAGGAGGTGCTCAGATATATTTATTGAAAGAAATTATTCAAATGCCCCCAAAAATACTTTCTTAGCTTTTCAAATAAATTCACTCAACTATAATTATACAATGATATATTAAAAAAAAAAGAATTCTCAGGATGCCTGGGTGATCAGCAGTTGGGTGTCTGCCTTTGGCTCAGGACGTTGATCCCGGAGTCCTGGGATCGAGTCCCACATCGGGCTCCCTGTGTAGAGCCTGGTTCTCCCTCTGCCTGTGTCTCTGCTTCTCTGTGTGTGTCTGTCTCTCATGAATAAATAAAATCTTGAGAAGAAAATAATTTTCAAAATCCAGAAAAAACAAAGAATCCAATTAGAAAAATGGGCAAAAGACACAAAGTGACATTTCTCCAAAGAGCATATGCAGATGGCAACTGAGCCTATGAGACAATGCGCAATGTCATCAGCCACCAGGAAGTGCAAATGAAAACCACAGTAACCTACCACTACACACTTAGCAAAAGAGCTAAAATTTTAAAAATTAGTGCTAGCAGTCAAACGCAAGTGAGGCTACAGAAAAATGGGGATCATTCTCATGCTGGTGGTCAGGTTATGAATTGGGGTGCCCACTCTGGGAAACAGTTTGGCACTTTCTTCTGGAAAGAAGCAACCAATCCCTCAAAAGACATCCTCCTTTTGCACATTTTTCCCCAAGAAAAGAAAATTTGTGTGCATAAACATTCACAGCGGCTTTATTTGCAAGAGTCAAAGCCCAGAAACAACCCCGGGACCTGCAGGGTATATGGTTAGACAAACCATGGACATCGATCCCACGGAATACCACTCAACAATAAAGAGAGTGAGCTACTGACACATGTAACAGCTTGAATGCATCTCTAGGGAATTGCAGTGAGTGAAAAAAGCCAATCCCACATGGTTACACACGATCTGGGTTCCGTTTTTACAACATTCTTGAATTTACAAAGTCATCGAAATAGAGAACATACGAGTGGCTGTCAAGGTTTGGGAGTCAGGCAGGGGGCGGGCTGGGGCACGGGGGAGGCATGGTTATGAGGGCGCAGCCCTAGGGACCCTCTCGGTCATGGAAACGGTCAGGACCTTGACTGGGTCAATGTCAACAGTCTGGTCATGGTCAAATTCTACCACAGTTTTGCAAGATGTCACCCTTGGGAGGAATTGGGGCGAAGGTTACATGGGGCCTGTCCATGTTCCTCATGCACCTGCATGCACCTCCAATTACCTAACCATAAGAGCTTAATTTAAAAAAAAGATGTATTTTTTTATTATTATTATTTTAGAGAGAGGGAGGGAGAAGTAAACTCCCCACTGAGCTCGGAATCCCACAACCCAGGGCTCCGTCCCGTGACTGCGAGATCATGACCTGAGCCCAAATCAGGAGTCAGACACTCAACCACTGAGCCACCCAGGCTCCCCTTCAGTCTTTAGTTTTTAGTTATAAAAACATGAGGTTGTACATTTTCCTCTGAGCCCGGCTTTTTGCTATGTCCCATAGGTCTTGATGTATTTCTTTCTTTTCTGGGTAATTTTCACTTTGAATCTGGTGATACAGGAAAGCAGCTCTTCATTTACAAACAGCTAAGACGTGTTTGTTCTCTTTTTGTTCTTTATATATGATTTTAATGTAGTTGTATCTCAGAGAATGAAACCTTAAAAATCTCTCCTTTTGGGGGCACCTGGCTGGCTCAGTCAGTGGAGTATGCAACTCGATCTTGGAATCAGAGATCCAGGTAGTAGAGATTACTTTAAAAATAAAATAAAATAGGGGATCTCTGGGTGGCTCAGTGGTTCAGCGCCTGCCTTTAGCCCAGGGCATGATCCTGGAGTCCCGGGATCGGGTCCCGCGGCGGCCTCTGGGCATGGAGCCTGCTTCTCCCTCTGCCTGTGTCTCTGTCTCTATCATGAATAAATAAATAAAATCTTTAAAAAAATAAATAAGATAAAATAAAATAAAATCCCAACATAAGCATTTTTTTAAATCTCTCCTTTTTGCCTGTGTTCTTCCTTTGATTGCTGTGGCACAACTACTTCTAAAAGCATGGTATAAGCAACTTTTCATTTTTGCTTATTATTATTATAGGAAGCTGTTGGCTTCCACTGCATTGTTCATCTTTCAGAGACAGTTTGACTTTACCGAATGTTCTTCTTACAACAGAACATTAGTGTGTCACTCTAATAACTTGAAAGAACAGAAAATTATGCTTATTGTCATTTTCATTTTATTTTTGTCTTACTTTTTTTCCCCCCATCTTGTCTTTGATACAGAGGCACCTTGGATACAACTGATGACCCATATTGACACCTTTTTTTTTTTTTTTAAAGAAATTTCTTGGGACGCCTGGATGGCTCAGTGATTGAGCGTCTGCCTTCGGCTCAGAGTCAGGGTGTGACCCCGGCGTCCTGGGATTGAGTCCCGGCATTGGGCTCCCTGCAGGGAGCCTGCTTCTCCTTCTGCCTGTGTCTCTGCCTCTCTTTGGGTGTCTCACGAATAAACAAATATTTTTTTAAAAAATTAAAATTAATGGGATCCCTGGGTGGCTCAGCGGTTTGGCGCCTGCCTTTGTTTGGCCCAGGACGCGATCCTGGAGACCCGGGATCGAATCCCACGTCAGGCTCCCGGTGCTTGGAGCCTGCTTCTCCCTCTGCCTGTGTCTCTGCCTCTCTCTTTCTCTCTGTGTGTGTGTGACTATCATAAATAAAAAAAATTTAAAAAAATTAAAATTAAAAAAAAATAAAAAGCCTGGAGAGAGCCCAGTGTAACCACTGAAAGGATCCCATGAGGCAGCGGTCACTTTCAGACACCAGGGTTCCAGGGAAATATCTCAAGAAAGCACGGTGGGGGTGGGGAGGAGTTCACAGACAGAGGATCAGGCCTCAGGGTAGGGTCAGATCTCTTGGCAAGCAGCATCCTGGAAGCTAGAAAATACAGAGGAAGGCCTACGGAGCAGTGAGGGAGCATATTTGCCACCCCATAGCCTATATTCCCACAAATGACCAACCGATCTTTCAAAAACACATCCTTCCCCTATACGCTTTTCTAGAAAGCTAGAGAGGATGCTTTAGCAAAACAAGAGAATAAACAAAGAAAGAGGAAGGCAAGGATCCAAGGAAGAGAGGGTCCAACCCAGGAGAAAGAGAGGAGCCCAGAAATTACGCAGGATGAGTGGGAAGTCCCAGCATAAAGGCTCTGCCAGGGGACCCTGGGTGGCTCAGTGGTGGAGCATCTGCCTTCGGCTAAGGTTGTGATCTCAGGGTCCTGGGATCGAGTCCTGCATCGGGTTCCCAGCAGGAAGCCTGCTTCTCCTTCTGCCTGCTTCTCCCTCTGCCTGTGTCTCTGCCTCTCTGTGTGTGTCTCTCATGAATAAATAAATAAAATCTTGGGAAAAAAAAAAGGCTCTACCAGCCGGCTCTGCAGCAGCTCCAAGGGCATGAATGGAGGCCCCGAGCTTGGCAGGCAGGTGGCAGTGGGGGTATAGGGGGTGCACAGAGCAGATAGACAATGAACCGCTGGGTCCTGAACTCCAGGACCCCACCCAGGCCCCTTATGAAACCCCCCTGGGGCCCTAGCGACATCTTTGCATGGTCCTAAACCTTGGTAAATCATGAAAATAAAAGTTATTTTAACGACAATCAATTCTGGTGACTAGTGTCCCTTCACCCTCCTTTACACTGTCCTCTGGGTCAGGTGGCTTTTTCTCAACAAGCTAAGAAGTCAGGCAGGAAATCCATTTGCCCTGAGTATGCTGGGGGACACGAGTGTGTGGTTTGCAGTCACAGCGTGCACCCCTCTGTTGGTCCATAAGCAATGGCTCTTGGGGTGCCTCTGTCTGCGGCGCTGTGGACTCACTGGGGGAGCAGCTGACATCAGTAAGAACAAGGAGGCTACGATTACCTTTCTCTTCTCTCTCTGGAAGGTCACCTGACATCTTCGTCACCTGCAGAAGCAAACGGTGAGTCTTGTACCAAGAAGATAGGGAAAATGAATTTTCAAGGTATGTTGGAAGATGACTACAAATATTATATCATTTTTGAGGACTGTGTGATATTTGTGGCAGCTTCCAGCTTTTTAAAGTTGTGGGGCATACTCTGGTTTCTCTTCAGATCGTATAAATCTTTCGCCTTTTACTAAAGTTGTGGGGCAGGTTCCAATGTAAGTAAATATTAACTGTTATGCTTTTGTGTTCATAACGTTATTTTTTTATTTTTTATAGAAATATATATATATTTTTTTAATTTATGATAGTCATACAGAGAGAGAGAGAGAGAGGCAGAGACACAGGCAGAGGGAGAAGCAGGCTCCATGCACCGGGAGCCTGACGTGGGATTCGATCCCGGGTCTCCAGGATCGCGCCCTAGGCCAAAGGCAGGCGCCAAACCGCTGCGCCACCCAGGGATCCCTATAATGTTATTTAAAAAAAAAAAAAAAAAGATCTTTTCATTCGAGAGAAAGAGAGTGCAGCGGAGAGGAGTAGCAGGAGGGGGAAAGGGAATCTTAAGCAGACTTCCCGCTGAGCACAGAGCCTGATGCAATCCCACACCCTAAGGTCATGACCTGAGCCAAAACCAAGAGTCAGATGCTTCACCAAAGGAGCCACCCAGGTGCCCCCATAAGGTTATTTTTAAGGAGGGCTCCTCAAAACTGTGTATGCTTCAGGCCCCATAAAATGTGCATTCACCCCTATGGCTCTAGGAAAGAAGTAGAGCTGAGATCCTCGTTACATGACCAGTCAGCATGTGTAGAAATTTAGATTCAGGCCTTTTATAGTCAAGGATAATTTTGCAATATGCAATGGATGATTTCGTTCAAGGCGTATGAAGAAAAAAATGTTTAAGTGAAACAATTATTAACTTCAGAGGAAACAGAAGTTGTGCAAGAAAGAGATATCCGTTTGCGTGTATTATTCCTGGTAATAAATCTCTTTAATAAATCACACCTACGTACACATCCACACCCTGCTGGTTCTTCGGAGAGCCCTGACTAGTCCAATGGCCACGAGATAGTTAACTCTGGGAGAAGTGGGAGGCATGAGGAGCATCCCCGTGTGCGTGTGAGACAGAGAAACATTTTTTTTTACTAATAGTAGGTACTGGTTGTGTAGTAAAAATAAAACAACAAATCTGAATTGTCTAAAGAGCCTCTTATTTTTTTTAAAGAGTTATTTATTTATTTATGATAGAGATAGACACAGAGAGAGAGGCAGAGACACAGGAGGAGGGAGAAACAGGCTCCATGCCAGGAGCCCGACGTGGGACTTGATCCCGGGACTCCAGGATCACACCCCGGGCCAAAGGCAGGCGCTAAACCGCGGAGCCACCCAGGGATCCCCCTAAAGAGCCTCTTATTATCAGCTTCAGAATGATTTTACAAGGTGCAATGTGGCCACTATGGAGGTGGCTCGTGACACCCAGTGCTGTTAGGAGTCCGGAAAAGGAGGTCCCACTGCAGACAGGGCACAGCACCCTGGACCCCCCTTCCCTTAGTGAGCATTTTCCACAGGCCGGGCAGTGGGGCCATCGCCCCCACGGTTGGGGGGAGCACCATTGTTCCCTGAAGCCTCTTCTGCAGGAAATCCCACAGGGGTGGGGGGAGTTGTTCCCCAGGCCCTCTGCCCCCACCCACGGCCTCCAGCAGAGCATCTGTGCTCCAAGCCCCACCCCCAGCCTCCCTGACCTGTATCCCTCAGGATCAGTCTCAAGGAGCAGCCGTCAAGGACTAAATGTGTCTCTTCAGGAACCCCCCTCCCCTTTGCTCCCCACATCTCCCAGTCCTGAACGACCAGTTCACACAATTCCAAGTACTTGCATCTTCTCTCCGTACCCTGCTGAGCGGGCTCCATATTATAACCAGAACAGTGACTTGCCAAAGGAGGCAGGACTGCAGTGTCTCTGGGGGTCCCAGATCTTACAGCTCCCCCTCCACCTCTGTTTTTCCTTCCTTTGAAACCCCCAGCGGAGAGCTGGGAGCAGGGCGGGGGGCGGGCTCCTAACCCGTCATGTTCCGCCTCATCTCGCACACCCAGCGCTGCACCTGCTTGCAGAAATTGTCATTCCAGCGGCCGTTGGCCCGGACTTCAGCACAGTCTTCGCCTCCACCCACCTCGTGGCCCTGCCAGTCGTCTGGCTGGGTGGCCGCCCAGTTCCTAGGAAGGCAGGGTATTGCTAGAGCTCTGGCCCCTACCCCCACAACCCTCAGCCCCCACCTCAGAAGAGCACAGCCGAGGAGGAAGGGTCCCGGGAGTGGATGCTGCAGCCTTGAAGGGACAGGCTTGGGGAATTTGGGCCCCAAGGGAAGGATGGGCGGGGACAGGGGCAAAAGACCAGGTGGCTGTCCCCAGGCCAAACTAACAAAGCGGAGGGGGAGCCACTTACTTGTAGCTCTGCTGATAATCCGTGCCATCCACCCATCTCCAGGAGCCGTCACTATCGGTGAGACCTATCCAGGTATCGAAGGGGTTCGTGTGTTGTAGGATGAACTTCTGGAAGACAGGTGGGGAGGAAGGTTCTAATCCTCTGAAGCTCGAGCAGACAGTAGCTGTGGCTGCCTCCACCAGGCCCAGCTCCATCCATCCCCAGGCTGAAGCCTCAGCTCCCTACACAACTGTTCCTGCTTTTTCTTCTGGAACAGGAGTTAGGGTTTAGAGGACTTTGCGGGGCTAAGACTCATGCGAAGTGCTTTACAAAGATGATCTTATTCGATCCTTAGAAAGCTCTCTAAATTGGGTATCCCGGTGATTCACACTTCGCGTGTGAGACCAGGGGACTCACAGTAGTCGGCAGAGCCCAGAAAGTCCAGGGCCCGCCCGGGTTTGTGACCGCTGCCCCCTGACCCGACGCCCCACCTCATTCCCAGCTCACAGCTGCCACCACAACCCTCATCCTCTGCTGTCCTCTGCCCACCACCTCAAATTCTTGGAATCCTGACTCTGGCCCCTGCCCCTGTTGCCCCTGTGGAACTCAATGCCCATTCAGGATCTCGGTGTCACTCCCCTCTCAGGGGCATGGGTGCCTGCTCCTGCTTCTCTACATAGCTGTCACTTCTAGAGTTTTGCCAGGCTCTGGAGCCTCCAAGCTTGGACCCACACCCCAGAGCCCCATTCCAACTTGGCTACATGGGGTCCAAGATCTGGGCTGGAAATAGGAGGCTGCTTGGGGTATATGGGCAGGGACTGGGGAGAAATTGGCCCTGAGACAGCTCCCCCAGACTCATACACCCCCCCAGGTCAACAGACACCGCCCCCCCCCCCCCGCCAGTGGCCTTCTCTTTACAGATGGGACTTAAGCCCCATGGTTTGGGAGGGTGACAGAGGGAAGGTGTGGAGGAAGGAAACAGAGGGGTAGCTGGACTAACATACCCGCTTCACTCTTCCCTCAGCGAGTGGAGGGTCTACGATCCCATTTGGAGGGAAATTTCCTAATTCCATTCGCTTCCTAGATACCCAGTAATGATTCCAGACCACCCCCTGCGAGCACAGGTATGGCAGTGCCCTCAAATTCCAGAATCCTGCAAACCAGACAATGTTCTGTGCTGGAGGAGAGGCGCTCAGAGGCTGCGGGGCTGCCTCACAAATTCACAGGAGTTAACAGAGCTGGAGGCAAAGTGCTGGAGCCCAGGTATTCTATTCGCTGCCACCTGCTGCCCCATCCCCTCTTCCCGCCATGGCCAGAAGCTGAATAACTGAACGGAACACAAATTGTCCATATCCAGCCCTCTGTGTTGAAGACTGAGGGGAGGAATCAATAGTGCCAGATGATTGGAGAAGATGGTCCAGGAGAATTCATCTCCCCTATTCCTGGGTAAACAACAGGCAAGAAAGAATGGTGTCCATTCATAAACATGGCAGAGGGGGCATTATCATGGAACTTATGCAAAAAGTAGAGAGGAGGAAGATGAAGAGGAGGACAAAGAAGAAGCAAGAACTCTGATATTAAGAATTGACGTGAGGGCACCTGGGTGGCTCAGTGGTGGAGTATCTGTCTTCAACTCAGGGTGTGACCCCAGGGTCCTGGGATCAAGTCCCGAATCAGGCTCCCTGCAGGGAGCCTGCTTCTCCCTCTGTCAGTGTCTCTGCCTCTCTCTGTGTCTCTCATAAATGAATAAATAAAATCTTGAAAAAAAATTAAAGAGGAGATGAATGATATAAAATATCAAAGAAGACCTCCAAGAGGAAAGATGACACCATGGTAAAGTGAGGGGAAGAAACCCAAGAGAAAGATTTGAGCCACGGGGGACGAGCCTAGGAACTCAGCAGAAAGGTGAGGCTGGGGTGTGAAGGATGAGCTTGACAACAGGACCGCAGCTCAGGAAAGGAAAAGACAGGAGCACCTGACACAGGGCAATGGCTGTGGCCAGCAGACAACAGAGGGACGTTTGGATGACCCGTTCCAGAGAAAGAAAGAGAACACACAAGAAAAAACAGTTCAAAGAAAAAATAAAAAAAGAAATGTTCAAATTTTTTTTCAAAAATCTTTTAAAATATATATTTAAGAATTTAGGAAACCTCTAAAATGTACGAATTAAGAGGATGATCCTGGCCCCAGAGCCAAAATACAGAGAGAAGGAGCAACAGCAAGATATATCTGGATGAGGCTAATGAAATTCAAAGACAGAAAAGACTCCAACTATTCAGGCAAAACGCTTACAGAGTCTTGGAGAGGAAAGAACGAGGCATTAGAAACTTCAAAGTTGCCAAGAGACTAGATCTTCATTGCTCTCCCCAGAAAAAAGTGATAATTATATGACGTGCTAAGGGTGTTAGCTGATGCTATGGAGCAATCACATTGCACTATGCACATTGGATCCCTCAAACGTATACAACATTATATGTTGATTATATTTCAATTTTTTAAAAAAGAACGAGGCAGGGCACTTGGCTGGCTCACTCGCTAGAACATGGAACTCTAGATCTCAGGGTCCAGGGTTCAAGCCATATTGAGTGTGGAACCTACTTCCAAAAAGAGGAGACATTTGAAGAAGAATCAGCGGGCTGGTTTCCTTCTTCATATGGAAAGTCAAATGAAATCTTTGATTTTTTTTTTGAAGCCAATCAATTTCAGCCCATTGTTTAAGATTATCACAGTAATCACTAGTATAACTCAAAATAAGTGACACCTAGTTGGAGATACCATAGGGGAAAAAATAAAAAAGAATAGATCTCACACAACAAATGTGAGGAAACAAACGGAGGACATTGACAGAAAAGAAGACAGGCTTGAGATTAAATGTGTCTATTAAAAAAAAAGTAGGGAGGGATCCCTGGGAGGCGCAGCGGTTTGGCGCCTGCCTTTGGCTCAGGGCGCAATCCTGGAGACCCGGGATCGAGTCCCACGTCGGGCTCCCGACATGGAGCCTGCTTCTCCCTCCTCCTGTGTCTCTGCCTCTCTCTCTCTCTCTCTCTCTCTCTCATAAATAAATAAATAAATCTTAAAAAAACGTAAATGAGGTACACATCTATTAAAAGAAGACTCTTAATCAGTTTTTAAAAATCAAAAACATAGGGCACCTGGGTGGCTCAGTGGTTGAGCATCTGCCTTCCGCTCAGGGCGTGACCCCAGGACTATGGGATTGAGTCCTACATCCGACTCCCCGCAGGGAACCTGCTTCTCCCTCTGCCTGTGTCTCTGCCTCTCTGTGTGTGTGTCTTCTTGTGAATAAATAAAATCTTTTTTAAAAAAGAAAGTGCCTGGCACAGAGCAAAGACTCAGTGATTATCACCAGTCATATCCTCGTTTTTTAAAAAGTCCACTACCTACCCTAACAGCTTGGTTGTCCATGGTGAACTCTGGTGTTGGGGGCAGTGGGCAGGAGAGACCTGGAATGCTCTGGAGGGACCCAGTCACCCACGGCAGGTGTGTCCCTGGGAATCCTGCCCACGTGGTCCCTTATACCCAGTGACCCCCTCATCCCACATCCAGCAAGAAGGGACTGAGCGTCTGCACTGTGTTCTTCAGCCAAACCCGTGGCCCTTGGATCCTGTCTCCTGACCTGTCGCTGGTCACCGGCTCACCTGCCCACCCCCCACCCCCAGCTCCTGGCTGTAATGCCCCACCTCCTAGAATCAGTGACTGTCTCACCACAGCCTTCCCAGGGCTGTGCTGGACTTCTGCTTCTGGACCCTTCCTTTGGTTCCCAAATAAAAATAAAGCAGCGGGACCAGCCTCCCAGCTGTACCCTGGGAAGGGTCTAGTCTCACCTGCTCCTCCCTGGAGTTGACGACCACCAGGTGCGCGCTCTCCAGCTGGCAGTACTTCTCGGCCTCCGGCCAGGTCTTCCCGGAGCGGGAGAACCAGTAGCAGCTGCCCTCGTACTCCAGCCAGTTGACGGGGCAGCAGTCGGTGCCTGCGGGGGGCGGGGAGGGGATGGGGGGAGATGAGGTGCACGGAGGATGCTGGCACGCGAGGCCTGCGGACTCCCCTCCGTCCCTACCGTTGCTCTGGAAGAACGCCACCTGACACGTTAGGATGCGCAAGTCCGAGGGGAAGTGCTTCAGGTGCAGGAGCAGGGTGGCGTGATCTAGGGCACCGGGGAGGGCGTGATGCGGCGCGCTGGCTGGGGACGCGCGCGCGCGCGCGCGCGCGCGCACGCACACACACACACACACACACACACAGGCTGCACGCACTCTCGGGAGGGTGTCTGACCTGCCTTCACGTCCCTCTGCTGTTTCTCCAGCTTGGCTTCCAGAGAGGTCAGCTGGCTACTGGCACCGCCCCCTGAAAAAGGAAAGCCTAACCATTTCCTCCTCCCTTTGACCTCTTGAAGCTCCCTCCACCCTCACCCACCCTCGCTCCAGTGCTCCCGTGACCTCCGCCCTTGGCCTCCCCGACTCCCCTGCCCAAGTCCCCCGCAGTGACTTTGCAAGGCACAGACCTGCCCCCTCCCCACCCAGCCCCTGCCACACTGCAAGGGGTCACAGTCCCCTCCGGCCTCACAGGTTCTGTTCTCTCCACCTGGCACGGACCCCCACCATGCTCACCTGCCTGTCCATCCTTCCGAGCCCCTGCGCCCAGGGGTCAGCATCCCTGGAAGCCTCGCCCAGCTTCCCCGGCTGCCCCCCCGCCCCCCGCAGACCCAGCCTGGGGCGCCCAGCAAACCCTGTGTGGATGAGCCGCGGGGAGTCGCCCACCCACCATTGGAGAGGAGGACACCGAGCTCCATCAGGACCCCTGAGGAGAAGTGGCTGAAGTTCTCTTTAAGGATCCGCAGCTCCTCTTCTAGCTGAGCTCCTTGTCCGGAGGCAGGCAGAACAGGACAAAGTGGAGAGGGCAGCGACCCAAGTGACGGCCCACGCCCAGCCACGTGCCCCGCTCCGCCCCATCACCCGCCCCCACGGTTGTCCCAGCGCTGCCTCTTTCTGGCCCCTCTCAGAGCTCTCAGAGCCCTCGTAGGCCCCTGGCGCCACCCCATCCCCCACGGCACCCCGCGACCCTCACGTTGGGACCCGATCACACAGATCACCACCAGCATCAGGACGTTGAAGCCTAGGACAAGCAGACTGAGGCGAAATCCAGAGCAGAGACGCTGCAGCAGAAGGGGCCGGTGGGGAGGCAACCCTGCGGGAGATGGGGTGTCAGAGGAGGAGCAAGGGGACCAGCGGACCTGGACAGTGGACACGGGCAAGCATCGGGGAGACAGAGGTCTGAGGAAGTGCAGCCCTGGTGGGGGTAGATGGGGGTGAGCTGTGGGGGGAGTTGCTGGGCTTTGACCCCAGGGGTCAGGCATTGCACACATTTGCACACTCACCCCCATGTGAACACGTGCAGATGTGCACACACAGCAGCAACTCAGGTGGGTGCAACATGAAGGCACACGGTAGTCACATCACCTGTGTGCAAAACCCCGGGCTTGGACCCCGGGACCCAGAGGCCAGGCCCTGCGTTCTTGCCACCCATGCCTGGGCCCTCAGAAAGTCCCCACCAGAGCAAACCCCTCATTCCTGGGCCTTCCACTCCCCAGGTCAGCCCTCTCAGCTCTGTCCTGTGGCATCCCACCACCCCCTCCCCCCATGCCCCGCTCCCATCCTCACCCCCGCCCTGGAACCACCAGAACCCCTGCTCCCTGGCGACCTCTCCCCTCTAGCCTCAGCACCTTGCAGAAGCCTCTCCCTGCCCTTAGCCAGAATGAACCCCCGACTACCTCCCACACACACATGCTTTTCTCACTTTGCTCTCACACTCCACGCTGTGCACACACACACACTGAGGCATGCACATTGCTGCATGCACACTCGTTGCCCCTCGCATGTCCCCATCCCCACTGGCCCCTGCCACCCTCGCTTTGGGACCGGGTTATGTGGCCGGCCACCAGCAGTGGGACGTTGACACCCAGGATGGGCACACACTCTCATTAACACTCTCACACTCACACACATTAACACACACACTGTCTCGTACACACTCTCATGTGTGGTAGCACACACTGACACATCTTCACACGCGTACACACAGTGTCACACATTCACAAATACACCTGCAGTTTCACAGGTGCTGGGTGACTCCCTACCCCCCAGCCCCTGGCCAGTGTGCCCTCCCCACTGAAGCTCCTGCGTTTGCATTATCCACCTGCAAACAAGATGCTTCCTCTTTGCCTCAGATCCCACTTTCCCATATCCTCATCCCATCCTGGGCCAGTCAGTCAGGGGCCCAGAGTCCTCTGCCCAGTGTACCTCCTGCCACCATCCTGCAGTGGGCACTCCCTGTGCGGGATCACCCAGACCTCCTGAGATCTTTACACCAATGACTGTCACCATCCTCCACTTCAGACACACTCAGGACCCCATCTTGATTCACAGGCCATGTCTTTGACCCCTCCACTGCCTGCTCCCCTCTCTGGGTACAGCGTCCCCTGTGCCTGTCACCCCTTCCCCTCACACCCCTTCCCATCGCCTGGGCTTCTCTCCACACAGAAGCTTTTGCTGACCACAGTCATCCCCATCCAGCTAGGACCCCAGGGCTCAGTCCGGCTGCTCTCTCCAACCCTGTCTACTCATGAGGCCCCTGTCCTGCTTCCCAACCTGACCTGTGATCTATGAACCCCAATTCTGGGCTGGCTCAGCGATCGGTGCCTGCAGGCCTGAGATCAGACCACCCGTGGCTGAGTCCTGCTGTGCCACCAACTAGCTCCGAGGTCTCAGACAAGTCACTCGGCCTCCGGGTGCCTCAAACGTCCTCGTGTCCATTTCCATGGGGTAGCTAAGGTAGCCAGACTCACAGACATCAGGAGTAGAATGGTAGTCACCAGGGTCTGGGGAAATGGGGAGCTGCTGTTCAAGGGCTATAAAGTTTCAGTTACACAAAATGGATAAGTTCCAGGCACCACATTGCACCTGTACTGGAGCTCACGACCTGCGTTGGCACCCCGAGTCACTTGTGAAGAGGGCAGAACTCATATTACGTATTCTTATCACAACTTTTTTAAAGATTTCATTCATTTATTCATGAGAGACAGAGAGAGGCAGCGACACAGGTGGAGAGAGAAGCAGGCTCCATGCAGGGAGCCCAATGTGGGACTCGATCCCAGGACTAGGATCATGCCCTGGGATGAAGGCAGGACAATTTTTTTTTATGGGAGTAAGAAGGGGCACCTAGGTGGCTCAGCCAGTGAAGTGTCTCCCTTTGGCTCAGGTCATGACCCTGGGATCCTGAGATTGAGTCCCACATTGGGGGTCCCTCTGCCTCTGCTCCTCCCCAGCTCATGTTTTCTCTTCTCTCTCTCTCTCTCAAATAAATAAATAATATATTTTTTTAATGGGGGTAAAAAGAGTAGCTACCAGATTGGATTGTTCTGAGAAGAAAATGAAGTAAAACACACAAACTGCGGGCCAGGCAAGTTTGAAGGTAAAAGCATAGGTCTCCCGGACGTGGAAAGCCAGAGGCTAGATCCACCCTCCCCACCAGAAATGACCAAGACAACTATGAGAAGCCACCCTTTCTCAAGACACTTGGATCTCAAGCAACAAAGGGCAAGGATCCCTGAGAGACAGGAAACAACGAGAGGAGCCCAGTGGTTCTGGCTGCTGCAAAGGGAAAGTTTTCAGGCTGGGCAGTGGGGAGGGGAAATCCAAGCAAAGCCCAGCAGGCTGACTCCCCGGGGTGAGGACATGAAATTGAGAGTCTGGGTCAGACTCTGACCCTGAGTGCGAGGGTCAGAGAGGAGAGAGCTGCCCACAGAATCCGGGAGGTCTGCAAAGAGCTCCCCCCAAACCTTAGCAACATCCTGAGCACACAAACAGGCCCCGGGATGGTGCCTCGGGAGTGCTCCAGACCCGCCCAACATATCATAAAAGCAGGGGCACCTGACTGGCTCAGATGGTCGAGCATCTGACTCTTGATTTCAGATCAGGTCTTGATCTCAGGGTCTTGAGTTCAAACCCTGTGTTGGGTGTAGAGGCTACTTAAAAAAAAAAAAAACTTGCAAATATAGGGGCTGGCTCAGATGAAGAGCATGTGACTCTCGATCTCAGGATCATGAGTTCAAGCCCCACGTTGGATGTAGAGATTACTTAAAAAGTTAAATAAACTTAAAAAATAAAGTTTTTTTCTTTAAAAAAAAATCATAAAAGCAAAACCCAAAAGTATCAAATTGACTAAGTTGCTTAACCGCACCCCCAAAAGAAAACTCAAGGTTATGCAGAGGAATAGAAATATATCCAGCACACGATGTGGTAAAATTCACAATGTCTAGCCCACAATCAAAGATTACCAGGCATACAATGAGGTAGGAAAACACAACTCATAATAATAAGGTTAATAAATGTATCGAAACTGACCCAGGGCACCTGGATGGCTCACTTGGTGAGGCATCTGCCTTCAGCTCAGGTCATGATCCCAGAGTCCTGGGTTCGAGTCCCATGTCTGGCTCCTTGCTCAACAGAGAGCCTGCTTCTCACTCCCCCTCCCCCTGCCTCTCCCCTTGCTCGTTCTCTCTCTCTCCCTCTCCCTAATAAATAAACAGAATCTTTAAAAAACAAACAGACCCAGAATGGACACAGGTGCTAGAATTAGCAGACATGGACATTAAAACAGATAATATAACTGTGTGCTGTTCACAGACATGAGCACAAGTCAAGGAAGATACTTAAACATCCCAGGTTGAACTCCTAGGCATGAAAACCACAATGTCTGAAATGGAAAATACACTGGGTAGAATGAGTAGAAGATTTGACATAAATAAAGATCAGTGAACTTGGAGACACAGCAATAATAACGATATAAAAAGAAACACCGGGAGTGAAAAGACTTTAAAAAAACGCAGAGGCCATCAGTGAACCTGTGGGACCCCGAATATTATAGTCCTTGAAGGAGAAGAGAGCAGAGCAGGGAGGGAGGCAGAAAATGGGTGCTGAGGAAAGAGTGGCCAAAACATCTCCAAACTGGCTGAAAACTAGGCATCTAGAGCATGAAGAAGAGTGCAAGCTGTCCTGGGAAAGCAGGTGACGGGTGTGGGTGTCACTGTGTGCCTCTGTCTCCTGCCTTGCTGCCCAGCAGGCCTTTTGGGGTGAGCGCCCTCCTCCGTGAAATCCAAGACCTCCAGGCTCTGCCCCAGCCTCCTGCTTAAACTGGGAATCGGTGCCCCCTCAGGAGATCTCATGGGGAGTGGTCCCTGCTCATGCCCAGCTCACTACCAGGAAAGGAGGAGCCGTGGTGGGAACACCTATCCCTCCTGCTGCCCTTGCCCTAATCAGCTCCCATCCACCCCCCCATCCTGCAAGGGCACCAGGTCCCCTGCTGTCCACCAGCCCTGGGAATGAGGGTCCCTCCCTGAGCCTCCTGTCTCCAAGAGCCTAACACCATCACCACACTCCTTGCAGCTGCTAGAGGAGGATCTAGGCTGAGAGCTTAGGGGAACGGAGTGGGGGGCCCAGATCGTGCTGTGCCCAGCCCCCAGCTCCCCCCCACATACACACTCTCCTGGCTGCACCTGCTTTCCTGGCACACACAGGCACGCATGCACACGGCACACGCACGTACACACACTGCTCAGGTTAGGAGGAAATGTGCATGTGCACACACACATGCACACATGTACACATGCACACACATGCACACATGTGCTTGCATGCTGCTCAGGTTGAGAGGAGGAGGAGGAAGCCGTCTCCAGCATTCCAGTTAGGGCAGACACCCTTTCCTGGGGTCCCGGGGGTAGAGAGGAAGGTGAGGTCAGCGGGCAAGCAGTGGAGACAGGCACCCTACACCCAGAGAAGTCTGGTCCCTGGTCACGGGAGAAGGTGACAGATACCCCAGAGCAAGAGAGCAACCGGCAGCTACTTGGAGGAGGTATGAAACCCCAGAAACTAGACACTCACTTCTACAGAACCGGTCTTCTCTCCTGGGGCCATGCCCGCAAGGACCCGGCCCCTCACCTCCGCCCAGCTGCTGGTCGCTGTCCTCAGAGTCCAGCTGCTGGATGTCTTGACAGTCCTTGGCCATGCTGGGTCCGGGGCAGGAGCTGGGTCGGCTGAGGCTGGGTTCTCGGCTAATGCTGGAGGCTAATGCCGGCAGAGGCCCATGATGGGGTTGGATGGAGGGTGGGAGCAGGTCCAGGCTACCCCTGGGGTCGGGTTTCAGCTTGGAGGTGAGCGTGGGGCTGAAACAAGGCTGGGTCCTGTCCCTTCTGGGAGACTGCTCGCTGGCAGTGCCATGGCCAGAAGCCCGCCTCCCGCACTCCTGTGGACTCAGCCACCTCCCACTCCTCCCTCCGGCCCCCGCTGCCCCTGAACTAGGGTCTCCTCCACACCAAATATCCCCAGTGCCACCTGCCTCCCCAACCTTAGTTACCTATTAAAGTAGGGGGGCCGGGCTCCCAGGTCTCTCACACAGCCCAGGCCCCAGGACAAGTAGGCACCAGAGCCAGAAGAAGTGGGGCAGGGGTACCCGGAGTGGCTGGTCTGGGCGAGAACCCCGAGCCCGTGTGTCCGAGTGTCCGAGTGCTTCTCACCTGGCATCAGCTGCCCCTGGGACTTTGGACAGTAAATAGAAGGGGAAATGGGGTTGGAACTCAGGCAAAGGGTGGCGGGGGTGGAGGACATGACTGTGTCTGTTCCTCCCAGAGAAAGGGGTCTCCTGGCCTGTTCCCCATAACCCCCCACATGCCAGCTACCTCGCTCCTCACTGCAAGTTTGGGAGGGGTCCGGTCCGGGGCGCTGGGGTGCAGTTCACCGGGCTCCCCTCTGCCCCTCCCCCCTTCGCTTCCTGTCCCAGGAGTTCCCAGAACTGTTGGTGTCTCCAAATATCACAGGGGCCGGTTCTCTGGTCTTGCCCAATGTGCAGGCTCAGCATCCGGGCTCCCCAGCTCTGGGCTGGTTCACCTCCCTCTCCTGGGAATAAAGCCCCTCAAGGACCAGGGCATAAGGGCAGGGGCACCGGGTGGCAGCAAGCGGCCCTCCCTGGGCAGAGGGATGGAACCTCACCAAGCCCCATCTTCACCTGTGCTAAGTCATCTACATGTGACTGTCCCAACACGGCCCCCGCAGTGGTGGGCACCTCTGTGGCCCCCACTGCCCAGGGGAGGGAATGGGCCCTCAGGAAGAGTAAGTGACCTTCCCTGGGCAGAGAGAAGCAAATCAGGGGAAAGAGGGGGAGAGTCAGGCCATAAGACAGAGGTCTTCACAGTCCTGTGGAAAAGTTTGAGTAATGGGGCACCCAGGTGATGGGGTGCCTGGGTGATGGGGCGCCCGGTTGATGGCACCCGGGTGATGGGGTGCCTGGGTGATGGGGGCACCCGGGTTATGGGGGCACCTGGGTAATGGGGCACCCAGGTGATGGGGGCACCAAGGTGATGAGGCACCCGGGTGATGGGGCACCTGGATGATGGGGGCACCTGGGTGGCGCAGCAGCTGAGTACCTGCCTTCGGCTGAGGGCATGATCCTGGGGTCTTGGAATCAAGTCCCGCATCGAGCTCCCCACAGGGAGCCTGCTTCTCCCTCTGCCTGTGTCTCTGGCCCTATCTTTGTGTCTCACATGAATAAATAAATAAAATCTTAAAAAAAAAAGAGCTGACCAAGTGCATTATCTACTCCATGCCAAAGTTGACCAACTGACATCCGGGAATCGGGACAGGAGAGGGGTTTTCTCATTGGCCACACACCTCAACTGGATTGACTCCAAGTTTCTGGATTCAACCACCACTGCCCACCCCCAACCTGGTGAGAAAGGACAGGGAACACGAGAGACATCCCTTGCCTCTTTTCTCCCTGTTTGAAACTCAGCATCTTAATTTTTACCAAAAGTTGACATGTCCTTGGACTATTTCTGAAGGTGTCATATGGTCTTGTCACTTTTCTATTGGGTTTTTCTGATTTGGGTTATGGAATCCTGTTTTATTTGGTTGATACTGGTTTAGGTAGGGTTTTCTTTCTTTCTTTCTTTCTTTCTTTCTTTCTTTCTTTCTTTCTTTCTTTCTTTTTTAGGTGGTGGGGGACCTCAGGCACAGAAAGTCAGGTTAGTCGTATTTCTGAGTTCATGGACGCCCCACCTTCCTCCAACCTCCCCTCCTACTTTCCCTCCTCTATCCTGTTCCCCCAAACCAATTCTACTCTCCAAGGGCAAACAGTCTCCAAAGACGGTGGCAGTCAGCTTCTTCCCTTGCCATGCATGCAAGTCACACCGGCCAGGCCGGCGCCTGAAGAGCCAGAGTCTGTTTCCCTTCCCCTTGAATCTGAGCTACCTGCATTGCTTGCTGTGGCCAGTAGAAAGTGCTAGAAGTGAGCCCAGTTTTGGGCTCAGCCTTCAGAGACCTGGAAGTTTCAGTTTTCAGCCTTGGACGCCAGCCTCCATGCTTTAGGGAAGTCCAGCTCTCCTGCTATAGAGAGGCCTGGACTGGAGGTGGGGAAGTAAGACATGATTTGGAGATTGAGACAGAGAGATAGAGAGACAGAGAGAGAATGACCACACAGAGGAGCACGGAGGCCTGAAGACGTGTCAACAAAGCCTTCCAGGAGCTTCCAGCCCAGCACAGCCAACAGCTGAATGCCCCCACGTGTGTAACCCTGGCCAATATGACGTGGACCACCTGGCCTCACCCTACCCAAATTTCCAGCCCCATTGAACCTTAAGACATAACAAGTACTCCTTTGTTTCAAGCCACAGAAGTTGAGGTTGGTGTGTTTTGCATCCATAGGTGACCCAAAGAGTATGCCTCAATGGGAACCTTTGTAAAATACGTGCTGGAGTCTATGTGTCTCTCTGCTATATACATAAATGGAACTTTTATGAATCTTTTTGTTCCTGACCTTCTTCGTCCAACAATACGTGTTTAAGATCTGTCCGTGTTGCTATTTGTACAATCTGGCTTGTTGCTATGAACCCCAGGGTGGCATGGATTGGAGTTGATTGTGCTTTATTTACCCAGTTCCCTAGTAATGAACCCTAAGAGGTTGCCAACCGCCAATAACCACAATTAACACCACACTCATGGTTCCCATCATGATCCCATGAAGACCCACGTAAGAAGTTCTCTTTGAGCCCTACCCAACAATGAAAGCACTGGGTCATCACAGAAAATTCTCACACTTGGGATCCCCGGGTGGTGCAGCGGTTTAGCGCCTGCCTTTGGCCCAGGGAGCGATCCTAGAGACCCAGGATTGAATCCCACGTCGGGCTCCCGGTGCATGGAGCCTGCTTCTCCCTATGCCTATGTCTCTGCCTCTCTCTGTGTGTGTATCATAAAAAAAAAAAAGCTCTTGCACTTAATTCCAAGCACATGGACATTTTTGCACAGATGAGATCATATCCACAATATTTTTTTAGTCACCTTCTTTCCCTTTCTTTCTTTGCTTGCCAGGTCCTCCACCTCCCCTACACACTCCCTCACGGCATCTTCCGTCCCTGCTCCTTCTAGGAGAGTATTAATAACCCAGAAATTACCTTTCTGTCTTATCTCTGCTATTAAAGGCAGACACCTAGAGGTGGGGATCCAGAGGAGACCTCCCTTGTGAAGTACACCTGGGGTCAAATTGCAAGATTGCAAAGCATTCTCAAGCTCTATTTCACTGAGACCCATCAGGGCGCAATTTTCCGGAATGGCTCTGCTGGGTGATATCCCCACCACCAGCCCAGTTAGGGCCCCCACCTTCTGCTCCATCCTTCCCAACTCTTGATATTATTCAACTTCCCAATTGCTACCAATCTACTGCCCTCTTCCAACTCCCAAATTCCACATTTCTAGTTAAGAGTGGGCTTGGACACTTCTCCAACTAGGTACTAGTCATCTGGGTTTCCCCTTATGTGAGCTGCTTTCTCATATCCTTCATCTATTTTCCTGTTGGGTTTCCTGAATTCACGTTGTGAATCAATCAGAATTCCTGGTGTATTTCTGTTCTAGTTACTTGTTCAGAAAACAAGAAAGAGCTTTTGAAAATTTTTTAAAAATGATAATATTGCTGAAGTCAAAAAATCAGCAGGAGCTTTGGAAAATAAATTTTAGGAAAGCTTCCAGGAAAAAGAGAGAAGGGATTAGGGGGGGTGCGAAGAAAGAGAGAGAGGAAGAGAGAGTGATCAGAAGGACAGAAACAAAAAGAAAAGTTCTGTTAATGAGAAAACAGCTGAGTTAGAGGACTTTTTTCCCTGGCCTCATATTTCTATGTATATTTTTCATCAGGGAAATTCTCTGGGCTTCCTCTCAGCCCCCTAGCTCTGCACTCCTACCTAGAGAGGGAAGCATGCCTTGTGGAGCTGCCTCCCACCCACCTTATAATCTGCTCTGCCACAGGGCAGATAGATCTGCCTAATTCTTGGATGAAATCTTAACAAGTCCTTTTGATTTAAGAATTGCTTTGTTTTGTTTCATTGTTTGTCGGGGTTTTTTTAAGATTTATTTATTCATGAGAGACACACACACAGAGAGAGAGAGAGAGGCAGAGACACAGGCAGAGAGAAGCAGGCTACCTGTGGGGAGCCCGATGCGGGACTTGATCCTAGGACCTAGGGATCATGCACTGAGCTGAAGGCACACACTCAGCCACTGAGCCGCTCAAGTGTCCCTATTTTGTCAGTTTTGATTTAAGATTTTAAGCCAAATCCACCTTTCCCTGCTTATCAGCAATACAGCCAACATCTCAATATCCACATAACTGTCTACTGTGTCCTAGTTCTCAAGTGGTTTCAAACGTCAGAGGAGAACAGTCTCTTCTTCTATTCGCCCTGTAGAACCTCCACAGGTAACGTAAAAGATCAACGTGGAGAACCAACATCCTCCTCTTAGGAGTTCTGGAAGGAAAAGCAGGAAGTCAAAGGGAGAAAGTCATCAAAGAAATAATGCAAGAAAGTCCGTTGGAATGAAAACGTTGAGGCTCCAAATTCAGATAACCTACAAATTAATTGCTCAACTTTTCACTGAAGAATGACCCAGAATGCACCGTGGTGAAATTTCAGAATACCACGGAGGAAGAGAAGGTTCTAGAAGCTACTGGAGAGGAAGAGAAATCAGCTACAATGAAACCAGGAGAATGGATCCCACTCATCAGCTGTTACATCCAACACTGGGAAATGCCAGGGAAATGCACAAGCTCCAGCTTCCAGGGGAAATTTCCTTCATCCAAGAATGGTAAAGCCAAATGATGATGGGGGGGGGCGGAGGGCCTAGGTGATGGGGGGCTCAGTGGTTGAGTGTCTGCCTTTGGCTCAGGGCATGATCTCAGGGTCCTGGGATCAAGTCCTGCATGGGGCTCCCCGCAGGGAGCCTGCTTCTCCCTCTGCCTGTGTCTCTGCCTCTCTCTCTGTGTCTCTCATGAATAAATCAATAAAATCTTTTTTTTTTAAAGTGCAATTGGTGGTTCTCACTTTGCTCAGCTTATAAGAACAATAACCACACTTATAAACCAAACATATAAGGAGTTCAAAAATGAATTTTAAACTATATTTTACAAAGAGACTACTGATTTTTTTTTAAAGCCAGGTAACAGTAAATTGTCTTTTCTACAAATATGCAGCAAATATCAAAAATTCACCTTGAGGTGTACCTGGGTGGCTCAGTTGGTTAAGCATCCAACTCTTGACTTCAGCTCAGGTCATGATCTCAGGTTGTGGGATTGAGCCCTATGTTGGACTCCGTGCTGAGTGCAGAGTCTCCTTGAGAGTCTCTCCCTACCCTTACTCTCTCTCTCTCTCTCTCTCTCTTTCTCTCATAAATAAATAAACAGTAAATAAAATCTGTAAAAGAAAAATAGACCTTGACATTTGGGTGCACATGCTAAGGGACTGGGGTCGGGGCAAGCCGTCAGGAGAATGCACCAGTCATGCCAACGGCACCCACAGTAGACCCCACCCTGACTCCAGTCTCGCTGAGCACAGAGACCAGACACAAGCACCAGGCTCAGAAGCCCTGAAGGAGATACCCCACACCCTGGCTGCCCTATTCCCACATCAGGAGGGTCTGTCACCACTACCACCAGCCCTCCTCCCTCCTCCCCTCTCCCCTGCTCTCTGTCTTCCATAGCACTGGTCTCCCTGTAATATATCATGCATTTGGGGATACTTAGCTTACTACTTTCTGCGCATCCCAGAGGCAGGCACCTTAGTCCCCTGGCCTGGAGCGGCCCCTGCGTGTGGTCTGCCCCCAGTGAGCCCGTGCCACAGGAGTGCGCTAAGGGTCTTGGTTTCCCGCGGTGTCCCACGTTCTCACTCCCTGCCTGGACGCCAGCTTTTTGGGCTCAGGGACCACCTTCCCTACACACCACGTAACCTCCTGGCTGGCTGACCTCGCAGCAAGTCCCTGCCCCAAGGCAGCACTGGGAAGACCCGGAGGTCAATCACACACAAGTCAGAACTCTGGTTCTGCCACTTACCAGCCCCCAGCGCACTGGCCAAGCCACCCAAGATCTCTACGCCCCGTTTTCTTTGGTCTGAAATGGATACCATCCTACTACCCGCCTCGGTGATGTGCGCATGGAAATGAGCAGGGTTAGGGGGAGGGAAACTGTCTGACCCTGAGCCTTTACACGCCCAGCTCCTCACAAGGGCTTCCCAGGGATCTACGCTGTGCTTGTTCTCCTTTCACCTCCTCCTATTGCTGCGGAGACCCCTCTCCTCTGCCCTCCCCCCAACCCATCTTCAGGTGCTCAACTTTCACTTTCATTGACTCCCTGGGGGCCCAGCTTCCTGCTGCTCAGGAGGGAGGCTGGGAGCAAAGGAATGAGGGCCTTCAGTGACCATTTGGAGACATCAATAATTTGGAGAACTCAAGGGTGGGAAGTGGAAGGAGGCGTGCCCCTTCTGGACAGCCCCCCACACACACTCTTTTAAGTCACTTTTTGAGGAATCCAGTGGAGCCTGCACGGGTGGTGGTGGTGGAAGTCCAGATGGCCCCCCATGCCCACCCCCAGCCCAGGCCCCACCTCTGGCCTTACCCAAACCTCAGTCTAATCTGATCCCAAGACCAGCTCCAAGCCTGAGGTCTCTGCCCCACCCGCCCCAGCCCCACTGGAAACATCGTCCCAGCCCCAGTTCCAACAGCATGAAATGCTGTGGAACATGGAGGAACCAGAAGCCACATGCTAGAACTTCCCTGGCCCCCGTGCCTGCTGGGTCTCTGTCATCCTCTGCGTCAGCTTCACTCTGTGCCTTTGTCTCTTCCCCTTCCTTGCCCCCCTCCAGCCCCTTGGGCTCCCTTTCTGCCTCTCTTCTTATCTGCTCATGCATCTCACAGCAGACCCTTGTGAAGGTCGATTTGGAGGGAGGTCCTGAGCCACTGGTAGAGTCCTCTGCGGGGGCAGCATAGGACCGTCCAGCATCCCAGCATCCAGCAGGGACCCCGGGCCGCCCATCTCCATCCACAGCAAGCAAACTGAAGTCCAAGGAGGAGAGGGGAGGGTCCCTCAGCCCATCCTGGATGCTGGATCTGGACCAGACACAGAGGAGGAGCATGTGCACCAGCTCCCTAGTGCACTGTAACAATAGCACACACCACACAGTTTTGTTTTCCCAAGGTCTAGGGGCCAGGAGTCCAAGATCAGGGTGCGGGCAGGGCTGGATCCCCCTCCCAGGCCTCTCTCTGTGGCTTGCAATGGCTGCCTTCTCACTGTGCCTTCAAGTCTGAATCCCTCCTCTTATAAGGACACCAGTCATGCTGAATCAGGGACCTCATCTTGATGTAGGAAAGACGGCAGTGTTCGAAGCCAGCGGCCAAGAAAGATTTCTTGAGACATCTTTGGTGCAAAAGGGTGGTTTTATGAAAACCTGGGGACAGGGCCCGTGGGCAGGAATGGCTGCACGGGGTCACAAGGAGGGCCCGTTATAGACTTTCAAGTCGGGAGGGGGTCAGGGAGAGCCTGAGTCTCTGAGGAATTTGGAAGCAAGGTTCCTGGGACCCTGAGGGGACCAGCTATTGTCGGGAAAGGTCATTTATTACCGGCTAATAAAACCTGAGGCATGAGACCCTTCAGATGTGCATCCGTGGGTCAGACGCCTGGGGCATGATCTTGGGGGTTTGAGAGGAAGGAAGGTTCTAAAGGAATTGTTCTGTGTTAAAGCAGACTCACAAAAAATAAAAATAAAAAAATAAAGCAGACTCACAGGGTCCTGGGGGTGGGGCTAAGGTTGCCTTTTGCCCTGAGTGACAGGTTACCATGGAGGCCGCTGAGCCCCTGGAGGAAGGCCCCCTGCCTGATTCAAGGACTGGTCAGTGGGCTGTAGGGAGCACGGAAATTTAATCACTTCTCTTCTGCCTTTGTTTCCCACATCAATTTCATCTTAATTACCTCTTTACAGACCCAGTCTCCATGCAGCTGGGCGGCTCAGTAGCTCAAATCTAGCAGGCTGGTGTATCCACGAGGAGGTTAGAGAGCAAGGAAGGGGCTAGATCCTGTGGGGCTGCAGGGCCATGGAAGGGGTTTCCGACTGCTGCTCCTCCGTGAAACGGGATGAGGTTCAGCAAGGAAAGGACGTGGTCTGCTTTTCAATTTGAGGAGCACCCTGAGGATGGAGCTTTTAGGGGCAAGCATGCAGGCTATGGGGCGGGTGGCAGATGGCAGGTGCACACATCCTGGGACAGATGTGATGGGGTAAGGCCAGGAGGTAGCAGTGACCATGGGGAGGAATCAGAGGAAGGAAGACCATGACCACAGGCAGGGACAGTAAGGCTTCGAGTGTAGCCCAAAAAGTGGGTAGATTGAGTGAGTCAGGAAGACAGAGGGGGTGTGGATTCCTAGCAGAGTGGAAACAGGAAGAGGAGAAAGCCCGCTCGTGGGACACAGAGCGAGGTGCCCATTGGACCCTGAGGTGTAGATGTCAGGCAGGTTCACTCATGCTCATCTGGGTCCCGGGGAGCCTCGTGACTCTGTTCCTGCGGGCCAGCCCCTCCCAGGCCACGGGCTCTGCTGCCCAAGGCTGTGTCTCCTTCCCAGGCCCTGACCTGGGGTGGGTGGCTGTGCGGGAAGCTGGGCCCCTGCGTTTCTGGGGGTGGGGGCACAGGAGAAGGGGGGCATTAATCCCCTCCTCAACCTCCAAAACAGCCCCTCCCATGGCAGAAAGCCCCCAGAAGTGCAGTCTGTTCTGCAGACTCACCACCTCCACCTGAGGACCTGGGATGTGGGGGATGGAGATGGGGGGCAGAGGGGAGGCTGGCAGGTTCTTAAACCCTCGATCCATCCCCTCCGCTGATCTGCAGCTCTGTGTCTGTGGCCTGCCCACGGAGGCTCCTTCTCCCCACCTGGCTCACCAAACACACCCAGAACTCTGCAGGGTGAGGACAAGTGATGCTAAGAGGACACAGATGCTCTCAGATGCTCACAGGGACACCAGGTGCTATAATGGTTGGAAGTGCTCACCTGCTTAGGGTACTCAAGATGTCAAATGTCGGCACTTGGGGGGCTCCAGGGTTGAGTGTCTGCCTTCAGCTCAGGGCGTGATCCAGGGGTCCTGGGGTCGAGTCCCACATTGGGCTCCCCATGGGGAGCCTGTTTCTCTCTCTCCCTTGCTCCCTCTGCTTGTGCTCTTGCATGCACACTCTCTCTGTCAAATAGATAAATAAAATATTTTTAAATCTTTTTTTTAAGATTTATTTATTTATTTATGAGAGAGATTGAGAGAGAGAGAGAGAGAGAGAGAGAGAGAGAGAGGCAGAGACACAGGAGGAGGGAGAAGCAGGCTCCACGCCGGGAGCCCGACGCGGGACTCAATCCCGGGACTCCAGGATCACGCCCTGGGCCAAAGGCAGGCGCCAAACCGCTGAGCCACCCAGGGATCCCAAACATTTTTTAAAAATAAAATAAAATACTGTGGTAGGAAGAACACTGGTGGGGACATGGAGTCCCTGGTGGGGCAAGGGAAGGTGCTGGGCCATGAAACAACCACTTTGGCAATCTTTTTTGGCGATGTCTACTCAGTCTGGACACATAAGCCAGGAATTCCAGCGCAAGGGGTAAGCCCTATAGAAAGGGGTCCCCCATTATCACCAAAATGCACGTACAACATCACAGCAGCACTCTTCCTAATAGGCAAAGGCAAGAAACACCCCCCTCTGACAAATGCCCTTGGGCAGTGCAGCCAGGGTATGTTCCCGCAGTGGGACACTGTGTGCAGCAAATCGAGGGGGAGGGGACCCCCACCCTGGGCAAGGACGAGAAGCCAGCCTCCAACGAGTACGTACAGGGGGGTCCATTTCCTCGAGGACAAAACCGGGGAGCACTCTCCTATTTTGCTAGTAGTTATGGGGTAGGGGCTAGTTGATTGAAAAGGGGACACTGTGGGGCACTGGGGGGCTGGTAGTGACCTTTCCAGATCGGGCTTCTGGTCGCACACGTGTTCAATTTGTACAATCAGACCTAAGCACGTGTGCAATCATAGAAAAAGGATTTTTTCTTTCCTCTGCCCCCAGCTCCTGACACGGAGCTCCTGAAACCCTTGTAAACTCCTGGGAGCCTCCTCCATCCCTCAAAGTGACTCTGGGTGGGCTCCTGGCCTGGCTCCTGGCTGGGGTCTGAGCAGCAGAAAGACGGAGCCAGAACTGGAGGCTTAGAGTTTCCAGCCCTGAATACCCGTCCCCCAGAAAGGGGAGGGGGCTGGGGACAGTTAATAATCCATCATTTCCATGTGGGATCGCCTCCGTGAAACCACAATAGTCAGGGTTCTGTGAGCTGCTGTCACAAACCAATCAAACCCACACGGGGGGGTGGTGGGCACCACCGATCTCCAGCCCCTGGGGGTCAGGGCACAGGTGCTACTGGGCTTGGGACTGGCATCTGGAAGAAGGAAGGGATGGTCTTGTGGGACTGAGCCCCTAACCTGTGGGGTCTGACACCACCCCCAGGCAGACCCCCAGCTTGCTGTGGGGAAACCCCTCCACACATCTGGTGACCAGAAGTGTCAGGAAAACTGGGGTGTTCCCTACACAGAAAGGGGAAAAAAACTGAGTTTTTCCATTTTAGTGCATTTCTGTAAAACGTCTTTCAATCACTGAGACAGGCGTTACAGGTCACTTCGTGTTTGGGGGCGTGACTCTCACCTGCCAAGTCTTGGAGAAGCTGGGTTTGTCTTTTCCTGGGTCTCTTAGCTCCGAAGACTTGGACGCCAGTGCCACCATGTGGCCACAGCCGCGGGATGCTCCAGTCTCCGGGGACCCAGACTCCCCCGCTGCCCACCTGCTTTCTTTAATACCACGCCTCACTCCAAATGTCCGAGGCAAAACTTTAAACAGTCAGGAGGTCATTTTTAGTGGTAAAAGTTTTCGAACTTTAGAAACTTTTTCCTCTGACCGTTTTTTGTTCGTTTGTTTCCTAACTTGGATGTCCTGACTCTAGCTGGAATCCCAGACACCTTCAGAACTCCGACACAGGCGGCTCATCCACCGAAAAGCCTGTGAAGACCCTGGAGGTGTTGGGCCAGCAGGGCAGCAGAGGGCGGAAGTTTCTCTCCGCTTCAATCCCCAGATCTCTGGGGAACTCAAGGCCTGAAACCAGTTCGGAGTTTATAAGACCTTGATAGAAGGAGGCCCCGTGAGAAAGGACTTCGCACTCTCTCCAGCTTCTAGCAGACCTTTGCTTCTCTTCTCTGTTTTAGTAAAATTAGGAATGGGGGGATAGAGGCGGGGCCCACAGACCGAGCATCCCCGCTGCCACCCCATGGGGCCCTCCCAGCACAGGACAGTCCCCCCGGCCCCCAGTCTGGGGAGACAGCCCCCCTCACCAGGAAAGCCCACCTGCCCCCACCTACTGCCGTACAGGCGCTCCCCCCAGCACCTCCCTGGGGTGTCTTGGCAGCTGCCTTCTTGACAAACTGCCTCAAGAAAACCTCAGGAATGGTTTGCTTGAAGATCAGATGCAAGTGCAAACCAATCTTCACCCATCAGGGTTTTAGAGCCTCACTCACTAGGCAGGTTTTTGAGACAAGCTCAAACTGGTTTCTTGGCTTGCAGACTGGCCTGAGCAAGAAGCCCAGAAGACCCTGATCTGGAAGGGAAGTGAGGACCTTCATGGGGCTGGTGCTCGCAGGCAGGCCGAGGAGAGGGGTACCCCTGTCGCCCCCACCCCCACCCCCTGCCCAGAAGCTGAGCTGAAGGACCTGGCTGCAGAGCCTGCTGCCCCATCCCTGGCCCACAGCCCTCGCCCAGCCTTGGGAGCTTCTGACCCTGCGCGAGCCCTGCCCTCTCCCACCTGGGGCTCAGCCCTGTGACCTGGGAACCCCATCTCGGCCCTGGGCAGGGGCCAATAGCTTTGCACCTAATAAACCTTCTTCTTTTTTTTAAGATTATATTTATTGGGATCCCTGGGTGGCGCAGCGGTTTGGCGCCTGCCTTTGGCCCAGGGCGCGATCCTGGAGACCCGGGATCGAATCCCACGTCGGGCTCCCGGTGCATGGAGCCTGCTTCTCTCTCTGCCTGTGTCTCTGCCTCTCTCTCTCTGTGTGTGACTATCATAAATAAATAAAAATTTTTAAAAAAAGATTATATTTATTTATTTGAGAGAGAGACCAAGTGCACAAGCCCAATGCAGAGTTCCATCCAGAGACTCTGGGATCACCACCAGAGCCGAAGGCAGACGCTTCACAGGTGGAACCCCCCAGGCGCCCCAGCTTCTAATTAACTTTTAATAATGAAACATGGCACCTGATTAGAGGAACATGAACTTTCGTTGTTTACCCAAGCTGACATGGCTCATAAATTCCTTGCACAGGTGAGCTCGCAGAAAACCTCTGGCTCTGCCGGAAGCCCTGTCTTCCTGCCCTCAGCTGCAAAGTCAGGAGCCAGCAGCCACCTGCCAGGCGGGGCAGGACTGGGGGGGGGCAGCAGTGCCCCTCCACCAACACAGTCCCCTCCCGGGGCCTCCCTCCCGCAGAGCCGGTGACTGGGGACCATGGGCACTTTTCACAGGGGCCACCTCACTTTTTGTCGACTAAAGAGATGATTTGTCGACCATCCCTCAATGAAGCCGAAGACATTAAAGCTAAAATTGGCTTAAATGAACAAGAGAGACCCCAGGCACTTTCCTTTAGAGGTTTAACATCTTCAGAAGAACCTCCCTAACCGACAGAGGTAGCGCAGAGAAGGTCTGCTCTCAGGGCAGGTGCCATGGGGCCAATGGGGACCCCACCACAAGCAAAGAAAGACTCACCCCTAGTGACCCTGGGTCTCGGTCAGCTGGGGCTGCTATAGCAAAATCCCACAGAGTGGGCGGCATTTGTCCCCCCCCCCCCAGTTCTGGGGCCGGGTGTCCACAGGTTCAGGGTGTGGTGAGGGCCCACGAACTGGTTTGCAGACACCCACCTTCTTGCCACATCCTTACATGGCAGAGGTTGGGCAGGCACTAGTCTCTTCCTCTTCTTAAAAAGGTCTCTACCTGCATGACCAAATCACCCCCCAAAGGCCCTGCCTCCAAACACCATTCCACTGGGGTTTTTAGAGTCTTAGTGCCCGGACTTGGGGCAGGAAGATTCAGTCCACGGTGCCCCATATCCATGCAAAGACCTGGAATGGTTCGTGGGGGAGGCTGGGTGTGGCAGAGTTTGAAGGTGATTTGGGAAGCACAGCAGACGAAGAAATAGGCACTTAAGTGTGGTGCCTTCGGGCCCGAGGCCATGGCGCTCTTGGTCAATCCCACTACTGAGGGAGTGGGGCCACCCCCATGGAGCCAGAAGTGAGCCATGCATTGACAGTTGAGAAGCTGACATTCCCACTACCCAGGCATCTGGTGGCTTTTTTTAAAGGTTTTTTTTTATTTAAAATTATATTTTATTGTGGTAAGAATATCTAACATGAGATTTACACTCTTAACAATTTTTTTTAGTTACAATCATTATTTTTATTCTTTCAGCACACAGGGTTTTCTAAGATTTTATTTATTCAAGAGAGACACAGAGAGAGAGGCAAAGACACAGGCAGAGGGAGACGCAGGCTCCCCACAGGGAGCCTGATGCGGGACTTGATCCCAGGACCCCAGGATCATGCCCTGAGCCAAAGGCAGATGCTCAACCGATGAGCCACCCATGCACCCCTATCTTGTGGCCCTCCACCCATGGAGCCAGCCGGGTCTGGCCCTTTTAAGCTGCATAAATCTCCAAGGGTTCTCCAAAACCTTGGCCAGGAGACTTGGTCTTGAGCAATAACTTTGAATATGAAAAAGACAGGGCAGCCCAGGTGGCTCAGTGGTTGAGTGTCTGCCTTTGGCTCAGGTTGTGTTCTTGGGGTCCTGGGATCAAGTTCCACCTCAGGCCCCCCACAGGGAGCTTGCTTCTCCCTCTGCCTGTGTCTCTGCCTCTCTCTCTCTCTCTCTCTCTCTCTCTCTGTCTCTCATGAATAAATAAATAAAATATTTTACAAAAGAAAAAGACAGGTCACCTTAGTTGTCCTCCAAGCTGGTGAAGCCAGTCATGTGGACAGCAGTACAGGTGCTTTGTCTCCCCTCCTCAATAGCATGATGCAGAAAAGCACTAAAAGTATCGAGAGGGAGAGAAGAGCCAGGCTTCCAATTTGGTTTCCAACGGGCTAGAGCCGAATTGTCTTGGTCAAGTCATTTAACCTCTGAGACTCAGTGTCTATGTCTGTAAAATCACAATCATCTCACCTACCCTGTAGGGCCATTGTGAGGATTGTGAGAGTGTGTATATAAAATACCGAGCACCTAATAGACCCTCAGTAGGTGAATTGCTGCCTTCCATCAAGACAGGCACTGGGGCGCCCGGATGGCTCAGTTGGTTATGCGTCTGACTCTTGATTTTGGCTCAGGTCATGATCTCAGGGTCCCGGAAGTGAGCCCCATATCAGGCTCCATGCTCAGCACGGAGTCTGCTTGTCCCTCTCCTGCTCTCTCTTTCTCTTTCAAGTAGAAGAATAAAATTTTAAAAAAAGACAGGCACCATATTGTGTTGTAGAATCTCAATGGGACCACATATAATTCAGCAGACAGTAAGGCCCCAGCAAAGGCTCATTGGTTTGATACTTAGATTCCCCCATAGTAACACACCCTCAGAATGGAAGCACACATCCCACAGACTTGGGGCCTACAGGTTGTTGAGCACTGACAGAATGAGAGGCGTATTCTCTCAGCCTTGCCTTTGCCCTCATCTTGGCCTGGAGGCCACATCTGCATACTCACTATCCCAGATGACACATCTTCTCACACCTCCTGCCCAGCTGTGGCTGTGTGGTTGCTCCATCCTTGCTCTTTCTCATTCACACTAAGGCCATGAGGGGAATCCATGCCCCTATGGCGTCCTGCAGCTTCCTTGGGTCCTCCCTGTGGACCCCCCCCCCAGTCGGCTTGCCAAAACTCACCACTTTGGCCCTGTCCCCTTCACCACTGGTTGATGTGTCCAGAGTCTTTCAAAAATATTTTCTTTAAAGCTTCAAAATAAGTTGTATAGACTGCATTTGAATTTCTTCTACAAACCCCATTGTATTTTGTACCTACTCTTTATTTTTTTTTATTTTTTTAATTTTTATTTATTTATTTATGATAGTCACAGAGAGAGAGAGAGAGAGAGAGAGAGAGAGAGGCAGAGACATAGGCAGAGGGAGAAGCAGGCTCCGTGCACCGGGAGCCCGATGTGGGATTCGATCCCGGGTCTCCAGGATCGCGCCCTGGGCCAAAGGCAGGCGCCAAACCGCTGCGCCACCCAGGGATCCCTGTACCTACTCTTTAAAGTCTGTCACATTCTGCCTTGGATTAGCTTTTTTGTGCATTTGTCTTCCAATTTGGTTTCCAAATTCTTTCTCTTTTCTTTCTTTCTTTCTTTCTTTCTTTCTTTCTTTCTTTCTTTCTTTCTTTCTTTCTTTCCTTTCCTTTCCTTTCCTTTCCTTTCCTTTCCTTCCTTTAATTTAAATTCAATTTGCCAGCATACAGTATAACACCCAGTGCTCATCTCATCACATGCCCTCCTTAATTACCTAAAATGAACTATTTTTAAAAATTACCACTCACATCAAGATACTGAACAGTCTGCATATGAACGTGTTATTTACCAAAGATTCTTTTTTTTAAGTTTTTTTAAAATTTTTTTTATTTATGATAGTCACACACACACAGAGAGAGAGAGGCAGAGACACAGGCAGAGGGAGAAGCAGGCTCCATGCACCAGTAGCCCGACGTGGGACTCGATCCCGGGTCCCCAGGATCGAGCCCTGGGCCAAAGGCAGGTGCCAAACCGCTGCGCCACCCAGGGATCCCCCTTTACTAAAGATTCTTAAATGCTACATCCTACACTGTGTTGTATACTTTGTTATAGCTTAAATTCTGATAAAAATGTTGCTTCCTACTTCAATTTCTATGACTTAAAGGTTTTCATTATCTTTAAACTCCTTTAATCCTTTGTTTTATACAAATGTGAAGATCACATTTCAAGTTCAGAGAGTCATTTTTGACCCAACTGGAATGACCCCATCCCCCCACTCTCCTCCCATTAATGTGTATTTCTGTCCAGGTGTAATTGACTTATGACATATTAGTCAGGTGTGCAATGTCAGGGATCAATATTTGTAGGCCTTGCAAAGTGATCACTACAATAAATCTAGCTAACATCTGTCACCATCCATAGCGCCAAAAATGTCTTTCTTGCGATGAGACCTTATAAGATCTGCTCCATTCACCATTTTCAAATACTCCACACAGAATTATTAACTACCGTCATCATGCTGTGCATCTCATCTCCTCGACTTACTTATTTCGTAACTGGAAGTCTGTATCTTTTGACCCCTTTTACACATTTCACCAACTACCTACCCCACCTCTGGCGACCACCCATCTGTCCTCTGTATCCACGAGCTCATGAGCTCCTTTTTGTTTGTTTTTTTAGATCTTACAAATAAGGGACGTTATACTGTGTCTTTTTTTCTTTTTCCTTTTTTTTTTTGTATTTGTCTATTCCCTGTCTGACTTTCTCCCCTCGGCGTAATGCCTTCAAGTTCCAGCCATGTTTTCACAAATGACAAGATCAAAAGTCTTCATTGATTTGAGGACATAACTTTTGTTTCTTAAACACAGAGCTGAATGATTTACGAAAAATACAAACTTCCACAGTGGAAATGGTGATGGGCTGGTTTTTAATGTCTGTGCGGTTGTACTTTTGATGTGGGATTTCTGTTCTAAGTATTCATAATAGGTTATAACAGGTTAATTTGGTGTTAAATGTGTTCCTCACAGTCCCCAAACCCAGAAAGTGCTGATAAAGGAAGAGTTCATTTGTTCCTAAAACAAACCTAAGTTTGTATTGTACCAGTGGGAACATGACCCTTTGGGTTTTTTTGAGGTCCTTCAATGTTTGCAGTAAAAATACAATTAATCAGTGCTCCAAAATGGCCTGTTTGTTTAAGGATTTAGCACCTCCCTTGAACAACAAACCTTATTGTTTAATTGAGAACCGTCCTCTTGGTAAAGGACATTAGAATATCTTGATTTCATTCCTGAACAGTATCCAAGACAAATAACACCAGTTGTAAAATTAAAAAAAGAAAATGTTACTGTCCAACTGGATTGAATTTTAAAGAACTAATTTGGTGTGTTCTGTTTGTGAATGATTCTCTTTTTCTGTACAAAAGCCGAAATCGCGGCCCTGCTGTGGCAGCTGGTGGGAGCACCTGGTGGTCACGGCTGCCAGGGGAGCCTTTGGCCCCAGCGGGGACAAAAAAGCCTGGAAAAGAAGAAAGAGCGTGACACAATCCGAACCAAAGTTAAAAGCTGCCCAGTGAACTTTTGCTCCTTTCACCCAGGCATGTCGGTACAGAAAAACAAACCACTAAAAATACAACAAAAGCTCGTTTGATGGTGAGGACTGTCCTCCACCTTCTGGTTGAAGCAGCGTGGTTTTCCACCAGAAGAAGGAATCAGCAGGGGTGGCCCCGAGGGGTCCTAAGAGGGCAGGGACAAGCTTCATGGGTAACACTCTGAATGGGTGTCACTGTTCAAAGCACAGATACCATCGCTCACCACCCTTCTCTGCCAAAGCTGACCCACGAGAAATTTAATCAATTGAGATTTCAAAACCAGAATTCCTTAGTTCCACTCTTGCCGGATGTGATCCTCGCTTGTGGGGTTTGATGACTTCATCCTAATTCGTACGCCCAGGAATTTTATTGGCAGATTTGGATATTCTTGTGGCGTGGCAGATCTTCCCAGGCGACCGTGTATTTTATGGGCATCCAACCGAGGAGAAGCAATCCTCATTTCAAGGGCTGCCGTAAGCACGTACCACCACAGAGGGCCAGACAAGCAGAGATGTAACTCCTCCTGGTCCTGGAGGCTGGAAGTCCAGGATCATGGTGTCCTTGGCAGGGCTGGCTCCCTCTGAGGGCTGTGAGGAAGACTGGCTTCCAGACCTCTCTCCCCAGCTCCAGGGCAGTGGTCTCTCCCCGTGCCTCCACATCATCTTCACTCTTGTGTATCTACATCCAGATTTCTACCACAGTTTAGCCAGGTGGGTGACTGGCATGGACTATTTATATAATTTTTTTATCAACCTTTGCAATTGTACTGCCTTAATTAAAATAATGTGGAGATTTTTCCTCTTTTTCCATGCCCCAAACAGTATCCAAAAATCTCCTCTGTTAGAATTTTTTGTGACATCGACAAAGTCTGAACCTTTGGGGGAAGCTAGCAACTCTGAAAATTTTTTGTATTTCTTTTTTAAAAACCTCTACTTATATCTTCTCTCTTCTGGGATCTTTCTTTTTTAAAAGATTTTATTTATTTATTCATGAGACACACAGAGAGAGGGGCAGAGACACAGGCAGAGGGAGAAGCAGGCTCCCTGCGGGGAGCCTGAGGTGGAACTCGATCCCAGGACCCCAAGAACACAACCTGAGCCAAAGGCAGACGCTCAACCACTGAGCCACCAAGGTACCCCTCTTCTGGGATCTTTCTGATAAATAATATCCTCTTAGAAAATGATCCAGCTTTTCAAATTTGGTGTTTTGTTTTTTTAATGAATGATGAATGAATTAGCTTATATCTTCAACTTTATTCCTTCCATCTCCCAATCCTACCACCAAACTTTTGTGTTAGTTCTGTGATAAATATAGTCTATATGTACCACCCTCCTTTTACCAAAATGTATCCAGTTATTCCTTAGTTGATCCAAATTCATCCTCTAGTAATCTCTTCAAGAATTGCTCATGAGGGATGCCTGGGTGGCTCATCGGTGTCTCTGCCTCTCTCTGTGTGTCTCTCATGAATAAATAAATAAAATATTTTTAAAAAGAGCTCATGAAACCATTATCAAATCATGCATGTCCAAAATTGCCTAAGGTTTTGAGAATTAGAAGATAAGCCACAGACTGGGGGTAGGGAATTTGCAAAACATATATATGACAAATGACTTCTATTCAAAATTTACAGAGCGTTAGGGTGCCTGGCTGGCTCAGTCAGTGGAGCATACGACTGTAGATCTCAGGGGTTGTAAGTTCGAGCCCCACATTGGGTGTAGAGATTACTTAAAAATAAAATCTTAAAAAAAAATTTACAAAGAGCTCCTAAAATTCAACAATAAGAAAATAAACAACCCAACTGGAAAATGGGCAAAACATCTGAACAGTCACCTCACCAAAGACATGTGGACAGCAGGCAAGCATATGAAAAGATGCTCAACATCCTATATCAGAAGGGCACTTAAAACACCAGTGGGACACTACTGCACACCTATCAGAATGGCTAAAATCCACACCGACAACAGAGGCTGGCAAGGGTGGGAAGTAATAGAAGCTCTGGTTCACCGCCACTGGGAATGAAGTGTCCCACCATTATGGAAGACAACTTGGCCATTTCTTACAAAGCTAAAC
Source organism: Nyctereutes procyonoides (assembly GCF_905146905.1). Taxonomy (NCBI): domain Eukaryota; kingdom Metazoa; phylum Chordata; class Mammalia; order Carnivora; family Canidae; genus Nyctereutes; species Nyctereutes procyonoides. The sequence continues at coordinate 57,468,654 of NW_026575140.1, read as the reverse complement.
ATAGACTTACCATACAATCCAGCAATCACACTCCTAGGTATTTGTCCAAATGAGTTGAAAATGTATGTCCACACAACAACCTGTACATGAATATCTGTAGCAGCTTTACTCATAATTTCCCCAAATTGGAAGCAACCAAGGTGTCCCTTAAGAGGTGAAAGGATAAGCAAACTGAGGTGCTTCCACACAATGGAATTTTTTTTAATGAGCTATTAAGCTACCTAAGAACATGGAAGAAATTTAAATGCATATTGCTAAGTGAAAGAAGCCACACTGGAAAAGCTACACACCATAGGGTTCCAACTATATGATATTTTGGAAAAAAAAAAAAAAAAGCAAAACTATTTTGAGGTGGCAAAAAAGATCGGTGGTTGCCAGGAGGAGGAGGGGGAAGGAGGATGGAAAACTGGCCTTCTCATAAAATCCTGACTTCACCTTCTTTCCTTGAGAATAGTGGGCCACCTCTGCTGGAGTTTGCTGTGGATCTGTGGACATGCAAGGTTGGCCCGATCTTTATCCCCTTGTAAGTGGCTTGACCCTTTATTTTTTTTTCCTGGCTGCTCAAAAAATTCTTTATTTTTAAAATTCAATATGCTTGATCCATTTTCCTTGGCATAGAGTTTTCTCTTTCAATATATGGATTCATCTAAGGAAAATTTCTTGAATTATTTATTGAAATGTATGTATGTTCTATCAATTCTTTGGGATTTCTTCTTCAGAGATTCCAACTATGTGTGTATTAGACTTCTTTGCATGTCATACATAAAATATATGACATGTCTGTGTATAGTATAGAGATGCATTACATATTTTATATATATAAAACTTTTCTCATTCTTTTTAGTTCTACATTTATTCCCACTTCATTTGCTCACTTTCATCCCCTCTATTTGTCATGTCCTGTATAGTGTATTCCACAATGTCTGTCCCCCTCATACTCCTTTCACTGCATTTTTATTTCTCTGTGATGTTCATCTCTCATTTCTATTTTTTTAAGATTTTATTTATTTATTTGAGAGAGAGGGAGAGCAAAAGCAGGGGGAGCCGGGGGGGGCAGAAGGAGAAGCAGGCTCCCTGCTGAGCCAAGAGCCCCACATGGGACTGGATCCCAGGACCCTGAGGTCACGACCTGAACCCAAGGCAGACACTCAATTGACGGAGCCCCCCAGGTGCTCCTCACCTCTCATTTCTTTGTGCAATTCAACCAGTTCTCATGTCATGTCTCCTGTTGTCCCATAATCTCTTCTCTTGCATTTCAGCCTTATGACCTCCTTTCATCAGGCTGCTCGCTTAACTAATATGCCTAGTGTCTGGTCACCGTCTTCACCTGCTCCATGGCAACATTTTTTCTGGTGGCTGTTTTTCATCTAACTGTGAGTTTAATGGCTATTCTCCACACCCATCTCTCTGGGCATCTCTCAGCAAGGCTGCGCCATTGGTGCTTAGACTATCACGGAATGGGTTGGATTGTCCTGAGCCAACTAATGGCACAGCAGCCTCCCCAGTATCTCAGCCCAGACTCTCCATGGGATTATTTTTTTAACATTTTATTTATTTATATTTAAAGAGACAGTGTGTGTGTGCTTGTGGTGGAAGGGGGGTGGGGGCGTCAGGCAGAGAGAGAAGAAGAGAAACAGACTCACTGCTGAGCACAGAGCCCCACGCGGAGCTCGATCTCACGACCCTGAGATCACGACCTGAGCCTAAATCAAGACCTGGACACTTAACCCACTGGGCCACCCAGTCATCCCTCCACTGTAGGGTTTCTTGTGGGATCCTGAGCCCACTGCTTCGCTGCACAGGCAATGAGCAGAGTGATGCCGCCAGCCTTGCTCCCTGCAGGCCCTGCTCATGCTTTACCCCAGGGAAACACAGAACGACCCTGGCCCCTCCAGGAAGGGTTTCAGGCACCCTGAAAGCTGCAGCCCTTACCCCCACTTGCCATGTCCCCATTTCCCTTTCTCCTAATCCCAGGTTCCACCTTATCCAATTGTGGAGTTTATACATATCTCTGAAAATGGAATTATTTCTTCTTCTTCTTCTTCTTCTTCTTCTTCTTCTTCTTCTTCTTCTTTAATTTCTATTCTCTTCACTTCTCTTATATACTTTTCCCAGCTCCATCCCTGCCCTGCCAGGCTTGGGTCTTACCAAGTCTGTAAATTCTTGTTGCTGCCGTCACTGTCACACGGGGAGTTCTGACACATGTGGGAAGTCGCTGCACTCTCTGCTAACCCTGTCCTCTTGCACCTGGTTTCTCCAGGTCCCGCTGCCCCAGCCTGGCACCTTGTCCCACAACAGGAGCACAAAATAGGCATAAAGAGCCAGGCCACCTCCCTGCCCTGAGGCTCTTATTTAATAGATCTTGGTTGATTTCCATAACTGACCATTTGGGCCACTTTGTCTTTTGTCTTGCCTGGGCTTTAAATTCTCTTTAATGTTTTAAATTCACCAACAGAATGAGCCTGCAAAGCCCCAGGCCCCCACCCTCGACCCCAATAAAAGCCACTGGCTGCACATGCTCTCACTGCACCTGCCACCTCACTGTGGGGCTCCAAGTGCCCTGTACAGTTTCCAGGTCTTTTTTTTTTTCTTTAAGATTTTTTTTTTTTTTGACAGAGAGGTACAGACAGAGCATGCACAAGCAGGGGGAGCCACAGGCAGAGAGATAAGCAGGCTCCCCATAGAGCAGGGAGCCCTCCGCGGGGCTCGATCCCAGGATCCCAGGATCACAACCCAAGCTGCAGGCAGAGGCCCACCAACTGAGTCACCCAGGTGCCCCGTTCCCAGGTCTTTGGTAAGCGATAAATCTTTATTTTTTTTTCAAAGATTCCCAATGGTCATTCCCAAAGGGTGTCTTGTAATCATACCACGAGGGCCAGGCCAGTCATAACATTGGTTTGAAAAGGGCACCCATCAATAATTGCAAGTGGCATGTGGTCAGCAGAGCGGGTGTCTAATGTGGGAATGTGGGTGTGACTCGGGACGGAGAGGACGTGCATGGGTGCAGAGATCCTGGCCCCCGGAGCGGGCAGATGGGTGACAAGGGAATGAAAGTGCCACCAAGCCATGTGAGCCCCTACGAAGTCCTCGAGGGACAAGCTCCCCCCAAGCCCCCCACCCCGTGGCCATGACCAGTCAGGGAGACTCTGGGGGGAATCTGGAACCTCTGGGCCTTGCAGATTTGCTAAGAAGCAGCGGTGCCCAGGCAGGAATCCAGGCCCTCTGCAGAGGTATGACCACCCCACTGTGCTTTAGGCACGTCCCTGGATGGCACACGGGTTTCATTCCCCAGGGGGGTAGACAGTTGGCCACGAGAGCCATGGGAGGCAGATATTTTTCCCCTTCAGTTTGCAATTCGTACTGGAAACGTCCACGTCCACTGTCAGTGAGTGGAGAAGGACGCGCTGAAAATCCCCCAAAGCAACCGGCTACTTAATGAAAACAGGAAAACAGGGGTGCCTGGGTGACTCAGTGGTTGAGCGTCTACCATCAGCTCAGGTCGTGATCCCAAGGTCCTGCATCGGGCTCCCCGCAGGGAGCCTGCTTCTCCTTCTGCCAGTGTCTCTGCCTCTCTCTCTGGGTCTCTCATAATAAAATAAAATATAAAATAAAATAAATAAAATAAAATAAAATAAAATAAAATAAAATAAAATAAAATAAAATAAAATAAAATAAAATAAATGGATGACAATTACATATTCCAGTGTCTTGGTGTCTACTTTCCTTCTCCACTGGTTTGAGATTGTGGGAGGGGTTCATGTTTACCTGTTAATTATTATCATCCTGCTGAAAATGGCAACATAAGCACCAGAATTGAAAAATCTGAACATAAAAAAAAAAAAAAGAAAAATCTGAACATAGAATAAATTTATGCTACAGGGATGCGCTGTGCTGAAGTCACTGGTTTCGTGGAAGGTCATGAGGGAAAACCAACCGGCAGGAATACTTTATGGAGCAGTCAGACTTCCCGAATCCTGCAGAAGCATCGAGATACAATCCGCGGGGTTTTTTTCCGTCATACAGGTGGAGCGCATTCCATGCTATTTCGAAAGAGTTTATTTATGGTAAAACATGTGACTTTGGGGGGAGGGGCTGAAGCTCTCTGGTTCTTATTTCACAGAAAAGGTTTTCAGCTTTGAAATTTGAAGTGTTCTTCACCTCCTGTTAAAACATCAGGGGTAGCAGGGCGCCTCTGTACCCACGCTACCACAGCTTATCCCGTTGATACGAAATGCCTCATTCAACCAGATTTTTTGAGAACTATTGTTCCAGCCACGCAGAATCAAGAAAGATACCACATAAGAAATAAATGATTTCCATCATCAAATTTCTTTTTAAATCTGACGAGGTCAGTGAATGGGAGAGACATCGTCCCCCCCAACCATTCACCACATCTTTTCTTTTTTTTTTTTTAATGTTTATTTATTTATGATAGTCACACACAGAGAGAGAGAGAGAGAGGCAGAGACACAGGCAGAGGGAGAAGCAGGCTCCACGCACCGGGAGCCCGACGTGGGATTCGATCCCGGGTCTCCAGGATCGCGCCCTAGGCCAAAGGCAGGCGCCAAACCGCTGCGCCACCCAGGGATCCCTACCACATCTTTTCTTCTCCAATTTGAAACTCCCCCTTCATGATTAAAGGAAAACTCTTGTTTCCTCTACTCATAGCACTTTGGACACCAAATTTAGGGGATGGGGAGAGGTTCCCACACCAACCAATTTTCCAACTTTACAGACACCAACTGAGTATCCGACAGTTCGGTTATGACCCCAACTACCCAGAGTTAGCTCAGACCCCACAGGTAAGTGCTCGGTCGACAGGACTGCCTTCCCTCCAGTTGAGATGCCATCTGCACCCCCAGATGGTCACCTGCATGTCTGACCAACCAGCTCTAAGTCAGGTGTGCCCATGGGCCCCCTCCTCAGACTTGTGATCATTTGCTCTAAGGGCTCACAAAGAAAACACTCGTGTACCGGTTTGTTATAAAGGATATGACTAAGGACACAGATGAACAGCCAAATGAAGAGGAATCTAAGGAGGCGTCCAGAGAGGTCGCAAGCGCAGGGATTTGGAGTGCAACCGCTCTCCTCGCACATGAAGATGTTCTCTGACCCAAAAGCTCTCTGAACCCCCTAATGGAGAGATTTTTTTTAATATTTTATTTATTTATTTATTTATTTATTTATTTATTTATTTATTTATTTATTTATTTGAAAGAGAGAGAGAGAGAGAGCAGGGGAGAAGGGCAGAGGGAGAGGGAGTAGCAGATCCCTGCAGAGCAGGGAACCCAATGCGGGACTCGATCCCAGGACACTGAGATCATGACCTAAGCCAAAGGCAGACACTTCACCAACTGAGCCCCCTGGGCATCCTTGTAGAGACTTTTACGGAAGCTTCATGACATAGGCATGACCAATTTTTAACTCAATCTCCATGGAGGACGGGCAGGGCTGACAATCCCAAGTTTCTAATCATGGCTTGGTCTTTGGGGTGACCAGCTCCCAACCTGAAGCTCTGCAGGAAACCACCAGGGTCACCTCATTAGAACGAAAGATGCTCCTATTGCCCAACAGGTGCCAAAGGATTCAGGGTGTCAAGAACTGGGGACAGAGACCAAATACATATTTCTGATTGTGTCCCAACTAGCTACTAAATTCTTATGCATATATTTTGATGCAATGGACATCTGACGTTTGGTTGGCCCACCCCACTCCAACCCCGTGCCCCAGTCACCGTATTCCTGTGATCTCTCCCCTCCTTCCCATGGGGGGTCATCGAAGCAGCCAGGTCATGACACGCCCCTGCCCTGGCTCCAGTTTATTAGCACGGTGTTAGTGGACCCAGCGAGAGCCAGTCCATGTCTTCCATCCACGGGAGTTTGGACAAGGGGAGAGAGAGAGACGGAGAGGGAGAGAGGGTGCTATAAGGATGTGGACTGAAACACGGAGAAGCAGGTCTGTGGTAGGAGAAACAACGAGGCTGGAGTTCTGGAAGGAGCAGGGCGCCGGCCCCCGACTGGACTGCCAGAGGCCCCATGAGCTGCTACTCCACCCACCGAGACCCTCCTCGCTGTGCCTGAGCTCGTGCCCTCTGGGTTCCTGCCACAGACAAAACAGCCCCAGTTAATTCTCTGGATCCAGGTCTGGGGTCTGTTCCTCATCACTGATCCATCTCGTTCCTGGGCCAGGGCCAGGTATGCTTTCACCACTTACTTTACAATTTAATACATGGTAGGACAAGCCCCGCGATTATTGTTCTTACAATTTTCTGCTGGCTATTCTCACATATTTTATGCTTCCTGATAAATTTAGAATCTTGGTGTCCAATTGCAAAAAAAAATTGCATAGGAATTTGGATTCATATAACCTTGAATCTCTTAGATTCATCTAGAGAAAATGGACATCCCTGGAACACTGAGACTCGGTCACCAGGAATAAGTTGGCTACATTCCAGGCTCTTCACGGCCTTTATGAGTTTCACAGTTGTTTTCACTCACACCTTGCACCTCTCCTAAGTTCATTTCTAGGCGTTTTGTGTATCAGCTGCTTCTGCATGTCCTCGACCTGCTTTCTGGAGTTTGGGCACCGGGTCTCCTGGTAGACGTCCCTGGTGCCCCACATCCCATCCCCTTTGGGCCACCACGGGCGGGCCACCTCCTCCTGTGGGCAGCCAGCGGCCACCACCGGGCCCTCGGCGCCTTCTCTTCCCAGGTCTCCTCCAGCCGCCCCCCCACTCCCCCTCACCCCACCGCACCCCATCCCCACCTTGGGGCCCGGATAGAGCCGGCCCAGGGCAGCTGCAGAGTCCCCACGCAGGGGGAAGGTGCTGGGGGAGACCTGCTCCCCTGCTTTTGCATCCACTGCTCTGTGAGAGTGGAGAGGCCAGGGAGCCCTCTCCTCCCCCCCACCCCCGCCTCACTTCCCTTGCTCCCCCACTGCTTTCTGGCACACTCCGCCAGGAAAACCCCCGGCCTGGCCCTCGAGCCTGTCTCCCACAATCTGCTTTGGGGACCTGCAAGCCAAGACAGGCCCCCATGGGGTCCTGACTCATCGTGACACAGTTGACTTTAGGGGAGAATCACTGGAGTCAGTAGGTTGGTTTGTGGCTGCCAGGAGCCCCATGGCTAGGTCCACCTCCCACCCCCACCTCCCACCTCCACCTCCCATGTCCACAAGTCCACCTTCCTCCTCTCACCACTCTCCCCCCACCTCCACTTCCCACCACCCTCTCCCACCTCCCTCCTCCCACCTCCCACCTCCCACCTCCCACCTCCCACCTCCACTTCCACACGGCTGGGACCCCGCAGCGTGTGTAGTCCACAGCCCATGGGGGTCCCCCACGTTGTCCCTGCAGGGGGTGGGAGTGAGCACCCTGGGAGAGCCCTCTTGGCCGCAGGGGGCAGGGGCAAGGATGGCTAACCCAGTTGAGAGCCTCGCTGGGGGAGCTAGAACTCCAGGTGACAGCGGAGCGCGCGTGTGCCCCTGTGCGGGAGCAGGTTCGTGCGGTGTGCACGCGCCTCGCCTGTGCCGGGCTCCCGAGTTCTCCAGCCTCTGGCGCCTTGCCCCTCCCCGAGATGCTCTAACAAGCATGTAACCCCCCCCCCCACAAAACCGCAGCCTTCCCACACACACAACCCCCCCCCCCCCCCCGTGCCTGCTTCCGGGCGGGATCCAACCCCAGCTCCTCCCTTTATTCCTGAAAACAGTTAGCTTGAGGCAGTGGAGAAGCAAGAAACAGTGCTGGAGAGGGGCCAGGGGATCCAGCGGGGATTTTTTTTTTTGATGGGAAAGTCTTTGAACATGGAAAAGATCCATGAAGGGGGAGAGGAGAGGTTGAACACACCAGAGAAAAGCAACAATCACTGCTGTGAATTAAGGAAATACATAGCACTCGTGGGCTTTTTTTGTTGTTTTTTGGGGGTTTGGGGGGGTTGGGGGTTTTTTTGAGGGGGGAGCTACATAGATGGGATTATATCGTATATATTGTGTTGCAGACTGAATTTTTAAAAAGATTTTATTTATTTATTCATGAGAGACACAGGGAGAGAGGCAGAGACACAGGCAGAGGGAGAAGCAGGCTCCATGCTGGGAACCCGATGCGGACTCAGTCCCAGGTCCAGCTTATTTCCTTTAAGACCTTAAAAGCATGATCCTCTCCTCTCCACTCCAACTATTATTACCCATTCGCACCATCCACTCAAGACCCCACACGCTAGGAGAGTGAAACCTGTGGGCCTGGGTAGGGCTGATGTCATGCCCACCCCCAGCTACACAGAGCAGGGTGGGCAGGGAGGATGTGACCCCTTTGGCTACTTGTGCCCCAAGTTTGCACATAATGAAGGATTCCCTAAAACACAGAAGACAAATATTTACTACAATATCATTTCTCTGTTGGATTGGGTTTTTTTTTTGTTGTTGTTGTTATTTTGTGGGAGTTCTTTATATTCTGGACATTAATCACTTGTTATAATGTTGCAAATAGTGCATCCCAGTCCTCTGCTTGTTTCTAACTTTAGTGAGGTCAGCCTCTTTTTTCTTTTCTTTTCTTTTTTTTTAAGATTTATTTGCTTATAAATCTTGCTTGTGCTCAGGGCGTGATCCCAAGGTCCTGGAATCAAGTTCCACATCGGGCTCCCCACAGGGAGCCTGCTTCTCCCTCTGCCTGTGTCTCTGCCTCTGTGTGTGTGTGTCTCTCATGAATAAATAGATAAAATCTTTTAAAAAATAAAAATAAAAAATAAACATTTTTGCACCTCTCTTTAAAAAAAGATTTATTTACTTATTAGAGAGACAGAGAGAGAGCAGGAGTGGAGGGCAAGGGCAGAGGGAGAGAATCTCAAGGAGACTCCTCGCTGAGCTCAGCGGCCAAAGGGGGCTGGATCTCACCATCTTGAGATCATGACCTGAGCGGAAACCAAGAGTTCGTGGCTCAACTGACTGAGCCACTCAAGCACCCCGTCCCTCTTTTTTTTTTTTTTTTTTGAGATTTTATTTATTTTTAAGATATCTCTACATCCAATGTGAGGTCGAACTCCCAACCCCGAGATCAAGAGTCCCATGTTCCACCCACTGAGCCAGCAAGGCACCCCCAAATTGGTCCCTCTCCTATGTAGAAGCAAAATCTGATTTCCCCAGACTGCACTTGTAACAAATCTATTATGTCCTATTTTTCAGTTGAGCCCTATCTTTAGGCCCTGCTGTTTTTGATTCCGCTCTAGTGAACAAAGTATGTCTAAAAGTTGAGAGACTCATATGATGAACACCCACAAACCTCTCTCAGTCAGATTGGGTTCAAGGTCCTCTGAGAAGAACATTTCACAAGTGACTCTGCGTGGCCCCCACTGCATCACAATGGGAGATGCCTAATGTCTGCAAATCAAATATATATATATTTGATCAAATATATATATTTGAATATAAATATATATTCCACATTTTCCAATATTGGAAATTTTTCCAATATTTTTTATTCTCATTACTCACTCTGGATCCACCACCAGACATAGCCTGGAAGGTCAGGGTCCTGGCCCCCGTGGGCTGCATCTCATCTCTCCCCATGAAGGATCCTAGCCGCACGGAGCCTGTGGGGCACCTGTACACTTCTCCTTCTGGACCAGATGTGAGGCTGGAGTGTCCCATCCTCTGCTGAGCCAGGCTCTCAGCTCTTGCCACCTCGTGTAGATGTTTCCCTTCACCCTGGTGGCACCTGCTCTTCTCCAACCAGCGAACACTGGAATGGGTTTTGACCTGCACTGGAAAATGCACAGATCCTTGAAAATCATCTAGTACTGTGGCAGGTGTAGGCTGTTGCTTTTGATCTATGTGATTGTGTTCTAGAATATATCCTTTTTGCTTTTTCTCCTTCAGGGACTATTTCAGGGCTCCCCGCATTGTTGTGTGTACACGTAGTTGCTGTTGGTTTGCTTTTTCCGTGAAATATGCTTCTATTATGTTTTTCCAGCTTTATTGAGGTATGATCAACAGATAAAAATTATCTACATTTCAGGGGTACAGTGTGTTTTTGGTGTGCGGTGTGACGATTTTATCACATATGCATCGGGAAATGATTCCCACCAGCGAGCTAAGTAACATTCGTCACCTCACATAGTTACCATTTGTGTGGTAAGAACACTTGAGATCTCTACTGTCTTAGCAAATTTCTGAGCACGCAGCACAGCATTATTAAGTACAATCACCACGCTGTACAGTAGAGACTCAGACCCATCTTATAGTAAAACTTTGAATCCTTTGGGTGAGCCTGGGCGGCTCAGCGGGTTAAGCATCTGCTTTTGGCTCAGGCCCTGATCACAGGGTCTAGGGATCCATTCCCTGCTTCTCCAGGGAAGGCTGCTTCTCCCTCTCCCTCTGCCCCTCCTCCTGGTTGCACTCTCTCTCTCAAATAATTACAATCTTTAAAAATAAATAAATAAACCTTTGTGCCCTTTGCCTGGCATCTCCCCATTCCCCACCCCACCCCCAGCCCCTGGTAACCACCCTTCCACTCTCTGGTTCTCTTAGTTTGACTTTTTTTTCAAAAACACAACAGTATTGGGATGCTGGGAGGCTCAGGGGTTGAGCAGCTGCCTTTGGTTCAGGGTGTGACCCCCAGGTCCTGGGATCAAGTCCCCCATGCCCCCCCCCCCCCGGGAGCCTGCTTTCCCTCTGCCTGTGTCTCTGCCTCTCTCTGTGTGTCTCTCATGAATAAATAAATAAAATCTTGAAACACACAACAGTATTTGTCCTTCTGTCTGGCTGATTCCAGGGAACATAATGCCCTGGAATTAAGGCGCAGGAGCGCCTTCTTTTTTGCGGCTCAATCCTATTCCGCGGGATTGTGTTCTCCACATTCTCTTTCCTTGGCCTACAGACCCTTTGGTTGTTTGCTGAGAACGCTGTTGCGGTGAACGTGGGGGGTGATTACGCTTCCTTCAGATACATACCTAGAAGCGGATTGGTAGGTCTGGGGTGCGTGTTGAGGACCCCCACACCTCCGCGGTGTGTGCCCACTGGCTGCCCGCAGTCACTGTTTCCAAGTCCAGGGTGGGGTGGGGCAATATCGCCGCAGGGGCACATCCCACATCGCGCTTTGGGCTTTGGGCGAGCACTGAGGTCGTTTCCAGCTTCTGTTACCCACGGGCCCCGCCGTGCACGTCTTCACCGGGTCCAGCGGACCAGCCGACCAGCGAGAGGACCTTTGGTATGTTTACCCAGAAGCAGACTTGCAGGGATCAGGCCAGATATGCATTCCTAATTCCACTAAATACCTTGGAGAAGGGCTCTGGCGATGGGTGCTCCCGGGAGGAGGGAGGAGTGTGTGAGCTCCTCTCCCCACACCCACACCTTGCCACCCCTTGACTTCATCTCTGATTCTTGTCAACCAGATGGCTGCTTGACGGTTTTCGTCACATTACATCAGACTCTCTGCAGACTACCTCTCTCTACCATTTGCTACTGCTAATGTAGGTTTCCTCCCCCACCCCCCACCCCCCACCCCGGCCTCAGACTCCTGTGTCTTCTGTTTGTCCGTCCACCTCTACCATATACCCTGTTCCTCATCGTTGTTCTTTGGCCTCCGTCACCGAGCTGTATGGCTGCATCATCCCTTTCCATTCCAGTGGCAGCAGATGATCAGAGGGAGGAAGAGGAGGGAAGTGATGTTAGCTCCTCCAGCTTCTCCCCCACCAACCAGCAGTGAGCTAGCTGCCTCCAGCCGCCTGGAGTTATAACAGACACAGGTCCTATTGGGGAGGGGGGGCTCTTCTCTCTTCTCAGGTTCCTGGAGGTGCCAACAACTCCTCACTGCTGGGATCCCTGGGGCCCTGCCCTCTTTCTTGTGGCTTCCCTAACCCTGCTCATCTCTTCCTAGAATCATTCCTGTATTAAAATATCCTCTGGGGGCCCCTGGCTGGCCCAGTGGTGGAGCGTGCAACTATTGATCTTGGAGTTCTGGGTTCGAACCCCACATTGGGTGTAGAGATTAGAGATCACTTAAAAATAAAACCTTTTGGGGCAGCTGGGTGGCTTAGTGGCTGAGCGACTGCTTTCGGCTCAGGGTGTGACACCCTCCCCCCCGCCCCCCGCCGGGTCCTGGGATCAAGTCCCACATCTGGCTCTGCACAGGGAGCCTGCTTCTCCCTCTGCCTGTGTCTCTGCCTCTCTGTCTCTCAGGAATAAATAAATAAAATATTTTAAAAATAAAAATAAAATATTTTACAAAAAAATCCTCCAATTACCCATTTCACATATGCCATCTGTTTCTTGCTGGGTTACCTGATACATTGTCACTGAGCTGAAATGTTTCATTTTCATGCAATCAATTTCACCAAAATTGTTTTGGCTTTTTGGTATTTGCTTTAGAGTTCTTATGGATGAAGTCCTTCTGTACCCCTCTATAACAAGATTATCCTTCCTTCTTTTTTTTTTTTTTCCTATTACTTCTGTACTGTACTTTTACATTTTCTATTTAGGTCTTGAATCTATCCAGCGTCCAATTTTGTATGTGATGTTAGGTATGATGCGGGAAACAAAGGCAGAAGAGAAGTGATTAAATTTCCGTGCTCCCTACAGCCCACTGACCAGTCCTTGAATCAGGCAGGGGGCCTTCCTCCAGGGGCTCAGTGGCCTCCATGGTCACCTGTCACTCAGGGCAAAAGGCAACCTTAGCCCCACCCCCAGGACCCTGTGAGTCTGCTTTATTTTTTTATTTTTATTTTTTGTGAGTCTGCTTTAACACAGAACAATTCCTTTAGAACCTTCCTTCCTCTCAAACCCCCAAGATCATGCCCCAGGCATCTGACCCACAGATGCACATCTGAAGGGTCTCATGCCTCAGGTTTTATTAGACGGTAATAAATGACCTTTCCCGACAATAGCTGGTCCCCTCAGGGTCCCAGGAACCTTGCTTCCAAATTCCTCAGAGTCTCAGGCTCTCCCTGACCCCCTCCCGACTTGAAAGTCTATAACGGGCCCTCCAGGGATCCCTGGGTGGCGCAGCTTGGCGCCTGCCTTTGGCCCGGGGCGTGATCCTGGAGACCCGGGATCGAATCCCACATCAGGCTCCCGGTGCATGGAGCCTGCTTCTCCCTCTGTCTGTGTCTCTGCCTCTCTGTCTCTCTCTCTATGACTATCATGAATAAATAAATAAAATCTTTAAAAAAAAAAAAAAAAACGGGCCCTCCTTGTGACCCCGTGCAGCCCTTCCTGCCCACGGGTCCTGTCCCCAGTCTTTCATCAAACCATCTTTTTGGAGGCACCTGGGTGGCTCAGTGGTTGACCATCTGCCTTTGGCTCAGGGCGTGATCCCGGGGTCCCAGGATCGAGTCCCACATCGGGCTCCCCACAGGAAGCCTGCTTCTCCCTCTGCTTGTATCTCTGCCTCTCTCTGTGTCTCTCAGGAACAAATAAAATTTCTAAAAATTAAAATTAAAATGTCCCATTGTACTCAAATAAAATACATACCCTGTAGTTGATTATTTTAATAAACCCCTGCCTTCTCTTCTGAAGGATTTTATTCTTTTTCCAGTTCTTTGAGCCAAAACTTAGCTCATTTCAATTTAGCCGTGTTTTTTTAGCAAACGGGATTAAGTCCATATACTTTTCCTCCTGAGAACTGCTTTAGACAGTCCCACAACCTCAGTATGGAGTGCTCTCCTAGCTCATTTCTGAATTACCTGTCTCATTTTTATTTTCTGTTGTACCCAAAGTAATCCAGAAAGATGGTGAGATGGCTCACCATCATTTATATGCTGATGGATCTTTTTGTCTCTACTTTTGTGTTCATTCAGTATTTGTTGATGCTCCCATAGGTGCCTGCAAAGTCTTAATCTGTTTGTTCCTGTGTTCCTCCTGGGTTGTGGATTCTATTCATTTGGGGACTTCTTTTCCACTTTCCAGTTTTCTGGCTTTCTTCTCAGGTTTGGTGGTTCTCGGTGGTGGGCTCATCCTCACATTCATTGTATTTGTTGCCTGCCTGTGGACACTGCCTCTGTCCACTGTAATGCATGTGACAGGCACCAATGAGTTTCATGCAAAGTTTTCTTTTTTAAAGATTTTATCTATTTATTCACGAGAGACACAGAAAGAGACAGAGACGCAGGCAGAGGGACAAGCAGGCTCCTTGCAGGGAGCCCCATGCAGGACTTGATCCCAGGACCCCAGGGTCACGCCCTGAGCAGAAGGCAGATGCTCAACTGCTGAGCCCCCCAGGTGCCCCCATGCTAAGCTTTAGAAGTCCTGGACACCTGGGGTGATTCTGATCTTAGGGGGATTGCACAGGTGCACTGGTCCTTAGTCCCAGGACACCTTTACAGGGGAGACCCAGAACAGGAGCCCTAACTCCCACACCTGTAAGTACCAAAGCCCCCTCATTCCTCTCCAGGCCACACCGCCTGCCCCAGGCTTCCTTCCCACCCGCCCACTCCCGATTCCCAACGCCCAATAACCAGACAACAGTGGCACGTTCGAATATTTCTGGGTTTTTTACTCTAAAAAAACGTGGACCATAACCTGCAAACCGCGGCAGGTAATATTGGATTCCATCTCCCCACCCCTCCAAACGTGAGTCTGCGAATCACAGACGTCGTCCTGTCCCCTTCCCTTAAAATCCTGGATCAGCCATCCCAGAGGAGGTGGAGGAGGCCCCTCCTCCACCGGGACGGGGGCGGGAGGATCACGGGGCAGGGGGAGGCACTGTGGAAATAAATTAGGGGAGAGGAGGCCCCTAGGTGGCGGGGTCGCGCGCCGCCTCGCACACCCAGCGGTAGGGCCTCTGGCACACGTCGTCGTTCCAGCGGCCGTCGTCCGTGAAGTGCGCGCAGTCCTCGCCGCCCCCGAGCCCGTGCCCGTACCAGTCGTCTGGCTGCTCAGGCCTCCAGTTCCTGCGGATACCAGTGGATGTGCGCCTCCACCCCGACCAAGCCTCCCCCGCCCCCCCCCGGCGCCCCGGGTGGGGATGGGGGTGGGGTGGGAGTGGGGACCCGCGGGGCTGGGACGTGCACCGCCAGGGCGGGGCGGCGCACACTCACTTGAAGCCGGTCTCGTAGTCCGTCCCGTCCACCCACTTCCAGGGCCCACTCTGGTCCGTGAGGCCCATCCAGGTGTTCACGGGCCCCATGTGATGCTGGATGAACTTCTGGGGAGAGGGGATGGAGTGGTGGGCGCCCCCCGGAGCAGCCAGCACCCCAGCACCGCCAGGCCCCCCTTACCTGCCCCCACGAGCCCTGGGGCGCTCACCTGTTCCTCCCTGGAGTTGACGACCACCAGGTGCGCGCTCTCCAGCTGGCAGTACTTGTCGGCCTCCGGCCAGGTCTTCCCGGAGCGGGAGAACCAGTAGCAGCTGCCCTCGTACTCCAGCCAGTTGACGGGGCAGCAGGTCAGCGTGGAGCCTGGGGGGCGGGGAGGAAGGAGCGGGGAGGCTGAGGCGCTGCCCGTGGGCAGGTGGGCGCCAGGGTGGGCTACCGGGGCCTCGCCTCCTCACCGTTGCCATGGAGCGCCGCGATCTGACAGCTCAGGCTTCGCAGGTCCGACACGAACTGCTTCACGTGCAGCAGCAGGTCCGAGTGATCTGGGGGCGCCCAAGGCAGGGGATCGGGGGACCAGCCACAGGCACAGCCAGGCCCTCGCTTTGGCCTGAGGGACCCCACCACCCCTGCACACACGCCCTCTGACCTTCACTCAGATCCTTCTGCTGCTTCTCCAGCTGAGACTCCAGGGATTTCATCTTTCTGCCCACATTTCCTCCTGGGGAGACACTTGCTCAGTGCCCCCACATCCCTAGCGCCCCACGCACCCCCTCAGCCCCAGCCCCAAGCCCCCCTCACCCTGGCTGCTCAGAGCTTTGACTTCGACCTCGGTGCTTGCCGTGAAGTTGCTGAAAGTCTCCCTCAGAGCCTGCAGCTCCCCCCGCAGCTTGGAGTCTGGATGGGAAAGAGTTGCAGAGAGCAAAACAAGGGGGCTGCGGGTGCCATCGCAGCAGCCAGCCCTCCCACCTTGCCACCCCAGGCCCCCCCAGGGCACTCACTCTGGGATCCGATGACGCAGACGACCACCAGCAGCAGGACACTGAGGCCCAGGGACAGCAGGAGGAGGCAGGGTCCGGAGCAGAGCCTCCGCAGGAGTGGCTGGGGGGCGGGTGGCACTGCAAGAAGCCCGGGTATGAGGATCCCTGGGACACACGGGCGGCTCTGGGGCCCCGGGGCGGGAGGGGGGGAGTGGCAGGGGTGGGGGGGGGAGAGCGGGCTAAGGCTCCCCCTCCTGGCCCAGGAGGAACCACAGGGATGAGGAAGGCTGGGGTAGGAGACCCTGAGGGGCAGGGCAGCTGGCGGTGGGCGCCCAGCGGGACCGCCCCGGCCCACCCAGGCCCTGGGCCGTTGCTGACACCTAGCGGCCACGCTGTGTCACCGGAGCTGCTGGACCTCCCCGGAGCTGAGGGCCGAGCCTGGGCGGGAGTCGGGGTGGCTGGGGTCACTCCCCCCACCAAAAGGCGGGAAAGAGGAAGAGGTTCCTTTCTCCCCCGCCCCACGAATTCCCCTCCTCTGGCTGGGTGCTGGGAGAGAAGACGGAGTAGCTGGAGACCATCAAGGTGCTCCCACCTGGGGAGGCCTACCCTGCAGCCCGTCTCCCCCCCACCAGCCCACCCCTCAGGACCCTCCTGCTCAGCCCCAACAACACCCCCGCAGGTGGGAGAGAGAAGGGGGGCTTGTTTCTGTTGGATGAAGGCCTCCTCCTTCTTGGATACTTGGTGCCTTGGCCTCCTCACGGAAGTATGACCCCTTGATCCCCTGCACTAATGCTCACACACACTCACTCACATCAGGTGTTAGAGGAAAGGAGGGGGACCTCACCTCTCTGAGTCACTCCTGGGCCCCTGGACCCTCACCCTCCCCAAGCTCTGAGCAGTGGGTGACACGGCAGGGTCAGGAGGCACGTAGTGTCCCAGGACGCCTGCCCCAGAGAAAGGGACTTGGGCCCACAACCCACGGAGGGCACCTCCCCAAAGAGGGGCGGCTCAGGCCATCCTCTTGTGTGCAGTGCAGACCCAGGGACCTGGCTGTCACAGAAGGAAGCAGGGGCTGAGGCAAGGGGCAGTCCCATCACGCTCACCTTTCAGAAATGGAAGGAACCCTTACCTTGTCTGAGGTGATGGTCATTGTCCTCATTGTCCAGATGCTGAAGATCCTGATAGTCATTTGTCATGGTAGGGCTGGCTGGACCCGGGCCTAGGTCAAGGTTGGGGTTAGGGCTGGGGCCGAACAGAGCCAGGGTGGGAGGTCCAGTCGGTCTCTAAGTGACCACTGGCTACAGGAAGACTTCCTTTCTCCTGTTCCCTGTTCGCTCCCAGGCTTGACATCCAAACTTTGTCCTCTGAAGTACTCCTGCCTGGTCCCCAGCCCACCCCGTCCCCTGCCTCTGCTTCCCCTTTTACTTGCTGATGGTCTTGAGGTCAGTTCCTGGATGCCTCAGTGCTGTGCAGATAGTAGCCTAAAAAGGCTGAAGCCTGGAGACTTGGGGTGCTCCGATAGCCCTGGAGGATGGGAGGGGAGGGTGCAGGGCCCATACGAGGGCCCTGAGCGCTGCGCAGCTGCGTATCTGTGTGTCCGTGTGTCTCAACACTCAGAACCTGGCATCCCCAGGGCCTGGGACTTTGGACAGTAAATAGAGGTGAAAAGGGATTTGGGACTCGGGGGATGTGTGTGGGGTGGGAGTGGGGGATGGGTCGCCACTGCTTCCCCCCCACCAGGGGGACTCTCCTGATTTGGCCCCCTCCCCCTTGCCCCCCTGCTGGTCACCTCACTCATCACTGGTATGGGGAGCCAGGCCAGGAGGGGCCCGGGGTGCACACTGCTGTTTCTGCCCCTCCCTCCTTTCACTTCCTGCCATCAAATTTCCCAGAATTGTTGGTGTTTCCAAATATCCCTGCCCAGGATTAGGGGGCCCTGTGCTCTGCTCTTGCCCAACCCCGGCTCTAACCCTGGCATCTGAGCCTGGGCCCCTTCCTGCAGAGGCTCTGCAGTCAGGCTCTCTGGCTTGGGGCTCGCTGGCTTCACTCCCCCAGGGGGCAAAGTCCTCCAAGCAGCCTGGGGTGGTTGGGGGAGAGACAGGAAAGCAGGTCTTTCCCACCCAAGCCCGGACTGGTGCCAGCAGGCTCCCATCGGCTCCCACTGTGTGTCTGGACTTGTCATCCATGAACTCCAGAGGCCGATGAGGAAACCAGCCCCCCAGGCAAGACGTTCCCCCAGGGTTATAACAGGCAAGGAAGCAGCAGAGAGAGGACTGGACTGTAATCCTCCTGGCCCCAGGACCAGAACGAAGAACCACACCCAGAACCAGGGATCCCATACCACCACCATGGCGGGGCCCTGGGGTCCCCAAGATGCTGACGCACAGACCCTCACAGTCCCACGGGGGATTCTGGCAGGAGTGTATGCATTCAAATCCTGCCAAGTTAGAAATCGGGCAATCCTAAAGATGTTCACTCGTCCCAAATGCCAAGTCATGCAAACCCTACGTTACAGTAATTTATTTCAATGACAGAACTAGACTTTATCATGAGAGTTCTATATGTCATGAGACCTTCTGGAACACAGTCCTTGCATGACACGTGAAAGGTCCGGGCACACCCCCATCGTCTGTGTCCTGAAAAGCCCCCTGTTGTGTGTACACACTGGGACTGTGGCCAGTCCTTTTGGGGACTTTTGGACTGTTGGTTTAGCATTCCCTTATATCATCACTCACAATCTGGTTTATTCGGGCAAATAAACCTGTGCTGCTTTGAGCCCAATAGTGGTTTACTCTTGTAGACACAGTGACTTGGGAGGCAGCATAAGAAGGCTTCTGGGGAACAGAAATGTGCACATCTTGATCCGGATGCCAGTTGCATGGACATGCTCCAAACTGCAGAAAGCCACATGCTCAGGATTTCTGCATTCCTCCATTTGCATGTTATATACTGAAATATGATGTTTCTGAAATCTGTTTTCTTATCCATAACCGCGTTCCCCAAACCCACTGATTAGGGAACAGGAAGCGGAGCCGTACTGAAAAATGCTCTCCAAAGCCAGTAGCTTTAGAATGGGAGCCCTCGGTGATAAAACAATGTGAAGAAAGCCAGACGAACCACATGATACACTGACCAATCAGGGCACTAACTTATAAGCAAGCCTCTTGCAAAATACCAAAGACAGTCCTAAGAAATGAAAAAGTAGCCAAAAAGGAAACTATGCCCCAATGATGGTATGTTTATGCTGAGAACTCACCCACCTCTTACACTTATTCCTTTGATAATATGTATCTTAGGGCGCCTGGCCAGTAGAGTGTAAGACTTGATCTCAGCATCGTGGGTTCAAGCCCCTGTTGGGCATGGAGCCTACTTTCATATATATATATATATATATATATATATATATATATATATATATATATATTAAATTATGCAAGGTCTTCAGGGACATAGGGCCTCATCTGTTTATTCTCTACTGCTGAGTAACTAAGTACCACAAAGTTAGTGGCTTAAAACAACACCTATTTATTAGCTTGCAGTTCTGTGGGCCAGAAGGTCAACTGGGTTCTCTGCTCAGATCTCACAAAGTTGAGGTCAAGGTGTAGGCAGGACTGTCTTCGTTAATGGAGGCGAAGAAGAAACAGAACGTGCTTCTAGTATATTCACATTGCTGATAGAACCTAGTTTCTTGTGGTTGTAGGACTGAGGTCCCTCTTTTCCTTGCTGGCTGTCAGTCAGGAGCTGCCCTCATCCTTGTCATGTGTGGCCTGTCCACCTTCAAAGTCGGCAACAGCACATGGACTCTTTCTCCAGTTTCAAATCTGACTCCCTCTGTGCTTTTAAAGGGGCCCACGTGGTTAGACTAGATCCACTTGGAAAATCTTTTCTTAAGGTCATCTGTGCACACATGATATATGGTCATATATAAGGTCAACTCTATAGGGGCATCTGGGTGGCTCAGGGGTGGAGCATCTGCCTTTGGCTAAGGTTGTGATCTCAGGGTCCTGGGATCGAGTCCCGCATTGGGCTCCCCGAGGGAGCCTGCTTCTCCCTCTGCCTGTGTCTCTGCCTCTCTCTGTGTGTCTCTCATGAATAAATAAATACAATCTTTAAAAAGAAAAACTTTGGGCAGCCCTGGTGACCCAGCGGTTTAGCGCCACCTTCAGCCTAGGGCGTGATCCTGGAAACCCAGGATCGAGTCCCACATTGAGCTCCCTGCATGGAGCCTGCTTCTCCCTCTGCCTGTGTCTCTACCTCTCTCTCTCTCTCTCTCTCTGTCTCTGTGTCTCTCATGAATAAATAAAAAAAAATCTTAAAAAGAAAAAAGTAAACATCTTTAAAAAAAAAGAAAGAAAAACTTTGACAGAGGCTGCAGAACTCACTTCAGGGACGCTCACTGGGGAGTCGGGGCTGGCAGTCAGCAGGAGGCCGCAGCTCCTCACCAAGCAGGCCTCCCCTCGGGGCTGCTTGAGGTCCTGACAACCTGGCGGCCACTCCCCGCAGAGCAAGGGATTCAGGAGCCCAAGGCGGAGCCACGGTTTCTCCCCTCAGAGTTAACTCTCCATCATTTCCACAATATCCTCAGGGTTACACAGGTCACCCCACCCAGTGCGGGAGGGCACCACACAGGGTGTAAATACAGGGAGGTGAGAATAATTGGGGGCCATCCTGAGGGCTGACTACATGTCTAGAATTCATCAGTGGGTGAATATGCCCTGGGGGACACACGGAGGCTCAAGAACACTTTACAGTCTGGCTATAGACTCTGAGACCCACGAAGAGTTGCTGGCAAGGCAGGTCTGTGAGCTCAATGGGAGCCTGGCCTCGGGGTGGGTGGTGGGTCCAAGGTGGGCTGCCAGGACGCAGGGCGCTGGGTCCCAGTGAGAATCTGTGAGGCTGGAGGCCAGAGAGGGAAGCACGTGGGCAGAACTCTAGCAGAGGGTGGGATTGGACCTCGTGGCTGCTGCACACCCATGAGGAAGAGAATCGTGGGGAGGGGGGACATCGGTGCAGGTAAGCAGGCCAGAAGGTGGCCAGAGATGGCTCTGGAGTCCACGGAGATGCCTGAGCTGGAGACACTCACCAGAGTGCAGAGTGTGGCCCAGGTGTGGCCCTGCGATGAACCCCCCCCCCCAGTGACAGTCATGGTGGAAAGGAAGTAGATGGGACAGGGTCCCTGCCAATGGAGGAAGCTGAAGAGAGATGGCCGGCGCTACCAGTCATCCAAGCCAAGGAGTGGGGCTGACCTTCGGGCCAGCCCTGGGGACTCCAAGGGCCAGGTTAAGACCTCCAAGGGGAGGGATCCCTGGGTGGCACAGCGGTTTGGCGCCTGCCTTTGGCCCAGGGCGCGATCCTGGAGACCGGAGATCAAGTCCCACGTCGGGCTCCCTGCATGGAGCCTGCTTCTCCCTCTGCCTGTGTCTCTGCCTCTCTCTCTCTCTCTCTCTCTCTCTCTCTCTCTCTCTGTGACTATCATAAATAAAAATTAAGATTTAAAAAAAAAAAAGACCTCCAAGGGGAGATGGGGAAGGGCCTCCCATTGGGGTGAGCCAGGAGAAGGAAGGGTTTCTGGGCAGGTGGTGAGCAGAGAACAGAGAGCATGCAGGCGCTGGGAAGGAAGGGTGCTGAGGGAAGGGGCGCTGGGCAGCACAGTTCTGGGTGCTGAGCTCCCTTGGGTTCACCCACTCCCTCTCAGAGGGCTTTCAGACTCAAGCTTGGGATTGACCTCGCCTGGCCCTTCGTCAGAGGGGGCACTGCATGCCAGCCCAGAGTCACTGCCAAGGTCAGGTGAGAGAGTGAGGGAAAAGCGCTTAGTGCCAGGCCTGGGACACACTAGGTTCTCAACACCTGCTGGCTCTTCGGGTACTGTTCTCATCACCAGCAGCACAGCTGAGAGTGCAGTAAGCCTCCCCACCCTGGAGCCTGTGAATGTGGGGAAGGGGGAAGGCTGGGGTCAGGACAGCAGAGCACCTGTCTCCCCATCTCCCAGAGGGGGGGTTAGGAACTACCCTGGGGCAGAACTGGGGACCTGGTGTGTTGGCTAAGACAGCCCCTCCCTTCCTATGCAGAAGACCTGGGTGCTGAGCCCCCTCAGGTTTCAGGCTTGAGCTTGGGACAGGCCTGCCTGGCTTGCGCCCTTGCCACCACCCCAGGGTCCAGACAGCCCATTGCACCCTCAGGCTGCAAAGTCAGACACCCAAGAAGCCTCTCCAAGAGATGATGGGACAACAGGCAGAGGGGGGAACAGAAGGCTCAGTGCTGACTTTCCAGACAGGGTGACCTACAGCTCCCCAAATCCAGGAGAGGCTGAGCAGGGCCTGGGTGGAGATGAAGCAGGAGGGGTTAAGGGAGGGGCGCACGGGCTGGAGGCTCAGTGCTGGGAGCCCCCTGCAAAGGAAGAGGGTCTCCAGGGGCGGCAAGGAGGAGGTTTCCAGCAAGAACCCACAGAGCCCACTCAAGGGTGTCCAGACCCGAGGCTGCTGGGCAAGAACTTCCTCGTCCTGGCTCCTCGCTGTTGGCACAGCCAGGATTCTGGGACCCAGGACCCAGCCCGCTCCTCTTTCCCACTTTTATTTACAGGTGTACGTTTAGAAAAAAAAATTCAAACGCCACGTTTCCAGGTTTTATTTAACTAAAGAACAGACCGGGCGGCAATGGCACTGGTGCTGACCACCTGCTGGCGGGCGCAGGACTGTGCGCAGCGGGCCTTGCGTGCGCCACGACCAGCGAGGTGAGCAGTTACTGTTCGCAGCCCCGACCTAGAGATGCGGTTGGCCCAATTTGCGCTCTGAGCCCCAGCCCAGCGCCCCGCCACCCCTCCCCTCCCCTCCCCGCCCGGCCTCACCTCCCTGCGCCGTCCGCCTGGCTCTCGAGCGCCCCCTGCCGCGCCTCCGCCCCCTGCGCAGGGCAGCCCCGCGGCGCCCACCTGCCGCGCCCACCTGCCAGCTGTGTCGGGCGCTCTCCCTCAAACCCACAAGTCTCTCGCTTCTCTGACCCTCTCCCGTCTCCGTCTCCGCCGCCCGCTCCACCCCAGTGACCTCCTTCCCTTCTGTCCTCCAGCATCACCGGCTTCTTCCCACGTTGGCATTCCTCTGTCCATCTGCCCTTCCTCTGTCCATCCGGCACACCGGACGCCGCAGGCTTTGGCGCCCTGCAGGCCTCAAGCCCAGCGCTGCTCGGAGAAGCCGCCTCCCTAGCGACCCGTCTGACCCAGCGAAGGCGCTTTCCTTTTCCCTGCGCTGCGCTGCCATCATCCTTTCCCTGACCCGACCTGCCCCGCGTCCCTTCACTTCCTGGGCTCTGCACTCCCCACTGCAAGGACCCCAGGGCCCCCTGGGAGGCCGGGATGTTGCACTCCCAGCATTTCAAACACTGCTTGGCACCAAGGAAGAGCCAAATGAGTATTTGTTGAAAGAAATGGCCGGGAGTGAAGAGGAGGAGGCAGGATTTGAACCCTAGTCGGCCTGGGAATCCAGTGTGCCTATCCACTCAAACATTCAGGCTCCGAACCCGGCCAGGGAAGAGCTCTTTATAGATTTGGAAGAACATACCACAAACTGCCAAAGCGCTTCCCTCTGAGGAGTGTGTGGAATGAGATGGGGAGGGAATTTTTTTAAAACCATATGTATTTCTATATTTATTTGAATTTTTATAAGGTACATGTATTACTTTCATAATATAAAAAGTGATGCATGCAGAATGAGGTGACTCTACCCCTTCTCAGTGAACTCTCCTTAACCCCTTCAATCCAGGCACATTACCTGCACACACCTTCCTCAGCTCACAGATTCCTCCCTCCGGCCGATGGCAGAAAACACCAGCATAGCCTCAAACCATCTGCTCCTACGCAGAACCAAGCTAAAAGAAGGATTATGTGGGGGGAAAAAAAAGCCATCCTTGGAAGAAGTACTTCTGCACCCAGCAAGACATTAGAGTCACCTTGGAGGTTTCCCGAAATGTAGACCCCCCCAGGATTCGGTTGGCTGGGTTCTTTTGTCTAGAGCCTGCACAGAGGTTTGTAGGGACAATCCAAAGAGGACCGCTGGTTTAAGTGACACGCGGCTAGAGATCTGTACCCGCTTAGGTTGGGCCAATCCCACCCTCCCCAGAACTGCTGCTCCGTGGGGGCAGTGGAGGGAATCTTTTGCATTCAACTCTCTGTTAACCTGGGGCAACAGAAACTGCCCTTCTGCACTGTTTGGGGCTTAACCATCTCAAGTCTGTACCCTCCACCTCAGCCTCCCCCACACACACCTTGGGGCCCCTAAATCAGAGGGAGAATGGGGTAGTGCCAGCAATGGCTCATTGATTGCTGCAGCTGAGGCCTTTCTGGCGGAAGGGAGCCTGTCAAGTGCACGAACAGTGGCAGAAGAAAGGCCAAGAACCAATACTCTACATAACAGCATCTGAGAAGCATCAGCAAGGCTTGGGGTCAGGAAAATCTGACTCCCTGAAAGAACCAGAGTTTTTTGATCTCCTTTCTAACAATGAACTACATGATGGGCTGCTTCCCTTTTTGCCCTGTCTACCAGGAGGCTCAGAGATCCTATTTCCCCTTCTAGCTACTGCAGATGTTTTTGCCTTTTTTTTTTTTTTAATATATTGAGGTTCCATTTTCCTACCCTGGTTAGTGGCAAAGCTGCTTCGAATCTCTCTATAGAGATGGGGTATAAAGGAATCCCACAAAAAAATATTTCCACAGCATTTCTTACCAGGAAACCTCTGTAAACATCACTGCCAGAGCCCAGCTCTGTCCGCAAGTCTATGAACCTGAACCGAGAGTTTCCTCTCTATTTTCCCTTAGGGAGTGTCATGCTGCCCAACAGGACCCAGGCGGCCCAGGGGAGTGATCAGGGCTGGGCTAAGTTTGTAGGGACATATGCCAGTCCAGCCTCTTTCCAGGTCTGTCAGTGACTTTGGACAGATGGTGTGTCCAGTTCGTCCCAGGCCCACACTTCACTACCAACTTGGACTCCCTGGTTTCAGGGTCCTTCCAAGACCCCCTGTAAGCCATCCTCCCCTCTATGGGCTGGTGTGAAGAAGGATCTGACTACAAGAGTCATCCCTACACTCCCACCTTGTCTCCCTCCATACCCAGGTCCCAAATAACCAGGCCACACACCAGGTTTCAAGTATCTGTCTCTTCCTTTCACTCTCTCAAAAGAAAAAAATAAATAAATTGCAGAAGGCGGCAGCATTTCCAGTCTTCCCCTGGCTCCCAGACGCACAACCCCCGACCCCTGCCCCCCACCCTCCCTCCCACGCTCCCACTCCCTAGACCCAACCCTCCCCTTTCCCCAAAAAGAAAAAAAAAAAGGAAAAAAAGAAAAAAGAAAAGAAAAGAATCCCAGGAAAAAAAAAAGCCACAATTAGACCTTCCATTCATGCAAACCGGCAAAGAAAAAAGGTGGGGGGCACGTGGAAGGCAGGGGGCCCACAGCGGGGTCCCCCACTTATCCCCCCAAAAAAACCACCTTTGAGAAGAAAAAAATGGGAAAAAAATAAATGCTAAACCAAGGGACCTGGGGAGTTATGACAGGGGCAGGGGGGACCCAGGCCTGGCCTCAGGAGACAGAGGAGGCCTGTGCCCTGCGTCCCTGCAGCGGGGTGCTCCTTGAGGGGGCCCTGACTTCTGGAATGTGTGTGGGAGGAGGTGGGGGAGGGCAGGTGGCCCCCGATGGGCTCATGTGTGCGTTGGGGGCGGGCAAGGGCTAGGGTCCTCAGGAGCATGGGCTTGGGACCAGGAGCCCGGCTCCCCCCCAGACCCCAGGTTCCTGGGGTGCGGGGATACATGCAGGGGAGTGTCCCCCCTCCAGGGCTGGATCCAGTGAGAAAGGAAATAAATAAGAAGGGATGGGAGGGAGGCTAGGGGGCGCGGAGGGCTTGGGCAATTCAGTCCAGACCAAGGGGCCCGCGGGACGGAGGCGGGGCGAGTCCAGGCCACAGCAGGGCAGGAGTCAGAGTCTCTCTCGGGCCGGGACCCAGATGTAGGGGCCTGAGAGGTCCTCGATGACACGCTTCACCTTGTGGTAGATCTCCTCAAAGCTGTCGCCCTCCACGATGGCTGGGGGTGGAGCAGGGAGTGAGGCCAGACCCCAGCCAACAGTGGGGCACCCACCCAGGGAAGCCTCCTTCCAATCTGTCCATCCCACGGGCCTCACCTGAGAAGCACTCTGTGAATTCCTGCTCCAGCTTGGTGGCTCTGTCGAAGGCTTTGCGGGCTTGCTCCTCTGTGATCCGCTTGTTAATCTCTCTGTGGACAGCGAGACAGATGCAGCCCTGAGCACAGGTCTCACCTGCCTTTTACCTCCTTCATCCAGGGATGTCAAGTGGCCACCAGCAGGTTCTTGTTTGGAGCACAGAGCAAAACACACAATTCCCAGGATCCTCTTGGGCCGCACTGACCCCTCCACACACACCCACTCCAGGACCCACCCCAGCCAGGTGTGGCCACTCTGGACCTCTTCAGAGCCTCATCCTTCTGGCCTTCAGCCCCAGTGATGGCACTGGGACTCTAACCCCTGACAGCCTAGCCTGGAAGGCCCTGGCTCACCCCGGCAGGTGTAGGCCCTGGCAGGTGTACCCCCTGGGCGCTGCTGGGATAGGCAGTCCTGCCCAGTCTCTCCCTCAGGCTGGAGAGGAAGGGAAAGGCCTGGTGGGCCTTGCACCCTCTGGGTTCCAGCTTTCGTGCAGATCCCCATCCAGGGCCAGGGGAGAAGTCACCAGAGGCCCTCTGAGGCCCGGGGCCACAGATGCAGGGGGTGGGGGCGGAGGGGAGGCCTCCCCCAGGGACCATACTCACAGCACATTCTCCAGGGAGCGGGGGCGGATGAAGATGGCGATAGGGTGCAGGTGGGCCGCCTGCAGCCGCCGCACGGCATTGGCCGAGACATCGAGGATGCAGTGCTTCCCCTGGGGATGGGCGGGGTGGGCGGAGGGGACCGGCAGGCGGGGGGCGGGCAGGACAGATAGAGGTGCCAGGCAGGACATGGAACATGTGACATGGGACGTGGAAAGGTGGGGGATGGGAGGTGGGCCAAAAGGGAAGTGACACGGATGTCAACAGACACGGGGGCAGAGAGTCAAGGTGGGAGGGGTTGTGGACAGAGGGAGTGAAAGACAGAGATAAAGGAAGGGATGGATAGAGCAGAGGAAGAAGCCAGCACAGGAGGAGGGGTGAGGGGCAGGTAGGAAGGGGACCCAAAAGGTGGGGCAGCATGCAGGGTGGGGGTGTGGAGGGCAGCAGAAGAAAGGAAGTAGGATGGGGGGGACAGACAGAGGACAGACAGATGGAAGAAACAAGGAGAGACAGGTGGGAGGGAGGAGAGGCAGATGGAGAAGGGAGCCACAGGGGGTGAGAAGGCAGGAGTTGGGGGCAGCGGGGGCGGGGGGAAGGAGGAGCAGGACAGGGGGGCAGAGACCCCGGGAGAGGCAAGAGCCAGGGGCCACAAGGGAGCAGGGCAGAGGGAGGGTCCACATCGGAGAGGCCAAGGCCCCACGGGCAAGACCACAGGAAGAGACGAGAAGTGGGGCAAGGCACAGAGAAGGGGAGGAGAGGGCACAGATGGTGGCATGAGTTTGGGGTCAGGAAACAAGCGAGGGAGAGAGGGAGGCAGGGGAGCAGGTCGGGGAGCAGCCAGGGAAGCAGGTGGGGGGAGCAGGCAGCCAGAGTTGCCCCAGAGGAGGAGGAAGAGGCGGAGGAGGGAGTGGAGACCCAGTGGGGAGAGAGACAGAGAGAGAGAGTTAGAGAGAGCTGGGGAAGGCCATGGGATGGGGAGAGGGAGGGGAAGGGGCCAGCTGCCCACAGGGCCTTACCTGCTCGGCCACCTCCCGCACGGACTGGACGCTCGTCCCATACAGGTGGCTATTGTACTGGCCCGCCTCGATGAACTTGTGCGCCTGGATGTCCTTCTCCATCTTCTCCCGGGAGGACACGAAGTGGTAGTCCCGGCCGTCTATCTCATACTCCCGTTTGGGTCGAGTTGTATCTGCCAGGAAGTCACCCCAGCCCCCGAAGATCTAACCACCAACCCTCATCTAGGGAGACCAGTACTGCAGGGGCTGGCGGTGCCTGTCAGGGCCCCCCTCCTCTGAAGACCCCTGTGTCCTCCTACACCCCAACGCCTGCAGGCCCACTGCCTGAGACCCCCCATGGGCCCCACCGCCACCTCCCTGCCTCGCCCCAGGGGCCCCACCCACACTCACGGGGAACACAGGATCCGAACTTGTCGGGGAACTCGGAGAGAAGGTCATCGTTGGCTCGGTCCTTGGTGGGTCCAAGAATGATGATGGGGCGAGCATAGTGAACTGGGGACAGAAAGCCAGCTCAGGTGGACGGCTGGGCAGAGTGCGGCAGGGGTGCGGCAGGGGTGCAGCAGGGACAGGGCTGGGGCGCAGCAGGGGCCAGGACTCACCTTCCATCTGAGTCACTGTCTCATAGCTCAGAACGGAGTCTTCTCGACCTAGTAGGAGGCAGGGCGTCTGCGAGGGGCTTGGAGATGGGACTTAGGACCCCCTGCCGCCTTCCTGACGCTATCAAGAGAGGCTCAGGGCTCCCTCACCCCAGGGTGCTGAGTGGACCCTACCTACCCTGTGATCCAGAGCTGGAGCCCCAATCCTACGAGAAAGAGCAGACCACGTGGTTGGTGGAGTCCTGCCCACCCTGCCCCTCCCCGCCAAGCTCACTCCCGGGACCTACCTTGGCCTTTAACCTTGACCACTCCCGTCGTTCGACCCTGTGGGGAACATGGAGGGATGGGCGGGTAGGGAGATGCCGGGCACCCTCCCTCCCAGGAGGTCCTGGGGCTGCCCACCCGGGGACCTCTGGGCCTTGAGGGCCTGTGGCAGGAAGGCTGTGGGCCTGGGAGCCTCACCGCCGTTTGCTGGGGATGAAGCCGATGTCATCCGTCTCACTGTCAGAGTGGACCCGCCGCGCCTGCCACCACTCTTCGTCGCTGGCATCGATGACGTGCAGCACGTCCCCAAAGCGGAAGCTCAGGGCCTGGCTCAGGAAGCCGCAGTCCTTGGTCTTGTCATAATCAAACAGGGCCCTGGGGGGCAGGCAGCCATCTATCAGAGGTGGGCCGAGGCTACTCCTGAGCCCCGCACCCCTAGATCCGCCTGGGGTTCCAGACCAGGGGGCTACAGCCAAGCACAGCGGCTGACAGCCTGCCCACAGGGGCCGCGGACTCCAAGGAACTCAAAACCTGGGAGGACAGAAAGCTCTACTATTGAGGCACACTCAATACATCTGCCGCTCAGTCCACACTGTGTCAGGGACCAGAGCCGCTACAGACTCAGTGCAATTCCTAGAGAACAATCTGGAACACCACCCTCCCATGGAAGCAGTGTGCAGCACGCATGCACAGGACAACCAGAGGTAACCCAGAATCGGCACAAGGTCCTAAGAAAGAAAAGGACCGCTGTGCTATCCCTGATCAGCCCCACCAGTATCGAATTCCTATCAGCCTACCACGACCCCTGGGGTCAGGCCAGGGGAAGGAAAGACCACTGAGGCAGCCAAGACGCAGAGCACAGCAACGAGGCGAAAGGGGAGACGCTCTGGGACGGCCTGGAGACACCCGGAAGCCAGAACAGACCAACCCAGGACAGGGCGGCGGGGGGAGGGGGGGCACCGGAGCCCAGCAGGCAGGACAGGGCCAAGCCAGGCCCCCTGGAGGCAGGAGTCTGGGCGGATGGGCGCCAGTTAACGGCACCAGTTAGCGAGGGAGAAAGCTGGGGCAGCAAGACAGAGCTCCAGGACATGGGAGAAAGCAGTGAGCCCCCACTCAGGACATGTAGAGCTAAGATGCCTGTGGGACATCCCGGGGGAACGTGTCCAGAAAGCAGATGGCCAGCAGTGTGGGTCTGGGCCTTGGGGAAGAGGTGAGGCGACAGTTCTGAGGACAGCAGTGGAGCCCCGGCAGGGGAGGCTGGGGAGGCAGAAGCCATGGCGCCCACGACACCAGGCACCCTGCTCCCCTGGGCCACCCCCGGGGAGGTGCCCGCACAGGCCACAGTCCACCCAGCCCAGAGGCCCCTGCCCTGCCAGCCAGTGACCTGCATGTCACCAGATTGTGGAGGTGTCAGGGGGAAACATAGGGGCGACCAAGGGCCAGACGGCAGCAGGGGAACTCAGCCCAGAGGCCCCCTTCCGGCTGATACAGAGTATCTAAGGTCCCTAACCTATGCGGCCGAGCCCATGGCCAGCGGCAGAGCATCAGGCCCAGCTGGGAGTGGGAGGTAGGCAGGGGTGAGGAGAAGATCTGGAGGGCAGCGGCAGGGGGCAGAGAACAAAGTCAAGCCTGGCCCGGAAGCACCCCAACCTGATGTAGAAACCCCTTTTGGGATTGCTCCGCAGGGAGGCGGTTCCTGAGCCGAGGCTACTGTTCATGAGCTGCTCCCGGAGGTCATGGATCTTGGCCTCGAATCGGCTGTACTCTAGAAGGGACCAGAAGGTTCCTGAGCTGCGGCCCTGGCCTTCCTGCCGCCCTTACTGGGCCTGGCAGAAGCCACAAGCCAAGGGGCTGGCACCCCGAAGACCAGCTTAGCCACAGGCTGGGGCGCTTCAGGCCTGGTACCTTCTGGTTTATACTGGGCAATGATGGTGACTGTCTGACCCGCGTTCTTCAAGGCGATGGCAGCCTGCTCGTGGCTGGCGCTGCGGAGGTCCACACCATTCACCTAGAGACAAGGGAGAGGCCGGGTTGTCAGAGCTGGGCCCCAGAGCTCTGCGCTCTGCCCCAGGGGACGGGAGGGGGGGTGCCCAGTGGTGAGGGGGCAGGGGCAGGCCTTCCCTCACCGAGAGGATCTGGTCGCCCTTCCGCAGCTCCCCGCTGAGGTCTGCAGGGCCACCGGCCAGGATAAAGGAGATGAAGATGCCCTCACCGTCCTCGCCACCCACAATGTTGAAACCCAGGCCCGTAGAGCCCCGGTGGATCACGATCCGCCTCGGTTCCCGGGGAATGTCTTCCTCCCCCAGCAGGTCCTTGGCCACCGGGGAGTAACGCCGAGGGGAAGTGGGGGTCATGGCTGTGGGGTAGTCAGTCCCCAGGTAACTGCTATGACTGATCTCGTTGTCCAGGTGCTGGGAATAAGCTGGAGAGAGGAAGACGTGGGAGAAGGGGTAAGATCGAACTTCGAGAAGGAAAGCACCCACCACCCCACCTTCTCCCTAGGGAACCAGGAGGGAATCAGGAGAGTGGGCTCAGACAGGAGAGTGGGGTGAAGGGGGCATCACATCCCAGCAATGGTGGGGGCAGGATTCACAGGCCATATCAGGGGCTGGTTCTCCCAGGGGGTCATCGATTTGAAGGTCACATGTCCTCGGTATGCCTGGGGTGCTCAAGTCATGGGGAATATGAATACCAGGCTTCGGGACTTTGGGGGTTTTCTTTTGGGTGCTGTTTCTCAAATCTCTTAATCTATAAAATTCCTCCCTCCCTCTCTCTCTCTGTCTCTCTCTCTCTCTTCCTTCTGTTGGCCATCCGTTGGTTGGGAAAACTAGGTCATCTGTCTAACAGAATTTCCCATTTTCTATTAGGCTGATTCTAATGGAGAAATGACTGCTTGCTTCTTCGGTGGTGTTAACATGCGCCTCTGCTCTGTTTTTCCAGTAAACTGGTAATTCATTCTGGAGACTTTGTCAGACTCAAGCTCAATTTTTCAGGGGCACAAATACTTCATCGACAACCCAGTAGAAATGGACAGCTGTGCAACAGGAGACAAGACTATCAGGTGATCTTAGGTGAAACTACCTGGCAGGTTCAGAGGTGGCCAGCCGATCCCCCCACCCCAGCCTTTTACCGAAGAGCTTTAGCGGCCACTGAGGACTACTACCTGGTTCAGATAGTTCATTGGGGATTGCAAAATAGGGTATTCTACTTTTGTTTTGGAGGTAGAAGCACTTATCAGTAGGAATTATTCTATAAAAAAAGAACCTTCCCTTGGGGCACCTGGCTGGCTCAGTTGGTAGAGCATACAACTCTTGATCTAGGGGTTGAGTTCAAGCCTCATGTTGGGTGTAGAGTCTACTCTAAATAAATAAATAAATAAATAAATAAATAAATAAATAAATAAATGTGTTCTTAGGGACACCTGGATGGCTCAGTGGTTGAACGTCTGCCTTCGGCTCAGGTCATGATCCGAGGGTCCTGGGATCGAGTCCCACATCAGGTTCCCCTCAAGGAGCCTGCTTCTCCTTCTGCCTGTGACTCTGCCTCTCTTTGTGTGTCTCTCATGAATAAATAAGTAAAATCTTCTTTAAAAAAAAATTTTTTTTAAAAAGAACTTTGCAGGATGCCTGGGTGGCTCAGTGGTTAAGCGTCTGCCTTCAGCTCAGGGCGTGATCCCGGAGTCCCAAGATCGAGTCCCGTATCGGGCTCCTTGCATGGAGCCTGCTTCTCCTGTCTCTGCCTGCCTCTCTCTGTGTCTCTCCTGAATAAGTAAATAAGATCTTTAAAAAAAAAAAAAAAAAACACTTTGCTACATCAATAATTTGGTAATTCTGAGGTATCATTTGTATAGGAAAGGGAACGTAAATACCTCACTTTTTCTCTGTGTTTGCCAGGTGTCAGAATGAATGGGTCTCCTAGCATCCTCCAAGGACACCCAATTATTCTTACACATCATTATGATCTCACAGACTTTCACATATTGAATGTTTTGATGGAAGAGCCAGTAGGGGCCCATCCTGTGTCATTATAACACAACCTAGCAATCTTGAGTATCTCCATTACTTTCTGACATAAAAAAAAAAAGTTACAAGCTCATATCATACATTTCTGGCCCAAGATTGAGAATTGGCCCCTTCTCCAAGGAGCCAAGGATCCTCTTGGTAGGACAACTACTTTTCATGTACGGAAAATGTCTGCATTCCTCGTTTACTAAGCTTTCACGTGAAAACAGATGTTGCATTTCCTCAATGTCTCTTCCCACATCTAGTTGAAGGAGCTTACAATTTTAGTCTCTCAAACAAATCATATTAAAAGGTTTCCCAATACACAGGCACCTGGGTGGCTCAGTGCATCTGCCTTTGACTCAAGTCATAACCCCAGGGTCCCGGGATCAAGTCCCACATCGGGCTCCCCAAAGGGAGCCTGCTTCTCCCTCTGCCTCTATCTCTGCCTCTCTCTGCATGTCTCTCATGAATAAATAAAATCTTTAAAAAAAAAACAAAGTTTCCCCAAACAGAACCATCTTTAGTTTTCTGAAAACAAATGCTATTTTGTAACGTTATCCCCTTAAACCGCTGCTATGTTTATCAGTATGTCACAATAAACTTTCACATCTCTATTCAGAAGTAAAATGAGGCCTATATTCTCCTTTTACAACAGCTTTGCGACCATTTGAAGTGCCCTCATAAAATAAAACGTGAATTTTTTTTAATCTTTTCTCTTGCTCAGAAGGAGCGTAAGAATAATCTCTCCTCCCCCAAAAAAATTAAAAAATTAAAAAAGAATAATCTCTTCCCTAAAGATTTGAAAAAATGAGCCACAAAACCATCTGGGCCTTGTGCCTTCTGGGGAAGAGACTATTGACAATCTTTTCTGGGTTTTCTGTGGTGACTGATTTTTCCATCGAGTCTCCAACCACAGAACATAAGAAGTGGTTTCTATTTCGTGGGAAGTATCTGAAGAGGAATGGGGCCCTGGAATGTCACAGGAGTAAATGGGACGGGGTCATGGGGAGCTTTGAGGTTTGGAGGGCTCTCACAGGTTGTGATGTCTGGGGGAGCATAGCTGTCACTCAGGTAGGCATTGCTGGGCTTGGCCACCTTTAGGTAGACAACGTCATATGTATTTTTCAGGGCTGCCACGGCATCCTCATGCATGACGTCCTCCAGCCCCACACTGTTGACCTAGGGCCAAGGAAGGAGAGCTCAGATGGGGCCGGAAACAGCCCCATGACAGACATGCTGTGGGGACGGTGATGAGGAAGGCTGGGCCTGCCGGGGGCCAGGAGGGGCTCAAGCATGAGCTGGGGGAATGATGGAGGTCCTCACCGCTAGGATCTTGTCCCCAATCTGCAGCCTCCCATCCTTGTGGGCGGCACCCCCTTCGATGATCTTCGTCACATAGATGCTGTTATCTCCAGGGATGTGCTGGTTCCCTACACCCCCCGCGATGCTGAAGCCAAGACCTGGATGGAGGCAGGACAGAGGTGGGCGCCCCGGTGCCAGGGGAGCAGGCCTCGGGGGCGGGGGGGACCGGTTGGGCTGGGGCAGTTGGGAGATGTGACAGATTACTACCTTTAGGGCCCTTGATAAGCTTAATTTCCATGAGCTTCTCAGCTGGGGGCTTCCGGCGCATGACATAGAGGCGGACAATGGAGCCCGCCTCCTTGAGGGCCTCCACTGCAGCGGAGTGGGTCACCTCCCGTACGTCCACTTCATTCACGAACAAGATGCTATCGTTAACCCTGGGGGCAGCAAGGTGGGCCTGAGCCAGGAGCTTCTGCCACCAGGGCCCTCCCTTCAGAGGGGAGCAGCATTCTGACCCCCATCCCCTCTCCCCACCTGAGGCGGCCATCCTGGGCCGCAGCCCCCCCAGGAATGATCTTGGTGATGAAGATGGATGGGTCGTCGCCAATGTGCGGGTTGTCGGTGCCACCTGCGATGCTGAAGCCCAGCCCGGAGTTGCCCTGGGCAGAAGGAGGGGAGGAGTGTCAGGCCTCCCCCCAGCTGCCCGCTGCCTGCCTGCTGCAGGCAAGGTGACTGGCGGGGGGGCGGGGGGGAGCAGGGAGCCATGAGCAGGGACAAAGCTGAGAGATTGGCCCCGACAACAGCCCCCAGAGGGAGGCAGGGGGCTCTCGGCATGGGGAGCCTGCTCACCCTTTCCAATGTGATCTCTTCGTATTCCATTTCCCCCTCCGTCCCGTTCACCTGCAACTCCAACATGGATCAGAAACACAAAACCAGTGAGATGGGCACCCCTACCGCAGAACCAAGGACCAGCCCCCACCCCACCCCCTCCCTCCTTCCTCCTGCAAGGGCCCTAAAATCTAAACAACTCACATAGCCTGGGGCTTCTAGGGTGTCTGTGTTGACAATCACAGGAGGAGAATTGGCCTGTGAGGGGAAAGGAGATACAGGGCTGCCTGAGTCTTGGCTCAAAAGGAAGCCTGTCATCGGGGGTCCCCACAGTCCGGCTACCCTTTCAGCCTCCTAACCAAGCCTCCTCGTGAACCACTCAAGGAGCCAGCTCAACCCTTATCACAAACACACACGCACATGTGCCAGACCCTAACTCTGCCCGGCCCAGGCCCCCTGAATGTGGAAGGAGGTGTCTGAGAAAGCAGTAATGGAGGGAGTGACAACCAGATGGGGGAGCAGCAGATGGTAAAGGGGGGGGGCAGGCGAAGGGGGTAGTTCTCACCGGATGTAACACCACAGGGTGCTGCTGCCTTATGTGCTACACACTTACACCCCTGGGCTTCTATGTCCACCGGGTCCTGCCCCCCATCCTGCCCCTATCCCTGCCCCTGTCCGCCTATATACACCCAGAAACCTTGAGAAACTGCCCTCAGATGTGCTGCTCACCATCACACACATTTGCCCTAACCCATAGGTCCCAGGAATCCGGGGTTCCCCCAGCTGCAGGCCCCTCCCTCCCCCCCAATCCACCCCTTCCTCTAGCGACTCTGTTGCCTAGCAACGGTATCTAAGCCCAGCCAAGGCCTGGGGAGACCCACCTCCAGAAGGCCCTGTCGCCAGGACAACGGGAGGGGGGAGATGGGCGTGGCCTAGGGGCGACCAGATTCCCGAAGGCAGAGGGATCCGCTAGCCCCGCCTCCTGGGCCCTGGCCCCGCCCCCCGAGAGCCCGGCGAGAGCGATCCAAGCCCAAGAGGTAGGTGCGCGCAGCACATCCTCAAGAGCCCCTGGCGCCCACCCGGCGCCCCTCACCCTACGCTGTGAACAGGACGTCAGGAGGGAGTGGTGAAAGACATCCGGGTCCTATCTCATCTACTCCCCACCCCCACCCCGCGACACGCGGGAGAGGGTTAAAGCCGGGCGTGCCCAGGTCCTGACGTCAGTCGCCCCGACGTAGCAGGGTCTCTAGACTCTGGGGCGGGGCCAGCTTCAGGCCGGTCCTAGGGGCTTCCCCAATTGCCAGGGCAACCGAAGCCCCGTCGCCATGGCAATGGGGGAGGCAGGCACGAGCTTCCTTCCGGGGTCCCCAACTTATCTCCTCCTTAAACAAATATTTATTTGGAGCCTACCAAGCGCGAGGCACTCATCCCGGATTCCCCAGACTCTTCGATCTCCCCCTCCAAAGGGGCCCCTCCTCTCTCCTACTGCTATTTCTTGACACCACACTTTACCTCTCCCAGCTCTGTCATAGATTTCATCTCATACCCATAAATCTATTAAAACCACCAACCTCTGACCCTTCAAATCTCAGCAAATGCTGCTATCCAACCAATGGCCCCTGAGTGCTAAAATCTCATCCACATGTCAGTTCCCCATCCCACAGCCCATCCCCCATCCCCACCCCATCCTTATCCTAGAGCCTCCTTCCCCAAAAGCCTTCTTCTCAACTACCTTCACCTGCTTCCCATCCCTTTCTACAGCATCCCACACCCTCCACGGTATCTCTGTTCCACCCTACAGTTTCCACCTGCCAACCCAGCCTGTGTCCTTGTCTTGGGCCCCTATGGCCCCTCCAGCCCCACTCCTCCTCTCTGTGGGGCCCTCATCCTCCATTCTGACTCCCCGGAGAGATCAATCACCACCAGTCTCCCTTATCCCAGTTTCAAACCCTCGGGATTCTGTCCCCAAATCAGTCCTTCATTCTCACCCCACTCCCCATCTCCTCTACCAATCGAGGCTTCTCCTGTCCCCCAGATGCTGCCTCACGGGATGGGATCGGGGCCTCCAGCACTCTCTTCTCCACTTCCCTTGCTTCCAGAGCCCCCACTCCCGATCCCAATGCTCACTAGCCTCAGCCCACTACCCTCTTGCACACCTTCCTCTCCCACGTCTCCTCCTGCAGGGACCTAATGGCCCGATCCCACAAAGAGCATGTCCAGTCGGCCTTCCTGCACTCCCACGGATACCCCGTGCTGTTTCCTCACCTCCAGATGGGCCTTTATGTCCGTTCCCCTCCATCAGCTCACCCGGGCCCCAACTTCACAGGCTTGCCCAGCCCATCCTCGCACCAGGGGCCTCTGACCCTTCTGTGGTCTCTCCATGTGACTGCGGGCCACAGAATGGTCTTCCCTTCCCTGCGGACTCCTCTTCCTCACACCTGCACCTACTGCCACCCCCTCCCTGACTCCTCATCTTCCTCTTCTAGGTGCAGTGTCAGCAGCCTTGCCCTTCCCAGGACATCCCACAAGATTCTGGAATCCCACCCCTGCCCCTCCTGGATCGCCTGGTGTCTCCCCCATCTCGCCTGGTGTCTCCCCCATCTCGGTGTGGCCCTGAGAAGGGAAAACATAGTGCGAGCACGTTGGAGGAGAAGGGGCAGGAAATAGGTGGTGGTGGGTAATAATGAGGGGACAGGAGGGACCCGAAGAAAAGAAGCACGGTGGCAGTGAGGGCAGTGGCGGTGGCAGTGGGATGAGAGAGAGGTGCGGCAGGAAGAGGAGAGGGGACCACAAGGGAATGGTAACCAGAGGAGGGAGAGCTGGCTGCCCCACGAGGAGGGCCTGAGCTGGGGCTTGGGGAGGCAGCAGGAGAGTGCGTGGGAGGAAGAGAGAGACAGCATCCAGAAGCAGCAGCCAGCCAGCCAGCGGGAGGCAAAGGCGGGGAGGAGGGGACCTGAGGCTGGGGCAGCCAGGGGCCGGGGGCCAAGGCAGAAAGGCCCCGTGGCTGCCGGGAGGCTGCCGGGAATCTCCGGCCAGACAGATAGAAAGGGCTGGAGATGCGGGAACGGCGGAGAGCCAGGCTCAGAGGCCGGAAGTGGGGGGAGGAGGCCAAGAAGGGACTGGAGCAAATGAGGGCAGCAGGCGCTCTGAACAGAGCTCAGGACACAAGGAACGGAAACAGAGGTGGGGGGTGTGAAGGAATGGAGAGGACCTGGGGCGGGAGCATCCTGGAGGTGCACGCACATTCACCCTGGCTTTGGGCTGGCCCCCTCCCACTCGTCGGGCCTCTGTTTCTCCTCTGGGGCATCAGGTGTCTCTGCTCCCCCCCCAACTCCATGCTCCCCCTCCAGGCCCCAGCAGCTCCAGCCCCGGCTGCCCCGTCCCACCTATGGCTGTGGCCCTACCAGCCCTTGGGGGTGGCCGCCGCTCCGAGGTTCCAAGGGCCGCACTGGGGAGGGGGTCGCCCGAGTCTCCTACCTTGAGGGGGGAGAGGTGGGTGTGGCCCACGACCCCGTGGACAGCCTCGAGGTGGGACAAGTTCCTCTCCGCCACGTGCACCAGCTCGGGGGCGTTTACCTGGTTGGGGAGGTGGGCCGGGCTGTGCTCCAGAGGGGGCGTGTCTTCATCTTGGTAGCGGTATTTCTGGGGATGGGGACCAAGGCGTCACTGGGGCCGGCCCAGGGCCTCGGGCTCCAGGCTGCCGGCCCGGCCACCTCCTCTCCCCCCTCCCATCCCCACCCCCCCTCCAGTGCTGTGCGGAAAGCCACGGGGCCAAACCAGTTCCTCCCCCCTCCCTCCAGCGCCATTGTTTCTGCACTCTCCACCTTCCCCCAGCCCCTGTGCCGCCTAGGCCACCAGCTCCCAGCTGAAATCCCAGCCCCCATCCCCACGTCCCAGCCCCCAGCCGCCCCCCCCACCCTCCCCACCCCCTTCCACACCGCACACCCCCTCCTCCAGCCTCCATCTCTCCCCCCTTGCCTGGGCCTTAGGCATCAGGTCCCCGTCACACATCCTGTCCCATCACCAGCCCTCTGACACTTGTACCCCCATCCTTCTCCTCATCTTCACCCCACTCCCCCCACGTCTGTAAGCTCCCCCCCTCCATACTCTACTTGCAGCGCGGGCGCTCTCTCACACACACACACACACACACACACACACACACACCCCACATCCCATCTCATTCCTGCCCCACCCTCCTCCAGGCCTCAGTCTTCCCACTGCAGCCTCTACCCCAAGAGCGACTGGCTGTTCCAGCACTGGCAGGTACTTCGCATCAGCCCCCCAAACAGGACAACGCTAAACTAGTCCAGCTCCTCTTCCACTGGCCCAGCTGGTTCCCAAGTAGTCCGCAAAGGGGCCCCCAGATGCCTGGCCCCATCCCTACCAATGCCCACAGCCCAGCCAGTTAATCGGATATACTAGAAGGGGATGGGGAAGGAAGGGGAGGAAGTGAGGCAGTGGGGCTCAGAGGGCGGGCAGGAATGGGTGTCAGTTCCAGGCTGGCTGATGCGGAAGGGGGTAGAGCGCTGAGTCTCAGAGTCCATTGCTGGTCCCCCTCTGGCCTTCAGGGGGCAAGACCCAACACAACACCTGACTCCAGTCCCAACCAACCACAGCCATCTCACAGACCTCCCATGCTAGCTTAACAAGGACACCAGGAAAGGAGATTAACTGGGGGCTAGAGAGAGAGAGTAATAGCGCAACTGGAGACCGCAGTGAAGGTGGCAACCCTGCCAGGGCCCTCCCACATCGGCCTCTGCCCTCACACTACTCTCTCCCCAAGCAGACCCTCCCAAACTCCAAGCTCAGGGGAGGAGGAGGAGGGTACCACAGGCAGGGCTCCCTTGGGGACTGGAAAAGACAGAAGCCACCCCACCCACACCCACCACCGGACACACAGATAATAAGAGAAGACAGACTTCCTCTCAAAAAAGCATCTGAGAAGCTGTGTACCCCAACATGTGGAGGGCACCAGTTACGAGATCCAAGGTCAATGCTTGATGCTAGAGTGGGATTCTGTAAGTTCCCAGTATGTGACCCACGTTTGGCTGTAGCTAAGTGGGCAGCAAGAGAACAGGAGGGACATGGGGCCGCGACACGAAGCCTGTCCCACCCATGACAGAGATGAGGGGTAAGGAGTGCCTCTCAGAAGGAAAACAGGAGTTCATCAAGATACACTCCGTCTTCTAAGCCACAGACTCATAAAGAAAATCCTGAGCTCTGGGTTTCAAGCCCATGGGCACAACAAGCAGGAAGAAGAAAAGTTGGAGGTGGGGGGTGGGGCTAAGTTAAATACACCCAAGGCTGGGCCATCTTGGTAACAGAATATCGAGAACTGAAAGAGGATGTTCACTCCACATCCTGAAAAGGTGGTCTGCAGCCTAGACTGGGGGTCCAGGGGGGCAGGGAGGAAGCAGCTCTCCTGGCTGTGTCGGGTGTCCCCATACCCTGCGGGGTGCGGGGCAAGGCCCCAGGGTGGAAGCTTCTAGCCTCTCACGGTCTGGGGGAGGGTGGGAGCCCATGGCCCCTCTATCTTCAGCCCACCTCACAAAGAAAGATCCCCAAATGTGATGCAGACATATCAGGGTGCACATAAAGAAAATGGAATCGCAGAAATTCATCATTTATTCTAGAAAGGGGATGAAGGCAAATTTTTGTCACAGTGAGACTGCAGCCGGCTCTGCCTGCCTCACCCCCACAGTGGTGGGGGGGGACGACCATCTAGGACAAGGGAAAAGACTTCCCTGCCTTAGAAGCCAGCGTGAGGGAAATGGGGCACAAGGGGAGGGTACCAAAGTTCCCAGAATGTGGCTGATGGAGGTTAGGCCCTATGTCCATTGCTGGGAAATTTTCAGAGTATTGGACATGTAGTAAGGGGGAGGAGGGGAACCGTCTGAAGCGATGGGGGATACCGCTCATACCTGCTAACTGAGAGGTGGGGTGGGGTCAGCACCTCTTCGGCCCAGATTACTGGTCAAGTAAAGCAGGGCAGGCAGGAAAGGAGCATCCCCTCTATTACCCTACTGGGACTCTGGGCTGGAGCGGCAACAGCTCCGATGCCACGTTGGGACCAAGTCTGAACCCCCAGTGCGTTAGGGCAGGTAAAAGGCCTGGGGATCGCTGTTGCTCCTTCCCCCCTTGGCCCTCTCATCACTGGAGCCGCAGCTGCACAGAATGACCTGGAACCGAAGCTTGCACCCCCGAAACAGAGGGGTGTGAGTGGAAGTGGAGATGTTGATAAGAGGGGCGACCCACTGCGCCTGTCCGCGAGACACTGCAACCCAGAGACCCCGCGCCAAGCAGAAGGAAGAGCGACAGCACTTGAAGCTTGCACCCTGAGATTTGGGGGGTCCGGGAAGAGGGAAGCGGGGTCGGAGCCCGTACCGCGGCACGTACCACGCAGAGACACATGGAGGCGAATCTGTTCCGAGCCGACATGGAGAAGGGGAGGGGGACTGAGGGGATGGGGGCGGGTGGGAGAGAGCGAGGGTCCCAGGGTTGGGGGAGGGGGAGGGGCAGAGGGGCGGGGGCTGCGGCGGACGCGGCGACTGGAGGCTGCGGCCGGAGGGGGGGGGGAGGCGCCTGCGCAGTGCGGGAGAGCGTCACGATGGGAGAGAGGGGGTGAGGGGAGACCCTCTTAGCTATCAACTTACAGGGTTCCAGCGGTTTCTCTGTGGACTTCACCTTGCACAGAACACTCACATTCCGACCCCTCTGCACAGACACTCCTGAGATTTACCAATTTATAACTGCAGTTCTCACCGAATCGTCTGCCCCTCAAATGACCAGACCCCTAACTACTCCCACACTTCACTGGACCACTCCTCTCTACTGGACGCCCGAGGCGCCAGAAGGAAAAAGTACTTCCCTCTCACGGCAGAGGGACCCCCAAACTATCTAAAATGCCTCCCGCAAGCCCCCCCCCTCCACAATCCCCTCCACAAAGACGGTTGATGTGGATCCCCTCGGATGCCAGGACAGCTACTATCCTAACCAGCAGTCCAGTCAGCCCCACCTGAGAGAACACGATGCTTTCCAAGAGTTTGAGGACCACAGGTACTGGCTGTCCCTTCAAAGTAAACTACCCTTTAAGTCATCCCTTTCAAAGTCATATCCCCTCATCCCCTCACAGAGACCTTGAAATTAGTGCAAATATCACCCTTGCTCTAGTGCAAACAACCAAATAAGCATTCTTCAAATCCGTTTGGGGTCCCCTGGCCACATCTCTGCATCTAATGAGACACTCATGATTTTCCAGGATGCAGGTCCAGGGACCACCAGTGGGGTCTCTGGCTGGCTCAGTGGGAAGAGCATGCAACTCTTGATCTCTGAGCCATGAGTTTGAGCTCCACATTGGGCGTAGAGATTACTTAAATCAGTAACTTAAAAAAAAAAAAAAAGGAAAAACTTAAAAAATATATATCACCAGACCCCGATTTCTGGGAGTCCTTAATGTGTCTTAAAGCTGACCCTCCAAATTCAATGGCAATGTCTTCAACTTATTCCTAAACCTTTAAGTTGCAAGATACTTCCCTATCTCCTTTCTTCACTCAAGTTCATACATTACTCTTTTTCTGGCTGCCCTTCCTACATCTCAACATCATCTTCATGATTCCGAACTCCAACTTTGTTAGAAGAGTGCTCCCAAAAATATCTATCTCCCCCACATCCAAGCCTCAAAAAAAAAAAATTCATCTAAAGTAAGATCTGGCCTGCAACTTGCAGTGACCCACAAATCCTCCAGAACACCCCCAAAACGACTGCCTCTCAGGTTTCCATCTTCCCCCCAAACAGCTGACCCTGAAAGCAACTCTTCCAAATACTCTCCTATTAAACGCCCACCTTCCCAACTCTTAAAGCCCAGTGAGCAATCTTTTCAAATCTGCTTCTCCTTGGGCCTCTCTATCTTTAATGCCCACACAGGGAAGAGAGGACGGACTGCCCTAGAACCTCGCCTATGTCACTCCCGTCCCGTTGGTCGGAATCTGCGGGATACGCCCCCAAGATGACCCCCAATGCCCTAGTTTCATATGTGTATAGGATGCTCGGTTCCTCAGAGGGAGCCCGAGCTCAAGGAGCTGGACTAGAAATTCCTTCTAGAATAGAAAATGCACACTCCTTCGTTCTCCACCAGTGGGCGCTGTGGCCCCTTAAGACCCCCCTCCCATCCCCCATTTCCTTTTTCCCTCCATTTTCCGTTTCCCTGTTGCCTGGCAACGCAGCAATCATGGACTTTGCCGTCGCCTAGCAACCGTCTCTCTGGAACAGAGAGCTGAGGTAGGAGGTTGTGCTCTGATGAAATCCGAACAGGCCTCCATCTTAGGAAAAGTGAGACGTCAGATCGCCCAGCCCTTGGATTCTCCTTCTCAAAGACCCCGGCACCCCGCAGCCCCTTAGACTGCAGGCCCTCAGACCCCGCGACTCCTCTCGGCACGGGGGACCACGCCACGCCCCTGCGGGGTCAGCCCCGCCCTCATCCCGGTTGGGGTAGCCGGCCTCAGCCTCAGGCCCCGCCCCTTCCCAAGGGGTGCCACCGCCTCCCTCCACGGAGTAAGCCAGACCCCACCCACCTGCCTCCGGGAGGCCACGCCTCCGTCCACTTCCCGCCCATTCGCTCCCCCGGCCTCGCCTACACTGGCCCTCCGCCACGCCCCTGGCCGCCAATGAATGAGGCCTCTGGCCACACCGCCCCGCCCCCGGCACCTCGGCAGGGCCCAATGAGGACCACCCGGAGGGTTTAACCGCTTCGCCCCCGGGGCTCCGGCCAAAGCCACCCCCCGCCGGCCTAGTCTTTCCCCACTCCCCCTCCCCCACCCGTTCCGCTCCGCCCTCCGACACCCTCGCCCGGCCCCTCCAGTCGGCCACGCAACCTCAGTCGTCGCCGGTTGCCATGGCAACGGCGGCAGCAGCGCGGGGAGCACGGAGAGGGACGGGGGCGGAGTGGGAGAGATTCTCAGAGACCGACGCCGGCAGAGACCCCGGCGCAGAGTAAGACCCAGGGATCGCTCTGAAGGCAGGAGTTAGCACAAAGCACAGGGCCTGGCGCATGGTAGGCATTCCATACATGTTCCCCAAATTACTGCGGCACGAATCTAAATATAGGCAACGGAAGATGGACGACTCCCAAATGGGGCTGGGAAGCGCAACGACCGCAGAGCCTGAGCACCCCCTACCCCACCCAGAGTCTTGGGGGCGGGGGAGGGCGCTGGTGGGAGAGGCGGGGGAGGGGGGCGGGAGACAGGTGCCTCCTGCCCCCTGCCGGCTCCTCCCGGGGCCACCCTCCGCTGCCCTGGATAGAGAGGAACCACAACTCCCAACAGCCCCGCGGACAGCAACCCTCTACCACTGAGGGCTCTGGTGCCTCAAGGCCTTATGGGAGTTGGAGTCTCCATCATCCCGAGACAGACAAGTTTTCTGGCCAAGGAATGTGGCAAGCCTGGGTCTCCTCCGCGCCTCTGTAAAAGCCCCCAAATGCATGATTGATCCTCTCTGCGCAAGGCTCCTTCCTTCGGGGACGCTC
Organism: Nyctereutes procyonoides; assembly: GCF_905146905.1. Taxonomy (NCBI): domain Eukaryota; kingdom Metazoa; phylum Chordata; class Mammalia; order Carnivora; family Canidae; genus Nyctereutes; species Nyctereutes procyonoides. The sequence continues at coordinate 57,424,326 of NW_026575140.1, read as the reverse complement.
ACCCTGGGCTCCGTCGAAGAAGTAGGAGTCTGGAAGGGAGATAAAGAAGCTCCCCCTCCCAGAATAGCTGCCAGTACAGGCAAGCCCCTCACCCTCGCTCGCATATGTGTGTTCCCATGTTGGAAGCAGAGCCCACACATTCCACATTCCAACTGGCTTTCTGGGTACACCTGTACGCAGGGGACCACAGCCAGCAAAGCTGAGGCCGCCAGGGGCACGCTAAGGGCAGGAGACAGGAGAAGCAAAGGATCAGACAGACATTAGAGGAGACGAGGCCAGAGTAAGCAAGAGGCAAAAATCCACTGCAACTCCAGGGCATGGGGGAAGTGGCAGCATAGGAGAAAGCCTGGAGCCCACAGAACTGGGGGGGGGGGGAGCAAGCAAATAGCTCTGCAGAGGGTGTGGGGACTCCAGACCCTGAGGTCCCCAGCCTCCAGTCTCTTCCATCCATGCTCACACGTGCACGATGCATGTGTACACACATGTGTGAGTTTGTGGCAGGGAACATGTGTGTCCTCAGCTCCCTCCCCTGAGAAGCTGCAGTTCCCACTAAATATAACCCCCTCCCCAGCCTGTGACTCACCCGGACCCCGCCTCCCCGGCCCCCACTTCCTGTCCCACCCCCCAACCCCCAGCTGCCTGCCACCCGCCCAAGCTCCCTCCACACACCAGGCATCCAGCTTGCCAGTCCCAGAGCCTCACAGCCAAGACCTAGGTATTCTGCATCCCACCAGGAGCTGGCCTGTGCTCCCCATCCAAGCGCTGCCCTTTCCGGCTCCAACCACGGGGACCCCCTCCGCCGGTCCTCACTGCTGCCAACCCTGCCCTCCTCCTCCAGCTCCTTTGCACCCTGGGAACCTGAAATCCAGGTGTCCTCCCCCACCTTGATGCCAAGTGACAGGGGTAAGGGGAACATGCCCCTCCATCTGCTCTTCTCCTTTCTCAACAAGGGGTGGATACAGTGTGGGAGGAGACAGGGATATTGAGCACCTGCCTGGGCCACCCCCAAATTCTGCACCACCCACCTGGTCCCCTCCTCAAATCCCCTCTCTCCCCAAAGCTCTCCTCCTCCACCTCCTCAGGGTCTGGCATCCTCCACTGCTGCAAGCCTCTCCCTCCCAAGGGAGCACCCCAAATCCTCACCTCACCTGGTCCATTCCCTCAGGTGATCCTGTGTCAGGCGCTAGCCCTCTGACAATTCCCAACTATCCCGCTCTATAGGATCAAACCCTGAATTCCCAGTTCCCCGTAATTGAGCGTACCCCCAAATGTATCCACCACGAGACGCTTGCTCTATAGGTTGAAGGCCCACCCCTTCTCTGCCAGCTGACACCCCCAGACCAGTCAGGCACTCACAGCCAATAACCGTCTACCCCCATGCCAAGAGCCCCTGAAATTGGACAAGACACCCAGAAGCCAGTTTGTCCCTCAGGAGGGAAGAGAACCCCCCCTCACACAGTCCACCTTCTAATGTACAAGAGCAGGACTCCCATGTGAGCCAGGTTTCTCCTTAAATAAGTCTCCCTCAAACATCATTGGTGAACCCCAAAACCCATCAGCCCCCCAAACCACAAAACAGCCCAAATTTTCCATTTCTCTACAGGTACAAAGAGATCACTACAGGGGGCACCTGTGGCCAAACCTAGCACGATCTCAGATGTGAACCCCCGAAGTAAATCATGACCCCCCTGTACACTCCCAGCCTCCAGCCCCAGATCAGGCCTGCCTAACCCCTCCCCACAAACTCATACCCTCCCCCCATTTGAGAGCCCCCCTATCGTGCTTACCTTGGTTGTCACTATACAGAGACAGTCCATGTTGGGGGGGCTGGCCGCGGCGGCGGGTAAGGGGCTCTGACTTCATCGGAGTTTCGTTCCTCCCCTCTGTGGGTTCTCACCCCTCCCCCCTCCGCACCCCACTTTTGCAGGGGGGGCCAGGATGGGGGGAGGGGTGAGAGGGGAAAGAGGGGGTTGGAGAAGGGAAGGGGAGGGGTGCGTGGGAGGGAGGGGAAGGGGGCCCTAGAAGGGGGTCCCCAGTGGAGGGGAGGGGGCCTGGGGAGCACACCCCGATTCTCAGGAGGGGCGGGGGCACCGGGGGCTGGCAGCCCCGGAGTTCGGGGGCTGGGGCATGAGCTGTGGTGGGGGAGGGGAACTGGATTTCAGGGAGCCCCGGGGTAGGGGGGGGGTCTTGCCTGCTGGCCAGGGGCTAGGGCCCGCGGCGGGGGAGTGGGGTGGGGGGGTAGGAGGCGGCAGCGGCCGAGGGAGCCGTGGAGCCGAGGAGGGAAGGGGAGAGAGGAGGAGAGAGGAAGCAGGGGGAGGGAGGGAGGGAGCGAGGAGCGAGGATGGAGGGGTGCCTTGGCAGAGTTAACTGCTTCGGTGCCGGCAGGAACCCGGATAATGGGAGAGGAGAGCAGAGCGGAGGCAGACAGGCCCCGAGGCAAAGATGGAGGCCTGGCCAGGCACCAGCGCCAGAGATCAGGAGGCCTCCTGGGTCTCAGGAGAGGAAGCACCCGCTGTGGGGCTGGCAGTACCCATGCTAGTTGCAGTGCTGGCTGGCGGGAGGGGGGGGTTTGGGGGGGCAGGCAGGGGGGACTCCGGGGGGGGGCAGCTTTCCCTCAGGCTGCACAGGAGGAATGATTAGAAGTAATTCTGTGCTGGACTCCTTATGCCCGAAATTGGGGCCAAGGGAGGAGGGGGGCGGGGAAGCAGAAGGGGAAAGGGACCAACAGGACCGAGGAGTCTGGGATTCTCTGCACCCCGGGCTCAGAAGTCTGTCTTCAAGGCCCCCAAGTGTGGGGCGGCAGCTGGGCCCCTGCCCTGCCTGCCCCTCTGGGGAGGTGCCCCACCTCACCCCCTTACCTGGCTCTCCGAGATGGAAGCCTCATAATAGTCCAGGATATCTGTCACCAGAATACAGCTGAGTTACCCTCCCCCACCCCACCTGGGGGGGCTCCCCTGCCCTGACTGCTGCTGGCACCCCAGGGCCTCCTGGCTGCCAACCCAACAGTCCCCCAAGTGTGTTCACTGCCCTGGCAGGCCCAGGCCAGCTCTTTGCACCCCAGCCTCCCCAGAGAATCAGGGCTACTCACCCAGCAGGGCCTGGAAGAGGTCACTGTGCAGAACAGCCAAGAGAGGGGGCGCCCATCGCAACAGTGGGGGGGCCAGGAGCCAGAGGGCTGACCGGGGAGCTGGTGAAATGCAAGTGAGGGAGGAATGGGACAGGGAAGAGACCCATGGACCAAGGCGCGGCTCACTCGCCTCCCCTAGCCTGTCCCCTCTCCCTGGGCTTAAGTGGGGTGGGGAAGGATCAGCACGAGGGTCCTCAAGTCCCAGCCCCACTCGGCTCCGCCCCCAGGCCTTTCCTCCACAGGACTCTCCAGTTTCACCTCTGGGTCTCTCGGACATCTCTTCTCTCTGATTTTAATCTCTCTAATCCCCAGGGTTGGAGCTGAGCTGCCTCCCCACCAGGTTCCAGCCTTTAGCCTTTAGCCACCGAAGTGGGCAGTCCTGTCCTAACCCCCTGGGTCGCCTGGCACAATGGTCTCTCTTCCCAAAGCCAGGGGTGAGTTTGCTGCACTTTCCAGAGGGACTGGGCACTGGGGACGGGGGTGGGGGTGGGGGGTGTCCCCAAGGAGGCTCCTGCAGCCCCAGCCCAGGCCTCTCCCCACTGGGTGTGTCCGCAGGGCAGGGGTATACATGACCTATACATGACCTGGGACTCCTTGACCCAAGGCTAGGGAAGTAGGTGTGTGTGGCGAGAGTGGGCGGCAGGAGAGTCCCTACAGTTCCACTCCCCCTGGGAAGAGTCCAGGATGTCACACAGTCTCAGGAGGAAACACGGGCAGAGAAAGAGACACCTGCTGGGGAAGGTCTCCAGCGCCCCGATGGGGAGGCAGTGAATTTGCAGAGGGGAAGGGAGGGGAGGGCCCTACGGTGAGAATTCAGGTGTTTCTTAAAGTTAATGACACCTCAGGTCTCAGGAGAATATGCCTGGGCCGCCCCACGCCACCATGTCCCTCCCTCTGTGTTGATGGAGATGGGTTTCACAAGGGACTCCATAGAGTCGTCTGCCCCTGCTTCTGCCGTCTTACATTTTTTTTCTCCCACCTCTCCCTTCCAGCTCCACCGGGGAAGTCCTCCTGTTGGCCCACCCTCCATCCCTCCGGCTGCAAAAGCCTGAGCTCCTCCTCCTTCCGCCCCAGCCTATCCCATCGCCCCTTCCGAGGGCTACACTCGAGTTCGGCCTGGTGGGACGAAGGCGTTTGGGAGAGACGGGAACGTCTGGAGATAGCCCTAGGTTAACCAGAATGCAGGGGCGGGGGAACTACATCCGGAACTACATCTCCCAGCATGCGCTGGCGGCCGGAAGCCCAGCCCCCCCCGGTGCATTGTGGACGATGAGTCAAGACCGGACCAGGGCAGCCAGACTTTGGCAGACGGGTGGACGGCGCTAGATCTGCGCTCGGGTCCGCGGCGGCCGGAGTGGTTGGGAGATGCAGGCGGCACGGATGACCCCGAGCGTGGGGCGGCAGCTGCGGAGGCTGGGGGTCGGAAGGTGCGAGTCAGACAGGAGGGCAGGGCCGGGGTGGCAGCGGGACCGGGGACCCGGACTGAGCCCCCGCTCCCCACAGCTCGTGGCCCAGCACGCTCCTGGGGCAGCCCCCGCCCGGTCCGGCCCGCCGACCCTATGCCAGTGGGGCCGCTCAGGTGAGTGACGGCGGCCCGGGGCGCGCGGAGCGGGAGGGGGAGTCCGCCTCGGTTCCCCCTTCCCTGCCGCCGGCAGGGGTCTCCCTCTCCGTCTCGGACACCTGGCGCCCGCGGTGGCGCCGAAAGTAGGGGAAAGGGCAGGCCAGGGTGCCCTGATGATGGAAGTAGGGGAAAGGTCGCTGCGTCCGCGTCCGCCTCCGCCTGCACCCAGAGCTTCCCCTGGGGTCTCCAGCCCCTCGGGAGCCCCTTACCGGGCCTCGCTAACTGTCCCTTTCCCCAGGCGGTTCTGGAGAAGTCAGATTCCCAGTCCTCTGAGGCTCCGACCAGGGAGAAGCAGGCCAAGGCGGTACGTGGCCTCCATACCGGGAGGACCTAGGCCAGGGGCTCACCCACTGCAGCAGACAGCTCGCTGAAACCCCCTTCTCCCTGCGCAGGAATCCAAGTCCTTTGCTGCGGGGATGTTCAAGGGTCAGCTCACCACCGATCAGGTGTTCCCTTACCCATCTGGTAAGTAGTCGTCGGGGTGGGGCAGGGCAGGGCCTCTCCACTTCCCCAGTGACCTGACCAGCCTGTCCTCCCCCACAGTACTCAGTGAGGAGCAGACCCAGTTTCTCAAAGAACTGGTGGGGCCTGTGTCCCGTTTCTTTGAGGTGAGGAAGGACTGGGGTGGGGGAACAGAGGGCTTCGGTCCCTGATGGGATGGCAGAGGTGTTCAGCAGCCTAAAAAGCCTGGATGCGACATCCTGTGCCTTCTCCAGGAAGTGAACGATCCTGCCAAGAATGACACGTTGGAGAAGGTGGAGGAGACCACCCTGCAAGGCCTCAAGGAGCTGGGGGCCTTTGGTCTGCAAGTACCCAGCGAGCTGGGTGGTGTGGGCCTCTGCAACACCCAGGTGAGGGAGCCCTGGTCACTGCCGGCATCGCAGGCTATTCCAACATTGCTGATTAAGCGCCTTCCTCATGGGACCTAGTGTTTAGGTTTGTCAATTAAGGGGGGGTCTGTGTGATGTTGACTGTGCCAATATGTACATCTTTCAAAACAAAAAACATGGCTCTGTTCCCAGTACATAACACCTTTCCCAACAAAATACCAAACTATATGATATCCCTCCGGGCCACAGAATTCACCCAGGCTCACATGCCCTAATGGTAGATGGGAAGCCTCCAAACCAGGGTCCCACTCTACCATGGGAACATTCTCTCCAGTCACTATGTAGGGATGCCCCTATTTGGCCCTGTCAAGACCCCTCCCCCCACACACACAGTTAACCCGACACTGCTTTTCCCCCCAGTACGCCCGCTTGGTGGAGATTGTGGGCACACATGACCTTGGTGTGGGCATCACCCTGGGAGCCCATCAGAGCATCGGCTTCAAAGGCATCCTGCTCTTTGGCACAAAGGCCCAGAAAGAAAAATACCTCCCCAAACTGGCATCTGGTGAGGCGGCTCTTGGAGCCCCAGCAACTGGGGGTGTCCCGGGCTGGGTACAGATGCCACCACACAGGTGGGTGGCTCAGTACATGGGGGTTCTGGGAAGGAGTGAAGCTGAGCGTTTCCAGGAGCACTGAGGGAACGGCTGCAGGCAGGGTGCAGACAGCGAGGGGCCTCTGCCTATCAGCACCCAGTTTAAAGGCTCTCATCCACAGGGGAGAGCATAGCTGCTTTCTGTCTAACGGAGCCCTCCAGTGGGTCAGATGCAGCCTCCATCCGATCATCAGCTGTGCCCAGCCCCTGTGGAAAATACTATACCCTCAATGGAAGCAAGATCTGGATCAGGCAATCCCTCTACCCCCCCCCCCCCATACCACCCTGTCCTCCTCCTCCACCTCTTCCTAACTTCAGGTCCCCCCTGCTCTGTCTCCCGCACCCTGATAGCCCCTCGTTTTTCCATAGTAATGGGGGCCTGGCAGATGTCTTCACGGTCTTTGCCAAGACACCAGTTACAGATGCAGCCACGGGGGCTGTGAAGGAGAAGATCACAGCTTTTGTGGTGGAGAGGAGCTTTGGAGGTGTTACCCAGTGAGTGGGTTTGGGGAGGAAGCAAGCAGTGGAGCCAAGTGGGGGCAGCACTGAAGTCCAGGGCAGACGGTGTTACAGGTCACCCTGGGGATGCGTGCAAAACCCCAAGCAGCTGGATGGCTTGTTCGCTTTGGGATTAAACTGCATGGAACTAACATAAAGCTTTAGCTCCCACAAGCAGTGAGCCCAACATACAGTAGGACAGAAAACCAGGCATCTACCCTGTGAGCATGGAAGCCTGTTGCCTGCACCCTCTCCTATGCTGGCAGCTGCGATTCCTCCCTGGCTCCTAAGAAAGGTACCCCCCCCCCACCCCACCCTTGGCTACCTGTTGAGCACACCTCTGCTTCCCTGTCCTGCCCCGTCACAGCGGGCCCCCTGAGAAGAAGATGGGCATCAAAGCCTCCAACACGGCAGAGGTGTACTTTGACAGTGTGCGGGTGCCAGCAGAGAACGTGCTTGGGGAGGTGGGGAGTGGCTTCAAGGTCGCCATGCACATCCTCAACAACGGAAGGTTCGGCATGGCCGCAGCCCTTGCAGGCACCATGAGGGGCATCATTGCAAAGGCGGTAAGCATCTTCCCTTCCCCTGGCACCCAGCTCTCTGTGGGCCCATCCCTCTCAGCCCTGCCCCTTGGGGGGGGGGGGCTACAGAACCACAACGCAACACATGTGCCCTCTTCCAGGTGGATCATGCTGCTAATCGTACCCAGTTTGGGGAGAAAATTCACAACTTTGGGCTGATTCAAGAGAAGCTGGCCCGGATGGCGATGCTGCAGTATGTGACTGAGGTAAGGCTCTCCTCCCCTGCCCACCCCTCCCTGCCGTCTCCCCCGGTGGTTGGACTACAACCCCCAGCAGCACCTGGGGCAGTGGGTCTCCAGCTCCACACCAATGCCCTAGGGGATGCGGGGGGGCGCAGTCAGCTCGGGAAGCTGTGCCGATCTCCCAGACCCACTCAAACTTTATTCCACTTGCCCCCCACCCTTACTTCTTCACCCCTTTCAAACAAGTCACATGGCTACAAGCCCCCGCTGAACCATCTCCGGGGACCAGATATTTCACCAAGCCCAACAGGTGGAGCTAGAAGGTGAAGGCGAGGGGAGCTACGGCAGACTTGTTCCTGGGGGCTCTGAGCCATCAGGGCCAGTCTGATGCTGTCCTTTTCCTTCCTGTGTCCCCACCATGCGATCTCAGTCCATGGCTTACATGGTGAGCGCCAACATGGACCAGGGATCCACAGACTTCCAGATTGAGGCTGCCATCAGTAAAATCTTTGGCTCGGTGAGTTCTGGGCCTACAGGGCGGGAGAGCCCAGTGTGGAGCTTGGTTCCAGGACCCGTCTCACATGGTTCTCCGTCCCCAGGAGGCAGCCTGGAAGGTGACCGATGAGTGCATCCAGATATTGGGCGGCATGGGCTTCATGAAGGTACCAGGTGGCTCTCTGCCTGGGGTGGCCACGGTGGGGATGGCAGGGGCGAGTGGGCTTTTAGGGACGTGTGCTCTGGCTTCCCCCCACGGCAGGAGCCTGGAGTGGAGCGTGTTCTCCGAGATCTTCGCATTTTCCGGATCTTTGAGGGGACAAACGACATCCTCCGGCTGTTTGTGGCTCTGCAGGGCTGTATGGTAAGAGGAAACTGGGGCCCAGGTGGGGACAAAAGCACGCCCTGACGGTTGGGCCCTCTTCCCACACAGGACAAAGGAAAGGAACTTTCTGGACTGGGCAATGCCCTCAAGAATCCCTTCGGGAATGCTGGTCTCCTGCTAGGAGAGGCAGGCAAACAGCTGAGGAGGTAAGCTCTGAGCCCAGGGTGGGGCAGGGTGGGCTGGGGCAGGGTGCAGCCACTAACCAGTCACTCTCCCCCTTCTGTGAAGGCGGGCAGGGCTGGGCAGCGGCCTGAGTCTCAGCGGCATCATCCACCAGGAGCTGAACCGGAGCGGCGAGCTGGTAAGCCAGCAGGTGGGCGGCCAGCAGCCTGCATCGGGCAGGGGCTGGTGCGGCTGGGCCACCTGAGCCCTGGGCGCCTGCCCTCTTTGTGCAGACTGTGCAGGCTCTGGAGCAGTTTGCCACTGTGGTGGAAGCCAAGCTGATAAAACACAAGAAGGGGATTGTCAGTGAGTGAGCCCTACCCCATCCCCACCCGGCTTCCATTCCTTCCCTCCTTCCCTTCCCGGCTGTCACCATCCCAACCCATCCCATCTACCTGACAGATGAACAGTTCGTGCTGCAGCGCCTAGCAGACAGTGCTATTGACCTCTACGCCATGGTGGTAGTTCTGTCCAGGTGAGGCAGCAGCGTGGAAGGTGGCCGGGGGGGGGGGGTGGGGTGGCGGGGGGTGGGGGGAGTTCCCAGGCCAGGCTCAGGGAGGTTCATGTTCCCTTCCTGCCTCGCACCAGGGCCTCCAGATCCCTGAGTGAGGGCCACCCTACAGCCCAGCATGAGAAGATGCTCTGTGACAGCTGGTGTATCGAGGTGAGGTTTGGGGTTACCCAGGGCAGGTATGCGGCTCAGGGCAGGCGTGCGCCAGCCTGAACACCTCCTTCTCTGTCCCCAGGCCGCAGCCCGGGTCCGGGAGACCATGGCCGCTCTGCAGTCTGACCGGCAGCAACAGGAGCTCTTCCGGAACTTCAAAAGCATCTCTAAGGCCTTGGTAGAGCGAGGTGGCATGGTCACCAGCAACCCCCTCGGCTTCTGAGTGCTCCCCACTGGGGCCTGGCCAGGCCTGTACCTTCTATCTCCAGCCCAGCCTGGCCCCGATTCTGCCTTAAAGAGGCCCTGGCCCCGGGGCGCTGCTGCTCTCGGAGGCCCACTTACAGCCTCTCAAGTAAAGGTTCTCACAAGCCACACTCTGCTCTCCTCTCGTCTTTCCCTCGCTGCCTGCCTCCCTCCCAAAGAAAGGAGCCAGAGGCGGGGGGAGTTTGCCCCTATTGCTTTATTTGGTTTTATACAAGTGACTAAATAAATAGAGTAACAAAAGCAGCTACGTGGGCCCCCAAGACCAAACACCCCAGCTTCCTCTGACTGCCGGCTAGGGTGCCCAGCCCCTTCCTCCTCCCAAGGTACCACTGACCACCCCCCACCCCGCGCAGGGCACAACTGACAGGGCAAACAGAGTGGGAGATCACATTCAGGGGCTAGAAGAAAGGGCCCAGGAGACAAAGATTCTTCATATAAAAGTGGAAATATCTACTAAAAAAATAGTCCAAAAAATGTATGAAAGTCTATTTCAAACCCCCCAGAAGTCTTACAAAAACGGTAAAGCTAAAAATAACCAAGGTCCCTTGTACACCCCCGAGGAAAAGGGGAGGAACCAGGCACTGCTGGTGAGAGTCACAGTGGCAAAGACCCCAGCGGGTGGCTAAGCCCAGGCCCTAGAGGCGTGATGGGCAGGTGACCGATGAGACACCCAGTCATAGGACAGAAGCACCAAGGGCGGACTGGATGGGCCGAGGGAGGAAACTCAACGCGGCCCCGCTGCGCGCCCTACATAACATCCACAAAGAACTCACTGGGGTTGCCCATGGCCATGTGGAAGCTTTGGCGGCTAGCTGTCAGTTCTGGGGGCACAGAGCCCAGGTCTCTGACAGGAGGGGCCCCTGGGGGCTGCACTGCTGGTGGGACAGGGGGTGGAGGGGGGGGCATCATGACCACCATCATAGGATTATAGGGGAGGGCCATCCCCGGGGGTGGCCCATAGGGATGGAGCCCAGGGTGGGCTCGGAGATTGGGGACACCCCCTGACGAGCCTCTGGAAGGGGGAGGGCCCCCATCACCAGCCCCACCCGGCTCCCCGCCCCGCCGAAGGCTGCCCCCACGGCTGGAGGGCTCAGACTCACTGCCGCTGCCGGACTTGGACTCAGGGGCCCTTTCCTCGGGCCTCCCTGTACGGCCTGCCCCCCCATCGCTTCGTGTTGACCCACTGCTCCGGCTCCCTGTGAAGGTGGAGGGGATGGAGCCGCCTGAGCCCTGGCCCAGTGTCCCTCGGCCTTCCCAGTCCCCTGGGCTGTCCCCACCACCAGCGCTACCCGCTGTCAGACCATGACTTACCCTCGCTGTGCTGGCTGCTGGCACTGCCGCCACCATAGGTGTAGGATGACAGCTCGTGGTAGGGGGGCGGCTGCGGGCTGTATGGGTGTGGAGTTGGGTACTGGTAGGAGAAGGTGGGCAGCAGAGGCCAGGGGGTCGCCCCAGGCAGAGGAGCCAAGGTGTCCTGGTCTGAAGCCCCACTGGAGCCATCGTTGTCATTCAGAGACAGGTTGACCAGGTCTGGAAAGCAAGAGAGGAGATGGAGAGTCGCTGCTTCAAGAGGCTGGGATGTCAGGCATCGCAGAGAAGCTGATTCCCTGAACCATGCATGATGGAGGTGAAGACAAGGGCCTCTGACAGGACACTCCTCCTGTACCACTGCCATTGCTCCCAGGGCCACAAGTACCCCATGCTCTCGTGAAACTCCAGAGAAGACAGCACCCCCCCTCTGCCCGGGTACCCCCAGCCCCGCACCCAGGGCCAGCCTGGCCACAAAACACAGGAGGATGTTGTTGGCCAGGGCAGGTCCCAACGCAGGACACACACTGCTTAACAGTGGCCCTGGCTGGCTACTGGAGGTGGAACAAGGCAGCGGGGACACACAGACTCACAGCTCTCACAGCCGCCACTGAGGTCTCCGAAGACGTAATAGCACTGCTCGGAAAACGTGATCTTGTTCACAGTGTGGCGGATGAGGCCCGCCTTGAGCAGCCCGCTGGCATACTTGCGGGCCTCCCGCCGCTCAGGAAAGCCCTCCACGTGATGGTAGAGCCAGTCGACCACGTCCGAGCCTGAGATCAGAGAGCACTCAGGTTCTCCTCTCCAGCTCCTGCCTCACCCCTGCCCACCACTGCCACCTCATCTTCATGCCACCTGCCTGGGGCCCACCCATACCCAGAAAGGCGTTAGGGATGGTGATCTTGAGCCACATGCGGTCTCGAACTTCCAGTCCAGACTCCGGAGCTGCCATGGCCTTGGTGACAGATGCCATGTCCGTATGGATGGACAGACCCCGGCCCTCACAGCCTATCGGAGAAGAAATAAGGAGTAGAGATGGGGCCACACACTGCTGAAAGGCCTCCCAGGGAGGGGAGGGTGAGGTAGGCTGGGGGCTCACCCTCGGGCAGAGAAGACCCGGATGTCATGGTGCTCATGGAAGAGGAGCCCGGGTAGGTGGGGAAGGTGCCAGTCAGTGCAGCCGAGTGAGACACCCAGGCAGCTGGGTCGATCGGCTGGATGGGCTCATCTGGGACAGAGAAGGTCCCCACAATGATCGTTTCCCTGCCACTCCCCAACTGAGACCCCCGACCCCCATCCCACCTCTGCCCTGACCCTCCTCCACCCCTTCAGCACTCACTTCGAGGAAGAGTGAAATAGGCCTGGGGAGACGGATCCCAGCACTTGGCCACAGTCAGCACAATGGGGCTGTGGGGACGGGGAGAAGCAGTCAGGCAGGGGAGGGGGGGATGGGGTGAGGCTTTGGAAGGGTGGAGGATGGACAGAGACACAGACGGACCAGGCTGGAGAGCTGAGCCTGGAGGCATCAGTGAAGGTGACCCACCGACACAGACAACACTAGAAATGAGGCTGAAACACAGAACCACACACACTCTATGTATGGGTCCATGCAGAGCCAGTCCAAGTCAGAGAAGCTGAGCCCGCTGATCGAGGATGGGGACGGACACATGCACATGGACACACACACAAGGGGAGGGGAGACAAAGCAGTGCAGTGGTGACAGATGACAAAGGACGCCAGGGCAGTGCTCCCTGCCAGGGAGACTGGGGAGGGGACTGCAGACTCTGGAGCACAACCCCCCAGCTCACGATCAGGTGGGGGTCATGCGGGCCATCCTCTGCCCCACGGTGATGTCACGTTATGGCTCAGCTCCTCTGGACATGCACCACCACGCCCATGCTAAGGGTGAAGCCACGGGCACCAGTAGAGCAGACGAGAGGTGGCTCACCCCGGCTTGTGCACGATGTCCCGCAGCACCCGCACTGCATCATCGTTGCTCATGTTCTCGAAATTCATGTCGTTGACCTGGAAGCCAGGTTGGCAGGTGAGTGTGGGTGAGAGCTGGTGAGACGCATCTGCCCCCCAGATCCCCCACAGGGCACCTGCAGCAGCATGTCACCCGGCTCGATGCGCCCATCGGCTGCCACCGCACCGCCCTTCATGATGGAGCCAATGTAGATGCCGCCGTCGCCCCGCTCGTTGCTCTGGCCCACAATGGAGATGCCCAGGAAGTTGTACTTCTCTGCAGAGCAGGCGCCCATGACGAGGAAGCCAGCCAGGGTTCCCCGGGGCCCCCCCCCGGACCCCCAACTGGGGCCCCCTCATACCCATGTTGAGTGTGACCGTGATGATGTTGAGAGACATGGTGGAGTCAGTGACGCTGCTGAAGGACGACGCCTAGTGGGGAGACAGGGAAGGCTTGGGTTGCCTCCAATGACCCCAGATTCTCACTTTCTGGGCCCACATACCCCTGAGACCAAGACCCCCTACTCCTACAAGATGTGGCCATCCCGTGAGCTCCCCTCACCCTCTCCAGGCGGGGTGGCCGCTGTTTCCTCCGCCGCCGGTGGCGCTTGAGGAGGCGAGAGGCACTGCTCTGCTCCGTGGAGCTGCTGAATCTGTCCGGAGGAGAGGTAGGGGAGTGCTGGCTGGCAGAGCAGGTGGGGGGGGGGGGGAGGCAGAGACCAGCTTGGGCCTGGAGGACATCAGCCGGTGGAGCTGGGAAGTGCAGGGCTGGGTGCCACACCTGCTCATGGTGTCATCCTCATCGGAGTCCCCCAGGCTAGTGCTCTCCAGCTCGCTGGTCATAAGGGTTGAGGAGCTCTCATACCCGGCCAGGTGGCGCTCCAGCCTCGAGGGTCCACCAGGCCTGTGGCCCCCTGCTGTGAAAAACCAGAACCGTCGGGGACCTGACCTCAGGCTGCCTCCCCCATCACAAGGGGGCCTGAGCCCAGCCCCCAGCTCCTGGGCTCCTGGGCCCCCCTCACCACCGTGCTCACTGCTGTCTCTCCTACGAGGCCGTTCCCGCCGCAGGGACACCACCGACTCGGTTTCCGTCTCAGGCTCCAGGTTCTCCCGGCTGCTGGACACGTTAGGGCTGGGTGGATAGAGATGGCATGCAACCCCGTCAGGGGGACGGGGCTCCGTGTCCTCAACCTCCCCCTGCCCAGGGGCTGGGGTCTCCTCCTTGCCTCCCTCCCCCGGACTAAAGAATCCCAGAGACTCACTGGAAGGACGGAGGCCTAGAGTCCCCGATGCCGCTGGTCCTCTCCGGTGGCAGGGGGGGTAGCGGTGGGGGGGGCGGTGCCAGCTCTGCCCGGGGCTCGTGGGCTGGGGGAGCCATCTCGGGTTGGGGGTTCTCTGACGACACCAGCTGGAAAGATGCAATGACAAAAACTGACTCAAACAAGGAGGGAGGCATCCGAGGTGGGAAGACAGGGAGAAGACAGGGTCTGAGCAAGCACGTGGCCTGCAAAAAACACAGGGAAAGCAGGAGGGAGCGGTAGATGCTCCAGAAGGCTGAGGAGCTACAGCTGGCTCCCCAAGCAGGTGGAGTGGTGAGGACCCAGACTGACAGGACCCTGGCGATGCGGGATGGACAGGGCTGCTTACCCAGGACACCACCCTCCCGTTGAAGCAGGGAAGGTGGGCGTTGTCATCTGAAATCTCCTCCTTCACCACCCTGCCAGGAGGGACAACACAAGAACCAGTGAGATCGGCCTAGCGCCCCCCACATGCACCCCGACTCGAGGCTTCTCATCTTCGTCCAGCTCGAGGACGATGACTTTCGTGCAGCCCGGCCAGGCCCTCTTCCCCAACACCGAGACACTTCACTCTCATGCCCCAGGAGTCTCCAAATTCACTCACCCCCTTTCCTTCCTCCTCCTCCTCCTCTCCCCAGCTCATCCTCGGCTTTCAATGCTGGTCCAAAGATTTCCCAGAGTCTGTGTCAAACCTCATTCTCTAATCTCAACGACCGTCGCACTCCCTCAGGTGACCCCAGCTGCCCCAAAGATCTCTAACCTTTGGGGTCTCTAACAGCCCAGAATGACCCCAAACCTCCCTGAGCCCTACCCCGCTCCTCAAGGCGCCGTCCCCAAACCCTCTGAAGTCTCTATTCTCATGCTTTCTTGGTTTTCTCTAAGTCACGTCCAAAGCCCTAGCCCAACATGCTACCTTTCCCCCATGAAAATATACCCATGAGACCCAAGGATGAGACCTCCTCGCTAGGCTGAGCACTCCCAAGGAGAGGTGAAGCCCACCTTCCCCTTCCCCCGGGGCTCATCTGGCACAAAATTCTACACTGAGCAACCTGTTCTGCCTGACGGACCTCAAAGCCTAGCCTTGGGGTCATTCCTCCCCTGGGTTCCTTGGGATGGACAGGACTTTGCCCCTTCTTCTCAACCACCATGTGGGATCACCACAGCCTATTCTGTTCAACACCGCATCCTGGTCACACAGCAAAGACCCTGATGGTGGTGAGGTGAATGTTAATAAATATCTGTTGAATACTGTTAACGAGTATACTTGTTGAACAAGTATCTCATGAATAAACACGAACTGTGAGACTCTGAGCATTGAACAGAAAATCTCTCTCATACTCTCACATCCTCACCTCCAAATTAGGACAGCCTGTCTGATTAACCCTTTACCCTAATATGGTTCTAGGAGCCTGGATGCGTGACAACTTAATCCCACTTGTTATCGATAGGGCCACTCAGCCCAATCCCTACCACTGCTCTGTCTCGATATAACGCTGGATTCTTAGAGATGTAACCCAGTCTTGGCGGAGCCAAGCCCGGCAAATGATTCCACTCTCTATCACCATAACCCCATTTACAGATTAGCTGAGCTCAACGCTAGCGATCATCACAACTCGCAAAAAAATTACTGTGCATCACTTACCTATACGAAGTTTCTTCCACCAACTGTGTCTATCTCCTGGGTCACATCATTGCTAACAAACAGGAATTTCGATCTAAATCAAAGGTAACTCCCAACACAGTCCCACCTTCCTCACGTTCAACGGTCTTTCTCAGTAGAAGCCAGTCCATTCAGCTATCCCAGAACATGAGCTGTCTCAGGCCAATCCACCCTGCCTTCAAGAGCTGAGGCTGGCTACCTGGAGAGCTCAGCCTCAAAAACCATAAGCAAATTTATTATTAAGAATCTAAGTCTGGCCCAGAATGACCCCAAACACTCCAGAATAGCCATATTGGGCTATTTTAGCAATGACCTACAACGTCTCCACACGCAGCCGTCCATACCAATACAGACCAGATTATCCCAATACAGCTGTCTGCACTGGCATAGCCTCAAAAACCCTGTCTGCCTCTCTACAGAGCGTCCCCATGAAACACTTGACCCCAACAGAAACTTAAGATCAACCAACACAACCTAGAAGAGACAGAACAGCAGAAATTCTTCCGAGAGAGCCTGGTAATCTGCTCCAAAGCAGCCTAGAACATCCCAACACACCCTTTTCTGCACCAGAACAGGCCAGATGTCCCCAAACAATCTTATCTGCTCTAGGATGGTCTGGAATGCCCTAAAGCACCCCAACACGGCCCAATCATCGAGATTCCACAATACTGCCCGTGGGCTGCAGGTCTGCTCGGAAGGCATCGGATTACCCAGAATAACTCCCAAATAAACCATTGTGCCCCATTCTATTCCAGAACAGCCTAATCTTTCCTGATCTGGTTCGGCACGGCCCGGTGTGTCGTCCTGGAGCTCCGTGCGCCCCGATTTGTCCAAGCATAACCTTACCCAACCTGGGATGCCCAATCTAACCCCCGCATAATGCCCTGTCCAGCACTCCAGCCCAGGAAAACCCAGCGTGGCCTAAGGCCGACCTGTGCCCCTCAGCAGTGGCCGATCCACCGCCGCGCAGCCCCCACCGGTTCCAGCCTAGGCCTCGCGCTCACCCGAAATCCTGATCCATAGACTTGAAAAAGTACTTAGCGCCCGCGGGCCGCTGCAGGACGCTCTTGAAGTCACCGAGGGTGATGCGTTCGGCCGGAACAGGGATCTTCACCAGGTAGGGAGTCTCCTCCTCATCCAGGTGGTAAATCACCTTCGTCTCCCCGACGCCGCCGCCCCCCGCGCCGCTGCCCGCCATGGTCTCGCCCGCGCGCTCCCGGGTCCCGCCGCCCACCCAACCCGGCGAAGTGCCCCCACCGCGCCTGCGCACACCCGCACCCCGCCGCGCGAGCGCGGACACGATCGGCCGGGCGCCGGAAAGGCGCGGAGGGAAGGCGAAGGGGATCAGCGGGGTGGCGGCCGACGGAAGGGAAGGGGGCGGGCCGGAGGGCTCAACCCGATGCCGCAGACTCGGCCGCCGTCGCCGCCGCCACCGCGCGCCACCGCCGCCGACGTCGCGGGCGCCCTGCGGCACCCCGCCCACCTCTCCCCATGTCACGTGGCCCGCGGCGGCCCGCCCTCCGTCACGTGACTCCTCCGACCACGTGACCTACAGGCCCCGCCCAGTGCCATCGCCACGTGATCGTTGCTTTCAGCAACGGTCTCCTAGCCCTCGACGGCCCCGCCCCCAAATGTGTCCCCACCCGCGTCCTCTGAGCACCCCGGCGGAGGCCGGCACTGGCCTTCGGGGGGCCTGGCCACTGGTACCCATCCCGTTTGGCCCCACTCGGGCGGAGAGCTCCAAACAACGTTGATTCCCTGGAGCGTGCGTGTTGGGAGATAGGATGGGGGTCCTGGGCTGGGGTGCCCGGTGGAAGCAAGCTGACTGAGGGCCAGGCTGGGGGCGGGGGTCTGGGGAGCTGGGGGGTGGGGGCGCCCAGAGCCGGGTGGTTTTCTGCTCTGGAGGTGGGCTTCAGCCCCCCCCACCCCCCCACACCTTCTGCTTTTCCACCGCGCCCCCACCCAAGCAGGACAGTCAGGGAGGGCTATAAACACAAAAGAGCCCACTCTGCTTTATTTACAATACGCAGGCTGTCTGTACAAACAGCTGGCCAATATTATTAAAAACAAAAGAGGTGAGCGAACATATCGTCACCTGTTTTCCTTCCTCCCTTGGCCAGACCCTGGTTGGTACTCCACCTCCGAGCTGCCCTGCCCAAAAGGGGAAGTCCAAAATTAAAAATACAACCGGTGTAGAATAAATGGGGAGATAAAAGAAAAGATGAAGAAGGGGAGTGCTCTATTTACACTAGAGTTTTATAGCCAGCTGTCCCATTCCACCCCAATTCCAACCCTGGCCCAGAAAGCGAAGGGTGGCAGGTCTAGGGGACAGAAATTATGTGTCTAGGGACCAGCCTCTCACCCCCAACTGCAGCAGGTCCATATTCAAGTCCACAAGGAGGGAAGGAAAGATAAGGTTGGAAGGTGAGACACTCCTTTCCAAACCAGCCTCCAGTGGGAATTCCTGCCTCGAGTGGGACAATACCCAAGCTCCAGGGGGACGGGCCGAAGACCCGGAGGCTCAGCTCCCAAGTCATGCTGTCACAGGGAGTCCCAGCCTAGGCACGGCGATGTCAGGGCTCTCCAGACTTGGGAGTACCCCCTAACCGCCGGGCCTCTGGCCGCAGTTCCTTGCATTTCTGGCAGTAAAAGAAGTCAGGGACGTTGGTCTTCTTGATCTTAGCACAAGAGAGGTGGATCCACGTCCCACACAGGCTGCACTCAATCATGGGCCGCCCTGCAAAGGGCTTTCGGCAGTAGCATGTGATCAGGTCCCATGAGTCATCACCTGGGGAGAGAAGGTTTGCTTGGTGTTGAGTTGTCTGCAACAGCCCCAGGCCCACCCTCCAAGCCAAGCCTGGGTGGCCCCAAACCTCACCTGATTCTACCATGATGTCCTCATCCATGACCCGCATTTCGCCTTCACTGGAGCTGGCATCACCATCCTGGCTCGTTTCAGTGCTGCCCACTTCCTTGCTTTCGCCGTCGGTGGGAGGGGCTCCTTCGGGGTGCACTGTGGCTGGAGGCCTAGAAGCCTCAGGGGGTGTTGGCAGCACGGGGGCTGGGGCTTCCCCCCCTACCATGGCTACCATGTCTTCCTCTTCTTCCTCTTCCTCCTCTTCCTCCTCCTCTTCAGAGTCTGTGTCACTGGGGGGTGCCCGGGGAGGCCCAGGAGGTGGGAGTCTATCTCCTCGGTCTGCCTTTTTCAACTTCCGTTTCTTGCTCTTCTTAATTCGAGACCTCTTTTCCCCGTCCCCAGGAGCTGGCCGAGGCCTCCTAAGCACCCCAAAGCCAGCCCCCCCTCCTGGCCCCAACTTTCGGTTCTTCCGGTCCTTCTTTCGAGGGGGCTGTGAGAGGTCTCCCTGGGCAAGGGGTACTGGGGTGAGAGCAGCAGGGGGTCGGGAGGCGTGTGTCAGGGAGGTGGGGGACAGTGGGGACGCCACTTTGGGACCATCTAGATCAAAGAGAGAGTCCTTGAGCTTCATCTTCTCGAGCAGAGTTGCACTGTCAGGGGCCTGCAGACGAGAGAAAGTGGACCTTGGGGGTCCTGGCTGAGTGGGACCCCCCTGAGCTGCCCTCCTCTTGGATGACTTTGCTTTCTTCACAAACGTCTGGATGGTTCGGAGATCTGAAGGGGCTGAGTCCCAGCCATCACTGTCTGCTGCACTCTCACCGCGCAATGGAGAGCTGGAGCCAGAGGCTGGCCAGTCACTTTCCTTGAAGGGGGTGGCAGGGAGATCAGCGTCAGCAAGCCGCCCAGTGGCATCTCATCCCATCTACAAACCCAGCTTAAAAACCAGGGTCAAGACTGACCCCAAAATATCCTGCCCAAGCCACCCAAGATCACTATACTCATAATTGTCCCCCCCCCCCAATTCCCCTTAGCATCTCCTCTTGGCAATGTCTACGTTACCTCTGCCCTCACATCCTGGCTGTCTCCCCAGTACCCCCTGCCTGACAGCACTGTCTCCCTAGACCAGAGCCCTCTTTCTTTACCGGCTTTCCTAAAGTCCCATTTGTGAACCACTTTCAGCTTTCTCAAAGGCATGAAAAGGCTCTTCCATGATCACGCCCTATCCCTAGACCATTCACTGCTACTCAACCTACCTAATTAATACCACCCCCTAGGGCATTTTTCCCACCAGCTACCCGGTTTCACTTGTGGTAGATTTCTCCTATCAAGGAAAGCAGTCCCCGTTGCTTCGCACCCTTCCAAGGTCCTAGCACACCACCCCTCAGCTTGTTGTCCCCCAGTCCCTACCTCTTTACTAGGGGGGATGTAACCGGCATAAGCCAAGACAAAACTGCAGAATTTGTTGAAATCTTCAATTGTTCTCCGACGTTTCTCTGGAGGCTGAAAGGAAGGAAACCTGTATCACAAGGAATTTAAAAGGGACCTTCCGAAGAAGGCACAGTCCCTGTGGTAAGCGATCTAGAACCAGCAGGAGGAGGAGGAGGAAGAGGGAGGGAGGGCCACCGACAGAAATACCGGCCAGCAAAGGTAAAGGAAAGCTCACCTGAGTTTCTGGCTTCAGGGTCGGAGGTGGATCTGGGAAAGCAATAAAAGCTGAGTCAAGGCACCAGCAGAGTCCGTGCGAAGACCCAGCTCTAAATCTCCAAAGTCCCAAGCGAACCGAACCCCCTCTCGCCTCCGGTCCCCCCGCCAGGCCGGCAGGTCCCCAGCTGTGCTGGACTCGCCCCTGCTCCCCCTTCCGCCCTGCGAGGGGCGGAGTCAGGGCGCGGCGCCCTCCCAGGCCTCGCTATAGCGCTCCCCTTCCCCCCACCGGAGGCCTGGCGCCCCGCCCCCCCAACTCACGGTTTCTCTCGACTCCACAGTCTACTCGATCTCTTGGCGCCCCACCCCGCCATACCGCTCCCCGGACCGAGCCCCGGCCGCCGCCTGCCCTGCCCTTCCCACGCGCCCAGCGCCTCGCGCCCCCGCCGGGCTGCGATCCGCCGCCCGGGGCCCTCGGAGCCCGCACACGCAGCCCGCCGGCCCCCAGGGTCCAGGATGACCACGCCGAACCGCTCCCCGCCCTCCGGCCCCTTCTGCCCGAGCACGAGGCCCGGCGTGCCCCTCACCTCCCCCTCCAACACACACAGGCACACACATCCAACGCCACTCTGCGGCCGGGACGGACCGGAGAGCTCTGGCTCGGACGGCCCCACCTGCCCCCTCCGACCGCGCTCCCCACAATTTCGCCGTCCCTCCGCCCCCATCCGGGGCTTTGGCCCCTCCCCGTCTCGAGCTCCTCGGGCTCCCCGCCGGGCCCCCGGGCCCAATTCCTAGCCCTCCGGCCGCCGCCCCCCCTCCGCCCCCGTACTCACCACCAAGTGACTAGGCTGCGGACCCCTAAACTCTGGCCGCCCACTCTTCCCCCCCCCCCCGCTACTCTCTCCCTCCACGGCAACCCCCGCTGCTGCCGCCGCCGCTGCCCCCCTCACCCTCCGCAACTCTCAGGCTCCAGCCCTCGCCGACCAACACCCCCCCCAACTCGCCGGTCTGAACACCCCCCCCGCACCCCGCCCCACCGCCCCTACAACTACCCGGCTCTCCTCGCTTCCCGGCGTTCTGTCCCCACAACTACCCGCCCTGTCCAGGTCTCCCTAGCGAAGACAATACCCAGACCCCCTCTTCTCCCCACAACTCTCTGCCCAGCCCTCCAACAATCACCCGGCCACCTCCAGCGGCAACTACCCGGAGCTCCGACACCGCCGCCACAAACTCCCCCACCTCGGCCAACTACCGGGCTCCTCACTCAGTCCTCCTCTACATCCTCCCTCCTCAACAACTCTTGGGCTCCCGATACCCCCCCCAACCTCCCGGCCTCAGGGCCCCAACGTGCTGGAGGCCCTCTCGGCCCCTAACCCCCGGAGCTCCGGCTCCCACTCCCCACCCCCCCAACACACACATTCTCGGTGTCTCATATCCAACTACCCCCAGCCCGGTCTCCCACTTCTCTTTCACCAAGGTCTCTCAACTCGTCGCTCTCCCAGCTCCAGGGGCAGGCCCTCGACCCCCTCCCCGCGCTCCCCCGCCGGGTTTCGGGGCTCGACCTCCAAGTTTGTCAATTGATTCCTCGCCCGCCCCCACCCCCCACCGGCTCAGCGCTCCGTGCCGGTCGAGAGCTCACCTTCGGGACTGGGCTCCGCCATGGCTTCCAGCATCGCCCCCTCCCCTCCTCCCGGTCCGGCGCCCCCCTCCCCTTAAGCCGGGGATCCCGGTGCCGCCTCCGGTGCTCGGTGCTCCTACTGCCTCTCTCCACAGAGGTGTCTGCCTCGGCCCGGTAATGACTCGAGTCCGCTAGCCGCTGCCGCCACCTCCCTCTACCCCTGCCTCCCGCACTCCCGGACCGGGCCCCCTCCCCCCGCGCCGCCGGCCGCCTGCTCCCTCCTCCTCCTCCTCTCTCCTCTCTCCTCCCTCCTCCCTCCCCTCTACCCCCTCCCTTCGCGGGCGCCGACGCACAATGCATCATGGGGCTTGTAGTCTGTCCGGGGCCAGCGGAAAAGGGATCGCATAGGCCTCTGGAACTTCACTTCCCAGCAAGCCAAGGAACGGCGCAGGCGCACTAAACCGCTCCCCTCCCCCGGGGAGTGGCGGGGAGATTGGGAGCAGAGGGCAGAGCGGAAGAGCGCGCGCAGGCTCCTGGGAAATGTAGGCTGGGCGGGACTAAGAAAGAGGGAAAAGAAGGGATTAGAACTCTCGGCCACCATACTGCCTCATTCTGCGGCTTCTTTCTCCCCGGGGGACCGCCCCACTTCCGGCCAGGCGGAGAAATGCTTGCTGGGGGATGAAGTTCTCCTGATGATAATGGCTCCCTCCTCCCTCCCTTGAATTCCACCCACTGGCACCAAGTCTGGTCAAGTGAGATGCAACCCAGGACAGAGTCCTCTGACTGGCTCCCACGCACGAAAATCTCTTCTTTCATCCAAAAGCTGTAACAAACTTGGGTGCATTTATCTAAAGTGGATACTTACTTTCTCCCCAGGAACCCAAAGTAAAAAAAACAAAAGCCACTCTATTTTTTACATTGGGACCCAATACACACGTATATAAAAGTATGGTTTCATGACCCGATACTCGGGAGTATTCGATCACAACAAAAATACTTTTGCGCAAGCAGTAACCCAATATCAACAGAATAAACCAGAATGTAGGATTACTGCCCCTCCAACCTCCACTCTCCCCACCAGAGGACAACTAGGAAAAAAGGGGCAGGAAGCAACACAAAGTAAAATCCAGTTCAGGTTGGTGGTTTCCTCTTTATTGATGTGCCTCCTGCCTTCCCCCCAACAATTTCAGTCCCTTCCCTCTACCCCCAAAAATGAAGGTAATGAGAGGAAGGGAATGTTGGGGTTCTGAGCCCCTTGGGCAGTTAGGGAACAGAAACCAAAACAATCACCGGATGTGACAGAGACGGACAATCAAGAAGTCTAGAGCAGAGTGGGAAAGGTCTTCGAAGAGGAAGAGGAGAAAGGAGAGGTCCAAGAAGCCACCTCCCCCATGAGCCCTCCTGCTGAGAAGGGCTGGAGGAGAGCCTCAAACATTAGGAAGTGCAGGTCCCAACAAAGGGAGGTGAGGGATGAGCCCAAAGAAGGAGTAGGTCGAGGATGGGGGCCACCTCTGTCTTTGTAAAACAGGACCCCCCCAACATCAGGGGCAGCAGCTTCACAGACCGTAGACGCTTTCATCACTGTAGGCAATGTATAGAAAGAAGTCTTCTTCGTGGTGTTCCTGGGTGGAGGCAGAAAACTATGGCACTCAGAGGTCGGGGCTGTGGGCACGTGAACCACCCACTGCCCAGACACGTTTTTTGGAAAGCCCGTTCTTTCTGAAGACCCCCAAACACTAGTGGCCTGACTCATACTCACTCATTTGCTCCAGGCCTTAGCAGCCAACAAGATTACCCCTGGCAGCAGTCCTGGACAAAAAGATCTCAAACTGTTCCAAAATCTGCTGCCTTGGGATGGTGGGGAAAGTGGACAAGAGGGTGGATCCAAAGCACTGCTGTAGTTCTCCCTTCCATTCCCAATGTCTTTATCCAAGCCCTCAACCTGGGACTACCCTCAAAATTTTGAGGTCACACGTAAAACTGAGAGGCAGCCAGCTAGTCCAAGAACTGCTGACCTGAAAATCTCTTCCAACACCTCTGCAGAGCCCCTGACTCCTTCCCAGTCACCATACCTGGTATAGCTGACCCATTGTGGCACTGGTGGGTGGAATGACGTTGTTGACAAAGAAAAACAAGGCATCCTCAGCTCGGAGATGAATTCGCTTCCGGATCAAGAAGTAGAACTGACCAACTGCCAAAGAGACAAGATACGATAAAGTCACAGAGATCAAAAAAGGCCTCAGAAGAGCAGTCACTACGGGGAGGCAGCATCTTCCCACGGACACTGTACCCCCACGCACACGCAGCAAACTTGGGTCCTGGGTCAGGTTCCCACCTGTGAGATCAGAAGGCACCAGATATTTTTTTTTGTCCAGGTCTCCTATCCGAGCTTTGGGAGCCTTTTCTACTATCACCTAGAAAAAGAAAGACGGAAATTAGGAAGCATCGAGGGGGGGCAGTCCCACAGCCACCCCGTCGAGAACTCCAGGAACAAAACTGCTAGCACCCCAACCCATCCAACTCGTTTTTCTTTGTCTGGGAACACGCGGTGCAGTCTCAAGCAGAGACATCCTGACCCCGCAGCGTCAGGCTCACCTCGATATCCCGGATCCCCCGGCTGGGCGTCATAATAAACAAGGATCTTAATCAGGCAGGCATGGCTCGTGCGGGCCGACGACAGCGTCGGCCTCGACGAGCCGGCCAGCTGGGAGGTGGCCATGGGAAGCCCCGACTGTCAAACTCCCTGCAGCCTCCCCAGCACGCCCCACGTCTCCCTCGGCCAGCCGCGGCCCCCCACCCCCAGCTCCCTCGCCGCCCCGCTCCTTCCAACCTCCGCTCCCGGACACGGCAGCCCCTGGCCCGGTCCCCGGCCACCCCAGCCAGCAGCCCGATGCCCGCGCTGCCCCGCCGGACCCCAAGCCGGGCTGTGGCGTCAGAGCCAGCGCCCCGCGTCTGCGGCCCCGGCTACGGTTCTCACCGGAACCCGGTCCGGGTATTTCTTTCGGATCTTCTCGCCCTCAGAGCGGCGTTTCTCGAACGGATGCTCTTCTTTATACACGAACTTCATCCTCCCGGGAACCGGGCTGGACCGGGCTGGGCTGAGGGAACCCGGGGGGGGCCGGGACGGGGGGCGGCGGCGACGGCGGCGACGCGCGGGCGGACTCAGCGGAGCGATCCCGGGACTTGCGCCACTTCCCTATTCACCAACCCCGCCTCCGGCCGTCGGGGCCGCCCCGCCCGCTGGGTTACGCTACTAGCGTAACGGCCCTCACGCCGCCGGCGTAGCACCACCTACTGACCGCCCCCCTCACGCCGCCTGCGTAATCGCTTTGGAATCAGCTTGAGGGCTACGCAGCCGACGTAGCCAAGGTGGTTGGTCTGGGCTATGGTCGAAAATAACCGAAAACCCACATTCCGCCGTGCCCCACCGAGCTGGGCACCACAAGGGCTCGGAACTGCCGATTGTATTCTGAGGCTTGGTGCTCCGAAAAGTCTTTTCGGATACAAGGTGAAAAGGGGGATGGGGGGAAAGCAGAGAATTTTAAGGACAGCTATTCACGAAACGCGTCGGTACGCCGAAGGCGGCTGCTGACTCCCAAAACAAAGTAGTACCCAAACGGAGAAGCTGGATCTCCGGGAAGAAAGGAGGGCAGACACGAAACAGGTATTCGCAGAAACGCACAGAACGCCTAGGTTCCAAGGAGGAGTGGACCAATGGGGACCGGAGAGAAGGTCCGAAAGGTAGGGACTACGTCAGCGCGGAGGAACACCTTCGGTACTGGCAGAACGAGTCATGTGATCTCAAAGAAGGGCGGAGCGTCACGTGGCGGCCGCGGGAAGTAGAGCCGGCCGCGGGGGGAGGGGCGCCGGCGGGAGGGGAGGGGGCGGGGCCGAGGGCCGGGGCACTCTCTGCGTCCACGTCGGTGCGCGCGTCCACGTCGGTGCGCCCGCTCACCCACCGCGGCTTTCTCCTGCCATGCAGCTCCGGTTCGCCGTGACCCACGGCTGTCCCTCCGACCCCACCCAGGGCACCCATCCTGCGGCCGAGACCCTTCCCGCCAAAGGTCGACTCGTTCCCTGCTCCTTCCTCCGGAGCCAGCACCGCTGCTCCCTGACCCTCGGGCCTCCTCGGGCCTCCTCGGCCTCCGCTTCGGGGGGCCAGAGTGGATGTGAACAAAGACTCCTCCCCTCATTTCCCAACCCTGAGAGAAGGACCTAGGGCAGCTTTGGTTTCAAAGTTATAATGCATGGTTTAAAAGAGAGGAAAGAAAAAGCGCGCTGGTTACAGGTCTGAGAGAGTATAGGAAGAAGGGAATGTAGAGGGAAAGGTCGGGGGACAAGTTTGGGGAAAATCCAGTGGCCCAAAATCCCAGTTTCCCACCCACAGCCCAGCCCTTGGAGTGAAGAATTAGATCAGTTTTGTACAAGAGTTTTTAAAAAATCAAATCACAACAAAGCTGGCTTGGCTTTTCTTTGAGCCTCCCGGATTACCGAATGTCTGTGTGTCATTCTGGCCAGTCCTGTCTCCACCAGACAGTTTGGACTCTCCTGGGCCTCCGCTTATGTCCCAGTCTGGGGTTTCCAGGGAGTGCGAACACGAAGTTATAGTGAGGCTGCTGCAGAGTCTGACCCATGCGTCCATCCAGACTCCGTGTGGAGTGCAGGGCTCCCAGGGCAGAGAGGGGCGGGAGGGGCAGACCCTGCCCAGACAGTCCTCACCATGGGACAGGGCATCAGACGGCATCCCGAGTGCTCACCCTCCCTTTCCCCCCCACCCCAACTCAGGTGGAGGGGGAGCAGCTGTCACCAGAGCCGATGTTGGTGAAGGTTTCGGCTCAGCACAGAACGAACATCAGCGGTGAACCTGGGACGACAATAACTTGCATTGGTAGAGTCCTCAAAACACTAGCGTTAGGCAGCCTCATTGGAGATGTGGGGCAAAATGATCACCTTTCTCACATGAAACTGAGGTCCAGTTTGCCCAAAACCCACTGGCTAAAAGTGATGAACTTTACTGTAAGAAGGCCTGGGTTCAAATGCTAAGTTCTTAAGGGAAAAGAGATAAATAAGTCAAACAGGACATATATTTATTCCCTCTTGGGATCCCCCACCTCCTCTCCTCAGAAACCTAAGTGTCTAGCTTCCCTTACCTGAGGGCATCCAGCATTGGAAGCAGGTTGAGAAGGGCGGTGTCGCTGGGGTCACTGAACCAGGATTTGATGGGGATGGCATTGTCTAGGACACATGAAAATAAATGCACATGAGAAAAAACAGTTCAAGAGACAGGCTGATTTTTCTTTTTCTTTTTTTCTTTTTTTGGATTTTTCTTTTTATTTGGGAATGGGGATCATTGCTTTCAAATAGGTTCCTCCCCCACCCCCCCAAACTCAGCAGCCTAAATGAAACCTTCCTGATTCATCCTCCAAAATAAAACTAACTTTAAATCACCATATCTCACATTAGCGTGAGGCTGGCTTCTAGGCAAACTCATTGCCCCTGTGTCTCACCTGAAGCAAATTTGGTCTGAGCAACATGACCTATGAAAGGGATATATTGGGGAAGAGGAACATCTCATGTAAAAGAAATCTCTTGCGGGATCCCTGGGTGGCTCAGCGGTTTGGCGCCTGCCTTTGGCCCAGGGCGTGATCCTGGAGACACAGGATCCAATCCCACATCGGGCTCCCGGTGCATGGAGCCTGCTTCTCCCTCTGCCTGTGTCTCTGCCTCCCTCCCTCCCTCCCTCTCTCTCTCTCTCTCTCTCTCTCTCTCTCTCACTATCATAAATAAATAAATAAATATCATATCATAAATAAATAAATAAATAAATAAATAAATAAATAGCCTCTTGCATCCTGACCTACAGTAAACCAGGAATCCCAGGCTCCTGGCTTTCAGAATGCTGCCTCAGAACCACTTGCCGGTCCTGCCAGACTGGCCGCCTTCTTGCATACCTGGGTGGCTCCTATAGGCCCCTGGGGAGTTATCCAGGATGACGATGCTGGAGAGGTCACTGTGGACCACAGAGAGGTCTTTGATGTAGCTGCCCAGTTCCAAAGTGCAGTGCTGGAGGGAAGGGCGAGCTGGGCATCAGGAAGAGACTTGGCCCTATGACCGCTGCCCAGTCCCAACCTTGCCCTCGGCCAGCCCACTCCCTCAAGGGGGTTAGGCGGTATATGCCTCCCCCTGCCACCCTCCCTCCAGGATCCCATTCCAGGGCAGCTGCCTCAAACTCAGATCCTTCCCTGGTGGATTGCCTGCCAAGCTTCCTCTCAGCCCCTCACCTGTCTGTAGTACCTCCTCTTGAGAATGCTCCTGCTGTTGTCCAGTTTATCTGCCACAGCAGAGCCGTAAATCTCCATGCTTGCTGTGAACACCACCAGCTCATACCATTGACTCACCTGAGATTGAGCGGGAAGAGGGAGGCGTCAGAAGAGGGGACCGTTCCTCTAGACATACAGCTCTGCACTAGGATTCCAGCCTGGTTCTTGGGGCCTCTCAACAACATCAAACATCTCTGAGAACACAAAACTCTGAAAACTCCCAAACTCAAGAGTCCTAGGCACCGTGCACCCTTAAGATTCAGGGATGCAACAATTAAAGAGCAGGCAGGCCAAGGAAGAACAGAATTACATAAGCACAACAAATGAACCCAAACTGCTGAAAGCCAGCCAGCCGTCCTCTAACCTCCACTGACTGTCCCACAACCTCTCCTCTCTAAAACTGTCATACCCATTTCTCCTTAGCCCGTACTTCCTCCGAATCAGCTAAATTCACAGAGCCCTAAAACCATTCCTTCGTCACAGAGCTCCCTGTATTTTCTACAAACTCACCACTTCCAAGAAGAAATCCACATGGGGCCTCTTATGTACAAAAAAACGGACGGGATGTTTGTCTATTACCACCTGCAGAGAAACAGGGAAGGGCTTGGGGGATGGTCCTGAGCACCAGAGCACAGGCCCAAAAGACACCCCCACCACCCCATTGCCTGCTTCCCTCGTTGAGGCTGCCACTGCTGCCGGGGGACAGGGACAGGGACAAGACGCTCTGGGATTGGCAAAGGAAGCCCAGGTCTGAACGGAGTAAAAGACACAACCATCGCATCACTTCCCATCCCCACATACCTTGAGGATGAAGTCAGGGGGCGTTCCGGGCCGGACTGTGGGCCTCAGGACCCCATCATGATGGGAGTGAATAAGTGTCTCATCCAGATCCAGCACCAGGATCTTCCTCTTCACCTGACCTGAGCCACAATGCCAAGGATGATGATAGCAACTAACCTCCAGCCTGCATCTTGAACCCTACCTCACCCTAGAGGAGTCTTCCCAGCCAGCACACTCACCTAGCCGATTCCGGGACACGGGAGATAAGGGAAGGATGTCATATCGAACAGTCTGGTACTGAATTACCTAAAAATATCAAGAGAGGGAATTAGAACCCTTGACAAGGAACCTTTACCATATGCTGGGCATCCTGAAAGTGACTGAGGATTATTGCATTGAATCCTCAAAACCGTAGTAATAATATGATAATACTGACAACAGCAGCATCTCATCTCCGAGGCTTAGCCAGGTTAAATAGCTTGTGTGAGACTGCAAGCTAAGAATGATCTTATCTGGTTGCCTGTCCCCCCATTTAGAATGAAAGTTCCACAACATGCATGTTGTCTCCATCACTGTTGTATCCATGAGAGCACACATGATGTGAGGACATATACACAGATTCTCAGTTAATACCAGGGTCCTTGCAGGGGTGGAGGCGGGATGACCCCAGTGCCGTTTGACCCAGGCACCTGCCCTCTTGACCACGATACTAGTGTGCTATGCCAGAACAAAGAAACGCACGGCCCTCCGCACTTCTAGCCCAAGCATTCTTTGTGACAGCTCCCATTACCTCCCCTTGGGAACCTTAGTGGCCTGAGAGGAAGTCTTTGGGTACCTAAGGGGAAGGGAGGATGAGGGAATCCAGGGGTTGTCAGGTCAGCTAAGTTCCTCTGGCTGGGGGCCACCAGGCCTATTTTAACCAGCCACCTGTCCACTTCTGTCTCTCCCAGCCAAGTCACAAGTGGCAGAGAACCTCAGGCCTCTGACCTGCCTCCTTATTCCAGTACCCAGGGTAAGGCACAGAGTACTGGAAAGTCCCACCCACCGGGATAACCGACAGGGTATCAGGAAGGCTAGGGTGAAGGAAGGGCCATGACAGAGGTGAGGAAGGGACAAGGACGTCACCACCTCAACCTTCCAGCTTCTCCAGGTCTTCTCTAGAGGCTCCTGTTTCTAGCCCTGCGATCTCTCCCACACAAACCTAGGAGATCCCTTCCTCTGCAAATCCTCTTTGGTCCATCCTTAGGCCTGAGCCTCACCAGAACCAGGCGCTCCCCCCTTGCAAACCACAGGGCCCTCTCCCCTTAATGCCAAGGCATCTGCCCTTCTTTTCTCCCCAGGGCCTGGGATGAGGGCCGCAACAGCTCGGGTGTCCTGCCCTGCTATCTCGGGTTGCACATGCTGGGCATGTAGGGAATGCTCCAAACATCTGCCAGGAAGGGGGTGGGGGCCGAAAGCAGACTGGGAGAGAAGGAAAGGAAGACAAAAGGCTGTGGGGTCACTGCTGCCCCAGCAGAGAGCAATTTTGCTCCTAACTAGCATCTGGATGGGCTGCAGCGCTACTCCCTGCATCCAGGGAGTGGAGGAGAGAAGGGGGTGTGCTCCAAGCAAGGCCGGGCAGAGAGAACTGTAGTTAACGTGTAAAGAGAACCCCAGAAGCTCACATCTCACACACATCTCAGCATCTCTGACCCCAAATTCTTGGCTGCTAAGGTGTCTCAGGGAAACAGCCCTGCCTGAGTATGACCACCTAGAAACAATCTTCACCCTAAATCAGGAAATAGACTAGACTGGAAGGGAGACACAGAATCCCAGACCAGACCCCCTTCCCCAGGTCAGTAAGTCCTCCACCTCCACCTCCACCTCCACCTCCACCTCCACCTCCACCACCACCACCAAGGGCTCTCTGGAAATCCTCTGGCCAAGGCAGGCCCTCGCTGCTTTTATTCTTCTAAGTTTTACTGAGGTCCGCCAAAGAGGACAGACCAGAGAACTTCTGCACCTCGGCTTACTGAATTCTCCCCACTCTCAGATGAAAACACAAGAGTACGTTCATTAGATGATGTTAGCTTGCAGAGCTTTGACCTTGGAGAAAAGCTCCAGGGAAGGCAACCCAGAGATACTGGGGCATAGGCATCCTCTTTACTGCCCGCAGCGTCCCCCACAATGCTGGGGTCTCCTGGAGAGGCAAGTGTGGCCACAGCTTCCAGTCTACAACTGACAAGCGCCATCTGCCCACAAAGATACCCAAACGTGAATGTGCTCCCTTCCCTGAACCCTAACAAAAGCATCTTTCTCCGTCCTAGGGTGTCAATAAATCCAGATCCCCACGCTCTAAGTTTCCAGGCCCTTTTTGGAGGAGTCCCGGTGAAGCGACCCGCAGGGGTCTCTCCTTCACAGCCGAGGCCTGTCACAGAGGCTCTCCCACCCACCCCTACCCTTGACACAGAAGCCTGGCTCTTCCTTGTTACAAGACCTAACACCCACGGAGGTTCCCGGTAGCAGGAGGGTCTTCCGCAAGCCCACGTCGACACAGCCGGCGCTAGCAAACAGGTGTTCCCCTCCTCTTGGTTTCTTGAACAACAACTCCGGCTTCCTTAAAGGGCGCCCCACCCACCACCCCAGCCCCCGAGAGTTGCCAAATCCTGTCCCCGACAGCACCCCTCCTCTCGGTTCCCCTACTGGGGGGGCCGCCCCTTCCCCACGGCACTCCACGCCCGGCTGAGGGTGCCCCCATCCTCTAACGGGAAAAGCCGCCGCCAGGACTCCGTTCCGAAGCCCCAACAGAGGCCCGACACTTTGCGAAACCCCGTGAGCAGGTCTGACATGGGTCCCCCGCCCCCCGCCCGCCACCAGCGCCCACCCAGGCTCACCGTGCGGATCTGCCTCCGCAAAAGGTAAATGAAGAAGCTCCAGAGCTTGGCGGCGAAGGCCACGAACGTGCGCAGCCCCAGCAGACACTGCGTCCGCATCATCCCGATGACCCCGGCACCGCCGGCCCCGGGGCCCCCGCGGCCCAGCTCCGCCAGCCCCCCGGGGGCAGCCCCCCGCCGCCGGGAGGGGGAACGGGGGCCCCGAGTGGCAGGAAAGGCTGCAGAGAGGGGCGCGGAGCGGGCGGCTTAGAAAGCCACCCCCGGCGAGGGGAAAGCCCAGCGGAACCGGGAGCTGGGGGACAGGCGTGGGCAGCCCGCGGGGGCCCACATGGGCGGGGAGTGGCACCGTCGGCTTCGCGGGGGTTGCGGGCCGAGACGGGTCGGGCTAGGACGGGGTCCTCCGAGACCGGGAGGGAAGGGGATGGAGAATTGGGGGAGGGGGCAGTGGGGGAGGGGGCCGGGGAGAAGGGAGGGAGGGAGGAGGGAGGGGGAGGGGAAGGGGGGAAGCGGAGGGTGGCCCGCTGCGCAGGCGCGCTAGGGGGCTGCCCGCGGAAAAGGGCGGGCGGGGGCCGCGGCGCGAGCAGAGCTGCGGCGGCGGGGAACGGGCGGGCTAAGCGGAGGAGCGGAAGGAGGGGGAGGGGGAGCCGAGGGGTGCGGACCGCTGGGCCGAGGCGGCCTCCCCCTCCCCGAGGCCGGGGGTGCCTTAGCCGCTGGGGATCGGGGCTGCAGCCTCTGCAGCTCGATTTCCCACTCTGACAGGCGCCATTTTACTGCCCTGAGGGCTCCCTCCTCCCTTCGTCCCCCCCCTTCCCCTCTGACACTGCTTCCGGTGATGACGTGTAGTCGCTTCACCAGGATTAAAGTTCCCCTCCTCGGCCTGTGAGGGCGGGTCTGGCGAGCGGAACGGGCTCCAGCGAGGCCGCAGAATCGCGCAAGCGCGGAAGGGGGCGGCGGGGCGGGGCCTGGGACGCAGCGGGACCGCCGGGAGCGGCGGAGGCGGGGCGGGGTGACGTCACTGGCCACCGAGGGGCGGGCGGGCTGACGGGGCCTGCGGCGTCCTCCCCCTCCCACCGACAACTGCCCCAACGGCTCTTCGGGCCCTAATCGTGGAAAAAATGTCCGGCGTCTGTGCTCCGGAGCTCGGGAGGGGCCCCTCCGCGTGAGCCCCCCCTGGGATATTGCACATAATCACCTTTCATTCCAGACTAGGCTGTGTCTCAGTGGAGGGAGGATTCATGGGGGCCCCGCCCCTTTCTCCTGGAGGGGGCGGGGCTGTGGGCCGTGACAGCATCAAAGGGCGCCGGACAAGGGTCCCGACGCACCTTGGAGATGGAGTCTGTGTGGGGTCTGGGCGGCCTGGTGCTGCTGCGGGGTGAGAGCCTGCGGTACAGGGGGTTCCGAGCCGGGCTCCCGGGGCGGAAGCGGAGAGGAGCCGCCATGCGTCCTAGACTAGGGGTGGTCTCCAGGGACGGAAACGTCCGCGTTCTCATGCTGTTTCTCCTTCCCCTGCTGTCCTCAGACTCCGTGGAGTGGGAGGGGCGCAGTCTCTTGAAGGCGCTTGTCAAGAAATCGGCGCTGTGGTGAGTATCCCGCAGCTTCTCCCCCGAAGTCCCTGACGGAGGAGGGCGAGGGAAGGCCGGCCCCACTCCGTGACACTCCATCTCTGCCGTAGTGGGGAGCAAGTCCACATCCTGGGCTGTGAAGTGAGCGAGGACGAGTTTCGTGAAGGTTTCGACTCCAGTATCAACAGCCGGTGCGTTGGGAGAGAGTGCCTTGGGTGTGGGGTCTCTTCAGGACATCCGTCTATAGCAGCAAGCGCAGGACCTGGTGTGCAGATAGGCATCGGAGGTGTGGGTAAGGGGCTTTCAGGAGGCGGAGATTCCTGAGAGGTGAGGAGTGGTGAGTATCTGGAGAATCCAGAGAATAGACCGTAGAAGCTGAGAGAGAAATAGAGCGTGATAAAAGGCTGTGAGTTTAGTGTCCTGGAAGATGAGAATGAATATGTTCCAGGGGCCTGGCTGGCTCGGTGGGCAGAGCCTGTGACTCTCAGTCCCAGAGTTGTGAGTTCCAGCACCACCTTGGGTGTAGATATTACTTAAAGATAAAATTTTGGGGCGTCTGGGTGACTCAGTGGTTGAGTATCTGCCTTTCGCTCAGGTTGTGATCCAGGTCCTGGGACCCAGTCCCTCCTCAGGTTCCCTGCAGGGAGCCTGCTTCTCCTGCTTATGCCTCTGCCTGTTTCTTTCTTTTTTTTTTTTTTTTTTTACATTTTTTTTTAAATTTTATTTTTATTTTATGATAGTCACAGAGAGAGAGAGAGGCAGAGTGAGAAGCAGGCTCCATGCACCGGGAGCCCGATATGGGATTCGATCCCGGGTCTCCAGGATCGCGCCCTGGGCCAAAGGCAGGCGCCAAACCGCTGCGCCACCCAGGGATCCCTGCCTGTTTCTTTTTTTAAGATTTTATTTATTTGAGAGTGAGAGATCATGAGCAAGGGGAAAAGGCAAAGGAGAAGCAGACTCCCTGCTGAGCAGAGATTTGGACATGGGGCTCCATCCCACGACCCATGACTATGACTGGAGCCGAAGGCAGGTGCTTAACCGACTAAGCTTACCCAGGCACCCAAAAATAAAATCTTTTTAAGTAAAATGAATATACTCTACCTTTTTTGGGTTATTCAAAATATCATGATGATCAGTCCGGACATAGATTCCAAACTTGCATCAACTCTACCTAGCTGCAAGCTTTTGAGCAGTTTGTTCTAGAGGCAGAGGAAACAGCCTGTGCAAAATTAGGGATGTATGTGAAAGCATGCTGTTTGTGGGAGGTGGAAGAGCTTCCTGAGTCCATACAGATAAAAATGTACCTTGTAGTAAAGGTTCTTAGCGTGGAGAGGAGTTCAGATGTTATCCTAAAGGCAGTGAGAGTCCTTTAGAAATTTGGGAGGAGACTGATAACATCATACCTGTTAGACTACTCCAGTGGGTGATATGGAGACAGAAGGGGACAGCCTGGAGATCAACCAGGAGGAAAACCCTTGCAGTTTTCAGGTTGTGCTCAAAGGACAAGTGTAAAAGGACCCCAGCAGGTGGAATTTCCAGGAGTTACAGACTGATGTGGTGAGGAGGTCAGGAGGCTCCTGAACCCACCCATATGCCTGCTTGCAAAGACTACTATTTGGTCTGGAGAGCTCATTAGATTACATCTGTCTGTTCAACCCTAATTTTGAATCAGATCTTGGGATAAATTATGTTAAAATGGCATAAGAGAAGCAAAAGATAGGAGGTGTCTGGGAAGGAGTTTGACCACCACGAATCCTTAAAAATCCCAGGATTTTTTTTTTTAAGATTTTATTTATTCATGAGAGAGAAAGGCAGAGACACAGGCAGAAGGAGAAGCAGGCTCCATTCAGGGAGCCTGATGTGGGACTTGATCCCGGGTCTCCAGGATCACGCCCTGGGCCAAAGGCAGGCGCTAAACCGCTGAGCCACCCAGGGATCCCCGAAATCCCGGGATTTCTAAGCCATGCCAGACTCCTTTATCTGCACTGCTATTGTATTAGTACGTAGTTCCAAGTGACTTAATTCTTATGTTCTCTAAGCTGTTTTATCAGCAGGAAGCATGTGTTGTGTTGCCTTCTCTCTCTCTCTGTCCAGGGAATGATACGTTTTATTTTTTTTTTAATTTTTATTTATTTATGATAGGCACACAGTGAGAGAGAGAGGAAGAGACATAGGCAGAGGGTGAAGCAGGCTCCATGCACCGGGAGCCCGACGGGGGATTCGATCCCGGGTCTCCAGGATCGCGCCCTGGGCCAAAGGCAGGCGCTAAACCACTGCGCCACCCAGGGATCCCGAATGATACGTTTTAAGCACTACTCAGGAAATAGTTGATTTTGATGATGATAGCAAATATTTATGAAGCATTTACTATGTGTCAGGCATTGTTGTAAAGATCAAGTGGTGGGGGCAGCCCCAGTGGCACAGCGGTTTAGCACCGCCTGCAGCCCAGGGCGTGATCCTGGAGACCTTGGATCCAGTCCCGCGTCGGGCTCTCTGCATGGAGCCTGCTTCTCCCTCTGCCTGTGTCTCTGCCTCTCTCTCTGTGTGTCTCTATGAATAAATAAATAAAATCTTAAAAAAAAAAAAAAGATCAAGTGGTGGGGTATCTCTATTCTACAAACAGAACCCAATCTCACTTTAATTTATCAGGTGACTTTGGGTACATAGTAAAGCCAACCTTGGAGCTCAAGGCTTTGTGATGCCAAAGTCTATGCTATCAATCACAACGTTCTATCTTTCAGTGTTACCTTCCACTGATATTTAGGATATTAAGTCAGAAGACTAGAGCCCTGAAGATCACAGGGTGAAGTCAGGACTGAGGGAAGGAGGGCAGTATTAAGTTATTTCCTGTTTTCCCTCTGCAGGCTGGTTTACCATGACCTCTTCCGAGACCCCTTCAACTGGTCACAGGCTGGAGAAGCCCTTCCAGGGGGACCCCTGGGAGCCTTGCGAGCCCTGTGCAGAAGGACAGAGCCTGGTCCTGTCACCATTGCTCTCGATTCACTAAGCTGGCTGCTGCTGCACCTCCCCTGTACCACCCTCTGCCAAGCCCTGTGTACCTTGAGCCAGCAGCATTCCCCCCTTGGTGAGACTCCCCTTCGTTCTTCTTATATGTCTTTCTCTGCCAAGGAACAAGCCCTTTTCCATCCTAAGAAAAACCATATTAGAAATTTCCAGTTGGGCCTTATTCTATTTCTAATAATTGTTTTCATTCTAGACTGCCACGATTGCCATCTACTGATGACTTAATTTTTTCGCGAAGTTCTTTCTTACTCATTGGTTTCGTTCACTGAACAGATATGATATCGTGTAATATGTCAGGTACAATAGTAGACGATAGGAAGATAAAGGCTAAGTGTAGTCAGATTCCCACTCAAAGTTCCATAAAGGATATAGACAGGTAAATAAGCAATTACTAGATAGTCTGATAGCAGCCATGACGATAGAGGAACAGGCAGTATGTTTTGAGGAAAGACGTGTCCTTAAGAACAAGCAGTTGGCTAGGCAAATTTGGCCAGGCCAGGGGCCCTGGCACTAGCCTGAAGTATCCTGTGGGTTCTGCAGTGGACTTTGGAGCCGGACACCCCGCTTGGTGTTAAGTTGTTTTATATCTCAGTGTTTGAGTTTGCTCTATAAAAGGATGGGGGGGGGGTGTAAATTGATAGCAGTTCCAGATGGTTCATCCTAATACTGTTTCTGCAGGTCAGATAGGGACAGACGTCAAGTGGTAGCAATTTCACGTGGTTCAGCCTAAAAATGCTGGCCCTCATAAGGATTAAAATGTGAAAGTATCTGGTACAGTGTGTTGACACGTGGTAGATGCGCCCAGAAAGGGAGGGAGCCAAAGGATCCCCTGGGGAGTGGATCCAACTGGGATCCTAGTGTATAGTTCCAAAGCCTGCAAGTAGCTCTGCGCATCAGAGATGAGGCAGAGATCAGAGGGGGAAGGTGTTCACCGCATTCTGAAGGCCGTGAGGAAGAGGCTGCTGGGACTGAGGTCAGCATGGGCCGTGATCATATTGGCCCTGGTGAGGTAAGGGCTGAAGGGGTGAGGTGAGACTAGCCCAGGGGAGGCAGGACTGGCAGAGGTGCCATGGAAGGTGGGCCTCACCTCGTGTGCTCCTGCCTTACTGTGGGATTCCAGGCCACTGTCCTACAGGTTCCCCACTGCCCTTCGCGCCCTACCCTTCTGCCCCTCCAGGTGGCAGCCCCCCCGTGGAGCCTGTCCGTGTGCTAGGCCTGCTACACATGGAGCTTCATGGCCCAGGCCCCATGGGAGCATTGAGCAGCCTGGCCCAGACTGAAGTGACCCTGAGTGGGACAGCAGGCCAGGCCTTGGCCCACATCCTCTGTCAGAGGCCCCGCCAACACCCAACCCACCAGGTCAGGAGAACCCCAGGCGAGCACTGGAGGTTGGGGTCACCCACAAGGGGCGTTCGGATGGGAAAAGCAGTAAGAGCTGACATGATGGAGTACTTCCTGCGTTCATTGTTTTGTCATTTTCCTCATTCAATCTTCACAGCTACCCTGTCAGGTCGATTGTTTTATTATGCCCATTTAGCAGCTTGGGGGAAGGTTACCCAGAGCTCCAAAAAGTAACTAGTAGAGACGGGATTTGAAGTCAAGGTTGCCTGACTCGGATTCCATGAGCTTAACCAAGAAGAAGTGTCAGCTTCCAAGAAACGGCAAAAGAGGAAAGACTGGGAACAGTTCCTGGGGGAGGAGGAATGAGTCCCAGTGGAGTGGTTGGAAAGGAGGGCTGAGGAGGGAAGAGCAGGTGCCGTAAGCAGCCCATTACATAGAAGATCGGGGCCTGGGGCCATTAGATCCGAGTTCTCCCTTGTTTGGTTCATAGGGTGGAAAACACCTTTCTGTTAATACTCTTTTTTCTCCCCAGACTCAGTGTTTCTCCATCCTGCCTGACTTCAGCCTGGATCTCCAAGAGGGACCCCCGCTAGAGTCCCAGCCCCACCTAGATCCTCACATACCCCCGGTATCTAGGGGTACCAGGGCCAGAATAAGGGAATGAAGATGGAGGAATAAAACCTGCAGAGGTTGGGGGTGGTCAGGGATTCCAGCATTGAGGCAGAGTGGCAGCATCCTTTGTACCTACAGGTGGAGCCCACAACTCATTTGACCTTTAACCTTCACCTGTCCAAGAAAGAGAGAGAAGCCAAAGACAGCCTGACACTGCCCTTCCAGTTCAGCTCTGAAAAGTAAGGTTGGGGGCGCTACGCACCTGGGTTCTTGAGTAGAGCCCCACATGTGGGCTTGGGATGGGAGTGATAGCTAGTTATTGATTAACCTCCCAGACTTCATAGGGGCTGAAGTCCACCTCCAGAGACAAGTCTGGGGAGTGGTTCACTATCCACTCATACTACCAACAAGGCAAAGGGGCCTTTATGTCTTTTTTCTGTGCATTGGAGCCTCGGGTCACAGAGCAATCTGAGGCTGGCCAGCCCAGACCCCGGGGAAGTGGCCCTACAGATCTCTAGGCAAGAGTGCTGGGAGGACAGGAAGCTAGATGGGTGTGGCAAAGACAGGTTAATAATGACTTCAGTATATGCCTGCTGTTCTCTGCCCAGTGTGTGGGTGGGTGAAGCAAGAGTGGCAGGATCCTTGCCCTCAAGCTGCTAAGAATGTGAGGTGTCATTAGGAGAGCGGTATGAAAGTCTCTATCCCATACCAAATGGTGCTTTGGTACTAACTAAACGGGGAGGTTGGGGAAAGGGACTCGGAGCAAGAAAACCTGGAGGGCAAAGAGGAGGGAGTCAGTCACCTGGAAGAGTACACAGATGTGACCCATCACCCACCCTCACCAACACCAATTCTCCCCTTCTCTGTCCTCAGGCAGCAGGCTCTCCTGCGTCCTGGGCCAAGTCAGGCTACCAGCAACATCTTCTATGAGCCGGATGTGTATGATGACTTGGACCAAGAGGACCCAGATGATGACCTGGATGTTTGACTGGCGGGTTGGACTGGCCTAGAATTGGAGGGGAAAGACCTTGGACCCATAACCATCCTTTGGCTGTTTGCTTTGGCCTTGCCCTGTCCCTGCCCCCACCTTATTCCCTGGTGTGGGGGCCCTGCCCCATGACACATAAGTCAGAGTAGCTTCCCATCAGGACAAAAGGTGGGAGGGGGGTGTTAGGGGAAGGTGAAGAAAATGGGAACCCTCCCCACGTAATAAAATTTTTATTTTTCTACTGAAAAAGCAGCTTTGGTAGCTGTTCAAACAAGAATTGGGAGTGGAAGGGACTGAAGAATGGGAAGAGGTGAGGGAAGCCAAGCACCTCAGTCTTCTAGAGTCAGTGGGCAGTGTTGGGGCCTGAGTGACAAGGAACAGTGGCGCAGAGAGAACAGTACGTTTTAAGCGGAAGCCGGTACATTTAAAGGTTCCAGGTTCCCCGCAAAGATTTGGGGTGGAAGAAAGTAAAGGCCCTGACGGGGAAAAAAAAAGAAACGTACTTTCCAAAACATACTTTTTTTATTACTGTACAAAAAGCACATCCTCCCTTTTTTGTCTCCCCCACCCCCCCACCCTGGGAACTGTACATGGTGTGCGGGGTGATGAGGCGAGGCTCCAGTTCCATACCCCACCCATGGGCTGAGCTCTGCCCCAGGTCATTTCAGCACCTGGGCACACCAGAGGCTGCCAGGCTGGGGCTGGGGGGGTCCCAGCTCACACGTACTCCTTGGCAGAGTTGGGCTTAGGGTAGGAGCGGGGTGCATGGTACCCAGCTTTGCTCTCGCTCCCAGGACAGGAGCAAGAGAGCAGGGCACCTCCCAGAATGACCAGAGCAGACCCTGCCCAGCCAATGAAGATGGCAGGACCAAACTCGTACCTACGGAGAGAGGGGGTTGGGGTCAGAAATCCTGCCTTTCCAGACACCAGGAATGTAGACCTATGTCCCCTCAGGAGGCAGGACTCTCATACTTACTTAATATTCATGGGGACCAGGGGGTTGTAGAAGTCCGTGACAATCTGGTGGCCGTACCAGGAGCAGGCTACCAAGGCAGCAAGACCTGGAGATAGAGTGGTTCAGTGGTTCGGGTGTATTAGGTGACCCCAAACCAGCACCTGGAGCACCCTCGCTCCAGGACACAAGGGGAAGGCCGTTGAGCCCACCTGGGGCCTGTTGCTCACCTCCCACAATGAAAATGATGCCTCCGGTCATAGCTATTCGGGCCTTCTTCACTTTGTCGTCTCCCCCACAGTTGGTACACTTCATGCCCATCGTGGCCACAAACATGGCCAGGAAGCCCAGCACCAGGGACACCACCATCAGGGCACGGGTGGCCTGTAAGGCCGCTGCGGAGCAGGGGGAAGGACGCCCTCACTGCGGGAAGTGTGCTCGGCTCCCGCCTTCGGGTCGCCAGCCTGGAGCCCCTCCGGCCTGGGGCCCCTCCGGCGGCCTCGGACCGAGCGGGTGGATCCCGCCCCTCCCGGCTCCGCGGCCTTCCCGCCCCGCCCCGCCCTCTCCCGGCCAAGGAACCCGCCCGGGGCGCAAGGGTTTCGATGAAACTGCCCGAGGTTTGGGGGGGAAGGGGAGGACGGGCCCAGCGGAGGGAGCGGAGGCGGTAGCCAGAGACCCCCGCGGGCCACACGGTCTGGCCCGCGGCCCAGCGCTGACCCCGCTATCGTGGCCACCGGGTTTGTGGCTTCAGCTAATCGGCCGATAAGATTACAGGCCGCCGCCGGCGGCCCGTCTGATGGAGCGCACGGCCCCTCGCCGACCCTGCGGCCTCCGCCGCGCGCCACCTTTTGTCCGGGAGAAAAGGGCGGGAGGCGGAGGCCGCCACCTGCGCGGGGTGGCGGGTGGTGAGGGTCCAAGGGGCGCGCAGCTGGCCGGGGCGCAGTCCGACGAGCAGCCGCTGGAACCCGGGCCCGCGGCCCTCCCGCGCCCCTGCCCGCCGCGGCCGCTTCCGCTTCCTCCTCCCCACCCGCTCCCCAGCAACCCCGGGCGTTGGGCCCCGGCAGCCCGCACCCCGCACCCCGCCCCGGCTCGGCCGCCCCGTCGGCCCCGCGGCCTTACCCGACAGGGCCAGCACCGAGTCGTACATTTTGCAGCTCATCATGCCGGTGCTCTGCGTCACGCACTCCATCCACAGCCCCTTGTACATGGCCTGGGCCGTGATGATGTTGTCGCCCGCGTACGAGCTCATCTGCCATTGCGGGATGGCGGTGCTCGCCACCAGGCCCGCCCAGCCCACCAGGGCCAGGGCGAAGCCTAGCAGCTGCAGGCCCGAGTTGGCCATGTTCGCCCTCGGAAGAGGTTGGGGACGCCGGGTGGGCGACCCTGCGGTGAAACAAAGCAAATTTGGGGGGCGGCCCCACGGAAAGACAACTTGCGGCGGAGTCTTAAGTCACCCAAAGAGAAGGTTTGGGTCGGGTGATCCCAAATCTTTTTGTCACCCGGAGAAAATAAATCGATCCTTCCGGCGGGGCGAGGGTCTCAGCTCGAGGAAGAGGCTCCGCTCGAGGACCGGGGGTCCAAAGAGCGATCCGCGAAGGCCGGGCGGTCCCCTCCGGCGCTCTGGGCGACCCTACTCACACAAAAGGCAGTCGGGCAGTGTCCGCGCCGTCCTGGGGGCTGGAGGTCCCCAAAGTGCCCTGGGCGGGAGGCTGCTCAGCCGCGAACAGGCAGGTGCGGGCGGACAGGTGCGGCGCACCTGAGTATATGTAGGGCGTCAGGGGCGCGCCCCCGCGGGCACCGGGAGCGCGGGGCAGGCGGGACCGGAGGGGCGGCCGAGGGTGACCTGACGTCACCGAAGGGACACTCACCTGAGCCGGAAGTCCTGGCCTCCACCCCTCCGGGCCCAGGTGAAGAGGAAGAAACCTGAGCGCCAGG
Source organism: Nyctereutes procyonoides (assembly GCF_905146905.1). Taxonomy (NCBI): domain Eukaryota; kingdom Metazoa; phylum Chordata; class Mammalia; order Carnivora; family Canidae; genus Nyctereutes; species Nyctereutes procyonoides. The sequence continues at coordinate 57,382,134 of NW_026575140.1, read as the reverse complement.
GTCACGCCCCTTCTCTGGCCCGGCTCGGGCCGCAGGTGGGGAGGAGGTGGAGGCTTCTTGGGAGTTCCACGCTCGAAGTCAGCCCCTCGAGACAGGACTTCCCTCGGGAGCCAGGGTGCCCCCTCCCCTCTCCCCAGCAGGTGAGCCTGGGTACTATGGAACCAGAGCTGTGGAGGGACGCTCTGGGCTCCTTGTCTCCTCCTACCCACCCCTCCCGCAGGGACTCTTGGTTTCTACTCGAGGTGTATTCCTGGCCCTGCCCTACTTTCACCCCCACCCTCTGCTCTTTTTTTACAGTTGGCTATCCCAACCGTCCCCAGCTTCAGGAGCCCCAGCTCCAATCCTCAGAACCCTGCTGCCTTCGGCACCCTCCTGGGAGTCTCCAGGCCCAGAGCCACCGCCCTGCGCCCGCTGCCAACCTCCTGCTGTGCTGCCCTCCTGCTGACATCCCACTCCCAGGCAGGGCGCCCCGATACCCTCATCTTCGTGGCTCTCCGAGTCAATCTCTATCCCTGACACAACTCTTGCCTGGGCCCTTTGCGCCCCACCCCCACCGGCGATCACTGTCCCCCCTGCCTCGAGGCTCCTTCCTAGCAAAAGGACAAAAACTCGGAGGCCAGAAGTTCAGCAGAGGGTGGGGAGCAGGGTAAGGCCTGGGTCAGATTCTTGGCCACACCTGTCATTCCCCTCCCTTGGAATCTTTCCAGAACCCATCCACTTTCTGGCTTCCCCCTCCCTCCAGCCCTACTACACATGTTTCCTTTTCCTTTGAGCCCGGACCTGACTGCGCGCTTCCCATCCTCTGGCGGCACTGTCTCCCTAACACCCAGCTCCCCGGTGGCCTTGGATGCGGCCCTCAGAACCCCAGGTGGCCCTTGGGCTTCTGTTCCCACGCTTCCCAGACTGTTGCCCCCACCGCCCTATGGACATCTCTACCGAGTGTCTCCAATCGCTCATCCCACCCTCGCCTCGTGTCATCTCCCCTGCCTGCCTTTCCTCCGTCCCATTCCGCACCCTTCTGAGTCGCCCTTGGAGCCCCTTCTCGGGAGCCCAGCCACACCACACCCCTGCCCCCTCGCCCAGAGCCCTCTGCACCCTCCTCTCCTCTGCTCCTACTCCTGGACTCACACCTTCCCATCTTCTTCTCCATTTCTCTTTCTCTTTACCTCCACTCTCTCCCATTTTCCATTTTTCTTCCCCCTTTGAAACATTTCTCCATAAGGCTCTCCTTTTATGCAGTAAAAATATTAAAGGGCCCCGGGACTGAGCTCATCTCCCTGCACTTCTACAAAACGCAGACTTCGATGAGTTCTTTGTTGTTCGTTTTTATTTTTCTACTTTTTTGATTAATGGTGAGTTGGGTTTTGTTAAGGTGCTTTCTGGCTCCAAAATGATATGTTTCTTGTTACCATCCTATATCCATTTGTCTCCAAGCTCACTGCCACTACCTCAGGCCCACCCACTGTCACCCCCTGCCTGCGCACCACAAGTGCCTCCAAACCAGCATCCCTGCTTCCCTGCTGGTCCTTCCAAAATCCATTATCCGGAAGGAAACGTGTGTGTGTGTGTGTGTGTGTGTGTGTGTGTGTGTGTGTGTGTGTGTGTTTCAAACTTAGGTCTTGCTACTTTCAGTTTAAAATCCTTAAAATCGGGGCACTCAGGTGGCTTGGTGGGTGAGTGTCTGCCTCCGACTCAGGGCGTGATCCCAGGGTCCTGGGATCAAGTCCTTCATCGGGCTCCCCGCAGGGAGCCTGCTTCTCCCTCTGCCTGTGTCTCTGCCTTTCTCTGTGTGTCTCTCATGAATAAATGAATCAAATCTTTAAAAAAAGAAATTTAAAATCCTTGAAATTGAAGTGGCCAGGTGGTTCAGTCGGTGAAGCATCTGCCTTCAGCTCAGGTCATGATCCCTGGGTCTTGGGATCGAGTTCCACGTGGGGCTCCCTGCTCAGCTGGTACTGCTCTTCCTACTTGTGCTTGCTTTCTCTCTCTCTCAAATAAATAAAAATCTTTTTTTTTTAATCCGTAAAATCTTCCAATGTCATGCCTCTGCTCCTCTTGCTCCATGGATTTGGCAAATAAAGGCCATATTGTGGCTTATCAGACCGGGCCTCAGCCCCACTGACCTTCTCTCCACTCCTGACATCTATTACTTTCACGCCCACCAAAGTACCCTTCACACACTCTGTTCCCTATGCCTGGATGCTCTTCTCTGTGCTCCTGACCTGCCTTCCTCTACCGGACTCATCCCTGAGGGATCAGCTCATATATCACTTCTCCTGGAAAGCCTGGCCTGATCACCCCGCCCCAGACTGAGTCATATCACCACTACTCCAGCTTTAACTTTCAAAATTCTTATCATATCACGGTTTCAGACTATTTACTCTGCGTGATTATTTATTCAATGTCAGTCTCCCACTGTTGATGTGTCTGGGTTTATCGCCAATAAATATTTGATGAACGAATGAAGAAAGAAAAAGTGAACAATATCTTCATTTACTTGCTCAGCAGATATTTTCCGTGTTCCTGGATAACGTACCAGACACCATGCTTGACGCCGAAACAGGAGAGATGAGGACACTGCACTCATGTCACTTAGATTCTAGAGGGAGGAAACAGACCACAGGGACAAAAAGAACATGGTGCATGTTTTAAAGGCAATAAGACGGGCAGTGTGATAAGGTTGGGTCCACTCTAGACATCAGGGAGAACTTCCCAGGAAGTCACCATAAAATAAGGAGCCAGCCGAGAGAAAAAACCATGTTGTAGGTAAAGGGAATGTCCAAGTGCTGGGATCCCATGTCGATTTAGCCTTTGCAACTTTGTAGTATTAATTTAAAGCAGGATCTCTCAACCCCAGTACCTTTGACATTTGGAGCCAGATAATTTTTTTTAATTTTTAAATAGGATTTTATTTATTTATTTATTTCAGAAAGAGAGAGAGAGAGCACACAAGCATGAGGTGGGGTGGAGCAGAGGGAGAAGCAGACACCCCCCTGACCAGGGAGCCCAATGTGGGGCTCAATCCCAGGACTCCAGGATCATGAGCTGAGGCATGAAGGCAGATGCTTAGCCAACTGAGCCACCCAGGTGCCCCAGGGGCAGATAATTCTTTGTTGTAGGTGACTGTCCTGTGCATTATAGGACATTTAGCAGCATCGTTGACTTGCACTGATGAGATGCCGTAGAACCCTCCTCTGTGCCCCAGTGTGACAATCCAAAATGGCTCCAGACACATTGCCAAATGTCCAAATGAAGGGACAGGCAAAATGGGTCCCAGTTAAGAGCCACTGAGTTAAAGTGTGACCAGTCAACATCACTGTGGTTGTTTTGCTCTAGTAGCTTCAGGTGAATGGTTGGGTTCAAGGAGCAAATAGATGGATGGGCGAACTTAACCAGGATTGGGATTTTGCTAAGAACAGAGAGAAATGATTTAATATATTTGCATGAGAATGTTTTATGTGTTAGATTGTGGATATAAATTGGGAAAGAAGGAAAGTAAGCCTAAAAAAAATAAAATTACCAATTGAGATAACCATATAATTTTCTTTTTTTTTAATTAAAGATTTTATTTATTCATGAGAGACAGAGAGAGACAGAGAGAGAGAGAGAGAGGCAGAGACATAGGCAGAGGGAGAAGCAGGCTCCATTCAGGGAACCTGATGTGGGGCTCGATCCTGGGACTCCAGGATCACACTGTGGGCCGAAGGCAGGCGCTAAACCGCTGAGCCACCCAGGGATCCCCTCAATTGGTAATTTTAAAAAGCGTTTGATAAGGTCCAACACCTACTGATGATAAGAACTTTTAGCAAACAAAGATTAGAAAGGAAATTTGTATACCTGATAAAGAAGTATTAGACTCATCTCTTTTATTTTTGGTAAAAGGACAAAGAAGGTCACTGTTATCCCTTTTGTTTGGACAAAGTCCCAGAGGTCTTGACCAATGCTACAGGGAAATAGGGATGCCTCGTGGGGCTCAGGGCGTGATCCCGGGGTCCTGGGATCAAGTCCGGCATCTGGCTCCCTGTGAGGAGCCCACTTCTCCCTCTGCCTGTGTCTCTGTGTCTCTCATGGCTAAATAAATAAATTCTTTTTAAAAAAAATAAATTTTTTTGAAAAGTTAAAAAAATTTTAAAAAATATCTCAATAGGGGATACCTGGGTGTCTCAGCAGCTTGGCGCCTGCCTTTGGCCCAGGGCGCAATCCTGGAATCCCTGGATAGAGTCCCAGATCGGGCTCCCTGCATGGAGCCTGCTTCTCCCTCCGCCTGTGTCTCTGCCTCTCTCTCTCTATCATAAATAAATAAAGAAATCTTTAAAATTCATATATATATATATATATATATATATATATATATATATATATATAGCGATAACTTTACCCTCAAATTTGTATGGAGCAGTAAAAGACCACAAATGGTAAATAACCATTGAAAAGAAAGAGTAACAAGAAAGGTCTTGGGCTTCCAGAAATTTAAACTTGCTACAAAGCATCATGAAAAATGACAACAATAACACTGTGTAGTATTCATGCAAGAAAGGAAGGATACACCAGTGGAACACAGTAGGAGTTCAGAGGTAGACACTTTATCAGAATTTGTGGTAAATGTGGCTCAATAAGAGAAAAATAAATTGGATCCCTAGCACACAAAACAAGGAAGCACTCTAGATGGATTTAAAAGACCCAAATACAGGCATGCCAAGCTGGCTCTGTTGGCAGAGTATGCAACTCTTCTTTTTTTTTTTTTTTTAAGAGAGATTTTATTTATTTATTCATGAGACACATAGAGAGAGGCAGAGACACAGGCAGAGAGAAGCAGGCTCCCTGTGGGGAGCCCGATGCAGGACTCAAACCCTGGACCCCGGGGTCACTACCTGAGCTGAAGGCAGATGTTCAACCACTGAGCCACCCAGGCATCCAAGAATATGGAACTCTTGATCCTGATCTTGGGGTGGTGAGTTCGAGCCCCACGTGTAGCCTAATGGTTACTTAAAAATAAGTAAGTAAATAAATAAATAAATATCACCTGAATATGAAGACTAAAACTGCAGTTGTTGAAATAAAATGCAAAAGAATAGAATAGTTTTGTGGTACAGAGATGGAACAAAACATTTGCAAATTTTCCAAATCACAAACCATAAGGGGAAAATCTATTATTTAAGGATTTATATTGAAGTTCACCAAAGAATAATTAAAGGGCAGATGACAGAATTAGAGAAAATATTTGCAAAGTGCAAATCTGACGAAGGACAGATGTCATTTTTTAAAAGGTCTTATTTATTCATTTGAGATAGAGAGAGAGACACACACACACAGCATGAGCAGGAGGAGATGCAGAGGGAGAGAGGGAAGCAGGCTCCCTGATAAGCCCCATATGAGACTCAGTCCCAGGTCCCAGAGACCATAACCTGAGCTAAAGGCTCATCTGAGCATCCACTGATGTCATTTTTTTAAAACTTTTTGCCAGTCACAAGAAAAATACTCCCAAGACTGCAGCCCCGGTGCCCAGCAGTTTAGCGCTGCCTTCAGCCCAGAGCATGATCTCGGAGACCTGGGATCGAGTCCCACATCGGGGTCCCTGCATAGAGCCTGTTTCTTCCTCTGCCTGGGTCTCTGCCTCTCTCTCTCTCTCTCTCTCTCTCTCTCTCTCTCTGTGTCTCTCATGAATAAATAGATAGAATCTTAAAAAACAAAAAACTCCCAAGAGAAAAGGAGCAGAGTATACAAGGACATTTACAAGAGAAGAAAGCCAGGATGCTAACAAGTGTTTCAACAGATTTTCCAAACCATGAGTCACCAGATGAAACTGCAGTAAGACATATCTTTCATCCGTTGAACTGAGAAATATTACAAATCCATTTGTAATACAAATATTACAAATCCAAAGAAATTTTCATTTATTGGATTAAAATCTCATACTCCATTCTGGTATTTATTTATTTATTTATTCATTCATTCCTTCATTCCTTCATTCATACAGATTTTATTTATTTAACCACCAGAGGGAGACAGAGCACAAGCAGGGGGAGCAGCAGAGGGAGAGGGAGAAGCAGGTTCCCTACAGAGCAGGGAGCCCCATGTGGGGGCTTGATCCGAGAACCTCAGGACCATGACGTGAGCCAGAAGGCAGACGCCCAAGCAACTGAGCCACCCAAGGATCCCTTATTTTATTTCTTTAATTTTACTTATTTTAGTTTTTGATAGAGAGTGTGTGAGCAGTGAGGGGCAGAGAGAGAGAGAAGCTTAAGTAGACTGCATGCCCAGCAGGGAACAAGATGTGGGGCTGATTTCATGACCCCTGAGATCATGGCCTGAGCCTAAATCAAGAGTCAGAAACTTTTTTTTTTTTTAAGATTTGATTTATTTATTCATGAGAGACACACAGAGAGATGCAGAGACACAGGCAGAGGGAGAAGCAGACTCCACGCAGGGAGCCCCATGCGGGACCCGATCCCAGGACCCCAGGATCAACGCCCTGAGCCAAAGACAGGCGCCAAACCGCTGAGCCACCCAGGGATCCCCAAGAGTCAGAAACTTAACTGACTGAGCCACCCAGGCCCCCCCATTCTGACTTTTAAAGGCCTTACCATCCCAAGTGTTAGTGAGAGTGTGAAGAAACGGAAATTCTCACACCTTGCTGAGGGGAATGTAAAATGGTACAACCACTTTGGAAAACAGGTTCATACAAATTTACAGATATGTCTGTAATATAATCTAGTTGTTCTAGTTCTTTTCCAAGAGTAATGCAAGCACAGTGTCCATACAAAGATTTGTACCCGAATGGTCCTGGCAGTTTTATCCATAGGAGCCTACAACTGAAAGTGACCCAAATGACAGCAACAGGTGAATGGGTAACCAGACTGGCTACTATTGATAATTGAATCAATAATCTTCAGGAATAATAAGGAATGAACTCTTGATACACACAACCACACATATGAATCTCAAAATAAATCCATAAAGTGAAAGAGGCCAGACAACAGTACAATCTGGGGGCCCCTGGGCGGGTCAGTAGGTTGTGTGGCTGACTCTTCGTTTCGGCTCAAGTCATGATCTCTTGGGATGGAGCCCAAGATTGAGATCAGCTCCACACTCTGTGGGTAGTCTGCTGGGATTTCTCCCTCCCCCCGCCCCTCCCCTTACTCGTGCTCTTGTTCTCTCTAAAATAAATAACTTTTTTAAACAGAGAGATAGAGTAAATTCTGTATGTTTCCATTTGCATGAAATTCCAGAAAATGCAAAGTGTTCTGTAAGGACAGCACTGGCTGCTTAGGGTGGGGTGCAAGGGCGGTAGGGAGGGATTACAGAGAGATACAAGGAAACTTGCGGGGGGAAGATGAATATGCTCATTCTCTTGATGACAGTTCCATGGGTGTAGACATCTGTCAAAACTTACCAAATTGTACATTTGAACACATGTGGAGTTTATTGTTTGTCAACACCTCAATAAAGCTGTTAACACACACACACACACACACACACACACACACACACACAAACCCTTATTCAGGGATGCCTGGTTGGCTTTGTAGTTGAGCATCTGCCTTCAGCTCAGGTCATGACCCTGGAGTCCTGGGATCGAGTCCCACATCAGGCTCCCCACAGTGAGCCTGCTTCTCCTTCTGTCTGTGTCTCTGCCTCTCTCTCTGTGTGTCTCATGAATAAATAAATACAATCTTAAAACAAAACAAAACAAAAAACTTATTCAGTTCAATGTCCTCTAAATCCCTATGAGTGTTACATTATTCACCTTCTCATTTTAAGGATGAGATAAATAAGGCGGAGAGATCAGGAAACTTTCCCAAGGGCACAGTGTCAGTAAGTGCCCCAGCAGGTACTCAAACTCAGGCTGTGGGAACCTAACCATACTCTTCCCTCTGCTGCCTCAGGCCTGTTGCTGAGAGTCCGCAGTGGCAGCAGGATACTGTCGCCTGCTGACGGATGTGGAGACAGGGACAGTCATTCTTCAGAGCAAGCTGGTAGTACTGAGTCAAATTAGGTATAAGTATGCCCTATGACTCAGAAATTCCACTTGTGGAGACAGACAGAGATAATAATAGACATGCGCATAGGCAGAGATGGATCTCCCAAAGAAGTTCTCATAGGAGCCCATAACAAACCTTGTATGGAATGCGTGTTCCCACATCCTGTGTCGCAGGTGGGAGACTGCAGGGGATACGACGTGGGTGCTCACAGGGGGGATTGCAAGCAACTGAAACGTGGAGTGAATGATGCCGTGGGGTACCGTGCAACGAATTCGATAGTCACCAAGCACGGCTGAGGTTTTAAAACCACTGTTTTAAGTACTGTCAGTGCTTACTGACAGTAAGGAGGACCAGAATGAAACATATGATGCTATTTACATAAATTAGAAATATTTGCTCACAAAACACCTGATTTTTTAAAAAATATTTATTTATTTATTTGAAGAGGGAGAGAGAGTGAGTGTGAGTTGAAGGCAGGTGACAGAGGGAGGGAGAATCCCAAGCAGACTCCCTGCTGAGTGGGGGAGCCAGACATGGGGCTCCATCCCATGACCCTGAGATCATGACTTGAGCTGAAATCAAGAGTTGGACGCTTAATGTACTGAATCACCCATGTGCCCAAAACAAACGATGTTTTTTGCAAGAGCTCAAACAAAAACAAGCATGAAGTGCATTGAGTTGGTTGCCTTTTGTAGGAGATCAAGTGGGAAATGGGTATGGAAATTTTTAAGAATAGGCTTTTTTACTTTGGGTTTTTTTTTTATTTTTTTATTTTTTTAAAGATTTTATTAGACACAGAGGGGAGAGAGAGAGAGAGACAGAGAGAGACAGAGAGAGACAGAGACACAGGCAGAGGGAGAAGCAGGCTCCTCACCAGAAGCCTGGATCCTGGAACTCCGGATCATGCCCTGAGCCAAAGGCAGACACTCAACCACTGAGCAACCCAGGTGTCCCTGTTTTTGTTTAAGTAAGCTCTATGCCCAACGTGAGGCTTGAACTCACAACCCTGAGATTAAGAGTTACGTGCTCCACTGACTGAGACAGCCCAGAACCCCAAAAGAGAATCCCTTTTATTTTTTTTTTAATTTATTTATGATAGTCACACACAGAGAGAGACACAGGCAGAGGGAGAAGCAGGCTCCATGCACCGGGAGCCCGACGTGGGACTCGATCCCGGGTCTCCAGGATCACACCCTGGGCCAAAGGCAGGCGCCAAACTGCTGTGCCACCCAGGGATCCCCGAGAATCTCTTTTAAAATAAAAATAAGGGGATCCCTGGGTGGCGCAGCGGTTCGGCGCCACCTACAGCCCAGGGCGTGATCCTGGAGACCCGGAATCCAGTCCCCCGTCAGGCTTCCTGCATGGAGCTTGCTTCTCCCTCTGCCTATGTCTCTGCCTCTCTCTCTTTCCTCTCTGTGTATTCTCATGAATAAATAAATAAAATAAAAATAAGGGGGATGCCTGGGTGGCTCAGTCAGTTAAGCATCTGCCTTCGGCTCAGGTCATGATCTCAGGGTCCCAGGATTGGCCTTGCGTTGGGCTAGCTGCTTGACAGGGAGTCTACTCATCCCTCTCGCTTTGCCCCCCCCGTTGTGTGCTCCCCCTCAAATGAATAAGATCTTACAAATAAATAAATAAAATAAAATAAGACACAGGTCAGGGGATCCCTGGGTGGCGCAGCGGTTTGGCGCCTGCCTCTGGCCCAGGGCACGATCCTGGAGACCCGGGATCGAATCCCACATCGGGCTTCCGGTGCATGGAGCCTGCTTCTCCCTCTGCCTGTGTCTCTGCCTCTCTCTCTCTCTGTGACTATCATAAATAAATAAAAAATCAAAAAAAAATTAAAAAAAAAAAAAAAAAGACACAGGTCAGAGAACACAATGCCCAAAGAACTGTGTCTGAATTCGATCCTCTGCAGATAAGACCCTGATCTAGAGACAACACGGGGCAAAGAGACAAGGAGGGCGGCGGCATTGCTGGAGTCCAGAAGCAAGGTCGCCCTACAGGACCTGGAAGCAAAATGGGCCTGTGGAGTAGGAGCCGGAGCCAGTGTGCCTGTAGGGGTCCCCCGCTTTGCTGCCCGCCCCCCCCCCCGCCGGCCCCCGCCAATCTCTTACCTGCCTTGAGCAGAAGGCAGTGGTCCCAGGAGCTTAGCAGACAAAAGCCCAAGGGGATGAGGCCCCCCCCCGCCCCCCGGGGACAGAAGGCAGAGTTTAGGAAGGGCTGCAGCTGGTTCCATTGGATGAGCCAAGGATCACTCCACAAGATCCACACCCCCGGACCCCAGGCAAGGTCCTCACCTCACCACCCCTCCCTGCCCTGCATCCTGTGCCTCTCCTTCCCTTCCCATCTTCTATCAGCACCCTCGCTCCCACCTTCCAGGCCATTCTTCCTCCTCCCTGCCAGCTCTCCTGCTCTCTCTCATTTCCTCTTCTACTTCCCCATCACTTCCAAACTACCCTATCTATCTACTTCTAGCTCTGACTTACTTTCTTTGATTCTACTTCTCTGGGGGTGGGGCGGGGAGGGGGTTAAACCCCTAGAAGGGTCTTTGTGTGATCACCCCCCAACCTGCTCTATTGGCTGTAAGGACCAGACCCCTTATTTCATCCATTCAGCATTTGCTAGGTGCCAACTGCTAGGCTGGGGGCTGGGTCCATAGCGGTAAACAAAGTGACCTTCTCTCAAGGCTGTCCTATTGGAAAGAAATGGTGACACTCTACTACACTGGGAACACATGGTTTGCTTTTTTTCTTTTCTTTCTTTTTCTTTCTTCCTTCCTTTCTTTCTTTCTTTCTTTCTTTCTTTCTTTCTTTCTTTCTTTCTTTCTTTCTTTCTTTCTTTCTTTCTTTCTTTCTTTCTTTCTTTCTTTCTCCTGGAGGAAGCCAATAAAGATTTCACAAAGGGCATGAGCATGTTTTGAAGGGTGAATAGGAGTCCTCCAGTATTCCAGCCTGAGGCTTTTGTCCATCAGAGGCACCCAGGAGAGAGATGGCATAGTGTGTTCTGGGTGTAAGGAGTTAGGTGTTGAGTAGAACTAGAAGGTGAGGCAGAGATAGGACAAGGAAGGCAGGAGGCTTTGGTCACTCTGAAAAGGGGTTTGAACTGTTTTGGGGGGTGTTTTTTCTAAAAAAAAATGTTATTGATTTATTCATGAGAGACACACAGAGAGAGGCAGAGGCACAGGCAGAGGGAGAAGCAGGCTCCCTGAGGGGAGCCCGATATGGGACTCGATCCCAGGACCCCGGGGTCATGCCCTGAGCCAAAGACAGATGCTCAACCTCTGAGCCCCCCAGGCGCCCCAATGGGTTTGAACTTGACAGTAGGGGCAGCAAAGAACCATTGACTTTTGGGGCGAGAGTGATGAGGTTGAACTTCTTTTTACATTGAACTCAGCCCTCCTCCTAAGGGGAAGGAAGGAGCAGGGGGTCATGGTGGTCTGGATCCAAGTGGCAGCTGTACAGGTGGAGAAAATCAGATGAACGTGAGCTTAGGAGGTCAGCACGCCGATGCGGTTAACAACTGGATAAGGGTGGGGATGGGGGGCAGGGGTGGAAGAGGAGAGGAGTGGAGCTCGACCTCCAGTATTCTCACAGGAGCGACAGGGTGGCCAACGGGACATCCACCGTTGTGAGGACGGTAAGGAGGAGGAACAGGTTCGCACGTGAGGCGCACGCGAGCTACCCGGTGCAAGTGGCAGCCCAACCCTGGGATCCCGAGCTCCAGATGGAGCACGTATGGGAGCCTTGCCGGGGAGGACCCGGGAGGGACGCCTCCCCTCACCCTACGACTCTGCCCTCATCCGCGGCGGATCTGCGCTCTCCCTCCAGGTGGCACCACAGTCCCGCGCTTCGGAGGCCGGTTGGCCGCGCAGAGCGCTGCGCTCCGCTCTGGACGCGCCAACTCTTAGGTCGCGCCCTCCTCGCTGCAGGTTCAGACCCGGAGCGGCCTCCAGAGAGCGTGTCTAAGTGGTCCACGCGGCCAGCACGTTTGAGGCAGCTCGGGGACCTCAGGCTGGTGGCGTGGTTGGTGTGAGCAGCGGCCTCTCGGGCCGCCCCCAGGAACCAGCGTGGGGAACGCGTGTAGGGGAAGGGACAGATGGGCAGGGCCCGGAGCACGGACACACGAAGGGAGGACCACCGAGCCCAGACGCCCAAGACGCTGGGAACGGAATCTCTTGTGCCCCGGGGCCAGCCCCGCGTGGGAAGCGTGTCTCGGACCCTTTAAGGCTCCGTCGCCCTGCCCTCCCCCGCCCGGGGACAGGCCGGGACACCCAGGACCTGACATTTGGCGTCTCCCAACGTGGGAGCTAAAAATAGCCGCGGGGGGTTACTCCAGGCCAGTGTTCCCCTGCCACCTCGCGCGAATCTTCCCGGGGCCGGCGGACCTGCCACATCCCCTCTTCTCGGACCCCGCGCCCCTCCAGCCCGCGGCGCCTGACCTTCCAGGGGCCTCCGCAGCCCCGAGCCCCTGTGCACTCGAGGTGGGGCGAGGCCTCCTGGGTCCCGAGACCCCTGTCCCCAAACTTCGCCGCGGGAGGAGGCCCGGCGCGCGCGGGGCGTGTCTCCCCGGGATCTCTGGGGAGGCGTGGCCTCGCGGGCGGGCCCGCTCCCCCCGGTGCCAAATTTCCAAACCCGGAGAGCGGGGAGGGGCGTGGCTTCCTGGGGTGTGCGGGCTCCTGGCCAATGGGTGTTGCGAAGGGCGTGGCCCGTGGGGGCAGCGGGGGCTCTTCGGGGCTCTCCCCCCAGCCCGGTTCCTCCAGATCCCCCGGAGCCCTGCCGCTCTCTGGATCCTTGGCCCGCGACAGTGGGTCCCGCCAGGCTCGCCCTCCGCACGCCGCTCCAGGACGCCCGGCGCCCCCGCGCCCTTTGCCCGCCAGGCCCGGGCCGCCGACCTCGCAGTCGCCTCCCTGTTAATCGCGGTCCCTGCGCATCGGGTCCCTAAGACAAGATGCCGTCGGGCTTCCAGCAGATCGGCTCGGAAGTAGGGTTCAGCACGCGGGGGCGGGACGGGGGCACAGGGCCCACGTTTCTCGGGCTGGGGTCGCCGATGGGGTCAGCTAGGGGGCGGTCCCTGCGCAGGCGCGGGGGGCGGGGGGGGGAAATGGGGGCCTGGCTATTTATACCCGGGCTGGACAACCCATGACTGTGCGATTCCAATCCTTCGAAGAGGCTGAGTGGGTCTGGGGGGGGGGGCGTCCGTGGGCACGGGCAGCCGCGGGATTCCCCAAATCCAGGGCTCGTCCCCTTCTCCAGTGCGCGGCACACGGGGATCGGGGACACTCTGCCCCCTGGATCCGGCTGCAGAAAGCAGGTCCAGGACACTCTTGTCCCCCTGGAGCTGCCCGTGTGTCCCAGCTCGCGGGAAGTTTTTCGAGGAGCGGAGGCACCCGTGGGCCCCCCCCCCCACGGCGGTCCTCCAGGACACTGAACTTTCCCTTGGCCCCACGGTTGGTGGAGGGGCTGAGGGGAGTGGCAGCCCCCCCCCCCCCAGCTCAGGTTTCCGCTTGGAGACAGTCTGTGCCGCCAGCAAGCGGCCACCACCGCCACCGCCCCCATCCCCTGGGCACCGGCGCTCCGGGGCAGAAGCCCCCCCCTCCCCCCCGCGCCCTGCCCTGCGTCGTAGTCGTCAGAGCCTGGAGGGGGAAGGGAGACCGGGGCGGAGACACGGGAGGCCACCCCAAGGGCTGAATGCGGGGAGGAATGACCGCGATGTCCTTTTCGGAAGTACCTCTCTTGAGTCTGTTGGGGGCCTCCGGTGGCGGTGGCGCGCTGAGTGAAGCCCTGAGGGGAGGAAAGAGGACCGACGCCCCCACAATAAGGCACTGGCAGGTTTAGGAATCGAGTGCCATCAGGAATACCCTTAGCATTGGGTTTTGATTTTTCTCACTTGCACAGACATCTACACAAAGCAGGCAACACCGCCCACCCCTACCTCCTCCCTTAACACAGAGGAAACCTAGCTCCAGAGCCGGGAAGTGACTTGGCCAAGGTCACACAAATCTGAACTCCAGTCTTAAGGCCAAGCCTGCCCCCAAGGTCACCTAGAAATGGTGAGGCCAAGGCCCTCAAACATTTCCCAGCTTGCTGGACTCAGACATCCAGTTTCCCCTTCATGCCTGGTTACTGGGTGCTTCCTGCTCCTGTTTACACTGAGATCCTTGCTCGATTCCTAATATGGTCCAGTTTCCCTCACCCAACGTGTTGGATGGAACCCAGCATCTTCAGGCTCTGGCTGGGCCCAGGCCCCCGGGATGGAGGAAAGAAATCTTGATTCCGTGTGACCTGCCTCCTCTCTGCTTCTGACCCCCCAGGACGGGGAACCCCCTCAGCAGCGAATCACTGGGACCCTGGTCCTTGCCGTGTTCTCTGCTGTGCTTGGCTCCCTGCAGTTTGGCTATAACATCGGAGTCATTAATGCGCCACAGAAGGTGAGGGGCTTGCGACTGGCACGGTGGGCTGGGGACAGCAGGGGACAGCAGACAGGGATGTCCCTGTAAGTGTTCACTGCTCCGTGTCTCCCCACCCCCGCCAGGTGATTGAACAGAGCTACAATGAGACATGGCTGGGGAGGCAGGGGCCCGAGGGGCCCAGCTCCATTCCACCGGGCACCCTCACCACTCTCTGGGCTCTCTCAGTGGCCATCTTTTCTGTGGGTGGCATGATCTCCTCCTTCCTCATTGGCATCATCTCTCAGTGGCTGGGAAGGTATGGGGCTGGCAGGTGAGGGTGGGCCGGGCAGGAGGGGGGCTGCTGCATGGCACCCGAACTCTCCTACTCGCTCTTTGCCTCTCAGGAAGAGGGCAATGCTGGTCAACAACATCCTGGCGGTGCTGGGGGGTGCCCTCATGGGCCTGGCCCACGCTGCTGCCTCCTACGAGATGCTCATTCTTGGGCGGTTCCTCATTGGCGCCTACTCAGGTACCGACGGGCAGCATGGCCCTGCCCAGCATCCCGCTGTCCTCCACCAGCACTGAGCTTGAGGGTGGGAGTGGCCAGCTGCCCACAGCCCTCTCTTCTTCCCTCTGCTCAGGGCTCACATCGGGGCTGGTGCCCATGTACGTGGGGGAGATCGCCCCCACTCACCTGCGGGGCGCCTTGGGGACACTCAACCAACTGGCCATCGTCATTGGCATTCTGATCGCCCAGGTGACTGGGCCTGGCCTTCTGGGTGGCTAGGCAGGGGGTTGAGTGGGGCTCGGGACTGAGTGGCCTGCCCTCTTTCCCATGCTTCTCCCACAGGTGCTGGGCTTAGAGTCCATGCTGGGCACTACCACCCTATGGCCACTCCTCCTGGGCATCACAGTGCTGCCTGCCCTCCTGCAGCTGGTCCTGCTGCCCTTCTGCCCAGAGAGCCCTCGCTACCTCTACATAATCCGGAACCTAGAGGGGCCCGCCAGAAAGAGTGAGCTTCCACCCCATCTTGCAAGCTCCTGTCCTGCCTGGCACCCTCTCTGTCCTCTCAGCCCTGACTCTCCTCCCCTGCAGGTCTGAAGCGCCTGACCGGCTGGGCTGATGTATCTGGGGAACTGGCTGAGCTGAAGGAGGAGAAGCGGAAGCTGGAGCGGGAGCGGCCCCTGTCCCTGCTACAGCTCCTGGGCAGCCGCACCCACCGGCAGCCTCTGGTCATCGCCGTTGTGCTGCAGCTGAGCCAGCAGCTGTCAGGCATTAATGCTGTATGTAGGCAGCAGCCTCGGGGTGGGGCAGGGGTGGGGGGACGGCCCCAAAGATGGGGAAAAGGCAGCAAGCCTCCTCTGTCCAGAGTCGGGGTCAGTGGGGCTTGTTGTGGCTGCAAGGAAGGGACGTGCCCACCACCCCCTCTCCTTCTCCCCCCATAGGTTTTCTATTATTCAACCAGCATCTTCGAGACAGCAGGGGTCGGGCAGCCAGCCTATGCGACCATAGGAGCTGGTGTGGTCAACACAGTCTTCACCTTGGTCTCGGTAACTGCTGGCACCCACTGTTGGCTCCACATCCCCTGGCTGCCCCTCCCAGTCCCTCCCACTTCCTGTGCCCTGGAGGCCCCTGCCAAGCCCTGACTTTCCCTACAGGTGTTCCTGGTCGAGCGGGCTGGCCGTCGGACACTCCATCTCCTGGGCCTGGCAGGAATGTGTGGCTGTGCCATCTTGATGACCATAGCCCTGCTTCTGCTGGTGAGGCCTGGGGAGCAGGAAGGGACCAGAGGCCCAACCCATGGGAACTACCCCAAGAGGCTGTGTCCTTGGAACATGCCTTTGATCCTGGGGCTGGCCTGTGTGCTCCCGAGGGTCCCAGGCTGCACTTCTTGCCCCCTCTGGGAGAAAGCTCTAGCACACTTCTGGCAGCCAGGAAGGAGATCCAGTGTCCAATCTCAGAAACAATCATTCCTAAGGACCCAACTTCATTTTATTTTAAAGATTTGATTGATTCATTCATGAGAGAGACAGAGAGAGAGGCAGAGCCACAGGCTGAGGGAGAAGGAGGCTCCATGTGGGGAGCCCGATGCGGGACTCAATTCCAGGACCACAACCTGAGTCAAAGGCAGACGCTCAACCACTGAGCCCCCTGGGTGCCCCTGGGACCCAATTTTATTTTATTTTATTTTATTTTATTTTATTTTATTTTATTTTATTTTAATTTTTTTGGGGGACCCAATTTTAGAACCAAGAGAGCACTGACCGTCCTAACATCCAAGAGGGTGTTAACATTGCCTGTGCCCCGAGTAGGGCAGTAGGGCAGCCAGCTGAGGGTCAACACTCAGAACTGGTCAATGAAAGGCCTGCTGTCACCTAGGGTGGCAGGCTCCTCTGTGAACTGCTGGGAGAGGTTTTCAGGTCTCTCCACTGAGGGCAACTTAAGATCCAGAGAGACATGACCTGAAGTCCTTTCCCTCCCTGCCTGCCCCAGGAGCGGCTTCCAGCCATGAGCTACGTCTCCATCGTGGCCATCTTTGGCTTTGTGGCCTTCTTTGAGATTGGCCCGGGCCCCATACCCTGGTTCATCGTGGCCGAGCTGTTCAGCCAGGGCCCCCGCCCAGCAGCCATGGCCGTGGCTGGCTTCTCCAACTGGACAAGCAACTTCATCATTGGCATGGGTTTCCAGTATATCGCGGTAGGTGCCCTGGCCCGTGTTCCCACTCCCACCCCGTAGGCCATAGGGCAGCAAGTCACAGCCAGCCCACTTGCTTTCCCCACTCCTGTCTGGGGATCACTTTGGTGGGCCCTGTGGACCCTGAAAACCACCTGCTCGACCACTACAGAAGGAGGGAAGGGGGCTGAAGTATGTGGGCTACTGAGAGAGGGGTGTTCAAGACCCACTGTGCCAGAACAGACCAGAATTACCAGCTGCACACTTGTACTGCAGAGGGCTACTGCTCTCAGGCCAGGGGAGGGTGATGATAGCAGGTGGGGCACAGAGACGTCTTTCTTCCCTTGTTCCTGGGGTCTCCCTTGCCCCACAGAGGAGCCATCTGCCTGTGGAGATGTCTGTGGAGCCCCCCTGCCGCCAGGACCTCCCCTTCCTCAACACCTCTTTCTCCACCTGTCCCAGGAGGCCATGGGGCCCTATGTCTTCCTTCTGTTCGCGGTTCTCCTGCTCGCCTTCTTCATCTTCACCTTCCTAAAAGTGCCTGAAACCCGAGGCCGGACTTTTGACCAGATCTCGGCTGACTTCCGCCGGACACCGTCTCTTCTAGAGCAGGAGGTGAAGCCCAGCACGGAACTCGATTACTTAGGACCTGACGACGAGAATGACTGAGGGTCCAGGGCAGGGGTGGGAGGGCTATGCTCTCGTCCCCCCCCCTCGCCCCCCACCGGAGACCTCTCCTATGCAGCACTTTCGCCCTCTCTTCCCTGTTACTTACTGATGGAACTGGGAAGCCGGAGGGAAGGGTGGTCTCAGCACCCCCTCATTCCCCTCGTGTGACTCTTGGATTATTTATGTGTCATGGTTAGGCTGTGGCCATCAGGGTGGACCACTCTGGCCACTCATCCCCTTCCTCCTCTGTAGCCCACCCCACCCACACCCGGCCTCAGCTCCAGAATATTCTCGTCCCTCACTAGAGAAGGGGGCTGCAGGGAGGAGAGGCCCTAGGGCCGACTCTTTGGTCAGGGAGCAGGACCTGTGAAGACAAACAGCTTCCTGCCACCTTGGGCTCCTCCTACTTTCTGGCACTTTCTCTGAATTCTTGCCACATAGACTCTGGGTGAAGGGGGTCCCGTCTTGACCCCTGACAGGCCGCACCCTCCCAAGGCCTCAGTTCACTCCTCCTGGCAGGCTCAGCCCTCTCGCTCAACTGGAGGGCCATATGCCCATGCAAGGGGAGAGGGCCTGCTCCCCCAGGCCGCAGAGGGGGAGCCCCGCTCTTGTCCCCTTGCCCCTCCTGAAGGGTGTGCCGCCTCCAAGCTTTTGACTAACTAAGGGAAAGGAGGATTTGAAAGGCTGCCTGTAAACATGGGGTAGGAGGAGCCTTCAGATATTTTTGTACATGTTTGCAAAAGGGGTGGGGAGAAGAAACCAAAGGTCTGTTGTACTAAATGTATATATATATATGTATAGATGGATATATAAAGTCACTGTACGTGATGGCATCCTGCTGTGAGGCACCCAGGAGGGGCTGGATGAACCACAGCGTCTCTCCCCACCTGCCAAAGAAGCCTCTGGATGTGCTCACTCTGCCCCCACTTATGCTTCTAGTCGGCCCCCCTTTTTATTTTTTTTTCAGTTCCCCCCTTTTAAACTAAGCTCTACACTCATTGTGGGGCCTGAACACACGACCCCAAGATCGAGAGTCGACCCCAAGATCAAGAGTTGCGTGTTCCACCAACTGACCAGCTGGGCGCCCCTGATCATTGCTTTTGTTAACACAGTAAATGCTCAGTAAGTTTAGCCCCAAGTGGCAGAAGCTGCCCTGGGCACGTTCCAGAACCCTCCTTCTGCAGAGGAGAGGTCAGCCCCAGGTTTCAGCTGGGAGAAGTGAATCTCACAGCCCAGAGCTGCAGGCCTAGAGACACCCCGGCCCTGGGCCCTGCCTCCTGCCCCCCACCCCTGCGCCCCATCCTCTGCCGCCCCCTTCAGCAGGGAGTTACCCACAATTCTCCACAGAGAAGAGGCAAGAGACCAAGACCACAGGGAAAGCCTGTTTTTTGTTTTTACTGGAGGCTCAGGTGGCACATGACAGTTCATAAAATGGCTTCAGAGGTAGGGGCTGGGGTTGGGGGAGGAGGAGACAAAAAATAAACTGGGGTGGGAAAGAAAACAACCAGGAGGAGGTAAGAGCTGGCTGGTTCCTTCTCAGCCTGATTTAGGGGAGGGAGCTGGTGCCTCTGAACAATAGGTTGGATCCCTTCCTTCACCCCTTGGTAGGGGAGAGAGAAAAAGCAAAAGGTTGTTGCTTTGGCCCTCCTGAGTCTCAAGGGAAAGGGGAAAGCCGGTGTGTTCTGATGTCATGAATTCTGGGAAGGGGGGGGGTGCTGGGTCGGGTAGAGGGCAGCTGGAAAAACTGGCAGATAACCTGAGAGAGAGAAGGACACAGACTAATGTGACTGGAGGACCCCCGCCCCCATGTGCCCCAGGCTCCCAGCCTGTGACCCCTCCCTGCACCCCAGGGCCCCCCTCTGCTGAGCCCGCCCCAGGCACAGCAACTCACCAGATGGTGGCTCTGGGGGTCCTTCATGTTGGAGTCACTCCAGTATAGTGGGGGGGGGTCCCCCACTGTTGATGGGGGCCGAGGTCTGGAGAGAAGGGGGGCAGTCACCTGAGACCCTCTCGTTCTTGACACCCCCCAACTTCAGTGTTCTCCCACCTTTTTTCTCCCATTCCTCCCTAGTTCACATTCACAAGTGGAGCCGTGACTCCAGGGAGAGCGAGAGGGGTGTCTGGGGGTGGGGGGCGCCTGCTGGACGTGGTGGACCGGGCCACCTGGCTCACTGGTGTGTGTGTGGGGAACAGGCAGGGCCTTTACTCCTAGTCCCCAGTCCTAGCAGCCCAAGACCTCACCTCTGGGGCTGTGGACTGCCTGGGTCCAGGGGGCTGCTGCTGCCGCCGCCGTTGGAAATACGGACGGTTTCGTGGGCGCTGGGGCTCAGGCCGGGAACCATCAGTGGGGCCTTGGCTGGGCTTGGTCTCACCATCCCCACCTTCCGTAGTAGGCTGCTGGGGTGGCCTGGGGCGGAAAGGCCTGGGGAGACAAGTGGGGGACCCTGGAGGGGGCAGGGAGCCCGTGTGTTCCGTCTCCCTCCCTCCCAGGGCTTTCCGGGCAGAGGGGGCCTGGCCTGCTCTCCGTCTCCCTGGGCAGTTAAGCAGCCACCACTGAGCTGCCCAGGCCCCTGCCACTGCCACCAAGACTTGCTATGCCCCCTCCCACTGGGACCAGTCCTGGAAGGCAAGGGGAAGCTGGGCCCAGAAAGGGGGTCTCACCTTCGGTACCTAGGCCGGAACCTGGGAGGGGGGACCCGCTCATCTCCTTGCTGTTGGTCTCCCTCCAATGGAGCGGTCTCTTTGGGCTCTACCCCGTCGGTGCCCTAGGAACACACGAGACCTGGGGGAGCTGGGGCAACACCTGTCGCCAAGGATCCCAACCTCGGGGACCCATCCTGGCCCTCCTCCCCTTCTTCGGGAGCCCCGGAGGTCTCTGTCCTCACAGATGCCCCCTCCCTCCCCAGGTGTACTAGCAGCTTCTGCGTCCCAGGACTCCCACCTCTATAGGCTGCTGCTGGTTGAGGGGCCGAGGGCCTCGCACAAAGCGCCGGCGGTAGAAGAAGGGAGGTGGCCGCCGTCGCCTGGGCCTCTGCCCAGAGTCCTCAGGTCGCTCCCCCTCGCTGCCTGGTTCTGTCCCACCTGATGGAGCCTCTGCCACCATGGGCGGCGGGGCAGCTGGACGGGGCCGGGGGATGAATCGGCGGAACCTGCGACGATTGGGGGCATAGCGGCTGCCCTTCACTGGCACGCCCCCGGGCCCAGTTACATTGGCAGCTTCTGCACCCTGGAGAGAAAGCAGGTGGGGAGGACAGTGAGTGCCCACTCAGCCACACACACCTCCCCAAACCTGCTTCCCCTTCTTCCAACCAAGGCCCCCATTCAGTTCCTCCTCGGCTGCTGTCTCCTGGCCTCCTCCAGGGGACTTTCCAGGAGGGTAGCTGCTGCCGCTGGACCCTTGTGGACTCAGGACCCTTAGGGGACATGGCACGTGGAGAATGGACTGGGACTGGGAGTGCTTGGTGCATGACAAAGAAACCCCAATGTCATCAAGTGACCAAAGGGACTCAGTCCTTAGGACACCAGGGTGGGGAAGGCAGTGCTGTCCTCCCATGGCCTGGGCTGACTGGCCCAAGGAAGGGGGTTCTGGGGGGGGGCTCTCTCCGGCAGCCCAAACCTTCTCTCCCTCCACGACATCAAACTCCACCGTCTCCCCATCTCCGACGCTACGCAGGAACTTCCTGGGGTTGTTCCTCTTAATGGCCGTCTGGCAGGGGAAAGGCGAGGAGAAAGGTGAGGGCAGGGAGCCCGGAGCCTCCCTCACCCCTGCTGGGTCCGCCACCCTGCTCCATTCGGTTCACCAGCGACGATCCCTGCGGCCCAGCCAGAGGGTGAGGGTGGAGGCGGGCCAGGTTTAGTAGGGGATAAGCCAAGACCCAGGAGGCGCCTCCCAGCGTTGGTGCCCGAGCCCGGTCCCCAGAACACACTCCCTCCTCCCTTTACCCCTCAGAGGCTCTGAAGAGGGAGGCCAGAGACAGGAACTCAGCGAAAAAAAAGGCAGAGACAGTCTTAAGTTGCAAAGCCGGCAAAACGCACCATGCTGCTTACCTCAGAGCTTCTGCCACCAGAGTGGTGGTTCTCACCCCGGGGCCTGCATCAGCATCACCTGGAGAGCTCGTTAGAACAGATTGCTGGGCTCCGCCCCCAAGTCGGCCTGAGCCAGCAGGTCTGGGGTGGGGCCTGAGAGTTTGCACGACAGGTGATGCTGCTGCTGCTGGGGACAGCACTTTGAGAACCACCACACCCAAGTATCTCTAGCCTGTGTTGGCTCCCTCCACATGCTGCCTAGGACTCGTCCTTGTGTTACCAGGTCCTGGTGTAGGTAGTGAGCATGCCACGGCCAGAGGGCAACAAGTTCATTCCTCACAGACACAACCTGACACAAGTGGGGCCAATGGTGGGGAATATAGGCACCTGATGGAGGGGGAGGGGAAGCCATTTCTCCTGGCCATGCTGTCGTGAGGGGAAGAGCAGGAAACCGCTGTGTGCTGCTAAGGATTACAGCAAAGACCTTCAGAGAGAGGGTGGGTTCCCTCCACACCCTCCCCAAACCAACCTAGCTCTTACCTGGTGAACAAAGACATCCTCCTTGGTGTCATTCCTGCAGAACAGGGGGCTGGTTATGGGGTGCTCTTGGTGAGGCCTCCCAGCCCGGCCCTAAAAGCAGCAGGCCCACCCTTGCCAGCCTCCCCTGACTCCTTGGGGGTAGACGGGGCCCAGAGTGACAAGAGCCAGAGACTGGTGAGAAGTATACCAAAAACCTCAGCGAAAGCCCTGAGCTCCCTAAGGGTGGAGGACAGGCAAAGTCACCTTGAAGAAGTCGGGCAAGTTCTGCACCTGCTGAGGACTCGCCCCTCTGCCCCTGGGGCACCTTAGAGCCTGGCAGTGCTCAGTCTAACTGTTCCAGGCCAACACCCCTCTGTCCCAACCCCCACCATGGCTGCAAAATCCCTCTTCAGCCCTTCCCTTCTGCAGTCAGGAAAGGGGGATAAAGAGCAGCCTGGATAGGGGTGCCGAACAAGTCTGAGAATGGGACAAGTTGGCACGATCCTGCTCGGAACTCCCCCAGGACTTGCTTCTCACCCTCAGCCCGGAGGTGAGCCCCAGGGGCAGGCCCCGCGCTCAACAAACTGAGAGACTGAGGGTGAGAAAGAGTATTGGGCCATTCTCTATCATGACTTGCTCGTTACCCCACTTGATCCCAGCACCCCATGGCAGGGGTGGGGGGATGGGAAGGTTTTCCTTCAGAACATCCCAGGAGCCCTCAGCTTCCAGAATTAGAGAGGGATCCTTCCCTAGATCAAATGTTCCAGCTTTAAAGCACTTGGAGCTGCACAAAGGTCAGGCTGCTAAGAGGGAACCAGGGCCTCCCAGGAGGGCTGGGCCAGGCTGGCTCTCCGGCATGGGGAAGGGCCCACTGGGGGAGCCCTGGCTCTGCTCAGAATCTGCCACTACTGCCCCTCCCAGTAGTGATGGGGGTGGAGGGATTGGGGCTGCCCAGCTGAAGGGAACCGGCAGGGCTGGCTTCCTTCCCCAACAGCCACCCCCCTCACCAGCCCACAGCACCATCAGGTGGGGGGATTCAAATGAGCCAGCAGCCCTCTAAGGGAGATGAGTCAGGGGAGTGCTCCTCCAGCCGCCCCAAACAGGAAATGAGGGAGGATTCCAGCCCAGAGCCCTGAGGCGCAGACAGCAGGTACATTCTGCCCCAAAGGCGAAGCAAACTAAACCACAAGGTGAGACAGGCAAGCCAGGCGGCTCCGAGCCAGGTTTGCCAAGTTCCTAGATCATTAACTCTCTGCTGCCCTCGGAGATGTGGAGGAGGCTCATCTTGCCCCCATTTGTGCGGCGGTTAAATACTTTCAATCAGCGTCAGCTGGACATTGCAACCATGTGCCTCAGCAGGGGTAGAGAGGAGGTGGGGAAGGTGTCCAGTCCCACGGGCCAGATTGGAAGACACCCCTGCCACCCCCTCCCTGGGTTTCTAAGGTACCTGTTGATGAATCCGTAACCATTCCGGACGTTGAACCATTTGACAGTGCCCAGGACTTGGATTGCTGCCAGGCAGAGATGCAGTGGGGGCAGTAAGGTGGGGGGGAAGAGATGGGGTTGGGCTCAGTTTGGAAACACTCCAAATCGAATCTACCTCCCTTTACCTATTAAGCTTAACTTCAAGCCACGGGGTTTCACCCAGTGGCTAGCTTTAAGGCATTCTGATCCCAGGTCCACCAAATGGAGGCGCCCACACAGAGGGGGCTCAGGCTTTCGAGACCCTTCCAACTCTAAATCACATTTCTCCTGAGCTACAAAGCCCGGCCCTTCACCTAGAACCAGGTACTCACCCGGCCCACTGGTTCCTGCCCTCCCAAAGAAAAGGTTCCCGGTGCACCTGCTTCCCAGGCTAGGATTCGGCTGGGACTAGGCCGAGCCTCCCGCTGTAGGGGGCGTGCCCAGGGCACCAGTCGGGAAGGCACGGCAGGATTGCCCAACAGGGGAACCCACTCTGGTCAGCCGCCCCCTGGCCCAGCTAGTCCTTTGAGCCTCGGGCGCCAGGCCAGCCTCCGACGGCTTCCTGCATCGCGTGGGCTCCGCAACGCCCCTCCCCCAGCCCGACGACCCCGTAGAGCCGCTCTGGCACGCGCCCTCCCCTCACCCAGAACCGGCTTGTCCGCCTGACTCCGGGCCGGGGGCGCGGGGGTCCCCGAGGCTGCCGTCGCCGGGTTGCCAGGGGTGCGGGGACCCAGCGCCGAGGGGGTCCCAGCAGCGGGGCCCGAGGCGGCTCCGACCCCGCCGCCGCCCGCCCCGCTGCCTGCTTTCTGTGGCTCCCCTGCGGGCACCGGCACCACCACAGCTACCACCCCTGCCGCCGTCGCGGGCACCGTCGCCGCGGGGGCCGCTGTCGCCACCGCTGCCGCCTCCGCCTCGCTCATCCCGCCGGGTCCGGTACCGGCCCCCGCCGCCGCCGCCGCCTCCTCCGCCGCCGCCACCGCCACCGCCCCGACCCCTCCCCCCGGCTCGCGAACCCTCCGCCCCGCTCGGTCCTCGCGCCCCGATCCTCGCCCGCACGCCGCCAGCCGGCCTCCGGCCGAGGCCAATAGCAACCCGCAGCCGCGGCGCGCGCAGGCCCCGCCTCCCGGCCACGGGCCAATTGGAGAGGAGCAGCTCCCCCGGCGCGCACACCGGCCACGCCTCCCGGACTTCGCGCGGAGGCCAAGGCCCCCGCTCACCGCCCCGTAAGTACACCTGGGCCCCGCCCCTAGGTTGTCACGTGACAGCGGCCGGCACAGCCCATTGGCCGGCGGCCCCTCGCCCCTCCCCCTCCCCCCCTCTCCACCGGCCGCGGGAAATCAAACGGGCTGGTCGCGCACCAACCGCCACCTGGCTGCTGCGCGCAGGGCGGGGCGGGGGGCGCAGCTCCAGGGTTGCCCCTGACGACCCGGGAGGGGGCTGGCGCCGACCGCCTCGGCTCCGGCTGCGGTCGGCCCCGTTCCTCTCTGCCCTCGCCCTCCAGACGGCGGGTGCCCGCACGCCGCCTGTCCCCGGGGGTACCCGCACGCCCCAGACGCGTACCCGCCCGCGCCGCACAAGGATGACTGCCCAGCTCGTAGCTGTGCTCCCTTTTGCATCAGAGGTAGAATCCACGGAGCAAAATGCACGACTCCCGTTTATCCGTGCGGCCGACACCGCGGTAAAACAGAGCTCCCCTCGACCCCTTACAGGCACCCCAATATCCCCGCGGACCCCGACGGTTTCTGGGTGCTGGCCGCCCCTTCCGGCTCCCGGGCCGTTCCCTCCACCTTCCATCTTTTCCCCCAAGCGGCCAGGCTCTGCGGCCTCTGGGCCTTTGCAGGGGCACTGTCCTCCCCCTGGAACGCGCCTCTGTGCTTCTCCGGGCGGCCTCCTCTTTGGCACATCATCCTTTATTCTTCTCTTTCCTTGCCTGAACATCTGAGCGCCTCCTGCACCTGCCCGTTTATTCTCCCCCCGCACCGCCTCGGCCCCGTGACGCCGAACCGCACGGCTGTAAGAACTTGTCGGCGGCGCGCCTGACGCCCGCAGCCGCTACTCACTGTTTCTTGGAGAAATACACGGCCCCCATCCTGCAGACGGGAAGACTGAGGCCTGGGCGAGGCTCTCCCCAGGTGCCTTGGGAGCCCCGCGGGCTCGCCCAAAGCTGCATTCTCCCTCCGGGCTGCAGAGGTCGCTCCTTCCGAGAGCCGCCCCCTCTTCGGCCCCGCGACCTGGACCGCGCGCGCGTATTTTTAGCCGGGCCTCTAAGCGCCAGTAGCTTGTGCCCGCACGCGCCCCGGTCCCGGGGGCCGCTCTCCCTCGGCTGCCGCGGCCAATCCCGGTGCCCGCGCGCCCTCTGCCGGCCGCGCCCGGAGGCACCGGCTCCCCCCACCCCCAGTCCCCCGCGGTGTCGCCACCTGCTTCCCCGCCCGCCCCAGCCCTGCGGCCCTTCCCTAGGCCACTGTCCTCTGTCCCAGCGCCTTGGGCAGCGCGGACACAAAAGGCAGGGGATAGGTAAGAAAAAGACTAAGTCGCAAGGCAAGGCCGGGATGGACGCAGAGAGGACCACCCCTCCCTTGGGCTAAGGACCCATGCACCTGTGTCCAGCCAGGAGCCCGAGGAGTGCAGAAGCGGGAGGTCAGGGCGGGGCGAGGCAAGTGGGAGCCACTGCGAGGGGCCCGGGCGGCAGAGGGAGCACGCAGGAGGTGCAGAGGGCGCGGACTGGTTAACCGAACTGTGAGATGAGAGGAAGTCCCCAGGAAGGGTGAGCCCTGTCTATGATAGGGGTAAAAAGATGTCAAGAGGACCTCCCTGCCCGGCGTGGGGCAACGAGGGACAAGCGCCCTGCGACAGCGCAGAGGCAGGAAACAGTGACGTGCTGTCTATATCCATGGACAGGAATTAGCAGATGCCCGGGCGACAAGCAGTCAGTGTGCCTGTTCAGTGGGAGGGTTTGCAGGTGTGATTTTCCAATGATTTAAATATGTTTCAGGGCTAGAACTAGCAAGGGCTCCTGGCCATTCTAGCCAAAAGACTTCCTCCTCTGTCACTGCCTCCCCGTTAGCTCCTGTCCACCTAAGTTCACCGTCTTGCTTGACTTGCTCACTGTTTTATTTATTTTTAAGATTTGATTTATTTATTCTTGAGAGACACACAGAGAGAGGGGGACACAAGTAGAGGGAGAAGCAGGCTCCCTGTGGGGAGCCCGATGTGGGACTCGATCCCAGGACCCCAGGGTCACACCCTTGAGCCAAAGGCAGATGCTCAATTGCTGAGCCCCCCAGGCACCCCATGCTCCCTGTTTTAAAAATTAATACATTAAAGCAAAAGCCCTCCCTCCTTAAATGGTGTCCTTTGCAGCTCTATCAAAGAAACACCAGACTTCCTGAAAGCAGTCTTTAGGGTGGTGTCCTACTTCCTCTTGTGTCTTTCGCACCCCACCACCCCAGATCTGGTGTCCGCCCCCCAGCTGTCTTCAGCAGTGGTCCACGAGCCCTTGCTGATGGGGGCAGTCATTGCCTGGCATCTGCTTCTCTTTCTACTCTGTAGGGACAAGTGTTCCTGCTGTGTCTCCCACCATGCCCTCAGGCCTCTCCTTTTGTGGCTCATCCTCCTCCACCAGCCTCAGTCCTTTCTGGACTGTCTCCTCCTGCCACCAGGTCATTCTATTCATAGTTTGGACGGCCACCTGCCGATGAGGACTCTGAAGCCAGTGTGCCCAGCCCCTCCCACCTCCTAGCAGACTCAGAGCCCACTCCTTCTAGTTGGTCCCCCCCACCTCCACGCAGGCTTCTGACCCTGGAGGAACCCGCCTGTAAACTCCTCGTTCGCCTCCCTCCCACCGCTGCTCCCTGAGCCAGTGCCCACACACAATGGTTCTCTGGGGCCCATCACTCACTTGCAGGAGGCCCCCTGGCCACCCAGGCGTGGCACCACAAAGGTGACGCTGTGTGGTATCACCCAAATGGAGACACTTGAGATTTAAGATGCTCCCAGTGACCTCCACCTCGCCCCCCGACACACGCACCTTCTCCTCATGGCCCAAACCAGAGTTTACATCTTCTCTCCTCCAGCACCTGCTCTGTCTTCTCAGCTGCTGCCAAGAGTCCGCGGACCTACAGCCTTCACCTCATCTCCTGATGGCCCTTGAGTGGCTGTCCCAGATTTCCAAGCTCTGCAGGCACTGCCAAATCCTTGACCTTTCCTCCACCCTCTGCCTCCGTGTCCCATCTGCCGCCTCTGATATTACTTACCACCTCCTCGAAACCTCCTCGTCTTGTGGGTGGTAGTGGTTGTGAGTTTTTTTTTAACCAGATGGTAACAAGAATTAATATTTATTTAGTGCTTAACTATGTGCCACATGCTGTGCTAAGCATTTTAGGTACCCTCAATCATGAATTCCTTACTGCAGCCCTGAGAGGTGGGTCCTGGAGTTGGCCCCATTCTTCAGACAAGGAGACTGAGGTGTGGGGGAGTCAACCAGGCCAAGACCGCACAGCTGCGGAACGCACTCAGGGGGGCCCCACAAGCAGAGCAGCCCAACTCCAGGGCAAATCAGTCACCACCCTCCTTCCTTCCACTGTGCTGGGACCATTCTTTTTCAACCCTTCTAGTTCTTTCCATATGTCACGCTTTTCCTTCTAAGCCACATTTCTTGAGAGTCTGTCGGCATTACCCAAGCCCTGCTTCTTCCCTTGGCCTAGTATTGTGGAAACACACAGACACCTGCCAGACCACCTAGTTCAATGGATACCCTGTTTCCTTTTCCTCCTCCACCTTGGCCTATGTGGCAGGTGTACCTGGAGACCATTTCGTTCTCGGATTTCTTCCTGGACTCCTCAGCCTTCCTAAAGGCCAGAGTCCCTAGCTGTTCTTGTCTTCTGACTCTATGACCTCTCCTTTGGAGAGCCCACCCACTCCCATGGCTTCATATACAACCCTGTGATGGGTCGAATTTTGTGTCCCCTTAGGAGCACATGTTGAAGTCCTAACCTCCACATCTGTGAATGGGACCATATTCGGAAATAGGGTCTTTGCAGATGTAATCAAGTTCAGATGACATCACTAGGGTGGCCCCTAATCTGGCACAACTAGAAACAGCCACCATAGAGGCAGACACGAAGGTAGAGGGCCTGGCTATGACAGGCAGAGCCCCAAGCATCAGGAGCTGCAAGTCGAGGAGTACCTGCGGCCAACAGCTAGAAGAGGCCAGCTCTCTCCAAGGCTTAGCAGAGAGGGTTGTCTTGCCAACATCTGGATTTCAGACTTCCCTCCTACACAACTGTAAGCATCAATTTCTGTCTTTTTTTTTTTTTTTTTTAGATTTTATTTATCTGTGAGAGACACACAGAGAAAGGCAGAGACAAAGGCAGAGGGAGAAGCAGGCTCCCTGCAGGGAGCCCAATGTGGGACTTGATCCCAGGACCCCGGGGTCACGACCTGAGCCGAAGGCAGACAGACACCCAATCACTGAGCCACCCAGGTGCCCCGATTTCTGTCTTCTTAAGCATATAGTTTGTGGCACTTTGTTCCGGCAGTCCTAAGGGGCCAATGGCCAGCCCAATCTCAGAGGACTCCCCCCAGTCTGTGCCCAGCCCAGATCACTTGAGCTCCAGACCTGTGATAGCCAGCTGCCAGCTGGGAACCCCCCGGGCCCCCCATCTTGGCAAAGGGCTCCCCTATATCCGGACACAGAGGTATGAGCCTTACTGTCCCCATGGGGTTCACACCATGGGAGGCTCTCACCTGCATCACTTCTGAAGCCTCTGCCTACTTGCTTTCCTCACCCGCCCTTGGGACTGCCCCCTGGAGTCCACTTTGCACAAAGCACTTCACCAGCAAAATAGCCTTGGGGACATTCTGTCCTCCCATCCTGCTTGATTTCCAGGACAGTATTTATCCGTACCTGATATTTTCTTTTTCTTGTTTTTAAAGAATTTTATTTATTTATTCATGATAGACACACACAAAGAGGCAGGGACAGAAGCAGTCTCCATGCAGGGAGCCCGACGTGGGACTCGATCCCAGGACTCCAGGATCATGCTTGGACCGAAGGCAGGCACCAAACCGCTGACCCACCCAGGGATCCCCATACCTGATATTTTCTTGTTTGTAGTTTCTTGTGCTGTGTAAGTTTGAGATCTTATGTGTCTTGTTCACCACTCTCTTCTCAGTTCTTAAAACTGTAGCCAACATCTAGGAGCTGAACAGTGAATATTTGTAAAGGAAGTAATGAAGGCAGACAGAGACATCTTTCTGAAATGCATATTTTTTTCCTGGCAATGCCTAGGCACCTTCAAAGATGTATTTATTTATTTGAGAGAGAGAGAGAGAGAAAATCTCAAATAGAGATTCTCTCACCTGGGTCTCAATCTCATGACCCTGAGATGAGGACCTGAGCCGAAACCAAGAGTTTTGGAGTTTCAGTCAGAGGCTCAATTGACTGAGCCACTCAGGTGCCCCTCTGAGGCGCCTTCAGTATACACCTTCTCCATGGCCAGCAGCTTATCCACTGGACACATGACCCAGAGAGATTCTTTTACAGGTCTGCAAGGGGGTGTGCATGGGAATGAAGAAGCGAGAAGTTAGAGGCAACCCGGGCACCCATTGCTGGGGGTGTGCCAGGTAAATTGTGGTAGGCATCCACCTAGAGTATCATGCAGCAGTTAGCAGTGACTGGCTCAGGGCTCCTGGGGGGCTGTCGGTTGAGCATCTGCCCTCAGCTCAGGTCATGATCTCAGTACTAGGATTGAGCCCCTGCATTGGGCTCACTGCTCAGCAGGGAGCCTGCTTCTCTCACAGCCCTTCCCCTCTGCTTGCGCTCTCTCTCTGTCTCAAATTTCAAAAGAAGGAGGAGGAGGAGAAGGAGGAGGAGGAGGAGGAGGAGAAAGGGAAACAGGTTCAACACTCTGTGGCAACATAGATGGAACCTAACAACCCAGCACTTAAGTAAAAAGAATAAGAAACCAAATGAAATATCAATCTCACTTAAAAAGACACAGTCCTTCTTTTAAAAAAAAGAAGAAAGAAAGAAGAAAAAAGAAAAAAAGGGACGCCTGGGAGGCTCAGTGGTTGAGCGCCTGCCTTCAACCCAGGGTGTGAGTCCTGCATCAGGCTCCTCTGTGTGTGTCTCTCATGAATAAATAAATAAAATCTTAAAAAAAGAGACACAGTCCCACAAACAACAAATTATGTCTCGTTAGAATATATAAAGACAAAAAGATTTACAGTAGCAGGATTGCCTACAGAAGGGAAGGGATAGACATGGGGAGAGAGGTCAACAAATAAACGAAGCAAATTTATGATCGAGTGAATGAAACATTCTATTCTTTTTTTTAAGATTTTATTTATTTACTTGAGAAGGAGCAAACGTGCACAAGTAGGAGGGAGGGGTACAGGGAGAAGCAGCCTCCCCGCTGAGCAGGGAGCCCCGGGCAGAACTTGATCCCAGGACCCTGGGATCATGAACTGAGCTGAAGGCAGATGCTTAAATGAGCTCCCCAGGGGCCTCTGAAACTTACATCCTGCTTGAAACTCTTCAGTGACTTCCCATTAATGGCTCATTTGGTAAAATTCAAAGACCCAAGATTGAATGAGTTCTCAAGACCTAAGATCCAGATCCAGCCCTTGCATCTGAACCCCTCCCCACCCATCCGAGCCCCAAGCACTCATCCTGACTCGGGTCTGAATGGCCCAACATAGCAGCCACCAGCTACCTATGGCAACTGAAGTTCAGTTAAGATGAAATAAAATACAAAGTCCACACGTAGCTAGTGGATGAGGTTTTAACACAGACATGGGGCATTTCTGTCCCCACAGAGAGTTCTAGGAGACAGCGTGGCTACACGTCCACCTCTTGAGCTCCCAACTTCCATAATACGATATCCGCCCTCCAGGCCCAGGGATTCCTACTTTGAATTAATTTCATGGACATTTATTGGGTCTGTTCCTCTGGCCAGAGAGGAAGGAGCACAAGGGCACCAGGAGCTATAATGATGATTGGAGTGCTTGTTGGCAATTCTGCAAGTCTTCCTCTTTTTTTTTTTAAGATTTTATTTATTTATTTGTGACAGAGAGAGAGAGAGGCAGAGACACGGGCAGAGGGAGAAGCAGGCTCCATGCTGGGAGCCCGACATGGGACTGATCCCCGATCTCCAGTATCACACCCTGGGCTGAAGGTGGTGCTAAACCGTTGGGCCACCAGGGCTGCCCTGCAAGTCTTCTTCTAAAAAGATTTCAGGTAGGGGTGCCTGGGTGGTGGAGTTTGTTGAGCATCTGATTCTTGGTTCGGGCTCAGGTCATTATCTCTGAGTCCTAAGCTCGAGCCTCATGTAGGGCTCTACATTCAGCATGGAGTCCTCTCTCTCCTTCTGCCTCTTCTGCTGATACTCTCTCTCAAATCTTTTTTTTTTTTTAAGGTTTTGTTTATTTTTTCATGAGAGACAGAGAGAGAGAGGCAGAGACATAGGCAGAGGAAGAAGCAACCTCCCTGCAGGGAGCCCGATGTGGGACATGATCCCAGGACCCTGGGATCACACCCTGAGCTGAAGGCAGACGCCCAACTGACTGAGCCCCCTGGGCACCCCAGATTCTGGTATTCTTTTTTTTTTTTTTAATTTTTATTTATTTTATGATAGTCACACACAGAGAGAAAGAGGCAGAGACATAGGCAGAGGGAGAAGCAGGCTCCATGCACCGGGAGCCCGACGTGGGATTCGATCCGGGGTCTCCAGAATCACGCCCTGGGCCAAAGGCAGGCGCCAAACCGCTGCGCCACCCAGGGATCCCAGATTCTGGTATTCTAAGCAGGACTGTGCATCTTGCAGAACGGAGGAGGCCTCAGGGGAGGGAGGAGGGCTCACAGGTCTGGGGCCTGTTTCCTGGGCCGTCAGGACAAGGTGGCCAGAACATGCCTACAGTGCATCCTTTAACCTGTGGCTTCAAATTCCCTCTCACTGCTTCACGACACTCTTCCTTCTAGATTCCCTCTGAGCACCCGGCAGTTCCTCCTGCTTGGGTGCCCTCCCCTACCCCCATTCATTCCTTCTGAAAACATTCAGAGCCAGCTCTATGATGGACGCTATGAAAGACCCTGCTGTCACAGTCTGGTGGGGGACACAGCCACATGGTCTGTGCGACAAGTGCTAGTTAGGGGTGAGCCCAGAGGGGGGAAGCAGAGAAGATGCCCCATAAGGAGGTAGAGCCAGATCCCTGCTCAGGCCAGGTGACAAGAAGACTGATAGGAATGGGATGGGAATTGGGATCAGGGACAGGTGAACAGGCCTGGGACCCCCGAGGCGGCCAGCATTCCAGTCTGCCCTTGGGATCTTTCTTCTCTGAGCACAGATGTCATCTGCTCCTTACCTCACCTCTTCCATCTCGAGATATTATTTTCAAGGGTCTGGAGCAGCCCAGAAGGGTGGATACCCAGCTACCGTTTCTTTATCTCCTGTGCACAGAACTCCCAGACCCTCCCTCATCCTGTTGAGGGCCAGTCCTGCTTCAGAGTCCTCAGCTCCGGTGTCTCCCTTTGCACAAAGACCTGCCAGGTGTCTGGGCTGGGTTTGGCCTGACCTAGGTGCTCACTCAGTCACTCTCCCAGGGCCTGTCACTCTGGCCTGGGATTGCTAGGCTCCCTCCCCATCCAGCCCTGGCCTCAGGGCCCAGCAGAGAGCAATGAAGGAGCAAATGAATGATGTCTGGGAACACCAGCTCCCTGAGCTTCCTTTCTCTGTGAGCAGGGTCCGTACTCTGTCCCCAGCCCTGCTTCCCACACCCGTGGCCCAGTTCTAGGAAACCTGAGGACTTCTTTTTCTAACACCCAAGTTCAGCAAGGGCTATGAGAATGCCAGAGGAGGAGAGCCTTGGGGTAGGGCTTTCCCTCCAGGCCCAGACCCACACCTGGCTCATTCTTCCATAGGTCTTCCCTTTTAATTTTTTTTTTTTTGTCCTCCCTCTTTTTCTTAGATTCCAGAGACACAAGGTCAAAATCACAAAGATTGCCCAGGCATTTTCTCAGGAGCTGCTCCTACTTTCGAACCCACTACCATTCATAAACCCGTCACTTCCAAGGGCTGGACAGGTACCGGCCTGAGCACTCAGACCGACATTGTATATTTGTTTGATTATCTGGTAACCTCCACCTCCCAGCTGCGGAGAAGGGACTGCACCATTAAGTTCACCACCCCCCCCCCCCCAGTCTCGAGTCTCTGAGTATCTGGTACTTAAGAGACTCAGTAGATATTCACTGAATGAATGGAGGAGTAAGGGAATTCAAAGTTTCTGCCATGACTCCAGCAGCTCTGGGTGCTGTGAGAGAAGGTCCCAGACCCCCTGACCCAAAGGGTTACCCTTTTGCCCATTCTCAGGTTCCTTTGGAGTGTTTGACTCTTATGCAAATCCTTGAGGGTGGAAGAAAAATAAAATAGTCCCTGCCTGCCCTGACGGGAATAAATTCTTACTGTGAAATATTTGTACCGGTCAGGGAACCCCCACCTCGACTCTAACCCTTGCCTGTTTTCTTTCTTCTTTCTTTCTTTCTTTCTTTCTTTCTTTCTTTCTTTCTTTCTTTCTTTCTTCTTTTCTTGAAAGAAAGTTAAGATGAAATAGAATATAAAATACAAAGTAGCTAGTGGATGAGCTTTTAACACAGACATGGGGCATTTCTGTCCCCACAGAGAGTTCTAGGAGACAGCGTGGCTATACATCCATCTTTCTTTCTTTCTTTCTTTCTTTCTTTCTTTCTTTCTTTCTTTCTTTCTTTCTTTCTTTTCCTTCCTTCCTTCCTTCCTTCCTTCCTTCCTTCCTTCCTTCCTTCCTTCCTTCCTTCTTTTCTTTCTTTTGATTCTATTTATTGAGATGCCTGTGTGGCTCAGTGGTTGAGCATCTGCCTTCAGCTCAGGTGGTAATCCTGGGAGCCTGCTTCTCCCTCTGTCTCTGTGTCTCTCATGAATAAATAAAATCTTTAAAAAAAGAATTTATTTGAGAGAGAAAGAGAACATGAGCACAGGATTGGGGGGACGGGCAGAGGGAGAAGGACAAGCAGACCCCCTGCCGAGCAGGGAGCCTGATGTGGGGCTCCATCCCAGGACCCCCAAGATCAACACCTGAGCTTAAGGCAGACACTTAACTGAGCCCCCCAGGCATTCAGCCTGTTTTCTTTCTATCTGGGGATTCCTTCTATCCATCAACTCAATTTACCTTCACATGCGACACAGAATCTGTTCCCAGTTGATCTCAGATGCATCTTTTAAAAGGCCTGGCAAAAAGTTTGTAGGAAAATGTGGTAAAACATTAATAGCCATGGCCTGTGGGTATTGGGTTGATGGTCCATTTGTTTCTTATTTCCCAATTTTTTTTTAAACAAAAGACTGCTATTTTCAATAATAAAATTTGACGGAATCTTTTCCATCAGGTAAAGCTATTCCTCTTGACACACTTGGAGCCCCTTCCAGACACACTGGTCTGTCCTCAATCCCAGTCCTACCCATCTTCCCAGGCCAAGTCTCGGATTGAGACTAAAGCGCACACCCCATTAAACTCTGAGCTGGCTTCCCAGAATCTCAGAATCCCAGAATCTTTTTTTTTAAGATTTTATTTTATTTACTTGAGAGAGGAAGAGAGAGAGAGAGAGAGAGCACATGGGCAGAGGGGAGGGGCAGAGAGAGAGGGAGAAGCAGACTCCCCACTGAGCAGGGAGCCGACCCGGGTTCTATCCCAGGACTCTGAGGTCATGACCTGAGCTACCCAGGCACCCCAGGAATGGCTGGATTGATAATTGTCCCCCAGCCCCCCACACTGAAGGCACCTTTGACTCAACACTCTGAGCACGTATTCATTGGGTTGACCACTGAGTTCCATCCATTAGGTCCAGTATGTCCCTGATGCTCACTGTTTCCTCTCGACCTCACTACCAGTGTCTTGATCCAGGTCTTCATTCTTGCTCCCTTGAACTACCGTGACAGGCTCTGTGGGTCTGCTGCCTCCAGTCCAGCTCATTTCCCCTCCAAGTATAATATCTTGATTTCTTTTTATCTTTTTAATATCTTGATTTTTGAGAGCAGTTTGAGATTCAGAGCAGAACTGGGCAGAAGGTGTTGGCAGCTATTTCCCATGTACCTCCTGCCCCCACACGTGCAGAGCTTCCATGTTCCTCAACATCCCCCAGCAGAGTGGGATGTGTGTTATTATCAATACACTTACCTTGACGCATTGCCATCGCATGGAATTCATAGTTGACACCGCAGCTCGCTCTTGGTGCGGTCCAGTCTTCGGGTTTGGACAAACATATAAGGACCATACGTGACGGCTTCATGCTCTGGAGGTTCTCTGTGTGCAGCCTGTTCACCTGGATTGTCGGCCACAGTGGCTGCTTGAGCTCCCTAGAGCACAGTGACAGCAGTGGCTGGCATTGCCTTGTCATCCCCTACAGATGGAAGACCCTGCAGGCTCCTTTGCACACATTCAAGACACTGTGGTCTGGTCCAGGCCTCCCTTCCTTCCAGCCCCCACCTGTTGTTTGCAATCTCTGGCCTCCATTCCAAACCATTAACAGGATTCTTTTTCTTTTTTTTTTAAGATTCAATTTATTTATTTATTTATTTATTTATTTATTTATTTATTTATTTATTTATTTAAGAGAGAGTGAGCGCAAGGGAGGTCACAGAGGGGGAGAGAGAAGCAGACTCCCCACTGAGCTGTGAGCCCAATGTGGGACTCAATCCCAGGACCCCAGGATCATGACCTGAGCCAAAGGTAGATGCTTAACCAACTGAGCCACCCCGCTGCCCCTCTTTTTTTTTTTTTTTAAGGTTTCATTTATTTATTCATCAGAGAGAGAGAGAGAGGCAGAGACACAGGCAGAGAAAGAAGCAGGCTCCATGCAGGGAACCCAATGTGGGACTCCATCCCAGGGATCACACCCTGAGCTGAAGGCAGGTGCTCAACCGCTTAGCCACTCAGGTGACCCAACATGATTCCCTTTCTGTCTTCACTCTGCACATGTTCCTCCATGCCTTTGCCCTCCTCACTGCTCCCATTTTCTGGAATACCTTTGATTCTTGTTTCTACCTTTCCCCCCATATTCCACCCATTTTTAAAGGTCCAGTTATTAAAATGCTGCTTTCATTGAGGACTCCTGGACCAAAACCTCGTTGCTTGCTATCTGAACCACATGACAGCTTCCTAGGGTCAGTCCTTCCTATCTCCAGCCCTTCTTCAACTCACCTCTCAAACCACCGTTGAACTATCTGGATCTAACACAACTCTGTATACATCAGAACCACCTTCCCTGCCCCTCCATGCTGTGCTGCTCCATGTTTAACAACCAGCTCTGGATAGACGGGCACCTGTTTCAGCAAACAGCATCTGTCAGTTTCCATGGTATAAATATTCCCATCACGGCCAGTTCCAAGCTACCAGTAAGACGGTATTGAATGTGCAGTTAGGAAGAGATATGCACAACTGGTTCTTTTTTTTTAACTTTATTGATTTATTCATGCGAGACACACACAGAGAGGCAGAGACATAGAGTATGTTTTGAGCAGAATTGCACCCTTTGTACCTCCCCCACCTCCTTTTTGTTTTAAAGATTTTATTTGGGCAGCCCAGGTGGCTCAGCGGTTTGGCACTGCCTTCAGCCCAGGGTATGATCCTGGAGACCCGGGATCGAGTCCCACATCGGGCTCCCTGCATGGAGCCTGCTTCTCCCTCTGCCTCTCTCTCTGCCTCTCTCTCTCTCTCTCTCTCTCTCTCTGTGTCTCTCATGAGTAAATAAATAAAATCTTAAAAAAAAAAGATATATAAGCTACCTCCACCACACCATTGGCTCCCATTCAAAACTTCGCTGGTGTTCCTTTTTTTTTTTTAATTTTTTTTTTATTATTTATTTATGATAGTCAGAGAGAGAGAGAGAGGCAGAGACACAGGCAGAGGGAGAAGCAGGCTCCATGCACCGGGAGCCCGACGTGGGACTCGATCCCGGGTCTCCAGGATCGCGCCCCGGGCCAAAGGCAGGCGCCAAACCGCTGCGCCACCCAGGGATCCCTCGCTGGTGTTCCTTAAAGTTCTCTTCATACTACCGTTGCAACTCTTCTGCATATCTAAAATTATTTCCTTTTTTAAGATTTATTTATTTATGATAGACATAAAGAGAGAGACAGATTGGCAGAGACACAGGAGGAGGAAGAAGCAGGCCCCACGCCGGGAGCCCAACACGGGACTCCATCCCGGGACTCCAGGATCGCGCCTTGGGCCAAAGGCAGGTGCCAAACCACTGAGCCACCCAGGGATCCCTCTAAAATTATTTCAAAATAGAAGGTTTAGAAAGTCTACTGGAGTAGATATAAACTCATCTGGCAAACTTTTTTCAGCAGAACATGGGTGCCCTCCAAACGAGTACCCTCTGAGAAAGAAAGGAGAAAATACTTAATGAGATGGGTTGACAGGGCAGCATCCAAAGTCACTGAAAATCTACAGAAGGGTCGCTGGAGAGTTCTTCCAAATGTCTGAATTTTAATCTTGGTGAACGGGTGTAACCACAAAAGGTGGGAAAGAAATGTGGATAGTCATCAACATGGGATCTGACTGATTGTATTTGAAGCAGTTCTCAAGAAAGAAATTTCCACGTGAACTAAAGGAGGATGCTCAGTAAAATGTAAATGAATAAATAAAAGCCAGAGAGGTTCTCCAATAATTTTCAGGGGAGTTCTGATCCAGGATTACTACTCTTCCACAATTCTTTTTTCTTTCTTTCTTTTCTTTTTTTTTTAAGATTTATTTATTTGAGAGAGAGAGAGAGAGAGAGAGAGAGAGAGATGGCAGAACAGAGGGAGAGGAAGAGAATATCAAGCAGATTTCCCACAGAGCTCAGAGCCCAGTGCAAGGCTGGATCTCATGACCCTGAGATCATGAGCCTGAGCCAAAATCAAGAGTCGGATGCTTTACCTACTGAGCCACCCAGGTGCCTCCATAGGATTCTTTTTGAAGGAGAGATAGACTGGCCTCTTTCACACTGAAGACGAATGCACTATGCTCTTCGAGCTGGATGGTACTAGTCATGAAGTACACGCAGTTAATTCCCTTGCCTGATTTCAAGATTCCTTGACTAGATTTTCTTTTTTCCACTTATATTTTCTTATAGAAAAGGAAGGAGAGATGGACCAGCCAAAATAGACATTCTGTTGCCCTTTGCCGTTTCAGTTCATTTATAGATAAATCGGTATTACCATTTTTTTGGGGGGGTCGATCTATTGTGAGTCTGGTTAGCTTGAGCCAGGTGTACCTTTATGCAACAATGCATTGATATTTACAGCATACCAAATATTTGCCAGGCACAATTCTAGGGGCTGGGAACACAGTAATGAACAAAACAGACAGGTTCCCAACCTCACAGAGATTATATTGTAATGAAGCAGGCCAGACATTAGCAAAGCCATTACCCAAATAAATGGGTATCAACAGTATGTGATAGATGCTATGATGTTTGCTATGAGAACATATAACGTGAGAAGCTGACTCAGCCTGGCAGGTCAGGAAAAGTTTCCCTCAAGAAGTAACTTGAGTAGGGATGCCTGCGTGGCTCAGTGGTTGAGCGTCTGCCTTCAGTTCAGGGAGTGACCCTGGGGTCCTGGGATCGAGTCCTATATCGGGTTGCCCGCAGGGAGCCTGCTTCTCCCTCTGCCTGTGTCTCTGCCTCTCTATGTCTCTCATGAATAAATAAATAAAAAAAAAAAACTTCACTGGCAACCAAAAAAGTTAGGGCTTCCAGAGCTGAGGACTCTGCCCTGGATTGTCCCCACTGGATTGTCACCACAATACACGCCATGCTCCACTGGTTCTCCCAGATACCAACTACCTCGACGCTCTGTAATACCGTACAGTATTTTGCTTTCTTTCTCTGAGTGTGTATAACTCAGCCCCCTAGCAAGATTATTTGTGCCTTTTTTAGTTTGAATGGAAGTTCTTAGGGGTTATCCTCACTCAGTGTCCTTGTCATATCATGGAGCTTGTGCCTTACGTCAGCTGGGACACTTCGCCAATGTCTCAGGGTAATGAACCGACTAAAACTGTCGCATATGCACGAGAGGTACCACCATACAAAGATGACAGTATTTTTTAAGGACCAGCTTTATTGAGATATAATTCACGTAACGTACAATTATTGAAAGTGTACAATTCAGTGCTTTTGATATCTGAAGAATTCGACTGTTGCTCCGTTAGAACATTTTCATCACCCCAAAAGTCATCATCTGCTCCTTTACTGGTACTCATCAGCAGCCACTCTCCATCTCTCCATCTCTCTCTAACCTCTCAATACTAGGCAACTACTAATCTGTTTCCATGGATTCCCCTATTCTGTAAATTGGCCATTAAATGTAAATGGAATTATACACTATGTGGTCTTTTATGACTTTCATGTAGCAGAATATTTCAAGGTTTATCCTTTTTGTTGCTGAATAATATTTCGTTGTGTGGATAGACCATATTTTATTTATCCTTTCATCAGTTGGCAGACATTTGTGTAGTTTCCACTTTGGGGCTATTATGAATAATGATTTTTTGAACATTCCTCTATGAGGTTGGTTGTTTTGTTTTGAAAATTGAGGTGAAATTCACATAACATAAAACTAACCACTTTTAAATGAACAATTCAGTGCCATTTAATGTATTCACAATGTTGGGCAACCACCATATTTAATTCCTAAGCATTTCATCACTCTAAAATAAAACCCTGTGCCCATTAACCGCAGTACCCATTCCCCTCACCCACCCTAGTACCTGGCAACCATCCATCTACTTTCTGCTGCTGTGGATTTACCTAATCTGGATTTTTTTTTTTTTCTAGATTTTATTTGACAAAGAGTGCGCACACAAGCAGGGGGAGTAGCAGTAGCAGTAGCGGGGAAGCAGGCTCCCCGCTGAGCAGGAAACCGGGTTAAGGGGCTGGATCCCAGGACCCTGAGATCATGACCAGAGCTGAAGGCAGATGTCTAACCAGCTGAGCTACACAGGAGTCCCCCTAATCTGGATATTTCATATCATTCGAATCATAGGATATGTGACCTTTATGTCTGGCTTCTTTCCCTTAGCACGAGATTTTTAAAGTTCATCCAGTCACAGCATGTACCAGTACTTCACTCCTTTTTTTGTGATCTGATGATATTCCATTACATCTATATGCACCGCACTTTATCTGTTCATCTGTTGGATATTTTTGTTTCCACCTTTTGGCTACTGTAAGTAGCGCTGCTGTAAATACTCCCCTGCAAGGATTTGAGTACCGGTTTTTCACGATTGGGGGGGGAGGGAGGAGTGGCATATACACCTAGGGGTGCAACTGTTGGGTTATAGGGACAATGCATCTGCAAGAAAAGCAGGTTTGGGACTTTATGAACAATGCGCCCAGACAGTTGGGGGTTTTCCGTTTTTTTAAGGAAAAAGTAGAAGCTCCAGACAGAGGGGTGGAGGGACCTGGGAATGACAGAACATGCCACACCAACTTTTATTACTCCAGGCTCATGCCTGCAGTTCACGCCCAGCTCGTCCCGGGATTCTTCAGATCCGGGCTGTCTGGTCTCCACTGCGGTGCTCCGCCCCGGGCTTACGGACACCAGCCGGGCAGCAAACCTGGGAGCCGGAGGGAGGCCACCACCAAGTGTCCGGGAAGCCGCAGCCTCCCCCCGACGAGGAGGGCCGGGGAGGACATTCGGGGCGGCCGGCTGCCTCCCGCTTCGTGGCGGTCCCCGGCCGAGACTCCGAGAGCGCGCCCCTCGTCTCCAGAGTGCCTTAAAAAGGACGCTCACGGACGCCTGTTTTGGGGGGCCGGGCGCGGGCCGGAGGGGGAAGGAGGAGAAGGAGGGTGCGCGAGCGTCCCCGGAGCCGCGGGCGGGGAGCGGCCAGACCCAGGGCTCCCACAAGATGGTGGCCGCCACGCGGCCGCTCTAGCTCGCCGCGGAACTCTATGGCCGGCCAGGCCGCCCGCGCAGCGCGCTGAAGCTAAGAGGCGCGGTCACCCGACCATACTGGCGCGCTAGAAGTGCGAGCGGAAAGAGCCCCGTCGCGCCTGTGTGGGGCCGCAGCGGGGGGGATGGGCTGGGGGACCAGGGGCCCACCCCGCAGTGCAAGTTTTCTGAAACGTGTGAGTCGTTCAAGTCCAGTTAAAGCCGAGGTGGGGCGTTCCTCAGACGCATGCGTCCTAGCCGAGACCAGCCATACACTGGCGTGGTCTTTTCAACGCCCGGCGTACAGGCGACGTCTGAGGTGGAAGGGGCGCGCAGGATCCCCAGCACGCATGCGCTTTGAGACCGAGGCGTTTCCTCCAGAGGGTGTGGAGCGCAGGGCTCTTCACTGCGCAGGCGCGAGTGCTGTCCGGTAGGGCTAGTGGTCTATCACGGGAAGGGAAAAAGAGGTTGAAGGGCTTAAAAAACCGGGTGCGCCTGCGCACTGCCTACCGGTGGGAAGAGCTCCGGGTTTGTGAGGGGCGGGGTCACGCGTACGCGTCATTGGATGGGTAGGTGGGAGGGAGGGTGGAGCTCGGGGAGGATCTGTGCGCTTGCGCAGTGCGGGGGTGGAGGGCGGAGGGGATAGATAGCACGCTTGCGCGGCTGTCATAGGGCTGCTTGGTTGGTCAGTGGGGAGTCGGCGCCTGCGTACTAAGACCCGTGTGCAGCAGCGGCGGCGGCGGTAGAGGCGGCGGCGGCGGCGGCAGCGGGCTCGGAGGCAGCGGTTGGGCTCGCGGCGAGCGGACGGGGTCGAGTCAGTGCGTTCGCGCGAGGTGAGAGCGGGCAGGGCGCGCGTGCGCGGAACCCCGGCGTGGGCCTGGGAGTGGAGATGGAACTGCGCGAGGGTCGGGGAGGGGGCAGAGGGGAGCGGCGGCCGCCGCCGCCGCTCCGGGTTCGGTCCCCGAGCCGCGCGAGGTGCGGAGAGGCGCGGGTGCGCGCCCCGGTTGACGCGCGGGGTGACGGTTGGGGCCGGCCGGGTGACGTTGGAGCGACGCAGGGCGGGGGACGGCGCGCCGCAAGGCCGCCACGCGGGAGAAGCCGCCGGGCGGCCACGCCGGGGCGAGGGCCGGGGGCCAGATTGGCCCGCCGGGGCAAAGGAACCTGGGCCGTTGAAAACCGGGTGCCGCGCGGCCACGTGAGGTGGGGGAGGGGGCTATTCGGTGAGAGGGCATGTTGGGGGGGGTGGCGGCCGTCCGCGGGGGGGGAGGGGAGGCGGCGTGGCTCGGGCCAGGCGCGGCCTTTGAGGAGGGGGTGGCGGCGGCACCGGAAGTGTCCCCTACCGGAGGCAGCCCTCGGGGTCGGAGGCCGCATGGCTGAACGTGGACGGGGGCCGCATGGCTGCGCGGGGACCCCTCCCCCCCAGATCCTGGCCACCGGAAGCCCCGGGAGGCCACATGGTGGGCGGGAGCCGGCAACCCCCTTCGCGGGGAGAGGTGGTCCTCGCGGGCGCCCAAAGGGGCTTGGAATTTCGGGGAGGGGAAGAAGCCTGGTCACCGCGGAGAGCCCGCTGCGGGCATATGTGAGGGCTCCCCCGCCCCATGGGCCCCCGGAGCTCTCTTCTCGACTCTGATGTGAAGTGAGGCGGCCCGTCAGGTATAAGTTGCTCTCTCCCGTGCCCGGTGCCGGAGAAATGGGGGGACCGAGGGCAATTGGACGGCAGCCCAACTCTGCGGGTCGTGCCGACAGCGCCTCCAGGTCCTGGGCACCGCAGCTCCCCGCCGCGATCTCCGCCCTCCCCGCCGTGCGGGGTCGGGAGCCCTCGCTCCGCCAGCCCAGCAGATCTCGGGCTCTCCGCGAGCACCGGCCTTTTGCTTTCACTTTATTGTCATTCACCACTCCCCGCTCCTCCACTTCACACTGAGGGTACAGGCCAGGCCTGAAAAGCCGACAGGACCGGTGCATCCTGGGAAAAGTGGGAGGGCCCTCGAGGAGAGGCTGGGCTCCTGGGTTCCCTTTGGGAAACGAGATGGAGGTGCTTGGCCGGGAGAGAAGTTAGAAAACAACTTGACTTTCTCTCCCTTAGCCGCGTCTGCAAATACGTGCTGGAGAGGCGGGAATCCCCCAAAGAGGCCTTGTGGTTTCCTGTCCCAGTGACTGGCTGGCTCGAGTGTGGATGGGGTGGGGGGTGTAACAGAGACGGGTGGGGCCCCGTCCTTTGGTCTCCACCCTCCTCTCCCCCCTCCACGGTAGCTCCGCCCTTTTGCTGGCTCATGGCTGCTCACCTAATTATAGCCCTACTTGTGTGTGGGGAAGAGGGGTGGTTGGTTTCAGTGG
Organism: Nyctereutes procyonoides; assembly: GCF_905146905.1. Lineage (NCBI taxonomy): Eukaryota > Metazoa > Chordata > Mammalia > Carnivora > Canidae > Nyctereutes > Nyctereutes procyonoides. The sequence continues at coordinate 57,338,136 of NW_026575140.1, read as the reverse complement.
CAAGGAGCACCTGAGTCTCCCAGGAATCAGGCCTCTGCCCATCTTTGAGGTTGCAGGTCCTACTCCCCGGAGCCTTCCTTCCTCAAGCACCCCCCTTTAGCTTTCATGTGTGCTGGGGGTTCAGCTTCTGTCCCCCACCAGCTCCCGCCACACACCAGTTCCTGAGTGTTTGTGGTCCCGATCAGTACCTAACCTGGGCGCTTGGTTTTAGGTCGAGAGAGGAGTGGGGTATATTGACCTCCATCCATCCTGACTCACTGGTGTTCTCTTTCTGACTACAGTTGGAATCGAAGCCTCTTAAAATGGCAGATGATTTGGACTTCGAGACAGGAGATGCAGGGGCCTCAGCCACCTTCCCAATGCAGTGCTCAGCATTACGTAAGAACGGCTTCGTGGTGCTCAAAGGCCGGCCGTGTAAGATCGTGGAGATGTCTACCTCCAAGACTGGCAAGCACGGCCATGCCAAGGTTAGAACTTGACCTCTCCCATCTTGCCTTCCCTGTACCGCCTGGGCCCCTGGGTCTCCTGGCATCGAGGTGTCCCCAGCCCCCTCTCTTCCTTTAGGCTTGGTCACCCCAGCCCACCCAGTGTGAGCCCCTAACTTCTCTGGTGCTCTGTTCAGCTGCTCCATCCTTTCTCCTGGCTCTCACTTTCTCTCTCTTCTCCCTTGAGTCTTAGCTGCTGGGGTTTCTCCAGGCCGCATCCCGAAGGCAGCCTTCCCTGGAGGGCGCTAGCAGACCTCTGAGCTTCCGAATCACCTTGCTGCCCCACAGTCCATGCCAGCTTTCCCCTTGGATCTGTGCGGCGTCAGGCTGCGTCTCTACCTGCCCCTCCCCTTGGCTCCCCGAGCCACTCCCTCGCTTTCTTGGACTCTTAACATTCTTGCTAGTGCTTTCCAGGTCAGTTAAGGTTTTTCTCCTCTCAAACTTGACCTGGTTTATCCTTGTTGAATATCTTACAGTTCTGTTCCCTAGTTGGTTTGTCTTGTTGGCTCATCTAGGTATTTGCGTTCTTTCCTGTTGCATAGTCCTCCCTGAAGTCCTCCTTTCTGTTCCTCTCATTCCTTTTTGTTTCCCAAGTTCTGCACCCTTCCTGTGGGTGTCCAGACACTCTCTGAAACCTCTTACTGGCCACCTCCCGCTCCCCAGGCTCACTGGTCAGTGTTCCCATGGCTCGGGGTAACTGGCCACTGCAAGCCTGCACCACTGTTGCCCTTGTCGGTCACCCTAGCCTCAGTGGGACTCTTCTGCCCTTGCTAGATGCCAGAGGCTTCCATGATTCTTCCTTGAGTCGATTGGTTCTGCTCCACCTCCCCTGGTTCTGCCCAAACCACCTAGTTTGACTTCCCTCACTGCTTAGGGGCACCTTGAGGCTTTTTTCTTTCATCCTAGAGTTTGGTTTGGTGTCTCTTTCATTTGATGCATATGTGTAGGTCCACCTGGTTGGTATTGACATCTTTACTGGCAAGAAATATGAAGATATCTGCCCGTCAACTCATAATATGGATGTCCCCAACATTAAGAGGAATGACTTCCAGGTACAGAGGCGGGTTAGCCTTTTAGTGGGGGGGGGGGGGGGGGGCACAGGCTGACCAGAAGAGCTTGTGCTGAAAGAAGTAGGGAGATGGCGAGGAGTTTGGTGTGGTCAGTTGGCCGCTCTTTTGTCCCTGACACCCCTGGGCCCACCCTCAGCTCCCTTCTCTCTGCCCCCAGCTGATCGGCATCCAGGATGGGTATCTATCACTGCTCCAGGACAGCGGGGAGGTACGAGAGGACCTCCGTCTGCCTGAGGGAGATCTCGGCAAGGAGATCGAGCAGAAGTATGACTGTGGAGAAGAGATCCTGGTACATACCCTCCTGCCCCCAATGCACAGCCCTATTTCGTGTCCCTGCCTCTGGCTCACTTCTGACTGCCCTTTGTGCCCTCAGATCACGGTGCTGTCCGCCATGACAGAGGAGGCAGCTGTTGCAATCAAGGCCATGGCAAAATAACTGGCTCCCAGGTGACTGACACGCCCCCCATCCCCATCAGAACTCTGCTTTAGCCCCTGACGGTTCCTGGCTGGCTTCTGGCCGCAGCGTGGGCCTCTCACCCTGTCCTGATGGCATCTCCTGGTCTCACTGATCTCTCTCCTCCCCAGGGTGGCGGTGGTGGCAGCAGCGATCCTCAGCCTGCAGAGGCCCCCTCCCCCAGCCTGGCCCAGCTCTGGCCCAGCGCTTGGCTGGACTCCTCCTACACAATTTATTTGACGTTTTATTTTGGTTTCCCCCACACCCCCTCAATCTGTCAGGGAGCCCCTGCCCTTCATCCTGCTCTCTCGGCCAGGAGTGAGTGGTCCATGGCCTTGGTGAAGCTGCCCTCCTCTTCTCCCCTCGCACTACAGCCCTGGTCGGGGAGAAGGGGCGGGTGCTGCTTGTGGTTTAGTGGGTTTTTTTTTTTTTTTTTTTTTTTAATTCATTCTGGAATCAGAAAGCTGTGGATTCTGGCGATTGGTCCTTGTGCCCTCCCCCTCATCCCTGCTCTGGTCCCTTGTTCCCCATGGCCCTGTACCCCAGCACCACCCCACAGACTGGGGACCAGCCCCCTCCCCTGCCTAAGTCTCTCCTTTATCTGGGGAGGGAAGAGGAGGAGAGGGGAGGGGACCTGCCCCCTCCTCAGGCATCTGGGAGGGCCCTGCCCCCCATGGGCTTTACCCTTTCCTGTGGGCTCTCTTCCCGACACATTTGTTAAAATCAAACCTGAATAAAACTACAAGTTTAATATGAAGGCCCCAACTCAGTTGCTTCTTTGAATTAAATGGGTATTTGCTGACTAGAAAGTCAACTTAGAAATTACACATAAACAACTATGCCAAAGAGTTCCCTCTTACCCACCCACCCAGCTTCGCCTGTTAGTTGCCTGTCACCCCTCACCCTCCACATAGCCCTGGCCCAGCCCGGGAGGGAGGTGACGCACACGGCAGCAGAGGGGCAGAGGCAGGTAAATTTTATTAGACTGGGACACCGAGTTCCCTCACCCACGTCAGGGGCTGGGGCTGAGGCTGAAGATAAAATCTGATGATCACTTGTGGTAGAACCGTGGATTCTGGCTGTGCTGGATGAAGGGGAGACGAGGGCCAGGCTGGCTGGTGGCTGCGAAGCCCGACTGGTGGCAGAAGTGGGGGGACTTCGTTGGTGTGTACCCTGCCCCTCAATCTACACCTGACCTCCTAGCCATCCCCACTCCAGGAGGAAATGGGAGAGGAGGGGTGGGCGCCGCCTCTCCTACACACTCCTACACAGCCCGGTTTTCCCCCCCGGAAGCGTAGGGCCCCAGCCGGGTCCAACCCCTGGCCTTACCTTTCCTGCTGGCTGCATCTGCACCGGGAGCTGAGGAGAGGCGAGGAGCCCAGGGGCTGGATGCAGAGCCTGTGGGTGCATGGGGCGCAGGGAGGACTACGGAGAAGAGAGTCAGGGTCTGAGGTGGCCTGGGGCGCCCCTGGGCCCAGCACTGCCCCTGCCCTGCCCAGGCTCTACTCACAGAGTCTGAGAAGCTGGTCTGCTGGTTAGCGTGCTCCATCTGCTTCTGTAAGGACAGGGCACTGCCAGGCTGGAGGAAGCCTACAAAGGGAAGGACGGGTGTATGGAACTTGGAGGCAGGGAGGACGCTCAGCCCTGGGGCCCTGGCGGGGGCATCCTCACCTGTCTGGGTGGGCTGAAAGTGGCCGTGAACCGTGTAGGGCTGTGGCTGCGGCTGCGACAGGTACTGCACTGCCGGGAACGCTGAAGGTGCTGAGGGAGGCAGGAGGCAAAGCCTGTAGAGCCTCCTTCGGGCCTGCCTAGGACCAGCGGACTCTGGGTCTTGGAGGAAGCACCCCCCTCCCTCCCCAGGGCTCACCTCTGAGCTGCTGACTGGGGCTATAGGCCGGCTGCGTGGGTCCGTAGTGAGGCGGGGGCTGCGCGGTCCCATAGGCACTGCCGGGGCTGCCTTGGAACTGGCCATGCTCCGGGGTCCCGGGGAAGGCAGCTGCGGAGCCCACATAGTGTCGCGTCTGAGGAAGGAAGAAGAGTGCTGGCTGCTGCTGGAAACTCCTCCAAAGCAGAACCCCAAGTGCCTTGTATGTGCCCCATTTTCCACCATTTGGTCAAGTGCTGGACAACATTGGTGACTTGACTTGTTTGAGGCAGGCACCCGTGTCTGCATGGAAATGGCGGGCTACACACCCAATGCTACTCCTTACTGTAAGCACTTGGGGTCCGAACATCTGTTTGGCCCTGTCGGCCGCCATGAGGGTGCCTGGGCGGTTGTGTCCTCCAGGGCTCCCTAGACAGGGAGACGGGCTTCATGAGGCTGCAGTGGGGTGGCTGCAACCCCCGGGAGGGTGCATTCTAATAAGCGGGTTCTTCATTCCTCACCCTGCATGCTGAGGAGGTGAGTCCCAGTGTGGACGGTCAGGCTCTGCTGGTACGCAGCTGAAGTCAGAGTGGTCAGGTCACTGCAGTGAAAGGCAGGCAGGTCAAAACCAAGAATGAAGACAAGTGCCCCCTCTTTTGCTTTCAGACACCCATCTGGTGTTACCCATCCCAGTTACTGTCTCAATTTTATTTTTATTTTTTTTTGCCCCCCCCCCCCAGGCCGGCTGGGGCAGAGGCGGGCTCAATTTTATTTTTAGCTCTCCAATCCCACCTCTGCTCCTTTCGCCTCCGTTTCTCTTCTTCATGTAAAACTTTCTTGAGCTGCAGGAAGAGCTGGTGCTTCTCTTCCTGAAGGGCCAACAGCTTCTCCTGCAACTTCAGGATCTGAGAAGGCAGGGGAGAGGAGCTGACGGCAGGAGCCAAAGGAGGAAAAAGCTGGGACAGAGCAGGGGGCCGCTTACTTGTTCCTTGGTCTCCTCTAGTGACATTCTCTCCTCCATCTCCTTTTTCTTCCTCCTCTCTTGCTCTTCCTTCATCTTCTGTTCCATCATCTTGTCTACCTCTTCTTCCTCTGGAGAAAGAAGCAGGTGGAATGGGAAGAACGCAGGGTGGTTAAAACACTAGGACGTTAGAGATGGAGGAGCGGGGAAACCTGCCGGTGCCAGAGCTCCCTCTGCTCCCCTCCTCCCAGGGGACTGGGAGGGGTATGTCAGGTGCTCTCCAAGGTCCTTCCCAGCCTGAGTCTTCTGGAGCCCGGACCCGGCCTGCAGCTCCCTCCACCAGTGGCGGGCCGTCCCACCCCTCCTCCCGCGCGGCCGCGGCGCGGCGCTGTGCCCAAGGTGCGGGGCTTGGGGGTCCTCCCCCTCGGCCGGGCTCACCCTGCCGCTTGCGCTCCCGCTCCATCATGATGTGCCGGTGCAACGCCCGGGCCATGGCGTTGGAAAGCTTGGGGCGCTCCAGGAGTGCGGGCATGGTGCCACGGGGGACGCTCGGGCCGTGGGCGCCCGGCTTTGTCACGGACTGCCAGACCTTGGGCCGGGCCTGCCGAGAAGCGGGCGCTTAGGAGGGTCGCGCCCGCAGGCCGAGGCGGAAGCCCGCCTGCCGCCGCCGCCCCGGTCACGTGCCCGGCGCCCACCCTCGGCCGCCCGGCCGGTCCCGGGTGCTCCGGGTGCCCGTGCTCCGCGTGCGCCGGCGGGCTGGGGTCTCCGGCCTCGGCGCCGCCCGCCCCTCCCTACCCGCCTTCGCTGCGCTTTCTCCGCGGCTCCTGTGCGCCTCGGCCGCGCGTCACATCCGGCTGCCGGGCCGAGTCCTTCCGGAGCCGGGGCGGCCGGCGGCCTCGCGGGACGGGCACAGGGAAGGGCGGAAGCGGCTGCGACGGGTGCCGCAGGGGGCCAAACTCCGTCAGCGCGCTGGGCGCCCCCAGCTGGGCAGGCCTGGGGCTCGTCGGGGGGGCGGTGCGAGAGGGGGATGAATGAGAGAGGCCGAGGCGCGCGCTCTGGGACGGCGTTTATTGGCTCCTTGGAAACCCGCGTCCGTAACAACTGTACAGAGGCCCACCTTCCCCGCGCCCGCCCCCACTCCGCCCGGCGGCCCGGGGAGGCTCCTCGGGATTCACAGTAACAGGAACGAAAACGGAAATAAATTAAGTGATCCGGGGGAGGGAGTCCAGGGAGTCGTGTTCCCCGAGTCAGCGCATGAGGGGAGACTGCCGGCCCCCGAGTGGGAGGCGTGGGCCCTGCACGCGGAGATGCGTTCCTGCTCCGGAGATGCGTTGGGCTCTGGGGGCTTCGGGGGCTCGGGGAGCACCCGCCACGGCGGGGGATGCTGAGCCAGGGCCGGGGGGACCCCACTGTGCTTGTCGTCCAGAGGCCAGCCCTCACTCCACCCGCACCAGCAGGGCATAGAGGAGTGTGGCCCCCTTCTCCTTGGTTACCCACTCGAGTTCTGCGGGGCTGAAGTGAGGGTCGGGAGGTTCTCGGAGGGTGGCCGAAGGGGGTCCGGGGGTGTAGGAGCCCGGGCGCACGCACACCTGGAACGCCACCTGGGCCTGGTGCGTTCGCTGGGACTTGGGATCCCGGAATCTGCGGGGCAAGAAGGCAGCCAGCCGTGAGGCCTCCAGGCTCCTCCCTCGGCTGCCTGCAGGGCGGGAGTGTGTGTCACTCCCACTTCCCAGAGAGGGGTGGATTAGCTCTGGCTGCACCCCTGCTTGCTGGGATCTCTCCAGGGCACTCGCTCCCTGGCTTCCCTCTGCAGGCCTCTGCCCAAACCTAACCTTCGTCACCATGTCCACACTGACTACTGTGTGCCTGTGCCTGTGCCAAGCACACCTGGGACCCACTGCGTCCCACTCTACTTTTATTTCCACAGTACTAGTCACCTTCAACAGTAAATGTGCTAGAGTGAGACAAGACCCAAGTGTCACAGTGGAGACACCAATGGCAAGCCATGGAGACCCCAGCCCCAGCCCCCATGTACTCACTGCACTTTGGACGCTAGGGTCTCGGCCCCAGCATACTGGAGGGAGGGGGACAGCAAGATGGAAGGGGGCTGCTCCTCCCGGGGTGGGGCGCAGTTCTCGCCAGGCTCCTCAAACCCCACCCCAGGCTTGCCTTTCAAGGGCCGGCAGTTCAGGATGGAGGCGGTGCCTGTGGGGAGAGCCAGTCAGGGTCGCCCTCCTGGCCCAGGCCTGGCTTGCCCCTTCTCTGCCCCTGCCCCCGGACCTGCTCCCAGCTCTCCTCGGTCTAGCACCCTCCGGATGGCTGCCACGTTGCTCCCGTGATATGCCATGTGCCACTTCTTAGTCATCGTTCCAGCTTCCAGGCGGGGATTCACCCTAGGGTGTAGACCAGGCAGACTGGACAAAGATCCTCCCCTCGACCAGAAAAGGTTCTGTGGCTTCTTCCACGCACCCTCTTGGGAGCCTCCTTCGTCAAGGAAGAAAGAGCACGAAAGCAGACGCATGACCCTGCCCTGAGTGTACCTGAGATTGAACCTGCACCAGCCAAAGGGCAGCGCGTATTCCCGGGGGGGCTCCCCACGGCGCCTGTGGGCCTCGTCACCTCGAAGCTTCCGGCAAGACTCACAGTAGCACAGGCTCCGCTTGGGCGGAGGCATGAAATAGTCCTCTGTGGAAAAGTGAGGAGCAGTGTGGGTGCTACAGCTCCCGCCCTGGGCCTCCAGCACACAGACCCCTTCCTGCTGGTTCCCGGGGCTCTGAGCACAGCCCAGCAATGGTCCAAGGGATGAGGCAGGCTCTGGACGACTGGGCACTCACCCAGACACTCACCAGGAAGCAACAGCAGTTCTTGGAAGCGGGAGCAGAGGGCGTGGTACTCGCAGCTCTTGAGAGGGCTGGCAGCTGGCAGGGGGCCCCAGCACACACTTTCCTTGATACCTGACAGGACAAAGGGGGGCACGGGTCACGGGAGTTGGGGCAACGGGGTGGGACAGGGCTGGGGAGGGGCCCGGCCCTGTGGGCTGGCTCACCATCCACCATGTCCGCTTTCTCCATGTCCCCTTGGGTTCCAGCACTCTTCCCACTGGCTGCCCCTGGTTCGGGACTCACGATTGTCACCTGCCAGAGAGGGTGTGATGAGTGTAACTGAGCCCGCAGGGCCTGCTAACTGGCTCCCAGATCACAGACTGCCCCACCCCGGGCCCTTGTTGCTGCTCACCTGCTCACACTGCCCATAGAGGTCCACAAGCGCATGGCAGGGCTGGGGGACATCTGATACTGCCACCCCCTGGTCCATCCCATTGACGTGGAGATGCAGGCCCCCAGAGCTGTCTAGCCGCAGCCCCAGGATGGTGCCTTCAGGACACGTGTCCAGATTTGGCCCAAACTTCTCACAAATCTGGGAAGAGAGACCTACTGTCTTCCCAAAGATCAGACTCCCACCGGCAGCAGCCACGGCTGCCCACTGCCCACTGTAGTCCACATAGCCCTTCACCTACTTGGGACTGCCAAAGCCAGGACTTTGACACCATGCTCGCCCTCTGCCCAGGCTCCACCCCATCTCTCAAATACCTACAGTCTGCTCCCCTTTGCCCTCCCCTACAACATTCTCTTTTTTTTTTTCTCCTACAACATTCTCAATGGCAAGGACGCAGAAAGACACAGGACGCCCCAGAGTTCCAATGAAGATGGTCCCGCTCTTGCTTCCCTACCCCATAGTCTTCCCATACAGTGCACCTTTATACCTGTGGCCCCACCACCACGGCTGGAGGCCCCACTGCAACCTGTGGGCCAGCCCCGCCCAACGCTGAGTCCTGGCCCTCTCCCCTCCCCCTGCTCCCTACCCACCTTGAGACCATTGTGGAAGATGCCGCGGCCCCGCAGCAGCCAGGCTGCCCGTTTGAGGGCACAGGCAGAAGCAGGGAAGTTGAGCCTCTCAGGAGGGCAGGTGATGACTCCCAGGACCAGGGAAGATGTCCACTGCCGGTTCAGTAAGTCTATCCGCACCTGGAAGGGAAAGGTGGCCACTCCGGGATCATGGCCCTCTGGGAAGAGGCTCCCCACCCCAGCCAGGGATGGAGGCTGGCACCTCCCGGGGGGAGCCCTGCAATGCCCCCCCTTCTGAGGCAGGGAGGGACTGCAAACGGTGGGTTCGTTTATTTCCTTCCTGTAGCAGGAAGGCCTGCTCCACTGGAAAGCCCTCTCTGCACCCACACATAGTACCAAGTGTCTTTCTTGGGACCCCGCCAGCCCATCCCCACTGCTTCCCTCACCAGCTACCAGGTGGGCCTTCCACACAGTCCATGTACAAACCCCACCACGGGGTATGAACGAATCACACCCCATAAAGCTCATCCAAGGGGGCTGCTTCCACCTTGCCCTCAAATGGAAAGGTTTTCTCTAGGAGCGTTGGCCCTGGGTCACCCCACACAGGAAGAGCTGCAGCAGGTTAAGGAGCAAAAGCCCACCTGGACTAGGAGCTGGGGCACCAGGGGCTGGTTGATGACAACGATGCCCTGGTTATAGCTGGCTACACGTGTGGCCGTACGGTTCCCGTTGGACAAAAGGATATTCTTCCCATGGTTCTCCAGGAACTCCAGCGCTGTCGACATCATGGCCACTTGACTCTGACCCTGGCATGGAGCAGAGATGGGCTGCTGGGGTTGTCCATGCGAGGCCCAGCTGCCTTGCCCCGCCCTCCGCCCGGCGTTGACACAGAGCTTGCGTCTACGCCTCTGCGACCTGGGGCAGGATCAGAGAACCCCGGAACACCCCGGTGTCCGACGGCCCACTGAGTGGCCATCCACATGCCCTGTGTGCCCCACACAGCCTCTCACTCTCAAGCTGTGCTCCTCCCCATCGTCATCTTCCTCGGCCTCGCTGCCCGTGTCCGAGCTGGGAGATGGAGGCTGGGTGCCCTCGGGCTCCTCCAGCCTCGTGGAGCTGACCACAGACACACACCGTACCGGCCCGTAGAGATCCAGCACGGCCCACACATTCTGGGGGCAGGAGTTAGATGCAGGAGTTAGACACCCGCAGGGGGCCTCCAGCCTGCACCCCCAAACCCAAGAAACGTCTCAGACCCACCTTGGCAATGCCCGTAGCTGCAGGCCCCATGTCCTCTCCATCCACCAGGATGTGCATCGTGTCATCTGCGCCCCGACGAATGCCCACGCGGCTCCCCACCTAGGATCGAGGTGACACGAGCACAGATGCTCAGCCCCCCACCCCCCTCACCCACGTGCCCACCTCCACCCCGTCCCTGGAGCCAACAGTGTCACCCCGAGCCTCTCCAGGCTCCGGCCGTAGTTCATCCTCTGGAGCTGCCCATCACGCCTCACTTCACAGCTGGACACCATCCAGGTGGTCTTTGTCCGGAGCTCCGGGAGGGAGGGAGGCAGCCCTGGGCCCCCGCCTGCGCCAGGCCCCATCTCCCCAGGCGCTAGTGTGGTCAGCCCCAGCCGGAGGGAGCCCGCCCACTTCTCATCCAGTTCCTCTACTTTCACCTGAGGGGGTAAAAGAGAGGGAGAGAGAGCACAGCAGCCGGCACTAGCAGGAGCAGGAGGACGGGAAGCAGCCTGGCCCTGCCACAAGGGCCCCCCTGCGCACCTCAAATACTTCCTCCGTCTTGAGCTCCTTGGTGCTAAAGACCAGGCCGTGCGCATAGCCCGCCGCACGTACCGCCTTTGTGCCATCCTCCTCCAGGGCCACATTCTTGCCGCAAGTACTGTGGAATCGGTGAGCCACGCCAGCCGCTGCGGAGAAAGGAAGGGGCAGGACTGGGGTCAAGGCTTTCAGGTGAACTGTGAAGCTGCCATTCAGGCCCCGACTGCCATTGCCATGCGACCTCTGACCCTGGTCACCACGGCCAGCCCCAATCACCAAGCACATGAGCAGCTTCCAGCATCTTGGCCCAACTCCAGCCTCTTCCTGGCGGCTTCCTACCCCGGCTTATTCCCTCCCCTGGGTCTGTAGCTGAGGGGGCTGTCCTGTCCTTGAGCAGCTCCCCGTCCACTGTTGCCGCGTCCCTCCAGCCCCCAGCTTGCAAGCATAGCCCACCCGCCCTCCCCACCCGCTGAACCTGGGGAGTGCAAAGGGAAGGATTTCTCGGTGGCGGTGTTGCTGGTTGCCAAGCTGTTGTCCATGGGGCCGGTGGCATTGGTGATGGACACTTGGACACACTGGCCGTAAAGATCCACTACTGCATACACCTCTGGATGGAGAAGGAGGGGATCAGAAGCCCGAGAGCCCGGGCTGAGCTGGCATGAGGGTGGCGGGCCGAAAGGCACAGAGCAGTCACCTTTACCCGGAGGCAAGCCTGAGCAGGCGGCGCCTTGGTCCTGGCCGTTGATGAAGTAGTGCAGGTCACCCTTGGCTGTTCGCATCATGCCGATGCGTGCACCCGTGCCCAGGGCGTCCAGGTCACACCCGTAGTTGTTGCGCATCGTGTTCCCGTCTTGCATGATGGCCGTGCCACTGGAGAGAGGACAGAAGGACCACTGAGTCTCCCGCCTCTTCCCCACACAGGCCTCTGAGCAGTCTCTGATCGTCAGAACCTTCCAGTGCCTTGCATCAGGATCTTCATCTGGGGTCTGAGACCCAATCCTGTCTCCCATACCTCTGGGGACCCCCCCAGAGAAAAGTGGGAGCTGCCATAAGAGGAGAAAAGGAAGCTGGGCCACCGTGGGGTGCGTGGTGACATGGGAGCACTTCCCAGAATGGAAAGAAAAGAGCAACCCGATCCCTTGGACCTGTCGTTGTCCAGGGCCACCAAAGGCCCCAAAACTGGCTTCCCTCATCCTCACCAGCTCCATCTGACCCTGCCAGGCTGGCTGTCCCCACAGGCAGCCTAACCTCAGCATCCATGTGTCGTAGTCAATGTCTGTCATGGTGTTGGGGAATTCGAGGTCTTCCGGCCGAATGGCAGTCACTCCTAGGAGGTAGCAGCAGGGGGTCAGAACCAAGGCGCCAGCAACGGGCAGCCGGCACCACCCCCAGCACACAGTCTGTCACACACGTGCATGCACGCATGCAGAAATGCACAGGTGCCCCTTACCAGCCTCAATGGAGCCTGACCAGCGGTCCACCATCTTCTGAATAACGATTTCAAACAGCTCTCCGTCCCGCAGGGCCCTGCCAGAGACAGCGGCAATCAGGCCCCAGTTGGGTGGCTGAGGCTGGGCAGCGGGAGGCTGGGGCCGTGACAGCGCCAACACTGACCGGTTGGAGATGACGATGGCGTCATTGAACTCGCTGCGGCAGTTGTGCCGGAGTGCGGTGCGGCCCCCGTTGGTGATGACTGCATTACTGCCGTGCAGCTGGTGGAAGCGCAGGTCAGAGCCCCCGGCCCCTGATGATGGGGAGCTGGGAGACACCTGGTTGTTCCCTTCAGGGAGGGGCTCGGGGGCCGGGGGCACCTCTGTGAGAGTGGTCATCACCCATTAGGCTTCCAGTGATCTCCGAGGCCCCCCCCCAGGCCACCCCAGCACCCCCCAGCTCCTACCCAGCCCAGCCCTCACCCACGTCGTCCACAATGGTAGCTTGGGCTGCCTGGCCGTAGAGGTCCACAACAGCGTAGACGCCCGGGGGCACATTCCAGGCCGCAGGGCCCTGGGTCATCCCGTTGACGAAGAAGTGCAGGGTCCCGTCCTCCCGCCGCACCACGCCCACCGTGTCCCCTGCCTTGGAAGAAGCGGGGCTGGAGTGAGGAGTCAGGCAGAGTTCCCACCTGGGCTAGTCCTATAGCAGCCCCGCGGGGCCTGCCCCCCATCACCAGGCCTGGGCGGCACACCTGCTCCCCCACCTTGAGGCGGTCCAGATTGTGCCCATACTCGTCCAAGATGGTCGTTCCGTTGTGCATTACCCCATTCCCAGTCATCATCCAGGTCCCTACGGGGACAAGGAAACACAGAAAACATAAGTGAGCCCCGGGACCCCTGCCCTTCACAGCCCCCACAGCACTCCTCGCCCCCGTGGCAGGCCGCCACCGCAGAACAAGAACAAGCCAGCTCCGTGGGGGCTGTGGGGGCAGCTTCCCCCTTAGGACCCGATCCTGGCCCCGCCCTCCTTGGGAGCTCACCAGAGCGCAAGTTGGTCATGGTGGAGGGCAACTGGAGGTAGGCAGGGTTGTGGGTGGTGACACCAATCTCAATGGAGCCAGCCCACTTGTCCACCATCTTGTCGATGCGCACCTGAAACACCTCTCCATCCCGCAGGGCTCTGCTACTCAGCACCACGCCATGGTTGAAGTCATCTGTAGCACTGAGGGCACAGCGAATGGGTAACTCTGAGCACACCAAAGCTTAGCCCGCCAGTGCCCACCTCACACCTGTGGTGCTGAGCCACGTGGCTGAACTTCACTCTCCAGGAGGCACCATACTGTCAAGAACTCCCCAGGCCAGAAGCCACCCCCCCCCCCACGCCTGCCTCCTGCTTCTCCACCCCTCCTCCGATCCTGTTAGAGTCCCTGCAGCAGGCTTCTCCCCACACCATGGGCCATACTGGGGCCTCAGGGCAGTGCGTCCCTCGTGGGTGATAGCTGCCTTCTGCCCGCAGTTGGGGTGGAAGAGCAGGCGCTCGGGCTCTGCCTGGGTGGCAGGAGTGGCGCGACGCAGGGCACCCTCGGGGGACAGTGCCCGCAGGATGGCATTGTTTCGACGCAGCCGGTCACTGTGGTTGTTATTGTGGACGATGGTCACCTTCACAGCCATCCCGTACAAGTCCACCACGCCGTACACCACTGGGGGTGTCAGTGGGGTAGCCACGCCTGCCGGGGAGAAGGTGGAGAGGGAAGGAATATGGGGAGACCAGCATCAGAGAGACACAGGACGGTGAGGTACAGACCCCTGCCCAACACCGAAAGCCCTGGCCCAATGGCCTGCCTCAGGTATCTCCTTACCCTGATCAATGCCATTGATAAAGAAGTGCAGGGCTGAATTAGACTTCCTTGTGAGACCAATGTGGTCGCCCTCCTAGTCAGAGCAGAAAAACAAAGATCTGGAATCCACCCCCAATCAGGCTCTGGCCCAGGCCGCAGGGGAACAGCCCCAAAGGCACCTGAGTCTTGAGCCCCTGAACCCTCCCTCACAGCAAGTCTGGCACAGGGTGAAGCCACCTCATACACAGCACCTCAGCCACCTCTCCCAGCAATTCATGAGCTCATCTCAGGCGTGGAGAAAAAAAGAAAAGAAAAAAAGAAACCCATACCAAACATAGTGAGCAAGCTTCTTGACTGTAGTCACGACCCCACACGACCCCTCAGAAAAAAAGAAAACCTTGGGCTCTGAAATCTGAGTGCCTAACTACCAGGCAACCGTGCCTTCTCAGAAGGAACCTCTCGGAGAAAGATCAGAGGCCTTGTTCCAGGTCACAGCGGAGACTGGGGTGCCCGGGCAGGGGTGCTGGGTAACAAGGCTGCCCCAGAGCGCGGCCCAGACTGCACGCCCACCCCTCACCTGCAGCTCATCCAGGCTGAATTCACAGTACTCCCGGCGGGTGCCCTTGCCATTGGTCAGGATCCCACAGCCGCTCATCATGATGGTGCCTGTGGGAAGGCAGACGCCCGGCATCAGGCCAGGCCTTCCTTCACCATGGGAAGGTGTCCCCGCCCTGCCAGGGCTGGTACCTGACTGTAAATTGGTCATGGTGGCAGGGTACTCCAGGTTGTTGGGGTTGTGGGTGGTGACACCAATCTCAATGGAGCCCGACCACTTGTCTACCAGCTTGTCAATGCGGATCTTGGGGGGAGCGACAGCAGGAGGGAGAGGAGGGCATGTCAACGTGGAGAGAGGACCCTCGGCCCCACCCTTCCAATGTCAGGGATCGAGCCCCATTTTTGGTTCCTAGAGGGTGAGGTACCAGCCAGGGCCCAGGACCTCACACACCTCAAACATCTCATTGTCCCGAAGAGGGCGGTTGGTCATGACAACCCCATTGTTGAATTCGTCCAGGGGCCGGCGGCGCTCAGCTGTCTTATTGTTGTTGCTGAGTTTGATGAGAGTCCCGCACTTCTCGTGAAAGAGCAAGGCGTCGTTGGAGGTGAAGATGGGCGAGGTGGCAGCCCCGCCAGACCCCAGTCCTTCCCCTGCCGGCGGGGAGCTCAGGTTCACATTTAGGAGCCCCCCGTTGTAGGCAGAAAGGATGGCGTTGCCCACCACCTCAGAGAGCTCCATGCTGGCAAAGTCTAGGCGGCAAGGACGGGGGAGAGAAGCCAAAATGAGGCTCTACACATTCAGGCCCTCCACTCTCCCCCTAATCCTCTCCTGAGGGCCCCCTCCCCTCACCTTCCGCCTCACTTCCCATTCCCCTTCCCAAAGCCTCCAGGGTGCCCTCACCATTATGCGACTCAAGGCTGTTAGGAAACGTCTCCGGCCGGGGCTGCGCTGGGGACACCATGAAGGCTGGGGACCAGGCGGGGTGGGAGGGGAATGAGGGTTCAGCCTCTGCTGCGGGGCCCACAACCAGGACACCCCTCCTGTAGCCCCTGCTTCCCCTTCAGCAGACTGGGGTCTGAGTGGCCCTACCCGAACCAGACTCCATGGTCACTAGTCACCCATGCCTTCTGCCACTCCCCCTGCCCCGCCTCTTCCCCTTGGCCCTGGCTGGGTTCTCACCTTCATCCCCAGAGGTCGCCTGTTCAGTCAAGGCGGAATCTTCAGGGGGCGCAGAGGGCTCGAGGGGAGGTGTGGGGATGGGAGCAGGGGGGCTGAAACCTGGCTCGGGGGGCAGCACGGTGATCTGGGTACACTTGCCGTAAAGGTCCACCACGGCCCAGACCCGGGCGGGGAGGCCCGTGGCGGCAACACCACAGTCCCGCCCATTCACCCAGAGCCTCAGCTCCCCAGCAGCTGTGCGCTCCACGCCCACACGGTCCCCTTCACCAAGCTGGTCCAGGTCCTGACCATACTCCTCCAGCACAGAGCGTCCATCCCTCAACACCGAGCAGCCTGACACTACCCATGAGCCCCCCTTCAGCCCTGTGGCGCTGCTTGGGAAGTCCAGAACACTGGGGTCTAGGGCCGTCACCCCAATCTCAATGGAGCCACTCCAGGAGTTGACCTGTGATAAGGGTGGTGGACAGAGGCTCAGGATGGGCTACCGTGGGTCCCCAACCACTAGGAAACCACGTTTCACAAACCACATGTCCCCCTCTCTCCACACCCCTAACAGCTAACTGGCTGTTCTCTCTTGAGACCCAAGACACGACTCCAGAGAGGTGGTCCTGTGAGCAATCATCTGGACTGTCTCAGGGACTGCTGGGCCCGCTGTACCCCAACAACTCTGCCCCCACTCTGGGATCTGTCCCCAACACCACCATGCCCTGGCTGCAGCCACCCCCCCCTTTTCAGCACCCAAGTTCCCGGCTCTCCATGCCCATCCTCCTAGCTCCTGTCTACCACCCTCCTCCCCCCTCCCAATTCCCCCCACCCCCGGCCTCATTTTCTCCAGGGCTCCTGCTCCACTCAGGTTCTCTCTCTTCTCAAGTTCCATCTGTGTGCACCTGGCCTCTTCCCCGAGGGGCACACAAGCAGGCATACCTCCCCTCGGCCCCCCTGAGGGTCTCTCCTCACCCACCTCTTCGCCCCAGCTGATCCTCCAACGGCCGGTCCTGCCCCGGCTTCTCTCCTGCGCTCCTACCACATCCCCGACACCCTTCCATCTTTTCACCTCCCCAGAAACCATCCCGGGAGATCTGGACCCTAACCACCCCTGGGGTGGCAGCGTCCCGTGTCCCTTCCCTGCTCCGGGGTCTCGAGCAATCTCAAGTTCTCGCCGTCCCTCTCCCCTTCCCCGCCCGCCGCCTGGTGCCCCGACGGTGTGTCGGTTCGCTCTCGGCAGCCGGCGGCGAAGGCCAGCCCGGCCGTCCCGCCCCGCGTCTCCCGCGAGCCCCCTCCCGCCTCCCTCCCGCGAGCCCCGCTCCGCACCTTGCGGTCGATGCGGACGGTGAAGACGCGTCCATCGCGCAAGGGCTCCCGGCTCAACACCAGCCCGTGGTTAAACTCCTGGCCCGGCTGCTGCCGCCGCGCGGTACGCCCGCAGGCCGACAGGCTCACCAGGCGCCCGGTGCGGGGGTGCAACTCCCCGCCGGACCCCGGCCCTGCGCCGCTCCCGCCGGGGCCCCCACCCCCGCCCGGCCCCGGCCCGGGGCCGCCCCCGGAGCCCCCGCTCCCACCCGACCCCGCCGCCATCGCCGCTGACACCGGGGCCGCGCGACAGCCGCGCTTGGCGGCACCGTGGCAACCGCGACGCACAGACACCCAGAGGGAAGGGGTTCCGCGCTGGGGCCGGGTATGCTTTACGGCACTGCCGGGCGAGGAAGCATCCCGGGCTAGGGAACTAGTAACCCACCACGGTGGGAACGGAGGACGACGGGGTCGGGCAGGCTTACTTTACGGCACGGCGGGGTGACGGCGAGGCTCTCAAAGCCGTGCGGGCTGGGACAGGGAGCTTTTGCGACAGAAGAGGAAACGACAGCCGCAGGCACCTTTACGACGCAGGGGGTCCGCCCCACCTTCAGCTTGGCAACAGCGGCGCCGACGACCCCGCCCTCGCCGAGGCACGCGGCCCCTCTAGGAAGCCGCTTTACGGCGGGCGGAGGGGTTGTGTTCCCCTCGCGCCACAGCCTTCGCAGCGGGTGAGCAGCGGCCGTAGGACCTGGGCGCTTTATAAATGAACGCCTCGGCGCCGCGCCCCGCCGAGAGCGGCTACGTCTTTGCGACACTGTCGCAACCTCGTCGCTTTGTTTCACACCTCTCGTGAGGGGCCCAGCAGGCCGACTTTGGGGAGGGGGGCGGGGAAGGCTAAAGGGGCTGGCAGTACTTCCAGATAAGCCCACCCTGAACTCCCATCCAGCCAGACCCTTAAATCTACGGATAAAGAGTCCAGTGAAACCTTGGCAGGTGGTTTCCAGCAACGGCGCTGAGGAATTGACCCCCGCCCCCCCAAAAGACCCCCGAGCTAGGAACAAGCCCCCAGCCCAACTCTGCGAGCTCGCGCTGAGGCTGAAAGGCTGTGACGTCACAATCAAGGCTTTTCGCCCGTGACCGGGACCCCCGATTGTGATTGGATAATTCGGATGAAGGCGGTGATGGGGAAGAAGGGCGGGAACAAATCCCAGAGACAAAGAAGGCCTTTGGGTGGGACAGAGAGAGGCAACCAGAGGGCAACCCCCCAGCCCGAGGGCCCTACTTAGAGTCTGGAACCCCGGATCGCGGCCCCGGAGAGCGGAGCGGAAGTGGACCCGGGCCTCTGCCAGAGCGTCCCCCGCTCGGCGCGGTGGGGGCGGGGCCTCGGGGCGGGGTTATGTGGAGGCCGGGCAGCTGAGAGGGGCCCCCAGGAGGGGCCATGGAGAAGCCGGAGGCTGTGGGGGCCGCTGGCGGCCTCGGTGGAGGGGCGAGCAGGGGGGCGCTAGGAGGCGTCGGAGGAGTCGAGGCAGACGCCGGGCCGCCCTCCGGTGCTGCGTTGTTTCACGGTTCTGAGACCCCCCTGCACTCTGGAGGGATCGTAACTCGCAGTCCTAGAGTTAGCCGGCCCTCGGCGGGGGTAGCAGTCCCCGGTTCCGGGCCCAGCCAGCACCCTGGGGAGGTTGCGGGCCTGAGCGCCGGGTCCTGCCCAAACCCTGACGGATTCAATGCCCCCTTCCCTGGAACCAGTGTATCCGGGACCTGCGGCCTCGGGTCTGGGGGCTCTGGGGTGTACAACTCGGGATGCAGTCCACCGCGCTCCAGGTCAACTTGCTCGCACTCCCACAAACCTGGTGAAGACCGACCCCGGAGCATCCTAAAAAACAGCAGCTCCATCTTGATGCAGAAGTGCCTCCATGCGGACAAGTAAGGAGCCCGGCTCAGGGGGCAGCGGCACGGAGCCCGGAGGGCGGGGTTCCCGACACTGGAGGGGGTGGAGCTAGGGGAGAGGGTGGCGTCCTAAGAACTGGGAAGGAGAGCGGCTGAGGGCTGTGAGCTGGGAAATCTTGGGTTCCAGGCTCTCTGGGGCCGCAGCTGGGGCCCAGTAAACGTTGTCAGGCCAGTATGTGATTATCATCAGGTATGGCACCCTCGCCTCGCCATCCTCAGGCTCCTGCGCCTCTGAGACCACGAGAGGATACAAGAGAAAGGTTTTTGAATAACTGAAGGAACGACGGAGGGTTGTGAAGGGAAGGTCACTGGAAGGTTTCCTTCTCCTCTCTTGGGTCCTACCCCTATTCCAGGAAAAAGTCTCAGCGGTGGGATGAGATGAATATTCTGGCCACCTACCACCCTGCTGACAAGGACTATGGATTCATGAAGGTGGATGAGCCCAGCACTCCCTACCACAGGTGCTGAGCCCTCAGCCCTCATCATTCAGCCCAGAACCTTCCCTATTCAGAGAGAGTAGAGGGGGAGGCAAGAGACCCCAAGGACTGGGCACAGCCTGATGCCTGCATCCCAGCACTGCTTCCTCCCTCCTCTGCAGGCTGCAGGACGGTGATGAGGACCTGCCTGGAGCATCCTCTCGCACAGTGACTCCTGAGGCGCTGGCTGAGAGGTGAGAGTCCAGCCAGAGATCAGAAGAGATGTGAGGCCTCTTCCTAACCTCACCCCTGGGGTCAGAGCCAGTTCTGCTTTTTCGGCCATCAAAATGAGAGGTGGTACAGTTCCCTGCTATCAGGACTGACCAAGGTCAAGATCGGGGAGTCAGCCCAGCTAGGCCCCCCTTGTGATCTCCCCTTTGGCGCCCCCAACTAGTCTCCCTCTCCTTCAGGTTTGCAACAATGGACAATTTGTACCCCAAGGTCCTACAGTACGATGATAACAGAAGCCCAGGGTCTTCAGACAACTATTCCAAGACACGTGAGATGAGGGGTTGGGACTGAGGAGAAAGGGGAGGCAGAGTGAACCCTCCATGGGAGTCTGGCAGGAAAGCCAAGCTCTCACAATGGCCCACAGACTCCAGTGATTTTGAAAAGCACCGAAAGTCACACTACAATGAAGGAAAGTTCCTTAAAGCTCAGAAAAATCCTTCTTCCAGTAATAAGCACAGCGACGGGGCTAGCACTAGCATGGGCAGTAGCAGTCGAGGCATGATGCGGGACCCAGAGCCCAGGCCTGCGGAGAGAGGCTGGCCGGGAGGACTGGCCAGAGGAGTCAAAGATGAGATTGGCCTGGTGACCAGGAACCACCTCTTGGAAGTCAAGGGTCAGCTGTGGTGCCTGAGAGGGAGGAGATGGGAGGCACCCCCAGGGAAGATAGAAGGGGGAGGAGGTGGGGTCCTCAGCATGATGGCCCTCGGGAAGCCTGAGACAGGCTTGGGGAATGGATAGGTCACCAGGGTTTTCTCACATGGGAGGAGGACACAGAATTGAGATGAAAATCGGGGGCCTGAGCTTCTCCCCTGAGGGAGGGCATTATGGACACCTGGGGGTCCTAGACCCCCGACATGGCTGGAAGACTCAGATCATTGGGGTGACTCTCCAGATTCCCATAGCTTCCGAAATCAGTGCCCAGTTTCAGCCGCCATCACGTCAGACAAGGAGATTGACCTGCAACGCAAAGAGTATTATAGCAAAGGGAGGTACCTGAGGTGCTCCCCACACCCGGAGCTCGAGGAGGACACAGAAGATGAGCATGACCAGCAGGACAGTGAGAGCTGGGCTGGGTCAGCCTGGGACGGGGGGTGCTGGTAGCCAGCAGACTAGTGGGGTGCCCCAATCTTGGTCCCGTGATGCTTGCAGGCTCCGTAAATTTTAACTGGGTGATTCAGAACCCCATAAGCACAGAGGTCCGTCTGCTGGACCACACAGGAAACCCTGTTCAGGATCACCAGGCCACTGAAGACTGCCTGACGGGGACAGTGGCGACATCACAGCCTGGTGAGGGCACCAGGCCACAATGTCTGGCTCTTGACAAGCACTCAGCCCCCCAGCTCCCCTTCTTTGCATACCGGTGGATCAGCAGTGGTTACTGAGCATGGTCCCAAGCATCCTGGTGTGCAAGGCTTGTGTTGTTCAGAGAGGAACCAGGAGGCTCCAAAGGATTTGGGGCCCTCTCCAGCATGGCACTATCCACTGGCCCCACGCCTGCTCCCTGACTCCTCTCTGCTACCCGCCCCCCTCCAGGAGCTGGCCTGTCCTCCAAAGACAGAGCAGAGTTGGGCTGGTGTCAGTGGCTGGTATCCAAGGGGCTCAACTGGCAGGGCCCAGAAAGCTTGGAGAGAGAACCTGGAAGCAACCGAATCTCCCCACACCCAAACCAATGCAGACGTGAGCCCAGGCAGGGGCGAGGGGCTGCCCGTGCTGGCCAGGGAGGGAGAGGGCCTGAGTGGGTAGGTTCCAGGGAGTTTCGGAGTAACGTGGGCCGGATCTCCTGGCCGCTTCAAGAAAGCCAGTAGCCCAGTCCTTTCTCTCTGCAGATGAAACCCTGCGGCTTCGCTGGACACAAGAGGAGGAAGCCAGACAATGGAAAATGTAGGCAGCTGGGGATGGGGTGGGGGCCAGCCCCTCCCAGCCCTCACCACAATTGAGGTGGGCAATAAAGAGACACGCAGGAGTCTGGGTGCTGTGAGTTGTGACTGGGCCTGCTAGGTCAGTGAGGACAGGAGGAGCGAGGGACCTCTGCACACAGGAAACCACAGCAGGGGGAGCCCAGAAGAGAACTGGGAGTGCCTTGGGATACTGGATCAGCAGGGGTCTGTGAGGCCCAGAAGACCCATCTGCAGCAGGGTGACAGTGATTGGTGTGGTACCGCCAACCCACCAATCCTAACCTTACCAATAGCACCATGAATTCTTACAACCCTGGGAGGGCAGCGGGGGGGAGGGAGAGCGAGTTACCAAGCCCATCTTCCAGATGGTACACCTGAGGATTCAGAGAGCTCACCCAGGGTTACCTCACCTCTCTGAGTGACTGAATGAGTATTTGACCCCCTATGTGCCTCCCCAACCCCCACAACTAAAGGAGAAAGAAGCAGAGACTAGAGCTCCCAGTAGGAAGAGGACAGCACAGTCTCCGTGGGCGGGGCTGTGGCTTCCTGCCTTCCCCCGCCTCTGCCCCTCCCAGAGCTGCCAGCAAGTGTGAGGTGAGAGCTCCTCCTTGGACACCCCTGAACCTCCGCGAAGGAATCGAGCCCCCACCCCCACCCCACCCCCCGGCTCTTCCCCGGGAGAGGACCCCCTCCACCTGCCTCATCAACCCCTCCTGGGGCGGGGAGCACTTCCACGTGGACCCCCCACCACCCATCTGGTCTCAGGGCCAATCAAGTGGAGATGACCGTCAAGCTGGATTTTGAGGAGTGTCTCAAGGACTCACCCCGCTTCCGGTAAGTGTGCACGGGTCTGGGGGAGCACAGGAGGTGAGGCCCGACCCCCTTCCCCCAGCGCACATACTTACACACCTACAACCTTTCTCGGTCCAGACGTCCTGCCAGGGACGCAGAGGGGTGTGGGCCGGGGGAAAAAGTAGCACCTTTGTTGTGCAACCCCAGGCCTGGGTGCTTTCCACCCCCTTTATGTGCCCAGGGAGTCTCTGGAGCCCCTCTATCTCCAGAGCTGACATTCCCACTTCCCGCTCCTGGGGACCCCTACCCCTCCCCCAGCACCTGCTAGGGCGGTTAGCAACTTCCTGCCCTCACCACATCCACCCTCCTTTTACTCTTCCTGCTGTGGCCTGGGCCCTGTGGCTCCCACACTGCGCAAAGGAAGGGAGCAAAAGAGGGCGGTGGTCAGGCCTTCACTGGTTGGCCCTTCTGTCTGTCCCCTTACCCACCAACCCCAACCCTGGCCCTCCTGGGGTGCACGGATCAGATGGACCCCAGCTCTGCTCCTGTGACCCCATCCATCCATCCCTCTCTTCCCAGAGCCTCTATCGAGCTGGTGGAAGCCGAGGTGTCAGAGCTGGAGGCCCGGCTAGAAAAGGTGACACAGAGAGGTGACCCTGGATCGCCTTGAAGTGGGAGGGGCGGGGCCAGGGAGAGAACGGGAGCTGGCGAAATTGTTCCAGGGGTTGTGAATGCTGATCCTGCGGGGTAAATACTTCACGGGGCTGCAGAGAAGGAAGGGGCAGCTCCATACCCCCAGGGCACACAGGGCCTTGGAAGACCAGACACCCTGTGGGCTTATTGGGTCAGCTGGGCCTCTGGGGAAGGCAAGACTCTTCTGCCCCCAGGGAGCCCACAGACAGCCTTGGGGAGATAAGCCAGCCAGACACTTAAACATGATACAGGAAGGCCCTCCCTGGCTACTTTGTATAAAACGTGCATCCGCACGCATACACGCTCCTGCCCCTTTACTTGGCTTCACTTTTCTCTGTTTTCTCTCTAGCGTTTATCCTGCTCTCACGTGTGATGTGTTTATCTGCCCTGCTAGCTTCCTACTGCTCCCTAAAGAGTCCTTGCGGATGTGCTGACTTAGCCCAGCACCTGCTAGCATGGTGCCAGAAGGGTAGCAGTCAAGCGCAGCTCCGCTGGTCCTCTACTCATGGGCTCAAACACCGCAGTCCCATCAGAAGCACATGGTCCTCTCCCAGCTTTCATGATCGTCGGCAGAGGCTAGTTCCTTGTAGGACTAAGGCCTTCACCTGCCCAGGGTACCCCCCAGTCCCCTGCCATGGGGCCCATCCCTGGGCAGTTCACATCACAGCAGCTTGCTTCTTCAAGCCTGTCGTTGGGGATGGGGGGTGGGGGGTCACTCCCATGTGTGCCGCCAACGTGGCATCAGCTTACGTCGAAATGTAGTCACAGGTGCAGAGAATGTGTCATCTTTGCCCCGTGGCATAACCTGACCATGGGAGCACTGTCCTGTGGCCTTTGCCGCGTTCTGTTGGTAGGATCAGGTCACATGTCTCACGCTTAGGGGGGTGGGGATGATGCAAGAGAGGGAACCATTCAGGGTCACCTTAGAGTGTGTCTGTCACTCTGCCAGCTTGTTTTCTTGTTTCTCCCCCACGAGAACGTTAAGTGCTGTGAGGGACTTTTATGTTTTGTTTTTGTTCAATCCCCAGTACCTGTACCAGAGTCTGAAGGTTAGCAGGTGACCAATTCACAAATACATATTTTTTATTTAAACTTTTTCATTTTTGGGACTCCTGGGTGCCTCAGCAGTTGGGCATCTGCCTTCGGCTCAGGTCGTGACCTGGGGTCCTGGGATCGAGTCCTGCATCGGGCTCCCCACAGGGAGCCTGCTTCTCCCTCTGTGTCTTTGCCTCTCTCTGTGAATAAATAAAATCTTTAAAAAAAAGTTTTTTTTCACTTTTTAAATTTCTTTTTTAAAGACTTAGTTACTTGACAACGAGAGGGCACGCACATGTGCGAGTGGCAGGGAGGGGAGAGGCAGAGGGGGAGGGAGAATCTCAAGCAGACTCCCCACTGAGTGCAGGTCCTCCCCCCCCCTTTACTCCCCACCCCAGTGTGGAGCTCAGTCCCTCAGCCCTGAGATCATGACCTGAGCTGAAATCAAGAGTCAGACACTTAAATGACCGAACCACCCAGGTGCCCCTAAGCTTTTTGATTTTTGAGTTATAGACTTTAGGAGAAGTTACAACAGTAATGCAGGGAAGTCCCATGTCCTCATGCCCCAGTTTCCCCCAGAGGTGGCGTCTCATATAACACTAGTATGTCACCAAAACCAGGAAATTGATGTTGGCACGTTGAACTATCTGCAGACCATACTTGGATTTTACCTGTTTGCATTTACAGTTGACCCTTGAACAGCAAGGGGGCTAGCTAGGGAAACTGACCCTCCATGCAGTCAAAAATTGGCATATAATTCTTGACTCCCCCAAAGTTTTACTTATAGCCTGCCATTGACCAATAACATAAACAATCGATTAACATTTTTGTGTGGTGTATGTATTATATAGTGTTCATCAATAAAAGGAGCTAGAGAAAAGTACTATTAAGGAAATTATAAGGAAGAGGACCTCCTGGCTGGCTCGGTCAGTAGAGCGCGCAACTCTTGACCCCAGGGTGGTGAATTCAAGCCACATGTTGGGTGTACAGCTTACTTTTAAAAAATGAAAATAAAAGAACAAAATTTTGGAAAACATGAATCAGAAGGAAGCGAAAACACATTTATGGTACGGTAGTGTATTTGTTGAAAAAAATCCACTTACAAGTGGACCAGCGCATTTCAAACCCATGTTCAAGGGTTGACTGTACCCTTGTTTCAAAAAGTCTTTGTGAATAATTCAGTGGCACTTCATCACAAGGCTCTGTTCTTATAACCAGCATCACATTGAAAACACAAAACTCAGGCAGCCCGGCTCAGCGCTTTGGTGCCGCCTTCGGCCCAGGATGTGATCCTGGAGGCCCAGAATTGAGTCCCACGTCGGGCCCCTGGGGGGAGCCTGCTTCTCCCTCTGCCTGTGTTTCTGCCTCTCTGTGTCTCTCATGAATAAATATATAAAATCTTGAAAGAAAGAAAAAGAAAGAAAGAAAGAAAGAAAGAAAGAAAGAAAGAAAGAAAGAAAGAAAGAAGAAGAAAAAAGAAAAAGAAAAGAAAGAAAAAACTCCTAGGCGGCCTGGGTGGCTCAATGGGTCAAGCATCCAACTCTTGGCTTCAGCTCAGGTCATGATCTCAGGATCATCATGAGATCAAGCCCCTGTCCACCTCTGTGCTGAGCATGGAGCCTGCTTAGGACTCTCCCTCTCTGGCAGCCCAGGTGGCTCGGCGGTTTTAGCACCACCTTCAGCCCAGGGCATGATCCTGGAGATCCAGGATCGAGTCCCACGTCAGGCTCCCTGCATCCTGCATGGAGCCTGCTTCTCCCTCTGCCTCTCTCTCTCTCCCTGTGTCTCTCATGAACAAAAAAAAAAAAAAAAAAAAAAAAAGGACTCTCCCTCTCCCTCCCCACCACCACTCTTGCACGGTTTCTCTCTCTCTCAAAAAAAAAAAAAAAAAAAGATATGAAACTCCTATCACCACAAGGAGTTACCCTTTATCCTGATACCTCCCTGCCTTCTCGAACCTGCAGTTACCACCCTCTGTTCTCCCAACGTGTCATTTCTAGAACGTTACACAAGTGAAATCATACAGTAGGCGAGTTCTCAAGATTGGCCCTTTCTTTTTTTTTTCCTCTCAGAATAATGCCCCTGAGGTCTGCTCAGGTTGTTGCCTATTGGTATGAGTAGTTCCCATATGGACGGTTGATTCCTTTGTGTTGCTGAGCACTGTTCCATCGCATGGATGGGCCAGTTTGTCATGAGTTCAGTTTTGTGAATGCTCACAGATGGAGAAAGGGTGGTGGGTAGGGAAAAAAACGGACACTCAGTGCCCCAGCACTACGCAGTGAAGTTGTGAGTGTCTGCGTCCTGGTCCCTGATCACAGACACCTCGTGGTGACATCTGATGAGATTGGATCATGGTCGCTGTCCTGACCATTAGTGACCCTGTCAGCCACCTTCAAGGCAAGCTGTAGTTCCCTGCAGCCTTCACTAGCCCTCAAAAGTCTTTCTACTCATTAAAAGTTAATGGAGAACCTCTGGGCCCAGCTTTCTGATCCCCTGCTGCCCCAAATCTCCACATGGAGATTCCTGTGGAGGAAACTTCCCTGCTGGTCTCCTGTCCCCTGGGCTGAGCTGAAGGGCTCCACTGACGCTCGCTCTGTCCCAGCTATGTTGACTCAGGCCCAAACCAAGTGGTGTCACCTGAGAGGCAATGCAGTTCCCAAGCAAGGGCCTGAGATCAGGAGACCTCGCTTTGGTTTCTGGCTCAGCTGCCTGGCTCTTCCAGAGGGACCCTCCTCGGATCAGACCTAGGAGCACCCTAACTTGCCATCTTTGTTTGCCCTGACCCTGTGGCCAGGGGGCTGATTAATCTGGTGAGGGAATGTGCCATGAGCACAGAATGGGACAGCTCCAGCTGAGAAGGACTGGGGAATTCAGTGCCACCCAGGTGGAGCATTTGTCCTGTGAGCCAACAGTGCATGAGGGTAGGGTATCTGGGAAGCACTGGATCCGGGCAGGTGGGGCAGGCCTGGGGGGCTACGTGTGTCAAGGGACAGAGAAAGACAGTTCAAAGGTGAAGCTGACACCGGCTGTGGTGAGAGGCTGGGAGATTTGTCTTCCAGGCACAGAGCAGTTAAGCACCAGGGGTGTGTTAGAAACTGAGGGTGCCCAGCTGGGCTGCAGAGGCAAAGGTGAGGTTGGGCAGCAGGGGCACAGCCCTGGGGAAGGGCAGAGCAGGGGGACCAGGGTGGGGTCCCCCAACTCTCTGTCACTCTGTTGCTTCTTAGCTTCTCAAGCTGGGGAATGGCCTCCTGGAAAGTGGGCGCCACTACCTGGCCGCTGGCCGCACCTTCATCGCTGGCATTTGTGACCTGGCCCGCCTGGGTCCACCAGAGCCCATGATGGCGGTAGGTGGAGGCCCAAGCCACACTGGGCTGGAGTCTGGAACATGGACGTCCTCTGCGAGGGGAGGGTGAACCTGGGCTGGGGCCACGGCCAGAGGCCACCTGGTGGGCTGGGTGTAGACGGTAGGTGCTGCTGCCCCATGTCTGCTACCCTCTCTCTGCCGCCTCGTGCCCAGGAGTGTCTGGACAAGTTCACCACGAGCCTCAGCCACAAGCTGGACAGCCATGCGGTAAGGGAGCAGAGCAGGTGGGACCGGTGTCCGGCCTCTGTGGCCTGGGCCTCGCCTGTCAATTTCTGCTTTTCCTCAGGAGCTTTTAGATGCCACCCAGCACACGCTGCAGCAGCAGATCCAAACCCTAGCCAAAGAGTGAGTCGGGAGAGGAACCAGGCCTCCATCCTTCTTCCTGTCCCCACAGGGGCCTCCCTGGGACTCTCTGCTGGGAGTAGGGGGAGCTATTGGGTTGTTTTTTCCGCTCCTCCACAGAGGTCTCCGGGGCTTCCGAGAGGCTCGCCGGGATTTCTGGAAGGGGGCTGAGAGCCTGGAGGCTGCTCTTATCCACAACGCTGAGGTCCCCAGGCGCCGGGCCCAGGAGGCAGAAGAGGCGGGCGCTGCCTTGAAGACTGCGCGGGCTGGGTACCAGGGACGAGCCCTGGATTATGCCCTGCAGGTGCCCACCCCAACCCATCCCGCCTCGGGATCCGAGGGCCTCTGGCCCCTCAGAGGCTGGAGAGGGCCCCCTGTGCAGTGGGAGGGGGTGCTGTGGTTGCAAGACTGACCTGAGGGCTTTTGGGGGCCCTCAGATCAACGTGATTGAGGACAAGAGGAAGTTTGACATCATGGAGTTTGTGAGTTGCGGTGGTGGCGGCGGTGGTGGTGATGGCAGGGTGGAGGGGAGCCTGCTGATGGGGTGGTAGTAGGGAAGAAGGAGAGACAGAGTGCCTTGTCAGCTCCACCCCCTGCCCACCTTGTCACCAGGTGCTGCGGCTGGTGGAGGCCCAAGCTATCCATTTCCAGCAGGGCCACGAGGAGCTGGGCAAGCTGGCCCAGTATCGCAGGGAGCTGGGCGCCCAGGTGGGGCCCCGGGGAGCAGGACAGTGGGGGCGGAGGGGCCTCTAAGATACCTGTCCTGGCCTAGTGGGGGGTGGCGGGGGGGGAACATCTGAAATGCCCATGGTGTGCCCAGTTGCACCAGCTGGTCCTGAATTCAGCTCGTGAGAGGAGGGACATGGAGCAGAGACACGTGCTGTTGAAGCAGAAGGTGAGGTCCTTGGGGTGCAGCAGGGCCTGGTGCCTCGGCCTCTGCCCACTTCAGCTGCCCTTTGACCCTCCTGTGCTCCCCAGGAGCTGGGTGGGGAGGAGCCAGAGCCAAGCCTAAAGGAAGGGCCTGGTGGCCTAGTGATGGAAGGACACCTCTTCAAACGGGCCAGCAACGCATTTAAGACCTGGAGCAGGTGAGGGGAAGGTGCCCCCATCACCCCCACCCACCCAAATCACCTAAACATTTGTTGAGATAGGGTGCCGAGCACAGAGAAAAAAAGACAAGACCCACCAGCTTCGCAGACTTTGTATCCCACTGCAGAGACCCACAGTGAATTCTGTTATGTTGGGAGAGAAGAGCGGCACAGGAGAAAAAATACTAAAGCAGAGGGTGTGAAGAGCTGGGGATGGGTCATGGTTTTAGGTGGGGTGGTCAGGGCAGGCTTTGTGAGAAGATGGTTTCGGGGTGAAGACTTGAAGGATATCTGGGGGAGAGAACATTCTAGGCAGAAAGAGGAGCCAGTGACAGAGCCCTGAGGGTGGGGGGACAGAGGGAGGGAGGAAGATGTGGGGCAAGGAGAAGTTGGAGCTAGTAGGGGTGTGCTCAGCGACATGGGGCCTTGTCAGCTTCTGTAGGGACTTAGGAGCCCCTGCAGGTATGGGGCGGGCTGGTCATTTGCTGTGACTCTACTTCCTGTCCCAGGGCCACTGCCAGCCCGTCGGGGACATTGGCCCAAGTCAGAAAATTGAGCCTTTCCCTAAGATGCTTCTGTCAAAATTGTGGCAAGAGACACGGGGCGCCTTGGCTGGTCCACTCCGTGGAGCCTGTGACTCTTGATCTCGGGGTTCTGGGTTTGAGCCCCACGTTGAGTGTAGAGATCACATAAAAATAAAATCTTTTTTTTTTTTTAAGATTTTTAAATTTACTCATGAGAAACACAGAGAGGCAGAGACACAGGCAGAGGGAGAAGCAGGCTCCATGCGGGGAGTCGGATACAGAACTCGATCCCAGGACCCCGGGATCAGGACCTGAGCCAAAGGCAAATGCTCAACTGCTGAACCACCCACGTGTCCCAAAATAAAATCTTTATAAAAAACAATTGTAGGGATCCCTGGGTGGCGCAGCGGTTTGGCGCCTGCCTTTGGCCCAGGGCGCGATCCTGGAGACCCGGGATCGAATCCCACATCGGGCTCCCGGTGCATGGAGCCTGCTTCTCCCTCTGCCTATGTCTCTGCCTCTCTCTCTCTCTCTCTGTGAGTATCATAAATAAAAATTAAAATTAAAAAAAAAAAAAAAACAATTGTAGGAGCGCCTGGCTGGTTCAATGAGTAGAGAGCACATGACTCTTGGTCTGGGAGTTGTGAGTTTGAGCTCCACGAGGGTATAGCCATTACTTTAAAAAACAAAAAACAAACCTTGGGGTTCCTGGGTGGCTCAGCGCGTGAGCCTCTCCTTTGGCTCAGGGCGTGACCCCGGGGTCCAGGGATCGAGACCTAGAGGCCCACGTTGGGCTCCCGGCAGAGAGCCTGCTTCTCCCTCTGCCTGTGTCTCTGCCTCTCTCTCTGTGTCTCTCATGAATAAATAAAATCTTTAAAAAATTAGAGTAGAGTATTTTTATTGGAAAAAGCATTTTACTTCTGGAAAGTTGTCTTCACGAATGCATCAAATCTGGGTTGTCTGAGGTGTGAGCAGTGCCGCTTTGGGTGTCCTGACCTACAAGGCCGTGTGCCCTCCTGACGGGATGAGGTGGTCAGCACGGCTCTCTAGGCAAGATCCTCATGGAGCAAAGGGCACACAGCCCCTCAGCAGTCCCTGTCCCAAGTGCATCCCAGTGCCACTCATGTCCACAACTCTGTTCCCACCTCCTCCAGACGCTGGTTCACTATTCAGAGCAACCAACTGGTTTATCAGAAGAAGTACAAGGTAGGTGGGCTGGGCACTGGGTGCCAGAGCCTGGTGACACCTTGCCCCTGCCGCAGCTGTGTGGATGGCTGCCCCTCGTCACCTTCCTTCCCCTTCCAGGACCCCGTGACCGTGGTGGTGGATGACCTTCGCCTCTGCACTGTGAAGCTCTGCCCCGACTCAGAAAGGCGGTTTTGCTTTGAGGTTGTGTCCCCCAGCAAGTGAGTGCAGAAGTCAGGGGTGATTGATGCTCCTGATGCTCCACTGTGTCTAAATCTTTTTTTTTTTTAAGATTTTATTTGTTCCAAAAAAAAGATTTTATTTGTTTATTCATGAGAGACACACAGAGAGAGGCAGAGACACAGGCAGAGGGAGAAGCAGGCTTCCTGCGGAGAGCCCAGTGTGGGACTTGATCCCAGGATCCCAGGGTCATGACTTGAGCTGAAGGCAGATGCTCAACCTCTGAGCCACCCAGGCATTCCTGTGTCTAAATCTTTGCCAACAGGGAGGCAGGGCTGATCATAGAGCGTTAACCTTCTGGTGGCTGGATTGGGGGACAGACCGGGAGGTGTCCTGGCAAGAAAGGATAAGGCAATGGGGGATATTTAGAAAGATCTGACCCATTGGTGCCAAATCTCTATTCAACTGGTGTTTCGTATGTCAGTACAACGGGTACTGGTTGAATAGCAGCTGGAGGTAAGCCAGCCTATCCTGAGCCTCCCCAGGCCTCACACCACCCGCGCCCCTCTGCTCTCCCCTCCTGCCCAGGTCCTGCCTCCTGCAGGCTGACTCGGAGCGTCTCCTGCAGCTGTGGATCAGTGCTGTGCAAAGCAGCATCGCCACGGCCTTCAGCCAGGCTCGCCTCGAGGACAGCCCCCGGGGTCCAGGCCAGGTGCCTTAATTGGAGGGTACAGGGCCGGGCTGCCCAGGGAGATGAGGCACCCTTCCCCAAGCCCCATAGCCATCCTTTCCACCTCTGTCTCCCCTAGGGCTCAGGATACCCCGCCATGAGCTCCTCTGCTACCCTGGGCTGTGGCGGGATGAGCAAGGGCAGGGAACCAGGCGGAGCTGGGCACGTGGCAGCCCAGGTGCAGAGCGTAGACGGCAATGCCCAGTGCTGTGACTGTCGAGAGCCAGCCCCAGAGTGGGCCAGCATCAACCTGGGTGTCACTCTGTGCATCCAATGCTCGGGCATCCACAGGTCACTCCCCACTACCCCAGCGGGGCCCTACTCCTTCCGGCTGGGGTCTGGGGAGGGGGCAGGATAGAGTTCCTCCCACGGGCTCCCCCCTCCTCCTTGCCCTGCTGTCACTGGGTACAGCGTCCTGGTCTGGCCAGAGGGATTTATAGGCTTGACTGGAGGCATGAGGTCGGGGCTCTTGAGGGTAAAGGAACCAATGAGCAGAGAGAGGAAAGGTCACCAGGCCTCAGCAAGTCTGTGAGGCATTTCATCTGAATCGGTCTGGCGGAAGGATGGGAATGGCAGGGCAAGAGAAGGGAGGTGGCTGAAGAGGATGAGGCCCTGACACTGAAATGTAGGAGAAGGGGGAAGAGGGAAGGATGGACAGAGCCAGGCCACGCAGCCCGCTGCCCTGCCGCCTCCTGGTCAGTGCCTCTGCGTGCCTGTTGTGCTCATCTGGCAGCTGCTGCCCTGCAGAGGGCCTGACTCTCACTCTGACCCACCAGGAGCCTCGGGGTTCACTTCTCCAAAGTCAGGTCTCTGACACTTGACTCATGGGAGCCAGAACTGGTAAAGGTGACTTGGGGTGTCGTGATGAGAACCGGGTGGGGTGGGGTGAGTCCAGGACGGCAGTGTCCTGAGGGCTCAGACACTCACCTCCCTCCCCTCCCACCTGTCTGTCTGTGTCTGTGTCTCTGTCTGGGCCACCCAAAGCTTATGTGCGAGCTGGGGAATGTCGTCATCAACCAGATCTATGAGGCCCGCGTGGAGGCCATGGCAGTGAAAAAACCAGGGCCCACCTGCTCCCGGTGAGATTGGGATGGAAGTGCTGGGGCTGCCTACTGGCGGGGAAGAAAGAGGGTCTGGGACCAGAGGAGGGAAGACTATCCCCCTTCTTCCCTGCCATACTCTGCCAGGCAGGAGAAGGAGGCCTGGATTCATGCCAAATATGTGGAGAAGAAGTTCCTGACCAAACTTCCTGAGATTCGAGGGCGAAGAGGTGGCCGGGGGCCCTCCAGGGGGCAGCCTCCTGTGCTCCCCAAGCCTTCCATCAGGTCCCAGCCGGGAAGCTGCAGAGCCAGGCCAGGTATACCATTGCTTGGACATTCGGGGAGCCCGGCTGCGTGCCCAGCACTATGTCACACCCGGTGAGGAGGCACAGAGCATGGGGCCCCAGCCCTCCCCTTGCCAATGTTGGGGGTGGACCACACTAGCTCTGATTTTACAAGGCAAGAGTTTCAGGGGCTAAGTGAAGACTGGGGAGGAGCATGGGGCTGGGGATAGGCAGGGAGGGTCTCAACCACAGGAAAAGTCAGGAGGGAGAATGAAAAGGCCTGTGGAGGCAGGAGCTTGGCTGGAGCAGAGGGAACCAGAGCCACTGGGGCTGTTGGCTCCCTTGTGACGGTCCAGCCGGTCCAGGTAAGTGAACAGGAGGAGCTGAATGATGCTGTCCGTGCCCCCTGCCCTGCGGGCCCTGCACGCACACACACCCCCACCTCCCACTGCTGTCCCCGGAGTCCCGAACACACACGGAGTCTCCCCACAACTGAGGAATGACCTGTCCCATCAGAGCATTTGGGGCCTGTGCCTAGGGCTTCCTACCAGACCCACGGCCAATTTCCTTCACCAGAGCCCCACTCCGATGACCTGGGCAGCCTCCACCCAGGGGCCCTGCTGTTTCGAGCTGCCGGGCACCCTCCATCCCTCCCCACCATGGCCGATGCCCTCGCCCACGGAGCTGATGTCAACTGGGTCAACGCAGCTCGGGAAAATGCCACGCCACTGATCCAGGCCACGGCTGCTGTGAGTCTTGCCCACGTACCTACTGCGACTAGGGACCCGCTCTTACCCCTACCCCCCTTAGGGAATGATGACCAATAGAGACGGGTTGCTAAGGGGTCATGTGATTTGGAGGCAGGCAACCTGGGTTTGAATTCACGTTCACACCACTCACTGTTGTGAACCTCTGTGCCTCAAGTGTGCTCGTCTGTAGAACAGATAACATACCGCATGACGCTGTACTGTGGACTTAACCTATGCATACCGGGAAGGGGCTGGAGCAGAGCCTGACACAGCTGCACCCCAGCCCAAAACCTCTTTAGTCTGCTCCTAAAGATGCCACTTTCTCTCCCGTTCTCAACCTCTCCATGCAGAATTCTCTTCTGGCCTGTGAGTTTCTCCTCCAGAACGGGGCGAACGTGAACCAGGCGGACAATCACGGCCGGGGGCCGCTGCACCACGCAACCATTCTGGGCCACACCGGGTAGGGACGGGCGGGGCGGATGGCTGCGGGAAAGAAGGGCCCGGATATGGTGAGTGGCCGGCTGAACCTGTCTGTCCTTTCCAGGCTGGCCTGCCTGTTCCTGAAACGGGGAGCCGACCTGGGAGCTCGGGACTCCGAAAACAAAGACCCCCTGACGATCGCCATGGAAACGGCCAACGCTGACATCGTCACCCTGTGCGGACGTGGGGGGCGGGGCCAGCGCTTGCCCTACCCACCTGGGGGCGGGGCTTGGGAGCTGCTGGCCGGACCCGACAAGAGGAAGGGTGCTCCGAGTGTAGACCCGGGACGGGGAGTAGGAAGGGGGGCGGGTAGGGAGCACGGATGGTGAGTTCGTCCCCAGTGACAGACTTCGGGGTTGGTAAACGCCTTTAAGCACTGGACCTCAGGGGGACCGATGAATTAACGACCCCAGCTCAGAGGACGAGGAGTGGTAGTGGGGCCCTGAACAGATAGTCATTCGTGCCTGAATCCTTACCCTTCAGGCTACGCCTGGCAAAGATGAGAGAGGTCGAGGCGGCCCAGGGCCAGGCAGGTAAAGTACCTCCCGCCCCGCCACGCGCTTTCCTTGCTGAGCTTCTGGCCCCTGCAGACCTGCCTCGCGGACCCGGCTGCATAGACTAATTTCATTACTTATTGCACAAATGTGTATTGAGTGCGTGTGAGAGCGCACGTCTTCGAACCCCGAGAGGGCCGGGCCGGGGCGCTGTGCCCACGGTGAGCGCGCTCCAACCCCGCCCGGCCGGCGCCTCGCCAGCCCAGCCCTTGCTCCCTCCCTCCCCTCAGGAGACGAGACGTATCTGGACATCTTCCGCGACTTCTCCCTCATGGCGTCGGACGATCCAGAGAAGCTGAGCCGGCGCAGTCACGACCTGCACACGCTCTGATCCTGCATCCCGGCCCCCTCTGCCCCACCCCGCCGGTCCCTGGGCCATTAAAGCCTCTGTGCTCTGCGCTTCCCGTCGTCATTCCTCTGCGGGGCGCCACCCTCCGGCCGGGCCGGGGCTGCGGGAGCGGTGGGGGTTTGCGAGCTCGAGTCACGCGAGGGGCCACTCCGGGACAGCGAGGCGGAGGCCGCAGCCCTAGCACCCGGCGGCCCTGGGCGGAGCTCTCGGGCTCGGGCGACATGGCCAGACGCGGCGGGCCTGGCAGAGGAGAGGCCGCCCGCGTGGGCTGGGGGGCCGGCCTCCCATAGGGGGCCGCTGGCGTCGCGCCGGGACGGAGAGGCTGGCTTGGGCCACCCCGGCCCCGAGGCATCCCCGGAATGCGGCGGCTCAGCACCCGCCCCCTCGGGAGTTCCCGACGCGAGCGCCCGGGTGAGCACCGCCCCCAGCCCGGGACGGCGGGGCCTCAGGCCCCGCGCGGAGCTGCAGACATGAGGTCGGGCACTCCTGGGCGCCTGCGGGGCGGTCGCGGCCACATCCGGAGCGACGCTCCTGAGTCACCCTCCAGACCCCACCCCCGCCCGCGTTCCTGGACCGGCCCGTTCGCCCCGTCTCCCGGGTTCCAGACTCTCGGTTCCCACCTCCGCCCCTGCGGCGCGAGCCCCGCGGGGGCGGGAGGCGGGGCGCCAAGGGGGCGGGGCGGTCCCTTAAAGGGCCGCCGGCCGCTGCCCTGAGGCCACTTCCTGGGGGCGGAGAGGACCGTGGTGGCGGCGGCGGCGGCGGCGGCGACACCCAGGCCCCGAGACTCCCGGCAGCTTCCATCCGAGTCCTCCGGGGCTCCCGGTTCGCGTCGAGCGTGCATCCCCCGCGCCCCGGCGGGTAGGGGCCCCTGCCGCCCCCTCGCGTCCGCCCCGCCTCCGTCGCCCGAGACCCGCGCCTGGGCCAGGCCCGGCCTGCGACTGGCCCCCGGGGCCCTGCGTGGACTCGCCCGCGGCGACAGCGATCTGCCGAGAACTCGGAAGCTGGGTCCTTCGGAGCGCCGGCCTGTGCTCGCCACCGTCA
This sequence comes from Nyctereutes procyonoides, assembly GCF_905146905.1. Taxonomy (NCBI): domain Eukaryota; kingdom Metazoa; phylum Chordata; class Mammalia; order Carnivora; family Canidae; genus Nyctereutes; species Nyctereutes procyonoides. The sequence continues at coordinate 57,302,401 of NW_026575140.1, read as the reverse complement.
CCTGCTGGTGGGACTCCGGAAACCCTCTGTGTGAAGACCACAGAGAGGAGCCGCTGACCCTCCGTCCGGAATCGGAATCGAGAACGCCTGGACCGAAATCTCCCCGCCTCTCTGGCTTCTGCGCTTTTCAGCTGTTCTCTCGAGCTTTTGGCCGCGTCTGTCCCTGGAAACCACCCCCCGCTACCGACGTAGCCTAGGCGAGCCCCGCATCTCACCGCCGTGCGCTCCCACCTGTGAATCCGGAGACAGTCTCAACTTTATGACCCAATTCTGCCCACACCCAGGCAGTTCTGCCTTTTCTTCTCTTGCGGTATCTCCCGTAGTCCCCAAAATTTCGCCGCCTCCTGTGCCCTCTTCGCCCCCCTCTTTTGGGGGCCCCGTGACCCTGAATGTTGGGGGCACACTATACTCCACCACTTTGGAGACCCTGACTCGCTTCCCGGACTCCATGCTGGGGGCCATGTTCAGGGCCGGCACCCCCATACCCCCCAACCTCAGCCCCCAGGGAGGTGGCCACTACTTCATCGACAGAGATGGCAAGGCCTTCCGGCACATCCTCAATTTCCTGAGGCTGGGCCGCCTCGACCTGCCCCGTGGGTATGGGGAGACAGCACTTCTCAGGGCAGAGGCCGACTTCTACCAGATCCAGCCCCTCCTGGATGCCCTGCGGGACCTGGAGGCCTCTCGGGGGACCCCCGTACCCACTGCTGCCCTGCTCCACGCAGACGTGGATGCCAGCCCCCGCCTGGTGCACTTCTCTGCTCGCCGGGGCCCACACCACTATGAGCTGAGCTCTGTGCAGGTGGATACCTTCCGAGCCAACATCTTCTGCACCGACCCCGAGTGCCTGGGTGCCATGCGGGCCCGCTTTGGTGTGGCCAGTGAGGATAGGGCTGAGGGCGGCCCACACTTCCGTCTGGAGTGGGCCCCCTGTCCCGCAGAACTCCCCGAGGTGGAGTATAGGAGACTGGGGCTGCAGCCGCTGTGGACTGGGGGGCCGGGAGAGTTGCGGGAGGTTGTGGGCACACCAGGCTTCCTAGAGGAGGTGCTGCGGGTCGCTCTGGAGCACGGCTTCCGTCTAGACTCCGTCTTCCCTGACCCCGAAGACCTGCTCAACTCGCGATCTCTGCGCTTCGTGCGGCACTGAGTGCGTGGCACTCCCATCTGAGTGGGGTGCAAAGAAAGAACGGACAGCAAAAGGGATGAAGGGCCCCCTGAAGCCTCTTCTTAGCTCTGCCTCTGGAGCTGTGAGAGTCAGGGCTCCCACTGCACCTGACTGGAGCCCAGGTGTGGGCAGGAATTCCCAAATCTCAGCCCGCTGAGGGCTCACAAGCCATGCAGAGGGTCTGGACTGGTGCTAATCCTGGGAGGGGGGGAAAGGTTCCCAGGCTTGTTCTTGCCTGAGGCTGGCGGCCTCCAGTGTCTCCTTGTTTGAGCTCAGTATTCAAGGTTCTAGAAGAGTAGCGACCCCTCCATGCTCAGGCTAGGCCTAGCAGGACCCTGGAGGGACACCGAAGTGTGGGTGAAGGACTCTGGATTGCTGTGACGTGGTCTCCTGGACCGTGGCTTCTCCTGCAGCTGGATGGCCTAGCCTGACCAAAGAGTGGCCGGAACATTCTTGACTATGGGAAAGGGCATCCTTTGCTGGGTCTCACAGTCTCACGTTACTTAGGGAGACGGAAAGGCTACACTCTACCCTAGGTTGGCATGAGGGAGTTAGGAGAATCCCCATTTACTATAGGGCTGGAGCCCCGTAGTCCATAGTAAAGGACCCCATATTGATGGTGGAGGAGGCATCTTCGCAGGTTTTGGCCTTACTTTGCTCACGTACGTGTGTGTGTCAGCCTGTGTGTCTGACTGACGTGTGGGTCTCCGCCTTCCTGACTCCTGTCTATTGCTGGAGGCAGCATCTGTGTGCTGGGCTTTCTGTGGTCTCTGCGTGTCCAGGCCTGTTTGTGGTTGCCTGGTGTTTGGTACTGGGTATGTCTGTGGTATGGGTGTGAGTAGATGGAGAATTAGTGTAATCAAGTAGGGGGGTGTGTGCACGCATGTGTGTTCACATCACCACGTAGGCAGGAGGAGCCTGTTGATGTTTGAGTCACTAGGATCTTCCTGGTGAAAGGTAAGAGGAGTCAGTGGGCCCAGCTGGGCCTTGGAGGCCACTATAGAACTCTTGGTTGCCAAGGCAACCATGGGCATGGTTGCTAGGAGATAGCTGGGCAGGCCCCAGGCTGCCTGGGGCAGAGGGGAGACCAACAGAAGAGGTGGAGAGAGCAGGGGAGGATATGGGAAGGGATGGGATTTCTGGGTCCCTGAGGGGTGGGGTACTCGGGAGTCACTCATTATTTCTCGCTGGTCACGATTTACAAGAAGAAAAATAAAATGGGGGTGATCCCTGGGTGGCTCAAAGGTTTGGCATCTGCCTTTGGCCCAGGGCACGAGCTTGGAGTCCCGGGATCGAGTCCCGCTTCGGGCTCCAGGCATGGAACCTGCTCTCCCTCCTCCTGTGTCTCTGCCTCTTTCTCTCTCTGTGTGTCTATCATAAATAAAAATAAATAAATAAATCTTTAAAAAAATAAAATAAAATGGCTTTTTGGAACCTCAAACTTGTCAAGGCTGCTGCAGGCCAGGTTGGGGGGTGCTGTCCTCTTTGCGGCACAAGCCCTGCTTTCTCTGCCTGGTCATCTTTCAGGTCCTCAGCTCCTTGGGCCCCACCTTAGCCCCAGCCAGAGACAGAATGGTGGCACTGTGCCATAATGTTCTAGAATCCCCAACTGTTCTGGAACACTCTAGACTCCCCAGGCAGGGCTGGAGCCAAGATTGTAGCATTCAGAGGCCTTCCCAGCCTCAGTGGGCTCCCCCACCACTCCCCAGCAGGCCTCATGTGGGTGCTGGCATTAGGTGGGGTGTTCCTGGCGACCACCCAGGCCTGTATCCTCTGCCAGCTCTCAGCTCGAGACCTGTCGGGCCGCCTGGCCCACGTGTGTGGCCAAGTGGAGGCTAAGTGGAAGGACTGTGGGGCCTCCTGGAACTTTCCGGCCTTTGCCTTAGGTGAGCTCAGACATCCAGGGACAGTCCCCGAGCGGGACACCCCCGGTCCGCAGCCCTCTCTGAACGCACTGGCCTCTCCCCTCGGGGGACCTGCTTCGGCCCCGGGGAAGCCGGGAAAGACTCACACATCCTTGCTGTCTCCACAGATGAGGTGTCCATGAACAGAGTCATAGAGAAGACTCACCGAGTCCTGAGGGTTATGGGTGAGGTCAAGGGGCAAGGCAGCCCCTGGGGGGCTCGGAGGGGCAGTAGGAGGGGGCTAGGAATCAGGGGGCGGATACAGGAAGGTAGGACCCTGGAGGCACGAGGTGAGGGGTAGAGGTGCACCCCTCCACAGGGGAGGCACCCCCAATATTGCTCCCGTGTCTCCCCAGAGATCAAAGGGTCTTTCTCCTCCCTCCCCTTGTACCAGCTTTGGCTGCAAAAGATCAAGCTCCCCCAGTACACCCGGGAAGGTACTGCTGTGGCAGGGATGGGGTGCTGGGGCTCTGGAGCAGGGGGTGGGTGGTGGTGGCTGAGCGTCTCCTGTCCCCGCACCCCTCCTTGTCTTTGGTTGCAGCTCTCTGCGCGCCTGCCTGCCGTGAGTAGGAAAGGATGGGGTGGTGAGGCCGGGGGCACCGGGGGTACCCCAGGGGAGCCTGGCAGCCCCCAGAGGGAGTTGGGGCTGCCCCGCCCCAGCTCGGCTCCTGTCATCTCCTGCAGGGGGCAGAACCACCCTCTACAACTGCTCCACCTGCCAGAGCACCCAGGTGCGCTGCTGGCCCAAAAAGCGCTGCTTCCCAGGTTGGACCCCTGAAGCCCTGGCCCTGGCCTCCCCTGGCTCGGATCTCTGAGCAATTAGGCGGCGCCCCCCCATGACTGGTGAGGTCCCCAGGATCACTCACTGCTTCCTGGGCTCCCTGCAGGAAGTCACGATCTTCGGGAAGCCAGGATCCTGCTCCTCTCTGTCTTGATAGCTGCCCTGCTGCTGGGCATCCTGAGCCTTGTGGTGGAGTGAGTCCCCAGAGCAGGGAGGCTAAGGGCGGAAGCAGCCTCACCACTTCTGAGCGCCCCCCACCTTCCCCGCAGTACCTTCCACCACCATCCCTCCTGCCTCCTCCCACCGTCCTCCCTGCCCTGCCCAGGCCTCCCATCTCTGTCTCCCCTCAGGTCCAATTACTTCAAACCAAAAGAGGATCTGTGAAGACACTGCCAGCCTCCCAGCCTCCACTCCAAAAGGGCAGGAGCCCACCACCTCCACTCCCCTTGGAGGGAATCAGCCAGCCCTTTAGCTCCCATACCAAAGGCTCAGCCTTCCACATCCTGAAGCCCAATGTCCCCAAGGTCCCGGGGTCAGACAGCCTCTGGGGACCCAGGCACCCACAGGGGGAACATTCCCCTGCCCCGGAGCCCCAGCCCTCTACGAATCAGATGGGAGCAGTCACTGATTCCAGGAAAATATCTACAGAAGGAAAGAATCCCCTCCAGGCACCACCCCTCCCACACCCCCTCCTGCCTATTCTCGGAAAACGGGGGCTGGCTGCCCCAGAAGCTACTCTTGGGGCTCTTATGACTGATTGGGAATCCGGGAATAAGTGCCTGGAAGCCGCCCTCCCTCTAGAGTTGAGACCACATCAGTCAGCCTGCTAACAGGCTATCCCTCCATTTAACATTGTGAAGCCTTGGCCTCCCACGGAGGCCTCCCTCCTGCCAAGACAGAGTAAACCTGCTGTCAAATGGCCTCCACTCTGCCTAGCCTCTCTCTGCGACTGGGGAGGGCAGAGGGGGAAGGGGAGACTCGCTGTGGCACAGTGGTTCTCAACCCCAAGAGACATGTGGCCACATTTGCAGACATTCTTGATGGCTTTGGTTGGGGGATGGGCTGCTGGCATTTAAAGGGTGGAGGCCCAGGGGTGTGGGCCTCTACAGCCTCCCTGGCCTCCGAGACGCTCAGGGGAGTCCTCCACAACAGAGAGTTCTCCTGTCTAGGACCTCAGTTGTGTGTGGTTGAGAAACCCCAGCATTCGGTCTCCTGGCGCTCAGGAGTTTTGGGTTGGGTGTGTGGAACATGAAGCATAAAAGGAGTTAGCCGGTCACCAACCACAAGCCTCAGGCCAAGGGCCTAGATTGGAAGGGATCTTGCCTGCATCGAGCCCAGTGGTTTTCAAGGGTAATTTTTTTAAAAATTGTATTTATTTCAGAGAGAGCACACATGAGTCGGGGGGTGGGTGTGCAGAGGGCGAGGGAGAAGCAGACTCCCCACTGAGCGGGGAGCCCCATGCGGAACTCAATCCCAGGACCCCGGGATCATGACCTGAGCTGAAGGCAGATGCTTCACTGACTGAGCCACCCACTTGCCCCTAGCCCAGGGGTTTTCCAGGGCAAAACTTCTCATCCGGCTGCACGTGACAGTCCCCTGGGCAGCTTCAGAAACTATCCATCCCGGCAGTTGCCTGGGAGGCTGAAATGATTAAGTGTCTGACTTTGGCTCAAGTCATGGTCCCAGGGTCCTAGGATCAAGTCCCGCATGGGGCTCCCTGCTCCGCGGAGAGTCTGCTCCTCTTTTTCCCTCTGCTCCTCCCCACCATTCATGCTCTCTTTCTCAAATAAATAAAATCTTAAAAAGAAAACAAAACAACTATCCATCTCTGGGCCTTATATCCAGAGCTTCTGAATTCAGTGGTGTCAAATGGAGCCTCAGTTAATCTAACTTACAGCCAGCCAGGGCTACAACCACAGTTTGGGGTGCCATGAAGGGCCTGGGGATGGAGAGAGGGATACTTGCCCCTTCTAAGGAAGTGCCTTCCAGGGACACCCCGGTGGCTCAGTAGTTGAGCATCTGCCTTCGGCTCAGGGCGTGACCCCAGGGTCCCAGGATTGAGTCCTACATCGGGCTCCCCACAGGGAGCCTGCTTCTCCCTCTGCCTGTGTCTCTGCCTCTCTGTGTGTCTCAGGAATAAATAAAATATTTTAAAAGGGAAAGTACCTTCCATTTTATTTTGCACATTCAAGTCCAATCCATTCATTTTACACCAAAGAGAGCGAGACAGAGAGAGACCCAGAGATCATACATGAAGTTTATACAACTTATCCATTCATTTGACAGCTGCTTGGTGAGCATCCAGCAGGCACCAGGCAGCACTCCTGCCCAAGTTGGGATGATAAGCCACTTCTGCTGAGCCCCGGGGCCCCACGGCTGCCCTCTGGTCTGTGGTAGCTGCCTTGGACCCCCTGATGCTGTACCCTCTTTCCAGACTCAACACGTTGGAGTTGTCCTTATTTTCACACCCAACATGCAGTGGGGTCAACCAGTTCAGCCCATTCTTGGAGGACCTCTATCCTACCTGGTCCCCTCCTCCCGTCCTATGGCCCCCAGGCCAGTCCATAACCCTCTTACTGTGGACTCATCTCCCAAGGGTGCCACCTGACTGCCCACTGCCCTCCCGCCCACTGAGCCCTCAGTGGCCACACTGGTCTTGGTGGAACCCCATATCATTGATGACCACCTGTCTGGCATCATAGGATGGCTGAGAACTTGAGCTTTGTAGTTGGGTTGTCGGGTCTGGAATCCTGGCTCTACGTCTCACTGGCCCTTGGGCAAGTTAACTTCTCTGTTCCTTTTTCCTCTTATTTTAAATGCAAATCATACAGTTCATTGATTCTATGGCTTTTTTTTTCCTGTTTACATTTTAATGGCTCTGAAGAATCCATCTTAAGTTGAAGATGTGTTCCAGCAGAATGTTACATATTATAATTGGTGATCTCTCTTTTTTTTTTTAGATTTTATTTATTTATTTATTTATTTATTTATTTATTTATTTGAGAGGGAGAGAGGGAGAGAGTAAGAGAGAAAGCACAAGCAGGAGGGGGAGCAGTGGGGGGAAGGCCTGGGATCAGGCCTGAGCCAAAGGCAGATGCTCAACAACTTAGCCACCCTGTGTCCCGAGTCGGTGATCTCTTAACTTCCATGAGGTGTAGCAGCACTGACCTCACAGGATTACTGCGAGGTCCAAATAAGTTCATACACAAGGCTTGGGACGGTTCCCCACGTGCGCTGGGCCCCTCCCTAAGCATTAACCATCACTATCTTGCTTGAGACCCTTCCCCAGCTCTTCCCTGCCTACGGAATATAGACCTGGCCCTTGACCCTGACATTCAGGGTTCTCACCAGCTGCTCCCCACCTCTTATTTGGTCCTCATGCCAGGGCTGATTGACACAGCTCTATGTGGGATCTCCCCCTCAAAGCCCCATGAGCCTCTCAGAGTCAACATTTCTAAACCCACATCCCTCCCTGACCCTACCTCCTCCTTGAGATCTCCCTCAGGGCTAAGGGCAGTGCCAAGAGTCTGATGGACGTTCCCCTGGAGCTTTGTTTCTCAGCTCTGCCCACCCCACAGCCACACTGAATCACTTGTAGTTTCCTAAACATTTTGTTTGCTCCTGGATCCTTGCCTTTGCCTGGGCTTGTTCCCTATACCCTAATGCCCTTCTTTGGCCCAGACGTCACCCCTTCCAAGAAGCCTTCTCTGAGCTCCTGAGGCAGAGTAGGGTGTCCCTTCCCTAGACATCTCTCATGTGGTACCTGTTACATCGGATGGTGGTGTCTCCTTAAAAATCTTCTCTCTAGACCATGCGTTACCCTTGAAAGCTACTCCCTAAGGTTTCATCTTCGTTCCCCCAGAGCCTGGAACATGGAGACACCAGGAGGCATCCCTGGCAACTCCAGCCCCTTCTCTGCAGTTCTGTGATACGCCCTCCTCATGTGAGCTCTTCATGAGCACGCAGTGTTGGAGGCTGGTGGCGTTTGTGTCTTTTCTGTGCCCATAAGGCCAATCCACCAGTGTGTGACCTGCCAGGGCAGTGCTGGTTTTACTGAGCCCTTCACCAAGTAGGAGAGGCTACTAGGGGTCTGGCACCACCAGAAAAGCACAGGCAGTTTTAAACAAAGGCCCCTAAATTCTTTGAGATGTGTCCCATCAAGAGGTAGGGTCCATATGTTCTTCCTTCTATCACTGGCCAACCAACCGAATGTGGTAGAAGTAACACTGGGCTACTTCCCAGCCCAAGTCCTAAAGGAACTGGAGACTTCTACCCTCTGCTTCTTGGGATATTCACTCTGAAACAAACCCAGTTGCCATGGTATGAAGAAGCCCAAGGTACATGGAGAGTCCATGTCCACGGTTTTGGTCAAAAGGTAGCATGTCCTGCCACCATGTGAGCGACAATACAGCCCCCAGCTGTCAAGTCACGTCCAGACTTTGACTTTTTCCAACTAAGGCCTCAGACCCGGTAGAGCAGAAAAAATCTATCCCTACTTTGTCCTGGTGGAATTCCAGATTCTCAAGCTCCAGGGGCATGATGAAATGGTTGGTTTATGCCACTAGATAATACTGATCAGCAGTAGATAACTGAAAAAGCGGGATAGAAAAAGCAGCCTAGGACTTGCCACTTAAGGGCCTGTACTCATGACATAACTGGCCGTGCCACTTCCTAGCTGTGTGTCCCTCACCATTCTCAGACTCAATCCTCCTACCTGTAACACAAATGTTAATGATAGCCAACACATATGGCAGTGATGTGTCAGACATCTTTCCAAGCATCTCATGCACCATATCAGTTAGCTACAGCTGTGCATCAAATTATTCCAAGGCTTAATTGCCTAAAACAAAACACATCTCATAGTTTCTGTAAATCAAAATTGAGGAGAAGTAACGGGGTGGTTCTGGCTCACAGTTTCCCACAGGGGCCCCACTCAGATATCTCAGAGTTGCAAAAATCTAAGGTTGGACCAGGGCTGGAGGATCATCTTTCAAGATGGCTTACTCACATGGCTGGCAGGGTGGTGTTAGCTGTTAGCAAGAGGCTTCAGTCTCTTGGCATGTGGAGCCTCTTCATAGAACTCCTTTTTTTTTTTAAGTTTTTTTTTAAATTGTTTTATTTATTTATGATAGTCACACAGAGAGAGAGAGAGAGAAGCAGAGACACAGGCAGAGGGAGAAGCAGGCCCCATGCACCGGGAGCCCAACGTGGGATTCGATCCCGGGTCCCCAGGATCGAGCCCTGGGCCAAAGGCAGGCGCCAAACCGCTGGGCCACCCAGGGATCCCCCTTCATAGAACTCCTTGAGTGTCCTCATGGCTTGGTGGCTGGGCTTCCCCAGAGTGAGGAGTTTGAGGGGGGAAGGCAGGAGCCACATTGTCGTATATGAGCTTGCTCGGAAGTCACCATCTTTTCTGCAATATCCCTCTGATTACCCAGATCAGTCCTCCCTGAAGGAATAGAGTGGATTTAGGAGTGCTTCCACTTCGGAAAGCAAACCAACAGATACATACAGGATGGTGGGCTGGTGACTCTAAAAACTAGCGAGGCAAATCCAAACTGGGAAAGGATGGGACCCCACGAGATGGTGGGGTGGGCATAGGGTGATGGGACAGGAGGATTTCACCCAAGGGTCTATAAAGAGCCAACCATGTGGGGCCAAACAGGGAGAGGCATAAGGATGGGTTTGCCAGAGAATGCTTATGGTGAGGTTCGGGCACTCCCATCCACATCACTCCCAGCAAAGGAGCTCCTGATGTCGAAAAATCTCATTGGCTTCACCCAGCCCACATGATGCAGTCTCACCTATATGTTCATCAAAAGTTACTGAGCACTTATCACATGAGCTAGACACTAGACTAGACTGGGCAGAATGGACACAGCAATACCCAAGCAAGATAAAGTCTTTTATTTTTTAATAAATTTATTTCATTTTTTTAAAATTTTTATTTATTTATGATAGTCACACACAGAGAGAGAGAAAGGCAGAGACACAGGCAGAGGGAGAAGCAGGCTCCATGCACTGGGAGCCCGCCGTGGGATTCGATCCCGGGTCTCCAGGATCGTGCCCTGGGCCAAAGGCAGGTGCTAAACCACTGCACCACCCAGGGATCCCAAGATAAAGTCTTTTTCTGCCTGGAGCTTAGAATCTAGCAGGGGAGACAGACGAGTTACTGGCAGTTTCTACAAGAACAATGAGTGCAATAACGGGAAAGCACAGGGATCTTGGGGTTCAGGGGAATGGGCCTGACCAGGGAGGGAGAGGCTTCCTGCACTTAGCCAGGTTGGGATAAGGGTGGGAGGAATTCCAAGCAGTGGGAACAGCCACAGGAAGGCCCAGAGGGAGAGAGGTACTTTCCCCTGTTGAAAGGTTGGCATAGGCAAGATGGCAGGGGAGAGCCCCATGATCTCAGGGACTGGAACAGGAAAGGAGGACCTAAGGGGGCACTAATCTGGCTCCCAATAGGAGAGGAGAGTTTTCTGCAGAGGGAAACCCTCCACTCAAACCCAAGGCAATAGATGGGGAAGATACCAGGGGGCCTCTCTGTTTACCCTTCTGGTTCCCTGTCCTGTGAGGAAAGACTTGGCTATGTGGTGTGAATGTGCTCATCCTTCTCGGATGCAGAGCCCTCAGGGCAAGGCAGAGGTTGGCGAATGGCAGACAGAGTGGGACTGATGCCCGATCTCAGCCTCTAGGTTAGCAGGATGCCCTATCTCAGCTTAGAAGGAGTACTCCCCAAGGGTGCTTAGGCCGTGCTTCCTCCCACCTTACTCCAGAAGTATGAAATGAATAGGGAGGAAGGGAGCAATAAAGAGGACTTTTATTCCCCGGATTTTTTCCAAGCTAAAGACGAAGGTGGGGCTGAGCCTCTGCGTCCGGTTTCCTGCTGGAAAATCTCTGTGTTTGGTTTCCTGCTGGAGCATAGAAGATCTCAGCCCAGAGTCCAGTTGATAATGCACCCTATCTTCACCTCCTCTCCTTCCTGTTGCCAAGGCCTAAGCAGGGCCAGCCTCCCTCTCCTGGACCAATGGGAAGAGTCTGTTCTCTGGGCTCCCTGCCCCTTCTCTCTTCCCTCTTCCCAGCTTGTCACTGCAGCAGGCTAGTCCTGCCACTCCTCTCCTAAAATCTTTCTGTGGTTACCAGAGCCTTCAGGTAGGGTCCACGCTCCTGACTATGTTCTCCAAGACCCTGTAGCGTGAATCCAGCTGGAGCAAGGATCATGTCTGTTTGTTCGCCTGGGTCCCCAGAACCTGGGGCAGTGAAAGCTTGTTGAAGAATGAATTGATGCCTTGGTCTGGCTTCTGCCAACCTCTCTGGCTGCATCTGCCTTCATATATCCTCACGGGCTCTACACTCATGTGTTCAGTTCCAAGAGGACCTCTAGTGCACCCTGATCTGCGAAGACACTGGACATTCAGAGAAAAATCAGATGTCACATGCTCTTCCCCCAAAGAAGCTCATGGAGCCATATGATTCCTGCCAAGGACTTGGACAACCCCAAGACGAATCTCAAAAAGGTGTTGAATCAAAGAAGCCAAATGGAATTACAAACATTATGTGAGGGATGCCTGTGTGGCTCAGTGGTTATGTGTCTGCCTTTGCCTCAGATCATGTTCCTGGGGTCCTGGGATCCCTCCCCCTCCCTCTGCTCATGCTCTTTCTCTCTCTCAAAAAAATAAATAAAAATCTTACAAAGGAGAAAGAAATGCATTGAGCTCTACAGTTAAATCTGAGTGTCTTACTGAATGAAAATTATACCTCCATAAAGTAATATCAGCATGCAGAGTATCGTAATGTTCAAATGAATACAATGACAAACACCCCCTGCCCCAGTGTATGGATTAAACAGCACATCAGACATAACCAAAGAAAGAATTGGTGAACTAGAAGATATGCCTAGGGAGATGATGTGGATTGCATCACAGTGACACATAGATTGAAAGATACAGAAGAGAGCTTAAATAACATGGAGGACGGAGTGAAAAGGTTTAGCATACTTCTAATCAGAGTCCCCAAAAGAACCAAAGAATGGAGGAAAAATAATATTTGAGAAGATACTAGCCGAGAATTTTCTAAAACTGATGAAAGACATGAATTCATAGATACAGAAAATACAATATACCAATCAGAATAAGTAAAAAAGAATCCTAGATATTTGATACCTAGATAACTGACAATAGAACTACAAAAGACCAATGAGGGATCCCTGGGTGGCACAGCGGTTTGGCGCCTGCCTTTGGCCCAGGGCGCGATCCTGGAGACCCGGGATCGAGTCCCACATCGGGCTCCCGGTGCATGGAGCCTGCTTCTCCCTCTGCCTGTGTCTCTGCCTCTCTCTCTCTCTCTCTGTGACTATCATAAATAAATAAATAAATAAATAAATAAATAAATAAATAAAATAAAAAAGACCAATGATATCTTAAAAGCAGGGAGAAAAGACAGATCACCTACAGAGGAATGATAATTACACTGAGCAGATTCTTTATTTAATTTAATTTTTATTTATTTGTGAGTGAGAGAGAGAAGACATGAGCAGAAGGAAGGGTCAGAGGGAGAGGGAGAAGCAGACCCCCTGCCAAGCAGGGAGCCCAATGTGGGGCTCGATCCCAGGACCTCAGGGTCATGACCTGAGCCACAGGCAGATGCTTCATGGACTGAGCCACCCAGGCATCCCCTAAGCAGATTTCTTTTCTTTTTTTTTTTAAAGATTTTGTTTATTTATTCATGAGAGGCATAGAGAGCGAGAGAAGCAGAGACACAGGCAGAGGGAGAAGCAGGCTCCATGCAGGGAGCCCAATGTGGGACTCGATCCTGGGACTCCAGGATCACGCCCTGGGCCAAAGGCAGGCGTTAAACTGCTGAGCCACCCAGGGATCCCCCCTAAGCAGATTCCTTTACAAATAATATGCACTGCACCTATTACCTGCCTACACTGTCCCAGGTACTAAGAACCAGGATGACCAATACAGATCCAGCCCCCACTCTATGGAGCCCACAGTCTGTCAGGGATGACAGATGTGGAGGGAGCAATTAATATTGTGATGCACTGGCCTCATTGGAGGGCAAGAGAATTGGCAAGGAAACCAAACAGGTAGAACTGTGAACTATGAAAAATTTCCCATCAGTGCTGGAATATCCCTTGTGTTTACTAAGAAGGAGTAGGCTTTTTCCTCCAAGGGACTCTGGGGACAGATCACACATCCTTCCTTGGGACAGAAGGAGACAGGACAGATGTCCTAAGACTGGTGACTTCCTCCCTGGGACCCCTGAGGGAAAGGGAGAGGGATGCTCCTCCTCAGAGCCTTCTCTGAGGTTCTGGACTTTGCCCTGTGGCCACCGTCCAGGTAGCAGTGTACAGAAGGAAGTAGTGTATGTGAGGGAAGGAGGGTTGGGTCAGAATGAGGCCAGGTAAATGCCAGTGATGGGGAGGGGCGCCCTGAAGCATGGGGTGCTGTCCTTGACCACCAAGGCCAGGTACCAAGTGGGGATGGGGCTTAGGAGCCCACTCATATCTCCCACGTGGTCTACCCTGGGGAGATTTCCATAAGATCCCTTCCTGCAGCAGCACATTGGACCAACGTTGGGAGCCGGGAACCAACAACGGCTCCAATCTGAGACTCTGTCTAGGCTGGGGGCTGACTTCCTGCACCAGCAACACCTCCATGTCCTGGCTCCATTTCAGAGTGCCCTGTGCCACCCAGCCTTCCTCCATAGGAGGGCTAGGGTACTGTCTCCCCTGCCAGGGAGCAGGGACGATGTCCTGTTTAGCCTTCTATTCCCAGGGCCTGGGCAGCATACTCAATCTGGTGCTTATTCATCTCAGGGGTGGGGCTCTGGCCAAGGGAGATGAAAGATTTGGTAAGAGGGGGTCACAGGGGACAGGACACCCAGGAGGAAGCCTGTAAGGGCTGAAAGATTCTTTGAAAGAGGCAGGACGGACGCCTGGGTAGCTCAGCGGGTGAGCGTCTGCCTCCAGCTCAGGGCGTGACCCCGGGGTCCTATAAGATAAGTCCCTTGTTGGGCTCCCTGCATGGAGCCTGCTTCTCCCTCTGCCTGTGTCTCTCGTGAATAAATAAATACAAACCTAAAAAAGAAAGAAAGAGGCAGGAAAGAGGGTGTGGAGGAGGAAAGAAGGAAAAGAAGGGAGAACAGGTTCTCGGGATCTGGCTGAGGGGAAGAGGGCAGGCCAGGCGAGATCTGAGTGCCTGCCAGGAGGGGGGGGGCGGGGGGGCGTGGCGCGGGCCCACCTGGACTGTCGCCAGGCCCCGCCCCCGGCCCCTGGCCCCGCCCCTCGGCCTGCGGCCCCACCCTCCCTGGGATTTAGGGCTGGCGGCCAGGGCGGCTCCGTAACCGCCGCTTCCGCCTTCGCCAGGTGAGGGTCCAAGGGAGCGGGGCCGCCAGGGACCGGGCCTGGCCGGGCAGCCGCCGCTTGAGGTACGTTCGCGGCCCCTGTTCGTCTCCCCTGCCTCCCCCCCGCCGGCCGCTCTCTCCCTTCTGCGGCCGCCTTCGCTCCCGACCGCCTTTGCGTGCTTTCCCGTCCTCACCTTGCAAGCGGTCCCGGTCCCGGGTCGGCCTGCGTCCTGGCCTTCCTCCTTCCGCGCCCCTCCCCGCGCCCAAGCCCGAGCTCAACCCTTCCCCCTGATTAAACTAAAGTGGGGGGAGGGGGAGGGGTCCAGGTGTGCGTAGGGAGAGCGTCACGCAGGCAGCTGGCACCCAGGGCACCGGGCCTTAATTAGCAAAGATTGGAGTTGCCAGGAAGCCAAGTTAGACCGAGTGAGTCAGGTGTGCCGGCGGGGCCGCGGTACCTGGAGCTGAGCTCAGGTGGGTGTGGAAGGGAGTGTGCACCTAACAGCACCAGGCTCTGTAGACAGGCTGGGAGCCTGCTCAGCCTGCACATAACCACCAATCACAGCTGCCCCATGTGATTTCAAGCGTTGCTGTCTCAGGTATAGAAAAGGCAATGACCCTAGGCAGTGGCTCTAAGGAGCAGTAGGCCTGTGTAGTCCAGGCACGTGTGCGCACGGTGCGCTGGTCTCGTGTGCTGTGCATTCATGTGGACCTTGACATCTCAGACATGGGGAGGAGTGTATCTTGGAGGCAGTGCACCGGTTGTGTGGCAGTAAGCCTGGGTGTTTCATGGCAGCATTCTGGAATGTCTCAGACTTGAAAGGCCATGTATCTGGGTGTCTTAGACATCTTTTGCAGCATGTCTGTAGGTCTCAGCATGTGTGTGTGTGTGTGTGTGTGTGTGTGTGTGTGTGTGTGTGTGTAGCAGCGTTTCCAGTGTGGGAGGCAGTGTACGTGTGTGTCTGCAGGGCTGAGGTATGGTGTGGTTAGCATATCTGGGCATCTCTGGTAGGTATGCGGTACCCGGGTGTCTAGGTGTATGGGAGCAGTGTGCCATCAAATATCAAGAGTTAGCAGAGGAACACACCGAAGTCTGCAGAGTGCTAAAGTCACAGGTGTGTGGTGGGTACAGCATGTAGGTCTCAGGTCCGGGGAGCATTTTCCTGGGGTTTGTGTGAGTGGCAGGAATCCTGGCTGTCGATGTGTCCCACCCTCTGTACATGAGTGTTTCTGACACGTGGCGGGCGGAGCTGGTGGCCGTGTTTCTGTTGTCTCGGGGTCTCAGGTGCTTACCATGGGCTATGCATCATCCTTCAAGGGAGCCTTCTGCAGACATGCTCCCCGAGGCGAGCTCGCTGTGGCTGCTGCGGCTGCTTCGCGACATCCAGCTAGCCCAGTTTTACCGACCCATCCTCGAGGAGCTTAATGTTACCCGGCCAGAGCACTTCGACTTTGTCAGGCCCGAGGACCTGGACGGCATTGGCATGGGCCGGCCTGGTGAGAGGCCCCTGCCCACAAGCCCTGGTCTCTTCTTCCTCAGCCTGGTACTTCCTAAGTACCCCCCACACCAGCCCTCTTCTTGCCTGTAAATCCTTCTACATCCCCCCCGCTTTCCCTCACCACCCACCATGTAACCCCACTCCCCTGGTTCTGCCCTTCCCCAGCCCAGCGCAGACTCGCCGAAGCTCTGAAGAGGCACCGTTCAGGACTCAAGACTAAAAACTGGGTATACAAGGTGTGCATTTTTGGGTGGGGGCGATGGACTCAAACGGCCAGCTCAGGCTCCAGATTGGGGTGGGCCGAGTGTCAGGGAGGAGTGCTCAGAGTTCTACACACTCAATTTCCCACCCCTGCTTCAGATCCTTGGGGGATTTACACCCGAGCAGAAGGAGACCATCCCACCTTCAGACAGCCCCCCGGCCCTCCCTGATCAGGAAGGGGGGCTCAAGTGTCTGATCCCAGACAGTGCTGTGTGCAGAGGGGAGCTGCTGGGCTCTGGCTGCTTTGGAGTGGTGAACCGGGGGGTATGGACACTGCCCAGCGGCCAGAGTGTGAGTATCTGGGGGGCCTCCTTCATCCCGGGTGCTGGGGCCAGCTGCCCCCCTGTTCTGCCTGCCGCTTCTGCCCTGGGCCTGCATAGCTGTTCCCTAGGGTACCAGATAGCATCCTTTGTGCCCCCCCACCCCAGGTCCCCGTGGCTGTCAAGTCCCTCCGGGTGGGTCCTGAAGGCCCCATGGGCACAGAGCTGGGGGACTTCCTTCGAGAGGTGTCAGTCATGATGAGCTTGGAGCACCCACACGTGCTGCGTCTACACGGCCTGGTCCTGGGCCAGCCTCTGCAGATGGTGAGCACAGCCGGACAGCGGCTCCCAGGGCGGCTGAGCGACCGGAGGGCAGGCGGCCAGAGCCCAGCGGGGATGTCCCCCCTTCCCCCCCCTCCCCCCGACTCAGGCCCAGGCTCCCGGCAGGTGATGGAGCTGGCGCCGCTGGGCTCCCTGCATGCGCGCCTCACCGCCCCGCCGCCCACACCGCCACTGCCCGTTGCCCTGCTCTGCCTCTTCCTGCGGCAGCTGGCGGGGGCCATGGCGTACCTGGGGGCCCGGGGGCTGGTGCACCGTGACCTGGCCACGCGCAACCTGCTGCTGGCATCCCCGCGCACTGTCAAGGTGGCCGACTTCGGGCTGGTGCGCCCGCTGCGCGGTGCCCGGGGCCGCTACATCATGGGCGGGCCCCGCCCCATCCCCTACGCCTGGTGAGGGCTCCGCCTGGGGCGGGGCGATGGGAGTGGAGGAGGGCGGATCCGGAGGGCCGTGGCCGGCTCCGCGAGGTGCGGTGCGGGGGCACACAGGCAAGCTAGGGTCCTTCTCGGGAGGCTGGGACGAGGTTTTTGGAAGGGCTCAGGAAGGAGGTCCCTGAGGGCGGTGGCGCCGCGGAAATCGCGGCTGGGGGAGAGGGACTGGGTTCAGCTCCGTTTCCGCAGGTGTGCTCCAGAGAGCCTGCGCCAGGGGGCCTTCTCTTCTGCGTCGGACGTGTGGATGTTTGGGGTGACACTGTGGGAGATGTTCTCTGGGGGCGAGGAGCCCTGGGCCAGGCTCTCCCCGTACCTCATCCTGCAGCGGCTGGAACAGGATCGGGCCCGGCTGCCTCGGCCTCCCCTCTGCTCCAGAGCTCTCTACGCCCTCGCCTTGCGCTGCTGGGCCCCCCACCCAGCCGACCGGCCTAGCTTTTCCAACCTGGAGGGGCTGCTCCAAGAGGTGGGAGCCCCTGCATCCCCATGGACCCACAGACTCATTTCCCCATTTTTTGCCCCAGTCCCTCGCACAGGACTAACATATTCCTGGGCTGGGGTCTGGGAAGGCCCTATAGATTCTGGCTCTATCTGCAGGATGCTCAGAGCCCTAGGGAGGCAGCTGGGGTACACAGATGCAGGCTGAACGGTGAGGAGCTGGGGCTGGGCCAGGGAAGGGGGCACACAGCACAGCAGGCTGCTGCAGGTGTTTGACAGGCAGAGGTAAATAAGGTCAGCGGGCAGCCGGGGGGCAGAGAGCACAGGACCTCAGGGATGCCCCAGGGAGGGATATGGAAGGAACCATAGATAACCAGAGCTTACACCAGGCTCTTGAACTGTGGACCGGACTGTACTAAGAATATCCTTCTTGCACGATTACCCACTTCATTCTCACAACCCAGGAAGGCCATTATTACATGGACTTTACAGATGGGGCAGTTAAGGTTTAAGTGGTTTGCCTAACTCCACACTGCCAGCAGAGAAGTCAGGATTTGAACCAGTTGACCTAAGAGCCCTGTCCCGTAAATCATTAACCTCTGCTGTTGAAGTGTAGTCTTTACTTTGAGGGCACCTGGGAGCCATGGGAGGGTTCTGAGCAGGGGAGTGACAAGCCAACTTTACATGCTCTATCACTCTGGCTTGGTGCAAGAAGGGACGGGAGGGAGGATACTGAACGTGGGAAGAGAAGGTAGGTGAGGGTGGCTGCAAAGCAGGAAGGAAATGATGTCTGGCTCAGGGTCAAGGCAGTGGGGCCGGAAAGAAATAAAAAAATTTCAGAGGCACTGGCCGGTGGCAGAACTGCTTGTGGAGCACAAGCAGCATATGGGATGACTCTCCCCTTGGTTCTAGATACTGACAGGGCCCCCTTCTATATTGCTTCCTGGCCCCTGGGCTGTGTCCAGTGTGGCATGGACTCCAGGTAGGCCTCCCCTGCTGCATTACAGGCGGGGGACAGAGTCCCATCCTGGGCCCAGGACACAGGCCATGACTGCTGTGGGTCTGATGGGTGGGTACATAGGGAAGCATCTCTCCTTCCTTTCCTGCTCCCACGAGATTACCCGTCTGTCTCTGCAGGCCTGGCCTCCCGAGGGACGTTGTGTGAGGGATGTCATGGAGCCAGGCGCCCTAAGAATGCAGACGGGTGACCCCGTCACCATCATCGAGGGCAGGTGAGAGCCTCATGCCTCCCGCGTGTCCGCAGGATGAGGACTCCCAGCTAGCCTCCCTGAACCTGCTCCCAATGCGCTGTTCCCCAGCTCCTTGAGCCCTGACCCTCTGCCTCCCATCTTCCCCGCTGGGCCTCTGAGTGAGTGCTCCCACTAGAGCCCACCAAGCCCATAGAGCCCTTTTGTGTTCCAGGGGTGGGGGGTGGGGGGAAGCTTCCTTTCCTCCAGGCAGATGCAGCTCTGTGTGCACAGCTTGTGGGTTAAATGTGGGCCAAGGCCAGCCCCCCTCTATCCCCTCTTCCCACAGCCCTGATTCCACAACCTGGAAGGGCCAGAACGGCCGCACCCTCAAAGTGGGGAGCTTCCCAGCCTCAGCAGTGACGCTGGCAGACTCGGGGGGCTCACCAGCTCCCCACCTACTCCACAGAGTCTTCCCCCCGGCCCAGGGCGAGCGGCGCCAGGGAAACATAGATGGGTGAGCCCCCGAAAGAATTGAGGGGACACGGCCGGGCTGGGGGAGGCTAGCCCAGCAACTGCTTTGGAAGGGGAGCTCAGGGAGGGGGCCAGGACTTGCCTCCCAGCTGGAGCCTCCTGCCTGGGTCTCGGCCTGCCCGGGGAGAGCCCCGCAGAGTTCCCTGGGGAAGGGGACACTGCTGTGGGTGGGTAGGGTGGAGGCGTGGAAAGTGACGGTGATCATTGCTCCCTGCACCAGGGACCGCGGGAAGGCAAAGCTTCGGGATTTACCTCCAGCTCGGGGCCAGAGAAGGCACATGCCCCTGCAGAAGATGAAAGGTGGGTGTGGCGCTGGGGACCTGGCCTCCTCGGTCTCTGAGTACATCCAGAACCCTCCGATTCTGCCCTTGTCCTGAGCCCCCACCTCTGTGTCCGGGACTTGACAGATGAGCTGCCTGCTCTCCTGAAGTTCATCTCTCCCTGCAGCTCCTGCCACCTGGGCTCTGGCGTCTGCTCAGCGCACCTTCCTGGGCCCCTTGTGGGGGGCCACCCTGAGAGTCGCCCACAGAGAGGGGAGAAGGCAGGGCCCCACATCCGGGCTTCCTCTCAAGCTCTTTTTCTCTCAACTGTACAGTTATTTCCAAGAGTCTGGAGTCCGTTCTGTCCCTGGGCCCCCGCCCCACAGGGGGTGGTTCAAGCCCCCCCGAACTTCGCCATGCCAGAGCTGTGCCCCAGGGACCCCCAGGCCTGCCATCCCGACCTCCCTTTGCCTGCAGCCCTTCTCAGCCCAGCCAGCCCCCCAGGGAGCAGCCTCCCTGGCCCAAAAGAGAACCCCCTCACGGTCACCCCTCGGGAGCATCTGGAGCTAGCAAAGCCACCGTCCCCTCTGGAGGCCTCTCGCCAGACTCCGAGTTGCAGAGGCAGATTATGGAGGTGAGGGCTTTCCAACATGGCCTGGTGTCCAGAGGGGGCTCCGGGCCAGGGCGGTGGGCCAAGCCAGGCTTTGTGCCCCATAGGTGGAGCTGAGCGTGCATGGAGTCACCCACCAGGAGTGCCAGGCCGCGCTGAGGGCCACCGGGGGAGACGCGCTTTCTGCCATCCGGAACCTCAAGGTAAGACCGGGCCCTTCTCTGGGGTTCCCACCCCTCCAGCCCCTGCCCTCTGGCAGCCACCGCCCTCCCTCCCACCTCCGCAGGTGGACCAGCTCTTCCATCTGAGTAGCCGCTCCCGAGCTGACTGCCGACGCATTCTGGAACACTACCAGTGGGATCTCTCGGCTGCCAGTCGCTATGTCCTGGCCCGGCCCTGAGCTCTGCCCCTGGGGGTTGGATACCAGCCTGGATCAAGGGCCTGGCCGCGTGTGACCAGCAGAACCAGAACAGGCCCTGTCAGGAGGCAGAACGTCCCACCTGGGCAGATGGTGCCCTAGGCAGGAACAGGAGGAGCCCAGGGTCACGCACTGACGAGTGGCTCCTGCCCTTATGCCCCTGGGCCTCTGAGGGCTCCAGCTCCCTCGGCTGGTTCCTAGAAAGATCTAGTCTGGTCTGCCTACCACATTCCCAACCAAGAGAATTTGGAGGGACAGAGCTGCCACACATCACATCCGCAGGAAGCTTCCACTTGCTACAGAGAACAAGCCAACGGGCACGCTGGACCGCAGGAACAGCCATTGCGAACTGCCCTCCGCTCCCACATGGACTCTGTGGGCGCAGCCATCTTGGATGCTAGAAGCAACTGTACTGACTTGGGGTGCGTGGCCCAGACTGCCCTGGCTTGGTCCAGGGCCATAATGGATGAAGGTGCCCTCTTGAAATCAAGGACACTGGGTCTTGGCAGCATGGATGATGAAACAGGCCAGCCCCCACCCAGCCCAGCCGTCATCTATCCCTTGGTTTCTTCCCATACCAGCTCTCTCCTCTCTCCCATTACATATATCTTCCAGTATCCAAAAAGTTACAAAGTTTATATGAATATAACATACAAAGATGTAGTCTCCTTCCTAGGGCAGGGAAGGATGGGGTGCTTATGTAAGGCACAGGGGCTGCAGCAAGTGCCAGCTGCGGGCAGGGCCTGAGGGGGGTAAGGAAGTTGGCACCGGAGCATAGGCCCTACAGCTGTTCACGGGGAGGTGGGGAGCCCCCCACAGTCTGAGGCTGAACTCATTGGCCAAGCTGATTCGGGGGGGAGAGCACAGTCCTACCTGGCATCTTTGGTTGCTGTGTACCCTTCCCCACCCCAGCTCTGTCAGCAAACCCCAGGGCCCTGGATTCCAAGGACCATGTCTGGAGCAGAGACCCTGGAACGGGCAGGGGGGGGGGAGGTTAGGAGGGGTGGGAGAAAGGGGAGGGCAGGGAAAGTTTGAAAGCTGATATGCTAGTGTGCTGGGGGATCTCCAGAGACAGTGCTGGGAGGTAGCAGGGGAAGGGCTCTCATACATGCCCTTCTGTGGGGGCCAAGGTGAAGGAGGCCAGAGAATTAGGGTAAGGGGCAGGACACTGTGGCCCCTAGACTCTCGGGCATCCCCTGTCTGTCCCTTGCGGTGTACCTCGAGGGAAAGAGCTGCCTCTGAGGAGGGGCCAGGACAGGTGGCCATCTTGGGGTCCTGGTTGAGGTGATGGTCTCCTCACCCCGGGTGGCCTCTAACTGGTGATGGCTGAGGGCCCAGCACCGCCTTGCTTCTCGAAGAACATGTAGTCCTGAAGAGAGGGCGCTGTCAACACACGTGTCTGGGCTGGCCCAGTTCAGCTCTCACCACCCAGGGCAGGCACCGCAAGCCCCCAGAGACTGTCCCTGACCCTCTCTGAGCTGGAAGCCAGGGAGTACACACAGCCTTGAGTGAGAGCAGAGTAGCAGGAGGGGAGGCAGGGCAGCCAACTCACAATGAGGAATGTGGCTCCCAGCAGCACAGCCTTCACCCTCACGTCCAAATCCAGAGGGAACTGCAGGCCGAAGTCATCTGCATCTGTGAGGGCTTCTCGGAGCAGCCCCCCCCACTGCTTGCTGATGCGGCCTAGGCTGCGGGATTCATCCGGGGTCTTCACCTGGTGGGGTGGGAGGGGGCAGGACCCAGCTGGGGGGGATGGACTGATCTCCCTTGCCTCCCAGTCCACTCCCACAGTCACCACACATTAACCATCTAGTCTGTACACTTAATCCTTCCAACAGCCTTAGGTCTCCATGTGACACCTGGAGAAACTGAGTTACCCTAAGTCACGCTGCATGTGTATAGCAAAACTCAGAATTTGGACTCTGTTGTGTTGTCCTTGAGAGGCCATACATGGGAACTGATCATCAGTGGTGGGAGAAATGGAAGCACAATGGACTCATCACAGTGGATGGCTGCATGCTAGCTTTGTTTCCATTACCAGAGTACTTGCCAGGCATGGTTGGTACAGTTGGTGCCCTGAACAAAGTAGCCTGGTCAAAAGGGCCTGGGGGCTGCGGGGAGATGGGGGGCATTGTGCTCCATCAGCCAATCAGGCTCCTGGAAGACTGTGGCTCCCGGAAGGAATCTTTAATCTGTTATGCAGGCTTCATCCAAAGGGGATCCAAACCCATCTATGGGGTAAAAGGGCAGCAGTCAGTGGTTTGTGAGGACCATGATTTCCACCGGCCTCTCTGGGTCCAGCAGCAACAGGCCCTGCCGCTGTGGGTGGTGATTCACAGGATTCCCTGGTCCTTTTCCTAGGCTTGTTCTTCCGTGGTTAGAACTATGCCCTTCCCGTGCCCTTCCCCCACTGTCCCATAGCTCTGTGGCACTTCCTGCCCACGCGTCTCAAGCTAGGCAGGGCCTCTCCCAGCCAGCCCTCTGCGGTCCCAAGTGGAGCCCCAAATAAGGACCCTTCCTGATTATGTACAAGGGAGGGCCCCATGCAGAAGACCCAGTGATCTTCCCATCATTGAACCTCCACCCACCTACCAAGATGAGGTGATTTTTAAAAGTAGGCTTAGGCCAGATACCTCATCAAAGCCTCGGAAAATTCATGGGCTTCCACCTGTTATTTTGCCCTTATCTGCACTGCTGATGGTCTCTTAAAGAACCCGAGTGTCTGTGAGATGCCTTTGTCTTCTAGAAATGAAAGCACTTCCCTGGCCTCACCCTGAAACTGTCACCGCTTGGGTGCTCCAGGCTCCAGGCTGGTGATAGAATGCATGTTGACAAGGATATACATCACTGGATCATAGGTTGGCAGGGCAAGCCACAGGATGTTAGCAATTAAAATTGTTGTTTACTCCAGAGTCTGGGGTTCACAAAGTCATGCATAGCAGCCACATGGTCCAGCCCACAGCGGACTTGCCCTGAATCGAGCCTAGGTTTTTTGCCCCCTTTCACATAGGGCTGCAGGTAACAATCAGCTTTGGTCCTTACGATGAAACCCTCTTTACCAAGCTTTCCTTTCTTAAGACCACAGGGACAACCCTTTCTGAATGAAGGAACACTGGAAACAGGACAGGAGTCACAGTGGATTCAGACTGATGACCTCAGGGACCTTAGTGTTGGCCATCCTGCCTCATTCATAGAAGCCACCGTCTTGGTTGATGAAGGTCCTAGGAATCTCCCCTTATTCACAATACCTCGAAGTTGGTGTCTGAGCCACAGCCACACGTCCAGCAGGGCCCCACCACGCGCAGCACCGTGCGGCGGTCAGCATCCTGGATGGAGAACTTGGGGAGGAAGGGATGCCAGGTCTGTAGCACGTGGCCAATGGTAGTGCCGGGTGGAGCCTGGACTTCCATCTGTAGTGGGAGGCAGACAGGGTGACTGCCGAGCCAGGGCACCCTGGCCCAAGCTCTCACTGCTCGGGCTCTGTCACCCGTCTGCCCTGCCAAGACCTCCCATTCCCTGTCACCCCCCATCACTGACCTCGCGTTCCACCTGCCCGCGCCCACCGGGGCCACACTGGACCCCGCGCCTCATTCCGGGTGGTCCAGATTCCACCCAAGGGCCTCCCCATCACGGCCTGCCGCCCACCCAAACCCCTCCCTGGCCCCAGCCCTCCCCGCCCACCTCCTGGAGGCCGCAGGGGCAGCAGCCGCAGCCACAGTGCAGGGGGCGGAGCAGGCGCAGCACCTCACGATCCCCGGGGTCCACCACGCGCACACGCAGGGGCCGCCGGGTGCCGCAGCACAGACGCGCACAGCAGCTGCTCTCCTCCGCTGCCTGACCCAGGGGCTGTCCCGCCCCAGAGCGCAGTTCATACCGGTTACAGGTCTCCCAGCCCAGGAGCGCTGCCGGGGTGACAGGCCGAGGCTCAGGCACAGGCACCTGCCCGAGGGCCCTCTCTCTCTGCCCCCAGGATGAGGCCCAACCTACTCCTCCTTCCACTCACTTTCGACTCGCTCGGCCTTCTGGTGAATCAAGATCTGATCAATCTGGAAAGAGTTGGGTCGGCGCCAATGTTAGCTGGCTGGCCTGGACGCCGGGGTCCTCTCCTCGTCGCTCCCGTCCCCTCCTTTCCACTCACCTGCACCAGGAATTCGAGGCCAGAAGGCACCCCCGGCAATGGCAAGAACGGGGCAGCAGGCCCTGGGGCTGCGGGGCCGGGCGAGGGGAAGAGAGAGAAGCCGGGCGCGGGGGCAGGTACATGGGTGGGCACAGGCACAGGCACCTGCCCAGGCCCGGGGTGCAGCGCCGGCTCTGGGTACCCAGCGGTCACAGGGTAGGGAGGCGGGGGTGAAGGGGCGTGCCCTTTGGGGGGCAAGTAGCCTGTGGTGGGGAGGGGAAGAGGGGGGATCAGAAAGCTTCCCGCGGCCTCATCCGCCCCCCACCCCCACCCCCCGCCGCCCCTTAGGCCATGGCCGGGCTGCGGGGCTGCGGGGGAGAATGCGATGGGCAGAGGCTGAGCAAGATGGGGCGGGGGAGCAGGGCGGCGGCTCCCGGGAGGAAGGGAGGGGCCCCACGCAGCCAGTCGGAGCACATTCCCGGAGGATGTGTTCGATGCCCGGCTTCCCAGTCCGTGGGGGGGATAACGGGGACTCTCAGCGCGGCGCCCACTTACCTGCCATGGGAGAGAGATGGCGGGATGGCGGGGTCCCAGACGCTCAGTTTTAGAGGTGGAGGCAAGTTCGGGCACAGCCACACAGACACAGAGGCAGACACAAGGACGGACAGGCAGACGCAGGCAGGCAGCTGCGCCCGGCGCCGGCCCAGGGTCCCTCGGGCGGCGCCTCTGACTCAGGAAGAAACCGAAAGTGTCAGCGGGCAGGGCGGGGTACCTGGGACCCTGGATTCCCTCGGGGGCCCCAGAACCGCCCCCTCCCTTTGTTCTCCCATTTCCGTGGAGGCGGCGGTTGACAGACGGCAAGGCAGGTGGACCCGCGGCCCGACCGACGGCCCGACCTCCAGGGAGGCCTCCTGATCCTTCGGCGCCCCCTCCTCCCCCGCTCACCTGAAGCCCCTGGAATAGCTGGGGTGCCCAGCACTCGGCGGCTCACTGGAGCTCGAGGAGGCGGGCCCGGGGTCTGACCCCGCCCCTCGACCCGTCCGAGCCCCGCCCCTCCCGGCCTGGGCGGCGCGCCTGCGCAGAAAGGGAGCCGGCTCTGCGGGGCTGCTGACCGCTGACCGCCGGCTATCCGTCGCGGTCGGCGTCCCCGCCGCCTCTGCTCCGCCGCGGGGGATCAGGGGGAGCTGGCCTGGGGCGGGCCGCTGACGGAGACCTGGCCCTGCCACCCGCCAGGTCCCCGGGAACAGAGTGCTCCGTGTCCCTGGGTGGGAAGCGAGGGCAGCTGGCGCTGCGCTGGACCCCAGGCTCCTCCTCTCGAGGGCGGTTCGGGGCCCCGCTGACGCAGCGGAACACCCTCTCCCTCATTGGCTTCCAGGGCTGGCCCCCAGCTCCCCCTCTGTCCCCCGGGGGCTTGCCTGGCGGCTCCTCTCCGTGACGCCGCAGTCACCCACGCGGGCACCTTGCAACGACAGGACTGCCTGCAGGAGCCCCCGGCCACGTGGGTGACAGGCCGCCAAACGGTGTCAACAATGAGTGTGCGCGTAGTGGGGCTGGGGGGTGCAGAGGAGGAGCGCGGCTAGCAGGAAAGCCTTCTCCCCAAGGAGTCGCTTCTGCTGGGTCCCGAGCAGAGGCCCGCAGGGGTGAGGCGGTCCTGAGCCTTGGGACCCACAGGCCGAGGGGCAAGAGAGGACCTTACAGACGGAGGCCAGCTCATGTGTGTGCAAGGCAGGTGGGAGCTGGGACTTGGCGCCCGGGTCCGCAGGGAGCCCACTGAAAGAGGATTTCTTTTTAAAAATATTTTATTTATTCATGAGAGACACACACAGAGAGAGGCAGAGACACAGGCAGAGGGAGAAGCAGGCTCCATGCAGGGAGCCTGAGGTGGGACTGGATCCCGGGTCTCCAAGATCATGCCCTGGGCTGAAGGCGGCGCTAAACTGCTGAGCCACCTGGGCTGACCCAAAAGATGATTTTTAGATCCAAAAAGAAGGTCAATTTTGTGTTTTAGAAAAACCATTTAAGCCGCAAGGTGAAGAACAATGGTCTGGGTTGTTGATGGTAGCCAGGAGGAGAGGATGCTGTGTTATTAGTACAGACACAAGTGGCAGACCTGGGGGACACCTAGACAATAATAGAGAACTTGTTTGAGGGGTGAGATGTGGAGGTGAGGAGTTTAGGATGACCTCAGGTACCTGTCTGGTGACCAGGCAGGTGGAGGCATCACCCATCAAGATGAATGCAAGAAAAAGCAAATTTGGGGGTACGGGGCTCCTTTGCCCATGTCCAAGTTCCTCCGGGCTGGTCACCTGCTCCCACAGCTTCACTCATCATGTGCTTCAGACCCAAGTGCCTGACCTCTCTGCTGGTTTCCCTCAGTACCTCAGATTCTTTTTTTTTTTTTAATATTTTATTCACTTATTCAGGAGAGAAACAGAAGCAGAGACACGGGCAGAGGGAGAAG
The DNA here is from genome assembly GCF_905146905.1 of Nyctereutes procyonoides. Classification (NCBI taxonomy): domain Eukaryota; kingdom Metazoa; phylum Chordata; class Mammalia; order Carnivora; family Canidae; genus Nyctereutes; species Nyctereutes procyonoides. The sequence goes on along the minus strand of NW_026575140.1, from coordinate 57,275,392 downwards.
CAGACTCCCTGCAGGGAGCTCAATGCAGGATTTGATCCCAGGACCCCTGGGATCACACCCTGAGCCAAAGGTAGACGCTCAACCCCTGAGCCACCCAGGGATCGCAGTACCTCAGATTCTATGTGAGCCAAACCATGGACCAGCATCCACCCAAACATATAAATATACAGAAATTCAGTTCTTCAAAAAAAGATTTAGTGAGCACTTACTATATGTTAGCATTTGATAGGAATATATAGCAGGGTCCGGTTTGTTTTTTTATTTTTATTTTTTTTAAGATTTACTTATTTATTTGTTTATGATAGACAGAGAGAGAGAGAGAGAGAGAGAGAGAGAGAGGCAGAGACACAGGAGGAGGGAGAAGCAGGCTCCATGCCAGGAGCCCGACATGGTACTCGATCCCGGGACCCCAGGATCGTGCCCTGGGCCAAAGGCAGGCGCTAAACCGCTGAGCCACCCAGGGATCCCCCTGTTTGTTTGTTTTTTATTTTTATTTTATTTTTTTTTAATTTATTTATGATAGTCACAGAGAGAGAGAGAGGCAGAGACACAGGCAGAGGGAGAAGCAGGCTCCATGCACTGGGAGCCCGCCGTGGGATTCGATCCCGGGTCTCCAGGATCGCGCCCTGGGCCAAAGGCAGGTGCCAAACCGCTGCGCCACCCAGGGATCCCTATTTTTTAAATATTTATTTGTTTATTTGAGAGACAGAGAGAGAGCACAAGCAGGGGGAGGAGAGGGAGAAGGAGAAGCAGACTCCACATTGAGCAGGGAGCCGGACTAAGGGCTCCATCCCAAGACCCTGGAATCATGACCTGACTCCAAGGCAGACACTTAACCCACTGAGCCAGCCAGGTGCCCAGGTATATACAGCAGTTAAAAAAAAAAATTAACAACAACAAAAAAATTAACAAAAGTTGCTGATATCCTAGGGCTTGCATTCTAGTAGAGAAGAGACAGATAATGTAAAATATACTGGAAGTCAGATGGTAACAAGTGCTATGAAAAAAAAAAGATAGAACAAGATAGTATACAGAGGGGTGGGCAGGGGGCCGCAATTCGGAAGAGCATGGATGAAGAAGCTATCACCAAGAAGATGGTAGTTGAGCAAAGACCTAAAGGAGGTCAAGGATGGAGCCAGGCCGACTTCCAAAGAAGAATGTTTCAGGCAGAGAAGATGGCAAAAGCAAAAGCCCTGAGAGAGAAGTGTGCATTACTTGTTCAATGAACAAAAAGGAGGCCAGTGTGGCCGGAATGGAATGAACGGGGGAGAAGTCACAGGAGCCCAGATCACATACAGCCCTGCAGACCACTGGACTGGACTCTGAGTAAGATGGGAAGGGTTGCAGGGTTTGGGCAGGGATGTGAGACTTACATACTCAAACAGGGGCCTTCAACTCCGGCCACAAGACAGAATCATCTGGGTGCTTTACAGAATACTTCTGCATGGGCCCCGGGTCCTATCAAGTCAATTAGAATCAAGTCAATTATCCGGGGTAAGATGCAGACAGTAGAACCTTTTGAGAATCCCCTGAAGATTTTACTGTGCAGCAAAGGCTGAGGACCACCGTGTTACAGGGTCAGTCGATCTCTCTCTCTCTCTCTCTCTCAGGCTGCTTTGTCCAGAGTAGGCTGTAGGTAGGCCCAGGGCAGAAGGAAGTTCTTGCAAAAAAGCTAGGTTGGACATGCCTGGGGCTTAGGCCAGGGACTGGAGTGGTAGCAATGCAGGTGGTGAGAAATGGTTAATTGTGGTTACACATTCAGCCAACAGGCCTTGGTGATGGCCTGGAGACAGACTGGGAGAAAAAGTCAACTAAAGTTGACTTAGGGTGGGCCCAGGAGGCCCTTCCCAGTCAGCCTCTGCTCTTTCTGTTTGGTCATTTCCTGCCTGCCACTCCATCCTGTTCTCCCTCTTGACATGTTAACACTATGGTGTGTCCCTTTTCTCCCAGTGAACTGTTCACACTGACACCCAGCGGATGGACAGAAACATTTACCAGTCCCCAGAAGCAAAAGGAGCCCACCAGAGTATCTCCTTGTAACACTGATCCCATGGTATCAGATTATCATCTTTTTTTTTTTTTTTTTTTTTTTTTTTTTTTTTTACCAGGATCTGTCTTCACTGCTGAAGTCGGAGTGTCTTGCTGTGTACAAGAAGAAAGAACTTGGGGCACCTGGGTGGCCCAGTGGTTGAACGTCTGCCTTCGGCTCAGTGTGTGATCCCGTGGTCCTGGGACTGAGTCCCATATTGGGGTCCCTGCAGGGAGCCTGCTTCTCCCTCTGCCTGTGTCTCTGCCTCTCTCTGTGTGTCTCTCATGAATAGATAAATAAAATATTTTTAAAAAAAAAGAAAAGAAAAAAAAGGAAAGAACTTAGCTTGGGAGTTGGACAGAAGTTGGAATCCCAGCTTACACCAGCCCCAGCTGTGATCTAGAACAAGTTGCTCCAACTCTGGTGGCTTCACTTCCCCCTACGTTGCAGGACTGCTAAGAACTGGAGGCACTGTGCAGTAATAACAGGGACCAGTTACCAAGCAGGCCTATTTACCCTGGCTCCACGAGAACCCTGCCCACTGGCAGGGTCAAAGCTGAGGTCTTAGGGAATCACATTACAGAGAGGGTGGCCATTCTGGATGTTGGGGTCTCCTCAACTTGGTTGTTCCCTGTCCCACACCCTCTGGCTGGGGTGAAGGATGGAAATGCAGCAAGAGCCCTGGACTGGGAGCCTGGAGCCTGGGGTTCAGTGCTGGCTCTGCCACTGGCACTCTGGGCCACTTTGGAGGTTCCCTCTGCGGTTCTATTGTGGTCCTCACTAACATATTGTGCTTTACTAATACACCTCAAATCGTGCCTCCTCCCTGGATATAAATGCTTCCATGGCTGCCCACTGCCCTCAGAAGAGAGCCTAACAAACACCTCAGCCCAAGGCCATCCAGTATTTGGCCTGTCCTTTTGCGCATCTTTCACTACTGCCCCCTCTTGGCCGTCAAGCCCAGCCACCAGGAATTCTCTCAGGTCTCAAATGCACAGGGCTCTCTTCTGCTTTCAGGGCTGCCTGGAAAGCTCCTGCCTGGGTCTGGAACACAGCCCTCCCCCTCCACATCACCGCATCTTTCAGGTCCCCCCCAGAACATTCTGCCAACACTGCCGCTGCTACGGGAGTCTGGAGCTCAGTAGGGTGGGATAGAAATCCTAGGTTTGTTTGTTTGTTTATTTATTTATTTTATATTTTATTTATTCGTGAGAGGCACAGAGAGAGAGAGAGGCAGAGACACAGGCAGAGGGAGAAGCAGGCTCCACGCAGGGAGCCCAACGTGGGACTCGATCCCGGGACCCCAGGATCACGCCCTGGGCTGAAGGCGGCGCTAAACCACTGAGCCACCTGGGCTGCCTGAAATCCTAGGTTTAAAAGTATGCTGATTGAGGGATCCCTGGGTGGCGCAGCGGTTTGCTGCCTGCCTTTGGCCCAGGGCACGATCCTGGAGACCCGGGATCGAATCCCACGTCGGGCTCCCAGTGCATGGAGCCTGCTTCTCCCTCTGCCTGTGTCTCTGCCTCTCTCTCTCTCTCTCTCTCTCTGTGACTATCATAAATAAATAAAAAAAAAAATTGAAAACCATTGATTTAAACCGGGTAGTGAAGGAGACGGTGGCAAAGCGGCCACAGTGAGAGGAAAAACTAGGAGTGGCATCAGAGAAGCAACAGAATGTGTTTCAAAGACAGTGTGGCCAACTGTGTCAAATGCTGCAGAGGCCAAAGAAGACGAGATGGAAAGTCACCCATTGGATCGGGCAACTAGGACGCCCTAGTGACCTATGAGATCCTTCCAAGGGCGATTATGGCGAAGAGATGGGAAGGAAGATTGGCTAGAGTTGGGGTGCTGAGGACACCTGAGTCCAGATCTTCCCTGAGCTCCCCAGCTACATGCCTGTATGCATCCCAGGCATTTCAGAAGCAACCCTGCCCAAAACTGCCCTGCACACCTGCCTCCCCCCATCTCTTCCCTCAGTTTTTCTTATCTGAGTAATGGTGCCTCCAGCCAGCTGGGGGTACAGACCAGAAGTCTCCTGCTCATTCACCCCTTAAATCTGATCCATCAGCGGGTCCTATCAGTACTACCTTCAAAGTATATTCTGAATTGGGCCCTTCTGACCACCTCTTCAACCCTAAGCCAAGCCACCACCATCATCTCCTACCTGAGCCTCCTAACTGGTCTCCCCACAGCCATCCTTGCCTTCCTCTGATGCATTCTCCAGGTCTTTGAAATGCATAAAACAGATCCTAGCATGCTTACCTTAACCTTTCAACAAGTTACTGTTGACTTACAGATGAATTCTATGTGCTTACCACTTCCTGCAAAAGCCTGCACTGAGCATCTGGGGCCCTGCATCACTACCCATTGAGCCACACTGGCTTGTTTTGCTTTGGTTTTTAAAGAGAGAGAGAGAGAAAATACAAGTAGGCCGAGAGCGGCAGGCAGAGGGAGAGGGAGAAGCAGGCCCTCTGCTGAGCAGAGAGCCCAATGCGGGGGTTAATCCTAGGGTCCTGGGATCTTGACCTGAGCTGAGGGCAGACGCCCAACTGAGCCACCCAGGTGCCCCACACTGGTTTTGCTCTTTCTCCAACTCGCTGGCTTTTCTCCTGCCTCAAGGACTTTGAACTGCTCCTTTATAGCCCATTTGCCAGCTATTCTCTCAGCCTAGATTATGCTTCCCCTCCAACTTTGTATATGCTTGGCTCCAGCTTCAGTGGGACCTCCTCTGGGAGGCCTTCCCATCTAAGGGAGCACACCCCCCACTACCCTCACCATCCATCTGCTTCCCTGTTCTCTTCCTGCAAGCACAAAGCACAACTCATAATGACACATTTGTATGTTGAGTTGTTCGCTTCCACTACTAGATGGGAAATGCCACAGGGAAATGATGGCATCTGCCTTGTTCGCGGTTGAATTTCCTCGTAACATGTGTCTGACACACTATTAACACTTGATGAGCACTAGCTTCATAAAGCACCACCCCCTATATCGCCTCCAGCTCCTTACATGCTGTGGGGGCTCTTCCAGCCTGCCTTGCCATTTTTTCTCACTCTCCTGCCTAACTCAGAAATTCCGCCCACACTGAATGAAGATCATGGAGCCCCTTACTCCTCCCTTCCCACCTCTGTCTCTATTCACAGTTTTCTCCATGCAATAGAGCTCTTTTAAGGATCGTCTCAAGCACTGTGAAGCATTTCCTGACCTCCCCCCCCATACATGTTGATTTGTCCCTAGATTGAACCCTGAAATATTTTATTTTTTTTATTTATTTTATTTATTTATTTATGATAGTCACAGAGAGAGAGAGAGAGAGAGAGAGAGAGAGAGAGAGAGGCAGAGACACAGGCAGAGGGAGAAGCAGGCTCCATGCACCGGGAGCCTGACGTGGGATTCGATCCCGGGTCTCCAGGATCGCGCCCTGGGCCAAAGGCAGGTGCCAAACCGCTGCGCCCCCCAGGGATCCCCTGAAATATTTTAGAACTAAGGGCACTCCTCTTGTGCTGCCTAGCCTTCACTCTGACTTCTAGGGTAAGTTCTCAATAAATTTGTGGACAAAGCTGAAAACCACTACCCTACAGTCATCTTCAAATTCTAGTGGGTGTCAGAACCACATGATGGGCTTTATCAGAACACAGAATCCCAGACTCCAAAGAGCACTTCAGTGAGACTGCCTTATTTCCAGCACTCTCTCTGACTCTGCCCATCGATTTAAGAACTTCATAAAAAGTTAACTTGAAGTGAACTATCTCCAGAGCCAAGATTCAGTCTTAGGAAAGGGAGCGAGCTCAGAGGTTGACAATCCCTACCCTTCTTCCTCCAAGATGAACAAAGACTCAAGTTCTTTATTTGCCTTTCTCTTTTAATCCCCTCCTTGCTCCAACTCTCAAAGAAGTACCCAGAAATCAAATACAAGGAAGCTCAAAGAGCCAAGGCCAGCCAACCTAAGATGAGCAGGCTCCCTCCTACAGGGGCCAAAGTCTGGATGCTGGGGTCTCCACTCAGAGCCTGGTAGTAAAAGCTGGTGCAGAATAAGGTGGTTCCAGAGGCTAGCAGTAACCCGGCCTGAAGGATACACAGGGAAGAATACAGGCGAGTAAGAAAAGGGGACCAAAAGGGGGCAAGGCGGGGCTTGACAAAGGTTGGGCGAGGGGGTAGGATTACCAAGAGGGGCTTTCTGCAGTGGGGCACCCCTAACAGGGCCAGGCTGTGTAAGAAGTGGTGTCTGTTGGTCTTGTCAAAGAGCTGTAAGAAAAAAGAGAAAGGTGGGGTGGGGTGAGGGGTGGGGGTGGGGTGCGGGTGAACTTCCTAAGCAACGCTGGAGCCTAGACCCCGTTCGTCCCCCGGCTGGAGTCCCAGCTGGCCTCGCCCACGGGCACCCACGCTCCGGAGCCCCGCGCCCCGTCCCGCCCCTACTCCCTGAGGCGACCCCGGACTCTGGGCGCCCGGAGCCCCGGGAGCTGGGGAGCTCCAGAGCAGTTACTTCACCTCCTTCCCGTAGGCATCCGGAAACTGGGCGCCTGTGGAAGGAGAAGCAAAGGTTACCAGTCCGAGCGCCCGCCTCCACCGCCCCAACGCGCGACGGGACCCGGGGGCACACCGGAGAGAAGGAACGTCCCCGGGAGGCTTCCGACTGGTGCAAACGCGCATGGGCACTTCTGGAAACCTGACTGGACCCGGCTGGGGGGCTCTAAGAGGGTCAGGGCTCCGAGGGCTGTCTGGCACTCCCCACAGACCCCACCCTTGCACTAGACACCCCCCACCCAGGTCGTCGAAAGCGCAGTGTCCGCGGCGTCCGCAGCCCCCTGACCGTGCGCCCCGTAGGAGGCCAAGCCCAAGGCCCCGGCTCCCGACAAGGCGCCCAAACGGCGGAAAGCTGCCCCAAACCCGGCCATGGCAGCGGACGGTCACGCGCCGGCCCAACACCGCCCAGGTCGCCCAAGACTCAAGCCAATCCCGGCCTGCCATGCAAATAAGGTCCACAGGTGCCCAATCCGGGCCGCGCTCATTTCGGCGTCTAGGTCCTCACTCAGGTACTTGCGCCTTTGTAAAACCTCTGCTGAGTGGCGAGGCGGGCTGGCGGGCGGAGAAACGACAGCCAATGAGAGGCGGAGGAGCGGAGCAGTAGGGGCGGGGCTGCGAGGCGGGACTAGAGGATTTGCGTCACGGATTGGCCCACTTTCAAAGTTGATCGCTGCTTCGAACACCAACCCCCCCAACCTCCGGCCCATTTCCAAAGATCCCGGTCCCCACTCAAGGTTCCGCCCCTCTCCCCACTGGCTCCTCCTTTACAGCTTGAAACCAGACTCACTCCCAAAAAGAGGCGGCCGCTCGGGGAGTCAAGCCCCATCCACCGCCGGCAAAACCCGCCCGCTGTCGAGATGGCTCCTCCCACCGACCCGAGGCCCCGCCTTCTTCACATGATGCCCCGCCCCCTAGAGTTCACCCCCTTCCAAGCCGCCCCCAGCCCACCAACCCCCAGAGCCCGGGGGGGTGGGCGACCTCGGGAGGGGGGAGGCCTCCCCCCTGCCCCGGCCGCCCCGGCCGGCTGGCCGTTGGCCTGTCCGCGCCCGCCCCCTTCCACCGGCTCCAATCCCACCACACTCTGGAGGGCGGGCGGGCAGGCGGGTGCGAGCGAGGGGTGTGCGCCGCTCTCTCCGCAGGGGGCGGGGGAGGCGGCCGCGCGGTGACGCGCGGGGCTGCTGCGGCTGCTCCGCTGGCGGATCATCACTCTCGGGCTGGGATGGACGCGGGGCGGGCGGGCCCTGGCGCGCGGAGCCAGGAGTCCGGGCCTCCCGGCTGCTGAGCGGCCCCCGAAGCCTCCCCCTTGCCCCCGGTTCCCCTCCTAGGAGCGCTGCCGACCCCCACTCCGGGGCTCTAGACTCGGCTCCCGCCCTCCTCTGACTCCCTGAACCTCCCCCTCTCGCCCGCCCTCGGGATCGACTAGATCCCTCCCCCTCCCGAGGATTCCGGCTGGATCCCTGCCCCTGCACCGCGGATCCTGCGCTCCCGGGCTCTGGGCCCCTGGGGATTGCCGTAGACACCTCTTCCCGCACCCGATCCCTTAGGATCTTCCGCCTCTACCGCCTTCTGGTCCTACGAAGCCAGCCCACGGAGCCTGTGGATCCCCAATACAGTCCTTCCTCGTTGCCCCCTCTTCGCTCCGCGGCTCCACTGCGGGGTTCCCTGTTCTGGATTCCTCCTGACCCCATCCCCTATCTCTCCTTTCCCCGGGGATCGACTGGATCCCGGCCCCGCCCCCCGGGGCTGGGGCGATCCCCCTCCCCCGCCCGGTGAGGCGCTGCGGGCGGGGGCTGGGCCTGCGGGGCCGCGGGGGCTCAGAGGCCGCCGCCCCCCTCCCGAAGCCCGTCCGCCCCCTACTCGGAGCCCTGGATGGAGGCACCACGGCCCCAGGGCTGAGCCAGGTAGGAGTTAAGCCGGGCCGGGTGGAGGGGGGGGGAGTGCGTGGTGGTCCACTGGGGTCTCCTTTCCCCCATCTCTCTCCCTGAGCCTGGTTTCCCCCAGCCCGCTCTGTCTGCGTGTCTCCGCCTAGGGATGCTCTCGCCGTGTCTCTGCGTCTCGGTCTCTTTGTCTCTGCCTCTCCCCAGCCCATGAATGATCCTTTGAATGGGCCCACAGACCCCGTGTGTTCCCATCTCCCCCTCCCCCTCCTCCTCCCCTTCCTGGCCAAGCCATTCTCCCCACTGCAGGAAAGGGGGGCCTGCGGCCTGAGCCCCCCTCCCTCAATTCTCCCCGGCTGGGGGAGTCCGGCCCCGGGCAGAAACGGGGAGAGCAAGGCAGAGGGATCGGGAGAAGGAGGGGGGAGCAAGATGTGGCAGACAGAGATGGGGAGACAAAATGGGGAGGACAGAGGTAGGAAAGAGGGGAGAGAGAGAGAAGGGGCTTAAGGGAGAAGCGTGGGGAAGAGGTTTGGAGGAGAGAGAGAGGAGAGAGAGAGAGAGAGAGAGAGAGAGAGAGAGAGAGAGAGAGAGAGAGAGAGAGAGATGAGGAACAGGCGAGGAGGGAGGTGGAGAAGAGAGAGATGGAAAAAGACAAGGCAGAAGCCAGAGCAAGCTGGAAGAGGCCGGGAAAGATGCTCTGAGGGAGCGCTATGGAGGGGAGATGGGGGGAGGGCTCCAGTGGGAGGGAAGAAGGGAGAGACGCTGGCAGCCAGGAGGTCAGGGTTCCAAAGTACCTTAAAGGGGGGGAGCAGAGGCAGACCCTGTTAGTAGGAGGGGGAGAGGTGGGGGGCCATGGAAGCCGAACCCAGCCTGGCATGGACAGAGGAGATCCTGAGGGAGCCAGCCCCAAGCCCCCTCCTTCTGATGGGGGAGCAGGAGCTTAAGAGGACCTGAAGAGGGGGAGGGCATGACTGGGTGTGTGTGGTAAGGATTCCTGTGTCCTCATCTCTGGAATAAATTGACACCTGCAGAGAGCCACCCGCGGGCTGGCGCCTGGCTCCGAAAACCCCGCGTCAGCAAACAGCTCTGGCGGCTGGGGGGGCGGGGGGGGGGGGGGACGGCAGGGGGGCTTGCCGAAATGACCTGGGTGTCTGCCCCTTCCCTTTGATCTTGTCTCTTGTCCTGCCCCTGCTGTCCTGAGCATCCAGGCATCAGAGCAGCGACTGTGGGGGGCTGGCACCGGGAAGGAGAGGTAAATAGCTGGGATGGGATGAGAAGAAAGCCGAGGCTTGCCCCCAGGACGTGGGTCAGAATGTCATGCGTGCAGGAGGCATCTGGGGTCAGAGGCTGTTGGAGACTGGGGGGGGGGGGGGAGTGCGGGGGGCAGCCGGTGGCTGCATCTGATGCCCTCCAAACCCACCTCAGCACCCCTTCTCCCCAGCCAGAGGCCTGGTCACTGGGGCTAGGCTCTGATTGGCCAACAAGGAGCAAGAGGCGGATCTTTTAGGGGTTTTCTATGCCCCAATCTCCCGCTCCCCTCAACACACACATTTCTTTCTCTATGGTAAGGTTGGGGAAAACTCTAGCATTCTGACTCAGGCCTCTGCCCTCCTGCCCGGAATGTACACCAAAACCCAGCCAGCCCCTTCCCCTCTTCTTCCAGACCCCCCTCCAGGGTTAAAGCTGCAGCCGGTTGCCGAGGTAACATTGCGGGGCAGCATCCTGTCGCCCGGCAACCGGCTGCAGGATCACGCATCTGTCCCCGGATTTGCCCCTCCAGCAGCATCCCCTCCCTACTCTAGCCCCTGCCTCAAGGCACCTTAAATTCTAATGGAAGAAATGAGGAAGACCTGGAGGGAAGGGGTTCCCCCCTCCCCTGATGCACTGATCCTTAGGGAATGGGCTGTTGCCAGGAGGAAAAGGTGGAAGGCTGTGGTAGTCCCAAGAAAGGCCCGAGTCTGGCCTGGGGTGGGGGTTCAGTGCTGTGAAATTATAGCTCTGGAGTAATTAACACGTATCAACAAACCCGCCACTTCCTGCTAATTAATGACTTGGTATTTTTATTTTCTTTTCCTTGTCTATCTCATCCCTCCCAGAGAGGTGGGAACTAGGACTCCTGAGTCCTGGAGGGGAGCCTGCCTGGGAGGGATAGAGCAGCTGGAACGGTTGGGGGGGCAGGATGCTGGATCTGGGGAGCAGGTCCTCCTTCTCCTCCGGCTCTGTCCTGGACATCTACCACATCCTGACCCTTTCCCTGGCCTTAGATGTTTCTATCTGGGTCCCTGCTTTGGGGCTGGGGGTTGGCTGCGGTTTCCGGGATGGGGGGGATGCCAGGGGACCTGAGGGAGGAAGAAGGGAGGGCAACTTGGTCTGAATTCCAAGTCACTAACCACTTGTCTCTTGTTTCCCCGCTCCCTTCTGTCTGCCCTGTCCGATTCCCCTTCCCTTCTTCCACTTCTCTGTATTTTTCTGTTCGTCTGTCTGTCTGTCTGTCTCTGGCCTACCCTCCTCCTCCTGTCCCTCCTCCCTGCAGGTCGGGCCTACCTTCACCTCCTCCCACTTCCTTCCCCTTCCCCACCCCTTGCCCCCTCCATGGAGAGGAACAGACCCTTTCTCTGTCCAGTCTAACCCAGGTCCCTCCCGGCCCCCCCTCCTCCCTCCTTTCCCCCGCCCCCTCCTCCCTACTGGGGCGAGGGGGGGCCTCCCTCCCTCTCCCCCCCTTCTCTCTCTCTCCGAGGGGGGGGGTCCCGGGGAGGGAGGGGGGGTCCCCCGATCAGCATGTGGCTCCTGGCGCTGTGTCTGGTGGGGCTGGCAGGGGCTCAACGGGGGGGAGGGGGTCCCGGTGGCGGCGCCCCGGGCAGCCCAGGCCTGGGCCTCAGCAGCCTCGGGGAGGAACGCTTTCCGGTGGTGAACACGGCCTACGGGCGAGTGCGCGGCGTGCGGCGCGAGCTCAACAACGAGATCCTGGGTCCCGTCGTGCAGTTTTTGGGTGTGCCCTACGCCACGCCACCCCTGGGCGCCCGCCGCTTCCAGCCGCCCGAGGCCCCCGCCTCGTGGCCCGGCGTGCGCAACGCCACCACCCTGCCGCCCGCCTGCCCGCAGAACCTGCACGGCGCGCTGCCTGCAATCATGCTGCCTGTGTGGTTCACCGACAACTTGGAAGCTGCCGCCACCTACGTGCAGAACCAGAGCGAGGACTGCCTGTACCTCAACCTCTACGTGCCCACCGAGGACGGTAAGGGCGCGGGCACTGGGCCGGGCTGTGGACACTGCCCACAAAAGCACACACAGACCGCACACACAGACCCCCCAGGCTTCTGCAGGGTCTAGGCCCAGAACCCAGCCTTTGTGGGATGTAGTCCCTCCCAGGGCAGTTTGGGGTCTGCCGGGCAGCCCCAGGGACTGGTCCACAGACTAATACCCCCAGAGAGAGCCGTAGGTACCCAGCTGGGCGTGTAGACCCCCATTCCCGCCAAGGCACACACACGGTGTGGCCCCAAGGGCCACCAGGCACCGGAAGCATCGCTCCTCTGCCTAGACACCTGCTCCAGCCCTGCCCCACCTACCAGCCCCAGGCCTTGGCTTGTCCCCAAGGGACACTTTGGTTCTTCTACACATGCTGGACAACAGAGACTCCACCTTTCCTCCAAGTGTGCATGGGCACACTTCCATCTGTCACATTGTGCTCAGGGCACTTCACCCGAGTGTAGCACCTCTTCCTTGGAGAGCTCTGACCCCTAGGCCCCCATGAGCACCCCTGAAGAATCAAGGAAGCTCCCTGTCGAGGGCCCCTCCATTCACAACACAGCACGCCCATCCCCCTGAGGACATCTTCCCTTCAGGAGGCTCAGCAGCCTCTGTCCTTGTAAAGGAGCTTTCCCCAGGTCGCTGCCATGGTGCTCACGGCCCCCAGCACACTCCCCCCGAAAGTTCTTCACTAGCCAACCTTCAGCACACAGTATCTTTCAGGGTACCTTCCGATGTCTACAACAGAGGTACTCAGCAGGACTCTAGTGGGCCCCAAAGCCCAGCCTCATAAATGGCCTCAGGTTATGCTTCTGACACTCCCCATCACTCCCCCAGAACACAACATCTCCACAGAGACCCTCTACTACAGCACCTCCCGCAGGCCATTTTCTGCCAACTGCACACACAGGCCTGGTACCCAGGAATCCCTGTACGCACCCAATACCCACCACAAGGGCCACTACGCAATGGGAATCTCAACCTCTCAGCACACGGGTCATGTACCCAACCAACCTATGCACGGACCATGTGCTCCATCATCCCATGTATCAAAATTCCCAGTGCCTCTGAAATTGTGTACCCTCTCACCCCAGTGTCCATAGATATATATTGTGTGTCCTAGTAACACCTCAATAATGCCTTTGCCTCAATAATGCCTGCACATGGCCTCAATAATGCCTGCACGTGGCCACTCATACCACAGTACCCAACAGCCTCAACGCTTCCCAAGCATCACTTACCCAACTCTACCTGGAGATCACCTGTATCATAGCCCACGCTGTGACAACACACCTAGCAACCCTACACCCAACCCGCAGATCAAGTATGCTAACGCCTCACTCCCAGCACCTCCCGTTCCAACCATCCACCCTCTCTTCCCCATACCAGCCATGCACCCTAACACAGTAATACCCCTCCCATGGAAACCATGCCTCCTAGCAACTCCTGCCCACAACACACAGAAGTAGCATCCACTCCAATCCTATCCAGATTCCAAGCACCCCAGTAGACTCTTTACTCCGTTACACTCCACATGGCCTCCCCAGTACTACCATACCCTCCAGGTGAGAGCCCTCCACTCCACATCCCCCTGCCCTCTCATGGGCCACCTACCCCAACAGCCTGCGCTTCATAATGGCAGGTGAATCACTCACCCCAGGGACTCCACACAGACTGTCCATCACCATGCTCTCCACTCATGGGCTCTCCACCCACCCTCCCACCTCCATGTAGGCTCTCCATGCCTGTGTCCCCCTCAGGGGGCTATCTCCTCGCCCCTCATGTTTATGTGGAACATCCTCCCAGGACCTCCCAGGATGTTCATGTGGAACATCCTCCCAGGACTTCCCCCTAGCGGGCTGTCCGGCCCAACACCTCCACACACAATGTCCACCCTGCCCCCGCACCACCTATGCCCACACCTTCTATATTTTTAACCATCGCTTATCACAGACCTGCTTGGGGCCTGACACGTTCAGGTGATCTCACTGAATCTTCACACCAGCTCTGCAAGGAAGAGGTTGACTCAGGTGGGCACGTGTGCATACACACACACACGTGTGCATGCACGTGCGCACACACACACATACACACACACACAATATTCTCACGCTCACTGCATGCCCTGCTGACTTCATCCCCATTCCTATCTTGTAGAGAACAGACCCTAATCCTAATGGTCCCTTGGGGCTATGCTCACCAGTTGGGAGAAGCCTGGCAGAGGCTGGCCTGGGCCTTGCCGACCCATCCCTCCCCATGCCAGTGAGAGAAACCAATCTGCAGCAGGGACCCTCTCTGATTTCTGGGTTCCAGAATCGGCCCCTGACCCATTCCCCCTTCTGAGAGAAGCCTGGAACCAAACTCTGAGCCCAGTCCTGGGGCCTCTCCTTGACAAGAGGAACAGTTTGTGCCTCCCAGCAGCTCCTGGCACCTTATGTGTCTGCCTCGCTCAAGGCACTGTGTTTCCTGTTCCTTCTTTGTGGACTGAACCCCAAATTGGGGAGGGGGGCTTTTTGGCATTAGAGCAATATCGGGAAGAGGTGCTCATGCCCCTGGTGGGAAGTTGACCGACCATTCTTGGTGGGGGGAGAGTAGCCATGGGTAGGGGATGAGGTTGGGGGTGCAGAGGGAAGAGGTGGATGGAGGGCAAGACCTGATGACCCCTTTCCCTGCTTCACCCCACTTTGGGGAGGTGGGGTGAGAAGCCAGGCCCCCTTGAGTGCGGATGGAAGAGGAATGCTGTCGGGGTGAGAGACTGGGCGGGCTGGCAGGTGGCCCTAGCTGGCCTAGCCCCAGCCCTCCAGTGGGGAGCAGAGGGCAAGCAGGGGCTGTGAGCTGCAGGGCGGAGGGCGGGGGGGGGGGGGGGCAACTCCATCCTATGCTCTGCCCCCAGATGGGTCCTTTCTGCCCAGCCCCTCCCTCTCAGCCTGGGGGAGCAGGCAGGTACTGGGCTGGCCAAAAGAGGGCCTGAGTGAGTAGTGGCCCTGGTGGCACAGCTGGCCTTGGTCTCCCTAGGGCTCAGGGTGGGCCTCCCCTCCCCTCCCACCCCACCTCTAACACCGTTTCATTTCCAGCAATTAGCAAACACTTCGACAAGCCAAGCCAATATGTCTTAAAACAGGCCTCAGCCCACTCAGGCACCCCATCCCCCCAAAACCAGCCTTTTCTTTGGGGCATGACTTTTTCCGGGGAGGGGAACAAATTTGGGTTGTAGAAACGTTTTTCTCTTTTCTTGGTTTCTTTTTCTTGCAAACAAATTTTGCTTTTTTTGGCTTATTTTTTCTGCCCTCCACCCTCCCCTTTTCTGCTTCCTGTCCTCCCCTCCCCATCCACCACCTCTCCCCCGACCCCCATCTTTCCCCACAAAATTGTCCTTTTTTCTCTGTTTTGTGTTCCCGGTCTTAGGTCCGCTCACAAAAAAACGTGACGAGGCGACGCTCAATCCGCCAGACACAGGTAGATTTAAAAATCCCGCTGCTGCATGTGGTTGCTGATAAAGAGGATGCTCACGGCCCTGCCCCTAACTAAATGCCCCCCCGCAGCTCTCAAGGCCCCCCTCAGTTGTTCTCCCAACTAAAAACGAAAAAGAAAAGAAAAGAAAAATTTGTACTAATTGGAAAAAAGAATTATGAAAACTTCAAAACTTCAAATGAAATTCGAACACAATGTTGGACCCACTAGCAAACCTACAAGAAAAGCTAAACATGGCCAAAAATATAAGTGAGAAAAGAAATTGGAAATGTCCGAGAAAAAAAAAATAAAACAAAACAAAACAAAACCACACACACCAAAGAATTGGATAAAATGTTTAGAGTTTGACAGCAATTTGGACTGTTTGGAAACTTGCGAAATGTAACATTTGAAACAAACAAACAAACAAAACCAAACAACTTTAATTTGGAGCAAAACTACATTCGAAAAAAATATCTTAAGTTGGCAAATTGATGACCTAATTGAAACATCAGAAACCAACCTACTACAATTTCAAAAGCCTGTCAGATGCAGAAAACACAAACATTTGGAGCAAATGAAAGAATTCGGAAATTTTTGAACACAGGGCCCAATATCTTGAAGTTTCACCACAAAATTTTGAAAAAAAAAAAATGCAAAGAACTTTTTTCTTTTTTTTCTTTTTTTCCAAAAAAACAAAAAAATACAAAACAAAACAAAGCACGGATCTTTTTGGTTTTTGGTTTTTTTGTTTTTGGTTTTTTCTTTTCTTGTTGAATCTGCCCCGAGAGCTTCTGGCTTTTTTGGTTGTTGTTGGGTTTTTTTTTTTTTTCTTTCTTTCTTTCTTCTTTCTTGATCCTGTTTTTTGTTGTTGGTTTTGAACTCTTGGTGCCGGGGGGGTCCCCTCCCTGCTCCTTCCCTTTCCGACCCCCCCTCCCCCCACACCGGGAGTGGAGGTGCTGGGTGGGGAAGAGTGGGGAGAAGTAAGGAGGCAAAAGGAGGGCCTGGCAGGGAGGAGACTCTGGCCTGAGTCTGGCTGGAAGGCCACCAGAGGTTCAGAAACCAGGGGAAGAGCAGGATTCTGAGAGGACACAGAGAGGGCGGAGCCCACCAAGTGGAGGGAGGTGGCAGAGAAGGTCCTAAGAGACTGGAGGCTGCAAGCTGCTTGCAGGGGTGGAGGCGAGTGTCTTAGCGTCCTGTGGGCTCACCCAGCAGGCAGGCAGGAGAAAAGTTTCTAGTGGGAGGAGGGAGGCAAGCAGAGCCATTGGGGACTGGCCGTGGAGGCCTAGGCCTGGCTCTGGTTTGTTGAATGCCCAGGCTAGTCAGAGATTGCAAGTGTCAAGGAAGAGGAGGGGCAGTGGGCCATGGGTGACCCCAGCCCTGCGCCATGGCTGAATCATGGAGGACTGTAACAAAGGGTACTGGCCTTGGGGACCCTGGCAAGCCCACTCAGACTCCCACCCTCTTCTGGAATCTGTGACTCCTCAGTGGCAGTGATTAATGGGATCCTTTTGGGTCGTGGCAAGAGGGGCGCCCAGTGCAGGGTCAGGCCAGTTTGGGGGGTGGGTCTGAGACTAAAGAACTGTACCCTGGCTTTATCAAGCAGGCTCTTTCCCACCCTGCCTCCTCCTGCCACAGTAATTAGGCTGGGGGTTGCCATGGTAACTGGGGAGGTGACCTAGAAAGGAATTAGGGCGGGGAGGAGACTAAGCCCCCAGGGACCCTAGGCTGGCACCCCCTCACCCACAGACCAGGCTACCACATGGACCTGAGACCCAAGTCTGAGGAACTGCCTGGACCCTTCCAGCATCTCTAGCACTAGTGCCAGCGTTGGGAATTTGCTCTACCTAGGAGCAGGAAGGAGATTTGCTGTGTGTGTGTGGGGAGGGGGTCCCCTGGATCCAGCAGATGCCCTGGGGAGGGTCCCCCCCACCTCTAGCTTCTTGGAAGGTCTGTCTGGCATTTGAGGAAGTGCCTTGGGTCAGGCCAGCAGGAGGTGGGGTGGGGCCTTCCGCCAGGGCTAGATGGGGAGGGAGGGAGGGGAATCCGGTCTTGCCCCCCAGGGACAGGAGTGACATGTCCCCTGAGCTCCAGGCTGGTCCTCCACAGGCCTGGGAGCTGGGTGGTGCTGCTTCTGGTCTGACTATATTCTTGTCCCCTGACCCTGGCCCACCGCCCACCTCCTCCCCACACAGATATCCGGGACTCGGGGAAGAAGCCCGTGATGCTGTTTCTCCACGGCGGCTCCTACATGGAGGGCACCGGGAACATGTTCGATGGCTCCGTCCTGGCCGCCTATGGCAACGTCATTGTAGCCACGCTCAACTACCGGCTTGGGGTGCTCGGTGAGGGTGGGCTGCCAATCCTCGGGGCTGGAGCCTGGGAGGGGGCCCTGGGGGGTGGTGTTCCTCCAGACCCAGCAGAAGCAGAATGGCTTCTGGGCTGCACTGAGCTGCCCAGAAAGGGGGTGAGGGTGCTCTGACCGCCCCCAGGAAGCCCCTTCCCTTGTCTGCTTCCAGGCTTTCTCAGCACCGGGGACCAGGCTGCAAAAGGCAACTATGGACTCCTAGACCAGATCCAGGCACTGCGATGGCTCAGTGAAAACATTGCCCACTTCGGGGGTGACCCTGAGCGCATCACCATCTTTGGATCTGGGGCAGGGGCTTCCTGTGTCAACCTTCTGATCCTCTCTCACCATTCGGAAGGTACCTGCGACCCCTCAGCCTGCCCCTCCTCCCATCCCCTTTCCCACACTCTGGCCCTTCCCAGGTCCCTCTTCCCACCTTGGGCTAACGATGTGGCCCTACCTGAGGCCTGCCTGTCCTGCCAGGCTTGTTCCAGAAGGCCATTGCCCAGAGCGGCACTGCCATTTCCAGTTGGTCTGTCAACTACCAGCCGCTCAAGTACACGCGCCTGCTGGCGGCCAAAGTGGGCTGCGACCGCGAGGACAGCACCGAAGCCGTGGAGTGTCTGCGCCGGAAGCCCTCCCGGGAGCTGGTGGACCAGGATGTACAGCCCGCCCGGTATGGGGGTGGGAGAGGGCTGGGGCCAGGCCTTCCCTTACCTTGCTGGTTCCCAGGAGGTTAATGGGGAGAGGTGCCCACAGGCATTCCGCTTGGTAAGGAGATGTGAGCTTTGGGTCCCTCTGCCAGCCCTGCCTCCTCCTCTGGGAAGCCTTCCTTCCCTAAGTGGAGGTGCCCAGAGTGCACGCAGGTGCCACAGAGCGCTTTTGGGAAGACTTCCCGGGAGGCCAGGTGCCCTGAGGACTCAGGAGATTTTACCGAGGGGTGCGAAGGGTCTTCTGAGCAGAAGGCCAGGCAGGCCATGCACTGAGAGGAGGCCGGGGAGCAGGTGCTGAGACGCTGACCCCTTTTCCCCAGTTACCACATCGCCTTTGGGCCCGTGGTGGATGGTGACGTCGTCCCCGATGACCCCGAGATCCTCATGCAGCAGGGAGAGTTCCTCAACTATGACATGCTTATTGGCGTCAACCAAGGAGAAGGCCTCAAGTTCGTGGAGGACTCCGCAGAGAGTGAGGATGGCGTGTCTGCCAGCGCCTTTGACTTTACCGTCTCCAACTTTGTGGACAACCTGTATGGCTACCCTGAGGGCAAGGATGTGCTTCGGGAGACCATCAAGTTCATGTACACGGACTGGGCCGACCGGGACAATGGCGAGATGCGAAGAAAGACCTTGCTGGCGCTCTTTACAGACCACCAGTGGGTGGCACCAGCTGTGGCCACCGCCAAGCTGCACGCTGACTACCAGTCCCCCGTCTACTTTTATACCTTTTACCACCACTGCCAGGCTGAGGGCCGGCCGGAGTGGGCAGACGCAGCACATGGGGACGAGCTACCCTATGTCTTTGGCGTGCCCATGGTGGGTGCCACCGACCTCTTCCCCTGCAACTTCTCCAAGAATGACGTCATGCTCAGCGCTGTGGTCATGACCTACTGGACCAACTTCGCCAAGACCGGGTGAGGGCGGCCGGTGGGGCTGGGTGGGCCCCTCCACCTGCAGGCCAAGGCACACAGCCCCTCCATGCTCAGTGCCCTGTCCCTCACTCCTCATAGTCACTCCTCCATCATTGCCTTGTTGACCCAGATACCTGCTGGACACCTTCTCTGTGCCAGGCACTGAGCTTCCTGTTGGAGATTCAGCAGAGTCAGATCCTAGGGGCCCGTCCTTGTTGGGGGAGGGGTGCTCCCTGGGTAGCTTTGGCTCCAGGTCTGTCTCTTCTGCCCTCCTCCCTCCCCTGTCTCTCCTGGCACTCTGCTCTGCATGTGATGCTCTGGGCTGTGTATCTGTGAGGATTTGTGTCTGTGTCTCTGTCACTCTCTCTACGTCTCTCTCTTCAAATCCACTGATGTCTCTACCTTTCCCTTGACTCTTGCCCGTGTGTCTGCTTTTCTCTTGCTGGTCTCCCCCTGACTGTCTCTGTCCTTTGTTTCTTTGTTCCTAAATGTGTCTATCTCACTCAATCTCAGAGGCGGCCTCTCTCACTGGATATCTCTTTGCCTCTCTCTATGCCTCAGTCATCCCTGCCCATCTCTGCCCCTCTGCCCTCATCTCTGCCTATCTCTGCCCCTTCTCCTTCATCTCTGCCCCTCTGCCCTCATCCCTGCCTGCCTCTGGCAGTTTCTCCCTCTCTCTCTCTCTCTCTCTCTCTCTCTCTCTCTCTCTCTCTCTCTCGGGCCTCCCTTCTGTGGGTCTCCCCACCCTCCTCCCCACCCTCCTGCGGAGCCTTCCCCCTCACTCCACCTTTCCCCACCCTCCTGTGCCCGCAGCGACCCCAACCAGCCGGTGCCGCAGGACACCAAGTTCATCCACACCAAGCCCAACCGCTTCGAGGAGGTGGTATGGAGCAAGTTCAACAGCAAGGAGAAGCAGTACCTGCACATTGGCCTGAAGCCCCGCGTGCGCGACAACTACCGCGCCAACAAGGTGGCCTTCTGGCTGGAGCTGGTGCCGCACCTGCACAACCTGCACACGGAGCTCTTCACCACCACCACGCGCCTGCCGCCCTACGCCACCCGCTGGCCGCCGCGCCCGCCCCCCGGCGCCTCTGGCACCCGCCGGCCCCCGCCGCCCGCCACGCTGCCGCCCGAGCCCGAGCCCGAACCGGGCCCGCGGGCCTACGACCGCTTCCCCGGGGACTCCCGGGACTACTCCACCGAGCTCAGCGTCACGGTGGCGGTGGGCGCCTCGCTGCTCTTCCTCAACATCCTGGCCTTCGCTGCGCTCTACTACAAGCGGGACCGGCGGCAGGAGCTGCGGTGCCGGCGGCTCAGCCCCCCGGGGGGCTCGGGCTCGGGAGTGCCGGCAGGGGGCCCCCTGTTGCCTGCCGCAGGCCGGGAGCTCCCGCCCGAGGAGGAGCTGGTGTCGCTGCAGCTGAAGCGCGCGGGGGGCGTCGGGGCGGACCCCGCCGAGGCCCTGCGCCCTGCCTGCCCGCCCGACTACACGCTGGCCCTGCGCCGGGCGCCGGACGACGTGCCTCTGCTGGCCCCCGGGGCGCTGACCCTGCTGCCCAGCGGCCTGGGGCCGCCGCCACCGCCGCCGCCCCCCTCCCTGCACCCCTTCGGGCCCTTCCCGCCGCCGCCCCCCACCGCCGCCGGCCACAACAACACGCTCCCGCACCCCCACTCCACCACTCGGGTATAGGGGGCGGCGTGGGGGCGGGGGCCCTCCTCCGCAGCCCCCTGCACCCCCAGCCAGCGGGCGGTGGCCGCTCGGAAGACAGGGAGGAGGACTGGCCGCAGGCTCCTCGCCACCGCGCTGGACGTGTCACCCCGCGGTGTGGCCCCGGTGGCGAGGGGCGCCAGGTGGACATGGGCGTCCTCACCACCACGGGTGTCTTTCCCATGCCCAGAGGCCCGTTCTCTTCTCTGGACCTGGGCCTTGGAACAACTGGGGGGCACTCGGTCCCCTCCACTGGGACACCAGTCTTGGGTGTGTGGCAGCGTGGAGGTGTGCTTTCTCACAAGGGGGTGTGTTTTCCCATGTGCAGGGTGAGGTTTTTTTTTTGCCCCCCTGGACACATGTTGGCCCCCTCAAAGAATTTCTGTGGGGATTTGTACCCCAGACCCCTGTTCCCTCATGCCTTCTCTCACCTCCTCCCCCCTCCCACACCCCATGGAGACCCTGGAAGTGGCGTAGTTGGCGGACAGTGACCCTGGGCCACCAGACGACACAGGGTGGTGCCTGGGAAGGTAGCGAGGAAATCAGCCGTCCCCCCCCCTCCCGCTCAGAGCCCCCCGCCCCCTCTGCCCCCAGCAAAGCATGCTTATCCCCCGTGGCCCATGTCAGATAAAGCACGTCCTCTGGGTAGGCTTCGCCTCCCACAGATGACAGACAAGACAGACAGACACAGATTCCCTGCTGGGTGGGGGGAAGGGAGGAGATCCGTGCATCCCTGTGCAGCCTGGGAACGTGTTGTCTCGTGGGTCCAGGACACACTCTGAGTGCAAACATGTTCTTGTGTGTGGATGCGTGTTTTCCCCATGAAGACGGTCCCTTCCTCTCCAGCACTTCCAGGCAGCCCCAGGCCTGAGGCCTAGCACTTAGGTCCTCCCCACCCAGCAGGTGGGAACAGACTTGAAGAAGCTGGGAGGGGTGCCCCTCTCTTCCCCCAAGAGATGCCAAGTTGGGGGGGCATGGTGTGCCACCCACAGAGGCCATGCATGCTTGACCAAAGCCCTCACTGGGGTCTAAGGACAGCCTTTCCCTCCATTCTCAGACCATTGCTCATCCGTGCCAAACTGGGTCAGGTGGGTTTGAGGGGTGTGGGGGGGAAAGACCCCCCCAAATGTGCCAAGGATTCTCCAGTCCTGGGCCAGGGCAGGTAAATGTAGGGACAGGTGGGATACCAGGGAGGCAAGTGGCAGTGAAAGGGGGTCCCGCTTGTGTCTCTCCTACGTCCACGGCGTCGCACTCCTCCCGTCTCTGCCTCAGTGTCCCTCTTCCCATGTCTGTCTCCCTCTTCTCAATGTGAGAACGCCTTCTCCCCTCAGCCCCCCGTACCCTGCCTGGACCCTGCTGGGCCCCCTTCCCTCAGCTGCCTGAGCTCAAGGAAAGAGGCATGGAGGGTGCAGGGGAGGAGGCAGGGGGTACAAAGGCTTCTCAGGACAGGTTGGGGAATGAGGTCAGCTGTGCCAAGGAACAGGTGGCGGGGGCGGCAGGAGATGGGGCTCGGGTGGACAGCAGCAGGGACAGTTTGAAAGGACATGTGTGAGGTGACTGTCCAGAGAGGACACCGCCCGAGGAGAAAAGGTCTGGGCCTCTGGGGAGAAGGACGATGTCAGGAAGGGTTTTAAGGGACGCCAGTGAGGGAGTGTCCTCTTCTGCTGGCATTTTGTGAGTTTGTTAGTGCCAAACTGGAGTAGGGGGTGGGGTGCCGTCTTCCACTGACACACAGATCCAGAATCCCTGGTCTTGGCTCCCCAGAACTCTGCCTCCTGTCCCTTCTGCCACCTACCCCCACAGAAACTTAATTCTTTTCTGACCCCTTCCCTTGCCTGGTCTAGCTCCTCTCCAAACAGCCATGCCCTCTAAATGCTAGAGACCTGGGCCCTGAACCCTGTAGACAGATGCCCTCCAAACTGGGGCATGGGAGGGGGGCTGGGGGACCCCATGATTCAGCCACGGACTCCAATGCCCAGCCCCTCTCCCCAGAACAATCCCTTGACAATCCCATGTCCCTAACCCCAACCCATTGCGGCTCTGTACACATTTTTAAACCTGGCAAAAGATGAAGAGAATATTGTAAATATAAAAATTTAACTGTTGGCTTGTGCCTGCTGTGATGGGGGTGGCGTAGGGGTGAGTGGAAGGGGAGTGGGGGGGCTCCGAGTCTTTGGGCCACTCCAGCCAGTGAGGAGGAGAGGGAGGTGATCCGAGCCTGCAGCCCATTTTGGGAGCTGCTTAGAGCTCCGAGGGAAAGGGGGGAATGGGTGCTGGGCTCAGGTTGCCACGGTAGCAGGGTCATGTGGGAAGTTCTGATCAGGGCCCAGGTGTGTGCCAGGGCCTGAGCCCAGTGCGGAGAAGGAATGGGCTGGGACTCATGGGGGCCAACAAACAGGCCACAGGGCTCATGGGCTAGTCCAAGCTAGTCCAAGCTTACAGGACAGGCATTCGAGGTGAAGGGCTGAGCCTCTGCCAAGGCCTGGGCCCAGGCTGGAGGGTCATCCACAGGGGCCCAAGACTCTGCCTCTTGGCACATTGTGAGGGAGAGCCCCGGCATCATTGTGACCCGCTTGCCCACAGGAGCCTCTGGGACAGGCAGGCAGACTCGTGAATATTGTGTGCAGTGTGGGATGGGGGCCTAGGGGCCCCGGTGGCCCTAGGGACCCCCATGGCCATGGCTGAGTGGCCACGGCCCGGGTGGGCCTCATATCACAACTCCAACACCAACAACTGTCAGGATCTGGGCAACTCCATCCTGTTGCTGCTGGGCCTCATCATCTGCATTAACATTAGCATCAATATGGTGACGCTGGTCAGGGTGGGGTCAGGCGGGAGGGTGCTGGCCAGATGGCAGTGGTGGCGGGAGGCCTGGTGGCCAGGGCCGGCCCAGGGTCATTGTGTCCTCCCTCACCTAGCTCTGGCGCAGACTCCGTGGCTTCTTACACCAAGTGTTCCATATTGTTTATGAGAAAGGTAAGTGGGGAGCCAGGAACACCAGAGAGGCAGAAACCAGGCCAGGCCATCTAGCCCTGACCCTGAGCTAGCCCCTTCCCCTCCCGTTCTTCCCTCTCAGACACCATAGTGCTGCAGCATCTCCCCCGCCAACACCTTGCACCCTACCCCTCCATCCCTGTAGGAGCCAGCCTCCCTTCCAGCCTCTCGCCTCTCCTTGATCTGCAGAAGCTTCTAAGTCATCCTCACCTGGGAAGGAGACCCAGCCTCCGAAGCAGAGCACCCCTGCAGTCCACCTTCGATGCACCATGGACCCCGTGAAAATGACTGTGACTCCCCCACCCACTCGCCGCCACCGCCACCGAGGCTCTTCAGGCCGCCGTGCCCACCGCCCGGTAGCCTGGGCCCCTGACACTGACGACGAGGAGAAGTCCCCACATCAGCACCCTGCAGTCTGCTCCCACAACAGGGATCACCCCGCAGACTGGGAAGGCTTCCGGTCCACAAAGGGCTTCTGGGGCCCCTGGCCCCAGGATGCTGTGGAGCCCACTCCCCAGACCATTCGCTTCCAGCAGACCACAGAAGGCAGGCCCCTGAAAGGCGAGATGCAGTCAGAGATGGGCCTAGAGGCCTATGTGTACCCGGTGAATCCCCCGCCCCCAAGCCCTCAGATGCTGAGCCACAAGAACAACGGAGCGGGGCCCAGGGCCCAAGCCGAGCAGGAGCAATGCGCCCCTGTCCCTCCTGCCCCACCGCCTGCCCGGGGCCCAGCAATCGTCCCTGACATCCCCCGGTGCCGCTCCTCGGGCCGTGTAGTGTACGATGCCCGTGATGTGAGGCGGCGGCTCCAGGAGCTGACCCGAGAGGTGGAGGCCCTGTCTCACTGTTACCCCCTG
The DNA here is from genome assembly GCF_905146905.1 of Nyctereutes procyonoides. Classification (NCBI taxonomy): domain Eukaryota; kingdom Metazoa; phylum Chordata; class Mammalia; order Carnivora; family Canidae; genus Nyctereutes; species Nyctereutes procyonoides. Next base: position 57,250,736 of record NW_026575140.1, on the reverse strand, counting down.
GGCTCCAGATCCAGCAATGCTGAGGAGACAGGCAAGGACTGGGTGTACCGTTCCCTGACAGAGAGGTGACTGGGACGACAATAAAAGGAAGAGAGGAGGTGGTTTGTGGTGGTGTGGGGGGTGCCAGGGCCCACACAGCATCAGGGAGCCCCAGTTGCCAAGAGAAGGATCCCTCTGCCAATGGGGCCTCCAGGGCCCTCAGAACCCTCATCAACCTCTCAGCTACCCCGAGCTCCTAGCCCCTTCTGGGTCCCGAGGTTCCCACCTGGCACTCTCATGTTTTTTTACATGCCTGGAGCAGCCCCACACTCAAATCCTTTTCCAGATCCTCAGGCAGACCTGTGCTAGAACAGAGATCCCAGCATCCCCCTGGTCCTAGCCCCTTGGTGGCCCGGTTTCGGCTAGAGCCCGGGGTTGGGCTGCAGCCACAAGGCGTGGTGTGCTTCTCCACTAAGCCCTGGTTTCTTTCTTTCTTTTTTTTTTTTAATTTGTGATAGTCAGAGAGAGAGAGAGAGAGAGAGAGAGAGAGAGAGAGAGGCAGAGACACAGGCAGAGGGAGAAGCAGGCTCCATGCACCGGGAGCCCGATGTGGGATTCGATCCCGGGTCTCCAGGATCACGCCCCAGGCTAAAGGCAGACGCCAAACCACTGCACCACCCAGGGATCCCAAAGCCCTGGTTTCTTTGAGGGGGGCTAGTGGAGTGTGAGGGCATCCAGGCCCTCCCAATTCCCCAGTCCAGGGCCCATGAGCAGGTACAGGGTCGGAGCAGAGGAGCAAACCCCAAGCACATCCTCAAGGGCTTCCCTCTGTGACTTCAACTCCTCTGATTAGTACCTGCCTGTCACCAATGAGGAGACTAAGGTTCAGAGAAGGCAAATGACTTATTCGTGGTCACAGAGACACCAGGCATCAGCTTCATGGTCTCAGACGCTCTGGGCACTGAGTCAGCTCGGCCCATCAGACTCCTCACCTTCCTCAGTCTGCCGTGTGAACTCATCAGAATATTCTGTCCATGGACAGCAGGGACACACAGACCCTACCCTACTCCTAGATAGTCGGCATCACACATGGGCATGCACCCATGTGTACACATGTCCACACACGTGTGCGCTTGGGAGTGAGAAGCCATGTGAGTGTGCCTGGGCCGAAGGAACTGGACCCCACCTTCTATAGCAGATGGATTCCTGGAATGTGGACAGACAGGCCTTTTGTGAATCAGCCTGCTTCTCTGTTCCCTTATATGCAAGCGCCGGTAGTGATAATTTTAAGTCGACTGATTCCCTTCAGTGAGTACATATTGAGCACCTACTATGTGTGTTTGGAGGCTCAAAGGGAAATGCGCACTGGCTGTTCCTTGATTTCTGCCAAGCTGCTCACCGGTGCAAACAGATGACTCGAGGTCCCCAGGGCGCCACGTCCACAGACTCCAGTGATGCACCTGCTTCAGAACGAAGGTTCCTTTCGTCCTATCAACAATTACATCTATTTTGTGCGTTGTGCATCTCGTGAGGTTTTCTTAAGGAGGGAGCTGACAGTTTTCCAACAGGGAGGGCTAGGTCAGTGGGAGGACAGTAGTTAGGAAGGAGAGGGAGCACATTCTGGGTGGCAAGCACCTGGGTGGTGGAAGTCAGCCTTGCTCTGGCCTTGGTGGCCACACCACATAGGGCTGCAATCCTTTGCCAGGAAGGGGTGGGGAGGATAGGCACTAGAGGAATTATGATAAACAGGAAGGCCAGGGAGGGAACGGCAGAGTGGGGTGACCCCAGAGGGGACTCTTGCTGTCACCCTAGCTGCTGGCCCAGGTAGGCATGGGTGCAGAGTACCCACAAGCTGCCTTAATGTCTCAAAAAAGAACAATGAAATGGGGAAATTTCTTTATGGATGATTCAGTCACTACGAAGAAGACCATCTTAAGACTATAGCTACTGTATCTTCAAATCAGGAATCAGGGGTTGATTTGAGCAAGCTCCCCCTGTGGAGACAGGGACAGATTGAGCTCCGGGCTATCTGGGGATGGGACTCCCCTCAAGGGGCAGCCAAGGTCAGCAAAGACCATAGAAAGGCAGAGCCTAGCAGATAAAAGACCTGCCACCTCTGCATTGTGACTCCCCGCAATGTGCCCCATTATGACCCAGCACCCTCACCAGCTGGTAGGTGTCCCCAGATCCCCGGATGAGTATAGTGTGGTCCGGGCTGGTGGGGGGGGGCGACGGCCCAGGCGGCCCTAGGGCCCCCCCACCATGGAAAACCAGCTCTGGTATGACAACGTGGGGTGCTGCAACCAACACCAAGAACATCTCCAGGATCCTGAAGACTTACTGCTCCTGCTGCTGGGCCTCATCGTTCTTGTCAACATTGGGATCAACGTGGTGACTGTGGTCAGTGATGGTGGGGGACCGCCCCCAGGGGTGAAGAGGGCTGAGGGTGGGGGCCCACCTCCACCTGCAGGAGTGGTCTTGGCTGGGAGCCAGGTAGGGGTAGGGGCGGGAAGGATTGAGAGCCCCCTGGTCTTCACTCCCACCTTACCCTACCCCCAGATGTGGCAGGGGCTCCAGAATGGCTTAGAGAAGGTGATCTGTTGGATTAATCGGAAAAGTAAGTATGGCAGCAAGAGAGGTAGGGGTCCCCCCATCCCCCGATGCCATCAGCACAACCCAGGCTGCAGCGTTCCCCACCCTGAGCTCTTCTGACAATTGCCCTGGGGCTTCATGGACTCTTGTCACCCCCAGATGAAATCTTAAAGGCCTGTGAAAGTTCCCCCAAAGAATCCTCAGCCAAGGCCCAAGATGTCCACATTCACTGCACCCTGGACCCTGTAGAGGTGAAGATGGCCCCGCCTGCTTGCTACCCCTCTTCCTCCTACCACCTTGGTCACAACTCCCGCTGCTGCCGTTGCCCTCGCAGCCGCCGCCGCCCCCGCAGTTGCCGCCCCGGCCCCCGCCGCGGCCCTGACCACCATCACCACCCTTGCAGCCACCAGTGGGGGGTGAAGAACGGGAGGCACGACCGGCACAACCGCTCAGGCTTCCATAGCCACCATCACAGTCGCAAGATGTCACAGCTGCGGCCCGTGCCCTTCTTCGATGGGGAAGACCTGGACTCCTACCTGGAGGAGGAGGATGACCTGGCTTTCCCACACCCCAAGTGCCCCTGGGGGCTCCGGAGAGAGCTTTACCAGCACAGGGGCCTGCCCTCCAATCTGGGGCTGTGGGGCCGCCAGGGGGGGATCCTGGCCAGCCTGCCACCTCCCTCTCTCTACCTCTCCCCTGAGCTGCGCCGCCTGCCCAAGCGCGTGGAGGCCAAGTCAGAACTGAGGCTGCAGTCCTATGGGCCCCACTGTTCCCAGTCCCGAATCTGGGGCAATCTGGAGGCTGAACAGTGGGGCTCGTCCCCTCCACCCCTCTGCCGACTGCCCCCAAACCCTTCCTGGGCCCCCACGGGGTACAGCCCTTACACCTCGGCTGGCCAGCTGCTCTATGACTCCTGGGACCAGCGGCGGCGGGGCACCGAGGGCTCTGAGCCTCCTTCTGCCCTGGTGCCCCGGGGCTCCCGGCCCGAGGCCCGGGAGCACTGTTCTCCACAGGCCCACAGGCGGAGCCTCCCCAGCCATGCGTACAGCCAGCCCAACCGCAGCCCCCACCCATCCACTGGCCACTTGGGCTACAGCTCCCGGGATCCCCACGAGGTTCGGCGCCGAGCGGCTGAATGGGCAGAGGCCCTACCTGCTCGGCACCCCCTAACAGCTTCTGCCTCCCTCACTATATTGGGTGAGACCTCATACCAACGGGCCCCAGCCCCCAGCTCGGCCCTGCTCCCCCACTCTTCCCAGCCCCTGTCTGCCGACCAGACTCCCGAGCCCCCCCAAGCCCAGCCCACCTTCATGCCGCTCAGCAGGAACCCAGGCGGCAATGCAGGCTACCAGGTGTATGACAGCCTGGAGCTGAAGCGACAGGTGCAGGAGAGCCGAGCGAGGGCCAGCTCTCTGCCTCCACCTTCCACCTCGGCCTCCAGGCCCTCCCTGCACAGGAGCCGGACTGGGAAGCTTCACTGACCAGCGGGGAACGCGGGTGGCGGGGTCGGGCTTGGAGAGAAGAATAAAGAGCAGCAGAGTCCAGGAAACACTGTGGTGTTCTGTGGCTTGGGAGCGGCACTCCTCCTGCCAGCCTGGGCCCCGGCCCTTGGCTCCCTGAAGCGAGAAGCCAGCGTCCCTCCTTGGCATGAGGCTCCTCTTGGCCATGGGGACCCACCATCCCACTAGCATGGCCGCCCCCACACCCCCACCCCGGGTCCTGCACCATGCTCTAAGATCTGAAGGCTGCAGATCCCCAGCCACTGGTCTCTGAGCACTGGCTCTGGGGGTCTGCCCCCCATCCCCAATCCGAAATGGGCTCAGAGGCTCAGCCCCACGTGACACAGTGAGGTCAGATTCCAGTGTCTGTTCAGAGCCAGGAGGGCAGGAAGAAGCCCCAGGGCTCTGGAATGGGCCAGGCCTTCCCCCAGGGCTCTGAGGCCAGATCTTCCCAGTTCCCAGTTACCAGGGCAGACCATCACAGGCCCTCCAGTTTCCTCCCCGCCTTCATTGTGACCCCAACCACCCACCCGATTATGACCCATCCCTCTCCCCCTCCCGCACCAGAGAAGTCTGGCTCCTAGTGAGTATGTGGGGGCCAGGGGGCCCAGTTAGTCCTGGGACCCCCAGCCATGGGTGAGCGAGCCCACCACGGAGCCCAAGTGTGCTCTGGCACCAACCCCAGGAAGTGCCAGGACCTAGGAGACTCAATTCTTCTGATTCTGGGCAGCTTCATCTTGCTCAACGTGGGGATCAATGTGGTGACTCTGGTCAGGGCAGTGGCCGGGCAACAGGGTTGGGGGCGCCCCGGGATCTGGAAGGGGCTGAGGTGGGAGGGCTGCTGGGATGTGGCTGAACAGGCAGCTTTGGGGCTCACCCCACTCCTGGGCTCCCCCTTCCCCTGCTTCTCTCAGCTCTGGAGGCACCTGAAGAGCTCCTTGCGGATTCTTTTCCATCATTTCTTCCCCAAAGGTGAGCGGGCCCCACCCTCCAGGGCCTCAAGGGGGGTGTGGAACCTGTCCCCTTTTCCCCCGGCCCTCAGGAACCCAGGCCTGGTCCCGTCCCGCCTTTCCCGGCAGACAAGCAACCCAGCTGCGTAGGCAGCCATCCCATGTGTGTGCGCTGCTCCATGGATACCAAGAACATGTGCTCGGGGGTCTCCTCTCGCTTCCACCGCCGCCCGGGCTTCCTGCATGGGCACCCTAACCACCTTGACTCCTGGGTACCAGACATGAATGAAGAGAAGGCTTCTGGGTGCTGCTGGATGCCGCCTCAGTGTGGACATGCTGGGGCTCCCCTGGGCCCTCCCTGGGGACTGTGGAAGGAGGGGGCGATGGCAGCAGGGGAGGCCCCTCAGGTCCCAGTTTTAAAGGCCCGGACCCCCTTTATTTCCAGGCACGAGGCACCTTCCCATTTACCCAAGATGAGCAAGCTGGATATGGCCCCTCTCCTTTTGCCCCACAAGAGCAAGACCAAGACCCCAGACCACGCCCCAGAGCATGTCCTGGCCCAGACCCAGAACAGCTCCCCGGTCCACACCCCTGAGCACACCACCACCCACACCCAGACCTGCTCCCTGGCCCAAACGCCTGAGCACACCACCCTCAAGACTCAGACCTGCTCCCTGGCCCACACCCCTGAGCACACCACCACCCACACCCAGACCTGCTCCCCACCCCACACTCCCCAGCACACTAAGCCCCAGGCCCAGATCCGCTCCTCAGCCCATCGCCATGAGCACACCACCCCCCAGGCCCAGGCCCAGGCCCAGGCCCAGGCCCAGACCTCCTCCCTAGCCCATGTCCCTGAGCACACCACCCTTCAGGCCCAGACCTGCTCCCCAGCTCACGCCCCTGAGCACAAGCTCCCTCAGGCACAGATGCACTCCCCAGCCCAAGCCCCCAAGTACAACCCTCTCCAGGCCCAGACCTGTTCCCCAGAGCACACCACCCCCCAAGCCCAGACCCACTCCCCAGCCCATGCCACTGAGCACATCCCCGCCAAGGTCCACGTCCCTGATCTTACCTCAGTCCAGGCACATACCCACTCCCCAAGCTTCACCCCTGAGCACACTCAGCAGCACACTCCTGCCCAGACCCACAGCCCTGAGCACACATCAGCCCATCCCCTGGGTCACAGCCCTGAGCATGTAATAGCCCATGCCCCAGCCTGCACTCTGTCCCATGCTCATCTAACCTATATCCATGCCCCTCACACTCTGGCCCCTGCTCCCACATCTGCCCCAGCCCTTCCTTCAATGTCTACCCCTGCCAGGATTCCTGCCCCAGCTCCTGCCCCAGCCCCTGCCCCACCTCCTGCCCCAGCTTCGGTCATGACCCTGACTACCACTCATGTCCCAGTTCCCATCTCTGCCACCACCCATACCCCCATCATAACTCCTATTCCCTCTACCCTGACTGCCTTCAGCCAAGGCCTCTCCACTGGCCATGTGGTCTACAATGCCCGTAGGGGCAAGCGGAACTTGTGCCATGTGTGCCCTCCCCAAAACTCTGGGTATTCCAGAAAGGACGGAGGCACCCTCCCCAGGCCCCAAGAGGGGCAGGGTCTGTGTGGCTCTGATACAGTTGAGCCAATGTCAAAACATCATAGTGGGGACAGTGCCAAGCCCTCCACAGGCTCCGTACTGGGTTACCTAGAGTTGGGGAATGTGGAATGGAAGATCTCAAATGATGCCAAAGACAAGTTCTTACAGCCCAAGACCTTCCCTTATTTCAGCTTCCATCCTTGCAGTTCTGAGAGGAGAAACACAGACTCTGAGACCCCAGTCTACCCCAAATTCCTGGTCTCCTCCAAGGATGCCACACCTTCTCAACCTTGCTTTCATTCTCCAACCAATACCCAGAGCTCACTGAGCGCCATTCCTCCACCTTGCACTTTGTCTCTGCCTCTCTTGTCTCCCAGGTCCTTTGTCTTTCATCAACCCTCCGGCCACCAGAAGCCCTCCACCTCAGTGCAGACCCCTGCCTTTCCCCCGACCTCCACATCTTCTCAAACTGTCCCCTCTTCCCAGTTCCCCATCCCTCCTCAGTTCTCCAAGACTTTCCAACCCCCGATCCAACCCCAAACCCCTGAACATCAGGAGAGTCTAGGCCTCAACCAAGATTCTGGCCTCCAAAGGACTTCATGCCCTTCAAAGGACTTGAGAGTTGCCAGAAACCCAGGCCTTACCCCAAGTCCAGGCTTCTGTAAGAACCCAGGCCTTGTTCAAGATCCAGGTCTAAACAAGCCCCCAGGCCTTACTCAAGACCCTTCCCAAGACTCTGGACTTCATAAGAATCTGGTCATTACCCAAGATTCTGGCCCCCAAAAGAGCCTAGGTCCTACACAAGATTCAGCTATCTTTAGGAGCCCGTGTCCTACCCAACCTTCTGGCCTCCACAGGAACATACCATTTCCCCAAACTTCTGACATTCAGAGGAGCTCAGGCATTATGCAAAACTCTGGAGTCTATAGGAATCTACAACAAAACCAAGAGGCTATACTCTATAAAAGTCAAGATCTCTCCCAAACAAGTGGCCTCCATAATAGCCCAGGCCATTCTCAAGATTCTGGAGGTTATAAGAGTACAGGTAATGTCCATGAGCCGGGAGTCTCTAGGAGTCTAGGCCTTTCCCAAAATTCTTGCCCACAGAAGAGCCCAAACCTTGCCCAAGACTGTGGAGTCAACAGGAGCCCAGGTTTGATTCAAACCTCTGGTCTCCATAAGGGCTCAGGCCTTACCCAAGACTCAGGAGACTATAAGAATTCAGGCCTCCTCCAAGAATCTGGAGTCCACAGGGGCCTAGGCCTTATTCAAGAGTCTGATCTCCATAAGAATCCAAACTTTGCATCAGCCACTCAAGTCGAAAGGAGATGTGGCCATACACAAGACGTTGGAATTTACAGGAGCCCAGAATATACCCAAGACCCAAACTTCCATAACTACCCAGGAATGAATCAAGATCCTGGCCCTCAGAAGGGCTCAGCCCTTACCCAAGACCATCGCCTCCCCGAGACTCAAGGCCCTATTGGGGAATCAGGCCACCACAAGGATTCATGCCTCATCCCGAATCCCAGCCACCACAGGAACCCAGGCCTTGTTCTAGGTACTGACTCAGTCCAAGTCTTGGGTCAACCTCAGAACCCAAAGTCAACATTGAGCCTGATGAAGTCATTTGTACCTGAGGAGCCCCCTCGGAAGGAGGATGTGGAACAGCACCTCCCCTGGACTTCTGTCCCCAGTAGTCAGAACTCCAGCTCTACTAAGCCTCAGGTGATGATCTACAATGACCTGCAAACCTTCTCCGAGGTACCTGTGCTGATAGAGCTACAGCCGTCCTCCCCGCGAGCAGGTAGCCAAGACTGGGTATACCGTCCTGTGGATATAGTTTCCTCAGCCTGCCAGAACTATCGCCAGATGTCAGTGCCTCCGAAAATCAGCTGGAAGCCCTACTGCCCTGGGTCAGGCACCCGGGTAGGGCATGTGGTCTTTGATGCCCGCCAGAGACAGTTCAGGGTGGGCAGGGACAAGTGTGAAGCTCTGTCTCCCAGGCACATGCGCCAAGAGGCATCCAGCAACTTACCGGAGACCATCAAGGAGTGGGGGTATCAGTGTGTGATGCGGAACTTGGAAAAAGAGGGGACAAAGGTGCATCCGGAATAAAGAGTCAAGAGAAGTGTTCTGTGGTTGTTTTGAGGACCCCATGCACCCCAGCCCTATTCCTAATGCTGGCCACCCACAGGGCCTGATGGGGACTCATACTAGCCCTACCCCTGCTGCTCTTGCATTGCTGCTTGGTGAAACCCATCATCCCCAAGGCCTACTGCTGCGTTGCCCAATATAGTAGCCACTAGCCAAATATGGTTGTTAACATGGAAATTAAATTAAATATAATGTAGGGGCACCAGGCTGGCTCAGTCGGTAGAACAGGTGACTCTTGATCTCAGAGTTGTGAGTTCAAGTCCCACATTGGGCATGGAGCCTACTTTGAAAAAGAAGAAAAAAAAATTTTTTAAGATTTTTTTATTCATGAGACACACATAGAGAGAGGCAGAGACACAGGCAGTGGGAGAACAGGCTCCCTGTGGGGAGCATGATGCGGGACTTGGTACCAGGGTCCTGGGATCACACCCCGAGCCAAAGGCAGATGCTCAACCACTGAGCAACCCAGGTGCCCCCCGAAAAAAGGAAATTTAAAATTCTGTTCCTCAGTCTCATTATCTACATGTGAAGTCTTCAATAGCCATGTGTGGCTACCATATTGGACGGCACACATTAAGGACACTTCCACCATCGCAGAAAATCCTATTGGACAGCAACGCTTTAGAGTTTAGAGAAACTTTCCTTTTTCTTGTCACTCAAACCCAGCACCTTCAAAACTCCCACAGAACCCAGGGTGTGTGTGCATGAGGGACCACCCTCTGGGGAGGAGGGAAGATGCAGGGATGCCCCAGACTGTGAGAATGAGCCCAACCTTCAGTTCTCCCCATCTGGTCTCTTGTGTCACAACCAGGTATATGGAAACCTGCCTCCTCAGTTCCGGGCTGTGTTTTGGGGCTGGAAGTTGCCGAGGGAAAATAGCTTTCTTCGACAGTGACTAGAAACCCCTGAGATCAGGGCTTTCCAAATTGAGCTCTGGATTCTGGGAGTCCCTTCCTTCGCAGTCCTTTGCCATGGACTTAGGCCTGTCTCGCTTTGGAAGTAGGGAAGGGGTGTGGGAAGGGATTGTGAGACATCCTGGTCTAGCAGTGGATGGGTCTGATCTGTGAGCCTCCCTGATTTCCTATGGTTCCATCTTCTCAGTCTGGCTCCTAGTCTCATCCCGAACTAAAGCTGTGTCCCAGACAGCAGTGATCACTGAAAGCAATGTCCTTCTCCTAATCATGTTCCTTTCACCTGAACCTGATTTTCAGTCCTGATAACTCTTCTGTGTCCATGCATGAGCTGGCAGATCCCAAAGTGTGTCCCTGCCAGCGCTTGTGTGTCTGACGTGGGCATCACCAAGATGTATGCCCCTTCCCTGAGGCAGAGGTTTATTCTTGGGTCACCACCTACTAGACGGTGCCTGACACGGACTCCAAAGAGATGCCTCCCCGCCTAGCTGGGAGCCCCTTTCCAATGCCTCTCTGTCTCGGCTCTACCATATGCAACCTTTGCAGGCTGCAGTGTCACCTCTAAAATGAAGTTAATGATGGCATGGCCGAACCCTCTCCTAGATCTAAATGACCGGGGCTCTTCTACTCACACGAGATGCGGAGGCCCCTAATTATGTCTCCCATTATTAGTTGCTATTCAGATCCATCTTGTTCCAACCCCGCAGAATGTCTGCGCGGGGCTGACCTGGGCATGACAGCCAGAGAACAGGCGATCTCCATAGAAACTACAACTTCCATCAGGCACTACTTCAGCGGAACAGGAAAGGAGGCGGAGGCGTGGCCTGAAAGCCCCGGCAGCTCGGAAGACAAACTACAACCCCCAGGACAGCGCGAGATCTCAGCGGGGCGGAGAGGGCCCGGGCTCCGGCGGGAGGCGGGGCGGGTCCGGAACCACCCCCGGGCGCCAGAAAGGGGCGTGACCGCAACTTGGGGGCGTGGCCTTTGGGCTACAGGAAGAAGTTACCTGTTGAATCGTTCGGTCCGTTCCCTTCCCAGCCCTTGCAGCTATCCCGAAGAGGGCAGCCGCAGACCACAAGCCTCTTCCGAAGAAGAGGTAAGGGAAGGGAGACGAGGGGCGGCGGCGGAGACTGGCTCTCACGTCCCGTAGGAAGGGCCCAACAGCTACACCTGCTGAGTCAGGTGAGCCGCTCCTTGGGGGCGGGGACCAGCATTTGAGTAAAAGGCGACGACGAAGGAAGCATTTATTTGTTCGTTTTCAAGACTATTCACAGCCCTTCAGCTGCAGACCCACTGACGAACTGTGCCTGGGGCACTCTCGCGGCCTCGGGAAGAGAGGAACGCCGGCTATCTTTTAGCAGCAGAGGAACGGCCGTCTAAGCGTCTCTCCCCCCCCCACCCCGCCCCGTCCGTGGTCCCCCTAGCCCCCAAACGATTGAACCACATGGCTTCCGCGGTCTGGGGCAGTGCGCCCTGGTGGGGGCCGCCGCCCCCAGCCCCAGCCCGGCCGCTCACGGACATAGACTTCTGCTCCGGGGCGCAGCTGCAGGAACTCACCCAGCTGATCCAGGAGCTGGGTGTGCAGGAAAGCTGGAGTGACGCGCCCAAGCCGGGGCCAGACCTCCTCCGGGCCAAGGACTTTGTCTTCTCTTTGCTCGGTGAGTAACTCTCCCTGCCTTCGGGAGCTCGCAGCTTTCAGCCCCTCCCCACCCCGCCCGGGCTTTGAGTCACACCTTCCCGAACCCGTCTTATCCTGTAGGTCTCGTTCACCGTCGGGACCCGCGCTTTCCTCCCCAAGCAGAGCTCTTGCTGCTTCGTGGTGGTATTCGCGAGGGCTCCCTGGATCTGGGACTTGCACCCCTAGGCCCCTACATCCGGGGGCCTCATTACGATGCCGGCTTTACACTATTAGTGCCCGTGTTTTCGCTAGACGGCACTGGGCAGGAGCTGCAACTGGACGCAGAGTCCTGTTTCGGGCGGCTACGCCTCCCAGAGCAGATACGGGGAACCTCAGTCCGCGAGGCTTGGCAGGACTGCCTGGGACCCCCAGCCCCAGGAGGACGTGATTCAGTCCACCGAACCCAAAGCGAAGAAAGTCCCAAGGACCGGCAAAGCCCGGTAGACCAGCCCCACGATGGCACTGAGCCTGAGCCAACCGTGTCTTTGGATAAATCATCTGGACCAGAGGGACAAGACGTAATCGATCTGGAGCTTTCCACCCCACTGAAAACCCTGAATGGTGACCTCAGGAAAGCAGCCGTCGTCAGCCCCATCCCCTGGCCCTCGGAGCGTTGGGAGGCGTGGCCCACCCTCTGCCCCGCCCAGGTGGCTGCGTGGTTCTTCGCTTCACTGGCCGCGGTCGCAGAGTCCCTGATCCCGGTCCCGGGAGCCCCACGTCTGGTCCACGCAGCGCGCCACGCGGGGTTCACCACCGTCCTCCTGGCGACGCCGGGGCCCCCGCGCCACCTCCTGCTCTTCGACCTAATTCCCGTAGTGTCCGTGGCCGGCTGGCCCGAGGGAGCCCGGAGCCACTCGTGGGCCGGGCCGCTGGCCTCCGAGTCGGCATCCTTCTACCTGGTGCCGGGCGGCCACACCGAGCCGCCGGGCGCCTGCGGCTGGCAGCTCTGCTTCGCCCGCCAGGAGCTGGCGCTCAAGGCGCGCATCCCTGCTCCGCTGCTGCAGGCGCACGCGGCGGCCCAGGCGCTGCTGCGCCCGCTGGTGGCCGGGACCCGGGCCGCGGCGCCCTACCTCCTGCGGACGCTGCTCTACTGGGCGTGCGAGCGGCTGCCCGCGCTCTATCTCGCGCGGCCCGAGAACGCGGGCGCCTGCTGCCTCGGGCTGCTGGATGAACTGGGCCGTGTGCTCGAGGCCGGGACACTGCCCCACTATTTTCTGAGCAGCCGAAAGCTCCGCGCGGGGGACGGCGCTGCCGCGCTGCTCGGGGCGTTGGCCCGGCTCCGCGGGGACCCTGTCGGGGCCCTGCGCGCCGCGGTGGAGGAGGCTAAGGCTGCACGCAAGGGGGGCGGCTTGGCCGGCGTGGGAGGAGGGGCCCATTAAAGACGCTGCTCCTACCCGCATGGACAAGTGCTTCTGTTGGCCAGCGGGATGTGGGGGGGGGCTGCTAGCCCCTCGCCGAGGTCACGCGCTGAGCACAGCCCGTAAGGCCTCCTCGGGGCTTCTCCCCATCCTCCTGCCCCGTTCCTGGCCCAGGTCGTCCCATTTCTGGCATCTCTACTCAGATCTGCGGCCAGCAGACCTCCCAGCCTGGCGCATCCTCTGGCAACCATCTTCCCCAATTTTTCTGGTCTTTTCTCTTAGGAGTCAATTGGGAAGGGGTGGGGGTGTATATTTGCTGACAAGACGCAAAAGGAAGGTGTGGAGACCCGGGACTGATCAATCTGGCTCACGCAAAATCGGAGATTGAGAGGGCCGGATTGCGCCCAGGGCTGGCTCTCACCACCACCCTCGCCTACTCCGTTATTACCCGGTTTCCCTCATTCGTTTCTGCCCTCCCAAGCCGGGCAGGAGGGACCCTCTCTCCATTCTCCCAGCGTCCGCCATTCCATCTATCCGAAGCCCAACCTCCCCTCCCATCTAGGGCTCCGTTCAGTGGAGTCACCTCCTTGTCTCCTCCTCTGAACCCCCAAGACGGGCGGCCTTGCCTCGGCTCCACCCGCCTCCGAGACCGTCCCCACTCCCGGCCTCCGAGGAACCCTGGGGTTCCGCCCGCCCGCCCGGCTGCACTCCCCTTTTCCCGGCGTCTCCGCCCCCTGCCCCGCCCCCGGGCCGGCTCTCGGAGGAGGGGGAGCTGCTGTTGCCGCCGCCTCCTCAGCTCCTCACTGCCGCTGCCGCTGCCGCTGCCGCCGCTTGGTCCAGCCGCCCGGCCCAGTGCTCTGACTTCGCCGGACCCGGGCGCTCTGCGGAGACATCCTTCCTCCTTCCTGGGGGTCCGGGGCGCCTAGTCCGGCGTTGGGGGAAGCTCGGCTGGTGAGGGACAGGGAGGGAGGAGCCTGGAACAGAAGCCAGCGCCACCCGTCGCCGGATCAACGAGACAGGACAGGTCGAGGGGCGTCGGGGAAGGAAGAGGGGGTGCTCTAGGCTGTCCAGGGGAAGATGAGAAGCCCTGTCGCAGAAAGCTCTGATGCACTCTGACTCGTAGGGGGCCTGTTCACATTCGGGAACTGGTAATAACGTGGGTGCACTCCTCTGGGAGGGGGCGTGGGATCTAAACAGCACCAGCTGTCCCCGAGGAAATTAAGGGGCAATCAGGGAAAAAAAAAAAAAAAAAAAACCGGATGCTCCTTATTTCGAGGTGACAGAGGCCCTCCAGACAACCACCTGGTGTATCCACTGGGAAGGGTGGATTTGGAGGTGACTTCAAAAGGAGTGGAGGGTAACAAGGTGAGGAAAGGGGATCAGCAGCTGTACCATGTGCCACTAGAAATGGGGGTGACTTGGTGAAAACAGGGTATTGTCCAGAGACAGGGCCCAGGAACCCCTAGTCGCTGAACGGGGACAGCCTGGGTTTTCCCAGACATAGTTTTGGGGGACTTAACTGGAAAAAAAGTGGAGGATCCTTTCCATTTAGAGGGTGGCAAAGGCACGAAGGTTGGGTCCCTCCCTCACATTGACAGTGCCCCAGTAGGGATGGGGTTGAGCTAATATATTCAAAGCTAAGGACTTGAACCCTTTAGATTATAGGAGTGGATTTTGGCAGTGCAGGTCCCCAAAATAGGGTGGAAAGGTGACTGGGGGTAGTGGAACCACATCTTGGGAATTTTGAGGGTCTTCAGGTTGGCCTAAGGGATCTGGGGACGGGGAAGGACAGAACAGGAGAGGGAGTAGTTTTCGGTAGGGGCCAAAAGTCGAGGGTGGGGTCGACAGAGATTTACAGGCTGCTGGGTAGAGTGGAGCTAGAACGGGGCCCAAGGGTGGGAGCCAGCGGCTGGAGGGTGGGGAGGCCTGGGGCTTATCCTCGGGTCCTGTGAGTGAGGCGGTGAGTTGGGACCTCAGCGTCAAGAGCATGCCCTGGTGAGCGGGCTTCTCTTTGAGGAGCCCAGCGCGCTCCGGGCGCCTGCCAGTTTGGGGGTGTCTCCTCCCGGGGCGCCATGGCGGCTCTGGCCAGTAGCCTGATCCGGCAGAAGCGGGAGGTCCGCGAGCCGGGGGGCAGCCGGCCGGTGTCGGCGCAGCGGCGCGTGTGTCCCCGCGGCACCAAGTCCCTTTGCCAGAAGCAGCTCCTCATCCTGCTGTCCAAGGTGCGACTGTGCGGGGGGCGGCCCGCGCGGCCGGACCGCGGCCCTGGTGAGTGGCTGGAGCGGGGTCCCCGGGCCTGGGGTCTCTCCGCCTGGGAGGTTGAGGCCAGGGACTCCGAAGGATGGGGCCCGACTGAGGGGGTGGTCCCCGAAAGTCAAGGAGGGTGGGCCGGGACCACACAGTATCTGCCACACCGTGCCTCAGTTTCCCTTCTCTTTTGCCCATAACCCCGAGTCTCCTTGCTGTCGAAGACAAGGGGAAAGCTTTGAGGGGCTAGGTCCGGGCTCCCGAGCCTCGCGGCCCCGGCTCGCCCCCCCACCCAACGCAGGAGTCCCCACCCCCACCGTCCGCTGCCTACGTGCCGGCTCTCGCGATTCTTTCAAAGCCGAGTGGAGGGGCCTGGGGGTTCCGGACGCCTGGGTCACCCCGAGTGTTTCTGCAGCTCCGGCAGCCCCGCCCCCGCCCCGGTTCTCCCGCTCCTCCACGCCTTGGCTCCGTTCCTTCTGGCCGTGCCCGCCTGGCTGGGCGCCAATCTCCCCAGCTCTCCCCCGGGTGTCCTTGCAGCCACCTCGCCAGCCCGCCCCTCCGAGCGCCCTCCTCGGTGACCTGCGCTCTAAGAGGGAAGCCGGCCATACTCCCAGAACCCACCCTCTCCCGGCGACTCCGAAACCCGCTCGCACACGCTCGGGTAACCCTCCGCCGTGAGGAACTCAGACCCTGCACGGGCCGAGAGACCCGCTCGGAGACTGGGGGGTCGTACCACCTGCGAGGGGGTACGAGGAAGTCGGCCGGGAGTCAGCAGCAGGGGAGGAGAGTTGTGAGGGTTGGCGCGTGGTCCCCGTCCAGGCACGGGCGGCGGGAGTCCCTCTGGCCCGGCTCCCGCCCGCGGCCGGTTCCCCGAGGGGTAGCCCCCTCGTGCCCTCCTCCCCCCGCCGCCGGCCCTCCGAGGTGGTACGGTCCGCAGCCCACCTTCGGAGCCGGCCCCGGCCCCGGCCCCCACGTGACTGCGCCCGCCTCACTAGCTCCCCGGCCCCCTTCCCCCATTCCCCCTCAGTGCAGCGGAGCGTCCCCCACCTCCGGCGGGTTACATGGCTGCAGGGGAGGGGCCGAGCCTCGCGGAGGGCCGGGCCCCCGCGAGCCCGCAGACTGACAGACAGACAGATGGGTCAGTGTCAGACAGGCCGGCACTGGGCCAAGGCAAGGCCCGTGCCAAGCGAGCGGCAGCCGCAGCAGCAGGTGCTGAGTCAGCGTCGGGCCCGCTCCCATCCCCACTTCTGAGGGGGCGCCCCCCTCCCCTCCGCCCCTCCGCCCCAGTCACTAGCCCCTGTCCCTTCTGCGGTCCTGCCCACTTCCCTCCATCCTTTGCTTCCTGGTGGCTCTCTCCCCTTCCTCTCCCCTCCTTTCCCCTCCCCCACTACTGGTGGAGCAGTGGAGTAGGAATTAAGCTATTTAAATAAATTTCAATAAATTAAACTGAAAGCTGAGGGTTAGAGGAAGCGGCAAGGACCCACACCCGGGCTTCCTCCGCAGGCAGAGAGAGGTGGAGGAGAGCCTGCTTAGAGAGTCAGAGAGCTGGGGGCCTGGGACCCTTGGCTTCCCCTCGCGTTCTCCCTTCTTTCTTTCCTCTGATCCCGCCAAGTGTAGGAATGTTTCTGGGGAACAGAGATGTCATATTCAAAGATGAATCTCTCTCTCTCTCTCTCTCCAGAGCCTCAGCTCAAAGGCATTGTCACCAAACTGTTCTGCCGCCAGGGCTTCTACCTCCAGGCAAATCCTGATGGAAGCATCCAGGGCACCCCAGAGGACACCAGCTCCTTTAGTGAGAGGGGAACCCTGCTGCTGGGTGGGAAGGGACACAGAGTGGGGCTAGGAAGGGGCCGTCCTGTTCCCGCTTCAGGTGTTTTCTCTGGCTCTTTGCCCCCTAAGGGAAACCTTAGAACTGGGCTGTGGGGAGCCTGGGGCTGGGGGTCTGAGGCCCCAGGGCTTGATGCTGCCTCTCTCCACCCCCAGCCCACTTCAACTTGATCCCCGTGGGGCTCCGTGTGGTCACCATCCAGAGTGCCAAGCTGGGTCACTACATGGCCATGAATGCAGAGGGGCTGCTCTATAGCTCGGTGAGACAATGAAGTTGAGTGGCCTGGGGTTTGCTCCACCACCACCACCCTGATCTGGTTTCTAACCCTCCATGGGGTAGGGGGGGTGACCACACTCTCCCCCATGCTCCCTTTCTCCTAGTTTCTGCGTGGCGTGAGAAGTGGGCCCTCCCAGCCCAAAATGTATTGATTCTGTCCTGGCTCATTCTTCCCAGGGCTCCCTTCTGTCCAGTGATGTGTCTTTTTGTCTGTGTGTGCCTCTCTGGGTCTTTGTCTCCCCAGCCACATTTCACAGCTGAGTGTCGCTTTAAGGAATGCGTCTTTGAGAATTACTATGTCCTGTACGCCTCTGCTCTCTATCGCCAGCGCCGCTCTGGCCGGGCCTGGTACCTGGGCCTGGACAAGGAGGGCCGAGTCATGAAGGGAAATCGAGTCAAGAAGACCAAGGCCGCCGCCCACTTTGTGCCCAAGCTCCTGGAGGGTGAGTATGGACTCCAGAGAAGGTGGGCCACATGGGAGGGTGCTGACCTAGATGTGGTCATTGAGCAGACACACAAGTCAGAGGCCACAGGCGTTAACAGAGGACACCTGTTGATCCTTCCCTGGTTCACAAGCACGAAGCTTGTGTGTATGTTCATGCTGCTGTATATGTTCATACCTTGTCACAACCTTGGTATATTGCTTCTCTTATGGTGGTGGGGGGGACACCTGTTATGAGAAGTCAAGCTAAGAAGACTTTGGCCTTTGAGGGTTTGGGGAGCCCTCCTGTGGGTTGAGGTTCACAGAGGATGGGGGGAGGAGAAGGGCTCCCTTTCTGAGCCTCTGATTCCTTCTCGATCTCTCTGTGCCTAATTCTCCTTCCTGCTCCTCTCTCTTCCCTTTACAGTGGCCATGTACCGGGAGCCTTCTCTCCACAGTGTCCCTGAGACCTCACCTCCCAGTCCCCCTGCCCCCTAAAATGTAGTCTGTGGACTGGAGGCTCCCTGCACTTGCACTGAGCTAGCCACCACCACAGCCTGTCTCCAGCCCTGCTCCCAGCCCTGCCCTCAGCCCTGCCACCACCACCCATGCCCTGAGCAGCCAGGCCCCAGCAGATGTTCTATCCTGCAGGAGCCAAGGGGCTGGCTGTGACCCCTCGCCTCTTCCAGGCTTCAGCTCCTGGGATTTCAGAGAGGGGGATGTCCGAAAATGGTCCTGGCCAATCACTTCTTTCCTTCCACACTCACAGCCCCCCACAAAAGCCTTTTCCTGAGAAGGCGCTGGGGGGTTCCCAAACTGACAGAAAGAACCAGGACACAAACACTCCCCACCCTGGGCTCAGCGCATCCCGGGAGCACTATGCCCTTTTCATTGCCACTGAGCCATAGATTTATAGCCCTACAAGAGCTCAGGATTAATTTCCTTTTTGCCCCACTCCACCTTCTGCCTTGTTCTGGAGAGATTCTGGAACACCAGGCATCCTAGCCAGGGCCCTTTTTGCACTAAGGCTCTGTGCTGGGATGCTGGCATGCTGCCAGGCTCTGCTCTGGATCCATTAGGCTTCTGTCCTTGACCCAGCTGGACCCCCGGTTTCCAAGTAGAGAGAGGCTGGATTTGAGCCCTGTCCAGCTGCTGGCCTTGGCCTGAACTAGGACCAGTCTCAGATCACCACAGTTTTAACTTTCTTATCCCAAAGACACCCAATTCTAGAGCACAGTGTTCTAGACACATACAGAGCCATACTTCCTTCTGAATCAGCTCTAGGACATAGACCACGACTCTCAGCCCTTCCCTCCAGGATGGAACTTGGGCTTCTATAGCCGTATCAATGCTCATATAGAGGGGATCCCTGGGTGGCTCAGCGGTTTCGTGCCTGCCTTTGGCCCAGGGCGCGATCCTGGAGTCCTGGGATCGAGTCCTGCGTCAGGCTCCTGGCATGGAGCCTGCTTCTCCCTCTGCCTCTCTCTCTCTCTCTCTCTCTCTCTTTCTCTCTATGTCTATCACAAATAAATAAAAATAAATCTTAAAAAAAAATGCCCATATAGAGTGAGCTCCAGACCCACCTTCCTACCTTCTCTAGTAATACCTGTGAAAGATGAGCTCTGGAAAGAACCCAGTTCTGATTCATGGGGAGCTTTGTTGATGAATCAAGAAACACCTCTTGTTTTTCCTAGATTTTCTAAAAATTCGAGTCTTCCTATAGAATGCTAACCTTATTTTTACACGTAGTTTCTAGCTCCTCCAGCTCAGCTGGGGTCCTGCCAGGGAAACCGAGTCTGAAGGGGGGCAGAGGAGTCCGGGAAGAAATCCTTGGCTCATAGTAGAGAAGCTGGGAGGGCCAAGGGGCCCAAACTACGGCATGTTTTGGCTGTGCCTGGGTTGTAGGGACATGGACACTTAGCTACCTCCACAGGAATACCTTCTGGGTCCCTTCTAAAGCTGAGGTCTTTAAGGTAATGGATCTCAAATGAAATGAACAAACAGGGCACAGCCTTGACCCTCCCCCCCCCCCCGTGCGGAGACCCCAATTCAGCAATAAGTTTAACCCCTCTCCCATAGAAGTCAGGTCAAGGAGGGTGAGGGCCTCTTGGGCTCCAGACCTCATATATCCCCAGAGCTTCTAACTGAATAGAATTTGCTTTACCTTACAGCTATAACCTGAGCTAAGTTTTAGGTACCCAAAAGGGGCCTGACTAGATTTTTCTGAACAGCATGGAGAGCTAGGGGCAGGCCTGAAAAAGATCAGGAACCCACCAGTCAACTAGGAGGGAGACTGAGTGGCTTCCAGACCGGGGCAGGGTAGACAGGAGACCATAAAGGGAAGGGCTCAGGCTCCGAGGCAAGTCACTTTTCCTCAGGCTCTTTGTATTTCTGGCTTGTTGCAAGAGGGGTGCCTACTCCCCTCACCCACACAGACCCCTTAGGCCCCACCCCCTCTCCTGGCTTCGCTCCCAGGGGACGATGGGGTCTCCACTCCATGCTCTCTCCATTAAAGATGATTTATACAACTCAAATGTTATCTGTCATCTGTGGGTGTTGGGCATTGGCAGTTGCTTGGGGCGGGACCAAGTCCTAGGGGCGGGGCGGGGCGGGTGGGCTGGCGGCTGCCCCCCAACAACAGGTGCACATTCCTGGGCGCCTCGTCACTTCCCCCCTCCCCCCCGCGCTGGTGAATCGAGCGAACTCACTGAGCAACCAACCGGCCGAGCTATGACCGCAGGGGCGCTGCTGCTGCTGCTGGGGGCGTTGGGGGTGCCACTCGCCCCGGGTACGTCTGGGTCTCTCGGGGCGGGCGGCGGGGGGCAGTGACGGGCAGGGGTCATGGCCGGGTACGGTGGCTTTACTGGTTGCTCTTCTCCTCCAGGCGCCCGCGGCACGGAGGTGGAGGGTCGGCTCCGCGAGAAGCTTTTCTTGGGCTACGATAGCTCGGTGCGGCCGGCGCGGGAGGTGGGGGATAGCGTGGGGGTCAGTGTCGGCCTCAGCCTGGCGCAACTCATCAGCCTGGTGAGGGCGCGCGCGCGGGGGTTGAGCTCGGGCCCAAGGACCGGCGGGGGGCGTGGCGGGGGCGTGGCTGGGCCTGGGGCGGAGCCAGGCCGGGAGATGGACGGGCCGTTAGCAGGGTGGACGTCGGACCAATGGACGAGCCGTGGGCGTGGCTTCTGGACCGGCCGCGGGTGGAACCGGGGCTGCCGCCCTGGACTGGCTGGGGGGCGGGTCCCGGGTCGGGGTCGCAGGCTGGGGCGGAGCTTGCGGCCGCACCCGGTCGGGAAATAAAGGCGGGCGGAGATGCAGGGTTGGGTGATTTACGGGCTGTGGGTGGGGCCCGGGGCGGAGCCGGGCGGAGGGGGCGGCCTGGTTGTTGGATTGGTCGGCGGTGTAGACCGCCGGAAGTTTCTGAGATAGAGGTGGGGCTTACACCATGCAGCATCCAGGAGGCGGGGCTTGGAGCCAAGAAAGGGGGACTCAGAAAAAGAGGGATTTCCAGTGAGAGCTTGACCCGCGGAGCCCCTTCATTTCTTTCTATTCACATCCCCTCTACTCTTTTTAAACTTTTCCCTTCTAGAACGAGAAGGATGAGGAGATGAGCACAAAGGTGTACTTAGACCTGGTAAGCAGACCCCCGCGGGGTGGGAAAGGGCGTCCCGCTGCCTTTACAATTTCCTTCAATGTCCGCCTCAGTAAGAGTATTTTCTTGCACCAGGACCTCGGAAAATATAAGAGAAACAGAAACAATACCTATCTTTACTATGAGAGTTGCATCCCATGCTTTTCTTATTCTACTTTAACACTTTTGGGGGACCACTAATTTGATTCCCTGCCCACTAAAAGGTCACGAACTGCAGTTTGAAAAACACCGTTTTCGTGGCTAACTAGTGCACCCTCGTTTTTAGACCCAAAATTTGGGGCCCAGCTCGAGGGAAGGGGAAATTAGCTGATGGGATCCCAACGAGTAAACGTGCAGCCGGGATCAGAACTCCGACTTCCAGAACCACAGCCCAAGCCTGCCGGCTCCCCTCCTTTGTACTCCCTCCCCAGCTCCCTCTGGACATCCCACGTCCCCTCCCAGGCTCCAGCCTGGACAGCCCCTCAGCCTCTGCTTCCACAGGAGTGGACTGACTACAGGCTGAGCTGGGACCCTGCAGAGTACCAGGGTATCGATTCACTCCGTATCACAGCTGGATCCGTGTGGCTTCCAGACGTGGTGCTCCTGAACAAGTAGGGTCTTCCGCGAGACTGGGGGAGTGGGCGGGGTCTCCAGGGGGAGGGTCCGGGTCCAGGCCGAGCCCATTCCTCACCCGCAGCAACGACGGCAATTTCGACGTTGCTCTGGACTTGAACGTCGTGGTGTCCTCCGATGGCTCCGTGCGCTGGCAGCCTCCAGGCCTCTACCGTAGCAGCTGCAGCATCCAGGTGCCCCGGGGGCTCCCCCTGGGAACCCTGCCTCTCCTGAAACACTGACTCCGCAGTAACCCCATAAGCCTCCCATCGCTCCCGCCCTCCTGATTTTGCGTGATTTCATCTTCTCTGTCCACTGTCAATGACATGCAGTGTTTCTCAGCGACCCCGTTTCCATTGCCTGTGGGCTCCCCTAATTCCTCTGACCCTACTTCCCTGTGACCTGCCTACTGACCTCCCAAAGCCCCCAGCCGTGAACAGCTCTCTGGCAGCTCTGGTGACTCCCCGCTCTATCCAGGTCACCTACTTCCCCTTCGACTGGCAGAACTGCACCATGGTGTTCAGCTCCTACAGCTATGACAGCTCAGAGGTCAGCCTGCACACCAGCTTGGGTCCTGACAGGCAGGAGCTGCAGGAAGTGCACATTCATGAAGGGACCTTCATTGGTGAGTGGCTGTGGCTCCCACGTCCATGGGCTTTATGATGTCCAGTTTCTAACAGGCTGACAAATATCCTCCTTCAGCAATGCCCAGGACAACCCTGTGGGGTGGGCAAGATGAGTGAGAATCTACATTTTGCAGATATGGAAATGGAGATGTGGGGTGCTTGGGTGGCTCAGCGGTTGGGCGTCTGCCTTCAGTTCAGGGCGTGACCCCGGGGTCCCAGGATCGAGTCCCTCATTGGGTTCCCCTCAGGGAGCCTGCTTCTCCCTCTGCCTGTGTCTCTGCCTCTCTGTGTGTGTCTTTTGTGAATAAATCAAAAACATCTTAAAAAGGGAAAAAGAAATGGAGACTTGTTCAAGTTCACCAGATATGGGCTGCCCAGCCCAGTGTCCACAGGCTAACGCCTCATCACATCAGCCCCTCGGGTCAAGGATGTGCCAGAACAAAGCCAGATCTGGCAGGAGTAAGGACAGGTTTCACATGTGCGTCCCTGACTTCCCTCCTCCCCTCTGCTTCCTCGCAGAGAATGGCCAGTGGGAAATTATCCACAAGCCTTCCCGGCTAGTGCAGCCTCCGGTGGATCCTAGGCGGGGCGGGGAAGGACAGCGGCAAGAAGTCACCTTCTATCTCATCATCCGCAGGAAGCCTCTCTTCTACCTGGTCAACGTCATTGCCCCTTGCATCCTCATCACCCTCCTGGCCATCTTCGTCTTCTACCTGCCGCCAGATGCAGGTAAGGGAGGGAGGGGCCCCCAGCCCTGCCTTTTCACCGCTTGTACAGCTTCTTCCTCTCCACCCTGAATCCAGGCAAGGGTTTTGGCCAACGCAAGCCATCAAGGGTGGTGCTTCAGCCATCCTTCCCAGGTTTTCCCTTCAACCAGGGTCTCCTCCTAGGATCCAGGTTTCCCCTCCCACCTCAGGCTACTGCCCTCTTCTCTCCATCCCGGGAGCTCCTGAACTCTTCCCTTCAGAATCCTAAGATCTCATCCTTGGGACCAACAAACTCCTCGAGTTAGAACACCCTCCTTTTCCCCATTCCTGGTAGCCTCCCCACCCGCCTCCCCCATTTTTTCAGCCACCTGCTAGTCCCTTGGCCTCCTATCTTCCTTGGAAATAATAGCAACATTTTTCCAGGAGGCAGCATAATGTAGTCACAGAGTAACCTCGGGCAAATTCCTTCCTATGAGTCCCTACTTAATAGGATTATTTTGAGGATTAAATGAGTTTCTTAGAACTACACCTGGTACCAAGTAAGTTTTATATAAGTGTTGGTATTAGTTTTATTATGTGTGAGCACTTGTGATAAGTAGTACAGTTAACATGTTACATGCATTAACTCCTTTATTTCCTTTTTTAAGATTTATTTATTTTAGAGCTGAGGGGAGGGAGGGGCAGAGGGAGAGGGAGAGACTCTCAAGCAGACTCTGCATTGAGCACAGAGCCAGAAGCAGGGCTTGATCTCATGACCCAGAGACTGCGACCCCAGCCAAAACCAAAAGTCAGACCCTCAACTGACTGCGCCACCCAGGTGCCCCTATGTTAATTTAATTGTGATCTTTACAACAACTCTGTGAGGTGAGTACTGAATTGTCTTCCCACTTTACAGAGGAGGACAAAGAGGCTGAAAGAGTTTAAGTCATTTGCCCCATGTTAGTTAGAGACAGGTAGTGTCGCCATTCCAACCCTGGTTGGTGCCAGTCTGATTCAGAGACTGAAATCCTTAACTCTGGTATTTAAAGCTTGCTTTCCTCCTCTCTGGCACCAAGTTCTCTGTCTAGGGAGGGAAAGTGATCCAGCTCTAGAAAACACTTCCAAATGTAACTTCTACTTCCTCCCAGAGCAGGGCAAATCTTGGAACCCAATATTATAGGACTTAAGTAGAGCAGAGCATAAAAGTTTTTTTTTTTTTTTTTTAATTTCAATACCTTCCTTGAAGTTTGTGGTGCCTGTTGTATGCCACAGGAATAATCAGCCACCTGGCATATCCGTATATACCTTGTTTCATTTTTAGATCCTTCAGATTGCTATTTGGTTCCTAAAAAAAGCTTCAAGGTTGGTCTATTCATTCATGCAATGATGTTTGTTTAGCATCTGTAATGGGCTAGGCCCTGGGAAACATCAATGAGTCAAAGAGACAAAATCCTGGCCTTGCGGAGTTTACATTCTAGCGGGGAGACAGTCAATAAACAAATATATCTAGTTGATAGTATGTTAGAAGAGGACAAGTCCTAAGGAGGAAAATAAAGCAAGAAAAGTGGTTATAGAGAATTAGAATGGGGCTAAGGGTTACAATTTAAAATAGAAGTAAGGGGGTGCCTGGGTGGCTGAGTTGGTTTAGCGTCCAACTTTTTTTTTTTTTTTTTCTAGCGTCCAACTCTTGATTTCAGTTCAGTCGTGATCCCAGGGTTATGCAATCCATGACCAGCCGGGAGCCTGCTTAAGATTCACTTTCCCTCTACCACTGCCCCTTCCCTCTCATTAATTAATTAATTAATTAATTAATTAATTAATTAATTAATTAAAATAGAATAGTCAGGGGCATCTGGCTGGTTCAGTCCATAGAGCATATTACTCTTGTTCTAGGGGTTGTAATTTGAACTCCCATGTTAAGTGTAGAGATTACATAAAAATAAAATCTTAAAAAAAAAGTGGTCAGTGAATGCCTCAATAAAAAGGAAATATTTGATCAATATTTGAACAAAGAGGACACCTGGGTGACTCAGTCTATTGAGCATCTGCTTTTGGCTCTGGTCGTGATCTCAGGGTCCTGGGTTTGGGGGAGCCTGCTTCTCTCTCTCCCTCTGCTCCTCCCCCCTACTCATGCTTTCTCTCTCTCTCTCAAATAAATAAACAAACAAACAAATAATATATTTAAAATATTTATCATATATTTGAATAAAGAATTGAAGGGAGCATTGGCAGTTGCTTGGGGCGGGACCAAGTGAATGACCCTGGCAGACAGAAATCTGGGGGAATAATGTACCAGCTGGAGTTAACAGTGCATGCACTCACTGAGGGGGACCCTCACTGACCCTCAAGGGGGAGTGAGCCTCACATACTCAGGAAATAGCCAGGATAACTGAGTGATATAAGCAAGAGGAAAACAGTAGGAGATCAAGTCAGACAGATAATGGGGAAAGCCTTGTCAACCACACTGAGGATTTTGGCTTTTATGCTAAAGAACGTGAGAGGCCACTCCAAGGTTTTGAGAAGAGAAGTGATATGATCTAATTTACATTTTAGCAGGATCTATCTGGCTGCTCTGTTGAGAACAGGCAGCAGGAGGAAATATTATTAAGGTCTCCACTTTGCTTCATCCTAACTCAGATCTGAGGTGATGGCTGTTTGTATGAATATATTTTGAAGATAGAGCCAGTAGGGTTTGCTATGGATTGGATATGGGATGAGAGAGACAGAGAGAGGAGTGGAGAATGACTAACAGGATTTTGGCCTGAGTCCCAGGAAAGATGGATTTCTCATTCATGAAATGGGGGAGACAGTGGGAAGGGTTGGTGATCAGGGGATTAGGTTTGGGATGTGTTAATTTGAGATGTCTGTCTATTGGCTGTCCAAGCGGAGAGTTTAGATCAGCAGGTGGCTATAAATCTGGAGTTTAGGAGAACAAATCTGGCCTGGAGGTTTAATTGTAGGAATCATCTGCATGCAGTTGGCCCTTCCAGAAGCGTGTCCTTGAGTGGGCTGGAAACACGGTCACTGATTGTGCCACGAAAATTGCCTTCTGGCAAAGTCTAATGTTTCCACCTTCTTCTCTGCCCTGCAAGGAGAAAAGATGGGGCTCTCCATCTTTGCCCTGCTCACCCTCACTGTGTTCCTGTTGCTGCTGGCAGACAAAGTTCCTGAGACCTCCCTGTCTGTCCCCATCATTATCAAGTACCTCATGTTTACCATGATCCTCGTCACTTTCTCCGTCATCCTGAGCGTTGTGGTCCTCAACCTGCACCATCGCTCACCCCACACCCACCAAATGCCCACTTGGGTCCGCCAGGTAAGATGTCCTCCTCCAATCCATGTTAATCCTCCGTCCTAGCATTTGTCTTTTTGCGCAGGTGTGGCTCCTGCAACCTGCCTACCAACTTCATACCTGAGAGAGAACTACAACTCCTGGTAGAGTGTTCAAGTGTTAAGGCCTGTTGGGTGTTGAAACGTTGCACAGTTAATTTTACCCTCCTGACATTTGTCATGCCACAGATCCCATATTTTCTTCGTCCATACTGCCCATCCTGGGCTGCAGGGAAACATTCTCAGGGTCAGGTTCTATCAGGGTGGAAGCATCGGGACTTTTTTTTTTCCCCCGGCCAGGACGCCTCCCAGGCCACTCAGGAGCTCTTGATGTGTGGTTGTACTTCCTTGTCTGGGTAGCTGGGAGGGACGCGCGCACGCAGGCGCGGGGATGGGACCGGTGGGCTGCTTCCCTTCCCGTCGGAAAGCATGAGAGCCCCGGCCAACACGCCTTTCTACTCAGCAGATCTTCATCCACAAACTCCCTCTATACCTGGGTCTGAAGAGGCCCAAACCTGAGAGAGACCTGATGCCGGAGCCACCTCCCGTAGCCCTCAGGGATTCTCCAGGAAGTGGCTGGGGTCGGGGAACAGATGAATATTTCATCCGGAAGCCGCTGAACGATTTTCTCTTCCCCAAACCCAACAGGTAGTACCCACTCCTCCCAGTCGCCTACGAGGAAAGGAGAGAGGGAACTACAGTTCCCAGAAGCCTGTGCAGAGGCAGGCGGCTGAAGGTCTCGGAAGATGCCCTTGAGCATCATGGGAATCGTAGTATCCCTTCCGCCGCCAACTTTGCTGAAAGGCGGACAGTGGAACGTGTTGAGATGGGAGGAATTGCGGAAGGCAGGAGAGATCGCCGCCGGCGGGGAGAGCCTAAAGGGCCTTCTTACGTTCTGAAAACTAATAAGAGTGTTGGAGGAGGGAGTCGGAACGGAGCCTAGAGCGTGGCCAAACTGTCCCGCCTCTTCCAGGTTCCAGCCTGAATTGTCTGCCCCGGAGCTGCGGCGACTTGTCGATGGTCCAAACCCGGCTGTGGGCCTGCCTCCTGAGCTACGGGAGGTCGTTTCCTCGATTAGCTACATCGCTCGGCAGCTGCAGGAACAGGAGGACCACGACGCGGTAAGTCCCATGAGGGCTGAGCGGGGCGGGGCCCCATGGCCCCGCCCCCATCGCCCAATCTTGCTTTTGATTGGAAGCTTGCCTCTTTGGTCTCGCCCCTGTCTTCCGACTGGTTCCTCACTCCGTCCATCGGTCGCAGTTTTGTTTTCCTCGACCCAGCGGCCCGCCCCTGCGTCCGATCCGTAGGAGGACGAGGGCAAGGGTACAGGGCAGGCCTTCCCCTGGGGGTCTGGAGCTCAAAAAGAGTTTACACTGCCTACCCCCAGCTGAAAGAAGACTGGCAATTTGTGGCCATGGTAGTGGATCGCCTTTTCCTGTGGACCTTCATCATCTTCACTAGCGTTGGGACCCTCGTCATCTTCCTGGACGCCTCCTATCACTTGCCCCCTGCGGACCCTTTTCCTTGAGGACAGAGGGCCAAGAGCCAGGACCTCGCAGCTCCACCTGGAATCCAGTCCTCCCACACCATTGCCTTGGTGGGGAGAGCGCCCAAGTGGGAGGGGGCGGGCGGAAGCAGTGGCCCCTCCAGAAATGCACTGTTTGTTTTCTGGTTTCTTATAGAAGTTCCTTTGGAGAGTAACACTAGGTTGCCGGTAGAATGGAACAAAGATCAAGAAGTAGACTGTACGCCCTACCAGAGGGCAGGAGCTTTGTTTTGTTCACTGTAATATCCCCAGCGCCTAGCACAGGTCCTGACCCATAGGATAGCAGGTGCTTAACATTTGTTGAGTGATTAGGGAATTTTTTCTTTTCTTTCTTTCTGGGAAGGAAATGCACCAATGAATAGTGCCTGTGTTTGCATGTTGGGACTAGTGGTCATTCTCTTTGTTTTTACCTTCTTGTAACGTATTGTTTTCGGATAAGTGTTATCCATAGGATTTTTTAAAAAAGTTATTTCTAAAAGGATGCATTTGTAATGAGAGCTCACTTTAAAAAAAAAAAAAACTTCAAATTCCAGCTTTGGTGCTCAAACTTTGTATAAGGTACTGAACCACTCTTGGCTTAAGATTCCACCATTGTAAAATGAGGCTAATAATAGTATCTGCCCCCTAGTCTGAGGGTCATGTGAGAAGATGGGAACAAAAGCTGTACAGGGTATACATCAGAGGTTTTAAGCTGGTGTGCGTGTTTGGCCTGTGTTGTTGGCCTGCACAATTTTTAGTGTGTTAGCCACTTTAAAAATTTGGATATTGAGCAGAGAAATTTGGATTTCTGGCTTCTCTGGGGAAAAGAAAATTTTTTTTAAACTACGTAACACCGGGCCTGATTCCCCTGATGAGTGGCGGCCCACGCTGTCAAGGTATTTGTACCAGAATTTCTCCAAGCCCCCACCCACCTGACCAGCTTTTCTCATTTTACTTGTCTGCTCCTCCATAACATTATACAGAATCAAGGGGAGGGTAGAGGGGGATGAGGAGTTGAAGACAATGAGAGGCTAGGAGTGGAGAAAGACAGGTGATTGTGTCTCATGACCGTGGCTCATTTTGCACCTGTTTCTTTTCAATTTGGAGATGGGGCTGCACCAGGTTTAAGGCACAGGGGGACATGAGGCTCTTGGGCCCAGCAGGCTGTGTGAACTGGACTGAGTTAATGTTTCAGCCTGGAGGTCAGACCAAAGTCAGCTTGAGCCCTGGTAGCTGCAGCCATTACCGTGAAGTACACAGGGTTGCCAAGCCCTCACACCTCCTCAGCTGCTGGAAGCTGTGCCCTCAGAGGGATCATACAGCCACGGCCCCCAGGATCCCTGGGGGACAAGGGAAGCGTGTCCCTGTCCAGCCGACCCACCAGCCACGCAAAGAAGTGCACTTGGCATCCCACTGCAGAGCACAGTTTGTTTGTCTTGTTGGTTTATTGGCCTAGAGAGTTGGACACACACACAAATGCGGAGATAAATATTGGTCAGTTTCTCTAAATCTGGGTCCTCACTACGTATAGAGCTACAGTCTGTAGAATTCTAACCCTTGCGTGCTGTGGCACAGAACCAGTGGCCTTTCCACTCCACCATCACCCTTCTCCCCAGGGAACATGGGCAAGGAGGGCACAAACTGACAAAACTTGAGTAATTTTCAAAAAGACGAAATGGCAAAATCCCAAATTTCCAACATCTGAAATTCACAATATTCACGTTCCCCAGCTTTGGATACATATGTTTTAATCTCCAATTTGCCACAATTTCGTTTGTTGCCCAGAACCACCAAATTCTGGAAACTACCTTCCTAAAACATGTTTCCCCGAGAAAAATAAATGTCTGCAATCTCAGTTCTCCCCAAATGTCCATGGTTTTGGAATTTTGACCTGTTCTGAAATTCAAATGCCCCGGTCCATCCTCAACTCCTTCTGTTCCCTGTGCCTTTCTTTCTGCCTCAGAGGAGTGCAGGTTAAGGATAATAGGGGAGCTGTCATCACATCTGCCCCCTGCCTCCAAGGCTTCTGTCTCTTGTGGTTCCGCCGTGTGCGTGCGTGCGTGTGTGTGTGTATGTGTATATATATATATGTGTGTGTGTATATATATATATATATAAAATTTGTGTGTAGATATATATATGTATTCTTTATTATGTTCTTTTTTTCGCAGTTTTTCTAAAGTGCCAGAAACAAGATTTGTGGGAATTTTTTAGTGATTTTTTTTTGCATTTTTCCCGTTTTAAGCTTCTTACCCCCTTAAAAATTGGAACTTGGTACATTCAGTAGGAAACTCTTCACTCGGACTGTGGCCAAGACCAAGAAAAGTGCAAAGAGACAGAGGAGGAGTAAAGGAGTGACTCCTCCGTAGTTAACATTCAGGAGCCTGTCAAAACCCTACCCCTTCCTATAGACGAGGAGGGTAAGAGGAGGCAGGAGGATGCTCCTGGTCCTTTCCCCCCAAGCTCACCTCCCTCCAAAAGCCATGATCTTGCCCTTTCAGCCACATGAGAGGGCAGCCATCTCGGCCCCGGAAAACAGTAGCTGGGATAAAGCTCCCATCTAAACGGTGGCAGCCTTTCCCCTTTTTAAACTGCACTCCTCTAATTCCCATTTATCAGATTTGCTCCCCCAAACTGGCTCTCCCCTTGTGAGCTGTTTTTTTTTTTTGGGGGGGGGTAGGGCAGGAAGTGGGTGGGATAGGAAATATTCATCCAATCACAGAGTGGGGATGCCCGGTCGTCAAAGAGAAGTAGGAGCAAACATTTCTTCAACTCCCCCACTGGAAGGAAACATACGGACCCCTGACCAGGGTTAACTAGTGCAAATTAGGGATTAGGGACTGTTGATGGTCCCTGCACCCCATCCCTAGGCTGGGATCTTTGGGTGTGGGGAACTGAGTCAAAGATGGGGTGTAAGGTGCTATTCTGGAGGAAAAGTCGGTGGGGATACCCCAAAGCCCACCAAGGGAGTAGGATGGTTCCCCAAAAACCACCTGGAGTGAACGGTGAGGGAAGCGACACTGGGGAAGATGGAGGTAAAGGTAAGGATGGGAGGTCATGTGCAAATTGGGCTTACCCACCCATCCAACCCCCATCACTTTTCTGGCTATTTGGTCTAGTCTGGGAGAAACCATCAGGAAAAAACGGAGAATTAGATTCCCTTCCCCATTCCATACGGAGCTTCTCCATCCTGGCCCCCAAATCTGATTCAGCCCAGAAGAGGCCATAGGTAGAGGCAGGAAGAGGTGCGGTCTATTCACCCCTTTGCCTTGGAAGAATCTGGGGCTCACTGGATTTGGGGGTCAAGACAGGGCCAAGATTAGTGCTGCCCTGGGCTGGGAAAGTGCTCAGCCGTGGAACAGATGGGTAGCCCTCCCCTCAACACCTCCTTGACCTGGATTGGAAGAGGCCATCTCCAGAGTCCAGGAGAATGAGGAGGTATATGGAAGATCCAAAGGCATGAAAGCCAAGGAAGGCATGGCATCTCGATGTGAAGGAAAGAGGGACACAGAAACCCACTCCTGGGGAGAATGGAAACCGAAGCCATGCTCCCAGGTGGGCAGGTGTCAGGTATCACAATGGTGTGGTCCAGGCCCTGGGCCATGAAGAATGGAATGTGCTAGGAAGCATCTAGGCAGGGGCTTAGAGAAAGCTTCAGAATGAGGGGAGATCACTAGGTGAAAGAGATGGTTTCCCCTCGGGGTTTACGAATCAGGAGGGTGGGTTAGACATTCAGAGCTGGTGGGGGCCGTGAGTAGAGATTCATATAAGTATATTGCTCAGTTGCCCCGAGGGCTAGAGAAGGGATGAGAGCTGGCCCTGCCCCTGTGGAGGCCATTCCCTGGAGGAGAACTGAGAGGGGAACCGCCCAAGATCCCCTCCCAGGAGATGGGAAAAACTATAATCTCACACTAAGCAGCCTGACCCCTGAGCTCCAGGGGCCCCCAGGTCCCTGCACAAGAGTGTGGAGGGGCTCCCAAGGGGGCAGGGAAGCCAGGGAGCTGGTAGTGGCAGGGGGTTCAGGGAGGGTGGCATCTGGTGAAGGGGGAGGTGGGCCCAGAGCTCACCCCACATCTCCCTTCTGGGTTCTCTCCAGCCCTGCCCTTTCCCCTTCTCCCTTAGGGGGTACTGGCGGGGGGAGAGTGGGGGGAGGCGGGGTTGGGGGCGTAGGGGGCGCCGCTTGAGGATTGACTGCGTAGCCGAAGACCCCCGGAAGGAAGGGAAGGGCCCCACCACCCTTCTCATCAGGTAGGACCATATTAAGGGCCACCGGGAGGGCGGCCAAATTGCTGAAGTTGTAAGGGTAGGCAGCCAGGAGCTGGGGGCCGTAGACGAGCGGATAGGGCTCCGGGTAGAAGGTGACTTTGGCAGCCCCCATCCCCTCCACGCGGTCCCCCTCCCCGGCGCCCACCGGCCCCTCGCCACCCACCTTCCCCCTCCCACCGCCGGACTCACGGCCGCTCCCGATCAGAGCCAGCGGAAATTCCTGCACCGGCGGGTACGCGTAGGCGCCCCCCGCCGCCACCAGCGGGGGCTCCTCGCCCCCTGAGATGACGGGGTCCTGCAGGGAGGCGGTCTCGGAGGCCCCGTCGGCGGCCGCACTCCCGCCACCCGCCTCCCCGCTGGACGAGGAGACCTGCATCTCCTGAGGAGCCTCCTCCTTAACATCCCCGGCCCTCGTGCCGGCGCCGCCCTTGGAGTAGGCGATGACGGGCGTGGGCGCGCCCCCGGGCCGCTCTGCCGCGTGCCTCTGCGCGTGGCGGCTCAGCGCGGCCGCCGTCTTGCACACCTTGGCGCAGTGCGGGCAGGCGAAGCGGTTGGAGGACCGCCGGCCGCCGCGGGCGCCGTGCGAGCCGCCGCCGTGCGCCTCCTGGTGCTTGCGCAGCTTCCGCAGGGTGGCGAAGGTCTGGGCGCAGTCCTCGCAGCGGTGCCTCCGCTCGGCCCGGCCGCGGCCCGCGGGCCCCTCGGCGGCCGCCGGCTCCTCCCAGCCCCTGCGATCGGGCTTCTGTCTCCAGCGCGGCGGCCGGCGGCCCCGGGACAGCGCGCCAACCCCGCTGCCGCCTGCGCCCGCTGCCGCCTTGCGCTTGGGCTTGTACGAGTAGTAGGGCCGCCAGAGCTGGTCCTCCCCGCCAGCCCGCGACGCCTCGTCGTCGTCGTCGTCGTCGTCGTCCTCTTCGTCGTCGTCGTCGTCCTCCTCGCTCTCCACCTCCTCTCCGCTCAGCTCCCCCGGGCGCAGGTCAGTCTCTGAGATGCGGCGCTTGACAATGGCCTCCTCTCCAATCCGCACGGTGATCTGACATAGTGGAGGTGGAGCCTGTAGCTGAGAGGGGCCCCGGCCAGGCCCCGCAGGGGGACCCCCACCCCCGCCAATCCCGCCGGCTGGCTTGGCCGTGTAGGTCAGAGTCCTTCCAGCCCGTGGGTTGCGGCCCTTGGCCTCCTCCGTGGCTGTGGCCGGGCCTGCGGCTGTGGCCGGGCTGCACGCCGTGGCCGGGCTGGTTGGTGTGGCTGCAGGCTGAGGGGGAGGAGGTGGGTACTCACGTTTTTTGGGGGGCCTCGGGGGAGCAGTGTAAGTGATGACCGAGGCGGCTTGGGCTCCCCCTGTGTTGGCCGGCCCACCCCCTGCTCCACCACTGCTACTGCCCCCGTGAACAATGACAGAGGGAGCCGGGTGGGCAAAAGCGATTACAGAGGGTGGGGGGCCGGGCTGGGGGGCAGGTGGGGGTCCGGGTGGTGGGCTGGCAGGCATTGCTACGGGGGCCGGTGTGTTGAGGCTTGGAGAAAGGGGAGCCTCAGGGGCTCCCTGGCTGTAGGTCTTATAGGGCCGCTTGGCTGCCCGCATGGGGAGCAGGCGGTACAGCTTGAGGGTATTGAGCTTGGGCTTGTAGCCTCCATTGGGTGTCTTCTCACTGGCTAAGAGGCCCGGGCTAATGCCATGGAAGGCTCGCTGGTGGGTCTTCAGGTTATAATAAGTGACAAAGGTCTCCCAGCAGAAGATGCACTGGTACCTGGGCCAGGACAGCAGGGAACAAGGCGGGGACAGAGATACTTGAGTCAGAGGCCCTGGAGCCAGGGCCTCAGCTTCCCATGTCCTCTGCTCACACCTATGACTCCCCCAGCCGTTCGTTCACCCTCCTTTCATGCTGCTTGTCCCATCCTGCCAGCCAGAGATACCAGTGCTAGCTCAGTGCCCCCCACCAGCTGTGAGACGCTAGGCCCCAGCTGGTCCATCTGCAAACCAGGGAGTAATCACACACCTTGCCTAATTCACGAAGCCACCTTTCGGGGCTCTTGGGACGGATCTGGGAAATGGTTTACGAGCAAGGGCATGTTGCAGAAATACATGTTCCAACTACCCAGTGGGCATGCCTGTGTTCCCCCACCGTCTTTTCCTAGCGGGGCAACTTCCTCGCTGGCCTTGGCCCTCCCCATGGCACCAGGCCCCATCTGGGCACCCAGGGGTGCTTGGGGAAGGGAACCAAGGCTGGAGGGAGGCGGCTGCACCAGTGACCTCAAGTAGGTGAGCAGGGGCCAGCAGGCCAGTCTCGGGGCAACTCCCTGGGCCCCATGCTCTGCCTGCCCCTGCCCCCTCCTTCCCCCTGTGGTCCCTGCAGGGTGATCCTGACCACTCCACCACCACTGCCACCCAGCCAGGCCCCACCTCCAGGCCCCAGGCCACTCACCTGCGCTCCCCAGTGTGCCACACCTCATGCTTGGTACGGTACTCAGCCAGCGCGAACACCTTCTCACAGTAGCGGCAGGGGTACTTCCTCCGCCAGGAGTGCACGTTGCTATGGCGCTTCAGGCTGGACAGGGTCACGTAGGAACGCTCGCAGGCTGCGCACACGTACAGCACGTGGCCGCCCACCACCTTTACCACGTGCTCAGGGCCGCCTCGGAAACCCACCGGGGCAGGCAGGGCTGAGGCATCCACTCCCGCGGGGCCGCTGGGGCCTGGGCCCCCCGATCCCAGCCCTGCAGGCCCCCGAGGGCCGGCCCCCCTTCGGCACTGGGCCTCGTGGGTCTGCAGACGCTTGGGATGGATGAAGCTTTTCCCGCATCGTGGGCAGGGGAGGGGCCGCCGAGGCAGGGGGTGCTGTGGGTCAGAGGCCTGGGCCTCAGCCCTGTCCCCCTCCCACTCCCCGGCTGGTCTGGGCCCTGGGCCAAAGCTATCATCTTCCGACTGCGAGGTGGCCATGGGGGCAGGGGCCGGAGGTACCCAGGCATCACCTCCCTCCCCCAGGCCCTGCAGGCGGGAGATGCCCAGACGTCGGCCCAGGGCTCCAATCTCTGCCACCGCTGCCCCGTCCCCTCCGCCGCCAGGTAGAGCAAGCCGGGCACTGTAGATGAAGTTGAGGACATCGGAGAAGGCAGCCGCCGGGACCCCTGGCAGCTCCAGGACCCGGGGTGGGGAGGATGTAGGGGGTGAGGCCGGAGGTGGGGAAGATGAGGAAGAGGAAGAAGAGGAAGAGGAGGAGGAAGAAGAGGAGGAGGAAGAGGAGGAAGAGGCAGCTGTGGTGGTGGCAGGGTTGGGGGCAGGGCCCCCAGTAACTGGTGGGAGGGGCAGTGGAGCTGAAGCAAGCAGGGCCTCTCTGAAGAAAGGACTAGAAGCAGCCAGGACACTGCGGTGAGCAGGGAACTTGGTGTCTCCAGCTATGAGGGTGACGTCACAGAAGAGGCCACGGAGACGCTGCTCATTGAGCTGGCGCAGGACGGCAGGGGCATGGGACGGGTCTGTCACCTCCGCTGGGGGGGGCATGGCGCAGGCCTAGACAGAGAAGAGGCCAGGGGAGCATGTCAGAGGCCAGGTGGAGGGGAGAGGCCTTGGAGGCTGTAGATCAGAGGCTGGGGGCAGAGGGACAAACTGCCAGCCACAGAAGGCAGGGGTTAACCTCAGCCACACCAATCTGGCCAGCATCCAGCCCTAGCATGTCAAACGTCTGCTTGTGGCCAGGGGTAGCTCAGGTCGCAATGAAGGTCAAGGGGTCAGAGCCTCCAAAGTCAAAGATTAGAGATGGAAGCAGCAGTTCCCCATGATGAGGACGACGACGACTAGTGACCACCTGGCAGGACTCCCCAGTCTCGGGAAACCAGCTGCCCTGTCTCACGTCCAGCTTCCCGCAGCCGCAGCTGCAGCACATCTCACCTGAGAGCACAGCCAACATGGAGCAGAGCGGGGGTGCCTCAGTGATTCCCTGATGCGGGGCCTCTTCCTTCTGTTGAAGAAACAAACAGTGTCCTCAGGAAGGGAGCTGGTGAGAAGGGACTCCAGGAGGTGGGGCTGGCACAGCACTTGAGGTCCGAGAGAGGACGCCTGAGTTGCTCTGCAGACCCTGACCCCCTCCCGGGGGCCTGCTGGGTTCTTGGTTTGGCTGCATCCAGTTGCACCTTGGAGGTCACAGGCTTTATTGCAAAGCCTTGTTCTGCCGGCCAGAGGAGTATAAGAACAAGATGATTTGCATATTCCCAATTCACCTCAAAACAACACAGCGGGCATAGTTAGATCCCATAGGTCCAGGGACGCCTCTTGGATCGCTCTCACAGTCCCTTTGGCCCAATCTTCGGGGCTCAAAGAAAACCAAAGATTTGCATGTTGTCTTTCATTATAATAGTCTCATTTACATATCAAAATAGATTTGCTAGACCTTTTTTATTGGACCCAACTGCTAGAGTCAATTCAGCAGAGAACCCCCCCCACACACACACACTTACACACACACCCTAGCCCCATAGATCTTAGAGGAGGTGCCAGGTGACCACCAAAGACCACGGGTTCATACACACGACAGCTTGCTCCCATCTCTGGAGGGCACTGAAAAGGCCGCCAGACCCAGCATGAAGCTTGCATCCCACATCTTACTCTGAAAGCTGGTGGTGTTAAGACTTTGACTTGGGAGCAGCCCCGGTGGCTCAGCGGTTTAGCGCCGCCTTCGGCCCAGGGCACGATCCTGGAGACCCGGGATCAAGTCCCACATCGGGCTCCCTGTATGGAGCCTGCTTCTCCCTCTGCCTGTGTCTCTGCCTCTCTTCTCTGTCTCTGTGTCCTTCATGAATAAATAAATAAAATCTTTAGAAAAAAAAAAAGACTTTGACTTGACAAGTGGGAAGGGACATGCAACCCCTCACCTCATCTCTTGCTGGAAGGCCCATCCGAAAGAAATAGCAGGCAACCCAAGTTTGAGTTGTGCTGGTCACTTTACAGAAAGTACACAGCCACTTCCCCTGTGGGCATAGTCAGGGCTTGAGGTCCCATTTTTCAGCAGAAGGTCTTGAGTTCCAGAGCCACAGTCACACACAGCTGGTAATAACAGGGGGGTGCCTGTTCACAGAGTGGGGCTGGGCTCTTGACCCCTCTTGTCCACCCTTCATGAAACTTGGGAATGCTCTCCTTCCCAATGCCCCAGGCCACACGTCCTCTGCAGTACCCTGCATCAGGAGTTCCTCACGAATCCCTCTCTCCACTAAAAAACCATGCTCTTTTCCTGCTTATGACTCACACTATCTGGGCTGGAAGGCCTCCTTGCCACAGCCTGTTTCATGTTCCCAAAAAGACTGCTCTGATTCCTCTCCTGGAGAAGGAGGAAGGTGGTAAAGAGGGGTAATACTCAGAAGTCCTAACAACCCTAACTGGTAGGCACACACCAGTACGGGGCCAAGTGTCACCCCTTTAGTTGCTGGATCACAGATGGGGTGAGAATCCTGCAGAAGCATCCCCAACACCACCTCATGCGGACTGGTGTCCAGTTCAGGTTGTAAAGTGAGGAGAAAGGGAAAGCTCCCCCACCCCCATAAGCACAGTCCTTCCCGCTGGGATCCACAAGAGCCAATGCTTCACTTGTATGACTTCCTCTGCTCCTCATCACTACCCTATTAAGATTTTATTTTTAGGGATCCCTGGGTGGCGCAGCGGTTTGGCGCCTGCCTTTGGCCCAGGGCACGATCCTGGAGACCCGGGATCGAATCCCACATCAGGCTCCCGGTGCATGGAGCCTGCTTCTCCCTATGCCTGTGTCTCTGCCCCCCCCCCTCTCTCTCTCTCTCTGTGACTATCATAAATAAATTTAAAAAAAAAAAAGGTTTTATTTTTAGGGACACGCTCAGGGGTTGAACGTTTGCCTTCAGCTCAGGGTGTGATCCCAGGGTCCAGGGATCTAGTCCGATATTGAGTTCCCTGCAAGGAGCCTCCTTCTCCCTCTGCCTGTGTTTCTCTCTGCCTCTCTTGGGTCTCTCATGAATAAGTAAAATCTAAAAAAAAAAAAAAAAAATCTTATTTTTAAGTCATTTCTACACCCAACATGGGGGTCAAACTCATAGCGCTGAGGTCAAGAGTCACGTGCTCCATCAACTGAGCCAGCCAGGCACCCCAGCTTCCCCATTTTAATTAGGCAGACTGAAGCTAAGATGTCAGGTAGCTCGCCCTAGGACATGTGACTGGTTAGTAGCAGGGTTGGGGTCTGATACCAGCAAGTCTGACTTAGAAGCCTGTGTTGTTGGCTCTGTCAGGATGAAGAGCAGGTTTATAGCTGTGATACTGTGATACTATAGGAAATATGTATATTTGGTCTTCATCTCCATTCCTGACACAGAGCTCCTAAAACTCTTAGGGTTTTCCAAGGGATAGGGGGGATAGGAGCATCTTTTGTGCTAATATTTGGTCTCTGACCTTGGTCCCTGACATAGAACTCCTAAATCTTCTGGAGTTTCCTGGGTGACAGGAGCATCTTTTGTGCCTAATGAGGTGACCTTGGGGGTTTCCTGGGGAGCTTCGGGTTGGGGGCTAGTCACCAGAAAGCCCAAGCCATGTTTAGAAGCTTGGGGCTTTCAGTTCATCTTCCATGCAGGGGTGAGGGGCTGGAGACTGAGTTAATACTTGATCATGCCAACAGGATGAAATCTCCATAAAAATTTCTACACTATGGGGTTCAGAGAGCTTCTGGGTCAGACCATGTGACAGGAAGGCAGTGTACCCCAACCCGCAGAGACAGAAGGTCCTGTGCTCAGGACCTTTCCAGACTTCACCATATGTATCTCTTCATTTGGCTATTCCCCTGCATTATGGTATTCTTTATTATGCAATAACCAGGAAACCTAAGCAAGTATCTCCCTCAATTCTACGAGCCATTCTAGCAAATTCTCTGAGCTGAAGAGGGGGTCGTGGGAAACCTCCATTTACAGCTGGTTGGTCAGCAGTATGGGAGGCCCAGACTTAGGACATCTGAAACGGGCAGTCTCATGGGGGGTAAGTCCCCTTAATTTGTGGGATCTAACTGTATCCCCAGGCAGATGATATTAGGATCAGATCAAATTGTAGGATCCCCAGCTGGTGTCAGAGAATTGGTGTGCAAAACTCACCCCCCCCCCCCATTTGCACTCACAGGTGCTGTGAGGAAATAATATAGAAAACCAGTTTTTCTTTCAACAGCATCCACTAGGGGCCCACTGGCCCATCTAGTACCTTTGTGAAAATCAGAGGAAGGGAAAAAAAATTCGAGGAGGCCCCCCCCCCTTCCTCCACAGGTAGCAGGCCTGTGCAGGTGAGCTCCAGGCCCCGCCCCTCCCATTGGCCAGGCCTGCTCACCTGCTCAGGAGCTTAGGCTTGGCGCCTACTGCTGTGTGGCCGTATGCTGACAGCCAAGGCACCTGCGGAAGGCCTGTCAGGGCTCCTTAGAACTGCGGGGGTCCGAGGCCAGCGAGGCCCTTAGAAATCACCTGGGAGCATCACCATCATGGTCCTTGTAGCTGCCACATATGAAATACTTAGCACAGTGCTAAGCATTTTATCTGCGTCATTTCAACCACTCAAAAGAACCCCAGATAAGCAACAGCAGGGGCCGTCATCTGCCCCACCGTACAGATGAGTAAACTGAGGCTTTCAATATGCTAAACTCCTCCCCTGAAAGTGGAGAGGACGCAATGGTGGGGTGACCAGCCTCCCCACCCCCACCCCCAACCTGTCTCGTTGCTAACCAAGTTGGGGTTTGGAACCAGCTCTCCGGAGTTCAGCTGCCCATCACTGACAGTCATAACCCTACGGGGTTTTACAAAGGTAAATACATTAGTTATGTGATCCTGGGCAAGTTTCCTAACCTCTCTATATTTCAGTTTCTTTGTCTATGTGGCGGGGGGGGGGGGGAATAATGAGTAGTTCCTGCATGGCACAGTTGTTTGTAGAGATTAAACCAGTTCCTAACCAGCAGTACCTAAAAGAGTACTTGGTAAGTGCCCAAGAAATGCTAGCTCTTATTATTATCTTGGAAACTCAGTCCCGGAAAGCGGTGGAGGGAAGTGGTATAGAGAAGAGGGGGCAGAAATCAGGCTTATGGTAGGTTTGGTGGTTCTGTGTTTTTTAAGTTTTTTATTTGTTTTCACAGTTTCTTCTCCACCCTTGACTGGCTATGTGATCTGAGAGATGTGACTG
Organism: Nyctereutes procyonoides; assembly: GCF_905146905.1. NCBI lineage: Eukaryota > Metazoa > Chordata > Mammalia > Carnivora > Canidae > Nyctereutes > Nyctereutes procyonoides. The sequence goes on along the minus strand of NW_026575140.1, from coordinate 57,210,429 downwards.
AGCTGGGGTTCTGAGCACCACCACCAGACATGCTTTGCCTCTTGCTGTTCCCTCTGCCCCCGAAACGTTCTTTCCTCAGATGGCCCCATGCCTCGGCATCCCACCTCCTAGAAGCCTTGCCTCAAGGTGCCTTCTCCTGGAGGCCTTCCTGGCTGCCCCCACATGCCTCAACTTCCTATGCCTCTCCTCTATGATGCCTCCTTAGCACTTAGCAAAGCATAGTGTTCATTTATTTCTAGAACGTAAGCTCCAAGGGAGGGAGGTTGTCACTGCTTTGCTCACTGCTCTCATCAATGCCTAGACCAGTGCCTGGTACATAATGGGGGATTTCTGTTATTTTTTTTAAATATTTTATTTACTTATTTGATGGAGAGATAGAGCATGCACAAACAGGGGGAGCAGCAGGTAGAGGCAGAGGCAAAGGGATAAGCAGGATCCCTGCTGAGTAGGGAGCCCCACATGGGACTCGATCCCAGGACCCCAGGATTGTGACCTGAGCTGAAGGCAGATGCCCAACCAACTGAGCCACCCAGGTGTCCCATAATGGGAGATTTCAAAAATATTTTGGTGAACGAATGAACCTGCCTTCTTCAAAGCCTTCATGGGGTCTGTCCACCCTCAGGAAAGAAGCCACCCTTAGTGCTGGACAGAGCCGGCCAGCAGCTGGGGAAGAGCAGGATGACATGACCACTTCTGGGGGGGCTCACGCTTTGCCTCATATACTTCCAGGGTTTGACATGGATTGTCTCGCTGAATGGTTTTCTCAGAACAGCCACCCAGAGTTGGCATTTATGTTACCCCAATTTCACAGGTGAGAAAACTGAGACTCATAGAGGGATCTACCCTGCTCAAGGTCACACGGCTTGGGAGCACCAGGCTCAAAATTCAGATCCAGACTTGTCTGAACCCAGATGCTAAGTCTTTTCCCTCTGTCAGACCACCAGATCCTGGCCTGAAGGGGCCTATGGCCTGCCGGTGGATTACAGAAATCACCACATAAGGTCTCACGTGCTAAGCCTTAACTGTGTCATGTCTGACTCCGCCCTTTCCTTCGCTCCCAGGGCCAGCCCTCACCAGGCAGGGTCGGATCTGCGGCCCAGCTTGGGAACAGCCCTGGAAGCCTTCCCTCCAACCCGCCTCTGGCCCCTGGACTAGCTTAGGCCCTGGTTAACACTTGCCTGGCCCAAAGTTATTCCTCTGCCTTTAGGCCTACCTCCCACCCCCTAGCCCTCCACTCACTGAGGGTCCCTGTTCGCAGAGATCTCAGTCCTGGGCTAATTTTCCCTGGTCCCTACTCGCTTGGGAATATAAATCAAATCGCTCTGCCAGCCATTCAAGGGTCCAGTTCCAATCTTCCTTCCCAATCCTAACTTGAGTTAGACTCCCTTCAAGCACCCACAGGGCTCTCCCACCTCAACCGGCTACACAGCTCCCCTGTCTTTGCCTGTGCTGGCTCTTCTGCCAGAAATGCAACCTTTCCTAGCCTCTTCCTGAAACCCTCTAAAATGTAACTCCAGTGCCACCCCCCTCTTGGCTCTTCCTGACTCACAGGACAAGGGATTATCTCTCCAGCACCTGGCTTGTCAACATTGGGTGCCCCCGTGGCCAGCTCTCCCTAGGCTGGGACTCCCCAAGTCATTGTCTAAGCACACAGGTCTTCTGAGACAGGTTGGTACTGGGTGCTAAGTTCTGCAGAAACTGGGGAGAAGTGTGTGTGCATGGGGGTGGGTGCAGAGAGAGGCCCACAGAAGGCTTCATTCAGAAAGGCAACAGAGAACAGCGTCAGAGAGCACAGGATCTAGAGCCTGACTGCCGGGGTTCAAATCCAGCTTTACCTCTTCCCAGCTAAGTGGCTTTGGGCAGATTACTTAACAACTTCTCTGGGCCTCAGCTGTCTCATCTGAAAAAGGGAGATGATTAGAACACCTACTTCCACGGCATGCTATAGAGAGTAAATGAATGATCATATATATATAAAACGCACCGAGAACAGTGCCTGGTACGCTGTACGGGCTCAGTAAGGGTTTACTGCTATTGTTATAAGCCAGGCCCTGAGAAGGGGATCCGCAGTGGCTGGCACAGGCACGGCCCCCCAATCTGTACCTAATTTCCAGGTATGTACTCCAGGCGCCACTTGCACCCCTGTTGGAAGATAGGCAGGGAATTAGCCCCATTTTATAGACGGGGAGCCAGGGCTCACTCAGCCCCATCCCCCTACATAACCAACCCCTCCCCCAGCCAGGCCAGGTGCAGCACACTGCAGTGCGCAGGCACGCACACACACACACCCTTACATGAGGGCCCAGGCAGTAAAGGTGAGGAAAACCTGTTCTGAGCAATCTGCCTAGTGAGCGAATTCCATTCCCAGACCCTTCCACAGTGGCAGAAGCAGTGCTGTGTGCGTCACAGAGGAGCAGGAAAAGCAGAGGTACTCAGAAGGGGGGCAGAGAGAGGGTGAAGCAGGAGGATGGGATTGAAAACTTCGTGTTTCTTTTTTCCATTTCAGTGACAAGAGTCACACCCGGCCTTTACATAAACATGTCCAAGAAGCCACCCTGTCCAAATGTGGTTTCCTTGCAGCCACCAGGCCTCTCCTCTCGGTGACCCTGACACGCTGGGCAGGCCTCGAGGGGGGCAAGCACTCAGACCCCGAACAGAGCCTGACTGGGCCACCTCGCCACCACCCAGGCCTCCCGCCTGCTGCCCTTGCTCTGCCCCATGTTTATCTGCCTGCCTCCTTCGAAACACAGCCCCACAGCAGCCCCACACGGCCACTGAAACGCGCAGAAGACAGGCACGCACAGGGCTAGTGGCTGATCTCCCAAGTCTGAGGCCCACATTGCCCTTGTCACGCCACCTCCCTCCCCACAAGTGTTTTCTGACCAGCTCGCTGCCCAGTCCAAGAGCACGGACAGGCTCCCACAAACAACGTCACAAAAGAATCCCATAGAGAATGTTACAGACACACAACCTTCCCCTCGCCCCTCCCCACGATCCCATAAACACAACCGGCACATTCCACCTGGAGGCCCTCACACGGTGGTGCCCTGCTGCCCTACAGGTACCTGGGACACACCCTGGGGCTTCTCCCGGCCCCCAGATCGTCAGGACTTGAGTTACAGACGTGCTGCCCCCATGCAACTCACTCAACACACAGACCCACAGACACATCCTGTGGGCCATCCTTGCCAACACCAGACCACACCATGGCGGGGCCACGGAAAGGGGACCCGGACGTGACACCTTCCGACCCAAAGGTACACAACAGGCCCCTCGGAACAGGCACATACACGCTGCACTCTGGTGCCCTCCACAGCACACACATTAACCACGCCAGCTATACAGAAAACAACAGTTCATAAATAGTTCATGTGCGCAGCAAAAGACACATACGTGCAAGAAAACACATGCTGGCAAAAAACATACATAAAACCACACATCTGACAAACTCCACATGGATTGTGCCCTGCTTTCCAAGGCGGACCTGTCACCCAAAGCCACGGGGCCACATCTTGTAATTCTGCCCCGCACCCCTGGACACCCCTCCATCAGGCTCTCTGTCCCCGTGGCTCTGGGAGGGCCCTGCCTGGACCCCCTGGCTGCCAGACCAACAAACAGTGGTGCCCGGGAGAGGTTTACCTTGCCCCACAACTCAGCAGGAGACCCACAATCTCCAGGACTCGCAGCCACAAGCCTGCCCCGACGGCACGACGGCTCCAGGGCCCCCGCTCGCCCTGCGCACCCCGCACACCCCAACTCCGGGGCGCCGGGCGGCCCACCCCTCCCCCTCTCTGCCTGGCTCCTACGCCATCGCCCTCCCAGCAGCTTTGCAGCGCCGGCCCGGGCTCACACCCGCCCCACCCCACCCCCAACCTGCCCCCCCGGGGGGGGGGGCACCCGGCTGCAGAATTAACCCTTGGGGAGAGGAAGGAGCGCGGCCCCCTCCCCGGGCCCGGCCGATCGCGCCCCCGGCCGCCGCCGGGTCGGACGCCGCACCGGGGCCCCCTTAGTCGCCCCCCGCGCCGCGCGCGCCTGGAGGCGGGGCCAAGCTCAGCCCCCGACCCCTGAGCCCCCAGGTCAAGCCCGGAGGGGAGCCGGCACGGCGCGGGGCGCGGCTCGGGCCCCCGCTGCGCCGGGCAGCGTGGAGGGGGCCCGGCCGTTGACTCCGGTCCGCCCTGGCCCTGCCCGGTTCGCCCCGGGGCCCACCTGACTGCGATGGCGCCGCGTCCGCCAGGCCCGGCTCATCCCCGTGGCCGCCCCCGGCCGCTCCGGTTTCGCCCGCCTCCAGCTCCGGCTCCGGCTCCTGCCCCGGCCCCCCCAGCGCCCGGCCCCGGCCCGGCCCCGCCGCCGCCGCCGCCGCTGACATCATCGGCTCCCCCCCCCCGCCCCGGTCCTACCCCCACCCCCACCCCCGGAAACAGTACCCCCCCCAGCGCCGCCGCCGCCGCCGCCGCCGCGGAGAGGAGGCCGGCGCCGCGCAGCCGATACCGACGCGGGGCTCCGGGCTCGGGCTCCGGGGCGAGCGCGCCCGACGGCCTCGGCCCAGACCGATCCCCGTACCGGCACGGCGCAGGAGCGCGGGGCTGCCGGACCGCTGGGGCACCGGGCGAGTGGACCTGGCCGCCGCAGCCCCGCGGGCCCTCACGACCCCCCACTCCCGGGCAAGGGACGCGCCCCCCCCCCCGCCCCCTGCACGCCCTTCACTCGGCGGCGGGTCCCGGAGCACGCACACCCTCTGGCAGACACAACATGGCAGGCTCACAATCCGGCCTAGGGGGACCCACAGACCCGGGCTCAGCACTCTCATGGGGGCGCGGGGGAGGGGGCAGCCCTGGACCCATGCACATGCCCACCCTCCCTCCCCAGATATGCACAGGGCCCCCCAGCAGGCTGGCGGCCAGGCAGGCCCCAGCCCTCCACAGCAAACACACGTAAATGACTACCAGTGCAGATGGATACGCAGCTTCCTATTTTGTCCCCACCGGCAGGAATATCCACATCTATGTACTTCTGCATAAATGCAGAGGCCCTGGCGTGTGCCTCCTGGGAGGGCACCAACAAAACACCAGGTGCAAGCTCACGCACAAGAAACACACATTCCTGAAACTCCAGAGGGACAGTCCCAGAGACTCCTCCCTGGCGTTCAAAAAATCAAAACTCGGGAGACAGAGGAGCAAGGCCTCAGAGCTCCTTCCCGCAAAACCGTTCTGAAACAAGGTGAGACGTAAGTAAATAACTTAATATGAAGCCAAAGGAGTCTCATCACAGAGCTACTCATAAAAGAGAACGAGAACAACTGTGGGGCTGGAGAGACAGACAAAGCAAGCCAGGTTGGAAACAATGAGAAACGAGGCCCACCCCCACCTCAGGAAGGTTCCAGGGAAGAACCTCCCACCCCCACCTCAGGAAGGTTCCAGGGAAGAACCCCACTCCCACTCCAACCAGGTCACAAGGGCTGGAGCTCTGAAGGGCCCAGGCCCCCTGAGCCAGGAGTCGAGGAGGAAGTCCAAGGATAGATGGTGAGTGTGGGGGTCAGGGAGGCAGAGCCGCCTTCCCCGTAGCTCCTGGCCGCTCCCTTTTGTCTCTTACCCTTAAACCTCCCGGCTGTCCTGGAGACACCTACAAATGAAACTCACAATGGTGTACCCAGATGTCCCCCCACCGGAACCTGTGACATCACACAGACACGCAGCATCTGAGGCTGCCTCCCCTTCCCCAAACCGACAGAGCACCCCTGAGTCCTCTCTTTCTTTTCCCCTGGACAGCATACCCAGAGAAACGTGATGCTCCAGGACCACTCACCCCGTTTCGTGCTTTAGAGAGACCCAAGGCCCACACTGTACCACCTCATCCAGTTACAGGCCCCTTCTAGCTGCTGGGAGCCCTCCTCAGCAAGGCAGCCTGGCCCGCTACTGTCCTGCGAGGTCTCTGACCCCAGCCTGGGTTCCGCCCTGCCCGGGTCCCCCTAATGCCTGAGCTCCTTTCTCCCTCACAGGCTGGCAGTCACCCCTACTTCAACCTGCCCGACTTCACCCAGCCATCGCCGCCCTCCACTCCGCCCAGCCTCCCCTCGCACCAGCGCTGCCGGCCCTCCGACGCCACCAAGGGCCTGCTTGTGGCCCTGCTGGGTGGGGGCCTGCCCGCTGGCTTCGTGGGCCCCTTCTCCCGTATGGCTTACCAGGCTTCTCACTTACCCTCGCTGGAGCTGCTCATCTGTCGCTGTCTCTTCCACCTCCCCATTGCCCTGATACTTAAACTGCGTGGTGACCCACTGTTGGGGCCTCCCGATGTCCGGGGCCGGGCCTGCCTCCACGCCCTGCTCAACGTCCTCAGCATTGGATGCGCCTACAGCGCGGTTCAGGTGGTGCCCGCTGGCAATGCAGCCACGGTCCGCAAAGGTTCTTCCACTGTCTGCTCTGCCCTCCTCGCCCTTTGCCTCGAGAGCCAGGGCCTCAGTGGCTACGACTGGTGTGGCCTGTTGGGCAGCACCCTGGGACTCATCATCATTGTGGGACCTGGACTAGGGACACTGCAGGAGGGGACCACGGGCCTCTACACCGCCCTGGGCTACGTGCTAGCGTTCCTGGGCGGCCTGGCACTGTCACTGGGGCTTCTGGTGTATCGCTCCCTGGACTTCCCCTCTTGCCTACCCACAGTAGCCTTCCTGTTTGGCCTGGTGGGGCTGGTGGGCTCTGTGCCGGGCCTCTTTGTCCTGCAGACGCCTGTGCTGCCCAATGATCCTCTGAGTTGGAGCTGCGTGGGGGCAGTGGGGATCCTGGCCCTGGTCTCCTTTGTGTGTGTGAGCTACGCAGTCACTAAGGCCCACCCCGCCCTGGTGTGCGCCGTCCTGCACTCTGAGGTCGTGGTGGCCCTCATGCTGCAGTATTATGTACTCTATGAGACCGTGGCACCTTCTGACATCATGGGGGCAGGGGTGGTGTTGGGCAGCATCGCCATCATCACTGCCCAGAACCTCAGCTGTGAGAGGGAAGGGCAGGTGGAGGAGTGAGATCAGACTTGAGAGCCTGGGGGTTGGGGGGGTGGGCAGGGGGAAATAGGAGGAGGAGAGACTGGAATACAAACACTAGGAGAGCAAGTGACTGGAAAGAACTGGTGCGGAAGAGGGACACCCCTTGGATGTGAGGGTGACCTCGAGACTTGGCAGAGAGGGGCTGCCTAGAAGACCTGGAACAAGTGTGAGAACCCGGAGATGTACAGTCTAGGCTGGGGCTGGGGGATCATAAGTAAGGGCTAAGTGAGATCCGAGCAGCAAACCTGGCCTCACGCCATGCAGGGCCCGGAGGGGAGGCTTTTACCCTAGAGAGAAAAGCATGGGGGATGGAGTGTTGGGAGCTTTCAGGCAAGCGGACAGAGCACACAGCGAGCAGCTGGGGCGAGGGAGTGTGCCTTTTCTTCCCCGACAGTTTCCTTCCCTCACGGTTATGCTCCCCCCACCCCCACCCCGGGTGGTGACGTGACATTGACATCAAACAAGGATCACTCTGAATGTGGCTGTGCCGTTGGTGTCATCTCTGCTTTGGAAGGAGAGTGAAAGTCCTACTCCGCTCTCATTGGAGAATCCCTTGGGATCCCTGCCCCCCTCCCCCAACCCCCGCTCCTCGCCCCCACACCCGCCACCGCAAATCTTGGATCTCAAATATTCTATAAGCGGGTAGGGTTTCTTAACGTGCAGCCGCCTTGACCCTGAATCCCCCAGGACTCGTGTGTCCCGCCCCATGGCTAATCTGCTTTTCCTGGATTGTCGCGGTCCCGTGATCTCTCCCGGAGACAGTGGCCAGACTCTTTCTGGAGAGGGATCCCCGAGCTGAAGCCCCTCGGAGCGCGGCTCGGGCTCGGGGAGGCGTGGGGGGGGTGGACTCCAGGACCAGAGCTCCGCACCGCGCTCGCTCGGAGGCTGGGAGAAGCCCACCACTCCCAGGAGGCCGCTCCGCAAATATCAGCTACTTCCGGACAAGCCATTGGCCTCGCCATCTTGATCGGTTCATGCATATTCAACGTGGCTACTACATATTCATGAGAGGGGACGGCCCCCCCCCCCCAGCGCCCCCACCCTCCGGGAACCCTCTAGGGAGGACCTGGCTGGCCCCGCCTCCTTCATTACCGATCCTCAGGACAGACCATTTTCCAGCGGGAGGCGGGGGGGTGCGGAATGCTAAAGGGAGACTTTGGCTGAGAACGAAACCACGGCCCGAACTAGAATAAAAGCGGCCTGTGTTACCCCTCGATCCTTCAAACCTTAAATCTTAGGGCGGCGGGAGCCAGAGCGGGGAGGCGGCGGGGCAGAACACGCTCCCCTCCCCCGGGTCCCTTCGGAAGGTCGCCCAACCGGGGAAGGGCCGACCAACGACTCCAGCGCGCGCTCCGTGCAGGCCGGCGCAGGCGACCCCGTAGCGCAAGGGAGGGCGGGAAAGGAAGGGGCGGGGATGCAGGGGCGAATCTATAAAGGGCGTCATTCGGCCAGATCGCTCCTCAGAAGCGCCGAGAGCGCGGCCGGGACGGTTGGAAAGAAGGCGGCTCCCGGAAGGGGGAGAGACAAACTGCCGTAACCTCTGCCGTTCAGGAGCCTGGTTACTTATTTATTCGTTACCCTTTTTCTTCTTCCTCCCCCCTCTACCCCCGAAACCTTTTCCTTCCCCCCTCCCTCTTTTTTTTCCTTTTTGGGAGACGATAAATTTCCGGAAGGGGGGAGGAGAGCTCCTTTCGCTCCTTCTGGCTTCCCCGCCTCCTTCCCTCCCCCACCTCTCCCTCCTCCGGCTTTTTCCTCCCCACTCGGGGAGGTCCTTCCCGGTGGCCGCCCCGACGGGGTCTGAGCACCTAGGCGGAGGCGGCGCAGGGTTTTTGTAGAGAGGTTTGCGCCTGCGCAGCGCGTCGGCCTCCGCGATGCACGGGGGTGGCCCCCCCTCCGGGGACAGCGCATGCCCGCTGCGCACCATCAAGCGGGTGCAGTTCGGAGTCCTCAGTCCGGATGAACTGGTAAGCGGCCCTGCCCTCCCCGTGCTCCCCGCGGTGGCGCGGGCAGGACCCGACGGGGGCCCCCTGGGTGACAGGCCGCTGGAGCCAGGTGCTGCGGCTCTGTATCCGGGACGGGAATGGGGGGGTGGGATGGGGGGCACCGACGCCGAACGAGAGCAGATGAATCCTGAGGCTGGGATGGGATGGGGTGGGGGGCTTTGCAAATTCGGATGTGAAGCCGGACCCCAGATCTTTTCCCTGCCTTTTCTCCTTCCAAAAATATTAACTGAACACCTGCTGTGTGATAGACACGACAGACGCTGAGGTTGCAGAGCTGGACGAGGCGGAGGAGGACCCTGCCTCTTGTTGGCACACACTGTGGGAAGGGGTAGGGGAGGCAGACAGTATACATGCAAACAAAGGAGCCAAGGAGACAGTTCAGTTAATGGCAGGTGCTTTGAATGGGGCGCAGGGGAGTTGCCGAGGAGGTGTGAGGCTCCTCTGGACGAGGTGGTGTCAGGGTCCGAGAAGCCCCTTCTGGGGAGGTGACATTACCTGGATGAGGAAGAGGCAGCCAGAGCTCCAGGACCAGAGGTTTTCAGACAGAGGGAGCAGCAAGTGCAAAGGGCCTGAGGGAAGCATGAACTTGATGTGTCCCAAGGATTGGAAGAAGTGCCAGTGTAACGGGTTTAGAAGGGTGAAGAGAGTTATGGAAATAGCCTGGAAAAGCAGGAAACTGGGTCAGGCCAGGTGGGGTGTTGTAAGTTATGGTAAGGAGTCTGGGTTGTTTTTTTTTTTTTTTTAATTTATTTGAACATTTTATGTATTTATTTATGAGAGACACATAGTCAGAAACATAGGCAGAGGGAGAAGCAGGCTCCCTGTAGGGAGACCACTGCAGGACTCCATCCCAGGATGCCAGAATCACTACCTGAGCCAAAGGTAGATGCTCTGAGCCACCAGGTGCCCCAGGACCCTGGATTTAATTCTATTTTTAATAGGCCTTTGGAGAATTATATGCTGGAGAGTGACATCAAGTTTACATTAAAAAAAAAAAAACCAAACTATGAGTACTTTGGTTGCCCTGTGACGAACTGATTGTGGGGGAGAGCTGAGAAAGGGAGCAGGAGAGATGAGGGAGGAGGGTAGTTCTGAGGCAGAGCTCTTGGTGACCTGACTCCTGTGGGATGAACTAGAGGGAACCAGTTGGCTGGAGAGAATGGAGTTCATTGGCTGTGTTTGTGGAGAGTTTTGCTGGAGGACAAGGCACAGCCACGTAGAAGTTAAGTCAGGAGTTAGACCCTCCTAAGCTCATGCCCTACGAAAGAATTAATTGTAGGTGGGGTTAAAGTGTTTTTTTTTAAGATTTTGTTTATTCATGAGAGACAGAGAGAGAGAGGCAGAGACACAGGCAGAAGAAGCAGGCTCCATGCAGGGAGCCCGACATGGGACTCGATCGCGGGTCTCCAGGATCACACCCTAGGCTAAAGGCGGCGCTAAACTGCCGAGCCATCCAGGGCTGCCCTAAAGTTTATTTTTAATTTTTATTATTTTTAATAATTTTAGTTATTCATGAGAGGCAAAGAAAGGTAGGCAAAGGGAGAAGCAGGTCTCTGTAGGGAGCCTGATGTGGGACTCAATCTCAGGATCCTGGGATTACACCCTGAGCCGAACACAGACGCCTAACTACTGGACCACCCAGGCGTCCCTGGAGTTAAGGTTTAAATCTAAAAAACAAAACTGGAAAGCACCAGCGAGATACAGAAGGCTTATGGGGGCCAATTCCAGGGGCAGAGCCCTTTAATGGTAATGAATGAGTTACAGGTGAATTTTATTGAGTGCCTATCATGTACTAGGCACTGAGCTAAGCATTTTTTCTTTCAAGATTTTATTTTAAGATTTTATTTATTTTTTTCTTTTTTTTTTTTAAAGATTTTATTTATTTATTCATAGAGACCCAGAGAGACAGAGAGAGAGGCAGAGGCACAGGCAGAGGGAGAAGCAGGCTCCATGGAGGGAGCCCGATGTGGGACTTGATCCAGGGTCCCCAGGATCAAACCCCGGGCTGCAGGCGGCGCTAAACCGCTGCGCCACCGGGGCTGCCCTATTTATTTTTTTCATGAGAGAGAACGAGAGAGAGAGAGAGAGAGAGAGACAGAGACACAGGCAGAGGGAGAAGCAGGCTCCATGCAGGGAGCCCAATGTGGGACTCAATCCCAGGACTCCAGGATCATGCCCTGGGCTGAAGGCAGTGCTAAACCACTGAGGCACCAGGGGCTGCCCTCAAGATTTTATTTTTAAGTTATCTCTACACCATAATGTGGGGGCTGAACTCATAACACTGAGATCAAGAGTCACATACTCCACCAACTGAGCCCAACCAGATGCCCCAGCAATTTATATATAAGGAAAAGCAGGGCACATTTCAGTATGTAAAAATCAGAGCCACTTCTCTTTATCAGAGGCACCATGGACAGCTACAAAACAGATTGAGAAATATTTGCCCTGTAATGGACAAGGTTAGATTTCTTATTATACAAGGGACACGGGATCCCTGGGTGGCACAGTGGTTTAGCGCCTGCCTTAGGCCCAGGGCGCCATCCTGGGGACCCAGGATCGAATCCCACGTCGGGCTCCCGATGCATGGAGCCTGCTTCTCCCTCTGCCTGTGTCTCTGCCTCTCTCTCTCTCTCTCTCTCTCTCTCTCTCTCTGTGTGACTATCATAAATAAATAAAAATTAAAAAAACACAAGGGACACTTATTCATCAGTAAGGACATCACACACCTAGGCAAATAAAGGATGCAAGTAAGCAGTTCACAGAAGTAGTACAAATGGCCAATAAAATACCCCGCTTACTATAAAAACATGCAAATTAAAGTTTTTCCCTTTATTTGATTTTTCTCTGCTGGCAAAAATATTGGGAAATAGGCATGCTTGTATAATGGTAGAGGAATAAACTGGTATAACCTTTTTGCAGGACAGTCAGACAGTTTTATCAAGTCGTTTATTTTTTTTATTTTTTTTATTTTAAAAGATTTTATTTATTCATGAGAGACACGGGGGGGGGGGCAGAGACACAGGCAGAGGGAGAAGCAGGCTCCATGCAGGGAGCCCGACGTGGGATTCGATCCCTGGCCTGCAGGATCAGGCCCTGGGCTCAAAGCAGCGCTAAACCGCTGAGCCACCCAGGGTGCCCTTTCAAGTCGTTTAATGCATATCCCTTGGTCCAGCATTACCACTTCTAAAAATGTATCCTTAAAAAAAACAAAAAAACTCTTAATTTCTCCTCTCGAGCAAGCTCTTCCCCAGGTCTTGCCTGGTTCCCCAAGCACACGGTGGCTATACCATTCATCCACTGACTCCAGTAAAAAACCTAAAAGCTGTCTGATTCTTCTCACAACTTCCACTTGGTCCATCTGCCAGTCTGTCAGCTCTGGCTTTCAAAATGTGCTTGGAATCCAGCCATTTATGACCATCTCCATCTGGACCATCATGTTCCCCATCACCAGCATCTTTCTCAGGGAATACTAGCCCCTAGTTCCCTTTGCAGAGCAGCTAGAGAGCTCATTATATCCTGTCTGCTCCCTGCAGGGAAACCTCTCCAAAGGATCCAAACTGCTTACTCTGACCTGCATCAAGGTCCTGCATTATCTGGCCCCTGCTTGCCTCTCCAGCTCATTACCAAACTCTTTTGCTCTTCTCTGACCACACCAACCTGCCTGTGCTTCCCACACCACAAATTCATTCCTGCCTCAAGGACTTTAGTATTTATTCTTCTTGCTGCTTAGAACAACATGGCCCAGACCTACTGAGGCTTATTCCTCCTTTAGCATCCATACGTTCTCTGCTCAGATGTCATGTTGGTAGGAGGCTTTCCTGACTACTCTCTCTTTTTTTTTTTTAAGATTTATTTATTCATGAGACAGAGAGAGGGGCAGAGACACAGGCAGAGGGAGTAGCAGGCTCCCTGCAGGGAGCTCCATGCGGGACTTGATCCCAGGATCCCCGGATCACGACCTGAGCTGAAGGGAGATGCTTAACCACTGAGCCACCCAGGTGTCCCCTGACTACCCTATTTGAATAGCATCTCTCCTGCATTCTCTAATCCCTGCTATGGTATTATATTTTATGTAATCTCTACATCCAATGTGGGGCTTGAATTTACAACCCCAAGATCAAGAATATACACTTTTCTGACCAAGCCAGCCAGCGAGGTGACCTCTACTCCGTCTTGACTTTGTTTTACTTCATAGCCTGTCACTGTCTGAAAGGGTTAGTTTTTTTTTTGTTTCTTGCTCCTTCAAGAGAATGTAACTTTTATGAGGGACCCTGTATTCACCTGTGTAATTTCAGCATCTCAAATTGGGCCTGGCACATGATCGTGATGTAATAAGAACTACTTAAATGAGTGAATGAAGTAATTGGAAAGTACACAAAGGGCAGCCCAGGTGGCTCAGAGGTTTAGCGCTGCCTTCGGCCCAGGGTGTGATCCTGGAGGCCCGGGATTGAGTCCCACGTTGGGTTCCCAGCATGGAGCCTGCTTCTCCCTCTACCTGTGTCTCTGTCTCTCTCTCTCTCTGTGCCTCTCATGAATAAATAAATAAAATCTTCAAAATACAGAAAGATGTACTTTTGTACATCTTTTTTTTTTTTTTAGATCTTATTTATTTATTCATAGAGATGCAGAGAGAGATAGGCAGAGACACAGGCAGAGGGAGAAGCAGGCTCCATGCAGAGTCTGACGTGGGACTCGATCCAGAGTCCCCAGATCACGACCTGGGCTGCAGGCGGCGCTAAACCGCTGCGCCACTGGGGCTGCCCTTTTGTACATCTTTTAATGTAGAAGGGGTTTTCTTTTTTTTAATTTTTTTTATCGTTATTTATGATAGTCACAGAGAGAGAGAGAGAGAGGCAGAGACACAGGCAGAGGGAGAAGCAGGCTCCATGCACCGGGAGCCCGACGTGGGACTCGATCCCGGGTCTCCAGGATCGCGCCCTGGGCCAAAGGCAGGCGCCAAACCGCTGCGCCACCCAGGGATCCCTGTAGAAGGGTTTTTAACACATCATCATCTGAAAGTGATATTGTTTGAAATTATAATTTGCCCAGATATTTACTAATAGGAATTCTATGGGGGTAATTCAGGGTGTGTGCTTAGGTTAGAACAATATCTTCCCAACAGGCTAAATCCCCTGTTCCCAAGCCCTGCCAAGTCACCGCAGCAAACTCACAGGGGCCCGGGGAAAGATTTTAAATTTTCAAGAGATAGAGAAGCTCAGCTCTGTCTGATGGCTGGGGAGCTAGGAGTTCCTGATAGTTGCCTTTCAACATTAGATGGCGCCAAATCCCTTTCAGTGACGTCATATCTTTGGGGAGCTGGGTTTAAGCAGTTCCTAATTACAGGGCAAAAAAATCAGCCTAAAGCAAGAAATAGGGGTGGTGCTGTCCAGTCTACTCCCATGACCTGTCAAGTTGCACAGGGTCCAACAGGTGTCATAAGTCATTGTGGTTTTTTGGGAAATCAAAACATTTTTTTAAAATATCAGAGTCTTTTTTCAATGTACATGTGTTTTTATACACGGCCTTTAAGTTGATAGGACATAGGTATTTGTGCAGGGGTTTAGCCCTGGGTGCTTTGTAAGTGGATCTCTTGGCCCAGAGAGGGCTGGGAAAGTTGCTGACATACTTGAGACGCTAAAGGGCACCGTGGGCTGATGAAGTTTAGGGATCTGGATAAGTACGTTACTGACCAGAATGCAGAGTGAGGCCCTGTTCATGTAAAAACAGGAACATTTTTGCATTATTAAAACGTGTGGAGGGCTGACTGTTCACAAAAGAGGTCGTCTCTGGTGTGCAGGGTTATGGGAGGCTTTCATTTTGCCCTGCGTTGCTTGCCTTTTATACTATGCTGCTTCCTATATCTTGAGGGAATAACAGGTAACTCTGCTTTGGGTAGGAGGATTGGTGGGTAAGGAGCCTCTCATGGAACAGGTAGTACTTAAGAGCGGAATGTTTTCCAGAAGTCTTGGGGTACGGTGTGTTTCAAGGTACTGAGAGCTCTTAAAACTGGCTGCGAGACAGAGCTGTTGTGTTTGGATGCGGTGGTGGGTTTGGATGTTGTTCAGTCTGGAGGGAGGCAGCAAGGAGGGTTGGTGCTAGAGCTTTATGCAGAGCTGGTACAAAATCAGCGGAGATGGGCGCTCGATGGCGTTTCAAGAGGTTGACCACTGTTAAAAGCAACTGTCTACTGTGAAAAGCATAATTTTATGTATTTATACCCTAGCTTATTCCAAAAAGGGTTTGTTTGTTCATGAAAGACACACAGGGAGGCAGAGACACAGGCAGGGGGAGAAGCAGGCTCCCTGTGGGGAGCTTGAGGCAGGACTCGATCCTAGGACCTTGGGATCACGCCCTGAGCTGAAGGCAGATACTCAACCACTGAGCCACCCAGGCCAAGAAGGTTTTAAAACAGCAAGATACTCTTAAGGTAGCAAGAACCAGTGTTGGAGGAAGGGTTGGGGGCTAACATAGTTTATATATAATCCAAAATGACAGTTCATTACTTTGCGGTAGGGAGATAGTCCAGTATATTCCAGGACACCCCCTGGCCCCATGTCAATACCTAGAAGTAGAGTAGTCCTGGGCAGGTGGGTGGCTTGGACTCCAGCAGAGGGACGTGCAAAGTTTTGAGTGGGATTTCCCTCTGCTCCCTCTCTGGTGGCCTTCCTGGCAGCCACATTCAAGCTTCACTTCAGTTTCAGTCGAGGTGAGCAGAGCAGTTCGCATTTCTAGGAAGTCGCAATGCAGCTGATGGGGTTCCAGCTTTGCAAATTCAGTCACCCCCACCCCGTCTTCCTGAGACTTCACCAGGTCATTCTGATGAGTGTTGTGGGTGTTCAGAACCTTTTGCATCAATCGACCATTTGGCTTCTGCTCAGCAGTGGCTAGTCAGACCCATTAGGGGGGGTTCCTGGCCCGGCTAGCAGGGGACAGCCTTTTCACTTTTTGCCAAGGTCTTTGAAGGCACTTCCCTGCAGCCGAGGGCCCTAAGCAGTTGAGTTCAGTCTACCCAGTGTTCATCAGAAGCCATGGGATCCTGGACGACGGAGAAAAGGCTGTCTGCCGAGACATGCTTGTAATCTTCAGGGAAGGCACATCCCCCTGATAGATAATTTCATTGCACTGTGAGATGTGCAGTGAGAGAGGAGTTATGGAAGCACAGAGCAGGCTCTGGAAATGCTTCCTGGAAGAAGCTATGTCTACACTGAGTCTTAAAACAGCAGTTAGCCTTGGGGGCAGGGCTTTCCAGAGGGAGCCCACATGGGGGGAGGGCAGCACATGCTCTGGGGGATGGAGGACCGCAGGGGACTCTCCTCTGATGGGGGAGAGGAAGGAAGGTGGAAACATCCTAAAACCCTTTTTGTAAGCTGTCCTGCTGAGTTTGGATGTCATTCTGAGGATAAGAGGGCATGAAGATTAGATTTCCATTTTATTTCTTCATGAGGCAGAGATACTGGGTGAGGGAGAAGCAGGCTCCCTATGGGGAGCCCGATGTGGGACTTGATCCCAGGACCCCGGGGTCATGCCCTGAGCCAAAGGCAGACGCTCCACCACTGAGCCACCCAGGCATCCCTCCTAGATTTCCATTTTAGAAAGAGCGCCCCAGCTGTGTGGATGGATGAGAGAGAGACAGGCTGGCCACCTAAGCAATGCCCTGTGGTGAAGCCCAGAGAAAAGGACTGGCTTGGGCACCTGGGTGGCTCAGTTGTTTTAAGTGTCTGCCTTCAGCTCAGGTCGTGATCTCAGGGTTCTGAGATTGAGTCCGCATCAGGTTCCTGCTTCTACCTCTACCTCTGGCTGCCACTCCTCCTGCTTGTGCTCCCTCTCTCTCTGTCAAATAAATAAATGAAACCTTAAAAAAAAAAAAAAAAAGTAAAAGGCCTGGCCTAAGGCAGTGGCTAGAGGCAAGGAGACAAGGGGTTGAGGAGGTGCAGACAGCCACAGCCCATGCCCATGGATGGTCCAATCATGGTGTCCTTCCTGACCACCTGTTATGTCCTGGGCCTAAGCAGGTAGATGGAGTTAGAGAGCCTGTAAGTGATGGAGCTGGGATTGCAGAGCAGAGGGCTCTGGGTCCAGCCTGTACTTGGTTAACCATTTTGTGCCTAAGGGTGAGGAAGGGCAGGTGTGGCTTTCAGACTTGAGTGCCGTGATCTTAGGTGGGGGCGAGGGAAAAGGATGGGTTTGTGAGGGGAAGGGAGTTCTTAGACATGTTGGGTTTGATGCAGTAGCTAGCTCAGTAGTGAATCCCAAGTTCAGACAAAAGGAGAGGCCTGGAAAAAAAAAAAAAGGAGAGGCCTGGAAGCAGAGGTCTGGGCGACATGGAGATAGAGCAGGCATCGTGGGGCGGCAAGGGAGATGCGGTAAGGATGTGGATGTGCTGTGCTAAACCCCAGGGGAGGAGCAGAGCTGGAAGAGCAGACGGGCAGAGGAGCCTAGGAAGGAGACTTCAGGACAGTACCCCAAGAGGTGGGTGAGCAGGAGCCTCAGTACCCCAGCTGCCGTGTGCCCCAGTTCTGCAGCTCAGATGGCCTCGTAGCAGCTCCTGGTCTATCAGGAGTGGTTCCGGGACTGTGAGAGGGTAGCTGTGCTGTGATGATGGCAACTCCCGCATCTGCTTGCTCAGCACCATGCTGTGGGAAGAATGCCAGGGGCAGGGGGTTGTGGATCCTGGCTCTACTGCCATCAGCTGCCTATCCTTGGGCCTCTTGGTTTTGTAACCTGAAATGGGTACAGTGATGTGTATTTTATCAGTGAGCTGTGAAGATGGAGCGAATCAGCCAGCGCCGCACTTGGCACCAGAGGCTGTGTCCCAGACTTGTAAGAGTAGCATCTGTGCTGCAGCCCGGAATGGGGGGGCGGCGTGTGTTCAGGCCCAGAGAGGGCTGGGCTTGACTTCTGGCTCCCGATGGTAGAGACCTTGGACAAGTCACTTCCCCTTGGGTTTCTCCCATTTAAGTGACGAGACCTCATTTCTAGAAGGGAAGTGATTCAGTTTAGAAAAATGAGGTGTGTTGAGTGCTTTTGGTGCCCGGCATGAGGGTGACACCTGGACCAAAGCTTTTATTAAGATCAAGTTCCTCCCTCTGGGATGTCAGTGGGCCAGATGCAGGTCATGTCAAAGCCTTGGTTTTAGTGTGTGAAAACTCAGGGTTTCCTCAGCCCACCCTTGGCCTTCCTACTTCTGAGCTCTTCCGCCGCCAGCTCCTTCCCCCAGGGGATCCTTGGAGTCCTGGCCCCACCTTTCTCAAGGTTCTGCCTCCAACTCCTGGGGTACTGGGTGCCCTTCTGTTCTGGCACCTGCCTCTCCCATCTTAGCCTGGGCTCTCCACCTGAACACAGACAGGTTCGGGCGCTGGGGCCTTGGGAAGGGGGAGGTGGCAAGGACAGGGGCAAGCAGTGCCAGGCTTCAGGAGCTGGATTAGTGTGGGGCGAGGTACGGTCCCCTGCCAGACTCTGATTCTGGGCTTGATTTCAGCTTTGGGGAAGAAGCAAGGCATGGATTTTTTTTTTTCTTGAAACAGCTTATTTCTTTTTGTGATTAAATCCTATGGATGTCAATGACCTGGAACTGAGCCCAGAGGGACGTGTGGGGTTTGAGTCTAAGAAGTAGGCAGCTTGTATTGAGGCCAGGGTCAGCTGCACGCTAGTCTGAGCACCCTCTCCCAGTCAGACAGTGACCAGGACCCCGACAGTGACCAAAACCCCCGATATTCGGCTTCTAGCCCTCCCATTCCCCTAGCCCCAGGCTAGACCTATGTGGTCCTGCTCTAAGTAATTTGTGGTTCTTTGAGGGCTTAGTATGTGAAGGCTGGAAACTAGGAATCCAATTTAGTTGTTACTGGCCTTTTTTTCTGTAGAAACGAATGTCTGTGACAGAGGGCGGTATCAAATACCCCGAGACGACAGAGGGAGGCCGCCCGAAGCTTGGGGGGCTGATGGACCCACGGCAGGGGGTGATTGAGCGGACTGGCCGCTGCCAAACCTGTGCAGGTGAGTGCTGGGTGCCTGGCGTAGGATGCCCGTGGGAGGGCAGGAGGCTTGGGTCCCTGCAGGCCTGAGGGTGGACACCTGGGGACTAGTCTCTGAGGTGCGAGTAGGGACAAGACCGTGAAGTGTGTGTCCCCACAGGAAACATGACAGAGTGTCCTGGCCACTTTGGCCACATTGAGCTGGCCAAGCCCGTGTTTCATGTGGGCTTCCTGGTGAAGACGATGAAGGTTTTGCGCTGTGTCTGCTTCTTCTGCTCCAAGTTGCTTGTGGACTCTGTGAGTGGGGTTGGGCCCTGGCCTGGGGGCGGGGTGACTTGGAGGGGTGGACAGAGGAGCGGCCTGACTGAGCCTGCTCTGGTTTGCCCCCAGAACAACCCAAAGATCAAGGACATCCTGGCCAAGTCCAAGGGGCAGCCCAAGAAGCGGCTCACCCACGTGTATGACCTGTGCAAGGGCAAGAACATCTGCGAAGGCGGCGAGGAGATGGATAACAAGTTTGGGGTGGAGCAGCCCGAGGGTGATGAGGACTTGACCAAAGAAAAGGTATCCGGTGGTCCGGGACTGCTGGAGTGTGGGCGCGTGCAGTGTCTCCAGGCTCTGATGGCCCCTCTGTCTCTGGAAGGGCCATGGGGGCTGTGGACGATACCAGCCCCGCATCCGGCGCTCAGGCCTGGAGCTGTATGCCGAGTGGAAGCACGTCAATGAGGACTCCCAGGAGAAGAAGATCCTGCTGAGTCCTGAGCGAGTACATGAGATCTTCAAGCGCATCTCAGACGAGGAGTGTTTTGTGCTGGGCATGGAGCCTCGCTACGCCCGGCCTGAGTGGATGATTGTCACTGTGCTGCCCGTGCCCCCGCTGTCTGTGCGGCCTGCTGTGGTGATGCAGGGCTCTGCCCGCAACCAGGTCAGCGGCTCTGGGACCCTGCCTGCCAGCAGGCTGGCTGGCCGAGGTGGGGAGCTCCTTGCCTGGGGGCAGGGCGTGCAGGAGCCCATGTTGGGGGGCAGGGTGCCTGGGTGCCCATGCCTACTTACGAGGCCCTTGACATGGTTGAAGATCACAGAGGTTCTTCTGTGGGTGGGAAGTGAGAGACCGGGCTTGTCTGCCAGGTGCCGCAAGCATGAGGGAGGCACCGTGGGCTGGCACATGTGTGCCAAGTGCCCAGTAGGGGCTGGACTGTGACGATGCGGTGACTTCCTGCTGCAGGATGACTTGACCCACAAGCTGGCGGACATCGTGAAGATCAACAATCAGTTGCGGCGCAATGAGCAAAACGGTGCAGCGGCCCATGTCATCGCAGAGGATGTGAAGCTCCTCCAGTTCCATGTGGCCACGATGGTGGACAATGAGCTGCCTGGTCTGCCCCGGGTAAGTCCGTGTGCCCCCAACTCTGCACCTGAATGGAAGGGGGGCACGGGCCAGGTTGTGTGGCCGCGATGACGGTGAAGGTTGAGGGGGCGCTCCTCTCAGGGGGAGGCTCCTGAGCTCTGAAGGAGGGGCCTGTGCTGACCACGGGGGTGCCCCCACCCTGCAATTCCTCCCAGGCCATGCAGAAGTCTGGGCGTCCCCTCAAGTCCCTGAAGCAGCGGTTGAAGGGCAAGGAAGGCCGAGTCCGAGGGAACCTGATGGGCAAGCGAGTGGACTTCTCAGCCCGCACCGTCATCACTCCCGACCCCAACCTTTCCATCGACCAGGTCGGTGTGCCTCGCTCCATTGCTGCCAACATGACCTTTGCAGAGATCGTCACGCCCTTCAACATCGACAGGTGAGCTTCACCTCAGGAGCTCTGTCTGGAGAGCCGCTGGGGGGCATGTGAGGGGAATGGGTGAGAAGCAGAGAGTGCTTCCACTTGGAGCTTGGGGGGGTGAGGGTGGCCACAAGGGCTTCTGGGGAGCCACCTGTTCACTGTGCCTCTGCCCTTCCCAGACTTCAGGAATTGGTGCGCAGGGGGAACAGCCAGTACCCAGGGGCCAAGTACATCATCCGAGACAATGGCGATCGCATTGACCTGCGTTTCCACCCAAAGCCCAGTGATCTTCATTTGCAGACTGGCTATAAGGCACGTAACAGACCGGGGCCTCTCTCCCTGCCCCGAGCAGGAAGCTTCCCGGAGCGGAGGCCAGCTGGAGGAGGCTATCCGATGCTGTCCTATTTGGTAGGGTCTTCTCTAGAAGACCACTGCTGTCCTAGGCAAGCTGTAGCTGCCAGCCATGGGCCTGCAGGGTGGGGGTCCCACAAACCCAGGGGTATATGGCAGGGAAGGGAGATCGAGGGAGGAGAACAGAAGGTCTCATGTGTAGAGTCTCCTGCAGCTGAGTTCCCTGAGGCTGGTGGATACAGTGCCTTAACCTGGCGTCTGGCCTGAAGGGAGTGGTTGATCTGTATTCCACGTGAAGTAGCACCATTCTATCATGTTTCTATCTGTAGAGCGTTTCAGTTCCACCGTCATACTTTCCTTCTTAGCAGATTCCTTCCTCTGAGACTCTTCATTTCCCTCCCTAGGTGGAACGGCACATGTGCGATGGAGACATTGTCATCTTCAACCGGCAGCCAACTTTGCACAAGATGTCCATGATGGGGCATCGGGTCCGCATCCTCCCCTGGTCTACTTTTCGCTTAAATCTGAGGTTAGTCCTCTGGCCAAGGGAGGGTGGTAGGGCCCAGCCACTCCCTGACGCGTCATTGTGGTATCTTCCTGACCCCGGCTTCTCTGTCACTGCAGTGTGACAACTCCGTACAATGCTGACTTTGATGGGGATGAGATGAACTTGCACCTGCCACAGTCTCTGGAGACTCGGGCAGAGATCCAGGAGCTCGCCATGGTGCCGCGCATGATTGTCACCCCCCAGAGCAATCGCCCCGTCATGGGCATCGTGCAGGACACGCTCACAGCAGTGCGCAAATTCACAAAGAGAGATGTCTTCCTGGAGCGGGTGTGTGCTTCTAGGGAGGGAGCCCAGTGTGGACGGGCAAAGTGACCTGGGGTGGTGAGGTGAAAGATGGCGGGAAGAGCTACAACTTCTGCCTTGACTTGCTCCACACTGACTCATGTGTGAGGCAGGAGAGGGGAGAGCTTAGGAAGGTTGGACCGAAAGAGTTTATGTAAAGCTTTAGCTCCCCATTTACTTTTTTATTTTATTTTCCCCTCATTTAATGCTTTAAAACATCACATAATTTCAGCTACTTCTGGGAAGGTGAAGGAAAAAAGAAGTGGTCTTGTTATAATTTTACTAATTTCATGATTATTGAAAGTAATTTGTACTTACTATTTAAAAGAAGAGGGATCCCTGGGTGGCGCAGCGGTTTGGCGCCTGCCTTTGGCCTAGGGCACGATCCTGGAGACCCGGGATCGAGTCCCACGTTCAGGCTCCCGGTGCATGCCGCCTGCTTCTCCCTCTGCCTGTGTCTCTGCCTCTCTCTCTCTGTGTGTGTGACTATCATAAAAAAAATAAATAATTATAAATAAATAAATAAAATAAGAGAAAGCCAGTCTCTCACTATCATAATAAATTTTTAATCAAAAGTTTGGAAAACACTTTCCCTAGCATCTCTTTGTCTCCCCAACCTGGCTTTCACCCATGGGTAGGTGACCTTGCCCAGTGAGGCCTGCGGCTCTGAGGTCTGGTCTCACTCTTCGCCTCACAGGGGGAAGTTATGAACCTTTTGATGTTCCTGTCCACGTGGGATGGGAAGGTCCCGCAGCCGGCCATCCTGAAGCCTCGTCCCCTATGGACAGGCAAACAGATCTTCTCCCTCATCATACCAGGCCACATCAACTGCATCCGCACCCACAGCACCCATCCCGACGACGAGGACAGTGGTCCTTACAAACACATCTCTCCAGGGGACACCAAGGTAGGACCTGGCCTCTGCCTGTGGGAACGGGATTTGTACATGGGCGCCACTGCAGGGGACTTGATTGGGGTGCTTTGTGCACAGGTGGTGGTGGAGAACGGGGAGCTGATCATGGGCATTCTGTGTAAGAAATCTCTGGGTACGTCAGCCGGCTCGCTGGTCCACATTTCTTACCTGGAGATGGGCCATGACGTCACTCGTCTCTTCTACTCCAACATTCAGACAGTCATTAACAACTGGCTTCTCATCGAGGGTGAGTAGAGGCTCCTTGAATCTTGCCTCTCCCTCCACTTACCGTTTCTCTTCCATCCTTTTCTCGTTCTTCCTTGGATTTGGGGGCCTTCCAACAACTCTCTTGGTTGTGATTCCATTGCAGGTTTTGGGGAAGCCTAAAGAGGGTGTTGATGACGCTTCTTCTCTCTAGGTCATACCATTGGCATTGGGGACTCCATTGCGGACTCAAAGACCTACCAGGACATTCAGAACACTATTAAGAAGGCTAAGCAGGATGTGATAGAGGTGAGCAGGAAGGCCAGGCCGAGACTGAGTGACTGGCGCTCAGAGACTTTGGGTGGAATGTCGGTGACCGCAGAGCGGGTGTCGGAGAGGGGGAGCAGAGCCGACACTGAGCCCCACCACCTCCCTTACACCCAGGTCATTGAGAAGGCTCATAACAATGAGCTGGAGCCCACCCCGGGGAACACTCTGCGGCAGACCTTTGAGAACCAGGTGAACCGCATTCTCAACGATGCCCGAGATAAGACTGGCTCCTCTGCCCAGAAGTCCTTGTCTGAGTACAACAACTTTAAGTCCATGGTCGTGTCTGGGGCCAAAGGTTCCAAGATCAACATCTCCCAGGTGGGGAGCCTGGTCTTTCCAGATGCTGGCCACAGAGAAGGCTGGGAGCACGGGGAGAAGGGAGTGTTTGCAGGGAACGGGCTGGGAGCTCTGACTCCTAGTGCAAAGGGAGTTAGGTGCACCCCACCTTCTTTCCCCAGGTCATCGCTGTAGTCGGGCAGCAGAACGTGGAGGGCAAGCGGATCCCATTTGGATTCAAGCACCGGACCCTGCCTCATTTCATCAAGGATGACTACGGGCCAGAGAGCCGAGGCTTCGTGGAGAATTCCTACCTGGCCGGCCTCACGCCTACCGAGTTCTTCTTCCATGCCATGGGGGGTCGCGAGGGGCTTATCGACACGGCTGTCAAGACTGCTGAAACTGGTGAGACCTTCAGGCCCTCGCGCTGCTGCCAGGGGTGCCGCAGGCCAAGGATCCCCCTGGGGTGAGGTGGGGGGTTCTCAGGTTAAAGCTTTCCAATCCCAGGTGTTTGAACTTATCTCTCGTGGAAGGAATAGGAGCTGAAGCTCAGGAGCCGGGAAATGCCAGACAGCGCTTCCTGCTCCGGGGTTAGATCCTCAAAGTCACCTAGGGGCTGCTTCCTAGAGGACTCTTCTGGCCCTGGGTCCAGCTGGTGGGGGGCATGGATTTCACTGAGAGGCTTCGGGGACCAAGGGCAGTAGCTGGCTCTTCCAAGGTTTGGGTGGGTGAAAGCGCTGGAGCAGCTGGCAAGGCTTGTTTCTGAGGTCAGGCTCGTGCTGCCCTGGGGCCCAAACCTGGACACCTCCCTGCAGGGTACATCCAGCGGCGGCTCATCAAGTCCATGGAGTCGGTGATGGTGAAGTATGATGCTACTGTGCGAAACTCCATCAACCAGGTGGTGCAGCTGCGCTATGGCGAGGACGGCCTGGCTGGCGAGAGCGTTGAGTTCCAGAACCTGGCTACCCTTAAACCATCCAACAAGGCTTTTGAGAAGAAGTGAGGAGGCTGCAGGCGGGTGGATCTCACCCTTGGGGCTCAAAACCAGCCTCCTAGGACTCCCCTTCCTGCACCGAGACCCTGCTCGCCCAGAGCATACCTTGCAGTCTGCCTTCTGTCTTAGAGCCCTTTGTCCACTCCTGGTGGCAGCAGCTGTGCCGTGGCAGTTGGGTAGAGCAGTTACAAGACCCACCGCACCCTGTCCCTGGTGACCATACAAAGTGAACTCAGCCGGGCAGGCAGTCTTGGGGCCTAGACTTTGAACTTCCCTGGCCTAGATTCTTGCCTCAAAGCCCTGTTGTTCAGGCCGTGCACCTTTGAGAGCCTTGCTCTGCTGCCTGCAGGGATCAGGCCCTGGGGCCCAGCGGCCCCTTGACTCTCCCTCCTGCCACCTTCAGGTTCCGCTTTGACTACACAAATGAGAGGGCCCTGCGGCGCACTCTGCAGGAGGACCTGGTGAAGGACGTGCTGAGCAATGCGCACATTCAGAACGAGTTAGAGCGAGAATTCGAGCGCATGCGTGAGGACAGGGAGGTGCTCAGGGTCATCTTCCCGACTGGCGACAGCAAGGTGCCTGTGGGCAGAAGGCCGGGCTGGAGAGCTGCTGTCCCCGAGTGGCTGTGCCCAGCTCATGAACCCCTCTTGTTTCCATCGCGCCTCAGGTCGTCCTCCCCTGTAACCTGCTGCGCATGATCTGGAACGCTCAGAAAATCTTCCACATCAACCCTCGCCTTCCCTCCGACTTGCACCCCATCAAGGTGGTAGAGGGTGAGTAGCTGCTCTGGGACCTTGGGGCCAGGCTGCGGGACGGGAGTGGTCGGGGTCTCACTCTGGAATCTCTATACCTCCTCTGGTCCCCAGGAGTCAAGGAATTGAGCAAGAAACTTGTAATTGTGAATGGGGATGACCCCCTGAGCAGGCAAGCTCAGGAGAATGCCACACTTCTCTTCAACATCCACTTGCGCTCCACACTGTGCTCCCGCCGCATGGCTGAGGAGTTCCGGCTCAGCGGGGAGGCTTTCGACTGGCTGCTTGGAGAGATCGAGTCCAAGTTCAATCAAGCCATTGTGAGTAGTGTTCTTGCCTCAGCCCTGCTTTTCTCCTTTGACCTGTGGGCTTGTCTGGGCTCTGAGCACAGCCTGCCTCTGCCCACCGCCTGCCGCATAATGCCTCTTGATCACTGAGGGGCTGCTCTGGGCTGAGTCCTGTATGTGGGGGGATTTCTGCTTCATTCCCTAATGATATCTCTCTCTGTCTCTCTCTCTTTTTTTACAATATTTCATTTATTTGACAGCCAGAGGCCGAAAGCCAGGGAGAGAGGCAGAGAGGGATAGGGAGAAGCAAGCTCCCCACTTGTGGGGAGCCTGATAATGAGATTCAATCCTATGACCCTGGGATCATGATGAGCTGAAGGCAGATGAATTAACTGATTGATCCACCCAGGTGCCCCCATCACTGTCTTTGAGGATTTTACAAGGTAGTAGGAAGAGAGAAGCATTGTAATTATAGGCTTGCCTCTGAATACTTTTGATGTAAATCCAGTTGTGTTAATTAAATAATTAAAATGCATTAGGGAATGCTGTAAAACGTGATTGAAAAAAGATTTGAGTGGAAGGTCATCCAGTGTTCACAGATTATAAGATTTATCTTGCTAAATGGTGGTAATCCCCAAGGTGATCTACAGATCCAACACAGTGCCTGTCAAATCCCAGTTGCCTTTTCTGCAGAAATTTATAAGCTGATCTTAAAATTCATATGTACATGCAGGGGACCCAGAAGAATCAGACAGTTTTGAAAAAGAACAAGATTGGAGGGCTCACACCTAACTGATTTCCAAGCTTTCTGTAAAGCTCTGGTTCTCTGGATAGTGTGCTATCACATGAAGATGCATAGATAGATGAATGGAACTTAATGGCTTAGAAATAGTCTTTTCAACAAACAGTGCTGAGGGGTTCTTGGGGGGGGGGGGGGCTCAGTTGGTTAGGCATCCGACTCTTGGTTTCAGCCCAGGTCATGGTCTCAAGGTTGTGGGATAGAGCCTCAAGTCGGGTTCTGCGCTCAGTGGGAAGTCTGCTTGAGATTATCTTCCTCTGCTCCTCCCCCAAGCATGCATGCTCACTTGGCTGCTCTCTTTCTCAAATAAATAAATCTTTAAAAAAATAACGATACTGGACGCCTGGATGGCTCAGTGGCTCAGGGCGTGATCCTGGTCCAAGGGTCAAGTCCTGCATCGGGCTTCCTGTGGGGAGCCTGCTTCTCCCTTTGCCTGTGTCTCTGCCTCTCTGTTTCTTATGAATAAGTAAATAAAATCTTGGGGGAAAAAATGGTGCTGGAATAACTGGACATCCACATGCAAAAGATTGAAGTTGGATCCCTACTTCACGCCATATACAAAAATTACTTCAAAATGCATCAAAGACCTAAATATAAGAGCTCAATCTGTAAGCAAAGCTTTAGAAGAAAACACAAAGGCAACTCTTCACGACCTGGGATTAGACTGTGGAGTCTTCGGTATGACACCAAAAGTATACGCTAAAGAGCACAGAAACAGATGAGGTCGGCTTCATCTAAATTAAAAACTTCTGTTTCCGAGGACACCAGCAGGAGAGTCAGAAGATAACCCAGAATGGGAGGAGGAAAGATTTGCAAATCATCTATGTGATAAGGGCCACGTGTAGAGAATACATAAAGGACTACTGCACGTCGACAACAGAAAGATGTCTAAGGGCTTGAATACACCTCTTCCCCCGAAGAGTATACATAAGTGACCAGTAAACACATGAGAAAAGATGCTCAGTATCATTCACCATCCAGGGAATACAGATGAAGCCCCAGTGAGCCACCGCTTTGTGCTCCTTGAGTTTAGGGAGGCTGTGGATGGAGCAGTTGGAACTCTTCTGTGCCACTGGGGGGCCACTGGGCGTCACAGTCCGCTGTTCCTCTGAGGGGTAGACACAGGTACCATTTGAACCAGCAGTTCCACTCCTAGGAATAGACCCAAGAGACTGGGAGGTGTGTGCACACAAAACCTGGCACAGGGATATCCATGGCCCCGTTGTTCACGTTGAAGCAAAAGCAGTAACAGTCAAGCTGTGGAGAAACCGCCAGATGCCCATCCACTGACAGAGGGGAAAATGAAACTGCTACAGCCACACAATGGAATATTCTGGTAAAAAGATACTGAGGTGGGAAGTGTAAGAGGACCACAATGAACCTTTGGTACATAGTACTGAGTGAAGGAAGCCTGCCTTCACAGCCGCGTTACTGTAGGAGTCTCATTGAGAGGTCAGGTCTTACAGTAGGTGATCGTAATCACAGTTAAAATAATGCTTCATGGGGAGCTCCCCCCCAATAACAATGTGAATACTTAGCTTGTAACTTTAGAAATTAGGGTTTCAGGTGGTAGAAGACCTCCTGGGTGTGCAGCACACCGGGAGCAAACGTGGGATTGTAAATGAAGCAGAGGAGGGGACCCACAAATCAGGCTCTGCTTTGTCGAGTCTCTGCCTTACCCCAATGCATCTTTCACTGCCCTGGCGGCAGCTCATTGTTACTCGCCAGAAGGGACACATTTGCTTTTTCTGATGCCAGCTTTCCTTACTCTGTAGGCCCATCCTGGGGAGATGGTGGGAGCCCTGGCTGCACAGTCCCTTGGAGAACCTGCCACCCAGATGACCTTGAACACCTTTCACTATGCTGGTGTGTCTGCCAAAAACGTGACCCTGGGTGTGCCCCGACTCAAGGAACTCATCAACATTTCCAAGAAGCCAAAGACGCCTTCACTTACTGTCTTCCTGCTGGGCCAGTCTGCTCGAGATGCTGAGAGAGCCAAGGTAGAGCCTGGGTCGGTGGGCTTCCCGGCAGAAGGAAGAGGAGGAGATCTCTTCCCCTTGAATAAATTCTCTCTACAGGAGGGTTTGGAGAGGTCTTTAGAGCCACCCACATGCCTGTGTCCCCAATCCCTCTTTGTCCCAGGACATTCTGTGCCGTCTGGAACATACAACATTGAGGAAGGTGACCGCCAACACAGCCATATACTACGACCCCAACCCCCAGAGCACTGTCGTGGCAGAGGATCAGGAATGGGTGAATGTCTACTACGAGATGCCGGACTTTGACGTGGCCCGAATCTCGCCCTGGCTCTTGCGGGTGGAGCTGGACCGGAAGCACATGACAGACCGGAAGCTGACCATGGAGCAGATTGCTGAGAAGATCAATGCTGGTGAGGCTGGGGCAGGTGGGCCCAGCTCGGAAGTCCTGCCTGGGCTCCTTGCCTGTCTTCTCCGCGATTCCTCTCTTTCTAGAGGGTTCTATGAGAAGGAGGGGAAGCCAGAGGAGAGCCCCGTTGGGGAGAGCTGCAGAGGAGCAGTGACCGGCCACCGCCATCATTCTCATGGCTCCTTCTCCCCGCAGGTTTCGGCGATGACTTGAACTGCATCTTTAACGACGACAATGCCGAGAAGCTGGTGCTCCGAATTCGCATCATGAACAGCGATGAAAACAAGATGCAAGAGGTAAAGGGACCCTAAGAGGAAATGGATAGTCCACAGTAGGGCACTGTTAAACCTTGTTTGGGACCGAAAAAGTCAAGAAAGTTGAAGCAAAAGCAGTGTTGAGGTGCCCGTCACACCGGCTGGGGTGGGCATGGGGAGTGGCGGCTAGTGGTGATTTTCAGAACCCTGAGCAGCAAAAACATTTGAAAACTGAAGAAGTAGCTATGTGGAGCACACAGGTGGCGCTGACGTGGGGGATCCCTGGGTGCTCCCCCTGTGAGGCTCCTGCAGGAGGGCGGAGAGGAGAGCTGGCGTGTCCTCTGGGAAGTGGTGTGACAGCAGGTGCCACAGGACCTGAGACCATGCCAGACCGGTGACTTCACTCCCAGGCATGGTTCCTAAAATGTGTTTCACGGATGGGGTGCCTGGGGCACTCAAGACAGAAGGTGGCAGCTTAACTGTTGAGCTGTCGGAGTGTAGATGTGGAAACTGTTGGTTCTCCACAGAGTACAGGCGGCTCTGTGAACGAGCTCATTGGTGTGGGAAGCGGCAGCCTGACCAGGTCGTCCGTGAGAACGAGTGTGGGAGGTGCTGGGCGCTGTCGGCCCTGGGAGCATGCGAGCACCCACGCAGAAATTGTGTTGGGATGATGGGGTGCAGGTGCCTCCCTTAGGTTTCTCTTAGGATCGTAACAACGTGATAAAAAGTAACATCAGAGGAACAAAGGACAGAGTCTGGGGCCTGACCTGACCCTTCGGTCCCTGGGGAGGCTGCGACTTGGGCTGAGCCTGGGAAGAGGGGAAGGTTCTAGGACTCTGGCCTTGCTCTTGGCTCAGGAGGAAGAGGTGGTGGACAAAATGGACGATGACGTCTTCCTGCGCTGCATCGAGTCCAATATGCTGACTGACATGACCCTGCAGGGCATTGAGCAGATTAGCAAGGTCAGCCCTGCCCCCCCGCCTTCCCATGTCCTCTCCCCTGGCCCCTCCTCCCCCCCAGCTCATGCTGTCCCCCGCAGGTGTATATGCACCTGCCACAGACGGACAACAAGAAGAAGATCATTATCACTGAGGACGGGGAATTCAAGGCTCTGCAGGAATGGATCCTTGAGACGGACGGCGTGAGCCTGATGCGGGTGCTGAGCGAGAAGGACGTGGACCCTGTCCGTACCACGTCCAACGACATCGTGGAGATCTTCACGGTGAGTGCGCGGAGCCCCGCCAGGACCCCTGGGTGTCTGCCTGGTGGTGGCCGTCTGCCCTCCCTCCTGGCATTTGCCTGCTTGCGTTTCTCCAAGCCCGAGTCTGCTGTCGAGTGTGGGCGGCACTGCCTCCCGACCATCCCTCTGCGGGTCTGTGTGGCAGAAGCTGGGGGTTGAGCACAGCTCCTCGGCCCTCACCCCTCGCCTCTCACCCCATGCCAGGTGCTGGGCATTGAAGCTGTGCGGAAGGCCCTGGAGCGGGAGCTGTACCACGTCATCTCCTTTGACGGCTCCTACGTCAATTACCGCCACTTGGCACTCCTGTGTGATACCATGACCTGCCGGGGCCATTTGATGGCCATCACCCGCCATGGTGTCAACCGCCAGGATACTGGGCCTCTCATGAAGTGCTCCTTTGAGGAAACGGTGATGATGGAACTGGGCAGGTGGAAGGAGGTGGGGGAGGGTGCGGGATGAGGGTGTGCCAGGGTGGGGTGGGTGCAGGGTGGTAGTGAGGCAGCCCTGGAGCACTGGGTGTGGAGGCGTCTTATGGGGCTCCCCCGTTTCCTGGTTGCTCAGGTGGATGTGCTTATGGAAGCAGCTGCTCACGGAGAGAGTGACCCCATGAAGGGGGTGTCTGAGAATATCATGCTGGGTCAGCTGGCCCCGGCTGGCACCGGCTGCTTTGATCTCCTGCTCGATGCGGAGAAGTGCAAGTATGGCATGGAGATCCCCACCAACATCCCTGGCCTGGGGGCTGCCGGACGTGAGTATGAGGGCCTCGGCTGCTGCCAGCTGGCTGGGGTGCATGATGGGGTGGGGGTGGGGGGCTGGTCACCAGGGCGCGTCCCGAGTCACTGTGCTTCTTTGCAGCCACTGGCATGTTCTTTGGATCGGCACCTAGTCCCATGGGAGGAATTTCTCCTGCCATGACTCCCTGGAACCAGGGGGCAACTCCAGCCTATGGTGCCTGGTCTCCTAGTGTTGGTGAGTGACCCAGCCCAGGAAGAGGGCCCTCTGGGTGGTCAGGGCAAGCGTGGTGGGGTGAGCTCGATGGTGAAGGGTTACCCTGATGGAGCACTAAAGGGGCGGGGAGTTTGGGGGCAGGTATTGGGCTCCAGCTCCAGTTTGTTTGTTTGTTTGTTTTTTTACAAACCCTTGTGTCGTGAGGGAGCTGCTCTGCTATGTACAAGACCCTGACCCAGGAACAGGTCGTCTACGAATGGTTTAGCACCAGGTTCCAGCTCCAGTTTTAACTGAGCTTTGTCTCACTTCCTAGGAAGCGGAATGACACCGGGGGCGGCCGGCTTCTCTCCCAGTGCTGCATCAGATGCCAGTGGCTTCAGCCCAGGCTACTCTCCTGCCTGGTCTCCCACGCCGGGCTCGCCGGGCTCACCGGGCCCCTCCAGCCCCTACATCCCCTCACCAGGTGAGCTGTCCTGTCTGGTCAGTCAGCCAGCCGAGTTGAATTCCTCCAAGTCCTTCCTTTAGGCTGATTTGCCATCATTTAACTCCTTCCCGCTTTTTTCCCCACAGGTGGCGCTATGTCTCCCAGCTACTCACCGACATCGCCTGCCTATGAGCCTCGCTCCCCTGGGGGCTATACACCCCAGAGTCCCTCCTATTCCCCTACTTCGCCCTCCTACTCCCCCACCTCTCCATCCTACTCTCCAACTAGTCCCAACTATAGTCCCACATCACCCAGCTACTCCCCGACTTCTCCCAGCTACTCCCCGACTTCTCCCAGCTACTCCCCGACCTCTCCCAGCTACTCCCCGACCTCTCCCAGCTACTCCCCGACCTCTCCCAGCTACTCCCCCACCTCGCCCAGCTACTCCCCCACCTCGCCCAGCTACTCCCCCACCTCGCCCAGCTACTCTCCCACCTCGCCCAGCTACTCCCCCACCTCGCCCAGCTACTCCCCCACATCCCCAAGCTACTCCCCCACATCCCCAAGCTACTCGCCCACATCCCCAAGCTATTCCCCGACATCTCCAAGCTACTCACCAACCAGCCCTAACTACTCTCCAACCAGTCCCAATTATACCCCGACATCACCCAGCTATAGCCCAACGTCACCCAGCTACTCCCCAACTAGTCCCAACTACACGCCCACGAGCCCTAACTACAGCCCAACGTCTCCGAGCTATTCTCCAACTTCCCCCAGCTACTCCCCAACCTCACCAAGCTACTCCCCATCAAGCCCACGATACACACCACAGTCTCCAACTTATACCCCAAGCTCCCCCAGCTACAGCCCCAGCTCCCCCAGCTACAGCCCCACCTCGCCAAAGTACACCCCCACCAGTCCTTCCTACAGCCCCAGCTCCCCGGAGTACACCCCGACCTCCCCCAAATATTCCCCCACCAGCCCGAAATACTCACCCACCTCCCCCAAGTACTCTCCCACCAGCCCCACCTACTCACCCACCACCCCAAAATACTCCCCAACATCTCCTACTTACTCGCCGACCTCTCCAGTCTATACCCCGACCTCCCCCAAGTACTCGCCTACTAGCCCCACCTACTCGCCCACCTCCCCCAAGTACTCACCCACCAGCCCCACCTACTCGCCCACCTCCCCCAAAGGCTCCACCTACTCACCCACTTCCCCTGGCTACTCACCCACCAGCCCCACTTACAGCCTCACCAGCCCAGCCATCAGCCCAGATGACAGTGATGAGGAGAACTGAGGGTGAGCGGGGCGCACGACAGCCCAGGTGGTGCCCTCGCGGGGCCCAGGTCCCCAGCCCGCCTCCCTTGCCCGTAGCTCCTATGACAGAGTTTCTGGTCGACGTTCTGGGCCCATTCCCTCTGGGGCTCTTTGTCTTGTTCCTCACTTGTGCTGTCTCAGAACCCACTCACCTGGCTGTGGTGTTCTTCTTCCTACTCCACCCACCCCAGGCCTGTCCCCGAATACAGGATCCCTCCTTGTCTGTGGCTTGATTGGGGGTGAAGGGTGTTTTAACTTGGCAGGGGTAGTTCCTGCTCTGGGGTGATCTATCTGATCCTCGAGAACAAAGCTAAAGCTGCCTTTCGTCTGTTATTTTATTTTTTGAAGTTTAAATAAAGTTTACTAATTTTGGCCAAACGCGTGTTGCATTACTGCTTCTTTGAGAGGCAGGCAGATGTGGCCCGCCGCCTCCCTGGGCGCTGCTCCCATCGTGTCTCTGCTGACCCCTGCCAGAGGCTGGCAACCCAGAGCAGACTGCACAGCTTTTCTCTGAACAAGTACCTACCAGGGATCCCTGGGTGGCGCAGCGGTTTGGCGCCTGCCTTTGGCCCAGGGCGCGATCCTGGAGACCCGGGATCGAATCCCATATCGGGCTCCCGGTGCATGGAGCCTGCTTCTCCCTCTGCCTGTGTCTCTGCCTCTCTCTCTCTCTCTCTCTGTGACTATCATAAATAAATAAATAAATACATACATACATACATAAATACACATTAAAAAAAAACAAGTACCTACCAGATGCCGCATGTGGCTTTTCACTAGTTTTGTGGTCAAACCTGAATGGCCCCTGCCTTTCATTAAAGCAACGTGGAACACAACAGCTTTTTAAACTTCTATTTTCATAATACGTGATCTGGAAAAGTTTGGAAGGATCCGTGTCCTACAGAAGCGGGAACGTGACCGTCCTTCACACCACCACCAGGAGGCACATTTTCTTTTTTTTTTTTTTTTTTTTTTAGGAGGCACATTTTCTTTTGGTATTTTTCCTACATGTTTCTCAAGTCCCCTCTAATCAGTTTCTGTTTTGGCCTCAAACCAACAACCATGAGAAGGTTCTGGATACCCTTAGTAGTGTGTTTGAAAGCAGACGTTAAAGGATTTGGGGATAATTTGTGGTTTGGGGCCATTCCATATTGTCTTTCTTTAGTTTCTAAACGTGGGTATCCACTTTCTCCATTCTCTGCAGGTTCTTTTTGCTTTACTTTGGATGTTTCTAATTTTTTAAATTTAAACATTTCAAAGAATAGGAAGTTACTATTAATATCATGGAGGTTATAGATTCCATTTTGCTGTATTTAACACTCACCTTAAATTATTTTGAAAGAAATGACTTGGATTGCCTGGGTGGCTCAGCAGTTGAACATCTGCCTTCGGCTCAGGGCATGACCCCAGGGTCCCAAGTATCGAGTCCCATATTGGGCTCCCTGCATGGAGCCTGCTTGTCCCTCTGCCTGTGTCTCTGCCTCTCCCTCAATCTCTCTCTCTCACATGAATAGATAAAAATCTTAAGTAAAAAGAAATTATTTGTTTTGATAAGAAGGATATATATTCATTATAAAAGACCCAAGCGGGGCAGCCCTGGTGGCTCAGTGGTTTGGTGCCGCCTTCAGCCCAGGGCCTGATCCTAGAGACCCGGGATCGAGTCCCACATCGGGTTCCCTGCATGGGAGCCTGCTTCTCCCTCTGCCTCTCTCTCTCTGTCTCTCATGAATAAATGGATAAAATATTTTTTTTAATTAAAAAAAAAAGACCCAAACACTTTGGAAAGAAACAAATATCAACACTTCCCAAATCCAACCACCAAGAAACAAGCATCAACATGGTGAATGTAATTCCAGACATCTCTTGCATTGATCGTATAGAATGATAGGTTAGAAATCATTAAAGAATGGGATTGGGCAGCCCGGGTGACTCAACGGTTTAGTGCTGCCTTCAGCCCAGGGCGTGATCCTGGAGACCTGGGATCGTCTCCAGGATTGAGTCCCACGTCGGGCTCCCTCCATGGAGCCTGCTTCTCCCTCTGCCTCTTTCTATGTCTCTCATAAACAAAATCTTAAAAAAAAAAAAAAAAGTGTAAGAAGAATGGGATTATCTGCATATGGTCTTGAGTTTGGGCCATTATAACAATATCATAGACTAGTTTATACTATACTAGTTTATACTTTTTACAAGTATTTCTCACAGCTCTAGAGGCTGGGGAATCCAAGGTCAAGGCCACTGGCTTCTTGGTTTACAGATGGACATCTCGAATCCTCACAGAGCAGAAGGAGTGAGGGAACTCTTTTTTTTTAAAGATGATTTTATTTATTTATTCATGATAGACATAGAGAGAGAGAAAGGCAGAGACACAGGCAGAGGGAGAAGCAGGCTCCATGCAGGGAGCCCGACATGGGACTCGGGTCTCCAGGATAGCGCCCTGGGCGGAAGGCAGGCGCTAAACCCCTGAGCCACCCAAGGAATCTCCCTCTGGGGTTTTTTATCAGGGTACTGATCCCATTCTTGAGGGCTCCACCCTCATGACCTAAGCACCTCCCCAAAGCCCTACCTCCAAATATCACATTAGAGATTAGTTTCCAGCATGGGAATTTTGAGGAGACAAAGATTAAGTCCATAGCACGCACGTACTATGTGATAGATGCAATAATTTTTTTTTTAGATGCAATAATTTTTTAAGGACAAAAAAATTAAATGAATTCCTAAATCTTCCAAGTGTCATATCACTGATATTTCTCTATGAGAAATTATCCTGACAGGTGGTCCCTCAACATTAACATACATTATGAAAACATTAAATAAATGGAAAGCAAATCAGACCCATAAATACAGAGAACAAAGGATGGTTGCCAGAAGGGAGAGGTAGGAGAGGATGGGTGAAGGGGAGTGGGAGATCCAGGCTTCCTGTAATCAAGTAAGTCTTGGAGGATGAAAGGCAGGCACACCATAGTGATGATGATCAATTGTATCAGGTGCCTGGGTGGTTCAGTCAGTTAAGTGGCTGCCTTTGGCCCTTAACCTCCCCAAACAGGGCTTAAGAGATTACTTAAAAGTA
Source organism: Nyctereutes procyonoides (assembly GCF_905146905.1). Lineage (NCBI taxonomy): Eukaryota > Metazoa > Chordata > Mammalia > Carnivora > Canidae > Nyctereutes > Nyctereutes procyonoides. The sequence continues at coordinate 57,174,262 of NW_026575140.1, read as the reverse complement.
AAATCTTTAAAAGGAAAGTAAAAAATAAAAAAAAAAAAAGGGATCCCTGGGTGGCGCAGCGGTTTGGCGCCTGCCTTTGGCCCAGGGCGCGATCCTGGAGACCCGGGATCGAGTCCCACATCGGGCTCCCGGTGCATGGAGCCTGCTTCTCCCTCTGCCTGTGTCTCTGCCTCTCTCTCTCTCTCTATCATAAATAAAAAAAAAAAAGTAAAAAATAAAAAAATTTTTAAAAAAAATAATCAAATAAATATATACTTTATCCATGCTACTGGTGGTAGATATTTATTTACCAACACTGCCACCATGAAAGCTCCTGCCCCTGCCCAATGCACACACAGCCATGGTTTCCAGGGTGGATTCTGGAAATACAGTTGCTCAACGGGTTCCCTGGATGTGTACCAGGTACCATATTGGTTTCCAACATGATTCTCCTAGTTGGCAATCCCACCAGCAGTAGATAAGAATTCCCATTTGCTTCATAATCTCTTCAAGTGGTTTTGCCCAAATTAAAAATGTTTGCCTAGGGCACCTGGGTAGCTCAGTGGTTGAGCATCTGCCTTCGGCTCAGGTCATGACCCTGGAGTCCTGGGATCAAGTCCCACATCGGGCCCCCTGCAGGGAGCCTGCGTCTCTCTCTGCCTATGTCTCTGCCTCTCTCTGTGTGTCTCTAATGAATAAATAAAATCTTTAAAAAACAAAAATAATTTTAAAATAATAATAATAATAATAATAATAATAATGTAGTAACAGAAGAAGAGAAAATAGACCAAAGGAACAGAAGAACCTAGAAACATACGGAATTACATATGAACATGACTTGGTCAGAGAAGGTCATTTGAATGGGATGAGTTATTTCATAAATTTTGCCAGAACAATGGGTTTTCTTTTTTCTTTATTTTATTTATTAGCAAGAGACACACACAGAGAGAGAGAGAGGCAGAAGACACAGCCAGAGGGAGAAGGAGAAGCAGACTCCATGCAGGGAGCCTGATGTGGGACTCGATCCCGTGACTCAGGATCACGCCCTGGCCCAAAGGCAGACGCCCAACCACTGAGCTACCCACCTAACAATGGGTTTTCTATGTGGAAAACAAGGAAACCACTTCCTTCCACTAAGTCAATTTTAGGTAGATTACAATTCACCTAGATGTGAAATCCCAAATATAAAGCTTTTGGAAGATACTGAAGGATAATAATCAATAGTCTATGGATGGATTTCTCTTCTCCACATCCTCACCAGCACTTGTTATCTCGTCTTTTTTTTTTTTTTTTTATCTCTTGTCTTTTTGAGGATAGCTATTCCAGTAGGAATGGCAGGATAACTCATTTGGTTTGGATTTGCAGTTCCCCTCTACTAATGATATGGAGCATTTTTTCTTTCTTTCTTTCTTTCTTTCTTTCTTTCTTTCTTTCTTTCTTTCTTTCTTTCTTTCTTTCTTTCTTTCTTTCTTTCTTTCTTCTTTTTTTTTTTTTGGAATACTTTTTCATGTGCCCATCAGCCAGGCATATATTTTCAGGAAAATGTCTATTCAGGTCTTTACCCCTGTTTAATCAGACTATTTGGGTTTGGTTTTGTTGGCCATTGAGTATGAACTCTTTATATATTTTAGATATGAACCCCTTATCAGAATATGATTTTTTTAAAAGATGTTATTTATTTAAAAAAAGATGTTATTTATTTATTCATTAGAGACACACAGAGAGATGCAGAGACACAGGCAGAGGGAGAAGCAGGCTCCCTGTGGGGAGCCCGACGTGGGACTTGATCCCAGAACTCCAGGGTCACGCCCTGAGCCGAAGGCAGACGCTCAACCGCTGAGCCACCCAGGGATCCCTGGAATATGATTTGTAAATATTTTTTCCATTCTGTAGGCTGTCTTTTCATTTTGCTGATTGTTTCTTTAGCCACACAGAAGCTTTTAGGTTTCATGTGGTTCCACTTGTATTTTATTTTGTCGCTTGTGTTTTAGGTATTATCTTTCAGGGCTTTGAAGTCCTAGATTTCTGGCTTTCATAGTTTCTGATAAACTTGCAGAATCATTACTTCCTCATGTTATTTTTCTCTAGATGCCTTTTCTTTTAAAATATTTTATTTATTCAGGGGCGTCTCTGAAGCTCCCCACCTGGCTTGTGCTCTCTTAAATGGATCTTTTTAAAAAAAGATTTTACTTATTCATTTGAGAGAGAGAGAGCATGAGCAGAGAACGGAGCAAAGGGAGAGGGAGGAGCAGACTCCCCACTGAGCAAGGACTCCCCCCCCTCCCGCCCCAACTCAGGGCTCAATCCCAGAACCCTAAGATCATGACTCGAGCCCAGGCGCACAGAACTGACTTTATCTGAAACAGAATGTGCAAGACTAAGGACAGTCTCTTAAACGATGAGGCTTTTGGGAGCGCCTGGCTGGTTCAATACGTAGGGCCTGCAGCTCTGATCTCAGGGTCATGAGTTCAAGCCCCAGGCTGGGTGTGGAGCCTACTTCAAAAAATAAAAAGTAGATAAAAAACGCAACAATGGGCCTTTTGGCAGTAAGCAAATACGAGGTGGAGACTAGCAGTTCCTTTTAGTTAAGAGCCCCGAGCTATACCTATACCGTGGGCCAGGTAGTTCTCCCAGAGAACAGGGTGGGGAAAACACAGCTGAAAGCTCTCTGGGGTTCCAAACAAAGCTCAACCACTCACCTCAGAAACTACCCCAGCTAGAATGTTGGTGGATCTCACCTGGGATCCATTTATGCCCCCAGGACATTGTCCAAAACAATAGAGCAATTAGCTGGTTAACCTGAAGGTTAAGAACCGGATCTGATACCAAATGGGGTAGTCAGCTTAATTTAGAGATTGGGGAAAGACCCAAAGACCACTCTGCTAAACTGGCTGTTTCGGGGCGCCCAGGGGGTTTAGTTGGTTAAGCCTCTGCCTTGGGCTCAGGTCATGATCTTGGGGTCCTGGGATAGAGGCCAGAGTGGGCTCCCTGCTCATCCCTCTCCCTCTGCCCCTGCTCATGCTCTGTCTCTCAAATAAATAAATAAAATCCTTGAAAAAAAAAAAAAACTGCTGTGATCCCAGGGTGACTGTGAACCCATCAGCCCTGGCCTTCCAAGGGCTGACACCAAAGCCTCTGCAGGGGGGTTGAGAGGTGGGGGTGGGAATAGAATTCCCTAGAATAGTCCAGCCAAGTCACTACACCAGGAAAAAAAAAAAACAACAAAAATCCCCCGAGAGAGGAGAGGGGAATTATGGTTGCTGCAATATTATCTAAAATGTCGGTTTTCAAGAAAAACATTACAAGATTTTTGAGAGAAACAGCAAAATGTGGCCCATGCACAGAGCACGAAAAGCGGGCAACAGAAATTGCCTGTGAGAGCCCCAGATGTTTCATTTAACAGAAAAAGATGTCAAAGTGGCCAATATAAATATGTTCTTAAAAACTTAAGGAAACTATGCTTAAAGAAGTAAAAGTAAGCATGATGACAATGTCTCATTAAAAATGAAAATATTGGGGATCCCTGGGTGGCTCAGTGGTTTAGCGCCTGCCTTTGGCCCAGGGCACAATCCCGGAGTCCCGGATGGAGTCCTGCATCAGGCTCCCTGTGTGGAGCCTGCTTCTCCCTCTGCCTGTGTCTCTGCGTCTCTCTATGTCTATCATGAATAAATAAATAAAATCTTAAAAAGAAAGAAAGAAAAAAAAAGAAAGAAAATATTGGTAAAGAGGGGTGCCTGGGTGGCTCAGTCAGTGGAGCACATGACTCTTAATCTTGGGGTTGTGAGTTTGAGCCCCACGTTGAGTGTAGAGATTACTTGAAAATATCAGCAAAGACAAATTTATATGTAGGGGCACCTGGGTGGCTCAGCGGTTGTGTGTCTGCCTTTGGCTCAGGGCATGACCCCGGTCCTTGGATTGAGTCCCGCATAGGGAGCCTGTGTCTCCCTCTCCCTGTGTCTCTGCCTCTCTCTGTATGTCTCTCATGAATAAGTAAATAAAATAAATAAAATCTTTAAAAAAAAAAGTTTTCCTTGGGTTACTTAGGTGGGATGAAATTGAGGACAAACCATAGGACAATTTGGTTGTGGTTTCAGGTTCTCAGGAGAGACCTTTTTTGTTTGTTTCCGTTCAAAGTTAAGACAGGCAAGTGCCCTTGCTCCTTCCTTTCCTGAAATGTTTGTTTGTTTAAGATTTTATTTATTTATTCATGAGAGACACAGAGAGAAAGGCTGAGACTCAGGCAGGAGACGCAGGCAGAAGGAGATGCAGGCTCCCTGCGGGGAGCCCGATGTAGGACTCGATCCCAGGACCCTGGGGTCATGCCCTAGGCCTAGGCCGAAGGGAGGCACTCAACCACTGAGCCCCCCAGGTGTCCCCTGTAATGTGTTTTGGTTCTGGTTTTTGTATGCCTTTATACTGAGGTGGTAGGAGGTCCCCACCATGTGTAGAAATGTACTACTATTTTGGCGGAGCCCTGGGCTTTATCCCCTATCCCACGCATCCAAGAATAATCTAGGCAAAACTCAAGATCTTTTGTGTTTCACAGAAACCCTTGGGAAGAAAAGCTGACTTTGGCCTACATTTATCCACTAGGCTTCCTGATTTGACTTCATTTTGGCCTCTGTAGGAATACTTTTCTAATTGTGCCAGCTCAGTAGTGTTTTTAAACAAAATATCTCATCCAGGATTGTAGTCTTTTCTTTCTAAATTTTATTATTATTTTTTAAGTAGGTGCCATGCCCAATGTGGGGCGTGAACTCACCATCCTGAGATCAAGAGTCACTTGCTCTACTGATTAGGCAGGTCAGGGGACCCCTGGGATGGTAATCTTTTCAATTAGGACAGTTACTTAGGATATCTAGACCACTGTTATGGACATCCTAACTCCAGGTTGTGGCTTTTCTCTTTTTTAATTTGTCAGGCTTTGTAATATTTTCTTTCTTTCTACAAATATAATCTGTCCGGTTATGTAGACTTACTTTTGTATTTTTAAAGTTTTTTTATGTATTTATTTTTAAGTAATCTCTACACCCTATGTGGGGCTTGAAGTCATGACCTTGATTTCAAGAGTCCCACACTGTCCTTCAGACGGAGCCGGGTGCCCCTAATTACTGTATTTAAATGACTCATCTATCTTCTTACTTCTGCTTCTCTACTGTCATCATTTTTCTTGATCTGTCTGGTACATTTTTCTTTTTTTTTCAAAGATTTTATTTATTTGTTCATGATGGACATAGAGAGAGGCAGAGACACAGGCAGAGGGAAAAGCAGGCTCCATGCAGGGACCCTGACATGGGACTTGATCCCGGGACTCCAGGATCACGCCCTGGGCCAAAGGCAGGCGCCAAACTGCTGAGCCACAGGGATCCCTGGTACATTTTTCAGAAAGAGTTCATCAGTGCTTTGTTGTATTTCTAAATTTTGAGAATATATTCCTGTAGCATTTTTTACGGTTTTATTTATTTATTTATTTATTTATTTATTTATTTATTTAGGGGGGAGGGAGCACAAGCAGGGGGAGGGGCAGAGGGAGAAGCAGACTCCCCACTGAACAGGGAGCCCAATGATGCTGATGCAAGGCTTGATCACTGGCCCCTGGGATCATGACCTGAGCTGAAGGCAGATGCCCAATGGACTAAGCCACGCAGGCGCCCCTCCTGTAGCATTTAAAATGGAAGCACATCCTGACTGGATGTTTCTTTCCCTTAGAATTTTATAGACAGGGGTGCCTGAGTGGATCAATCCGTTAAACATTGGCCTTTGGCTCAGGTTGTGATCTCAGGATCCCTGCTCAATGGGGAGCCTGCTTCTCCTTCTCCCTCTGCCCACTGCCCCCCTCCCCCAGCTCATGCTTGCTGTCTCTCTTAAATAAATAAATAAAATTTTACAAAAAAAAGAATTTTGTAGACGTTGCTTGATTTCTGTATTAGTATGGGTAATCCAGAGAAACTGAACACAGCCAAAGGAGATTTACTGTCAGGAATTGCCTCATAGATTATGGAGGCTGAGAACTCCCCTAATCTGCCATCTATAAACTAGAGACCCAAGGAAGCCAGTGGTATATTTTAGCTCAAGTCTGAAGGCTTGAGAACAAAGGGAGCTGAGGGTGTTGACCCCAGTCTGAGGGCCAGAGCAGATAAGAGAGTTGATGAGCTCACACAAGCAAGGCAGGAAAAAGAGGGGTGGATTTCTCCTTCTTCTGCCTTTTGTTCTGTTTGGGCCTCAGATGGATTGGATGATGCTCGCATATACTGGGGTAGGCCATCTGCTTTACTCAATTCACAGATTCAGATACTCACCCCATCCAGAACAGCCCTCACAGACACACTCAGAAATCATGATTAGTCTGGGCACTATGGGTAGTCAAATTGACACAAAAATTAACCATTATCATCTTCTCCTGGCATTGAATGCTGCGTGGAGAAATCTTTCTCAAAAGAAAACTCTATTCCCTCCATTAGCAGTCCCTCCTATTCTCCTTCCTCCCAACCACTGACAACCACTAATTTGCTTTCTGTGTCTGTAATTCGGTGTTTTAGCGTGGACCATGACATGCTAATTCTCAAATTTATAGTGAAAAGAAAACAGCCAAGAATAGCAGAGATACTAGTGAATGGAGGAGCAAAAAAGGGGGACTTGCCCAATTAAAGATCAAGATTTATTTTATGTTATTTTTTTGTTTTTAAAGATATTATTTATTTATTCATGAGAGACACACAGAGAGAGGCAGAGACACAAGGCAGAGGGAGAAGCAGGCTCCCTGTGGGGAGCCCGATGCAGGACTCGATCCCAGGACCCCAGGATCACGACCTGAGCTGAAAGTAGGTGCTCAACCACTGAGCCACCCAGGAGTCCCAAGGGAAAAAATTCACTAAATGAGACACACAAAATTGCTGACTGTAAAAGAATAAATACATTTGAAAAAAAATTTTTTTAAGACTTTATTTATTCATGAGAATACACAGAGAGGAGAGAGAGAAGCAGAGACACAGGCAGAGGGAGAAGCAGGCTCCATGCAGGTAGCCCGACATGGGACTCAATCCTGGGTCTCCAGGATCACACCCCGGGCTGAAGGTGGCGCTAAACCGCTGAGCCACCGGGGCTGCCCTACATTTGAAAAAATTAAACTTAAGAGGCACCTGGCGGGATCCCTGGGTGGCACAGCGGTTTGGCGCCTGCCTTTGGCCCAGGGCGCGATCCTGGAGACCCGGGATCGAATCCCACATCGGGCTCCCGATGCATGGAGCCTGCTTCTCCCTCTGCCTGTGTCTCTGCCTCTCTCTCTCTCTCTGTGACTATCATAAATTAAAAAAAAAATGAAAGAAGAGGCACCTGGCTGGCTCAGTCAGTAGAGTGTGCGACTCTTGATCTCAGAGTTGTGGGTTTGAGCCCCACTTTGGGTATAGAGATCACTTCCAAAAATATTAAAACTAAGAACATTTGTTCATCAAAAGACACTAGGGAGAAAGTGAAAAAAAATAAGTTGTGAAACTGGGAAAAGAGGTTTGGAACACATACAACTGACAAAGAATGTATTAAGAACTTCTAAAAACAAATAAGGAAAGAACAAATCATCTGATAGAAAAATAGGCAAAACACATAATAGGAACTTCAGAGACAAGCAACAATGAGATGTTCAACTTTCTTTTTTTTTTAAGACTTTATTTATTTGAGAGAGAATATGAGCATGGGGTAGGAGCAAAGGGAGAGGAAGGAGTAGACTCCCCATGGAGTGGGGAATCGGATGTGGGACTCAATTCCCAGACCCTGGGATCATGACCCAAGCTGAAGGGAGACTCTCAACCAACTGAGCCACCCAGAAACCCCAACTTTCTTTGTAACTAGGGAATTCAAATCAAAGTTGGACATTATATATACCCCAGGACCCAGCATTCCAATTCTAGCTATACACTCAGAGAAACTTTCATCTGGGCACCAGCAGGCATGTATAAAAAACATGTTCGTGGAAACAGTGTTTGGAAAAGAAAAACATGGAAACAACTCAAATGTCTACAGGTAGGAGAATGAATGAAATGTGGCATATTCACAAAATGGAATATTATACAGTTGTTTGAACTACAACAATGTAGTCAAATCTAGCGAATCTTGGCAATATAATATTAAATGAAAAAAATTAAAAAAAAAAGAAAGAAAAAAATTTCAGGGCAGCCCGGGTGGCTCAGCGGTTCAGCACCTGCCTTCAGCCCAGGGCCTGATCCTGGAGACCCGGGATCAAGTCCCACGTGGGGCTCCCTGCATGGAGCCTGCTTCTCCCTCTGCCTGTGTCTCTGTCTCTCTCTCTCTGTGTGTCTCTCATGAATGAATAAATAAAATCTTTAAAAAAAAATTTTCAGAAGATAACATGATCCAATTTTTTGTAAAGCTAATGTTTAAAATGAGGCAATAGGGGATCCCTGGGTGGCTCAGTGGTTTGGCACCTGCCTTCGGCCCAGGACTTGATCCTGGAGTCCCAGGATGAAGTCCCTCATCAGGCTCCCTGCATGGAGCCTGCTTCTCCCTCTGCCTGGGTCTCTGCTTCTCTCTCTCTGTATCTCTCATGAATAAATAAATAAAATCTTCAAAAAAAAAAAAAACAAAAAGAATTAATATGAGGCAATATTGTGGCACCACCCATATATGTGATAAAAGAAAAAGACAGTCATTCCAAGTGACGTCAGCAAGTTGGCAGGAGAGGGGTTTTCTATGTCATCTTCCCGCAGAACATTGATTTTGAAAACCAACCAGGGATGAAAGTATCTTTAACGGGAGTCCAGGAGTCTATAATCCAGTGAAGTTCTAGCATACTGCTGGAAGAAAAAAAATTAAAGATTAAAGACACTGAAGAGGGGGTGCCTGGCTGGCTCAGTGGTTGAGAGTCTGCCTTTGACTCAGGTCGTTATCCTGGGGTCCTGGGATGGAGTCCCGCATTGGGCTCTTGCTCAGCGGGGAGTCTGCTTCTCCCTCAGCCTGTGTCTCTCGTGAATAAAAAAATAAAATCTTAAAAAAAAAAAAGATGCTCAGCATCACTGATCATGAGGGAAATGCTAACCAAAACTACAATGAGGCATCATTTCACATCTGTTAGGATGGCTATTATCAAAAAGTCAAAAGATAATAAGTGATGGCAACAATGTGGAGAAAGGGGAAACTGTGCATATTTGGTGAGGATGTAAGTTGGTTCAACAACAATGGAAAACACTAGAGAGTTTCCTCAAAAGATTAAAAGTCAAACTACCGTATGATCCAGGCTTCCCAATCCTGGGTGTGTACCCAAGAGAAATGAAGTCACTAGCTCAGAAAGATATCTGCACCCCCATATTTATTGCAACATTAGTCACAATAGCCAAGACACGGAAACAACCCAAATGTTCCATTGATGGATGAACAGATAAAGAAAATGTGGTGTACATGTTCAATGGGGTGTTCTTCAACCTTACAAAAGAAGGAAATTCTGCCATTTGCAACAACATGGGTGAACCAGGAGGACACTCCGCTAAGAGAAACAAGCCAGAGACCGAAAGTCAAAAATGGCATGATCTCACTTATGGGGAATCTTTAAAAAGTCAAATTCATTGAAATAGAGAATAGAATGGTGGCTGCCAGGGTCTGCGGGATACGGGCAATGGGGGATGTTGGTCAGGTGCTAACCTTCAGTTATAAGGTGAACAAGTTCTGGGGTACCCGGGGGCCTCAGTTGGTGAAGCATCTGCCTTCATCTTGGATTGTGGTCTCCGGGGTCCTGGGATCGAGCCCTGCATCAGGCTCCCTGCTCAGCGGGGAATCTGCTTCACCCTCTGCCTCTGCTGCTCCCCCGGCATGCTCTCTCTCTCTCTCTCTCTGCCAAATAAATAAAATATTTAAATAGTAATGAAATAAAAATATTAAATAAAAATAGAGTAAGAAACAGAAAAAGAACACAAAATACAGTCATGCATGGAACAATAACATGTCATGAGTAATCCAGTTTTGTGCACCACACCTAATGTCAAAAAATAAATTCTAGAAACATAATTCATTAAGAACTAAATATTAAAATGAGAAACCAAATGGTCATACCGATAAATTCAGTAAGGAAATCCGATGAATGTCAATATCTATTCATGACTTTTTAGAAAAACCTACAAAACAGTCTTATCAACTAGAATAAAAGTGTACTTCCTTAACATGATAGAGAGAATCTACCAGAAATATTCGGAAACATCACCCTCCCTGGTGAAGCATTAAGATGACGCATTCAGAATGTAGGGGCACCTGGCCTGGCTCAGTAAGTGGGGCGAGTGACTCTTGGTCTCAGGGTCATGAGTTCAAGCCCCACACTGGGTGTAGAGGTTACTTAAAAATAAAATCTTTAAAAAGAAAAAAAAAAGAAAACAGAATGGAGAAACATCCTCAAGATCTGGAATGAGGCAAGTATCCTTGACCTCTGCCACTTTTATTCTCTGTCCTGGAAAGGAAGTCTGGTCATATTCCTTCATGACCGTGAGTCGCATCACAGGGGACAGAACGCAAGACTCACAGCAACTCTGGATGCCTCCTGTGCTGGAAAGTTCTATGCAGGAGACCACATTTGGAACTTGAGAAGCAGAGGGGTGACCCCGGGGTGGGAGGCGGGGGGCACGCTCCCTGCCAGCCTGGGCCCTGTTGGGCTCCCACGGAAGGCACCAAAAATGTGATCTTGTCTGTTTTGTCTCCAAATTTCCAAAATGGCAAACTCAGACACGGATCCTTATTGGAAGCAGAAAAAGAGAGTCAAGTCCTGAGGGCCGGCCATGGTTTTAAATGTTCACAGCTGCCCTGTGTGAGTCTGGTTCTGATGCTTGCTCTGTCTCTTTGGACCGAGTTGTGACTTTTAGTATGGCTTGTAAAGTTTTGTCTGGGAGCCAGACATCATGCGCTGGGTGATGGGGACTGCTATAAATAGGCCTCCCCATGTGGCTGGGGGTGTGGGGGCAGGGGTGCTGTGGCCCCACTGTCTTTAGGAAGCCTGAGTCCCTGGGCCGTAAACTTCTCATTTATTGATTTTTTTTAAAGATTTATTTATTTATTTATTCATGAGAGGGAGGGAGGGAGAGAGAGAGAGAGAGAGAGAGAGGGAGAGAGAGAGAGAGAGAGAGAGAGAGAGAGAATGGCAGAGACACAGGAAGAGGGAGAAGCAGGCTCCATGCAGGGAGCCTGAGGCAGACCTCCATCCCAGGACTCCAGGATAACGCCCTGGGCCAAAGGCAGGCGCTGAACCTCTGAGCCAACCCAGGTGACCCCTGATTTTTTTTTTAAAGATTTTATCAATTTATTCATGAGAGACACACAGAGAGAGGCAGAGACACAGGCAGAGGGAGAAGCAGGCTCTCTGTGGGGACTCCGATGGAGGACTGGATCCCAGGACCCCAGGATCACTCCCTGAACTGAAGGCAGATGCTCAACCCCTGAAACCCCCAGACGCCTCTCATTTATTGATTCTAACCAGAGTTCATTTTGTCTTGAGCTTATGAGTTTTTAAGTAATCTCCATGCCCAAGGTGGGGCTTGAACTCACAAATCAGAGCTCAAGAGTCACAGGCTAGACCCATCCCATCTACTGGACACAGAACCTTCCACACTTTAGTTTCAGGTGAAGCTTCTCAATTTTTTTTCTCCCCCTTGGAGGGATGGGCCTGCCTGAGGGGCTGGAGTAGGGTATTTGCCTTCTCCCAGGTGGATCAGGTCCTGATTACACTTCAATTGGTTAGGCTCCCTAGTTTCCCTGGAGGGTGGGTTTTGTCAGGAAGGACAGAAAGCTCTGGATGGAGCAGCCTGGGTGGCTCAGCGGTTTAGTGCCTGCCTTAGGCCCAGGGCTTGATCCTGGAGACCTAGGATCCCACGTCGGGCTCCCTACATGGAGCCTGCTTCTCCCTCTGCCTGTCTCTCTGTGTGTCTCTCATAAATAAATAAAATCTTAAAAAAAAAAAAAAAAAAAAAAAGGAATGCTCTGGATGATTTCCAGAATGGCTCCTTTTCAATCCCTCTGCCTGAAGCAGAAGGGGATTTTCTTCCATCTTTACTGGAAGAACTTGGTAGGACTCCTAGAGTTAAAAAAACAAAACAAAACAAAAAAACAAAACAAAAAAAAAAACCCACCTCACCAAAAGCAGGGTTCCGCACTGGCTCCATCAGTGGAACACATAAGTCTTGATCTAAGGGTTGTGAGTTCGAGCCTCATATTGGGTGTAGAGATTACTTTAAAATCCTTTTTTTTTTAAAGATTTTATTTATTTATTTATTTATTTATTTATTTATTTATTTATTTGAGAGAGAGAGAGAGAGAATATGACTTCACAAGCAGGGGGAAGGGCAGAGGGAGAAGCAGACTGCACTGAGCAGAGAGCCCGACTCAGGATTCGCTCCCAGGACCATGGGATCACGACCGCAGCAGAAAGCAGTTGACCAGCAGACTGAGCCACCCAGGTACCGCTAAAAATAAAATCTTAAAAACAAAAATCTCACCAAGAATGCCCCCCCAACACACACACACACACACACACCAGTGCTCCCCCAACCCCCCCCCCCCCCCCCCGGGCCCAGTGTCTCTAAATCTCAGGCTTCTCTACACTGAGCTTATCTACACTGAGCCTTCAGCAGTTCCTCAAGTACCATTTCGGCTTTCTCCGAAGCTGAACACAGCTCTCGTGGAGGTTTCTGTTCATGGGTTTCTGCTCTGCCAAGTTCTATTTCTTTTGTATCTGTCTGTCCATCTGTCCAGTTTGGCGGGGGGAGCAGCTCACACTGTGACCTCAGTTCTCTGATGAATCTAAGAACTGTTAATGTTTACTTTGTTCAGCTTTCTCCTTGGTAGGCTGGAGTGACAACTTCCAAGCTCCTTACGTCCTGGACCAGAAATCCGAAGTCTCTCACACTCTTTGTTTTTTAATTATTATTTTTAAAGATTTATTTATTTATTTTAGAGAGAGAGAGAAGAGGAGCAGAGGAAGAGAGACTCTTAAGTAGACTCCGTGCTGTGTGCAGAGCCTGATGCGGCGCTCGATCTCATAATCCCGAGATCATGACCTGAGCAGAAGCTAAGTCGGACACTTAACCGACTAAGTCACCCAGGTGGCCCTCTCTCGCTCTTTTTGAATGATGTCTGCTTTACTGAGATGCAATTCATATACCATAAAATTCACCCTTTTAGAGAGTAAAATTTGGTGCTTTTTAGGATATTCACAAAGTTGTGCTACCATCACCACCACTAGCCAATTTCGGAACATTTTCATCTCACCGAAAAGAAACTTTGTTGGCCATTGCTCCCTGTTCCCCCTTCTCCCAACCAGAGGCAACCACCACTACCACACCCTGTCTCTATGGACTGGCCTGTTCCAGATGCATCGTATAAATGGAATCAGGATATGAGGCCTTTTGTGTCTGGTTCTCTCACTTAGCACAATGTTCTCAAGGTTTATATCCGTGTTGTAGCACAGTTCAGGGTTTCATTTCCTTTTATGCTCAAACAATCCATTGTATGGCTACAACACATTTGTGTATTTATTCATCAGTTGGTAGACATTTGGGTTGTTTCTACTTTTCGTCCATTATGAATAATGCTGCTATGAACATTCATGTGCACATTTTTGTGTAACTCTGTTTTCAATTTCCTTGGAGATACACCAGGGAGTAGAGTCACTTGGTCTGTGTTTAACATTTTGAGGAACTGTGCTTATTGGCCATTTTTATGCCTTCTTTAAAAAAAAAAATTATTTATTTATTTATTTATTTATTTATTTATTTATTTATTTATTTATTCCTGAGAGACACAGAGAGACAGAGACACAGGCAGAGGGAGAAGCAGGTTCCCTGTGGGGAGCCCGATGAAGGATTCAATCCCAGGACTCCAGGATTACAACCTGGGCCGTAGGCAGACGCTCCACTGCTGAGCCACCCAGGCATTCTTCTTCTTCTCCTTCTTTCTTTTTTTTTTTTTTAAGATTTTATGTATTTGTAAATAAAAAGAGAAAGAGTGAGAGAGAGCAAGAGAGAGTAAAAATAGGAGGGAGAAGTAGGCTCCCCAACTGAGCAGGGAGCCGGACACGGGGCTCCATCCCATGGCCCCAGGACCATGACCGAAACTGAAGGCAGACACCTAACTGCCTAAGCCACCCAGGCGCCCCCATTTTTATGCCTTCTTTAGAGAAATGTGTATTTAAATATTTTGCCTATTTTAGGGGATCCCTGGGTGGCTCAGCGGTTTAGTGCCACCTTCAGTCCAGGGCCTGATCCTGAAGTCTTGGGATCAAGTCTCAGGATTGAGTCCCACCACGGGCTCCCTGCATGGAGCCTGCTTCTCCCTCTGCCTGTGTCTCTGCCTCTCTCTCGCTCTGTGTGTCTCTCATGAATAAATAAATAAAATCTTTTAAAAAATATTTTGCCCCCCCAAAAAAAACCAAAAAAAATATTTTGCCCATTTAAAAATTGGATTGTTTATCTTTTTATTTTTTTGGTTGTAAGAGTTCTTTGGATATTTGTATAAGGTCCCTTATCATATATGAGTTGCAAATATTTTCTCCCTTTCACGTGTTGTCTTTCTACTTTCTTTGTGTGGTGTCCTTTGAAGCAAAATGTGTTTAATTTTGACAAAGTCTAGTTTATCTAGATTTCCCCTTCTTTCCTTCCTTCCTTCCTTCCTTCCTTCCTTCCTTCCTTCCTTCCTCCCTCCCTCCCTCCCTCCCTCCCTTTCTTCTTCTTCTTCTTCTTCTTCTTCTTCTTCTTCTTCTTCTTCTTCTTCTTCTTTCTCTTCTTTCTTTCTTTTCTTTCTTTCTTCTTTCTTTCTTTCTTTCTTTTCTTTCTTTCTTTCTTTCTTTCTTTCTTTCTTTCTTTCTTTCTTTCTTCTTTCTTTCTTTCTTTCTTTCTTTCTTCACCAAACTTGGGGAATGAATTTACAACCTCAAGATCAAGAGTTACATGCTCCTCTGACTGAGCCAGCCAGGTGCCACTCTTTGATTATTTATGCCTTTGGTATCATATATAAGAAAACACTGCCAGGGTGCCTGGGTGGCTCAGTTGGTTGAGCATCTGCGTTCAGTTCAGGTCATGATCCCAGAGTTCCGGGATCAAGCCCCATATTGGGTTCCTTGCTCAGTTGGGAGTCTGCTTCTTCCTCTGCCTCTCCCAGCTCTCATGTTCTCTCTCTCTGTGTCTCTCTCAAATAAATAAATAAATAAATAAATAAATAAATAAATAAATAAATAAATAAATAAAATCTTAAAAAGAAGGTTACCCCAAGCTCACAAAAACTTAGGTCTCTTTTTTTCTATGGCTTTTTAGCTCTTACATCTACATCTGTGATCAATTTTGAGTTAACATTTGTATATGGTGTGAGGTAAGGGTCCAACTTCATTCTTTCTTTTTTTTTTAATTTAATTTTATTTTTTAACTTCATTCTTTCATGTGGCCCACTTGTCTTAGGACCATTTGTTAAAAAAACTATCTTTTCCATTTGACTGACTTGGCACCCGTATCCTTGTATCAAAAATTGGTTAGGGTTCCCTGGGTGGCGCAGCGGTTTGGCGCCTGCCTTTGGCCCAGGGTGCAATCCTGGAGACCCGGGATCGAATCCCACGTCGGGCTCCCAGTGCATGGAGCCTGCTTCTCCCTCTGCCTGTGTCTCTGCCTCTCTCTCTCTCTCTGTGACTATCATAAATAATAAATAAAAATAAATAAATAAACTGTTAAAAAAAAAAACTATCTTTTCCATTTGACTGACTTGGCACCCGTATCCTTGTATCAAAAATTGGTTAGGGATCCCTGGGTGGCGCAGCGGTTTGGCGCCTGCCTTTGGCCCAGGGCGCGATCCTGGAGACCCGGGATCGAATCCCACGTCAGGCTCCCGGTGCATGGAGCCTGCTTCTCCCTCTGCCTGTATCTCTGCCTCTCTCTCTCTCTGTGTGTGACTATCATAAATAAATAAAAATTTAAAACATTTTTTTAAAAAATTAAAAAAAATTGGTTAGGGGTGCCTGGCTGGCTCAGTCAGTACAGTATTAGGTTCTTTTTTTTTTTTTTTTCAGTATTAGGTTCTTGATCTCGGGATTGTGAGTTTTAGCCCCATGTTGGGCATAGGGATTACTTTTTTTTTAAAGATTTATTTATTTATTCATGAGAGACACAGAGGGAGAGGCAAAGACACAGGCAGGAAGCAGGCTCCTTGCAGGAAGCCCAATGTGGGACTCGATCCCAGGACTCCGGGATCATGTCCTGAGCCAAAGGCAGATGCTCAACCTCTGAGCCACCCAGGTGCCCCAGGATTACTTAAAAAACAAACAAACAAACAAAAAAACCCCATATATTACTTTCTAAAAAATTGGTTGACCAGCAACTTAAAGGGTTTATACCTTTCTAATTGTAACTAATCCTTCATGTGCCAAATCAGACCTAGCTTCCTCAGTAATGCCTTCCCTGACCATTCCCTGACTCCCAGCACCCAATTAGATAGGGCCTTTGTGTTGGGGTTTTTTTAAAGATTTTATTTATTTATTTGACGAGGGAGGAGAGTGACAGCATAAGCAGAGGGAGCAGCAGGCAGAAGGAGAAGGAGAAGCAGGCTGCCACCAAGCAGAGCTCAATGTGGGGCTCAATGTGGGGCTGGACCCCAGGACCCTAGGATCATGACCTGAGCCAAAGGCGGATGCTTCACTGACTAAGCCAACCAGATGCCCCTAGATAGGGCTTTGTAACTGGATCTCCAAACCCTCTCTGCATACTTGGATACCTATTCAGCAATTTATTTGCTCCCTGTCCCTGCAGCCACTGTTAAAATTTGAGTGCCTGTACCTGATGCTCCCATTACAGGGCTCCCTGGATACCTTTAGAAAGAGGTTTTCTGTGCAGTGTTGGTTTTATCTGAAGGAGCCCCTTTCAAGGGTGACCAGCTCATTTGTGTTTGCCTGGCATTGCAAGTCCAGGGTCCCATGAAACACCTCGGTCCCAGGCAATCTGTACGGTTGGTCACCCTAGCCTTAGTCTCTGGGAGACTTGGGGCAGGGGCCCTTCTGCCTTCTGCCCAGGACTGAGTCTTTGTCATGCTTTCAGCTTTCCCCAAAGTCCTTGAACCAACTCCTTCCTTGTGTCTATGGGAAGCAGAGTCTGCTCCACCAACCACGGGGCTTTCCTGGTGTCCTTGTCACCACCTCACAGGCTTTGTCAGGCTCCAAGCTCTGTCAGAGAAATGAGGTCAGGGAGGCAGGACTCCTTGCTCGGCCTCTGATTACCCTGGTTCTCCTAGGACATGGCCTGGAGGAAGCTGCAGAAGCAGGGAGCTCTGCAGAGGTCAGGGCTTGTCACCAGCCCACTCCCCCGCCCACCCCCGGGCTGCAGGACTCTTCTGTGAGGCTGCAGCCTGCACAGAAGAAGGGTCTTTCTGAGAAATGCCCCATGACTCTTGTTCTCAAAGCCTGGTGAAGAAGTCATTCTCTACCCCACTCTTTTAGGGGGATTTCAAATTTTTTAAAAATATATATTATTTATTTATTCACGACAGACAGACAGAGAGAGGCAGAAACACAGGCAGAGGGAAAAGCAGGCTCCATGCAGGGAGCCTGACAGGGGAGTGGATCCTGGGTCTCCAGGATCACACCCTGGGCCGAAGGTGGCGCTAAACCGTTGAGCTATCCGGGGGTTTAGGGGGATTTCAGGAGAAATTCATACACGACCCTCATACCAAGAGCAGGAAAACTTTTCCTGAACAGTTGGTTGGTTGTTAATCTCAGGGACTGTTGGAATGGTTAATGATCGAGCCTCTCTTCCTACATTAGCTTCTGGGATGCTTGAAGCAGATTTGTGGGGCCCCCTCACACAAAGCAGGCAGGGCATCCAGGTTGAGTTGTGAGTTCAAGTCCCATGTTGGAAGGTGCCTGGGGGGCTCAGGGGTTGAGTGTCAGCCTTCAGCTCAGGGCGTGATCCCAGGATCCTGGGATCGAGTTCCGCATCGGGCTCCTCACAGGGAACCTGCTTCTCCCTCTGCCTCTCCCCACTCTCATCCTCTCCCCCTCTCTCTTTCAAATAAATAAATAAAATCTTAAGAAAAAACAACCAAAAGAGACAAAACCCATACTTGGACACTGGGAAACTCTGGCTGGGGTCCCCTCGGAGGGCCAGCCTTCTGCACCACTGACTTCTTTACTAATGAAAGATCCTAGGGTCTCCACCACCTGCAAATTCTCCTTCCCGGGAGCATGCGTTCCTTTTGCAAGTAAAACAGAAAGGGGAAGATTTTTAATATTTAACAAAAAAACAATCGAATCTACTAAAATAGCACCCTCCCACTGGTGCCATGGCCCCTCTTCAGCCACCGCCTCCCCTAGCCCCTGCCTGCCCCTTCCCATGTCACCTTGTCCCCCCCGGGGGGGGGGCAGCTGCGGCTCCCCTATCACCACCCCCCCAAGCTGCCCCAGCCTCCCTGTGAAATCTCGCTGGCCCTGCTTCCCCGCCTCCCTGCCTCCTCTGCAGGCTGCCCCCCTTCCAGGCTTCCTTCCTGAGCATCTTGGGGCTCAGCCCTCAGCCCGACTCTGCCTCTACCCTCCCTCCCTCCTCTTCTCCCACAGCCCTCGGTGAAACTACGGCTTATACCTTCAGCCTGGCTCCAGGCCCGCCACCAGGTGCCGGTGCGACTTCCCTGCTGGGACCTCCCAAGGCACTCCAACCTGGCAGGGTCAGGGTAGAGCTCTGGTCTTAAATGCCTTCCTCCCCGAGGTCCCTGTCCGGATGCTCGGCACCTACATCCCCCATATGCTCAGCCGCCAGAGCTCTTCTCTGGGACCCTCTCCAAGGGGTGTGGTGTGGCCGGGCTGTTCTCCCGGCAGCCGCACCTCCATTCCCACCGCCTCCCCCGCCGCCCCCCCAAGCCAGCTGCAGAGCCCCTAAGAGGCTGTCCCGCAGGATCTTTGGCAGATAGAGTCTCCTCCCTCGCTGGCTTGAAGCCTTTTTAATGGCTTCCCTCTGTCCGCAGGACAAACTCCAAACTGTGGAGGACACAGTCTGGGGACACGCTTTCCCCTCTCATGCTCAGCCAGGCCCTTCCCACCACGAGGCCTCCATCTGCCTTCTAGTGATGCTCCTTTCCCCTCCCCAGTCCCCCCACTATATGTGATTTATGTTAACATTTCTTTCTTTTTTTTTTTTTAAGATTTTATTTATTTAGTTGAGAGAGAGAGAAAGAGAGAGCACAAGCAGGGGGAGAAGCAGGCTTCCTGAGGAGCAGGAGCCCAATACAGGACTCAATCCCAGGACCCCAGGATCATGACCTGAGCTGAAGGCAGAGGCTTCACCGACTGAGCAACCCAGATGCCCCTGTCAACGTATTTCTTATTGTTTTTCAACATTTTAAAATTGTGGTTAAAATACATAGAACATGAAATCTATCACTGTAAACATTCTTTTTTTTTTAAATCTTAACCATGTTGAAGTGTGCAGGTTCAACAGTGTTAAACATATTTGTGCTGTGGGGCACCCATCACGGCCATCTGTCTCCAGAATGCTTCATCTTTTTTTTTTTTTTAAGATTTTATTTGTTTATTTGACATAGACAGAGAGAGAATAGGAGCACAGGCAGGAGCAGCAGAGGGAGGGGGAGAAGCAGGTTCCCCACTAAGCAGGGAGTCCGATGTGGGGGCTCGATGCTGGGACCCTGAGATCATGACCCAAGCCAAAGCCATATACTTCCCCAACTGAGCCCCCCAGGTGCCCCCAGAACTCTTCATCTCACCAAACTGAAACTATGTCCCCTTATTTTTTTTTAATTTTATTTATTTATTTATGATAGTCACAGAGAGAGAGAGAGAGAGAGAGAGAGAGAGAGAGAGAGGCAGAGACATAGGCAGAGGGAGAAGCAGGCTCCATACACCGGGAGCCCAATGTGGGATTCGATCCCGGGTCTCCAGGATCGCTCCCTGGGCCAAAGGCAGGCGCCAAACCGCTGCGCCACCCAGGGATCCCTGAAACTATGTCCCCCTTAAACATTAATTCCCCATCCCCCCTTCCTCCTGGCCCCTGGCACCCCCAGTCAACATTCTGCTCCTGTGACCTTGACCACGTGGGGTACCTCATACATGTGGAGTCATACTAATTGTCTTTTTTGTGACCAGCTTACATCACTCAGCACATCGTCCCCAGTGTCCACCCGTGTTGTCACAGTATCAGGATGTCCTTCCTCTTTAAAGCTGAATGACATTCCATGTATGTAAGTACAGCGCTTTGTGTATAGATTCCCCCATTGATGGACATGGGGTTGCTTCCACTCTGGCTATTAGCAATAATGCTGCTGCGAGTGCTGCTGTGCAAATACCTCTTCAGGATCCTACTGGCAATTCTCTGGGGTTTAGACTGAAAAGTGGAATTGCTGGATCATATGAGAATTCTATTTTTAATTTGTTGGGGAACTGCCGTGCTGTTTCCCCCAGCAGCACCATGTTCCATCCCCACAGGCAGGCACGAGGGTCCCCCCTTCTCCACATCCTGCCAGCACCTGTTATCTCGTGGGCCTCTTGTGGGTTTCCTAGTGGGGGCGAGGTGATACCTCATTGCATTTTCCTAATGACTAGAAATCATTGCCAAGTTTTCCCCTTGCATTTTCTTCCAAGAGTTTTATAGTTGTAGCTGGGAATGCTCATAAAATTCTCTCTCCCTGGCTCACTGCAACTCTGGTTTTGCTGCATGAGCAATGTCCTTCCCAGGAGGCCATACTCCCGTTGCCCTGTGACATTTTCTTATGGCCCATATGGAACATCTTCCCCTACAGGCCCCTTTGTACAAACGTAGAGAGGTGTTTACTTGGTGGGGATTTATCATCTTGAAAACAGGAGACTTGAGACACCCGGGTGGCTCTGCAGTTGAGCATCTGCCTTCGGCTCAGGGTGTGACCCTGGGGTCCTGGGATCGAGTCCCGCATCGGGCTCCCTGTGGGGAGCCTGCTTCTCCCTCTGCTTATGTCTCTGCCTCTCTCTGTGTTTCTCATGAATAAATAAATAAAATCTTAAAAAAAAGAAAAAGAAAACAGGAGCCTCTTGTTTTTGGTGTGGGACAAACACCCAGCACAGCAACCACCACCTGCAGACCTCCACTTATTCTTGTTGAGATGGATGGATGGATGGCTGGATGGATGGATGGGTGAGCCAAGTCAACGGGACAGACAACCATGGAGGGAAGGAAAGTCTGGGTGGTCAGAAAGAAGGGAAATCTGAGTTAAGCATGGAAGGCCAGGAAAGGTTTGGTGAGAAAAGGTTTGGAAGGGCTTCTGGCTGGAAGGAACAGCTTGGCTTCAGAGATAAGAATGAGCAAGGCCATCTGACCTCAGTGGGTGTCTGGCCTGTCTGGGGCAGCTGAAGAGGACCAAAGGACTGGGGGGCCCCGCCGGCACAGGGCACAGGAGCCTGACCAGAAGGATGAGGCAAACTCATGAGAACTGGAACCTATGACACAGTAAAATGCCACTTCTGAAAGATTCTTCAGCAGCAGCGTGCAGGATGGATGTGAGTGGGGAGGGGCTGGTGAGTCCAAGGCCCGCATGGAAACCTCTGCTCCTCTGAAACCTTTTGTACATGGAGGACCAAGCTCTTTCCTTAAGCGCAGTGACCTTTCAGGCTTCAGCTGAGCAGCTCACAGAACCCCTGG
This sequence comes from Nyctereutes procyonoides, assembly GCF_905146905.1. Lineage (NCBI taxonomy): Eukaryota > Metazoa > Chordata > Mammalia > Carnivora > Canidae > Nyctereutes > Nyctereutes procyonoides. The sequence continues at coordinate 57,152,654 of NW_026575140.1, read as the reverse complement.
GCACAGAGCTAAGTGGCCACTGCTCTGCTTCCTGGTGTGACCCTGCGAGCCTGTCCTGCAGGTACGTTGGGTGGCGTGCACACACTGGCCTGGTCCTTGTCATCAGCCACCCCCGCCCCACACAGTGGAATGCACAGCGGGCCCTGAACTCATAGGTCAGGTGAATGAAGGCTCTGGGATGGGCAGTCTCTCAGCAACCTGCGGAATGTGGCCTGCCCTCAGCGCCAGGTTAAGGGCGAAGCCTGATGGATCATCCCAGAATGGTCAGCTCAGACAGAATATACACCCTGTATCCCACTACGATTTCCTGAATATGAAAATTGCATTGGAAAATTGCTTCGCCTGGCTCCTTGCATGCAGGTGAGGGCTCAGTAAATCACTTGGCAGGAAACAGAAAGAGGGCCTCGATAATTGTTGGCGGCCTAGCCCAAGTGACTCAAGAACATAAGAAGAGGGGCACCTGGGTGGCTCAGTGGTTGAGTGTCTCCCTTCGGCTCAGGTCATGACCCCGGGGTCCTGGGATGGAGTCCCACATTGGGCTCCCTGCAGGGAGTCTGCTTCTCCCTCTGCCTATGTCTCTCATGAATAAATAAATACAATCTTTAAAAAAAAAGAAAGTAAAAAGAATGTAAGGATATAAGCAAGGCTCAGAATCCGCCAAAAGCCCAAGAACAAAGCTACCAGCAGTGTGGACATCTGGGGTCCTTTGGCTGCCCAAGACCTAGTCATTGTGTCTGCAGAGTTTCCTGCCATATGCATGTTGGTGGGAGGTAGGCCTTCCCACCCTCGGAGGTCTCCAAGCCAGAGATCTGCTTTCCCAGTATCCCTCGCAGCTGACAGGGAGGCCGTGATTCAGGCTGAGCCAGGTGGCCCCCTGTTCCCTCAGACTTGAGTTAGAGGGTTGGTGAGGCAAAGTAACGGAGCAAGAGCGTCAAGCATCCTGGGGCCGGCAGCGCCCCCCAGCGTCCAGGGCCTGTGATGCTGGCCTTCCTGGCTGTGCGTGTGCGTGTGCGTGTGCGTGCGCGCGCGTGCCCCCGCAGGACCCGCGGCAGGCGTGTCCTCACCAGGGCGAGATCAGCGGTGAGCTTTGGCCCCTGTCCCTGTTGCAATAGACCCAGCCCTGGTTATCCAGCCTGTCTGGTGATTCCAGAAGCCACCTATGGCCTTCCAATAAGCTCGTTTTCTGCTTATGAATGCCAGGGGTGGCTTTTTATTGTAAAAACTCAGATGGCTGGGATCCCTGGGTGACTCGGTGGTTGAGCATCTGCCTTGGGCCAGGGGTGTGATCCTGGGGACCCGGGATCGGTCCTGCGTCGGGCTCCCTGCGTGGAGCCTGCTTCTCCCTCTGCCTGTGTCTCTGTCTCTGTCTCTCTCTCTCTGTGTCTCTCATGAATAAATAAATAAGATCTTAAAAAAAAAAAAACAACTCTTATGGCTCGGCCACAGATAAGAACTTGAAGTGGAGGCTTTAAGTCCAGCTGGTCCGAGGGCCACCCTAGGTCCAGGAGACCCCTCCAGCAGGGCCTGAGAAGGACATGGAAACACAGGATTCCCTTCGCCGAAGGTCCCATGCCATCAGGGGTCCCATGCCAGCAGTGGTGGCATCACCCCAAATGCAGATTCTCCCTCCCAGACCTACAGAATCAGAATCAGAGGGTATTTTACCAAGCCCTCGAGGTGATTCAGATGCACCCTCAAACTTGCCCGAAGGCTTCAGGGAGGAGCGACAGGGAGAAATCAGAGACCTGGCTCTTGCCCTTGACTCCCAGGCTTTCTACTTATTTGTCTGAGTTCTCGGAGTCTACCGTTTTCATCTATAAAATGGGCATCATACAATCACCAGAGGAGTCTGTTGTAAAGATTCAATGAAAGATGCTGGAGACAGCACCAAGTGTGCGGCCCGCACATGGCAAAGGCCCAGTAGATGCCAGCCATCGCCCTCCCGACTGCTGGGATCCATGGCCTTGGGAGACAGCTGGACAGATTTGGGCAAAGCTCCTTGGCCTCATTTTATTATTTTATTTTGTAACAGGCAGATAATAACTCTCGCCTCCCAGCCTTCTTTGGAAAACTCAAGGAAGGCAAACTAGGAAAGCAGAAAAAAAAAAAAAAAAAAAAAAGCCAGCCTGTGGGAGGCCTGGCTGGGTCAGTCTGCAAAGCCTGAGACTCTTTCTTTCTTTTTTTTAATTTATACAATGTTTATTATCTAATACTGACTGAAAGGTTTGTCTAAAGATTTTATTCTACACCAGGATATATTAGGGAGAAAGATTCCTGGTTACCATGAAATCTATATGTAACTTCTAGAGGATTCTAACATATCTTTAATACCAAGTACTTCACTTAAAATATTTCAACAAACTCTTCATTGGCAGCATCCATCTAAATGTTTTAATTTTTTGAATATCCACAAAGTCTTTTTTTTAAGATTTTATATATTTATTCATTAGAGACAGAGAGAGAGAGAGGCAGAGACACAGGCAGAGGGAGAAGCAGGCTCCATGCAGGGAGCCCAACATGGGACTCGATCCCGGGTCTCCAGGATCATGCCCTGGGCTGAAGGTAGCGCTAAACCATTGAGCCACCCAGGCTGCCCCCACAAAGTCTTATTATAGTTAAATATCAATTATTTTACCCAAAGTAAATTGTATTTCCAATTTTTTCTCTATTAGAATGTATTAGTTTTCTTAAGATTTTTTTTAAACAGCTAATGTACAAAAAACTCAAGTTTCCTCATCAGAAATGAAAATCTGGACAATTATTATATTTTTAATACATACTTTTACAGCATCTCAAAAGCAAATTTTAATTCAAACCAATACCTCTAAAAGGAAACTAAAAAACTTAGTTTAGGGATCCCTGGGTGGCGCAGCGGTTTGGCGCCTGCCTTTGGCCCAGGGCGCGATCCTGGAGACCCCGGATCGAGTCCCACGTCGGGCTCCCGGTGCATGGAGCCTGCTTCTCCCTCTGCCTGTGTCTCTGCCTCTCTCTCTCTCTCTGTGTGACTATCATAAATAAATAAAAATTTAAAAAAAAAAAAAAAAAAACTTAGTTTAGTTTCAAGAGTTTGCATATGGCAGAGAAGGCAGGTCACATTTTATATTTTTTTAAATATTTTTTTCACATTTTATATTTTAACAATACAAACTATTGTTTTTTTTCAAACTATTGTATAATAGATATAAAATGAAAAATAAACAGTGATAGCAATTAGCAAGGGTGAAAACATTGTATAAACTTAAAGAGGCGGCTTTCTGAACCGTCACTGATGTAATCTTTTTTTTTTTTTTGTCACTGATGTAATCTAAGGACTTTTTATCAATTTCATTTACAGAAACAATCTCTGTAGTCAAATTTGTCATTCACTTTCATGCTCCCACATGAGAAGTGGTAGGTGAATATCTGTAAGAATACAATTTATTGTCTGCTCCTCCACTCAGAAGTAACCCTGTGTCTGTCCAGTCTACGCTCAGAACTTTCTCTTCAGGCAGCCCCGGTAGATCAGCAGTTTAGCACTGCCTTCAGCCAGGGCATGATCCTGGAAACTTGGGATCGAGTCCACGTGGGGCTCCCTGCATGGAGCCTGCTTCTCCCTCTGCCTGTGTCTCTGCCTCTCTCTCTCTCTCTCTCTCTGTATCTCTCATAAATAAGTAAATAAAATCTTTAAAATAAAATTAAAAAAGAACTTTGTCTTCATGAGCAGCCAGATCATAGAGAGGAGCCTTACAATTTCTTGTATCCCACAGTTTGACAATGTTATCTAAAGAGCCTGAAATCAGCTGCTGCTCATGGGTAGGAGACCACTTTAATGATGTGACCCAGCCCGTATGTGAGGTCAGGGACAGCGACACCAAAGAACCATCTTTAGTTCGGGGATCTCATGGTCTGATATATCTATCTGTGTTTCCAGATGCCAAACGTTTACAAAGTGGAGAATAGGAGATACAATTAAACACTTTATTTGCTGTCAGAGTTGACTTAAGACTGCCAGACTCTATATCCCATACTCTAATTGTGTGGTCCCAAGACCCACTGCAGGTTTCTTCAGCATCTGACCACAGAACCCAGGAAATTGCTTCCTTGTGGCCAAGAGGGTCACTATAGGAGTCCTTGTCAGTCCCAACTGTTCCGTTTTCTGTTTCTTTCTCGGTCGATTTGTGGGTTCCTCTATTTCATCCTCTTCATCTGTAGGAACTGTAGACCAGATCTTTAGCATCTTATCCCAGGATCCACTGCAAAATTTAGTTCCCATGTTATCAACAGCTATAGAACCCACACTTCCAGCATGACCTCTGCAGCAGTGCAGAGCTTTCACTTTGTTTCTCTCCACATTCCACTCCCATAAGAGAATAGTTTGATCCATAAAGGAACTCAGTAGTAGGCAAGACAAATTATCTTTTTTCACCCAGGCCACATCTTTTACAACATCTGTATGTCCCACAATTGTCATTATTGACTTTCCTTCCAAGGACCAGATCTGAGAAGTCTTATCATAAGAACCAGTCAAGATCCATTCCTCTGCCCCTCTGACTGAACTGATCCAGTCATCGTGGAACAAGCATTGCTCTGGCTGAGGTGCAGTGTACTTCTCCACATATTCCAGTTCCACAACCTCTTCTGATGAGATGTTTTCCAGTTCCATGTGTTTGAGTAAGGGCAACCAGAGAAACTGGCCCTTGATAAGGAAATCGAACTCCACATGTTTGTGGAACTAATTTTTGGCCTCCACCAATTTACTGATGATGTTACTAAGGTCAGCAATTTCAGAGGCTGCAGAAATTGAGAACGGTACATCATCTACCACATATTTCTTGTTGTCAGTGAAGAAGCGTGTCTGGAGCTGAGCCATGGCGAGGAGTACACACAAGACTTGTTGAGATTTTCCTAGGGCTCCCACTGTTAGCTTCAGGCTCTAGATCCAGGTGGGAGTCAGGAACATGAAGAAAAAGAAAGAAAGCCTGAGACTCTTGATCTCAGGATCGTGAGCTCCAGGCCTACACTGGGCAGGGAGCCTACAGAAGAAAAAAAGAAGAGAGGGGTGCCTGGGTGGCTCAGTTGGTTAAGCTTCGGGCTCAGGATGTTGGGTCAGGTCATGATCTCAGGATCCAGCCCCATGTCTGGCTCGGTAGACCCCTTATATTTCTACAGCGAGACATTTATACACAGGCATGTGCATAAATATATTTATATACACAAGTACAAAACTCTCTCTCCCCACGGATATATAGACACGCATTTGTCTCTCTCTGTGTTAAAAATATGCCAGCCAGGTGTCTCAAAATACACTGCTTTAAAGTAAGCCATGGGGTGACCCCAACTCTGTACTCCTGCAGAATCCTGCCACCAGAGCACCTGGGTGGCTCAGTGGTTGAGCGTTTGCCTTCGGTTTAGGTCGTGATCCCGGGGTCCTGGGATTGAGTCCCACATCAGGCTCCCCGCAGGGAGCCTGCTTCTCCCTCTGCCTGTGTCTCTGCCTCTCTCTGTGTGTCTCTCATGAATAAATAAACAAAATCTTAAAAAAAAAAAAAAGAGGAATCCTGCCACCAGCCAGGCCTGATTTCTTTCCAGCCCATTTTCCCATTTGAGACCCGGAGAGCTGGGTGGCCCACCCAAGGCCAGAGACCAGGGGAGACCAGACCTAGGTTTCTTATTACCCAACTCACTTTTGGCCAACAGGTTAGCAGCTGTGGCTGTTGGCAGATGTGATGCTTTTTAAAATTAAAAAAAAAATTTAAACTAATTTGTGCATTTACATTTGATATCCCAAAAGGGTCTGAGGCAGGTGCCACTGAGGTATCAGGACGTGTGTTTGCTTTTACCATATTCTCTCCTGCTTAGTGGGAGGCTGGCTGGTCTGGCCCATCATAGCCAAGCCAGAGCTGAGTCAAGCTGCAGCTTGGGCTCAAGGCTGAGGCAGGTGCCAAGGCCAGGGGCCAACACATCCAAGTCTGAGCTTGGGGCAAAGGAGCCAGTAGGGGGCCCAGGGCCTACAGCACCTGAGAGTCTGGCCCGCTCCTGACACTCAGTTCTCCTCTGGGTTGAGTCTTACTTCAAAGGCACATATGAAATGGATGAAGAGCTGCGATAAAAGTAAAACCATGTGACCCAGGAATCTCTGAAATAGAGAATGTACGGGACACTTGGGTGGCTCAGTGGTTGACCATCTGCCTTCGGCTCAGGGCGTGACCCTGGAGTCCCGGGATTGAGTCCTGCTTCGGGCTCCCCTCAGGAGCCTGCTTCTCCCTCTGCTGTGTCTCTGCTTCTCTCTCTGCTTCTCTCATGAATAAATAAATAAAATCTTAAAAAAAAGAAAAAAGAATGAGATGAAGGTCAGGCTGGCGATTGCCCATCTAGCCTTGAAATGCCGACTATCCCCCTTCCTCATTGACCAAACCCTACCCCGTCCTCAAAGCCAGGTCTTCTTTCCCCTTCTCCAAAAAGTCACATTGCCTGCGGGGAGAGGAGGTCTGAATTCTGATTCTGATTTCAGTTTTTTTTACTCTGGGGCCTACACCTCCCGACTGTGGCATCAGAGCAAAATCATTTATTCACTGGTGCAAGAAATATTCAGGGGGTGCCCACTGTGTGCAAGGCGCTAGCCAGGTTCTGGGAGACAAAGGTAAATAAGTCAAGTTCCTGCATCCACGAAGCTGACAAAGGGAGAGTCGGATGAATGAAGTGATGAGATGTGATGATGGTGGGGGTGAGCGCGGGTGGCTAGGACGCAGATGGAGGTCCTAACCAGGGAGAGCCCATGCAGAGCACCTGGAAGGTCCCTTGAGGAATTCCTTGGGTCCAACCAAGGGAAAGAAGCCATTCATTCATCAAATACACAAAGTGCCTACTGTATGCCCGGCACCAAGCAAACCACTAGAGATACAGTGGTGCACAAGGCCGACTTAGCCTGAGCCCCCGGGTGGGCAGGTCATGATCTCAGGGTCCTGGGAGGAAGTCCTGCATGGGCTCCCTGCTCAGCAGGGCATCTGCTTCTCCCTCTTCCTCTGCCTCTCCCCCTGCTCATGCTCTCTCTTTGTCAAATAAATAAATAAAATCTTAAAAAAGGAAAAAAAAAAGGGGGCAGACTTAGGCTCCACACCTGGGGAACTTCACACTCCAGCGAGGGACACAGGCAATAGATAATCAGTTGTAGTGAACGTAAGGAGGGAGACACTGTGTCCTGAACAGGAAGACAGGGGGAGGAGATACAGATGCAGGGGTGGGGGGTACGGAGCCAGGGGAACGAGCCCCCGGGGTGCTGACCCAGAATGAGAAGTAACATTAGAGATTTAGTACACAACACTTACGCATCCTATCTCTGACAAAGGGCTGAGAATCAGCGACCTTCCAAGAGGAGCACAAAGTTCTCCTGTCACCTTGGTTTCTCAATAGCCTTCTCTGTGACAAGAAACAGAGTTCCTTGCAGAAACAGCTGCTGATCCCAGGGCTGGTGTTGAGGAAGTACATAGAGGGCCTGGAACTTCTTATTGTGAGAGAGGGAGAGAGAGAGAGAGAGAGAGAGAGAGAGAGAGAAAGGCAAGAAGTGGGGAAGGAAGAGCTCAGAAACTGAGGAGGACCCAGGAACCAGACGGCAAAATCTCCCACTGCATAAATTCGGAACTATTTATTTATTTATTTATTCATTCATTCATTCATTCATTCATTCATGAGAGACAGAGAGAGAGGCAGAGACACAGGCCCCATGCAGGGAGCCCGATGTAGGACCTGATCCTGGAACCCCAGGATCATGCCCTGGGCAGAAGGGAGGTGCTCAACCGCTGACCCACCCAGGCATCCCAATTTGGAACAATTCAAGTATGAAAATGGATAATGACTTAATGGATTATACTGCATTAAAAAAAGAAAACCAACACATGAGTAACGAGGACATGGTTGTACTAAAAATAAAAAAAACAAATACTAAATGAGGCAGAAGGGAAATTACAGTAGAATGTAGTTAAGACCTGTAGAGGGAGAATGAAGATATCTATTTTGAGACCCATGGAGTAATAGCTGATTCAGGCGAGGGCTCACTAACGGATACTCAAACGTTCAGGTGGCTGTGGGTTGGAGAACACGATTCTGGAGGGCAGCCCCAAGTGTGTTTGCACAGACCATTTGTTCGTAAAGAAGATGAAAAAATGGTCACGTTGGGGTAGAGAAGCCTGGCGGACAAGACCTCAACCAAAGGGATCCAAGTAAACATCGCCGGTAATAGGATGAATTGAGGCCTTGTGTCTCCTGTTGTAAGGCATCAAGCACACAATAGCTTTGCTGTGGCTTTCCTGCCAAAAATGTGCAACCGGAATTTTTTTTAAATTTATTTATGATAGTCACAGAGAGAGAGAGAGAGAGAGAGAGAGAGAGAGAGGCAGAGACACAGGCAGAGGGAGAAGCAGGCTCCATGCACCGGGAGCCTGATGTGGGATTCGATCCGGGGTCTCCAGGATCGTGCCCTGGGCCAAAGGCAGGCGCCAAACCACTGCGCCACCCAGGGATCCCTGTGCAACCGGAATTTAATCAGAAGAAAAACACGGTGGGACACTCTGCGGTGCTGGGTGTTATAAAAAAAAAAAGAGAGAGAGAGAGAGAGATTTCATTTTTGTTCCCATTTCTGGGAGGGAGATCCTAAAAACCCTTGGAATCTCCCAGTCTGTGAGAACAATGGGCGCATCTGTTGAGGTATTTGGTCTTTTGTCATTGGTTCCTGAAATGCCTCCAGAACCATAAAGATGAATGGGAGTGTCCTGTGTCACAATCAGCCCCTGTCACCCACACCCGAGTTTATATTAATGAGGTTAGGTTAATAGAAGCCCTTAGGGATGGGCTGGTGGCCCAGAGGAATCAACCTCACCATTAGAGGGTTAGAACTCTTTTCTTTCTTTTCTTTCTTTCTTTCTTTCTTTCTTTCTTTCTTTCTTTCTTTCTTTCCTTCCTTCCTTTTTCTTTCTTTCTTTCTTTCTTTCTTTCTTTCTTTCTTTCTTTCTTTCTTTCTTTCTTTCCTTCCTTCCTTTTTCTTTCTTTCTTTCTTTCTTTCTTTCTTTCTTTCTTTCTTTCTTTCTTTCTTTCTTCTTTCTTTCTTTCTTAGATTTTATTTATTCATGAGAGACACAAAGAGAGAGACACACACAGAGACACAGGCAGAGGGAGAAGCAGGCTCCATAAGGGGAGCCGGATGTGGAACTTGATCCCAGACCCTGGGGTCACGCCCTGAGCTGAAGGCAGATGCTCACCCGCTGAGCCACCCAGGGGCGCTGTTAGAACTTTTATCCCCACCTCCTAACCTCCAGGGAGGAGAGGGGAGCTAACAATTGAGCTCATTCCCCCATGAGTGATGACTTGATCAGCCGAACCTGGTAATGCAACCCCATGAAACCCCCAAAGTGCCGGAGTCTCTGGGTTGCTAAAGACGCAGAGGTATTGGGAGGGTGGCTCTCCTCCTCCCACACTCCTTGCCCCGAGCACCTCTTCCATCTGGCTGTTCGGAGTTGTAGCTTTGCATCATCAAATCTTAGCAAGTACACTGTTTTCTTGTGTGAGCTGCTCTAGCCGGGTCATCGACCTGGAGAGGAAGGCACGGGAGCCTCTGATGAGATAGCCAGTGGGTCAGAAGTACAGGTGCCAGGGATCCCTGGGTAGCTCAGCGGTTTAGCGCCTGCCTTCGGCCCAGGGGGTCATCCTGGAGTCCCAGGATTGAGTCCCATATTGGGCTCCCTGCATGGAGCCTGCTTCTCTCTCTGCCTGTGTCTCTGCCTCTCTCTCTGTGTCTCTCATGAAGAGATAAATAAAATATTAAAAAAAAAAAAGTATAGGTGCCAGATGCTCGCTGGTGTCCAAAGTGTGTGGGGCTGGGGACAGCCCTACAGGACTGAGCTCTTCCTTACCCTGCGGGATCCCACGCTCCCTCCAGGTAGAATCTGGAATGGGGTGAGGGCGCTCAGCAGCTGTCACAGAACTGGTGGGGGTGTGTGGAGACCCACTTACCAGGTGTTGGAAGTAAAGCAGAGTAGCAATGACAATAGAGGAGGAGGGGGCGCCTGGGGGGCTCAGGTCATGATCCCGGAGTCCTAGGATCCAGACCCGAGTTGGGCTCCCTGCCCAGCGGGGGTGTCTGCTTCTCCCTGGCTTGTGCTCATTTGCTCTCTCTTTGATAGATAGATAGATAGATAGATAGATAGATAGATAGATAGATAGACAGATAGATAGATAATCTTTAAAAAAATTCATGCAGTGTCTTTGTAAACTCTTGTTAAAAAAATTGAACTAATACATTTTAAGAGCTCATTGATGTTTTTCTAAAGGTTTTATTTATTTGTTTGAGAGATGATAGAGGCAGAAGGAGAAACAGGCTCCCTGCTGAGAAGGGAGCCCCATTCAGGTCTCCATCCCAGGACTCTGAGATGGTGACCTGAGCTGAAGGCAGATGCTTCACCGATGGAGCCCCCCAGGCGCCCCCTCATTGGCTTTATTAAACCCCTCACGAGCAGGGCAGCAGCACTCCAGGGAACAAGGAGAGAGACTCTCAGAGGGTTGTACAAAATGCAAGGCTTTTATAATGGGGGAGGGTGGGGCCAGAAAGTTATTAGCAAAAGAAAAGGAATGTTCTGTAGAAGGCCAGCTTTCTAGGGGAAAAGCCAGGTGTCTTAACCCGCACAGGGCCTCAGCCTCTGGGCACGGGGGCCAGCTCCGGTGGCCCACTCTGGTCGGACCCTAAAACCGCTTGCTGACGGCTGGGTTCCATTCTTGCGGGAGGTTGAACTGCAGTGAGATGGTGTATGGAGCCCCCCAAAATGAGACCATTTGGGGGCCTCTGAGGACTTTTCTTTTTAACACATTCAACAAACTTTTGCTGGCATTGAAAATAGGGCAGCCAGGGACGCCTGCGTGGCTCAGCGGTTGGGTGTCTGCCTTTGGTTCTGGGCGTGATCCTGGGGTCCCGGGTTCAAGTCTCACATCGGGCTCCCCGCAGGGAGCCTGCTTCTCCCTCTGCCTGTGTCTCTGCCTCTCTGTGTTTCTCATGAATAAGTAGATAAAATCTTAAAAAAAAGAAAAGAAAAGAAAATAGGACAGCCAGCAGAGCCTTCCCAGCCCCCTCCCCCAGACCGTGGGAAATTCTCTGCACGTGAATGATATTAATCAAACTGGGCCTTCAAAAACAAAAAAGCCTGATTTTTCTCTCATAACGGTAGAAAACTTGAGAAGGAAAGCATAAAAGGCCAGAGGAAAACAAATCAGACTGGCATATTTCCCTTCACTATTTTTCCTACTCTTCCCACTTTTCCCAAGCCACTTCCAGTCAGTGTCCAAATGCAAGTTAATTTTCATTTTGGCCGCAGACCAAGAACAAAAAGGTTAAGCGTACTGAATTAATTTTTCAAGCCAAAGTTAAAGGCTCTGAGGATGATGCCTCCAAGGGTACAATCTCTGTTTTTTTCCATTAGCAGGTGTGAGTCCAGGCTTTTTCTCGCTCGGCTAGGCTTTTCTGCTTTACATTTTTTTTCCCTCTTCCCTCTCTCTTTTTCTTTAAAGATTTTACTTATTTATTCCTGAGAGACACAGAGAGGCAGAGACATAGGCAGAGGGAGAAGCAGGCTCCCTGCGGGGAGCCCCATACAGGACTCGATCCTGGGACCCTGGAATCATGACCTGAGCCGAAGGTAGATGCTTCACTGACTGAGCCCCCCAGGCGCCCCAATAATTTTTTTCTTTTTTTCTACGAACCAAAATGCTGCATTTGCTTGAAAGCAGACCCAGCAGAACAGACTGTTAGGTTGGAAAGCAATGCTACCTCACCCGTCCCCGTCCTGTCCCACCCCACTCCAACACTGCGACCCGGAAACAAGCCTTGTTAAGGGTTTCTGTTCCTATTTCTTCTGGAAATTATTTCCAAAATCTTAGCTAAAATGCGCATCCTTCAATTCCCTTCTGTATCATCTTTCGTGAATATCGACTTTCCAACACAAAACACGAGGCACTTGAGTAGCTCCACTTCCTCTTCCACTCTTCCTAACGATTGTATCTAATTATTTCTGGTTTTATATTACTTATTTTGGTCATACAGGTAAAACCCTATTGTCCTGTCTACTTTTGTGTGTTTGGCCAGAGAAGCCAGCTTGTAACTCCTCTTCCTCACTTCCTCTGGCAATCTTTTTTTTTTTTTTTAAGATTTCATTTATTTATTCATGAGAGACACAGAGAGAGAGGGAGGCAGAGACACAAGCAGAGGGAGAAGCAGGCTCCATGCAGGAAGCCCGATGTGGGACTTGATCCTGGGACTCCAGGGCCGAAGGCAGGCGCTAAAGCACTGAGCCACCCAGGGATCCCCCTTCTTCTGGCAATCTTTTCTCAGCCCACATTTACAAATTCAAGATTTTGAGGCTTGACAATCGTTCCTGCAACCATAACCAGGTGTTCTGGATTTTTTACAGGTTGACTCTAAAAGCTGATATCCAGGGATCCCTGGGTGGTGCAGCGGTTTGGCGCCTGCCTTTGGCCCAGGGCGCGATCCTGGAGACCCGGGATCGAATCCCACATCGGGCTCCAGGTGCATGGAGCCTGCTTCTCCCTCTGCCTGTGTCTCTGCCTCTCTCTCTCTGTGACTATCATAAATAAAAAAAAAAACAAAAAAAAAAAACTGATGTCCAAGAAGCAGTGCTTGTTCTCTTATGGCTTTGGGAATGTTGGTCAAAGCCAGGCTGAACAATGGGTGGGATTACACTTCCTACTTCCTGCATTCAAGCCCACAAACCAGGAGACTGTTTCAAGCATTAAAGATCATTAAATAAAAGTGTGTCAATGAAATACAATCATGTCATAATATACCTTGCTTTTCATTTAAATGAAGAGTTTCCTGGGGTGTCTGGTTGACCCCATTGGTGGAGCCAGTGACTCTTGATCTCGGAGTTGTGAGTTTGAGCCCCGCAGTGGGTGTAGAGATGACTTCAAAATAAAACCTTGAGGAAAAAAGGGGGGGACACAAAAGAGTTTCTTCTTCAGTACTTCCCTAGAAATTCTAATTGTTTTTCTTTCTTTTGGTACTCTTTACCTATATCACACCTTTATTTATTTTTAAAATTTTTTCGAAGTTTATTTACTTATCTCTACACCCAATGTGGGGCTTGAACTCACGACCCTGAGATGAAGAGTGGGCTCCACTGACTGAGCCAGCCAGGCTTCTCTGTTTATTTTTAGTCAGGTTATGATTCATGACATTTAGTCAATTCAAATCCCATCTTGCCTCCTCTACCAGTGAGAACCGCACAGGGGTCATCCTGACCCTCATCTGAGTTAGAGTCACTGTTTCCTGAATATCCTGTTGTTTTTTTCTGGTGTCCTCCCACATTTTGGGGAATGTAGCCCCAGTGTTCTAGGCAAGAGTGTGTAGATGCCAACTTTGCTTGTCAGCACTTGTCTTTCTCTTGTCCTTACACTTGGGGATCATCTGGCTCCATACAGAATGCTAGAAGGAGATTCTTGTCTTTCAGATGGGAGCCAGGAAGCACAGGTGCAGGAGCACGGGGCTCTGGAGTCCCAAACAAAACAGGTTCAGCCACTTGCTGCTGACAAAATCCAAAGGCAGAGAGATGAGGGGTGGGGAAACAAAAAATAATTAATTTCAGGGGGTCCTGGGGGGCTCAGTGATTGAGCATCTGCCTTCAGCCCAGGGCGTGATCCTGGGATCCTGGGATGAGTCCCGCATCGGTCTCCCCGTAGGGAGCCTGCTTCTCTCTCCCTCTGCCTGTGTCTCTGTGTGTCTCTCATGAATAAATAAGTAAAATCTTAAAAAAAAAATTATTTCAGTGAGGCCCACCCCAGGAAGACAGCCAACACCGTCTCAATCAGTCTCCCAAGTGCTAAAAATACTTATAGCCTTAGGTGAGGAGTATCTGGGGCCAAGGTTGGTGTGTGCATGCAAGCAGTGCAAGAGGCAGTGAAAAGGTCAAGTCGATCACTATCTTGGGGCCGTTCATGGGTGGGGTCTTGCTGGCTCACAGCAGTCCTTAATGCTTGAGGGGTAATTTCGGTTCCCTTCAGGGAACGCTTTGGCGGTAGGGTCTTTTACCTGAGGTAAGAAATGAGTTGAAAAGGAGACCGCAATTAGAAAGTTTGAAGTCAGTTTGGAGGTGGTTGAGGCAACCACATTTTTAGCCACTGGGAAACATTTCTTGTTTTCTGATTGTTCCTTTTTCACATAGCATCCTCTTCTTGTGTAATGGATGTTTTGTCTTTTTTTTAAATATTTATTTATTTATTTATTTATTTATTTATTTATTTATTTATTTTGTCTTTTTTTTTAAATTAATTTTGAAAAGATTTTATTTATTTATTTATTTATTTATTTATTTATTTATTTATTTATTTATTTATTTATTTCAGTTATGCATTGGAAGCATACCTCAGAGTTTTCGTGGGTTCAGTTCCAGACTATGGCAATAAAACAATATCGCAATAAAGCAAGTCAAACACATTTTTTGGTTTCTCAGTGCGTATAAAAGTTATGTTTATATTATGGTCTATTAGATGTGCAACAGCTAGTAACTAACAGCTTAGATTGCTTAAAAAATGCTGGGGCATCCCGCTGGCTCAGTTGCTGGAGTTTGCGACTCTTGGTCTTCAGGTTCTGAGTTTGAGCCTCACATTGGGTATGGAGATTACTTAAGAATAAAATCTCAGGGATCCCTGGGTGGCGCAGCGGTTTGGCGCCTGCCTTTGGCCCAGGGCGCGATCCTGGAGACCCGGGATCGAATCCCACATCGGGCTCCCGGTGCATGGAGCCTGCTTCTCCCTCTGCCTGTGTCTCTGCCTCTCTCTCTCTCTCTCTCTCTCTCTCTGTGACTATCATAAATAAATAAAAATTAAAAAAAAAAAGAATAAAATCTCAATAAATAAATAAATAAATAGAAAAGCTAACCATCATCTGAGCTTTCAGCAAGTCACTGATCATAATAAATATAGTGAAAAAGTTCAAGAATTGCCAAAATGTTGGACACCTAGGTGGCTCAGCGGTTGAGCATCTGCCTTCGGCTCAGGTCGTGATCCTGGGATTTGGGATCGAGTCCCACGTGGGGCTCCTGCGAAGAGCCTGCTTCTCCCTCTGCTTGTCTCTGCCTCTCTCTCTCTGTATCTCTCATGAATAAATAAATAAATCCTAAAAAAAAAAAAAAGAGGGATCCCTCGGTGGCGCAGCGGTTTGGCGCCTGCCTTTGGCCCAGGGTGTGATCCTGGAGACCCGGGATCGAATCCCACGTCGGGCTCCCGGTGCATGGAGCCTGCTTCTCCCTCTGCCTGTGTCTCTGCCTCTCTCTCTCTCTCTCTCTGTGACTATCATAAATAAATAAAAATTTTTTTTTAAATTAAAAAAAAAAGAATTGCAAAATGTGACACAGAGACACAAAGTGAGCCAATGATGTTGGAAGAATGGTGCCAACACTTGCTCCATTCAGGGTTGCCCCAAACCTGGAGTTTGTAAAAAACACAATGTCTATGAAGTGCAAGAAAGTGAAACACAATAAAGGAGTTATGCATGTGTCTCTGTTTTCTCTAGTGCCCATTTTTTTTATTTTCTTTCTTTGCATGGTCTTGATTCTCATATATGTGGTGATCATTGGTAATATTTCATAAAGAATACCAACATATCCTGGGGCACCTGGGGGGGCTCAGTCAGGTAAGTATCTGCCTTCAGCTCAGGTCATAATCCCGGGGTCCTGGGGTCGAGCCCCCTGCCAGGCTCCCTGATCAGTGGGGAGCCTGCTTCTCCCTCTCCCCACTCCACACTCATGCTCTGTCTCTCAAATAAATAAATAAAATCTTTTAAAAAAATACCATGATATCCTGAGTTTCCCCTTCTGGTATGTAAATTATACTATTTTTCCTCTAGATTTCTATGTAAATTACACTGTTTTTCTCTGGTTGGAAATTCTGCCTAGAAATTCTTCATGGATTAGGATACGATGAGGAACATCCACTGAAGAGCTTCGACTGGGGTGGAGAGGGCTGATGGTCAGCTGTCAGATTATGGATCACCCCAAAAACTAAAATAATAAAAAACATTTACTCTGGATTGCCAGCATCCATACAAGAAGGTTTAACTTCCCTCAGGCAATTGGTTGGAGCTCTTTGTTGTTGTTGTTTTAAGATTTTATTCATTTATTCATGAGAGATACAGAGAGAGAGAGAGAGAGAGAGAGAGAGAGAGAGAGAGAGAGGCAGAGAGAAGCAGGGCCCCTGCAGGGAGCTCCATGTGGGACTGGATCCCAGGATGCCGGGATCACACCCTGAGCGGAAGGCAGATGCTCACAGCTGAGCAGTACCATTAAGTTATATCGATCCCAAAAGTGTTCAGAATTCCCTCTGGGCTTTCCACCAAAGTGTCTTGTGCTTCTTCCTTCTCTCTTTTACAAATGTCACCCACTAGAAATCCAAATGAAGTATTTGCCTATTCAGTCATTCAAGAAATATTGGGACGCCTGGGTGGCTCAGCGGTTGGGTGTCTGCCTTTGGCCCAGGGCATGATCCTGGAGATCCCGGATAGAGTTCCATGTCGGGCTCCCTGCAGGGAGCCTGCTTCTCTCTCTCTCTCTCTCTCATGAATAAATAAATAAAATCTTAAAAAAAAAAAAGAAGTATTTACTGAGTGTACCCCATGTGCCAGACATTGCAGGAGGCACGGAGGATAAACAAAAGAGAAGACATGTGGTCCTTGTCCCCCAGGAGCTTTTAGCTCAATCAACCAACAGATGTTTATTAAGCATCCATTATGATTATGTCGCTGCAGGGGGACAACTGAAACCACCAGCCCGGGGGCACTTACATCTCTGTTAACATGACTACCCTTGTCTTCACTGGCCTTAACTAGTATTCCAGGAGACTTTCACCCAGGAAGATGAATGTTGCAAATTAACTTTATTGCTTATTCCAGAAACTTCCTGAAAGACTCATCAACTCTTAAATGGAAAACATCAGCTGACTTTGGGGCACCTGGCTAGCTCTAGCTCGGTCTGTAGAGCAGGCAACTGTTGATCTCAGGGTTGTGAGTTCAAGCCCCATGTTGGGCCTAGAGCTTATTAAAGACAAAAAACAAAACACACAAAGACAAACCCCACAACCAAATCAGAGGTGCCTGGATGGCTCAGTGGGCAGAGCATGCAACTCTTGATCTGGAGGTCATGAATTTGGGTTTCGTATTGGGCATAGAGATTACTTTAAAAAAAATCAGCTGATTTTCCATAGAAATATCTACCAACTAACAGTTTATATCTTAAGACTGTTTGAGCCTCTCACTTGGATATGCAAATTCTTCAGGATTCCACTGTAACCCTAATCAACCCCTGCTCTTACCCCAGCTTGCAAAGACCTTCTTTAAACCAGACTTCAGGGGTGTCTCCGTGGCTCAGTTGGTGAAGCATCTGCCTTTGGCTCAGGCATGGTCCCAGGATCCTGGGATGGAGTCCTGCATCCTGCTCCCTGCTTTGGGGGGAGCTTGCTTCTCCTTCTGCCTGCTGCTCGCCCTGCTTGTGCTTTCTCTCAAATAAATAAAATCTTAAAAAAAAAAATAAACCAGACTTCAAAGTCTCCATAAATATCGTAGGTTTGCCTATCTCCCTATGAGGCATTGTCAGGCCTTTGAGAGACCAGCAATATACTCTGCTTTGTCTTATCAACAGGGTGCTCTAATGATATTTGCTGGGAACCAGTATTTCAGGAGGTGCCAGGAACATAAGTGAATAAAAACTCTGGTGCAATTTGTCTATTGCCTAGAAACAGACAATAAGCAGAAATCAGGAAATATATGATTTCATACTTTACAACGTAGATGGGGAGAGGAGCCAGATCTCTCATTACAAACTGCGACAACTGAGAAAGAGAAGGTACCAGAAGAGACATTAGTAGGCAGTTCGGATCCTCTTGAGAAAAGACGGGTCTGGAAAACTGTCAGAAATGACTAACCCCGGGACAGAGTGGACGGAGTGTGCCAAGTAAGTGGAATAAAGGTGTCAGAAACCCTGCGGCCGGAGGCGGTTCAGCAGATTCCACAACGTAATGAATCCAGAACAGAATCCGGAACACGAGACCCGAAGGTGGCGTTGGAGAGAGGAGGGAGCTGAGCCTCTCTATGAACTTCCTTGGTCAGAACCACGGCTTCGCCTGAGAACTAATTGTTACTCTCGCAACAGAATTGCTTTCTAGCACTTTTCACTGCAGATGCACAGAAAGGCACGTTGCAGGTTAAATGCATCCTCGAGGGATTTCCTGTTTGCAAAAGTGTTTTCAAGGCAAAAGGGGTCCGGCTTTTACACAACTCGTGCACCGGGCTCTCGTTGCTCCCCTCGAACTCACTGAAGCCCGGCGACAAGCTGAAGCGGCCCACGTGCTTCCAGAGAGAGAGGCGTCTGCGGCACCCGCTAACCGCGCGGGGGCGGGGGCGGCCCGGAAGCCGGCCCCTCCAGCGCGGGAGCCGGAGTTTTGATCAACTCCCAACTGATCCGCCGACCGAAGTGAGCACATGACCCGAGTGAGTGATGTCCTCAGGCTCCTTCCCAGTCCTGGGCACGGAAGTATTGTCTTTGGTGCAGCCCAGAAACTCCGAACCGGCTTCGGCCCTAAGCCGGCGGCCAGAGCACCTCGGTCCCGAGCCCCACGTCGCCGGTTGGGCCCAGGGCGCCACCGGCCCGATCGGGGGCGCCGGGGGTCCAGCCGCCTCTCCGCCCCCCCGGCACCCAAGCCTGGGTGGGGTCCCCGCTGCCCGGCCGCCCCCCTCCACGCACCACAACCGCGACCGGGTCCCCCCCTCCGCGCACCCCGGCCCCGAGGGCCTCCTCCGGGGGTCGGCGCGGGGCGCGCACTCGGCCGCCCCGCCGCCCCGCCGCGTCCGGCTTCCTGCGCGCTCCCCGCCCGGGCGCCCGTCGCCCCTCCCTCCCGGCCGCCCGCCCCGCCCGCCGGCTCCCCCCGCCCCCCGCGGGTCCCGGGCGGTGGGGGGGGCGGCGAGGCAGGCACAGCCCCCCGCCCCCATGGCCGCCCGTCGGAGCCAGAGGCGGAGGGGGCGCCGGGGGGAGCCGGGCACCGCCCTGCTGGCCCCGCTCGCGCTGGGCCTGGGCCTGGCGCTGGCCTGCCTCGGCCTCCTGCTGGCCGCGGTCAGCCTGGGGAGCCGGGCATCGGCGCCCGCCCAGGTGAGGCCCCGCGGTGCACCCTCCCGGGGGCCGGCCGCGAGCCCGGGCGGCGGAGCGGCGGCCCGGGTCGGGTGGGCCGAGGACTCGGGGCCAGGAAGTGGGGTGGCGGGTGAGATGTCAGGTGGAGAAGGACGGGGTGACGCTGCCTCCTTCCCGGCAGGAGCCTTCCCAGGGGGAGCTGGTGGCGGACGAGGACCCGGACCCGCCGGTGAGTGGCCGTGGGGGCCGCCGGGCGCGGGGAGCGGGTGCGAGCCGAGGCTGCGGGGCGCCCCCGACGGTGCCAGCCGCGTGTGTGCGGGGGTGTGCACCGCCGTGCCTGGGTATGCGAGAGGGAGGGAGGGAGGGAGGGAGGGATGGTGACGGCCGTGTGGAAGGGGCTGGTGTCACCTGAGTCCGGAGTGTTTATTGGCTGTGGGTGCTGTGGGGGCATGAAATGGGGGGAGCCTGCCGCGGAGGAGGGATGCTGGTGATGTGTGCAGGGTGTGTACCCAGTGTGCACGCCGACTGGGTGTGGGCGCGTGTGCAGTGTGCCGATTGCGCCGAAGGGTCTGTGCTTGTTCTGTGTGCTGGGGGGCTGGGGGGCTGTGGGGAGGCCGGCAAGGTGCGGCAGGTCTGGGGAGCAGGGTGAGGGCTGGGGCCTGACCCCAGGACCTTGCCTCCCCTTGGCTCCCTAAGACATCTGTGCTCGCTGCTGGCTGGTGCCTCTCCCGACCGGGCCCCCTGTCGGTCTCAGTTTAGGGCTGTGGTAGTCCCCGCAAGACCCTGGTTTAGCCCTGCCCCTGATTCCCCTAGGAACTGAATTCCCAGACAGAGAAGAGCCAGGATCCTGGGCCCTTCCTGAAGCGGCTGGTCCGGACTCGCAGGAATGGTGAGCATCCCTTCATCCTACCTTCAGGAATAATAATAGTGGCCGATCAGTGATGGGTTCTGCACCCATTATTGCTTTTGTTCATCCCCACGGAGTGGGCAGCGCCAAAACCATTATCCTCATTCAAAGTGGGGTTAGAGAAACTGAGGAATCCACAGGGAGCCTGGTTCTCTTTCTGCCTGTGTCTTTGCCTCTCCTTGCATGTCTCTCATGAATAAATAAATAAAATCTTAAAAAAAAAAAAAACTGATGGGGAGAAGGTAGGCGAAACAGAGACCGGGGTCCCAGTAAGCAAAGAAACTTGTGAATGGGATGACCATGTGACTGTATGTCCAGATTTGCAGGCGACTGTTCCGGCTTACAACTGTTATTTCTGTGTGATTATTAATAGCACCCTTTTGCTCTCAGAAACAACCCAGTTTGGGTGATAAATGATGTAGTCCTTCTGCTTATGGAGGGAGGTATGGCGTGAGGCTCTGAGGCCTGGAGTCTGGACAAGAGTCAGAATGCTGGGGTTCTGAGGGTACGGGGGTGCTGGGGGGTGGCCCCTCAGATGTAGGGAGCACTATTTGGCCCCTGTCTCTTTCTTTGAATCTCAGCATCCAAAGGTCGGAAAACGCGGGCTCGCAGGGCCATTGCAGCGCACTATGAAGGTGAGCGATGGGTGAGCTATGCCCAGGGAGGACAGGGGGCAGAGGGGCAGGGCAGGTCTCACCAACCCTTTCCTATGCCTTACAGTTCATCCACAACCGGGACAGGACGGAGGACAGGCTGGTGAGACCCCATTCCCACCTCTGAGCTCTCCCCCTGACCCCCACAGCACTGGCCCCTGGAAAAGGGGCTTCTCAAAACCTCTCACTTCCCACTGCCCACCCCCCACCCCCCCACCTCCACCTGTCTTCAGCCTGGGAACACCAGAAGCCAGGTCAAGGACATCCTGGGGGCTCTGTTTTCTCAGCTCCCAAACCTGGTGTTTGCCTGTGATCCAGGTGTGAGAAGCCAGGCAGGCTCCCCCCACCCAGCCACCAGCCCTCGCTTTTGTGCAAGAAACACATTTGATTCTTCCCTCTTCTCCGCCCACCCCCGTGTATTCTGAGTCTTCACGCTCTGATAGTTTTTTCTCAAAATGTTTCTACTGTGCTCCTTTTCCACCCCACCCCACCTCCCATCTCAGCACCACTGACATCAGAACCTCACATCCAGTCTCTACCCCTTCCCCATCCCAGCTTCTCCCCACCCCTTTACTCCATCCCACCTGTGTTGCCAAGCTGAGGCCCTCCAAACTCACTGTCATTATTCCATTGCTTCCCTCCCTGGCTGCAGCCTCCCCGAGATCTGGTCGCACACTTTTATGCAATCTCCACACTTGGCCTGACACCCCGCCCCACCAATGTCCTTCTTCTGGATTTTGCACACTCTGTTCCCTCACCTGGAATGTCCTTCCATGGGACAGGCCAGGAGGCAAGACATGACGGTGGCTTGGTCTAGAGGGTTTGGCAGTTGAGATGGAGCAAAGTAGATGGATAGGGTGTGTGGCTGGAGGATACAGGTTGCTCTTGAGTTGCATGTGCAGGGTAAGGGAAGAGAAGACTTCTAGATTTTTAACATGGGCATCCTTGGGAATAAGGATCCCGTTTATCAAGATGGGGTTAACCGGGGAATAAATAGGTTGGGAGGTATGTAAATGAGTCATGAAATTTTAACTCTCTCACTGAACAAGTGGAGAAGTGATAATGAATGAGTGAGTTTCTTTTTTATTTTATTTTTTTATTTATTTATGATATATATATATATATATATATATATATATATATATATAGAGAGAGAGAGAGAGAGAGAGAGAGAAAGAAGCAGGCTCCATGCACCGGGAGCCTGATGTGGGATTCGATCCCGGATCTCCAGGATCGCGCCCTGGGCCAAAGGCAGGCGCCAAACCGCTGCGCCACCCAGGGATCCCTGAATGAGTGAGTTTCACGGAGAGATGGCTAGACGTAGTCAGCTGAGGCTGGGTCAGCGTGCATCTGGTCAGAAGCCGTGGTCATGCAGATGGTGCTTAAAGCCATAGGGTTGGATGAGACACCCGGGGGAAGAAGGACCCCAAGAGTGAAGCCATGGGGCCCCCAGACATCCCGAAGTGGAGTGGAAGAGGAGAATCCAGCAGAGATGCAGCCAGACAGAAGGGAAGAAACCGGGAAGGAGAGTGTACTGTGATCTGAGAAAAGATGCCTTCTCACCAAGGAGGGTGTGGCCATCTGTGCTGAATGCAACAGAGAGGTCACATGATTTGACCACCAGCAGGGAGGGGTTGGGGGTTGGGGGGTTGGGGGGGCTGGGGGGGTTTGGTAACCTTAAAAGTCAACTGGTGACCTCAGCCAGGGCAGTTTCAGTGGTGCAGTTAGGATAGAAGCCAGCATGGACTGGGTTAAGAGAAAATGGGAAATAGGGATCCCTGGGTGGCGCAGCGGTTTGGCGCATGCCTTTGGCCCAGGGCGCGATCCTGGAGACCCGGGATCGAATCCCACGTCAGGCTCCTGGGGCATGGAGCTTGCTTCTCCCTCTGCCTGTGTCTCTGCCTCTCTCTCTCTCTCTCTCTCTCTGTATGACTATCGTAAAAAAAAAAAAAAAAAAAGAGAGAAAATGGGAAATAGCCATCAGAGACAGTGCCAGCCCTTTCCAGAAGTTTCTCCGTGATGAGCCAAGCAACAGGCCAGTAGCTGGAGGGAGATATGGATGGAGGACAAATTTAGTCCTGGTGCTAAGCGGTGCTACAGGACTCCTACTAGCTAACGCTTACTGAATGTTCCGTTCATGTAGAACTCCCAACAGTCCTAAAACGAAGATCTTTTGATCAGCCCCATTTTACAGATGCAGGTTACTGAACCCATCTGAGGAGGTGATGGTACTCAGTGGGGAGCCAGGATTTTTTTTAAGATTTTTTAAAGATTTTATTTGTTTATTCATGAGAGACATGGAGAGAGGCAGAGACAGAGGCAGAGGGAGAAGCAGGCTCTCTGCGGGGAGCCTGATATGGGACTCGACCCCAGGACCCCGGGGTTACACCCTGAACAGAAGGTAGATGCTCAACCTCTGAGCCCCCCAGGTGCCCCATGGAACCAGGATTTGAAGCTACCTAGAGTGTGGACACACCTCATGCAGGGGGGAGGGGAACCTGGGCAGCACCCAGGGAGAGGGGCAGGGAGGTTTCAGGACGAAGGGAGGGACACATCATGCCACCATCACAAGAGGGTTAGTGGAGAATGTGAGCACAGGTCAGTTTTTAGCTCTGGTTGGGGGAGGAGAGGGAACCCTGGCCTGGTGAGTTCTAGGTCCTCTGGAGAGTGAGGAAAATGGGCAGGAGGTTCAAGGAGAGAGGAGAAATGGTACAAAGTCTTGCGTCAATGCTCGAGCTCCATGAGGAAGAGCAGTTGCCAGGCATAAAGAATGGCCATTTCAGGTTTGTGGCGGTGACACTGAGGGACACCGAGGTCCCAGCCACACTGCGCCCTTTGGCCACAACCAGCCTTTCCTCGAGCTGGATCGAGTGGGGGATGCCCTCGCTCCTCCTCTCCGCTGCCCTTCATGCCCCAGGCCAGTGTCCTCTCCCACCCCTCCAGGGGCCATTTAGTTCAGTAGCTACCCAGACATCATTCCTCCACCAACTAGACACACAAGCACTGAGAACCTGCTCTTTGGAAGGGCCGGTGCTCTTGGGGAAGCACCCCCAGGCCTATTCTCAAATTCCCATCTAGAAGAGGATACGAGCATATTCATTTGTGAACTGTGGTTTGCCTTGACAAGAACCATCACAAAAGCAGCCAGAGGGAAATGGGAGCATAGAAGGAAGACAGTGGAGTCAGGAAGTGCTTCCCCAAGAAGGCATGGGCCCTGATGTGTGAACGTCTGATGGACAAGGGAAGGGGTTCAGGGCCTTTCCAGGGAGAAGGAAGCACTGGTGCCAATGTCCCAAGTTCTGCAAGAGTATGATGAGGCTCAGCCTGGTGGAAGGGAAGTGCTAGTGGAGCCACAGATGGGGTCTGGGAGTCGTTCTGGGGTCAGAGCAAGTAGAGGCAGGCTCACATCTGTGATTTAGAGACCTCACTCTCTGGTCCTGCAGGGAAGAAGCTGGAGCCTGCAAGGTGGCCAACCCAGGGAGTTGCATGAGGAAGGAGGCTGAGAAGAATCCCAGTGGTGGTGGCAGGGGCCTGGCTTGGGTGCGGAGAGATGGGACAGAGTGATTTAGGTGGCAGCACTGGCAGGAACTGGGAACTGGGGCATCAGATTGGTGCGGAGGAGGGAGGGTTGGGGAAGGCAGCTGCCCAGTGAAGCCCAGGAAAGTGTCCGGTGGATCTAGACCAAGCTGGATCCAGACCCTGCCCAAGTGTGGGCCCTGTTGGCCGCCTCCTTCTGTCCTCCCAGCAGTGTTTGCTGGTGCCCACTCATTGCAGGCCCAGCTCTCAGTGCCACGACTCGGTAGTAAGACCATTGCCAGACCTCTCACTCACACATACGTAAATAAACTGGATGATGATGGCTATGCAGGAACCAGGGTGGCCTGGGGAAGAGACGAGAGGCAGGGCTGGGGTTGGCTGTTTGGAACTGGGGCGGGGGGGGCAGGGCAGGCCTGTCAGCTGAGTCCTTGCACAGAGGGAACAAGAGGATGTCAGGAGCCCTGGGAGTTGGCCTGTGTCGTGGTAGGAGAGAGAGACCAGGGTGGCCCTGGGGAGGACCCAGGAAGCCACCTGACATCCTGCTGTGGGTTTATATATATATATATATATATATATATATATATATATATATATAAAGATTTTATTTATTTGACACAGAGAAAGAACACAAGCAGGGAGAGCAGCAGGCAGAGGTGGAAGGAGAAGCAGGCTCCCCGCTGAGCAGGGAGCCCAACGCAGGACTCGATTCAGGACCCTGGGATCATGCCTGAGCCAAAGGCAGATGCTTCACTGACTGAGCCCCCCCAGGCTCCCCTGCTCTGTCATTTTATTATTCATCTTGGCAATGACCTTAGCTCTAGCCTTTTTTAATTTGTTTTGAGGTACAGTTTTATTGAGCTATGCTTCACATACCATACAATTCACCTGCTTCAAGTGTGCCAATTCGGTGGGTTATTTACTCTTAGTCTGTTCACACAGTTATGCAGGCATCACCATGGAAAGAAACCCTATACCCTGTAGCCAGCACCCCTATGTCTCCCACCCACCGCCACTCAGAGCTCTAAGCACCCACCAATCTACTTACTGTCTCTATGTATTTACCCGGAAATTTCGTAGAAACCTCATAATATGTGGTCCTTTGGGACTGGCTTCTTTCACTTAGCATAATGTTTTCGGTTCATCCACATGGTAGCAGTTCTTTTCGGTGGCTGAATAATACCCCATTGCTTGGCTACACCAGACTTTTCCTTATCCAGCCATTGTTTGATGGACATTTGGGTACCATTAGATTACTTTCATTTTTAATTTTTTTCAATGATTTTATTTAATTGACAGAGCATGAGTGGGTGGGGGGCATCAGGCAGAGGTAGAGGGAGAAGCAGGCTCCCCACCGACCAGGGAGCCCAATGTGGGGCTTGATCCCAGGACCCTGAGATCATTACCTGAGCTGAAGTCAAGATGCCTATCCCACTGAGCCACCCAGGCATCCCCCTTGTGATTAGTTTTATTTATTTATTTATTTATTTATTTATTTATTTATTTATTTATTTATAGATTTTATTTATTTATTCATGAGAGACAGAGAGAGAGAGGCAGAGGGAGAAGCAGGCTCCCTGTGGGGAGCCTGATGCGGGACAGGATCCCAGGTCTCCAGGATCGGGTCCTGAGCTGAAGGTGGCGCTAAACCACTGAGCCACCCAGCTGCCCTAGTTTTAATTAGGTACAGTATGACTCAGGTACAGTATGTGGGCATTCTCAGAGTGAGAGAGGCACACAGTAGAGACACAAAATATCGAAGCCCCCGCGCTTCTCCTTCCACCTGGCTCTTACCCCCCCAGAGGTGGCTGGGGACAACTTGCTCCTTACTGCTCTGGTCACACAAGTGTGGCATTTCTTCCCATCACTTACTCTGATGCTGCAGGGGTTGTGGCTCCTCCCTGGGCCGCAGGGTCGTCTCTTCATCTCCTGGGGTAAGAGGGAACCCCCCCAGGCTTATGAATTTGCAGAGGCCCCTGGGGATCATGAGAAGGCCCTGCAAAGGGACTGTCCCCAATCTCTGAACCCCTGCATTCAGGTGTGGACGGGACGGTGAGTGGCTGGGAAGAGGCCAAAATCAACAGCTCCAACCCACTGCGCTATGACCGCCAGAGTGGGGAATTTATAGTCACGCGGGCTGGGCTCTACTACCTGTACTGCCAGGTAAGCCCCACCTGGCTCCACGGTAGGGCAGGAAGCGGGGGCCCCAGGTTGAGGGAGACAGGGAGGGTTTGGTTCAGGGGGCAGGTTGGGGTGGGGAGCCTAGGGTCGGGGCCCGATGGGATCCTGGGGTCACCGAGGACCCTGGACTCTGCGGCCTCCTGCCGGCCCCCAGGTGCACTTTGATGAGGGGAAGGCTGTCTACCTGAAGCTGGACTTGCTGGTGGATGACGCCCTGGCCCTGCGCTGCCTGGAAGAGTTCTCCGCCACAGCCGCCAGCAGCCTGGGCCCCCAGCTCCGCCTCTGCCAAGTGTCTGGGCTGTTGCCCCTCCGGCCCGGGTCCTCCCTGAGGATCCGCACTCTCCCCTGGGCCCATCTCAAGGCCGCCCCCTTCCTTACCTACTTCGGACTCTTCCAGGTTAACTGAGGCGCCCTGGGGGCGCCCCCACTGCAGCTCCCCCCACCCCCTGCCCTGACCTGCCTGCCCTCTGCAGGCTGCTTGGACTTGTTCACCTGTTTCCGTGCCACATACATAATCCTCTTCCCTTCTGACACCCCCATTCTCCACCTCACTGGCCCCTGAACCCCTGGTCTTTTGAAGCCCCCATTTATCTCCTGACTTCCTCACTCTTGGCCAACCCCCCCCCACACACACCAGCCAAAGGACACTGTGTCTATTCTGGGTGAGAATGGGTCCCTAACCTCCCCCCACTTCAGGCACTAATCAGGGCTAGATGCCAGGGTGACTGGGACACGGAGGCCGGGAGTTCCCATACGCGAGGGCTGAGAACAGGATGAGCTCCTTCCCTGTGGATTTTTAAAACAGATATTATTTTTATTATTATTGTGACAAGATGTCAATAAGTGGATATTAAAGAGAATAAACCACAGTCTCTTTCTTTACTGGGGGGTGGGGAACATCGCTCAGGGGAGCTGGGGGCTCCATGGGAAGGGGGCCTGGGTACCTAGGAGTGGAGTGCAGGATGCCAGGGCAAGGTACAGGCCCAGGAGTGGAGACCCACATGCCTCTGACCCCTGAGGCATGAGCAGAGACTGGAAAGGCAAGCTGCCAGGAAAAAAAATCAATCTGCCCAAGGTCCAGCAGCAGCTACCTCATTTACCTAGGAGGCCGGCTTCCTCCTGCAGGTAATCCCGGGCTGGGAGGAGCAGAAGCCCTTCCTCTTGGCAGCCTCGGGACATTCAGCAGGTGCTGGCATAAGCCTGGCGGCCTGTGGGGTGGGAGCAGGCCCCAAGGGGAGCCCAGGGTCAGTCGGCAGGACGCTGGGGCCCAGGAATGTGGGAACCTGCGCCCCAGGGGCCAGGGCAGGAATCCTACAGTGGTAGGGTGCTTGGGGCTTTCTCTTTCTCTCTCTGACCAGAGCCTTATGTAAGAGCTTTTCTCGGGAAACAGGAAGTCCTGCTTGCCAAGTTCAGCACAGGGAGTAGTACAGGCCTTATTCCAACACACCCGGCCTGGCCTTAACCCCAGAACTCAGCCCGTCTCTTGCTTCCGCGACCCTGGTTCTCCTTCCCATCTGCCCCCCTCCTCTCCTTTTCCACCTTCAGTCATTCCTGGCCGACTTGTCCGAGGATCTCTGGGGTGTCTGAGCCAGAGGGTCTCCCGCCCTCACCCGTGACCCCCAAGGCTGCCCAGCTTGTCCCTCCATCCCTGCTCTTGGCACCATGCCCCGTAGCCAGCCAACCTTCCCTCCCCCACTTCTGGGGCAGTCCCAGGATTCCTATGCTCCGGCCGCTCCTCCTGGGTGTCACTGGCAGTCCTGTCCTTCCTAGAGAGACTGACACCGAGTTCTCCTGACGCTGGAGGAGGGGGCGTCTCAACACAACACTGGCCCCACGGCGGGGTGCCAGGAGCACCAACAGTGCCCCTTGCTGGCTCTCCTCCTCCCTTTTTTCATTCTCAAGTTCCTTTTTATTCCTCCCTTGCGTAACGCTCCTCTTCCCTTCTGTACCCCCACCCTTCCCACCACCTCCTCGCCACCCCACTCCTGAGGCCACAGCCTTCGGCAGGGTCCCCAGCTCATGCCAGCCTCATCTCCTTCCTTGCTAGCCCCCAAAGGGCCCCCAGGAGACATGGGGGGCCCAGTCCGAGAGCCGGCACTCTCAGTCGCCCTCTGGTTGAGTTGGGGGGCAGCTCTGGGGGCCGTGGCTTGTGCCATGGCCCTGCTGACCCAACAAACAGAGCTGCAAAATCTAAGGAGAGAGGTGGCTCGGCTGCAGAGGACTGGAGGGCCCTCTGAGAAGGAGGAAGGGTATCCATGGCTGAGCCTCCAGGAGCAGGTGAGTGAGGGGAGCTGAGGATGGGTGGCAGGGCCGGGTCGGGGCCTCTTGGGTCTAGCCTCCCGGTCTGTAAAGTTTTGAGTAGGTGCAAGAGAGGGTCCCAGGTTTGGAGGTCAAGGGAGCAGCCATTCCAGGAAAGGAAATTGTTAAAGATTAATGCTTCTCATGTCTACCAGATCCTGGAGGACAGCCAGCGCCAAGACTCAGGTCGCTGGGGAAAAGTGCAGGAGTGATGTGAGGCGCTCCTGGGGCCAGGGCAGGGGTGGGCGTGGAGGGGCGGCCGGGAGGAAGAGCTGTCGGGGGCCCTTGCTTCTTAGCCTAACCCTGACCCCCTTCCCATGAGCAGAGCCCTGATGCCCTGGAAGCCTGGGAGAATGGGGAGAGATCCCGGAGAAAGAGAGCTGCACTCATCCATAAACAGAAGAGTGAGGCCTCCGGGGTGCAGCAGGGGTGGGAGGTGATCAAGCAGCATGGGGACCTCGAGATTGTTGCCCTGAGCCAGGGTGAGGGTGGAGGGTTGATCACAGGGGGACGGGGCTGCTTAGATCCCCTCCTTCTCTCCTCAGAGAAGCACTCGGTTCTGCACCTTGTCCCCATCAATATCACCTCCAAGGGTGAGCACTGTTTTAAATAATGGCTTTGGGGGAGGGGCCAGGTTGGGGAACTTTGGAGCTGGCACCTGAGCTTGAGAGAATCCTGGAGGTGAAAAGTCTCTGAGAACGTGCACAACTCCTGACTGCCACACTCCTCACCTCCAGAGGACTCTGATGTGACAGAGGTGATGTGGCAACCGGCTCTTAAGCGTGGGAGAGGTCTGGAGGCCCAAGGATATGTTGTTCGAGTCTGGGACTCTGGAATTTATCTGCTGTACAGCCAGGTAATCCCACACATACCCTAAACCTCGCCTGGGGGCCAGGAAGTCTGTTCTCCCAGGACTTGGATGCCCTGGTCCTGAGGGTTCCCAAACTCTCTGTTCACAGCACTTGGAAGACCCTCCTTCATTCCTTGGCTCCCCTGTCCAGGCTCCCAAGCCTCCCAGTACTGAGCCATACTTTCTTTTCTCACTTCCTTCAGCTTCTCCTCCATTCCCTGCCAGGTCCTGTTTCATGATGTGACTTTCACCATGGGTCAGGTGGTGTCTCGGGAGGGCCAGGGAAGGCAGGAGACTCTCTTCCGATGTATCCGAAGCATGCCCTCCAACCCCGACTGGGCCTACAATAGCTGCTACAGTGCGGGTGAGAGGCCTGTGGGCACAGAGGGTGGCTCTGACCCCAGGGGGGTTAATGACCAGGCCACCAGGCCAGGGGGAGCGGGGCCTGGAAGCCCGGGTGCAGAGGCGGATCTGGGGGATGCTGGCCAGGAAGCAGGAGGAAGGCTGAGCTGGAGAAGGGAGGGGAGGCACCAGAGGGTCCACCGCAGGACTGTGCTTCACCTAGTGTGTATCTTCTCCCGTTTCTCAGGTGTCTTCCACCTGCACCAGGGCGATATTCTGAGTGTCACAATCCCCCGGGGAAGGGCGAAACTTAGCCTCTCTCCGCATGGAACCTTCCTGGGGTTTGTGAAACTGTGATTATGATACGGATGGTGGTTTTGAGCTCGGAAGACGAGGGTGGGTAATACTGGACACAGCCACGAGCTAACAGGAGCAGAGGCCTCTTCTGGGTTTGACCTCAACCCTGGGTTGGACGGCTCATCCATCTCCCTTCCTCCCTTTGCCTCATCGCTCCCTCACCTTCTAGACTTCGCTTTCACGGATATTAAAGAGGTGTAACATCTTGCTTTTGTCCCCCATCCAGCCCCACATTCTTGGGGGAGGTAGGGGTGGCGGCGGGCAATGCCAGGCCATGTCTAGACCCACTCTGGGTCCCACTGGAAGGCTTCCAGAACAGCACCACCACCTAGCGGCAGCCTGAGAGAGTCCGCCTGCCTGCTGGCAGACGTCCACGCAGCCTCCCTCCACTCGGAAAGACTCGTGGCTCCCCAGGCCACACCTGTCCCCAGGTATCCGCTGCCTCCTCGCCGCACAAGCAGCCTCACCCCCCACTCCCCTCCCCGGCTGTGGGGCGCCCCGGTTTCCACCACGATCTCCGGGGGAGGGGGTGCTTGTTAGGCGCCCGACGACGACGCTCCCCGTGCAGCCACACTCCTCCCTCGGGTGGTACCAAGTTTTGCCTTTCGTGCTTTCCGCCCCGCCGGCGTGGGGGTCCCTGTGGGCTGAGCTGGGCGGCCGGGGAGCGTGGGTCAAGCGTGCGCCCTAGGGTTGGCCTGCCTTCACTCCTCTGGGCTCTTCTTTCCGCTCAAGACCCGCTTAGACTTCAATAAAAGAGAATAAACGGCTTCCAGTGCCCTCGCTGCCCTCCCCCCACCCCGCCCGCGCCCCCGGGGGACCCAGGTCCCGCCGCCCCGGGGTCGGGGCCCGCAAGCGCCTAGGAGCGCTCCCCGGCGGGACACGCAGCAGCGGACAGCACGCACGCGCAGGCGGGATAGCGGTGGGACCGCCGCGCGCGGCCCCGAGCAGCTAGCGTGCGCAGGCGCAGCCGGGCGCAGGGCTCGGGGGGCGGGACCGTCCCGCGGCGTCTGCGCTCCCGGGTAGGCGGGACTAGGCGCGTGCTGGCCGCGCCGGCGCTGTTTGCCGGGTGTGACGTACAAGTCGTGCGCCGCCAGCGCCGGTGGGCCTGGGGCTCGCGGGAGGGGAAGGAGGAGCAGGAGGAGGAGGGGGAGGTGGTGGAGGTGGAGGCTGAAGCAGAGCAAGAGGCGGCCGCGGCGGGGCGGCTCGGCGGCGCGGCGCGCGGCCCAGAAGCGTTGGAATCCTGAATTGAGAGGGCTGCGCCTGAAGACAGCAGGAGTGGCGGGGCCGCCGCCGTCGCCGGAGAGATGAGCCGGGAAGCCTGAGGCCGGAGACGCCCGCCCTCGGGTCCGTCCGCCCGGCTTCCCCGCTCCCGGTGAGGACGCCCCCTACCCTTCCCCCAGCCCTGATGCGGCCTCTCCCAATCCTGGACCTCATTCCTACCTAACGGGGGCCCAGGAGGCCCTTGAAGGGGCTTCTTAAGGCCCTCGGGCGCCGAACTGCCCTGAGCCTGTAGGACCAAACCGGTGTGGGACGCATTCTGGCCCCCGGGAACCAGGAGAGGGGGCTGGGCCAGCCTGGCTCACGCGGCTCAGTTCTGTCCCAGCGCCTTGATCCTGCTGCCTGAGCACCGGTTGGGTTCTCTTTCAGTTTCCTTTAACATTCTTCCGTTTTCATTGGATTTTACTCCCTGAACCGTAGCCCTGAGATCCCCGTTTCCCCCGAGACCTCCCGAGACCACCTGAGCATGCCCGTACCCTGCCCACCCCAGCCCCCCATTCATTCCAGGGTGGTAGAGAACTCTCTTCCCACTCTGGACCGCGGTTTCCTTGGTGGAAGTTGTGTTCTCTTCAGCTGTCTCCGTGTCATGTCAGCATTCTCGTGCTGAGCCACGTCCCTCGTTAGGTTCTCAATTAGGATACCCCTGGCAGTAAAATAGAGAAGCAGAGCCTGAGAATACTGGGTTTAACCTGGGGATCTGAGAAATAAGATCCCGGAGGCCTGCTGCTTAGCCAGTCTCCCTTGCTTCTGTCTGGTCAGAGGAGAGAGGATGGCACAGGCTCTAAAGGGCCCCATGTGAATCGTGTTAACCGGAAATGTCAGCAGTCAGTAGTTTTGCGTTTTGCCCTCTCTCCTTAGATTATTTGCATCTGATTCCAGAGAAGGCATGCTGAGGGAGAGAAGCAAGATGTGGGGTATAGGATGTTTGGGTTCTGACACTCTGACCATTA
Organism: Nyctereutes procyonoides; assembly: GCF_905146905.1. Classification (NCBI taxonomy): domain Eukaryota; kingdom Metazoa; phylum Chordata; class Mammalia; order Carnivora; family Canidae; genus Nyctereutes; species Nyctereutes procyonoides. Next base: position 57,120,162 of record NW_026575140.1, on the reverse strand, counting down.
TTTTACAGGCTACTGGAAGATGAAAGAGACTATACAAGGGTCCGGGTCTTGGGGGCCTGAGCCTCCTGGACCTGGCATAGCCCCAGCTTACTCAAGTCCCAGACGGGAGCGTATTCGTTGGCCCCCACCCCCCAAGCCCCGACTCAAATCAGGTGGAGGGTTTGGGCCAGATCCTGGGTCTGGGACCACAGCGCCAGCCAGACGCCTCCCTGTCCCTCGGCCCTCTTTTGATGCCTCAGCTAGTGAAGAGGAGGAAGAAGAGGAGGAAGATGAGGACGAAGATGAGGAAGAGGAAGTGGCAGCTTGGAGGCTGCCCCCAAGATGGGGTCAGCTGGGGGCCTCCCAGCGATCTCGCCCTCCCCGCCATACTCATCGAAAAACCTGCTCACAGCGCCGCCGCAGAGCCAAGAGAGCTTTCCCGATGTTGTTCTACTCAAAAAGCACCTCGCTGACATTCCACTGGAAGCTTTGGGGGCGCCACCGGGGTCGGCGGCGGAGCCTCGCACACCCCAAGAACCATCTTTCACCCCAGGAAGGGGGTGCGACACCACAGGTGCCATCTCCCTGCTGTCGTTTTGACTCCCCTCGGGGGCCACCTCCACCCCGGCTGGGTCTGCTAGGTGCTCTCATGGCTGAGGATGGGGTGAGAGGGTCTCCACCAATGTCCTCTGGGCCCCCAGTGGAGGAAGATGGATTAAGGTGGACTCCAAAGTCTCCTCTGGATCCTGACTCTGGTAAGGTGGGAATGGGTGGAGGGAGAGGGTAGGGCGGGTTCAGATCCTGGAGGATCAAGAGCTTCTGGCTGTGGTGACAGCTGGTCCGAAGGCTAGTAGGATGGCAGAGTGAGTCCGGAATATCTGTGAGATGTCTTAAGCGCCTCTTTGAGCAGCAACTAAGTCTGGGGAGATGGTCAAAGCTGGAATACAGAGTCTCTAAGTAGGTGTCCTGTGTATAGATGAGAAAGGGAGACGTGGTTTACAAAAGTCAAGACAGTTTTGGACACTTAAAATTCCTCATTTGCCCTTTGAGAATAAAGGGGACCCTTGCATGTGTGTCTGCAAAGGGTGCCATTCTCCTTGTGGTGGGATGAGATTTCTCTGACTAGTGGACTACATCGCCTGTCTTGTTCTGTGTGCCATTCTCACTCAGAATGTTTCTTTTAGGGATTCTCAACCAAACAATTTCGGGGTATTTTTTTATTAATTGAGCGTTTGCAGGGTCCTATACTAGATGCCAAGTTAATAATGGTGATAGATATCTCTGAAGTTTATCTCCTTAGTCTTGTCTTGCTTTTGTGCTATGAGTAGTACTTTTTCTTTTCTGTTTCTTTATAACTTCTCAGACATGCTCATTTCATCCTTAGGGTTTATATGGGTAGATACGTTTCAGTTCATCCTCGTGGTTTTATAATTTGTGTGCGTCACTTAATCTTATCCCACTGTTCTTTGATCTGAGCCAATTTCTCATCTCCATCCTGTTTCCCCGTCCTACAGGCCTCCTCTCTTGTACTCTTCCCAATGGCTTTGGGGGACCACCCGGGCCAGAAGGGGAACGAGGTCTGGCACCCCCTGATGCCAGCATCCTCATCAGCAACGTGTGTAGCATCGGGGACCATGTGGCCCAGGAACTCTTTCAGGGCTCAGATCTGAGTGCTGCAGAAGAGGCGGAGCGGCCTGGGGAAAAGGCTGGCCAGCACAGCCCCCTGCGGGAGGAGCATGTGACCTGCGTACAGAGTAAGGGACCCTAGAGGACCCAGTCTCTTGCTTAGTAGCCAACTCCTAAGTTGGAATCTGGAGGCCTCACGCCTCTCCTCTTTCCTTCCGCTCAGGCATCTTGGATGAATTCCTTCAAACTTATGGCAGCCTCATCCCTCTTAGCACTGATGAGGTGGTAGAGAAATTGGAGGACATTTTTCAGCAGGAGTTCTCTACACCTTCCAGGTGAGGCATGAAAGAAATGTCGTCAGAAGAGGGCTGGGCCCTGAGAGTAGGGAGAGGTTGCTGCTGCCTTTTCTCTCATAGGGATGTACTTGGCGGACGGAGGAAGGTAGAACTGAGGGGGAGGAACCTGTAGGCAGAGTGCAACGCCCCTGTAAACTGACTGGGGTGGAGTCTTTACCTGAGATCCTGCAATATTATGTATACCTGATACTCCTGTGCCTCTCTGGAGACTAGGCCTTTAGCAGGTCCTCAAAAGGATATGTGGCCCAAAGAAAGGATTAGTTTTTGTTTGAAGTGGGTTCCACACCCAGTGTGAAGCCCAACACAGGGCTTGAACTCAAGACCTTGAGATCAATACCTGAGCTGAGATCAGGAATCGGATGTTTAACCGACTGGGCCACCCAGGTGCCCCCTTATTCTTAAGAATAAGAACTTAGTTTAGGTTCTTATTCTGGGCAGTAGAAAAGTACTTCTGTATGCTCTAGCCCCCTTGTCTCTTGTGTGACTCCACCCTTGGCCTACTCAGGAAGGGCCTGGTGCTGCAGCTGATCCAGTCGTACCAGCGGATGCCAGGCAATGCCATGGTGAGGGGTTTCCGAGTGGCCTATAAGCGGCATGTACTGACCATGGATGACCTGGGGACCTTGTATGGACAGAACTGGCTCAATGACCAGGTGAGGAGTAGTGGAGAAATGGGCCCATAAGGGGATTTATGGAGCAGGGTGTCTGGGGCCCTCTGTTTGGGGGAGCCCTATACCTATGCTGCACTCTCCATGGCAAGTTGCCTCCCATTTTCTCCCCAGGTGATGAACATGTATGGAGACCTGGTCATGGACACGGTCCCTGAAAAGGTAGGCCCAAACCAGGTACCTCAGGCCCCAGAAGCCCTTCTGCAGTTGGAAGCAGCTTTTTCAGTTCCCTTTATCTCTTCATCCATAAAGAGGATCTTTGTTTTGGGGGAGAGGTGGTAGAAGGCAGTCAGTTAAATCTGTAATTGTTTTTTAAAGCTTTGTTTATTTGAGAGAGAAAGGAAGGGAGGGAGGGAGGGAGGGTGGGGGGGAAGGCAGGAAATCTCCAGCAGATTCCCTGCTGAGTGCAGAGCACAACGAGGGGCTTGAGCTCTCAATCCCGAGATCACAACCCCAGCCAAAACCAAGAGTCAGACACTCAACTGACTGAGTCACCCAGGCGCTCCTCAAATTTGTAATCTTGGTCCTGAACTTACCGATTCTTTTCCCCCAGTGTAGTGTTTTTCCCTGTGGTTAACTCCACAAATTGGGATGGGAAGCAGTAAGATAAGGTTAAAAAGGCTTTGGTTTTTTACTCTCAGTGAGTTGGAGTGCAGGTTGTTGAAACTGGCCCTTGGAGCCCTAATGAAAGGAAGCGGCTAGGGTGGAGGGGACCTGGCAAGGGGGCCTGAGCTCTTTCAGTTCCATCCAGGTCTTTTGTATCATTGGCACAGGTGCATTTCTTCAACAGTTTCTTCTATGATAAACTCCGCACCAAGGGTTATGATGGGGTGAAAAGGTGGACCAAAAACGTGAGTTATCAATTCATATACGCTGGTGTGACACCTTGCCTGTAGAGGATTAGAGTTCTGTTTTCTAGGAGCCCTTCCTCAAAGCCTGCTCACTCAGTCTTTCAAGTATTAATAAGGCTCTGGTATGTGTGAGGTAGTCGTAGGCACAAGGGATTCAGTGTTGAGTAAGGAAAACTTGCCTTTGTGGAGTTAAGGGTAAATAAACAGGTTAAATTTCAGCTAGTGCTAGGTGCTGTGAATCACCTGAAAGAGTAATGCAGTAGCCCGGGAGGTAGGCCCTTTAGATTGGGCGGTTTGGGGAGGCCTCTCCTTTCTGAGGTTTGAAGGCCAAGGAGCTGGCCCTGCAGATCTGGGGGAGGAGTGGTGTAGGCAAAGGAGTAGCAAGTACATGGGACCCAGAGTGAGAATGAGCATTTGAGGCACCGAAGGCCCATGTGGGTGTCCTGTATAGTTGGAGCATCTGAGTGGAGGGAGTGCAGTAAGAAATCCGGTCAGTGTTGATCCTGTAAAGCATGGAGGAGAGGCGGAGGAGGGTGGATCGTTCTTGATGTGCATGGAGAAGCCACTGAAAAGTTTTAAGGAGCCTGGGAAGTCCCTCATGTTTTCAACTCCTGCTTCATGTAGACTGGAAGTGGGGGGAAGAGTAGAAGCAGGCAGACTGGCCAGGGAGGGGAGCACAGAAGCCTGGAGCAGGGCGCTGAGTGCAGAAATGGAAGTGGCTTTCTCTAGGATAGGTTTTGAAGGTAGAACCATGGTATTCTCAGATGGGTTGGATGTGGGAATGAAGAAGAGCTAGGAATTGGGGAGGCCTGCATTAGTGGCAGAAGTTACTGGGGAAAATGAGGGAACGCATTTGGTGATGGGGTGGGGGTGGGTATCTTTTCTCCCCTCTAGTTGGGGTCCCTGCCCTCCCGCCAAAGGCGAAAAAATTTGTCTAGAGTGAAGCGGGACTGGCTCTGGCATTTTAGTTTCCGTCCCCGGGTTCAGGGGCTTACACCTGCAGTGACCTGGCAGGCCCGCTTCTCCCAGTATGGGTGGGATGACACAGTGGAAAGAACGTGGCCTGTGTCCCCTGTGCCCGTCAGCAAAGTGCCCTACTCTCCCAGGCTGCAGTTCCATCGTTAGGCTGACTGAGAACTACCTCACAGGGTGGTCATGGTAATGGGCCGACCCCTTACTAGGTCCTGTGCGGTGCTGTTAATGTATCATGGACGGGAACTAATTTAACTCTGGTAACGAGTGAGATAGGCACTGTTATTCGCAGCCTCTTACATCTAAGAGGACGGTGGCACGGAGAGCCATTCTGTAGCTCACCCGTGGTCACAAGCTAGGAAATGGAGGAGCTGGGTTTAAACCCCGGCCGGCTGGCTCCAGAATCCTGAGCCTGGGTTTTTAGCTATTAAGTACTCGTGCCTTTAATGTGTGGAAAGAAAGTACCTGGCCATCCTGGGGTCTCAGGTGTGTTGTGACAGTAGGTCTTCTGACCTGCCTTCTTCCCTCACCCCTGGAATCTACACATGCTGAACTTCACCTCACAGTGGAGGGGCTCAGCTGTGTGCTTGCCCACTGGGCTCCTTGTCTCCGCCTCCACTCTTTAGGACCCTCGCAGCAATGGGCAGGTGGCTCCTGCTGTCCAACCTGACCTCTGACACCACCCTCCTTAGGTGGACATCTTCAATAAGGAGCTCCTGCTAATCCCCATCCACCTGGAGGTGCACTGGTCCCTCATCTCTGTTGACGTGAGGCGACGCACCATCACCTACTTTGACTCGCAGCGCACCCTAAACCGCCGCTGCCCTAAGGTTTGAGAGGGAAGGCGGGGGGGAAAATCCAGTGGTAAGGCATCGTGGGCAGAAGGGCGGGCCTGGTGCCTGGGACCACTGTACCCTAGGTTCACTTGGGAAACCAAGGCATCACTTCCTCCTTTTCCTGTCTCCATAGCATATTGCCAAGTACCTACAGGCAGAGGCAGTGAAGAAAGACCGGCTGGATTTCCACCAGGGCTGGAAAGGTTACTTCAAAATGGTAAGTGTCTGGAGGGAGGGGTACAGGTGGTGATGGTGGTGATAGAGGAGCGGTAGGAGGAAGAAGTGGAAGCCACACCCCGAGGAGCATCCAGGTGAAGGACTTCATTTTTATTCTCTAGAACGTGGCCAGGCAGAATAATGACAGTGACTGTGGTGCCTTTGTGTTACAGGTAAGCAGAGATCGGTGGGGTTAAAGGTTTGGTAAGGAGGTGGGAGGCTGTTCCACCTCTCTGGTTTGGCTCACAGGCACTTGTGGAGCAGAGAGGAACCTTAGGTGTTAGTGTGCAGAAACTCGGATCCCCTTGGTCTCCCGGCTTCCCCAGGGCCAACACTTGGCCTGGGTCTCTTGGTCCTTGGTCTCTGGCCCTGGTACAGTTGCTTCCCAACCCCCAGTGCAAAGCATTTTCTTCAGGTACCGAGAACAATGACTCTAGAGTCAGGCTTTGAGCCCTAGGCTATGGGACGTTGGCTTTGTGTGTGAAATGTGGATGTTCTGTGAAAGGTTTGGTGAGGTGGATCTGGCTCCTGTGCAGCACAGCACAGGTCCTGACCTGGGGGGATGCTCAGTAGGTGGTTCTCATGGCCTGTTTTGTTAACACCCAGTACTGCAAGCACCTGGCCCTGTCTCAGCCATTCAGCTTCACCCAGCAGGACATGCCCAAACTTCGTCGGCAGATCTACAAGGAGCTGTGTCACTGCAAACTCACTGTGTGAGCCTCGTATCCCAGGCCTCAAGCCCATTCATTAATGGGCATGGGGACATGGGGCACCCTTCTTTCCCATGAAACTCCAGTTCCTTTCCTCTCTTGCCTCTCCCCACCCGATTCCCTTTGGTTTTTCATATTTAAATGTTTAATTGATTTCTGTTATTTTTTTTCTTTGAGAGAATACTTGTCGATTTCCGATGTTGAGGGGGTGGCCAGGGAACAGCCCCCTTTCCCCCCTCTGCTGGGGCGGAGCGTCGCCTTGCGGCCTGGGTGGGGCAGTCATCCCCCTTATGTGTGCAGGGGCGGGGGCAGGAAAATCTTGTGCTGGGGTGGTGGGCGGGCAAAGGGATTACTGCCTGCCAGATCTTCAAACTTTTTTTTATATATATATATATATAAATGCCACGGTCCTGTTCTGGTCAATAAAGGATCCTTTGGAGATACACAGTGCTGGTCTTTCTTCTGTCAGGCTCGGGCTCAGCAGTCACTGTTGGCCACACTGTCATAGGTGTCGAGAACACGGGGCCCGCCATGCTCCGTCCTTCCCCTCTCCCCCGGGACCGGTCATCCCCGGACCCCACCCTCAGCCCCCACCGCAGGGAAGCTGGGGCTCAGAGGTAAGGAACTTCGGGGCAGCACCCACAAGTGCCCGGAGGCGCCCCCGCCCCGCCCCTGCCCGTGACAGGGGCCACGCCTTCGGCTTCCACCGGCGCCGTACGCTCGCGACGGCTTGGGGTGGAGTCCGTCTACCTTTGCTGCACAATACGAAAGACTAAGGTGCGGGTCCGGTGCGCACCTGGAGCGGAGGCCAAGGGAAGCGGCGGTCCCGGGAGCCCGGAAGTCCCTGGAGGCTGAGACCTCGCCCCTCTCGCGCGATAGGGCCCGCCGGAGCACATGACCCAGGGGCTCTCGCCTCCGCACGTGTAGGGGCGCTGGGCCCCAAGATGGCTGCCGGGCCTCGAGGCCTGACTCCCGTATGTCACTTCCGCACCGGCGAGAAAGGCGGGCCGCATAGCCAATGGGGCTGTAGGGGCGGGTCCTCATCTTGATAGGCGTTCAACTTGTCCAATGGTGGCGGCGTGCCGGGGTGCCGGCGAACTAACGTCACGCCGAGTCGCTGAGCGCCGGTGGCCGGGCCGAGGCGGCCAAGCCAATGCGATGGCTGGGGCGGGGTCGGGCGCTCTATAAGTTGTCGATAGGCGGGCACTCCGCCCTAGTTTCTAAGGATCATGTCTGCGAGTCAGGATTCTCGGTAAGAAATCCTTATTGCAAGAGATCGAGGCTACTCACCCAGCCGCTCCTTTTCGAGGGCCCCGCGGGGGGCGGGGGGAGCCGAGGCCCACCGCCCCGGGCCTCCCCCTCCTGGGGTTGTGCGGGGCGGCCTTACGCCGGGACGCCCGGTCCTGGGGGGGGGAGCGAGGGGGCTGGGCCGGGTCGGGAAGGCGAGCGAGGGAGAGGGAGGTCCGGCCCTCGGGGACCGGCGTGCGAGGCCTGCCCGGAGGCCGCTGTCCCCGACGCGGCGCGCAAGGCCCCGGCCCGAGCGCCAGGCGGGGGTCGCGACCCGGCGCGGGGGACGACGGCGGCGGCGGCGGCGGCCGGCAACGCGCGTGGCCCGGGCTGGCGGGTCCGGACGCCTCTTTGGCGAGGGAGGGCTCGCGCGCGCTCGGGGTTCTGGGGGGTTCTGACGGGACCACTCGCCGGAGCGGGGGGCGCCCGGGTCCTCTGAGCCGGGCGCTCGGTCGCGCGGAGAGCCGGGTCGGGGCGGGAGAAGCCGGCCGTTCAGTGTGCTGGTTTTCTTGACGGCCAGGACCGAGCCTGACCCCGAGGAGCGGCCGCGTGAGGCACCGGGAGCCCACCCGGCGCCGGGCGGGCGGGTCCATTTTGCCGCACAAGCCGGGCAATTGGCAAACTGCGGATGGGCAGGTCCACTTTCCTTCAGGGGTGAGCGGCCTGAGGTATGGGAGGGCGACGCCATTTCGCGACGGGGGCGGGCGGGCTGTGGATTGTTCCGTGGCGGGGGGGAGACGCCGCCGGGTGGTCGAGGGAGCGAGCACATGGCGGCCCGAGGGGCTCCCCTCCCCCAGCCCACTTCGCTGCTGAGTGTTGTGCAATCTCCCCCTTCGCTAGCTCGGCTGGGGCTCATTGTGCGCGAGGCCGCCACCGCCCGCGGCCTCCCACATCCGGGCACCGCGAGGGGGGGAGACGGGCTGGAGGGGTGGGGGAGGGCGCGGGCGGAGTGACGTGGGGGGAAGGGGATGTCCTCCCCTCGCAGCCGGGAGGCAAGGGGCGGGACTTCCGGCGCGCCGGGGCCGCGGGGGGAGGCGCACGCGCTCCCGCCGGCCCGGGACACGTGGGCGGGGGCGCGGACCCCCTCCGGGTTCCGGGGGGCGCGGCGGCGTTCCCGGAGGCCTGCGGGGGCCGGGGCCCGAGTCGGTGGAGGAGGAAGGGCTGTGTCCTCGGGGAGTGGCGGCTGATTGTACGGGCGGGGCCGCTTGCTGGGGAGAGCCCGGCCGCGCGGTTTTCTAACTTGTCTCAGTTGGCGTGCATCTGCTTTCCACCAACAGATCCAGAGACAATGGCCCCGATGGGATGGAGCCCGAAGGCGTCATCGAGGTGAGCCCGGAGCCCTGAGCCATTGTTCCCCCTCTCTGGAAAAGACGGTCTGTAGCAGCCTCCCATGATCTCGGGAGGGGTGGTTCCTGTCCCCCAACCGGGTTGTTTCCTCTCCCCAATTCTCATTCCTTTTCGATGATTGGTTTAAAGTATTTGCGTCCTGGGTTGTACGAACCAGGTTGCCGGAGGAGTCTGGTCTCCCCTCCTGCCCTGTTTAGCCTCTGGTTTCACAAGTGGACTGGCCCTCACTGATTGCCCAGGCCGGATAGAGCCAGCTGGCTTCCCCAGAGGGAGGAGAGGTGCAGGGATCTGCAGCGCTGGGGCTGGTACCAAGGTGTCCTCTGTTCTGCCAGAACACAGACTCCCGTTTGACTACTGTGATTTTTCTCTGTCTTACAGAGTAACTGGAATGAGATCGTTGACAGCTTTGATGACATGAACCTCTCCGAGTCCCTTCTCCGTGGCATCTATGCTTATGGTTTCGAGAAGCCTTCTGCCATCCAGCAGCGAGCCATTCTTCCTTGTATCAAGGGTAAGGCTCCTGTCCCAGGACAGGTTCTGGGCTGTCCCTAAACTGGGTACAGTGGCATCTGGTTGGTGGTGCCTGTCTCCTATCAGTCGGGGACCCAGCAACTCCCATGTTTATCCAAGCTTGGCTTTTGGTCTGTGCCCATGCCTGGTTCATGCCCTGGCCACATGCGCGGCTGGTTTGATTTATGCTGGTACCTGTTTCTGAGCTTTGTGCAGTACTGAATGAGTTAATGTCCTGTGTGGGCACTCTGTTGTGATGGGGTAAAGTCTTTGGAGCACGTCGTGCTTGGCACATGGCTCCATTGGCTTCTTGTGGGTAAAGTAAAGCCTTAACATTTCATGACCCTGAAACGTATGTATTCTCATGTCTTGTTTTTCTTGATCTATTTAGGTTATGATGTGATCGCTCAAGCCCAATCTGGGACTGGGAAAACAGCCACTTTTGCCATATCGATTCTGCAACAAATTGAATTGGATTTAAAGGCTACACAGGCCTTGGTCCTGGCACCCACTAGGGAATTGGCTCAGCAGGTGAGCATGTAGGCTTTTTTGCTCCCTCCCCTGAAGGACTGTTTTAGAAATGTGGTCATTAAAAAAAGCATAGATGTGTGTTCCTCAGGACCACTATCTATTTAAGAACTGAATTTTGGGTGGGTGGGTGAGGACTGTGTAAAGAAATAAGTTGAGGACTTCCGGATGTCTGGGAGCTTGTTAGGATTAATTACGAGGTCTTTCCTACCCAAACACAATAAGCATTATTTTCTCCACCCATTTCCTGAGTCAAATGAAAAGGTTGCAAGGTGGAGCCTGGCTGGCCAGGCAAGTTTGGTGGCTGTTTTATGAACAAACCCCCCTGGCAATGGGCAAAGAGACACCTTGGTGGTGGTGCTCTTATATCAGCCAGGGGCAAAGCAGACGGGCAGTCCTGTGTTCATCCTAGCTTGATGCCTGGATTGGTGGCCAGAGCTGTTTCATGCCTAGGGCACATAAAATTCTAATGAGACCTTTCTTGGGTCTTGGGGGAGAAAGGGTCAGAAATGCTAGTCTTGTAAGTAGGATATTTTATGGAGAGTTTAGGAGGATTCTGTGCTTATCGGTGAATTGAGGTAAGGTACTGTAAGTGAAGAGTTCTGGAAGAATTCTTCAGTAGGGCCTTAATGTATGTGCACAACATGCTCTCTTAAAAAGAGTGAACAGGGATCCCTGGGTGGCACAGCGGTTTGGCGCCTGCCTTTGGCCAGGGCGCAGTCCTGGAGACCCGGGATCGGGTCCCACATCGGGCTCCCGGTGCGTGGAGCCTGCTTCTCCCTCTGCCTGTGTCTCGGCCTCTCTCTCTCTGTGACTATCATAAATAAATAAAAATTAAAAAAAAAATCAAAAGAGTGAACATGTCACCTAGCACAGGTTGTGTGGCAGGAGTTCAGTAGGACACAGGTAGATGGCCTTCCATTCATAAAACTAGTTGCAGTGAGATCAAATCAAAGGGTCGTCATGGCTTTTAGAAAGGGCTGTTAGTGTGATTCCTTGTATTCTTAGGAGCCAGACCAAGCTCAAATCCTGAGCTTGCCACTTACTGGCAGTGTGATCTTAAGTGAAGTATCTGCCTGTTTCTTGCCTGAAAAGTGAGTTTAATGGTGCATGTCTGAGTTGGAGAGAACACTAGAAACATTTTATTTATTTTACTTTCTTTTACTTAGAAGCATTTAGTTTTATTTATTTTTTTTTTACTAGAAGCATTTTTTTTTAAATTTTTATTTATTTATGATAGTCACAGAGAGAGAGAGAGGCAGAGACCCAGGCAGAGGGAGAAGCAGGCTCCATGCACTGGGAGCCCGATGTGGGATTCGATCCCGGGTCTCCAGGATCGCGCCCTGGGCCAAAGGCAGGCGCCAAATCGCTGCGCCACCCAGGGATCCCACTAGAAGCATTTTAAAGGGAACCTGCCTTGATCGTAGCTCCTACCTGGGTACATTTTTTTTTCCTGAGTCCAGATACAGAAGGTAGTCATGGCATTAGGAGATTACATGGGTGCTTCCTGCCATGCCTGCATTGGGGGGACCAACGTACGTGCTGAGGTGCAGAAGCTTCAGATGGAGGCTCCTCATATCATCGTGGGCACCCCGGGTCGTGTGTTTGACATGCTGAACCGGAGATACCTATGTGAGTGGCTGTCCTCTTCAACCCTCCCACTCGTGCCCCCCCCCCCCCCGCCCCCTTCGCAGTGTCCTCCTCTGAGGGGCTAGCGTGCACCTGGGAAAGAGTTGCTCTGTGATGAGCCCATGCGTGTCATCTGAGCCTGGCTTCCCCGTCCTCAGCCCCGGGGAGTGTTCTACTTCCCTGGCCTGTCATCTGGCCTCGTGTGGGAGTCTTGGCAAAGGATCAGCCTTGTATCCTGAGAGCAGACCTCTTGTTCCTTCGTGTTCTCGATCAGGAACTTGAAGTCTGGTTTCCTGGTTCCCTCACTACTGTCCATTGGGATTTTCTCCTCTTGTAGCTCCCAAATACATCAAGATGTTTGTACTGGACGAAGCTGATGAGATGTTAAGCCGTGGATTCAAGGACCAGATCTATGACATATTCCAAAAGCTCAACAGCAACACCCAGGTGAGAAAGGGGTTCACGGACTTCACGGACTCTAGTGGGTGGTCAGGGTTTCCTTTATAGGTGGCTGTGTAGTGGGGGTCACAGCAGCAGCACATGCCACAGGAGCCACAAAGAATCTGGGGGCCTCAAGCCTTTTCATGCCGTAGCTTCTGGGTTAGGCGGCACTTGCTTGCTAGGGGAGGAGGGGCCGGCCTGGAGGACCCCCTACCCCAAGGCTGCTCTTTCCCATTAGGTGGTTTTGCTGTCTGCCACGATGCCTTCTGATGTGCTTGAGGTGACCAAGAAGTTCATGAGGGACCCCATTCGGATTCTGGTCAAGAAAGAAGAGTTGACCCTCGAGGGCATCCGCCAGTTCTACATCAACGTGGAGCGAGAGGTGGGGCCCGGTGCAGGGGGCGAGCCTGGCTGCATGTCCCTGGGTAGAGCCCCTCACTGATCTCCCTTCCCCCTCCCAGGAGTGGAAGCTGGATACGCTGTGTGACTTGTACGAGACTCTAACCATCACACAGGCAGTCATTTTCATCAACACCCGAAGGAAGGTGGATTGGCTCACCGAGAAGATGCACGCCCGAGACTTCACCGTGTCTGCCATGGTGCGTTCTCTCCCTTGTTCCCCGTAGTGCATGTGTGCCTGGGCCTCCGAGCCCGTGCGCCTGTGACACGCGCCCTCCCCTCTGGTCCCCGCTCTAGCACGGAGACATGGACCAGAAGGAGCGAGATGTTATCATGAGGGAGTTCCGCTCGGGCTCTAGCAGAGTACTGATTACCACTGACTTGCTGGTGAGTTAGGGAATGGAGAACCCTGGGAAGGAGGAAGGGAGGACCCAAGCTGATTCCCTCTCCAGGGGGCTTGCTTGTGCCCCCCTCAGGAAAGTAGCAACTTGGAATAAAATCTGACATGCCTCAGGGTGCTGGGAAGAGGGGCTGCTGTTGCCTTTGCCTTCCCTTTGGCTGCCTACACACACTGCGGTCCCTCCTACACGCACCGGCTCCCCACCCTTCCTCCTGCTGACCTGTCCTCTCCCGACCCAGGCCAGAGGCATCGACGTGCAGCAGGTGTCTCTAGTCATCAACTATGACCTTCCTACCAACAGGGAAAACTATATCCACAGGTAAGTGCAGATCTAGAACGTTCCCTCCCCCAGCCCTGAGCTCAGGCTCTGTCCTGCCCCCATCCTGAGCCAGACTGAACCTGTCCTATTCTATGCTCACCAGAATCGGCCGTGGTGGACGATTTGGCCGGAAGGGTGTGGCTATTAACATGGTGACAGAAGAAGACAAGAGGACTCTTCGAGACATCGAAACTTTCTACAACACCTCCATTGAGGAAATGCCCCTCAATGTTGCTGACCTCATCTGAGGGGTGGTCCTGCTACCTAGCCTGACCCTGGCCTCAGTCTGGGGGGGGGAGGGCAGAAGAGCAGGAGGGGGAGGGAAGGGAGCCAAGGGATGGACATCTTGTCATTTTTTCCTTTTTTTTTCTTTGAATAAATGTCACTTTTTGAGGCAAAAGAAGGAACGTGAACATTTTAGACACCCTTTTCTTTGGGGCAGGCTGTTGCCCCAGGCGCCGTCTCTTCTCCCAAAAACACTAATCCATCTCCGTAACCTAGTCAACCTCCAAACCCCAGAGGCTTCCCCCACCCCAGTCAGGTGCCTCTCCAGAGGCTGCCAGGGGCCATAGTGTCACTCAACCTCATTTGCTGGACCAAATCTGGAGAATCCTGGAGTTAGATGGCCCAGAGGATTGTCCCCAGGTGGGGGGGGGGGGAGCAGGGGAGAAAAAGTGGTAGCCATTTTTACATTGTTTTGTATAGTATTTATTGATTCAGAAAACAAACACAAAATTCTGAATAAAATGACTTGGAAACTGCCTGTTTGGGCTTCTCATTTCTTGCCTCCCCTTCCCTCCCACCTGTGACTCGGGGCCTCCCTCGTTGGGGCCACCACTCCACCCCCAGTTCATAGTCCCCCAAATTTCCCTTGGGTTTTTTTTTTTTTTTTTTTGTTAACCCCTCCCTGCTGACCCACTAGTGGTAGCATTTGTTGGCCAGTGACCCACTCTATAAAGGCCAGGACGCAAGCACCATCATAAGTGCCTCACGTGTTCTGTCAAGAGGAAGTGATAAATGGAAAAGAGGGAATAGAAACACTTAACCCCTAGAACTGGAGGACATAAGCAAGGGGTGGGGTGCTGTTCCCCGCTGGTTCTGTAACCCCTCAGGCCCCCAAACATAGACTGAAGTAGACAAGTAGGTCCGCAAAGGACCAACTGTCCCCAAACTCCACATCTACCTGTGATACTGAGGCTGGTGACCGATCCCCTCACTTGGTGACAGGGGTTCAATGACTAAGTGATTGGTGGCTGGGGCTGAGGTGCCTGAGTCAGGCTGGGGGTGGACTGGGCTGCCACAGGAAGTCAGACGCTTAATTCCTCTTCCAAAAGAAGGCAGAGGCTACAGGCTGGTGCTGAACACACCGTCCCGCACTGACTGGGGTGAGGCCGATCGGTTATGAGGCCGGCCGTGTTTTTCTTGGGGGCCTTGGTGGGGCTGCTAGCAGGTAAGGGGGAGGCCCGAGGGGAAGGGGCTCAGGGGGCCACTGCCCCCTGTTGCTAACCAGCCCTCCCCTCTGCTCCAAGCCCAGGGGACCCGGAGCGACTGTCCCCATAAAAAGTCGGCCACCCTGCTGCCTTCCTTCACGGTGACCCCTACGGCTACAGAGAGCACAGGAAGCCCTGGGACCACCAGCCACAGCACCACCACCGCGGAGACCACCAGCCATGCGCCCAACACCACCACTCACCAGGCCCCGACCACCCTGGGGCACAGAAACACCACCGTTCACCCAACCACGAGCAACAGCACGGGCACCACGGGCACCGGCAAACCCCGCACCTCCACCAGCTCCCCACGGCCGGGGCCAGGGCCAAGGCCACCACCTCCCAGTCCCAGCCCTGGCCCCCAGGACGCCATAGGAGACTACACTTGGATTACAGGTTCCCAGCCCTGCGCCCGCCTCCAAGCCCGGATTCAGATCGGGGTTGTGTACCCAACCCAGGCAGGAGGGCAGGTAGAGCCACCCGTGGGGGCAGGGGTGAGGCCGCCCACCGCACTGCAGAAGGAAGGAGAGAGAAGGGGGCACGGAGGGCGGGGATGGAGGAAACAGGGAACCCTGGGCGGCTGCGGCCTTCAAAACCTCTTTTTAACTGCTACAGGCCTGGGGCATCTCGGTGCTGAACCCCAACAGCACCAAGCCCTGGGGGGGCTGTGACGGGGCCCGCCCCCATCTGCTTCTCTCCTTCCCCTTCGGGCAGCTCGGCTTCGGGTTCACACAGGTACCTCCCCACCCCGGCCCCCTCGTGTCCCCCTATCCCCCCACCCTTTGCTGTGCTGGGGGCTCCGGCCACCCTCAGCCTTCCTGGTCGCCTCCGCAGGAGCCGCAGCAGGGTTCAGTCTACCTCGACTACCTGGCTCTGCAGTACAACGTGTCCTTTCCGCAGGCAGCGCGTGAGTCACCCGCCCTCGGGTCGCTTGCCCTGAATGTCCGGGCTCCTGAAAGGGGACCTAAATCGGGGTGGCGGGGACAAGGCTCCAGAGCTGACCCTTCCTTGCTCTTTCAGAGTGGACGTTCTCGGGTCAGAACGCATCCCTCCGAGCTCTCCAAGCCCCCCTGGGCCAGAGCTTCAGCTGCAGAAATGCAAGCATCCTTCTTACGCCAGCTCTGCGCCTTGACCTGCTCCACCTGAAGCTGCAGGCTGCTCAGCTGCCCCCTTCAGGGGCCTTTGGGCCAAGTAAGAACTAGTCCTCCCTCCTAGAAGGCTCCCACTGCTCTGACAGCCCCCTGCCTCCTTTATGATATCTTGAACTTTCCTTTCTCTCTCAGCCTTGTAGCTTTAGGGCAACTGCCCTACTTCCTCGGCAGGACTCTGCCCTCTTTCCCTAGGAGCTTCGAGGGCACTCATCACTCTACTTCCCCATGTCCCCCCCACGCCTTCCTCCCATCCTCCTCCCACCTGTGCCCCATCACCACCCTGATGCCTGCCCGCCCTCCCTTTCTGCCAGGTTTCTCTTGTCCCAGCGAACACTTCAACCTGCTGCCCCTCATCGTCGGCGTGATCTCACTCGGCCTCCTCGCCCTGGCGCTGGTTACATTCTGCATCATCAGGAGACGCCCACCCACCTACCAGCCCCTCTGAGCATGTCCCCATCCTTGATACCAGTATCAAGCTTGGGGGGCGGGGGGGGCGCCACTCTCATCACCCACCTGACTCAGAAACAAAGTTACCTTCCTTCTCAGTCTTTGGAACATAAATAGAACTAATGCCATCTGAAGGGATGCAGGAGAGAGAAAGGGTCATAAACGTGACATATTTCTCCTCCCCCATCCCCAGCATAATAAAACCTGCTCGAAACACTGTCTTCGGATTTCCCCGTTCTTCTTGCCAGGACTAAAAGCTGTGTCTTGTCACATGCCTTTCTGCACCTTCCATGGTGGAGTCTCAGGGAGCCAGACAATAAGCGGGTGAGGAGAGATGGACACCGTCATGTGCTCTGTGACCCAGTGCCCTAGAGCCTGCCACAGCTGGTGTCGAAATCTGCCGCATCCCCCTTCCTCCTCTTTTTCTGGGGCCTCTGGCTGCTTCATTTCCCCAGGCCCTCAACCAGTTTAACAAAAACAAGTGCAGCAGGTAGCAGTAGCTGAGGAGTGTTCGGGGAAGGTCACACCTGGGTCACTTCCTTTCCGAAGGCTGTGTGGGAGCTCCTTGGCAACACGAACACCGAACACCGTGCCCGTGTCCAGGGATACTTCTATTTCTGCCGCGGGCGGCAGCAGCAGCAGAGACTCTGACCTCCACCCCCTATCACCCCAGCGTCCGGGATCTAGAAAGGGTCTCCCAGATAGCTGTGGCTCGCACCCGGCGGGCAGCCCGTGAGACCTTGCTGATGGCGTGGGGTCACCGGAATGGCTGGGAGCTGGGGTCACAAATCCCCAGCGGCCTTTACTTGCGGGGGGGGGGGGGGGGCTGCTGATGTGCTTGCTCAGCGGCCGCACAAGGCGGAGGGGCCGGCGGGTGGGAAGGACAAAACCCTCGGGCCTGGGGGCTCGCCTTCCCACCGCCATCGCCTCTGCTCCACCCTCCCGGCTCAGCAGCTGCGGGCGCAGACAGCCAGGAGGGAGGAACATGGGGCTGCGTGGAGCTCGGCGCCTCCGGGGGACTGCCTGGCGCACGCAGTCCTGCTTCCGCCAGCGCCCTTCCCTCTGGAGCCGCCCAGACAACAGGAGATAGGGAGCCATGGCGCCCCCACCCAAAGCCCTTGCGGACACCCATGCTCCTCGTCTCTCAACTTCGAACAAGGTGGAGCCGGCTGGGGAAGACAAGATGGCGCCGCACAGAAGGAGCGGATAGAGGTAGGAGGCGCGGGGTTGCCTCCCAACTGGAAGCATAAACAAAGGCGCGAGAAATGGAGCTGCGCAGGCGCGCCGCCTCAGCATGCCGTAAGACTCGAGCTGGCAGGGCGCTTCCGAAACGTGGTCGCTGCACGAGACCTATTTTACGGGTGGGGTGGCGTGAAGAAAGAGCGAGGAAAAGAGGGCGGGGCGGGGGTGGGGGGAAAAGGCCAGGTCGCGCATGCGCAGCGTCGCTCCATGGCGGCCCGGAGAGACGGGCGGAAGCTAGCTTTGCAACATGGCGGCCGAGGAGGACGGCCTGCTCAAACGGGCGCTTGTACCGCTTCTCTTACCTGAGAAATGCTACGACCAAATTTTCGTCCAGTGGGACTTGCTTCACGGTGAGCTTTATTCGGTATCTTTGTCAAAAGTTCTGCCCGAGCGCCCTCGGGCCATCGGGGGCGTGACTGCGGGCCGGACGGTGGCGACCCCTGCCACGCCGTGCCGGCGGAAATCCCTTCGGCTGGGGGCGGAAGTGCCTCGGCGTCCATAGAGGGGGCTCGCCATGTTTGAGCGGGAGGCCGGGAGAGGGCGGTGGCGTCAGTACTTCTTGGTGATCGTGAAAGGTGGAAAGACTCAGACTGCACAAAACGAAGTTAAAATCTGACCAGGACGGGATCCCTGGGTGGCGCAGCGGTTTGGCGCCCGCCTTTGGCCCAGGGCGCGATCCTGGAGACCCGGGATCGAATCCCACGTCAGGCTCCCGGTGCATGGAGCCTGCTTCTCCCTCTGCCTGTGTCTCTGCCTCTCTCTCTGTATGACTATCGTAAAATTTAAAAAAAATCTGACCAGGTCGTTACGGTCTTTAGTAGATCAGTAGACCTTGAGCAAACCCGCACTTACTCCAAAGCCTCTGATGAATTTAGGCTTCGGGGGCATCTGCAGAGGCGCCCTCCGCCCTCAGCATTTGCTCGTGGTCTAATCCTGGGATGACTTGCCTGCCGGCCTCCGTCTGCGAGGCAGGTCCACACAAAGCCCACCGCAGACGTCAGGCCCAGTCCCTTCCCGGCCCCCCACTCTCCCACTGTGCACCTGCCTGGGTCGAATTCATGACTCTCTCTGGGCTGGAGGTGTGTGCCAGGGCCTCCCAGCAAGCCCCCGAGCAGGGAGGGGCCAGGAGTTCGGGCAGAGGGAGCGGGAGGCCTGTCCTTGGACGGGCAACACGCGCGAAGTGGAGCGCCTGGGTTGCTCAGAGGGGAAAGGATGGGAGGTCTCCTGGGCATTGCCCAGCTTTCTGCAGAGAAGCAATGGAAAGCCTCGGAAGTCAAGGAGTTTAGTTCACGTAAATCCGCCTATTTTGGAAAAGTTACCTGACAGTGATAGGATTTGGGGCAGGAAGGCCCTCTGGCCTTTTCACCTGCCATCGGACAGCCCTGATCTTCCTTGTTTGGGTTTGCCCAGGTCTTAGGGAGCAGCAGCAACCCCCAGCAGCCTGAAAAGCCTTTAGTCCTGAGCTGGATTCCAGGGGCTGCTTTTGTGTTTACTCCGCTTTCTCTTTTCAGTCCCCTGCCTCAAGATTCTTCTCAGCAAGAGCCTGGGTCTGGGCATTGTGGCTGGGTCACTTCTGGGTATGTATGTACCCTATCTTAAGGTGGAGGGCTGAGATACCAGAAATGGGGTGGGTCTCTTAACCAGTGGAGGTGACATGCTTCCCAGTCTGCCCCATGGCTGTTGTGTGGGGCTCCCAAGGGATGTGGGCGCTTTACCTCTGCCTTTCTCGTCCTTTCTCTAGTAAAATTGCCCCAGGTGTTTAAAATCCTGAAAGCCAAGAGCGCCGAAGGGCTGAGCCTTCAGTCAGTGATGCTAGAACTAGTGGCACTGACGGGGACCATGGTCTACAGCATCACCAACAACTTCCCCTTCAGGTGAGGGGAGCCTACCCTCAATCCCAAGGGTGAATGCTCGCAAGTGGGATTTAGGGTGAGGCAGGGGAGAGGGCTTATTTAAGCCTTTCTGGAAATCTGGCCATCACCTGTGGACGTGATGAGAGGAGAGCATCCCAGGGATGCCCGGGATCTAGACAGGTGGGGGCTGAGGAGGACGTCAGAGAACTGTGTCCCCAGATGGATGGGCCATGGAGGCTTTCCCTGCCCCTTTCCAGGCCCGCCTTTCTTCCTCCCAACTCTTGACTCTGCAGCTCTTGGGGTGAAGCTCTGTTCCTGCTGTTCCAGACAGTCACCATCTGCTTCCTGGTCCTGCACTACAGAGGACAGACTATGAAAGGTGCCAGGGTTTACCCGAGAGCAGGGTGTGGTTCTTGGGGGCCCTGATGGGGAACTTTGGCTCCGGGAAGCCAGAGGAGTGGGAGAGGCTGACCAGGGCTCCTTACCTCCTTGGCCCCCAGGTGTCACTTTCCTAGCCTGTTATGCGCTGGTCCTGCTGGCGCTCCTGTCACCACTGACACCTCAGGCCGTAATCACCCTGCTCCAGGCCTCCAATGTGCCTGCTGTGGTAGTGGGGCGGGTGAGTACTGGAAGGAAAGAAGGATACTGGGCAGAGGGAGTGGGGTGGGGACTGGATGAGGAGCAGAGTGGGAGCCCCAGGTGTGGGGGTGTTGGACAGAGGGCGATGGGAAGTCTGTGACGGGAACATGGAAGAGTTCAGATAACAGAACAAAGGTTCTTGATTTCTTCCCCAGCTGATCCAGGCAGCAACGAACTACCAGAACCGGCACACAGGCCAGCTCTCAGCCATCACAGTCTTTCTGCTCTTTGGGGGCTCCTTGGCCAGAATCTTCACCTCCATTCAGGTGAGCTCACCTTCTCCCCTCTAGAGGGCGCTAAAATCCCGTCCTGGCTCAACCAGGGACTTCAGGCTGCTCCCTCTGAGCACTTTGGGCTGTGTGGAAGTGACCCCCCCACACACACCAGCTGCCTCTCACCTAGGAGACTGGAGACCCCCTCATGGCCGGAACCTTCGTGGTCTCTTCCCTCTGCAATGGCCTCATCGCCGCCCAGCTGCTGTACTACTGGAACGCAAAGGCTCCCCACGAGAAGAAAAAGCAGTAGGGCAGAGCTGGCTACTATAGCACACTCCCCATTTCGAGTCATCCA
Source organism: Nyctereutes procyonoides (assembly GCF_905146905.1). Classification (NCBI taxonomy): domain Eukaryota; kingdom Metazoa; phylum Chordata; class Mammalia; order Carnivora; family Canidae; genus Nyctereutes; species Nyctereutes procyonoides. The sequence continues at coordinate 57,099,696 of NW_026575140.1, read as the reverse complement.
CCCGCCCTCTGGGTCCTTCCCATCCAAACCAGTCAGCTGGTGGGATTTATCATTCATTCCTCTGCAATTGTGAATTAGTGAGCCAGGGGTTTAGTGGGAACACCATCCTGGGGTGGGGGTTTGGGGATTTTCAGGCTGACACCTAGTGTGCAGTCCCCTGCATGTACGATGAACTCGTTTCATCATTTGGCAGAGACTCCTCTTTTGGCAGCAGTTCCCAGCTACTTAGATATTCTGGGGTGAGAGTTTGCTCTGTGCTACCCGTCTTCCCCAGCGCCTGACCAGTGGAAAGAATGGGGGCGGGTGGTAGGCGTGTGGCCGCCTCCCTCCCCGAACCTGGTTGGGACCGTCTCCAGGACCCCAGTGCTGGGTGGGGGGCAGGAGACAGGAGTGACTCAGGTAGGGCCCCAGGGTGGGGTGAGGAGGTTCCTGCTCTGGCAGGTCCAGGCGGAAGGGAGCGGAGACTGCTGGTTCCTGCTGCAGCGAGGGGAGGGTGGAACAGAGATGGGGGAATAAAGACTCTGAGACGTGGTTTAATAGTAAAAACTGTGTTCGTCCTACAAAAAAGAAGTGTGTTGTGTTTTGGGGGCAGGGCAGACACCAGAGCACAGGCTTCCTCAGTACTGGAGGAACATTGAGTTCTAAAGAAAGGTTTGCAGCCTGGGGTGGGGGTGGGAGGTTCTGGGTGAAGGAGGAGAAGGAAGCCCTTCCTGGGAGGTCCATGTCCACAAGGGTTAGAGGTGGGTCAGGGGCACGGGGGCGTTGTATGGAGTGGGCGAGCCCGGGGACAGATAGGGGCTGTAGTGAGGGAGCAGCTCTCCCTGGAGCCTAGGGTTACTCTGAGGGAGGGAGCACGGCGAGGCGGCCTCTGGTTTACAGTGGGAAGAGCTGCAAAGAGAGAGACACTGGAGTTAGAGTCCATCTCGGGGCGGGAGGGGTCAGCAGGGCCCCCATTCACAAGTGGGGGTGGGTGGGCCCCACTCTGGCAAACAGTAGAACTCTTCTCCCAGCCCCTAGCTGGGCCCACTGGGCAACGCAGGTTCAGAACCAGACCCCAGGACTAAGGGCTTAAGAGCAGCGCGTTGAGGCACGCTCCCCAGCAGGCTTGCGTGCTGCGCCTGTTTTCCTCTTTTGGGGCGGCAGGCCAGGAAGGGGTAGAGTTGGGCCTGGCCTCTCCTTGCCCCGAGGGTTGGGAGAGGGAGCCGGAGCCGGGTCACAGGAGGGCCAGGAGCAGGGAGGAAACGGGAAATTCAGGTAACTAGAGCACAATCACATCCAGGGGGTCTGCTGTCTGACCCTGAGGGGCCGCTGCTGCCAGGCTGGGATGGAGACGCCCTCCGCGGAAACCCTGGGCCCCCAGAAAGCTCCCACCCTAGTGGGGCCCTGGGTGGGGGTGGGGGGTTCCCCGCCTCCACCAATAGCCTCAGGTTCCCTGCAGCCCCTCCACCTGCTTCCTGGGCACTCACCCGTATCCGCCAGGCAGGTAGGCTGTCGAGTAGTTGGGCGGCTGGTACCCAAAGCCCCTGCTGCCCTGGGTGGTCGCGAGTCCGGGCCCCCAGAGCGGCCCGCCGCCAGCCACGCCACCGCCTCCCTGGCCGAAGTGGGGTGGCCCGGCGCCCGAGCTCTTGGTCTTGCGTCGAGGCCGGTACTTGTAGTCGGGGTAGTCGCGCAGGTGCCGGGCCCGGAGCCGCTTGGCCTCCTCCACGAAGGGCCGCTTCTCGTCCTCGCCCAGCAGCTTCCACTGCGCGCCCAGGCGCTTGGAAATCTCCGAGTTGTGCATCTTTGGGTTCTGCTGCGCCATCTGGCGGCGCTGGGCGGAGCTCCACACCATAAACGCGTTCATGGGCCGCTTCACCTTCTCCAACGGGAGCACCCCAGGGACCCCTGGGCTCCCAGCACCCTCCCGTTCCTGGCAGCCCGAGGACGAGGTGGTCGGGGCTGGGGGAGCAAGAGGCGCCAGGCTCCAGGCCTGAACGTGGGAAGAGCCAGGAAGCGCCATGGGGAGGGTGGGGGGTGGAGGGAAGCCCTGAGAAGCCGGCCTACACGCCCTCCCCTCTAAAGTGGAGCGTGGATGCCCAAACCGGTGTCCTTAAAACGGAAGTATCTTTCTAGTCTGGAGTCGTTCCAGACAAATCGTGTCCTTAAAAAGTAGGTGTCCCCAAGTTCAGAGGCCTTAGAATGGAGCCCCTGCTCCCAACAAATCAAGCACTTGAGAGCCGGTGCCGAATCCGCTGCCTGGTCCGGCACACCGGGCAGGTTGCACTCGGGTCCTGGATGCCGCGAGGTCCTCCAAACCCAGGTGGCCTTCCACGGAGGCGCGCTCGGTCTCTGGATCGGTCCTGGGCTCGGGCGCCACGGCCCCTCTCACCTGGCTTCAGCGTCTGCAGCTGGCGGGTGGGCCAGACCTGGGAACAGCTTTTAACCAGGCTCCTCCCCACTCCCTCCCAGCAGACCGCGCCTCCTTAAGGGCGCCAACGTCCCCCTCCCTTAGGCAAACCCAGGTGTCTTGTTCTCCCCAGCCCCCAACGCTCCCCTTGGGGCACCACGCCCCCTCCCCACCCAGGACCCAGATGTCAAGCCTTCCAGCCTGAGGAGCTCTGAACGCCTTCCCCTCCCTTCTTGAGCTTTGGCAATTTAAAGTCAATTCCTTTGCACAATAGAACAAGCACAGGGGAATCAAAAGCCCTCAGGGTCACAATTGAACCAGGAGGAAGTCAGAACACCCCACCCCTACCCCAAATCTTTTTCTGGTGCCTATTGCTCCTCAAACCCCTGAACTGCCCCTGGGCCAAGACAGAAGACAGGCCATTTTTGCTTCCTGAGTCATCCCAGCAGGTGCTTAGGTGGTGATTCAGCCCCTTTCTCCAGGTGAGAAAATTTAGGCCCTCCCAACTCCAGCCCCAAACCTTGGTTTCTCCACGGCAGGTGGTATCCGCAACCTGAGTCTGAAGGTAGGGAGCCAGGGGCCCTGGGACACCCCCACCCCCAATCCCACCACCAGGGGCCGAGTGGTCAGCAGTGTAGGTGGGTCCAGAGCAGAGAACCAGCAGAAAGGAGAGCTGGACACCAAAGTCTGCAAGGCTGCCAGTGGGAGCCTGGCTCCCCATTCTGCCCCAGGCCCAGCCCAAGCCCCAGGCCTCAAGTAATCGGATTAGGCAGCCAGCCTTGGCTCTCAGCTCTTAGCAGGAACAGCTCCAGCCCAGAGCAGCCCTACCCAGCCACCATGACTCAGGGTAGAGGAGTGGCCCAGCTCCCTCGACAGCCCGCCTGCCCCGCACCTGGGGGAGGGGACAGGCAACAAAACCCAGGCCACCAACCACTGGGTTCTGGACTAGGAAGGGCCCTGGGCCCTGGGGACACAGGAATGCCAGGAATTCCCAAAGCAGCCAGCCCAGAGAAGCAGCCAACAGGGCCTAGGCAGGGGCAGGTCAATCCTAGAGAAACTAAACAACCCAAGTGGGCACAAGGAAGGTGCAGGAACCATGGAGCCATTTGGATTTTTTTATTCTCTTTTTAAATACTGTACAGTGAAAAATAAATACGCCTTCTCATCCACCAGACAAGTTTGGTCCCCCTCCCCTGGAGGACCTTGTCACCCCCCTTTACACACACCCCTGGTTCTACTCCAAAACCTTCCCCATGCCTCCCACCCACTTAGACCCTTACTATCCCCGTCTTCCACAGTGATGAGGCCCCAGAAATGGGGGGTACAGGATGGGAGGAGGGATAGCAGGGGAGCCCCCCTGAACTGTCAAATCTGGGTGGGTCAAGGAGCACCCCGCACCAGCAGGCGGAGAACGGGGGTGTTCAGAGAGATTGGGGCATTAGAGGATAAAGGCACATCCAGTCTGATGGGGAAGGAGAGAGGCTCCCCTCACCCTGGGGGTAGGGCGGACAAGAGGAAGGGGGTATGACCCTGTTACACACCCCTCCACGAGCTCCTGGAGGCTGAGGGGGGGACCCAAGCTGCTGTGCCACCCCCCTCCCCCCTAGATAAAGAGCAGCTCCAGCGCAGGTCAGTCGGGCCTGTGAGGGCCATGGTGTTGGGCAGCAAGCGAGATGGAGAAGGGAGGGATGAGGGCTGAAGGGTTTATGAAACCCCATTCACCAAACTACCCAACTCCAGGGGGGCTGAGAGCTCCCCATTCTCTGAGGGGCCCTTAGGAAGCTTGCTGACAGAGTCACCCTGAGGGGAGAGTGAAAAAGAAAAGGAGAGGAAGGAAGCGGTAAGTGAAAATTCAGGTTAATGCCCTCCCCGCCCCCAGCCTTGGGCTCTAGGCGGCTGGCGCTCCAGCCCTGACGCTCTGGGGACTTTTAGGGAACCCAGAAAGTCCGAGCCCAACCTTTCCCGCTGCACATGCAGCCCAAACTCCATCTGACATAGCCTTGTCCGTGAATTCCCTGCACCCCTGTGCCCCCTGCCCTAGGAGGAAAACGCCGTGGGGTCCATCCCACCAGGCCTGCCTACCTTCTGTCCTGAAAGAGAGTCCTCTGAGGGTTTAGTGTGTTCCAGGGGGGGCCGCTGGCGGCTCTGAGACTCTGCTCGGGAGATATAGTCGGCCACGGTCACTGGGGAAGGCAGAGGACAGGATTTCAGGAGGAAGCAGGTGTCCAGCCCCTAGACACCCACGCAGCCCCACCGCCTGGCACAGGGCACCCCATCCCCCAGATCTGAGGAATGATGCCAGCACCCAGTGGTGGCTGACCTGGCTGACGGTCTCCACTGATGGAGCCATCGGTCCGGTTCCCACGGTTACGGCGGCGGCGGCTCCGGTTCCGACGCTGGGGTCTCGATTCATCTTCTGTGGGGCAGAGAAAACTCAAGTGGTGCATCTCACGTCCACACCTCAATTCCTGCCCAGCTCGAACCTTTCAGACCCCCGGAGCAGCCCTTACCCAGGCCATTCTCAGTCATACTGGGCCCATCGGACTCCAGGCCCCCATCCATGACGGTCCTGTCCTCATCTGTGCGGCGGCGGCGGGAGCGGCGGCGCCTGGTACTTGCTGGGGGGGGTTCCCCAGGCTCAGAATCAACTGGGGGCTCCGGTTCAGATGTGTCCAGTAGGCTGTAGGGGTTACTGTCTGGATCTTTTAGCACTGGTCAGAGGAGGAAGAGGTTGTTACAGGGGTCTGTCCCCTGTCCGTCTGGCCTGCATCCACAACCCCAGCTGACAGCAGTACCTGAGCTGATAGATGAAGCGTTGTATCTTGTGCTGGGCCGGGGGGCAGGGGGGGGTCCCCTACCCCGGCCCCCAATTGGCCGCCTCCGGCTTTCTTCCCCGCGGGTTGGGGGATCCCGGTCACCTGGCCCAGCTCGGCTGGGCTCCTCCCTCTTCTCTGACTCCGTCTCAGAAGCTGTGGATGGGTCTGAGCTGGGGCCTGCAGAGTGCAGAGGGCTTCAGTCAGGGTTACCCACCCGCCCTGGCTTCAGCCCCCCAGTCAGTCCCATCTTCCATGTGTCACCCTGTCCTAGAGGTTGCCCCCAGACCTGCACCTCTCCCCACAAGACCCGTGGCGTCTCACCATAGGCAGGACCGCCTGTCCTCCGGCCCCGGCCCCGGCCCCCGTAGCTGCCCCCATAGGTCCGCGTGGTGTGGAGGGAAGAGGAGGAGCTCTCGTCCGTGGTATACCCGGCCTTGTCACTGCCACCGCTGCCCCGCCCGCTCCCAGGAGGGCGAAAGCCCAGCCCAATCTGCCGAAGCTGCTCATCAATCTGCAGCCTCTCCAAGCGAAGCTGCTCCACCTCCTGGTTGGGCAGAAGACGGAGAAAGGTACAGAAGGAGAAATAAATGTAAGATGGATGAACATGCTCCTTCACTCAGGCTTCCTTGCCCTGGCGCCCCTACATACCGAAACGCTCAGTAACCAAGAAAGACATTGGCTGAACAGGAAAATTACGGGACCCAACCCCACAGCCCCCAATTTGCACTCAGTGGTTTTTGTTCTCCTCAGAGACAAACTGGCACCACAGCTCCTAACTTATCCACCAGCACCTTAGCCTCCCTGCTACACCCACACCCTCTGGGTCCTGGCTCCCGGCTCGGGTACCTGCAGGTACGAGAGATGGTACTCCAACAGGGCCTGGGCGTTGCTAATACTCTCCCGGGTGCCCACGAATATGAAAGGAACCATCCCCTGGAGAGCAGAGGGAGGGGGGTTGTTAGCAGGACAGTCAACACATGTACTGACTCCACCCTCTCCTATGGAAGCTCACCGTGTGGGATCATCTGGGCTCTGCATCTACTATGGGGAAACAGAAGCTCCCATCCTCTACCCCTTGGGAACTCCCATCTTCCACCCTAGAAATCCCAGCCCACAGAGAAGGGCTTCAAGAACAATCCCATCTCCTTCTGGAAACCAATTTCTAGATGTAGCTGCCCCATACCTCCTCCCTCGGGTTCTTCTTATCATTATCACCTTCTACTCGAACCCTCACCACACCAGATTTATCCACAATCTCCTGAATCACTTTCCCGTTCTTTCCAATCACTTTTCCTGAATGGATAAAGGAGGAATTAGGACATTTTTTTAAGAAATGAAGGAAAGAAAGAAGAGTAAAAACAGAGAAGATAAAATCAACTTCTACATATGGATTCTGTTCAATTTATTCTCCTTCTTCTGTTTCAGGGGAGTTTTCACGGGACAAAATACTACAATCCCTAGGAATCTGTTCTTCCATTTTTTCTTTTTTTTTTAAGATTTTATTTATTCATGAGAGAGAAAGGCAGAGGGAGAAGCAGACTCCATGCAGGGAGCCCGATGTGGGACTCAATCCCAGGTCTCCAGGATCACACCCTGGGCTGAAGGCGGTGCTAAACCGCTGAGCCACCAGGGCTGCCCTGTTCTTCCATTCTTGTCACTCCTATGACAGACTGAAGTTTCCTTGTGAAAACAGGTGCTGAGCCCAGAACAGCTTTTGGGAATCTCCCTCCTCCCACCCCGTACTCTCTCCTACACATACACACCCTCAACTTACCAACAAGGTTCCTGGGCACTTGCACAGAGTCCTCAGAAAACTCAAGGTAGCTTCGGGCCTGTCGACACGCCTCAGGAGTCTACAGGGAGAGGAGTAGGGAGTTGTTACCCAGACACTCATTTTCCTGCCACTCTCTGCCTTTGGGAAAGTGCACTGCCACCAAAGTCAAGGAGGGAGATCCACAGGATTCAGATTTCTTTTTCATCACACACTCTCCTCTCTCGACCCCCAAGGGACCTAAAGAGCAGCTGTCTTTTGCTGACCTCCCCATAGATGCGGAAAGTGCAGGTCTCTTCACCCAACTCAATGGCAGTAACCCCAGGTACTTTTCGGGCCTGCTGGATGTTGGCACCATGAGTCCCAATTGCCAGTCCCATCAGGTCCTCTCGCACCGTGAACTCCTCCTGGAAGGCCGCCGCCAACTGCTTACTTGTCTGAAATGAAAAGGCACAGTGGGGTTTGTGGCGGCGGAACCCCAGACACCTGTCCCGGGTCCCTAACACTCTGCAGGACTTAAGCAGACAAAAATATGTGAAAGCAAGCCAGAACCACCTTGGATCCACAAACCCCTGGGACCTGTATGGAGAATTCAGGAACCAGCCATTCCACTCCTACCTGGCGAACACCAATGGCTTGGGGTGGGGGTGAGGGAGATAAACGAGGGCAGGGTTTGGGCTGGGAGCCACCACAGTTCAGGATTTGGCTCTGACACTATCTGGTTATGTGACGCTAAACACAACATACCCTTGGGGCACCTAGGTGGCTTAGCGGTTGAGCCTTCAGCTCAGGGCGTGATTCTGGGGTCCTAGGATTAAGTCCCACATGGGGCTCCCTGCAGGGAGCCTGCTTCTCCCCCAGCCTGTGTCTCTGGCTCTCTCTCTCTGCGTCTCTCATGAATAAATAAGTAAAATCTTTAAAAAAAAAAAAATAAACACAATACACTCTCAGTGTCTCTGTTCTGTCATCTGCTGAACTGTTCCACCTGACTCATCCCACTCCCAGACTATCAGGAGGATTAATTAAGGCTGGTGTGAAAGGCTCTTTCACAAGATAAATGTAAGAGTAAGGAACAATTACTCTGACCAAGCTAATATCAACTCCCAAAATAAAACCCAAAAAGCTGAGTAGAAAGCAAGAGGCTGAGAAAGCATATAAAGAGCTATGGAAACCACACTACCACTTCCTCTCTCCATCAGTCCTCAGATACCTGGGCACAAGGGCAGAAAGACATGGAAGGTTCTGGAAGAGGGAGTCCTAGGTAGAAGCACCGAACAGGAAAGCTATTTGAAAGGGGTCATTCCTGATCCCAGTCCACTACATCCTATTCCAAGATGGGTGGGACTGTATTATGGCAAGGACTTACCTCAGGCAAGAAGGGGATGGACAAAAAGGGACCGTGCTGGGTATTCAAAATAACTGCATTAGGGAGGAAGGGAGAGGCTCTACAATGATTTACAAATGTCCTCTAGAAGTTTGCCAAGAGTTTTATTCTTAAACTGACAGGTACAAGTGTACCTAATATACTATGTTTTTTCTTTATGCAGACAATTATTTCAAGATGATTTAATAAACAAAACAGAAAAAAAGAAGAAAAACAAGATCTCTCAAAAACAAGACTACACGTATGGCCAACTTAACCATCTTTTTCAAAGACTATTTATTTGACAGAAAGAAAAAGTGAGGGCGGAAAGGAAGAGAAAGAACCTTGAGCAGGCTTTGTGCTGAGCACGGAGTCCCAACTCAGGGCTCGATCTCACAACCCTGAGATCGTGACCTGAGCCAAAATCAAGAGTTGGATACTCAACCGACTGAGCCACCCAGGCGCCCCATATCTGGCACTCTTTACCACACTGATCAATACAACCAGGTCCTAAGAGAGTTGAAGTCTACCTTTCGTCACCAGGGAATCTGCTCGTTGGGAACTTGAGCAGACATAATTTGTATCATCTGGGGGTAATGGTGAAGTTCTGCCAGTGCCCTGAGTAGCATCCTGGAGAAGTGACAGACCACTATGATCCACAATGTGCACAGGCTCGGAGAAAAGCCTACCAAAAAGATCAGTTCTATTGATAAACGGAATGGATGTGCACACACACACTCTATTTGTATAGGATGGTATGACACCTAAGCAAAGGGAATCTGACCATCCTAAGATATCAGAACTCAAAAAGACCTTGTAGAAATATTCTAGTCTAAGCACCTCACTGTCATACAGATAAAGCTCAGTGAAATCAAATGATTTGCCAAAGGTCAATATTTGACAGTGGTCCTTCCAGAATACAAATGGTTCTCAAATAGACCCTGCAAAGCTGTTTGATTCCCAGAGGTGATCTGGGGGAGGCCAGTGGAGGTCCGGGTCACACCCCCTTCTTCTACTTAGGCAGAGCTGCTCTGATTGATCTGTTTTAGGCATTGTGCTTTCAAGTAAAACTTCACTTGATCAAAGGGTCCCATGGTTAAGAAAAAAATGAAAACAACTGTACTATTATAACATGATGAAGCTCTGCCATCTGGAGGAGTCTGGGAAATAATAGCAGACCCAGGTTTAATGGCCCAGAAAGACCTTAGTCTTTTTGTTCTGTAAACACAAGAGCATGGGGGGAGGATGGGATGGGAAGGCAGGATAATAACAATACCATTCAGCAGTATGAAGTGAGGCCTAAACTTACTTCCAGGTGCTTGGTAGCCTCTTCATTGCGGGACATGAGCAGGAGTTTGGTGCGCAGGCTTCGAAAATGCATGTCACCCAGTAGAGACGCCCGCTTCACAGGGGCTTCTGTAGTTGACTGGGAAGAAACCAATGGACAAAATCATTGAAACTGACTTTGAATACACACCGGGGAAGACCCAGGACTGGGAACCAGGATGCCTCAGTCTCTGGAAAAGGACAGGAGTTAAGAAATGAAATGAGAGAAGAGAAAAATCACTATCAGTTTCACAAGGGCCTACTATTATCAGGGTACCTAAAAGAAGTGATTTTAGGCAGAGGGAGAGGTGAGAATCGTATAGTCTATTTTTTCAGAGCCCAAATATGCAAGGGAAGGTCCAGACTGCAAAAGGATGGCCAGGCTTAAAAAAAAAAAAAAGCAAAAAAAAACTTAAGGTCATACGTGAGGGAAGACTCAGGAAACATGGGGCTACCTGGGCCCGCAGGGGTCAGGAGCCATACAAAAAATCTTCTTTGACAAATAAACAGAAGCACATCTGAGCCCCTTCCTTTCTGCAAAGGAGTTAAAAGGGGAGGAAAAAAAAATCACTGAGAGGGTTTACGTTTTAAGTCAGGTCAACTCACCAGAATGAAGAGCTCACTATTTGTGATGTTGAGAAAGATACAGTTGGCTCCCAACGCTTTCTTGAACTCTTTATGGACATTTTCATTGGAGCAGCTGCCGAGGAAGAGAATAGTGCTCAGTGGGCAGTGTGCAGTTCAGAGGTTCAGAGAGATGGGGATGACAAAAATGAGATGAGGAAGGATGGGGGAGGACGAGGAAGACTGACAGTACAAGAGGGGCCTGGGAGGGATCCCTGGGTGGCTCAGTGGTTTGGCACCTGCCTTTGGCCCAGGGCGCAGTCCTGGAGCCCCAGGATCGAGTCCCACATCGGGGTCCCGGCATGGAGCCTGCTCCTCCCTCTGCCTGTGTCTCTGCCCCTCTCTCTCTCCCTCTCTCTCTCTCATAAATAAATAAATAAATCTTTAAAAACAAATAAACAAAAAAAAGAGGGACCTGGGAGAAAGGTGGGCCAACAGGAGGACTGTCAACGGAGCCCCCATCCCGATGTCCCTGACTCACGCCTCTCTCAGATCCTCAGGCACAGCCATAGTAACCTTGAAGAAGCTGCCTTTGGTTGCAAGGGGATTGGGATTAACTGGCCGGAGCCGTTCCAGGGTGACAATCTCATTGTAAGTGGCATCACAGGCAGCGTATTCGATGACGTAGAACTGGCAGAAAGGAAGAAACAAGTGTGGATGACCTGAGCGTCTGTCTCCCCCCTTTTCTGTGACTATGGTCCGTGCTTCCCATCACTCACATCTCCCTTCATCATCCGCACCCGGGCCAGCCACCAGCCGCAAGGTTCCTGCTCGTTGGCTCGAGAATAAACCTGGAGCCGAAAATAAAGAGATACTGAGACCTAGCTAAAAACATCACAACGAAAAAAAATAAAAAAATAAAAACATCACGAACGGAACATTCAGATCCTGGGAAGCACATTATACCACAACAAAGGAGACTCGAGGAAGGAGCTAATTAAAAGCCCAGAGGGTGCTGTCACCATAACGGGGAAAGTGACTCCCCTGAAACTGGGAAGCTCCCCGAGTTTGATCACAACAGGGAAAGGGAGCTGGTGCACTTCTCTCTTCCACAGCCTACTGGGCCGGGTTTCAGAGGAAGGAGAGTGAACCAACCAGAGGAGAGCCTGGGATACTGGTCTCAGGGCAAGGGAGACCACAGAATCCAGGAAAAAGTGACATTTAGAAGGGGTGGAGCCCTGGCTCTTACCTCTACCTCATCCCCCTCCGTGATCTCTTTATTATAGTCAGCTGGAGGTGGGAGCCGGACATCCCCAAAAGGAATCTGTCTCTCGCTCTGCCAGCTGCAAGGGAAACCGTGACATGAAAGCTATTTGGGCTCATGTTGCTATTTCTTCAGGAAGGGGTTACTGCCTCTGCTGGGCAGTTCCCACCTTCTCTGGTGATTAGAGGCTAAATTCTAAGCCCTGCTCCACTGTATCTTCTGTCTCCTGCTAGAATCCAAATACTAGGTCAACCGTTTCCCCCCAACACACACACACACATTTCAGCCCGTTCCTCTCCTGGGGTCTATATAAGTTGACCACCCACACCCCTGGCTCTCCCCCACCTATTACATGCCTCATAGGACTCAGCTGCCCCCTCTTCTCCACTCTCCTTCTAGGACCTAGTATGCTGGATTCTCTATTCCCAAGGTCTTACTTGTTTTCAAAGAAGATGGTGACAGAGTCTTCATGGACATCCTTCACAAAGCCCTAGAATGGATTTTAGAACAAAGGAAGGAAAGAAAAGAAAAGAAAAAGAAAAGAAAAGAAAAGAAAAAAGAAAGAAAGAAAGAAAGAAAAGAAAAGGAAGAAAGAAAGAAAGAGAGAGAAAAAACGACAATTTACTACCATCAAGGGAAAAGAGACGGTTACCTAGAGTTTTAGATAGAGACACAGGAAATCTAAAGATAGGACCAGAAAAACTTACCTGTACTGGGGACTGGGGCAAGAATATGAAGTTGAGGCAGGGACAAAAGAAATGACACTGACGTGGAAAGACAACTGGCAAAATCCACAAATAAGATGAGACAAATGACACAGAAGGGGAAAACATCACCTGCATAAGAACAGCCTGGAGACTGATGGGTCTACTATAATTCCCACAGGGGCCTCCCTCTCTATCTGCCTCCTGTTGTGCTGAGCAACTTGCCAGAATTCAATTAAAATACCAACAATACTCAGCAAGGCTAAGAATATCCCATGAGACAGTGTGAGGCTGTCCTGGAACACCTAGAGGACATCAGGATCTGCCGAGAGAGAAGGGTCTAGCACCCCAACGCAGCAAGAGACCTGAGCAAACTCGGTGCCTTCGTGCCTGGGTCCTAAGTGAATTCTTGGAACACTGTTGAAGTTCAAAAGGATGAACACAATTTATAGAAGGAGAAATCAGGACTTAGGATATGTGAGATTTCTGAATGCTAGACTATGACATGCTGCTACGAATCTGAAAGGGTAAGACCCCCACACCCCAAATTGAGACCTTGACTTGGGAGAGGAACAGGGATGACTGAATAGCTGGTCCACTTCCTACTGTCTCAACAAAGACAGGCAAGCTCTATGTTCAATCCTATGCTCCCAATTTTTCTACCTTCTCTAATTTTCACATATTCAAAATTAGGGATTGTTGTTTTTGAAAGTCCAATTTATCAATTTGTTCTTTTCTAACTGAGCTTTTGGTTTCCTGAGAAAATTTTGCTCAATTCAACACCCAAAGCTTTCGCCTATTCCTTCTACAAGTTTTGTAGGTTTTTTCTTTTTTTCTAAAAAAGATTTATTCATGAGAGACACAGAGAGAGAGAGAGAGAGAGAAAGAGAGAGAGAGGCAGAAACACAGGCAGAGGGAGAAGCAGGTTCCATGCAAAGAGCCCGATGCGGGACTTGAACCCGGGAATCTGGGATCACCCCCCCGAGCCAAAGGCAGACGCTCAACCGCTGAGCCACTCAGGCATCCTAAGTTTCGTAGTTTTTATTTTACATTTAGATTTATGATCTGCTGTGAGTTAAACTTTGTACATGGTGCAAGATATGCAGAGTTCATTTTTTACCCATGGACAGTCAGGTTGAGCACCATTTGTTGAAAAGACTACCCTTTCTCTACTGAATTGCCTTTTTGCTTTTGTCAAAAATCAGGGAAGTGCAAATTAACATATTACCAACAGACAGAAAGCAGATTGGTGGTTGAAAGACCTGGGAGTGATGGAAATATCTTGATTGTGGTAATGGTTTGACACGTATCTATATAGATATGTAGACAGGTATCTAAGTCAAAACCTATCAGTTTATACTTCGAACATACGTACTTCAATATTTATTCCTCAATAAAGCTGTTAACAAAGAACTAGGGGTTGGCGCGCCTGGGTGGCTCAATGGGTTGAGTGTCTGTCCCTTGATTTTGGCTCAGGTCATGGTCTTGGGGTGGTAGGCTTGAGCCGGGCTTTAGGCACCACACTTAACGGGGAGTCTGCAGTAAATCTGTTTGAAATTCTCTCTGCCCCTCCCTGCCTCAAATAAATAAATCTTTTAAAAAAAATTTAGGGATTTCAAAAGTCTAACACACAAGAACCATTCCTGAACTCTGCAGCTATGCGTAACAGCTGAGCTTAGGAGAGAAAACACCGAAAATGCACACCTCTATCATTACCACCTCAATGAATTGGTCGAATGTAAACATTTACTATACTGCTGTTTCCTTACGGTGGGAAAACCAAAACTCAGATTTCATTCTTTGATACCAGCTGGCCATCCTTCTCTTCTTTCGGGATCAGATCTTGTTGCGGTGCCTCACTATGCAGAGCTTTACTACTGCCCAAGGCATCTGGTCTTCCTGGTGCCTGCCCTCCTGCTCAGCTGTGCTTTCGTTTTCTCTGCCACTCCCCATGTTTTCTCCACTCTTCATACAGCTCCACCTATACCCAAGCCTGCTATTCCACACACCAGTCTTCTGAGGCATTTTCACTCCTCACTGTTTGCCTGAGTCCTTCTTCCCCCTTGGGTTCTCAGCTCCTTGAGCATCCTCCACCCTCCCCTCCTAACAGCATCACTTTCCTTTTCTTTTCTCCCTCTGTGAGGGTCTGTGTGGATTTCTAGAAACATTTCACCCAGCTCCTTCTGTCTTTATCCAATTCTTTTTTTTTCTTTATCCAATTCTTTATCCAAAATGTCTGTCTCTAAACTTGAAAAATAGTTTAAGAGAGGGTTAGCTCTTCTCAAAACATTTTAGGAATGAGATAAAAAGCATGGAGGAGATAGAAGAGAATCACTTGTCTGCCTCCTTTAAGAATAGATTCCCGCTCCTAGATATACTTCTTCGCAAAGGATATTCCCATGGCTCTAATCCCATTCTCCCCCAACATGTTAGGGTTGGCCCTCAGGGAGAGGTAGCACTACCACCCTGTTTTTCCTAGCTACCACTATCTGTCCCCAAGGCAAAAATAGCTCAGAATGGAGTTTCCCCTCACATTACTCAGCAGTTCAACCAAACACCACACAATCTTAGACTTCTAGGGTCTTTTTCCTTCAAATACTCACCAGAACAAGCTTTCTTCCCAAACTCATGTTAACTTCACCCACATCATCCATTTTTTCCCTCCAAAGATACCAGTAGTAGAAAGTGAGAACCTAGTTCTGCTCATTCCATGCTCATTAAGGAGATAAGCAGGTGAGGGCAGGAGCAGGTGAATCAATCTCTAGAAAGCCAACTAGATCCAAAGAATGACTCAAATCAATGGCTGCAGCATATCCCGGCTTTGGCTTAAAGGGCTTAGGACCAGAAAGAGGAAGAGTACCCAAGCGTTCTAGATACTTATTTCCTTAAATAAGATAGGAAATTATTCCCCACCTCTACCCTATCTTCTAGTCCTGGACTCTCAAAAGAAAGGAGGGGGTTCTGGGAGAAAAACAGGAGGGGTCTGGATAAAAACCACAGCTTGAAGCTGGGAATGCTGTATTCCTTAAGACAGGAAGAGGAATGTGGACATCCAGGCAAGGTCTGGAACGTTGGCTGATTGTGCCCTGAAAGGTGAACAGATATTTCATGAGGAGAGTACAACCTAGAGACTAAAACACTTTTAGGTACCGGAGAAAACGAAGAGTTGGTGGGATAGCTACAGGATAACTTATATTCCAGATCTGACATGTGCAGCACTATCGTGGAAGATGATCAAAAACAGGACCCAATTCTGAGACAGGAGAAAGGGGCCTCCCCAAATTTATAGTTCTAGAAGCAATGTAAACATTCCTTGACCCACACCAAAGTTTGCTGAGTCATGAATATTAAATTAGCAGCAAGGTCAGAATGGATAAGTATCTATATGGCACTGAAAGTTGAAGAAAGATTAGTCTGAATTTAGGAATTTATTGTTGTTTTTAACTGACCCATGAGGCAGAAAATGCTAACATGGCCAGAACACAAAATCCACATCACCTGGCTTTCAGCTCAACTCCAAACTGATTCAAAGCATCCTGTCCCTAATTCACCCAAGTCTATCATTGTCATAGCCCACGGGGGAAAGGGAAAGATTGAGAGATTTTCTGTTAGACACTTGTATGTGTAAAGAGAAATGTGTCCCCAGTCTCACACAGTTCATCTGAACTGGATGCCAATCTTTCCCAGCAATGCTTGGTGCCTATGCTTCCTAGAAAAAAGCAAGTATCATTATCTCAATTTTAGAGTCATTTTTCTTCAAAACCAGAATTCGGGGTGGGAGAGACCCAAATGAAGGACAAGATACTGGGGAAAATGGGGCTAAAATCTTACAAGGAAGGGTATTTCAACAAAGGTACGCAAATTTGAAGAAAAGGGATACAAGAGACAAGCATACTCTATCAGAATCAGAAAGGAATTAGAGACTTCTGCCAAAGAAAACAGAAACACTATGGAGGCAGGCTAGAAGAAAAAGTCTTGAGTTTTTTTGAGAAAAGTATGCAGAAAAAAACGACAGAAGGGGTCAGTTGGGAACTTCCTTCAGACATGGAATAGGTGGTTCCCGGGGGATACACAAGTTTTAGGATAAAAAACCAAAGACTAAGGCTGACAGGATAATCTAAAATAAAGAGATAAGTGTTGCCACAGGCTCTGAATAGAATGAAATTTGGTGAGGGAAGCCAGGCAGAAATCGATAAGCATTTAGGGTGGGTAAAAAAATCACTACACTTAACTTATCAACTGAAGCCAGGGCAGAAACCTTCCACTCTAAGGGCAAAGACAAGACCCTTACAGTTACAGGACTTCAGTTCCAGTTTCTAGGATAGAGTTGGAGAAAGTCATTTCCAAGGGCACGAAGATGCAGAGGTCTTTTACAGGAGGAAAGGCCTGAAAGAAAAAGAGAGGGGACTCTCCTCCTCCCATGTGATAAGAAGATATCCCTGCTCTTGCTCCTCAGGGTAAAATGAAAGAAGACAGGAATGAGAAAAGTCTCTGGGACAATTCCAGGCATAAAATCTAAAGAGGCTCAAAAATAACAGTTACACAAAGAAAAATTCCTGAGAGGCAAGAAGGGGTCTCCCTCTGGCTTAATCCAAAGGGGAAAACAATATCCTAGAAAATGGTTTCAGAATAAAAATGGTGGTAGCAAAAGGAGTTCTAAGGAACCACATCCTGGGCAAGGCAAAAGTGGATGTAAACAAGGACCCTTTAAAGATAAACCCCCTTCTTAAAAAAAAAAAAAAAAAAAGCTATCAGATTCCCAAATTGAGAGAGTTGACCAGAAGTCTTCTCCAAGTGGCAATCCCTCAGAAGATCTTTTCATGTGATTAGGAAGGTGAAGCTCACCCTGCTCCAGAGGAAGAACCTATAGGAATGATCTAAAGATAGCTGAAGTCAAAGTGAGATACAAAAAAGAAATGCACCCTCCTGGAATGGCAGACCAGCCAGCCTTGGGATAAAGGGCTGGGGTGAGAGACTTAGGGGAAAGATGCCACCTTATGGCTAGGAGGCAACTTGACTGGTACAACAACCCAGAGTTGCTGAGGTCAACGACAGCAAATGTCATCAATGGATTTTGACCGTTTCTCCTTGGGTTGGGAGCAGAAATACAGCAGGAAAGTGGGGTGAGTCCTGCAGAGCCAGGAGGCAGAGGCCTCTCGGAGGAAGATAAAAGGATCTAATATGGGACGGCCTTCCCAAGAGGGTAATAGGGAAGAATAAAGAGAATTCTCAATGTGCTTGGACCGTGCGGGGTGGGGGGATGTGATGAAGGTTTAAGGTATGTCTTCTACACTAGGGAAACAAGAAAAGTCAACGACAAGCTGGGGAAATGGGGTCTCCTGGTGGTGGTGGGGGTGGGGGGAACGACCGGGTGCCGATCCGAGCACAATAATGCCCCGATGTTCATTCTCTCCCAGACGGAGTGGGGGTTGGGGAGTGGGGGTGGCTAAGAGCAAGTGTAATTAATAGAGGGAGCGAAAATCGGAGGAAAGGGGGCTCCCTTGCAGAGGTCCCCCCAGGAGGGCTGCGGACGGGAACGTGGGTCCGGGGCTCGCGGGGTCAGGACTTGGCTCCCGAAACGCGATCCCGCCCCATCGGCCCCCGCCCCGGCGAGGGGAGGGGGCCGCACACGGTGTCCCCGGCCGGCGCGCCGCCTCACCTTGTAGAAGGCCCCGTTGGAGCCGCGCACCTCGACGGGCAGTCCCGGCTCCACGTCCCCCCCGGAGGCCAGGCCGCCCATGGCGCCGCCGCCGCCGCCTCCGACTGCCCCAGCGGCGGCTGCAGCGGCGGTCTGAGTCCGGGCCGGGCCAGGCCCCCGGCGTCTCCCCGGGGGAGGAGCCGGAGGGGGAGCCGCCGGGGGCGGGAGCCGGGCCGGCCCCACGGCGGCCCTGCCACAGCCAACGAGCAGGGGGCCGGGGCCGGGCCGCTCCCCGTCCGCCGCCGCCGCCTTGGTCTCCGCCACCGTGAGGGAAACGGCCGCCGCCGCCGCCGCCGCCGCCGCTGCCTTCGTCACCTCAGCTTCCGCCTGCCGCCGCCCCCGCTGCTGCCTCAGTCCCGGGACCCGCTGCTGCCGCTGCCGCTCCACGGCCTCCACCTCCCCCTGCTGCCGCCGCCTACTGCGCAGGCGCGCCGGGCACCCGCCCGCCGCGCGCGGGGCCCCGAGGGCCACGGCGCAGGCGTCAAGGCTGGCGACCCAGCTCGCGCTCGCCAGCGCCTCAGGGCTTCCACACTCCCCTTTGCTCTTTCGCGCCCCCTGCTGGTCCCTCGCTTGCGCTTGCGCAGAACCAGACGGCTTCCTTTCTTCACCATCCGCACCCCCCCCCCGCCCACATCTCTTCCTTTCCCCGCCCCACAACACTGAGCGTGAACCAATCGTGCGGAGGGAGGGGCCGAGCCCACTCGCTCGGATTGGGTTTCTGCGGCTCCGGGTCAGGCCACACCCACTCCCCCGCCGGGAGCACCCCCGGGCTGGGGCGAGCTGGGGACGGGCATGCGCCTGGATGACTGCTTGGTCACTTTCCCCACCTTTGTCTTTCTTGGTGCGCACGCTCCAAAGGAAAAAAAAAAAAAAAAAAAAAAAAAAAAAGCAGCCTGGTGCTCTTGCGCCGGGCTTAATCGTCCGCACGCACGTATAGACTCTTAGGAGCATCTGTAACTCTAGCTGGAGACTTAGGGACCGCGTTCTTGCCTCGAGAAGATGCCGATCGTGCATACAATGAAACGTTAAAGGATGATTTCAAGGCGGTACCAAAAAAGCAAAGACGACTTAGATTAGCTACTGGATTTGGTATCCAAATACTGAGGATATTCACAATAGGGAAAAAAATGGAGTGGAGTAAGAAGGGGTCATAGAGGGAAAAGTTTAGATTCCTGAACTAAGGAAATTTAGCTGTAGGGCCACCTGGGTTGCTCAGTGGTTGAGCGTCTGCCTTCGGCTCAGGGCGTGATCCAGTGGTCCCAGGATCGAGTCCGCATCGGGCTCCCTGCAGGGAGCCTGCTTCCCCCTCTGCCTGTTTCTCTGCCTCTCTCTGTGTGTCTCTTATGAATAAATAAAATCTTAAAAAAAAAAAAGAAATTTAGTTGTAGAAATGGATATAAAGTAGCACAGAAATTAGAATCATGTGTTGTGCATTTAATCATTCAGCGAAGTATTTGTTTCGCCCTCACGGTGTTCCAGTAGCTGTGCTAAGAACTAGGGGTACAAAGACAAGATATAGTCCCCAAAAGAACGTTTGTAATATACCGGGAAGGGAAGGATAAACAAGTTTAAACCAATCCGTAAGTGCATAAGGATTGACCAAGGACGTGATAGAGACCAGCACTAGGTTTAGAGGGAATTCCAAGGGTCTTCAGAGTGACCAGAAGAAGACAGAAGAAGTAACCTGAATGGAGATATGAGGCCTGAGTGTTTGTTTGCTAGAGGGAAAGCACAGTAAGAGTAGTCTGGAGCTATCAGAATATGGCTGGTGATGCAGAGGAGCAGAAAGAGCCTGTCCTTTAGGGAACCACAACTAGTTCAAATAGTTAGGTCTGAAGCAGGGAGCTGCAGGAAGATGGTCTGTGAGGCACTTGTAAATCAGATTAAAGAGAAAGGCTTTTTGCTTTATGAATACTGAAGAACCACAGAAAGATTTTAAGCAGTTGTGTAATGTGGCAAGAATTGCATGCTTCAACTGTGGAGAATGGATTGAAGAGTAAGGGTGGTCCCAAGGTTCCAAGGTGTGAGACTGGTGAGTAACTATTGCAGGTAAGTAAGAAAGATGCTGAGGACAACATGGATTGTCCTTGGATTCGGGCTGTGGACAACAGAGGTACCAGTTGATTGGTGCCTGTTAAATTTACAATAGAATCAATAAAAATTAGTGAAGAGGGTGGTGAGAGGTGGGCTCAGGAGCCAGTAAAGAAGTGGGAGGATTCCCAGACAACTCTCAGATTTGTACTTAGCATCTCCGAGTGAATGATGCTGCCAATCATGGAAGAAAGAATTCAGGAGACAAAATTTTGGATGACACGTTGATGACTTTGAGTTTGGTTTTGCTCTTTAAGGGTCCACCATACAGGTAGACATCCCTTGTCTTCAATAAACTTCTCCTTCGACTTAAATATAGGTTTTTGTTTTGTTTTGTTTTTTTAGATTTTACTTATTTATTCATGAGAGACACAGAGAAAGGGGCAGAGGGAGAAGCAGGCTCCCTGTGGGGAGCCCAATGCAGGACTCGATCCCAGGACCCCAGGATCATGCCCTGAGCCAAAGGCAGACACTCAACCACTGACCACCCAGATGCCCCTAAATATAATTTCTTTAGCCTTCCACTATGCCTTTACCAGGTCAGGCCTTCCACCTCACACCACCAAAGCATCCTATACTTCTTTGTGGGACTCATCATGGTACTATTAATAATTTGTTCAACGTCTGTCTTCTGCCATCTGTGAGGTCAGAGACTGGGTTCCATGCCTGTTTGTGCCCCCCACTGTATACCCAGTATCTAGCACAGTTCCCTGAACGGCAAATATCAACTGAAATGAAAGGATCAATGTTCTGCAGGTCCAGGGACACACAGGTACGTGGTCCAGGATAGGTCTTGGCTAGAGAGGCAGACGTAGGAATCATCAGTATATTAGTCATAGCTAAAGATACAAGACAAAAATAAATCTCTAAAGAGAAGTGTCAACTGAGAAATGAGTTGGTCCATGATGAAACTCTCAACTACAGCAGTATTTAAAGGGCTGGCAAAAGAAGAGGCGCCTTCAGAGGCACTTGGATGGCTCAGTTGGATAAGCCTCCAACTCTTGATTTCTGCAGGTGTCGTGGTCTCAGTGGTCAACTCTGGGATTGAGCCCCACATAGGGCTTTGTGCTCAGCTGGGAGCCTCCTTCTCCTTCTCCCTCTGCCCTTCCCCCTTGTATTCCTCCCCCCCTTTTTAAAAGATTTTATCTATTTATTCATGAGAGACACAGAGAAAGAGAGAGAGAGAGGCAGAGACACAGGCAGAGGGAGAAGCAGGCCCCATACAGGGAGCCCAATGTGGGATTCCATCCCGGGATTCCAGGATCATCCCCTGGGCCAAAGGCAGGCACTAAACTGCTGAGCCATGCAGGCGTCCCTGCCCTTCCCCCTTCTCATACTCTCTCTCAAATAAATAAATAAAATCTCTTTTAAAATTAAAAAAAGAAAAAATAAATAAAATTTAAAAAAGAGGGCAGTCCTGTTGGCGCAATGGTTTAGCGCCGCTTGCAGCCCAGGGCGTGATCTTGGAGACCCTGGATCGAGTCCCACGTCGGGCTCTCTGCGTGGAGCCTGCTTCACCCTCTGCCTGTGTCTCTGCCTCTCTCTCTCTCTGTCTCTATGAATAAATAAATATTTTTAAAAAATTAAAATAGAGAGAGAGAAGAGGTGCCTTCAAGAGTATCCGAGCATTGGTAAGTAGGGTGGCAGAGACAGTAGAGAGACAGTAAAGAACAGCAGCGATTCTGACAAGGAGAGAGAGAGAGAGTTTAAATGGAGCAGATGATCATGACAGTGGCTGTCAGACCGAACATTTAGGGTTTGGGCTCTTTTTTTTTTTTTTTTAAAGATTTTATTTATTTATTCATGAGAGACAGAGAGAGAGAGAGAGAGAGAGAGAGAGAGAGAGAGGCAGAGACACAGGCAGAGGGAGAAACAGGCTCCATGCAGGGAGCCTGATGTGCGACTCAATCCTGGGTCTCTAGGATCAGGCCCTGAGCCAAAGGCGGTGCTAAACCAGAGCCATCTGGGCTGCCCTGGGTTTGGGCTCTTAAGCAATAGCAGTGACTGAAGTTTGTTTTAGAAATGGTACCATCGCAAACTTCCAAGCCTCTGACACCAACCATCCTCTCGGGTTTAACTTTTCTTTATCTGCTGTAGTCATTGTTTATTCAGACAAAAGATCGGAGTAGGAAGAGAGGGAACAGCATTTCAGATGGGGAATGGCATGTGCAGAAGGCCCAAAGGGGAGAGTACAGTGAGGTACTGGAAAGAGTCTAACATGGTTAGAACCAACTGGACAGGAAACACAAGGCTGGAAGCGTTGGGCCAGAGCTTGGAGGAAGTGGAACAAATTTAGAAGTTTGGACTTTCTGCTGAGAGCAGTGGGAGCCATTACAGGATTTTCAGCCAACGTGCCTTTTAGCAAGATTACTCTGGCCAGACTATGAAGGATGTGTCAACAGAAAAAGCCCAGCTTGTCTTTGGACTTCTAAATACACCGAGATTAAGAGAAGCTAGAAAGATGAATAGGTTGATAGAAGAATGTTGGATAGATACTGAAAATGGGGACAACATGAAAATTTACATACTGAATGTTGACACTTGCCCCTGACCTCTTCTTCACCCCACTCTAAGAATACATATGGCCAATCTTTTACCCTCCAAGTAGGAGTGGGGAAGAATTTTCTGAGAAATCTGATCAGATGAGAAAAAAAGACCTAAAGATACTGGCATTAGGGATTCCTCAAGGAAATGGCCTAGTGGATTGCCCCTTAGTAAAGTCCACATTTAACAGGCCTAGGGAGGGACCTGCCACATAAACACACACTCACACAGTTTTCAATTGTACCTTAGTGTGCCAATCTTAAATATGAGCACACAACTGAGGACTACCTGGTGTTTGAGGAAAGCCTCTAAAATGAAAGAGCTGCACCCCCTACCTGCAAAAAAACAAAAATAAAAAAATTGAGAAGGAAAAAAATAGTTTAGAAGAAATAAAGACTATGCAAGGAGAAAAAAAAATTTAAACTATCAGGGGTGGGGTGCCTGGGTGGCTTAGTTGGTTAAGCATCCAACTCTTGATTTTGGCTGAGGTCCTGAGATTGAGCCCTGTGTCAGGCTGCACACTCAAGAGAGGGTCAGCTTGTGATTCTCTCTCCCTCTGCCCTTCCCCCCACTCCTGTGCATGAGTGCTCTCTCTCTCTCACAAATAAATAAATAAATAAATAATCAAAATCTTTAAAAATATATTTAGGGATGCCTGAGTGGCTCAGTGGTTGAGCCACCCAAGTGCACCTCCCTTTTTTTTTTTAAGATTTTATTTATTTTTTAAAGTAATCTCTATGCCCACTGTGGGGCTGAAACAACCCCAAGATCAGGAGTTGTATGCTGAGCCACTTGGGTGGCTCAGTGGTTGAGCATCTGCCTTTGACTCAGGGCGTGATCCCGTGGTCCCAGGACTGAGTCCGCATCAGGCTCCCCGCAGGGAGCCTGTTTCTCCCTCTGCCTATGTCTCTGCCTCTCTCTCTGTGTCTCTCATGAATAAAGAAATAAAACCTTAAGAAAAAAAGTTGTATGCTCCACCTACTGAGCCAGCCCTTTGCCCCTCTATGCTCCCTTTATTTATTTATTTTTTTAATATTTTATTTGAGAGAGAGAGAAAAAAAGAGAGAGCCCAAGCATGCGCAAATGGGGGAGGGGCAGAGGGGGAGAGAGAGAATCTCAAGCTGATTCCTTGCTGGGTGTGGAGCCTGATCATGACGTAGACAGGATCTCAGGACCTGAGATCATGACCTTAGCGGAAACCAAGAGTCTTACGCTTAAACGACTGAGCCCCCCAGGCACCCCTTTATGTTCTGTTTAAAAAGCCCTCCCCCTCAGTGCCCTCCAGTTTGTTCACTGCTGCTGTGGCCAGAACCCAGGCCCTTACACCTCATACCACTGATCAGGCTCCACATCTAACAGAATCAACTCCTGGGAGGCTAATGAGGTGATGAGTGGGCAGGAGCCCAAGGCCAGCCTGTGGCTGTAGAACAGAGTGGTGCTAGATTGCAGACATCCTGTGAAAACCGGCCAAGTCTGGGGCCAAGGCAAGAGAATAATGTGAAAATCATAAACTCTGAAATGCAAAGGCAAAATGAGATGGGGCAAGATAAATTTTGGCAGTATTGTTTCCTAGTTCATGCCCTTTTCTTCTGGATTAAGTATTAAAGTTTATGCTTTTTTTTTTTTGAAGTGATACATGAGAATGGCACAAAATTCAGGAAATTCAAAGTGGCAAGTGGAAAAAGCTATCCCCTGGCCACTCAGGTCCTCTCCTCAGAGGCGACTGCATTCTCTGTGCTTGTTTGTGCATCTTTCCAGAAATAATGCATTCTAATGATATTTAAGGTTTAAAAAAAGCCCCATCACTAGATAAGTTGGTCATCCTTGAAAGATATAAATCCTGGGGTGAAAGATTCAGATGCAATGAAACGCCGGGACACCTGCACCCCGATGTTTCTAGCAGCAATGTCCACAATAGCCAAACTGTGGAAGGAGCCTCGGTGTCCATCGAAAGATGAATGGATAAAGAAGATGTGGTCTATGTATACAATGGAATATTCCTCAGCCATTAGAAACGACAAATACCCACCATTTGCTTCAACGTGGATGGAACTGGAGGGTATAATGCTGAGTGAAGTAAGTCAATCGGAGAAGGACAAACAGTGTATGTTCTCATTCATTTGGGGAATATGAATAATAGTGAAAGGGAATATAAGGGAAGGGAGAAGAAATGTGTGGGAAATATCAGAAAGGGAGACAGAACATAAAGACTCCTAACTCTGGGAAATGAACTAGGGGTGGTGGAAGGGGAGGAGGGCAGGGGGTGGGGGTGAATGGGTGACGGGCACTGAAGGAGACACTTGATGGGATGAGCACTGGGTGTTATTCTGTATGTTGGTAAATCGAACACCAATAAAAATTAATTTATTATAAATAAATAAATAAATAAATAAATAAATAAATAAATAAATAAATCCTGGGGTGCCTGGGAGGCTCAACTGGTAAAACCTCCGACTCTTGATTTTGGCTCAGGTCATGATCTCAGGGTCCTGGGATTGAGCCTGGAGTCAGGGTCCCTGCTCAGCAGAGTCTGCTTGAGGATTCTCTTCCTCCCTCTCCCTCTCTGTCCCTCCCCCAGCTCATGTGCACTTGTGCTCTCTGTCTCAAATAAATAAGTAAATCCTTAAATATATATATATATATTTTATATTAGATTTAATTATATATAATTTATATGCATTGCATTTATTTGTATATTATTTATACATTAATTATATATGCGTCTGTATATATATATATATATATATATATATATATATATATATATATATAAATCCCTGTCAGATTGAGATAAGCCAAGGATAAGAGTACTGGATTTTTCTGGCTCCCATTTATAGGAGGGGTTGACCACCTTCATTATCTCTTAAGATTGTCCTAAAGGTCCATTTGCTCTAAATTGGTTTTAAGGGCCCCAAATTGGCACCATTCAGGAAGAATCAAGGCCCTGATGTGTTCTGTTTGGCTACATCCTTTTTTTAAATTTGAATTTTATGATGAATCTTCAGTTCTCTACATTTCCATAGAAGTCTAGAGATCCTGTTTCTTACAATTTACCCATTTATGTTACCTACCTGCCCCCTTTCACTGTCTAAATTATGACCACTTAACCAATGGTTCATTAACAAAAGGAATATAATATGCCACCATCAAAAGTGATGACAGATGTGGACATCTGGTTGGCTTTGTGGTTGAGAGTCTGCCTTTGGCTCAGGTCAGGATCCCAGGGTCCTGGTTGAGTCCCACCTCGGGCTCCCCACAGGGAGCCTGCTTCTCCCTCTGCCTGTGTCTCTGCCTCTCTCTCTGGTCTCTCATGAATAAATAAATAAAAATCTTTTTAAAAAGTGATGACAGGTGTATGTTTATTAGATGGAAAATAGATGTTTCTGATATATTAGGAAGTATATGATTCCTGGGTGCCTGGGCCGCTCAGTCAGTAGAGCATGTGACTTCTGATCTCAGGGTCGTGAATTTGAACCCCACATTTTGTGTAGAGCTCACTAAAAAAAAAAGAAAAAAATTATATGATCCCATCTCTATTCACTTAACTCATTATGTGTATATATGGACACTGAAAAATATAAAGAATTGATCGATACCAAAGGGTTAATAATAGTTATGCAAGTAAGGCTATGGGTTCTATTTTTATTTCATATGGTCATTCCAATTTTCGTGCAGCCAATCCACATTACCAGTGTAATAAAATGCTGTGAAAGTAGGACATGAGCTTGTTTCCTTCCTTGTCTCCATGGGTGCTAAAGGTTTGTTTTGGTTTTGCTGAACTGGAAAATAAGGACTTTGTGACTTTTGAAAAAGAAAAAGCATTAGCAAGCTGATTTTTTTTCCCCCAAAGTTGAGTTAAATGGCCCTTCCCAGCACCCCCGAAACACCACCAGCAGGTGGCAGCCCGCTCCATCTGTTGAGTCAGCCGCCAGCCTCAACTACATGGCCTACACCTGAAGTCCACACACCCCAGACACCCTTTGTCTGGGTCCCAAATGGGACCAATGGGCCTGATGTGCCTAGCTGGCAGCTTGTTCTTCTTTTCTCTATATTCCACAGGCCAGAGCCAAAAGTCTGGGCCGCTGAGAGTGAAAGTCACCTCGGGCTCACCTTTACCCCCAGCAGTGGCATCCAGCCATCAGGAGACCAGACCAAGGTGCTCGGGAAGGACCCCAGAACGGCTGAAGCTTATGGAATCACCCAGGGCTCTGCCAGCACCATGCTTATAGTAATTCTCATTTATTTTTCACCCTCAACAAGGAGGTGGAAAGGCCTCTCCCCCGATTCTGCACACCCAACCTCCCGTTCCTCAGGGAGATCTCTGCCAGAGGACACAAGTCTCTGAGTGCTTGAGCTGGTGGGGAAGGAGGAGATCAACGAAGAGTGATTACCCCCAAGGCATGGTGTCACTTTCCTGCCAGCTCCCTCATCACCTCTCCTTCGAAGCGAAAGGAGTGCCAGCCCTCAGTTTCCGTCAGATCCTGGGCTCCTAGGGCCTTGTACAAATCCATGGCTGATTTGTTCCAGTCCAGCACGGCGAGGCGGAACTGGGAGCAGCCCTTGTTCAGGGCCACCTGTGGGAGAAGACATCACTTACTTTTCCTTTCAAAAAGGAAAAGGTGGGACACCTCGGTGGCTCAGAGGTTGCACGTCTGTCTTTGGCTCAGGTCCTGGGATCCAGTCCCACATTGGGCTTCCTGCATGGAGCCTGCTTCTCCCTCTGCTTACATGTCTGCCTCTCTCTCTCTCTCTCTCTCTGTATCTCTCATGAATAAATAAATCAAAATCTTTACTAAAGAAAAGAAAAAGAAAAAGAAAGCCTTTTCCTTTTTTTTTTTTTTTTTAGGAAAAGGCTTTCTGACCGTCCACCTGACCCCTGTGCCTCCCACACCCGCCTGCTTTTCAAGGGCCTCACCTGAGCCACCTTTTTGATTATTTGGGAGCCAATCCCTTGACCTGTTGTGGGAGAAAAAGCGGAAAAAAAGGGAAAGGGGGTTGTTTCAGTTGAAGGGAATCAGAAGAGGCCTGAGATCAGGGAGCAGAGATGGGGTTGGCCCCAGCCTCCGCCTCCTACCCCGATATTCGGGCATCACGTAGATGTCTTCCAGATAAACGTTGCGCCCCTTCCACGTGCTATAGATGAAGTAGTACAGCCCATAGCCCACCACACAGGGCCCTGAGAGGAACAGAGAAGAGGGCTCAGGGACTGGGCACCTGGCAGGACAGGACAGGGGACCTCGGAGGTCCGGCTCTTCTTACCCTGCGGCTCCCCGAGGGCGGGGAGAAGCTCCGCCACCAAACAGTGATAGAAAGGTTTCTCTCCGAAGCCATCTGCTCTCAGGGCTGCAGGGAGGGAGGGGCGGCAAAGAGACCGAGAGAGAACCTGGCCTGGAGAACCCATCCCTCCCCCCATCCGTCCTCTCTCCCCAGCCCGGGCCTGCACGCGGGTGTCGGGGTCCCTACCTTCCTCGCTGATCTTCACCTGGTCCGAGAGTTTCTCGTACTCGGCCAGTTCCTGCGGCGGTGACAAGACGGACGCCGGATCAGGGCTGGGGGGCCCCTCCCGCGGCTACCCCGCCTCTCCACCACGCACCCCTGCCCCGGGGTCGTTCCCCCCCCACCCCGTTCCTGGGCCGCAGCCGTCACCCGAATCAGTCTCAGTATGTGTCCGCAGTCTCCCTCCTTGGCCTCTCGGATCCGCACGGAAGCCATCTGGACCCCCGCCATCGTCTGGGGCTGAAGTCCGCGACTCTCCCTAGAGTCCTGCAGGCAGGGGGAGCACGGGACCCCGGACCGCCCGGGAGTGAGGGTGGGGGGGCGCCGCCAGCTGGGGCCGGGGGAGCGATGGGCGCGAGGGGCGGGGGGGTCCTCTCGACGCCGCACCTCTGCACCCGCCGGAGGCCTGCAGAGTGCTCCGCCCAGGGGTGGGGTGGGGGGAGGGGCCCTCTCCGCGCCGCACCCCTACCTCGGCGGGACGCGCCCCACCAGCCAATCAGCTGGCACAGCAGGCCCGCCCGGAGGCCCTGGCCCTGCCCCCCACCGCCGGCCCCCGTGACTGGGCCCCAGGGCAGGGGTCAAGGCTGGACTGGCCGCTAGCTTGCTGTTGTCGCCTGGGTGTCCCAGCCTCCGTGGGTGAAACCCCGCAGTTCAAAAGTCACCTCCCCCGGACTTCCCTAAGTGAAATGTGCAGTGATTCCCGGCTGTACCCTTCACTCTCACTCCCTCACTGGAGGCCAAGTCCCCCCAGCTCCGAGACGTGTTTTGTAGAGGAGATCTTGAGTGACTCCAGGTGTTTTCTCTTCGGTGCACTGGGATTTCAAAACGGGTCAGTGAGAGGGTGATGAATTTCTATTGGTAGATGCTGAAACTTCCAAGTAAATAGGGAAGAGGAGATAATTAGGAGTGGGGGCCGGGCCTCCTCTTAGTAGTCACTAAATCATTCTCAGGGCCAGAGCCTTCCTCTAAGGCTAGCCTCACAGCCCTAGGAAAATCCTGAGGGAGGAGCTCAGAGCAGACAACAAGCACTGCATTATCTCAATGAATCCTGGTTACAGTAATCCCATAAAGTAGGTCCTATTTTCACATTTGATGTATAAGGACAATAAAGCACCATTGGAGAGTGATGTCCCCAGACTCACCCAGCTAGATTTTGGGTATTCCACGTGTCAGCTGTAGTTGGCACAGAGCATGCTTCTTGGGGTGCAGAGCAGGACTCTTTCTAGACATCAGGCCCGTAGAGGCATCTCCTCAGCTGGGCAGAAGGTTCCAGGTCCCAGGCCAGGCTCTAAGGAGGAGTGGGGAAGTATCCTATCCTAGCTCATAAACCTTCCCAGCAGGGGGAGTGTAGTGGAGGAATACTGTCCCTCCCCCAAGTTGTCCTGAGAGGGGTCAGAGGGGCCAGAGGGTCAGTGCCCCGTCTCTTGCCCCCCTTCTTCCCCCCAGGGCAACCTTTAACCCAACACCAACTACAGAAAGGCTTCCTGCCCCCACACATTATCCCCAGAGTTCTCTGAGCCACAGAAAGGACTGCTGACCATGGACTGCAGAGGCCCGCTGGCCACATTGCCTGGGTGGCTGTTGCTACTGCTGCTGCTGCTTCCACCTCCCGGCCACCAGGGACTGGCCCTGAGACAGGGTCTCTCCACTCAGGTGCAGGACTGTTGGGATGGGTGCTTAGCCCATGTGTGTGTTTAAATGAGCTACACTCTGGCTCTGCTCCTGCCTTCCCTTCCTCGCCTCCCCTCCCCCATGCTGTGGCAGTGTCCTCATGTCCTCCTGTCCTCGGTCTACCTTGTTTGTTTTCTTTCTCTGATAGAGGATACAGGACCTCCCTTCTGTGCACCTCAGCAACGGCTCAGGAGGAGAGCCTGTCACTGTCATGACCTTCAACTTTACCAAGATCAAGAAGTATGAGGTTGACCTAGCCCCCTTGACTGAGTCCCCTGACCCTACCTTCTCTCCTGTGGATCTTCTCTTTTTCCTGTCTCCATTCCTGACCTTTAGTCTCCCCCACCCCACTTTTACCCCCAGAGGACATGCCTCATACACAGTCTGTCCTTCTCTGTCCTCCTAGAAGCTCTTCCTCCTTTGAGCTTCGAACCTGGGATCCAGAGGGAGTGATTTTTTATGGCGATACCAACTCAAAGGATGACTGGTTTGTGCTAGGACTTCGAGATGGCAGGCCTGAGATCCAAATGCACAATCACTTGGCCCAGCTTACCGTGGGTGCTGGGCCTCGGCTAGATGATGGCACGTGGCATCAGGTAAGCTAGATCTGGTCCTGAGGGGCGGGGTGTTCTGAGCTGGTCCGTGGAAAGGGAACAGAAATGGGTTTTCGGGCATCCCTGTCCTATTGTCATCTTATTCAATCCACACAAAACCCCCACTATGGGGGGAGTTGCTATGCTCATCTCCAGCTTTCTGGAGGGGAGCTCTGAGGCTCAAAGACTGAGTGAGCCAAGGATGCTTGCTGACTCCACAAGTCCATGTTCTTTCTGCTATACATGACTGCTTCTGAATAGAGTGGTGGAGGCAGACCCAGGGGCCCCTGATTCAGCTCTGCTCCTCCCTGCAGGTGGAAGTGAAGATCCTTGAGGATTCACTGCTATTGACTGTGGATGGGGAGGAGGTGCTGCGCCTGAGACAGGTCTCTGGGCCTCCAGCCACCAACACACCCCAGCCCATCATCAGAATTGCACTGGGGGGACTGCTGTTTCCCATCTCCAACCTCCGTTTGCCGGTAACTAGGACAACAGGGCTAGAGATCACAGACCAGAGCTGTTAAAGTGTGGCTGGCTAGGTGACCATGGGACTCTAAGGCCACACTTAAAAAATATATATTTTATTTATTTATTCATGAGAGACACACACACACACACAGAGAGAAGCAGAGACACAGGCAGAGGGAGAAGTAGGCTCCGTGCAGGGAGCCCGACATGGTACTCGATCCCAGGTCTCCAGGATCACGCTGAAGGCAGAAGCTAAACCGCTGAGCCACCTGGGCTGTCTCACTCCCTTTTTTATTTTTTTATTTTTATTTTTATTTTTTTAAGATTTTATTTATTTATTCATGAGAGACAAACAGAGAGAGAGAGAGGCAGAGACATAAGCAGAGGGAGAAGCAGGCTCCATGCAGGGAGCCTCACGTGGGACTCGATCCTGGGTCTCCAGGATCATGCCCTGGGCTGAAGGTGGCACTAAACCGCTGAGCCACCAGGGCTGCCCCCACCCCCTTTTTAATTTTTTAAATTTTTATTTTTTCCCCACCCCCCTTTTTAAAGAAAGATAAGGCCACACTTTTATTTTTTTTAATTTTTTTAATTTTTATTTATTTTATGATAGTCACACACAGAGAGAGAAAGAGGCAGAGACACAGGCAGAGGGAGAAGCAGGCTCCAAGCACCGGGAGCCCGATGTGGGATTCAATCTGGGGTCTCCAGGATCGCGCCCTGGGCCAAAGGCAGGCGCCAAACCGCTGCGCCACCCAGGGATCCCAAGGCCACACTTTTAAAGAGAGCCAAGGGCATGAGAGTTGGGTGGGAGAGGCCAAATGCTTGGAGGAGAATAAAATGAGGGTGGAGAGGCACTCCCATGTCTTGATCACGACACCCCCGCATCCTCCTTTCTGTCCACCTGCTCCAGCTGGTCCCTGCCCTGGATGGCTGTGTGCGCCAGGGTAATTGGCTGGACCCACAGGCCCAGACCTCAGAGTCTACCCCTGCTAGTAGCCTCAGAAGCTGTGCTGTCCAGTCCCAACCTGGGACATTCTTCCCTCCAGGAACTCGTGCAGAATTCAGTCTCCAAGGTAAAAGGCTGTTTTTTCCTCTATGGTCAGTTCTGTGTCTGCCTTCCCCTGTCTCCCTCCATCACTAGCCACCTCCCTCCATGAGTCCCCAGCCTTGAGTCCTCAGGTGGATCACTTCTTCCCCCGCCCCCAGACATTCCCCAGCCTCACGCAGAGCCCTGGGCCTTCTCTCTGGACTTGGGACTCCAGCTGGCAGCAGGTTCCGGCCACCTCCTTGCCCTGGGGACCCCAGAAAACCCTTCCTGGCTCAGCCTCTACCTCCAAGACCAAGTAAGAGAGGGTGCTGCCTGTATTCAGTGGAGCCTGGGGGCAGACAGGGTTGGGGTTGGGTGAAGGGGGACTCCAAACTGTTAATGTGAGGAAAGCTAAAGACACATCTTGAAGCTGCTCACAGTAAGCACATGGCATTTTATTTATTTATTCATTAGATTTTTTTTTTAAAGATTTTATTTATTTATTCATGATAGACACACACAGAGAGAGAGAGAGAGAGAGACAGGCAGAAGAAGCAGGCTCCTTGCAGGGAGCCCGACATGGGACTCGATCCCTGGTCTCCAGGATTGCGCCCTGGACCAAAGGCAGGCACCAAACCACTGCGCCACCTAGGGATCCCCTATTCATTAGATTTTATGTTTAAGGAATCTCTATATCCAACGTGAGGCTTGAACTCACAATCCTGAAGTCAACAGTCACACACTGTAGGAAGTCAGACAGCCAGGCGCCCCTACAAATGGCTTTTGTTTAGATTGCATTTACAAGGCGGGGGGGGGGGGGTAGTGTGGTTTTATAGAGTATCAAGCAAGGAAAATTGAGGCAGCATTTAGGTGATAGGAATGGTCGGTAGATGAAAGGTATGGCCCAGAGGCCCCATTGCAGTGGCAAGGGGTGGGGTTACGAGGAGTTGATGCAGTTCCTTCTCTCTCCCCCTCACCCCCCCACTCACACCCCTGTCCCACACACTCTGCAGAAGATGGTGCTGTCCTCTGGGTTGGGGCTGGAGCTGGATCTGCCCTTGGTCTTGGGACTCCCTCTTCAGCTGAAGCTGGCTGTGTCCAGGGTGGTCTTGACCCAGGGTTATAAGAAGGAGATCCTTGCTCTGCCTGCTTTGCACCTTGGCTTCCTCCTCAACTTGTGGGCCCAGCCCCAGGGGCTCCTATTCCTGGGAGCTCTGCCAGGTAAGACGGTGCTGTTCATGTTCCTTAGCACACAGCTGGAAGTAGCCAGAGGGAGAGGAGAAGACAGGCAAGTGTGTGTTTTTAGGGGGAAGGAAACGTCTGGAAAGGAATAAGAAAGGCCACAAGAAGAGAGGGGATATAGAGGCAGTGGGAGGAAGCACTTTAAAAAACTTAAGTCAGAGAGCTGAGAAAATGGGGGGCTGTTTGGGGGTCTAAGCTGCCCTAATTACCCCTCCATGCGCCCTCCCTCTAGGAGAGGCTTCTTCTGCCTCCTTTTGCTTGGATGGCCTTTGGGCACAAGGCCAGAAGCTGGACATGGACCGGGCCCTTAGACGAAGTCAGGACATCTGGACTCACAGCTGTCCCCAGATCCCAAGCAATGGCACTGACACCATCCATTAAATCCCCACCTACGAATCCCCTTGAACATCGCTCATTCATTTATTCAACAAGTATTAGCTGTGCATCTGCAACTTTGTCGCTGTGCTGAGCAGTGGGTCCTATTGATGAGTAAAACCAACCGTGGTGCTCCCAGTCCCCTGGGGGAGGCAGTCATTCAGCAAAGACCAAGGCATAAGTGGATGATTGGAAAGTGATGAGCACCATAAAGGAAATCATCATGAAAGCTTGGGACCCTAACCTAGTCTGGGGGTTCAGGGCTAGGGAGGAAGCTGTGACTTCTCAGGCTGAGATTCCAGCAGCACCCACTCACCCCCCCCACACACACACACTTCAGTGCAGGTCACTTTCTGGGAACCAGGAGCCCACCCACTTCCCGGGCATTTCCTCCCTGTATAACTTCAGCCTTCTCCCAGCCCAGGGGTTCCTGAGGGGTCTGGAGGGAAGGAAAGCAGTGAAATTCTGTTGTCCCTTCGATGGGCCACTGCTGTGCAAGGAAGGGACAGCAGGGGGTGTGAGAGAGCCACTGAGAGAGAGGGCAGGGGTTCTGGGAAAGAGGGTGGGAGCAGCTGGGAGAAAAGAAAAAAGGAGTCCTAGCAGAGGAAGAAGCAGTCTGCATCTCTTCCAGTCTTGGTCTACTTGCAGCATTCCTAGATGAATTCATCTCTACTCCATTAAACAAAGAGCTGGTTTAGGCTGGTCCCAGCTGGAAGAAACAGAGTCAGGAATATCTCTGCCCTCAAAGAATATGGTAACTCAGCCCTCAGCCCCCCAGACCTCTGCAGAATCCCAGTGCCCCAGCCCCTACTTGGGGCACCCTCCTGTCTCAGCCCCTTGCTTCCTGGGAAAACTTCAGACCCTCTCTAGGGCTGTTAACCCACCCCCCATCTCCAAAACCCATAGGGATCCCCACCTCCTGGCTTCTTAAAATGATTTTTCTCCCAGTCACCCCCAGCAACAGGGTGAGTCACTCATTGGCCCTGCTGTCCCGTTCTGCAGGGATCAGCCAGGACCTAAATGACCCCTGGATGAGGAGGCTCCAGGAGAGGCTCTGGGGTGGAAGAAACAAAGCCTAGGCTTCTCCTTGGACCCTCCCAATCTTGAGGTTGCTGGTCTACCGATGCTTCCAGCAGGTGGAGTGTTGTGGAGAGTCCTCAGCATGGTCAGGAAGCCCAGATTCAACTCCCTGAGCAATGTTTGGGGTCTGCCTGGGCCATTGGATATGTCCATTCAGCGGGTATTTACTGAGCACCTACTGTGTGCCAGGCACTATTTTAGACACTGACAACACATGGATGAAAAAGACACAATCTCGGGATCCCTGGGTGGTGCAGCGGTTTGGCGCCTGCCTTTGGCCCAGGGCGCGATCCTGGAGTCCCGGGATCGAATCCCATGTCAGGCTCCGGTGCATGGAGCCTGCTTCTCCCTCTGCCTATGTCTCTGCCTCTCTCTCTCTCTCTCTCTGTGTGACTATCATAAATAAATAAAAAAAATGGCTTTAAAAAATTATAAAAAAAAAGACACAATCTCTGTTCTTCTTCTTTTTTTTTAATTTATTTATTTATTTGAGAGAGAGAGAGAAGGAGAGAGAGCACCAGGCAGGGAGGGCAGAGGGAGAGGGAGAAACTCCAGCAGATTCCATGCTCAGCACAGAGCCCCAGAAGGGGCTCTCAATCCCACAACCCTGAGATCACAGACCCAAGCCAAAACCAAGAATTGGAGGCTTAAACCAACTGTGCCACCCAGGTGCCCCCACCATCCCTGGTCCTATGGAGCTCCCAGCACGGGGGCAGGGCAGACAGGCCATAAACAAAAAAAGTAAGTAAGCAAGATCATTTCAGGTAGTGCTTGGTGCTCTAAAGGGAATAAGATCCTGTAACGTCACAGAGGACAGTAGTAGATGGGCAGCCTTGGCCAGGTGGTCAGGGATGGTCTCTCTATGGTGGTGTCACTTGAGCAAAGACCTGAATAATGAAAAGAAACCAGTCTCGTGGGCGCCTCAGGTGTGAGCCAACGGGGAGGGCTAAAGGACCCTAAAAACACTCGGGTTCCCATCGAGGGGTGGTTCTGAGCAGCAATGTCCTGAACTTTTGTCCTTGAGGATTCTCCCAGGGGCTGGCCCTTCCCTCCTCCCCACACCCCACCCTGTCCAGGGCACCACACTCCCAACCTCTTTCCCCAGTCTGCCCTAGATTTCAGGATTCCTGATTACCATCCAGAGCTGTCTACACTCTTTCATTAAGACTGACTTTGCTCTGACGCAGAGGCTGCCAGGCCCCCACCAAGGGCACCTCCAGTGCCTGCCCAGTGTCCCCTGGCTCTCCCACACCCCTACAAACCTTTCTGGAGTTTGGCAGCATAACCTGCAGCTTCCAGGCCTGATCTACCTACTCACTCCACCCTGCGTGCTCTCTCTTCCCTCCCTCCTTCCCCTTCTTCCTCCTTCTCCTTTCCCTGCTTTTAACCAGAGAGTATTGGCTGTTGACAGTATGCCAGGCATACTGTAGTATATACTGTATTGGGTAGTCCAGAGGGATTCCAAAGATGAATAAGGTGCACCCCTGGTCCTGGAGAGCCAGAGTCTTGGGAGGGAAGTAGAAAGACGTGTAAAATGCTTTCATGGGAATGCCTGGGTGGCTCAGCAGTTGAGTGATTGTCTTCGGCTCAGGTAGTGATCCTGGAGACTCGGGATCTAGTCCCACATCAGTCTCTCTGCATGGAGCCTGCTTCTCCTTCTGCCTGTGTATCTGCCTCTCTCTCTGTGTGTGTCTCTCATGAATAAACAAACAAAATTTTTAAAAAAGTAAAAAATAAAATGCTTTCATAAAGATCCCCATGAAGTAGCTGCAAAGTTCTACCAAGGATTATCAAAGAGGTCAACTATTGAATGTATGAACCTGAAGAAATGCCTAGGTCTCTTGACCCTTCACTTTCCCCATCTACAAAATGGGGAAATGACTCTACTTGTAGGCCTGCTGTGAGCTGCTGATGAGTCATGTGGGCCCAAGGCCTTGCCAGCACTAAGTTCGGCCTTGTAGGAAGTGTTCAGTATATGAGAGATGTTGCTTCTGTTGCCACCATGAACCTCATGCACAGTTCTTTTTTTTTTTTTTTAAGATTTAAGTTATTTTATTTTATTTTTTTTAATTTTTATTTATTTATGATAGTCACAGAGAGAGAGAGAGGCAGAGACATAGGCAGAGGGAGAAGCAGGCTCCATGCACCGGGAGCCCGACGTGGGATTCGATCCTGGGTCTCCAGGATCGTACCCTGGGCCAAAGGCAGGCACTAAACCGCTGTGCCACCCAGGGAATCTCTCATGCACTTGAAATAGAAGTTGGAGCCTGCCGGGTGTAAAAGACAAAGAAGGTGGTGTGATGCAGCTGACCAGGGGCAAGCTGCGACCAGATGAAGGCAGACATCCTCATCTGAGCCATCCCAAAGAGGCTTCCTTAGGCCTGGTGGTGAGAGGCCCTGTATGTCCTCCTGAGGAGTTGGGGGGCTTGGTCAGGTCAGTGGCAGGACATCTATGTTCCTCCCCCCTTTTTTTTCCAATTGTGGCAAGATACACATAACATACATCCTTTTTTTAGAAAAAAAAAGATTTATTTATTTGAGAGAGAGAGAGAGAGAGCACACTCAAGAGCTCTACAGGGAAAAAAAAAAGAGCTCTACAGGGGGAAAGGGCAGAGGGAGAGAGAAACACAAGCAGACTCTGAGCTGAGCGTGGAGCCCGAGTTGGGGCTTAATCTCCCAACCCTGAGATCATGAACTGAGATGAAGCCAAGAGTCGGATGCTCAACCAACTTCATCCCTCCCAGGCACCCCCAATTTACCATCTTTGTAAACAAATTATTTTTTTTTAATTTGACCCTGATGGACTAAAACGTACCATCTTAACTACTTGTATGGCTCAGTGGCATTACGTTTCTCAGTTTTGGGCAACTCTCCCCACCATCCATCTCTGGAACTCTTCATCTTGCAAAAGCGAAACTCTGTGCCCATTAAATGATAGCCCTCCTGCCAACATGCCCATATCTGTGTGTTGGAGTTATCTTCTTTCCTTGTTCTTGTCTCTGCAAAGACTCATCTTGTTGGGGACCCAGATAGCTGAATCCCTGGGATTTGGGGTGGTGGAGAGGAGGATCAAGGAACACAGATTTCATGATAGCCTCTGGATGTGGGAAAGAGGGTGTGGGAGTTCTTGTTCCCTTCCTTCTTCCTGGAGATGCTGGTGGGAAAGCTGGGTTCCAGGAAGAGGTTGGAGGTTTGTGATGGCTCTTTGAGCTCCATTCCTTCCTTAGCTTATTTCCCTCTGAATACCAGTGCTGCACTTAGTAGCGTATTCCCTCGTACCTGTAGGAGAAGAAGACGTGCATGGGAGCAACAGGTAGCTCAGCCTCACCCCAAAAATACATTATTTTTCAAGGGACCGGTGTACAGGACAGAGACTGAGCCAGCAGTCTGGGGGCTATCCCCACCCCTGTATTTGCCAGGGCATGTGGTTTGAGGGTACGATCCAGGCCTCATCTCTCCAGATGGAGCCTGGCTCATTTCTATGCTCTTTGCCTGATAGCCTCCCTGCGGTTTCTAGCAGAAGGGGCCATTCCATGTTGAAGTACAATTCGGTAATCAGACTTTATCTTCCAGAGCTCTGTGAGTTGCTTGGGCATAGGATGACATATATGAAGGCTAAGGCCAAGGCCCGTTCTAGAAATGCTTGCAGTCTGATTGAAAAGATAAAATACACCACAGAGGTTTTCAGTCCAGTTACTTAAGATGAAAACTGAGACATTAGGCTTGATTTCTCTCTTTTTGTCACCCCCATTATTCATATGATGGTACTTCCAACGTAAATCCTGAACCTATCTTCTTGTCTCCACCCTCAAACCTGCTACACTGGTCCAGAGCACCCATGTCTCCTGCACTGGCTCCTGCAAAGCCCTCTCAACTGGTCTCCTTGCTTCCCGTGGTCCACTTTCCACACAGCAGCCATGGTGATTTTCATGAAATTTAATCGTATCACTCCCCTGCTTAACACCCTAGTATTGCTTCTACAATAATTGGATTAAAATCCAAACTATTCCCTTAACCTGTATGATTTGGCTTCTGCCTACCTCTCAGATCTCTTGTTGAACCAATCTTACCTTCCTTCATCGAAGCCCAGCTTTTGCATTACACTTTCCTCCTTCTGGAAGGAAGAGTCTTCTTCTACAGGTCCCCACAGGTCCTTTGAGTTACTCGGGTCTCACGCTGACCCTTAGCTCTTTGGTAAGGCCCTCCCGGACCATCCAGGGGTTCTCTGGCACCTCACCCTGTTTTATTTCTTCTGCATAATATTATAATGCACTGCTTTATTTGTTTGCTTGTTTTTGTTATTTATTGGAATGGGAATCCCGGGACCAGAACAGTGCCTGGCTCTAAGTAAATGGTCATTAGCTACGCATTGAATGAATGAATGGGAGTTGGGGCTGGACTCTGAAGGGTGGGCAGTCTTCCAGGATGAGGGAATGAAATGGACAAAGGTGTGAAGTCAGGAGTAAGCACAGCCTGTCCTGGGAGTGGCCGGCTCAGCTCCAGCAGAGGACTAGTCGGGTCCTAGTGGGAAAGGAGGTTGGGGACACGGGCTGGGTCTAGATTGTGGAGTGCTCTGAAGAACAGACAAAAGAATCAGGACTCTGTCCTGCAGGGTAACAGGAAGCCATTGAAGATCTTTGAGCTGAGGAGTAGCCTAATTAAAACTGTATCTTGAGAAAATTAATCCAGAGCCTGCCGCAGAAGAGACCGAAACAGAGCCAGCTGTATAATTTGCAGGAGGACCCAGTGCAAGAATGAAGATGTGGAATCCCTTGTTCAAAACGCAGGGGGGGAAAGTGCCAATCAGGGCATTGAAAGAGAAAAGGCTTTCCTTTTCTTCTGGTGTTCTTGTCTCAAATTCTCACAAGGTTTTATTATTTAATGTTGTTTGAAATAAAGAAAAGTTAACATTTATCCACCTTCAGGTTTCTGATGAGCACAGAAGGACTGAAAGGAAAAGGAATTGTGGGCAGCTCAGAGTTCTTCTTCCTCCCATGTCACCGTGGTCAGCAGAAGTGGTCTGCTGAGTCAGGAAGTAGCTTGCGCACCTGAAAAAGAATAGAATAAGATGCTTCAACCACCCATGTATTCTAGAAGGCCACTCATTCCCTTCTTTCCGTGTTCCAAGCAACACCTGCTTCCAACATAAAGCGTGGCCTCTTAGCTATTAGCATTCCGCTTATTCAGGTGTATGCCTAAAACACTCAGCTTTCTTCCCTTTGAATCTGGCCCAGCCCCCACGTGTGGTGGGTCTGCTTCAGTTCTGTGCCCAGGGAGCATCACAAATGGCAGGGTACAAGTATCTCCTCTGCGCACACATACTCCACTGTCCCGTTGGACTTCACTTACAAATGACAAGTTCAAAGATAAAATGAAGAGTTACAAGATGGTGATAGCAGAGCACTAAACCGAGCACAAGGCCGTTCTGAGCATCAGCCTCATTGAGCAGATCCCAAGTCCCTGAAGCTGGGCTGGGGGGAGAGAATTTAAAGGGGAGGGTGATAGAACAGGCATCGTTAAGGACTAGAGCCAAGGATAGGAGGTGAGAGTTGAAAGAAGAAACATCTCTCCAAGGAAAAGTGACAAGATTTGAGATAAAAAGTGACAGATAATGATTCTTAAGCCGTGGTCTCTAGAGGCTCTGGTAGCCCTCCTACTAGACTGTGGGTCTCTTGAGCTCCAGGAGAATCATGACTTTGCATCCCCAGGGTTAGAGTTGTGCAAGGTCTCTTGTAGATACTCAATAAATGCTCCTGGACCCAAGTGGGTAAATGGGGAAGGGGGAGTTCAGACATGGGGGCTTGGGGGGACACACAACACCTGAGCAGACCTGTGTCCAGGTCTGGGGTCTCAGGGCCATGCTAGGGGCCAGGAATGTGATGTTGGGAAGGGCTTTGCCCAGAGGGTGGGTGGGGACATGAGGAAGCCCCTGAATTCCTAGAGGACCAGGGGCTGGGGAAGTGGAGAAGGAGGCGTTGTGGGGGCTGGTAGCTGCTCCCCCAAGGAGAATTTCCCTCCGGTAGTGACGTCTGTCCTTCTCTGTGTGGTCTGGTCCAGCATCCTGGCAGGTGTCTTCTGTTTGTCTTGGTCTCTGGCTCTTTCTCCATTCCTCTCGCATTTGGCCCTGTCCATCTCCAGATCTTAGTTTCCAATGGCCGGCCTGGGGCCACTTCTCGGCAGAGATCGGCTTCCCTCTCCGGCTCCCTATCTCTCCGGGGTTATCTTTCCTCCGCTCCGCCCCGACACGCCCTCCAACCGCTCCGTCCATCTGAACCCGTCCAGTACCTGGGGCGGGGGGAGGGGAGAGACCTCCGTGTCCTAAAGAGGCGGCAGGGGGCGGACCCAATCCCTCTCTCCATATTTGCATATGCATGAGGTCGCCCGGGCCAGCGGCGAGGAGGCGGGGCTTCTGGGGGTGGGAAGGGGGCGGACACCCCCACAGTCGCCGAGTATAAAGACTGCGCGCCGCGACCGCAGGCCCCGCACTGCTGAGGAGCGGAGCCTCCGCCTGGGGGGCCCCCATCCCTGGCCGTCTCCCAATTGCGCGTCCCTACCCCACCCCCGCGGCCCAGCCACCGCTGGTGTGGCGGTCTCCGCTTGGCTGAAGGGCCTTGAACGGTCCCCCGGCCCCTTTCCACAGCCTCTTTGCATCTCGGATTTAGGGGCAGCCCCCTCCCCCACCCCTCCCTGGCCTCCTTGCACCCCTATTTTTTCTGCGTTTCGCTCGGGTTTTGCAGCCGTCTATTTTTGCATCCGTTTTCATTTTGTTTCTAGAAGGTTTGGGGGGGGGTGAGGCTGCAACGCACCCCTTCCCCTTTCAAACTCCCCTGCTCTGACGGTCCCCCTTTTCATCGCAGCTGGGGGGCCTAGGAGCCGTGCATCCTACGCCGCCGCTGCCAGCAGCCTGCAGCGCGTGGCGGTGCACCCCGGAATTTGCAGCAGCTGCCTATCTGAGGAGGGTCTCCCTCGCCCCCGCTGCCTTTGCTCCCCGCGCGTTCCTGAGCGTGGGGGGCCTCTGCGCGCCGCACCCCAGCTTCTCCGCAGCCCCCCGCCCCGCGCGGGACTCGCCCCCCGCCGCCAAGATGGTCATCCAGAAGGAGAAGAAGAGCTGCGGGCAGGTGGTTGAGGAGTGGAAGGAGTTCGTGTGGAACCCGAGGACGCACCAGTTCATGGGCCGCACCGGGACCAGTTGGGGTACGCAGGGCCCGCTGCGCGAGGGGCGGGGCGGGGGTCCGCCGGGCGACGCCCGGGGGGCACTGGGTCCCGCGGGCTCGGCCCCGGCTCCCTCCCCGGGTCCCCGGCGTCCGGCCCCCCTGCCGGGCTCTGGCCTGGGAGGGGGCCCAATCGCCGGTCTAATCTCCCTGGCCGGCCGCTGCGGAGGCGGAGAAAGTAGGTCACCGCCGCCTGCCCGCCCCCCGCCGAGCCCCCTCGCCCGGGGGGTCGCGGGCTGTGCGCGCGTGTCCGCACCGCGGCGCTCGCGCTCCCTCTCGGGGCAGGTCCGCTCGGTACGGGCGCCCCCCCACGTCCCCAGAAAAGCGCCCCTTCCCTCCCTCTGGCTCTCACTAGCTAGCCAAGCCCGTCTATTTTTAGCTTGTGCCCATCCCCTGGACCCTGGGAACATTCATGAGGGGGCGGGTCTTGGAGAGGTTGGGGGTGTGTGTGTGGGGGGGCTCTTCACAGCGGAAGTTGTCAGTATTCCACTGCTGAGCGTTCTCAGCTTTCTGTGGCTGCTTTGTGGGTGGGGGGCTGGCGGGGAGGGGTGGTCCGGGGAGGTTGTGGAGGTTGCATGCTTCGGGCTCGGGCTCGGATGTCGCAAGGCGCAGGGAGGAGTAGATACCAGTGGTGGTGAGAAGCGTGCATCCTCCGGCAGAGCGTGTCTGTGGGCTTGCCGTGGCTCCGGGCGCCTTCCCAGCCCATTGAGGGACTCAGGCGGTGTGGAGGGAGTGGTTGGTCTCTAGTCGAGGGTCTGGTGCTGGGCTTGAGTGCGGGAGAAGGGTGCCATTTTTCCAAAAATAATTGTTAAACTGGGGATTCGAAGCAATTGAATTTGCATTTCATCCACACTGACTGCATGCTGTTCCCATCAGCACCCCCTAACTGGGGGCCCTTGAGGCGGGTCCAGTGCCGTCCTTGCCTTAGGGGACCTGGAAGTCCAGCCCCTGGGATTGGCGGGGTCCCTGACTGCTGGGGGGCAATCTGGGGAAGCTTCATGGGGAACGCGTCTTCTAAGATGGAAAGACTGGAGGTCCTGGGTGGTGGAAACAGCAGGTGCTTACATGTCAGGCCCAGCAAGGACCTGCTCTCCACGGGAAGGCTCTGGGACGTTCTACCTTTGCTCTCCACCTCTGCTTTGTGGGTGCTGTGTGTGAACTGGGGGTGGGGTGACTGTTGAAGGTTCTGGGCAGCTCTGAGAGATGTGGTAGGTGGGCAGGAGTTGCGTCCAAGCTTTGACTTCCATGGGTGCCAGGGGAGAGGAGAGTTTGCTATTTGAGTGTGAGGGTCCACTCTCCTGGGGTGTGTGTGAGAGTTTAGTCGTGAGTGGTGGCCAGTGTCAGCTTAAAGTCATCGCGCTGGACAGCTTTAAGGACCAGTACTGATGTAGCAGTAGCAGATGTTGGGCCTTCTCAGGGCCATGAATGGTTTGAGAAGTTGGGAACATAATTTGATGCAAAATGACTGTGGCCTATACTTGGGGTTGTCCCAGCAACGAGAATTTAGGCCTCTTGTGGCCTCCACAAGGTTGGGCTTCACTATGCCCTAGGACTGGAGGGGGCTGGGAGCCGTGGCTGGAAGCCAGACACAACTGCCTATTTCCAGCTTGTCTCATTTTGCTCCCAGGGGGAAGGCTCTAAGATGTCCCCAAGACTCTGTGACCCGTCCGGGTGTTGAATCTCTGAGGGGAGAAGGGTGTGTGGGGACAGATGTAGTCATCACAGGGGACCTGGAACCCCCTGACTCCATTTCCTCCTTCCTAGCCTTCATCCTCCTCTTCTACCTCGTCTTCTATGGCTTCCTCACGGCTATGTTCACCCTCACCATGTGGGTCATGCTGCAGACCGTGTCTGACCATACCCCCAAGTATCAGGACCGGCTGGCCACACCGGGTGAGTGATGCAGCTCCCCACCAGCCTTTAACTGCTCCTGTGCTGCCAAGCCTCCCTCCCAAAATAACTCATGGTTCACAGAGACTTGGTTCTGATGACCCAATGACCACATGCAGGGAAGTGCTTGGACTCCGCCTTTCTTCTCATTTCCTGTACCTGAGACCTTTGTGATCTGGGAAGGTGCTAGATCTTCCTCCTGTGAAGACAATCTCACATCTTTACCCCATCCACCCATCATCCTGCAGCAGCTCCTTATTTCTGTCGTCTTTCCTCAGTGTGTGGTCCATACATATATATCCATTTGTGTGTGTGTGTATATATATATATTCTCCGCCCCTGCCCATGTTGGCTACAGGCTTGATGATTCGCCCCAAGACCGAGAATCTCGATGTCATTGTCAATGTCAGTGACACTGAAAGCTGGGACCAGCACGTTCAGAAGCTGAACAAGTTCTTGGAGCGTGAGTGTGCCCGTGTAGG
The DNA here is from genome assembly GCF_905146905.1 of Nyctereutes procyonoides. Classification (NCBI taxonomy): domain Eukaryota; kingdom Metazoa; phylum Chordata; class Mammalia; order Carnivora; family Canidae; genus Nyctereutes; species Nyctereutes procyonoides. The sequence goes on along the minus strand of NW_026575140.1, from coordinate 57,055,631 downwards.
AGCTTGGGCTGGGGACTGGGGGACCCTAGGAGCAGGACAGCTGGTGTGACTCCCCCCCCCCACCTCCTTAGCTTACAACGATTCCATCCAAGCCCAAAAGAATGATGTCTGCCGCCCTGGACGCTATTATGAACAGCCGGATAATGGAGTTCTCAACTACCCAAAGCGTGCCTGCCAGTTCAACCGGACCCAGCTGGGGGACTGCTCCGGCATTGGGGACCCCACCCACTATGGGTACAGCACGGGGCAGCCCTGTGTCTTCATCAAGATGAACCGGGTATGTGTGATCTTGGTCACCAGGGAGAACGCAGGAAGTGGGCTGGGGCCACCCTCTGCTGGCAGTTGCTTTCTTTCCCCAATGGGCACTCGAGAGATTTTGGGATGTTTGAGTGGCTGGGACAACAAGAGAGATGGGGCCTTTGGAGGCTGAGATCCATGGAGGGAAGGCTGAACGCATGTGTCCTTTCCATCTTCTTTCTCTGGCTCCTCACCCTCTCTCTCCTCCCTCCAGGTCATCAACTTCTACGCAGGAGCAAATCAGAGCATGAATGTTACCTGTGTGGGGAAGGTGAGTTCATCGAGCCTCGTCCACCTGCCCACCTGTTGCCCTTCATGGTTTCCACCTGATTCACTTATCTCTCCGTGTCTTCTTTTCTCTCAGAGGCCCCGTCACTATAGGGACAAGGGGGTAAGAGTGGGTGCCAATGTGGCTCAAACGCCAAGGGGCTCCCACCCTCTTGCTTCTCTCTAGGATGCAGGAACCTGCTTTTGTGTAGATGGATAGACACCCACCTCTCTGACTCCACCCAAGCCTGGGCCCCCGGCTTCTAGCCCCAGCCCTTTCATCTTCTCATCTAGTTCCCGATGACTGTGGCTTCCGCTCACCCTCCTGGTTCTTTCTAGGTGTCTGGTAGTTAGCACCATCTGCCACCACTCACTGTCCTTGGACCCCGCCTCTCTCCGCTCTAGAAAGTCTCCTTCTTCACTCACACTGCCTCCACCCTCCCCTTCCTACTGAGCCTTGATTCATTTCTCTGTTCTCTCTTGGCTCTGCTCCAGAAACCGATTCCTGAGACTGGGGTAAGAACGTGGTGTGGGGACTGCAGTGGGCCACTTCAGCGTCATTAGCACCCTTCAGGACTTCCCAGTCTGATGAAGGAGACAGGATGCCCCCTCCTGCGTTTAGGCAAACACACACACACACACACACACACACACACACACACACACACACTCACTCACTCACAGAGGCTCACAGCCCAAGGGAAACAGATCCAAGACAGAAATTATTTGGGGGCAAAGGAAAAATGGAGGGAAGTCTAGAGAGCTCTTGGGTTCCTGGCATCCCTAACATGCTCTCCCCCTCCCCTCCTTGTGCCCCCCCCAGCGAGATGAAGATGCTGAGAATCTTGGCAACTTTGTCATGTTCCCTGCCAATGGCAACATCGACCTCATGTACTTCCCCTACTATGGCAAAAGGTTCCACGTAAGTCCCGTGGGAGGCCCCAACTGATGCCTCCCCGGGGGAGGGGGTGTGGAACGGGGTCCTTGGGGAGGACACTGAGTTGCCATGGGCCCGGACCTCTGCCTTCCTCCTCTGGCCCAGGTGAACTACACGCAGCCCCTGGTGGCTGTGAAGTTCCTGAACGTGACCCCCAATGTGGAGGTGAATGTGGAGTGCCGAATCAACGCCGCCAACATCGCCACAGATGATGAGCGAGACAAGTTCGCTGGCCGTGTGGCCTTCAAACTCCGCATCAACAAAACCTGAGGCCCCTTCCTCCCGCCCCCCCACCACCTCTTTCCTATGGATGCTTCTGGAATGTCCCTGACCCTGCCTGATCCCTCCCTCACCCACCCCAAAGGTATTTTTTATAACAGAGCTATGACTTGTTTGAGCCTCACGCCCTTTTGTTCTGTACCTGTGAACTCAGCCTGATGGCCCTTGCTAGTCCCTGCCTTCAGCCCCCGACCTCTCCCGGTTCTGGCTGGGTCGGGGCAGGAGACCAGTCCCAGGGCGGCCCCAGTCAGGAACTGTTCTGGTTCTGCTTTAGCTGTGCGTGGGCTGTCTCCTCCCCTCCTGTCCCCAGAAATGCCTGCCCGCTCCCCTTCACACCCGCCCCCCTTCACACCCACCCCTTCACCCCTTCACACCTGCCCACCTTCACACCTTCCCACCTGCCCACCATCTTACCTTTACACCTGCCCCCTTCAACCTTTACACCTTCCCACCTTCAACCTTCACACCTGCCCACTTTCAACCTGCCCACTTTCACACCTTCTCACCACACCCACCCCCTTCACACCTGCCTTCACACTAATCCACCCCCAACACACACATTCTGTTCACGCCAGCTTGCAGACACTCCATTCACCTTTCTTTGTCCCTCCCACACTTTCTGCCTCATCCACAGTCACTTGTCTCCGTGGCTTTTGACTTATCCGGCTCCTCTGGCAGCGGCGATGGTGGTGGTGGCAGTGGCAGGTCTGTCCCCACCTCCCCTCTGTCCCCATTCCCTCCTCTGGAAAGACAGCTGTTTGTCATCAAGGACCAGGTGGCTCTGTGGCCTTTTCCCTGTTTTCTGGGACATCTGTCTTCTCACCCTCTGGTGACAGCATGCGCTGGGAAGGAGGGTTGGGAAGAGGAGTCCCTGTTGGCTCTTCTGGAATATTCTCCTGTCACCCAAATAGGCAGTCCTCGGAGGGATGGGGTTGACCTAGGCTGAATATGCCTTTGTGTTTGCTGATGGCTCACTTCTCCCTGTTTGTTTTCCCAGAATATCCTTCAAATTCCACTTCCCCGGAGCCCTGGGGGAGGGGCAGCCTTTTTGGCTGGGTCCCCAGTGGCCACCTTGGAAATGTCAGCTGGCTGTGGGACTATTTCACCTCCTTTCCCCCACTGCCCCCAGGCCCAGAGCTACCCCCACCATCCTCTCTCTGGCTTCTCTGAGCACATTATCAACTAATCACTAACTCCTTCCTCCTCCTCCTCCTCCTTCTCATCCTCCTCTGCATGACAGCCTGAACATTGCAAATAGCCCCTCTGTCTAAGGCTCTGAATTTCTTGGCCCCCCCCCATCTCCTTCAGACCCCTCGGCATTTTTAAACGACCCCATTGTGCCCATAGAACATTCCATGAGGGGCCTCTGGTGTTCTTGAGCGATAGTGCCCTTCATTCCACCCTCTCTAACTGTCCATTTCTTTTCTGACACTGCACCCTCCACACCCCACCCTCAGATGGACCCTTCCCTTCTTCCCTCTCGGTGGATCTGAGTCTCTTCCCTTCGGGTCCCCATGTTCTCCTGCATTCCCCTCACCCCAGTGGTCTCTCTCTGCAGTTATTTAATGCCTGTGTCAGATCTACTGTAAAAAGAAGATAAAGTACAATAAAATGAGAGCAATTATATATATAAATATATATCCTACACGGAGCCCTGCGTGTGGGTTATTCCTTTTCAAGCATTTGGAAGGGCTCTGGGAAAGGGGGTCTGAGGTGGTGGGATTGAGTGATCCAGGGCTTGCCCAGGCCTGTTTCTCAGCTTTGACCTCTCCATCCAATATCCAAGCATCCAGATCATTCCTTCATCTGTACCGTCTTTGAGATCATTTGGTGCAAGAGGCAGGAAGCCTACACCACTTTGTATAGTGATACTTATGATGTGCCTACTGTGTGCATTCTAGGCACCGTGAGGACAGACTTATGAAAGAGGCAGAGTTCCTGCTCCCAAGGAGCCTCCCAGTTTAACGGGAGAGGTGAGGAGTACACGAGAAACTCATACCAGGTAGACCTCCACAAACGTGCTTCCAGGGAGGGGAGCAAGCTGGCAAGGACAAAATTCTGGACTTTCTGTTGGGGGCTTCGGGTGGCAGGTTTCTTAGAGGCTTAAAAGCATAGGGTGTTTGGGGAGAGAGAATGTCAGCAAAATGCCCAGGGATATGAGAAAAGTTGACTGGAAGAAACAGATATCAGAACAATATAACTGTTGGGATCTCAATGTTGTGTAAAAAGCATACACGCAAGCATAGGAAAAAAGGATGTATGGGTCCATATTTGTTGTGATGTATGGGGATGAGTCTAGAGCTAATTTTTAGCTTTCTTGGTGTTTATTTTTGTTGGTTGGTTTACAAATAGTCTTAGGATTTACCATGAGAGTAGCTTTATGACATAGGCACATACATGCACAATTTTATCATGAGTGCATAGTACACACATGCACATGTGCACATGCACACAGATCACTGGGTTTGGCCATTGTGCCAGGACTGGATCCTAGTATATACCCTTAGGTGCATTCCGGTTTTTTCACTCAATACATTTTGCGTGCCACTATTTCACCTGGTTGAGCTCTAATATATGCTTTATTATTTTTTTTAGATGGCTGTGTAAAATTTTTCCTAGTGGGTTGTTCTTTCCTTCTTAATTTGTTCAAGCTCTCTGATAGCTAGAGATATAAACTGTTTTCTGCGTTGAGAACTTCCCCCCAAGCGATTGTTTGCCTCTTTGTTGAAAAGTGTTAGGTGTTAAGATAGTCCAACATGCTTAGCTTTTTTTTTTTTTTTTTTTTCTCCAGTTTCTGGGTTTCTAGTCACTAGAGCATACTCATGTTTTCTAGATTGGAGGTGGGGAGCAGGACATTAATTTCATTTAAACTTCAATGTTCACTTTAATTCCTCTGATATTTGTTTTTTTTTTGTGTGTGTGTGGTGTAAACCAGGAGTCCAATTTTATTGGGTTTTCCAGTTTTGTCTATTTTGCTTTTATTTAAAAAATCTAGGGCAACCTGGCTGGCTCAGTGGGTAGAGCACTCGCTCTTGGTCTTGGGATGGTGAGCTTGAGCTCCAGGTTGGGCCTAGTTTACATAATAAAAAATATATTTTTAAAAAATCTATGATTCACTCCCATTGAGTTGAACTGCCAACTTTGGCCATATAATCAAATTTCCTGTATGCTGAAATTTACTTTCAGATTCAGTACCTGCTGCCCCTGGCTTGTCTACCACTCCGCACACCAAGCCATGTTGATTTAATTCCAGTGGTTTTACAGTGTGTTTTCTGATGCTAGCAAAGCGAGTAGGTTTTCCTGCATTGATTTTTTTTGGGGGGGATGGTTTTATTTTTTTAGTAATCCCTACACCCACCCAACGTGGGGTTCAAACCCTTGACCCTGAGATTAAGAGTCTCATTCTCTTCCAACAGAGCCAGGCAGGCGTCCCTCTCAGTACTTTTTTGAGAAGATAAAAAATATTTCCCCATCTACTGTGTATCTACTTTTAGTTCCAACAATTCTTTTTTTTTTTTTGAGGGTTTTTTTTTTGATATTTTATTTATTTATTCATGAGAGAGAGAGAGAGAGAGAGGCAGAGACACAGGCAGAGGGAGAAGCAGGCTCCATGCAGGGAGCCCGACGTGGGACCTGATCCAGGGTCTCCAGGATCAGGCCCTGGGCTGAAGGTGGCACTAAACTGCTGAGCCATCCGGGGTGCCCCAACAATTCTTTATCATAGTCTCTTGAGTTCTTAGGTACAGTCATATGATCAAAAAGGCAAAGCAATATTTCACCCATGTTGGCTTCTTTTTTTTGAACTTCTTGAATGCATGATAACATTGTCAGTAGGCATCCTATATGGTTCTTTATTTCAATCTTATTGTTTAACCATTAGGATAATACCTCTTGCTATTCCATTACCATTTTTAATTAAGATGCTTTTTAAAGGAATGGATGCTGAAATTTAATAAAATTCCTTTCAGCATCTGTTGATATGATCATATTTTTCTTCTTTAACTTGTTAATGTAATGAATTACATTGATAGATTCTCTACTAAACAAACCTTGTGCTCCTGAAATAAACCTTTACGTACAGTGTTCATCTTTTGATTCATCAATGTATTCTGGTATGATTTTTAGAGTTTTGCATCAATGTAAGTTAATTTAGCTTCTGAGTTTTTATGGTCTTTTTAATTTTTAATTATTTAAAAAATATTTTATATATTTATTCATGGGAGACCCAAAGATAAAGGTAGAGACATAGGCAGAGGGAGAAGCAGGCTCCCTGTGAGGAGCCGGATGTGGGACTTGATTCTAGGACCCCAGGATCACGCGCTGAGCCAAAGGCAGATGCTCAACCACTGAGACACCCAGGCATTACTTATGGTCTTTTTATTTTATTTTTAAAAATATTTTATTTATTTATTCATGAGAGACACAGAGAGAGAGAGAGGCAGAGACACAGGCTCCATGCAGGGAGCCTGATGTGGGACTCGATCCTGGAACTCCAGGATCACACCCCTAGACCGAAGGCAGGTGCTAAACTGCTGAGCCACTCAGGGATCCTCCTTATGGTCTTTTTCAAAAAGATTTTTGTTAGAGAGAGAGTACATACAAGGGGGGAGGGGTAGAGGCAGAGGGAGATGCTGAATCCCCGCTGAGCAGGGAGCCGGACCTGGGACTGGATCCCAGGGCCCTGAGATCATGACCCCAGCCAAAGGCAGCTGCTTAACAAAGCCACCCAGGTGCCCATTTTTAGTCTTTATCAGATTTTCCTATTAATGAAACCACAAAAACTTTGCATAAATTAGACATTTCATTCTTGTCTTGTGACATGGAATAGTTAAGTAGCATTGGACCAGTCAATGGTCTTTGCTGTTTTCTTCATCAAGCTCTTTATTTTTTTCTTTTTAAATTTTTTTAAAATTTTTATTTATTTATGATAGTCACAGAGAGAGAAAGAGAGAGAGGCAGAGAGAGACATAGGCAGATGGAGAAGCAGGCTCCATGCACCGGGAGCCCGATGTGGGATTCGATCCCGGGTCTCCAGGATCGCGCCCTGGGCCAAAGGCAGGCGCCAAACCGCTGCGCCACCCAGGGATCCCCTCTTTTTAAATTTTTATTATTTTATTTTGTATTGTACTTTGTAAGTAATCTCTACACCCAATGTGGGGCTTGAACTCATGACCCTGAGATCAAGAGCTCCACTGAGTAAGCCAGCCAGATACTCTTCTCTCCTTTTTAAAATTTATCTTTTTTTCCCCCTAAACTTTTAACTAGATTTACCTTTTCCACCAAGTTTGCTTGGTCTCTCAACAATTTGTATCTTTTTTTTTTTAGTCTGCATGCTAGGTTCCTTTTGTTGCTGTTTTGGAATGAAAACATTTGCAGCTATACACGTTCCTCAGAGTACCACTTTGGCTGGGTCTCAGCTTTGGGAACCCGGTGTTTTTTTTTTTTTTTTTTTTTTTTTCATTTTTCAATAAAATGAAAAAGATTTTACTCATTTATTCATGAATGACACACAGAGAGAGGCAGAAACACAGGCAGAGGGAGAAGCAGGCTTCCTGCAGGGAGCCTGATGCTGGAGCCCCTCCCAGAACCCTGGGGTCATGATCTGAGCCGAAGGCAGACACTCAACCATGGAGTCACCCTGGTGTCCTGGGAACCCTATGTTCTTGGAATCAGGGAGGTAAGTTTTTGTTTTCCAAATTCCAGTGATATAGGGCTTAGGTTTGGAACTTGTGGGCGGGGGCCATGTCTGCCACAGGCCCCCGCATTCTAGAACAGAGGTAGGCAGAATAAAACACCAGCAAATGCCCACTGATGATTGAATGAACATGAGGTAAGAAAACAGCCAGGTGGGACCAAAGTTAGGGACCCGTTATAGGTCACACAACTCATCGCAGAACTGGCCTGCAAACCGAGCCTCATGCCCGGCCAGTGATGTATCAGCTCACAGAGGTTTCAGCAGAGCCAGAAGGGATCTGTTTTCAGAAGGAGCAGAGCAGAAATGAAAACAGCCAGGGACACACAGTCTAGGGAAATGTGAGTCAGGGGTGCTGGATACTAGTCATAAGGGAGCTTCAAGGTGACCCATCTAGGAGTGAGAGGGGTTTTAAGAGCTCTGGTTTGCCAAGGCTGGAGTGGGTGGAGAGAGATGGAGAACTGTCTCTGGAGATGGTTCCAGGTCTCCTGGGGAGTGTTTGGCATTGCCCAGGCAAAAAAGAGGAAGAAGGTGGTTTTGAGGCCAGGCAGGCTGGTGGCTGCACAGCCATCTGGGACCTTTGGGGCAAGCCAAGGTACTCCCACAGGAACTTTAAGGCTGCTTGAAAAGGCAGAGAGGACACTGGCCCCAGAGGCCTCTCTGGACCTTAGCACCCCACCCTCTGCCTCCAGGGAGGGGGTTGGCCAAGCCATGTCCCCAATGTCTCACCATCCCTTCAAGCACTGGCTTTACCAGCAGTGGGTGATGGGGAGAGCTTGCTCTCAGCCCCCCTCCCTGGGAGCCAGCAGCACTGAGGAGTAGAACAGGCGGGGTGCCGAGCCCCCCAACCTCAGCTCTCCTCCCTACCCCAAGAAGCCCTTTGAAAGGTTTTCCTGGCAGAGTTTAAAGCTTCAATTCATTGAATTGCCTGGCATGAGGCCCAGGATGAGGGGATGCCGGGAAGGCCCCGGCCCCACACTCCAGCCCTCACCTTAGCCGCCCCCACTTTCCTGGGACCCTGGCTGGCAGGCCTCCCCTGTTTCCCTCTCTTCATCCAACAGCACCCACCACCTTTCCCTCGGGGACCCAGGTATCCTGCCCCTTTCTTGTGGAGCAGATGGCCACCCCAGAGGCTCAGGCTTGCTAAATCAGACATTTAAATCCCATAATCCTTGGTGAGAGGCCGAAGGAGGGGGGTAGCAGCCCAATCCTAGAAGCAGGGGCAGGAGAGAACTTTATGCCAGCCCTGGCAGAAGGGGAGGAGGGAGGGACAGTTGGTTCTCGGCTTATGAATGGAATACCCCCCTCCCTTGTTGTCATGCAGCCTGCAGACTGACCCAGTCTCCAGCTTTTGTTCTCCAGAGCCCCGGCCTTGGGCACCCCCCCCACCCCAGCCCACACTCCCTGGAGACTCAGGTGGCTGCCTCCCAATGTCACCTCCTTCCTCATCCCTGCGGCACGGCGGGCCCCATGCAGCCCGCGGACACACACATGGTAGTAATTTTTATTGTAAAATAAGAGATTGATATAAAAACGGGATATAAAAAGGGAAGAGGAGGCGGGTGGGGGTGATGACTGCAGATGTGCCTCACAGAGTGCAAAAGAAATTGATCCTGAGCAATTGGGGGTGGGGGGAGCAGTAAAAGCCCTTGGTAGACAAAGATCCTACACCAGGGATGGGATTCTACAGGGTGTGAGATGGGAGTGAGATTTCATCTTAGGTGCAGGGGTCTCCCAAAAAGGCTGGACAGGAGGGCAGGGAATGAGCACCCACAAAGGCACCAAGTCACAGACATGGGATAAAAGGTGGTTTTGGGGTCAGACAGACATTATTTCATTCATCCTCACAAGCTCAGTGAGGTAGGTATGGTTAATTAGCGATTCATAAAAATGGCCTGTGAAATTAGGAAAAATTCAGCCACTGGCTACAATGATAGAGAAGTGGGCACATGACTCAGTGTCTTAGGGGCTATAAAATGCTCCCAACATTCAGGAACATTTTCCTACCTCTCCCATGGTTCTACACAGTAAAAAACTTAAAAACAAGGCTGGAACGTCCTTTATCTCCCGACCTACCAACTGTGCAGGCCAACTTCTTTAGTAGAGACTTACGGGAAAGGCAAATGGAAGAATCTAGGGTGTTTCTGAGGCACATCTGCACCATGTAAAGTAACACACCGAGTAGGTGTGCTCAAGCTCCCAATTCCAAAAATGCCAGGGAAGGAGGACGAGAGTGAGGGTGTGCGTGTGGGGGGAGGACAGGAAGCAGGGGAAGTCAGTCTGAGTCGGGCCCTTCTCTCTTGAACATCAGTTTTTTATGGCGAGAGGTAGATTGCCCCTTCTTTGCCTTCAGGTGGCTGTTGGGGACACAAGGTGGAGGGGAAGAGACGATATTAGCAAGTGGGAGCCTCAGGGCTCCTTGTCCTAGATCTAGGCTTGGAAGGGTCCAAGGCTGGAGTGAGGGAATTTTTTTTTTTTTTTTTTTTTGGAATGAGGGAATTTAAGTTAAAATGCTGCAGACACATTTACTGAGCACCCAGGGAACTTCTGTCTGTTCGCTTCCTCTCCCCTCACCCCATCTGATGAACAAGGAAACCGAGCCCCAGAAGGGGAGATGCAAGGCCACACGGATCTGCTCATCCTTGGCAGGGCTGGGGGTCTGGCCCAATCCTGCTGTGTCCAGTATTTTCCCACATGGTTATCAGGTCCCTATTGGAGACCCCACTTGGCACTAGGGGTTGCTGGAAATGACAAACACCCATGCTCGTCCCTCAAGGGGTTTGGGGACCTCCCGAGGCAGGAAAGGGGGTGCAGGATCCAACTGGGGGGATGGTGGAAGCAGGTTTGCCCAGGGTGGGACCAACCATGAGGGGATCAGTTCCCTTCCACCTTGAAGGTAGTAGAATGGAATCCTGTGGCTTTCCAACATATGAAGGCAGGGGGGTGGGGCTGCAAGCCGGCCCAGGTCACTCACCTGGAGTGAGCCCTGCTTCCCCCTGGCTCCTTTCCACTCTGGGCATCCTTCAGCTCCAAGGCTTCATTCAGATTCCTGAACATCTCATAGCGTTCACGCCCACGGATCTGTGGCAGTTGGGGGGAGGAGGAGAAAGAATAAGAGGGGGAAGCCACAGTACCATTTAACTCAGACTAAGGTGTAAGTGCCAATCTGCAGTGAGGCAAAGCCTGCAGCCACTGTCAAGGCACCGCTGCCCCTTGATGGCAAGTGTGCTAATTGCAGGCGGAGCAGTCAAAAGAAAACTGTGCTCTTGGCCCTCAGCTTGAAACAAATCTTCAATCCAGGAATATCAACTTCAAGAATCAAGGACAGGACCAGAGAAAAGGATGGAGAGAGGAACAGGCCTAGCCTCACATGTCCTCCATTCACATTTTTTTCTTCCCTCATCTGATCCTGCTAAGCGGGGGCAAGAGCCTGCCTTATCTGTTCCTCCCAGCCTTGGTACCTGAAGGGTGAAATATTCTCCATCCAGTGGCTTCTTCTTTTGCGGGGTAGAGGAGCTGGTGCTGGGAGGCAGTGCTGGGAAAGAGAGGAGGAAAAGACAAGAGAAGAGTATATTTTGAGCAGAATTGCACTCTCTGTATCTGCCCCACATCCTCTTCTTCTTCTTTTTTTTTTTTTTTTAAGATTGTATTTATTTATTCATGAGACACACACACACAGAGAGAGGCAGAGAAATAGGCAGAGGGAGAGGCAGGCTCCCTGCAGGGACCCTGACACGGGACTCGATCCCAGGACCCTGGGACCATGCCTGATGCTCAACCCCTGAGCCACCCAGGTGTCCCTCCCTCACCTCCTCTTGTCTTGCTTGCTTACCTCGCTTGGTACTCCCGGGGGGTGGCTCAGGACAAGGCTCCCCCTTCTTGTGGAAATTCTCCTCCTCAGTCCGGCGGTCTCTCCCGGGACAGGCACAAACGCGTACCTCAAAGCTGTTCCGTCCCAGCACGTTTCCACTACCCAGGTGAGAAGAGAGAAGCAGGGGGCTGTGAGGGTGGTGGGCCCCACCGACTCCCAGCCACCCTCATCCTATGTACAGCCAAAGCCTACAGACTATTGAGAAGCCACAGGTCAGGGAGGTTCAAAGCCAGAGGAAAGAAAACCAGGGGAGGCGGATGGCAGAGGAGATTTCACATGTGGGGACAGGAATGGATGGGAAGGATGGAGGGGGGTACAGTAAGGAAGTGGCCAGGGGCAGGGTGGCATGCAGGTCCCTACCTGGAGTCTTCCAGGGTGATGATGGTGAGGATGGGCCGCCGGTTCATGCCTCCCATGCAGGAACTGTTACACATATAGTTGTAGTGGATGGTGGTATAGTCAGAGCCAACCTGAGGTAGAAGGTAGGCCCAGGGTCGGGCCACTCAGCCCTGGGCAGGCCTGTAGTCTTGTCAGCCTCAGTTTTTCCCAACCGCAGAATGAGATGACCCACCTGCCTCTGCACTCCTCACAGGGCTGCGGGGAGGCTGAACGAGGAGAAAGCCCCCTCAACTCCCACCTCACAAATCCCTCCAGCCCCCTCCTCCCAGAGACCCCTCAGATGCCAAACCAGACCTCGGGTGGCTCATAAGGCACCACCACGCTGTGTCGAAAAGTGTTTCTGTCGTCCAGGTACTTGGCCCGCAAATTTCCTTCCACTCGGATGAGATGCTGAGGAGGGGCAAGACCTAAGAGCCATCGGGGAGGAATCAGGGCTTTGGGCCCTCTGGGGAGCAGCCCTGGCCCATCTGTAGCCCCCGACGGCTCACCGTCACTACTGTCAGAGCAGCGTTCATGGTGGGGGCAGCGCCGCACAACCTCGGTCACGAACTCTGACTTCTTATAGATGGCCATAGCGCGGACGCAGGTGTTGGGTGGGGGTGGGGAGCTGACCCACAGCTGCACGGGGCAGGTCTTCGCCAGCTGGCAAAACAGCTTATTGAGGAGAGGGGAGTACTGTAAGAAAAGGACAGATGGACAGGTCAGGGCACGTGCCCGGGGTGGGTGGTGAGAAGTAGAGGGGTCGGGGTCTATTCCAGAAGCTTACTTTATTTTAGACACACAGAGAGAGGCAGAGACACAGGCAGAGGGAGAAGTGGTGTGGGACTCGATCCCAGGACCTGGGGCTCACACCCTGAACCAAAGGCAGACGCTCAACCACTAAGCCGCCCAGGCATCTCCCAGAAGCTTACTTTAAAAAGCCAAGGAATGAACAAGTGAAGGAAAATGAAGAAGAGTCCCTTTGCCCCATGACAGGAAAGGTGAAAGCCCAAGGTCAAGGGGGGAAATGTCAACTTTGACACAGAGCTGAGGCCAAAGGTCACAGAATACATGGGTAATGCAGGAAGACTGACAGTGCGGACTGAGAGGAATCTCAAAATCCCAAACAGAGAAACCCAGAGGCCACAGCCAGGCCCCGGCCAGTCCCATGGAAACCCGCCTCGCAGGACCACTGACCGTCCAAGTAACAGACTTGGCTGTCCCGGAATGCAGGAACCCCAGACGGAACCCATAGGTGCCTGGGTAGGTCTTCGGGGAAGGGACAAAGGATGATAGGGGCCAGGAGGGGGCCGGTCCAGGGGCTGTGGGGGCAGAAGTGGCTGGCATCCTGGGAGCATCATCTGAGTCTTCGTCTAGCCAGTTCACGACGCTCTCTGGGAGCAGCAGCTCATCCACTGCTGGGCACAGCTCGGAAGACTGTAGGGGGCGAGACCAGAGTCAAGGGTCAGGTCCCCAGGTCCACCCCCCCCACTCCCACCCCTGCCCTGGACCTCCCCACACCCAGTCCTTACCAGAACATTGTTTTCAGGAAGCCTGGAAGATGAGAGCAGAAAGTCAGTGCTGGTTTTGCTTCCTATGGGCTTCTGCTGGGGTATGTGTGTGTGTGTGTGTGTGCTGGGGGTTGGGATTGGGGTGGGTAGGCAGGGGTCCCAGAGGGCTGGTGGGGAGCCTGGCCTGCCCTCCACTTACAGATTCCACAATTCTGAAAATGTCTCCTGGCTCAGAGGGGGGTCGATATTGAGCTCTGACTGTGGCTCTTGCATCGCAGCTCCTGGGAAGGGAGTGTGGGTGCTGTGGAGGGCAAGGCGAGGGGTCAGCGGGAGACAAGCCCAGGCCCGGGTCCCTCAGCCCCGAGGTGGGAGGGACCCTTCCAGCAACATCATACCAGGGCCTGGGATGCCTTGGCTCCCCCACCTGGGCCTCCCCAGGAGCAGGGCTGCTCCTGCCCAGCCCACCCCTGGGCGGCCTACCCCACACATCCTCAAGGTACAAAGATAACCAGAGAGGGGATTCCAGCCCTCTCATCAGAGAGTCCACAAGCCTTCCTGGTTATAAGGATGAAGAACGTCAGCCCACACCCTCCACCTGGACGAAGATAACCTGCATGGACCCCCTCATTCCCCACCTGATCCCCTTCATCATGAAGCTTCCTAAGGATCTGCTATCTCCATTCCCACCCCTGGCTTGCAGAGTCCTCAGGACCTCCCGGCCGGCATCCCCAACCTTGTCTTCCAGTACTCTCCAGCCAGTGGCTGCCCTTCTCTGCTGCCACACACACACCCCAGTTCACTGGCTCGGGGTTCCCTCTACTGGGAACCCTGGTCCAGCCTCTGCTTGCAGGGGAGGCACCTTCTAGCAGCTCATCCCGAATGTCACAGCTCCTCAGGGATGTCTGCCCAGACCACCCAGGCAAAGACTGCCAGCCAAACGCTGTCACCAGTTTTTTTTTTAATCTTTTTTTAAATTTTTTTTTATTTATTTATGATAGTCACAGAGAGAGAGAGAGAGAGAGGCAGAGACATAGGCAGAGGGAGAAGCAGGCTCCATGCACCAGGAGCCCGACGTGGGATTCGATCCCGGGTCTCCAGGATCGCGCCCTGGGCCAAAGGCAGGCGCCAAACCGCTGCGCCACCCAGGGATCCCTGTCACCAGTTTTTTAAAAAAAGATTTGATTAATTAATTTATTTGAGAGAGAGAACAAGAGTGAGAGAGTGGCAGAGGGAGCGGGAGAGGGAGAAGCAGGTGAGCTACCTGTCCGGCTCACTGCAGCACTAGCAAAATGCCTCTCACCTGGTTGGGCTCACTGTGGTCAGCAAGTGAATGGTGCCGAAGCCAGGAGCACTTTGTGAGGTGTCCCCAGGAGCCAGCAGGTCAGAGGGAAGGTCCCAGTCTGGGCCCTGGCGCTGTACTAGGCCGTGCTGCCACCATCTCATGACATCTTCCCCAACTCCCGAGTTTGTCAAGAGTTTTGCAAAAAAAAACACACCCACTGCAAACCAAAGTCCCTATTCATCACCTTTTTGTCTTGTAAAGCACTGACAAGCCTACTGGCCCCACCCTCACCCCCAGCAGCTCTTCCCATTAGCATCTCCCTGAACATTCACCTCGACCTGGATAGAAGGCCTGCTTTCTTATGTCCTCAGAGTTTGTGAAATCCTTTCTTGTGGGTTATCTCATTTGTCCCAGAACCACCCTGGCTGCCCAACAGGTGAGGAAGCTGGTCTCAGAGAGGTGGAGGGACTCGCCCACCGCACACAGGCAAATGGCAAATGGATGAGCTTTTATTCGAAATGACCACTCGTGGGGTGCTTGGGTTGCTCAATGGTGGAGCACCTGCCTTTGGCTCAGGTTGTGAGCCAAAGGGTCCTGGGATCGAGTCCCGCACTGGGGTCCCTGTAGGGAGCCTGCTTTTCCCTCTGCCCGTGTCTCTGCCGCTCTGTGTCTCTCATGAATAAATAAAAAAAAAAAAAAAAAAAAAAAAGCTTTTGAGATTTTATGGGAGCTCAGAAGTCAAAGCCCTAGGTCTGACATTGTATCATTACTTATATTTGCTATGCAACTCTAGCCATCCCAAGGGCTAGCCTTTTGGCTTCCTTACATGCAGGAATTGAGTTTTGCTCATCTTTGTTTAGTGAAAAATACCTAGGATGGGGAGACATGAGCAGCTGTAGCAGGGCATGGGCTCTGAGGCAGACAGGCTAGGCCTGCATCCCATGCCCACCACCTAATAGCTGTATCATCTGGGGAGGTTACTTAACCTCTCTGTGCCTGGCACAGTAAGAGCTCAACAGATGTGTTTGTTTATAGGATTTTCCATTCTATTAGTTCGATTATTATTTTAGACCCAGAACTTTGTAATTGAGTGGGTGGGGCTTCTGTAGTCCTGCCTCATTAATGCTAGTGCCCCTCTTTCAGGGAACTCTGTTCAGTAAATATGCCAGGAGGGGCTGTCCTGGGATGCTAGGCCTGAGGTCCCAATCCCACTGGGAGGGAGACAGCCTCATAGACAAAGGAGGTCTCTCCCTCTCTTGGTCCTTGGCAGCAAGTAAATTCTGTTTTTCTCAAAAAAGCAGGCACTATCACCAGGAAACCTTTTTGGAGCATGTACTTCCCATGGATGAGGATCAAGGGCCATTAAACTAAATTGTCAGAAGCTCAACCAGACCTTCCAAATGGCTGGGGAGGCCAAACTCAGCTGGGACCTCATCCAGTTGCCCACCCCACCACCATCCTAACAATGGCTGTTGTTTGTAATCCACACAGGGGCACAGGGGCTCACTGCTCTGGTGGCTTATCTCATTAATCCTCTCAAGAAACCACAGCAGTGGGTATCTTCAAGCTGAAGGAACTGAGGTTGGCTGTCCAAAAGCCACTGTCCAAGCTCTAAATAATTATGCTCCTCTGGCTTCATCCAGAGTCTGCAAAAATAATAATAATAATAATATTTTTTTTGGTGCAAAAAGGTTTTTTTGGCTGAAAGCTATTTGACTGGAAAAACACGATGATTCTTAAAAGCAGCAAGGCAGTATCTGGTAAGACTCAACAACTTAGTACTTTGCAGAATCACTTCTAGGTAAGACTCCCTTAGAAGAGTTTTGTATGGAGGGAGCAGGAGTTCTGCACAAATACGTTCATATCAGTGATGTTCTCCATGACAGGTGACAGGAAACATCACTATCCATCAGTAGGGATTGGCTACATGAAATACAAGAGTTTATTGCAGCAGTTTAAGGAAATGAATGTATCTGTGTGTACGTAACTAGATAGATATAGCTCAAACAGATTGATTAAAAAAATACAATTCGCGGGGGAAAAAAAAGGAAAAACATGGTAACCTAAGTAGTTTATGTGAATTAAAAATATAAAATGAGTACGGTTGACCCTTGAATAATGTGGGGGTCGGGGACATCGAACCCTGTGCTATAGAAAATTCATGAGTTGGGGCACCTGAGTGGCTCAGTGGCTGAGCATCTGTCTTGGGCTTAGGTCGTGATCCCGGGGTCCTGGAATCGAGTCCCGCATCAGGATCCCCACAGGGAGACTGCTTCTCCCTCTGCCTATGTCTCTGCCTCTCATGAATAAATACATTTAAAAAGTCTTTTTTTTTTTTAAGATTTTATTTATTTATTCATGGTAGTTACACACACAGAGAGAAAGAGAGGCAGAGACACAGGCAGAGGGAGAAGCAGGCTCCATGCAAGGAGCCCGACATGGGATTCGATCCAGGGTCTCCAGGATCGTGCCCTGGGCCAAAGGCAGGCGCCAAACCGCTGCGCCACCCAGGGATCCCTAAAAAGTCTTAAAAAAAAAAATCCAGGGACGCCTGGGTGGCTCAGTGGTTGAGTGTCTGCCTTTGGCCCAGGGTATGATCCTGGGGTGCTCAGATGGAGTCCCGCATGGAGCCTGCTTCTCTCTGCCTGTGTCTCTGCCTCTCTCTCTGTGTCTCTCATGAATAAATAAATAAAATCTTAAAAAAAAAATCCATGTGTTATCTCTTGACTGACCCAAAATTTAACAGCTTACTATTGAGAAGCCTTACCAATAACATAAGTAACTAAAACATATTTTATATATATATTATATACTACATTCTTTTTTTAAAAAAAGATTTTATTTGAGAGGGAGAGAAGCAGACTACCCGCTGAGCAGAGAGCTTGATGCAGGGCTGGATCCCAGGACCCTAAGATAGTGACCCGAGCTAAAGGCAGAAGCTTAACTGACTGGGCCACCTAGGTGCCCCCCATATACTATATTCTTAAAGTAAGCTAGAGATAATGCTATTAAGATAATCACAAGGAAAAAAAGAAACATTCACAATACTGTTACTGTATTTATCCAAAAAACCCATGTATAAGTGGTCCTACACAGTTCAATCCTGTGTTTTTTAAGGGTCAACTGAATTTATTTCTTATCAACATATATATGTGAAAGTATGAAAGACAGGTAAAAAGAATTAAAACTTACACTCATGAGACTGGGGGTACCATCAAAACAACCTTACTTAATTAATGAAGAAAAAATTAAAAAGATGGTATTCATACATTATTTGTTTATGAACACGACAAAATGTCAAGTGTTATAATTATTTTGTGGGAACATGAGTGTTGTATTATTCTCATCTGTGTTTTTCTAAAATGAAAAAAATAAAAAAAAGAAAATTGTGTAAGACTTACTATGGACAATTTCAAACATAAAAAGATAAAAAATGATGAACCCTCATGTATCCATCTTCTAGTTTCAAGAATAATCAACATTCTGCCTTTATTGTCTCCCCTATACTTCTAGTGGCTCCGCAGAAACCCACAGATATTTTTGAGGTACAATCTATGTAAGTTGAAATGCACAATTTTAATTTTGCCATTTAGATAACAAAGTTTGACACATTTTGATACAACCTTGTCACCCAGCCCTACCAAGCATAAGACACTGCTGCCATGTTTCCTTCTGGAAGTTAATATATTTTATGCTTAGATCTACTATCCATCTCAAATTGTGTATAGTATGAGGTAGGGGTCAGAATCCACTCAGCTCCACTTGTTTCAGCACTCTCTTCAGACTTTCCTTCCCCCATGGATTCATTTTGGAGCTTTTGTAGAAAACCATTTGATTACACTTATGTGTCTTTTCCTGGGCTCTATTCTGTTCATGGTTGTTGTCTTATGGTAGCTTTACAGAATTCTTGAAGTCAGCTAGTTTAAGACCTCCAGCTTTGTACTACACTTTCATTTTGGAACTGCTTGTCAGTTTCTACAAACAAAACCAGCTAGGATTTTGATTGGGATCAAATGAAATAATCTTGGAGTACTGACATCTCAACACTATTGAGTGTTCCATCTATGAATATGGTACTGTTACTTAAATCTTCCAGGCAGCCCGGGTGGCTCAGCGGTTTGGCACTGCCTTCGGCCTGGGGTGTGGTCCTGGGGACCAGGGATCGAGTCCCACGTGGGCTCCCTGCATGGGGCCTGCTTCTCCCTTTGCCTGTGTCTCTGCCTCTCAGTTTGTGTCTCTCATTAATAAACAAATAAATAAAATAAAAATCTTCCTTAAATTCTCTCAGCAATATTTTGCAGTTTTTAACACAGAACTCTTGTCCGTCTTTTTTCAATTTATCCCTGGGTATGCCATGTTTTTGGATGCTTTGTAAATGCCACTGCTTTTATAATTCATTTTCCGACTTCAGATACAATGGTTGTTATTACATAAAAATACAATTTATGTATATTGCCTTTGTAACCTGTGACCTTGCTATAATCCTTTATCAGTCATGATAGTTCTTCTTTTTAAGAGGTTTCATTTTTTAAGTAATCTCTGCATCCAAGGTGGGCCTCAAATTTACAACTCTGAGATCAAGAGTCATGTATTCTACTGACTGAGCCAACCAGGTGCCCTTTGTGAGTTTTTCAATGCCTCTTCTATTAGCCAGTTTAACACCTTCAGTATAATGTTGAAGGGGTGAGAATCAAATCCTTTCCTAGTTCCTCATCTTAGAAAACAAGCATTCAGTCTGTCACTGTTACGTATTGATGGTAACTTGATTGGGGGTGCTCTTTATCAGACTATGTTTTCCCTTTCCTAGTTTGCTGGGAGGTTGGCTTTTCTTTTCTTTCTTTTTTTAAAATCATGAATAGGTGTTGCGTGATGTCAACTGCTTTTTATGTATCTGTTGAAATGATCATAGGATTTTTATCCTTCAATCTGTTTATGTGGCAAATTACACTGATTTTTTGAATATTAAAACATTGCCGTCTAGAGATAAACTCCACTTGATTAGGATGTATTTATCCGTTTTATTTACTTATTTTTTTAAAAATTTTTTATTTATTTATGATAGTCACACACACACAGAGAGAGAGAGGCAGAGACACAGGCAGAGGGAGAAGCAGGCTCCATGCAACGGGAGCCCGATGTGGGATTCAATCCGGGGTCTCCAGGATCGCGCCCTGGGCCAAAGGCAGGCGCCAAACCGCTGCGCCACCCAGGGATCCCTATTTATCCGTTTTATAGATAATCAGATTTACTTTGCTAAGATTTGTGAGATTTTTGCATATATACATATGTGTGTATATATACACATATGTATATATGCTAGCAGGAATATTGGTCTAAATGTTCTTTTCTTGTAACATTCTTGTCTGGTTTTGATATGAGGATTTTCAGGATATCATGAAATTGGTTGGGAAGATGTTACCTCTTCTACATTCTGAAAGTTTTTGTAAGATTGTTATTGTTTCTTCCTCAAGTGTCTGAAGAGAAGAAGAAATAGAATAGAAAATAGCATTAACACAGTAGACTTAAACCTAAACCTTACAATAATTGCATTAAATTAAATAGACCAAGCACTCCAACTAAAAGTGATCCAGTGAGGGGGGAAGGAGGGCTGTTTCAACAAGTGGCACTAGAAGAACTGGATATCCATCTAGGAAAACCCAAAAAGAAAACAGAACCCCTACCTCACATCACGATAAAAATTACTCTTAAATTAATTAGTTAATTAATTATGGCTCATAGACCTAAATATAAAACCTAAAACCCTAAAGATTCTGGAAGAAAATATCCTAGAGTATCTTCATGATCTTGGGGTCAGCAAGGATTTTCTAAACACACAGAACACATTTGAAAGACAAGATAAATCTGCTGCTGCTCTGCCTTAGACGCTGACAGAGAGGCAAGCAACAGGTCAGGAGAAAATAGATACTGACAAAAGACTCCTATCCGGAACATATAAAGAACTGCATGCAGCTGAACGCAAGTTAAAATGGCCAATAAGCACATGGAAACTGATCACAGCTAAGAGAATTGCAAATGAAAACCACAATGATGCACCACATTCGAAAGTCTGACAAAATCAGATGTGAGGAAAGACAGCTGTTGCTGGTGGGTACAGAAAACAGAACCACTTTGAAATATACTAATTTTAAAAATCAAGTTTAGATCTCTCTCACCTAGCAAATTCTACTCCCAGACGGTTATAAAAACCAAAACCAAACCAAAACAAAACAAAAAAACCACACACACACACACACAAAACACCCAAAACCAACCCCATGAAAACATAGGACCACAAAGAGAATTGTACAAGAATGTTAATAGCAGCTTTATTCAAAATAACCCTGAACTGTTAACAACCCAAGCGGTCACCGAAAGGAACATGGATTAAAAAAAACAAAACAAAACACGGTTTATTCATCCAGTGAGATGTGCTAAATACAAAAATACAAAGGTGCAAAAAACACTGATACACTACTGATACAGTAGTATTGGTTACACAGGAACAAGGATGGATGTCACAGGTATTATGCTGCCGGCGAGAAGCCTACACAAAGGAGCACACACTGTGTGGGTCTATTTACACTACGTTCTCTTCAACAGGCACAAGTAGTGACAGAACTCCAAGATGAGGGTCAGAGACCCCCAGAGGGAGAGGCCCGAGAACCTTCTCTGGGGCGATGACAATGTGTAAATTGTGTCATTTGACAGGCTGCTGGTTAGCAGCCCAAACCTGTCTAATTGCAGTGAGTGTAAATGCTACCTCAATTTCAGAACAAGCCGCACACAAGCACCGCGTGCACTGGCCGGTACCGAGCCAGGTAGGTGAGCTAGCGCAGGCTAGAAGCACCGCGCGCCCCGAGTGACTGACAGGCGGGAGGCGGGATCCCGTCCCCTCGGCTCGGCTCGCCGGGCCCCGCCCCCTCAAGCCCCGCCCCTTCCGCCCTCACGACGTTCGCTCTGCGTCGGAACTCGGAATGGCTGAGTCCCGAGCCGGATGCTAGAGAAACCGTGTCTCGGCCCCACACAAACGGCACATCGTCGCACTCTGCCATCGTGTCATTCTCAAATGTACTCGTGCTCGAAAATACCCGGGACTTGCCGTCGGCACGCTTCTGGAGACCTCGTCCCTCGCCCGCCCAGATTGCAGGCGACGGGGTGGGGCGCACCATTCAAGGAGTGGGGGAGGGCTCGAGGTTTGCATCCAAACAGACCCTCCCTCCCGGCCTGCCAAAAGTAGCAGCTAAGGAGTTCAGGGGGAAAAAAAAAAAAGAAAAGAAAGAAAGAAAAGAAAGAAAGAAAAAGAAAGAAAAGAGAAAAAGAAAGAAAGAAAAGAAAGGAAAGAAAGAAAGAAAAGAAAGGAAAGAAAGAAAGAAAAGAAAGAAAGAAAGAAAGAAAGAAAGAAAGAAAGAAAGAAAGAAAGGGAAAGAAAGAAGAGGAGGGGGCGCGCAGCCTCCCTGAGCACGTCAGAGGAGCCAGTCTAAGTGACACTTTCCCTCTCCTCGGGGGAACAGTGAGCTGCTCCGGAAAAAAAAAAACAAAACCGGAAACGCTGCGGCAAGGGGCAGAAATGTAAATGTTCGACCAAACAATAACAGAGCTCGCGGGCCTCCTGGACCCGGACCGTCCCGCCGGGCGTCGCGGGCAGACTGCACGTGGAGCGCTACCCACGTCCACGCCAGGCAGTCTACTAGGATCCTCTCCATCTAGTGGAGCCAGGGGCCGCTGGGGAGATCCCTCCGGGAAGGACAAAGGTCCGGAAGTTCTGGGACCTGAGCGGCTTGGGCTTCCTGGATCGACCCCCCTCGAATGTGATCATGTCGGAACGGAGCCCGAGAGGACTCTCCGGGGATGCTGCGGGCTCGAAGATCTCGGGCCGCGGGGGTCCCCAAAATCCCGAGATCGGGGAAAAAACAATCTCGGATCCTGATGCTTTGTACGTCTTATTTCGGGGTTCCTCACACCCGGCACGGGGAGAGAAAGGGAGGGGAGGGGTGAGGAGGAACCCCTTCGGCCGGCTGCACGTCCCCCTCCTATAAAGCTGAGTCCGGCTGCTCCCAACAGCCCCTTCATCTGCACCCAGGCCTCCCAGCAGTGCATTCCGGTATTGGTGCCGCCAGCCAAACTTCCATTCCCCCGCGATCGCTGATCGCGTGCCCCACCCCCAGACCCCAATTCTCCCCAAGCTCAAAACACACAGAGCCGAGAGCCGGTGACTCAGACAGGACTCATCTGGCTCAGTCAGGAGCTTACCCGAACCTCAGGGGAGCGTGTCACCGTCCTGGGAAGCACGCTCCGAGGCCGGACGCCAGGGGATCCCGGAGCCCGGCGGCTACCTGCGCCCAGGATGGTGGCTCTGGACTTTTGAGAAGCTCAAAACTTTTAGCGCCAGTGAGTCCGAGCACATGGGAGGGGAAAATCCCAATCCCAGCAACCTCCGCGAAGCTCCTGGCACAAAGCTGGACAGTCGCCATGACAAGTAAGGGCAAGCAGTGAGCCGGCGGGGGGAGGCGGTGGGGCTGGAGCCCGGGAGGAGGGCCGGGAGCCAGTCCGGATTCTCACTGGGTTGGTGCTACAGCTACTTTACACTGGGGGTGGGGACGGTCAGCAGGCCGGAGCGGGGAGGGCAGAATAAGTGGAAACCATTTTAGGAGACACCTGCCCCTGTGTCAGACATGAAGGTGGGAGGGAGAGAGCCTTTGCACCTGTCATTCCTCTCCCGGATGGCTGGATATGCTCTTCTCATCAGCTAGAACGTCACCTTTTAGGAAAGACTTCCTTACTATCCGAATCCAACGAATTCCTTCAGAGACCCTGTGTCACACCATCTTGTTTAATTTCCTTCGCAGCCCTTACCGTTTTCTGCAAAGATTTGTTCCTTGTCTTCGCTGTTACACAGCAGCGTAAGCCATGGGGAGGGGGCGGGGGGGGGCAGAGACCTTGTCAACTATCTTATTCATTGCATTTATTTCTCGGTGCCTAGTAGAGTATTGGGTAGCAAGGAAGAGCTCAGTAATAAATGCTTATTGAATGAATGAAAAGAGACGGAAGTCTGAGGAATTTGGCGGAATGAGAAGCAAAAAAAGGTCAAAAGCTGTAAAATCAAACATAGCGCCAGCGCCCTCCGCAGGTGAGGGTGGGTAGTAGGTGCTTTAGGAGTGCCGGAGGGAGACGGCAGGGGGAGCTCAGGTACTGCTCGCGGAGGCAGAGGCTCTCGGACTACAACACCCAGCAATCACCACGAGCCCTACGGCTTGATGGGAACGGTAAGCCTCCGCGACCTGTCACGTGCTTGCCCCGCCCCTCCCGCGGGTCTCCCGCGAAATCTGACCCGGGATGCGGAGGTCCAATGGAAAGGCGGGGCCAAATCCCGCGAGAGCAGGTGGCTCTTAGCGACCGCGGGGGCTGAGGGACGCTGTGCTTGTGGCGGGGCGCGCCCGCCTCTCCCGCTCGCCTTCCGGGGTCTTCCGCCCTCTCCCGGAAGAAGGAGGAAGGGCCCCGGACGGGTTCTCCGGGGCTGCGTCTGGGAGCCGAGAAGTTTGAGGCGGTGTGGGCTGTCGTACCGGCAGGGCAGCTGGGCGCTCGAGGGACGAGGGTCGCGGCGGGGGCCGGAGTCCGCGCTTCTTCGGCAGCATGAGCGCGCCCGAGGCGCCCCGGTCGGCCCCGGACTGCCTTGCTGCGGAC
The DNA here is from genome assembly GCF_905146905.1 of Nyctereutes procyonoides. NCBI lineage: Eukaryota > Metazoa > Chordata > Mammalia > Carnivora > Canidae > Nyctereutes > Nyctereutes procyonoides. Next base: position 57,031,436 of record NW_026575140.1, on the reverse strand, counting down.
CAGGCCCCCGCTCCGGCTCCCCTGTCTCCTCGGGCTTCCCCGAAGGGTGAGAGTCCGGACTCTGAACTGTTGCCACCGCCGGTACCTCCCGCTGGGGACGGCCCGGCCCACTCGTTTCCGGATCCCGCGGCGGGCTCCCGGGCGCCAGGGGAGGGCGGCCCCGCTTCTGCCTCCACCGCCCTGCATGCGGGCTTCGCTGCTCCTACCGACTTGAGCCCTCGAATCGAGGAGCCAGAGGTTGGTGAAAACATGAGCCTTCCCGCAGAAGAAGCGGACGGGCCGGAGTTGGGGCCAGGAGAGGCGGTGGAAGGAGTGTCTGAGGACCTCGCCCCGGAGGACGAAGGATACAGGTAAGTGGTGGTGGCAGGGCCGCCGAGGCGTGGAAGGTGCATGGGAGTGCACTGCGCGCGTACCCGCGGGTCGGCAGCCCCACCGCTGCGGGCCCGCTTTCTCCGTGCTTTGCCCACCTGGGTTTGCTGTCCCCCCCGCCCCCCCGACATCTTCCTTCCAGCACCTGGAACTACTGCTTCTCCCAGCTCCCTCGGTTTCTCAGTGGTTCCTGGTCAGAGTTCAGCACCCAACCCGAGAACTTCTTGAAAGGCTGTAAGTGGTAAGTGAGGACAAGGGGGTGGGGAAGATCACCATGCCCAGGATTTTCACCATTGATAAAAACGCTGATTATCTGGGAGAAGGAGTAAGAGTTCCTCTTGGATTGAGTTTAAAACTCATCTAGGATTATGTGTCTTCTGCTTTCCTCAGGGCCTTGGCGGGGGGAGGGTCTTACACTGACCCACCCTACAGGTAGGCTGGGCCCTAGCCCTGCACTTGGAAAGTGTAGGCCTGTAGCCCTGTCCAGCTTTCTGACTCTTTTCTATTCCTACAGGGCTCCTGATGGTTCCTGCATCTTGACCAATAGTGCGGATAACATCCTGCGGATTTATAACCTGCCCCCAGAGCTGTACAATGAGGGGGAACAGCTGGAATATGCAGAGATGGTAAGGGTAGGGGCTACCTTGCCCCTTCACCGGTCGCTGAGCATTTCAGCCCTCTGTGTAGATGGAGAAACTTGAGTCCACATGTTTTTCTGTTCACAAACATTGTTTCTTCGTGAATGTACACAGGTGGCATGTTCATGTTTAAAGAGGTGGTCATTCTTCCTTTAGTGGTGAATATGTGTTTTTCATAAAAGAGTAACAAATTTCTCATGGCAGTGTTTAATTGACTTACACGTATTTATTGAATGATTGTTACTGTATCAGTTACTGTGTCTGATGCTGAGAGAAAGTGCTGAACGAGGCAGATGAAGAGCTGGTTTCATTTCTCATGTGAGAGTTAGATAACACACATGTAAACCGATAAAGAGTAAAGTTCGTCAAAGATTGTGATAAATGTCAGTGAAGGAAATAAACAGAATGAGGAGGGAAGAGCCAGATAAACTTTAGATAAACTTGTCAGGAAGGGAGGCTCTCTGAGGAGATAGATGTTTGAGCTAAGATGTGAAGGATGATGGGATCTGTCATGCCAAGAGCTGTAGAAAGAGCATCCCAGGAAGAGGCAATGACATTACAGAGTCTCAGAGTGAGGAAGGAGCTTTGTATGTTCAGGGAACAGGAGGAAGGCTGGCCCACCTGGACGGAGGCCAGTGTGAGATGGATCCCATGAACGACCTACATTGTGTCCGATCTGGTGGGTAGGCCATTTAGAATTTATTTAGGAAACCAGGGGAGAGTTTTAAAACGAAAAAGTGAAATGATGGCTGAAATTTAGAGAATGGATTATGGTGAACAAGAGTGAAATCAGGGGGCTTCATTAGGATGCATTTATCGTGGTCCAGGTGAAAAACTGGTGGCTGGGGCCTGAGGTGGCAGCAGGAGAAATGGAGAAGTGTGGGTGGATTTGAAGTATATTTTGTAGGACGTGGAGGTCAAATGGAAATGAAAGGTGTAGGGAAGGAAGCAATCAAGGGTCCAGGTATTTGCAGCCGGGTAGATAGTGGTATGATTTACTCAGGAGGAAACAGATATGAAGAGGTATTGGGACAAGTCAAGGGTGTTTATATCTGTGACATGTGAAGCTAAGAGAGAAATTGGGGCTGGGGGTGTACTTTAGGAAGTGGAGAAGTGTGTAGATTATACCTGCCATCTAGTCTAGCGAACAGATTCAGTATCAAGAGTGTAGCCAGAGAAGAATAGAGAGGCTCTACTCTAGTAGAGCCTGGAGTGCTCCAGCAGATGGAGGTGGAGTGCAGGAGGGGTGACAAAAGCAGAGGCAGAGTCTGGTCTAATGCTGTTAAGGGTGAGACAAACTTAGAGAATGACCTAAGAAGACATTAGTGACCTTGGCAAGATCTCCTATAGAGGTGTTATGGAGGCAGAAACCGAGTAGGGTGGGTGGAGGAGGAGGTGTAGACAAATCTTTGGAAAGTTTCCTGTGGAAGGGAGTTGAGAAGTGGAATGGTGGGATCCCTGGGTGGCTCAGTGGTTTAGTGCCTGCCTTTGGCCGAGGGCACGATCCTGGAGTCCCGGGATCGAGTCCCACACTGGGCTCCCGGCACAGAGCCTGCTTCTCCCTCCTCCTGTGTCTCTGCCTCTCTCTCTCTCTCTCTCTCCTCTCCCTCTCTCTCTCTATGTCTATCATGAATGAGTAAATAAATCTTAAAAAAATTAAAAAAAAAATGAAATGGAATGGTGACCAGAGGGAATACAGGACCAAAGAAAGGTTAACGGGGTGCTTCTGCAGCGTCAGGAATGACCCAGTAGATGGAAGAATTGATGCTGGAGAAGAGAGGGGCGTGACAGGTCCCTGAGCAGCTGGCTGAGGACAGGATCCAGAGCACAGCAGAGGACTTCGTTAGGTGCAGAGTACTCTCTGGCAGTAGGACGAGAGGCAGCTACTTGTGGTTGGAAGATTTCTGCCTCTCCTCACTTGGCTTTTCAGTGAAGCATAAAGGAAGGTTATCAGCAGAAGGAAGAGGGTCTGTGGGGAGAGCGCAGAAGGTGTGAATGATTGGTCCTGGGCAGTCAGGAATCCAAGGCATCAAGGAACGTGGCAGCGTCGCTGTTCTGTGGTCAGGGCCCACTGGAAATGTGTCGCCATCCATTTAAAGTGAAGTCTGGTAACCTCATCGTGCATCTCGCCCCAGTACGTGAACTGGCTGTGTTTCCACTGTTTGTCATGTGGGGATGAGGATCGTGCTCACAGGGGAGTTGTGAGAATTAGAAATATTAACGTGATATGTATGAACTTGTGCCTGGTTTGTATTCAGCAAACCCTAATTGTTGGTATTAGTTGAGTCAAGCATGGAATAGGAAGATGGCCTGGCTCAGGTTTGCTAGCAGAGAAAGACCAGGGTGTCTTGAGAGCACCCGCAGGAGGGTGGGTGTAGTGGTTGACTCGCATGTAAAGCAGATAAAGGAAATGGATTGTAAATGTGTTTTTGATGAAGCGGAATAATTGTGGTGGGACAAATAGAGCAAGTCAGCTGGATAAGTTGGAGATGGTAGAGATTGTGGGGTGACAGGGCCTGGGACCTGATCGTGGGAATGGTGGCTGATGTCCACGGAAGGCCATGGCAGGGGGTGGTGCTCCGGAAGTCAGGTGATGGGGGAGACCAGAGTGTTAGATGGAGCTGTTCCGTTCTTTCATTGATTCATTAAGTCAACACGTTTTGGTTGAGAGCATTCTAGGTGCTAGGCCCTATTTTAGGTACCAGGGATCATTTGGGAACAAAAACAGGTACAAGTCCCTGTCCTCTTTATGTGATAACTTAAATTCTAGCACAGGGAGTAGAGAATAAAGAAATAACCACGTAAAAGATCTACCTGCCAAGGGCCATGAAGAAAAATAAAGCAAGGAAGAGGATCGGGCGAGGGAACTGCAATTTTAAAAAGGATGGTCGTTAAGACCTCACTATTAAGGCGAGGTTATGATCCTATAGTAGGTGGTTTTTTATAATGCTTTTCAAATTTTTTTTTTTTTTTTTTTTTTTTTTTGCTTTTTAAAATTTTTTAACAGTTGTATTCTAAGTGATTTCCGCAGGACTTGGGACTCCATGGTCACGTGTCAGTTGTATGATGCTGTGCCGGGTGCTGATGCTAGATCATTCCCTTACGTAGTCCCCTGTTTTGGACAGTTGGGTTTCTGGGATTTTGTATCATCAATTATTCAGTGAACACCTTCATGTATTTTGATGGAGATTCTTTTCATAAGAGAGATTTATGAGTAAGAAATACCTTGGGTCAGGAGTATCGATATTTGTTTTACGTCTTGCGATACAGATAGCCAACTTGTTTTCAAAACCTCCCGTGTTTTTTCCCTTTTCTTTTTTTTTGTACTGCTGTTCACAGTGTGGACGTACCAGTTCCATCATGGCTGCACTCATTAGATAATTTCATTTTCTATGTCTGCAAGCTTAGTATTTGGAAATGGGCACGATTAGTGTAGGTGGGGAAATTGGGGGAGGTCGTTTTTGAGTGTTTCCATATACCTGTTTCTTCCCAACCTAGTTTCCTAATTCCTCTCCTCCCATTTCTGACTTTTCTTTCTTTTTTAAAAAGATTTTATTTATCTGAAAGAGAGAGAGGAAGGGAAAGAGAACTTGAGCATGAGTGAGGGGAGGGGTGAAGGGAGAGAGAAAAGCAGACTCCCCACTGAGCAGAGAGCCTAATTTAGAGCTTGATCCCAGGACCCTGAGATCATGACCTTAGCTGAAGGCAGGTACTCAACTGACAGCCACCCACGTGCCCGTCTCTGACATTCCACAGAGCTTTCTGGAACTCCCATTCCTAACTCCCCAGCCTTGGCACTCCTCCCCCATTTTCTCCCTACCCTGAGGCTCTTACCTGAGACCTTCACTTGCTCTAGGCCTATCCAGGTGCCCTGCATATCTCAGGTTCCGAGGGGGGCTCTCTTTGTGAAAACCTTCCCTTTGAGGGTTATGCCGAGTCTCCATTCACCAAGTACATCTGGCTCTCCTGTGCACCTCAACTCTTTCTACCATCTTGGTGATCTCAGGTATCCAAACCAGAAGACTAGGTCTCATCTTTTAATTCCTTTTCCCTGATGCCCCACACCCAATTGATTACCAGAGTCCATCAAGTCCCACTAATCTTTCAGATCCATCTGCTTCTCCCCACTCTGCTAACCCTGCTTTAATTCAGGTCTTCTTATTGGGGCTCTTATATTGCTGGAAGAGTTTCCTGTCTTTGTTTTTTCATTAAAACATTTCTTATTGATTGCTGGTGATATACTTGGTGTTGGGGAACCAGTGGTGAGCCAGATAGATACAGTTCTTGCCTCCTCAGATGGGTATGATGTGGAGTGAGGAGCATGGAGGGCTGTAGGAATGTGGAGTGGGGCACCCTGCTCTGTGGAGAGTTTTAGGGGAGGCCTCCCAGTGGAAAAGCATCTAAGGGACCAGGAGGGTGATTAGGATTCAACCAAAAGGAGTTGTTGAGGGAGGTGAAGGAATAACATTCCAGACTCAGACACTAGTATGTGTGAGCCTGCAGATTGAGGGTATGGTGCATTGGCACCTTCTGGGGATGGGGAGTCAAAACGGTGGGATGTAGAGATTGTAAGGGAGTGAGTCTGGAGGGACGAGCCCTGAGGGGTGGGTAAGGGGTAGCCATCTGGTAAGGAGATTCAGTTTTACACTGAGGGTTATGTGGACTCTGTAAATGTTTTAAGCAGGAGGTGATGCTGGACAGAATTCTAATTTAACAAGGTTTCCAGGGCCTGCATGTGTCTGCGGTGTGGAGCACTGACGACGGGTAGGTTGGAGTGTGATGGTGTAGGGAGGCCTGGAGAACTTGTAGTGTTGCAGCAATGGTTTCAGGAAGGCAGTAACTTTGCATGGGACCAGGGAAGTCCCATGGGACTCCCTGGGACTCACACTCCATGGGAAGGGAGTGCACATGTTTGAGAGAGCCCCAGAAGGTGGGCTTGGCAAGGTTCATGTTGCCAGCAGCTGTTTGGTTTTGCTCAGGCTGGACCAGGAGTGGAAGCAGAGTGAAGAGCCATAGTGGTCAAGATTAGTGCTCAGATTGGAGGCTTAGATACACAAATGTGGAGCCCCGGGAGAACAATAGGTTTGAAGGAGGTGGGAGTTGGTCTGTTACAGACCCACGGAGTATGAGATGCCCTTGGGGTGTGCCAGTGGAGCTGTGCCAGGAGGTCTGATATGTGGGTTCAGAGTGGAGAGAAGTCAGGGGTGCAGGATGTCATGCCGAGGGCCAGCAAGTAAGTGACAAAGACAGTCACCCAGATGTTTGAAAGTTTCTCTTCAAATCATAGGAAAGGACAATGCTCAGTATTACAGTGAGCAGAGGTTACGAAAAGCGATACTTAAGTGACCAGTGAGCATGGGTGCGTGTCTACCTTCAGTGATCATGAGGGAAATGCAGATTTATACCACAGTGAAAATCTGTTCCACAGCCTTCAGTGGAGAAAAAGTTAAAAGTCTGGCGATACCAAGAGGACACCGAGCAACCGGCCCTCGCATGCCGCCTGGGAGGACAGTGGATTGGGGTGGGCACTTGGGACCCAACTGTGACCTAGCAGAGGTGGCGACGCGCATGCCAGAAAGCCTAGTACCTTAGCAGGAATTGCAGAGCCACCCTCACACATGTGCCCCAGAATGTTCAAAGCACACCTGCCAAAATATGGAAAAACACCGGTGACTATCAATAGAGAAAGATAGCGGGGTACTGTCCAGTAGCAAGATGTCTGAATTAGAGCTAGATGTGTCGCCATGGTTACGCCTCCCAGTCACAAAGGGATGTGTACTGCTTAGTACCATTGGCATTAAATGTAAAGGCATGCAAGACAACGGTATACATTGTGTTTTGGAGTTTTTTGGTATGAATGTATTTCTTTTAAAGATTTTTATTATTTTATTTTTATTTATTTTAAAAAAATATTATTTATTTATTCATAAGAGACACAGAGAGAGAGAGAGGCAGAGACACAGGCAGAGGGAGAAGCAGGCTCCACGCAGGGAGCCTGACGTGTGACTCAATCCCGGGTCTCCAGGATCACACCCTGTGCTGAAGGGGGCACTAAACCGCTGAGCCACCAGGGCTGCCCTCATTATTCATTTTATTTATTTTATTTTTAATTTTTAAAAATTTTTTTTTTAAGAATTCATTTATTTATTCATGAGAGAGAGAGAGAGAGGGAGCAGAGACACAAGCAGAGGGAGAAGCAGGCTCCATGCAGGGAGCCTGATATGGGACTTGATCCCTGGTCCCCAGGATCATGCCCTGGACTGAAGGCGGCGCCAAACTGCTGAGCCACCGGGCTGCCCCTCATTATTCATTTTAGAGAGAGAGGGAGAATGTGTGTGCAGAGTGGGAAGGAGAGGGAGAAGCATGCTCTGGGCTAAGCTAGGAGCCTGACATGGTGCTTGATCCCAGGACCCTGAGATCCCGTGATCCTAAGACATGAGCCGGGTCCGACGCTCGAGTGAGACACCCAGTGCCCCTGTATGAATATATTTCTAGGGACGCCTGGGTGGCTCAGAGGTTGAGCATCTGCCTTCGACTAGGAGTGATCCTGGGGTCCTGGGATCGAGTCCCACCTCGGGCTCCCCATAGGGAGCCTGCTTTTCTCTCTGCCCGTGGTTGTGCCTCTCTGTGTCTCTCATGAATAAATACATAAAATCCCTTAAAAAATGTATTTCTAAAAAAATGCACAATAATGATAAATTCAGGATAGTATTTACCTCTGAGGGAGGATTTCCTTGGGAAGAAGTTTTAACTGTTTTATTTTTTAAGCTGTGTGGAGTCGTCCCAGGAGTTTTTACAAATATTTCTTTTGTTTGAACCATTTAATGTTTTTTTTTTTTTTTTTTTTTTTTTACTTATGATAGTCACAGAGAGAGAGAGAGAGAGGCAGAGACACAGGCGGAGGGAGAAGCAGGCTCCATGCACCGGGAGCCTGACGTGGGATTCGATCCCGGGTCTCCAGGATCGTGCCCTGGGCCAAAGGCAGGCGCCAAACCGCTGCGCCACCCAGGGATCCCGAACCATTTAATTTTTTAAAAAGATTTTTATTTATTAATTCATGAGAGACACATAGAGAGAGAGGCAGAAACACAGGCAGAGGGAGAAGCAGGCTCTATGCAAGGAGCCCAATGCAGGACTCAAACCCGGGAGTCCGGGATCACACCCTGAGCCAAAGGCGGGTGCTCAACCACTGAGCCACTCAGGCATCCCTTATTTATTTAACTAATTTTTTTTTCTAAAGGATCAAATGACATGTAGTTAGGTGTTCAGTAAGTATTCATTTCAGTTGCTGGTTCCTGGCTTCTGTTTGGGACATTATTTGCTTCTTTCTAAGTGTTTAAAAAGTAAAAGGATAAATCTGCATGGCTTTTGGTGGCCCAAACCTGACATTAAAGTCTGAGCTGGGAGATCCCTGGGTAGCGCAGTGGTTTAGCGCCTGCCTTTGGCCCAGGGCGCGATCCTGGAGACCCGGGATCGAATCCCACGTCGGGCTCCCGGTGCATGGAGCCTGCTTCTCCCTCTGCCTGTGTCTCTGCCTCTCTCTCTCTCTCTGTGTGACTATCATAAATAAAAAAAAATTAAAAAAAATAAATAAAGTCTGAGCTGACTCTTGAATATTGAGATCAGGATTCTGTTCTTCATACTAATGCCCTCTGCCTTCTCCCACTTGGTTAAGTGCTGACCGTCTCGCTCTTTCATAAAACTGCTGGTGACCCAAGCATTCCTGCATCTCTGTCCAGGTCCCTGTCCTTCGAATGGTGGAAGGTGACACCATCTATGATTATTGTTGGTATTCTCTGATGTCTTCATCCGAGCCAGACACCTCCTAGTAAGTGATGTCCTTTGCCTACCCCCTGCCTTCCCCTCCCCCCAGTTTCATGGGGAGCCCCTACTGGGAGAGAGCTGGGGGCTGCCAGGGGTCTCTGGGGAGGACAGCTTGGTGTACCCTTCAGATGCAAGTGGAGAGGGCCAGTTGGCTTCCTCCCCTTCCTTTGACAGTACGGGGACCTCAGTGTCCGTGTCTCTCTCAGCGTGGCCAGCAGCAGCCGGGAGAACCCCATTCACATCTGGGATGCATTTACTGGAGAGCTCCGGGCTTCCTTTCGTGCCTACAACCACCTGGTAGGGACTGTCCCGCCCAGTCCCAGGGCTCATCCTGCCCCAGCTCTCCTTCCTTGGGGACAGCTGAGGCTTTGCTAGGCCTGTTTGCAGTGCTTTCCTGCTCCTAGGACGAGCTGACGGCAGCCCACTCGCTCTGCTTCTCCCCTGACGGCTCCCAGCTCTTCTGTGGCTTCAACAGGACCATACGGGTCTTTTCCACTGCCCGGCCTGGCCGTGACTGTGAGGTCCGAGCCACGTTTGGTAAGCATCTGTGCCTCCCAAGGGAGGAGGAAGGAGAAGGGCACTGACCTGTACAGAGGGACCTTGTGTGAGCCGGGGACCAGGCATGTCACATCATCTTCAGGACAGCCCAGGGCGGTGGGGAGGGGGCAGGTTGTACTAAGTGGGCAGAGGAGAAAACAGATTTAGGGAGGGGGTGAAACTTTCCTGGGGTCAAGCTATATGGTAAAGAGCTGGTTCACTCCCGAGCCCATGCCCTGTCAGCTATGTACCCCTTGCTCTCCAAAATCCTGGTATCTAGGAAATTGGAGATGAAGCCAATTTCATTCTCTTGTGAGCCTTCAGCTTTCCATCCCTCAAGATAAATATTTGAGAAGGAGGAAATAAGTCTTGAGCATTTAGGTCCTTTGCGGGGATGGAAGTCTGAGGAGTATCAGAGGTCTTTTATCCTGCTTGTGACAGACAGGACAGGAGAGTCGTTGATTCCCAGCTCATGGGACAGGAGATGGATGTGCACTGCTGATTAGGTTGGTTAATGTCAGGTGTCCTTACCCTGTCCCCAACTTTGTTCCTGTCCTAGCCAAAAAGCAGGGCCAGAGTGGCATCATCTCCTGCATAGCCTTCAGCCCAGCCCAACCCCTCTACGCCTGTGGCTCCTATAGTCGTTCCCTGGGTCTGTATGCTTGTGATGATGGCTCCCCTCTTGCTTTGCTGGGAGGACACCAAGGAGGCATCACTCACCTCTGCTTTCACCCTGATGGCAACCGCTTCTTCTCAGGAGCCCGCAAGGTAGGGGTCATGTCCTGAGATTCCAAAGAGGGTGCACAGAAGGCAGTAATGGGGATGTCATCTGTGATGTGTTGGAGGACAGATGTGGGAAAAAAATAAGCCAAGCTAGGGAAGCATCTGTAAACCTTGAGGGAAGCAAGGATGTCTCGAGGGGGTGAATGGAGTGGGCAGGGGAGGGATGGACTCCAGGCCCCTGCTCTATGTCTTTAGGATGCTGAGCTTCTGTGCTGGGACCTCCGGCAGCCCGGCCATCCACTGTGGTCGCTGAGTCGAGAGGTGACCACCAATCAGCGCATCTACTTCGATCTGGATCCGTGAGTGACTGGGACCTTCCTGCCCAGGGTCCTGTTGCCCCAGGGATGTCAGAGCCCAGCTGGAGGTCCCAGGCCCTGGATGGTGAGGGATTCCTGCCCTGAGGAGGTGATCCCATGTCAACAAGTGCCTCTCTTCCCAGGACTGGGCAGTTCTTGGTGAGCGGGAGCACCAGTGGGACTGTGTCTGTGTGGGACACCGGCGGGGCTGGACAGGAAGGGAAGCCGGAGCCGTTGCTGAGTTTTCTGCCCCAGAAGGACTGTACCAACGGAGTGAGGTGACCATTTACTCCCACAGGTCGTGGGGCTCAGATCTGGGAGGGAGGTGAGGTGCTGATGACCCTGCCGGTCTTTCTCCCTCCAGTCTGCACCCTAGCCTGCCATTGCTGGCCACCGCCTCTGGTCAGCGTGTGTTCCCAGAGCCCACAGAGAGTGAGGACGAAGGGGAGCGGGAGGTGGACCTTCCCCTGCTTTCCATGCGCCACATCCACCTCGAATGTCAGCTTCAGCTCTGGTGGTGTGGGGGGGACATGGACTCCAGGATAGCTGATGCTCCCCAGGGCCAGAAGGGCCAGGGAGGGACTGAAGAAAGTGAGTGTGAGTTTACATAAAACCGTTTTCTATGGCTCTAGGGTCTTTGTGTCTTTTTTTGGGAGGCACATGATGGAGATGGGGCCCATGGGGTACAAGTGGGCGCCTATGTCCAGGGGCAGTGGGGGCTGGCATATTGTTTCCCAAACCGGGGTTGAGAGGTGGGACTAGGCAGGAGCCAATGGGGCGGCTGAACTTGGTGTGAAGTCAAGCGTGTGGGGGTGGGGCTTCGTGCCATTGACTGGCGGGTTGCTAGGCAACTCGGTAAACTGAAGGGGGGAACCTGTTTGAAATCTCACTCCCAAGGTGGGGGCGGCAGGGGTCAGGGTGAGCGTGGCTGAGCGGGAGTGGCAGGCGCTGTGTGTCAGACTGTCGGGTGTGACTGCGTGAGACCGTGCAGACGGTGACAGACAAGACACCCTCTCACTCGCGCTCCACACTATTTACCATCACCCGGCAGCAGAGGGACCATTACTCAGCTCTGGGGGAAGGGGAGCGGGAGCACCCGCCTCTCCTCCCCTGGACTCCCCCAGGATGCAGGCGACTGAGTCACTAGAGTCAAGGACACATGAGAGAGTAAAGGTGCCGAGAAGCCACAGACGTCACCTTCTGTGTTCCCGCTAGATGCAGGACCAGGGCGGGAGTGTCTCCCTGGGCAGCTGTCACTGGTCTTGTTTCTCCATTTATGTACTTGCTTTGGGGGTGGGGGGCGACTGTGTTATTTCCAGCAGTGGCTGCTCCCCACCCCCCAGCCTTGCCAGACTGAGAAGGGGGCTCAGAAGGGACCGTGGGCAGGGGCCTAGACGCGGGACCTCCCCGTCAGGGGGCAGGGACGGGAGGCCCGCGAGGCGGGGAGGAATGTCACCTCTGCCCAGAGGTGCCGAAAGAAAGGAGGGTTACACCCGAAGAGGCAAATCCTCCTCCCTTCCCCCAGGATAATTGGAAACAGCCCTTCCGGCTGCTGTGGGTTTGGGGCCGTAGGTACTCCCTTTCCTCTCCAGGCCGGCTCTCCCCGCCGCCTGACAGCCTGGGCCCCAGTTCACGCCCCGAACTCTTGCCTCTCACCGGTCCCAGGTAGCGGGACAGGAGGAGGCCGGCGCCCCGGGTTGGGGTTCGGGGCTCGCCCGCGTGACCTTGGGCGGGTATCGGCCCCCCGCGCCCCACCCCGTGCCTCAGAGCTTGCGTCCCTACCGTGGGGACCCCAAAGCTCTGCCCCTCCCACTGCACACAGGTAGTCGTGACGACCAACTCAGCCCACTTTGTAAAGTGCGGAGCCTTCAAGGTTATCACTATTCTCTCCAGACCTGCCGGGAGCTGCGGCGGCGTTCGGGGCTGGGGTGGGGGGGCCGGAGGGGGGCGGAGGCTGCAGGAGCCGGAGGGGCTGGGCTCCTGGGGCGGCGAGGGCGAGCGCCTTTCCGGATCTGGGCGCGGAAGGTTCCAGCTGCCCTGGCGGTCCGCGGGCCGGAGGGTATACGCGGCGGCGGCGGCAGCAGCAGCAGCGGGGAGGTGGCGCGGGGGCGGGGTAGGGCGGGGGTAGCCGGGACAAAGGGGCGCTGGGTCGGGGGGGGCGCGGCGCGGGGAAGGGGCGGCGGCAGGGCGCGCGGGAGGTGCGCGAGGTGAGGGAGGTGCGGGGGGCGTGGGCTGCGGGCTCCGCCGCCCGCTCCGACGCCGGCTCCAGCTCCGGCTTTTCCCTCCGCCATCCTCTCCCCCTCCCCGCCACTCCTTTAACTCCCCCCGCCCGGGCTCGGCACTGGTTTCCTCCCCGAGCCCGCTGCCCTCAATCCCGGCGAGGCTGGGGCTCCGGCTCGCGCCCCTCCCTCGCTCCGTCGGCCGGCGCCCCATGCCGCCCCCGCCCGGCCCCCGGCCGCCCCAGTCCCCCACTTAGGCCGGCCCTGCGATCCCGGGGAGCCGGAGCGCGGGCCGGGGGCGTCGGGCGCCCGCAGGCGGTCCCAGGAAGGGCTCTCGCGGGCTGAGCGCTCCGCGGCGGGGGCGCGGGCAGAGCAGGAAGCGGGTCCGTGTGGGAGCGGGGGGCCGCCGCCGCCGGGGTGGTCGCGGCCGTGTCGCCGGGGCCGCCGCGGCAGCCACCGCAGGGGGCGAGCGACTTTGGGGGAGTTGGTGCCCCGCCCCCCCAGGCCTCGGCGGGGTCATGGGGGCCCTGCGTTCTGAGCCGGGGGGCGTGCGAGTCGGGGCCCTACTGCTGCTCGGCGCCCTGGGGCTGGTGTCTGGGCTCAGCCTGGAGCCTGTCTACTGGAATTCGGCAAATAAGAGGTGAGCGGCCCCGGGTTGGGGCGACCCCACACCCCTCGGGCGGGGAGCAGGGGCGCTGCGGGGATTTGGGGAGGGGGGCTGGCTCTCGGAGCCCGGAGGAGGCCAGAGGGAGGGAGGGTGCCGGAGCTGCGAAACGAGCTGATGGTAACAAGACAGAGGTGATCTTGGGAGCCAGACTCCTGGGTCACAGACAGAGCTGGCTGTGGGTGGCGACAACCATGTGTCGGGAGTTGGAAGGACCCCACAGGGGCGAGGAGCGGAAAGTTCAGGGGTCGTCGCCGGGAGGGTAGTGGAGCGGTTTTTTGGGTTGCTGAGGGACTTGTGTCCTGTCGGGGGCTGGGCTTGAAGGGAGCCTGGTTAATGTCAGCTCTCAGGAGAGCCGCTGAGTGGGTGCCGCTGAGCGCAGAGGGAAAGGGCAGGCAGGGTGCCTCCCTTCCCAGAAGGGACCTGGCGGCAGAGATTAGGGGCGGAAAGGGGGCTCCGGGCGCCCCCCCCCCCCCGCAGCTCAGGCAGGGCTTCTGGACTCTCTCCTCAGCGTCTGCCCCCTAACTCTTGCCCACAGCCAGAGGGTCAGTGAGCCCTTGGCAGATGGAGCTCCCAACTAGAAGATGTACCTGCCTTCCTGGCTTGGAGACTTTTTTTCTTTTTCTTTTTCTTCTTCTTTTTCTTTTTCTTTTTCGTTTTTCTGGAAGAAACCTGGAACCCCTTCTTTCTCTCTTGCATCTAGAGTCCCCCGGACTCCTGTGCCTCCCTCCCCCATCTTTGCTGCAAACTCTTCCATCAGACCCTCTGTTCCCCAGCATGCTTGCTTTGCTCTGAAAAAAAAGGCCAGGGGTCACACGAAACTTCAAGTCACACGGGGTAGGACAGAACCCTTGGGAGGTCATCTAGGTCCCTGGCCTCCATGCAGAGCCCGCTTTGCGTTAGCAAAAGAGTTCTATGGTTTGCAAACTTCCCCCCTTCCCTGGGGAGGCTGTGTGAGGCCGCCGGAAGGGGGTGGGCTTTGGAGCCCACTACAGCCTGGATCTTGGTCCGAGCTCTGGCTCTGCTGCTTTCAGCTGCATGGCCTTGGGCAGCCACTTAACTTTTCTAAGTCTGTATCCTCAATCCTCACACCTTTTATGAGGATTAGAGAGGTGAAGTGTTTGAAGGTATTATATGCTCATTAAAGGAGAACTAGGATCATTGTTTGTCTTCTCTTGATGTCCCAGCCTCCCTGCCTCTCTGCTACGTCTCTGGGTATAATCTCAAATGTCTTTTCTCAGTCTCCTACACCAGCTCCCAGCTACAGTTTGAGTGTCAGGGGGAACCAGGAGGATCTAAGTTAGGTTTATTCTTATAGGGTTGAGAAAAGGGACATAGGGTGTTCTGGGGCTCTCTGGGAGGTGGGGGGGAAATGGGTCATTTGGGAGTCTGGAAAGATACTGAGTAGCAGTCCCTGTCCCCGTCGATGCACAGGGAGGGGCTGCTGTCATGGGCAAGTAAGTAGTGGCTGCACCAGGCTGGTGGCTACCTGGGCAGAGGGAGGTGTGGGCTTGCAGAGGCTGTGGTTAAGAGAGTCAGCTCCTTCAGTTCTGGAGCAATAGGGCACTTTTCCTGGGAAGTCTTGAGCCCCAGGGCAGGAGGGCTGCTGAGCAACAGGGAGTTGTCTGGGGCAGCTGGCCCCCAGACCCTGCTCCCCATTAGCCTCATGGAGGGCCACTGCCTGACCAGGCGTTTAACTCCTGTCACATTGCCTGGCTAACTTGGGACACTGGTCTGGATTCCCCTCCACACTGGCCCCCTGCCCTGCTCCTCACCTCTCCTTTGCCCTGAAACCCCTCAAATTCAATGGTGGCCTGGGGGAGGGGAGGCTCTGCCCCCATGGTTGACTGCTGTGGTATAGTGAAATCACCTGGGATGGGTGGGCTGTGTGGTTCCAGAGAGGCCAGCTCCTTGGTAACTGGCATCCTGTTGCCATGGCAACAGGGCTAGTGATGGAGCGAGAAATGGCAGTGTGCATGTGGTGAGGGCGGGCTGGAGAGTACATTTGGGGCTGGAGACCTCTGAGCCTGGCTTCCTGCTCCTTCTGAGTCCTTAGTGCCTGCCCTGTCAGAACAAGACTTTGCCCTCTGACGAAGGCTATCCTGCAGGGATGTGGGGTGAGGGAGACCAAGGTCTGGGGGCCAGACCTCTGACAACTCTCCTTGTCCACCTTGCCCTCCTCTTGACAGGTTCCAGGCGGAGGGTGGCTATGTGCTCTACCCTCAGATCGGGGACCGGCTAGACTTGCTCTGCCCCCGAGCCCGGCCTCCTGGCCCCCACTCCTCTCCTAATTATGAGTTCTACAAGCTGTACCTGGTAGGGGGGGCCCAGGGCCGGCGCTGTGAGGCACCCCCTGCCCCAAACCTGCTTCTCACTTGTGACCGGCCAGATCTGGATTTGCGCTTCACCATCAAGTTCCAGGAGTATAGCCCTAACCTCTGGGGCCATGAGTTCCGCTCGCACCACGATTACTACATAATTGGTATTGCTGGGCAGAGGGCAGGGCCCCTGGGGAGGTGCTCCCAAGATTGAGGGCAGAGGGGCCTAGAGAGAGAGAGAGAGAGAAGAGAGAGAGAGAGAGAGCCATGATACCCTCCCCCTGGGTGGCAGCAGGGCTGGGGACGGGGTCGGAATGGAACAGGGGCTGGGCTCTGGGCTGCCAGGTTCTCCCTCTGGCTCTCCTCCCTCAGCCACGTCGGATGGGACTCGGGAAGGCCTGGAGAGCTTGCAGGGAGGCGTGTGCCTCACCAGAGGCATGAAGGTGCTTCTCCGAGTGGGACAAAGTGAGTGGGGGTTCTGGGGTTGGAGCTGCACGGGCATGCTCAGGGGGCTGCTGTCTTCAGCCCCTCTGTCTTGGGTCTTCACCATCTCCAGGTCCCCGGGGAGGGGCGGCCCCCAGGAAGCCTGTGTCTGAAATGCCCATGGAGAGAGACGGGGGGGCGGCCCACGGCCTGGAGCCTGGGAAGGACAACATGCCAGGTAGGAGCCAGGGGTCCAGCCTCCTGCCTTCCTCGCATCCCCCCACACCTCCTCTGCTCTCAGACCCCAGCTGCCCTGCCTTCGCCCTCTCCCTCCGCCTTCAGTTTTGTGGGGTGAGGGGTGGGGGGTCGATACAGGAAAGAGAAGTGAGGATGGGAGGGTGGGAGGGGAGTGGAAGCCAAATGAGGAAAAGACTCAATTAGAACTAATTAGCCCAGTCAGTGCTTCAATCAGTACTGTCAGAGGAGTGGGGAAGACTACTCGGCACCCAGCTGAAGGGCTGGACACACCTGGATTCTGAGTGGGATTGGAGGGGAAGGGGAGGTGGGGTGCCCGGGAGGGCTTGGGCACTGCTGGGGAAGCCCATGGGGACCCCCCAAGGCTGGGTGTTTGCTTGTCCCGGTGGCTCCTTCAGCCCCTCCCCTCTTTCCTCCTCCACCCCTTCCCTGCCAGGTGACCCCACCAGCAATGCAACCTCCCGGGGTGCTGAAGGCCCCCTGCCCCCTCCCAGCATGCCCGCGGTGGCCGGGGCAGCGGGGGGGCTGGCGCTGCTCTTGCTGGGCGTGGCAGGGGCTGGGGGTGCCATGTGTTGGCGGAGACGGCGGGCCAAGCCTTCGGAGAGTCGCCACCCTGGTCCTGGCTCCTTCGGGAGGGGAGGGTCTCTGGGCCTGGGCAGTGGAAGTGGCATGGGGCCTCGGGAGGCTGAGCCTGGGGAGCTAGGGATAGCTCTGCGGGGCGGTGGGGCTGCAGACCCCCCCTTCTGCCCCCACTATGAGAAGGTGAGCGGTGACTATGGGCATCCTGTGTACATCGTGCAGGATGGGCCCCCCCAGAGCCCTCCCAACATCTACTACAAGGTATGAGGGCTCTCCCACCTGGCTCTCCTGAATCCAGCCCTTCTCGGGGGTGCTCCTCCAGTGTGAGTCACGGTTGGAGGGACACCTCTAGCATCCCCTCGGCCCCTCTGCCCCATCAGCTCCTGTGTTCCTGCTGCTGTCATTCCCTTCCTCACTTGTAGGATTCCTTGAGACTCCCGCCCTTGGTTGGCCCCTCCCCCTTGTGCCCCCGCAGAGACTCAGCCTCCTGCTCTGACCCAGCGTACCCCCCCCATCCCTCCCCATCCCTGGTCCCCGTGTGCCCCTCACACACCCAGATCTAGGGGCGGGGACTGTCTGTCTTTTGGTTGGCATCTCTTCCTTTCTGCCTCTCACTGTTTTTCTCTTCTTTTTCTCTTCTCTCTCTTATTCTCTCTCTGTCTCTCTCTCCCTCTCCTGTCTCTAGGTCTGTTCCTCTTCCCTAGCAGTCCCCTCCCGAGGCTCCTCTTACCGGCTCCTCTTACCCTCTGGCTTCTTATCCTAGGCCTCTCCCTAGGCCTCTCCCATCTCCCTGGATGGGTTGGGGGGAGGTGCAAGCATTCTCCCCTCAGCTCCCTCTTCTGACCTCTCTTACCAACTGCTCCCCTCAGTCTGCCAAAAATGCGGGCCTCGTGGGGAAGGCTCTGGCTCTGGTGCTGCACCCCAGCTCCGGGCATGGGCGGCGGGGCCTTCTTCTCGGCCCTGCCCCAGGCCTCTACCTACTCCAGCCCTCTGGGGTGGTTGGGTCATGACAGCTGCCAGGAGAAGAGGTGTCCTGTTTTGTCAGTGGCCAGCAGCAAGATATGAACTAGTCGGGACACACAGTGCGCAGATTTTGGTCTGACACTGAATGGGCCACTTGGGACAGGAAGTGACTGGCTCCAGACAAGAAGTGACCGGGCCTGGACAGAAGTGGCCTGGCAAGTGGCGGAAGCAGTGCAGCGGGCACTGGAAGTGCCTTCATCCAGGACAGGAAGTAGCGCTTCTGAAAGAGGAAGTGGTCTGGCTGGAAATTGAAGTGGCTTAGTCTGGGGGGCGGGGTTGGGAAGGGAGAGGGTGCTCTGGTGGCTGGTTCTTACTCCGTGGAGAAGTTGGGGCGGGGGGGACAGGAAGGACTTCCTGTTGCAGGAGGAAGCTGGAACTTACTGGCTGTAAGAAGACAGGGTGGACTGAGGAGGATTTTCCTAGTCTTCAGTGGCACTTCCCGGGATCTCCCTTCCCCATTCCCTCTGCTGCTTTTAGGACAGCTAGGGTGACTGCCATAGCTGTGGCAGGCCTAGTTTGTCCCCTTCTTCTTCCCTCTCCCTACCCCAGTATAACCTTTGTCAATCAACAGGACTATCGAGAACCCACATGTTGTCCCCAGTAACCCAGAGGGCTGTCTTGTCCATCACATCGTCCACTTCCTTGTCCCTTCAAACTCAACACAGCTCCCTTCTTAGTGACCAAAATGGTGGCCTACTGACTGGTCTAGCTGCCGGTGGTACTTAGCAACCGCCACCGTTTCCATGGTGACCAGCTTATACCTCTACCTGCCCTGTAGTGCACAAATCGGGTGTTGCCTTCTTTTTCCTCCTAGCTCTGTTCCATTAGATCAGAGCTGCCCTTGGGCACCAAGTCGGCCACCTCAATCACCAGCCAAGATGGTTACTTTGTCCACCAGAGGTCAAATCATCTCTCTGGTACTGTAGCTCCCAGCTCCTTCCTGATTTTGCTAATCACTCCTTCCAGAGGACAGGAAGTTGATATTGCCATGGGGGAGGTGGCGGGGGATGGCCGTCACCTCAGTAGTTTTACTGTAAAAGGGAAATTTGAACAACAAAAACCAAAAAAAAAAAAAAAAAGAATAAAAGACTTCAAAAGTTGATAAGAAGGCTGGAGAATGACTGGGTGGGTATGAGCTGGGACAGAGGACAGATGGGTAGACTGACGGGGCATGAGTTGGGACAGAGGACACATGGGTAGACTGGCTTTCAAGCTGAGAGTTGGATCACATGGGGCCAAGGGGAAGTGTAGGGAGCCCGCTAGGTTGGAGGGGTGAGGTGGGCAAGCACCTGGGGATACATGGGCTGGGTGGGAAGGCTGAGGAAGGCAGCTGCTTCCCGGGGATGGAGGGGGGAACCTGGCCAGGAGCAGGAGTTGCCAATGCACTCAGTGGGGACATTGGTTAATATATGTTCACATGTGTCTGTTGCTAAACCAAAGCACCAGGGTTCACCAAAGCATAGCACCAAAGCATAGAATGGGTTCAAGTCTACTCCCTGCTGCCCCTGCCCAAGGCACCCCTGACTTGGGGAGTTTTGCTGTTGGGGACCAGTGTGGGGAGAAGTGGTGGAACTCTCCAGAAGACTCGGGGACCTGGCTGCCACGCTGCCTGCCCCATGCCTCCCTGTGTGCCCATAACCCAGGCTCTTCCCTAAAAATCCTGGGTGCCCAGCCACCTAGACTCAGCCCCATTCTCCAGCCACAAAAGCAGCCCTCAGGAGCATCGCCCTAGCCAGTCGGCAGGGGTCACAACCTCTGCCCTGCCTGCCCCTCCCCTGACTTTAGGTTCCCCTCCCGCTGTCTCCCATCTGCCTGGGGGTCAAGGGGTCCTCCTGCCCCACTCTGTCCAATGGGACCCCTCCTCCTCCCCCTGTCCCAGCAAGACGCCCCCCCCCCCCCGCCGGGCCCCCTGGGAGGTACAGGCGCTCTAGGAGGGGAGCTGGAAACTGAGGCCAGGTGCTGGGCTGTCTGGAATTTACTCCTGTCCTCCTGAGCCCGCCCCGGAGCAGCCAGAGGTGCGGAGGCTTGAGGGGGGTGGGAGGGCTGGTCCCTGCCCCTTAGTGGGGGTTGGTTGTCATGGCAACATCCCCTTCTCCACACAATGGGAAGCCCCCCTCAGCCTCCCGCGTGGATGGAGCCGACAGCCCCATCGCTGGCTATCAGCCTCAGGGACTTGGCAACCGTCACTATGGCAACCCAGAGCCCAGCAACAGGGCCCAGTGAGAAAGGGAGGGGTTCAAGACTGAGGCAGGGCTGTGTGTGGTGAGGGGGCCAGGGAGCCCAGGGAGAATGGCCCCCCTAAATACATCTAGAAGCACAGGTGGAGAGACAAGAGGGAAGAGAAGTGGGATAAATAGTCTCGGTGACAAACAGCTCGCCAAAGCAGCCAAGACATCATAACACGCTGAGAGACAGGAAGACACCTGGGGACAGATGCACAGCTGGGGGGAGGAGCAGTGTAGTCTGCAGAGCACCCCACGACACACTCCCTCGGAGCCCCCCCGGCGTCTCTGGGCTCCCCCCACAAAACAGGCACACTGACAACATAAGCCTTGCAGCTTGCCCCCCCCCCCCCCCCCCCCCCCCCCCGCCATGTGTGGTAGCTTGTGTCGCTCTCAAGCTCTGTGAAGGCACTGGTGACCTCCACACAGAACAACATATGCCACCCCATGCTCCTTCTGGGTACAAATACGCCAACACGTTCCCTGGGGAGCAACGACAACACAACGCACACGGGTGGGATGACATTCTTTTTTTTGGAGGGAGTTCACATATATATTTGCTCAACATTCTATTAAGTTGTCTACTTTGTAGCAGGTACCTTGTCGGGCTCCTGGTAATATAGAGTAAATGCAGCCACATCCCTGGTTGGCATGAAGTCCATGTGTTGGTGGGGGACAAGCCAAAAAAGTTTCAGGCAAGGACAAGTGATAGACACCAAACAGAGTAATGGGACGAAGAGAGTGGAGAGTAAGAGGGAGATTCTTCAGACAAGGAGCTCATTTGGGTCAGACCCTGAGTGATGCAGAGAAAGGCCTGCACTGTGGGAAGGGCATGCCCTGGCAGAGGGAACAGCAAGTGCAAAGCAGGGAGGTGACCTCTGGGTGTGTTTGGGAAGAGCGAGAAGAATCTCACAACCTTGTGGAAGCCCCAGATGCGCCCCAGATGTGCCCCATTCTGCCTCAGCCTCGGTCTGGAGGGAAGCAAGTCTCTTAAGGTCCAGAGCCTACAATGAAGAACTTGGTCTAACTTGGTCTTGCTTTTCTTTGCTTTGTGTGTTGTGCGTGAGTTATGTTTTCCTCAACTACGTTTTAAGCCCTGGGAGGGCAAGGACGAGGCTTTGAGGTTTTTGTGGGGGCTATGGTACAGTGTCTAGAGTGGGCAGGCAAAGAGGAAGTAAAGAAACCAGGGGAACGGGGGATCACAGGTGCTAAAGCTGCCCCCACAGCAGAGGCTCTCCTGGGGCGTGAACTGCAGAGACTCACACTTTGCAGGATATAAATGAGGTTGAGGTGTGTGTGTGTGTGTGTGTGTGTGTGTGTGTGTGTAGCGAGGTTACGTTGAGGGCTTTTAAGGAAAGGAGTGTAGAGCTGCAGTGGGAATTTCTGATGGGGAATGGTCGACATGGTACGTGGAATTCCTCTTAGAACGAAAAATGGGGCTTCCTAAGTGGCTTTTTGGGGAATCGCGAACACAGGGCACCCCCTGACAGTAGGGTGAGTCTCAAGATCTGTAGGCAGGCCAGGAGAAATGCCGCAGGGCAGTCTGGAGGCAGGGGGCTGGCTGGGATAGACTCAGAGCACTGGGGACAGCTGGGAAAGGAGTGGACACCGGAGACGGGAGACGTCTGGGAGGGAGCAGGGAAGGCAGAGTCCTGAAGGCAGGTCTCATGGGGACCAGGTCCCAGGGACCCCTGCTTTCCACAGGGCATTGAAGCATTTGGGGTTCTGGTTCTTCCTCTTCTCCCAGTGCCCTCGGAAACTCAGGCACCAGCTCCCTCCAGCTCCATGGCTGGTGCTGCTGGTGGTGGCGGTGAGACTGAGCAGCCTCTGGGGGCGGCAGCTGGTGAATGGGGAGGAATCTGTGTGCTCAGCAAACAGCAGCCCCAGTGCCCGTGGCTGCCTCCTCCCTCATCAATCAGCCCCAGCCAAATGTCCTTGGATTCCCACCACCCCAAGGGGACTGGGGCTGGGCCAGGGTCCCCAGGGGAGTGAGATGGGGATGGGTGGGGGGAGTTGTGTGTGTGGGGTCCTTGGCTTCCCATCTCTTGGCCTCTGTTCATTTTCTTCTCTCCTGGAAGCTCTTGGCTCTTCGTGTCATAGACCGACTCTCTCCTGGCCCCAAGCATTGTGAGGGCATCAGCTACAAATCACCTGTGGGGGTCTGCTAGGGGAAGAGGGGGGAAGAAGGATGAGTCAGAGCTGAAGGAGATTCTCCTCTGTTTCTCACGGGACAGCCCAGGGCACAGTCAGTAGGAGGTTGCTGGCACTGAGGCCCTGTCCCCCCCACCCTCCCTCGTTGGCCTCTCCATCCCTGACGGATACTCTGGACAACAGGCTAAGACCCCACTCCCCGAATGTCTTCTCTTCCCACCTTCTCCGGGCCCCCAGCCCTCATTCCCTGCTTCCCGCCAAGATCCAGAGGTCCAGCCGCCAGCTCACCCCAAATCTGCTGCTGCTCCCCACTGGGGAGCCTCTGGCTCACTCTTCCCTCTCCTCGGCCCCTGCTCCCCTCAGGGACCCAGGCGTCCTGCCCACTCCCTTCACCATAACAACCATTCTTTGGGAGTTGCTTAAGACTTTAATATCATTTCATTAAGTCAGCTAGTTAGAGAAGGTTGGGCTCCCAGAGACTGGGGTGGGCAAAAGACAGACGGCCAAGGTAGGGGGGAAGCAAGGAAAGAGTCCCCCTCTCTCCGTGGAGATGGCTCTGAGACATCAAATATTGACAGTGAGAGAAGAGAACTTATTAAATCCGGGACAGGGGTGTGCACGGGGAGCTGTGGGAATGGCCAGATGCCTGGGTTCTGAGGGTAATGAAGGTCTGGGAGGAGGGAAGGTTCTGAGGCTGGGGGTGCAGGAAGGGTAAGGGTCCTGCACCCAGGTACAACTCTTCTGTCCCTTTCCTTTGGAAAGTTTTGTGCCTTGGTGTCCTGGCTGTTGCTCGGCCGTCCCCTGGAGCCCCTGGGGACAGGACCCCCCCCATCACTTTCCCTTCACCCCTTCCCCCTACCTCCACCTCTGTTGATGAGATTCAGCAGTGTTTAATCGGATTGAGCAGTAATTAGCAAAGCAAGATGTTTGATTACCTATTTAGCATAATGTAGGGGGCTGGGATCTCCAAGCACAGCCAAGGGTAGGGGGATGGTCAGAAATGGGGTCCACACCACCTTCCTCTCCTGAGAGAGCCAATGAGCCCTGCGGTGGAAGCCCCCCGCATACCTCCCCACAAATCTTCACTCCTTTGGGGACCTTTCCCTGGGGGGATCAGACCAATCATGTCACCTCTCTGCCACCCACCGCCTGTTTGGTTAGAGGATGAATCACTTAGCCCTCCTTGCCTTGCTGTGCAGCTGGTTTGGGGTGTGGCAACTTCAAAAGACCCCTGGCAACTTCAATCGTGGTCTTCGGCACTAGGACGTTGGCACTAAGACGTTGGTCTGGGCAGGGGACTGCAAATCAGAGCC
This sequence comes from Nyctereutes procyonoides, assembly GCF_905146905.1. Lineage (NCBI taxonomy): Eukaryota > Metazoa > Chordata > Mammalia > Carnivora > Canidae > Nyctereutes > Nyctereutes procyonoides. The sequence continues at coordinate 57,007,822 of NW_026575140.1, read as the reverse complement.
CAGGCGCCTCCCTTAAGGATAATGGAGTGTGGGTGTGGGTGGGGAGAGGTCCCAAGGGCAGGGGGTGTCAGTTCTGAAAATCAGGACAGGTGGAATGGTGAGGTTAGTGTTGGGTGTGGATGACTCCCAGGGCCCTTTAGGAGCACCTGAGACAGCCTAGCCTTGTGCCAGGTTGGCATCAGAGACCCGTCAGGTGTGAACACCATGCAGAAAGAGGGGGAACGGAGGTGCCAGCTTCTCCCCCTCCTGATCCAGCAAAGAAAATGTCATCCATTTAGCTCCTCGTGGAAATGTAATCAGTGGGCTCGCTGAGGGCTTTGTCTTAATTAGGCACTATTGATGGAAGCAGGGAGGGTGCCTGCCCATCCCCCGGACCCGCTTCTTCCCTTCAGCTCCTCCCGCCTCAGGTAGAGCCCGGGGCCGCGGGCGCCCCCTCTGCGGCTCCCGGCCTGCAGCGCCCCCTAGCCCCCGCTGAGGTCTGCCCCCCTCCCCGCCGCCCCCCTCGCTCGCCCAGGACCCAGCCTTTGTTCTCACGGAGAACCGAGCCCCTCCCCGGCCCGGTCACCTTCCCCAGGGAGTCCCCGCCTCCCGTTCCCCCCAAAACGGGCGACGCTTCCCAGAGCCGATCCCCAGGTTCCCCTAAATTCCAGTTCCGTTCTTCCCTGGCCTCCCCCGCCCCGCGCAGCCCGGTGCTCCGAGACCCCGGTCCGGGCGCAGACGAGGGAACGGGCGGCAGGGCAGGGGTGCTCCAGCCCCGCTTTTTCCCCCGGACCCAGCTGCGGCCGCGGCTGCCTCGAAATCCTGGAGCGCCTTCCAGGGCGCAGACCGGCCCCGCAGGCGGGACGCCGGGCGCCACCTGCAGGACGCGCGGGGAGCGGGCCCGCAGACGCGGGCGCGGGGTCGGGCGCGCGGGGCTGGCCGGCCCTCCCGGTGACCCGAGGGAGGGCAGCTAGAAGTCTGGGCCCCGGCCGGTCCTGCCCGTCCTCGGGCCACACGCCGCCCCCGCCCCGCCCCGCCCCGGCCAGCGGGACTCGGAGGCCGGCCCCCCACTCGCCGGCCCTGTGGCCACTGGCCCAATGGGGCGCGGGCGGGCCGAGTCGGGCACCCCGGCGGCGGAGCTGGGGCTGCCCTGCGCCTGCGCCTGCGCCGTGGGGGCCGGACTCGCGGGCTCGCTCCCCCGCCGCTCGCCCCTCCCCGCGCCGGGTTGCCTTGGCGACGCGTGGCCGGCGCGGGCGGGAGCGGGGCTCGCGGGGCCACTTCGCAGCTGGAGTGGCCGGCCCACAGGCCTAGGGAGGACGAGGTCGGCGTCGTGAGGTGTGTGTCAGGGGCAGGGAGGACAAAGGGAGACGTGGGAAGGGGCCGTGGTGGTGGTGGAGGGATAGAGGGCGGCGGGGGGGCAGAGGGCGCTGAGGGGCACTTGGAGGGGAGGAGAAGGGGCGGTCGGGGTCGAGGCGTGGCGGGGGTGGGGGCCGTTGTGACCGTTGTAGGCAAGTCTGCCGCCCGGGAGGCCGCTGCAGGACAGGGCCGGTCCCCTGGGCCTGTCAGGGTTGGGTGTGGATGACAGGTCCGTGGTGGACCTGGGGGGGCGAGTGCTCCAGGCCTGGCCCGCGAACGCTCCGAGGGCCGCAAGAGGCACAGCCTGACGCTTCTCTGGAGACCCGCGGCGCTGCCACAGTTGGTTTTATCGATGCGCCAGCCTCCTAGAACTGGTTTCCTTGGAGCAAAGTACACATCCTTCACGTTGGAAGCTCACAACCTGTGATCGATGCCTGGGGCGGCTTGTGGGGACGAGGGAGGAAAGCCACAGGTGGCTGCCGAGCTGGAGCTGGATCAAGGAGGGATGCCCAGCCGCTCACACCTTGCCCCCCTCTCCTGGGATTCTGAGAGCCTGCCAGAGATGCTCCTGCCTCCGGGCGCCTACTTTGCGGAGCCTTCCTCCTTCCCCAGTGCCTTCTCCCCCAGACACAGTTGGAAATTCCACCTTTTTTCTCCTTTCTTCTTCCAGTCTGTTCTCAGGGCACCAGGAGTCAGCTGACCTTGGTCTCCGTGATGAGTTAGCATAGTCAATCAACTAGGCTAAGGGACCTTTCCAGTACACACAGAGGGAGGTTCCTACCCACCCACAGCCGTGAAAAGCTAATGAGACATGTCACAAATAGGGTTTTTCTTTGCTTAGGGAGGTTGCACATTTTAGTGTGGGTAGGAGGAGAGTTTCATCATGCCTCCCCCCTGCAAGAGAGGTTAGTAAGTTGGGAAGACAGGAGCCACCGAGGAAGATCATCTGGGTGTGCTTCATTGACTGGACAGAAGGACAAAGGGTGAGGAGGCTGGGGACAGTCTTACCTCCCCTGGGCCTTCTCTCACGCACACCTGTGGCCCTCATGGGGTAAGGTGGTTGAGGACGTGTGCAACCACACCTCAGCTTGGTACATTTATTTATTTATTTATTTATTTATTTATTTATGCATGCCTCATGATCTTCCGATCTCACACTTCTGGGCAGAGACAGGGGCTCCTCAACCCTCCTTAGTGGGGTGTCTGTCAGGCTACCATCTCTTCCACTTCCATTCATTCCTAAAGCCTTGGAGGGACAGACTTTGTTTTTTGACCCAATGCCCTGAAGAAAGCAGGTTGCCCCAGGGGAAGGAGTGAGGTCTGCAAGACCCTCTGTGGCTCATGGAGCAGAGTGTGGGTATCCCCAGATGAGACAATGATCTTGGGGGGAGGGGTGTCTCAGTCAGTTTGTGAATTCACAAGGAACTGAGTGTATTGGGTGGGGGGCCGGGTGAGGGTGGATCTGGTTGTGGGTGCGCCCCTCAACTGCCCACGTGTCTGCAGGTTCTGCCCACACCATGTCCAGCAAAGCTGAGAAGAAGCAGAAAGTGAGTGCCTGGGGCAGTGGCAGCCGTGGAGGGGCCCGCAAGAGAGCTGCCCAGGCTGCTCTGGCCTCACAGGCTGCAGAGACCACGCTGCCTTCCTGGGAGCCTGAGGTGGAGCCTGAGCCCCTCAAGGAGGAGCTCGGTGGGTACCTGCTGGGGAGGAGCATGGAGGCAGAACCTTTGTGTTTAGAGAGGGTCCGAGGGCTGTTGCTTCTGGGTAAGAAGCCAGGGCCTCAGTGGCATCTCAGGCCTGTTGCTGGGGTCCTTTTTCTGTGTTTTGCTCCTCGCCGGCCTTAGACCTGTTCTTTCTTACTCTTTCCCCCTGCCCCTGCCACGTACCAAGAGCTCACCTCACTAGCCAGTGCTTTCTCTCAGCCCCTTCCTCCTAGCTTGGAGTGTTCCTCCTTGCTCCTGACACGCTGAAGAGGGTTTGATCTCTCCGTTTTTCCTGTTTTCACCCTGGGTGGCAAAACAAATAATGTTTTTCTCCCATTAAGCCCATCACCATGGCGACCCAGCTTGCTTTGCCACCCTTTGAGTCCTAAGCCTGACTGATCGTTTCTCCCATCTGTTTAAAGCTCTTGTAGCTCTGCCTCTATTTTGGCAGGGCCTCGGTAGACTGGGGGGGGGGGGTGGTGGTTCAGGTTCAGGGCCACAAGAAAAGCAGCCTGATGTCTGCATGGAGGGAGAAAAGAGTTTAAAGAGGCTGCCTCTCATGGCTTTGATCTGAGGGCCTCCTTCCCTGTGGGTCAGCAGGGTTCTGAAGGGTTCTGGTCCCTGCGGCTGTCACGGGGCTGTCCCCCTTCGAGCCCTGGCCAGTGGAGCTATGACTCTGAACTAAGTATAGCCCTCCTCTTTTCCATGGGGCTTCTTTACACAGCTGGCAGCCTGTCAAGATGGAGAGAAAATGGAGTCCCCTTTTCATATTAACAGTGGAGATTAGACATGGGTGGGGAAGAAGGGTCCAGGGCATGCAGGGTACCTAGGTACCTAGGACCCAGATTTTCTCTTGAGTTCTCTCGGAAGCAAGCATCGAAAATGAGACCAGGGCAGCCTGGGTGGCTCAGCGGTTTAGCGCTGCCTTCAGCCCAAGGTGTGATCCTGGAGACCTGGGATCGAGTCCCATGTTAGGCTCCCTGCATGGAGCCTGCTTCTCCCTCTGCCTGGGTCTCTGCCTCTCTCTGTGTGTGTGTATCTCTCGTGGATAAATAAATAAATAAACAAATAAAATCTTAAAAAAAAAAAAAAGAAAATGAGACCAGCTCCTAGAGGTTGGCTTCCTGGAGTAGAGGGAGGGAGCAGGAGAGGCAGTGAGGCTCAGCTGGGAGGGTCCTCAAGTGTGGGGAGGGAGGGAGATTTTAAATGAGAGCATTGACCAGCAAATACAAAGACTCCAGGAGTCCCTTAGCTCTAAGCCTTTTTATCCTTTGGTGTGGAGACGAGTAACCCCAGCAGAGGTTCAGAGGGGTCCGGGGCCTCCAAAGCAGCCCCGAAACACAGTAATCCCTGTGAGCTTTGGAGTTGGGGAGGCATTGCAGCCTGTCCCGTTGGAGATGGAGGGGCCTGTTATGGTCTGGGTGTTTGTGTGTTTCCCTCCCCCCCAAATTCATACATTGAAATAAATCCTAGTGCCCAATGGGTGGGGGGGGGTGCTTTGAGAGGTGCTTAAGTCATGAGGATGGGATAAGTGCCTCATGAAAGTGGGTCCAGAGAGATCCCTTGCCCAGTTCTTCCACGTGAGGACACCATGAGGAGTTTGTGACCCAGAAGGCGGCTCTCAGTGACCAGGCCAGCATCCCCAGGTAGGACTTCCAGCTTCCAGAAATGGGAGAAATAAGTTACTGGTGTTTATAAGCCACCCAGTTTGTGGTGGTTTGTTAGAGCAGATGCTGGTCTAAGGAGAGCCTGAAATGTTTCTTTTTAAATTTTTTTTTAAATTTATTTATTTATGATAGTCAGAGAGAGAGGCAGAGACATAGGCAGAGGGAGAAGCAGGCTCCATGCACTGGGAACCCGATATGGGATTCTATCCCGGGTCTCCAGGATCAGGCCCTGAGCCAAAGGCAGGCGCCAAACCGCTGCGCCACCCAGGGATCCCTGAAATGTTTCTTAGTAAAGGTGGGTTAAAAGGGCAGACACCCTGTCAAGGTCTGTATTAACAACCTGTGCTTCCTTAAACGTTTCTCAGTTCCCATTCAGAAAAGAAGAACAGGTTTGTAATTCTATATTTGTAATTTGAAAAAAAAACTTTAAAATTTTTATTTTTTTTACTTTTTTTTATTTTATTTTATTTAAAAAAATTTTTAAATTTATTTATTAGAACTAGAGCTTGTGCATAAGCAGGGGAGCTGCAGAGGGAGAGGGAGAAGCAGGTTCTCCACTGAGCAGGGAGTCCACCTCGAGGCTCGATCCCTGGACCCCGAGATCATGCCCTGAGCTGAAGGCAGACGCTTCACCAGCTGAGCCCCCCAGGCGCCCCAGTGTCGTGTTTTCAAGGCTCATCCATGGTGTAGCATTGTGGCTACTCTGTTCCTTTCTGTGGCTGAATAATGTTCCACTGGTATTTGTTCATCCCGTCATTTGTTGTTTGAGTTACTTGAGTTATTTTCACTTTTTGGCTGCTGTGAACGCGTGTGCTTGAGTGTCTGAGTACCTGCCTCCCCTTCTCTTGGGGAGACACCCTGGGTTGTACTGTGACTCTGTTTAAGTTTCAAAGGGACGCCTTCACTTTGGAATGTTTATTCTCCCCAGAACCAACTTTGAAGGAAACCATAGTAGAGAAGGAGGAATTACAGGAGCCGGAGGTGGATGTGGTAAGTTAGGGTTTTCCCCCCCCATACCAACATTCTTCCCCCACAACCAGGGCATCAGAGGGTTAGTTGTAAGATGGTGCACGAGGGATTGTCTTCGGTCTGTCACTTGCTTCCTTCTCCTCTTTGCTGGGAGCCTGCTTACTGCCAATCCGGTCCACTGGCACAGTTGTCCCCCCAGCCTCTGCCCCCAGGAGAAGAGGGCTTTAAGCGAGGGGCAGGTCTCTTAACTTTGCCTTCCTTGTCTCCCCACCTTGAGTCAAACTGGGACAAGCTTAGTTTGTGACACCCGACTCTTTATCAAACGAATTGCACATTGTGGCCACACCCTGGCAACAAGCGCTTTCCAGGCCTAGGTGTCAGCAGCATAGTAATACACACTATAGCTTGGCTATTTTAATTTGTATTTCCTTGATTTCAAGTGAAATTGAACATTTCTTCATATTTTCACTTTTCATATTCTATGATGTGACATGTCCACTCCTGTCCTTTTTTTCATGCATTTCCTGGGGTTGCTATGTTTTCCTCATAGGCTCATCTACGTCTTTATATAGGGGAAATTTTAGAGCACCTGGCTTTCTCGGCTTGGAAACTATAAGTGAAAGAGACTTCTCATCCTGCAGGAGAACAGGGAGAAGGACAGGGTGGCTCTCTGTGTTCATCTTCATGTCTTCTAGTTTCCTTAAATATTTACAGCTTTTTAATTTTAACTTTATTTATTTTTAAGATTTGATTTATTTATTCATGAGACACACACACACACAGAGGCAGAGACATAGGCAGAGGGAGAAAGAGGCTCCCTGTGGAGAGCCCGATGTGGGACTCAATGCCAGTACCCCGGGATCATGCCTTGAGCCGAAGGCAGAGGCTCAACCCCTGAGCTACCCAGGTGCCCCAGAGCTTTTTTATTTTCTCTAGTAATCTGTACAGACCTATCGTGGGGCTTGAACTCACTACCCTGAGATCAAGAGTCACACACTCCTCTGACTGAGCTAGCTAGATGCCCTAAGTTTCCTGAATTATTTAGTGGAGTTCTACAGATGATATTTTTTCTGATCACCAGTTACAGTGTATTTTTCATCTAAGTTATATATTCTTTGGTGTTTCTCAGTTTTGTCTTTTCCCCTCCCTTCTTCTTTTCTGGCTTTTACTTTTTTTTTTCTTTTTTACCTCCTAATCAGCTTTTACTGGATATCTCCTATTACTTCTGTGTCCCAGGAGGCTGCAGCCTTATCCTTTTTTCTCTGGCTTGCCATCTTTGCTCCTGGTTGCTTGCTTCAGGCTAATATCCTATGGGTTCTCTTGATTTAGTTTGACTTCGAGGTTGAGGATTGCTTGACGATGCATTTTTACAACCATAGGCATAAAGGAGAGATCTTGAGAAGATAATGTCTTGCACGTTTCATCCAGTGATCTATTCTAGTTTTACTTGTAGAAGCAAGGGAATCTTATTGTCTTGTTTCTTCAGAAGCTTGAAACCTATCATTCAGTTCATCCTCAGCCTTGTCTTCACCATTCTGGATCCGTGTGGCTTCTCATCCTCCTTGTCTTCAAGTGTACTCAGGAGAAAGGCCTCATCCTAATAGCCATACCTGCTTTGGCTCTCTGCTCTCCTTCTGTAGAAGCCCCTTTTCCTGTCCCGAGCCGTGCTGACAGGTCTAGTGGATGCCGTATGGACAGCAGAGCATGATGCCGTTCTGGAACACTTTGCCCGGGACCCTTCAGAGCTCGTCCTCACCATCTTCATCGACCCCTATGCAGGGCTGAAGCTAGAACTGAGTATGCCAGTACAGGTGGGTACTCTGCTGTCCAGACTCCAAGGTGCTCTTGCCGGGGAGCCAAGAGTTCTGTGTATCTCAGTGTCTTTGAGTCTTATCTGCTAGACCCAAGGTCTGTTGAGCCTCATGCTGTGTCAGGAACCCTGCTTGGCGGTGGAATACAGAGAGGAATGCGGTGGGGTGTTGCTTTTGGTGATTTCATGGTCTAGTGGGGAAGACAGGCATATGCAGAAAATTTACAAATATTATGATGCCATGGGCAGAGGGACAACTAATAGAGCCAGTAGAGGGCTGGCAAGGCTTGGCGATGCAGGTGATATTTCAGGTGGAGATGAAAGGTAAATAGGATTTCACTGAGTCTGGGTAAGAGCTGTTCCAGTTAAGAACACTCTATGTGTGGAGAAGAGCTTTGGGAAGTGATAGTGGAAAGGTAGGCAGGGCTCAGCTTGTGGAGGGCCTTGTGTGTTATGCTTATACAATTTGGCTTCTGTTCCAGAGGGAACTAGTGAAGGCCTTCATGGGTAGGTAGATAACTATTTCAGCAATGTGGAAGATACATCAGTGAAGAGTAAACCACGGGTAGGGAGACAGTTAAAAGACGGGTATAGAGTAGCATCTGGGCGGGGCGTGTACAGACCATTATTGTAAAATCCTTGTAACTTTTCTACATATTTGAAATTTTTAAAATAAAATGTTGGAAAAGAGAAAGGCTTTTGCTTTGCTTTTATTGGCAGTGCACATACAAAAATTGAAATGATAACATGAGCATGGCCCTGTGCAGTGACACAATTTGTGAAATGTTCCAGATTAAACAAAAGCAAAAACAGACTGTAGCTTTTTCCTGCACATGAGCAGTAGTCAGCTATAAGACCTCATGGAAGAAAAAAAAAAAAAGATCTCATTCATAAAAGGAACAAAAATTTGCAAAAATGTGTAGGATTTCTATGAAAGAAAATGACTGTGCTGTGGGCCATGTCAGAAGATCTGACTACACAGTGAGCCATATCCTGTTTATAGGTGGGAATCTTAATTATAAAGACCATTTCATCTAAACAAGTGCACCATTTTAACGCAACTCCAATCAAAGTACCACAGTCCCTAGATCCCTTGTGTAAAGATTTTAAGATATATCCAGAAAAATGCATGAAAATCACAAAGAACATGATGAAGATGAAAGTACTGGAGGAGAGCTATAAATATGAACATCTCATATTAAACCATAGAGATTAAAACAGAGTTGGGGTGCCCGTCTCTCCATCTCAGGTCATCAGTTCAAGGCCTGTGTTGGGCATGTAGCCTACTTTAAAAATAAATTTTAAAAAATAAAACAGACTTGTACTGGGCCAGGAATACGCATCACATACACAACATTAAAGATACAAAATACAGAAACGTATATGTAAGCATTTTCTATAAAAATTGCATTTAAAATTTGTAGGGAAGAATGGATTATTCAGTGAATAGAATTGGGAAGTAGGGAAAACAAAATTTTCTTTTTTTTTTAATTTTATTTACTTATGATAGTCATACAGAGAGAGAGAGAGAGGCAGAGACATAGGCAGAGGGAGAAGCAGGCTCCATGCACCGGGAGCCCGATGTGGGATTTGATCCCGGGTCTCGAGGATCGCGCCCTGGGCCAAAGGCAGGCGCCAAACCGCTGTGCCACCCAGGGATCCCAGAAAACAAAATTTTCCATTGAAAATCTATTTAGGGCAGCCCGGGTGGCTCAGTGGATTAGTGCCGCCTTCAGCCCGGGGCCTGATCCTGGAGACCTGGGATTAAGTCCCGTGTCGGGCTCCCTGCATGGAGTCATGGAGTCTGCTTCTCCCTCTGCCTGTCTCTCTCTCTCTCTCTCTCTCTGTCTCTCATGAATAAATAAATAAAAACTTTAAAAAATATATTTAGCTGGGGGGAGGGGAGAACAGGGAGATGTTAGAGGGCACAAAGTTTCTGACACCAAAAGCGAAGGCAACCAACCAAAGCTAAGCAAGTGAAATACATCAGATCAAAAAGCTGCACAGCAAAGTTTCTTCCATCAACAAAATGGAAAGGCAATCTCAGGAATGGGAGAAAATATGTACAAATCATATATCTGATAAGAGGTTAATACCCAAAGTATATAATATCCAAAATATATAAAGAACTCAAACAACTCAATAGCAAAAAAACAAAAAACAAAAAAACACAACAGTCTGATCAAAAATTGATCAGAGGTATTGAAGAGACATTTTTCCAAAGAAGACATACAAACGGCCAACGGGTATTTCAAAAAGTTGTCCCTATTGCTAATCAGGGAAATACAAATCAAAATCACTGTGAGATACCATCTCACACCTGTTTGACAATGGCTATCATCAAAAAGACAAGATCACAAATGTTGGTGAAGATGTGAAAAGGGAACACTCATGTGCTGTGGTGGGAATTTAAGTTGGGGCCACCACTCTGGAAAACGATACGGATGTTCCTCAAAAAATTAAAAATAGAACTATCATATGATCCAGCAGTCCGCTTCTGGGTATATGTCCAAAGGAACTGGAATCACTGTCTCAAAAATCTATCCATACTCCATGTTCATTGCAGCATTACTTACAATAGCCAAGGTATGGGCACAGCCTAAGTGTCCATCTGTGGATGAATGGATAAAATTCTATATACACACAGTGGAATATTATTCAGCAATGAGAAAGAAGAGTCCTGCCATTTGCAACAACTTGGGTGGACCCTGAGGGCATTATACTAGGTGAAATAAGTCAAACAACGACAAATACTGTATGATCTCACTTATATGTGGAATCTAGGGGGAAAAAAAACCCCATGCTAACTCATAGAAGTAGACAACAGATTGGGGGTTGCTAGAGTGAGGTAGGGAAAATGAGTGAAGGTTGGCAAAAGGTACAAACTTCAGTCTTGACATAAATAAGTTCTGGAGGTATAATGTACAAATGGTGACTAGTTAATATTGCCTTGTGTATTTGAAAGTTGCTAAGGTTAAAAAAGTTCTCACTGATGAGACAGAAAAAAATTGTAACTGTGTGAGGTGATGCATATTAACTACACTTATTGTGGCAATCACTTTGCAATAAATACATAAATCATGTTGTACACACAAATTAACACAGTGTTACAGGTCAATTATAGCTCAATAAAACTGGGCGAGGGAGGGTACCAAGTTTCATTTATTCAAGACAATGGTTCTAGAGATCTCTTATACAGCATGTATCTACTGTATCTATTTTACAGTATTACTATGTGGTGTACATGACATTTGCTATGAGGATAGATCTTTTTTTTTTAAGAGGGTAGATCTTAAGTGTTCTCACTGTACATACATACACAAAAAAGGTACCTCATGAAATGCTGGATATATTAATTAGTTTTATTGTGATACCAAAACATCAAGTTGTACACCTTAAATATATACAATCTGTATTTGTCAATTATGCCTTAACGAAGCTGAAGAAAATGTATTTGATATGCTGAAATATACTCTAAATAAGATCAGGGACTTAGTTGTATACTTTTGGGTTAAGATGGCCAATTGAAACTTCCTTAAAAAATTACTACTGTTGGGGATCCCTGGGTGGCGCAGCGGTTTAGCGCCTGCCTTTGGCCCAGGACGCGATCCTGGAGACCCGGGATCGAATCCCACGTCGGGCTCTCGGTGCATGGAGCCTGCTTCTCCCTCTGCCTGTGTCTCTGCCTCTCTCTCTCACTGTGTGCCTATCATAAATAAATAAAAAAAAATTAAAAAAAAATTACTACTGTTGATAAAATGGTCAAAAAAGTAAAACTGGAAGAAGAAAAAAAATCACCCAAGTGTAAAGAAGGAAAAGAGCATAATCTAATCAACTTTAAGAGTGGATGACCAATGAAAGGTCTATGCCCCGAGTTAAGAAAACCATCCTCCCCACAGGAATGGTGGATGCTCAGAAAGTTGGGAACCTTAGCTGGACATGTAACAAAAATCTGAAAAAGGAGAAAGAGCCCAGGTATCTTACACTGCTTGAAATTAGTCTTCACCACCTACCCATCCCCTCACGCAATTCTCTTAGGTTAGAGAAAAGTGAATAGAACATAAAATACCCAATTATTTCCCTTTCACTTTGGTGGGGAGGTGGTGGAGAAGAAACTGGGCTCTCATAGCGGGACGTCAAGAAGTCACCCACAGGGTGTTAGAGCAGAAAGGATGAATTCCCTGAGCTGCTCAAGCATGAGGAAAGAAATTGCATGGTAACTGCAAGCATCTTACATCAAGCGGCAAAATGTGGAACAGAAAGAAACTCCTCACAACAGCATCATGTCCTAGTACAACTTAGTAGGAGCATGAATTCAATTTTTAAAATGCAGAGAGACAAAATAATGCAACATGAGAGAGAGAGAGAGATGAAAGGGAGATAGCAGATTTTAGGAAATAAAGCAGCATACTATAAAACTCGTAGGTTAGAAGTGGCAAGGAACTGACTAGCTATCACTGCAAATCTGAATTGCCACAGAAGAGAAGCTTGAGATAATTACAGTGCACGAGGGAGAGAAAGCCAATGACAACATAATTAGAGAAAAGTTAATAAGACAAGGCGATCTAATATAGAGCACCGACTAATGAAATAGTGTAAATGTAAAGATAAAATACAAAGCATTTCCCTGACCTACAGAAAAAACTGAATCTGGAAATTGAAAGAATGTACGTACTTTCTCCCAAAAATTCTGTTACACCATGTTTAATGCCAAGACACATCTTAGGTATGCTGTAAACTCCAAAGAAATTAATTTTTTAGGAGCATCGCTTATGCAGCTTTCCTGCCAAGAATATTCAACTTGAATCTAATGATGAGGAAACAATCAGATTAATCCAAATTAAGGGACATTTTGGAAAACGATTGGCCTGGACTGTTAGATCAGTGCCATGGAAGAAAGACAAAGACTCAGGGACTATACAGGATTCAAGGGGACTGAGGAGACATGACTATGTGTGATCCCAGACTGGATCCTGGGTGGCGAACAACAGCTGTAAATGATGTTATTTGGACCATTGGGGAAAGCTGAATATGTATTGTGTATTGTATGAAATTCAATTTTCTGAGTGTGGCATTTACAGGATTGGGTATGTTGGAGGATATCCTCATTTTTCGGAGCTATATGCTGAAGTATTTAAGGGTGCAATATCACATGGTGTCTACTGCTCACTCTCTAATGGCTCAGCCAGGAGTGGGAGAGAGAGTAAGAGAGTGAACTTGAGCACAAATAGGGCAAAATGTCAACAATTAGTGACTCAAGATTAGTGACTCAAGTGTGTTGTTCACTTACACTTTTCTTGCAGTTTTTCTAGGAATTGAAATTGCTTTCAAAATAAAAATTTGGGAAATAATTACTTAGTGCTCTAGTCAAAAAAGCAAATTGTCTAGCAGGAGGAGACATTAGCTGGTGGCAGACTTCTCCAATCACCCAGAAGAATACTTTCACAGAGTTCTCCAGGAGGACCGTGTGCCCCAAGCATTTTATTCCCAGCCGAGATAGTCAAATACAAAGGCCACTAATGAGCAGTCATTTTCAATCTTGAAAGAACCCTACTCTATAAAACAAAAATAATATCACCCGTGGAATATCTATTCCATTAGAAATGAACCAAACAGGCAGGGGTGCTTGGCTGGCTTAGTGGATGGAGCACTTGACTCTTCATCTCGGAGTTGTGAGCTCGAGTCCCACATTGGGTGGAGAGATCACTTAAAAATAAAATCACTTAAAAAAAGAAAAAAGTGAACCAAGTAAACAACTCAGGAACAGAGCTTCTACGAACATTCAATTCATTTAAATAAAAACTAATACTAAATAACCACTGGTGTTATGGTTATGCTGTGAAATGCAAATGCTACCAGCCTGGACAGTGTAAACGTAACAGTATAATGAACACTGAGCAGTGCTGAGCAAGAGGGAGGGTATGAGGTGCTAGTGTTCTTATTTCTCAAAGCAGTGAGTCACTAGGACTTAACATTGGAAGGTAGTGGAAAATGAGCCTCAATATTTTAAAAAACATTTAATTAATTAAGAAAGTGAGAGTTTGGGGTGGGGAGCAGAGGGAGAGAAGCAGATTTGTGGCTGAGGATACAGCTCAACACAGGGCTCGATCTCATGACCCTGAGGTCATGACCTGAGCTGAAACCAAGGGTTGAATGCTAAAAGACTGAGCCACTCAGGTGCCCCTGAAACTCAGTATTTTTAATAATCTCATATAACTTTAGAAAGGGGTCTTTCAGAAAGAAATCTCTCTCGCAGGTGAAGAAATATTTATTGAAGCTCAGGGGTGCCTGTATCTTATTCACACCAGAGTCCTTTTATTCTATGAAATCCAAGTGAAATTAAATCTAATACTTTTAATCAAAAATAGTATGATCCTACTTTGAAATAACTTCTAATCGATTTGTTCTGTACATGTCGATCTATAGAAAGATGTCTGGAATAATGTTTTCTGTAGTGTTAACAGCATTAATGTCTGTCTGGTGGAGTTTTAGATGACAGTTTAGTTTTTATCTCTGTACTCCTCTGTATTGCTTCAGTTATTTATAACCTATGTATGTTATTTTTTAAATGATGAGGCTTCATTTGATTAATTCTTCCCCTTTATTTCATTTTTTAAAGATTTTATTTAATTTGACAGAGTGAGAGAGAGCATGAGGGGAAGTGGTAGGTAGAGGGAGAGGGGGAAGCAGGCTCCTCATTGAGCAGGGAGTCTGATGTGGGGGCCTCAATCCTGGGACCCCGGGATCACGACCCGAGCTGAAGGCAGATTCTTAACTGACTGAGCCACCCAGGCGCCCCTAAAAATTTCATTTTTATACGTAATCTTTACACCCAACATGGGGCTTGCACTCATGCCCCTGAGACCAATTGTCATCCACTCTTCTGACTGAGCCAGCCAGGTGCCCCAAGAGTCTGTTTCTTGGTTTATCTCTCTCTCTCTCTTTTTTCCCTTTGCTCGTTTGTTTTATTTCTTAAATACCACACATGAGTAAAATCATATGGTATTACATATGTATATCATTTTAACGAAAATAATAGTGTGAAGCTTTAAAAAAATACACTCGAAATGCCAAAATTCAATTCTGGGTAGTGGGAAGATGGATGATTATTAATCTCCTCTTTGTGCTTTATTTTCAGTTTTTGAAATTACATAAATTATAAAGAAAGAGTGGGTACAAAAGCATGCACGCATGAAAGGTGGATCTGGTCTTAGGGACGAACGGCTTTTCTCAGTATGTAGAAGTCAGAAACTTGAAATTTGAAAGCCGTAGCTACATGAGGGTCATACATTTCTGGATGTAAACAACAACAGCCACACAAACTCACCATGAACAGAATTGAAGGGTACATGAAAATTTGGGGACCAGGCGTACACAACTGAAACAGGAGACCCTGGACAGTTGCCTCTTACTTCCATTCTTTCTCCTCCCCACTTATCCTATAGCTCAAAGGCTTCCTCCATTCTATCCTTTTCCTTCCATCCATCTGTCCAGCATTTATTGAGCATCTAATATGTTCTAGTCAACTGTGTTGGTTCTGGAGCCAAGTTGGACAGAGTACACAGTCCCTACCTGCAAGGCCTACTCTCTGCACTTCCTTCCCACAGTTTTGGGTACAGACTCCGTTATTATGTCCCTGAAAGAAATAGGAGGCACCTTGCGACATGTTTGGTGAAGGATCAGGATACCCCAAAGGAATGTGGCAAAGAACTCAGCCAGAGTTCTTTCCTGACAGGTGCCTCAGATTCTGCTGGGTATTGTGCTGGGTCTGGAGACTGATCTCTGGTCCCCTGTCTTTTCATGCAGCCCCAGAACCAGATTGTCTACTTCATTCGCTGCGCACCAGTTCCCATCACCACGGAGAACTTTGAGGCAACCGTGCAGTTTGGGACCATGCGTGGTTCCTACATCCCGGCCCTGCTTCGGCTGCTCAGTGGTGTCTTTGCACCTCAGATCTTTACAAACACAACCTGGCCTGAGAGTATTCGAAATCATTTTGCTTCTCATCTGCATAGATTCTTGGCCTGCCTGACAGGTGAGCAGGAAGACTTGGGTGCCTGGTTTCTCTCTGGTGCTGCACTGACAGTAGAGCAAATGAGGCAGGTGGGAGACTCATCCTGAGTACAGCCTGGCATGGAATGGGTACCTTTATGTGGAGCATATCAGGGCACAGAACTTGCCTTCCAATACAGATACAGTTTTCTGCTGTGGAAGGTTGCCCAGACCAGACAATGAGTCATAGTTTCTTTTGCCTGTTCTCCTGAAATCCACCATACTAGATCATCAATCATGATTGGAACCAGGGTGGCACAAACTCTCCCCCTTCTGTGAACTTCCATGGTCTGTTCTTTTCCTCAGATACTCGGTATAAACTGGAGGGTCACACCGTTCTCTACATTCCTGCAGAGGCCATGAACATGGCACCCGAGGTGGTGGTTAGGGACAAAGAGCTGGTACAGCGGCTGGAGAGTGAGTGGCTGGTGTTGCCAGTGTGTTGGGGGAGAGGGGAAGGCTAGATGCTGAGAAAAGAGCTGAGTTAAGAGGGCTACATAGGTGACAGAGGAAAGGATACAACCGGGAAGCAGCATAAATAAGTGCAAGAGGTTTTGTACTCTCCCCTGCAGCCTCCATGATACACTGGACCCGGCAGATAAAGGAGGTGCTCAGTGCCCAGGAGTCTGTGGAGACAGGAGAAAATTTAGGTCCTTTGGAGGAGATTGAGTTCTGGCACAATCGATGCATGGACTTGTCTGGCATCAGTAAACAGCTGGTGAAGCAGGGAGTGAAGCACATTGAATCCATCCTGCGCCTCGCCAAGTCATCCTACTTGGCACCTTTTATAAAACTGGCCCAGCAGATCCAGGTTTGTGAGTGGACCAAAGGATGGAGGCTTAGCAGAGGATGGATGGTGGTTGGGACAGTAGTTAGTCAGGTGCTAATAAGAGGGAGCCAGCATAATCCTCAACAGCAAAGATAGATCCTAATGTTTGGACTTGCACTTGGGGGAAGAGTACAAAAGTAGTAGAACACAGGGTCCCAAGGAGCTCATAGTTTCGTTAGGGAGACCTCAGTTCATCGACAAATACACATGGAGTCCAACCTCCATGAGCCCAACCTCTGCAGTCTAGCTCAGAAAACCAGGCTTACACAAAACAGGATCACCAGATGGCATGGGGTCAAAGAGGAACCCATAGGGTCCAACTGAGAGAATTGCCAAGATGAACACATAAAAAATAAATTTGGTATAAAGTATGGCAAGCTGATTATGTTAATATTGGGATCACACAGAAGGCTGCAGTGACCTGTGGAGTTTAGACATGGAGGATTTCTCCTCCCAGGCAGGATTTTGAGCTAGATGGTAAGCAAACAGCTGCAGTGAGGTGGAGACGTCTAGAAGCCTGGTTGAGAACAGGGTGGCCAAAGGCATGGGGTGAAACCGGGGGTGGATGGGAGGGCTGTTCCATCAGCTGATCAATAGCTGTTGAGCACCTACCTTGTGCCGGGTTCTGAATTCAGCTGGAGAAACTGGAGGAGTGGACACAAAGACACAAAGCCTGAGCTTGGGGACTCTCAGTCTAGTGGGGCGGGGGGTTGAGACTCGTCATAAGAAGAGACAGGACACTGGTTGGAACTAGCACAAGAATGAGAGCAGATAGGTGGGGGGCCTGAGATGCTTGGTACTAGGTTTTGAGAGGGGCAGGTCAGGCCAGGCTTCCAGAGGGGTAAGCAGTGCTTGCTTTGAACCAGTTCTTTCCAATGGACAAGTCCATTGCCAGCATTTCTTCATTGCCAGGATGGCTCCAGTCAAGCACAATCCAACCTGACGTTTTTGTCAATCCTGAAGGAGCCCTACCAGGAATTGGCCTACATGCGGCCTAAGGACATCTCCAGTAAGCTCCCCAAGTTGATTAGTCTCATCCGCATCATCTGGGTCAACTCTCCCCACTACAATACTCGGGAGAGACTGACCTCTCTCTTCCGAAAGGTGCGTGTCTGTGGGGCTGGGGCAAAGGGCAGCTCTGATCTGCTGAAGGACGGGGAGGCATTCAGGGGGACATATGTGCTGAAAGGCACTGAGGAGTGGCCTGGGGGCGGGGGTCAGGCAGGGCTCCCGGGCTTCTCTGCCTGCTTCTTCATCCCCCCGGCATGCTCTGTGCTCCGGGTTGGGGCCTGGGCTAGACAGCTTGCTTCCAGATAGAAGTAGCCAAGGTGGGAAGAGGGCCTTTGAGAAGGCGAGGCAGTAGAGCGCAGTGGGGGAGGCAGGGGGGACAGACCCCAGGCTGAGCCATGCAGGAGGGGACGACCCCCTTCTGCTCATTTCCCAAGGTGGAAATTGCAGGGAGTGAGACGCAGATTTGGGAAGGAGAGCCAGCTTTTGAGGCACAGGGCCCGAATGTCATCTGGGATGACCGAGGTGGGTCCCTGAGCTGAGCCCTCACTGGGAGGTGAGCTGAGCTGGGGAAGGTATGGTTAGACCCTCACGGGGTTGCTGACAGCCGGCAGCGAAGGCCCGTGTCAGGTAGGTGTGGGGAGCCAGGTCAAGACTGGGAGGCTGAGACCCAAGGCGGGGTTGGAGATTTGGGCTGTGACTGGAGGCCATCGGCCCCTTCTGCAGATGAGCAATGAGATCATCCGCTTGTGCTGCCATGCCATCTCCCTGGACCGCATCTTTGAGGGCCACGTCACTTCTAGCAAGGAGGAGCTCCAGGGCTGCATCGCCTGCTGTCAGGCCTGGAAAGATCACTACCTACGGGCTGTGCAGATGCATACCCAGTACGACGCATGTCCCCCATCATCCCATCTGTTACCCCTGCCATTCCTAATGACTGTAGATGGGACTCCTCTCACTTGTACTTTTTAAAAGCCTATAGATCCCACTCTTCTCTCTGGATGCAGATCTTCTAGCCCCTGGACCCTGGTTCTCCTTAGTCTCATAACCTCTCTACCCTGATTCCAAGAATCCTTTCTGGTTTATTCTTCCACTCTTGGCCTGGAAGTCTGAAATTCCATCATGTATAAACCTTCTAGACCGGAGGTGCTTTATCTCCTCTCTGGTTCTTCTCATCTTGCCTTTCTTCCCTCGGCTCTTCAAGAGAACTGCCTCTTGGGGTCTCCTTCCCTAAGGCCCCCAAAACCCAGGACTCTGGATTCTAGCTTCCCACAGGCAGGTTGATATGTTGTGCCCCAACTTGTGATTTGGTCCATTTTTCTCCGAACACAGGTTCTCCAGTCGGGGCTGGGTGCTGGACCAAACCAGCATATTTGCCCAGGTGGATGCCTTTGTGCAGCGCTGCAAGGACCTCATTGAGGTGGGCAGACCGTCGTGAGGGGTGGGGGGTGTCACAGCAGGCTCCAGACCCTGGCCAGGGGCTGGGAGAGAGGGGCAGAGGGTCAGCAGGGAGCTTCTCCACTGTAGCTCTTTCTGTGTGGCTGTGTGAGCTGCTGCCACCGTCCTGTTCTGTCAGACTGTCACCTGTTATCACAACCCTGGTATCTCATAGCTCATTCTGTGGTCAAAACTCACCTCAGCAGCACCCGGCACCTGGCGGGTCCTCCCCTGTCTTTAGATAGTTTAAGCCAATCCTGAGAGCTCAGGACCCACCAGGTCAGAAAAGAGGGCAGGAGTCCTCACGCCGACTTGGTTTCAGGTATGTGACTGCCAGTACCATTTTGCTCGCTGGGAAGATGGCAAGCAAGCTCCCCTTCCTTGCTTCTTCGGCGCCCAGGGGCCCCAGATAACACGGAACTTGCTGGAGATTGAGGATATCTTTTATAAGAACCTGCAGATGCTGCGGGCTGTTCGCGGGGGCATCCTGGATGTCAAGAACACCTCCTGGCATGAAGACTACAACAGGTGTGAGGATCCCAGGCGGCTTAGTGCTGCAGGGGAGGGAGGCGTGGAGACCACGCAGGAGGAGTGGCCAGAGTCCAAAGGAGAGCCTGGAGGTGACAGATCGAGATGGGGAAGGCCGGAGAGAGTGCAGGGAAGGAGCCACTGCTCAGAGCCAGGGTCCCAGTTAGGCTCCGAGGGCCCGAGTCCCCATTCTGCCACAGACTGGGGGTGGCGGCGATTCTGGGCAAATTATTCCCCCAGTTAGAGCCTCTGTTTCTTCATCTAAAAAATAAAGCTAGTGATAGGACCCATCTCACTGTGCTGTCTTGAGGAGCAAATGATTAATGCACATGATGCACTTTGTGGCTGGCACGGAGGGAGCTCTGGGTCCGGGGCACCCGGGATTCTTACTCAGGTGATGACCAAGGGTGCGCACTCGTGTCCACGCTTCCTTAACGGTGCAGGTTTCGCACTGGAGTCAAGGACCTGGAGGTGATGACTCAGAACCTGATCACTTCCGCCTTCGAGTTAGTCCGAGATGTGGAGCAAGGAGTGCTGCTGCTGGACACCTTCCACAGGCTCGCCACGCGGGAGGTGCTCCCCCCTGCCCCCCCACTTCCCCTGCCTCCTCCGCCCACTTCTTCGGTGCTTCCTGTTTCCAACCCCATTCCTGCTCTTCCCCAAGAGCCTTGTCCTCCTTCTGCTCCCCTTGCTTGCGGATCACTAGGGAGGCCTGCTCCACGGGGCCAGGACCGGGTGTAGCATGAGTCCCCGGGGGGGGGGGGGGGGGAGCCGCACCCGAGGCCAGGTTGTCAGGTTCTTTCTCTCCTTCCTTAGGCTATCAAGCGAACCTACGACAAGAAGGCAGTGGATCTCTACATGCTGTTCAATAGCGAGCTGGCCCTGGTGAACCGTGAGGTGAACAAGAAATGGCCCTACCTGGAACCCTACATGGCCCAGTACTCTGGGCAGGCGCACTGGATGAGGATCCTGCGGCATCGCATCGACAGGGTCATGAATGTGAGCACCTGGCTGTCCCCAAAACTTGTTCTCAGAGAGCAGGTGGAGTTTGCAGGCTGAGCCACATGCTGGCAGGGTAGCCCCCCCCCCGTGCCCCCCCCCCCCCCCGCTGTCCAGGGCGTTTCCCCAGGGACTTTCCATGATGGGAGACTAAGTGGGGCTCTGGGGAGTGGCAGGTGCCATTGGGTGAGGTGGCCCTGGCTTCGGATGCACAGCGGTGGCCAGTGTGGTTGGTGGCCTGGGTCAGTGGAGGTGTTTCCTGTCAAAGAGGGGAGGAGGAGGAGGAGGAGGAGGGTCACCTCAGGGAAACCGGGCCACCCGAAGAGGAATATAGCCTCACAATCCAGAGACCTGGATGGGCCCTTAGGGCGCCTAGTCCTGGAAGAACCAGAAAGAAACAGGAATAACCCTCGAAAAGGCCTTTTGGGGAATGTAGATTAAGGCTACTGAGGAGCTGGCTGTCATGTCATTGGCTCTGGGTAAGAATATGGTGTCTCCCTGAGCGCTGAGCTAGGACCAAGAGTTCATACTGGTTTTCAACCTCTACCCGCTTAAATCCTCATCTCCTATAATTTTCTTTCTTTGCCACCTTCTCTTGAGCCAAATCCCTGTGCCTCCCCTTTGTGCCACTGACATCTTTTGTCTTTTGCCCTGGTCTCCTCCTCTCACTTTGCTGTGCAGCCCCTTCTGTCCCCAGAGTGGTCAGAGGAGGCCTCCCTGGCGAGCCACACAGCTCGTGGGTTGGGTGTGCGGTGTGGGAGACGGGACCATAGAGGTGGGGGGCACGTGGGCTCTGGCCACCCGTTGTCCCTCCCCCTCAGTGTCTTTCCAGCGCTCACTTCCTGCCCCACATTGGTACGGGAGAGGAGAGCGTGCATACCTATCAACAGATGGTTCAGGCCATCGATGAACTAGTTCGAAAAACCTTCCAAGACTGGACGTTAACGCTGGACAAGGACTGTATTCGGCGGCTGGACACACCACTGTTACGAATCAGCCAGGAGAAGCCGGGCATGCTGGACGTCAACTTTGACAAGTAGGAGACCCAGGCTGACTACTTTCCCTCTGCTTGTCCCTCCCTTCTCTTGTTTCCATGTGTCTTTCTTTCTTTCTTTCTTTCTTTCTTTCTTTCTTTCTTTCTTTCTTTCTTCCTTCCTTCCTTCCTTCCTTCCTTCCTTCTTTCTTTTCTTTTCCTTTCTTTTCTTTCTCTTTCTTGATTTTATTTATTTATTCATGAGACACAGAGAAGGAGGCAGAGACACAGGCAGAGGGAGAAGCAGGCTCCCTGCGGGACTCGATCCCAGGACCCTGGGGTCACAACCTGAGCCAAAGGCAGAGGCTCAACCACTGAGCCACCCAGATTCTCCTCCACGCACCTTGTTTCGAGCTCTCTCTCAGGCTGTAACAGGTGTACCCACACTGCCTGTTTGATTCTAGAGTCTATCTCCAGAGTAACAGCGGCAGAAAAAGCAGCCCCCAGGAACCCATTAACCCAGTGATGTAGGTGTCCTGCCACTAGATGGCCGTGACGGCCCAGCTAAGGCATTCCGAGGACCTCCAGCCAAGGGGCGGGCCTCCCTGAGAACTGGTGGAGCTGGCGGTCTGGGCCAGTTGTGCTCTCTCCTGCAGCTTTACAGTTAGGACCTTCTCAGGTGACAGTTATTTCAGATGTAATTAATTCACGTATTAAGTTACTCAAAATTGTGTAGCAAGTGCCTTCTACGTGCCAGGAGCTGAGCCCCTGCCCTCTGCCTCCCTGCAAGTGAACTGGAGGCTGTGCTTCCGTTCTGTGGAAGATGCAGAAGAGAAAAACAAGGAAGGAGCCATGTAAGACATCTGTCTACAGAGATTGCAAACCTCCTTGTGACAGTTTTTTTTCCTAATTGGAAGGAAATAACTTTCTACTTGATGGGTTTTGGCACCCCGTTGTCATTAGCTGCGCTCCGTAAAAGGAGCTGCTTCCCAGGCTTCTAGGCTGTTGCTCCTCACATGGGCTTCAACTCACAGGACGCCCTGATCTGTTGGGCACATGTTGGAGGGCTTTTGCTAGAGGAGACCTGGGTGGAGATGGAGCTGCCATGGGTGAGGTGACGCGCCATGGGTGAGGAAGGAAGCAAAGGTGGAGAAGTAGTGCTGTGTGTCAGGGGAGGCAGAAGCATTCATGAAAGGGCCAAAGATGGAGCAGGTTGGAGATCTGCCTGTTGTGCCCAAAATTGCGAATCCGAGAAACCACCAAGGAGCCGACACTGATGCAAGCGCACGAGGGTTTATTAGCAAGCTCGAGCTTGGGTCCAAGTATACGCGACACAGCAGAGCAGGGACTTGGACCCCGAAGTGGGTTATAGCTGGTTTTTTATAGGGTGGTCTAGGGGATTTTCAGAAGGGGTGGAGGAATTTCTCAAGTTCTGTTTACATTCTGATATGGGGCTTAAGGGCATTGAGCTCTGTTCTCATTCTAATATGGGACTTTCTACCACGGGTGTGGGCTCTGTTGTCTTTCTGATATGGGATTCTCTGCTGAGGGCAATTCTGAGCTCTGTTGTCTTTCTGATATGGGATTCCCTGCCAAGGACATTGAGGACATTCTGCAGTAAAGTTTAGCTCTTATTCACAGGGGCCTAAGATGGCTGTACTTGTGCTAATGCTAAACTTTAGGTGGAATGGCCTTAATTTTTCTTGGCCTCCACAGTGCCTTTGGCTAGAGAGGGGTATCAGAGTGGCTTTGGTAAGGCCCAAGGGTTTTTGAGGTACGACTGAGCAGCAGCATATAAGACCGGCTTCATAAGTCAGCACTATGATTTTTTTAAGAAAGATTTTCTTTATTTATTCATGAGAGACGCAGAGAGAGAGGCAGAGACACAGGCAGAGGGAGAAGCAAGGGAGCCCAATGTGGGACTCCATCCCAGGACCCCAAGGTCACAGCCTGAGCCAAAGGCAGATGCTCAACCACGGAGCCACTCAGCGGCCCCCAGCACTATGATTTTGAGAAGACAGAGACAAGGCCAGTATCACCCTGGCTGAGACATTTGCAAGCACACAACATGGTTGAATCTGCAAGACACACAGCTCTGTCAAGCTGGCTGCCTCCAAAGGCACTGTGCTCAGAGAGACAACAGACAGATGAATGGACAAGACAGTTGGACTTGATTGCATTGACACCAGGATGAACATGCACAGCCCCAACAGCAGTTGCTTTATTCTCCCCCAGAATCAGAGGATTGTGTTCAAATAACAGAAGCATATTAGCACTAATGATCCATATTTATGTTTTAAGTATGAGAGAAGATAAAGTTTGAGCCAAAGGTCAAGAGGTGTCACAGGTTGACCACCCCCACATCCTCAGGGCAGAATCTGAACCCTGGAGCAGATCTGCTTTGCTCTGTGACCTCAGGCAAGCCACCAAATTCCTCTGAGCTGGAGTCTCCTTATCTACTCCAAAAATCCTTTTCTGAGGTCACGAGGCGAGATGGCATATGTGGAAGTCCTCACGACAACGACGACGAGCAAACAACAATCAGCAAACATTACTTTCCCTTGAAAAGAATTGCCTCATAAAGCTTCTGTGAACACAGGACATTCAAAACAAACTTAGCAAGGTGATAGAATAGTTTTTTAGATTTTATTATTTTTTAAAATAGTAGTTTTAATTTTGAAAAGTTTTAGCCTTTTACAAGGGGTGACAGAAGGTACATGTTACAAAATTCAAAAGAAAAAGAATAATCGGGCTTCACTGCTGTACCCCATGACTCAGTTTCTCTCTAAAGAGTCCGTGTCTGTCACTAGTTTGCTGCATAACATTCCAGCGACAAGAGTGTATAGTTACATAAATAGCCCTTTTGTATAAACAGTAGCATACTATATACACGGTTTTGTGCATCCACAGTTTTCAAAATGGTTTATTTTCCCATTGTAAAAGTGTTGACAAGTTTAGAAAATTTGCAAAATGCAAAAAAGTAGAAGAGAGAACAGTTTCCTCAAAGACAACCACGCTTAATGATTTGGTCTCCCCCCCCCCACTCTCTTTTACCTCCTACTTCATACATTTGTTTTCTTTGATTTTTTAAAATCTTTAGTGGGTATTTTAAAAAAAGATTGTATTTATTTATTCATGAGAGACACAGAGAGGCAGAGACACAGGCAGAGGGAGAAGCAGGCTCCCTGTGGGGAGCCCGATGTGGGACTTGATCCTGGATCCTGGGATCATGACCTGAGCTGAAGGCTCAACCCCTGAGCCACCCAGGTGTCCTTGTGGATATTTTTAAGTTATAAAAATAGTGTATGCTCACTGTAAAAAAAAAATTGATATAGGGATCCCTGGGTGGCGCAGCGGTTTAGCGCCTGCCTTTGGCCCAGGGCGCGATCCTGGAGACCCGGGATCGAATCCCACGTCGGGCTCCCAGTGCATGGAGCCTGCTTCTCCCTCTGCCTATGTCTCTGCCTCTCTCTCTCTCTCTCTCTCTCTCTCTCTCTCTCTCTCTCTGTGTGCGTGTGTGACTATCATAAATAAATTTAAAAAAATTAAAAAAAATTGATATAGAAGTACATACAGGAAACAGTGAAAATCCAGTACCCAGCCCTGTCCTCTAGAGGTAATCTTGATCACCAGGTGATCAAAAATATGCACTCTACACAAAATAGAATCACATTATCAACAGGGTTTTCGCAACTTGCTTTTTAAAGGGTTAATGGGAAAAAAAAATAAAGGGTTAATGGTATGTGTTGGGTTTGTGTGTGGGTTTCCATTCTGTATGTAGAGAAGTATGTAGTTATTTTCTGGGGTGTATAGCATCCTATAATTTGGGTGTACTGTGACTTAATCAGCTCAGGATTGATGGACTTATAAGTTGTGCGATTTCTGTAAGGCTTCTGAATATTCTGTACCAGAGGGTTTCGGGTGGGCTCTCTACTGCTTATTCCCATCCCTCCCCAGTGGTGCATTTGCCTGGTGCCCGAGCACAGTGTCCATCTGAGTCAGAGAAGCTTAGGAGAAAACTTTCCTGTCTGCTGTGATCATCTCCTGTCGAGGAACACATTAGGTATTTATTGAAAGTACTGTTTGCATAATCTTTATAGTAGAGCCTAACAAGGCAACTTTGGGCCAAATATTTATGGCCTGGGTTTAACTGAAACCCAAATAATGGCGAGACGCTTCTTCCAGAGACAAGTGTTTCTGTCCCTTGGTGGTTGTTTACTAGAGGGATCTGTTATAAGCTGCTTTACATTTTTGTGGTTTTAAGATAAAACTGCCTCAAACCCAGTAAATTATGTATGGTAAAAACAAACAAACAAAAAAACCCCCAAAACCAAAACAAACCCATGATCCCAGGGAAGGACTTTGGAGAGTCTGGGTTCATCAGACTGGTAAAGAAATCCAAGACCCAATCAGCTCTTCCAAACCATCTCACCCCTCCAAGGAGGTGCAGATGACTTTATCAGGCTGACTCTTCTGTATTCAAGGTCTAGATAAGATCTTGAAATAAGCCTACTTTTCAAGTGTCCTGACTGCTCTCAGAATTACTCGACTGTCTCTGAGTTCTGGGAGCCTTCCAGGCCCTAATCGAACCTCTTTTATCTCACAAGGGGTTTTCTTATCCACCTTATATCCCACATATTTGAACTCTGAAGTCCAAACTGGCTTTTACCACGTTTTTACGGCCAGAGCAGCTTTCCAGACTGGACTTAACTCAAATATGTTCCAGATGTTGTCTCTGCCCTGGCTGAGAAGAGGGGTGCTATCCCTATGTACGCAGCAGGCCCTTCTGTGCAGTGCAGGTGCCCCAGAGCAGGAGAGGGGACACGGGAACGTGTGTTGGCTTTCTGTGTGTAGGGCTTTCGCTTCTTCCTTTCTTCCCCATCACATAGGGCTTTCTCTATGGGGTCACTTCTTTCTGGGCTGTCAACACTGACCTCAGCTTGTTTTACTCTCTTGCCTCTGCTGCCTGACCACTGCTCTGAGGATCAATTATGAAATATCTTACAGAAATCATTCCCCAGGTGGATTTTTTTTTTTCAAAGACACTTTATTCGTTGGGGCACTTGGATGGCTCAGTCGGTTGGGCATGTGACTCTTGATTTCAGCTCAGGTCATGATCTCAGGATTGTGAGATCGAGCCCTGTGTCAATGTCCGCGCTCACTCTCTCTCTGTGTCAAATAAATAAATAAATGAATCTTTTTAAAAAAGAAATTTTATTTATTGATAAAATAAATTTTGCATTCTGGAAATTAACTGACATGCTTCTGGCAAAGACTGAGCATCCCTGTGGGATGCGTTCCTCCTAGGGTTCCAGCTCAACATCAAGACGGTATCCTCCAAGTTCCTCCCATCAACTGATGCATTACAATTTGACAATATACCTTAAAGTTTTTTTGAAAATCTTGTCAGGATGACATTTTGATGTGGTGTTGGGTAGTGCACACACGCAAGTTTGAAGAACACAGGAGGATATGTTCATGTAGCCAGAAGCGTTCCCATATGTACTCAGACCCCTCTGTCCTTCCAGTGTAGCTATAATGCAAGTTTGAGGTAGGTCACTGTTTAGCTTAACATGACTCTGTTAGTCCCATTTACTGCCGCGCAGAGGAATTTTGTTACAAGTCTTCCCTTGCTTGTCTGATCTTTGCCCTTTTCAGAATTGACAATTGCCTTACTATTTTTGTGAGCACATTGTTTGCTATTGTTAATTCTCCCAGACTGGTAATATTTTTCCTCACTCTCTGACTGGTAAGGGAGGTCATGGGTTTCATATTTTTCTTTGAGCTACCCCTGCTAGAACTCCCTTTCCTCCTGCATCGGTGCAGTTGGTTGGTTTTGAGGCCTGCTATATCAGGATATCAGCCTGGAGCTTCCCTGCTGAGCCTCTTCTTTCATTGGATTTCCTGTTTCCTTTGTCTTCCTCTTTCTTGGTTTATGCCCTCGTTTTGGCGGAGTGCACTTTTTAGTAGCTTTCCGGGACATGGTACATGGGAGGCAAATTTTTTGTGTTCTTATGTGATTGACCACAATTTTTTCTCCCCTCCCCTTATTGGACATTTGGCTGTATTTGGAATCCTAGATTGAAAGTAACTTTCCTTTGTTTTGACCTCTCTCTTTTATCTCTTTTATTCTGGAGACTTCCCTTAAATGCCTGGTGATCTACTGTTCATTCACATGTGAGAGAGGCCTATTCACTTGAAATATAATCCTCTGCAAAACTTCAAATGTGATATTCTTTTTTTAAAAAATTTATTTATTCATGAGAGACACAGAGAGAGGCAGAGACACAGGCTCAGGGAGAAGCAGGCTCCCCGCAAGGAGCCTGATGCGGACCCTGGGATCACACCCTGAGCCAAAAGCAGACACTCAACCACTGAGCCACCTAGGCATCCCATGATAATATTTCTTATATTATTATTTCAGTCCTTACCTGTAGAGAAGACACAAAATATTCTGGAATTTTTACCTCATGTGCTTCCAAGTGGCATTTCAGTAATATTCAGAACCCAGAGTTTGATGAGAGCATCTCCAGGTTGTGGGGCTTTTGATAGTCTGTGATTTAAAAATGCAATTTCCTTTAAGAGAGAGAGAGAAAGAGAGAGAAACCACACAGATTTTGCAAATCACATGATTTTTATTGAAGCATTTTTTTTTTTAAGATTTGAACATTTTTAATTTTGAAAATATTCTATATTTTCTTCTGGCGTTTTATGATTTTATTCTTTACATGTAGATGTTTGATCCATGTGAAACTTATTTTGGTGTAGGGAGAGAACTGCACATGTGACTGGGTTGTTGTGTTTCTTAATCCCCAGATGGCTAGCCAGTTGACCCAATCTCATTTATATAACATAACAAATTCCCATCGAGAGTTGTGTCTATTTCAGGAATCACTTTTCTGTGCTGGTATGTCTGTCTGTTCATATGAAGGGACCAAACTGCTTTAATTATTGACCTCCTTCCTCTCCCTTTGCAGAGTTTTTGGGGATATTTTTAATATTTATTTCCCATAAGAACTTTAGAATCAATCTGTTTAGTTCCAAAAATAGTTCCATTCCTATTTTTATAAGAACAAGGATTGGGTTAAATTTATAGGTTAACTTAAGAAGAATGAACATGTTTAAGGTTTGAATCTTTCTACCCAAGAATAGCATTTTTTCTTTCAATGTATTTAAATCCATATAAAATGTCTATAAATAATTTTTTCCATATAAATTGACTAATTGACAAGATATATCATAATATATAAAAATTTGCATAAAAATGTTATACATAAAGAATTCTTGTTAATTGGTTAATTTTGTATTTTATTTTTATTGTTTTAATTGTCATGGGTCTCTTTTCCTCCATGATAATGTTTAACTGGTTATGGTTTTTATATTGAAAACTTTGATTTTGGTACACCTGAGCGTCCATTGCCATTTAGCACCACGCCTGAGCTACAGGTGCCTTGGAGGTAGAATTTCTGTACTTTGCTTGACTCTAAAACTTGAAGGAGTTGGTAGTCAGTTGGATGCTGGAAGGTGAGGCTGAGGGAAGACACTTGGCTCTGGTATGGGACAGGGCTATTCACAGAGACAGGAGCTCCCTGCATGCATCTGCTCTGCAGATGATGAGTTTGTTTCTGGACACATGGGAGGTACTTGTAGGCCAAGGTGGGGAGACATCTAGAAGGCAGTTGGGCATACAAGTCTAGAGCTCACGTTAAGCCAAGTAGATCTGGGGGGTCAGCAGCTTCTAGAAGGCAGCTGAAGCCACGGGCATGGACAAGATCATCCAGGGAGAGTGCTGGATGTGAAGAACATCCAGGAGCCTGCATTGAAGGGAAGTGCAGGGCAAGCAGATTCTTCCCCGGGGTCTCCAGGGCCTAGCTAGGTGGGATTTCCAAGGGATTCTAGAGACAGAAGTATCCTTGTACTGAAAGGCAGGGCAGAGCACAAGAGCATGTCCGAGGAAGGCAAGGCAGGGTGGAGTCCAGCACTAGGTTAAGGCCTGTGGAGAGAGGAGGGAGGCCCAGGCCCGAGGAGGCCTGCAGGGTTTGGGGACAAGGTGTCCTGGAGAGACTTGACAAAGTCAGTTGTGCAGGCGAAGGGGGCAGCTTTCGGGACAGAGGAGCTCGTGAGGACAATTCTGTATGAAAGGTGCACAGTAAAGGGGAGTGTGGGAACGCCTGGGTGGCTCAGTAGTTGAGCATCTGCCTTCAGCTCAGGTCGTAATCCCGGGGTTCTGGGATGGAGTCCTGCATTGGGCTTCCTGTGAGGAGCCTGCTTCTCCCTCTGCCTGTGTCTCTGCCTCTCTCTGTGTGTCTCTCATGAATAAATAAATAAAATCTTTAAAGAAGGGGGGGGAATGCAAGGTAAGGTACCTGCAGGGGAGATATGTTGTCCAGGGTGGGGGGGCCGTTTTTGGTTTGTTTTTTTCAAGATGGTAGAGTCTTGGCCTTCCTTTACTGTTGATGGGATGGAACCGGCAGGTTGAGGAGAGTGGGAGGGGATGCTGTCTGAGGAAGCAGGAGGAAACTGTGTTGGGACACGGAGCCCAGGAAGAGGCCTTGGCCTTAGGTGGGAGGAGGGGCTCTTCTGCCCTGAACAGGTGAAGCCTTGGTGTGACACAAGTACATGGGCTTCTGGGTTTTATAGCCTGAAGTACATGGAGTCTCCTGGTGGATTCTGTGTCTGTGATGTAGGAGGTGATCTCTGCAGAGATGGGGCAGGACAGGCCTGAGAGCGTGGGGAGGTGCTGCTGGCAATTACCAAGAGAACAGGAGGGAGGACAGGGTGGGGAGCCCCACACAGGACCCTGGGGGGATGGCAGCAGATTTAGCCTGGGTCGGGGTTCCACCAGGTGGCTTACACTAAAGAGCAAGTGAGGAGTGGCAGGAGGGCCAGGAATGTAACAGATGGCAGGGTCTGTGCAGGAGGAGGCAGCGATGGGAGGGGACACACAGGCTGGAAGGGAGCCCGTGGTCAGTGGTCTGAAGATCTTGTGAGGTCAAGGAACTGGTCCTTTGGGAGGGCAAGTGCTGGAAGCGAGGAGGAAGCTGGGCTCAGGGGGGAGGGGTGTCTGAGGGCTGATCTCTGAGGTGGAGGATGCAGGACATGGGAGTGACAGCCTGACACCCGAGAGGGAAGGGCCAGAACTCCCTGGGTAGGACAGCCACATGTGCAATGCAGATTTCTCTGGGATTGCATTTAACAAAAGAACAAGAAACAGCTGAAAGCTATTTTAATCCTCAATCCAGTATTGCCCCAAATATTCTCATTCCAACATATAATTAATATAAATATAAACATTATTATTTTTAACAGATTTTATTTATTTATTCATGAGAGACACAGAGAGAAAAGTAGGTTCCCTGCAGGGAGCCCGATGCGGGACTCAATCCAGCACCCAGGGATCACACCCTGAACCGAAAGGCAGACGCTCAACCACTGAGCCACCCAGATGCCCTACTAGAAACATTATTAATGGAGGGTTTTCTATTTCTTTATTCAGAAGAGTCCTCTCTGCCTTCCATCTCTGTGTCTTTTTCTCTACTTTCCAAGAGATTTCTGTTGATTTCATTGTTAATGGGTTTGTTGGTTTGTTAACATCCTGTTATCCTCTTGAACCTCCGAGAGCTCTCCGGGTGTTCCCTTCTATAGCATCTGGGGTTTGGGTCACGGATGCTCTTTTGTCTCTTTTCTCTCTCTCAGGATATTCACAGTTTTTTTTAGTTTTTTTCTTGGTGTGGGACGGCCCTTATCCTTCTGCATGGCCCCTGTCCCCTTGTCTCTCCTCATAGTTGCTTTGCTTCTGTTTGTTTGCTTTGGCTTCCACCTTCCTCTGCTGGGAAGGACAGAGCCCAGTGTTTTGTGATCCTTGGTTGTCCATTTTCAAGGGCAGGGAGCTGGAGAGTGGTTGGGAGCTCTCCTGAGCAGGTCGTGGGGTTTATCACCTGTGAGCTTCACTGCAGGCTTATCCGGTAGGCTGTCTTGAGGGGACTCCTGAGGTCACCATCCTTGGGACTCGCCTCTCAGCTGGGCCAGAGGTCACAGAAAACCGTCTTCCAGACTTCTTTCTGGACACTGGTTGGAGCTGCCCAAGTGCCCATTGCTGGGTGGGAAAGAAGGCCGGTGGTCTTAACATTCAGTGTGCACATGGGCCCGTCACGCCCCCTCCTCTCACTACACCTCTTCGTTCCGGTGGACTTGGGGTCCCCAGTCTAAGACCCTCTGTCTGCCTGTCTCTGCAAAGCATCTCCAGACAAGAAGACTTCCATCTAATGCTGGGGTGAGGAGGGCACTTGCTTAACTGTGCAGAATAATGGGGGGGTGGCCAGGGGACAGGTGGGGAACGATTTCCACAACCTTGGTGTTGTGGTCCCACCTCCCCTTCCTGAGACACTTGGAGACACCACCCTGGGCATGAATGGAGTGGCCTCTTCACTGTCTCCATGTCCGGCTGAGGATGCTGGTTCTGCTCCTTAGCCATTGGCCTCTCAGCTTCCAATCTGCCTGGAAGGGAGCTTATGCCCTAAACACACCAGAACCCCCTTTCCTCTTGTAATGGTTTGGGGAGGGCAGCAAAGGTCAGTGAGTCCAGCCAGCCTCCTTTTACCTGGAGGCGTTGCTTCATTTCCTAGTCTAACCCTCTCCGTGCCTCCCTGGCCCACGGCCCTGGTGCCCCTGCTGGCTCCTGTCCAGGCCCCAGAGCATTTCCCAGAGTTGCCTGGCTCTTTTTTCCCTGAGGTCTCTGCTGATTCTCTTTGTGGAGATTGACTACTGGGAACGGCTGCTCTTTGAGACGCCCCATTACGTGATGAACGTAGCCGAGCGTGCAGAGGACCTGCGCATTCTTCGGGAAAACCTGTTACTGGTGGCTCGAGACTACAATCGGTAAGGCTGCAGTCCTCAGCGGGACTTCTGTGTGTGTTCTGGGCCTCGTCTGCGTCTTATCTGTCCCGTGATGTCATCTATCTCCTGTGGGATCTATCCTTTACTTTTTACCATCTCAAGAAAATTCTCTCTTACTCTCTCATGTGGCCCTGTGATTATTCCTGTCCCTTGCACTTTTGTCTTCTAGCTTCAGGGTAGGGGGCAAAACAACCCAAACCAGGTCCTCTCCAACCTCACAGGGCACTGGGACCATGTGTACTGTGGGCCTGGGTCACTTCTAGGAGTGAACGGGGGGGCATTAAGATTGTGGGCACGAGATAACATCCGCTTCATTGAACCGAGACCACACAGGGACCCCTTCTCTTAGTACCCTTGATACTTATCTCTGGAGTGAGGCTTTGCTCTGGGTTGAGTGCCTTTCTTAGCCCCATTAAGGTCCAAGTGGGTGGAGCAAGGAGTGGAGAAAGCATCCTTATGTGGGTGTCCAGAACCGCCCTGTCCAGCATAGCAGCCCCTGGTTGCACATGGCTATTTCTATTTTAATTAATTAATTGGAATTCAAGAAAACTTTAAAATTGAGTCCCTCATTGGCACAGGCCACGTTTCAAGTGCTCCACAGCCACACACAGTTAGTGGTGACTGTGTGGGCAGCACAAATTGTAGAGTGTTTCTATTACCACCAGAAGATTTATTGGAAAGCACAGTTCAGCCTTGTGAGCTTCCAGAGTTCTCCACCAGGTCTCCTGTTGTGGAGGAGAGGCCTGCAGAGCTTGTCCCTCCAGCTGCTGGTCTCCTCTCATGCACAGGATCATTGCCATGCTGTCCCCAGATGAGCAGGCCCTCTTCAAAGAACGTATCCGGTTCCTGGATAAGAAGATCCACCCTGGACTCAAGAAACTGCATTGGGCCCTGAAGGGGGCCAGTGCCTTCTTCATCACAGAATGCCGTATACACGCCAGCAAGGTGGGTCACAATCATGGGCCTCTGGAGGTTGGTGAGGCTCACCCAAAGGGCGCTGCATGGATAATCAGTACCTGAGTCTTGGCTAGTGCTGGAGAGACCAGGGGGTGGTGGGAAAGAATCCAACTGTGCTTATGGAAGACTTTTATTTATTTTTATTTTTAAGATTTTATTTATATATTTGAGAGGTGCTCACGCTCAAGTGTACATGAGCGGGAGGAGGGGCAGCGGGAGGAGAAGACTCCCGCTGAGCAGGGAGCCCAACACATGATCATGACTCAAGCTGAAGGTAGATGCTCCACCAACTAAGACACTCAGGTGCCCCAGGACTTCTATTTTTATTTCTAATCTCAGCAAGTCTAGTGATAGGACAGGTGGGAGGCTAGAACTAGGCCCAGAGAGTTCCTTCCCAAACTGAGCACCCCTCCCACACCCATGTGTGTGGTCTGCCTCTAGGTGCAGACCATTGTGAACGAGTTCAAGGCCTCCACTCTGACCATTGGCTGGCGAGCCCAAGAGATATCCGAGACACTGTTGGTGTACATCAGTGACAAGCGGGTGTACAGAGACCTGGAATTTGAGGAGGACCAGCAGGAGCACCGGACAGCTGTGCAGCAGAAATTGATGAGCCTGCACCAGGATGTGGTGGCCATCATGACCAACTCCTACGAAGTCTTCAAGAATGATGGCCCTGAGGTGGGGGGTCCTGGTGTCAAGGCTTTGGGGCTGGGTGGGCCCCTGGTGCCATCAGAACTTTCTCTCGGTTCTTCCCTCCTACTTTTGGTGGGTGCTTCTCAGATGCCCGGCTCTACTTTTGGGTGCACCCAGCCTTCAGTCTTGCAGACCTTCTTCCTTTGGGACTCAGAATCCTACCTTTGTCTTTAGCTCGTTTCCTTCCCCTCTTGCTGGTTCCTATTCCCCAGGACCTGCCCCATCTCCCCTGAGGGTTTCCCTCTCCACCCAGATTCAGCAGCAGTGGATGCTGTACACAATCCGGCTGGATCACATGATGGAGGATGCCCTGCGCCTGAATGTGAAGTGGTCGCTACTAGAACTGTCCAAGGCCATCAATGGGGATGGAAAGACCACACCCAACCCACTCTTCCAAGTCCTGGTCATTTTGCAGAATGACACGCAGGGAGGTGTGGCACAGGTGAGGACCTTTACTCCTCATGTTCCAAAACTCTCAGACTCTGTTTTCAGTTTCCCTCGACCCTTAACCTCAGCCCTTAGCTGTGACTTCATCTTATGGCCCCTCCAGGGCTGGTTCTGAGGTGTTCAACCTTCCCAGCCCTGAGGCTGGTCTCTTCCCGCCAGGCTAAGGCTCTCTCCCCTGTGTCCCCTGCCCCCCAGGTGGAATTCTCACCAACTCTGCAGACTCTGGCAGGTGTAGTCAATGACATTGGCCACCACCTCTTCTCCACCATCTCTGTCTTCCGCCACCTCCCAGAAATTCTCATCAAGCGCAAGTTTCATCGTGACCCCATCCATGTAATTGTGGGTGAGTGGGCGGTGGGGAGGGCACTGGGTGCAGGGGCATCAGAGACTTAGGGATGGGCAGAGCCAGGAGGAGAGGCCAGGGAAGATGCTGGGACACATGATGTTTCCAGACACATGATGCTGGGAAGGCCAGGTTTGGGGCCAGATCAGGGACCAGACTGGGGAAGGGAACAAGGGTGGCAGTCAGAGTGGAGAGTAGGAGACCAATGCTCAAGGACTTTG
The DNA here is from genome assembly GCF_905146905.1 of Nyctereutes procyonoides. NCBI lineage: Eukaryota > Metazoa > Chordata > Mammalia > Carnivora > Canidae > Nyctereutes > Nyctereutes procyonoides. The sequence continues at coordinate 56,972,955 of NW_026575140.1, read as the reverse complement.
GGATTAGAATGGGAGATTAGGAAGGATGAGTTTGGGACTGGGGCAGGATAGGAGGTGCCCATCTGAATCCTAGGCTGGAGTCCTATTTTTACTTTCCACCCCTCCCTCTGTTCATTGATATTAATGTTCATGTTTGAGCCAAATTTCTTTTGGGAGGTGGTGAGGAGGGTCCGGTGGCCAGCACAGAGGCTGGAGCTTGGGTTGGGCTGTAAGTGAGTGAGAAACATTTTGCTGGTTCTTGAAGAGCGAGATGAGGACATCAAGAAGATCCAGGCCCAGATCAGCAGCGGCATGACCAACAACGCAAGCCTACTACAGAATTACCTCAAGACCTGGGATTTGTATCGGGAGATCTGGGAGATCAACAAGGATTCTTTTATTCGCCGCTATCAGCGTCTCAACCCCCCTGTCTCTTCTTTTGATGCTGACATTGCCCGGTAAGGAGTCATGGTGGCTGTGAAGCTCTGTCTCTGTGAAACATAGAATCCTGGGAGGAGGTCCAGGCCTACAAACCCTGGAAAAGGATTGGGGTAGGGAGAGCTGTAGAAAATTTGTGTCCTCAACTATGGGAGAAGATCAGGAGCTAGAGCATTGGACCTTTGTTTTTTTTGTTTTGTTTTGTTTTGTTTGTAAAGATTTTATTTATTCATGAGAGACACACAGAGAGAGGCAGAAGGAGAAGCAGGCTCCAGAACCCCAGGATCAAGACCTAAGCCAAAGGCAGATGCTCAACCACTGAGCCACCCAGGCACTCCAGGACCTTTATTTCTCATGGGGTGGGGACCACATAAGAGCTGGACAAAATTTAGGGGAAAAGCCTTTGTGTGTGTGTGTGTGTGTGTGTGGAGGGGTCACCTACAGGGTCCTGGTGGGAAAGAAGAAACATAACGTTTTGAAGGGTGAGAAGCGAGCACCTCCATTTTAAGAAGGCAGATTAGAGTTTCATTGAAGATCATTCCTGAGTCTTGCTCTGAGCTCCCATCTCTCTGTCCTCCCTTTATTCACTCAGTAAACCCCACTATGTCATGAATGGGAAGTGAGGAATAAAGAAATGAACAGGATTTTCTTTTAAGGGATACAGCCCAGTAGGGAAGGTGAAGGTGTCCCTGAGAGAGCAGCAGCAGTGGTGTCCTGAAGATGCTTGAGATCCCAGCCCTACCCCTCATGGGCTGCGGCACCACAGGCAGGTTACTCTGCTCTCTGGGCCTCAGATTCCTGGGGAGCAGATATGACCCTTCCTACCTTTCAAGGTTGTGAGGTCATGAAATCTAAGTGAAAGCACTTTGCAAACTCTAAAGCACTGTCAATTGTACTCATTATTCAAGTGTCAGTGTGATAAGGACTGTAATTAAGGTGTACAGAGCATTAGCGCAGGTCAGTGGAAGGACAGAGCACTCCAGCCAGGACATTAGGAGAGGCTACTTGGAGGGGATGGCTGGGGCTGGGCTTTATGGACTGGGTAGAATTCCCACAGGCAGAAATGGGCAGTGGGAGGGCATTTCAGGTAGAGATCATGGTGTGAGAGAGGCATGAAGGTGATAACATGTGCATACGCTCACCGAGCAGTGAGTGTTCTAGAACACAGGGACGGGAAAGGAAGGGCGCCCAGGGATTTATGTAGAGTAGACAATGTAATTCTCTTGACAGCCTCATGACATGGGTTTTTATTATCACCATGTGATAATAAGAAATAAGAAAGTTGGGGGATGCCTGGGTGACTCAGCAGTTGAGAATTTGCCTTTGGCTCAGGGTGTGATCCCAGGTTCGGTGATTGGGTCCCACATCGGGCTTCCTGCAGGGAGCCTGCTTCTCCCTCTGCCTGTGTCTCTGCCTCTATCTGTATCTCTCATGAATAAATAAATAAATTCTTAAAAAACAAGAAAGTGGGGCCCAGACAGTTTCAATAACCCATCTGAGGTTGTGGAGTTAGGGAGCAGCACTGGGTACTCAACTCAGATCCTCAAGCCTTGAATGCCAGAGTCTGACTGCTGCCTAGTAGGTAGGGGTTGGGAAAATGATACGATCCCAGCCATATGGCTGGAGTGGATTGAAATGGGAGACCCAAGGAGCACCCTGCATGGGTGTAGGGGTAGGAAGCCAGCACTTGAACTGGCAACAGGGCAGTAGGCTTGTCTGCCAAAAAAAAAAAAAAACACCCTCATGGGGACATGGGCCCTTGCAGCTACACAGAGGTTGCCAATAACGTGCAGAAGGAGGAGACGGTCCTCAACATCCAGTTTGTGCTGCTGGACTGCTCACACCTCAAGTTCTCACTGGTGCAGCACTGCAATGAGTGGCAGAACAAGTTCACGACTCTGCTCAAGGAGATGGCAGCCCGGCGCCTCCTGGAGCTTCACACCTACCTGCGGGACAATGCAGAGAAGTATGGGCGCTGGCACAGGGCAGCAGGAGTGCGGGAGGGCAGGCCTGGTCCCTTGTGCTCATCAACATTCTCTTTGGCCTGACTTCAGAATCAGCCATCCCCCACAGACGCTGGAGGAACTAGGGGTCAGCCTGCAACTCATGGAAACCCTGCAGCATGACCTGCCCAACCTGGAGACACAGATCCCCCCCATATACGAGCAATTCACCATTCTTGAGAAGTACGAGGTGCTAGTTCAGGAAAACGTGAGTTCCCATGGCAGACGGTCTGCTGGAGTTGGGCCCATACCAGCCGTGGATTGGGGGAAAGAGTGAACCCCCACGTAGCAGGCCCTGTGCCACCAGGAGGGGCAGCAGAGAAGTGATCTGGGCAGAAGTTGTGAGATTCCAAGGCCTCTGAGAGAGCCAAAGACCTCAAATGATGTTTTGAGTCAGGTGATGGGTTCCTCTTTGTCCCAGAAGCTGTGGCTTCATGTCTTTAGGATTCACTGCATGTAGAACATGGTCACAGACTCTGGTCCACAGGGTCAGAAAAGAAGCCTTAAGAGCATAGGTGAGGAGGACAGACCTCCTGTTCGTGGCTCTTCATCCCCTCCTTCATGTCCTCAGGTCCTGGAGATGCTGGACAGTCTCAATGGCGAGTGGGTCATATTCCAACAAATCCTGCTGGATAGTGAGCAAATGCTGAAGAAACACAAGGATAAATTCAAGACAGGCCTCATCCACTCAGCTGATGATTTTAAGAAGAAAGCACATAATCTTCTGGAAGACTTTGAATCCAAAGGTACTTTGTTCTTGACCCCTCCCTCTTTACCGCTGTTTTGACCCAATCTTTCAAAGCCTCATTCTCTGGGAGATAGGGACAAGGATGAGCAGAGGAAGGCTGCTGCTGGGGAGGGATAGAGGCCTGGCACTGCTGTCAGCGACACACTGCCCAGTATTTCTTTTCCATGTTTTCTTTTCCATGGCCCACCATCTCTGATTCTCAAGTCACAACTAGGAGTTTTTCCTAAGGCTAATCATTGTTCTTTCAATGCATTCCCTCATTTTCCTGCCCACCTCTGTTGTGCAAGGCAAGAAGGGAGATTTACCCACAAAGAGTCAGGAGAGCCATGATGATCCCCCAAAAGGACAATGGCCTCAAGCAGGAACCTGAGCTTCACCTTGAATTTCCCACAGGCCCCTTCACCAGTAATGTGGGATATCAGGCGGCCCTAGAACAGATCGCCCAGGTGCGGGCCATGCTCAATGCCATGCGGGAAGAAGAAAACAGCCTCCGCTCCAATCTGGGCATCTTCAAGATCGAGCAGCCAGCTTCCAAGGACCTGCAGAACCTGGAGAAGGTAGTGTGCTGGGCGAGGCCCCTGTGGTGAGCGGGGCTGGGCACTGGGAGCAGGAGCCTGGGGTCTGAGGGCCCAACCAGGAAGATGGGAGCGTGAGAACCTTAAAAAAAAAAAAAAGGAAGTAAAATTCAGAAAGCAAGATAACCATTTTAAAGCAAACGATTTAGTGGCATTTTGTACATTTTACGATATTGTGAGGTCATCAGCTCTGGCTCCAAAGCATTTTTATCACCATAGAAGGAAACCTACAGCCCTCTCCCCTCAGCCTCCCATGACCATTGATTCATCTTCTGTCCATGAATTTGCCTGCCCTTTACATTTCATATAAATGGAACCACACAAATATGTGGCTTTTTCAGATCTGGCTTATTTGACTCACTATAATGTTTTGGAGGCTCATCCACATTGTTGCACACGTTGGTGCTTTGATCCTTTCTATGGCTGAGAAATCTTCTGTTGTGTGGACATTTGGCTCGTTTCTACCTTTCAGCTGTTTAGCTGCTATGAAAGTGTGTACTTGTAACTGCCAGCGGCCCCTTCCCAGTTCCCATGGGTGCAGCCATAGGAGCAGAATTGCTGGGTCAGGAGGCAACTCTGCACTTAATCTGTTGTAGAGCCATCAAGCTCTTTTCCCCAGCAGGGCAGTGTTTTATGCTCCCCCCAGCACCAAGTGAGTGCTCCTAATTCTCCACATCCTCATCCACACCCACCCCATGCCATTTCTTGGCCTGGTCATCCTGCTGGGTGTGAAGTGGTATCTCAAGGTGGCTTTGATTTGCATGTCCAACTCTTGGCGAATGATATCAAGGATCTTTTCGTGTGTTTGTCTCTTGACAAGATCCTAAGGCAAGTAAGTAGGGAAAAAGTTTGAACTGAGGAGGCAGCCCTACTATGTGGAGGGAAAGCCTTCTTAGAATGAGAGGAGCTGTGGACCTAAGTGTCATCAGCGGGGAAGAGGACAGGTGTTCTGTCACTTAATGTACCTCTCTGCTCTTGGCCATGAAGGAGCTGGATGCACTCCAGCAAGTCTGGGAGATCACACGGGACTGGGAGGAGAACTGGAACCAGTGGAAGATTGGCCAGTTCCTGACCCTACAGACAGAGGCCATGGAGACTATGGCACATGTTCTGTTCCGCCGCCTCACCAGATTGGCCAAAGAGTACAAGGTGTGTGGAGGGTGGAGGGGGAGCAGGAGGTAAGCCCGCTGAGGAAGGGGGACAGTGTGGGGACAGTGGTCAGGGCTTCTGATGCCTCTGATTTTTGCCCAGGATCGCAACTGGGAAATTATTGAAACCACTCGCTCCAAAATAGAGCAGTTCAAGAGGATCATGCCTGTCATCTCGGACCTTCGAAACCCAGCCCTTAGAGAGAGGTGAGGCTGCTCCTCTGCTCCTCAAGGCCATCCCCTGGCCTGGGCCACAACCTGGTGATGCCCACAGACACACACCCTAAGGAGGCCTTCACTTGGGCCTGCCCAGTCCTCTGTCTCATGCATCGTCCTGGGTTTTCTAGCCTTCTTGGCTCCTTCCCTATTTCCTTCCCCCTGCATCTCCCTCGCTTTATGTCTTCTGTCTCCAAAAGGCTTTATTCTCTTTTCAAAAAACTATTTTATTTATTTGAGAGAAACAGAAAGAAAGTGAATATGGGGGGGTGGAGCAGATGGAGAGAGAGAATCTCAAGCAGACTCCCTGCTTAGCATGGAGCCCGATGCAGGTCTTGATCTCACAACCCCGAGATAATGATCTAAGCCAAAACCAAGACTTGGATGCTTAACTGACTGAGCCACCTGGCACCCCTGGAAGGTTTTCTTTTTTTGTAGCCAAAAGTATCTCTTTCTTCTTTCATGGTTTTTGCTTTAGGTCTTTATTGAAGAAAACCTCCCAGATTTTTTTTTAAGCATTTTAAAAATTTTTTTATTTATTTATGATAGTCACAGAGAGAGAGAGAGGCAGAGACATAGGCAGAGGGAGAAGCAGGCTCCATGCACTGGGAGCCGACGTGGGACTCGATCCCGGGTCTCCAGGATCACGCCCTGGGCCAAAGGCAGGCGCTAAACTGCTGCGCCACCCAGGGATCCCAAACCTCCCAGATTTAAACATGCACTCTTTCTGTACTTTCCTCTAATACTTTATAATTTTATTTTGCAAGTTTTACTCTTTTGACGTGTGTGGAATCCATTGCATTGTAGAGGAGAAGCCACTGAGAACAGAATAAACTCTTTTATAAGTGGCATTTTAATAATTATCCATTTAGAAGGAAATAATTTCATTTCTTACCCATTGCATCCAGTACAGTGATTTTGACAGTGCTTTACCATTAAGCATCTGGTGGTTATGTACAACCTGACTACCTCACCTGCTTCAGTTGTTCAAGCTCCCCTAGGCTCAGCTTCCTTGGGTCCAATAGGAAGAACCAAAGTTCCTCCTTTGCAGTGGGTATGTGAATTAAATGGGGCATTTCATGCAAAGTGCTTGGCTCTGTGCACGGTCTATAGTAAACCTGCAGTGATCAGTCTGAACTCCCTTCCCAGAGAATCAACACCTCAATCTCTGACCTCCTTACAGTGCCTAAGATCGCATCTTAGGGCCTATGTAGTAAATGTGTGTTGAATCGTGAATAAATATGTAAATGGAGTATTCTGTCCCAATGGGAAAAAGAAAACCTGCGGATCGATGCGAACACTTTCTAGTAGATTTTTATATCGGGCCTCATGACCTGACCTTCTGTCCCTGGCCTCAGGCACTGGGATCAGATCAGGGACGAGATCCAACAGGAATTTGATCAAGAATCTGAGAGTTTCACCTTGGAGCAGATTGTGGACCTTGGGAGGGACCAGCATGTGGAGAAAATTGGGGAGATCTCTGCATCAGCGACCAAAGAACTGGCTATAGAGTTGGTATGACTAATTCCCCTCCCACAGCCCCCATTCCCTGAGTCTTCTGCAGCCAGATTTTCAGGATCCAATGGCCCCTCTGAGTTCTGTTCCCCCTAGGGACTAAAAACAGGATTGTTCTGTCCCCCAATTTCTTTTCCCAGGCTTTACAGAACATTGCCAAGACCTGGAATGTGATTCAGCTGGACATAGTGCCCTATAAGGATAAAGGCCATCACCGACTCAGGTAGTGAGGGCCTCAGGGTGGCAGGGCAGGGGACAGGCTGCATGATCTGGGCTGCATAGCCTCTGGAGGTTTGACATGGGGATGGACTACAGTTCTGATGTTTTCTACTGCAGAGGCACAGAGGAGGTGTTCCAGGCATTGGAAGATAACCAGGTGGCCCTGTCTACCATGAAGGCTTCTCATTTTGTCAAGGCCTTTGAGAAGGACGTGGACCACTGGGAACGTTGCCTCTCCCTCATTTTGGAGGTTGTTGAGATGGTGCTCACGGTGCAGCGCCAGTGGATGTACCTAGAGGTCAGGACTCCCTGCCTGAGCTGCTCCTGTAAACCACCTTTACTCCTTTCTCTGCATATGACCTATATATTGGCTCTACTGGCCATGTTTTCCCACCTCTCAAGTCATTCTTTCCCTGGGCCCAAGTGTCTGAGTCTTAGTGATGACCTCTCAGGTTCAGTTCCCTCCTTGAGCAGCCTTAGCCCTTCTTCCATTTTTCTTCTTGAACCCAGGATCTGGCCTCCCAGCCCCAACTGTCCTTCCAGAACTTGGGCATCTTGCCTTTGGTTCTAATGCTCCTTACCTTCCACTTAGCTGTCATTCCTGGTCTGGGAGTGGAGAGCAGAATGTGGGGAACAGATGAGAAACAGCCTCTCATCCCCAACTCTTGGCCCTTCAGAATATCTTCCTTGGAGAGGACATCCGTAAGCAGCTGCCTAGTGAATCAGCCCTTTTTGACCAGGTCAACAGCAACTGGAAAACCATCATGGACTGGATGAGCAAGGACAGCAATGCTCTCCGGAGCACTCACCATCCAGGTCTGTTGAGCTTCATAGCCTCTTGTCCTGACAGAGGCTGGGTTGATGCTGAGTACGTGTGATGTCGTGTCCACATGCTTCATTTATTGAGAGGCTGTGGTACCTGGCTTTTGTACCAGCACCATCGTTGCCTCTTCTGAGCATGAAGTAACAGTTTAGTGAGTGAAACTCCACAAATACTTGGGTGGAGTAAACTAGTGGGATGGCGTGTGAGGAGGTGACAGAGAGACATACACACAGAAAGGCTGGTTGGTTTTGGTAGAGTGTGGTCAAGACTCAGGAAGTGAGGTCTGATGATGGATGCCAAGTGTAGGCATCCTGAGGAGAAGAGTTCTGTCACAAGGTTCAGAAGACACCTTTGTTTACCCTTGGGCCAACTTAATGATTTTTCATTTTCCTAAAAACCTTGGGTATATGTATTTAAAAAGCCTTAATTTTAATTATTCTGATAAAATGTCTGCATGAGGATATGCAAAGTTGAGTGACAGCATGCATTTGTTAGAAAATATTTGAGATCATTGGCAAAATTACATTTTGGAACAATTTATAAGCAAAGCCAGAGAAACAAGTATCCCTTCATTGAGCACAAGCACCAATTCATCTCACCCACTGCTACTGAGTCACCCTGTGATCTTCAGGGGCCACACAGAGGCCCAGCAGCCCATAGACTTTGTACTTGAAGGCACGAGGATCTCCTCAGAGTTTGGATTCCAGGGCATTCATATTTTCTCCAGAAAGCTAGAAACTGGGAAAACAAAGGAATAAACCAATCAAAACCCAAGGCTTGGAGGAAACTAAGATTATTGAGAACCTGCAACAGCGAATCTGTTTTTCTTAGAACCTGGAATTGTTCTTTGAGGTAGATACTACTACCATTTAACCCATAAAGAGGTAAAAGCTCAAACAGACATGCTAGTTAGTGAAAGGGCAGCAGTTTGAATGGCCATCTCTGCCCCTCTGTCTAATGCGCTTTTCACTCTACCTTGAGGGACACTGGAACCCCTGGTGCCTGCAGACTTCTTTCGATGTGTGCATATGATATATATTGAAATCAAATGATCTAATTTTTTGGATTGTGCTCATGCGGAACAGGCTCTAATATCCAGTTCTTGAGGTGACTGGCTGAGCTGGAGGGATGGAACTGTCATTGTGAGACTGAAGGAGATGACATGTCGCTATATTAGTGGAATCCTGTATACCGTATAATTAATGCATAGTGCAAAAAATGCAGACTAGTGTACAATGGACACTTGATGATTAATTAATGAAGAGGATGGGCTAAGCGGGATAGAGTGATTTGGAGACACTTCTCTGCTTCTAGCAACCATTATAGCAATGTGTACCCCAATATCCGAGAGCTGGCAAAGTGGGTACAGTCACACACTCCAGATCCACTCAGGGCCATGGTAAAGGGCCCTCAAATGTCATTCCTTGCTCTTATTCCAGGCCTTCTGGACACCTTGATAGAAATGAACACAGTCCTGGAAGATATCCAGAAGTCTCTGGATATGTATCTAGAGACCAAGCGCCATATTTTCCCCCGTTTCTACTTCCTGTCCAATGATGACCTCCTGGAGATTCTGGGTCAGTCCCGCAACCCAGAGGCTGTCCAGCCCCACCTCAAAAAATGCTTTGACAACATCAAACTGCTGAGAATACAGAAGGTCAGCAGAGCCGGCCAGGATGGGATGGAGGGCGGGGGAGAGACAGTGATGACCTAGAGGTACTCTAGGCCTTGGAGGGGACCGTCCCCTCCCAACAGGAGGGGGCCATGAATGATTCTGGATTACCTGGGACAGAACTTTTTAGAATTCGTTAACATTAGGGTTGGCGGGAGGAGCAGAGACTACCTTCACAGGGCCCAGGAACTTCTAGGTGGATATCATGAGTGTGCAGGCCAGACCATTAAGAGCTTCCCGTTTTTATAGGTTGGGGGACCCAGCAGCAAATGGGAAGCTGTAGGAATGTTCTCAGGTGATGGCGAGTACATTGATTTCCTCCACCCAGTACTTCTAGAAGGGCCTGTGGAGGTGAGTAGTAGTGAGGGTCTAAAAATCTAGCTGACTCTTCTTCCCCTTGGAGAGTTTGCTTGGCTCTGTGAGGAGAGAACCTTTCTGTGAAGGCACATTGGTCACTTTCCCCCTCCCACCTGCCATTGCTAAAAACCCTAAGCTCTCCCCTGAACCTGAAAAGCAGACAGCCTGCCCCCTAGCCTCCAGGTCCCTCAGGGACCCCAGCCAGCTGCAGCCTAGCCTGAGCTTGTCTCTGGGGCCCAAAGCCTTGGAGTCCCGTTTCCTAAACCCCTGCCCTCTGGGGATGCTTGTCTCTGGCCCTAAGGCCCTGTCCCCTCCCCCTAGTCCTGGCTTGGTGATGTGGAACGGACCATGAGGGTGACCCTACGGGACCTTCTCCGGAACTGTCGCCTGGCCCTCAAGAAGTTTCTTAACAAGAGGGACAAATGGGTGAAGGAGTGGGCTGGACAGGTGAGCTGGGGTCAGCAGAAACTGGGGAATAAGAAAGGGCTGAAGGGGAGCAGCAAATGTCAAGACAGAATGTTGAGTCTCACCAAATGCAAGCTTCTTGCCCCTGTTCTGGGCAAAGGCCTTGCCACCCTGAGTGCTAGACGCTTAGCTCCTGCCTGTAGGCCTGTGCCCCATCCTTCAAAGCAGATGAAGTATATGGAGAGAGGAGTAGCACTGGGCACAGGAAGAGGCAGGGGTTTGGGAGCTGGGGTGCGCGAGTGGCCAGCAGATCCAGCCTCTGCATGTGTCCCAGATGGTGATCACTGCCAGTCAGATCCAGTGGACGGCAGATGTCACCAAGTGTCTGCTGACAGCTAAGGAGCGAGGAGACAAGAAAATCCTCAAGGTCATGAAGAAGAAGCAGGTGTGGAGCCCTATGGGTTGGAGCTAGGGTCACAGAGAGGGTGCCTTGTGGCAGAAGTCTAGCGATGAAAGTCTGGGAGGCTCAGAAGGGCATTTTCCTGGTGGATGTTGGGGGTCAGGAATCTTGGGGGTTTGGGATCAGCGCTGGGATGGGAAGTCGGGTGAGGCTGGGATGAGGCGTGGTCAGGGTTTGGTTGCCTTGCCCCCTCTGCTTTCTTCCCCACCTCCTCGTCCCACAGGTGTCGGTGCTGAATAAGTATTCGGAAGCCATCAGGGGGAACTTGACCAAAATCATGCGGCTGAAAGTTGTGGCGCTGGTGACGATAGAAGTCCATGCCCGGGACGTGCTGGAGAAGCTGTACAAGAGCGGCCTCATGGACATGAGCTCCTTCGACTGGCTCAGCCAGCTGCGCTTCTACTGGGAGAAGGTGCTTGCGGGCCTCATGCTTTAAATCACCTTCTCTTGATGCCATGGTACCGTAACCCCACCCTCGCTCCCACCACGGTATCTTAACCTAGTTCCTAACTCTGGTTCGTCTCCTGGATCAGGAGTAGCAAATCATTCTTTTGGTGGTGCCCACCGTGACTGTCACTTGACTGGGTCCAGAGAGACTGCGGGCAGCTGCTGTGTACATTGGGGAAGGGGGCTATGCAGCATGAAACCCACTGTCCATCCGGGACATGAACCCTCCATAGTCTGAACGGAACCCCTGCTCTTGTAACGGTAGCCTTCCCGCCTCCCAGTCGGCCCTCTGGCTCCTGCAAGCACCCCCCGCCCCCGTTTCTCCAGGATCTGGATGACTGTATGATCCGCCAGACCAACACGCAGTTCCAGTACAGTTATGAGTACTTGGGCAACTCTGGCCGGCTCGTCATCACCCCCCTGACAGACAGGTGGGCTGGGTGCAGTGACACGGTGGTGGGGCAGGGCAGCAGATGCTGTGGGGATGCTGCTAGGAGTCTGACCCACTCTTGCCCTCAATTGGCAGGTGTTACATGACGCTGACCACAGCACTGCACCTGCATCGGGGGGGCTCCCCCAAAGGTCCTGCAGGCACAGGCAAGACGGAGACCGTCAAGGATCTGGGCAAGGCGCTTGGCATATACGTCATCGTGGTCAACTGCTCCGAGGGCCTGGATTATAAGTCCATGGGCAGGATGTACTCAGGCCTGGCCCAGGTCCGTACCCCGAACCCTAGCCCAGAGGCCCCATATGTATGGTACAGTCCCAGAAATTCAGCTAAAACCCAGTGCAATTCCCTGCTTTGTCACATCCACCACCTCATCCTTCAGGTCATCCCCTCAGGTCCCTGTGCCTCCCGGAGCTTTGCTCAGGCTTAATTTCTGCTTATTTGAAAACCTGAAAGATGATGTCAGGGCTCAATGAGGTAACGCATATCAACCGGTTCAGGGCACAGGCTTCCGTGCTCACAAATTCCCCACTCTGGGCTCTTCCCAGCCCGCACCTGCTCTAGCACTCTCTGAGATTGTCCCGTCTGGCCAGGAAGTTCTGGCCATAGACTGCCATGGGGCTACGTGCCACCCCACTGCCCTCTCCCTCGCCAAGCACAGATGTTTTAGAGACCCCCACCCATCAGGACATTTCAGGCAGGCTATGCTAGCCACGGTTCCCAGTGCCTCCCCATTGGAGGGGCCACTACTTCTCTGGCCCCAGCGACTCTGCCTCCCATCCACAGACCGGCGCCTGGGGCTGCTTTGATGAGTTTAACCGCATCAACGTGGAGGTGCTGTCAGTGGTGGCCCAGCAGATCCTGTCCATCCTGTCTGCCCTGGCCGCCAGCCTTACCCGCTTCTACTTTGAGGGCTTTGAAATAAATCTGGTGTGGTCCTGTGGGATCTTTATCACCATGAACCCTGGTACGGGGTGGGGAGTGGAACTGGGTGTCCAGGGCAAATAGCTGCGTGCTGCCCCTCTCCCAGGGAAGCATGTTTAGCCCAAGTGGAAGGTGGCTAAGGACAATAAAGCATGATAGGAGGGTAAACATCCAACTTTCTGGAGGAGGGGAGGCAGTCTTCCTGGCTGCCCTAAACGGGTCGATAACTATTTGTGTCTACACCCACCCCAGTCCTCTGGGATACTTTGCCATCCCCCTGCTGGACCTGCTCCCTAAGTTCTGGTTGACCTGCCACCCCTTTTGCAGACATGAGGGATCTCCACAGAATGCAGAGCCGGGCGCTCTCCTTCCTGCTCCCTAGGATGGGCCCCGGGGAGGGATCTGCGGGGCCAACGGGAAGGGGCTCAGGTACTGAAATGAAAGAGTCAGAGAGATGGGTGGTGAGGACACGGGCTGCCGTGAGTTATGCACGTGCTCAGAGAGGTGGGAGATTGTCAGCTCTATGATCTGAGTTTGAAACAGGGCCGCGTAGAAAGGAAGGAGAGGACCAGGGATTGGACTGAGGGCCCCCCCCACCCCCGAGGAGGGGAGAGCCTGGAGCTGGAGCTGAAGAATCGGGGGGGGGGCAGGGGGTGAGCTAGGGTTGGGGAGAACAGGGCCGAGTGAGAAGTGGTGGGTCTGTGGGGAGTGGTCTGGGTTCTAAATAAACTCACTGTTTTCCAGGCTATGCTGGTCGCACGGAGCTGCCGGATAACCTGAAATCCATGTTCCGCCCCATCGCCATGGTGGTCCCTGATTCTACTCTTATCGCAGAGATCATCCTCTTTGGGGAGGGCTTTGGCAACTGTAAGGTATGCCCGCGATGTCCTGGCATTGATTATCTTGCTTCCCTTCCATGGTGACTCCCAGATGGAGGCGCCCCAGGAGCCTCACAGCCAGCCTGTCTTCCACGGAACGTCTTGGTTGCTGTCCATGGGGTGCGGAGGCCTCCCCTCGGTCAAGTCCCTGATCCGTGTTGCCACCATTCCCAACATCTTCTCCTTGGGATTGTCCACAGGTTGCAGCCAGCCACCCTGCATCCCAGGGCTGGCTGCTAATAGTCCCTGTGGAGGCAGGAGGCTGCTGGAAAGGTCGAGATTTCCCCCTCTGTGTTCCTTCCCCAGATTCTGGCCAAGAAAGTGTACACACTCTACTCACTAGCTGTGCAGCAGCTCTCCAGACAGGACCACTATGACTTTGGCCTGCGTGCCCTCACGTCCCTCCTGCGCTATGCCGGCAAGAAGCGCCGCCTGCAACCGGATCTGTCTGATGAAGAGGTAGATCGGGGCCCCAGCCCTTGGGCCTTACCCTCCACAGTCACTGGTCCCCTGGTGCCTCCACCAAAGCTCTGCAGATCCCTTCCCCAGATCAAGACCCCCCCACCCTTCTGCCTGTCCCCCACGTTGCCTGTCATACCGCTGACGACTCTCAGGTGTGTGCCTTGTTCAGCCCTTTACAGAGGGAGGGCCTGGTGGGTGCCTAGGCCCTGGTTCCTCAGGCCGGAGGCTTTGTCTTTCCCCATCCAGGTTCTGCTGCTCTCGATGCGGGACATGAACATTGCCAAGCTAACCTCGGGTGACGTGCCGCTCTTCAATGCCATCGTGCAAGATCTGTTCCCCAACGTTGAGCTGCCTGTCATTGACTACGGCAAGGTATCTGTTCCTCGTTACCCTCGCCGACCTCACATGGGCATGTGGGTGCAGGTGCCGGATGCTTGGCTCCCAGGCCCTGTTCCATCCACAGGCCGGGCCTCCTTATCCACGAAACCATGTAGACCTACTCCAACACCGCACTCTCTCTGCGGCCCTCATGCTCCTGACTCAGCGGGTCTCTGACTCTACAGAGCCCCCAGAGCCTTCCTACTTTCTCTGCACCCACCCGCCCCTCCTGCCTCTACATTTCTACCCTCCTCAGGGGTGTGGAGAGGTTGCCAGAGCAGAAGCCGTGTCAGAACAGTAGAACTGAAGGGGCGGGAGGGAAGACGATTCTCCAAAGTACAGGAATTATCTTCTCTGGTGGATCAATGGTTTAGATACCCTGGATGATCCTTTCACTCGAAACCACTAACATACTGGTTAGAATATATCCTTGTAAATGTGTCACTAAGCTGGCAAGAAAGAAGAAGGATTCTGGGGTGGGAGGGGGTGAAAGCAGGGAGATGACACAACACCCTGACAAGGAATGCACCCTCATCACTCCCATTTAGTGGAGGAGGACACTGAGGCCCAGAGCAGACCCTTTGGGGTCTCTGCCCTTCAGTGGGCTGGCTTGCTCCTGAGTGTGTGGTGGCTGGAGCTCAGGGGCCCTGGAGCCGTTTCTAACAGCCCGAAAATGACACCCCCCACCCCAGATGGCGGCGATGGGCAGGGGGTGGTTTGAGAGTCGTTCTCGGCCCCTGGCTTTCTCTTCCATGTCTGTGTACTTTCTCTTCTCTCAGCTGCGGGAGACCATCGAGCAGGAGATCCATGACATGGGCCTGCAGAGCACACTGTTCACCCTCACCAAGGTCATCCAGCTGTATGAGACCAAGAACTCCCGCCACTCCACCATGATTGTGGGCTGCACGGGCAGCGGCAAGACCACCTCGTGGCGTGTCCTCCAATCCTCCCTGTCCAACTTGTGCCGCGCCGGAGAGCCCAACTTCAACATCGTCAGGGTACTGAGCTGGGACAGTGAAGCGCCTGGCGGAGGCCAGCTGGGTGGGCAGACCGTGGTGGCGGGGTGGGGGCATTGGGGGGGGCGGGGACCAGGGGTGCAGTGTGGTCCAGGAAGGCAGGGCTGGGGACCGGGAGGGGTTTCTGGGACAGATGGGAGACCCAAGAGCAAATGGAGATGGTGGGGATGGGAGTAGATGGAGACCTTGGCCTTGGTGTCTGCCAGCCACTCAACGCACACCCCACCCCCTTGTCCCTTTAGGAGTTCCCTCTGAACCCAAAGGCGCTGTCCCTAGGGGAGTTGTATGGGGAATATGACCTCAACACTAACGAGTGGACGGATGGCGTCCTGTCCAGCGTCATGCGGACAGCATGCGCAGGTGCCCAGAGGGCCATGGGGTGGGCAGGGCAGGTGCCTGAGTCTTGGGGGTGGTTGGGGGGATGGTCTGGGGCTAGGAAGTCCACATTTGAGGGGAAGATGCCTGGGGAGTGCTGAGGTACCAGGAGGCACGTGCTCACATCCCCGAGGAGATGAATGTGTGGGACGTGGAGGGGGAGGTATCTGGGGAAAGAAGGTCTGGCTTCCTGACCATCTTCCTCCTGCCAAGATGAGAAGCCGGACGAGAAGTGGATCCTTTTTGACGGCCCCGTGGACACTCTGTGGATCGAGAGCATGAACTCGGTCATGGACGACAACAAAGTCCTCACCCTCATCAATGGGGAGCGAATCGCGATGCCTGAGCAGGTGTGGACCCAGCAGGGCTGGTTAGGGGGCAGGGGCACCCCCAGAGGGAAAGGTTCTGGGGGAGGGGTGAAGAGAACACCTGGATTCAGAGAGACCTGTGGCTGAGGGAGAGTATCCCAGCGGCTGTGAGGACAACTGTTAGAAGAAAAGCCTGTGTGCCAGGAAGCCCTGTGCACAGTGATGCAGACCCCAAGGACCTGCGGGGACACCACCTTCCCTTGTTTCCCTGGGGTTCTGGATTCTCGGGCTGCATCCATCCACTTGGTGCAGCCAGAGAGTGGTCTTGCATAAACTTGACCTTGAAAGAGCCCTAAATTCTTTTTAAAAAGCCAGTCGTTTGTAAACCTTCCTTCTTTATTCATCCTGCCACACCTGGCACTTGGATAGAGACATTTTGGGACGTCTGGGTGTTTCTCTCACTGGGGGTCGAGTGGTGGGAAAGATGAAGCTCTGACAAAATATCTCCATAGGTGTCTCTTGTGTTCGAAGTGGAGAACTTGGCCATGGCCTCTCCTGCCACCGTTTCCCGCTGCGGGATGGTCTACACTGACTACACCGACCTGGGCTGGAAGCCATATGTGCAGTCCTGGCTGGATAAGAGGCCAAAGGTCTGAAGGGAGCTGTGGGAGGGAGAGGAGCCCATGTGGCCCGAGGCGTGAAGAGCGATTGCAGAAACCTTGTTTGCCTGCAGACTGAGGTGGAGCCCCTGCAGCGCATGTTTGAGAAGTTCATCAACAAGATGCTGGCCTTCAAGAAAGACAATTGCACTGAGCTGGTGCCCCTCCCAGAATACAGTGGGATTGTCTCCCTCTGCAAGCTGTACTCAGCCCTGGCCACACCGGAGAATGGGGTGAGCGGGGTTGGAGCAGAGCCAGGGCAGGAAGGGCTCATGACCTCATGGGAACAAGCTCCAGACATGGTGTGTCTCAGCCTCGGTTTGAATAGACTTGAGTGGAACAGGGACCCCCAGAGGGTGGCCTCACCCATGGTGGCACAGTGCGGGGCGTACGTGTGCATGTGCATGCCGGTCATGGAGGGCCAGACTCAGGACTCGGACTTGCTTATTACGTACACAGTGAAATCTCACTATGATCTCTGACCATTATTTTGGGAAGGTAGTTCATTTGGTTCCTCATTTCTCCATCCTTTCAAAAAATATACATTAAATTTTGGAATAGGGGAGGCCTTGGGATGCTGTTTCAGCTGGACGGAGCCCCCAGCCTCCTCTGACACGGGGATTTCAGAAATTTTCAGGCTGACTGATATTTAGGAAAAATGTTGTTCAGTTTAGGATTGTGGGGTGAGGACCA
This sequence comes from Nyctereutes procyonoides, assembly GCF_905146905.1. Lineage (NCBI taxonomy): Eukaryota > Metazoa > Chordata > Mammalia > Carnivora > Canidae > Nyctereutes > Nyctereutes procyonoides. The sequence continues at coordinate 56,955,809 of NW_026575140.1, read as the reverse complement.
AAACTGGATATTTTTCTGACATTAAATCACTGCCTAGAAACGGTTCCTCTTGTTTATAAGGACAGTGCCAGGTAACCAGGCTGTTAATATGAAGTTAGGGGACAACAGTATGTGCCGTTCCTGGTACAGTTAATCTAAATTGAAACTCTCTAGATGAACTAGGAAGGCAAGGGACAGAACAAGTCCCGTGGTAGAGTGATGGTGGCACAGGGGTACTGGGGAGGGCAGGCCAGGGTGGGGTCCGGAGGGGAGAGGGGGTAAGGTGAGCTGTGTGCTGAGCTAAGCTAGAAGAGCAGACTAAGGACCCCACATCAAATGTGATGGTCAGTAAAGCCTCCATATGGTTTCCCACCTACGTCTCGTGACTGAGGGTTATTCTAGGCCCCAATCCAATATTCTGGATTGGACAGCAACTTGTGTGTCATGTTATCTGTAGTTCTAGGTATGTGAGTTCAGAACCCATCCTCAAGAGCTCCCTACTCATGGCCTGTGGCAGGTTGCAGATGCCACCGTCCCCGAGACAGCCTTGTGTGTTCCACACCCCCTGTGTCAGCAGCACCTGCCACCTGCCCTCGGGATGGGTGTTGAGAGCAGGAGTCTACACACGCTATTTCTGGGGGTGCCCCCAGCTGGCTGGGTCTGTGGAGTGTGTGACTCTTGATCTCAAGGTCATAAGTTCAAATCCTACGTTGGGCGTGCAGCTTACTTAAAAATAAACAAATATGCTGTTTCTGCCGTGAACTTGGTCCATTTTAAATTTAAATTTTCATTTTTTTAGATTCATTTTGCATTACACAAGTGATAGTTGAATCTAATTTCCTTTATAAAAGTTAAAAATTTTCAATAAAAAAGCTCAAGTCTGGTTGGGTCACCCTCCCCTCCCAGTCCTGACCTGCCCCCTGCCACCTCCCCTGCTCTACACCAGTAACCACTGCAGTGTGTTTGTAGTATTGTTACAGAACCTTTTATTTATTTATTTATTTATTTATTTATTTATTTATTTATTTATGATAGTCACAGAGAGAGAGAGAGAGAGAGAGAGAGAGAGAGAGAGAGGCAGAGACACAGGCAGAGGGAGAAGCAGGCTCCATGCACTGGGAGCCTGACGTGGGATTCGATCCCGGGTCTCCAGGATCGCGCCCTGGGCCAAAGGCAAGCGCTAAACCGCTGCACCACCCAGGGATCCCTGTTACAGAACTTTTATGTACATATTTATGTGCAAGCCCATAGGTGGCTCAAGCCCTATCACGGCCCCAAATACCTTGATATGGTATTTGAAAACCATATCATGTTGCATAGCACGTTTGCAAAATGCTTACTAAGCGGCAATGTGGTTTTGAGTTCTGCGTTGCTCTGTGTAGATTGATTTCATTGCTCATAACCACTGTATACTATTCCACCACAGAACACGGCATTTTATTTTTCCATCCCTCTACTGGTGGACGTGTAGGTCATCTCCAATTTTTTGCACTTACAAAGAAGACACCGCAGATGCCCCTGGACCTATCTCCTTGAGCGCCTTTGGCGCTTCTTTAGGGTAGATATGGTGTGGTGACATTGCTGCTGTGTCTTTTTTTTTTTAAGATTTTATTTACTTATTTATTTGAGAGAGTGAGAGCGCGAGAGAGAGCATGAGCAGGGGAAGGGGCAGAGGGAGGGGGAGAATATCAAGCAGACTCCCTGCTCAGTGCAGAGCCTGATGCAGGGCTCCATCTCACGACCCCGAGATCATGACCTAAGATAAAACCAAGAGTCAGGATACTCAGCTGACTGCACCCTGACGCCGTGTCTTTACAGAACAGCAGAGAGGAGACTTGGGGTGACTGCTGAGCTATGAGAAGCTTCAGGCTTACCTCAGTGTTTTAAATCTCAGGTCATCCACAGCAATGTGGTTTTATAAGCAGAGCAGGAAGGGAGAACTCCACACCCTTGCAGTGATCTGTCAGGATAGACAACCCCACCCCCCTGCACCCCCATCTCTTACAGAAAGAGGAGGCTACTTCCCCTTCTCTCCTCCCATCCAGGTGAACCCAGCGGATGGTGAAAACTACGTCTCCATGGTGGAGCTGACCTTTGTATTCAGCATGATCTGGTCAGTGTGCGCCTCCGTGGATGAGGAGGGACGCAAGAAGATCGACAGTTACCTCCGGGAGATTGAGGGCTCCTTTCCCAATAAGGTCAGGACGCTTGGACCCAGCTCTCCTAGCATCCTATTTTTTTGTGTTGTTGTTAAGATTTTATTTATTTATTTGACACACACACACACAGACAGTACAAGCAGGGGGGAGGGAAAGAGGGAGAGGGAGAGGGAGGAGCAGGCTTCCCACTGAGCAGGTCGAGCCCAGGGATGCAGGGCTCGACCCCAGGATCCTGGGGACCACAACCCGAGATAAAGGCCGATGCCCAACCGACTGAGCCACACAGGCCCCAGGCGCCCCCTTGGTGTCCTATTTTTCCAGAACCCTGAAGTACCCCTGGAACCATGCTCTGCCGGGGTTTCAGCCTGCCAACGCTGTTTTCTCACCCAGTGGGCCGTGGGCACCCCTGCCAGGCTGCGGAGAACTAATGAAGGCCATGGTAGCCTCACACACATTCCCTCCTCAGGACACGGTGTACGAATACTTCGTGGATCCCAAGATGCGGAACTGGACATCCTTTGAGGACAAGCTCCCTAAGAGTTGGCGCTACCCTCCCAAGTGAGAGCAGGCCCCACGTGGGCCAGCCTTGGGGCTCTGGTTGGTGGGAGATGTGGCCAGAAGCAAAAGGGAGCTATAGGAGGGAGGGGGGCTCCCGGATGGGGGGCAGCAGGGTCTAGAGGGCGAGGACAGGGTTCTTAAGGAGGGAAGGAGGACGCCTGCTCTGCAGGGGTCAGGGTTAGTGACGGGTGAGGCAGAGGAGAGCAGGAGCAAGAAAGGAGTGGCCCGGGCCCTTGGACAGTGCTCACCTTCTCTCCAGCTCCCCCTTCTATAAGATCATGGTGCCTACTGTTGACACTGTTCGCTACAACTATCTGGTGAGCGCCTTGGTGGCCAACCAGAATCCCATCCTGCTGGTGGGCCCCGTGGGAACCGGAAAGACATCCATCGCCCAGAGTGTTCTGCAGTCCTTGCCCTCCATCCAGTGGTCGGTGCTCACGGTCAACATGTCTGCGCAGGTGTGCAGCCGGGGACCCTGGCTCTGCCTGCCTTTGGCCCTCCCTTGGGGTCCCGGGCCTGGCCACACTGCTTCCGAACCCTGTCTTTCTCCTGTGAGACCCCAGCCCTCCTCCTGTTCCCCTCCTTCCACCAGACCACATCCAATAACGTGCAGAGCATCATTGAGAGCAGGGTAGAGAAGCGAACCAAAGGTGTCTACGTGCCATTTGGGGGAAAAAGCATGATCACCTTTATGGATGACCTGAACATGCCAGCCAAGGACCCCTTTGGGTCTCAGCCACCTCTGGAACTGATTCGCCTCTGGATCGACTATGGCTTCTGGTATGATCGTTCCAAGCAGACCATCAAGTACATCAGAGTAAGCCTCCCAAGACTTTGCTCTTCAGGCCTCTGTTCCCTGCCATGGCAGGGTCAGTTCCCATGCCCGGGGACCCCCCGAAAGAATCCTGTAACCTGGGTTCCTCTCCACCCAGACATTATCCATCTCTATTATCGACTCTCCTTGGGGACTCTGCCCTATGCTTTGGGACCTCAGGATCTTCTGCTCTCCCTTCTGCTCCTTCCCTGAGCTCACATGCCAACCTTGCTGCCGCCCCCAACAGCCCAAGTGCCTGGGGTCCCCTTTCCCCCATGTTTCCAACATCTCCCTCCAGCCAGGCTCTGCTCCCCTGAGATTCTGAGCATCTTGTTTGACTCCTTCTCCCAAATCCATGGGCAGCAACCCTTCCATCCTCACTGCTGGGGCCCGTCCATCTGGCACTTGGGGCCAGAAACTCTCCTAACACTTAGCATATTCTTCTGTTTCTGAGAAAGAATACACACATGTTCCACATGCGTGTGCACACACACACACACACAGAAAAGGAGAAAAAGGTGAAGGCTAGAAAATATTCTTTAACTTTACCTGTATTTTCTGTTTTTGGTACATGGATCATAGTGAATGACAAAGAAATATGACGCTTTGAGAATTCTAAAGGAAATGACCCTGATCCCTTCCTTCCCTCACCTTCCCTGCACCCTTCTGTCCCAGCCCTTCTTCCCCTCTACGCATCCTCACTCCCTTTACTCCCCTCCTCCGGCTCCTCTGACACCCTCCTTATTCCCTCCCCTGTCTCTTCCCACCCGACTGACCATCTCTGCTCCCCAGGACATGTTCCTGATGGCCGCCATGGGTCCCCCCGGGGGCGGACGCACTGTCATCTCTCCGAGGCTGCAGAGTCGCTTCAACATCATCAACATGACCTTCCCCACAGTGAGGGGGCAGTGGGGGCCATGGGGGGAGGCGGGTACTGTAAGAGGCAAAATCACCCATGTCCCAGAGAACAAGGGGGCAGATCCAGGGGGGCCGGGAGACCCCTGAGTAAGTGTGTGTATGGGTTGTGGGGGGAAGGCTGCTACTGTGGGAGCCCTAGCTTCTCCTGAGCCATGAAAGCTACAGGAAGCAAGCTTTAGCTGCAGTCTCTGGAATGTGAAGCCTGAGGGTCCCAGTGGCCCCTGTGGGCAGATAGCTCAGGGGGCCCAAGTAGACGAAGGAAGATAGATCCTATGGCTGGCAGCCCAGAACAGCGCCAGGATTTGGGGAGGTGAGCAAGGCTCCCAGGGGTGCCTCCCCAAAGCCTCGGGAATCAAGATAAATTACATTTTAATGCAACATGAAAGCAGCCGATGCCAAAAATTCATGGTGAACAAGCACCACGATTTTACACACATGAGCTTGGCGCCGAGAGTTGCTGGCAATACTAGAGCCCAAGGCAAAAGGAAGCAGCAACGATCCTGAGACCTCTGCATATAATATATTGGGATTTGTCCATTGTGGATATCCTGCATTGATTGTGATTTTTATTTTTTTAATTTTATTTTTTTTAACTTTTTTTTTTAAGATTTTATTTATTCATGAGAGAGACACACACACAGAGAGGCAGAGACACAGGCAGAGGGAGAAGCAGGCTCCATGCTGGGAGCCCGACGTGGGACTCGATCCCAGGTCTCCAGGATCACGTCCCAGGCTGAAGGCGGTGCTAAGCCGCTGAGGCCCCCGGGCTGCCCTGATTGTGATTTTTAAATCTTGCACACAAACATTATTTCTCTTGATCCTGTGGGGTTTTCTGGTGCCCCTTTGAGTGGCCCTTCACCCCGGCACTGTGGGGTCCCAGCGGCAGCTGGAAGGAGGTGAGTATGGGGGCCTGTTCCTAGGAGTCCCAGATCATCCAGATATTTGGCACCATGATCAATCAGAAGCTTCAGGACTTTGAGGAGGAGGTGAAGCCCATTGGGAACGTGGTGACCGAAGCCACATTGGATGTGTACAACACAGTGGTGCAGCGCTTCCTGCCCACGCCCACCAAGATCCACTACCTCTTCAACCTCCGTGACATCTCCAAGGTGACACTCTGGCCTGGTGCCTCTCACCGTGCCTCGATGGAGGCCTTCCCTCCCCTCACAGGGGGGGCTCTAGGCTCAGTACCCCCCCTCCCCCTAGGTCAGCCTGCCCCTTCCCCCTAGAGCCTTAGAGGGCCTCTACGTCACCTACCCACTGGCCACGCCCCTTCCCCAGGTGTTCCAGGGCATGCTCAGAGCCAACAAGGACTTTCACGACACCAAGTCTAGCATCACAAGACTTTGGATCCATGAGTGTTTCAGGTGCAATGCCTGTGCCCTGCCCCCTGCCCCTGCCCGCTGCCCTTCTGTGTCCCTAGGTCTTAGCCCACTCCCTCCCTGCAGAGTCTTCTCTGATCGGCTGGTGGATGCAACAGACATGGAGGCCTTCATGGCCATCATCAGCGACAAGCTGGGCTCCTTCTTTGACCTCACCTTTCATAATCTTTGTCCCAGCAGGCGTTCCCCTATCTTTGGTGAGCTGGTGCCCTGGGGGCAGAGCTGGGGCCATGGTGGAGGGGAGGGGTGAGGGCTGGGATTTGAGATCTGAGCCCCACTTCCCTTGGCCCAGGGGACTTCATGAGGGAGCCCAAGGTGTACGAGGACCTGACGGACCTGGGGGTACTGAAGGCAGCCATGGAGACGGCGCTCAAGGAGTACAACCTGTCCCCTGCTGTGGTACCAATGCAACTGGTACTCTTCCGTGAGGCCATAGAGCACAGTGAGCCATCGCGCCCGCATCCCCATCCCGGAATCCCAATGGCCAGCTGTGCCCCTGCAAGGCTAGGGACTTGCCTTCCCTTCTGGCCCGACAGCTTTTGCTTGAGGGTGGTGCCTTACAGACAGGGTGGCTGCTCCAAGTGGCGCGGCTGTCTAGGCACCAGGCCCCCCCACACACACCCCTGGGTCCCTCGACTTCAGTTGCAGGCATCCCTGTCCCTAGCTTAAGGCCTGGGGGTCCCAGGAGGTGGCCCGGCCACCTCACTGCACTTGTCTCAACTCCCCAGTCACGCGGATCGTGCGAGTCATTGGACAGCCTCGCGGCAACATGCTCCTGGTGGGCATTGGGGGCAGCGGGCGCCAGAGCCTGGCCCGCTTGGCCTCTTCCATCTGCGAGTACATCACCTTCCAGATCGAGGTCACCAAGCATTACCGAAAGCAGGAGTTCCGAGAAGGTACAGTTGGGCTCCTGAGCTGGGGGGGTTGGGGGTGATGGGGGGGTGTTTGGGGCAGGAGCCAGGTCAGCTGCCTGATTTCCTGAGGTGACCTGAACAGGGAGGGGGAGGCCCAGAGTGACAGGCAGTTAGCCTACCAGGTGCTGGCTGGGGGTGGAGGGCGACTTTGAAGTCAGCCTATCCCCCCTTCCTCCTTCCCACCTCTGGCCCAGATATCAAGCGTCTGTACCGCCAGGTGGGAGTGGAGCTCAAGGCCACATCCTTCCTTTTCGTGGACACCCAGATCGCAGACGAGTCCTTCTTGGAGGACATTAACAACATCCTGAGCTCGGGCGAGGTCCCCAACCTCTACAAGACTGATGAATTCGAAGAGGTACCAGCCCTTCCATACCCTCCAGCCGCTTCCAGCCTCACTCCTGAGGAAGGAGCTGCCACCCTCTTCTGTCCCCCCACGTCCCTCCCTCCCCCTCCATCTCCCCCCACATCCCTCCTTCCCCCTCCATCCCTCCCACATCCCTCCTGCCCCCTCTATCCCCCCACCAAGTCCCTTCCCTGGGGCAGGGGGCTATTCTGAAGGTGCTCCCCTGCCCCCCCTGCCGTCCCCCCTACCCTGGTTCCCAGGGCTCTGCCACTGGAAGTGGCGCAGCCCTGCGAGTGCGCGTGTGGCTTTGGTGCAGATCCAGATGCTTATCGCAGAGCAGGCCAAGGCCGATCAGGTGTCCCAGTCCTCGGACAGCCTCTTCACCTACCTCATTGAGCGTGTGCGGAACAATCTGCACATCGTGCTCTGCCTCAGCCCTGTGGGAGACCCCTTCAGGTGACTCTGGTGACAGCCTCTCCCTCCCCCTGTCCTGGCCCCCCACTCTTCTGGGGGGTGGCCCTGCCTTCCATGAGTGAGTCTCCCACATGATCCGGGCTCTCCTGCCCTGGATGGCCCGGCTCCTCTCCCCAGACCTCCCCTTCTTTCCAGAGCTCCTGCTGCTTACACAGGAGGTGTCCACTCCCTTTTCCAATGACTAGATTACCTTGTTGCTGCTGCTTTGTGTTTTGTTTTTAAAATTTTAACTGTGATTTTACAAAACAAAAGAACATAAAGTTTACCATCCGTAACCATTTTGCAAGCATATAGCTCAGTGTTGTTAAGCATATTCACATCATTGTGCAAAAGATTTCTATTTCTAGAACTTTCTCATCTTGCAAAATTGAAACTCTATATCCATTGAATAATTCCTCATTTCCTCCACGCCACCCCCCACCCTCACCCCCGGCCCCTGGCAACCACCAGCCCCTTTCTGTTTCTTCAAGTGACTCCTCTAGATAGCTCATGTAAGTGGAATCATATAGTAGTTGTCTTTGCATCTGGCTTAGCTCACTCAGCATTGTGTCCTCAAGGTTTTTCCTTGTTGTAGCATGTCGCAAAGCCTCAAAATTTCCTGTTGTAAGACTGAATAATAGTCCATTATATGTATGTACCATGTTCTGTTGATCCATTTTTGGTGTGACTCAATTTTTAAGGGCAGCAGAAAGGAGGAGGGAAACAGAATTGTAGGGAGAGGCAATTTGGGATCCCATGTTGTGTTTTTATGTTTGTGGTACTTGGTGTATTTATTGCACACTGGGTGCTGCACTATTTTATATGTGTCACCTCATTGAATCCAGTAACAACCCAGGTTAGTATTCCTCTTATTCCCATTTTATTTTATTTTTAAAAAGATTTAATTTATTTATTCTTTAGAGAGAGAGAGCAAAAGAGCAAGCAAGTGTGGGGGTGGAGAGGCAGAGGGAGAGAATCTCAAGCAGACTCCACACTGAGCGCAGAGCCCAATGCAGGGCTCAGTCCCACGACCCAAGATCGTGACTTGAGCTGAACTCAAGAGTCAGATGCTCAGTCGACTGAGCCCCCCCAGGCTCCTCCTGTTACTCCCATTTTAGAGATGAGGAAACTGATGTTCAAAAAGTTACCGCACCTGCCCAAGATCCCCAGCTAGAGCCAGAACCTGTTCCTAAATCCCACATTGAGCTAGCTCTGAGGGGAACGGGATCAGGACACAGGGATGGGACCCTGAGGCTCCTGAAAAGTGGATGGACCTGTGAGGAGGCCAAGAGAGGAGGCTGCCTCCCCAGAGGGGCTTAACTGCCTCTCAAAACCCCTCCCCAGGAACTGGATCCGCCAGTATCCGGCCTTGGTGAACTGCACAACCATCAACTGGTTCTCAGAGTGGCCCCACGAGGCCCTGCTGGAGGTGGCTGAGAAGTACCTTGTGGGAGTGGACCTGGGGACGCAGGAGAACGTGAGCCCTCCCCGCCTTGCACCCAGCCCTGGCCCCCCTCCCACATCCGGTTTCCATTGGCCTTCACTCCTTGTCCATCCCCCATCCTTTCCTCCGGCCTCAGATCCATAAGAAGGTGGCCAAGATCTTCGTCACCATGCACTGGTCAGTGGCACAGTACTCTCAAAAGATGCTGCTGGAGCTTCGGAGACACAACTACGTCACACCCACCAACTACCTAGAGCTCGTATCTGGATACAAGAAGTAGGAAGGGGAGTGGAGGACAGGGAGGCCCAGGGAACTTGCTGGAATGATGGGATGGGAAATATCTGGAGCCAGCCCAGGGGGCGGGGGACCCAGGGGCTCGAGGACCCAGGCACCTAGGTGGAGAGGCCCAGATATGGGTGTCTCATTCCATCAGGGGAGTTAATGAGAGCCAGGGTGCCGCGTAGGCCCGTGGCCTTCTCTAGGGCTCTCAGGCCAGCACTCCTCTCTACACCCTCTCTACTCTGTCCTCATTCTCTGCCATGACGTTTCTTTCTCCAAGCACCACACAACGGCCAGTGCCATATCTGCCCAATAAGACAGAGACCAGTCCTCTCCCCTCTGCCTTTCATGTCTTCTAAGCTTGGCACTGCTCTTGAGAATCATATATTCATTTTTTAAGCTGAATCAAGTGTCTTTTTATGTGCATGACACAGCAATAATTTGCTTTGAATGATATAAGACAGATGTAAAAAGAAACCCACCTAGTTTATTGGGTTCAGTATTTCCATCAAAGTGAAGAAAGAGCCTATTGTAATAATGATGATCATCTGCTTATCCGCTTAACATACTTTCTGAGCAGCTGTTACGTGCCGTGCACTATTCCAGGCACTGGCAGTCCCACAGTTTGCAAAATAAAGCCCTTTGCCTTCCCTGGGCACCGAGGTGGCCAGTTGCCAGTCACTGTGCTGAGCTCTTCGCACACATTTTCTCACTTCATCCAGAAAATAATCCTGCATAGATTTTTTTTTTGGCCTGTACAGTGTTGAAAACTTTTTGAATAAGTTGCTAGCATTTAACAACATGGGAGGCTTAGAAAAATCCGGATTTCCAGCTTTTCTTTAAAAATCAGAAATTGGGTCAACACCAAGCCCGCGTTCCTTTCCATGTGGGAAAAACAGGGTGGAGATGAGGGGTGGCCATCCCCTGGGGACAGGCTTGTGTTTGCTGGTTTGCTGCAGCCTCTGCTTACTGCAAGCGGGGAGCAGTGGGGAGCACCTCACAGAGGGAGCGGGTGTGAGGACAACAGCATCTAACAGACTGCTTTGACAGCAGCAGCACGTAGAATAAACCAGAGGGATGAGAGTCTGGAAGCAGGGAGACCAGCTGGGAAGCTGTTAGCAGTGATTCAGGCAGGAAATGATAAAGACCTGATGGTGGTGATGGCAGTGGTGGCAAAAGAAAGGGAGATGGGGACCCATCCGGGCACTCCTCATTCTGGGGGCCCAGCATCCCCAGCGCCTTCTCCTCCTCACCCCAGGTTGCTGGGGGAGAAGCGGCAGGAGCTGCTGGACCAGGCAAACAAGCTGCGGACGGGACTGTTTAAGATAGATGAAACCAGAGAGAAGGTCGAAGTGATGTCCCTGGAGCTGGAGGATGCCAAGAAAAAGGTGGCTGAGTTCCAGAAGCAGTGTGAGGAGTACCTGGTCATCATTGTGCAGCAGAAGCGAGAAGCGGATGAGCAGCAAAAGGTGGGGAGCCCCGTGCCCTGGCCCTGCCCCCCTACCACAACCAGCACCCACGGCAGGGACTTCCCAGTTGCCCAGTGACTGTCCTCATGCCTTTCCTCATTTTCATCACTGCCATGAACACTGGCTCCCACATTTGCCCGAAGTGAAGACGAAACCCTGTCCTCTTTGTCCCTAGGCGGTCACAGCCAATAGTGAGAAGATTGCGATCGAGGAAGTCAAGTGCCAGACCCTGGCGGACAATGCCCAGAAGGATCTAGAAGAGGCTTTGCCAGCCCTGGAGGAAGCCATGCGGGTATCAGAGCAGGAAGGCCAGGGGAGGGAATGGGACCAGTCTTCGTCCTCCAAGTCCCAGGGGAAGTGGGAAGAGGTGGGCAGGCCTCAGCTGAGACCTGTCCTGCCACCTGAGTCGTCTCTGGCCCTACTCCCTAAGTGAGTCCCTCTGCCCAGGCCCTGGAGTCCCTGAACAAGAAGGATATAGGGGAGATCAAGTCTTATGGACGGCCCCCCGCCCAAGTGGAAATCGTGATGCAGGCAGTCATGATTCTCCGTGGCAACGAGCCCACTTGGGCAGAGGCCAAGAGGCAGCTAGGTAAGCTAGAGAGCCACGGCAGGACCCACACCAGTTCACCGCACGCTTCCTAAATCATCTGCTGTGCATCAGAGACCAGTAAGGCGTCCCTCTGACCCGCAAGAGCAGATAGAGCCTAGTACGAAGGAGGAGACTTCTAGCAGTTAAGATTCTTTGGTCATAAGTAACAGAAAACAACTCATCTTTATGTTAAAAAAAAAAAGAAATTTTTATAAAGATTTAGGAACACATGTCAGAATCCAAAGACAGCAATGCCTTTGGGGGCCCCCAAGGGACGAGAATCAGGAAATGTGAAACCAGAGTATTGGTAGAATGAAGCCTGCAAGCCATTGGTGGTGAGCCCTGCCCTAAAATGTCAGTGTGTGCATGTAGAAATGATGGTGCACGTGTGCACGTGTGTGTGCGCGTGTGTGCATGTTGGGACGGATGGGGGGTTTAGCTGAGAGTGTCCAAGGAAAGTGGTGGCAGATGGAGCTAGGGAGATTGGTGAAGGTCCTGGCAGCTTGGAGGCTCCAGGGATGGAGCAAGGTTGGGGGTTCGGGGGGATGTCGGGATGAGGTCAGACGTTCCGGCCTTGGCAGCCACGCCTGGGAATTGCTAGGCGCTCAGGCTGAGGCCCCCCTTTTCCACCCCCAGGGGAGCAGAACTTCATCAAGTCCCTGATCCACTTTGATAAAGACAATATCTCAGATAAGGTTCTGAAGAAGATTGGTGCCTACTGCGCCCAGCCCGACTTCCAGCCTGACATCATCGGCCGGGTGTCGCTGGCCGCCAAGTCCCTGTGCATGTGGGTGCGGGCCATGGAGGTGAGTGGGCAGCCCCGGGGCAGTGGAGGGTGGGGGGAGATGCTGCAGAAAACCTAGAGCGGGGTAGTGGGGAGGCAGCCACCACAGCCCGGCTGTCCATCCGCAGCTGTATGGGCGCCTATACCGCGTTGTGGAGCCCAAGCGGATCCGGATGAATGCCGCCTTGGCACAGCTACAGGAGAAGCAGGCAGCGCTGGCCGAGGCCCAGGAGAAGCTGCAGGAGGTGAGCCTCAGCCCGTCCCTTCCGCAGCAGCCCCTCCCCGATTTCTGGGGAGCTTCACGACCACCTCTGCCTCACTGTCCCGTGCACCCCCCACCCTGTGCCCTCTGGGATGGGCTGCCCTGGCTCAGAGAGCAGAGTCCCTGGCAGTGTGTTGCAAAGGCACTGCCCCGGGGGAGCCCCTCCAGACACTGACCCCTGGCCTGGCAAGCTCTTGTGGCCTGGGGAGGTGGGCCTGGAGATAGAGTAGCTGACATGGGGGACCAGGCAGGAGTGAAGCATGGTAGTGGAGGCCCAGAGCAGTGAGGGTGTGCCTGGCTGGCTGCAGGGAGAGGGAGCAGCCCTGTGGTGCAGGCCAAACTCCCAGGTGCTGTCCTAGGAGACACGGGGCTGAGCGCCTCCCACGAGGCAGAATGCAGAATGATAGTGTCAAGAGCCCAGAGTTCTTCTCCTCTCTCTGTACGCCTCCTACCCTGATTCAATAGGATTTAATATCCACGTGCTGTGAACATCCAAAGGTATAGAGAGAATCTAGCGAGGAGCCTCCCTCACGCCTTCTGCTCCCCTTCCTGGAAAGCAGCCTCCTTACAACTCCGTGTTTATCCGTCCGGCACTGTTCCATGCTTACATAAGCACATTTTTGTCATTTTTTCCACATTATACACGCAGCTTCTAGGCCTTCCCGTCTTGTGCAAGGAAGCTCCTTCTGTGTGGGCACATGTGCTTGCACTTCCCTCTTACCCTGCAGGAGGGTGCATTTGCTCCTCCGTTGCCCTTTCTGATGGAGATATTCATCGTTTCCAAGCTTTGGATCTTTGTGGGTCCTCAAACCTTGTTGACGCTAGCTTTAACCATAGCACGGTTCCAAGTTTTTATGGATCCAAAGCTGGTCCTACCATTTCAGAATGTTTCACCAGAAACCACCAATGAAGATCATGCAGACCTAACCCCCTGGAATGGGATGAGGACCTCCCCAACGTTTAGTGAAACAAAGTGACTTTCAGGTTTGGAGCGGGGCTAGAGCCCAGGCTTCCCTGCCCCAGGCCCTACTCTCCCCGCTTCAGACAGAAGTTGCTGTCAGAGGGGCAGCTGCCCGTGGGGCCTCTTTCCATTCTGATTCCGTTGGGACAGAGCCGCCAGGCTGGGCGAGCTGCTCCTGCCTGCGCTTGCTCCTCCCCACCCTCTTCCCCGCCCTTCCCCATGGCAGTGTCACCTCCCAGCCCCTCTCAGAGCAGCCACTCCTTTCCTCTCTCTAATGAGAGTGAATAATCACAGAGATGGAGATTTATTTGGAAAGGTTTCTCACCCCTGGATGATTCATATCCTGGGATTAATAATTAGGAAGTGTTCTCTTGACATGTGAAAAGTGGGGCCTGCAGGGTCACCAGCCAACATCAGGCGCTGGACGAGCATTCAAGCATTCGTAGGGCACCCAGTGTCAGGTCCCTTGAGAGCCCTTAACTGATAAGAGGAAGCAGACAAGGACCCCAGATTTCCCTTCCATTCCTGGACAGGCTCTGAAGTGCAAGAGCCACATGTCCGGCCTGCCTGCCCTCACCCATGCGGACATGGTGTTAAGGCCCTACCCCAGACAGGCTAGGGCACAACTTGGCAAGAGCCCAGAAATCAGCATTTTGAAAGCCTGTCAGAGCCAGCCACGGTAGGAGGGCCCGGCCCTAGCTCTAGGACCCAGAGGTCTGCAAAGAGGGCCCGACCTCAGCTATATGGTTTATCGATTCAGATCTTGAGTACATAGTCTTAACCTTGACTCCCTTGCTTGGTAACCCTGAAAACCTCTTTTCCCCCAGCCGGGGTTACAACCCACTGGCTTAGTATTGCCCCAAAAGGCTCTGAAATGGATCTGAGCAGATTCCTCATTGACCTCAAGACAGCTACTGTATACCCAGGGCTGAATGCTGGCCTTCTCTCCCCTTGCCCATCCCAGTTACGTCTGGTCACCCCACTCAACCCAGCGTGTCACAGGCTGTGCAGGGAGACTGTGTGGCAGCGGTAAATGCTGTAATAGTATGAATAATCCATAGAAAGTCCACACATTTGAATATAACCCTGGGGGGCGGGGAGATGACACTACATTTCAAAGATTCCATCCTCATGTGAACTAGAGTCCAAACCAATTAAAATCTGAAATCAAATTATCTTGCTTTTGAGAGCTAAAAATCTAGAATCCAACACTGTCAAGTTAAAGTCCCCAAACCATCCAGTTTCTTCTGCTCAGTCTCAGCCAAGGGGTTCCTAGCATGGGGAGGAGAGCCCATTTCTTTCAGTCTCGGCCAGGGCTGTCACGCGCTGGAACCGGGCGACATGCCTGCAGGGCCGCAGAGGCTGCAGTGGTTTCAAATCAAGTCTCTTGTGAGCAGCATTTGAAAAAAAAAAAAATTGGAGGAGTTAATAAGGCATACATGACTTCCAGATAAAATTATGTTCCTGGGAACCAGCAGTTCTTGTTGCCCCAGAGACCACAGTAAAAATTCAGCGGTGTTTGCCGGAGGGAGGATTCATGGAGAAAATCCTGCTTTTAGCTCCACCAGTGTGTCAGTTGTCAGGATACCGTGACCTGTGAACTTAAACTGGGGGAGCCTCCCACAAGACATTAATATGAGATGTCATCCAACCAAAAGGCATTTGCTGCATCGAGGGCAGGCTGGAAATCCATACGTGTGTATGTACTTTTTGGAGATGGCAGTTATCACGGTTAAAATACAAGATTTACCCCTGCAGATCCACCATCGCCCATCAGAAAGCATAGAATCGAGTGGCATGAAGATGTTCGCCATGCCTTGCAGGGCACCGGTCCTCTGCCATCTGCATCTCAGGGCACAGCCTTCCTCCTCATCTGAGTGCCCCAAGTGTTCCAGGCATAGGTAACACCCACCTGCCGCCTACCCTACCTGCGTCTCCTGGAATCTCAGCCCAAACGGAATCCTGGTGGCCCACAAGCCTGTGGACAGACCATGTGGACTCAGATCCATCTGCCACGATTGCCTCCTTAGCCCTGAATGCAAAGAAATTGAAGAGCGACACTGCTGGCTTAGCGCCACGCAGGCCTGGCAATCACCACTGAAAGCTAGAACCCGTAGCGCACACAGATCACATCGTCTTACTGTTGGAAAACCGCGCACGTCCTATGTTGTCCTCGCTGTCCTCGAGCCTCCATACCCCGCCCCCACTGCGAGCCACTCGGGGCAGGTGGCTTCTGTGCCGTAGCCATGGCAGCCTTCATCGGGAGGCCACCCACCCCTGCAGCCCACATCTTTCCTTTGACGGGTTCTCACTGCTCACAGTGGGACAGTCGTGCCTCTCCAGAAACAGCCACCACCCACCCATGGACAAAGCCACCGTCATCTGCCAAGGTCAGAATATCGAGGCGATGGCTTTCCTCCTACCCCCCTACCACCCTGTGACAGCTGTTAGAAGCCAACCAGGGCAGCCCTGGTGGCTCAGCAGTTTAGTGCCATCTTCAGCCCCGGGGCGTGATCCTGAAGACCCAGGATCAAGTCCTGCGTCGGGCTCCTTGCATGGAGCCTGCCTGTGACTCTGCCTCTCTATTTCTCTGTGTTTCTCATAAATTAAAAAAAAAAAATCTTTAAAAAAAGAAGCCAACTGTACCGGTGCAAAAACCCACCTGGCCTAATATGAGCCCATACAAATCGTCTGCATCCACATCCCAAAGTGTGCGTGTGACATGCCGCCCCTGCATCCGCCCAAAGCCTCTCAGTGGGTTTCCGAGTCTGCACACATACTCTTGAGGAATCTGAGCAAGCTGAGCAGCTGCCTTCTACTCCTGGGGTTCTAAACACACTGGAAAATAAACCAAAAGGGGTTTGGCCAGAAGATCCCCTGTAGAGACCATGTGGGAGGACGTGGCTGACATGGTTTGTGAGTGGCCTCGCTAGACGTGACCTGGGCATCAGACACACATTTCTGGTCTTGGGCAATGCTGGGGGCCAGAGTGGAAAGGGGCTGAGCTCGGCTGAGCATTCTAGCTTATTCTCCCTGATTTCACCACTCAGATCAGCCACACACGTCCCCCGGAGAAGGAGTGTGTGAAGCCCTGGAGAAGTCTTCCAGCATACAAGGGCATGGCCACGATTAGGAATTGTAGCAAACCATGGCCCCAGAAGAAAAAATAAACCCAGAGATCATTCGGGTTACGGAGAAGAACTTAAGCAAACTGAAGGTAAAAATTGGTATCATCAGAGGGTAATTAAGGAAGAAATGACACCCAGAAAGCAGAATGAGGATGGTAAGAGGGGCACCTGGGTGTCTCAGCAGTTGAGTGTCTGCCTTCAGCTCAGGTTGTGACCCCGGGGTCCTGGGATCAAGTCCTGCATCGGGCTCCCTGCAGGGAGCCTGCTTCTCCCTCTGCCTGTCTCTGCCTCTCTCTCTGTGTCTCTCATGAATAAATAAAATCTTAAAAGAAAAAAAAAGAGGACGGTAAGAGAAAAATCACCAACAGAGAAAAAGAAAGAATTCCGGGAAATTAAAAACAATCAACATCTGACAGTCAGTAGAAGGGTGGGAAGACAGGGTCAAGGAATATGAAAAGCCACAACAAACTCAACCCTGCAAGAGAGCTACGAGACCTGAGACCTGATCCAACCGATAAGAATTCCCACAAGGAAATTCAATAGGAAAATACTTCACAATCGGCACAGCGTGTGCAGTGACCTGCAGGTGGCTCAGCCAGCCACCAGGTGCATGTGACAGCAACCCTGGTCACAGGCACGTTTGGGGCTTTTCGTGGCATTGGGCCACTACGGTTGACCTAGAGAAGACGGTGACTTCTGAGTGGGAACATCATTATCAATCTCGACCATGTAAAAGTAAAAAGATGATCAAAAAGGTGGGGGAACAGGGGAGATTGGGCAATGCTTCTGTAGTAGATAAGGTAAAACAGGGTTTGAAGATGTTCTTCAGCGTTACAAAGGTAACAACAGTAGAAGCATTAAAACTGGTAGGAGAGGGGTGTGCAACTCTTGATCTCAAGGTTGTGGGTTAGAGCCCCACATTGGGTGTAGAGTACTTTACAAAATAAAGAGTGGGGGGATCCCTGGGTGGCTCAGCGGTTTAGCGCCTGCCTTCAGCCCAGGGTGTGATCCTGGAGTCCCGGGATGGAGTCCCCGCATCGGGCTCTCCGCAGGGAGCCTGCTTCTCCTTCTGCCTGTGTCTCTGTCTCTCTCATGAATAAATAAATAAAATCTTTTTTTAAAGATTTTATTTATTTATTCATAGAGACAGAGAGAGAGAGAGGCAGAGGGAGAAGCAGGCTCCCTGCAGGGAGCCTGATGCGGGGACTCGATCCCGGGTCTCCAGGATCACACCCCAGGCTGCAGGCGGCGCCAAACCGCTGCGCCACCGGGGCTGCCCAATAAATAAAATCTTTAAAAAAACAAACAAAATAAAGAGTGGGGGCGCCTGGGTGGCTCAGTCAGTTGAGCATCTGCCTTCAGCTCAGGTCATGATCTCAGGGTCCTGGGATGGATCCCAGCATTGGGCTCCCTGCTCAGTGAGAAGTCTGCTTCTCCCTCTCCCTCTGACCCTCCTCCTCTCTGTCAAATAAATAAAGAGTGAAATCTTAAAAAACAAAACAAAAACCTAGTAGGATCAGGGAGAAACAGGTGGTGGTGTGGAGGGTCAGGGGTGACACCTGCCTCCATCATAGCATCGACGTAATAAAAATAGTTTTGAATGGAGAAATCAGGAAACAGCCTTGTGGAATGTACTTGTGTGTCCACAAGATGCCTCTGGAGGAATATTCAAGAAGCTGGTCACACTGGCTACCTGGAGGAGGGAGCAGGGCGGATGGAGGGCAGGGTTGGGTCGCTGTCCACTCTCTCATGCCTTCTGAATTTTTGAGCGACTTATTCACCACGTAAACGAAAAAGAAACAGCCGTGTCAAGATGTGCTTGCGCACGTACAAGGACATCCGTCCCAGCATTGTTAATAATAGAAAATGTGGGAAAGACACACATGTCTATCAGAAAGAGACTTGTTATATAAATTATGGTTCAGTCATTCACAAGATTCTTTTTGCAGCTGCTAAAGAGAATGAGGCAGCTTGACGAGCGCCGACTTGGAGACAGGGAAAAAAATAGTAAAGCACCAGTAATGTGCCAGCATTTAACTTCATGGAAAAAAATCCACGCAGGCATGAAGCGCTTCCTGAGCGCCAGGCACTCTTCTACGTGTGAGGACTGAGCAGGCGAGCAAGGCTCTGCCTTCACGGAGCTTGTATTTATTCTTGGCGGGCTCTGTCTGGAAAGCTTCTGGAGCCAGCAGCCAGCAAGGGGGGTGGGGGTGGGGGTGGGGGGCAACCCAGGACTGGGAGGAAGCCGGATGCCTCACTGTGTGTACGCTTCCTTCCTTTTGATGTGGATTCACTCTTTATGAAAAGACATATAAAAGAGGGAAATTATTAAAAAAGAAAAAGAAAGACAAAGTTGTGGTTAGGTGTGATAATGGGGTTATGGTCATGGTCATGTGGCAAATGTCATGGTTTTGTTCTCGGGAAGCATCATGAAGTCTTGAGGCTGGGAATTTCATGAGTTTGTAACTTCCTTTGAGATACTTTGGCCAAACCCAAGGCAATGAGATTAAAAATAGCAACTTGTGAACAACTGTTAAATGTGACAGGCGGGGATCCCTGGGTGGCTCAGTGATTTAGCTCCTGCCTTTGGCCCAGGGCATGATCCTGGAGTCCCAGGATCAAGTCCCACATCAGGCTCCCTGCAGGGAGCCCGCTTCTCCTTCTGCCTCTCTCTGCGTGTCTCTCTCTCTCTCTGTGTCTCTCATGAATAAATAAATAAAATTTTAAAAAAATGTGACGGGCCTAGAGGTGTTTACCATAGGATTCTTTTCCTTAGGTTCGAGATTTTTCATAATTTTTTTGTTTGTTTTTTTTAAAGATTTTTATTTTTATTTCTCTATTCATGAGAGAGAGAGAGAGAGAGAGAGAGAGAGGGCAGAGACACAGGCAGAGGGAGAAGCAGGCTCCATGCAGGGAGCCTGATGTGGGACTTGATCCCAGGACTCCGGGATCAGGACCTGGGCTGAAGGTGGCGCTAAACCGCTAAGCCACCCAGGAATCCCGTAATTTTTTAATTAAAAAGATTAAAACTACAACAATTTTAAAACTGCAGATTTGGGGGATCCCTGGGTGGCTCAGCAGTTTAGCGCCTGCCTTTGGCCCAGGGCGCGATCCTGGAGACCCGGGATCGAATCCCATGTCGGGCTCCTGGTGCATGGAGCCTGTTTCTCCCTCTGCCTATGTCTCTGCCTCTCTCTCTCTCTCTCTGTGTGTGTGACTATCATAAATAAATAAAAATTAAAAAAAAACAAAACAAAACTGCAGATTTGTGTATATATACATATGTAATGTATATTAATAATATTTAATAAAATACATATATTTTATGTAATACATAATAAAATACATACATATATATTTGTAGCCTAAGGGGGCACCTGGGTGGCTCCCTCAGTTAAAAGACCGACTCTTGATCTCAGCTCAGGTCTTGATCTCAGGGTTGTGAGTTCGAGCCTTGCATTGGGCTCTGTGATGGAGGTGGAGGCTACTTAAAAGAAGAAAAGAAAAGAAAAAAACTAGCCTAAGTATAATATTCAAAGATACAGAGGCAGCTAGCTGCCAGAAGACATAAGAAGAGAAATACTTAAAAAAGAATTTGCCACGGAAAGGCAGGACCAGGAGGCAGCCAGAGAACTCCTGCTTGTCATTATGACCCTTCCATCATATCATTTAGGTCTTTAACCTTCTGCACAGATTTCTCATATAAAAAATAGAAACCGTGAAGATGACAGCACATGCGAAATGAGTAGTGAAACACAGAACGGTCGTGGGCTGCCTGCCTCCCCACAGACATCTCCACAGGAAGCCCAATTATAATCAGCGTTGCTGATGAGCGTGGACCCAGCGCAGGGAGGAGTTCATGTGAACCGATGACAGGTGGCACACAGCACAGACCATAGGATGTGTGGCTTCGCCTGGGGGTGATGCCTACAGTGCGGGGCAGGAGCCAGGGCACCCCTTTCGAAACCTCCAGACCCCCAGGTCTCACCCCGTGGTTCTGTAGATGTTACTGCTGTCTTATGGATGGCTGCTGAGGCCCCACCTAGAGAAGCGGTCATCCGAAGGTGACGTTTGGAACCTCCACTCAGCTTGAAGGACGACATCCTGGGGAGTCGGGTGTCCCATTTCCCTCTGGCCCAGGTACCGCTTAAGTGTTCTGTGCCAGGACTGCACTCTCCTTCCAACCATCCGACGAGGCCTGTCTGTGAAGCAGGGCAAGAGTGCAAGCTCCGCACTGTTGCAGGCTGCCTGTCCCGGGGGGGCGGGGGGCAGCAGGAAGGGAACCAATGTCTGTCCTGTGTGCACTGTGTGCCAGGTGCTTACAGCCACGCCAGACCTGTGTGCTTTGTGAAAGTGGGAGGGGGGAGACACGGTGAGTACTGTGTTGGCTAGTCGGGCACACGTCCGCATCCTGGAAGAAGCTCATCAGGCTTGTACTTCAGATCTGAGCGACAGATGCCAAGCTCAGCAGAGCCTGCAGGTGGCAATGAGTCCACGGGAGCTCTTCTTCTTTTTTTTCTTTTTAAAGATTTTATTTACTTATTCATGAGAGACACACAGAGACAGGCAGAGACACAGGAGAAGCAGGCTCCTTGTGGGGAACCCGATGTGGGATTAGATCCCAGGACCCTGAGGTCACAACCTGAGCCGAAGGCAAGTACTCACCCACTGAGCCCCCAGGTGCCCCTAGGGAGGCTTCTCTAGTAGAGAAAGCTCCTCCCAGGTCCCCATCTCTATGTGGGTCCTTGGACCTGGGCCTTTCTCTGGAACAGAGCCCCTCACCCTCTCTCCCAACAGTTCCTGGGACCATTTCTAGATTTTTATTTCTCCAGGTCCTGCCACAAAACACCTGCGTAGACAGGCAGGTGTTTTGTGCCATCTGACCCTCTCCTGCCATCATATCTCGCGTGGCTTATTCTGCCACAAGAGGTCCGCCTGCAGCCCAGTCTTGGGTTTCACCACAAGCGGTTTCCTGGCCTAAGGAAACCGTGGCAGAGGGAAGGGAAAGAAAATTCTTTTCATCACGCATGCTTTATCTCGTTTTCTGTATACAACAGCCTTAGAGGGCAGGTGTTCGTATCTGTATTCTGCATGCCTGGAACCCAGGGCGCAAAGAAATCAGTTCACCCCGAGGCCACACAGCCACAAAATGGCAGACAGGCGATTCGAACCCAGAGCCGTTGGGTGGCCAGCGCTGTGTTCGACCCTCGTGCTCTGGTCTCTCCCAGGTGGCCGAGAAACTGGAGATGCTGAAGAAACAGTATGATGAGAAGCTGGCGCAGAAAGAGGAGCTTCGCAAGAGGTCCGAGGAGATGGAGGTGAAGCTGGAGCGCGCCGGGCTGCTGGTGTCGGGGCTGGCTGGCGAGAAGGCGCGCTGGGAGGAGACCGTGCAGGTGACTTCAGCGCCACCAACCGTCCGCCCTCCACACCCCCTCCCCGCGCCCACCAGTTCCCAAAGTTCCATCCATTTCTGGCTGAGGGACAGTCAAGGGACAGGGAGACATCTGGGGATGGGTGCAGGGACCTCCGAATGCGGGGTGGGAGTTCTCCCCCTATTTCAGGAGAAGAGTAGAAGGAAAGACCTTTGTGCACTTTAGGGGTCACACAACAGGGCCCTCTCTGTGGCCGGCCCACCTGGTAGGAACAGTCCTGGGGCATCTTGTCTCCGCCTTTACTGAGTTCCTGGCTTTGGGAAAGGGTTAGGCCTTATCACCACAGTGTAAACAGAACTGCTGTTAAAGACAAGGTGTGTGGGGGGGACCAACTCAAAAGTTATTAGAATCAGTTTAGAGCCCTCAGGGCCAAAGGTTCAGGACAGGGGAGGCACCTCTTTGATCTAGACAGTGTCTTGAGGAGGAAGCCTGCAGGGCTTACACCCCCCTGCTGCCCCCCAGGGCCTGGAGAAGGATCTGGGCTACCTGGTGGGTGACTGTCTCTTGGCCGCTGCCTTCCTGTCCTACATGGGCCCCTTCCTGACCAACTACCGGGACGAGATCGTTAACCAGATCTGGATGAGGAAGGTGAGACAGGGCTCGGGCAGGGCTCGGGATCCCGGGAAGGGGCCAGGGTGCCAGGCTCAGGTGGCCAGGCTGACATGTGGGGCACTTCCTCACCCAGATCTCAGAGCTTCAGGTCCCTTGCTCCCCTCGCTTCACCTTTGATAACTTCCTGTCCAATCCTACCAAAGTTCGAGACTGGAACATCCAAGGGCTACCCTCGGATGCCTTTTCCACCGAGAATGGCATCATCGTCACCCGTGGCAACAGGTTAGGATGCTCCTGGGGGCAGGGGTTGGGGTGGTGATGGGAGGGGGGGTGAGGGGAGGTGATGGGAGGGGGATGAGGGCAGACCCTGTCCTCTGAAGGGCCATCCTCCTGCAGGTGGGCACTGATGATTGACCCCCAGGCCCAGGCCCTGAAGTGGATCAAGAACATGGAAGGGAACCAGGTGCAAAGCTGGGGGTGGGGGCTGCTCCCCAACCCTCTCTCTTCCCAAGGCCCTGCCCCTGAGACTGTTCCCCCTTGGTCCCTCAGTGGCTCTCCCACTGTCCCCTCTGCTCTCCAGGGTCTCCAGATCATTGACCTACAGATGAGGGACTACCTTCAGGTTCTAGAAAAGGCCATCCAGTTTGGATACCCTGTGCTGCTCCAGAATGTGCAGGAGTATCTGGATCCCACACTCAACCCTGTGCTCAACAAATCTGTTGCCCGAATTGGTTAGCCCTGGGCTGAGGCTGCTGAGGGCAGGGGTGGGGGGATGAGGGGGTGGTCACTGGAGTGGGAAGATGGGCCAGCCCATGACTGTCACAGTGGGTCCTCACCCTTGACCCCCTTGACCCCCGTGGCTACAGGTGGGCGGCTGCTGATGCGTATTGGTGACAAGGAATTGGAGTACAATACAAATTTCCGGTTCTACATCACCACCAAGCTCTCCAACCCCCACTACAGCCCGGAGACCTCTGCCAAGACCACCATTGTCAACTTTGCTGTTAAAGAGCAGGTAAGTGGGGGGGCAGTGGCAGGACTCAACTGGGTGAAGCAGGAGGCACTGTAAAGGGATGGAGAAGGAGGCCCATGGCATCAGGCCGCAGGGGATGAGTGCTTGGGAGATGTGTGGGGCAACAAGGGTGAGGTCACCAGAGTGAGAGTCTCGGCTCTCAGCATACATCCTGGCACTCCCAGGGCCTGGAGGCTCAACTGCTGGGCATTGTGGTCCGGAAGGAGCGGCCGGAGCTGGAGGAGCAGAAGGACTCACTCGTCATCAATATTGCTGCTGGCAAGAGGAAGCTCAAGGAGCTGGAAGATGAGATCCTTCGGTGAGAGCTTGCCCCCACCCCCATCACCCCCGACCTGCCACTGGCCTCCTCGCAGGCACTGCAGGGCCCCAGGGGGCAGTGGAGGAAGGCTTGCCCGCACCCGTGTCCTGATCTCTGGCTCTACGCACCCGCGGGGCTCCTTGCAGGCTGCTGAACGAGGCCACAGGCTCCCTGCTCGATGATGTGCAGCTGGTGAACACCCTTCGGACCTCCAAGATGACGGCCACCGAGGTGACGGAGCAGCTGGAGACCAGTGAGACCACAGAGATCAACATCGACATGGCCCGCGAGGTAAGCTGCGGGGGGGGGGGGGGATCCTGCCTCCGTAGGGGGGTCATCCCCGTGGCCAACCCCCATACCCCCATGCTGCCCCATGGCCCCGCACCCTGACTCCCCCCCTCTGCAGGCTTACCGTCCCTGCGCCCAGCGGGCCTCAGTGCTGTTCTTCGTGCTCAATGACATGGGCCGAATTGACCCCATGTACCAGTTCTCGCTGGACGCCTACATTGGCCTCTTCATCCTCAGCATCGACAAGAGCCACCGCAGCAACAAGCTGGAGGACCGCATCGACTACCTGAACGAGTACCACACCTATGCAGTGTACAGGTCGGCGCACCACACTGCGTCTGCGTGGCCGCTGCCCCTCTTGCCCTCCCGCATTGGTGCTGTCCCAGCCACGGCCACCACTCTCAGTCCCCTGCTCCCCTCTCCCTACACTTTCCCTAGGCAGCGGGTCCCCCTGGGGCTCTAGCCGGACCCCTGGGCCCAGCCATCAGCTGTCCCTGAGCCCTACACTTGTACCTACAAGTGTCCACTGTCTCTGTGCTTCTTGAGGGGCAGTGCCCTGGAAGCTCTAGGAATCTTGGTAAGATCCAGATCCAGATTCAGAGGGCCTGGGGCCCACCTGAGGTTGTGCATCCGCAGCCAGGTCCCAGGGGGCGCTACAGCTACTGGTGGTCTGGGGACCACCTCTGGGCAGTGGTGAACTTGACCTCTCCACATGAATGGCCCCCAGGCCTATCAGGTTCAGCGTTTCACACCAAACCCCTCACCTCCCCCTTTCCTTCAGGGGCCTCCCTCCAACCCCGAGTGGCACCAACACCCACCTCGCAGTCACCCAGGCCAGAAATCGGAAGTTGTCCCTGACCTTTCCTCTCCCGACCCTCCTCCTCAGATCGGGCACCAGGGTTTGCTCACCAGTCTTTCTGCAAATGGCCCTGCCCAGCGGCCCTGCAAGCCTGCATTTGCATGATGTTTGCGCAGCAAGTGTTCACGTTGTGTTTCCCACCTCCTCCACCCTCCTCGCCCATCTCACAGGTACACCTGCCGCACACTGTTTGAGCGCCATAAGCTGCTGTTCAGTTTCCAGATGTGCGCCAAAATCCTAGAGACCTCCGGCAAGCTCAATATGGATGAGTACAACTTCTTTCTGCGCGGGGGTGTGGTGAGTCGGGCGGAGGCATCAAGGTTGGGGACCGGGGGTACATGTGACGAGGACTCCAGGCTGACCGGAAGGCCCAAGGCCCTAGCAAGCAGGCTCAGGAGCACCAGTGGGAGCAGGTGCACGCCCAGCTCCCTGGGGACGTGGGGGCTGACTGGCCACGTACTTCCTCACTTGCATTACGGGCAGAGCTTTGGGGCCCCTCTGACCTGGGACCTACTGATTGGTGTGATCTTGCCTCTCTCACTGCTGCTCATCCTCTCCTCCCCCCACCTGGCTGCCATGCCACATCCTGTTCTCTTCCCTGCAAGAACCCTTACTGCCCAACCCCATGGTTCTGCTTGGCGAAACCGCCACCCTGGTGGCACCCAGCTCTCCTGCTCCTGCGCACTCCCACGCTGAAAGGAATTGCTCGAAATCCTTTAGGCCCTTAAAACCGCCAGACCGCAATGGCAGGTTCCCCCAGCCAGTCATTCTCCACCCTCGGAGACAAACCGGTTTCTTTATTTTATTTTATTTTATTTTTTGTATGTTTTTTATTGGCATTCGATTTGCCAACATATAGTATAACACCCAGTGCTAAAAAAAAAAAAAAAAAAAAACCACCCAGTGCTCATCCCATCAAGTGCCCTGCTCAGTGCCCATCACCCAGTCACCCCAACCGCCTGCCCACCTCCCTTCCACCCACCCCTTGTTTGTTTCCCAGAGTTAGGAGTTTCTCATGGTTTGTCTCCCTCTCTGATACTTCCCACTCATTTTCTCTCCTTTCCCCTTTATTCCCTTTTGTTCCTTCGGCTGCACACACTTCACCTCTTCTCCAGATTTTAGCAAAGTCCTCCCAATGCTCCCTGCCCCCACCCTCTCAGCTTGGCCGCCCAGAGACTTTTGAAAACCTTCCCCCACCCAACTCCTCCCTCTGTCCACCTGCCCCCCTAGAGGCCCTCCGAGGGCAGGCCCCTCCCTCTCACCTCTGCATTCGTCCCTCTGGCCACACATGTGCATGCAGCCCGCTTTCATCTCCTTTGACACTGGATTCGAGCCGCGCTGGATTTCCTGAGACCTCCTTGACTTTTTTTTTTTTTTTAAGATTTTATTTATTTATTTGAGGGGAAGGGAAAAGCAGTGAGGGACGGGGTGTAGGGGAGGAGGAAGGAGAAGCAGGCTCCCCACTGAGCATGGAGCCTGGATGGACTCCATCCTAGGACATTGAGATCACGACCTGAGCTGAAACCAAGAGCTGGATGCTCAACGGACTGAGCCACCCAGGTGCCCCTTCTTACTTAATACTTCATCGCCCCCCGCCCCCCAGAACTTCCAGTCTTTATCCTCCTCCACTTACTCTGTTCTTGTGTGACATTGCCATCTTTAACCGACTAGATGGTTTAATTATCTGGTATGTGTTTTGGCTCATTATCTGCCCTCCCGTGCTGGAAAATAAGCTCCTCGAGGGCCGAGATATCTATCCTGTTTATTTGCTGATGTGCCCCAAGGGCCGAAAATACGTAGTTGGTGAGTAATAAATATCTGTTGAAGAAGGGAATGAACAAACCACTCTGAGGGGCGAGGCTGCCACCGGGAAGCTTTACGGTGAGGGACAGTAACACCAGCAAACCACCAGAGGGCGCCAGCTTCCTAAATTTGCACTGTGCGGTCACTGCAGGCGGAGACCTGGACCCCCACCTAGACTTCCCCCATCCAGGTGGACCCCAATCGGGACGCCTGGGAGGTTCAATGGTTGAGCGTCTGCCTTCCGCTCAGGGCGTGATCCTGGGGTCCTGGAATCGAGTCCCACATCGGGTTCCCCGCAGGGAGCCTGCTTCTCCCTCTGCCTGTATCTCTGCCTCTCTCTGTGTGTCTCTCATGAATAAATAAATAAAATCCTTAAAAAAAAAAGGTAGATTCCAATCTATCTCAGATTCCTGTCCTCCTTCCTTCATTCTCTTTCATGCAAGACTCCTCATCATAAAATAATAATAATAATAATAATAATAATGGTCATTGGAGATGTTCTTGCTCAATCCCTTCCTCCTCCCTCCTTGCCCAGGTCCTGGACCGGGAGGGCCAAATGGATAACCCATGTACCAGCTGGCTGGCGGATGCCTACTGGGACAACATCACAGAACTGGACAAACTGACCAACTTCCACGGACTCATGAACTCCTTTGAGCAGTATCCCCGGGATTGGCACCTGTGGTACACCAATGCCACCCCGGAGAAGGCCATGCTGCCAGGTGCTCTCTCCCGCCTTCTGTGCGCCCCTCTCTGCCGCGGCCCTGCCTGCGCTTCCTGGTGGAGCATCCCTGGCAGGGGCCCCTTGGGTTAGACTCCTGCACCCCCACACCCCCAGGGGGCTCAGTCCCTGCGGCTGCTCCCCTCATCCCCAGGTGAGTGGGAGAACGCCTGCAACGAGATGCAGCGGATGCTGATCGTCCGCTCCCTGCGCCAGGACCGCGTGGCCTTCTGCGTTACGTCTTTCATCGTGTCCAACCTGGGCTCCCGCTTCATCGAGCCGCCTGTGCTGAACATGAAGCTGGTCAGTGGCTTGGGTTCCCAGGCCACCCCGCCCTGGCTCCTTCTGTCCCTCCACCCTCACGCTTCTCTGCTCTCTCTCTCTCTCTCTCTCTCTCTCTCTCTCTCTCTCTCTCTCTCTCTCGGTTCCTGCCTGAGGCCACATCCTGTGATCCCGGCAGGTGATGGAGGATTCAACTCCACGAACCCCACTGGTATTCATCCTGTCCCCTGGTGTGGACCCCACCAGTGCCTTGCTCCAGCTGGCAGAGCACAAGGGCATGGCCCAGCGCTTCCACGCCCTGTCCCTGGGCCAGGGCCAGGCCCCCATCGCGGCACGGCTCCTCCGAGAGGGTGTCATTCAGGGTCAGTAGCCACCTGGCTCCTCTGCCCCCAGCCTTGGCACTGGTCCTGCTCCCCAGAGCCTCTGAGCTCAGTCCAGGACTCTGACTGTGGCCCCCACTTCCCCAGGAGGCCTGGGAAAGGCAGACCCAAGAGTGTGGACCCCTTCCCCGCCAAGCACACACCATCAGGTGCAAAGCATGGGACAGATGGGGCTTGGGGAACGGTTCCCACTGACTCCGGCATCTCCTTGCAGGACACTGGGTGTTCCTAGCCAACTGCCACCTGTCCCTGTCTTGGATGCCGAATCTGGACAAACTGGTGGAACAGCTGCAGGTGGAAGATCCCCACCCTTCCTTCCGCCTTTGGCTCAGCTCCAGCCCCCACCCAGACTTCCCAATCTCCATCTTGCAGGCCAGCATCAAGATGACCACAGAACCACCAAAGGTACCGTGACGGTAGATAGCCAGAGCCGACCGTGCCATCTGGCACCACGCTCTTCCTGCTAGCGTCACGGGGAGTCCCAGCCTTAACCACGGCTTTTTGCTTCTCCTGCTCTCAAAAAATTCTACCCTAGTTCTTCCCTCCATGTGCCAAACCCCTAGAACGTAACAGTAATCCCTAAACATTTCTTGAGCGTTATTTCACGCCAGGCGTTGTTTATTTATTAGTTCATTTAAAATGCACACACCCTATTATCAGGCAAGTCCTGCTACCCCCACTTTAGAGAGAGGAAGCTGAGGCATGGAAGAGTATGGGGCGCCTGGGTGGCTCAGTGGTTGAGTGTCTGCCCTTGGCTCAGGGCGTGACCCTGGGGTCCTGGGATCAAGTCCTGCATCGGGCTCCCCGCAGGGAGCCTGCATCTCCCTCTGCCTGTGTCTCTGTCTCTCTGTCTGTGTCTCTCGTGAATAAGTAAAATCTTAAAAAGAAGAAGGAGAAGAAGAAGAAGGAGAAGGAGGAGGAGGAGGAGGAGGAGAAGGAGAAGAAGAAGAATAGTAGTAAATAACTAGTGGATAGAACTTTTCTGCCTCCCAGCATTTCTTTTCATCTCTCCCTGAGGTCTGGGCTGGGCCCCAGCCTCCCTGCTTCCTTCCGCAAGCTCTGTTGGAAGCTTCTCTCCAGAATGACAAAGTCACCATTAAATGCAACCACGCTGATCCTCTAAGATCCCACAGCCCACAACCATATTGATGCTGGCCTTTACCTCTGCGTATACTGCCTTACCAGCTTTTCATCACTTTCAGCCAAGATCAAACCCTGTCCTTACACGGCCTGTGTGTGTCCCCCTCCCCCACCCCACCCCCATAGGGGGCCTCCTGGCATCACCCACTGCCACGGGGTCCCCTTGGCTCTGTTTGCTGCACCTCCACAGTTCATTCTTAAAATGTCTTGTCCCTCTTCCTCTAGACTCTGAACTCCCCCAGCCCAAGGCTTCTGGAAGCACCTTCTGCAGCCCCCCTTAATCCTCCCCACCCCCTCCTGGGCCCATTACCAGTTCCTTGAGAAGCCCCTGCCCTGCACGTTTAGGCCGTCACCCCAGGGATCCCTGCTCATAAAACCATTTCCCCGCTCCCACTGTTCCTGCAGCCCCCGCTGCCCGGTCATTTTACCCGCAATGGATCGCAAGGTTCAGATAGACTCCTGTCTTCTCGAGACTGGAAGCTCCTCGAGGGCAGAGGCCATGTCTTTCTAAACTTTTTCCCCTCTCAATGTTTTGCTCATCTCCTGACTAGCGCCAGGGCTTGGATGTAGTAGGAGCTCAACAAATAAGTATCATCTGAACATGTGTCATTCATTACTT
This sequence comes from Nyctereutes procyonoides, assembly GCF_905146905.1. Classification (NCBI taxonomy): domain Eukaryota; kingdom Metazoa; phylum Chordata; class Mammalia; order Carnivora; family Canidae; genus Nyctereutes; species Nyctereutes procyonoides. Next base: position 56,925,966 of record NW_026575140.1, on the reverse strand, counting down.
CAATCCTTGGCTGCCCGTGGGCGTTGACACAGCTGCTGGTCTCTCCCCTGGTTTCTGTGACCTGTGCTCTTCCAGCTTTGGGTTCTCCCTCCACTTCCTGCCTGGTCACTTACCACATCCGTGTCTCCTTGTCCCTTGTCCTCCTGTGGTCTTAGCTCCACACTTGCTCCTTGGCCCCCAGCTCGGCCCATGCTACATTTCCTCCTTTGGTGGAGAAATTGTCCTCTCCCTCACTTCAACTCCAGTCCTTATCTCCGGCCTCAGTAACCACACTCAGTCCCAGGCCTGGATTCCACATGGCTTCCAGGCAGCCAGCCCCGGAAATCCCACACTCACAAAACAAATTGCCAGGCCCCGCCACCAGAGAGTGCCTCTTTGTCATATTTTTTCGTGGCACCCCTGATTTTTTAAAATTTTTTATTTTTTGAGAGAGGGAGTGATCAAGCAAAGGGAGGGGGGCAGAGGGAAAGAGAGAATCTTAAGCAGTGTCCATGCTCAGTGTGGAGTCGGATGTGGGGCTCGATGTCATGACCCCAAGACCAGGACTTGAGCGGTAATCCAAGAGCCAGATGCTTTGCTGACTGAGACACCCAGGCACCCCGATGATGTTTAACTTAAATCTATTATATATTCTAATTTTCTTAAGTGACCCAATCTTGTCCTCTATACGGTTCCTCCCTCGCCCCCCGACACAGGATCCACTCTAGATCAGATATTGCAATTTTGTTGTCCTGTGAAGGAGGCCAGTTTTTGCATCTAGACATACAAACCAACCCCAATAGTCAAGGGGACGGTGATTCATCCAAGTTTTACTTCAAATAAGGTCCGCATAACCGAAGCCTCCAGGTGCCGGTCAGGATCTGGTTCTGGAGTGTATTCTTGAGTCACCGCCTGCTGTCTGGTCTTTTCCTTTTAACTAAATATTAGGCAGATACAAAAGAATAGAAAACATATGCAAGGGGTGAAGGATCCTAATTCCACACACACCCGCCTGCCCGTCTTGCCATGACTGTCCCTCCCGTCGCCCTCCCTCTGCTCTGGAACACAGCCACTCTCCTTGAGGTGTCTGGCTGGAGGGACTGCACCAGCTGCACACACACAGCAGCGTGCTCTTCTCATTCAGCGCTCTGGGCTCACGTTCCACGGTTCCTTGTTTTGCTCCACATTCTTTTTTTTTTTTTTTTTAAGATTTATTTATTTGTTCATGATAGAAAGAGAGAGAGAGAGAGAGAGAGAGAGAGAGAGAGAGGCAGAGACACAGGCAGAGGGAGAAGCAGGCTCCATGCCAGGAGCCCGACGCGGGACTTGATCCCGGGACTCGATCCCGGGACTCCAGGATCGTACCCTGGGCCAAAGGCAGGCACTAAACCGCTGAGCCACCCAGGGATCCCCTTGCTCCACATCCTAATCCTTCTGTCAGTTTTGTGTTTTGTGGGTTGTCTTTTTTCTTTGTCATTTATTTATTTGTTTATTTATTTAGGTGAATAGAGGTCCTTAATTTTTAGGAGGTGGGCGGAATTCACCTTATTTCTTCTTTGTGGTTTGTCCTCCTAGGTCTTGTTCAAGAAATCTTTGCTTACTCCACAGTGGTAAAATCGCTCTCCTATACTTTGTCTTCAAAAGCATTTTATAGGGACCCCTGGATGGCCCAGTGGTTGAGCATCTGCCGTGGGATCAGGGCGTGATCCCAGGGTCCTGGTATCAAGTCCCACATCGGGCTCCCCACAGGGAGCCTGCTTCTCCCTCTGCCTGTGTCTCTGCCTCTCTCTGTCTCTCATGAACGAATAAACAAAATCTTAAAAGAGCATTTTATAACTTGACTTCCCTATTTCAGTGTTTTAATCACTTGAAGTTGATTCTTGTAAGTGTGGAATGAGTAGGGAGGGGTCTAATTTGGGTTTTTCCCCCACAGAGATAACCAGTTCTCCCAGGACCATCATTGAATGGCCCACGATTACCCTTTGGACCTGCTGTGTCTGCTAAGCCTTAAATCATGTTTATATACACAGGGTTTCTGAGCTCTTTATCCTGTGCATTGGTCAGGTTGTTAGCATTGGGGTCTATATGCACGGTCTCAATTGCTATGTAGCTCTACAATAATCCTTGATGGCTGGTAAGGCAAGTCTCTATACCATATTCCTTGTTGGGCTATTCATGGCCCTTTATTCCCCAATGTAAATGTTGGAATTAGCTTGTTAAGTTCTACTCAAAAAAATCCTATTGGTCAGTTTGGAGGAAAACATCTTTCTTATCGAGCCTTCCCTTCCATGATTATAGTATGTCTCCACATGTGATCTTTCTTTCAACAAAGTTTTGTCATTTTCTCTATAAGGATTTGTACATTTTTTTAAAAATTTTTATTCTTTTTTAAAAAAGATTTTATTTATTTATGAGAGACACACACAGAGAGAGGCAGAGACATAGGCAGAGGGAGAAGCAGGCTCCCTGTGGGGAACCTGATGTGGGACTCGATCCCAGGACCCTGGGATCATGACCTGAGCCAAAGGCAGACACTCAACCACTGAGCCACCCAGGTGCTCTAAGATTTGTACATTTTTATTTATTCCTAGAAACTCTATATATTTTGAGGTTATAAATGGAAGGTTTCTTACTCCAATGTTTTCAACACTCCATTACATCCATTATGGATGCGTCCTCGTAAAAGCACTGTTTCAACATATCATTGAGCTACTCAAGATAGAAAGTGGCCCCGTGACTTGATTCCTGGTGAATCAAGTCCAGATGGCGCCATCTGTTCATGCCCCTTCTGACCCCACCCGTGTCCTTGCACTTGACTTCATTTACACTCATCTTCTCACTTCTTCTCCCCTTTATCCCTTCCACCCTTTCCATCTCCAGGATACCAATGCCCTCCCCTCAGCCTCCTCATGTCCTTCCTATTGGTAAATCCACCTTGACCCACAAGGGCATTCACAAAGCCTGAAAAATCCATCACACAGACAGTCCCTCCTTGATGACATACTATGGCCCCTTAATCTACGCTGAACCTTAGCACATGGCAGTGTACATTTTTGTCATTGATAGTTGCATGTCTCTGTCTTCATCTTCCTTTGTATTTCTGGGTACCTACCCACTATGGAGAACAATGTGGCTGAGAACATCAAAACTGAGGGAGACAAGTGCCTGCATGCAAATTAAAGAAAGGCAGTCACCCCATCCTGTGAATCAGTGCACATCCTGGCATGCAGATCAAGGGCTGAATTTCAGCCCTCACTCTCCCGTTCAGCCAGCGCCCTTGTGCAGTGAGCAACCTCCACAACTGTACAATGTGGTGCTAGGGGCAGGGCTGAGCATTATGCACATCACCCCACCTCTGTTCTGCATTGTCCACAGGGCCTGAAGGCCAACATGACACGTCTCTACCAGCTGATGACGGAACCACAGTTTTCCCATTGCTCCAAACCTGCCAAGTATAAGAAGCTGCTGTTTGCACTCTGCTTCTTCCATTCTGTGCTGCTGGAACGCAAAAAGTTCCTGCAGCTTGGCTGGAATATTATCTATGGCTTCAATGACTCTGATTTTGAGGTTTGTACTAACAGGGGTCTGTCCCCCCAGCCCTCTGTCCTTCCACCTCCTGCCCTGGGCCCCCCTGTGGGAAGAGCCACAGACAGAGAGCCTGCATGAAAAGCCTGTGTTGGGAGAGTTCCTGCCATAACTGTGTGCGTGTGGGGGGGGGGCACACACAGGTGTCCGAGAACTTGCTGAGTCTATACCTGGATGAGTATGAGGAGACACCATGGGACGCACTCAAGTATCTCATTGCCGGTGTCAACTACGGTGGGCACGTCACGGATGACTGGGACCGGCGTCTGCTCACGACCTACATCAACGACTATTTCTGTGACCAGGCTCTGTCAACCCCCTCTTACCGGTGAGGGGAGGTGGCACTGAACTCGGGGCCAGAGGCCACCGACAGACCAGGTGGCAGGACTGGGTGGGGGGGGGCAGATGTGTTTGTGGGGAGGAGAGGCCAGGAGACGGAGGAGAGGCAGATATGCGGGAGCAGGGTAATGGGGACCTGCACAGTGACCAGGGTCTCAGCCTGGCACTGAAGCCCCCAAGGCCCACCGCATGGTGATAATTATGCTGTGGGCCACCAGGTTGTCGGTGCTGGAGGCTTATGTCATCCCCAAAGATGGGAGTCTGGCCTCTTACAAAGAGTACATCAGCATGTTGCCTGGCATGGATCCCCCCGAGGCCTTTGGCCAGCACCCCAATGCCGATGTAGCCTCCCAGATCACCGAGGCCCGAACTCTGTTTGAGACTCTGCTGTCCCTGCAACCCCAGATTACACCCACCAGGGTAGGGGGCCAGAGCCGGGAAGAGAAGGTATGAGCAGGTCCACTCGTAGTGGGGAGGCCAGCAAGGAGGCAGAGAGGCCTCTGCTCACAGCTCCCGCCGCACCAGGTCCTCGAGTTGGCCACTGATGTGAAACAGAAGATCCCTGAAATGATCGACTATGAGGGGACCCGGAAACTGCTGGCCATGGATCCCTCCCCTCTCAACGTGGTCCTCCTGCAGGAGATCCAGAGATACAACAAGCTCCTGGAGACCATCCTGTAAGATGGAGAGGGGCTCTGCGGCTTGCAGGGAGGGGCGAGTGAAAGGGATCCCCGCCAATGCCCTCCCCACCCCCCACCATGGCTCTGCCAGGTCCATCCCATCTCTAAGCCCCCACCCTATCCTGCCCAGGTCCTCACTGACAGACCTGGAAAAAGGCATCCAGGGCCTCATCGTCATGTCTACGAGCCTGGAAGAGATTTTCAACTGCATCTTCGATGCCCATGTCCCTCCACTCTGGGGAAAGGCAAGATCACTGGCTCTTGACCCCCTGTGCCCTCAGTCTCTGGGTCCCGGGAGGCATATGGCAGGATGCAGGGAGCCTGGGGTCTGGAGCCAGATAGATTCAAGGTGGAAATCTGGCTCTGCTCTTCCCAGACTGGCTTTGCACCTATTAACCTAGGAACTTAGCGCAAGTTCCTAACCTCCCCAAGGACGGTTCCAGGATTCTTAGTACTGTGTGTGACTGTTAGTAGGTGCTTTGTTAACAGGAACGGGTTAGTCTTATTGTTGCTCTCATTGTGAAATGGTTGTTGTTTTATGCTTCCCGCCCAGGAGCTGGCTTTTGGAGAGCTTTGCCCAACTGTAACTGGGGAATGGGCTGATAACCCCGTATTCTTCTCATATCTGCTCCAAGTGCTCAAAAATCAAGATTTCGATGCATGAGAAAATAAGTGCAAAAACACACACTTGCCTCCTCCTCCAGGCATATCCCTCACAAAAGCCCCTGGCTTCATGGACTCGGGACCTGGCCATGCGTGTGGAACAGTTTGAGCTGTGGGCCAGCCGTGCCCGGCCTCCTGTCATCTTCTGGCTGTCTGGCTTCACCTTCCCCACCGGCTTCCTCACTGCTGTGCTGCAGTCCTCAGCTCGCCAGAACAATGTGAGCAGTGTGGCAAGTGTGATGCAGGGTGGCTGCTGGGGACATGGACTTGCTCTCCTCCTGAGGGGTTCTCCCTTATGCTCACCTTTAACCCCCAGATTCCAGTGGACAACCTCTCTTGGGAGTTTATTGTTTCCACGGTGGATGACAGCAACCTCGTGTACCCACCCAAGGTGGGAGCCAGATGAGCTTAGGGCTCTGAGCAAAGGCAGCTCTGGCGGGTGCTGGGAGCACAGGTGAAAAACAACTGGTTAAGAAGGGAGAAGAGGGGCCTCTGCGGGGCTCAGTTGGTGAAGTATCTGCCTTCAGCTCAGGTCGTGATCCTAGGGCCCTGGGATCCAGCCCTGCCTTGGGTTCCCTGCTCAGCAGGGAGCCTGCTTCTCCTGCTTGCTATTCCCCCTGGTTGTGTGTTTTATCTGTCAAAAATCTTTTTTTTAAGATTTTATTTATTTATTCATGAGAGACACACACTCAGAGAGAGAGAGAGAGAGAGAGAGAGAGAGAGAGGCAGAGACACAGGCAGAGGGAGAAGCAGGCTCCATGCAGGGAGCCCCATGTGGGACTCCATCCCAGGTCTCCAGGATCACGCCCTGGGTGGAAGGCAGCGCTAAACCACTGAGCCACCAGGGCTGCCCTATCAAAGAAAATTTAAAAAAAAAAAAGAGAGAGAGAAAAGAGAAATCAGGGGTGCTGGCAAGTGAAGATGTGGACTTCTCTCCCCCAACCTGCCCCCATGTCTTCCCAGGATGGTGTCTGGGTCCGTGGCCTGTACCTGGAGGGTGCCGGCTGGGATAGGAAGAACTCCTGCTTGGTGGAGGCAGAGCCCATGCAGCTTGTCTGCCTCATGCCCACGATCCACTTCAGGCCTACAGAAAGTCGAAAGAAGAGCGCCAAGGGTGGGATAGCTCCCTGGGACCTGCCTTCCCATCCTTAGTTTGGGTCCTAGTCCACCCTTGCCCCCCCTCCTGCCTGCTCTCCCAGAGGCTCTAGGGCTCTCACCCCCCTCCCGGTCTTTCCTCAGGCATGTACTCCTGTCCGTGCTACTACTACCCCAACCGGGCCGGCAGCTCCGAGAGAGCCTCCTTTGTCATCGGCATTGACCTTCGGTCTGGGACCATGCCCCCCGATCACTGGATCAAGAGGGGGACTGCTCTCCTCATGAGCCTGGACAACTGAGAGGGCCTCCTCTTCCTCCTCGCTAGAGGGAGGGTCGGGGACTCCAGGGACCAAGGCCGGACTTAACTGGGGGGTTGGCCGTGGCTGAATTTGTTGCCTAACAGCGACCGGTGGCCAGTCGTGCTAGCCGTGAAGGTGGTAGAACTGTATTGGAACTCAGAGCAGTAAAACACTCTCAACCAGACGCCCTAACCGAGCCTCTCAATTGGGGTGGGGGCTCGGGGAGGGAGGGAGTCCGGGCTTTGCAGAGGAAGGGAACTCCAGGGAACTGCTACAGGACCGGGAAAGGAGCTAGGGAAGTAGGCGGCCAAGAGATGGAGGGGGCGTGGCCCTGAACCCGCGGCTGGGCGGTGGGACCTAAATCGGGGTGTGGCTAAATTTCGGGGCTGGACCTGAGAGGGCGGGGCGGGGCTTACTTTGGAAAGGCGCGTGATCCGAATAGGGATTGTCAGGCAGGGATGGGGCCGGCCCAGCACGTTGCGCCGCACCGCCCGCACCTCGCACCCCGCACTCTACCCCGCACCTGCGCGGAGGCGAGTGGGACAGGCAGGGGGCGGGGCCCGGGAGAGGGACTCGGGCGCGAGGAGGGGCGGGACCACGAGGAGGGGGCGGGGCTGGGGCGCAGGGGGGGCGGTGTTTGTGTTGGAAAATCCAACTGCGCCACGGGGCGGAGCGGCCCCCCCGGCCCTGGCCTGGGAGAGGGGGGGCCCGCTCGACCCCCTGGGAGACCTCAGGGAGCATGAGCACCTGGGACACCCCAGAACCAGGTAACGGGGGGCTGCGGGGGCGTCTGGAGAGAAGCCCATCTCCGCGCAGGGGGGCGGGACGCCTGAGTCTCAGGACCCGTAGAGCTGGGGATGGAAGGTCGGGTCTCAGCAAAGGACCTGGCGAGATGACCGGGGCGCAGGATGCCAGGATTCCCTAGAGGGGGGCGGGGCGCGGTGGGGGAAGAGCTGGGAGGCGGAACCCTTGGGTTCGAGTGTCCAGAGGGGCTTGCTAGGGCTCCGGGTCCCCCCTGGCTGGGATTCCCCTCCCCGACACTGGGGCGTGGCGCGGCGGCCCCTAACGGAAGGGCCGGAGGGAAGGTCAGAGTCTGCAGCTGGGGCAGTGCGACGGCTCCCCGGGGGTTGGGTGGGGCTCCGGGCCCGGGGCTCCCTCGGTGTCCCCCAGTTCTCCGCACCGTGAGGTGTGTGTGTGGCCTTGGCCTTGCCCCTCGCGCCGGCAGCCAGCCTCCGCGCGGCACACCCGCCTCCGAGCAGTCCGCCGGCCCTCGCCAGCCGCTCCATTCCCGGTCCGACCCCACTTGGCCGCTCCTCGCCCGGCCCCGGGCCCAGCGCCGTACGGACCTTCGCCGCGCAGCCACGAGATGGCGAGGGCGAGCCGCGCGGCCCGAGCCGCGGGAGCCAGGTGGGCGCGGTGGCCCGGAGAGCGGCAGCAGCCCCCGCCCGGCCCGAGGGACAGGTGGGCCGAGGTGCGCCGCTGACTTCCTGTCATCTTGGCCCCTCACAGGAAATTGTGGGCGGGAGGGCGAAGGGCGAAGGATGGGGAGGGGGCTGGGACTCAGTCTCCGCCTGCTCGGGCCCGGGTAAATAGCGGGGAGGGGGGCACGCGGCTAGGTTACTAAGCAACGCGCATTCGCTTCCAGTCCGCCGCAGCTGGTAGCAGTGACCTGGGGACCTGGGGGGGGGGGGGCGACCGCTTCTCGGGAGCTGGAGAGCCGGGGAAAGACGGAGGGAGGCCGCGGGCCGGGCTGTGGCAGTGGAGGCGCGGCGGTCGTCGGAGGGAGGCGGGCCCCAGGCGCGGCCGCGAGCGGCGCTCCGCCGCCCTCCAAGGGGTTGCTTGCCTTGTTGCCGGAGTAACCGGAGAGCCGGGCTCCGGAGCAGGATTCCCGAACTCTCGCGTCCGGCCAATCCGCTCCGGCGGACGTCCCTGACATCAGGGCCCCGGCAGCCAATACGGAGGGGGCCTCATAGAGCGACTGGAAAGGGGGGGGAGTGGCGGAGGGAGGGGGGGAGCTGCTCGGGACCCGCACGTGCACTCCCACACGCTCGCGCCCACCCCCCCTCCCTCCGCCGCACGCGCCCGGGTGCTCCCCTGCGCCTGCGCGGCGAGTCGGCGCACGCTGTTCACTGACCTCCCCCCAACCCGGTTTCAGGCTGTGTTGTTTGCAAACTAGTCCGGGGCCGCGCTCCTCGGGCCCTGGGGACCCAGACGTCTGGACGCGCCCGTCCTCGCTCGCTAGGTCTCGAACCGTTTGTACCCGGCCCGGCGTGGGAGGGGCCGGCTACCTGTTTCCCACCGCACCCTAGCTGGCGCCCCACTCTCCCAGGTGGGCTGGGCGGAGCTGTGGTTTCCGGCCCCTTCTGCTCCGCCGCCGCCTTTCCCGGGCTTGGGCTCCAGTTGCCTCCTCAGGAGGAGCGGACCGGGTATCGGCGCCCCTTCCCCGGCTGTTCGCACTCGGGCTCGGCGGCCGTGGGCGACGGGGAGGACGCTGCAGGGAAGCCCCGGGCGGCCCGGGTGACTCCCGCCGGGCCTGCCGCCCCTCATCCGCGCGGCTTCCTCCTTGGTGCACCCCGAAATCCTCCCACCCCTAACGTTCCTTCCGCGCTTGCTCTCGCGCTCTGCGAGCTCCCGGGGCTCCCCTCGGGCCGCGCGCCCTGCTCTCCGCGCGTCCTTCCCGGCTTCTCCCGGTTATATAACTCTTCCTCTCGCCGTGTCCTGGTTTCAACTCCACAGACTCCGCCCTGGAACGGCGCGGGGAGGGGCAGGAGAGTTGGGGACCCAGACGGGTTCCGGCGGGCTGCCGGCCGGGCCCCAGGGGAGCCCGCCGATGGGAGACGGAGCCCCGCGGGACCCGGCGCCCCGCCCCCGACCCGAGACCCGGCCCGGGAGAGAGAAGGCACAGTATCTGCGAGAGGCGTGTCGGGACTCCGTCAGAAATGTGGGTTGGGAGGTCAGGGGCTGGAGGCGGGGAGGAGGAGCGGAGAAGCCCGAGCCCCGGAACTGGAGCCGTGCTGGGGGTACGAGAGATAAAGGCAAGCCGCCCGGGTTCCTGCCCTCCCCTCCTTTTTGGGTTCCCAGAATTCCTAAGGCTGTTTCCCAGGAAGCTTAGCCAAAGGCCCCTTTCCGTCCCTAGGGGTCAAAGGTCTGTGTTAGAGGTGGCCTGGGATGATGTCACCAATGCACGTGCCCTGGGACTGATGCCAGGCCGGAGGCCGCCTCCCCTGCCCACTCGCCCCCACCCCTGCCCCGAGTCCAGTTCCAACCCCGTGCCATCTTTTCCCCCTCTCCCTTCCCTTGGCCTCAGCGGCCTGCAGGTGGGAAACCCTGGCCTGGAGTTTTGGGAGGGGGAGGGGCACGGGTGTGGTGTGGCCCTGAGACTTTGCCCCTTGGCTGGCTCCGGGAACCCCGGGTCACTTTTCCTCTCTTTGGTACGGAGAGCGTTCCTTGCCAGCCCCCTGCTTTCCTTGAAAGAGCCTCCGGGCGTCTTTCTAATTTCCCACCTGCTGCCTTGCTGAGGGTCCTATTGCCCCCTCCTCATTCCGAGTTGAAGTGGGAGTGGTTGCAAGGTAGCTACTCCCGGGAGAAGAGTGTGTGCGCAATGGGGGTTCGCTGGACGGCAGCTCCTCTCTGACCTTAATCACTGACACCCCAACCGTGGAGGAAAGAGTCAGGAAACAGTATTAGACCAAAAAGTCCTCCTGAGGGAGTAAGATTCGGCTCATAGCTGCCAAGTGCCCTTCCCTATTAAGTCTTGGGGTTTGGTTATGATATTGGCAAAATTTCGTTTTTCTTTTCAGGTACCTTAGAGCTTGGGCTGTCAGATCAGATCCAGATTCCTTTCCCAGCTCTGCCACTTAGTGACTGTAGGGACTTGGAAAGGTCACCACCTCCCAGGGCCTCGTATTCTTAATCTGGAAAATTTAAATATCAATACATACCTTCTAGGCGATGGGGTGGTGGTGAGATAATTTATGCAGAGTATTTAGCACAGTGCCTGGCACAAAATAAATCCTGAACGGATGCTTGTTATGGAATGCTCATTCTTGTTAAATGGTGGTAGTTATTCTTTTTATGGTTATAGTTGTTAGGCCGGCTTCGGCCTGGCTGGGACCTCAGGAGTTCGTTAGGGAGGAGTGGAGAGTTGGTGTTAATTTGGCGGGTGGGAGGGAGGGAGCTAGGGATTAGCGTCCACTGCTTTGTGCACTTTATTTGATGAAAGCTTTAGTCAGATTTGTATTGCTTTCTTTAGGAGTACTATTTTTTTCCCTCTCTTGGAGAAGAAACAGCTCACATTATTCCTCTGGCCGTGAAAATAAAATAATTGTATTGTGGCTCTTGATTTTTAAGCAAGACCCCATCCCCCCCCATGTTGTTCTCTGGAGCCTTTCAATTTGGCAGAGGGACTCCACAGTTTTCTTTGCGGGGCCGGGGCTTGGCTGAGGGGTGTGTAAAAGGTTGGGTGGGTGGGTGGAGAGAGCAGAGTGCTGGGGGCTGGAGGGGGGGGGCGGGTGGTTAAAGGAAGAGACCGGAAGGGAGGAGGAGGGAGCCTGCTGGTGGGGAGGGAGGGAGGGAGGGGAGGAGGAGGTGGAGGAGGAGGAGGAGGAGGAGGAGGAGGAGGAGGAGGAGGGAGGGGGTTGGGGAGAGCCTGCTACAGTTCTTTGTTTGACTCCGGGACTCAGGGACGGGGAGGAGGAGGGAGGGAGGCAGAGGCTGCAAGCGCCGGGGCAGGCCCAGGAGGCAGAGGAGGGACCGTCTCCCCGCCCCCCCAGCCCCCACTCCCCCCCCTGCTGCTCCCCCCCTCCCTACCCGGACTCCAGGGGCACCGCCGGGGGACAGACACCCAGCAGGTAACCCCGGCCTGGCTGGCCCTCCCTTCTCGGGTTTTCCTCCACACCTTCCCGGATGACCCCTTTCCCCGTTTTCGTCTGGCCTTGCCTCCTTGCCCTCCCTGTACCGTCTCCCCCACTTGGGCTTGTCGCCTGCTGGCTGCGCCGCCGTCTCGTGCAGCCACACAGCCTGTGCACCCCGGCTCTGCCCGCGGCACCTTTCGGGGCTCCGGCTGGCTTTGCTCTCCTTCCGACCTGTCCCCTGGGGCTCTGAGTAAGGAGGCAGTCCCTGTCCTTCCCTCCCCCCCAACTCTGGCCCCTTTTCTCCTTCTAGCAGTCTCCAGGGGTGGGGAGAGAACCGGAATTTGGGGGGCCCACTGGGGAAGGGGCTATGAGTGCGTGCGGGGTGGGGGTGGGGGCAGCTGGAGACCTGGCTGCCTCTCTGTGTCCCTTTAAATGGCCCTCACATTTCTGGGGACTCTTGGGGGGGAGGTGGCCAGCCGCCTGCCTGGGGGGGGCAGGGCCCTTGGTTTGTCCACACAATCTGGGGTGGTAATGATTTAAAGGGACAGCCTCGGTGTGGCCGCTGCCACCCGGTGCCGGCGGGAGGGGGAGCCGGCAGGCCGTGTCTGGGGAGGCAGGGCTGGTGAGCAGGGCATCTGAGGCTGAATCTGTTGTGGGGCCTGCCAGGTCTGGGATGGTGCTGCCGCTGGGACCTGCAAGGAGAGGTGACAGCTTGCGGGGGAGGGAGGGCACTCAGCCTGGGCCTTCTCCTGGGCCCCACCTTTGGGTTCTTGGACTCCTTGGCCAAGAGTCCTTGAGTCCGGACTGTGGAGTCTGTGGGCCATCAGGTGGGGACCTCTGGCACGTTTGCAGGTCAGAAGCCTGGCCTGGGCACATTGGCGCTGGCCCTTCAGCTTTCCCTTTTGTTGTTTGGCTCCATGCACAAGAAAGCCCCAGCCCCTCCCCCAGCTCCCCCTTCCCGTCCACATGCCCCCCCCCAACACACACACCCACCCCAGCTGTTGGACAGATGAATTACAGCCTCCGGCTTGGGGCCAGGGCTGGTGAGGGATTAAAGCTCTGGGGCTGGCCCTTTAAATGGCTGGTGGCCCCTCCCCCACTGTGTCCAGATACCCCATACACACCCGGTGACCCCCTTGGCTGCCCCTCATTCCTTCTTTGGTCTGCCCTAAGGGCCTGCCACTCCTCTCTCTCTAGGCTAGACCCTTCCCAGCTCCCCCTTCCCCTGCAACAGGACCACAAACACAAATGCTACAGACTACACACACACACACACAGACACACACACACACAGTTGTCCCACATTCTCAATGTCCCTGTCCAGAAGGTTCCAGCCTCAAGCTTCCTTCTCTAGCATGAGAACTTTGCCCACCTGGCATCCTTCGCCTGCCACTGACCACTGCCTGGCCCACGGGAGGGGCCCTGCGTGGGTCAGAAGTAGCACCTCCCTTGGGGCTGTGTCATCACCCCAGGCAGCTTGCAGCACATTGCATCATGGAGGCTGGGGGCTGGAGGCCTGAGTCCCTGGGGCAGGGGGAAGGATGCGGGCTGGAAGGCCAGGGAATGGAGGGACTAGATTGGGAACCCAAGTGTCTGGGACCCTGAGGGCAGACAGTGTGGCTAAAGAAGCAGCAACCATAGGTCTCTGAGGAGGGAGTTGGAGGTGAAAGGGCAAGAGTTAGGCCTGACCCTAGACGGACACCTGATTCTTGACCCTGGACTTCTGTTCAAAGGCCTAGCTTTTTGTCTGTGAGAGGAGGGGAGGGAGTGGGCCTCTGTCACCTTCTTGGGTCACAGAGAGGAAGGAGGTGATGGAGAAACAGGATATGGCCTTGAGGGGTGGGATGGAAGGGTGGCTTTCAGCAGAGGCCACTTCCAGACCCAGGCCCAGAGTCAGGGCCTCCTTCCGAGGGAGACTCCTCCTTGCTGGGCCCGTTCATCTAGTCTGGCCACCTGTGCTCCTCGCCAAGACCTGCCTGCACCCGCCTGGGGGAAGGGGAGGGGGCAGAGTCCGGAGGGTGGGGTTGACGGGTGTCTTGATAAGGTTAGGGAGGAGGCTGAGCAGAAGGCCGCTGAGGATCTGTAGGCCTGGGGCCAGGATAGAGGCTCCACTCAGATGCAGAGGTCAGGGGCAACTGGGGCTACTCTGGGACCAGGGGCTCCCAGCAGGAGGGTTCAGTCAGCAGAGAGATCATGGATTGGGTGTCTGCCATGGACTTACACAGATGCCACGGCATGCCCCCCCTTCCTGTCCAGGCTGCATCTGAAAGGGGAAGGCTGGAGGACCACTTTGGGGATGGCTTTTTCTGGTTGCCATGGAAACAGGTTCTCCCATCCCATCTGACCACCAGTGCCAGGTTTCTCCTCAATAAAAAAATAGGGAGCACAGGAAAATTCTTCAGTCTGGGAGACCCTACTTCTAACTGGCTTTTTTTCCCTTTTAGGTTCCCCCAGGCACCATGCCAGCCCCGTAGTACCACCCACCCCACCCACTGTGGTCTGCTGCACCCCACCGCTGGGGCACTGGTTCCAATGAGACAGGGCACATCAGATTCCATCTGGTAAGTCCTGCCCCTGAGCGACACCTCCCCCTACCAGCTCGGTCCAACTCTGAACCACATGCTTGAAGAGCAGTGGTATGATCTGTATCGTGCCCACTCCTCAGAATGGTCCAGTCCAACTCTGAGCATCGCCCCCACCATGTGATGCTTGAGTGGTTCAGTCTTCCTGGTTTATGGAGCTCCCCTCTGTTGCCTCTGAATGGTTCAGCCCCCGTACTTCACCAGCCTCTCCACTACCACCAAAAAATCATCTCCCCGTCACCCCCCCCCCAGTGCTACAACTCAATTGCTTATCTAATTGAATTGAGCCAGAGTTTGCAGGCAGCAAGATAGACGTTGAGCTGCCTTGGAGGGGGTTTTCTTGAGGCAGGGGTGCCCTGTAAGAGATGTTGAAGTCTGGTCTACGGATGGTGATTGGAAAGTGATGGGGAGAGGCACTGGAGGCCACTACCACCAGGGCCTGCTGTTGCCATGGCAATCGTGGAATTTCACCTTTCCTTCCAGAGTCCTTTCTGTACCATTCTGTCCCCACTGCACTACAGCATTTGCCCCCTGACACCCTCCATCTTCCATCTCCTCTGCTTGCCTCTGTTTCTGCTGGTCCTGTCTGAGGCTCTGGAGGACAGATCTTCCACCCCTCACTCTCTAGGAGAAAAGATGATACCTAAGCCAGGGACTTGAGTTCTCTGAGTGTGTGTCGCTTTTCTCCACTGCTCACTGAATTTTTGAGTGGGACTGTTTTCTTCTGTGTGTCTCTATTTGGCAAGATGGTTTGCACTTTGGGGTGCCTCAGTGGAATTGTGTTGAATGAATGTGTTAACTGAATGAGCTTTCTTGCCAAGAAAGGAATGGCTTCTGAGATCTGCTACACAGTCTCCTGCCCACACCTGCTCTAGAGGCCATGAGGCATTTGGGATGGTAGAGATGCCTGGGGTGGAACCCTGGGGTCAGGCTGGCCCAGGAGATAGCCTGTGAAGATAACACCGAGGGAGCCAGAATAGGACAGAGGCCTTCTAGAAGAGTGGAAAGCATGAGGCCCTGGTTAGAAGCCCAGCTCTTCCACTCTCTTGCAGAGTGAACTTGACCAAGTTACCTAATCTCTCTGAGCCTCGATTTCCTCCTCTGTAAAATGGGGTAAAAAAAAAAAAGTACCTCCTACTTTAGGTTTGGGGTGTTGGGGGGGTGGGTAATTTTAAAAATGTATGTAAAGTGCTTAACACAGTGCCAGGCATGTAATAAGTATTCACTAAATGCTAGCAATTATCATCATAATGGGAGCCGCAGGGAGCTGTGAGGATAAGCAAGGACCTTGAGGAATAGGACAGAACTTGATTGAAGGCAGACAGACGCCCAAATATTTGACTCAAACAGAAGGATCACTGATCCAGCAAGCCGGCAGGATTCAGGGGAGTGAGGCAGGGAGTCGGCAGGGTCAGCCGGCTCCAGTGTTTCCCAGACTCTGTTCTGGAGCATGAAGGCAAACACAGAAGGGCATGTGCAGAGACACACGTGATCACGCAAGTGATGCAGAGGCAGACCCAGACAAAAGACCGAGACAGGAGCCAGGCAGACACACAGACAGAGCCAGCCCCTCAGAGTCATGTAGACAGGCATAATGACAGGAGCGCGTCAGACACAGACACTGGAGGGGACCAGATGAGCAGATATGCAGGTGCACACAACCGACTTGTCAGACACACTGGGGAACACAGCGGTCCAGTCAGAGGCAGACACAAGGCTCGCAGTGACACCGAGCGGGCCGGGGCCGGCACTGTCACTACGCGGTGGGGGGCGGGGAGGGGCCGGCAGCGGGGGAAGGCTGGGGAAGGGAATCCCGAGCGGGCGGCCTGCCCGGGCGGCTGAGTCACAGCGGCGCCCCAGCCGGCGGCCCTCCCCTCCTCCGCCTTCCCCCCCACTCCGCTCCACCAGGTAAGAAGCGAGCGTGTAACCCCTCGCTTCCATCGGGCAGAATGCGGCCTGGCCGGGAGCGGGACGCGGCGGGACCCCGGACCGGCCCCACCTCGGCGCGTCTGCCTGCCTGCCTGCCTGCCTACGGCCTGCCGGGACGGCCGCGGCGGCGGGGTCCTGTCGGTGGCCGGCACGTGAGTCTGCGTGCGCACGTCTGGCCCCCGGCCCCGCGCCTCCCGAGCGCCGCGCGGAGGGGCTTCTCGAGCTCGAGCCGGGAGAGGGTTAAGTGGGTGTGATTGATGGAGTGTGGAGTGGGTGTCTCTCTCTCTTCTCTCCCTCTCTCTCTCCCTCCCTCTCTCTCTCTCTCTCTCTCTCTCTCTCTCTCTCTCTCTCTCTCCCCTCTCTCGGGTCTCCAGGGGAGGGGGTCGGTTAAAGTCCCCGAGTCCAGGGCCCGGATGGAAGGGGCGGAGCTGGGCTCGGCCGGGAGTGCCCGGATGGAGAGGGCGTGGCCTCGGCGGGAGAAGCGTTAACCCTTTCTGGGCGGCTGGTGCCCGGGACCGCGCGGGCCGGGCGGGAGAGGCCGGAATGGAAGGTCCGCCCCAGAAGTACCCCGTCCTCCCCAGCCTGGCCCTGGCCGCGTGCGTCTTTCTCCCTTCTGCCTTCGAGGAGTCTGTGGCTGTGTCTGTCTTTGTGCCTGCCCGTGGTCGTCCCCTCCCCTCGGTTAGTGCGGACGCAGGGAGTCGGGGAGGGCTATTCCTGCCCCCAAGCGAGAGTCGAGGTGAGAGTGGACCGCGAGCCACCGCCGGCGCCTGGGGAACAGGTGTGCGCGGGGCGTCGGGGCTGGCGGCGCGGCGGGGGGGGGGCCGTCGTGGGGAAGACGGGAGGGGAATTTCCGCGGGACCGGTGGTGAGCGGTGTGTGGGCTGAGTTGTGTCTGCCTCTGACTGTGTGTCTGTGTGTGTTCGAGGAGGCGGGGACTGAGTCAGTGGGAATAGGGGAAGGTTTTCTGGGTGACTCACGCTCTCCCCCCCCCCACCCCGAGCCTGAATCAGACCCCGAGGGAGGGCTTTGTGCGGGAGGCGGATGGGGCGCGGGGTGGGGTGGGGGGACAGTCAGGCGCCTGGGTCCCGGGTGGGGACAGGGATCGGAGGTTGTTGGCGAGAGTGCGTGTGTGTTTAGTGAACAGGAAGTTTTTGTTCTCCGGTGAGGGCTGCTGCATTCTAAGTGGACAAAGGTGGAGAGGGGCTGGAGGGACGGAGCTCCGCGCTTTAGGGAGAGCTGAGTCAGTTCCCCGTGGGAAAGGGGAAGTGGTGGAGGGGAAGTGTCATCATCGCACTGGGGGAAGCTGCATTTCCTGGCAACTGCCGGCGCCCTGGGCATCTCTTCGCAAGCGGGGACCTGTTCTTCCGATGCCCGGACTCCCAGTACCCCCCCCCGTCCCGTCCCTCCCGCCCCCCGGCTTCCCATGCGTGCCCCGGGACTTGGGTGCGGGAACCTGGTCGCGGCTCCCCTTGACCGCCGTTAAGCGCTCCACTCGCACCGCGGCTTGGGAACCGAGAGAAAGTCTTTGTGGTGACGAGAGAGAGTTGGGGGCAGAAACTCGACCAGAGCCGCGGAGGGGGGGTTTGCAGCGCCCAGGCGTGAGCCGGCCTCGGCGGGGAGGGACGCGCTGGGGCCGGTGGGTTCCAAGCGCTCGCACATCAACAGACGACCATGTCCGGCGGAGGGAGGCTGTTTTCCGCAGAAGCCCGCCTGCCCTTGCGGGCTGGGTGGAAATTTCCCCGCGGCGCACACTTCTCCGGGCGAGGGCGAACTTTCCAGCCGCCCCCAGCCCCGGGCCGCGCTCTCCCCCGGCTTCCTGCCCGGCGCTCGCTCCAGCTGGAGCGCTGGCCCCGCCCCCGCCGCTTTGTACTCTACGCTCGCCTCTCGCAGCTCTTTGTACTCTAGACTCTGAATGGACCGATCCCGGGAGCGGAGCCGGCTCCCTACCTGGGGGACGCCGGGTAGGCGCGGCGGAGGCGCGGGGACGGGGATCCTAGGCCCGCAGAGGTGACCGGGAAGAGCTGGGGCTGAAGGGAAGGTGCCCGCAAGGGGAGCACTGCGGGTCGTGGCGGCACCAACGGGAAGGGGCGGGGGGTGGGGGGAGGCGAAGGAGGAAGTGAAACGGGCTCTGGGTTCTTTAAGGGAGTGGGCGGTGAGAGTGGGACAGGGGTGATGTCACCGCCTGTCGGGCCCCGCCCTCCTCCCTCCCAAAGGACCCCCCCTTACACTTACACACGCCGCTTCCGCTGCGCAAGTAGCCACGTCACGGGCAACCCCCGAAATCCCCCCTCCCTTGGGGGGCGGGGGCCACGTGGGCCGTGGGGAACCGCGTGGCCCCGACGGGGAAGGGCATAGAGGATACGGGAGCCACGCGAGAGGGGCCACTCGGGACCGCGGTGCGCGACTTCTCAGAAGTTGGGGGGATTGAAGATTTCGGTTTGGGGGGCCGCTAGGTATTAAAGATGTAGAGAGGTGGGGGGAGTGGAGGAGCTGGGGGAATTAGGTGCGAGGCGGCGGGGGGCTTGGCTGTGGATGGGATGGGGTCAGGCGCCGGGGGTGGAGCTCTCAGCTCGCGGCGCGGGCGGGCCCGGGTACCGGAGAAGTCGCCGTGACCCGGCCAGCCCGAGCACTTAGTTACAGGGGCGCTCGAGGTGGGAGCGAGGCACTGCGCTAGGGGAGGTGAGGAAGGGGGAGCGACGCCTTAGTCCGCGCGGGGAGTCCGTGCCGGTCGTCGGTCTCACGGCGGCGGGGCGGGGGCCGCTGCGAGCGCTCCTGCCGGAACTACCGGTGGCTCCGTGGGTGCGTGGGACCCGTGGGTAGCGCCGTCCCCCAGGCCGGCCCAAGCGTGCGACCTGCCGCCGTCACCTACGGGGGTCCCAGGCTCCGGCGGCCCGAGCGGCAGGTCCGAGATGGAGACTCTAGCTGGGAGCCGCGGGGTCACTGCGGGGTCACCCCGGGCCGAGCCCGTCTGACCGGCTCCGCCACCCCTCCTCCCCCGGCCGGCCGCGGCCGGGCTAACCTGGCTCCCATTGGTCCCGGCCAGGCTGTTACTGAGGCGGAGACACGGGTGATGATTGGCTGTCTGGGGAGAGAGGAAGTCTTGTGATTGGCCGGATCTCAAGAGATCGCCGACGCCGTGAGAGGACGCTCCCACGGAGGCCGGGTAAGCCGCCACGGTGCTGGTGCTGCCGGTCCTCCCCGGGGCTCCCGACCGCGGGGCTGCGGGCTCCCGGCCCGCTCCCCTCCGCCGGCCGCCCGCCTTCCCTCCCGGACCGCTGGGGGCTCTGCCGGCGGCGGGTGTCCGTTCTTGGGGGAAGCCGGGGCGGGACCCGCGGTGCAGATGACCGCCGGCCAGCCCCTGGGCCTCAGGTGAGTGCTGGCCAGCTCCCCTCACTCCTCCTCCTCCCCTCTGTAGAGTTGTCTGTGAACGGCCCCGGTGGCCATCTGGGGGCAGTGGGCACTCCTGTCAGAGCGTCTGGAGCGGACCGTCGCCCCCGAGAGCTGGGGCAGGGGGCCGTGCCCGATCTCCAGGGCTCCTGGGGCCACTGCTGACCTGGTAAGGGAAAGACTGGGACCGGGTTGGCCGGGTGCATCCTGCTGGCTCAAGCTGTGTCCCCACTGACAGTGTCATCTCTTCTCCCTGGCTCAGGCTGGATGCATCGGGCAGTGGACCCTCCAGGGGCCCGCGCTGCACGGGAAGCCTTTGCCCTTGGGGGCTTGAGCTGTGCTGGGGCCTGGAGCTCCTGCCCGCCCCATCCCCCTCCTCGTAGCGCATGGCTGCCTGGAGGCAGGTGAGAACTTGGGGTCTGTCTCCAGGCACCCCTTTTCCCATCCCCTTGGCTCCTCAGTCCTTGTCATTCTCTGGGTTTTTGCCATTCCGCACAGCCCTTGGCTGCTTTCTTTTGGCCTCTCAGGCTCCTCCTTTCTAGGTAGGGACAGGACTACTTTATCTTGCTGTATGCTAACAGCCATTCTCTCTCTAGGTGCTCTGCCAGCATCGGGCAGCCCCCACTCTCTGCTCCCCTACCCCCTTCACATGGCAGTAGCTCTGGGCACCCCAACAAACCGTATTATGCTCCAGGGTGAGTAAGGAGTTAAAGGTGCTGGGGACAGGTGGTAAGTCTGGAGCCCTGGGAGGAGTTTCCCAAGCCTCACCAACCCCCACAACCCCTTCTGCTCTTTAGGACCCCCACCCCGAGACCCCTCCATGGGAAGCTGGAATCTCTGCATGGCTGCGTGCAGGCATTGCTCCGAGAGCCAGCTCAGCCAGGGCTGTGGGAGCAGCTTGGGCAGCTGTACGAGTCCGAGCACGATAGTGAGGAGGCCATTCGCTGCTACCACAGCGCCCTTCGATACGGAGGAAGCTTGGCTGAGTTGGGGCCCCGCATTGGGCGACTACAGCAGGTGGGATGAGGCAGGCCCCGGGGCAGCCTGAATTGTGCCTCTGCACCAGGACCCTCATCTTCGTTTTCTGCTTCTGCCCCCAGGCCCAGTTCTGGAACTTTCATGCTGGTTCCTGCCAGCACCGAGCCAAGGTCCTGCCCCCATTGGAGCAAGTGTGGAACTTGCTGCACCTCGAGGTGAGACTGGGGGCTGGACTGGGCTAGTGGGGAGGGCCCCGGGCTGGGGCTGCAGCTGTACCATTCTCTCTCTTGTTTGTCTCCAGCACAAGCGGAGCTATGGGGCCAAGCGAGGAGGCCCCCCAGTGAAGCGAGCTGCTGAACCCCCTGTGGTACAGCCCGTGCCTCCCGCAGCGCTCTCAGGCCCCTCGGGGGACGAGGGCCTCAGTCCTGGAGGCAAGCGCAGGAGAGGCTGCAGCTCAGAGCAGGTATGGTTGTGTGTGACCAGGCAGGCAGCCAGCATACAGGGCTGGGGTGCGGAGCAGGGGTTCTCACACTCCCTTTCCTTCTAGACTGGCCTTCCCCCAGGGCTGCCGTTGCCTCCACCACCACTGCCACCGCCGCCACCACCGCCACCGCCCCCCCCACCCCTGCCTGGCCTAGCCACTAGCCCTCCATTTCAGCTGACCAAGCCAGGGCTGTGGAGTACCCTACATGGAGACGTCTGGGGCCCTGACCGCAAGGGTTCAGTGCCCCCAGAGCGCCAGGTAAGCACCTACCTGTTTATTGTCCTTCATCTCTCCAGCGCGAGGTCCATGCCCTGCATTCCTCACCTGTGGTCCTCCTTCCTCTCCCGCAGGAGCAGCGGCACCCGCTGCCCCACCCATATCCATACCCAGTTCCGGCCTACACCACGCACCCCCCTGGCCACCGGCTGGTCCCGGCCGCACCCCCAGGCCCCGGCCCCCGCCCCCCAGGAGCAGAGAGCCATGGCTGCCCGCCTGCCACCCGTCCCCCCGGAAGTGACCTTAGAGAGAGCAGAGTTCAGAGGTCGCGGATGGACTCCAGCGTTTCACCAGCAGCAACCACCGCCTGCGTGCCTTACGCCCCTTCCCGGCCCCCTGGCCTCCCCGGCACCACCACCAGCAGCAGCAGTAGCAGCAGCAGCAGCAGCAGCAGCAGCAGCAACACCGGTCTCCGGGGCGCGGAGCCGAACCCAGGCATCGTGAGTGCCCGTGGCGGGTGGAGTGAGGCGCTGGGCCTCCAGGAACTCTTAAGGAGGTGGGGAGTAGCCAGAACAGCCCTCTGACTGGTGCTTCCCCCCATTCTCTGCCTGCAGCCCAGCGCTGACCATTACCAAACTCCCGCGCTGGACATCTCCTCCCACCAAGGCCGCCTGGGGCCCTCGGCGCACAGCAGTCGGAAACCGTTCCTGGCGGCTCCCGCTGCCACTCCTCACCTGTCCCTGCCACCTGGACCCCCGTCACCTCCTCCACCACCCTGTCCCCGCCTCCTACGCCCCCCACCACCTCCTGCCTGGCTGAAGGGCCCGGCCTGCCGGGCAGCCCGCGAGGATGGGGAGATCTTAGAGGAGCTCTTCTTTGGGGCTGAGGGACGCCCCCGCCCTCCCCCACCACCCCTCCCTCACCGCGAGGGCTTCTTGGGGCCTCCGGCTCCCCGCTTTTCTGTGGGCACTCAGGATTCTCACACCCCTCCCACCCCCCCAGCCACCAGCAGCAGCAGCAGCAACCATGGCAGCCACAGCAGCAGCCCTACGGGGCCTGTGTCCTTCCCTCCGCCTCCCTATCTGGCCAGAAGTTTGGACCCCCTTCCGCGGCCCCCCAGCCCCACACTGAGCCCCCAGGACCCACCTCTTGCACCCTTGACTCTTGCCCTGCCTCCAGCTCCTCCCTCCTCCTGCCACCAAAATACCTCAGGAAGCTTCAGGCACCCGGAGAGCCCTCGGCCCAGGGTCTCCTTCCCAAAGACCCCCGAGGTGGGGCCGGGGCCATCCCCAGGCCCACTGAATAAAGCCCCCCAGCCTGTGCCGCCCAGGGTTGGGGAGCTGCCTGCCCGAGGCCCACGGCTCTTCGATTTTCCCCCTACCCCGCTGGAGGACCAGTTTGAGGAGCCGGCTGAATTCAAGATCCTCCCTGACGGGCTGGCCAACATCATGAAGATGCTGGACGAATCCATTCGCAAGGAGGAGGAGCAGCAGCAACAGGAGGCAGGCGTGGGCCCCCCGCCCCCGCTGAAGGAGCCCTTTCCATCTCTGCAGCCTTCATTCCCCAGTGACACAACCCCAGCCACCACGGCAGCCCCGGCAGCCACCGCTACCACCACCACTGCCACCCAGGAAGAAGAGAAGAAGCCACCACCAGTCCTGCCACCGCCGCCGCCTCTTGCGAAGTTCCCACCGCCCCAGCCCCAGCCCCCACCGCCACCCCCGCTACCCCCAGCAGCCAGCCCAGCCAGCCTGCTCAAATCCTTGGCCTCCGTGCTGGAGGGACAGAAGTACTGTTACCGGGGGACCGGAGCAGCTGTTGCCACCCGGCCCGGGCCCTTGCCCACCACGCAGTATTCCCCCGGCCCCCCGTCAGGTGCTACCGCCCCGCCGCCTGCCTCGGCGGCCCCCAGCGCCCGGGGCTCCCCGCAGCCCTCTGCTTCCTCGTCATCTCAGTTCTCTACCTCAGGCGGGCCCTGGGCCCGGGAGCGCAGGGCGGGCGAAGAGCCAGCCCGAGGCCCCACAGCCCCTGCCCCACCGCCGCCGCCGCCCCCACCCCTGCCTCTGCCTCCTGCTCGATCTGAGTCTGAGGTGCTAGAAGAGATCAGTCGGGCTTGTGAGACCCTCGTGGAACGGGTGGGCCGGAGCACCGCAGACCTGGCCGGCCCGGTGGACATGGCAGGCCCGGTGGACAGTGTGACAGAGCGGCTGTTGCCTCCTGCCCAGGCCCGGGAGGAGGGTGGCGGGGCAGTGGCAGCAGCAGGACCTGGCAGTGGCAAGCGGCGGCAGAAGGAGCATCAGAAGGAGCACCAGAAGGAGCACCGGCGGCACCGGCGAGCCTGTAAGGACAGCACGGGTCGGCGGCCCCGAGAGGGCAGAGTGAAGACCAAGGCCAAGGCCCCCAAAGAAAAGAGCCGCCGGGTGCTGGGCAACCTGGACCTGCAGAGTGAGGAGATCCAGGGGCGTGAGAAGGCTCGGCCCGATCTCGGCGGGGCCTCCAAGGCCAAGCCACCCGCAGCCCCGGCCCCTCTGCCAGCTCCTGCACCTGCTGCCCAGCCCGCACCGCCCTCCGCTCCCACCCCCGGGAAGAAGGCCCGGGAGGAAGCGCCGGGGCCGCCCGGGGTCAGCCAGGCTGACATGCTGAAGCTGCGCTCGCTTAGTGAGGGGCCCCCCAAGGAGCTGAAGATCCGCCTCATCAAGGTGGAGAGCGGTGACAAGGAAACCTTTATTGCCTCTGAGGTGGAAGAGCGGAGGCTGCGCATGGCGGACCTTACCATCAGCCACTGCGCTGCCGACGTCGTGCGGGCCAGCAAGTAAGTCAGGGGCAGGCACCCAGGAGGCTCCCCCACCAGTCCCCACACCTGCCTTGTCGCCCTGGTATCCCTGCACTCCGTCTCTGTCCTCCCACAGGAACGCCAAGGTGAAAGGGAAGTTTCGAGAGTCCTACCTTTCCCCCGCCCAGTCTGTGAAACCCAAGATCAACACTGAGGAGAAGCTACCCCGGGAAAAACTCAACCCACCCACCCCCAGCATCTATGTACGTGTGCCTCTTGCACGCTCAGAACCACTGCTGCCACCGGGTTCTCAGCCAGGGCTGGGTGGGGGACCCTCAGGCCCTGAGCCTGAGACCCGGCTCTCACCCCTGTCCATCTCCTCACACCTCAGCTGGAGAGCAAACGGGACGCCTTCTCACCCGTGCTACTGCAGTTCTGTACGGACCCTCGAAATCCCATCACCGTGATCCGGGGCCTGGCGGGCTCCCTGCGGCTCAGTGAGTGGGGAGAGGACAGGAGGGTGTGGGGAAGAGGCCTCTGAGGGCTGCCCCTGTACTTGGGGACCCCTGCCAGGGCCTATCACGAGCTCTTGGTCACTATAGGCCATATCTGAAGAGTGCTCAGAGGGATGGGTCTGTGGGCCTCGGGCTTGTCTCCCAGCTGTTTGTCCCAGCTGTTTGCACTGGGGCTGGATCCCAGGACCTGGTTAGAGTCACTTTTGGTTTTCTTGGTTGATTATAGGAGAAGGGTACAGATGATACAGAACCCACAGGTTTGGGGTTTTCCCTTTTTCAATCCTTTTATTGTGCAAAACTTCAGACAGAGGTACATATACAGAAAGGGAAACCACATAGAAACAAAAATTCTGTTTTTTCTATCCCGGTAGCATCCTCTATCTCCACATACCCTCCTTTCTCCCCACTGAGTTATTTGAAACATATTCTAGGCTGTCACGTGACTAAATCTCTTGTGGGAGCCAATGATAACTTAAGGAAACCTGCATGCGTAGAGCGCTCTTGTGTGCACACCGACAATTCTGGTGGAGGGGCCCAGCAGCAGTGGGAGAAAGGGGGTTGCAGGTGACCCAGATGAAGGCCAGGTCCCCAGAGCCAAGCCTCCCAGCTGCCTGTGGGCCTGGGCTTGTGGCCCATGCTTCCTGGGCTGAGCCCGTCAGAGGCCCACCCCCCGCCCTCTGCCCCTGCCCCAACGCACTGCCTGGTCCTCCCTTGCAGACTTGGGCCTCTTCTCCACCAAGACGCTGGTGGAGGCAAGCGGTGAGCACACGGTGGAGGTGCGCACGCAGGTGCAGCAGCCCTCCGATGAGAACTGGGATCTGACGGGCACGCGGCAGATCTGGCCCTGCGAGAGCTCCCGTTCCCACACCACCATTGCCAAGTATGCGCAGTACCAGGCCTCATCCTTTCAGGAGTCCCTGCAGGTGAGGGGGGGGTGGAGGCAGGTGGTCCGGATCGTAGGCGGAGGGGTGGGGCACCCCCTGGATAGGCACTGACCCACTCCTGCCCCCCTCTCACACCCTCGCGGCCAAGCAGGAGGAGAAGGAGAGTGAGGATGAGGAATCTGAGGAGCCCGACAGCACCACAGGAACCCCTCCCAGGTGGGTCCGGTTAGGCCCTCCCCTCCCTGACTCCTTCCTTCCTTCCTTCCTTCCTTCCTTCCTTCCTTCCTCCCTCCCTCCCTCCCTCCCTTCCTTCCTTCCTTCCTTCCTTCCTTCCTTCCTTCCTTCCTTCTCCACCAACCCCTGCTCTCTCCCCCTGGCAGCAGCGCACCGGACCCGAAGAACCATCACATCATCAAGTTTGGCACCAACATCGACCTGTCTGATGCCAAGAGGTCGGTGAGGTCGGGCCTGTTGTGCTGCTGGGTGGGCAGAGTTGGGTGGGGGTCGCACCTCACTTCTGTTGCACCCTGAACCCCGCAGGTGGAAGCCCCAGCTGCAGGAGCTGCTCAAGCTGCCCGCTTTCATGCGGGTCACATCCACTGGCAACATGCTGAGCCACGTGGGCCACACCATCCTGGGCATGAACACCGTGCAGCTGTACATGAAGGTCCCTGGCAGTCGAACTCCAGGTGCGCTTCTAAGCGTGGCGCTTCTAAGCGTGGCGCGCGCGCTGCTGGGGCTGGGGGGTCGGGGGCGGGGCTGCCGCCGGCGCTCCTCCGCCAGCCAATGAGGGCGCGAGGGCGGGCTGGGCGCGGAGCGCAGGCTCCGCTCTGGCCAGCCACGCCGTACTCTGTCGCCCCCTGCAGGCCACCAGGAGAACAACAACTTCTGCTCCGTCAATATCAACATCGGGCCAGGTGACTGCGAGTGGTTCGCGGTGCACGAACACTACTGGGAGACCATCAGCGCCTTCTGCGACCGGTGCGCGCCGCCCTGGCCCCGGCCCCTGCCCCGCAGACCCGGCCCTGGGTCCCCCGGACTTCACCTGACCCTGTGACCACCCCGCAGGCACGGCGTGGACTACCTGACCGGTTCCTGGTGGCCAATCCTGGATGACCTCTATGCTTCCAACATCCCTGTGTACCGCTTCGTGCAGCGCCCCGGAGACCTTGTGTGGATTAATGCGGGCACCGTGCACTGGGTGCAGGCCACTGGCTGGTGCAACAACATCGCCTGGAACGTGGGGCCCCTCACCGGTGAGAGGGTGGGGCCCGCAGGGAGTGATCCCAGCGGGGTGGAGGAGGGGGGTGGCGGGAGCTGGCCACAGCTGGGTGGGGAAGGGCCTGCCCCTCACCCCATCCCCGCGGCCCGGTGGGCCTGGCAGCCTCAGCGTCCCCCTCCGGCCCGCAGCCTATCAGTACCAGCTGGCCCTGGAACGATACGAGTGGAACGAGGTGAAGAACGTCAAATCTATCGTGCCCATGATTCACGTATCATGGAATGTGGCTCGTACGGTCAAAATCAGCGACCCGGACTTGTTCAGGATGATCAAGTGAGGGCCCCACGGGGGGGAGGAATCCCTCTCCACCTCACCTGGCGGGGCTCTCATTCTACCATTCTACTTGTCTGATTCCACCCTTGACCCCCTGCCCTGCGCTGTTCCTGGGCCCCCGGGGCAGACCACAGGGACCCCACCCCCAGGCGCTCGCTGGGTCCAAATAGATACAAACCCCATCACCTGTCGGGACCGGGGCCCTCCCCACCTGTGGCCTGACCACCACCAACAACCCCCCCACCGCGCGCAGGTTCTGCCTCCTGCAGTCCATGAAGCACTGCCAGGTGCAACGCGAGAGCCTGGTGCGGGCCGGGAAGAAGATCGCCTACCAGGGCCGGGTCAAGGATGAGCCCGCCTACTACTGCAACGAGTGCGACGTGAGTGGGCCCGCCCCTGCCCCGCCCCCTTCCCCTCCCCCGTGGGCTGTCCTCTTGCTGACGGCCCCCTGCCCGCCTCCTGCGCCCGTCCCCAGGTGGAGGTGTTCAACATCCTGTTTGTGACGAGCGAGAATGGCAGCCGCAACACGTACCTCGTGCACTGCGAGGCCTGTGCGCGGCGCCGCAGTGCGGGCCTACAGGGCGTGGTGGTGCTGGAGCAGTACCGCACTGAGGAGCTGGCGCAGGCCTACGACGCCTTCACGCTGGTGAGCACCGGGGCGGGTGGGCAAGAGGTGCGGGCCAGGCGTGGGGGCCCCCCCTCTGAGCCCCCCCCCCCCCGCTGAGCCCGCCGCCTGCTCTCTCCTGGCAGGCCCCCGCCAGCACGTCGCGATGAGGCCGGACGCCCCGCACGCCCGCAGGCGCCGCGGGGCCACCAGCACACGCCTGGGCTGGACCTAGGTCCCGCCTCTGGCCGGGAAGGGGGTCGGGCCCAGCCCTTCCACCCCATTGGCAGCTCCCCTTCACTTAATTTATTAAGAAAGTTTTTTTTTTTTTTTTTTAACAAATACGAGGAAAAAAGGAAAAAAAATGGGAGACGGGGGAGAGGGCTGGTAGCCCCTCGCCCACCAGCGCCTCCCCTCACCGACTTTGGCCTTTCTAGCAACAGACACAAGGACCAGGCTCCGGCGGCGGCGGGGGTCACATACGGGTTCCCTCACGCCTGCCAGCCGCCCGACCGCCCGGCGCAGATGCACGTGGCTCGTGTATGTACATAGACGTTACGGCAGCCGAGGTTTTCATGAGATTCTTTCTATGGGCTTTACCCCTCCCCCAGAACCTCCTTTTTTACTTCCAATGCTAGCTGTGATCCCTGTACATGTCTCTGTTTATTCACTCGGTTTATGATTTGTACTTTCTGGGGTTTTTTTGTTTTGTTTTGTTTTGTTTTTTGGTTTTTAATTTATAACAGTCCCACTCACCTCTATTTATTCATTTTTGGGAAAACCCGATCTCCCGCACCCCCCTCCCCAAGACATCCTGCCGCCCCTCCAGGGACCGCCCGTAGCCGGGTTCTCCTTGCCGCCCCCCCCCCCGCCCCCCCCAGTGTGTGTCTGGGCCCGGCCTGTCCGTCTCCGCCCGCGGCTCCAGCCGGGTTCTCATGGTGCTCAAACCCGCTCCCCTCCCCGACGTCCTGCACTTTCTCGGACCAGGCCCCCACTCCCGACCCGACCCCAACCCCACCTGAGGGTGAGCGACTCCTGTACTGTAGGGGAAGAAGTGGGAACTGAAATGGTATTTTGTAAAAAAAAAATAAATAATAATAATAATAATAAATAAATAAAAAAATTTAAAGTTTTAAAGAAAGAACTATGAGGAAAAGGAACCCCGTCCTTCCCAGCCCCGGCCAATTTTAAACACACGGACCTTCCCCTTCCCTACCCCCTCCCGCCCTCTTTTCTTTTCAAAGCGTGAACCAGCCCAGGGCCAGGGCCTCACTGGGGCAGGGACACCCCGGGATGAGTTTCTCTGGGGCTTGATTTTTGTTTCGTCGTGGTTTTTTCTCCCACGCTGGGGCTGCGGTCGGGTGGGGGGTTTACAGTCCCGCCCCTCGCACTGCACTGTCTCTCTGCCCGAGGGGCAGAGGGGTCTTCCCAACCCTATCCCTATTTTCGGTGATTTTTGTGTGAGAATATTAATATTAAAAATAAAATCAGAAAAACATTTGGTTTTGACAACGTGCTCGTGCTGGCGGGGCGCGCCCCGGCGGGGGGGGGGGGGGCTATGGGGCCAACTGCGCAGACCCCGGCGGCCGAGCCCCTCCCCAGGCGCCTGTGGAATGTCCAGAGCGCAGGTCCGCTCCTCGGTCTGGGGTGGGGGGGTGCCTAATCCCGGCGCCGCATTCCAGGATAAGGGGGGGTGGGGAGAGGCTGGGCCGGGGGAGGGGCAGGAAGGAGCGCTATAAGGGCTGCGGCCCTGGCGGGCGGGAGCCAGGCCGGCCATGGCGGAGGTCCCCGGGGCGCAGCGCCCGGCTCCCGGCGGCGGCCCGGAGCCCCGGGACCCCCTGGACTGCTGGGCTTGCGCGGTGCTGGTCACGGCCCAGAATCTGCTGGTGGCCGCCTTCAACCTCCTGTTGCTGGCGCTGGTGCTGGGGACCATCCTGCTGCCCGCCGTCACCATGCTAGGTTTCGGCTTTCTCTGCCACTCCCAGGTGAGCACGCGGGCCCTCGTGGGGCGGGGGGCGCAGGGGTCCGCGGGCCAGGGCCCGACGCCTTGTCTCCTCCTGCAGTTCCTGCGCTCCCAGGCGCCCCCCTGCACCGCGCACCTGCGGGACCCGGGCTTCACGGCCCTGCTGGTCACTGGATTCCTGCTCCTCGTGCCGCTGCTCGTGCTGGCCCTGGCCAGCTACCGCCGCCTGTGCCTGCGCCTCCGCCTGGCCGACTGCCTCGTGCCCTACAGCCGAGCCCTGTACCGGCGCCGGCGCGCCCCGCAGCTGCGGCAGACCCGGGCCTCGCCGGGCACCCAGGCCGGCTCCACGTCAGGAAAGGTCTGGGTCTGAGGATCCTCTCGAGTCAAAAGCCACCCCGACGACCCCCCCCCCCTCCGTCTCTCAGTCGGCCCGAGAACTTGAAGCCCGGGGGTCGCCCGACCTACCCCGCCCCCACCCCAGCCTAAGCCGGGGCCCAGCATCCCTTCGAAGAACCGCTGAGCATCTACGGATCCAAAGCTGGCGGAAATCCGCCACACCCCGGAAAACCCACGTTCCTCCTGCTACCTAGATCCGAATCCTGAACATCTGGGCTGGACCCTACACACTCTCCACCACTCCACCCTTCCCTTCCCCCGCCCCCGTCGTTGGGACCACTCAGCCTCGTGTCCTCTTCTGGTGCAGCTCCTCTAGTATTTACGGGCTTGGGGGGCGAGGTTGGAGGGGAAGGAGTGACCACACATCAAATAAAGAGTGAACTGAATGCGTTCCCGGGATCCTGTGAACAGAGAGATGGCACACGTCCTGTCACTCCTGCCCGGTGCCCATAGGCAGGAAACAATACGGGGTGGGGGGCGGGGGCTCCAGAGCGCATCCTTCAGCCTCCCGCCTTCCCTTATCGCATTAGCCCGTTCTTCCTGGCTAGACCCCAGAGTCAACCTCCCCCTCAATAGAGGCCTCTGCTGCCTGCCCTGCTCCCCCCTGGGGACCCGAGCCCGTTCTCTGACCCCAGCTTGGAGGAACTCGGTGTTGCCAGGCCGGGGAGGGAAACAATGGGCCTTCCGGAGCAGGATGACACCCCCTCCAGCCACAATTCTGGAGCAGCAGCGTGGGAGGGAAGATGGAGGGGCCCACCCTGGGGCCTGCTGGTCCTTAGTGCATCCCCACCCCCGAACCGGAGGGAGCCTCTGGCTGCCCCACACGGCCAGGTAGGCAAAGGAGAGTTGAGAGTGCTCCCGACATCCCAGCCACACTCGGACACCAGGCACTTCGTTACAGGTTTAATGGTGTGCAAAGCACGCGCGATCGTGGTCAGAGATAAGGAGGCCCCGCCAGGCTCTCCCTCTGCACTTCAATAGAGACGATGTGGTGGCCGGGTACCATGGCCAGGCCCAGGACGCGGGGCTCCCCCGCGGAGAAGGAATCTGCAAAGAAGAGGTCAGAGCATTAGGGAGGCGGGCCAGAGCCGGTCCCGCCCCAGGACACCGGGGGACTCCGCCGCAGTCCCGGGAGGATGTCCTCGGGCACTGACCCGACGGCTTGAGGAACTCCTGCGCCGAGCCCAGGATGACATTGCAGTCGCGGTCGGTGCACAGGAAGCAGCCGACCAGGGTCCGTCCGTCTGTCATGCGAATGCGCATAGTCTTGTTGAGCAGCGCCTCCAGCTGCTGCCGGGCACGCGCGGCCGGCGAGTCCTCGCGCTCCCCGTCTGAGTCCTGCGCGGGGCGGGACACGCGCTGAGACGGCGCAGCCCCGGCGGCAGCCCTCCCGCGGAACCACAGCTCCCGACAGCCCGCGGGGCGCTCACACGGAGCCCGGGGGCTGCCGGGAGCTGCAGTTCCCCCTCCGTCCCCCCCATCTTGCTCCCCGGCTGGCCCTCGATCCCAGAACCCGAGCCCGCGCTAACCCCGGCGCTGGAGCTGCTTTGACGCCGGCTGCAACAGCCATTCTCTTCTCGTAGCAGCATGGCTGGTCCAGCTCCGGCCATTTGCCCCGGGGCCGGCTCCGGGCCCTTCAACTTCCTAAGAACCTTTTGGGTCCGGTGGTCCGAGATCTCGCGAGTGCTCCCGACCTCTTTTCTTTCGCGAGATCACCTCCCCTCCTCCTCCTGTCTCCTGGGCAACTGCAGAGATCTCGCGAGTTTCTCCTACTGCTCCGGCACTGTGGCTCACTGCGGCCTACGGCGCCGGATGCCTTAAGATATCGCGAGAAGTTTTCCCTCTTTAGTTTCATGCAAATCCTTCAGAAATCCTGGCATGTAGCGAGACGATCTTTTCTCGTCATCGCTTTGCACCCCATCGTCCCTTGCTTTTCTGCCTCGCGACACAGTCTGTCCTAAATATCCCCTCCAGCCCAGATCACTCTGAACACGGAGCTTTCGCTTCCCCCCGCCCCCAAACCTCTGCAGGACGCAACTCAGTTTCTTGAAAGCTAGATTCAGACTACGTTTCCAGTGAGCACGGACGGGCCCTCGTCCCGAGTGTTTGATCTCCGTGGACGGTGGCCGGGAAGGGACAATGGTTTCCATGTCAGCGGAGCAACGCGCTCGCTAGGAGGAAAGATGCCACGCAGGGAGTGAATGAGTGAGTGAGTGAGGGCGTGCTGAGGGGCGACGAAGCAACCAGAGAAGCTGATGGCCGACAGTGCAAGAGCCATGCAGCGCCGGGGCCTCGTGGACGGACCGGACTTTGAGTTTTTCCAGCGTCGCTATTTTACGCCGGCCGAGGTGGCCGAACACAACCTGCCGGAAGACCTGTGGGTGTCTTACCTGGGATCCGTGTACGACCTGACGCCGTTGGCTCAGGAGCACAAGGGTGAGGGCCGCGCTCTGGACCAGGGGCAGGGCGTGGGCGTGCATGGGAGCGGGGGCGGGCTTGGGCAGCCAGCCCTGACGGCGGCTGCTCCTTCCCCAGGGGACCTGCTGCTAAAACCCATCATAGAAGTTGCGGGCCAGGACATCAGTCACTGGTTTGACCCGAAGACCAGAGACGTGAGCCCTGCCGGACCGTGGGTTGAGGGTGGGGTGGGGGGAGAAGCGGGGGTGGCGGGAGCCGGAGGTGCTGACTGCCCTTCCCCCTGCAACCCCCTCCCCAACCCTCTTTAAAGATCCGCAAGCACGTAGATCCGCTGACCGGAACGCTGAGATACCGCACCCCCCGGGGCCGCTTTCTGCACGTCCCGCCTCAGCTGCCCCGTTCCGACTGGGCCAACGATTTCGGGAAGCCCTGGTGGCAGGGGACGCGCTACGAGGTGGGGCGGCTGTCGGCCAAGACACGGAGCATCCGCATCATTAACACGCTCACGTCGCAGGAGCACACGCTGGAGGTGAGAACGGGCGCCTGCGGGCAGGTTGGAGGGAACGGGATCCCAGCAAGTCTGCCAGGAGATCTTCGGGCCTTTGGGTCTCCCGTAGCCAATGGGAGCAGGATCCCTTCCCTCCCATCTTTAGGGGCGACCGAGGAGTGCGGACCACCTGGAGAGCGGTCTCCAGGGTTGGGACCCTAGTAGTGGCCGGATCACAGGGTACCAAGACTCCTTCATGCACCTTAGCCACGGTGGTGGCTTGGAAGCACTTCCAGGCAGTTGCAGCCGGACTCTCTTATTAATAAACTCTGTTGAAGGGATGAGGGGAGGGGGCACTGACTCTGACCCTTTAGGGCCATCTGTTTGTTAAAAGTGGCTGCCCTAGAGACAGGTGACACTTTGGGGTCATTCACTGCGTGCTGGAGCCCCAGCTTCATTTGGGGACCAGAGGAAGTACCTAGAAATGCTATCCGCCAAAGAGAGGCTCTCTCTTCTCAGCACTGTCATCTTTTGGGTTCCTGGCTTCAGCGTGGGACATGCACACGATGCATGCACATGTCCCATCCGAAATCCTGGGGAATGGGGTGCTTTCATGTTCTGCAGGTGGGGGCCCTGGAATCAATGTGGGAAATCCTCCACCGGTATCTCCCTTATAATGCACATGCTGCCAGCTATACATGGAAATACGAAGGGAAGAAACTGAACATGGATTATACCCTGGAAGAGAATGGGATCCGGGATGAGGATGAAGAATTTGATTACCTCAATATGGACGGAACACTCTACACACCTGCCATACTGCTCTACTTCAATGATGACCTCACGGAGCTATAGGGGACGAGACAACTGCTTATGTGGACTCAAAACATGTTTTGAGTTTGCTATTTCTGTGCCCCTGCAGGAAGAGAGCTGGGAGTGGGGGGTGGCGGGCAGTGCTGGCTGAGACCTCCATTCCATGCTGGGAACTGGCCGGTGGCTCTTGCGTCCTTCTGAAGCGTGCACATCTTGTTTCCTAGGCCCACTGTGATTTGCTTAGAGAGAGTTAGGGAGAATGTTACCTAATTCTCAGGAGTGAAACGAGAAGTATCTTGGAGGAGGGAGACAGCCAGCCAGAGCTTAAGAAGAACTTTTAGACAGAGAAGTCCTACCCAGGGATGAGGGATGGAAGGAGTTTTGTGACAGTGCGGCAGGAAGATGGGATTTACACAGACAGGAACTGGAGATGTCTATTGCTGGCCTTACAAAACTGGCTGACTCGCCTCCTGAAGAGTGCTTGATAGTTGAAACCCCAAAGGGAAGAAAGAAAGTGAACGGTTAGTAGGTAATTAAGGCCACATGCCTCATACACCCTTTTTATTTTATTTTTTTAAATTTATTTATGATAGGCACACACAGAGAGAGAGAGGCAGAGACATAGGCAGAGGGAGAAGCAGGCTCCATGCACCGGCAGCCCGACGTGGGACTTGATCCCGGGTCTCCAGGATCGCACCCTGGGCCAAAGGCAGGCGCCAAACCGCTGCGCCACCCAGGGATCCCTCATACACCCTTTTTAATACGACTACTCTAAGATGGGCACCATCCCCACGATTTTATACATGAGTCTTTTGAAGCTTAGATTTTTTTTTTTCCCTATTGGGGGTTAGAAGCAATGGGTGACCCTGGCAGCGTCGCCTCTAGCAAGTAAGAGGGGAGCTACCTAAACTCAACAATATTTAGTAGCACAGAAGCACACAAGTTAGCGGCCAGGATGCAAACTCGAATCCAAATCCAAAGTTCACGTTCTTTCAGTGCAGAGAGGACCTTGCTGTCCTCGTCTCATTGCACAACAGGACCCTGCCAGCCTGTTGTGTTCGCAGTTTCTTCTGCCCTTAGTGTCTCGGGAAGGGAGTTAGCAGAGCTCTGTGGTGGCAGGGAAGGGGCAGGGAGGAGGCTGGGAGGGCCACCAGCTGAGCAACGGCTAGCCAGGCTGCCCCCAGTAGCCCACAGCTAAATCTTCTGGCTTTTCTGAGGCAAAGAGGTGGATGGATACGGACTCCATGGAAGACGAGAATAGGGAAAGGGCCTTTGGATAGGGGATCAAAATGGAGGCAGATGGTAGCACATATTCACGATGGGCCTGTGCCCCTTAGGGAAGGTGAGGAAAACAGGGTCCACTTGCAAGACAGCGACTCCTCAGGGGGCTCGACAGGGGTGATGTAAAGAGAGAAGCTCACTGGGTCAGAAAACTGGTGATCAAAAGACAACCGTGTGGGAGGCAGCGGCCAGATTTGTCCCCTTGAACCTTGGGAAGGGGGATGAGAATGACAGGTGAATTTCCCGACGGGAGCCACAGAGGCTCAGGGCCAGGCTCATAGGCCTGGGCATTTTCATAGGGGCTGGCCGAGGGGCTACCCGGAGGTGGAGGCAGGTACCTGCCTCAGCACTTTCCAAACACACTGAGACCCAGGGCTGCCCCTCGTCCCGTCCTCCAAGAGGCCGTGAGTGATGAAGCTTTTTTTCTTTCTTTCTTTTTTTTTTTTGATGAAGCTTTCTGATGTGTAGTCAACCCTGTGGTGGATTCATGTGCCTCTTGTTGGCTCAGTTGCACCGACACGACTCGAGAACCCAAGCAATGCTGCTGCTCTGGCGCCAGCCTCCAGGGTCAGCCCAAACCTGCTCCCCTCCCCCTCCCCAAGAGTCTCCCGCTTCAGTGCCTCCTGCTCCTTGCACCCTGGTCACCCTCCAAGTAGATCCTAGCCCCTAAATGCCCCAGGGGTCCACCCTCTTCCTCCCAGCCACTGTCCCCTCTTGTCCAGACTGCTGTACTGATGTCCTAACCAGCCCCCAACTCCTGCCCCCACATGCAGCAGGACAGGTGAGCTCTGAGAACCAAACCCGGGCATCTGCCTCTGCTCCTTCAGATTCCTCAGTGGCTTCCAGGTGCTTTGGCAATAAAGCCCTGTCAGTCCGAAGACACTGCGTGAACCAGCCTGGGCCTGCCTCGCATTACTCTGTTCTGTTCCATGTCCCTGCCGCCCATGGAATGTCCTCCTGCCTCAGGACCCCCACACACTGTTCCCTCTGCCCCCACACTCTTCCTCCCATCGACCCCCTAGCTGACCCTGCAGGTTTCTTCCTCTGGCAAGCTTTTCTGCTATCTTGGTGTAGAAAGCAAGACTTTCCATGAGATGGCTCTTAGCATCGCTCTTATTTCAGAGCACTTCTTACAATGGAAATTTTAAGATCCTAGATGTGGTTGGCTGGTCAGCTGCTAGACTGGAAGCTCACGAGGGCAAAGGCCGGGTCCACCTTGTTCATGGTCATCTTCCCAGTGTTGGGCGCATGGTAGCTGCTCAATAAACTTTGATAGAATGACCTCAAATGTTGAGTGAATCCATGTGTCCCTAATAATGAGTGGGTGGGGCCTTGTGTCCTGGAGGCAAGGTGAGGCCAAGCAGTAGGAGGTCTGGCTCCCGCTGGCTCCCCTCAGAACCAAGACCTAACGCTAGAGGCTTCCTCTCCCCAGATTTGGAGGGGGGCATCCATCTGCCATTCCCCCATACTGCCACCAGGTGGCTGTAATCGCCTACAGAGTTGGCATGGCGGGGGAGGAGGGAGAACCTGCCCAAATTCTAAAGAGGTTACAATCAAAGGTGGTTCCTCCAGAGGTACAGGTGGAGGGAAGGATCAGAAAATATAAGGAAGGAATGCCTGGCAGGCTCCGTGGTTGAGCGTCTGCCTTCAGCTGAGAGCGTGACCTCGGGGTCCTGGGACTGAGTCCTGTATCGGGCTCCTGGCAGGGAGCCTGCTTCTCACTCTGCCTGTGTCTCTGCCTCTCTGTGTGTCTCTCATGAATAAGTACAATCTTTTTAAAAAGGAAAAACCACATGCCTGCTATTTTATCAGTATTGGGTTAAATTCTGTTCTACATTTTGTCCACAAGCTCGTGCCAGGAAAGGAGTGCAGTTTGAGAGAAAATCCATGGGGTAGCACAAGTAGGGGCTCTGATTACAGGCAAGCGTGGGGGCTGTGGGAGGCCTACAGACCACGTGCTTCAAAGATAATAGACTACATTCCTTTAGGAATAGTTAGGGACTCGTGTGCAGTGTAAGGCTTTTCACGAGGCACTCCGTCGTTCTCTCCCAATCTAAGGCTGGGTACTTGCATGAGTAAGTAGAAAATGCCTGGGCCAAAAATCTAGAGAGTAAATAACACATGAGTGTAGGCTCCAAGTCCTCTGGTGGTGACCTCTTTCGTTTTGGAGGGATGTGGGGTGATAGCTGGGATATTGTGACTACAAAGGACTCAACTGTCAAATACTTCCCACGACCGGGGTCCCTACAAGCACGTATCACTGAAGATAATAAAGACATGTACGTCTTTGCAGGGAGCCGCCCACTCAGTGGGCTAAAACACACACACATGAACAGGGAAATGAAAACAGTATGTGATAAAGGACCAGATTATGGTATAGAGACTCTTCCACCTTAATGGCAAATCACA
Source organism: Nyctereutes procyonoides (assembly GCF_905146905.1). Classification (NCBI taxonomy): domain Eukaryota; kingdom Metazoa; phylum Chordata; class Mammalia; order Carnivora; family Canidae; genus Nyctereutes; species Nyctereutes procyonoides. The sequence goes on along the minus strand of NW_026575140.1, from coordinate 56,888,803 downwards.
AGTGGATTCTTAAGCTGGATCTGCAGAACTGCAGAGGTGGTGTCTAAATATTCTGTGTGTGTGTTGGCACCTGTGTGCAAGCTCAGATATGTATTATTTTGGAGAAAGGAGCTATATTTCCCATTAGTATCAAAATGGCCCAATCCTCTGCCCTGAAAATAGTACACACACACACACCCCACACACATGGGTAATTTAAAGACCCCCCAAAGTAAAATCGCCAAGGTGATAATGTAATGTAGTTCTGTCTCAATGCTCTATCTCAACTGTTACACCTGTGTTCCCACAGCAGCACTTCCTAAAGCTGCGACCCTTGGGGCTAAGTTTATGTCTTGTCTGAAGCATTTTACTACTGTCCCAAATTCCAATCTGGATGTACCCTAGAGCTGAATGAGGGGATCTCTCATTTAGGCTTGACTCTAACACCCAGCCACTGATGGCAGGGTAATGCGCCCAGCCCGTGCAGCTGAGTTCAGGTAAACCGCACAGATATTGTTGATCTTTGGGACTTTACGATATTGGAACAACAGCCACTTTGTGAGGGATCAGCAAGAGCCCATGGAGGTTTACTTGTAAAGAAAGCAAAGTTTGAAACCCGAATGATCTCGAAAACCAAAGATGAGGCATTCAAAATACAAACAGGTAGGCCACCTGAGTCCTGGATAGTCCAGGCATGTGGCAAACACTTAAAATAAAAAACCAAAAAAACAACCAAAAAGCTGGCGAACGAGTATGTCAAGTGAGGCCACTGAAATGGGGCTGGGGTAAAGAAGAGTGGGATGAAGAACCAGACAGTGGAGAGACCACCAGAATTGGGTTTCTCTCTTCCTGCCTCTTGGGAGCCTAAGTTTAGCGGGAACTTGGGCATTCGGCTTCCAGCATTCCACTCGCTCATCTCTGTATCCACAATGGCCATAGGACGCCTGGCAAAGTGTGGCAAAAACTACATACTTGTATTTATTACGCAGGAAATAACGGGACACATAATCCCTAGTATTTGAAATGTCTGCACTCAGGAACCAAGTGGATGTGGATGATGTGAAGCCCCTAGCTGCTTGCCCAATCGCACTATGAGGAGAGAGCCAAAGAGATGCCCTTGATCACATCCGTGCTGGGGAACACTGCCAGCTGTCCTCCAGAGCAGGAAAGGAGGTGAAATGTTCCCCAACCCTCATCAGAAGGCCCTGCTGTGTGGACCTTACTCCACCCCAGCTGGTCATTGAGAATGACCCTGGCTGCAAAGATTGGAAGGCTGAGTGCTGGGGCCTGACTCTTCTAATAAAGACTGAATTATCCCAAATAATAAGAGAATTTGTGGTGCAGTCATTCCACTGGGTAGGTCACGGTATCTGGCTGCTCTTACTTCTGTCCTCGTGTTTGTTACCTTTCTGGCCACTCTGCTGCTAGCCTGTGGGGTGGGCAGGAAGGAGGGAAAGGGGAGACAGGGAGGCTAAGGCCTCGATGGAAGCACCTGTCCTTGGCAGATCTTGGAGCGTGTCTCACTGGTGCGATGCACGTGACACCAGGACCCTTGGCTGCGAGGAATCTGGGATGGTGTATTTTCTTTCTTTCTTTCTTTCTTTCTTTCTTTCTTTCTTTCTTTCTTTCTTTCTTTCTTTCTTTCTCTTTCTTTCTTTCTAGATTTATTTATTTATTTATTTATTTATTTATTTATTTATTTATTTATTTATGATAGAGAGAGAGAGAAGCAGAGACACAGGAGGAGGGAGAAGCAGGTTCCATGCCAGGAGCCCGACATGGGACTCAATCCCGGGACTCCAGGATCGCGCCCTGGGCCAAAGGCAGGCGCTAAACTGCTGAGGCACCCAGGGATCCCCAATGGTGTATTTTCTACTGACGCCCACAACTAAAGCAGGGTCAGGATGGATACTGGGTGGGGACCAGCGATGTCTTCCGTGAGTCATGAGCAATGCTGTTTGTCCACCTGTGAGCGACAAAACATTACTAGGTGCTGTGTCCTGTTGCAGATACTGGGGATGCATAAGCGAGGGTCAGGTGTGGGTCCCCGACTCCCAGGGACATAGCATTCTGGTGGGATAAACAGTAAATGCACAGGCAGGGTTACTTCACATAGAGTACTAAGAGCGATACACTGTATATGCGTGTGCTCACACATACACACACATGCTCACATCTGCTACAAGTACTATAAAAACAAAGCAGCAGAGCCGCCTGAAAGAGTGATGGTCAAATGATCCGAGGCCTGCCTGGGCCAGTGACACAGGCCAGGCCCGAGTGACCTGGAGAGCTGCATTCACCGGCCCCAACCAATCATTCACCTGCCATCACAACAGGCTTAAGAGCTGTTTTTATTGACACTGCAAAGCAAGGACGCGGAAGCAGAGAGAGATGAAGTAACTCGCCAAAGGTCACAGGACTACCTAGTTAGTAGCCAAGATGGGCTTCGAACCAAGCCGGTTGCGGGCCACCCACTTAACCACGGAGTGGCGCCACCTCCCTGCGTGCCACACACGGGTGCCGCCCCAGTGGCCTGCTTATCTCAGCCAGCCCAGGACTCCAGAGGAGACTTCAGACAACCACCACCCTTCATTCTGCGGGTGGACGTGATGCGGGCAGGGGGCAGGGGGCACTGTGTGTTTCCACCCCCAGAGCCGCAGGATCTGCTTGCAAGGCGGCTCACCTGCACAGCAGCGAGGTGCTGGGGACCATGGGGACCCCTTGACCTGCACCCCTCTGCAGGGCAGTGTGGGCTCCCTCCCAGCCTGGTGGCTGGAGTCCTCTGTAATTACCAGGGAGCTTCCTACCCAAAGGGAGGGAACCAGGCTGGGCTTCTCAGATGGAAAAGGGTCAAAGTTATGTTGTAGCAAACATATGCTGCTGTGAGATGTGATTCCTGAGACACCCCCAACCCCCAGGCTCCCTTCTGTCTCATGGCTTCCTCTGCATGGAACATTCCACCCCCCACTCATTGCTTAGCCAGCTCTTCCCCTTGAAAGCTGTGCTCCAGTGTCACCTCCTCAGGGAAGTCTTCCCAGATCCCTTTGCTGAGGTCAAATATTCCTTCACCGCCTCTCAGGCTGCCCTGCAATGAATTTATTGACTATAATTCACAGTTTAATGTCTGCCTTCCTTGCTTCTTAGATTCGAAGCTCTAGGAGGGCAGACAGCATGTCTCTGTGTCTCTGATCAGTCACAAATACCCAAGACTAAGTACAAGGTGCCTGAGGAACACGTGACTCCCAGCTGGGTGATCAGGGAAGGCCGCAGGGAGAAGTATCACCTCCAGCTGAGACCCAGAGGGCCAGGACAGGGATCAGAGGTGGGGCCAGGGGGAGGATAACCGGAGCCTGGTGGGCCAATGGCCTCCTGCAAAGAATAAACAGCACAAACAGTGCAAAGTTTAGGGGTAAGAGCAGAGAGCTCAGTGCTTGGAGAGAAGGCAAAGCTAAGAAACAGAGGCTAGGGGCTGGGGAGGGGAAGTGAGGAGGGGTGTGGAGGTCAGACCAGGTGGAGTGAGACTTTCTCAACCTGGCTTTTGTCTGTTGAGATATAATTCATACACTGTAACATTCACCCTTTCAAAGCATACAATTCAGGGTTAATGGTTTTATAGGGAGAAGGGTGCGATGGTGCAATCGGATTTGCATTTTAAAAAGGTGATTTGCCTCAGAGAGGAGAGAGGAAGGGAGGAAGTGGAGCCATCCTGGAGAGGACTGGAGTGGCCAGGCTGGTACTAAATCAGGGGCAGTGGAGGGCAGAGGAGGACAGACGTGAGGACAGAATCGCACAGCTACATGATTCCTGGGAGCAGGTCTGGGGCAGCAGGAGGAGACAAAGGGACACCCCACAGGGCAAGAGGGTGAAGAGTCCACTGGCAGAGCATGGGACCTGATCTGGGAAGCAGGTGATGTGCTGTGAGTTGGCTGGGATGTGACCTGGGCCACACTAACACTGAACACCAATGTCCCGCTCTTATGGCTCCATGGGACAGGATCCTGAAGAGAGAAGAGGGCTCAGGGCTGGAGATAGGGGTGTGAGACTCATCAGCTGAGCAGCTGTCGCCAGGTGCCAGGCTTGGGGAAGAGCCCCTGGAGGAGGGAGAGAAGCCAGGGTGGTGAGACCATGGTGTGCCATGGATGCCAGAGAGAGTCTGAGAGGAGGGGGTGCTACACGGTGTGCAGCAGGTGTGCAGAGTTCCATCAAGACCCAGACGAGGAAACCACACCTGCAGGAGGCTTTGGAACCACTCACAGAATACTTCGCTTTCCTCAGATTCCCTTTCTATAGATGTAAACATCTATAGACCTATGAACACCTATGAACAATAGGAGGTAGGTTCCACAAAAGGCATCAAGCAGGACACGATCTCTCTACGTAGAAGCTCCCTACAGTGTTGTTGAGAAATTAAATGAGATGGAGTATGGGAGAACCGCCAGCAGTACGAAGGGCACTTTGAACGGGCACCCTAAAATTTTAGATTTCTTTTCCCTTCCTTGGGCCAGCCACAATTTAGTAATTCATGCTTCTTGTGGGATTTCCTGAGATTCAGCGTTATTCAACATCCAGGTAACACTTGTCATGATTAGAAAACCAGTAGATCGGGGCGCCTAGGGGGGCTCAGTGGTTGAGGGTCTGCCTTCAGCTCAGGTCCTGATCCCAGGGTCCTGGGATCGAGTCTCGCATCAGGCTCCCCGCAGGGAGCCTGCTTCTCCCTCTGTGTCTCTGCCTCTCTCTCTCTGGGTCTCCCATAAATAAATAAAATCTTAAAACAAAAACAACCAGTGGGCATACCTGTGACTAACAATTGTGTTTGTGCCTCCATTAGAATGGGGTCCAAAAACCTGGTTTGTTTCCTATTTTCCAGGGTTGGGCTTATAGAGAGGAAGCTGGCGAGAGTCTGGAAACAGGGCCAACTGTTGGGAGCAAGAGAAGCTGCAAGCAGTCCTCACCTCCTTCAGAGTTACATGCTGTCCGAACTTCAGGTCGCCGAATCCTCTCACCTTCAATCCCCTTAAGTGAATCTCTCTGCAGTGAGAAATGGCCAATGGTGAATGTGATTGGTTAGGGTCGGAGTGGCCAGCATGGAGGTTAGCTCCCTAATCCTCTCCCTGAGACATAGGCCTGTTTCACGGGTGGGAAGGCTGAGACCAGAGGGAGAAGCCACTCATCCAATGTCACTTTGTAGGTGGAAGAGTTTGGATTGCAGGTGCTCCCTGACCCCGAAGCTCAAACTCCAACACAAGGACTGGGTAAACTTCATTACTTGGCTCTGGACTACATGCTAGGAGTTACGTGGTTTTGGAAGATAGGATCTTTTTTTAAAAAAAGTTGATTTTAATTTACTGATTATATCTAATTTAGTCTAAAATTAAAATGACTTCTGGTGTGCCCAGGTGGCTCAGTGGGTTAAGTGTCCAAATCTTGATTTCAGCTTAGGTCATGATCTCAGGGGTTGTGGGATTGAGTTCTGCATCAGGTTCCACACTCAGCAGGAGTCAGCTTAAGGATCCTCTCTCCCCCTCTGTCCCTCTCCCTGCATGCTCTCTCTCTCTCTCAAAAATAAATAAATGCATCTTAAAAAAAATAAAAACAAAATGACTCTTGTCCAGAGAGCTAAATGGTGAAAAGGCTCAAGGGCAGGCCAAGACACAAGATGCAACAAGCTTGGGGTTGGCATTTAGTGTGACAAATCTATCATCTGGAAGACAAATCTATAATCTGAAAGACAGTTAATCAGCCAGGAAAGGTGTCAGGGCAATTCTGCTCAAATGCTGGGCTTGACATTAGATGGCATTTCTAGCTGGCCCGCCAATGGTATTAAGACACCGTTAAAAGGCAATGTCAGAATGGAAGAAAGGGTTGGCTTCAGCCATTTGATTTCCATGACAGTGGTTCATTGGTGCAGGCCTAGGAGAAAGACTGAGGACTGGGCGGGGGTGGGGGGTGGAGGGTGGGGGGCGGGGGGGGGTGCTTAGAGCTTCCTCCTCAACAAAGAGCCAGGGAATGAATTTAGTTAGAAGCCAGCAATAGAAGCGTAAGCAGATGTGAGATCACAGAAGCCAAGCAAAGACTATTTCAAGGATGGGGTGGCAAGTTGAGGACTCAGAAATAGCCTCTGTACTGGCAACCGGGTAGCTGTTGGTAGTCTGATGGCAGCAGCTTCAGAGGAGCTGGCATGTGTAGGCAGGTGGATGGTGAGTGCAGGCAGCGAGGCTGTGAATGGGCACAGGGAGGTATGGCGGCGGCAGCTGGAGGGAGGTGGGGGTCCAGAGGACTTCTTTTAAAGATAGGGGGATGTGGCTGAGAAGGAGCAGGTGAAATGGGAGGTGAGGGAGCACTTATGGATCCCAAGAAGGCGGCCCGGCTGGGGACCAGGGCCGGGGCCGCCAGACCAGCTTCTGACAGGACCATCAGGAGGGAGGACAAAATATGCAGGCTTTTGTGCCTCAGTGCCACTGTCTCAAGGGAGCCCTCACCTGGTGATCCGGCCCCTGGAAGGGGAGAAGGCTTCCTACTGGGGTAGTAGGGTGGAGGCGGCCTGAGGAAGGCAAGGACAGTTTGGAAAAGTCACCTTAGAGAACTGAAAGGAGGTGGGCTAGGGGAAAGGATTTCTGGGCAGGGCCTCGGGGGTTGCTTGGGCAGCTGGGCGTAAGAGGCAGCAGAAGCAGCCACAGTTAGCAATGTGTGGGGGACAACTGGAACAGGACACCGGCCAGACAGTGGCTGAATTGACCGCGGGCTCTAAGCTGGACAGGGATCATGGCCGGTTAAGGCACTTGATTGTCTTACAGACCCAAGAACAGCAGAGAAATCACAGCCGGAGAGACAAATTTGCAGGCAGAACAGGGGGCTCGAAATCTAGAATTTCAGAAGAGGTAAGTGCAGAGGTGGGACCAGCATGGAATGGAGAGAAAGGTCTCTGGTTAGGGAGCCGAGGGCAGAAACCTGGCAAACCAGGTGCCACCCTTCAGTGAATGAGGAGCAGGACCAGGGGGGAGCACGGGCGGCCAGGAAGATGAGTGCCGGGGTGCCCAGCCAGGCTGCAGGACCTTCGGGTGGGGCTTGTCACTTAGGATGGGAGACCTGGAATCAACCCTGGAGATGAAGAAACAGATTCCTTTACATGTGTGGTCTCCAGACTTACTGGCCACTTTACTGTAAACTAGTTTTTGGAGACTACCCAACTTGGTGACCAAATGCTCGATACTATCCCCTCTTCTCTATTTCTGTGTCTTTTAATTTTTAAATTTTATTTACTTGTTTTTTAAAGATTTTATTTATTTATTCATGAGGCACACAGAGAGGCAGAGACATAGGCAGAGGGAAAAGCAGGCTCCTTATGGGGAGCCCGATGTGGGACTCGATATCAGGACCCCGGAATCACGGCCTGAGCCAAAGGCAGAGGTTCAACCACTGAGCCACACAGATGCCCCCCTTTTTTCTTTTAATTTTTTTAAAGCTTAGTTTCAATTTTCACTGTAGAGCATACAGAAAATTCCAGGTAGGCAAGCATAATCAGTCTTATTCCTATCACTCAGCAGAAACCAGTATTAACATCTTAACCACTTCCTCCCTAGTATTTTCCTACATGGTTGCGATTATACTACATAAATGATTTTATATTGCCTTATGCAATTCACAGTAGATCATAAGCTGTTAAAAAAAAAAAAGGAGCCATGTTGGCAGTAAGAACAGTGCTTGTTTCTAGAAGAGGCCTCTACTTGGAAGACATTGGAAAGACATTGGAAACTTCTGGGATGCCGTAAATATATTTTATGTCTTTACCTGGATGGTGTTTACACAAGAGTATACATTGGTAGAAACTCAAGATGTACACCTGAAAAAAAACCGACCAAGCAAACAAAAAACAAAACAAAATCAGATCATGTGCATTTGCTCAAGTCATTTTGTCAATGTGGAAAAAGGTGAACAGTCAGTGAATTTAGGACAGTGTATAGGTATCAATAGGTCAGGGAACAGCAGGTGTTGGTGAGAGTCTGGAGAAAGGGGACTGTTGGTGGGAATGCAAACTGTCACAGCCACTCTTGGAGAACAGTGTGGAGGGTTCTCAAGAAGTTAAAAGTAGAGCTACCCTATGACCCAGCAATTGCATTACTGGGTATTTACCCAAAGGATAAAAAAATACAAATTCAAAGGGACACATGTAGCCTGATGCTTATAGCAGCATTATGGGAAATAGCCAAATTATGGAAGCAGAGGGGGTGTCCATCCATTGATGAATAGATAAAGACACGGTGTGCGTGTGTGTGTGTGTACTCGGAATATTACTCAGTCATGACAAAGAATGAAATATTGCCATTGGCAATGACATGGATGGAGCTAGAATGCTAAGTGAAATAAGTCAGCCAGAGACAGACACATACCTCATGATCTCACTTGTAGGTGGAATTAAAGAAACAGAACACAGGAGCATTGGAGAAGGAAGGTCAAAATAAAACAGGACAAAATCAGAGAGGGAGTCAAACTATAAAAGACTCAATCATGGGAAACAAAATGAGAGTCGCTGGAGGGGAGGGGGACCTGGGGATGGAGTCACTGGGTGAGGGGCATGAAGGAGAGCACATGATGTAACGACCACTGGGGGTTCTATGCAACTGATAATCACTGACTTCTACCTCTGGAACCAATGATACACTGTATGTTAAGTAAATTGAATTCAAATTTTAAAAACGGTTAAACAAAGAAACAAATGAGCAAAGGGGAAAAAGAGACAGAGGCGAACCAAGAAACAGACTCTTCACTGCAGAGAACACGCTGACAGTCACCAAAGGGAAGGGATGGGTTATGTATGTGATGGGGAGTAAGGAGCACACTTGTGATGAGCACTGGGTGATGTACGAAGTGTTCAATCACTACATTGTACACTTGAAACATAATATTAGAATGTAAATAACAACTTAAAAAAACGAGTATATAGTGTCTACAGTGCTCTTTCCACTTTTCTGTAGGTTTGCAATTTCTCAAAATTGAGAAGTTACAGGTGGGAAGGGACCTAATCCCAAAGAAAAAGCAAGGAAACAATAACATAAAATTCAGGATACTGGGTGGGTAGAGGTGGGGGGGATGTGGAATGTGGGAAGATAAGACAGGGTCTTACATTTATTAAACCAGGTAATGGATTCGCATGTTCATTGTAATATTCTTTGTGGCTGATATATGTTATGTGGATTCTTTTGAGCCTATGGAATAGTTCTCATTAGTAGGTAAGAATTTTAAATTAAAAAGCTCCATAAATAACATGTTAATGGTTTCTCCTAATCTTTCACTGCTGACTTCTTCACCAAAACTACCTTTAAGGGTGACCAACTGCTGGGGTTGCTGGCTGGCTTGGTCAGTAGAGAATGGGACTCTTGAACTGTGGGTTCAAGCCCCATGCTGCGTGTAGAGATTACTCTAAAAAAAAAAATGAAAATCTAGGGCACCCGGGTGGCTTACTTAGTTGGTCGAGCATCTGACTCTTGGTTTTGGCTCAGGTCATGATCCCAGAGTCGTGGGATCAAGCCTTGCCTCGGGCTGTGTACAGGGGGGAGTCTGCTTGAGATTCTCTTTCTCCCTCTCCCTCTGCCCCTCCCCATTGCTCACACTTGCTAAAAATAAATAAAATATTTTAAAAAAATTAAAGTCTTAGAAAAAAGGTGATAAGCTGCCAAGAACAATACTTTTCACAGTTTGCACTTAAAAAAGAAAGTTGAGATATAATTTATATCCCATAAAATTTATGATTTCAAGGTGTCCAGGTCAGGAGCTTTTAATATAAGGTTTACAAGATTGTACAGTTACCTCCACTATCTAATTCCAGAGCATTTTCATCACTGCAAAAAGCAGTCTACCCATTAGTACTCATTCCCTATGCTCTACTCCCCTCAGACTCTGGGCAACCACTACTCTGATTTCTACCTCTATGAATTGATCCATTCTGGACATATCATACAAGTGGAATCATATGACATGTGGCCTTTTGTGTCTAGTTTTTTGCATTTAGTGTGATGTTACATGCTGCAGTGTTTATTGCTACTTCATTCCCTTTTCTGGCGGGATAATATTCTGGACATATTTTGCTTCTCCATTCATCGGTTGATGGACATCTGGGTTGTTTCTGCTGTGGGGTTATCATGAATAATGCCCCTATGAAGATGCAAGTAAAAGTTTTTGCGTGGACACGTTTCAATTCTCCTGGGTACACACCTAAGATTGAAATCGCTGGGTCATACAATAACTCTGTATTTCACATTTTGAGGAACAGTCAGTTGGCGCTCTTCTTGCCCTCCACTAGGCATCCGGCAATACTGATCATGCCTGCCTGCTTCCAGAAGCTGTCTCCTTGTCCCACCACAGTAACACTATCTGGTGTACCTACCATTTTAGCAACTTCTGTTTTCCCTTTGGGTTCTCTTCTCCATTCCCCATTTTTCAAAGTTCCTCTGAACTTCTGGCCTCTACTCTTCACTTGATATACTAACAGTTCTTACCCTTTAAAGAGGTACCAACATCTACTAGAACTTTCTATCACAACCTCACCACCCTAGCTAGATGGGTCAACACACTACTTGCTAAGTACTTTCTTGATCAAAATAGACTTCTTCCTCCCTCTTTTCTGCTATACATCTTAGTGATGTTTAGGGACCTACTTCAGATACGACTATACATGAGAGGTCTTCAGTGATTCTCCCTCTCCCCACCAAGGTCTCTCTTCCCTGATTTCTCGATTTTACGGCCCATAGCAATAATCACTACCACATATTGCTAGTTAATTTTTTGGTGTGTTTTATATCTAATCTCAAGTGTCTCTCCTCCCTCCGCCTAGGTAATCCTTTGGTCACTAAAAAATTTCCAGGCTGCTTTAAAAGATGCACAGTGAAAAAATGTTTTTCTTCTCAGTGGTAACCACTACATTTTCTTGTATAATCTCCTAGAAATATTTTATGGATATTTACACATTTTTTTCTCTCATCAACAGTATCATATTATATATACGCTCTTCTGTACCTTTCCTTTCTTCCTTTCATACTCTCATTTGAATTTAAACTAGAACCCCATTGTTGTTTTCAAAAGTTGTGTACAAACTTACATTACAGCCGCAGATTATACTTTGCTGAAGTATTTTCCTCCTCAAAGAATTAGAGATTAGTGAAGAATGATTTCTTTAGAGAAATTGTACTACTTGTTGTCCCTTTTGGCTTCATTTGCTAACGTGATCATAGGCTACTTAAATTTCTTTTTTTAGGATTTTTTTATTTATTTGAGAAAGAGAGTGAGCAAGTGGGGGGAGAAAGGGTAGGAGTAGAGAGACAGGCAAGGCAGACTCTAGACTGAGCATGGAGCCTGATGCAGGGCTGGATCTCAAAATCCTGAGTTTAAGACCTGAGCCAAAACCAAGAATCAGCTGCTCGACCGACTGAGTCACCCAAGTGCCCTTGTTTATACATATGATTAATATTTTCTCATTGTAAAAATTCAGAATTATAAATAGAGCTAAATACCCCCTTGACTATTCTTCCCCAAAAGTAAGCATGATTATCAATTTGGTATGTATTATGCCCAGAATTTTTTTTAATTTTTAATTTATTTATTTATGATAGTCACAGAGAGAGAGAGAGGCAGAGACACAGGCAGAGGGAGAAGCAGGCTCCATGCACCGGGAGCTCGACGTGGGATTCGATCCCGGATCTCCAGTATCGCGCCCTGGGCCAAAGGCAGGCGCCAAACCGCTGTGCCACCCAGGGATCCCCTATGCCCAGAATTTTTAAAGGCATTTAATAAATATATAAAACACTTATATGTAACATATATAATTTATATAGAGAACATATATAATTTATATGTAATTATAAATTACATATGTCTGTAGAAACATAAAGCATTGTTTTTAGTTTCTTTGAACATTAAATGATATTATAATGTATTTACTGTTCTGCAACTTGCTTTTTGTCTTTTGGTAATACAGTAATGAATCTTATCACGTAGATGTAACTCACTTTCTCAATTGCTGGGTAGTTGATTTAGCTATTCCTTACTGCTGGAGATTTGGGTGTTTCTAATTTTTTGCTATTACAAATAATGCTGTAATGAATATCTTTGTACGTATCATCTTATGCACACACAAGTATGATGACTGCTTCTCAGGGTAGATGATAAGAAGTGGAATTCTGCGTCAGAAAACATGTATATTGGGCAGCCCCGTTGGATCAGCAGTTTAGCGCCGCCTTCAGCCCAGGGCGTGATCCTGGAGACCGGGGATCAAGTCCCATGTCAGGCTCCCTGCATAGAGCCTGCTTCTCCCTCTGCCTGTGTCTCTGCCTCTTTGCCTCTCTGTCTCTCTCTCTGTGTCTCTCATGAATAAATAAAATCTTAAAAAAAAAAAAGAAAAAGAAAAAGAAAACATGTATGTTTAGGGGCGCCTGGGTAGCTCAGCTGGTTAGGCATCTGTCTTTGGCTCAGGGTCCTGCGATGGAGCCCTGCTTCGGGCTCCCTGATCAGTGGGGAGTCAGCTTCCCCCTCTGCACCTCCCCCCTGCTTGTGCTCTCTCTCTCAAATAAATAAATAAATAAATAAATAAATAAATAAATAAAATCTAAAACAAACAAAAAAGAAAAGTTTTTTTTTTTTTTATGATAGTCAGAGAGAGAGGCAGAGACACAGGCAGAGGGAGAAGCAGGCTCCATGCACCGGGAGCCTGACGTGGGATTCGATCCCGGGTCTCCAGGATCGCGCCCTGGGCCAAAGGCAGGCGCCAAACCACTGCGCCACCCAGGGATCCCAAAAAAAGAAAAGTTTAAAGTTTAAAGTAAGTTTAAAGGTGTACTTGAGGGGCACCTGACTGGTGCAGTTGGTAGTCAGGGTCGTGAGTTCCAGCCCAACATTGGGCAGACACATTACTTCAAAAAGAAAAAAGTTTAAAAGTGTACTAGATACAATTAAATGGACTATTGCCAGTCCTACAATATAGTTGTTACAGATAAGTTATACCTGGGGCCATCAATTTCACATTAGTCCCTTTAAAACCCGAGGATATCCCATTGACTTAGGCATTGTCTTGTCTCGTATATAGTACAAAGAATGCCAGACTAGAAATTGGAAGATAGAGGCTCAAATCCTGCTTCTGTTCGTAACAACCAACTTGATCTCAGGTAATCCTTTCAACTTGAGGGTCTGTTTCTGGATCTACAAAATTAGATGAAACGTGGTTTCCTAAAATATGGCCTCTACCACCATTGATAGCATGCATGATGCTTTTATTTTTCTTGATTTTTATTTTAATAATTACTAGTATATTATTTTTTAATAATTACTTGTAGTTTACAGTTTCCTGGGTGGCTCAGTGGTTGAGCATCTGCTTTCAGCTCAGGGCATGATCCTGGGGTCCTGGGATTGAGTCCCACATTGGGCTCCCTGCAGGAAGCCTGCTTCTCCCTCTGCCGGTGTCTCTGGCTCTCTCTATGTCTCTCATGAATAAAGAAATAAAATCTTAAAAAAAAAAAAGTTACTTGTACTTTAAAATAAATTAGGAACAGGGCACCTGGGTGGCTCAGTCAGTTAAGTGTCTGATTCATGATTTTGGCTCAGGTCGTGATATTAGGGTTATGACACTGAACCCCAAGATAAGCCGGGACTCTTAGCAGGGACTCTCTTTCTCTCTCCTCTGCCTCTGCCCCTCCCCCCGCTTGCACTCTAAATAAATAAACAAATAGATAAATAAATAAACAAACTTAAAAAAAAACAAATTAGGAAGTAATTCCCCTATCGAATCAAGGATTTATATGTATAGGTATTATTTCTCCATACCATGAAATTTACTTTTTCAAGGACATTTGTTTGGGGTGCCTGGCTGGCTCAGTCAGTGGAGTATGCAATTTTTGATCTCAGGGTTGTGGGTTTGAGGCCCACATTCAGGGCAGAGATTACTAAAAAATAATAATAATAAACTTTATTTATTTTAAAGGTTTATTTACTTATTTATTCATGAGAGACACACACACAGAGAGAGAGAGAGAGAGTTAGAGACACAGGCAGAGAGAGATGCAGACTCCCTGCAGGGAGCCCAATATAGGACTTGATCCCAGGACCCCGGGATCATGCCCTAAGCTGAAGGCAGACGCTCAACTGCTGAGCCACCCAGGTGTCCCTAATAATAAACTTTAAAACAAAAATTTAAAGGACATTTGTTTAACTTAAAGCAAACTGACTTAAAGAAAAATAGCATGCGTACAACAGCACAAGGTGGTATGCAAATATGGCAAATCATGAATACAGTATAAGAAGAACTGAAGTTTCTTTCTTTGTTCATGGAACCAAGAAGAGGTTAGATTAAAGCTATAGATCTCAGACTTTTGTTTTCTGGGTTTTCTTTAAAGATTGTATTTATTTATTCATGAGAGACACAGAGAGAGAGGCAGAGACCTAGTGAGAGAAGCATGCTCCCTGAGGGGAGCCCAATGTGGGACTCAATCCCAGGACTCGGGATCACAACCTGAGCCAAAGGTAGATGCTCAACCACTGAGGCACCCTGATCCCACACCTTTGGACTTTGATAGCCAGCAAAACATAACAACAAAAAGGTATTGACCAATATGGAGTTGCTTTTTGTCTTAAGTACATTAAGAACAACAAAATCCAAACCTATATACCTATCACCATTATTTAGTGAAATGATCCTTACAATGTTGCATAATTATAAAAGAAGTGCATGTTGAAAAATTTTCAGGGATCCCTGGGTGATGCAGCGGTTTAGCGCCTGCCTTTGGCCCAGGGCGCGATCCTGGAGACCTGGGATCGAATCCCACATCAGGCTCCCGGTGCATGGAGCCTGCTTCTCCCTCTGGCTATGTCTCTGCCTTCTCTGCCTCTCTCTCTCTCTCTCTGTGTGTGTGACTATCATAAATAAATAAAAAAAATTAAAAAAAGAAAAATTTTCAAATGTATGGAAGTATAAAAAGTCACTTTCTAAAAAAAAAAAAGTCACTTTCTTTCTCTTCCTTCATAAAATCTATTATGGACCTCCTTCCACACAGATCTACCTCATTTTTAGAAAGGTCATTTTTATTTATTTTTTTAATTAATTAATTTATTCATGAGCGACAGAGAGAGAGGGAGAGATACAGGCAGAGGGAGAAGCAGGCTCCACGCAGGGAGCCTGACATGGGACTCGATCCCGGGTCTCCAGGATCACACCCTGAGCTGCAGGCAGTGCTAAACCGCTGCACCCCCGGGGCTGCCCAGAAAGGTCATTTTTAAACAAATATATTATTAATATATGAGCATGCATATATATGAGCATGCATATGAGCATATATATGCATGCTTTTTACATACATAGTATATTCTGTATTTACTCCACATAAAAAATCTATATAAGAAATAGGTCATTTGGGGAACCTGGGTAGCTTAGTTGATTAAGCGTCTGCCTTTGGCTCAGGTTATGATCTCGGGGTTCTGAGATCGAGCCCCATATCAGGCTCCTCGCTTAGCAGGGAAACTACTTCTCCTTCTGCCTCTGCCCCTCCCCCTGCTTGTGCTCTCTCTGTCAAATAAAATAAGATCTTAAAAAAAAAAAGTCATCCTAGAACAAAGGACAGACCCTCCCAGGGAGGGATGGTGGCAAGCTTATTTAGCCACTTGGAAACCACTGGTCTAAATGCCTTTCTAAAATGAATAAGTGAATAAGTTATAAGTGAATAAGTCTAGAGTACCCTCAGTATTTACATGACTTGCATGATTACCATTAAATTATAGATTTCAGAAGACAACCAGGAATCTCTTTTAACATTTCCTTGAGTAGATATATCATAGGCCGCAGAGCGATTTTTTCAGTCTTCTGACCTGCCTGGTGCCACGACGATACGTCTGTGCTCTACCGATTGTTGTCACCGGTTCCCTACATCAGAGTTTTAACCCGGGCCCACAGATTTCTGGGTGTTCCTAACACCGTGAAAACATACATGGTATTTTGCACATACCAGTTGATCCCTGAACAACATGAGGGCTAGGGATGCTGACCCTCTGTGTGGTGGAAAATCCGTGCACAACTTTTGACTTTTTTTTCCTAAAGATTTTATTTATTCATGAGAGACACAGAGAGAGAGGAAGAGACATAGGCAGAGGGAGAAGCAGGCTTCCTGCAGGAAGCCCGAGGTGGCACTCGATCCTGGGTCTCCAGGATCACACCCTGGGCTGAAGGCGGTGCTAAACTGCCGAGCCAGGCTGCCCCGACTTTTTTGACTTCTCATAAGGTAACCGCTAATAGCCTACTATAGACCAGAAGCCTTTTGAACACCACAAACAGTTGATTACTCATATTTTATTCGTACTACATACTGTATTCTTAAAATAAAGCTGTGAGAAGATAAAATATTACTATGGGGGGGGGTGCCAGGGTGGCTCAGTGGGTTGAGCAAATGACTATTTTAGCTCAGATCATGACCTCAGGGTCATGGGATCGAGCCCTACATCAGGCTCTGTGCTCAGCATGGAGTCTGCTTGTCCCTCTCCCTCTGCTCTTCCCCCTGCCCCTACTTGTGCTCTCTCTTAACTATTTTTAAAAAATGATATTAAGGAAGTCATAAAAAAACACGTTTATAGGGCAGCCTGGGTGGCTCAGTGGTTCAGCGCCGACTTCAGCTCAGGGCGTGGCGTGATCCTGGGGTCCCGGGATCAAGTCCCACTTCAGGCTCCCCGCATGGACCCTCCCCACATGGACCCTGCTTCTCCCTCTGCCTCTCTCTCTCTGTGTCTCTCATGAGTAAATAAATACAATCTTAAAAAAAAAAAATGTTTACAGTACCGTATCCATATTGTAAGGTTTTTTTTTTTTTTTTAAAGATTGTATTTATTCATGAGACACAGAAAGAGAGAGGTAGAGACATAGGCAGAGGGAGAAGTAGGCTCCCTCTGGGGAGCCGGATGCAGGACTCAATCCCAGGACCCTGGGATCACAACCTGAGCCAAAGGCAGACCCTCAACCACTGAGCCACCCAGACGTCCTCGATACTCTAAGTTTATGTCATCTGTTTACAAGATGAATCATCTGTCAGTACCTATGTCTATACTGTCTGAAAGAATATAGACACTTGGTAGATGTTATATACCGTGGATGTGCATTACTAATCCTGGATGTCAAAAATGAAAACATAGCATGTGGTCTCTGATTTTTTTTGTGCTTAAGTCTGAACTTTAAAAAATAAATTTATGTGATATTTTAGGTAGCAAATGAAAAACTGGTATCTACATGTATTTTATGCATTTGTGAAATAATCTTTTTCTTACTTTTGTCAATGTTTCTAGGCTATGCAGTGAATCTGCAAGTTTTCTCAAATTATCACACATCTCCAAAATATTTTCCAATATATTTATTGAAAAAAATCCACATAAAGTGGACCCACGCAGTTCAAACCTGTGTTGTTCGAGAGTCAACTGTATACTGTTTTTCTGGCGGAAGGGCTTGTAGCTTTCCATGAACCAAAAAGGATTAGCAACTCTTGTTTTGGATAAGTAAGTTTCTTGCTTTTGCTTTAAAGAAGGAATCTTGTGGCTTAGGAGTCCCTCACAATTTTCTTCTAGTTCTTTCTTGGGGGCAGGGGGTGTCTAATTTCTGGTTTGCATTAGACAGGCTGTGTGCCTAAGTTCCTTTTTCTCACCTTAATGGTCCTCTCATTAAAACCAAAAACCATTCTGCTCTAACCATGAGGCGGATGGCATTTTAATTTTGTATTTCAGTTTTAGTTTCTGAAGTAGAGAGAGAGAGAAAAAGGCAGGGGGCAGTGCCCACGTTGACACTGACAGGTACGGGGACAAGCAACAGAGACAGGGAGATATGCGGGCACAGATAAAAAGCCTAAGGACAGACAGACACAGGGAGGCCGGTAAGAGTGCAAGGAGAGACCAGGGAGGACAAGCAGGCCTCGGGAGAGAGAGAGAAGGCAGGTCAGTCGGGAGGGGAAAGAACAAGGAGAGAGAGAAGACAAAGTGTCTAATGCCGCACGGGGCTCGGTGACTGATAAAGTGCCATCACATACATTACCACAGGCAGACAGGGAGAATCCGGCAGATAGATGGGGTGATGGAGGGATGTAGGCCAATCAGACAGAAGAGGGGGAAGGTGGCCAATCAGAGGGACGCTGGAATGCAGCCCCAGACAGACAGTTGAGGGAAGGACAGAACCAAGAAAAGAGAAGTGAGAGAGAGCGGGCGGGAAAGAGGACAGAGGCCCAGAAGCCTGGAGGCCCCGAGGCAGAGGCTGACACCATGCGATTCAGGAACACGGGCAAAGGGCAGTGCGCTCTGTGCCAAACTTTCCTTGTCGTCCTTCTGGAGAGACCTGGACAGAGGGCATGTCTTTGTTTCCCCCCCAGGACTGAGCGTCACCATCCCCGAGGTGGCAGGGCAGAGGAACCCACAGGAAGGAGGAGAGGGGGAGAAAAGTGAGAGGAGGAAACAGTTGTTCAGACCAGGAGGAAGACGCACTCCAGGGATCTAGAGTCCTAGGCCTGTCGAGACTGCACCCGGATGGGTGTGCACGCAGATGTGCTGGGAAGGCCGCACGGGCCTGCATGGACTCTGTACACACGGGCTACCTGTACCTTAGTAACCGTGCCCGTTTATATGTGGTCCTTTTCAGTTCTCCCTGGGCCTTCACATCTGTGTCGGTTAATACGCAGCTCGCTGGAGATGAGGGGACCAGCAGAGCTGTGCTGTCTCCAGGTAGCTCATTACTCAGAGGAGGACCCGGGAGGGAGCTGGCCTTCTCAGGCATCCTCAGGTACTGGCAGCAAAAGCACACAACTAGCAGCCCGTCAATCAAAGAGACAGGTGCCACCGAGTCGACTCAAAAAGACAAGGAGCAAGAAATGGCAAGTCCAGGGAAGTGGGAAAGCATATTGATAAGAGTGACAGAAAAGGAAGTGTCCAGCACAACAGGGAGAAAAGTAGGAAGGGGTGCGGCCAACAGCAAGTAGACTCAGATATGCCTGGCCTCTCCTCTGGAACATCCAAGAAGCATCAGGCAGTGACTGCCTCCGGGGGAGGAACAGGGGACCTAGGGGAGAGATGCAGGAGGGAGGCTTACTCCCCACAGGACACCGTTAGCACTTCACGTATCTTGTGCTGTGTATGTACTGCCTATCTGAACCCCGAGGGACAAGGAAAGAAGAAGAAAAAGATGAGAGAGCAGGTGGAGAAGTGACCAGCCAGAGCCAGCCAGGCAGACAGCGGCAAAAAGGCGGGAAAGAGCAGGCGCTGCAAAGAAGGTAGTAGGGAGGCCGGGGTGGGCTGCTTGTCTAAGGGAAGAGGGAAAAGACACGAAGATGGTGCAGCCAGAAGGCCCAGAGACTCAGGGGCACGGGGGCAGCCAGCCTTGGGGCAGAGAGGCCACCCGTATGGATGGGGGTGCAGCTTTGAGGAAGCCAAGGAACCAAAAGCTGCCAGGAAGTCAGACTGGAAGGATGCAAGGACTGGACGGTGGGGCAGGTGGCCGGGAGGCCGGACGTCCAGGGAGGTGAGTGTAACCCACCCACCCCACGGGCACACATGTGAGTGGTGGGCCATGCAGAAGGGCAAGAGAGGAGGCCCACCAAGATGGGGAAGCATGGCAGGCCCTGGAAGGTAGACAAACCAAGAGACGGGGGCTAAAAAAGTGACAGAGACAGGCAGGCGGGGAGACAGATGGCTGGAGAGAGAGTGGTGGGCAAACAGCCAGAGAAGCAGACAGACAACCGAGAAAGAGGCTGCCAGCCAGTCAGGGAGGAGCAGACAGGCAGTCAGGCAAACACCATAACAGGAGCAAGCAGGTAGGGAGGCAGGCAGGAACAAGGACCCGACAAGGGAAATGGAGAGGTCGGCGGAAAGGAAAGAGGCCAGGTGAGGGCAGGCCAGGAGGGCAGAGGGGGCCCTGGACCAGAGGGGGAAGGGAGCAAATGAGTAGATCCACATGCAAAGCACACTTGACAACATGACAAATGTTTGGACAGGCAGGCACACCTGCAGCTCCTGGCACACGTGGCGAGTGGGCCTGGGTGCTTGGTACCCAGGCAGGGGGTGCAGGGAGACAGGGCAGCTGCGGTGCACACCATGTGTAGGCTGGCCCATATCCACGTGGGGACACTTCTCCCAGACAGACAGATACACACACACACACACACACACACACACACACACACACAGAAGGGCCAGAGAGAGGAGGGAGCCGGTCACACACACACACACACACACACACTCACACACGAGGATGACACACATGGAGTCAGAGGCCGGAAAGAGAGAAGTAAACACAAACAAGACAGAGGTGGAAAGTCACTTGGAGGTGACAGAGCCTGAGTCCAGAGAATCGAAGGGATAGGAGCCCATGTGTGTGTGTGGGGGGCGTAAAGGGGGAATAAAATTACACGTACCGAGAAGCCCACGCACAGAAAGAGGAGGATACCCAGATGGCCTCGTACAAAGAGACTGGGCAAGGGAACAGACTGGAACAGAAGAGGGACAGGAGGTAGACTGAGCACACAGGAAGGACACAGGAGCCGAGACGGGAGACGTCCAAAGGCCAGGTTAAGAAAAAGATGGACATCCACGCTCAACGAAGTGCATCAGTGTGCATGTGTGTAGGGGGGTGGCGTGTCAATAAAGAACATTCCAGCCTCCTAAGCAAACATTGGCATGGTATCCCCTGTCATTAATGCTTTCTGGTTGCTTCCTACCTACCCCTCAGGCCTGAGATGCTCTGGAGGACTGCGGGGCTGCCAGGCGGGGCAGGGGGTTGGCAGCTACACTCCAGGGGGAGAGAAATAACCCAGGACAGAAAAGATGCCCTGGGGCAAGGACAGGCAAAGAGATGAAAAGAATGAAAGGAAGGTGGAGTTAGGAAAGGTGAGGACCAAAAAAAAAAAAGGTAGATCTGAGCTTTTCGCCTTCCCTCCTTTGCTAGCACTGCTCCAGAGGCAAGTTTTAGAGGACTTCACTGATGGAATCTCTGGACGGGAGAGCTACTTTTGGACTCCTCTCCAATCTTCCATCAGATTCCCGGCACCACTTCTAACATAAACACCGGGGTACAATGAGAAATCCCGGGCAAGCCCAGTGGAAATGCCAGGAGGACCCCTACCTCTGTCTTCTCCTCAGTCCCAGATACTTTTGTGTCTCACCGTGCCTCAGTTTCTTCCACTTTACCACTGTCGGAAGACCACGGAGACAGGGGAACATACTGCAATGGGAGAAAAAGAGGAGACAATTTCACAGTTTTTCAGACTTGACTCCCCTTTATTCTAAAAATCTGTACTCCTGGCCCCCTAAATTAATTTCCCAAGTCAGATGAATTTTCTAGTCGAGGCAATGGGGGAGGCGGGGTCGGGTAAGGGGGGAGCGAGTGAATCAGAAAAGAGTGCAGATAAAATTTACAATTATAAATCACTGAAAAGCCTGGGCAAAGGGGAGAATCAAACATGGACTCCTTTGAAGAAAAAAAAAAAACCTCAATCATCGTATCTATTCATATCTCTTCCCCCCAAAAGTCACTAGGATTTCTGTCACTTTTTTTAAAAGAAAGGGGGGAAAAAATCCAGCCCCGTGCCTCACTTGGACGGTACTACACAATTAAATGCGTTTTGACTCCAGCGAGGTATGTAGAAACAAGAGTTATATATAAACATATATTTCATCTTTTCCTTTTCAATGCCTGAAGGGGGAAAAAAAAAAACCTTCACATCAAACCACTCCCTTCTGAAGTATTCAGAGAAAAAAAAAAAAAAGCTTTTCTTTAAGAGAAGGGAGGTGGGGAGGAAGAGACTAGTAAAGAAAAGAAAAATATTTAAATCTAGTTGGACTAGTATCTAACTAGTTAACCTTTAACAATTTATGCTGATGTCAGACTGAGCATGAGTACTGATTAATGCCCCCCCTCAAATATTTTTATGGGGGGGAGTTAGAGCAGCCATTTTTGTTTTATGCAGAAACCCTTCGTGCCCCCCCAACGCGCACACTCACACACACACACACTCACACACACACAGTACACAAGGAAAATATCTCTATTAATCTGTGCACTAATCAGTTATGAAAAAAGGGAGAAATTTGTGGGTTTCTGGGTAGAGGCTTGGAGATGGGGGTGTAACAGGGAGGAGAATGGGGGGGTGAAAACTGAAATATTAAGCCAGCCATTTTGTTTTAAAAGGGGATTTTTCCCCCCTCTCCCTTTCTTCATGGAGGGGGTGGCGGTGCTTGGGGGGGGTTGTTTTAAAAATAATTTCAAGGCGGCCATCTTACTGCCTCAGCTCTGAGAAATATTTCTGAGCGCCCCCCTCAGAATTTAAATATATTTAAAGCAACGGAGAGGGGGGCAGAGAGAAGTCGAAAACTTTTATATATATATATATTTTTTAACCCCCCTTTCTCGTTCTCTTGGGAGGAAGGGGAGGGGGAGAAAGTCTCTCAATTTTTTCCAAGACAATTTTTGGGGGTGGTTCGGCCCCCCTTTTCAGCCGGCGGCCCCGAGGGGGGGTTCTGGAGGGGGGTGGCCCGGGGGTTTGGGGGGCTGGGGGAGGCGGTGGGGAGGAGGAGGAGGAGGAGGACGCCGCCGAGGAGGAGGAGGAGGAGGAGGAGGAGGAGGAGGAGGAGGTGGTGGTGGTAGCGGTGGGGGAGGCGGGCGGGCGGTGGGTGGGGGGGTGGTGGGGGGGCCAGAGCCACAGGATGGCTTCCCCTCTGAGGGACGAGGAGGAGGAGGAGGAGGAGATGGTGGTGTCGGAGGAGGAAGAAGAGGAGGAAGAAGAGGGCGACGAGGAGGAGGAGGAGGTGGAGGCGGCCGACGAGGACTACGAGGAGGACGACGACGAGGGAGTGCTCGGGCGCGGGCCGGGCCACGACCGGGGCCGCGACCGCCACAGCCCCCCCGGCTGCCACCTCTTCCCGCCGCCGCCGCCGCCGCCGCTGCCCCCGCCGCCGCCGCCGCCCCCGCCGCCAGGTAAGCGGCCGCCCCGAAGCTCTCCCCCCCGCCCCCCACCCCCCGGCCCGAGCGGGAGCCGCGGGCGCGCGAGGCCGGCCGGGGGCGAGGCACCCACCGCGCGGCCGAGCCGAGGTGAATCCGGGGGCGCGGGGCGCCAGCGTCGGGCCCGGGGCCCCGGGCGGGCCGGGCCGGCGGGCGGCGGGCGGCGGCGGCGGCCGCGGGGCCAGGCCTCTTCCCCTCCCCCGCCGCACCCCTCCCCCGCCGCCGCCGCCGCAGCCGCCGCCACCGCCGCCGCCGTCGCCGCCGCCCGGGCTGGAGAGCGCTGGGCGCGAGCTGCGCGCGCGGACCGGGCCACTCGGTCGCGGCTTTCGGGGGAGGAGGAGGAGGAGGTTTTTTTTTTTTACCCTCGGCTGGGAGGGGGTAGGCAGGAAACGGCCGCGGCGAAGCCAGGGCCCCCTCCCTGGCCGAGCGAGGGACCGCGGAGACCCTGGCGGCCGGACGGCGGCGTGGAGGAGGGGCGCGTGGGGGAGGGGCGGCCGCGCGGGCGCCCCTCGGGCTCCCGCCCGAGTGGGGTTGCACTGAGGTGACGGGGAGTTTCCGCGCGTGGAGCGGACCGCCGGCCTCACCGCCCCCCCTCAGGGGCGGGGGAGGCGGGGGTGGGGGTGGGAGCCAGCGTCCCTCGGACCCCCCACCTGCGGGAACCTGGGCGCCCGCCGACTCCCCGGGGCGCGCGGTGGCGCGTGGGGGAGAGGTCGCGTGAGCGCCTGCGGGCGGCGGTGATGGGGGGCAGGTGGTGGCCGCACTCCACGCAGACCACTTCCTGGACTCACGCTTGATCCGCTTCGGGGCGCCCCCTCCCCCCGTCCTAATCGGGAGAGCACTCCTTGAAGATTGGGGAGCGCGGGGAGAGTGTCTGCGACCAGATGCCCCCAACTCCACCCCCTTTATCAGCACCCTGCTCCAGGCTCTTTTGTGTCATGTGCGAACCCCCCCCCCCCCCCGCCGTGTGACCCCGTCAGTCTGGGGTGGCCAAGCTGCCCAGCTGTGACT
Organism: Nyctereutes procyonoides; assembly: GCF_905146905.1. Taxonomy (NCBI): domain Eukaryota; kingdom Metazoa; phylum Chordata; class Mammalia; order Carnivora; family Canidae; genus Nyctereutes; species Nyctereutes procyonoides. Next base: position 56,864,832 of record NW_026575140.1, on the reverse strand, counting down.
CTCACGTGGCTGCCATTCACTGTCACTCTCGCTGAAACCACCCGCACCTTGATCTTGCCGGGGAATGGGGGGGCGTGCACTGCCCACCCAGCTGTTATGCAGCTTGACCGTCACTCGGCACCCCTCCCCCGGGATGACAAGTTCTCTGGCGCTCTCTGGGCAGTTCCACCAGGGCTGGAAGGGACTGGGACAGCCTGCTGCCTGGAGTGGAGGGGGGGGGCGGCAGCAACGGCCCCCCTCAGACCACCCTCCTAGTGCAGTGACTGCCGATCTTCCTGAGGACAGGGGAGCATCCTTACGGTGCTCGCATCTTTGCTTGGGGCTGGAAAGGGGACATCCACACCCCCAGGCCTCTGGGAGCCCTGTAGCACGAATGCATCAAACTTCAGGACGTCTATCTTTGTAAAACTGTCACATTGATCTGTGTGGCTTATGTGGCAACTGTTCCTGTTCGGTTGAGACAGCCTTTGAGGGAGTATGGGGTACCTTCTTGGGGTGAGGGTGGTGGAGGGTACGTGTCTGATGGAAACGGGGACACCTCCCCTCCCCAAGCTTGTCTGAAAAAGAAAAGTTTTCAGAAAGTTATCCCAGAGAACCCACGAGGTTGCAGGAGGGAGGAGGAATAAAGGATGGTGGGGAGGGGGTGCCTGGAACCCAGCTGATGTGCTAAAAAGAGGGAGAGAAAGGATGTCAGGTTGTGTTGCCCCGCAGACAGCTCTCACCTATTTGTAGGGCCAACTTGGAATGTGGTGTTTATGCGTTTTTGGTCTGAAATTTGGGAATGTAAGAGAGGGGCATGAAAGAATCTGAGGTCGAGGTTGGGTCTTTTGTGTCAGTCCTCCCTCCCCACTTCCCCTCTGCTCTCTCAACAGCCCAGAAGAAACGTCAAATGTTTTTTTTTAAAATTTGTATCTGAAATGAAAACCCACCTCCTCCCTCTTCCAGGGCGATCATACCCCCCCCCCCCAGTCTTGAGGCCCTCCCAAGTCAACAGAGTGACCCAGATGCACTCCCCCCCCCCCCCGGACTTTCTGAGGCAAAACTTTTGAGAGAAATATTTTTGGTCCGCTCGTTATATTTCTGTCTACCTAGGTGTGGGCAAAATAAGCCTCCTAGAAGGAAATGTGTGCGGGCTGCCCTCCCTCATCCTTCTCCAGAATATGAATTCGCACATATTAGAGGTCTATTGTTTTTCATCCTGACTGCTTTGATTCTCACCATTTTGTTTTACATTCTTACCCAAGACCAATTTTATCCCTCCCCCCCTTCTCGGCTCCTTACGTTGTAAAACGTTTAAAATAATAGCACTCGTGTTGGTGGGGGAAGGGAGCAGGAAGCCAAAAACTCATTTCTTCTCCCTCCCCCTTCTGGCAAGTCTCGAAAAATAATATAACATAATATATAGATGTGATTCCTTGGGGGTGGGGGTGGGGAATGATTGTGGGTGGTGCGGAAAATTCTGGTAGTTTCTTTGCAAAAGGTCTGAAAATACAAACCCACCCCCTGCCTGCAGTACGCATGTGCAGCAGACCTATTATGGTGGTGCGTGGTGGGGGAGGGAGGGGAATTTGAGAAAAAATAAATATATGTGTGAGAGATTGATGGTGAGATTAGAGGGAGAGCAGGACGGGCGGGAGGCGCGGCCTGGGCCCGGCTCCGCCCGCCTCTCCCCTGCCCGCCGCCCCGGCGCGCCAGGCCCCGCCCCCGCCGCGCACCGCCCCCCCCCCGCCCCCGCCCGCCTCCCGGGATCCGAGCCGGGGTGTGGGAGAGTCTGGGCTCCGGGCCAGCATTGAGTGGCTGCTGAGACCGAGGTTGGGACTTGGATTTGCTTTATTGCCCTGCCTTTCCCTTCGCCGCCGCCGCCGGCCTCCCGACTTCGGGAGCCTCCTGCGGGGCGGGGAGTGGAGAGCGGGGCGGACCGGCGGCGAGGTCCCGGGGTTAGGTGCCCCACCCCCAGAGGGGCGGGTGGCCGCGCCGGCCTGTTCCCTGACGCGGAGCCAGTGGGCCTGCCCCTGCCGCCGCCCCAGCGGCCTCCCGTTCCCGTGTTCACATTAAGCGACGTCCCGGGGGTTGGGGAGAGCTGGCTGCTGGCCGGGGACGGAGGAGTGTGCGGGGTGGGGGGGGAGCATGGCGTCCTTCTGACTTCCTACTCCAGCCCGCACGCTCTTTTTTACGCCCCGGGGCCTGCTGCACGCCCCCCCCCCCCAGCACTCCGTCCTAGAGGGTGTTCCTGTACTCTGCAGAGGACACAGGATGCTGGAGTTCTGAGGGCAGGTAGCGCAGAGGAAGGAGACGCCCGGAACCGCAGGCAGTGGAAGCAAGCCGTGTTAATTGTGGCTAATTTTCCCTTGGCTGTTATGGGCCGAAGGATTGCGTGTCCTAGAGCAAGGGGCTGGGCCCACCCCGGCTTTCCTCCTGCACAACTGCCTCTGCCTGAGCAGGACAGGTCTGGCTGGTTAGTCTAGTGGCCGCTGGGGCATGGTGGGGGTGGGGGGAGAGGCCAAGCAGGGCCCTAGATGTGTGGCATCTGTGTCTTCCCCAGACTGGCAGGGGCCCGTGTGGAAAGGGGGGCCTGGGAACACATCAGGGAAGCCCAGGCCCCTGACAGACATCTGGGGAGAAAGCCAGACACCTAGTCCTGCCGAAGGGTACAGGCTGTCCTCTGGATTTGTGCTCAGGACTGTGTGTGCATGCTTGTGCATCTGACAATGTGTGTGCTGGGTGTGTCTTTGTCTCCAGCTTTGTTTGGGTCTCCCACACCGCCTGTGTATGAATGGGACTAAATTTGGACACGAAGGGTAAGACAAAGGGTCAAAGGGTCGGGCCCCTGAGTTCTCAAAAGGAGCAGGGATATGGAAATAGATTTGAGGGAAAGTTCCAGGCTACTTGGGAAGAGGAGGAACGTTTAGGTAATTGGGGAGACTGCTCCCCATAGTATTAGGGTGTTATGGAGGAGCCAGCCGCTGTGGTCCTGTGGGCAAGATGTGAAAATGACTGGCAAGGACTTCTTTTTCTCCAGGGCTGTGTTGGGGTGACAGGAGGCTTGGCAATCATCTGAGGAAGTATAAATAGAGGCCTCCCTCGTGGCAGAAAGGATGTGAGGGCCCCGGGTGTTAGTGTGAGATCCCAGGTGTCCACCTTTGGCTCTCCCTTCTCAGCATCTGGCTTAGGGAGCTGCCAGCTTGTGTCTCCCCACTCCAAGTGCTGGGGTCAGGCCAGGCCAGCAGCTGGGCATGGCTTCCCCAGTTCCTGGGCAGGATGCCAGCTGGCTAAGTGAGGGGGAAGGCAGGAGGAGCCCTGGCGGCGATTGAAAGGACCTGCCACAGTCAGAGCCCATGGCCTAGAGCCTGCTCCCTTGTTAGGAGGAGGAGAGAGGGGGGAGTGGTTTGGCTGCTCTTCCCTTCTGACCCCTGACCTCCCATTCAGAACCCAAGCATCCCAGAGTACTCGAAACACTCTGTGTTTGCACCCAGTGAAGGGCGGTGAGGTTTGCAGGAGTTAATGCCTGAGTTCCTAGAGAGTGGGAACAGAAAAGGTGAGGAGGGGGAGGTCTAGGGGCCGCTGAGTCAGGGAACCTGGAAACTTAGTTTCTCTGGTGCTCTCTGCTCCAAAGATAAGGATGACATTCGGCTGCTGCCTTCAGCTTTGGGTGTGAAGAAGAGAAAACGAGGGCCCAAGAAGCAGAAGGAGAACAAGCCAGGAAAACCCCGAAAACGCAAGAAGCTTGTAAGTGTTAAAGACTCCTGTCTCCACAGTAAGGCTCAGCAGACCCTTTCCCAGGGACCAGGGTTTTCTCAGGTCCTATTATTTCAAGGGTGGAGGAGGGGAATCTGGAAATCAGGGAGGCCTGACATCCTCTCCCCTCTGGCTGGCCTGTGGCTCCTGGATCTGGGACCCTAACCTCACTCACCATGACCCCGGAAAGAGCCCCTCTGTGCACATGACTTGCCCTAGCAAGCAGGCTCCAGGGGGCAGACTGTATGTGTTCAGAGACGAGCAGCCCTTTGTCTCCTTGGCAGTTTGCTTAGTTCTGTGTGCCTCAGTTTCCTTATCTAAAAAAAAAAAAAAAAAAAAAACTAGGTAAAAATAGATGAGCTACTATCTCCAGAGAATTGTTGTGAAGATTGAAAGGGGTAATACATGTTATCGGCTAAGAATGGTTCCTGGCACATGGTCGGACTGAAGAAATGTTATTTTTATTTCTGTCCCTTAGGACAGTGAGGAGGAATTTGGCTCTGAGCGAGATGAATACCGGGAGAAGTCAGAGAGTGGAGGCAGCGAATATGGAACTGGACCAGGTCGGAAACGGAGGCGGAAGCACAGGGAAAAAAAGGAGAAGAAGACAAAGCGGCGGAAAAAGGGGGAGGGAGATGGGGGGCAAAAGGTGAGTGGAATTAGTGTGGGGAGGACACATCAATCCCTGAAGAGGGAGGGAGTGAGGGCCCCAAGGAGGGGTGCTCAGTGGAGCGGCAGTGAAGGGGGAATCAGCTGGAGAGCCCAGCTGGAAGCTCTGGGTAGGTAGGGAGGCATGTGGGGGAGACCCCCACTGAAGCCCCCCCGCTGAAAGCCCCATGAACCCCGGTCTCTTGCAGCAGGTAGAACAGAAGTCATCAGCCACTCTGCTTCTGACCTGGGGCCTGGAGGACGTAGAACATGTGTTCTCTGAGGAGGATTACCACACACTTACCAACTACAAAGCCTTTAGCCAGTTCATGAGGTGCGGTAGGACTGGTGGGCACCTGCGAGCAGATGCTTTACTTTCGGGGTGGTGGGGGGAGTGACAGGAGAGCCCCTCTGGAATCCAATAAAAAGCTCAGACACTGCTCCCCAGAGAAATGCACAGCACAGGCACACACAACTGTGCACACACCTTTGGAGAATTTCTGGACTCCAGAGGATCTAGGGACCTGACCCCATCAGGAGCCCTTCCCAGTGGCTGGGGGTGGAGGGTGGAGGGTCCTAACTCCAGCACTAGGTTCAAAAGCCCAAGAGATGGCAGACCCCGAGGGTCGGTGGCCCTTCCCCTGCGTGACTTCTCTCTAGACCAAAGCTGCAAGATTGGTGTTGCCCAACTTCCTTTGCTCTGTTATCAAGCCCTCTGTCCCTTGCTTAGGACCCTGTGGCCGTGAGGCGCATGGCCTGCTGGCTGAGGAGGCTGAGCTTCAGTGACTCCCTGAGTAGAATAAACCAGAGTGGAGATGCCTGGGGAGCAGGTGCTTTAGGTAGCAGCGGTCTTGCTGCCGTCTTGGGGCAGGTGACTTCTATGCTTTGCAGTTTTCGAATCTGCAAAATAGATGTAGTCGTGGTGTGTCCCTCAGTCACAGTGTGTCCCTCGTAGGGGTCTTGTGGAGATTTGCTGGGGTAAGCAGAGCCCTGTGTGCTCAGGGCCTGTCCCCTAGTGTGTGTTCCATGCCTGGTAGCTATCGTTGGTGTCTTTGATGCTCTGTCTCCTGCCTCGCTGCTAAGGGCAGGGCTCTCCCGGGAGTTTAACACCCTGCCACAGAGCAGAACCGGCGCAGCCCGTCAGGCTCCAAGTACAGGAACCCTTCACCAGGGCCCATGGAACTTACTAGAAAAATGCAGAGAATCCTAGCAGCTTGCAATGTTCTCATGAAGATGAAATGAGACCTAACCTGTGTTTAAAAATCTCACAAACTAAAACGTTCAAAGCATTTTTATTGATGTCATTTTATCTGTTTTATCTGCTTCACATTTGCGGTTTCTTTTTCTTGGTTTTTTTGTATAATTTTTTTCTCTCTCCGGCTCTGTATCTGTTTACCTTCAAAGTGCCGTCATTCCTAACGGATGTGTCCTCAGCACCCAGACTTAGCCAGTGAGGGACAGAGAAGTATTCACGGAGCATCTGTGAAGGTCCTGCGTCTTTGCTTCTGTGTTCACAGGCCCCTGATTGCAAAGAAGAATCCTAAGATCCCAATGTCTAAGATGATGACCATCCTTGGGGCCAAGTGGAGAGAGTTCAGTGCCAACAACCCCTTCAAGGGGTCGGCAGCTGCTGTGGCGGCGGCGGCGGCAGCAGCGGCCGCAGCTGTGGCTGAGCAGGTGTCAGCTGCTGTGTCATCGGCTGCCCCAGTAGCACCTTCCGGACCCCCCACCCTCCCACCACCTCCTTCTGCTGATACCCAGCCCCCACCCATCCGAAGAGCCAAAACCAAAGAGGGCAAAGGTGAGAAAATCTCTGGTTAGAACAACTGTCGCCCCTGCTCTCTAAACCACACAATCTCAAGTTAGAGTCTAGAATTTCTTTTTGTCTTTGTCGCCACAATTGTTGTAAAAGAAACACTTCTTCCTAGAGGTCTCAGGGAAGCCGTAGCCCACAGAAGGGTCCAGAGGCCCTGTGATTCCAGGATGTCATGACCTCTGCTGTTTCTTTTTCACCCCACTCCTCATTCAGGTCCAGGCCATAAAAGGCGGAGTAAGAGCCCCCGAGTGCCTGATGGACGCAAGAAACTTCGGGGAAAGAAGATGGCACCGCTCAAAATCAAACTAGGGCTGCTAGGTGGCAAGAGGAAGAAGGGAGGCTCGGTGAGTGGCTCTTCCCCATCTACTAGGCACCCAGGGGTTGAGGGGGATGTTGGGCCAGGGGTCCGTGTGGGAAGCTGGAACGGGGAACGGGAGCCAGAGGCCCAGGGAGGGGAGTGGGATGAAGCTGGCCTCCCTGACCGCCACGGGGCTATGGGCAGTATGTCTTGCAGAGTGATGAGGGCCCTGAACCAGAGGCTGAGGAGTCAGATCTGGACAGCGGGAGCGTCCACAGCGCCTCAGGCCGGCCTGACGGCCCTGTCCGCACCAAAAAGCTCAAGAGAGGGCGGCCAGGAAGGAAGAAGAGGAAAGGTAGGGAGTGCCAGCTGCGTGTGACCTGGTGGTCTGGCCTCCCCTCATTCCTTGGGGCCCCTCTTATTTTCCCCTCTGACTGCTTTGTTCAGCCCTTTTCTCTTCCATCATCTCTCTCTCTCTCTGTCTCTCTCTGCCATGTGCCTCCACTGGTGTATATGACAGTCCTGGGCTGTCCCACAGTGGCCGGGGAGGAGGAGGTTGATGGCTACGAGACGGATCATCAGGATTACTGTGAGGTGTGCCAGCAGGGTGGGGAAATTATTCTGTGTGACACCTGCCCTCGTGCCTACCACCTTGTCTGCCTTGATCCTGAGCTGGACCGGGCTCCTGAAGGCAAATGGAGCTGCCCCCACTGTGTGAGTACCTGGTGCCCCGGAAACCCACTGGCCATTTCCTGTGCTGGCTCACTGTCCTCCACCGCCCCTTATCTCCCACCTGCCCCCTGAAGCCTGGCCTTCTCGGTGGCTGGTGTGTATGGGTCTATGTTCTTGGCTCCTCTGCCCACCCCCGCCCCATCCCGTTTGGCTCTCATCATCATTTTTGGAAACAGAGGTGTCCCGTTCCCTCGTTCTTGCCCCTCTCTTTTGTGCATCTAAGGTTTAGGTGTCCTGTCGCTGTCCCCATCTCCTGGTCTCACTGCCCGTCTCCTTCCCTTCATGTATCTCTATGTCTGGCCTCGGCCTCCCAGGAGAAGGAGGGGGTACAGTGGGAGGCCAAGGAGGAGGAGGAAGAGTATGAAGAGGGAGAGGAAGAAGGGGAGAAGGAGGAGGAAGATGACCACATGGAGTACTGCCGCGTGTGCAAGGATGGGGGCGAGCTCCTGTGCTGTGATGCATGTATCTCTTCATACCACATTCACTGTCTGAACCCGCCCCTGCCCGACATCCCCAATGGGGAGTGGCTGTGTCCCCGGTGCACGGTGAGTGGCCCCTTCCTGCGGTGTTACCTGGCTTCCCCGACTCACCCCATACCTGGGATCCACTCATCCAGCTCCATCCTTCTCTCCCACCCCATCAGTGGGCTGTTGCCTCCCTTGGGGGGGACCACGGTCCTCCTCCCCTAATGATGCACTTTTCTGCCTCCCGCAGTGCCCTGTGCTGAAGGGCCGTGTGCAGAAGATCCTGCACTGGCGGTGGGGGGAGCCACCCGTGTCCGTGCCAGCACCCCAGCAGGCGGACGGGAACCCTGACGCCCCGCCGCCCCGTCCTCTTCAAGGCCGCTCAGAGCGCGAGTTCTTCGTCAAGTGGGTGGGGCTGTCCTACTGGCACTGCTCCTGGGCCAAGGAGCTTCAGGTACCAGGCCCCTTTGTGCCTCCCTGTGACCCCACCTACCACTCTTCTTGCTTGTCCCCTGTGGCTCCTGTGTTCCAGACCCTGTGCTCGTCCTCACTTCCGGTCTCCGGCCCTCACACCCTCCCTCCTTCGTTCACCTCCAGTCCTTTTTCCATCAGCCTCCCTCAGCTTTCTTCCTCTATCACAGCATATTCCCTGCTTCCTTTTGCTTGTGACGAGCTTGCCCAGGTCACTTTGGGTGTCTCATCCCCCACCACTGCCCCTGTGGCCTGTCCCTGTCCCCTTGAGTCCTTTCTGGGGGCTGGGACCATCTCTCTTCCTCCCCTCCTGTGCCCCTTCAGTTGGAGATCTTCCACTTGGTAATGTACCGAAACTACCAGCGAAAGAATGACATGGATGAGCCCCCGCCCCTGGACTACGGCTCCGGTGAGGACGACGGGAAGAGCGACAAACGCAAGGTGAAGGACCCGCACTACGCGGAGATGGAAGAGAAGTACTATCGCTTTGGCATCAAGCCGGAGTGGATGACCGTCCACCGCATCATCAACCACAGGTGAGCCTTGGCCGTGGGCACGGCTGCCTGGGGTAGGCCATTCTGGGACTGGCAGCAACAGCCCCACGTAGGTGTGTGTCCATGAGCCCGGCACCTGCTCCAACTGTGTAACTCCTGCCTGCCTGCCAGCCCTCCTTGGGCTTGGCTCCTTTGGGAGGGTTGAGAGAATCCAGGAGCAGAGTCCAGCCATTGCCTTTAATCTGAGGACACATGACGCTGGGTATAATGGGGTGTGAAAGCAAATATGAAAAATGCAGTTCAACCAGGCCAGTGTTTGCAGTGGTTCTTCCATTGTGGCCGTTGTCACAGTGTGATGGCTCTCTGTGCGTGTATTTCCGTTTCGTTGCTGCCACGCACGGCAGAACGTGAGCCCTATGAGAATAGGGTCGGTGGTCTGTTTGGTTCACAACTGCTGAATCACCGCCGTCTGGAATAGTGCCTCACACCTAATGGGTTTTTGGTTAATACTAATTAGATGAACACATGATAAGAAGCCCAGGGATATTTTCTCATTGTTGATTTTTTTTTTAAGATATTATTTGAGGGACGCATGGATGGCTCAGCAGTTGAGCATCTGCCTTTGGCTGAGGTCGTGATCCCCGAGTCCTGGGATCGAGTCCCACATCAGGCTTTCTGCGTGGAGCCTGCTTCTCCCTCTGCTTGTGTCTCTGCTTTGCCTCTCTGTCTTTCACTAATGAATAAATAAAATCTTTAAAAAAAAAAAAAAAGATCTTATCTACTGATTTACTAGAGATGCAGAGAGAGAAGCAGGCTCCCTGTGGGGAGCCTGATGGAGAACTTGATCCCAGGACCCCGAGATCACGACCTGAGCCAAAGGCAGATGTTCAGCCACTGAGCTACCCAGGTGTCCCTGATCATTGATTTTTTAAGCAGCTATCCTGAAAAGGGTAGGGTGGTACTCTAGCCATCCTGAATTCCCTCCCAGGGGCCCACTGTGGTTGATTCACTAATAACAAAGGCTCAGTGTTTGCCTGGGATTGCGTTTAAGATTTCTTTCTACTTGCATACAGTTCATGTTCTTTTTCTCTTTCTGCTCCTTCTCTCTGTTTTCTGCCCTACAGTGTGGATAAAAAGGGGAATTACCACTATCTAGTAAAATGGAGGGACTTGCCCTATGACCAGTCCACGTGGGAGGAGGATGAAATGAATATCCCTGAATATGAAGACCATAAGCAGAGCTACTGGAGACACCGGTGAGGGAGCCAGGTCGAGGGGTGGAGGGAATGCTGAGGGCAGGGGGTGCAAAAGCTATCCCTCTAGGATAAGAAGAGGTCCACTCCAGACAGACCCAACCTGGAATTGAGGGCAGTGGGAGCCGGCTCTAGCTGTCTGGGCTGGGACTGACAAAGAGGCAGTGTGAGGACTTCCAGCCAGAGTCGTGGGGAAGAGGATGCTGAGGATGAGGAGGGTCACCTCTAGAGGTGAAAATCAAGCAGTGAGGAGGATAAAGAGCCTGGGAGAAAGGAAATGTGAGCGAATCAAGCTTACGGGAAGCAGGAGGTGGGTCTGGAGTGGGTTCAGGAGGAAAGCAAGGTCCTGAGGAGCAGGCCTCACTCAGACCTGCTCTTTTCCCAGAGAACTGATTATGGGGGAGGACCCCGCCCAGCCCCGCAAGTACAAGAAGAAGAAGAAGGAGCTGCAGGGAGATGGACCTCCCAGCTCTCCTACTAATGACGTAAGTCCTCTCTCTTGGCCTCTCTCCCATTTCTAGAAGTGTGGTGATTGAAGATTTCCCAAGGGCTACTGACAGGGCTTGCCCGAGTCTCAGCAGCCTCCTGAACAGTATCCAGCCATGCCGTGAGAGCAGCTAGGAACTCTGGCAAAGGAACTGGAGAGCAGCTAGGAGTAGCAGCAGATGGGGCTCTGGCATCCCCAGCTCCCTTCCTCATGCTGCTGCCGCTGTCCTATCTGGCTTTAAGGAACTGGGGGCGGGGGAATGAAGATGAGAATCTTCCTGAGCTTAGGCCTCATGGAGGGAACTGTGGCCCAGCTTGAGATCAGTGCCAGGGAGGCAGGCAGAACAGACCTAGGACCAGAGGAGCCCAGATGTCCATTCCCCTGAGTGTCCTGCCTTCTCGACTCCACAGCCTACGGTGAAATACGAGACTCAGCCACGGTTTATCACAGCCACGGGAGGCACACTGCACATGTATCAGCTGGAAGGCTTGAACTGGCTGCGCTTCTCCTGGGCCCAGGGAACTGACACCATCCTGGCTGATGAGATGGGACTGGGCAAGACCATACAGACCATTGTCTTCCTCTACTCGCTCTATAAGGAGGTGTGGGGGGCTGGGGGCCCTAAGGGGAGCAGCCAGGCTCAGGCCTGACTGACTCGGGGGAATGTGGGGGTGGAGGCTGACAGCCTCGAACCCTGACTGATGGCCACCCCACCCCGCCCAATTCCCAGGGCCACACAAAGGGTCCCTTCCTGGTGAGCGCCCCTCTCTCTACCATCATTAACTGGGAGCGGGAGTTCCAGATGTGGGCACCTAAGTTCTATGTGGTGACGTACACGGGTGACAAGGACAGCCGCGCCATCATTCGAGAGAACGAGTTTTCCTTTGAAGACAATGCTATCAAGGGTGGCAAGAAAGCTTTTAAGATGAAGGTAGGCCCCTCAATCTTGTCTTCTCCGAGACCCCAACATCTTACTTCTTTGCCCCCTGACCAGCATTTCAGTTTCTCTGTTCCCCACTGGCCTCTCCCCGTCTTCCACCCAATGACACGCCCTGCTGTCTTGTCCTGGAGGCACTGCAGGTCCTCTGAGGAATGTACACTTATGTCCCTAGTGGATGGTGTGGTAGGGGTTGGGGGGCTCATGTTCTGTAATCCCACCTGGACTCCAAGTAGCGGGACAGGGTTCCTGGCTCCCTTTGGCAATCTCAGTCAGGAAGGGGGGGTGTCGGGGAAAGAACCAGGGTGGAAGTCTAGGTGCGTGGGTGTTGGGTAGCAGCCCGGCGGACAGTGGCTGTGTTGGCAGAGGGAGGCGCAGGTGAAGTTCCACGTTCTTCTGACATCGTATGAGCTGATCACCATCGATCAGGCGGCCCTTGGCTCCATCCGCTGGGCCTGCCTCGTGGTGGATGAAGCCCATCGGCTCAAGAATAACCAGTCCAAGGTGAGTGAGATCCCCAGACCTTGGAGTCTTGCCCTGCTCCTGAGAAAGGAAGGTTCTGGACTTTGTGCAGTCCAGAAGGGGTGAAGTGCAGGTTGGGAAAGAGGGAGGACTAGCGATTTGGGGCCTTTATCCCAAAGGGAACAGGAAAAGGCAGATACCGTGGTCCAGCCGCTTGCCACTAATGGGACCGTTCTGCCTTTCTTTGCCCCAATTTCTAGTTTTTCAGGGTCCTCAATGGCTACAAGATAGATCATAAGTTGCTGCTGACAGGGACTCCGTTGCAGAATAATCTGGAGGAGCTCTTCCATCTGCTGAACTTCCTCACCCCAGAGAGGTTTAAGTAAGCGCCCCACCAGGGTGGAAGATGCAGGGTGGAGGGGCTGAGAACCTGAGTGGGCAGAGGGTTCCACCAAGTGAGGAAGGGAGCCCCAGGCCAGGGGAAAAACACCCCGACAGCCTGTTCAGTTCCTTATCTCCTCCTGGCTGCCAGCAACCTGGAAGGCTTCCTGGAGGAATTTGCTGATATATCCAAAGAAGACCAGATTAAGAAACTGCACGATTTGCTGGGGCCGCACATGCTGCGGAGGCTCAAGGCTGATGTCTTCAAGAACATGCCAGCCAAGACAGAGCTCATTGTTCGGGTGGAGCTGAGCCCCATGCAGAAGTGAGATGAGAGCAGGGTGACCTGGACTGGGGGCTTGGTTGGGGGTGCAGTGGCCTCATCACCACTTCCTTTCTCTGTCTCTTCCGCGCCCCCACCCTGGTCTTTAGGAAATACTACAAGTACATCCTGACTCGGAACTTTGAGGCCTTGAATTCGCGAGGTGGTGGGAACCAAGTGTCGCTGCTCAACATCATGATGGATCTTAAGAAGTGCTGCAACCATCCCTACCTCTTCCCCGTGGCTGCTATGGTGATGCATGAGCTGGGGGCTGCCGCTGTGCTGCTCTCTGAAAATGGGGGGTGGGAGGAGCCAAGGCAGGCATGGAGCTGGGCAGGGGGCAGGGGTCTAGGCATGGGATCCCCCAGACGAGTGGGCAGTTAAAAGGGCTGGAGGCCTTACTCAGCCATTAGAAACGACAAATACCCACCATTTGCTTCAACGTGGATGGAACTGGAGGGTATTATGCTGAGTGAAGTAAGTCAATCGGAGAAGGACAAACAGTGTATGTTCTCATTCATTTGGGGAATATGAATAATAGTGAAGGGGAATGTAAGGGAAGGGAGAAGAAATGTGTGGGAGATATCAGAAAGGGACACAGAACATAAAGACTTCTAACTCTGGGAAATGATGGAAGGGGAGGAGGGCGGGGGGTGGGGGTGAATGGGTGACGGGCACGGAGGGGGACACTTGATGGGATGAGCACTGGGTGTTATTCTGTATGTTGGTAAATTGAACACCAATAAAAATTAATTTATTAAAAAAAAAAAAAGGGGCTGGAGGCTGGGTTTTGGCTCCTGGCTTTCTGGGCTTGGTCCAAACATGGGGGTGCATTCTCTGACCCTCTCCTCTCTGCTCTCTTCTTTGCAGGAGTCCCCCAAACTCCCCAGTGGGGCCTACGAAGGTGGGGCACTTATTAAGGCATCTGGCAAGCTAATGCTCCTGCAGAAGATGCTCCGCAAGCTGAAGGAGCAAGGACACAGAGTCCTCATCTTCTCTCAGGTGACTTGTACCCCTCACCTTGTGTCGCCTCTGGGGCCAGGCCCTTCCCTTGTTTCTGTGGCTGCCGTGGTGTGAGAGGTCAAGTGGTGGCAGTCTTGAGAGGTTCTGGGCCGGCGGACCCCCATTATTAGTTAAAGTCATGGGAGGTTGCAGGCCAGCTTCTTGGAAATGGGGAGCAGGGCAAGGGTGAGCCACTCCACGTGTAATCACGTGTCGCCTGAGGGTGGCCTGTGGGACCCTTCCTGTTTCTTAACCACGGGAGAGAGAGGAGGGCTCAGAGCTCTTGGAAATCTGAGGAAAGCCACACAGACAATTTCGTAAAGTTTCAGGGCATTTGGAGATGTCCCTGAAACATTCTCATAGGTCTCAGAAGAGAACCTCTGCTTTAGGAGAAGTGACCCTAAGTCAAGCGAGTGTGATAAGAGTGTGGGGTGAGGAGGGGGAGCAGCACTGGGGAGGCATGGCATCTGAGGACGATGGTGAGATAGATGGTCAGTACAGACTGGGCCTGTCCCACTGCCTCGTCATTCCAGAGAACTCTGTGGTTCTCTCTCTGTAGATGACCAAGATGTTGGACCTGCTAGAAGACTTTCTAGACTACGAAGGGTACAAGTATGAGCGCATCGACGGTGGCATCACAGGCGCTCTGAGGCAGGAGGCTATCGATCGGTTCAATGGTGAGGAGGAGAAGCCCTGGTCCCTGCTGGGTGTGCAAGGCCCGAGCCACTTGTGCTAGGTCCCCTGGTACAGGAGGATATGTGCCTCCTAGCTTCTGAGTTGGTGATACGGTTGTCGCTCAGGGTGTCTGGTACCAGCTGCACAGAACCATTGCATAATCTTGTCCCCTCCTAGCTCCCGGGGCGCAGCAGTTCTGCTTCCTGCTGTCTACCCGAGCTGGAGGCCTGGGCATCAATCTGGCCACCGCCGACACGGTCATCATCTTCGATTCTGACTGGAATCCCCATAACGACATCCAGGTGGGAGCTCACCTCCGAAAGCCCGTGTACCAATTAGCAGGGAGACATGGGTTCACAGTGGAGGGAGTTGTGTCCCGGGGGGTAGAAGAGCCTCTTTTCCCCAGCACGTGGGCCGCATGTCCCCTGGTCCATCCCCACTTCTTCCTTTTCCCCTCAGGCCTTCAGCCGCGCTCATCGGATCGGCCAGGCCAACAAGGTGATGATTTACCGGTTTGTGACCCGTGCATCCGTGGAAGAGCGAATCACGCAAGTAGCCAAGAGGAAGATGATGCTGACGCATCTGGTGGTACGGCCTGGGCTAGGCTCCAAGGCGGGCTCCATGTCCAAGCAGGAGCTGGATGACATCCTCAAATTTGGCACTGAGGAGCTGTTCAAGGACGAAAATGAGGGTGAGAACCTGCTCTCCTGGACACACTTATTTCGGAAGCTCCAGAATAAAAACTTTCCCATGCGGCCCTCGGGGGAAAGGGGGTCTCTTCTCTTGCGTGGATGTTTGGAAGCCCCAGCACGTGTCCGTGGACTCCCTGGGAAAGGGCCTTCTCCCCCAGACCTCTGTCCAGTTGCGCCAGATTCTGGTTGGAACTCAGAGTCCCCTCTCATTCCCTATCTCCACCAGGGGAGAACAAGGAGGAGGACAGCAGTGTTATTCACTATGACAACGAGGCCATCGCTCGGCTGTTGGACCGGAACCAGGATGCAACAGAGGACACAGACGTGCAGAACATGAATGAGTATCTCAGCTCCTTCAAGGTGGCCCAGTATGTGGTGCGGGAGGAAGACAAGGTGAGAGACTGGGGACCAGATGCTCTATCCTGGACCACCTCAGAAGAACAGTGTCTTTTGTTGGACCTCGAGGGGCGAGGATCCCTCTTTGTTCTCATTTTTGACCCTATCTCTTACCATAGTACCCAACAAAAGGCAGTAAGGGTCTGATAGGTGAAACCAGGCTTTAAGAAGAACCTAAGTGGGTGCCTAGGAGTCAGAGTGGGAGGGATGTGGAGGGTGCTAGAGGAAGGTTCCAGGGAAGATTCAGGGAGCAGAGAGGAGAAGTACGTTGCAGGTAAGAGGCAAGGAAGATGGGCAACATCCAGAATATTCACGCAGCCTTGATGAGACTGAGCAGCAGGGGAGTTGGAATTTGGTTGTGGTGAGAGCCCCGGGTGGCAGAGGGAAGTTGCCAGCATGTGTTGTGCTGCCTTCCAGATTGAGGAGATCGAACGGGAGATCATCAAGCAGGAGGAGAATGTGGACCCCGACTACTGGGAGAAGCTCTTGAGGCATCACTATGAGCAGCAGCAGGAGGACCTGGCCCGGAACCTGGGCAAAGGCAAGCGGGTTCGCAAACAGGTCAACTACAACGATGCTGCTCAGGAAGACCAAGGTGAGGACTGCCCAAGAGGGAGGATCAGGAAAGGCAGGAGTGCTGACAGGGAGCCTGGAGCCTGGAGGGCGTTTCAAGGGAAAGAGGGAGGCCTAGGGGTCAGGGCCTTTCCTGCTGAGGGGGAAGGAGCTGCCTGGAGGCTGGAGGGTCTCGCAGATGGTTTCAGCCGGCTGGTGGCTGCAGAGGGGGGCCCGCTGGACACCCAGGGTCCTCACTTGGCACAAGATGTGTGGGGGTCGGGAGGTGCCCAGGGACCAGGTGAGTGACGAGTGTGCCCTGTGCAGGGTATGTGGCCCTGGAGTCCGACGGCATCCCCAGGAGGCCTCCAGGCAGGAAGGGCCCCCGTGTGGGCTTAGCGCAGGAGCTGTCCCTGACCATTGAGCCGTCTCCCCACAGATAACCAGTCTGAATACTCAGTGGGATCAGAGGAAGAAGACGAAGACTTTGATGAGCGTCCAGAAGGTGACATCTGATTTCCTCATTTTCAGAGGAAGAGCTACAGCTCTTCCCATTCGCCTCACGACATGTTTCATCTCCTGCTTTTCTACAGACAAGTGCTTTTGTGTAGATGAGCTAAAGGTCACAGATAAGCTAAAAGTGCAAGACATATGTAATTTCTCTACTGTTAAAATTTGGAGTGTAGGATCACAGAGGCTTAGTTGCCTAGAGGAAAATCGAGAGTTTATGTTTTACATCCTCACGGGCTGGTCTTGGTACTAGTGCTTTTAATGGGACCGGCTTCTCCTAGATCCGCTCGGTTGCTAGGTCAGAAAGTGCTTAAAAGAAAATTAGAAGTGGCTCAGATGTGACCCAGGGTTCTGCCTCCTGGGGGCGTGGGGTGCGGAGAAGGACTGAGGGTTGGGGGAGATGGGGCCCCCCACTAACCAGGCCAATCCCCCCCATACACACCCAGGGCGTCGACAGTCAAAGAGGCAGCTCCGGAATGAGAAGGATAAACCACTGCCTCCGCTGCTGGCTCGAGTTGGGGGCAATATTGAGGTGGGAGCTGGGCTCAGGCCCCCGTTTGTCCCCTGGGGGGGCCCAGCAGAGAGACCCCAGGACACCCATGGCTCATGCTCTCCCCCACCCCACTCCACAGGTGCTGGGCTTTAACACCCGGCAGCGGAAGGCCTTCCTCAATGCCGTGATGCGCTGGGGGATGCCCCCGCAGGATGCCTTCACCACACAGTGGCTGGTGCGGGACCTGAGGGGAAAGACGGAGAAGGAGTTCAAGTAAGTGTGGGTGCCTCAGGCCCAGCTGGCCAGAGGGGTTGGGAGGGAGCCTTGGGTCTTCCTGTCTTGTGCTCGCTCGGCCACCACATGATGTGACCTTACTCAACTGATCACCGCGCTCCTAGCCACATGGCAATGTGGGGCATCGCATGGCTTGGTTTCCTGGGGCGTGGGCTCAGTGCGCCCCATGTCCCCTCAGCCGAGCCTAGAGCACAGAGGCCTGGCCCCCCGACTACGGGAGAGGCGCTGGAGATGGGAGCCCTGCCCTGGGCCTGTCCTGGCCTCACATTTTCTCGGCCTGGAGCCAGTGGACAGGATGATGTGCTGACTGATGGGGCCTGGCAGCCGAGGGCCTTGGAGATGCGGGGAGTGGGGGGGCTGAGGTGGGAGTGGGGATGTGGAGGGTTCATCCCTAGGAGGAGCCATGGAGGCACCTGCGGAGTTGAAGGGTTGAGGGCTTCGGTAAGCCCTGTGCCCCCTCCTAACCTGTATTCCGCCCCACGCCTCTCAGGGCCTACGTGTCTCTGTTCATGCGCCATCTCTGTGAGCCCGGGGCAGACGGCTCTGAAACATTTGCTGACGGCGTTCCTCGGGAGGGCCTGAGTCGCCAGCAAGTGCTAACCCGAATTGGAGTCATGTCTCTTGTCAAGAAGAAGGTATCCATCTTTCTGGCCTGCGTCAGACTGGCCACCTAGTCCCCGTCCCCCCTCTGCCTAGCACTGCTCAGTTCTGGAGTCAGGCTGGGGACACAAGACTGAGCTTCCTGTATGTGCACTGCCTGCAGCCGACCTGCCCCCTCCAGGGCCCGCAGCTGACCCGTCCTTATGCCCCCCTGTCTCCCTCAGGTACAGGAGTTTGAACACATCAATGGACGCTGGTCGATGCCTGAGCTGATGCCTGATCCCAGTGCTGACTCTAAGCGTTCCTCTAGAGCCTCCTCTCCTACCAAAACGTCTCCCACCACCCCTGAGGCCTCTGCCACCAACAGTCCTTGCACTTCTAAACCTGGTAACAAGGATCAGGATGACAGGAGAGGTGGGGGTGGGGTCAGTGCCCTGCAAACATAGGAGTCAGGGTGGGTCTTTCTGCTTCCTCACTCTGCCTCCCCCCGCAGCTACTCCAGCTCCAAGTGAAAAGGGAGATGGCTCGAGGACACCTCTTGAAAAGGATGAAGTAGAAAACCAGGAGGAGAAGCCTGAGAAGAACAGAACTGGGGAGAAGATAGAGACAGAGGTTCGTGGCTCCCTGACTCCCTGGGAGGGGAGAGAGTGAAGGCCGGGTGCTTGGGATCTCTGTGCCCCATCCTAACTCCACGGTCATCTTCTAGGCCGATGCCCCTAGCCCAGCCCCATCACTCGGGGAGCGGCTGGAGCCAAGGAAGATTTCTCTAGAGGAGGAGGTGCCAGGAGTGCCTGGAGAAATGGAGCCTGAACCTGGGTACCGGGGGGACAGAGAGAAGTCAGGTGGGTGCATGGGCTTAGGGACAATGAGGGGCTTAGGATCCAGCAGTTCCCTCTTCTGGGGTCAGGGGATGAGGGTGACATCCTCCCTTCCTGTCCCCCACCCCCTCCCACAGCCACAGAGTCGACGCCAGGAGAGAGGGGGGAGGAGAAGCCGTTGGATGGACAGGAGCACAGGGAGAGGCCGGAGGGGGAAACAGGGGATTTGGGCAAGAGAGGTAATGGGTGGAAGCACTGGGTCCCCAAGGGAATCGGGAGGTGGAGTCTGGGGGCACAGATGCCTGGGTCCTGGGGGGTAGTTGTTCGAGGGACAGTCCAGTACAGGGTAGTCTTTGGGGCTGGCAGAGGCTGGTGGCAGATGTGAGCTCTGCCTCGTCTGTCCTAGCAGAAGATGTGAAAGGGGACCGGGAGCTGCGACCTGGCCCTCCCCGGGACGAGCCACGGCCCAATGGGCGGCGCGAGGAGAAGGCAGAGAAGCCTCGGTTCATGTTCAATATCGCAGATGGAGGCTTCACAGGTGGGGGCCCCTTGCTGGGTTGTGCTTGCCCCCCTGGGCTCCTCACTTGAGGTGGGCTCCTCACTTGAGGTGTGCTCCCCCTCCTGAGTCTTCTCGCTCTGCCTGAGGCCTTCTGCTGCCTTCCATCCAAGTAGCTGCCCTTGGAGCACCGCCTGCTGTGTTGCCTCCAATCCCTCCCCAGCCTGCAGGCCTCCGTGGCCGCACCCCTACCTCCAGAGCGTCTTTTATCCCCCTTTATTCCTAGTCCGAGCTGGAACCTTATTTTAAGCACTTTGCCCCTCATCCTGAACCTAACCTTTCCCTTTTCTCCTAAAGAGTCCTTTCCCACTGTTCAGGTCCCTCATCTCTGCCCATCTGTTGAGCTGGCAGTGGTTCCCAAACTCCTGACAGCCCTCCCCCTGTGGTCCGCTTTTCAGAGCTTCACACGCTGTGGCAGAATGAGGAACGGGCAGCTATTTCCTCAGGAAAACTCAATGAGATCTGGCACCGAAGACATGACTATTGGCTTCTGGCTGGGATTGTCCTGTATCCTTTGATACAAACACAAGAAAGAAGTGGTTTTCTTAACCTGGAACGGGGATGAGTCCACACCCAGGGAAGGGGGGAGTTGTGCCTCACTCGGGAGATCGAGTCAGGAGGAAGTGTTTATGTCACAGTGTAAAATTCTCCTATTAAATTCCTTGACGTCTCCTTCCTGCGTCGCAGCCATGGCTATGCACGGTGGCAGGACATCCAGAATGATGCTCAGTTTGCCATTATCAATGAGCCATTTAAAACTGAAGCCAATAAGGGGAACTTTCTGGAGATGAAAAATAAGTTCCTGGCCCGGAGATTCAAGGTGGGGATCAGAGAGAGGAGGAACAGCGTCGAGGTGGAGAGCTTGGGTCAGAGGTGGGACCAGGGGTGGTTGGAATGGAGGGAAGGTGCCTGAGGCCAAGAGCGGGGTGTACCCTGTGTCTGGGATGGTGCAGATTGAGGTCTGTGCCAGGTCCACCCTTAGGATGGGTGGGCAGGAAGGGCAGTACGGGTATTGGGCCCCCACGGCTGGCAGATGCCCGCACTCACCCCCACCCCTGTGCCCTCAGCTCCTGGAGCAGGCGCTGGTGATCGAGGAGCAGCTTCGGCGGGCGGCCTACCTGAACCTATCGCAGGAGCCGGCGCACCCCGCCATGGCCCTCCACGCCCGCTTCGCCGAGGCCGAATGCCTGGCCGAGAGCCACCAGCACCTCTCCAAGGAGTCGCTGGCGGGGAACAAGCCGGCCAACGCCGTCCTGCACAAGGGTAAGGGCCGCGGCGGCCCCGCGCGGGGGAGGGCCCACAACGCTGCGTAAGTCTTCACCCCGCACCCCTCAAAATCTTCCCACCCTTCTGACCCCTTTCCCTCTGAACCACCCCCCTCTGACCCCACCCCAACCCAACCCACCCGGCCACCCCGTGGTTTTTAGCCTCTTGGGTTTGTGCAAGGCTGCCCTTGTCTATACCTAAGAGTGTTCATGCCAGTGCCCGGTAGAGGGACCTTCCCCCCCCCTTCCCCAGACTCCGTGAGACTGTGCCACGTCCCCTCCACAGGGCGGAACTTCGTTGACCCACACGCCTGCCATACTGCTAGTAGCACCCTCTCCGGGGCCGTGGCCTGCGTATAGACCCCTCCTAGATCCTTACCCCCATCCTGCAAATCACATCCCCCCATCTCACTTGCCCCACCAGGCAGAAACTACCCCCCCATCTCACCCCCGTGACCCTACCCCCTGAAACTTCCCTGTGACCCCCAACCCTTCCTCCCAAACCCTCTTATCCTGATGACGATAGATTGATCTCCAGAGCCCTCTAACAACCTAATCCTGTCTGACTAGTGACTTGACTCCCGGCCCCTTTGATTCCTGTTCTAATTCCCTGAATCTGTGATGCTGACCATCTAACCTCCCTCCCCCTCACATATTAAAACCCTGACTTCTGGAATCTTTGACACCACTTACCTCCTCCCATATCTCCTATTTCCTCCCCGTCATCCCCACCCCCTAAACGTCACTCTGGCAATATGGGATGTTCTGACAACTCCCCGCCCCATGTCTCCCAATGTCCCCCCCGCCTCCCGTGTCCTGTCCTGTCCTCTTTCTCTGTCTATCCTCTGCTTATCTGGTCTCTGCCTCTTCACCTGCCTCTTCTTTCTACCCCCTCTGCCCCGAGTCACTTTTTCTGCCTCCTTCTGGCATTTTCTTGGCCTCTGGTTCTTTGACATCTGTGTGCTCCTCTCTCTCCCCTCTCTCTCTCTCTCTCTCTCTCCTCTCTCTCTCTCTCTCTCTCCTTTTCTGACTGTGTCTGTCCATCTGACTCCTTTTCTTTTCCTGGCTCCATCTCTCCTTTTCCCTGTCTTTCTCTTGCCCTTCTTTCTCTGTGGCCCGGGCCCCAGTTCTGAACCAGCTGGAGGAGTTGCTGAGCGACATGAAGGCGGACGTGACCCGCCTGCCAGCCACGCTGTCCCGAATCCCCCCCATCGCAGCCCGCCTTCAGATGTCCGAGCGCAGCATTCTCAGCCGGCTGGCCAGCAAGGGCACGGAGCCTCACCCCACACCGGTAACCCTCCTCCCCCTAACTCTAGTTGTCCCTGAAAGTCCTCCTTCTGTACACACATGCATGTGCACGCCCACACACATTCCCAGCACCTTAGTGTGGAGACTTGCTCCGACACATTCCTCACCATCCAGTGTCCCTGCCTGTACGTTACAGTCGTGGTAGTTCTGGAGCCTGGCCCCAGTTTCCCCTAAGTTTCTTCCTCTCACAGACTCTGGAGCCTCTGACGTGGGCCTGCTCTCTTCTCTCTTCCAGGCCTTTCCCCCGGGGCCCTACGCTACACCTCCGGGGTACGGGGCGGCCTTCAGCGCCGCACCCGTCGGGGCCCTGGCCGCCGCAGGCGCCAACTACAGCCAGATGCCTGCCGGGTCCTTCATCACAGGTCAGGTGATGACTTCTCACTCTCTGCCTTTCCCAGCTCTCTTTTCCAAGCTTCAACCCCACTCAGCCGCCCTTTATCTTTCCAGCCTATGTCACTTCCTTATAAGTATCAACGGTTCTAGGGAACAGAGTTGTTCTGGGCTTTGTTCTTCGCAGCCCTGACTTCTCTACCATTCTTCTCATCCAAAATGCCCCAAGGGTGTCAGTGGCTGTATGGCTGGTACCTTTTTCCTAAGCCTCCTCCATCTGGGTTGCCCCCAGGAAAGAGAATATGAGATCAGGAGGGGGGTATGGTGAGAGTTGGCACATGGGATCTATCACAGGCACAGGGGGACCCTCAGGGAGAGGGGTTCACCCTGGTCTTTCCCACTCCTGCTACCCCAGGAATGGAAAAGTGGCAGGAGACAACCTAACAGTACTATGCTATGCACAGGAGGTGATGTTTAGAAGTGAGTCCGGGATTCACTTCCTTACCCCCTTCCCTAACAGCCGCCACCAACGGCCCTCCAGTGCTGGTGAAGAAGGAGAAGGAAATGGTGGGGGCACTGGTGTCAGACGGGCTGGATCGGAAGGAGCCCCGAGCCGGGGAGGTGATCTGTATAGACGACTGACTGGATCCCAGGCCTGCCCATCGCCCAGGCCCCGTGCCCGAGGTCGACCCCCAGCTCAGGCTCTGGGACCTGCTGCCAATCCTCCACCTTCCCCACCCCATGGGCCACCTCTGGGCTAGGAGCCCCTCTGCCTCTCTCTACAACTCCTCTTTTCGGGAAGGGCCCCTTGTCTCTCTCCACTCCCGTGCACCTTTCCCACCACGCTTTGAAGCCTGTGCTGGTGAGAAGAGGTCTGGGTGGGGGGCGGTGAGCAGGGTCTTCCAAGTATCTTTATCCCCCACACCAAACACACACAGCTTCCCAGTAAGTGGTTGTGGAGGGAGGAAAGCGGTGGAGCCTCCCCGGGTCTCTACTCCTGCAATACGAGCTCCATCTACAGCTGAGCTCCATCTACAGCCCTGGGGGATTAGCCTGGCCTGGACCTTAGGAACTTGGTTGGGGCAAAGAGCTTTGAAGAGAGGAGGGGGGACTTCAGAGAGGGAGGAAGGGAAGAAGAGGGGTGGCTGCATGTTTCCTTCCCCTTACCTCTTCCCAAAAGGAGGGAGGAGCAGTTATAAGGGAGGGAATAGGTTGCTGTTCAGCCTCCGAATAAAGGCGCCATTCACTGGCTCAGTTACCTCCTGCGTACCGGCATCTTGTGTTGGGACTCTTCCCTCTCCCTAGGGACCAAGGACCACCACCACCACCCCGCCCCCAAGAGAGTGATGGTTGGGTGATACTCCCTCAAGCCAAAGAGGAGCTCCTCAATCTGTTCTAGGGACCGGGTAATCTAGAAAGGGTGGGAGAAAATGCTACAGGCCAGATGTGAGGGAGCCCCAGCTCTGGGGCTCAGGTTCTGGGAGCACTTTTATCCTACCCCCGCCTCCCTCCCCGCCAAGGCCTAGATACTGACTGAATTTTGAATGGACCAGGCAGGGAGGCCTAACTGGGGGACTCCCTTGCCTTTGGGACCAGAACAAAGTAGTGGAGGGCAGGCTGGGGAGACGTGGGCACGTCCTCCTCCCCAGGAGGGGCTGGGGAGAGTGGCAGTTTGCATGGCGAACCCCCCACTTCCCCTCCACTGCCCCTTTCCCGGTCTCTTGGCACCCACTCCTGGGCTGTCCCAATCCCCTCTTCTGTATCAGGTGTATTGGTTGTACATATAAATTATACTTTCCTTTCTGTGTGCTCTGTTATTTTTTTTGGGGGGGGGAGTTCTTGGTGGTGGGGCGGATAAGGAAAGAAAGGGTATTGCTTTCTGCCATTCCCCCTTACCCATCTCTCTTTTTTAATCTTGTGACTTCCTGTTTTTTTTCTTGGATCATCAAACCCCAATGTGAAGAACTCAGTGTAGAGTTGGAGGGAGCAGCAGGATACCCAGTCACCAGGGCTGAGATCAGAAACATGGTGGGGCTCACGAGGCAGAGGTGAAAAGGGGGAGGGTGCCTGGCAGGATTCTTAGCTGCCTCCCTTTTGGCCTTGTCTGATCATCTTTTCCTCCACCTAGTTGCCTAGTTCCCCCAAGAGTCAGTAGAGGTCAGTACAGCTCCACAGGTTCGGTTCCAAGTAGCATGCTGTTTTTTTGTAGAGTTGGGGGGTCATACTTGCCCAAGATGTGAGCTGCTAGACACTTCCTTGACACGTGATGTTCACTACCAGAGCTTCTCAAGGGTTCGGACCAGACACTTAGTTTTAGGGGCTAGTGTATCAAAAAAGCTAAATCCAACAAATGTTTATTAAGTACATACTACATGTGAAACACTACTATTTGTCCCGGAGATCATGGAGCTTCTGCCCACAAAACACATGCTATCGGGTTATAAAACAAGGCATTCATTCTGTAACAGGACCTGTGAGGGAAGGGGCCACACTCCGTGGAATACTGAGAAAGTTCTCCCCAAAGAGGGAACATCGATGTTGAGACAAAGCACAGGAAAAATACCAAAATATGGTTATAAAAATTGAAGTTTATATTTCATAAATTCACATTTGTAATTCAGGAAAAGGTCACACAATAAATAAGCCACACACACATACAGATTTCTTTAGCAACAGAACGTCCTTTACAACTTCCAATAGAGTTTATATCCTTTATACCAACTAGTGTTAAATATACTACCCACAGAAGGTGACATCCCAGCAAGTCCAGGACCTGAATCAGTGATGCTTAAATGTTTATGTGCACACAGATCACCTGGGATTATTGTGAAAACTCAGAGGAGTCTGAAGTGGGATCCTGAGATCTTATAATTGCAGTGATGCTGCTGCGGCTCCTAGACTAAAACTATAACTACATTGACATGTTTATAGGATTTTAAAATAGAATCCATGGCATTACAGTAGGAGATGTCCAAGTAAGGAGCACAAATTTAAAATTGGAGGATGACAGGTACCTGGGTGGAAGGTGGCTGAGTGGGTCAAGCTTTTGACTCTTGGTTTCAGCTTCGGTCATGATCTCAGGGTTGTGACATTAAGCTCCGAGTCCGGCTCCAGCTCAGCAGAGAGCCTGCCTGAGCTCCTCTCACTTTCTCTCTGTACCTGCCCCTGTGCTCACTCTAAAAAAAGAAAAAAAATCTGTATGATACGCATCTTTTTCCATAATAACAATGCTTTCCCTGTGATTATATAGATAATATCAAAAGATTAAAATGTGATACCAAATGGCTTTCCTATCCCTGATAGGCCCCAATTAGGTGCTTCAGATGAATGCCCTCTGGACCTTGTGATACCTGCCCTCACAGGTTGAAGGGAGATTGTGAAATGAAGCGAGGCACAGAGGCATCTCAATAATTTTAGGAACACACTACTAGGTCTGGGGAGACAGGCATACCAGCACTGCAAAAAAAATTTTTTTCTCAGTTCTCTAACCTGCCACAGAAGTGACATTAACATGACACAAAAATCAGCCTCTTCTCATGTTCTATCTTTAAAAAAAATTTCAAACCACTAACAGAATTGCTAGAAGAGGCCTTTGTTCCCACTGCCCAGAGCTGCCCTGGACAAAAGCCAGAGTCACAGCTAGGGACACACTCTGTCCTTCTCACGGGAATGAGGACCCGTCTCCACCATCTCCGGGCCTCTTCCCCTGAAGACACAAGACTGGCGAGGCTGGTCCAGCCGGTACATGGGAGGGGGCCATTGGCTAGGGTGGCCCCTCCTGCCCTAGGTTCAACTCTTGCAGCAGCGCCATTCCCCGGATGGGCACTGGGTGGCCTTGTCATCACCCCTGCACTCCAGCACGCCCCGAGAATGCAGCGCCCACCGGGCTCCGTGGTCACAGCGTGCATGGGCTCATGCGGGCCAGGTCCTTCATCTCCGGACAGTACAGCACTGGGGGAGAGAGGGAGGGTCAGTGTCGGCGGGGCATGGGGCAGCGCTGGCGATCCCAGACGCTCCCATCCCAACCGCGCCCCTCGCTGCCTGCCCCGGCAAAACCAGGCGCCGCACACACACCCCACGGCCTCCCCCGGCGACCCCAAGCGCCCCCCTGCACCTCGACCCCAAAAGCATTCTGGGTCGCTTCCCACGCACCCGGTCCCCACAGCCTCCTCCTCCCCTCCCCCGCCTCCTGCACTCCTACCCCGAAAGCTTCGAGTGCTCCAAGCACCCCCCCCCCCGCCCCGGTCCCCGCAGCCTCCCCTGCCGACCTAGGGCGCCCACACACACACACCCCACGGCCTCCTCTGGCGATCCCGGGCGCTCCCCTACACCCCGACCCCAAAGCCTCCCCACGGCGATCCCAGGCATCCCCCCACACTCCGATCCCGGAAGCCTCCCCTGGCGATCCCGGGTACCCCGGCCCTCCAAAGTCCCCCGGCGGCCCGCCTTGCCCTCCCGCCTTCAAGCCCCCCGGCCCCGGCCCCTTACCGTTGCTAGGCAGCGGCCGCCGCCAGCGGCGCGCAGGCGCCAGTACCCGCTCCCACAGCCGCCGCAACGCGCGCCAGCCCGCGCTCTTGGGTCCCGCCTCCTCGTCGCTCTCGTCTCCGTCGTGGGCGTCGCCGCCTCCCGGCACAGGGCCTCCCGCCTCATCCTGCTTGCGCTCGGCCCGCGCGCTCTCCTCCAGCCGCGACCACAAGTCCCGGTCCACGGAGACCTCCGTGACCCGGCCGCGCGGAAGCGGCGTTGGCGCGCGGCAGAATGGGCACGTGACGGCGCGGCGCAGGCGCACCACGCGCGCGGCCGCCCCGCCGCCGTCGCCGCGCGCCGCCAGCTCGCGCAAGCACGCGGTGCAGAGCGTGTGGCCGCAGCGGGCGCGCGCCGTCCCGGGCAGGCGGCGGGGCGCGCGGCCCGCGAGGTTGAAGGGCCGGTAGCAGATGCTGCAGTCCAGCTCGCCCCGCTCCGGGACGGACGGCACCCTCACCAAGAGCTGCATGGTGCCCGGCGCGCACTCGCTGGACGGGACGGGCCGCTCGCCCCACGGCTGGGTCAGCTCTTGGGGCGGGCGCCGCTGCCTCGGGCCCCTTTTAAGAGCGAGAGCCCGCCCCTCGAGGAGTCACGCCGTCGCGCCGCTCCCCGTCGAGGCACGCGTGGGGGCGGGGAGGCCCGAGGCCTGGGATGCCCCCGACGCCAGAGCTCACTGAGCCAGAGCTCACTGAGCGGAGTAGGCGTCCGGGGTAGTGCACGGCCCCGCGCGGCCCCTCGCGCCTTCCCTCGTCGTCCCCGAGCCCCGAGCCGGTGCTCCTGGAGCCTGTGTGCAAGTCTCCAGCCTCCTGCCGCAGTGCCCCAGCCCTGGCCACCCGCAGCCCACCGGGCCTGTTGGTTCGGAGGCCTACGCTTCATCACAGCCCCACCCAGACACACTGCCTACGGCGGAAGGCTCTGTCCAGGCTGCCCAGGCTGCTCAGGCTGCCCAAGCTGTGGTGGGCCCCTGGACATTGGCACGGCTGCAGTCCACTGCGCCCTCCCTGCGTTTTCTTGAGGCTAGCTTCCTGAACTCATTCCCAAACTTCACATCTCACCTGACCTCTGAGCCTGTGGAGGCACTTGGATGCCAGGACCATAGGTGGCCCTCCTCCCAAGAATGCTGGGAATCCTTTCCTTCCGGAGAAGCCAGGCCCGGACACCCACACACCCTGATGGTTTCAGCAAAGCAGCCCAGTTGGAGCTCTGACTCAGGGGTCTGACTTCCCCCACAGGTAAACAGGACGTAACACAGCCCACATGCCCTTGTGGTACCACACCTATCTCCAGCTGGCTCCTCATCCTTCTTTCCTGGACCTGTAGGCATGGTTCTGTGGTGGGAGGCAGTAGGGCAGACTCTATGGCCAGCTGGCTGGAGTTCAAATCCTAGCCTTCCAGCACTCAGGAGTTGTGACACCCTGAGCAAGTTACCTAACTTCTCTGGGCTGGTTGGTTTCCTCCTCTATACAATGTGGATAATAATAGGATCGAATGAGCTTATATGAGACAAGGTACTCAGAATGGAGCCTGGCCTACACCAGCTAGCACCATGTGTTCGCTGTTTTTATCGTGTCCCCAGCCTATATTGTGTTCACTTCTTCATACCTGTCTCTTTTGGTCAGTACAGGGTGGGCTTCTCTACACGCGTGGCATTGCTGGCTTTTAACAGGCAGCACAGAGCTGATTTTGTTTTTTAACTAGATTGTTACGACCCTAGAGGATAATCTTTTGCAAGGAGGCATACCATTGTTTGAAAGCTAATAGTTCAGAACTTCTGAGTTGCATTGTCTTCATGGTCACATGAGGGAAGCTATCTACGTATGCCAGTGATGCTGTCATAACTCAGAACTTTTTGGGAACTTTGGAATGCTGTTCAGAGGTCTCTTCACATCTTTATGTATTTATAGGTTTTAAATTTGAGACACAGAGAGAGAATGAGCAGGGTGAGAGCAGAGGAAGAGGGACGAAGCGGACTCCCCATGAGTCAGGAAGCCCGACACAGGGCTTGATCCCACCACCCTGTGACCCTGAGACTATGAGACCATGACCTGAGCCAAAGGCTGATGCTTAACCGACTGAGCCACCCAGGTACCCTGTCCTCACATCTTCTAATATCTTTGGTTCATTATTACATCTTAAACTTTTAGGGTAGATGTGATTATATAGATGTTCCCAAAGTGTTTGACAGCCAAAGCCTCTCTGAGCTCCAGACCTTCGTTTCTTGTCTGTCTTCAGGAACCCAAAGTGATGGTCTCCTTGTCCCAAGTTGGCACCTCTTCCAGCATTTCCCACCTCTTTCACTATCTACCCAGCTCTAGAAATTGAAGTCATCTTTGATCACCAACCCCCCACACTGTCACCTTCCTTACCGACTTCTCAGCAAGCCGGGTTCATCTTGCCTCCTAAATGTTTCCCTGCTCCGCCTACTCTTCTTCACCTCCAGTACACCATCCCAATCTAGGCTGCCATCATCTCTTGCTTAGACCCTGGTAGGACCCTCTTCACCAGTCTGTCCATGGCCATTCTGGCCTTCTGCTGGCTTCCCTCTACACTGCTCCCAGTGATCTTTCCAGATCTCAAGCCCGACCAGCTTCTACCACACACCACTTCCATTCCTGTTTAAAATCTTTTAATGTTGGGGAATATAAAAAATAGTGAAAGGGAATAAAGGGGAAAGGAGAAAAAGTGAGTGGGAAATATCAGAAAGGGAGACAGAACATGAGAGACTCCTAACTCTGGGAAACAAACTAGAGGTGGTAGAAAGGGAGGTGGGCAGAGGGTGGGGGTGACTGGGTGGCAGGCACTGAGGGGGGCACTTGATGGGATGAGCACTGGGTGTTATTCTATATGTTGGCAAATTGAACAACAATAAAAAAATAAATTTAAAAGAATAATAAAATAAAATTAAATCTTTCAATGTGGTGATAGTTTAGTAGCCCCAAATTCCTATGCCATGCAACTTTGCTGCTTCTTCCATCAAGAATTGGGGTCTGTTTGTTGTGCCCAAGATTGCGAATCCGAGAAACCAAGGAGCCAACACCGATGCCCGTACATGAGGATTTATTTACAAGCTCGAGCTTGGGTCCAAGTATACTCCACACAGCAGAGCAGAGACTTGGACCCCGAAGCGGGTTGCAGCATGGGCTGGTCTAGGGGATCTTCAGAAGGGGTGGAGGAATTTCTTCCATTCCAATATGGGGGAAAGGGTGGGGGAGTTTCTTAAGATCTGATATGGGATTCTCTGCCGAGGGCATTCTGAGCTTTATTGTCTTTCCGATATGGGATTCCCTGCCTAGGACAATCTGCAGTTTTTCCTGTAAAGTTCAGCTCTTATTCCCAGGGACCTAAGATGGCTGTACTTGTGCTAATGCTAAACTTGAGGTGGAATGGCCTTAATTTTTCTCAGCCTCCACGTGTTTCCCTATCCTTGAATCTGGGCTCGCCTTGTGACTTCCTGTGACTAACAGAACGTGGCAGAGGTGATGTCGTATGAGTTCTGGGGCATGGTCCTTCAGGGACCTTGCAGCTTCTGCCTTCATCCCTTTGGATCACTGCTCTGAGTCTATTACGTAAGGGAATTTACCAGCACACAGGGCTACATGGAGAACTGAGGAGTCTCAGCCTATGGCCAGATGTACAGTGAGGCCATCTGACTTTCCCACTCAACTGACCTGCCAGCTTAGTCCAGCCACATGATTTAGCCCAGGTGAAAAGAGCAGAGGAACTGGCCAAACCACAGGACATACAGAAAAACTAGTTTTAAAAAGTTGTTTTGAGCCACTAAATTTCCAGGGTGGTTTGTAGGTATCACTGAATAACCAATATAGAAGGTTTCCTGTTGCCCTTAGGATAAAGAGAATATCCCAAACTGCCCTATAAGGTCCTGTATGTTCTGAATTACCCACATCTCCCATTCTGCTTCTATGCTCTCCTTAGACCCTCTAGCTTTGGAGACTTTTGGTGAGTGTTCCCTTCTGCCACAAAACTTCCAAGTGCACTCTTCCCCTCACTGTCTTGTTTTCACCTTATTAACACCTGCTGATCCGTCACCACAGTGTGCAGCCTGGCCATGTCAGATGCCATTGTAGACTGGTAGCAAGCAGCACATGCTTGCTTCTGGACTTTGGACAATGTAAATGTGTTTGCTCGATGTTATTTGTCTCTCCCATCTGTAAACTCCACAAAGGTTGTTCTGAGTCTGATTTTGTTCACCACTGTGTCTCTGCCATACCACAGTAGGACTCAGTAAATAAATACTTGTTAAGTTAATGAACAAGATGGGTGATAAATACGTTAAATGAGGTGTGACTATAAAGGAAGGTTCTTACCAAGGCTTTATAAACAGCCTCTGAAGGTAATTTCTTAGAGGACTTTTTTTTTAATGAGTGAGGTTGGGAGGAGAAATATCTATTAAAAGAATATTCCTCCAAGGTAACCATTTAAAGGGAATACTATTTTGAATTTATGAATTTTTGTATGCTTGTTACAGAATAACTAATCATAGTTTAGTCACACATTTACCTCGTTTCCTCCACAGTCTTCCAAAACGAGTGGGAGATGTTAGGAGTGGATGGAAGTATCATTAGTTGATCCAGTTGGTTGCCAGCCAGCAAATGTCAGACTGCTGACTTTTCTCCTTTTGGAAATTGGTTTTACGCTGCTCTCCCAGCTTCAGGATCAAGGAAGGGTAAGGACGGGTGGAAGGGAGATGGAGAGGTTGTATTTTAAGGAAGGCAGAGCGCATCCTCCCGTGTCTCGATCTTTAAAGCTTGTAACTTTCCACCCACTCTGTGTCCCAGGGAAATCAGTCCTTTAGGGAAGATTAAGGGGTGGTATCTTGACATAACCCCGCTGGAGTCTGCTTTTCTGCCACCCTCACAGCCCATCTTTCACTGGTCTCACGTTTTCTTTCCCCTCCCTCCCTCCCTCTGGATCATCTCAGCCACAGACCAGTTTTCAGCTTATGTCTCCTTCACCAAATCCCAAGGCTTCAACTTCAGAATGGCCCCTCCCACTCAGCCACACAAGACGACCATCCCAAGAGTTCCCTGGCGTCTGTGTGGGTATCTGGAAAAGGGAACTGAGAAGTATGGGCCAAGAAGTGTGACCCATATAACTTTAAACAAAACAAAGGCAGGTACCTGGGTGGCTCTGTGGTTGAGCATCTGCCTTTAGCTCAGGGGCGTGATCCCAGGGTCCTGGGATCAAGTCCTGCATCTGGCTCCTGGTAGGGAGCCTGCTTCTCCCTCTGCCTATGTCTCTGCCTCCCTCTCTGTGTCTCTTATGAGTAAGTAGATAAAATCTTAAAAAAAAAAAAAAGGCGATGGGGGGGGGGGACACCTGGGTGGCTCAGCGGTTGAGCATCTGCCTTTGGCTCAGGGCATGATCCCCGGCCCAGGATCAATTCCCACATCAGGCTCCCTGCAGGGAGCCTGCTTCTCCCTCTCTGTCTATGTCCCTGCCTCTCTCTGTGTCTCTCATGAATAAATAAATAAAATCTTAAAAAAAAAAAAAAAAAAGGCAAAGTTGTCAGAGGGAAGAGCAACCAAACAATGGAGCCAGATCTCTGGCCTCTAAAGCCTGTGGCCCTTGGGGCCTGGGTCCTCAGTGAGGGCAGTGATGGGTAACAGGGTGCCTTGGTCAGTGGAGAGAAAGCGAGTACTGGAGCTTTTCTAATGGCAGGTAGCTAGCCGAGGTCCAGCTATCCGAGACTGAGGTCCTAACCTCCCAACCCCACAATTTCAGACACGTTATTGAGGATCAAGCTGAGATTTTTATTTACAGTTCCCTGGGAAGTCTTACAGAAGAGGGGCCGGCATTATTGCTTTAAAAGATTATTGCCAGGAGGAAAACTGCAGTCTTCCACTGCTAGGTAGGAAATCCTGCTCCAGGTTGGCATTTTTATGCCAGCCCCAGGTCTCTGCCCTGCCCTTAAAGGCTGTCACCATGTCCTGCAAAGCACAGCCCAACTCTTTCCCCAAGGCCACCCCAAGAACCACTCTACCTGCCTCAGTGCTGTGTCACTGCATTTCCCCTCATGTCCCCTCTCGGCAAGAACAAAGTATTGACTGATACTAGTGCTACTTTCAAGCTCCCCTTCACCTTCTACGGGAGGCAGGGTCCCTCAAAACTGTCATTTACTTCCTGCCAGGACCAGCCTGGCTGCCTTTGTACAGAATAACACTAGTGCCCCGGCTCCTTGGTCCCAGATGACGTCGCAACTCACTTCTTATTAGATTATCACCCCTTGATGACATCTCTAGGGCCACTTTTGAGGTAATGTGCATGTTGCCTGTATCTGCCCTGTTTTTTGTGGTTTGTTTTCTTTTTTTACCCCCCGGGCCTCAGCGATTAGGGGAAGGGAGAAGGAAGCCGAGACCAAAGGGCAGAGAAGGGACAGCCCGGAAGCTCATGCCTGGGATTAGCAGGAAGGCCTGGAGGAACGCAGCGGAGGAGGGGGTTGGGGGGCGGCGCACTACTTTTCATCTCGAGCCCCACTGCGGGAGGATATGGCTTTGTTCATGCGCATCGCTACTGAAAGCCGGGACTCGTTAGGGGTGGAGCCTCCCTGGCCGCGGGCCGTGGGGGACGCGGCGGGAGGCGGGGTGGCCGCGGGGAAGCGCTCTGGGCGAGTGAGGCGGCCCCGCTGCGGGTGCCTGCGCCCCCCGACGGACTATTTCTTGGTATGCGGTTTGTTCCCCAAGAGCCCATCTATCTCCATCACCGTCTGCGGCGTCAGCTGGCTCAGCACCTGAAGGAGAGAGCGGCACAGGCTGGCTCTCTCCTAAACAGGACGTGGGGTTCCAGGGCCCCGGAGCAGCGCAGCGGGGTCGGAGGTGGGGGTGGGGGAGTGGGGGACTGGAACAGAGTCTTGCCTTGTCGCCCCCGGGACCTCTCCTCCTTGGGACGTAGTGGTTGAAGGTCCCAAGGCCATGCCGGTTGGACAGCGAGGCCCTGACGTGGGGAAGGGGACCGGGATGGGCTCTGCCTCTGAGTCCTTAGCTCACCTGCAGGGCCCCCAGGTGTTCTAGCAGCTGCTCTGCACTTGACACCCCCAGCAAAACGGAGCTGACACCCTCGCTGCGGAGACACCATGCTGCGGGCCAGAGGAGAGAAGAAAGGGAATTGATGGGAACACCAAGCACCCACACTTTCAGAAGTGCCACTGAGGAAGTCCTCCCTAGGGACAAATCCGTCTTGGGTTTGGGGGTGTCCCTGCAGGAGATGAGGACCCCCGCAGGGTCCAGGGGCTGGCAGTGTCTCACCAATAGCAAGCTGTGCCACAGTGCAGCCCAGCTGGTGCGCAATGGGAAGAAGGTCTAGGACTTTGGCTTGTTGCTTCTTGCCGCCCTCACTCTGTACTTTGTCCTTGAGCCACTGGTAGCCCTGCAGGCCAAGGAGAATCAGCACTCCCCCCTGAGAGAGAGCTGCCCAGATAGCCCCTCCTGCCATCCTGAGCCCCCAAATCTCACCTTGATGGTGGCCCTGCAGGTATCTGGGACCCGCCCATCATACTTGCTAGTGATGAGGCCACAGGACAGAGGGGACCAGGTCACTGAGCCAACACCTAAGATGAATTGGATTGTGGAGATTGGGATCCAGGTGACCAATAAGCCAAAGGAAAGGTAGGGTATAGGGGGCTACGAACCGATCTTGTGGTAGAGCTCTGGCAGCTGCATCTCCACCTTCTCTCTCTGAAACAGATGGTGCTCAGCTTGCTCACACACAGGAGGAATCAGATTGAACTGTCTGGCCATGGAGTAGGCCTCCTAGTTTGGGGGCGGGGAAGAGATGGGGGGGGGGTCAGAGCACTTTTCCCACTTTATTCCACACCCTTCCCTACCCCCGCAGTAGAGTGGGTTTTGGAGTGAAAAGCAGGAACCGGTTGTGGGGCAGGGGGATGTGGGGCAGCACACTCACCATGATTTCCGCAGCTCCCCATCGGGATGTCCCCCAGTAGAGGGCCAGGCCCTGGTTAATGACATAGGTCATAGCTCGGACAATCTCTAGGCACATGGGAGAGAGAGAGCAAACCTGTCAGACCCCCCCCTGGCATCCAGGGCACCAGGTCGGTAGACCACTGCAGGCCATGCCAAGACCCCAGGCATCTTTGTGTAACCGGAGAGATGGGCATCTGCTCTTCACCTCCCTCCCTGTCCAAGACCTGGGGTCTTGAGCCTCCACCGTGGAGGCTGGGAGGCCTCCTGAGCAGGAGCTGGCTTCCTGCTGAATGTTTGAGGAACTGCCGTTTTGAAGGACAGTCAGGGTTGAGGTGCTGCTTTTACCCTCCATTGGACTACTGGGGTCTGAACGGTTGGTGAAGACTATATCCACGTATCCCAGCTGGAGGCGGTCCAGGGATCCTTGCAAGCCTGGGGCAGGGGTGGGGGAGAAAGGTCAATACTTCAGATTCACTTTGCTGAGAATTCAGACATTGCCCCCTTGCCACAGCCACATAACTCCCAGACTCCCTCTTCAAAGCCTCCAAATGCAAAGGTTCAGAGGGTGTTCCCAACTCTTCTGGCTTCTGTACCTAGCCCCTAACTCTCACCCTCAATGATGTGCTTGCGGCTCAGGCCTCGCTCCGTTTCTGCCCTGCAGAAAAATGAAAAGATAGGGGACCAGGGCTGGCCTGGTGCTACGAGAAGCTGGGATTGCATGGGTCCTCACGGGCAGGACACACGCCTGGGGTGGCAGCTGTCCCCACACCTTTCCCATGTGCTTTCACACATTTTCTGTAGCTCTCCCCAAATAGAGTGTGGCAGCCACTTACTGTCCTCCCCAAAAAATCTTGGTGGTGATGACATAGCTTGACCTCCTGGAAAAAGAGACAAAAGGAAAAGCAAGAAAAGGAATTCGGGATGACTATTTCCCCAGCGACCCCTCCAACCACAGTCTCACCTCCATCCTTTGCTCTTGAGGATGTTGCCTAGCGTTCTTTCAGCCCTGGGAATAAGACAAGGAAGCACTGACCCTCCAAGGTGGATCAGTTACTTCCCCTCCTCCCCACCTCTTCAACCCATTTCCTCTCTCGTAAAGCAGACCATCCACCAGGAACCCATTGGGCTGTCAGACCCATCCTGGACAAAATAAGGGGTTCCCAGAACTCGGGTGAAGTCCTATAAACTTTTCATTCATTCGGTAAATGGTACCTCAACTACACACCAAGCTCTCTTCCGGGGGGGCCAAAGGGTTAGAATATGAGGACATAGGGACAGATGAATGTAGGGGGGAGGACACTGCATTGTCTAGTCTGGTTCCAACCATCCACCTTGCCCTTCCCCTTCTCTTGAGTCTCTGCAAAATCCCACACATCCTCTAAAGCTTAGCTTGGATTCTGCCCCTTTTTATTGAAAATGTTCTCTGATTGTCACAGTCTGTGCTCAGCCCTTCTCATCACCTTGCATAGCTGCTATGGGCTCAATTTTTTTGGCACTTAGGAGCTAACATGTGACAGGTCTCAGGTTGTTATGGTGGATAGTCACTGAAGGTTTCCTATTACTTAACCTATCTCCCTGTGTTTTCAGTTTGTTTAACCACTTCAACTATGAGCTTGGGGTGTGTGTGTGTGGGGGGCGTGTTGTCATTCCACAAGCAGTGCTTGTTCTGTGCTCTGCTCTGTGTAGGTACTTAGGTGACATGGGGAAGAGCAAGACAAGTTCTGTGGAAGGAGGACCCTCCCAGTTGAGCAGCAAACATGGCTACATTAGCCAATCAACATTAGCCATCATTGGCAGATGGTGTGTCAGAGGGCAAAAATGGTTTAGGAGCTGAGGTGGGTGATGACCAATTTGGGGAGGCTTCTTGGCAAAGGCTTCTTGGAGGAGCTGACATTGGGCCAAGTGTTGAAGATGAGCAGAAGAGTTTGCCAGATAGAGAAGCAGCAGGGAAAGGTCATCCTAGGTTTTGGCTGGGTTTGGGAGGACCCAGCGTGAAGCCGTAGGTATGCAAAGTTTGAAAATTCAGCTTTGGAATCTTTACATTGTGGCACATCACTGATGCCCAGGATATATTTGTTGGCTTTATTTTATTTTGACTGCACAGAATGCTCTTTGTCCTCTAAACTGAAGATGGACCAATGTTGGGTTTACAATTCCTAGAGTGCCTTGGGGGCCTATCAGCTGAGGGGTCAGAACTTGGTGTTCCCAGAGTTCCCAGGGTTCTCTAGAGGGAAAATAAGAAGCTTTCCAAATATGACTTGGCTCTTTCACCCTGGTCCTTACTTCCCCGCTGCATACACTTCAGCCGTGTCAAACAGGTTTACACCATGCTCATAGGCCACCGTCAGCACGTCCTCTGCTGTCTAGGGAGGTGACAGAAATAGATGAAGATCAGCCACTGACCCTCAGGGATCTCCCTCTGCACTCCAGCCCCACTGCACTTTGGCCTTGACCTCTACATTATCCCTTTCCCCCACGCACCAGCCTCAGGCCCCCCATTCTCTGTGCCTTGTCCAAACGTGTCTCCAAATCCACTTCCCTCTTCTCTGGTTCCCTCACACCCCCTCACCCTGCTTCTAGATCCCATCACTTATACCTCATCTGAGATTTGAGAACCAAATGTGACCCAGGTGCCTGCAAGGGAGAAAGAAACCAGGCATGTGACCATGGGGGGGGGGGGGACAACCACGAATGCCCCCCCCCCCAATTCCTCTGCTTTCTAACTTACCTAGGCCAAGACAGGATACTCGAAGACCAGACTTTCCTAGGTTCCTGCAGGATACAGAAGCAGCAGGAAAGGGTGGAGCCTCCACTAAGGACAGAGATTATCAGCCCCCAGCTCCTCTCCTTCCAGAATCAGAAGCCCTCTGGTATCTCAGTCCAAAGGAACTAGACCCCGTGGGCCTCCCAAGTTGGTCATTGCTATGCCCATAGTGCAAATGAATGAGTAAATGACTCTGGAGCTCATGTCCAGCGCCTCTGTTCCCTCCTATTACATTGATGGTGTGCTACCTGGCTCAGGTTTCTTTTGGTGGGGTCTCATCTGTGTTTGAGTCACCTCTGGGGTGTGTGGAGTTTGGGGTTGGGAAAGGCCAGTTCTCCCTCTTCCTCTGTCCACTCCCTCCACTCCTGCGGGCTTGTGGAGTCTGTCTCTGACCCAGAGAGCCTCCTCCCTCTTCCCCAGGCTTCCTCACCCAGGGAGTTGGCTCAGTTTCTCAATCAGAGCCAACACATGAAGGAGATCTAATTTCTCAAGGGGCAGAGTCAGGTCAGATCAGTGACCTCTGCTCACTCCCAAGCAGGAGCCCCTCCCTCCCTCCCTTATGCAAGTCCGAGAGCCCAGTGGTTCTAAGAAAGTCGGTTACAGTTCAGTCTACCTTCTCCGCCAGGCCTCTGTCCCTCAGCATGGGGTTGAGAGATGGAGTCTAATGTTCCAGAGCCCCCTTCCCCTCCCTACCAAGAAAGGTCCCAGGAGACCTGGCCCTTGGGGCAGGTGAGGGCAGTATCTGGGTCAGGTATCCCAAGCAGGCCAGAGTGAGAAGCTGTTTCCTCCCTGCCTCTTCCCAGGACACGGACCCAAGGACACTCCATCCCAGAAGGGGCCCAGCCTGGAGATCTGTGCATCCCTGGCCCTCCTGGGGATAAGGAGGTAAGCTCAGGAGCATCCCCCAGCTCTCTGACAGAACCAGTCAACCTTGGTAAAGTTGATTTTCTAGTCAGGGGTATCCACGGAGACAGAGGGAGTAAGTAAGGGAGTCCCCCGGTGATGGGAAGAAGAGATAGAATGAGCTGGGACGCAGATGGAGGGGGTCCTGGCGGCATCCCAGGAAACCTCAGGGGTCAGGAAAGGGGAGCAGCTAGGGTGGGTTGCTTGGCCACCCCCATACCTGTATTTCATGCCAGTGCCTCGGCCGGTGCTCTCTCGGAGGGCCCCAGGGGGCGCTGGGGGTCGGGGGACCAGTGCGGCCCGGGCCTTGGGGCCCAACCCTCCTCCCCCCGGAGGATTGCCATGCCCCCCGCCGACCGGCCCGCCATTACCGCCCCCGGGGCCCGGCCGGGGTCCACACAGACGGTCCTCACTGCTCCGGCTGCGAAGGTTCTGCTCGGTACACGCGATAGACACCTGCATGTCAGCTGGCCAGGGCGGGGGAGGGGGCTCTAAGGGGGCGGGAGGAGCTGGGAACCGGGAAGCCCCGGTGCGGACGGCGGGGGGTGTAGTGGCGCAAGCCCCGGGAGAGCGGGAGGGCTGAGCGGGATGCGGCGGGAGCCGCGGGGCAGGATCGGGCCCGCGGGGGCGGGCTGCTGGAGGTCGCGGGGTTTGCGGCGGGAGGGGAGGAACGCGGGGGGCGGCACGAGTGCAGATATTCGGATACGGGGTCCCTGGCGCGGGGGGAGAGGACGGGAAAATAAGTGAAGGTGAAGGTCGAGGGCGGTCCTCGGAGGATAGGGACCCGGGGACGAGGGGCGGTGGTGGAAGAGAGATGCCACCTCTGTCCAGACCGCAGCGGGACCGCTAGGCTCCCAGCACGGCGGCAGCCGGCCCAGATTATCAACATGTAGGCACCGCCCCCTCATCTGCATAAACCCACCTCTCAGCCAAGCCTGCCGCTCATCTGCATAAACCCCGCCTTCGAAGGCTCTGCAGCTTGAATATTCCGTGCGCTAGGAGAAGCCTAGAGGGCAGAACCTGGGAGGGTGGTTATCCCACCCCCCTGGGACCCGCGGCAGGTCGGCCTTCCTCCAGCGACCTTCCTCCAGCACGGTGGTTTTCAGTCCCGGGCGATTTTGTCCCCTAGGGGTCATGTGGCAGGGTCTGGCGACATTTTTGATTATCAGGACTGGGACTGGGGGGCGAGGATGTGCTATCAGCAGCCAGGACAAAACGCAGGACAGCCCCTCTCCCCCAAAATGTCAATGCAGAGGGTCCCTACTTACTGTTTGACTTACAATTTTTTCGTTTTTTTTGGATGGTGCAAAAGCAATAGGCATTCAGTAGAAACCTTTGCATTTTGATCTTTTTCTGGCCTAGCAATATACTGTATACCTCCTGACGCTGGGCAGTGGCAGGGAGTCTCAGCCCCCAGTCAGCCACGGGATGTTGAGTGTAAAACACTGATACAGTTACAGCCATACTGTGTGTGGTTTTTTGTTTTTTACTTTCAGTACAGTATTCAGTAAGTCACATGATCTATTTAACACTTTATTATAAAAATAGGCTTTGTGTTAGATGATTCTGGCCAATTGTAGATTAATATAAGTATTCTGAGCACATTTAAGGCTAAGCTATGGTGCTCATATACTAGCACATATACTAAAATGCTAAGCTATGATGTTTGGTAGGGTAGGTGCATTAAATGCATTTTTGACTTATATTTTCAATTAATGATGGGTTTATCTGGACGTACCCCACTGTGAGTTGAGTAATATCTGTCACTTTGAGAAACCCATGGACAAAGCCTCTTTACAGGCTCAGGGGATGTGGCCACCCTTGTTCATGCCTTCGTGAGTGGGACAGGACCCCGACCGACCACTCAAAGTGACACACTTAGGCTGCAGAGGGTGACAAAGTTTATTCTGTACTTTTGCAGCACCAGGTAGGGGATAAAACTGGAGAGGGCCTGGTGTGGAGGTGTAGGGACTCCTGTACACTTCCTTCCTCTGACGGGGAGGGCACCTGAGTGGGCTGTAGGCCATTGCCCCAGGAGGGCTGCTGGGGAGCTGGAGGGGGTGGAGGGGCATGCAGTGGGGGCCCTCACATGAAACAGGTTAGGAATGGCCCCAGGTAGACAGGGATTCTCCTGAGGGGTGAGGTAGGA
This sequence comes from Nyctereutes procyonoides, assembly GCF_905146905.1. Classification (NCBI taxonomy): domain Eukaryota; kingdom Metazoa; phylum Chordata; class Mammalia; order Carnivora; family Canidae; genus Nyctereutes; species Nyctereutes procyonoides. Next base: position 56,824,564 of record NW_026575140.1, on the reverse strand, counting down.
TGCTTCCTTCAGCCAGCCCGGGCAGAGAAGAAAGGCAGAGAGCGGACATAGGAGTCCAGCCGGGAGCGGAAGAGCTCACTTTGCACAGTTTGGCCCAGCGGGCACAGGGGATTCTTCACCACCAGCTCCACATACAGCTACGGAGAAGAAGGGTGTTAGAACCAGGCTTTGGACACTTGTTTTCAACCCCAAACCTAGTGTAACCTCAGGGGTGTGCAAATACACAAGGATCACGGGCTGGGAGGCAAGCTCTCCCTAAGGAGAAAGTGGTGGTGTTTCAGGACCTCAAGAGTCCCGAGGAGAACTCTTGGCTTCAACAGAGCTACGATAAGATTAAGGCAGGGAAGCTCAAGGAGTCTTGAGGCTCTAAGTGACCACAGCTGTTAGGGGAAGGAAGGGTCCCAGGGGCTGGCACTGACCGCGCTGTAGATATGATGCAGCACATCTCGGATGGGTCCGACACCCAAGTCAGTATTCATGACCACCTTGATCCCAGTGGGCGTCTCGTAGTAATGGAGTTTGTAACGGCTAGTTTGGAAGGCCAGGAAGCCGTCCTTCCTGCAGAGATGAGGACATTAAGGAACAGGAGCATAATCTCTTCCAAAGAGATACTTTTGATCCTGTCTAGGACGACTCCCTAAACATATCATTCCTAGGAGCTTGATTTAGTAAAGACACCTCCCATCTTCACCCCTCAATTTGGCCACTGCACCCAACCTCTCTATTGTCAGATCTTCCCCATCACAGCTCCAGGGCTCTCGCTCCAGACTCAGCCTCTCTTTTCTCTGTCTCCTTTCCCTCTCTTGGGTGCCAATGTCTCTTCCACTCCAGTCTCCCCCAACCCCCAAATTCCCAAGGCTAGCCCTCCTTCCCTCAACATCCCCTCTGACTCCGCGTACATGTCTAGCGGGGACATCTTGCTGACAAAGGAGCGGATAGAGAAGAGCATCCCGTACATCAGCTTGTACTCCTAGAGGGAAAGGGGCAGAGTTAGCTCGGGTTGTCGAAGGGGACGGGATGGAGCTGGGAACCAGACGGGGTTTGGAGAGGAAGGGCTGGGCTGGGGCTATATGCATTTGGAGATGCGAGGTCACCCGGATTGCGCGGGGCCCTCTCGTCACCTCCTCTTTGGGGATCCCCGCTTGCTTCTTGCGGTGCCACTCGCTGTAATGAAGACACACTCCATTCCGGTCAAACAGGTACAGGTTGTGAACGGTCATCTGCAGGGCAGAGGGTGTAAGCCTCGATGCGAGACCCCCACACTCCGGGGGCTCCAGAGCCGGATCCCTGACTCCCCCAAGCAGGCGGGAACCCCTTCCCCGGACTCACCGGAACTGCTCGTGAGGCCCGTCACCAGATACTTCCGGTTTCCGCAGAGCCCCGCCGCGTCGGCTCCTCAAACTGCCGCGGTGGGGCAATAGTTCCGCCCGTGCCTCCCTCAGCCAATCCGTGGCGCCGCGCATGCGCGTCTAGGGCTCCCGGGCTGCAGAAGCTGTCTGGGCGCCGACCAGGGAGAGCGCTGGGCTGGTGACGTCATCGAGGCAGGCGAGGCGGGGCTGCGGACGGTGGGCGGGAGGCTGCCAACGGTTTTGAGTGTAGGGAAGGCGGTGAGGGTGGGTGTGGAGGGGTCCTTGGTCCGGGCTCAGGGGAGGCGGAAGATCCCTGGTCCACACCTTGGCAGACTGGGGGGCGCTGAGGTCCGGCGGTGTGGCGTGGAGTGGCCGGGCGTAGTCGGGGTAGAGGATCTCAGCCTGGGCTAGGGGGCGGCGGACTTTTTCAGGGAGGTCTGAGGAGGCGACCGGGTGTTCACAGAGTTTCTCTTGGGATAGCACGGAGGGAGGGGTTCTGGGGAGCCCCCAATGGCTTTCTTGCCAGGAGCGGTCAGAGGGGACATACAGGGGGGTTGACCGTGGCTGGAACAGGTGCATGGCGAGGCGAGGGGCATGAGGAGGTGGGGAGCGTGAGGGTCCTGCCTCTCCGAGACCGGGACCAGGTGAGGGCCCAGTAAGACGACTGGAGGGCAATCAGGCCCCTGTTGGATTTGGGTCCGTTTCACTTTGCACGTTCTGGGTGTGAGAATTTAAGAACCTGCAGTGCTCCAAGGAACTGCAGTAGTGCTGTCGCCCCCTCGGTCTTCTGTCCCCAAGCCCCTCCTTGCTTCACCCTCCTTTTCCACCGGTCCCAGGCCCTGTGGAACGAAATGCTTTTGCCCTCTCCCATGGCCTCTGGAACTGCTGGAAACCTTTCCTCTAACCAGAAAGCTTCCCTACCGTTACTCACCAAGGATTCTTGGCTTGGAGCCTTTCTCCTTTCTCCCAAATCTTTCTCCGTGAACTTCCCCGCCTGGGGTCTCCTGAAGCAGGACCAGGTGTTCCTAGCTCTGCTGTCTGCAGTTGTCTCCTGCTTGTACTCATGGCAACGTCAGCTACCAGACCCGGTTCACCTCTCCGGGCTGAGGATCTTCTGAGTGATCCATCCGAAGCCCCTGGGCTGAACCAAGTATCCTCTGAGGTGACCTCCCAGCTCTATGCCTCCTTGCACCTCAGTCGTCAGGCGGAGGCAACAGCCCGAGCCCAGCTGTATCTCCCCACCGCTTCTCCACCTCCTCATGAAATGTTAGATGGCTTGGCCCAAGAGCTGAGTCACAGCTTGTCGGTTGGATTGGAGAACAATTTGAAGAAAAAGGTGAGAGAGGTGTGTCTTGGGGACTTCTAGGATCTTGGAATTGGAGGTGATAAAAAATTTTCTGAGATTTGAACTCCTATTGTTGGATTTCAATTCCTTTTAACTATGGAGTGTTCTTTGTGCTTGTTCCTGGAAACAAAATGTTTATGAGGGAGGAAGTGTCCTGGGATGCCATAATCTGGAAAATGGTGAAACTTCTAGGGTTTTTTGGTCAGAGACACCTGCACCATGGGACAGATTGCTATGCTTTGATTGGGACTTGGGCACCAAGTGAGGATAAGGTTTCTTCAGCTCAAGGGGGGGAACTAGGTCCTTAGGGGTAGCAAAATATGCTAAAATCCTTCCAGCTCAAAGCTAGTTTGATTATATGATTTCAGTTTGGTATTGTCAGTCATTAAAATACGGTCTAATCGATGTCACATGTTAGAGATTGGTTATTACCGTTGGGTAGAAAAAGTGTCGTAAACAATTTGAAGACTGCATAGGTCTTCCAGAGTTTGAAAAACCGATAGCCATGGACTGTACAGTCTTCAGACAAGATACTTACTCTCTGGTTGGCGAGGATCTTCATCAGGCTTGTCTTATTGTACCCCGTTAATTTACTTACACTATTTGTGTGGCTTTTTTTTTAAGATTTTATTTATTTATTCATGAGAGACACACACACACACAGAGGCAGAGGCAGAGGGAGAAGCAGGCTCCCTGCAGGAAGCCCAATGCAGGACTCGATCCCAGGTCTCCAGGATCACGCCCTGGGCTGAAGGCTCAACCATTGAGCCACCCAGGCATCCCTTGTCTGGCTTCTGTAGACGTTTGAGTTTCAACCCTTGCTGAGCCAGTTCTGGCTTTCTGGAGTAAAAACTCTTGAATTTTAGAGGGTACCAGATGTCATGTACCCTGGCAGTCGGTAGAACATAGATCATTCAGGTTGCATCCGATTTTCATGTTGCTTTTTCCTAGGATGGTTCCAGGCATATCTTTGAGATGGAAAGTGTTCGAGGTCAACTCCAGAGCATGCTCCAAACCTCACGTGTTACGGCCTATCGTGAGTTAATGCATTCTCTGTAAAGAAGAACCCAGATTTAAGGGGTGGGAGAAGGTGGAGAAAGAAAGACATTGGAGACAAGAGAGTTTAGGAGGAAAGGCTCCAAGAAGAGGGACTGGAGGAGCGGGTGAAGGAGAAAGGAAGGCCCTCTCCTCCCTTCACCTTTAAGTGGTCCCTCTTCTTATCCTTACCTGACCCTGGCTGTGGGGTCCCTGTGGCTGCATGCAGGGGATCCCATCACTCCAGGTCCTGGCTCAGAAAGGCGAGAAGAAGACTCCTTTGACAGTGACAGCACAGCCACCTTACTTAAGTGAGTTCCCTTTAGGGTTCTGCTAACTTGCTTGCTTGCTTTCTTGGAAAGCCAATTGTTCTCTTCCTTAGTTCTCTCTTTACTGCTCTTCTACCTCTTAGGGACCTAAGGTGCTTGTGCTTTAGTTTTCATTTTCATCCTTTCTTTCCCATCTTCTGCCTCCTTTACTCCTTCAGGAACATGGGCATCTGATGCCTACTGCCTGGCTTCCTCCCAACCTCTAGTCCATCTTTCCCCAGAAGAGTTGGCTTGTTCCTACTAAGACTTTCACTGCGGAGATTGTGGTATACAGGAAGGAGCACTCTAGAGTGAATCACAAAACCTGAGTGCTGTCTAGCTCTAAGACTGGGCAAGTCTCTTGCTCTGAGTTTCCATTTCCTCATTGGTAAAATGTCACAGTTGGACTAGGGTCTCTCGAAAGCTTTCCCCACCCTGATATTCTCTGCCTGATTTGCTCAGCACTCGGCTTCTGCAAGACTTATCTCCATCTAGCTCAGCTCAAGCCCTGGAGGAGTTGTTTCCCCGCTACACCAGTCTTCGGCCAGGGCCCCCAATCAATCCTCCGGATCTCCAGGGCCTGAGAGATGCACTGGATTCCGAGCATACCCGTCGCAAGGTGAGTTACCAAAGCTTCCTTTTGAAAGCAGCAAAGATTAGAAATAGACTGGGTGCTGGGAAGGGCTGAGGGTTGAGGGCCTGCAAGCTGAGACTTTGCTCAGATGGCTCTTCAGGGTGGTCGACTTTGAAATCCCATCGAAGAGGCACACCTCTCCTCCAGGTGTTCATTCTGGGCACTCTGGTGTTTCCTTCATATAGGTAATCACCGTCTGGTATATCTTGTCTGCTTCTCTAAAATCTAAGCTCCATGAGGGTCAGACGTTATCTTGTTCAGCACTGTCTTCCTAAGGTCTAGAATGCGCCTAACACAAAGAAACGTTCCAGAAGCATGTGTTGTGTCTTGAATGAACAACAAGCTGTGCTGGCTTGTGTGAAGGCTTTATAGATACTGGTGACATTATCTCTGCAAACCTCAGCTTATCTGAAGGGGGCAGAGAGGCAGACTGGGCAGGGGAAAGATTACAATCATTGGCTGTGTTGTCACTTTGGGAACCATCTCTTTATCTATTTTAAACTGCTTGGACCTAAATGAAAGGCTTTCTCCGTTCTCCTTGCCGTGTTTCACTATGTGAGCTTCTTAGGCATGAGTCACTTCCCATTCTTTGCAGTGTGGGCTGTTGAGCTCCTGCCAAAAGGTTCGTGGACGGACACCTGGGTGGCTCAGTGTTTGAGCATCTGCCTTTGGCTCAGGTCGTGATCCTGGGGTCCTGGGATCAAATCTCGTATCTGGCTCCTCACAGGGAGCCTGCCTTTCCCTCTGCCTATGTCTCTGCTTCTCTCTCTGTCTCTCTCATGAATAAATAAATAAAATCTTTTAAAAAAAGAAGAAAAAGGTTCATGGAAATTTTTCTCAGGATATCCAGAGGAGGAAAGAGCCTGAAAGCCAAGCCCCCTGTCTCCTGAGCTGTAGAGGAACGTGTCAGAGGTCTCAGGCCTCTAATTTCCCGCTCCAAAATTCTTGATTATTCTTCTCCAAACCTGTTCTGTTCTCGGGACCTAGGCTTCCTGTCTCCAGCCCATATTCGCCTAAAGGAGCTGGAAGGTTTGATGCCTTGGTCAGATTAGGGATGGTAACACCCAGAATTCCCATCCTTCTTCCCAGCATTGTGAGCACCATATTCAGAGCCTACAGACCCGAGTGCTAGAGCTTCAACAACAGTTAGCTGTGGCTGTGACTGCTGACCGCAAGAAAGATATCATGATTGAACAATTGGACAAGGTGCCAGGGTAGCAGAATGTGGGTGGGTCTCTCCTTGGGGTGGGGCGCCAAAGAATAGTAAATAGGGGGTGGCCAACCAGCATTTCTTTGTTCACGATAGGAGCTAGGGTGGGTTTATTGACTACTGGGAGAAAGTGGCTGTTGACCCCGCCCCTAGGGGCAGAAAGAGGGCAAAACAATTATTTTGAAATTCCCTATGACTTTCTTCTCCTGAGACCCTGGCCCGTGTCGTGGAAGGCTGGAACCGTCACGAAGCTGAGCGGGCAGAGGTGCTTCGGGGGCTCCAGGAGGAACGCCAGGCAGCTGAAATCACCAGAAGCAAGCAGCAGGAGGTGGGCAACCTGGATCAGATGGCATAGAACCTAGTCACAGATCGGTAGAGGGAAGGGAGCCCAAATAGCTCTGAAATAGATTGAGCTCAGCCTTGCAGTTGCTGGCCTGGTCATTCTCCCGTTTTCCCCTCACTGTTTTTGCTGCCAGACTTGCATCATTGATGTCTTTCCAGATTTCCCCACACCACTTAGTCTTCTCTTTGGCCCTTAAGTCATTGAGTTAGGTCTCACTTTTAAAATACATATATATCGCTAATGCTTATTGAAGTATAACCTGCAGGGATTTTCCTCTCTTCCTGTGTCCTGTGCCCCCCTGTCTCTGAAAGACAGTAACCCACCTTGAGCAAAGCCTTTCCGAGGCCATGGAGGCCCTGAATCGTGAGCAGGAAAGTGCCAGACTGCAACAGCGGGAAAAAGAGACGCTGGTGAGGATGCCAGGCTGGGTTCATTCCAGTAGAGGCCACTAACTAATTCTACAGGACTGTGGCCCATTGGTGGGTTGTGGGAACCACGCCAGGGGAGTGTTTCCCAAAGTGTATCCCTTAGAACACTTGTTCTGCTAGATCCTCTGCAAACAAGGCTCTGAGAGACTGCAAATCATTTCCTAATTAGAATCATCTGGGGGATCATTTTAAGATGTAGATTTGGGGGACTAATCACCAGGGGTTTTGATTCAGTAGATCTATTGTGGGGCTGGGGAGGTTAAATATTTTCAGCAGCCTCCTGGGTGATTGTGTGCAGCCAGGTTTGGGAACTCTGGACCAGGGCAGAGCCCAAAAAGTTATGGGATGAGACTCAGGCTTCTTATAGCTGAAATGATAAGGTGATTACCCATACGATTAGTAGCCGGGTTTGGAACTCAGTTGTATGCATGATGCATGCTTGCTCCATACGTGCTGGCACTTGTCATCTTAGCAGGCTTTATCCAGCAGCACCGATGATGGTTGCCGGTTGGCTAGTACATGATTGGAGGCTGGGTTTTCTAGTCTTTGTGCAACTTCTTTTGATGATGATTGTGACAGCTATTTTGTATTGAACACTTACTATGTGCCAGACACTGTGCTAATTGCTTTCTGTACACTCTTTATTTTAATCCTCAAAAAGTAGGCCCTAGATATTATGCCAATTTCTCAGGTAAAGATGTGTGCCTAAGAACATAGTGACAGCTGGGATTCAAACCGATTCAAACAATTTGAACACAGAGGTACCTAATTCTGGAACAGAAGTTCCTGTTTACTATGTTACAATCCTGGGGGCTTGTCAACTGCTATGTTCCCAGAGGACCTGACTCTCAGCGGGTACACTGTATGCGGGTGAGGGGGCCGATTGCTGGTCGTTTGAGGGCTTGCTGAGAATCTTGGTTTTCCCTGTAGGAGGAGGAAAGGCAAGCTCTGAGCCTGAGCTTGGAGCTGGAGCAGCAGCGGTGCCGGGCTCTGCAGGAGGAACGGGACGAGGCTCGGGCTGGGCAGCTCAGTGAGCATCGACAGTTGGAGACACTGAAGCTGGCTCTCGAGGAGGAGCGGCAGGCCTGGGTTCAGCAAGAGCGCCAGATGGAGGGGCGCTATGGGGCCCTGCAGGAGGAGGTGCAGGCTCAGTTAGAAAAGGAGAAGGTATGAGAGTGGCCATTGGGGAATGGGGAACAAATGAAGGGCAAATAATGGAATGAAATGGGATGTCCAAATATGGTGGGTGGGGGGCTGGTCTGGAGAGTGGAGAACGATTTGTGGGGGACAAGGTAGAGAGTGCTGGGCCAGCAGGGAGGGCTATACACAGAAGGCGGAAGAGTGAGATTAACCAGAGATGAGCTAATAGTCAAACTTGAAGAAGGAGAGAAGCAATGCGGGTTTTAGGGCGTGGGAGGATGACTTGGGGAATGGAGGTAACGGGAGACAGGAAACAAGGCCTGTACTTATGCTTGATTTCCCTTGTCAGGAGAACACCCAGAGGGAGGCCCAGGCAGCGCGGGAGGCCCAGAAGCAGCTAGTGCTGGTGCAGTCAGAGGTGCGACGGCTAGAGGGGGACCTGGATACAGCTCGGAGAGAGAGAGATGCCCTGCAGCTGGAAATGAGCTTGGTGCAGGTCAGGTGGTGACAGGTACCTGAGGTTGCCTTCTTGGTGAGGACAAGTAGGCCTGAGGCACCCTTCGGGAGTCATGACAGTCACTCCCAGTTTTAGCTAGAATTTTGACTCCTAAAGGCTTCTGCTTTTACAGGAGCCCCCCTCCCTTATCCATGGGGTGGGGGGTACAATTCCCAAAACCATTTGCAGTACTAAACCCTATATATACCACATGTTTTCTGTATGTGTGCGCCTATGATAAAGGTTAATTTATAAGTTATTCACAGTAAGAGGTTAACGATAACTCGTTGTGAACTTGAATCCTTATAGCAACAGATTGTAATAAGTTATGTGAATGAGGTCTTGCTCAACACATCTTAATGTCCTGTGCTCACTCATCTTCTAGTGAGGATGTGAGATGGGGAAGTGCCCGAAGGGTGGGATGCAGGAAGTGAGGGGCACAGGTGTGTGACAGCCTTAGGGTGCTACTGACCTTCCGACAATATGTCAGAGGGGGGATTGCCTGCTTCCAGACCACCATTGATCATGGATAACTGAAACTGCCAAGAGCAAAACTGTGGAGAGAGGAATACAGTGTGTATAAAACATGGTGCTAAGGGCACAGTGAGGGGCACCAGGGTGGCTCAGTGGTTGAGCATCTGCCTTCGGCTCAGGTCATGATCCTGGGGTCCTGGGATCAAGTCCCACATTGAGTTCCTCAGAGGGAGCCTGCTTCTCCCTCTGCCTATGTCTCTGCCTCTCTGAGTGTCTCTCATAAATGAATAAATAAAATTTAAAATAATAATAAAAAAAGAATGTATGTGCAAGGCAACTCCCCATTTGGCTACTGGGCTCCTCATCAGCCAGGACTATTCCCAGCTTCCAAAACAGCACTTACTCAGTGGGGCCATTGAGTAGACTCAGTGAACACACGCACACAGCAAGCACCAGTCCAGAGGGCTCATGCACTGCTATGGAACTGTACTAAACATCTTTACCCTTGGTTCATGAGAAATTAGTTTCTGTGCATTCAGTCTGCCAATTCAGTGTGCTAGGTGAAAAGTAAAAGGAGTGTGTTTTTCCAAACACTGACCTCACTAACCCAGAACCTGGGTGCATTTCCTTCCATTGATCATTAATTAATAAGGAAAGTCACTCAGGTTGACTTGTTCTGAGAACCTCATCAGTGTGCCCCCCCCTTTTTAAAAGAGCCACCCAGATGTCCCTAGCACACACATTCTTGAAGTAGTATGATAGGTGATAAGTTGGTGGACAGGAGAACTACTCTTGACTCGATGTCATCTTCCTAGTGAGGTCTCCCCCCAACCACACTGAATGAAATCTGTAACCTCTGACAATCCTCGTTCCCCTTCCCTGTTTGATTCTCCTAACATACTACATTCTGTACCTTTTAAAATCTGGTGTATTTTTTGAAGGCAAAGATTTTTGTCTGTTCATTATTGAATCCCACAATAGTCCCTGGCTTTAGTGTCATTCGTGTCATCAATTTCTTACTGCTCTTTCCATTATCTGAAGGGAGGTGTTGACATTTCCAACTATAACTATAGAACTGTCCATGTCTCCCTTCAAGTCTGGCTGTTTTTTCTTCATATGTTTGGGGGTTTTGTTAGATACATAGAAGTTTATATTGTTATATCTTCTTGATACAACCTTTTCTGGCTTAAAATCTATTTTGTCTAATGATAATTTAGCCCCCACCCTAGCTCTCCTGGTTGCTGTTTGCATGGGCTGACTTTTTTCATCCTTTTACCTAACAGGCTTTTGTTTCTTTTATCTAAAGTGAATTGCTTGTCAACAACATACAGGTGGATCATATTTTGTTTTGTTGTTTAATCCCTTCTGCCAATTTCTTCCTTTTAGTTGGAGAGTTTAATCCTACTATATTTAAAGTAATTACTGGTAAAGAGGGATTATTTCTGCCATTTAACTATTTGTTTTCTGTATGTCTTGTTTTTGTTTTTCATTTGCTCCATTACTGTCTTTTGGGGGTATTTCATCAATATTTTGTGTACCACTTTTGATTCTCTTCGTTTTTCCTTTTCTGTACATTTTTTTTTATTTATTTTTTATTTATGATAGTCATACAGAGAGAGAGAGGCAGAGACAAGGCAGAGACATAGGCAGAGGGAGAAGCAGGCTCCATGCACCAGGAGCCCGATGTGGGATTCAATGTGGGATTCGATGTGGGATTCGATGTGGGATTCGATGTGGGATTCAATCCCCCGGGTCGCCAGGATCGCGCCCTGGGCCAAAGGCAGGCGCCAAACCGCTGCGCCACCCAGGGATCCCCTCAAAGTTATTTTCTTAATGATTATCCTAAGATTACAATTAACATCTTAAAGTGACAGTAACCTAGTTTGAATGATACTAGCTTTAGTTTCAGTAGCATACAACTACTATTCCTATGTATCATTCCTATGTATCCTCTGCTTTCATAGTGTTACTGATGCAGATTTACCATTACTGTTTTATGCATCTGCCATTTATATCCTATAGAAAAAAGGAAGTTATAAATTGAAAGTACAGTAATAGACATTTGTATTTACCTTATTTGTGTTTTTATTTCTTCATATGGCTTCATAAGATGCTTCTCCCTTGCTCCTTTTTTTTGTGTTTGTCTTTAAAAAAAAAAACTAATTTATTTGAGAGAGAGGGAGAGAGAGAGAGAGAGAGAATGAATGAGAATGCACGCCAGCCGGGGAGGAGCAGATGGAGAGAGACAAGCCGACTTTGTGCTGAGCACAAAGCCCAGTGCAGAGCTGGAGCCTGATGCAAGTTTGATCCCATGACCCTGAGATCATGACATGAGCCAAAATCAAGAGTAGGCCACTTAACCTACTGAGCCACTTAGGCTCCCCTTGGTGTTTGGCTTTTGACACTATGACTATGATGTGTTGTACTGTGGATCTCCTTGGGTTTATTCTGCTTAGAGATTGTTGAGTTTTGGAGATGGGTAGATTTATGTCTTATCAAATTTGGGAAGTTTCTGTTTCTTCCGTTACTTTTTCCTGTTCTTTTTCTTTCTCTTGTCAATCTGAGACTTCCTTAGTGCATCGGTTGGTATGATGTCTCACAGGTCCTTCAGGTTCTATTCGTTTTCCTTGATTTTTTTTTTTCTTATTGGGTTGGATAATTTCTTTGGCTTATCCTCAAGTACATTGGCCCTTTCTTCCTGCTGAAATCTGCCATTGAGCCCCTTTAGTGAATTTTTAAAATAGTCTTTATTTTTTAGAGCAGTTTTTTGTTCAGAGCAAAAGTGAGAAGGTACAGAGATTTCCCATATACCCCCTACCTCCACAGATACATAGCTGTCCCCATTACCAACATCCCCCACTGGAGTAGTATGTTTGTTACAATTGATAAACCTACATTGACACGTCATTATCACCTGGAGTCCATTAGGGTTCCTCTTGGTTTTGTACATTTTGTGGGTTTGGACAAATTTATAATGACATGTATCCACCTTTATAGTGTCACACTTAGTTTCACTGCCTTAAAAATCCTTTAGGCACTGCCTGTTCATCCCTTCTTCCTTCTGACACCTGGCAACCACTGATCTTTTTACTGTCACCATAGTTTTGCCTTTTCTAGAATGTCATGTAGTTGGAATCCTACAGTACATAGCCTTTTCAGACTGGCTTCTTACACTTAGTAATATGCATTTAAGTTTCCTCCATGTCTTTTCATGGCTTGATAGCTCATTGTTTTTCAGTGTTAAGTAATATTCCACTGTCTGGATGTGCCATAGTTTATTTATCCATACGTCTACTGAAGGACATCTTGGTTTCTTCTAACTTATGTCAGTTAAGAATGAAGCTGCTAGGGACGCCTGGGTGGCTCAGTGGTTTGGCGCCTGCCTTCAGCCCGGGGTATGATCCTAGAGACCCAGGATCGAGTCCTGCGTTGGGCTCACTCCATGGAACCTGTTTCTCTCTCTGCCTCTCTCTCTGTATCTCTCATGAATTAAAAAAAAAAAAAAGGATAAAGCTGTTACAAACATCCTTGTGCAGGTGTTGGTGTGGACCTCAGTTCTAACTCCTTTGGGTAAATACCAAGGACCGTGGTTGCTACATCGTATGGTAAGAGTACATTTTGTTTTGTAAGAAACCACCACAGTGTCTTCCAGAGGGGCAGTACCATTTTCATTCCCATCAGCAATGAATGAGCGTTCCTCTTGCTGCACTTTCTCCAATGTTTGTTGTGGTCAGTGTTCTAGATTTTGGTTATTTCAATAGGGCTATGTTGCAAAATGGGGGTATGTAGTGGTATCTAGTGAAATTTTCATGTTGTCAATTATACTGTACAGCTCCAGAATTTCTCTTTGGTTCTTTTTTGCAATTTACGTCTCTATTGATGTTTTTTTTATTTGTTCAAACATTATTCTGACTTCATTTAGTTTGTGTTCAAATCACTCATTGAGCATATTTAAGACTGTTGATTTAATGTCTCTGATTGGTAATCCCAGTGTCTGGACTTCCACGGGAAATGTTCTTGTCAAATTCTCTTTTTTCCTTATTTTATTTTATTTCTTTTAAGATTTACTTTTCTAAGCACTCTCCACACCTAACATGGAGCTCAAACTCACAACCGCAAGATCAAGAGTTGCATCTACTGACTGAGTCAGCCAGGTGCTCCTAGTTCTCTTTTTCCTTTGAGTCATATTTTCTTGTTTTGGTGTTTTATAGTTTGTTGTTGAGAACTAGACATGTTATGTATTATAATATAATTACAGAAATGATATTTTCTCTCTCCTTGGGTTTCTTTTGATGGCTACAGTCATCCATTTGTATAGTGACTTTTTCAACTGTTTTTGCAAAGTCTGTTTCTTGTTGTGTGTGGTGACTGACATTTCTGTTCTGTTTTCTCTGATTAGCCTGGAAGTTGACAGAGATTTCCTTCAATGTCTGAATTCCTCTCCCAAATAAGTATATATGTCTCTTTAAATCTTATGATTGATGCCACCAGGGAAGCTTCTGCAGTGGCCCCAAACAAAGGTGGTAGTTTGCTCTGGTTCCTCAGGGAACTGCCAAATTGACCAGAACACCCAATCCCATGTTTTTAGAGGAAAGAGTCTTTACTGCCCACCCCTGCTTTAGCCAGCCCCTCTGGTTTCCAGGGCTACCATTGTCAGCGCTGCGGAGGGATGCAGGAATGGAAGCAGACTCCCATACATAGCTCTGTACCAAAGTCCAGCAGCCTCTGCCTTCCATCAAGCACCCTCCTGGTGGTCTCAGTGTCTGATCAGGTTCCAGAATTCCCAAATAGTGGGTTTTGATATTTTTCCACCAGCTTAATGGATATTTCAGGAGAAAGACTAACCCCTGCAATTTCCTGTCTTGACATTTTCTGTGATGTGACTATTTTAAATTGTTTTAATAAAAAACCACCATAAAACATTATTGATACTGTTCTCTAAAGTCAATATTCTTTAGGAGTATCTACAGAATTTGCTGTTTTCTTTGCTGTTCTAGCCTTCTTTGAACTCAGACCTCCCAGGTGAGATCATTTTCTTGATGGAAAAATCTCTTATGCATGTATATATGTATGTACATACGTTTTTGGTTATTTAGTTAGTTTAGTTTGAAAATGTTTTTAGCGAGATGCCTGGATGGCTCAGTGGTTGAGTGTCTCTGCCTTCTCTCCTGGGATCCGGGATCAAGTCTCACATCGGGCTCCCTGCAGGGAGCCTGCTTCTCCCTCTGCTTGTGTCTCTGCCTCTCTCTGTGTATCTCTCATGAATAAATAAATAAATCCTTAAAAAAAAGTTTTTAGGGGTACCTGGGTGGCTTAGTCTGTTAAGCATCTGACCCTTGATCTTGACTCAGGTCCTGATCTCAGGGTCATGAGTTCAGGCCCTATATTGGGCTCATGCTGGATGTGGAGCCTACTCAATTAATTAAAACATTTTTTTTTTAGTTTTAAAAAATAAAAATATATTTCACATTCATTTTTTTTAAGATTTATTTTTATTAGAGAAAATGCATGGGGGAGGGGCAGAGGGAGAGAATCTTGAAGCAGACACCCCATGGGTACGGACATGGAGTCCAATGTCGGGGGTCAGTCTCACAATCCTGAGATCATGACTGAAGCTGAAACCAAGAGTTGGATGCCCAACCACCTGAGCAACCCAGGCACTCCATATTTCACATTCATTTTTTTTTTAAGATTTTATTTATTTATTCATGAGAGATACAGAGAGAGAGAGGCAGAGACACAGGCAGAGGGAGAAGCAGGCTCCATGCAGGGAGCCTGATGCGGGACTCAATCTTGGGACTCCAGGATCATGCCTTGACACTAAAGGCAGACGCTCAACCACTGAGCCCCCCGGGTGTCCCTCACATTCATTTTTGAAGTAGTTCCTGGACATGGAATGCTAGGTTGGTAGTTATTTTAACATATAGAAAATGTCATCCTGACGTTCATTATTACTGTTGAGAAATCAGCTATCACTGGACTATTCTTGCTTTTAAATTTTTCTCTTTGTAATTTTTATGTTTTTAACCGGATGCCCTTAATATGAATTTTTTTAATAATCTTTTTTGGGATTCAATTGGCTTCTTGAATCAGTGTGGTATCTTTGATCAGTCCTAGAAAATTCTGTCATTATCTTTGCATATTGCCTCAGCTCCATTGTCATTATCATCTCTTTCTGGAATCCAATTAAGTGTACATTTACCTTTTTTCTGTGTCTTTGCTGCCGTTTTTTCCCTCATCTTTTCTGTTTTCATACTTACTCTGGATAACTTCCTATCTTCCAGTTCATTAATTCTGTGTTCAGTTTTGTCTAATTTATTTTTCTAGCCACTGACTAGGTTTTTAATTGTATTTATTGTATTTTTTTCATTTTATAAGGTACTATATTTATTTTATTTTTTAAAAAAATTTTTTTTAATTTTTTTTTATTTATTTATGATAGTCACAGAGAGAGAGAGAGGCAGAGACACAGGCAGAGGGAGAAGCAGGCTCCACGCAGGGAGCCTGACTGGGACTCGATCCCGGGTCTCCAGAATCACACCCTGGACTGAAGGCAGCACTAAATTGCTGAGCCACCCAGGCTGCCCACTATTTTTATTTTTTAAATCTTGCTTTTTCATAGTTTGTTTTCTGATATTTTCATGTTTGTCTTTGATCGCTTTAGTGTTATTACTTACAGATGATAATTTTATGTAAAATGTTTGATGATCCTTTTTTGCTATCTCTTGTTTTTACCAGTTCCCATAGAGTCTACTTTCCTTAGGTCCTATTTCTTTCTTTTTTTCTTTTTTCTTTTAAGTAGACTCCATATGCAACATGGGGCTTAAACTCAAGACCCTGAGATCCAAAAAAAAAAAAAAAAAAAAAAAAGACCCTGAGATCAAGAATTGCATGCTTTACTGACTGAACCAGCTAGACACCCCCAGGTTCTGTGTATATCAGATTGTCTGCTACACTCTGTATTTGAAAAATTATAGGAATAAATTGACGCCTACAGTGAAAGTACTCCAGAGAAGATTTGCTTTTATCAGGCCCTGAAAGACACTACAAGACCAGGATTTAAACCAAATTTTCAGGGATTGAGATTCTTCTATTATTAAAGCTGAGCTTTAATTTTGTCTAGGCTATTGTACTTCTGGTTCACCTTCCATCCTGAGGGTAAGGATATTAGCCCTAATTTATGGTGGAGAGGGTCTCCGGTTAGACTTTCCAACCTGTATGGGCCCTGGCCTTTGATTTCTGTTCATGTGCCCTTGAAAGACAGTCCAAACGAGGGTTTTAATTTTCTAGGGTAGGCAGATACCCCTACGGCAAAAGTGGCTTTCTACCATTGTTGTTAACCTAGCTGAGCCCCCATGTTTCCTTTGCTCTGGCCTAGTAATTCCATATGGTTCTGTTAACTCTTTGGTGCTTTTTAGGAAAATTTATATATATATATATATATTTTTTTTTTTTAAATATATATTAAAAATATGGGATCCCTGGGTGGCGCAGCGGTTTGGCGCCTGCCTTTGGCCCAGGGCGCGATCCTGGAGACCCGGGATCGAATCCCACATCGGGCTCCCGGTGCATGGAGCCTGCTTCTCCCTCTGCCTGTGTCTCTGCCTCTCTCTCTCTCTCTGTGTGTGACTATCATAAAAAAAAAAAATTTTTTTAATTCAGGGTTGCCTGAGTGGCTCAGTCAGTTGAGCATCCAGCTGTTGATCTCAGCTCAGGTCTTGATCTCAGGATCATCAATTCAGGTCCCGCGTTGGGCTACATGCTGGTTGTGGAGCCTACTTAAAAGGAATAATAAAATAGGGGTACCTGGGGGGGCTCAGTGGTTGAGCATCCACCTTCGGCTCAGGTCACAATCCCAGGGTCCTGGGATCAAATCCTGTATTGGGCTCCCCACAGGGAGCCTGCTTCTCCCTCTTCCTGTGTCTCTGCCTCTCTCTGTGTGTGTCTCATGAATAAATAAATAAAATCTTTAGAAATGATAATAATAAAGTAAAATAATAAAAAATATTTGTTTGTTTTGGTTCAGCAGGAGAGTTAATCTGAACAACTTTACCTGCCAGTATTAGAAACATGAAGATGTACTGCCTCTCTTCTTATACTCTAATGTAGTTTGTACATTTGGATTTCATGTGTTTCTTGAATATTTGATATTTGACTACCAGTTTTGCTTCTTTACTGTTTATGGAAACATTTAGGTTTTCTGTTTCTTCTTGAATTATTTTTGGCGCTCTTTACCTGTTTATCCATCCAGTCTAAATTTTCTAATTTACTGACTTAAAATTGTACGTAATTTTATTTTTTAATGTTCATGGCATCATTTCTACTTCTATTTGTTCTTGATACTATTCTTTTGTTCATTTGTCTCTTTTTAAAACCCTCTTAGTTGTAGTTGTTGATTCCTGAGCTATCTTCAAACATTTATGGTTTTTCAATTTACTTTTTGGGTTTTTGTGTGTGTTATGTATGTGTTTTTTAAAGAATTTATTTGAGAGAGAGAGCGAGCGCATGTGAGTGCAAAGCTCGGGAAGGGACAGAGGGAGAGAGAATCTTAAGCAGACTCTGAGCTCAGCTGGAGCCTGATGCGGGGCTCGATCTCAAAACCCTGAGATCATGACCTGATCGAAAATCAAGAGTCAGCTGCTTGACCCACTAAGCTGCTGAGGTGCCCCTCTATTTACATTTTTATTGTTGATTTATAGCTTAACTTTGTGATTAAAAAGCATGGTCTTTTCAAAAAAGAATTGCTGATGTGTATTCCGCACAACTTTTTGTATTGAAATAGTTCTGTGTTAACAAAATGTTGCATGAATAGTATAATGAATGACTTTTTTTTTTTTTTTACAAATGACAGATTCACCAGTTGACATTTTTGACATTTTGCAACATTTGTGTTTTGTCTGGCTGTACCTCCCTGTCCCTCTCTCTCTCTTCCCCAAGCCCCATCACTGTACAGTTTTCTTGTAGACATGAGAGAATATGTTTTTTGTTTGTTTGTTTTAGATTTTATTTATTTATTCATGAAAGACACAGAGAGAGAGGCAGAGACACAGGCAGAGGGAGAAGCAGGCTCCATGCAAGGAACCCGACGTGGGACTTGATTCCGGGTCTCCAGGATCACACCCTGGGCCAAAGGTGGCACTAAACCACTGAGCCACCCCGGCTGCCCGATAATATGTTATTCTTATTACGTAAATTCTTTGAACTTTTTTGAGACTTATTTTTTGTTCTAATATGTGGTCCATTTTTCTAAGTGTTTCACGTGTGCTTGAAAGTATGTAATTTATAGTTGGGTGAAGTTTTGTGTATGTGTCTATTTGTATATGTCTAGTTTGTTAATTTTGCTGTTTAAATCATTGTTTCCTTATTGATTTTTTTCTTTAAAACCTCATTGAATGTAGATTTTTCTATTCCTCCTGTAGTCTATCAGTTTTTGCTTTATACATTTTAAGGCCGTTGTTAAGAGCATATAAATTTTTAAATTGCTATATCTTTGCTGGTAAATTGAATGTTTTATCCATATGAGGTGACTCTTTTTATCTTTACCTTAAAGTGTAATTTTGCCTAATAGTACATTATAATGTTATAAGACTTATATCAGCCTTTTTAAAAAATATTTTTTCTAAGTCTTTTCCTTAAAGTAGAGCTTTCCTGGTGAATATGGTCAGATCTGTGTTTTAACTTTAGGTTTCATTTTGTCTTACCTATTTAATGTTTATTTTCCTTTCCTTTCTTGTCATCTTTTAGATTCATTACTTTTTTCCCTCATTTTCTTTCTTTGTCAGCTATTTTTAAAGCCACAAACTCGGTTTCTATTTGTTTAGGGGCTCTTTTAGGAATTAAAACACTGGGGATCCCTGGGTGGCGCAGCGGTTTGGCGCCTGCCTTTGGCCCAGGGCGCGATCCTGGAGACCCGGAATCGAATCCCACGTCAGGCTCCCAGTGCATGGAGCCTGCTTCTCCCTCTGCCTATGTCTCTGCCTCTCTCTCTCTCTGTGTGTGACTATCATAAAAATAAAAATAAAAAAAATAAAGACTTAAAAAAAAAAGGAATTATAACACTCATACTTCAATCAAAGTGAATTTATTGGAGGTAAATACCATGGACAAAGAAGGGAGCCAGTATCAACATTTTTGGGTGATTCCCAAAGAAGTTTTAAGAGTATATTTAAGATATAAAGTTATCTATGAGGCAAGTTTGAATAATACAGTGGTAAAAAGTATTGATTACCTTCTGTTACCACACCCCTTTGTGTGTGTCCTTTCAGGACCTTTTCATTTGAGTTTGTGGGTTGCTGCTTTATTTTTTTTTTAAGATTTATTTATTTGTGAGAGGGAACGAGTGGGGGGAGGGTCAGAGGCAGAGGGAGAGAGAATACCAAGTAGAGTGTACAGAGTGCAGAGCCTGATGTGGGGCTCGATCCCAGGACCCTGAGATCATGACCTGAGCTGAAACCAAGAGTCAAATGCTTAACTGACTGAGCCACACAAGTGCCCCTGGGGGTTGCTGCTTTAAAAAAACTATACATTTGCTGCAACTTGTCATTGTTACCTCTTAATAGAAACATCTTTCCATGTCCAGTATACCCAGTACATGTAGGTAGATGTACATTGTGGATTTTTAAGAATTGTTTAATGTTGGACACCTGAGTGCCTCAGTGGTTGAGCATCCGCCTTTGGCTCAGGTCATGATCCTGGGGTCCTGGGATCTAGTCCCACATCAGGCTCCTTGCAGGGAGTCTGCTTCTCCCCCTGCCTGTGTCTCTGCCTCTCTCTCTCTGTCTCTCATGAATAAATAAAGTCTTAAAAAAAAAAAGAATTTGTATACTGTTGCAGTGAATGGGTGAATCATAGTTTTCTTAAGCATTTTCCTTTCCATGAGAAATGTACACTGACACCAGTTTTTTTACACTATTAAAAGCAGTGCTGCAGTGAGCATCATTGTACATAAATCTTCAGTGCCACTTCTGTAGGATAGATTCCATAAAGTGCCATTGCCGGCTCAGAGGGACTTTTGCATTAGGAGAATTTACGTAATGAGCTGTCGAGAGCAGTCAATATCAGGAAACAGCAGTTAGAATGGGGCTGGGGTGGGAGGAAATGGGGAGAGCTTGTTCGGTGGGGAAAGAGTTTTAATTTTATAAGATGAAAAGTCGTGGAGATCTGCACAATAATGTGAATACAGTTAACACTACTCAACTGTACACTTAAAAGTGGTTAAGAAGGGGCACCTGGGTGGCTCAGTTGGTTAAGCATCTGCCTTCGGCTCAGGTCATGATCTCAGGGTCCTGGGATCAAGTCCTGCCTCCGGCTCCCTGCTCAGTGGGGAGTCTGCTTCTCCCTCTCCCTCTGCCCTTCCCCCTGCTCATGCACGCTCATTCTCTCTCTCTCTCTCTCTCTGTCTGTCTATATCTATATCTATAAATCTGTCTTTCTCAAATAAATAAATAAATAAAATCTTTAATACTGAATTACCATGGTGTAGTGAGTGGAGGAATAAATTCAGGAGATGTTAAGGAAGTAGGATGGAATGACCCATTCCTTGGAAGATGGGAAGAAGTCGGAGTCAAGAGTAAAACAGGGTTTCAGATAGCCTGAATGTTTCAGTGGAGAGCAGTGCCATGAACTAAGGTGAGAAATATAATAGGAGGAGAAGATTCAAGATTCAGAAACCAAATGAGCCCAACTTGGAACGTGTTTTATTCGAAGTGTATCCAAGTACACTTCTTCACTAGGCTTCTGGGCATGTGGACTTAAAGCCTGGAGGACGAAAGGTTCAGCTAAAGAGAGATACTTAGAAAGCATTTTAAGGTGTAAGTGGTAAGAAAAGACGTGGTCTAAATGCTACACATTTATTATCCACATGTCAGAGCAGTGACTTGGAATGTTAGCATTGAGTCAGAAAGGAGACCAAGGACAGAACTCAAGCATGAGCAGTTGGAGGAAGAGCAGTGGGCTGGGGCGGGGGGAGCAGTAGGCACAACGTCGCAGGGGTTGGTGTGGGTGGTAGGTGTTGCAGGGGAATCCCCTGAGAGAGAGACTGAGATCATCACTGAAATTTAGAAATTGAGTTTTCCATCGTGAACTCCTATGAGGGGAAATCAGGTTCTGGTGAGTTGCAGAAGGGCTACAAGGTGAGAAAGAAGAGACGGCAATGCAGCCCTATCCTGCATCAGGAGGGGTCAGAGACACTAGCTGAGCACCAGCTGTGCCTCAGGCCCTCATGGCCTCCATCCTCTGCGCAGCCCAAGTTGTACTGAGCGGATAGCTCACCTCCCTTTACTCCCAGGCCCGGTACGAGAGCCAGCGGATCCAGATGGAGTCAGAGCTGGCTGTGCAACTGGAGCAGCGGGTGACAGAGCGGCTGGCCCAGGCCCAGGAGAGCAGCCTGCGGCAAGCAGCCTCCCTGCGGGAGCATCACAGGTACTTGGCGCTCATTGTATCCTGCTTCTCTGTGGCTGCAGAACAGCAGCGCCACCCACACGTGTCCTCGTCCCCTTGCCACTTTCCAGCCTCCTGGCTCCCATCAGCCAGGACCCGAGTCTCCTCGAGGGAGAGTGTCCCTGGGTGCACACAGAGAGCTTCGAGTGCCCGAGCCGCGAGTGCCCGGGGGGGGGGGGGGCAACCCCTGGGGGCCAGCCCTTAACCTGTAACTCATGCGTGCATATAAATCTCCAGCTCCCTTGTATTGATGGGGACAGTGCTGAGCTATGACCTGTACCATTCCCTTCCCTTCCCATCCCCTGCCCCTACCAGCTTTTTCTGGAAATGCTTCTTTTATTTATTTATTTATTTATTTAAGTCACACAGAGAGAGAGAGAGAGAGAGGCAGAGACACAGGCAGAGGGAGAAGCAGGCTCCATGCACCGGGAGCCCGATGTGGGATTCGATCCCGGGTCTCCAGGATCGAGCCCTGGGCCAAAGGCAGGCGCTAAACCGCTGCGCCACCCAGGGATCCCTGGAAATGCCTCTTGAATGAATCGCTTATCCCATAATTCCTCACCCCAGTCTCTTCCCCCAGGGGAGCCTGTCCTAAGTCACCAGCTCTGTCCCTGTTTCCTGATGAAACCGCTGTGCTTTTGGCCTGGCTGGCTGGCTCTCTCGCTGTCACATGCATGCGTTCTGGCTCTTTGCATTTGATGACTTTTGTTTCCAGATTCAGTCCTCCTCCCTCACCTGTGTCCTCTCAGGAAGCAGCTGCAGGACCTGAACGGACAACACCAGCAGGAACTGTCCACCCAGTTGGCCCAGTTTAAGGTGGAGATGGCTGAGCGAGAGGAAAGGCAGCAGCAGGTGGCCCAGGAGTATGAGCTCAGGTAGGACTCTGCCCGTTCCCTGCACGGAGCCCACTCTGGGAGTGGCCAATGGCTGCCTGCCCACAGCCTGCGGATGCCCCGGCACTGTCCCAGGTTTCACACATCTGCTCCCTCCAAGGCTATCCACCCCCTCTCCCGTCTTTCCTTCAGACTGGCCCGGGAGCAAGCGCGGGTGCGGGACCTGCAGAGCGGACAGCAGCAGCTAGAGGAACAGCGGGCAGAGCTGGTGGAGCGGCTCCAGGCCATGCTGCACGCCCACTGGGAGGAGGCCAACCAGCTGCTCAGCGCCACCACCTTGCCTCCTAACCCCCCGGTAGGCATCGGCCCCCCCCACCCCCAGCTCAGCTGGTCCTAAGTTCAGTTCTCACACCTGCATTGGGGTGGGGGCGAACAACCCCGTGTACTTGCTCCAAGAGCACCCTCATCCCAGGAAGTCTCTGTCGTGGTCACAGCTCACCCAGGCTGGCGCTGGCACTAGGCACAGCTCTCCTGCCGCAGCCTGAGAGGTGGTAAGGGATAGCGTGCCCCAGGTTCTGCTGTGTGGCGAGGGCCGAGAACTGTTCCGTCCTGCCCTGGCACACTTATGTTGGCAGCTTTCCCTTCTTCTTTGTAATTATGAGATTGTTACTTTAAGCTAAAATATTTTTTGGAATGGGTGATAACATGCACTTGGTCAAAAAAGAAATTTGAACAGTTCAAAAAGGTGTAATCTTCTCACTGCCCCGCAGTCTCTGGGCCCTCTCCCTGGAAGCACCCGCTGGTGCTCGAGCCTCAGGTGTGGCCCTGGCCCCCAGCGGTCACCTCCTATATGTGGTTTTGTGACTTGTCTGACTTGTTGTTTGACCAGGTGTTTATTGGTGGACGTCAGAGTCGCTCTCTGTATTTTGTTGCTACACACGGTGCTGAAATAAATAGCATTCACACCTGTCTTCATGCAAGCATCTCTGAACAGCTTCTGGAAATGGAATTGTAAGGTCAAAAATAAGCATTTCAAAAATGGATAGAAATGTGATAGACGTCACCAAATCCCCTTCTAAGGACTCTGTGCTAATTTGTAACATTGTACTTGGAATCCCAGAGTCTGTACCGTGTGTGTGTGTGCGCGCACGCGCGCACACACAAGGGTGTTGATCCTTCTTCCTGCCTCCATCCTCTGCCCAGGTTCCGACCACCAGCCCTGCCAGCCCTGGGCCGCAGGACCTAGAGAAGCGGGAGAGGAAGCTCTGGACTCTGCCTCCCGTGGCCGTGGCCCTGAAACCCGCACTGCAGCAGAGCCGGGAAGCTGGCGAAGAGTTGCCTGGAGGGCCGCAGGTTCTTTGCAGCTCCTCCCCAGATCTCAGCCTCCTGCTGGGCCCCACTTTCCAGAGCCAACATGCCTTCCAGCCCCTGGAGCCAAAGCCAGGCCTCACCTCATCTTCTGGTAACGGGACAGACATCACTAGGGTTCCTGGCACACACACTGATGGGCTCCCTCTTACCGAACTTCCTTTCTGCCTGGGACTTAAGCAGTTAGTTTCCCAGATGTCTTAGTGACCAGAAGGTGCAAGGGGCAGAGATCCACTCATGTTGGTTCAAATAGGGAGCAAGAGCTCATGGGGATCCAACGTCCCTGGGCTTCATGAGAACCGGCGTTGAGACCCAAGCGCTCTCCAGAACTGGTCTTGAGCCAGGTGGGCCCTCTGCCTCTCCCTGCACGGCTCCCTCCTCTGGTAGACCAGCACTCTCTCTCAGGCTCTTGATCTCCTAAGCTGGGTTGGCATGTGGGTTTGACCAGCTGTGACCCTGGCTCCAGCCGATACCCTAGACAACCATATAGAGATGTTGATGTCTCTGTGCCTTGGGTCCGTCAAGGAGTGGTGACCTGGCAGGTTGGTAACTGTTCCTTGGATCGGCCACCCTTGGGTGCGGTGGCTTTTCCTGGCTCCTTCAGCTGGGGCTTGGGTGGATAGCGTGGTGCAAACGTGACAACCCAGGTCCAGTGAAGAATGAGGGAAGAATTACATCACAATTTTAAATTTAAAAATTATGTAGTGGGATCCCTGGGTGGCACAGCGGTTTGGCGCCTGCCTTTGGCCCAGGGCGCGATCCTGGAGACCCGGGATCGAATCCCACATCGGGCTCCCGGTGCATGGAGCCTGCTTCTCCCTCTGCCTATGTCTCTGCCTCTCTCCCTCTCTCTGTGACTATCATAAATAAATAAAAAAATTTAAAAAAAATAAAAATAAAAATTATGTAGTAATAACTAAGAAGGATGAGGGCGTGTTCCAGTAAAGGCCAGACTGTGTCTATTAATCCCAAGCCAGTCCAAGTATCTATTTCTGTTCATTAGGGAGTTTATGGTGGGATTTCTTAGAGTCTGAGCACCACAGCCTTTCCCTTGTGTCCACACTTCTCAGAGCTCAGTTGTGCTACCTGCCAGCCACCTCTGCTGCTGTGAACTCTGACCCTCCCTTTCTCCCAGCTGGGATTCCCTCCTGTATTTCACAGGCCCCTTCCCTGGGTGTTTGGGGAGTTGATTAGTGGAGGACTCCCCTCCCTTGCAGCACATGCAGCCCTGTCTCACTTTCCAGCTGGGGCCTTCCACCCTGACCACAGGCCTGAGCGGCCATTCCCTGAGGAAGATCCTGGATCCGACAGGGAAAGCTTCCTAAAGCAGGGGCTGCCGCCCCCTACCCAGCTCGAGGGCCTCAAGCATTTTTTGCACCAGGTGAGAGAGGGCCCACTCGTTGTACCTCGCACCTTCTCCCCTTCTTCATTTTCTCCTCCAGGAGTCCAGGATGCCAGCTGCACTCCCTTCCAGGACAGGGCTTCTCTCCCAGTTGGCCTGAGTCCTGTCTCCTAAGCGCCTTCTGGACCTTCGGTGGCTAACCCTCACCTTACTTCCTCGGCCTCTGCCTGCCTCCCAGACCCAGGTCTTCTTCCTTATCAGCTCTCAGGGAACCTTATGTTTTGTTCCCCCAGCTCCTGGAGACGGTACCCCAGAACAGCGAGGGGCCCCCTGTTGATCTGCCCCCTAAGTCTGGTGAGTGCCAGCTCCAAAGAGGATTGGACCTAGGCGTGGAGAAGGTGGGAGCTGGTTATCAGGATGGATTTTGGGGAGCTGGCCAACATCCTAGAGCCTAAGGAAAGCTGGGTGGTGGGGTGTCCTTAGGTCTTGCCCGTTTCCTGAATCTTCCATGTCTTTCCCTTTCTAGGTCTGGCTGTCCCATCCTGGGAGGAAGCCCCGCCAGTGCCGCACCTCCCACCCCCTGTTCATAAAACGAAAGTGCCCCTAGCCATGGCATCTAGTCTTTTTCGGGGGCATGAGCTTCCGTCAAGCCACTCCCAGAGCAGCGGTCCCAGTGGTGGCTCCCCGGAGAGGGGTACGTGGGCCAGGGCTTCCCAGGACACAAAGAAGGCAGGTTGTGGGTGCAGAGCCAGGACCTGGGACTGAAGGCCCCTCTGGGTTCCTGGGGAGGCGGAGCCAGGGCCCCAGCATGACCAGCCTTTCCCATGCGCCCCTCAGGTGGAGATGGGCCAGCCCCCACAGGACAGCTGATGGACGTGTCTCAGCTGCTGCGACTGTACCAGGCACGGGGCTGGGGGGCACTGCCTGCCGAGGACCTGCTGCTCTACCTGAAGAGGCAGGACCAGGGCAGGTACTGGCCTGGAGGGAGGGGAGAGGGGCAGACAGACAGGGTCTAGGGTCTGGCCCATGGGTGGGCCCAGCTCAGGCAGGAGGAGAGGCCCAAGTATGGTTCCCGAGAAGCATCTGTTGTCCTTTTCGGGGGAGGAAAGCACAAGTGAGCAGTGGGCCCAGGGCCTCCTCCCTCCCTCCGTCACTGGCTGCTCCCACCTTTGTCTGGTCTCTTCCTTTCTGTTGTCTTCTCTTCACCTGTAAACGCCACCTCCATGTCTGTAGGTTCTGCCTTAGTTTTCTCCTCTCTGCCCTGCAGCTCAGAACCCACAATGTAGGACTGTGACCTCCTAGCATAGCCCACTAGTGAGTCCACCAGTGGCTCCTCATGTTTGATCCGCAGGTCTGTCTCATTTGTTCCTCCTCCCAGGAGTCAGATTGGGGAGTGGGGTGGGAGGCAGCTCCCCATCCTCATCCCTCGGTTTGTGTGGCAGGATGGACGGCCAAGGGGATAATGTCCCCAGAAGGAACACAGACTCCCGCTTGGGTGAGATCCCCCGGAAAGAGGTGAGGAATAGTGGGGCAGGGACGGGGGCCTGGTGGGGGCCCATTCTCTGTTGCCTGACCCCTTGCTTCCTGTGCACCTTGGGTAGCACGGTCTCTCCTCTGCTTGTTGACCGCTCAGGTGCCTTTCTCCCCTGGCAGGGACACTGACTCTCCCTCCTCTTCTCACCTCAGATCCCCTCCCAGGCGCTCCCTCGCCGCCTGGCTCCAGCCCCTAAGACTGAAAAACCTCCAGCTCGCAGGAAAGGTGGACACTCTGGCCCCAGTAGCACGAGAAGTCGAGGTGGCATCTGGAGATGAGCCCCCTTTGCCCTTCCTACTCTTTTTCTTCTTTTTTTTTTTCCTACTCTTTTTCTTTTAATAAATACTCGAGAATCTGTGTTCAAGTCTCTGACTCCTAGGAATCTGAAAAAATGGAGATTTTTCTAGGAAATGACTTTGTAAAGAAACCTCATTCTGTTTTGAGTATGTTTTTTTTTTTATATGTTTTGTGTTCCTGTTTTTTATTCTGTGGAAAAGACACGAATGCTTTGAAGAAAAGACCGCCCCTGGCTAGGTTTTGAAGAAAAGACCACCCCTGGCTAGGTTTGAGAAGTTCCACTGAGCTAAGGTTCAGTGTTTCAAGAGTAGAGCACACAGTGATTAGCCGTGGTTGGTGGAGGAATTATGGATGATCCTAATTTTCTTCATACGTTTCTGTATTTCCACATTTTCTAAAACAAGTATGTATTACTTAATAATTGGAAAAAATCCTGTAATAAAAGATAAATTATTGTATAAAGAGTTTGAGTAAAAATTTGATTGTCGGGGAGATTATTGGTTTTCAGGAGCCAGTAAAGCCTGCGGATTGCATGAGTAGGATGCTGACCGGCCTCATGCTCCAGCCAGCAGACTTGCTGCGGTGGTAAAACATGGGTCTGAAACTAGACTGCTGGCCAGGAAAAAAAAAAAAAGCCATTACAAAACCCACCATCCTCATACCAAAGTGAATAAGGAGACACCAGTTGAGAACTGGCCCGTGTGCGAAGCTGAGGAAGTCTCCAGGATCACAGCACAAACACTGAACACCAGTGAGTACAGTTGGGGTCCAGCTGCAGGACGACACTCTGGGACCCACACTGGCTCCAGCCCAGAGCCCATGGAGCCCAGAGCTACAAATGGCTTGGTTAGCACCAGAAGAGACGCGATAGCATGCAATAGAACGCGACAGAACCCATCACACGGGTTTGTTATCAGCGAATGTATGGGTCTTGTTTCCCGCCACCGTGAAGTCACCTTCTAGCCCCCAAGAGGAGGGAAAAGGAGATGTGAGTGCCCAGGACCAGCTCTGGCCAGGACAGCTTGGCCCCCAGTGCCTATGCTCAGGGCTGGTCCCTCTGGCGGAGAAACAGAGGGCTTCTCGGGCCACACTCCAAGCCCCGTCTGTCTCTCTACCCACCTAAGAAAACGTTTACTTTGCTTTTTTTTTTTAGCCTCAAGTGCATAAAACCGATCTGAACAAGCACTGTGATTTGTGGCATTCTGTCACCATGGGCAAGAGATCATTTTGTGCCATTTTGAAAAGTTGGTAAAATGAACACTGAGTCTTACCTCGTTTCCTGGGTCTCAACCTGCCACCATCCGTCAACATGACCCTGTGTTTTTCTTGACGTGAAGGATGGTCTGCAGAATGCTGCCCAGCTCTCCAGAACGAAATCAGAATGGGGCACAGTGCTGATTTAACCATTTTGTGAGCTAACTATAGTAGGACAACGTCAGTTTTTAAAAAATGTATGTTAAAAGCCTGTTTCTTCACTGAAGACCAGCAATGAGGGGCTGGGGAGCAGGAGAAAACCCACAGACAAGCAGCACCCTCGCTTTTTCCTTCCATAATCATCCTGGAAATATTCTAAGAGGGGAAGAAATGAAAGATGTTGAGTTCTAGAAAGGCCCACACACAGAGGGGGTGGGTGCAGGCTTTCAGTCAGTTTCCACTTAGTGTGGATGGAGTGTGACATGGGACCCTGTCCACCAAGAATCCCCACAGCCACCAGAGGGTGCGCGTGGGGGGTTCCAGTGGGGGAATCTGTTGGGGTGAATACTAAGCCCCACAACCAAGAAATCCAGCTGTACGCTGGCTCTGGGGCAAAGTGTAATTTCCCTGGAAATGGTCCAGAGCAGCGGGTGTCTGGTCCTGCTCCACTTGGTCACCCAGGGTCCCCGGCTCCTCGTCCCTCTGCTCTGCCTCCTTCTAGATCAGTGTCATTTGTGTTGTCGAAGCAAGATGGTTGTCACATGGGACTCCCAGTTGGCAAGAGGTGGGGAAGATCCAGGCCTGATGTTTTGAGACCCAAGTTTGGAAATGCCAAGCATCAAGCGCTTGCTTATGTTTCATTGCCAACACCTGAGTCACATGGCCACACATGACCACAGGAGACTCAGAAGTGTGGCTGGGCTGGCCGCCATGCTTGCAGGCCTACCTCTGGGAGGATGCAAGAAGGAGGGAAGAAGGTAGGATGGATTTGGAGCGGACAGTCTGCCCTATCACGAGTGGCACTTCAGAGATGGTGACAACAGTTGCTGAGAAGTGCATGCCAGTCATCAGTACTAAGTTGCAGCCAAAGGAACAACTCACCGGGCATGTGTACATATTCCTAAGCTTTCAGGTGCCTCCGGTGTCCCCAAGGAGCAACAGAAACTTCCCTCGTGCTCCACTGGTGGGGAGCCCAGGAGAGGGTCAGCAGGCCCCTTTGGGAAGCATTTTGGCTTTATCTAGTAAAGGTGATGATGCTCACGCTCTAAGACACAGTGAATCCATCCCTAGAGGTGTGTTCTAGAACCACACCTGCCGGTGTGCACATCTGAGACCAGTCCCGAGAATGTCCCAGCAGAAACCTGCAAACTAGGAACGTCCCTTAGCAGACGTGCCCTCGTGTGATGAAACACTGCACAGCGGTGCAAATGCATGAGCTAAAGTTGCACACATCAATATGGATGAATCTCGCAAACATAGTGTTGAGTGGAAAAAAGCAGATTGCAGAAGAAAATACACTATACTATTTATGAAAGTTTGAAAACAAGCAGTCCAATCCAGTGTGGGGTGTTGTTGGAGCCCACTGTTGGGTGAGAAGGGGCCCCGACGGGGGTGGCTTGGCTGGGCGCTGCAGGCAAGGGGCTGGCAGGACGGCCGGCAGGTGTCGGGGCAGGGATGGCAGAGGCAGGGTGTTTGTGTGGGGGAGGATGTGGTGGCGGATCGTCAAATATGGGGACTCAGGAGGAGGACCAAGTGTGGGATGGTGCTGTGGGAGCTGGGATTTTCACTTTTGGAGAAAGGATTTACAAACACCAAAAAGGGAAAAAAACTAGAACTCTCTGGTGTTGGATTAGAACTGGATGCGTCAGTGTGGACTCCCGGCCTCCCACATTAGACAGATATTATGGAAATAGACGTAGGTGTAAGTTGGTGTGTGTTGTGTGTTCACAGATTCCCCAGCACACCCCCGTATTAGTTTCCTAGGACTGCCCTATAACCGCCCCCAACGGGGTGCATTCCATGATGGAAGTATATTCTCAGGGTTCTGGAGGCTGGAAGGCCAGGATCGAGATGTCCACAGGGCCCTGCTCTCTGCAAACTCTAGGGGAGGGTCCTTCCTTGCCTCTTCCTAGTTCCACCACCAGCAGTCCTTGACATTCCTTGGCTTGTAGACACAGCACCTCCCTGCCTCTGTTGTCACACAGGATTGTCTGTCCGCCCCCCCCCCCCCCCCCGTGCATTCACCTGGCCTTCTTACAAGGACACCAACCCTTGGATTAGGACCCACCCTCATCCCGTAGGACCTCATCTTATCTCATTACATCTGCAAAGACCCTATAAAGACCCTATTTCCAAATAAGGTCACTTTCAGAGGTATCAGGGGTTAGGACTTAGACATCTTTTTTTTGGGGGGGGGATACAAATCCAACCCATAACAATCCCATTAACAAGGAACACACCTAGCACCCGGGTCTTGCCTTTTAAATGCCATTCTGTGCTGAAAAGGAAGGAGGGCTCCTTGGGGGGAATGGTCCATTCCAGGTCTGGATCGGGATAAAAGTACAAGGTAAATCTGACTCGATCTGTCTGGAGACAACATCAGATCCCACAGGTTAAGGACCTGGCCCCGCAACACTGCCCCCCACTGCAGAACCCATTGCAAGCAAGTGGGTTCCCCGTTACCCACGGCTGTCTGCTTTAGCTGCCAATTGGAGGTTCCCACGACCCCGTCCTCAGGTTACGAAATTGCTTGAGCAGCTCCCAGAACTCGGAGAAACACACTTAGCGTTTTATTAAAGGGTGTCGTAAAGGATGCAGGTGACCAGCCAGTGAAGAGATGTGTGGGATCTGCCCCTGTGGAGGGGGTGTGCTCACCCAACTGGAAGCTCCCCAAACCCTGTACCACTGGGATTGTGATGGGGGCTCCATCACGCAAGCATGATGGATCATTAAGTCTACTTTCAGACCACCTCCCTTCTCAAGAGGCTGAAAACTCCTAAGCTTCCCAGCTTGGCTCAGCCCCCAGCAGGAGCGACCCAGGGGCCCCCCACTCAGGGTCACCTCAGTAGAATGCAAACTACTCCTGCCACCCAGGAGACTACAGGGTTTTCAAGAGCTCTGTGTGTAGAGACCAACATAGTCTTCTATTCTCACACTGGTGCTCTTTGGCATTTTTTCCTTTTGCTGTATCAGAAGGCTCAAAAAAATAAAAAATTAAAAATGAGGTGTCCTGGGCCCCCGCCCCCTTCTTCTGAGCCTCTCTCACTAGGAGGCTTTTCATTTGGCACCACTTTTTATCATTTGGCTTTTGTTTTTACGATACATGTAAATTTTCTTTTAAATTAATATATAGGGGCACCTGGGGGGCTCAGTCGGGTAAGCGTCTGCCTTCGGCTCAGGTCATGATTTCAGGGTTCTGCGATCGAGTCCCACATCAGGGTCCCTGCTTGGTGAGGAGCCTGCTTCTCCCTCTCCCTCTGCCACTCCCCTCCCTGCTTCTGTGCTTGCTCTCTCTCTCTCTCTCTCTCTCTCTCAAATAAATAAAATCTTTAAAAAATAAAATTCAAATATAATACTACCTCATAGTCAGAAATTGGTGAACAAAACATCTTCTTGTATCTGTGCTGAAATGATCTAAGGATGGCTCCGGGCTCTGAAGCCAGGATTGTAAACCGCACGGTTTAACCACACGGCGGGACTCCGCACTGGTGGCTGTGGCCACGCCACATCGGGGCAGGAAATTGGTGCTGCCAATGTTGATAATAATTTATTACCCCTGCCTTTTGGGTTGACTGAGGAAGAAGGACCAACAACCACAAATTAAGTGTTTCTATGCAGTATTATATTAAGGCTTTTTTTTTTTTTTTTTTGCACTGGGAAGTCTTTGGTGAGAGTAAATATGGAACATGAATATTTATAGGTTGTATTAGTCAGGGCTCTCCAGAGAAATAGAACCCACAGGATGTGTGTGTGTGCGTGTGTATAAATAAATATGTACATATATTGAGAGAGAGAGAGATTGAGAGATTTATTTTTAGGAATTGGCTCATGCAATTGCAGAGGCTTGGCAGGTCCCAGATCTGCAGGGTAGGGTGGCAGGCTGGGGGCGGGAGCCAGAGTTGCCATTTCAGAGCAAAGGCTGCCCACTGCTGCAGGGAGAGCTCCTCCTTGCAGAGGGGGAGACCAGCCTTCCCATTTAGGCCTCCATCTGAAGGGACGAGCCCCCTCCTGTATGCAGAGCCATCTGCTTTACTCAAGGTCTACAGACTTAGGCACTGGGGGAGCTCTGTGGGTTGAATGTCCGCCTTCAGCTCAGGTCATGATCCCGGAATCCTGGGATCGAGCCCCTCTGCTCCTCCCTCTGTACCTCTCCCCCTTGTGCTCTATCACTGTCTCTCTCAAATAAATAAAATATTTTTTAAGAAAGTCTATGGACTTAAATGTTAATCTCAAAAATACCTTCATAGGGATGCCCGGGTGGCTCTGCGTTTGAGCGCCTGTCTTCCGCTGCCTGCCTTCGGCCCAGGGTGTGACCCCGGGATCCTGGGATCGAGTCCCACATTGGGCTCCCCGCAGGGAGCCTGCTTCTCCTTCTGCCTGTATCTCTGCCTCTCTCTGTGTCTCTCATGAATAAATAAATAAAATCTTTTTTTAAAAAAATCCCTTCACAGCAACATCTAGAATAACGTTTGACCAACTACCTCTGTACTGTGATCTAGACATGTTAATACATAAAATTAACCGTCATAGAGATTCTGGACCAAAAGATGCTTTCCTTTTTATTTATTTTTTAATGTATTTGTTTATTTTAGAAAGAGAAAACAAGCAGGGGGAGGGATAGAGGGAGAGAGAGAGAGAGAGAGAGAGAATCTCAAGCCGACTCCTTGCTGAGCAGAGCCTGATGCAGGACTCCATTCCAGGACCCTGAGATCATGACAAGGGCCAAAATCAGGAGTCAGCCGCTTAACCCACTGAGCCAGCCAGGCACCCTCTAAAGATGTTTTTCATTCATGATCATAGAAGATCTCCCAGCAGCCATTGGCGCAAGGTTGGGGGGCAGCATGCAGGACTCAGGTTAGTCTCTATTATGAGTTGTTACCAACTTTTTCATGTTTATCTTATATACAGACCACCGAGACCCCGAAACTTCCTTCCTAGCCTGGACTTGGGCTCTTGTAACATCAGCAAATGAACCGGCATTTCAAGTTGTCCTGTGGCGGTCCCAGAGGCATGTTCACTTGTGTGTATGTTTGAATAATATCGCTTTTTGGGTTTTTAAAAAGATTTTATTTACTTATTCATGAGAGACACAGAGAGAGAGGCAGAGACACAGGCAGAGGGAGAAGCAGGCTCCCTGAGGGGAGCCCGATGTGGGACTCAATCCCAGGATCCTGGGGTCACACCCTGGGCCGAAGGCAGGTGGCGGAAGGCAGGCACTCAATTGCAGAGCCACTTGGGCATCCCTATGAAGGCATTTTTGAGATTAATGTTTAAGTACATAGAATTTCTTTAGAAATATTTTATTTATTTGAGAAAGACAGAGAGCGATAGAGCACAAGGGGGAGAGGTACATAGGGAGGAGCAGAGGGGCTTGATCCCAGGATTCCGGGATCACACCCTGAGTTGAAGGCAGATGCTCAACCACTGAGCCACCCAGGTACCCCCTTATCTGGATTTCTGACTCAACCCACCCTGAGATTGAGCCTGGTGTTGGGGTGAGGGTGAAGTACATCCCACATACACTCCCCTCCTCTTTCAACCCTCAGCCATCCTGTCTTGGGAGAGAAGAGTCTAGCCATACCCCATTTGCCAGCACTTCCTCCCTGTGTCCCCCAGGGCCCTGGCTTTGGAAGCGGACATTTTCCTTCTGTGTTCAGGTAGTGTCACCCTTCTCCCAAGGCAGTAAATGCAGAATACTACTTGGAAGATTGAGGGAGGGAAGGGTGAGAGTTTCAGAGGAAGAGGGGGAAAGAGGTGAATATTTCAAAGTATTATCCTTTCATGCATGTGAAGTGGTTCCAATTATATCACAGCAGCATAAAAATTATTTGGGGCCAAAGACATGTGAGAATTAACAGATGAGAGATGAGGCTTTGCCTGAACCCTCCCTTATCTGACCAAAAGTGGAACTTCTGGGAGGGAGATTACCATTAATCCCCTCTTTGGGGTGGCTTCCTTCTGGAGAAGGAGATCCAGCATGAAACTATCATAAATCCCCTCTCTGGGGGAGATACAGGGTCTTGAGAAAGATAAAGACCACAGGCATTATCACAGTCTATGTTATCTCCTGTTTTATTTCCAGAAAAGCCCATTTATCTTTCCTAAAGAAATCCATTTGTTCCTCCCATAGAAGCCTTTCCCTCCCCACTCCCTTTCCCCTATGAATAGGTATATATAAACTCCCATCTTTTTTTTTAAGATTTTATTTATTCATAAGAGACACAGGCAGAGACACAGGCAGAGGGAGAAGCAGGCCCCCTGTGGGGAGCCCGATGTGGGACTCGATCCCAGGACCCCAGGATCATGACCTGAGCCAAAGGCAGACGCTCAACCACTGAGCCACCCCGGGGGCTCCCCAGGTTATTTCTTTAGGGTGATTTCACAGAAGTAGGATTAAAGTAGCTTAAAGAGTATATGTGCACTTTCTTCTCTTCTTTTTATTGAGATGTAACTTACGTAAAAGGTGCGTATGTCTCACACTTGATGAAATCTTAACATTGATAAACACCCAGGTAGATGTTCTCTAGACCTAAATATAGCGTCTCCATGTCCATCATCCAGAAAGCCTCCCATACTCCGCCTCCCAGTCAGTGCTCACCCACCCACTCCCCAGCAGTCACCAAGGAATATTCTTGCCTCTTCTTGAACTTCATATAAATTGAATCATCAGGGATCCCTGGGTGGCGCAGCAGTTTAGTGCCTGCCTTTGGCCCAGGGCACGATCCTGGAGACCCTGGATCAAGCCCCACATCGGGCTCCCGGTGCATGGAGCCTGCTTCTCCCTCTGCCTGTGTCTCTGCCTCTCTGTGTGTGTGTGTGTGACTATCATAAATAAATAAAAATTTTTAAAAATCGAATCATCAGTACTCCCTCTCTCGCATCTGACTTTCTGTCCCAACGTCATGTCGGTGAGAGTCATCCGTTGTATCACGCATATCAACTACTCATTCTATCTCTTCCCCTGCGCGGTGTTGCACTCTGTTGTTTGAATATACCAAACCTATCTGCTGCCCTTTAACAGGCCTCTGGGTGGTTTCCAGTTTGGGGATGTGACAAAGCTGTGGCAAGCGTTCTTGTGTGTTTTCTCGGTGCACTTATTTCTGTTGAGAATATATCCAGGAATGGAATTGCTGGCAGGTCTGTTGACCTTTGGTAGATGAGTGTCAGGTGGTTTTCCAAAGCAGCTGGAACTAGTAATGGATGAGAGTCCCATTTACTGCCTATCCTCCTCAGCACTTGGTATTGTCGATCATTTTCATCTTAGCCATTCTGGTGGATGCGTAGTGAAATCTCACTGCGGTTTGAATTTGGATATGCATATTTTTATTATGAAAGTGACATATTTACATATACACAGAGGGGCGCCTGGCTGACTCAGTCAGTAGAGTGTGCAACTCTTGATCTCGAGGTTTTGAGTTCAAGCCCCATGTTGAGCATGGAACCTACAATAAAATAAATAAAATAAAATAAATATTAAATAAAAATTTGGGAAGTACAACCCTCCCCCACAAATTGAAAATCATTTGTATTCCACCATCTTCCTCCCTCCTTCACTGAATTTATTGCATTTGGGGTTATGTACATGCAATTTTAAGTTTGTATTGGTTTTCATTCCTACCAGCAATGCTTGAAAGGCATCTGTTTGTTTGTTTTTTCTGAACTAGGACTATTTTTTTAAAAAAGATTTATTTATGGTTTGGCGCCGCCTGCAGTCCAGGGTGTGGTCCTGGAGACCTTGGATCAAGTCCCATGTCAGGCTCCCTGCATGGAGCCTGCTTCTCCCTCTGCCTGTGTCTCTACGCCTCTCTCTTTCTCTCTATGTCTATCGTGAATAAATAAATAATTTTTTAGAGGTTTTATTTATTTATTCATAGAGAGAGAGAGAGAGAGAGAGAGAGAGAGAGAGAGAGAGAGGCAGAGACACAGGCAGAGGGAGAAGCAGGCTCCATGCTGGGAGCCCGATGTGGGACTCAATCCCAGGACTCCAGGACGGTACCCTGGGCCAAAGGCAGGCGCCAAACCGCTGAGCCACCCAGGGATCCCTTGAACTAGGACTATTTTTTAAATTGTCAATTTGTTTTGGTGTCTTGTTATGGTTCTAACATT
Organism: Nyctereutes procyonoides; assembly: GCF_905146905.1. Lineage (NCBI taxonomy): Eukaryota > Metazoa > Chordata > Mammalia > Carnivora > Canidae > Nyctereutes > Nyctereutes procyonoides. The sequence goes on along the minus strand of NW_026575140.1, from coordinate 56,788,471 downwards.
TCTTTTCTTTTTCGTGAGGTTGGAGTTTAAAAAAAAATTTATTGCTATTTATTTCACCTTTTTGTAGGTTGTCCTATTCCCTTTGATGAAAGAGATTTTGATCATTACATACATCTCAAGAATGACATCCAAAAAAAAGCTTGTATGGTAATCTCATGAATTAACAAATATGCAAAAATTCTAGAAAATATTTTAGCAATCAGAATATAATATGATTAAAAGGAACATACACTTTAATTAGTTCCCGGTTCCTCTGACCCCCACTAAAGCTCAAGTCATCAATATAATCAATAATATTATTGGAAAAAATTGTAAAAATTCATGTAACTATTTCTATCAATGCCAAAAGGGAATTTCTTCATTGAAACTCTTTCTGAAAGTAATAGAAGGTTGCCTCTTTAACATGACAAAAGGCTCTATTGAAAACCAAAAGTCAAAATTACACTTAATGGAGAAACATGAATTATTCTTCTTTGAAACGCTAACAAAACAAGGGCACATTATCAGCAGTATTTAACTTAGCTCTAAAATTCTGACAAAGCTCTTTGAGGAGAGTCAGAAAACGACACATAAAGAATAGGAAAGAATAAAACTATCATGTTTTGTAAATGAAATGAAAAGCTCTTCAAAATTACGAGAACTAATAATTGAAGGGCATCAAAGAAACAAGATATAACACAAATTAATTTAGGAGAATTTCTGTCTTTACTATAGTACATCTCTTATCTTTGTGATTTTTCCCATTTATCTGTTTCTCTTTTTTTCTTCTTCAATAAAGCTTAACAATTTTATTCCTATAGGTCCTGCACATATCTTATTAATTTTTCACAGGTAGTTAAGCTTCCATCGCTATTGTGAATGGAATCTTTTCTTGCCATTACATTGACTTTCTTCACGAATATTTTAAAGAAGTCGTTTGTGATATGTGCCATTTGAACTTAATTTGTTATTGTCTTTAATTTTGGTTTTTCTGTCACTTGCACCCATCACTTGTTCACAATCACACATGCCAGAGATGCGTCACATGGATATTGTGATAAAGTCTTTGTTTGAGAAAGGTTAGAAGTTTTGTTTTCTTTTTTAAGATTTTATTTATTTATTATGAAGGACACAGAAAGAGAGAGGCAGAGACACAGGCAGAGGGAGAAGCAGGCTCCCTGCGGGGAGCCCGATGTGGGACTCGAACCCACAACCCTGGGGTCATGCCCTGAGCCGAAGGTAGATGCTCAACCGCTGAGCCCCCCAGGCATCCCTGAGAAATGTTAGAAGTTTTAAAATTTTTCAAAAAAATCTTTTAAATAAATAAATTAATAAATATAAATATAAAATAAATACATAATAAATAATAACACATAATAAAAAGTTCATTTTTCTGACTCTCCTGTTGTTAAGCTGCTCCCATTTTTTTTCTATGCTTCTTTTCCTGTCCTCATTTTCTTTTGTGATATCTCGAACCTGGGAACTGCCTGAGGGGCTTATTAAGGAGTTTGAAATTTAGGCAATAAAACCAGTCACTGGCCCCTGGCATGCAGCACTAGACCAGTGATGATCTGGGTACAGAGTATTTGCTACCCTGACCTCCACAGTTTCAGGCGGTTGTCAGGTGACGAGTGTGGGGTAGTACATTGTCCCCATTGTATATTGCTACATAACAAACCACACCAAACCTCAGCAGCTTAAACAAAAAGGTCTCCCCATCACTGGTGGTGCTATGGGTTGGTGGGACTTCCTGAGGGGTTCTTCCCAAGGACCTGCAGTGGAGGGCACCCATCTCGGCCTCCCCTCCACAGGTCGTCCGAGTGCATGACGTGGCTGGCAGTTGTCTCAGGCTGCTGGCTGGGAGCTCGGCTGGGCCCCAACTCCTCACAGTGCCTGGCTTCTTGCGGGGGGGTTGGGGGGATGAGCATCCCAAAAGCAAGCAAATCCTCTTGGATTCATGAAAGTTCAAGCTCGAGAAAGGTAGACAACAAATGCTCTGCTTCTCTGTGTGTTTCTCAACAGACCAGATTTTTTGGTCTTTTTATGTGTGTGTATAATTTGGGGGGTTGTTTTTGAGGAGTTTTGGTTTTGGTTTTGGTTTTGTTTTTTTTGCAGCTGGGGACACTCTGCCTCAGGAAGGTCCCTTTCCTGGAGTTAACTTCTTTTTCCTAATGGTCTTACTGGGATATTCATATGCCATAGAATTTACCCATTTGACATATACAGTTCAAGAGTTTCTATTCTATTCATAAACACAGCCATGATCAATTCAAGGACTTTTTAAAAAGATTTATTTTATTTATTTGAGAGAGAGAGAACAGGCAGAGGTGGAGAGAGAAGCAGGCTCTCTGCGTAGCAGGGAGCCCGATGCAGGGCTCGATCCCAAGATCCTGAGATCATGACCTGAGCCGAAGCAGACACTTCCCCGACTGAGCACCCCCAGGCGTCCCTACTTTGTCTCTTTTTTATGGCTCAGTAATACTCCTCTGTGTGGATAAACCACATTCTGTTTCTCTACTCACCAGTAATGGTGAGTAATACTGCTTAGATATTTGTATATATGTTTTTCCCGAAGACCTGTTTTTGTTTCGTGGGAACATCCCTAGAGTTGAAATTGCTGGGTCACAGAGTAACTCTGTGGTTAACCTTTTGAGGGATCGCCAGACTATTTCCAAAGCAGCTGCAACATCATTTACACACACACACACACACACACACACACACACACACACACACACACATCAGCAGCAGCACTGGAGTGATCCAGTTTTCCAACAACCTCACCAACACTGTGCCCTCTTGGTTTGATTCCAGTCATCCTGGGGTGTGTGAAGGGATTGCTCGCTGTGACTTTGACTTGCAGTTCCCTGATGACCAGCAATGTTAATCATCCTGCCATGTGCTTGTTGGTCATTCATGTGTCTTCCTTAGAGAAATGTCTATTTGGATTCTTTACCCATCTTAAAATGGGGCCATTTTTCTTTTTATCATCGAGTCCTATCATGAGAATTCAGGAAGAACAAATTGCTAATTTCCCAAACTGCCCAGACCCCGACTTCTTATACATTTTCCCATCTGCTTTTGAGCCAAACCAGATTTTCATTCCCTTAGAGTTGCATTTTAGCATTCATTGGAAGGGAACACAAGCAATTTAAATATGGTTTTCCTCTGCTCTCCGTGGGCCAAGACAGGGGAAGGTGAAGAAAGGTAACATCCCATAGGATCATTTGAAGAAATGGCCCTTAAAATGTATCAGCTGGCTCTCAACTTTTAAGACCAAAACTGGGCAAATCTTAGAGCCGCACGGGAGACAGAGACAGAGACTAGATGAATGGCACAGAGAGTCGATCTTTGACTCAATTAGGCTGAATCAATCTTGTCATTGAGTTCCCAAGGAAATTCAATTATAGGTCAAGTGTAGGAAGCACAGTAATTGTGGCTTAAGCAGCAGAAATGACAGGTGATCGATAGCAGCCTGGGGATGAGTTTGATTTCAAAGCCCCTGAATCTCTAGCGGGCAGGAAGGACAGGAGAGTGGCGAGCAGAAGAGGCTCCGCAGTTGAAAAACCAGCTATCATCGAGAGGTTTGTCCCAAGCCCAGGGCGGTGGTGGTTGGGGGAGGGGGACAGGACCGAGGGGGCGCTGACGGTGGCACTGCCCCTCAGGCCTGCCTACCCAGCTGCTGACCTGTGAGTGGAGCCTCACAGGGCTGCTGAGTGTGCTCCCAGGTGGCCAGAACCGGTCTGCCCCAGCCTGGGATGGAAGGCAGAGGCTACAGGAAGCAGGCTCTGCTGGGAGGGGGAGCACCAGGGCAACTGGAGACCATTGAGGAAGACAGCAGCTCTCCAGGAATCCTTTTGCCCTGCCCAAGGAAGTAGGAGATTAGAGGAAGTCCCTGCTTCCTCTAGTGGTGGTACAGATACTGCAAGAGGGGCTTTGTGGCTGCATCAAAATCCAGAAGCTGTAAATCAGTCGGTAAAACCCCCCACGTCCAAGCCTAAAAAGAAAACAAACAAACAAACAAAACCCAAACTTTGGGTAGGAAAAATAAAAAAATAAAAATAAAATCAGAAATATATTGCACTGTGGTTTTGCAGGATGTTACATACCCCTTGGATACACTAGGGAGAGTGTACACAAGATGATGCTGTGTTATTTTTTTTACTGCTATATGTGAATCTACACATACCTCAAGATAACAAGTAAAATTAAAACATTGTAAATAAAGTCAAAAGACCTACAACAAGCTGTGGTAAATATTTGCAGCTCCTATCACAGACCAAGGCCTGACTCTAATATACAAAGAGCTTCTACAAATTGAGAATAAAAAGACCACCCATCCAATAGGAAAAAAAGAAAGCAAAGGACATGAAGAGACAGTTCACAGAAAGGATAAGTCTTGAAGCATGTGAAAAGAAATTCAAACGTCCTCATAAGAGAAATTCAAATTACAATGAAGTGAGACGCCGTTTTTTCTATCTACTAGATTGGCAAAAAAAACCCATATCCAAAGGTGGGCAAACACTCTATTGACTGGAAACAGGACTCTGCATTTGCAGACTCTTTGGCCCAGCAATGGCACACCTGGGATGCATACAGGTGTGCACAAGATAGAGATCCACACATAAAAATGAGATGACACGAGCACAGGATAGTCAATGGGACGCTCTCATAGCAAAAGACTGGAAACAAACGGTCCTGTTATGGCAATTGGTTGATCAGTTATGAGCCAGGTACATAATAGACTAATAGAATATGAGGGTAAGAAAGAGGAAGGTCACACTTGGGTGGCTTAGGGGTTGAGCATCTCCCTTAGGTTCAGGTCGTGACCCCAGGGTCCTGGGATCAAGTCCTGCATTGGGCTCCCCGCAGGGAGCCTGCTTCTCCCTCTGCCTGTGTCTCTGCCCCTCTCTCTGTGTGTCTCGTGAATAAATAAACAAAATCTTAAAAAAAAAAAAAAAAGAAAGAAAGAAAGAGGAAGGTCTTCATGTACTGATAGAGAGTTCCTGGTTCATTGCTAAGTGAAGAAAACAATGTTCAATATAAAGCGTATGCTGTTTCATCGTGAAGAAAGGGGATGAGAATACACATTTGTACCAAGTCTCTAGGGGAGGAGGGGGGAGGCGGAAAAGCAAGGCAGACAAGAGGGAAAGCCAGGCTTCTTGGCTTCTTGGCGATGTCTTTTTATACAGTTGTGATTTTTAGCATTTTTTAAAAGATGTTATTCATTCATGAGAGACACAAAGAGAGAGACAGAGACACAGGCAGAGGGACAAGCAGGGTCCCCAGTGAGGGACTCGATTCCAAGACCCCAGGATCAGGACCTGAGCCAAAGGCAGATGCTCAGCTGCTGAGTCACCCAGGTGTCCCATGATTTTTAGTTGTTTTTGCAAAAAAGTTTCCCAAGACTTAGAGACGGTCAGCAGGGGAGGGTAGAATGGAACTTGTCACCTGTTCTTTGGGATGCCAGACATGAACAGGAGCTCAGGGATCTACAAATGGGATGGCAGAGCTTGTCAATGTTGGAAAAGGATGCCACCTTCAAAGTCATCTAGTTCCATATTTTTATTTCTTACACAAGTGAGAGAAACGAAGGTCTAGAGAGGAGAATTCACTTGCCTAGGGTTCCTAGTGAATAGTGTGAAACTAAGCTCTGCAGCCCAGATTTCTGGTGAAAGTAACTCCAGCCCTAAGTCTTTTTACTAAAGAAAAGGCAGCACATGCTGTGGGGAGGAATGTAGGTTGTTGCTTTTTGTGTCAACAGTCCCCCAAAAGCCCACACTGTCCGGACAACTGGTCAACCATAGCTCCTTGGGGTACAGGTTCTGCATAGGATTTAGCTCTGGCATCGTGGCCACTTGTAAGTGGCACAGGGCCAGAGGGTGACCAGGATGGAATGAGCACCATGGAATGACCTGAGGTGACCCATAGGGACTGCAGAAGCCTGTGGAGCCAGAGGGAACAGTTCCCAAAGGAGCTGGAGCCTCTCCTCCAGGAACGAGGGCAAAGAAGTGGACTTTCCAGGCAACCAGTAAGCACACATTTTAAATCACTTAAATCATTTTTTAATGGAAGATAGTCCTAAAATCCTTCCTGTAAAAAGCAGAGCCCAGTGAACATAATTTAATTTCCCCAGTGAGGGATGTCTAGGTGTCTCAGCAGATGAGCATCTGTGTTCGGCTCAGGGCGTGATCCCAGAGTCCCGGGATCAGGTCCCACATCAGGCTCCCTGCATGGAGCCTGCTTTTCCCTCTGCCTATGTCTCGGCCTTTCTCTGTGTCTCTCATGAATAAATAAATAAATAAAATATTTTAAAAAAATAAATAATTTCCCCAATGATTCAGGGCCATCATTAGAAATAAGTGACCCTGAATGGTGACACAGACGGTCCCCAAAGACCCCTGCAGTCTGAGCATGAGTCACCCCTGGTTTGACACTGCAGCTGCACAGTGATCTGTTAAGAGAGATAAAAGTTACCAGTGAGGTTTAGAAATGGTGGATCTGCCTCCCGAGTCGTTGGCTCACTGGACACAGAAGGAAGTGCAAGATTCCAAGACACATTTTCTTGGGTATTGTTTTCCACAATTGCTGACATGAGAGGGAGTGTTGGGGTGGATCTCACTGGGGCAGCCTTGCACTCCAGCCAGTTCCAGTTGTAGCTGCTAGTTTCTGGGTCACTGCCAAGGGTCAAGCTTGTGCTGAAGCCACGCAGGGCAAAAAAAGGAGACTGGCTTGTAAGAGAATGGAAAAGAGAGAGAGAGGAGAGTTCAAGGACTCATCCCAGCAAGGTGAAAATCTTCAAAGGGTAATTAAGGGATGGAATGGGGGCACTGGGGTGGCCCAGTGGGTTAAGCATCCGACTCTTGGTTTTAGCTCAGGTCATGATCTTGAGGTCATGGAATCGAGCCCTGCGTCAGGCTCCACAGTCAGCGAGGAGTTTGCTGGAAATTCTCTCCCTCCCCTGATCATTCCCATGCTCTCTCTCAAATAAATAAATTAATTATTTATAAGAAATGGAATGAATGAAGAGGACCTCCATTGGTGAGGTCAAAACAAAGGTCTTCAGGAAGCACTCTTAGGATTTGGGTAGACACATGAAAGCTCCCACTGCTCCACCAACACTGAGGGACCCTAAACAACTGCTTTATTTGCCATGGTTTGGAGAAATACGAGAACCCTCACTTCAAATTGCCTTAGACCCCACAGTCTAATCAAAGAAGGACCTTTGGAAGGGCCCGTGTCCCTGGGTTTCCAGGACTTGTCGCTATCAAAGCCCTCAATTACTATGGTTCCCAAACCGTGGTGAGTCCTCCTGGGGGCTACAATTAGCTTGAAAGGATTTGGGGATGCAGCTGATGGGATGAAAATGGAAGTTCAGATGCAAATTGTAATGTTTAAACAGACCTCGTGTGCAGTGGTCTGGCGTCCTTTACGTGAGCGTGCTCCAGGGATGGCTATGGTGTCCGTCTGGAGACAGCTCTCTCTCACCCCATCAAGCCTGGTGCCACGGAGCACACGTAAATCTGCCCTCCTGCCAATACTGATCGGTCATGCTAAATGGGAGCCCATAAAATTGCCCGAGCCCACACAGGTTGTTAAGTTGTTAATTCGACACAGTATGGGATAGAAGGTGGCCAAGAGGTGATTGCCACCTTAGGTAGCTCCAGGTTAGCAGGTGGAGGCCCAGTGTCCACAGGTTGTCTGTGAGGCAGCCCTGTGTGCCATATGGGCCTGGGCTGTGGCTACAGTGCTCCCCAAAACTGACCACTGGGATTTGGGGCCACAAGATTTCCATTTGAGACACAATTACTAGCTTGCTAGTGGACCTTCACTGAAACTGCCTCTAGGACCGCAAGATTAGAGAATAATCTTGAACCTAAATACCCACGCCTTGGGCGACATTGGAGAACCAGCCCAACGGGAAGGGCGGTGCTGGGAGGAGTTCCATGACTAAATAGAAATGGTTTATGCAGGAACATGCTGCCAGGGGGATGCCAAAAGCTCCTCAGGAGCCAGGAATCTCTTTCCCCCCTGGGGTCAACTCCAGAGCCACCTGAAGAGTTGCTGATCCTAGGGTGGCGCCATATGAACAGCTCTCCAGGGACCAGCAAAGAGCTTCTTGGTCTACGGATGGGAGTTCCAAGACAAAGAGGCAGCATCCTGTTTAGAAGACCACCTCTCCAAAGAAGGGAAGGTCCATTCAGCTCAGGAGGTGGAGTGGCATGTGGTTCGACCCGCTCAAGGGTGGTGGCTGATGGCCTGGCCATAGGGTCATCCGAGGGGCTGGAGAAGACCAGACTATTAAAAGGATGCCTCTAGGGAGCATTGGCTCCATGGAAATCACTGAGAATTTAAGGGGTGCTTTACATTAGGACGTGCCAATGCCCCCCATGAGAACTCCCTTCCAGGCCTGGGAGGTGACAGCAAGGTGAGCCAGCATATCCTGGTGCACTCGCTTGAAGAGGCCACATGCATCCATAAAGCGAGTGGACATGGGTGCATCCGGAGGAAGCAGAGATGCATTGAATGGACCCAGACTGCTCCTGCACCCTCGGAAGTGCCAAGGGCTACCTAGAACCTTTCCATCCGGCAGCAAGAGACAGGGGACTGTAGGGTGCTACCAGTGGGCCCTAAAAAGAACACACATGTACCCTGGATGGGACTTTACACACTCGTGGCATATGCCAATGCCCAAAACTCTGCAAGAGGATTAGAACAGAAAACACTGCCCTGGTCTGTGGTCCTGAGGCCTGTATTTCAAGCCAAGGACCACACCTTCACCCTCAGAGCAGTGCTTTGACAGGAATCAGAACAGACAATGGAAACTTTTATTGTCCAAAATGAGGCATGAAGAGCTGGCTTACACACTTTCCTGAGCGTGTGGCCACATTTCACAGGAGGCGAGGCCCTGCAGAGCAGCCACAGCATAAAGAAACTGGCACAGTCCTACAGCTCTTTCTCACATCACCTTTCTTTCTTTTTTAAGTTTTTTTTTTTTTTTAAAGTAATATCTACACCTAATGTGTGGCTTAAACTCACAACCCTGAGATCAAGAGTTGCATGCTCCACCAGCTGATCCAGCCAGGCGCCCCTCCTTCCTTCTGGCCTACCCAATGCAGGGCTCCCAGGACCAGGGCTGTGATCATGGGGACCAGAAGCAGGGGTGTAACTCCAAAGCAAGAAACTGCACCATTAAACATTTGTGTCAGAATCCCTAAGGGCCTCATGGGGTAGAATGTGTCTTCACCTCATCTGGCAAAGTTGGGGTGAACGATGACTACGGCACGCTACCTGGTGGTGGAGACAGCCCACTATTCTGTGCCTGCAGGACCCACTCTGGATGAATGGGAGGGACTGAGAGGGAAGGCATTTGCCAGAACGGCATTGCCAAGGGCATTCTGGACCAGCCCGGTGGCCAAACTTAGTGTCCCTTCCCAAGGTGGAAAGATGTGCATATAAACGGGGAGAAGATGAGATGCCTGGGGGTGCTCAGTGGTTGAACATCTACCTTCACTGAGCGTCTACCTTCAGCTCAGGACGTGACCCTGGGGTTCTGGGATCGAGTCCCGCATCGGGCTCCCCGAGGGAGCCTGCTTCTCCCTCTGCCTGTGTCTCTGCCTCTCTCTGCGTCTCTCATGAATAAATAAATAAAACATTTTTTAAAATTAAATAAATAAATAAATAAATAAATAAATAAATAAATATTGGGGCATTTTATTCCCCAGCATCAATAGATGAAACACCTGGTATTTGCAATTCCTGAGGCTTCCCAGGTTCTGCTTTTTGGACATCTGTGTCCCAGCCAGCCCTTGGGTTCAGCTGTCCCTTCTCTGCCACATGAAGCCAGGATCGTCTACACTCTCCCTCGTCCACACCCTTCCCAGGTTCCAGAATGCCAACTTCTCTCTATCTGCTCTCATTCCCTCCCTTGTTCCTCTTGTCCTTATGGATTCACAAGGAACCCCTTTCGGCTCCTTTAGAGTTATTTCCGTGGGGCTTTGGGATGGAGCAGAGACAAATAGATGTTTAATCTGTGGGTTTGTCATTTCTCCTGCCTTCTTTTATTTTAATTTTTATTTTTTTTTTTTTAATTTTTATTTATTTATGCTAGTCAGAGAGAGAGAGGCAGAGACATAGGCAGAGGGAGAAGCAGGCTCCATGCACCGGGAGCCCGATGTGGGATTCGATCCCGGGTCTCCAGGATCGCGCCCTGGGCCAAAGGCAGGCGGTTAACCGCTGTGCCACCCAGGGATCCCCTCTCCTGCCTTCTTCCCATGTGCACAGAATTTTCCTTTGTTACCCACGGGCTCCTCTGCTCTGGGGGTCCTCCCAGCAGGTTGGGAGGTTTGGGGTCGGTGTCTTCCTCACTGCCAGTGCTTTTTGAGTTGCACACCATTTATTTGCTCATCCCCATCACCTCTTCTCATCCTGGAGACTTCGGCACCCCGCCCCCCATGGAACGTTCTGTCACTCTGGCCTCCTTGTGGCGTGCGGAGCACACGTGCTTCAGCCACCCCCTCACAGGACCAAGCTCAGGCTGGGCTGCATCCTCTCCCATCCCACCACTGAAGTCACTAGTTCAGCACTGGCCTGCTGGTCATGATGGCCAGGGAGTCTCTCCCTAGGGCCAAAGGAGATCCCACCCCACCCCCGTCTGTGAACACCCAGTTTTCTGCATCCTCACCAGGTTTCCTGGGGACCGACCAGCCCACGTTCACCCTGCAGAGCCTGATCTTGTCTGTAGACCCCTCCACCCTCGCCCTCCATCCCTGTCCTCTGGGTTGGGCTGGCCCCACCCTCAGCCCCCTGTGGCCCAGTCCTTGCCAGTCCATCACGCTGTCACTGTCGGTGGCTGAGATGGGCTCAGGGTGGACTCCTGACCAAGGCTGGGCCAATCAGAGACAAGAGACCCAAATTCTTGGACTTTTTGTTGAAGCCGTCGGGTGAATGGGGTCTTTGCTTGCTGGACTTAAGTGTGGGAGGCTGGGGGCCAGAGCAGCTGCAGCCACTTTGCCACTGTGAGAGGAGCAGGACGATATTGGGATAATCAAGCTGATCTGGAGCAAGGTCTGAGATGGGTTGTCCATGCCTGGATCTAGCTGTGCCTGCAGTGAGCCCTATCCCTGGAGTTTTCAGTAACAAGAGACCATCTGGGCTCTCCCAGTTAGCCAGTTTGGTCTCCTGGCCCTCCTGCATCTGGCAGGAGAATCGTGTTTAAAAGTGGCACCAGAAAGACACAAAGAAACAATGCCTCTAAAAATCTGCAGACATGGCCTACAGCTCCCCCTGGTGGAAAATATTGCATTTTTTTTTCAGAGTCCAGGTATAAGACCAGGACTTCCATCCATGTGTCCCCTTAGTCTGAGTATGTCTGGGTTACTTTTTTTTATCTTTTAGATTTTATGTGTTTATTTATGAGAGACACACAGCGAGGCAGAGACACAGGCAGAGAGAGAAGCAAACTCCCTGAAAGGAGCCTGATGCAGGACTCGACCCCAGGACCCCGGGATCACAGCCTGAGCTAAAGCCAGATGCTCAACCACTGAGCACCCCAGTTGCCCCCTAGGAGCCTATTTTTACAACTATCAGAAAAGAGAAAAATAAGAAGGAGGATAGAAGAGACACTGGAAACTGTAAGGTGGTGGGATGTTAAAATCCGGTCAAGTGTGATCTCTTTGGTTTCTGGTTTCAAAGACGATCCAGGCGTTCACCTGCCCTTGTGAGCGCATCCCCTGCAAGCCCCCAGCACTGAGCATGGGGCCAGGCAGGAGGGTTTGTGAGCTGCGCTGGTGCCTAGTGACTCAGCACCCTGTCCTCCCTTCCTCAATAAGCCAGCAGGGAACCTGCCAAGGCCTCATTTGAAGTGGGTGGGAAAGGTTAAGGTTGGCCAGAGAGGTGGCAGCCAGAGGAGGAGAGGCTGGGAGAGGGTGGCCCTGCCCCACACGGCTCTACAGAGTGGTGAGCAGAGCAGCCAGGTGCCCCTAGATCTGTGTGGATCCAGCCCCTTGTTCCCCCAGCCCTGGTCTTACCCCCTTGGGGGGCCTGGTGGCTGGTCTGGTCCCCGGAGGGAGATGTCCCTGTTGCCTTGTCTCCGCTCACACAGCCCTCCACTCTGCTAAGCAAGGGGACAAGACCTGATAGAGGAGGCAAAAAATGATTTGTGCAAATACCCAGGGTGCTCCCACCAGCCTGTATGCCTCCTCAACTCCTACCACCACGCTGAAGTCTCCTAGACTACAGAGAATCCCCTCACTGTCAGCATCCTGAAAAAGGTGGATCAATCAAGAAGGATGGGCTAGAAAGGAATGGCCCTCCGTGGAACGGAGGGAAAACAAATGTACTTAAAATATTCAAATGAACACCTCAAACATGTTTATGATAAAATACTGCACATATAAAAAAACCAACCTCGTTTGTGGCATTCGTATACGATGAGATTTTGATATATGCTATACCATGAATATACCCTGAAAATATTGTAGTAAGTGAAGTAAGGTAGAGGCAGGATAGATACTGCATGATTCCACCTTTCTGAGGTACCTAGAATAAGCAAATGTACAGAGATGGAAAAATATGACAGTTACCAGGTGCTAGAGCGAGGGGAGGAGAAGTTACTGCTTCATGAGCACAGTTTTTGTTGGGATGATGGAAAAGTTGGGGATATAGATATTCTGGGTGATGCTTCCATGATATACTTGATGCCAGTAAACTGTACTTTTTTAAAATTTTTATTTATTTATGATAGTCACACAGAGAGAAAGAGAGGCAGAGACACAGGCTGAGGGAGAAGCAGGCTCCGTGCACCGGGAGCCCAACGTGGGATTCGATCCAGGGTCTCCAGGATCGCGCCCTGGGCCAAAGGCAGGCGCTAAACCACTGTGCCACCCAGGGATCCCTGTACTTTTTTTTTTTTTTTTTTTTTTTTAAGTAGGCTGCACATCCAGCATGGAGCTCGAACTCGTGACCCTGAGATCAAGAGTCATATGCTACAGACTAAGCCAGCCAGGTGCCCCTAAACTGTACCATGTAAAGATGGTTAAAATTGTAAGTTTTAGGTGATATGTATCTTACTACAATAAACCACCCCCCTCAAACCAACCTATTGTAGAAAAAGGAGCAGAAAAAAAGAATTCTTAGAAATTTAGAATATAATGGCAAAAAGTGACAAACTGGAGAGAATGAATACTGCTTTAAAAATCTTGTGAATTGGGCAGCCCTGGTGGCACAGCGGTTTAGCGCCGCCTGCAGCCCGCAGCCCGGGGTGTGATCCTGGAGACCCAGGATTGAGTCCCATGTTGGGCTCCCTGCATGGAGCCTGCTTCTCCCTCTGCCTGTGTCTCTGCCTCTCTCTGTATGTCTCTCATGATAAATAAATAAAATCTTAACAACAACCACCACCTTGTGATTTACAAGGCTAGCCGAGGAACTCTCTTAGAACATTTTTGAGGGCTGCTGGAGTGGCTCAGTGGTTTAGTGCTGCCTTAGGTCCAGGGCATGATCCTGGAGACCTTGGGATCGAGTCCCACGTCGGGCTCACTGCATGGAGCCTGCTTCTCCCTCTGCTTGTGTCTCTGCCTCTCTCTGTGTGTGTCTCTTGTGAGTAAATAAATGCAACTTTTTTTTTTAAAAAAAAGAACATTTTTGAGCATACTCTTTGGGTTTATCATTATTTCTATCCTTAGTAAGTCCTATTTCCAGACAAGTCTGTGGTTCCAATATAAAAAATCAGACCAATATAAAAAATGCAAAAGCATAGGGCTCATTCCATATGGCAAAGAAGGCCTCTCTTCTTGCACCTCCCCTCAAGACTGGGAAGTAAGGCTGAGGGTCCCTGAGAGGAGAAAGGGGAACCATAGGTGCAACCCACTAAAAGAGAGAGCTTAGCTTTTCCTCCTCAGGAGGCAAAGCCCAACTCTCGAGAGGATGCAGGGTAAGGAAAGGGAGAAAAGAAAAGTGTGGAAGAGCTCTTTCTGCGTGTTCTTGTTTTTTCCCTTCTTGGTTTGGAATTGGGGGTCCTGGCATGGTGGAACCATCCAGATGGGTATGAGGGGAGCTCGTGGATATGCACCGGGGATATGCTTCAAGCCAGGAGAAGCCCCCCAACAATCTCTGTCCGTAGGAGTGTGAGCAAGAGCAGAGAAGAGGCGGAGGGAGGAGAGGGCAGAGAAGAGCCTCAGGATGTGGTGCAATGCAGGGGATCTGGGGCTTGACACAATGAGGTGCTCATCTGCTGAGAAGCTCTCAAGGAGGTATCGATGGCCATGGACCTCGAGGGCCTGGTGGGCGGCAGTGGGTGTCATGACATGTCCAAGGCCAGATGGGACCTTTTGTCCCCAGCACACACCAGTCCAGGCATTGCCCAGCCCAGGTCAGCACGGAGACAGCCATCCCCCTCCTGCCCTGCCCTGAGGCTGCCCTGGGAAAGGTGATGAAGGGGGCAAGGATAGCCTTCCAGAAATGACTGCTTATTTACTCCAAAGAGAATATCTAATCTGGAGACAGATTCCATGAGCCATTGTGTGAGTGTATTTTCTCCTGCTGCCAGTGATGGGAAAGGAAGGAAGAAAAGATCCATCAGACACAAAACGCCTGTGTGGTAGGCACATCTGAGCATGCATGTAGATTGACAACCTGGCTGCATAGACACGAGCCAGAACTTAGAACACAATAAATGGTAAAACACGATAAACAAGAAACAATGGTGGGAAAGTACACAGCAGCACAACATGTGGTTAAGTCTTAACTGCTGGTTCCTAAATACTGGAGAAAGTTCGTGCCACTGTTGCAAAGAATCACAAAGATAGAAAAGATATAACGTGACAAAAAAAAGAAATAAAAGGCTTAATATTTTAAAAATCTGGAACTGAAGTTCTAGAAATTCGAGGCTTTTCAACTTTTTGGTTGGTGGTGGGGTGAGTGGAAAGGAAGAAAAAGTGTCAAGAGCAAGCCAAACCAAAACCCACAGAGATGACGCCTCACACCTGTCAGAATAACTAGAATCAAAAGGAAAAAACAACAACAACAAAACAACCCCAAGAGGGAACAGGTGCTGGTGAGGATGTGGAGAGCACGGAGCCTAAGTGTATGGTTGGTGGGAATGCAGACTGGTGCAGCCACTACGGAAAAAGGCATGGGCGCTCCCCAAAAAAGTAAAACTACCGTATGATCCAGTAATCCCATTTCTGGGTATTTAGCTGAAGAAAATGAAATCACTGTCTTTTTTTATTTTATTTTATTTTATTTTATTTATTTATTCATGAGAGACACACAGAGAGAAAGAGAGGCAGAGACAAAGCAGAGGGAGAAGCAGGCTCCATGCAGGGAAACCAACATGGGACTCGATCCCCGTTCTCCAGGATCAGGCCCGGGGCTGAAGGCAGCGCCCTGAAATCACTGTCTTGAAGAGCTCTCTGCCCCCTGCCCCATGTTCATTGCAGTGTTATGCACTATAGCCAAGAGGAATGGATCAAAAGTTGATACACATGCTACAGACACACACACACACACACACACACTGAAATGTTATTTAGCTATAAAAAAGAAAGGGGGCATCTGGGTGGCTCAGTGGTTGAGCATCTGCCTTCTGCTCAGGGCGTGATCCCGGAGTCCCGGAATCAAGTCCCATATCGGGCTTCCCGCAGGGAGCCTGCTTCTCCCTCTGCCTGTGTCTCTGCCTCTCTCTGTGTGTCTCTCATGAATAATAGTGTAGGGGAATATAAGGGAAGGGAGAAGAAATGTGTGGGAGATATCAGAAAGGGAGACAGAACATAAAGACTTCTAACTCTGGGAAATGAACTAGGGGTGGTGGAAGGGGAGGAGGGCGGGGGGTGGGGGTGAATGGGTGACGGGCACGGAGGGGGACACTTGACGGGATGAGCACTGGGTGTTATTCTGTATGTTGGTAAATTGAACACCAATAAAAATTAATTTATTTAAAAACAAAAATAAAATAAAATAAAATAAAATAAATAAATAAATAAATAAATATCTTTAAAACATAATAAAATAAAAAACAAAGGAGTTCTGCCATTTGTGACAACTTGAGGGCATTATGCCAAGTGAAAGAAGTCAGACAGAGAAAGACAAATTCTGTATGATCTTGCTTATATGCAGAATCTAAAAAAAAACAAAACAAACAAACAAAAAAGCCAACCCAAAGTTACAGATGCAGAGAACAGATTGGTTGTTGCTGGCCAGGGTGGGGTGGGGGGGAGTAGATAAAATGGGTAAATACAGTCAAAAGTTACAAACTTCCAGTTGTAAGATAAATAAGTCCCCTGGATGTAAAGTACAGCAGGGTGAGTATAGTTAACAACACTGTCTTATGTTTTTGCAGGTCACTAAGGAGTCGATCTTAATATTTCTCATCATAAACATTTTTTTCAGGTTTATTTGGGTCTTTTTTTTTTAGAGATTTTATTTATTTATTCATGAGACACACACACACACACACAGAGGCAGAGACACAGGCAGAGGGAGAAGCAGGCTCCCTGTGGGGACCCTGATACGGGACTCAATCCCAGGACCCTGAGCCAAAGGCAGACGCTCAACCGCTGAGCCACCCAGGTGCCCCTATTTTATTTTATTTTATTTTATTTTATTTTATTTTATTTTATTTTATTTTATTTTACTTTATTTGTAATCTCTATATCCAATGTGGGGCCCAAACTCACAACCCCAAGACCAAGACTTGCTTGCTTTTCTGACTAAGCCAGCCGGGCACCCCAGGGAAAAAGACTTTTTAAATTCTGTGCAGTGCTGATGGATAACTAAGCTTATGGTGATAATCATTTCACAATATGTATGTACACAGAATCATTACGTTGTACACCTAAAAGGAATACAATGTTATATGTCAGTTGTATCTCAATTACAAAACACACACACATACACACAAGCCAAATCAAATTAATCTATAGTGAGAGACACAAGTGGTTGCCAGGGGCAGGGGCTGGGGAAGGACTGGGTGCAAATGGCCATGAAAGTGTTGAGATGATGACAATCTTCTAAATCTAGATGGGGGTGGTGGTTATAGGGTGTACGTATGTGTCATGACCCAACCAAAGTGTGCATTTAATACGGATGCATTTATGGCTCATGAATTGTGCCTCGATAATTCAGATTAAAAAGAAAAACTACAAGGGTCTCCCCCCATTTGTGTGTACAGACTCGGGTCTCTCCATGTGGCCACAGCATGGAGCCTCAGGGTACTCAGACTGCTGCATGGTGGCTTTCATGACCCAGCCCCGGAAGGTGCGAGGCAGCCCCTCTACCCTCATCACAAGCCCTTCTAGAACCAACGGGACGGAGATACTGCTTCTATGGAAGGAGTGTCAAAGTCACACTATGCAACATGAGGGGTGGTGGTGCTGCCACAGACCACCCTCTGGCCACGATGGTTCACATTCCACCCACATGACACACATGCTTCCTCCCATAAGTGCCCCATTTCTTATCACCTCTCATGGATGCCATCAACCAAAAGCCTAGGGTTTCATCCTTCAAATCAGGTCCAGATGCAGGTGAGACTCCATGGGTGCCATTCACCCTTTTTTTTTTTTTTTTTTTTTTTTTTTTTGCAGCTCTCAGGACATGTGTCCTGAACTGAAAAAGCGATCACTGGAATTCTGTGGGGCAGGGCAAGGGTTCCCTACCATTATCCCAGCATTCCCTGAACACCCTCTACAGGTGGTAAGCTATGGGAAACCGAGGTGGATGAGAAAGACCCAGAATCTGTCAGCCTAAGGTGTGATCTAGGCTTTTCCCTGTGGCTGCCCCTGAACAGACAGACTCTACTACTTGGGGAATTGGGGAAACCTTCCAGGGACCCCCTGAATGATCCAGGTTGGAACAGCGTGGGTGCACATAATCTGTGGATTTCTTTTTCCTGACAAATATAGCACAGTACTAAAGATGTATTTTCTCTTCCTTGTGATTTTCTTAATGGTATTTTCTTTCCTCTAGCTGACTTTATTGTAAAAACACATGCATAATACATAATACATATATCATACAAAATGTGAGTTAATCGACTTTTATTTATTTTGAAAGATTTTATTTATTTGACACAGAGAGGGATAGAACATGAGTGCGAGCAGGGGGAGAGGGAGAAGCAGACTCCCTGCTGAGCGGGGAGCCCAATGTGAGGACTCAATCCCAGGATCATGACCTGAGCTGAAGGCAGATGCCTAACCGACTGAGCCACTCAGATGTCCCATAGCATATGTTCTATTACATATGTTATATATAATTGCATTCTTTTTTTTTTTTTTTAAATGATAGTCACACACAGAGGGAGAGAGGCCGAGACACAGGCAGAGGGAGAAGCAGGCTCCATGCACCGGGAGCCTGACGTGGGATTCGATCCCGGGTCTCCAGGATCGCGACCTGGGCCAAAGGCAGGCGCCAAACCGCTGCGCCACCCAGGGATCCCTAATTGCATTCTTTTAAAGTATGTATGTATGTACTTATTTTAGGGGGGCAGAGGGAGAAAAACTTAAGCCAACTCCACACTGAGCCCCAAGCCCCACACGGAACTCAATGTCAAGACCCTGACATCACAGCCTGAGCCAAAACCAAGAGTCAGACTCTTAACCAAGTGCACCACCCAGGCACCCCTATAATTGCATTCTGTTTTTTTTTTTTTAAGATTCTATTTATTCATTCATGAGAGACAGAGAGAGAGAGAGAGAGAGAGAGAGAGAGAGAGAAGCAGGCTCCCTGCAGGGACTCCGGGATTACACCCTGAGCCAAAGGCAGACGCTCAACCCCTGAGCCACCCAGGAGCCCATATTTTTTAAAGGTTTTTTTTTTAATTTTTATTTATTTATGATAGTCACACACAGAGAGAGAGGCAGAGACATAGGCAGAGGGAGAAGCAGGCTCCAAGCACCGGGAGCCAGATGTGGGATTCGATCCCGGGTCTCCAGGATCGCGCCCTGGGCCAAAGGCAGGCGCCAAACCGCTGTGCCACCCAGGGATCTCTATAATTGCATTCATATAGGGACACCTGTGATGGTATTTAGAGCCACCCAAATAATTTCCCATCCCAAGGTCCTTACCTTTATATACATTCAGAGGAACACTATTTAAGGAAATGAGGTAAATCTGTATTCAATAACATGACGAAATGCCCAAGGTATATTCCAAAGAGAAAAAGAAGTTAACAAGCAACATCCAGACAGAAGATATAACAGAAGACCCTATAGGAGCAATTGAAAGACAAATACCTTCTAATTAACTTAATAAGAAACATATCAAACCTATTTAAAGAGAAATTGAAAACTTTTCACAAAGATACACTTGAACAAATCAGCATATATGCCATATTCCTGTGTAGAGATATTAACATCATAAAACAGAGATTTTCCATAAACTAATTTTTAAATTAAAAAAAAAGATTTTATTTGTGAGAGACTCATAGAGAAGCAGAGCCACAGGCAGAGGGAGAAGCAGGCTCCCTGGAGGGAGCCCGATGTAGGACTCGATCCTAGGACCCTGGGGTCACACCCTGAGCTGCAGGCAGACACTCATGCACTGAGCCACCCAGGGGTCCCTAATTTTTAAATTTAATACGCTCACAGTGAGGGACCCCTGGCTGGCTCTGTTGGAAGAGCATGCAACTCTTCATCTTAGGGGTCGTGAGTTCGAGCCTCATATTGGATGTAGAGGTTACTTAAAAATAAAATCTTTTTAAAAAATACAATAACAATGAAAATTCTAGTGTTTTAGTATAAAAACCTGGATGAATTGATTGTAAAGGCTATATTTTAAAAAGTAAATGCATAAGGATACCCAGAAAAATCCTGGAAAGAAATGCAATGACGCAGGGGGCAACAAGTAGCTCTATTACTTACTTTGAAATATTCTCATCAGTCATGCAAACAGTCTGTATTACTGGTTCATATTAGTCTGACCAATGGAAGAGAAGAGAAAGCCCAGAAATCGATGCAAATAGATTCAGGAATGTCTATGCATTACTCGGTGCATCACGTAATAGGACGGGCGGGAGAGGCTAGAGGAAAACAATGCTGGATCCCTAATAATGTGGACAAATTCCAAATGGGCCAAAGATCTAAACATTAAAAGTGAAACTGTAAGTCCTTGAAGGAACCACTGGGAGGATTTGCTTATAACTTTGGTCTGGCAAAGGCTTGTGAAAAAATTACTTTAAATCCAAAAAGTACCTAAAGATTTTAAAAAGACGCACTTAAAAATATGCTGGTCAAAAACACACCCACATTCTGAGCAACCAATAAACACAGACACTGAGAAACTACTTTTGCGAATCATATCACACAAATGTGTAATTCTCTTACCATTTAAAAAGCTCTGAAAAAAAAAGAAAAAAAAATAAAAAGCTCTGAAAAATTGTAAGAAAAATACCAATAACTCAACACAGCAGTGATATACACCCTGACACGTCTCACAATATGATATATAAATGGCTTATAAACATGAAAATACATTCATCCTTGCTTGTAAGAGAGCCATAAATTTAAACTACACTGAGATGTTTTTTCTGCCTTTTTTTTTTTTTCAAATATCAGATGGGAAGATTTTACAACTGCAGTGGCAGTGGCTGCCTACCCAAAGGGGTAAACTGAGAGGGCACAGGGGTAGGGGGGAGAATTTTAACAGTACTTAAAAAAATCTTTTATTATTTGAGACAGGGGGGTAGCAGAGTGAGGGGTAGAAGGAGAGGCAGAGAGAGAATCTCAACCAGAATCTCCTCACTGTGCTGAGTGAGGAGCCCATTGTGGGGCTTGATCTCATGACTCTGACATCATGACCTGAGTCAAAATCAAGAGTCAGTGGCCCAGGATCCCTGGGTGGCGCAGCGGTTTGGCGCCTGCCTTTGGCCCAGGGCGTGATCCTGGAGACCCGGGATTGAATCCCACGTCAGGCTCCCGGTGCATGGAGCCTGCTTCTCCCTCTGCCTGTGTCTCGGCCTCTCTCTCTGTGACTATCATAAATAAATAAAGAAAAAATATTAAAAAAAAAAAAGAGTCAGTGGCCCAAATGACCAAGGCATCTGGTCACTCCACAGTATTCTTTTTTTATTTATTTTATTTT
The DNA here is from genome assembly GCF_905146905.1 of Nyctereutes procyonoides. Classification (NCBI taxonomy): domain Eukaryota; kingdom Metazoa; phylum Chordata; class Mammalia; order Carnivora; family Canidae; genus Nyctereutes; species Nyctereutes procyonoides. The sequence goes on along the minus strand of NW_026575140.1, from coordinate 56,767,417 downwards.
TGATCCTATAAACGCATTACCTTTTTAGAAAACAAATATACAATAAAATATTTTTGAGAAGGGAAGCAAAGTGTTGAGTAGTATATAAAATGATATACTTTCCAGTATACGTTTTTTGCAAAAGCTATTAACAGTGGGTATCATCATAGGCTTGATTTTGTTACACTTTTTTGTCTGCTTTTATTTGTATAGGAAATGTGCATTGTCTCTGTAGTCAGAACAACCAAACATGGTGATTTATTTAGTCATTTTTCCCTCCATTTTTTTAAGGTTTTGCTTATTTAAGTAATCTCTACACCCATTGTGGGGCTTGAACCCAGACACGAAATCCAGAGTCACATGCTCCTCCAACTGAGCCAGCAAGGCACCCCCAAAAATGATTTAAGTTCATTTTCAGGGATGCCTGGGTTGCTCAGTTGGGTAAGTGTCTACCTTTGGCTCAGGTCATGAGATCAAGTCCCACATCAGGCTCCCTGCTCATCGGGGAGCCTACTTCACTCTGTCTACTTGCTTGTGCTCTTTGTCAAATAAACAAATGTTTTAAAAATCTGAAGTTCATTTTCTGATTTCATAGGGAAACATATTTCTATGTTTCCTCCTCACTGTTCTTTAACTGTGACAAACAGCAGGGCAATCCTGGCTTTTGCCTTCCATCTTAGTCAGTGCTCTTTCCTAACTAAACCTGAGTTATTTTATTTTTTTTTTAAACATCAGACTCCCTCAGGATTTGCCTGCTACTCTCAGATTCAGACCAGAGTGGATAAAAAGGATCAAAAGTCCTTTTGCCTCATTTCAATGTTAAGGAATCATGGTTTTCCTTGTTAATGCTATAGCGATTCCACAAACAGCAACTTCTAATCTCTTCCGTCAAATCCAAATGTCATGAATTTATGGGAGGGTGGGGGCAGTGGTGGAAAAAAATCCCAGGAGAAAGACCTCTTCCCTTCCCTAAATGGGGAGAGAAACCAAGACTTTCCAGAGAGGGAGCTCCACCTGTGGCTGAGGTCATTTATAGGAGTTGGATTTAAATTTAATTCTGCCCTCAGGTAACTCCAAGGAACTGCTGCTTTCAGAGCTGGCCCCACCTTTACCCACCCTGCATGTAAGAGGGCTGTGCGGCTTTGGTGCAATTACAGATTGAATACAAATTTTGCAGGCAACAGCCTAGACACGTAAACAAGCTCTGCTGTGGGTCACTGGGAGAGGGGGGTCGGTGTGGTGGCTGGAATCTAGCTGTGTCACCTTGACATGAGGACCCGGACAGATTCACAATATCCTGCCCCTTGAATGTAAAATGGTGTGGCCGCTCGACAAACAGTATGGCCTTTCCTCAAAATGTTGCAGGTAGAATTACCATATGATAAAATCTTTTTTAAAAAACATTTAAATTATTTATCCATGAGAGAGACATAGAGGCAGAGCCACAGGCAGAGGGAGAAGCAGGCTCCCAGGACCCCGGGTCACGACTTGAACCGAAGGCAGGCACTCAACCGTTGAGCATTCTGGTCTTCCCCAAAATAAATAAAATCTTTTTAAAAAAAAGGTTTGTTCTTCATTCCCAAGTACATTACCTGTCGCTTCACAGACCCCAGAAGAAAATCATGAAATTAAGGACTAAGTCAAGTTAATCTTTAGACCTCGGTCTCATCATTATGAAATAAAAGAGTAGAGTGGAGAATCTGTGATTCTAAGTCAAGATGCTATGTCAGAAGAGGAGAGCTTAAGGAGAAATAACCCTATGGAAATTAAGGTGAAAAAGAAAGAAAAAGAAAAAAAAAGAAAGATACCCAGGACTAGAGAAATGAACACTGTCACCTGCTAGGCTTTGAGAATCTACTGCAGGTCAGACATCAAAATTTCTTAATTTTGCATAATTTAAAATTATGCAAAATCCCTCTATAGAATGATCAAGTGTTCGCCTCCATGAAATCTTTTATGCACTGTGATCCCTAGAGCCTAAAACTGCCTATCACAGTAGAAATTCATGAGTTGCTGGTTTGTTTTTTTTTTTAAGATTTTATTTATTTATTCATGAGAGACACAGAGAGAGGCAGAGACACAGGCAGAGGGAGAAGCAGGCTCCCTGCGGGAAGCCTGATGCCGGACTCCATCCCAGGACCTGGGGATGACACCCTGAGCTGAAGGCAGACGCTCAACCACTAAGCCACCCAGGTGCCCCCAGAAATTTTAATTTAAAAATTTATTTATTTGCGTGAGAGAGAGAGAGAGAGAGCACAGGAGGAGGGGCAGAGGGAGAGGGAGAGAGAGAATCTCAAGCAGACTCCTGGCTGAGCACGGAGCCTGACATGGGGGTCAATCTCATGACCCTGAGATCATAATCTGAGCCAAAACCAAGGATCAGATCTCTTAACCATCTGAGCCACCCAGGTGCCCCCCAGACATTTTATTTTTAATGTTTTCTAATGTATCAGTCTTTTCCTTTATGGTTTATACTTTATGTGTCTTTATGTGTCTTGTTGGACACATACATCCTACCCTGATTTGATATAGATATCCTTTTTTAACCTAAAAGCTTTTTTTATTGACATTGTATTTTGAAATAATTTTAAGCTTACAAAATGTTGCAAAATTAAAAATGGTACAAAGAGCACTCATACACCCTTTACCTAGTTGACCTAGTGTTAACATTTTATGCATTTATCATTTGATACATATAATATATGCAAGACAGCATATGTAACACATACACATATCATATTTCTCCTTGACTATTTGAAGGTATGTGACATACATCACGGTACTTTACAGCTAGATGCTCTGGTGTGTATTTCCTAGGAGTAGGGATAGTCTGTTACATTACTACAGACCAGTTATCAACTTCATAAATTTACACGGATAAAATAGTTTTTATCAAACCTCCCATTCATATCTCAATTTTGCCAGTCAACAACTTTGATATGGACATTCTCCATAGCCTTTCCATAACCCTATAAATCATATAATCATATAGTAGTTTTAGATGATTATTTTTATAAGTTTATTTAATTTTTTAAAAATATTTTATTTATTTATTCATGAGGGGACACACACAAAGAGACAGAGACACAGGCAGAGGGAGAAGCAGGTTCCCTGCAGGGAGCCTGATGTGGGACTGATCCCAGGAACCCGGGGTCACGACTTGAGCTGAAGGCAGACGCTCAACCACTGAGCCACCCAGGTGTCCCTAATTTGTTTTAGTAATCTCTACACCTACCATGGGGCTCGAACTCAACCCCGAGCTCTAGGGTCACATGCTCTTCCAACTGAGCCAGCCCAGATGCCTCATAAGCTTATAGCAGTTTTAAATGCAGGATCCAAACCGGGGGTAGGTATCACATTGAACTGTCATGTCTTTTTTGCTTCCTTTAATCTAGAATACTTCCTCAACCTTTATTTGTCTTATTTAATACTGACATTTTTTAAGAATACAGTCCCCTCTCCCCCATTTTAGTAGAATGTTCCTCAATTTGTGTTTATTCAGTTTGCTCATGATTTAGGTTGGTGAAAGCAGTCTCGGGTGGAGCTCTGCACAGCTGCGTGGTGTGCGGTACTGCATCTATGCAGTGTCATGGAGATGCAGTATTGTTTTTCTCGGGGCATCATGTCTGGAGGCACACGATGTCTATCTGCCACCCATTGGTTAACTTCGATCCCTGGTTCTAATTCTTGTCCAATCTCTCCCCTGTATGATAATGCTTTCTATATTTTGTGCTTCCTTCCAACTGGTAAGTCGTCTAGGGAGATGCTTTAAGACATCCAAGCCTCCCCCTTCTTGGGACAATTTCCCCGTAGTGTTATCAGCACCCACTGATGATTCTTGCCTGATCCAATCTTTGCCATGATGGTTGAAAATGAATCACCTAAATGTTTTTAAGTTTTGTTTATTATGTGTGCCTTTAAATTAATTTGATTTTATATAGTGTGAGGAATCTTATCCTATCCCTTCACCCCTCTCATATGTCTAACGACTTGGCTTCATTTGTGGAATGAATTTTCTCATTCTTTTCTCACTGGCAAGAAATGTCCACTTTCTCATGTGTCGAATTTTCATTTTTGCTGGGTTTGTTCCAGGGTTCTCTATTCTGTTACTCCGTTCTATTGTTCTATTTGTTTATTTCCACACCAATACTATAGTGTCTTAAGTCCTATCACTTCGTAATAAATTCTGATGTATGGTAGAGCAAGTGACCCATCACCTACTTCTTTAAATTTGTCTCAGCCATCTTTGTCATCCAGGCACTCTATTCACTATCACAAGTAATTTTCACAACAACCTTTGGAGAGGTGAAGCAACTTTCCCAAGGTCACAAAGCCAGGAAGGAGGAATCTGACCCCTGGTCTGCCCAAGGCCAGAGCTCTTTGTGTTATTTCCCGGGGTTCTGACTTCCCAAGGCCCAAGGGCCAGTTTTCCAGGCATGGAGAAGTGGGAAATCAGAGAATCAAGTGTGGGCCGATGAGAGAAGAGAGATATCAGACTGGTTTGAGCTGGGTCTCTGGGGTATGGACTTTGCCAGCCAAGGGATGGGGCTTCTGGAGGGAATGAACCTGAGAGACACCCCCTTCCCCCCAAAAAAAAAACTGATCACCCACAGGTGATGGGCTCATCTTCCGGCTTTCCAGGCTGAGCAGGGTAAGGTGGCAGCAGTTTGAGAAGGGACACCTGCAGCTGCTTTCATGTTGGGTGTCTGGTGCCAGGGCTGAGATGCATGGAGGAGATGGGATCTGCCGGCTGCCTGCCTCCCTGCCTGGAGGCCAGGATAGATCCCACTCCAGGGAGCCCCATCCTCCCCCAACTCCTCCCTGACTGATTAAGGAACCCTAATCAGCTTGGGAAGATTAAGGGCTCTGGACAGCTGTTCCCACACCCCCACCCTGGGCTGCGCTGGCAAAGAGACCTGTAGGAGGACGTCAGAAGGGGGATCAGCCCTGTGACCCCTCACCCCGGGCTTGGGCCCGCGCCCCGGACTTTCCGGTGAGTGGCAAAGGCCCCTTGGCCAGAACCCGGGTCCTTTCTGCCCCAAGTGGGTGTATGGAGGGAGTGGGCATGTCTCCCCTGACCCCTATTGGCTCTGAGGAGAGAGGAGGGGCAGGCGAGAAGGGAACAGGAAGCAAGGGAAACAGGGGTTTGCGGTGAGGGGTGCGGTGGGCTTCCAGGCCATGCCCTTAACCCCCGGAGGGTCGTCCAAGCCAGAGTTGGGGCTATGGCAGTGGCCTCCAGGGTTAGTCAGGCTTTGAGAAGCTGGGGGTTGCGGAGAGGGCCCTGAGAGAGTTCGGGGGGCCTCGCCGCTCATCGCACCCCGCTTCTGCTCCCAGAAGCCGGCGATGAGCGCGTGCGCCCTCCTGGCGGGTGGGCTCCCCGACCCCCGGCTCTGCGCCCCCGCGCGGTGGGCTCGGTCCCCGCCCGGCGTCCCAGGGGCCCCGCCCTGGCCCCAGCCCCGGCTCCGGCTCCTGCTGCTGCTGCTCCTCCTGCCGCCCTCCGCCCTCTCCGCCGTCTTCACAGTCGGGGTGCTGGGCCCCTGGGCCTGCGACCCCATCTTCGCCCGCGCCCGCCCGGACTTGGCCTCCCGCCTGGCCGCCGCCCGCCTGAACCGCGACGCAGCCCTGGAAGGCGGGCCCCGCTTCGAGGTGACGCTGCTGCCCGAGCCATGCCGGACGCCGGGCTCCCTGGGGGCCGTGTCCTCCGCGCTGGGCCGCGTCTCGGGCCTCGTGGGGCCGGTGAACCCCGCAGCCTGCCGGCCGGCCGAGCTACTGGCCCAAGAGGCGGGGGTGGCGCTGGTGCCCTGGAGCTGCCCGGGGACGCCGGCGGGGGGCACCACAGCCCCCGCGGGGACGCCGGCGGCCGATGCTCTGTACGCCCTGCTCCGCGCCTTCCGCTGGGCACGCGTGGCCCTAATCACCGCGCCCCAGGACCTGTGGGTGGAGGCGGGACGCGCGCTGTCGGCCGCGCTCAGGGCCCGGGGTCTGCCCGTGGCGCTGGTGACCACCATGGAGCCCTCGGACCTGTCTGGGGCCCGGGAGGCCCTGAGGAGGGTCCAGGACGGGCCCAGAGTCAGAGGTAGGCTCCCCTGCAGGGCGCGGGGTGGGGGGCGCCGCAGGCAGGCATAGGGGCGCGGCGGTGAGCCCGAGTGTCCGACGGTCCGCAGCGGTGATCATGGTGATGCACTCGGTGCTGCTGGGCGGCGAGGAGCAGCGCTGTCTGCTGCAGGCTGCGGAAGAGCTGGGCCTGGCCGATGGCTCCCTGGTCTTCCTGCCCTTCGACACGCTCCACTACGCCTTGTCCCCGGGCCCAGAGGCCTTGGCCGCGCTCGCCAACAGCTCACAGCTGCGGAGGGCCCACGATGCGGTGCTCATCCTGACGCGTCACTGTCCCCCGGGGGGCAGCGTGATGGACAGCCTGCGCAGGGCCCAGGAGCACCAGGAGCTGCCCTCGGACCTAGATCTGCAGCAGGTAGAGGGACCAGGGAGGAGGGCAAGAGGGGAGAACATGCCGGAGAGGGGGGAGGAGGATGGAGCCAATGGGAGCCGGGAGCCCTGCACCAGTAGAGAGAGACCAACTAGCAGCCCCTCCTGTTCTGTCATTTTCTGGGTAAAGTAGAGGCTCTGACCTTGCTCGGGCCATGTTAGTGTGTTGGGATTGCTTCTAGAGTGTAGACGATGAGACCTCTCCAGCCCAGCTCCAGTCACTAGACCCTATGAACTCAACACTGCAGTCGGCTTCAGAGTAAACCCTCTTCCAGCACCGCGGCCACACATGATCTGTAATACAGAACAGGAAGGAGCAAGGATGCAGATCCAATCTCCACACCCCATTTAGAGGGGTTTCCTCTGGGGCTTCATCTAGTGGTCATAGCTTTTTGGCAGCCTTGCCATCTCGTGAGGAGCAGAAAGGTCCCTAGGTGGAACCAGGAATTTCCATAATCATTTAGATCCACAGCTTATACCCAAACAACCAGCTGAGATCCCCTGAGAATCCAGAATCCCCGTTCAGACCGTCTGACTCCATACCATTCCTAGAAAGGGGAAAGGGCTGGAAAGCACTAAGAGGGAAGGGAGTTTGGATGTCAGTGGGCAATAAACTAACCACCCCAAAGGTGCTGTGAATCGAGGCAGGTTGAAATATTCCCCACCAACACCCCTAGTCTCCTCCTGGAAGATTTGGGGGAGCCAGTAGGAGAAGGATGGGACTAGTCAATAAGAAGGGGAGAACAAGAGTCAGGAACGTGGTGAGATGGGATGGGGGTGGGTGGAGAAAGTGGTGAAAAGCGTCTTCAGTTCTCAGCTACTGGCTCCTTCTGAGATCCCTAGGAAGTCATCCTTGATTCTTCTCACCTTCCCCCCAACCCCTACATCCAGACGTCAAGTCCTGACAGTTTTACTTTGTAAAAGTCATTTGAATCCGTCCACTTTCTCCATTCCCCCAACACTGTCCTGGTTCAGGACACAGCACCTCTGATCTAAATCTTGAAGCAGCATCTCCCCAATAGTCTCTGCTTCCACGCTTACCTGTCCTGGGCCTTTCTCCACCCAATAATCAGTTCAAACTTCAGAAATCTGGCAAATCTGACTCTGCCACACCCCTGTTAAGAGCCTCCCAGGGGCTTCTCTCGTCCTGGATAGAAGCAGGTGTCTTCACACAGTTTACCAGGTCTCTTGGTCTTCCTCTCTCTTCCACCTTCCCTGACATTCAGCCAGACGGAGCAACTTTGGGTTTCCTAAATGTGCCTTTCTCCTTTGCCTCTGTACTGCTGGGTGTACTCTTCCCTGGCCCTCCTCTCCCCCAGATAATTCTGACTCATCCTCTGAAGGATGGTCACTTCTAGAAGCCTTCTCCTCCTCTTCCTCCCTCCTCCCCCTGTCCCCACCCCTTGCACTACCTCAGCCTCCCTGTCTGTCCCCCTAACTAGATGAAAGATTCCTCGGGACAGGGACTTTATCTTACCTATCGCTTTACACAGTGCCTGGCACTGGGGAGAGATGGAAACTGGGAAAAATAAGCTTGATGACATGGGGTGAGAGCCTTGGGGAAAGAAAAGAAGGAAAAATAGAAAATGGAAGCCAACCAAAAGATAGGAAAGGAGGCTTTTAGGTGAATGAGAAGTAATGATATTAAAACTACAAGCAGGACGACCAATCGGAAAGGGAAGAGAGGAGCTGCAGGTGATGAAGAGTAGGAATAACCAGGGGTGAGAGAGTGGAAAGAGGAAGGTCAGCGGGTAAGAGGGAAGAGGAGAGAGCCAATGGGGAGAGAAGAGGAGAGGAGAGAGAGCGCACCAGTGGGGAGAGAGGAAGAGAGGACTGGGCCAATGGGGAGAGAGGAGGAGAGAGCGGGGGGGGGGGGGGGGGGGAGAGAATGAGAATGAGAATGAGAGAGAGAGAGAGAGAGAGAGAGAGAAAGAGAGAGAAAGAGAGAGAGAGAGAGAGAGAGAGGAGGGGAAGAGAGTGAGCCAAAGAAGGAGGGGAGGAGTAAGCCGATGGGGGGCGGAAAGTGTGAGCCAATGGGGAGGAGGAGGAGGAGAGAGAGAGAGAGAGAGAGAGAGAGAGAGAGAGAGAGAGAACCAATGAGGAGAGAGGGAAAGCGAGCGAGCCAATGGGGAGAGAGGAGGAGGACGCCTCCACTGAGGGACACAGGGAAGCACCCAGAAGTGTGAACAGTCTATACCCTCGGGGCTTGAGGGCTTGAAAAGAGCCCTGAGAAGCCAGGAGGTGGGCGGAGAGCCCGGGCCCTGAGTCCCTGCTGTCCTGGCGCAGGTGTCCCCGCTCTTCGGCACCATCTACGACGCGGTCCTCCTGCTGGCGGGGGGCGTCGCACGGGCACGGGCGGCCGCAGGGAGCGGCTGGGTGTCGGGAGCCGCGGTAGCCCACCACATCCCGGATGCCCAGGTCCCCGGCTTCTGTGGGGCCCTGGGAGGAGCCCAGGAGCCACCGTTTGTGCTGCTGGACACGGACGCGGTGGGGGACCGGCTCTTCGCTACATACATGCTGGACCCCACCCGGGGCTCCCTCCTCTCAGCTGGGACCCCCGTGCATTTCCCTAAAGGGGGAGGAACACCTGGGTCCGACCCCTCATGCTGGTTCGAGCCAGGTGTCATCTGCAACGGAGGTGAGGACGAGCACCCCAGCGCCACCCCCGCCCCATTTTCCAACGCCTGCCCTGGGACAGTCACAGTCAACTTAGACCCTCCACAAAGTGGTGAAAGACAGTCAACTCTCATCCTGTAACTCCTTCCAGAGCCTTCTCACACCCCTGACTTGTGCAGAACCTCTCCCTTGCCAACCCCCGCCCCCATGCCCTCTTGGACCTTTCTAGCATCTCCCCTTTGCAGAACCCATGGCCTTTCCCCAGACCTGGTCCTGGGCTCCCATCCACCATCCCTAGAGCATCCGCCATCTGACATGACTGCAACGTCCATAGAGAGGGTGCCTCCCTCAGGCCACCATCCTCAGTGTCCCTCCTCTCACTGCCTCTGCAGGAGTGGAGCCCAGCCTCGTCTTTCTCGGCTTCCTCCTGGTGGTTGGGATGGGGCTGACTGGGGCGTTCCTGGCCCATTATTTGAGGTGAGTATGGGAGTGAGGTAAGTAGGAGGTGAGCTTAGCTCCCCACCTTCCAGAATTGCATCTGTGCAGCAAAGTCAGCAGGCTGGACCCACTCAAGAGTAGAAAAAGGGAGGATTGGGGTCTGCCCCAAAAGGCAGGCAGACCAGAGGATGTTTGGTTTGGGGACAGCTGGTCTCCCCTGAACCAACATGATCCTCTGCCGGCTTCCTCGCTAATGCCCTTTCCCTCTACCAGGCATCGGCTACTTCACATCCAAATGGTCTCTGGCCCCAACAAGATCATCCTGACTCTGGACGATGTCACCTTTCTCCACCCGCATGGGGGCAGCACCCGAAAGGTGGGACAGCAGGGAGCCAGGTCTCCAAGTGTTCCCTGTATATCTGCTCCCCTGCCTGGGCCAGCCCTCACCCCAGCCCCCACCTGGGAAGGCCTGCTTCCTGCCCTGGTTCCATCTCAGGTCTGAGCTCTGGGAGTGTGCAGTGAGAGTAAGAGCCCCTGTCCCCACTGCTTTCCTGGGGCAGTTTCTAACTTTTCCAAAAAAAAGCTACTTGTTAGCTTTGTAAACTGTAAAGTGCAGTGCTATGAGGAGGTAATGTCATTATCACTTTCCTAAATTGAGATTTCTTCCCCTTCCCCTCTGTAACCATCAGAACTCAGGCTGACCTCAACCTATGACTTGACCCCACAGTATACTTTGACTCTTTCCACTGATTGGCCTCTACCCTCCAGGTGGTCCAGGGAAGTCGCTCAAGTCTGGCCGCCCACAGCACATCAGACATTCGCAGCGTCCCCAGCCAGCCCTTGGATAACTCCAACATTGGCCTCTTTGAAGTGAGTCTTACTCCTAGCCAGGCCCAGCTCTATTCCTGGACTTGTGTCATATCCTGCAGGCTCCAGGAAATGGTGATAGGAGTCCAGAATGGGCTTTAGGGAGAGGTCACGGGTTCCCCAATGGGGAGCATCTGAGATTCCTTCCTGCCCCAAAATTATGCCTTAGCCTTTATCCAGATGAGAGCTCCTCAAAGGCCAATCACAGTGGCTCAGAAGCTGGAGGCGTGACTGGTGGGGGTGTGTGTACTGGGACCATGCAGCCTGGTGTGGCCACTGAAGCCATCCCCTGCCCTGTTGGGATCCCCTATCCCTGTCCCCTCAGTCATCCAAGATTTCAGGTTACCAGAGGACACGGGCCTCCCTGGAAAGTTTGGGGCAGAGCAGCGTCTGGGATGTGGCCTCATGGTCACAAAGAGGACATTTCTAGGGCAAGTTTCCAGATGGGGCTATCCCCCACTCAAGAGCCCCATCCAGCATTTCCACCCAGTTCAGCTCAGATTCAGGAACAGCAAGCCTTAGAGGGGAGAAAGAAAGTCATAAAAGGGCATTAGTATCTCAACTATGGGTCAGCTGATCTGAATGTGGTGGGATGTGGGCAAAATTGTGAACAGAGTCAGAGGGAGCTCAGCTAATCAAGAGTTGGTGGACATTTAGAGCTCCCAAGTGTCAGAGAATGCAGAGGCTCCCGCCCTGTCACCTAGAGGCCACTGCCGGCTGCTTCTCAGGGGAGCACTATTGTCATTTGGGGCAAGCTGTTACTCCTCCATAAGGGACTACCCTGTGCCTTCAGGAATGGATAGCAACTCTTGTCCTGTCCGCTAAACACAGTTCCCGATTAAGAATGTCTCATATTTATTTCCAAATGCTCTTTAGGGAGTCAATACCTAACCACCAGGATTCCCCTCTAGTCCAAATCCCTCACTGGCAGACGAGGCCGGCTACATAGGTCGCAAAGCCTAAGGCAGAATTAAAGTGAAGGGTTCCTTGTTCATCCAGGGTGACAATGCAGATGGGTGAACCAAACACAGGCGCTTCTGAGCATGGGGCCCAGTGGGACTGCTGGGGCTGTGTCCCCGTGAACCAGCCCACCAGCCCGACTGACAGCTAAAGATAGGGAGGCTCAGAGCTTGGAGGGAAGCTGCCTATACTTTGCAGTTTGTAATAAAAAGCCCAGACTCCTGACTCCCAGCACAGTGCTCTCTCGTGGCAACAGATGGTGCTGAGAGCTGTGATTTCAGTGACATTTGTGGTAGCAATGGCTTGCTTAATAAGGCTGTTGGTGAGTGCATCTGGGGTGGTGAGGACACCCCTTTAAGGGTGGACTCCCTCCCTCCTGGCTAGCTGTGAAGTGGGCCGGAAGACCTCAGACCCCTTGCCCCTGATGCTCTGTGTCACAGGAAAGATATGTTCTGGGGCAGTGGGCAAGTGCAAATGTAGGGGCCCTAGGGCTCCTTGCCTCGTGGGGTTTTAAGAAACTGAGTTTACTGCTCCCATCTCTACTCCAGGGAGACTGGGTTTGGCTAAAGAAATTCCCCGGGGACCAGCACATAGCCATCCACCCAGCAACCAAGACAGCCTTCTCCAAGGTGAGGGTGGGCCTGGGCTGGGGTGTGGTGTGGGCATCATTTCCTAACCTCCCTGCCCTCTCTTTGCCCTACCCTACAGAGGTAGACCCCAATGTGGGAGAGACCAAGAGGTCTCAGTGGAGGTGTCCCCTCCTCTCAAAAGCAGATTTCCCATTCTGCTCTCTCATATGCTAGCTCTTTCCTGTGGTGTGCTTGTCATGATATGTTCAATGTGTGCTTGCATGTTTTTTTTTTAAGATCTTATTTATTTATTCATGAGAGACACAGAGAGAGAAAGAGAGGCAGAGACACAGGCAGAGGGAGAAGCAGGCTCTATGCAGGGAGCCTGACGTGGGACTCGATCCCAGGTCTCCAGGATCAGGCCCGGGGCGGCACTAAACCGCTGAGCCACCAGAGCTGCCCTTGCATGTTTTTTTTTTTTTTAAAGATTAACTTATTTATTTAGAGAAAGACAACATGAGCAGGGGAGAGGCAGAGGGAGAGGGAGAGAATCTCAAGCAGACTCTGTACTGATTGTGGAGCCCCACACGGGGCTCAGTCCCACGACCCTGAGATCATGACTGGAGCTGAAATCAAGAGTTGGACGTTTAACTAGCTGAGCCACCCAGATGTTCTTCTAGTTCATTTCTTATCTGCCTCCCTCACTGGACTGTGAACTAAGTGAGGGTTCCCCCTGCCCCATCATTGCATTTTTGGCACGCAGCACAGTATATCTGGAACAGAGACTAGAGAGACCTGATGAATGTTTGTTGAGTAAGACAATAAGGGCTTTCCAGTTTCGTTGAGCCACTTGTGCAGAATGGCCTAGTTAATGCAAGCTGAGTGAGGTGGAAAGCTGGCAAGCAGGCTGTAGACAGTATTCTAGTCCTTTCTCCCTAATGCCCCCCTTATATCATGCAGCCTCGACCTGGCCTCCTTCCCTGATGTCTCCACAGAAGTTTTTGGCCACGACTGCAGAATGACTTAGGGTCAACAAGCTAAATTACCATTTAATGGCAGGCATCTCAGATGAAAGGTCTTGTCTTACTGGACCAAAGGAAAACCAGAAAGGACAGCCATCACCCATGAACCCCTGTTTTCCTAGCATGCCCAGATTGTGAGGGCCCCTGTCCTTCTCTGGGGCCACAGCTTGACTGCTCAGTCCCTGCCTCCCTAACCTGGGTAGGTGGGGAGTCTCAGACATACTTGACACAGTGACAGGACCAGGCAAAACAGCCCTGAGCTGTCACCAGCACAGCCATTTCTGGTGTTCTTTGGGTTTTTTGTGCGTATGTGTATTTTTTTCTAAGATTTTATTTATTTATTCATGAGAGACAGAGACATAGGCAGAAGGAGAAGCAGACTCCCTGTGGGGAGCCTGATGTGGGACCCTAGGATCGTGAGCCAAAGGCAGATGTTCAACCACTGAGTCACCCAGATGCCCCTCTGGTGTTCTCTGAAAGCGGTGGTGCGGCCTCTTCCTGGTTCTCTCTTCAAGGAGGGGAGGGTCGTGGTGCCAGGGGCTTCTGCCTGCGGTGTTTATCCCTAAAGCCAGGCAGTTCAAAGTCTTACAGCTAATCCATCAGAACCTGCCTGGGTCCTGGCTCCCCATGCAAGGTTGTCTTTTCAGCCCTAACTTGAAACTAAACCATACTCAGCACCCGAACAGCCGGCCTTTGACCGACTGGTGCCTTCTGCAGAGAGAGGCCATCTGTGGAAGAAATCCCCACGGATCTTTCCATTGGTCATTCTTCTGCCATCTTCCCAGCTGGGACACCCAGAAACAGGCCTGCATAACAGGTCTCCTTCCCACGTTGCTTCCAGGGCAGAAAAGGCCTGTTCACTTTCTCCCTCCCAGCTCCGGGAGCTCCGGCATGAGAACGTGGTGCTCTACCTGGGGCTCTTCCTCGGCAGCAGGGGAGCTGGTGGCTCGGCCGCGGGGGAAGGCGTGCTGGCCGTGGTCTCAGAGCACTGTGCCCGGGGCTCCCTCCACGACCTCCTCGCCCAAAGGGACATTAAGCTGGACTGGATGTTCAAGTCCTCCCTCCTGCTGGACCTCATCAAGGTGCGGGGTAAGGGGGGTGCGGGGGTGGCGGGGAGGACAGGGCCGGGAACCACGGGGCTGAGGCTGCCTCTTCTCCCACTGCCCCAGGGAATGAGGTATCTGCACCATCGAGGCGTGGCCCACGGGCGCCTGAAGTCGCGGAACTGCGTGGTGGACGGGAGGTTCGTGCTTAAGGTCACGGACCACGGCCACGCGCGACTTATGGAAGCTCAGAGGGTGTTACTGGAGCCTCCCAGCGCCGAGGGTAAGATTCCCGGGCTGCCTCCCGCGGGGACGCGAAGCCCCTGGGATTCCCGTCATTTCAAGCCCCCCCGCCCCCATTCCACAGCCCCGCCACGGAAAAGGTCTTGTGACTTTGGGGAGAGGAAGGGTGGGCTCTGTGACGGAGGGGGGGGGGGCAGGGCTTGTGCCGGAGGGGCTGGGTCTAAAGGGTGGGGCCTGTTTGTGAGCCCCCCTGCCCCACCCACCTTCTCTGAGACCCGTGTTGGTTTTCCCATGGTCCCTCCTGGGGGTAGCTGCAGGCAGCGGGGCCAGACTTAGGCTGGGAGTTGGTGAGTGGGTGCGAGCCTGGCCTTTCCGGTTAGGATGGGGGTCTGTCCCCAGCGCCCCCCTCCCCCGAGTTCCTCCTCATGCCCACGCCCCTTCCCCCCTTCCCCCCCCTGCCCCCAGACCAGCTATGGACAGCCCCGGAGCTGCTTCGGGACCCGGTCCTGGAGCGCCGGGGAACGCTGCCCGGCGACGTCTTCAGCCTGGGCATCATCATGCAGGAGGTCGTGTGTCGCAGCGCCCCCTATGCCATGCTGGAGCTCACTCCCGAGGGTACGCCGCCACCACCCCCCCACCCCCGCCCGGGCCTGGCGGTGCGCACAGAAAGTCAGCCTGCTGTTAGAGCCTGGCCGGACCCAGCCTCTTTCCCAGAAGCCCAGAGCTGAGCCTGGGCCACTCCATGTGGGTCTGAGGGGTCAGAACAGTGGAGAGCCCAGCATAGGGATGGTCACAGGTGGCTCTAAGGTGCCCAGACTTCACTGGTGGACTCTGTCCTCATCCAGGATCCAACCTGCTCCTTCAAATCCCCAGCAGGGCAGCAGTGTTGTGGGAAGGGGGTGAAGAGCATTCCGGTCTGGTTCAAATCCATATTACTTAGCATCTATGAGAGTCAGCAAGCTCCTTGATCACCCTCACCCTCCCTCTTCTATGTGCAATGGATGTTAGGCTCCCCCTGTCATCTCTTAACTGCCCCCTACCCCCCGGGATTCAGGGTCCTCTTGTGGCTCCAGCAACCCCTCCCTCACTGCACTCCTCCACCCACTGGAGCTCTGATTTAAAGAACCCCAGTAGAGTCCCCCCATCTTGGGCTTCAGCCATCAGGCCAGAGTCAGGTGGCTCCTCTCGGTCCCCTTATGCTTCCAGAAGTGGTAGAGAGGGTGCGGAGCCCCCCTCCACTGTGCCGGCCCTCCGTGTCCATGGACCAGGCACCTGTGGAGTGCATTCAGCTGATGAAGCAGTGTTGGGCAGAGCACCCTGATCTTCGGCCCTCCTTGGGCCACATCTTCGACCAGGTCAGGGGCTGGGACTGGGCAGGGACTGGGCTGGCCACCTGTCAGCCACCTGGGGAAGCTTCAGGAAAGCAGGATATCAGGATCTCTGCTCTCGAAGGGGTAGTCTGAAGACTGGGATTAGGTGGGGGCAGAGCTAGAACAGGGGCTGTGGAGGCCTTTGGAGTGGAGACTGAGTTCTGGGTGGGAGAAATTTTAATTCAATTCAAATGACATTTGAATTGCTTAGCACACTGTGGCAGAAAGACCTTTGGCCTGGGAGTCCAAAGGCTGGGCTGGTTCCAGCGCCCTGTCAATGACTAGCTGAGAGCAGCTGACCTCTGGGAACCCTCATTTCCCATATGCCTGCTGATAATGTGTGAAAACATTATCCCCAGAGTAGGGGGCAGGTGATGAGTCAAAAGTGATGGGGAAGGGGAGGTTCAGGCCTAATACAGCCGCTCTCAAGGGCAGCCCAAGTCCCACCAGCTTCCTCCTCCAACTAGTTTAAAAGCATCAACAAGGGCCGGAAAACCAACATCATTGACTCGATGCTGAGGATGCTGGAGCAGTACTCCAGTAACCTGGAGGACCTGATCCGGGAGCGTACGGAGGAGCTGGAGCTGGAAAAGCAGAAGACTGACAGGCTACTCACGCAGATGCTGCCTCCGTGTGTGCCCGTGGGGAGGGGGGCAGGGGTAGAGGGGAGGGCAGCTGGAATGCAGCTGGTCTGGGGTAACCCCGCCTCCCGCCATCCCTAGTTCTGTGGCCGAGGCCCTGAAGATGGGGACGCCGGTGGAGCCCGAGTATTTTGAGGAGGTGACACTGTACTTCAGTGACATTGTGGGCTTCACCACCATCTCAGCCATGAGTGAGCCCATCGAGGTGGTGGATCTGCTCAACGATCTCTACACACTCTTCGACGCCATCATCGGCTCCCACGACGTCTACAAGGTGGGCTGTGCAGGGGGCAAAGCCTCCTTTGGCTTCCCCAGTACCCAGCACACCTGCCCCAGTCTTTGGCCCCCCTCCTTCATTTGCCCCAGACCCCAGTCCAGCCCTCCGGGATCGGAAGCCTCCCCAGGATCTCTGCACTAACCCCTGACCAGGGACAATCGCTTGGGGGGAGAGGGGTGCTCAGTACCGAATCCACACTACTCCTTCCCACAGGTGGAGACAATCGGGGACGCCTACATGGTGGCCTCGGGGCTGCCGCAGCGGAACGGTCAGCGACACGCCGCGGAGATCGCCAACATGGCCCTGGACATCCTCAGCGCCGTGGGCTCCTTCCGAATGCGTCACATGCCCGAAGTACCCGTGCGCATCCGCATTGGCCTGCACTCGGGTACCTAGAGGACTCTGTGCCCATCTCCCCCACTGGAGCCCCGCT
This sequence comes from Nyctereutes procyonoides, assembly GCF_905146905.1. Classification (NCBI taxonomy): domain Eukaryota; kingdom Metazoa; phylum Chordata; class Mammalia; order Carnivora; family Canidae; genus Nyctereutes; species Nyctereutes procyonoides. Next base: position 56,750,476 of record NW_026575140.1, on the reverse strand, counting down.
CCACGTGTCTCAGACAGGACGTAAACCCCCTGGGGGGGGCAGAGAGGGCTTGTCTTGAAGCCACCCTCACATCCAGGGCACCCCATTGTGATTGAGAGTGTGGCCTTGGGGAGCTGGTGGAGAACATGGGGTGCCAGCGACCCCCGAGGTGCTGGGTGCCACCTGGCAGCCTGCACGGCCACCAACCCTGCGTGTCTTCGCAGGCCCATGCGTGGCCGGCGTGGTGGGCCTCACCATGCCACGGTACTGCCTATTTGGGGACACGGTCAACACCGCCTCGCGCATGGAGTCCACGGGGCTGCGTGAGTGGAGTGGGGCTGGGGGGGCTGGGGGGGATTCACAGAGCAAGGGGGGTATGGCCCTGGGGACGGGGGACACAGGAGGGGAGTCTCGGAAATCCTCCTCCCTTGTCGTTCCAGCTTACCGAATCCACGTGAACATGAGCACCGTGCGGATTCTGCGCGCTCTGGACGAGGGCTTCCAGACAGAGGTGCGCGGCCGCACGGAGCTGAAGGTGAGGCTATAGGCGCGGGGGACGACCGCGAAGGACCTCGGGGTCCCTGGAGATCCGCCCGCCCGCACCCTGGCAGCCTAAGTGCTCCCCTCCCCGTGTTCCCCTAGGGCAAGGGCGCCGAAGACACGTACTGGCTGGTGGGCAGACGCGGCTTCAACAAACCCATCCCCAAACCGCCCGACCTGCAACCGGGGTGAGGTGCCAGCCTTCTCCTGGGCTCCAGCTGGGTGCCTGACCCTGCCCTCCCCCGCCCCTGCCCCGCCCCTCTCCTCCTCTCTCCCTCCCCACTCTCCATCTCTGAAGCCACCGCCCTCTCTCCCGCAGCGCCAGCAACCACGGCATCAGTCTGCAGGAGATCCCTCTCGATCGGCGCCAGAAGCTGGAGAAGGCAAGGCCGGGCCAGTTCTCTGGAAAGTGAGGCCCGGCTGGAGCAGGTGCTGCCCCTCTGCTCACAAGGCCCGCTGCCTGTCCCCCCTCGAACTCCGGAGTTGGGGGAATGGGCTCCCCATCAATGGGAGATGCTTTCTGGGGAACAGGCACTTCTTCCCCAGCCTTAGGGCCTAGCCCTACCTGCTGAACTTCCCACCCAAGTCGGATGTTCCTATCCCTGTCTGAGGAGTGAGCCTAGGCTCGTTCCTAAACCCAGGGATTTTCCTAAACCCAGTGAGGTACCAGCTGCAGGGATTCTGGCTCAGTAGGTCCGGAGTGGTCCAGGAATCTAGACTTGAGAACCCCTGTAAACGTGACCCAAGACCTCTCCTCTGGCCACCCCTACCCTGTGTTAACCAGGCCTCCTTGCCAGGCTGCACAGACTGCAAGAGACACAAGAGATAAGAACTCTAGGGAGCACCATTCATCAGAGGACAAGATGAATGCTGTTTCTAGAGGTCTCTACCTTCCTAGAAGAAACTTTGATCCATGACCCTCTCCTTCCTAGGGGAACCCCCATGACCCCTTTCCACGATTTCCCTCTGAGACACTCCTCTCTCTCTCAGGGTACTGGAAGGTCCTCTTCCTGAAAGTTGCTGCTATAGGTGACCAAAAGTCTGGCTGACACCAGTGGCTTCTAGCCAGCTCTGCCTCAAAGGATTCCGGGCCTTTACAGGTGCTGGCTGCAAATCTGCTGTGTGACCTTGGGAAAAGTCTTGTGCACTCTCTGTGCTTGGGTTCCCCCTCCAGGGCGAACTGAGGAGTGGCCTGTGTGGTTTCCATGCTCCCCTGCTCTGACAGCTGCTTCAGCAGAGTTGGCCTGGGGATATGGGGCACTGGGCTCGGGGCCTCCAGCCCCAGAGTCTCTGAACCCATCAGGAGAGGTTGGGGTGGGGATTTTGCACTGTCCAGCGCCTCCCAAGACCCCAGGGATGGGGTGTCTGGGTTTGGCCCCAACCCCAGAGGCAGTGGAGGAGACCCTTCCAACGCAGGGCTGTCACATGGCCTAAGGATGAGCCTCTGTCTAGCTTCCAGCGTCATCCGTCCCCGCCTGTCAGACACTGCTCCCATCGTGACTTGCTCAAGTGCAGAGAAAAGCTGGCTTCAAGGCTTGGGGGAAAGGAAGGCAAATTGGCTGCTCCAAAACTCTGCTAACCAGAACATTCCCTGCTTAACTGGGTATCGCTGAGCATCCCCTCTACTTAGATCTTTCCAGCATGCATTAACAACCCCCGCCTGCTCCCACCCTACCCGTCCAGCTGAAGTTTCTTTTGTGGAACTGATGTTCCAGAGCCTGAGCCTTGGCACGGCTGACTCGGGGTGCCCTTCCCCATGGCTTCAGACCCTGGAAAGTTAGCCGCAACCAACCAGAGGGCTGCTTGAGGTAGTGAGCGTCCAGTCCCTGGAGGTCTCCAAGCAGAACCGGCAACATCGTTGGCCAGGGATGGAGCAGTGTGAGACAGGTTCTAGGTGTAAAGATGAACCTGATCCTTGGCAGGTGGAGCATGGTTGGGAGCCAGTAGCAGCGACCTCACCTGGGAGCTTGTTAGATATGCAGAGTCTCAGGCCCTGACCTGACTTGAATCAGAATCTGCATTTTAACGAGTCCCCTCCAAGCGCTCACCTGCGCTCGAACATTTGTGAAACGTGTCACTAAGTGATCCTGAGAATTTCTAAGATTTCATTAAAAACCAGGCTAGACTCTAGCCCTGAGACTCCTTTTACTTGGTCTCTGGGGCATTTTTTTGTTTCTTGTTTTGAGCTAATATTTAGAAGTGTTAGGGCTTCACTCTTCTGTTCTCATGGTCCCTGCCCCTCCCCGAGGCTCCAGGACCCCAAGATTTTCTTTCTTTCTTTCTTTTCTTAAAGACTGTATTTATTTATTCATGAGAAACCCAGAGAGTGGCAGAGACAGGCAGAGGGAGAAGCAGGCTCCCTGCGGGGGAGCCCGATGCGGGACTGATCCCAGGACCCTGGGGTCATGCCCTGGGCCAAAGGCCCTGAGCTCAACCACTGAGCTCCCCAGGTGCCCCAGGCCCCAAGATTTTCTAAACGTCAGTCCTTCTGTCTGGTGCCTGTGGGCATCTTAGCTCAGGACTCCCCAGCGGCATAGCTGCGGTCGGTCGGGCTCCTGGTGATGCTCCTGCCTGGCTGTGAGATCCTCCAGCTCCGTAGCACCTCCCCCCTTCCTCCCTAAAGGGGGGAGGTGTAGAAGAACTCTAAAACCCCAGCACTTGTAGGTTCTGGTTACTTGAGGTGGTGCTGCTAGAGTGAGTAATTTAGCTCAATTCAAAAAACATTTTTAACCAAGTCTGGAGATGATGAGGTCAAGGCTTTTTAAAAAAAACCCTGATGCACATGCAGGTGCGCATGCGTGTTTGTTTGTTTTTTAATTATGTACGTTCTTAAATATCTCCCTTCAGATTTTCTCTGTACTTTGGTCCCAGGGATGGGGGACAGACTGCCTCCCTGGCGCTGGACCTGACAATGTGGCTGTAGCCCTCGCTCCCCTGTCTCTTCCCCGGCCCCCCTGCCGCCCCCCATCAGCCCTCCCAGTATCCCCCACTCCCACCCTTTCTGTCTCCTTCCATCCCACCTGTGAGGATGGCCTGTGATTCAGGGAACCTCAGGGCAGAGTTGACCCGGGGATTACCGGATTATGTGTGAGAGGACTAGTGTGGGCAGGCTGGGGCAGGACAGTTGTCAGAGGAGGAGGAGCTGGGGCCCAAACCTGGTTGGGGCCAGGTTAACATGGAGGCAAGGCAGCAGGGCTGAGCAGGTCCCTTCCTACCTTCAACCCTGCCTTGTCCGGAGACCTCAGTCTCAGCTGAGCAGAGATTGCTCCCTTCCCTGCCCCGTCTCCCCTCTCTAGGCCCATACTTCCTCCCTGAGGTCCCTGAAGCTCTCTGCCATTGCCCTGGAACCTTCCTTCCTGGGCCCAGTCAGGGTCCTAGACCCTGCTACCCGCTCCCCTCCAGTCCTCTTCACCTGCTAGCCCCGGGCACCCCCCAGCCCCTAGAGCACCTGCTTGGTCATCAGGCACTCCCTACCTTCAGATGTGTTTACACTACCTCTGCCGGCTGTCCACCCCCAGGACCCACATTGGGGGCTGTCCCCGCCTGTGTGGCGGCTCTGTAGCCAGGACCAGTGATGGCCAAAGCAGGGCCCTCCTGCAGCTGCTGCTTTGATCCTGTAGCTGGGACTCCCCGTCATGTCCCGGGGCTCACTTGGCATCTTTTTTCTGCTGCTCCTCGGGGTCTGGGCCCTGCTCCCCATTCTCACCTGCAGTGGACCCCGGGGACCCCCCTCTGGGGGATCCGTTTCGCTGCCTTGTGGGGCTGTTGTTCACTGGGATCTTCTGGACTGTGTGCTGTGGACGCCAAGCCATGTGCCATGGTGTTGGGTCCTGGGAGGGTGGGGGCTGAAATAAAGGTGTACTTTCTTCCATTTCATCATGGGCGATCCTTTCAGCCCGGGGTGTCCAAACACCCCCTTACCTGCAGCGTTCAAACCTGGCATTTCCTAGCAGGGCTTCAGATAGGGGTAAGCCTTCAAGCTGGCAGAGGCAAGGGGAAGTGAGCTGAGGCCATCAGCCCCCCATCCCAGCAACTACTCTGCTCAGAGGGTCTGCTCTGAGGCTAAGCAGGGAAGCCTCAGGGCTGCAAATGTAGAAGCTAAGGACCGTGATCTCTGCACAGGACTTCACGACCCACATTCCACCTCTCACCCCTCAAGAGCCTGCCACTGGGGCATCAGAGCAGAAGAGACAATCCCAAAGCCACCAGGGAGTGACTGGCCCATTGGTCATCCATCGTCTCTGAGCTCCACTGTCTCTGCCCGTTTCTGACATGAAGACTCATGATGGGCATCACTTGCGGTGCCTTTGTGGCTTCCCCATGCCCCATCGCCAGTCCCCCTGGAACTGACCCCAGGCCTCCCCCTCCAATCATTGCATCCCTCTGCTTCCCTCTGCCAGCAGAATTGCTTCAAGGACAGGTAGATGATGTGGGTGGAGCAAGGAGGCTTGGTGCTCAGATGCTGCTGGAAGCTGGGTGAAGAAGTTGCCTGTTTTCTCTGGGGTTCCCAACAGGGCAGGCTGCAGAGACACAGGGCATCACTATCAGAGGGGCAGAGACCAGTCTCCCTGCCCCTGCTGGAGTCCCTGCACCCCGAGGGGCCTAAAGCCAGATGGGCCGTTTGGGCACCACGGGCTAGCCGTGGGCTAAAACCAGACCGGATTGGGTTTTGTTCTTGGCAGTCAAAAGTGTCCTGACGAACTCCTCAGAGGGCTTATGATGCAGTTGGGGTTGGACTGGTTTAACAGGAATGAAAAGCAGAAACGGCTGGCTTGGGAGGGAGGCAGGGAACGCAGGCCGAGCTGCTGGGAAGACACAGCCTCCAGGCCCTGACTCCACCAAGTGTCAGCCAGCGCCTCTCCCTGCCCTATGACTGGGCCAGAAAATTCCAGTTACGAGGACCTAACTCAGGGAAAGGGTAGGACCTGGGGGGAGCTGGACTCCTGTGCTGCCCCAGCGGCCAGACTCAGGTCCGACCTCAGAGACAAGGCCCGTGAGACTGGTGCTGAGCTCTGACTGGTGCTGAGTCTTACCTTGGCTCTGCGGCTGCAGACACCAGCTGGGGGTACCATGCCCACCCCACATGCCCCTGCAGAGGTGAGCTCAACACAAAGCTCATAACCGTGCTGGCTGTGGACACCCTTGGGAATTAGGTGACTAGGCTTTGACAGGCAGGTTTCGGTGGGGCAGGTGGCTCCCCGACTCCCTGAGTACAGAAGGAAGTAGAGAAATTGAGAGGGAGTACAATTGTGACATCTGGGATCCCTTGGTTTCCCCAGGGCAGGGCTTATTTCTCAGTCTGGAGACTCACCCTTCCAAACTAAAGACATTATGTCACCTCCACCAGGGACATCTCATCTCAGCACCCTTCCCTGAGCCTATGTCTTTGGCCCCGGACTCAGAAAAGGGGGTGATGTCCCTTGTAATGTAAGCGTTGTGCTCACACGGATGTTGATCCGGCCATTCAAAAACCATATCCCTGTGTTCTGTCTTTAATCCTCAGATGACCCATTTTACACACTTGAAAAGTAAGACTGTCAGCTGTGAAATGACTTGTCCAGGGCCACACACCTGACAAATCTTGAGATCAGCAAACCCGGGAGTTTAGACTCTGGCCCTTGAGCTGCCTGTCAAAGGTGCCGCAGAGATGTTTATCTTACAGGCAATCCTGCCTCGTGCCCTCTTGACTATTTTCTGCAAGAGCGCATTTTAAACTCTGAAATTGTTGTCTCTGTAAGAGGATTATTAAAGAGTTTTGACTTGGCGGGATATGGACACATTTCACGTTTCTCCAATCGGTACCCCCAAAAGGCTGGTCCAGTTGAGAACTCCACTCTCCTCCTTGCTTCAAACATCTCGGCTCCTCACCATGCCCATTGAGGGACCTGAGGGTGTGGGTAGGCTTGGGAGTACATGCCTGATCCTTCCCTGCTCTCCCAACTCTGGCTCCTTGGTCAGGAGGGAAGGGTCAGGGAGGTACACTTTGATCCTAGGACCCCTGCTCCCTCACTCTGCGAGTGGATACTACAGAGGAAGTCTCCTGTTGGGTAAACTTCCCTGGTCTCACCTTGGCTCTGCGGCTGCAGACACCAGCTGAGGGTACCGTGCCCACCCCACATGCCCCTGCAAAGGTGAGCTCAACACGAAGCCAAGAAAATGGAAACTTCATGGGCTCCCTCACCTGCATAAGCCCCTTCCAAGCACCTCCCCACCACCACCCAATTTTGTATTCTTTTTCCTAAAGAGGGCCTTCAAATTTGGATCAGCTTGAGGTCTCCACACCATTTGGATCTGTCCTGAATGTGGTCTCTTGGGGGTTGGGGACCACTTCCAGGCTTGGCTTCCCCTAAGCCTTCTTCACCCCCGAAGACCCCTCGGAAGGCAGCAGCCATGTTTTCCTTTAGTCCAACAGTGGTGGGCACCCCCACGATCTTGTCTTCACACAGTCTCCTTTCTGTTCTGCAGCCCCGCCTCCCCCAGCCAGCAGCGAGATGCCTACCTACCACTCCTGAAGGCCCCTCCAGTCTCCAAAAATGATTCTTCCCAAGAGCTGCCACCCTGGTGGTTGTTGGGAGGAAGGGCAACCCTCAGCCCAGATGCCATGTCCCACCAACTCCTCCCCACCCCCACCTCACCCCCCACCCCTGCCCCTGCTCCTGGCCTGGGAAGCAGGAGGGTTGAGGGAACCAGTTGTTCAGACTCTCAGATAGCCCTTGGGATGGGGATGCAGGGGAGGGGAGGCGAGCCAACAGTTGACCTCTCTACTTAGTACTTCATGGTTTCAATTGTGGACACTAGTTCCATGGCCACAGGAAAAGCTCGCTGGACATCCTCTTACGGCCAAATGAATATGTACTTCATGAATAGGTTACACCAGCAGCTACAGGGCTTATTGCCAAACACCACTTCCTAGAGCCAGACAAAATTAACTTCTGTTACACACCACAAAATTCTCATGATTTTTCCACTGTGACAAAATTGGTGGTCCACTTGATTGCATGGTGCTCCCGACTGCTAGGTCAACAAAGGGCTCTTCTTTCTACTCTCCCTCATCATCCAAACCACCAAGCCAAGCAAGGACATGTTCATAACCACCTAACTCAGGGCCCTGCCCCACCTCTAACCTCCAGTGGCACATGGCACATCAGCTCTGCAGTCTTGACTCCCTCCCCCTGCCACCCCCAATCCCAAGCCATGTGCCTCCTTCACAACTTCCTCTTAACTTCTATCAACATATTGTCTGAGTTGGGATCACATGGGTTCTCTTCCATGTCATTGGCAGGTCCTCTGCCTCAGCCCCTGAACTCTCCTCCTCTAGAGCTTAGCCTTAATGCCAGGGAGGGACACCCAGAACTCTTGCCCCAGTCTTCACCAGGGCAGCTGGTGGCTCCTGTTGAAACAAGGCCTGAGGAATTGTGTAGCGCCCATAAGGCCTGCAGCAAAAGGCTCCTGACCAACTTTGGCAGGCCCTGAAAGGGGAAGAAGAGAGACCCAGTACTGAGCACTTCACTCTCAACGTGGGCTCCAAGTCATGGAAGCCTCTCTGGCCCTTGGAGAAGAGACCCCAACCTGGTCTCCATCTTGGTGGCTTCCTGGGCCCTGGTGCCCAAATACAGGGCAATGGCCATATACACTGAAGTGGTTGGACTGGATGATCATGAAACATCTCAAGACCAGAGCCGGTCCCAGAAACTGGTCCTTCCAGGAGTCAAATGCCTTCCAGAAAAAGACCAGAGGACACACCCCATGATAACATGGCTGTATAAGACATTCAAGAACTGTAGAAAGGAAGAAGCATCGGTAGATGTGTTGGGTTTCTTTTTTTGAAGAAGGGAGAAATTTTTGCCTGTTAACAGCTGATGGGTGGCAGTGAGTGGAGAGGGACTCACTGGAGGGGGGTGACCAGGAGGAGCCAGGCTCCTGTGTCTGTCAGGGGAGATCCAAGCCTAGGAGGAGGGATTCCCTTGGGTGGGAGGAGAGGAAGCCCTTGTAAGAGAATTAGAGCAAGACAGGATGGGCCTTGGGAGCAGGTACATTTGGGGATTTCTGGAAATCTCCACTGGAGCTTTCTGTTTTCTCAATAAAATAGGGAATGAGGTCATCTTTGGGGCATGTGGAAAAGAAGGAAGGAGGACTGTTTTCTTGGGTGCTTCCTATATGCCAGAAACTCTACTAAGCACTTTACTCATGAAAGTATCAACTCCTTATGAGTATCAGGTTCAGTATCAACAACCTTATGAGGTAGATCCTATTTTAACTCCATTTTACAAACACTAACTTTAAGGCTCTGAAAGGTGATATGACCTGCCTAAACTCACCTGTTGTTGTTGTTGGTTTTTTATTATTTATTTATTTATTTATTTATTTATTTATTTATTTATTTGAGAGAGAATGAGAGAGCAGGGGCAGGGGCAGGGCAGAGGGAGAAAGAGACTCTCCAAAGAACAGGGAGCCCAAAGATGGGGCTTAATCCCAGGACCCTGAGATCATGACCTAAGCGCAAGGCAGACACTTAAATGACTGAGTCACCCAAGTTGCCTGGTTATTAAATAATAGGATTGTAATTTTCCCAAGGCCCTAAATTCTATGCTGTTAATAAGGAGGCAAACACCAATGGGACCAAGTCCCTGAGGAAATGGGGAAACTGATTTAGAGAGCAGTGGCCCAGCCTCTTCCTCCAAGTAGGAGTAAGAGAGATGCAGTCTGCAAGTGTTCACTGGGCAGAAGAATCTGCCAACGATTTTCTCTTCCTATGTCCTCAGTGTGGTCAGGGATGAAGATAGCCATGCATCTGCTAGCCGCAAGAGGATGGGAGCTAAGGAGTCAGGTGAAGATTTGAGGTGACTCTGGTGAGTGTGGGGCTCAAAGAGAAAGCTCAAGAGGAAGGAGGTCTCTAAGAATCCCAGATTCTCTAGGGCTCTAGCCCCTCAGAGTCCTTGAGTGTGGAGACCCCAAGGAAAGAGCTCCTCTCTGGTGTTCTCAAGGTGCTTTCTGGCATGCTGGGTCCCAAATAGCACGTGGACAGGAGAGGTCATTACAGGATTAGGGGAGGGGAAGCAGGTGCTCAAAGGAGGTAGGGTTGGGCCAGAGGCCTGGGACCTACAGGCAGTGCTGGGGGCCAGGCCATGGTTGGGGCTAGGGCCACTTCCTCCCCACACTAGCCAAAACAGACTGGGATTTCTGATGACTTGGATTAATGAGTTTGGAAAATGCATAAAAGGAACCACCAAACAGTTTAGGGCACCAGCCCTTCACCCAGGGTTGGGAGTCCTCCCAGGTGCGGAGGCTCCAAGATGCAAGGCTGTGCTTTGCTCTCCTGTGTCTTGGCAGTCCCAACCCGGGGGCCAGGAAGGGGGACGGAGCTCAACCAGGGCTTCTGGTACAAGGAGGGCTGGCAGGAGGGCCGCGGGGGATGGGGAAACAGTGGCTCTCCTCCCACCTCCATCACTCTCAGCCTCTTCCACAACTTGCACACCAGCAGTGGTGGTCGTCAGCACCCTCTGACGCCAGGGAGGGGCTGAAAGTAGAACCGGAGGGAGGGAAGTCTTTTCTCCAGGTTGTGTCAGCACCTCGTTTAGACACCGCAGTTGCGTGCCCACCAAGCACACACCCAAGGCCACCCCAGTGAAAGGGCTGCGACCGCAAAACCGGCGAAAGGACAGCCCTGGATCAGCCACCCGTGTGGGGAGTGGCCTTCCTTGTCCAGCCTCAGCTGATTGGATAAGGCGTCACCACCTGACTCAATCCCAGCCTCGCCATTGGTTGAAGTGTGACCAATGATGTGCCCTGGTGCAAAAAAGACGCGTTGAGCCAATTGGAGTCTCAGTCTTGGAAACCGGAAGAGGGAAGGTGGAGAGAAGTGAGGAGTGATTGGCTTCGCTCGAGCGGAAGGCTCAAGTTAGGAGGGGTGGGGGTTAGAATCAGGTCAATACGGGTCGCGGTAATAAAAAGGTAAGGGGCAGAAAAAGAGAAGAGAGGAATGAGGAGTGGAGCCACTGTGAGGAACAGAGACACCTGTGCCTTGAGGGAGGAGGTCGAGACCCCAGAATTGGCCCGGATTCGGGGGCTCAGGGTCCCGAAGCTCCACTGGCCTCTGCTGGGCCTGGACAACCCCCCACCCCACCCCCGCCGTGAGCAGGGGTCCCTCTCCTCAACTCCGCTGTCTGCAGCAGCCTGCACGGGCCTCTGCTCTCTCCCCAGAGAACCTACCTGCCACAGCCAGTCTCCCACAGGCAGCATGGATAATCGAGGATAGATCATCACCAGTCAACACCCGTTTTCCATCATTCCGTCACCGTGTTATGATATCATGACAGTCTGGTCGGGACTGGGAGAGAGAAAAATGATGTTGTTTGCACTTCTCCCACTGAAAGGTGGAGATTCCATCTCCTCCCCCTGGAAGCTACCCTGGCCCTAGGGAATGTCGGAAGGGGCATCTAAGGACTTCTAAGGCAAAAGACACCTGGGTGGCTTAGTGGTTGAGTGTCTGCCTTTGGTTCAGGGCATGATCCCCGGATCCTGGGATCGAGTCACACTTTGGGCTCCCTGCCCAGCCCCTGCATCTCCCTCTGCCTGTGTCTCTAATGAAGAAATATATAAAATCCTTTATTTAAAAAAAGGATTATCATAAGAAGCTTCTCACCTCCTGTCTGAGCCTCCTGGACTCTTTGTGACCTTGAGCCTTGTTGTTAAGAAGTCACCGTGCTGAAGAGGCCATGTGCACCTGTACCTGTTGACTGTCCCAGCTGAGTGGAGCCTTGGAGCCATCCACTTCAAGCTGTCAGACACAGGAATGAACTTCTCTTTAGCCTGTATTCCAACCCATTTGCCCTGAAGAGGACCCAGTATCCTTGCTGGTGCCATAGGAAACAGAAGAACCACCCAGCAGAGCCCTATCCAAGTTTCTGTTATGCAAAATCATGGGGCACCAAATGATTGCTGTCAGCCACTAAGTTTAGGGTACTTAATCATGCAGTCATGAACAACCAGAGCACACCTCTCCACTTAGGAAGTCCTCTAAACCTTTGCCAAGAGCTTTGAAAGACCTCAGGTCAGCAACTCACTGACAGGTAGTTTCTGAGAGGGACTCTGCCCAGAAAAGGCTGAATAGACAGATGGTGTTTTTGCCTCCTTTTTTGAGTAGCTACATCTGATTTTCCTTTGGAGATCCACTCATCTCTACCCTCAGATCATGTGGTTTGTGTGGAGCTAACTCCTGCCCCTGCCTTGGACTCTGTGACCAAGGGGGGTTCAGTGAGGGTCAGCCCCAGGATCTTTGTTAGAGGTAGTAACAGGGAGACACTGCACTGGTTTTTGTGCTGCGGTCGCTAAGCTGACAGGATAGAAGCCCACAGCTGCTGCAAACCATCTCTGCCACCACTTGGGAAGAGTTTACCTGAGAATACAGTCAGCACGGTTCCACACAGAAGAAAGCAGAACTGAAACAGTGAGGGAGAACAATTTCTGACACATGTTTTGGGCACTAGGATCCATCCAAGCCTGAAACCAGTTACTGCTGAACTTTCCAGGTACACAAGTTGGTATATTCCCATATTTTATCAAGCTAGTTTGAATTTAGAATATCCTATTCATTCAGCTCTGCTAATTAAAATTGTACCAATTTTTCATGACAAGTTTAAAACTCACCTCCTACAAGGAGACCTCATTGAATGATACAGGGAATATTTATTGCCTGGGATTTTCTGTTGGCCAGAAATCACTTCCTCACATACTTCTGAAAAAATATACAGTATCCCCACAGCTCATTATCACCACCAACGTGGCTGGACACACACCCAGCCTGGCATCTTGTCTGACTCTTTCTTTTTGGACAGAGGAACTTGGGCCAAGGTGGATCCTTGTCCCAAACTGGGTCACTGAGAACCCTTTACAGGGGAACTTGAAATTTGAACCAAGATGCTCTAAACCCATCTGCTGTCTTAGACTTAGAATATGTAAACATTGGAAATACAAATCAAAACCACAATGAGATACCACCTCACACCAGTGGGAATGGTGAAAATTAACAAGACAGGAAACTACAAATGTTGGAGAGGATGTGGAGAAAGGGAAACCCTCTTGCACTGTTGGTGGGAATGTGAACTGGTACAGCTGCTCTGGAAAACTGTGTGGAGGCTCCTCAAAGAGTTAAAACTAGAGCCACCCTACGACCCAGCAATTTCACTGCTGGGGATTTACCCCAAAGATACAGATACAGTGAAATGGCAGGACACTTGCACCGCAATGTTTATAGCAGCAATGTCCACAATAGTCAAACTGTGGAACGAGCCTTGGTGTCCATTGAAAGATGTGAAGATAAAGAAGATGTGGTCTATATACACAATGGAATATTCCTCAGCCATTAAGAAATGACAAATACCCATCATTTGCTTTAATGTGGATAGAACTGGAGGGTATTATGCTGAGTGAAATAAGTCAATCGGAGAAGGACAAACATTATATGGTCTCATTCATTTGGGGAATACAAAAAATAGTGAAAGGGATTAAAGGGGAAAGGAGAGAAAACGAGTGGGAAATATCAGAGAGGGAGACAGAACACGAGAGACTCCTAACTCTGGGAAATGAACAAGGCGTAGTGGAAAGGGAGGTGGGGGGGGATGGGGTGACTAGGTGACAGGCACTGAGTGGGGCACTTGACGGGATGAGCACTGGGTGTTGTACGTATGTTGGCAAATCGAACTCCAATAACAAAATATACAAAAAAAAAAAGAATATGTGAACATGAATGGTGTGGCAGCCATCTCTACCATGTGGACTGGAAACAGAAAGAACTGGTCAAGGGAGAAAAGAGATGGAGACAGGGAATTCCCTGAGTTTGTATAATGCTCCAGTCTCTGCCTCTAGGCTGTCCCCAAGGCTTACCTGTATCTCCAGCTTTGTGTCCTTATAATAATTTCTCCTTTTCACTCAAGTTCTCTCTCATGGGTATCTGTTACTTACAGTCTCCCTGATCTCTGGAGTGGTTCGATCCCATCTCCCTTCTCTTCTGAATCCATATTGCCCTGGACCACACCCTACCTTGAGGATGACAATAGGTTTCATCATAAATGCCAACTCCAATCAGATGGTTGTGCTTGTCTTGAATGCTGCAACGACAAAGATTCTCAGGTTACTTTTGGGCTCAAGAAGAAAAATACATGGGTTGATTGGCAAGGTCTGCAGTGGGCATGAAATGGGAAGGGGCTGAGTGTCCACCATGTTTGTTCTCTAACCTTGTCACACATCCTTCCCCTTCCATACAATATCCAACTCAGTGCCTCACCTGGTCTAGACTCATATTTACTTGTTGAATGGATACATGGCAAGAATGAGTGTTTAAGAGACCCATTCAGGGAGAGTGACAGGAAGTGGACAATGTGAGGATGAATCGTATAGAAGAGACTGAGGTATGTGGTGCTCTCAATTTAGGAATCAAATACATGGGTGTGGTGGCAGGTGGGTTGGAGCATCTTCTCACCTCCATCTATATCTTGCTCATCCTACAAAATGCAGGTGAGCATTCTTTTTTAAAAAAGACTTTATTTATTCATGAGGGAGAGAGAGAGGCAGAGACATAGGCAGAGTGAGAAGCAGGCTCTCCTATGAAGAGTCTGATGCAAGACTTGATCCCTAGGATCATGACCTGAGCCAAAGGCAGACGCTCAACCACTGAGCCACCCAGGCACCCTGCAGTATGAACATTCTTACCTGAAGGAAGCTTTCTCTGATATGCCCCATTTTCATGTCTGACATGGACCTTTGTACTAGTCAGGATTCTTCTGGTTGAAAGGGTTCAAGAGTTCATGAGTATTACATCTCACTACAGGCATGGCTGTATCCGGGAGCTCACATGAGGTGTTTATATATAATCCTCAGGTATAATTTCCTCTGTTGTCTTCATTCTCAGATGGGCCCTCCCAAAATGGTTACAGAAATGGTCAGCAGCAGCTTTAAGACTTAGAAGTATCTTGTTAACTTCACAAGTCTAGGAAATGAAAGTGCTTTAAAAAACAAAAGCAAAAAATCCAGAGGTGCCTGGGTGGCACAGTCAGTTGGGCGGTTGACTCTTGGTTTCTGCTCAGGCCATGATCTCAGGGTCCTGGGATCAAGCCCCACATTGGGGGTGATCCTCACTCAGCGAGGAATCAGCTTAAGAGTCTTTCTTCCGTCCCAACTCCCGGGCTCTGTCCCTCCGGCGCGCGGCCTCTGCCAGAGAGAAGCAAAGACACATAGGCAGAGGGAGAAGAAGCAGGCTCCATGCAGGGAGCCCGACGTGGGATTCAATCCTGGGACCACGGGATCACACCCTGAGCCAAAGGCAGATGCTGAAACGGCTGAGCCTCCCAGGCGTCCCCCAAGAACCTTTTCTAGGGGAGACAGAATGAAAGGAAAGAAAGAAGTGAAAATGAAGAGGCCAGTGCTGATGTTCTGGATTGTTCTTAGTTTTTGGTGGACTTTGAAATTCCTTTGAGTTTTAGGATGATGTTTTCTACTTCTGCAAGAAACATCATTGGTATTTTAATAGGGTTTGCACTGAACCTGAAGATAGCTTTGGGTACTGCTGACATCTTACCATGAAATACCCGAATCCGGAGGAGGGGCAAGATGGCGGAAGAGCAGGGTCCCCAAATTGCCTGTCCCCACCAAATTACCTAGATAACCTTCAAACAATCCTGAAAATTTACGAATTCGGCCTGAGATGTAAAGAGACCAGCTGGAATGCTACAGTGAGAAGAGTCCGCGCTTCTATCAAGGTAGGAAGACGGGGAAAAAGAAATAAAGGAACAAAAGGCCTCCGAGGGGGAGGGGCCCCGCGAGGAGCCGGGCTGAGGCCAGGGCAAGTGTCCCCAGGACAGGAGAGCCCCATCCCGGAGGAGCAGGAGCTGCACCAACCTTCCCGGTCGGGAAGGGGCCCGCAGGGAGTTAGAGCAGGACCCAGGAGGGCGGGGATGCCCTCGGGCTCCCGGGGACACTAACAGACACCTGCGAGCACAGGAGAGTGCTCGGAGCTCCCTAAGGGCTGCAGCGCGCACGGCGGACCGACCGGAGCAGCTCGGAGGGGCTCCGGAGCAGCTCGGAGCAGCTCGGAGGGGCTCGGGAGCGGCTCCAGGGAGGGAGCTGCAGGGCGGGAGCGTGAATCCAACAGCGCAGGCCCCGGAGCACAGGGCGCCGGGACACAGCCCAGGATCCGGCCTCCCCCGGGACAGGCAGAGGCCGGGAGGGCCTAGGACAGCAAGGACGCTCCTGCCCCGAGCTGAGCAGATCAGCGGCCCCGCCCCGGAGCCTCCAGGCCCTGCGAACAGAGAACCGAGAGCCCGAGCCCCGAGAGCCCGAGCCCCGTAGTTCCTGCGGAGGCTAAATCCAGGCTTCCAGAGTTGCCATAGCAACTGCTGCTGTTCCTCCTGGGGCCCCACGGGGTAAACAACCCCCGCTGAGCCCGGCAGCAGGCAGGGGCAGAGCAGCTCCCCCAAGTGCTAACACCTGAAAATCAGCACAGCAGGCCCCTCCCCCAGAAGACCAGCTGGACGGACCAGTGATACTGCCCCGTGTTCCAATACAACTTGTTTTTGGCCACTCTGCACTGAGCAAAATGACTAGAAGGAAAACCTCACCTCAAAAGAAAGAATCAGAAACAGCCCTCTCTCCCACAGAGTTACAAAATCTGGATTACACTTCAATGTCAGAAAGCCAATTCAGAAGCACTATTCTACAGCTACTGGTGGCTCTAGAAAAAAGCATTAAGGACTCACGAGACTTCATGACTGCAGAATTTAGATCCAATCAGGCAGAAATTAAAAATCAATTGAATGAGATGCAATCCAAACTAGAAGTCCTAACGACGAGGGTTAACGAGGTGGAAGTACGAGTGAGTGACATAGAAGACAAGTTAATGGCAAAGAGGGAAACTGAGGAAAAAAGAGACAATCAATTAAGGGACCATGAAGACAGATTAAGGCAAATAAATGACAGTCTAAGGAAGAAAAACCTACGTTTAATTGGGGTTCCCGAAGGCGCCGAAAGGGCCAGAGGGCCAGAATATGTATTTGAACAAATCCTAGCTGAAAACTTTCCCAATCTGGGAAGGGAAACAGGCATTCAGATCCAGGAAATAGAGAGATCCCCCCCTAAAATCAATAAAAACCGTTCAACACCTCGACATTTAATAGTGAAGCTTGCAAATTCCAAAGATAAAGAGAAGATCCTTAAAGCAGCAAGAGACAAGAAGTCCCTGACTTTCATGGGGAGGAATATTAGGGTAACAGCAGACCTCTCCACAGAGACCTGGCAGGCCAGAAAGGGCTGGCAGGATATATTCAGGATCCTAAATGAGAAGAACATGCAACCAAGAATACTTTATCCAGCAAGGCTCTCATTCAAAATGGAAGGAGAGATAAAGAGCTTCCAAGACAGGCAGGAACTGAAAGAATATGTGACCTCCAAACCAGCTCTGCAAGAAATTTTAAGGGGGACTCTTAAAACTCTCCTTAAAGAAGAAGTTCAGTGGAACAATCCACAAAAACAAGGACTAAATAGATATCATGATGACACTAAACTCATATCTGTCAATAGTAACTCTGAACGTGAATGGGCTTAATGACCCCATCAAAAGGCGCAGGGTTTCAGACTGGATAAAAAAGCAGGACCCATCTATTTGCTGTCTACAAGAGACTCATTTTAGACAGAAGGACACCTACAACCTGAAAATAAAAGGTTGGAGAACCATTTACCATTCAAATGGTTCTCAAAATATACCCTAAAAACTATAGAACACTTCTGAAAGAAATTGAGGAAGACACAAAGAGATGGAAAAATATTCCATGCTCATGGATTGGCAGAATTAATATTGTGAAAATGTCAATGTTACCCAGGGCAATTTACACGTATAATGCAATCCCTATCAAAATACCATGGACTTTCTTCAGAGACTTAGAACAAATTATTTTAAGATTTGTGTGGAATCAGAAAAGACCCCAAACAGCCAGGGGAATTTTAAAAAAGAAAACCATATCTGGGGGCATCACAATGCCAGATTTCAGGTTGTACTACAAAGCTGTGGTCATCAAGACAGTGTGGTACTGGCACAAAAACAGACACATAGATCAATGGAACAGAACAGAGAACCCAGAAGTGGACCCTGAACTTTATGGTCAACTAATATACGATAAAGGAGGAAAGACGATCCACTGGAAGAAAGACACTCTCTTCAATAAATGGTGCTGGGAAAATTGGACATCCACATGCAGAAGAATGAAACTGGACCACTCTCTTGCACCATACACAAAGATAAACTCAAAATAGATGAAAGATCTAAATGTGAGACAAGATTCCATCAAAATCCCAGAGGAGAACTCAGGCAACACCCTTTTTGAACTTGGCCACAGTAACCGGAGAAGGACAAACAGTGTATGTTCTCATTCATTTGGGGAATATGAATAATAGTGAAAGGGAATATAAGGGAAGGGAGAAGAAATGTGTGAGAAATATCAGAAAGGGAGACAGAACATAAAGACTTCTAACTCTGGGAAATGAACTAGGGGTGGTGGAAGGGGAGTAGGGCGGCGGGTGGGGGTGAATGGGTGACGGGCACGGAGGGGGACACTTGACGGGATGAGCACTGGGTGTTATTCTGTATGTTGGTAAATTGAACACCAATAAAAATTAATTTATAAAAAAAAAAAAGAAAAAAGAAAAAAAAAAAAAACAAGAGTCTTTCTTCCTCTCACTCAGCCCCCCCCCCCACTGCATGCACACACGCTGTCTCTTTAAAATAAATAAATAAAATCTTTTTAAAAAAAAAAGGACAATTTCAAAGACAGAAAATCCTAGGACTGATTCTTACTGGCCTAGACAAAACCACCTATTCAACCCTGAATCAATTCCCAAACTCTGCCCCAAACTGTTTGAGTAGAACTTGATCATGTGCCTGCCCTTGGAGCCAGAGGGTGAAGTCAGATCCACTGTATCCATTTGGAACTGAGAATGGGAAGGGGCTCTTCTCTACAGGGCAAGGGGCTTGTCTCCAGAAAAAAAGGGTACAGGTGCTGCCATCCACAAACTGTCCTTTATGCTCCCCGTGGGCCCTACAGTTTTCCCACCAAATCAAGAGTGACTGGAGAACAAGGACTTGTTCTGCTTATCTTTTCACTCCTGGCTCCAGTGCAGGGCCTAACACACAGAAGTTTGCAGACCCCTCCCAGCTAAAGACTTTGCCCATATCTCAGCAACAAAGTAAAATAACCAGAAAAGAGCTCCCTCATCATCCTCTTCCCAGACAACAGACCATCCTGCAACTGCATCCAACTAACCCCCATCTACAACAATAGAAGGTGTATCTCTCTGTTACGTTTTGCTGCCTAATCTTTCTCTTCCTCCTATTACCAACCCTTCACCTTTCCCTAGTGAAACCACCCATTCTCACATTCAGCTGTGTTCATTTGCATGTAGTTGTGTATAGTTGAGTGGGACTCACCTTGGGATACTCCTTTGGTTGACTTTTGGGTTCCATCCTCTTGGCCACATTGGTTGGTTTGGGGATCCTAGTGTAACCCATTTAGAGCAATGAAAAAGGATGAGGTGAAAAGACATTCAACAAATTTTTGGAAAAGGAAAAAGTCAGCCCTCTTTCATAGGTGCTACCTAAAGAAAAGTGCCTCTGTTCTCTTAGTTGGTGTGGTGTGAGGATGCAAGGTTTGGAACTGCCCCTGTCACCACCACACCATAGGGAACCAATGCTGCAGAAGGCAGAGAGGAGAGATGGAAAGGCAAGAAGTCTTAGTCTTATTTGGCGCGGCCATATGACAACCCCAAGGTGGAGGATGCACAAAACTGTCACCCTTGCCATGCCACAGTTCAGCACTGGGGCTAGCTACCTTCCTACCCTGAACCAAATCTGGGTTCTAGGAGAAAGGTAGACAGGAGAGTAGATGTTGGATGCGTAATTCATTGCGTCTGTTAAACACTTTACTTCTGGATACTTCAGTTCCGATCATCACCTCTATTGCTAAAGTCGATTTGAGTTGGGATTGTCTACTGCTCCAACCTGTAATGGTCCTGCTGGTTGCAACCATGAGAGGCCAGTGTCCCCATCTGGGCTCTGGGCCCTACTCTTTCACCTTCTCAGGATTTTACTTCTGAGATTAGCCCTTCCTTTGCATCAGTTTCTCTCCTCATTCTCAACAACTTAAACATGCTTTAGGGCAATCCTGGGATGAGTCCCGCATCGTGCTCCCCACAGGGAGCCTGCTTCTCCCTCTGCCTGTGTCTCTGCCTCTCTTTCTGTGTCTCTCATGAATAAATACATAAACATCTTAAAAAATTAAAAAAAATTAAAAAATCACCTGGGAATCTTTAAAAAAACAAAAACAAAACCGTGGGTCTAACACCCAGGCCCCAGAGAGAGACCCGAGCATTGCTTTTTTGAGTGCCCCTGGTAGTTCTAATGTGAAGCCGGGATTGAGAATCACTGTAAGAAGAATTGCTCATCTTGCAAGAATCTCTCCTTCGGTCTTATATGCCTTCTTATTGTCTCATGCCTCTGCTCACTTTCACAGCAAAACTTATTCAAAACTATTCTACCAGGCAGCCCCAGTGGCTCAGTGGTTTAGCGCTGCCTTTGGCCCAGGGTGTGACCCTGGAGACCGAGGATCAAGTCCCACGTCAAGCTCCCTGCAAGGAGCCTGCTTCTCCCTCTGCCTGTGTCTCTGCCTCTCTCTCTCTCTGTCTCTCATGAATAAATAAATAAAATCTTAAAAAAAAATAAAACTATTCTACCCTCGTTCATTCTTTCTTTCTTATTTTTTTAAAAAGATTTTATTTATTTATTCATGAGAGACAGAGAGAGAGAGAGAGAGAGAGAGAGAGAGAGAAGCACAGACACAGGCAGAGGGAGAAGCAGGCTCCAAGCAGGGAGCCTGATATGGGACTCCATCCTGGGTCTCCAGGATCAGGCCCTGGGCTGAAGGTGGCGCTAAACCGCTGAGCCACCTGGGCTGCGCCCTTTATTTATTTTTAAACAAAACAGAAATTTATTTCTCACAGTTATGGAGGCTGGGTACCCTTGCTGTTTCTAATTGCCTTCATTCGGTTCACTTCTTTTTATCATTTTGCAAGTTTAAAGAAACCAGTAAGACAAATGCAGAAAAAGAAAATAAAGATGAATGCAGACCTTTTACAAGGGCCCACATTTTTTTTTTTTTAAGATTTCCTCTATTTATTCATGAGAGACATAGAGACAGAGGCAGAGACCCAGGCAGAGGGAGAAGCAGGCTCCCTGCGGGGAGTCAGATGCGGGACTCAATCCTGGGGCCCCAGGATCACACCCTGAGTCGAAGGCAGATGCTCAACCACGGAGTCCCACCTAGGTGCCCCCAGGCCCACCACTTTTTGTTGAGGCTCTACCCCCACAAAAGTCCCCACAATCCAGAGAACATAACTGTTGCCTCTTTCAAGATATAGCCTGCTTAGGCAGAAGCACACAGCAAACAACAAAAGGTAATAGAAGGGGGCCTAGGAATGAGACTGGTGGGGGGAATTAGAGATGAAGAAATGCAACAAGTTGATCTTCAAAGTTATTCTGGATAAAACCAGGTGCAACACAAACTTTGACTTTTACCTCCTACCCAAGGTCCATTAAAATGGCAACAAAGGGATTTATTTATTTATGTTTTTTAAGGGTCTTGTGGTAGGTGAACTGTATTCAAAGATTCCTTCCTTTTCTGTCAAGAGTCCATTTCCCCTCCCACATCACTCTGAGCCCCTCGGTGATTTGCTGTGACCAATGGAATGTGTGGGCCCCGATGCTGTGTCAGCTCCTGTCTCAAGGCTTCAAAGCCTAGGGAATTAGAGCTTTGGGTTTCTCAGGGACCAGGCAATCTGTAACAAAGCTAGGCAGGATTTACTGAATGGTGAGAGGCCACGCGACAGAGGGAAAGACCCATCCAGCCCCCCAGCCGCTGACATGTGAGCACAGGCAATTTGGAAGCCCTAGCTGCAGGGTATCTCCCAAGCAAATGGGAGAGAGACCCCGTCTGATGCTAGGTGGAGTCTTGCCCAAACTGTAAAATCATCAGGAAATAAACAATTCTTCATATTTTTAACTATGATTCTGGCTGGTTGGTGATACAATAGATGACCTACATAGATGGAGGCCTATCCCACAAATATCAAAAACAAATCCCAGCATTAATAACCTCGGGGAAATGAAACATTGCAACCATGAAACACAAACAGGGCACTATTAGAGAATTTATGCATGGAACAACAACAACAAAAAAAAAAAAAACAGCTCTTGAAATGAAAACTATGATAGAATTTTTTTTTAAAAAAAAAACGCAATCGATTGGAAGAGGAAGTTGAGGAAATTGACCAAGGGCAACCAGAAGGAAACTAGGGAAGAAAATAAAAGAAATTGGAGAACCAGTGCAGGAGATCCAACATCTAAATCATCAGAGTCCAAGAACAAAACATTAGATGACATGAAGAGAAGAAAGTAATCATGAAAGAATCCCGTGGTGAAGGACATGAGCTTCAAGATTGAGAAGTCCTAGTAAGAGGCCTGAACAAAGAGGAAATGATGGCCGTGCGTCATCATGAAGTTACAGAGCCCAAGAGACAAAGGGAAGATCCTCAAAGCTTCTGGAGGGAACATCAGGTCATATGAAAACACCAGAAATCCAAATGGCTTTAGGCTTCTTTATAGCAACACTGCTTCCGTGAGGCAATGCTCTCCAGATTCGGAACCAGAATCACTTCCAAGTTATCATGCAGGTGTGCGGGTGGATTATGGGCGTTTCCAGACATGCGAGGTCTTGAAAGCTTCTCGTCCCTCCCCTGTACCCTTTGTGAAGCAGCTAGCTAGTGAAGAGTGTGCTCCATGGAAATGAAATAAGCCGAGAAAGAGGAAAGCCTGGGGTACAGGAGACGGGTGCACTAGTGGGGACGGAATCCCTGGGGTGGGGGGGAACGATGCCAGAGCTCACATGACAGCTAAGTAGGGAGCCAGAGGGCACCGCACTGCTGGTGACAGCCTGGGAGTATCTGATGTGCCCGAGCGTGCTTGGGGATCCAGATGACAGGTAAAGTTAATACAAGCATCTAGACAACTAGACAAATAATAACAAGTAGATAATTATTACCTAGAGAAGAGAGAAAGGGTTTTGTAGGCAAGAAAAAAATAACCCTATAGTTCACTATAAACCCCCCCTATGAAAAGCATCCACCTAGTCAAATCACATGACTACTGAGTGCTGGTTTGCTGCAGTCCTACTGAACTTCTATCTGAAGGTGAGGTGACATAGGTTTGCAGGTGTCATAGGAGCTAGGAGCGAGGCCAGCAATCCTCTCTTCCTAAAGCTGAAAACAAATCAAAACAAAACAAAAACAATAAATAAGTGATACTTGCGAGCTGTTTGAGATGTGGCAATCAATACCAAGAATACAAACTAAAAGAGAGGAAAGCTATTGTCTTTGATGAGAGGAAAACAGCAGGGGTGGGGCAGAGAACCCCTGTTGTCAGTGAGAAACTTCCAGAACTGTTTGTCTCTCTCTCTTTTTTTAAGGTTTTATTTATTCATTCATGAGAGACACACAGGGAGAGAGGCAAGGCAGAGGGAGAAGCAGGCTCCATGCTGGGAGCCCGACGCGTGATTCGATCCTGGGTCTCCATCCTGGGTCTCCATCCTGGGTCTCCATCCTGGGTCTCCAGGATCATGTCCTGGGCTGAAGGCAGCGCTAAACCACTGAGCCACCAGGGCTGCTCCTGTTTGTTTCTTTGAATTGCGTGCATCTATAGCTTTGATGAAAATTTTAGAATTTGAAAGAAAGAAGAAAAAGAGATGGGAAAGAAGGAAGGAAGTGGAGGAGGGAGGCAGGGAGAGAAGGAGGATGAAGATAGGAAGGAGCCAAATCATTCAGGAATTCAAAGCAGGGGCACACATCATCTGATGGGTATTTTTAAGCTTCAAGTAAGTTCCTTTACCCATCAGGGCTCTGATTCCTTCCTCTGCATCTCAAATGGTCGGATGACAGCTCCCGGAAGACTCTGCCAGCTCATCCGGGGCTGTGGGCCAGAACAGAGGCAAATATTGAAATCCTCTGGGGCAGGAGGTCTGAAGAAGAATCACCTTATTATGTCTCTTGAAAATGTACGTTCCCCACGTTCAATCTCTGGAGACAGCCTCCCTGGTGTGAGGTAGGCAGGCTTGGGGAGGCATTTTTAACTAGCACCCGTGGTCCTGTTATCTATGTTGTGATGCAAATGGTCTACTTGGCACGCCTTGAACACAAGAGTGCTCTAGGCCAGAGCCTAGGAGGTGTGGGGTCACAGTGAATCACAAGTCATTTTTTTTTTTTTGTGTTGTTTTTTTTTTTTTATTTTATAAATTAATTTTTATTGGTGTTCAATTTACCAACATACAGAATAAGTCATTACACTAGGGAGAGACTGCCAATACCTTGTGAATGTCTTTCCCTAAAACAAGGAACAAACTACTGGCAAACAGAATCCACCTAGAGTTGAGTAACTCTGTTCTCACAGGACTTGTGTCTACTGGGACCCTCTCTATGGCAACTGAAACTGATTGTTTTTTCTTTTTTAAGATTTTACTTATTTGTTTGAGAGACACACACACAGAGCACAGCACAGGCTGGGGAGAAGGGGAGCAGGAAGGGCAGAGGGAGAAAAAGAAGCAGACTTCCCGCTGAGCAGGGAGCCCCAGGTGGGGCTCTATCCCAGGACCCTGAGATCATGACCTGGGTTGAAGGCAGATGCTTAACCCCCAGAGCCCCTCAGGCACTACTGAAGCTGATTTTCAATTTACAGTAGTGACACAAAGTCTCCTTTAAAATAGATTCATTTAGGGACACCTGGGTGGCTACGTGTCTCTCCCTCTCTGTTTCTCATGAATAAATAAATAAAATCTTTAAATAAAATAAAAAATTCATTTAAATGTATAAAAGGGAAAAGGAAGCCGAAAGTAACAAACAAAGGGAATCCAGTGAGGTATTATTTTAGGGTGGGAAAACAGTAAAGCATTCCTACTTTTCCTTAGCCTCACTGTGCACCCTGGCACATGCACATGTACAATATTGACTTATACCACAAGAGTGACCTACAAATAAAAAAAAATTTTAATATATTAGAGAAGTGTAGTTCTTGCATATAGTTTACATGATAAATGGGAAACCTGGCCTGACAAAGGATCATAATGCAAAATAGATAGTTTGGGTAAAGAACATTAATAGACGGGACGCCTGGGTGGCTCCGTGGTTGAGCATTTGCCTTTGGCTCAGGGCCTAATCCCAGGATCTGGGATCGAGTTTCACGTCGGGCTCCCCGCAGGGAGCCTGCTTCTCCCTCTGCCTGTGTGTGTGTGTGTGTGTGTGTGTGTGTGTGTCTCTCATGAATAAGTAGATAAATCTTAAAAAAAAAAAAAAAAAAGTCCCCAAACCTCAGGACCCCCGATCCTGCTCGACCCTGCACGCTGAGCATCCCTCCCTCCCAGCCCCGCCCCTCTCTGTCCCGGGGCCGCCCCGCGTTCGCTCGCGGGGCTCGGGGGCACTCGCAGCGGGTGACCGGGGCAGGGCGGGGCAGGGCGTGTCCCCGGCTGAGCCGCCAGCTTTAAAGCGGTCAGCAGCCGCAGGAGACAGCCAGACTTGGGCTGGAACTATGGCCGAGTTCAGCGTGACAGTGTCCACTGGGGAGGCCATCGGGGCCGGCACGTGGAACAAAATAGCCGTCAGCTTCGTGGGGACCCGGGGAGAGACGCCCCCCCTGCGCCTGGACCATCCGGGCAAGGAGTTCAGCGCGGGCGCTGTGAGTGCACCGCGGCGCGGGGTGGAGGCGGAGGAGGGAGCAGGGGCCGCCCCCTCCGACCCTAAATCTCTCCCCTCCAGGTGGAGGACTTCCAGGTGGCGTCCCCCCAGGACGTGGGCCCGCTGCTGCTGCTGCGCGTGCACAAGGCGCCCCAGCTGCTGTCCGCCCCGGTCGGGCCGGTGGCCCGGGACGCCTGGTTCTGCCGCTGGTTCCAGCTCACGCCGCCCCAGGGCGCCCCCTTGCGCTTCCCCTGCTACCAGTGGCTGGAGGGCGCGGGGAGCCTGGCGCTGCGCGCGGGGGCCGGTGAGCGGGTCGCGGGAGAGGAGAGGCCCGCGGGTGTGGCCCCCAGGGACCGGGAGGGGGCAGCCCTGTGTGGGAGCAGGGATGCTGGTAGGACCGGGGGCGAGGGGCGGAGCATCTGGGGCCGGAGGGGGCGGGGCGGGGGTCCCTGCCCCCCTGACCCTCTCCTGTGCTCTCACAGCCAAAGTCCCCTGGGCGGACGACCACCCCACCCTGCAGCAACAGCGCCAGGACGAGCTGAAGGCCAGGCAGGACTCGTACCAGTGAGGAGCGGGCCACTGGGGGCGGGGGGGGGGGCGCTGGCCTCCGAGGGATGTGGGCAGCCTGGCCTGGGCTGCCCTGGGAGACACCGACTCAAGTCCTGGCCAGTGGTCCTCTTCTAAGACAACAGCATCCGGGAGCTTGTTAGAAATGCAAATTCACTGACACCCTCAGGCCTACTGAATCACATCCTGAGGGTGGGGGCAGCAGAACGGCTTTAGCCTTCGGGAAGACTCTGCCAGAGTGTGAAAACCGGTGCTGGGAATGCCTGGGGCTTTTTCTTACATCAGCTCGTTTTATCCTCCTGGAAATCGGGCAGAACCAGAAATCCACCACGCCAAAGCCCAGGAAACTCACCCTCCAGGGCAGGTGGGAGGAGGGCTCTTCCTCTGCTCTAGGCTCAGCTCCTTAGAGGCTGCCATGGTGGTGCAGGGTGGCTGCAGGGGAGTTGGGGCTTGGGGGGAAGGCTCCTGAGAGGCAGGGGGCCAGGGACCACCTGTGCTCAAGTGCAGGTTTTCAAAAGGTTGTGGTCTGGTTCACTCAGCCGCTGCCTGAAGCCTTTAGCTCCAGGTCTCTGGGGGGGTCCAGTAGCTGCTGGCTCATTTGGTTCCTGATGATTCCACATGTGTTGTGAATTCTGTCCCCAAAGAAACCACTGCACCCAAACAGCCTGCCCTAGCCCCATATCTGCGAGAGAACAGATATGTCTGTAATGTGGCCTTTCTTCCTTTCCTATCAAAACGAAGACCTGGGGCGTCTGGGTAGCTCAGTCGGTTAAGCTTTGTCTGCCTTTGGCTCAGGTCATGATCCTGGGGATCATCAGGGCTTCTGCTTCTCTCTTTGCCCCTCACCCTGCTGGTTCTATCTCTGCCTCTCTCTCAAATAAATGGATAAGATCTTTAAAAAAAAAAAAAAAAAGACCCAAGGGTTCAGAGACCTAGAGCTAGACTAGGCCCTGCCGAAAGGAGGCATCATTTAACTTTTTAAATCCTTATTTCCTTCTGCAAAAGAAGCTAAGATTACCAATCTGATCTGTGTTAGGCCCACCCACTCCACACCTGCTAAATCAGAACCTGCATTTTCCCAGAATCTCTGGGTGAATGGGTTTGTACCTTCACATTTGAGAAGCCAGGTTGGGCCACCGCCTAGGACAAGGTACTGTAGCTGCAACTTGTTCTTTAAAGTTGAAAGTTCAAACCCAAAGGCAATGACTGAATGAATAAGAGAACTCACCAGGGGTGGGGAGCAGAGGGGCGGGGCTCAGTTTTGCTGGGACTTGATTTCTACCACCAAACCGAAAGTCTTCAGGCTGTATTGCTTGCTTGAGAAAGATGCCTTAGGCCTTGGGCAGAGCAAATTTCCAGGCTCCCCCAAGCTATGGAAGTCAAAGTGTCTCTCCGTGGGATGCTGCCGAAGGCTACTGAAGCCTTCTGAACTCCTTGCTTCAAGACAGCCTCCGTCTTTGAGATGCATCTGTGTAAGTCAGGGATCTTTGGTTGTAAGGAGAAAATAGATCCCCAATCAGACCGGAGGGGGGCTCTCAGAAGTACTGGAAGCATAGCCGGATCTCACAGGCCAGAAACCAAGCTGATTCTGTCTCTGGGGGCCTAGATGCTTCTCTCTCTTGCTTCATGTTTCTCTCTCTCTCCCTCTCTCTCTCTCTCTCTCTGTAGAACAGCTTTCTTTGGATCCCAGTCCGCATAGTGGAAAGTGGCCATCACTAACAAACCTTATGTTTACATGTGGTAGTCTAGAAATCCAGACTGAGACCCTCATTGGCTCAGCCCTATTTAAAAAAAAAAAAAATTCAACCAAGTACATTTGAAGATCAAGTTGGCTTTATTCAATGATTCACAAATTAGGCAGCATCCCATGAAGCAGAAAAGAAGGAGTTCTGAAGGGGTGCCTGGGTGGCTTAGTGGTTGAGCATCTGCCTTTGGCTCAGGGCGTGGTCTGGGGGTTCTGGGATCAAGTCCTGCATCGGGCTCCCTGCAGGGACCCCTGCAGGCTCCTCTGCCTTCTTCTCCCTCTGCCTCTTTCTGTGTGTCTCTCATGAGTAAATAAATAAAATATTTTTATTTTTTTTAATTTATTTATGATAGTCAGAGAGAGAGAGGCAGAGACACAGGCAGAGGGAGAAGCAGGCTCCATGCACCGGGAGCCTGACGTGGGACTCGATCCCGGGTCTCCAGGATCGCACCCTGGGCCAAAGGCAGGTGCCAAACCGCTGCGCCACCCAGGGATCCCAATAAAATATTTTTAAAAATAAAATAAGGACTTCTGAAGAGCCCTACAAAATAGTGGCCTTTTATAGGCAGATGGAGGCAGCAAAAGGAAGTTTCCAGCAAAAAGCAGAGAGTTTCAGGCAAGGTCACCTTCCTGTGGGGTAAGGTGGGGAATCTGTTAGATTACCTCACTGGTGATGACCCAATAATTCTAGATTGACTGATGTTAAGGGTCACATTCCTGGGAGAGGCTGAACTTGCAAATAGGTTAGATATTAAATCTTGGTTTGTGGATGTGGGCTTAGCACAAGTCCATTTTGGACTCGATGTCTCTTTTTCTCTTTTTTTTCTTTAATTTTATTTGTTTATTTGACAAAGAGAGAACACAAGCAGGGGGCACAGGAGAGGGGGAAGCAGGCTCCACGCTGAGCAGAGAGCCCAATGTGGGGACTCGATCCCAGAATCCTGGGATCATGACCTGAGCCAAAAGCAGATGCCTAACCAACTGAGCCACTCAGGCACCCCCTCGATGTCTCTTTTTCAACAGCCCCAATCTCTGATTCCCCAGAAGAGATTTTGATTGGCCTCGTTCTGGTTAGGTGCCCAGCCCTGGATCTGTCACCTATGCTCAGGAGAGAAGTCTCACTGTGGGAACGTGGCAGCTCCCCTCTCAGCTTTGTAGGTGCCTGGCAAAGGCAGAGCTCGAGAATACTCTTGCTTGCAGAAGGTGGCTGGCTGTGACGAGGGCCTCCCTCTGCCCTTGCCCTAGTCAGTGGGCTCCTGAGTCTTCTTGTTGACCACCTTCCTGCTCCTCTCTCCAGCTGGAAGACATACAGCCTGGGCTGGCCTCACTGCCTGGATGAGAAGTCTGTGAAAGATCTGGATCTCAACATCAAATACTCTGTAATGAAGAATTCCTGCTTCTACCTGAAAGTCAGCTCCGCGTAAGGATGCCCGCTCCCTCCCGACCCTGGGCCTCAGATGCCCTAGAACTCCTGCCTTCTGCCCTCTCGCACCATCAAGGATCTGGGTCACACAGCCCTACCCAGGGCACAGCCTCTGCCCACCACCGATTCCCACAGGACAATGATTATCTCAGGGACAGTGGCTACTTCAGGATCTGGGGGCTGCTTCAAGAACCTAGGAAGGATAAGGCTAGCTGACAGGGGAGGGTCTCCCAGGGCCTCTTGCCCCCTCCCCACCCTTCGTATTCTCTGGCAGGATTACGGAGCTGAAACTCAAGGGGCTGCTGGACCGCAAGGGGCCCTGGAAGAGTCTGAATGAGATGAAAAGGATGTTCAACTTCCGGAAGACCCCAGCCGCTGGTGAGGAACCCGGGCTGGGGATCCTGACTTCTTCCCTGAGATGTTAGCTCTCATAGTTGTCCGGAGCCTCAGAAAACCAAGCACTGATTCACAGTGTGACCCTGGGCAGGCCCCTGTCCCTCGCTCAGCCTTACTTCCTCCACATATAGAGGAGAGGGTGTAGACTGGGTGCATTCCTAACCTTCTAATGCTTCTTAATCCAACAGACATTGGTGGGGCAGCTGCCCATCAGACACTGGGTTAGGGGCTGTGGACAGTCTTTGTCCCTATAGGGCTCACAGCCAAGCAGGTGAGTGGATGTTAGGCTCAAAATCAAAATAATGAGTTTCACTTTTTTTTTTAAGATTTTATTTATTTATTCATGAGACACAGAGAGAGAGGCAGAGACACAAGCAGAGGGAGAAGCAAGCTCCCTGCGGGGAGCCCAATGCAGGACTCGATCCCAGAACCCTGGGGTCACACCCTGAGCCAAAGGCAGACGCTCAACCACTGAGCCACCCAGGTGCCCCGAGTTTCACCTATGAAACCTGTTCAATGGCCCCAGTGAGAGTACAGCAAGGGGGGACCTGCCTAGTCTGGGCAGTGATGGAGGGGGGCATGCGGTTCCAGAAAGCTCTCCCAAGGAGGCGACTTCTGTGCCGAGACCTGAAAGTCGGACAGTACCAAGAAAGAGCAGATAGTGAATGTGAAGGCTCCGAAGATGGAAGGACCAGAGGCCTTTGGGGGGCGGGGGGTAAGGTGGTAGGGAGAAAGTCCTCTGCTTTGGCCAGAGGGAGGGAAAAAAAGAGACAGAGGGGAGGAGGTGCATGGGACCCAGGGGCGCAGGGCTGTGTAGACCAGGATGGGAATTCTGGCTTTTCCCAGGTGCAGTGGGAAGCTTTGGCTGGCTGCCAGCGAAGGGCTGATGTGGCCATATGTGCCCTGTGGGTGGCAGGTCGTTAGCAGATGTGACTGGCAGCAGGAGGAGCTGTTACAAGGCCCTGGCCTCAGTCAATAGGGGATGGTGGCCTCAGCAGGGCAGTGACAGCAGAGACGGAGTGGACAGCTGGGGCCAGAGCACCTCAGGACGGAGCATCAGTGGGACCCGAGGGGGAGAGGAGGAGAGGGAGCTCATGCAAAGGGTCCCCAGCTGTGCCGTGGCCACAGCTGGATGGAGGTGCCCATCCTCAGATGCCAGGTGACGAGTGAGGTGGGGCCAGAGCCGCAGCCCAGTCTGTCTGACATGGTGCATTTGAGGCTGCTGAATCCTGGGCTTGGGGTGTCAGGGAGACGGCAGGACAGGTGGGCAGGGGACTGGGCCTTGCTGCTTTGGTGAAAGGCAGTGACTGAAGCCCAGGCTGAGAAAGGTATAGAGTGAAAAGCAGAGGGAGCCCGGGACGGACCCGGAGCAACTCCACCCTGAAGCTCCCAGAGGGGGCTTCCAGGCTGACGTGACCTGGCCCCCATCCCCCGCTGCCCTTGCCCCAGAGTACACGTTGGAACACTGGCAGGAGGACACCTTCTTCGCCTCCCAGTTCCTGAATGGCCTCAACCCTGTCCTGATCCGCCGCTGTGGCCACCTCCCAGAGAACTTCCCTGTCACTGATGACATGGTGGCCCCGGTGCTGGGCCCCAGGACCAGTCTGCAGGCCGAGCTGGAGGTGAGGGACTGGGGATCCAGGCTCTGCACACTGCCGTCCCAGTGCCTCTGGCCCATCCCCTCCTGGAGAGGGCCCTAAGGACCTGCCGCGTGCCAAGGGCACCCTCTCCCAGGCACACTCCTCTCCCTGCCCTGAGTCCTCTCCCCGCCCCACCCCTGCCTCCCTTAGAAAGCCAGATGGCAGCCCCTGCTCCCCTGCTCTGTCCTGCAGAGGGGCTCCCTGTTCCTGGTGGATCATGGCATCCTCTCCGGCGTCCGCACCAATCTCATTAACGGGCAGCCTCAGTTCTCCGCAGCCCCGATGACCCTGCTGTACCAGAGCCCCGGGGGAGGGCCACTGCTGCCCCTTGCCATCCAGGTCAGCAGCAGGGCAGGGGGACGGAGGAGTTTGGCCGAGGGGTTGGCAGACACCCGCGGCCACCTCTCCCTGACCTGCTCCTCCTATAGCTCAGCCAAACTCCAGGACCCGCCAGCCCCATCTTCCTGCCCAGTGACAACAAGTGGGACTGGCTGCTGGCCAAGACATGGGTGCGCAATGCCGAATTCTCGGTCCATGAGGCTGTCACGCACCTGTTGCATGCGCACCTGCTGCCAGAGGTTTTCACCATGGCTACACTGCGCCAGCTGCCCCACTGCCACCCACTCTTCAAGGTCAGTGGTTCAGCAGGGTGGCCTGGATCGTGGCCCTGCACCTCGGGGTACTCTGCGGCCTGTCCCCATACGGCCCTATCCTTCCAGGCTGGGGTGCAGGGCTCCCATCCTGCTTCAGCAGCCTCTCCCTGTATGACTGCTCCCCCCACCCCAACCCTGGGAACCTGCTTTCCCACAGGCCTTGAGTCTGGGTGAGGTGAACGGGGACTGGGGTGAGGGAGGAGACTGCATGTGACTTCTTGGGGCAGAGCAGACCAGCAGGCAGCCGCCATCCGCAAGCCTAGTTCTTATGAGAGCTCTGGGGCTTGCAGATGTCAGGGTGTGCACACGGCTCCGAGAGACCAGCAGGTCTCTTGTGGATGGCAGCAGGGAGATGGAGCCCTCGGAGGGAGACCTATGTCTATAAAGTGGTTCTGTAGGTTCCTTGGCTCTGCTAAGCCTTCAGATGGCCCCGATTCCTTTCCCCCAGGGACCTGGGGCCTCTCTTCTTCAAAGGGCAGCAATTCCCCCGTGCGGAGTCCACGGCATGTTGGATTCACTGATTCTTACTTAGACAGTGTCCTGGGTCCCAGACGCAGGCCTTTCTCTATCCCCTTCGGTCCAGACTGATTCTTTCTGACAATCTGCAGCTTCTAGCGCCTGGTGGTCTGGGGGAATGGCTCCATTTTGCTCCACAGGCCCTGCTTTTCATGGTGCCTTGGTGAATCATAGAATGCTAGAGCTGGGGGCTTGTCGTGCTCCTCCAGATCAGCCCCTCATTTGTCCAGAGATGGGAAGGTGGTGCCAGGCCCGGGTCCCAGTACAAGGTGCTGGTGGCACGCAGCCCCCAGCACTAGGTCTGGAGCCCCAATCCCTCTCCCAAGCTGGCCCTCTTGTCCCCGTCATCTCTTTCTATGGGTGATTTCTAAAACCTGGTGCCTCCAGGCGGGGAGGTCTGGGACTGGGGAGACTCAGGCCTCACCCATCTCTGTCTTCTCTGACCCTTCTAGCTGTTGATCCCACACACTCGGTATACCTTGCACATCAACACTCTGGCCCGTGAGCTGCTCATCGCCCCGGGGCAGGTGGTGGACAGGGTAAGCTCAGCCTCTGGGAGGCCGGAAGGGGGTGGTGGGACACTCCCTGTCTCTCCCACCAATGCTACTTCTGGGGCTGGGGCTCGGGCACCCAGGAGTACTGTCTTCCAGTCCACAGGCATTGGCATTGGAGGCTTCTCTGAGCTGATACAGAGGAACATGGAGCAGCTAAACTATTCCGTCTTGTGTCTGCCTGAGGATATCCAGGCCCGTGGAGTCAAAGACATCCCGAACTACTACTACCGGGATGATGGGCTGAAGATCTGGGGTGCAGTGGAGAGGTGAGGTGGCCGTCCTCAGAGAGCTGGGGGGTCGGGGAGGTAAGAAGATGGGGGAGGAGCAGGGGGTTGGTGGGGGCGGCGCCAGGGAGGCTCGGGGCAAGAAGGAGGGCTGGACATTGACACTGAGCAGCGCTGCTCCTCAGAGAGGGTCAGGGTCCAAAGTCGGGACTGAACCCAGTGCCCCTTGCAGCTTTGTCTCCGAGATAATCAACATCTACTACCTGAGTGATGCATCCGTGTGTGAGGACGGTGAACTCCAGGCCTGGGTGTGGGAGATCTTCTCCGAGGGCTTCCTGGGCAGGGAGAGCTCAGGTATGGGGACCTCAGGCCCCTGCAGCATTGGTCCTGGGGACTTGGCCACCACATGCCCAGCCCCCCTCTGCCCGCAGGTATGCCC
Source organism: Nyctereutes procyonoides (assembly GCF_905146905.1). Taxonomy (NCBI): domain Eukaryota; kingdom Metazoa; phylum Chordata; class Mammalia; order Carnivora; family Canidae; genus Nyctereutes; species Nyctereutes procyonoides. The sequence continues at coordinate 56,716,991 of NW_026575140.1, read as the reverse complement.
TCCTCACTGGAGACCCGGGAAGCCCTGGTGCAGTATGTCACCATGGTGATTTTCAACTGCTCAGCCAAGCACTATGCCGTCAGTGCGGGGCAGGTGAGAGGGCTCGGTGCCAGGGTGGCGGGATGGAGATGGGGTGGGCTCCAAGGACTCAACGTGGCCTTCTCGGCCTACAGTTTGACTCCTGTGTCTGGATGCCCAACCTGCCCGCCAGCATGCAGCTGCCACCCCCCACCTCTAAAGGCCAGACAAGGCCAGAGGGGTTTCTAGCTACCCTCCCGCCGGTCAATGCCACATGTGACATTATTGTGGCCCTCTGGTTGCTGAGCAAGGAGCCTGGAGACCAAGTGAGTATGGGGGCTGGGGGCCGAGCCGGGCCAGCTCTGGGATGTGCAAGGGGTTGTTGTTTCCCTTCTCTGGACCAGACCCAACACTGCCATCAATTGATGGACCTGGGTCCCTTCACCTCACTGAGCTTTCCCAGGGGGACACATGAGCATTGGGCATATTGCAAGGAGGGTCAAATTATCAAATGAGGTGATGCAACATCACCCTAGCTGCAAGGTGATTGTGCTGGGGGGTGGGGATGCCCCCTTTAAGACTCTGAGTTGAGCTTAGTCTCCAAGAGCTGCCTGCAGGGATCTTCACCATCTAGAGGGAGGGGCACGAATGAGGCTCAGTGGGGTCTGCTTCCAGGAGGGTGAAGGTGAGTCACACCTGTTGAGTGTCCCCTTCACTCAGCCTTGTGGTTGGTTCCCAGAGGCCCCTGGGCACCTACCCAGAGGAGCACTTCACAGAGGAGGCTCCCCAGCAGAGCATCGCGACCTTCCAGAGCCGCCTGAACCAGATCTCAAAGGAGATCCGGGAGCGGAACCAGGAGCTGGCACTGCCCTACACCTACCTGGACCCTCCGCTCATTGAAAACAGTGTGTCCATCTAACTCCCCTGAAGAATGAGGTGCTCTGAGGCCTCCCTTTGACCCATCAATCCAGGCCACCCAGACCAAAGGACTCCCCCAGAAAACCTGTGCCCCATATGCCTCACCTGGGGCAACCAAGCCACCTGTAACTCACCCCACACACACAACACAACAACAGAAACAAAACAGAAACAAAAGGTCCCAGAGAACAGGACTTTCATGAGACAGTACCTTTTGAAGAACCCAAACTTCCAAGTGCCTGAACACCCACAGTTCCCTTAAAGGGTTTTATAACTTTGTTTTGCTTTGCATTTTTGCCTTACATTACGATGCGAGGGGGATGTAATCCTACCCCTGATCCCACTTACCACAGCTGAGTGGACCTAATGGCCACCTCACCTCCTACAGGCTGCCCAGCAGCACAAGGGGTGACAGGTGGAAAAATCGCCCAAGCTGTTGATAGTGACCTATGGCCCCAGCTAGAAAATGAACAACCCACAAAGAAGGGGCCACCAGAAGCAGGGCAGGAGAAGGACGACTTTCTGGGACACACAGGCTGTACCCACATATGCTTTCTTAAAAACTTGCTCCAAAGTTGGACAAAAGGCACCTGGGTGGCTCAGTCAGTTGGGCATCTGCCTTCAGCTCAGGTCATGATCCTGGGGTCCTGCGATTGAGCCCCCAAGTCAGGCTCCCTTCTGAGCGGGGAATCTGTTTCTGCCTCTGCCCTTCCCCCTGCCTGTGCTCTCTCTCCCTTCCCCCATTCAAATAAATAAATACATGTTTTTTTAAAAAAGAAAAGAAAATAGCATACCATTAATCACATACTGCCTTCCAGATTCAACCCTCAGCAGTGGAATGTCAACACTTCATACACATTCTTTCATTCTGTTTTTCTTTTTTCTCGGTCCAAATCAAGAAGTGTCCATTGAGGCCAAAATGGGTCCCCTTGAATTCACCTAATGACTTCCATCTCTTCCATAAAACAATGTAGACAGAAAGCAATATGTGTTCGAATCATTGCACACACATAACCATTAAGATAGAGTGATGCCCCAGAAAGTGCCAGCAGGCAACTCCTGAACTGTCCCTTCTCTGTCAAGATTGTGTGCCACAAACGAGTCAGAGACATAGAGCTGTTAGACTCCTTGTTTTCAAGCAATAGAAAACAATTCGTCATAACTTAAGTGATTAGATCAATAAAAATGGAAGAGAAACTGAGTATCTGAAGGGATTAAAAAAAGCATTAAGCAGGGTCCTCAGGAAGGACTGGAAACCCAGCGGGCTCTGGGCATAGGACCCCATACATCCGCCTCAGATGCCACCATCAAAATGATCATGCTCCTATCACTTTTTTGTCTTTGAATTATTTGCCTCAATTTGCAAATTCCACAAAGAAGAGTCTGACAACTTGCAGTGGCAGAAACTAGGAGTTGCTATGGCAGAAAGTTGGTGCTCACTCAATATTTCAGGTTGGGGCCATATGACCGATGCTGGCCAATGGATTATGGAGGAAGCAACATATGTCACTTCCACCACAAGGCAGTTAAGAGCTGGCGTGCCTCCCCCATCCTTCCTTCACCTATGAGCCTACCTTGGTGGAATGTTCCAGAAGACATGAGCCCCCATCCTCCCCTTTACCACTACACCACAAGCTCATGAAGATAGGGTTCATAACTGCCCACCACAGCACCTGGCATACAGCAGGTGCTCAGTGAGTAGGTGTTGAATGGAGGACTTAATACACAAATCGTTCCTCAAAGCCTTCTGGGGGCCCTTTCCATTTACCTGTGTGTCTCCCCAACTGGACCATGAGTGTCTTGAAGGCAGGAGCTGGGACTCATTCAGTATATATTCCTGGTGCTCAGTGCTGTGCTGACACATGAAAGATAATCTAACAAAGGTTTGTTTGATGTGGATAAAAGGAAGAATGATAGAATGTATGTATGTGTGGGGACACCTGGGTGGCTCAGTGGTTTAGTGCTGCCTGCCTTTGGCTCAGGTCATGATTCGGGGTCCTGGGATTGAGTCCCACATTGGGCTCCCTGCAGGGAGCCTGCTTATCCCTCTGCTTATGTCTCTGCCTCTCTTTCTCTGTCTCTATGAATTAATAAAATCTTTTTTTTTAAAAAAAGGAATATATGTATGTGTGGATGGATGGATGGATGGATGGGCAGATAGATGGATTAACTACAGAGTTGGAAGGCAATCGTGCTCCAGTCAGTAAGCCAGTATTTGCTTAGTGTATGTTTTTTGGGAGCAACTAACATCTCCTGGAGAAACTAAGGCAGCTCAGCAGTAGAAATCTAAATAGTCAGTCTCCAGTCCTCCTTGGAGAAGCCACCACCACGTCCACTGCCCAGGCCTCTGACTCTCTTTCTCTCTGTTTCTATCTCTCCTCTGTCTCTCACTACACACACCCTTAGTCCTTGGACTCTTGGCTGACAACCCATAAGAAGAGAAGGTTGTTACAGGTAACATTCACCTCTAGAAGAGATCTAGTTCAGAATGGTGGTCGTCTTGACCTAGGATGGTGACTTCCTCATGGACAATTAGGCATTGGGCATCCAGGTCCCCAAGTCATGCTATGGAGACTCCCATTCCAGTTGGGCTTGCCAGCCAGAGAGAGAGGAACAGCTCCCTCTTTACCACCCCAATGACTCCAGCCTTTCAGTTCAGGAATGAGGGAGTGTAAGGCACATGGCCCTAAAAGTGGAGTGGAAGCCCAGCTTACCCCTGCCACTCCCTGCCCAGTGTTCCAGGACTAGATGGAATGAGTCACCAGAGAAGGAGGGGGACAAAGGTTTGGGTAGGTGGCAGAAAAAGAGGTAGAAACAGAGATGCAAGGCTCTAAGACAGTAGCACAGAATGGGTTAATGAAATAACGCAGAGCCAGGGTGCTGCCAGGCATAAAATTGCAGGCAAATAACAAAGAGGGAAAACTATATACAAACAGGAGCAAATATCTAAAATATATAAACAGCTTGTACAAATCAGTAACTCCCCGGAAAAGAGGGCACAAATTTTACAAGACATTCTTAAAAGACAGTCCATAAAATAAACCTAAATGTCTAACCAACCTGTGAAAAGATATTTAATCTCACTGATCATTAAGAAAATATATTCAGGGACACCTAAGTGGCTCAGTGGTTGAACGTCTGCCTTTGGTTCAGTTGGTGATCCCGGGGTCCTTTTTTTTTTTTAATTTTTTTTTATTTATAGAGATGCAGAGAGAGAGAGAGGCAGACACACAGGCTGAAGGAGAAACAAGCTCCATGCAGAGAGCCTGACATGGGACTCGTTCCAGGGTCTCCAGGATCACACTGTGGGCTGCAGGCGGCGCTAAACCGCTGTACCACTGGGGCTGCCCCCCGGGGGGGGGGGGGTCCTTTGATCAAGTCCCACATGTCTCTGCCTCTCTCTTTGTGTGTCTCATGAATAAATAAATAAAATCTTTTTTAAAAAATCTAAAAGAAAAAAGTTTAACCCAACAAACCACCTATAAAGAGGAGTCTTACTGAAAATTCCCACATTTGCATAAATAAATGTTTACAACACTGTTCTTATTTATTTATTTATTTGAAATATTTTATTTATTTATTCCCAGGACCCCAGGATCATGCCCTGAGCCGAAGGCAGATGCTCAACCACTGAGCCACCCAGGTGCCCTGGTGGCTCAGCGGTTTAGCGCTGCCTTCAGCCCAGGGTGTGATCCTGGAGACCCGGGATGGAGTTTGACGTGGGGCTCCCTGCATGGAGCCTGCTTCTCCCTCTGCCTGTGTCTCTGCCTCTCTGCATGCCTGCCTGCCTCTGTGTGTGTGTGTGTGTGTGTGTGTGTGTGTGTCTGTCTTGAATAAATAAATAAAATCTTTAAAAAAAAAGATTTTACCCATTTATTTTAGAAAGAGTGCACATGAGTTGGGGGAGGGGCAGAGGGCAAGGGGCTGAAGGGGAGGGCCGTGGGGGAGGGAGAAAGAGAATCTCAAGTGGACTTTGCACTGAGCAGAGGAGCCTGACTCAGGGCTCTTGATCCCATGATGCTGAGATCATGACCTGAGTTGAAACCAAGAGTCAGATGCTTAACCAACTGAGCCACCCAGGCGCCCCTGCAATGGTGTTCTATGCTGTATTATGTATAATAGGAAAAGTACTTTTAAAAAGCCAAGTGTCCCTTGGAAGAAAGTGTTCAACTAGGAAAAATAACATAGCTCATAATAGGGTCAACCCATAAACGGCGACATAGGGAAAACATTCATGATGTATTAACATAGGTGGAAAACAAGTCATACAACAATAAGCATGGTGTGATACCTTTTACGGTCTAAAAAAAAATCTGATTTTGTTAATAAATACCAATGCCTGGGAGGAAGTCTGGAAAGATGCAAACCCACCTGCTGGGTGAAGAAGAGAAGAGATTGCACAGCAGGACCAGGTGAGGAGTCAGGGCATGGGGACTTTCCATTGAGAGAGAGAAGAAACCCAGAAGAGATCTATGTGATTGCCTGCTGTGCTCACAGGGAATAGCCTTGTTAAGAAAAATTACCCAGCACTGGAGTGGGGATATGGGGGAAATAGGTGATGGGATGAGGGAGTGCGTTTGTCATGAGGTGCATCAGGGGATGGATGGAAGTGTCGAATCACTATATAGTACGTCTGGAACTCATATTACACTGTATGTTAAGTAACTGGAATTTAAATAAAAACCTATTTAAAAAAAAAAAGAAAGAGAAAGAAAAGCAACTCCTCATTTGTTTAGGTTTTTTCATGAGATTGCAGTGATTCGGTCCCATTTCCGGGCTCTACTTCTGTCTCCTGCTGTTCCCGCCACATCTGCAGTAACTTCGCCACTCAAGTCTGGACCCCCTCAGAGTCATCTGTGAGGGTTGAATCAACTTTCTCCAAACCCTGGGTCATGTTGATATCTTGACTTCTTCCCTTGAGTCACAAGTGTCCTCAAAGGCATCTAGAATAGTGAATCCTTTCCAGAAGGTTTTCAATTTACTTTGTTCCAATACATCAGAGGGATCGCTATCTGTGGCAGCTAGAACCTTATGAAATGTATTTCTTAATTAATAAAACTTCACAGTCAAAATGACTCCTTGACCCATGGGCTGCAGAATGACCGTGGCGTTAGCAGGCATGGAAGCAACACCACCTCATTGCCCACCTCCATCAGAGCTCTTGGAAGACCCAGTCCACTGTCAATGAGAAGTCATATTTTGCAGAGAATCCTTTTTTTCTGAGCCATGGGTCTCAACAGCGGGCTTAAAATATTCAGTAACCCAGGTTGTACACAGGGGTGCCGTCACGCAGGCTTTGTGGACAGCGCGCAGAGTAGATTCAGCCTCATTCTGAAGGGCCCCAGGATTCTCAGAATGGCAAACGACCACTGGCTTCAACTTGAGGTCACCTGCTGCGCGAGTGCCTAGCGTTGACTTCTCCTCTCCAGCTGTGGAAGTTCTAGATGGCATCTTCTTCCAACAGAAGGCTGTTTCATCTACACTGAGGATCTGCTGCTGAGCGTAGCCACCTTCATTCGCTACCTTAGCTCCCTCTTCTGGAGCACTTGCTCCTTGCCCTTGCACTTTGAGGTCACCACCTCTCCCGGCCTTCACAGAATTGATGAACATTAGGGTCTTGCTCTGGATTAGGCTTTCGTCCTAAGGGAATGTTGGGGCTCGTTTGGTCTTCTATCCAGACCACTGACACTGTCTGCACATCTGCAAGAAGGCTGCTTCTCTTTCTTATCATTTGTGTGGTCACTGGAGTAGCAGTCTAATTTCCTTCGAGAACTTTTCCTCTGCATTCCCAACTTGGCTAACTTTGCTTTGGTACAAGAGGCCAAGCTTTCGGCCGATCTCGGCTTTCAACATGCTTTCCTCACAGAGCGTGATCACTTCTAGCTTTTGATTTGTGAGAGATGCATGACTCTTCCTTTTACCTGAACACTTAGAGGCCACTGTATGGTTATTATTCATTAGCCTAATTTCAGTGTTGCTATGTCTCAGGGAATAAGGAAGTCAGAGGAGAGAGAGAGAGACCGGGGAATGGCTGGTCGGTGGAGTAGTCAGTACACCCACACCATCTCATATGGGTGCAGTTCATGGCACCCCAAAGCAATTGCAATGGCACCATCAAAGACCCTCCCTAATCACAGATCACCATAACAAAGATAATGATGAAAAAGTCTGAAATACGGCAAGAATTGCCAAAATATGACACAGGGGAAGTGAGCAAATGGACCCCATAGACTTGCTCAATGCAGGGTCACCACAACTCTTCAATGTGTGAAAAAAAAAAAAAAGCAAATAATATCTGCAAAGCACAATAACCTGAAACACAACAAAACGAGGCATGGCCGTGAATGCCGCTAAGCATGCAGCATCCTAACTGCTCTTGGAACCACCATTACCACCTTAACCAAGTGGAATTAAACCTTTAACTTGTGTCCATTCTAATTTTATGAATCGTGTTGGTAATTTTCATGAAAATGATACTTTGACAGGTTGGAGTGAGGGCCCTGCCCCTGCGGTCCTCTCCCAGCCTCCTCCTTATGTTCTCGGGGGTGCACCCCCACCTCCAGAGACAGAAGCCTCTGCTCTGTCCCCCCGGAGGACCCCAGAGCAGATCACATCACTACGGCTCACCCCCACCCCCACCGCTCTGTGGAAGAGGAATAGAAGGAGATGGAGGCAAGGAAAGCAAGAATGCAGAGAGGGGAGACATGGCACAAGGGTGGGGGTGCTTGGAGGGGTTTACAGGACACTGGCCTCCAGGGCTGGGAGTCCACTGGACAGAGAGACACAGAGGAGGAGGCATCGACAGACAGCCCTTTTTCCCCACACGTTGGAGGAGGGGACCAGGAATGTCCTGGAGCCAAAAGCAGACCGAGGTCAGTGAGGAGGCAGCAGCCTGGGCTGCAGTGACAGGAGCCCAGGGTGGGTGTGCACCCACGCAGTGACAGGTGTCTCGGGGTCTCCCCAGAACTGCCTGCCAGCCGCCCCAGTACCTCTCAACCCCACACCAGCAGGGACTGCATGGACAGCAGGTGTGTGAGGACTGGGGCGTGTGACCACCGGCCCCTGGCTGGGCTCAGGGACCTGGGACAGCGCACCAGTGAGCCTGGCGAGCCCCGCAGGTAAGAGCAGGAGAACAGGACATGGCCTGGTGACTCTTAGCTGGGAATTGGAGGGACGGCGGGAGAGCAGCCGCCCAGGAAGGATGAGAGAGCAGGCCAGGCTCTGCTGTCTCCCGCCTTCTTCCCTCTGATGTTCCCACATGGCACTCAAATCCCAGATGCCGTCTTGGTGCACATCACCTTGGGGAGCACAGAAGCTGTGCTGGGAACAGGCAGGGCTGCAGGAGTCAGTGGCTCCCTCCTTCCGGCAGAACCCAGGCCTCCAACACCCTCTCTTCTGAGAAACCACGTACTAGTAGAGTCACACAACCAGTTGGAGTAGCAGAAAGAGAACATCATGGTGAGACCAATGTGGGCAGCTGGAGATCTGGGTTCTCAGAGCCGTGGAGATGCTAGATGCGGGGGCTTGGGGCACCAGGGTGGCCCTCGCCACTCCCACACCCACTCTCTGCAGAGTATGTGTCTGAACATTCACAGGAGGACACCTTCCTTGCCTCCCAGTTCCTGAATGGCCTCGTTCCCATCCCGGTCCAGCACCATCTCGCGTCCTGGAGAACTTCCCCATCACTGCAGCCACAGACCGCTGTGCTGGTCCAGCCACCCTTCCCTCCCACCCCAGTGCCTTCAGGGCCCAGGTTCCCAATGTCCTGCTGCCCTGCGTCCCCCTCCTTTCCCAGCTAGCTCAGTGCCTCCTGCTCATCCCTGCAGGGAGGGGTGTTACTCTGTGACAGCGAGGGCTGAGTGGGGAGTGCTCTGTCCTGCTTCCTTGCCTGGATCCGTGCACTTGCAGGACACCTGCCAGTTGTCACGGCTACTCAGGCTGCCCTACAGCTGGTATGCTGAGGCTCCCCTCTGAGGGCCGACTGGGAAGAGATGTGCCCCAACCCCAGGGCAGTCCTTCTGCTTCGTAAGGGTCACTTGTGTCACTGTCTATTCTTAAAGCCCAGCCTGACCACAGAAAAGCACCTCCAGTACTCTAGTGGGGGAGGGGAGGGATATTGGGGGTGGGCCTCTTTCTTTAGAATCAGAGGGTGGTTCTGGGCTCAATGCCCCACTGGCTCCAGGAAATGAAATTCCTTTAAGTGGAATAGTCTTGGCTTCCCAACAGTTAAAAACGGAACCCCTTCTGGAAGACATCTCCACACCCAAACTTCCACCTTCCAGGCTCTGTCCCCACACAACCAGGGATCTGGGTGACTTTGGGTTCGGACCAGCAGCCCTTCACCAGGCTCTGCCACATGCGCCCACAAGGTGGCTCAGGCCGATTCACCTCCCCGTGACCCTGTCCTCTCCTGTGTTACCATAAGTGATCAGAACGGGGAACCTTCATACCTCGCCTAGAGCACGCCATCGCTGGTCTAAGCACCTCCCTAGATTTAACTCATGTAATCTTTCAAAGCAACCCAAGGAAGGAGGGATGATTGTCATCGACCTCACTTTATTTTTTTTTTAAGATTTTATTTGTTTATTTATTTACTAGAGAGACAGAGAGGGAGAGAGCACGCACAAGCAGTAGGAGGGGCAGAGGTTCTGGGAAGCAGACTCCCCACAGAGCAGGGAGCCCAACACAGGACTCCATCCAGGGACCCTGAATCATGACCTGAGCTTAACTGACTGAGCCCCCCTGGTTTCCCCATCAATCTCGCTTTATACATGAAGAACCTGAGTCACAGAGAGGTTGGTTAACTTTCCCGAAGAGACACAGCTAGTAGGGAAGTCCACCAGGTGATTTGCCCCCATGGACATGGTAACAGAGGGCACTTTCTGCAGCCAGATTCCACCTGATGCTACCCTTCCTTTGTACACTGCCCCCCCAACTCCAGCCCACTGAGATGTCTGCCCAGACAGCTCCATGTTCCTAACCAGGGACGTGGCTGAGGACTGGCTCCCGGCCAAGACCCGGGTCCGCCACTCAGTGGTCCTGGCGCGCACGCGAGATGCTCACTCATCTGCTTTGAACCCACTTTATGACGGAGACCTCCTTTCTCTGCAGGTACAGTAGCTGCCCTTGGGCCACCCCCTCTTCAAGGTAGGAAGGACCCCACACACACAGTGCCTGGAGTCCTGGGGCCCTGGGGCGGCCTCATCTAACCTCTGACCCTGGCTGTCCCTGTTTCTACTACACTGGGACATCAACGCTGAGCCCCATGCTGGGCTCCGTTCACCGGGAAAGCTCATGGAGCAGCAGGGCCCGGGGAGGCCTCGGAGCCCAGTGGTCGGAGTAGGGGCCCGGGAGCGGCTGAGGTTTGGCCCTGAGCAGCGGGGCTCTCTGCTCACCGGTCAGTGTTGCTGGGACAGAACAGGAAGGCTGCGTGGCGCTGGTCCCCAAAGATGTAGCCCCCTTCCTCTCGCCCCGGGGCCTGAGAGCTCCCCCGCCCCTTCTGCCCAAATACACTTATTTCACAGCCCCTTCCTGCCTCCTCTTTTTTTTTTTTTTCCCCAAAGATTTCATTTATTTATTCCTGAGAGACACCGAGAGAGAGGCAGAGACACAGGCAGAGGGAGAAGCAGGCTCCCTGTGGGGAGCCCGATGCGGGACTCGATCCCAGGACCCCAGGGTCACGCCCTGAGCCAAAGGCAGGCCCTCAACTGCTGAGCCACCCAGGCGCCCCCCTGCATCCTCTTCTTTTCTGCTGTGTGACTTGGAGCAAGCCACTTAATCTCTCTGTGTCTCTTTCTTCATCTGAACACAGGGACTAGAAGAGCACCATCTTACAGGCTATTATTAGAATTAAATGTAATGTGGGGCACCCGGGGTGGCTCATGAGTCTGCCTTCGGCTCGGGTTGTGATCCCAGGGTCCTGGGATCGAGCCCCTCAGCGGGGAGTCTGCTTCTCCCTCTCCCTCTGCCTGCCACTCCCCTGGCTTGTGCTCTATCAAATAAATAAAATCTTTCCAAAATAGAATTAAATGTAATGCCATAAGAACAAACCTCAGGTGAATAGGAAGAGTCTCTAGGGTTTCCTTCCGCATCTCCGCCACAGAAGACCCCTTCAGGATGTACCTCTGGCCTTCACCCCGGTGGTATGGCCTCCCTGTGGGTCTCTATCTCCTGCCATTAATCTGCATGACAACCTTCCTTGGGCCTTGGGATTTAGGGCAGCCCTGCTCATTAGCCTCACGCGGCTCCATGTTGGCCACACGGAATGCAGTGTCCACTGTGGCGTCTCAGCCCCTCTGGAACCTGCCTGTCCCCCTCCCCCATTCTTCTGTCTCAGCACAGACTAGAGCCAGGGGAGGCCAGGTACCCCAATGCTCCCTCTCTCCCTAACCAAATGCTGCCCCTTTGAGCCTAGCCCACGCCCTAGGTCCCCTTGAATCCTCAGGGGCACCCCACGGATCCACATGGGTTCATGAGTGGATGGCTGAGGCTGGATGCCAGGCTGAGTGAGGCAGATCAGCTCTGCCCTCTGGGAACTGGTGGCACAGATGGATCCAATCCCCTGGTCCCAGCAGAGGAGCCCTGGCATCTGACCTTTCCCTGTGGCTTGCTCTACCTCAGGAGGCTGGAATACGTGCCTATAGCACTTGCAAGCAGCACGAGCAAGGGATACAGGTGGGTGGGGACTGCGGCCAGGGGAGAATTACTTATCTGATGGGGACATTGGCCACCCAGCTATGACTATAGCCAGGTCTTTAGAATTTTCGAGAGAAACCAGACATTGTCTAAGATTTAAGGGTTGGCCATTAATTCAACTTGAAAAAGGAAAAAATAAGACACCTTGGCAGCCAATCCAAACACAGCTGTGGGCCTAGGTCAGGGAAGTCTTACAGGAGGTTTTTTCCTAAGACTTGTGAGCCCCAGTGAGATGTCCACACCTGTCCTCTGCCCTCTAGACCCTACAGCCCTGGGGTTTCAGCTCTGTTATCTCTACCCCACCCCCATGTATGGGTCCCTTTTGCCCTGGGGGGAGCTCATCAGATGTCTCCCCGTGACCATCCTCAACTGCCCAGCCCAACACGCTGCCACCGACAGTGGCCAGGTGAGCCAGTGCCACACCTGGGGGGATAAGCAGGGTCACAGGGACATAACAGGAGCACTGACAACTCTGTGCTTACCGAGTTTGAGGGATCAACTTGAATTCAGTGCCTGGATGCCCAATATTCCTACCACCACGCAGTCCACCCCTCCTCCCACAACCACCACCACCACCACCACCACCACCACCTACCACCAAATGCCAGACAGACCTGTTGGATTCAGTCCCTGAGATCAACTCCACATGCCAAGCCCTTGTGCTCCTTCGGGATGTCAGCAATGAAACCATAAGCTAGGCCCAGTGTAGGAGCAGAAGGGGTCGATTCTCAGGTTCCTGGGGTGAGGAAGGGATCTTGGGGACAGGTTACTTGGAGGGTGCGCTGAGCAGGCTGGGCTCCTGGGTGGGCAGAGCCTGGAGTGATGTAGGTTTTGGTAGGTGATGGGGTGTAGTTTTGGGTATTATGGGGTCCATTATAGGTGGAGTTTAGGGTTGTCTGGGTTTCAAAGCGAGCATGGCTTGGATGGTCTAGGTTTCTGGTAGGCTGGGCTTAGGGTGGTCTTTTGCCTGGGTAGATGAGTAGTTTACATCTCAAGTTGGACTAGTCTTGGGTGGTCTGAGTGCCTAGGTGGGCAGGGCTGGTCCTTGGGTAGATTTTCTGGTGGACTGGGATCCTCACATGTCTGGGTCCCTAGGTAGGGGTTCTTAAGGTGAACCAGAATGGCTTTGGGTTGAAAAACAGGGCCTGGGTATGGCAGGGTGTGGAGGTCCTAGCCTTCTCTCCTGCCCTCCCCAGGAGCACCTTGGCACCTGCCAGCACTTCACTCAGGAGCCTGGGGTCAGGGTATCAAGCACCTTCCAGAGCCTTCTGGCCTGCATCTCATGGGACATGAGGGTGGGACCTAGGGCCTGGTGCTGCCCTGAGCCATTCACTCTGGTGAATGGCATGGCCCCAGCCTGCACCCCCACGGGGCCCCCAGTAAATGGCCAGGTGCACAGACAGGCCAGGCACGTTTGAAATGAAAATTTTTTTGTTTTTTGAAAACAGGTGCAGGTGGGGAGAGGCGAGGTGGGAGAGCTGGCCTAGATGGAGATGCTGTTCTCTATCAGCACCGGGTCCAGGTAGTAGTAGGGGACCGGGAGGCACTTGTTGCGCTGGCGGATGTTGTGCGAGATCTGGGCCAGGCGCCGCCGGAGGGTGTCCATGCTCCTCCGCGGGGCATCCTCCACGAAGTGGATGTCGGGGAAGTGACCCAGGGGCCGCTGCGGACACAGAACCAGGCAGATGCGACCTCCCGCTGCCACCCCCCCAGCCACCCGTCTGCCCTGCCCCTGCAGCACCCTCTCTGCCCCTGCCTCCCACCCTGGACACCTCCTCTCCTGTCACCCGCCCCCAGCTCCCAGCCCTCCCTCTGCCTGTACTCAGAGTAGCCCCCCCACCCCTGCCTGCACCTCGAGGCCCCCTGGGGCACCTTGTCGTCGGGCTCCCGGCTGAGTGTCCAGAGCACCAACAGGGTGATGCACGTGGTCTTCACATCCGGCAGCGTGTCCATGTAGCTCTCCAGGGTGGTCAGCCCCTTGGCCTGCATCGGTGGGTTCCTCATGGATGAGGGGAAGTTGGGCATCCAGGCAGTGTACTCCAGCTGCGGGGGCGGGGGGACGGGTAGAGGAGGGGTTCTGGGTCAGAGAGCGAGCACACCGGGACTCTGGGGTTTAAACCAAGCTGGAGGGTAAGGCTGGGACGTGGGGGGAGGCCTGGCTGGGGCTGGGGCTGGGGCTGGGGAGCACAGGCACCTGCCCTGTGTTGACAGCTGCATGCTTGGCGGAGCAGGTGTAGATGACTATTGTGACATATCGGATCAGCTCCGGCACGGTTTGCAGGCACTGCGGGAAACCTGGGGGCAGGGAGAGGGTGTCAGTCCTGCCCTGGTCCCGCGTGGCCAGCAGAAGGGGCCAGCAAGCCCAGGTCCTGTGTGTGTGTGTGTATCTGTGTGTGTGTCTGTGTGTGTCCCCACCCCACCCCCCACCCCCCACCCCCACCCCGTTGTCCTGCCCCTGCTCCTACTTTGGGGCCACTTCTGGGTAGTGCTGCCTATTCATTCCACCTGCTTGGCCCTCCTGTGACCGCAACCCAACCCCACTCACCTCGCCCACCCCGTCCGGGGCACAAGCCTTGGGAGGCAGCCCCCAAAGTCCTCGGCCAGATGTTCTCCAGGGCTGCTCAGGGCACCTGCCTGAGGTGGGGCCCTGAGATCTTTATTCCAGCTCCCTTAGGGGGGCCTCTCTGGTCCCAGGACACAGGAGGCACTAGGCTTTGGAGGAATCCCTGCTTTCCTGACCTGGAAAGTTCCTCACCCACACACACCCCACTACACACACACACACACACACACACACACACACACACTCTTCTGAGCCTCTGCATTCACGCCAGTAGCCTGGCTCTTGGTCTCACATGTAACCAAGCTGCTTGTTTCTCCTTCCGATTGCCACCAGGTTCCAGAAGCCTAACACCATCGTCTTCCTCCCCAAACCACTCCTCCCTCCAGGCCCCCAACTCACAGGATGACACCCACCACCCACCGAGCTATGATAGCTCCACACCAGGAAGTCATCCTTGGCCCCTCCCTCCAAACCCACCATTGAACCCCAACCAGTGTCCAAGGCTTGTCATTTATCTCTATCTCCTGGCTAGCTCGGCAATCCTTTGCTTTCCTGCCACTGCCACCCTAGCCAGGTTTCTGTCACCCCCGTTCCAGACAGAGAGCAGCTTCCTGAACTGTCTCCCAACTGCAAGGTGCAGCCTGGCTGGTGCAAAACTGATCTCCTTGCACACTACCCACCTCGATGGCACCCTCTGGTGCTCAGGGTAATCCCAACATCTCTAACCAGGCCTGCGAAGGGCGGCTGCGTGTGCTTCAGCCTTAGCTTAGCCCTAGCTTAGCCCGTTGGAGAGCCCCAGCCAACTCCCACCCTCAGCACAGATGCAGGGACCTCTAAGCAGCTCCCGGAACTCCCCCTGCCCGCTCTGCCTTCCCACTCAGAGCTCTCCAACCCCACCTCTAACACCTCCGGGCTAACCTCCCCATCCCTGCAGGTGCTAGCCAGATGTTAGATTAGGTCTCAGCCAGATCTTAGCATGCTGCAACCCCCTGCTCTCCCCCGTTTCCTCCAGCTGGGCCAGGTGCCTCCTCTGGCTCCTATGCACCCCCACCCCACCCACCCCACCCTGCACTGTAGCAGTCCTAAGATAACATACCTGCCCCTCTACTGAGTGGACCACCCTCCCACCCCCTGAGACTTGAAGGCAGGCACCTCTCCCGTCTCATTCCCTTTGCCTCCCAGTAACCAGCACAGCATTTGTCACAACATAAATGCTCACTAAATATTTGCTGGGTGGTGCCTGAGCGGCCTGACTCCAGGATGCTCCCCGTCCTGCTGGAGCCCACCAGCTCCCTGGCCTCCAGAACACTCTACTCTTTCCTGTTTGAGCTCATTTCTCAGGCCAAAAAGGCTCGTTTCAGGGTGAGGGACTGGGGGCCCCCCAGGTCTCCCGAGAGATGACCCTGCCCCAGAGGCTCTGAGTTCACACAGTTTTCCTTCCCCAGCCTCTCTTGAGATTTGGCTCCCTCTGCCCCCAGCTTGACATGATCTGGGAGGACCCACCCCTAAGCCCCAGGTCCCTGCGGGTGCCCGGCACCCAGGCCCATACCTGAGCTCTCACGCCCTAGGAGGCACTCCTTAAATATCTCCTGCACCCAGGACTGCAATTCCGGGTCACCTGCCACAGCCGCATCACATGGGTAATAGTAGGTGATGATCTCTGTCACGTACCTGACCAGGGACAGGCTTCAGTTTGCATCCTCTCCCTCCCCAGCACAGGTCCTCCCACCTCCCCCTGGATGCTCTGGCCTCGGCTGCCCTGGAGCCGCAACATCCCAGGGCACTCACCCTGCTGCCTGCCCAGCCTCACCTCTCCAGTGCGTCCCACACTGCCAAGGAGTCATCGCGGTAGTAATATCCTGGCAGGTCCTGGACCCCGCGCTCCACGAAGTCATTGGGGAGGTAGAGGCTGTCGTAGGTTGTCTCTGACAGAGCCCGCACCATCACCTCAGCAAAGCCTTGCAGACCCAGGGACATGCCCTGTTTGGGGGGATGCAGCCACTGAGGCCAGCAGCGTCCTGGCAGGGCCTCCCCTCTGAGGATTGCACCCACCGCACACACCCAGTGAGTGCTCCCCCAGCCCCAGCCCCAGGAGCTCCCCCACTCTGGGCCAGCACCCCAGTGCACCCTCATAGGCACAGCACCCACTTCCACTGGTCCACACACACCATGCCCCCTTGTGATCTGAAGGCAAGTGGGAAATCCTACTTTTAGTCTAAGGGCAAAGGCCCAGAAGGGCAGCAGATGTCTTGCTGGGGTTGGGGCAGGAGTCTTACCCTGGCTGACAGCCCCCCCTCATTGAGGAGGAGGGCCCGCCCGATGCTGTTGATCTGGATGGTGTACCGGGTGTGGGGGATGAGGAGCTTGGGAGGAAGCAGGAGGATGAGGAGGGAGGACCACAGTTAGCCCCAAAGGACCTAGCACCCACCCACCTCTGCCTTGTGCAGTATCAGACCCTCTCGCTTTGGGGGGCCCCACTCAAACCCTCCCTCGTGGGTCCCCAGCTGCCTCCCCAAGTCTCCCTGGGGCCCCCCTGACTGCTGAGTGAGCCAGGTGCCTTTCTGGGGTGGGGGGGTCCTGAGGCCACATCCATACCTTGTACAGGGGGTGGCACATGGGAAGCTGCCTCATCATGGCCAGGCAGAAGGCCTCCGCAATGAGATGCGTCTCCAGCAGGTGGGAGATGGCCTCGTGGCAGTAGAACTCGGCGTAGCGCACCCACGTCTTGGCCAGCAGCCAGTCCCATTCCGAGTCGCTGGGCAGGAAGATGGGACAGTCGGGTCCAGGGGTCTGGCTGAGCTGGGGATGGGGAAGGATGGAGAGTTAGGTGAGGGCAGAGGCACACACCCGCACAAGGGCCCCCACTGAGAGAAGGAGGCAGAGAAGAGTGAGCCACTCTGTGCACTCTAGGCCTTCTGGTCCCCTGAGCACACCAGGGCACTGCCCTCTCTCTTCACATTTCTCTTGCTCTCCCCTCTGCCTGTAGTTGCTTCCTCCTCTCCCTCTCTCTGCCTCTCTCAGCTCCCATTCATTCAAGAAGCAGTTCGCAAGTTGCCTTCTTTGAGAAAACTTTCTTATTTCAACTCCACAGGCACCACATTCAGCTGTGCAAGCTGTGTGTGCATTGCACTAGGGCTCCCAGACCCCCGGGGCAGAGAGAGTCGCTGCAATCTAGCTTTTGGTATTCTATTAATGAGCCAGGAGCATCGGGGGCTTGGCTGATCCCACCCCCACCCCCGGTCCACACGGGTGCCTCTCTCTAATTTGGACGTGACACTGGTGGAGACCTCTGGGAACACAGCACCTCATTCCCCTTTCATGCCAGGCCACTGTCAAGGCAGCGGCTAAGTCCGCTTAGCCCAGTATCTTTCCAGCAGAGGCCTGGCCCACAGCAGGAGCTGGTTTATCAAGTAACTGGATGAATGGACCCAAAGACAACAGCTCGAGCAAAGCAAGCACATTCCCATCTGGTCATGTGTGCGCGTATATACACAGCACGCATACTCTACACATACGGGGACTTGCACACAAGGGCAGCCACGGGAACCCAAGTTCATGCACGGGCACCAAGCACACGGTGGTAGCACAATGATGCGCACATGCAGGGACAAGCAGGGACATCCATAAACATATGCGCATCCTCAGATGCACACACAAGGATGTACACTCACGTGGACACACACAAGCATGCAGATATGCACACTCACACAGGCACAAACAGGTACACACACACACATCTTGTATTGGCAATGTGCTCACACGGCGGCCCCAGGCCTGCATTCTAGGCACCTGGATGGCGATGGGCATCATGTTCCCTTCGG
The DNA here is from genome assembly GCF_905146905.1 of Nyctereutes procyonoides. Lineage (NCBI taxonomy): Eukaryota > Metazoa > Chordata > Mammalia > Carnivora > Canidae > Nyctereutes > Nyctereutes procyonoides. Next base: position 56,698,976 of record NW_026575140.1, on the reverse strand, counting down.
GGCCAAAGTGCAGCAGGCAGAGGGGGGCGCAGTGATGCTGCTTCCGCCCGTTGAGCTCGATGGTGGGGATGCCGTCCAAGATGCGGTAGTCCGCCAGGTAAATGTTCCCCTTCTGGAAGAGGGCCGCAATGAGAGGGCAGGTGGGCACCAACATGGTGCACCTGTGACCCACACCTCGGGCGACGGTCATCCTGGTCCCCCAAATGCAGGGTTGGGTGAGGACCCCTGTGGGGAGTACAGCCGCAGATGGGACTCTGCAGATGGCAAAGGTGGGAGTGGAGAGACCGGGGGCCAGGGAGGGAGAGATCTCCACCGGCTCAGGCCTCACCTCCAGCTCCGCCTGCAGGCACGTCCCCTCACCCAGGAACGGGGCCACCATGTCATTTGTGACCGGGAACTTGTCAGGGATCTGCATGCAGCGGCGCAGCAGGCCTGGGTTGATGCCATTGAGGTACTGGTACCCAAAGAAGCTGTCCTCTGTCCAGTGCTCGGCCACGTACTCTGGGTGGGAGACCACGCGGGCGTCACCACGCGGCCGGGTCCCCCTGGGCCCAGGACGAAGACCACCGGCGCCAGGAAGTCCCCACCTCCCCTTGAGCATCTCGGTGAGCCCGAGGCCGCCAGAGGGCGCGCCCGCCCAGCCGCCCATTAGGGCCCTGTGTCCGCCCGGCTGGCTCCTGGGGTCCCGCTGCCCGTGCCCCGTCCCGCCTCTGGCCCGCTCCGCCGTGCCCCGCCCCCGCCCCGGTACCGGAGATGATAGACTTGTGGGCGGGGAAGATTTTCTTGATGTCCTTCAGCCTCTTCCACGACTGCTTGCAGTCCACCAGGCCGCGGAGCTTGAAGCCCAGTGCCCTAGGAGACGGGGTTCAAGGGGTAGGGGATCAGACAGGCTGCCCTCTCTGCTCTGGCCCTCGGGGTTCCGGCCCCACCGCTCCGGTCCTTCTGTGTCCAGGGGTCTGGGCAGCCACCTCTGCGGGGGCTGCGGTGGAGCAGGGACAGAGGTGCCCTGCAGGTGCCCACACTGCCCCTCGCTCATGCACTCACATGGGCCCCAGACGGAAGAAGAAGGAGGCGGTCTTGATGAAGGAGAAGCGGAGATTTGAGTCCAGGAACTTGGTGGCCTTAATGTTGATGAGAATGGGGAAGCCGGGGATATAGCCGTTCCACCTGTAAGAAGGAGTGCAGGGCTGGGGCCGGGCACCTGGGGCCAGGCACCTGGGGCCAGGCGCAGGGTGGGGGTGGGGGGCAGGGAGTGCAGGGGTGCACCCTCGATCCCTGCCCAGGGATCTGCCACGGGAGGGGCCCCAGGGCAGCCGCAGGTGCTCACTCAGGCCGGTTGGGGTTTCTCCGGACAGGAGGGCGGTAACTGGGGATATGCACGTAGTTGGGCAGGCCAGGAACGAACACCCTCCAGCTGCAAAGAGAAGGGAGTGGGTGGGCCCTGGTGCTCCAGCCCCAGGAAGGAAGGCCAAGGCATCACTCCCCGCCACCGCCACCGGGCCTCCCGCAGCCCCCGCCGCCCTGCCCTCACTGGTAGAAGTCCTGCTTGGCTCTGATCTCCTCTTGTCGGTGCTCCAGAAGGATGGGGAGTGTGTCTTCTGCTCTCGTCTTTCCTGCAGGGGAGACCATAGAGGAGGCTCAGGGTCTGACCCCAGCCCTGCCTGAATTCCAGGATCAGACTTCAGCTCCTGCCCTGTAGTTCCACAGACAAGGCTCTGGAGTTCCACAGACAAGGATGGGGAGGGCTTAGGGGAGGGGGGCATGTGTCCTCCCCAAAACTCAGAAGGATCAAAGAGCACCCTCCTCCCGCTCACTACCCTTGGAGCGAGGCTTGCTGCTGTGAGGGAACCCCTCTTCTGGCCCCACTAAAACATCAATCAAGAGCAGTTGTGTGGCAAGTCAGAGGCACCAGGCACTTTCTGGACACTCTGATGACCACCCAGTAATGACCTCACAAGGCAGGTGACCCTTATATATAAGCCTGCGATCCCATCTCCACAATTCCAAAACCAGGAAGCCCATAGAAATCAACTTTGTTTTTCTCACACCTTTGGCCCAAATTCCTCGGTCAGCAAAACCTACTCTGAATTTACCAGAGGCCATACACAGTTCTTACTGAACTCACTTGGTGTAGCCATTGGTGGTTTCTGCCAGAGTTGACTAGGGGTACCCTGGTGGGTACATCATGTAATGTGTGGACTGTGTGAATGCAATCGGCAGATATAGATGTATATATACACGCATATTCTAAATGAAATCTGCATTTCTCTCTTTTTAAAATTTATTCATTTGGGAGAGAGAGCATGAGCAAGAGCATGAGCAGGGGGAGGGGCAGAGGGAGAGGGAATGACAGGCACCCCGCTGAGCAGGGAACGTGATGCAGGGCTCTATCCCAGGACCCTGAGGTCATGACCTGACCCGAACCAAGAGTTGGATGCTTAAGCCACTGCACCACCCAGGTGCCCCTGAAATCTGAATTTTGAGACATCCTCGACCCCAAAAATTTCAGCTAAGGGATGATATCATGGTGTTTGCTTTACTAGGAGAAAACAGCCAATGTTACCCAGAAAGAGAGCATGCGCTGGGATTTGATCCAAGGCAGTCTGCTTCTGACCACTCACCCACCATCCACAACCACCAAGAGTTGGTAAGCCTTTTAAAGCTCCTGTTAGGGGCTCCCGGGTGGCTCAGGTGGTTAGGCATCTGCCTCTGGCTCAGGTCATGACCCCGGAGTCCTGGGATCGAGTCTTGCTTCTAGCTCCTTGCTCTGCAGGGAGTCTGCCTCTGCCCCTCCCCCAGCTTGTGTGTGCTCTCTCTCAAATAAATAAATAAAATCTTTTTTAAAAACCTAAAACTGGGGATCCCTGGGTGACGCAGCGGTTTGGTGCCTGCCTTTGGCCCAGGGCGCGATCCTGGAGACCCGGGATCAAATCCCACGTCGGGCTCCCGGTGCATGGAGCCTGCTTCTCCCTCTGCCTGTGTCTCTGCCTCTCTCTCTCTCACTGTGTGCCTATCATAAATAAAAAAAATTAAAAAAAAACCTAAAACTTTTAGAGGCTATGTACCTGGATTCTCACGTCCTCCATATGACGTAGGCTCTGCTGTTAGCCCCATTTTATAGAGGAGAACATTGAGGCTTAGAATTCAAGAGTAGGGGCACCTGGGTGGCTCAGCGGTTGAGCATCTGCTTTCGGCTCAGAGCAGGATCCCGGGGTTCCGGAATCGAGTCCTGCATCGGGCTCCCCACAGGGAGCCTGCTTCTCCTTCTGCCTGTGTCTCTGCCTCTCTGTGTGTCTCTCGTGAGTGAATTAAATAATAATAAATAAGTAATAATAATAATTCAGAAGTAGACCCAGCTGTCCAGCAAGTAGGGGGTGGAGCAGAGATCCGCACCCGGCCCATCTCTGTCCAGGTCCTGGCTGGCAGCCCCATCCCTTTCTTTGAGGCCCTCTCCACCCCTTCCCCTTCCTCCATCTGCCTCAGCTCACATTGTGTTCCGGGTGAACAGTGCCCCCTGGTGTTGTGCAAGCCAGAGATGCAGCTCAGCTTCCCCTAGGGGGGTGGCGGACTCCTTACAGGGCCCAGTAGGTGACTCAAGCCTCCTGGCCCTGCTGTTGCAGGACAGCTGCTCCACCCAGCGCCATTCCTGCACCAACACCCCGCATCATCCTGCCCTTCCCCTGCTTCACTGCTACTCAGATCTGCCGCTGTGGGATGATGCTCTGCATCCCCCCCACCCCAAGGGGGGGGGATCTCCCCCTGGCCTCCCCATCCTCCTCCAGCCCTGCCTCATTCTGCCCCCCGCCTCTGTCCCCAGCTCAGACTCTGTGTCCCCACTCCTGGGGAAACAACAAGTGCAAGAGACTGGTCAGCTGCTGGAAGGACGCATCTCCAACCCCCAGACCCCTTTGGCTGTGCCCTCCCCTCCTGCCCACCCTGACGGAGGCCAACAGAAGCTGGGTGGTAGAGCCAAGGGGACAAAAGAGGACCAGATGCCACCTGTTAGGACGCCGACCCAAGCCCGCCAGACAAAGACTGTGGCGGGGGTGGGCACACGAAGCTGAGAGTCCCTGTCCCTTTTCCAAGGGAGTAGCCAAGTGACCAGAATAATAGCCAGCAGCCCTGACCAGACGCTAAAGAACACCCAGTCTACAATCAACAGGTGCTCCCACTGGGCCGGGATGGAGCCTTACTGGGTGAAGGGGGGCCCCTTGGAACAGCAGTGAGTCCCATTAGAGACATCAGGTGTCCTGATGGAGGAGTACAGAGGCCCTTGGAGCCACAGAGCACCCCAGCCTTCTAAAGACTGCCCGGTTGGAGACCCAGGGCTCTTATAATAAGGTGCCAAGCCTCCTGTTAATGCGCCAACAACCACAGTCCCACCCAGGTGGACTTCTGAACAGGGCTTCTGAACAGAACAGGCAGGAGCTGGTGGCGGGGGCGAGTCCTGTCAGAGGGACAAGGCATCCTGTTGCAGGAACAGACCCCGCTGGAGTACCGAGGAGTCTTGCTGTAGTGGCAACACATGCTATTTGGCGTGAACAGACCCCCTCCCCCAGGCTGTACTCAGAGCAGCCAGGGGTCTTTGTAGCCTGGCAGGTGTGCCCATCCCAAAGGAGTGGGGGGGCAGTGGCAGGACTGCAGGGGGAGCTGGTAGAGAGTGCGCTTGTCTTCAGCCGAGACCTGAGGTCCTGAGGGTGGCCCTCGGCTGCCCTCATTTCTGTCCCTACAGGGTGCAGCCTCATGCTGGGGTCTTGCAGGGCCAGTGACTGAGGGTGATGTGTGAGGGTGGCAGGTGGTCCCAGGAGTTCCCACAGGGCTGGCCCCAGAATGACTGGACCCGGCAGGGGACAGCCATGTGGGAGTCGGGGGGCCTGGCGGCAGGGGTGGGGTGTTCAGGGCTTGCCTGTAGCCTCCCTGAGGGCCAGGGTCTCGTAGCCATCCATCCACCTGTAGGCGGGGAAGTGGTAGATGCGGCTGTCGGGTGCACAGATCTGCACGTAGTTGCAGTACCAGGAGTTCTTGGGTAGGAAGGAGTAGCGTTCCTTGTGCAGGCGGATGATGATGAGCTCCCCCAGATCCTGCTGGCAGCGGACGGTGTACTCATCCACCTGGTGGGTACAGGCCTCAATGAGTGCCAGGACCCCCACCTGTCTGGCCCCTCACCCAGGGTCTGCTCCCTGGAGACCCAATCGCTGGGCTCTCCTCTCCAATGGGCCGGCACCTACAGGGCCCACCTACCCAGGGCTGAGCAGGACACTTGCCCCCCTCCATTGGTGGGGGGTCACCTGCTGGGTCCATCTACCCAGGGCTGAGCAGGACACCAATACCCCCCTATTCCTAGGCACCCTCCTCAGGTCCCATTCTCAGCCACCTGAGGCTGCGGAAGCCATGCAGGCCCCCAGGGGCAGGTCTACAAAGATGCCCAAGTGGGGTCCTGGGCCCCCCAGACCTCCTACAGTCTTAGATGGACAGAGGTGGTGCAGCCAACCCCCTTTCCTCCTCCTTATCAATGAAGATGTGGAGATACAGACATGGCCATAGGGGCAGAGTGACCTACTAAGATGACATAGCAGCAGGTGGCTGGACCTGACTGAGAATCAGGGCCAAGGGGTGGCAAAGAGCACCTTCCATTGTGGAGCTGGCAGGTGCCACTGGACAGGCTGGTCTGATGCCATTTTAAATCACAGATAATCCCATGTGCTTTTAAGCCAGTTGTGATGCAAGTTAACTTAGGAAGACTGAGAATGGGACAGAGAGGGATGAGGGAGAGGGAGAGGCTGTGGGGAGGGATGTGGGGAGAAGGCCCGAGGGAGAGGGGGCCTGAAATGAGAGAGATGAGGGATGGGGAGAGGACATGGGGAGGGATGAGGAAGGGAGAGAGTGATGAAGAAGAAGAGAGATGAGATGAGGTGAGACAGGGTGGGAGAGATGAGAAGTGACCACAAAGGGCAGCCCCGGTGGTGCAGCGGTTTAGCGCCGCCTACAGCCCAGGGCGTGATCCTGGAGACCCTGGATCGAGTCCCACGTCAGGCTCTCTGCACAGAGCCTGCTTCTCCCTCTGCCTGTGTCTCTGCCTCTCTCTCTCTCTCTCTCTCTCTCTCTCTCTCTCTCTCTGTGACTATCATAAATAAATTTTAAAAAAATTAAAAATAAATAAAATCTTAAAAAAATATTAAAAAAAAAAAGAGAAGTGACCACAAAGGGGTGAGAGGTGCCAGAGCAGGGACTGCTGGGAGCCTCGTCTGGGGGGAGGGCATCCACAGCCCCCCTGAAGCCACAGTTTTCAGAGTCCTTCATAGTGCCCCATCTCTTCCTGCCCATGGCCTCCCTCCCCTGCACACCTCCGTCCCACCTCATGCTCCCCGACACACACACACACACACACACTCACACACAGTACACACACACATACAACCCATACACACACAGCACACACAAACACGTACATACCCTCACACCACACATGCACTCATGCACACATACATTCATATACCACACACACATATACATAGACCACACACACCACACACCACACACAGTCACTCCCACTCACATGCCCCATGTTCCCACACTGCACACGTCACTCACATGCCACACACACATCACATACACTCATACACACACATCACATACACACATCACATACACTCACACCACACATACATACACACATACCAAACATTCAGACATACATACACAGACGCATACACCACACCACACTCACACTCATCACACTCATGCCACATACCACATACACGTTCACGTATATATAACACACACATCCACGTGTATCACACATACATATACCACACACATGCACACACCACACACAGACTCACACGCACCACACACATTACACACGCACATTCACAGACCACATATACCACACAGACACACGTGCACAGACACACACACATATGTATGCTGTATACATACACACACTGCACACCATACTCACACACTTCACACACACACACTCACACAGACACGCACATACTCACCGCCCCAGTTGCAAAGTCTCTCCCAAAATGGTTCAGCAGCTGCTTATGGCTCTCTCCTTGGGTCCCCACAATGGTCAGTGAGATGGAATCCATCGTGCCCGACAAGAGGTCGGTACCCGTGGCCACCTTGACTTTGTAGGTGGCCATGGCTGCTCTTTAGGGGGTACGAGGGAGGGCTTGAGTCTGGACACCGTGGGTTGGGGTGGAGGGCCACACGGGGGGGCCCAGGCCTGGCAGGGGAAGCTGGACGCAGGGAGGTGGACGGGGCCAGTCTCCCAGAGGGAGAGGTGAGGCAGGGACGTCTGGCCCACGGGCAGCCAGGAGCCTGGAGAGGCGGGGAGTGGGGAGCGGGGCGGGGCAAAGTCGCAGGGGAGCCGCCAGGCCTCCAGGAGCCACGGGGAGGGACAGCAGACAGCGCAGCGCTGGGCTGGCTTCTGAGAGGGTGGATGGAACATGCCTCGATGAAGGAGGCTTCAGGGTGGGGGAGCCAGTCTGGCCTGAGCCGGGGCCCCAGGGAAGTGAGGGGACAGGGCTGGGTGGGGCCCCCAGATCTTTATCACCCTAATAAGCGCCTTCCTCCTGCCCGCCCCCATGGGCTGCAGCACCGGACACCCCTGCTGAACAGATCCCTGGGCAGCGGGTTACCCCCTTACACGCAGTGGGTGGGGGCCAGCACATGGGGCACAGCACATGGGGCCAGCCTGTCCCCCTCCTGTCCCAGGGCCCAGAGCCCTTGAGACGAAGAGTGGTAAATGCCCAAGTGGAGCTTGGGCTGTAGGGAGCAGAGAGGCTCCAGGGAACGGTGATCAGGGCTGGGGGAGAGGGTGCCGTCCCTTCCAGCAGGACCAGGATCAGCTGAGATGAGGGACGGATGTACAAACGACAGTAGTGACAATTGCAGAGAAACTGGGACCACAAGAAGTAAGCCAAGGGGCGGACATATAATCTGTAGCACAATCCTAACAGAATTGAGTGGGTTCAGAACTAAATCATTGCTTCCTTCTGCCTTCGTTCCTTCAGGAGAAGTTCAGGGAGCACCCAGCATTCCAGGTTCTGTTTTAGGCACTGCAGATGTGGAGAAAAAATGAAGTGCTCACAGAACTACTGCAGATGGGCGAGAAGGGGACAAGCGTTTTGTCTGTGGTGGGCTTGGATATTATGTGCTCTGCAGAAAATCCAGAGCAGGAAGGGAGTTGGGGTCGGGGTCGGGGGTGCTTTTGGGATAGAATCACTGAGGTGGGGCCATGAGGAGTGGCTAGGGCCGAGGCCCCAGGATCGAGCTGACTTGGTGTCAGGACCCTGAGTAGATTAGGAGAGAAGGTGGGAGTTCTACTCTCAAGGAGAATAAGGGGTCTCCCACCCACTGGGCTCCCTCGGACCTGCCCTCTCTCCTGCCTCCCGGAGGCAGCTCCTGCCAACCAGGAAGCACCAGCCCAGGCCCCTGCTGAGGTGTCACCCTTTGGCCACCATTGAGGGAAGGTCACACAATGCCCAGGGCCAACTTAGAGCCAAAGAGGGCTGGGATTATGAGATGGAGAGAAGATTCCAGTAGGTTCTGGATTGGGGGAGGAATGGGGATGAGGTTGCAATTCAGGGTGAGCTGAATTAGGGACACGGATGTGATTGGAGATGGGGAGTGAAATGACACCCCCACCCCGTCCAACTCCAGCTCAGGCCTGGCCGTGGCTCCTTCTGACCTTCTAGATAATGACCTCATCCATTCCCTTAGCTCCTGTGGCCTGTCTCTGAGGTCTGTCCCCGACCACTGTCCCCTTTGCTCCCCCTGGGTGCCTTCCATTCACCAGCTCCAGATGCTAACAGAGCCCCTGCTGTGTGCCCAGCAGGCCCTAGGTCAGGCCCTAAGTGTGCCCTGTACCCAAAGCAAATCCCCGCCCTTCCTCCCGGAGCTTGCATTGTAGTGGAGGAAACAGACAGTACAGCCTGCTAATAAAATCAATAAAATATTATATTAAATAGTGATTAAGCGCTGGAGAGAAAAAACAAAGGAAGAAAGGCAATTGTAAAGTATGAGAGAGCAAACCTTAGGTAGAGAGGGGTCAGGAAAGTGGCCTTTGACAAGGGGACTTTTGAGTAAAGGCACCAAGGAAGTGAAGTCAAAGCACCCCCTCCTTCCAACCACAGGGCCCTTGCACATGCTGTCCCACTCTGCGTCCTAGACCTGGTTTAGTTTCCTCTTCCCTTCTGATCTTAGATTGATAATGGCTTCATTGGGGATCCCTGGGTGGCTCAGTGGTTTAGTGCCTGCCTTTGGCCCAGGTGTGATCCTGGAGACCTGGGATCGAGTCCCACGTCAGGCTCCCTGAATGGAGGCTGCTTCTCCCTCTGCCTGTGTCTCTGCCTCTCTTTGTGTGTCTCTCATGAATAAATAAATGAAATCTTAAAAAAAAAAAGATAATGGCTTCATCAAAGAAGGCCAAATTTAACTATTTATGGCTAAGATTTTTGATTGATGCCCATCTTCCCAGCTAGAATGTCTGTCGTTTGGTTGGGTTTTCTCCCCACTTCCTGGCACAGTACCTGGCACCTGGGAGACTCTTGAAATATGATTCTTTTTTTTAAGATTTTATTTATTTATTTGACAGAGAGAGAGAGTACAAGAACGGGGAACGGCCGGCAGAGAGAGACAGAAGAATCAGGCTCCACACGGAGCAGGGAGCCTGATATGGGACGATGCCAGACGATCCAGGACTCCATCTCATAACCCTGGGGTCATGACCTGAGCCAAAGGCAAATGCTTACTGGACTGAGCCCCCCAGTCGCCCCAAACATGGTTCCTAATGGTTGGGTGGGCTGGTGTGACAAGGACCAGGTCAGGGCTGCGAAGTGCATCAGAGATGGTGTTGGATTAGGGGGAGACTCAGAGAGGAGAGCTCAAGGAGGGTAAGCACCAGGCAGGGGTGGGGTGTGGGTAGCAATGTGGAGGGGAGAGGAATGGGTTAAGGGGATGGGGTGGGGGTGGGGTTGGCCTGGGGAGAAGGCTGGGGGTAGTCATGCCTGTGCCAGGTGACTGGCAGGGCTGTCTCATCTGCCAGGGCACAGGGCTGCCCTGGGCTGAGGACAGGAGCTGTCAGGCAGGTCGGGCCTGCCCTCCTGGGCTCTGCTCAGCCACACAGATGACTCTGGGGGGGGGGGGGGATGCTAGGAGCCTGATGGTGCAAATTTGCATCATAAAATACAAATTCCACGCAGGGCAGCTCTCCCAGCCTCCTCTGACCTTGTAGCGCCACTCCCCTTTCCTGAGACTGTGCCCCAGGGGGCTGCTTATCTTGGTGAGGAGCTGGGCTGGGCGGGGTGGCCTGGGGATTGAGGCCTAGGAGTTTGGGAAGTGGCACTTGCAGGCCCCTCTGGGACCAGACTCCTGGGCAGTGGGGGTGAGATGCCCGCCTTGACCTTCTAATCCAGTGGTAAAATCACACAGTGGAGTGTGTGGAGGAGGCAGGGACACGAGAGGGCCTGCAAGGGGAATTTGGGGAAGCGGAGCAGGGAGCTAATGGTGTAGAAGTGTTTGGGTGTCACCACAAACCGTGGGGATCTATCTCCATCCCCCAGAAGCTGCCTTCTCAAATCATAACACAATCTCAATAAGGTCTCCCTCTGCCAATCTGTTTTTACCCTCCAAAATAGCAGGAGTGATGGCTGTTGAGTGATGGTTTGACGAGGGCAAGAGTCTGGAGTTGGGAATTAGGTCCCTAAAAGAAACAGGCACAGTGGAGGATGGTAGGGATGCAAACGTGGCTGGGGACATGGATGGGACCAGGCATGAGAACGCAGATGGGGCACTCCCCACTTAGGGCCAAAACGTGGACACTGCGTGCCTCTGGGTAGGTGCTCACTGGGCTGAAGAACTGGTTCTCCTGGACCTGGGGTGGACCAGGGAGCAGGGGAGGTCTCTGGGAAGGATGCGAGCTTGCTGAGTTGGCTTGCAATGGCCACCCACACAGGAAGCTGAGTCCTTGCTGCTGAGGCACCCCCTGCTTACCCCACCCCAAGTCCTGCAAGGCAAGCCCCACCTCCCTAGGACACAGAAAAAAAATCAAATGGGGTCACTCTCCTGCTTAAAACTCACCAGAGCGTAACACGATGTTGCCCTTAGAATCAAATCAAGGGGTGTCTCGGTGGCTCAGTGGTTAAGTGTCTGCCTTCAGCTCAGGGAGTGATCCCTGGAGTCCTGGGATCGAGTCCCGCACGCATCGGGCTCCCCACAGAAAGCCTGTTTCTCCCTCTGCCTGTGTCTCTGTCTCTCTGTGTCTCATGAATGAATAAATAAATGAATAAGATCTTCAAAGAAAAAGGAATAAATCCAAGGACGTACTACGGACTTCAGGACTATGCATGACTCTCTCCTATCCACCCTTCAGTCACCTTACCCCAGCCATCCTGGCTTTCTCTCTGTTCCTTGAACACATGGTCTGTGGCACCTGCCACCCCACCAGCACCAGGCTGTTTCAGTGGGTTTGTTCAGTCATCTGGGTCTCAACTGGCTGGCACCTCCCCCTAGGGGCCTTCCCTGACCACCAGACCTAACATCACCCCACCGCCAGTCATGCTGACACACCGCCCTGTTGCGTCTCCCAGCCCCACCCGCAACTGTCTGAAAAGATTGATTTGTTTGTGTGCCAGTCGGTTGGTCTCCCCACAAGCCGGAAGCAGTAGAGATGGGGCCGGGGGATTTCATGACTGCTTCCCTGGAACAGTGTCCAGGGACACAGGAGCCGTGAGGCAGGCAGATCCTAGAATGCCAATGCTCAAAGGGATTTTCCAGGTCTTCTTGGCCTTCCCCTTTATATGACACATTGGGGTCACTGAGGCTGAGGCGCTGGCTCAGAGCCAGCTGGGAAAAGAGGCTGGTGTGCTCCCTACTATACCAGTTGCTTTCCAGACCAAACAGTGTACAGGGGTCCAGAGTGGGGCTGAAGGAAGGCCCCAATCTGACAGGGCTCGAGCCCCCCCTACCATCCATTCTGTCCCCAGAGTGGGTGCAGAATCCCATGCATGGCTGGGTGTGTCTTCCTCCAAGATGGCTTTCTGGGAAACCAGATTCTAATGATCCACCCCCATCCCTCCCTCTCCAGCTTGGGGGCATTTTTAGCTTGGGCATGCCTCGAATGCTAACTCCGGTGGACACCAAGGAGTATCAGGCTTCCTGGAGGGACAGGCTGCGTGAGTGCATGCGTCCTGCCACCACTGTAGCATAGCCTGTCATGCTGCGCTAAGCCAGAGCCAGGCGTAAGGGGCCCAACCGACCATCCAGCCTCTGCCAGGGTCCCAGCCCCAAAGGGGTGCCTCTGGCCAGTTCTTAGTCCTTTGATCTTGTTTGAAGGTGAATGGAATCTGGAGATTTGGCAAAATTCTCGGATTGGAACCTACCAGTGAGTTGTTCCCAGGTGCACCTCCTCGTGCACCGTGGCTCGGGGATGCTCTTCCCTGAGGGTCACAGGTGCAGGAAGTGAAAACCCCACCTCCAACGATGGCCCAAGACTGTCCTTTCCTGCCCCCAGCACTTGTCCCCTCTCACCTGTGGCAGAGAGAGAAGGGCTTTGGCACTCCTGTCATCCCCAACCCTGGTGGCCAAGGCCATGGCAGCTGGAGGACCCCACTCCAGAGGCCCCGCCAGGTGGGGTCTGGAGCAGGGCTGGGAGACTCCGCAGTCTAGCAAAACCCTCACCCAGGGGATTCTCTGGATGGATCACCAGTTAGGGGGCAGTAAAGTCATGTGATTAAGTCCCCCTGCCACCAGCGCTATAGGGATGGAGGATTAGTTACATGTCACTGGCTGAAGACACAGTGACTCTAGCCAGAGAGAGGCTGAACCCTCTATGCCAGGGTTCCTCAGGCATAGAATCTGACTCCACAGGTAGAGTAGGTAAAGGGGCTGGATCTGAGGTCAAGGAAACGAGGAACAGAGGAGGGATCACTGGATACGGATATGGAGGGCTAAGCTGAGGTCTATTAAGGGCTTTGGGGGCTGGAAGTGAGAACATCAGACTCCCCAGATCACCATCTGTGTCAGTAATCCTGCAATGACGAGTCACCCCCAAATCTCAGAGGTGGGAGACCCAGTGAAGGCGTATTTCTCGCTCAGCTCTGCATCCAGCCCTGCTCCATCCTGGTCCCTCCGAGACAGGAGCGGATGGCTGCACCGTCTCGTCTCCGCGTGGGCTTCCTCTAGAACAGCAGAGGCAGAGAGACGGGAACTCTGGAGGGGCTCGTGCTGGCGGCTAAGTGCCCAGCCTGGAGATGACCGCATCCCTTCTGCTCAGAGCAGCTGGCCAGAGCGCATCATGACTCCCCCCATCCACGAGGGGGCCAGAGACAGAGCTTTCCCTGCGTCCAGAAGAGGAACCAGATCCCAGGGGAAGACTAGAAGCAGCAGCTGGATTCTCAAGCTTTGCAAAGTACCTACTTTTTTCCTATCGGCCCCTTGACTCTGGATATTCCTTCACCTCTGAATAGATGACACGCTCTGGGAGGTAAGGGCAGGACGGTAGGGCCTGGCTAGGTGCGGGGCTGAGCAGATGACCCAGGGACTACTCCCTCCTTCTCCCATCCCCTGGCCTCCCAGACAGATACATATACATACATCAAAACAAAAAGAATGAAATGGGAGCCAAATGTGTTTGATTTTATTAAATTCATTGAGCTCAAGGACAGGAAAACAGGAGGGAGGGGACAGGGCGATGGCTGGGAAGGCCAAGGAGCCTGGCCCTGAGGACTACGGCTATAAGTCCAGGTAAACTGCTCTCTGATCCTAACCCTCCCCTTAAAGACGCTGACGTCAAAGGGGACCACCGGACAGACCCAGGGCAGACGTCTGTTTTTGCCCATTTCCCAGGCTCTCCCAGAAAGTGGAGTTAGACTGGTTAGTCCTAGGTTTGGAGCAAAGCAAAAACGAGGTGACCAGGTAAGAGGAAGAGTTTGAGGAAAGGGGAGAACTAGAGGGGAGAGCTCAAGAGTCCCTGTGGGGCTCCCAAATGGGAGGAGGTAGGTTTTCTTTTCTTTTTTAATATTTTATTTATTTATTCATGAGAGACACACAGAGAGAGGCAGAGACACAGTCAGAGGGAGAAGCAGGCTCCCTGTGGGGAGCCCGATGTAGGGCTCAATCCCAGGACCCTGGGGTCACGCCCTGAGTGGAAGGCAGATGTTCAACCACGGAGCCACCCAGGCGCCCCAGGAGGTAGGTTTTCACAGTAGAGGGAAGTGATGGGGTGATGGGGTTCCTTCCTCTCCAAAGGCCTGTTGTGCATTTGATGGGAGGCAGCGGCTTCTCAGCCTGGACACTGCTGTACTGGTCCCTCACGGCTCAGGGGCCGCCCATGTGAGGCTGGAGCCATCCTGGGAAGAAAGGTCCCCAAGTGCAGAGAAGGCTTGGGTTGACTGGGACCAAGGACGGGAGGCCTGGAGGACCCTGACAAGCTGGCCCTCCACAAGTCCTCATGTTGGAGCCTTTCTTCCAGGGCTGTAAGAGGAGGGGGTCAAATGGAGACGCTGTTCTCGATGAGGGGAGGGTCCAGGTAGGTGTAGGGCAGCTCCAGGCCCTTGTTCCGCTCCTGGATCTCCCTGGAAATCTGGGCCAAGCGGATCTGGAAGGCAGTGATGCTCCGCCGAGGGGCCTCCTCTGTGAAGTGTTCATCTGGGTAGGTGCCCAGGGGCCTCTGGGAGAAATCGGGGTGACATTCAGGATGGGATGAAGCATAATGAAGGAGCAAGTTTGCCAACACATAGTCAAGGTAGCTCCAAGGGCATGATGCAGCCACAGCTACCGCAAACGCAAGCTCTCCAAACCCGCACCCCCCACTCCAGGCTACCTGCCCGGAGCAGCCCCACCAACACCTTGACACCCCAACACCCAACACCTGACATCCAGGGAGTGCGTTGGGGCAGGAATGGGACCGGGTGCCCAGAGCCCAAGGTTAGTGCTCCCTCTGCTGGTAGCCCTGGGCCTGTTCCTCAGGTCGGAGACCATTTCCGCACCTGGGCCTGAATGAAACTGCGGACCAGAACACCTGTAAAGGCCCCTCCAGGGCCTGGCCCACTGCTCTGTGAACTCAAAGCACACAAGCAAGCACTTCTGTCACACAAATCAACATGACACATTATGAAATCAACATAAACACGTTCCAGCAAATACGACCAAGGAGACACCTGCTACCCCACCGTTGCACAGAATTCAACCCCCAAGACAACCGGGTCTGAAGGCATCTTGCCAATGCACCCAGCACCACAGCCCCGCACCAGCTCGCCCTACAGCACGGCAAACCACTTGGACAACCACGGCCAGGATCGCAGTGAGCTTGTAGCGGATGCCATCCTGTGGCAGTACAAGGCCCTCCACACCCCCCCACACCCCCCTCTTCGTGATCAGCCCGCTCAACCAGCTCACCTCCACAGTCCAGCCTCCTCCCCAACACGCGCGCCTCCCATCCTCTGTACCCTTCATACGATGTAACCAATGTAACCGTTGCCAAGAACCCTGATGCTTAAAAATTCTTGGTCTCGGGACACCTGGGTGGCTCGGTCGATTAAAGCATTTGGCTCTTGGTTTCAGCTCAGGCCACGATATCCGGGTTCTGAGATGGGGCCTCGAGGAAGTGGGCTCCGTGATCCCTGCGAAGTCCGCCTGAAGATTCTTTTCCTCTGCCCCTCCCCCATCTCTAAAATCAATCAATCAGTCTTTTTATAAACACGCCTGGTCTTGTTTTCCTGCCCAGGCAGAGCCCTCCAGAACAGTGCTACGTCAGGGCAGTCCGGGCGCACAGTACTTTGCTGTTGGCGAGGCCTCTGCTGCTTCACCAGAAAGACAAGTGTTTCCTGAAATATACTTTTTTTGAAAAGATTTTATTTATTTATTCATGAGAGACCCAGAGAGAGGCAGAGGGAGAAGCAGGCTCCCTACGGGGAGCCCGATGCAGGACTCGATCCCGAGACCCTGGGGTCACGACGTGAGCTGAACGCAGGCACTCAACCACTGAGCCACCCAGGCACCCCCTGAAATATACTTTTAATCAAAATTCAGTAGAGGGGGGCACCTGGGTGGCTCCATGGGTTAAGCCTCTGCCTTCAGCTCAGGCCTCCAACCCTGGGTCCTGGGATCGAGTCCCATGTCAGGCTACCTGCTCAGCGAGGAGTCTGCTTCTCCCTCTCCCTCCACCCCGCCCCTGCTTGCGCTGGCTCTCTTAAAGAAAAAAAAAATACCTTGGTATGGGAGCTTCATTTTACACTGAGTTTTCATTAGAAATGACTGTTCGCACTTACCACACACTTCCTTCACATATTTAGATGATTACATGGTGTGTTTCTTTATTGATGTAAGAAATTACGCTGTTAGATTTCATCAGATTGAGCCGACCTCTCATTCCTCTCATTCCTAGAATAAACTAGACCTCGCATGTCGGATTATTGTCTTATTAGGTAGCACTGGCCTTCGTTGGCTAATGATATATTTTTAAGATTGTTGTAGCTAAGTGAAACAAGTTTGTCACTTCATTTTCTTAATTACAGCTAACGTGTCGCAAGCACTTTACACGGACTATCACGACAGCGCAACAATCCTGTGAGACGGCTGATCTTATCATTCCCACTTTAATAGATAAAGAAACAGGCCCTGGAGAGGCCTAATTGCATATCCAGGGTCACATGGGTGGGAAATGTGGATCTGGGACTGGAACCTTCTATGGGAGACCCACTTCTCTTCTTAAGAGTACTCCTCTGCCTGGTGCTGGTACCAAGGCTCCCAGTAAAACGATCTGGGGAGCTTCCACTTCTTTTCTAAACTTCCGAGCCATTTGAGTGACTTAGGAATCACTTGGTCCTTGAAGGTTTAATAGAATCATAGAATATCCCTTTGCAAGGATAGGGATCAGATCTTTTACACCCTTTTCTATTTATGTGTGGTTTTCATGTCTTCCGGCATCAAAGTTTTCTTTATTGTTTTCCCAGAAAATCACCTCTTTCACCTAGATTTCCAAAGCTGTTTGTGCAAAACTACAAGTAGCATTTTCTTGTAATTTCTTCTACCTTCTCAATTATTGGCTGTTTGTCTTTCCACTCCTACCTAATGTTGCACCTCTCATTTCTCTTGATTGGAATTGTCTCTGGTTTCTTCATTTTATTGGTCTTTTCAAAGAATCAGTTGTGTGTCTTATTTACCAGATTGACATCTAATTCCTAAAACTATAGTGTAGCTTTCCAAAAAGCAGAACGCAGAAACATGACAGGCTGGGTTCAAAGCCTATGTCCTAGCTCTGTGACCTTGGGCAAACTGCTTAGCGCCTCTGAACCAATTTGTTTAGTTTTCTTCCCTTTAAAATACAACTACTATTTGGGGCACCTGACCCACTCCATCCGTGAAGCACGTGACTCTTGATCTCAGGGTTGTGAGTCTCAGGGTCTTGATCTCCTCGTTGGGGGTAGAGATTAATTTAAAAAAAATCTTAAAAAAAATGCAAATACCATTTATTGAATAGTTGTATGCCAGGCACTGTATTAAGCATTTTTTTGTATTAAGCATTTTAAATAAGTAAGCTTCTTACTTACTTTGTGTCTTAAAATAGCATATGTGAGGTATCTGATTTATTTTTTTATATAATTTTATTTATTTGAGAGAGAGATTGAGAGCAAGCATGAGCAGGGTGGGGAAGGGCAGAGGGAGAAGGAGAAGCAGTCTCTCCACTGGGCAGGGAGTCTGATGTGGGGCTTGATCCCAGGACCCCGAGATCATGACCTGAGCCAAAGGTGGATGCTCAACTGATTGAGCCACCCAGGCGCCCAAGATACCTGACTTAATGAGACCCCTCACTGGCTTCTAGGTGGGAGCCCTTCACCCTCATCTCTTGCCTATCATCCCTTGCTACTGTGATATTATGATTTACAGTAAGGAATATACATTTGGGCTTCCTCCTATTCCTGGCACAGAGCTCCTAAAACCCTTATAATTCTGTAAGCGTTAGTGTTAAAGGCTTCTTGTTATCATAATAAGGCCCTTTCAACCACACCTAAGTTTACGTTAATAGGGTGTTCTGGAAAGCCCGTAAGGATGGGGGCGGTGGCCAGGAGAGCCAGCTGCGTGGTTAGAGGGTTGGAACTTTCAATTCCTGCCCCCAACCTCCAGGGAGGAGAGAGGAGCTGGAGGTTGACTTCATCCCCCATGGCCAATGTTCGATCAATCACACCTAGGTAGTGAGACAGAAAAACCCTAGCAACAGGAGTTTGGAGGGCTTCCAGGCTGGTGAACAGGTGGAGGTGTTGGGAGGGTGGTGCACCCAGAGACTGCATGGGAGCCCGGCATCCCCTCCCACACACCCTGCCCAGCACATCTCTGGCTGTTCCTGAGTTATGTCGTTTTATAATAAAGCAGTAATTTGGGGCATCTGGGTGGCTCAGTTGGTTAGACATCTGTCTTCAGCTCTGGTCATGACCCTGGGTCCTGGGATACAGCCCCACATTGGGCTCCCTCCTCAGCAGGGAGTCTGTTTCTCCCTCTCCCTCTGCCTGCTGCTCCCCTTGCTTGTACTCTCTCTCTCTCTCTCTTAAAAAAATACTAAAGTAAACCAGTAATTTAATAAGTAAACTGGTTTTCCTGAGTTCTGTGAGCCATTATAGCAAATGACCAAAACTGACAAAACTGCTGGGCAGGGGGGTGGTCTTAGAAACCTCTGATTTTTAGCTGGTGGATCAGAAGCACAGGTGACAACTTGGGCTTGTGGTTGGCATTGGGAGTCGGGGGCAGTCTTGTGAGTCTGAGTTTGAACCCGTGGGATCTGACACTATCTGCAAGTAGAGTTAAATTATCCGATACCCAGCTTGTCCCCCACACATTCAGTGGCCAGAAGTATTGAGTGAGAGTACTGGGAACAGTCATAGAATAGACCAAAAACCCCAGCGTGCTTTCCCCTATAATGACAATGAATGTCTCCAAGCCCTTGGGAAATGGGACCAGGAAGGAGCAGGATCCAGGGACGAGTTCCTGGCATTCCTAGGCTATGAGATTGTAATTAAAACTTGTTAGGAAGATAACACACATCTGCACGGAACAGAGTCAAGTATGAGAAATGAGGACATCCCTGTGACATCAGAGAGCTTGTGAATAAGACCAGGAGGGCAGAGGCAGGACCAATGACCCCATGTGTGAACAGAAACATTGGTAATTGGGGATCAAGGGGCCGCTCCCCTCGCCAAGGTGACCTGACAGCCTCCTTGTCTCATCTATTCCTCCCTAGAACTGCCCCTCCCAACCATCCACAGAGGTGCCCTTGCTTAAACACAGATTTGGCCCGTCACCCTGGGTCTTAAAGCTCTTCAATGGCTCCCCATCCTCCTCTGAATAAACACTGTGCCCACACTGAACCATTTGCAATCCTACCAACACACCAACTCACCTTCACTTTGTTGCACTTGGTTATGTCCTTCCTCTGCCTAGAAACTAACCCTGCCCTCCCTCTGCCTGCCAAGTTCCTACTTGTCCTGCAGGTTTCAGCTTTCATGTCACTTCCTCCAAGAAGCCTTCCCAGGTTCGCCCAGACTCATTCAGGTTCCACAAGTCCCCATTCTCACCTCTGTTACGAGACTAAGCTCATGAGGAGAGGGTTCATATCTGCCCACCAATGTCTGACACATTGCAAGTGCTCAAGACGTATGTGTTCATACCTAAATGATTCCTACAGCACTGTGGTACCTTTTTCATGTTTCTGTATGCCTCCTCAACCAAACCATAGGGTTCCTGAAGTCAGGAAGGTCTCATTCTGCTTTATATGCCTGGTGCCCAGTGCCATGTTGACATGTAGAAGGAATCCAAAATAATGTATGTTGAATGTCTAGATGAATGGATGAGCAGTTAACAGATGAATGGTTGATGGATGATGGATGGATAGATGGGTGGGTGAGTGGGTGAATGGATGAATGGATGGACGGACAGATGGGTGGATGGATAGATGGACAGGTGGATGGATGGATGGATGGACAGATGGGTGGATGGGCGGATGGATGGGAATGGATGGGTGGTTGGATGGATGGGTGGATGGATTGCTAAACTGGTGAATTCAATAGACATTGTGCCCCAGCCACTAAGCTGGTATTTGCTTCAATGTATGCCTTTGGGGATCAATTACCATTTCCTAAAGAAACCGAGGAACCCAAGACTAGTTCAGCAGGGGGCATAAATGGCAGCACTCAGTCCCCAAGCCCTCTCTAGAACAGCTACTGCCACTGTCACTGCCTAGGCCCTGTAAACCGTCACTCCCACCCCATCCCACATCCTGTACACACCTGGTCTTTGGGCTCCTGGCTGACCAACCAGAAGAGGAGAAGGTTGTTACAAGTGACGTTCACTTCTGGGAGGGTGTCTAGGTAACTCTTCAGGGTGGCAGTCCCCTTGGTCTGGGGTGGAGGCTGCCTCATGGATGACGGGGTGTTGGGCATCCAGGCCCCAAAATCATGCTGTAGAGAGACCCCACCCCAGTTGAGTCAGCTGGCCAGAGGTGGGAGAACCAGTTCCCTCATCATCCCCCATCCTGCACCTATTGTCCCAGGTCTGGCAGTTGGAATAGGAGAGGATGGTGGAAAGGGAAGAGTCAGAGAGGTATAGGGTAGGAAGTTCCAGATGTGGGGTAGGAGGCTCACCCCTTGTCACTCCCCACCCAGTGTTCCAGGACTGGGGGGTTGCAAATCACTAACGAAGGAGCAGAGTCCAACAAGGGTCGTAGCAAAGGGTTAGCACACCACCCAGAGCCACCTGATACTCCCCCTTAACCTCGTCCCCACCATGACAGGTCCAGGTTCTACTCCCTGCACAACACCAGCTGGAGTCACCATTACCACCCTGAACCCCGCTCCACCCCAGTTCTCATCCAATATCAGCCGGCCCTTCACTCATTCACTCCACCCAGTCACCACCCAACCTCAGCCCCAATCCTAAACCCATCCCAACCCTGACCCACCCATGCTCTCAACCCCAACACTGGCCTCCTGTCCCATGCTGAGCCCAACCTTGCCTAGCCCAGTGCCCCCAGGCCTGCCCTCCTACCCCCAGCGGCCTCACCTGCCCACTGTTGACAGCGGCGTGCTGGGCGGAGCAGTTGAAGATGATTGCAGTGAGGAACTTCACCAGTTCTCCTGGAGTGCACAGCCGGTGTGGGAAGCCTGGATGTGGGAGGAAGGAGAAAGGGCGTGGAGGGAGGGGACTGGATTCCTGGGGGCAGCACGGGGCTGGGGCATACTGCAAGGGGAGATTGGGATGACAGGGCTGAGCATTTGGCCACCAGTTTTTTGACTAAGATGAGGGCTGGGCTGAGGTTAGAGAGAGTCATCATCAAGGTCTGTGGTCTCTGAATGGGGTCAGGATAGGAGCCAGCTGCTGGGATCCAACCAGAAAATGTCCAGCCAGGAGAACTCGCAAGGGAGGAGCCAAGTTCAAGCTGACAGCCAAGCTGGCTCTTCTCCCCGACTGCCAAGGCACTTTTATCTGCAGCCCCCGATAGCACTTGATTTATTTTAAAGATTTATTTGAGAGAATGAGAATGAAAATAGGGGTAGGAGGCAAAGGGAGAGAGAGAGAATTTCAAGCAGACTTCCTGATCCCAAGAATCCCGAGATCATGATCTGAGCCAAAACCAAGAGCCAGACACCCAAAAGACTGAGCTACTCAGGCACCCCAGCACCTAATGATTTAACTTTACCCTGTTCACCAAGATTTGTCCAAGTACCCAGTAGTGGAACACCCACAGCTGGGCTTTAGCGAGAGAGGTGGGTGACCAAAGTATGTTTCTCCTAAGGTCCCAGTGATGGAAGCAGAAGGGGTCCCCAAGGCCAGGCTTGGGTCAGAATCGGGCACTGGGGCTGAGGTGCTTAGGGGAGACTCCCCAGCAGGAAGAGATGGGGCTCCCCCTGAGATGAAGAGTCAGTGAGCTTTGAATGGGAAAAAGATGACAGAGGAAGGCATTTTCAGGCTCAGCCCTGGGTCCTCTCCTCTGTCGATCACTCCCCTCATCCAAATCAATGGCTCTAACTGCCTCCTGCTGGCCAACGACTCCCAAAATCACACCGCCAGCTCCTGCAGGCTCCTGAATTCTGGCAGGAAATCTACGGCTGCCACCTGACACTCCAAGTTGGGTGTCAATAAGGTCTCCCAGATGTCACATCTGCAAATCTCCAGAGCCTGATGCCTGCCTTGCTCCCTACACACAACACTCCCATCCCTGTCTCTATCCAGTTGCTCAGGCCACAATCTGTGTGCTCTTTCCTCTTTTTATCTCGTACCATGCATATCGGCAAATACTTCCAGAAGCCAATCTCATCTCACCACCTCCGGGCTCCACCACCAGCCACCCAGTCTCCAATGTGTAACTCTTGCAGGGATCCAATTGCTTCCACCCTTGCCCCCGACAGCCCATTCTTCACATGATGGCCAGAGTGACTGATCCTTTAGGAGCATAAATCTGGTCATGTCACCTCCTTGCTAAAACCACTGATCCACAGAACAAGCTCTCTCACTTCCTTCTGGCCTCTCCTCCAAACATCACCTCCCCTGAGAGGCCCTCCCAGACCGACCACCTACCTGAAATAACCCCCCTACCTCAACATGCCAATTCCTTTTCCTGAGCGCTCTATAACCAACCACCTAATACAATTGTTTGTTGATTATCTGAATCTCCCCACTGAGAATGTGAAGCTCCATTGAAGGCCAGGACTTTTGTCTGTCATATTCACTACTGAGCCCCAGCACCCGGAAAAATACGTAATATTAAGAGCCCAGTAATTATTGGTTGACTGGTGTGAATCCTAAGAAGGGAAGAAGGCAGATTGAGGCAGCAGCAAGGTGAGGGGGCAGGGAGGGTAACTCACTGGAGGCGAGGTCACAGCAGTGCGACCAGCCACACAGTTTCTGGGCAGAACTTCAGAGGACTGCCAGGGCGGGGGCCCCACGGACCTGGAGGGTGGGCAGCAAGAGGCTGGGGATGGTGAGGCCTATAGAGAAGCAGCTGCCACTGTGCAGGAGTATGAGGACCAGGACTGGGTGGTGACAGTGGGACACAAGGGGGACAATAGGAATTGGCCACCCAACTGGATTTAGGGAAATGGGAAGACAGAGGGGGACATGAGCCAAAGACGGCTTCAAGTTCAGCAGAGCAGGCCCAGAGGGCTGGAGGAAGGACTGGGCTGGGCGTCTGCCAGGGAGCCTGTGTGAACTTCCTGAATGTTCCCTTTGCGGTAGATATTCTAACCTGGAGGGCTGAGATTAAAAGGCAAGGAGGTTGGACTACCTGTGGGGATTGTGCCGTAGCTCCTCTTACTTATTCGCTCCCCTTAAAATGTGGAAGCAAAAGGCACACTGACTGAAGTTAATTAATGAGTGTGCCTTGCCTTAAAACAGGAATCTGCGATAAGCCTGCACAGAGATGTCTGTCAACCTGAAGAAGGCTCTGATGTACTGAGTCAGAGACAGGTTGAATAAGGTAAGATAGGAGAGTCAGCCAACAGTAATTAGACACCCCCCTACTCCAGGTCTTAAGTAGGAAACAGCCCCAACTAGAAAAAAAAAAAAAAAAAAAACTGCCATTGGGGGAGGTGCAGTCAGGATCAGGCCAGCCCAGGATTAGCAGTGGGTTTGCAAAGCAGGGATGGTTCATCTTTTAAAATTCCAAAGGATGGGATCCCTGGGTGGCGCAGCGGTTTGGCGCCTGCCTTTGGCCCAGGGCGCGATCCCGGAGACCCAGGATCGAATCCCACATCGGGCTCCCGGTGCATGGGGGTACTCAGACAGTGAAGCATCTGCCTGAAGCTCAGGTCATGATCTTGGGGTCCTGGGATTGAGTCCCATGTTGGGCTCCCTACTCAGTGGGGAGCCTGCTTATCCCTCTCCTCTCCCCACTGCTTATGCTCTCTCTCAGATAATAAAATAAATAAAAACCCAGAAATCACTCTTGGCATCACCAATAGTAAGAAGACCTGATACTATGTGCCTCCAACTATGATGTATCTTAGTTGAGAACACAGCATCACTTGAGAAATATTCTTGCCAAAAACATTTAACCTTTACATATCCCTTCCAGTTGACAGGAAACCATTAGATAAATTCACGGAAGGTGGGACACTGCAGAACAACTAGTCCTGGGTTTTTGATGGCAGTCATCATGTGATTTAAAGAGGGGGAGGGGCCATCTGAAATTTAAAGAGACTCCTGTGGTCCTTGATTGGCTCTGGAATACACAGGATCAATTGGGGAAATGTGGGGAAAGTGGGAAATTTGAATATATGCCACATTGGAGATTAATGTCAATTTTGTCGAGCGTGATGACAGTATCGTGGTTGTGTAGAAAAAACTTTTTTTTTAGTTGCATACTGAGCAGTAATAAAATATGAAATATGTGTAATTTAAAAGACTTCAGCAATAAAGAAAAGCAACAGATTGATCAAATTAGCGCTTGTTGAATCTGGGCGGTGGGTGAACAGGTGTTCATTACATTATACTCTCTACTTTTCTATATGTTTAAAATTTGTTGTTTAAGGTGGGGGGGAAGCCTCAGAACCTATTATAGGTAGGGTTGCAGTAGTTTGTTCTATTTGCAGGTGACAAGAGACCATCCCTCCTCCCTGGGTCTCCCCAGCCAGGAGCCCCTCCATGAAGCCACCTACGCACTAAGTCAGCTGAGAAGCTGCATCCCAGGCCCTGAGAGTCTCCCACCCTGGGGGCCAGGTCTGGGGGAACTGCAGGGTGGACATTTGTGCCACTTTGAGCTTTTCCTTGTCTTTCACTGCACCCAGGTATGAAGAAGGCCTGTCTACTTTTTCCAGTGTCTGGAGCCCACATAATACCATGACACGAGGGAGGAAGGCTACAAAGAGAAGCAATAGGGTATATACCCTGAGCAAGGCCAGAAGACAACTGATGGCTTATAGATTTTGTGTGCTGGTCTCAAAGGTGACAATGAGACAGCTAAAATGGAAAGTTCTTCAGGGAATGGAAGGAAGGGGGATTTGCAAGTATGCAATCAGGTACCGAAGAGAAGCCAAGAAAGGATCACTCCATTATGAAAGGGTAGAGAGGAGATGGAGACCCAGGCAGGACAAGACAACGGCTGGGGTGGGGACATGGCAGGGGCCTGGGAGGAGGTGGGAGGCACAGAGGACATCTCCTCCCTGGGGCCAAGGCAAGATTTTAAGGGAGGGTGGCCTGAGGCATCTGCCTGGCACTGAAGTTGAGCAAAGCAGGCTGAAGAGGGAGCCAAAGCCTCTCAGGCAGTGTCAGAAGAAGAGGGAAGAGTTAAAGCCAGGTGACAGGTGTTAATAGGGAAGAATCAGGCGGCATCAGAACCATGTCACTCATGAGGCCAAATGAAATGAAAGAGGTTAGTGGCTAGAGGGGACAAGCATGAGGAAGTATGAGAGAAGGTTCCAGAAGCCTCAACATTTGAGGCTGGACATGGCTCCTACTACATGATGGGACACAACCACAAAGCTCAGCAAGCAGCGGTGAATGGACAGGCTCAAGTAAAAGTCGAGGAGGAATGAGAGGGTCACAGTGCAGTGTTGAAAGCAAGGACTTTGGGGATGATGAGAGCTGGCTCTGGATCCTGCCTCTGCCACTTACTATCTGCAAAGCCTGTTCCTCATCTGTTCAGTGGGGTTAATAATAGGATGGACTTCAAACCCTTGTCCATAAATAAGAACTGAGTCACAAGCGAGGCCAAGGGGAGGAAGCCCAGGGTCACTGGGAGCCCGAGGTCGGGGGTCGGTACCTGAGCTTTCCCGGCGTAGGAATGCATGAGTGAAAATCTCACGGACCCAGGCCTGCAGCTCCGAGTCCTGCTGCACAGACGTATTGCTGGGATAATAGTAGCCCACGATTTCTGAGACAAAGCTGCAGGAAAGAGATGCTCGTGCTGAGGGGGTGACCTTGGGCTCAGGCCTGCCCTGAAATCCAAGATCCAGTGCCACTCAGGCTGGGGAGAGCCAGATAGCCAGTGTCCATTGAGAGCCCATCAGGGCCCAGTGGGAGCCCCCAGATCCAGATGGAACCCGAGGGCCCAGGTTTAGGCACCCCTGAGTCATGGGTGCTCGGGGCCTCCTTCCCACCCAGGGATCTGGGGGTGGGGAACCCCTGAGGAGAGCTGGAGGGCCCCAGCTCAAACAGTTGCACCTGCCCTGATTCCTCTGGACACTCTGTCCTTTCCTTCCTCCACGGGGCCCATGCACAGCCCAGCCTCTCCCCAGCCCGCGGCTACCTATCATTTCATTAAGTACCCTGACCCCAACTCTCACCCTTGGGGTGCTCCCTGCTGGGGCCTGAAGCACCTGTGACCACCCAGCACTAAGGTCCCCATGAGTACATGAGCCACACTGCCCTGCGCCCTCTTTGGGCCAGACTGGCTGCAGGAGGGGCCCAGGCCCGCACCCCGCACCTCTCAATGGCCGCCCAGATCCTCAGTCCATCGTCCCGGTAATGGTAGTTGGGGATGGCCTGGACACCGCGGGCCCGCACGCTGTCCGGAAGGCAGAAATCCGTGTAGGTGAAGTGGGCCAGAGCAGTGCTAATGAGGTAGAGGAGGCCTTGCCTCCCGACCGAGGTGACCTGAGAACACAACACCGCTTGGCTTGGGGTCCAGACAAGGCCAGTGACTCAGCCCAGAGGATTTTTCACGTAATCAAGAAGTCCAAAAAAAAAAAAAAAGAAGTCCAAGACCTCGGGCCGATCCCCCAGGGGGACCGGTTGGGGCTGCGGAGGTGGTGGCCCTACTATGTGCATAAGAGGAAATGCTTGGGTATTTGGTATCCAAAAGAAAGCAGTGATGCGGGGTGGGGGGTGGGAGTGGGAGACGCGAGAGCTTACTGGGCGCAGGGCGGGCGGGGGGCTGTGACCGAGGGGGGCTGCCCTGCCCACCTCCTGGAGACTTGGAAGCTGGGCCCGAGGGGGCGGGGCCCGGGCTTGTGGGCGGGGCGAGTAGGGGACCGGCGCGGAGAGGCGGGGCTTGTGGGCAGGGTCTGGCGGGAACCGTGGAACGGGATTGGAGGCCGGAGATGTTTGTGGGCGGGGAAAAGCTGCCTCGGACGGGGCTTCGGCGATGGGGCGGGGCTTCAGAGACGCGGGCCGCACCTTTTCCACTAGGCCCTCGGGGTTGAGCAGCGTGGCCCGCGCGATGGTGTTCACCTGCAGCGTGTAGCGAGTGTGGGGGAGCAGGAGCTGCGAGCGGGATGAGGGCACAGGGGCCGAAGGTCAGGGCAGCAGGCCGAGCTGGCCCGTCCCTTCTGGGCCCGCCTGGGGTGAGGGGGATCCCACACAGACCTTGTAGACTGGATGACAAAGCGGCAACTGACGCAGCGTGGCCATGGCGAAGGCCTCGCACAGCAAATGCGTGCACAAAAAGTGCGTGTTGTTCTCGTGCACCAGGAACTCCGAGTTGCGCACCCACGTCTTGGCCAGCAGCCAGTCCCAGTAGGAATCAGTGGGCAGGAAGATGGGGCTGGCGGGCCCGGGGGTCTGGCTGAGCTGCGCCCAGGAATAAGAACGGGGTGAGGCTCGAGGCTGCTATTGTGCCTGCTGGGCCCGCCTCCGGAATCCCGCCCGGGTCTCACCTGGATGGCCAAGGGCACCAGCGCCCCCTGCGGGTTGAGCCACAACAGGCAGAGCGGGGCGGCCACGTACTGCGGGCGGCCGTTGAGGCAGTGGACCGGGGCCTCCGCCAGGATCCAATAGTCGGCTAGGAAGATGTTCCCCCTCTGCGAAAGGCACACCGGCCCTCTGACCCGCGCTGCGCGCCCCCTCTTTTCCCCGCCCACTCGCACCCCAGCCGGGGCCTCAATAATGCGCGGTGCCTGCACTCATGGCCCGAGGCCGGTACCCCACCCTCCGCAGAACTACCGGAATGAGGTCCAGCTGAGTCCCGCGTTGCACAACCTCGCGCCTGGATAAGCTGGCATCCTCTCCCGGTCCCCCCTTACCTGGTCCTTCCTGCCCTCTCAACGCAGTGACCCTGTCGGTCTATCCAACAACAGGAAAATGGCCCCACACTGAGAATTGACTGTCACATCTCCAGCCTTCTGGAGGATGCCTGAGGGCTTGGCTGCCCCAGAGAGACTGAGCATCATCTTCTCCCACATCCTCCGAGCTCCTAATCTCCATGACAGTTCCTCTTATATCTAGTGGCACTGCCTTCCACTGCTCTAAAATAGCTCCCCCTACCCAAGGTTTCACCTATTTATTCATGAGAGACACAGAGAGTCAGAGACACAGGCAGAGGGAGAAGCAGGCGCCTGGCAGGGAGCCGGATATGGGACTCGATCCCAGGACCCCTGGATCACGCCCTGAGCCCAAGACAGACGCTCAACCACTGAGGGACCCAGGTGCCCCTAAAATAGTTTTCTTTGAGCCTCAGCACTGGGGCCCCAGAACATAGGCAGGGCCTTCTCTTCGACACCGTCCTGCTCACTCATACCATTCACCAAGCCTCACCTCTGGCTCCCAGTCATGCTCACTGTCCCCACCCCCCACCCCCCGGCTCTCATCCCACCTGCTCCAATTCAAATGTGCAAGGGGCCGCCCAGAGGATGAGGCCTGCAGGCAGGATGCAACCCCAGCCATCCCACTCCTACCCTCCACACCCATCCCTTGTCCATAATGCCCCTTACCTACCTCTAGTTCTGTCTGCAGACAGGTGTTGGGTCCCAGCAAGGGGGCTACCATGTCATTGGTGACAGGCAGCTTGCTGGGCAAGCTGGAGAGGCAGTGGAGCATGACGGGATTAACGCCATTCAAGTACTGGTACCCAAAGAAGGAGTCCTCACACCAGTGCTCTGTAACATACTCTAGGGGGGCAAGAGAGGGCACTGTTCAGTCTGGAGAGTTCTCCCCTAGAGCCTGCTCGAGTCCAGCCCTTTGCTCACTATGGTTTAGGCTTTCCTCACAGCAACCCTACGAGCAACCCTACACCCACAGATGTAGCCTGGCCCCAAAGGGGAAGAGAGGTCAGTGCCCCTGATCGGGATCAGAACTCCCTAAAGGACCCCTGGCCATCTCCCAGGGAAGCAGATTGTCTCTCTGTCCTCATTCCCCTATTCTTGTCCCGTCCCAGAGAAAGGGGAGGTTATGTGAGCTCCCAAGGGGAATAAGTGAGGTTGCCACCCATGGAACCAGGAGCCCCACCCACTGGGATCTTGCAGTCTCCCTGAGGGGGCTGGGAGAGGGTCCCCTTCCCAGAATGGGGCAGAGGGCTCTGAACATGGGGTCAGGAGGAGGCTGGACATCTGCCTGGCTCTGTGCACCTGAAGTGACTGTCTTGTGGCACCAGAAGATATTCCGGATGTCATCCAGCTTCTTCCAGGAGCCCTTGCGGTCCAGCAGCCCACGGAGCTTCATGCCCAGGGACCTGAGGGCGAGGGGAAGCGAGGGTGTGGCCTGGAGCCACAGGGGCACTGTGCCCCCTGCCTAGAGGCCTGCAGGGACCTGACAAGGTCACCGTCCAGAGCAGAGGCACCTAACAAGGGTGAGAAAAGTCTAGTGGCCCACTGAGGCTTCGTAGGGTGGACTTCACACGTACACGTGCCACTTGTGGCAGACAGATCACCTTCATGGGTGCTTTGGCCTTTTCCCCAAGCTCTCGTCTTGTTGCCGACCATCACTGGCTCCTGGCTGGCTGGTGCCCCATCTGGTGTGTATCTTCCACAAAACGCTCATCACTCCCTGTGTTACACTGTGAATCCCATGTACTCCTACCACCTGGGATGACACAGTATGCTATGGGCCCCTTAGGGCCAGGACTGGCCCCGGATGCCCCGACATACTGGTTCATAATAATCACTCACTGACTGCATCAAGTCAAATGGAAGGGAATGCAACATCTAATAGGTGGGTGTGTGGCGAACGGTGGGCAGGTGTGCTCAGGTGCCCTGAAGGGTGGGGGTGCCATGACCTGACAAGCCCAGGGACAACTTCCTGAGTGTCCACTGAGTTGCCGGCCCCTCAGTTCGCAGCATTTGTTGAGACCTGCCCAGTAAGGCCCCAAAGTCGAGGGGAAAGGGGCAGGAGACCGGTGTTAAAGCAGAGAGCAAGGAGGGGCCCCTGGGTGGCTCAGTGGGTTAGGCATCTGCCTTCAGCTCAGGTCATGATTTCAGGGTCCTGGGACCAAGCCCCGTGTCGGTCTCCCTGCTTGTTGGGGAGTCTGCTTCTCCCTCTCCCTCTCCCCCTACCCCTCACTCACGTTCTCTCTCTCAAAGAAATAAATAAGATCTTAAAAAAAAAAAAAAAAAGGCAGAGAGAAAGGAGAAGAAAGATAATGTCTTCCTTTTCCAAGGGTTTGGTGCAACCGTCCTTCAGAACACCCTGCCATTGCCCACATGGAAGCTCAGCTACCAGCCCTCCTCTCTGAATCCCTGATGGCTGCCCAATGCCAGCTCTCTCAGCCCACAGGCCCTTCTCTGAGCCCCCCGCAGGCTGTCCTAGTGGCCTTCCGGGCCTTCCCTGGCCTAGACCCACATGTCCATCTGAGGAGCAGCTCAGCCGATCCTGGTCCCTCAGCCCTGCCAGGGCCTCGCACGGGTCCTTGCCCTGAGGCCCCGAGCCACCTGCAACTGCCTTGCGCTCCAGCCCAGATACCCCCCAGCTCCCTGCTCACCCCACATCTGCACCTCCCACTAGTCCTTCTCCCAAAGAATCAGTTCGGCACAGAAGCCCCGAGGATAAGGATCCAGCCCCTTGCCCTCGACTCCGCCGGGCCTTCTAATGCAGCTACTGCACCGGTGGCCAGGTGAGCCTCTCCGTCCTCCGGCCGAACCAACCTGGCTTTGCCCAGGACCCACCCACTCTCTGCTCACTTGTCCTCTCCATGGCCCAAAGCCTGTTTCCATCCCACCCGCCTCCCTGGAAGCCACCTCCTGGCCCCGGCTCACCCCTGCTGACACTGGTCAGGAGTGTGGACTGTACCCCTCCACCAAGTCACACTCAGAGCCTCAGCTATGGACTCAGTCTGCTCACGGCCCCACCGGGTCCTAACTAACTGTGCCACACGTCTCCCTGGGGACACGGAGCTCCTCGAGGTGGAAGATGACATCCTAATGCTCAGTCACATCCGCTGAGAGATTGTTTGGTACTTGGTGTCATCTGGCTTACTCTCCCCTAGACCAAGGAGGTAGGCACAGCTATTACCATCATTTACAAATGAGGGAACTGCTTAGAGGCTGCGGATGAAGGTCACACAGCTGGAAAGTGTGGGTGCTAGGATGCAAAGGCGAGGTAGTCTGACTTCACCTCCTTACAGCTTCAGAGCCGGGCCTTCCCGTCCTGTCCCCCATTCTGCTCCCGTCCTGCTCCCTGTCCTACCCACCTACGTGCCTAGGACCAACCTCTGCACTGAGAAGGCACTCAGCTCATTTCATAGATTCAAGGAATAGAGAGGGAAGTGATGACAAAGGAGCAAAAAGGAGGTGATGGGGAGATAGAGAATGGGGGAGACTGGGACAGAGAGGGGGGGATGGAGGACAGAGAGGTGGAATGAGGCAGAGAATGGGACATGGGGGCAGAGGGGGGAGATAGGGACAGAGAGAGGGACATGGGGACAGAGAGGAGGACATGGGGGGCACAGACGGGGACACAGGGGACAGAGAAGAGGAGACAGGGAGACAGAGGGGGGATATGCATGGCAGGGTAGAGGCCAAAGGGACAGTGAGAGGAGTGCAGGGAGGGCAGTGGCCTCACGCGGGGATGGCGTTGAAGAGCAGGGAGGCCGTCTTGGTTGCCGAGTAGCGAATATTGGGCTCCATGTGCAGCAGGGACGGGAGGTCAATTTTCATGGGGAAGCCAGGCAGGTAGCGATTCCCGCTGCTGCGGAGGGTGGCGGGGGAGGCAGAAAGACGGACACTGGTCAGGGGAACCTGCAGCCCGCTCCCTCATTCCTGCCCTGGGCCCTCCCTTGGATCCAGACTCCACCCGACCCGACCCTGTCCGCCTGCAGCCACCTCCCCACCAGACCCTCAGGGTCACCCTGCCCCTGCTGCCCTTGACTCTTGGAATTTATTTCCCTGCACCATCCTCTTTCCCGGCCTCCCGGCCGCATGGTTCCAACCTTGGTCCCCAGCCTGGGCCCCCCTTCACCTGTCCCCTTGGTCCACCCGAGGTGTCATCTTGGTCAAGGCAAATTTCTTGTCTGTCTCCATCTCCTCAAAGCTGCTGACGTCTATAATGCCAGGGAAGCCAGGGGCATAGACTTTCCAGCTTTCAGGGGAGAGAAGTCAGGGGTGGTTAGTCAAATTCAGGGTACTAATAGACTTTAGCTTTTAAAGATGTGACTTTGGGGCACCTGGGGGACTCAGTCTGTTAAACGTCTGCCTTTGGCACAGGTGACACACGGTCCCAAGGTCCTGGGATCCAGTCCTGCTTCAGGCTCCCTGCTCATCGGGGAGCCTGCTTCTCCCTCTCCTCCTCCTCACTGTCTCTGTCTCTCTCTCCCAAATAAATAAAGACATGACTTTAAATTAAAACTCTCAGAAACCCCCACTTTCTGGGTAGGTGACAAAGAATTGGAATCTTCTCCCTGAAGGCACCAGGCTTCAGATCAGGGTAGCATTTGAGGATGACTAGACCTGAGTTAGGTTTGCGTTGAGATTAAGACCATGGCTGGTTTTCAGGGTGAGAGGTGAGGCTGGGGCTGAGACTGGCCAACACCAGGGTCATATCTGACATCCAGGTGATATCAAGAGCATTATTGAGGGAGGTGGGGGTTGAGTGTGGAGTCACGGATGGTATAGGGACAACTGTCAGTACTGGTGTTCTGGGTCTAGACTTAACCTTAGATGGAAATTAGGTTGACACGAGGATCCTGATTGGAGCCAGGCCCCCAAGGCTGGATCTGAGGTCAAAGTTAGTAACAGTCTCATTGAGGCTGAAGTTAGAATAAAGATGGGAAAAGAAGTCAGGTTATGCTATCCTCACCGGTAACAGTCCTGTCGGCCCCGGAGTTCCCGAGTCCTGTGATCCAGAAGGAGGGGAAGGGAGTCCTGACAAATCGTTTTCGCTGCAGGGAATGAAAATTACTCATTATACAGGTCTCTTTTCAAACGCCACCACCTCCAGCAGAGCTGGCCTGAGCGCCCTAACTCTTGAACCCAATTACTCAGTGACATCGATACCCCGTGCCCTCAAGAGTATTCATCAGCAGAAGTGACTCAAGACAACCTTACCCCAAAGTTGTAACAGCTGTCCCAATTGTTTGTATGTTTGTCTCCTTCCCAAGACTCTTCTGGGGCAGAAATTGCAGTCATTTTGTGTCTTCCCAGCACCTAGCATGCCACCCCGGCCCTGTGCACATAACGTGCACTTGACAAATGATGAATGAACATTTTTGGGGAAGTGGTGGATGGATGGACGTGTTATGATGATAGGTGGGGATTCCGAGGTCTGTGAAGAACTCCCTAGGGGGTGAGTGACCATCACTCACCTCATCTCGACCTAGGATATCACCTCTCATCCCAAAGACTCGTGTCAACGCTTAGATCAGCCCTGGTCGTGCCTCTGGGGATCAGAGGGCTCAGGAGCCGAGGGAGTCCAGACACCAAAGGAGCTGGATTCGGTGTCCTTGAAAGCCCCCACCCCCGCCACACACAGCGGCAAGAGGAAATCCTAACAGCACCTCACAGGGACATCTTCCACACCAGGAAAGACAGTAGTAGTCGGCAGAGCCTTCCCAGCTCAATTCTTTCAATATTCAGGGCTTCTGCACCTGTTGGCACCCAGTTACTCTGCCTGCAGCTTAAGTCCACTCTGGATGCTAGAAGGATTCACTCGGAGTGCAGAGGGAGTCAGCCCAAAGCAAACCATGTGTATCTGTGGCTGTGTGTAGTGTGAGTGGATGAGAGTGCGTGTCTGGTCCCTAGAGGGGTATATACGGCCCAGAAATTCCCTGCATTTCAGAGCTTTAGAGGCTTACTTTGGCTCAGAAAGCATCTACTGGGGACTCAAAGGTGCAGCTACCCTAACCCCACCCCTGTCCCCACAGCCTGGGCTCCAGGAGGCCCCTCGCCCTGACCCCCGTGGATGCTGTCCACCACATAGGCCAGCCGCTGCCTCTGGCCCACCTGTTCCTGGGCGCAGCTCTAGGGTGCAGTAGCCCTCAATCCACTGATAGCACGGGAAGTGGGAACAGGTGCCATCGGGTGCAGTGACACGGACATAGCTGCAATACCATGAGTCCTTGGGGAAGAAGGCATAGCGCTCCTTGTGTAGACGCAGCAGCAAGAGCTCGCCCAGCTCCGCGGAGCAGCACACCTTGTACTTCTGCACCTGAGAGGGCCAAACAGCCAGCAGGTGAGAGGCAAGGACCCGCGGGGGCCTTCTGACACCTTGCAAGGAGCATCTACGCCCCCACCTGTCCTGGCATATAAACCTGAGCTGCCATTCACCCAAGCATGCCTGTGTGCAAGTTAGGAAAAGGCGATCAATGGAACAGAATAGAGAACCCAGAAATGGGCCCTCGACTCTATGGTCAACTAATATTCGACAAAGCAGGAAAGAATATCCACTGGAAAAAAGACAGTCTCTTCAATAAATGGCGCTGGGAAAATTGGACAGCCACATGCAGAAGAATGAAACTAGACCTTCTCTCTCTTTTTTTTTTTAATTTATGATAGTCACAGAGAGAGAGAGAGAGAGAGAGAGAGAGAGGCAGAAGCAGGCTCCATGCAGTGGGAGCCTGACGTGGGATTTGATCCAGGGTCTCCAAGATCACACCCTGAACCAAAGGCAGGCACCAAACCACTGTGCCACCCAGGAATCCCTGAAACTAGACCTTCTCTTACACCAGACACAAAGATAAGATGGATGAAAGATCTAAATGTGAGACAAGAATCCATCAGAATCCTAGAGGAGAACACAGGCAACACCCTTTGTGAACTTGGCCACAGCAACTTCTTGCAAGATACATCCATGAAGGCAAGGGAAACAAAAGCAAAAAGGAATTATTGGGACTTCATCAAGATCAAAAGCTTCTGCACAGCAAAAGAAGCAGTCAACAAAACTAAAAGACAACCTACAGAATGGGAGAAGAGATTTGCAAATGACGTATCAGATAAAGGGCTAGTATCCAAGATCTATAAAGAACTTATTAAACTCAACAGCAAAGAAACAAACAATCCAATCATGAAATGGGCAAAAAACATGAAGAGAAATCTCACAGAGGAAGACACAGACATGGC
Organism: Nyctereutes procyonoides; assembly: GCF_905146905.1. Classification (NCBI taxonomy): domain Eukaryota; kingdom Metazoa; phylum Chordata; class Mammalia; order Carnivora; family Canidae; genus Nyctereutes; species Nyctereutes procyonoides. Next base: position 56,663,781 of record NW_026575140.1, on the reverse strand, counting down.
AACAAGCACATGAGAAAATGCTCCGCATCACTTGCCATCAGGGAAATACAAATCCAAACCACAACGAGATCCCACCTCACACCAGTGAGAATGGGGAACATTAACAAGACAGGAAACAACAAATGTTGGAGAGGATGTGGAGAGAGGGGAACCCTCTTGCACTGGGGGTGGGAATGTGAACTGGTGCAGCCACTCTGGAAACTGTGTGGAGGTCCTCAAAGAGTTAAAAATAGACCTGCCCTACGACCAAGCAATTGCACTGCTGGGGATTTAACCCAAGGATACAGATGCAGTGAAACGCGGGGACACTTGCACCCCGATGTTTATAGCAGCAATGTCCACAATAGCCAAACTGTGGAAGGAGCCTCGGTGTCCATCGAAAGATGAATGGATAAAGAAGATGTGGTCTATGTATACAATGGAATATTCCTCAGCCATTAGAAACGATAAATACCCACCATTTGCTTCAACGTGGATGGAACTGGAGGGTATTATGCTGAGTGAAGTAAGTCAATCGGAGAAGGACAAACATTATATGGTCTCATTCATTTGGGGAATACAAAAAATAGTGAAAGGGGTTAAAGGGGAAAGGAGAGAAAATGAGTGGGAAATATCAGAGAGGGAGACAGAACATGAGAGGCTCCTAACTCTAGGAAATGAACAAGGGGTGGTGGAAAGGGAGGTGGGCGGGGGGTTGGGGTGACTGGGTGAAGGGGGGCACTAGATAGGATGAGCACTGGGTGTTATGCTATATGTTGGCAAATCAAACTCCGATAAAAAAAAAATACAAAAAAAAAAAAAAAGAAAGAAAGAAAGAAAGAAAGAAAGAAAGAAAGAAAGAAAGAAAGAAAGAAAGAAAGGAAAAGGCTCCCCTCCGTCCAGGCAGAAGCAGCCCAGCTCCCGGAGGCATGCTGTGTGAGCAGAGTGGATTCCGGATCGCCCAGCCTCCTTGGCCCCCGAGCCCTTGTACAGGCCCCCAGCACATGATCCTGGGGCCTGGCAGGGAGGCAAGCAGGTACCCTCCAGAGAAGAGAGAGCAAGCGACTTGCCCAGAGCCCACCTTCAGTTACGAGGTGGGGGAGCCAGGAAGCAGGCAAAATTCTCGCGACCCCCCCTGCCCAGGGCTCCTTCCTGGCAGTCCTGCCTGGGTAGAAGGTGTCAACAACCCCAGCAAAGCCAGAGACCAGGATAGGATGGTGAGGAGCTCAGGGCGGGCTCCCTGAGTTCTGCAGGGTGGGAGGAAGGCCCGGGGGAATGACCCTCCCCTCTGACAGGGTCCCCTGCTGGCCCTGACCCTGCTGGTCCCCCCTCCCTCTCCTCCATACTTACAGATCCAGGGGCGAAGTCCCTGCCCAGGCGATCCAGCAGCTGTTTAGGGCTCTGGCCACAGGTGCCCACCAGAGTGACAGAGATGTTGTCCAGTGTCCCCGCCATCAGGTAGGGACCCGTGGTCACACACACGCGGTACACAGCCATGGTGGGGAGGAGGGAGGGAGGGATGCCCCAGAACAAGCGGTGGCCACAGCAGCAGTCGGCCTGAGAGGAGGTGAGCATAGAGAGGGCAAAGCGGGGCTGAGCGGCTGAGCGGTGGCTGCGGATCCGCTGAGTGGGGGGTTGGGGCAGGGACAGGGGGGCCACCGTGGGAAGGCCCAGCTCTCTCTGGGATGCTCTGGGGCTCACTCACCTCTCTCCCTCGAAGCTCCCAGTCTCTGTCCTGGCTCACTGCCGGCTCCCTCTCTCCACCCTAATAGTTGTTTGTTTGCCTCTGGCACAGCCGGTCTCTCTGGCTGGCAGGACAGGGCTCACCCAGATGGATATCAGGAGCCCGAGTCCCACTGGGGAGGGAGGGACCAGAGGCTGGGAGCGAGGCGAGGAGCAGGTGACACCTGTATGAGTGGGACCCTGCCCTGCTCTCGGTCAGGGGCTCACCGACACCCTGGGGCCCCAGTCTGCCCTGTCACCAACTTCTCCCAAGACCCCTTCCCCCTCTCAGCCGGGCCTGGGCACGGGGCACCCGCATTCCCTACTTGCAAGTCATCCACGTGAGTCAGGCTTTGCAAGTCAGCCATCCTCGGGATAAACCGCGCGTGACCAGGCGAGTGGCCCTGGGGGCACCGTGCAGAGGAGTCAGCTCTCCCGTCGCTCCCACCGCGCACCACCGTCCCCAAGCGGTGCCCGCCCCCGGGTCCCCGCGCCGCCCGCCCGATCTCGGTCCCTCCCTTGGGATGGGGTCGGCCAGGGCCCCAAAGTGCACCCGGAGCTCCTGGCTCCTGAAGGCTCCCGCGCGGCTTGCAGGGCGGGGGTGGGTGCCGGGGTGGCGGGGATCTGGGTCAGCCCGGATGAACCGCTTCGCCGGAGAGGTCCTCAGGCGGCAGCGGCCCCGCGCGGCCAGTCCCGGCACCGCAGCGGCCCGGCCTCCGCGGCGCTCCGGCCCCGGCGGTCCGACTCCGGCGGGGACCTTGCTGGAGCGAGGCCGGGAAAGAGCAGGCGGTAGCCGCGGGGTTGCTCCTGCTTTCTCCCGGCGCGCTGCGCTCGTGCATGCAATCAGCCTCGGTTTCCAAGAGCCTGGACTTCCGTGGGTAGATAGCCCTTATAGGGAGTAGAGCAAGAAACAAGCAAGAGCCCGGATAGCTCAGTCGGTAGAGCATCAGACTTTTAATCTGAGGGTCCAGGGTTCAAGTCCCTGTTCGGGCGTTCGCTTTTTTCCCCCTCTCAAGGAGCATAGATCTCTTCTTGAATACACGTAATATCTATATTCTTTTAAACAAAACCAAGGGGTAAATAAACAAATAAATAAATAAATAATAAACGAAACCAAGGGGAAAAGGATCGTGAAAGTGCTGTTACATAACTTTATTTATTTTTTTGTTACATGACTTTAAAAAAGAAATAATGATAGTAACCCCGTCAAGGACTTTAGTTTTCAAAAAGTAGAACGAATGACCGTGGAGGGAAAGTAGAGCTCTTTTATGATAATTTAAACGTGCTAGTAGGCACAATACAAAGTAGAAAGAATCACGTGAGATTAATTTTTTTGAGATTAATTTTAATAACAATTTCTTTAACCCAATGAAATCTTATCATCCTAACACGTGATCACTATTTTTAAATTATGAATGGATCTTAACAATCTTTTCAGTAAGCCCCGTGTCTTCTGAGGATGGTGCGGATTTTAAACGTCACAGCGCATCTCAATTTGTATTTCAGGTGCTGCGTAGAGGTGTCCACTGCTTCCGGCAGGCATATTATTTTCTTCTTCTGTCTTCTATGAATGGCAGGAGGGGAGGGGAGGGAGCCGCGCAGACCAAGAACTTCAGTAATATGTACACTCCCATAAGCAGATATCCTGAAGTTGGTTCCATGGTGTAATGGTTAGCACTCTGGACTCTGAATCCAGCGATCCGAGTTCAAATCTCGGTGGAACCTTACATTTTAGCCCTCTACCCACTACCCACTGAGCTCTGTTATTTATCAGCCTTTTTTGTCTCTACTGGGTACCCTCTGGACTCTCTTACGTATCAGATTCGTACGTGAGCAGCTCTTGTCACCCGAGTCTGAGAATGTCAGCAAACGAAGGTGCTGTCGTTTGAGCTTTCCGGACCTGGGCACTGGAGCCCAGACACCGTCAGAACACTCGGTCAGCACTTACAAAATTAGAAGATCGTGCAAGTTTGGGGAGAGAAGTTTGCTTTTTGAGGATGCATCATACAGCGGAAGTACCTTATGCAGAATGGAAGGTCACTTTGGCAGCTCCCACCGCGTCCTGGCTGGCACCAAGCTAGGCCGACCAGAATGCCAGAGAGGAGAGGAGAGGAGAGGATGGCGAGTCTTCGTAAAAACAAGAAGCTTACATCCCCCGGAGGAGATGGTCTTAGGAGTTCTGGGATGCCCAGGCCACCAGAAAAACTCCATCTTGGCAGCGGTGGGATTCGAACCCACGCCTCCGAAGAGACTGGAGCCTAAATCCAGCGCCTTAGACCGCTCGGCCACGCTACCTGCGTGGAAGAGAGTCCTCCCCGTAGTCCTCCTAAGAGGCTAGAGGGGCGAGACGGGCTCGCGATACTTGTGCCCGCGGGTCAGCCGGCCTTTTTAAAAGCCGGAGAGTGGTGAACAGCGGGCGGCGAAGCCGACGGAGCGGAGGAAGCAGAGACACACCGGTATTTACAACGGAACGAGTTTATTTCCACGGAGGGGGGGGCGTATCTGGGAGTGGGGTGCGCCGGGGCGGGAAGCATCCCCCAAGAGGGCAGCCGGAGCTCTGGGCTCGCTCGCTGCAGTTCGGTTATGCTCTCTCCCTGTCTCTCCCACCTGTGCGTGCCCGCAAGCCCGCCTGCCTCTGGTGCTTTGGGCCGGCTGCCGCCCCAGAGCAGGCCTGCGACGTCCCAACCACGCGCTCTCGGCACGCCCCGCCCAATTCCCTCGCACCCCTCTCCCTCCCCGCCCCTGCGCCGGTGCTAGTACCCGTAAGCCATCAGACGCCGCCGCCCGCCAGGTGGCTCTGTGGCGCAATGGATAGCGCATTGGACTTCTAGTGACGAAAGAGCGATTCAAAGGTTGTGGGTTCGAATCCCACCAGAGTCGATTTTATTTCAATTTTTTTTTTTAATCCCCCTTCCTGTTTATCCGGCTCTTCCTTAAAGGCTCCCATCCCTTCTCCCCCTGCCCTATTTCAGTGTTTTCCACCTGGTGTCAGCTCCAACCTCAGTCTCCGCTCTGCTCTCTTCTTTACTTACCTGTCTGCCCCGGGGCTTGGGCCATGGAGAGCAGGACTGGGGGGGGAAGGGAGGGCGGGAGACAGAAGGAAAGGGAGACAGAAGTGGGCGTGGACGCCGACATAAAGGCAGGCCCCTGGCTCGGGGATACACGGGGATTTAATAACCACTTTATTCCATGCACTAGGGACTCGGGAAGGGGCTGGGGCTGGGCCGGGGGCAGAGAGGGTACAATCCTAGACGCAAGGGGGACAGGGAAAAGGGACAGGAATCAGGGAAATATATATTTATATAGATACTCTAATATAGACCACATCTCACCCGCGCGCTGCGCCCGCGCGCCCCTCCGCCCTCCCCAACACCTGCTCGCCCCGACGCCCGGGTCCCTCTGCTGCCCTCGGGCTGGAGTCTCTACCTCACCCCCAGCCCCCGCCCCCACCCCACCCCCAAGCTCAGGGCCAAGGTCTCCAGAAAGCGGGTGGCGGGGGCGGCGGGGCCTTGGGCGCCCCGTCTTGTCTGTGCGGCGGCGGCGGCAGCAGTCCGGTGAGGGGCGCCGGCACGCCGGGATCCCCGGCGCGGGGCGAGCAGGGGGACGGGGACCAGGCGCAGCGCGGGCTACGGGGACCCTGGTGCACTGGGGGGCGCTGGTGCAGCGCGGGGCCGAGCGCCGGGGCGGCGGGGTCCAGCGGAGGGCGAGGCGCTTGGGGCCTCGGATCTACCGGCTCCGGCCGGGGCGGCTTGGGGCGCAGGTAGCCGTGCAGCGCGGAGAAGAGCTGGGCGCGGGCGGCCGGGCTGGCGTCGTGCGCGAAGGCCGCCAGGCGAAGCAGGCACTCGCGGAAGCCGGACAAGTAGCAGCTGGCGAGCGCCTCGGCGTCCTGAGCTGGGGACCGGGGAACCCCTGGAGCCGCGGCGGCGGGTGCGGCCGGCGGGAGGACCGGCGGGCAGGGCGGGGGCCCCGCAGGGGTGAGGGGAGGGGCGGGGCGCAGAGATACCGAGGCCCGACAGCCGCACAGACAGAGACAGGAAGCCAGATGGACGGACAGAGGGAGCAAAATGAGGGAGACACAGAGACAGACACGCGCGGGCGTTATTAACCTCGCCTCGGAGCAGACCTACCACTCCCCAAGCCCCCCCGTCCATCGCACGGTCCGCCCCAGCTACCCCGGCCCGGGCCTCCGGGACCCCCCCGCCCGCCCTCCGCGGCGCCACCCCCCCGCGCTGTACCCGGGGGCTCCACCCGGCTCGGCTCCCTCAAGTAGCCCACGGCGAACTCCAGTATCTCTGCTTTCTCCAGCTTCGGGTTGCGGAGGTTCTACAGACGGGAGGGGGGTTGGGCGCAGAGACAGAAAGGGGTGGGGAGAGAGGGGGGAAGTGGCAGGGGGAAGAAGGGAGGGGGGGATGCGGGAGCTGGGGGTGCCCCCCCGATCGCGTGCGCGCGCTGCGCACGGAGCGCGCCACCAAACGCGGAGTTGGCGATGACCAAGAATGGTCCTGGGAAAACCTTGAGACCACACCGTCCAACCCGAGGGGATGAAACCAGACCCCACAGTGTGAGGAGGGGGGTTTGAAAACCGGCAACCCCCGGGCCTGAAGTTAACCAGCCTGCAGGCCGTTCTGAGGGGGGCGCGGGGGAAGAGGAGGAGGGAGCATGTACAGACCCAGACGTGGGAACGCTGACCGACCCTGGGAGTGAAATTTACAGAGCCCCGTGTGAGACTTACAGACCCGAGGGGCGGCCCTGAAGATCGCGTTCTGAGGGCGACAGGGGGCTCTGGGATGGGATTCCAAGGGCGGGACTCGGGTCAGGATGCCTGGGGGCCTGGGTCGCCAATGCAGCATGTGTCCCCCACCCCCGTAGGAAAGCCATGGGACGCGAGGACCCGGGTGCTGGGAGCGGTCCGGGGCCGGCAGAAGGACTGACCTGGTCCCGGGTCCGCTCCAGCAGCAGCAGCCTCAGCTCTTCCAGGCTGCGGTTGATGCGGTCCCGGCGCCGCTTCTCCACCAGCGGCTTCAGCATCTGCGACCAGCAGGAAAGGAAGAGCGGGCCGACCGGACCGGGGCTCAGCGGCCGCGCCGGCCTTCGGGTCCCGCGGCTGGGATAGTCCCGCCCCCGCCCCCACCGGAGCCTAGGGCTGGGCCCCTCGGGGATCCCTCTCCGCTCCCCCTCCCTACGCCCCTAGGGTCAATCAATGCCTGTAGCTCGCCTCCTCTTTCCCGGGTCTTGTCTCGTCCTCCCTCCTCCCCTCTCTGTGTCTCTCCTTCTCTTTTCTCTCTACGTCTCCGCCTGGTGCAGTCTCTGTCTCAGTGGAGAACTCTGGGGGGCCCTCTTTGCGCCCAGACACGTGGGCCGCAAGGTGCGGGCTCTGAGTTGGCGGCCCTGAGTGTAGAAAGGAGGATAACCAGCGCAACCGCGCCTCCTATTCCCCCTCTAACGCATCTATGCAGTCACCTTTCTCCCCTGGTTCTAAAATCTTCCGCCAGGTTTCAGGCCTCTGGAACCTGCCTTTGGGCCTTGTCTATAAGGCTGCCCTGGGCCAACTCTGGGCACGCGTGGAGCAAGTGCCTACCCCCTCGGCTTTTTGTTGCCACCCATCTCTGTGCTCCCCTGGCTTATTGAACTCTGACTCCGGCCCCTCCCACACCCTCCAAGCCGCAAGGTGCCAAACCCCATTACCCAAACCCAAGACCTCTACTTCTGCACCCCACGCAGCTCCTGCTCTGACCTGACCCCTTCATCAGACGTCGCAGCCTCCTTCCCAGCTCTTTGCTCCTTGGGTCCCCCCACGCATCTCTCCCCCCTTCCAACTCAGCGCCCTCTCCGGGGCCTCAGTGACGCGGTCCCCTGACCAGACCAGGGGCCTCTGCTCCCTCCCCTCCCGCCTCTCACCTTGGGGCCGTCCCTATTCTCCGCTCGATCCCGAGTGACCATCGCTCCTCCGGACACTGGTGTGGACCGAGCCCCTGCCCGCCTTGTGCCTTATATCTTGCCGGCCCCTGGGTTGGGGGGGGGGGGTTGGTCCCGGACCCGCCCCTTTCGGCACCCGAATCCCGCCCGGCGCTACCCCGGGCACGAGGCTCCCGGAAAGGGGAGGAGCGCAAGGGAGAGGAGAAGGCGTGGAACTGCCTGGGAGTGTGGGAAATGAGAGGCCAGTGGAGTACCGGCCGGTTTGAGGCCCTTATGGCTGTATAATGAGGCGGAACCCAGCTGAAGGGAGGAGGTTATTAGGGAGAGAGGGAGTTGAAGTGATTTGGGACAGGACTTAGGAATGTTCAGAGTCCACCCCCCTCCACCACCACCTCCATTACAACCTCCACCACCACCACCAGTCGCAGCTTTCTTAGGAGCTCACGGTTCCCCCCACCGACTCTGAAATAAAAGTTAGCACCCCTCAGCCTCCCAGTCTGGATCATATGCACTTTTCCCCAAAATTCACCTCCTAATTGGGTAAGGGTGCCATCTGAGTGTGCTGGGTGAAATCTAAATCAACTGAGGCTCTGTCTGTCCGGAGGTGAACAAGCCCATTGGCTCCATCTAAGTGAATCTTCTTCTATTCCCTCAACACTGCGCGCACTGGTCTAGGCTGGGGTGGTTCATACTGACATATGCACCAGATGCCCAGCTTAGCTCTCCAGGATCTAGTGGAAAAGACGATGTGACATCAAGTCGCTAGTATAGAAGCAGAGTGAATTAGATGCTGGGGAAAGGGTCATACTGACGGGTGGCTGCACGGGGGAGTAGGGGGATGGGCCCTCAGGGAAGAGGAAGCAAGGCTTTGAAGCCTGGGCAGGACGTGGGGACATCTCCCCATGTAGAAGTATTTGGGGTTTTTTGTTTGTTGTTGTTGTTGTTGTTGATTGAAGTATTTGATTCAAAACTAATTCTAGGAGATTCAGGCCAATGGCTTCCAGGACACCTGACGCCAGTAGAGCTCCAGCAACTTGCTCCTGGGGACCCCTCCCGCCCACAGGGGGGCAAGGGGCCGGCAGTCTTCCTAAAGGGACAAGAAAGAGATACGAAAAATGATCAACACCCACCTCAAGCCAAGAACATGACCCTCTGCAGAATGATGTGTGAACACCTGGAGGCTTCAGAATAAAGTTTCTGAGTAGATAAAATCAGAGATTTCACGGGACAACCAGACTGCCCGGGACAAGGACACAGGGAGACAAGGTTGCAGACTGCGACGGAAGATAAGCTGCCGAGTCCCAGCCGAGGAGGCCCTCGGAGCCCTCCCAGGGCCTCTCCACACCTTGAGGAGATTTTTGTTGTGGTGCTGGTTGTGGTTGTTTTCACGGAGCCCGCCTTGCCAAAGCCTGAGCCTGGAGAGACACAGACTTTGAGGTGGGTGCTCCCATTTGGGATCAGGGCCGCCAGCACATCCCACCTCCCCCTACCTGAGCCAAATGGGAGAGCAGATGTGTGGCCCCAACAGCCCCCCGGCCCCCCTCCTTGGGAACCTGCGCTCGGGCTGAGTTTTTCTCACCTGCACGCGAGGCTTGGGGCCCCGGGCGGTTCGCACCCGGGTGTGGGGCCGCCCCTGGCCATATGGGGCGACTTTATGGCCGGTGGCCGGATCCGGGCGGGAGGAAGGATGGCCTGGCGCTCCACCCACGTCAGCTCCTGGGAGCACTCCTTTGCTGAACCCTGGGTCTACACCTTCTGCTGGACCAGTGGCCTCAAGCTCAGGTAAGGCCACCAAGAAGGCTGTTGCCGCTTGCATTGGTGGTTCAGTGGTAGAATTCTCGCCTGCCACGCGGGAGGCCCGGGTTCGATTCCCGGCCAATGCACTGCCTTAGTGTTTTTTTTTTCCCCCTTGCCCCCAAATGGGAGAAGTCTGATGAAGTGTCAGAGAAGCATCTCCATCCAACATTCGTAGCAAATATTAATCCTCAACTTTTTTACCCTGTGGCAGAGTTGGAGGCTCTGGATCCAGGTCCGGATTCCCACATGCTCCCACTCCTGTCCTCCCACCCAGGGGGCTCCTGCTGCCTTCCACACCCTTCCCTCTACGCCTCACCCCCCCCCACCCACCCTCCCGTCCCTGAACCTCAGCAGGCGTGACCCTGAGAAAGGCCACGCAGCTCGGATCCCTACCCCGGGGGGCCTCCCACCCTCCGGGGGGCGGGGCGGGGCCCTCCTGGCCATTTCTCCTTCTCGCGCGGTCTATCCTAGTTACTATCCTCTCCGAAGCGCGCCTGCTTTTTCTAATCCGCGGGTCCCGGCCTTCCTGTGCGCCCTGCCGCCCCTGGGCGGCTCGATCTCTTGCCGGGTGTCTCGGCAACGTCCGCGCGGTCGCGCTGGCGGTGCACCTGCGAGCGCTCGCCTCTAGCTCCCTCCCCCGGTCGCTCGCTGTTCTCTCGTCGTCTCTCCGGGTCTCTGTCGCCTTCCGACACTCTGCGCTCCCACGCTCCTGCCAGGCCCCCTGGGAGGCTCGCTCACACCTCCTGGCCCCCGCCACCTCCCCGCCCTCCCCTTCCCGGCCGCTTTGATCCCGCACGCGTCGGGCCGGCGGGCGGCAGGGTCGCCCCCGCCAGCTGCCGCGGCCACTTGTGAGCAGGTAATGGGGGCGGGAGCGACCCCCAACCCCCCCCACACACACACACACACACACCGCGGCTTGCAGCGCTGCTGCCCGCTGGGCTCCTGCGGCCCGGAGCTCTGGTTCGCTGAGACGGGGTCTCTCTCTGGAGCTCGCCCTGGGCCTGCTCCGTCTCTGGTTTCTGCCTTCTGTCTCTTGCAGCCTGTTTCCTGGGGGTTTCCTATCTCTGGGTTGTGTCGGTTACCAGGGAATCCTCTCTTCAGTGCTGGCAAGGTGAAAGTGACTTCCAGAAGGAAACCGGGCAACAATCTGGGCATCTGTCTGTCCTATTACCCACTCACTGAGGGTGCACTGGCTCAGGGCTCTCCTGAAGCTACACTATGGGGGGAGAGGAGACCAGAAAGTAACTAAGGAAGCAGAAAATCATATAACATGGTTATAAGGTTGAGGGAGAGAGGTGGTACAACCATACAGGGCAGTGGCTTGAGAGCACAGTGCTACGTTATTCCAGGTGGCCAGAGGTAGCTTCAATGAAGTGGTGCTATTTCAGCTCAGCCCAGCCCAGGCAGATGGAAGAAACAGATGACAGGTACAGCAAGTGCAAAGGCTCTGAGGCAGGAATGGACTTTGCTGGTGGGAGCTAGAGAGTGAGTGCTGGTGAGAACCAATGTCCTTGGGACGGAAGATTTGGAGTGCTGCAGAGATAAAAGGGAGAGGCAGGCATGTCCTCATCACACAGGGCTTTGCAAGCTCAGCAAGGACTTTGGATTGTACTCTTATGTGCAATGGGAAGCAAGCAGAGGGTTTTAATCCGTGAGGTCATGTTCACTGGCTTCTGTTTAAATGACTGCTTTGGTTGCTGTGTGAAGAATGGAAGCAGAGAGAGCATTTGGGTTGCTGGAGCAGCATTCTAGGCAAGACATGGGTGGTGGCCTGTGAGGCAGAAACAGTGGAGACAGAAGTGAATGGGTTTCTTCTCCGTTTTTGGCTTAAGTAACTGGCTGGATGATGGTGATGCCTTTTACTGAGTTGGGAAACGCCAGGAATGTGGAGCTATGGAAAATTTTGGAGAGAGGGACCAAACATTACACTTCAGCTTTAGACAGGGTAGTTGAAATCCCCTTGGTTATCCAAGTAGGCCAGAGATATATAAAGTTGGGGGTCAGAGCTGGAGGGTAAATGCGGGGCAGTCCCTAGGAGATAGGTGGCTTTAATGCTATGAGACAAAGGCACCCAGGGAGAGATGGTGGAGAGAAGACAGGGGCTGAGCAAGGAGCGCTGCCCCCCCCCCCCAACACTTAAAGGCCAGGCTGAGGAGGAGAAATTGGCAAAGGAATCCAGAATGACCAGGAAGGTAGCAGAAAAGCCAGAGGAGTGCAGGGTTCAAAAAGGGAGCCAGTGTCCCTGGGACAAGCATTCGGGAAACCAGGAACAGCAAGTATATGAAGGAGGGAGCCACCAGTTCTAGCTAAGCGGCTGGCGGGTCAAGTCAGGACAAGAGAGCTAAGTGAGCATCAGTTTAGCATCTTGGACATCATGGATGACCTGGGAGGAGAGGTGACTGGGTCCAGTTCCACCAGGATGGGTTGACAGAGGAATGGAAGTGAAGGCATGCAGACAGCAGCTGTAGATATCTCCAGCAAGTTCTGCCACAAATGGTGAGCAGAACAGTGTGTGGTGGGGAGGGGTACTGGCCATCCAGGAGGCTAAAGGAGGGGGGTGGGGAGGGGGGCAGGGGCAGGGCAGTAGACTACAGGGCCAGAAATCAGCCTCAGTAGTAGGAAGACTCCTCACCCACAGGGAGATGAGGGGAGATAGAGGGTGTGGATCAGTTGGGGTGCAGGAAATGATGAGACAGTTTCTTCTGGTTGCTCTCATGTCCTCAAAGAAGAGTCCAGCTCACTGCAGGTCATTTGAGGAGAAGGAAGGTGTGAAATGATCATTTTGGAGAGAAGGAAAAGCCTTGGAGGCTAGAAGAGTAGGATTTCTAGGCAGGTTGAGAATCCATCTAGATGTGGGATCAAAAGTTTCAAGTGCAGAGGCCAATTCACCATGAAGCTAATTATGTTTATGCTTCAGGAACCACCCCCGCCACCCCCCACCCCCCACCCCCACCTCAGGCTTCCCCAGGCTCCTGGGAGGGCCCTAGCAGATGCATTCATGTGGCCATGTGCTTCTGTAAAATTTGCAAAAGTAAGAGTTTTTAACTGTAAATGGTAAAGACTGCTGTCTCTCCACTCTGCTTGCCTGTCACTCCCTCCCTCTGTGGTTATTCTGGGATCCAGCTATGGGACAGGTGAGTCAGAGAGACATACAATTTACTGTGTTGTGGGATATGTTAAGTGGGTTCATGTAGAGTGGGTTAGGAACTTAGGCTTCCAGAAAGCTCCCACCACCTGTGTTCATCACCAGGCCCTGGTGATGTGCTGTGAAGGTGCAAAGCCAGAGGGCACACATGATATGCATGTATCCAGTGGCTCTTGTCACCTGAAGTACGTGGACAGCGGAGGAGAAGCAAGACTTGAAATTGAACCAGTAGCTAGTCTGAGGAAGGTATGATAGCAATGTGCAGGCGGCTCACTAACACAAATAAGTTGTTCTGGACTTTGTGACATCTGTGGCATTGGTCAGCATTTTCAATTTGTCAGTAGTTGTGATCTCTCCTTGCACCCTGAGTATTACTTTGGTACCCACTTTGTATGATTTCCTTGAAAAGCCTTCCTGCTAAATGATATACATTTCAGGCCCCCCAAATCTGAGACCTGTTGTCCTGGCTGCACTATTTCTCCAGCTGTCACTCCTACACACAGATATGTGGCCGAGAGCGGATGGCCAGTGTTTCTGAGGGTTTGGGGTGGGGGTCTCCGTGTGGGTGGCAGGCTTCTGATGGCCTGGGCCTGGGTGCAGGTCCCCTGCACATGGTGTGCGTGTGGGTGTCTGGGCTTCCAGCCTCTTCCTAGCCAGTGGCCATCTCATTGGAGACCGCATCTGGGCCTGGGGGAGGGGAGCTCGTGTCCCACACGCGCTGGGCCCCTAGGGAGGCAGGAGGCACAGCAGGAACGGAAGGGAGACAGCACAGCTGGTGGAGTGTCTGAGCTTCCCCTCCCCCGCTGGGTCGTCTCCCCAGCTTGGGTTCCAAGGCTCAGCATCTCCCTCTTTGTTCTTCAAAGGGGAGGCTGGCTTCCTGGGACCCCCTGGGTCCCAAGGTAGGGGGAGTTCCTGGAGGGAGGGTTGGGTCCTGGGGCTTTGGGGGTTGGGAAGTAGGAGGACCAGGCCCCCCGGGGGCTAAGGGAAGAATCAGGATAGAAGACCCCAAACAGTCCAAAACAAAACAGGATAATCCCGGGTCCTGATGGGCCAGACATTCTTGTAGGGGAAACAGTCACAGGAACATTATGCAAACCTTATTCCTCAGATGGTGGTTAAGTGCTTTGGAGAAAAGCAAGCAAAGGAGTGGAGAGTGGGGATTGTCATTTCAGAGAGGGTATGATCAGAGAAGTATTCAATGAGAAAGTGAAATTTAAGAGAAAAGAGAGGGGAAGAGCACCCCAGGCAGAGACCAGCTGGCAGGAAAGTCTTGAAGGGAGGACATGCCTGGCTTGTCAGAGGACCAGATGGCGGCATAGGACACGGTTGGCATGGCCACAGTGAAGGTAGTGCTGGAGTTGACATCAGAGAGATTGGGGAGGAAGGGGGTTGCTGATCACCTACGACCTTCTAGGCTGTTCCAAGGACTTTGTCAGGATTCACCCATTTCTGAGTGAGATGAGAGCCCATTGGAGGTCTCTTCCCCACCCCCACTGCAGCCACAACTAGCCTTTTTGTTTTGTTCTGTTCCTGGCACTTTTCATTTTTATAGAATTTCAAACCTTGCCCCATTTGCTTCGTCACTTATTTCCAAATACAGTATGAGTAAAAAACATTTGCTTTCAAAACCATCTGGAAGTAAATTGGAGCCATCAGGCCCTTTTGCCCCTAGTTACCTCGGTGTGTAATTCTGAAGAACGAGGACATCCTTAACACAATAGGACAGTTCCCAGTATCGAGATGTTAAAATTAATATAATGCCATATTCCATCCCCTGGTCCACATTCAAATATCAGTGTTTCAGTGATGTCCTTATAGCTCTTCTGTCCTGATCCCAGAGCCAACCCAGGATCACATGATTGCATTTCCTTGTTATGCCTCTTCCATCTCATTGAATCCGGAAGAATCTTCATTGTTGATCTTCACAGTTTGGAAGAGCTCAGGACCATTATTTTGCAGAGTGTCCTTCCGTTTGGTCTGTCAGATGTTTCTTCATGGTTAAAATCAAGTTATTCAGATTATACCTTCTTGGGAGGAACATCACCATGGATGCCAGAGCCTTCTCGAGTCTTCCACATCACGTCTGAAGACACATGTAGGTTTGTCTCAACACCGAGATACTGACTTTGGTCACGTGGTTAGGTGGCGTTGGCCAGGGCTGTCCACTGTAAAGTTATCATCCCCTCCCCCAGGAATAATTAATATGTAATTTGTCAGAAGATACGTTGAGACTTTTTGCTACTTATAGCTCCATTAACGTTCACTCACTGCTCGAGTATTCATTGGTGGTTTCTCTAACTCTATATTTATTAGGTGGCAGTTTACTGTAAAAAGAGCTGTCCCCTTCCTTCTCATTTTATTTATTCATACTGTTAGGAACTCTGGAGTCTTACCTGATTCAAGGAATTATCATCCATCACAATCACTCCTTATTTTAAGCCCCAAATTGTCCCAGATTAAACCAACAGGAGCACCTTCCGCTATAATCCCTAGCTGTTATGTTGTTGTTGTTGCTTTATAGATATCCAATATTCTTTGAAAATTTCTTAACTTTCTTGCAACAAAATGTTCCAAAACTGTCTTATAATTCCCTAACTGCAGCCCTGGAATCAGCCTTTTTTCCTAGGAGCCCTGGTTCATTTTAGAGGAGAATGGTCTTTAGTAACCACGATCTGGGCACTTGATGTACTTATTGGTATTTGTGTATCATACGTTCCAGGCTAGGAATATATATATGAATATATAGAGGAAATATATATATAGGAAATATACCCAAAATTTACTTCCTAAGCTAGGAAATAAACATAGATGTATATATCCTTATGCTTATGTATGTATGTTTATATGTTACTATAACATACATTTATTTCTATATCTACACACATTGAAAACCATGAATTCCTATCAACATGCCATGGGAAGATGGTGAAGAGACGAATGACAGAACCTGGTTCATGTTTTAAAAGGATCACTACGCCCAGTATGTTCCCAGCAGACTGTAAAGGAACAAGGAACAAGAAAGGAAGCAAAGAAATAATTTGGTGGCTATTGTAAGAATCTCAGTGAGAGATGTGGGTGGCTTGGACCAGGGTGTCGTGGTGACGTGGTGATTTTAACATCTTTTAAATAAGAAACTGCTGACTGCTTCAATGTGGCGTGTGTGTGAGGAAGAGAGAATCGGGGACTATCCTAAGGCTTTTAGTCTGACCTACTGAAGAAATGGAATTTTCTTTCCTTTACTGAGATAGAGAGACTACAGGTGAAAGAAGCCAGGAGTTGGTCTGGCCATTTTGTTTATGATCAGATATCACAAACAGAAATGATATTAGATATCCAAGTGGGAATGATAAGTAGATGGTTGTATATATGCATCTGTAATTCAGGGAAGAGTTGTGGGGCTGAAGATGAACATGTTGGATGTATTAGTATATTATTAGTTGATACGTAAAGAGATCGTTAAGGGAGTGAGTACAGATAGAGAAGAGGTTGGGAAGCTGAACCCTGGGCACTCTCTGACATTTAGAGATCAGAAGGTGATCAACCAGCAAAGGAGTCTGTGCATGAGCTGCTGATGATGTTGAAGGAATATCAGAGGCCTTAGCGTGTCCCAGAGGGCAGGTGAAGAGAGCGTTTCTAAGGGGAGAGTAAGCACCTGTAAGTAGTGATCGATGGATTTAGCAACACATAGGCATTTGGTAACCTTAGCAAGAGCATCTTTGATGGATGGGATAGGGGAGGCACCGGATTAGAGAGGGTTCAGAGGAGAATGGGAAGATGGAATTGGGGGAGAGTGGGTATATTATACCAGGTTTTGCAGAAGAGGGGAACAGAGAGACAGAGTGGTAGCTGAAGGGGGATTGTGTAGTTTCAGGAGAGCTTCTGGTGTCCTGCTAATCGGGATGCCTTTGGGTATGTGTGCGGGCTGGTGGAAGTGATCCAAGTAGAGAGGAAAAGTGTGATGGTGCAGGAAGGAGGCAATGTCCTTGAGCCCCTGTGGGGCAGGGAATGGGAGCTCTAGGAAGCTTAGGGGTGGGCCTGGGTGCCTGGGTTAGGTGATGGAAGGCTCACCCACACCACTGAGGGGGAAGGACCGGAGTGGAACCACAGACAGGTAGGCAGACAGGTAGGTAGGAGGTGCGACTGTGGGTATTGAGGGGACATCTATCCAGAAAGCCTTATTTTCTCAGTTGACACAGGGAGTGAGACTAAGGGAGGAAGGATGGACTCATGGTCTAGGGTGAAAGGAGAAGGGATGAAACAGTCAAAGGGAGACTTGCGGGGGAGGTAAAGGGAATGCAATACGATGGCCCAGTAGCACCGAGAACACACACACACACACACACACACCCCAGTCGGCTGAAGACAAGAAGTCAAATTAGTGGTGAGGTGCCTTTTCAGGCACAGCCGTAAGAGAAGGTGCACACCGGCGCGTGGGGCTCGCAAAGGGGCGCTGGCGGGCTGGTAGCAGGGGGTGGGGGGCGCGGAGGTTCCGAGGAACAGGCGGTGTCCTCCTCCCCCGAGGGAAGGCAGCACTAGGAAAACAAATAGCTTTCTCCTCCGCACGCATTCCCAAAAGTACACACGCTGTGAGCAGGATTCGAACCTGCGCGGGGAGACCCCATTGGATTTCGAGTCCAACGCCTTAACCACTCGGCCATCACAGCCGCGTGCGGCTTGGGGCCTGCGCCACTATAGCTGCCTATCAACGGGCCCGCCTCCCGCCGGCCCCGCCCCTCCGCCCGGGACGGCTGTGCGCGTGCGCCGCGGCCCGCACTCCCCCCTGCAGCCGCCCGCGCCTCCCCTGCCCCGGCCGTGATGCTCCCACCCCCCACTCCGCGCGCACCGCCCCGGGACGGCCCCGGCAAAATGAGCCCGAGCCCCGGGCCCCACGCCCTCGAACGCGGGATGCCCGCGTCACCCCAGTTCCTGGAAGCAAAGTGGGGTGTCAGGCTCCGGATTCACACTAAAAGTGCGCGGAGCGGCAGCTCAAAGTGGGATCGGCTGGGGAAGAATAAGAATCTTCCGGAAGGCGCCGGCCGCCCACAGGCTCTGGAGAAGGCTGGAAGCGCGGTGCTCTCGCAGCAATAATATACCGCTTCTTACGGAGCCAGGCACCGCTGGGATTCGAACCCAGGATCTCCTGTTTACTAGACAGGCGCTTTAACCAGCTAAGCCACGGCGCCGGCGGAGGGCGCTTTGCATCTGGAGGTAGATGAGCTATCGGGGGACTCGGGAAAGGAGACGCAGCCTGAAGACGAGGTCCGAGCCGGAGGGTTGACGCTCTGCCCCGGCCGTCCCTCACATCTCGGGGGGCCAACCGGAGCGTTGAGCGGGTACGTGAGCTGACGCCCCATAGCCCCCGTCGACGGGGCCCTCTGCTGCGTGGGATCCGGTGACAGAGCAGCACCCTCGCCTGCTTCGGGGCCCCTGCACGCCGAGCGGGCTCCCCTCTCTGCGGGCGAGTCCCACGGCACCAGCCGCCCGGGGCCGAGAGATGCTACAGGCAGGGCAAGGCCCTTCTGCCCGCAGGGGTGCCCCGCGCTGAAGGCTGGGGGCACCAGGGCAGGGGGCGGTCACTCTCCCTGCACCCCCCGCCCCCGAAAGCGGGGCCAGACCTCCCCCCAACCCCACATTTCATTCCACAAAGGCCGGGGTGGTTTGTTTTTATACTTTTTGTATTAAAAAATAACAAGACACAATATCAAAAACACAAATGCCATCGGTAGAGGATACAGCTGAGAACACCTGGGTCCCACCTGAGGGGCAGCACCAGGGACTCCATGGTCCACCAACCTCCCCCACCCTGGAGCAGCTAGGGGTTTGGACCGCTGGGTCCTGCTTGGGCCTCAGGCCCTCCTCCTCCCGCCCAGGGAGGAGGTGGGAGAGAGCTGTCTCCCCCTAATAAATAAGTGCAGCCCCAACCCTCAGGGACCGGGACTGGGCTCAGCCCGGACTTGGAGAGACCACTTCAGCAGCTTGTCAGCAACCTTGCCCAGGGGAAGGAAGGGCTCCTCACCAGAGGTGGGAAATGAGGCTTCTCTGGGCCGGGTTTATGAATCCCACCCTGTGTCCCCTCAGAAGCCCTGGCAGCCCCTGTACCCTGGGCTGCTGGTGGGGGTCCTGTCCCCTAAGCGGGAGAAGCCAGGCCAGTCTCCTATTGGTTGGTCCAGCCACATCGGAGTTCTGAGAGGTGGAACATGGGAGAAGGAAGCTTCTCATGCACTCTCGGAGGGGGCCCCCAAATGTGGCCTAGCTGGTGCCATTTTCTGTGGCAGGTAAGGCTGGACTGGATGAGCTCCCCGCTTGTTCCTCCTCCTCCATTGCCAGGTCCTGAGAGCTGGAGACTCTGGCCCCAGCTTGAGCCTGGGCCTCTTCTCCGCCCTCACCCTCACCACCCCCACCCTCGCCTCCACCCTCGCCTCCACCCTCCTCCATAGGCTCCAGTCCCAGTCCATCCAGTTCCGAGAAGAGGGGGTCATTGGGGTGGCCGGAGTCTTGGGTGCTACTACCGCAGTCCACACAGGCCTTGGAGGGAGAAAGGGGAGAAGTCAGGAGGGATTCTCACTGCTCACCTGCCACCCCAGCTCCTCGTGTCCCCCAGCCCAGGAGCACTTCCCAGAATGTCCTCCCAAAGAAATATACTCGTCTACACAGATGCGTGTGGGCCAAAAAGATGGGAAAGTGTACTGTACCCTGTTATCTAGAACCCACCACAAGACAGTGTCCATCTGCATAGCGTTGGCCCAGAAAAGGTCTACAAAGACTCGTGTGGTTAAATGCTATCTAACCCTGCAGCAAACATCCTTCAGAATCAACCCCCCGAGGACAAGGAGGGGATCAGCCCCCAGCCTCGATCCTATCGTCTCTCACCATCACATCGAGGGCCCGAGGCAGCTGACCCTTCCGGACCCAGGAGTGCACAGCACCCAGTTCCCTGCGCTGGTCCTCTGAAAACCGAGGCTGCTGCTTCTGCATGGCCCGCAGCCGCTCCCGATCCTGCTTCAGCACAGTGGCCATGTCCCTGCCCGGGGAGGGGGTTTGGACAGTAGAGGCTAGGAGCCAGGGCCAGAGCCCACAAGGCTACTGTTCTTCCCACCCATGGCCTCCTGCCCTCAACCAGGGCTCAGGGAGTTCAGGGCTTCCAAGACCCAGGAAAGCTTGTTCTGAAAGGAACTAATGGTGGGGCTCCGAGGAGCAGGGGGCAGGGCAGGAAGGCCTAGGGCAGATCCAGCCCCGGAAAAGAAACCCCTAAATTCGGTGGGAAGTGAGGGTGGACTGGGAGGTGGACAGAGGGGGACCTCTAACACTCCTCACCTGGAGGGCACCTGGTAGGTCATCATGACACGCTGGTCAGCGTTGGCCATGAGCAGCCAGATGGGATCCTGGAGCACGTACTTTATGACCTGGTCCCCAGGCTCAGCCCTGGCCTGAGCAGCCCCTGCTTCAGCCTCTGAAGAGTCGATGCTGCCAAAGTACTTGCTCGTGTGGCTGCTCTGACTGCTGCCTGTGAAGCAAAGGGGGGGAAGCCACCAGAGTCAAGCCATTGCACCCACCAGCGAGCCCTTGCTCAAGGCCATGTCTGCAGCCCCCCAGGCCTGCAGGAGGAGGGCCTGGCCTCCCCATTCCACTGCCCTGCCCTGAGGTGCAGGCATTTGGGGAGGGAGAGGGGCACTCACGTGTGATGCTGGCTGAGGTGCTTCCTCCCTCATGGGAGCCCGAGCCAGACCCAGAGCCCAAGCCGGAGCCCAAGGAGCCCGAGGCAGCAGAGCCTGTGCCAGATCGAGAGTCCTCCTGCAGCAGCAACTCCAGCAGGTCACTGGAGCTGGACAGCGCGTCCTGGTTGGAGGACTCTGTCACCTCCACCTGGAGGGGGGTGGACAGGACAGGATCAAGAGATCAACACCAAGGCTTCCTTTGGCTGGGGGTGGGGTGGGGACACGGCTGGGCCCAGTGCTCCCTGTTCCCACCCCATGACAGCAAGGCCAGCTGGAGAAGAGCAGGGACGAGGTGCCGGACCCTTCCTAGGAGGTAGGAGTGCTCTCAGAAGCTACTGGGATGTCCTCGCCACCTGTCAGACAGGACTGTCCCCACTCCACAGATGAGGCAGTGGATTTCTGCCTCCTTCAGAAATTCAGCTGGGGTTTCCCACCCTACGACACCATCTTCTGGAGACTGAGACAGTGAGACACAGGATACAGGTCAGGGACATGTGCAAGGAAGAGGAAGAAGAAGGGAAGGGGGCTGAGTGGGAGCTGGTGAAAGGACGCAGGGCAGGGGGTCAGTGCTCACCAGTCTGGCTTCTGGCTCAGCAGTCTCCTCCCTGGGAGGCGGGGGCCCAGCACTACTCCCAGGGCCCCCCGCCGTGGCACCCCCCTCAACACGGGGGGGCTCCTCAAGCTGCAGCAGGTTTAGCTGGAGCGGGGAGCTGCATCTCGAGTTGAACAGAGGGGAGTCCGACCGGTGGGGAGGGCTGGGGGGTGGTGGGGGCAGGGACGGAGAAGGGGAGTGGGAGGCAGGGGTGGGAGGCCCTTCCGCAGGCGTCTGGGGGACCCCATAGGGGTAGCCAGACGGGGTAGGGAACAGATAGTTAGGAAGCACCAAGGCCACCATTGGGGTCACGAGCGGGGCAGGGAAGCCTGCAGGGGGCCCAGCTGTAGGGGCAGAGGCAAGAGACTGGGAGCCTCCCCGAGGGGAGAACACCGGGAGAGGGTAGGGCTGGACCACAGCGGGGAAGGGAGTAGTGGCAGGTGGGGGGGGCCAGGGGGCAGAGGGTGACACAGGTGGCGGGTGGGAGCCATAGCAGGGGGCTTCGGCCCGGGGGGTCTGGTGGTGGCGTGAGCGCTTGGCTTTGGATCGGCAGTGGTGTCGGCGACCGGGGGGAGCGGGGCCGTGGTGGCAGCCTGTGGGGAGAGACCAGGGTTATCAGCAAGGGCCTCAACCTGGCCGTCGGCATCCCTGCCACCCTCACTGCCCTGCCACTCCGACCAAGGTGAGGGCAGGAGAGGGCCCCAGGACGAGCTCGGCCCCCGGGCCACACAGAACAAGGAGGGACCCTGGGGAAGGAGAGGGAACCTTCAGGGAAGAATCACAGGAGGCAGGGCCATGGGGATTTATTGCAAAAGGAGCCAGGAGAGGAAAAGTTACAGGTGGGGGGAGATGGGGGTGTACGGAAGACAGGGGCACGTCGGCCGATGGGAGGAAGCAGGGCGGGTCCGCGGATGAGGGGGCAGGCGGCTCCGTTCCATCCGCCAAACTCCCACAGCAATGCCAGCCTGGGCGCTCCTCCTGCCCGTTGAGGCCGCGCTCGGCCTAGCTCGAGCGATGAGGCGGGCGGGAAAGCCCAGTCCCGGGTCCTGTGTCCGCCTGCAGGGAGCCTCTCTCAGGCACCTGGAGGGCTGACATCCTGCCCTTGAAGCCCCAACCCCAGCAGGAGGTGTCCCAGCTCGCCTGGCCTGACTTCAACCAGGAGTCTCTATGGGTCTCTTAACCAGCGACAAGTTGGTCATAGGAGGGCGTCCTTTGGCCCCTGGCCCCAAACTCGGCTTAAAACCGCTTACCTGGAGCAGAGCAGCTCTGCCTGCCTGTCTCAGTGCCAGTCCCCTGGGGCTGCCCTCCTCTGGGTGCAGCCCAGAACCCCAGCCTTGTGGGGAGAGGCCAGCTGGGGGCCTGTCCCTAAGCCCGGCCCTGGCAATGGAGGCAGCACCAGCCCAGGGCCCTGGAGCAGGACTGTCTCCCTCAAGCACCCCCTGGCCCCCGAGAGTCTGGTTCTAGGCTGAGCAGAGGACAAGGCTCAGGGACATCCCGGATGGCTACCTCGCTCGCCAGGGGCCAGGGGGGCCGGGGAAGAGCTGTCGAACGCCCGCAGTCGGCCAAGGTCTCGGAAGCGGCTGAGGAAGGCCTGCTCCTCCTTCTGTGTGTGCAGGGACAGCACGGCCTTGGTCAGGCCCACCGGGCGGTAGGCATCTGGGGCAGGGTCAGGGGCTACCGTGGGGCTGGGGGCTGGGCTGGGGGCTGGGCCCGGAGCCAGGCCAGGTAGGTCCTCCATCATGATGATGTCTGAGAAAGAGGAGACAGGTCACTGGAATTACCTCAGGCATTCCTGCAGCCACACCACAGCCTCCCCTCAGCGGCCCAGCCAACCCCTGGCCACTGCCCCCACGGCCAAGCCGGGGCCCAGGTGCATCTCTTGACCTCCTCCCCACTGAGGACCCCTTCTGGGCCCTCATTTCTGTGCAAAGTGGTCCTGAGCAAGAGAGAATACAGAGTCCCCTCCAGTGCCTTAGGGTGACACCTCCATGCCTCTCCTCTCTACTCCAAAGGAAAGCTCACCACCCTTCACCCTTCCCTCACATGTATGACGATGCCCAAAGACCCTCTGGGGGTTTTCGACAGCCCTTACCCTCATACACTGCAGGCACCTGACGCCTGAACCCCCCATCCTAGGCTTGTGTGCGAACTGACGCCAGGCCCATACCCGACTCCGGGGGCTTCTTGTCTCCCACATGGACGATGGTGGAGCTGAAGCTACACTGGCTGGTGACAGATACCACGCTCTCTGCCTTATTGGCCAGGGCGAGCGGGCTCAGGGTGCCTCCCACCACTGGCTCCTTCTGCAGGCTGGCCCCCTCCCCAGACAGCACTGCCGGTGGATCTGTGCAGAGAGATGGCGCCAGTTACCCCCAGGAGATCCAAAGAGGAAATCTGGCAGGGGTGGGGGGCATGGACAGGAGGCAGAAGTCTGCATATCTGAAGGCCCAGAGGGGGACAGGGTAGAGGAAGGTGGGGGGCCCCAAAGGCAGAGACACAGAGCCAGCAGGACAGGGCAGCAGGGGCAGGGCATGCGCCAGGTCTTTACCTTTCTTGGTCCCCAAAGGGACTGGACCCGTCCTCTGCTTGTCATCGTCGGAGGCTGATGAGGTGGTGCAGGAGGAAGAGGAGGCACATTTACGCTTGGTCGTGCTAGGGATGTTACAGCTCTCCAGGTACCTGTGGGGCCAGCAGAGGACGTGAGAGTGGGGCTAGAGGTGGGGTGAGCCAGGGCCCGAGTGGGGGCAGGTTTCACAGTGGCCTCACCTGAGGATGCTGTCCAGGCAGTTAATCTGCTGGTAGGAACAACTGGAGGCTTCTTTCCTTTCAGCCTCCTCAGGGGTCAAGGTGAGTGGGGCTGGGCCTGGAGCAGGGACCATCTCCAGTTCTGGGTCCGGGAACTGACCAGAAAGGGTCTTGGCCTTGAACGTGCCTGTAGCTGGGCCAAGGACAGAAAACAGAGACAAGTTCCTCTGGGTTGGGGTGGAAGTCAGGGAACCTCCAGGTCTCACTCCTCACCCATACCCCAAACAACTCACCAGGGAGGCGGGGCCGGGGCATAGGCCGGGCACGGGACTCAATAAAAAGTTGCTGGCCCTGGTGCTTCACCAGATGCACATCCTTACAGATCTGCTGAAAGGTCACCTGTGCGACAGAGCAGGCCAGCATTGGGAGCGTCCAGCCAACATCCAGCCCAGGGCACAGAGCAGCGAGAGGTACCAGTGAGCAGGTGGGGAGGCCATGGTGAGAGCAGGACCAGAAGGAAAAGGCAGAGAGATGGGGCTGAGCTCCTCTGGGCCTGGCCATGATGGTTCTGAGAGCACCAGGGGAATGCAAGCCTGGAGGGTGGAGTGGAGGAGGGATACTCACCGGTGCAGGAGGCCCAGGCCCCTCGGCATCACCCCCGTTGCTATCACTGGAGGAGCCAGGGCTGAGGAGAGGGCCTGGGGAAGTGATGGGGCCCACTCCACAGAGCCCACTGAGACTGGGGCTGTGCACAGGCTGAGGCAGGAGGACAAACGGGTTAGATGGCTCAGCCCTGCTCCCCACCCCTACCTCATCTCCTCATTTCCAAGCCCCACCCCTCCACATTCACCTGTAATAGCAAGCGGTGGATCTGCTCCGAGAGCTCCTGGATATCAGAGTCCAGAGACAGAGCCGGGCTAGGGGCCGGGGGAGTGAACACATCCTCATTCAGGGGTGCCCTGTGGGGTGGGGGAGGGTAAGCTGAGGCCTGCCCCCTCCTGCAGAGACGCAGCCCATGGAGCCAGCCCTGGGGCATGGCCCACTTACGTGCGTACTTTGTGGCGACCCAAGACAAAGGCCACCTTACGGCTCCAAGGGTGCACGAAGCCGGCCCAGCTGGTGTCCATTGTGACATACTCCCCATTGCGGGCACAGAAACGGATAGGGGAGTGGTCGAAGGGCTGACCAGCCAACTGCAGGACTGTAGGGGTGGGAAATGAGGTGAGGTTCAGCAGGACGGAGGACCACCCCCTGGGGACCTGGGAGACCAAGGCCCCGAAAGATACAACCACAAGCATGGCCATCGAAAAGCCCTGCAGATAGCTGAGAAGGGAGAGCAGGATAGAGAGAACTCACTCTTCTTGTGGATGGCCAGCATGAGGGGTCGGTCCTCGGGATGCAAGAACAGGAGCACTGGAGCTCCCAAGAGGTCCTGGGGGAGGTAGCCCAGCAGTGGGGCAGCCCTGAAAGGGGAGGTGGCATCAGAGTAGCCATGGCCTCAGCCCTGGCCACCCCATTTTCTTCCAGGTCCTGAGCTCACCTTTCGTCCACATCCTGGAAGAGGCAGCTGGGTGTGTGCCGAGTGGTGAAGATCCTTTTGTCAGGGGGGATCCGGGGAGCTGAGGCACAGCAAACGTGGCCATTGGGTTCTCTCCAGAAGGGTCCAGCTTCCCTGCCCGCCCATGCCACCTAGGGCCCAAGCTGGCTGGCAATCCGCCCCACAGCTCAGCCCAGGGCTGTGTAGCGTACAAAGAGGGTCTGGAGAATTCCCCTACTCCATACCCAGAGTGAACCTGAGGATCAAAGCATACTCCTTTCCCAGCTCCTAGCTCCTGGTGCTCGTCCAATGTTCCCTCTAAAAACGGCCTCAAACCTTCTTCCTTCCAGTACCTTCTCTGTCCCAAAATTCTGAAGGAGGGAGACCTCACCCATAGCCCAGGGAAGTCACCCTGCCTCCTACTAGGCCAGGCCCGATGCCCACATACCTTCATAACCCGAGTGGATGCGCTCAGCGATGAGCAGGCAGCATGGATGTGCAGGGGCCCCGTCTGAGACCCGGATCTTGGTCACATACGGCGTTAGGCGGAATGGCTGGTACCGAGGCCCTGAATCCCGGTCAGGACCTCCTCTACCAAGGGAGAGAAAGAGGCATTAGTGACTCTCCGTGGAGGGCCACCCACCCTTCACCTCAAGGCCACCACCCACGCAGCAAAGAGGCAGGGAGCAGAGGGTGGGAGGGGTTCTGCTCCCACTTCCCCCAGCTACCTGATACGGCAGAAGACAGACTTCTCCTGGGTGAAGTCCTTGAGGCCCGAACCTGGAACAGACCAGAAAAGCACTAAGAATGACCCCCGCCAACCTCACCCTGGGCTGAAAAGCACCCAGCCAGGAAACGCTGGGGTCCCTGGGTCCCTCACAGCAGGAGCTTCCTGGGACTGCTGGTCCCTCCTCGCAGGCACTTGGGGGCCTCACCTGCTGAGGCCCCAGCACCCCAGGTGGGCAGGCGAGAGGGGGCGGTGGAACCATAGAAGACGCCCACGTCCTGGGGAGCTAGCAGCTCTGAGAAGCGGGTGCCCCGGAACACATCCCGCTTGCAGCGCAGCAGGACGCCTGCCTGCTCAGAAATGTAGACGATGCGGCCTGTCAGGAAGGAGACAGCCACGGAGAAGGTATCCTAGGCAGGAAAATGAAGATGGAGGAAGATTCAGCAGCTATGCATGTGAGCAGGGTGGTGTGTAAGGACAGAGAGGCCGGGCTGCGGCTCACCTGGTTGCGAAGCGTGTACTCAGACGTGATGTGCTCCAGCTCCTCCAAGGTGTAGACGGACATGTCCATGGCACAAGGCTCACCCTCCTCCAGGCTCCACTGTTGGTAGTATTCCTGGTTGGCTGCAGGGTGAAGGCAGTGAGGTATTTAGTACGGAGATGCCCTAGCGCAGGAGCCCAGGATCTGGCATTGGCTTCCCCGGAAGCGCCACACTCACCCTGCACCTGCTTGACACAGGCCAGAGCATACTGTAGCGTGGCCAGGGTCCCAGAGCGGCCCTTGCCCCGGCGCTCTGGCGGCAGCCGAAGCTTGAGCTCCCGCAGAGCCGTCATAAGTTCCTTCTGGGTCCTTGCCCGAGCTGACTGTTCACTGCTGCAGGGCCCACAGGGAGGGAGGGGGGTAGAGACATTAGCCCCAGATCAGGGCACAGGCTCCCCACTCCCCCCACACTCTCCTCTGGCCCCCAAGCCCACGAACCTGCAGCCACTGGTAGACGGGTTGTCCTGCTCTGAGCTGGCACTCAGGAGGCTGTAGGCAATGGAACTGCTGGGTGGGGATGGACTCTGAGAGTTTGTGCTGGGGGACAAGCAACAGACCCAAGATGAGAAAGTGGCCAACAACATAGGCCTGTCCTCTAGCTCAGCTCCTCCCCTACCCCGCAATATACATCCCTACACACCTCTTGCTGCTCTCAGTGGTCTCCAGCAGGGCAGAGTCCTTGCCATTGCCAGAAGAGGAGCTATGGGAGCTGCGCTGAGATGCTCCCCTGGACTCTGGCCCATTGGATTCATTGCCACTGGAGCCATTGCTGTTGGCATCTGTGTCATCTGCCAGCCCAGGGCCAGGGCAAGACCGGTGCTGTGGAGGCCCAGGGGATGGGGCCCCTCCAGGGCAAAAGGACTTCCCTGGCCCTGGTTCCCCTCCCCCATCAGCCCCTTCTAGGGGGCCGCTCATGTCTGGGCCATGGGGAGGGCAGGAGGAAAACAGGGAAGGCGGAGAGGCCACCACGAGCAAACAAGGGGGCCGGGCGGCCTGGCTGGGGGAGTGAGGTGAGAGGGTTGAGAAGTTCGATCACAGACAGCACCTGGACAGGGAGACCAAAGAAGGCAGGCTTGGAGAAAGGTGAGCAGCCGGGTTTCACCCAGACCTCCCCCGTGTGCCCCCGCGTCCCCGGAGGCCCAGGCATCCCGCCGACAGGGAGTCTGGGCAAGTTCTGCTTCCCATGCGGGTAGGGGGGCTGCTGCAGGTGGGAAGGGGCCTTTCTCAGGCCTTCCTCCATCCACGTCCCCTGCCACCGTGGCCCAGGAGAGCGGAGCCAAAGCCTGGGCGCTTCCTATCCCCAGATCCCCAGCAGGCCCCCACTCTGCCGGGACTCCGAGGCCTCGGGGCAGGGGGCCTGCCGGTCGCCTCCTATATTTAGGCCTCCGGGCTAATTTTATCCGGGGGCGGCGCCACCCCCGCCGCACATGCGCACGGACTCGCGCGGCCCCACCACGCGCTTCCGCCGCCGCCGCGGTCGCCAAGGAAACCGACGTCAGCAGCTGAGCTCAGCGGTTGCTGGAGGGACCACGGGAGGGCGGGAGGGGCGACCCTTCCCCCATTTCCCGAAGGAGCCGGGGATCGACCCACTCCCACGCTGGCGGGCGCGGCCGCGGGTCGCCCACCTCGAATGCACCCTCAGGCCCGGGAGGGCCCGGTGGCCACACGAAGAAGGGCAGCCCATCGGGTTTCCAGCGGCCGACCCTGCTCCCCAGGGCAAAACACAACTGCCACCGCCCTCGGCTCAAAGGCTCCCCGGCCCGGCGCTCGCCGGGATCCCGGCCATTCTGGTCAAGACGAGGCGACACCGGCCCCTGCACGTTCTCCCGGCCCCCACACCCCACGCCGGCACCCGCCATTGTCAGGGACACGGGAATCCTCTCTCCTCGGTCCTCTACTTTTCCAGATTCCACCCCATCACCCCACCCCCATCCGAAGCGGACCCACTCAGCCGTGAGCAGGGGCCACACCGCCGCCAGAGGGTAGTTCGTCCCCTACTCCTCGTCCAACCACACCCCCAACCCCCGGAGCATTTTCTGAGCGCCAGTAGAAAAAGGAAGGCTGTGGCCAGCAGCAGGAACTAGCGCCGGGAACGGGATGTTCCAGCCTGAACCAGGCTTACATCACGGCCGGCGCGGGGCCAGGGACTGGAGGGGGGAGCGCGGGGAGCGCGGAAAGCCTGAAGGGGTCCCGGAGCCGGGGCAAAAGCAGGGACCCCCGAGTGACGAGAAAGGCGGCGGGGGCCTGCCTGCCGAGGTTCGGGTGTGGGGCCGGGCTCGCTGGGAGGAGAGCTCAAGGCCGGGGTTCAGGTAAGCGGATCAGGCGCGCGGACAGCCGATGCAGGGTTGCGAGGAACACCTCGGTTCCCGACGGCACAGAGTGGGTGGGCCGCGCCAGGGAAGGCGGATTGCCGGCACGCTGTCCGAGCGCCGGGGCCCAAAGCAGAGCCTGAGGCTGGAAACGGCGGCGGCCCGACTCGGCGCAGGAGACCGGCCCCGGGGGGCCCTGGGGATGCCTACCTGGCCGCGCGAGCTCTCTCCGGCCTCCTGCCCGCCGCCGTTGCAGCCCTCCGCCGAGTGGAAGCTTCGCGGGGCCAGGAGGCGGGTTGCATAATGCCAGGCACTGCCCCTCATTGGCCTCCTGCCGGCGGAGCCGCAGGCCCCGCCCCCGATTGGCTGGGGATCCCGTCCCGGCGCCTGATTGGCTACTGGTCCCTACTGAGGTCAGGGCTGTGTCACACACACGGGCGCACGTGGACCTGGGTGCTGGCGCTGGGCTGAAGGGCCTCAGACACCACCACGCAGCCAACGGGCGCAGAACGCCTTGCACAGTGAATAACGGGAGGGAAGGAGGGAGGGAAGGAGGGAGGGAAGGAGGGAGGGAGGGAGGGGGAGGTAAGCTGCCCTTCAGGGGAATCGCCGGGCCGCGGTGGGTGCTTAAGAGAAGTCCACTCCCTGGACTGTACAGCCCTGCAGAACAGGACACCTTGGCCTTGCCAGAGGTGGGGGAAAGGAACGCAGACCCTGGGGGTGGGCCAGGCTGGATGAGATGGCTGGTCCCTGGGAGGACAGGTGAGAGGGGGTGGGGCACACAGAAACCCAGCTTGGCCTCTCCTGGGTTCCTCTGTCCACCCTTATCATCACAATAAAGCCATTTTATCCAGCCTCTTCCTCTGAGACTTCAGATCCTGTGGACAGCCACGACGATAGCAATTGAGAGTTCCCATGTGATAGGGGGTGGAGTGCAGGGGAGGATGCAAACAAAAGGGGCAGCCAGGGTCCTTAAAGGCTGTGAAAGGAAACAATGCCAGGTGCATCCGTACCCAATGACGGGTGCTGCTTCTCTCCTGAGGATGCAGCCACCCACAGTCAGGACTGCCCCAAAGTGGGGGCCAGGAAGCCAGGACTACAGGGAAACAAAGGGAGTGGCCAAGGGAAGAGACCAAGTGGGACCCTAGAGAGACACAGGTGGGCGGCAAGGGCTTCAGATCCCCACCACTGGGACAAGAGAAAGCCGAGGACCTCATCTGTCACCTCACTGTATTCCCCAGTACCCAGGACACGGCCTGATGTAGCACCATAGGTGATCAACAAATACAGTGACTTTGTTGTAAACAAGGATAGATTGAGGGAGGACAAGGGGCCTCAGCGATGGAGCAGGGGCTGGAAAGCATGCTTTCTGTAAAGGGGAGGGGGACAGAACACTGAGTCCTGATTTGGGGAAATAAAGTGCCAGGATGAGCTGGGGAACAACCGCAGTGACACACTCTTCCATCCAAGACGGCCATGAGTAGTGCCTCCCAGGGCTCCCTGTTACTGTGGGTGGCAATTGAAGAGGCCCCCAAGCTGACGCTGACATAATCAGATGGGGGTGCACTCCCTCAGTGTCACGTGGCCTAAGCTCTCCTTAACAATGGCCGTCCCCGTGGAGGGGGCAAGGGGAGAGCTCTGTGCAAAAGATGGGGCACAGCGGGGTCATAAAACAACCCAGAAAAACCAAAGCCAAGAAACAAAGGACTCAGGAGTCTGGATCTTCAGTGTCATCTCCTTGGAAATGTCCCCCCAACTCCTAAACTGTGGCCCGGTCCCTTGACTCATGTGCAGACACCTCTCCTCTGGAAACCCGGTTTTCCTTGCTCCCCGGCTCTCCTCCGGGGTATGGGCGTGATCTCCGCATCAACGGGCAGCCCGGGCTCTCCTACCCCCACCTCCACGTCTGTGTTCTGCGTAGACAAAGGGGTCCAGCGCTCCCGCAGCCACCCCACCAGTTCCCAAGGCCCCGGCTGTCCTGCCTCCCAGTCCCCACAGTAACCAGGCCCTGCTGCCGTCAATGGAGGAGAGGGGGCGGGAGGGAGCGGTGACGTCAAAGCAGAGGAAGAGGGCGGAGCAAGGCAGCCGGGGAATGTGGGACGGGGAGGCTGGAGAGGCAGCGGTTTGGGAGGCGGCCAGCCCGAGAGGGCGGCGGCCAGCGCACTTGGGAACATCGTGTTCTCTTGGCCGGCGGCCCAGGACATGCACCCAGCCTGGGCGCCTCCCCCAACCGAAGACAGCCGTCCTGTTCCAAAGCCAGGGATTCCTGGAGAGAGGATTAGGAGGAAGGGGTCCCCCGCCCCCGCCCCTGCGCCTGGCTCTCCTCTCGAGATTTGCAGCCGCGCTCCCCTCGGCCTGTTCTCGCAGCTCCTGGCACTGGCTTCCCCCCTCTGCCAAACTGTACACATCTGCTGGCCCTATCCCAAAGAGCTGGGGCGGAGACGCTGGAGGCCCAGGTTCTGCGGTAGAACACGCACCTTTGCTCCTTCCCAGAGGCCCCCTCGGAGCTGGAATCTCTTGTTACTATGGCAGCAGAGAGAGGGGAGGAGGGGCGCGGAGAAGCATGGGTGTAGGATGAGGAAATCGAACTGGGACAGAGCAAGTGGCCCAGGTCGGGGCCTGGATCCTGGGAGAGGGTCTGCGTTGGTGCCTGACCACCAGAAGGCCAAGAGGGAAATGAGGAGGGAGTCACCAAAATTTGTAGAAAAACTTGAGAATGAGAATAGTTCCCAACCACAGCATTCCTGTCACTGTTGTTTTGAGATCCTATAGGCTTTTTTGGTTTTTGGTTTTTTAGCTAAAAGCCAAACAAAAACATTAGGCCATGACCCAGGCATTGCACTAAGCACCATACGTCTATTATCTTATTTAATCCCCAGAACAACTCTGGGTGATGGGGATTACCCTCATTCCACAGAACCAACTAAGGCTCAGAAGTTACTGAATTTGCCTCACAATGTGTTCTCAGCTGTTAAGAAATGGAGCCCACGGTTAAACTCTGAGCTCTGATGATGGCTTGTCATTCTGGCATCTTACCTTTTGGGCACCTGTGCGGCATTTGGGGGATCAGCACTTCTCTAATATCTAGCCAATTCTAAGTTTGGTGCCTAGAACATAGATCTACCCAGCCCCTTCCTTCCCAGAGCCTGGTCTCAGACATCCAGTCTGCACTCCCCACATGCGCGCCCCGATCATCTCAGCCCGTTTTCACACGCTCACAAAGTCCTTGAGATCACCCCAGCAGCCACTGACCCCAGGGATTTCCTGCCCCACGGCTCACTCTTCCACCCAACCCCGGGTCACCATGCCACAGGTCCGGCTGTTTGTACTGAAAGCAAAGCTATACGGAGAGGTTGGAGCCTCCTGGCGTCCAACCAGGAGGGCTCAGGAAGACACATGTACAGACAATCCGCACAACCCTGCCCTCCGTCTCAGGACAGTATCTACTCCACCTTTACTCCCAGGGATGGCTCTAAGGTGGGCCTCTGGGAGCCCCTCCGCTCTACGCAGGAGAACGATATCCAGATCCGCGATGGATGCGACGGGCTCAGGGTCACACACATCATCTCACCACCCTTTCTCGAATCACCATGTCAACCCTTTGGTACCCTCCGATCTGCCCTACCAGGGCCTCCCTCCAGCCTCACAACCCCTGTGTCTTTTAAGTGCTTAGGGTGCCTATCTAAACAGTAGCCAAGGGCTGGAACGGCCCCCACGCACTGTCAGGGACCCCGGGGGTAGGGGTCTCGGTTCCCTCGGATAGCTGAGGGCTTCCGAGCCCACCTTCCCAGGACCCCCTGGGCCAGTCGGGGTTGAGGGTGGGGAGTGGTCCAGGCACCTAGAGCAGTGAGGGATCTGTCAGATGTCGGAGACTCCCGCCCTCGTCCCTCCGGAGCTGAGCCTGGGGTCCCATTCCCCACGACCCTCAGAGCTCCCCCCGCGGGGATCTTGCATTCGCACGACTCCCCGTCCCACTCCATTGATACCGCCCCCAACTGGACGCAGCACTCGGGAGAAGCACACACGGCCGCTGCTCGTCTCCTCCCACCCGCGAGCACTCACCCTGGCGCGCACGCAGAGGCCACGGCTTCTTCCCCCGCCGGACCCGGGCGCCGGGACAGGCTTCCACCCCACCCCAGGCCCGCCCACTCGCCACGCGGCCACGCCCCTCGAGCTCATTGGCCCGGGGGCCCCGACCCATGCCCCGCGCCGCGTGCGGCCGCCCGGCCCCAGCGCAGCCGCCATTGGCGCCGGTGGCCGCCGTCATCTGCTCATTGGTCAGCTTGCCCGCCCGCAGCGACAGCTCCACGTGCGAGAGGGGCCGCCCCGGCGCGTTGATTGGGAGCCTGGCCGAAAGTCACGCCTCCATCCACTTCAGAAGTTCTTATTGGCTGTGGCCCATCCTCCGACCTGCCTGTCCAGCCCTCCGAAGTTCCTCATAGGCCGGGAGGTCTCGGAGCTGTAGAGGACACGTGCCGGCAGTCTCACGCGGCAACTTGTTTACCTGGAAGCTGGGGATTTTCCTTGACGACACTCTAACCGGAGCCCGCGGAGTGTGCGCAGGCGCAGCGAATGTGACCTGCACGCAGGCGCAGATGTGAGCAGCGGTGGCGTTGGTTGGGGAGCTTTGGGCCGAGACCCAGGCGAGCCAACCGGGGCGCCCCCCCGCGCTGGGTCTCCGGCCCTGTGTCTCTAAGGCCCCGTGAAGCTGGAAGGGGCCGGCCTAACGGTGGAGCAGCCTTCAGACCTCAGCGCTCCGTGATGATGATGATGATGATGATGGCGGCTGCCCCCGGGTCGTTCTCTGTGGACCTAGCTAGGCGCCTGTCACAAGCCCAGAGGCCGTCCCACTACTACTCCGCCCCACAAAGGAGCCTGGGCTCCAGAGAGGTTGCATAATCTGTCTGGATTAACACTCCAGTCAGGGATCGGGCCGCAGTTTAAAGCCAGGTCCCTGACACTGTAAAGGGGCGGGTCCGGGGCAGCTGGGAAACCTCCGTAGATGCAGTACGCGAGCGCCCTGAGCACCGTGAGGAACGTAGCCCTCGGTGAACCAGGCTTTATTAGGACGGCGTACTTAATTTTAAGATCACCTGGGACCCTTAGAACGTTTATTTGTTTTTGTTTTTCTAAGATTTCCTGTTATTTAAGAGAGAGCACAGGGGTGGGCAGAGGGAGAGAAGCAGCCTCCTTGCTGAGCAGGGAGCCCAATGGGGGGGGGCGGGTCTCGATCCCAGGACCCTTAATGGACCGAGCCACCCAGGCGCCTCTAGAGCATCTATTTTTTTTTTAAGATTTTTATTTATTTATTCATGAGACACAGGGAGAGAGGCAGAGACACACAGGCAGAGGGAGAAGCCGGCTCCAAGCAGGGAGCCCAACGTTGGGACTTGGATCCTGGGTCTCCAGGATCACGCCCTGGGCCAAAGGCAGGCGCTAAACCACTGAGCCACCCAGGGCTGCCCAGGATGCCAGCCCTGTGAGAGGCACCAAGGGGAGGGGACGTTTGCAGAAGTTGGCCATCTACTTCAGGCCTAGGAATAAATGACCCCGGGAGCAACTGCAGAGCATCTGGGAATTAAATCAAGGGGTAGAGAGGGAGCCATAAAGCGCAAGAGCATGCCTCCAGAGAAGAGAAACCAGGGAAGTTGGGAAGCTGGAGTCTCAAGGTTCACCAGGCTGACCCAGGCAATCAAGGACACTTCCTCCAGCAGCGCCTGATGCCCACCCGTGGCCACTTTGGGAATCACACTTGGCTCTGCCCAAGGTCAGGCCCTCCAGCAAAGCTCAGTCCATTTTGAATGTTATCTTCTCAACTTTCCTGTTAGACCTGCAGATCCTGTACCCTTCCCACTGGTTAAGAAAAGGTCTCAGCACACACACCAACTGGTTACTCATTACACATTTATTGTACATTTTCACAATCTGGATGCGTCACAGAATTGGGGGCATGGGGGGAGGGGAGGGAAGGGGGGCAGGGGACACTGGGATAATATGGGGGGGTATAGAACACAGCACCCCCACCCCCAGCATCTCTCCCTACCCTTTCACACCACAGCTTAGATCTCCCTGCTCCCCCTCCATACAGAAACCTTGAGTGTGGGGGGAAGAAAGAGTTTGGGGGGGTCCCCTCCAGGTTAAGGGACTGCACCCTCAGACCCCTAAAATTGTGCCATTTAAAGACATTAGACCCTTCCTCTATCACTTCACCTAAGGAGAAGACAACTCTCTGGGCTCAACTGCCCTGGAGAGGGGCGAGAATCCCCATCTTCCAGCAAGTCCCATACACACATTGGCAGTGACTAGTACCCCCGCCCTGAATTCAGGGGGGCAGTCAGAGGAGCTGGGCAGTGATGGGAGCAACACCCCCTCAAATTGGGGAGGGGAGTTTTCAGTCCAACCCCCAGCAAGGGTGGGGCCAGATTTCAGGCAGGAATTGGGGGGATTCTCTGCCCTGCCCCACTCCTCCCCAAGGCAGTGATGACCCCCCACACACTGGCAGCCATCTCTCCCAAAGAGTCAGATTGTGGCCAACCCCCAAACTCTCCTGATGGGAGGAGGAGGAGGCAGATCAGGAGGATGGGAGGGAGGGAGACCCCATGGGAATGTCAGTTGAGTGCCCCACATGAAAACTGGGGAGCAGGAATGTGGGGAGAGACTCCAAGTGGCAAAACTATTGGTCCATCATGACACACTGAACTCCAAGACACTTACACACCAGCTGGGGGATGGGGGAGGAAGGGACAAGAGGTTTGGGAAATGGGGATAGGGAGGCAAACCAGACTAGAGGGGCCAGGAGGGGGTGATTCTGGGGGCCAGAAGGGCCTGGCTCCCCAAAAGCCCAGGCTCCCACCACCTGCAAGTAATGTCATGCAAATGAAAGACTGATACAAGGACCATGGGGACTAACTCCTCAGTAAAAAAGAAACGCGGGTTCAAAGAATGAAGAGTAATGAAACAAAAAAAGAGGAAACCAAAAGGGATGTCAGTATGTAAATGAATGCTAATTAACATGCTGGAAGCTCCCAGAAGACCTTGGGATTCTTAGGACCAAGTGGGGCCAGTCTCAGGGCCTCCCAAAGATGCAGATGCACCCAGGGAGGCCTGGACAGTTGTTTGTTTGTTTGTTTGTTTTTTTGTTTTTTTTTTGTAGGGAGTGGAGGTATGGAGAAGGCCAGGGTAGGAGGAAGGATCTGCTAAATCCAAGGGAAGGAAAAGAGGAATAGGGACTATTGCATAGCAGATGCAAATGAAGGGATTCAGGGCTGGTCAGGAAGAGACGGAAGGGGAAGGAGGAAAAGAGAAAAGAGATGGGAACCTCAGGAAGGGGTGTTAAGGACAACCGGAAAAATCTTCTAGTAATAAAACTACAAACAGACCAAATATATATAATATTATATATGTATAAATAACAGCTGGCTATTTACAGGGGTGCACACACACGGGGACACACACACGCGGATCCAGGGGAGGGGGCTGGAAGATATGGCTGAGAGGTGGAGGAGCTGCTGGGGATGGGGTGAGGGGAGATGGGGAGAGGCCCTTCTCTGGGCAGGGCGGGCTCCTCAGGGGTTTAAGAGCTGAAGTAAACTGTAGAGAGGGAAAGAGAAGGAAGGAGAGAGGGGGGAGAAAGAAAGAGAGAGAAAGCAGTGTGTCAGGCCTGGCCCTGCTCCCAGCCTCCCCACTCCCCAGCCCTCTTGGCCTTAGGTTCTCCATCTGTAAAGCAACGGACTGGGCTGGTAGGTTCCAAGGTCTCTACAACTCCACAGTTGTAGAGGCCACAGTCTGGGGCCACAGACTCCAATCATCTGTGTGTCTGGCCCACAAGCCCTCAAACAGTAGGGTGTTTGGCTTCCTAGCCATGTCTCAAGCCCCTGGGCCTCGCCTGCTCTCCCACTTCCCAATTCCAGGGTTCCCAGGCTAGGTTTAGGCCCAAAAAGGATCCTCAAGGGAGCAGTGCTGATCCACCAGCTTTCCTGTTTCCAAAAATCTTAACAAGAGTTGCCTAGAACCAAACAAAGTGCAGCAAGATTTGGGGCTCTAGATGAATCAGAGCTGCACTGCCAGCTATATATACTTTCTGCTGAATAGTAAAAACTAGGTTAATGACCTTCAAGACCTAGAAGGGGAAACCCCTCCAGAGAAAGGGCCCTAGCCAATCCTGCCCTACTCACCGATGATGATGATGAGGATGATGGCGCAAATCACTCCCAAGATGATCATCATCTGGGGGCGAGAAAGGGGGGGGGGTCAGTGACACAGACCATGACACCCTCGTCACCCACCAGCTCTCATGCCAGCCCTCTTGGGTGCCTCCACCCTTACCTTGAGGTTTTTCCACCAGTATTTGCGCTTGAGCTTGGCTGCGCTTGTTTCAAACTGGGAGGCCCCTGCCTGGAGTGCATCTGCACGGTCGTCCAGCTCGGACAGCTTCTGGTCCCGCTCCAGGACCTTGTCCACATTCACCCTCATGATATCCACCACCTGAAGGAGGGGCCCACGAGGTAGGGGGTGTGCCAACGCCACCTCAGTGAGGGCACTCCTCAACCATGCACCCACAGAGGGAACATGCACCCCGATGCTGCCTGGCTAACATGCCAAGGACACACAGAGAACATCCCTAGCACACCTGGGGACATGCAAGGAGCACACATCAGGGGCATGCTGACAGCCAGACATTTCAGATGTCAGAGCAGCACCCTCTAAGCAGCCTGTCAGTCGCCAGACCACACCTGCCGGGACCCAAACGCCCCAGCCCATCAAGGCTGACTAACACCCCAGGCCGTTCCAAGTGCAAGCTGAGCAGGGCAGGGGCAGGGTACGTCTTTGTCCCTAAACTCATAAACTCAGCATCTCCAACACAGGATGCCCCCTCCCCACCGGTGCCAACCGTCGGGGTCCTTCCCGCCGCCTGACACCCCTACACTCACCTCATCCACCTGGGCCTGGGTCTGCTGCAGTCTCCTGTTACTGGTGAGGTTTGGAGGGGGCGCCGGGGGGCCTCCCTCCCCAGCCGGGGCGGCAGGGGGGGCGGTGGCAGCGGTAGCCGACCTGAGGGGCAGGGACGGAGTAAGACCCGAGGCCTGGAGCCGCCGGCCCCGCGGCCAGGGCTCCGCCCATCCTCCTGTCCATCCATCCGTCCCTCCCTTTCTCCTTCCCCGGAGGAAGGCCACCGAGGGGAGCCCTGAGCGGCGTCCGGCCCCACCGCCGCCTAGCTGCGTGACCTTGAATCAGGCCCCCTCCCCCCTCCTGACGGGGCCTCAGTTTCCCCGTCCGTCAAATGAGGGCGACCTCCAAGACGAGGTGCGGGGTCGACCCGCAATGACGGGCGGCGGCGAGGCCAGGGGCGGCGGACGGCGGGCCCGCTCCCTCCCGCGGCCTCCGCCCGCGCGGCCAGCCCGGGACGCGGCGCTCTCTGCAGCCGCCCGCGCGCAGTCACGGGCGCCGGCCTGGCCTCGGGGCGCCGGCCGAACCCCGGGCGCTCCCCGGACCGGCTCCCAAGGGCGGCGGCCGGCGCGGGCAGGCCCGGTGCGGGCGCGGGCGGCCGACTCACATGGCGGGGGCGGCAGGCGGACGGCTCGGCGGCGGCGGCGGCGGCTCGCGCTGGCTCCGACTGGCGCTGGCTGCCCGGGACGGGAAGATGGCGGCCGCACGTCACCCACATCCGGGCACTGCGGGCGGGGGCGGGGCGCGGCGGGCGCGGGGCGGTGGGGGCGGGGCGCGGCCGGGCGGCGGGGCGGCCCCCCCACCTGCCGCAGCTTGGGGAGCCGCCGTCCCCGCGCATCCGGCCGCAGCCCTCACGGCCGCCCCACGCTTCTGCGTCCCCCGCCTTCGGCCTCGAGGGTGCCCGTGAGCCCCAGGCTACGTCCTCCCGCACCCGCGAAACCCGCAAACCAGTGCGCACCCCCCACACCCCCCCCCGCGAAGCCTCGGCCTGCGCGCCGGCGACCAGCTCCAGCGTTTGCAGCCGGCTGGGGTGGGCCGTGGGAAGGGGCAGGTGCAGGTTGCCGGGACCCCTGCTGCTGCGGTGGGCCAGCGGCGGCGGGAGCTGGGGCCCTCCCCTCCCCCTCCGCCAGCCCTGCAGGTGGACAGCTCAGGGGAGGCCTGGGGGCCTTGGGGCCCCGGCCGCTGAGTTCGGGGTGTGAAGGAAAGCAGAAGAGGCAGGCCCCCCCCCGCCCCCACCAAGCCACTGCAGGGTGTGGGAGCTCCTCACAACCCAACCGGGGCGCAGACCAGAGGTGCTTGACCGAGGTAGGGCAAGGTTAAGGCCGACAGAGAAGGGCACTAGGCTGTCCCATGCGGCTGCTTCACGTGGTGGCCGTGGTGGCTGCGGACCCGGCCAAAACCCAGCTCTGCCCCAGAGTTGGGGCCGCTCCCAGGCAACAGAAGGAGAGCTCAGCTTCTGATCCCAGGCTGCGACAGAGGGGGGTTTTGGGGGTTTTCTCTTCGTTCTGTTTTTCTTCTTCAAGGGGAAAAACAGTAGGCAAGGGCTGCCTACCCCCTGCAGTAGCCAGGTACAAGGTACTACTTTACATGTGCATTAGCCTTATAGGTGTGGCCTTGGCCAGTTCCTGTCCTATCTCTGGACTCCACGTGTATTACAACTGTAGGCACTAACATATATGTTCAGTGGTTTGATCCGGAACCTGGTAGGAAAGGA
The DNA here is from genome assembly GCF_905146905.1 of Nyctereutes procyonoides. Lineage (NCBI taxonomy): Eukaryota > Metazoa > Chordata > Mammalia > Carnivora > Canidae > Nyctereutes > Nyctereutes procyonoides. Next base: position 56,624,396 of record NW_026575140.1, on the reverse strand, counting down.
TTATCCACTCCCCCTCCATCCCTGACTGGTCTCTCTTTAGATCTTTTAAACAGCAGCTCCACACACTCAGTCCTCTCATCCCCAGCAGGCCTGGCTCTTCAGGGACAAGATGGGACCAGATGAGCCAGCTATCTTGTGAGGTCGGTCAAAGCAAGCCTCAAAAGGGAAGAAGGAGGTGTCTTAGGGGAGGCATCATGGCTCTGGGGCAGGGGTGCTCCTTCCATCCCTGGAAGGGGAGCAGAGGGAGGCTGGTGGTCTTGGCCTCTTGAAAACAAACAGTAGCCAGCTTCTTCCCTCCCCCACCCAGGCTTCCCAGGGCCTCTGGTGTGAGAGCCTCCCTCATGCAGTGCCCCACTCCCTCCCAGCAGAAGCCTGGGGACTGGCTCTGTCACCAGAGGTGTCATTTCCCAGTTGTCTGGGGGAGGTGAGTGAACAGGGAGCATGTGTTGGGTGTGGGGACTCAGCAGATCTAAGATAAGATCCTCTCAGCTCCCTCCTCCTGCAGGGAGCAGCCACTTCCTTGGTCCTGGTGTACTCTGGCACAGAATGGCTGGCTGGCTTGGCCTATGTGAAAAGGGAGAAAAGAGTGGCTTGTCTGAGGGCCCAGATGGCACTATGGGGTGCTAGCTTTTGCTTTTTGGCCCCTAGACTAGTCCATTTTCTAGCCCGACAACAAAGATACCAAATTCCAGGCTTTTAAGTTCAAAAGCTGCAGTGTCTGGGTCTGGGTCTAACACGAGGAAGGAGGTACAAACAGGCAAAGCCCCCACCCCCACCTGCCCTGCTACCCTGGCCCTAGCTGGGGAGAAGCTACTGGAGGACCAGACAAGGCATTAGACATTGTTTTAGCAGGGATCTTCATTTTCCCCAATGGCTATGTGAAGAGAACATGGAAGGGACAGAAATCAGAATACATCTGGGAAGCCAAGGTCGTGGAGTGTGGCTTTCAAAGCTGGCACATCATTATTGGGGTCCTGGGGGCTGTAGCAGCAGGAGCATGGAAACAAGGGCATGGATGATCCATGGATGTGAGGACCCAGGAAAATATAGCTCAGAGCTAGAGCTCTCCCTGCCACCCCACCTATGCTGCAGTGCTAAGGGGCTCCCCCAAATTTAGATCAATGGTGGAGGCAGGAGAAGGGGTGGCATGGGATGGCAGTTCACCTGGAAGTGGGTAAGGTAATGTTTTCTGCAAGCAGTAGAATGGAGACCCAAAATAGAAGCTGAACTAAAGAAAAATAGAATAATATATTTGCAGACTGAGATGGTGGCTTCTGTGTTTGCCTATTTCCAGAGGGTTCTGCAAACCAAATCTCTGGGCTCCACTCCCAAGGCTCATTCAAAAGATGGGGGAGGGGGGCCCAAGTTCATTTCTAACAAGCACCTCTGGTGCCTGGGATGTGGGAGGCACAGGGAAAAACTTTAATAAAGGTTTTCTTTTATGTTTTCCTCTTCTAGCAACAACAGCTGACTTAGAAGTTGGGATGGAACAGGGCTGGGTCATTCTCACACTGACTCATAAACTTGCTCCATCCGGGAGTCAAACCTGACCACATAGTAATTAATTTCAGAAACCTCGTGTGTCCCTCAATGCTTATAAGGAAAAGGCCTTCTAATTAGGAACAGAAGGAGCACGCCCTTGGGAGTGCTGCCTGGAACAGGGACCCAGGGGCTTGCCCCACCTCTATCCCAATCAGCTGTCAAGCCTTGTGACCCCTGAGACTTCTGGCTGAGCCCTCCAGTTCTGGAAGACTTCGGGGCTGCCTGCCCAGCCCTGGGCTCCTGTAGGGAGAACAAACTCCCAGGAGCCTACCCTGTGCTAGGTGCTTTACAGGGATTGCCAATGGACTGCTTTTTAATTACACAAAAAATGTGAGTGCATTCTCCCTTATAAAATATTAAAACATTAGACATAAAGCTGAGGTTCCCTTGGCCACCCCCCAACTCATCTGTCTTTTTGTTTTATGCCCTAGAAAGTTTTGTGTATTCTTCTTTTGGCAGGGAAAAAACAGTTTTTGTGATTTTTTTTTCCTTCCCCAAAATGCAATTTCTTCTCTTATCTCTCTGACGATAATAATTATATTTCCATTATTCAGTATTAGATTTTATTTGTTTTTTAATATTTATTTATTCACGACAGACACAGAGATACAGGCAAAGGGAGGACACGTTCCCTCCAGGGAGCCCAATGCGGGACTCGATCCCAGGATTCCAGGATCACCCTGAGCCAAAGGCAGACGCTCAACCACTGAGCCACCCAGGCATCCCAGTATTAGGTTTTAAAATAGGTGATAGGTTACACAATCAAAACTGAAAATTCCAAGGTTCAAAAGAATGCACAGCCAACCCTCCTGAGCTGCCCCCAGACCCCTATGCAACACAGCTACTCTCTCCAGGTTTTTAAGTCCTCCAGAATGCTTGGTGCAGAGACAGAAAGATATAGATACTTCTTTTCTCTTTTTAAAAATGCAAATGCTCGCAGACTATATGCATTAAGCCCCTTCCTTTTTTTTTTTTTAGCTTTCCAATTATAGGCTATTTTTTCTTGCCCCCCCCCATCTCTCTCAGTCTCTTCCAGGTTTTTTGTTTTGTTTCGTTTTTTGAGAGAAAGAGAGAATGAGCAGAAGTAGGGAGAGAGGGTTAGAGGGAAAGAATCTTGGGCAGGTTCCACACCCAGCGTGGAGCCCAGCTCAGGGCTCAATCTCACAACACCAATATCATGACCTGAGCCAAAATGAAGAGCTGGATCTTAACCGACTGAGCCACCCAGGTGGCCCTGTTCCACTTTTTTTTTAAATTATGGATTTTTTTTTAATACATGGGAGGATTCTCTTTTTCATTTTGCAGGTGTGCTGCTCCTTGGCTTTATTACGGTGGCACCAACAGGCTGATTAGAAGATGTGTGTGTGTGTGTTGGGGGAACATTCACGGACCCTTGGCTTTCCTGCAAGACAGTGGAAGGCTTTTCACGGGGACTCTGAAATGTTGATAGGTAGCAGGCTTTCTGCTGGGGCTGTTCAGAGAGAAGCATATCCTCTACTCTCCATCCCTCCTCCCTGTAAATGGAAGGGGCAGAATCTGGAAAGAGGGTTGAGGCTCCTGTTTGTAGCCTCCAAAGCCTCGGTCTTTGCTCCTGCCATCTCCAAGTCCAAAGCCTCCCTGAAAGGACACCTGGGGGGCTCAGTGGTGTAGCATCCGCCTTGGGCTCAGGTCATGACCCTGGGATCCTGGGATGGGGCTCCCCGTAGGGAGCCTGCTTCTCCCTCTGCCTGGGTCTCTGTCTCTCTGTCTCTCTGTCTCTCTCTCTCTCTCTCTCTCAGAGTCTCTAATGAATAAAATAAATAAATATCCCTTAAAAAAAAAAGCCTCCCTGAAAATCGGGATGTGGGGGATGGTGTGTGGGACTAAGGTGTGAGAGGTGAGGGAGCACCAAGAGTCTCAACACTTGTGGTTTGGTTTGGTTTTAAGATATTTATTTATTTGAGAGAGAACACAAACAGAGTAAGGGGGAGGAGGAGAGAGAGAAACAGGCTCCCCGCTGAACAGGGAGCCCCATGGGATGCGGTGCTGGATCCCAGGACCCCAGGATCATGGCCTGAGTCGAAGGCAGATGCTTCACTGACTGAGCCACCCAGGGGCCCCAGAGTCTCAACACTTTGGATCTGGGCTCTCAGCCTGGCCTTGACGGCCTTGACTAGGGATCCGGTGACCTCCACGATCTCTGGATGTCCTGTCCTGATACCCCCTGCCCTTGCTCGTGCTGCCACCCCCCTTCAGGCACTATCCAGCCTCCAAAGCTTTGTTGAAATCTCTCATCCACTATTATCTCTCTGGTCTCTTGGTCCTTGTCAATTTATCCATCTTTGACTCCTCTCCTGTAATTTATTTCAGTTTTGGAGGGGAGGGAAGACAAATGCTCATGGCCGATTTCCATATTTAGCCAGAAAGCTCACCACAGTTTAGTCCTTCAGATATCAGCTTTTAGGGTTCCAATTCTTTTGCTCCTGTAACAGTGCTCTTAGGAATGCTGTTGTAAATCCTATGATCAACCAGCTCTCATGACCATCACGACCATGTGAGGTCTTGATTTTGTATTTGGGAAAAATGAGGCTCAGAGAAATGCCTTGGTGGAGTCTTTTTAAGTTGGTAATCTACTTTCTTTCACATACAGAATACCTCTTTTAAAAGGTGTTTTTTGTTTGTTTTGTATAAAACAGACATTGAGAAAGCAGTACCTTTTCTGTTCTCCCTACACAAGTACCAAGCACAGTGCCAGAAACAAGGCAGGCGTGTGACTAATGAACAGCAGTGGACTACAGTTTCAGTGAGGAGTGTTTTCTATTTTTCCTTTTAAATATTTAATCTAATTATTCAGAAGAGACACACACACACACAGAGGCAGAGCAGGGTCCTCACAGGAAGCCTGATACGGGACTTGATCCAGGGACCCCGGGATCACACCCTGAGCCAAAGGCTCAACTGCTGAGCCACCCAGGTGTCCCAGTGAGGTGTGTTTTCTTTTCTTTTCTTTTTTCTTTTCTTTCTTTCTCTCTTTCTTTCTTTCTTTTCTTTCTTCCTTCCTCCCTCCCTCCCTTTCTTTCTTTCTTTCTTTCTTTCTTTCTTTCTTTCTTTCCTTTCTTTCTTTTTTTGGAGGGGGGGATGTTTTCAACGCCAACCCAGCAGAGCGGTCAGATGGATTGCCAGTGGTGAGTGCCTAGGCACCTGTTTGGGGAGAAGGGGTTCAGGCAGGGCCTGTGTGCCCCCTATGCCCCTGTCCTGTGAGGACAGCCCTGTTTGAGCTGGTGAAGCCCTGACCATTTACGGGCAGGGTGGCCAGGGAGCCAGCTCTTGTCAGAGTTGCAGGACAGGCCTGGGCCTCAGAGTAGTGGGAAAGCCAGGTGCCAGAGCCCAATGTGGGTAAGCCAAGACATAGGCAGATCACAGTTTTCCGGACCTGGGAGATCTCCTGGTCCCAAATCCTGACTCTGCAACCCTCTATTCATTAGAAACTCACTGGGGTTAACAGGTTCCTCTGGGTGGTAGGGGAGCTCCAGACTCCATGGTTCAGGAAGAACCCATATCATCCTTATTTCCCCTCCTCCATCTCACACACCATGTCCAGAGCCTGGGAGGTAGAAGATGCTAAATGAAGACTTGTTGGCTTTTTTTTACCCCCAGTAATCTCACACCCAACATGGGGCTCAAACTCACTACCACAAGCTCAAACGTTACATGCTCTACCACCTGAGCCCCTCAATGAGGACTGATTGAGTTGAGTCAACTGATTTGGCCTGACAGCTAGAGACTAGGGTTCTAGCCCCAGCTCTCCATTTCCGATGAAGGTAATGGCTTTCTCCTTGGGCCTCATGTTCCTCATTGGCAAACTGAGGACTCTTTCATTCCACTTTGCTCCGTGCTGGCACCAGGAGCGACAATAATACACAAGAAAGATCATCAAAACACAGTATGTCTGTCGGTTAGACCTCATAAAGCTGGGGGAAAAAAACCAACAAACCCCACACATGGCGATCTTTGATGGAAGTAACAATCAAGACACTTGCCAACACAGCTCAAACAGATTTATTTTTATTTGCTCAAACAGATTTAAACCAAGGAGGAGAAGCTGAGGCCTCGCATATTGCAACTTGACTGGAAAGTCTAAGTTAACAGACACTCAGAGGATGTCATCAGGGATCTGTCTCTCTAGCTTTGAGACTCTGACTTAGCTTCATTTCCAGACAGGAAACATCGGATGCTGTATGCTATGGGCTCACATTCAAATGTTACAGTTTTGTCTTTTTATTTTTTTAAAGATTTTATTTATTTATTCCTGAGAGAGAGGCAGAGACACAGGCAGAGGGAGAAACAGGCTTCCCTTCGGGGAGCCTGATGTGGGACTCAATCCCGGGGAATCCAGGATCATGCCTTGGGCCGAAGGCAGGCGCTAAACCACCAAGCCACCCAGGGATCCCCAGTTTTGTCTTTTTAAATAATACATGTGCTTCAAAACTCCAAAAGTTTAAAAGAGCATCTGGAGAAGGTCTCCCTCCTGTCCCGACTCCCCATCCCCCCAGCTTCTGCCCTCAACACCAATCTTCCATAACCTTGGCCTCCTTCTAGACTCAGTGCAAGTGCAGTGCAGATGGCTTCCACTTCCACTTTCTACACAGATGGAGGCAAACCATAGGAACCATCCCACAAGGTCCTTTTGTCACTTAATGGATCTTGGATATTGTTTTTGTTTTAAGTTTTCTCTTTATTTAAGTAAACTGCACTCCCAGGGGGTCTTAAAGTCATGACCCTGAGATCAAGAGTCCCATGCTCCTCCCACCGAGACAGACCCCTCTTAACCCCTCTTGACACTGTAACATAATTCAACCAATCTCCTGTTGACAGGCCTACTTTTGCCAACTCAAGCCAAGCTGCAAAGAACAATCTGCATGTTCCCATTTCACCTATGTGTCAATATGCAGGGCTAATTCCTAGTAGTGAAAATCCTAGGTCAAAAGGGCATGAGTGTTTGTGGTTTTGATTGCTTTGGATTTTTGTGGCCTTTGCAAAATTGGGCACTGTGGGTACATGACCCATTTTTACTCCCACCAACCAACAGGTGAGACCTGTTTCCTTAAACCCATACCCTCAACTTTTTTTTTTTTTTAGGATTTTCTTTCTTTCTTTCTTTGAGAGAGAGAAAGAGTGATAGCTCCAACAGGGGTTAGGGGGAGGGAGTATAAGGGAGGCAGGAAGGGAGAGGAGAGGAGCAGATGCCCCCAGTAGGGAGCCCAATGTGGGCCTCTATCCCAGGACCCTGAGATCATGACCTGAGCCAAAGGCAGACGCTTAACCAACAGAGCCACCCAGATGACTCTCTTTAACTCTTAATGAAACTTTTTGAGGGTTACAAATATAAGATAAACATGATTTGCGTTTCTCTTATGGTGAATGAGTTTAGGCATCATATATTTGAGAGTCCTTTCATTTCCTTTCCTGTGAAATATGCATACAATTCTTCTGTGCCTTTATTATTGGATTGTTGGTATGTTTCTTATAGATTTGTAGACTTTCATGTTTCAAAATTAGCCCTTTCTCTGCAATATGAATTATATTTTCCCTAGATTGTCATTTATCTGTTAGCTTTTGCCTATGATTCTTTATCATGTATACTTTTTATCTTTTTTTTTTTTTTTTAAGATTTTATGTATTCATGAGAGACACAGGCAGAGGGAGAAGCAGGATTCCTGCGGGGAGCCCAATGCAAGACTGAAACTCCAGGATCACACCCTGGACCGAAGGCAGGCACTTATCCCCGGAGCCACCCAGGTGTCCCACTTTTTATCTTTTTAATATGTTTTTAAATGCATCAGGTGGGCGCCTGGGTGGCTCAGTCAATGAAGTCTCTGCCTTCGGCTCAGGTCATGATCCCAGGGTCCTGGGATCCAGCCCCACACCCATGGGGCTCCCTGCTCAGGAGGAGTCTGCTTCTCCCTCTCCTTCGGCCTGCAGCTCCCCTTGCTTGTACTCTCTAATAAATAAAATCTTTAAAAAATAATACATTTTTATAAATGAATTCATCAGGCTTTTCTTTGAGGACTTCTGTTTTGTTTTCGTACTGTGATGTGAAATCCTGGATTAGAGCCTGAAACAGAAAGGGGGCATTAGTGGGAAAGCTGGCAAAATTCAAATCAGAGCTGTTGATGAGGTCATAGTGCCGCATCAAGCTAATTTCCTGGTTCCCATAATCATGACACATCCATGCAAGATGTTAACACTTGGAGGAGCTGGGGGAAGGGTATTCAGGAAACTGTACTATTTTGCAACTTTTCTGTAGGCCTGACATGTCAAGATATGGGAAGTTTTCTTTCGGATCTCTTATGCTTGTGTTTTTTTGCACTGTGACCTTTGATCTATCGGTAATAGTGGTGGTAAGGTACTGATCCATACTTTTTCCCAGATGGCTACTAGTTTTTTAATAACCTTTATTAACAGATTTCTCTTTTCCCCACTGGGGTTTTTATTTTTTAAATTGTTGATTTAATTTCTAAACTGTCAGAAGTAACATACCATGAAATTTGCCATCTTAACCATCTTGAGGCATGTGGCTCACAGCATAAAGTACGTTCATATTGTCTTACAACTGGTCTCCAAGACTCTTTTCATCTTGCAAAACTGCAACCCTCTTACCCCTGCAACAACTCCCAACCCCCTACCCTCAGCCCCTAGCATCCACCATTCTACTTTCCCTCTGTAGGACTCGGACTACCCTAGTATTTGTCTCCTGGGACTGGCTTATTCTGATTGATGAGCCACTGACTTCACAATAAAATGAAAGCCCACTTCTGATGCTAGTTGGCAAAGCCTCTGGTGTTGACTAAGAGACGGATAGTTGAAGTGCTCATAGTACCTACTTCTGGAGTGTGGGTGAAGGGAGCTATGCACAGAGAAGTTAAGTGACCCATTGCCAATCACACAGCCAAGAACAGGATGAACCCAGGATGGACTCCACAGCTTGTTCCCATAGGCTGTGCCCTGGACAAGGGCTCATGTAAGAGAGCCAATGCTTGGAAACCAGCGGCGTTTACATGGACAAAAGGCAGGTGAAGCTATCCAGAGAGCAGCGTTCAGGAACACATAAGGGGCAAGGGCAGGAAGCAACCCAGTAGCATGTCCCCAGGGACTGACCAGCTGTAAGCACAGTCAATATTACACAAGCCTGAGAAGCAGCCAGAAGAGTGGGAGGTGAAGGAGGGGAACTATTTTTCAGAGGCCAGAGAACAAATTTCAAAAGGCAGGAGTAGGGCAGCCCTGGTGGCTCAGCAGTTTAGCGCCGCCTTCAGCCCAGGGCATGATCCTGGAGTCCCGGGATTGAGTCCCATGTCAGGTTCCCTGCACGGAGCCTGTTTCTCCCTCTGCCTGTGTCTCTGCCTCTGTGTGTCTAATAAATAAATAAAATCTTAAAAAAAGGCAGGAGTGGTCAACATATTAGATGCTGAAAAGAGATCATGCCAAAATCTGAGAAATGCCCTCCAGATTTAGAAACAAGGATTGGTGATGAGCCATTTCTTGGGATGGTGGGGGCAGGAACTGCTGATAAATGTTTAACTAGCTATCTGGGAGCACCTGGGTGGCTCAACCGGTTACGGTTACGCCTCTGCCTTCAGCTTAGGTCATGATCTCAGGGTCCTGGGAGCGGGGAGTCTGCTTCTCCTTCTCTCCCTCTGCTACTCCCGATTGTGCTCATTCTCTCTCTGTGTCAAATAAATAAAATCTTAAAGAAACCCCCAAAACAACCAGTTCTCCAGAAATAGTATGAGCTTATGTATGTGCGTGTTTATTATCTTACTGATACAAAGGATGTGTAACAGAATTTACAAGTAATAATAAAAGACAATATTGTTTATTGTAAATTCCACTTTTGCTTTCATGACTTCATAGATGGAGTTGTGTCCCAACCACAGGAGTAGCTCCAGTATGAATGCTGGTTGATACTTTTATTTATATTTTTGAGGAAGACAAAAATGAAACACTGAGAGTATGCTCTCATGGTATGTTACTTCTGACAGTTTAGAAATTAAATCAACAATTTAAAAAATAGGGATCCCTGGGTGGCGCAGCGGTTTGGCGCCTGCCTTTGGCTCGGGGCGCGATCCTGGAGACCCGGGATCAAATCCCACATCGGGCTCCCAGTGCATGGAGCCTGCCTCTCTCTCTCCTCTCTCTCTCTCTCTGTGACTATCATAAGTAAATAAAAAAAAAATTTAAAAAAACAATTTAAAAAATAAAATCAGAGACTTCACTCTTTCTTCAATGACTGACTTCTTTGCTGAATCTGACAATAATGTTCAACCGCCAGGGCAATATATCTTCCATTTTGTGTGCTATTCACAATGTAATGGTTACAGGCAGGACATTTTATTTTTTAAAAATATTTTATTTATTTTATTTATTCATAGAGACACAGAAAGAGAGAGAGAGAGAGAGAGAGAGAGAGAGAGAGAGAGAGAGGCAGAAGCACAGGCAGAGGGAGAGGGAGGAAGCTCCATGCAGGGAGCCCAACATGGGACTCGATCCAGGGTCCCCAGGATCAAACCCCGGGCTGCAGGTAGCGCTAAACCGCTGCGCCACTGGGGCTGCCCAGGCAAGACATTTTAAAATTTAATATGCATTATTAACATTTTCTCCATTGTCTTCTTAAATCTAGACAACAAAGCCTGATGCACGCGTTCGCCAATTTCTGTAAATACTCCTACCAGGGCCAAATTCAAAATCCCAAATTGATGTCTATAAGTTGCGAAGAGATACACACAAGTAGTAGCCCATTATTATATAGCACTCCCACTATACAAATATGATAAATGTAAATAAGCTCAAATAGTAAATAATACTATTTACTATTAGCACATTATAGTAAAATGTAGAAGATAATCAGGAACCTGAAACTAATGGACTATTGCGCATCAACTATACTCAATAAAAAATAAAATAAAATTCCTAACAAACTTAAAAAAAGAAACAAGAAAAAGGAATCAGGAAGTAATGAGTTTGAGTATTACCTCTGTTTTTAAGTATAATGTTTGCATAATTTCTGATAATAGCTGTTATCCAACTAGCCCACAGTGTTTCTGAAAAACAAGCTGGCTTTCAGAAATCAGTGAACCACACCACTAGCGGGGTGGGGGGATGGGATTTTCCTGAACCCATAACCTTGGCCGGGCTCCAAATGTCCACCTTCCTGGCCTCAGGCACAATCTGACCTAACGCAGACTGCTCCTCCAGGAGCACCAGTCCTGTCACCCGGGGCAAAAGATTCCCTAGACCAGGGCATCTGGAAGTCTCCGTGGTAGTTCTTCCCACAGTGTGCTGCTCAGTGCCTCTGGGAGTAGGGGAAAAGCGCTTCTTGCTCCTCTCCATGAGTCACAGGATCCGTGCTGGCTGAGGCTGAACTTGGATCAGAGTCACAACTATTCCCTCAGTACCTTCCCGGATGCTCTGCATATACTTCAATGCTCAGTAAATATTCATTGAATAAATGCCCAGGATAAAGGGCTGCCAGAAGGGACAGGCGTGAAGGGAAGGGCCTCCCCAAAATGCCTGTCCTTGGAAGTCAGCTTAGGATGCCCTGGGCTCCACCCGGTGGGAGTGAAACTATAGAGAGCAGCTTTGGGGACAGACACTGAGCCTTCCTGGACAACAGGTCTTTGGGAACATCCACCCTAGGACAGGGGCAAGAGCCTCTGCGGCGAACACACGGCTTCGTGCCGGACACACGGCTTCTCTGTAGTGAATCGAGACCGTGAAATCCAAACACGCGCAGCCCCACCCCCTGCAGAGGTCCCACCTGCAACGGCGACGAAAGCGCGAACAACCCCTCCGCCCCAGGAGCCGCTGAAATCTGCCCGTTCACACAAATATGAAAGAGAAGATCGTCAGGGAGAATCAGATAGGAGCAGCCGGGGTGTTGCAAGTCCCGGCTACGCAGAGACGCTAATCACGAATCATGCGAGCTCCAATCATCATGTTCCGAGCTGCCCTCCCGAAGGAGGAACAGGTAAGGATTATCCTACCTGACGATGGCAGGTGTCCGTGCGCCTTCCTTACTCAGGGCACACCATGCCGCTATCGGCTAGGGCGAGTAAAGAGCACGCTAGCCCCAGCAACCTGCGGCTATCTAGGATCTGCCATCTCTATTGCTATATGTTTTGCAGATATTAAAAAACATTCCCCCCCCCATTTGGCTGCATAAAAACATAAACCAATGTCTCCCAGAATGCTCCACTCCAGAGCTTGGCACGCTAACCGCGGACGCCGCTGGATATTTACATATCCCCGCCCACCCCCTTCCGCCAGACGCTACCGTAATAACCAAAATAAAAGCGATACCTCTGATTTTTTTTTACAGTCTGCAAGGCTGGAAGAGAGCCTTCCGTTTCTCCAAGTAGTGTGGCTACCCCAGGACTCCCCTAAAAGTTTTGTAAGTCTTGATCTGACTCTAAAATATATTTTATTACAAAGCACTAAATAAAACGATGATCATCGCAGGTTGGAGTGATAATTAGCCTAACGCGAACACTGACATCTTCCAACTGCAGGGTCAGAGGGAGGACTGTAGACTGCCTTCCTTGTTCTGGCAATGCTGAGTGGTCCCCTGCTCCTCCAGCCTTCATCCCTGTGCTCGCGTCAGGAAGGTATCAGAAAGGTTTCTTTTTCAGCCCGAAGACACTGACGAATAATGCCATTTCGGTGACAGCTGGGAGGGCACTGCGGACAGAAGGTGATGGGTTCAAGGCTCCTTCCAAGAAAATGACCCACATTCCCAAACTACAGACTCCACCCTCAAAGTGTGGGAGAGGGGGACTTCAAGGGACTACAGGATGTGGAGTGGGTCTGGTTTCTTCTGCATGGACATGGAGTAAAGGCCCGGGTAGTGGGGGTGGGGGGTGGGGGGTGGAGAAGAACCTTCAGATTGAGTAAACCTTCCTCCCCCATCCCCAAACATTGGATGCTACCGTACCTGCAGAAGACAAAAATATACCAGTAAGTGGTGCACTCCCAACGTTCGAATATGAAAAAGGATAGGGCCACCGAGGCACTACAGTGAGCTGCAATGGCTTCAGAATGCACCAGAGTCAAGGAAAGCCTTCAGTTCAATAGGTAGAATAAGTAGTGATGAGCCAGGAAAGGCCATTGCTGGGACTGACACCTGCAACTCAGGTTCCCTTATTGCTCCCTCGCCACGCTGCAAAGGCCAGAACCAGCAACCCTGACTTCTAAATTTAAGGACAGCCATGTGAGGGGCGCCTGAGTGGCTCAGGCAGTGAAGTGTCTGCCTTCTGCTCAGGTCATGATCCCAGAGTCCTGGGATGGAGTTTGGTGTCTGCTTCTCCCTCTTCCTCTGCCTGCTGCTCCTGCTGCTTGTGCTCTCTCTCCCCCTGTCTTTCTGTCTCTCTCTCTCTGTCAAATAAATAAATAAATAAATATCTTAAAAAAATAAAATAAAAAGAAGAAGAACCGTGTGAATAGAGACCAGGGCTGGGCCTGCAGCGCTGGGACCCCAGGCTACCCAAACCCCGGTATCCAGGGGCTAGCCTGGACCATTCAGGTCCAGGACCTGGCTCCCCATACAACCCAGGCACACAAGAATGCTCACAGTGACTTGATACGCCGCTGGAATCACCATGCAGCACCCTGGTCCTCCCCGTCTACAGTTCAAGCATCAAGAGCCTTCCCTGATTCATCCTCCTCATTTGTCTTTATTTCTGTATTCATTTTGCTGTCTGAGTTTCTATAGAGCTTCAAATCTTGGCGCACGCCCTTAGCACAGTGCTTCTCACAGTGAATTACAGATGTCTGTGTCTCTGCCTCTTCCTCGAGGTACAAAACTGTTTTACTCCCTTTTGGGATCTCCAGCATCTGGTGCATCGCGGGGAGCTTAACAAACGATTGAAGATCGTATTAAGTCTTCCACACTACCTAAGATGATCTATCAACTGGACAGACTGCCCGCCAGAGCACACACCATTGCGCCAGAAAAGCCTAGTTAGGTAGCTCCCCACCTAGGAGGGAAACAATGGCCTGTGCATAAAAGGATACAGATGAGGCTCTGGGTGCTGTTGAACATGGAAACTCCTGAGAAGAAACCGGCTAGCTCCACGGCAAAGAGGCCCAGCGTGACAGAGAGCGCTGCCACCAGCCTGCAGAGAGGAAGGAGGCGGGCTCGGGCCCTCTGGACTTCGTCAAAGACCCCTCCACTCCCGCTGCTGCTGACTTCTGAGCCCGAACCCCGCCCCCACCCCACGTGCTCACTGAATGTCCTGCTGCTCATACTCCTCCGGGGTGAACGTGAGAGGCAGGCAGGCCTGGACGTTGCTGTCCTGGGGAGCAGGGCAAAGAGGAACAAAGTGAAAGAGGGGCGGGCTGCGGGGCAGCACTGGGGTCACAGGGTATGGGAGGACCCTCCACGTACGGCCCTGGGGAAGGGGCATGGGGGGCTGGGAGCACCCCAACGTAGGGATCCGGTGGGGGCGGGAGGGGGCGAGAGGGGGGTGGCCGTGGGTCTTACCCGCGACCAGAACAAGGTGATGACGACCACTAGATGCGCCAGAAGCGTCAGGAAGCGAGAGGGTACGAGCCCCGAGATCCGCCCCATGGCCCCGCCGGCGCAGGGGAACCGACGGGAGCGGAGGCCGCGCTCGGCGGGGCTCAAGGCTCGGGAAACGCCCTCTGCTCAAGCCTCGCAGGCCCGCACGCAAAAATTCTACCGACGCCTCCTTCCCGCTCGCGCTGACACCGCCCAGTTGCCTTGGCAACCGCGTCCACCGGCGTTGCGGCGGGATCTCGGCAAATCTCGCGAGAGCAGTCCATTCTCGAGCGGCGGCGGCGGCCCCGGGCCATGACGCAAGCCAGGGCTCGGCTGCGGGGGGCGTGGTCCGGAAAGACCCTCCGCCGGCGGTGCTCTCGTGAGACAGCGGTCCCGCCCTTGCCGGCGTGAGGGCGCCGCCGGGTCTAAGGCCGGGTCTCTGCGTCTGTCTGTGTCTGTGTCTGTGTCTGTCTCTCTCGGGAGGTGGATGTCCCTGCGTCGTCCGGCCATCACTCCTTAGATGATTACGGAGCCCCAGGCCGTCACAGGACCCGGGACCGGAACCTTCCCTGATCCTCTGACCCCCGCCGCGAGTCCCCAGACGACTTTGCTCCGTTTGGTGGGGGGAATGGCAGAGAGCAGAAAATGGCCAGCCCTCTGCGTGGCTGAGGGGCGCGTGTGGGGAAGGGGGCAGGTGACCGGCTGAGGGCGCGCAACCCTGCCGCCCCGGGGGAGGCCAGGCTGCAGTCTCTGCTGGGATTTCCTTCCCTCCCTGACTTCGCCCAGCTGCATCCCAGAAGCTCTGCCTGTCGGTGTCCTCGGTGACCTTGGGGCCCCGGCTGCGAGATCTGAGATCCTTGCAGAACGGAAAGTTCTCGTCAGCCCGGCTTCCAGATCATCTCCCTCCCTGCCTCCTCTGCCTCGCAGTGCTTTCTGGCCGAGCTCCGGCCGGGGGGGGCGGGGGTGGGGGGATTTCTAATTTCGTGCAACAAATATTTATGCAAGTGCTGGGCTCCTGTTCTTGACAAGACAGAAGGCTCACTACCTTCCTGGAGTTTTTTGTTTGTTTGTTTGTTTTTTAAGATTTTATTTATTCATTCATCAGAGAGACAGGGGGGCAGAGACAAACTGGCTCCATGCAGGGAGCCCGATGTGGGACTATGACCCAAGGTCTCCAGGATCAGGCCCTGGGCCAAAGGCAGGCGCCACACCGCTGAGCCACCCAGGGATCCCGAGTCATTTATTCTTAAACTTTGTTGTAGGAAACATCAAAATTGAGAGGAAACGCATTTCTCTATTTGAGGACCCCAATATAATTTCCTTTTTTCTAAACCAGTGCGTAAAAATGCAGCTCAAAGAGCAAAGAGACGTTTGCTCAAGGTCACGAAAGAGGAAGACTGGAAGAACTCTTCCAGATTTAGGGAGACTTTATAAAGACCTGTGACATATTTGATGAGAAATATCATGAACCTGGGACGAGAAAAAGAAACCCAAAGACCTTCTTCTCTTTTATTGCAAAGGACATTAGTGGAACACTTGGCAAATTGGGAATAAGGTCTCTAGTTTAGGCTTCAGTATTATCAGTGTTAATTTCCAGATTTTTGATAATTCCGCCTTTAGGGAAGAGAATGTATTTTCTTACTAGAAAATACACTCCTGAAATAGGAGTGAAGGACCATTATGTCTGCAATTTACTCTCAAATGGTTTAGAAAAATACATGTGTGTCTGTAGAGATAGAAAGAGAGGCAATAATAAAATGAACATTGAACATTGTCCTGAAGGCACATGGGAATTCTCTTTATTATGTATTTATATTTATATCTATTTTTATAAGTAAGCCTTCTACCCATCTGGGGCTTGAACTCACGACCCCAGATAAACAGTCACATCCTTTAGGGACTGAGCCAGCCAGGTGCCCCTCTATATTATTTTTGCATTTTTTCAGTAATTCAAGTTATTTAAAGTAAAAGGTTTTATTATTTTTATTCTTTTTTATTTATGATAGTCACAGAGAGAGAGGGAGAGGCAGAGACATAGGCAAAGGGAGAAGCAGGCTCCATGCACCGGGAGCCCGATGTGGGATTCGATTCCGGGTCTCCAGGATCGCGCCCTGGGCCAAAGGCAGGCGCCAAACCGCTGCGCCACCCAGGGATCCCTTTTTTTTTTTTTTTTTTAATTTAAATAAAAGGTTTTAAATGACAACCCTTTCTGTTTTCCTTCTGGGTCTTCTGTAGTAGTATCATTAAGGCATTAAGTTGCTTTATAAAAAGAAGGAATGTTTTCTAGGACTGATGGTCCCTACATGTTGAACTCCTATATACTGAAACTATGCAGTGACATTTTCACATTAAACCACCTCTTTAAGATTAAGGCAATACAGCCTTAATCTCATAACGGAGACTATGTGGTCACCAAAACTCGTAAACTAAAAAACAAAATATTTTAGACTTTTCAGAGGAATTATTTGTATAAAGGGTAAGATTCAGCCAAGTCTCTTATTTTTTTACTCCTAAAATTTTGGATGGTAATGAAATATTCCCTGCACGGGTTTCTGAGCTCTCAGGTGTGTAGGGGAGGTTCTCCAATTGTCGAACTGTTTTAAAGTCCTGAAAATATTTTCAAACCTCCCCCACCTCAGGAGGGGAGAGACAGGCAAAATACAGTGGACCCAACTGCTTCTCATCCTTGAGGTGACCTTCACCAGCATGAGACCTTCAATACAGTGATAATGTTGACGTCCTAAGTCCAATGAGGGGGGCTCCATGTGCTCTCCACCATGGGAAATACAGAAGTCAGCACAGGGAACACGGAAATAATTCTGAGCACACATATAAGATGCAAGGACTGAAGGTTGCCTCCGTCTGCCTATAACTCACATGATTTTTTTCCTAGGAATGGGAAGCCCAGGTCTTCAGAACAAGCTCCCCCAGTGACAGTTTATCAAATCTGACTATTCACAAAGAAAGCACTGTCATCCAGTGAAAGGGAGCAAAACCCAGGACCTGTTTTTTGCAAAATTTTCCAAGGTCCCGGAACAAACAGAATGAAGAGGAGTCAGCCATGTGGAGATGCTGCGGGAAAAGTACTTTCCAGGCCGAGGCAGAGCAAGTGCAAAGGTTCTTAGGTTGGAAGGTGGCCAGTGTGTGTTCATTGACCAGAAAGGAAGCTAGCATATCTGAAGTCTAGTAACCAAAGGGGAAGAAGAGATCAGGGTAGAGTGGGGTGGGGTGGGGTGGGGTGTGGTGAGCAGACAAGGTGCATGGCTTTGCCGCCATGGGAACAGACCCGGTAGGTCTGTATTCTAGAAGATGCAACGCGGAGAATTGATTTTGAGATGTTAAGTAACAGGCTTGTGAAGAAGCCAACAGACAGAATGAGAGTGGACCAGGGTGGAATAAAGAAAGTGGAGCAAAGTGTAAGGAATCAAGAGATCATTAAAAGATAGGAAGATCTAAACATGGGGCTCTGAGTAGGTGGAAAAAAGGAAGGGGTCAAGGTTGACGGTGAGTTAGATTTTGGGCTCCCGCAATGGAAAGTTTGGGGTATTCTGTTTATAATAGGCTTCCTGCCCCGGGAACCTACTAGATAGTAAGAACTCGGTAGTCACATTTCACATTATGAATTAATAAACAGTGAGCAGGTGTTTAGGTCTATCCCCTTGCTCCCCATGACTTTCGTTCACAGAAGTGTGCTCCGCAGAGGTCACACAAAAGTGAGTGTTAGAGCTACCCCGTGGAGGTACTGCTGGTGACCAGGTGTCCTTCCCTAAGGGAGAGGGGTGAGGTGAGGGGCGGGGTCCCCTGGCCCCAGGGTCGAAACCCACACCTCCTAACATTTGATTTGGTCAGAAAAGAGCTTAGGGGAAAAAAATATTTTCAGCATGGAAAAATTCAAATAGATGTAAAAATAAAGAAAATTGGAGGATGAACCCCTTCAAAGCCTGCCATTCTGCTCCGACGGTTGCCACTACGCGGCCACCCTTGTTTCAGCAAGACTTTCCTGGCTCCCTCCCAGGCCCACCAGGTTTTTGCAGAGCAAATCCCAGACATGACCAAAGAGCTCAGGTTGCCCAATACCCATCATATGTACATATGTCCATATGTTGCACTTGGTTGATGTGTCTCTTAAATCCTTTTCTTTCTTTCTTTCTTTCTTTCTTTCTTTCTTTCTTTCTTTCTTTCTTTCTTCTTTCTTTCTTTCTTTCTTTCTTTCTTTCTTTCTTTCTTTCTTTCTTTCCTTCCTTTCTCATCTTAGATTGTTCCTTCTTGTTCTCCTTCCTTGCAATTTCTCTGATCAAGACACGGGGCCCTTTATAGGCAGTTCTCTGGTCTTGCCATTTAACCCGTTCCTCCTCCTTCTTGTAAACTGGTTGTTAGATCTAGTAGTGGTTGAGGAGTCTCACATTCGATTTCCTGGTAAATAGACACCTTGGGAGTTGGCCTGTCCTTCCTATTCCATCACATCAGAAGGCTAATCCTGGCTGCTTGCCTGTCTCTCTTTTTCTGGTGTTAAATCTGAGCGCTGGATTCAGGTGTAGTCAGACTGAGGCTGGCATTATAAAGTTCCCGTCAGCTTTTCACCTACTGCTTTCATTGACCACCACTGCCTCGCTGCATTATTTCATGAGGAGTTGCAAAACAGGGATGTCTTAATTCCATCCTTCTTCTCTGTGCTTGTCACCTGTTATACTTCTATAAGTAAGAATGTGCCTTCATCAACTCATTGTTTACCTTGAGATATAGGTCATACAGGAAAAGCTGGATAAATGTGTGATTTCTTTTCCCCCATTACTTACCACTTTTCAGAATAATAAGTTGATTCCCTACCTTCCTCCACAAGGGACCAATTCATTATTCTTAAGATCATTGTGAACTGGTAGATTTAACATCTTTTGTCAGTTTTGGGAGACAGCAACTACTCAGCTTCAACTTCAGACAGTTGTTTTGAGGAAGGAGATAGAAGTCCAGCATTACCAGATTCCTGAGAGTTTTGTTGTGGTTGCTGTTATTTTGTTTTAAGAGAGGCCAGAAATCCAGATTGTTACTCCAATTATAAATGTTAGTAGCCAACTTAATGGTGGAAAAAAATGAAAAGGAAGAAAAATAACCTTGATGACAGCATACAGCATACGACAGCCTCAAGCCACCAGCTTTCAGCCTCTGGATCAGCTCTGTCCAACAGAACTTTCTATGATGACGGAAAATTTTCATAGTGTTTTTTTGTCCACTGCAGTAGCCAGCTAGCTCTATGTGGCTATCAAACCCTTGAAATGTGGCTAGCAGGACTACAGAACTGAGTTCTTAAATTTCAACTTAGTTTGAAAAGCCCCATATCAAATAGCCACCCTAGCAGGTACCATATTGGGCAGTGCAGCTCTGAACAGAATAATCTATTGGTTTCTAAAACTTGGAAACTGGGGCAGGATAAATGGAGTCTTAAACCTCCAAGTGAGTACGCTGGATAGTGACTCCTGGACTGATGATACCTCACCCCTCCTACAGAACCTTTCTCAGCCTAGAGATCAAGTCCACATTCCCTGATACTCCATTCACTGACCCAACTTCCCTTTGTGGCGAAAATTTCCACCTCTTTCTATGCTCTCCAGCTACTCAGACATGACTCCTTCCTCTGTAAAGCAGGCTTTTTTTTTTTTTTTGTCCACTCTAGGGCTTTCGCTAAAGCCATTCCTTCTTAATTTCACAAATGCTTATCGAATACACATTATACTCCCAGAATTATATGGGGTGCTGGGAATACTTGTTTCCTTCTCCTGAGTAACTTGCAGTGTGGCGGGGGAGACAATTAAAAGTAGTGTTCTCAGTGTCACCCTGGAGGAGACATATCACTAGCCTCCTCCCCCAGAGGTGGGGAGAAGTCCGGAGGAGGGAGCTTCTGAACTGAGTCTTGAGGGGTATGTAAGGGTCACCCAGGTAAAGGAGAGTCAGAGACAGTGGCAAAGAGACAGGGAGGAAGGCTAAAGTGAGTTTAAGGAACTCTAAATGAGTCACCACGGTTGCTAACTGGGAGGGGAGGAGGCAGTGGCCGAAGAATCAGGCAAGGGCCAGATATTAATAACAACCATAATAACCGATTGTGGCCAGTCAGGTTCTGAACACTTTATCTCAGTAAATAAACTACTAGTGATCCATTAAGGTTTTCACCATTTTCCATATGGGGACATTGAAACGCAGGGAGATTCCATAACCAACCCAAATCCCACCACTAGTAAGTAGCAAAGCCTATGTGTGAACACTGGCAACCTGCTTTCAGGGGCTCACTTAAGAAGTGTGTAGCCCTGGGGACCCCGCCAATAAGTTAGGACCTAATCTCCAAGGGAATGGGGCACTGATTTTCAGCCACAGTGCGATGGGATCAAGTTCGCACTTTAAAAAGATGATCCTTTTTGGCTATTCTGGAGGCAGAGCCATCAGAGAGGAGTCTATTAGAATAATCCAGCAAGAGAAGGTGAGGGGGTGGCGGTGGGGATGGGGAATTAGGGCTAGCAGGAGAATTATGAAGGAACATGGAATTGACGGGAATTTGGTGACTGGAAATGGGGAGGGCGGGAGAGGGAAGTCAAGATAAGACTCCCAGCCTTGGCTTAGCCACTGGCTGACGGTCCTGGAGTGGGAAGGAAGGGTGACAGGGTCAAGTGAAGATGTCCAGCAGGTGCTGGAGGTCTGAATCCAGAGGTGGGACCTGAGGACTTTTAGGAGCACCACTGTATGGGATGTGCAGACATTTGACCTGGGAAGGAAGGGGTGAGACACAGCATGACCTCTTTCTCCAGGTTGGCCTCTTGCACTCCTCCTCTTCCTCAAGAGGCCATTGGGGGTCTCTTGCTAGCTTCTGGTTCCCCTCTCTCCAAGCCGCGGCTCCTTTTCACTTGGGGAACCCCAAAACATGCTGACGCCTGTGGTGATGGAAATCAGGACAGTGGTTAGCCTCTGGAAAGGGGCAGGGCAGAACTTTCTGGGGGTGGAGGAAATGTCCTACGAATTGAATGGGTTGTGGGTGGCATTTGTTAAAACTTAATCAAAACACACGCTTCGGGTCTGTGTCTGTCACAGCACGTAAGTTGTTACTCAGAGCTTTAACGAGCGAGCGACAAAGTGACCGAGGCTGGGTCTCTGCCCTGGACTTAGAAATCAGTCTCCGAGCCGGGGGCTGATGCGGAGCCGGTGCGGGGCTGGTGCGGGGCTGGTGCGGGGCTGGTGCGGGGCTGGTACAGGCCGATGCGAGGCCGATGCGGGGCCGATGGGGGGCCGATGCGAGGCCGATGCGGGGCCGATGCGGGGCTGGAGGCCCCGCGGACCCCGGGAACGCTCAGCTGCAGGAGCTCCTCTCTCCTCTCTCGCCCCGCAGGTGCCCGGGGCTCCGGCCGCGCTCCCACACGCTCCGCGGGGCGTCCGTCCCACCCCGCCCGGCCGTGTGCTCTGGGGGCCCCCGGTGACGGCTCCGGGCCAGCAGCTCGTGGGCAGGACGCCGGAGGGTGGGGGGTTTGCGGGGGCCCCGCGGGTCGGCGCACCCACCGTGCCGCCGGAGCTTAAGGAGCTCGGGAAAGCTCTCGGCTCTCGCCCTGTCGCCGAGGACCCCGGCCGGCTGCCAAGTGGCCATGGGGAGACCTGTCCACCCCTCCGGCCGGCCGACCTCGTGGCGCAACGGTAGCGCGTCTGACTCCAGATCAGAAGGTTGCGTGTTCAAATCACGTCGGGGTCAGCTCTTTTTCGCGAGGGCTTCCGTCACTTTTATTTGTTTCCCTCCCGGGCGCGTCTACCGACGCTCGAGCGCCGGCGCCCAGTGAGAGCAGCACCTCGCAGAGGCCGGAAGGGGAGTGCGCCGGGGGCCGCGTCTGGAGCCGCCCGGTCCGGCAGCCCAGAGGTCGGAGCCCGGTGCGCGCGGACGGGGGGCGGAGCTCCGGAGGACGGGCGCGCGCGGCGGGTCTCCGGGTGCCCGGGGAGGAGAGGATGGAGCGCGCGGGCGAGAAGGTGGCTCAGGGGGCGGCCGTCCTGCGGGGCGCGTCCGCCGGGCCGGGTTCCCGGGACTCGCGCCCTCCGCCACGTGGGCGGGCCCGGCGGGCGGGAGGACGAGTTCAGACCCCAGAGAGGAGAGTGGAAGCCACAGCTCGGCAGACGAGGTGGCCGAGTGGTTAAGGCGATGGACTGCTAATCCATTGTGCTCTGCACGCGTGGGTTCGAATCCCATCCTCGTCGGCGTGCGGCTCCCGCGGCTGGGATTTCCATTTTGTCATCGTCAAGCACGAATTTCTTCTGTAACCTCTTACCTACCCCGATTCGGTTTCCGCGTCGCCCCTCTACACTGCAGTCGCCCCCAGCCGTGGTTTTCGTCCCTTCCGCTCCTTTTTTCGGGGACGGCCCGAGGTCAGCTACAAGGGGCATCTGGGCATCCATTAACCTGCGGTAGAGCTGACCTGGCCAAGGAAAGAAGAGGCCTGATGTCCTACGGTGGGCGCCGTGGCTTAGTTGGTTAAAGCGCCTGTCTAGTAAACAGGAGATCCTGGGTTCGAATCCCAGCGGTGCCTCCACGCTTTACTGCTTTTGCGGAGAGCCTCTGAGCATCCGCAGAACGAACCATCATTGTCTCTCCGGAGCCTCCACGGGATGCGCTTTCCATTTCTGGCCTTGGTGGTTGGGTCCCTGGACCCCGCGGTGCTGGTCGTCTGCCGTCGAGCACCAGAGTGGCATCTGCGCTTCCTGTTCCGCCTTCAAGTCGTTTATCATGTCTCTCGGAATGGCCCTGCCCATATTTAATTTTCTTTCTACGTGACCGATGGGTAATATAAATTCCATATAGCTTCAGACAGAAGCACTAACAGCAACTGGCCGGTTAGCTCAGTTGGTTAGAGCGTGGTGCTAATAACGCCAAGGTCGCGGGTTCGATCCCCGTACGGGCCAGAAGTGGTTCTCTTTTTAACTTTGCACTATTTAATTCCTTGTTACTGGGGAAAGTCTACAGAGCAACCTTTCCTAATCCCAGGACTTTTCACACCCCAAATAGAAAAGTGTAGAAACTCAGTCCAAAATGGTACTGTCTTGAGTGGAGAGGAGGGAGGTTTAATACATCTGGAGTTCCTTCTGTGATCTCTATAATGGCCCCGGCTATGGCTTGGGGCTCCTGGAACTTACCATGTGAACTGTGGACAGGAAGCTTGGAGAGGTTGGAACCAATAGGACACTGATTGGGGGAATGTGGGAAACGGGGTCAGGAATGGAGAAACCAGCGTTTCCAGTTCCTCCTGGGCCAAGACGTCCAGTTCAGCCAGCCCCTGCATGTCCCCTCCAAGATCTCAGAAGTCAGCCCCTTCCCTTTCGGTACCGGGACACCTTGCTTGTGTTTCTGCTTTTACTGGATCTCTGAGACCCTATCTGTGTCTCTCACGTGTTGCCCCCTCCAGCCTCCCGCCCCATGTCAGTGCTGCCTGAGAACAGGAACCATACACTTGCAGAGGATGCCTGGGACTCCTTCCACCCTGCTCCCAGCATCTGCCAAGAGAGCTCCATGAAAAAGACCCACCCTCATTCGGCTCACCAATCCCTGGAACCCCACACAGACACACTTCAGCCTTAGCAGCAGCACTTTAATTCCACAAAAACTCAGAAAGCCAAAACTGATTAGAACACTCCACAACAGGTGGGCTTCAAAACCAGCAACAAGTCTGCCTGAACCCTGAGAGCAGTGAGACCCTTCCCACCTCACCCCCTGTGCCATCGATGCACTCCTTCCAGCTCGACCCAGTTCCGCCTGGGGAAGGGGGATCGTCCAGGGCCAGAGGGCAGAAGCAGGGGGTTATCCATCTGAAGGTGTGCATCCTTCTCCGCATGGTGTGTGGCCAAGGGGCACTCAAGCTCCCACAGCCCCTGGCACCTGAGATATGGCCACTGGAGTCAGGGTGGCCACAGTGGGGGCTAGGGCCTCTTCTCCTTTCTTGACCACACATGGCAGGCATGTCCCCAAGCCAAGACCTAAAGCCCTGGGTTCCAGGGATGGCGCTCTAGCTGGAGAAGAGAGTTGAGAACAGGGTAGCTACAGATGGCCAACTTAATAGAAGCAGGGCATCATTCCCTCCTACCCGGAGAGGCTTTAGAACTTCCCCATATACACCTGAATAAGGCCCAGCGAGTGGTGGCAGGCCTGCTAAATGCATCCGCAAGAGCCTCCAAAACACAGGCCTCCCCTCTGCGGGCAGTTCCCACCAGGGCTCCTTGAAGAGGCCTCAGGATCCTGCCGGCCCGGCTCGGCCAGCCTCTCCTGCCCTCCAGGTCACTTGCACAGGGCCTCCAACACCTCCAGGGTGCGTCGGATATCCCGGACTTGGCGCGCCAGCCCCTGCACGGGCTGCAAAGCCCGCTCCAGCTCTTCGCAGCGCGCCAGCAGGGTGTACATGCCCTTGATGCTCATGTCCACCGCTTCGCCTAGGGAGTCCACGGCATCGCGGTAGGTCTGGATGCAGCCCACGCTCAGCGCCGTCAGCTCCTGCACCGCGCCGCCCAGCCCGCGCAGCAGACGGTCCACCCTGCCGCCCAGCTCCCGACTCAGCCGCTCCAGGTCCCGCAGCACGTCGGGGTCGATGGGGGGGATGGCCGGGGCGGACGCGGGCGCCGCACAGGGCCGCGCTGGGGCGGGGGGGGGCGGTTGCGGGGTGCCGCTCAGACGAATCTTGAGTTGCAGGTTGTTGGCCACGAAGTGGGTGAGGTCGCCATGGCGGCTCACGGTGCCCTCGAGCTCCAGGGGGCTGGAGATGGTGGCGCGGCGGCCGCTGCCCGCACCGGGCTCCGCACCCCCCGCGGACCCCGCGCCTCCGCCGCCGCCACCGCCGCACGCCCCGCTCAGCCCGTCCAGGCTGCGGCTGTCCTGAAGGCGGCTGGAGAACGAGCGACCAGCCCTGCCGGCCGCCGCCGCCTCCTCCTCCTCCTCCTCTCCCTCCCGCGGCTCAGCCTCCATCCCGCCGCCTCCCGCGCTCCCTCGACGGCAGCCCCTCTCGGACGCAGGCTCGGCCTCCGGCGGCTCGGGGTCCTCGCAAGCCTCCCCCGCGCGGCTCCCTGGCGCGGACGGCGTCCCTCTGCGGCCGGACTCGTCGTCGTCCCGAGGCTCCCGCTCGGCCCGGTGGACGGCGCCGCGGCTCGGCGTCTTCGGGGACGCCGCGGGGTGGCGGCGCGCGCCCCCAACGTTCTCGGCCTCTCCCTGCGCGGACGGCGGGAGGCCTGAGGGGGGCTCCGAGGGCGCTCGGCCCGGCCCGCCGCCCCATAGCGCGGCTTGCTGTTCCCCGGGAGCCGGAAGGTCCGCCTCGGGCCCAGGCCGCCCCCGGGACGACTCCATGCCGCAGCTGGGGGCAGGCACCTAGGAACTGATTCGCCCGGGCTCGCGCGGCGTCGGCGGCGCCTTTAAGGGGCGTTGGTCGAGGCGCGCGATTGGCAGCCGGCTGACAATGGTCAGGACAGGAAGAACACGCTGATTGGTCGTGGCGACCAGGAAGTCCCGGAAGAAGGGCTGTTATTGAGAAGCCGAACCCACGTGAGGACCGGCGGGGCGGGGCGAGGAAGGGGACAGCCGCCGCCGTCGCTCCGCCCTTTCGGGAGGAGGCGGGGCAAGTCTTAAAGAGGAAGTCCCTGAAATACACGAGTCCTCCTTCCGGGGGCGGGGCTCAGACTCTGCATCCACAGCTGTCACGCCCACAGTTGTTGCTTAGCAAACACACCCCGCGGGCACCAGAGATGCGGCTCCTAGAGAGTTGGTGGGGATGAAACGAGTCTCTCCTGGTTGGGCCGTGGGGATTGAAGCACACTCAGTCCATCAGGAGGGATGCAGCGGAGATCCTCAGCAGAGCTCGGATGATTGGGTCCAGAGAGTCTCACGATGGACGACCAAGCAGGCTTAAAGGCTTTCCTGTGCTTTTGCAACTCTGTCCTCTGCCTCGGGCCCCCTGCACGTGGGAGGGTCTCTCACCTTGGAGGATGATGGTGTGTGATTTTTGCCACGAGATAAAATATGCAATAAATGAATGGCTGTGCACGAAGAGCAGAGCCCTGGTGCCAGTCTGGGCCCATCTCTTCCTTCTTTTCCCTTGGCTGGTCTTGCTGGAGTCACACTATTGTTCCTCAGCCCCAGGAATTTACACTTGTTCTTGCCTTTTTTTTTTTTTTTTTAAGGCTAAGTCTACCAGGGAAAATTTCAATTTCAGTTCCTTATTTCAAATATCACCTTTTCAGTGAGGCCTCCCCTGACAACCTGTGTAAAAATTGTAGCCAGCTTCCCCAGCAATTCCCCATGTCCCTTATTTTCCTTTGGTTCATGGCACTTACTGCCATGTAACGTACTATAGCTGTGCTTGCTTGCTCATGTAAGCTCCCTGAGGGTAAAGGGTTTTTGATTTTTGCTTTTGGTCTGTTTGGATCTGTATCCCCAGTGCTGAGAACGGAGCCTAGCATATCGTAGGCATTTCCTAAATATACAGTAAGTAAATGACGGAAAGCATTGACTTCCTCTTTGTGACCTGAATAGTTCAAGATGTGTTTCTGTCACTTGCACCCGGAGTCCTGACTAATAAACCATGAGGGCAGTGGGTTGCTCTAAGCTTCTCTCCTCCCCCTTGTCTTCCCTTTACTTCCCAGCAGGCAGAGGCTCTTTATTTAGCAAGTAATACAAAACAGGAGTCAAACAAACAACAACATTAAAACAAGGGGACTGGGGCTCCTGGGTGGCTCAGCGGTTGAGCATCTGCCTTTGGCTCAGGGCATGATCCCAGGGTCCTGGGATCCAGTCCCATATCGGGCTCCCTGTAGGGAGCCTGCTTCTCCTTCTGCCAGTGTCTCTGCCTCTCTCTCTCTGTCTCATGAATGAATAAATAAAATATTAAAAAAATAAAATAAAACAAGGGCAGTGCGTTGTGTCATGCAATAACAATCTCAAGGCAGAGTGTGTTCAGAGAAGCTTGGATCCAGTGCTGAAGGGCTGTCACGAAGGACCTGATTTCTTTCTTTGGGGGCAGCTGTATCCCAAGTGTGCTTCCTCAGGGTGGCAAAATGGCTATGTTTTTTCTCATCTTGGGGGGTTGTATTCAGTCTCCCTGAGCTGCTATAACAAAATACCATAAACTGGGTGTCTTAAACAACAGACATTTATGTCTCACGCTTCTGTTTCTAGAGTCTAGGAAGTTAATTTCTTTTTCCATCTTGTTGACCTAAACTGGATCACATGTGCAATCTGGTCACATTGGCCAGGGTAATGCCATGTCTGATGGACTTAGGACTGAGTATCCAGCAGTAATTACTCCAGCAAGGTGACAAGACCCAATTTATCAGGCGAAAACAATTATGCTCTTCCTGGAGCTAGAGGTGGGTCAGTTCCCTCGACACCCAAGTAGCTGTAATACGGTGTGGAGCCGGGAGGGGCTATGGAAGCAACCAGAGTTGTGTCCTACATTAGGGGTCCTCCAAGTACGGCCCATGGGCCAGATCCGCTTTCTACTGTTGTTATATGGCTTGAGAGCTGAAGATGTTTTTCACATGTTTAAATGGTTGAAAAATAGAGACGGCTGGGTGGCCTTCGGCTCAGGGTGTGATCCCAGAGTCCTAGGCTTGAGTCCCACATCAGGTTAACTGCAAGGACCCTGCTTCTCCCTCTGCCTGTGTCTCTGCCTCTCTCTGTGTGTCACTCATGAATAAATAAATAAAATCTTTAAGAAAAATAAAATAAATGATTGAAAAATAAAGGATATGAAAATTCATGTAATTATATGAAATTCACATTTCAGTGTTCATAAGTTTTACTGGAATACAGCCATGTTTGCTCATTTGTGAACTGTGTCTGGTTGCTTTTGTGGTATAATGGCAAAGCTGAGTAGTTTCAACAGAAGCCAGATGGCCCCCAGAGACTTCATGATTTACCTCCTGGATTTTCCACAGATAGTTTGCAACCTTTTGCACCATGAGCAGCAGGGGAATTGGGAGCCCACCCCAGAAGGGGCTCATTTCTCCTGTTTGCCTATCAGTGTCGGTGGCCATGGGGTCACTGCTGGTGGCCTGATGGACTCATGTTTTCACTCATGAGCACACTCCGTTCACGAGGCTTTGGAATACTCTTTTCTAGGACTTTATAAAAGCTGATTTGGGTCAAAGAGGCCTGTACTACACAGTGCATGGAGATAGAGAAGGATAGGTTTTGTTGCAATTAGGGATAAATGTCTTTTCATATTTATTTACTTAGACACACATGTTTTTATTTTATTTTATTTTTTAGAAAGAGAATGAGCAGGGGGTTGAGAGGGGAGAGGCTGAGGGAGAGAGAGAGAGAAAGAGAGAGAACCTCAAGCAGTTTCAATGCACAGCAAGGAGCCTGACTTGGGGCTCAGTCTCCCAACCCTGAGATCATGACTTGAGCCGAAATCAAGTTGCCTTGTCCAACTGAGCCACTCAGGTGCCCCTAGACAAATGTATTTTTAAAGGCCCATGTTTTCCCCACTACTCCATGAATACACATATTTTTTTTGGTTGCCAACCATGCCATGCCTGCATGTGGAAATTTGGTATATGAAGAAAGTGTGGCATTTGGGATCAATTTATATAAATAGTGCAAGTAAAAGAGACCAGTGATTTGAACCAAAACAAAAATGGAAAAAAACCCCAATGATTTCATCCCTTATGTTACAAAAAATAATTTTGATCACATTTTTAAAAAAAGATTTAATTTATTTATTCATGAGAGACACACACACAGAGGCAGAGGGAGAAGCAGGCTCCATGCAGGGAGCCCAATGTAGGACTCAATCCGGACGCTAAACCGCTGAGCCACCCAGGCCACCCTTGATCACATTTTTTTTTAATAAATTAATTTTTATTGGTGTTCAATTTACCAACATACAGAATAACACCCAGTGCTCATCCCGTCAAGTGTACCCCTCAGTGCCCGTCACCCATTCACCCCCACCCCCCACATTTTTTTTTTAATTTTATGATAGTCACAGAGAGAGAGAGAGAGAGAGAGAGAGAGAGAGAGGCAGAGTGTACACAGGCAGAGGGAGAAGCAGGCTCCATGCGCTGGGAGCCCGACGTGGGATTCGATCCTGGGTCTCCAGGATTGTGCCCTGGGCCAAAGGCAGGCGCCAAACCGCTGCGCCACCCAGGGATCCCCTTGATCACATTTTTAAATGGAAAACAGACAACAATGAAAGGAAACAGAAGTACGTTTGTTTTATTTTTATAAGCTTTAAGGTGGGGAAGTCTTTTTATTTTTTTATTTTTTTTATAATAAATTTATTTTTTATTGTTGTTCACTTTGCCAACATGCAGAATAACACCCAGTGCTCATCCCCTCAAGTGCCCCCCTCAGTGCCCGTCACCCATTCACCCCCACCCCCCGGGGAAGTCTTTTTAAAGTAAAACCAAAAATCAGATGCCACAGAGGAAACAGATGACAGACTTGACAATATAATACTGGAGAATACCAACACAGGAAAACCACTCCTCTACAAGCTATGTTAAATGACAAATTGCAGAGAGGGAGAAAAAAATATTGACCAAGGATATGACAGACTGTTAATATTTCTTGACCTTACAAGTAAATTAGCCAGAAGACCTATATGGCAGGAAGGCTTCCGAGGACTTCAAGATTGATAAATTCAGTAGCTCAACAAAATCACGGAGGACCCTGGTTCTTTCCATCTTTATGCTCTATCAACCACTCTTATTCTGCCAATCTGTCTTTTTTTTTTTTTTTTTTTTTTTTTTAAATGAAGTCATGGGATCCCTGGGTGGCGCAGCGGTTTGGCGCCTCTGCCTTTGGCCCAGGGCGCGATCCTGGAGACCCGGAATCGAATCCCATGTCGGGCTCCGGTGCATGGAGCCTGCTTCTCCCTCTGCCTGTGTCTTTGCCTCTCTCTCTCTCTCTCTGTGTGACTATCATAAATAAATAAAAAAGAATAAAAAAATATATGTTAAAATGAAGTCATGTAAAAAAAACGGAACTATGTGTATGTAGTTGTATTCATAAAGATAAGCACAGTAATCAGAAGCTATCCCACATTAACAGCAACTCCAAATACAAAGATGATGCTCTGACTTCCGTGTTTCTTCAAGCATCAAAACCACCAATCTTTTTTTTAAAGATTGATTGATTTGTTATTTTACACACACACAGAGAAAATGAGCACATGAGCAGGAAGAGGGGCAGTTAGGGAGGGAGAGAATCTCCAACAGATTCCTTGTGGATTATGGAGCACCACATGGGACTCCATCCCAGGACCCTGAGATCATGACCTGAGCCAAAATCAAGAGTTGGATGCTTAACCAGCTGAGTCACCCAGGCGCCCCAAATCACCAATCTTTTTGTCCTTCTCTTGTACATTATTCTGTATCCACACTCTTTACATCTGCATCCATCTGATTAGATCCCTGGATTTTATTCCATTTTACCATGTGACATTCTCCACAGATATATACCATTGGCTGCTGCTTTGGTGGTGGAACATCTTTCAGAGTGTCCACTGATAGTCCCAACTGGCCAGTTCCCCACCTAGGTAGCCTGGAGAAAATTTCTCACCCTGCGCTTTGAAACAGGTTGCTACCCATCTTCCTGACCTCAGCTGTCCCCATGGGCACAGAAGGACTGCCGCACATCCAGCCATCTCAGGAACCAGCTTCATGTGGCATTAGAAATCAGTAGATTAGTCAGTGAGATCAATACCACCCCCATCATGTCCAAGTCACATCACAAGGAGACAGTGTGTGAAACTAGCTGGGCTCTTCCCACTATTAGACTCATTCAATCCCATGATCAGCTGAGGAGCACAATATATAAATTCAGTAAGAGGGGCACCTGGGGGGCAGCCCGGATGGCTCAGCAGTTTAGCGCCGCCTTCAGCCCAGGGCCTGATCCTGGAGACCTGGGACTGAGTCCCACATCGGGCTCCCCACAGGGAGCCTGCTTCTCCCTCTGCTGGTGTCTCTGCCTCTCTCTGTGTGCCTCTCATGAATGAATGAATGAATGAATGAATGAATGAATAAATAAATAAATAAATAAATAAATTCAGTAAGAAAGAATCTTGCCAAAGACCAGACCAAAAAAGGTTTATAAGGCTGCAAAACTCAGTAGGTATAGGGTCCCTGGGAGAACATGAATTTCTCCAGGGGGCTTCTCCACCCTCTGTATTTTCAATCTATTCCAAATTTAGAAAGCTACTTCTTTGGAATTACAGATCATGTGTGGGAATTTGTCTCCTGGTTGGGAATTCCATTTTCCGTTCCTTTGGAAAACCTGAAAACTCTTTAGGTCCTGTCTTCCGTCTTTTAGCCATTGTTCTCAGAATGGTTTTAATTTGTGTTCCCTAATAACTAATGAGGTTGAATATCCTTTCACATGCTTATTTGCCATCTGTATATGTTCTTCGGGGAGTGTGTCTCCACTTTTCTATTATTTTCTGTTTCACATATCTTGTAAACTACTTAAAACCCTTTCTAGAATAAGACTATATATTTATACTTATTTATAAATATTCATTTATAATAGCATATTTATAAACATAAATACATTTTTTTTAATCTTTTGACCCTCTTCACCAATTTCTCCCACCCCCTACTCCCTGTCCCTGTCTGTTCTTTGTATCTCTGGGCTTTTTGGGTTTTCTTGTTGATTTATTGTTTGCTTCCTTGTTTTTAGGTTCCAGATATGGTATTTGCCTTTCTCTGCCTGACTTAACTTAGCACAATGCCCTCCAGGTCCATCCATGTTGTTGCAAAAAGCAAGATTTCATTCTTTTTAATGGCCAGATAATACTCCACTGTGTGTGTGTATGTGTGTGTGTGTGTGTGTGTGTGTGTGTATCATATCTTCTTTATTTGTTCATCCATTGATAGACACTCGATTGCTTTCACATTTTGGCTGTTGTAAATAATGCTGCAATGAACACAGGATGCATGTATATTTTCAAGTTAGTATTTTGTTTTCTTTGGAATCACCGGATCCTATGGTAGTTTTATCTTTACATTTTTGGGGACTCTCCATACTACTTTTCACACTGGCTACACAAATTTACATTCCTACCAACAGTACACCAGGGCTTCTTTTTCTCCACATCCTCACCAACACTTTGTATTTCTTGTCTCTCTCTCTCTCTTTTAGATTTTATTTTCAAATAAACTGTACAAGGGGCTTCAACCTGCAACCCCAAGATCAAAAGTTGTATCCTCCACCCACTGAGCCAGACAGGTGCCCCTACTTCTTGTCTTTTTGATAACAGCCATTTTAACAGGTGTGAGGTGATCTCCTTGTGGTTTTGATTTGCATTTCCCTGAAGATCAGTGCTGCCGCTGAGCATACTCTTCATGTACTTCTTGACCATTTGTGTGTGTGTGTGTTTAACAGACACAGACAATTTATTTATTTGACAGAGAGAGCGAGTGAGTGAGAGCACAAGCAGGGAGAGCAGCAGTCAGAGAGAGAAGTAGGCTCCCTGCTGAACAGGGAGCCCAATGTGGGGTTCCATCTCAAGACTCCGGGATCATGACCTGAGCCAAAGGTAGACACTTAACTGACTGAGCCACCCAGGTGCCCCGTTTGTATATCTTATTTGGAAAAATACTTGTTCAGATTTTCTGCCCATTTAAAATCATATACATATTTTTTCTCCTGAGTTAAATATTTTGGATATCCTTATCAGATATCAAATATGACTTGCCAATATTTTCTCCCATTCAGTAAGTTGCCTTTTCATTTTGTGGATGTTTTCCTGTGCTTTCCTTCTAATGGAGGCTAGATTTTTAAATGCTATTTATAACACACACATGACTGCACTTGAAAACAGACTATGTTATAGGCAGGGTAGGATTGTTATTTCCATCTTACAGGCTCATAAAGGTTAAACCACTTGGCCGATGTCACATGGCTGTAGAACAGTGGAGAAAGGAGTAGAACTCAGGGGTGCTAGCCAGCAACTAAAGCTTCTTCTTCCGCAGATCTGCCCGCTGCCTATCAGGCTACAATGAGGGGAGCCAACCACCACTCGCCAGTCTTGCCAGCATCTACACCACCCACGGAAATCTAGACAGGCATTGAAGAGCAAATTATTGGGGCACCTGAGTGGTTCAGTGGTTGAGTGTCTGCCTTTGGCTCAGGTCGTGATCCTGGAGTCCTGTGACCCCAAGGTCCTAGGATAGAGTATCGCAACTGGCTCCCCACAGGGAGCCTGGTTCTCCCTCTGCCTGTGTCTCGGCCTTTCTCTGTGTGTCTCTCATGAATAAATAAATAAAACTTTAAAAGAAAAGAAGAACAAAATATTGGCCAACCTACCAGGAGTATACAACTAGAGCCCCCACCCCCACCCCAGGAAGAAGAATGGTGGCTTTCTGTTTCTTTCCTGCCATCGTCCCATCAGTGGAAAGATAAGGTAATCATTAAGCACCCAAAGTGAACAAATGTTCCAGTCAGCTGGACCCAGCATAGTATCTTTACTTAAAAGAATTTCAACAAGGACAGTTTTCCCCCATGCCCAGGACACGAGCCCTTGTGTTCTTTGTAGGGTTGGTCAAGTAGGATGTTGGCTGTGTGGGATGTGGGGTGGAATGTAGGGTTTATGTGGGATATGGAATTGTCATATTGTCACATTATCTAATTAAGGGGGTGGCTCTTGCTAGAATATGTGGAATTTTTATGAGTAAGGAGATGATGCCTCTTTGCCTTTGTCACTGACAAAATGTCATGACACAGATCTCTTGATTCTTCCCATTGCTTAACGTAGGCTGTGGGTGCCACTCTAGACAGAGAGAAGAGCCAGTGCCAAGGCCTGGAGGTGGAAACAAATTTGGCAATATTCAAGGAACAGCAAGGAGCCCAGCGCTTTAGTGATCGAAGGGGAAGAACAGTTGGGAGATGAGCCCCAAGTCAGGCAGGGATTTTTTTTTAAAAGATTATTTATTTATTCATTTTTAAAAAAGATTTTATTTATTTATTCATGAAAGACACACACAGAGAGAGGCAGAGACCCGATGTGGGACTTGATCCTGGGACTCTGGGATCATGCCCTGGGCCAAAGGCAGGCGCTAAACCACCCAGGGATTCCCTATTTATTCATTCATTCATGATAGACACACACACACAGAGGCAGAGACACAGGCAGAGGGAAAAGAAGGCTCCATGCAGGGAGCCTGATGCGGGACTCAATCCCAGGACTCCAGGATCACACCCTGAGCCAAAGGCAGGCGCTAAACCGCTGTGCTACCCAGGGATCCCCTAGGCAGGGATTTTTAACTCAGTTTTATTTTTACATTTTATTTATTTGACAGTATGTGAGAGAGTACAAGGAGCGGAGAGCAGCAGAGGGAGGAGAAGCAGGCTCTCTGCTGAGCAGCGACCCCAACTCAATCTCAGAATCCTGGGATCATGACCTGAGCCAAAGGTAGACCCTTTAACTTCCTGAGCCACCCAGGCACCCCAGACTCAGTTTTAAAACAGATGGATGTCTGGGTCTCAACCTAGGCAAATTATATCTGCATTTCTCAGACTGAGGTCTGAGAGTTCTATTTCCTTCGTAAACCCTCCAGGTGATTCTGGGGAGTGTAACCAGGATTGAAAATCAGACCTTGCCATGGAATGAGTTTGGATTTTATTCCTAAAGTACCCGAACTTCTCATGTGGAGAATGGGCCAGGAATAGAAGCAGGAAGAACAGTTAGGAGGCTGTTGCCACGACCCAAGCCAGAGGATGGTGGCTTGAATTAGCATGAGAGAAGTGGATAAGGAAGGTGCGGCTGGGACACCGTGGACTTCGTGGGCCATAGGAAGGATGGGATCGGCAGAAAGAAGGGAGAGAAACCAGGGATGTAAAAAGGAAATTCTTTTTTTGCTTTTTAAAGGTTTTATTTATTTATTCATGAGAGACACAGAGAGAGAGGCAGAGACATAGGCAGAGGGAGAAGCAGGGTCCCTGCGGGGAGCCTGATACGGGACTGGATCCCAGGACCCCGGAATCACGCCTGGAGCTGAAGGCAGCTGCTTGGTCACTGAGCCACCCAGGTGCCCCCAGATATGGACTTTAAAACTGGGCTCTGCCACTGTCTGGGTGTGTGATTTTAGGGACTATGTAACTTCTTTGTGCCCTGTACTAGATCCTGAGCGGAGCAGGAAAATAAACACGGCTTCTAGGGTGCAGCTATGTTCAGTTGGCAGAGACTGAACCAGAAGGAAAGACTAGATGCAGCACATGAGGCAGTGGGAGTCCAGGAGCAGCAGAGGGGAGCCCAGGCCCCAGCAGCCAGGCCCTGGGAGTCAGAGCAGGGGGAGAAGCAACATGGGGAGGTGCTGAGAACGAGGGTAGGTGGTGCAGTGCCCGCCAGGCCCCATCCTCTCCCTCTGGGGAAGCACCCCCCACCCCCAGCAGTCTCCACCTGTAAGCATCTAAACTCATCCGTATAAAAAGTTTCAGCCTTTATTAAATAAAAAGGAGGTAGAAGACAGGTAAAAACAGGCCAGGCACCCCTTCTTCCAACTACACATATAGAGGCAAACAGACAGACACAACCGAATAAGTCACAGGGACAAGTCAGGGGATGGCCTGGACAGCAGAGGGAGGCAGCATCCTCCGAGAGTGGGCCCGGACCCAAGGGTGGGCCGAGACCTGGGACAGGGGCAGCCGTTCTGAAGGGTTGTGCTTGAGTAGCTTGGAGATGAGGTCCTGGGCTCCCATGGGTACAGAAGGGGGGAATTTCAGGTCCACCTGCAGAAGGAGAGGAAGGAGGGTCCCCTTAGCTTGATCCCAGTTGCTTCCTCCTTGACCACCCTCATTCCATTTGGAGAAATTACACAGGACCCCTGCACCTGCCAGCCCCTGGCCCCCCTAAGTGGGCACAAAGCCCCAGCCGGGCACCAGGGCACCCTCCCACCTTGACGATGCGCCGATAGGTCTCATTGTGAGAAGCGCTCTCGAAGGGCGGGTTGCCCACCAGCAGCTCATAGCAGAGCACCCCGATGCACCACAGGTCCACCTTCTCGTTGTGCATGCGCCCTTCAATCATTTCTGGAGGCAGGTAGTCCAAGGTACCGCACATCGTCTTCCTCCTGGGTGGGAGGGTGGGGGACCTGGATGAAGACCACCTCCCTCTTTCCCCAGCTACCCAACAGGGAGCTGGACGACCCCAGGATGTGCCAGGGGAGTGTTTTGACCAAACTCTGGCAGGGCCCTTGGGCAGGAGTAGGGTGAAGATATAACCTGGAGCCCCAGGGGTAGCATTACGCACCCTCTCGGCATTTCCATGGGGAGGGACGTGTCTTAAAATAATCAGATCTACGGGCAATGCTCATCTTAGAATTAACGGGAAAACTGGGTGGGGATGCCTCAAGGTACATCAGGCATGTCCTGCAGAAATGGACCAGGTTACACGTCTAGCTACAATACTGCTACAAGGTCATTACAAATGAGCTGGGCGACATGGTGAGTGGGTCCCCCAATATACCAGGTAGGAAATCTGGGCAGCAGAATTGTGAGGCTCCTATTTTTGTAAGTCGAGTGTCAACGTCTATAGGTACGCGTGGATGAGCCCACACATGTCTGGGTAACAAGGTCTGGAGTGGTATTATTCTGAACGTCCCCCCACCATTCACACCGTACCTTAGGGAGGGGGCATGCACGGACCAGCCAAAGTCAGCGATCTTCAGCTCTCCCTGGAGCCCCAAGAGCAGATTCTCTGGCTTTATGTCTCTGTGAATCACCTTTTTCCCGTGGCAGTACATCAGAGCATCTGCCAGCTCCTCCATGATCTGGGGGGGCCAACGAATGACAGCAGGTCAGCCAAGGCTGCCCGCCCCACAGCTCCACGCAGTGGACCCCCAGGCTCGGCCCCCTTGGAGGCCCCAAGTGCCCACCCTCCCCGACCGTGGCTGTTCGCTGCTCGTCGAAAGTGTGGCTCTTCTGCAGCTCCTTGTAGAGCTCCCCTCGGGGGGCATACTCCAGAATCAAGTAGATCCTTCTCCGGTCATAGAAATAGTTGTAGAGACGCAGGATGTTGGGATGCCTGCGGGAGACAGGGACGGGGACTCAGGCGGCATCCTGGCCTAAGGAAATGGGAAGGATGACAGTGGCAGGGGGGACACACTGGGGTCACATCTGGACCAGACCGGGGACAGTGGGGCTGGTGGTGGTGAAGGGGAGCCAGAGGTGGCTCTCTGGATTCAAGACTCTGGCTGGGGCTGGGAGCTTAGTGGGAGCTCAGAGGGGCTCTGGAACAGGTACAGAGCAGTCTGGATGGGGCAGGTTGGGTGAAAGAGGAGCTGGGGGAGGAGCAAAGGG
The DNA here is from genome assembly GCF_905146905.1 of Nyctereutes procyonoides. Classification (NCBI taxonomy): domain Eukaryota; kingdom Metazoa; phylum Chordata; class Mammalia; order Carnivora; family Canidae; genus Nyctereutes; species Nyctereutes procyonoides. The sequence goes on along the minus strand of NW_026575140.1, from coordinate 56,587,032 downwards.
CCTGGGGCCGGTGGCAGGGTAGGACTCATACTGCAGATGGGCCTGGATTTCAATCTCCCTGCGCAGCTGGTGCTCCACGCCCTCCTTTTCTATCTGAGACTTGAAGAGGACCTTGAGAGCCACGATGAAATGGCTTTTCTTCTCCCGAGCCAAGTACACATTTCCAAACTTGCCTTTGCCCAGAGGACGCCCAATCTCAAAGTCGTCGATGGTGAAGGACAGCCTGATTGGAGGTGGGGGGGAAGGTGGCCAAGTGGCGGCTGGTGGGTCCCCCGAGCTGGCCACATTCTCCCCTGTCCCCCAGCCCGCCTGCCCCTGCTCAGTCCTGCCCCTTTTCCCCAGGGAGTTGAGGATGAGTTAAGGATGGAATTAGGCTTTCTCACATCCCTGCATCCGTGCTCCTCCCCTGGGTGGCCACCTCTCTCATGTCCCACCTTCTCTTGTGCCACCCCAAGCAAGGCTTGGGTACTCACATTGAGAAGTTGGGTATCCCACTGCTGTTCTCCACCACCTTCTGCCCAGGGGCAGCTAAGGAAGCAATAGGTGAGTTGAGGCCCTGCCTTTGACATTTTCAGCCCTGCACCCTCCCTGGAGACTCTAGTTGCCTCCCCTCAATCCTGTACCGCATCCCAGTTACCTGTGGGCTGGCCATTGGAGCGGCTCATGAGGACAAGTGCAGACGGGGTGGCGGGGTCCTTCCGGAGGACTCTCTGGGGCAGGGTGTTCAGGCCAGGCTGAGTCTGAGAAGGAGCAGTGGGGAGCTCTGAGGATGCCTTTGTCCTGGGCACCCAGCTGGAATGTGCTGCAAGCAGCATTTCAGTACTTGTGGTAGGGCCACCCAGCCAGCCACCCACACGTCCCCTGTTCACAGAGGAACACTTGAGACCATAGTTTTGCTATTCAGCCCAAGGCCCCTCTGCTTCTCCCTCTGTATTAAAATGGGTTCTTAGTAAGTAACCTAGGTTGGCCTAAAGTAAGGAGCAAAATATTCACCCCAACACCAAACATTTCACCTCCCTGGGCTGGCCCACATCACATTTTCAGGCATGAAACTGTCCAGCCTCTAAGGTTCCATCCAGAACCCCACACTCATTCACCTCGCCTCCACTGGGGAGGTGAGGGCCAGGTAAAAACCAACAACAAAAAAAACCAACAAAAAAAAAAACCACCCACAATTCCAGGGGTGTTAGCAGAGACATTCTCACAGCCCCCTAAAAAACTGTCTAGGGGCACCTGGCTGGCTCAGTCAGTAAAGCACGCAACTCATGATCTCAGGCTTATGAGTTTGAGGCCTGTGTTGGGTGTGGAGATTACTTAAAAATAAAATCTTAAAAAAATAATTAAATAAATTAAAACCTCAGTCTATTAAGGTTTAGATAAGGTCCTTGAGGTCTTGAATGTTACAATAGATTCCAATATTTACCCCTTTACAACAACAGACTTTGCAGACACTGGGGGCTACTCTGGTGGCTTGGGACCACTTCTCTCTTGCATTTTCTCAAAATAATATACACAACTTTCTTGTGGGAGTGACCACTGTAGAAGTGACAATGGTTTCTCTTTCAGCCTCTTTCTTGCCAGCCTCACTAAGTGCTCCGTGAGGGCAGGAGCTGGTGGACGAGGGGACAGATGGATGTCCCAGCCCCACAAACAGGGAGCAAAGCCTGTGAGAGCACCTTCCTTTTTCTTGGCCAAAAGAAGAAAGCCTCGTGCCCTAAAAACCCATTCCTGAGCAGCGATATCAGTACAGAACTTAACAAATAAGCAAGTTGAACAAAATGAGAGTCCAGAAAAAGACCCACATATAGATGGGGCTTTTATATGATAAAGGCCTCATTTCAAATGAGGGGGTAGACGGTCCACTAAAAGGTCTCAGGACCACCGGAAAATAAACCGTTTTGGATCCGGATCTCACACCACTCACTCAAACAAATTCCAAATGATTAATTTAACATGTCCTGCATCTTTTAAACCTATAGTAAAAATCCGTTCAGGGTTTATCTCTACTGCTTGTGTAGCCTATTTGTTCAGGACAAGGGTTGGGAATCACGGCCCAAGGGCAAACCCGCTTGCTCCAGTCCCAGATATCGTTTGTATATATGACAAGTAGGCTCCAGCCCCGCAAAAGTCCTGAGAGGCTGATCAGATTCCGGTTGGCAGCAGCGCCTGCCAGGATGTGGTTGCAAATGACCAGACCGGATTCTGCCGGCGAACTCTTGGGATCCAGGCGTAGGGGCAAAGCGGAGACGTCTGGGAGGGGTCGCCCTCCGCCAGACCTCAAAGCCCCAGGCAGGTGGGGTGCAAATCTCCACGCGGGTTGGGGAAGGGGCAGTGGGGAAGCCCTTACCGTCTGCCGGCCGTAGGGCCAGGGGTAGGCGTTCTCCTTCTGGGTCATCGTTAGAGGGAAGAGGGGAGGAGAGCTGGGCAGACAAGGGAAACAGAGCGGTAAGAAGCGGGGAAAAAAGGGAGCGAGAGAGGGAGGGAGGGGTTGGACCGATCGAGGCGGAAGCGCGGGACTGGGGCTGCTGAAAGGGAGCTGGTCACCTTGCTGGCTCATCGGGGCGCACTCGGGCGCTCGTTTCGCCGCCCCCAGCCCCTGCTCCTGCACACCCGCCCTTTCAGGACCCTCCCTCTGCCCTTGAGCTCCCAGGGGCCCCGCAGGTGCGCGCGGGCCGCCCAACGGACCCCCGACCTGCCCGATCACCTGTCCTCTCCCAGCGCAAGACCCGCGAAGGGGAGCCAGCTCACCTGGAGCCCGTGGCACAGCCACCCCCTGGCCGCGGGCAAACGACTGAACCTGCCGGGCCGGGCCCCCGTCGAGGCCCTTTCAAATCTCCCGCCCTGGCCCCATTGGCTGAGGGCGCTGTCCATGCCCGACCCTCATTGGCTGGACACCCTGCGACGTAGACCTTGGGACCCAATCAGGGAGGCTGAATGCCAGAGGCGGCCCTCCGGGGTTCTGGCTGGGACGAGTCTGGGGCATCCTGGAGTCAGATGTTCGCCTGCCTTCTTTCATTCACTTAAAATTTCCATATTTCTGGAAGTTTTCCTCCTGTGCGTAAGAACTAGGGTTTTTGTTTTGGACAGATGGGAGAGTTCCTCATGCCAGCACCATTTGTTAAACTACCTTGCTCTCAGTGGGATTTAAACGCTATCCTTGCCCAAAGCAAAGCACAGATTCCATGCAATCTCTATTAAAATTCCAAAGGCATTTTGTACAGAAATAGAAAAAAAAACAAAAAAAACAAGACAAAACAATATTGCATTTGTATGGAGCCACAAGAGAACGCAAATAGCCAAAGCAATCTTGAGAAAGGACAAAGCCACAAGCATCACAGTTTCCTGATTTTGAACTACATTCCAGAGCTGTAGTAATTAAAACAGCCCGGTATTAGCATAAAAACTGCTCCGTAGATAAATGGAGCTGAATAGAGAGCTGAATAGAAATAAACCCACACATATATGGTCAATCGATTTCTGGAAAAGGAGCCAAGAATACACAATGGGTAAAGGGGTGGTCTCTTCCACAAACGGGGCTGGGAAAATAGGACAGCCACACATGCAAAAAAAGAAAAATAACTGGATCACTGTCTTACACTATGCACAAAAATTAACTCGGAATAGATTAAAGACTTGAACATAAGACCTGAAACCAAGGAACACCTAGAAAAAATTCAGGCTGTAGATTCCTCGACATAAGTCTTGGCAATATATATATATATATATATATATATATATATATATATATATATATATATATATATTTAAATCTGACACCAAAAGCAAAAACAAGACTAAAAACAAATGAGAGTCTACACTGAACTAAAAACTTCTACAAAGCAAACCATCAACAGAACAAAAAGGCAATCTAGTAGTTGGAAAAAAATATCTGCAAATCATATACCTGATAAGGGGCTAATATCCAAAATATCTAATGAACACATACAACTCAATGGCAAAAAAAAAAAAATCGGATTTAAAAATGTGCAGAAGATTGGAATAGAAATTTTCCCAAAGAAGACATACAGCTCACCAACAAGTACATGAAAGATGCTTAACATCATTCATCACCAGGGAAATATGAATCAAAACCACAATGAGATATAGCCTCACACCTGTTAGAACAGCTATCATCAAAAAAACAAGAAACAACAAGTTTTGGTCAGGATACAGAGAAAAAGGGACTGTGTGCTGTGGTGGGAATGCAAATTGGTGCAGCCACCATGGAAAATAGTATGGAGGGCTCATCAAAAACCTAAAGACAGGACTACCATAGGATCTGGCAATTCCATTTCTGAACATTTATCCAACAAAAAGGGAAGCAAAATTCAAAAAGATACCTGCATTCCCACAGTCATTGCAGCCTTAGTTACAACAGCCAGGATATGGAAACAACCAAATGTTTACAAATGGATGAACGGATAAAGATGTGGTGTGTACATATGTATGTGTGTGTATATCCTGGAATATTAGAATATTATTCTGCTATGAAAAATAATGTAATCTTGTGAGTCATAACAACCTAGATGGCCCTGGTGGGCATTATGCTAAGTAGAATGAATCAGAGAAAAACAAATAGCGTAGGATCTTTCTTATGTGTGAAATCTAAAAACAAAACAAGGGAAGGTTCATGAATATGGAGAACAGATTGGGGGTGCCAGAGGTGGTGGGGGTGGGAGAAATGAGTGAAGAGGAGGTCAAAATGTTAAAAAAAAAAAAAAAAGAAGAAGAAGAAGAAGAAAAAAAAAAAAACCCAGATCATTATAGCAATAGCCAACTGATACAGATGTAAATGTTAGTTGATTACAGATGATTATACTGTTGAAAAAAGTAAGCTGAAACGTGTGTGGTATTATTTCTTCTATTATACTAGCAGGATAAATGGAGGGAGGGAAATATTCTTGAGGCCCCTGGGTGGCTCAGTGGGCTAAGTACCCAACCCCTGGCTTTGGCTCGGGTCATGATCTCAGGGTCATGGGATTGAGCCTCCCGATGTGATCTGTCCTGAGCATGGAGTTTCTCTCTCTCCCTCCACCCCACTCTCCAGCGTGGAGCCTGCTTCTCCCTCCTCCTGTGTCTCTGCTTCTCTCTCTCTCTCTCTCTCTATCATAAATAAATAAATAAATAAATAAATAAATAAATAAATAAATCTTTAAAAAAATAAAATAAAGTCGTGTGAGGCTCTTTCCAAACACTAATGTCATAATAGAGTTAATAAATACATAAATACATTTGGGGGCCTTCTGTGGAATAAGTAGTGGGTATTTGTAACTGTCACCTGTCCAACACCCTTCCTCTTTCTTCAAACAACACCCTAACTTTGCTTTAGGGGATTACCTGCTCCCCGCCCCCGGCCTCCACTCCCCACCGCCCTTCGGGGTAGTCAGTTTCCAGTGTAGTCAGTTTGTTTCTGCCAATTCCTGGTCCCTAATTTCATGGAGACCTATTGTAATGGACCATGTGGTTATCTAGCTAGTGTCCATTCTCCCAGCCATTCCCACTTTCAGAAGACACCTAGAATTTTCTGGGTCTGAGAGGGAAGCTGACCCCATCGCAGGTCCAGGATTGGATGCTGATTGATTTACACCAGCCAACATATTTTATTCTGGGATGGTGGGTTCAGGAATCAGCATGTGACCCAAGTGACCCAGGGCATGGAGATTTTAGGATTCTTGTCCAGAATGTTGGGCAGAAACTTGTTTTCTCCACAAAGCCCACCTTGCTGCTGGTGGTGCTCTGGAAGGGGGCAGCCTGAGAATGGAGTCAGTTTTGGAGAAGGCCTGGGTCAGGAACCCAAGACCTTGAGGTGTTCCTCAGCCTCTGGATGCTTATTTTGCACTTTCCTTATGGGAACCGGCAGGTCTCTTCCCTAAAGCATTGACTTAAGAGTTTAGTCATTTGCTGCCAAAAGCATACTGATTGACACACATCCACAGACCTAGAGTGTTCTTAGCCATAGAGGGTGAATGAACGAGGCAAAACTACTGAGAGTCAATCGTTTGATCTACAAAAATACTATTTTCGTATGATTCAGCCAAATGTAAATCCATGAAGTTCTTATGGGTTTCTACATCACTTCGGAATGCTTTTGGCTGCAAGTTACAAAAACCCAGTTAGCAGTGGCATGAACCATAGGGACCTGTTTTCTCTTACACAGCAAGAAGTTATCAGGTAGGTGGTGGTTGTGTTAGAGATGTGGACTGGCCTTTCTATGATTCTCTGGCATGTCCCTTATGATTGCAAGATGGCCACGAAAGTTCTCTGCCCCTTTTATCAGGACGGGGAGAAGCCTTTCTAGACATACCCAGTAGATTTCTCATTCGTCAAAAATGTGTCTCATGACTCTTGCAGCCGCTGGAGTGAAAGTGGCAAGGGGTCGTGGCAGACCTATGTGTGTGTCACAGAGGCTTACAATTTCATTCTGGGGAGCCCGAGATTAATATAAAAAAAATCAGAGATCTGGGGCACCTTGGTGGCTCAGTTGGTTAAGCTGCCAACTCCTAATTTCAGCTCAGGTCATGATCAGGTCCTGGAATGGAGCCCCATGATGGGCTCTGATCTCAGCGGGGAGTCTGCTTCTCTGTCCCTCTGCATCCCCCCCCCCGCCCCGTTCTGTCTCTCTCTCTCTCTCTAAAATAAATAAAGTACCCCCAGAGTACTTTATTTCTCATGACCTAGTGAAGGGAGATTTTTCTGGAATCAGTGCCTAGGTGGGATATGCCTGATAGACCCAATACAGCGTCCCTGCCCCCCCCCCACGTCTTTAAATTCCTACTTGCACATTATGCCAGAAGATATTTGGCCTTTCAGGAATATTTGATGGGCCAGCATAGCATCGGGATTCACATTATTCACAAACAAAACAAAACAAAAACTATCTGTTCTATCGGCTAGGCAACTATCAGCTGCCCGTTCAAGTTAGTGAACAAAATCTCTGTTGTTTATCCCAGTTCTTCTCGAGCTGCCATGAGGAGCTGTCAACTGTTCTTGCTAGGGCTGAATTTTTCCCAAGACTAGGAAGGGTTAGAATTGGCTTGTGATCCAAAGGTCAGGGCAGATGGTTAGGATATTATAATGTTCAGGAGGAACCGATGTTAGTCTCATTTATTTCTGAGAACGGAATATCCCCTGAAGAAGTTCCAAGATGTGAATTCTCATCATCAACCAATAAGTCTCTTTCAGGAATGAGTAGACTCAGAAGGGTCTGGAAGAGTCATGGTGATTGATGCACAACTGCATGATACACTACAAACCCTTGCATTGTACACATCAAAATGGTTAAAATGGTAAATTGTAGGTTAAGTGTACCTTACCACACACAAAAAAAGTGTATCTTGCCACAAAAAAATTATGAAATATTTCAGATATCAAGAATACTTTTTAGGGGATCCTTGGGTGGCTCAGTGGTTTAGCACCTGCCTTGGGTCCAGGGCTCCTGGAGTCCTGGGATTGAGTCCCACATCAGGCTCCTGAATGGAGCCTGCTTGTGTCTCTGCCTCTCTTTCTCTTTGTGTCTCTCATGAATAAATAAATAAAATCTTTAAAAATAAATAAAAAATATTTTAAAAAGAATACTTTTTAAAAGCATAACTACTGGGCAGCCCCGGTGGTGCAGCGGTTTAGCGCTGTCTACAGCCCAGGGCATGACCCTGGAGACCCTGGATCGAGTCCCACATTGGGCTCCCTGCATGGTGCCTGCTTCTCCCTCTGTGTCTCTGCCTCTCTCTCTAGCTGTGTCTCTATGAATAAAAAAAGTACAACTACTGTTCAATTCTTTAAATATTAACACATTTTGCCCTATTTGCTTCTGTTTTTTTAAAAAGTGAAATAAAAGGTATACGGGTAAAGCTCCAGGGCAAAATTTTAAGAATTAACTCTATGTATATACAGTTTCTGTGCCATTTTCTATTGTCTTAAAAAAAATTCCTGTTAGAGGTAATCAGAGCTTCTAATTCTATCCTCCACATCATTTAGCCTCCTTTTTCACACCTTAATTACTTATTTATCTTAGAGATTTTATTTTTAAGTGATCTCTACACCCAATGTGGGGCTCGAACTCACAACCCAGAGAGCAGGAGTCACATGCTTCACTGAGTGAGCCAGACCTGCCTCTTTTCTGTGCTTTTATTTTTATTATTTTTTTCTTTTTTCTGTGCTTTTAAAACTTCTTGTTCCTCTGTTCTGTGTCTTGGGTTAATTCGTGAATTTTTTTTTTAAATAGCTAACTCTCAAACAGATTGTGCCCAGTTTCTTTCTTTCTTTTCTTTCTTTCTTTTAAGATTCATTTATTTATTCATTCAGAGAGAGAGAGAGAGGCAGAGACACAGGCAGAGGGAGAAGCAGGCTCCATTCACACCTGGGCTGTAGGCGGCACTAAACCGCTGCGCCACCAGGGCTCCCCTGTGCCCAGTTTCGAATGTAAGACAGACTTATTTGGTGACATCTGTCATTCATGTGTAAGATTTCTAATGAGTTGATTGCAAGTCAAATGCAAATGATTTTAATTGCAGTTTTGACTTTTTGTCTCATGATTTGATTTTGTTATTTACCTTTTTACATACCAGGACCACACTTGCTTAAGATTCTTTGTCAGGGGATCTCTGGGTGGCGCAGCGGTTTGGCGCCTGCCTTTGGCCCGGGGCGCGATCCTGGAGACCCGGGATCGAATCCCACGTCGGGCTCCCGGTGCATGGAGCCTGCTTCTCTCTCTGCCTGTGTCTCTGCCTCTCTCTCTCTCTCTCTGTGTGACTATCATAAATAAATAAAAAAAAAAATTAAAGGGTTTCTATCTTAAAAAAAAAAAAAGATTCTTTGTCAGACTGCTCCATACCCTTATTTTCATTTATGTTCCAATGATTGTCTCTGTTTCAATTACGTTCTCACCATGAAACTTCATCTGTTTTGGGATTTGCGTTTGTAACTTCCTCTTGGCTGGAAGAGCTTTTAGTTTTTGTGGTTTTCTCTCTCTTTCTTCACGGTCACTTCTCCCTGAGCTATAATTTGGTCATTGCTATTACCTTTCCTCCTTGCTCCTAGATCAATCAAGTTTTAAAAAATATTTATTTCCCCCCCAAAAAATATTTATTTTTAAGAAAGATTTATTATGAGAAAGAGAGAGAGAGGGAGAGAGAGAGAGAGAGAGAGAGAGAGAGAGAGAGAGAACCCACACAGGGGGAGGGAGAGGGAGAGAATCTCAAGGCGACTCCTTGCTGAGCCCAGGAGTCCCATGCAGGACTGGATCTCATGACCCGGAGATCACGACCTGAGCAGAAACCAAGAGTGGGAAGCTGAGCCTCCCTGGCACCCCCAATCAGTTCTTATAATGATATTTGGGGGCTCCTGCCCCTCTGTGATACCGAGGGTATCTCAAATGCAATCACTGATGAGAGGGAACATTGCATGTGTTTCTAGTCTCGGGGCTGCACCTGAGTCCCCCCTGCCTTTTCGCACCTGCAGCTCCAGGCAAGGAGTTGGCTGTTTTTTATAGCCTCCTTTTCTGACACAGGGACACCACTGCAGCTCTGCCTTCCCTCCCTGTCCCCAGTCAGTCCCTGTTTTCTTATAAGACCTCAACAGCTTGCTGCTGCCGCACACTTGTTGGCTGGGAGCTCTGCAGACCTGTACCATCAGCCCGGTTCAGGGCTTTGCATTTGGACCACTGAATTGTTCATTTCTAAGCCTAGCTATGGCCTTTTTAGCTCACTGTATTTTAGATTTCATCTATCAGTGCTACGTATTTGAAGCAAACAGGGCAGGGTGGGAACTCACTGTGTTGTTTCTGCCAAAAATCCAGGCTTTTGCCCAACACCAGATTTTCTGGATGGGCCCTAAGTTGGTCTATGAAGGATGGTCAGCGATGGGGAGCATGAGGTGCATGTCTGCAAGAGAGAGGCAAGACTCAGCTCTAGTGGCTTGTTACTGTGTGAACGTGTGGCCCAGGTGTGAACAGATCTTTCCATTTTTAAAGAGAAGCTAGAAATCTAGATACACATGTAAAATTTACTGAACTGTAACTATTGGCAAATTAGTCACCAAACTTCTATGGACTGGATTTGGTCTATAGGCTAGAAATATTCCATCCCTAATGCCAGGGCTCTTCCAGACTGTAAACCACCCTTTGCAACCATCCTTCCCTCCCTGGGGTCACCAAGCTTTCCTGGTCACTCCTCTGGTGGGCTTTTAGGGAACACCAGGCATCAGAAAGTCCGTAGACTTGGGTGTCACAGGTGAGTCTCTGAGCCTACCCACCTGCAATCTCTGTCACTTGGCAAACGGCTCAATCTTTCTGGGTGTCACCTCTAAAATGGGCATAGTTTGGGCCATCTGGGTGGCTCAGCGGTTGGGCATCTGCCTTGGGCTCAGGGCGTGATCCCCAGCCTGCATCTGGCTCCCTACGAGAAGCCTGCTTCTCCCCTTGCCTATGTCTCTGCCTCCCTCTCTGTGTCTCATGAACAAATAAAATCTTTAAAAAATAAGAATAAAATGGGCATAGTTCTACAGCCCTGCAGGGCCGGTGTCAGGACTAATTGAAATAAGGTCACTAAAGCACTCAGCACCCTGCCTGTCCCACAGCAAGCCCTGTGGGTCAGCTATGGTTATGATTAACACATCCCCTGGCCCCAGTGGACGAGAGAAGGATCTTCCTTATGAATGAATGTCAGCTAATAAATGCTGAATGCAAGACAGAAAAAAATAATTCCCCATTTTTTATCTCCTAAAACGTACTCTGCTTAGGGTGGGCAGTGATGGGGAGCGGGGCTGCCTGCTGCCCCGGTCACATGCCTTCCGAGGCAGGGTTGCAGGAGCTCCTGGGTTGCTGTCGCCTTCCTAAGTCATCAGCAATCCCCAGTTGGAGCACGCACAGCTCAGCCGTGAGGGCGGACTCCCTGCCTCCGTCTTTGCACAGGTGACTCAGCGACCACTCCAACAGAGTGGAGTGGCTGGAGCACCCAGACAGCGGCTGGGGAGCTGAGCAGACGCGGAAGGCGAGGCACAGTGTCCAGCCTGCGAGCAGGCGCGTGGTGCTGAGCCCGCCCAAATTCCTCTTTTGCAGCCCAGGCCTGGTCCCTCCAACGGAGGCCCTGTTAGTTAGGAAAGAGATGTCCAGGAAGAAATTTCCCCCTGGGAAGGAGAAGGCCTATGGAGTGGCTGGCCTGCATTCCTCTGCTCCCTTCGCCTCCACCAACAGACCAGAAGCAGCAAAATTGCACGGCTCCAGGCTTCTAGGGACATTTAGGAAGTTTGGGGAACATCTGCATTTAATTAATTAATTGCTACTTATAATAATTATCAATTCTTGCCACACCCTTTCCAACAATGAATCTCTATTGCTCCAAGTACCTTTTCTGAACAAGAACTCGAGGCTGTTCCGTGAACAATTCGCGTTAGGATACCTAAAACATCTATGAGACTAAAGGTATCGCTATCCGCTGATTTGACAAAAACAGTGCAGATGCAACATTAATTCCTAAATTTGTATTTAGAATATTTAGAAAACGCATACATTTCGGGGGAAAAAACCAAAACCTTAGAGGCGCCGGAGTTAGTATTCTTTTGGTACAATGAAACGAATTTCAACCTCCTCTTCCTTTGCCCGAAAGGAAAATACCAAGGCAAATCGAGATAACGAAAATTGCAACCCTTCGTGACCCCGACGTGATTTGAACACGCAACCTTCTGATCTGGAGTCAGACGCGCTACCGTTGCGCCACGAGGCCCTCCCGCGTCCGCGGCGGCCCGGGTCTCGTGAACAGAACTATCGTCAGCAGCAGGGGGCGGAGCCAAAGCCTCAGCCCCGCCCCCCCGGGGGTTCATCCCGCGTCACCTCCAGAGCCGTGCGCGGTCACCTGGGGATGGAACCTCCTCCTGTGCGCAATCTATGCTTAGGGGCTCTTGGCGCATAGCCCAGCTCTTTAACCTCAGGACACACAGAGAAGCGGCTAGTGTGACTTATTTCCGGGGGTGACAAAGCCATCGCGGTGTCGCTGCAGCTCTGGTCCCTCCCCTAAAATCTTAAATGTAACCCCGGTTTTATCAGCGACTCAGAAAGCCCCTTTCACTAGGTCCTCGGAATCTTGCTTTGTCGTGTGTCGGCTGTGCGCGGTCAAGCGCTGTCCCTTCCGGGGTGACAGGGTTGTCTCGGGTCCCCTTGGGTCTCCCCGCCTGGTCCACACCCACCCGCCGCTCCGCCTCGCGCCTGGGCACGCACCGAATCCTTGACGTGGGGAACGTGGCCCTGCCACGGGCGTTGGTGGTATAGTGGTGAGCATAGCTGCCTTCCAAGCAGTTGACCCGGGTTCGATTCCCGGCCAACGCAGCACTTTTCCCCCACACACAAACTTTTCAAAACCTCGCGCCGGGATGGCTTTTCCGCGGGGACCCTGTGGCCCAGTCACCGCCCGCGCAGGGGGCTGCACGCCCAGAGAGCCCCGTGACGGTGCGCTTCTGTCCTCGCTCCGACCGCGTCTCTAAGCACATTCACTGAACGGAGGGGACCGAGGGCTCATTCGGCAGCACAATTCACATGCAAGTTGCTTTAATGCAAAACACAAACTCGAATTTTTAGAATATGAGCCCGAGCGCCAGGGGCAGCACCAGCTATCCTCTCTACTTTGTGCCTTCCCGTTCTCCTTTCTTTTTAAAGAAAATCTCCACCGCACGCCCTGGGACGCATACTTCACCGTGAATAGGATTTTATCGTAGGACGAGAAGAACGAAAGAAAGCAAAAAGCACACCGCTTCTCCCCGTCGGGGAATCGAACCCCGGTCTCCCGCGTGACAGGCGGGGATACTCACCACTATACTAACGAGGAGGGAGCCGGGGGAGGCGCCCTCCGGCTCGGAGATCTGGAGCCGTGACCGCGATCGGCCGGGGCTTGCACCCTTCCTGCCGCTTGGGAAGAGCCAGCCGGAGACCCCCCCGCTCGCCCTGGACCGCCGCCAAGCCCACGGAGGCCGAGTCGTGGTGGGTCCCGGCCCGTTCCGCTCCCTGTCATCCGCAGCCCCGGCCCCCTGGGCCCGGACCTGCGCACGAAGAAGGGGGCGGGAAGGCGAAGGGCTGGCCCAGGTCGGTGCGCTCTCCCCGTGCGCGCCCCCCGCGGGCAGGCCGGCCGGGCTGTGCGCTCGGAGCAAAAGAGCTCCCGGCGAACCTGCTCCAGGGTCTGGCCGGCTGCGCGGGGTCTGCGGGGAGGCCTGCGCGCGGCGCCGGTCCCTTCCACAGCGCCTCCGGGCGTCCCGGTCTCCGCCAAAACCAAAGTGGGGCTCGTCCGGGATTTGAACCCGGGACCTCTCGCACCCGAAGCGAGAATCATACCCCTAGACCAACGAGCCGACGTGAGAGAACGCTCGCGGACGCCTTTAGAGGTCGTAGCAGGCCCGATGCGGTCCAGGGCCACGGCTCGCGGTGGGGGCGGCCTGGCGCGCGCGCGGGGACCACCCGCCCCGACGCCGCCGACTCCCGAGCGGGCTCTGGGGATCTGCGCGGGCCCCCGCGCGCTCCGACTCCTCCCAGGAAATAACGTCGGGGAAGTAGGAGGGAGTGGTCTCGGCCTCCCGGGCTCCCCTCCCTCCCCGCGCAGCTCTCCGGGGCTACCCGCTCGCCGTGGTCACGGTCTCCGTCACCTGGGGTCTCGACTCTAACGGGCCGCGCCCGCCGCCCTGGGACCCAGTGCGCTGGCGCAGAGGTGCCTGGTTGGGGACGATGAATGAGCCCTGAGCTGCCTAGGTGCACACCTGCGCCTCCATCCGCCCCTGCACCTGTCCACCCTCCTGGAGCGACGAGCAGCGCCAGGGCCCAGGCCAGGGAATAATTCCCGTGGCCGAGAAGACCCACGGAAGAGGAGTCATTGACGAATGGGGGGCGGGGCGGGGTGGGGGACAGGCGGCATCGGGGCACGGAGCCGGGTCTGGCCACCAGCACTGGTTACAGGACTTCCCGCCAGTGCGATCAGGTTACCGGTATCTTCCCGTCTCCCCTCCGCTCTCCCCTTACCTCCTAGGACGGCCAGGCAGGAGCCCCACCCCCTGCCGCCTAAGGCCCCCAGACGGTAGGGGGATCCGAGGCAAACGCCTGCACGAGTGTCTAAGGCCAGGCCTTAGGGCCTCGCAGAGGGTTCCGGGCTCCGGGAGCCTCTAAACGCTTAAGGCCCTCAAGCGTGCCCTCGCCCTGGGGCCACCCGGAGTCGCGGCGGGACACGGTGGCGCCCGGTGCCCGCCACCTGCGCTGCCTCCCCTCTGCTCGGTGCCTGCTCTGGGGAGTTCTCCCAGCAGGGTCTGAGCAGCCGCGGCCCTGCACCTTCTGGTAGCACCTCGGGGCTGAACCACTTTGTTCCACCTGCCGGTGGTGGGATTTGTAGGGCCAGGCCCTTCCTAATGCCCAACTCACCGATACTTTGGTGGGGAGACATCAATGAAGGATTCAACCCTTCGCTTTTTCTTTCCTGCGTGTCCCCTGCGTGTCCCTGCCCCTCCTTTCCTGTCCGTGTCCCAAGCCTTTTTGCGGGGCTCAAGTGCTGAGGGCTGGTGTTCCAGCATCTCCCTCTCCCTTTTGCAATTTGTGTCTCCTCTTAGGCCCCAGCGTTCCCCCCAAGTCTCTAGTTACTGCTCTCTTAGCTGCTCTCAAGCACCTGAGATCTGCCCAGAGGCGGAGCCCTACCTCCCTGATAGGATGGGATGAGCGCTGTGGCCCATGTCCCTAGAAATCCCGGGCGGTCTGAGAGAGTGCACAGATAGCCTGAAGCGGCATCCGTGGGCCCTACTTTCGGAATCCAAGAACTAAGGTATAAACTGATCACTGTTTAAGTTTGGTGTATTTTACATTTTCATGGGAGTCAAAGCTTTACGCGGAAATAGTTGTTTACTAGAACATATGGCAAATTTCCACCTGGTCTTCAAGACTCAGCTCACCTCCTCCAGGAGGCCTCCCCTGGCCACTCTCCACTCGGAGGTCCCTGAGATGTCCCTTCTCTGTGTTGTCACAGCACCCTGATCCTGCCCTGAGGGCACTGGGTTGTGATTTCTTCTTCCTTCCCCTGAGCTTGGAAGAAAGGGGCTGTGCCTTTACTCACAGCGGTACAACCCTGATCCGCCCAGTGGGCATCCCCATGTGTCATCTCCATCCCAGCCATTCCTTCAAGACGACACTTCTGCTCAGATTTCTTAGAATGGTTCCTGGGCCAAAGGATGGTATCCAGATCGTTCTGCCTAATTTCCAGGAACATAGGTTCCTGGTTCCTGCCAACTGCCTGTGGATCCCACCTCTTGCCTCCTCCCTCCACAGCATTTCCCTCCCCAGCCTGGCCTCTGTGCTCCCTTCCACCCCTGACTGTGCAGAGACCCCACTGGGAATGCGCTCTCTTGGGCTCCCACCCTGTTCACATTCGTGGTCCCAGACCCTCAGCCCCACTCTTGGAGGAAACCAGATGGCATGATTTCTCTGCCAACTCCTAACCCGGACTGCCAGCTGGTAGGAACGGATGAAGGTAACTGTATGTGAAGGAACTGCACCCCCCCACCCACACACCAATATTCTTTTTAATAGAAAAAATTCAAAAACAGTCTATGTACATATACAGTTTCGAGGCCCCAAACCAAAGAAATGTAATGAAGAACCAAACAACACAAAGCGACTCAGGCTCCCGGAGACGTCCTGGGGTAGGGACTGGGCGGTGGGGCAGCCCCTCCCTCAAGGCCCGGGGGGGGGGAGCAGGTGCACCAAGGAACACGTGGGCCTGGGGTGGGGGGAGCAGTGATCTCCAAGGACCTGCAGCTCGTTTCTATGGGAAACCTGAGCGCCCCGAGGGCGGAAGGGGGCAGAGCTGGAACCCTTGCTCTTTCAGTATAAAAACACTTGTTAAATCTATTGGGGGAATGTCGATTTAGGAACAAAATGGAAGGGCTCTTTGGGCAGGGTTGAATAAAGGCACCGCTGGGATTCGAACCCAGGATCTCCTGTTTACTAGACAGGCGCTTTAACCAACTAAGCCACGGCGCCAAGGACACCAGGGCCGCTTCGGAAGCTGCACTACAGGAATATAGCGCTGGGAGCGCGGCCGCGGCCACTTCCGACTCTTAGGAAGCCGCTCTTTGCAAGGCGGCAGGATTTGGCGCCGCACGTTTACCCCCTGGGATCCCCAGAGTGGAAAGGAATAAACCGAGGATCTCGAACCTGGCCGGCAGAGCTCGGTTGCGGTTCCCCGAGACCCGGGTCTCTGACCTTGGCCCGGTGGCACGTGGCCAGGACGTAGGAGAAGAAAAAGCTTGCGTAGTCGGCAGGATTCGAACCTGCGCGGGGAGACCCCAATGGATTTCTAGTCCATCGCCTTAACCACTCGGCCACGACTACACCGCCGGAACGCTGTCTCTCCTCCTTAGCCTTTCTTAGCTACCCCGACCTGCAGACACCCCGCCCCCCAAATCACTCGGGGTCCCAGACCCAGGCCCGAGAGAGCGGCTGGCGCCGGCCGCCCCAAAAAAACTCGGGCCCGCCCCGCCCCTCCTCTTTTCCTCTCTCCTCTCGGGGCCCCTCCTCCCGGAGCTCGCCCCAGTCCTGCCGCCTCCAACAGCGCGCTCCCGGGGAAGCGGGAAGCGTCCCTCTGCCCCAGCCAGGGGACCTCCCCACAAGCCTTGCAGTCCGCCAGCCATTTAGGTTTTGAGAAGCGTTAGGTCTGATGTTGTCTGTGATCAAAAGCCAAATCGCTCCGCGCATAAAGTTCTCGGTTGTAAACAGTAGGTGCACGCTAGAAAGAAAAACAAAGGCAAAATCCAGACCCTAGTGTGGCCCGTACGGGGATCGAACCCGCGACCTTGGCGTTATTAGCACCACGCTCTAACCAACTGAGCTAACCGGCCAGCGGTGGAGAAAGGCTCCTCTAATCTCTCCGTATGTACGAGTACACAGTACAAAGTTACATCCCAAACACTTCTAAGCGGTCCCTAAAGGCCAAAAGGAACGCCCACAGAACCTCTCTAAACGGTGTGACTCGACTGTACCTCTCCGGCTAGCAAGGAGCTCCCAGGAAGAAAACACACCACCAGCCAAACGCATCACCCCCCACAAATGGTCCAGCAACTCCGGACTCGTGGGTTCTGTGACTGAATTCCTCCCAGTCTCGGGGTTTCAAATCCCGAATCTGCCTCAGGCCTGGCTGGCCCAGAAGCCCACGGCACTGACTGGCTCTGCACATGCCCTAGCTTCCTCTCAGGCCCCTCCGAGCGCTGTTCCCCTCCCCCACCCCAACTTCTCCTGGCTGGAACCCTCAAGGGTGACACCCCCTGGGGTTCGCCCCCGCCCCCTGGGCTTGGCACCCCCCCCCCAAGGCTCACACTCCTCTAGGTTGGCACACCCAAGGTTCCCAGGCCGGCTTGCTCACACCATCTAAGTTGTCCACCCTGCCCTCCACTCCCCAAGGTCCCCGTTAAGGCTTGAGTCTTGGTAGCATTGCCCGACCAGAAGCTCTTCTCCAAACAGATCGTGGCAGGAGCAACAAACGAGGCGAAGTGAGGGGCTGGCGGTCAGGAGGACAGGAGGCCGGGGACCCCGAGAGAAACACAAGTGAGATACCTTACTAGAGCTTTATTGCAGGCCAATGGTCCTGCCACAAATACCGCCCCCCCAAAGGCAGAACCTAGGTGCTCAGGGCCCTGTCAGGGCCAAAGCGGTGACCCCAACCAGAGAGGGAGTACCAACGGTGGTGCCGTCATCTGCCCATTTCCACACCTCAAGGCAGGCTGGCACCAGAACGGAAGGACACATCACAGAAGGGCACCAGTTTGTGAACTCAGGGATCTGGGGTCCTGGTGCAATCACAGAACAGGTAAGGGTACAATGAGGGGGGTGGAGATAGGCCTGGGCCTCAGGGCTTCCAGCAGGCCCCCCTCCTGCTGTCCAGGTTGTTAGCAGGACAAAGAAAAGGCTCCCAGGGAGCTGGGGTGCTTGGGCTCCTGGATAGAAAGGCAGGACAATCGGATCCTGGGGTTCACACGAGTCAGAAGAGTCAGCTCTCCACACTGGAACCGCTGCAGCCGGGCAGGCTCTGTGAGGGGAGGGGAGACAAGGGGATGTACTGCCCAAGGCTCTGTAGGCTTCCCCCCAATCCCCCGGCCCCCTCAATCACGTGTCCCTCTTCCTCCTAGGACCCACCCATCTACACACCGCACCCTCGTCCTCACCTAACGGGGTGACCATGGAGGGTTTCTTCTCAAGCTCAAAAGAAAGCACGACAGGGCGGAGGACAGAGAAGCTGGTACACAGTGTCCGGAGGAAGAGGGTCAAGGGCTCATCCACCTTGGTTGAAGACTACAAGGGGAAATGGACGATGAATCAGAACTCAATTTCTTTTCCACCCTCAGAACCCAGATTCCTAAACCCTCTACCAAACCCTGGAGCGTTTGCATTTTGAGCCTTGACCTCCCAGCCATATCTCACCTCAGGCTGGGCTCCGGGACCTGTGAATTGCAAGGCCACTTTCCCTGGTCCTCGGACAAACTCCAGGAGGGAGGTCCACTCACTGGGACACAGCCCCAGGGCTGTGGCCACATGATGATTCCTACAGGTCACCACGGCTTCGGCAGTGCCATCCTCCACTAGGAGCCTGGGAGAAGGAGAGGCCACAGAGGAAAAAACTCCCACGGCGGACCTGGGTGGCCCACACATACCTCCCTCCCCACCACTTCCCATCTTAACTCACTGGACTTTAATTTACTCATGCCTAAATACTTATGAAGTGATTCGGGCCAACAGACAGACAAAATCATGCAACAGGGAAACAAATGGTGCAACCAGTGCCCACCTGGTGCTCTCACCTGATGCTGGCCTGGCTTACACACGTCTGTGTGGGGCAAGTGGAACCCTGGCGAGTACACCTCCCCTGGGATGAAGAGAGGGGTTGGAAAGACCCTGTGAGTGCCCCCACATCCCTTGGACACCCAGCGCCCAGCTCAGCCTATCCCCTCGCGTACCTGGGGGCAGAGACTAGTACAGTGAGCACACAGCCACAGGAGCTGAAGGCTGAAGACAGAAACGATATGGCAAGAGGCCCTGGCCTGGAACGGGGCCCGGCCCCCCTGCAGAAGTTCAGCCAGGAAGATGTGGGGCAGTGGAGCACTAGAGAGAGACACAGACGTCAAGGAGCAGCCAGGAGGGTTCTGGGAGTGCACGTTGTCTGGAAGGCCTGGGCAGGTACAGGGATGGGGACAGGAGGGGGTTCTGTGCTCTACCAGGAGCCTTATGGCTCATTCTGGATCCTGACCTCAGACCAGTGATTTCTCAGGCTCGAACCCAGATGATAACCAAGAAAGTTATTTGCATCTTAGACAGAAAAGCCTTCAAGAGCCTAGAAACACTAAATCTCTCTGGGTAAGATAATAAGCATTAGGCAGGCATTCTTATCTGGGGCAGAGGAAGTCCTCTGACTTCACATGTTCTCCTTGTGGTACAGAACACTAGTTATGGCAAAAACCCCAGAGCTGGAACCACATGTTGGGTGCAGATGCAAGGCTGTGTAGTCTGGGGATCAGGGCCCAGGGCACTGACCTGATTGTGGTCTCTGGGGGAAAACTCAGGACCTGCAGGTAAGTGGATGGCCGGAAACAACAGTAAATATTGTGAGATCTGCAAGTGCAGCAGGCAGGGTGAAGAGGAAAGAAGTCAATTTGAGGTAGAAACTGGCACCGGATCATAGGCTTAGACACAACCTCCCCAACCCACAATGCCCCAGCCCCAGAGGGATGCTCCCTGGCCTGAGCAAAGGGAGGAACGAGGGAAGGACTAGTCTGGAGCATCTCATGAGGGTAGAGGGCAGGGGAGTAATATCAAAGAGAAGGTGTGGCAGCATGGCAGCATGGTCGGGGGTGGGGGGGGGGCATTTCAGAGATCCCCAGCAGTAGGGAGGAGGAGCAAAGCAGTCTCATAGATCTTCACCTGGAAATCTTCTTCTCCAGCTGGTTGAAGTAGACTCGGGCACCTGGAAGGAGGCCTAGTGGGGGAGGCAAGTGTGGGTCTTTGATATAGATGTCCAAGTGCGGGCGGGACTGGCAGTCAGCAGCCTCCACGGCTACAGTCAGCTTCACACACCCTCTGGAGGCCCGAGCACCACCTGCAGCAGCCAAGGGAGGGGTCAGGGGCATCTGCCTAGACCAAAGAGTCTACTCTACTCTACTTCACACTTTCCCGCCAGAGGAGGCATTACCAGGCTTCGTCCAGAAGGGGGCCGGAAATGGCTCACACAGGGTCCGTGACAAAATCTCAGCTGAGAAAGACACCAGGGACTCGGTGAAGCTGTAGGGTCACAGAAATACAGTGAAAACGGAGGCATAAGAAAGCAGAGATTGGAGAGAGGTCTGAGGACAAAAGGAGGAGCCCAAGTCTGTGCTAGAACATCATTTACAGGGTCCTAAAAAAAACCCTGAGCCGTGTCAAGTCACACACTAAAGGTAACAGGGCAGGCACCTCTCCACTTTGGCTCAGGTCATGATCTCAGGGTCCTGGGATTGGGCCCCGACTGGTGTCTGCTTCTCCCTCTCCCTCTGTCCCCCACTAGTGGTGGGCATGCGTGTGTTCTCTCTCTCTCTCAAATAAATGAAATGTCTTAAAAAGAAGACAAAATTAACAGGCCTTATGGGAAAAACAGCTTATCACTCAAAACCTACACAACACTGTGAGCAGAGGCCTTACCAGAAGTACCCCAGACGTCAAATGTGCCATATGCCTGTGTACCTAACAGGTGGCCTATCACTGGCAGCTTCACATGCTGGCATTCGTGACCACTCCTTCAAATTAGGGGTCCTTGAGAACACTTTCTACTAGAGACCAGTTTTATAAAAACCTCATGAACAATCCAGTAAGGCTTTTTTGCTTTTTGAAAACACGGGGAAAATCTGTGGCTTCCTCTGCACTGGCAGCTGCCCCAAGACAACAGTTGTTCCTTGAGGCCAGGAGCACTTCCACTAATAAGGAAGGTCCTGCCCTATAGAGTTTAGCTTTTTTTTTTTTTTTTTTTTTTTTTTTTTTTTTTGAGAGATGCCACTGAGGGCTTTCAGTGGCAGTCTCTTTTTTTTTTTATTTTTTTTTTATTTACGATAGTCATACAGAGAGAGAGGGGCAAAGACACAGGCAGAAGCAGGCTCCATGCACCGGGAGCCCGACGAGGGATTCGATCCCGGGTCTCCAGGATCGCGCCCTGGGCCAAAGGCAGGCGCCAAACCGCTGCACCACCCAGGGATCCCAGCTTTGTTCTTTTTTTAATGGTTTGGTGTTTTTGTGTGTGTGTCTGTCTGTTTTTTGTTTTGTTTTGAAGATTTATTTGTTCATGAGAGACAGAGACACAGGCAGAGGCAGAAGCAGGCTCCATGCAGGGAGCCCGATGTGGGACTCGATCCCAGGACTCCAGGATCACACCCTGGGCCAAAGGTAGGCGCCAACCCGCTGAGCCACCCAGGGATCCCCATGTCTGTGTTTTTTAATATTTCCTTTCATTGCTCTAACTTTTCCTTAGTTGTGAGAAAGCTTGCTTGTGATCTTCTGAAAAATAGTAATGTACAAGGGAAAACTCAGGCATGAAACACACCTTCCATCTCAGGGGGACAGCATTCTCTGGGAGCTACATACTGTTACAGTAACACATGCTAGGGCAGAGGACAGGCTGTTCAGCAAGTCAGCAGGCAGGAAGAGCATGGGGCCACATGAGCTGGAGAAGCTGGTGGACATTTACTTGCCACTGAGCAGGTCGTCCAGTGGGGTCTTAGGCAGGGCCTTGCTGCTCTCCAGTGCAGCTGGGAAGTCCTGGCCATTCTCAACCTCCAGAGTCCAGTCGTCCTGGACAGTGAGGCAGGACGCATAGCCAGCCAGCTCCAGAGGGTGGTGGGGTGTGCATGACGGCCCACCTTCCTCGAACAACAGTGGGGTCTGCCAGCAAGAAGACAACTCTCTGAGTGTGTCCTGCTCCAGAGGCAGGTTTACAAAATACTACGACGCAATTTTGCTTCCTTCCAGGAGCCTGGTGCGGAAGTGGTCTAGATTCAGACAGGCTTTCCAATTGATCTAAATCCATCCTTCTTCTAGGAAACCTGGTAGATATAGTAACC
This sequence comes from Nyctereutes procyonoides, assembly GCF_905146905.1. NCBI lineage: Eukaryota > Metazoa > Chordata > Mammalia > Carnivora > Canidae > Nyctereutes > Nyctereutes procyonoides. The sequence continues at coordinate 56,564,952 of NW_026575140.1, read as the reverse complement.
AGGCACTGCCACGCCCTCTCCAGACCACAGGCCAAAAAAGCTTTCTGGGGAAGGGTGAATGAAGAACCAAATGGGGCACTCACAGGAGGGCCAGGACCCACGAGCCGGTACACTTGACCTGGGTGCAGGAACTCAAACCAGCGTACTGAGCAGCCACGGAAGACTAAGAGAACCTGGGAGGAAGCAAGGGAGGCAGGCAGGTGCTGAGGCCCCAGACAGGAGCCAGGCGCACAGGATGTCAGGCCCTGGGTCCCTACAGTCCCAGTTTACCTTCCGATCCTTGTTCCCATCTCCTTGGGGTTCAGGTGGGCCCCATGCAGTCCCCTCCTTCCTCTGGGTGCCCCCAAGCCAGCTCCCCGAAACGTAGAAACTGAGGATGGGCTTGGGCACCTCTGGGCTAGCTCCTGGGGGGAGACAAAGATTCCTCTTCATCAATGCCTCCTTCCGGGACAGCAAGAACAGCCGGCTCTGTTCTATGTGGGAACCCTCTGGGCAGGTGGGCTCTGCCTGAGTGAGGGAGGTGGCTGAGTGAATCAAGGGTCTGGGCACAGGCAGGATCAGGGCATCCGCCAGGAAGAACTGGATATAGACTCTGTTGAGAGACGAAGAGTAGGTTTCTTAGCAATGCACGCAGGTGTCACGGGCCCCAGCACTCCACCACCTGCACCAGGTCTGCCCCTTCCCCTCAGACCTTCAGGGTGTGGCCACTATCCCGGGGGCCCAACCTGGCCTGCTGCTTCTGGATGAAGCCTGTTATGTTCAGCTCCTTATAGGAAGGAAAGTTGCTTCTGACATTCCTTTCTATGACCAACTGGAACTTCTCTGTCCGTACCAAGCAGCCTAGAGAAAGAAAGTTTTCTACTTTGACAAGAGGAGGCGACTGTGGGATAAGCAGTGAAGTGGACCACCCTGCATGTCTCACTGCCCATCTGAGGCCTGAGCTGCTCCCCTAACACAACACGACAGCCCAGACATGACCCCCACCTCAGAGGGATCGTATCTCTAAGGGGGAAACTGTCCCAGCCACACGTCCAATGCTGCCCCTGGCCTCCTGGGCTACAATGCCTCAGTTCTATTTTCTCATAAATCCCAAAATGCCTCAACCTAAGAAACTGTCCCTGTCCATATATCTCAGTGAGTCTAAACTAAGAAGTGTCTCCTGATGTGCACGTCAGAGGCTACGGTGGGAGAAATGAACCTTGGGATTGGTGTTCTGGCTGGAAAAACCCCTGCTCCTTTTCTCTGCCAATACTAGCGTCTCAGACTTGTCCCCAAGCTCAAGGATCAACACGTGCCACTCAGCATCTCAAGAAAACCTCAACAGGTACCTCCTCTCCCCAGCCCTACTGTTCTGAGACACCATCACCCCCAACTCCAAACCTATGAACCGGGAGTCAGTGATGGGCTGAGAGTGCGTGGCCAGGATCAGGCAGGGGAGGGAACCAGTCTTGTCCCGAAGCTGCAGACAGCCTTTATGAGACGAAGCCGCCAAAACCCCAATTAAAATCTGTAGGGAGATACAGGACAAGATATCGGGTATTTGTTCAACAAATACTCAGCAGCTACTCTGCACCAGATGCTATGTTAAATGCTAGCTACAGAACAAACAAAAAAGATGTTGTCTCTGACCTCAAAGGACTCACAAGGGTATGAAAAAAAACACCCAAGCATTCGCACATTCAGTAGCAGGGGTGAGGTTAGAAGCAAGAGACCATGCAGGACCTCACAGGGCACAGTAAAGACTTTGCATTTTACCTTACGTGCTCTGAGAGAAACCAGCAAAGGATTTAAGGCAGCTTTGTAAGCCCAGTGAGGTTGGACCCCCTCCCTGTCTGCCGCAGGGAGAACAGATGGGGTGGGCGAGAAGAGACAGAGCCATCTAATAGAAGCCTGGTGCCGCCAAAGTGACGAGAAAGATCATGGGAGGGTGATGAAGGTAGCCTAAAGTGCAAGTCCTGAGCACCGGGCGCCCCACCTACCTGGGCTGGGTGGAAGGTGGCGGGCAGCAGAGAGAGCCAGGACCAGGACACACGCTGGTTGAGCTGGGAACTGGTCAGATGGGAAGCCTCCGGGAGGGGCAGGAGGGTCTTGGGGTCAAAGGCAGCCCAGGCCCTGCACCGCCCTTCCTCTTTCAGGGTGGTCAGAGTGGGGAAAGAACATGGGGTCTGCAGCCGTGTGTACTGTTGGGATGGAAGAGAAACCAGATAGTGCGGCCAAGTGTCCCTCAGGGCATCAGCTCCACCACCCATCTCTCCCACACATGCTCGCACCTTCTGCAGGGGACAGTGATGCGGCTCTTCGAGGATCTCCTTGTGTGCATTCCGACGGGTACTGCCCGGTGGAGTCAGAACATCCAAGACAGGAGCCAGGAGTTGCAGCCCCGGGCTGGGGTTCCCAGGAGAGGAGTGCTGCAGGAGCTGGTGGTGTCTCAGCATGTGGGGACACAGCCTGGGCCAGGAAGAGAAGCAGTCACATGCCCCAGAGGGGTGTGCCCCTTCCAGGATCCTGCTCCCCTGGCCCTGAACCCCTCCAGCCCCCCAACTCCGAACCCTGCCCTCCTCACTTGGAGGCCAGCTCCTCCAACGCCTTGGTAGCCCACAGGTACAGCGGAAGGCCTAACTGACGTTCCCACACCAGCTGCTCATACAAGGAGGCTCCCTGAGCCTGATAGAAAGACTGAGTCTCAGGCTTCTGACAAGAAAAGCCTCGAAGTAGAATGGCGCCATGGAGGCAGGGGGCGAGCACAGGCCTTCTCGTCCCTCCACCCACTGATTGCAGGAGGTGAACATCCTGGAGCTGAAGAAAAGCAGAAAAAATGAAAATGCAGAAGTGAAACTGTCAACTCAATGATCACTGGAGAGTTGCCTGTAGTTCCCTACTGCCTGGCGCCAAGAGAAACCTTTTCTCACATACTGGCCATTTCCTTCCAGCTCCTGTACTCCACTTTCTGTCTGGCACAACCCACAACCCCCATGAGAAGCCTTCACCCTGCCCCCCACGAGCCCCGCCCAGTTTTCCTATGGGCCTGGAGGCTCTTGGCTGGTGTGGGGGACCCACCAGGGACTCAGCTCTAGCATCTCCCCCTCTAGTTCCAAGGCCCTTCCTTTAAAGATGTTCCCAGGACCAGACTCTACTCCTTCGTGATCTGAGCTCCCATCCAAATCACTCCGGTATTAAGTATGCAATCCCCACCATCCAACAACACGTAAATCTTTTTACATTTTTGCTGTAGAAGTTCCTAACCTGCTGCTGCAAAACATAGCAGCCTGTGAAGGTCAGAGAAACTGTTGAGAGAACCTGTTGACCAGGCCTGACACCTCACCTACCTCCAGGGAGACACCCGGTCGTACCACCTTCCTGAGGCTGTGGAACTGCTGGTAGGCGAGGCAGAGCGCCAGCTGCCCGTCCACCTCATAGAGCCCGGCCGGCTGACTTAGCACACTAGTGACCTTTCCCTGCAAAGAGGCCAAAGGTCCAGTTGATCCCTCTTTCTTTCCTCTCTGGAGACCCGAATTTCCTGCCCCCCATCCTCATCCCTGAACTCTCAGATCTCTCCTTTTTGCTCACCGTGTAGGATAAGAGTGTTGAGTTCCGGACAAGAGCTGTTTCCCTGTCCCCGTCTTGGGAGCTACTGGGCATGGAGAGTGGCGCAGGGTCAGCCTCCAAGAGGGGACCATCCAGCTCCAGTTCCAGCTCTCGCACACATTCTGGTTTCAGTGGCAGCAGATGGGAGGAGGGACTGGTCGTCCAAACACGGTAACAGTGCCCACGGATCCTGACTACTCGCAGCGCTGTCAGCACATAGGACCTACCAGGCCAAAGGGCTCGGTGCCACACCAGCTGGGCAGGGATCTGGCTTGTGCAGGGGCAGGCAACACGGCACATGAGACGCTTCCCACAATACTGCCCCTCTGCCAGAGTCTCTTCCCATCATGATCTGACCTCAATCACCTGCTCCTCATGAGTTCTGCCTGTCTGCCAATTAAATATTAACCTTCTGGATCTGGTTCCTCTCAGAGGAGATACCAAATATTTCCTAATCCCTCCCTCAAGATGTGAACCAGCCCTAAAACTTCCTCCAAGATACAGAAACATTCCACCCCAAACTCATGGCTTTTGCATTTTCCCATCCTACCCCATAACACACAAACTACTTTGGTTTGTTTAATCATACGTATGGGGTACCACATGCTCAGTACTGGGACAGCCATGAAGGGAAATACAAGAGACTGGTCGCTCCATCCCAACGTATCTCAACCCCCTGGGGAACAGAGACACACACTCAAGTAACATCGAGGAACCATATACGATCTACTATCAGAAACAACACATGTTCAGCAAAGTCTTGGGGAAAGACCAAGAAAGTCAGGATGGGTAGAAATGAGTGGGAAGGCCTAGTGAAGGAAGTGGGATCTGCATAGGGCCCTAAAGAGTATCTCTGGTTTGTCAAAGTGGAGAAGACAGAGAAGGGTGATTCAAGCAGGAGGCAGCAACATAAAAGTGCCCAGAACTCAGGATGAGCAAGGCAGTGAGAACATCAGCCAGGATGGAAAAGGAACTTTCCTGGGAACTGCATGACACAAGATGGAAGCCAAGAGGAGAGAGAAAAAGCCCAGCAGTGACCTGCTGGAGACTTCATTTTAAAGGAAAACACAAACTGTCAAAGTAGTGAAATAAAATAAGCCTGGGACAGCAGGGTATCATGTGGATTGCAAAAGGTGGTTGCTGAGGAAATGCAAGCAGAAGGGCAAGAAACAGCATCCCCAAATGGAATAACCTTCCAGGGCGTGCTCCTCCCACAGGCCCAACACAGCACACTGCCATTCGCAGGGCTTCAGAACCTGTTGCCAACTCAGGACACCCAAACCTCACAGACCTCCGTTTCTACCCTAGAACCAGGGGTACTGCCAATCAGACCTCAGGCATCACACCTCGGCACGGGTGTTGCTGGGACGTGACGCAGGCTTACTGCTTATGCAGAACCAGTGGTTACCAGTGGTCTCACTCAGCAAGCCAGCGAGTGCATACTGGTGCCTCTGCTCTTACCCCACTGCCCTCTGCACGCTAAGCTTTCTTGCACCAGGACGGCCAACATCGTAGCCCCTTGTCCTATATTCAGACCCCAGGGCCCTTCCCTTCCTGTCTGAATGCCAGGATCTGAATGCCGACCCCGAGCTCTGCTCTCCTGGGCCCCCTGCACCCCAAGGCTACACAGCATAGTGGCATAGCTCCGCACCCTCCACTCCTCTTTGAACACAAAAGCCCTACCCGAGGAAATCAGACCCATGTCACCCCAGCACCAGACCCTTCCCAGTGGGGCCATGGTCACTGTTCAGCAGCCTCTCATCCCTGACTCCCTGACTGCCTTGCACAGCAGTTACCCTGAACCTCTTCTCTTTTCAGAGTCAAGCCCTTCATTTGCAAGAGATGATGATCTCAGCTCCTCCATCACAGAAGAGATTCCCTGGGGTCATCCAGGGTGACAGTATGTCTCCAATATGTCTGCAGCAGCCTATGAACACAGCAAGACCACTCCTCCCCTGAGCCAATTCCACCCTCAGCAGCATTGCCAGCGGGCTCTAGGAGACTTGAAACAGTCTAATGTACAGAAAATACAGAAGCTCCTCTATTGGCCAGGAGGAAGAGAAACAAGACCAGAAATTGGAGCAGGCCCTAAGCATTTTTTAATTTTAGCATTTTCAGTTACTTTACCTGCTAATCACTGTCACTCAAGCTTTTGGCACATCCACAGAATTCTAGCAGCGCTAATAAATCTCAGAGTTCCCTTTTTTGTTATGTACATAAGAACACTTTTACTCTTTGTCTTCAATGCTTTTAAAACATTATTCAGATAATTGCGTAAGTTATAAAATAGTGTAAAAGTTAACAATTCTAAGAGTGACTAATAAAAGCACCAAGTTTTTAGAAAGTACATGTAGCCAAAAAAAAGTGCACATACTCAAAAGTCTTAAAGGTGCTAAGATGAATAATTTTCTTGCATCCTGCTAATAAGGGGAAAAACAAGTGATTCTGACAGATTCTGAAACAGTCACACACAATATGAAAGTTGTCTAGTCAAATGAGGTGCACAGCAGAAAAATGTGCTCCCTACTTCATGTGTATGGGAGCAATGCTACCTGGACCCCCTCAACAGCACTGTCCTCCCCGCCACCCAGGAAGCGGCTCCCCTCCCCCAAGCTGTACTCTATGCCTGTGAGGCCCCTGCTCTGATGATCCCCCTTCCAGCTAAAAGTCCTGACACCCCCTCCAGAACCCTGCACTCACCCCAATCCTCACCTGCACGACAATGGACACATGGCTGCCAGCTGGGGAGGACCCGCCAAGAGACAAGACAAAGTGAGCTTTCTTCTGACTCCTCACCAGAGCGCTCACTCGAATCAGCTTCCCAGCCAGGTTTGGCTGCACACCTCTGAGCTTGCCTCTAGAGAAGGAAGAAAGATTAAGACAGAAGGCCCATTTTTTATTTCCCCTTTTCCCCACAGATGCCTGCCCTTCTGCTGTAAATAACCTAGTAGTCATCTAAAATTAAAATCTCCCTGGCCCAAGACGCCTGGGTAGCTCAGTGGTTGAGTGTGTGCTTTTGGCTCAGGGCATGATCCCAGGGTCCTGGGATTGAGTCCCGCATTGGGCTCCTCCAGGGGAGCCTGCTGTTCTCTCTTCATCTGCCTCTGCCTCTCTCTCTCTCATGAATAAATAAAACCTTTAAAAAAATAAATCAAATCAAATCAAATAAATAAAATAAAATCTCCCTGGCCCAAAGCTATTACTGTGAAGACGTCCTGCAAACTCGTCCTGACCTTGGATAAGGCAAACGTCCCTTGAAGACTCAACACTCAACATCTGGGAGAGGCCCTCTGGTTCCCTTTGGCTCAGGTGGGAACACTCTACCAGTATGGCTCTCAGGACCTTTCCCGCCTTCCTCCCAGTCTCACAGCACTCTAGCATCCCTGAGAGAGTGAGGGAAGGAAGGGTTACCTGTGCCTGAGCAGGCGGGAAGCAGTCTCTGGGTAGAGAACAGGGAGCGGGGTGAGAGGGCCAGGACTGGTGTTGGAGGGGCACACTGGTACCGGAGCACTCAGGAGCTCTAAGTGTCCTTCCCCTGAAGAACTCCACCTGGCAGGAGGGAGGTAACTCCAACTGGGGAACAGAAACAGACGACCCAACCAAGACAGGTCCAGATCTATGAGCTAGAAAAGACCAAGAGCAACAGTTAACCAGGACCCTAGCATCCCACCCACACTCTGCTACCTTTCTCCTCTCAGAGAATTAATGGCCTCGCTCCCTAAACACCATCCTTGTGAGGCTTGGAGACACATGACCCTCGCCCTCCTACTCACCTCACAGTTCAAGACACCAGTGTTATCTTTTACATAGAGGTCTCCTTTCCTGCACTCCTGTTCCAAGTCCCCCGACAGGTCTGTCAGTGTCCCTAAGAGTATCAGCCGCTCCCGTGGGAGGGGGGTTCCACTCGGCCCAGCCTCTTGGGTCCAGGCCTGGTACGCACTGCTGCTCCAGGACAGGTGGCTACAGCATGGGAGGTTCTGGTGGGTCTTGAGGTCCTGCACTGAGACAAAGCTGCAGAGGGAAGGAAACAGAGGTCCTGAAAAGCCACATCCAAGCCTAGGAATTACCCACAACCCCAATGATTTCCCCAAGCTCCCAAGGAAAGATAAAGGAAAATAGAGGAGCTTAAAGGGCAGGAGCCTCAGGGCTGAGAGCCTAAGACATGAGGATGAGGTCTGGGCCTGAGGACTGGGGGGTGTCCTAAGGCAGGGTCCAATGCCACTCTGAACAACACATGGCAAAGAAAGGGCCCAGACAAAGGAAGAGGTGCACCAGGGATCCCTGGGTGGCGCAGCGGTTTAGCGCCTGCCTTTGGCCCAGGGCGCGATCCTGGAGACCCGGGATCGAATCCCACGTCGGGCTCCCGGTGCATGGAGCCTGCTTCTCCCTCTGCCTGTGTCTCTGCCCCTCTCTCTCTCTCTCTCTCTCTCTCTGACTATCATAAAGAAATAAAAATTAAAAAAAAAAAAAAAAAAAGGAAGAGGTGCACCAGCAGTCTGAGGGGATAAGCAGCCTCTGGGGAGAACGCCGGACCACACACAGCATCCCTGACAGCATCTCGGCTCTCCGCTGCATGGAGAACCCTGACAGGGCCGCTAGGGCATGTGCCTGCTGGCCAGACCTCAGCAATCCCAGCCAGATGTCCTCCCTCATCTGGGATATCACAGAACCTGAGACCAGCAGGGAAGCAGAGGCTCAGCGGGAGTCGGTATCAAGAGCTCCCAAATCTCAAAAGATGCTTGAGATTGGCCATTCTCCAGGCAAGGTTCGCAACACTGCTCATTGCCACCCATGGCAAAGTGAGGCACCAAGAATGTGCTAAGTAATGGTGAGTTTCTCAAGGTTGTGACGGATGCACATCTGTCATCCCACTCTCCCACACACTTGCCTTCTCATGATCATCTGAACAGAAGAGAAAGGATAAAGGTACGAACCATCACAACTTACCCTCCTCCTTATACTCATGAACATCACCCCCATGGGAGTACAAACAGCTGGGAACGCTGTCCTGGGTGGCCCACTCCCCTTCCACATCTGCTTCATTCTTTCCCAAAAGGCTTTGGAGAATATAAAAGGCAAAGATGGAGACTAGCACGTGTTGAGTACTAGTCTATGCACATACTATAACGGGTCCATTCACGCTCAGGAATGCACTGCAGCTTCACCAAAAACCCCGGTTACCACCACCAATGAAGAAACTTCAAGAGGTCAGGTACACTATGGTGTGGGTGGCAAAGCCAGGGGTGTCTCACTCAAAAGTCCAGGTTCTTCCCCTGTGTTTCTCTACTTCTCTAAAGGCCCAGGACAGGCAGCTGGAGAGAGCGGTCTCTTTCCCCTAGGAACCTTCAGGACAGAAAACAGGATGGGGTCACTTTTCCCCGACTCTTCAGGGTCTAGGTAAGGAAAATGAAAGTGAGAACCCCAGATCCTTGCATTGTCACTGCTCTCCAGCTTGCAATGCTTACCACACTACCTGGCACACGGCAGGCACTCCACAAAGGAGAAGAGAAACACAGATAAATAAAATCTTTAACCCTGTCAAGTAATTCCTATTTTATCCTTGCCCACCATTTCTTACGGATTCCTCACTTCTACACAAACATAAAAATATATTTTGCACTTTCCAAGAATAAGAAACTTTAAAGAGTTTCCAAATTTCCTAACCGTTCCTGACTTACCACTTTTCCATTAATTCAATTTTTTAAAGATTTTATTTATCTACTTGAGAGATAGCACAAGAGCACACAAACAGCGGGGAGTGTGGCAGGCAGAGGGAGAGAGAGAAGCAGACTCCATACCAAGCAGGTAGCCTATTGTGGGGCTTGATCCCAGGACCTTGGGATCATGACCTGAGCAGACGCTTGCTTCACAGACTCAGCCACCCAGGTGCCCCTCCACTATTCTGGAATACCAGAATCTTGAGAAATTTGGATCTTTCTTAATTAGAATATGATCACAGAGGCCACTAGGCACATACCCAGCTCACCTGTGGGAGACTCTAACCCTCCTGCATGAGGCTTCACGGCAATCACAACCTCCTCAACCACGACTAATCTGTCCCATGCTAGAGGGACAGTTTTCTAATGAGATTTCATTCTGTGTTTACATAAACAACTTATTTAACCTTACTAGTTCTAAAAACTGGAGGAACAAAGGAAAACGTGAAGCCAGTGGAGCAGAATGAGAAGTTACGAAGGGGGAAAAGAAGCCCCCAGGTAAGTGTGTCCTGAGAAATTCCTTTGGGATTAAAATAAGGTATCAGATACACACAAAAAACACCTTTTTAATAAGATAAACACCAGATTGGGGAAAGGCTCAGGATATACATATACATTGCTACGTGTGTCCTTTGGCACAAGTCTGCCAGTTGGAATGCAGAGTGAAAGCGGCCAATGGAGTGGCTGCATGTGTGCCCACTGAGCCTATACCTCCCTTCAGAACAGTGGGTGCTGCCAGGGAGGGTAGGGAACAAGTGGGTGGGGACAGAGCACTGAGGACACTCCACTAAACCTGTAATGTTTTACTGCCTATAAAAAAGAACTGAGGGATCCCTGGGTGGCGCAGCGGTTTGGCGCCTGCCTTTGGCCCAGGGCGCGATCCTGGAGACCCGGGATCGAATCCCACGTCGGGCTCCCGGTGCATGGAGCCTGCTTCTCCCTCTGCCTGTGTCTCTGCCTGTGTCTCTGCCTCTCTCTCTCTCTCTCTCTCTCTCTGTGACTATCATAAATAAATAAAAAAAAAAAAAAAATTTAAAAAAAAAAAAAAAAGAACTGAAGCAGGGTGCCTGGATGGCTCAGTTGATGAAGCATCTGTCTTTGGCTCAGGTCATGATCCTGGAGCTCTGGGATCAAGTCCCAGGTTGGGCTCCCTGCTCAGTGGGAATCGGTTTCTCCCTCTCCCTCTGCCCCTCCCCCTCCCCCTGCTTGTGTGCATGAGTTCTCTCTCTCTCCCTCAAATAAATAAAATATTCAAAACAAAAAAGAACTGAAGCAAACATGGCAAATGTTAAGGTTTTTAAAAGCTAAGCAGCAGGGGATCCCTGGATGGCTCAGCGGTTTAGCGCCTGCCTTTGGCCCAGGGTGCGATCCTGGAGTCCCGGGATCAAGTCCCATGTCGGGCTCCCGGCATGGAGCCTGCTTCTCCCTCCTCCTGTCTCTCTCTCTCTCTCTCTCTCTCTCTCTCTCTCTGATAAATAAATCTTTTTAAAAAATTTAAAAATAAAAAAATAAAAGCTAAGCGGTAAGTACTGACCATGCACAGTGTGAATAAGCACCCTGATGAGTCTGGAGGGCTTTCACAGGAAACACTTTCTCAATGGAGGCAGCACTGTGTTGGTTTACAGTCTGGTGGACCAGCATTTTTAGTTTCCATTAGTTTATAACAAAGTCCATGGATAAGAAAACTATTCAGAATTTTGAAAATGATGTTCACATAACAGTACAATTAAGCAGTCTTCTCATTCAAGATCCCTTGCCTTTACTGCTGGCGACAGACTGTGGGGCCGAGTGAACACCACACTGCAGTGCGCAATGTAAATCCAGGGAGAAAAATACCTTATGCTTGCGTAGGGCTGGGAAATGCCTAATTAAACAAAGCCAAACAGGCTTTCATTTTTCTTTATTTTTTAAAGAATAAACAGTGATACATACACTCACATAACAGAATACCATGCAGCAGTGGAAATAAATGAGCTAGAGCTCTTAACGTGAGTCAATGTCAGGAACATGTGAAGCACAAAAGGAAATTGCAGAGGATATATAAGGTACGGTGCTATTTACAGAAAGTCAAGACATAAGCAAAACTACATTACATGGCTCAGAGATAGGTGCGTGTGTGTAATAAAAACATAAAGAAACAGGAATAATACACCCCACATTCGACAGAACTACATTACGATCCAGTGATTGCACTATTTATCCAAAACATACAAAAATACAGATTCAAAGGAGCACTTGCGTCCCAACATTTATAGCATCATTAACAACAATACCCAAACTGTGGAGAGAGCCCAGATGTTTACCAGTTGATGAATAAAGAGGAAGTGGCCTATGTATACAATGGAATATCAGCCATCAAAAAGAATGAAATCTTGTGATGACATGAATACAGCTAGTGTATTGCTAGTGAAATAAGTCAGGTAGAGAAAGACAAGTACCACATGATCTCACTCACACGTGGAATTTAAGAAAAAATAACAGATGAACATATGGGAAGGGGCACCTGGGTGGCTCAGTGGGTTAAGTGTCTACCTTCAGCTCAGGTCATCATCTCGGGGTCCTGAGATCAAGCTCCATATCAGGCTCTGTGCTCAGCAGGGAGCCTGCTTCTGTACCTCCCCCTCTCCCCACTGTTCAGGCTCTCTCTTTAATAAAATATTTTTTAAAAAGAGAGAGAGGAAAATAAACCCTAAGACTTTTTTGGGGGGGAGGGGGGAATAAGATTTTTTTAAATTATTTGACAGAGAACAGAAGAAGGAGAGGGAGCTTCAGGCAGAGTGACAGGGAGAAGCAGACTCCCCACTGAGCAGGGAGCCCAACACAAAACTTGATCCCAGGACCCTGGGATTATGACCTGAGCTGAAGGCAGACACTTAACCAACTGAGCCGCCCAAGTGCCCCTAGAGACTCTAAAGGACAGATCACAACAGAGGGCTGATGGAGGAAGGAGGGTGGTGAATGGGCTACAGTGGTGGTGGGTATTAAGGGCAGCTGTTGTGATGAGTACAGGTGTTGTTATGTAAGCAGAAAGCAACATTGCACTCACTATGTGTTAACTAACCAGAATTTAAAGAAAAATTTGGAAAAAAAATAATTAAAATGTTAAGCCAAAACACTGTGTTAACTCACTGGAATTAAGATAAAAACTTAAGGGGCACTTTGGTGGCTTCGTCAGTTAAGCATCTGACTCGGGTCACGATCTCAGGGTTTTGAGATCGAATCTCAGGTCAGGTCCCACTGGGACCACATGGAACCTGCTTAGGATTCTCTCACCTTCTCCCTCTGCCCCTCCCTGCCCTCTTTCTCTTTCCTTAAAAAAAAAGATAACAAAAATAAAAACTTAAAAAAATACACCCACATTTGAAATAGTGGTTACTTCGATGAGTTAAACAGGTTTCTTTTCAGAGGACTTTCAGAGCCTTTAGTATGCTAATGAGCTTTGTGACTTCCCTAGAGAAGCTTATATCGTATCCACTGTCTCTCAAACTTATTTGGCCATGGAATCCTTTTCTTCCAATTCTTTATTAACATAGCCTTGAAGAGTTTCAGAAATGTTAGTGTTGTTAAAAAACAAAAAACACAAACACCTTCAGAAGACTTGAAATCCTGGTCTTAAACACAACTATCTGCACTTGCTGACATCTTAATTCTGTACCTTAGTTTACACACACTTACACATACACACACACACACACACGCAAATCTCAGCCTTTCTACCATCAGAGCTCTTTTTCCAAATTTTCTACCTTCCCCTTCCTCCCTCTTCTCCTTGTTCCTAACTTGACTTCAGTCAATTTGGAGAGCTACAGGAAAAGGCAAATAGCTTGAAGCAGGACGGAAAAGCTGGCAGAGGCGATTGTGTTAGAGCCCGTTCTACCCTGAGCTGCCCCGTACCCCCCATCCCCCCATCAAATGCCCCTCCTGTTTTCCCCTTGTTAACTGTTAACTCTAGGTCCTTTCTTGTCAGTCCCAAAACTCCTGAACCCTTCCTCTCCTTACCTGTAGCTGAGGGGCAAGGGAAAACCCTGGTTCTTTCCCTGGGACAACCAGACAGTCTTCACACAGTCAAGTACCGACTGAGTCAACTGGACATCAGGCTCGCTGCCAGCGGGACACAGCGTCTCTTGGATGAAGGTCTGGGCAGCCTCCAGCCAGGCTTGCTCCTGAGGAAAGGGAATCTAGTTAAAACATGTTCCTAACCATCCTGCCCATCCACGGAATTTTGGGATTCCAGTAATAAAAAAAGAAATTAAGTGGGCATGTAAATAAACAAGTCATAGAGTTTAGAACTCGGAAGAAACCTTAGAAGCCTTAGTCCGGTCACACCTCAGGCCACTGGCCACCCAGCTCTGCTCTTACCTCTTTCTCTCCTAGGTGTCACTTGATAACCAGCTGTATGGGTAGTCCTACCTCTTTCTCTAACAAACCCCATACCAATCCTTAACATGCTCAACGGGAATATACATTGCCCTGGGAACCCTCCTCTGACCATCCCAGACTAAATGCTGCTCCCATCCTGGAGCTCCCACAGCACCATGACATATTTCTATAAACAGCAATGATCACTAGGTACAGCACAAGGGTGTCCCATGTTATGTGGGATGTGGTTCTGAAGCCAACAAGTTGAAAAATAGTCAAAATCACCCTTGGGAAAAATCCTTTAAGTTGCTCATAAATAAGACACGGTATTATACACTAATAAGTATATACAAGACTAAAAAATGCCTAATTATAAGCAGTATATAAAAAGGACATAGGCAGAGTATAATTTTTAATAATTATTATTTTTTGTAACAGATTTTATTTATTTGAGAGAGAGTGGGAGTGCATGAGCAGGGGAAGCAGCAGAGGGAGAGAGAAGCAATTCCCCACTGAGCAGGGAGCCTGACGTTTGGCTGGATCCCAGAACACAGAGATCATGAGCTGAGCTGAAGGCACATGCCTAACCGGCTGAGCCCTCCAGTCTCCCCAATCATTCTTTTCTTTAGTCAAATATGTACATTTGAGTTCCCATAAGCTAAATCAATGTAAGATGCAATCCTACTGATTTGTTTTGTGTTCTCTTTTCAGCTGAGATGTAGGCTTCCTAAGGAGGGCATGAGCCACCTTTGTATACTTATCACACATTCTGGACATCTAGATGCCTCTTTATACAGATAGCTCTAGAGAAGGGGACCAGTTTGGCCTATTTCCAATATCAGGCTGCTTTATTTATTTAAAGTTTCTGACAGGGGTGCCTGCTGACTCAGTTAAACATCTCAGGGTCATGAGATCGAGACCCCCACATCTGCTTGAGACTCTCCCTCTGCCTCCCCCACCCCATGACACAGCAAGGGCTCTCTCTCCCTCTTCTCAAATACATAAATCTTAAAAAAATAATAATAAAATTCTGACAGCATTGGGCAGCCCTGGTGGCTCAGTGGTTTAGTACCGCCTTCAGTCCAGGGCGTGATCCCTGGAGACCTGGGATCGAGCCCCACATCAGGCTCCCTACATGGAGCCTGCTCTTCTCTCTGCCCCCCACCCCGTTTGTGCCTCTCATGAATGAATAAATAATATCTTTAAAAAATAAAAATAAAATTCTGACAGCATTGAACAAACCTTGAGGGGTAGGACTTTTATCTCTCTAGACCCCCAATGTTAATTCTAAACCATTACAGCTCTATCCCTGTTCCTCCTCTATTAGCCTTCTGGTCAGTCCTCCACATTCGCTCAATCTTCAGCAGCTTTAGAAACCCGTCTTCAGGTTCTATTGATTTGTGTCCTTGTGGACAGCTCTACCACTAAGCCTCACCTTCACTCCACCTTAGCCAAACACTGTCACCTGTGGTCATCATTGTCAAAACTAGACCAGATCAGAGTGCCTGGCTGGCTCAGTCACTGGAGCACATGACTCTTGATCTAAAGGTTTTGAGTTTGAGCCCCATGTGCGGTGCAGAGATTGTTTAAAAATAATCTAAGGGGATCCCTGGGTGGCTCAGTGGTTTAGCGCCTGCCTTTGGCCCAGGGCATGATCCTGGAGTCCCGGGGTCAAGTCCCATGTCGGGCTCCCGGCATGGAGTCTGCTTCTCCCTCCTCCTGTGTCAATGCCTCTCTCTCTCTCTATGTCTATCAAAAATAAATAAATCGGGATCCCTGGGTGGCGCAGCGGTTTAAAATACGCCTGCCTTTGGCCCAGGGCCCGATCCTGGAGACCCGGGATAGAATCCCACGTCGGGCTCCCAGTGCATGGAGCCTGCTTCTCCCTCTGCCCGTGTCTCTGCCTCTCTCTCTCTCTGTGACTATCATAAATAAATAAATAATTAAAAAAAAATAAATCTTAAAATAAATAAATAAACATAAATATAAATAAACCTAAAAAAAAAAAACAGAAAAACAAATTGGACCAGGTCATCATTCAGCACTGCCTCAACAACATAATGAGAGCCTCACCCAGACTCTCATACTTTTTGTCTTCCTCTATAGTTGCTGAGGACCTGTCCACTACTTGGCATATAGAATACTATTTTTCAAAGTAGTGCCATTGCCTCACAATCCCCTAAGTTTTGTTAAAACTGAATTCGTGGATCTCATTCACTGAGTCAAAATCCTAGCAGGAGTGGGAGAACCCAGGAATCTATATTTTAAAGATTTGTTTATTTACTTATTTAGAGAGAGAGTGCCAGTGGGGAGAGGGGCAGAGGGAGAGAGAATCTCAAGCAGACTCCTGGCTGAACAGGGAGCGTGACACAGGGCTGATACAACAATCCTGAGATCATGACCTGAGCAGAAACCAAGAGTCGGACACTTAACTGACTATGCCACCCACGTGCCCCAGGAGTCTGTATTTTATTTTTTAATTTTTATTTTTTTAAAAGATTTATTTATTTATTCATAAAAGACAGAGAGAGAGAGAGAGACAGACAGACAGACGGACAGAGGGAGAAGCAGGTTCCCCACAGGGAGCCAATGCAGGACTCAATCCCGGATCCTGCGATCATGACCTGAGAGGAAAGCAGGCGCCCAACTGCTGAGCCACCCAGACATCCCAGGAGTCTGTATCTTAAATAAGCTCCCCAGATCATACTGATGTAAGCTGAAGTTTGAGAACACTATACACTTTCCCCTCAGTGGCCTCTGCCACTGTATGTCCACAGATGCCACTTTAGTTGAGCTCTCTCTATTTCACTCTGGTTATATCCATCTGCTTATTCCCCACCTGCCCAACCTACAGGTACCTTAAAAACAAAACAAAACAAAATCCAAACCACCCAGTCCTCTTCCAACATTCACTAATCAGCAAACAGCATCCTCAACCTAATAATTCTACCCCGAAACCCCAAGTCCTCCTTAACATCTTCCTTTCCCTACACAAGTCCTCTAGATTCTACCTCCTTCATATATCTCGTTTCCTCAGTCTCCACTTCTGGAACCTCAACACTGCTGCCGAGGTCGAGGACACCATCATCTCTCCCCGCTTTCCAACCACAGCCGCCTAACTGGCACTCTCCACCTACACTGCTACCTCAGGACACGAAAAAGCGAATCTCATCCAATCGCGTTTCTGCCTACCACCCCGCAGTCACTCCCCATCATCCGAAGGTTAAGGTCGCTGTTCGGCAAAAGACTCAGGAGTCGGTCGGCTTGTCACCCCGTCCACCACCACCCGACCGAACTTAGGTTTTCCGAAGATTCCTGTTGAATCTCTTGTCCTGAAAGCTCCGTCGGCACTTTTCTGCCCGGCTCACCCCAACCCGCGCTGGGGGGTCTCACGCGCCTTCCTGGTGTACCGTCGTCCCTTCCCCTGCAGCCGCGTCAGGGGCCTCCCCAGGGCCGCCCCGCCCCACCGTTCGCCCTTAGGCAGCCCGCCGCTTCCCACCCGGTTGGACGCCTGGAGAGGGGGCGGGACGCGTCCGAGGCTCACAGCTGCCGCCGCGGGCACCAACAAATGCGTTCGCAGAACGCGCGACGGGAGAAGGACGAGCAGCCTTGCAGGGCGCCACCCCCCCGCCCGGGCGCGGCCAGCGAAGGCAGGCCAAGCAGCCAGCTGCAGGGGACAGGACGAGAAGGGAAACGGGGACGAGGGACGGAGGAGCGCACTCACGGAGTCTGGAACTGGAGCCAGATCGGCCTCCATGATGCGCCCGAGGCTACGCCCTGGGAGAGCCCGCGAACGGCCGCCGCGTGAGGGCTGGCGGGAAGGCCGCTGGGTGACGTCATCCGTGGGCGCGGCCGCGGCTGCGCCACCGGCTCCTCCCACCGGCGTGCTCGGGCTCTTCTGCGCAGCCGCCGCGGCAGTCCCCCTGCTCTGGCACGGTCACTTCCTTCCGCGGTGACTTCCTGTCAAGCATCCCCGCTCGGGCGAGGGGTTGGGGAATTTGGGGGAGAATCAGTTGGGGAGGCAGCCAGCCTGGTTGGTCGCCCCGGAGCATCTTTCCACCTCCACCTCCCCGATATTGCCAAGCAGACTGTCGTGCTTCCTCAGGGCAACCTGAGCACATCATTCATCCTTGTGTTACGGCCTTGACTCAGTGCCCTCAATCTTTGTTTCCCCACTAACCCCTGAATAACCTAGAAGCGCTAATCCTATTTATTCTATGTATCCTTGTGCTCGGGTACCTAGAACAGTGCTCGCTGCTAAATGTTGGTGGATCAATTGGGTGAAAGCCTCTTGCTGTTTCTAATGCCTCCAACCAACCAATCATTGCATGGCTTGGTAGGCGGTGAGGGAACAGGATTCATGCAATTCTGCGCCAGGTACTGTTCCAGGCTCTAGAGGTACAGCAGTGAACAAAAATTTAAAAAAAAAAAAAAATCCCTGCTGTCATGGAGCTTACATCCTATACTGACCGTTTAAAAGGAAGGAAGAAAAAAAAGTGTAGACAATTAGGAATAAGTGCTATTGAAAGAGAAATAGGGAATGCAGGGGGTAATGTGTCCTTTTTGTATGCAGAAGGCCTTATTGAAGAGGTGACTTTACAGTAAAAGATTGGAAAAGATGAAGGATTCAAATGATGGGGATCAAAGAGAAAGGGGGGCACCTGGGTGGCTCAGGGGTTGAGCATCTGCCTTCAGCTCAGTGCGTGACCCCAGGGTCCTGGGATCAAGGACTCCCCAAAGGGATCTGCTTCTCCCTCTACCTGTGTCTCTTGCCTCTCTCTGTGTGTCTTTCATGAATAAATAAATACAATCTTTAAAAAGAGAGAGAGGGGGGATCCCTGGGTGGCTCAGCAGTTTGGCACCTGCCTTCAGTCCAGGGCATGATCCCGGAGTCCCGGGATTGAGTCCCTGATCCTGCATGGAACCTGCTTCTCCCTCTGCCTGTGTCTCTGTCCCTCTGTCTCTCTGTGTCTCCCATGAATAAATAAATAAAATCTTTAAAAAAAAAGAGAGAGAGAGAGAGAGAGAGAAAGAACAGATGGAAGAGCCACAAGCACAGAGGCACTATGGTGAAAAGAAATGCAAGGTAGTCAGTGCTGTGGGAAGGGAAGACAGGAGATTAAAAAGGTAAAATAAGGGGGATGAGGTGGATAGCTGAAAGAGGTGAAGACAGGGGCAGCCCCGGTGGCGCAGCGGTTTGGCGCCGCCTGCAGCCTGGGGTGTGATCCTGGAGACCTGGAATCGAGTCCATATCAGGCTCCCTGTGTGGAGCCTGCTTCTCCCTCTGCCTGTGTCTCTGCCTCTCTCTCTCTCTCTCTCTGTGTCTATGACTAAATAAATAAAAAATCTTAGAAAAAAAAAGAGGTGAAAAAAAAAAAGAGGTGAAGACGGTTAAGAGATACAAACTTCCAGTTATAAGTCACAGGGATGAAAAGTACAGCATAGGTAATATGGTCAATAATATTGTAATAATTGTGTGTAGTGACCCATGGGAACTACACTTATTGTGGTGGGCCTTTTGTAATGTATATAACTGTTAGTTCATAATTCTGTTCACTTGATACTATACAGTATATATGTCAACTGTACTTAGATTGAAAAAATAAAATTTGGGGGGGCCTGGGTGTCTCAGTCTGTTAAGCATTTGCCTTCAGTTCATGTAATGATCTTAGGGTCCTGGGATCAAACCCCATGTTGGGCGGGAGCCCTGCTCAACAGGGAGCCTGCTTCTCTGTTTCCCTCTGCCCTCCCCCAGCTCATGCTCTCTCTCTCTCACTCTTTCTCAAATAAGCCTAAAAATAAAATAAGGTCTGGTGCCTGGGTAGCTCAGTTGGTTAAGCATCTGCCTTCAGCTTAGGTCATGATCCTGCTTCTCCCCCATCCTCTGCCAGCCACTCACCTGTTGTGCGCTCTCGCTCTCTCTCTCTCTCTGTCAAATAATTTGAAAAATCCTTAAGAAAGTAAACTAAAGGGATGCCTGGGTGGCTCAGTGGTTAAGCATCTGCCTTCGGCTCGGGTCATGATCCTGGAGTCCTAGGATCAAATCCCACATCGGGCTCCCTGCCTGGAGCCTGCTTCTCCCTTTGCCCATGTCTCTGCCTCTCTTTCTCTGTGTGTCTCTTATGAATAAATAAAATCTTAAAAAATAAAATTAGGGCGGGGGGGAAATCCCTGCGTGGCTCAGTAGTTTAGCGTCTGCCTTTGGCCCAGGGCGTGATCCTGGAGTCCCGGAATCGAGTCCTGTGTCAGGCTCCTGGCATGGAGCCTGCTTCTCCCTCTACCTGTGTTTCTGCCCCTCTCTCTCTGTGTGTCTATCATGAATAAGTAAATAAAATCTTTAATAAATAAAATAAAATAAGGGAAAGTGAAAGGGGCATTTTAAATTATTTTAAACTTATAGCAGCTTCAAATTGTTTTTGGGACAAGATAAGCAAAATATAGTAAATATAAACATTGTAGATAATAAGAATGCTCTAGGTATCATTTAAGAGGAAATAAAGACTTTAATTCTACAAGTTATGGTATCCATTAATTCAACGACGCATTCGATGTAAGCTGTTTCTCATTGCATGAACTAGTTATGCAGTGCACTGTGGTTTCATATTCTTTATAAAGTGAATCTTTGCAGTTGTTTCCTATGATGACATCAGAGATGTTTCTTCCCTTTCCACCAAAACAACAAATTCTCCAAAAGATCGCCCTTGTCAAAGCCTAAGGTCCCAAACCTAATCATCCCTTTTGCTTTTCTCAACTCAGAAGACTGCCTTCATTTACCAAATCCATGAAGATGTGCCCTATATCCTGGGATCTACCTTTTTTGTAAAAAAACATTTTATTTATTTCAGAGAAAGAGAGCACAAGGAGGGGGAGGGAGAAGCAGACTCCCCACTGAGGAGCCCAACATGGGCTCAATCCCAGGACCTGGGATCATGACTCAAGTTGGAGGCAGTCGTTTAATTGAGCCAACCAGGCACCACTCCTCGAATTTACTTTTGATAGTTCATAGGAGGGAGTGTTGAATTTAAGCTACAGTGATCAAAGAAAGCTGTACTGGATATCTACCCCCGTCACTGGCATGATTTATTTTTAAATTTTTAAAAAGATTTTTATTTATTCATAAGAGGCACAGAGAGAGGCAGAGACACAGGCAGGAGAACCAGGTTCTCATGCAGGGAGCCCGATGGGGGACTTGACTCCAGGACCCTGGGGATCACGCCAAAGGCAGCTGCTCAACTGCTGAGCC
The DNA here is from genome assembly GCF_905146905.1 of Nyctereutes procyonoides. Classification (NCBI taxonomy): domain Eukaryota; kingdom Metazoa; phylum Chordata; class Mammalia; order Carnivora; family Canidae; genus Nyctereutes; species Nyctereutes procyonoides. The sequence continues at coordinate 56,544,048 of NW_026575140.1, read as the reverse complement.
ACCCAGTCATCTTCAATCTGCCTGTTTTGAGGACTTGTCAGTGGGTAGTAGGTAGTAAGGAAATTTAATTATTATTTTTGTTTGTTTGTTTCCCACTTCAGCTCCACCTCTGTAGCAGGTGAATAGCAGCACTATTACCTCCTTTTGTCTCTTTAAGTGTGCAGGTGGTAAGAACTTTCTACTTTCTGCCATTGCTATGCTCTGGGTGCCCCCACTGTAATTTGTTCCCTTAATCCTTTTTTTTTGTTTGTTTATTTCAGAGAGAGAGCCTGCACGAGAGGATAGGAGGAGAAAACAGCAGAATCCCCACTGTTAGGGGGGATATGGACATGGGGCTAGATTCCAGGACCCTGAGATCATGACCCTAAACAAAGGCAGACGATTAAGGGACTGAGCCACCCAGGTGCCCCTGTTCTCTTAAATCCTGCCGGTATCTCCATAAATATACTCTACCTAATTCTTGATTAAACCTTCTTGATTGTGCCATCTGCTTTCTGATAGGATCCTGACGGATACAAACCATTGTATTTACGTATCATTGAGGGTTTTGAAAATGCACAAAAAAAAATATGTATCTGGGCAGAAAGGACTAAGTGTCTGAGTTACAAAATCCTAGGAAACAAGTCAGGGCATTCCGCCCCAGCTCTCACATCTGTTACACAGGGTTTCTGAAAAGATCCAACAACGCTAACTGGTCACGTGCCTTAATGGATGCTCCTGCCATTGTTTAATCGTTACCGGAGCTAGAACGTGAACATTGAAAATGCAGGCCTCCCACTCTGCTATCGGTTAAAAAATAATGCATCCCAGGATGTCTGGGCGGGTCAGTGGTTGAGCGTCTCCCTTCAGGTCAGGGTGTGACCCCAGGGTCCTGGGAGCCTGCTTCTCTCTCTGCCTCTCTGTGTCTCATAAATAAATAAAATCTTAAAAAGAAAAAAAAATGCATCCATGGAGAAAACAAAAAAGTGGAAGGGAGCAGAAGTAGGAGGGAGAGGGAAACTGAGTTCTGGACAAAAAGGAAGCTTCTCATTCCGTTTCCTGCATTACAAGTTTCTGCCTCCATCACGGTTTGCACGGGGACCAGGGATAGGAGGACACAAAACGGCAACTCCCGAGATTCAATTTCTGAGCCAGGCCACCCGCGCTGTCCCGGCCTGCGAGCCCCCGCCCGCCTGCGCGGTGGCGGGTGGAAGTGGGCGGGGCGCCACGAGGCCCCGCCTCTTCCCAGGACTCCGTTGGATGACGCATCGCCGGCGCTACGCTACGCGGTGACCTGTGGCCATCACTGCCTTCCACACGTGCGTATGACTGGCGCCCGCAGCCCTGCTCCCGCACCCCTGCTTGCTGCATCCTTTTCTCTCCCCACCCCCACGCCTGATCCCGGCCACTTGTGTGTCCCGGGCAGGCCGAGGTGCGTCCAGCTGGGGCCCTGCCGTGTGGCCTTGCGCGCCATCCGCAGACGCATGGCAGGGAGCACCCCCCCCCCGCACCCCTACGTTGTCTCCTCCTCTTGCGCGGTTCCTCCCACCCACGAAAAGCCCGCCGACTGCCTCGCTTGTGTCCTGCTAGTCGTTGGGGGTGCGGCCCTGATGGACACAGCCCTGCCTTTGCGCGCTCTTGGAGCCCGTATAGACTGAAGCAATCCCGTGGCAGTTAGGATATAAAGAGAGGCGTAGGTGGGAGGCCTAGCTTTATAAAGGGCGATCAGAATGAGCAAGGGAGGACTCCAGCCTGGGTGAGCAGGAGCACCAAAAGTCAAGAGCTCCACCTATTGTTGGCAATCCAGTGGAGATAAAATAGCTACAGCCCATGCCCACGTGGGGGTTTGGTTCTAGTGGAGAAGGTAGAGTTTTAAATAAATTGAAATGTCAGGTACTAGAAAGACAAAAATAAAATTAGGGGCGTCTGGGTGGCTCAGTGGTTAAACATCTGCCTTCAGCTCAGGGTGTGATCCTGGGGTCCTGGGATCCAGTCCTGCATCGGGCTCCTCTAGGGAGCCTGCTTCTCTATCTGTGTCTCTGTCTCTGTCTCTCTCTCTCTCTCTCTGTCATGAATAATAAAATCTTAAAAAAAATAAATAAAGCCACAAGTGTGGATGAAGTCGCTTCGGAAGAGCATGTAGACAGGAGAGAGTGAAGGACAGGTCCCCAGCAGGTGCCAGAGAAGGAACAGTCAGAAGGTAGAGGCATACCAGGAGATGGTGTCTTCTGACTCCACCAACTGGGCCCAGTCTAGCTCATCCTAGGTTTACACTTAGATGCTATTTTTTTCCAGAAAGTCTTCCTTAACAAGTCAAGTGCTGGGTTGGCACCCACAGTCTCTTGGCCTTAACCACCCTAGACTGGAAATGTTTGGGTGCTTGCCAGTCTCCCTCAATAGAATGTAAGCTCTTTGAAGGCAGAAGTAGTTTTTGTCTTCACAGCCATGTTCCTGAGACCTTGCCTGGGGCCTGGCAGAGTGCCAGTGCTCAAGGATCACGTGTCAAGGGTGTACCTGCTTACCCTGTTCCCATGTTTTGCAGGATGAAGACCCCCCCCCAAGCTTCCATTTTTCAGAGTATCTTGTCTCTCCGAATGCCCCTATTTCCCGTACCCCCATCCCTAATGCATCCAGAGCCTCAGCTGTCTTTGAAATCTGAAATCAGTTTGACAAGCTGTAGCTGATTACTTTTCAGGGACCTAAGTCATTTCTCACAACGGACAACTCCAGCGATGACCTCTGTTCTTCACTTCTATGTCCATCCCTCTGGCCATGAGAGGGCAGCTTCGGGACACATTCAAAGGAAGCTTCAAGGGAAGCTGCCAGCACTGCAGTCTGTCAAGACAGAGTTGTGCTACAATGTGAACTGGACAGGTTGGGCCAAGTATTGGATTTTGCAGGGAGGTGTGCCTGGCCAGGCAGTGTCTTGAGATGTCCCTGTTTTATCTTCCCTGCAGCCAAGTCCCTCCCAAACGCTGAAGAGATGAAGAAGCTGATGTGGCTTTTTGGTTGCCCCTTGTTACTGGGTGATGTTGCTCAGGAGTCCTGGCTCCATCCCGACTCTAGTGACCTGCTGCTGGAGGTTGGGCCCAGGCGAGTGTCTCAGCCCAGGGTAAATGCTTTCCATGTTCTCAGGCAAAGCTCCCTTCCAAACCCGCTGCCCACCCTTCCACTTCCATTCTTCTTCCTTTTACTGTGACCTTTGGTAAGACTTGTTTTTTCTTCGCTCCATCCTACTCCCTGTTTAGAAAGCCATGCACATGGCTTCCCCATTTGGGAAGATGTCTTTGAAAGACTCAGCCAGCTACCAGCCATGTTCTGGAAGTAAAAGAGATTGCATTCTGAGTAGAAATCAAAGCATTTTATACTGGAAGGCAGGTCCGCTTTGATTTGAGTGACCCTCAAAAGCAGATTTCTCGGTGCCCAGGTCTGTGGCTAGAGGCCAGTGGTGAGGGAGATAGAGGTGAGAGGTGAGTGGGCCAGCGGTAGGCAGGATCCATCATCTCGGTGGGGTTCTCAGGTCCTAACCATATGGCCCATCTCTCAGGCTGAACTTCTCCACGCCAGCATCCACCAACGTCGTGTCAGTGTGCTGGGCTGCTGGGCTGGGGGCTGTGGATCGTGTGGAGACTACCCGGCGCTACTTGCTCTCGGTGAGGCATTGGGCTCTCTGTGTCAATGAGGGAAGAGGAGCTAGGCTGGAGATAAAGAGATAAGGTCCTGAACCTGAGAGAAACGGGGAGGAGCTCTTGGCTTTAGGCCAATCTGGTGCAGATTGTCCATGCCTAAGACTGCCTGGGAGAGGACTGAGTGGGAAGGGACTCCAGCCCGTGCTCCCTTTGCTAATCTGCTTCCTTACATGGACTCGTGCCTGGAAGGGAAGTGGGACATGTCTTTCTTTTCTTTTCTTTTCTTTTCTTTTCTTTTCTTTTCTTTTCTTTTCTTTTCTTTTCTTTTCTTTTCCTTCCTTCCTTCCTTCCTTCCTTCCTTCCTTCCTTCCTTCCTTCCTTCCTTCCTTTTTCTTCCTTCCTTCCTTCCTTCCTTCCTTCCTTCCTTCCTTCCTTCCTTCCTTTTTCTTTCTCTCTCTTTCTTTCTCTCTCTCTCTCTCTCTTTCTTCTTTCTTTCTTTCTTTCTTTCTTTCTTTCTTTCTTTCTTTCTTTCTTTCTTTCTTTCTCTGTTTTTTATTTCTTCACAAGAGAGGCAGAGATTCATGAGATAGGGAGAGGGTGAAGCAGGCTCCACACAGGGAGCCCAATGTGGGGCTCGATTCAGGCATTCCCAGATCACGCCCTGAGCTGAAGGCAGACGCTCAACCGCTAAGCCACCCAGGCGTCCTGGGATGCATCTAATTGGCACATGGGCACCATGCTGATTAGCCGTGGGCAGGCCCTGTGTGATTCGGAGGACAAAGGATGCACCGTTTTGTCTAGTGTTCAGCTCTCCACCTCCTGCCCTCTGTGTGTGTTTGCACCTAGTTTGCCCACCCCCCGTCAGCGGAGATGGAGACCATCGCTCTGGCTACCCTGCATGATCGGATGACAGAGCAGCACTTCCCCCATCCCATCCAGAGCTTCTCCCTCGGGAGCATTTCCACACCTCTCAATGGCCATATCAACATCCTGGCTGAGGGCCGGTGTGCCCTGGAGAAAGCCAACCAGGAGCTAGGTGAGCAAGGGTGACTGGGAGGAAGGCCCAGGCGAGGCCAGTTAGGGTGCCAAGACCCAGGACCTGATGCCAGAGTCCTGCAGCCAGCTCTTCTGGGTTGTCTCCTAGGCCTGGCCCTAGACTCCTGGGACCTAGATTTCTATACCAAACGCTTCCAGGAGCTACAGAGGAACCCAAGCACTGTGGAGGCTTTTGACTTGGCTCAGTCCAATAGGTAGGGTGGGGTTGGGGTGGCACGGAAATGGGGACTTTCTGAAGTCTGAACCCATGGAGGTTGGAAGGGAAGAGCACTGGCACTTGCCTTCATGGCTCTTCTTTTGGCTCAGGGGTGCCCCCGAGTCTATTTGAAGGCCCAGGCTCCTCATCCATCCAGTGGTCTATACCCAGATCTTGATTTCATTTTTTTAAGATTATATTTATTTGACAGAGAGAGCAAACATAAGCAGGGGGCTCTGCAGAGGGAGAGGGAGAAGCAGAGTCCCCACTGAGCAGGGAGCCCAATGTGGGTCTCGATCCCAAGACCCCGAGATCATGACCTGTGCCGAAGGCCGACGCTTCACCAATTGAGCCACCCAGGCGCCCTTAGATCTTGATTTCATATTCACTTTGTATCTAAACAATCCAGTGAAAGAACGTTTGAAGATTATGGTTTTTGGGGATCTATTTTGACCTAAGAGGTGGCACTAGGGCTCCCTACTCAGCGGGGAGTCCGCTTCTCTCCCTTCCTCTGCCCCTCCCCCTAGCTGTACATCCTCTCTCTCTCCCCCTTCTCCCCCCTCCCTCCCTCTCAAATAAATAAAATCTTTTTAAAAATTTTAAAAAGCATCAAGATTATAAAAAGACTGAAGTGTCACAGGTTGAAAGACACTAGGAAAGAGAAAAAATTTATAAACAAAACAAAGAGTCAGTTGTAACTATGGCCAATTGCTGAGAAGACACGGCATGGTGTGAGAAGTGACCCAGCTTTCTGCCTGACCTTCCTTCCCGCGTCACCCCTGCAGTGAGCACAGCCGACACTGGTTCTTCAAGGGCCAGCTCCACATGGATGGTCAGGAGTTGGCACACTCCCTGTTTGAGTCCATCATGAGTACCCAGGCATCCTCGAACCCCAACAATGTCCTCAAGTTCTGTGACAACAGCAGGTGGGCCGTGCCCCAGGCCAGGGTGACCTCAAACATGGGGGAGGGGAGGGCTCCAGGCCCTGATGGGGCAAACGCAGGCCCCATGAAGGACGCAGGTTCCAGAACCAGTGTGTCCATAGTGCAATCCAGGGGAAGGAAGTCCAATTCCTAAGGCCCGAAGACCCCACTCAGCCAAGCTGCTTCCAGCCACACCGGGCACTGAGACACGTAGTCTTCACAGCAGAGACCCACAACTTCCCCACAGGTGAGCTGGTCCAGGGGATGGATAGAGAGATAGAGTGTGGGGTGGAGTGAAGGTCTTCTGGGTAGGGCCTGGGAGAAACAATGAGGTAAGCTGCTTGTCCTGAATTTTTCTTAAAGTAGGCTCCACGCCCAATGTGGAGCCCAACGTGGGGCCCAACGTGGAGCCCAACGTGGGACCCAGCGTGGGGGTTATACTTCCCACCCTGAGATCAAGACCTGAGCAGAGAGCAACAGTCAGGTGCTTGGCCACCTGTGCCACACAGGCGCCCTGTCCTGATTTTTAATGGGGTGGTCAGAGCTGGGGTTCATCTCTTTGGTACCCATACCTCTTCCCCATCTCTTTACAGGAGTAGCCCCCTTCAGTGGTGCGACCACAGGCACAGGGGGCCGGATCCGAGATGTCCAGTGCACGGGCCGAGGGGCCCACGTGGTAGCTGGCACTGCTGGCTATTGCTTTGGAAACCTGCACATTCCAGGTCCCACCTCGTTCCTCTCTACCATCTCTTCCTTGTCCTGGCGGGCACAGAACACTTCTATCTCCTAGGTCATCTCGGGTGCCTCTTCTTGGGACGCAGGGCTCTAGAGTAACTGGCTGGTCACCAACTGTGGCCATGAGGATTCCAGGCCAGGAGAAACCCAAGTCACCAGACAGGCTTTGCAGAATTGCCATTTTCTTTATAAACTAGCATCTGCTCAGCAAGGAAACATACTGGGTCAGTCTCATGACTATCACCTGCCCCCAAAGTCTAATTTCTTTAGGATTTATTTATTTATTCATGAGAGAAAGAGAGAGAGAGAGGCAGAGACACAGACAGAGGGAGAAGCAGGCTCCCCACAGGGAGCCTGATGTGGGGGAGGGGGACTCAACCAAAACAAAGCAACCCCCCCCCACCTCTGATCCTAAGATGATCCTAAGACTTGCAGGGGCTGGTGTGGGAGGTGGGGACCCAGATCGGTGCTTTATTGTAGGCTCTACACCTTCCTGCAGTGGGACTTCCTAAAGTTGGACATTCTACCTGCAAGGGTGTCCTTGGTGGCTGACTTAGACTCCTTCTTTGGCTCCTCTGTGTTCCGTCTTAATGTTCTAGCCAACTTTCTCCTTCCCTTCCAGGTTATAATCTGCCTTGGGAGGATCCAAGCTTCCAGTATCCTGAGAACTTTGCCCGGCCCCTGGAGGTTGCCATTGAGGCCAGTAATGGGGCTTCTGATTACGGCAACAAGTTTGGAGAGCCCGTGTTGGCCGGTGAGGCTTGGGGTGTGGGGGTAACGGACACCTAATCCCGTTATCCGGTGGGTGGGAGGTGTATGATTGAGCGAGCGCTGGGGGCACAGGGTGACTGGACTCTGGCCCCCTCTCCCTGTCATGTCCATGCTCCAGGCTTCGCCCGCTCCTTCGGACTCCAGCTCCCAGACGGCCAGCGTCGTGAGTGGATCAAGCCCATCATGTTCAGTGGGGGCATCGGGTCCATGGAAGCTGAGCATGTGCGCAAGGAGCCCCCAGAGCCAGGTAAGAGCTCACTTCTTGTCTCTATACCCAGCCAGCTTTGTGTCCCCAGCACAGCAGCAGCAGCTGGAGGGAAATTTAGAGGCTACTTCCTGGGTTGGTTTTTAACTCCCACCTTGTGTGTCTCCCCACCGCCTCTATGCAGATTTTCAAGGCAGGCCAGGGCCTTATACCAGCAGGGCTCTCCATCTGCGTTCCTTCTGTGTGCCCTGCTTTCCTTCTGCATGACAGGTACCCACTCTGCTAAGTCAAGCCAGCCAGTGTTTGTTCATTGTCAGTTCAGTGTTTGGCCTGCTATATGCCAGGGGTTTCTTTCCTGCAGCTCAGCTCAGGTGGGCAAACATCTCTTAGGCCCCATGGTGTGCTGGATTGTGTGGTGGAGTGAAGATAAGAGCCAAGGTCGCATTTATTGAAGAGGTGACCCAATCACGTGGCTCAGAATTGAAAAGGCAAAAAAAGGGTCACACGGTGAAAACTGCCCTTCCCTTGACTTCCCAGCTTCCCTTCCTAGAGATAACCCGTGTTTAACCAGTGGCTGGTGTACCTTACCAGAGGTATTTCCTGCATCTCCCACATATGCATATATGCATATTCATCTCTCTTTTTTTTTAATTTTTTATTTATTTATGATAGGCACACAGTGAGAGAGAGAGAGAGGCAGAGACATAGGCAGAGGGAGAAGCAGGCTCCATGCACCGAGAGCCTGACGTGGGATTCCATCCTGGGTCTCCAGGATTGCGCCCTGCGCCAAAGGCAGGCGCTAAACCACTGCGCCACCCAGGGATCCCTCTCTTTTTTTTTTTAACAGGTGCCATATGTGCAGGCTTCTTTTTAATAATCCCATTACTCAGGGCAGCCCAGGTGCTCAGTGGTTTAGTGCCGCCTTCGGCACAGGGCATGATCTTAGAGACCTGGGATCAAGTCCCACATCAGGCTTCCTGCATGGAGCCTGCTTCTGCCTCTGCTTCTCTCTCTCTCTCTCTGTGTGTGTGTGTGTGTGTCTCTCATGAATAAATAAATAAAATATTAAAAAAAAATAACCTCATTGTTCAGATGTAATCCGTGTACCATAAAATTCACCCTTTTAAAGTGTGCAAGTCATCAGGATTTTTTTTTTTTTTAAGTTAGTGCCTTTTTAGCATAAGGACAGAGCTGTGCCTCGAGCACCATTCATTCCAGAACATTATCATCACCGCAGGACCAGTTAGCAGTAACTTCCTCCCTCCGCCTCCCTCCGCCTCTCTCTGGCAGCAACTCCTCTACTTCCTGCCTCTGCAGATTTGCCTGTTGTGGATGTTTCTCTAAATGGAATCACACAGTATGTGGCCTTTTGTGTCTGGCATCTTTCACTTAGCACAGTATTTTTAAGATTTACCTGTATCAGAGCACCTGTCAGTACCTTATTCCTTTTTAGGGCCACATGATACTCCATCACACAGACCTCTCGTGTGTTTATCCGTTCATCAGTTAGTAGACGTGTGGGTCTCTTCTACTTTTCAGCTAGTGCAGATAATGCTGCTGTACACACATGTACATGTTTTTCTGTGCCTGTATGTTCTCTGATCACTGGCCTATATAAGTAGGAGTGGAATTACCGGGGCGGGGGGGGGGTGTCACACAGTAACTGTCCAGCTTTTTGAAAAACTGCCAGATTGTTGCACTGCACTGTTCTGCAGCCCCCCCGCCCCGCCCAGCAGTGGAAGAGGGCTCTCATGTCTCCGTGTCCTCACCAGCTCTTGTTACCTAGAGTCTCTCTGATTCTAGCCATCCTACGGCATGAAGTAGCATCTTGTGTGGTTTTCACTTGCATTTGGCTAATGACTAATGATGTTGAGCATCTTTTCACATGCGTTTATAGATTTTCCTTGGTGATATGTCTGTCAGGATTCTTTGTCTTTTTTTCTGGATTTTTTCTTTTTTTTATTTTCAAGATTTTATTTATTTATTCATGAGAGACCCAGAATGGGAGAGACGCAGAGACACAGGCAGAGGGAGAAGCAGGGTCCCTGCAGGGAGCCCGATGCAGGACTCGATCCCAAGGACCCCGGGATCACGACCTGGGCCAAAAGCAGACACTCAACCACTGAGCCATTCAGGCGTCCTGGACTTTTTTTTTCATTTTTATTTTATTATTATTTTTAAAAGATTTTATTTATGTGTTCATGAGAGATAGACAGAGGCAGAGACACAGGCAGAGGGAGAAGCAGGCGCCCTGTGGGGAGCCCGATGTGGGACTCGATCCCAGGATCCTGGGATCATGCCCTGAGCCGAAGGCAGACACTCAACTGCTGAGCCACCCAGGTGTCCTTTTTATTTCATTTTTAAATTGAATTGTCTTTTTTGGTGGAGTTACAAGAGTTTTATGTATCAGGGTCTAAATGTTCATCAGATAAATACATGATTTGCAAATACTTTTTTCTTGTTCTGTGGGGTTTTTTGCTTTCTTTATGGTGTCTTACGAAGAAAGCACAAATGGTTTTAATTTTGGTTAAGTCAGGTTTATCAATAACATCTGCTGCTGCTGCTATGGTTTTGATGACCTAGCTAACAAAACCTTTGCTTAAGCCAAGGTCGTAAAGATTTATAGCAATGTTTTCTTGTGATATTAATATAGCTTTTAGCTCGTACATTTAGGTTTCTGATACATCTTGAATGGATCTTTTTATATGGTGTAAGAGTCTAACTTCTCTCTTTCATATGTGGATATCCATTTGTTCTAATGCCATGTTTCAGAAAGACGGTCTGCACCTTACTGAATGGTCTTGCGACTTTTCAAAAATTGATGGCCCAGAGGTTTCTGGCTTGTTCAGTCAGTAGAGCATACAGCTCTTGATCTTGGGGTTGTGAATTCAAGCCCCACACTGGGTGCAGAGCCTACTTAAAAGAAGAAACAAAAATCACTTGGCCATAAATATATAGTTCGTTATTGATTCACAGTTGTATCGAACAGTCAGATTGATTGTTGTATCCTACCTGTTCTTGTGCAAGTACCGCACGTCTGGGTTATTACAGCTTTGTAGTAAGTTTTCAAAGCAGGAAGTAGGGACACCTGGGTGGCTCAGCTGTTGAGCATCTACCTTCGGCTCAGGGCATGGCATGATCCTGGGATCCACAATTGAGTTCCTTATCGGGCTCCCTGCAAGGAGCCTGCTTCTCCCTCTGCTTGTGTCTCTCCCTCCCTTTTTTTTTTTAAGATTTTATTTATTTATTCATAGAGACACAGAGAGAGAGAGAGAGAGGCAGAGACACAGGCAGAGGGACAAGCAGGTTCCATGCAGAGAGCCTGACGTGGGACTCGATCCAGAGTCTCCACGATCACGCCCTGGGCTGCAGGCGGTGCTAAACCGCTGCGCCACTGGGGCTGCCCTCTCCCTCCCTTTGTGTGTCTCTTATGAATAAATAAATAGAATCTTTTAAAAAATAATAAATAAACAAATATACATAAAAACAGGAAGTATGAGCGCCTGGGTGACCCATGGGGGCGCTTGGTTAAGCGTCTGCCTTCGGCTCAGGTCATGATCCCAGGGTCCTGGGATGGAGCTCCAAGGCAGGCTCCCTGCTCAGCGAGGAGTCTGTTTCTCCCTCTGTCTCTCCCCTTGCTCATGTATTTTCTCTCTCTCTCTCTCTCTCTCTCTCTCTCTCTCTCTCTGTGTCACTCATGAATACATAAATAAAATCTTAACAAAAAAATTTCTCTGTCTCTCCCCCTGCTCATGTATTTTCTCTTTCTCTCTCTTCTGTGTCACTCATGAATACATAAATAAAACCTTAACAAAAAAAAAAAAAAAAGGTCTTATTTATTTGAGAGAGAGAGAGGCAGAGAGAGAAGCAGGCTCCATGCAGGAAGCCCGATGTGGGACTTGATCCTGGGACTCCGGGATCACACCCTGAGCCAAAGGCAGACGCTCAACCGCTGAGCCACCTAGGCATCCCTCAAATAAATAAAATCTTTAAAAATAAAAATAAAAGCAGGAAATACTAATCCTTCAATTTTGTTCTTTTTCAAGATTGTTTTGGCCATTCTAGGTCCTTTACATTTCCATATAAATTTTAGGATCAGCTGATCCATTTCTGTGAAAAAGGCAGGTAGGCTGTGATAGGGATTGTATTGACTCTGCAGATCAATTTGGGGAGCAAGGCCATGGTAACATCGTTCAGCCTTTTGCTCTGTCAACATGGGATCTGTTTCCATTTGTTTAGGTCTACTAACAGATGTTTTAGTTGCAGTGTGTAAGTCTGGCACTTCTGTTAAACTTATTACTGGTTTTATTTCTGGCGCATAATTCTGTACCTTGCTCTTTTCTTTTAAAGATGTTATTTATTTATTCATGAGAGACACAGAGACACAGGCACAGGGAAAAGCAGGCTCCATTCAGGGAGCCCGATACAGGACTCGATCCCGGGACTCCAGGACCAGGCCCCGAGCCGAAGGCAGGCGTTAAACCACTTGAGCCACCCGGGGATCCCTACCTTGCTCTTTTCACTTAGCAATATATCTTGGAGATCATGTCATATTGCTAAATGTCATACAAAATCGTAGAAAAAAAAATTGTATTCATATGTGATCCTCCTTTTTTGGGGGGTGGGATAATATTTCAGTATATGGATAAATACCATAATTTATGAATCTGTTCTCCCTCATTAGCACTTTAGATTACAGTTGACCCTTGGACAACATGGGTTTGAGCCACGCAGGTCTACTTGTTTATGATTTTTTTTTTTTTTGATAAATACGGTACAGACCTCTAAATGTATTTTTTTCTGATTTTGTGAATATTGTCTGGCTGTATTTTTATAAGACCTGCTGTGAGAATACAGTAAACATATAATATACAGAATATGTATTCATCAGCCATTTATATTATTGGTAAAGTTTCTGGTCAATAGTAGGTTATTAGTTGTTGACTTTTTGGAGGGGAGGACTTGATTGTCACATGCAGATTTTTTACTGTGTGGGTCGGCACCCCCTAACCCCGATGTTGTTAAAGGGCCAACAGTATTTCCTATCCTTGGTAATACAAATGATGTTGCAATGTTTCATTTTGAACATAGGTGATTTTGTGCCTATGTGAATACATCCAGAGTATAAATTCCTCGAAGGGCAGCCCCGGTGGCGCAGCGGTTTAGCGCTGCCTGCAGCCCGGGGTGTGATCTTGGAGACCCAGGATCGAGTCCCACATCGGGCTTCCAGCATGGAGCCTGCTTTTCCCTCTGCCTGTGTTTCTGCCTCTCTCTTCGCTCTCTCTGAATAAATAGATAAATAAATCTTTAAAAATAAAATAAAATAAATCCCTCGAAGTGTATTTACCCAAAGAATACATGCATTCGTGATATTGATTGCTCTCCCCTTATATCCGCTCCCCCCCCCTTTTTATATATATATATATATATCCGTTTCCCTTAATCTTTATCCTTTACTTATTGCCTACCTTCTTCTCAGGCATGGACATTGTAAAGGTTGGGGGTCCTGTTTATAGAATTGGAGTTGGTGGTGGAGCTGCGTCATCTGTGCAGGTGAGTGGGACTCGCTCAGGTGCAGGCTCCAGGACGTTGTCGGGCCTCGTGCTTGGGTAGGATATGAGCTCCCAGACCCCAGCAGCCCAGCTGTACCATACGTTCCCCCAGGTGCAGGGAGACAACACCAGTGACCTGGACTTTGGGGCTGTGCAGCGGGGAGACCCGGAGATGGAACAAAAGATGAACCGTGTGATCCGGGCGTGTGTGGAGGCTGCCAGGGGCAACCCTATCTGCAGCCTCCACGACCAGGGTGCTGGTGGCAACGGTGAGGAAGGGAATCAGGGCATGGGACCTGGCCTCCCTGGCCTCTTGTCAGGTTTGGCTGAGGTGGAGGTGTCAGGGATCTGCAACCGGCTGCCCAGCCCTGGATCCCATTCTCCACCCCCCCATACCTCCTGGAGAGGCTTGGATTGGGTGGTGGGAGCCTGCTGCTGCAGGATGGTAGGTGATGAACGTGCGGCAGCAATGCACACAAGACACACAGAATTAGGGGCTCCTTTGTTTGCCGGGTGCTGCCCACAGCCAGGTCACCACCTCTCCTTCACGTCCTCCCATCAGGCAACGTCCTGAAGGAACTGAGTGACCCCGCCGGAGCTGTCATTTACACCAGCCGCTTCCAGGTGAGCCTTGTCCCCAGAGGTCTGGCTGTGCCCCCATCACATCGGCCCCCACCTTCCCCCTAAACCCCCAACTCCTTGCAAAGACATGAGGCTGGCAAGTGCCCACTGACCCTTCACTTTTTCCTCCTGGATGCAGCTCGGGGATCCAACCCTGAACGCCCTGGAAATCTGGGGGGCTGAGTATCAGGAGTCAAATGCACTTCTGCTGCGGCCCCTGGACCGGGATTTTCTCAGCCGTGTCAGCACCCGGGAACGCTGCCCAGCTTGCTTTGTGGGCACCATTACAGGGGACAAGAGAGTGAGTTGGCCCAGGGAGCCTGCAGCAGTGGCAGTGGGTGGATGTGGAACTGCCCGAGTCTGGGCTGGAGGGAGGGAGAGCCGTCGCAGGGAAGGGATGAGGAGGATGGGGGTGGGTGGCCCACAGACTGGGGAACAGCATGTAGGGGGTGGCCAGGGGTAGAGATGCGATGGGGGGGTGGGGCAGGAACACGCCCTTGTGCCCTGCTTTCTTTTTTTTTTTCTTTTTTTTTTTTTTTTTGAGAGAGAGAGAGAGAAGCAGAGACATAGGCAGAGGGAGAAGCAGGCTCCATGCAGGAAGCCCAATGCGGGGCTTGATCCCCGGTCTCCAGGATCACATCCTGGGCTGCAGACGGCGCTAAACCGCTGTGCCACCAGGGCTGCCCTGTGCCCTGCTTTCTAGAAATATTCTGTGCTGGGCCTCACCGTCTCCCTCCCTCTGGCTATGTTGCTGTAGATAGTGCTAGTGGATGATCGGGAGTACCCTGTTGGGAGAAATGGCCATGAGGATGCCTCCCTCTCGTCTCCCCCAACCCCCGTGGACCTGGAGCTGGATTGGGTGTTGGGCAAGATGCCTCAGAAGGTACGTAGGTGGGCGGCCCTCCTCTACCCCAGCTCTTCAGACCTCCCTTTGCCCGGCGCATGTTGTCACCTTGTGCTGGGCACTCCCGCAGGTACTCACACCCCGGTCCCCTTCTGTGTTGTAGGAGTTCTTCCTCAAGAGGAGTCACCCTGTGCTGAAGCCTCTGGCCTTGCCCCCAGGTCTGCGAGTGCGCCAGGCCCTGGAGTACGTCCTGAGGCTGCCTGCTGTGGCCAGCAAGCGCTACCTCACCAACAAGGTGCTCCCTGCACCCTTCCCTCTGCCCACCCACCCCTGGCCTCCCGCTCTTTGGGATTGCTGTGGGGAATTCCACAGGCCCCAGGGAGAAGCGGCAGGGCCAGGGCAGCCACCCTGAAGGCCAGGTCCCCTGCTCCCACCCTCTGAGTCTTGTATATATGTTCGGGGTGAGGCAGGTCCCCCGTGTCCCTATCCCTTGGCCTCTCGCCAACCCCCCACTGGTTCTGCAGGTGGACCGCTCTGTGGGTGGCCTGGTGGCACAGCAGCAGTGCGTTGGACCCCTGCACACCCCTCTGGCAGATGTGGCAGTTGTGGCGTTAAGTCACCAGGAGCTCGTTGGAGCCGCCACAGCTCTGGGAGAGCAGCCAGTCAAAAGCCTGCTGGACCCAAAGGTTGCTGCCCGACTGGCTGTGGCTGAAGCCCTCACCAACCTGGTGTTTGCTCTGGTCACCGACCTCCGGGTGAGTCCCCTGCAGCTTCCACCCTGGAGATGCAGGCTGTTGGGAGACATCAGCGTCCATCATCACCTTCTCTTGCCCGTCATGCTCGTGACCTCCCGGCCCCTCTGTCCCCACCCTTTCCACCTCTCTCCCTAATGCACGGTGTCTGCCACTTCCCAGGACGTGAAGTGCAGTGGGAACTGGATGTGGGCAGCCAAGCTCCCAGGAGAGGGTGCGGCCCTGGCCGACGCCTGTGAGGCTATGGTGGCAGTGATGGCGGCCTTGGGTGTGGCGGTGGATGGTGGCAAAGACTCTCTCAGCATGGCCGCCCGGGTCGGCTCTGAGACTGTGCGGGCACCTGGTATGGTCTGGGGGTCATGGGGAGAGGGACAGACCTGTGGGGCTGGGCTGGCACCTCACTCCCTTATTCCTTTCTTGTCTTTCTTGTCTTTTTTTTTTTTTTAAGTTCATTTATTTTAGAGTGTGACAGCGTGGGGAGGGGCAGGGGGAGGAGAGTGGGGAGCAGACTCCCCACTGAGCGTGGATCCTGACCCAGCACTCCATCTCACAACCTTGAGATCATGATGCGAGCTGAAACTGAGAGTCGGTTACTTAACCACCTGGACCGCCCAGGTGCCTACACTCTTACTCCTTGCTCTGCAGGATCACTGGTCATTTCAGCCTATGCCGTCTGTCCAGACATTACAGCCACTGTGACCCCAGACCTCAAGCATCCTGGAGGGAGAGGTATGGGTGCTCCTTCCTCACTGCTTTGTTTATTTAGAGCCTGGTCCTCTGTTTGGAGTCTGCCCTAAGAGATCTGGGCCCCTCGTCTTGGCTCTGGGACCTGGGGGGAAGGTATCTATGGGTCTGTCCACATGCCAGGACTTCAGTATCCATGAGCACAGTGAGGAGTCTGAGCCACCCACTTCCCTCACCCCTGCCCCATCTTCCCAGGCCGTTTGCTGTACGTGTCTCTGAGCCCCGGGCAGCACCGGCTAGGGGGCACGGCCCTGGCCCAGTGTTTCTCGCAGCTAGGCGAGCAGCCTCCCAACCTGGACCTCCCTGAGAACTTGGTGCGTGCCTTTAGCGTCACCCAGGGGCTGCTGAGAGGTGAGTGAGCCCTGGGGGAGATGGAGCACATGACTGGTGTGTGGTGGGCACTCGCTGGCTCAGCAAGTACAGGTGGGGCAGCAGGGATCCGTGGTCCTCCTGTCTAGTTCTCTGAGCATGCCCACGTTCTCATACATTACCTACTTTCCAGAGGGGAGTGGAAGGACATTAGCTTGAATCCCAAGGCTGCTGAGCATTTTTCTCCTTCCTCCAGACCGCCTCCTCTGCTCAGGCCATGATGTCAGTGATGGGGGTCTCATCACCTGCCTGCTGGAGATGGCCTTTGCTGGGAATTGTGGGATAGAGGTGCATGTGCCTGCTCCTGGGGTCGATGGTGAGCTGCTGGGGGGTCTAGACTCGGGCTGGGCTGCCCCCGCCCCCCCCCCCCCACCGTAAACCCCATGTCCTATGAAAAAATGAAGCATCCCCAACCCTGTCGCCTGAGTCCTTGGCTCTCCTTTCTGACCACTGAGCCAGGTGACTCACCCATCTGGGACAGACCCCGAGGCCACATCCTTGGTCCATCTCTCCTGTCCTCCCCTTACCTCAGTCACTGAGCCCTGAACCATCCCCCAACGGTAGCACCCTGGTCACCCTCATGCCTTCATTCTCCCAGCATTGTCTGTCCTGTTTGCTGAGGAGCCGGGCCTGGTGCTGGAGGTGCAGGAGTCCGACCTGGCCCAGGTGCTGAAGCGCTATCGGGTTGCAGGCCTCCACTGCATGGAGCTGGGCTCCACGGGCGATGCTGGGCCCCACGCTTTGGTGAGGAAGGGCAGGTGGTGCACAGTCAGGAGGCCGGGGCTCGCCGGTGCCAGCCCCCGGGGGGGCAGGGTGCCTGGGCAGGATCCCCGTGCTCTTGATCCTGAGTGACCTGCCCTGGCCTCTAGGTGCGAGTATCGGTGAACGGGGCCGTGGTCCTGGAGGAGCCTGTTGGGCAGCTCCGAGCCGTCTGGGAGGAGACCAGTTTCCAGCTGGACCGGCTGCAGGCAGAGCCCCGCTGTGTGGCCGAGGAAGAACAGGGGCTGAGGGAGCGGATGGGGCCCCACTACTGCCTGCCTGCAGCCTTCCCCAAAGCTTCCGTGCCCCGTGAGCCTGGTGAGGGGCTGTGTGCCATCTGGGCCTCCCCAACACTGTGGGCCAGTGGGGGGTAGAACCCAAGGCCTATATGCTAGCGCCTGCCCAGGGGGTATGGGGGGCCAGGGTGGGGTGTTAGGGAAGGAGCCCCTGGACCAGGGATGCTCCTTCTCTCCCAAGGTGGGCCGGTGCCCCGAGTTGCCATCTTGCGAGAGGAGGGCAGCAACGGAGACCGGGAGATGGCCGATGCCTTCCACTTGGCTGGCTTCGAGGTGAGCAGGGCGGCTGGTGGAGCTGGGGCCGGAGCCTTGGGCTCCTTGTCCTCCCATACTGCCTGTCTCTGTCCTGCCAGGTGTGGGACGTGACCATGCAGGACCTCTGCTCTGGGGCGATCGGTCTGGACACGTTCCGTGGCGTGGCCTTCGTGGGCGGCTTCAGCTACGCAGATGTCCTGGGCTCTGCCAAAGGTAAGCATCAGGCTCGTACCCGCTCCCTCCCCTGCACATTCCTGCGGAGGTGCCTTTGCTCCCTTCATCCTGACTGAGAATTGACCTCTCACCTCCCTGGGGCTGGGAACAGTGAGTCCTTTAACTTGGGGCCACATGCCAGCAGAAGGCCCATGAGTAACCTACACAGGTCAGTGTGGCTGGGTGGCACAGGATGACACCAGCCCCCACTAAAGGGGCAGCAGCTATGCAGCCCCAGCATATTGTGCTATTGGAAAGCTGGTTCAGCATGTCCAGATCTTTCTAGTTTATGGGAGAAGCTCCAAAACACAGATTTTTATATAAAACCTGATCTTTAAACAGGCAATTAAATAAAAGATGTTGAATGCTCTGCTGGCCAGGCAAAAAGACTTCCAGGGCCATCTCTGGCCCAGGAATGGCAACATCTAATTAAAGCACATAAACCTGTTTCTCCCCTTTGCCTTTGCCCTGAAGGAGGTGTGGGTGCACGCGTGTGTGTGTGTGTGTGTGCATGTGTGTTCAGGGGTGCCAGGGGTCACACAGGGGAGGAACAGTGATGCTAACATAGAAAAGTGACCATCGCCCTGCACCCTAGCCGCACCCTGATGGCCCTGTTCCCTCCCAGGGTGGGCGGCCGCTGTGACCTTCCACCCAGTGGCCAGGGCTGAACTGAGGCGCTTCCGGAAGCGGCCCGACACCTTTAGCCTGGGCGTGTGTAATGGCTGTCAGCTGCTGGCTCTGCTGGGCTGGGTAGGAGGCAGCCCCAGCGAGGAGGCCAAGGAGACCAAGGAGACCAGCCTGGACTCCTGGCCAGCCCCGCCCGGCCTTGTGCTGCGCCACAACCTGTCTGGACGCTTTGAATCTCGCTGGGCCAGTGTGCGGGTGGGGCCCGGGCCGGCCCTGATGCTGCGCGGGATGGAGGGTGCCGTGCTGCCCGTGTGGAGCGCTCACGGGGAAGGTGAGGCCCCAGGAGGGGGGGGGCGGGGGGGGGCACGAGGGAACTTGGCTCTCACTTCCCTCCTCTCCCACCCCCTGCAGGTTACATGGCGTTTTCTTCTCCGGAGCTCCAAGCCCAGATTGAGGCCAGGGGCTTGGCTCCGCTGCACTGGGCAGACGACAACGGGAAGCCCACAGAACAGTACCCCATGAACCCCAACGGGTCTCCAGGAGGGGTGGCTGGCGTCTGCTCCCTTGATGGCCGCCACCTGGCTCTCATGCCTCACCCTGAGCGGGCTGTGAGGCCCTGGCAGTGGGCGTGGCGCCCTCCTCTGTTTGACACTGTGACCACCTCCCCCTGGCTCCAGCTCTTCATCAATGCTCGAGACTGGACCCGGAAAGGAGGCTGCTGAGCAGGTGGGGGGTGGGAGGGGGTTCTGGGGCCTGACCAGGGCCTGTGCTCAGGGTCCTCTGTCCTCCCTGTCCTCAAATACAGAAGCATCTCACCCGATCTCCAAATATGCCTTGGACAGACAGAGGGCCTAAATGCCAAGAAAAAACTCAGCTAATTTTTAAAATCTGCCTGTTCTTGCCTTACGACATTGGACCTGTTTTTAGTTCCTCTGCTCTGACAGGGTTTGCTGATTGTGGGCCTGGGAAGCAGTGCTTGGGAAGTCAGGATGTGCAGCCGGGAGAGTGATCTATGGTCCCCCCAACCCCCCCCACTCCACCCAGAGATCCCCACATTGTGCCTCCTGTCACTCTGGGCTCGGAGGGACCTCTTATGTTCCTCTTCCTCGTAACCAGGGTTGAGGGGCTGGGGGTGTACAGAAGCACACTAGTTGGGACCTGGGTGTCCTCAGAAAAATGGCAGAAGCTCTCTGGATGCTGCTTTTTAAAATGTAGTGCTGTGCTGTGCAAGCAGTTGTTGGCAGAAGTTTCTCTGAGCAGGTCTCCGTCTGCGTCCTCCAGCTGGCCTGGTGCCAGGCTTGGAACTCCGTATTTGCTTCTCCATGTGGCAGCTCCCTTTCCCAAAGAAATGGTCAGCACCTGCTTCCCTGGAATTACACCTTTAACCTTCATTTCTTCATACATTCCATTCATTCACTGATCCCATTGATGTTTGGGCCAGTGACTGTGCCAAGCACTGTCGCTGCCCCCAGGGATTTTATGATCTAATAGAATTTTAAATAATAGCTATAGGGGCGCCTGGCTTGCTCAGTCTGAAGAGCATGTGATTCTTCATCTCAGGGGTCGCGTGTTTAAGACCCATGATGGGTGTGGAGATTAAATAAATAAACATAAAAAGATAAAAATAAAACCATAGCTATATACTGCACTTGCCATAAACTGAGCATGTGCTTGGCATTTCATATGAACTAAAGTATTTCTCATAAGAATTCAGCAAGATAGTGGATATGTCTCCCTCTTTTTTTTTTTTTTTAACAAAGGAGGAATTAAGGCTAAAGGTTACATAAATTGCCTAGAGTCACAGGGCTTAAAAGGCAGAGCTAAGAGGCCCACTCACTCCAGCTGCTTCTTGCCTTCCTGCAGTCTTGTGCTGCAGGCCGCACTATCCATTGCATCCTTTGCTCACAGAGTATGTGTGGAAGGCACTTCCTCGTGACTTGTGCAGCAGAGTCTGTTTGCCCCCTATATGTTAGAGTTCAACATCCTGATTAAAGACCTTTCCCCGAGAATGGAGGCTGGAGTCAGATCCTGGAGGATGTTGGGCCTGGTGGGGGTGTGGGGATGGGGCTGGTGAATAGCCACAAGAAGAGATGGATCCTGTCATAGGGATGGTGCAGTGTGACATAGCTACAAAGGAAAACATTTCAGGCCTTTTTCTCATTGCTTTGCAAACTGACCTACCCTGACCAGTGGGGGGGCTAGAAGGGTCATTTTTGGCATTTGAGCATTCCTCCCTGATTCTGGGAAACTATGTAATTAAAAGGAAAAGGGCCGGGCAGCCCTGGTGGCCCAGCAGTTTGGCGCCACCAGCAGCCTGGGGTCTGATCCTGGAGACCCTGGATCAAGTCCCACACGGGGCTCCCTGCATGGAGCCTGCTTCTCCCTCTGCTGTGTCTCTGCCTCTCTCTGTGTGTCAATAAATAAATAAAATCTTTAAAAAAGGAAAAGGGCCGTCTGGGTGGCTCAGTAGGTTGAGCCTCTGACTCTTGGTTTCAACTCAAGTCATAATCTCCTGGGTCATGGGATCGAGCCCTGCACCAAACTCCCCGCAGGGAGCTTGCTTCTCCCTCTGTGTCTCATGAATAAATAAATTAAAAAAATAAAAACGTATTTGACAGCACTGGCAAGGGAGAAGCAGCAGGCAAAGAGAGCAGGAGAAACAGGCTCTGCACTGAACAGGGAGCCCAACACAGGGCTGGATCCCATGACCCTGACCAAGGTCATGACCTGAGCCCAAACCAAGAGTCAGGCCTTTTTTTTTTTTTTTAAGATTTTATTATTTATTCATGAGAGACCGAAGGAGAGAGGCAGAGACACAGGCAGAGGGAAAAGCAGGCTCCATGCAGGGAGCCCGACGTGAGACACGTGGGACTCCATCCCGGGTCTCCAGGATCAGGCCCCAGGCTGAAGGAGGCGCTAAACCGCTGAGCCACCCAGGCTGCCCAAGAGTCAAGACTTCTTAACTGACCGTGGGCACCCACATGCCCCCCAAAATGTAGTCTTAACTTATTAGTCAAGTTTTCCAATGGGCACCAAATGAGTGCCACATGGGCCTCTCCATCTTCCAAAGGAAGCTGTGATGTGCATGGTGAGACCCCCTGTTCTTCCCTCTAAGAGAGTGACCTTGACGGGGACGGCCCTTTGGCACTTTCTTGCCCCTACTCCTTTCCACTTGCACAACTGCTCAGAGCCTTCTCCTCCCTTCACCTGCTAGGTGGATCGCTGCTCATCTCAAGAATGAGGCCAATTAGATCTTCAAATGTACTTGATTGGATTTTTTCCAAAAGATTTTATTCATTTACTCAAGAGAGAGAGGCAGAGGGAGAAGCAGCCTCCCTGTGGGGAGCCCGATGTGGGACTCAATCCCAGGACCCCAGGATCATGCCCTGAGCCAAAGGCAGATGCTCAACCGCTGAGCCACCCAGGTGTCCCTTTCTACCACCCCCTTTGAAGAAAATCTTGCCCCATTTTAAGCTCACATCGTCCTGTATATCACCTTCACCCCCTACTTTGTACTCTGCTGGCTTCCCAATCATTCCCTGTGGAAGCGACAGCCAGTTGTTCCCCGATATCTGACTTCCCATCTACAAATACAACCCTCAAATATTTTTGCAAGGGTTGTGTGTGCTCAAAAGAAAGATGCCGCCTCCCAGCTGCCCATTAACAGGGAGGGCTATATTCTTAAGGGAAAGGTGCCCGCTTCTCTTCAGCTGTTCCTGCTTCCTGCTGTCTGAATTGAAAATGTAATGGCTGGAACTCCAGCCCTTATGTTGGACCATAAGGCAGATTTTGGACTTGGCATTGTGTGGTGCAGAGTAATGAGGAGGAGACTGGGTCTCTTGACACTGAAGACTACACATGAGCCTTGGAGGCCTTATGTGTGAGAGACAAACTTCTGTCATGTTTAGCCTTACTCTGCTGTTTTCTATCACTTGTAGCCAAACCTTATCCTATGCCACCCTTCCTAACTCCCCCTTATTCTTCAAGGGCATTGGTACCTGGTTCATAGTCTTGCTCAATTCCTTCCATTGTCCTGGATTCACGTTTAATCATTTAATGCTCTGGACCTTTGTCCAGTGACTTCCTACATTCCACCTTGGCCAACCACCTCCCTTGGGTTTCGTCATCACCCACATCTGCTGCACCTCCAAGTTCACTGACCCAAGCACCCTGCCTGTGACCATAACCTCCCATCCTTGCATCTTGTTTCTTCATCTTCAGGACCCTGAGATCTCAGTCATCAGGACCTCCAGCTCAATAACACCCCCCTCCCCAAGCCACATCTTTCTTCCCCACACATCCGACTTCCAGGCAGAACTTATCCCATGCCCTAGAAGTTGACTGAGTTCTCATCATTCCCCATGTGACAAAATCCCAACCTGTCAGCTTTCTCTGAGAAAGCCAGACAACAGGGCAGACTGTCTCATAAATTTATCATAACCCACCTATGGGGGAAACAGGAATGGGAATTAGAGGTCAAAGGCCTTAAGCGGGACCTCCAGTAGAGCAACAATAACAATATGCCAGGAACGGAGGAGGTACAGCTCTAAAAAAAAGCCACCTAGGGGCACCTGGCTGGCTCAGTCAGTGGAGCATGTGATTCTTGATCTCCGGGTTGTGTGTTTGAGCGACACATGGGGTGCAGAGATTATTTTTAAAATCTTAAAAAAAAAATGGGGCTGCCTGGGTGGCTTGGTTGGTTGATCATCTGACTCTTGATTTGCACTCAGATCATGATCTCAGGGGCATGAGATTGAGCCTCGTGTCAGGCTCTGCACTGAGCATGCACGGAGTCTGCTTGGGATCCTCTCTCTCCCTCTTCCTCTGCCCCCCACCCTGGAGCTCACACTCACTATCTCACTCAAAACAAAACACTTCAGTAGCAACATCTAAAGCTAATAAAGTCCCTTCTTTTTTTGGGGTTTCATCAGTCAACAGCTTGATACTGGGAGCTCCGCACACCCTTTCCAGCCCAAGTCACTGCTGCGGCGTATTCTTCACTTTTGCAATCTTAACACAGAATTCATTTGATCAACAATCTCAGTTGAGGGATTCCCAGGTGGCTCAGCGGTTTGGTGCCTGCCTTTCGGCCCAGGGCATAATCCTGGGGTCCCAGGATTGAGTCCTGCATCCGGCTCCCTACATGGAGCCTGCTTCTTCTCTGCCAGTGTCTCTACCTCTCTCTCACCACCTCGTATGGCACCTGTCACCCTCTAGGTGCTCAGTAAGTACAGGTGGAACACATGAATAAATATAAATGTTAACATTAGTAAAGATTGATAGATTTTTTTCTTTTATAGAAGAAAAAAATCACTGTGATTCTCATTTCCGGTGGCTCAGCTTCACAGGTCCTCTCAAGCATTTATTTCTTTTACTTCCTTTCTCTAGTGGTTCAAAGTGACAAGCTCTTATGACATCAAATGAGGGACACTGTGTGTGTGTGTGTGTGTGTGTGTGTGTGTGTGTGTGTGTGTGTAGGTGGGGGTAGACGGACACAAAAACAGTAAGTCTTACCTTTTTCTCAATGTAACACCTGCCTGGCAGCCAACAGGGTCCCGGGGCGCAGGCAGGCCCATCTCCCCACCTCCTGACTCTGGGGTGGAAATTAAAGAAATTTCAGCCAGTCCTTGGACATGTGGGGGCAGCACCAGCCAGAGAGTGGAGCCCCATGGACTGCTAGGGTGGGGCTTGGATTGGAATCCTGTCTCAGGTTCCAGGAAAGACCTTCCTGTGTGAGCAGCCCACTAGGAGTGCCTGCGACTGTGAGTCACTCCCCGCCCCCCACGCCGAGGAGGGGTGGGTTTGTGCAGCTTCTTTATCTGCCAGGTCAGCCTGTGGCCACAGAATGGGGGGAATCCAAGAGTATCTCTCACTCAGGTAAAGAGGATGGTGAAGGGCCTCCTCCCAGGGCACTCACAGGGAGGGAGATAGAGCCGAAAGGAACCATCTCCACGGAGGGTCTTTTAGGGGAGGCTCAGGGTGCCACGGGAGTGCTCTGCAGGGAACGGGGCCCCACCTGTCAGGCTCAGCGAGGGCTTCCCAGGAATGACAGGACACCTGTCATGATAGGAAAGGAAAGGAGTAAGGACACCGGACACCTGAGAAGAGCAGAATGAAGTGCCAGGAAGCAGGCACAGCACTCTCCAGGCAGGAAATGCTGGCTCCAACTGGGGCTTGCAGTGGAAGCCCAGATGGAAGGGGATGGAAGGATCCCAGAGCCGCTGGGGTGCAGAATCACCAGGAACTGGATGTGAGAGGATGAGGACAGAGCGGAGCCCATGGGTGAAGCCCAGACTTCCTGGTTGGACCACCAGGTGGGTGCTGATCTCTGTAGTTGTGATTGGATCACAGAGGCTGGGAGGAAGGTAATGGGCTCTGCTTCGCTGCACTGGGACTGAGGTGTTAGTGGGCCGCGAGAACGGAGGTATCCAACAGGCTGGGGGGAGAGGTCTGGGATGGAGATGATCTGGGAGCCCCTGGTGTATGTACGGAGAAGGTCACCTAGGAGGTTCGGCAACCGTGTTTAAGGGGTTGGCAGCAAAATTAGGAGGCTCAGTGGCTGGCTTCCCACCACCTGAGTCGCAGGAATATCCTGGGATGCCCTTGGGAAGGAAGTCAGGGCAACAGAGGGCCTAGGGAGCCAGCCCAAGCCCTCCACCGCCGAGTCCTAGCTCCGCTGACCGAGGCAAACTCTTCTGGCCCTGAGATCCTCTCCCAACTGAGTGCATGCAGCCTGCCCCCACCCCCAACACTTCCCCTGTGGCTGGTTACAAGGAAGTGATGTATTAGCTAACTAAAGCAGATGAAAAACACAAAGTTGTGTGGCACTTTGGGGGCTGGGGCCCCATGGACTCCCAACGATACCTTCCAGAAGGTTCCAAGGGAAGGAACAGGGGGCTTCCCCCACCCTCCCACCCCTACTCCCACCCCGGGGGTTAAAGACACAGGGACTGTAGCCTGAGGAGATCCCTCCTCACCCATGAGAATGTAAGGTACCTCCCCCTCCCCGTGAGGATCCATCAGATTCTGAAGAGCTGCCACGGGACCCCTCCCCACACCTCCTCTCTCCCTAGAGGCAGGCCAGGCCATGGGGGGTGGGGGGAGGCGATGGGGGGGGATGTGTGCCATAGTGTACCACCTCTCCCAAGTCACCTCTTCCTCCTACTTCTGGAACAGATGCTGAGAGACACATGTGAAATGCAGGAGGGCCCCTGTCCATCGAGAGGTCAAAAGTGCGGGCTGCCAGAACCAAGCTAGGAGAACATGACACTCATTTGGAGGGCGCATGCCCTTTGCCAGCTCCAGGCAGAGGGTCCTGAGGAATGTCGCTGGGTATGGTCACTTGGTGCACTTGTCTCGGTGTCACTGGCTTGGACAATCCCACACCCAAAAGGAGGAATGGCAGGATCAGAGGGGCTGGACTCTACCTCTGGGAAGTGGAGGCAGTAAAGCACCCAGTCTTGTGACTTAGGGGCAAGAACAGAGGCCCTCTCTCCTCTTTGCCCTGTCCACAACCAAACCCTTCACTGCCTACTTCTGTCATGGGCATCACCATTCTTTTTGGCCTGGCCACCATCTTTGACTCTTCATGCTTCCTCTATGCTTTGCGGACCTCCCCAGACTATGGCTTCTCTTGCTTATTGCTTTTCTGGCTTCATCTCTTCCTCTCCTGTCTCTCTACGAGCTTAGTGTAGACCCTCATCCCCCTGAACTTGGGATATTACCGACTTCTTATTCTGTTTCACCCTGACTGGTCTAACACCAACTGCAGTAAGCATCGGATGCTTCAAGGTACAGTCTGTTTTCCACCAGCCAACACTCATTTCAGATGCCAACCATAAATCTTACAAGTCCCTAAGTAACCACATCTCTGGCCAACTGGCTATAAATTCCACAGTTCCTGAAATGCCCAGAGGTTCAATAATTCACTGAAACAACTCGAACTCAGGGAAGTACTGATTGCTGTTTCACTCTAAGGACACATAAATGTAAGATCTGGAAGGGTCCTGGAAGGAGAGCTTGCAAGCTCATTCCCTGACACCTCACTGTGTTTGCCATCCAAGAAGTTCCCTTGAGCCTTGATGTCCAGAATCTTTATTGGGGCTTGCTTTTTTTTTTTTTTTAAGATTTTATTTATTTATTCTTTCATTCATCAAAGACAGAGACAGAGAGAGATAGAGAGGCAGAAGCAGGCTCCATGCAGGGAGCGGGACGCGGGACTCAATCCCCCCACCCCCTCCAGGATCACACCCTGGGCCAAAGGCAGCACTAAACCGCTGAAACACCCGGGCTGCCCAAGGGGCTTGGGGTTTTCTTAGGTTGCTATCAAGTGGCTCAAAGTTCCAGCCCTTTCCATTCTAGGGTTGGTCTCTATGGTGTGTGGCCTACCCTCACCCTGATTCTTCTCTTTGCATAAACTATCTAGTCATGGCCTTCATGTAAACTATCAGGGCTCACCTTGAATAACAAAGAACTCTTGTCACTTGGAAAATCCCAAGGATTTGGAGTTTCCCCGTTTGGGAACCAGAAACCAACGCCAGTCAAGTTGTTTATGGCACATATCTTGACTGGTCTTAACCGGTAAATAACCGGTTGTTATTTGTCTCTTAAGCAATATCCATATGATAAATAGTGATAGGCCAGTCCCCCAACCCCCTCCTTCCGTCCTGCACAACTCTGGGAAGCTAAAGGTGAAAGTTGGGTATGGTCCCTGCCTTCCTGGGGATTAGACCTTTGTAACACAGTGGGGTGCCTGCAGTGAGGACGGGAAGGCCAAGAGTCACAGCCATCCTCAGAAAGAGCAGTGAACCCTGGTAATGAGTTAGCCAGGAAAGAGCGGGAGAAAGAAAGTTCTAGACGGAGGGCACATGGGTAAAAGCACAGAGGCATGGGACACCTGGGTGGCTCAGTGGTTGAGTATCTGCCTTCGGCTCAGGGCATGATCCTGGGGTCCTGGGATTGAGTTCTGCATCGGGCTTCCCGCAGGGGCCTGCTTCTCCCTTCTCCCTCTGCCTGTGTCTCTGCCTCTCATGCATAAATAAAAATAAAATAAAAACAAAACAAAAAAAAAAACCCGCAAAAAACAGAGGCATGAAAGAGGCTGACTCAGTCAAGGGGTCAAGGGAAGTTCAGAGTACCTTGCATAGAGAGCATGGGGAGGTGGGGGGAAGATTAGGGGGATACAAGGGCTGGAAAGTTCCGTGGTGGGGGCGTTTTGGGTGACAGCTACAGAATCATCCCCAATACAAGGACACACTGTTCTTACTCAAACACCATGGTCATACCAGGCCTTTGTTTAGCAACCTATCATAGCTACCACTGATCTTCCCCTAGGGCCTGGTGCAGGGCCAGGGCACATAATTCATAGCTGGGTTTCTTAAGCTCCAGTCAATCAATGTGGATGGGAAAAGTTACTTATTTCCAGTGGCTTCTTTTTTTTTTTTTAAATTTAGCATCCCTTGTCATCGTAACTGTAGATACCAGAGCACAGTGGTATGAGCCAGCACCAGAGACTCTGTGGTAACAGCAGTCACAGATACCAGCACCCACATTAGAGTTGTCACAGATCTCCTGAACTTCAATCTATATGCATTGCCAGCTTGATGTTACACTTAGCAGATCTGCTGCTAAGTCTTGTTTAATGTGATAACAAAGCAGCACATTTTTACTCTAACAAAAATCTGGGGTTTTAATTTTGATTATTGTATTTGAATATTTTCATTTCATTTGTCTCCCTACATATTTTATTTTGTGAATCTGAAAACATTGTTCTGAGTAGGGGTCTATGGGCCCCTGCCAAACTGCCAAGGGGATGAATAGTAGAAAAAAAAAAGGTTCGGGACCCCTGGGTGGCTCAGCCGTTGAGTGTCTGTCCTACATGGGGCTTCTGTGAGGAGCCTGCTTCTCCCTCTGCCTGTGTCTCTGCCTCTCTCTGTGTCTCTCATGAATAAATAAGTAAAATCTTTTAAAAAACCCAAATGTTCAAAACTTCTGCTTTATAGAAATATTAAATATTAAAAAAAATCCCTCCAAAATTGATGCTTGAGTTTGGGTATGGAGGGAGCCCCCTCTCTGGTACAAGTTCATCACTTTCCACCTGGGGCTCTGGGACACCTGCCCCCAGAGAAGCCAGTTGTATCGACTGCATGCAGGGCATGGGAGAAGGGGTGTGGAATCCATCAGCTGCAGGTCTCTTTCAACCAGCGATCTGAGAAAAATGGCTCGGGCCACCTCTGCCTCCTGAGATTTGTCCCATATACCCATAGCCACAGCCAGTTGGACCATGGATCTCACTCATGTCTGGCTTGTGGCCTGGGAATGGCCAGGCAGGAGAGCTTGCCAAATAGGTCCCCAGGTTGAATGACCCAATTAGATTCTATTTCTTGGGATTTTGAATTGGACCATATATAAGAGTCAGCAGTTGAGAGGGCCCCAAGAACTGCCAGACAGAAGTGAAGGATGAGAGGGAGGGAAGTGAAGTCCAAGTGGGAATATGTCAAGTTAGGGTGGCTTTCCACTCCACTCAACCAGAGGTCTGGTCTTGTGCCTGTTTCTCTTTGTGGAGATCTGCTTCTTACCACCTGGAAGAGCCTACCTAACCTGTGTCCCATGAACTCAAGAACTGTGGCAGGCCAGAAGTCCCAGCTGCACCAGGCTCCTCCAAGAGCATAGTGCCTGGCATGCCAGAGACCCCAAATCAGGAAGTCAGGGGCAGGGGCACTTTCTCCTCAGTCTCCTTAATCCTGTGGGGCCTCCTGCTGGGGGTAGCCACTCCCTACCCCACCTTGTCCCAATGCCAAGGCCTTATTAACTTCTTTGTCCTTAAAAGTCTCTTTCCAAAGGTACCCTATTTGCTTGACTGCTCACAAAGCAGCTAGAGCCAGTATTGCCCTGTGGAGTTGGGTTGGGGTAGGGGCGGGTGGCAGACCAGCAGAAATGAAGAGGGAGGGACAGAGAGACAGAGGCAGCGTAAAGTAGACTCCTCTGGTCTAGCTCCATTGGTTTTCCTTGTCTGGGCTCCTTCTCTCACTCTCAGGTCTGCAACACTCCCCTCCTCTCTAAAATTCCCCATGGATCAAACCTGGTTCACTCTCTGCCCAGAAACAGATCCAGATCCAGCTACCTCCATAGCTCCTTTAATCCTAACAACATTTTAGAGACGAGGACATAAGGACTAGAGAAGTCTGAGACTGGTGGTCAGAAGGGGACAGTCCCAGCTCCTTAGGACGCTCTATAAAAACCGTGCACAAGGGGCACCTGGGTGAGTCAGTGGTTGAGCATTTGCCTTGGGCTCAGGGCGTGATCCCGGGGTCCTGGGATCGAGTACCGAGCCCCGCATTGGGCTCCCCACAGGAAGCATGCTTTTCCCTCTGCCTATGTCTCTGCTTCTCTGTGTCTCTCATGAATAAATAAATAAAATCTTAAAAAAAAAAAAAGTGCACAAGTCCTCTCCAGTGTCACTGTTTCCAGCTCCTGCCACCTGTCCCTCACTGCACCCTGGCCAAGCCAATACACTTGCATCTCCCAAGATACGCCCTTTCAAAAGTTCCAAGTCTTTGCACCTGATGTTCCCCTGCCTAAAACACCCCTAGGATGCCCTGGTGAATTTTGGGTCAGCCTTTAAGATTCAAAGTGTTCCTAGCAGTCCTTGGTGAGGCAGGGATCATGACCTAACTGCCTTTGTATCTCCAGCTTCGGTAAGGGACCCCAAAATGAGGAGTCCCCTGGCC
This sequence comes from Nyctereutes procyonoides, assembly GCF_905146905.1. Lineage (NCBI taxonomy): Eukaryota > Metazoa > Chordata > Mammalia > Carnivora > Canidae > Nyctereutes > Nyctereutes procyonoides. The sequence continues at coordinate 56,513,793 of NW_026575140.1, read as the reverse complement.
CCAGGGCCATGAAATCATTAGGGTCCGTAAGTAGAGGCAGCACTTGGAACCCCGTGGGTAAGGCGTTTATCCATTAATCCCACAATACCTAATGGCCCTGTTATGTTCTGAACACTGGCAGGCGCTGGGGATTAAACACGAATGGAGAAATCAGCTGGGAGAATGTAACTGGGCGAAAACTTTTGAGAACATTCTAAAAAATCAATGAAAGAGAAACAACAGAGGGTTTAATCCGTGTTTTCCTCCAGGTGCGTGTGGGGGCGGCCGGCCTCTCCACCCCACCCACCCCCACCGAGTTCTCAAGGCAAGATTTGAGACGGATTAAACACCTAATCCGCGGGTTGGGTCTCGCCTGCAGGAAGGGCCTCACACCTGGCCCCACTGTTCCCCTAAATCCCCGCATCCGGGGAATTAGCGGTCGGGTTTGCAGCTCGCTGCCTCCAAGTCCCCCCCAAGAAGGGAGCTGCAAGACCTTCAAAGGTATTCTCCCGATTCAGGAGACCCCACCCAGACGTCAACCCCTTGCCCGAGCAAGGGTCCCCAAGGAGGGTCTCAAGCGACAGTCTCAGAAGGCGCGACCTCTTTAAAGGGAGACTGTGGGCGCGGGCTGGAGGGCACGGGGAGCTCACAAACCCCGGCGCCAGGGTCGGACCTCGCCGCTTGCAACTCGCGGCAGCTCCCAGGTTCCGCCCCGCGAGAGCCAGGCTTCCGGGAGCCGCCCCGCTGGGCACCGCCCCCCAAGGCGCAGACGCTGATTGGCCAGCGCGGCCGACAGGCGGGGCCAACCCTTAAAGGGGCGGGAGCTAAGGCGGACCGGAGGCGGCGGCGGCGATGGTGATGCCGCATGGCCACACGTGGGTTTCTCCTATATCTTTCTGATGCCCGCACCCAGTCCCAGGCCCATGGAGCCCACGCGAGACTACCCGCTGTTCGGGGGCGCCTTCTCCGCCACTCTGCCTCCGGGGGCCCTTGACGTAAGGTGAGAAGGCGCGAGCGCCGCGGACCCGTCCGGTGGGATGCGGGGAGAAGCGAGGGCTCAGCCGGTGGGGGGGGTCTGCCTCGACTCTCTCCAGCGACCTGCGACCGGTCCCGGACAATCAGGAAGTTTTCTGCCACCGCGTGACTGACCAGAGCCTGATCGTGGAACTTCTGGAGCTGCAGGCCCACGTGCAGGGCGAGGAGGCTGCGCGGTGAGGGAGGCGGCCGCCCGCGCGGCTGGCCAATGGGAGGGCCGGAGCCGAGGAGGTGGGCGGGGCCTGCGGCAGGACGGTTAATCCGGGCGGTGAGACAGCCCAAGGGCAACACCTTATCGCGGGAAGTGAGCGAAGCTTAAAAGGACTCGATGATGCTGGGCAGGAGGGAGTGGGCGGCCGGTCACCGTCCCTCCCTGACCCCGCCCGCGCCCCCTCCTCTAGGTACCACTTTGAGGACGTGGGCGGGATGCAGGAGGCTAGGGCCCTGCAAGTGGACAGTGTGCAGCCCCTCCTTTTGGAGAACCTGGCTCTCCGGAGCTACTGTCAAGAAGCCTGGGTCCTCTCTGGCAAGCAGCAGGTAGCTAAAGAAAACCACCAGGTGAGAGCACGGGAGTGTGAGATTCCTGGAGGGGTGACGGGAGGGACCCTGGGGGGCGGGGTCAGGTAAGCATCTTGACCCTGATCCCTTCAGGTAGCAAAGGACGTGATGGTGCACCAGGCTTTGTTGCGGCTGCTCCGCTATCAGACTGATGTCCTGGTCACCTTCAATGAGCCCCCGTAAGGAGGACAGAAAGGACACATGGCTCATGACTGGGTCCCCCAGGAGGATCTGCTGGGAGGGGCAGAGCGGGGAGACTGCCTGGCGGGGTCCTCCAAGAAAGAGGGAGAGGGCCAGAGGCTTGGGGTCCTCCTGGGAACAGGAAGTGGGACTGTCACCACCTGAGGCCTGGATGATGTTCTTTCTCCATCTGTTCCCCACCCCCAAGCCCTGACAATAGGTTATCTCTTGGTCCTGAAAATCTGTCACTTCTGCCCTGGAGCCTGGGTGACTTTGAACAGCTGGTGACCAGTCTGACCCTTCACGATCCCAACATCTTTGGTCCCCAGTAAAGATGCTGAAACACTGCATAAAGCTGCTGAAGCACACAGGGACCCCGTTCTGCAAGGGGACCAAGGAGTTGGATATATGCCCTTAATTCCTTCCCTGTGCATAAACATAAGACACCTCCTGTCTGCAGAAATAAACTTGCTTTATAACGAAGATAATATCTCTGTGCCTTTGAATCCAACAAGACACCTGGGTCCCCCCTGGTTCCTTTTGGTCTTGGAGTGGGGGATTAAAAGTTTGTGCATAGGATCAGAAGGGGACCCAAGGCCATCCACATAAAAGGAGGGAATACTTTGGAGTGATTGGCTCTGCCCTGAGAGAGCGGGTGTGACGTGTCCGGGAGGATGGGTAGGGAAGGTTTAAAGTGACACCCAAGGAAGGGAGGCAGACTGTTCCTTGTAGTGATTTAACCCTGAGAAAACAGATGGGGAGTGGTGTTGGCTGTCCCCCTTGGGTGGATGACAGGTCACCTGGTCAGAAGTCACCAGGATATAGTAGTGGAGGCAGAAGTGTCCAAGGAGTGCTGATTTGGTGGTGTGTGCAAGAGTGGCTGTTGTCATTTGGTGTACGTGTAGTAGAGGGTGCGTAACTGGTCCCAGAAGAAGAGGGAAAGGATGGTGTGGGGGCCAAGGCGGAAGTAGGAGGCACCTATACCCTTGTACATGCCAAAAATGCCCTCTGTCCGAGCAGTTTGCAGCAGAGCATCCAGGATCCCCCGGTACATGAGGCCCTGAGAGTGGGTTGAGAGGGAGGGAGAGCACAGGGAAGGAGTCTGTCAGAGCCCACCAGGGGCGTCATCTCAGCGGGCTGCATTTTAGGCTGTCCCACCTGCACCCACAATTTGCTTTCACCCACCGCCTGGCCTTCCCTGCCTGCCGGCACTCCAGAGTACCCCCTTACCTTGCCCCGAGCATCTGTGGGCTGGTTGTAGAGCCTTGTACTGGCCACATCAAAGGGTGTCATGGCCAGGACCACTGCAATGCCACTCACCATGGCAGCAACCAGAGCAACCTTCCAGCTCTGGGGAGGAAATATCTAAGGGTGGAAGGAGGAAGAGAATTTTGTCAGCCAATTGTTTAACCCCTGGGAAAGAACGGGGCCTTGCCCTGGGGATAGAGTAGAGAGCCTGTAACTCAGGGAGCTCCCAAGGGCAGGATGCTCCAGCACTCAGATGCACCATCTGGGATGAGGTGACAAGAGGATCATGGGAAGGGCGTAAAGAGTCAGTGACCCTCAAGTCCTCCTGCCATTCCCTCGCACTGAACATCACCATGCGACATTCATGGGGCCCAATTCAGCTTGCCCTCCCACTGCCCACACCCCCAGCGTGGCCCCATCCCTTTCGCCGGGCAGTACCTCCCACTGAGTGATGAAGTCCTTGGTGGATGAGAAGGTGCAGAGCTGGGTGGAAGAACCGATGATAACTCGGGGCAGGCCGCCCAGGGCCCCACGCCACAACCCCACCAGACCATGTTTCTGGCCAATCTCGCTTAGCGCCTGAAACATGCCCTGGTAGGGGGAAGACCACGGGGGCGGGCTTCAGTCAACCCGGCATCAGGAAGCTGCCACCTAACCCTGCCAAGGAGGGGTCTTGAACGGGCACCCGGTGTCTGGACAACCAGTTCCGTGTGGACTTAGATTTGGAATGTTTCTATCACCTGCACTGTTCTCTTCCTCACCACTCCACAGGAGGTGTAGGGGGTGGGTGCTGAATCGGTGGGCTAGGCAAGCCATGGCTGCCTTGCAGCTGTTGGGCACAGGCAGAGAGCTGCGGGGTAGGTGGTGCAGGAAGTGGGGGGAACGGGAAAGAATGGGCAGGGACCCCAGTAGGGTTGGAAAACACTCACCTGATGCTTATACTGATGTCCTACAGCAATTTCTGAGGCTGCCTGTGCCTGCAGGTGTGTCTTCACCTGGGGACAAGAGAATGTCATGGCCTACGGCCCAGTGGTCAGCCTCCCACCTCAAAGACCTGAACGCCTGACCCCATCACACTTCCTCCAGGGTGTTCAGCAAGGAGTATCCTTTTAATCTGATAATGGTTGTTGTTCCCACTTAACACGTTGGTCATGAGACTCTGTGTCCCTTGGCTCCAGTCCCAGGGGATGGATCTCCTAGCACTGCAAGATACCCCACGCCCTCTACATCTTCCTTCCCTTGGGGGTTGAGTGGGGGATGGACAGGTTAGAGAATGGCAACATTTCCTAAGACTGTCCCTGTTAGGCAGCACTTGGGTGTCCGGCCTCTCATGTCAGCTCCTATTCCCATTTGGAATCTCTAGTTACCACCATGACCAGACTCCCCCATCCAACTCTGGGGCAGGTTGCTGTAAAACTTGCTCTCTGGCTCCCAAGCCCCAAGGAGGCATGTGGAGGCTGACTTTGGAGGGGTCACTGTTTCTGAATGTCATATCCTAGGAGTGAGACCAGACTTGCCTCTCTTATATAACTGCCTGACTGCCAGTGTCTTCCAGGAGGAACACTAAGCAGAACCTAGTCCTAGCAGCAAGCAGCTGTGTGACCTTGAGCTGGTCACTTCCCTTCTCTGGGCCTCAGGCTATTGATCCTTCACCTATTCCAGAAAACTCAAAGGAGGAGACTGTGGGATTATAATTCTGTGGTGCCCAGGACTCTCCCTCATCCCTACACCCACTGACGATGTTACTCAGATCCTTCATTGTTCCCTGCACAAACCCACTTCCAATCTCAGTGTCAGATTGTGAAGGCCCAGGCCCCACCCTACACCAAGGGTCTGCCTGGAGGCCCCAGGCAAGACCCTTCCTCTCACCATGTAGATGGGGCTCCCCAAATAGGCTCCCATGACCCCAGCCAGGGCCCCAGCTGCTGCGCTTCGCGGAGGGCTGAGGGTGCCTTCGGCAGTATTCAGGTAGCCTCTGGCCTCAGCCAGGCTGTAGGTGCCCAGGCGGATGCCATTCATCAGGAACTGGTATAAGAGGGCAGGGGCCAGTCCCTTCTGCAGGGCAGCCAGGCCATCCACCTTGCCGATGGTGATGAAAGCGTGGAAGACATTTCGGTAGTGCCGCTGGTAGGTGCCGGGGGCCTTCAATTCTCCCTGCAACTGCATCCTGGTCTTTACCACCTCCAGAGGGTTGGTGAACACACAGGCCCCGCAGGCTGCCAGGCCGCTCATCAAGAAGTCCATGGTGGGGTCGCAGTGACAGGAAGTGACCCAGGAGTAAGAAAGTAAAAATGAGCTTCAGAAATGGAGTCAGAACTCGGGGTAGGCCTCCGTCTCGGCAAGTTTGGACTGCAGGAGGCAGGAACTGAGAGATTTTGGGTGAAGAATGTTAGGGTCAGATGTCAAGAGGTCAAAGGTTAGCTGGAATTTGGGAGTCAGGAGCTGGCAAAGAGAGAAGGAAAAGGAGTTTAGGAGAGTCTGGTGGGAAGGTTATGGCAGTGCCCCGTCCGTCACGGGATCCGAGGTCAAGGAGGGGCAGAAGCCAGGCGGATGTCAGGTGGGATGATGGGGATGGTCAGTCACGGGCCCGGGAGCAGGGAAGGGAAAGGCGCATTGGGGCGATGGGAGCCGAGAGAGGAAAAAGAAAACCAGCAGGTTACGGAAGAGGATCCGGGAGGAGATCGGTGGCGTCTGGATCGGGGTGGGGGTGGGTGGGGGGTGGGGGTGAAGGAAGTCGGAACTCCGGGCCGGGGATGATCTCCCCAGGCAGCTGCCGGTGCTCGCAGCAGCTCGACCCGGGGAGCCTGCGGAGGCCGGGCCGCCACACTCCAGCAGCGGAGCGCGGCGCCCAATGGGGAGCCGAGGCGAGCGGGGGCCGGCAGCGCCAGCCACTCAGCGCCGAGCCAGCTCCGCGGCCAATGGGAGGAGCCCTCGGCGGCCCGGCCCCCCGGAATCCGCGTGGAAACGGTTGGAATTAACTCTCCCGGCGCCGGCGCCGGCGCCCCAGACTCGGGGCTCCGGGAGGGGCGCCCCGGGAGCCAAGCGGGGAGGACAGCTTGGCGAGCCGAGGCCGAGAGCCGAGGCAGCAGCCCCCTACTGGGCGGGGGATGGTGGTGGGTGGGGGTGGGGGTGGGGTGTTGGCTCCGCTCCCGGGGCAGGTGGAGGGCGCCCCTCCCTTCCCTCCAGTCCGGGTCGGCGGCGGGCGGGGACTGCCAGCCTGCGGATCTGCTAGCTCCCCCCTGCCGATTCTGGCTCCAGGTGAGCCTGGAAGCTGGGGCTCCGCCCACAGGTGCGGAGGGGACACACCTGCTGGACCGAGCCGATCTCTAAGGCCGGCGACGGGATCCGTAGGTCCCAGAGCCAGGGTGTGGCTGGCTGCGAGCAGCGAAGGATGGCGTGGGAGCGCACTCACAGCCCTGAGCTCTTGATCCTCGCCGCAATCCAGAGAAGGGCGGACCCGGGCTAGGCAGGGAGGTTGATCCCCGGCCTTAGACTTCCACTGTCAGCTAGCGGTGGGAGGGCGCCTGGGATTCTGGACTCCTGTCCTTGCTCGTGAGTCTGGTAGCTGTTAATCACGGGTGAACTGGTGAAAGAGGCTGGGGGAGCTAGCCTCTCCGGGAAGGGCTTGAGGGAGAAAGAAGGCTTGGAGAAAGAAAGGATGAGGCAGGAGGAGGAGGAAGAGGAGGAGGCGGCGGCAGAGACTGTCTGCCTGCGTGTGAAGCAGCCACCACATTTAGACTCAGAGTGCCCTTTGGAGTTCCTGTGTGTGTCTATTTGCTTACCAGCTAGATGACCTTAGGCAAATTATTTAACATTTCAGAGATTCTTTTGTAAATGGGAATGCTAAGTATCTATTGCACTTACCTGGGTGCAAGTGTTGGACTCCTACTAAGTGCTCAGATAGCAGGTTTCCAGGAAAGTCACAGGCTGTCAGACCCCTGTGACACTTGCATATCCTGTTTCCACAGCTGGAAATGACTCTAACCCCTTTTGGTGATTCCGGATCCTTCCTCACCTTGAGCTATGTCTCTCCTGACCCTGGAAGCTTTGGCAAGTTCTCCACTTTCAAGCTGTTTCCCTCTGGCTCTGCTCCTCTAACAGTTATCCACATTTCTCATTTTAATTAGCAGTTATTTACTGTCGGACTCCTTCCCTACCCAAGGAGTTCTTAGATACCCCCTGGGGACTGGATCTGAGTCATCGCTATCTCGCCATTGTCCTGCTACCACATTGAGCCTTAGGGAGACTGGAGGGGTCAGATCAAAGTACAGCAAACAGCAGGACTTCCCACCGGGCTTCTCAAGAGGGACTGAAACAGTCCTCGGAAAATTTCTAAGGGATGCTCCCAGATTTCTTCACCTGGTGGATGGGATGAGAATCTTTTTTTTTTTTTAAGATTTTATTTATTTATTCATGAGAGACAGAAAGAGAGAGAGAGAGAGAGAGAGAGAGGCAGAGACACAGGCAGAGGGAGAAGCAGGCTCCATGCAGGGAGCCCGATGTGGGACTTTATCCCAGGACCCCGGGATCACATCCTGAGCCGAAGGCAGATGGTCAACCACTGAGCCACCCAGGTCTTCCCCCAAATGTATATTTAAGGTTCATCCAATCTTTTTCTTTTTTTTAAGATTTTATTTATTTGACAAAGAGTGTGCATGAGCAGGATCAGAGGGAAAAGCAGATCCCACTGAGCAAGGAGCCTCACCTGGAGCTCAATTCATGACCTGAGCCAAAGGCAGATGCTCAGCCCACGGAGTCACCCAGGTGCCCCAGTCTTAGCCATTCTAATGGGTGTGCAGTGGTACCTACTGTTTTAATTTGTAATTTCCTAATGACAAATGATGCCAAGCATCTTTTCATATGCTTTTTGCCATCTGTTTATCTCCCCCACCCCAGCTTTATGGAGATGTCATTGACATATAACATACGTTACGTTTAAGGTATACAAAAAAAAAGTTTAAGGTATACACTTGATGACTTGGTACATATATATTGTGAGACGATCACCACAATAAGATTAGCACCTCTATCCCCTCATATGATGACCCTATGTGTATGTGTGTGTGTGTGGGGGGGTGTGGTGATAACTTCTAAGGTCTACACTCTTAGCAACTTTCAATATTATGGTTAATCATAGTTGCCATTCTGTACATTAGATCCCCAGAACTCATTTTAGAGCTGGAAATTTATACTGTTGTATATCTTCTTTAGTGAGGTGCCGGATCTTAATTGGGTTGTTTTGTTTGTTGAGGTGAAGAGCTATTTGTGTATCTTGGATGAAATCATCCTTTATCAGATATGTGTTTCAGAAATGTTTACTCACAGCCTATGACTTGTCTTTCCATTCTCCTACAGTATCTTTTGCAGAGCAGAAGTTTTTAATTATATCAAAATTTAATGTCAAATTTTTGTCCTTCACAGACTGTGCTTTTGGTGTTGTATCTAAAAGCATATTGCCAAACCCAGGGTAGCCTAGATTAGCTCCTATATTTTCTCCTAGAAATCTTGTAGTTTTATATTTTACATACAGGTCTATGTTTTTTGTTTTTTTGCTTTTTTTTTAGAGTGAATGGTGTAAAGGTCTGGGTCTAGATTAAAAAAAAAAATATATATATATATATATATATATATATGGGGTTCCCTGGGTGACTCAGCGGTTTAGTGCCTGCTTTTGGCCCAGAGTGTGATCCTGGAGTCCCGGGATCGAGTCCCACATCGGGCTCCCCACAGGGAGCCTGCATCTCTCTCTGCCTCTCTCTTGTGTCTCTCATAAATAGACAAATAAAAAATAAAAAAAAAATATCTATGTCCCAATTGTGCCAGCAACTTTTGTTGCGAAGACTATCCTTTCTCCATTGAATTGCCTTTGCTTTTTTGATAAACATCAGTTAAATATATTTGTGTAGTCTCTCTCTCTAGAGTCTCTATATATCTGTGTGGTCTCTCTCTAGAGTATTCTCTCCAATTGAGCTTTTTATCTATTTAAAAACTTTCTTTTAATTAAAAAAAGATTGCGTTTATTTATTCATGAGACACACACACACACACACACACAGAGGCAGAGACACAGAGGGAGAAGCAAGCTCCCTGTGGGGAGCCCGATGGGGGACTAGATCCCAGGACCCCGAGACCACACCCTGAGCAAAGGCATATGCTCAACCACTGAGCCACCCAGGCGCCCTGATCTTTTTTTTTTTTTTTTCTTTTTTTAAAGATTCACTTATTTATTTGAGAGAGAGAACACGGGATGGGAGGGGCAGAGGTAGAGGGTGAGATAGCCCAAAGCAGGCTCTATGCTCAGTGTGGAGCCCAACGTGGGGTTCGATTCCAGGACCCCGAGACCACAGCCTGAGCTGAAACCAAGAGTCAGACAACCGCCTGTGCTACCCAGGTGCCTCTCTTTGTGTCTAGTCTTTTGCTAACACCCTGTCATCTTGATTACTGTCAACCGTTATCTTTTTCTGGATATGAATTTCCTGAGACAAATTTGAGAGGAGTTGAAGGAGGACCCCCGAGGTGGGCACCAGGTGCCTGAGAGAAAGGGTGGGACCACGGGGGGGGGGGGAGGGAGGTGGATGCTGAGGGTGGAGGGCCCTGGGCTGTGCCTCTTCTGCACCTGAAGTGCTCAGACTCCACCTGGTGGCAGTGGGACTGAATCCTCTCTTCCCCACTGGGATCAGAACTTGTATGGATTCCCAGAGCCCTCGATCCTCTCCTCACTGTCCTCTTCTGATTCATCTTACACCACAGCCCGGATACATACCCTAGTGGCTGCCCACATGAGAAAGGAGCCCTCAGTGTTCTGGACTCCCAGAAGGATTCTAGTGCAGTTCAGGATCTCAGTCCTCCCAGAGACCACTCAGACTCAACATTTCTTTCATTGTGAGTTCCTCTCCCCTCGCAAGGGACTTTTTTTGGTTACAAATGACAGAAACAAACAAACAAAAAAGACAGAAACCCGGGGCACCTGGGTGGCTCAGTGGTTGAGTGTCTGCCTTTCAGCTCAGGGCATGATCCCAGGGTCCTGGGATCAAGTTCTACATCAGGCTCCCTGCAGGGAGCCTGCTTCTCCCTCTGCCTGTGTCTCTGCCTCTCTGTGTGTCTCTCATGAATAAATAAATACAATCTTAAAAAAAAACAACAACAAATGACAGAAACCCAACCCAAGCCAGCTTACAGAATGGAAATTCATAAACTCACCTAATGGAAAAGAGCAAACAGAATTATGATTTTGGGCCAGTGGGATGAGGGACTCAAATCTGTGTCTCTCCGCCTCTCCCTTGTGTTGGTTTTATTCTGAGGCCACTTCCCTGATGGCCGCCAGCAGCTCTGGGCCTGTGTCCCCACCTCTAGCCTAGCAGCCCCAGTGGAAAGACAGTGCTTTGCTTGTGCACAACTGCATAATGAATCATTCCAAAACTTAGCGGCTTGAGACACAAAATATTTCATTGCTCATAAATCTGTGGATCAAGAATTTGAGCAAAAAAACAAGGAAAAAAAAAAGAATTTGGGCAGGGCCCAGCGTGGATGCCCCAGGATGGTGTCAGATGGGCTGGAGTTGGAAGATCCAAGGTGGCCTTGACATGTGGGCGTCCTGATTCTCTCAGTGGTTCCTCCCTCCTCATGACCTCTCACCACCCAGTCGTCTAGCCCACATTTCTGTACACGATGGCCGGCTCCTGAGAGAACAAAGCAGAAGCTGCCAGTCTTCTTCAGGCCCCAAACAGGCACAGTGTCGGTTCCTCAGCAATTCTCTTGATCTAAACAAGTCACTGGACCAGCCCAGATTGAATTGCAGGGAAAATAAATTCTTCCTCTTGATGAGAGGAGTGGTAGTCGAGTCACCTAGCAATAGGGCATGGGGATGGGAGGGGTTGTGCAGTCATCTGTGGAAACGAGCCATCAAGGAGAGTCAAGTCTCTTTTTCAATGAATTTGAGCGTAAGTCCTGTGTGGATTATTCTTTGGCCCTGCTTGTGTTGCATGCTCAGCCCCCACCCAACCTTAGTGGCAAGGGGAGATCGTGTTGACCGGCTGCTTGTGGGCCAGGCACCACCCCCAGAACGGGCCATCTGGACTAGAATGATGGGAATGGGGGGCAGTTCCTCAAAGGACAACCATGTACCAGAAGATGGGAGAGTGAATGTGGGACTGGTTAAAACTTTACTGTCCCTTCTCCCCATCTCAGCTCAGAAAGCTTCAGTGCCCATCTGCCCCATATGGTTGCGCACTATGTGGCCTCTACTTGTTCCTCCAGCCTCATATCACTTTTTCCATTTTGAAAAGCTAAGATTTCCTTTAAAAAAACAAATATTTGAGGGATCCCTGGGTGGCGCAGCGGTTTGGCACCTGCCTTTGGCCCAGGGCGCGATCCTGGAGACCCGGGATCGAATCCCACATCGGGCTCCCGGTGCATGGAGCCTGCTTCTCCCTCTGCCTGTGTCTCTGCCTCTCTCTCTCTCTGTGACTATCATAAATAAATAAAAATAAATAAAGAATAATTCTTTATAAAAAAAATATTTGAGAGAGAGAGAGAGAACACGTGCACATGAGTGGGGGAGGGGGAGTGGCAGAGGGAGCGAGTACCTTAAGCAGTGTCCATGCTTAGTGGCGACCCCGATGTTGGGCTCAATCCCAGGACCCATGACCCATGACCTGAGCCGAAATCAGGAGTCGGATGCCTAACCGACTGAACCACCCAGTTGTCCCCAAGATTCCAGATGGGCCCACATTCCTCTTTACTGCACCTGTGCTTCTGTGGTCTCTCCAGGTGGGCACCTGTGTCTTGCCTCTTGGTCTGGCCAAGCCCTACCTGATTTTCAAGGAACAGTTGACGCTGCCCGATGTGGAGGTCAAGAGATGAGAAATAAGACCTGAGGATTCATGTGTCCTTTCATAAAAGAATCCTCAAGGAGAATCAAAACCAATCTGATTACTTTGTTCATCAAATTTCAAATGGAAAGTGTTTTGTTTTGTTTCGGGCAAAAAAAGACATGAGGCACCTGGGTGGCTCAGTTGGTTGAATGTCTGTCTTTGGCTTAGTCATGACCCCCGGGTCCTGTGATAGAGCCCCAAGTTGGGCTCCCTGCTCAGTAGGGAGTCTGCTCCCCTCCATGCCCCCCTCTTACTCATGTTCTCTCTCTCAAATAAATAAAAGATTTCTATACATATTTTTAAAAAATATGTTAATTGCAGCATATATTGTAATGGCAAAACCTTAAAGCTACCCACACATCTTGCACTGGGAATGGATTGTAATAATCAGGATTCTTTCAGCAAGAAGTGATGAAACCCAGCTCAAGCTAGCTTTAGCTCAAAAGGGAATTCAGTGGCTCAGGAAATGGGGGACTGTCCAAGGGACCCAGATGAGATGTCAGGCCCCCTCCATGTCTTGGCTCTGCTTCCCTTGGGTATGGGGGTCATTTTCTCCCACTATTGACTAGTTTCCTTCATTGCAGGGCGGGGTATGGGGGGAGGGCAGCCAAGTCTGCTTGCTTTGGACTTACATTGTTCCTGCTCTGTGACCTTGGAGGGAAGAGAAAGCTCTTTCCCAGGGGCCCAGGGAAGGAGGCTGTCTTGGCTTGGGTGACTTGTGCATTCCCGGGCCGGTCTCTGCGGCCAGAGGAATGAGGGTCCTGGGATGGACCAAACCTGGGTCAGATGGCCAGGGGAAGGCTGTCCCACTGGAACCATATGGAGTGGAGGTTCCGGAGTGGTGGTGAAGTGTTTCCTAGAAGACTTTGACTGCTCTTACCACCATGGTAAAACCTAGTTTGCTTTCTTTAAAGATTTTATGTATTCACGAGAGACACACAGAGAGAGGCAGAGACACAGGCAGAGGGAGAAGCAGGCTCCCTGTGGGGAGCCCAATGTGGGACTCAATCCCAGGACCCCGGGGTCATACCCTGAGCCAAGGGCAGATGCTCAACCGCTGAGCCACCCAGGCGTCCTGGGTTATCTTTTTTTTTTCTCTGGGTTATCTTTTTTAATGTTACTTTTATAAGTAGCAAAATGAAGAAGATAGTTCTATTTCAAAACAAAACAGGATTCGTTTGGCTACCTATGTGTATCTGGCTTTCTTGAGTGGGTTGGTGAGGTACTCTCAGATTTCCGAACTCTGCAAGTCCAAAAGGATCTGGAGATGAGGGCTGGGAAGTTGGATTTCTGGTCCTGGTGTTTGTGTGTGTGTGTGTGTGTGTGTGTGTGTGTGTGTGTGATCAACAGAATTGAGGAAATGGTCTCTAGGGAAGGAGAGTTGGATGCTAGTGGGTTATGAGCAGAGAATTTAATTCGATTCAAATTTTTTTTAAGATTTTGCTTATTTATTAGAGAGAGAGAGAGTGCAAACAAGGGAGCACAAGCAGAGGGAGCAGGGGCAGGCAGAGGGAGAGGGAGAAGCAGACTCCCTGCTGTGTAGGGAGCCCACATGGGCTGGACCCCAGGACCCCAAGATCATGACTTGAGCCAAAGGCAGATGCCTAACCAATTGAGCCACCCAGGTACACCTCTTTTTTAATATTTTATTTACTTATTTGACAGAAAGAGAGCACAAGCAGGGGGAGTGGCAGGCAGAAAGAGAAGCAGACTTCCCTGCTGAGCAGGGAGCCCGATGTAGGGCTTGATCCCAGGACCCTGAGATAATGACCTGAACCAGAGGCAGACGCTTCATGAACTGAGCCACCCAGGCGCCCTAATTTGGTTTAATTTCTAAAATATTAAGCATGTATTATATGCCTGACCTGTCCCAGAACTTTGGGATAGATACATCAGTGAACAAAACACAAAGATCCTGCTACCAGGAAGTTTATTATTTAACATGAAAACATAACTATAAACATAATTTATTTATTTTTTTATTTATTTATGATAGGCACACAGTGAGAGAGAGAGGCAGAGACACAGGCAGAGGGAGAAGCAGGCTCCATACACCAGAAGCCCGACGTGGGATTCGATCCTGGGCCCCCAGGATCGGCCCTGGGCCAAAGGCAGGCGCTAAACCGCTGCGCCACCCAGGGATCCCTATAAACATAATTTATTGATTTAACAATAAATGTTTTGCTATTTTTTAAAATGAGATTTATTTACTCATTTTAGAGAGAGAGTAAGAGAGCAGTGGTAGGGGCAGAGGGAGAGGGAGAGAAGTAGATTCCCTGCTGAGCGGGGAGCCCGACATGGGGCTTGATCCACAACCCTGAGATCATGACCTGAGCCGAAACTAAGAGTCGGATGCTTAACTGACTGAGGTACCCAGGCGCCCCGACATTTTAGTATAAGGAATGTTTGCAGGGCACCCGGGTGGCTCAGTCGGTTGAGTGTCTAATTTCAGCTTAGGTCATGATCCCCGAGTCCTGGGATCCGATCCCAAGTCAGGCTCCCTGTTCAGCGGGGATCTGCTTCTCCCTCTCCCTCTGCACTACCTTCTGCTTCTGCTCTCTCTCTTTGTGAAATAAATAAATAAAATCTTAACAAAGAAAAAAGGAATGATTGCTTATGGGAAAGAAGGTGGGTTGGGAATGCCGTGTGGGGCTGCAGCCTGCAATTTTTGAGTGGTGGGGCAGGCCTCACTAGAAGCGTCTGAGCAGCAGCTTGGAGAGGTGAAGGACGTCCGGATGGGGATGTCTAGGGAGGCGGGCTTCCAGACAGCATGTGCTACCAATGCTCTGCAAGCGGGAGGTGGGGGGGGGGGGTGGGGGGGTGGAGGGGGGCGACGGAGGGTAGACGGGTAGTGGTGGTGCCTGGTTGTTCATAGGGAGAATTTTGCTTTTCACTCGGAGGAAAAAATGGTTCAAACGCCTTTATCCCAGTTTTCTGGCTTTTCTTTCTAGTGCCTTGTTTGTGTGTGTGTGCGTGCATGGGAAGATCTAGAAAGAGTGGCACCTGGGCATAGGCAGAGGCCCCCGGATTTCAAAACTGCCCTTGGATCTTCCATCCACTAGCCTGCATCCCAGCTGGGGTGTGGCTGGTTCCACCCCCTCGGTTGTTTTTACAGCCCCCCCTCCCCCCCCGGACTCAGCGCCCCAAGCACATAGCAAATTCGAAGTGAGAGGGTCCCCTACCCACCCAGCCCCAGGGGTACCGACTGTCAGTCCATGGGGAATGGACATTAGGGCATCCCAGTAGGAGAGGGAGAGTCGGGGGCTGGGACCCACACAGAGGGGGTCTGAGGACAGTGAGCAGGCAGGGGTCCCAGCAAATGTCACGGGCCCACCTGGAGGAGACGGGTTTCCTCTCTTGCCAGCTCCCGGGCCCTCTCCCCCTGCTCCCCCCCATACACACATGCACACACGCCTGACACAATGGACGGGTGGGGCTGAGGAACTGGCTTCCTCTGGAGATCTCAATCTGGGCCCTCGATTCCCGCCCCAGAAACACAGGAACAGACATTCGGAGACCTGGCCCCACACTCGTCGCTCCCAGGGATAGTAGGCAGGACAGGCTGAAAGTAGAAACTGCTTCCAGAAAGATAAAGGTAAGTTTTGGGGGGTGGGGTCGCACTCTGGCAGAGCTAGGGAGGGAGAATCCTGGGTGGGGGTGGATCTTGGTGTGAAATAATGGACCCACTCACACCCAGGGGGACAGGTCAGCAGCTAAAGGGACAGGCCATCATGTCAGGCACAGGACAGATGGTCAGACATGTCGTGGAGGGACACTCACGATCCTCTAGCTGACAGAGGTGTCCAGCACCCCTGCCCAGCCCTGTGCCATTGCTACCTGGTCCTCACCCCAGCGAGCCCCCGGTCTACACCACAGTGCAGACTGAGCGGGTGCATACGGCCCCACCCATGCTCCAGGCCCGAGATTCAGCCTTTCCCCAGACCCTCGGGATCCTGGGTCCCTCACATCTTCCAGAGCCCTAGTGTGCGCATGTGGAGTGTGGTGTGGTTTGGGGGGGGGGGTGTCCGGTTGGGAGGAGGATCCGATTCCTGTTTCCTGCCCCTACTCACTCAGCCCTGGAAGGACAGAGGGGAGAGGACCGGAGGGTAAGTGCTTGGGTCCGAGTACCTAGGTCCCTGCGAGACAGTCCCGAGTGGGGGGTGGGAAAGGAAGTAAAGGCAGGTACCTGTGGGGGGTGAAGGGGGGAGGAATCCCTGCGGGGGGCCAAGGCTGGGAGGAGGCCGAGGGCCAGTGAGGACACTGCCCGGGCCACCTAAGGAGCTTCCTGCCAGAACACAGAGGCCATTGAGCTGCAAGACTCACAGCCTCCGGCCCCCAGCCCCCACCCAGCATCCTTTCTCCAGAACCCAGTCTGGGGCCTGGAGGGGTCTGACTGTCCAGTCCAGTCCTGTGTTCACTCCTCTGCGAGTTCCCCCCCACCCCCCAGCCTTCTCAGGATTGCCGCCGCCTGCCCGCAGGAGGCGAAGCCCAGGTGCCAGCGTCCTGGCCTCCCTGGTCCTCACTTTCTCTTGGGTCTCCAGACCACCCACCTGCCTCCTGGAGGGACCCAGGCTGCCACTGGGGCCTCTCTAGCCAGACTGGTGGTGGCAGCGGCGGTGGGGGGACGGGGGACGGGGAGCAGGGAGGGATGAGGACGGGGCAGGACAGACCATGCCCGGGGCCTTCTGGTCTCTTGGGGTCAGAGGCTCCAGGAATCTTCAGGGCAGGAAAAGGAGACTAAAAATAATCCGGAAAGGGAGAGTCCGGAGAGAGGAACTGGGAAATGGGGGGCGGAGGGCCGGCGGGAGCAGGGAAATAGTGATGCATCCCTCGCTGCCCGGCTCCGCGGCGCGCCTGCGCACACGGGCCCCACGCGGACAGCGCCCCACACGCCCGCCCCCGCTTCTGCTCCCCCCACCCCCGCTCCGGACATGTGCCTCCCTACCCCCACCCCGGACACGTGCCCCTGGGCACCCACTTCTCCCCCCGGACCTGAGCCCCCACCCCCGACACACGCCCTCCACCCCTCCCCCCGACACGCGCCCCCGCCTCCCCACCTCTCCCCACCCCGCACATGCGCCCCCGCCCACCCAGAGCTGTGCGCTCTCAGCGCATCTCACGGCATCCCTGCAGATGGCACACACGCATGCACACACACTCACACACCCGCGCACACACAGAGCTCAGCAGCTAGACGCGCGTGGCCACAGGGCAAGCCCCCATGTCCCCGACATTTCCAGTTCTCATGTACCCGGGCCTCCCCCTCCCCCCCGCCCCGATGTGGGTCTCTAACTGGGCGCCCCCACGCCCGCCTCCCTATCTCCTCTGGCCCGAGGCTGCCACCTGAGGCCCAAAGACAGACGCAGGCCAGACCTGGAAGGCGCGGGGGTGGGGGTGGGGTGAGAGGTGCAGACCGAGCCGGTGGAGATGAGAAAGGGGCAGACGGAGGGCACCCGCCTTCCCTCCTGCCCCTGACGTCCTGCCTGTTTGCTGGCCTACAATTTCTGTTCAGAGGCCTCAGTCTACCCACGGGGGGCGGGGGGGCGCTAAGGGTCTCTTTCTCCCTCCCTCCTCCTCAGGGATGACTCCAGCAGAGGACCCCACTCCTTTGAAGAGCCCAGAGGGAGATGTCAGCCCAGTCTCTTCCTGCAGCGACACCCCCTACGCAGAAGCCCCCTCGGATCATCCGCCCCCGCCCCCCTTCTCGGCCCCGGGCTGCCGCGTCCCCAGGGCCCCACCACAACGGCTCCTCCCCACAGGAACCTGCCTTCACCTCCAATGACGCGGGGACCCCAATGTGCACCCCCATCCACTGGGACTCCCCGGCCGCATCCCTCAAGCCCCCTGCTCTCCTGCCCCCGTCAGCTTCTAAAGCCAGCCTGGACTCCCAGACTTCCCCAGACTCGCCTTCCAGCACCCCTAGTCCAGCATCCAGGCGCTCCATCTCCTCAGAACCTGTTCCCAGGTCTCCGGTGCCTCCACCCAAACCCTCCGGGTCACACACCCTGCCCCTGCTCCCCACAGCGGGGGTCCCAGCCCAGGGAGGCTCTGCCTCCGCCCCAGGCACTGTGAGGAGACTGGCTGGCAGGTTTGAGTGGGGGGCTGAAAGCAGGGTCCAGGCTGCTGACGCCCTGGAGCTGGGTCCCCAGGGGGCAGCGGATGTAAATGGGGAAAGAGAGGCTCCACAGGTCAACCTTGGCAGCAGTGGGTCCCAGGAGAATGGCACTCCGGGTAAGTGCGTCGTGGGGCACTGCTGGAGGGGGTGCCCATCTAGCTCACCTTCCTTGTTTCCAGTACTTTAAGATGGGGCATTTGCAGGGGCTATATTTGTTTTTTTAAGATTTTATTTATTCAGGGCAGCCCGGGTGGCTCAGTGGTTTTGCACTGCCTTCAGCCCAGGGTGTGATTCTGGAGTCCCGGAATCGAGTCCCACCATGTCAGGCTCCTTGCATGGAGCCTGCTTCTCCCTCTGCCTGCGTCTCTGCCTCTCTCTCTCTCTCTTTGTGTCTCTCATGAATAAATAAATAAGATATTTTTTAAAAAAGATTTTATTTATTCATTCAGAGGCAGAGACACAGGCACAGGGAGAAGCAGGCTCCCCTCGAGCCCAATGGGGAATTCGATTCCAGGACCCCGGGGGTCACGACCTGAGCCCAAGGCAGATGCTCAAACCCTCAGCCACCCTGGTGCCCCCAGGGCTACATTCTTACACAATAGCTTCCATGTTCGGAAAGTGGGTTTCAGTAATTTGTTGTGGTCTGAAGACAGGCAGGTGGAGGAGATAGATGCCTGGGGCTAGACCCCTGAGTTCCCCTGCTGGACGGGTTCAGGGAGGGAGGAGGCCAGGGCAGGGTGGGGCCAGGCCCCAAGGGTCTACTCCTTAGATTCCCCCCCCTGTCTCCCACAGACGCTGGCCTAGCCTGCCCTCCCTGCTGCCCCTGTGTCTGCCACATAGGCCGGCCTGGCCTGGAGCTGCGCTGGGTGCCCGTGGGGGGCTATGAGGATGGCCCCAGGGCTTTCTGCCGGGCCTCCCCACTGAGGGCCTCCCGCTCCCGTCCCAACCCTCCCAGCATCAGTCTCCCCCCAGTCGTCCTTACGTCCTACCGCTCCACAGCTGAGCGCAAACTCCTACCGCCCCTGAAAGCCCCCAAACCAACTTGGGTCAGGCAGGACATCGCCATCTCTGGGGACCCCCCCAAGCCGGATCTCGATCTGCCCTCGGAAGATGGAATCCAAACAGGTACAGGGCCTAGGGTAGTGGGCCTCTGGGTTGGGAAGGGAAGGGGTGGAGGTAGAGAGGTGGAAAAGCCAACCACCTACAACCCTCAATGGGCCTGGGACTCTCGGTTCCTCCACCAGCTGCTGCCCTGGGGCTGCCCTGGGTTATGGTCTCTGCTGGGGCTGGAGTTGGGAGTTCTGGGCTGGGGATCGTGGAGGTCTGTTCTCTTCACTCCGGGCTCTCTCTCTCTCTCCAGGGGACAATCCTGATGAAGCTCCTCCAAGCGCTCCTCCAGCACCCGTGGAGGGCAGGTACCAAACACCCACAGCCTTACTCCTACCCCAGAGCAGATGAAGCTTCAGGCCCCGCTCAGTGCCACCTTCCCCTACCTTGAGTCTCTAGAGCAATTGTCTACAAGTCCATTTGGCTCCAGAAACACCACTTCTGTGTATCTGGCCTTGTTGATCATTTTGCTTATTTTATTTTTAAAAAGTGATTAATTTGAGAGAGAGAGAGCATGAACACGTGTGCACTAGCAGGGGGAGGGCCGGGGGAGAGGGAGAACCAGGCACCCCGATGGGCAGGGGGGTGGCCCTGGGGCTCCATGTGATGCCATGGCAGGTAGGGCTTCATCCCAGAACCCTGAGATTGTGACCCCAGCCAAAGGCAGACGTTTAACCGACCGAGCCACCCAGGCGCCCCTTGTTAATCATTTTAGGGTCACCACCCCCATCAGAGCTAGTTTGGGCTCATTCCCTTATTCCACACTTGGTGGTGTAAATTCTCCTAGGTTGATCGTATGAAACAGAGCAGGGAGGTGTGAGTTTGGGTTTGATCTCTCTAAGTCTCACTGAGGCACAGGCAGGACATCCCAGACAGTGGTTTCAAACGTGAGAAACTGGAGAGAGAGGCTTGAGATCCTGGGAGGGGATGGGGCCCGCCCGCTATGGGGCCTCACACACAACAGGCTCATAACTGAGTTGTGCCTGTGCACTTGGGTGAGAGTCTCTGCAGATGACCTGCATGGGAGTTGTGCACTCATTCATACTATCATATGAATAGTGCCTCTGGGAGGTAACTGGTGGCTCTGGGGCGCTCCATCCCTTTCTCTCTGCAGGGACAAGGAGGAACTGGAGGAGCTGAAAGAGCAGAACTGGGAGCTGCCCCTGCAAGACGGTGAGGGCCTCTGGACCTGGGGGACCCCCTCCCCTGGTGTGACCAGCAAGCAGCTGGGAGGGGTTCTGAGGTGCTGGGCGTCCCTGATGTGCCCCGTCTGCTCCCCAGAGCCCCTGTACCAGAACTATCGGGCAGCTGTGCTATCAGAGGAGCTCTGGGGAGTCAGTGAGGATGGGTGTCCATCTCCCACAAATCCCGGTGAAGCTCCCACCTTCGCTCGTCCACCTGGACCTCGCAACACACTGTGGCAGGAGCTTCCGGCTGTGCGAGCCAGTGGCCTCCTGGACACGCTCAGCCCCCAGGAGAGGCGCATGCAGGAGGTGGGGACCTGCCTGGGCTTGGGCCAGGGAGGAGGAGGGTGGGACTCCGGTTCTGGGCTGCCTGGGAGCTGGGCTTTCCACTACTGCCTCCCTCCTCAGAGCCTGTTTGAGGTGGTGACATCTGAGGCCTCTTACCTGCGCTCCCTGCGGCTACTGACAGACACCTTCGTGCTGAGCCAGGCTCTACGGGACACGCTAACCCCCCGGGACCACCACACCCTCTTCTCCAATGTGCAGCGAGTCCAGGGTGTCAGCGAGCGGTCAGTGGGGTCCCGTCCTCGCAGCCCACCAGAACTTGGGCTGCTGGGCACTCCCGTAGTTTTCTGCTTGTCCCAGGTCTTCCCTTCCATGCGCCCAGTTAGTGCTCAGCTCTTGGCTCAAACACCTGGGAGACCCAGCTCTCTGCTCCGCCTCCTTCAGGTTTCTAGGGACACTACTGTCCCGAGTGCGCTCTTCCCCCCACATCAGCGACCTGTGTGACGTGGTGCATGAGCACGCTGTGGGGCCCTTCTCAGTGTATGTGGATTATGTGCGGAATCAGCAATACCAGGAGGAGACCTACAGCCGCCTCATGTGAGTGTGCTGGGGGAGCCGTGTGGGAGGAAGCCGGGGAGCAGGGCTGGGGGCCTGGCTGGGCAGGCAGGGGAGCCAGGGCCTGGAGGTGGACTGTTTTCCCAGGGACACGAATGTGCGCTTCTCTGCTGAGCTGCGGCGCCTGCAGAGCCTCCCGAAGTGCGAGCGGCTGCCCCTGCCCTCCTTCCTGCTGCTGCCTTTTCAGCGCATTACGCGGCTCCGCATGCTGCTGCAGGTGCCTGTCCTGGTGGGGAGGGGGACCTCTTTGCCCCACACCAGACTCCATGTCGGGGTGGTGGGGAACCCTGCTCCAAGCCTCCTGCCAGGCTTCTCAATCCAGGACCCACCAGGCCTCCCTGGAGCTAACCACATATCTCATCAGGCAGCTTGCATGCCATGAAGGTGGCCCTGGCTGGAGACACCAGTTCTGGACTTTGCTCTGCCACCACTTGGCTGAGGGGCCTTGGGCAGGTCCCTTTCCCTCTCTTAGAGGTCTCGGGGGAATGTGGGGAGTGATCTTTGGACTGTCCCACTGTGTGCCTTCCCAGCGGGGGTGATGGCACTCCCAAAGGGGCACAAATTAGTTCTCTGGGGGTGTGAAACTCTTAGCAATGCTGATGTTGATGGTACTCCCATGGCCACATACATAGGCGCACAGCGTATTTGGGGTATTAAAATTTCATGGCTGGTGGGACACCTGGAGAAAACACGTCTAAAAGGGCTCCAGGGGATCCCTGGGTGGCGCAGCAGTTTGGCGCCTGCCTTTGGCCCAGGGCGCGATCCTGGAGACCCGGGACCGAATCCCACGTCAGGCTCCCGGTGCATGGAGCCTGCTTCTCCCTCTGCCTGTGTCTCTGCCTCTCTCTCTCTCTCTCTCTCTCTCTGTGTGACTATCATAAATAAATTAAAAAAAATTAAAAAAAAGAAATTTCTAAAAGGGCTCCATGGGACCCCTGGGTGGCTTAGCGGTTGAGTGTCTGCCTTCAGCTCACCACGAGACCCCGGGGTCCTGGGATCGAGTCTCACATCGGGCTCCCCGCAGGGATCCTGCTTCTCTCTCTGCCTGTGTCTCTGCCTTTCTGTGTGTCTCTCATGAATAAATAAATAAAATCTTTTTTTTTTTTTAAAAAGGGTTCCTTGATGAAGTGATGCTGGGGCGTGAGGGGTAGGAGGAAGGTTGAAACTCTTTCGTGGCAAAGTAGAAACTTCTCCCCAAACCAGGTGATCCGGTGTGAGGAGGCCATGTCTAGATTACCAGCATTTTTTTTTTAATTTTAAAGACTTTATTTGTTTATTACTGAGAGACACACAGAAACAGGCAGAGACACAGGCAGAGGAAGCAGGCTTCCTGCGGGGAGCCTGATGTGGAACTCGATCCCAGGACCCTGGGATCACGCCCTGAGCCAAAGGCAGATGCTCGACCACTGAGCCACCCAGGGCCCCGAACCCAAGCACTGTGAACCACTCTGCTATATTGTTTGCGCTAAGAGTTGTGGTTGATGATGATTAAAGCAGTAGCAGCCCTCTTTCTTGGTATTTGCTGTGTGCCGAGGACTATGGCGAGTACTTTGTGTCTTTTTACCTTGTTGAATCCTCACGGCAGTGCTGTTGGTATGCTAGGTGGGTATTAATTATTCCCACCTGACAGATGGGGAACACTGAGGCTCAGGGAGGTAACTTGCCACGCTTGGGGTTGTGTAGAACCAGTGAGTGGTGAGGTCCCCCTGCCTCGTTGAGGCAGCCCTGTGACCCCAAACTAAGCATTTTGTCAAGCCAGGCGGGACCTCTGAACTGAAGCCCCTCCTTGTCTCCAGAATATCCTGCGCCAGACAGAGGAAGGGTCCAGCCGCCAGGAGAATGCACAGAAAGCCCTGGGTGCTGTCAGCAAGGTGGGCAGGAGGGATGCTTGGGGACCTGGGACTGGGGGGTGGGGAGGGGACGTGACCAGGTGGACAAGTGGTTGGTAGGGGTGCAGCCAGTAAGGGTGGGTGACTCGGCTTCCCTGACTCCAGATCATTGAACGGTGCAGCGCCGAGGTGGGGCGCATGAAGCAGACAGAGGAGCTGATCCGGCTCACGCAGAGGCTGCGCTTTCACAAAGTCAAGGTTGGTCCCTGCCGCCCCCCCCTCCTCCCCTCCTGTATCTGCAACAAGCCAGAACCACCGCCTGCTCCTCCACAGGCCCTGCCCCTGGTGTCCTGGTCCAGGCGCCTGGAGTTGCAGGGGGAGCTGACCGAGTTAGGGTGCCGGAGGGGGGGTGTGCTCTTCACCTCACGTCCCCGCTTCACCCCCCTCTGCCTGCTGCTCTTCAGTGACCTGCTGCTCATCACTCAGCCCAAGAGGTGGGTCCCGGGAGGGAGGGTGCTCCGGCTGGGGTCGGGGGGAGGGGTCCAGCGGGTGCCCGTTCTCCATCTCAACTGCCTCTTTCCCGGGCAGCGGGCAGCGGCTACAGGTTCTGGACTATGCCCACCGCTCCCTGGTCCAGGCCCAGCAGGTTCCGGACCCGTCTGGACCCCCTACATTCCGCCTCTCCCTTCTCAGCAACCACCAGGGCCGCCCCACCCACCGGCTCCTACAAGCTTCATCCCTGTGAGTCGTGTCTCCTTTGGGGAAACACCCCCGCCCCAGACCCTCACTTGGCTTCTCAGAGCCCGCCCCCCTCTTCCTCAATCTCCCCAATCTGCAGCCTTGGTTATCCCAGCACTGTCTGTCCCTGGTTCAAACATGACCCTTCCCTGTGTCCCCAACCAGATCAGACATGCAGCGTTGGCTGGGAGCTTTCCCCACCCCGGGCCCCCTTCCCTGCTCCCCAGATACCATCTATGAGGACTGTGGTGAGTGTCCCCCAGAGGGGAGGTGGTGGGGAGAGGCAAGGCTTCTGGGGAAAATGAGGGAGAAGCCAAGAAGAGTCTCGATCCCACTGCATGTCACTCACCCCCAACCAGACTGTTCCCAGGAACTGTGTTCGGAGCCTTCTGCGCCGGCCAGGACTGAGGGACGAGGTCTGGAGTCCAGGGCTCCCCCCAGGCACCCGCTCAAGAGCCCCGAAGGTGAGAGATTCTTGTAGTTATTCCTTCGGTGATTTTTTTTTTCTTTAAAGATTTTATTTATGAGACACACACACAGAGAGGCAGAGACACAGGCAGAGGGAGAAGCAGGCTCCCTCCGGGGAGCCCGATGTGGGACTCAATCCCAGGGCCCTGAGATCACCACTTGCACTGAAGGCAGACGCTCAACCGCCAAGCCACTGTTGTTAGCATCTTAACATGAGTTTCAAAATAATTTCTCAAGTGTGAGCAGTATTTGCTGTCCAGGCATTTTTTGTGGTGTGTGTGTGTGTGTGTGTGTGTGTGTGTGTATGTCCAGAAATAAAATTCACACCTGTAGTGGGAGAGATAATCAAATAGAAAATACTAATATTGGGGTTCCTGGGTGGGTCAGTGGTTGAGCATCTGCCTTCTGCTCAGGGCATGACCCCAGGGTCCTGGGATCGAGTCCTGAATAGGGCTCCCCACAGGGAGCCTGCTTCTCCCTCTGCCTGTGTCTCTGCCTCTCTCTGCGTGTCTCTTATTAATAAATAAGTAAAATCATGAAAAGAAAAGAAAAGAAAAGAAGAAAATACTACTATGGTATGGAGAGATTGATATCTAGATATTGGTCTAGATCAGGAGTGAGCAACCTGTGGCGGAAGGGCTAACTCTGACCTGTGTTTGTAAATAGTTTTATCGGAACACAGCCACACCCGTCTGTTTTCATATGATCTGAGTGCTTTTGTCTTCTATGTGCTTAACTACTATGTTGAGTTAGCCTGAAAGCCTGAAAAATCTACTATCTGGCCATTTATAGAAAAAGTGTAGTGACTCCTCATCTAGATAGTATTTGAAGGTAGATCAGCAAAAAGATTTTTTGTAAAGATTTTATTTATTTATTCCTGAGAGACAGAGAGAGAGGCAGAGACACAGGCAGAGGGAGAAGCAGGCTCCCTGGAGAGAACTTGATGTGGGACTTGATCCCAGGACCCTGAGCCAAAGGCAGACATTCAACCACTGAGCCACCCAGGTGCCCCAGCAAAAAGATTTTTGATGGGGTTCAGTATGGTATTTTGTTAGAGGCATTGGAAATCTTGGAATTATTGTTAAATATCAATTGCAGAAACCACCCATGATTGTTAACAGTCCAATACTCTACCAATAGAAATAGCAAAATAAATAAGGCCAGTGTTTTGAAATTCTTCATCATGAGTCCTGATCATGGGTTCTGGTCTCCATAGCCTTATAGCTTGTCTCGCCTTTCCTTCCCAGCCATGACCCATCTCTGACTTCTGCACTCGAAACAAGTTTCCTTTTCATCCCGTTCTGTCACGTTATTGATATCATTGACTAGCAAATGAACATTCAGTACATGCTTTCTTCACAGAGCCCTGGGTGACAGCATACAGCCTGTAGGTTCTAGAATAGCTGAGGTATGACGATGGGCCTGAAAATGATGAGGCACATGGTGTCTGGGGAGAAAGTGTCTTGGAACAGAGACAGGAGTCAGTGCAAAGGCCCTGCTGGCCGGTGTGTTTGAGGAACAGTAAGGAGGCCATTGTGGCAGAGGGAGTGAAAAAGAGGGGACAGGGCAGGTGAGGTCACAGAGGTACCGGGGACCAGACCATGCAGGTCCTCGTCGGGTCTGTAAGAACTCCGGCTCTCCCTCTGAGTGAGCTGAGTGCCTGCTGCAGGGCTGGACAGAAGGGACCCCCGCATCCTCTGTTGCTGCAGTGACCTCTACTTCTCATGTCACATCTTCTGATGCTCCAGGCTTCTCCAGTGATCCCCACACTCACTGTGACCCTTGGGCATTAGACCCCATCAGAACCCCTTCCTTTCCTTCCTCTCCCTTGCCTTGGCTCCACTTGGGCCCCTTATCTCTCCTTCCCAGGCTGGCTGAAGGGGTTTCCTGGGGCCTTCCCTGCCCAGTTGGTGTGTGAAGTCACAGGAGAACACGAAAGGAGGAAGCACCTGCGCCAGCACCAGAGGCTCCTTGAGGCTGTTGGACCCTCTTCAGGCTCTCCCAGTGCCCCCCCACCCTAATGCAGGCCGGGCGGCGGCGGCAGTGGCGGTCACAGATTGGGACAGCCGGCACCCGGTGCACGTGGAGAGGACCAAGCTTGTCCATCTTACCTGATTAGCTGTCAGTGGAAAAGCTACTTCTCTTGGCCACCAAAAGGGATCGAGCTTCAGGAGGAGGAGCCAATGAAAACAAGGCTGCCGGGCCCACCGGTGATGGAGACTGAGGATGGCTCGAGTGGGTGGCCCACGGAGACAGAGCAGCCAATGGTGCTGAGCTGGCCGAGCCACTGGCCCAGGAGTATCTCTGCTCCACTCACAGCCGTGAAGACCAAGCTGGGTCAATAAAGTTTTACAAACGGAGACAAAGTCTGAGGATAAACTAGCCAACGGCAACCAGCAGGGTGGTGCTCTGGGCCCAAGAGGCGGGTGGTGACCCTGCTTGGTTCTGTAGCATTACTGTCCCACCCTTCGGGTATGGGGAGCACTGGGTTCCATTCCTGGGGTGACCCCTCTGCCCTCTCAAGCCACTTCCTTTCTACTAGAAGGATCCAGAGCGTGTGTCTGAGAGTCAGTGTGTGTGTGCGTGTGCACAGGTCTCTATGTATCAGGGCAGGTGGTCCTGCTGGACGTGATGTGTGTGTGTGGTCTCGCCCCCTCCCAGATGACTGAGTGCTCCATTTCTTTCTTCACCCCCTGCTTTTCTTATTATTTTCTCCAAGGAGACAGGAGGTCTGAGCTCAAGAGGGATGTGCTGGGTGTGGCTAGAGTCGGGGATGAGCAGCCTGAGTTCTGGGCCAGGGACCCACAGCAGCTGGAGGGCGAAGCTGCGGACCGGCCACGCAGTCCGGTGGAGGAGCCCGAGGACCTGAAGACGGCCAGTAGCTGTGGCCTGAAGCCCCCTGAAGCTTCCTCACCCCAGACTCGGCCTCCAACCTGCCTGAACTGGCACCAGTTATCCAGCCTCAGCTCTGGGCTTTGGACTGGCTTTGGGCCCCAGGTTTGGGTGAAGAAACAGGAGCTATGGCTCGCGGGCTGGCCAGTGAAGGCTCTCCTGCCTCCGTCCTGGACGTCTCACCAGCAATGCTGGGCCGAGCAGTGGAGGGAGCACAGAGAGCCAGTGTGGTGCCCCCCCACCCCCCAGCATCTCCTTCCAGGGGAGAAACTGTCCTGATGCCAGAAGGAGGGGAGGGATTGAGCCAGCGCGGAGCCGACAGCTGCTGGCGAGGGAGGACCTTGGCCTCGCACCAGGCCTTCCCTGAACTGGGCCGTCCCGCTGTCCCTTCAGCTAATATATGTGGCAGCCAGCCCAGGACAGCAACTGCACGCCAGCCATAGGAGATGCAAAGACTCTGGGAAGCCAGGGAGGGAGAAAGTGACTGGCATTTGGCCATCCGGGACTTTGCACAGTGCCTGGCATACCAGAAACTCTCAATAAATGTTGGCGGCCCTGTAGTGAGCAGAGTGTGTGCTTAAAGGAATGGTGGTTTCCAAATGTGGCTTCGGAAGCGGATGGGGCTGCTCGGAAAGAGATTCTCTGAGACCGAGGGTCAGTTTGCTGGGGCCTGGGGCTGGGGGCCCGGGAGCATCTCTGTGTGATGCAATCCAATCCTACACCTGTTTCTGGAGTGCCTTCTCTATACCAGGCGCTGTTCTAGGACATGGGGATACAGAGATGAAAAGGACCAGGGTCCTGCCCTCAAGGAGCCCGCATTCCGGGAAGGACAAGAAGGAAGCAGCCCTGGGAAGATCTGGGCAAAGAGCCTTCGAGAGGTGGCAACAGGGAGACTGAAGTCCAGGAAGAGGCGACAGTGGT
Source organism: Nyctereutes procyonoides (assembly GCF_905146905.1). NCBI lineage: Eukaryota > Metazoa > Chordata > Mammalia > Carnivora > Canidae > Nyctereutes > Nyctereutes procyonoides. The sequence continues at coordinate 56,485,766 of NW_026575140.1, read as the reverse complement.
CATAGAAGGGAGCTGGTGCACACGCTCCTTCACGTTTCCCGGCATGAAGCACCGCCGGAGCTGGGAAAGGGTGGAGGTGGGGAGTGAGGACCATGGTGCAGGATGGAGAGTGTGGATGGGACAAGAAATGAGGCTGGATTGTGGGGAGGTGACAGAGGTGGCACCTGAGGCAATGAGGTGCAGGTGGGGACAGTGAGAAAGCTGGGCCCCTGGGGGGAAGTCTCTCTGCCAGTCAGTAAGCCCTTCCTCTACCCACAGCCGGCTCCTATGTGAGGCCTGCACTTCTGGGGAGTCTATCCTGAAGATAGGAAAGGGCGCTGATGGGTCCTTGCACTGGCCCTTCGACGGCATCTGGTCAACATCGTGGTGGCAGAGGGTCATGGCCACAAGGAACAGGTGGATGAGAGGAGCTGTGCCCCCTTCTCTGCAGAGCCGGCTGGCTAGCTCTCCCCTCCTCTCCTAGCCCCACTGAGCCCTCCTGCCCACCGCTCCCTGCGATCTTGTCCAGCCTGGCATCTCTGTCCCCCTCCCTCCCTCCTTCCTCGCAGGGCTCGCCTTCTCTCTTCAGCAACAGGGGTACTGATGGCGATGGCTCCTGCTCTCAGGCTTGGCCAGCTCTCCAGGCAGGCATGCCATCCGGTGCCGGAGGACATGTGCTCCCACCGCTCCTCACCTGCCTGGCTCCCCAGTATGCACAGACCAAACTGCGGACTCCCCGCCCAGCGGCCCCAGAGCGCTCCTGGCCAGGCCTAGGAGGCCGTGGCTAGTGGCTAGCCCCTCCTCCAGTCTCCGCGACAGGCACTCCCCCCACCTCTCTGCGCTGGGAGGGCTCCCCTCCCCGGGTCCCTGGCACGGTTCCTGGTTCCTGGGGCTCGCCTCCTGCTCAAGGTAGGGAGGGCCGCAGGGTGGCCCTGACGGGGATCCCTCAGGGGTTGAGGCTCCGGCTGCGGGTGCATCCGCAGGGCACCTGCTCCCTGGGCATCCCGGGGGTTCCCCTGCCCCGCCCCGCTCGTGCCCCTGCCCCCCCCCCCCCCCCCCCCCCCCCCCCCCCCCCCCCCGTCTCCATCTCCCACTGTGTTCTGGGCCCCAGCAGAAGCTTCACATGTCAGCTTCGCCTTCATCACCATCGAGGTCTGGGGCATGGCTCTTGGCTTCACTCTTCTGTCTGTGAAGCACTAACCTAAATCTCGGGGGAATTATGCCACCCACCCTCCGGAGAACACAGATGTCACTTTTTTTTTTTTTTTTTGCTATTTGTAAAATATAATCTCCCCTCTCTTTTTAAAAGAGATATATATAGGGGATCCCTGGGTGGCTCAACGGTTTAGCACGTGCCTTTGGCCCAGGGCATGATCCTGGAGTCCCGAGATCGAGTCCCACATCAGGCTCCCCGCATGGAGCCTGCTTCTCCCTCCTCCTGTGTCTCTGCTTCTCTCTCTCTCTGTCTATCATAAATAAATAAATCTTTAAAAAAATAAAAGATATATATATATTTCATTTTTATTTATTTTTATTTAAATTCCATTATAGTTAACCTACATGTTCAATTAGTTTTAGGGGTACAATATAGTCATTCAATAATTCTATGCATTACTAGGGTATATATATATATATATATATATATATATATATATATATATATATTTAAAATATTTTATTTATCTATTCACGAGAGACACAGAGAGGCAGAGACACAGGCAGTGGAAGAAGCAGGCTCCCTGTGGGGAGCCGGATGTCGGACTTGATCCTGGGACCCTGAGATCACCACCTAAGCCCAAGGCAGACACTTGACTACTGAGCCACCTAGGTGCCCCAGGGCATATTTTTAAGGTACAATTTACATACAGAGACATTCGCCCTTTCTAGTGTAAAGTCCTGAGATTTTTGACAAACGTATATAGATAGTCATGTAACCACCACCATGATGGAGAACCAAAAGCCTTCCATCACCCCCTAAACCCCCCTTGTGCTCCCGTGTGGTGAACCTCTTCCTCAATTCCAGCTTCTGGCAACCCGGATCTGTTTTCTGTCCTCTGTAGCTTTGCCTTTTCTATGATATCATATAAATGGAATCATACAGTAGGTAGCCTTTCAAGTCTGGCTATTTTTTTTTTTTTTATTTATGATAGTCACAGAGAGAGAGAGAGAGAGAGAGAGGCGGAGACACAGGCAGAGAGAGAAGCAGGCTCCATGCACCGGGAGCCCGACGTGGGATTCGATCCCGGGTCTCCAGGATCGCGCCCCGGGCCAAAGGCAGGCGCCAAACCGCTGCGCCACCCAGGGATCCCTAAGTCTGGCTATTTTGCTAAATGTATTTGAGATGCATCCATGTACTTCATTACTCTTTATCGCTGAGTAATATTTCGCTGTCCGGATATATCAGAGTTTGTCTGTTCCCTAATGGAGGGGCATCTGGGTTGTTTTTAGTTTTAAGTGATTACAAATAAAGGCATTATGAATATTCTTTTTAAAAACATTTTTAAAATATTTTATTTATTTGAGAGAGAGAGAGCACAAGCAGGGGGAGCAGCAGAGAGAGAGGGAGAAGCAGACTCCTTGCTGAGCAGGGAGCCTGACTAGGGGGTCAATCCCAGGACCCCAGGGTCATGACCTGGAACTGCAGGCAGATGCTTAATTCACCAAGCCACCCAGGTGCCCCCATTACAACTATTCTTTTTTGTTGTTGTTGTTTTTAAAAGATTTTTATTTATTCAGAGAGACAGAGAGAGAGAGAGAGAGAGACAGGCAGAGGGAGAAGCAGGCTCCATGCAGGGAGCCCAACGTGGGACTCAATCCCAGGTCTCCAGGATCACGTCCTGGGCCGAAGGCGGCGCTAAACCGCTGAGCCACGTGGGCTGCCCTACAACTATTCTTATACAGGTTTTTGTACAAACACAACTATCATTTCACTTGGGTACACACTTAGGAGTGGCACTGCTGAGTCACATGGTAAGTGTATGTTTAAGTTTACTAAAAACTGGGGGGGCACCTGGCTGGCTTAGTCAGGAAAGCGTGCAACTCTTGGTCTTGGGATTGTGAGTTCAAGCCCCACACTGGGTACAGAGATTGCCTAAAAATTTTAAAAAGTCTTAAAAAAAGAAAAACAACACCAAAGAGCATCTGGGGGGCTCAGTCAGTTAAGTGTCTGCCTTGGGATCAGGTCATGATCTCAGGTCCTGGGATTGAGCCCTGCATTGGGATCCTTGCTCAGCAGATTTTCTAACAACTAATGATTCTGAGTATCTTTTCAAACGTTTATTGGCCATTTGTATATCTTCTTTGGTGTTCGAAACTCTCGGCTTTTGAAAAAAAAACGGGTGGTTTATTTTCTCATTTTTGCATTTTGAGAGTTCTTTATATATTCTAGCTATATGTCCTTTATCAGATATGTGATTTGAAAATATTTTCTCCCATTCAGTGGATTGTCTTTTTCATTCTGGTAACTGTGTTTTTTTCAGAGGGCAGAAATTCTTAATTTTGCAGTCACTTCTTGCTTTGTTGTAAGCAGTGATGTTTTTCTTTCTATTTCTGTTCAGCTGGTTTATATAAGGCAATGGAGTTTCTCACAGAGGCAGAACCAAGCAAGTGGGACACACTGACAAGCAGGTGTGCCCATTGTTTTCACATGTGTCCAAAGTCTGGAAGTCAAGGGACATCTTGGGGAAGGTGGCCTGGCAACCCAGATTTTCTCAGTGTGTGATCATCAGACCAGCAGCATGGACACCACCTAGAAGCTTGTTAGAAGTGTGGCACCTGCGTTGTAACGGGATGCCCGAGTCCTTAACACACACTAGAATTTGAGGAAAAACCAACAATGGCTTTCACAGACATAAAAGGGAAGCCACCTTGCAGCTCATGGACATTGGCTGTTGACATATTCTAGCAACACCAGGGGCCCAGAAGCTCACCGCAAAGGAGATTCGCACTGGTGTGTGCAGCAGGGAGAGCCAGCCTGGGGTAGGACTGTGTCTGGGGGTTGTAGAGGCAGCAGAGCAAGTCCCTGTGGACCGACGAGGAGCAACAAATAAGCCTGTGTGAGTCTGTGTCCACAGTCTCCAGGTCAGCGCTGCCCGTGGTCCCCGAGAGGTTATTGTCCCATCCAGGATGTCCAGGCACGCATGCTGTCAGGTCGGACGGTGGGCACTTTCCTTTTCAGAAATCTCCCAGCGTGGCACTCCATTCCGCTTCCGCTCTGTACCTGTGCCAGTAAGTTATCATTACATCTATCTATCTATCTATCTATCTACCTATCTATCTATCATCTCTACACCTAGGGCATCTGGGTGGCTTAGTCAGTTAAACATCTGCCTGCGGCTCAGGTTATGATATCGAGGTACTGGGATGGGGCCCTGCATCGGCTCCCTGCTCAGCAAGGAGCCTGCTTCTCCCTCTGCCTCTACCCCTCTCTCTGTCTCTCATGAATAAATAAATAAAAATCTTAAAAAAAAGTAACCTCTACAGGTTCAAGCCCAACGTGGGGCTTGAACTCACAACCTCAATTTCAAGAGTCACAAGCTCCACCTTCTGAGTCCCAAATTATCATTATATTTTGACCGCTCGGCTTCCTTTCTTTTGTAGAACTGTCCCTCTCCAAGTCCATGTGGCTCTGGTGGGCTGTCGGCCAGGGTGTCCACCTTCCCACCTCAGAGGTGGACACGTAACCCCGTTGAGGCCAGGCAGACTGTGGGATTTGGAATCCCGACCAGGAATAGACAAGGATGGAGGGGGCTAGGGGTGTACTGTGGGCAGAGGGCCAGCTCCTGTAATGATTCACCTGTGCGCCCCACTCCTGCTTAGTTCTAGCCTGGACCCTCGACTTTCTGTCCGAGTCTGTGTTCTCTCACTTTTGCCCCAAGACATTCTTTTTGCCTGACTTAGTCTGGGTCCCTGCTTGTGACCAGACAACTCCCACTGATACACAATCACGTCGCTGTGTGTACAGGCCTGCTGCCGGCCTGTGAGGCCCCTCTGTGCCTCCACCCTTGTGGTTGACACGCAGCCCCTCTGAATAGATGTTGGAGTGGTTGTCTTGGGGGAGTTGCATCTTTACGAGATACCCAACAAAGTGCCTCTTCCTCCAGGTCAGGGGGCCCCCTTGGAGGGATGTCAGTTATTGAGCAGACTGGACCTCAGTTCTCCCTCCCCACCGCCATCCAAGCTCTGTGTGTGTGCTTGTGCGGTGCACATCCTGCACAGCCTTCTGTGGAGACCCTGTTATCAGGTCCCCCACCCTTCCCTTCCGCTAAATTCTCGTCCTTCCACCTGCCAGTTTACCTCTTTTAAGCGTTTACTTGGATGGCATCAAGGCTGATAACAGCCATGTTTACTTTTGTGGCCATAGTTAAGTCTTCCGTGCTTTGTCTATCTGTTGATTCTAAAAGTCGAAACTCAATTAACAGTGTTTACCTTAGATATTGTGACCACATAAATAGCTTTCATTGCAGACCTAATAATCACTAAGATTGCATTTCCTTTCTTAGACTACTTTTCATTACCTTTTGGAAAACAATACCTGATACATTCACAGGATCACATGAATTATATGTTAGTTATAAGTGATTATTATATAATGAATACCTGTGCATCAATCACCTGACTCAGGAACTGATAACCTATTATCAATAACATGTAGGTACCAGTGCCATTCTCCCTTCCTCCCTGTCACATTCCCTTGCATCTTCTGGGAAATAACCACTGTTCTATATTTTGCATTTATTAGTCCACTGATTTTTGCTTTTTATTCATATTTTGAGAGGCTTATTATTTGGGGATACCTGGGTGGCTCAGTGGTACAATTGCTAGTAATGTAGACTCAAAATTATAAGATTCAAAACTTCAATCCAGCTTCATTTAAAATCAAAAGAAAAGGATGCCTGAGCATCTGTCTTTGGCTCAGGGCATGATCCTGGGGTCCTGGGATCAAGTCCTACATTGGGCTCCCCGCAGGGAGCCTGCTTCTCTCTCTGCCTCTCTCTCTCTGTGTCTCTCATGAATAAATAAATAAAATAGAAAAAAAATATTTAGAGAGGGGTGGGGAGGAGCAGAGGGAAAGTGAGAGAGAGAGAATCTTAAGCAGGTTCCACCCCCGGCACCAAGCCCCAGGCATGGCTTGATCTCACCACCCTGAGATCACCACCTGAGCTGAAATTAAGAGTCGGGTGCTTAACCGACTGAGCCACCCAGACACCCCTGATATTCATTTTTATTGTTTTTAAAATATTTATTTATTTATTTATTTATTTATTTATTTATTTATTTATTTATTTATTTCTAAGTGATCTCTATGTCCAGTGCTCGAACTCACGACCTCAGAATCAAGAGTTGCATGCTGCTCCCACCGAGCCAGCTGGGTGTCCTTCTGCTGATTTTTTTAAAACCTCACCTGCAATCATAGCAGTATGTGTGCCTAAACAATGTTTTGCTTAGTTGTGTTTGTTGACCAGCTCTATACAAACTATATCATATTTACAGTGTAGTCTTTTAGGAGTTAATGTCTTTCAGGAAACATTGTATTTCCAAGGTTCTCCCATGCTGTTAGAACTGCTTGTTAGGGTCGCCTGGGGGCTCAGCCTCTTAAGCGCTGCCTTCAGGTCTGGTCCTGATCCAGGGGAGCCTGCCTCTCCCTCTCCCTCACCCCCACCCCGTGCTCTCTCTCTCTTTAATAAATAAATAAAATCTTTTAAAAAATCATAATGTAATAATAACCACTATCACTTTCTGGGAATTTAATATGAAGACATGAGTGTCTTTTATTATATCATTTGATATTCATCTTTTAAAAGATTTATTTATTTGACAGAGTGAGTATAAGAGGGTGGGGTGGGGAGGCAGAGTGAGAAGCAGGCCCCTGCTGAGTAGGGAGCCTGATGCGGGGCTCGATCCCAGGACCCCAGGGTGATGACCTGAGCCGAAGGTGGCCGTTCAACCACTGAGGCACCCAGGCGCCCCTTGATTTATTTATTTATTTATTCATGATAGACATAGAAAGAGAGAGAGAGAGAGGCAGAGACACAGGAGGAGGGAGAAGCAGGGTCCATGCCAGGAGCCCAACGCGGGAGGACTCCATCCCGGGACTCCAGGATTGCGCCCTGGGCCAAAGGCCAGAGCTAAACCACTGAGCCACCCAGGGATCCCTCATGCCTCTTCATTTAATATTCAAACCAAGTATCACTGTCCCTGTGTTACATCTCAGTAAACTGAGGGATGCAGAAGCTATAGGCTATAGGCAGGTTCACAGGCCCATAGCCTTCTCTGTGCCAACTGGAGCCCCAAACCTGTGTTCTTCACCCCATGTATCACTGCCTCCACAGAGTAAACCAACTTGGTGGGATTCAAACTCACATCCAAATCTGAAAGGCTTTTTCCCTGGGGAGAGCTTCTGGGGTCTGAGGTCTAGAAGCCACTACCATCAGGCTGCCCCCAGGGGTCTCTGAATCATTTACCTGTAACTTAAAAGGGAGGTTAGAAAAAAATTTCAGATTGTGGGGTGCCTGGCTGGCTCTTAGGACTGGGGCTGCCACGGTGGGCCCCTCCCCCACTTGACACTTCCCCCTTCCTGCCTCCCCCTCCCCTGGGGTCGGGAATATTCCATGGCAGTTACGGCCCCTGTCCTACTGAGTGGGTCTTTCCCAGATGCCAGGCCCTGCGATGCAAAGTGCTCTGCTAGAGAAAAATATTTAAAAGATGAGGGACCACTGTGCCCAGCGGGGGAGGGGGGAGATGGGGTGGAGGTGACGAGGGGAGACGGTGGGTGTTCAGGATGTGGGCCGAGGACTTTAGGGGCGAGCTCCCTGGGGTGGGGGGCGAAGAAAGGATGAGCCACAGAGACCTGGAAAAGAAGCGGGAGGCTGGGAAGCAGGACAAGGGGGAGTGGAGTCTGGAGCAGGAGGTGAAGGTGCAGAACCGGCTGTCGGGCCCGGACCGCAACGGGCAGGCTTGCGGGGAGCACTACTCCGAGCCGCGGAGGATCTCTGTGCTGCCCACGTGGTGGAGGATCACGCACAGCTCCCGCTGGATAGCGCAGGTGGGCGCCTCGGAGCTCAGCCTCCTGGCCTTCGCCCTGCTGCTGGTCATGGTCTTCTCCAAGAGGTGGCTGCACCCCTCCCGGAGCCGCTTCTACCAGCGCTGGCCGCGCAACGTCAGCACCGGCATCTACACATCGGCCCACGTCATGTCCATGGGGCTCCTGCAGATCTGCAGGCTGAAGAGCTGTTTCCCCTCGGAGAACGGGAAAGGTGGGCCCCTCTGCGCCCCTCACCCCACTCCAGGGCCCGGCTGTCAGGGGGAATTTCCATCCTCTAGGCTTGCGGGGCGCCAGAGCTTGGGGAGGAGTCTGCAGGCTGCTCTACCCTCCCTGGCCCTGGCCCTGGTGCCAGCCTGCTTTCCCCCTCTGCCGCAGTCTCTGCTGCTCTGGGCCAGCTCTGGGTTTCCTTGTCTTTCCTTCCCAGCATCCTGTGGCCTTTCACTGCCGGTTTTAGTCCCAGCTCCCAGCCTGCTTTCTCAGCTCTTGTGCCAAAGCAGAGCTTTGGATCTCTGTTCCAGGTCTTCATGCTCTTAACATTAAAAAAAGAAGAAGAAGAAAGAAAGAGGAAAGAAAAAAAGACTCTTGTTTGGAGACAAACATCTATCATATTATTATTATTTTTTAAGATTTTATTTATTTATTCATGAGAGACATACACACACACAGAGGCAGAGACACAGGCAGAGGGAGAAGCAGGGTCCCTGCCGGGAGCCCAATGTGGGACTCGATCCCAGGACCCCAGGGTCATGCCCTGAGCTGAAGGCAGGTGCTCAATCACTGAGCCACCCAGGTGTCCCTATCATATTTTTTTTAAAAAGATTTATTTATTTATTAGAGAGAGAGAGAGAGAGAATCTCAAACAGGCTCCATGCTGAGTGCAGAGCCTGACTTGGGGCTTAATCTCACCACCCTGAGATCATGACCTGATCCCAAACCAAGAGTTGGATGCTTACACAACTGTGCCTCCCAGACGCACCCCCATATCCTTTTTATTTATTTTTTATATTTTATTTATTCATGAGAGACACAAGGAGAGAGAGGCAGAGACACAGGCAGAGGGAGAAGCAGGCTCCATGCAGGGAGCCGGATGCGGGACTCAGTCCCGGGACACCAGGATCATGCTGAAGGCAGATGCTCAACTGGGCTGAAGGCAGATGCTCAACTGCTGAAGGCAGATGCTCAACTGCTGAGCCACCCAGGCATCCCCCCCATATCCTTTTCAAATGAACACACAATGATCCAACGTATGGGTATAGTATATTTAACAAATCTCTCCTTGGACATATAAGTATCTGTGTAAAGAAGATCCCTGAACACAGATTTTAGTGCCACTTTTGGATTATTTCCTTACCATAAAACCCAAGAAGCATTGTTGAGTCAAGTGGCCTTAACCATTTACATTATTTCTGATATTTTGTGCCAGATGACTTATCAGAAACACTGCCCTGTGGTAGTGTGTGAGAGCACCTCTTCTCTCTAAATCTTTTCCTAGGGATCCCTGGGTGGTGTAGTGGTTTGGCGCCTGCCTTTGGCCCAGGGCGCGATCCTAGAGACCCGGGATCGAATCCCACGTCGGGCTCCCAGTGCACGGAGCCTGCTTTTCCCTCTGCCTATGTCTCTGCCTCTCTCTCTCTCTCTGTGTGACTATCATAAATAAATAAAAAAATTAAAAAAATCTTTTCCTATACCAGGTATCGTCAATTTTGTCTCCATCTTTGCTTATTTGATAGATTACCAAGTCACATTTACTTTGCGATTCTTTGTATGGAGCTTCATGGGTATATCGGACTTTTGTATTTCTTCTTTTGAGAATTATAGTTCAAGTCCTCTGTCCGTTTTCCATTTTTATATGGTTGGGATTATCAAACAATCTCCATATCAAGAATCCTGGCCTAAATAATGAGTGAAAGTGATATTCCATTGTTATCTCACATGCACATTTCTGGGACGCCTGGGTGGCTCAGTCGGTTAAGCGTCTGACTCTTGATTTCAGCTCAGCTCCCGATCTCAGGGTCTCGAGATTGAGCCCCATGTTGGGCTCTGCGCTCAGGAGTCTGCTAGAATCTCTCTCTCCCTCTGCCCCTCCCTCTGCAAGCTCTCTCAAAGAAATAGATAAATCTTTAAGAAAAATGTGCATTTCTTCAGTTAACTTTTTCTCATGTTCACGAGATGACTTTTTTTCCTCTGTGAATTCTAAGTTCGTTCTATTTTCTTGTTTTCTACAGATAGTTTTATGCTGTGGACGAATCACCCAGTCTTTGGGGTGGCCATTATAACCTTCTGCCTGGCGCTGGGGCTGGGCTTTGTCTTCACCATCTGGCTGCACCTGCCGTACCTACCTGGTCTTCAGAGACTGCCTTTCTTTAGCTGGATTGGGACAATCATGAGCTTCTTTGAAGGTATCCCCTGGCTCTGGAAATGGTCCTTAGTTTCTCCCAAACCACATCTTCCTGGGCACTTCTCCCTCTTCCTTTCTTTAGGGGTGCAGAAGGGGTTTGAGGGGTGATGGCTGAACAGAACTGGTAGTCATGGAGAACTGAGTTCCATCATTTTCCAGTCCTTGGAGAGGTGGGGTTGGAGGGGTTGATGGTGGTTTGTGGCTGCGGCCCAACAAGTGAGGGAGAATCCCTGTGGGATCCTTAGGTAAGGATAAGATCTCTCTGGTTCTTGTCTCCTAGTTATCCTTATTTTCTTCACCCTCCTGTTGTTCCCTATTAACCTCTGGATCTTTGAGTTGAAGAAGAATTTATCAATCCCCATCGGCTGGAGCTATTTCATAGGCTGGCTGGTGTTTTTCCTCTATGTCACCTGTGGTGAGTGGCCCGAGGGCCCTGGGAAGCAGGGACTCGGGTGATTAATGGCAGAGGAAGTGCGCAGGGACGGGGCTGGCAATGCCCAGGGACAGGGTCTTGGGGATTTATCTTCCCTTTGGCTTCACCTCACTGGCCACTTTCCTCCTGTTCTTCAAATTTCCTCTTCCCTATCCCTTTGTGCTTTTCCAGCGGCCCTTTGCTACTTCAACCATAAACATTTCTGGAGTGTGATTATGAACCATCCCTGTGGCACCGTGTTTTGCAGCAACAGCTCCAGCCCCAAACAAAACCTTCTGAAGAAGCTGATGGTCTCAAACACCTCGATCAAGCAGGGGGAAATCCTGAATCCTGAGCAAAAGAATGGATCTCTGTAGCCTTGTTGGAAATCCTGGCACCATGTTGTGCCCATTCACCTGAATCCCTGTCCTCATCCTTTCTCACAGCCTTGGGGGGATTGGCTTTCATCACTGCAAGGAACTAGAGAGGGAGGACATTAGGTCATCTTTGTGCTTCTCCTCCTTGTTCTGGCCTCCTTACAGCATGTGTGATGTGGAATAAATTGTCTCTTGTTTATCACGTCTGGCTGTTGTTGAGACAACAACTCAAAGAAGGAGAGGAAGGGAGAAAAAACAAGTTTGTTTCCCAATTGTTACTGCCTAGGAGCCTTTTGGCGCCCCTTGGTTCTTAGACTTGCCCAATTTCTACCATAGCACACTTGTAAACAGATGTGTCAACAGCTAAGCCTCTTTTAACTTTGCTCCCTCTATCTCAACATTTGTTAATAGGGGGACTGATCAGGAGAGAGATATCACTTATTATTTTTTAAATAATGATTTTATGTATTCCTGAGAGACACAGAGAGGCAGAGACACAGGCAGATGCAGAAGCAGGATTCACGCTAGGAGCCTGATGTGGGACTCGATCCTAGGACCCTGGGATCATGCCCTGAGCTGAAGGCAGACAATCAACCACTGGGCCACCCATGTGTCCCGAGAGATGACTTATGAACTAGTTGGTTTATTCATAGTGAACAACTCAAGAGCAAACCGGCTCCGAGGTAAGAGGCAGGTACCTGGGGTATGGCTGTACTGTATGCGTTGGGCAGCAATCCCACCTTCTGTGTCCTGATCGGGTGACTGAGAAGTCCCAGAGCTCTGTGCCTGGGTGCCACCTCCACCATACCCATCTCCATCACCCCTTCACCATCACTACCACCTCCATTACTACCACCTCTGCTCTGGCTACAGCTCTCTACCCAAGCCTCCCAAGTTCTCCATCCTGTAACAGCAGTAATAAAACATGACAAGAAGGAAAATATTAAGAGTTAAGACCTAAGCTCAAGAGACAAATTGCACCTTTGGGTTATAAACTCAGTTTCATGAACACAGGCAGCGCCTGTCTCAGGCAGCGCTGGCAGTGACTGTTGGGATTCAGACATCCTGTACAGAAAGGCTGGCCTCCCAAGACAGCAGCTATAACTGATCTTTGTCAGATGGAGCCATCATGCCAGCCAGTTGGAGGAGGGAAGGGACAAATTATGAGTGGATTGGATATGTATTATTAGGTTGAACCATATGATACTGCTGTTCTAGGAGCTAAATGCTGGTGATTTAATATGGTTCAACCTAGTATGTATGGCTGATTTCTATTTGGTTCTGAGGCTCTTTTTAAGATTATTTTTACTACACCTGACCTGCAGTAGTGGAATTCCTTTTTTTTTAAGATTTTATTTATTCATGACACACACACACACACACACACACACACACACACACACACACAGGCAGAGGGTAGCAGGCTCCATGCAGGGAGCCTGACATGGGACTCGATCCCGGGTCTCCAGGGTCACGCCCTGGGCCAAAGGCGGTGCTAAACCGCTGAGCCACCAGGGCTGCCCAGTAGTGGAATTCCTAACTTAGTTCCAAGCAAACGGTCTGAGCAAAGAATCAAATATATGGGCTTGAAATTTGGGCAGAATAGGCATTCCACAAATCCCCATTCATGATCCACCGTATACTCCTTACCCCTGGTAGCAAGGATTTATGGAAGGACTTATTGAATTAATCATCCTGGGGGAAGGGACATCAAACAAAGTGATGTCATGACCTCTGCTATATATACATAATTGGAGAAGGGATTTTGTAATTTGGAAGAAGCCATAAACTCAAATGCCTACAGAGACTAGGCAGGTAGCATAAATAGATAAACAGGGCTATGCTTCCAATCTGTATATAATTTCCCTCCTCTGATAAAGACATGGTATATTATCTATTGCTGGATAACAAATTACCCTGAACTTAATGGCCTAAAATAATAAATATTAGATTATCTGACATAGTTTCTGGGATCAGGAATCTGGGAACAGCTTAGCTGAATGGTTCTTGCTCAGGGTCTCACATGAGGTTATAGTCAAAATGGCAGATGGGGCTGCAGACATCCGAAGGCTTGACTGGGGCTGGAGGAGCTACTTCCATTGTGGTTCACTCATATGATTGTTGGCAGTTCCTTGCCACAAGGGTCTCTTCATGGGCTACTAGGTTGTTGACAGCTAATATCCCCCAAAGTGGTGATCTAAGTGAGAGCAAGGGAGGAGGAAGGAAGAAGAGGAAGCGCCAGTGCCCTTTATGACCAAGTCTTGGAAGAAATATAGTTACTTTCACCATGTTCTGTTTGTTGGAAGCTGGTAATTACATCCACTCTGCACTCAAGAGGAGGGGAATTAAGTTTCACCTCTCCAGGGGAAGAATACCAAGAATCTGTGGATATATTTTAAAACTACCACATTCTGCCTTCTGGTCACAAATTATTTACATTCCTCCTACATGTAAGACACATTCACCTCTCTCAAGCTTCTGAAAATCTTCATCCCAGTAGAGTGTCAACCAGCAAAAAGTTCAGAATTTGGGGTGCCTGGGTGGCTCAGTGGTTGAGTGTCTGTCTTTGGCTCAGGTCATGATCCCAGGGTCCTGGGATCGAGTCCAAGACCCCTGGGATTGTAGTCCTGGAGGCCTGGGATTGAGTCCTGGGATGGTTCTCCCTCTGCCTCTCTCTGTGTCCCTTATGAATAAATAAATAAAATATTTTAAAAAGTTCAGAATTCTATTGTGTTGTAAATGAGGAACTAAGTCCTTCTCATAGGGTCTTTAAGGATTATTCCAACAAAGCTGTGGAAGTTGCACTCACAGAGGTATATAAAAGTGGAGGACTCATTATATCCACAGGTCCTAGAACAGGGAGGCATGATGTTCCACATGCAGACCACATAGGAGGAGTGCCCAGAGATCAGACTCAACCACACAGATGCGGAGCTGAGAGAGCGAGGACCCATGGCCAAGTGCCTTTATTGGGATCAGAGTGGAGCACACAAGCAAATGTATGAGGGAATTTCACTAGTGCATTTGAATGTTACTAGGTTGTAGCCAAGGGAGGGCAAGAAGGAGAACTTGTGGCAGGAACCAGCCTCATCACACTGGTGCACCTGCCTATCTGGTGAGGTGTTAACAGCCTAATTGTGGAGATGTTGAGGCATCAGGCAAATATGAGGTTTTAAGAATTTATGATATACTTGCCATCTTCTATGGGCTCAATTGTGTCTCTTCCCAAATTTGGATGTTGAAGCCCTAAACCCAGTACCTCAAAACATAACTATTTGGAGATGGGATCTTTAAGGATGGGATTAAGATGGGTGACTGGCCTTCATTTAACCTGAGTGGTGTCCTTATGAGAAAAAGAGATTAGGAACATAAAAGGACACCAGGTATATGCATGCACACAGGAAGGATCAAGAGCACTACTAAGAAGGTGCTCATCTGCAAGCCAGGTCAGAGAGGTTTCAAAAGAAACCCAGCCTATTGCACTTGATCTTGGACTTCTAGCCTCTGGAACTGTGAGAAAATAAATTTCTGTTGTTTAAACCACCTAGTCTCTGGTACTTTGTTATGGCAGCCTCAGCAAACCAATACACCACCTAAATTAGGTCCAGGTACACATGAGGCTCTTTGGATGTAATGCCTCAAGTTCAGTTGCTCTCAATCTGAATATCTGTGACCTACAGAGACATGTGACCATCTCCCACATATCCAGAAAACAATGGCAGGACAGTCAAGGGGTAACTTTTACAGACGTTACTGCTTAAAAAGGGGGACAGTGACATATAACGAACATTGAGTAATGTATAGAATGATCAAATCACTATGTTGTACACTTGAAAATAATATAACACTGAGGGGGCAGAGGAGGGATGAGGAGCACACAGGAGTCACTGGTCCATAGCAGTTTTGAAATCCAGCTGGGGGAAAAATGTTGAAATTTCCTTGATTAAGACTCAGTCCTGGGGATCCCTGGGTGGTGCAGCGGTTTGGCGCCTGCCTTTGGCTCGGGGCGCGATCCTGGAGACCCGGGATCGAGTCCCACATTGGGCTCCCGGTGCATGGAGCCTGCTTCTCCCTCTGCCTGTGTCTCTGCCTCTCTCTCCCTCTCTGTGTGACTATCATAAATAAATAAAAATTAAAAAAAATAAAAAAATAAAAAAATAAAAAAATAAAAAAATAAAGACTCAGTCCTAAAAAAAAAAAAAAAAGACTCAGTCCTATTTCTGCCTAGCTGTGTCTCCATGTTTTTTTTATTGTTTTTTTGTTTTTTGTTTTTAGACATAACAAGCATGCCATAAAATTTACCATTTTAAAGTACATGAATTCAGTGGTTTTAGTATATTCATAATGGACAACCATCACCACTATAATTCCAGAACACTTCACTGATCTTCCCCCGTTTCCCATTCTTTTCAGCCCCTGGACAATACTAGTCTACTTTCTGTTCCTATGCATTTGCTTATTCTGGACATTTCATATAAATGGAATCATACAATATGCAGCCTTTTGTGTCTGTCTTTTTTTGCTTAGCATAATGTTTTTAAGGTTCATTCATGTTGTAAAATGTATCAGTACTTCATTCCATTTTATTGCTGAATAATATCTCATTGTTTGGATATGCCATACTGAAAAAATCCATTTGTGGGGCTCCCTGGGTGGCTCAACGGTTGAGTGCCTGCCTTTGGCCCAGGGCATGATCCTGGAGTCCCGGGATCGAGTCCCACATCGGGCTTCCTGCATGGAGCCTGCTTCTTTTGCTGCCTATGTCTTTGCCTCACTCTCTCTCTCTTTGTCTTTCATGAATAAATAAAATCTTTTTTAAAAAATCCATTTTTAAGTGGATGGGCATTTGGGTTGTTTCTATCTTTGGGCTATTATGAATAATGCTGTTATGAACATTTCTGTAAATGTTTTCAATTCTCCAGTGTATCAAACCGGGAGCGGTTATCACTGAGTCACATGGTAACTCTATGTTAAGCTTCTCGAGGAGCCTGTTTCTCATGGCAGCTGTACCACTTTACCTTCCCACCAGTAATACACAAGGATTCCACTCTCTCTATACCCTGGCCAACAGTTTTTTTTTTTTTTTTGTCCATTTTTTTTTATTTTTGCCATCTTAGTAGAGGTGAAGTGGTGAAGTGGTATCTCATTGTGGTTTTGATTTGAATTCTCCTAACACATTTTCCCAAGATACATCTCCTGTGCCTATTGGGCATTTGTATATCCTCCCCTGCTGCACCTGTGAGGCCTTTGGTGCTACTTTCTGAGTCATCCTTCTTTCCATGAAAGGCAGCTTGTATTTGCAGCTGTGAAATTTTTCCAGTCTACATCCTGCTAGTAGAATTTTTAGGGTCCAAAGCCTCTCTTTCTTTTTGTACTGTCTCTATCATTTGCAGACCATGCTGGTGGTATTTCGGCCAAACTTCTGTGAAACATTCTGTGGCCTCTTAAGACTCTTATTGAGATTCACTCCACTAGACAAAAATGGCTTCCAGGCAAAGATCAGGGTCAGAAATGTGAGAGCTGCATAGCTGGTTAGTTCCAGCTCAGCATCTCTCATGAATTTGCAGTCAAAGGGTTGGCAGGAGCTACACTTGTCTCCCTCTCAGGAGACTCACCCAGATAGGATTGTTTGCTGGAGGCCTACGTTTCTAGCCATGTGGACCAAAGGGCTGCTTAAGAATCCTCATGACAGGGATCCCTGGGTGGCGCAGTGGTTTGGCGCCTGCCTTTGGCCCAGGGCGCGATCCTGGAGACCCGGGATTGAATCCCATGTTGGGCTCCCGGTGCATGGAGCCTGCTTCTCTCTCTGCCTGTGTCTCTGCCTCTCTCTCTCTCTCTCTCTCTCTCTCTCTCTCTGTGTGTGTGTGACTATCATAAATTAATAAAACTCTGCATCTTTAAAAAAAAATAAAATAAAGAATCCTCATGACATAGCAACTGGAACTGTCAAGAGCAAAAAGTCTACAAGAGAAAGAGATCTACAATCTTTAATGATCTAGTGTCAAAAATCATACATCATCACTTCTACCATATTCTGTTTGTTAGAAGAGAGTCACTAACCCCAGCCCACACTCAATAAGAGGGAAATTAAGCCCTTCTTGAAGGGGGAGTATTAAAGAATTTGTGAAGGTAATACTATTAAATTTATAACAGCACGATTGGAAATGGCAGGGGACTATGTCAGTCCATGTACACATTACCGCTTATTTGCTGGCTCACCTGGTTGGCCTGGGGCAGCCCGGCGACCCAATGTTCTTCCAATTCCTGCCAAATTCTCCTTCCACCTCTCCAATTCCTGGGCCAAAGTTATGTTCAACTCCATGATGACAGACAGGCCCCTCTCATTGTCAAAGTTGGAAGCTTAGAGGCAGTAGGAGACCAACATAGGTCTCAGCCCATCCTCAGGAGTTCTGTCTCTGCATTGTAGGTTCTAGTTTATTTTTTTGCACTCCCCTTTCACATCTTCCCTTCCTGACAGCCTAGTCTGACAACTTCAGGTTCCAGAATTAGGCACAGAAACATCAGCCTTATATAGACGATCTAACTGGCTCCCCACTTGCAAAAAAGTCCCTTCGTGGTTCTACTTCTTTGGTTGAGTCTTGATTGATATACCACTAACACCATCTGGGCCTGCTATTCAGCCCATCCTCTGAGTTTTTATTTCAGTTATTGTATTTTTCAGTTTTATTTATTTATTTTTAAAAACTTTATTTATTTATTCATGAGAGACACTGAGAGAGAGGCAGAGACACAGGCGGAGGGAGACACAGGTTCCATGCCGGAAGCCCAAGCTGGGACTTGATCCCAGAAGTCCGGGATCACACCCTGAGCCAAAGGCATAAGCTCAACTGCTGAGCCACCCAGGTGTCCCTATTTTTCAGTTTTAAAATCTCCATTTAGTCCATGTATCTTCAATTTCTTTGTGGAGGCTTTCCTTTTATTTTTTAATTTTTTTTTGCTTAAGCATGGTCAGCATTACTTGTTGAAACGCTCTTGTGGGGATCCCTGGGTGGCGCAGCGGTTTGGCGCCTGCCTTTGGCCCAGGGTGTGATCCTGGAGACCCGGGATCGAATCCCACGTCAGGCTCCCGGTGCATGGAGCCTGCTTCTCCCTCCGCCTGTGTCTCTGCCTCTTTCTCTCTCTGTGACTATCATAAGTAAAAAAAAAAAAGAAACATTTTTGTGATGCTCCTTAAAATCCTTGTTGGAAGATCCCAAAGTCTGTGTCATCTCAGAGTTGGCGTCTCCTCGGTGTCTTTTGTCATTCAACTTGCGATTTTCTGGGTTCTTGGTATGATGCATGATTTTGTATTGTATCTTGAACATTTTGGTATTACATTACAAGACTCTGGATATTATTTAAATCTTCTGTTTTAGCAGGCCCTCTCTGACATTGTGCCTTGGAGGAAAGGAGTGTTTCCTTACTACAGCCGGGTGAGAGTAAGGGTCCAAGTTCTCCACTCAACCTGTGGACACCCCGGCAGGGGGAGGGGTACTTCATTACTGCTGGTCAGAGGTGGGATTTCCCCAGGCTTCCTTAGGTGGGAGGGGGAAATATACTTTAATACTGTTCCCCATGTGGCCTCTATTTGGGGTGGGAACTTTTTTTTTTTTTTTGGACCACTGGATGATACTGAAAGTTCCAGCTTCCCACTCAGCCTCTTCTGAGAGAGGAGGAGAAAGGCTACCTCATTACCAGGGGGTAGGGGGGAAGTCCAGGATTCCGATGTGGTCTCCACTCTTAACAGTGTGTTTGTGGGGGCTTTGTTACCACCTGGTTGGAATGTAAGTCTTGGTTGCTCACTAGGTCTTATCTGCTACCACTCAGCTGGAGGTAGGGGAAGCAGGGGTGGTAGGAGAGCCTGTCAAGGTTAGAAGTCCAGGCTCCCTGACTCAGGCTCTGCTGATGAGGCTGGCAGAGGGGCCATGGTTTTCTCCATGGTGTTTGGCCGGAATAAGGTAGGTATTTTCTACAAGTTTTCTGTCTTGCTAGGTTGCCTCTTTCCTGGTCCTTTGGCTTAGAGAGAGCAAACTTTATTTTTTAGTTTCTTCTCATTGGCATTTCCAAGTTGCTGGCTTGGCCACCACCCAGTCTGTGATACTCTGAAGGCAAAAAGAAAACCTGGCAAGCTCACTGCATGTTGTTCTTAGGATCCAAGATCCCTAGCCAGACTTTCTTGACTCCACCTTTCAGAGCCAACTTGTATTTGTTTTATATATAACAATCAGGGTTTAAGCTGTAGAAGAAATCTGTCTGTTGCATCCTGGTCTGGGCCAGAAGTTCAGTTATTTCCCCCCCTTTATACTAGTTACTTTTTCTAGCCTCTTAAAATGGGAGTTTAGATGATTGATTTTACATGTTTTTAAAAATTTGAATTAAAAATATAAATTTCTTATAAGAACTAATCTACAAATTCTCTCCAAGCACTGCTTTCCCTGCATCACACAAATTTTGATATATTGTGCTTGTTTTATTCAGTTCAAAATGTTTTCTAATTTCCCTTGTGATTTTTTTTTTCTCCCTTGACTCATGGGTTATTTAAAAGTGTGTTCTCTGATTTTAAAGTACCGGGGGATTTTCTAGATGCTTTACTATTGACTTCTAATTCAATACTGTTGTGGTCAAAGAATATATTTTGTATGATAATAATCTGTTTACATTTATTGAGACTTGCTTTATGGCCCAGCATATGGTTTATTTTGATAAATGTTCATGTGCACTTAGAAAGAATGTGCATTTGTAGTTGCTGGATACAGTGTTAAGAGTCAATTAAGCCAAGTTAGTTGATGGTGTTGTTTGTTTTTTATTTTTTTTAAGATTTTTATTTATATATTTGGGGGAAAGATAGAGAACGAGTGGTGGGGAAAGGCAGAGAGAGAATCAGACCCCCTGCTGAGCAGGAAGTACAATGAGGAGCTCAATCCCAGAACCCTGAGATCATGACCTGAGCTGAAAGCAGACACTTAACCAACTGAGCCACCCAGGCCCCTGACAGTGTTGTTTGAATCTGTATCTCTGGGTATGCAAGCTGGTGCAGCCACTCTGGAAAACAGCGCAGGGGTTCCTCAAAGAGTTGAAAATAGAGCTACCCTATGACCCAGCAATTGCACTACTAGGTATTTACCCCAAAGATACAGATGTAGTGAAATGAAGGGGCACCTGCACTCCAGTGTTCATAGCAGCAATGTCCACAATAGCCGGATTGTGGAAGGAGCCACGATGTCCATTGATAGATGACTGGATAAAGAAGATGTGGGATATACATACAATGGAATACCACTCAGCCATCAAAAAAAAAAATCTTGCCATTTGCAATGACATGAATGGAACAAGAGGGTATTTTCCTGAGCAAAATAAGTCAATTAGAGAAAGGCAATTATCATATGATCTCACTCATGTGTGGAATTTAAGAAACAAAACAGAGGATCACAAGGGAAGGGAGGGAAGAATAAAATGATGAAAACAGAGAGGGAGACAAACCATAAGAGATTCTTAATCATAGGAAACAAACTGAGTGTTGCTGGAGGGGAGGGGGTGGGGGGGACAGGGTCACTGGGGGGATGGGGATTAAAGAGGGCACGTGATGCAATGAGCAATGGGTATTATATGAGACTGATGAATCACTGACCTCGACTTCTAAAACTAATAATACAGTATATGTTAATTAGTGGAATTTAAATTTAAAAAAATCAAAAATCAAAAAAGGAGAGAAAAATCTATATCTGTACTGATTTTTGGGGGGAGGCTACTTGTTCTATGAATTTTTGAGAAGGGTGTTAAAATCTCTAAATTTATTTATTAATTTATTATTGTAGATTTATTTGCTTCTCTGGTTCTGTCAATTTTTGCCTTAAGCATTTTGAAGCTCTATTGTTATGTATATACACATTAAAATTATTTTTATTTATTTTTATTTTTTAAAGATTTTGTTTATTTATTCATGACACACACACACACACACACACACACACACACACAGAGGCAGAGACACAGGCAGAGGGAGAAGCAGGTTCCATGCAGGGAACCTGATGTGGGACTCAATCCCGGGTCTCCAGGACCACACCCTGGGCTGAAGGCGGCGCTATTACTGCAGAGCCATCTGGTGTGCCCTAAAATTTTTTTAAATTTAAATTAAGTTTAGTTCAATATAGTGTATTATTAGTTTCAGGGGTAGAATTTAGTGTGTATATACACATTTTTAAAAAAGATTTTATTTATTTGAGAGAGAGAGAGAGGGAAGGAGAGAGAATAAGTAGGGGAAGAGCAGAAGGGGAGGGAAAGGTATGAGCTGACTCCAAACTGAGCACAGAGCCTGACCTGGGGCTCGATCTTACAACCCTTAGATAATGACCTGAGCTGATATCAAGAGTCAGACACTTAACTGGCTACACCACTCAGGCACCCCAAGAATTCCATTTTTTTAAAGGCTGAATAATATTCCATTGTATGAGTATATCTCATTATGTTTATCCATTCTTCTATTGAGGGGCAGGTGGCTTGTTTCCACCTTTTGGTGACTGAATCCTGTTGCTGTGAATCAATCTCATTTATGTGATTTTAAGCCAAAGAGTCTGCTGGATTCAGTAATAGCCATATATTTTCTTTCCTATTAGGGTCATTAATTTTGTTCACCAAATATTTCTACCTCTTTGCCTTCTGAGGGTATGCCAAGATTACATCTTCTGGCTCCCCTGTCATCAGATGGGGTCCTGCAACTAGTTCTGGCCAACAGATTGTAGCACACACTTCTACTTCTAGACCAGAGCCTTTAACTGCCAGCGGGAAACCCTCTAGGGATCTCATTGCCTTGGCCATCGTCAAGATGCTGGCTGACCTGTCACCCTGGACGCTAGAATGAGGAGACATGAAAGCTGAGCCTCTAGCTGACTTTTGGTGGATATGTAGTGTTATGGACTGAATTGTGTCCCCCCAGATTCATAGGTTGAAGTCCTAACCCCAGTGTGGCTCCTTCTGGAGATGGGGCTTTGGGGAAATAATTAAGGTTAAATGAGGTCATACAAGTGGGGCCCTGATCGGATAGGATTGATGTCATTAAAGAAGAGATGCCATAGAGCTGCTCTCTCGCTTCATCTCTGTACACATGCACCTGAGGGCAGAGCTGGATGGAAGCTGCTTGCAAGGCCAGGAACACAGCTCCCACCAGAAACCCAACCGGCTGGCACCTTGATTTTAAACGTCTAGACTGGAGCACTGTGAGAAAGTAAATGTCTGTCGTTTAAGCTTCCAGTCTGTGGAATCTTGTTATGGAGGCCTGAAGACTAAGGTAGGTCGTGTGAGTGAGTGTTACCTTGGTTGTTACAAGATTGTAGGATTTTAAGATTTTAGGGTTCTTCATCCTCTCAGCGTAGCTGAGACTATCCTGATTGGCACGATCCCTTTGGCTGAAAGGAAAAGAGAACGATACAGTGAGGCTGAAGCTGCTCTACCTTTAGAAAGGCAACTGCAAATCCAACAGAAGTGGATTTTTGGACCTTGGTTCAAATGACCAAGGTCTGATGGCAAGGCCTGAAGAAGCTGCAGCGATTGCACAAGAGATACCAATACATGTGTGACGTCAGAATGACTAAAGAAACTTTTTAAAAAAGGTTTTATTTTTCAGTAATCGCTATGCCCCAGGTGGAGCTTGAACTCACAACCCTGAGGTCAAGAGTCTCGTGCTTCACCAAATGAGCCATCCAGGTGCCTTGCTAAAGAAATGTTTATAAATAACCTTTTTAAAAAAGATTTATATATTTATTTGAGAGAGAGAGTGAGAGCAAGAGAGCAAGAGAGAGAGAGAGAGAGAGAGAGAGAGAGAGAGAGAAGCGAGCAGGGGGAAGGAACAGAGGGAGAGGGAGAGAGAGCCCCAAGCAGACTCCACACTAAACATGGAGCCCGATGCAGGGCTCAATCTCACAACCTTGAGATCATGACCTGAGCCAAAACCAAGAGCCAGTCACTTAATTTACTGAGTCACCCAAGCACCCCCTATAAATAATCTTGACAGAAAAATAATGAAAAAAGATTTTATCACACATGTATACATTTGATTTTGGGGCCCTTTTTCCTCAATGTAGGTTAGGATTTACATTCTTTGTATCTTCAATCTAATGTCTTAAAAAATATTCTGCAGTTATTATAGTTTTCTAAACTAACTCACTGCTGGGGCACTTGGCCAGGTCAGTATGTAGAGCATGTCACTCTTGGTCTCAGGGTTTTGATTTTGAGCCTCACGTTGGATGTAGAGATTATTTTAAAAAAATAAATGAACTTGGGGGCACTTGGGGGGCTCAGCAGTTGAGAGGCTGCCTTCGGCTCAGGGCGTGATCCTGGGGTCCCGGGATCGAGTGCCGCATCGGGCTCTCTGCAGGGAGCCTGCATCTCTGCCTCTCTCTGTGTCTCTCATGAATAAATAAATAAAATCTTTAAAAAAATGAGCTCATTGCTTAGTATGCTGCTTTTCATAGCACTTGAATAAATAAACTTTTATCATGAAGAGAATCCAGTTGGGTTTTTTGTTTTGTTTTGTTTTGTTTTAACCCCTAGGGCTGCTGTTAAGCTTGTAGTCTCAGGCTGTAGGATTGGCAAACCTGCAGTGAAACAGGGAGATATAAATAAGGTGAATAAAAACCAAGTGCCTCCAGAGAATGTGAAAAGAAGCCACAGACTAAGTAAAAAACATTTGCAGAAAATATATTGATAAAGGACTCTTATCCAAAATATACACGTAACTCTTAAAAATCAACGAGAAAAGAGCAATCTTATTTAAAAATAGGCAAACAATCTGAATATAGACAGATTGCCAAAGGTGACACACAGATTGCATATAAAGATAAGAAAAGACGCTCAAGGTCACATGACATGAAGGGATTGCAAATCAAAGCAAGGAGAGGCCACTGCACACCCATTCGCATGGCTAAAATCCAGAACAACAGCAAATGCTGGAAGTGATGTGGAGACAGGAACTCTCATTCGTTGTTGGTACAAGTGCAAAATGGTGCCTTTGAAAGATAGTTTGTCAGTTTGTTACAAAACATACCCTTGCCTTATGATCTGGCAATTGTACTCCTAGGTATTTACCCAGTGAATCAAATATTTATACCCATACAAAAAGCTGCATGTGATTATAGCACCTTTATTCATAATTTTCCCAAATTGGAAGCAACCTAAATGTCCTTCAACAGATGAATGGATAAACTGTGGTCTGTCCATACAATGGAATAGTAGTCAGTGATAAAGAGTAGTGATCTATCAAGCTACAAAGACATGGAGGAAACGTAAATGCATATTGGTAGGTGAAAGGGGCCAGTCTGCAAAGGCTCCCTACTGTATTGTTCCAACCATATGACATTCTGGAAAAGGCAAAACCATGGCAACAGTGAAATGACCTGTGGTTCCCAGGCATTTGGAATGTGGGGGTTGGGGGGGGGGTGGGGGAGAAAGAATAGGGAGAGTGCAGGGGATTTCCAGGGCAGTGAAACTATTCTGTGACACTATAAAGGTGGATACATGTTATTTTACATTTGTCGAAATTCATAGGATGGATAACACCAAGAGTGAACCCTAATGTAAACTATGGACTTTGGGAGATAATGATGCATCTTGTTGGCTTATTGACTGTCACAAGCATACCACACTGGCACCAGATGCTGGTGTTGGGGAGATGGTTATGTGTGTGTGGGTCTGTGTGTTGGGGTACCTGGGGGCTGTGTGTACTTTGTGCTTGGTTTCACTGTGAGTCTAAAACTGCGTTCAAATATTGTCTATCGGGATCCCTGGGTGGCGTAGCGGTTTGGCGCCTGCCTTTGGCCCAGGGCGCGATCCTGGAGACCCGGGATCGAATCCCACGTTGGGCTCCCGGTGCATGGAGCCTGCTTCTCCCTCTGCCTATGTCTCTGCCTCTCTCTCTCTCTCTGTGACTATCATAAATAAAAATTTAAAAAACAAAAAACAAATATTGTCTATCATTAAACAAACACACAAAAAATAAACACTCCACCAAGTGCCAACATGGAGAGAATATAGAGTTTAATTTTCTACAATGGAGAAAACACAAGCCTTATGATTTTCTGCCTCCACAGATCATTCGACAGAAACAGGCTAAGAACCCCTGTTTTGCAGAAAGGATTCAGCTAACGAAGGACTACTGTTTGAGGGGGAAGCTGATTGATGAGATAGAAACTGCAGGCACCTGTGAGAAGTCTGGCTCTGTCTGTGTAGCTGACTAGGGATTTGTCAGACACTGTATTCTACTAAATCCTTGGAATTCCCAGGCACCCAGGACCCACCAGTTGTTTAAAAAACATTTAAAAAAATTATTTATTTTAGAGAGACAGAGGGAGATCATGTGGACAAAGGGGCCGCGGGAGAAAATCTCAAGCAGACTCCCTTGCTGAGTGAGGAGCGGGACATGGGGCTTGATGCCATGACTCTGAGGTCATGACCAAGAGTTGGATGCTTAACAGACTGAACCACCCCATGCACTCCTAAAAAAATTGTTTTAGATATTGCAGACTTATAGAATATTAGTTGCAAGAATGGTATAAAGAATTCTTTTATACTCTTCACCCAGATTTCCCCAAATGTTAACATGATTACATTTGCTTTATCTCCCCTGGCCTCTCTCTCTCTCTCTCTCTCTCTCTCCACACACACACACACACACACACACTTTCTCTACTACCATTTGAGAATAAATTAAACACGATACCCCTTTCCCCTCAGAGACTCCACTGTGTATTTCCTAGGAACTCCTACATAACCACAGTACAATTATCAAGGTCAGGAAATTAACATTGATAAAACAATGCTGTAACCTGCAGGTAATATTCGGATTTTGCCAATTGTCCCAGCGATGTCCATTACAACAAAAGAAAAGTCCCGGACCATGCACTGCATCCAGTTGTCATGTCTTGTTGGCCTCCTTTAACTGGGACAGGTCCTTAGTCTTTCTTTTATTTCCTTCAGTCTTTGTCTTCCACACCTTCGATCTTTTTGAAAAGCACAGGCCAGCTGTTTTGCAGGATGGGCTTCAATCTGGGCTTTTCTCTCATTTCTTCATAATTAGATTCAGGTAATGCACTGTGGGTAGAAACGTCACAGAAGTGCTGTGTTGTACAAATGCTGGGGATGTTAATTTGATCACTGGGTTAAGGTGGTGTCTGCTAGGGTTTTCTGCTGACCATCCCGCCAAGCTTATTTCCCCCGAGAGCAGTCCTCTGGTACAAAGTAGACAGAATGGAGGATGTTCACAGATGAACTGCAAACAATCTTTCAACACTCAGCTTGAGCAGCCTTCATGTGGGGCCATCACTGAGCCTTCACTCCCCTTTATTTTTATTTTTTTCACTCCCCTTTATAGACTGGGAAGTCTTTGCCGTGTCCTGAGTCAGCACTTAGCATGCTACCACGGTCACTTCCCTGGTGGTGTCCAAAGACCAGCATGACTGGCACACAGTTGGTGTCTATAGACACTGAATGGATGGATGGAAGTGAGGGTGTGAGGAGACAGAGAAGAGGAAAAGTCCAGCCTGACGACAGATTTTGGGGAGATTTTTCCTGATACAGAAAGTGTCTGCAACTAGAGAGGAAGCTACCGTGTCCAGCCTGGCCTAACTCTAGTTTAGGCAGAGGGGCAGTGTTTCGGGACTGGGTTATCATTGGTGATCTGGGTAACATGTGGAGGGAAGACCTTAGTGGTCCCTACATTTAAGGCAGCCGTTTCCAGATTGCTGCCTTGCAGAAAGGCAGAAAGAGGTGATACCCTTCAAAGAACAGCACACTTGGTGCTGAGGTGGAGGAGAGAAGCAACTTCTGGTCATTGAATGACTCACCAAGGTCAGGAGTGACCCATCTGTGTGAAACTCCAAGAGGCAAGGCTCATGAGAGCTCACTCACACTGTCATGTCAAGGGAAGTGCCTAAAAGTGAGAAGAAATCTGAGGTCAAAGTTCCAGCTGTGGAGAAGCTATTCCGAGCAAGGAGCTAGTCAACAGAGAGGATGTCACAGTTCAAATTCAATAGAGCAGTGGATTCTATGAAGGAGACTCAGGGAAGAAAAAGGCAAAATATTAGGACTAAATTTTAAATGGGAAAAGGTAAGATCTAATTAGATCCAAATGAAAAAATCTTTAATCAGTTATTAATAGAAAAGGTAGACATAAAATAAGCAAGCTTCTAAAAGGCAAAGTCTCATACTAAAACGGAAGGCCAATTTGCTCAGGAAACTCATATTTCCTGCCCACTTTGTTTGCTTGGAAAAAACAGGAGAGCAGACCATCTGGGGTAATTAATTCTGGGGTAGAAATGTCAGAACCTGGGTAAACAGAGATTAGCGCCAAGATAAAAACAATAAAAGGAACCAGGAACTAAAAGAGAAACCACATTTCAATAAATTCAAAGGGGTAGAATTCTGGACAAAACTCAGAAGATTCCAGGGAGAAACCTATTTTGCCATTGGTTAACTTTTTGAACAAAAAAAAGTCCTGGTGAGGACTCTTGCTCCTTCATATTTAAATCATCTCAGGTTTTCAATCAATTTCTGTAAAATGTCCACAAGTCAAGAAGAAAGGTGTGTAAAAACCATTTAAAAACAAACTCCTGGGCAGGCCGGGTGGCTCAGCGGTTTAGCGCCACCTTTAGCGTGATCCTGGAGACCCGGAATCGAGTCCCACGTCCAGCTCCCTGCATGGAGCCTGCTTCTCCCTCTGCCTGTGTCTCTGCCTCACTCTCTGTGTCTCTCATGAATAAATAAGTAAAATCTTAAAAAAAAAAAAAAAAACAACTCCTCAGAACCTTCCCTTTCAAATACTACAACCCAAAGCCACAGAACTGGAAGAGGTTAAGGTTAAGTGGGCAGAGGTGATTAGCCTCCACGGTGATTGAACTTGGCTTTGGCAAACCGTGCTTTAATGGTCTGTTGCTCTAATGTCCAAATAGCATGCAACATAATTGGGAAGCAAGTGTGTCAGTCAGGTTCTCAGGCAACTTTCTTTGCTCCTCTCAGTGCTAACTAGGGACACTCCAGTGCTTGGCCTCACAAAGCCACTGGGAACAGCACCACAGAGATAACAGAAGAAGGTGTTCCTTCTCCTAGAACTGCAGAAAAGCATTTATTTCACAACAGAGAGCTAGTTCTGACAAAGTGGTAGGTGGAGAACATTTGCTAGAGCATCTATCTCTGAGTCTCTCATCTTCTTTCACCTTCTTGGAAGCAGAGACATGAGCCCTGATGTGAACCTCAGGCGCTGGGGTTCTCAGAGAGGCAGGAAGTACAAAAGTACAAGAGGACAGTTTCCACATTACACAGAGAGCAGGAAGAGAGCTCTAATCTGGGCTGGTTCAATCATCTGTTTTTGGTTGAGGGAACCAGGTTCTGGCAAGTGTAAGTGACTACGGCGGGAGCCTAGACTGGCTGACAGCCTGATTTTCTCCCTCCTGCCCCCATAAGATTCACATGCCTGGACCTGAGGCCTCACACAGAACCAAATCTGCACATTGTGCACGTGTCATGACCACATTGTGTGCCACATGAGTAACAGGTGCTACTAGAAATTAATGAGCAAGGTCAAGAAGTGACCTTGGACTTAGAAAGACTTGGGTTTGAATCTTGGGATAAATGCCCTTTCTGAGCATCATTTCCTCCACTGTAAAAGAGAGAAGTTAAGTCAAGTGACTTTGCTACTTAAACTTATTCAGCTTCAAACTACTTTGTGGAATTGTTAAGGATTAAATAACATAATTCAAAGCACCTTAGCATTTTAGATAAATCGGCATTCGGTGGTGCTTACTATTGTGAGCAGAGCTTTACTACCAGATGGCATGAGGCAGATTGTCTCTCAGTTGAAGCAAGGTAATGGGGGCCTGACTCAGGGAATTGGAGAGATGGCAACAGATTTAAGAGACATTTCAGAGTTATTATATCAGTTATCTATTACTCCATAGCAAACCACCCCCAAGCTTAGTAGCTTAAAACTACAATCATGTATTTTTCACAAATTCACATCTGCAATTTGGCCAGGGCTTGTCTCTGTTTCATACAGCATCATCTGAGGAAGATCAACCAGGAGCTGGAGGGTCCTCTTTCCAAGATGGCTTACTCACATGGTTGGTAAGTTGTTTCTGGATGTTGGCTAAGAGCTTAGCCAGGGCTGAGGGCTGGAGGCATTGGTTCCTTTCCAAGTGAGCCTCTCCACAGGGAAAGCCTGGGCTTCCTGATAGCATGGTGGTTGGTTCCAAGAATGAGGATTCCAAAAACAGTGAGATGGTATTTGTGATTTCATCTCCAAAGACAAATATCACTACTTCTTCTGTACTCTACTGATCCAGGCAGGAATGCAGGTCTATCTAAGTTCAAGGAGATTACAAAACCCATCTCTTGATGGGAGTCTAGAAGGGCATGCATCATAGAAGTCGCATCCATGCCTGGAAAACATAGCCTGTCATTGGTAGGGAATGACATGATCTGCCAATGATTGACTACAGGCAGTGAGGAAGAATGAGTTATTGAGGATTACTGAGGTTTCTGCCTTAGGTGACCCCGTGGTGCCATTAACAGAATTTGGGAACACAGAGGGTATTGTTAAAGTATTCAGACAAGTAGGCCATTAAACTGGGGTGGTGCTAAAACCATAATAGCCTCCATAAGCAAAACAAAACTTAGGCCAGAGCCAAAGAACTCAAATCCAGGCAAGTGAAACTTTAGAACCCATCAAAAGCAGCCAACTAGGCTTTCTAAGTAAGGTGACTGCTTAAGTATAACCAATCACATAATTGCCTTGCTTTGCTTCAGTGACTTCCCTGTGAAACCTTGCCCCAGCTCCTATCAGGTGAGCACTCCTAACCACTTTTGGGTCAGCACTGCTCAATTAAAATTGATATTTGTGCCAATAAGCTCTTCCAAAAGCTAATGTGCTTCAGTTTATCTTTTCCAGCATGTCTGGGGTGATTACTGGCCCTGAGAAGACCATAAGTAATGTGAAGACTGGAGCTTGGAAGGGGGTTAAGGGAGTTTGGCACACACAAATCTTTTAGCTGATATAGACTAGAAAAAATGGTTGAGGAGGAAGAAAGGGAACAAAAACCCAGATTCTTGGAACACAGTATCTCAGTGGAAGGAGGAATGAACAAGTGGACCTATGTAGGACAAAACCCATTAGATTTCAGTTTCATGGAAGCTGAAAAGAAGGTGAGTTAAGAATTGAAGTGGATTGGGGATCCATGGGTGGCTCAGCAGTTTACCGCTTGCCTTCGGCCCAGGGCGTGATCCTGGAGACCCAGAATCGAGTCCCACATCAGGCTTCCTGCATGGAGCCTGCTTCTCCCTCTGCCTCTCTCTCTCTCTCTGTGTCTCTCATAAATAAATAAATAAATATTTTATTTAATAAATAAATAAAAATCTTTAAAAACAAATTGAAGTGGATTTAACATCCCAAAGAAGTTCAAGATGGATTAGGATTGAGTAAGAAAGAGGCTGTGGGCTAGGAAGTGAGGGTACCCTGGTGACCTTTGGGAAAGTAATCCATAGCATGTACCATTATTTTTTTTTAAGATTTTATTATTTATTTATTCATAGAGATGCAAAGAGAGAGAGAGAGGCAGAGACACAGGCAGAGGGAGAAGCAGGCTCCATGCAGAGAGCCTGACATGGGACTCGATCCAGGGTCTCCAGATCACACCCTGGGCTGCAGGCAGTGCTAAACCACTGCGCCACCGGGGCTGCCCAGCATGTACCATTATATAGCCCTTTCTAGTGTTAAAAAAAACTGCAACACAAGGCTGAAATGCCTTGCTGGAAAATAAGCCACTCCTTGCCTCCCTCCCTCCCCCCGTTAATAGCAAAAGTGAATAGATTAAATACCTAAATGTTCAGACCCAGAACTATAACACTTCTAGAAGAACACACAGGAGAAAAGCTTCATGGCATTGGTCTTGGCAGTGATTTCCTGGGGATGACATCAAAAACACAGACAACAAAAGCAAAAATAGACAAGTGGGACCACGTCAAACTACAAAGTGTCTACACACTCAAGGACAGAGTGAAAAGACACACTATGGGAGGAAATATTTGCAAATCATTTATCATTGACAAAGGGTTGATATCCAAAAAATATAAGGAACTCCTTCAACTCAAAGCAAAAAACCCCCAAATAGCCCAATTTAAAAATAGGCCAAGAACTTGGGCACCTGGGTGGCTTAGTGGTTGAGCATCTGCCTGTGGCTCAGGGTGTGATCCTGGAGTCCTGGGATCAAGTTCCACATTGGGCTCCCCGCAGGGAGCCTGCTTCTCCCTCTGCCTGTGTCTCTGCCTTTCTCTCTCTGTGCCTCTCATGAATAAATAAATAAAATCTTAACAAAAAAAGTAGGCCAAGGACTTGAATAGACATTTCTCCACAGAAGACATTCAAATGGTCAACAGGTACATGACAAGATGCTCAACATCATTAGTCATTTCCCTAAATGCAAATAAAAGTCACAGTGAGATACCACATCATACTTGTTAGGAATGTACTATCAGTAAGACACAAAAGGTAACAAGTGTTAGAGAGAATATGGAGAAATGGGAACTCTGGCCTACTGCTGGGGCAAATGGAAAATGGTGCAGCCACTGTGGAAAACAATATGGAGGTTCCTAAAAAAATTCAATATAGATATATCATATAATCCAGCAGTCCCACGTCTACACATGTATCCAAAAGAGGTGAAATCAGGATCTTGAGATGGTATTTGCACTCCCATGCTCACAGCAACATTAGTCACAACAGCCAGGGTGGCAACAGCTCACATGTCCATTAACAGATGAGCAGATAAAGAAAAGGTACTATATGCCCCCAAATGGTTTATTGAACCTCAAAAAAGAAAGAAACCCTGCCAAATGTGACAATGTGGATGAGCCTTGAGGGCATTATGTAAATAAGCCAGTCATACAGGACAAACACTGCAGGATTCTGCTCCTATGAGGTACCAAAAATATTCAGAATACAAAGAAGCAGAGAGCGGAATGGTGGTTGCCAGGGATTAGGGGGAGGGGAAATGGGGGGGCCGCTATTCAATGGGTATAGAGTTTCAATTATGCAAGATGATTAAATTCTAGACATTGGTTGTTTGCCTGTAGTTAACAATACTGTACTGTATACTTAAAAATTTGTTAAGACGGAGATCTCATGTGAGATGTTCTTATTGCCCAAAACCAAACAAACAAGGATCGTCTCTCCCTCAAAAAAAAAAAACCCCTAAAAACCCACACAAAGAAAGCAGAAGTGTATTTGAGCAGACTAGCTCCACTGCAACTTCTGAACAGCGAGGGTAGGCCAACGGCCGCGGTGCGCTCAAACTTGAAGGCCTAAACGTGTCCCGACCCAGTGCTCCAGGGCCAGCTGGGCTGAGAACGTGCTGTGCGTGTGAACACGCAGAGGGGACGACGGCACGAGGGCACGGAGCCCTGTGCTGACCCATGCCCGTACAGATGCCCCCTCTCTCAAACCTCATAGTGGCTCTGTGATGTGGGGATTATTACTCAACGAAAGCCTTTTTGGTTGAAGTGTAATCGACATACAACACTACACTGGTTTCGGGTGTACAATGTACTGCTTCAACAATTCTATGCCTTTCTTGGTGGTCACCATGGAAGTACCATGTGGGGTCACCACCTGAGGTTGGGGTTATCATTAGCTCCATTTCATGGACGAGCTTGGAGTTCGGGGGATGGTTAAGGTGGCAGGTGCCGGGTACGTGCAGAGGCAGTGCCTGAGCTCCATGGAAGGATGCTACAGAATCCTTCCTTCACTGTTGAGGGGATCCTTTTCAGCCTGCTCTCCATTGTATTCTAGGAAAACTGAACTCCACGGGCCTCCTCCCAGAATTCTAGAGATTAGCCCTAAAAGTGCAAGTCTTCGTATGTCACAGAGGGAGTCTTGGAAAGATGTGGAGGTAGAAGCCGTTCTGCATTATGAAACTGCCTTCGGCTCAGGGTGTGATCCTGGGATCTGGGATTGAGTCCCGCATCAGGTTCCCTGCAGGGAGCCTGCTTCTCCCTCTGTGTCTCTGCCTCTCTGTGTCTCACAAATAAAGATCTAAAAAAAAAAAAAAAAAGGAGTATCAATCTGCTGGGCATCTGGGTGGCTCAGTCAGTTGAGTTGTGATTAGTCTGATTAGTCTGCCTTCAGCTCAGGTCATGATCTCAGGGTGCCTGGGATCAAGCCCTGCGTCGGGGTCCCCACTTGGCAGGGGTTGGGGTGGGGAGCCTTCTCCCTCTTTCTCTCTCCCCCTGCTTGTGC
Source organism: Nyctereutes procyonoides (assembly GCF_905146905.1). Taxonomy (NCBI): domain Eukaryota; kingdom Metazoa; phylum Chordata; class Mammalia; order Carnivora; family Canidae; genus Nyctereutes; species Nyctereutes procyonoides. The sequence continues at coordinate 56,452,283 of NW_026575140.1, read as the reverse complement.
TTTCTCTCTCCCTCTTAAATAAAGAAAATCTTAAAAAAAAAAATAGCAATTTGCTGTGCAAAACGAAGATCTGTATGATTTTAATGGTTACTTTTTGTTTTCTATTAATATAATCTGCTCTTGCAAGTGTTATTTGAATACTGAGATTTGTAAGTAACCCACGACTTTAGAAATTTTTGCTGCACCTCATAAAAACTACCTCTGAAAGAAACTGTCCAATTGTTGCTATGGGTTCAACAGCAGGCCCCACCTCCAAAAAGGATGCTGAAGGCATACCTACCTGTACTTTTGAATGTGACCTTACTTCCAAAAAAGGATGCAGATGAACAAGTTAAAGTGACATCACTAGGGTGGGCCCTAACCCAACACAATGGGCTCCTTATAAGAAGGGAACCCTTCGACATGGAGAGACATACACAGGAACTTCACCTGAGGCTACCCGAAGCTGGAAGAGGCACGGAAGTCTCCCCAAAGCCCTGACAAGGAGCCAACCTTGCTGACATCTCAGACTTCTGGTTTCCAGAGCTGTGATAGGAGAAATTCTCTTGCTTTGGCCCCCAGTTTATTGGGGGCAGCCCCAGGAAACTCATACAGCGGTCTAGAAAATAACGGAGCAATCACTGTATCTCATCAGAAAGGTTTGTTCACTCAAGACAGGATCACCAGCACGTTTCTCCTCTCCCGCATGCACAATGGAAACATTAAAACTCTTGCCCAGCTCAAGTGTGTTTCGTAGAAAAGGACGGCCCTGCTCTGATGACATTCTTCCTCCACACCGCCGCTGCACACAGGCACATAGGGTGTCAACTACCCGTTTCTTTTTCTTCTGTGGCCTCTGCTCGCTCTCTACTGGCTGCTCTTTTCATTATTCCCTTTTAAAAATTAGTAGGTTTTAGATGTTGCAAATATTTTTCATGTATCTTTGCTTTTTATTTTAAGATTTTATTTATTCATGAGAGACACACAGAGGCAGAGACACAGGCAGAGGGAGAAGCAGGCTCCCTGCGGAGAACCCGATGTGGGACTCGATCCCAGGACCCCAGGGTCACACCCTGAGCCAAAGGCAGACGCTCAACTGCCGAGCCACCCAGGCGCCCCATTCGCTCACTTTTTAAAACAACAATACCTAAAATTCCATATGTATTTGAGATTTTCACGAGGGCAAATATATTGACTTTTTCTTTTATGCCTTTTGAATTTTCTGTAGTGCTCAGGAAGGCTTTCTCCATTCTGAGATCATGACAATCCTCCATCTTTCACCCAGTATTTTTATAGTTTCATTTCTTGTTTAGGAATCAGGCTTCATGTTTTCCCTGATGAACAGCTAGTTGATCTAGCACCACTGACTGGCAGATACCACCCCTCCCGCTGATGTGGAATGCCACTTTTAACATAAATCCTTAAAGGCACAGAGGTCAGTTTCTGGCGTATTCTGACTCCACGTGCCTTTCTTCAGCAACAGGCACAGAAATACAGGTGCCGGCATTCTGCACGGCCAGATGGTGGCCCCTGGAGGACACACATGCAGACTGCCCCCTGGGGGCTACCCCTGAGCTCCAGTTCTTTGCTGCCACGCAAAGATGCAGGCCTGGTATTGCCAGCTCTTGTAAGTTTTCAAGAGGTATATGTGAAATCTCATTTTTTTTTAAACTAAAGATTTATTCATTTATTCATGAGAGACACAGAGAGAGGCAGAGACACAGGCAGAGGGAGATGCAGGCTCCCCTAACGGAAGCTTGATATGGGGACTTGATCCCAGGACCCCGGGGTCATGTCCTGAGCCAAAGGCAGATGCTCAACCGTTTAGCCACCCAGGCGTCCCTGTGAAATCTCATTTTGAGACTGATGGCAATAATTTTTCTAATTGCACACAAAAGCTGAAAGCAGTTGGTGGTGCACAGGTAGGCCTCTGAACAGATGCTGACAGGGAGGGTTAAGGCCACACTGGATCTTGGAGCCCACCACTCTCTCCCACCACCAAAATTAAGAAGTAAAAGGGGGAGGAAGAGTGGCAACAGCGCAGCTCGGGAAACCTGGGTTATTTGTCGCCCCCTCCCTGGGGAAGACAGGGATGCTGTGCCCCATCTTACCTCTCACCCACAAGGGTCAATGATGGGCTTCCTGGTTGGCCTGGCAACTAGGAGATGCTAGGTCAGCATGAGGGTAACATGGGTCAAGCCAGGCCTCCCAGACCCTGCCAGGGTGAGTGACAAAGGAGCAATGCCAGGAGTGAGGTCCTGGCCAAGTATGGAGCAAGATTCTGCTCCCCGAAACAAGCTGGAAAGTGCATGCCTCCTTTCTAACAATAATGCAGCCTTCCTGGATACCCAACTTAACAGTTTAACCAGGAAAGGAAGGACCGAGGCCTTCAGCTTTCATGTGTGTGTGTGTGTGGGGGGGGATGGGATTTGCTGGTAGCAAAGACAACTCACATGATAGAACTTGAGTTTAGAGAAGCTCCTCCACACACATTCCCTCATTGGTCTCACAATGCTGTGAGGCAGGCAGTGTCTCCCCTTCTGCAGGTAGGGGTAGGTACTGCCCTTTACAGAGGAGGAAACCAGCTCTAGGGGCAATTCAGATGGGCTCCGGATAGTTCCAGAATATGCAGGAAAGGTACATGGAGAACACAGACTGTAGGCCCCTCTCGTTTCCGGTGTCCTCCTCTGCAGACTCATTCCCACAACAAATCCTTACTGAACACCTCTGATGGATTAGGCATTCGTCTGGGCCTTGGGAGCACAGCAGTACACAGATGCAAGGCATTAGCCTTCTCCTTGGCTAGGTCAGTTTTCCTCACTCTGAATCATGACCCTGACTGGCCCTTGCTCTGTTCTTCTCTGGCCAATGTTTGCACTTTGCTCCACAGTCCCTGGCTACTGGTCATTTCCTAGAATGTACTGACTTGTTCCAGAAAGACATGCTTTTCTATTCTTGAGGCAGAGACACCTGGCAGACTCAGACCCAAATTCCATTCCTGACTTCATTCTGATCAACTTTTCAAATATGTTTCAGGCAAGTCCCACAATTCCCTATCCATGCTGTTCTGAGAGCATGGAGGGCACACATGGTTTTCCTTGAAGCAGGAAATAGAGCTGAGATGCTGAGGTGGCCAGTCTCCAGGGTATGTTGGAGCAACCTCTTTTCTCATTACTTGTTCTTCATCTACATCTTTTGCCCTGATGCCCCCATCTTCTGGGACATTGTCAGAGGAGCACGCTTAAGACCCCATTGGTTCATGTTCTGCAGGCAAACATACACTTCTTAACTGCAGTTGGTAGAACTCTGTCCCCCAGAAAGCTACATCCAAGTCCAAACCCCCAATACCTGTGAATCTGACCTCACCTGGAAAAAGGGTCTTTGCAAATATAATTAAGGTGAGGCTCTCGAGATGAGATCATCCTTGATTGAGGTGGGCCTTAAACCCAGTGACACAGATTTGGTATCCAACGGTGTCCTTGTAAAAGACAAAGGAGAACACACACAGTCAAGGAAGGGAGGCCATGTAAAGACCCACACAAAGATGAGGCAGAGACTGGACTTATTTTACAAGCTAAGGTACACCAAGGGTTGCCAGGAGCCACCAGAGAAAGGAGAGACACATCGAATAGATTCTTCCTCAGAGCCTCCAGAAGGAAGAGACCCTGCTGATATACTGATTCTGAACTTTTGGCCTCTAGAATGGTGAGAGAATAAATTCCTATTGTTTTAGGTTGCCAGGTTTGTGAACATTTGTTATGGAGGCCCGAGGTCCCAAACCTGACCTGGTTTTCCCCAGTCCTTTGAGCAAGGACTGCCACGGACAATATGACCAACCAGAGGGCAGCCTTCATATCCCTTTCCCTGGGGAGTATGGCACCAGTTCCCACATGGCTGTGCAGGGCCCACGGATGCCATGGATGCCCACTCAGCAGGTGCCCTCTCACCAGCAGAAGAGACCCGGGGCCCCCTGTGAGGTGCTGGGTTCTGCAGCTTCTGGAGCAGTGGGATCGAGGTCCTCATCCATATCAGATCGGTCTGCCCCAACCTCAGCCCTTTCTTCCTGCCTGACCCAAAGGCTACTTTCTAGCTGTTCTTCAGCAAGTTCCAGCTCTTCCTCTGTTTGTAAAACGGCCACAGTTTCCCGGGGTAAGTGTGATGAATACAGCCCGAGTTTGGCCTTAAAACCAAACATCGCTTCATATGGACTCTGCTGTAAGGAAACGTCAAACAGCTGATTCTTCACCATCTGCATGAATCTCAGGCCTTCGGCCCAGCGACGTGAGCGGTTACTCTGCATCCAGGCATTTACCATGTTCTTAACATCATGGCTTGCTCGCTCCAGGGAGCCTGGGCCTTGGCCAGGGTGGTGCTTACCACAGACAATCTTTAGGTCCGGCCATACCTCATTGAGCTCATGAACAACCTGGTTTGTGAACTCTACGCCACTGCCAGATTCTAACATCCTAGGTGTACCAAGAATTGTGAAGATATCCAATAGGACACTGACCACCTCATGAGCCTGTTTCGCTTTTAGTGGCCGTAAAATAATAAACTTGGTCAAGTGGTCCTGGTAATATAAAATAAACTTGAACTCACCATCAGCATTTGACTGCATGTCAAGTACTTCAATCTGGCATCTGGAGTCAACGTCCTTAAAAGTCATGGGCTTGGGGGCAAGACCTCTCTTAGGTGCTGGGTTCTTCTGGTGACATTGTTTACACAGTGTCAGATACAAGACAATGACTTCTTTGGTGACATTGCCGTATTTTCCTTGTAGCTCCTTGAGCATGCGTGTCCGCCCTCCATGTCCAATACTGAGATGCGTATCATGGAGAATATCAAACAACTCTTCCTTATGCACGTAATACCGTATTCGATCATGTTCTCCATGAGTAGCTTCTATTAGTCTCTCTGTGCCTTGCACGGAGATCACGTCGTATTTTGCTGCACGGCGGTAGTCACGTGATGACTTCTTTCCCTTCTCCTTAGCTTCTTTGACTTCCTTTATTGTTTGAAAGTACTTTTCTTTGGAAAATACCTTGCTGTTGTAACTTTTGCTTTCTACTAACTTTGTCACGCTTATGAGAAACTTTTCTCTCATGTTATGTATCTCCATTTCCGTATCACTTGCATTGGAAATGCCAGAGGGGTTACTTCCAGCTTTCTGGGGCATCATGGAGAACTGCAAGAAGGAGTCTAAGAAGAGGAGAGAGAAACCACGTTAAAAATCACTGCTATTCCATATGGAAGACTTTCCCTACAAAGTTCCTCACTCTTTCATCTGATTTTTGAAGATTACTACATAAAAGAAAGATAACAGAGTAAGAGTACAAGGCAGTAACAGAAAGCAACTAGAAAGCCAGCTAAGATCACCCAAACCAGAGCATGTCAAAAGAATTTTAAATCAGCAAGATACATATACAAAGATGCAGTAATTTTAGACTTTAGGCAAACAGAATAAATCAAACTGTTAGCTCATAAAGCAAAGACTAACTGGTCTTTATTAACTGAATAGGAGAGAGGATAAATGGAAATGCTTAAGGAATTAGACTAATATCCTCCTTCAGTAACTTTTAAAATATAAATGGGAGAATGTTGCTGGAAGGAACACATGATAACAGCAAACTCTGAACTTGAAGTTAGCACCAGGGAGGGCTTTTTAGCCTTCCCACAATCAACATAACCATTTCTTGTGGCTGAAGAGTCTGTCCCCATTTTAGGAGAATCAAGGAGAAAAGTGGTAGGAAATTTTTGAATGATGGTTTTCCCTGTTGACTGTACAGAGGATTAGTGAATGAAGATTCTGAGTCCTTACCCTCAGGGACCACGTTCTCATAACTATCTAACATCTTCCCCTGCAGTAGTCTTTCCCAGAGGCTTCTGAATACTTCCAATCTTTGGTCATATCCTCAAATGTCACTACCTCTTGAGATGACACCAGCTGCTGCCACAGGAACCATTCTTGGGGCCTGGGCTACAGAACAGCTAGCTATAGCAGGACTTGGGGAGAGACAGTGGAAGGTACCAGGAATGGAGGCATGCCAGCATAAACGGCTCAGAATATGAGTCATGGGAATATTATAAGGAAGATAACAGAAGTAAAGAAATGCTCTCCAATCCAACAGATGAGTCCAGCTTTGCGGGTGAGGAAAACAAGTTTTGGTCTCCTGGGAGATCTACAGGCCCAGACTGTTTTGACACTGCCTGAGCTGAGGCCCACGTATTTCCGGAACAAAGCAGAGAGTCCAAGTGAACTTGGGTATTCCAAGACTGGGAGACACTTTTGGGTACAGGCTTGATGGCTCTGAAGAGAGGCAGCAGGGTTTGTTTCCAGAAATGGAAAAATTGCACCTATGTGCAGAGAGATTTGTCAGCAGAGTATCATGCCAAAAAGAGGTATGCCAAATGGTCCACACTCCACCATGATTGGAGAATTCTGCAGGGAGAGAATCTGACACTCAACTGAGATTTCTTGGAACTCCCAGTTATAGGATGGTGATGCGGCCCCAGGAAGAATTCACATGATGAAAACAGGAGTTAACAACAATCTGAGGAAAACAAGATCCCTGGGATCCCAGCCATCAAATGTAGAGCCGAGGGGCAGAGCAGAATCCTGAAAAGCAAAGAAAGATGAAAAGGTTTCAAAGCTCTGAGTCTTAGTTAAGCTGGGGTCCTGAAGGTTCTCCACTAAAAAGGCTTTTTTTTTTTTTTTTTTTTTTAATTTATCGAAGATACAGAGAGGCAGAAACATAGGCAGAGGGAGAAGCAGGCTCCACACAGGGAGCCCGACGTGGGACTCGATCCCAAGACTCCAGGATCACACCCTGGGCTGAAGGCGGCACTAAACTGTTGAGCCACCGGGGCTGCCCCTAAAAAGGCTTCAAACTCTTTTGCTCACCATCACTAGTTGACCATAGAATATTCCTGATTCTAAGACATTATTGACTATAAAACAGTTGACTTACTGATGACTTTGAGGGGAAAAAACAGAATCTATATTAAACGAACACATCCAAATTACTATATGAAGGCAACACACATTTTAGTATTAAAGAAATAGAATGTTTGCAAATGCTGTTTAAGTCTGAGCTTAAGATCCTCAGTGCAGGGGCACCAGAGTGGCTCAGTGGTTGAGCGGCTGCCTTCAGCTCAGGTGGTGATCAGGGAATCCTGGGATGGAGTCCGCATCGCTTCTCCCTCTGCTTGGGTCTCTGCCTTTCTCTGTCTCCCATGAATAAATAAAATCAAATCTCAAAAAAAAAAAAAAAAAAAGAGAGAGAGAGAGAGAGAAAGAACTGCATTGAGCTTACTGGTGCGATCTGTGACGTGAGGTAACTGATAAATGACCTTGGTTGGAGGAAACTGGAAACATCTCAGTTCCTCACCTACCTGTGAGTCCTCGCTTCAGCGTCCCAGACCTGGAATGTCCTTCATTGATCTCGCGAATCCCTGCCCAGCTCAACTCAGCCGCCTTCCTGATGCAATCAGCGGCTCGAGCTGACTGCCACCTCTCCCTCCTCCGGAGAGCCCGAGCCACCCACTGGAGCGCTCTGCTTTGCATTTGCAGTCGACTGGTTCAGGTGGACACAACCCAGCAGGTAGGGGCTGAGCCATTTACCCAGCCGTATTCCCTCAGAGGGCCGAGGGGTTCAGAGCTGAGACAGAAGATGCTCAGAGGATGTGAGGCAGGCACTTCCCGTACAGGTGCGTACAGGTGCAGCGCGCCAGGCCGTGCGCGGGGACGACAGAGTGGCGGCTTGGGTATTCCACTTCCGACTCTAGCACCGACTGCGTGCCTGCCTCGGGCAGCTTCTGAGGCTTCAGCTCCCTAACCACAACAGGGGGAGGTACCGGTCGGCCTGATGAAGAAGCGTGGAAAAGGCAGATGAAGCACTGAGCACCGCTTCCCCGCACCTGCCGACAGACACTCCGCCAGCTCCCGGAGACCTGCTGCGGGCGCCACCTCCCCTGCGTAGCCTTCCTCCCTGCACCCCCGCGGGGCGCGGCCACACCCCCTCTCCTGCGAGGGCCTGCAGCTCCGAGGCCGGGGGTAGGCAAGGAGGGCCGGCGGCCCCCGAACCCGGGCCGGTCGGCAGTCGGACGAGGGAGGCCCGGGCAGTGAGGGTAGGTGCGCCGGGGGCCGCAGCGTCGGGGCCTGTCCCCCGCCCCCACCCGCGGGCCCGCGTCCAGCCGCCGCCACACCTCCCGCCGGCGCCGGCGCCGGCGCTCCCAGGCAGCTCGCACCGGAAGCCGCTTGGCGCCGGCCGGAAGCCCCGCCCCCGACGCCGCGGGCCGCCAGGCGCCCTGTCCTGCTCCGGACCGGGTTCCGCGCGGGCCGTGCGCCGCCTGTCGTTTGGCGGTCTGGGGTACCAGCGGCCGGTCTGCGTGACCTGGGCAGGGCGAGCCACCAAGCCCGGACCCCCGCGGCAGGACCAGTGATTCCCCGTCGTTGTGGCAAAGCCTGCAGCCTGGAAAATAGGAAAGTAAGCTGCATTCGTCATTCTGCACCTAGAAGCTTCACCAAGGGAAGGCAGAAGCGCACGTGCCGTCCGTTTAAAATGAACATTCCTGGGCAGCCCTAGTGGCCCAGCGGTTAAGCGCCGCCTTCGGCCCGGGGTGTGATCCTGAATACCCAGGATAGAGTCCCACATCGAGCTCCCTCCATGGAGCCTGCTTCTGCCTCTGCCTGTGTCTCTGCCTGTCATGAGTAAATAAAATCTTAAAAAAATAAATAAAACGAACATTACTTCAAAGTGCAGTCTCAGCACTTCTTCTGAGACTGCCACTCCTCGGAGCAGCACCAGCACAAACAAGACGGTAAGGGGGGCGGGGCAGTGGTCCAGGCACTCCTGGAAATCAGCAGCTCCTGCTCCACACAAGCCTTAGCCCACCGGCAAGACTGAACATACACACTGTATGCACATCTAGTCGCAGCCCAGCAGCAGTGAGACAGAACCCGTTCAGGAGACACAGGACCCCACAGGGCTTTTTCTCTGGGAGCCAGAGTGCCCCCCAAATACTGCCTGCTTCGAAAGGGGGGAACCCCCACTACCTATCAGTCCTGATTCCAAGACTGTGTTAATCTCGATTACTCAAGAGCTGATGCTCAAATGGAAAACCCACTCTACTTGGTCAAGCCACAGGACAGGGTGGCCTGCCTCCAGGTGGCAAACCCACTCACTGGGAGGGAGGATTCTTCCCCAAGCACCACACAGAAAGCAAAGGCTCTTCATTTTAAGTTTTTATTTAAAGTCACATATAAGGTTACTTTACTCCTGCATCTTCTCAATGGTTTCTTCCTTATATTTGCCCTTTTCCTTTCCTACTTGGCGAGATTTGGCTTTACGCTCAAGGATCTTTTTGCGGTCTTTGTCCAGTTTTAGTCTAGTGATAACCACCTGCAGAAAAATAAAACACGTCTAAGCTTTCAACAGTTATCAGCTTCTCAAATTACCAAGTCAGACACACGTTTGTTTCTATTGTAATTTGAGGATCATTAAGTTGGAACAGAGATGTAGCTTCAACCCACAAAACCACAGTACAGATGCTGTGACAAATCTGTTAGAGGCCTCCAGATGATGGTAAATTCAGGTCTTCTGAAGGAAGGTGAGGAAAAGGATAAGGGGGCACTGAACCAATACAGGTCTGGGAACCTGAACCGAAAGGAAAATCTCTGCCATCAGAGAGCTTGTATTTCCGCAAACCAATCCAGTGGATGCACACCAGACTTTGATATACAGAAAAACAGGGCAATATGGGGACGCTAAGGACTGCTGCCAAGCAGGGGCTAAATCCTATAGGGTATTAAACGAAGCCCTATTGACAAGGCTACATACAGACACCTGAAACCTTGAACACAGGATAGTGAGAGACATCAGACCATAAGTACTGTATGATGTCACTAATAGGTGGAAATTGTAAAGTCAAACTTGTGAAAACAAGAATATGGTCAGCAAGAGATGGGGGACAGGACAGATGTTAAGGGTATGAACTTACAGTACAGTAGCGATACATACACAATATTGTATCATAATCACCAAGCTTGCTAAGATACTTATATAGCACATTAGAAGTGTGAATTATCCCTACAATGCCAATCCTTTTATATACAAATCTATTGAACATCTTACACACCTTTAATTTACACATTATGTCAAATGTATTTCTGTAATAGGAAACATGGGGCACTTGGGTGGCTGTGTTTAAATGTCTGCCTTTGGCTCAGGTCATGATCTTTCCAGGTCCTAAGATGGAGCTCCATGTCTGGCTCCCTGCTCAGTGGGGAGTCTGCTCCTCCCTCTACCAAAGACATAAATAAAATCTCAAAAAAAAAAAAAAAAAGACAAATACCTGAAAAGAAAGGAATACCTAAAGAAAGTGAAGAGTTGCTTTGGTAAAAATTACAGCAAGTACAAAGGTGCAGGGGCAGAACAACTTGGAAGTTTTACAGGTTGTGCTTCTTAATTTTAAGTGTGCCTAAGAATCAGAGAGCTTCTTCTTTTTTTTTTTTTTTTTTTTAAGAGAGCTTCTTAACATAGATCCCTGGACCCTGCCCCCTGTCCCCAGTAGAGCTGGGAACAGAATGTGGAATCTACCAGGTGGGCCAGGTGATGCTAACAGAGGACACACCACGATTAGCATGGCTGGAGGAGGAGCCAGGAGGCCAGTAGACCAAGTCATGAAAAGAGGACATCTACAAGTGGTTGGTGAGGGGATCAAGTAAGACCTTGCAGGCCACTTTGATGGGAACAGATGGGATTCTGGATATAACCTGACAGCAGCTAAGGGGGTGGGGATGAGTGGAGACAAGCTGCCATACAAGGTGAGCATGGCAAATAGTGAACAAATTCAGAAGTCTGAACATATTAGGTTTGCGGTTATCAATTAGAAATCCAAGAAGGCAAAATAAGCAATTGGGTATTGATATTTGGGTTGGAGTCATCAGCCTTTAGAGGTCTGAAGTCCTCAGAATGAAATATAACAGATGAGGACTGAGCCACAGTGAAGGCAATGTTATATCCTACGCCGTGCTGTCTTAAAAAGACGATGAATGTATCCTTGGATTGGTGACCAGGACAACAGCCTATCTACTGGTGGACCAAATATAAGACTGGTGATGCCTAGAAAATGGCCCAATTCCTTGCTCTCAGGAGACACACACTAGAAGAATTAAAGGGAAGGGTCATCACGCTTGTAATCCTTTGGGGATAGGGCAGGGGGGTAAGGACCATGGGAAAATGCTAGTAGTGAATTCCAGCTCAAAGAGATGCAGGAATTTTGCTCCATCAACCCTTCAACTTTTCTGTAGTTTGAAAAAACAGATTTATGGCAGCACCAGAAGATCTTTTAAAAATTGTTAGAAAAAAACTTAAGAGACTGCAATATCAGAGAATTCACATTCAAGCCTCAGACAGGCACCTACTATGACAGACCAAGAATCTCTATCCTTGCTCAAACACTACCACTATCGATGAGATCTTAGCTTGGGGGCTTCGGTTTTCCCATTTGTAATGGCTTAATACTTTGCAGGGTTATAAAGTTGCCATACTACTTACTTGGCTTTATCTATTTATTTTTTAAATATTTGTTTTAGGAGGGGAGGGAGGGAGGGAAAAAGGAATCTCAATCTGACTGTGCCGAGTAGGGAGCCCCACAGGGAGGCTCAATCCCAGAATCCTGAGATCATGACCTGAGCCAAAACCAAGAGTCGAACGTTTAACCCACTGAGCCACCCAGGCACCCCTGCTTATTCAACAGGGTATCAGCTCCATTTACTAGAAAAATTACTGCATTTCCGAGATTTTAAGATTTGTTCACTGTGACTTTTGATGAAAAAATACATAAAATAAACACGATGACTATTAAAGACCCCTCGATTTGAAAAAATTTCCAGAACTCCATTCAAATACTGTATGTTTAAGACTAGTTCCTAGCATGGCAAGCCGTGCCCACATTGGGATGTTGGTTGGACAGGGTCCGGTGTGGAGAGCCCCTTACCAAAAACCGCTTGGTCAGAAAAGGGGCTACCCCTTTGCCAGTCAAGCAACACAGGGTCATGGAGAACCTGGTCCTAAACCACTCAGACATCCTGCTTCTGGGTTGGGGTCTTGAATGTAGCAGAGTGGCTCCCTTCCTGTGATCTACTGAAAGTCCGCCCTTGACACAAGGGTTTGTAAAAGATAAAAAGAAAAAAAAAATACTGCGTTCTAGAACCTCTAAAATCAGGGATTCTATTTCTTTGGGAAGGCTCTGCAAACAAGCTATCACATTTGCTAACACTTCCGGGAACTTCTCTACCCTCGAGCATTCTCAATAATACCTACCTTGCTAGGGTGAATGCCCACGTGGACAGTTGTGCCATTTGCCTTCTCTCGCTGTACTCGTTCAATGTAGATGACATACTTCTTCCTGTAAACCTGGACTACTTTGCCGATTTGCTGACCTTTGTAATGTCCCCGCACAACCTAAATTAAAAAAACAACCCAGAAATATTAAGATTAACCTTGTGAACCAAGAAAGCTACAAATCATATAAACATCACTCTATCAGATCTACAAGACCTTTCAATCTTGAAAGACTTAACAGTTAATGGAAACGTGCCAGTAATTCTCCCTGGCTTTAACCTGCAAATAAACCAAAGTATAGTGATGGACAGCGCATCCATCAACTGGTGGTCAATAAGCAGCAGTGGGCTAGGTAAAAGGTTAAAAACGAGCACACTTCAGCTTTTCATAGCAGGTTGGTAACAAGGAGCTTTTACTTCATCTCGAAGGAAGCAAGAGGCCATAAGATTAAATCCACAACCCATTCAAGCGTCCAACTCAGTGCCAGACCGGCAGCAGCAAATACGTATGGGAACCAATTCTTTCCCAAAGTTTCAGTTTCCTACCCAGGAGTCCTAGTGATCACATTTCTCAGGCAGCAACACAAACTGCTTCTGCACAGATGGTTCTTTACAGCTGCAGATTTTCTCCCATTAAGAGATCTGGAAAACAGACTACCTCCCGCATCCACTGGCAATCCTGGCACCAGCACAGTAGCAACCAGTGGCTGTTCTCAACCCACACCACTATCTGAGGACGTTTTTTTTTTTTTTTATTTAAATGGGCGTTAACCTCATCCAATAATACTGGGGACAGGCAAGCTGCTTTAGAGACTTGCCTGAATCTTATCAACAGCAGCTGCAGGTTACAGCTAAGAAAACACAGAGATCTTCACTTAAATTGATTTGATGAATTATTTACTAGTAAACGTAATACCACCACGTAAAACTATGGTTCAGTTAGGGCTTCTGCATCTGGGTTCTGATTCAGACAGACTTCTGTATATTGTCCTCAAATGCATCTTTGGTGACCAACCACACCAAGAAAAAGCTCATCACAAAGTAATGTCCTGGGGCAGGCCGCCTGCGTGGCTCAGTGGTTGAGTGTTGGCTTTTGGCTTCAGGCATGATCCCAGGATTGAGTCCCACACTGGGCTCCTTGCATGGAGGCTATATCCCCCGCTCTCTCAAGAATAAAATCTTAAAAAAAAGGGGGGGGGCAATGCCCTGGCTCTGAATCATTTCTCCTCTTCTGATTAATTATGTCCACATTGTGATGTTTGGAACAATCAATACTTTTTCCTGTTAGATTTTCTAAGATTTTATTTATTTAAGAGCGCCAGCGAGACAGTACAAGCAGGGTGAGGGTCAGAGGGAGAAGCAGACTCCCAGATGAGCAGGGTGTAGGACATAAGCCTTGATCCCAGGACCCGGAGATCATGACCTGAGCTGGAAGGCAGACACTTCACCGACTGAGCCACCTGGGTGCCCCCCACCTCCCGTTTCATTTTTCAGTTTCCTGTTGCAACCCTGCTCTGGTGCATCATTCCCCGAACACAATCCCTCTTCCAGGCCAGATGTGCAGAACATCCGCCAGGATGACCCGTATCACTGCACCCACTTGCACTTCGTCATCCTTCCGGATGGGCATGGACCGCACGTTGTACTTCTGCCTCAACTCTTTGGAAAGCGGGGAAGACATGATCTTCCTGCGAATGTGGGAAGGCGCATTGAAATGCCGCTTACGATTCTTGCTCCGGTCAGAAGTCACAAACGGATTGAACTTCATGTTGGCTGCAGAGAAAAAGCAAAAGACGCGTTAAAAACCCTTAAAATGATTGCACGATGTCGTCCGGTTTCCAGACAGGTCACAGCAACAACGTCACCTTGAGAGGGTGAGCAAGCCCAGGACACGGTCACGTTCTCCCGGGATGCTTCCTCCACAAACATACCCGTTCTAGGTCACACCCTCCGAACCTCCGAAATCCCGGCGGAGGAAGTGAAGACAATTCGCACCTCCATGCGTGAGAGCAAACCGGACCCACAAACTCAGTCACTCAACTAGCACGTCACGCTTTGCAAAGACCAACAACGTCCACACGCTGTGAACTCGAGTGAGAGGACACTGAGCTCCCGACAAAGTGCAGCGTTTCTTCCGTCCCCAAACCTGGGAAATCCCGGGTCCCAAAAGCCGCCTCTCGGGCAAGCGCGGCCTGGAAGGCCCCCCGGCTTCAACAGAAAGCTATTCCGAGACTATTCTTTAAGAAACGACGCCGACTAGACTTCTCTCCATCCGCCGATGCCGAGTTCTTAAATCCCCTCTCCCCGTCCCTTCCCGAGTCCGGCGGCCCTCGAGCTAGCGGGAAAGCAGGTCCAGATCATCCTAGCCCCTCTCCCTGGGTGCTATTCGTTCGCCGGAAGAGTATCGGGCTTCGGGGGTCAAAAGACACTGCGCCCGCGAAAGGATGGCCGCGGATTGCTCGCGCTCGCATCGCCAAAACTCACCTGCGAGCGCCCCAGCGATGGCCGCAGAAGGGAAGAGAGCCACACGCTACTTCCGGTTCTGTAAGTTTACGAGAGATCTCGCGAGACCGATCATCGCCAGGAGCGAGAGAGGCGCGGGATTTGAATGACAAGAGGAAGCTGGGAAAGAAATGGATGACTAGTGCCCCCCGCGGCCTGGAGGGGAACTGCAAGGAGCTGCAAAACCTCGTCTTTCAGACCCTGGTGCCTCCCTGCGCAGGTCCGGGAAGGGTCGTTCCCGGGCAGGTGGCAGGAGCTGCTCAGAGCGTCACTGTCCCCCCGTGCGTGGTGAGGGAGCGGGCGCCCCCTTCTCCGAGAAAGGGCAGGTTGTAGTAGCGGCCGCCAGGTGACGCTGGGCCTGCGGCCGCGGGTCACCTGGGTTCCGTGGACACCGAGCTCGCCAGCCCTTCGATGAGGGGCCATGGGGTGGGGGTGGGGGTGGGGGTGGGGCCCGCGGTGGGGCCCGCAGTGGGGCCCGCCCCGCCCCGCCCCGCTCCACCCCAGATTCGGCTGCAGTCACACACCCGCCTTGCGAGGGTGGGGACCCGCGATCCTTCCTTCCCTCGTCCCAACCCCCGCGCGGGGAGGCCTGAACCTGCGTTTCTAACGAGCTCGCAGGTGACGGATGTCCAGGGTGCAGGTCCGAGACCACACTTGGAAGGAGCCTTTGCAAGGGGAGAACAGTGCCCCTTTCTGAGTGTTACTGTCCGCTGTCATTCAGTTCAAGGTCTGGTGGAAGCAGGGCAAGGGGGTGTGCTGCCTGCAAACCGCTTCTGGGGCAGGCGGCAGTGCTTGGAGTTAACTCCTGCAGCTTGCCTGGCCGTGCAGCCGGTGGGGGATCCGTTTCCCTCGAATGAATAAAGCATTATCATTGAATGAATGATGCAGTGTCAAACTGATGGAAGACACGCATTTCATGGTCATAATAGGACGTAGTGAGCTTGCTGAGTCCTGGAGACACTTTTCCACTCACTCTACATTTCTAACTCCTATATATAGGAGTTAGAAATATATATATATATATATATATATATATATATATATATATATATTAGAAATATATATAGGAGTTAGAAAAAATATATATAGAAAAAATATATTTTTAAGATTTTATTTATTCATTCATGAGAAACAGAAAGAGAGAGAGGCAGACATAGACGGAGGGAGAAGCAGGCTCCTCACAGGCTCCTCACAGGCCAGATGCGGGGCTGGATCCCAGGATCCCCCCGGGATCACAATGGGCCAAAGGCAGACACTCAACCCCCGAGCCACCCTAGCATCTCTTTTAACTCCTTTAATCCACCAAATAACCTTGTGATGCTGGTACAGTATTATCGTTCCCACTGTACAGATGGGATCATTGAGTCACAGAGAAGTGAGAGGAACTTGTACCAATTAAGTTGAACCCATAGGTTATAGATGAACCCATGTAAGCTCTTTCCAGTCCCTTCCTGATTCGATCCCAATTTCTAGGACTCCATTAGGTCAAGTCAAAGAGTAAGGAACTTGGGGATGCCTGGGTGGCTCAGTGGTTTAGCACCTGCCTTCGGCCCAGGGCGTGATCCTGGAGTCCCGGGATGGAGTCCCACATCGGGGTCCCCGCAGGGAGCCTGCTTCTCCCTCTGCCTGTGTCTCTGTCTCTCTGTGTGTCTCTCATGAATAAATAAATAAAATAAAAAAAAAGAGTGAGGAAACATGTCTTTGAGGAGCCAGAGTTAAGTCAGTAAAGAACACAGGGTTTTCATGATTTAAAAAAGTTGTGTTTTAAATATACTGTCAACAGCCCCAGATTTTATTCTTAATTGAAAAATTCAGTGAGACTACCTCTATTGCAATTCTTTTTTTTTTAAATTTTTTAAAATGTAAACTCTACACCCAACATGGGGTTCAAACTCACCATGCCAAGATCAAGAGCCATATGCTCCAGGACTGAGCCAGCCAGGCGCCTCTGCAATTCTTTCCAACAAATGTTTATGGAGCATCTTTTGCATTCCATCCCTAAACTGGACACTGGACTTAAAAAATGAAATTAGTTAGAGCTTCTGCTTGCAGGAAGCTCATTGTCTAAAAGGAGAGATAAGCAGTGAAACTAGCATTCATGGGACCCCAGGAAAAGTGCTTTATGAGCTGGCTGCCCTTGGTGGGCTTTTTTTCTTCTTTTTGAAAGAGAGAGAGCACAGGGGGAGAGAGAGGAAGAGAATCTTAAGCAGGTTCCATGCTAAGCCCATTGCTGGGCTGGTTCTCATCATCCTGACATTATGACCCTGAGCTCATGACCTGGGCCGAAATGGAGAAGTGGCTGCTTAATGGACTGAGCCACCCAGGCGCCCCGCTTTTACTAGTTCTGTGCTTCAGGAATAGGAGAGCATTCTGGGGTCAGGGAAGACTTCTGGGGTGAGATTACTCTTGGCTGAGTTTTGAAGAATGTTAAAGTTAGCTTCATGAGGCAGTAGGAGTAGCTCTCAGGAAGGCTTGGAGCTGTGAAGCAGCATGACGTGTTGTCTCCCGGAGCTAGGTCCTTGTGGCTGGAGTGAGCAGCCTTCAGAGAAAAGCCCATGAGGCTCCCACCTGATCTGAATTTCATTTGGCAGCTGAAAGTTACAGGGAGATGCTCAAGGCACCTGCCTTCCTACCTTGTCTTCCTCTCTGGTCTTCACAGACTCATCCTCTCCCTTTTTGTTCTTATTAGATTCCCTAACCCCCTCTTTTCTTTCTTCCTTTTTAAGTGTTATTTATTTAAGTAATCTCTATGCCCAATGTGGGACTCGAACTCACAACCCCAAGATCAAGCATTGCATGCTCTTTTGATGGAGCCAGCTGGTTGCCCATTCACCTCCACTTCTTCGGGTCTCCCCTAGCCTCTTCCTCTCTTCCCACAAAGGCCCTCTCTGTTCTCTCATCATCCTCATCATTCTCTGCTGTTGCCCTTCCCTCTGGAGGCCTCCTTAGCTCCCTCTCCCCATGCAACACTGAGTCATTGAAATTAAACCTTCAGGCCACCATTTGGACAGCACAGCCACTTTGTGCGGTGCGAAGATTGCCAGGGTACAAATTGCATGCACAGATGCAAATTACTGGTGTCCTTGTTGTGAAGTCTGTTTACCTGCATAAATGTCTTGGATCAGCCCTGCATGATCCTCTGGCCACCTAGCCTGGCTGCCCCTCCACTTCCTTACATGTCTCTTACATGATTTGACAAAGGTCCTTTTATTTAATTTTTTAAAGATTTTATTTGTTTATTAGAAAGAGAGAGAGAGCACAAGCAGGGGGAGAGGGAGAAGCAGGCTCCCCGCTGAGCAGGGAGCCCAATGCGGGACTCCCTCCTGGGACACCGGGATCATGACCTGAGCCGAAGGCAGACGTTTAACCCACTGAGCCACCCAGGTAACGATGGTGGCTTTTAAATGGACTCTGTCAGGTTGTTTCGAGGCTGGTCTTTGCAAAGCCCTAAGACAAACTGGCTATTCAGATTCTACATCTACATCCCTTGGACTAAACTTTTTTTTTTCTAGACACCAAACCATCCCATTTCTTCCTTCCTTTCTCCCTGCTTGCCTGCCTTCACTCATGCATTCTTCAAAGATCTCTCCAACTCTTACTCTTTACCAAATCCTATGCCATGCAAGCTTCATATACAAAGACCAATAAGATACAAAGACCAGTGAGATCTAGCCTTCCTTGAAGGGGCACGGTGTCTAGAAGGAAGAAATGGCCCTGTCAACAAATGGGCATAACAGAGCATCCCTGGGAAGATGACGGGATGCAGTCCATTTTTTTTATATTAAAAATTATTTATTTATCTATTCATTCATTCATTCATTCATTCATTCATGAGAGGCACACAGAGAGAGACAGAGGGAGAAGCAGGCTTCCTGCAGGGAGCGTAATGTGGGACTCAATCCCAGGACCCCAGGGATCACACCCTGAGCTGAAGGCAGGTGCTCAACCACTGAGCCACCCAGGTGCCCCAGGATGCAGCCAATTCTAACTGAAGTTGGATGTGGTGAAATTTTTACAGGCAAACCCTTAAACTGTTTCTGGAAAGCTAGGTGAGAGTTTTTCAGGTAGACAAGAGGGGAAATATATTCCAGGTAGAGGGAGCCACCCGAGCAAAGGCCTCGAGTCCTACACCAACAGAACTTGTTGGATCTACAAATAGTTTGTGTTGCGAATCAGTTTGTACCAGGTAAGAGGAGGATGAGGGAAGTTGTGAGGATGAGGCCAGGTTATTCTGCCCCCTCCCCCAAAAAAAGGACATCTGGACTGATGAGGGTGTCAAAGGGAGAAGTGAAGAGACTCACAGGGCTGTCTGAGTCATTGCAGGCTTTGCTGAGGGTGGAGGTCATGGGATGGTATCTGAAGGGCACAGAGAGTCCTGGGAACCCTGGCCCAGGGCTCACCAGAAATGTATGGATCCTTACATTTAGCTCTGTAAGCTTATACTGTGCAAGTACGTATTAAAAGTAAAGGTTAGGGACGCATGGGTGGCTCAGCGGTTGAGCATCTGCCATCGGCTCAGGGCATAATCCAGGGATCCTGGGATCGAGTCCCGCATCGGGCTCCCCACAGGGAGCCTATTTCTCCCTCTGCCTCTCTCTGTGTGTCTCTCATGAATAAATAAAATCTTTTTTTAAATTTATTTTTTATTGGTGTTCAATTTACCAATGAATAAATAAAATCTTAAAAAAATTAAATTAAAGATTATTGTGAGAGGAGGTAGCAAAGTGTGTGTGCGTAATACCAGGCATTCATCCACCCGTCTATCTATTTATCTAATGGCATCTTTCTGGAGTGTCCTGACCTCAGGGTGGTTGCGTAAAGCAAAAGCTTATACTTGACAAAGGAAAAGAAGGCAGAGAAAAATCCAAAAGGGCACATTAAATGATCCGGCCCAAAGATGTCCATAGGAACTGAGAAACACTGAGTCAAATATGAAGCTTTTTTTTTTTTTACCTTCCTTCCTGTTAAGCAGGAGATGTCACACCTCTAACCAGACAAACCAGCCCTGCCAAACTGGTCGGTAGCTGACACTCTTGAGCTGCAGGACAGGTTCAGTTCAGGGGCAGTTCTTGAATGTTCTTGGGGCCAGCACCTCACGGAGCAACAAGTGTGGATGCTGAAAATATCCCTAGCATCGGATAGCATTTTTCAATTTAATTTTTGAATAAGTAGTACCTTTGCTTGTTTCAGAAAGTATCAAAGCGGGGGTGCCTGGGTGGCTCAGTGGGTTAGGCATCTGCCTCAGCTCAGATCATGGTCTCAGCGTCCTGGGATCAAGACCTGCATCTGGCTCCCTGCTCGGTGGACCATCTGCTTCTCCCTCTCTGCCTCTCCCCCTGCTCATGTTCTCTCTCACTCTCCAAAGAATTTTTTTTCTCCAAAGAATTTTTTTAAAAAGTATCAAAGGGAAGGAAAAATCACCCCCATCCTGTCCCATCAGTTATCATCCCCTTGCACAGTTAATCACCATGACTAGTTTTTTTGTGCGATCTTCTCAATTTCTTGATGCATAAATAAGCACATAGGAATGTGAGGGGCACCTGGGTGGCTCAGGGGTTGAGCATCTGTCTTTGGCTCAGGTTGTGATCCTGGGGTCCTGGGATTGAGTCCCACATCGGGCTCCTCACAGGGATCTTGCTTCTCCCTTTGCCTGTGTCTCTGCCTCTTTCTCTGTGTCTCTCATGAATAGATAAATAATATTTTTTAAAAAGCACACATAGGAATGTGAATTCTTACTCCCCCCACCCTTCCACAATGTTCCACACTGTGTTTTTCCCACTGGCCACCGTATCTTGGAGATATTCTGTGGCAATATCCACAAGTTGATCTAGAGGATCAACTTTCTAGGATAGGACTTTCTGGGTCAAAAGGTGGAAATGTTGATAGCTAATGTCAAATTTCCCTTCCCAGGGGTTTTACCCATATACATCCCACCACCGAACCTGCTTTCCTTCCTTTGGCGGCAGAGTGGGTTATGAGTCCTTCAGGGTTTGACAGGCTAACAGGTGAAAGTTGGGACACCTGTAGAAGTTTTAATTTGCATGTCTTTCACAAGTGTCACCGACTAGATGCTTAAGATCCATTTGCATTAGTCTTTTCTGAGCTCTTTCATCTAATGTGGATTATCCGGAAAATCCAAGCTCAGCGCTTTGCACGTGCATCGGTGATGTCTCTGCAATCTTTGAGAAAATATACATATACCTTTATTTATAAAATAGCCATTCGACATTCTCTGAAAATAAAAGAAGTGCCATCTGGGAGTCACCTCTGAACAATATGAAAACACTACAGGTATTGTGAAATCAACTTTTGGCAAATGCAATGGAATCTGAGAATCACATCCCCAGAAATTCATGACGTTGTTTAAAGCAGCCTGGCTGAGGTTAAAACAAGACTCATTGGAGTCTTTGTAAATTTAGCATTTTTAGTCCTATAATAAATATATTTCCCATGAACCCACCTGTATCCCTCCCCAAATAGCACCTATGTGCTTCTCTAGTCTTGAAAAGAGCATAAAGAAGACCATAAGTGTTTTCAATCAGCTCTCCATGTGTCCCAAATATCCCCTCTGGGGGGGAACCCCATTCCCCAGGGGTCCCCAAATGGACACCACTCTGGGGACTTGGGAACCAGAAAAGGCAGGGTGCTGTTTCTTTCCCCACCGACAGCGACCTTTGCCGAGGGAGGAATAGGTTGCAGGGGGACTTAGCTGCTGGCATGCCTGGCTTGTGAACAACCACCTGTTTGAGAGAGGATCTGGAAGTTTTTGTTGTTTTTAATTCAAAAATAAAGATCATGGCCCTTACTAAATAGAAAACAGCTGTCTGCAAGTGACTTGCCCCACAGGCAAGACCCAGTCTGAGGCTTCTTGAGTGGCCGTCCCCACGGAGCCCTAGCACTGCCCAGGGTGGGGTTGGCAGGAGCTGGGGTTCAGCGTTTGTTGAGACAGTGGCATCCCTGACAAGCACAGCTGTTTTCTTCCCCACCCATCCTTGCCCAGCTGGGAATCCGCCTAGGGAAACTGGCCCAGCTGGTGTGGCCTCTAATAAGTGGTTGGGTCATGAGGAGGAGGAGAAGGACCTGGGCTAGGAAGGAGTCGGGGGAGCCCCTAGGGGTTAATTTGCCCGCATAGCTCTCCGCTGACTCAAGTCTCGGCCTTCAGGCTCCCCCTGTGCTCCCGGCCCATCGGTCCATCCTTGGGAACTCCAGGATTCAAACTTTGGACCACTCCTTGGGCTTGGGAGGCTTGCAGAGACCTCTAGCCTCCACACCTGTGCCTTGATGTTGCCACATTCCCCAGGACGATGCTTTCCTGTCATGTCCCCCAGAGATCCTAGGCCACAGCCTCTGAGATCAGCTTCTTCACCAGCGAAGACCTTACAGGCTGGTGATTTGGGGGCAGGAAGGCATATGCTTGCCCAGCTGTAGGCTCATGGGTGGTTGCTGAGATCCTGGGAAAGGTGCTTTGACCCCTGAGCCACTCCTTCTGTTTGTTCCTGCGAGCCAGCTAGAGAAACCTGGGTGGGAACTCTGACCTGGACGAGTCCTGCCTTGGAGCCCCCGTCCAGCCACTATAGGGCCCCATCTGGCCCCACCTGGCTTCAGGTGGGTCACCTGGCAGATAGGGACCACACCTTAGGGCTGGTGACCCCATAGTACAAGGGGGACCACCTGTCTTCCCACCTTGCTCAGTTCCAGCCTGGAGGAGGGGGAAGTATCTGTTGAGGATAGCCCCCCATCCAGGGGGGGACATAGCTGTTGCTTCCAGAAAGGGTTGGCACCCCATTTTGTACCCTGGCCTGGAACATGGAGTTTGGGTTTGGGCCCAGAGCTCAGCTCCAGCCGCAGAGATCATCAGCCCCCAGCCTCCCCCCATGGAGCAGGTGGTGTGGGAGGTGGGGATGCCATCCAGGGTCCAGACTGCTGGCCCTGGGGTCTCGCCCCATCCAGGCCCCCCCTCTCCCCCACCAGCCACGCTCAGCCCAGGGTGGCGCTCAGGCCTGCTTCCTCACCAGCAGCACCCAGGGCAGGATGGCGGCCACCACAGCCACCACGGCGACGAGTGTGATGAGCAGCAGGGCCCGCGAGCGGCAGCAGAAGGCCCGGCCTGCGCTGGGGGCCGGTGACGCCTCAGACAGCTCGGCCAGGCTGCGGCGGGGCAGCACGCTGTCCTGCTCCCCCAGGGGCATCCCGTGGCGGCTGATGACAAAGACCTGGGGCTCCCGGACCAGGCCAGGTGGCGGGTCTGAGGGGGGCTGGGCGCCCTGGCTGGGGGCCGGCCTCCACACCTGGGGGTTCGTGTGGCCCAGGGCGTCGGGCAGGCCCATGGGCACGGCCAGGGTCTGCGAGCTCCGGTCCAGCACCGAGGGCCAGCGGGAGCTCTTCTTGCTGAGGAAGGTGACGTAGCGGCAGATGGGGCAGACGATGGTCCTCTGGACCTGGCCGTCCACGCGGGTGGAGAGCAGGTACTTGACCAGGCAGTCGTGGCAAAACACGTGGCCGCAGCTCAGCGTGCGGCTGGCGCCCTCCAGGTCGCGGAACTTCTCGTAGCACACGGGGCACTCGCTGCCCGAGCTGTCTTTGCTCTCTCCTTCGGACATGGCCACTCTGCCAAGGCAGGGCCTTAGCTGCGAGAGGGAAGGGCCGGGAGCCGCCAGCCCTCTCCCTCCTTCCCAACTCCCTCCCACCTGCCTTCTGCCCCCCTCTCTCTTGTCCTCCTCTGCTGCCCCTCCCCAGGTGCCTACTTGGCTTACACTGAGACTAGGACCTAGGGCCCAGGCCCCTTAGGAGGAGATGAAGGGGGCACCTCTACAAGGGGCTTTGGGAGACCCATAAGGAGCAACTCCAGCCCCGGGAAACTGGTTCGAGGTACATGGAATGTGTTGAAGTCTGACCTCCCTGATACCTCACCTAGGCACACTGACTTGGTGAGGTCATCACCTCACCTCTTCCTGCTTGGATGCCTGCAATGAAGGCAGCAGGACCCAGTTCCTAGGGGAAGCAGGCAGCTAAGCCGATGCTTCCCCAGACTCAGCCCGGTCTCCAGTGTGGCTGTCCCCAGAGTGGTCATTTCCCAGAAGATCCTCTGCTGCTCCTCTATCTCCCTGCTCAGGGATTGGCTGATCCATTGGATCGCATCCAGCCATTGGACTGCATTCCTCTGTGCTAAGCGTGGCTATAAAGCAATGACTGTTTTGAAAATAAAACTCAGAACTTACACATCCAAATGCCTGCTGGCTCTCTGTGTAGTCACGGCAGGGAGCTGTGGGCTCGTACCTCCGCCTGCCACAGCTCACTCATTCTTCAGATTCTTATTGCACTGCCTGAGGCAGTGAGAGAGAACCTCCTGCTTAACCTTGGCAAAGGCAGATTTTCATCCTTCGAGGATGTGTCTGATATGTTGGAAATGGCGAAAGTCACTGGGATCGAAGCCTGGTGAGAAAGTACAGGAGTGATCAATGGCATGATACTGTTTTAAATTGAAGATACGGAGTCACCATAAAGTAATTAGGTGGGTTTTAAACATAATTTGAGACCCCAAATGTGTTCTCAGCAACAGCAGAATTGTTGGATTAAGTACACAGCTCCTCAAGATGCTGGCTTTGAAGGCAGACACCAGCTTGGTATGTCCAAGTGTCCTCACTTAAAAGTCCAAGTGTCCTCACTTAAGAATCCCCCATATCAGGGCACATGGGTGGCTCAGTGGTTGAGCATCCTGGGATCAAGTCCCACATCAGGCTCATCTCAGGGAGCCTGCTTCTTCCTCTGCCTGTGTCTCTGCCTCTCTGTCTTTCATGAATAAAGAAATAGAATCTTAAAAAAAGTCCCCTGTATCATAACTGTGTAGACTAAACTAATCTAGGTTAGCCTCTTTAGAAGGAATTATGATCACCTGTCTTTGACATTTTCTTCCATCAAGGATGTAGACAAAAGATACCTGAACACACTGACAAATAGAACTCTGTGCCAGCCCCTAGACTCAAGAGATGACATAATGGGAACCAGATCAGTTACTAGAAAAAACTGTAGTTTCTCAAATCATAAATCTTTTGGTGTCTCTCTCCTCTCTTGGCTTGGTCCTAAGTGCATTTTTCCAAGTTGAAAATGCCCCATAAGGAATAAGGAGCAAAAATATGTAAAGGTGGGGATGGGGGAACTGGGACCTTGAAGACAGCTCCAAAACCTTTTCAAGCTTTGGTCTCTGGGTGATCAGTGTGGCCCCCAGGCTGGGGGTGAGGGTTTCAAGTGTTCAGACTCTGGAACTGAGTTCAAATCCTTGATATACCTATTATTGTCTGTATGACCTCAAGCAAATTGCTTAACCTGAGCCTGTTCCCCATCTCTAAGATGGGGGTAATAGTATTGTTTTCCTCTCAGAGTTGTTCAGAGTAATTTTTTTTTGAGATTTCATTTATTTGAGAGAGACAGCGAGCATGAGCAGGGGGAGTAGTAGCAGGAAAGGGAGAAGCATACTCTCCACTGAGCAGGGAGTCCAATGTGGGTCTCGATCCCAGGGCCCCAGGATCATGTTCGAACCAAAGGCAGATGCTTCACCTACTGAGCCACCCAGGTGCTCCTGGAGTTGTTCAGAGTATTAAGTAAGCTAATGTGAGTGAAGAGTTTGGCACACAGTACATGCTCAACAAATGGTAGATGTCATTGTTAAGGCCAGCCAAATCCTCTAGCATCTATCTTCTTCTTCTTTCCAGTTGTTCTTATTATATAGATGACTAAAAAAAAATAACACACATCTCTGACAGAGGGAAGCCCCCGTCAAATTAGAGTAACTATACAAGATGATGAAGATCTGTGGCTCCCGGGGCAGACTGGACAACAGGTCCAAGGAGGGATTAGATAAATGATGGGCAGTAGATAACAATCAAGATGGTGAATCCAATGTTTCTGTCATTTCTGTTTCATAACACACTTGCAGATGTCTAAACTAAACTGGGGTTTTCTCAAGGATGACCATGATTCTCTTAAGCCAACTTCTAATATGTCCCCCTGTATCTCACAGTGCCCCACAGGCATATGGCAGCAGTTCCATCCATCCATTGATCCGTTGATCCCTCCATTCTCCCACCCACCCATCCACTCATCCATCCAATTATTCAATAAATAGTTATTGTGCTCCTGCTGTGTGCTAGGTACTGACCTTTGGCATTGAAGATAAGCAGGTTCAAGAAAGTCCTTCATGAAACTTTAGAGTAGTGGATATGTATAACTGGTTTTGAAAAAGAGATTTTTAAAAAAAGATTTTATTTATTTATTCATGAGAGACATGCAGAGAGAGAGAGAGAGGGAGGGACACGCAGAGGGAGAAGCAGGCTCCAGACAGGGAGCCTGATGTGGGACTCGATCCTGGGTCTCCAGGACCAGACCCTGGTCTGAAGGCGACGTTAAACCGCTGAGCCACCTGGGGTGCCCAAGATTTTTTTTTTTAAAGAAGGAATGGTGATAGGTAGCTGAAATTGTTTGAGTAACTGAGAAGTAGCTATCAAGGTAGGCAAGAAAATTAAAGCAGATAGTTAAGAGAATGCTAGGGGAAGGAAGGGCTTTTGAGGTCATTTAGTCAAATCTAGTCTTATAGGGGAGCAGACGTAGGTCCAGAGAGGAGGAAATGACTTGGGTGAAGTCACTTGGGGAAGGTGACAGAGAGGGAGATGGCAGAGAGAGAGAGAGAGAGAGAGAGAGAGAGAGAGAGAGAGACAGAGAGAGGAAATTCCATAGATGACATAGAGAACATTAGAGGAGTTGTAAGTAGCTATGTAGCTGAGTCAGGAAGCACTATCCTCCTCAGGAGGAGCAGGGGAGGAGGGAGGAGAGCCTCTAATAGTCATTGGAGTTTGAAGAAAAGTAAAAGGGATCCAGAGATGCAGAAGACATTCCAGGTCCCCACTGGTGGCCTCCCTGGGCAATCCTTTCTTCTTCCTAGGCTTCAGAAGAGGCATGTCACTCATGCCTGGACAGTGCCACCCATCCCCACCTTCTACTCACCTCTCTTTCTCAGTCTTTCCCTGCCCACTCCCTCTCTTTTTTGATTCCACTCATTCTTGCTCCTTGAGTTCTTCTCCTGGGCATGCCTCTGTCTTGGGTGCTGGGGCCAGGGTGAAGGCAACAGAAGAAATGCAAGGACCATGCTCTAGTTTGGGTGCACTCTAGCTCAAATACAACATGAGACGTTCTATGCCAAAAGGCAACCCCACTGGTGCTTTAGGAAATGGTGGGAGAGGAGGGCTGGAAAGTCTTTCTAGGTGAGGTGGGACCAGTGTCGAGCTAGTAATAAATAATTATAACAGCGACCATTTATTGAACAGTAATTATGTGCTTGGCATGTCGCATCCCTTCCTCATGCAATCCTGACAACAATTCTGGGAGGTAGATATTATCCCCATTTTACAGATGAGGAAACTGAGGCCCAGGGCTTAAGTAACTTCTTCAAAGTCACACGGCTGGGGCAGGATAGACCCAGGGCGCTAGGGATTGCCAGCTCTAGTGGGGGTTTGGATGTGCCTCCAAAGGAGAGCAGGGTGATGGAACAGGAGGTCCCAGCCCTCTTACCTGTGCAGAAATACTGATTTAACAAATATCCACAGGGGGCACCTGGGTGGCTCAGTGGTTGAGTGTCTGCCTTCGCCTCAGGTTGTGATCCCAGGGTCCTGGGATCGAGTCCTGCATAGGGATCCCCGCAGGGAGCGTGCTTCTCCCTCTTGCCTATGTCTCTGCCTCTCTCTCATGAAAAAATAAATAATTTTTTTTTAATCCACGGATGAAAATACCTTCTGGGAGCTCCAGAATCCAGCTTTTTTTATGTCTAGCATATCTTGTAAAGTGGTTTAAAAAAAAAAGAAAAAGAGGAAAAGATTAAACTTGCTTTACCTTGGTAAAGTCCCTCCTGAGAGTGACAGAGTGACTCTAAACAAGGTTGCCACTCCAGCCACCTGTGAGGCCGAGATTGGGCCAGCCAAGGGGCACTGACCTCATGAAGTCCCAGTGCCCCACTTCACCCAGAGCAGCAGCCTATCGAGACGGCTGTTTGGGGGAATCATCAGCCCAGGAGATTCCTGCCTCCCCACTTCAGGACTGTGAGCCCCTGAGACAGAGAGATGCTTCTGGGCTTCCCTCCTGGATTTCCAAAGCAAGGCCCTGTGGCTTCGGCTGTGACCACTCCCCTAGATACCACACACACACACACACACACACACACACACACACACACTCCCACACCCTTGTGGCATTCCAGTTTCAGTCCAGAACCTCGCCACACTCTGGCTGGGTCCCACTCCTTCCCCGCCCCCAGCCAGGCCCCCAGACTCACTTTGCTGGGATCAGCATCCACCTCTCCACCACGTCCTCCGCGGAGCAGATCTGAGCCACCCACAGGTGCTGGGCAGACAGCACGTCTTCCTGCCGCTGTTACTGTGATAGCCGCCGCTGAGGCATTTCCTAATGACTGAGCAGGTCTGGAGGACAGTGGAGGGAAGTGAATGTCGCCCAACCCGTTTGAGGCCAGGAGGCTCTTGGCGTTGCCCAGGGCTTTGGCAGCTGCTGGAGTCAGGTGATCTTGACAAGGATGTTCGGAGAGGAGCCCCCGATCTGAG
This sequence comes from Nyctereutes procyonoides, assembly GCF_905146905.1. Lineage (NCBI taxonomy): Eukaryota > Metazoa > Chordata > Mammalia > Carnivora > Canidae > Nyctereutes > Nyctereutes procyonoides. The sequence continues at coordinate 56,423,855 of NW_026575140.1, read as the reverse complement.
GGGGAGCCCAGGGATGAGTCTCCCAGTGGAGGCAGTGACCCAGGACCCAGGGTGGGCTCCCTATGGGTGGGTCTCCTGATTCCAACAATAAGAAATTTATCCTCATGGTCCTTCACCCTCCCGGACCCATTTCAGTGATCCTCTTCCCAAACCCCTGCTCCGTTGCCATGTGCTGGATGGGGGGGAGGGGGTCACATCAGCCTCAGGGAGGCCACAACACCCAACATCATATACAAATATCTGGGTGGTGTGTCCATATGCATTTGCCATTCATCAAACACTCAAAGGGACTCAGAGCTCCCAAGACCAAACACCATGGGGGTAAAGAATGAGGCAGAGTAAACCAATGAATTAGAAACATGAACCTGCCTGGAAAGAAATCCCTGACATCATGGGGAATAGGGAAAAATTTCCAAACAATTTGTAAAATATGATTCTATTTATGAAAATTATATATTTTTTATAGAGAAAAATCTGGAATATGATATATCAACCTTGGAAGTAGTTATCTCTGGAGGGACTTTCTAACTTATGCATTTCTGTGGTATTTGAATGTTCATCCTGCTTATTTTGTGATGAGAAATAAATAATCAAGAATAAGGCAGGAACAAAGAGGGTGACAGTGAGAGAACAACTGGATACCATTTGAGGGATTCTCTCCCGGTTTTCTCAGGGCTGGAGGCCCAGTCCTCAAAAAATTGGTTTTCTTTTGAAAAAGGAGCTTCCCGGATCCAAGGCATAGTGTGTGACTTGCGTGAGTGTGACTCAGTAGGGTGCCCCAGGATGGCCCCTCCTGACCTGTCCCATCATGGTCTGTCTCCACGGGGACCCAGAGGCCGGTTGGGTAGGGTAGTCAGGGCGGTGCACCCAGCCACCTCGCCCAGGGACATGGGGATGGCTGAGTGCCAACTGTCACGACAGTCTCTTATGTTCTTTCTCCAAGAGCTGAAGGGGAGGAGTTTCAGGCAGTCCTAGATTTAGCAAATAAAAATGCAGACTGCCTTGGGGAAATGTGTATTTCAGATATATAACAAATACGTCTTTTAAGTATGAGCATCCTCAGTTCAGTAATTGGGACCTACTTATACTAAAAAATTATTCATTCTTTATCTAAAATTCAGATTTCACTGGACAATTTTGTATGTTTCATTCTGCATCTTCTCCCGTCTGAGAGGGCTCCCCAAATTTCTGTCCTTCCATCAGCACTACCAGGGGTCCCTTCAGTAGTTTGGCTCATGACTCTGCCTAGGGCTTCTGGGAGAAAAGGAGACTCAGATACTCATCCTCTGTGCCCTGTATGTCCCTGGGGGAGGGGACTGATCCAGGCTGGCCTGTCTTTAGACTAATGTGATGTGACTCTGGGGTGACAGGAAGTTCCTGGAGCCCCCAAATCTCTTCTACTAGCTCTGCCATGAAGCTTGACTTTGAAGATGTTGGAGTTGCTGGGGGACCAATGTGTGTCCTGGGGAAGAAGCCAGCTAGGTTAGGGATGGGTCTGGGGAGGATCATTGCGACCCCATAAGACCTTCCTTGGAGAGACCTCTCTCAGCATAGGGAGCCTCTAGACAAGAATAGAATCCTGACTGAGGCTGGCTGACTTGACAAATGACAGGAAGTATAGTTTGTGCACGCAATGAATGGCTGAATCAGGACAGAGGTTCTTAAATATCAGAATCATCTAGAGAACTGATGAAAGATACGGATTCCGAGGTCCTACCTCAGGACCTAGCAGACCTTGGGAGAGGCCTAGGAAACTATATTTTATATTAATTTTTTAATTGGATGGACAAATGAGTGGATGGATATAATGTAAGAATACTGCATGCTAGTGGAATCTGAGTATTGCATGTATGGGTTCTCTGTAAAATTCTTTGAACTTTGCTGTATGTTTGGAAATAATAAATGCTGGAACAATGATTTAATTTCTTGAATAAGTAATGTATCCAGATGATTTTTAAAATGTGGGGCGCCTGGGTGGCTCAGTTGGCCAAAGCATCTAACTCTTGGTTTCAGCTCAGGTCATGATCTAATGGGTCTTGGGATCGAGACTTGTGTCAGACTCTGTGCTTGAGGATTCTCTCCCTCTGCCCCCCTCTGCTCCCCTGTATTTGCTTGCTCTCTCTCACACATTCTCTCTCTAGAATAAAGAAATCTTTTTAAAAAATTTTTTAAAAAGAAAGAACAAGTGTTAGAAGTCCTGCATTAGAGATTCTCTCCCCTTCTTTTTCCTTCCTTGTCTGCCCATTTTCTGTGTGTCCCAAAAGGTCACCACTAACTCACACCCATCAGGGTGGCTATTATAAAAAACAAAGAAAACAAAATACCCAGAAAGAACCAATATTGGCAAGAACATGGAGAAATTCAAACCTTTTGGCACTGCTGGTGACAATGTAAAATGGTGCAGCCACTGTGGGAGACATTGTGATGGTTTCTCAAAAAACTAAATGTAGAGTTACCATATGCTCCAGCAACCCTACTTGTAAATCTATACCCAAAAGAATTGAAAGCAGGGATGCAAACAGATATTTGCATACCCGTGTTTATAGTTCACAACAGCTGGAAGGTGAAAGCAACCGACATCCACTCACTAGCAGGTGAGTAGGTAAATAGCATGTGGCATATGCATGTAATGGAATAGTACTCAGCATTAAACAAGAAGAACATTCTGACACAAGCTCCCACATGGATGAATTTTGATGACACTATGCTGAGTGAAATAAGCCAGCCATGAAAGGACAAATACTGTATGATTCCATTTACATGATGTTCCTAGAGGACTCTGATTTATAGGCACAGAAAGGGGAATGGTGGTGGCCAGGGACTGGAGGAGGGAGAATGGGGCATCATTTCTTAACGGGTCCAGAGTTTCAGTTTGGGAAGAAGAAAAATGTTCTGGAGATGGATGGTGGTGGCTGTGCAGCAATGTGAATGTGCTGAATGCCACTAAACATGGTTAAGATAGTAAATTTCATATTGTACGTGTTTTGTCACAATTCTTAAAAGAGATAACCGCTGTCATTAGTGATTATTCTTGTGTATCTTCTTTATATCTGCAGAGAAAATACAGATCTTGATTTGTATTCCTTTCTCACTTTTTTTTTCGCCAAAAGATAGCGCTCCACATGCATATTTCTGCATCTTGCATATCCTACTTGAACTGACATCTTGGAGCTTTCTCCATGATCACACATGTACAGTGCAGTTTTGGAATCCAAGATTTTAGCAACTTCTCCAAGTAACGTCAAGGGGTGGCCTGTCTGGGAACCTCGCCCAGGCCAGAGGTTGGGGTTGGGGTCCTGGGTAGCTTTATTTATTTATTTATTTATTTATTTATTTACGATAGTCATACAGAGAGAGAGAGAGAGGCAGAGACACAGGCAGAGGGAGAAGCAGGCTCCATGCACCGGGAGCCTGACGTGGGATTCGATCCCGGGATTCCAGGATCGCGCCCTGGGCCAAAGGCAGGTGCCAAACCGCTGCGCCACCCAGGGATCCCGGTCCTGGGTAGCTTGGACCTCCATCCTCACTCCTTCCTCTAGGATGGGTAGAGGAGGACCAGAAGCTGAGGTGGCTCTTTCAGACAGGGGCATCCCTCCGTAGCATCCCCCAGGGAGGTGGGATTCCCTGCAGATCCTGGCTCTCTTGCTCCCCTGGAGAGACTCCAGATGTGTGGTAGCAGGGGCACACTACACTCTCTGCTCCACCTTCTCTCCACCTGCTGTGGGGATGGGTAGGGCTGCTAGGCAGGGGCTGCCCTAAGAGGATGGAGTCACTCCTGCCATTCAGAACTTTATGCCAGGACCAATCATTTAAGGAGAATAGTAAAGTGGGTCACCCTAAATATTGAAGGCTAAAGGGATGGAGGGGTCAAGGGGAGGAGACCTGGAGCTAGAGGCAATGGAGGGTGGAGGGGGTAAGAGAGGAGAAGGAAGAATGGGATGAAGGTTAAGGCCAACCTCTGCTAGAACAGAGGCTCTTGGTCTTTAGATCACTGCCATCCGTGAACAGACACCTGACAATGATCTTCCCCAGATGAACATGCAGCTGTGGGCACACCTGGAGCAAGGACCGGGACCTGATCAGGGATACCGAGGGCTGTGTTTGGTTAGGAGACAGGAGACCATTGCCCTGACTGTCCATATTCTGGCAGTGGAGGTTTGCTCCATCCTGGCTCTGGATGAGGCTGGGGTCATATAAAGGGGGGCAGAGTAGGAGATGGGGGGCAATTTGTCTGTGCCCCTGTGCATGCTCACAGTGGTTGTAATTAAATGATGCCTGTGTGGCAGGAGGTGGGTGTCTCCTTGCCGTGCTTGAGCGTGTGTGCGTGTGTGTATGTGTGTGTGTACATGACCCTTGACCCCCCTCCTGCTCTGCCTCCACTCGTCAGCTTCTTGATTGGCCTGAGGAATGTGGGCAGATGGGAAAGCCAAACCCAGGAGGGCCGAGGACCCCAAAGTATGGAGTAGAGGAGCCTCTGGTTCCCAGGGAAGCTCATGCAGAGGCTAAGGCTTTAGTCATCCCTGAAGATACCCCACTGTCCTCTCCGGCACCAGCCAGCATAGTCCAGCCACTTGGACCTCCTTGGTGAGGCCACACACACCACCCCTGCCCAGTGTGGCCAGAGGAGGACCCAGAATTAGGTGCAGCCCTGGTGGTCTCCCCATCCCTGTGCATCCGTTGGACCCTGGCCCTGCTTCGTGCCAGCCAACTCTGGGACCTGCTTTGGGGTTTCAGTCATTCACACTCCTATAAACTTCCTGGGCTCACCTCCTCCCCACAAGGCTGCCCAGGCCTCTGAAATCTCTGCCTTCCCTGTTCCCTTCATTCTACCTCCTTGGGCTCTCCTCATTTATGACATAGCCTAGGGCTGCTGGTAGCACAGGTGAAACCAGGGGCCTTTGGACAGAAAACAAAGATGCCCCTTGTCTGGGTTGAAAGCAGCCCTGCCCAGGCACAGGGCTTGGTAGGCAGAATAAGGGCCTCTTTTCATTCCCAACTACCCCCTTGGCCCTCAGCCTTCTTAGCCCAACTGTACCATGGTATGCAGCAGCCACAGAGCATTTTCACGGGTGTCTCCCCTTCTCTCCCTCCCTCCAAGGATTTCTGTGGCTCCCTACAGCCCTCCGTGCAAAGCCCACACTCAGCCAGCCCACAAGGCTCTCATCACCCTCCCCTTGGGTGCCTCATACCACACACTGTGGCCACAGAGATGGCTCTCAGTTCATCACCTGCCCCTCCCACCTGCATCTCTACCTTTTAAGACCTTCAAGGAGGGGTGCAGGACAGTGGCCAGGTATCCTTAGAGCCCAATAAATCAATGTTTGTTAAATGAATAGATCTACCTTCACAAGCCTAGTTCAAGTGTGTGGGGCTAGGGGCTGGGGCGGTGTGCAAGGCAAGCCCGGGAAACATGGTTGGTCAACTCTCTGTTGGACACGCCTTTGGAATCTACATCAAAGTTCCCTCCTCAAAGTCATAATAGACTTGAAAACCTCCAATGTGGCTGGACACAGGAGAATGAGCCCACCTTCTGGTCAGAGCCTTACGTTAGCCACTGTTCACTAATGTTGTCTTTGAAAAGGCATGGTCCTTCTACAGGAGGTGAGTGTGGGAAGGGGAGGGATGATGATCTGGGGAAGAGGGAGGAATGCCCCACTACCTAGCGGTGTGTCTTCAGTGATTTTTGCCGTATCAAAGTGCCACGTGTACAATTGTTTACTTGATTTGTCTTTTTAAAAAAAGATTTTACTTTTTTATTCATGAGAGACACACACAGAGAGAGGCAGAGATATAGGAAGACGGAGAAGCAGGCTCCCTGTGGGGAGCCTGATGTGGGACTCAATCCCAGGACCCTGAGCTGAAGGTGTCAGACCCTCAACCACTGAGCCACCTAGGTGCCCCACTTGATTTGTCTTGAAAAAAGAAATAGAATCACATTTTAAACTTAAGTATGTATTCTGACCTCCGAAGCACCTATACCTTTGAAATCACACTTCTGATACTCTAATTATACTTAAAAAATATATTTAAAAAAAGAGTAAGTTCTATACCAAGCATGCGGCTCAAAGTCATAACCCAGAGATCAAGAGTGGTAGGCTCCACCGACTGAGTCAGCCAGGCGCCCCCAATTCTATTTTTAATAAGTAGCACATTTAATACCTACTGTTGAATAGGAAAAAAAAAAACCTAAAACAAAACAAAAGCAAGGTTTTCCAAGAGCCCTTTGGCCCGGAAGCGCAGAAGCCACAGAGTACGATCAAGTAGAGAAGTCCTCCTGAAAGGAGACAGCTTGGGGGATCCCTGGGTGGCGCAGCGGTTTGGCGCCTCCCTTTGGCCCAGGGCGTGATCCTGGAGATCCAGGATCGAATCCCACATCCAGCTCCCGGTGCATGGAGCCTGCTTCTCCCTCTGCCTATGTCTCTGCCTCTCTCTCTCTCTCTCTCTCTCTCTCTCTCTCTCTCTCTCTCTATCATAAATTAAAAAAAAATAATAAAAACTTAAAAAAAAAGAGACAGCTTGGACGTGAGATTGGCAAGGACCGGGGTGCGGGGAGGCAGAGAAGCAGGGGTGGGGCAGCGGGCGCGGCGAGCAGGAAGGCTGGGAGGAATGCCCCAGCCCGTGGGTCTGCGCACCTGCCGCTCACCTGCTCCGCGAGCGCTCCCGCCCCCTTGCCTCTGAAACTCACTGGCCGGCTGCCTTGCGGGTCTCTAACCCCAGGTCCTGAAGCGCTCTGAGACAGGTGCGGAATGGGAGCCCGAAGAAGCAGGCAGGGAAGTTTGATTTCAGGGCTCTAAGTAGAAGAGAGACCTCTCCCCACTTCCTGGGGGCGGTGGCAGGAGAAAGAGAGCTGGGAAACAAAACAAAACAGAACAAATAACAACCGGCTTTGATGGAGGATTTACTTGAGTCTTCGCTCTTTATCCCAGAACTGAAAACCTCCCTGACAATTGAGAGTCCTCAGTGGTTGAGACGGGTGAGGCCAGAGTCAGGGGCAGACTCGGGAGTGAAAGAAAATTATATTTTTTTCTGATTATAAAACGAGAACTGCCCTTGGAGAGAAAATGTAGAAAATTCATAAAAGCACAAACGAAGAAGAAAACACATAAGCTCTACACCATCTCTCCAGGTAGCTTCCATAAATATTTTGGCATTTATTCTTCCAGCCTACTTGGATATAATGATATATTTACCATATATGGTTGTGTTAAAATAATTATGTATTATATAATATATGATTATAATAAGATAATAAGTGGGAAGGATCGCATTGTGTAAATACTTTTAGGACCTGATTTTTTTCATTTGTTATCTTGTGGTCCCCAATAAACAGTCTTTTACGCCCTCATTTTTTTAAGAGAGAGAGAGAGAGAGAGAGAGAGAGAGAATCTTAGGCAGATTCCAAGCCCAGTGTAGAGCCAGAGGAGGGGCTTGAACTCACCAACCTGACAGAAAACAAAAGTTGGGTACTTACCTGACTGAGCCACCGAAGCACCTCTATGCCCTCATTTTTAATAGATGTAGTCACTTATTTAATCTATTGATTGATATTTGTTTTCAATTTCCCCTACTATAAAAAATTGTTACAGGAAGTGCTTTTTTTTTAAAGGACTTATTTGAGAGAGAGTGTGTGTGAGTGGGGTGGAGTAGAGGGAAAGGGAGAAGGCGAAACAGACTCGCTGTGGAGTCCATCACCAGGACTTGATCCCACCACCCTAAGATCATGATCTTAGTGTTGGATCCCACCACCCTGAGATCATGATCTGAGCTGAAACCCAGAGTGGTCACTCAACTGACTGAGCCACCCAGGTGCCCCAGGAAGTGTCTTTATTGAAAAATCTTGGTGTTATTTCTTTAAAATAATTGTTTGAAATGGAATTGATGGGGATCCCTGGGTGGTGCAGCGGTTTGGCGCCTGCCTTTGGCCCAGGGTGCGATCCTGGAGACCCGGGATCAAATCCCACGTCGGGCTCCTGGTGCATGGAGCCTGCTTCTCCCTCTGCCTGTGTCTCTGCCTCTCTCTCTCTCTGTGTGTGACTATCATAAATAAATAAAAATTAAAAAAAATTGAAATGGAATTGATGAGTCAAAGTATAATAGAATTTTAAATACTTGTGATAAATACTGTCAAATTTCCCTTCATTAATGTACTCGTTTAGATTCTCTCCAGCAGCATATAGAATTGCCTTATCACCCTCACTCACCCTGCTTTGCCTATTATAACTTTATCTTTACCAAAAAAAGAGAAAAATCTTGAAATCTTCAACTTCTCTGTGATTACTGTCAATATCCTGCCTCAAGACACTATCAACAACTTGTTTGAATACTGCAATATAATCTTTTAATTTTCCTTCCTGATTTCCCTCTCATCCCTCACCTGACCCACTGTGGTCTGTTTTCTATAAGAATAGTCTGAATTATCCCCTTTTTTTTCAGTAGGCTCCATGCCCAGCACTGAGTGCAATGTGGGGCCTGAACCCACCACCCTGAGGTCAAGACCTGAGCCAAGATCAAGAGTCAGATTCTCAGCCAACTAAGCCACCCTGGGCCCCTGAATTATCCTTTAAAAATGTGTACTAATTGACTTTTGCTTCTGGTCAAGACAGGGTGGTTTGTATCAGACTAGGATTCCTTCAGAGAACAATATAAAAATTATATTATATGCATAAGTACCCACACCCATGCACATTCATACACACAGCTGTTTTAAAGCTTCAGAGAGTAGTCAATGTGAGCAGAACTTAAGTAGCCAGGATCCTGCAGAGAAAGAAAATACTTTGAGCCAAGGGGCATCTTCTCTTCTACTTTCCTTGGAGAAATTCTTTAATGAATTTTCTTATTTGCTCAGGAAGCATTGTGGCTGAGCAGAAAATGGTGGCCTAAAATCTTGGCATTATCACAGTGCTAAAAAATTTGAGTTCAATATCTGACAAGAAAGAAGAATCTGGTTGATAATCTAGGGTTTCAGCTGAGACACCTGCAGGACTATGACCTAGGAGTAAGGACAATCCTGACCGGGACCAGTCCATACAAAGCCTGGAAGTCTCAGTCCTGATTGGATCAAATGATTTGACCCTACTCTAATTGCCTGAAAAAAAAATGCCAACCAGAAATTTATATATCTTCTGGAAAAATAACATCATTCAGAGACTTTGAAATTTTTCATCCAGCATCCAGCTTTTAACAAAATTTAACAGATAAACTAGAAGACAAGACTATATAAACAAAAACCAAGAGAAAAAATAGTTGATAGAAGCAGACTCAAAGGAGAAAATGATATTAGTATTATTGTACACAGACTCTACTGTATTCAAGAAAGTAAAAGGATAACTAGAAATAGTTTTCAAAAAATTTTTAAAGGTTTTTGCAATTTATTTATTTATTTTGAATGAGAGAGAGAGGCAGAGGGAGAGGGAGAGAATTCCAAGCAGTCTCCATGCCCAGTATGGTGCCTGATGTGGAGCCCAATCTCCTGACCCTAAGACCGTGACCTGGGCTGAAATCAAGAGTCAGATGCTCAACCATATGAGCCACCCAGGTGTCCCTAATTTTTTTTTAATTTGAGTATTGTTGACACACAATGCTACATTAATTTTAGATGTACAACATAATGATTCAACTTCTTTATATGTCATGCTACTCTTCACAAGTGTAGCTATCACCTGTCACCATACAATGCTAATACAATATCATTGACTATATATTCCCTATGCTATGCTATTTTCCCCATGACTTATTCACTCTATAACTGAAAGCCTGGACTTGCCATCCCCTTCACCCATTTTGCCCATCCTCTATCCATAGAAACAATTTTTAAAGAGAACCAAATAGAGGGATGCCTGAGTGGCTCCCCCATTGAGCATCTGTCTGCCTTCAGCTCAGGGCGTGATCCTGGGATACTGGGATCAAGTTCTACATTGGGCTCCCTGCAGGGAGCCTGCTTCTCCTTTTGCCTGTGTCTCTGCCTCTGTCTGTGTGTCTCTCATGAATGAATAAATAAAATGAATAAATAAAATATTTTTTTGAATAAATAAAATCTTTTAAAAAAATAAAGAGAACCAAATAGAAATTCTAAAACTGAAAAATACAATTACTGGAAAAAAAACCACTATAGATGGGTTTAACAGCAGGTTAGATACAACAGAAGAGAAATTTGGTAAACTGAAAGATAGTTCAGTAGCAAATAGACAAGCTGAAGCATGGAGTGGGGAAAAAAGGGGGGCAAAACATGGAGGGGGGAAAAGCATGGACAATATGTACATCAGAGAATATGGAATGTGGTGTAAAGATCTAGATACATTTAACTGGAAGCATTCAAGTAAAGGAGTGTTAGTGATCAGTTTAGAAGCAGTGGTTGAAGAGTTACTGATCACAAATGCTACAATGTTAATGAAGATGTTAAACCATATGTTCAACAAATGACAAATCTCAAGCAAAATAAATACAAAAAAAAAAAATCCCCGCATAGGCATATTGTAGTAAAAATTCTGAAAACCAAAGACAAAGAGAATCTTTGAAAATTGGCTGAGAGAAAAAAAAAAGAAAAAAAAAAGAAAATTGGCTGAGAGAAAAAGACACATTACTTTTAGGGGAGCAGTAACAATATTGACGGCTGATTTGTAAAATAAATGATGGGATCCAGGAGACAGTGGAAGTCAAGGCTATGTTTTATAATCTTTAAATGAGGGATCCCTGGGTGGCTCAGTGGTTTGGCGCCTGCCTTTGGCCCAAGGCACGATCCTGGAGACCCAGGATCGAGTCCCACATCGGGCTCCCGGCATGGAGCCTGCTTCTCCCTCCTCCTGTGTTCTGCCTCTCTCTCTCTCTCTATGTCTATGGTAAATAAATCTTTAAAAAATATATAATCTTTACATGACTGAAAGAAAACAACTGCCAATCTAGAATTTTATATGGAGAAAAATAGTCTTCAAAAAATGAAGGTGAAACAAAGAGGCTTACAAATGAAAGCAGAGAGTATTCATGGAGAAGAGAACTATGCTAAAAAATACTAAAGGATACTCTTTAGGCTGAATGAAAATGATCCCAATGGGAGCAAAGAATGAAGGAATGAATGAATGAAGGAGGTACATGTGTAGGAAAAATATATGAATATTGGCTGCACAGAAAAAAAAATCTTAAGAGTTTAAAAATATGTGAAACATTAAAATACTCTACAGTAATAACAAAGCAGGCAGGGGATAGATAGAATTAAACTGTAAGATTCTCGAATTATTTGGGGAGAGGGAAAAGTATAACTTCTAGTGGATTAGTAATTCAAAGATGCACATAGTTTCTTGATAACCATTAAAAGAATAGTAAAAGAATGTACAATTCATTATGAAGCTAATAGGGGAAAAAGAAATAATTTTAAAAATCAAATTTAGAAGAATGTAAGAAAAGCTTGGGGGCACCTGGCTGGCTCAGTCAGAAAAGCCTGTGACTTTTGATCTTGGGATCATGATTTTGAGCCCCACACTGGATGTAGAGATGACTTAAATAAGCAAATAAGCTAAAAAAAAAAGGAATATAAAAAAGGTTTAAAGTAGGGACATTTCTTAAAAATGCCCTTGCTATTTGATTTTCTTCTGCCATGAACTTATCTATATTTTTTGTTCAGCTTTCTAGCTGGTTGCTTTCCTTTTCTTTTTTCTTTTCAGTATTAGTAGTGCTTTATTTCTTTACATTACTCTTTACTGGAATTTATATTAGTGTAAGTGGATGAGAATTTCAGTTAAATTGTTTTGCCAAATAGCTAATCTTTTTTTTATTGGAGTTCAATTTGCCAACATATAGCACAACACCCAGTGCTCATCCCGCCAAGTAGGCTTTCCTTTTCTCATTGATTTTAGATGGATGTAAATAGAGGTAAATAGAGATATGTGGGTGTGAATGTTGTAAATACTTTCTGGTAGAGATCAGTTTTAAATTTTGACGCCTTAGCTCGAACACTATGTTCCTGCTTTGACCACTCGCTCTGATGTCAGTGAGAAGAAGAATGAAGTTGGTTGAAGTTTTATGTTCTGCATCCAGTAGGAGCTCAAGAAATGCCTATTGAAATGAACTGAATTGAGAAGGTCATTATGCTCATCCACCACGGGGCCCCGCATTGTTATCACGTATAGAGGAAGGAGTTATCTGAACCAGTGGCAAGAATAGTGGAGAGTGGATGTGGAAGGCAGGAGCAGAAGTCAACCAGGTTGGCAAGAACTGAGAGAACCCCTGAGAGACAGCTCAGCCAGCCCCAGACACTGACCTGGGGCTCTCACTCTGTCTCAGGAGGAGATGCCTGGAGCAGAAATGTATGGTGCATACCTAAGCAAAATCAGCAGGTGGCACTCTAAAGACGTGCCGTTGCCATCCAGGCTTGGAGGGGGCCAAAATCTTGGTTGAGCGCCTAGGGAATAGAAACTGAGGCACGAGCAGTCTTGAGCCCTAACTTTTTGGCTCTGTGCTTCCTCCAGAGGTGAGACCCCCAAGATCAAGAGCCCTGTAGAGGTTTTTCCCCTATATTCCGCCCCCCGCCCCCATATCCCCTATATTCCCCTGTGGGTACCTGTAGAGCACCATCTGTTCAATTTAATTTGGAACAACATGGGTCCAGATGAGCAAACCAATCACCTACGTGGTTCTTTTGTGAAAATGCAAGTTCTGGGACGCGGGTGGCTCAGTGGTTGAGTGCCTGCCTTGGGCTCAGGTTGTGATCCCAGGGTCCTGGGATCAAGTCCTGCATCGAGGTCCCCACAAGGAGCCTGCTTTGCCCTCTGCCTGTGTCTCTGCCTCTCTCTGTGTGCCTTTCATGAATGAATGAATAAATAAAATCTTGAGAAAAAAAAAGAAAATGCTCGTTCTGATTTAGTAGCCCTGGGGTGGGGCTGAGATCTGCATTTCCAACTCCCTGGTGATGACTCATGCTCAGTAGCTCTGACATCTAGAACACACTGCCCACAAGGTCTCATTTCTGTGCACTACAGGAGGTGGAAGAGGGCTCTGCCCTCGGGGCTTGCAGCTTTCTGGAGTAAAATATCACTGAAATGTCTCCCATATGGGTTAAGGTGTGAGTCCACTTGCTGGGTGAGTTTGGGCAAGCTGTGTGACCTCTTAGGGTCTCAGTTTCCTGATCTGTAAAATGGGAAGAGGGGCGCCTGGCTGGCTCAGTTGGAAGAGCATGTGACTTTTGATCTCGGGGTTGTGAGTTCAAGCCCTACATTGGGTGTAGACACTCCTTAAAAAATAACAACTTAAAAAAATGGGGAGATTAACAGCCCCTTCCTTAGAGAGTGGTTTGAAAGTTAAAGCAGGATGTCCTATGGTAAGACACTTAGTACTGTGCCTGGCACATAGTAAGCCTCAGCAAGGCTTGGGGTGCACTAAAAGAAGAAGCTAGGCACCCACCCTGGGGGAGTGGTAAATTGGAGGGAATAATCTTAAAAAAAAAAAGATTTTAGGGATTTATGAGTGGTGCTAAGAGGAGCCAAAGCTCACCCTGGCCCTGCCCTCATGCAAGGCTTTGCCTTGGCCTCTATACCCTTACACCACTGCTGTGGGGTCCCCAGCCCAGGCTCCTGAGTTTGCCTGCATGCATTAAATAGGGTGGTGTTTCCACAGCATCTCAAAGGCTCACGGACATTTAGAGACTGACTTCCAGTGCTCTGCTAGATGTTCTGGGGGAATCAGAGACAGATCCACACAGCCTCTACCTTCACTGGGTGTCCCTAGGGAGGTAACCCATCACCATGGAAAAGGAATGGTCAGCCAGTGCAGGGCCTCAGTAGTGGTTCTTGGAAACAGTGCTTCTTTGGGGCGCCCATGTGGCTCAGTCAGTTGAGCATATCAGGTCATGACCTCATGGGATCCAGCCCCACATCAGGCTCCCTGCTTGGCGGGGAGTCTGCTTCTCCCTCTGCCCCTCCCATTGCTTGTGCTCTCTCTCTAAAAATAAATAAACAAACAAATAAATAAATAAATAAATAAATAAATAAATAAATAAATAAAATAAAGTAAAATAAAATAAGGGATGCCTGCATGGCTCAGCGGTTTAGCGTCTGCCTTTGGCCCAGGGCATGATCCTGGGGTCCTGGGATCAAGTCCTACACCGGGCTCCCTGTGTGGAGCCTGCTTCTCCCTCTGCTTGTGTCTCTGCCTTTCTCTCTCTCTGAGTCTCTCATGAATAAATAAATAAAATACTTTAAAAAGTAAAATAAAAAAGAAACAGTGCTCTTCCTACATAGGGAGACTAAATGAAAGCTGCTGTTTGGGGTGAGTCTCCAGACCAGAACCAGACCAGGGTTGTCCAATCTGATATAGATTGAGGAGTGGGCCAGAGGCAGAGGGGAGGAGGGACAGTCAGGGACTCATGGGACCTGTGTGAAGCCTGTTACACTCACATTATGTCATTCAAGCGTAAACAGACCTGTGTGTACCGGTGCTAGAATTACCTCCATTTCACAGATGTGGAAAGTGAGACTCAAACCCCAAGAGCTCGTTCAGGCCTCCCAGCTATAAAAGTGATGACGGCCCTCTGCCTTCAGTTCATCCTCTTCTATGCCACGTATGTGCTATGCCAGGTGCTGCGCAGCTCCTACCTTTAGCGAGTGACAGCTTTTCCCTCATTCTTCTCCAAATACAGGGACCAGAGCATACAGGCATGTTGTGACAGGGAGCCTTGAACGCCTGGCTGAGGGTGAGGACCAGATCTCTCTCTCCCCTTCCTTGGGACCATGGAAGGAAGTGTTGCTCGACTCCAGCTCAGTGAGGAGGCTGACAGGATTGCCTCACTTCCAGATGACAGGCCCCAGCCTTCGTGGGCTGAACCCACTTCCTGTCCTTGTGCCTCTTTTGTCATACGGTGATTTCTCATGCTTCCTGTTGACTTCTGCTTGGTTTTCAGCTGGTTCAGCGCTAGGAACCGTGTACTGCTGGTGGTCTGATTGGTGAGGCACGGGACACAGGACCAGGTACTGTGGGGTGGTGGGGAGCAGGGGACTGGGGGGGGGCTCTGACTGGAGGAGGTCTGGGCCAGGTGGGGGTCAGCCTGAGACACTCCAACATGGGGGACTCCTGGTGGCCTGCGGACCTTCTCTCCATCCACGTAGTAGGAGGGACTGTTAAAGGCTGAGGTCAGCTTGTCAAGCTGGTTATGCCTCTGTGGGAGTGACACCAGCCACTTGTTTTGGTGGCTTCCCAACGCTGCGTTGTCTCTCCACATCTCCCTAAGATCCCATTGCCTTGTTGTTTCTTTTTGCTTCCTGGGCTGCCTCGATGGTATTTTCTAGGCTTGCAGAGAATTTCCTGGGTTCAGACAAGTTTATCTGGGGCTGCCTGAGATATACATAGGCCATGTGATGCTTAACATCACACTGAGCTGACCAAGTTAGAAGATTGCCAGGAGTCTGGGCTCCTTGTTTCACTCATGGCCAAGTTACTCCCCTCTGAACGTGTTTTCTTGTCTACTAAATGGCACAGTGTCTCTGTTTTGTGGGATTTTTGCGATGCTTAAGCAGGACAATGATTATGAAAGTGTTTCATAAACTGTAAGATGATATCCTTAAAGGAGTTGAGGTTACTTTTATTTCATTTTCTAAATGGAACTCAACTTTTTTTTTTCTTGGTGCAATAGTCGATATAAACCCCCACAATACAGAAAAGTGAAAGGTTTTTTGTTTTGTTTTGTTTTTCATGATTTCTGGACTTAAAAATGTATTGTGGTAAAATATACATAACATAAAATTTTGTACCATTTTTAGGTACACAGTTTAGCATCAAGGGCATTCACATTGTTGTGCACCCATCATCATCATCCGTCTCCAGAATTCTGATCATCTTGCAAAATTGAAACTCTGTCCCCACTAAACACTACCTCTTCAC
This sequence comes from Nyctereutes procyonoides, assembly GCF_905146905.1. NCBI lineage: Eukaryota > Metazoa > Chordata > Mammalia > Carnivora > Canidae > Nyctereutes > Nyctereutes procyonoides. The sequence goes on along the minus strand of NW_026575140.1, from coordinate 56,407,994 downwards.
TCTCTTTTTCCCCGCTTCTGGAAACCACCATTCTGCTTTCTGTTTTTGTGAGTTTGACGACTCTAGGAACCTCATATAAGTAGAATCATAACAGTATTTGTCCTTTCGTGACTGGCTTATTTCACTTAGCCTAATGCTCTCAAGGTTCACCCTTATCGTAGTATGTGTCACAACTGCCATCCCTTCTCAGGCTGAGTATAATCCTATTGTATGTATAGACACCATTCAGTTAAGTCATTTGTATGTTCCTAGACACTTAGGTTGCTTCCACCTCTGGCTATTGTGAATAATTCTGCTAGGACCATGAGTTCACGAATATCTGTTTGAGTCTCTGCTTTCCATTCTCTTGAGTATATGCCCACAATTGGAATTGCTGGGATCATATGGCAGTTTTATTTTTAATTTTTTGAGGAATTGTGTTACTTCATACATAGTGGCTGCGTTGCTTTATAATCCTACCAGTAGCACACAAGGGTTCCAATTTCTCCACATTCTTGCTGACACTTGCCACCTTCTGTGTTTTTGATAGTAGCCATCCTATTGAGTGTGCAGTGGTATCTTACTGCAATTTTGATTTGCATTTCCGTAGTAATCAGTGATGAGGAGCATCATTCCATGTGCTTGTTGGCCATTTCTATACTTCTTTGGAGAAATGTTTATTTGAGTCCTTCACACATTTTTCAATTGAGTTGTTTCTTGTTGCTGTTGAGTTGTAGGAGTTCTTTAAATATTCTGGAAGTTGACTAGACTTTTAAAACAAATGTTTCTTATGTCAAATTCTGTCCTTTAAACTTTTTTCATTTGAGATGCCTGAGTGGCTCAGTGGTTGAGCGTCTATCTTTAGCTCAGGGCATGATCCCAGGGTCTGGGGATCGAGTTCCTCATCAGGCTCACCATGGGGTGCCTGCTTCTCCCTCTGTGTATGTCTCTGCCTCTCTCTGTGTCTCTCTCATGAATAAATAAATAAATCTTTAAAAAAGACTTTTTCATTTAATATCATTTGGATATTGTCTAAGGTTAATTTATAAATATATACCTTGCCTTTTTTTAAAAAAATATTTTATTTACTTATTTATTAGGGAGAGAGAATGTGAAAGCTCATGAGCATGAATAGCAGGAGGGAGAGAGGGAAAGGGAGAAGTATTGTTCTCTGAGCTATCTACTTTATTATTATTATTATTATTATTATTATTACCTTCATTTTGTTTACGTTTTCCCCCCTGGAGTTGATGGTTGCCTCAATTTTTCATTTTCTTAGTTTTCACATACATATCACTGTTTCCTCTCCAACAGGGCTTTAAAATTTCTCTCAATAGGATCAGAGAGATCAGACAATCTCTCTGTTTTCATCTTGTTTTCAACTGCCACATATTTTAATTTCAACTCTCATCAAAATCAAAAGGTTTTTGTCTTGCTCCTTTTTGTAACACCATGTTCTTGTTTTATGGATGTAGTGATACCTTTATTTCTCAGAAGATATTAAAGTTTTTCTTTTTCCAGTTTACTTCTGCTTCCTCCATTGTATCCACTACTCTTGAATTTCTTTTGTGTGATTTTGTTCTTTTTTCACATTAGAGGCTTTTTCAGTGTTTGGTGGTTCCTTGCTACACGTTCATTTTTATGATCAAGGAACTAGAAGCTGACTGGAGGCTCTGTGTGTACGGGGATTGGGCAGGTGGGAGGGGGTCTAGTTGGCTGTTGGGCTTCTCTGTGAGGTAATCCAGAGCAGACCATGTGGTTGGGAGACCTCTCTTAAGCCAGTTGGGTTCTGTTGAGAAAAACTCTCTGATCTCCTGCCTGGGGGTACAAGTCAGGCTACAGGCATTCTGGGAGGCTGTCAGGGGAAGGAAGCTGGGATCTCATCATTCCATATGCAGCCTTCGAAGAATCTACCTTCCCTCCATCTGCCTTCTCTTTGTAGCATGGTGACTTAGCCTTGCCCTCCAATGTGGCCCAGTGTCTGGAGCTTCTCTGGTTTAGTTTCTCTTTTTTTTTTTAAATTTTTATTTATTTATGATAGTCACACACAGAGAGAGAGAGAGAGAGGCAGAGACATAGGCAGAGGGAGAAGCAGGCTCCATGCACCGGGAGCCCGACGTGGGATTCGATCCCAGGTCTCCAGGATCGCGCCCTGAGTCAAAGGCAGGCGCCAAACCACTGCGCCACCCAGGGATCCCATGGTTTAGTTTCTCTAGAGTAAATGTCCTCCTCCTGCTAGAATGAGTGACTTGTCATTGCCTAGGCTGTGAAGTCAGCCTCTAAAATGCTTTGTAAACATACCATAATTTCAACAGATCTTCCCCGCCCCACCACACCTTCTAATGCAGCTGCCACCTCCAATTCCCGAGCCTGTCTGTGGGTCAGAGGCATAACACTTTTTGCTTCTGGTTGGCATTCGGTTTCCAGCCTTCTCTGATCCACTCTATCAGCTACCACTCACCAGTCTAACTTTCCATTTTCTAAGATCCTGTTAACACCTTGTGTCCATCATTGTCTTCTCTTCTGTACTGCGTCTTGGTGGATTTATGCCTTTTAGAATTCTTGTCCTTTTTTGTGATTTTTTTTCCTTTTTTAAAGATTTTATTTATTTATTTATGAGAGACACACAGAGAGAGGCAGAGACACAGGCAGAGGGAAGAGGCTCCCTGTGGGGAGCCCAATGAGGGACTTGATCCCAGGACCCTAGGATCACTACCTGAGCCAAAGGCAGATGCTCAACCACTGAGCCACCCAGGCACCTTTTTGTGGTGTTTCAAGAGGAAGTGAAGATACAAGTATTCAATCCACATGGTAACTGAGATGGTTATAACATTTGCACTCACCAGCATTATACAAAAGCATTGGCTTTCTCATACTTTTAACAACGAGTATTATCGTTTATTTTAAACTTTGCTAATCTGATAAGGAAAAAGTGATATCTCATTGTTATTCTAATTTACATGTTCAAAACTTACTAATGGTATGGCTGAGTATCTTCTCACATATTTATTGGCTATTTGTGTTTTTTTCTTCTAAACCACTTATTTATATCCATTGCTCATTTTTCTAGTGGGGTAGCAAAATTGTTAAATTGTTGATAGATGGCCAGCTCTGTAAAGAGGCAAAGTCAATCTCTTCTTATATATTCAGTCTCAGAGAACAGGCTTCAGAAAACAGTGGATTTTAATGACTATGTAATGTATACAATTTTAAATGATATTTTTCCTCTCCCTTTGATTAAGAAAATAACCTGTAGGGGTGCCTGGGTGGCTTGGTCGATTAGGCATCCAACTCTTGATCTCAGCTCAGGTCTTGATCTCAGGGTTTTGAATTCAAGGCCAGCATTGGGCTCTACACTGAATGTGGAGCCTACTTAAAAAAAAAAGGAAGGAAGGAAGGAAAGAAAGAAAGAAAGAAAGAAAGAAAGAAAAAAGGAAAGAAAGGCAAGAAAGAAAGAAAGAAATCTGTGTTCACTATGGCAAATTTGGAAAATATAGATGAACAAAAGAGAAAACACGAATCACCTTTTCTATAGTTATGTGCTTATAAAAGAGCCATTTTAATGTGTATTCATGTTTTCAACTTACTAAGCACAATTTGTCCTTGTATTGTTATACATTGTTGTATGACATCATTAATAGTGGTAACATGGTATTCCATTGTATAGGTATATGATCGTTTATTTAGTCAATACCCTATTGATGGACATTTAAGTTCTTTTGGGTTAAAATCTTCACTAACAAGTTCTCCTTTTGATCATGACCTCATCTAAGCTTGTTGCTACTGTATTATCTGCTTAGCAATCTCTTTTTTGGAGGGGGGAAGGATAAAAGACAAACTTTAATCCTTTCCTAGTTAAATGATTACTAATTCCAAATCAGTGTATATGGACTCACAGAGATTTTCAAGCACTTTGTCTTTTTTTTTTTTTTCCTGTGAGTTGGAGGAAGAGATGGAGAAAGGTCACTGGGGGTTCTCCTTAGATTCATCCACAGATTTCACCCCGGGTGAACAGGATGGAGGGTAAAAGACTAGGGAAGAGGGATGTTTGTAATGATGAGACAACAGTAACATATCAGGCAGGTGTCTGAAGAAATCATCCAAGAAATACTATCTTAAGAGAGAAAATCAGAAAGAATGAATTGATCTGAGCGTGGAAGAAACCTGAATCTTGTCCCTGAGCCTGTCACCAACTGTGTTTCCTCAGGCAGATTGCTCAGCCTCTCTGGGTTCCCTACCCTTCTTCCTCATCTCTGGTGGATTTTTAAGTTCTCCTGTATCTTCCAAGGCACTATGAATACAGACTTTTCACACCTACTGTGTGATCTGGACACGCTACTTACCTTCTCTGAGACTTGGTTTTCTCATCTGTAATGTGGGAACACTAATAGCTACTTCATTGAGTTGCTGTGAATGGATGTTTGGCAAGCATTTATCACAGGGCCTTCCCATACCAAGTATCCAATAAATGAAAGCTATTTTTATTGCACGCCGATCGTTATGTAAGAGAGGGTAATTATTCCATCCCACACTGTGTGGATGGAAAAGAACTTTGTCATCTCAAAAGTGGTTTTCTTTTTTTTTAAATTCTTTTTTTTAATTTATTTATGATAGTCACAGAGAGAGAGAGAGGCAGAGACACAAGCAGAGGGAGAAGCAGGCTCCATGCACCGGGAGCCCGATATGGGATTCGATCCCGGGTCTCCAGAATCGCGCCCGGGCCAAAGGCAGGCGCCAAACCGCTGCGCCACCCAGGGATCCCTCAAAAGTGGTTTTCAAAGTGCAGTCTGCAGCTGGGACAGATGCCAACGAGTCCAGTATAAAGTCACCACTGGCCACTGACCTTCCTTTTCAGATCATTCTTCCCCAGGGCTTGGACGCTGTCCAGATGCAGGCCAAGTAGACATGCGACTGTTGAACACAGATAAGTGGAATGCACGAATGCTGGTGGACAGGGGAAGTAATAGGAATCTCCACTTTCTAAATATAAAATATCCATGAGTGTAACAGGAGGGCACCTGAGCACGCGGTGATATGAAACACCAACGTGGGATGCTATTAAGAAAAAACTGACACACTTTCAAGTTGTGATGAGTGAACACAGAGCAGGGGGAAGAAGTTGTGGGTGTGGCTGAAATTTTGCTCTTTGCGGCTATACATTCTTGGACAAATTACCCTTTTCTGTAAAACCAGCAGGCTGGATTCTATCTTTGTTCCCCAAAGAGTGTCCTTTATATGACTGGTAGCAGGCAAAGTGATGTTTGTTACATGGCACAGACATGGACACTTGACATTTTATTTTATTTTATTATTATATTTTTAAAAAATATTTTTATTTAGTTATTCATGAAAGACACAGAGAGGCAGAGACACAGGCAGAGGGAGAAGCAGGCTCTCTGTGGGGAGCCTGATGCAGGACTCAATCCCACGACTCTGGGATTACAACCTGAGCCAGAAGCAGATGCTCAACCACTGAGCCATCCAGGTGTCCCGATGCTTGACATTTTAATTGTTACGTATTTATTTTTTGGAATACTAGGGAAAATAGGACTGGGATCAATTCCAGGATTTCATAGATATGATTATTTAGGATGAGGCTAATGAAGGATTTAGGTCTATTTTTTTTAAGTGAGTCAATTTAGGGATGCCTGGGTGGCTCAGTTGGTTAAGCATCCAGTTCTTGATCTCACCTCAGGTCTTGATCTTGGTGTTATGAGATCAAGACCCATGTTGGGCTCCATGCTGGGCATAGAGCCTACTTAAAAACTAAAAAGGACTCAATTCAAAGAAAATTCAAAGATGATATGCAGAAATGGCAAATATTGTGAAGAGTGTAAAATGCGAACATCAGATGTGGTAGCCAGAATAATAGCCCCCCAAAGGTGTCCATACCTGAACCCCCAGAACCTATGTGTTGCCTTATATGGCAAGAAGGGCTTTGCTGAGGTGGTGAAAGCTTTTGAAATGGGGAGATTATTCTGAGATATCAACATGGGCCCCACGTAATCGAAAGGTACTCATGAGAAGAAGGTGGGGGGGCAGTGATGGTCAAAGTCAGATAAGGCAACGTGACCCCAGAAGCGCTGCTGGAGAGAGGTGGCCACCAGCAGGAACCAGTGCTGCCAACACCTTGATTTTATCCCTGTAAGTCTCATTTTGGATGCCTGACTTTCCGCAACTGTAGGAGGATACAGTAGTGTTGTTTAAGCCACTAAGCATGTGGTAATTTGTTAGAGCGGCCGCAGAAGTCGAGTACACCCGACTTGGGATGCCCTTGGAAGTGGTTCATTCTGCAAGTTCAGAGACTCTCTAGAGCATAGCAAAGGAACTTGGCAGGAGAATTAGACTCCTCAGTTGCCTGCCCGCACTGAAGGAGGAGGGGCCTGACCCTGCCATGACTGTAGGGTAAATTGGCCTGGGAGAGGCAGGGATCTCACCTCCCCCGTGAGGGTGCTGGGCACCTAGAGGGCAGGACTCGTCCTGACTCATGGGAGCTGCCAACAACCTGCTCGTTTTACAGAGAAAGAACCCGAGACTCTCAAGATGTGGGCAAAATCACCTGTGATGGGGCCCAATTTGACCGAGTAGAAGAAATTCCTGGATGTCTAAGGTGGTGGGAGGGAAGGGCTCCAGGCAGAGGCTGCAGGTTCTCACACCAGGGTGAGGAGACCTGAGAAGGGGTGGGGCTCTGACTGGGGGTAGAGGGTGGGTCCTTCCACCCTTTGATGCCTTCTCTGTGTGTCTGGGCCTCTTATTCTCACAGCTCTGCCTCTAATATCTTTTTATCAGGGTATTAATAACTGTCCTGTCAACACATGACTTTTGAAAATTATTGAAACAGCAACATGCTTGGGGAAAAGGCTTTCCTGTCCTCCTCTCCCCCGACTCTGCTCTAACCCACACCTGGTCCTGCAGCCAGCATTTAAATCAACATCTTCTCTGCCTGGCCCACTCTCCTCCAAAGGACATGAATTTCATGGCAGGCACATTTCTACTGTGATTTTTTTTAAAGATTATTTATTTATTTATGAGAGACACACAGAGAGGCAGAGACACAGGCAGAGGGAGAAGCAGGCTCCCTGCGGGGAGCCCGATGCGGGGCTCAATCCCAGGACCCTGGAATCACAACCTGAGCTAAAGGCAAATGCTCAACCACTGAGCCACCCAGGTGTCCCTCTACCATAATTAACACAAAACCTGGGATGTTTCGTTTCTGCACTTCAGTATTTGTGAGTCAAAATCAGCCTCCATAGAGCATACACTCCTGAAAAAAGCCCAATCTAATTTCGAGCAGAAAATGTTTCTCGTGTTCAGATCACAAACTCCTCTTCTTCAGTCTGCAAAGTGGACATCGGGACCTGCTCTGCATTATACTGGGTAGGGATGGATGAAGGCTAGTGGCAATTTCCTCCAAGATCCCAGGGACTCAGGTTAGTTTATAATTTTTTTTAAATAACACTTTTAAAAAACAGATTTTTATTTATTTATTCATGAGAGACACACAGAGAGAGACAGAGACACAGGCAGAGGGAGAAGCAGGTTCCATGCAGGGAGCCCGATGTAGGACTCCATCCTGGGACTCCAGGATCATACCCTGGGCCAAAGGCAGGCGCTATACCACTGAGCCCTTCAGGGATCCCAAGTTAGTTTATAGTTATACATGGTCAGGGTATTGTTCCCCTTATTGACTCCTCCCCCCCACCTCCCACCCCCCACAGAAAAGCAATCCTCACGTTCCAGGTTAGTTACAGGTAGTTCCAGGTAGCTCCAAGGTAGTTCCACCATTCAAAATCCCAAATATCATTATGTTGTCAGTTAACAGGTGTTTAGGTGATACAAAGTTGAAAAAGATTGTAGGGTGGAAACTGATCATGTACATGCTTATGGGAGGGAATCACATCAGATTGGGCCAATCAGGGAGTCTTAGCAGAAGAAGGTATTTCCTAAGATCAGTGCCACACCACTAGGAGCCCCCCCAATTTTTAAAAAAGATTTTATTTATTCATGAAAGACACACACAGGGAGAGAGAAGAGACACAGGTAGAGGGAGGGAGAAGCAGGCTCCCTGCGGGGAGCCTGATGTGGGACTCCATCTTGGGTCTCTAGGATCAGGGCCCCAGGCTGAAGGTGGCGCTAAACCTCTGAGCCACCCAGGCTGCCCAGGAGTCCCCCCTATTAAAACTTACTGATCCCACTGTGTCCACATCACTCTTGTATCTGCTGGAAAGACTTGGCTGCAAGGATGGAGTTTAAAAAGGTCCTAAAGCCACAGACTGGAGAAAATCACTTGCAAAGAATTTTGAGGAAATTATCTTAAGTGTGGCTGCTTTATTATGTTTTTTAAATTAAAAAATATACATTTAATCATTTTTGGTTCAAAGGTACAGAAAAGAAACAAAAAAGGAAGGAAGAACAGATGACAGAGAGAGAAAGAGAAAAAATATATAACCTGTGATTTCATCTCCCAGAGCTGGCCACTGTTAATATCATCTACCTTTCCAAACTTTTCTATGTTTAACGTATACATGTTTTTCTTCTTCTTCTTCTCCTTCTTCTTCTTCTTCTTCTTCTTCTTCTTCTTCTACAATAGTGGGATTGTATTACACATATTGTTAACTGCTTTGTTCATTTAAGCACGTATCAGTGAATATCTTTTGTTTTTAAGTATTCGTCAGTAACATTGTTACCAATTGTGTACTGTGGTATGGTAGGGCAATCACATCATTCCACTCAACTCACCTCTTTGCCTAGTTTGCTTCCAAATTTTTGCTAAACAATACCTTGATGAAAATCCTAATGGAAAAATCTTTGCACACATCCTTGCTATTTCTCTTTGGATAAATTCCGAGGGGAGGCTGGATCACAGGGGTTGTGCATTTTAAAGTTTTTAATTTCTGTTGCTAAGCTGTGTACCAGAAAAGCTCTCACCTAGGTACACCCCCTGGGCGCTGCACATGGCAGTACTAATTTTTATGTGCTCTCATCTGCATATTGGAGTATACTGTTTTAAAATCTCATACATTTGTTGGTTGAAGTATGGAATCTCTTCCTTACTGCTGCCCTTCTTTTCTTCTTCTTCTTCTTCTTCTTCTTCTTCTTCTTCTTCTTCTTCTTCTTCCTTCTCCTTCTTCTCCTTCTCCTTCTCCTTCTTCTTTAAAAGAAACTCTCTGGAGTTTCTCCAGATTTTTTCTTTTTTTTCTTTTTGATATGAGAGAGAGAGAGAGAGCTCAGTGGGGAGGAACAGAGGGAGAGGTCAAGAAGAAGACTCCCCACTGAGCAAGAGCCTGATGTGGGACTCCATCCCAGGACCCTAAGTTCATGACCTGGGCTGAAGGCAGATGTTTAACCAACTAAGCCACCCCGGCACCCACCTTCTTTGCTGTTCTATTTGGAATGCTTTTGATTAGCAGCAAGGTGAATATGATATGCGCGTTAGTCACCTGTATTTTTAAATTTTGTGAGCTGCTTCTTCTTGCTTATTTTGTTTTATGGGAGAGTTCTTTACTGGAGTTCTAAATAATAAAAAGTGATTTGATTAAAGGAAGAAAAAAGAAGGGGCACCTGGGTGGCTCAATTGGTTGAGTATCTGACTCTTGATTTGGACTCAGGCCATGATCTCAGGGTTGTGAGATGGAGCCCTGCATCAGGCTCTGCGTGCAGCAAGGAGCCTGCTTGAGATTCTCTCTTTCCCTCTTTCTCTGCCCCTCCCCTTGCTTGAGCGCTCTCTCTCTCTCAAATAAATAAATAAATAAATAAATAAATAAATAAAATCTTAAAAAAAAACAATAAAAAAAGAGAGGAAGGAGCAGCTGAGAGCAAAGGAAACATCTCAGAACTTAAAAACATTCATCGCAGGGTATTTGTTCATTCAACAATTAAGCACCTGCTACGTGCCAGGTGCTGTCCTAAATGCCCCCTGAAATATAAAATATTAAAAATTCTAGCCTCTTTGTTTCTCCTCAGTACTTATCACTACCTGATAGGCTAATGAGTCTCTCTTTTCTGTTTCCTGTCTTTTCTGTGAGCTTGTGTCATTAACTGCTCTATTGCTGGATCCTAGAACAGGGCGGGCACTCAAAAGACGATCTGTTGGATGCTTGCATGCATGATCATTCAGTCCTGGTAACTTTGACTCACTGGCTTACCCAGTAATGGGAATTTGGCTGAAATTGCCTAATATGATTGGCTCAGCTTGGTAAGAAACACTCCATTTCTTTTCAGCCTTGTCATTTCATCAGAATGGTTTGGGAGTGAACAAAACCAGTGTCACCTTGCCTGTGTAAAGGTATGTGAGGAGATCTTTTGTCTGGGGATGGTCACATTGTTTATGTAGGTGGATGTCAATAGCCCTTGGGGTTGTTAGGTGTTAACCATGCTAGCAATTAACAATGTCGTGCCATCCTCTCCTGCGGAGGCAGCTATCACTCAGGGGTGTGGGTAGTGACACAAGGGGCCGGCCGGTTGGGAGCCAGGGCTGACAGTGAAGACAGAAGCTTGGGGGAAGTGGAGGCTCTGAAGCCAGGAATGCCACAAGGTTTCAGATAGTTCCAGAACGGGAGGAAGCCCACAATTCAGGTAGGTTGCTGGGGAATAGTTAGGGCAGCTCCAAGAGATTCATGGGAGCATGGCAGGATATCAGGTTCCATTAATGGGAAGGAAAAAAAGGCTAAGCAAAGACTTTTTCTTTTTAAAGATTTTATTTATATCTGAGAGACACACAGAGAGAGGCAGAGACACAGGCAGAGGGAAAAGCAGGCTTCCTGTGAGGAGCCCGATGTGGGACTTGATCCCAGGACCCCAGGGTCACGCCCTGAGCCGAAGGCAGATGCTCAATCGCTGAGCCACCCAGGTGCCCCAGAAGTGGGTATTCTTGAATCAGACACAAACTGGTTATCATGCCTTATCTTAGAAGGGGGAATTTATCATCTGACTGAAGGCTAGGCATTCTGTAGACCACTTAGCAAGTGGTTTACCCAATCGGTATTTATTGGCTGCCCACTCTATGCCACGCACTGTGATAGAAAGTAAGATGAGCTTCTCTATCTAGGGCATTGGCATATATTATTATGTTCTTAATTCCACATCTCTGTTGCATTTTATATAGCAGTCTTCTATTTTAAGGGTCTTGTCAGTTTTATAGAGAAGATGATCCCATGACATTAAGCCCGATATTCACTCTGGGAGCAGCCCCTGCCACACCTTATGCTCTTACCCTGGGCATCTTTCTTCATAGCATCTGTCATGATCTGACAGAAATAAATTGATCTGTTTGCTTATTATCCATCTTCCCCATTAGAAGATAAGCTCTGTGGAGGTGGGGTGCTTTTGATAGTGATGACAGCTTGAACCCCAAGGCCTAGAACAGAGCAAGCACTAAACTCCTAGCTGATGAATGAGAGACTTACCTCTCTCTAGAAAACTACTTCTTACCTCAAGGTCCAAGAGTATAATTTTTTTTTGCCCCAGGAGTATAATTTTTTTTCAGGAGTATAATTTTTAAATAAAAAACCCTATTATTATTATTATGACTATTCTTTAAAAAATTTTGTTTATTTATTCATGAGAGATACACAGAGAGAAAGGCAGAGACACAGGCAGAGGGAGAAGCAGGCTCCCTGCAGGGAGCCTGATAGGGGACTCGATCCCAGGACCCCAGGGTCATGCCCTGAGCCAAAGGCAGACACTCAACCAGTGAGCCACCCAGATGTCCCTATGACTATTTTTTTTAATACAGAAGCAAAATATGTCGCTTTGGGGATTAAATATGATATAGTCTGGGTTTAAGATTTGGGCTATGGAAAGGCATCATTGCCCATGACCTGAATTTCACATCTTTCATCACCGCCTAAGTTCAGCCTTTCAAACTGGTGAAGATCTCTCTCTCTATGGTATTTTTTCCTCAAAATATGGAGCATTTTCCAGAAAGTTCTATCAGTCTTGTGTTCGGTGTTATGGCCACCAAACCACTAATTCATTCTTTCACTTTTAATTGAAGTACAATTATTATTATTTTTAAAAGATTTTATTTATTTATTCATGAGAGACACAGAGAGAGAGGCAGAGACACAGGCAGAGGGAGAAGCAGGCTTCCTGTGGGGAGCCCGATGCAAAACTCCATCCCAGGACCCCGGGGTCACGCCCTGAGCTGAAGGCAGATGCTCAACCACTGAGCCACTCAGGCGTCCCTAATTGAAACACATCTAACTGAGAGTTTGCTAAATACTGTTGCTGGGGAATAGTAGGATAATCAATAGTAGGACAGATATCCCCTGTGCTCAATGAGCTTTGACTTCCTGGGGAGAGCTTAGACACCTCCATGACCAAAAAGTCATGTTCAGCAATTCTCCTGTGAACTATGTGGGGTTCTACTTGAATTCAGTGGAAGGAGCACTGATTTGGGGACTTTAGGTATAAGGGAAGGCTTCCTGGAGAAGGTAACTTATGAATGTGACTTCAAAAGGCAGAGAGGAAGGTTGGTTGGCCGGGCTTAGGGAGCAGCTGTAGTCCATAGTGCAGTGGGAGACAATAAGAGGCCCAGAGAGGAAGGGAACTGTTTGGGAGACACAGTGGAGGGTCTGGCCAGACCCAGACAGGTGAACTGCAGGAAGTAGACTGTAGGAGTGGGTTAGAAGGACCTTGAATGCTTGACTTTGTAGTTTGTACTTTATCACAAAGGCAACAGGATGCTGAAACAAGTTTTGGAGCCAGTGATGCTCTCTATAGCCAGAGGGATTTTAGCAAAAGTTATTCTGATGGCTGCATGGTCTGAACTGGGAAGATCCAGGAGGAAAATACTGTGAAAATGGATTTGAGAGAGTTGATGATGGGAGAGTCTACCAGGGTTTGGTGACCTCAAGAGTGAAATGAAAGCTGGGAAAACCCTGGAAATGAAAGCTGGGAAAACCCTGGGAAAGGGGATAATTAAGGGGATCGGAGGAGGCCTTTTGTGCCTTAGTAACTAGGTGAGTGTCAACACATTGTCAGAAACATGAAACTTATTTTGGAAATTTCCACTGGGGCAAAGGGAGGATTTGTGTGGGGTTCAGGCAGAGTTGGAGGTGGTGGTGGAATGTCTGGAAGATGTATCCAGCTGGCTTTTAGGAACCAGCCACCCTTTGGGAGTCCCTTGGCCAGCCTGAGCACAAGAGATCTATGCCCTGAAAGGCCAGCAGAAAATATTGGCCAGGGGATCCCTGGGTGGCTCAGTGGTTTGGCGCCTGCCTTTGGCCCAGGGCTCGATCCTGGAGTCCTGGGACTGAGACCCGCGTTGGGCTCCTGGCATGGAACCTGCTTCTCCCTCCTCCTGTGTCTCTGTCTCTGTCTCTCTCTCTCTGTGTCTATCATGAATAATAAATAAACAAATCTTAAAAAAAAGAAAATATTGGCCAAAAAATTATGGAGAGATTATTAGGCTGAATCAAACCTTTGATTATGATCTCTGCTTACCTGATTCAATGGAGGGTTACATGGACCCCATCTCTCCAGCGTTTTCAAGGCAGGCCTGCAGGGAGGAGGTCTTTTTTGTGTGATGTGGCTGGAGTCCTACATTCTCATTAGCTGGAGTTTCATTTGTGGCCAAACTTCTCCTAAGGCAACTGGTCAACCCCTACCTCCCCCAGTAGGAACTGGCCTCTGTTTCCCGAGTCTCTGAGGGGGTGGGAGGGAAGGTGAGATGCTGTGCATGTTCTCAGGGACTGTGATATTGACCCGTTGGCTCCAAAGACCCGAAGAGGACCTTGTGCCAGGACCCATGCCTCAGGAAACCCCTACTAAAGAGTTTATGAAGGCAGAAGATGCAGCAACCTCACTCATCTCTTTTACCATTACAAAGCTGATTTTGTCACTTCTGTTCCCCTTCAAGACTGCTTTCTGGCTTCACTTCCACTTTACTTTTCCTGGAAGGGCATACTGGAAACAGGGAGTGGGGCAAAGGTTGTTGACTATTACTTGGGAGAAAGCGCAACAGCACAGCGGAAGATCAGTAAAGGGCTTGATATTATTTATTGAGAGCCTGGCCAGGCAGAACCCATTCATTAAGATGGGGCCAATGCACGAGTCCTGACAAACACCAGCTCTGGATCCAGACTGAGTAGGAGGGGTGGTGGCCTGCAAGATGACGCCAACATTTTCTGCAGGGCCTGGCCTGCCATTAGGTGACTCAGTGTATTTCCCAGGACTTCAGCCAGGAGGCGGGGACAAGACTGAAGACTTTGTTTTTTCCTCTCTGGGTGGGACTGCTATATCTTGGCTCCAGGTCCACAGGAAGGCCTCCCTGCCTAATTATCTCTCTGCCTGTGATCTCATCGGTTAGACCACAGCTTTGACCAGGGAAGCAGAGCCTCAGACCTGAAAGAGCTTCTGCAGTGTCCCACAGGTCACTGGGCTTGGACACTTAGTTTAAACTCCAGCTTGGGTTTAGACTCCAGTTCCTCTGGGCCTCACTTTTGTAATATATATACTTGAGGTAATAATTCCAGCTGCTTGTGAGGACTGAGGAAGGCAATTTATGTAAAGCACTTAGCACAGTGCTCTAGCCCAATAAATGGTAGTTATTGTGAACAAATCCCCTTAGTTGAGTGGCAGTATAGTAGTGGTTAATAGTGTGGTTTCTGGAATGAAACCATCCAGACATCTGGGTTTGGATCTTGAGTCCTCTTTTATATTTTATTCTTCTTCTAGTTGATTGACCTTGGGCAACACCATTTTGCTGACTCTCTGTTTCCTCATTGGTAAAATGGGATTTTTAAAAAAATTTCATCTATTTATTCATGAGAGACACACACAGAGAGACACACACACACAGAGAGGCAGAGACACAAGCAGAGGGAGAAGCAGGCTCCCTGCAAGGGGCCCGATGTGGGACTTGATCCCAGATCCCGGGATCATGCCCTGAGCCGAAGGCAGACACTCAACAGCTGAGCCACTCAGGCGTCAATAAAATGGGAATTCTAACAGTACCTATTTCACAGGGTCGTTGTGTGGATTAAATTATGCACACCAAACTTTCACATCATTGCCAGTGCATACACACAGCACAACAAAAGTGGACTACTCTTACTGTCATCATGATCTTCTCAAGCCTCTATCTTTCAGAGTCTAGCTCAACATACCATCCTTCTCATAAATCCCATTCATCACATCTCCAATTTTTATTGATTTGGACCCCTCTTCCAGTCCATCTTGCATTGTTCTCATTTATGTCCATTTGCCTCAAAAAACATAACTGGATCTCCCACCCTCACCTTGCTTTTGCCTTGAGGCCTGTCTTTCACATGATTACCGTGTCCAAAAAACCCACAGATCCAATTCGGAGAGCATTGACATCAGAGATAATTACACTGCACGTTATGCAGTAAAAGTTCCTAGAGGTGTTTTTAAAACAGCTCTACTCAAGTTTCTGCTCCCGAAGCAGTTGCTCATCCTCACCTCTCTACTTTTTGAGCTGAGTACCCCCTCAGCCCTCTTCCGTCTCAAGTCCCCTATGGATGTGAGAGTCTTCAGGGGCCCCAGGGGAGAAACCCACAAATAACATACACTTAGAGATGCAAAATATATAAGGGGATATATTTGTATGCCCCTCAACGAGTCCATTCACTCTGATCAGCAAGTATCTGAATGCCCACTGTGTGTCCAAGCTCCTTGGACGGGGTGGGGGGATGGGGGGCTCAGCCCTCATGGAATTTACAATCTGCCAGAGGGAGACAAGTCGGGGCGTGCAATGTCAGCTGGAGGGAGTGCCGTCAGCACCATGCAGGCCTCGGTGGGAGTGACGAGGGGGACCGGGGTGCTGGGGGTGCGCTCCGAGGTGAGTCCTTATAAACGAGCTCCCTGAGACTCACACTCGAAGGGCCTCGCTGGCTGTAAGGCGGGGAGGCAGGAGGGTGTCACCCCTCTGGGGGGCGGCATCTCCCCGGAACAGCGCACCCCTTTCGGGGGAACCGCGAGGCCCGGGAGCGCCTGCGCAGAGGCCGCCGCCAGCCAGACGTCAGCTCGCCGCGCCCGCGCGCCTCCTCCCCGCGTCGCCCTCCGCGCCGCAGCCCCGCCCCGGCCGCGCGCGCGCTCTCGCGCATGCTCCGGGCCCCGCCCCCGTGCGTCACAGAATGGCCTCGGACCCCTGGCGGCCCCTGACGTGTCGGGGAGGAGCCGGCGCCGAGGTGCGCGGAGGGGAGCCCCGGGCCGCGGAGGGGAGCGGAGCCGAGCGGCTGGGCGGGCCTGGCCGGGCCAGCGGAGCGGAGACTTCGGTCGAGCGGCGGCGAACATGCGCTTTTGACACATTGGAGGTGAGCGGGCGGTGCGGGGCCGCTCCTGAGGGGTCGGGTCGGGCGGCGCCGCCGAGGCCTGTCCCCGGGGAGCCGGCCGGGCCCGCGGGCCGGGGCCCGGGCTCTGGGGGCGACCGGGCCGGGGCGGCTGTTCCAACCGCTCTAACTGCCCGCCCCGGTGCGCGGTGTGGCCCCGGGAGCCGGGCGCGGGCGCAGGCCGGGACGTGGCGCCGCGGGCCGGGGCGCTGGTGGCCGCGGCGCGCCCAGCCCTCCCCCGCCTCCTCCGCGGCTGCCCTCGGCGGCCAGGGCTCGGGCCGGCTCGGATTCCCGGCGCCCGGGGACTCTCGCGGCGGGGGCGGCCCACGGCGGGCTCGGGGGCGTCCCCGTGACTCCCCGCCCCTCCTGGAGTTGGCAAAAGTGTCCCCGCACCAGGGACAGTTTCGGGCTCTGTGTGCTCGCCTTCTTCTTCTTCTTCTTCTTCTTCTTCTTCTTCTTCTTCTTCTTCTTCTTTTTTTCTTTTGCTCGTAAGCAACCGAAGTAACCTTTTAAGTTTTGCGGAGGAAGTGAGGGGTTCTTTCGGTGCCGATAATGACATTACAATTCTGCAGCGCCTTGACGCATTTCAGAACACTCCTTGCTGTCTGTCTCTTGAATCTCATCATCCTGTGCTTGTGCCTGATTGTGTGACCTCCATTTGACGGATGGGGAAATTGAGCCCCGGCGCGGGTAGGGGTGGGGCTGGGGGAGGAAGTAATTTATACGGTGCTTTGGATGCTACCAGTTGGCGAATGGCTTCGTTTGGATAGGATTTTACATTTTTGCTTCGAAATTACGGTGTGTGTGTGTGTGTGTGTGTGTGTGTGTGTGTGTGTGTGTGTGTGTGTTTGTGATTTTTATACCCGTCTCAGCAAGAAAAGCACGGCAGAAAATTGGTCCTGACGAAAATTTGCTAGAACCTAGTAGAAGATGCTTTCGAATATTTTTTGAACAGACTCATCTGGGATGAGAACTGCTACTCGCTCATCAAGAGAATCCTACTCTGTCTGAAACCAGCTCTTGGGTCGCTGGCTGATTGTTCTGCGTGAAAAATTGTGCTGCTCTTGATCCACTTCTGAAGTAGGGTAATGCCTTTGCTAAATCATGAGGTGCGGTAAATGCAACCTTAAGTCGTGGGTTGAAGAGAAGTAAAAGGGGAGCGGAGGAAGGTAACTCTTCCAAATTTTTATTAGAACTAATATTTAAAATTGGGAGATTTTTTAAAATTTTTTTTTATTTATTTATGATAGAGAGAGAGAGAGAGAGAGAGGAGAGAGAGAGGCAGAGACACAGGCAGAGGGAGAAGCAGGCTCCATGCACCGGGAGCCCGATGTGGGATTCGATCCCGGGTCTCCAGGATCGCGCCCCGGGCCAAAGGCAGGCGCCAAACCACTGCGCCACCCAGGGACCCCTAAAATTGGGAGATTATAAGGAACAAAGAAGACCTTGGGTGGCTCTGGTTGGAGGTTGACTTGGTCCACATAGTTGCTAAATCTTACAAAGCTATTCTTTTTCAGTTTAATGTAGACTCCTTTAACTTAATAAATTTGAATTGGGTAAGGGACATTAAAAAGCGAAAACCTCAGTAAACACTTACATCTGGGTTTCATGACGTCTGCAAAACTTATTTTTATTCTCCTTTTAAATCATGCTGAGATAAATGTGGTGACTAAAGCTTAAAATGACTTCTGACATAAGTTCCTGATCACTTTGTAAGGCAGAAGAAGAAATTTGGTGGTCAGGACAGAGACGGAGATTGTATTTATGATCAGCTTTGGAAAGGAAAAAATTCTGTAAATGTCACCTTTGGGAGAAGTAGAAGATTTTGGTTAAAAGGCATGTATTACCTACAGTGAGTTCCAGAACTCTCTCAATCTCATTCATCCATAGTAGGATGAATCCATAGTAGGATAAATAAATAGGATGACCAGGCAGCCCTGGTGGCTCAGCGATTTAGCCCGGCCTTCAGCCCAGGGTGTGCCTGGAGACCTGGGATCGAGTCCCACGTTGGGCTCCCTGCATGGAGCCTACTTCTCCCTCAGTCTGTGTCTCTGCCTCTCTCTCTCTCTCTCTCTCTGCATCTCTCATGAATAATAATAAAAAAAATCTTAAAAGAAAATAGGATGACCATATCACGTGAGATGGATTTTCTTACCATTGCACAAAAAGTAGTTCTCAGTGAGTATAGCATTTTGGACAGGCTGTTTTTCACCCAAATGAGTTGATTTGTCAGTTGCTAACTGAAGGTCACATACAGTGTGATATGCCCTATGTGAAAATTGTCATATTTTTGAGATCCATACTCCCATTTGTGTGAGACATGGTATGGAGGGAATATTTGGGGAGCAGGGGAGAGTACATAATTATCTGGTTTCACCAGCCTCATAAGATTGTTGATGTATTGTTAAAGCTTTTTAAAAACATTTTTTAGCAGTGAATTTGTCTGTATTGACTTTCTATAGCCTTCATATCTCCAGTTACATAGTTTCAGATAACACAGTGAACACATCCTCCCCCTGTAACCTGAAACAAACTGAACAGACTATCTCCACAGCCCCTGAGAAGATCTTTTGAATATCTATGGTAGTAGCAAGTTTTGATCATTTGTAAAAATTCTGATTTTTTTTGGGAAGGGTACTTCTGATGAATAAAACCAGAGTGGTAAAACAGGTAATACCAACCAGGAAGCATTAAGAATGAGGTGTGACCACAAATAAATACTTTTTTTTCCCCTTCAGCTTTTAATCTGGCTCTTGAAGGCTATTCCAAAACAGGTTTTGAAAAATGTTTTCAGTTATGGTGGTATCATTGGACTATGGATATAGCTTCTGGAAGAAATTAAGGAATCATTTATATGTTATAAGTTCTGAAGCACATTTATTTTGTGGTCATACTTCAGAGGCCCTCTATTAAACTTTTTTTTTTTTTTACAATTTAAATTTATGCTGTATTTACAATGTGCCAGGCTCTATAGTAACTACTTTATAAATATTAATTCCCTTAATCTTCATAACGGCCCTATTTTAATTATTATCTCCATTGTGCAGGTGAAGAATGGGGGCATGGGGTTGTTGAGTAACTTGCCCAAGGTCACCTAGCTAGTGAATATAGGAGTCAGGCTCCAAGGTCTGGGCTCCCCACTACTGCTGTGTTGGTTCTCCCACTTGTTCCCGGGTTAAATGTTTTTAATTGGTTTCTTCTGGAAAAGGCAATGGTCATTTTAGAAAAAGGCTTCAGTTGTTGATTATACTGTTTGAGGGGCCAATAAACAAGTTGTAAAAGTAGCCTGTTAACTGAAAAATTGTAGTCAACTTTCAATTTGTATAAGATTCAGCAAGAAAATAGGAGATGCATGTGTGAAATAAAAACACATATTAGTTTTGGTAGCATTATTTGACACTGAACTAGGTAGTTGGACAAGGAGGACACAAGAAATAGAGCTAGATATTGAAAAAGTTTCGCAGGAAAGTCTATTTAAAACCCAAGTCACCAGGGGATACTGATGGAAAAAGTTGGTGGTTGTATTAAGAATATGGCCCTATTTAGGAACCAAAAATCAGGGACAAGTGAATACTTTATAGCACACCCAGAAGTGTAAACAGGTAGATTTCTTAGGGAACACTACTTAGCTCTGTGCTTCTCAGTGTCTTTACTACTCATGAGTCTTCTGATACTGAGTAAAGAGCCAATGTCAACAGAAGAGCCTCAACCAGAAAAGTTTCACATTGAGCATGTGAATGATAATGTCTGTAGATTAAAAACTGTTGAGCCAATTCTTCTACAAATAAGATTTATTTGTAGAAGGATTGGCTGCACATTAAAATACATTCAAATAGGGATGCCTGGGTGGTGGGGCTGCCTTTGACGTTTGCCTTTGGTGGGGGTGTGATTCTATGGTTTAGGGATCGAGCCCAGCATCAGGCTCCCCGCATGGAGCTCGCTTCTCCCTCTGCTTGTGTCTCTGCCTCTCTCTCTCTCTCTCTCTCTCTCTGTCTCTGTCTCTCATGAATAAATAAATAAAATCTTAAAAAAATTCAAATATCAGATGCAAGGACAGCATCTGATAGTCATTATAACTTCCGTAAGGACTCTGGTCCATGGACCACACAATCCACCCCTAGCCGTTACTGCCTAGAAACAGGAAGAGTACTGAAAACTTTAAAAATATCCTACCCATGAATATAATGTTGAAATACTGAGGAGACACCAGTCCCCAATTCCAGAAAGCCATATATGTAATCTAGAGAAGGTCCAAAGCATGACAGTGACATATTTAAGGGACAAAGATGGCTGCCAGGTGACTATAAGCTACAAAGACAAGAAATATTCACCTTGAAAAGACCAAGGTTGAGAAATATTATCATCAAAGTACAAAATTAAAAAGCCTAAAAAAATAATACAAACCTGTGCATCAAAATTTAGAACCTTACAGAAGAGCAACACACAAAAGTTAGGGCAAATTTAAGGCCAAAAATAGGAAATATACTGATGGCTATAAAATATGGAACTTGTCTTGCATAAATAACATAAAATCAGCAAATTAAAAATTTTAGACTTGAGATATTTAATTTTAAAATAGTATATATAAGGGTCAGGACCTTAGATTGTATTTTCATTTCTCTGGAGGGTTTTTTTGTTTTTAAAGATGTTATTTATTTGAGAGACACTGAGCACAGGCTAGGGGAGCAGGGGAGGGAGAAACAGACTCCCTGCTGAGCAGGGAGCATGATGCAGGGCTCTTAAGGATCTCAGATGCTTAACCAGACTGAGCCACTCAGGCACCCCTCTGGAGTTTTTAGTTGCTTCTTTTCAAGATTTTATTTATTTTTTTTTTAATGGTTTTTAATTTTTAATTTTAATTTTTTTTTTTTTTTTTTTTTACGATACTCATACGGAGAGAGAGAGGCAGAGACACAAGCAGGCAGGGGGAGAAGCAGGCTCCATGCACCGGGAGCCCGACGTGGGATTCGATCCCGGGTCTCCAGGATCGCGCCCTGGGCCAAAGGCGCCAAACCACTGCGCCACCCAGGGATCCCCTCTTTTCAAGATTTTAAAGTAATCTTTGCATCCAACATCAGACTCGAACTCACAACCCTGAGATCAAGAGTCACACACTCTCCTGACTGAGTCAGTCAAGTGCCCCCACTTGCTTTTTTTCTGATTGGCACAAGAGCTATGTGCTTTCAACACAACCTTAGATTTCTCCAGCTTCCCAGGCTCCTTGTTTTTCCTGGAGCCTTCCGTCTGGCTGAGGTACTCCCTTGGTCTGATGGGTAGACTAGGCTTCTTCATCTGGGGACCTCTGTTCTTTGCAGTCCTAAGCTAGAGCTGCTGTTTTTTGCACCCTGTGCTGCGGGGGTCTTGGTTTTCTCTCCCTTCTGTAACTCTCAGGAAGTGTGTGGGAGGTAACCCTCCTGAGTTCTTGTAGGAGAAAAAAAATTCTCTCACTGTCTGAATTACCTGTTTCCTCTCAGTTCAGTAGGTCCTAGGATCTTCTTATTCATGCTCCTGGGTTTTGTCATTTGTCCGGTGGTTCTTGGTTGTCCATTTATATTTAAGACTGAAGAGCTGGACAGTGATTATTTTAGGTAGCGAGTACGTGGCGGAGTCTCCAAGGCTCTCGCCAGTTAGTCCCGTCCACTTTCTATTCTTTGGTGTGGAGCCTGCGTGGAGCTTTTTAAGTAACTATGAATGTGGCTTGGCATGCATCAGACTGATAATTTTGTCTAGCCGAGAATTATAGGTTTTATAATCCTGGTTTAATACATGGTGTGGTGCAGGGCAGCCCAGGTGGCTCGATGGTTTAGCGCTGCCTTCGGCCCAGGGTGTGGTCCTGGGGTCCCGGGATCGAGTACTGCCTCGGGCTTCTTGCATAGAGCCTGCTTCTCCCTCTGCTTGTCTCTCTGCCTCTCTTTCTGTGTTTCTCATGAATAAGTAAATGAAAAATCTGAAAACAAACAAACAAACAAACATGGTGGTGCATTGTGAGAAATAAATTACCCACACATCTTTTTCTTACAACATTCCTGAAATAGGAATTTAGATCTTAATAAAGGAGAGCAGTGCTTTGGAAAGTAAAGAGGTTATAAGTCACTTCAAACATTTGTTGAATTTCTACTGTGTTCTGTGTTCTGGTGATGCAGATGGGATTTATAACTAAGACACTGGTCCTGCCCTCAAGGGGCTGGCTAGAGAGACTTACCCTTTCATTATGATTCTATAAATATTTCTTACTTGAGCTAGAATAAGTGGCAGCAAACTTTGCCTCTCCTGTCCCGTAATTTGCAAAAACCATAATTGATCGGATTGTGTATCAAAAACTGGATATTTGAAAAAAAACCTGGATATTTGAACATTGATAATATGGTTGCCAGTGTTCAAAGGATGAGTGCATTTCCAAATTTGAGGACCTGTGCCCATGACCTTCTTTAGGGCTAGATTCATAGATTTCAGATGTAACCAGCATTTTTTTTTTTTTTTGGCATTTGTTTGGGGAAAGACCTTATGTGGAGCATTCAAGGGACACGGAGATTGTTACTTCACCTTGAGATGCCTCTGTGCTGTAATTATACCTTCATCTGGATTGTTCGTACAAAATCTGCCCCTTCACTCAACGAGACTTAGGCAGGAGCTCTCAAGGGTTATTGAGAGGTTGTCACCACATGGTGATGCCTGTTCAAGGGCTTTTGGATATTCTGAAATACAGATACTTCTGCTGGACTAGCCTCATCCTCATGACACTTTACTACAAACTGTAGCTATAAATGAGATTACTGCTACAACTGGGAAAATGGAGTGGGAATTGGGAACTTTGATGAAAGGATAGGATTGTAAAATTAATCTGTAACATTTACTAGTGAGTTCACATACTTGAAGAACCCTGTCATCTGGTCCAGACTCTCATTAGATGAAAAAACAGAGACCTTAAGGGGTGAGGCAGATAGCTTAAGGAGTTGGATGGCAGAGTCAGAACCCTAGAGCCTGGTCTCGGCAGAACTCCCCACTCTGAAGTTTATTTTTTCATTTGTTATTGGACCCTAAGAGCATGGTACAGACAGGAGTGTACTAGTGTAGGGGTGATGGCATTGGAGGAGGGCACAGCTGGGGTCCTTAAGTACTCCTCCAGTACTTAACAGTGTCTGACACTGTTGCAGTTGCTCAGTAAATGCTTGAAAGTGTTAAGTACTTTCTCTGAGCAAAGTATTATGCATGAAGGGATGCAAAGCATGTCAAGAATCCATCTCTTTCCTTTTTTTTTTTTTTGTAAAGATTTTATTTATTTTAGAGAGAGAGCACACGTGCAGGTGGAGGGAGGGGCACAGGGAGAGGAAGAGAGAGAATATCAATCAGACTCCACACGGAGCATGGCTTTTGATGTGTGGCTAGATCCCATGATCCTAAGATCGTGACCTGAGCTGAAACCAAGAGCTGGATGTGTGGCCGACTGAGCCACCTAGGCACCCCAAGAGTCTGTTTCTTTTCAAAGAGCTCTGGGCTGATAGGGAATTTCAGATAATCAGATGATTGACTAACTTGTCAAAAGTCAGAAAGTGGTGTGGTCAGGAAGACTTGGCTGAAACAGAATACTGCAATCAGCCTCAAACTAAGTATATGAAATGATATGTCAATATTAGCGAGAAATCACTCTCAGACCTCTTCGGCATACCCATCCTGAAGTTGGAGTTTCTGGTCTGTTACTTCTTGCTCAGCCTTTGCCAGTGGATTGTGCTGTGTGAACTCTGGGTTTCTATTAATTTACTTTCAAAACTGGTTTAGTTCTTGCTGCCCGGTATAGATTAAGTTGATTCAATTTAGGTGTAGTTTAGCTAATATTATTGAGTCTCTGCTATTGTGCAGACATCGTGCCAGGAAAGAAATAATAATACACAACCTAATAGGGATGCAGGCTAAAGCAAATGCATCACTGTGTGGTAAGTATATTCAGGGGTAGTCTGGTAGGCAAGAGTGTGGGGGATTTTTGTGCTGTCTGGGTGAGGGCAGGAGAGACTTTCTGGAAAAGATGACAGCTAGGTCATCATTTTAAAGGACAAGCAGGAACTTTCCAAATGCACAAGGAAGGGAGAGCCATTCCAGGTAGAGGAAGTGTCCAGACCTGATGTTGCATTATGACGGTTTTGAACAGTATTGCTGGAATGTGAAGTGGAACACTTGGGGGGGGGGCACGGTGTGCTGTAGGAATAAGACATTTGGTCTAGGTGTGAATGGAGGGTGAGTGCAGTGTCCAGCCAGTTGGGGGTTTTTAGGTGGTTTGTCCAAACGCAATGTTAAATAAAACCCTGGCCCCCAATGCTTTGGGAGAGCAACCAAGATGAGAAAATACTGAAGCTGGGGATTAGTGAATTTATGGAGGAAGCTGTGGGGTTAAAAGATAATTAAGTTTTTAGAAATGTAATGATGATGGTAAATTATTGAGAATGCGGTACCTGATTTCCTAGTATGGTCACCTGGCATGAAATGTTTCAGAGAGGCCTTGTGAAGCAGTTGTACAGCAGGGAGGGATGTACAGTAGTAACATCAGCTCCTGTCACCTGACTCCCAGAAGACTGGCTGGCTGTAACCCAACTGCTGAAGCCCCATGTGTGGGATGATTCTGTGGGGCCAGTTCACCTAGAACCTAATGCTTCGACCCAGAGTGCCTCATATGCCTTCATACCTGAGCACATTGTGGATCTCCTGTCCTGCCTTTATCCACAATACTGGTGGTCCCTAAGGTTGGGGCAGTAAAGTGATTCATGTGTCTGACATATAATAGAGAGTTAATCACTCTCAGAATCTGTCGTGTTTAACTCCATCCAGAATGCTGCAGATTTAATGTCCCAGATTTTATACTTCTATTTAGATTCCTATGTTCTCTATTTTTTTAAATTTCCTATGGTTTGTTTTTAATAGCTGTCATTTATTTATTTATAGTGAGCTCTCTGGCCAATGTGGGCCTTGAACTCATGACTCCAGGGTCAAGGGTTATATGCTCCACCGACTGAGATAGCTAGGTGCCCCTGTTTCTATTTAATTTAAAGATTTGTCTTTAATATTTCACAGGCTTTCTTGATCATGGATGGTGAAGATATACCAGATTTTTCGAGTTTAAAGGAGGAAACTGCTTACTGGAAGGAACTTTCCTTGAAGTATAAACAAAGGTAATGTTGAAATCCTGGAAATAGGGGAGGGAATTTGGAATATAGCAACTCTAGCATGTGTGGTTTTTGTTGTTTTTAACCATCAGCTAAATTTAGAGTTTCAGATTTAGGTTTAGGATTCTGGAAATAGTCCTAGCATTGCTTGTGTTTAAATAGTATAACAATACCATAAATCTTCATTACTCAAATTATTGAAAGAGTAAGAAAACTTCATATTTGTGATTTCTTCTGGTAGTTTACCTGCTTTTATGCTCATTACATACATTTGGCTGTCCTTGGCCTTCTGTGTGTGCCCTGATTCTGCCTCATGATGTGGTCTTTGGAGATTCTGATAAGCTGTCCTGGGCGCACACAGCAGAATCTAGTCTCTTCAGGCAAGTTTGATCAGTGTTGGGAGCCAGCATCATTGTGAAGTGGGGAGAAGAGTTTCAGGGGTATGGAGCATTTTATAAAATCTCACTTATTTTAATTAGTTGGGAAAACTTTTATATAATAACCTTCAAGCACCAAAATTTGTCTTAGATTTCTTTTTATTTTTTATTTTTTTATTTTTATTTTTTTTTTTAATTTTTATTTATTTATGTTAGTCACACACACAGAGAGAGAGAGGCAGAGACACAGGCAGAGGGAGAAGCAGGCTCCATGCACCAGGAGCCCGACGTGGGATTCGATCCCGGGTCTCCAGGATCGCACCCTGGGCCAAAGGCAGGCGCTAAACCGCTACGCCACCCAGGGATCCCCTTAGATTTCTTTTTAAAACATACTGTAACATACACATTTTTCTGCTTTGGTTTACAGAGCTTGCTAAGCCTTATCACACCTGTTATTGACTGTTTCATTGTTATTGTTGAAGGCAGTTATTGGGCCAGTGGTTGTAGAAGGGGTCAGTCTGTGGTAGGGGTTTGTAATCTTTTTTGTGCCATAGATTCCTTAATAGGCTGGGGAAACCTGCAACCCCTTCTCAGAATAGTGCTTTTAAACGTATAAGTTTAAATAATAGAATTACAAAGGAAAGCAACTGTAAGTATTAGATGACTTTGTGGCATCGTAGTATGTGCTGCTTTATTAATACCTTAAATAAGAAAGATGTACGAGTCTGTAAAATGTGAGTCCTTCGGGGCCTTTTAACTCACTTTCACTGAACCCTAAATATAGAGTACGAGTTGCTGAACAGATTGTCTTTATTGTGTAGTCTACTTGGTGGTAGTGCCACATTCAGGCCAAATTACTGAACTGATACATGATCATCTTCAAGCTGACCCTGTGATTCTTGCTCTAACTCCTCTTTCCCACTTTATCTCTTTATCAGCTTCCAGGAAGCTCGGGATGAGCTAGTTGAATTCCAGGAGGGAAGCAGAGAATTAGAAGCAGAGCTGGAGGCACAGTTAGTACAGGCTGAACAAAGAAACAGAGACTTGCAAGCTGATAACCAAAGACTGAAGTATGAAGTGGAAGCATTAAAGGTAACCTTGGAAGTAAAAGGGTATCTAATGTGCTGGCTTAGATTAAAATGAGAAATAGATCTTTCTAGGTGGAGCTTCAGAGCAGTAGGCAACCACAAAAATAAAAAAGGCTTTTATTGTTTTTTTTTTTTTTAAAGATTTTTATTTATTTGGCAGAGTGAGCATGCACCTGGGGGTGTAGGGGGTGGGAGAGGGAGGAGTGGGGAGCCTAATGCAGGGTTCCATCCCAGGGACCTGGGATTGTGACCTGAGCTGAAGGCAGACGCTTTATCGACTGAGCCACCCAGGGACATCCAAAATAGCAAAGGCTCAAAATAAATTTTCTTTTCTTTTCTTTTTTTTTTTTTTTTTCAAAATACATTTTCAAAATAAACTTTTCTTTCAGGGAGCCAGGGAAAAGGTGGTTTAGAGTTTCGGAGTTCACTTAGAAACTCTGTAGCTGTCAGTTTTTTAGCAATACTATTCTTGTAATAATGTAATTCCTTTCATTTTCAAAAGCTGCCTGATTTGACAGATTGCCTCACTCCAGGGTACTTTAAAATTATATTTGTGTGAAATACACATTTATTTCATTATTGTTCATAGTCTCTTTGGTTTTGAAGTTTAGTTAGGGTTAAAAAAAAATCCTTTTTAAATAGGGATTTCCAGGAGTAAAAGGATTAACCCCTTTTGCTGCTGTTCAGCACCTGCCTGAGCCAAGTGCTTGAGCCGTTTCTGTGCCTGGGGAGAGCATGGTTCTAGGTAGGTGGGGATGGTGGGTAAGAGTGAGGGAATTGGAACTCAGAGTGGCAGTCTCCTTTCTGCTTCCCCCGGCTGCATTTAAGCCTGAGAATGCAGAGGTCCTCCCACCAACTGTGGGATTTCTGAGGTGGCAGTTTCACTATTGTACTTTTCAGAGAGATCATTATTAGATTTCTTTCTGAGAGGAGAATGGTTGACTCTCTAAATTTATGAGTTAAAGTAGTTGGGATGAATGTGTCTTTTTTTTTTTTTTTTAATATTACAAGGAGGAGAGGGATACCATCAACTCAGATTGTGGGTAAATTCCTTGGATTCCCCCCTACCCTGCCACCTGCACCCATAACTTGGGTTACTTCTTTTATTAAGGAAAACTATATATTAATGACTTCCACTCCCCTTTCTATATCCGTGCCTTCAGGAGAAACTAGAACATCAGTATGCACAGAGCTACAAGCAGGTGTCAGTATTGGAAGATGATTTAAGTCAGACTCGGGCCATTAAGGAGCAGCTGCATAAGTACGTGAGAGAGTTGGAGCAGGCCAATGATGACCTGGAGCGAGCAAAAAGGTAAATGGAGGATGCTTGTTTGGTTAGAATAAGTGAAGGTGGACATCAATGACAGAAATCTAGGTCTGTGGGCTCAGCCTGTCACCTGGGTCTTAGTCCCAGGACATCTCCTTTTGGTGTTTCACGTCCCCTGTAACTGGTCATATCGACACCAACCCCGAATCCCTATCTCCACAGATTGTGCCCTTCTAGGGTTTTCTTTCCCTCTGTCCTTTCCCTTCCCTGCAGGTCTGGTGCTCGGTCCTGTTGGTTTTTCTCTAAAACATGTCTCATTCATCCCTCTCTTTCCCTCTGTGTTCTCTCAGCACTCCCACACTTGTCATGGGCCTTGGATCTTCTTCCCAAAGTCTGCAGTTTCTTCATGGCTGATCTGTCTTTACATCTCAACTCCTTTTTGTTCTCTTTGGCTTTAACACGAACCGATGGATTTTCTCAGAGTGCCGCTTCCCTTACACGATTGTGCGGCACGGCCTAGAGCGGCTTGCTATTACTGTTGCTAAGCTATTATGTAATTATAATTAGTGTTTCTTAACCATTCCAAACTTAATTCCTCTTACTTTGCAATTATTAATATGTAACTCTTAAATGCCTGACTCGATGCTAGAGTTGAGATAACTCTACTCTTAGGGGTGACAGATGTGGACATTTCACCTGAGAAATACTCTGGTGAAGAGAGTGTACAGGCAGCTCTGGGGCCCCGAGGAGGGAGCCTCTAGAGTGCCCTGGGGGAATTGGGGGAAGTTTGCCGGTATTGAAGCTGACTTTGCAAGGAGGAAAGAAGCCAGTCAAGTGAAGAGAGAGATATGAAGGCAGAGAGGCAGGAAGGCTTAAAAGGCAGGAATATTTCACTTTGATTGAAGTGTATAGAGATAGTGTGGCTGAATGGGATGAGACTGGAGGGTGGTCAGGGCCAGATTACAGAGAACTTTGCTCTGTTTGAAAGCCATTCGGTAGGCAATGAGGGGCTTTTTAAGAAATTAAAAAAAAATTAAAAAAATTTTAAAGAATTTTTTTAAACAAGGGAGTAAGATCAGATATTGAGCTGAGAGGATAATACTGAGGAATTGGAAGTAGAGAGGAAGGACCATTGAGGAGTGATCTAGGTGATGGATGAAGAATTAAGCCAGGGCAGAAAACTGGAGGAGAGCAGATGGAATTGAGAGACATCTTTTTTTTTTGGGTATATTTTTTAATTGGAGTTCGGTTTGCCAACATATAGAACACCCAGTGCTCATCCTGACAAGTGCCCCCCTCAGTGCCCGTCACCCAGTCACCCCATCCCCCTGCCCACCTCCCCTTTCACTACCCCTTGTTCTTTTCCCAGAGTTAGGAGTCTGGAATTGAGAGACTTCTTGATAAAAGTGGCCAGGGCATTAGGAGTTCTAACTGGAGGTTATAGAACTTTATTTCTGTAGCAGATAGCACATATTGTCAGGGTGGTGGTGGTGGTGGTGGTGCATAGTAGGTGCTTGTTACTGTTTGCTGAATAAATGAGTAACATAAAAAATGAAGAAAGAGGAGTTAGGAAGTAAATGGAGTGGGAGCTAGGACTTGATGTTTCAAACAAGTAACTAATTCTTAGTGTACTTTAAAATTGTTGAAAAGTTTTCTTCTTGAAAATGTGTAAACTTTGATTGTTTAACATTCAGTGGGGAGATATAATGTGTAATAAATGGCCTTCCTTTAAGGAATCATAGGGAATTTTGGCGGGAATTTAAAAGAATATATTGAATGGCCCGAACTAATAGCAGAGATACTAAATGCCATCAAAAGTCAGAAGGCATTGAGATCATTCTCTTTCAACTGGGCCAGGCTTTCTAGGTCAGGAAATGGCATGAGATCAACTGACATTTTTCTTTTGTATTAGCTATTTGCATGCTGTTTATTTAATTTGTGGACTCCAATTTTTTTTTTCTTAAGGGCAACAATAGTTTCACTGGAAGACTTTGAACAAAGGTTAAATCAGGCCATTGAACGCAATGCATTTTTAGAAAGTGAACTTGATGAAAAGGAATCTTTGTTGGTCTCCGTACAACGGTTAAAGGATGAAGCAAGAGGTAAAAACTGACAACTTTTAAAGTTTATCCTTTACCTTAATGTCTCTAAGTCCGAGTTCTAAGTTAGGTTTGGGATCTGCTCTGAAAGTGCACATTTGTATACTTTTGTCAGGCACTACACTAAGTGTTTTTAGTCTCTTAATACCTATGAGCCAACTCTGAGAGGTAGGTAGTATCCCCATTTTATGGGTCAGAAAACCAAGGCATGGAGAGTTTGAGTTTTGTCCAAAGCCTTAAGAGCTTTTCAGTGGGAATTCAGACACTGGTCTTTTTTCCAAAACCTTAATTCTGTTTCCACTGTTCATGTCCTGCTTGGTTTGTTTTGGTGTTTTACATTTTGCTTCTGTGTAAATAATTTTGTCTTATGCACATAGTAACACTGCATATGTGCACATATTATAAAGAAGAGGCTATTTTCGTCTTTATGATATTCTGCATTCTACCATGTATTAAAAAGAGAGGGAGGGAAAGAGACTTTTAAAGGAAAGTATATAATCACCACATGCATAATATGTGTACAGCACTCTGACTTCCCTCCCCCTTCCCCCCAGCCCCTGGAAACACCATTCTCCTTTCTGTGTCTATGAATCTGATGACTCTAGGGACCTCATATACGTGGAGTTATACAGTGTTTGTCCTTTTGTCACTGGTGTTTTGTCCTTTTTCACTTAGCGTAATGTCCTTGAGGTTCATCCATGTGGTAGCATGTATCAGAATGTCCTTCCTATTTAAGGCTGAATAAGATCATATTAAATGCTTGTATTGCATTTTCTTTATCCATTTATCCATGGGCAGACATTTGAATATAATACTCAGAAATGGGATAACTTTGTATCCTTTTTAAATGTGTGTTCTGTAGGTCAGTTGCATAACTGGAAAAGAAAGTGTTAATTTTGGCTTAAAAATTCAGTATTTGAAAGCAAGAAAAAAATTGCAACTATTTCGAATACTTCTTTTCTAAAACAGAATAGTGCATTTTGACAACTAATAAAAAAATACCCATATAAAATTACAAAAATGTACTTCATTGATTTTGCAGTAATTGCCAAAGTACATCATTTCAAAATAAAAGCAAATGAGTTGAAAAGAATATTTTTGTGTCATATAGGCTCACTGCAAGTTGTTCTTTGGACTCTGCCCTATTTTTATATAATAAGCATAGTTAACTGTTCTCTTAGGTTATAGCATTTGTATCAATTCTAGCATTTAAAAATTATTCTCAAAGATCATTTAGACAGTAGGGTTGTCATTTTTATACCCTGAGAAAAAAAAGTGTTACGTAGGAAACTCTTCTTTTGAGATATAGTAATTTTGGAAGTTATGGCATTTTAGAGGTGACTTTGCTTGGGTGATTTGCTTCCTCTGGTGAGTTCTATTACCTGTGCCCCATTTTGCAGATTTAAGACAAGAACTGGCAGTTCGGGAAAGACAACAGGAAGTAACCAGAAAGTCGGCCCCCAGTTCTCCAACTCTTGATTGTGAAAAGATGGACTCCGCTGTCCAGGCGTCACTTTCTTTGCCAGCCACTCCTGTTGGCAAGGGCACAGAGAACAGTTTTCCTTCACCAAAAGGTTTGTAGTGTCTTTTCTTTCTGAACCTGTGGTAGATTATCCAACTGAGGAGGGTTTGCTGGGGAAGCAGGGCAAGGCACGTGTAAGCGATGGTTTCAGTGGAGAAGTTGGGGAAGTCAAGTGCTCTGTGAGGCAGAAGAAGTTTCCACGGTTGCTCCCACATGGGGAGCAGGGTGATGGTGGCCACATGTAAAACAGGAGCACCTCAATCAATTGAGATTTTAAAAAGAAAGGTTTTCAGGCAAAGTCGACCTTTTGATGATGGCAGTAATATATGCTTATGCCAAAAAATCGAGAAAGAAAAGAGAGGGGCCCATTCTGCAGTCTTACCCCTGAAAGCCAACTACTCTTGACACCAAATTTCCCTGCCATATGTGCTTGTTTGTTTTTGCACACACCTACTTGTTTCACGTTTGGGGATCATTTTTATATATGGTTTATTTCTCTTGCCACTGAACCGATTGTAAAGGACTAGAAGCCTTCCTACACAGACTGTATAGAGACTCGTTGAGCTGCCATTCAGACTCATGTAAGACTGGCTCAGGTGGACACGGCTGTTCTTTTACATGCTTACATGCATACATGTTCTTTTACATGGCTGCCGTTTTCAGAGATGACGTTTGGAGTAACCAATGACTAATACATGGAGAATGTTCCTTTTTCCATCAGCAGAGGTGGTTTTTTTTTTTTTTTAATCCAGATAAGCAGAGAAAACACTTAGCAGCCACTATACACAGAACCTTACAATGGAACCCCAAAGCTCTTAATTCAGATTTATTTTGTTTTTGAGCTTATCGCTATTTCAGCATTTCCTATTCCTCCATACTTTTTTTCTTCCCAAAATAAGTTCTTTCTTCCCCTCTCTTTTTTAAGTAAAGGATTTTATCTTCCAGCGTGATAGAAGGATTTTTCTCTGGGCAGTTAGTGAAGTAAGTGCTCTGTGTCTGTGCCGCCCATTCCAGTAGCCACTAGCCACATGTGACTGTTCACATTTCTATTAATGTTAGTTAAAATTTAAAATTCAGTTTCTCAGTTGCATTAGCTGCATTTCAGGTGCCCAGAAGCCCTTGAATGGATAACTACTTCTCCCACTTTCATCTAGGTATTAGTGTGAAAATACTGTAGAGTCAGAGGTGGTGTTATTTGTACTATGCTTGAGTGTGCTGCTGAGGATGAGAGCAGGCAGGGTAGAGATGACAGCAGCCATCAGAAACTCACTGTCCACTTTTCAGAAGGGCTACTTGGGCATTTGAGGATCTCAGAATTGCTAACATTTGAGAATTAACAAAGATTTGCTTTTAGGTACTAACTAGAATTCTGCAGGTCAGTTCTGAAAATTTGTTAGTTGAGTACTAATCTTCTGAATAGTCTGGAACTTCAGTCAAGGTTAATACCCAGGGAGGTGCCCATCCTCTAATAGCTGATTAGAGTTTTAACTCAGGGACTTGGCTGCGGTGAGCCGGGTGAGGTCAGTGGGACTCAGAGCTTGCTTGCTCTGGCAGAGGATTAAGACATGTCAACTCCAAGGCAGGAAATTTGTCCAAATAGACAGATT
Source organism: Nyctereutes procyonoides (assembly GCF_905146905.1). NCBI lineage: Eukaryota > Metazoa > Chordata > Mammalia > Carnivora > Canidae > Nyctereutes > Nyctereutes procyonoides. Next base: position 56,374,608 of record NW_026575140.1, on the reverse strand, counting down.
TTTAGACTGGAACTGATGGCATGAACTTTCACTAACCTAAAAGCTGCTGTGCGCTGGATCACAGCAGTTGAATGACAAATCAGTCAGGACAGACCTAATGAGAAGCAGGAGGTTAGAGGAATCGGTGCAAATTGGAAGGGCTGAGCCCGATGAAGTGGTCTGTCTTTAATTGCATTTTATCGATAACAATGACTTTCCAAAAAGCATTTAAGACAACTTACCATAAAAGCACAGATTTCATAATTTGTGGAGAACAGGGAGAACTGAGATCTGGAAATCCTTGCTGGGAAAAGTACAGCAGTTTATTTATATCCTGTCAAGTGCCTGTTCTGTGCCACGCACTTTTCTAGGTGGTGGGGGTTGACTAGTGAATAATAAGGTGAAGTCCCTACCTTCAGTGAGATTATCTCCTGGAGGCTAAGGACAGAACAGCAGCAGCAACAAAGCATTTACATACTGAAGAGCACTCTGTAGAAAACGGATGAAAGAATAACAGCTAACATTTATTGAGTATTAACTATGTGCTAGGTATTTAAAAAGCAGAGTAACTGAAACTTCATGATGACTTTATAAATGCTGTCATTAGCCCTCTTCTACATATGGGCAACTTACTAAAGCTCACACAGTTACTGAATGGCAGAGATGGACTTGTCTCTTGCAGTGTAGTCCAAGAGCTATTAACCATCGTGTATATGACTTCAAAAATAAATTGAAGAAATGTGCATGACTGAAAACCTTTGCCGAGAGGCGTGCAAGAAGATGGGAATGTCACCTGAATGGCTCCGATTCTGAATGGGAAGCCTCTTACAGTAGCCATTGTATCCAAATCAGTCAGCTGTTTAAATTCCTAATGACATCAACACAGGGTTTAAGTTGGCAGGTTGATTTTAAAGTTACTCTGAAGAGTAACTGTGCCAAGAAAGTTCGAAATAAGGTGAAGACAAGAGGCTTTCCCCTTCAAGATACCACAGTATGTTTTAACTTTGTAATAATGAAAGCAGCATGTTTCTGGTGAAATAGACTAATTCAGTGGAACTAAAATATATAGGGAATTCAGTATATGTAAAGTGCCATTTCAGATGAGTCTTCACAACGTGATATTAGGATGATTGGCTATCCATTTGGATGAAAAAAAATTTAGGTATTTGATGATTTAAGTGATCTAAATGTAAAAAAAAATTAGGAAAACAAGGTGAGGAAGCCAAAACTTACCTCACCGAAACAGAAAGTTTGAAAGATAAATGTCACATTGAGAAATACAAGATCTGGGAAATCCCTGGGTGGCTCAGCGGTTTAGTGCCTACCTTTGGCCCAGGGCATGGTCCTGGAGTCCCCAGGATCAAGTCCCACATCAGGCTCCCTGCATGGATCCTGCTTCTCCCTCTGCCTGTGTCTCTGCCTCTCTCTCTCTCTCTCTCTCTCTCTCTCTATCTCTCGTGAATAAATAAATAAAATTAAAAAAAAAAAAACAAGATCTATGAGAGAAAGGGTGAATATATATAGCATTTAGTGCCCTTGCCCATTGATTAAAGGAAAGACAACCCGGTAGACAAAGTGCAGAGGATAAACATGATTTCTAGAATAAGATATTAAAATAATTAGTTAAGGAAACAAAAGAGAAAATAAAATGATTATCAAATTGACAAAAAAAAAAGTAACGTCTAATATTATTGAGGGCACAACCATAGAGATTGCTGACATTGGCACAACCTTTTCAGAGAGTGTTTTGGCATTATCTATTAAGGTGAAGAAAATGAGCATATTCTCTGATCCAGCAGTTTTATTTTTAGGAATCTCTTCTCTGGAAATACTTGTCTAGATGTTTTAAGGATATGTGTTCTTTTAGCATTATTCATGATGTAAAATTGGATATATTCCAAATATCCATCAGCTGAAGGAGACCGTTCAGCATACTTAGGGTGTCTCCACTTTAAACCTTACACCCATAGTTTGGCATACTATATTGATTTGTCATTGAGCATATGCTGCACAGTGACACCCAACAACAAAAGGGACCTGCAAGTGTAATCACTCACCTTTTCTTTCTCTCTAGCTATACCAAATGGTTTTGGTGCCAGTCCACTAACTCCTTCTGCTAGGATATCAGCACTAAACATCGTGGGAGATCTCTTACGGAAAGTAGGGGTAAGCATTCCATTATTTAGCCCTCAGTACTGAAGCTGTCAAGGTGTGGAGTTCTTAATTTGGAGTGCGGGAAGAAAGAAGGGTTCCTTCCTGTGGTGAAGGCTGTAAATCGGCAGAGAGGCGGGAGCATCCAGTGACCACTGAGGCTGCTCCCGGTAAACAGCGCCTGGGCTTGGGCTTGCTGGTGCCTCTGCAAAAGGCCCTGTGTGCTGCCCTTGAGATCCCCCTTGGGCACTCTTCGGTTTCCCCATGACTGTTTCTCCATCACGACTCCTCTGTCTTTTCCTAAGATAACTGCTCTCTGGCCTGTTGTGTGTTCTGGACCATTTCTGTATTCTGTGCTTGCCGCAGTCTGCCCTCCCTGGGGCCGCCCCGGAGCTTTCTCCTTGTAGGACTTCAGCACTGGCTCCCGGATAGGACTTGGGGCTCTCAGTTACTTATGCCCGTCTTCTTGCTCCTTGGCCACTTTAGCCTCTGTGCTGTCTCCTTGGCTCTAATCTTGGATTCCAGAACAGTTGGGCTTTGGAAATATTAAACTTGTTTTTCTGCTTATTCAGTTTTTTGCTTTGTAGAATACCTACTCTTTGACTTCATCAACAGTAGGACTCTGGGTTTTTTTAGCTGTCTCTTACTTTTGTTCCTTCCTGCTCATCAGTGATCCCACAGATGGCTTCCTTTGTCACTGCTGACTCATGGTCTTTTTGGCCATGGAAGAGACCTACAGTCTGGATCAGTCCAGCAGTTGAAGCTCTCCTTCCCTGAATCTGGAGTGCAGGAAACAATTACATAACTGTGGACTCACGCCACTGTGAAGTTAGCATCTCCTGCGTGGGTTCCCTTTCCTGTTTCCCTGGGCAACTTTTACCTCTCCCTTCAGTAATTTACCCCTGAAACTGCCCGCGATCCACCGCCCCTTCACTTGTTTGTGAGAGACATCTGCTGAAAAAAGCAGAAATTGCATTATACTTTACATAATGAAGAAATGGGAGGCTGAGGTACAAGGCCCTGTGCTTGCCTTTTCTGACTTACAGAATTATTTTCTGATCATTAGATTAATTCTGAATCTGCAGTTCAACGTTGCTATAAAAAGCAACACACACAAATTATTTCACACAGTCTATAGAGTAATTTTCCCTCGTAACATAACCATTTTTAAATGCTATTTGTTGTAAGAGATGTGACAGTTGGCTCCATAACTCAAAATGATGTGTTTATTTTTTGGTGTCTTGACTTACCAACTTTAAGCAAAAAGATGAAGAATTTAACTCCCACTCTCCCACTTTTAAATTTTCTGTTCTTTTGATAGTTTAAAATCTTTCGCATGCTCAAACCTCTGTTTCTGAATTTATTAGACTGCATCTTAGCTCCCTGTTGTATGTTTGTGTCTATCTCTCTCTCCTGTCTTGAACCCTGCAAAATCAGGTGGAGCTGGGTTCTTGGGTCGTTTTATCTGTAACATCTCAACAGATTTTCATGTATTACATTTTTTATCATTTACTCAAAATCATACCAAGGGTTTTTATATTTGTATCAGAGCTGCCTCGTGTACACTTTCCTTTTCCACATCTCCTCACTTACCTTCTTTTTCTTGTGGGTAGAAGAAACCTATCCTTTCTTGGCTCCATCTCACGTCTGCAGCTTCTTTCTCTCCCTCTGCTGAGCACTCTGAGGGGCTCGCAGGGTTGGCACGCTGCCTCATTTCTCTTCCTGAGTTACTTCTGTCTGTTCCTGGGCTTCACGTCTGCAGCTTTCTCTGTCCCTTGTTTGTTCTGCTGATTAAGTTATGTAATTTATTCAGAAATGGTGCATGAAAGGTGATCTTGGGAGTCCTCCCTCGGTTTGTCCTTTGGGCTGACCTGATAGCCTCCAGGATATCATTGGGACTTCTGGTCTGCGGTTATCAGCCAGCCCCTGCTTGCTCTTCGAAGTGTTTCCCTTTCTACTTCTTTGCCTCCTTTGTCCCGTGACTTGAACTGGAGGCTCCATCCCCACCCCTGCATCCTCTAACACTGAGAATTCTAGGCCATTTGATTCCCACTTGTTTGTTCTCCTCTCTGACTTCTTTTATTACGCTCCTATTATTGCCTCTGTTTATAACCATTCTTCCTCTTTATCTCAGTGGTTAAAGGATCCTGTTCCTGCCTGTGGCTCATTTTGTCCCTCTGTGCCTTGGATCCCATCCCTTCCAGCCTTGATGTCTCCTGTATTTTCAGCCTTTTACTGTATTTTAGTATTTATATACATAATCTGTATGGATTACACGTTATATATAATACACATACTTCATATGTAATATTTGTGTATTACATATCATACAATTTTTTAATCTTACAAAAGTAAAAACAGCTATTCTTTTCCCCTGTATCTCTCTTTAGCTGTCACCCTCTTTCTCTCTTCCCTCATAGCCAAGCTTTTCAAAGGCATGTCTTCATTTATAGTTAGCATGTCTGACTGTACCTGCTCCCCAGACATCCTGGTCTGGACTCAGTTCCCTGCTCACTCCACCAGAACTGCTCATTGATGATCTCAGCACTACCAAGCCCGGTGGATGCTGTTCTGCCCTACTTTTACTTAGAACATTCAATACCGACTTTTTTTTTTTTCCAATGCTTTTTTTTCCTTTGCTGTTCTGTTGCTGTGTCAGGTCTGCTTCCTGCCCATTCCTCTCTGCCATCTCATTGGGTCTTTATCTGCCCACCCTTTCAGGTTGATTTTATTCAGAGTTCTGTCCTTGAATTCCTGATCTTATCATTCATAGCCCTGACTTTGTTACCTGGTATGAAATCTAAGTCTGCATTTCTTTCTTTTTTTTTTTAATATTTTATTTATTTATTCATGAAAGACATGAGAGAGAGAGCGAGAGAGCGAGAGAGAGAGAGAGAGAGAGGTAGAGGTAGAGACACAGGCCGAGGGAGAAGTAGGCTCCATGCAGGGAGCCCGACATGGGACTTGATCCCAGGTCTCCAGGATCACGTCCTGAGCTGAAGGCGGCACTAAACCACTGAGGCCCCTGGGCTGCCCTATGTCTGCATTTCTTGACCACTCTTTCCCCCAGTGCTGGACCTGGTGCTTCCCTTTATACGTCTGTCTTACCGATGCCTCAGACACAGCTTGTACCTGCTAGATGATCATGCTCAGCAGGTGTTTGAATGTGAATACAGGAAATTAGTGTCTCTCTAACAATCCCAACTTAGAAAGGATCATGGGTGTAGGTCAAGAGCCTGGGATGTGTCTACTTGTGTCACATTTTTCTAAGTTGTAAGGTCAAGATTATATCTGTATTCATCAGTAATACTGAGAGGAATTAGTACGTTATTCTAAGCTCATGAGATCGGAGTCAGCAATAAACATTCCCTCTTTTCTATCAGAGGTGATTGATTGTGGCTTGAATGGCTACCATTATCAACACAGAGAGTAATTTTAGTCTTGAAATAGAAATGGTTTGAAATGCAGATTTTTATGTACAGCTACTGTTTTGACAACCATATAATTCCTCCTTCTTTCTGTAGGCTTTAGAATCCAAATTAGCAGCTTGCAGGAATTTTGCAAAGGACCAAGCATCACGAAAATCCTATATTTCAGGGAATGTGAACTGTGGGGTGATGAATAGCAATGGCACAAAGTTCTCTCGATCAGGACATACGTCTTTCTTTGACAAAGGGTAAGTATTGGACATTTTAAACGATAATTTATTTTTGAGTAGTAAAGTTGCACATTATTAAGTGAGCTTATTGGACTCTGAAAAGGTAAATTCAATTTGATAAACCTACCTGAAGTAGGTATCATTCAAGTCTTAGGAGACATAAATCTGTTGTTGTCTTCTGGTCCCCATGGAGTCTGTTGCCCTGAGAACTCTGACACTTCTGTCTTGGGAAGCAGACTCTTGCAGGGCAGCAGTGTTAGGCTCTGGGAGTTAAAGACAACCGTGTTAATAGTTCTTGTTCCCAGGGCCCTTAAAGGGTCTTGGCCAATGATCGGTAATGGTAGAAGAGAACACCGTGATTGTGTATGTGCATACTTTGCAAGAAATGTTTTGTCCGAATATTTTAGAAAAGTATGAAAGCACTGGATCAAATACAGCTTAGAGGATGCAAGTTTTGTATGATTCGAAGATTTTTTTTGGAGGTGGGGGGGGGATTGACAAAACGTGGCATAAGATTGAAGCATCCTTAATGCAAAAACATTTCAGTTGGTACGGAGGTGTATAAGTGAAGAGTAAATGTTTTCTGTTTTCACACCATTTTTGCATCTTTATGCTTGTTTTTAGGCCTGTAAAATCATATTTTTATGCATTTGCTCTGCACTTTTAAAAATTTATGGGATTATACCGTAAATATGGCTCTGCAACACCCCCATCATGACTTATAGTGCCAGTATCTTTCCTTATCAGTGCATTTTGATCTATCTCAAGTTTAAAAAAAAACTAAAAACAAAACTGCATGGTTATGCTTTGATTGAATGTGCCTTCATTTGACTAACAACCAGTCAGAACCTGCAGTCTGGGTGTGTTGACCAGATTCCCAATGGTAGCTGTTATTGGAACAGTAAAGAGGCCCTGTGGTCCCTTGCTCCTGTGTTTTGCGCAGGGGCGCTTGTTTATTCTTGTTCTATGAAAAAGTATAAATACAAGTCTAGAGATGTTCGCAGTTTCTTAAAGGAGCTTGTCCTTTCTGCTTTCCTTGATCACTGTGGCACATTGATGGAGGACTTGACTTGGCACACCATCTGCTCTGAAAAGCTCCTTTTTGGTCACCCTTGTGGAGTGGAGCATCCCGATCCTCTCTTTCCCTTAAGGGATGTCTACCATAAGGGATACATACTTCATTAAGGAGCACATTCTAAAATAGCAATACATAAATCAGAACTTCACTCTAACCATTGGGGTTTCTTAGGGAGAGTAAGTAGAAAGTTAATTTTCCTCAGGTTTAGGAGTTTCAGGCAACCTTGAGGACTCATTTTTATACTATAATGGTAAGTGGAATGAATACATATTTCACATTAAAGTTGCCATTTCTCTGAATAATGCAGGAAACGTTTAGAGGTAGTCTTCACGAGCATTGAGAGCAGTACCTAATTATTTTGTCTGACTTGTAATTTTTCCAAAGTATAATTAACCTCCAGTAGAGCAGTTATGAGTCCTTATTTGGAATCCCATTTCTTGCCTCGGATGCCCTATGACATAAGAACAGAGAGGAACCAGAAACATAGGTTGGGGCGATGCCTCTGTACACAGGGAGTACTCAGAACAGTCTCAATGAGGGAGGGATAACTCAGTTCAGGCTCACTGCTCCTCCATGTGGGCCCTGGTGCACCACCCTGGCTCAGAGACGGACCGGGTCTCAGGTAGATGCGGAGGATTCAGAGTAAGCTGGAACTGGGAGCTTTGGGCTCCCTCACAGAGCCCCCTAGCCCCTGAGGAACATCCTAGATGCATGTGGAGGCTTTATCTTCTGAACTGAACCTGGAGACGTGCTTCCCCAAGAGAAACAGAGATGATACCCAGTTTTGCTTTAAATAGTACACATTTTTAACTGTACTGTTTGTTAATAATTAAATAGGCTTTTGTGGGCCAGCCTCTTCTCAAGTGTTTAGTTTATATGCTAAATGGATTGTCCATCCCCACTCATGTATTAACCTACTTCTTGAATCATGTGTGTCTAATTGCCATATTCCTGAAGCTAACTCTCATGGTTTGGCTGTGTTTATACTTCTTGCTGCTTTGCTTTGCTTTGATTGTGGCTTCCTTCTGGCCTGCCTGGCTTTAAACTCTGGTCTTTTTTTCCTGCTGACCTGTTGACTAGATAGTAAAAATCAGGATGGTATGTACCAGCTGGGACAGGAAGGGTGGGGGTATGTCCCAGTCCTCAGCTTCATTGTTGAGTCTGGCAGTTAAAAGAAGAAATGCCATTTCTTACAGAAGCATAGAAGTGTGTAGTTTTGAGTTTTATCATGAGAGAAAAACTCATGCCTGCCCTGCCTTTCACTCCCAAAGAGTGTGTCTATAGCACTCCCAGAGACCTGTGGGGAGAGTTCATCAGGGGAGGTACGTGTGCATGCTTGTGGACATGCATGTGTCCACTCCGCCATGCCCCTCCCTCAAAGTCCTGTGATGCCGTGAGGCTTGACCACGTGAAGCCAGATGATACACCTCCTCATTAGATATCCGCACATGTGGTTTGAAAATAATCTGTAAGTTTTGGTGGTTTGAGGGCTTCCTAGAAATGGTTTTATCTTTTTTTTTTTTTAAATCTTTTTTTTTTTTTAATTTATGATAGTCATAGAGAGAGAGAGAGAGGCAGAGACACAGGCAGAGGGAGAAGCAGGCTCCATGCACCGGGAGCCTGACGTGGGATTCGATCCCGGGTCTCCAGCATCGCGCCCTGGGCCAAAGGCAGGCGCCAAACCACTGCGCCACCCAGGGATCCCCTAGAAATGGTTTTATCTAGTGTGTGATCGCTTCTGCCAGTTTTTAGAATGTGGCTCGCTGGACCTCCTTCCTGGCATTGCTCTGTGTCCTCCAGCCACTGACAGCCCTTCATGTCACTTCTCTAAACCTCATGTGTAGTACGGTTACTTGACTTCTCTCAAAAACATTTTTTCATCATCATTTTCATTCATCAAGTATCCCTTACCCTGATTCTGTAAGCCAGTGTGATTTTGTTTGGGCTGTGTGTACGTGGGCATAGACTGATTGTAGGGCATGCTGTGAAAATAGTGCTTATATTACTGTTTAATGTCTTTTCCTTTTTTTTATTAGGCAAGAAAAAGTCATATTTCCCACGTTGTTCATGGGTAACTGAATTTATTTGCTGTGCTCTTTTTCCTTCTTTCTCAATGATGGTGTGTGGTATAAGACGCATTAACAAACTGGTTTTACTAACTGCATGGGGCTGACTCTGCTTTAACCAACTTACAGCCCAGCCCGTGAGTGAGTTTTCAAGCTCCTGTCTGACCTGACTGTACACCATTATTACTGGTTCAGCTGTGCAAAACGGAAGGAATTCATGGTGTAGGGGTCCTGGGGTGGTTGTGACTAGCAGGCCTGGTGGTGCTCCTGACACGGGGTCGGAGCTGTAGTGATGCTGCGAGGAGTCTGGGCATGATGAGGGTCAGGTGCCACTGTCGGGCCCCGGGATCACATTTGACTTGACTCCAGGGGAGAGCAGGGTTCTTCCTGTTGCCCAGTCTTCTGTTTTCTCAAAGCAGGCACCAGTGGGTCATGGAGCCTTGCTGCCTGGGAACTCTCCCCTGCTTGCTCCTGTACAGGGATGATAGATGGTGACGTGTCTACCTTTTCAGGAACATACATTTCAGTCTACGGAGCTGCTGGAGCTTGCCTGAGCCTCCACTCTCCCGTCTCGCTAGGGTGGCGAATCGGGAGTGTGTCTGCTGGTACTCCCGCGTCCGCTCTGGCCTTCTCTCATCCTGTCCTTCCTGCGTTCTCGGGTATACCTGCCCTTGCTGCTAGGATGGGTTTGGCCTGGTGCTCTGTCTCTGTCATGTTAGATGTGTTCTGCTGACTGGCTCTGTCCCACTCCTCACTTCTGTTGCTGTTTTACAGCTGCCCCTGGCCCCTGTTCTTAGCTAGATTGTCTATTTTTCAGACTCTCGAGGTAGATTGAGCTAGATTTTGGTGGTATGACCATGACATTTCATAGCTTCTGGAACCTTTTTTGTATAGCTGATTCCCAGATTGCTTCTCCATCCTTGCGTGCTCACTCTGCGTTCAGTCCTGTGTTGTTCACTGGGACATTCCCCTGCGGCTCTTTTGCTGCTTCCCGAAACCCAGTGTGGTGAGTGTAGAGGCTTTGGTCCTCTTGGAACCCCTCCCCCATTGCACAGCTTTGCAGTCAGAGGAAGGGACCTCACCAGACTGCTGCTCCCACCCGTAGGGTCAACCTTTTTCTTTGGCCGTTTACTTCCCATTCCTCAACTCAGGGGATGGGTGCTAGGTGCATGACCCTGGCAGGTGGTTATTCTGTGCTCCACTGGACAGTCACATCAAGAATTCTAACTTCTGTCCACAGAAGGGAAATTGCCTTTCGAGTGTCCTGTTCTCCTTTTCTTTGCTTGTGTGCTCTGCTGCTTTTTCCCATTAGAGTGGACCAGGAGAGTTCTTGTTTGCTGAGGGCTCTCAGGTGTCTGCTGGCAAGGAGGAGCCAGGGAAAGGAGAATGTGGCCCCGGCATCCACTGACACGTTCAGGGGGTGACCTCGGGCTGGACCTCTGCTTGCTTTGGTTTCTTTAGCGGTAGAACAATAGGGATAAACTTGATATTTTTTAAGGTCCATTTAGCTTGAAAATGTGGGAATGCCAGCCCTGGAACTACTGCATGTGGGGCTGTTCTTGTGGGGCTTTTTGCATGCCCCTGTGGAGCAGGTGCTAGGTTCTTCTTGGTGCCCGGTGGGGCTTGTCCTGCATGCTGCCATGCTCTCAGGAGCAGGCAATATGATGTTCCCGTGTTTAAATCTGAGGCCGCGAGGCCTGCCTTGTTTCCACTGAGGTTCTCGGACCAGCCAGACAAGTGGCAGGTGGGGCTTATCCTGTGAAGGCTGCAGGGGCATGTGGGGTATTGCCCCCAGCCCAAGAAGGGGTGCATCACTGAGGGGGACAGGTGTGCGGCAGGGAGAGGTTATGGGCCTTGGAGCCCCTCCTGTTGCTTTTGGCCTGGGTGGGGGGTGACTCGCCTTCCAATCAACATCTACACTCTTTGTTCAAAGTAGTCAGGGGTTATCTGTCTCTCTGCATGTCTGTTCTCTGAGATTGCACTTCCTTCTGCAGTCTGTGAAGCAGTTATCTTTGCAGGAAATGTGTCTGCCCCCCCCACCCCGCCCTTTTTTTTTTTTTTTTTTAAGAGAACCTCTCTCCTGAGCCTGTATTCAGGTCCCTGGACTCCTCCCGGGGAGCAGGTGGGAGGACAGCGATGGCTTGTGTGGTGCAGTGCAGCCCTACAGTTGGCTGCACCTCCCAAATTGGTGTGGGGCAAATCTTCCCGGGAAGGGTTTATGTGTGAAAGGGCTGAAGTGGCTTCGTGAGAGAGGTTCTAGACCTGCACTCAGTCCCTCGCTGCTTCCCTTGGTGGCTGTGTAGGTGGAGGACGGGGTGGGGCCGAGGGCGGGGGGGCAGGGCACTCACCCCTCTATTTGGCGTTGTTTGCCAGACAATTTAACAGTTATTTTTCTCCTCTTTATTAAGATATTCATGTACGTTGTAGATTTGGAAAACAATAAAGTGGGAAATAGTAAACAAAATTTACCCACTCCCCAGATGGAAAAGTAACCGTTGTTAAATTTTCTGTCTGTAACATGATTTTCTGTACATATATGTGTGTCCGTGTAGCTCCCTACATTTGTAGATTTAGCTACAGAGGAGTGATGTCCATATAAGAGGTTGTAGTTTAGAATCTAGAATGTATACCATTTAATTTTTTTCTTTCACATCATTGAACCATATAGTTTGGTGACCTGCTGCTTTTTTTGAACTAGCATTGATTGCATTCTGAGTATTTTCCCATGCTGTTAAAGAACTCGAATTTGTTTTTAATGGCTGCATAATACTCCTCATTTAATTGTATCATTGATCTAGCTAATTCCCTACTGGCAGACATTTAGACCAGCTCTGGGGGGCAAAGTCAGGGCTGTGTGGCAGTGGCTGGCAGGATGAAGTCATCGAGAAGGGAGCACGTGATCGTGTTGCTCTTGGACCTCAGATTTCTCAGGTCTCTGTCCAAATGATGCTTTCCAGGCAGCCACTCTACCATGGGCCAGGAAGAGGAGTAGTTACAGAGAGCAAGTGCATTTCTTGTTGTGAGTCGAGTGATGTTAAATGACCGTTTCTCTCTCTCTCTCTCTCTCTTTTTTCTCCCTTCCCTTCCCCTCTCTGGTCCGGTCACCCCCACAGGGCAGTAAATGGCTTTGACCCAGTGCCTCCTCCTCCTGGTCTGGGCTCCTCACGGCCGTCGTCAGCACCGGGTATGCTGCCTCTCAGTGTGTGAGTGCCCGGCCTCCAGGTGGGGGCGCCTGCCCTCCTCCAACAGCCCAGGACGCCCACGCCTCACCCCTCGGTGCCTGGGCCCAGCCTGGGCCCCTGCGTCTGCCTCCCCATGGCCGGCAGAGGGCAGGCTGCATGCAGTGGCGGCTGCCGGGCCCTGTCCAGCCCCAGGACTGCGCGATATCAATGCTGGCTCTTTTCTCTTCTCGCCGTGGTGCCGTTGGTTTCACATGATTGCACTTTTGTGGGTCACAAGGTGATACGTACGTGTATTCCTTGGTCACTGGATGCAGAAGTACCCATTCATCACACCTGCCTCATAGCTCCCACCCTGCTGTACTGATAGGATTTAGTTGTGTTTAAGACATTGCAGATCTTCTAGAAGTTCTCCCCCAGATCAGGTCAACATGTGCCCTCTTCCCGAGCTCCCACCCAGGCATCTCCAGTGCTCACGATCATGTGTCCCCAGCTCCACTCTTCCCAGTTTGGCCTGTTGCTGGCACAGAGTCAGGAAGGTCACTGAATTAGGGAACATTTTCTGCACCTTCTGATTTTACTTTAGCAGTTATCATTCCATAGACTTGCCTCCCAGAGCAGCGAGATGCCCATCTGGACCCCAGGTAGCAGGAGCCGCTGAGGCCAGGGCACACACGGCACTGGGCCTCCTCCTCCACGTGCCTCCACATGGGGTGCAGGGGCCGCCACCTCGCCAGCTTTCTGGTCCTTCAGTTAAGTGACATCTTTCAGAGCGTTTTGTTTTGCCTTCGGAGGGCCTGTCCAGTTGTGTTAGGAAGGGTCAAGTGGCCTGAGTCAGGCTGGCAGGCGCCGGCTCCTGGGAGGCAGACCGGCCATACGTGGTTGTTTTTGTGTGTCCTTCGATTACTCTCATGCTGCATTTACTGTTTACATTTGTTTTATTGTACATAGGTTTGTAAACATTATTGCCTAAGATATTTGTATATAACTTGGGCTTTGTAGCTTTTATTTATTCAGAATTCATATGGCATGTTCATGACTGATGGTGTCCTACTCTGGGCAGCTGTATAGGATCATCATGTGGTTAAAAGAGAAAAAAAGAAAATACTTCCCCTCAAAAAAATCTTTTAATGTGGAGACAATAAATTTCACAGAAAACAAAGGATGGAGGGTTGCTTTATTGGGTTTCTGCCAGCCCGAGTGAGAAGACTCGGGAGTTCCAAAGCCGGGTTCAGACCTGCTGCTTCTGCTCTGACACAGGCATGTGGATGGACAGTAGCCACAGACTGAGGCAAAGAAAAGTCCAGCGGCTTCTCAAGGTGTCTGGTGCCCCTAGCCAGTATTCTCATGCTGACCCCTCGTGCTGGTTTCTGCTCGCAGCTGTGATTTCCAAGAGTGCCCTGAGAATGGTCCGGCCTTGTGTGACAGTTTGGGAGGAGGGACTGGGACGTTGAGGGAGGCTGTGTGCTAGGTTGTCGATTCAGGAGCCAGTCGGCCTGCTGCACTGCCTTTCATGACACGTGTCCGTGTTCTGGGAGTGGGAGTTACCTGGGTCTGGGCTCCTCTCCTCTTTCCTAAAAATGGAGGCCCAGTGAGGAGGCATCCTTGTCGGTCATTTTCCTGTGACCTAGAGCATCTCTGAAACCTGCTCCTATGACTATTCCAGATGAGACCTAAGGTGAATATGGTAGCTCTTTTTCAGTTTTTTTTTAAATTTTTATTTACTTATGATAGTCACAGAGAGAGAGAGAGAGAGAGAGAGGCAGAGACACAGGCAGAGGGAGAAGCAGGCTCCATGCACCGGGAGCCCGACGTGGGATTCGATCCCGGGTCTCCAGGATCGCGCCCTGGGCCAAAGGCAGGCGCCATACCGCTGCGCCACCCAGGGATCCTGCTCTTTTTCAGTTTTAAGGGAGAGCACTAACCTTGAGTGACTATTAACATCGTGGATTTCCTTAAAAGGATAGTTCTGAGAACAGAACACAGCTTTTTAGTGCTGGTGTCTGCGGACTGAGTGGGGTTTGTGCCACGTGAGCTTAGGATTTGGAGTCCCGTGTCATCCTGTGGTGCTTCTGTCTGCCGGGGCCCACAGGAGTTCTGTTAGGGTTTCCTGTCAGCTCGAAGTCTTCCCCGAGGGAAATGAGGGGATCAGATTTACTGCCCCCATCCTGCCTGGGTCATGATTGTGGGTAGGAGGCCTGGGCAGTCATGGGTTCCCTGGCAGGTACTTGGACTGCAGTCCCTTGAGAGAGCTCTGAATGAGCTCAGAGCCCCACTGCTTCCTGTAAGTGGACGATGGAGTTAGGAAACACTTTCATTTCAAAAAATAATGATTGCTTTATCTAGGGGAAAAAAATCAAATTCCACTGTCACCTAGAATTTAGGGGAATAGGTACACTTTGGTGTCACCAAATTATCCTGTAGGTCTGTGGTCCGTGTTACAATGTGACACGCTATGAAAACTCTTCTCTTTTCTCCTTTTGGGAAACTTGCCCACGGTAGTAAGAGCAAATAAAATAATCTCGATAGCAAATAACATGAATGTCTCATGGCTGGGGAATGGTCAGGATGACTTATCCACAGGGCCATTGTGTGCAGATATGCCAATATATGGGAATGGAAGTGGCTATTGGGAAATAGTGGACACAGATGAATGGCTTTATTTTTAGAGATTTTATTTATTTATGAGAGACAGAGAGATAGGCAGAAACACAGGCAGAGGGAGAAGGAGGCTCCCTGTGGGGAGCCCGATGTGGGACTCGATCTCAGGATCCCAGAATCACGCCCTGAGCCGAGGGCAGATGCTCCACCACTGAGCCACCCAGGCATCCTGATGAATGGCTTTATTAAAAAAAAGGAAAAAAAAAAGATGCAAATGTTTTGTGAGTCCTCTAAATTTTTCTATAAAGTTGCCCAGATTCGGGATCCCCGGGTGGCACAGCTGTTTGGCGCCTGCCTTTGGCCCAGGGCGTGATCCTGGGGACTCGGGATTGAATCCCACGTCGGGCTCCCGGTGCATGGAGCCTGCTTCTCCCTCTGCCTGTGTCTCTGCCTCTCTCCCTCTCTGTGTGACTATCATAAGTAAATAAAAATTTAAAGTTGCCCAGATTCATTTTTTTTTTCCAAATTCACTTTTTAAAATGGAAGTAATGAAATTGGTTTTCCTGGATTGTCCAAATTGGCCTGAAGACCTGGGGTGAGAAGCTTGGAGATTTCAGCCAGTAGCACAGGGCAGGGGCTCTCTGACCTGGGTGACCAGCTATCACCCTTGAGGATGTTAAAAATATGGGTCCTCCCAGGCTCTGCTCCTGTACCGGCCTAGTGAGGGGCAAATTTGCTACAATCCCAGACCCAGCACTTAGGAGGCACACCTTTATTTGGTGAACCATTAAGGAAAATGTGCCAGTCAGAACCATGGAAACGCTCATTTATAAACTTTTTATATTTACCGAAAGAGCTTTACTTAGGCTTTAGACAGATTTTCATATCGCACTTCATAATTAAAAAGTAAAATGTAAGAGATATTCCTAAAACTTTGCATTGTGATTTGGTGTTCTGAACGGTTTTGGACAGGTTGTCTCTGTTTTCCCAAACTGTTCTTTGTGCTGTGGTGAGCGCTTGGGGACGCAGTACTTCTGGAAAGCGTATTCTGCTGTTGGCTCCAGAAATTTCCTCCCACGCTGCTGATAATCATTCTGCAAGAACTGATGGGCTCTCTCGACCTTACCAGGAGGAGCCCGGCCGTGGCAACCATGGCACAGTGGCCCCCCACTGATGGTGGTTGTGGGAAGCCTGAGATTTTACATATGTGAGAACATGGGCATCTTAGAACCTACGCGGTGTGGTGCTTGGAGGGACGGAGTGCTGTTTCCATCAGACCTGCTGTGTCATAGTCTGTGCCACATGACATCACTAAATGAGGTCTGGTGACATCCAGGCAGCAGGGCAGAGCCATTAGGCTCCTTTGGAAAAATAGATCTCGCTGGCATTAACTAATCAAACGTGAATTCTAGTTGTAGTAAAGGTGGAAGGACGTGTTCACACTCTTTTGCATAATTACAGCTACTGTGGTCTTTGGCATCATCGTGTCCATATATCCTGAGTGTTTCATACTCGATTTCCAACAAGGAGACGTGTCCCATGATTTGCCAGGTTCCCAAAGGCCAGCTGGCTGCACCAGGAAATGGGAGTGCCCTGCCTGGTCCTTGCAGCCGGCACAGGGCACAGCACCCCAGCACATTTGGGAAGGCTCCTGGTGTGGACGTTGCCCTCACAGAGTGACAAGGAAGCCTGTGTGGATAGGGGCTCCCCTCGAGTCTCAGCTGTGGGCTTTCTGTCTTGCCTGGAACCCGGGGAGAGAAGTCAGCCTCTCCACTTTCCTAAAGGTTCCATCCTGTGGCCTGTTGCAGCATGGCTTTTGTCAGGTTCCACCCAGACAGGACACGGTGTTTCCTGGAGTGTGACAGACGTGAGCGCTTTAATTCCCAGGTCTTGACACGGACCTGTGTCCTGGCAACACTGGCTTCAGGAGGCAGGGCCACAGGTCAGACCCAGAGACATAGGGAGGGCCGGCTGGGAGGTGGCTTGGCTGTCTGGTTCATACTTCATCTAAGGTGGAGTTTCCAGGGATGGGTTAGATTGGTGACGGTAAGGGACTGTGACGGCTCTGGTCTGATGTCTGGGCTCCAGAAGTATACCTTCTGGCCAGCCCGGCTAGGAATGGGTGTGTTTTCCTCAGTAAAGCAAATGAAGATGATCCCTGGGACATCTGCTGTGATGTGGTGGGGACAGACAGGGCATTTCGTGTGGGCAGCAGAGTGAACACCCCCGCAGAGCCTCAATGCATCTCTGCTCCATCTCAACAAGCACAGGGCCTGAAGTCTTCCTGACGACGAGCCGTACTGCCGCTGGGTGGCAACCCGCTGGCTTCTCTGAGTCTCCAATGCACTGGGAGCCCAGCTCCCATAAACCCTCTTCCTGGGGCTCTCAGGGTCCAACAAAGGCTTTATGAACTGCCTTTCCCTGGACCACGAAGCAGTGGTTTGTCACGTGAAGTGAGGTTCCTTCTGGTTAGCATCTCTGTAGAAACAGGAACTGGGACAAGTCCATGCAGATCATGTTTCTCCGAACTAGGCTGGCACAAGACAGCTAAGCTGGAGGCAGACAGTGCTGGCGTTAACACCCCCTAAACTAGCCAACAGGGAGGAACTCTTACTTTCTGAGGGAAGCCAGACACACCTGCGTAAGACCCTGGATACAAGGGTGAGGACACGCGAGAGGGCATCCTGCACTTTTGCCTGTGTTTTTCACATCCCCACCACGGCCAAGCAGCATGGCCAAGCAATACCAGCCTGGCCTGAGAACATCATGGAATATTGAAAACAACAAAAATCCACATTCTCTGTGGGATCGTATGTTGTCCTAGTGTTTCATTCCAGACTATCTGAATTGGCCCACACTGGAGAGGCCGCTCTAGGATCTCCCTGAATCCTCCCCCAAGCATCTTCTGCATGCATCCTGCCCGAGAGCATAGTCTGAAACAAAACACGCTGATCTAGTAATGAGCTGCGCTGGTCCATGACCAGAACCCTCCTGAAGGGTTCATCCTGCAGCCCTAAATGGCTCCCTTGTCCACTAACGGCTGGGTGTCCGGCCCCAGTGGCCCTGTCCTTCCCCTACACATCTGCATGCTGAGGCCACTGCGAGAACAGGACTTGGAGCCAAGACCGCCCAGAGAGCTAGCCTGTGTCTGCCAGATTCTGGGACCACAGCGCCCTCAGCAATCGTGGGCCTGGCCTCTGCATTTTTAAGTCTGTGGGGTGCCCAGCCTCCAATCAGATCACAGAAGAGAAGGTGAGAAGATAGATGCCACATTCACGTGATTATTCTTGTTTATTGAGGTCTGTTTATTTTCAACGGGTGCTTTTTCCTCTGAGTAAACAGAGCAGGCGTAAATATCTATAATGAATAAATTTATTGTCTTACAAA
Source organism: Nyctereutes procyonoides (assembly GCF_905146905.1). Lineage (NCBI taxonomy): Eukaryota > Metazoa > Chordata > Mammalia > Carnivora > Canidae > Nyctereutes > Nyctereutes procyonoides. The sequence goes on along the minus strand of NW_026575140.1, from coordinate 56,356,509 downwards.
AATCATTGTCTAGAAATATGGGAATACAAGAAAAAAGATATTTGCAGTCAGGTGTCTGGTGGTCAACAGCCAGTACAATTCATAAAGGGGGAAAACCAAAGATTCCAAACCCACATGACAAATTCTTCCTAACAGGTGTTAAAGCTTTTAACCCAAAAGGTTTGTTTTTCAAGCACGTTGCAGAGGATCAAGGATTTATAATTAACACTGATTCATTGTCACTGAATGTTTATAATACCACTTCGACTAGAGAGGTACATGATATGAAGCACAGTTGAATTGTTACAGAGGCAAATAATATATTTAACATTGTCTTAGTACTGTAGTGTCTAAGGCACTTTCTGTAATGTCAGTTTGCTTAACTATCAACCAAAAACAGAATGCTAAATGTTCACTGTAACACTGTCCAAAGGGAAGGAGAAATGAAAAAGGATTCACATCCACTGGCATATCAACATTCAGGCAGATGGCATCTGTTCTGGAGGATCTGTAAACCTCCCGGACAAACTTGGAATAAGTGTGGGACACAAAACCAATATTTTTCCATTTTGGGCTCAAAGCAGTGGCTGAATTTGCAAGGTCAGCATGCGAGCCTGGCTGGAGAGGGAGGGCCCCCTACTGGCCCCGGTGAGTGCCCTGTGGCTGCTTGCTCCTGGGGTGAGGGGGCAGCGTGTTGGCCAAGCCAGACGGCATGGGGTTGGTGTGACGGCTGCCACCTGTGGCCTCGTGGCCGCTGTCCCTTCAGTGCACAGGCCAGCCCTGGCCGGGGACGCTTCACAGGAAGAGATGCGGGGACAACCACCAACTCGAGGGTGGGAGGGGCGCGGGGGCCCCAAGTGGATGCTGCAAACCCACCCCTCATCTTGCCAAAGCCCCCTTCACAGTTTGCTCACTGAAATAGTGTTGATCGTCATTGGAGGAAGGACAGGGAGATGCAAGTGTGGGTCAGGTTCCACAATGTGCTAAGAGACTTGACGTGGCTGAGGAGTCGGGGCCACATCAACACAGAACGAAGTTACCTGTCTGTAGACAGAGCGCATGCAGAGAGAGCGGCCACCATGGGGCTGCCCCAAGAACCCAGCCACCGGTCACGAGGATCTGGAGTTGGTCTGCAAAGGGGTTCTCTTAACGTGGATTATAAAACGGTCTCTCGATGAGTATATGGAAAATAGATGCAAGGAGGAGACTCTGCTGAGTAGGTGTGTGTTCTGTGTGTATATATAGAAAAAGGGGAGCAGTTGTACTTAAATCTGAAGCAGGATACGGTATGTGTGGGCTGGAAAGCCGTAAGACACGGTTGATCTGTCAGCCCAAAGCTTGCCCAGTTCCTAAATGTCGGAGGCCCCCAGGGCAGGCCGGCGCCGGCCGAGTACCTGCATGTCCCGCTGTGTCGCCTCCGCTGGCTTCCTGGGGCTCTACTCCGACTGCGGCGGCTGTGTCTCGTTGACGTCACTGGTCTTACTCTCCGTGTCATCGTCTGACAGCTCCAGGGAGGCTCCCTCGATGTGTAGCTGGCGCCGGCCCGATCGGCTGGACGAGAAGCTTATGGGGCCACCTCGTCTGGGGGATGGGAAGTGGACACGTGTGGATAAAGTTGGTGATGTGTTCTGCTGTCTAGGGGCCCCCAAACCTGCACCCCTTCCTCAGGACACGACCTGGGGATGGGGGGGTGGGATTCGGGAAGGCCCTGTGTTGCTCCAGTGCCACCTGGCCAGCACACAGCAGACCCCGGGTGGTGCTCAGAGGGCTGGGTGGCTGCGTGCAGGGATGGGATGTGATGGGAACAGGCCGGGCTCTAGGGAGGGCAGATAGTCCTCATTTAGGTTTTGTGGGCCACGTAAGGTCTGTTGCACATTGTTTTGGCTCTTGTACAGCCCTTTGTGAGTGTAAAAAACCCTTCTTAGCTCACTGTGCAGAAAGCAGGGCACTGACACACTTTGACCAACGGGCCACCATCTGCCGACAACTGTGCTAACCTTTCTTGGCGGGGGCGGTGGGTGGCTTTCACTCCCACCTGTCCTGTCCTCCCCCAGTGTGGGAGGAGGGCCAAGGGCACCAGGTGGCACCAGGAGCTGCTGCCCTGCTTTTCCCAGAGGCTGGGACCTCTGCACAGGGATGGGACACCTGGCCCGGCTCTCGGGCCTCCTGCCATCCTGGTGGAGTCTACTCTGCACGGCACAGAAAGGGAGTGGGCCTGGGCCGCCTCTGCTGGAAATCCTGACCGGATAAACGCACAGCGATCCCGGAGCCAGAGGGAAGAACTACGGGGATCTGAGGAATCCTCTGGGCCAAATGCAAAGCGACAAGTGCAGCTGTTTTCACAAAGCTTGGGGCTCTGCAACCCAGCGCCTCTTGTGGGACATCCCCACCCAGACCCCAACCTGGGTCGCTTACCTCAGCCGGTTCTTCAGCGTGCTGACCTCACGGCTCAGGCCCTCGTTGGCCTCCGTGGCATCGTCCAGTTCCCGCTGGAGCTTACGCCGAGATGCGTTGGCACGTGTGGCTTCCTCCTCTGCCTCCTCCAGCTGCCGCTTGAGCTGCTTCATCCTGGCGTTGGCCTTCTCCATCTGGGGGATGAGTCGCACCAGCCGAGTCAGACCAGACGGGAGAATTCGGTGTTGGCATGGCCACATCCCGAGCATGTCCCCGACAAATGTGTATGTGTGTGCATGCGTGCGTGCGCACACACACAAACACACACATGGCGGGGGTGGGGGGTGGATGGTCTGAGGCCTTCTCATCAGCCTGCCAGTCCCAGCACAGCCAGTGTCTACAAAGCAAACTGCTAAAGGAAATCTAATGTCAAATCCTATTTTCACCCTCGTGTTTTCGGTAGGGAAAAAACGTACAATTGAGTAGCTTCACATGAGTGACCTAGGGGATTAAGAGCAGGAACCGATTCCTGCAGAATACAAAAGAGCCAGAGAGGGGAACAGTCTCCCACCCCAGGAGGTGGTACAATTGGTTTTGTACCTCCATTTAGTACGGGTGTTTCGGATGTTACGCTTTGATTCAAGTACAAAGACACCCTGGAAGAGCGAATGCGAGAACTCAGCAATGCAGACGCCGGCCAGCGCCTCGTGGGTCGCTCAACGTCTGTCCAGAGCTGCCCTCAGTGGCGCTATGTCCTGGGGGTGGGATAGGGAGAGCCAAGGGCCTCGGCATTCTCCCCCCCGGCCACGTTCCCTCCCAGCATCTGCAGGGGCCACGTGTCCTCACAGCAGAGTGGGGAGGCCCAGAGGGAGAGCACGGTCCCCCCTAGGCAGCAGGCACTGTGGAACCGGCCATGGCAACCAGTCCCATTAGAGCAGCCCCTTGATGCTCAGACCAGGGTGTGGCTGGGTGCAGACGAGGGAGACCAGGCGGGTCCCGCACACGGGGCCAGTAGCCACCCCTGCCTCCAGCCAGTGCCCAGTGAGTGCCGACGATGCCCAGGACTGTTTTCTGGGCACTTAGGAGAGGGAGTGTCACAGGCAGAGGTGTCCTCCCCCATGGGGCACACATGCTCTGGAGAAAACTGCTAACTGTAAGACTGCGTTCAGGCCTTTGGTCCAGGCTCCCCACTGCCTATGTTGGCTGCCCTGGGAGAGCCCTGAGGGCGGGGGCTGTGTCACAATCATCTCTGTGTCCCCTGCACCCCAGAGTGTCTGCTGAGGACAACGAACAGCACGTTTGCTAGAACACAAGTGTTAACGTTTCAAACAGCATCTTCATGTCGCTAGTCAGATGGTGACACTTGGGCTCATTGTGCATGAGTGTCCTTGCTGAGTAAAGCTGCTCTAGGGCGGGAGGCATCGTCATCCTGCTCTTTCTCCTTCCTTACCTGTTCTTTATACTGATCCGCATGTCGACGCTCATCTTCAACCTGCATGAAGATCTCTTTCAGCTTTTTCTCCGTGCGACGGACTAGTTTGTTGGCGGCTGCTCGTTCCCTATTAAAACGACAAACGTGTTAGTTTTGGCAACTCCAGAAATGACGGTGGAATGGGGAAACTATTTTAGTCTTTTGTCTCTGGAAGAGGACACACGCTGGAATGCCTTCCCAGACCTCTCTGACCACAACAATATAATTAACGTGGCCCAGAAACTCTTCCTTTCTGATGTAACATATCCTAATGCAGGTGGGTAGAAAAAGCGCATTTGTTATTCCTTCACACACAGACGTCGATCGTGTTGGTGGCCTTCTGAAGATCACAGCGACCTGCCCCAGGGGCATCTGGGGGGCTCAGTTGGTGAAGCGCCTGGCTCTTGGTTTTGGCTTACATCATGATCTCAGGGTCCCGGGATCAAGCCCTTCGTTGGGCTCCCTGCTCAGTGGGGAGTCTGCTTCTTCCCCCCCCTGCTCATCCGCTCGGTCTCCTTTACTCTCTCAAATAAAATCTTTTTTTTTTAAAAAAATAAGCTACCTGCCTATATATTCAAATCTTCTGCGGATAAAAACCGTAATCAGTCACTCTCATTACCTAACTTTTTAGCGTGGAAACCCAAACAAACCGATTTGTTAACTGTTTTAGGTTAAAATTCACGGGCTGTTGCAGCTACTAGTGAAACAGAAAAAAAAAAAAAAAAATCTCACACTCCCTGTTTAGTTAAAGCCAAGCAAGTAAGCATGCTTCCTGAAAGGCCCACGCTGGCCGTGCCGAAGAGAAGGAACTTAGTGCCACGGAAAACAGTCTTTTTTGTTCCTTCTCAAATGTTACCAAGAATGGCCAGCCCCTGCAGTTGGCTGGAAAGGGTAGGTCACAATGACTGTGACGGCGAATAAGCCCCATTCTCTGACTGCAGTGGGGTCTGCAGAGTGGGAGACTGAGGAAGTGGGGCCCGGGCGGATGCTGGGGGCCCTGCAATCCTGGGCTGCCCATCGGGAGGGCAAACGTGAAGCTCTGCTCTAACCCAGGGTGGGGTCAGTGGCCTCTAGAGCTGCCTGTGCAGCTCTCCAGATGCTTTACTACAACACAACGGGAAATGCCAAGCAGTCCTTTCCTATGGGAGAAGAAAAGCTGTTTGGTCAAACTGCATTTCCTCTCTGCCAACCAGCTGTAGCATTTCGTGTGATGTCAGCCACTTGGGACATTGACTGGGGAGAGCACCTCTGGCACCCTAGGAGGTAGGGTTAGCCTGCAGGTGAGCCAGCCGTCCCAGAGGGCTCACAACACCTCAGTCTCCTGTTCTGGGTACGTGTGTCCCTGTCGTGGCTTCCCAGGCTAAGGGAGCCCTCGCAGGGCCACGGAGTGTGGGTTGTGTCTGACTCACAGGCTCGGCCCAGACCTGGCTTACAGCAGATGCAGGAAGTTTGTGTTTACGACAGCAAGACCCTCTTACTTGGCTTCCTGCTCCAGCTGCTCCTCCAGCTGCCCAATCTTGGCTTCCAGGGCGGAGATGGTGGCCTTGAACTTGGACTTGACGGCGCCCTCCAGTTCCTGCAGCTTGGCCTTCAGCTCCTTGTTCTGCCGCTCTAGCTGCTGGCGTGCATTGTCGCTCTTCTGGGCGGCACTGCGCTCAGCCGCGAGCTCGGCGTTCAGCGTGTCCACCTGGAGAGGAGAGCCGGATTTAGTCACTCGGGCCAGCGGGCACCACAGCCCTTCCCAGGCGACAGGCCGCTGTGCGGGCCACCTGCAGCGTGGTCTTGCGGAAGCGGTCGTTGAGCAGCTCCATGTTGCTCTGCTCCTCTTCCAGCTCCTCCTCCAGCTGTGCGATCCGTGCCTCCAGACGCCGCTTCTCATCCAGCAGCGCAGACCTGGCCGGGGCAGGAAGAGAGGGAGATGGCTCAACACCGGGTCTGCCCGGCCTGGGGGTTGGGGGTGGGGTGGGGGATGCAGGGGGGCTGCTCCACACCAGCATCATTCTTGATTGTTGACTTTCCCCCCGCTCCCGTCCCCCAGCCCGTCAGCAAGTCCTGGTGATGACACTTCCAAGCCTCCCATGCTAGTGAGGGCCCTGTCACTTTGCGCTGGACCACCTCGGTCCCCTTCCAGCTCGCCTCCCTGCTGCGCTCCATCTGCCCTCTGCAGCCAGCGGCCATGGTGACCTTCCACAAGGGCAAAGTGACCCCAGTACGCCCTAGCTTAGATTCCACTGGGTTTCCAGCGCACTGAGATAAAACCTCAGCCCTCATCCAGGCTACACAAGGGATGTTGGTCTTAAGGGATCTGCTTGCCAAACCGAATGACCTGGAGGGTGAAGACTTAACTAGGTTAGTTTCAGGTGTATTTCCTTCCCGCCTAGTGTGGGAATGACTGACCCGCGGGGGTGTGACCTACTGGGTTGTGCTCAAGGCAGTTTGGAAGCTCAGCATCCTCTTTGCCCAGACTTGGAACAGAGGAGCAGACCAACCTGACTTCCAGATGTCTGATCGCCTGGCCCTCCCCGGGGGCGGTGGGCATGCCCCAAGGGGGACAGACCACAGGTGCCCAAGAGGACAGATGGGACTGTTCCAGGTCTCTAGCCCGCCCCGGCCCACTGGCTGCCGGGAGACTCACTTGCCAGAGGCGCTGTTGGCGATCTCGTCAGCCAGCTCATCTCTCTCCTGCTCGGCGTGGCGGCGCGCTCGCTCAGATGAGGCCAGTTCCTAAGGAAGACGAGACGGGATTGAAGCTCTGGTGAAGCATCTACTCCATGGTGAGGTCTAACCTTGCCCTGCTGGCTGCAGCCTCCGTGGATCCAGCTCACTCTGTGCCTCAAGCTGCTGTTAGATTTGAGAAACGAAGCCGGCCAGCCAGGCAGTGTGCTCTTGTCAACATCCTATGAAAGACTGACCCCAGAGGGGAGTCCTGGTCTGTATAAGCGCTTTGCTGTCACTTCCAATTTAAGAGCTCTATTCCTGCCCTCCTGAGAAAGCTGGGGTTTCTTAATCACAGACTGAGCATGAACTTTATTCAAACCCAGAACTAGACCAGCTCATGGTCTTGGCATGACTCTGTCACATACATGGATACACCGGTCATACAGTTTGGAGGAAGGACACTAGTTAGACCAGAAACATCAAAGGCCCCAGGAAACCGGGCCATTGTGCGGCACAGTCAGGATCACAGCGCCTGTGAGGAGGAGGGGGGCGAGTGTGAGGCCTCGGGCTTTGCGGTGAGCAGGGCCACCTCCTGAAAGGGCATGGAGGGGGTGCAGGACACACGGTTCTGCACCTGCCAGTTCTGCAGGAAGAATGGCCCTGTGGCAGCCCTTCCATGGATTTGTTTGGAAAGAGGACCTGCCCCAGGAAGTAGCCAGGGCACATTTCTCACCACCCATGGGTAAAGGCAGAGCTACTCTCAGGATGTGAGAGCCGCACCATTTCCCTGAGTGTATGGATGAAGTGGCTTGCCAAGTCTAAGGCTGGTCGACAGTGGAGAGTCGGGGTCCTGACACCTCCCTATCCGGTGCCTCTTCCCCTGCAGCTGGCCCTCCCAAAAGATCTCTATTTGACAAGGGCACAGCTTTAAGATGCCTGTGGGGCAGGGCTGCATAAAAAGGATTTCACCTGTGTGCATGGCATGCAGGTTACATTAGTGCCCAGGATGTAGGCCAAAGGCCCTTGCACGTGGGACAGAGTGAGCCTGACTGTGAGGGCAGCTGGTAGGATGCTCTGGGCCTGACCCAAGGGCCTTAGGTGCTCCATCCTCCCGGGCCTAGCAAGGCGCCCTTCCTGTCCACCTGCTGGGTGCGCTGCAGACAAGAGAGAGGGGAGGAGCCTGGGGCCTGTGAGCTGAAGGACAAAGGGGTCTGGGGGGAGAGAGAGAGAGAGAAAAAGAGAGAGAGGTGGAGGGAAGGGTGGGGCTTGCTTTCTCTGTGGGATGGCTTCTCCTTCTTGCAGCAAACCCCTGTCTGAAGGCCTGGAATACACACTCTCTGAAGAGGCTGCGCTGCTGCTGGGCTTGGGTACGGAGGCAGAGCCTCAGGGCCCCGTCCCCTGTGTGTGTAGCCCTGTCAGCTCTATCATGAGCATCTACTTTTGCTGAGTAATGCATATTCTTTTAAGCACTTGGAGCATTTTTAAAGATGGACCACATGCTAGGCCCTAACGCTGCTCTGCTCTCAATATTCTTAGCCATGATGCAATAAAACGGAAACCAGCTATGAAAAGCAAAAAACAAAACCAAACAAAAAACAAAACCAAAAGTCACATATTGGAAGCTTATACCACACTTTTAGACTATTCATGGAATAAAGAAGAAACCATTATTGAAATTAGAAAAATTTAGAACTAGGGGCACCTGGGTGGTTCAGTTGGTTGAGCAGTTGAGTGGGTGATCTCAGGGTCATGGGATCGAGTCCCACATCAGGCTCTGTACTCAGTGAGGAGTCTGCTTCAGATTCTCTCCCTCTGCCCCATCCACCTCTCACATACTCTCTAAAATAAATCTTTTTTAAAAATTTGAAAGATGGCAATGAGAGCACAGATTTTTGCAGGACACAGTGAACACAGGAGAGGAATTTCCAGTGTTCTAGGAGAATGAGACGAGAAAAGCCTAAAAATTAATGTGTGCAACTCAAGAAGTCAGAAAAAAAAGATTCAAAGGAAATAAAGACAAGAAGTGAAAAAAAAAAATCAATGAAATTGAAAATAAAGAAGGATCCAAACCAAAAGTTGTCTCTTGGAGGAAGCCAAGGATCTGCTCAGTGTTTACTCACCTGGTCTTCAGTTCCTTCCATTCCGAACACTGAGGGAATTCCCTTCCTTTCTTGCAAGGTCTACCCCTCATTTACAGTTGTCTTTGCTAACACCAAATCCAGCATTTCTAGATGGTGGTAGCTTTTTTCTCATATTAATTCGTAATCACATCTCAACTTGAGTTGCTTTTATCTTTCTCAATTGGAATAAATTTTGATCACTGTTTAAACAGAAATGTGTGTACACATTGAATATGTACAGTTCCTTTGTATGTCAGTTAACCTCAATAAAGCCAATAAAATGTGTGTATGTATTCTGGTGTGTCCACCATGGATAGAACCCCAGACCCTCTGTACCCCTTCTTTAGTCCCTCTTCCTGAGAACTTACAAATGAGATAAACGAAAGAATCCATCACAAGATGATTCACTTAGGAACTCAATGAAACCTACTTTTCCCCTTGTAAGCATCACATGCATAAACAGGGCCATCTCAGGACACTAAGATTAGAGTTAACAGTCCTGATGCTTACCGACACTACAGAAACACCACTGCCTTTGTTTACACATGGAACGAGGCCTGGAAAGTTGCCTGAGCAAGTACTAATCCACCCCTCAGCCTTTGGTCAGGTAGAGGATTGTATATGAGCAGTGTCATAGGCTGGACTGAGTGGTAAGATGGTCCAGCATCTTACTACAAATGGGCAGTGAAATTGTATACTAGGCTACAAAGACAGTGACACGTATTTCCTTGCCCTTGGAGAAATTTTAAGGGTAAATATATATATATTTTAAAGATTTTATTTATTTATTCATAGAGACACACAGGCAGAGAGAGAGGGGCAGAGGCAAAGGCAGAGGGAGAAGCAGGCTCCACGCAGGGAGCCCGATGTGGAACTTGATCCAGGGTCCCCAGGATCAAACCCTGGGCTGCAGGCGGCGCTAAACTGCTGCGCCACTGGGGCTGCCGGGTAAATAGTTTTTGAATAAATGGATGAATAAGTACACCAACCTCCTGCAATTGAAGGATTTCTGCTTCCAGACTCTTCAGTTTCTTTTCACTCTCTTTGGATTGAGCAAAAATCTCATCCCGGGATGCACGAGCTTCTTCTAATTCACGTTGGTAATCCTTCATCTGAGCCTAAAATTAAGTGGGAAGAAGGTTTTAGAGTAGTTTTCATTGTTAGATTTTATTTTATTTTTTTTTCATCGTTAGATTTTAAACTGTATTTTTTTCAGATTGTAAAAGTAATATATAGCCATTGAAAACATAAAAATAAATGGAAATGAAGGTATTACATGAAAACATTTAGAATAATATCCCTTATGAACATGGATGCAAAAATCCTCAGCAAATCCCACAACAAATTACGAACATAACGGCAAACTGAATCCATGAGCATATAAAAAAGAATTACACTGTATATTTATATACCATTATATCCCAACATCCAAGGAGGATTTATCTGAGGAATGCAAAACCTAAAAATGAATTAGTATAGCTGTAGGATCATCTCAAAAATGCAGAGGCAGCACTGGACAAAATCTAAAACACCCTTTCATTATAAAAACACTTAAGGAAATAAATAGATTTCCTTTAACTCTGATAAATGGCAGCCATAAAAAACCCTAGCTAGGGCAGCCCGGGTGGCTCAGTGGTTTAGCGCCGCCTTCAGCCCAGGGCCCGATCCCGGAGACCTGGGATTGAGTCCCATGTCGGGCTCCCTGCATGGAGCCTGCTTCTCCCTCTGCCTCTCTCTCTCTCATAAATAAATACAATCTTGAAAAAACAAACCCTAGCTAATATCATACTTAGTGGTTCAAAGACTGAATGCTTTCCTCCTAAGATCAACAACGAAGCAGGAATGTCTGACTTTGCCACTTTTGTTTAACACTATTGTGGAGAGTCTTGTCAAAGTAATTACATCAAGACAAGAACCAAAAAAAGACATCCAGATTAGAAAGGCTTTAGGCAAAAATAACCAGCTTGATTTGCTGATAATATGATCTGGTATACTGAACATCCTAAGGAATCCAGCAAGGTTATAAGATACAAGATCAGTATACAAAAATCAATTGTATTTCCATACACTGCAAACATTCCAAAAATTAGGAAAGCAGTCACCCACCATGATAAGCATCAAAACCAGTAAAATATTTAGGTATAAATTTAGTTAAAGTAGTATCTGACTTGCACACCAAAGATACAAAATATCACTGAAAAAAGAACCACTAAATAACTGGAAGGATCATTATGTTCATGCCCTGGAGGACAATACTGTTAAGATGGTGGTCCTTTCCAAATAGGTCCACCTAAGTCAACACATTATCAACATTCAAGCTGGCTTCCTTTCCCTCTCATTACAGAAATTGACAAGTTGATCCTAATTTTCATATGGAATTATAAGGAACAGCTAAACAATCTTGAAAAAAGAATAAAGCTAGAGACGTCACATTTCCCAATTTCAAAACTTACAGAGCCACAGCAATCAAGACTGTGATTCTGGTCTAAGGAAAGACACACAGATCAATGGAATAGAACGGAGTCCAGAAATAAACACCTAAGTCTATGTCAGTAGATTTTTGACAGGAATGCCAAGACCATTCAATTTCACAAGAAGCATCCAGAATACATACAGATACATCACAACTCTGTTTATTAAAGAAATCAATTGAGACGAGCAGAGGGTTGAAAGATATTTTTCCCAAATAAGATAATGGGCAGAAGCACTTGAAAAGATGTTTGTCATCAGTCCTTAGGGAAACGCAAATTAAAACTACAATGAAATACCACTTCACGCCCACTGGGATGACTATAAAAGATGGGCAAGAACAAATACTGGTGAGGATGTAGCGACACTGGAGTCCTCATACTAACACTGGAGTCCTCATACTAAAACGGGACAGTCGCCGTGGAAAGGTCTGGCCGTTCCTCAAGGTTAAACAGAATCACCATATAACCCAGCACCTCCACTCGTAGGTACGGGCATACCCGAGGATTGAAAGCACGTGTCCACACAAATGTTCATGAATGCTCACAGCAGCAGTATTCTTAGTAGCTGAAAAGCCAACCCAAATGGCCACAGCTGATGCATGGAAATGTGGTGCATCCATACAATGGAATATTCTTCAGTAATAAAAAGGAACAAAGCACTCATTCAGGCTACAGCACACGGAGGCAAAGCAGCCAGTCCGCAAAGCCACGTTTGCTAGGATTCCATTTATATGGATGTCCAGCTCAGGCAAATCTAGAGCGACAAAGTGGATTTGTGGTTGATCAGCGCTGGACGCAGCAGACCATGGTGGGGGGGACAGCTAATGGCACAGGGTTTCTTTTCAAGGGAGTCAGAATGTCCAAACTTAGTGGTGAGTCTGTACAGTCCTGTGAATATACTAAAATATACTCAAAATACTTTAAATAGGTAAGTCGCACGGCGTGTGAATTACATCTCCCTAAAGCCGTGACGTAAATACAGCCTAACTGATGTTCTCTACCACGTGCTTCATAACCTTTGTAATTATCTCATCCAAATAAAAGCTTTGTACTTAAGCTTTTTTAAAAAGTGAAGGAAGCAAATAAATTACTCCTGAACCCATTATCCAGAGTTGACTTTTCCTTTTAAAGGTTCTCCTAATAAGCATGTCTCTCTGGCCGGCTGCACATGAACATATACACGTGTGTGGGCGTGAGCAAAGCTGCCCTACGCTGCTTCCTCACTCAGGCTCTATTGCCGCGTCCTTCTCCCCAGCATCGAAATGCCTGGTGGTCAAATACATTTCAGCTCTGATCTTTGTATAAAAATACTTCTCATCTCTGTATTTTGCTAGAACACATTCTTAAGATGTGGAATCACCACGGTCAGAGAAATGGATGTCTTCTAAAGCGTTTGTCACAAATGACCAGTGTCCCCCCAGAGAAGCTGTGCCTTTTTACGAGAGAGGGCCCATGACATCCTGCCAGGAACTGGGAGTTATCCTAGAAATCACCTTGACATCATGATAGTGACAGCTGGCACAGCATTCAAGTAGCAGAAGTGCCGATGAAATCAGACTGGGAAGAGGACTGAAGCTCATGGCCAATGCCACCTTCCTCCTGGGTGGCTCCACATTGTCACCGGGGGCTGTTTGGAGCCCTGAAAGCATGACCCCCCCCCCCCCCCCCGTGGATGCTCTGTGACCCCCTGCTCTGTCCAGGACCTGCTAGGTGGGGCCACACACATCCTGCAGACACGGCAGATGCACTGTGGTCCTTCCAGCCTCTGTCCCAAGCCACGGCCCAGGTCACAGGCTTGGTCCCCACAGGGCCACGGGACACCCTCAAGGACGCGGCCACACATACCTGAAGCTTGCGAAGCTGCTTGATCACTTCGTCCCTCGCTTTGTTCGCAGCCTCAATCTGGGCTTCAAGGTCCTTCAGGTCTATTTCCAGTTTCTTTTTAGAAGCGACCGCTAGCGCCCGCTGCTTCCGCTCATCTTCCAGCTCTGCCTCCAGCTCCCGCACCTGGTGGATGGCATCGGGTTAGGCCTGCTGGGACCCAGGTGTCCCCTCATGGGGCCAGGCAGCCTGTCACTACAGAGGGTTACTGTGGGGGGCTCCCTACTGCCAAGTATGTATTATTAGTGGAATAATAATAACAGCTGAACTGTGTTCAGGGAGGTCTTTAAACAGTGGCGCCTCATATGCACTGTTCCCACAGCCTACTCATGAGGGCATATGGGAAGGCAGAGTCCTTGGTTTCAAGGTCACAGACAAGGTGACACCACACAGGTGAAAGCTCGGAGACATTTTCATTTTCTTTGTTTTTCTTTCTTCGTATTTTTAAAAAGTTTTATTTGAATTTAGTTAACATATAACGTATTATTGGTTTTGGAGGTAGGTCAGTGAATCATTAGTCTTAGATCACACCCAGTGCTCATCATATCATGTGCCCTCCTTCATGGTCACCGGGAGATATTTTCTCGGGGTGGTTTCCTGCAGGGGCACTCAGGTGGTCTGTGGAGAGGCCCGTGTGGCAGGGAGCTGGGGTCTCAGGCCAGGACCCCGGTGGGGGGGTGGGGGTGGGCAGCCAGCCTGGACGCCGGGCCTCTGGGCCAAGTCAGGCCTTCAGACAATGCACCCTGCCACGTCAATTCAGAATTCTGGACCCACAGAAACTGGGAGTTAAGTGAGTTCTGCTCTAAGTCACTAAGTCTGAGGTAATTAGTTATCGAGCAATAAATGGCTAATATATTAAATATCAGTACAATGAAAACAACAAATCTATCCCAGATCCAAGATTTGATACCACGAACTCCAAAGGACTGCCAAAATATCCATAATTTGTTTTTAAAAGTGAACTTAGAAATTAGACCTACATTCAGAAAAGTATACAAAATTGTAAGTGCCCAGCAACATTTTTAAAACCAAAAAAAAAAAAAAAAAAAAAAGAATCATCTGGCTTTTTTTCCTTTTCAAAGTGATTTCATGAGGACATGTGATGTCACCTTCAGAAAAGCAGAGTCCCCTCATCAGGTGTGTATGGCTTCTCTGCTTTACCCACATGTTTGCAACGAAGAATTGGAACTGTACTATGTATCCTCTGGGGATCCCACTGAGGAGTATGGAATAAACGGTAAACATTCTGGCTTGTAAGTATCACTGGTGGTGTTTGGGAAACAGGAAATCAAGAACAAGTAAGCTAAATTTTAAAGAATAATCAAATGATTGACTAAATTAGTTTTACTTCTGCTAACATGTTCTGACATGAATGGACAAGACATTGACCCACAGCCAGACTTCGAGAACAAACATGTTCCCATTCCCAAGACCATGCTTCCTCCCACCTACCTGCTTAACCAGGAGCCGCTTCTTCTCTTCATTCTGCTCGTCCCTGGTTTGTAAGTCCCTCTCAAACTGGGCCTTCATGGCCTGCATATTGACTTCCAGGCGAAGCTTGGCGTCTTCTGTGGCCTGAAGCTCATCCTCCAGCTCTTCCAGCTGTGTCCTCATTTCCTCCACCTGTTGCTCCAGGGCCCGCTTCGATTTTTCAAGCTCGTGCACCTGGACCATGGGACACAGCAGGGAAGAGATGACCCTGGCAGAGCCATAGACAAGGACTAGGACAGCCATCTATGTTGTCTTCGGTTAGAAGCCCCCACGCGGCACGAAGGCCGCTCTGGTCCCTCCCAGGCCAGCTTCCCCACACATCACGGTCCTTCCCTATCCTGCTCCAGCCTCCGCTCCTCCTCATTTTGGAGTAAGCCATTAGAGAACAGTAGGGAGCTCTTTACTGACGTGCTCTGTAATCAAGAGCAATTCTCCAGTGACCCTGAGGCCCAGTGAGCTCTGGGAGCCAAAGAACAATGAGAGGAGTGCAATGTCAGAGGTGCTGGTCTGCAGAATGGCCACCTGCCTGCTGTCAGTGTGTGAAAGGTGCTACGGTATGTCCCGTCTTGCTCTGGGCAAGATGGCTCATACCAAAAATGCACGTGGAAGCTTTTACATATTAAGGTGTAGGCCCGTGAAGCAGCATACAGGTAACACAGGCCCAGGCTTTCTCTGGACAAAGATCCTCATCACCAACCTCCATCTACCGCTTCCACCCCACGTCCCCTCTCATCCACCCCAGAGACACCCTGGAGGTAGCAGGTGCAGGTGCTATGCTTCCCCTTGGGGGTTCGTGGCTCCGCCAGTTCTCATGCGGCAGCGGGACAGACGCCTGGCATGAGGCAGCCCAGCAGGTCTCCTCAGGGTCTGGTGCTTCTCAAAAGAAATGTCTGTGGAATTAATGTGTGACTGTTGATTAGTCTAGTGAATGACTAAGGGAAAAAGAAAACAACAGAGCACCTGGCTGGCTCTTGACCTCAGGGTTGTGAGTTCAAGCCTTATGTTGGGCAGAGAGCTTGCTTGATTAAAAAAAAACAAACAAAAAAAAAACAAATCCCAAAACAATGAAAGCAACTGTGGAGTTCTTCCTCTATGTTTTACTGTGTAGTCACAGCCATTTCTGCTGTAGGTGGCCTCCTGTCCAGGGGGCTGATCCCCTGGGCTGCAGGAGACCCAACGGGAAGTTAGGATGGTCTTCCCCCTTTAGGACGTGGCCAGAGAGCCCACATCCCATGAAAAGGAGACTTGATGTTTTCAAAGCACATGTGCCATAGTGTTGTGAAATAGGGGGAGTATAACGTCCAGCCGGCAGATGAGCAAACCTGGCTCGAGAGGTAAAGTGGCTTCTCCTGCCGAGAATGGAAACTGGGTGAAGAGCCGAGCCCCAAACCTGTTTCTGAGCCGAGGCCTGGCCTGGCCTGGCCATCCTCAACACCTAAGGGAGGGACGTGGGGCACAGAGAAGTGATCACAGCTCTTGTGGCATGTGTCCCAGGGGGAGGGCGGTATCACAGAAACCTTCAGACCCTGAATGAGTCCCCAAAACATCTGAAGCCTTCGGGGAAGATGGAGGTCTGGGAGAAAGCTGGTGCCACAGGCTCCTCCCCAGGTGCCCACTGCCCTCGATCTGAGGGATCCCTGGTACTCGTGCTGGTAACTGATGTGACATCCTTGCTTCCACCTCCCCTGCCAGGGCGCAGGGTAGGGCAGGGTGGGCCCAGGATGTGACAAGAACAAACAAGAACTCCAATCTGGCTTTGGCACTGAGAACCCAGAACACGCCACACATCCCAGAAGATGGCACTCCCGTCCTTATGCACAGGCCCGGGTCCTCCCAGGCCGCTCCGCTGCTGGGTGAGGCCCCCCTGTGCCCCTTCTGAGGACCGGTCCCTGGGGACACTCACGTTCTTCCCCACGTCATCCTTAGAGCTTATCAGGTCCTCCATGTCTGCCCGCAGCTGCTTGTTCTGTCTCTCAAACTCTTCCTTGGTCTCCAGGGCCTCCTCGAGGGCTCGGGCCAGGGACAGGGCTTTGGTTTCCTTCTCCCTGGCCTCTGCCTCTGCGCGGTCTCGCTCTTCTGCATAGCGGGCGGAGATGTTCTTCTCCTCTGCCAGCAGCTATGGGGATGGCATTGGGAAATGTCAGGAACGCTCTAAAAGGCACGAGAACCCCTTCTGCCTCACCCTGTGTCTGACTTATCGCTGAGCACAGTACCGTCAGATTAGGGGCGGGCTCTTAGTTCTCTTTGCTTTTCTCCTTTTCCAACTTTCTATAAATATGTGCAGCTTCTGAATAAGATTATGTTATTTATTTATTTTAGAGAGACAGAGAACAAGTAAGGGTTGGGGCAGAGGCAGAAGCAGACTCCCTGAAGAGCAGGGAGCCCAATGTGGGGCTTGATCCTGGGATCATGACCTGAGCCATAGGCAGACACTTCCCCGACTGAGCCCCCTAGGGGCCCCCCTGAATAAGATTATCTTAAACCAAAAGAACCAAAGGGAGAGCTCTGCCAGGAGGAGACCACATGTGGCGCTGGCCATGGAGCCTGGACATGGACGCAGAGGACCCACCTGGTCAAACTTCTTCTGCTTCTTCTCCAAGTTGGAGGCGATCTGGCGCTGGTGATCTAGGTCCACCGTCAGGTCGTCGAGCTCCTGCTGCAGGCGGTTCTTGGTCTTCTCCAGCTTGTCATAGGCCAGAGCCTTCTCTTCCAGGCGCTGGCCCAGGGCCTCCACGTCTTTCAGAAGCTTCTTTCTGGCTTCTTCTAAGCTCTCGATAGTTCCTAAGTCATCATCTACCTTCTTCTTGGTATCGGCGAGCTAGGTTTTCCGTGAGGAGAGATGCACATTCAACAACCCCGTTGATTTTTACAGGCAAGGGAGAAAGAGAAAACGAGTTTTCGGTATTTTGTGAAAAGAACTGCAAATCACCACTGTGGGGTTTTGAGTCAATGACTCTTTGACTGTAACTGAATTTCTTAGCTAATGATCTAGAAGGGGATGAGTGGTTTAAACAGTGGACGCCGTCCTAGGACTTTATTTTGGACACTTCCAATGCCATGACTGGTGTAGTATCAGCATTTGGCTGGTTCAAGGGAAAAACCCCTTAATGTGCTTAATTTAGGACAACCTGGTTAACTGTCCCCAGTGGAGGAGACAATGTGGAACCTCAGCCGCTAGAGACGCACATCTAGGCCGCCGCGGCCTCCCAGGGGGACACACGTACCTGGGACTGCAGCACCAACACCTGCTTTTCCAGGTTTTTCCTGGCCTCCTCCTCCTCCTCCTGCTGCTCCTGGAGACTGTTCTTCTCCTCCTCCAGCTGCCGGATGCGGCTGCTCAGGTTCAGCTTCTGGCGGGTCTCCTCCTGAAGGAGCTCCTGTTTGTTGTCACAAGAGGCCAACACTGAGGTTACATTAGTCACCAAAACAGAAACTATCTATCTATCTATCTATCTATCTATCTATCTATCTATCTATCTATCACCTATTTATTTTAACACCTCTATTTAAAAAAAAAATTCATGTCACAAAAACCAGAGAGCCTCAATGTCCCAGAAATACCCAGGGATGTGAAGAGACAGAAAGGATTCAAAACCACACAGGATCATTTTATAAACGCCCTGAACAGAAATACCACTCTGACCTGGTCGCAACGGCGACCCCATCCACGCTACCTGCATCTCTGAGCTCCGGGCAAACCTTTCTCTCCACCCCTGCCCCTCAGAGTTCAGACACTTGGCATTTCTCACCATGGTCTCCTCTAGATTCGGGACACCCCTCAATCGTCTGTCCTTTATGCTTTGTGCCAGGCTCATTTTTCTAATATGTCAATGCGAACGTATTGTTCCCATGACTTTCAGACTTGAAAGTTTCCAAAAGCGCACACGGGGCTTTCTGTGTGGTCCAGGATGTGCCTTGTCACAGCCTAAGCCCCAGTGACACGGGACTTGTTTGTCTGAGATTTCTGACCCCCACGTCCCCAGCACATAGCAAATAAACGTTCATATCAAATTAGAAAATGTAATAAAAATAAGATGTCAGACTCTAGGTGCTACATTATTTTTGTATCAGTAACTATGCTAACTTCTCTCAGACTTAAAGACAATCATTCCTCAGTGAATGTGTCAGTATGAGATTTAACAGTATGACTTAGCAAGCTTCAACCTGTCCTTTTACGAAAGGGACTCTTTGTTCAGTCGGGGTAGTCAGATTTCAACCACAACAAAATAGTCTTATTTAAGTGGGCAGCAGTACTTGTGCGTGCAGTAGGACCACGCTCAGTGAACCATACCCCAGGCAAGGCCAGCCAGAGCCACCACCCAGGCCGCCCACACGCCTGCCAGACGAGGACCGAGGGCTCCGCGTCCAGGTAGGAGCTTCAGAGATTTCCTGCATATCAAGGCTGGTTATAGCACAAGACGGTTCCACATAGAAGTACAGCATCAAAGTTGGAGATGACAAGAAAGGCACTGGGGGACTAGCTCACTGATTAGAGAACCGCTGTGGCTGGTATCAGGGCCCTTACTCCGCCCGGGATACCTGAGTGTCCTGTAGTTGAGACTCAAGACTAGCTGCGTCCTTAGCAAACTTAATGCCCTTCTTCTCTGCTTCTTCCAGAAGACTTGAGACATTGTCCAGTTCATTCTGTGAGGAGTAAAAGATTCAATTCATGAGTAAGCACATAGAAAGGGTCCAGAACCACTGCTCTTACACGCACACGAACAGAGCAGGATCGAGGGAGGAGGGGCGATCCCGCAGCTGCCAAACCCCATCAAGGAGGACTTCCATCACTGAGGGGCCTGCTGCCCCCAGCCGCACCCAAGGCGGCAGGCACGGCACCAGCCGCCGAGGGACAACCTCTGAGTCTCTGTGGAAAGGACCGGGGCGGGGCAGGGCAGGGCGGGGGGAAGAGTTCCAGTGGCAGAGCCCACACATGGATGGAATGTGTTCTAACCCCGGTTAGCATCTTGCTGTTTTATCACGAAGAGACAGAAAGTACACTAAACCCTCCCAGTGGTTGCCTTGCTGCGTGAAGAGGCTCTAAGATGAGCAGGTGTTGCATTTTGGTCCTTTTTCACACTAAGACGCATGAACCCTGTGTTGGGGGGGCCGGTGCAGTCACTTTCTTATACAACTTGAAAACTTGATTAGAGTCAAAGTTTAACTCCCAGTACTTAGTCTAAAGTACTTTGTAAGCTTAAGAATCTGGTGATGTGCATTTTTGTGAATATTTAGCTATTTCTAATGGTCAGATTTCATGAGTAATGTGGTAAAAATCCTCTCCGCCCCCAATCCCCATAGCATACGACCTTCTGTAATCTTTGTGAGCGCTGTCAGGACTGGGGAGAAGGGGAGGTGCTTGGCACAGACGGGGCGGGGGGGCACCCCTCACTCTGGGTTGTCCTCTGGTCATATCAGCAAAGGGGAGGTGCACGGAGGACATATCTACACACGTGATTCAAGCCAATGACATTTCTGTTTCTGCTCATTTTAACGACATCCTTTGGAGAGCCCAGGTGTCCACAGGCTTGGCAGCAACATGGTGGTAAAGGGCTCTGGACTCAACCGAGACCTCCAGCCTTCAGCTCTGGTTCTGTGAACCGCTTGGGGAGTCGCCAGAGGGTGGCGTGCTCCTCAGCTTCCTTGACCCTTCCAGACTCACCCTGGGGGATGATGTGAGGATTGAAGGGCGTGTGCCTGGGGCACCATGGCCTCCCCGCCCCATACATGGTAACATATGACGATGGTTTGTAACACTGTTGAACATCTCTCTCGAAAACACCTTTCTGGATAGGCGAGAGCGCATGCATGACCTCACACGTTATCTCGGGGCACGCATGTGCAGGAAAGAGTTAACAGAGGCGGCTGGAGACTGTTCTCCTTAGAAAGGCCTGCTTGGGACGTTGGCCCATGGCTCGCGGCTGGGAACTTACGACTTCCAGAAAGCGCCTACCATTCCCTAAAATAGAGTGGCTCAGTGTGCTGGAGTGGCTTGTGTAAACACGGTGTTATCCTGAGCACCTGCTTCCCTCTGGGAGCCTGACGTATTGGAGTGTCAGGCCGGGGGGCCTACAGGGCGGCCCCCACTCGAATCACGGGGCAGAGTTTCCTCGAGCTTCCCCGGGAGATGGCACTTCCCAGGCACACTGTCCCAGCTGCTGCTGGAGGAATGGGGCACAGGGTAGGCCTGCCTGCTGGAGGGCTGGAGCTCGCACCAGGCTTCCTCAGGGTCCCCCACCTTTCCCCCTTTATGGATTTGCTTTGGGTCCTTTCACTGGCAGAAATACAGCCGTGAGCAGGAGTCGCCGAGTGAGTCCCCAAACCACGGCTGGTCCTGGGTATCAGTCACGGTCAGCAACCTGTTTTTAGCACAGCAACACGTAACGTACATCGCTCCTTGCCTTCCACTGGCTGCACGAGTACATGCTAGGACATTACAGTTAATTCTATGTTCTTTTACATATATTTTTCTTCTTTTTTTTTTCATATATTTCTTTAGTGAACATTCTTAGAAGTTGGATCTGTATGTACATCCTTATTTCCCTGGGATAAATTCTAGACATGGATTTATGGGATTGTATGGTCCTCAGAAACACACACACACATATTTTTAGATCATTGCCTGCCCAACATGGGGCTTGAAATCACAGTGCTGAGATCAAGAGTCGCATGCTCCACTGACTGAGCCAGGCAGGTGCCCCAGGGTATTCATATTTTTAAGATTTGCAACAAAAAATCGCTGAACTGTCCTCTAGGAAAGGGTAGTAGTAATTTACCCTTAAACCAGCTGTGTATAAACAATCCAATTTTCACAAATCTTCCCCAACACTAGGTGCAATTTTTTTTTGCTCACTGTTCCTGTTCTCTTATTGACTAGATTAACAGAAAAGCTGTAATTGTGCCTACAACCAGTCAAGAACTATACTCTCCCATCCAGTGTGGGATTGATTTATTACATTTAAGGTTAATTCATGCTGGGGGCTTGTGGTGGCTGGCACCTGCCAGGTGTTCAGGAGAAGCACGTGCTCCCAAAGGGCCTGCACAGAGCCCGGGCCTGGGGTTCCCAGGCTTACCTGTAACTTGTTTGCCTTCTCGGCCAGCTCCACCCTGAGCCTGTCTCCTTCTGAGACCTTGGCGTGCAGCTCCTGCACCTGGGCGTCGAGCTTCTTCCTCTTGTGCTCAGACTCAGCCTTGACCTGCTGCAGCACCTTCACCTCACACGCCAGCTCCTTGTTGTCAGTCTCCAGGCCCTGCTTGTTCTTCTCCAGATTCGCTTTGAACTAGGGGAGAAAGGGAAAGAAATGTGCTGCTATTTTTAGAACACTCCATACAAGGTGCTGTTTTTTGTATCCATGGGATCGAGCCTGATACGTGGTCTGCTGTCAACGTCTGACTGAAAACCTGAGCTCTTCCCCGAGCATGAAGTTTCTAGGGCAGGAACACGTCGGCATGTGCTGCCTAGGGGATGAGATCTGGATATCTAGGGGCTCACCGCACTGCGGACTTGATTCTGGTCAGCGCAGTGTGGGGGCGACACTCAAGGTGCATCCCACCCAAAGTGTAATCTTTTTTTTTTTTTAAAGATTTTTTAAATTTTTATTTATTTATGATAGTCACACAGAGAGAGAGAGAGAGAGGCAGAGACACAGGCAGAGGGAGAAGCAGGCTCCATGCACCGGGAGCCTGACGTGGGATTCAATCCCGGGTCTCCAGGATCGCGCCCTGGGCCAAAGGCAGGTGCTAAACCGCTGCGCCACCCAGGGATCCCCCAAAGTGTAATCTTTCATTCATGTTAGGACTTGGTGTAAAACACATCCCGTTAGTTCACAGAATTGTTTTTAATGAGGAGCCGAGAGTCTCGATGATGGAGTGAGACCACCACGGGTGTGTTCCACGAGTGCACACATGCCAGTGCGGGGGTGATCACATCAGGCCAGCTGGCTGTGGGGACCAGGGGGTGGGCCTCCAAGGCCAGGGGATTTGTGGGGGCTCTAGGGCCAGACCTCCTGGCTTCCCTCTGCTGTCACTTAGTGGTTGTGTGACCCTTTGTTAGTTTCTGAACCCACCAGGCTGGGATAAAAGTTAAGGGAGCCAATGCATGTCGAGTACTTAGCGCGGTGACGGACGCAGACGTCCAGCCGTTGTTGCTGCCGTGAGTGCAGAAACCAAAGGCGGCGTGTGCACAGGCGGGGCAGGCAGGGGGAGGCAGGGTGAGAGGGGAGTGCTTGAATAGGACGACAGGGGATAATGAGCAAGACAGCTGTCTGCCCAGGAGTCAGAGGGTGGACGAGATGCTATGTCGTCAGTATGGGGAGGGGATGGTAAGGGGCACATGAAAGGCCAACAGGACCTGGGAACTGGCTGGCAGCATGAGCCAGGGGCTTCAGGCTGCTGAAGGGTTCAGAGCTCAGTCACTGGGGGTGACACTGCTGGAGGGACACCCGGGGAGGGACATGGCGTTTCAGACGGTGTCAGGACCACCCCGTGACTAGAAAACACACGCACAGCCAAGGGCCTATGGCTCTTCGCAGTAGGCCATGTGCGTTTGGGTGGCAGCCCCCCGAGAGCTGGGGCCCCATCAGCCTTAGAATTCATTGCACTGAGCAGGCGGATGGGCACCTGCTAGTGGATTTCCCACGGGATGCGGAGGCACGGCGGCCTCCCCTACTCACCCTCTTTGCCTGTTCCAGCTGCTCCGACAGCTCCTCCAGGGCCGTGGCGTGTCGCTGTCTCATGTCCTGGATTTGAGCCTCGTGGCTCCTCGTTTCCTCCTCCAGAGCCTTCTTCAGCTCTGCCACTTCTTGTTCACGCTTCGTGCTAGACAAACATATTTGTAGAGAAAGCAACTCAGAATTAACTGAATGAAACAAAAGTACATTTTTAAGGTGGTGTTTTGTTTTGAACATGATAGCAGTTTTCCCCAGAGTCAACAGACGTGGACACCATCCACTTGACAACCCTCGACATCGGTTCCTCCATCCATGACACGGGGGTCACAGGGGCACCGGCCTCCGGAGGCCACTTTGAGCATTGCATGTGGGAAGCGCGTGGCAGGCCTGGTCCCAACAGCCGTCAGGAAATCTGGGGTGTTACTGTCGTCAAGAAAATGTATCACATTAATTCCTTTGATAGTTGTTTGATGTTACATTTCAGAAGGCCGTGGGTTGTTTCTGCAATAAATCCTTCCAGAACGAGCACAGCTCCCATTCCCTGGCTGACTCAGATCAGACAGTGTGACATCCCTGTGGGCCTTCAGAATGTTCTGGGCAGTCTGGCTGCTGGCAGGCCAGGTACTACTTCATGAGAGAGGCCAAACCGCCCGCCACGGCCCCAGCTACCTCTCAATGAAACCGGAAAAGATGGATCCTGAAGAGGCTTCAAAAGCTAAGGGGTGTGAAGGCCCCACGAGGGGCGGGGGGGGGGGGGGGGGGGCGGGGACACCACGTTCCAACAAAGGCGGGGACTCTTGCCATCCTGGGGAGTGCCTGTGGTTCATCAACCCCCTCCCAAAACTCTACCCGGAAGGAGGGAGGGCTGAGGGCTAGGAGGAGAGGCCATACTCCTGGCTTAGAAGGTCTCCAGAGTTTGGAGGGACAGCCTGGCAGGTGCAAGACCCTGGAGTCTAATGTCCTGAGATGAACTCACATTTCCTCTCATCTCAGCGTGGGGACTGAGGATCATGTTAGTGTTAAATGACTTTATGTGGCTTTCTAATTTATAATTTGCTGTAACATATGTGGGGGTAACTGCAAGATCACAGTGGTCTCGCTAACTGGGAGAGACTTCTCAGACCTGTCTGAGCACACCAGCTTAGTTAAGGCCCAAACCAGCCAGGCCGCCCCCCACCCTGACCCCACTGCTCGGGGCTGTAGGAGATGAAGCAGCTGTGACCTGACGACCATCCCAAACAACCAGCTGGCAAACTTGCTCTACGGCTCCAGACCTGCAACTGGGGCAGTGACCGGGGTGTGGGCCTGTGGCCACGCTCTCTTCCCTTTCCAGCAGGTTGGGGGGCCCAGGGGCTGAGGTTGCTGTGCTGAGGGGCCCAGCGGCAGCTGGCTCTGGCTCACAGGCGCTAGACAGCAGTGATCACCACCAGCTCCCTGGAGGCAGGAGACGCGCTGGTCAGGCCCCGTCCCTGAGGTGGTCTCGAGAGGAAGGGATCGGCAGAGGGGGTGGACGCCAGATGCAAGCACCAGCCCAGACAGACGGACACGCTCCGTCTGGTTACCTGAGCTCACCCCAGCGAATGACCAGCACCATCCAGGATTAGACGGCAACAGCAGCCGTCTCTCAGGTGAAGAGTTTTGCTCCTAACTCCGACTCGAAACCACGAGTCCTGGGGGCCCTTCCCTTCCCATCTCCACGCTCAGGAACCCAACCGCTATGAGGCTCTCGTGGCAAGTCCTGTGGAGAGTTACGGGCTGAGTCCACTGAAGGGTGTCGGGGGTGCTGGGGATGTCACTTTCACATGAGCCCTGGGGTTCACCGTGCCAGGAGGACCAGTGGGGAGGCAGGGATGTCCTTAGCTAGAGTCAGCGCTAACCCACCAGAGCCTCAGGCAGTCGGGAGTCTTCATGGAACAGCATTTATTAAAACCAGGGTTTTTCTACTGTGGCCAAGAGACCAGCTGAGAATGGGTATTTCAAGGTCTACTCAGTGGTTTCCAGATCTTGAAAAGCAGACATCTCACAGAGCTGCTCTGCTGCAGGGGGGTTGGAAGCTGCAGGCCTGCCAGGTGCACACAGGCCCCAGCTGTCTCGGGGGAGCAGACTCCGTGAGGCTGCTGCAGGTGCATGTGCTCATGGGCCAAGTCCCTGACCTGCCGTTGGGCTCCCTACCTCTGATCACTCCCCCAACACCCGCAGTCTGACCTCCGCCTCACCCCTAGCAGCCTTCTCTGCACACCCAGTGAGGTCACTCTGTCTGGCCACACCTCCGGGTGAGCACAGCCTTGTCCAGGGAAGGCCCCCCCGATTTCACCACAACACACTTCCCTCCTGGTGGCTCCAGGCCATTTCTTATTTCTGCCCCCACCTGTCTTGCTAAGGGATTCCCCTTGTTTTATTCCAGGCCTTTCCTTAGCTACCACCTCAGCGCAAGGACACACAGGAGGAGCCCTGGCAGGTGTGTGTGCACGGGCACCAGCCAGCCATAGCCACCAGCTGAGGCGCCTGGGGGGCCTCATGCCCCTGGCTGCTTGAGGCCTGAGGCAGGAGCCGACGGCCAGGAAGAGGCCGAGAGGTAGGAGGTTCCAAGTCAGCAGCTCACGGGAGCCCGAGACCCGTGTGCGGGCAGGAGCCACGCTGGTCCCCTCTGCCCGGCCTGCTCCCCAGCTGGCGGCTCCGGCCCCTGTGACCTCCTGGGGGCTGGTGTGCTCAGGCCAGGGCGCATGAATCCCCTGGGTGTGCACCTGTGCCTGGCCATCGGCTCACCTGTTACACAGGACACGCCTCTGCCCTGTGCGCACTCTGCGTGGTGCCCATTTTGCGAGCGTGAGCCCGTACCTCCGTTCTCAGCTGCCTGCCCACCCAGTTCACACCAGCTGGTGCTGCAGCAGGTGCCCAGGCGCGCCTGCATCTCCTGATTCTGTGTCTGAGCCTCCCGCCCCTCTGATCCTCTCTCGAGGTCTCACGCCTGGTCTGTGTGCAGGTCTGCACCAGCTCCTCGTGTGCCGGCCCCGTGTCTTTCCTGCGGGTCTCTCCCTGAGCAGGGCTTTCCTGATTGCACCCCACCCTCTCACCCTGCACACCTCACCCCTACACGGACGCCAGTTTGTTTCTGACCACGGCTATTTTGTTCCCTCTCTAGGAGGAAGAGAAATACTCCGAATGATGACAGCAAGAAAACCCCCCACCCCTCAAGGAAGGTCTGAGGGGTGGGGGGCATATCTGCCGGACACCAGGTGAAGCACTGCCTCCCACCACTCACCGAAGTTCCTGCTGAGCCGCGGTGGTGTCCAGGGTGTCCTCCAGCTCTGTTTTCAGGGCCTCCAGCTCCTCACTCAGGTCCCTCTTCTGCTTCTCTGCCTTGTTCCGTGAAGCCTTCTCTGATTCAAAGTCCTCCTGAAGCTCGGCGATTTGGGCTTGCAGCTCTCGCACCACCTTGAGGGCATTGTTCTTATGGAGCGTCTCATCGTCACCCCTGTCGAAACATCCAGGCAGGGGGAGCAGTCAGTCTGTGCCCAGGTGGACAGTGTCCGGGCCAACCCACCCGAGTGAGGACCTCTCCACGAGGAGACCCAGTTACCCATCCCCGGCCCGTGGGCCACTGACCCGAAGGCCTGGACCCGGGAGCAGCAGAGCCCAGGCCCCTCTCCAAGGGGCTACAGTCCTCCACTGAAAGGAAGGACAAGCTCTTGTTAATGGTCAGAAGAGAAAAACATTTCCTCTCCAGTGAAATGTTAGAACGAGAACACAGTCCATCCCTTCAAACTGTCCAGCCTACGGTGCATCCCCCTGCGTTCTCAGGACATAGCCGGAGGTGGAGACTCACCACCTCCCCCCTCCTGTCCCTTCCTCCTTCCTGCAGCCTCCTCCCCTCTCAGTGGTGGCAGATCTTCTGGACTGGCAGGCCTGGGACATGTGGGGTGAGGGAAGGGGGCCCCGGGGTGACGCTGTAGTCCTAGACTCTAGCTCTCACCGCTGAGAGAGAAAGCAGAAGGTCTGGACAAAGTAGGTCCCACTGTGATGGAGAGCAGGGAAAAAATTTGTTACGAGATGTACTCAGTTGTAATAAATTATAAATTAAACACCAAGTTCTCTGACCACGTAGCCAGATGATTATAAATATATTTATTATATGCGATTTCCATTCTAAAACGGGATTTCCTCTCAACTTCTAGAACACGCTGTGAGGGGCGCCTGGGTGGCTCAGTTGGTTAATGTCTGCCTTCAGCCCAGGTCATGATCCCGGGGTCCTGGAATCAGGCTTACAAAGGGCGTCCTGCTCTGCGGGGAGTCAGCTTCTCCCTCTCCCCCTGCCCCTCCCTCCCCCTGCTCGTGCTCTCTCGCTATCTATCAGATAAACAAATAACACCTTTTTAAAAAAAAACCTGTGTTTGATATGGTAAAATAACTTCTGGGATGAAGTTCCAGGGACCCTGTGACATGACTGCTGATTCTGAGCCCGGACACCCAGGGTGGTTTACGAGAGCTTCCTGCTGCCTGGACACAAGTCCCAGGCTCCGCCGTCACACCCACAACAAGGAAACTCCATGTCCGCCTCCCCAGGTTCCCATCCAGCCCCAGACACGAGGCTCTGCAGAGAGCAAACCCCGCGGTGCCGGCTCAGGGCAGAGGCCGGCGAGCCAGAGGCAGACCTGGCCAGTGCGCCCTGCAGCTCCTCCTCCTTCTTGGCCAGCTGGACCTTGAGCTCGTCGATCTGAGCCTGGAGCTCCGCGATCTGGTCCTGCAGGTCGGTGGTCTCACCATCCAGTTTTCGCTTGGCCTTCTCCAGCTCCTGACGCGTCTTCTCTTCCTTCTTCAAGCGTTCTGTAAGGCAAGAAAGAGCCAAGAAGCTCAACCCACGAACGGTGCGCCGGATGAACAAATTCAAATATAAATTGAGGTTGAAAATCAGCCATTTGATTCAGGAGCAGGTCACCGCCTTGTCACCACTGTGCCAATAGCTCAGTCATCTGAAACCCACTGAGATCAAACTGATGGAGAGAGACGTTGGTGAGAGGATGGAATTTCTGGGAAGAAATCGGGGGTGGAGGGACTCTAAGGAGGTCCCTTTGTGGGAAGTGAGCCCACATGCCTGGAGCTAAATAACCCAGGCCCTCTCATGTTGCACCCATCACCGGGCCCACAACAAGCAAAAGGCTCAGTGGAGGCGAGGGTGGTGTGTACAACTGCCCATCACCCTGTGCCCCTTCCCTGGGGATCCCTGCCTGGAACCAGGACCGCAGCTCCAAAGCAGGAGGGAGGGGACAGTGTGGGCAGAGGGTCCTATGTCTTCACGCCCTCCCTCCACACTCTGCAGGAAGGGGTCCTCGTGACACTGAGCCCCATACACCTTGGCATTCTCTGGCACAACCCATACTCAGAGAGGAGACCAAGCATCACAGGACGGTCACATGCGTGAGAAGGAAGAGGCACATCTGCCTTGTGTTCTTCCCCAGCAGAGGAGATGCGGATTGGCAAAACTGGTTTGTGAACACCTCTCATGCTGGCATCCTCCCTTGTCTGTGCTCAACAACAGGACAGCAAAACCCTGAGGTTGTTTTTAGACAGCCACACTTCCGCCACACCAGGAGAGCAGCGCGTTGAGAAAGTGCGGTCACAACTGCACGGGCATCGCACGACCTGGGGGATCGAGGGCTGTGCCCTTGCTCCTCCAGTGTACATGCCAGCCCTGGTTGCTTGTGTCACAGCAGAGGCTTCCAGGCTCCTCCCCAGTCCCGCCCCTCTTTCGTTTTCAGAAAACTAGGATCTAGTTTGCAAATCTAGGATTCCTCGAGGCTATTCTGGCTGTCACCATGCGGTGCGGCTGCCCTCAGCGGTGGCTCCAGTCCCTGCTAGTTTTTGTGGCAGTAGGGGCCCCTTATGCAGCTTAGAGTCGACACACACAAAGTCCAGCGGCATCCACGACTCAAACTTAATTTAGAGCCCTGCTGGGTCCACCCCAGGGGAGGCTACATATTTCACCAGGGGATCTCACTTAAAAAAATAAAATTAGGGGCGCCTGGGTGGCCCAGTCAGTGAAGCATTTGCCTTCATCTCAGGTCCTGATCCCGGGGTCCTGGGATGGAGCCCCACATCAGGCTCCCTGCTCAGTGGGGAGTCTGCTTCTCCCTCTCCGTCTGCCTCTCCCCCTGCTTGTGCTCTCTCTCTCAGTAAGATCTTTAAAAAAAAAACTAAGTTAAATTAGTACTATCCCATCATAAATGCTTGGAGACTGGGCAGGAAATAATAACTCAAAACAGACCTATTTTAGTAATTGACTCCAAATGGATTGACCCACATGCACATTTTTTACAGCCTGTTCTGATGTAAGTAAAATCTAAACGCTCACACGTCCCAGTCCTCCATTTCTCTGACGCCAAACACTAACCTTCTAAATCCGAGATCATCACTTCCTGCTTATTCCTGATTTTGGCCAAGTTTTTGGCCTTTTCTTCCTCCTCAGCCAGCTGAGAGGAACACTCTGCAATGCGATCTTCCATGAGTTTCTTTTCCTGAGAAGAAAGAATTGACGGCTTAAGAGCAGGCTTCCAAACCACATCTGGGGCCTGGTCTCGCTCAGAAAGCAGGTGCTTGTGGCCCGCCCCTGGATCCCCTTGCTCTGTAGACGAGGTCACTGAGGAGGGCTCAGTAGGTGTGAAACATGCATGTCAAACGTCTAAAAGATGAGAAGGCTATTAATTTGGTAGATTAAAAAAATTATGTTGTTTCTATCTTTAGAAACCTCTACGGGTAGAGCCTTGGAGAGAAAAGTAAGTAAACGAACCCGAATTCTTGAGAATTTCCCATTGGAAGAAGCCCCTTCCAGTGAGTGCATCAACGTATGTACTTCCCAGGTCTGAGACCAACCTTGTAATGCAAATACTCTCTTACTTTGATAAATTTGGAATTCTGGTCCTCAAGCAGCAGGATCTCCTCCTCCATCTTCTTGATTTTTGCTTCCGCTGTCACCTTTTCCAGCTGTAGTTTCTGGCGAGCGCCTTCTTCCTCATCCAATTGCTCCTCTAGGTCCTTGGGAGGCAGAACACACAGTCAGCTGCCCACCTGCTCCACAAAGTCCTGCCGCACGCGAAGCATCAGAGGAACGTGTGTTAAAAGTCAAATGCCAACTTTTGGTTTTCAAAATGGCAAGGACATTTGTATAAATAGGAGGTGCAGACATGTATCTGCTGCAGGCTGGAGTACAAGCCAGATCCTTCTGGAAGTCAACGTAGTGACGTATGGCAAGCTCTGAAAACGAGCGTGCCTTTTAAACCAGGAATTTGAGGAAATAGTCGCAGATGCGATTTACGTAAAAGAAAAAAAAAAAGCAAAGCGTTATATATAACATGGAGGAACAGTGAACACACTACGAAATATCCTGGTAGTTCAAAGTGGGTAGAAGTTGGTGTATTTTTCAAAATGAGTAACGCAGTAATTCAAACTCATACTGTGGTCACAGGTCAGTGAGGTGGGTGGTCTCCACTTAAGCCTGACTTCCACAGCGTGAGCCTACCCGCAGGCGGGGTGGGATGCTAGTGTCTACAGCGGATTCGGTGAACTACTCTTCTGTCTCACACCCTACCTTATGTCTGTAATAAACAGACGCAACGAAGCAGGGTTGTACGTACACATCAATGTTCAGGAAATTTCAGACACTGATCACGGTTGATTCTGGAAGGACACCCATGTAAAAGCCTCGAACACACATCCAAGAGCTCAGAGCAGCACAGAGCCTGATACTGACGCAGCCACTGGCTCTGCCGTGACAAGCACTGATTCTGGCCCATGTCACTTCTTCTCCACCTGAGTGCCTCACCCCCCTCCCAGGTCACCCTGAGGTTATTTTATTATTTTTTTTAAAAAGATTGTATTTATTTATTCATGAAAGAACACAGAGACAGAGGCAGAGACACAGGCAGAGGGAGAAGCAGGTTCCCTGCAGGGAGCCCGATGCGGGACTCAATCTCAGGACCCTGGAATCACGCCCTGAGCCCAAGGTAGACGCTCAACCACTGAGCCACCTGGGTGCCCCCCACCAAGGTTATTTTGAAGCAACTCCCAAACCTCACATTTTATTCTGTAAAACCTCCAGCTGTCTTTCTAAGAGATCAAGACTGCTTAAAAATACATTTGTTCGTTTGTACTGGAATCCAAACAAGGTGACTGGTAAGCCTATGAAGACTCCTTCCTTCTCTAGGGCCCCTTGGGTCTCCCCCTCCCTCCCTCGCCACTTGTTTTTAAAACACAACAAAATAGGTCATTTGCCCTACACTTTCCCACAGTGGGGTTTCTGAGGTGCACCCCTGCACCGGACACTCCTAAGTTCACAAGAGCAGTGAACATAACCTATGTGTTCAGTATCACTTCTTTTCTTTTTTAAAACTTATTTGAGGGGGGAGGCACGTGGGGTGGCTCAGTGGTTGAGCATCTACCTTTGGCTCAGTGTGTGACCCTGGCATCCTGGGATCGAGTTGTGCATCAGGCTCCCCGCAGGGCGCCTGCTTCTCCCTCTGCCTGTGTCTCTGCCTCTCTCTCTCTCTCTCTGTCTCTCATGAATAAATAAAATCTTAAAAAAAAAATTTGAGAAAGAGCATGAATGGGGGCAAGGGAAGGAGAGACCCAAGCAGACTCCACACTCAGCGTGGAGCCCGACAGGGACTCGATCCCATGATCCTAGCTAAAATCAAGAGTCAGATGCTTAACCAACTCAGTCGTCCCTATAATTTCAATTAATAAATGAATCTGTGTAATCTGCTTAGAAACCCATGTAAGCAGACAGAAAAGCAGTAATGGGGCTGATGGGAGGGAGGAGACCAGGAGTGCTGCTGTGGTCACTAGGTTTTTCTACAATAATCGCTTATTGATAACGTCATCAGGAAATTCATCTTAAAAAACATCAAATCCAAAACCAGCTCCAGTAGTTCTGGTTGCAAGGGGCACAGGTCAGAAGCCCCTTAAAGTCTCCCCGGTCAGAAAAAGGACAGGAGAGACCAACGAGGCTGAGTTATCTCCCAGGGGCCGTGCAGGGACCATAGGGCCCAGGAGGTCCTGGCTTCTGATACCTCTACTTTCCTCAGAGAGAGGTAAAAGGCAAAAGAAAATAATAACTATCACCTTACCGTTTTTAGAATATGTCTGAATGAATTTACGTGTCACAGAAGGAAATAATAAATTCAGATAGCCATGCCAAAAATCTAGGGTCTAGAGAAGAGAGTCTAGTGAAGAACGAAATAGAAAGTACTGGAAAAGCAAAACACAAATGCAAACTCTGTTGCTCTATAGGGACATATTGGTTTTTCTAAATAGACTAAAAAAATGCAAGCATTCTGGGGCATCTGGGTGGTGTAGGTGGTGAAGCATCTAACTCGACTTTGGCTCAGGTCGTGAGATCGAGCCCCTCATCAGGCTCCATGTTCTCTCCTTTGGCTCCTCCTCCCTCTCTCTCAAATAAATAAGTCTTAAAAAATGTAAGCATTTCATGTGAGGGTGTTAAAATCTGGAGTATAAGAAACTAGGCTGAGGACCCTGGTGGGGAGTTTGGGTGTCCTCCTGCCACACGAGACAAATGTTATTTCTAAGACGAGCACATGGCTCTTAAAGAGGAAAAAAAAATCAAAACTGTTGTCACCACTAAGGAGAGCTCATTACTGTGAAGAGTCAGGGTCTCTGTGTCTTCCCATATGAAATGATGTGTACGAATTTATGTTACGGAAAGGCATTTTTGGTTGGATCTGTACAACGATCCTTAGTAATGCGTTAATGGATCGCCATGGAAATAAACTTATTACTCGTAACTGGATGGTACTATCCCGGCTTAATAAACCCCAGTTGTTAAGATAATTAGATGGCTTGCACAGATTTCTGCTTAAAGTCCCAGAACTAGAATTGCTGGATTAACATGTACTTTTCCAGGTTTGGTGATAGTCTGCTCACCTATTAGGCGGTACTTGAAAAGCGTTTGTGCTGAAGAATGCAAAGTGTCCAGATGAGTTACCATGTGAGATATCTGCCAAGGAAATAACCTGATATCTTTTGTGCTTCTGTGAAACATCTGAACTGTCTGTGCTTTGTCAACATAAGCTACAGGGTGAGAAAAAACTCAAGGTGAGACCTGGAAGGAGGTTTGGTGCTGGGCCCGTGAAGGAAGAAGGTATTGGGGAGGTCTGGGGTGGGAGCCCAGGGGAAGATGGGGGGTGCGTCCTGGGTGTGGGCAGGGAAGGGCTGTCTGAGCCGTGTGCCTGGACACTGACCCCACCAACCCCAGTACAGCTGCGCTTTGCATGAGGACAGCCTGTGTCCCGGTAACACAGCCCAGGAAGGGCCAAGTGTTTCATCCTGACTGTTGGCCACCTCCTGGGTCAGACCCAAGCCCGTCTCAGGAACCAAGCCACCTGACAGGTGCCTATTGGGGGGAACAGGGTGAGCAGTGCCGTGATTACTGACAACACAGGCCAAATGCGGTCCCAGAGTGTGGGAGACCCTGGGCTGTTCCTACTGTGAATTGTTGTGTGTGCCCTCAGAACACAACTACAACAGCTCTGTGCTCAAACAGGATCTATCCCTGTAGACTTCCAATGACGGTCCTCCGTTAGGGGCAACACCTTGACTTGGGGCTCCCGTCCAGATCTACAGCCTCTATTGACCTAATAGATCCACCTGCAAAGCCCACAACAGAATCCTAAATAAAGACTATCGGACGTACTTGAATGTGAGCTTGCATTTTCTTCTTTTCATTTTGGAGGATTTGGTTTCGTTCTTCTTCCTCTTCGACCCTGGATTCCAAGTCATGGAGAATCTCCTCCAGCTCCTGCTTCTTGGCGGCGAGCCTGGCTCTCATTTCTTCTGCCTCAGCGAAGAGCTCTGTCTCTGCTTGGAGCTGCTCTGTTAGGATGTTCTTCTCTTCCAAGAGCTGCAATCACAGTGGAGCACCCGGCGTGGTCATTTGCCCCCCATGCCCACACCAGACACAGTCTCCAGGATTTCAGAGGCCAAGGGCTCGCCACCAAAGAAACTGAGGGTTCAAGCTATGTAATGTCGCTGGGGAAACTTGATATTCTGTAGCTACAGCAAAAACCAGCTAGATGAAAGCATTTCTGGTTGTTTCTATGGTCTCGGACTATCCTAACACTAAATTCACATTATTTTAATGACTGTTCTTCTATTAAGATAATGGACAAAGAGGGAAGATATTATTCAAACATGTCTGTGGGGATGATTGTGGTGGTTTGGCATCAAGTGAGCACGGTGGCCTTGGTAGTTCCCCTTTGTGGCCCCTACACCACTGTTGTGGGATGCTTCCTGGGGCTCTGCTTTGCCCCTGAAGCGTAACCAGCTGGGACCCAAGGGGGCCTGGTGCAGTCCCATCCTCATTTTGAGGTCCCTCACATGCACTCTCAGGCAGGAGACATTGCTGGGAGCCTCAGGGCAAAGAGGTGTCAGACACGCGCCCCACCACAAACGTGACCGCCCACGGCTCCATGAAGGACCAAGGCAGGAACACACGAGGCGGGCTGACTTTACACAAGCCCAAATGCGGGGGGCATTGTGTCTGTCACCTCTCTTCCCAAATGCCTGTGCTTTGGGGAGCAGTGCCAACGACACATGGGGAAGACGTGGGGGCAGGCCCACAGGCCGGGCACACACCTGCTGGTGCTTCCTCTCCATTTCCTCCAGCTCGCCCTCCACCTTCGTCTGCCTCTCCTTCACCTTCAGCAGCTCCTCGTCTTTGGCCTGAAGCTCTTCCTCCTGGCGGGTCACTTGCAGGAGCGGCTTCACCTGCGACACAACGGGACTGTGAGTGTCGCTGTGTGCCCTGGCTGGGGGCCCGCTGTCCATCCCCCACTGCCACCTCCTGGGGCTCACCTTCGTGAAGACACGCCACCACTGCCAGTGCCGGAGCTTCAGGTATGCGGCGCAGTTCCGCTGCAGGACCTTCAGGGCGCTCAGCTGCTGCTGCTTCTTGGCGAAGGCCCTGGAGACCGAGAGCAGCTCAGCGGGGACAGAAAACCACGCTTTGACGGTGCCCACCCAGCGAGACCCACCCTCCTCATCCTCCCCTGCTGGCGCCCCTCGACGTTCCCTTTGGGGCTGGCACTTTCTCTTTCCACCTGGCACAGAGGAAGCGTCGGCCCCCCTTCCTCCCAGGGCGACCTCCCTCTACAGCATTTTGATGGTCGGGTGAATGCCTCCTGTTTGGAGACCAAGGAGTCAGGACACACGGGCGCTTCTCGAACTTGTTGTCACCGAGTCTGGGCTTTCCCACCACCCGGTGCTGCCCGGGCCATGTGCCCTGAGAGCCACCTGCTAATTGTGCTTATGAGTCTTTTCAATTTCTCACAGGCCTTCAGGAACAGGGCTCCCTTTCTGATGCCCCAGCCCCATCCTCGTTCATGGTCCTGCGCTGCCTCCTCCTAGGAGGCCACTTATCTTCTCCTGCTCACGGTGGCGCTTCCAGGAGACACAGCTCCTGGCTCCGCCCATCACCTCCTGACCCTGTATTTCTGATACTGGTGACAGGGTTCGTAGATTCAAGCTTTTCCATCAGCCACGTCAGCTTGCCTTCTCTGCTTCACGCTCCTGTGGACCACCCGCTACTTCAAACATTTGGCTCCCTGGGGTTTCTGGGCGCTGGCGTGACTTGTGGCCTCCTTCACTCCCTGTCGCAGCATCAAGCACCACTCTGTCCACGAATGTGGCCCCTTCCCAAGCAGGTGCAGCTCCCCAGGAGTAGAGAGCCATGTACTCGAGGCCCCTCAAGTCATGTCTTCCGGGTGAATGAACGAACACCCGGGCACCTTGGGACCTGCGATTATTCCTCTCGAGATCTTTGCAAAACTCTTTGCAAGACTGGCTATGGGGTTCTCCCGGGAAAGAGGGGCACGTGGAGGAAATGGGAAAGATGGTAAGAAACATTTATAATTACTCGCTCACTGCAATGACCAGCATGCACTGGAGTCACGTAGGACGGCCTTGGGAGCAGAAGGTTCTAGGTCCAAGGCACAAACTAAGACTTGTTGCCCTTCTGCTGTGGCTCACGTTTCCTTACAGGAATCCCTGCATAGGCCGTCCTCCAGCCCACTGCTCTGCTCCCTACAAGACCTTCCTCCTCCTAATATATGCTCCCCAGCCACGCAAGCTTGGCCAAGCCTTAATTTTAAGTTTCTGCAAGAGCGAGAACTT
Source organism: Nyctereutes procyonoides (assembly GCF_905146905.1). NCBI lineage: Eukaryota > Metazoa > Chordata > Mammalia > Carnivora > Canidae > Nyctereutes > Nyctereutes procyonoides. The sequence continues at coordinate 56,320,196 of NW_026575140.1, read as the reverse complement.
TAAGTATGTTGAGACTACAAAATAGCATCTGCCTCCCAATCCTCACTGCGTCCTTCAAGACTGCAGTGAACATCCCTCAATGTCCTTACTGAGACCTGCTGTCCTGTTGCATCCGGGGGCCCCTGGGAGAAGACCATCAGAATGGGTCAAGGACACGCCAGTTATTCTGTCTCAGTGAGGAGTTCCTTCCCCGCAACACTCATTGGAACCGGGACACCTGCCCCGCACCTGAAGCACATCGTCAGGAAGCCACCTGTTTCTTCAGTCTCTATACACTTGTCCTGGTGACCCCAAGGCGCTCCAACCTCAAGGTCACGGGTCACGGACACACGCCTACCTTTCCTGACCACTGTAAGCACTGCTCTGCTTCTCGCACGTTCTACTCTGGCTCCTCTGAGCCCCTTGCTCTAGTCCACCCCAGCCTGCACGGAGCATGACCGAAGGGGCCGCAAGTCACAGAGCTGCTCCTTATGCAGCAGTCACACAGGCATATCCGGTCTCTGTCCTCGAGACGAGATCTTTGTTCCTGAGGACTGATCCCAACGACAGTGTTGCAGGGTTTAGACTTTGGTGAAGCAGCGGCACATGCTCTCAGTGTATGTAGCTCGTTCCCTGTGCATCAACTGTTCTAGTTTCTGGAAGCTCTGGAAGTTGTGGACGTGCTCCCAGCTCAAGGCACGAAGGAAGGCACCTGGCTGTGCTCAGTCCTGTCCCCTTGGGCATCCTGTGGGCTGGTGGCCATGGGACGGTGATGCTGCCAACAGTTAACATGCTGCAAACAACAACAGGTAAACCCAAGGCTTCTGCTCCTCCTCATCCACGGTGTCCTGCTGTGAACCACTGAAGACACCATCATTTTCCTTGACCTGTGCCTCCTCCTTAGCTCGGGACCCTGTTATATGTGGGCAGAGACTCACAAACACCACCTCCTCCTCATTTGGCAACAGTGTCAGAGGCAGACACCCTGAGCCCAGCGCTGTGGTCCCAAGCCTCCAGCGGGGTGCTATTGGTGTTGCTGGCCTCAGGGGCCTGGATGGCAGGCTGTGCCCTCCTCCCTCCCAAGCCCCGGCCTCCTGTAGGAGGAGATAAAGGAAACACCATCACTGCCTCTGGTTCTGTGCCGGCCCTGAGGCCTTGTGATTGGATCTTGAGTCCAGTAACCACTCTGGGTCTCCATCACCTGCCCACGCAGCCCACCTGATTCCTCTCTGGCCCCATTCCAGTCTGCTGTGGCAGCTGGGAGACCTTGAAACTCCAGCGAGCCTGCAGGGTCCCCCACTGCCCCATCATGCCCTTGACATGCCGGGCTGCCACACCTGCTCAGAGGACACTGATGCTTTCCAAAACTACAACTGTGCTCCCATCCCCAGACAGCTGCTCTGTCCCTGCCCCCTTCCCCAGGGTCAGCACTCTCTCATCCTGCAGTTTTCACAGCTTCAGAGAAACCTTCGCCGAGAACCCACGCTGAAGTGAGCCCCTGAACCCTTGATTTTGTGCCTCAACTCATCTCTTCCCTCATGGTCGCGTGTCCTCCAGTGGAACATCCCTCTGCGCACCTGGACACCCATCCTGCTGTGGGACAGGGATCTTGCATCCCTCACTCTTGCATCTCCAGCACAACGCCCAGCCCAAGCACATGCTTAGTGAACATCTAATTTGTGAGTCCCCACTTACTTTCTGGCCAGGTAGCCTCTGCAGACAGCCTGGAAGAAGATAATGATGTCGGTGATCTTTAGATCCCTTTCTTCCTCTAAGTGTGCCAGCACGCCAGCTCGGAAAAATATCTTGCTCTGTCCGATTCTGTACAAGTTTGGGTCCAGTTCTAAAGCCCGGATCTAAAAGAGAAAGAGTCCATTTACTGCTGGCTATGGGGCAGATGCTATCGGTAGCCTGCAGGGCAGTGGAGTCAGAGAAAGCTTACCATTCGTTCGCAGGCCTGTTTGCCGTCCATGAAACCTTTAGGGATAGCATTTGGAGTTAGGATCTCATATCTGTAAAAAAAACAGCCCCAAAATCTTCGGTAAAAATCTGTGGAAACATCTCCCTGCTAACTGTGAGTTACGTTTCTTTAAAAGGCAAGAATGGGATAGGTAACCATGTCACAGGAAGAGTAAAAACACGACAGGGTGATGATCTGAGATTTTCTGCAGATCTAGCTTTTCTTTCTCAAAACAGGAAGGAGGCAAACTGAACAGGACACGAATTCTCCAAAGACAAACACTAGGTCTGAGAAGTTGTGGCGCAGAAGAGTAAGCCATGGTGTTTGAAAAAAATCTTTTGTTTTTCATTTTCCCCCAAATGTTCACAGGCCTAAACTGCAAGGAGAACCTGCTCTCTGTGCGGTGATTTGCAGGCGTTTATTACGTAGTAGAGCAATGCCTGGAGGCCTCTACCTAGAACATTGGGAAGAACCAGGGTGATGCTCACGACGGCACTGGCCTGGGCATGCGTGTGCTCGCCAGGCTGCACACCTAAGATCTGGGCACGTTGGGTGGGTCGTACCTCCATAAAACACATTTTAGCAAAGAGTGGCTGCGTGAAAGGATGAATCCTGGCTGCGTCAGTCAGTACCAACTATGGTGCTTTTTCTCCTACCAACAAAAAGCAAAATTCTACCATTGGGGGCACACAGTGGGGCCATGGTAAGGCCTCCCCCAAACCTGTAAGGACTGGAATAATCTCTCAGCTGGATTCCATCTGGACTGGTAGCAGAATGTGCCCGTCTCTGACCTGCAGACTTGCTTATGTCACAGGACAGCCAATGCGTCATAACTGAAGATCTCATTTCCAAGTGAAATATGAAAAAAGCAAATGACAGAAATACCCAATGATACACAAATTACATGATATGTTAGAAAAAATCAGTTTCTCATGTTTTTATTCATTTGTATCGCATCCACTTCGTTGATCTTTCTTAATCCTTTTCTAATCTATCCTAGTCCCTCTCCTATGCTAGTAAAAGGACTGTGAGTGGACCTGTGCGCACACACACATGGTGGGAAACATACACGTACGTTCACACATGAACACATCTACATGGATATACTCATTAAAAGGTGGAGAAAAATAACCCCAATGTTTGCAGGAGTCACTTCTGAATGATTTTTACCTCTCACATATTTTCAAATTTTTCTAAAGGAACACACATTATTCATATTTTAAAAAATTGGTCAGAAAATAATCATGTGTGAATCCTGGGCAGACCCATGTGCACACGAGTGCAGGGCCGGCTCCCAGCCTCAAGGATCTAGCTCACGCTGCCGGGAGCTAGACTTTCAGGCACCTCTAGTGGCCACTGGCAAGTTAGCACTCTATAAAGACAGCGCTTGATATTCTTGGCTAGTAACGAGGTAATGATTATCCCTTCCCTATATGAAAAGGCAACTCAGGGGCACCTGGGTGGCTCAGTGGTTGAGCATCTGCCTTCAGCTTGGGTCGTGAGCCTGGGGTCTTGGGATCGAGTCCTGCATCAGGCTCCTCGCAGGGAGCCTGCTTCTCCCTCTGCCTGTGTCTCTGCCTCCCTCTCTGTGTCTCTCATGAATAAGTGAATAAAATCTTTATTTAAAAAAAAAAAAAGGCAACTCAAACATCTCGGAAACAGGGAAACGTTTTTCCTCATCAGCTCGCTGTTTTGATACCTGTCAAGATAAGCTATGAAACATATGGGAAAAAGGTCAAAATTAGCAATACCTCTGTCTGAATTCCTGGAAAACTATCCGGTTGGGGAACCCCTGGCGACAGATCCTGATTCCTTCCAGAACGCCGTTACAGCGAAGCTGATCAAGCACTAGGTGCGGATCCAGTTTTCCAGCCTAATCAAGCAAATGACAGTTTTATGCTTTCATCTTTGTTACCTGACCCGGGTCCATTTCCAATACCAGCATTATGTTCCATGTGACACGTACTCGCTTCTCGTGATTTGGAATGATGCAGCGGACGAAGTTAGGGTTGGTGTTCCGGAGAGTTGCCATCAGTTTGGTGAGGGATTCTTTGTAGAGCTGCCCGACAGTCCGAAACATGCCCTTCTTGGTTTTATACGCAGAGCCAAAGGCTGTCTCCGTCATGCCCGTGACCTGATCCAGACCCACGATACGGTCCACTGGTGAAAAGAAAAAAGAAAAGGAAAATAAGCCAACTGGAATTGTTCTGCAGGGAAAGGAAAGACACAGTGATAGTGCAGCAGCACAAGCTTTGTGGGACAGATGATAGGATATGCCGTGTGTCGGTAGGCAGTCAGCATATTCAGACACCGCACAAGCCGTGGAACCAACAGCCACACACTCCCATGGCAGGATAGTCAGTGCCCGGACAGCTCCACACCACATAGCAGGTGCCTTCCGCTGCGCTACTTTGGGAATGCACTGCATTTGGTAACATCTTGCCTGTTACGCGCACCATCCAGTGGTAAATGCGGGATCACCGCAGGCATTATTGATACACAAAAGGGACCCTGTGACCAGTCTCGAAAGAGGAAGCAGCTTGTGAAAAGACATGACCCCACGAAGCAAATCCCTTAAGGATATGCTCGGGGCGGAGGGATCAGAGTCTTCTCATCTCCGTCATCAGATTGTCAGTTAAAATCATTAAGTTTCAGAAACACACAGAGGAAGACCGGGTGAGGGGTGAGCAAGTGCCAGCTCTGTCCTCTAGGCAGGAGTAATGCTAAGGGATGAGCACGTGGAGTGGGAGGAAGCCCCCCAAGAGTCAGGGTCTCAGCTCCGTGTGGTGGTGGTGGAACCACTCAGAGGCCTCGCTCTGGTGGCAGCAGTAGACACGACCAGTGACCAGGCGGACCTAATCCTTCCGAGCACAGGGACTCCGAGCGCAGCTGCCAGCGGAGCATCCTGCATGTGACGTGCTCTCATTCACAACAGCCGTGAGATAAATGAAACTCGGTACTGGGATGTTTTAAAAGCACTCAAAATGTCCACTGAACTATCCCCACTGATGTCCGGTGGGCCCTAGCGGCCACCTCCATCTCTGTGGTCTGCCTTTCATCAGGCAGTGGTGGGGACCTGGCACTGGGTGAAGCACAGAGAGGCTCCGATGGGACAGGACATCAGGACCCCAGTGGCGAGGTCACGGTTCCCAGCATGCACGCCGTCAGTGTGGGCCAGGTGTAAGCTGGGGAAGGAGGGGACTCATCTGTCTCCAGGCCCGGGCATGCACCCTGTCCTATGACATCTGCAAAGCAGCACCACTGGACTCGAAGGTTGGGGTGGAGGCTATCCTGGCTCGTGTCCTGCCCCAGTCCGCCCACTGCCCACCTCAGAGACCGCCGTCTGCCATCCTTTTCTGTGCCTCCGACAACCCCCCTCGTGTGTTCTAGCAGAAAACAGTGCCCAGCCCAGCGCCCAGCCCTGCATGCACCACCAGACTGGGGATGGCCCTTGACCCTGAGTCCACCCACTTCCTGGTCTCCTTAAGGGCGGTTCACAAACTTGGCGCCCCACATGCCTCCCGCTTGCTTCCCAGTCCATGGCTACTGACTGGCTTCCAGGCCGCCCTCCTGCCCCTGCCCAAGGCCGCACAGGCTGCCCAGCGTTGACCTGACCTCCATGCACCTGCGTGTTGCCGTCCTGACAGCACCCTAAGAACTCCCTCTACCCCTGGGGCTTCCATGTAAACGCCACCTGCCCCGGACCCCCACCTACTGCTACGGTGACTCTTCTTGTCCTTTTCCTGAGCATTATGGTGCTCACTGGGGGTCCAAACTCCGCTCACCGCTGAAACCCTCAAGACAACCTACGAGTAGGGGCATTTGCTACCTCACCTGCTTTTCTCATCCTGGGTGCTCTCGTCATCTGACTCCAGCATGAGCCACCAAACACTGGAGTCTCCTATCTCCCTGCAGTCACAAAGGTGTCTCTGCCTCCTACAAATTCTTGTTAAGTGCCCAGCACAACGTCTGGGGTCTGGCCTGTCATAGGCCTGATGCGCATGCTAGTGAATAAATGAAGCAAACGCGGAGTATGTTGACGATGACCGATAATGGGAAGAGCATGGAAAGAAAACAAGATGCCATGAAAGAGATGCGTGGTTGGGGGATCTCTCTGGAGAAAGTCTGTTTATCACCCACAGGGTGAGAAGGAGCCAGCAGGGAGCAGACCACTCCAGGCGGCAGCTCAAAGGACCAGGGGTAGAAAGGACAGCAGTCCGTGGAAGGAAGCAGGACAGCAGGGACACACAGGGTGCCCATGCCGGCTGCCGCACAAGGGATGGGTGGGGAGGAGTCTCTGGGGAGGTGATGGCTGTGCCAGGCTGGGCTCTGAGCAAGAGGAGGGCAGGCGAACTGGTGATTGCAGAGGAGGGAGAGGGAGAAGGAAGATCCAAGACATCTTTCGGTAGAAGGACGGACTTGTGCTAATGATCAAGCTGATGTGGAAAATACGGCAGACAGATGTGTCAAGAGTAAGTCCCGGGACTTTGGCCAGAGCAGAGGAGTGGCTGGTGGTGCCACTGCCAGACCGGGGAGATGGGCTGCAAATCCTGGAAGTCTGGGGTGGTGGGCAGCTGCCAGGAGGAGAAGGCTCTAGGAAGGTGGATGTGGGAGCTGTCAGCTGTGGGTAGTCGTCATGGGGCCCGATGGGCCACCTTAGGGTGACTAGCAAGGGATGGGGGGCCTGGGACCAAGTTGGGGAGAGTGGAAGAGCCAGCCGGGAGGATGAGGAGGAGCCAGGAGGTCAAAACCCTGGGGTGGAGAGCATGTTCTCTGCCTCCCACGCAAAAGGGACCCACAGGTACAGAGGCCGGAGACCAGGAGCCCCCTCCACTGCCCTTGGATCGGCCGCTAACCAAAACCGGTCCAAGCCAAACCTCAAAAGGTCTTCCACCTGTTGCTCTGCTCCACAGCTCTTGTCTGGGCTCTCACTCCTTCCCTGGACTCCTCCCCTGCAGTAATCTCCCACCTGCTCTTCCCTCGGGCCCCACTCTGCCCCCGGGTCCTCTCCCGGAGCCACCTGTGGTGCTCCATGTAGCACCTATTCTCTCCACGTAGGCCTCTGGTCCCAGGGTCGTGATTAGCAGGGATTTATGAAAGACCCAACTGAACTGGTTCCTAATCCCTATACTTCAAATGCTTCTGTTTCTCCAGCAGCTTGTAGGGTACAGTCCACATCACTGAGCCCCATAGTACAGCCGGCGATCCAGAACCTAGCGCTGAGCCAGAAACGCCTGCCCCTCACCAGCTGTGGCATCTGGAGTCAACTCACCTGGCTGCTCCCCGTCTCAGCCACTTCTTCTGCAGATGGAGCTATAGTGACTGACCTCAGTGTGAGGGCCTGGGGAACATTCCAGGGCTCAATGGAGGGACCTCCGGCCACCCTCCCTGCTACCTGAAGCTCCAACTATAAACCAGGTGCATTTTCGCAAAGACATAAGGCACTGTGCGAAGCGCGGAACATGTTCTCGATACTCATTCCAACAAATTACGACAATTCTACTCTAGCCTATGGTAAAACGCTACCAACAGTTAAGCACAGGTTTGAAAACAAATATAATTGTAAGTGCTTGAATTCCCAGAAACAATCTTAACATCAAGTAGCATATCTCCGTGTAGCCCCGACATGTAGTAATAATACGTTTGTTCTGGTTTTACTGCTGGGTGATGGAACTATCTGTTAGTGGTTCTGGCGTATTTGGAAACCTGAGAATTCATGTAAGTCTACAGGTTGCCTGGGAGCCTGTGATTCTGTGTCTTCCTGCTCCCAGGCCCTGGTGCTCACCTGCATTTCAGTTTTTCTCCTTTCCATTCCTCACCTGTCCATTCCCACCCCCGACGTGGCCCTGGCGCATGAGAGGAAAGGGGACTTGCATCAACCAACCCCCAAGGACACGGACAGTTACTGATTTTGTTTCTCAGAATTAGAGCAGCAGCAAAACATTGAAGCCAAAGGCAGGCTCTTAGCCCCTCACGTGTGACACTCATGATAGCCCTGGGAGCAAAGTGTCACTGTCCCCACGTGACCTCAGGGACACAAGTTACAAAACCAGAAACCTATTTCTCTCCCAGCTCCTGTTAAGACTCAAGAGTAAAGAAAAACCAGGACAAGGATATTTTGTGCGGCAAAGAAACCTCCATCCACAATCTAACGCCACACACAACTGTGTCAGATCCGACCCTCAGAGTCTAAACTGGCACAACAGAGATCGTGACCGAAGGATGCAACTTATAAGGAGATTAAAATGATTGCCATCTCATCAGTCATGCTCCTCAATTCTAAGTGGAACCTCTTTAATGACTTCCTGGGCCAAGAAAGAAAGACTGGTTCAGCATTTTTTGAAGCCAGCACATCATCTCGGTTGGAAGCATGGCTAAGGGAGAAGCTTCCTCCCAGAACTGTGACAAGAAGGAAGGGAAGAATTCAGTGGATATCAGAGATGGAGGGAGACCCCGTGAGCCTGTGACAGACAGGAAGCCCTCCCACAGCACTGGCTAGCCTCTCCCGGGTGAGTCCAAGTGAACTGGGATCCCAAGTTCAAGGGCTGCTTCTATGGAAGACTGGAAAGGACTAGGGTTGGGGTGGAGGTACTCTAGCAACAGTTAGAACTTGCTCTGTGTTCTGCTCAAGCTTTCTCAGGTGGAGCCCAGCCTTCCAGAGCTGTTGGAGGCCTCCTGGCACTCGCAGCAGTTCAGAAAGACACAGCAGGAGTGGAACTGGGGTCACGGCCAAGGACGCACAGCCGCCCTGTGGAACAGACACACTGCCTCGAATTCTGAGGTTACAAACCCTCTTCACAGGCTCATTGCTGGGTTAACTCAGAAGGTCTGGACTTTCAAATCAGATTTGGAAGAAACAGCCCCTCGGTTTACAGCAGAAACTCTCTGACCTCCCTATTCTGCCTGTGGGGATGCTGCTCCTTCCTCTTGTCCACTTGGCTGCTGATGCTTCTGGAAACCTGTCTTTACTCCAGCCTCTCACCTTTCTCAGGGCCTCCATGTGCACCATGCTACTTCCCTGACCCTACAGGGGTGCCCAGAAGCCCATGGTCTGCCGTGCTTCATGTTCTCACAATCAGAAGGACACACACTGCGTTACCAGCACATCAGAGATGACTAGACCACAACTTGGATGTCCAGAAACTCCTTCACCCTTTGTCTTCCAAGAACTCATTGACTAAAGCCCTACATTTCCATTTAATGCCGACTACCTCTCCCTGGGGCTGGAATCCATAAACACTTGTTGGGGAGGAAGGCATTTTGTGGTAGAAAGACTACACGCAACCTCAAGGACCAGATTTTCGCCATGGTGGATGGAAGGCTCCTCCCAAGGAGGAGGAGAGATGGAGGCCTGACGCTTGGTTCAGCCACATAACTGGACCAAAGGCCTCCAAGATATCAGAAGCTCAAGAGTCACAGAGGGTTAATTTAAAGAGAGCACTCTGGGAGCACCTAGGTGGCTCAGTGGCTGAATGTCTGCCTTTGGCTCAGGGCGTGATCCTGGGGTCCTGGGATCCAGTCCCACATCGGGCTCCCTGCAGGAAGCCTGCTTCTCCCTCTGCCTGTGTTTCTGCCTCGCTGTGTCTCTTATGAATAAATAAATAAACTCTTAAAAAAAAATAAAGAGGGCACTGTATTTTGGGACAAAGTCCAGAAGATCAAGCACTAACCTAACAAGAGCACACATCTCTGGCAGCCTGTTAGCTTAAAACTACCTCCTACTTCTCTGTCCCTCCCCAACGTCCTCAACTCAGGCAGGATGCCCCAAGGCCAAGGAGGGCTGCATCAGAAGTTCTGGGTCTGGATTCTTCGGTGGAATGTGCATTCCAAAGCCTGGAACCACCTATGGCATGAGCCACCCCGCACCCCAGCCCTCAGCACTCCTGACGCACGTCTCCCCCAGGACGGAAACTAGAGCTCATGGTGGTGACTTGGATTAAGATGGGCACGCTCCTTTAAACTTATGGGTAACAAACTTTTGAGATGGATTTAGGTCTCAGCATTATTGTGTTCCAAAAAAATCGTAAAGGAAATTTTGTAAGATGAATCTGACTTTGAGCATCACTTCCTGACAGTTTTGGTACATGATTACAAGGCTGGCTAGTACATTCTTTTTTAGGTGGAGCTTTTGGTGGGGGGGTGGGGCTCTAGCTGTGCATAGGCGGTATTTAAACACAGGGCTAAGGCTTCAGACCACAAGGCTCATTCGTGTGAGCTCAATTTCGGGTTCAGGACACAGATTTGACCACAGCTGCACTGCCTTAGTCTCAACTTGCATCATCGAGCCTTGTGGATAGTTTCTTCATCTCAAATTCCAAAGAAAAGCCAAGTAGCTAAATATGCACATAAAGTTCCAAATATAAGGTATAATGATGAGACCAACATGTGACAGAAATGTGGAATTCTCTATTCTCCAAAATGTTCATGACTTTAAAAAAAAGAAATCCATCCCTCTCTCTGGAGTTCCTTGGCGTGGGAAATGCCAAATGAGGTGACCCAGAGACAAAGGAGACATTAATTATTAGCACATCCATTCCCAGCATTCCCTCCGAGGACTGTGTATCAAAACGGCACTGTTGGAAAAGGTAATGACGTACCTTTTAATATGCAGTGCTGTAGGCGCTATGCATAAAATAAGAAGCAATGTGTATGCGGTAGCAATCGAATTGTTTATGCACTCAAACAGTTGCCTTGAAGTATAAGAAAAGTGAGCATGAAATGAAAGGTTCATGCAGGTCTATGAGCAAAACAAAAACAGAAACCCAGGAACCAACCCCACCCCCAGCTACCCTGCCCTCCCGGCCACCCTGCCAGCCCCCCCCCCCCCCGCGAGCTCTTCCTGTGGGCTTAGAACCCTTCTGTGTGGAAGACCTACAGGCTTTATACATTCACCTGGTGGCTCATGAAGACCAGAAACACTGTCATAGAAAGAAGCTCTCTGAATATTCTGAATCTCTAAAGCAGAGAAACAGCAAAAACAGGAGGACAGAAGAGCAAATACACAAACACTTCAGTTAGTGTGAGAGACATTTGAGATTACAAGTCAACTTTGAAATTGGGCTATGACAGTAGCTAGAGTCCGGGGCAGAGCCCATGCAACATTACTGCCCAGAGAATTTGCACATTTGGACAAAGTTCTTTACAAAATACACTTAAACTGAATCAAAAGAGCACATCCCCCCCTGCAAGTATGAGCATCATATCATTATCAATGTTACGTGATTAGCCCCCTGAAAACGCAGGGGGAGATTTAAGAGTAATGAGGTCCTATTTGTCTTTCATAAAATTATCTTGCAACCAGAACATCAGGACGAGACTGCATAAGTTTGAGCACTCTGGTAAGTGGGTACAGTAATGGCTTGTACTGTTAAAAATTCACACTGCTGTCTACTTTGACTTCCAATACAGATATTGGAAATACAATTTACTTCAAATAGGAATTAGTAACAGATAAATAGGTAACTACTATTAAGGGAACAAAATTCAAGTTCTGTTGCAGCAAAACGTTAAAACAACTTTAAGTCATAAGGTGACACTTGTTGATCATACTATTACCCGTGAATATACGCGAGGAGGCACATTTACACGAAAATGCAATTGTTAAGCTTTTTTTTTTTTTCTGTATATAAAGCCCCAAGAAGTGGCAAGGGGTCCTGTGCAGTTGGTAGAGAAATCCCAAAACATCTTTTAGCAAAAAGCAGGGCATTATGAATCCTAGCGCAGGGCTGCCACCAAAAATCTCATTGCTTCTGGTTTGAAGCCTTGAGAGAACTCCGTAAAACCCTAAAAGTCCATTTAACACAAATGTTTTATACCCTGGGGACTGTGACTTCAAAGGCAGGTTATATTCATACATCCTACTTTCCAGGTTATATTCATTCCTACTTTCATGGTCAATTTGTCATTTTCTGCTTTTGTGTTTATGTGGCCATAAAAAGAGAAAATTAAGGACATGTTTTTCTAGGGTTATTTTCTTTTCCCATTGAGCTCCCCTTATGCCAAGAGATCACTACACCCAGGGTGACTTTTCCAGCCTAGAACCCTCACCAAACACTGCACCTGCCACTGACTCTCTGAATGAAACACGCAGTCCTCAAAACCGTCCGCCTGCCCTAGGCCCTGGAGATCGGCCCCCTGCTCTGCGGCATTGAGCAACCTCTGCAATCCTGGCACTCGGTTAAGTAATGACCAGCTAAGCTGATGGGAGGCAGGACTTCCGCTCACAATAGCCATTGCAGGGCAGCAGCCATGAGGGGGATTCCGGGGTGGATGCCAGCACGGCCACATGAGGCTGGGGGCACACATGACTCCTCTCAGCCTATTGTGACAGCAGTGGCCACACTCACTCCCAAGCGGCTAACTTCACAAAGTCCAGGCCCACAACAGGGCCGTACAAACACTACCATCTCGGGGTCCTGAGCCGAGGATGAGGTATGGATGGACGGGGCTTGCACCAGGCCCAGGGGAGCCTGCAAGGCTGCTCAGTAGACCTTAGCTTCTCCACGGGCACAGACAGCACTGGAAAGTAGATTCGACCCTCCGGCCATGGTCCTTCCTGAGAGACACATCACCTGGGCTCTGAGGTGGGCACTGACCCTGCTGCCCATGCCTGCCACCGGCTCCTCCCAAGGCGCAGGGGTAGAGGAGGAGGGGAGAAAGAAGCCCGCGAAGGGAGCTGGGAGCCAAGATAGAGGCTCCCCGTCCTAACTGCGGCCTCTGTGTGTGTCCCCAGTGTCCTGCTGGACTGTAGGCTCTGTGGACAGGGGCAGGGCCCTCATCGACCCCACATTACAACCATGGTGAGCACAGGGCAAGGTGGCCTCATCCAGATGGGCCAGGAGTTTCCCACCATTATGGTTTTTGGTTAAGAAATTTAAAAATGTGGGATGCTGGGGTGGCTCAGTGGTTGAGCATCTGACTTCAGCTTAGGGCGTGACCCTGGGATCCTGGGATCGAGTCCCATATTGGGGCCCCCCCCGCAGGGAGCCTGCTTCTCCCTCTGCCTGTGTCTCTGTCTCTCTGTGTCTCTCATGAGTAAGTAACATCTTTAAAATATATACTAAAAAAAATTTAAAAAAAATATACTAAAAGAAAAAAAGAAAACTAAAAAGGTGTCAAAAGCAGTTCACAGTATCAGAACCGGTGTGTTAGCTGAGGATTGGTTGGTTCCTCCTGTAACATGGTCATTATTTCTCCAATACTGGATCCTCCTTACATTCAGAATTAAGATAAAGGCAGGTTTTGAGGCTCTGGGAGTAAAAAATGCCGGCCTCCTCTGTCCCCAGCTCCATGGGCATTTCTTCCACAGCCACTGCCTCCTCAGCCACCTCGCACTCAGCTCCCCAGTCAGACCCATGCTCCTCCTTCCGCTCCTCCTTCCACTCTTCCCGGGGTGCTGCCCTGGTGCACACCTGCTAGAGCGAAGCCCACCTGAGAGCAGCAGGCAGGGCTCCCTGTGGCCTGGTGGCCACCCTCACCCCCAGGTTTCCTGCTGGCACCCTCCTGCCTGGCCCCCCCGCAGGATGCCCCCTGAGCTGGGCTTCTCGCTTCCATGCTGCAGTCACTCATCCAGCGTGATCCTTCTTGATCGTGCGAGCCCACTCACCCCCAGGCCACGCGTGCTCAAAAGGCAGTGCTGGGAAACCACCTGGTGCCCAGGATGTGCCCAGTAAGCGTCAGCCTTGATCACTCAGCAAAGCGTGATCCTTCGAGGACAAGGAACTCTGTGCCTCCAGCTCCACAACAGGATGCCTTGGCACCCAGGCCAGAGGGTCACCCTTCCTCTACTGTACACTGCCAAAAGCTCATTCCTGGCACTCATGAAGCCTTTGTCACAGCAGCCACTGGTGCCCGACTACCTGTGGGCATCTCTGTCTCCCCTTCCTATGCTCAGAGACCTCACGAGGGTGCAGGCAGGAGGGGAGGGCCCGGGGCCTTGCAGAGTCACAGCCGAGCGAACGGGCGCCACTGCCCCCTCGTCTCCCCGGGACACCAGACCCCTTGCACCCAGAGCGCTGGGACAGCCACACTCAGACTGGGTTTGTCTGCTCTGGTTCCAGTGTCTCGCGTCCCTGGGCTACCACTCCCTGCACCAGATACCACTCCCTGCACTAGACTCCTGCCACTTCCCTCGGCTGCCCAGGAACACTAGGCATTCAGCTGGATGCTCTCACCTGAAACACAGACTCCCTAGCCTGCCCCCCAGTCCTAAGCATGCAAAGGCCCCGGCGCGCCCCCTCCCGCAGGCCTGTGTCCCTCCCGTCCGGCCTGGCTCTCTCCCGCCTCGGCGCTCACTGTGCTCTGCTCCTCAGCCTCAAGAGTCCTAACCCTTCTGCTCCCTGGGTTTCTTTCTACCTCTGTGAAGAAGGCCCGATCACCAGGTCTGTGGATGTGACAGAAAGAGCAGAAGTGAGCCAGGTCCCTGAGGCAGCCTGGCTGTGGTCGAGGCAGGGGTGGATCCGGGGGACGTGCTGCGGGGTGCAGCTAGGACGGACACCACAGTGAGCGCACAGCTCTGGAAGGCACGGCCTCCCACTGTGCACACAGCCTCACAGGTGCTTGGCTTCTGTGGGGCCAGCCTGACCTCCTAGGCTGTGACGAATCAGCCCAAATCTATACCTGAGGCTCATGTAAGTGAGAGAACTACGGACACAGACGGGATGGGGTGGGGGAATATGAACTGATCTCTATGCAGGGTTCTTGAATTTATTCACCAGCCACTTTGTGAGCCAATGGAGGGCTGCCACTGGAGCAGGATGCTCTCCGCTGACCTGCGTGAGACACTGACAGCACATGCGGGGCTCCTCTGGCCTCATGTCCCTCTACCCCTGGATCACAGGCAAACCGGGCCCTAGAATGTTCCACGGTTCCCACAGCATCTGATCAAGAAGGCAGATGTCCCCTTACCCATGTGTTCTAAGAGTGGGTAACTTTGCTATAGCGGCAGCCCTGCTCTAGGGAGAGAGAGTTTTAAAGTAAAATCTACGTGCACATACCTACGCAGGAGAACCACCAGATAGCATCTTAACTGGGAAAGCTTCCGGCCAAGCCGAATTACAAACATAAGCGCGTTCTTACCATCCTTCCAAAGCTCTGCCACGAATCTGTCGGACGACTGGTGCAGGAGGGTGGCCACATTGTCGTTCAGGGGGTCCATGTTCTTCATCAGCCACTCATCGGCCTTGTAGTCCACCTGGCCGCAGGCCACGCGGGGCAGATGCAGGGACACACAGACACAAGGAACATGTTCAGCCTCAACCAAGAACATTCACAGAACCACCGGACGAGTGGCCCGTGTTGAGGGCCATGCATTCATAACGTGCACGACATTTAGGGTTAGCGACCGTTTATCAGGACATCTGTCATCAGCAACATCGGACGCACCAACGTTTCCAGCCACAGGTAACAGTTACCTGGCCCTTACCTTGCCCGCATAATGGATGATGCAGAAGTCAGCTCTGTCTTTCAGTTGCCGGGGTTTCTGGAACTTGGAGTGAGAGCCTTGCTCTTGAACTAGTTTTTCAACAAAGGTTTTGTCCGTGGCCTTCGGGAACCAGCACTCTTCATCCAAAAGGGCCAGCACACCGGGGGGGTTAGCCTGATAACGAGAGGCAGCGAGAGTGGACAAGTGTGGCGCCACCAGGATACTCTTGGCCATTGCGCTTGGCAGCTTAACTTCTAAAATGATTAAGAGTTTTAGGAAGATCTAGGAAACTGAGCCGCCAGGACAGCAGGTCACAGAGATACCAGATCGATGACTCAGGCAGAGGACTGAGCTGCTGAGGAAGGGGGGAGTCATTTACTCTGGAAAACTTACAGATCTCCAAATTTTAAGTCAACGAGTTCCCCCAAAAGCAGCAAATAAAAGATTCCAGTAAGGAGCCAGGAGTGGAGAGACAGAGCAAAATATTGACATCTGACAACTGGCCAGATTAATTACCCTAAAACCTCCACCAGAACAAAGCGCGGCTGCCAGAAGGAGGCAGCAGGTGCAAGATAAAGGGAAATTTTTAAAAATTAAAATCAAAACAAAAGCACACCTCACCTAGATGGAACGCTTCCAGCATCTTAACTCTTAACTGATTTAATTTCCTGTTTAAGGGATGATGAAATAAAATGTGTCACTTCATGCTTGGTGCAAGAGTGAAACCAGTGTTTCATAGGGGATATAAAAGGTGGGGTGGTAATAGTTTATCAATTATTTTATGTTTTTATTTCAACCAACACTTGGGAGGCTTTTTTATCTCACTCAACTGGTTCACTGAAGAGAGGCCCAGAAAGCATGACAGAGAGTGGATCTGTGTAGCCGGGGGCAGGAGAGGGCCCGACGTCTCTGCCTGGGACGATGAACATGTGCCATTGGGCAGTAGGGTGACGCATATGGAAAACACTGAGCTGCTCCTGTGAAGAGTGGATTTTAGGGCACGTGACTTATGGCTCAATAAAGAAAAAGCATAGAGTTTGTGCCCGGACGTCCCCCTTGGAGGCAAGTAGTGCGTGAAAGCAGCATGAATGCTTTGGTTGGGAAGGCCTAGGTCAATGCTTCTGGGTCATCCCTCACCATCACCCCCTCAACACGGGGGTGAGTGATACGAGGCTGAGTGAGGCGATTCCGGGGCATGCCTACAAAATCAGCTGTTTGCTTCAACTCCTGTGGCCTTTGTGGCCATTGGGAATGAGCCGGCTTCAAAGCAGAGGATAACGCACAGGGGAGTCAACATGACCGTGTGGTCAGAGGAAGGCAGTGACTGACTTCACAGAGGCCAGCAGGGAGGAGCCGGGGTCCTGCAATGAGCCCTGGATGGCTAACTGGTCCTGAAAGAACTGCCAGGACTCAGAGCAGCTCAAAGAGCAATAATCCAAGGCAGGCAGGATTCAGGTGATCTCAGAGAGGTAGGTAAGTCAATGTGCCTCATTCACCAGACTCTGAAGATCCGTAAAGGGATGCCTGGGGGCTCAGCAGTTGAGTGTCTGCCTTTGGCTCAGGTCGTGATCCTGAGGTCCTGGGATCGAGTCCCGCATTGGGCTCCCCGCAGGGAGCCTGCTTCTCCCTCTGCCTGTATCTCTGCCTCTCTCTGTCTCTCATGAATAAATTAAATCTTAAGAAAAAAAAAATCTGTATTAACATTAATAAGGACACATTCATCTTTCTAACATCATTTTTACGTTTTAATCCCTCTCAATGAAAATATTCCTAAATTCTGAAATAGGATCCCAAATGTAATTTAATCTTTCCTAAACGGCTCAGTGACAGCACGATTATGAATGTCCACGGTTAGGTCTTTTTATTTTTGCTACTCCATCCTTCAATGTCAAGTCCTTTGTTACCGCTTCTCCTTTAATTGGGGATTTCTACAGAGCTGGAAATCCGGGAGACTTTCCATCTGAGGCCAGAGGCAGCATAAGGTGTTCTGTAAGCGGCTTGCTGAGCTTCCTGACTGCCAGGGAAAACAGCCAAGTCATTATTTGTTTGAGATCATGAGTGAATGAGTTCTACGTGGTCCTGTATTTCTTTTTTTAAAAGATTTTATTCACTTAAGAGAGAGAGAGAGAGAGAGAGAGGGAGAAGCAGGCTCCTCACTAAGCAGGAAGCCCAATGTGGGGCTTGATTCTAGGACCCTAGGGTCATGACCTGAGCCAAAGGCAGACGCTTAATCAACTGAGCCACACAGGCGTCTCAGTCCTGTGTATTTCTGTGTTAACACTAAGCCAAAAGGGAAAGAATGCCTGATGCTTGCTAAACCTGCTGTAAAAAATAGATCTGCTCTGGGAGCCTGGGGGGCTTCAGTCGGTAAAGCATCTGCCTTTGGCTCAGGTCATGATCTCGGGGTCCTGGGACCGAGGCCCATGTTGGGCTCCCTGCTTCGAGGGGGGCCTGCTTCTCCCTCTCCCTTTGCCCTTCCCCCTGGTTGTGTGCTCTCTCTCAAATAAATAGTATTAAAAGAAAAAAATCTGCCCAAAAAAACCCCTGAAACTTCAAATTAGAAAAAAGAACCCTGCCAAAATAAGGCCTTTATGCTCCCCGGGGGTAAGCTTTAGTTATGTGAACAAGTCTGGATGCCCTGTCTTGCCCTAGGCCAATGGCAGCGGCCTCTGTGGCCCTGGCAGGTGTAGAGGGACGGGCTGGGCGGGGAGGGAGCAGGACGCACTGTGGACAGTGGTTTGCGAGCCACAGGCTCACACATAGGAGGGCTGAGGATGAGCCTCCCTGGCTGCTTGCTTACTTTTTAAATACGTATTTTATCAAAGTAGCACCTTCCTACAGCATTGATGTCAGAAAATTGTCTTAAGGCTACTTGCCTGGGGTGGGGGGTAGGGAGATTGCTGTCTGGGTCTGTGGGTAGAGGAAGCAACTCTTAACCTCACGCTTGTGAGTTCGAGCCCCATGCTGGGCGTGGAGCCCACTTTTTTTTTTTTTTTAAGAGGTTAATTAGCGTGGGTTAGTGCCAGAACTGCCTGGAAGCCCTGCCTGTGGCAGAGTGGAACGCGTCCTTACGGGTCTCTCAATGAGGTCGATGCAGGGCTGCAGGTCGAGGCCAAAGTCAATGAAGCTCCACTCGATGCCCTCGCGCTGGTACTCCTCCTGCTCCAGGATGAACATGGTGTGGTTGAAGAGCTGCTGCAGCTTCTCGTTGGTGTAGTTGATGCACAGTTGCTCGAACGAGTTGAGCTGCAGTCGGGGATTCCGAATGTGGGGAGAGAGGGAGGAAGAACACGAACCATGAGCCACCTACACGGACACTCTCAGCCAGGGGCCCACCATGTCACCAGTTCCATGTGACGAGGGTGACTGAGCCCAGGGGCCTCGGCCCGTCCCTGTGTCTTTCTCCCCCGCCCGTGGCCCGGCGACTTCACTAAAACGCTCAACTTGCTGCGCTAAGTACATGATCTACACAGAAGACAACTCCGATCCTACTGCTACAAGGTTCACGGAAAGAAGTGAAAGAAGCAGCAAGAAAGGCAGAGGGAAAAGGAAGAAAACCAAAGGCTCAGGAAGGCCACAGGCCGCGTGGCACATGTGTCCCTAAGCTGGGAGGAGGGAGATTGTGGACGTGCTCCTGTCCCATCTTCTCTTCAGCCGCGGACTCTGGGGCAGCTTCAGAGAAGTCCTGTTGGTTCACAGGGACACTGATGAGATTCTGGCCAGGCCCAACAAGACCCCTCAGGACGTGTGAGGCTCCAGGCTGCTTCTCAACGCCTTCCTGTCCCTTAGCAGCGGCCACGCTGTGCGGTGACCAAGGGTGACCACGCTCGTGGCCTGAGCCCTGAGTGGTGTCTGTACAGCACTATCGAATCAAACTGCAGACCTGGATCTGATACAGCCTTGTCTGCTTGTGACACTTCAGCAGAAACAGTGCTAGCGTGTGGCCCTCAGGAAGTGAACTCGAGCACTTTTCCCGTGTTATAGACATGGCTGTTTCCTTCTCTGCAAACTCTGCCCATTTCTCCACTAGGCTGCTGATGGGGTGGAGGGATGGGGGGTGGGGGGGTGAGGGGCTGAGGAGTGGAGAGATGGAGGGATGGAGGGGTGGAGGGCTAAGGGATGGAGGGATGGGGGATAGAGGAGTGGAGGGGGGATTGGGGGAGAGGTGAAGGGATGGAGGGATTGGGGGCTCTAACTTTTACAAGTGATCACTTTACACATTAGAGGCCCTCAACCCCTTGTCTGGCCTCCACGCTGTGCTCGAGCAGCACATGCCTGTAAATAACCTCTTTCCATAGAAAGAGGGCTATTCCCTTCAGGGAAGGTGCAAATCATCTCCAAGAACAGATTCACAGCCCGAAGAAGCCACTACGGCCTCCCCCCACCCAGGGCCGTGACATTGTTTCAGGAGGCCACGTTCGGAGGGCAGCGCTGTTGGCCGGGCTCTGCACCATGTCTCCGGGAAGCATGAGGACCGCCGGTGGTGCTTAGTCACATCTCGGTACATGGATGTTGTCCTGCCTTAGGATCAGGAGCCCTTACTGCTCCCTTCAGCCTGGGTGGCTGTGTGCAACGACATCTCATAACAAATTAGATTTCTGCTTTTCCATATTTAAGCTGCCAGCTATGGTTCCTACGATGGTCACGCAGAGTGTGCAATTACAAATGGACGAAGAGCAGTGATGCCACGTCTAGTGTCCCGTCATCTGCTTGTGCTCCCTGTGGTCAGCCGCTGACACCTGCTTCTCAGGACCCTTCCAGAGATGTCTGGGAACGTAGGTGTGTGTGTTATCAACTTTTCTTTAAAACTTAATGTGCCTTGAGGTCTTTCCATATGAGTAAATAAAGGCACCTCCTTCTTTATAACGGGTCCCCAGCATTCCGCTGTATGGAGATG
Source organism: Nyctereutes procyonoides (assembly GCF_905146905.1). Classification (NCBI taxonomy): domain Eukaryota; kingdom Metazoa; phylum Chordata; class Mammalia; order Carnivora; family Canidae; genus Nyctereutes; species Nyctereutes procyonoides. The sequence continues at coordinate 56,299,937 of NW_026575140.1, read as the reverse complement.
CTGTAACTGCTTTAGCCAATTTCCTCATGGTGGACATTTAGGCTTTTCCCGTTCTTTCCCCAGAACAAATAACGCTGGCTAAACAATTCTGCATCTTTAGCTTCTTATATTTTTCTCCTGTCTATATATTCATAGGTCAAAACCATACTTCTAGTTCTACAGCTTTATAACGTTTCACGTCATTTCATATCCTTTTCATTTTCCAGAATTTTACTATTATTTTTCATTAATTGTTTTCAAGTTGGTTTTAGAAGAAGGTGGCTTTGTCCTCTCTGGCCCCTTAAAATTCCCACCAATGGGCTTTGAACACGTATGTTCGACTTAGAGATAATGTGGGGAAGATTTACACCTTTACGATGCAGGATTTCCCATGGGAGAACAAGGCACATTTGCTCTGTTGTTTCTTGGTAGCACCCGGAGGTTGCCTTCAACTACATCGTGCCCATTTCTTCTTCACCTGATTCTTTGGAATCTTATATTTACATTGTAGTTAGAATCGGGGATCTTTTCTTCTGTTGTATCTGATTATGTAGAGGAAGGCGACAGATTTTTTTTTTTTTAAATGTGACACGTAGCCAGCCGCCTTCCACAATTTCTCAAGGTTTTTTTTTTTTTTTTTAAATGAATTGGTACATGTCAACGCAATCTTGCACAGTGGCACTCAGTGGATAAAAGTGCTTGGATTGGTAACAGTTCTGATCTTTTTGGGCAAAACTGAGTATTTTAAAGGAGTTCATTTTAAAGCAAGGCCATTCCTCTCACAGAAGCGGCCAATGTGGTACACCGATCCCGAGGCGAGTTTAATGTAGTATTTGTCCCCATACAGTCAATCCATCAAAGAGACACATTTTTAGGAGCCCAAAAGTGCATTGCCTTTCTTGCAAAACCACAGTGGATGTGTGTCTACACACTTGGAATGGATGCAGGGTGTGTGGACACATTGGTCAGAGAGACAGCGAAATAAACAGCAATCCACTGTCAGATGCTTCGGCTGGATCTTCAGGACACGGAGCACGAACTTTCACGATCTTTCTGAGGTCCTCCATCTGTCCACTACTCCCCTCACCCTCCATCAGCTGAGTCTCTGCCACGCTGGCTTTCTAGCAGTTTCTAGCATTTGACAAATGCTCTCCTGTCCAAGATCTCTGGGCTTACTCTCATTATGCTGGGAAACCCTACTGAGGCTGGGGGGGTCTCCTCCACGATGCTCACCCATTAGCGCTGCAGAGAAACCCCCTCCATGATTCTGCTTCTATAGCTGCCCCCCCAGGTCTTCCTCACAGCACCCCTAGAAAGGTGGGGACCACACCTGCTTCTCTGCCATTATGGCCCTTGCTTGGTGCTGCACCTGGCACACAGGGGACCTGCATTAATATTTACTGGAAGAATAAGAAATAGGAGGGGGAGGGGAGGAAAGAGAGCGAGAGTGACATGGTGATAGAGTGACATACCTCAAATATTTCGAATCCAGCGATATCCAGGATTCCAATAAAAGATGCGCCCTGACGCTTGGTCCTGTCCAGAGCTTTGTTGATACGGTGAACGAGCCAACGGAAGAGCCGCTCATAGGTAGCTTTTGCCAATGCTTCTACCGCAAAATCTGCCTAGAATTAGACAGTATCAACTATTTGTTCTGGAAACGATCTCAGCAAAGCCTTACAGGGTGTCATCTGGAGCTTAACTGTTCTATAGCACTCCCGAAACCTAAAAGAGCCCTTGCTACTTAATCGTGTCTTGATTTTATATGGCAACGGAGGGCATTAGTTCAATGGAGAACTGTACACTAGAGATAACTGTACACTAGAGATTTAGGGGAAAGGTGAAGATGCCCAGGAGAAATAAGCCTGTCCCTATGCCCTCAGGGCTCTGTGCGGCCTATCTAGTCTGAAAGGAGTCTGCCATGAGATGGGTGCGCCTGACTCCTACATCTTTGGTGCTGGGGCCACCCACACAGGGACCAGGGGACACTGCGCCCCACCAAGGAACGGGCATCTTACAGCTTTGTCCTCCTAGATGATCTATTGACCTGGGGAAAATCTAGGGTGACATTTCACATTTACTTTTTAAACAGTCACCTTTAAAATATTTCTGAGAAAATAAAATAAAATAAAATATTTCTGAGAAAGAGAACACTGTATAAGAATAAAATACACGGTATCAAGAAACACCTGCTACGGAGAGCTTTCATTAATGTCTGTTACTCGCCAAGCGGAGGGTCTTAGGACACCAGTTTGTCATTCAAACAAATGGGTAACGACAATGCTAAACTCACTTGTTCTTTGGTCTGGGCTTTCTGCACATAGTCTCGGCCGACCTTGATCCGGGGGGTGAGGATGGCCCGAGTGAACTCCATCACGTTCATCCCAAGAAGATGGCAGAGTTTCTGTGCAACTAGAGCGTGAAAAGTCTCCTAAATACTAGACTTCTACCTACGATCTGGTCACAACGTCCTCCCTAAGAAGCCTTATCAAGAAATAAACTGAGTAAGTCTTAAAGGAGGACAAGGTTTAGGCCTACATCCTTTCAAATGAGCAGTACCCATTCTTAGATCATAGGAGGCAGGCCACAGATACTAATTCTGGGTTGTTTAATGTAAGTCACGGAGTCTTAGAACCCACCGATGGTGCACAGGGGAGTTAAGTCCACATTTAACATTTCAAAGCTGGAAGGTTTCATATTAAAATCTGGAGTTCCTTGAAAAATAACATCTGGAAACACAGGCCTCTATTCCCGGCAAGGGAACAACTGGCCAGAATCTACACCTGCAGCCCCCATTCCGATGAGCCGCGTGTTCTCCGCAGCTCATGGTCTACTGGCCCCAGTTCCCAATGCACCCCCAGTGCTGGGGCAGGGTCTCCACTGCCAGTCTGGCTTGCCCCTCACTCAGGGAACTGGTCGACCCGCATGTGGGCTTGCAGGCCCCCACTCTGCTCCCGACAGCTTGCAGGAAAGCCTCAGGAACACTTTTACATTCACATCACAACATGCGCTTGTGACACCACCACCATTACAACACAACAACAAATGTCCAAACACAAACAAAATCCCTACTGGTCTGCTTACCTGTGTTCTCTGGCATGGATGCTTGATCAGTATTTCGCTCCTTTTTGAAAGAAATATTTCCGAACTGTAGCACTGATGACACTACTTTAAGCATTGCTTTATAAGGACATAAAAAGAAAAAAAGAAAAATTATTGCATCAGAATGTAGTAAAGACATCTCCTCATTTATTTTGTGCTCAAAAGCAGCTACATAGAACTTTTCAGTATCACAGGTCCCAGGAACTCATACAGGTGGTTCTTGTTATTTCCTTGGTCGTTTCCTGGCTTTTGTTCTCCACCCCCGTGAGTCCTATTTAAGTGGGCAGCAGAGACTCAGGGAAACCCCACGTACACAAAATCTCCTCGTGAGAGAAGCCCATGATGTGCATTGCTTCCATGGTCTCCTGAAAGTTGTCCTTGTCTTGCTGTCCCGGGATGGGAATATAGCCGTTGGAGAGGAATCTGTAGTTATTAAATCCTTCGAGGAGCAAATCCGCTAGAAGAAAACAGAAATAAGTTACAGTTTAATGCCCCTGCAGACCAAACACACCCACCTGGGCTGATCCTCACTACCACACACAGTTTCCTGCCATAACTGTTCTTTCTTTGCAGATTCATTTTATTTTTTAAAGATTTTATTTGAGAGAAAGAGCAGGAGAGAGAGAGAGCGAGCACAAGCAGGGCAAGGGGCAGAGGGAGAAGGAGAAGCAGACACCCTGCTGAGCAGGGAGCCCGATGCAGGACATGCAGGACTCCATCCCAGGACCCTGAGATCATGACCTGAGCTGAAGGCAGATGCTTCACCAACTGAGGCCCCCAGGCATCCTTCAGCGAAGCAGCTGATAGCGACATGGACCTGAAGACCCTCATGTCGAAGGTACAGACTTCCAGCCCAGCCAATGCTCTGAAACCCTTTCTCTTGAGCCAGTTTGTCCGGTAGTGAATTTGCCTTTGAGGGTGATGCAAACCCCTATTTATGACAGGCTATTCTAACGGCCGCCCCCATTGACCACTGATGCTTTAGGGGCCATGAGTTAGAATTTAAGAGAGCAGTGGGATGTTTCTCAGGAGGGATGAGCAGAGACAGGGCTCTCTCCCCTCACATGGGATGTTACCATGTGCTCTCCTGCAGAGAATTTCTGCGAGCACGCCTCTCTTAATTCTTACACCTGCTCTGGGTACTGACTGCTTTCTTTTCCTACCTCCTTCTTTTAACACTTTGATCCATTTTTTTTTTTTAATTCACATTACTAGCACAGAGTTACTGCCAGTCTGAAAGCCTGCGGGTGTCCTCCTCTCCAGCATTACACACGGTCATCGGCTTGAATGCTTAGTTTCTAACAGCAGTGACTCTTACTTTTTCTTGCACATCTTGGTCTCATTTCTGGGTTCAATGCCTGCACAGGTGTCTGTGGTTATTAGCAAGGGCCTGGACCCTAGATGACAAAAGCAGTACGACGCCTGTGTCTGTTGGTATCTCTGGAGAACATATGTAATGTCGCAGAGAAGGAATCAGGAAGTTGTCCCCTCACCCTCACCCTCAAATATCTCTGATCCAGCAAATTTCTGCTTGGGAACCTTGCCCCACCCAGTCCCTAAGCTTCCAGTCCTTAGGATTTGTGACAAAATAAAAGTCCATGATAAGCTCCTTCTTGTACTAGTGGAAGCATAGCATATATTTTCCGTTATAAGCCTGGGAACAAAAATATTTAACTCAATTTTATAATTTTTTTTCGGACTTTTTATCCTTGTAAGTGTTGAAACAGAACTTGTATAAAACTCCATCATTTGTCCTCTAATTTAAAACTTATTTCTTTACTTATTATTTATTCGAGAGAGAGCACAAGCAAGGGGAGCGACAGGCAGAGGGAGGGGGAGAAGCAGACTCCTCATTGAACAGGGGGCCCAATGCAGGGCTTGACCCCAGGATCCCGGAATCATGACCTGAGCTGAAGGCAGACATTTAACCAACTGAGCCACCCAGGCACCCCTGAAACTTTTTTAAAGAAAAGAAATATACATACTGAAAATAATGTAACACGAGCCATGTAACTGCCATTTAAAATAAAGTATTTATCCCATGGAATGGAGGTTAAATTTCATTTCCATTTGGTATGTATACAAATGACAGTCAACCCTGGAACCCCATGGGTCTGAGCGGCATGGGTCCACCTGCACACGAGTTTTTTCTGATAGAATACGGTTCTGTAAATGTGTGCTTTCTTCCTTATGGTTTTCTCAGCATTTCTTCCTCTATTTCCTTTATTGTAAGAATACAGCATATAATACACAGAACATACAAAATACGCGTTAAAGGACTGGTGATCGGTAAGCCTTCTAGTCCATCATAGGCTCTTGTAGTTAACTTCTGGAGAAGTCACAAGTTATTTGCAGATTTGTGACGGTGTAGGGAGTGGTGCCTCTAGCCCCCATATTGTTTTGAGGGTCAACTGTACTGTTTCCCCAAAATGTTCTCTTTCAATAAAATTATTACTAAAAAAAATTCAGATAAATATAAAATAGTAAGAAACTTTAGAACTTACACTTTAGGTGTTCTCCTGCTCCGGATAACAACTGGTAAAAGATATGAAAAGTACGCTCATCTTTTGCTTGACGAACAGCACGAGATTTTTCCAGAAGGTCTGAGTGAGGATGGTTAAGGATAGAATAGAAAGGTGGCCTCCCCTCTGAGTCTATACAAATATAAGGCATAAAACATTTTCTTACTGGGATATATATTAACCCTCTTGTGATTAACCACTCTGAATGATGAAAAATGGTAAGTGAAAAAGGAAAATTCAGGCACTCATGTCCCTAGCTAATCTGCGAGAATGGTGGATGGGAGGGGGATAGAAGATCAGGGTGCTTCCCTCGCCCCACTCCACCCCACCCGTACTCCTAATCCGGGTTATTTTCAAAGAACACAGCGCTAAACCAGGAACTCTAAGAAGCTGTAAAAAGGAAGCTGAGCTGTTGGAGGCAGAGTCAGGAATCAAAGCTCGGTTCAACCCCACAACCCATGTGCTTGGCCCGTGCCCCCCAAGGACCCCTCACAGAAACCCTCATGCAAGTGGCGCCGGCCCATCTACATCCACGGTCTTGCTCGGACTTTCCAAATACTCTTGAGAGCACCCTGACCTGGTGAACCACTGGCATCCTCTGGCTGCTTCTCCAGAGCCAGCTGTGGCACCCCTCACCTGGAAACGTTTTATTTCTATCACTGAATCTCTGGCACTTGCCAGAAGTAGCTGAGAACTGTCACCTGTCTCCTTCCTAACTGGCACACTATCATTCAGAATCATTTCTGTTATTTCTCTAATCAAGTTAATTCTACGTAGACTGAGCATTTCTGATGGCTACTTGAGGCATGTGACATTTCCTAGGACTATTTTATGTGTTGGACATTTGTTTTTCCTCTGGTCTTATTCTGTGTAACACTAACCAAAACTAGTAGAACTCTGTACTTTTACAAGGCTTGTTTTGGGGGTATGTGCCCGTCCCAATACTACCAGAAGCAGATGGTAATAAAGGGCTAACCTGACACCCAACAGGAAACTGAAGGGTGGTTCAATAGGATGGCCTTCACCTGGAGGTCCTCTCCACTGCCCCCGCCCTGTGAACAGGATAGGACTTGGTGTTAAAAACCCCACCAACAAAACAATGCTGAGGGATTAACATTCAGTAGCTGGAAGTATCTGACCAGGTCACCATCTCTCTGGGCTTCAGGCTGATCATCTGGGTGGTGATGGCAGTGATGCCACAGAGGGTCACCTCAAGGCTAGACAAAGATGAAATCCCTCTTTAGTTTGGATTATGTTGTTATGAAAAGGATACATGTTTCAATGTTGGCCCCAACAATATAGCCAGTTACATCAAAGTTGATTCGAATAAACTTGCCCTGAAAACAAATCACAGCAAGAAAATTAAAAATAAGTAAGGACACAGATGATACGAACACTGTAATAAGAAGATAAATCAAAGCGCCCTACGAAGTATCCGTTAGTTATACAAAAATGGGTCTTAAATATTGTCTCCAATAGAAAGAGAAGGAAAAAGCCTCAGTAAATTCCCCCAAAGCAGCAACAGGACAGGCGACCTTCCTGAGCTGTAACATAATAAAAATGAGATCCTAATCATTTAGAACTTTTAAGAAGCTCTTCTACATAATCTGAGATAAGAGGTTTAACAGCATTAAAGGAACACTGGATCCCACCTTATAATGACAGGCTTGAAAAACAGAATAATGTAATTCCCTAGGAAAACAGAAATCCATTCAAGAAAAAAAAAAGAGAACTTGAATAGATTGTAATCATAAAAAATGAAATATAATTACTTCTTCAAAAATGGTGGGTTGGTCTGATCAAACAGTTTTGCCAGTTCCTAAGGAATATTTAATGGCCTTACTACACAACTGTTTTAAGGAAATAGAAATAGTGGCGATTTCATAATTCATTTCATAAAGTTATCATAATACTAATATCAAAGCTGGTAAAGTGATCATTAAAATGAGAAAGCAAAAATAAAACAAAAGCAAGTATCTCACAAATTAAATCCTTTGCCTGACAATGGCAATGAACGGTTTATTCCAGGACTTAGTCCTTCAAAGCTCACTTGTCACACAAATGGTCAAGGGAGTGGAGGGCTTTCTATGGGGAAATGGACAGGCTGATTCCAAGATTTACAGGGAAATGGAAAGGACCTAAAAAAGTCACAACAATGTTGAGGAAGAGCAGAGCCTCAAGGACTCACACTACTAGATTTCAAAAAGCTGTAAGTTTATTAGGACAGGTTGGTATTGGTGGGAGGATAGAGATACAGATCAATGGATTTGAAGAGTCCGGAAATAGACCACACGTATACAGTCAATTCATCTTCACAAAAGGTGCCAAGATAATTTAACAGAGAAACGACCAATTTTTAAAAAACAAAACAAAACAAAACCCAAAACAACAACATCAACAACAAACGGGTGCCTGAAAAATACGTAAAATGAAACCAAAAGAACTTACAGCCTTCCTCACACCATGTAAAAAAGGTAACTCAAAAGAGATCATAAATGTGAAGTACAGGCTAAAACCATAAAACTTCCAAAAGAAAACAGAAGAAAATCCTTATGACCTTAAAGTAGAGAAAGACTTCTTAGAAAACATGCAAAGAGCACGAACCTTTAGTTTATCAACTAAAAACTGATAAACTAGATTTCATCAGAATCTAAAGCCTCTAATTTTCAAGAATCTGTGAAGAAAATGAAAGGAGAAACCAGAGACTAGCAGAAAATATTTGCAAACTACCTACCTGGTAAAAGACTTGTTTCTAGAGTATATTAAAAAACTCTTACAACTCAATAACAAGACAAACAACACACAAAAAAAAAACACCACTGGGTAAATTATCTAAACAGATTATTTCATCAAAGAAGATATGTAAACAGTCAGTAGTATACAAAAGGATTGCTCAATGTCATAAGTTAAAAAAAAATCACAAGACAAAAATGACAAGTTGCTTGTTTGAGTAGTTCTGTTTTTTGGGAGTGTGGGGAGAGAGTTTTGTGTCTTTTTTTTTTTTTTTAAGATTTTTATCTATTTATTCATGAGAGACAGAGAGGCAGAGACACAGGTAGAGGGAGAAGCAGGCTCCCTGCGGGGAGCCCGTTGTGGGACTCGATCCCAGGACCCTGGGGTCACGTCAAGCCGAAGGCAGACGCTCAACTGCTGAGCCAGCCGGGTGCCTCTCTCTCTCTCTCTCTCTTTTTTTAAACAGAAGAAAAACTTTCCCTCCTTCTAAGACAGGCTGTTGTGATCTCACAGAATTACTACTTTCATGCAAATAATCATTTTACACAAATTGTATGATCATGGCATTGAGAGATGTTAACAATGTCCTCCCCGAATGGAAGCAGAATCCTGGGGTTGTGTTCTTCCGACACCTGAAGGACATCATGGTAAGATGCCTCCAGAGGACAAACAGGTGCTATGGGGACACAAAGGAAGGCTTCAAGAAGGATCACTATTTGAGTCAAGTGATCTTATAGCTTATAAATGTGTTAGTTTGCTGCTGGCTAAATGCTACTAAAGGGAGGTTCTGTGCTTCTCCACTTTAAGCTCTCTGTTGGGGCACCTGGGGGGGGGGGGCTCAGTTGGTGAAATGTCTGCCTTCAGCTCAGGTCATGATCCTGGGGTCCTGGGATTGAGTCCCACATCCGACTCCCTGCTCAGTGGGGAGTGTGCTTCTCCCTCTGCCTCTCCTCCTGCGCTCTCTCTTAAATAAAAATTTTTAAAATCTTTAAAAAAAATAAAAGCACTATGAATGGCAGGAGTCCATGACACATGACAACCCGATTTTGATCTCCCATTAGTAAGCATTCCATAAGAGAGAAACCACTCCATACTTTTCAAGGGAAAATTAGGACCTTCTGGCCAACAGCTACTTCAAGTGGCACCTGGGGGCCCCTCTATGCTCCTCTGCCAACAGGGCCTCTTCGAACATTATGTGGAGAAACTTGCACTTACGCTCCCCGCCCCACATCCAACTGCCACACAGGCCAGATTATTCAAGTCATCGTAATATCTGGAATCTACTTCCAAACATCGCAGCATCGAGGGCGTGCTCTGTGTGTGAGCTCACACCACTAAAAATCCTCCAGTCTGGGAGCAGCTTCTGCCCTAAATGGGGAAAGCCATCCTAGGAGTAATGAGCTAGATTTAACCCGAGACCAGATGGCGGGGTTGAAGGCTTCACCTATCTTCATCTCCAAACTGTACCAGAAGCTTTGTTCATGAGTAAGGGGAGTTAATCAAGTGGTCTCGTTGCTTAATATAACAGAGAGGAGGATTCCTGGGGTGATGTGGAAGGACGCAGACACCTCCACTATGGTGGGAACAGGGTGCAGAGACTCCAGAAAGGCCTGGAGGCCGTGGTGTCTGTCAGGAAGGCTGCTTTGAGCTCCAGGCTGAAACGGCTGCATGCCGGGTTCCTACTGCAGGTCACACTGTCTTGTGACAAAGTCACATCAGCCCCCAAAAGTCTTTAGGAGGAGGGTGCGAGTGCTCAAGAACACAGTAGGGACTGCATTCAACTGATTTCACAAAACCATTTCTAGTGTCTGTTTGCTAACAAGTACAGGCAAGGGCCCAGGGCTCTGGCTTGCGTCCGCCATTCTCTGCTCCCCAGAGGTAGGGAGGGCACCGAGCCTTTATTGACCTCTACTGTGGCTAGTTATGCCCCCAAAGGTACGTAACACCAGGGGTTGCCAAACTGGCTTAATTCTGTCCAGAGGAAAAAAAAACATTTGCATAAAGACAGAGAGGGATTCCTACCAAAACTTTCTGGGGGACGTCTCTATTGATACAAGTCAGAAATTGAAGTCCCTGTTTTAAAAGTTTCATTACAAGAGAGTCATTTGACATCAATCCCCTCCATCTGGAACGCATCTGACTTCTCCATAAACAGAATGGGACTAGCTGTGAATGATTATTTTCGTAAGGGTAATGTTCTCAAAGAAGCCCCTCTAATACAAACCATACGCTAGCATCTTTGAAAGAAAAGATACTCTTCAGGAAATTATTCATCTCTATCAGATCAAAGAGAGGGAAACAAATGGATTCTAAAAGCTTACAGAGTTTATAGTTCCAAATATTTCCACCGCAAGCCTGCGTCCTGTAAAGCCTCCACGCAGCTCCACCATACATGCAACGTGTTTCTCACCCATCACACGTTGCTCTTCTGGTGTGACGTGGGACATCCTTCCCGGCCCCAGGCCTGGCCTGGCCCCAAAGCTGTAACTTCCCAGGTTACCTTAGACTGCTCGAGCTTCCAAAACCAGGGCACGCGTGTTCCTGGAGGGTCCAGCCCATGCAACACACACTCCCTGGGCTCAACTGTGCACTATGGCATGTCACTGAAAATACACTGAGGTCAAGACCCAGATGGAAAAAAAAAAAAAATAGACCCAGATGAAGGCAAGCTCAAGCTCGAGGAGGCCACAGGCTCTTGCTGTGTAGGTAACCACATTGTAATTAAATGTATTCCATTAATGTGCACCTACTGTGTACTTCCATGTGCAAGGCACAGCGCCAGGAACTATGGATCCAGAGAGCAGGGAGACAGTCCCTCATGTGAGATACAGGGGTCACCAGGAAGCAGCCTGCTCACCCACAGACTGTGAGTACTTGAGAAAAGCCAAGAGGACACCATGCAGAGCCACAGAGAGACCGTCTCAGGTAGAATTTTAGACCAAGCAGGTGTTTAGGAGAAGTGGAAGGAGAACTGTGGACTGATCTGGAAGCGTGGCAACAGGATGTGCTCCGGGCTGGACAGGGGCCACGAGGAAAGGGTGGGGCCTGGAGATTCCTAGCTATTTTATTTTTCTGGGTTTTTGTTGTTGTGTTTTGTTTTACACTTATGCAACTGGGGGGGGGGGTGCTGATGGGACCACATCCTGACAGAAGACGTAAGGAACAGATTTCAAGTAGAAAAGGTTCCATATGGAACACATGACATCTGAGAGACCTATTCAGACATCCCAATGGAAAGAGCATGTGCACACCATAGTGCCGGGCAGAGGACAGGAGCTCAAGAATTTACTGGAGTGCCCGGCAGTCAAATGTGAATTCTGTACAATGTGGTTAGAAGATGAGCCCAGAGCACCCCAAGAAGCAAAGCATCGGCCACACTTGCAGAGAACTGCCAAAGGGACCTTTCAGCTGCATGAGCTCCTGTCCACAGTGTAACCAGATCCTTCACTGTTTTTTTGTGGAACCACTAAAACCAACTACTTGTTGTGGCTTTGTACAGTGAATGCCTTATGATGGGTTAGTAGCTAGTTACTGCTGTTTCTTAAGAAAAAAAAAAAGTCCTATATATCAACATAAAGCTGACTTTCTAAGGATTGCAACCTGAAGCCAACAATGTAAGGACATGTTTGTGTCTCCGTTGAACTAGCTACATGTAAGAACACTGCCTTAGCGAAAAATCTTCTTTCCTTAAAAACGATGAGCTTTTAATAGATTAGAATGAGTAGACTTCGAGATTATCATCCAGTAGTACAAGTGCTTTGGGAGCTGGCACTCCAGCTGACACTGGGCTTACTAAGGATTTAGATTAGATGGGTGATTCTCACTGGAATCCATCTTGTTAGAAAACCATCTAAGAAATTCTTCCTGCCAGTACAATGTAAAGTTAGTTCCGACCAGAATTATTTACCAACCTTTGGAATAGGATGCATAAATAGTAAGCTTTAAAGAGACTCGTGTATAGTAATTATTTCGCAAATAAATTTCAAAAATGATTACCTTGCTTTAGACTCCAATTTGAAGAAACAAGCTGGACGGGGGTTTCTCAACCTCGACAGTTTGACACTTTGGGCTGGATAATTCTTTGTCGCGGGGCCTGTCCTGTACAATGTTGGATGTTTAGCAGCAACCTTGGCCTCTCCCCACTAGATGCCAGAGGCAGACCACTAAGTGTCACCCAAATCGAACTACCAAAAATGCCTCCAGATGATACCAAATGGCCCCTGAGCGTCTCCAACGGAGAACCACTGATCTAGAGTAATGCAAATTACAGGTCACAGCTTATATTTGTCAATACAGAAATCTCTCTAATGACGTGTGGGAGCCAACTTCCAAGATGGCCTCGGTAATCCCTAACCTTGGCGTTCCCATTGTTGTGTAATTGTGCAGTTCCCTTGCTCCCACTGTACCAGAGCTGGTCTGAGTGACCAGTAGAATACATCAAAGGACTGGTGTGTGACTTCCAAGGTCGTAAAGAGCATTCACTGTGTGGCTTCTGTCCTGCTCTCTTGGATCACCTGCTCTAGGGAAACACCAGCTGCCAGGTCATGAGCGGGCATGCCTCCAGAGAGGCCTCAAGGTGAGGAACCAAGGATTCCTGCCAAAACCTGCCCAAGTCAGCTTGGAAGAAGATCCTGCAGAGGACTACAGCCCCAGCCAACACCACCTTAGTGGTGGTGAGAGGCCCTGAGTCAGAACCACCCATCACACAGACATGCCGAGTGATACAGGTTTCAGGTCACTAGGGTCAGGGCAGTTTGTTACACAGCAACAGCTGACTAATACAGAATACTACTTCCATCTGCACCAAACACAAAATCGCTGGCAGGCAGATGGATCCCGACCACTTAGTGACAGACTCACGACATTCTTTACCAAAGAACAAGGACTGGTTGGCTGCAATTTATCTTTTCTAGGCAAAGAGGGGACAGCTAGCTAGTCACAAAATGGTTTCTCCTGAATTTAAAGTGTGGTTTGGGGCAGGGGGGAATCAGAATAGATTGGTAACTTCACATTTATGTGGTAAAACGAAACATCTTCCACTAAGAAATCCTTGTAAATCTTCATAGAGATGCACATACCAAAGCTGGTAGCTCACTGTTTCTTCTATCCAATGATATAGCCACTAAACACAGGGCTTTCAGTGGGATGAATTTAAGATTTAAATGTGGCTCAGGCTCAATGCTGAAGATCCAGGGGATGATGACAAAAACTCTATAAATGAAGCTTAGTGCCCCCAAATCTTTTATAAACCCCAAAGTCACACCCAGACTTTCTCCTGACACAGGTATATTCGTATCCCACTCTGTATGTTAAAAGCTAAAAAAAAAAAAAAAAAAAAAAAAACCACTACCTAATGGATTTGGATTAAATGAATCTTCAAAATTTATCTTCTGCGAATAAACAATGTCTCAAACAAATAGATCCCTATTTCTTCTGTAACTTGACAGCCTCTTGGACCCTCTGAGGGTGCCATGGGCTCAGTCGGATGTCCTGCCCCCAATTCTTATGTCAAAGTCCTAAGTCCCAGTGCTTCAGAACAGGACTATATTTGGAGACAGGGTCTTTAAAAGATAATTACGTCCAAACGAGGTCACTAGGGCCCTAGTCCCACAGGACTAGTGTCTTTAACAAGAAAAGAACAGGGCATAGGCACAGAGGGAGGATGTGGCCACTGACAAACCAAGGAGAGAGGCTACAGAAGAAACCAGCCCTGTTCTCCCTTGGTGTTGGACTTCCAGCCTCCAATACTGAGAAAATAAAGCCCCTCGGTTTGGGGAGCTCTTTATGGCAGTCCTGCAGACTCCTGCAGATGGTTATCTGGCTACCTTTGGGTTCACTGGGTCCTCTGTGATCCCATATCTGGCTGTTTCCACTAACCACCCCAATCTGTGCCATCAGAAAGTCAACACGAACATCATGACTTCACATCTTCAGGGTAAAACCGTACATCATAATGGTACTAGATTCCCCAAAACTACCCATGAGAGAGTCATGAGAATTAAAGCCTCTCTTAACGTGGCCTTCTGAGCTTTTACAAATACTTCTAGTATCAGAGGAGGGAGAAAAAACATAGATATTAACTCAATGATTTAAGGAGAAATAACTGAAATTGAAGCCCCCTTCCAACCTCACTGTGGAAATGGTTATTGCATCTTGAGGACTATATATCCAGGGTGAGGGCTTTACTGCGGGCAGGCCCAATTTGCTGAATATGGTTCTAGAGAAGATCTGCCACTGATGAGTGGGCTGGGAATAGCTGAACGGGGAGAGTTGATCTGGCCATCGCCTAGAAGGCCAGCCCCAGGCAGTCAGGGACAGGTGATCCAACGGAAGGAGAGAGGAAAGCTCTCCAGGAATTGAGCAAGCCAAACAGCTGAGAGGATTTTTACAGAGAAGGAACAGAACAGACTCATTATTCTGACCTCCATATCCTGTAGAAACAGCAAGTATGAACAGGACAATTGACGACACTGAATACCAACTCTGCAGAGCGTGGACATTCCTAGTGCTGTGTGCTAAGTCCTCCACGCCCAGCCAGCAATGAGTGTTACAGATCGTCCCCAAAGATGAAGAACGAGTCATGTGCCATCCAGTATAATTATATGTGGTAAATACATCATTACAATGACTTCCATATTTTTTCCTTTCTAAAATGCGACCACTAGAAAATTGAATATTACATGAGACCCGTCAATATTCCTACTGGGCGGTATCGCTCCATACTGCATTGATTAGCCTCTCCCCAAAATCCAGGAAGAAAAAAGTACTCTAGCTGCTTAATCCCAATAGACATTTAACTAAAAATCAGAGAAATTAAAAGTTTCTGGTGTTTTCAGACTTACAAAGCGAGATGAATTATCATTTTTCACAGTCTTCGCATTTCCAAAGGATTCCAGGATTGGATTTGCTTGCAAAAGCTGCCGTTCAAGTTCCCCCTAAAAGACATCACACACACACACACACACACACACACACACACACACACACAGAGCATATGAACGTTAATCTCATGTCTTTACTCCAATCCTCGGAGGAAAATACAAAACACATCCTTTTTTTCCCCTCAGTGTTTTCATTTTTTTTGCCACCCTGTACCCTTTTCGGCTTGATTCTTGGTCCCACTGGGCTCTGTCAAAGGAAAACAATTTATAAAGTTTATAAAGTGATCAGAGGGATCAGAAAAGGTTACACTGAGCACAGAAGAGAACTCTAAGGGCAGGGCACATAAATTAGGTGGAGAATTGTGAAAATAAAGCAAACACGTTTTCATGAAATGAAATCTAGCAGGACGCTGCGATGAAGAACATATTAACACTTATGCTTCTGTTCATTTGTCCTCTGCCTTGTTCCAGTGACTTAAGGCAGCCAATTCTAATAATCACCACTAGACTGTGGAAGACGTGCCAAGGGCTTCACGCAGTGTCTTAATGATGCAGACAGGGCAATGTCCTCACCTCCACTTTCAGACAGGACAGAAATGCAGATGCTGTTACGGCCTCTTGCTCAAATTTTAAGGGCTAAGTAGAGTCTGTGATAACCTACATGCTTTATCAGTGTCTTTAGTTATGTGCAGCAAATTCAGCTAGAAGGCAGGTTTTTACAAACAGAAGATGTAAGCACGTTAATATGTGCCTTGATCATGACACACAATAGGAAGCTGTATGAGAAAGCACGATGCCATCACCGGCCACAAAAAGCACTAGAAAGTGACGTTGTGTTCCTGGAATGTAATTTTAGAATTATATCGTAGGGCTTAGAGAAATCTGCTTTTTCCAAACACATATCTTACCCCTGTATTTTAGAATACCAGTATTCTAGACCTGAAGAAAGCCTTACAAACCATCAGGCAAATGGGATTCTCTAAGCAAGAGAGGGATAAAGGGACCCTCACATAAGATTCTTAAACTCATGGCCAGCCGCTGCATGATGCAGAACAAATGTGTGCCATACACTCAGTCTTAGCATCTAGTGCAGCAGGAAGGGTGGGGAAGTGCTATGGAGGCCCAGGGCACAGGGAGGTACTTCCCCACAGGTCTACGCTTTAGCATTTATCTCAATTGTCCAGATCTTGACAGGTCTCAAGCACAACGTACATCTGTGCTATGAACTTCCTTTCCTGGCATTAGATAGGATGCTCCCTTGCAGCGCATCCTCTGGTTTATGGACTTCAAAACACCAGATTATTTCTGATGTAAATCTTTCTAACCATTATACGCTCCCCAGATTTCTTAAATTTGGTATCCTGGGGACCAATTTGAACAACTGAGAAGCATCATTAAGAATGGCAGTTATTGGGGGTGCTTGGGGCACTCCATTGGTTACACGTCTGCCTTCAGCTCAGGTCATGACCCTGAGGTCCTGGGATCGAGCCCCACGTTGGACTGGCCATGACCAACATCTTACAAAGTCTTGGGTATCCTAGCACTGCGCAAACTGGGCTCCAGAATCCTCCTTACCTCACATGGTTTGTGTGATCAGAATGTAAAAACTGTCAGAAAAACTCTGGATTTTCATAAATGGGGCATTACCTTTACACTAACCATCTACTGTTAGATCAGGGAACTAGAATCTAGATTCCTTAAAATGACACACTATCATCCTGTCAAATCATAAGGTAAAAAAAATACTTTAGGGCACCTGGATGGCTCAGCAGTTGAGCATCTGCCTTCAGCTCAGGGTTGGGATCCTGGAGTCCCGGGATCGAGTCCTGCATTGAGCTCCCTATGTGGAGCCTGCTTCTCCCTCTGCCTGTGTCTCTGCCTTTCTTTCCTCTCTCTCTGTCTCTCATGAATAAATAAAATCTTAAAAAAAAAACTTTAATATTTTACCTTTCAGATGTTTTCCTAATCTGGAGGTAAAACGAGTATGGCACATCTCATTTCAATATTCCCTAGAGGTGGTCACAAGGATTCTTTCCTTCTTTGTGTATGTGGGTGTGCTTATGTGAGTGATCTACTGATTCTAGTCCTTCTGCTGGCTTGTGATAACTGGTCGTATCCTCTGCACTGAGCTCATTGTTGGGTCAGAAGGATGCTCCGGGAGTGTCTGCTGAATGAATGTATGATCAGAAGTCCCAAAACCTTCTAGTAGGGTTTGGGGGTGGAATGGTGAGCCAAGAGTGGTGGTAAGAATCGAGTCAAGGGTCTTCACTGGCACCATGGTACCTGCCAACTGAGGCACTCCTGGTCTCTGCTGCTGAGGCCACTATGTTAACAGGGTCGTGGTATCACTTTTCTAACAGACTGGTGACATCAATGGGACCAAGTAAAGATCTCAGAAATAACACCAGAAAACACATAAAAAGGGTCTTGAATTAAGAAAGTACCATGACATTTGATCATTTGGGTGTCATACAATTTCACATTTTGATTAAACAGCGCTAACATCTTTCAAGCAAATTATGGAGCCCCTTAGAAACCATCAGGGGACGGTGGCTAAGTGCTAACCTTTCTGCTAGAATCAGGGGGGCAGGGATCCCTGGGTGGCGCAGCGGTTTGGCACCTGCCTTTGGCCCAGGGCGCGATCCTGGAGACCCGGGATCGAATCCCACATCGGGCTCCCGGTGCATGGAGGCTGCTTCTCCCTCTGCCTGTGTCTCTGCCTCTCTCTCTCTGTGTGTGACTATCATAAATAAATAAATAAAAAATTAAAAAAAAAAAGAATCAGGGGGGCAGTGTTCCTTGTTTGTATTCTATAGGACAACGAGAAAGGTCTACTGGGAACGTAGGGGGAACACTTAGCATTAGCTACTGACATTATTTTTAGAGTTTTAAGTAATTAGAATTATATGATGCTTTAAAGGATTACGAATCCTGATGAAAGTCATGCCCTTGCATTTATTATATAGTAAGTTAATATATGCCTGCTATGTGATAGATGGGAGACAAGTCTGAAGTTGGTATAACTCCAGGTCAGCCGGCAATGGGATGTGGGCTGGGATCGTGCTGGGCTCTGCGGGCCTGGTGGATAAAGCTGCAGGTGTCCCGCTGCCCATAAAGACCTGAAAGAGGTGGTGGGAGCTCATCAGCCATGCTGAGGACCAGACTTAACGTCCACTGGCAGCTCTAACTTCCATGCTGGCTGCTGGCTATCTGCCCCCATCTTGCTTTAGCTCAAGGTAGTCTAGACCAGCAGGTAGGAAGGCATCCTGAACCTGCCATCCACGTGTGGAAGACTCAAGAGGCAGCAGGGCAGGTAGGCTGGCCGGAACGGGTCATTCTTAGGGGATGGTTCAGTGTTAGGAGTCAGCTGTTAGAGCTGCTCTGAAACCAGCCTGGGGCCAGGCTCTGGACACTGCGCCAGACTCTGAGGGTGTGGCACAGCCACCTTTGGGGAGGGAAAACAGAAATCAAACTACCTCCAGCGGACATGAGTGGGGGGTGGACAGAGCCAGGTAAGACCTAACTTTGTTCCAAGAAGTACACCCACAGTTTTATTTATTTACTTAAAAGATTTTATTTATTTATTCATGAGAGACAAAGAGAGAAAGAGAGGCAGAGACACAGGCAGAGGGAGAAGCAGGCTCCATGCAGAGAGCCCAACCTGGGACTCGATCCCGGGATTCCAGGTTCATGCCCTGTGCCGAAGGCAGGCACTAAACTACTGAGCCACCCAGGGATCATCCACACCCACAGTTTATAATGCTATACTTTAAATACTGATTACCATTCACTGCTTAAACACTGTGAGCTTCATTTTGAAAATGGGTGTATATTTCCATTAATAAGGATTAAATTTTAAAGGCAAGTACAGGGTGCCTGAGTGGCTCAGAGGTTGAGCATCTGCCTTGGGCTCAGGGCGTGATCCCGGGGTCCTGGGATCGAGTCCCACATTGGGCTCCCCGCAAGGAGCCTGCTTCTTCCTCTGCGTCTCTGCCTCTGTCTCTCTCATGGATAAATAAATAAAATCTTTAAAAAAATAACAATAAAAAATAAAGGCAAGTACAAAGGCATGCGGGGACAGCTCAAATGGAACAAGGAGGAATGCACTAGCCACAAGATGGGGAAACTAACACCCTCATGAATTGCTGGTGGTGCCGGATGCCCAGCAGCACCATCACTCTTTGCTCCTGAGAATGGTGGGGCAGGGCCTCAAAATGGTCAGTGGAACACTACTGGGACCCAGCTCCTAGGTGCATGCCCAGGAGGATGGAAAACATAGGTCCACGCAGACAACTGTACACACGTTCACGGGGGCAACATTCAAAGTGCCCAAAAAATGTATACAATCCAGACATGTGTCAGCTGGTGGATGGGCCTTTTTTTTTTTTCCTCATGAGTTTCTTTTTGGGGTGATGAGGAGGTCCTCAAGTCTGCAGCAGGGACAGCTACATAACTCAACATACTAAAAAAAAAAATGACAATGCTGAACTGTAGAAATGCATGAATTTTATGGCATGTGAATTAAACCTCAATAAAGCTGTTAAAAAAAAAAAAAAGAATGAGCAAGGAGACAAATAAATAAAGGACTCACAAAATCAGGAACCCAAAGACGCCTTCCCTTGGTTCTGATGATTCACGCTAGTCTGATGACAAAATGCTAGGAACGTATACAAATGGTGCCTGGCACTCTGAGCAAGTTCTGCCCGCACAGTTCAATGTAAATTCACAAACCAGGGATCTCAAACCAAAAGAAACACCTTGCAAAGTACAGACTTTTGGTGGCCATTCCCAGAATGGGGCAAGGGGGTCCCTGGGAAAGGGGAGGGAGTGTGGGCAGAGAAGAGGTCTCTTGACACAGTCCCCTCCAGGGTTGCTGCCGCTCATGAGCATCCCGTTCCTCAAGCTGAGAACCAGCACCCTTCTCAGGTTTCTAAAAACATAAGCAGAGCTGGACTAGACGACTGTGAAAATAAACGTGGAGAAAAGCAGCTCTGGAAAGTCCGCGCAGCGAGTTCATGCAGGCAAGACATGCACATCAGCGGCCAGAGAAGCTGCTGCCTTTGAGAAGACCTGCTCCGCAGGGACTCCTCTGACCCAAAGTCAAACCCAGGGGTAGGCATGCGACTCACACACCATGGGGATCCACTCTGTAGTTTAAAATGACATCGAAACAAAATGTTAACAACAACGATGTGCGTACTCCACGGTGGATTTGGAAAACCCAAATCTGGCCATTAATCATCTAACACCGTTTCACTAGTGACCTAAGCACGCATTAAAAGGTCATTTTTAGTGTGTATCAACCAGGCACAAAGAAAAGCTAATTTCTGGTCTAGAGATTCCTTCTGTTATGGATAAAAAAAAAAAAAGCCTTTAAGTATTGTCTAGCATAACAGTTATTTCATTAACACTTCCAATTTGTATTCACTTGCGCAAATCTGCTCTACAGCGGAAGGAACAAAAGCACACCGTAGGCACCCCCACAGGTGTAATATGGCTTTGCTGTCTGACAGCTAAACAATTTTGAGAAAGACATCTGAAAATCTTGGTATCTAGGACTCTGCCTGCAGAAACTAAGATAATTTCTATTAATAGATCATTTTTGTAGCATCACTCTTCCCTGCTTCAACTGAGCTTGAAATCATCACGCCTGTGGCAGACACTCCAGTGCCTGGGAAAGGGTTAAGTCCAGGACACACATCCCTTCCCTTCAGAGGTGTCTGGCTTGGCACTGCCCTTCTTGTCCTCCTGGCTTGTCACCTGTCCCTTGCTGTGCTCTGGGGAGCCAGGAGCAGGGGCATTCTCTAATCAGGAAGATCTAACATGCCTCCACTACCTGCCCTGGATACAAAAAGTGCTAACTTTATATAGGAAATCATTAAAGCCTTGAAGGTTAAACCATTTATGGGCTATAAAACTTTAATAGATTAGAAATGTGTGAACCCGAAAAGGTACAACTTTTCGAGCTGCAGCCCCAGACTCAAAATGTAACGTCTGGCACAGAGTAAGCCTCCTGCGTATTTGAGGAGAATCGAAATAATTCCACCTGGTCTTTGAAATACAAAACCCTGAAGGGACAGGCTTCATAAACATGTGATTCAATGTCATGATAAAAGGGCAAATAAGTATCAAAACTCATCTAGAAAACAAATTTAAAAGCAGGAGGGCATGCTGCTTGCAAAAGAATACATCTGTAAGCAACAACACTTTCAAAATTGTTTCCACAGTGAATTTCACTCAGAGCTAACTGTACTTGTTTCTAATGGAGACTCAATCTAGAGACAGAAATTAGTGCAAGCATTCAAGACTGAGAAGCAGAAAGAAAAGCACTTGCCTGATGTTTCACTGGTTTAGGCGATTCCTGCTGTTTGTTACAAACAGATAAATGCAAACGTTAGCGAGTTTGAGTCTTTCCCTGAGCAGTGAGCCACATCCAAAGCACTGTGTCAACGTGCAGCTCAGAACCGTGAAAGCGGGTCCAGCTGGCATTCACTTAGCAGGGGCACCTGCCTCTTCTGCAAACCTACAGATTAGCAGTAACGGACTCTTCTGTCCTTATCCTTTTCTACCATCAATTGTCCCCAGGTCTCTCTCCTCGCCTCAAGCTACAGTGGACAGTAGCAATGGGCTGCTGTCCACTTTGCAAAAGAACTGCTAAAGATACCTGAGGGCCCTCCTTTGGTGGAAATAAGAAATTTTCATAAGCACTGCTTATCGATTGCTACAATTCTTCCCACAGCTTTGCCAGAAATTAGGCTTCAAGCTAGAACCGTTAATTCCAGTTGGCCTGTTCGGATACCCAGTTAATAGCAATTTCCAGGTCAGCGTGCTCCCTTCTGAGCAGGGGTAGGTGTCTGGGTGAGAGTGGAGGAGACCAGGGAGCTGTCATCCCACCAGAATGCTGGGCCTCCTTACGCTTGCTTCTGAAATTATAAGAGAGTAAGCCCAAGAGTTCAACAAACAACAGAAGAAAAACTTACAGGAATATTATGGTCCTTCCGTCCTTTATGCGAAGAAGCAACATGAGCAAGGTACTGAATGACTTTCTTGGTATTTTCTGTCTTCCCGGCACCCGATTCGCCCCTGCAAGAAAACAGTACACAGGCCTCCTTAAAGAAAGCAGAGCATACACATTCCCGAGTCATAACTGGCAAAATGAGGTGGACTTGGGACAAGAATTGGCACCATGGAAGTCAGGGGAAACCGTGGAAGTCAGGGGGAAAAAACCTGCCAGCACAGGTTAGAAAAATTATTATTCTTTTTAAAATGGTATTAAATTAACCCAACCTTTTTTTTTTTTTTTTTCTTGGAAGATGCCAATAAGATGGAGGCAGGATAAGGATAAGGTTCACAACACAGTTTTTTTCTTAGGAGTTTGGTGGGGGGGGGGGTTCCATCAAAGAAGTGAAAGTTCTTTTATATAAAAAAAAATTATTATTCATGAGAGAGAGAAGCAGAGACCCAGGCAGAGGGAGAAGCAGGCTCTGTGCAGGGAGCCTGATTTGGGACTTGATCCCAGGATCCGGGGATCATGACCCGACTGAGCCAAAGGCAGACGCTCAACCACTGAGCACCCAGGCGCCCCACCAGTATGCAATAACACTATGAATTTTGTGATGAACTTGGACTTCATGCCACCACTTTATCTGCTTTGTGTTTAAAAACCAGACTGGCACATTTCGAAGGATTTCTCTTTCTGCTCAAGGACTGACCTTGACATTCAGGTAAGCTGCTAGGCACAGTGGTGCGTTAGGGCCTTTCTGTTCAAATATTTAAGGCTCCCTAAGATCTGAAAAAAGTGAATCTATCTTCATAGTCAATAAAAATCTCAATTTGGATTAAAATAACAATTTTAACATCTAATTAGGTTTTTTATTAAAAAAAAAAAACCCAAGAAAAAAAAACAAAAACTCCCAGAAAACAGAAGAAAAGCACCAGAAACCCAAAAGTATTATACACATGGCTGGCTAATAATCCTCTAAACTTGTTTTATCCAAGGCTTAAAAAAGTCTAATTTTTCTAATAAACTCTGACCCTTCCTTGGAAATATACTCAGAATTATACTATTTGAACTGGCCATAACATAAATTTTTCAGGGTTACTGGTTGCATTATCTCAGTTCTCTGTATCCCAATACCTACTATCTCAACTGCAGAGAGTATGAGCAAAGAGAGCTTTGAGTAAGGGAACTACCTTCTCTGGGCCTCCATGCTACTGTCTATACAATGGAGGAATTCTATTAGAGCCTCTCTAGCTACCAAGATTTGAAGATTCTAGAAATAATCTACTTACGGGTTTATAAGCATATTTTATATATGAAGCTCTTTAACCACCATCCATTATTATATTAAAAATAGTCCCCTTGTGTGTTTTACCATCTAGAAGTTTTGAATTTATGTATTTAAATAGACCAAATTTTTTACTTTTTAAAGATTTTATTTGTTTATTTATGAGAGACACACAGAGAGAGGCAGAGACACAGGCAGAGGGAGAAGTAGGCTCCCTGCAGGGAGCCCGAGTGGGACTCAGTCTCAGGACCCCGGGATCACACCCTGAGCTGACGGCAGATGCTCAACCACTGAGCCACCCAGGTGCGCTGACCACATTTTAAGGGTTTTTTGCCCTGTTGTTCATGCTTAAAAAACGTCTTTTCTGCACCAAGATTATAATCATCTATATTATTTTTGTAACACCCATTATTCTTAAGTCCCATCAGTATTTTCTTCCAGAACTTTGATGGTTTCACTTTTTACAATGCAATCCTTAATTCAT
This sequence comes from Nyctereutes procyonoides, assembly GCF_905146905.1. Classification (NCBI taxonomy): domain Eukaryota; kingdom Metazoa; phylum Chordata; class Mammalia; order Carnivora; family Canidae; genus Nyctereutes; species Nyctereutes procyonoides. The sequence goes on along the minus strand of NW_026575140.1, from coordinate 56,275,948 downwards.
CTGGGGGAAAAAATTATAGTTGAGGTAAAAAATATAATCTAATTTTTTCCCCTAAATGATTCAGCCCACATCCCAGTATCAATGCTTGACAAAGATGCTCATTATCCAGTGATCCAAAATGTTAGCTTGTATTTACTTCTTATACATACAGTTTATTCCAAGTCCAGAATCATGTTGCAGTAGTTTTGAAGTAGCACTAACCAGAGCAGCCATCATTGCTCTTCTTTTAAAAAACAAAAAACAGGGACATCTAGGTGGCTCAGTGGTTGAGCATCTGCCTTCAGATACTTCTCCCTCTGCCTATGTGTCTCTCATGAATAAATAAAATCTTTTAAAAAAAAGCCTCTGAAGTTTATCTTTTCAGATAAACCTCAATAATTTTGTTCTGCTATGCCTCCCTCTCTTGCCTCACACACACACAAAAAGAGGTAGAATTTTGAAGTTACGTTAATACTTTTTTTAAGGAGATATGAGGTCGGGATCCCTGGGTGGCGCAGCGGTTTGGCGCCTGCCTTTGGCCCAGGGCGCGATCCTGGAGACCCGGGATCGAATCCCACATCGGGCTCCCAGTGCATGGAGCCTGCTTCTCCCTCTCCCTATGTCTCTGCCTCTCTCTCTATCATAAATAAATAAAAAAAAAAAAGAGAGATATGAGGTCTTCATCTCTATCTCTCAGGTAAATTTTGTGTTTTCTAGGTTCACAACAAACAAGGACCATGTTTGTCTTCTACATCTTTGAAATCCTAGCGCCCAATGCAGTAGGTGCTGGGTAAATACCACTGAATAAAATGAATGCAGGTCCTGTTACAAGTTTAATTGAAAAAAAAAAAGCCTAGGAATCCACTTATTTTAAGATTTTATTTATCTGAGAAGGAGTGAGCACAAGCAGAGGAAGCAGCAGTGGCAGAGGGAAAAGCAGGATCCCCGCTGAGCAGGGAGCCCAATGTGGGCCTGGATCCCAGGATCCCGGAATCATGACCTGAGCCAAAGGCAAATGCTTCACTGACTGAGCCACCCAGGCGCCCCTCCTAGGCTCTTTCTAAATATATATATATTTTTTATTCCTGCTATTCACTGGTACCGGGATAAGGTAATAATTTCATTCACTCATTTCAACAAATAGAAATCAACGGTGGGCATGCTTCTAAGTGCAAGAGCCAGGGCAGGGAGCAAAGTCTTTGACCTTGCAGAGCTCAAGGTCAGGAAAACAGATGGAAGATAAACCACAAAAACAAACAAGGAGAGCAGGATGTGAGGAAGGCCTGAGGAAGGCCATTAAGGCAACAAGGAGGTGGCTGCTGGAGAGGGAGTGCAGAGAGGAGATGCGATGGTCTGGTAGAGACTCCTAAATAGGGAGAATAGGCCAGTGAAATGGGGGGGGGCACCCCAATCAGGTGATCACGCAGATGGAGACAGGAATGCAAAGTCAAAGGTCTTTGCTGAGAACTGGGAGGTGGGGGCACCTGGAAATGTAGGATTTGGTGCAAAGTACCAGCAAGGCAGAGAGCTGCAGGGGCTTGGTAGGCAGGAAGGGGGCGGGTGGGAGGGGCCCCAGGCATGGGGGGCGGAATCCGGATTTTATTCAAGTGTGATTTCTCAAGAGCTAGGAGAGCAGTTTTCTCGGATTTGTTAACTTTTATTCAAAAACACTTAGCATTTCCAGGCTAATCATGATGTTGGCAGTTGGCTTCAAACAAATAATTTTTCTGTTACGCGAAGAAACGAGCCTCTCATTTAAGCTGATGATACCTTGTCTCGAAAACAGCTCTGATTGTTCCCCTTCTGCTTCGTTTGCCTGTGTGGCTGCTCAGCTAACTCCTGTCGATCGGACACGCTGATTCAGGGTGTCTTGACCACGTTTCTTCCCTCCCTGTCACACTCACCGGGCGGTGCCTCAACACCTGCTTATAATCTCTGCTACGGTTTCTTGTATTTCAGGTCTAAGGAAACTTTGATGGAGAAGACACTACTTGCAAAGACCTATTGTTACCAGGGAGCTCCCAACAGGGGAAATGGAGAACCTCATATTCCCCATCTTAAAATGTGGAGAGATTATTTGTTTTAAAAATTTTATTTATATATTCATGAGAGAGACGGATAGAGAGGCAGAGACACAGGCAGAGGGAAAAGCAGGCTCCCCGCCGATCAAGGAGCCCGATGTGGGGCTCGATCCCAGGACCTCGGGATCATGACCTGAGCCAAAGGCAGATGTTCAACCACTGAGCCACCCAGGTGCCCCTGGACAGCAGCTTCTAACATATGAGATTGTTTGAAGAACCATGCCCACCAGAGGCACATAATGAGCATCTGATGGACATCTCTAGTTCCTGCCCACTCGGCTACCCTCCACTGCTCAGGAGTCAATCTGGGTTATGAAGCCCCGAATTACTTTACGAATCTATAGTGTCTGCAGAATGGCTGAGAATGTGGGCTATGGTGTCCACATGACCCCTCTAGATCCAAGTCCTGTCCACCACTTTCTGGCTCTCTGGGTTTCAGCTTATTTCAAGGAGAGGTCAGCACCTCACAGGCCTGAGAGCACCCACAGCAGCCCAGCGCTGCCCGGGCCTAAAGGCTCTCAAAGGTAAGAGTGCTAGTAAGTAGGTATGGGGAGGAGGAAGGTATTAATTAAAAAAACAAACAAACAAACAAACAAACAAAGAAACCCGGAAACAACCCAGATACCATCCCCAGTGTGTATATGAAAGAGGTGGCAGGATCAAAGGCACAGTATGAGAATTCTTGGAAACAATCTTTTTATAAAGGTAAATGGCACATCCATCCCAGGTAGAGGCAGAGAAATAAAAGCAGCTTGAACCTAAGTAAAGATGAGAGGGAGCCAAACAGAAAGCTCGGCAGAGGTCTCCCCGAGAAAGTGAGTTAGGAGGATCCTCAGAGAGGAGAGCAACAGAACAGGACTGCAAAGAGCAAGGACAACAAAAAGATCTGATCTGGTTTCACCAACAAAAGAAGATCCACTGAGGAAATAGTCTACACTGGAGACACTGCAGGCTTCAGTGCTGGTCCATGCAGAAGAGGTTCAAGGTCAACGAGAGAGCACAGCAGGGAGCCTGAAGGGTGGGGTGCCTGCATCTTGTGCAGGACATTGGGAAACCGAAGATCAGGGGTTTCTAGCCTGGAGGTATTCCAGCTTTCTAGAGAGGTCTATGGCCTTCGGGGCTTCTCAGGTGCACAATCCAAAATGAAATTTAAAAACCAACAGTGCTGAGAAGCGGGGAAGCAGATCGTCAACACGTGATCAATCCTGAGGTCTTTCTCTGAGTCCCTTCTGGACCATGGGTGCCTTTCCCCAGCAAGAAACTCCTCGCCCAGATCTTCACTGCTTCTGTTGGTCTTCTCGAGATACATCAAATCCAGCCCAGTTCCAAAAGCACCCTGCACTGGAAGTTCTTGCTTCAGACAACCTCTGCCAGAAAACCAACAGCTCCTATCACCTATGGGACATTAGCTGAGGATTTCCCCCAGTTTCAAAATCCTGTTCTGCCAGGAAGCAGCTCATGAGCAAGAGCAGAGGTTTCTGTGGTCAAGATGGGCGCAGGTTCCAGTCCTGCATCCCACTAACATTAGGGTCAGCCTTGGATAAGGTGACATGTGATTGGGGCTAACGGGGCTGCTGCAAAGATGAATGGAGGGAACATTTGCAGATGTTAGTTCCCTTTCCTGGCCTATTTGCTGGGAACATCTTAAACTTCTATTTACCAGTTGATTTGCATACTTATCCCCCTACATCCCCCACCCCCAGAACTAAGCTATCATTGAGATGCACCTAGAATATCTAAAAATTCCCCAGTTTTCAGACTTGAGTGTACTTCCAAGGCAAAGGATCATCAGAAAAAGCAAAGTGTGTTCTAGAGAAGCCTATGGTTGGGCCTGGGGTCACAGAGTAGCTCAGGGTATGAGAAAGAACACCAGACTTCTGTTTGACTTTTCAACTATACCACACTGTTGCTTGAGACATTTTTTGTTTTTGTTTTTAAGTATATATATATATATATATATATATATATATATATATATATATATATATATATATTTATGATAGAGAGAGAGAGAGAGAGAGGCAGAGACACAGGCAGAGGGAGAAGCAGGCTCCATGCACCGGGAGCCCGACATGGGACTCGATCCCAGGTCTCCAGGATCGGGCCCTGGGCCAAAGGCAGGCACCAAACCGCTGCGCCACCCAGGGATCCCTGTTTTTAAGTATATTTTAAAAGCAATTTTAGGCTTAAAACAAGACTGAGAGGAAGGCAGAGGTTTCTCATCTATCTTGTGCCTGCACATGCACAGTGTCAATTATCAACATCACTAAAATGGGACATTTTTTACTAACAATGACACTACACGGACACATCATGGTCGCCCAAAGTCCATAGTTTTGTTATGGTTCACTCCAGGTGTTGTACATTCTCACCTACAAATAGGTGACGACTTGTGTCTACTATTGTAATACCATATGGGATATTTTCTCTGCCCTATAAAAATCTTCTGTACCCTGCCTGTTCATTTCCTCTCCCTCCCACACCCTCTGTACTCATTGTCTCTATAGCTGGAATCAGACAGTATGGAGCCTTCTCAGACTGGTTTCTTCCACTTACTAATATGCATTTAGGATTCCTCTGGGTCTTCTAATGGCTTGAGAGCTCATTAGGACTCCACCACCTGGACATACCACAGTTCATCCATTCACCTACTGAAAGGCAATCCTGGTTGCCTCCTAGTTTGGGTAATTATGTACAAAGCAGGTTTTTCTGTAGACGTTAAGTCTAACCCCAAAGGGTAAATACCAAGAGGTGTGATTGGTGGGTCACTGGCTTAATTTTGGGGTGCCTGGTGGCTCAGGAAGTAAAGCATCCAATTCTTGATTTCTGCTCAAGTCATGATCTTGGGGTCATGATACCAAGACCCACATCAAGTTTCACATCAAGCCTGGAGCCTGCTTAAGATTCTCTTTCTCTCCCTCTGCTCCTCACTTACTCTCTCAAAAAAGAGTATGCTTAGTTTTATAAGAAACCACCAAATAGTCTCCCAGAGTGGCTGCACCATTTTGCATTCCCACCAGCAATGAATGAGTGTGTGTTCCTGTTGCTCCACATCCTTGTCAGCATCTCGGGTTGTCAACATTCCAGATGTTGGCCATTCTAGTAGGTGTGTAGTGAGGATACAAGACATGGAACACCCTTCCACAGGCTCTTTTGCCATCTGCTATGTTCTTTAGTGGGTATCTGCTAAGGTCTTTGGCCCATTTTTTAATGGGGCTGTTTCCTTATTAAGTTTTAAGAGGTTTTTGGTTTATTTTGTATAACAATCTTCTTTATCAGATGAGTCTTCTGAAAATACTTTCTCCTAGGCTATGGCTTCTGTTTTCATTATCTAGACATTGTCTTTTGCAGACAATTTTTTTTTAAGATTTTATTTATTCATGAGAGACAGAGACAGAGAAGGGGGGGGCAGAGACACAGGCAGAGGGAGAAGCAGGGAGCCCGACATGGGGCTCAATTCCGGGTCCCCAGGATCAGGCCCTGGGCCGATGGTGGCACTAAACCACTGAGCCACCCAGGCGGCCCGACAAGTTTTTAATAGTAATGAAGTCCAACTTATTATTTCTTTCATGGATCACGACGTTAGTGTTGTATCTTAAAAAGCATCATCAGACCCAAGATCATCCACGTTTCCTCCTCTCTTATCTTTAAATAGACTCCACGCCCTCTGTGGAGCCCACGGTGGGGCTTAGACTCATGACCCTGAGATCAAGACCTAAGTCGAGGTCAAGAGACGGCCGTTTAACCAACTGAGCCGCCTAGGCGCGCCTCCTCCTATGTTATCTTATAGGAGCTTTATAGTTTGGGTTTAGTTCATTTCTGTGAAGGGTGTAAGGCCTGCACCTGGATTTTTTTTTTTAACGTGGATGTCCAGCTGTCCCAGCACTGTTTGTTAAAGGGCCTATCTTTGCTCCTCTGTCAAAGATCTGTTCACTACATTCATGGGGCCTATTTTTGGGTTTTAGCTAGTTCATCAATTCTTCTGAGTTATGTTAAAACTTTTACTTTTATTTTTAAAAAATATTTATTTATTCATGAGACACATAGGCAGAGGGAGAAGCAGGCTCCCTGCGGGGAGCCCAATGTGGGACTCGATCCTGGGACCCTAGGATCAAGCCCCAAGCCAAAGGCAGATGCTCAACTGCTGAGCCACCCAGGCTTCCCTGTTAAAGCTTTTAATGCAGGTTACTCAGAGCAAGAACTAATGGTTCTAAACCCAGGCTGGCTCGGTCACCACCACTTAATGTATTTGCACGGGATAAAATTCCTTAACAGAAAAAAAAATCTCATCACGTCCCAGTGGAAGGCTGATGTGAAGCAATTACAATTGTTACATGATCAAATAACTTAAAAGGAGGAAAAACCTGAGTTAACCAGCAGTTAGTTCTAAACAAATTATTCTTTAAAAAGGGAGGTTTTTTTTTTTTTTAAAAGATTTTATTTATTTATTCATGAGACAGAGAAAAAGAGAGAGAGGCAGAGACAGGCAGAGGGAGACACAGGCTCCAGGCAGGGAGCCTGATGTGAGACTTGATCCTGGGACTCCAGGATCACGCCCCGGGCCAAAGGCAGGTGCTAAACCGCTGAGCCACCCAGGGATCCCCTGAAAAGGGAGCTTAGAGAACAGAATAATTTTCTTACCAAGGTGACTGCCCTGTGAGTTTCAATGCTAATGAGAGGAAAGTCAACATGAGGACACGTTTTTAGTAGGACTTCACTGTTGATGACTTGGGATGCAAGTGTGGAGAACACGGCTTTCTCATGATAAGAGAAACTCTTAACATCATCACTAAAGACCTTGGTGAAACAGGAGAACAAGGACCATGCAGGGGGCTGGACCTTAAGTGGAGGTCTACACTGTCTGGCCTGAGTCTGCAGAGGGAAAGGCTGGGGGGGGGTGGTAGGCAGATGAGACCAGAGGAGAGATGAAGAGGTTTGTCCTTTTGGAGGAAAAGTAGAGAGTGATTAAAATGGTAAAGCTTAGAGAGAACTTTGACATCTAATCAATACCTAAGTATTGATTTTTTTTTTTAAGTTGCTTCTGGGGTGCCTGGGTAACTCAGTGGTATAATGTCTGACTCTTGGTTTCAGCTCAGGTTGTGATCTCAGAGTTGTGGGATCGAGCCCTGCATCAGGCTCTACACTCAGTACAGAGTTGGCTGGAGGATTCTCTTGCTGTGTCCTTCTCACTGCTTGGCACTCTCTAATATGAATAAATCTTTTAAAAAGTTGCCTCCAACTATATTTTTCTTTGTGATACTATGCAAACATGAGTACTTAATAGAAAATAAGCACTAGGGGATCCCTGGGTGGCTCAGCGGTTTAGTACCTGCCTTTGGCCCAGGGCACGATCCTGGAGTCCTGGGATCGAGTCCCACGTCAGGCTCCTGGCATGGAGCCTGCTTCTCCCTCTGCCTGTGTCTCTGCCCGCCCCCCCTCTCAATCTGTTTCCATGAATAAGCAAATAAATAAATCTTAAAAAAATAAAAAAAAATAAGCACTATGTAAAATTGACTAAATAGTTAATTTCACACAGGAAATGTAAGTAGCTTGGCTGTGTGCTAAATTTTAAAGGATTCCAGTTATACACTTTGGATTTCTTTATTTGCTGGGTACTCAAAGGCACCACTGAAAGGATCCTATTCTCTCAAATCTGAGATACATTGTTTCACATTTTCATATTTCTCAAGTTACAATATAGCTTATAATAGATATGAACAAGAAAAATGTTATTAAATATCATAACTGGGGCATCCAAGAATTACTGGAAGTGTGCTAAGGCTAGAAGAGGTGAGGGTAGGGATCTGCTGGGGAAATTTCTTCAGGGCAACAGTCACGTTCTCTAGCTCTCACTTTTTTAAGATTTTATGTATTTATTCATGAGAGACACAGAGAGGCAGAGAGGCAGAGAGACAGGCAGAGGGAGAAGCAGGCTCCCTGTGAGGAGCCCAATGCAGGAATCGATCCCAGGACCCCGAGATCACATCCTGAGCCAAAGGCAGACACTCAATGAGCCACCCAGGTGCCCCACATTCTCTATCTCAATACAGGTTCAGGTTACACAAATAACTCTGCAATCATGTATTTATTTAAGACTTAAGCATTTCATTACATACAAATTTTACTCCAAACATAAACATATAAATATTGGACTTTAATGTTACACACACTGAAGGTTTTAAGGGGAAGTGTACTGACGTCTACAATTTAACTTGAAATAAATCAAATGAAGGGATTGATTGCTCATCAAAGTGGTATAAAAATTACTTTGAACTGGAAAATACCTGATCAGCAGCCAACACAAGGAAACATCACCTAACCTTAAGCAGAGCCTCCTGAGATTCAGCTGCCATTCATCCCAGGGAGCATCCTGATGGGGGAACAGACAGACCCAGGAAGTGCTAAGTCAGAGGTCTGTCAGCATTTGGTAAAGAGAACCCTCCATGCTTTTTCCTGGAAGACCTAATTCTCCTTTTTTGTCATGTTTAGTACATATGCCTTTTTATTTCCGGTTATTCAGCAAGATACTCATCACTGAGTACTCTCATGTGTGCAGGTAAACAGTCTTTTCTCCTGTTAATCTATGGCCAGTTAATTTGCAAATCCCCACTTGCTGGACATGAGGTGGAAAAGAAGAAACTTTCCTCCCAACACAACAAAATGGATTGGTGGATGGAAAGAAGATGAACAGATCAATGTATCAAACAGCAAATAGAGTGAAACATGAATCTAGGACCTAGGTTGAGGGATATATGGGTCTTAAAGTGGAAGGGATTTTGAGTCATGTTTGGAAATATTCACAGTAAGATGCTTGGACTAAGTTAAAGGGAAGAAAAGGAAAGAAGGTACTTGCTGACTGCTACTTTATGCTCAAGAAGAGAGAATCAGATGCTAGGAGACTCACCTCATACATCCAAACCTATTCATTGATGACAAAGCTGTCTAAAATGACCCTAATTACACATGCCCACAAAGGTCACTTCTGGTGACAAAAGTAAATTAGCATTCACTAACCTTTCATTATATCAACAGCAGTAATTCCCTCCGAGTGTTTCCTGCTTCCAGACGTTACAAAAAAAAAAATCCTCATCAAAAATAGTCATCCAGGGGCGCCCAGGTGGCTCAACTAGTTAAGTGCCTGACTCTTGATTTCAGTTCAGAGCATGCTCCGGGGTCACAAGATCGAGCCCCAAGTTAGGATCCACTCAGTGTGGAGTTGGCTGGAGAGTTTCTCTCTCCCTCTCCACCTGCCCCTCCCCCAATCATGCTTGCTTCCTCTCAAAATTTTTTTAAAAATAAAAAAAAAAAAAAAAAAAAAAAAGGTTATCCAAGCTCCCAAACTGCCCAGTCAAGGGGAGAGGTCTGAGTCTTGCACCTGGCTCCCTGCTTACTGTATGTGGGGTTATTATGATCCCCAAGACACTGAAGACCATGAATACACAAATTCTCTTCTTTCCTAGCGTGTGAGCAGAATGCAGCTTCCTTATCCCCTCCTTCCACAGAAGCTTCCAGTACTCAGATTCCTGTGTGACTCTAACTGATGGTGTACAATGAAGAACGGGACTGGTCTTTGTCCTTGGCTCCTGGAAGGGAGCCTCTTAAGTCCTCGGAAAGTCTCCATCATTCATGGTGGGTCCTGAGAGCTTGTGCTAACGAGGGGACTCATGGCAGGCCCCTGGAAAGTTCCAGGAGGGGCACTGGCCATCCCAGAAGACCAACCAAGTGATTGGAAGCATTGAGTCATGTGAGATCATCCCAACATTCTGGGAGGGGAGAAGGGCTGGAGATGGAATTCAAATACATGGCCAATGACTCAATCAATCATTCTGCTTCAGGAAGCCCCAGTAAAAACTCTGGACTACAAAGCTCGGGTGAGCTTCCTGGTTGGTGATAAACATCGACGTGCAGGGAGAGGAAGTATCCAGAGGATATGGAAAGTTTATGTTTGAGACCCTCCCAGACCTCACCCTAGCTGTCTCTTCTGGCTGGCTCTGATTTGTCATCCCCATGAACCATCAACCTCCAGGGGGTAGCAACCCCCAAATTTGTAGCCAGCTGGTCAGAGGTACAGGTGGCCTGGGACCGACTTATGTCTGGGGTCCGCAGTCGGGGCACTGTGTGGAGGAGTGAGCGCTGGGTGGTCCATGTCAAAACTGCATTGCCATGGATCATCTTTAAAAGGGATCCCTGGGTGGCGCAGCGGTTTGGCGCCTGCCTTTGGCCCAGGGCGCGATCCTGGAGACCCGGGATCGAATCCCACGTCGGGCTCCCGGTGCATGGAGCCTGCTTCTCTCTCTGCCTCTCTCTCTCTCTCTCTCTCTGTGACTATCATAAATAAATAAAAATTTAAAAAAAAAATAAAAAAAAAAATAAAAGATACTTGCAGATCAGGTTCTAAATAACTGACTTTTTCAAAGAACACAAGCCAATGAAACAAAAAACAAAAAAAAGTGAGAAGACTATTCTAGAATACAGGACTGAAATGAAGAGACTTAATGCAAGAAGTGAACCTTAACAGGATTGTGGATTTTCAAAGTTATACGAAAATGCGTTGAGAACTACTACAGGAAATTGAATATGGATTCCACATTAGATGTTACAGAACTGATATTGATCTTCTAAGAGTGATAACAGCCTGTAGTTCTCATCCTTGGGAGACACATGCTGGAGAAGTCCGGGGTGTCAGGAGGTCTGCAGTCAACTTGCAAATGATTAGAAAAAAAAAAAGGGCTCGTGTGCATAGAGAGAAAACTGACAAAGTAAAGGGTATGTAGCATGGACAGTATTGAAATTTTTAAAATAACTTGGGGGAAATGCATCAGCAAAAGTTTTAAAAAGGGGAAAATATGAAGATGTGGTAAAAATTTTAAAATCACGGGAGCTGGTTGATGCACGTGGGGGGGGGCACATACCATTCTACTCATGCCTCTTAAGAACAGCAGCAGCAATTTTTCCCATGAAAACACATAGCCTTGGGGATCCCTGGGTGGCTCAGCGGTTTAACACCTGCCTTTGGCCCAGGGTGCAATCCTGGAGTCCTGGGATCGAGTCCCACGTCAGGCTCCCGGCATGGAGCCTGCTTCTTCCTCCTCCTCCTGTGTCTCTGCCTCTCTCTATGTCTATCATAAATTAAAAAAAAAAAAGAAAAAGAAAAAAAGAAAACACATAGCCTCACCAGTTCCTAAAACTTCTACAGTGTAGCCTATTATCTGGGTTCCTGCTTCATTAGATTTGTTCTTTCGTTTGAAATTTTATCTGTTTCTGAAGCATGTACTATGTTCAGAATAGCGTGCCAGGGTCTCAGGGGTCATGAAGAAGCAGTTGAGGAAGTCAGAGTATCCCCCTTGTGGCCTAGTTGTGAAACACGACACGGGTGACCCAAAGAAGGGACCAAGAACAGTAGTGAATGTGAAGAAAGGTCCAAGGAGAGAAAACCAATGTGGACTGGAACGGGTCATGTAGGTGTGACTCGATTTGCAGAGATTTCCTCCCTGGAGGGAAGAAGAAGCTAAAGGGCACAAAGTCTGCTGTGATCCACATAGAATGGGCCAGACATGGGGCACCCAGGTGGCTCAGTGGTTGAGCATCTGCCATGGCTCAGGGCATGATCCCGCGGTCCCAGGATCAAGCCCTGCATCGGGCTCCCTGCATGGAGCCTGCTTCTCCCTCTGCCTGTGTCTCTGCCTCTCTGTCTCTCATGAATAAATAGCTTTTAAAAAAATATATTAAAAAAGAATGGGCCAGACGTGAGGTGTGGTGCTAGGACAAGACAGAAAGAATTGTCTGACCATGTGACCAGAAATGAGGGACACCGTGAGATGTGGGGCTTTGAGTCCTAAAACACAGGAACTGATGAGAAACTGTGTGATGCTTGTACAGGAATATAGGTTTTTTTTTTTTCAGCACTTTGAGTTCAAGCTGGCATTTGTACCCTACTTCACACCATATGCTCCAGTGACACCAGAACGTTGACAACTGCCGGATGCCAATTCTCACCTGCTGTCCTCCCCGCCTGGAGGCTTCAAGGGATCGCCCTCATCCACCTGGCACACTGGTTCTTCAGGAAGCCACCAGGGAGCGTTAGAAGGATCAGGGTCTGGAAACTCATCTGGCTGGGGGCCTCACCTGAGCTAGCAATGCACCAAAGGTACCAGGAGGTGCCAGCTGCGGCCACAGCCTCCAGAGGCCCCAGGCCCCTCCCCCCGTGGACTCATGGGAATCCTTCAGGCTCACAGCCTAGCTGTTCTTGTGCTTGTTCAGTGCCAAAGACATCGGCTCCTCTGGTCACTTTGCATTCTCACAGTCTCTCCCCATACTGCCCTCCCCTGACCCCAAACCCTGCTATAGTCTGACCCCCAGCACCCCACCCCCAGTTTTCTCTGCAGACTCCGGGATCCCCCACTCCAGAGTGAGCAGAGTCACCCACATCCTCTACCTCTTCAGTGAGCGTGCCCTAGACTGCCCTCCCAGGTGAAGGCCACCCATCTCTCCCCTGCCCTCACCTCCCCCCCGACTGGAGTCAGGAGCAAAGTCATCCCGCTCACTTACCTTCATGCCATTTCCAGAGCTTTGCATGGGAAAAAGCCCCTGTCCCTCCCTGCCTCCTCCTCTCACCCAGGAAGATGGTTAAAAACAAAAAACTCTACTCTGGTCTCAAAAAAGAAAGCAGGGATCCCTGGGTGGTGCAGCGGTTTGGCGCCTGCCTTTGGCCCAGGGCGCGATCCTGGAGACCCGGGATCGAATCCCACGTCGGGCTCCTGGTGCATGGAGCCTGCTTCTCCCGCTGCCTGTGTCTCTGCCTCTCTCTCTGTGTGACTATCATGGATGGATAAAAATTAAAAAAAAAAAAAAAAAAGAAAGCAGTTTTTATCCCCCCAAAATGGGAAGGATATTATGTTGGAATAAAGGACTCTCCTTTAGATGAAATCATTTAGCTTAATGAGGAGCTGGCACTTCAGCACTGGTGTGTGCATGTGTACACGCATGCGTGTGGTCAAGACCCTCCTCTCTGCATGTCAAGGACACATCACCCGGACCCCTGACCCTGGGCGCCCTCAATTCCATGAACACCTCCTACCTCTCCAAGCCACTCACTCCCATGGCCCCACACCCTTCCTGCACCAACACCGGTGTCCCCAGCATTATCTGCTCTATTCCATGAAGACCCCTGGCACTCTGTCCCGACCCACCTGCTGCCCCCCACCCAATCTGTCCACTCCCCTCTGCCCACATCCCCCTGGGATGACTCTGATTGCCAAAATTCTCCATTCTCTCCCTCCACCGTCCCCCACTTGCAAGAACGGCAATCACTCCACGTTCTGATGGACCGGATGGAGGACGGTCCACGGCAACGTAGCGTTTCTCACACTGACTCTGGCCTTGGCCATGTGTCTGGCGTGGGAACAGGAATTTGGCAAATGTGACACGAGCAGAGACCTGAACGACGCTTGCATGCCGGAGCTCGCCCTCCCGCTGCTCCTGGAGTCCTGGCACCGTGTTGGGTGCCCAGGAGGAGACGTAGGGGGAAGGCAAGGCACCCAGGCTATCCCCACAGCTGGCTGCCGGTGGGAGAGCCCAGGTGCGAACACTCAGCCTAACCCAGATCTGTGCAACCGCCCAGCTGAGACCAACCCAACTGCTGCGAGAAGTCTTTCCAGGGCAGCCTGGTGCTCAGAGGAGCAGACCTGTAGAACCCAGAGCCCAATGACGCCAGGAGAGAAGGTACACAATAAGCAGATGGGTGCCAGCACTCCCACCTCTCCGCATCCCCATCAGATACTGGAGTGGTGACATCATTGAAGACAGAAGCCATTGGATGAGAAGTTTCCAGCCCCCATTTAATCTCCTCCACAGGGGCACCCGGGGGGCTCAGTGGTTAGGCGTCTGCCTTCAGCTCAGGTCATGATTGAGTCCTGCATCAGGCCCCCTGCTCAGTGGGGAGTCTGCTTCTCCCTCTGGCTTTTCCTCCCCAACCGCTCCCCCCAGCCCCAATTGTCCTCTCTGTCAAATAAATGAATAAAATGTTAAAAAAAAAAATCTCTTCCAGTAAACACTCCACCGCGAACAGCAAGACTGTTGTCTCTCACAACCACCCTTCATGCTTCCTGCTATTTGAGAGCAGCAGGCCTATACTCAGTGTTTTGGGTGTTAACTTGGTCACTTCCCCATCATGCCTCAAGCATAGTCTGGCCTCTGCCTCCCTCTTAGTCCCCAGGTGCTGGAAGGACACACACAATGCACCGTCTCCATGGGGCTCGCTCTGCCGACACACACCCTCCTGCCTCCTCGGCCCCCCTGAATGTGTCTTTCCACGCCTGGCCTTCTCTCTCCCTCCTCTTGGAAGGAGTCTCTCTCACAGGCCTGCACCGACAGCTCAGGTCTCAGCGCCTGGGGCAGCCCTCTCCTGAGCTCCACCTCCAGGCAGGCAGCACGGTGGCCGGTGGGCAGAGATGGGAAGATAGGCTGGCAGCATCACAGCCAGTGTCCCCACCCACACCCAGTCTCCTGGGGCCGGCGGGGGAAAGACACTCCGACCCCTTCACTAACTCCCCCTGCATACTCGGTGTGTCTCCTCACTCTCTTCCAGGTGCAGTCACACTGCTGCCTGAAGCCATCAGCCAGCCCTTGCCTGCAATGCCCAACAGCCTCCGACTGGTCTTCCAATTCATTTTCCACCCACACTGTAGCCAGGCTGGTCTTTCTAAGCCAAACTAATGGTGTCCTGCTGTCAATACGGCTTCATTCGATCCTGGTGCTCCAGCACTCAGCTCACAAGGACATGACTGCTGGTCACATTTACCAGGTAACGTGGACGCATTGCTGGAACATGCAGGAGGCCACAGGTGTACGCAGGGACTACACACACAAGTTTCGCACATAAACACTGCAAAATGTCGGAGAAACCAGGTGTGACAGCCAAACAGTGATTTAAGCAATCTGCATCATCTCAGTCTTAGAATAACTGCAAGCTTTACATCGAATTCTTCAAATTACTGCTCAACTTTCCCCCCTCTCCCCAAAACAAAAAACACAATTGCTTTTGTTTCCAACAGAATCAAAAACAAGTCTGAACGTTCATATTTACTTACGTGCAAAGAATGGACTGGTCCTCACGATCTATAAAAAACAAACAAAAGAACAAGGTGACCATTTGCCTGGTTTTTCAAATATGCGATATAATAAAGCTGCAATAAAGGCCCTCATCATGTTAGTAACTCTGCTCCCCACCCCCTTATGTAGCCCTAAACCCAGTCTTGCTCGCTCACGATAATGCCAGATTCCTAGGGGTAAATGAGGGCCCTGGCTTCTCGAAGGCTTATTATATGCCTGTCAGCCTTGATGCACAAGCCTGTAAAGATGCGACCCCCAGAGCTCCTCCCTTACTGAATCATTTTCAGGGGGGTAGGGACCGAAATGCCCTCTGTAAATAGGCTCCCCAGGTGATTCTGATGCAGGGTCAGGTTTGGAAGCCACTGCCTTTCACAGAGGCTTCCAGGACACCCATAACCAGAGAGGAATCATTATTAACTTGATCTTAAAAGAGGAAAAAACAAAAAATCACACTCTGAGCAGAGAAGGTGGCAGGTGGACAGACACCGATATAAAGTTTAAACAGTCTCAAGTTCAAGCGGTACACATCCCCCAAAATAAAAGACATGTACCCGGAAAAAAAATCGAACATGATTTTAAAGTGATGAATGTTTGAGTCTTCAGCTCGATTTTTCAAATGAAAAGGTGAAGTTCAAACCCATGTCTAGCCCACGGATGAACCTGCAGTGTGGGACGTATGACCTCCAATCACTTGTGAACCCAAATGTCTATCTTACAGATGAGAAATGCTCCTGGAGAGGGGTTCGGGGAATCCACCCAGGCTCTACAGCTGCAGAGGGCCGAGGGCCTGTGTGTCTGCCTCTGGCACCTGTGTGGTCTACGTCACTAACCAAGGCTGCCACTGCTTAGAAAGGACCTGTGCTCATGGGGCCGGGCCCAGCTACATCTTTTGTCACTCCCTCCTGCGCCTGCTGTGCCTCAGGTGGCTGCCACCGGGGACCCAATGGGGGTCTCAGCAGTTTAGGTGTAAAAAGTCTTTATTAGAAATAAAGAGTTTGTGTGCTCTGCCATAATGTTATTAAAATAAACCCATGCATATATTCTGTGTATAAACCGAGTTCTGCAAAGAGCATGTTTAACCACAGTCCTTCCTCCGGCTGCACAGGTGACATTCCCGGGACCGGGCTGACCACTGCCTCCTTTACTGGGGTTACTGGCTGGCTTTCCCGGGGGCCACGCCAAGCCCCTCCTTCCACCTGCTTCCCCCAGACCCACAGCCACTGTATCTCCCCTGCTACAAGGTGCTGCCTGAGACTGGGCTGTCTTCTTTCCTCACTCCCACACTGGCTACGGTTAGCCTTGTCTGGGGGGCTGAGGAAGAGTTAGTGCGAGGGCCCCCTACCCTGGGTGCTGGCAGGATGGTGGGGACTGAGCTCCTGTGTGCTGGTTCCCTCTCTGCTGCAAACTCACTTCGCGTCTACACATGCAGCATTGCGACCTTGCTGGCGTCAGGTTCTTTTCCTAGGATGCTAGGATTTTATCAAGTCCTTGCTTATTCATTGTAAATATGAGCCCCTAGGCCCCTAAATTCTCCAGGTCTCAGCAACTTCTATAGAACTTCACTAACTTTTTTATGGCTTTTCCAAACTGGTTCATACATCAAAAGGTGTAAAAATTAACCAAAACTCAATTGCCACCTCATTAGTTCAGAATGGCTTTCTTCCTGCATCTGTATGTACTTATTATCATTGTTTGAAATCACAGACCTACACAACCACCTACCCTTCAATCCTGCTCCATACTTCATTCTCCACGCTTCTCACCCCCAGCCCAACCCAAATCCAAACAACTCCGCTAGCCAGACTTATCACCCATCCTCCGTGTCTGTCTGGTCTTGTATGGCTTTGGGTCTCAGCTTCCCTACCCATGCGTAAGGGTTTGGGTTTGACCACCTCCAAGATTCTCTCTGACTGTGATCCCCTGACTCTTTCCCTTCATACAAGGGCCGGTGAAAGCATTGTCACCACACACAATGACTGAGCTCAAAAATCCTGTAAATGTAACCACAGCCTCATACTGTTATTTAAGGGAGACAATTTCACTTTCAAAAATGCAACTAGCCTTCTGAAGACTACAGACTCTTCTCCTAGCTCAGTGATTTCCAACGCACCTCCCAGGAATCACAGACGCAGCTCCTTGATAAATCTACACCAAGCTAAATCACATTTCTTTTTTTTATTATTTTTTTTATTTTTTATTTATTTACGATAGTCATACAGAGAGAGAGAGAGAGGGGCAGAGACACAGGCAGAGGGAGAAGCAGGCTCCATGCACCGGGAGCCTGACGTGGGATTCGATCCCGGGTCTCCAGGATCGCGCCCTGGGCCAAAGGCAGGCGCCAAACCGCTGCGCCACCCAGGGATCCCGCTAAATCACATTTCAACAGTGGAAGTGGTTTCCAATCAATGACCTCAGCTCCTACCTTAAAAAAACCACAAAAGAGCATATCGAATTCAAATTAAACAGGCAAGGCAATGAGAAAGCACAGAAATCAATGAAGTGGGGAACAGGAAAAAGAAAAAGGAAATGAAACCGAATCTTGGTTCTTTGAGAAAAATCATACAGTTGATAAACCTCTAGCAAACTCATCAGGAAAAAGACACAAATTACCAATATCTGCGAATAACTACCTTGAACCCCACAGGCCCACTCTGACAACTAAGACAAAAGGGACAACTTCTTAAAAATATGTCAACTGCTAAAGCTCATTCCGAAAGAAATAACCTGATTGGCCCCATGCCTTTTAAAGAAACTGAGTTTGTGGAACTCACACAATGTTATACATCAATTACACCTGTTAAAAAAATTGAATTTGTAATTAGAAACCTTCCCACAAAGAAAACATACTCCACCTGTGAATTCTATACACCATTTAAGGGAAAAAACCAAACCTTTCAGAAAATCGAAGAGGAAGGAATATCTTCTGATCCATCTTCAGAGACAAGCCTCACCCTGAGCCTCCAGCTACAGAGACATCATAATACAAAAAAATGACAAATGTCTGTCATCAGCAAGGGCACAAAAATCCTTAACGTGTTAGCAGATCCAATCCAGCAATACACACAGGGGGGAGGCAAGGGGAGGACACCCAATAAGCAGGTGGCATTTATCCCGGCAAGGTTAGCTCAGCGTCTAAAAGCAATCAATCTGACTCCCCGCATTTACAGACTAAAGAACATCCTAGTCATCTGGATAGAAGGAGAAAAAACATTTGATAAAACTCAACATCCACTCAGGATCTAAAAAACCTGAGCAAGCAACAGATAAAGAGAATTTCACACATCCAATAAACAGCATGTACAAAAAAAAAGCCCATACAGTGAACACCATCCGTAATGGTGGAAACCTGAATGCTGTCCCCCTGAGACCAGAATAAGGATGGGATGTCTGTTGTCACCACAGCTATTCAGTAGTATAAGGCAAGAAAAAAGTCCAAAGCCTAAGATGGGAAGGACATAGCCACGTCTCTAGTTGCAGAGGACATGATGATTCTACACAGAAAATCCCAATATTCTATCAAAAAAACCTTCCAGAATAAGTGAGTTTTGCAAAGTTGTAAAATATATATATATACCAATACATATTTTAAAAACCTTTCTATATATCAACAGTGCAAGATTGGAAATTTTTATATTTAAAGTTCCATTTAACGCTAAAAAACCACGACACCCTTATTTAGGTGAGGGTATATATTTTATTTAGGTATAAATCTAACAAGAACGGAGTCTGTGATTTTTGCAACCAAGTTTATGTCCAGGAGGTCTCATTCATTCATTCATTCATTCATTCAATGAACATTTCTTGAGCAACTACTATGTGCCAGACACACTATGCATTTTATTAATATGGTATCCTCTAGCATCCAAACTTAGGGAAACAAGTTGAAGCTCTCTTCTGGCTTTGTGCATGCAAGACACAAACTGTTCAGTGGGACCCTGTGCTCTGAGTTGTCCCCTGGTCCCTTCTCAGGTTCTCTTCACAGGCCCAGTGGCATTTAGTCTAGTGCGAGTCCCAACTCAGCTGTATTGTGTGGTCCATGAGCATGCAGCCCCCCCACCTACAGATTGGAACACAATGAAATTGTTTACAGTGGGCTTTTCTCGTTTTTCATTTTGTGTCACACTTTTCAACTGTTATGTAATCAAAACTATCAACCAGTTCTTTTTATTCTTCATATGGAATTTTATTATTGTGGAAAAGAATGTGTCACAGTGCCCTGGTTTTAAGTTCTAGTTCATAACCTCTAACTCTCTATACTTTCGGGGGTCAAGTTTTTTACTTTTTGTGCCTCCGTAAAGGCAGGACAGTGATTCTTTTTACTTTATAAGACTGTTGTAGATTTTATCACACACATAGAACACCTAGCCCAGCGCCTGGCACACAATAATATTCAATATATATCATTCTAGCATTAATGATGGTATCAGTGAGAAAACAATAGCCACGTCTTCCCCACTCCGTATGCATAAAGCTGGTCTGGCAACATTAATGGCACATTAACATTTAATCCCTGTTAACTGTTTTGTTAGATTCAATCTTTCCATTCAACCTGTCAAGATAATTTTTAAGATTGTTTCTTTCCCTCAAATGTATCTATGGCATGGAAGTTTCAAGTCATCTATACGTTGCATGGGCATGCATGCGTCCCTTATCTTGAAGTGTCCTGAGAAAAATGTCCCAACGGGATACCCCTTTGTGGACACCCTGACAAAGCTGGACAACCTCCATCACCAACCAGCACCTCACGTGCACCTTTCCCACCAACAGCCATGAGGACATCACAGTAGACTGTGGGAGGCTACGTGGAAGTCCTGATTCTCAGCAAACACTGTCCACTATAATTTCCCTGCCCACTAAGCTAAAGGAATGTGGGGCATATTTTCGTGTTGTTCTTCGACTTTTAACAATAGATTCTAGAATCCTTCCTGGCAGGTATGTGAAGCTCAGTGGCCTGAAGCTTCTTCCCCTTTTGAAAAGTTAGGGTTGTATATGGGACTCTGCCCCCACTTTCTGGAAACTTCCCTCCCAGATATCACAGTTCAGGGACCCATCTCAACTGTGAGAACGTGCTTGTTTCAATGAGGAAACATGGATTTAATTAGAGATGAGGAAATATGGATTTAATTAGAGAAGGAGTATGCTTCCTCCAATTTCTTCTCCCATATAAGGCAAAGTTTGCTCATTCATACAAATTGCTTTACTGCATATATAAAGATTCTTCTTCACAGAGACACAGAACTGAAAGCAAGAAAGCTGACCATCCTTTCTCCACCATCAGCAATTCACCAGAGCTGTAGGCATTTCTTAGGATTCTCTGGCTCTGAGAATCAGAAAGAGTATTAAATGTCATTTTAGCCTGAGCTGACTGTGGATATTCACCTGTCCTTACCAATCAATGACAGTCTTCTAGGTGGGAAGGACCTCCTATTTGCCAAGGGACCTGGTATAAGAAGCGTCTAAGTAAAACATGAAATAAGGGATTGAGACCTGCTCTTGATTAATGGCTTCATGCTACCCTCAGATTCAGACCCAGCCTCTGTGAACCGCAAGTCAGCGACAGCAGGAGGTAGCCTATTCTGTTCCCCAAAGATCACCGAACTATCTCATAAGAACCAATAGGTCTTAGGGCACTTTAAAAGTTTCTTTTTTAGGGGATTCCTGGGTGGCTAGCAGTTTAGCACCTGCCTTTGGCCCAGGGGTGGTCCTGGGGTCCTGAGATCAAGTCCCACATCGGGCTCCCTGCAGGGGGCCTGCTTCTCCCTTTGCCTGTGTCTTTGCCTCTCTCTCTCTCTCTGTGTCTCTCATGGATAAATAAATGAAATCTTAAAAAAAAAAAGTTTATTTTTTATTTTATTTTTTTTTAAAGTTTCCTTTTTAAAAGATGAAAGGAGACGCAGCGTCATTACAGGGGATCTCACACAGCACTAGGAAGGCCTATGTTCAATGCAGTCTTTTCAAGCAATAATATGCAATGTGTTCAAAACTGTTCTGATTTTCAGGAAAATGCCATGTCTAAATGCACCATCATGCAAGTGAATGACTCCAGCTTTATAATTCATCCCAAATCCAAAGGGAATCGGTTGACATCAACCAACTTGCCCTGTGCTTTCTAACTTCTGTTGCTCCCTTTACATGTATTTAAGACAAAAATATCTTATGACCTTTCTTTTCCCAACGAAGCCTCTACCCTTTCTATCATTCCTCCTGTGGCTCCTTCTGTGGGTTCTGAAACATACTGTGAGAGAGCTGTGACCATACCGGCATGTGAAGAGCAAATGTATGTAAAAACTAGATGCTTTTCAATGAAAAAATTAATGTGATGTAGCTATGAAGCCGCAATCATCCTTACCTGCTTCCCCCAGAAAATGACCACACTGCCCATTCTAATCTGAAGAATTCAATATTCTTCCGCAATAAACATTAACCTCTTTTCTTTTTAATCTTTTTTCTTTTTTAAGCGTAAAGCCCTTTGGAGAACAGATCAAGATACACACAAAAATACTAAATCACATTTAAGAAACTGAGTACTGAGGACTCTAACACTTCCAGTTACCTTGAAGCATGCATCTGTAAGCAGATTCAGATATAGCATAGATGTGTGGAGGCATCTCGTGGCGTTTCTTCCCTCTGTACATTTCAATAATATTCTCAGAGTAAATTGGAAGATTCTTGTAAGGATTTATGACTACACAGAAGAGTCCAGAGTAAGTCTAGAAGAAAAATAAAATACAGTGGTTAAAAATAAAAAAACCCTAAACATATCAGCCAGTCAGAAACTATACAGTGACTGGAATAGAGGCCTTCATCTCTGAAGTAACTGGTCTATTCCCCAATTAAATCTAGCCAAGGATGGGCAACTCTAAGCCACCGGAAGGTCTCCCACAGATGCTTTACTAAGTGGCACTCTCCTGGATAAAATGGTCATAATCACATATGCTTCCTGACCTCCTAGGGCTATTACTGGAAGGTTGAAAAGATAAGGCTATTCACTTTTCATGGTCATTCTTTCCTGAGCATAGAAGGTATGAAAGGTCAGTAACATAGTTCCAGATTCCACATTGCAACTAATCTTTAAGAAAATACCATTTGTTAAGTTTGGGTATAGTATCAAAGAAGAATGATCTGAAAAGGTGGCTGTTAAAGAGATTTGCAAAAGTGTAAAACTTCCCTGAATTTTTTTGCTCTGTAAAGTATAGCTTAAAAAAAGAAAAAAAGGAAAGAAAATAGTTTTTTTCATGAAAGATACTTTGCTGTTTATGTTAACTTGCTACACAGTGATTTTATGAATTTATTTAAATAAATAAATGCTTTATTGTCAACCAAACTGAGAAATATTTTTTAAATTTGCTGTAATTTCAAGTACAGTAAACACTGATAAATATAAACCACACAAAAGAGTTGTGTGCTCCACCCATTCACCCAGTCAGGTGCTTGATAATTTTTAAGGACCATTCGTTTAAAAGTTACAAAACTTTCCTGATCAGCAAAATAACCCTGATTCAGAATTGACAGTAAGAGCACTTTTGATATGGGGGAGTTTTCTCAATTCACTAAGAATGATTTCTAAGAAGAAGGTGCCGAACTGCCCCTGGGGGTGGTGGAAGAACCAGAGGACTCCAGCCTACTGAGGGACCAAGGCATCTGGAAAGGGCAGTCTGTCACACTGGATGGATGCAGGCCTTTCATTTAAGGTGATCTGGGTGATCTACGTATCTGGGCAATCTGCTTATCTGGGCGACTTGGGTGATCTGGTGATCTGAGTGCCCAAGTCTACAGGCAAGAGGACACGAAAAAGGCTGAGGACTGATGGTGTTCATGCCAACAACCCACTTCCCCAGAGACCCCAGGCGCTTCTCAGCAAGAGCTGTGTTCATAAAGGCTGAACCCCTTGGCAGCTGCCACCAGAAGGCACTCAAGAGACTGCTCTCCTGTGAACCCTGCAGTTAGGTTGCTAACTACCGCTCCAACTAGGGAATGCAGGCCTGCCAAGAGAAGTTAAGTGATCAGAAGCATGTCTAGAGCTGTTCTCCCTGCAGCTTCCCTATGTCACAACCAGAGGCTCGGATGTGGATCACACCTGCCACCTGGGTTAGGGGTAGAGAGAGGACAAAAGGCCAAAGGCTCTGCCTCAAGTTCACTGACAAGGGCTGTGTGCCTTCCTTCTGAGCTGATCCTGGGCCTGAGGCCAAGAGTAAGTGCTTGCCCATCCCCAGCTGACCACTCGGGTCTTCAGGCTGTGGCTCTCATGTCCGGGGAGCTCCTGGAGAGGCCTGGGCAGCTCAGGGCCTCTCCACTGTGGACAAGCCCCTTGTCTCACTCACCCAGTCCAGCCTCCCTCTGCCACCACATGACCAAAAGGCAACAGGAGGCAAGAAAAACAGGGGTTTTATTAAGGGTGAGAAAGCTAAGGTCAGGCAATCTTGGTTTCATAGTTTAGTGAGCTTAATTTGTACAGGGTCAAGTTAACAAGACATTAACTATCTACACCTCAATGAATCTTCATATATACCTCGCTTTTTTCCATTGGAAAATTAGATCACAGTCTGTTATGAAGCTACAGATTCTACACTTTACTTTTATAAGAGGTAAATTACCAATCGGCCAAAAAGAAAAAATCAGAAACCAAACCAAAACCAAAACCAACCAATTAACAAAAAAAACCCAAGAAAATCAGAATATGGAAGTTCCATTTGACATCCCACGGCATGTATGGCATGGTTAGCAGAGCATAACAATGACATTTAAATCAGAACTAATTCAACATATGTGTCTCCCACGTGGTGGGTACTTTTCTGAGGTCTAGGGTTACAAAGATGACTCAGTCCCACAAATATGAGTACGTCATCTAAAAACAAGGTTAAATAATCATCAGTAGCCTGTGCCTGCCAAAGAGGGGGAGTAAAAAATGTTTATGTGGAAATATTATTCAATTTCAGTGCTTAAAGAGCTCACTTCAAACTATCTGGAAACTGGCTCCGATACCAGGCTCCTCTAGAACTGATAAAGGAGGCGACACTGTGTCATCTTTATCTTCCCCAAGGCACATGGCAGGAGGGTGATATGTCATTAAAATAATGTCTCTGAGAGCCTGACATTCCAATTAGACTTCATTCACTGTCTGAATACAGAAACAGGACATTATGTACCTTTCAGAAATACCACACTCTGGGTATGAAAACAATATATACGCACTAAACAAACAAAACACAAAATTAGGCACTAAAAAAGAAAGGAGTACGAAAAGAAAAGGAGAAAGACAAACAGGATTATAATAGGACAGAAACTCCAGAGCAGAACATACAACCAACCCCAGGCCCTGAAAGTCATAGCCATCTCGTCAGAAATTGTAAAACGAGAAAAGAAATTCAGACCTAGATGGTCTCTGATGTTCTTTTAAAGACTATTAAAAGGTCAAAAGGAGGGATAAAGAAATTCCTATTAAAACTAGGAGAGCCTAAAACTTGGTGCCAGGATATAGCTGAGGCAGAGTGGGAAACAGCTTCACTGAAAGTGGTTTGAACCATGGAATGTGTGCGGCGGGAGCTTAGAAAGGCAGACTCAACTATTTAGGTTGTGTCCTGCGAGGGTGATCAGCTATTAGAAGTTCAGAGGAGAGGAGCAATGAAGGGAAGAAGCATGTTTGCAAAAGTATAGATATGGAGGCTCCATGGAAAAAATACTGAAGGGCAAGAGGTGAGTAGTGGGGGGAATAGAGACTACTGCATAAGTCCTAGCACAGGAAGAGGGCCCAGGTGAGAAGGAGACCATGGGTCATGAGAACCCACTCAGGGAAGGAAGACTCCAAGGTACTCGGAAGCTCTTAGCATAAAAACCACCAAAGAGGCAAGCTAACACTTGCCCCAAGTTTTTAAGCTTGAGAGGCTAGAAATGCTACTGACGAACAGCAAGAATGATTTGATTCAGGTAGCCCGGGTGGCTCAGTGGTTTAGCACCTGCCTTCAGTCCAGGGGGTGATCCTGGAGACCTGGGATCGAGTCCCACGTTAGGCTCCCTGCATGGAGCCTGCTTCTCCCTCCTCCTGTGTCTCTGCCTCTCTCTCTCTCTCTCTCTCTCTCTCTCTGTCTACTATAAATAAATAAATAAATAAATAAATAAATAAATAAATAAATAAATAAATAAATAAATAAATAAAAATAAAATCTTCAAAAAAAAAAAAGGAATGATTTGATTCATAGGGAAGATAAGGACCCCCCTCTGAGCACAAGATCGTGGGAAGCTGAAAGGGGATTCGCTATAGCAGGTGAGTACAGGAAAATGCCCAGCGAGAGCTGGACACACTGCTGAAGCCATGAGGACATTCTGCAGAACTGCATAGCCTTTAAGACACCAGCTGACATCATCACATACCTTACCTAAGGGAAACAGACAAAAACTTGTGTATTAAAAAAAAAAAAAAGCAGGGGCACCTGGGTGAGTCACTCACCAGGTGAGCCACTGGGCTCAGTGGTTGAGCATCTGCCTTCAGCTCCTGTTGTGATTGATCCCAAGGAAAAAGCCATAAAAAAGAAGCCATAAACAAACAAACAAACATAAAAAGCCTTTTAAAGAATCACAAAAAGAAAACCCAAAATGAAAACTGCGACACAGAGTAACTGAAATTAGAAATTCACCGGATGTGTTTAATGGCAAATTAGACACAGTTGAAGAAAGGGTCAGTTACTCCCCAATTTATCAGAAGCAAATATCCAGGCTGAAGCACAGAGGGGAAAACAGGATTAAATACAAGTGGCTCCATGGGACATGGTGAAAGGTGACTCAAGACACCTGAGTCCAAGGAGGACGGACAGTGTGGGGGCAGAAGAGTCTCTACAGAGACAACTAAGCTAAGAATTTTCCAACATTGACCAAAGGCATCCAGCCACAGACAAAAATGCTATAAGCTCCAAACCAAAGACAGAGAAGGAACTTGATCCAAGTACGTCGGGGCAGAAAGCCCACTGGCTCTTGATCTCGGGGTCGTGAGTTCGAGCCCCGTGCTGGGTGTGGAGCAGACTTCAAACACCATGAAGGAGGATATAAAGGTGCTATCACACAAGGTGGCCCTTCCTAAAAGGAGGAGGGGAAGTAAGAGGTGGAGAGGAACATAGCGACAATAGAAAGCTAAGTGAACACTGACTATATGGAGAAGTGGGAAGCACCTCATGGGGTTTAATTTATTTTTAATTTTTTTAATTTATTTATGATAGGCACACAGTGAGAGAGAGAGAGAGGCAGAGACACAAGCAGAGGGAGAAGCAGGTTCCATGCACCGGGAGCCCGACGTGGGATTCGATCCCGGGTCCCCAGGATCGTGCCCTGGGCCAAAGGCAGGCGCTAACATGGGGTTTAAAATGTAGACACCCTGGGGCGCCCGGGTGAGGGTCTGACACTGGATCCAACTCAGGTCGTGATCTCGGGGTCATGAGATTGAGCCCCCCTCAGGCTCCGTGCTCAGCGAGGGTTCTCTTCCCGCAGATGTACCATCTGAAGTAGACACAGGGGGGACACCTGGGTGGCTCAGTGGTTGGGCATCTACCTTCGGCTCAGGTTGTGATCCCGGGGTTCTGGGATCGAGTCCCACACCAGGCTCCCCATAGGGAACCTGCTTATTCCTCTGGCTGAGTCTCTCTCTCTCTCTCTCTCTCTCATGAATAAATAAAATCTTAAAAAAAAAAAACTAATCCTTTGCGAGAAGCATCACTGCTAAACAGCATTTCATGAGGATTCACCAGAGAGATAGAAACATCCTGCATTTGCATATATGCGGTAACACAGCTTCAAGCATATACAGCAAAAATGACAGAACTAAAGAAACAGATTAGCAGGAGCAGAGAGAGGATAACCAGTGGATAACCATGGAAAACTGTGATTGTACTCAAGACAGAGTGATACTGTGCACAAGGGACCCGTGCCCAATGGCTGACCTTGCAGCCGACCCTAGCACATGATGGGCCAGACAAGCAAGTCTTCCAGGGTATGGTCTCTGAGCAGGGGGGAGCTGATATTAGAAATAACCAAATAAACCTGAAAATACCCTTATGTTTGGAAATCACAAGCCATCTACTCCTAAATAACTCATATGTACCACGAAGACACCCCCATTATTTTGGACTGAACAGTAGTGAAAATACAACACACTAACACTTGTAGAATATAGCTCAATGCTTATGACTTAGACCTCGGTGCAACTCCAGCAGATCAGGGATGAGAGCGAACAGTACTACAAATCCTACAGAAAGTAAGATGGTATGACGAACAACTCCATGCCTAGAAATTTTGAAAATTTAAAAGAAACAGAGAAATTCCTAGAAAAATATCATTATCAAAACTGACACAACAAACCAAAGATCTGAGAAGTTCTACATCTATTAAAGAAAAACTTGCCCACAAAGAGAGCTATAGTGTTATGTTAAAAAAGAAATAACATGAATCCTATCTGAACAGTGTCTGAGAACACACAGAGATGAGATATTCCAATTCATTTTTCTAAAACCCGCATAATCTGGATAGCAAAATATAATAAGGATGGTATAAGAAAGGAAAAATTTTAAGACAATCTCACTCATGAACAAAGATGCAAAAATCCTAAACAAAATATTAGCAAACAGAATCTAGGAATCTAGGAGTATAGAAAAAGAATACTTGGTCCTTGCCAGGTTAGTGTAAAACTCAAATATATATGTATATATACATATATATGTGTATATATATATATTTCACCACAATAATAAAATAGCCAGAAAAATCACACTATCATCTCACTCGATGCTGGAAGAACATTTGATAAGTTAATATCCAATAAGGATTTTAGAAGTTTATCCATTCAGATAAAAACTAGGAACAGAAGGAAACTTCCCTTAATCTGATAAAGAATATTAAAAACAAAACAAAATGGGAACAACCATCATTCTTTTTTTTTTTTTTTTTTAATGATAGTCACACACAGAGAGAGAGAGAGGCAGAGACACAGGCAGAGGGAGAAGCGGGCTCCATGCACCGGGAGCCCAACGTGGGACTCGATCCCGGGTCTCCAGGATCGCGCCCTGGGCCAAAGGCAGGCGCTAAACCACTGTGCCACCCAGGGATCCCAACAACCATCATTCTTAATGGTGAAATGTTGGAGCTTTCTCTCAGAGATCAGGGATGATACAAAGATGCCCATGAACACCACTTCTTTCAATGAATACTTACTGAGGGTCTTAGTGCAACAAAGCAAGTAAAAGAAATGTGTAAGAACTGGAAAGGGAAAAATAAAACTGTCATTCTTTGTAGACAACATGAGTGCATTCATAGAAAATCCAAAAGAATCTTCAGCTAAAGTACTGTAACCCATAAGTAATCTTAGTAAGACTTTTTTGCATTTTTAAATCTAATTTAATCTACATTTTTTAACAATTTTAACTTTTTTAAGTAGGCTCCATGCCCTGCGTGGAGCCCAACATGGAGACTGAACTCACGACCCCGAGGATCAAGACCCAAGCTCTGATTAAGGGTCAGATGTTTAGCACCCACGTGCTCCAGGCTGGCTCAGTCAGAGAAGTAGGCAACTCTTGATCTCGGGGTTGTGAGTTTGAGCCCCAGGTTGGGCAAAAGATTAAAAATAAAATATATATTTTTTGAGGATTTTATTTATTCATGAGAGAGACACAGAGAGAGGCAGAGACACAGGCAGGGGGAGAAGCAGGCTCCCTGCAGGGAGCCTGATGCGGCACTACATCCCAGGACCCTGGGATCACACCCTGAGCTGAAGGCAGATGTTCCACTGAGGCCCCCAGACGCTCCTCTTGTCTTTATCTTACACCACACACAAAATCCAATTCCAAATGGACCCGAGGCCAACCCCAAGTAATCATCATCACATCTCCCTCTCAGACCAAGGCAAGAGGAGAATGAAGTCAGGACCTTTGCCACCCAGGCCCAGCCCCAGGCCTCCATGTGAGCTGTCAGGAGGCCCCACCTCCTACAGGAAGGCTCCCCACACAGCCACCCTCCACCAGCCAAGGCATCAGCTCTGGCCCAACACGCCTTTAGAGATGGGAGACACAGCAAGGGCCCAGCCATCACCATGCCAGGGCATTGTCCTCTCCTGCACTTGTTTTCTGAACTCTGCCTGCATGTTTGTAAACTGTCCCCTTGTTGAGCTCTCAGAACACCCGGTTCAAGGGCCTTCTGTATCCTGCTGGAACGTGGCTAAATCAGGCTTCACCTAGAAAAGCTGAATGCATGAGTTACAGGGACACAAACCCAACCACCCAGGATGTCCACTCCTCCTTACCCACTGTAAGGAAAGGCGTGCTTGTATGCACCGGGTACCAGCCCCAAACTGGAAAATGCAAACGCCCAGAAGTAGTTGAGTGGATAAATGGGTCAAAAGCTTACATTGGAACAGTATGCTCTAACAAGATGGAGAAAATAACACAACCTTTTCACTTTCAGGACCCTTTGACCCTCTTGGAAATTACTAAAAGACCCCAAAGATCTTGTTATGTATAGCCATACACAGAGAACCAAGTTTTTACATATGTAGATCTATTCATTTTTAAATAACAAAATATGTTAACATAAATAACATTTCTCATGAAAAATAACCATTTGTTTTCTGAAACAAAAGTAAGAAGGGGGGTGGTTGCTTCATATTTTTGCAAATCTATTTTATTACCTGGCTTAACAAAAATAGCTCAATTTTCATATCTGTTTTCGCATTCAATCTGTTGTGTGATGTTTGGATTGAAGCACATGAAGAAAATTAGACTACGCAGATATTTCGTTGGAAAAGGAAGGTGTAGTTTAACTGACTTTTCAAGTGATCATGGATATACCTCCTTGACACTACACCAAAATACAACAAGTGAGAATTAAAGATTTGATGCGATGTGGCATCTGAAACCCATGGATGAACTTTCATACTATTACGTACATCAAAATCCATTAAATCCATGGGCTCATCTTGCGTGTGGAAAGGTCTTTTACCCACATGTGATTTTCTTACAATGTACACATCATTTGGAAAACATTAGCTCAATAAATTATGCAAGTCTTCCAAATGATGACATTTCACTATATGACATTAAAAAAAAAAACAAAAACAGTCATTAATGTCACCATCCATCTCACCAGAAAGGGTTTTAAGTGCTGAGAAGCTGTCACGTTCATAGTGGTAAATACAAATTTCCCTGAATCCTAATTTTTTTTTTAAATCTTAAAAGATTTTATTTATTTATTTGAGAAGGAGGGGGGGTGACAGAGTGAGAGAGTGAGAGCAAGAGACAGAGTATAAGCAGGGAGCCAGGCAGAGGGAGAGGAAGAAGCAGACTCCCTGCTGAGCAGGGATCCGGATACAGGACTCAATCCCAAGACCCTAGGATCATGACCTGAGCTAAAGGCAGACATTTAACTGACTGAGCCACCCAGGCACCCCTCACACAGTATATCAAAAAGACATGTACTCAAGGGTTGACATTTAATAAAATCAAGCTTTTCTCCTGCTTTCTCAAGGACATTCTCCAGTGGAAAGATTAAAATGACCACTAGCACAGTCTGGGGTCGTGTTAAGATGCATGCGGTTTTCCCCACCATGACTTTTGTACCATCGGTACCAACGCCAACAGTGGAAAGTGCAGATTATAGCTTCAAATAATCATGAGAACAGTTGTGACCTCACAGATCCCCTGGGAGAATCTCAGGGAAACCCTGAGAGTCCACAGGCCACACTTCGAGGACTTCTAAATTATACCAGCACAAAGCAATACAGATGGACCTTAAAAATGTAATGCTGAGAGAGAAAGCAGACATGGAGGCAATATGCTGTGAGATCCATTCATATAAAAGTTCATAAACAGAAAAATTAAACTATATTGGTCAGGGAGGCACACTTAGTTGATAAAACACACCAACGGATTTTAAGACACTTCTCCGTAATTAGCAGACCAAGCAGACAAAAACTGGTAAAGAAGATTTAAACAGAATTAAAAAGCTTACTCCAATGGTCACAGATAGAACCCCACACCCAGCAATAACGGAAGGGATGCTCTTCCCAGACACAGAGAGGCGCATCAAAACAGACAATACGGGGGATCCCTGGGTGGCTCTGCGGTTTAGCGCCTGCCTTTGGCCCAGGGCGCAATCCCGGAGTCCCGGGATCAAGTCCCGTGTCAGGCTCCCGCCTGCTTCTCCCTCCTCCTGTGTCTCTGCCTCTCTCTCTCTATGTCTATCATAAATAAATAAATAAATATTTAAAAAAACAAAAAGACAGACAATACGTCTCACACAGCAAGTCTCAACAAAAACAAAGCAGGATATTAGCTGAACTATATTCTGTGCAACGCAATTCATTTAAAACTCAGTAATAAGGGGCTGCCTGGATGGCTCAGTTGGTTGAGCGTCTGACTCTTGGTTTTGGCTCAGGTCATGATCTCCGGGTCGTAGCACTGAGCCCTGCGTCAGGCTCTGCGCTCAGCACACAGTCTACTTAAGAGTCTCCCTCTCTCCCTCTGCCCCTCCTCACCCCTGTCCTCGCTCTCTGAAAGAAATAAATAATATCTTTAAAAAAAATCAGTAGTAAAAAGGTAACTTTAAAAAACCCATATTTAGAAAATTTTAAAGTATCCTTTTAAATGTTTCACACGTCAAAGAAGAAATCCTAACACAAAACAGAAAATATTTAGGACCGAGTAATAAAAATACCATGCATCCCAACGTGTGAGGTGAGCTAAAATCATATTGGAGGAGACATTTGCAGTTTTCAAATGGTTTTATTAGGAAAGAGGATGAAAATTGATGACCCAAGAAATTAGGAGGTCAGGGAGAATCAATCCAAAGAAAATGTAAGGAAACTAACATAAGCCAAGCTGTTAGCAAAGTAACTTATTTAAACGAGCTGTTAGCAAAGTAACTTATTTAAACGAACATACGAACATACGTTAGCTCACCTCTAGAAATGTGTCTGAAAGGTCCTCCCCTAAAGATGTGATCTTTACATCACACAACTCAATGGCTCCAGTTCAACTGACTGGGGAATCTCAACACCCAGGCACATCCTTCAGTCTCAGGCACCCACAGCCCTATTTTCCTACTAGGATTCTTTCAAGTCAAGTGCTCCAACTCCAAGGAACTCTTCCTCCGCCTCACTAACTGCACACATGATCACCCCAAATTCCCAGCTTCCAGAGGAACTTAGATTGTCTGTCTGTAAAGAGTAAGGGGGGGCCATGCTTTGAAGAGAAACTCAGACATCACCTGAGTTGTCCCTGAGTTCAGCTGGAGAAAAAAAATCAGACAAGCTCAATAAAAGACACAAGTCTTAGAATCACAGTGAAGAATGGCCACAAATGAACTAAGTGTCTTTTGTCCGATTCCTTCTCTTTCTCGCTGTCTCCTCCCCTCTTCGTCATCTCCTCCCCTCTTCGTATTTCTCTTCTCTCTCTTACTTGCAGGAACCCACAAAGTCCAAAGAGGGGAAGCAAGGTGAAGATGCTGGCAGAAAAAGCACCTGGTTCCCCTCCACACTGCAGTTCCCCACAACTCTGGCGGTATCACATGTCCAGCACGAGGTGGCACGCAAAACTGACTCCCACTCAGATCTAAGCTGTCAACTCACTGACCCCCACCCAGATTTGAAATTTCAACTCGTGACCCCACCCATCCCACTCCCACACTCCCTCACCTCCTCTCCAGACCCCTTCAACCTGCTGGATGAGGGACAAAGGGAAGAACCAGTGGGCACTAGAGACAACAGCCAGGGGTCCCCTGCCTTCCTAAGCCTGTGACTTGGCAAAATCACGGGCGGGGCCAGGACACGGTGGCCCCATATGCTCTGCTGCGCAGGCTTGGCCGGATTCTCAAGGCTGCTATCTGAGTGATGTTCTTACTAGTGGCTTCTCTTCCCCAAGCTGTTTCCTTTCTCAAGCCACCTTCCCAACCGTGATGCCTTTTAAACTCACTTTGCATCTTACCTCATAGGGGAAAAACAAAAATGAGAGACCATCACGCTTGATGGTATCCACTCTGGTAAGGGTCATGGGAGCACGATTCAGTTCTCAGAGCTTCCCATGGCTCCCTCCTAGCAGAGAGAGTCCAGCTCCAATGCTACCTTCTCAAAGAGCCCTGCACAGACCCGCTGTGGAAAGCCATTCCCTGACTCACTATATCCCCTAGTTTGGCTTCATTTCCTTATGGGGTGTATTGGGAAGGCAGGGACCTGGCCTGGCCTGTTCACCACCCTCCTCAGCACCTGGAACCCATAGGTGTTCAGTAAATAGGGTCACTTAGTACACCATTTCTATGGGAAAGCTTGTTCTGATTTGCAGAATTTCTGAATGATTGTGAGCCCCAGGTGCACACCCCTTCAAGAAATTCAACTGCTCTCCCCCAAATGCAGACCATACAAAGTCAACTCTTCTCTCTGCTTCTTTTCATTCTACATCGAAGTTTCTATGTCGCCTCTTTAACTCGCTGCCACCTGCATCTATGATCCCCTCAAACCTGTTTTGTCATTCTAGAAGCTCTGGCTCCTTGCCGAATCCCCTCCACTCCATGCTCCTGGACAGATGCTGACTTCTCACCAGTGTGCGGTCGCTATCCTACTATCCACGCAACTCTTACCCCACGTCCGCCTCCCCAGTCCTCCCACCCCACGCTCTCTCCCTCTCATCGTGCTCCAGCAAACCGCCCTAGAAGTCCTCAACTGCACTGTCAGTATGCTTAATCGCAGATTAGATTATTCAAAATTATGCGTTCAGATGTAAAGCAGTGCAAGATGGGTAAGCAAAGACAATCTTTGTCTTTAACTCGAACAGTAACGTGAAACAGAGAGGGTGGGCATCCCACGTTCTCTTTGGCTCTGACACCACGTGTAACCGACACCGACGGCCAGCCACCCCATCCCGTGATTACTTAGCAGCGAGTACTCACATAGATCAATCCCGAATAATAGCGGTCCTTCAGGTTATGTAGAACAGAAGCTTCGTTCAAGCACGTCAATTCTGCCATATCCTCCACCTTGGAAAACTTAGGTGGGTTCATCTTCTGAATATCGTCTTTGTTGACCATGGCTTTCTTGCCGTTCTCTGCCAACTCCACCATAACCTCATCTCCCCGCTCCTCTTTGATACTTGCTGCCTCGAAACCATGACGCTCTGATGGAATCCACACTAGCTTTTTAGCCGTCCAGTCGGCCTGGGTGGCAGGGTTATAGATGACAGCCCTGTCCACAAAGAGGTACCTCTCTGGGTCTTCAAGTCCAGTTCTCTGGGCCATTGTAAACAGGAGGATCCAAGGGCAATTGCCTCTAGGAGAAGAGGGGGAGGAGGACCAGGTTAGATGTTAAAAAACATGCAACGATTCATAGGTTTTACTCTTGTCAGGAACTTAAAACGGGAACCCTGGGTAAGCAGAAAGCATAACCTTTAGTGGAGGAGCCAGGGTAGTGCTCTTCACGGCCATACTAACCGAGAGTCCAAGGTAAATTTCAGGGGTGACCACAAATTATGCCTCTGGTTGTCTAAAAACCAGGCAAGATGTGCCGGCAGTGGCTGAGGGCTGAAAAACCAGCAGGGGGGAGAAGGCAGGGCTCCAGTTGGGACTTCTTTTTCCTCTTCATTCCCTCTTGCACCTTCACCACAAATTAAACAGGGAGTTAAGAAGGCAATGAGGACAAAGGAAAAGAGAGTCATAATAAAAGGTCCGGGAAGCAGCACAGGAATTAACGTGGCCACAAGGATGCAGCTACAAAACACATGGCAGGTGCCAAAAGTGTAAAGCGTCAGGTCTACACAGGCCTCCCATTCTGCCTTCAGATAAGAGACTCGAAGTTCTTTCCTACAAACACCCCTAAACTCAGTCCCCCGTAGCTTCTCTATGGCCCGTGTGGTCTTAATGCAATCGGAGCATGCCAGGGAGGGACAGCTACTCAAGCATGTGATGCGGGCTCTCCAGGCCTCACCCCCACTCTACAGCTGCTCCCGCTCCCCATCTCCTCTGCGAGCCTCCATCATTCATCAAGACTCACTCCACTACCCTCCCAACATGCAGCGTGCCTACTTATGCCCTGGCAGGCAGGGCGGCCCAGAGGTACACTTGCATTCCAGATGTGGTTTGACCAGGTGCAGAAGAAAGACAACCACTAACACTGGGAAAAGCACTGTTTCTATGATGCTCACATTTGACCTAAGTCAAGACCTAACTGGTGTACTTAGCCCTCACTTACCATTGGCTCATGATGAGCCATCAGCTATGGTTCCATATGCACTACTCTCAGCTATGACCCATCCGATGCTGGTGCAACAGACTTTCTCAACCAAGTGGCAGGATTTTACAGTCATCACTCACCTTTCTGATGTGACTCATCACTCCTGCCTGATAATATCTTTTTGGAATCTGATACCATCATTAAACACTTTTGATATTAGCCCAGATTCCACATTAGTACAAATCTCACAAGTATGGTTTCCATGACCTCATCCGAGTCAACATAAGAGGCCAACTGAGTAACTAGTCCTGCTTCTGTTACCTCTTCCCAGCTTTTCCCTCCTCCCAAAATGATGGGGATTCTTAGTAGGCAACAGACAGAAGGCTAATCACAGAACAGCCTGGGGTGGGGGTGTCTGGCTGACTCAGTTGGAAAAGCATGCAACTCTTGATCTCGGGGTCATGAGTTCAAGCCCCATGTTGAGTATACAGATTACTTAAAATAAAATCTTTGAAAAAAAAAAAGCAAAGTGGTCCAAAGTTGTTACAAGGATCTTAACCTTGAGTCCGCAAATTTCAACCTCCGTGAAGTCACTGAAATGGGATAAAAACATACACTTCAGAAATCATGTTAGAATGTAGTGCATTATTTTTTTTTAATTTTTATTTATTTATGATAGTCACAGAGAGAGAGAGAGGCAGAGACACAGGCAGAGGGAGAAGCAGGCTCCATGCACCGGGAGCCTGACGTGGGACTCGATCCCGGGTCCCCAGGATCACGCCCTGGGCCAAAGGCAGGCGCCAAACCGCTGCGCCACCCAGGGATCCCCTAATGTAGTGCATTATAAACATGCATGCCCTAGAGCATGGTTCTCAAACTTTGGTGTGTGCACGGGCAGCCCGTAGGAGGCTTACAGAAATACCGACCAAAGCCCCATTGCCAGGGTTTCCAATTCAGTAGGTCTGGGGCAGAGCGCCTGGTAATTTGCATTTCTAAAAAGTTCTCAGATGCTGCTGGTCCTGGGACTACACTTTGAGAACCATCACTCCACAGTTCTCTGGTTGCCATGGTGAACCAATGTTGTTAACAGGTATGCTGGGATAGAAAAAAAAAAAAAGGCTGAAAACCAATGTTGACCAATTCCTAACTGATTTAAAGGATATGCGAATGTTTTTTAAATTATGGGCTTGAATAAAACAAAAATCACAAAACAAAACGAAACAAAAAAAAATCACCAAAGATGTAATATTAAGACTTCTACAAATAAAAATGCTAATACGTTTTATAAATCAACTTGTAATTTACCTTCTAAGGCATTCACGTGGGGGTGGGCAATTCAGAAAATATTCACAGGGCATGTGTACATTCTGAAGAATGGTTTCCAAAGCCCATCATTATCTCTAGGGACTGGCGTTCGTAAGACTATTAACACACTTTCTGTCTTTCTAACTTATACTTTGCAAACTGCTAAAAAGAAGGGAGGCATGGCTCTGCAGTGGGAATCGTCCTAGATAAATCTGGACATGGACAACAGGACACACATTCCACCTTTAAGATTGAGAGCCTTTTAAAAGAGAAAATATCCCACTATAACAAAATATGGTAACAAGTTACTCTTATCCTTAATAGGTAGGAACTGTATATCCCATATGACACCTAGGAGGAGGTCTTGCTGCTAGGAGGCGTGTGCACACACATTTCTTTAATTTTACACTGGGCATGTAATTATATGCTTAAATTTAGTGGATGGCTATAAATTAGGGTAGCCCAACAGGTCATTTCTGCAGTAGACCTTTTTTAAAAAAAAAGTAAATGATATATTTAAAAATTAGTTCACCAAATTGGTACACTTAAAATTTATCAGTATTTTTCCTAGGTGAGGAAATTCTTGTAATTTATGGGAAAGAAACCAACAGATCACAAAAACATAATTGCAAAATGCTCCCGACTTTGTGGGGGGAGATTACCTAGACACTTTTTTTTTAAAGGAACAGATAACAATAAATAAATAGATAAATAGATAAATAAATATTTTTAAAAGGAACAGATATTCACTGGGTCTTCACTGGGCAGTGAGATTACAAATTACTTTTACTTTTTACTTTTCCAGAGCTTTCTACAACTAATCATTGAGAGGACACTTTCCTGTCCCTGGCTATCTGGTGAGCACCTAGGTGGCTCCCAGGTCTGCATGGGGTGGGTGGGTGGGTGGGTGGGGGATCTCTCCCTTCCTGACCAAACCTCATACATGTGGTCCCTACCCCCACAGTGAGCTTCACCTTCTCCACAAACACCTACCACTCCTTCCAATCCTGACCCAAATGCCACCCTCTGAGAAGTTCTTTTCAGGTCATTCTGGCAACTGCCCCCTTCTGAGCATTTTCGACTGCTCTTCTGGTTTTTTCTTGCCCTCCCCAGCACCCTACTTGAGGGCTTATTAGCACATAGCAGGTACTCCAACTGCGGTTTAGTTGGATAGAGTTTGGGAGGCCAGTGAGGAGGTTTTGTCCACTTTAACTCTTCACTTGCGATTCCCAAGTATGTTGTATTTTTTTCCATTCTACTGTACATGTGTACCTGATCTTGATAATGCCGGTATTTACCAGTGAACCCCTCCCAAATGCTCAGTTTTACGGCATGGGGGAGTACCACAATTTTAAAAACAGCAAATACAGTTCTGTATCATTAATTATGGGCAGGAACCATGCTAAGGAGTTTACCTTTATCAACTCAATCCTCACAACAGCCCTATGAGGTTCGTACTATTAATATCTCTATTCTACAGATGAGAAACCTAAGGTAGAGACAAAGCCGATAACCAGCCCAAGATCACGGAGCTCCCATTAGCAGAGCTGGGCTAACCTCAGAGTTCCTGCTGGAATGCCCACCACAACAACGGGGGGGGGGGGGGGGGGAGGCGGATTTTGAAGGATGTGGAGGGCACTCTACGCTGCCTCTCCACTAAATAAAAATCCTATCGATTACGGTTTCAAGAATGCAGGCTCAGCAATCAACATGCCAGCACAATCTGGCATAGGCTTTACATTTAAGAGAAAAAACATCTATATTTAGGAAAAAAAGGAATAAAGAGAAACTCTTTGCCGCAGACAGAAAGATAATCTGGAAGGTTTTTGGTGTCATTTTGAAAGGAGTGTTTAATTATACCTAAGTCATTATTCTGTATATGAAAGAGCCCCTTCCAAGGCAGAGTGCCATCCCCTTCATTGGTTTTAGACATACACTCCCCTGCAGCTCTGTCCCCTCCCCCACAGCCATTTTTTTACTTCCAAAAAAATGCCAACCGGCAAACTTCTGGGTTGCCTGCCTCCCAGCACCTACCACAGGTACAGAGACAGGAAAACAACAATTTTGTGACTACCTTGCACGTAACAAGCAAAACACAAATGATCTATTAACACATCAACTAAAACAGAATTGTGCCACTTGGTTTAACGACCCCACTGCAGTCACTGACATGACAGGGATGTGCAAACCAAATGTATATTTACCAAAATTCAGCTTAGCCACATGAGCGCAGATACCAACCAAACACACAAGGGCACTACCGCTCTGTATGGCCCGTGCCATCTCAGTGAACATCTTCACACTGAGTTAAAATCTTTCTAAAAATGTGGACGCAACGCCAGGAATTTCAATCCTTCCTACAGAATCAGAAAGTACATAACCCGCTGAAGCACTGAGTCTTCTCTCTTGCACAATGTGCCCTTCAGAATTTCTCCATCTGGTCTCTTATCATCTTATCCAGTCTGTCTTCATTGTGATGATTTCCCTAAGGAGCCCAAATAAAAAGCCAACCTCTAGGGTCACATCCCTTCACTGCCAAAGCCTGCGCTGTATAGCGCCCCATCATAGCATATGCTGTCTCCAGATAAGGATGGGAAAGAAGCAAATTTAAGATGCACAAGTCAAGAGATGCATCAAATAAAATGGCCACTTTTTCAGGATCTGAGACAGACAGGGCATACTTCAGCATCAAGAGCAGGGGACCCCACGAATACTTGGGGAGGGCAGACGGAGAAAGGAAATATCACAATAAATAGATTAAAGTTTTCCAGACTGAGGAGGCTACGGAGAATAATGAAGCCTGACTCAAAAGGATCCTCACTTCCAGCGTGAAAAAAAACAAAATCTCGGCAGAGCCCAAGTATTACAGCTAGTATATTACATTATTCAGCGAAAACAGCAGCCTTTGTTCCGTGGGCAGGCTGGATCTCCCCCGCCTGCTCTCCCCTACCCCACCCCACCCCTCCCCACCCCCCTGCATCCACCGCAGTGGGCTCGCAGGCAAGCCGCAGAGGCCCGGAGACACAGATAACGGTCACAGGCAGAGGCCACGCCACCCCAGCCTCCGCGGCTGAGCCCAGACCCGCCGAGCGGCCGGCCTCCCTTCCCAAGGCCCGGGCTCCCAGGCCGGCCAGGCTGGGGGGGGGGGGGTGGAGGGGGCTCCCGGGTCCCCGGGCCGCACCCGCCCACCGCGGGCCCACAAAGCGCCCGCCAACGCCACGACTCCGCCCCGACCCCATTCCGGTCCCATTTCACGGGATCAGGGTGTGACCCCAGCTGCAGAAGGCCAGCGAGGGAGTCCGCGGCGAGCCGTGCCCGGATCGCTTACACAATAAAGGGATCCCGAGGCGAGCGCTGACCCTCCCCCCGGCCGCCCTGCCGCAGCGCGCCCCCGCCACATTTCCCGCCCGGCCCCCCGCCCCGGCCGAGCTCAGACCCCCGGCCCTCGGGGGCCCCCCACCCCACCCCACCCCACCCCACGGGGCCCGGAGCGCCGCCCGCGCTCCGACAGCTCTGCGGAGCCCCGACCGCACCCGGGCAGCCCCGCCGGCCTAACACGCCCGGGAGCCCACCCTTTTCTGTCCGGAGCCCCCCACCCGCACCCGGGTCGCGCTTCCCCGCCTGCCCCGCCCGGGAGCCGCGAGACCCCCACCGGGGCACTAGGCCTCCCCCACCCCCGCGTCCCACGGACCCCACACCCCGAGCACCAGCTCCCTGCGGCCCCCGAGGGGTCGTTCGCCGGCCCACTCGGGCTGCGATCCCTGCAGGGGTCTCCAGCCCCAGGCCCCCCCTTGCCCGCCGCTCCTGAGGTCTCTCCACCCACCGGGGTCGGCTCGCTCCCCCGCCTCCGTCCGCGGGGTCGGTCCCCGCACGAACCTACCGCCCTCCGCCCGGAGCCCTCTCGGGCGTCCCCGTGCTCCGGCTCGGGCTGCGCTCCAGCCCTTGCAGAGGCGCCCGGCGGCCCCCGCCCCCACCAGCCCGGGACCCTTGCTCCACCCCAACGTCCCCCGCGTCCTCCACCCCCACCCCCGCCCCCCGCGGCCGCCGCGCTCCGACCCGGGCAGCCGCCCCTCTCACCTTCACCGAAGATGGTGGCGCCGGCGCACGTCCCCAGCCGCGACCACAGAGCCGGCCCCTCAGCCCCAAACCCACCGCTGCCTCCGCCGGGCTCCTTTAGCACTGCTGCTCGGGGCTGCCCCACCCACCCCCACCCTCATTGGGCCAGCTCCACGCCCGTCACCGCCGCCCCCAGACCCACTGGTCCGTTTGCGCGCCCATCTCCAAGGGAAGACGTTAGCAACGCGAACGAAGCTACCTTCCCGAGGCCGCTCCCCCCACCCACCTGGAAGGACGCTCATTGGCTCCCGCTCCCGGCCCAGGCCGCCGGGGCGCCCGTCTCATAGGCCGCCTCGCACGTCCGTCAAGGACTCCGGGAGGTGCGGCCGCGGCGCTGGTCGGTGATTGGCTGGCGCCCGCGGAGATGAACAGGCGCCGCCACCCGGCGCCGGCGAGCCCGCGGGACAGCGCCTGCGGACCCCGCAGGGGCCTCGGCTGCGCGGTCGCGGGGGCAGGTGTGCGGTCGCCGGAGCCCGGCCCTGCGCCCGGACGCGCCCCCGCCGGCGTCCGGCCGCACAGAGCCCCCTCGGGCGCCTCGCCGCCGGCTCCCCCTGCGGCAGCCGGCGTGTCCCGTAGCGGCACCGGCTGCCACCGCCGAGTCGCGGGCCCCCGGCGCTGCCTGCAGGGGCGGGGCCGGAGCGCGGTCCAGAGGCCTTACGTCACCCCCGGAGCTGCAGGGGGGGCGGGGGGGCCGCGGCTCTGCGGCTCACCTGCAGTGGGGGAGGGGGCGGGGCTCGCTGCGGCTCTGCGCCTGCGCACAGGGTCTGCGGCCGGGGGGGGGGGGGGGGGCGGGCACCGGCGGCGCTCCGGGGCTGCGGGGCTGACCCTGCCCGGGTCCGCGGAGCGCGGGATGCCTTCCAACGCTGCCGCAGTTCTGTTGTTTCCCCTCCCCAGGGTCCTGGCTGGCCTGAGATTCCAGAACAAGGACAGAAGACTTGGGAAAGGACCTCGTTCACCTCATCCATTCATTCCTAATTTCATTCATTCGTTCATTCATCACGGGGAGCCCCTCCCGCCCCCCGCCCCCCGCCCCCGCCTCCACTGCGTGGGAAGGGCCTGTGAGGAGGTTCTGCAGAGCTGTCAGAGCCCCTAGGACCCGTGAGCTCTTCGAAGGCCTTAGAAAATGTTTGAGAACTGGGGGGAGGGGAGAGGAAAAGAAGGTTCCAAAATAAGGAAAGGAAACTAGAAAAATTGAAGTTAATAAATAATGAAATATCTGCAGAATCTAGTCTACTGCAACAGGAAGGGCTCTTACATAATTACATATAAATATTATAAAGTTGGAGTCTCAAGAGCAAAATGACTTATTCTTGCAAAAACTGCAAGTTAGCAGAAACGCCTTCAAAAATGTTTACAGCAAAATGCGATTACACTTCATGTTGGGAATGGGTGCGTAGCAATACGTTATGACAGGGCAAGTGGGTGAGCCTCCGAAACGTCCAGTCTGGTAAAAAGCGAACAAAGCAAAAAAAAAGGGCAGGAAATGATAAGGAAGGGTTGGT
The DNA here is from genome assembly GCF_905146905.1 of Nyctereutes procyonoides. Lineage (NCBI taxonomy): Eukaryota > Metazoa > Chordata > Mammalia > Carnivora > Canidae > Nyctereutes > Nyctereutes procyonoides. The sequence goes on along the minus strand of NW_026575140.1, from coordinate 56,233,670 downwards.
GGAATTCACAGAGGAGGCTCCAAGAGGCAGCCGAGTGCAGAGTCCTTCCTGGGGAAGTCAGAATCAGGTCCTCTGTCTCTGTCCTTTGTCCTAGTGCATCTGGTTACACACCCCCGCCCCCCAGCCAACTAGGGTAAGCTGCCCCTTGTCCAGCCAGGTGTCTTGTGACTTGGCTCGGAGAAGAGGTCTGCCCTTAATGCAGTCTGCACATGGAGTACAAGTGAACGGTACAAACTTTGAATGATGGGGCGCCTGGGTGGCTCAGTGGGTTAAGCACCTGCCTGGGCTCAGGTCCTGATCCTAGGGTCCTGGGATCAGCCCCACCCACATGGAGGCTCCCAGCTCAGCAGGGAGCCTGCTTCTCCCTCTGCTCCTCCTCCTCTCCTCATGCTCTTTCACTTTCTCTCTAAGAAATAAAATCCTTACAAAAAAAAAATACATGAATGATATCCCTCTTCTGAATCTTTAAGTGTGTTTAGAGAAGACCAAAGACTCCATCTGCACTCCATCTCGGCTTTGTCAGTCACTGGGCATTTCCCGCGATGTGGTGTGCGTTGCCTAGAGCTTCCACACACACACAGGCCTGTTAGCCACCAAGTCTGTGGTTTCTCCCAATTTTAAAACAAACCCAGTGGATCAGCAGCAGAAGAGGGCAGGAGATTCACCAGAATTAAACATCACAAAGATGTCAGTCTTAATTATTGAGAAATCAATAATAAAGTCCCCAAAAGTATCTCTAGCCCTGGCGACTCTCCCGACATTTTTTTTTTAAAAGACTTTATTTACTCATGAAAGAGAAGGAGGCAGAGGGAGAGGCAGGGCTCCCTGCTTCATGGGGACTCAATCCCAGGACTCTGGGATCATGACCTGAGCCCAAGGCAGATGCTCAACTAACTGAGCTAAGTGAGCCACCCAGGCATCCCTCTCCTGACATTTTTAACAGCTTGCTGGAAATCTCTACCTGAATGAGAGAAAAACTGCAAAGCAGTAAACCTCAAATCTCTTTTCTTCCCATTTCCATTTCAGCCTACAACTCAAACTCACCCTCTCCCCAACCCCTTTGTTTGTTAATGAAACCAACCTTAACACCCCTGCTTCTTCCTCTCCATGACTCCAATATCACATCCCTCTATCCCTCTATCATCCAGCCAGTCAGGTTTCTCTGACTACATTCTCACCCCATGGAACTCTAGCCCAGAATCTGCTGCCATTTGGATGAGGAAAACAGAATTTTTAACCAGGTAGACCTGGCTTTGAATCCATTTCTGCCATTACTAGGTGTCTAACCTTTGATCAACTCCTAAACCTCATCATGAAAAAGGAGGTATGAATGGATGCTTCAAAGACTCATTCAATGGATGTGTAACAGGATAATGTGCTGGGGATGGGGGGAAGAGGAATTATGAAATATAATAGACTGAAAATTGTTTCTTAGTCTACAAGTTCATTACAAGGGAGAGAGATCTTTCCCCTCTTTCTCCATAGTAATTTTTTTTCTCCATAGTAATTTTTGCTGGCAGTCTAGGCTGCTTTGCCCCAAAAGAGAAAGTTCACAGACCATTGTTTTGCACAGTCAGGTCATAAGTCCAAGTCTCATTCCCTCAGGGTGGTTCCGGCCCATGAACCTGTTTTGTTCTAAACTGTTTTGTTCCATCTGCACAGGGCTGATATGAAGCTTTTTTTTTTTTAATTGAATGAATTCCAACATTTGCAAATCAAGAGCTGTCCAACACCATTAGCCAGCAGGCAAATACAAATCATAATAAGATACCATATCACACCCACTGAAATGACTAGAATCAAAGAGACAGATGATAACAAATGGCGAGGATGTGGAGAAAAAAGAACCCTCAGTCATTTCTGGGGGGAATATAAAATGGTGCAGCCACTCTTTTAGAGTCATCTAGAGTCAGTTTTAGTCATCTGCCGGGGATCCCTGGGTGGCTCGGCAGTTTGGCACCTGCCTTTGGCCCAGGGCATGATGCTGGAGTCCCGGGATCGAGTCCCATGTCGGGCTCCCGGCATGGAGCCTGCTTCTCCCTCCTCCTGTGTCTCTGCCTCTCTCTCTCTCTCTCTCTCTCTCTCTCTGTCTATCATAAATAAATAAATAAATAAATAAATAAATAAATAAATAAATCTTTAAAAAAATAAAAAATAAAAAGTCATCTGCCTCTTAAAAAGTTAAACATAGGGGCGCCTGGGTGGCTCAGTCCGTTAAGCATCAGACTCTTGATTTGGGGTTAAGTCATGATCTGAGGGTCATGAGATGGAGCTTCTTGCTCAGTGGAGAGTCTGCTTGAGGATTCTCTCTTCTCTTTCCCTCTGAACCCCCCGCCCCCCACTCGCACGTGCACATGTGATCTTTCTCTCTCAAATAAATAAATAAATCTGAAAAAAAAAGAAAAAAATTAAACAAACGAATCCACAATTCTACCCTTAGGTATCTACCAAAAAACAAAAACAAAATGTAAAACCTCTATAGACATAAAGACTCGCACATTGGGCAGCCTGGGTGGCTCAGTGATTTAGCGCTGCCTTCAGCCCACAGCCTGATCCTGGAGACGGAGGATCGAGTCCCATGTCGGGCTCCCTGCATGGAGCCTGCTTCTCCCTCTGCCTGTCTCTGCCTCTCTCTCTGTCATGAATAAATAAATAAAATCTTTAAAAAAAATTTTTAAAAAGACTTGCATGTCAATGCTCATAATAGCATTATGCATAATAGCAATAAATAAATAAATAAATAAATAAATAAATAAATAAATAAATAAAGGAGTCCATCAATTGGTGAATAGACAGATAGAATGTGATAGGTATGTCCATACAGTGGACATCAATGCAATGGAACCCACCACAGTGGTGCCTGGCTGGCTTAGTTGGTTGGGCATCCAACTCTTGATCTCAGCTCAGATCTTGAACTCAGGGTCCCAAGTTCAAGTCCCCCATAGGGCTCCACCCTGGGCGTGGAGCCTACTTCAGAAAAAAAAAAAAAGAAGCAAACTATAGATATGTGCCACAAATTAGGGAAACCTCAAAAACACTACCCTCAGTGACAGAAGTCAGAAACAGACACATTTTGTATGATCCCATTTATATGAAATACCCATAAGAAGCAAAGCAAGGAACACAGAAAGTAGAACAGTAGTTGCCTGGGGTGAGGACCAGGGTGGGGAGAGAAATGACAGCACTGGGATTAGCAGAAAATATACATGAGGAATCTTACTGGGATGGTGACAATGTTCTAAAATGGATTCATTGTGATGGTTGTACAACGTACTAAAAAAAAAAAAAACCACAACACTGAATTCTATAGTCTGAATGACATGATTTGCAAAACACACCTTATTAAAGTACTTTTTTAAAAATAGGGGAGAAAGAGCCATTGCACAAAAATCCAGATTTCTGGTTTCCCTGGAAAAATGGGAAGATCTGGAAATTCGATGTCAGTGCGGTGGTACCTTTACTGCCACTCATTCTTTAACAAAGCAAGTGTCCCCAGGGTACCTCAGCCGCAGCTAATCCCTGTGGTCCCTCAGAGCTGACCTGCTTTATTCATTGACATTCTTTGCTTGGTCTTTTAAGGCATTTATTTGAGGTTTTTCACTCCTTGTTCTGCCTGTTGAGGAATTTCAAACCAGATCACCTCAGAGAGAGAGGAGAAGGGTGATATTTTTGAGTTGAAGAGCTGTTTCCCTAGGACGCTGGCAGGCTCTGTTGGTGGAGCACTCCATTCTTGATCTCAGGGTTCTGAGTTCAAGCCCCACATTGGGCGTGGATCCTACAAAAAAAATTTTTTTTAAAAAGCTATTTCCCTGATGGTGGTGAAGGAGTCAGAGGTTTAGAGGGTCCGTGAGAAGTACAGAGAGGGGCCCCCTTTCAACATGATTCCTGGGCATTGAGGCACAGACTATTATAGTGACTCTATAATAAACAGCTCTCCTGGGGGAATAATGCCCGAGCAAACTAAAGGAACACTGCTCAACTATTGACATCTTCAACCAGCAGAGGAAATGGTAAAAACAGAGACTCCAATGAACTGAGAAAGAAAGAAAGAAAAAAAAAAAAAACCTTCCAGAATTTCCTTGGGCCCCTTAAGCTCTGGAATTCTGGGGGAAAGAACAAAACCAAATAAATGAGCCATGAGAAGAGGTTCCCGAAATTTCCTAATCAAAGATTTCTTGCCAATCATGTAGAATAAGTTAAGTCAGATTCAATGTGATATAGAGAAATGAAAGTGTGAGAGTCCCTGTATCCTAATGTACTAGAGTTAGTCATACCTGTGGCAAATACTTTTAAAAAAAATTTTGGCAAATGCCTATCAAGCATCTTTTGTGTCTGGGGTTTGTGCCAGGTGCCAAGAAAATGCTACGTCAACATAGGCATGGTCCCTATCCTTAAGGAGCATACAGTCTAGCAGGAAATAAAAGCAAATAGGCAGATAATTATAATTATAGATAAATATATAATTATAGAGCAGGGGCTCTTAATCTGGAGTCCATGGAGAGAATTTCAATTGTACAAAACTTTTGAATTATATGCAAAATTTATTGTGTGCTTTATTCCTACCCACCCCCACCCCCCGGGGAGAAAGATCTACAGGTCTTAGTAGATTCTCAAAGAGGCATCTCATCCAAAAAGGTTGAGGAAATGCAATATAGTACAATCAGTACTATACTCGGAAGCAGAGTAAGATCCAGGGACACCTAAGAGGGACACTTGGTGTCAGAATGGTGGCAGGGGTGGGTCTGGGGAAAGTTCCAGAAAGTCTCCTTAGAGAAATTTTTTATTTTGAAAATGTAATCTGAATAAGATGTTAACCAGGCAAAGAGAGGAGGATAATTCTTTGAGAAAACAGTGGGGAACTACAGGCGAGTTTTAATTTGGAGAGTAACATGGCCAGGTTTGTGTTTTGGAAGGATCACAATGGAGAGGATGGATTAAAGCGGGGTATGAGGCCACTGCAGCAAACAGTTCTGTGGAGAAATGCCGATGACCTGATCCAAGCAGACTGGAAAGGTGTAGTCTGGTTGTGGTGATTGTTGGTGCAGGGATTAAGGGAGGTACTTTAAATGCCAAGCCTAAGCCTGAAGATATTACAGTGCCTCGCACCGTGCACAAGCATATCTACAGCGCCTCGCACAACACTTGACGCACGAGAAATGGGTTCCCTTCCTGCTTCATCTCCTGGCCTCCTGAACTAAAAATACTCCCCCACTGAATCCTGCACACACCTTTTTATAGAAGGATCTATCTAAAAATCCTTACACGTTTTTGCCCTGTCCCTGTACCCTCATTCAAGACTAGTGCTGTCCCATAGATATGGAAGGTGAGCCACCAATGCATACCACATGCCTGAGCAACCTGAAGGAACATGGCTCAGCTATTGACATCTTCAATCAGCGGGGGAAATGGTAAAAACAGAGACTTCAATGAGCTGAGAAAGAAAAAAAACCTTCCAGAACTTCCTCGGGCCCCTTAAGGTCTTAAACCACATAAGTGAGTTTAAGCTTTTTAGCAGCTATATTCCAAAATTAACGTGAAATAACTGAAATTAGTTAATTTTTTAAAAGGAGGCTCTGTGCCTGACATGGGGCTTGAACTCACAACCCTGAAATCAAGAGTCTCACACTCTACCGATTGAGCCAGCCAGGCACCCATGTAATTAATTTTAATGATGTATTAACCCAACACAGAAAGAATATTTCATTTCCACATGTAATCAATATCATTGAAATATCATTGCTAGGATGTTACACATCCTTTTCTCTGTGCTAAGTGTTCAAAATCCAATGTGTGTTTTAGACCTACAAGCACAGTTTATTTTGGACCTGACACAGTTGAAACGCTTAAGAGTTGGGGTGCTTGGGGCTCGGATAAGTGTCTGACATTAGCTCAGGTCATGATCTCAGGGTCCTGGGATTGAGCCCTGGATCCGGCTCCACATTCAGTGAGGTGTCTGCTCGTCTCTCTCTCTCTCTCTCTCTGCCCTCCTCCCCCGCCCCCCGCTCATGCTCTCTCTCTCTCACTCAAATAAATAAATAAAATCTTTTAAAAAAATGCTCAAGTTACATGTGGCTGGTGGTTACCATAGAAGACAGAGCACAGAGCTAGATGGCAAATTCCTTGCCCGCAAGGCCAGTGTGCTCAACTGGTATCCCCAGCAATTAGCTTGGTGCTTGATACCTAGTCAATGCCCAGTAACTGTTTATGGGATAGGAAGATGGAAAGATGGATGGATAGATGGATGGATGGATGAGGAGATGTCTTCCAGCTTTCCAGATGTCATTACAGCTAAATCAGGAAAGGTCAGCAGTTAAGGACGGTGGGCTGCCAGGACACGGATGCGAAGGACTGAAGCATAGGCAAGGAAAAGTGATGCTGGGAAATAGCAGGGAGTAGTTTGGCTACAGTATGTGCTGCACACCGCAGAAAAGAAGGTGGGAAGTGGTCCTGGAGTTTGCTGAAAGCTGACATGCAACCCTATACACCTGGGGATTCCCAAGCTTCCAGAGTAATTTCCAACCAGTAAATATTTAAGGAACAAATGAACAGGTCAGTGAGAGGAAGAGGTACCAGAAAAGGATGACAGGAGAAAAGAAAACATTAGCCAAGTGGTTAACAATTGCTGGGGTTCATATGGGAAGGAAACAAACCATAGGAAAGTTTATTCAAGAAGTCTAGGTTGTCATCATCCCTGGTGGTTGATGAAAGGGGAATGAGTCACTGGAGGCAAACGGCTGGAGAAGCCCAAGGTCTGGTCAATAGTTCAAAGTGGAAACAAGGTTGTTGGTCTCAGAAGGTCTGCTGGTCCCTGGTCAATGGGTCCTGGAGGGAATGTGGAGAGTTGTGTGTGGGTGTAGAGGGTCTGAGCTTGAAATCAAGCCTGACTCTTGTCATATGATGCAGTGTTACTGTCACCTGGCCCTGAAGGAGCCAGGTTTGTATCAGTCCTGCTCACCAGATGTAGAGAAAATCAGGGAATTGCCCTGAATTTGCTGAAAATGGATATGGTTCTTCAGTCAAAAAAAAAAAATGGGGGATCCCTGGGTGGCGCAGCGGTTTGGCGCCTGCCTTTGGCCCAGGGCGCGATCCTGGAGACCCGGGATCGAATCCCACATCGGGCTCCCGGTGCATGGAGCCTGCTTCTCCCTCTGCCTATGTCTCTGCCCACCCCCCCGCCCCGTGTGTGTGACTATCATAAATAAATAAAAAAAAAATTAAAAAAAATGTGTGGGCATCTATCTCATTGGAGGTTGTTTTGAAAATCCAAATCTGTCTATCCACGAAAGATATTTTTTATCAAAGGCTTGTTTTGTTTACCATCTGGGGGCACCTGGGTGCCACAGTGAATTAAGCATCCAACTCTTGGTTTCAGCTCAGGTCGTGATCTCAGGGTCATGAGATTGAGCCTATGGTGGGCTCCACACTCAGCGTGGCATCTGCTCGGGATTCTCTCTCTCTTAAATAATAAATAAATAAATCTTTAAAAAATTAAAATAAAATGTCCTGCCTGCTATTGGGAAACCTTTAGTCTCTCTGAGCCTCAATTTAATTGTGTGCAAAACAAGGATAATAGCACTTACTTCATAGGGTTGCAGGAGGATCCAACACAACATGGTGGCACTTGTGAAGCTCTCAGCACAAATTAGCAGACAGTAGAATTACTCCTTATTATTACAATTACACCCCTCATTAGTATCTGTTCCCTGTCGAAAGAACTTATACACAGCCTTTCATGGGGAGTTTATTATTTTTTTTTATTTACAATAGTCACACAGAGAGAGAGAGAGAGGCAGAGACATAGGCAGAAGGAGAAGCAGGCTCCATGCACCGGGAGCCTGACATGGGATTCGATCCCGGGTCTCCAGGATCGCGCCCTGGGCCAAAGGCAGGCACTAAACCGCAGCTCCACCCAGGGTTCCTCATGGGGAGTTTACAGTGCTCTTCCATGACTCTCTATAGATGTATGTTAAAAAAAGATAGACAGCTGGGGCTCCTGGCTAGCTCAGTTGGTGAAGCATGTGGCTCTTGATCTCAGGGCTGTGAGTTTGAGGCCCACGTTGGGTGTAGGGATTCCTTTACAAAAATATCTAAAAAAATAAATAAAATGGCAAAGGGATAGAAGAGAGGGTATAGATGAGTTTGTCTATGAGTTGTTGAATGGGGTATTGGGTAGAGGGAGTTCATTATGACCTGTCTTAGTCCAGCCAGGCTACTGTAAAAGAATCCCATATAATTGATGGTTTATAAACAACAGAAATTCATTTCTCACCGTCTGGAGGCTAGAAGTCCAAGATCAAGGTCCCCAGTGTCTGGGGAGGGTTGTTTCCTGGTTGGTAGATGCCAGTCTTCTGGCTGTGTCTTCACATGGTTGGAAAGGCAAGGGAGCTCTCTGGAGTCTTTAATAAGGGAACAAGTCCTGTTCACAAAGGCTCCATCCTCACAGCCTACTCACCTCCCAAAGGCCTACCTCCAAGCACCATTACATTAGAGGCTATGATTTCAACATATGAATTTGGCGAGGGAGCATACACATTCATTTCATTGCAGTACTGGTCTTTCTACGTTTGTGTGTATTTGAAATCCTCCATAATAGAACATCTAAAAAAATCATTTTTTTAAGATTTTATTTTTTTAAAGTAATCTCTACACCCATACAGGCCTCAAACTCACAACCCTGAGATCAAGAGCCATGTGCTTCACTGACCAAGCCAGCCAGGCACCCCCAAAATCATTTTTGTTGCTATGATTTCTACTGGGAGGGCTGGAGTTTAGAGGAAAGGAAATGAGACCCTATAGAAAATAAGAAATCCCTCAGTGGGATGCTCACAAATAAGATAAAATAAAATAAATTCTTAAAAAATTTAAAATTTTTTAAATTTAAAAAAATCTTTAAAAAATAAAATTTAAAAAGATTTTATTTATTTCTTTGACACAAGAGAGAGAGCACAAGCAGAGGGAGAGGGAGAAGCAGGCTCCCCTCTGAGCAGGGAGCCCTATGTGGGGCTTGATCCCTGGGATCATGACCTGAGCCAAAGGTGAATGCTTAACCAGCTGAGCCACCCAAGCACCCTGAAGTTTTAAATTCTTCAACAGTTTTGGCAGGAGAAAATCACCGCACACTTTGAGAATCTCATGGAAGCTGTGGACACTCTTCTCACCCTGAAGGCACGTATGCACAAACACCATGTCATAGCTAACTTTGTGAGAGAGGCTCATGGACCCAGATTACATTCCTGCCCAGGTCCCGTCCTTATCACACTGATCACAATCTTTCCAGTGCTCAGGTTATTCATAGATTAGACATTTTTTCTTCTAGATTATGAGCATTTTCAGGAGGTAAAAAACCCTACACATCACTTAACTTTGCTGTTGGTGCTTGAAAGACATTTGTTGTGCAGTCTTTCCAGGATCCCATTCATATGTAACCCAGAATATTCTAGCCAAGTTAGCTCATTTTCTTCTCGAAAGAAGTCTGGCCCAAAGTGGCTTGGAAGCCATCAATGGGATCACCGAATGTCAGGAGCCTTGCGGAAGCTCTCCTGTGTGAGAAATGCCGCTGGGGAGCTCAAGCAAAAGCCCTCACTCCCCTTCTATGTTAAAATCAAGTTTTCATAGTTACTTGTCCAGCATTTTTTGAATCATTAGGAAATGGTAGTTCCTGCTCTGCTTTTAGATGTGCTCATAAAAGGAGATTTCCCAATTTCCTTCTATTGAGAACATTGATGGCCATGAGCCCACTGATAACATGACTTTCCATAGGTTTGTGAAAGTTGGTTGGCAGGTGGAAAATACAGAGGCCCTGCCCAGGAACCCAGCTTCCACAAAGGAGCTCCAGACCCTGTGCCTGCCCTTCAGAAGGGCATGTGGGCATCACAGAATCTAGATCGGTATAGGTGGAAGAGGCCAGAGGAGCCATGGGTCATCCTTTCACAGATGAGGCGCTGAGTAGACTTGCCTGAGAGTACAGCCCAGATTAGGCTGAGCCAGGACTTGTCCTAAGTTGCTTGCCCACTCCCCATCCGGGGTTTTCTGTGTGTCAGCATTGTTGATCATAGCAATTTTGTGGGGGGCACCTGCTGTGTGCAGAGCTCATACTGTGTGCAGAGAAAAATAGTGCAGAGCATCCTGTCTCCCTAATCCTGGCTCCTGAGTCAACAGGAAGCTGGCCTAGAGACAGATGAGCTCCCCGGGAACATACCTGGAGTCAAGATCCATTAAAAGTTTCTCTCATCCCTCTTCATAGCCACATCTTTCTCGTAGAATTCCAAAGATGCTAATGTGTTTAGGTGAGGGTTGGGGAGGGATGGAGAGAACTCAGGGACACCAGGCTCTAGCTCAGCTTGGACAGAAGTATGGAGACGCAGGCGAAGGGCATCCAGATAGATAATGGGGAGCCCCATCTAGAAGCCCGAGGGAGACTCAAATAGAAAGAAGTCCATTCTTCTCCCAAAGTGTTTATTTACGAATCATAGAGACCTCCAGTTATCTTGTCTTCCCTACAATGCCTAATGGCCTGTGAAAATGTTTAAAACTTTTTTCCAGGTCCCCAACTGGAGGGCGAGAGGCTAGGTGTGTGCTCTACACAGGTAAGATCCAGGTAACATTTAGCATATTGGTTAAACAGAGCCGCTTTGAAGACACAGCGTGAGTTCAACTTCAAATCCCAGCTCAGGAGTGGCTTGATCTTGGACAAGTCACTTAGCCTCTCTGGGTCTGCATCTCCTTCCCACACGTCACGATCAGGATGGAGGTTGGAGGGGTCACCTTCCATAACATAGTAAGCATGGTGCATGTCATGCAGGTAACCCCTCAATAAATGGCAGCTGTTATCATTCTGGTACCTTGCACCCTTGTCTCCGGAGTCCCAGCTCCTGAGTCAACAGGAAGCTGGCCTTGAGACCTAGAAGAGCTCCCCTGGACCACACCTGGAGTCAAGATCTATTAAAAGTTTATCTATCTTCATAGCCACAACTTTCATTGCAGGGAAAATTGGGAACAGCTAAATTGGGAACGGAAAATTTACATCTGACAAAAGGTATGTGCAAACACATGTTTGCAAGTGAGGTCAAGGTTTCAAAATACCCCTTCTCTGACAGATGAGTCAAGCCCCACCCAGTGGTCTTACTATTTACCACGCATGACGGCACATTCTCTCAGTGACTGTTGGGGTTGCTTGCCAGGAGTTATATTGGACGGGGTTACTCATTGGAAAATGTGGCTGCATTGCTCTGAGATCTGAACTTGGGCTTCCAGGGATTTCACCCAAAATAAGCTGAATTCCTCAGTTATAATTGTCAAAGAAACACAGTGAAGGAATCTGTGTGCCAAACCAGCACCGACCGGTTCCTGCTGGGGAAAGTGTGGGTCTAGGCAGGGGATGCTCATGGCTTTCAGCAGAAGAGTACAGGGCACTGGGCTTGCTTGATCCTCATGGCATATACCCCGACTGTTGCCAATTGGTTTGTCATTTGTCCTTTGATTCCATTATTCATTCTGTCCCTCAGCAACTATTTTATGATCCCTTAATAATGATGGCTAGTGGAGCATCTGGGTAGCTCAGTGGTTGAGCATCTGCCTTTGGCTCAGGGTGTGATCTCGGGGTCCTGGGATTGAGTTCTGCATTGGGCTCTCCATGGGGAGCCTGCTTCTCCCTCTGCCTGCGTCTCTGCCTCCCTCTCTGTGTCTCTCATAAATAAATAAATAAATAAATAAATAAATAAATAAATAAATAAAATCTTTAAGATAAATAATGACTGCTAGCACTTGCCAGGTCTAAGCACCTTGTATGTACCACCTCTTATTATCCTTCCAACAGCCCTGTGAGATGGTATCAGTATATAGCAGAGTTGACACTTTTAGCTTCACTACAGCTGAGACAGTAGAGAAGATGAGTACAGTACAGAAGATGAAAATGTATTCTATTTGTCTATAACTAATCAGCTTTTTTTCTTGAGTCCCCTGCCCACTCCCCTTACCTGTGTTAGGGCTGAGGTGAACTAATCCAATTGAACTCTCTATTTATTTAAATAGGCCTTTAAGATATATATATGTTTATTTACTCATGAGAGACACACAGAGAGAGGCAGAGAGAGAAGCAGGCTCCCTGTGGGGAGCCCGATGGGAGACTTGATCCCAAGACACTGGGATCACGCCGTGAGCTGAAGGCAGACACTAAACCACTGAGCCAGGCAGGCATCCCTAAATAGTCTTTTTAAATAGATCTATTCAAATAGTCTTTTTAGGGGGCGCCTGGTCAGCTCAGTCCATAGAGGACATGACTCTTGATCTTGGGATTATGAATTTGAGACCCATGTTGGGGTAGATTATAGTTAAAATTTTTGACAATCTTTAAAAAAAGTCCTTTTAGGTAATGTTCAGTCTCCCAGACCACCCCTTCTCCCCAAGCCCTGCAGATTCTTTCTCTCTCTCTCTTCCCACACCACTCCATGTTGGGTTATGTAGAGGATAACCCATACACATGTTGCCAGTGTACATGTCCTCAGGCATCCAGGGCAATGGCCTATATTCTCTCATTTGATATCATAGCCTGTGTCTTTCTCCTGTGGTCTACGCAAGAAGCCTAGACCCTTCCAGCTTTCAAGGCCCACCCCGCTAAAAGTTGGAATCCTACTTTCCACCTTTCTCTCATTATGTTTTTTTTTAATTTTTATTTATTTATGATAGTCACACACACACAGAGAGAGAGAGAGAGAGAGAGAGAGAGGCAGAGACAGAAGCAGGCTCCATGCACTGGGAGCCTGACGTGGGATTCGATCCCGGGTCTCCAGGATCGCGCCCTGGGCCAAAGGCAGGCACCAAACCGTTGCGCCACCCAGGGATCCCCCTCATTATGTTTTCAATTTGTTCTTGGAGATTCAACCTGTTTTAAGGCCTTTTAGGCACCATACCCTGATCACTCCCTCTCTCTGAACTTCTTGGGGGTCTTTCTATCTGGCAATTAATTCTATTCTCCTTTGAGATTTCTTTCCTTATTGTTTCATAAAATTGCTTATATTTTTTGTTGTTATTTAATTTTTAAAGCTCCTTTGGGAGCTTTATTGCTTATATTTTTTGCTTATATTTTTTGTTGTTATTTAATTTTTAAAGCTCCTTTGGGAGCTTTGGGCATGGATGGTGTCTTATATTTCATTGAATTCCCCAAATCAAATCCAGAGTCTAGTCTAGGGAAGGATTGCAGGTGTCTGCAGACAAAAAGATTCATATCCCTAGTCTATGAGGAGCTGGTAAAAATAGAGAAGAAAATAATCAGACACATCGCAGAAAAACGGGCTAAAGATCCGAATATATAATTCACAGGAAAGGAAATTAAATGCTTCTTAATCCTATGGGGGAAAAATGCTCAAATGCGTTCATAAGAAGAACAATGAAAATTAAAACTACACAGATATTCTTTCCAACCTATCAGACTGGCCCAAACCCAAAAGTTTTACCCTTGGCAAAGTGGTAGAGAAACAGGCACCCTCTGAAACTCAGTTTTATTATGCAAGGGCCTCCTGGATTTGCACTAGCAGGATCTAATTAGTCAGTTTATCTGTCTTTATTCTAACCCGAGCACTTGCCTTGCTCACATCGTTGCCATATATCAAAGCTGTGTCCATCTCCCTCTCTGGTGGCAATGGTCCAGGCCTTAGACACAGACACCGCCATTTCAAGGCCCCAGGGCAAGAAAGGAGGAGAAGCATCTCCCTGAGGCTTCCACACAAGGTGTTAACTCTGAGAGAGGATGTGTGGGCCCTCCCTTGTACCACGTTGTGCCAGTGCGGAGTGTGGGGGGGCCTGGGGTTCTTTGATAAGTGTGTTGCTTGTGTTTGTGAATTGGGAGGAGGAGGAGACTCTAAAGCATGAGTTTTGCAGCAGGGACCCATGGTAGGAACCCCTTTTGCCAGATTTTAAGGAAAATCCTGCTTTGGAGTCACCTCCAATGAAAGAGCAACGTGGAGGTACATGTGTTTAGAATGTAAGATAGAGCATATATGGCTTCTAAAAAAATTCAATCACAAAAGGTATGCTGTTACATATGTATTTATATGTAATATATTTTTTATAGATTTATAGATTTATAATGTGTATTTTAAAAATATTTTATTCCTTATTGAGGGAGAGAGAGAGGAGAGAGAGAGAGAGTGAGCATGAGCAGAGGGAGGGGCAGAGAGAGAAGCAGACTCACTGCTGAGCAGGGAGCCCAACTCAGGGCTCGATTCCGGGACCCTGGGATCACAACCTGAGCCGAAGGCAGATGCTTAACCAACTGAGCCATCCAGGCACCTCTATAATGTGCATTTTTTATTATATATATAGAATATATATATAAAATATATATTCTATATATATAATATATATATAAAATATATATATAAAATATATATTCTATATATATAATATATATATAAAATATATTTTTTTGGGTAGAATATTTGGGTAGAAACAGAAGGACAGAAGCTGGATTTCTCTAAGTATAGTTTGTTTTGTAAATATAGCTTTGGAACCAGGTAAATGCCTTATATAACTATAACAAAACAGAAGTTTTAAGAAAGGGTCATTATGAAAAAGCTAATGTAGATAAAAGAAATTAACCTCTTTGTCCAAGGCATAACCAATATGGAGAAAAGCTAGTCCAAGTGACTTGAAAGTGTAGAAACTTGAGTGTACATTCCTAGGAGGAAAGCCTAAGGACAAAAGAAAGAGAAGAAGAAGAAGGAGGAGGAGGAGGAGGAGGAGGAGGAGGAGGAGGAAGAGGAGGAGGAGGAGGAGGAGGAGGAGAAAGAAAAAGGAAGGAAGTAATAAAAAAGTAATCAGGGGATCCCTGGGTGGCTCCGTGGTTTGGCGCTTGCCTTTGGCCCAGAGCGCGGTCCTGGAGTCCCGGGATCAAGTCCCATGTCGGGCTCCCGACATGGAGCCTGCTTCTCCCTCTGCCTGTGTCTCTGCCTCTCTCTCTTTATGTCTATGAATAAATAATAAATTTAAAAAATCTTTTAAAAAAAAGTAATCAAAACATTTTCATTAAATATAATGTTGGCCGGTGCTGCTGTTCCATGATGTGTGTGCTGTGATGAGCAATTCTGCTAGATTGTCCAGAGCCAGGATTTCTTTTCTTTTTTTTTTTTTCTTTTTTCTAAAGATTTTATTAATTTATTTACGAGAGACACAGAGAGGCAGAGACACAGGCAAGGGAGACGCAGGCCTTCTGCGGGGAACACGGTATGGGGCTCAATCCCAGGACCCCAGGATCACAACCTAAGCTGAAGGCAAGATGCTCAACTACTGAGCCACCCAGGTGTCCCCAGAGCCAGGATTTCTGTGTAGGAGAAGACAGGTAAGACAGACAAGGTTAATGAAAAACTTTTTTTTTAATAGATTTTTTTTAATTTTTTTTATTTATGATAGTCACAGAGAGAGAGAGAGAGGCAGAGACACAGGCAGAGGGAGAAGCAGGCTCCATGCACCGGGAGCCCGACGTGGGACTCGATCCCGGGTCTCCAGGATCGCGCCCTGGGCCAAAGGCAGGCACCAAACCACTGCGCCACCCAGGGATCCCAATGAAAAACTTTTAATATTGCCTTTGAATCAGAAGTTTTAGCAAGTGGGGCTCCTGGGGGCTCAGTCTGTCAGACATCTGCCTTCAGCTAAAGTCATGATCTTAGGGTCCTGGGATCAAGCCCCATGAAGGGCTCTGCACAGCAGGGCATCTGCTTCTCCCTCTGCCCCTTCCCCTACTCATTCTCCCTCTCCCTCTCAAATAAAGTCTTTTAAAAAAAAGAAGGTTGGGACATCTGGTTGGCTCAGCAGTTGAGTGCTTCTCCCTCTGCCTCTGTCTCTGCCTCTCTGTGTGGGTCTCTCATGAATAAATAAATTTTAAAAAATAATAAAAAAAATTTTTAAAAAAGAAATTTTAGCAAGAATTGATGATACTATCTTGTCATTAAAAAATACAGCTGGGGGCGCCTGAATGGCTCAGTGGTTTAGTGCCTGCCTTTGGCCCAGGGCGTGATCCTGGAGTCCTGGGATCGAGTCCCGCATCCTGCTTCCTGCATGGAGCCTGCTTCTCCCTCTGCCTCTCTCTCTCTCTCTCTCTCTCTCTCTGTCTCTCATGAGTAAATAAATAAAATCTTAAAAAAAAAAATACAGCTGACCCTTGAACCGCGTGGGTTTGAACTTAATGGATCCACTTCTATGTGGAATTTTTTGATAAATACAGTACAGTTCTATAAATGTATTGACTTCTTTATGATTTTCTTAACATTTCTAGTTTACTTTATTGTAGGAATACAGTAGATAATACACAGGACATAAAACTATGTATTAATTGACTGTTGTTGGTAGACTTCCCAGCAATAGGAGGCCAATCACAGCTACCTTTCTGGAGAGTCAAAAGTTATATGCGAATTTTCGACAGCAAGGGGGTTGGGTGCCCCTAACCCCTGCATTGTTCAAGGGTCAACTGTTATTTCCTGGTTCTGCCCACTAGAAAGGCCTAGAAACAATGAGTACCCCCAAGGGCTACAAATCATAGCAAACAAATACTGTTTCCCATTGATGAAAGCAGGGCTCCTTGGGCCAGTGTCTGGGTCTGAGGCAGGAGTGGACAAGATGAGCTTGGAAACAAAGTATCAAGACTAGGGTGTGACCAAAAGACTCAAGGCTTACTGGCAGGGGCTCCCTCTGGCCAAGGACTGGAAGCACAATTTAATTTATCAGGCACACTGATAACAACGGCAATGAATTGAAACATGTTATTTCTTAAAAATTATCTATTTATTCATGAGAGACACAGAGGCAGAGACACCGGCAGAGGGAGAAGCAGGCTCCCTCGAGGAGCCAGATGTGGGATTCGATCCCAGCACCCCAGGATCAGGACCTGAGCTGAAGGCAGACGCTCAACCACTGACCCACCCAGGGGCCCCAAATTGAAACATGTTAAATAAGAGTTTAAATGCAGGAGTTCATAGTGATTAAAACACCAAAAAAAGCAAATTCATGGGTTAAGGTAAAGAAGGTAAAGCGAACAATGACGTGATTTTGAAAAAAGGCAAATAGAGGTTAAAAAAAATCAAGTGTTTATCATGCTTTTCCTTTTACGAACCACACTTTGGGATAGCCTAAGAATCCATGAGGGAAAAGTTTTCTCTTTCTAGAAGTGTTGCAGTGAATAAATGACAAAGGGGTGATAGAATTGGAAGGCACTGCTTTACAACCCCAGAAAATATCGGATCTAGGCAATCATCATCAATGGATCCTAAGTCACAAAAAAGAAAAGCAGCCCGCCTTGTGTCTCATGGTGGAAATATATATAACCTGACATAATACAAACATACCCAATGTGATATATGCATAATCAACCCTAAATCTGATCAAGCCTCTAGAACTCACTACCGGTTTGCCAGAAATGCAAAGTACAGACACGCATGTTAAACATCACCATGGGAAAGCAATCTGTAAACTTTGTGAAATTTTATAGGACTGGGAACCTGATGTTTTCAACAATAAATTGCAAGGAAATTAACAAGAAGGGGAAAGTGATATTGTGAGAGAGATCTGTAGGTCAAGATCAAGGGAGGAAACCTATCATCAACCATAATATACTGACTGTATTTGGAACTTGAGTCAAGCAAACTAAAAAAAAATTATATATATATATATATGTATATATGTTAAAATACATGTGTGTATATATATATATATAATTGGGAAAAACTGAACACTGAACAGATATTGATGATATTAAGGAATTACAATTATTTTTTAGGCATTGATAATGATTTTGTGGTTATTTTTTATTTTTTTGAAGATTTTATCTATTCATTTGAAATAGAGAGAGAGCATGAGCAGGCGAGCAGAAGCAGGAGAAGTAGGCTCCCCACTGCTCAGGGAGCCTGATGCAGGACCCCAGGATCATGACCTGAGCTGAAGGCAGATGCTTAATCAACTGAACCACCCAGGAGCCTTGAGATTGTGGTTATTTATAAAAGAATCTAGAGATAGATACTTAAATATTTAAGACAAATTAGTATGATGTTGGGACTTATTCAAAATAATCTGGAAGGAGGAGTGCATATTCACTGTTGAAATAAGATTGTCTCTGATTTAACAGTCATTGGAAGCTGGGGGACAGGTCATGGTGGAGGGGGGTGCATACATGTTGCTCTTCAAATTTTTATTTTTTTTAAGCTCAATAATGTATCATAGGCGTTTGAATCTACCTTGAAATGAAAAAATCTGAATACTCAAAGGCCCCTAAACAGTTCTTCATGCCAGAAATTTTTGTTTCTTTAAAATACAGGTCAGGAGATCCCTGGGTGGCTCAGTGGTTTGGCACCTGCCTTTGGCCCGGGGCGCTATCCTGGAGTCCCGGGATCGAGTCCCACGTCAGGGTCCCGGCATGGAGCCTGCTTCTCCCTCTGCCTGTGTCTCTGCCTCTCTCTCTCTCTCTCTCATAAATAAATAAATAAATAAATAAATAAATAAATAAATAAATAAATCTTTAAAAAAAATAAAATAAAATACAGGTCAGTAGGGAACCTGGGTGGCTCAGTTGGTTAAGTATCTGACTCTTGGTTTCAGCTCAGGTCATGATCTCAGGATCATGAGATTGAGCCCCGTGTCCGGCTCCACACTGGGTGTGGAGCCTACTTAAGATTCTTTCTTTCCCTCTACCTCCTTGCCCCCCACCGCCCGCTCATGCATGCACTCTCTTTCTCTCTCTCTAAAAAAAAAATAAATAAAATAAAAAATGAAAATGAAAAGAGGACCTGGGCGGCTCAGTAGTTGAGCATCTGCCTTCAGCTCAGGGCCTGATCCCGGGGTCCTGGGATTGAGTCCCACATCGGGCTCCCTGCAGGGAGCCTGCTTCTCTCTCTGCTTGTGTCTCTCATAAATAAATAAATAAATAAATAAATAAATAAATAAATAAATAAATAATCTTTTAAAAATTAAAAAAACATGAAAAAATAAAAAATAAAAATACATAAAAATAAATGAAAATAAAAATGCATCATCTTTAAAAAACAAAATAAATTAAAATCAGAAAAGATGTGAGTCAGCAGAGAAGTTCTCCAGTAAACACACGGGAAGCAAGCTGTGTGTCAGAGTGTGAATTCTAACCTTAGAGGCCACGTCAATGGAATACAGCTCACAGGGAACGGTGGATTTGAATGATTCCACATGCTCTTCCTGCCCAAGGAAGGCAGGAAACCTACGGGGCTGATAAAGTGCCTGCCTTTCTCTTGTCATCTTGCAAGCACTGCCTGTGGTTGGACGCAAAATCCTGGATTTCTTCAAGAGCTTGGAGTGGTGTGTTGCTGTGAGATGCTTACCAGCTGAAGCACTGGGAGACTCCAATGCACAGTTTCATGGTGATGCTGTCAAACTGGATCCACACTGGCCTGCTTGGCTCCCTCTATCTGACAATGTCACCACCGTCCTGCCAGGTACACAAGAGTGGGGACCTCAGTGCCTTGTCTGCCCTGCCATCTACCAGCACACGAGCTCTGGGGGAGCAGGGATTTTATGTGTTTCCTGCTGTGTCCTCAGTGACTGCAGCATCGCCTGACACATGGCAGACGTGCAACGAACATTCCACAAATGGCTGAAGTGAAGCCCTTGCCCGAGTCCCACGGCTTCTCCCTCTAAGATGGATGTGGGATCTGTTGTCTCGCATTCCTGCTGTTATTACCTGTGGTGGGTTAAGGGTGGTCACATTTGTTTTAAAGATTTATTTCTTTATCAGAGAGTGAGAGAGCGAGCATGAGCAGGGAGAGGGAGAGAGAATCTCAAGCAGACTGCACTCAGGGTGGAGTCTGACGAGGGTCTCAATCTCACTACCTTAACATCATGACCTGGGCTAAAACCAAGAGTCAGACTTAACTGCCTGAGCCACCCAGGTGCCGCAGAGATGACCACGTTTTTTGACAATGCTCCCATTGAGATGAGAAGCATATGCGCTACCCCCCCACCCACCCCCCACCTCCCCTGCCCAGCTCTGGAACCGGAGTGGACTCTGTGCTACTTCAACCAATTGAATAAAGTAGAGGGGATATTGTGCTACTCTCCAGACCTGGGATTTAAGAGGTAGGCAATGTCCACTTCCTGTCTCTCTCTCTTTTAAAGATTTTATTTATTTGAGAGAGAGAGAGAGTACACAAGCAGGGGGAGCAGCAGACTCCTCACTGAGCAGGGAGCCTGATGTGGGGCTCGATCCCAGGACCCTGTGATCATGACCTGAGCTGAAGGCAGACGCTTCACTGATGGAACCACCCAGGTGCCCCCTCACTTGGTCTCTGAAAGCACTCTCTCTTAGAGCTGTGGGCGGCAGTATAGACCCTGAGACCTCACAAAGAGGGAGAGGGGCCTAGGTGAGATCAGTCTTCCAGCCATTTCCGCCAAAGAGCCCAACCTAAGAGGGAAGCCATCTCGGACCTTCCAGACCTTCCAAGCTTACTCGCTGAGTCCCCCTGAGTGACTCAGGCTGGCATTACACTGGTCAGAAGGATCATCCAGCGGAGTCCTGGGCTGCTCTACACAACTGTGTCTGAGCTCGATTTCTTGATCCATACACTTGTAAGATATAATAAAACTGTTACTTTTAGCCATTAAGTGTTGGGGGATTTGTTGACGCAGCAATGAAGAACGAGAACATTCACCTACTTGAGACATTCTAACTTCTCACCTGCAAAACTGCTCCCTACACTCGGTCTCTTGCCCTTCCAACCACGCATGGGGCTCCTGCTTTAAAATAAATAATTAGGGGCACGTGGGTGGCTCAGTGGTTGAGCATCTGCCTTCAGCCCAGGGAGTGATCCCGGGGTTCCAGGATCCAATCCTACATTGGGATCCCTGCAGGGTGCCTGCCTCTCCCTCTGCCTGTGTCTCTGCCTCTCTCTCTGTGTCTCTCATGAATAAATAAATAAAATCATAAATAAACAAACAAACAAACAAAGTAAAAAGCTATTGTCAATAGAATACAGCCCAATCCCTTCCTCTGGCCTCCGCCAGCCTTCCAAGATCCATCTCTGAGCGCACCTTTCAAGGATATCTGATTCCCCACCACCTCAGATTTTTTATGTTTCACAACACTGCAACTTTTGGCCCATCCCTTTGTCACTTTATGGTTTTTATTTTGTTCAGGCAGCTCCTTTTCTGGGAATGCCTCTCCATTTAACATAACTTGGAAAGGTGCCTTTAGCATTCCTCATGGAGCAAGGAATCCTTGCAGACAGGGCTCCTACCTTATTTATTTACTTTATTTTATTTTTAAATTTTTATTTTATTTTGAGAGAGAGAGAGAGAGAGCAGGGTGGGGAGGGGCAGAGAAAGAGGGGGACAGAGAGAGAATTCCAGGCAGGCTGTACATGCAGTTAGGAGCCCAACACAAGGCTTGATCCCAGGAAGACAAGATCATGACCTGAGCTGAAACCAAGAGTTGAAACCGAGCCACCCAGGTGCCCCCTTATTTAGTCATTTTAAACTCATTATCAAAATTGGCAAAAAACAAAAACAAGTAAAAAGAAACTAGCAAAGAACCTGGCTCTTGGTAGATCTTTCCTATTTGTTGGGCAGACAGGTGGACAGCTGGATGACCAGGGCCTGGCCCCATTCTACTGTCCTAGGTCTGTACACTCACACACCCCTGTAGACTACTGGCTCCGCTCCCCGCCGTCTGGCTGAGCTAGATCCATATCCCCAAGCGTGTTGCCAGGCTGCAGGTTCTCTCCCTACTTCTCAGCCGTGTTTTCCTCTGCCTTGGTTTCTTTCGGAGGCAGGCTCTCCCAGGTGGTGGCACAGATGGTCCCCGGAAGCCTCACACTTACATCCTCCCAGTTTCACAACCCCCGCGGAAAAGAAGGCTTCTCTGTACCAGCAGTTCTAGAAAAAGTCTAGGGAGAGGACCCACCAGACAGGACGCCTTTCCTGCAGCCTATCACAGTCACCGAGGGGATGCTAGACCGTGCCGGTTGCCTAGTCTGGGGTTTTCAGGGAACCCCCAACCCGGGAGCTGGAACGGGGGGAGTGATAGTAGGGGGATGACCCTAAAGGGGAATGATAGGGTTGGTACCAGGGGAATGGGGAATGGTCCTAGAAGGAAACCCAACTTTACAAAAAGAGAGTGATCTTTCTTCAGACTGGCATTGGGCACCTGCCCCCCCTCCTTTTTTAATCATTGAAGTAACAGACAATGTTATATTAGGTACCTGTACTTTACTGGACCCTTTAAAAACAGCTGCCCCAACCAGGTAACAGGGTGTCCAGGCCCAATGTGGGACTCGATCCCAGGACCCCAGGATCACACCCTGAGCCATAGGCAGACGCTCCACCACTGAGCCATCCAGGTGTCCTAATGGGACTTTATTTGGACCTAGGGTCTTTGCAGATGCAACTGAGTTCAGAAGACACCATTGGGTGTCCTTATAAGAAGCGTAAGACAGACACTTAGGGAGAACGCCACGTGACAGTTGGACGGATGTGTCCACAAGCCAAGGATGGCCAGCACCACCAGCAGCTGAGAAGGACCTTGGGTGCAATCCACCCTGGAGCCTCCAGAGGCATTGCCTTTGGAGGGAGGTGACCCAGGGGCTTTCCAAAAGTCACCTCTTGAATGCAACAGGACACCTTTTATGGCTCTCATCACTTAGGGAATTCCAATGGTTTTAGGAACTTAGTGCCAGAAACTGGGAAGAAGACCGAATATATATTTCTTTTTTTTTTTAATTTTTATTTGTTTATGATATATTTCTTATTATAAATCCCAATTTCAAAAAAAAATAAAAAATAAAAAATAAAAAAAAATAAATCCCAATTTCACAGCGGCCCAAGCAAAATGATAACCACTCTTTCTCATTTTCTCCCCCTGTCTTGTGAACCAAGTTATGCTTAAGCAAGTTTCCGATACCACTCAGGTCCACAACGAACGTGTTACCTACTCTGGGTGATGGGGATGCAGAGGCGAATTAAACCCTGTCCCCACCTTGAATCATCCACCCCGTGGCACTAAGCCCAGCACTGTCTAACATCACTGAGGCCAAAACTTAGTAAGGAGGACAAAAAAAAAAATCCAGTGTTATACCGAGAAGGCCATTTGTTACTCCTGATTAATGAAAGTAATTCACTGGGGACAACTCAGACTCCAGTCAAATAATGCTAATGGCTTCCGATCCCATACAAGACAAAAGCCCAAGTCCTCATCCTGGCACTGGAGGCCAGGCGGTATTTCCACCATCTCCTACTGTAGTTGGCTCCCTCTGCTCCAACGCCTTTGCTCCAGTCACATCCAATTCCTAATTATTCCATAAGGACACCATATGCGCTCAAAAGTTGTTAGACTCTCTCGCAGTGGCTCTGTCTACGGATGCCTCTTTCTTGCATCTCAGAGTCCTACCCATCTACACTGGTTCCCCAAGATAAATTACCACATGCTAGGGGGCTTACCCTAGCATGAACTCTGTCCTCTCGTGGTTATGGAGGCTCCACGTCTGAAACCAGGGCATCAGCAGGACTGTGCTCACCCTGAAGGCTCTAGGGGAGGATCCCAACAGCCCTCTTCCCAGCTTCTGGTGGCTGCCAGTAATCTTTGGGAGTTCCTTAGCTTGTAGACCTGTCACTCTAATCTGTGCTTTTGTTGTCACATGGCATATCTGTGTCGGTGACCAAATTTCCCAGCCACCAGATGGAGGGCCCACCCCACATCCTAACTTGCTCACATTTGCAGAGATATTTACATAAGGCCATATTTGCAGGTATGGTGGCTAGGACTTGAGCAAAGCTCTTTGGGTAGCATCATCCTACAAAGCCCAGCTGGCATGCCACCTCCTGCGGAAGCCCTCAGCCCTTGCCTGTGGCTCACAGGTCTAGGGGCTCCCGAGCCCCACTGCAGCCCTGTCTTTACTGGCTCCACAGTCTGGGCACTTGTGAACTTCCTTGAGCTCGTGAACCTCTGGACAAGAATTCAAACCTTGTCCATATGGTCCAAAACCCCGGGCTAGTACCTGTTTTATGAGCCAGCGAATAATCTAGAAATATTTGTTATTTCAAATTGAGCCTGATAAGGAGAAAAGCAGTAAGATGAGAGACGGAAGGGCTCTACCGGGCATGCTGGGACAATTTTTAAGCCATCAGAAGAGAAGAAAGTTCAGGCAGTTCTAATAAGAACTGAAATGTTGGGGCTCAGTGGTTGAGCATCTGCCTTCGGCTCAGGGTGTGATCCCGGGGTCCTGAGATCGAGTCCCACATCGGGCTCCCCGCAGGGCACCTGCTTCTCCCTCTGCCTGTGTCTCTACTTCTCTCTCTGTGTCTCTCATGAATAAATAAATAAAATCTTAAAAAAAAAAGAACTGATATGTTTTCAGTTTCTTTATCCCTCAGTGGCATGCAGCTCCTTCGCCCCAGTTCCCTCCCCACTTGGAATAGTCGGAGTTCTTGTCCTTGCATCATCATCCAGATGGGAGGGTTTTCAAATGCTCTGAGAAAAGTCTTTGAGACCCCAGAGTGGTCCCTCTCCAGTAGCCCTATGGTCCTGGAAGCTTAAGGACAGTGAAAAAAACCCCTCCCTCTGATTCCGTGACAGCCTCCAGCCCTAGACTCTGACAGCCCAGTTGAAAACCCAAGATCAAACACACGCCAGGAAGACTGCCTGGTGGGGGAGTGTGGAACTCATGACACCTCATGGAAAACCTTGGGCCAGTGACCCGGCCCAAAGAGGGGGCTGTTCTCAGCACTGAGCCGCACTCCCTCCCACCTTTGTGGGCTAAACACTTGACAGCAGTGGAGCTATTGTAGTCTGCCTCAAGACAAGAATAACACTGTGGGACCTACTCACCTTGAAATAGCTGAGGAATCATTGCCAGTTCCTTGACGCCTGTCTTTCAGGGGGTGACTTGCTGTGAGTGGTCCAGGAAAACACAGCTTTGTTTATTCCTCTTCATTAGAATGTTTCATTTATTGTTATTTTTTTAAGGTTTATTTATTCATTCATGAGAGACACACACAGAGAGGCAGAGACACAGGCAGAGGGAGAAGCAGGCTCCCTGCAGGGGACCCGATGAGGGACTCGATCCCAGAACCCCGGGATCACAACCTGAACCACAGGCAGTGGTTCAACCACTGAGCCATCCAGGCATCCCAAAATGTTTCAGTTAGAACCCAAATCAAGCTCGGCATGGGGTGGGGTGGGGTGGGGGCCCAAGTTCTAGTAACCTCTCCATTAGGGCTCCTCTCTGGAGTTTTGGTGGTTCTTGCTCAATTAGGTAGTTGATGTAGGGACTGATCCTAAATCCAGCTCTGAGAGCACCAGGCCTCCTTAAGGAAAACCCCCAAAATATCCAGGAGGAAAAAAGAAATATTAATAGCGATGCTTAGATAGCATTTACATGGCCTTATCAAGAACCATTGTAAGCATTTTACATGGGCAAGTACTGCAATAGACTGGTAGGATTGTCCCAAATATTCTCGTTTCTCCTTGTAGGAGAATTCTATCTCCCCTGTCAATGTTGACATCAAATCTTAGCCAAGGAGATGTAAATAGAAGTGACATATATCATTTTCAAAAACAAGCCTTAAGAGCCATTGCCTAGATCCACCTTCAATCATCTTTCCCTGTTGCCCTAACACCAGGAATGTCCCCAATAAGGGCTGCTCCTTCAGTTGGGTCCCAGGGGGAAGAGCTAAAGCTAAGCTTGTAGTGCACATGTGATATAAGCAAGAAATAAACCTTGGGTTTATTTTTTGTATGTCCCTAAGTGTTTGGAGCTGTTTGCAGCACAGTTTAGCCTAAGGTTTTAGCATCACCTCCACTCCACCAAGGAGAGAAGCAAGGCACCCTGAGATCGTGCAACTTGCCTGAAGTCCTACAACCAGGATTCAAATCCAGACAGTCCGGCCTCATAGTCCACGCTCTTGGCCACTTCCCCATGTCATCTCTGAAAATGTCTTGTTGGTTTCCTACAAGACTTCTTTAGCTGGCAAGATCCCCACGTACGCTCTGTTTTTCTTCATTTCCTACAGAGGTGATAAAGAGTAATCAGCAGATCATTTGGTCCTTGGGTGGGGGTGGGTGGGGTGGGTGGGTAAAATCGACCAGGTAGCTAGACTACGAGCAATAAAACATCACTGGTTATTGAGTGAGCCAGACTCATTGGTATATAAACAGGAAACGACTTAATTTTTTCCACACCAGCGTCTCTCAGGAATTAAGAAATGATTTCATCACTGGAGATTTAAAATCTGAAATCAAATTTTGCATAAGAACTCTGGTCTCTCAGCTATTTAAAAGCTTCTCTCCTGCCCCAGGTTTGGAAATTTGTGACAGGGAAGGAGGTCACGGGTTAGGGGATGGGGGTCCTCCTGATTTCCTCTGGCTCCTCCTGCAGAATTAGGGGTGGGAATGGCAAGGGGAAATGAGAGTCACAGGGAGTCTTTCTTGGCTTTAGTTGCCCTCTGCCTGTGGCAGGTGGTCAAATGCTGGCTCTTCTGACAAGGGCCTCTTGTGTGAATTCCCCAGAGAGTCTCCCCCTGGGGACAGCCCACAGCGAGACTTTTTGGCAAGGATAATGACCCCCCTGGTTAACCACATAGGACTTAGCCCTCTTCTCCACTAGTTTCTGTATCCAACCTCTTTCTGCTGGGTAGATCTTCACAGAAGATCCCTCCTACCCAGAGTCCTTTTTTGGGTAAATAGCTTTATTTATTATTTATATTGTTGGTACACAACAGACTCTACATAGTTAAAGCATATTACGTGATAAGTTTTGACTTCTGAAGGAGCCCAATGAACCAGAATCAAGGCAATGAACATTCCATCCTTCCCAAAAGTTTCCTCATGGTGATTCCTCTCTTGTTCCTCCCCCCTCTCTCAGTCAGCACTGATCTGCTTTCTGGCATGACAGATAAGTTTGCATTTTATAGAAATTTCTATAAATGGCACCACACAGTGTGCACTCTTTGGTGGGCTTCTTTCATCAGCATCTTTCTTTTAAGGTTCTTCCCGGAGGCACTTTCCAAGGAACAGAAGCCTGGCCACTTTCCACAGGCGCGTAGGGCCCCCGGGAAAGCCCACTCACCCATGTCCTGCCACACATACAAGGGCAGCTGCTCCCAGGCAGCTGTGCCCCCTTCGTTTTGCAGGTGTGGCTGGCTCTGGGGTGAGGTCACCCCAGGGACACAGCCGGGCTCTCAAAATACTTGAAGATCCATTTCACTTGGCTTAAGGAAGGGAAAGACACCCCCTCCCATGCTTTGCACCCTTTCCTGATAACTCTGGATGGGGTTCCCCATCCAGTGCCCTTGGATACCTCAGCTCCCCTTGCACCACCTTCAGTGGCTGATGCTCTGAGGGTCCCCTGACCAGTTTCCCCAATTACTTTAGTGAGCTCTGCATAGATGGTTTGGAGCCTCACTTTAGAGTATGTGGGCACCTGACATCCTATCCTCTCAGCTTGGGGGGCTCAGCTGCACCAGACACAACAGAATAAGTTGCCTGTTAATATGCTGTGTGAGAACTTGAGTTAAAGGATGTCTTTGTGTAGAAATACCCCTATAAGGGTTCTGCACCCAATTCCAACATCAGTGTGTGGGTGGTGGGGGAGGGGGACCCCCACAATAACAAGCAATTCTCAGACACCACCTGGGTATCCTATGATCCAACTCAATTCCGGCACTATCCACAAGACTGCCCCTCCCCCGTGACTTCAGACACCAACTGCAAGTCCGGGTTGTCATCTGCACTTATGACTACCCTGCCGGCGATTGGAGGGTCCCCCGACCCCCTCCATGGGTGTCAGCAGTTCACTAGAGTGGCTCATAGAACTCAGAGAAACGCTTTATATACTCGACCACTGGTTTATTAGAAAAGGAGAGAACTAGGAACAGCTGGATGGAAGAGATGCAGAGGGTGAGGCGTGTGGGGAGGGGCTCAGAGCGTCCTTGTCCTCTCCAGGCACCTCCCTCTCCCTCTCCTCCAATCTCCTCCGTTAGCTCTCCAAGCCCGTCCTGTGGGGATTTTATGGAGGCTTCATTACAGTCATGCTTGATTAAATTATTGGCCTTTGGCGATTGATTCTAGCTCCAGCCCTTCCTCCCTTCCCAGAGGTGTGGGTAGGATTGAAAATTCCACCCCTCCCCCAATCCTGTGTTTGGTTGTCCTGGCAACCACCCCCACCCCACAGGTATATCACCCCCCCTCCAGCCGCCTCATTAACATAACAAAAGACACCTTTTATGGCTCTCTTCACTTAGGATACTCCTAGAGATTTACAAGCTCTGTGCCAGAAATGGGGTTAAAGACCAAATACCTATTTTTATTATAAATCATGGTATCACAGCCCTTAACCCTGACGCATTGAGTTTAACCCGTAACCCATGTATGGAGGACTTCACTTGCTCAGGAGATTTGTATGTATGCATGTATTTATTTATTTATTTATTTATCTATCTATCTGCATTTATTTTTATTTAATTTATTTCTAAAGTTTTTAATTTTTATTTTTACTATTATTATTATTATTGTTATTATTATTATTATTTTTAATTTACAAGAGAGCACAAGCAGTGGGGAGGGGTAAGGGGAGAGGGAGAAGCAGAGCCCTTTGCCAAGCAAGGAGCCAGACTCAGGTCTCAATCCCAGAACTCAGGGATCATGACCTGAGCCAAAGGCAGATGCTTAACCAACTGAGTCCCCCAGGCGCCCCCATATTGCACTCTAATGTCAAATTCCAATAGCCTAGGGCGTCCGCCTCTCTGATCACAGACTTTTATCAGGTTCCCTTCTGCAAGTTTTCTAGGACTCCAGAAGTTTTTGCTTTGTGGCTTAATTTAAGATTTCCATCGTTTGAAAGGCTTAAGATCTCTTCTGCAAGTTTTAAAAGTTTTTCTGCAACACATCTGCCCCAACCTCCACTTCCATCTCAACCAGCCCTGTGACTCTGGGTCACTCCCTCACTCCCTGCTCCCCAGGACTGCCCCTCCCTCAGTACAGCTTCACCCAAGGCTTGGCATAGATCCATCCCTCAAACGCCCCCAGCAAGGCTGAGCCAGACTTCTTTAATATTTAATACTGAAAACTTGAGGGTAACAGAAGGGATTGTAGGAAGGGTCTTCCCAGAGGTTCCCTTCTTAGGATTGCCAGATTTCGCAAATAAAAATGCAGCATCCCCAGTTAAATTTCAACTTCAAACAAACAACAAACGATTGTTTAGTCTAAGTATGTCCTGTGCAATATTAGGAACCATGCCATATTTGGGATATACTTACGGTAAAATATTATTTGCTGTTTAAATGAAATTCAGATTTAACTGAGCGTCCAGCATCTTATCTGGGAAGCCTGTCCCTTCCTGGTGTCTCTCTGTGGCCCTTGACATGTCCCCCACTGCAGATTTCAACTCCTCCCAGAGCAGGAGTAATTGGGAAAAACCCTCCCTCCCCAGGGTCCAGGCTTTTCGGACCACGAGGCTCCAAGAACAAGAAATGGTTTGCCCCTTGGAAAGCCTAAGGCTCTCCTTCCAAGTTTCTATTTCGGGGCTCCCCTCTCCCCTGGTGATCGATCATGGGAACATCCATTCATTTTCAGGGAAACCCCATCCACACCCAGAAGAATTTGCTCTTGTCCTTTGTTCGCAAAGGGCATCAGACCAATATTCTGGAACCTGCACATTTCCTAATGTATAGATGGCACAGTTGTTTTAGAATAACCCAGCCCGGGGGGAATTGTAAGGGTTGCCTCAGGCTATGCCTGTCTGGTTGCCTTTAGGGGACCTCTGTCTGTCAGGCAAGTGTAGATAAGCCTCTAGGCATCTTCCCTGAACCCTCTAATAACTGTCCCCAGTCTTGGACAAGACCACGCCACACATCTCCCCAGAAGAAACAATTTCAGACCTACCTTGCTGGAGCTCTGCCCCTGGGGGAAGACACTAGTTTACATTATCATGCAGAGAAGTGAAAACTTCCATTTTCTGTAGCAAGTGACACATTCTCCAAGGCGGAATCCAAGACCCATTAGAGCGTTTTCCCTACATCAAGGCAGCAAACTGCCCTCGAGTTAAAAATCCCAGCCTCTACCTTACACAGGAGGGACACCCTAGGCCTTTGAAATGTTGGTTTTCCCTGCAGAGGACCATCAAACTTTCTCCAAATCCAGGAGTTAGGCTTACCCAAGACTTCACCCGCTCCTCCACCCCTGTGCACACCACTGGTGATTCATCCAATTGATAGATTTTTTTTTTTTGAATCTTTGAACATCTTGCTAGGTTTTGTTTTGTTTTGTTTTTGATTCAAAACGCAATGGCGCTTCGCTTATAGATAGCTCTGCTGGCACCCAGTTCTTCAAAAAACGGATAAATTTTCCAAATAACTGAGGCTCATCTTTGCAAAAACCAGCCCTTCGTCTATTTTAGCCGTTTTGATTGGGGTCTGTCAAAAATGTCACAGCACAGTGCCACGTGGCTTTTTAAAAGTTTTTCTGCCTCCTTTATCCCCAGGCAACCAGATGGTTTAGCACTGCTGCTAACTCGGCTTTTCACAGCCCCCTCCCTGTCACCCTGTTGAGAAGGATGTGTTAAAGAGAGAGAGAGAGAGAGAGAGAGAGAGGAGAGAGAGAGAGAGAGAGAGAGAGAGAGAGAGAGAGAGAGAGAGAAAGAAAGAAAGAAAGAAAGAAAGAAAGAAAGAAAGAAAGAAAGAAAGAAAAAAAAGGTAAATAGAATTTCCAGGCCTCCTAAATGCTTTTTCTCACACACCAAGCTCTGGTTTTTAGCACAGGACTTTGTGAAGGTTATTCCAGGGGCTCCAAGGGTTCTGTTTTTGCTTTGTGGCTTAATTTTAGATTTCCATCATTTGAAAGGTTTAAGCTCTCTTCCTTTCCAGATCAGGGAGATGTTATTATCATAGAATCTGCAAGTTCCTTTAGAATGAGCTCGGGCTGGCTATAAAAGAGCCGTTGCTAAGGGAACCAGGGAAAGCTTGCTTGCTATATAAACCTGGTTATTATATTTAAAATTCAAGTAGCAGCCAGAGATTCCTAATGGGAGAGGGGAAACTCTGCTTTTGAAGAAGGAAGTGGGAAATCACTCCTGTCTCAGAGGCTCATGGTTTGTGGCCTCAAGACACACCAAACGTAGGTGATGACTCTTTCCTTTGTGTCTCTAACAGTGGAAGAAAAGGAAAGCCACTCATCCAGTAGGGATGCGGAAGGATGAATACCAGCACCCCTGTCTTCCCTACTAGCAGTTGGCTGATTGGTGAGGGACAGGCCATCTGCGATTATGACACCAGCTCTAGAGATTCAAAGGTCGACTCTGAAACGTTTGGATCCTGAAGCATGGAAGTCAGGAAAGGGCTAAATATCGTTTTCTCCCTTCAAAGGGAGTAAGTTTTATTTTAAATCTTATTTTATTTGTTTACTCATGAGAGACACAGAAAGAGGTAGAGAGAGAAACAGACTCCCTGGTGCAGGACTCGATCCCAGGACCCCGGGATCATGCCCTGAGCCAAAGGCAGACACTTAACCCCTGAGCCACCCAGGAAATCTGCTTCCCTGACTGTCCCCTGTCCCCTCCATGCTCCATCCTGATGCCACATCGTGTGAGAGGGGACCATACCAAGTCTGAGAATCTCAGATCCTCAGGTTCACCATGCTTAATGAACTGCTGCAGATGCTAAGGACCGCAGAGGTCCTCATCAGGGAGGAATGTGAGTTCTAACCCCTAACCTGGGACGCTTTTCTGTCAAAATCATTTAAGGCAGGAAAAATCCCTGGACATTTTTCTCACTTCTTCACGCCCCCTCCCTCCTTCAGAGCGATAAAGAGCACTGTTTCCAAAGTGTGTTCCTCAGAACACTAGCCCAAGAGATGCTCCAGCAATTGCTTCTGGGTTTATGCCCCAGGGGATTGAAAGCAGGGACTCAAACAGACACTTGCATGTTCACAGCAGTGTTATTTGCAAGGGCTAAAAGGTGGAAACAACCCGAGTGCCCACGGATGGATGAACGGATACACAAAATTTGGCGCATGCCATCCAATGGGTATTTTTCATCCTTAAAAAGGAAGACAATTCAGACACCTGCTATCAACACAGGTGAATGTCAGGGCGTTAGGCTGAGTGAAAGGAGGCCGTTACAAAAGGACAGATACTGTATGATTCCACTTATATGAAGTTCCTAGAGGATTGCAATTTATAGGCACAGAAAGGAGAATGGTGTTGCCAGTGGCTTGGAGAGGTAAGGGGAGTTGCTGTTTAGTAAGTAGAGTTTCCAGGGTGCTTGAGTGGCTCAGTGGTTGAGCATCTGCCTTTGGCTCAGGTTGTGATCCCTGGGGTCCTGGGATGGAGTCCCACACCAAGGAGCCTGCTTCTCCTTCTGCCTGGGTCTCTGCCTCTCTCTCTGTGACTCTCATGAATAAATAAATAAAATCTTTAAAAAAAAAAAAAAGAGTAGAGCTTCCATCTGAGAAGATGAGACAATTCTAGAAAGAGATGGTGGTGATCGTTATACAATGTGAACACACTTAATGCTCCCGAATAGTGCATTGCACGTTATGCATACCTTACCGCGCACATACAGAAACAGGTGCTACCCTCCTTAGTGGCATCACCCAAGAAACCAGCCTGGGGAGCTCTGACTCCCACCCTTGCAGCCCCCGCACACATGGTCTCAGCCCTGGTGAGGCACAGTGTGTTCATAAAGGACTCAGAGAAGTCCTCAATCCGAGACTGTTTAATTCAATTTAATCAAGCATTTTCTCAACTGAATGCAGACCCTTTTATTTTCATGGGATGCTATTAATAATAGCTCACATGATGGTGCACGCTCTGGGAGATGCAGGTAAAAGAGCTCCTAACTGCTCCAGGGACTTCCATTCATGCTTCTTTGGACGCTGCTGGCAAGCCTAAAAGACAGACCCTAACAGACCCCAGATGATAATATTCGAGTTTATTAATGGCCCCACTTCACTGCTAAATAATCCAGGGCTCAGGAAAAGTCAAGCCCTGGCTCGAAGTGGCACAAAGCGATGCTGCCAAGATCAGTGGCAGAGATGAGCCAGAGTCTATTCCTTAAAAGCCTGGTCTGGAGTGTGGTCCCCAAACCCCATGCCGATCACTTGCTGCCCCTTCCGGGTCCCCAGAGGTGGGAGCCAGTTCACGCAAGAGCCTCAGCGCCTCGGGGGCTGCTGATAACACCATAGGGGACACAAGGACCCCCAGCATCGCAGGCTCCCCATCCCGATACCACAGGGCCCCTAAAGCCTGGTGCTCCCAGCCTCTCCTCCTCTCTTCCTTTCTCCAAAATAACAGGGCAGGGGGAATTTGGAGACACCCCCTCCCCTCCAGGCACTCCTGAATTTTCCTGAGGTAAGACTCATTGGGGTGCTGAGTGACAGAGTCCAGTGAGCTTAAGTCAAACAGAGAAAACAGACGCTGCATGATCTCACTTGTGTGTGGAATCTAAGAAGAACCGCACCGAACTCGTGGACAAAGGGATCAGATCCAGGGCCGCCCAGAGGCGGGAGTGGAAGGCGGAGGAATGGGGTGAAGGTGCCAAAAGGTTATAGACTCACAGCTAGAAGGTAAATAAGTTCTGGGGATGTCACCTACGGCATGATTGGAGCTAAATATACCATATTTCAAGATCGTGAAGATAGTAGATCCTCAAAATCTCTCATCACAAGGGAAAAAGAATTTTTATGTAACTATCAAGGTGATGGATGTTACTGTGATAATCATTCTGCGACATACACATACAGCAGGTCATGATGCTATGGATCTTAGATGTATACCGCGCTGTGTGTCAATTAGGTCTCAATAAAATTGGGCGAAGAGGGATCCCTGGGTGGCGCAGCGGTTTGGCACCTGCCTTTGGCTTAGGGCGTGATCCTGGAGACCCGGGATCGAATCCCATATCGGGCTCCCGGTGCATGGAGCCTGCTTCTCCCTCTGCCTGTCTCTGCCTCTCTCTCTCTCTCTGTGACTATCATAAATAAATTAAAAAAAATAAAAGTTGGGCGAAGAAATAAATAGTGCTTCAGTATCCTCAGCTATTAAAAAGCTAAGGGGCACCTGGGTGGCTCAGTGGTTGAGCGTCTGCCTTCGGCTCAGGGCATGATCCCGGGGTCCTGGGATCGAGTACCACATCGGGCTCCCCAGAGGGAGCCTGCTTCTCCCTCTGCCTGTGTCTCTGCCTCTCTCTGTGTCTCTCATGAATAAACAAATAAAATCTTAAAAAAATATTGAAAAGTTAAATAAATAGGGGCACCTGGGTGGCTCTGTGGTTGAGCATCTGCCTTTGGCTCAGGGCGTGACCCCAGGGTTGTTCTGGAATTGAGTCCCTGCAGGGAGCCTGTGTCTCCCTCTGCCTGTGTCTCTGCCTCTCTGTGTCTCTCATGAATAAACCAATAACATTTAAAAAAATTCATTTGTACGCTGGTCTCTATCCATCCCCGCAAACCGACCCCATCCCATCCCCCCAGCCCAGGGGAGACCACTTTTCTCTCTAGGTTCCCTGGGAGGTCCAGCCACCCCAGGAAATGTCCCTGTCGCCATCGTCCTTGCTGCAGAACCAATTCTGCCTGCAGCGTTGACCCAACACGCTTCCTGCACGCTGATGGAGACCACATGGTGTCTGGCTCTGCTTGCCCACCCCGCTTCCTTCTGAGCGCACAACTATCTCAGGCTCTAACTATGCTGCAAGAGGCAGCTGGCAGCCTGCGGTTCTCTCTCCCCTAGGAGCTCCCCCCCACAGCTGCAGAACCTGCACCCCAGCCCGGCCCCGGGACGCAGGAGATGGATGAGCCGCGACGAGGCTGGGCACCCACACAGCATTCCGTGGTCACTTGGCGCAGCCTCCTCGAAGAGCAGATGGAAAAGTCTGAGGACACTCAATTCTCCAAATTCCTTTTCTGAGAGCTCTACCCCGGCTCAGCCTCAACAAGTTAGAGTCTTTTCAAATGAGTTGAAACCCAGTTTCTTTCCACCTACATCTACATCAGTTGTCTTTACTTCAGGTCATGGGAGGGGGTAGCTTAGACCGCTGGGTAGGCCGTCTGACTGTCTTCACTGGTGGGGTTCCTGCTGCAGAGTGGGAGAGCCCAGGGTCATAGTTTCCCTGTTTGCAGGATTTACCTTGAGTGAGCTCGGCCCACGGGGGCCTCAGTGCTGCCCGGGGTCCTGGAGTCCTTGCCGGGACAAGGACCCTGGCTAGGAGCCACAGACCTGGCTTTCAATCCTGGCGTCCAGCTGCCTGGGACAATGCTGAAGCAGAGATGCAGGAGACGTAGACAGAAGGAGAAGCAGGCTCCCTGCGGGGAGCCCAATGCCCTGAGCCAAAGGCTCAACCACTGAGCCACCCAGGCATCCCTCCACTTTGCCATAGGAATGCCACCGAGACAGGACCTGGAGTACAGCCGTCAAAGAGCCTACGTGATGGCCATCCCGAAATATCTGATTCAATTAAATAAAAATTTACTGCACACATACACGGAGGCCATCCGAGGGTCTTCATTTATGGGTTTTCCAGTAAGATAAACAAGGGGGTTATAAGAATAAACTAGAATTTGACCCAAGAATGTGTAATTTGATCTGTTTTGCTCAATTACTTTCCAGAAAGGTTGCATCCGTTTACATTTGGACGTAAACCTAGGAAGGTGTCTGCTTCCCTACATCCTCTTCAGTATCACTTAGAGTAGGGGCACCTGGCTGGCTCAGCCGGAGGAGCACACAGCTCTTGATCTTAAGGTCATGAGTTTGAGCTCCAAGTTGGCTGTGGAGGTTACTTAAAAAAATAATGCTTATAGCAACATTTTTTTATTTTTAAAAAATTTTAAAGATTTTATTTATTTATTAGAGAGAGAGAGAGAGAGAGAGAGCAACAGAGAGAGCTCAAGCAGGGGGAGGAGCAGAGGGAGAAGCAAACTCCCCACTGAGCAGAGAGCCTGACCCAGGACTCAATCCCAGGACCCTGAGATCATGACCTGAGCCCAAGGCAGATGCTTAACCGACTGAGCCCCCCAGGTACTCTACAACAGCAACACTTAATGGCATTACCAGTTTGACAAAATATCTCTGTTGTCCTGATTGCTAAAATCTGTGATTATTGGTACAGTTGAAGGTTTTTCATATCTTCCAGGCTTTTTTATTTCTACTTTTGTGATTTTTAAAAACTCATATCCTTTGGTTTTCTAAAGCTTCTTCACTTTTTATCAAATTGCAATATTGGAGGAGGGGGCAAGATGGTGGAAGAGTAGGGTCCCCAAGTCACCTGTCCCCACCAAATTACCTAGATAACTTTCAAATCATCCTGAAAACCTATGAATTTGGCTTGATATTTATTTATTTTTATTTTTTATTTTTAAAGATTTTATTTATTTATTCACGATAGATATATATATATATATATAGAGAGAGGCAGAGACATAGGCAGAGGGAGAAGCAGGCTCCATGCAGGGAGCCTGAAGTGGGACTCGATCCCGGGACTCCAGGATCGCGCCCTGGGCCAAAGGCAGGTGCCAAACTGCTGAACCACCCAAGGATCCCCATCAGCTTGAGATTTAAAGAGAGAACAGTTGGAATGCTACATCAAATTGCAATATTAATTTACAATTGATGTGTTGACTTATAATCATTATATATGAAAAAAATGAGCCCTTTATCCATCATATATGAGGTAAATTATTTTTTGACCGTCTTTTAACTTATTCCAATATATTTCATGTATTCTGATGTTCAATGTTTTTAGGTACTAAATGCCACATTTTCTTTTATGATTTCTGCTTTTGGTATGATGTCAAAGATTATACCCCAAGATTATATAAATATTTACTTATATTTTATTATTTTCTTTCCTATATTGATACATTTAGTCCATCTAGAACTCTGCTGTTCAGTATGGTAGGCACCAGACACAAATGGCTATTTAAATTTCCACCAATTAAAATGAGCAGTTTAGGGGGTACCTGGCTGGCTCAATTGGTGTAGCATGTGACTCTTGATCTGGGGATTGTGAGTCCGAGTCCCATGTTGGGTGTAGAGATACTTAAAAATAAACTCTTTTAAAAAATGAAATACAATAAATAAAATAGGCAGTTCAGATCCTCGGTGCTGTCCCCATTTCAAGTGAGGAATATGCATGTGGTCAGTGGCTACTGCAGATATAGAATATTTCTGTTATCACAGAACGTTCGATTGGACGGGACGGATCTAGAATTTATTTTGTTGAATGATGGAGAGGGGTAGGAAATCCAACTTTCTTTCAAAATAGTTCAGGTAGTTGTCCCAACATATCTTGAATAACTCATCACTTTGGTCCTGATTTGAGATGTCCCATTGATACTACCTGTGAGTCTGGTAATGAATGCTTGGACTCATTTCTTGATCTTGATCTACACTTTTTGATCTCTCCCTTTATCTTCCTAATCTTCTCCAGGGCCACAGAATTCCGACTATAGTGATTTTATACTTTAACATTTAGCGAAGCAATATTTCTTCTTTCCTCATTATTCTCCCTTAGAAAGGGTTCTTGGAAATTCTCACATTTATTTTTCCAGACGAACTTTGGAATCACTTTGTAGTTTGCAGCTGGATTTATAGCTGTGCAATCACAAAAGGCTCATTTCTGGCTCCTGTTTTCTCAGCTTCCTCCATCTCTCATCAAACCTTATGCTCTCACTAGACTTAGCCCTGCTCACTCTCTGCTCCCCGTCATTATGCACTGTGTCCTCCGCCTGAAACTTGCTCCCCTGGTCCACTCGGGACCCTGGCTCATTCTTCTGACTCAAAGCTCCCTGTCCGTGGTGCCCTCTGTGATGCCCATGGGCAGATGTATTTCATACATTCCTATGATTATGATCATGCATCCGTTTACAAATTCATCTTCTCACTATGAAAAGCAATTTGAGGACAAGCCATATGACCTTTCAACTTTGAATTCCCATCACCTACCATGGTATTTTGGCTCATGGTCATTTCTCGGGGGAAAAAAAAAAGAAGTATGGAGTCAAAGAGCATAACTTGGACAATGCTGGAAAAGTCGGCTGGAGCATGCTATGAAAGGCATGGAATAGAGAAATTGGTGGGCTGTGAGCTGGCAAGGATCAGGCCAGAGCTGCACTGTGTTCCTTTGACCTGGCAAAGAAGCAGTACCTGAATTGGAGCAGAGAAGCAGCGGAAAGCCAGGAGACCAGTGAAGAGGCCATTACAAAATTTCAGGGCAGGGAGAGTCAGGACTGAATCAGAGTGGGTGGCTGGGGGGCTTGAAAAGGAGGGGACATTGTTGAAGTATGATGCAGGGACACTGAGGACAGACAGAGCCAAAACTGTGACCAGAAGCTGAAAATTCTCATGGAATTTTCAAAGCTTTTAAGTATTTTCTGTCACTTGCGAACATTACAATGAGTTTTACTATAAAATGTAAGTGAATTATTGCAGTGTTACTGATGATGGCTCTGGAGCCAGCTGGGTTACCTCAGTCAAGTCTTTGTAACTGTTTCCTGGCCTGTGCAATGGGGATCATGATGGTACCTCCCCTACAGGGCTGGGGTGAGGATAAGTGGGTTAACCCTTGGAAGGTAGAGCAATGCCTTGCACATAGTAAACACTCCATAACTGTTGGCTATTCAAACAATTATTATTCATACATTTCTGTCCCAAGAGGCACTCATTCATCCCTGCACCTAAGTAGCTCCCTACTTGTGACAAAAAGTGAGGAGTCATCCAATGGCTCATGGAGCCTCATGTGGCTTTCTGAAGGGTGTGACAGGGGGGCTGAGGGCCACAAAGACGGAGAGGGAGAGGAGGCCACTCCAAGTATGACCCACTCATGTCCCAGGAGCTGGGCGGGATCCTCTTTTTTAACATGGCCCCCAAAGTCCATGGGAAGAATGTGTGTCGAGAGAGAAACATGGGAGCTTGAAGCTCTCTTGTTCTTCCTTCCCACAGAGAAGGGTGTGGGAAGAGCTGTGATACCCCATGAGTTGAAAGTGCTCATGCCACAGATTTTACAGTCACCAGGGCTTGGGTCACAGATGCTTTGTGGATTCTACAGAGCCAGTACAGTATTGGCTGTGGGGGCTTTTTATTTTACCCATTTTTATCATCCACTCTGCCATCTTGCCCACAGAGAAAGTGAGACATACCAACGTTTTTATTATAGCTCTTCTCATCCTGCGAGAAGAGCATGAACCATCCGAGGAGATGTCTGTTAGAGATTCCACTGTCTTGTTCATAATGGAAGTGGACATGGCGCAGCATTTGGATTCTGTCCTCTTACCCAGAACAAAGCTGAGAAGTGCCAGATGGTCTTTATCCAAGCTTGCAATGGTCCTCTGGTGAATGGAGGTTGAAATGGCAATGAGCTGTCGAGCTCTTCTGGAACTCTCCATCCATTCTGCCCTTGCCTTCAGACTTGCTGGTCTCAGTTCTCCGGGACGGGATTCTGACGTGTTGAGGTCTTTGGTTAGCACTGCCATGTTTGCGAGGGGTCATACTCACAGTTAATGCCTTTGTGTTGGAACAAGGTCTCCACTGTGCCTCTCTGGGTGAAAACAAAATCCCTGAGACACAGAGCTGACTTCCAGAAAAGGCTCCCGTGCTAAGTCAGCCAACAGACTCCAGAGCTAATCAGAACCAGATGTGAGTACTTTCACTGAAATATATTGCAGGTCACAGATTTATTTTTTGAGAGTACCTATAATAACAATTAAAATCATAAAATGTGTTTTCCCTAGATATTTTCTCCTAGTCAACCAAGCAATATAGTCTGATAAGTTGGGGCCAAACTACGCCAAAACCAACATATTTGCTTTGTTAGAAATCTGCAGAATGTGTCTGTCTGCGGAGGTGTGCTCTGGTCAGGCTAGGGACAGCTGCCAACATGCAAACAGTTTCCTAAAATATCTGCACACACAGGAATGATAAGCAGACTCCATGGATTTGTGGCTGAGAGGTGGGGAGAGAAAAGCCTCGGGGAGAGGCATAGAGTAAGTGGCATTAAGCATAATTCATGTAATGTGGCAGATACTTCCTGCATTTAAAAAACGGGGTCTCCACAGAGCCCCGGGCCGACAACTTTCTCCACTCCAGCCTCTCTGCCAAGGTCAAACACCGGGCTGATGGCCTCCTCTGGGAAGCATGGCTAGCAAGTTCTCAGGGTAGTTCTGTCTGGGGAAGTCTTCTACCAAGACACAAGTGTGGTTTTTTTTTTTTTTAAGATTTTATTTATTTATTCATGAGAGACACACACACACAGAGAGACAGAGAGACAGAGACAGAGACACAGGCAGAGGGGGAAGCAGGCTCCATTCAGAGAGCCTGATGCGGGACTCGATCCCAGGACTCCAGAATCATGCCCTGAGCCAAAGGCAGGCCCTTAACCCCTGAGCCACCCAGGCATCCCACTAGTTTTGCTTTTGGTTTTGGTTTTTTGAAGACATTGTCCAGCTTTCCCAGGAGCTGATTCTCTGCCCCCTTACTGCCCTCCCCCAGCCAGTTGGGGCCAATTGGCCCCAGTGGGGTACCCATTTCATGGAAAGTGGCCCAGTATGTGACTCAAAACACCAGCAAGCAGGGGCCTCCCTGCCCAGAGCACCCTCCAGCTCTGGGGCTTGTTTATTGACTTGCTGGCACTCATTTCTTTTCCAATATAGCCCCTATTTCCCAACACCAGACCCCCTCTGGTCATAATAGCCCCTTGTCTGTGTTTTGTTGTTTCTATACCCACTATCGTCTTTGATGGTTGCTTTCCATTCTCCCTGTTTCTGGTAACAGCCACCCACCTCCATGTGGAGAATCACCATGTGGGTGATGACACTCACCCCTAACCCTACACACACATTTCCAGGCACCTTAGGGGGCGGTGTGTGCCCTAAGCCTGGCCATCATCCATTGGATTCGATGAAGGCATATGATCAGTGGAGGGTTTAGACGTCATGTCCTTTCTTTTAAAAAGAGTTAGATTTTAAAATAGTTAATACAGTCACATGGTTCCAAAAAAATAACATTTTGGAAGCTAAAGAGTAATAAAATAGGAAACCATGAGTCTATATGTTAAAAAATGAATACATTGAAAATTTGAGATGGCATAGGATATTTACGTAGTCTCAGAGAACATCCCTACAAAATACTCATTCATTACAAAGGGATAAAGAGTAAGTGTACAGAAGAGAATTTTGGCAGACGCCACCTTAATGAAGTGATTCAAGTTAATGATGGCATCGGTAACGGGACACATCACGATCATGGGCCATCCAGTGGAACGCAATGATGAGAAGATCACATATCACTTCTGGGATAGTCCTGGCCGAGACTCAGAACCCAAATCTACTCGTGAGGAACATCAGATGCACCTACACTGAAAGACCTTCTGTAGGATTACTAGCCTGTAATCTTTACAACCCTGAGGGCTGAGGAGACACTAGGGGACTTCTCCAGACCCAAAGGAGACCAAAGACACATGACAATTAAAAGCCACATGTAGTTATGAACTGGATTCTTTCATTTTTAGGAAGTACACTGTCGGGGCATCTGGTGAAACTCAAATGGTGGAAATATACGTAATGTTAATTTCCTGATGGTGTTGATTGTGTTCCGTCTATGTCACAGAAGGTCCAAGCTATATGGAATTAACAGTTGAGTCCCAGGGAATGATGAGGCATCCAATCAACAACTTACTCTCAAAAAAATTTTTGACCACACCTGCAGCTTTTGTATACATGTGAGATTGCTGCAAAATAGAAACATCTGAAATTACCTAGTAAAAATTTTGCCTCTGATCCTTGACCCCCTTCCGCGTCCCCAATAACAGGTAACCATATATCCTGGTATATTGCTCAGAGATTCTCTTTCTCCTGGACATTCAAGAGTGAAGAAGCCAATGCCCACAACTTAAGAGGCCCGGTTCACTACCAGGGTCTCTGAATTGGATCTTAAGGCTTGGTCAGGGCTCAAGACCCAATTCTGGGCACCTCGTCCCTCATCCCCATGGCTCTTGGGGATCCCAGTGTGGAGTGTGGAGCGCCTGGCTCACAGCCAACCCTATCCAGGTCACACTATACAAGACTCAGTCCTCTTTCTCTCTTCTGCCATCAAAAGCCACACAGTTTTGCAGAAATAAAAGGGATTCCCACTCAAAGAGCTCATCTGTCCAAATCCACCCACCCACAGGAAACCAATAATATGGGAGAACCTCATTTGGGGACATGGAGGGACATTGAGATGGTTCTTGAGAGTGATTTTTGTAAAAAGTTCAGTTGTATCCATGCTTTCTTAGCACTAGGTTACTGCAAACAAATAGAATCGCCAACAAAGACGTTTTCACTCAATGTGAACACAGAGATGGAAGGACACAGGGCCAAGAGAGAAAGAGGTTGAGAGACTTATTTCCTGCACATGTGCAGGCAGGCGAGTGGCCCTGTTGGCTCTCCTAACAATACTGGCTTCCAGTTAATTCTTCAGTGCCTAAGCTGGGGTGTAGGAGGAGGGGATTCCTCAGAGGCCTCTCTCACAGCAGAGCTTTCTCTGCACCTCATCTGTGGTGATTCCTCACTGACGCTCAGTTCAAGAGCTGGATGACTGCTCCTTAGGCAGGAATTCCTCGTGTACACATTCTCTCCTGTCAGTGGCCTGTCTCTAGCGGTAAGAGGCCACTTGCAGCCATGCCCCCTTCATGGAGCCCAGGGTGGGGAGGCCTGGGAGGCAGAGATGTAAATGTTTAATCACAATGGTAGCAGGTGCCATGACAAAGTGTCACAGGGGAGGCTCCTGGCTTAGTTTGAAGAAGAGACCTTGAGTGGAGGGAAGAAGGATGATGGAGAGTTAGCCCAGAGAAGAGGAGGTGGTAGGAGAAGGAGGGGAACACAATCACTGAAAGGTTTTCAACAAAGCAGTTACATGATGCAATTTATGTTTTTATTTTATAATTATATTTTTGGAGGGAGGAGGGGCAAAGGGCCAAGGACAGAGGGAGAGAATCATAAGCAGGCTCTACACCCAGCATGGAAGAGCTCCACGTGGGGCTCAATCCCACGACCCTGGGCAGCCCTGGTGGCGCAGCGGTTTAACACCACCTGCAGCCCAGGGCGTGATCCTGGAGACCCTGGATCAAGTCCCATGTCGGGCTCTCTGCAAGATGCCTGCTTCTCCCTCTGCCTGTGTCTCTGCCTCTCTCTCTGTGTGTCTCTATGAATAA
The DNA here is from genome assembly GCF_905146905.1 of Nyctereutes procyonoides. Classification (NCBI taxonomy): domain Eukaryota; kingdom Metazoa; phylum Chordata; class Mammalia; order Carnivora; family Canidae; genus Nyctereutes; species Nyctereutes procyonoides. Next base: position 56,190,506 of record NW_026575140.1, on the reverse strand, counting down.
ACAAATAAATAAACCTTAAAAAATTATTTAAAAAAATCCCACGACCCTGAGATTATGACCTGAGCTGAAACCAAGAGTCGGACGCTTAACCCACTGAGCCACCCGTGTGTCCCAATACAATTTATGTTTTTCACAGAACATTCTAAATAAAAAGATAAGTCAATTTTTTAAATGAGCAGGAGATTGAAATCGACACTTCCCTGAAGAAGATACCTGGATGGCAAATGAGCATAAGGAAGGATGCTTGACATCCTGAGACAAGAAAACGCACAGTAAAGCAATAACAACATGTTCTGTCAGAATGGCTCTAATAAAAAATTTGATGGTACCAAGTGCTGACAAGGATGTGAAGGAATTGGAACGCTCAGCCATTGCTTGTGGGAACTGAAATGACACAGCCACTTGAAAGCAGTTTGGCAGATTCTTAAACATTTCAACACGAACTCACCAGATGACTCAGCAATTTCACTCTCAGGCGTACACCCAAGAATAATTAAAGCATATGTTCATACAAAGACTTGTATCAGATGTTCATGGCAAAGATTTCCATAATGTCAAAACCTGGAAACAACCCAAATGTTCATCGGCTGATGAACGGGTAGACAAAATGTGGTAATGTCCACACGATGGAAAACTATTCAGAAACAGCATGAACAAAACATCAGTGTGAAGTTCTGATGTGTTCGATCACATGGAGGAACGAACTGCAGAAACATGCTAACCAAAGGAAGCCACGCTATACAAGATTACAATAAAGTATGATTACACATAGATGAAATTTCTAGAAAACACAAATCTGTAGAGCCAGAAAGCAGATCAGTGGTTGCCTGGGGCTGGCGGTGGGAGCAAGGAATGACTGCAAATAGGCACAAAATAAATCTCTGGGGTGATGGAAAAACTCTAAAACTGGACTCTGGTGATGGCTGTACAACTGTATGAATTTTACTAAAATTTGTCTAACTGTACCTTTAAAATGGGTGAGTTCTATGGTACATCGTTATACCTTAATAAAGCTATTTATTTCTTTTTAAAGATTTTATCCATTTATTTTGGAGAAAGAGAGAGACAGCACAAGAGGGAGGGTCAGAGGGGGAGAGAGAGAGAGAGAATCTCAAGCAGAACTCCACACTGAGCACGGCGCCCAACGTGGGGCTTGATCTCATAACCATGAGATCATAGCCTGAGCTGAAGCCAAGAGTTGGATGAATAACCCACTGTACCACCTAGGCATCTCTTAATAAAGTTATTTAAAAAGAGAAAAGTCGGAGCACCTGGGTGGCTCAGTGGTTGAGCATCTGCCTTTGGCTCAGGGCATGATTCCTGGGGTCCTGGGATAGAGTCCTGCATCAGGCTCCCTGCAGGGAGCCTGCTTCTCTGCCTCTTTCTGTGTGTCTTTCATGAATAAATAAATACAAACTTTTTAAAAAAATAAAAAGAGAAAAGTCATTCACTGGGGTGTGTGTGTATGTGTGTGTGTGTGTGTGTGTGTGTGTGTGTCAAGGTTAAAGATAGAAGACTAGAAATCTCAGAGCCCCTTGTTCCTTGGACTCTCACCTCCAGAAGTCAATCTCCCTTAAAGATAAACACAAAACCACCTCTCCGTAGAGAAGGCCAGAGTAGTGGCACGTTCTTCCACACTCTGATTCAGCAGACATGGAGGGAACCACCACAATTAGCAAATGCAGTCAGGTTGCATGAACTGCTCAGTTTGTAGAAGAGTGGATGGGTCTCCGCTTTATACTTGCGTGACAAAGGGTCAATTCAAGCGTGTTTTGCTAGACAATCAATGATAGCAATTGGCCTCAAAGAGAAATTGCAAGCTCCCTCTTTAGTAACGGAAAAATTGCTCCTAACTCTTAAGCTGCAGTCCCTCCTGCCACCCCTTCAAAGTCTCTAAATTCACAGTCTCTCCTCCACCCCGCCTTACCATGGTCCTCCTCACCCCATCATCTAGCAGAGGAAAGGCGATGATAAGAGCATGTATTAAGGACTAAGTGATTGCGTTTTAGACTGTCTCTGTTTCTATCTTCCCTCCCACTGTCTGTCCCTTCTTCCTCTCAATGCAACTTTCCAACATCGGTTCTATTTTTGGTGTCACCCTTTGTCTCCTGGGTTCTGTTATTGTTGGGCTGCCCTTAACAGTTGGGCCTGGGTCCAGAGTATAAACAGAGACCTGGCCTGTTATATTTCTTATTATTTAGAAATTGCAAACTCCAATGTCAAAGTGTTAAATATGATATGTTCCTGTGTCTCCTACCTGGACCTTTACCTGCATAACCTGGGAGGCCAGGTGTGAATTTAGAATGCTCATAGTCCTTGGAACCTCATGCTAGAATACGGAAGCATAGAGAAAGCCTGTGTCACCTCTGAGCCATGCTGCAGCCCGCCAAATCTTTTCTTCCCATTGCCCAGATCCATCACACACTGTGGGGCACCTCACGTGCACAGCTGTGGGTACCCCCACCCCTGTCTCCAGGCTCCACCTTATTACTACTGCCATCCTCCACAAACAGCCTCACCCTGGCCATCCCTTAGGCCTTGGGGTGTGCCACCACGCTGGAGGCAAAATCCACCCTTGAGGGCATGGAACCAGGGAAGAGGCTGGTGAGGGCTTTGGAAATATGGGCTTGGGGCCATCTGGGCAGGTACTCTTGGAGTCCTGGTATGGAAAAGTGAGGTCTGACAGAGAGGAGGAACACAGGACAAGCCTTCTTGGCTGAGAAGAACCCTTTACCCATTGGGACCAGGGCTGGAGGTGGTCAGGATGTGGGGGCTCTGTTGTCACGGCCCAAAGGCAGTACCCATTGTCCTGAGAGATTGTATGAATACACTTCCTAATGTTCCTCCACCCTGGTGATTCTCCAATGAACGCTGCTTAGTCATGGTTTTTTATATATTGCTGGATTCCATTTGCTAATGTCCCACGTAGGCATTTTCCATCCATATTCATAGGTGACAATTGATCTCTAGTCTTCTGTATTTGTGCTGATGCTGCTGGGTTTTAATATCAGGGTTATGCTAGTTTTGTTAATTGAATTGGGAAGCTTTCCATCTTCTTCTCTGTTCTGTGAGTTAGTTTGTTCCTTTTAATATGCTAGGCATTTATAAAAACATTCCCACTGTAAAAAATTCAAACCATACAGAAAAAGCAAAAATTCCCCTTGGCTCTCCCTTCGTATTTTAAGCCCCTGCTGAGAAGTGACCACATTATCCATTTACTGTGTGTTCTTTGAGACCTTTTCATTTCCGTATATACATGTATCTATATCTAACTTGGTGTCTTTTGGGGTTTTTTTTTTTTACATAAATGGGGTTAAATTCTACATATTGAATTGCAGATTTTTAGGTTTTGTGGTTTTTGTTTTTCCCTAACAATTTTACATCTTGGAGAGCTCACCATCATGTCCGTATTTCATTTTTTTTCGTATTTCATTTATTAAGAATTCTACATAATAGCTTATACTCGGAGTATATTTAAAAGTATTTACCATTTGAAGGACATGTAAGTGGTATCCAAATTTTCTTCATTATCATGCCGCATTAAATATTTTTGTGTAGCATTTATTAACTGTCTGACTTTATCCTATTTCAGTCATCTGTTTGTTGGATTGTTCCTTTGCTTATTGCTCTGTTTGGCCTGCACTGGAGCTTCAACCTCTTCAAAGGAAACCTTTTTTCTGATGCCTTGTTCTTGCTGTGCCTAAAATGGTGTCTGGTACACAGCAGACACTCAACAAATATTTACAGAATAGGTAAATAAAAGACCATTTTTGTAAATGGTTCTTTGGGTGTACAGGCTACTGATTATTTTTTTCAAGATTTTATTTATTTATTCATGAGAGACACACACACACACAGAGGCAGAGACATAAGCAGAGGGAGAAGCAGGCTCCACGTAGGGAGCCCAATGCAGGACTCGAGCCTGGGACTCCAGGATCCCACCCTGAGCTGAAGGCAGATGTTCAACTGCTGAGCCATCCAGGTGCCCTGGAGATGTTTTTTTATTTTTAAAAAATCATAGCCAATATTTTCTCCTACTCTGTTGCTTTTGCCTTAATTTTGTTTCAAGTCTGCACTAAATACATCATATTTTAATCATATTTAATGATTAGCGTTTTTCCCTTATGCTATTTTCCCCCAATTTGAATCTTGTCTCCTATCAGACTCACCTTTCTGAATGAGAAATTTTCATCTCTGTCATGAAGAGCACCCTTCCAAAGTGCTATTATTTAAATAATTATTAGACTTTAAATAATTATTAGACTTTTACTTAAGAGGATAGAAAGAAGCTATTTTCTTTTCATTCATCTTTCTTTATATACCACATAAGGGATTTATCCTATGTGCCAAATGTCAGAGTTTGGGTTCCCTGGTCTATGCTTTATATTTATTTTATTTTTTATTTTCCTGATCTACACTTTTAAACCAGTAAGCTGAATTTCTTTTATTTCTCACTCAACAATGCCATTCCCCTGTAACTTAGGGCTAAGTGCTCAGTAGGTAGCTGGCAACCACTAACTCCTCCCCTTTCCTTCCCCTCCTCTGCCCCTCCCCTCCCTCCTCTCTCCACCTCCAGGATATCAGCAAGCCCTTTTGGGAAAAGTCAGTCGTTCTCAACCAGGGGATGCACAAAAGAATCAACAGAGCAGCTTAAAAAAAAAAAAAAAAAAAACACCCCAAAAACAGGCTCCTGGACTCTACCCTCCATTTGCTGAACGGGAATCACCAGGGGCAAGGCCATGAATCCTGAACGGTTTGACATCTCCCCAGGTGACACCGCTGTGCAGCCAGGGCTGAGAGTACCCAGGTCTTGAATTTGAGCATCTGATCTTATCCTCAAAGAACAGCTAACTCACCCAATGAGGATACAGGCAGCCAATGTGGCTAATTCTACAGTTCAGATGACCCAGTTTCTTCAACAACAAAATGACATGAAAACCAGAGCAGGAGTGCAGAAAGTGTTATAAACAAAAAGACAGGCCACGTGTCACCCTGATGCTGTGTGCAGAGATTGTCTGGATCCCGATTCGAACAAACCTCAAAATAGGCATTTTTGAGATGGCTTAGAGGAATCATAATACAGATTATTTTATATTAAGGAATTAATGTTTAGTTTTTTTTGGATGTGATATTGGTATGATGGTTGTGTGTGTGGGTTTTTTTTTTTTATGGTTGTGCTTAAAATAAAAAATACAGGGGCACCTGGGTGGCTCAGTGGTTGAGCATCTGCCTTGGGTTCAGGTCATGATCCCGGGGGCCTGGGATGGAGCCCCATATCGGGCTCCCCACAGCGAGGCTGCTTCTCCCTCTGCCTGTGTCTCTGCCTCTCTCTGTGTGGCTCTCATGACTAAATAAATAAAATCCTTTAAAAAAAGGCCTTATCTGCTAGAGATAAATGCTGAGGTATTTATGGATGAAAAAATATATCTGAAAATTCCTTTAAATATTTCAGGGAAAAAAGAAAAAACAAAAGCAAAGTACGCATGGAGGGAATGATGCAAGAGCCCAAGAATGTTGCTAACTGTTGGAATGGGATGGCAGGTAATGAGGGGGTTCTCGGTATTATTTTCTCAACTGTTGTATATGCTTGAAAATTTCAATAATGAGGATGTCTTATTTTTTGCTTACTATCTTTTTTAAGTTTTATTTAAGTAATCGCTGCATCCCACATGGGGCTCAAACTCACAACTGTGAGATCAAGAGTTGTGTGCTCCTCCAAATGAGCCAGCCAGGGTGCCCTGTGAAAACATTTTAAAAGGACGATTGTGGGGTGCCTGGATGGCTCAGTTGGTTAAGTGTCCACCTTTGGCTCAGGTCATAATCTCAGGGTCCTGGGATGGAGCCCCCTGAGTTGGGCTCCCTGCTCAGCATGGAGTCTGCTTCTCCCTCTCCCTCTGCACATGCCCTCCCTACCCCACTCATGCATGTGCTCTCTCTCAAATAAATAAATTAAAACCTTTAAAACAAAAAAGGATGATCCTATCCAGGAGGATCTGGAGACCAGACCTCCTCCCACACCTGGTATTCCTGACCCTGCTTCACCTGGGCCTCACCGATGCCTCCCTTCTCTGGGTAAACTGGGTAAACCTGGTTCCAGAAGCTTTATAGGAGCTCTACCTGTGGTTCTTATCTGCTTCTTCCTCCCCAGAGGGAAATAGGGGAACTAAGTCTAGGGGGGGATGCTTTGTGGCTGACATTTCACATCCTCAATCATGCACTGAGACTGTCGTCCGCCCTGGAGCAGGAAACCTCATGGTTAGAACCATGGCTTGCACGAAGGCCCCTCTGACCTTGAGACCTGACCTTCAGACCTAGCCTATGGCATCCCCAATGCTGCCTCCATGGCCCTGCCATCAGCTCCTCCAGTGGTGCTGCAGAAAGTGCTGGATTGGGGTTGCAGGGATGTGGATTCCAAGTGCGGCTGTAGAGCTGACCGTGGACCCCTTGGAGGAGTGTGCTCAGCAAATCAGGCAGGTGAAGCAAAAAGGCAGTTTCCTCACACTGGAATCACCACAGGGGGAAAAGGACAAGAACCACGGGTGTCTGGCTTTCGTGAACTAGGAACCGGGGTATGAACCTACCAACTGGTTTCTATGTATTTTGCCTTGTAAAAGTAGTGTTTTCTCAACTCAGTTTTCTGGATTTTTAACTTGCACATCATAAAAATGCTGGTTTTGCGGCTTGTGCCAAAATCAAGGAGCGTGCTGATGGCCTTTCTCTGCATGACCTCAAGCGTCCTCCCAGAGTAGGTCTTGCCTGAGTCAACCTTGACACTCCCGAAAAGACAGCCAGCGATAGGCCCAGTGTGTGCACACCAAAGGTGGTGCTTGGGCATGCAAGCTCTGGAATTGGATTCCTGTTCCTCCTGTAGGCAGTGTTGGTGGGACTTTGGCCAAGTGATTTAGCCTCTCTCACCCTCAATTCTCTCATCTTTAAAACGAGCAGAGGGGGCAGCCCTGGTGGCTCAGTGGTTTAGCGCCGCCTTCAGCCTAGGGCGTGATCCTGGAGACCTGGAATCGAGTCCCACGTCGGGCTCCCTGCATGGAGCCTGCTTCTCCCTCTGCCTGTGTCTCTGCCTCTATCTCTCATGAATAACTTAAATCTTAAAAAAAAAAAAAAAAAAAAAAAAAAAAAACAGGCAGAGGAGTAGAACATGCAATGACATGTCTTCAGCACTCAGCACGGTGTGGGTACACAGTAATTGTTCAGTAGTTTTACTGCCCTGTAAATCATCTCACTGGTCTTTCTAAGACTTTTTGAGTGGCAGATCTTGTGGTTGAAGAGACTGGAGTTTTAAGAAATTAGGAGTGAAGGGGGTCCTGGTAATTCAGGGCAGAGATGGGCGGGAGTCAGGATTCTGACTCTCAGGCCCCAGGCTCATCCTTCCTGGCCAGCTGGGCCCCGTCTGCCTCCTGGTTAGAGGCTTTGCTTGGGGGACCTCAGCCTGGCCCAGGCCGGGGGATCAGGAGCTGGTGGGCTCAGGGCAGATGCCCCAGGAAGAGCCAGCTTGCTTTGTAGCCACACACATCAGATCATCCAGGAAGCTTGAGGGGACAGATATAAATCACATCACATACCTGAGACCTACCCCGGACCATCGTGTCGGAAGGGACCGGGCCTGGACACCCCCAGTTTATAAAACTTGCCTTGGATTTCTCACATCAGTAGGGCCAGAGGCACAGGGCATGCGGTTCTGGAAGAACCGGTCCCTATTATTTGGAGCGAATTAGAAGACGAGGGGCAGCAAAACCACATTTCACCCAGGGCATGCTCCGAGGCTGGCTTCCAGACACTTGTGCCAGGGGCCGACTGTCTTCCTGACCCCTCACATGGGGGGGTTCCAGCGTCAAACCTGTGTCAGTCACTCAAAAGCCGGTCTAACCTCAGTCCATCTGCCTTCATGGCTTCAGACTTGTGCCACCACCCTGGCAGGTAAAGGTGCCACCTGTGACCCGAGTCGGGTGCTCCAGAAGATCCGGGCTGAAGAAGTGAAGCTCAGAAATCCCGACCACTTGGCCTGGAAGGAGGAAGTGAAGTCCCCAGGGTGGCTTTGGGGGATCGCCAGTATTTATGTATTTGGGTCTGTTAGGATCCCAGGGCTTGGCTTCCTGTGCTGCCCTTATCAGGTACCTTCGGGTCCTTGGGAGGACTGGGGTGGGGTGGGGTGGGGGCACATCTCTTGCTCGTGGGGTCTGAGCCTCCAACATCTGCTGAGGATGGGCTCTGGGAGCTGGGAGCTGGGGTCTGCAGCCTCGGGCTCACCTGCACCTGGCCAGCTTCACCTGGGCTGGAGGGCTGCTAGGGAGGAGACAAATGAGGAGGGTCAGCCGAGGCGCGGTCTGCGGTGGCGGTGGCAGCGGCGGGACGGGAAAGCTTCCCGGGGGCTCCGAGGGGAGGAGGGACGGGGAGGCGGTGGAGGGAGGGTCACAGGATCAAGACAGGGGAATGGCCGGCGGATCTCGTCCCCCACATTCCTCCCGGGATTTTTTTTTCGTTCCCTTGGTTATAGAAGAATAGCAATTAGCAAATTCAGGAAAAAGAGCCAGAAATGGAGATTGTTTGCGCATTTGGGGGCCAACGTGCGTTAGCGAAGGAATGTGACCAGAACTATATATAACCCCGCTCTTGGCCCACCCACCTGTCCGGCGGCGTGAGCGATGGTCTGTTTGTTCTGGGCTGGTATGTAGCTCATTTCGCGCTGGGAGCCCACCATCTGGGCCCGAGCCTCCCTGCCAGTAGCTCTCGGTGACCATATATGGCAAAATGATATATGTGATAAAAAGAAGCCAAATTCTCCAGTTGCGTCAGCCCCCGGAGCATGCAGCCTGCCTGGCTCGAAACCCCTCCCGGCCTCCCTCCAGCCCCCCACCCTGGCTCCGGAAACCCCAGGGGCTCAGCGATTGGCTGTGTGTGGGGGGGTGAGGCGGTGGGGGCCCAGGGGGCGGGGCCTCCCTCCCTTCTCCCCGCTCCTTCCTCCCCCTCCCTACTCCCTCCTCCTCCTCCACAACCCCCCCCCCCACTCAGGCCTGGACAGACTTCACCATGTGTCTGGGGTGGGGTGAATGATTAGGGGAGGCTCTGAGCTGCTGCACTGTGTTTGATCCTGGCCCTAAACCAGGAAGATTAGAAGTTGAGTGATAAACCCACATTCTTTCCGGGGAAAACAGCAGAGTGTGGTGTCTGTAGATGTGGGTAGCAGGTGGGGGGGGCACTGTCATCCCCAGGGCATCGCATACCCTCATTCCCCAACCTCTACAGTTCCCTTGACCTGAACCCACCAGGAGAGATTTGAGTCTAGATTGTTTAGCTGGGAATAAGAAAAAAAATATATTTATTATTATTATTATTATTATTATTATTATTATTATTATTATTTGCCTTTTGCAATTCCTTCTTCCCCTTCTGCCCCATCTCAGCAGCCAAACTGCCCTGCTGGGCTCATCCTGGTGCCCTGAGTTCTCACTCTGGGCCAGGTGCAGGGCTGGATGCTGGGGGAAGGTGACCAGCACAGGTGAGGGCCCTGCCCTCCAGCAGCTCACCCTGGGGCAGAGATGAGGCCTTGGCCTTGTTGCTTTTGTGGGGGGGGGTGACATACAGCCCAGACCTAGGGGTCCAAGGAGTGTCCTGGGAGGAGGTGACACGGTACAAGCACTAGTTTGCATAACAATGGCTGGGGATTGGGAGCAGAAAGTCCAGGCTAAGGAGAAAGAGCAAGAGCCTGGGGAGCACAGGGAGATGTGAAGCCAAAGCAGGGAGGCCTTTTCCAGAAGACGCTAAAGGGTTTGGAACTCTGCCTACCTCCCCAGCTTCCTGTCGCATCTGAGCCCCCAGCCCACCCCAGCACAGGCCCATACCCACACCCCGGGTCCCGCACACGTGCCAACACCCAGCACGCACCCAGGAATGTGCACAGAGACGCAATGTGGGCAGAGACATGCCCACCCGTTGTCCTGTCACAAAAACAAGGACATTTAGCAGAAGGGAAGAAGGGGACGATGTGATAGAAATGAGAACCTGAGGGAGAGAAGGCAGGCCTGGTGAAGGCACTCCGCCAGGAAGCCAGGCGCGTGGGCAGGAGAGCCGAGGTTGCTGGAAGGGGAAGGCCATTCTAGAAGGCTACAGGTTCCCCCTTTGGGGAAGGTCCAAACAGGAATGGAGACGGCAGGTCAGGGGAGGTGGGGTGGGGGAACCTGAGCAGTGGCTCCTGCCACTGAGCAGCTCATCTCAGGATGTGTGTGTGTGTGTGTGTGTGTGTGTGTGTGTGTGCCCGCGTGCGCAGGGGCAGGGGGTCTGCACCTACCTTCTGAGGGCTGTCACTCAGGGCCTCCCCCTTAGCTCCCTGTCTTTGAGCTACCACAGAGGCCGGGACAGGAGGTCCCTGAGAAGCTGCTCTGGTGTGGCCTTGCAGGGAAATAGGATCTGGGGGCCTCGCCTGGCTTTCTCCCCTCCGGGGTGCATACACTGACCTGACGTGTCCCTGGACATCCTAGAAGGCTTGAGAGCCTGTCCTGAGGGGGGAGTGTCATCACTGAATATGCCTGTAGAGACCTGTGTGCCCTGAGCATTCTCACAGGAGGATAAGAATTTAGGGTATGGTTCAGTTATTGCTTCCTCCAGGAAGCCCTCCTTGGTCCCTCCTTTGTGCTCACTCAGCCATCACAGCTCAGTGGGACATGCCCAACAAAAGCAAGGGGCAGAGTGTAGGGTCTCTTATGACCCAGACTGGAAGTCACACATCATCACCTCCACTGTGTTCTAGTGGCCTCACAAAGGAACCCTGATAGGCTATGGGAAAGGTCTACATACGGGCATGATTACCAGGAAGCACATGAGGATCTTTAAGGGCCATATTACAGGCTGGTTACCATAGTCACCAAGTTTGGGATACTTTATTATGCAGCCATAGATAACTAAGCGGGGGGGGGGGGTGCCTTTGCAAGGCCACTTGGGCCCAGGGTGACAGGCGGGTAAGGTTGGGCGGCACTAAACCCTGCTAAATCTAAACTAAAAACTAGGGATCCCTGGGTGGCGCAGCGGTTTAGCGCCTGCCTTTGGCCCAGGGCGTGATCCTGGAGATCCGGGATCGAATCCCACGTCAGGCTCCCCGTGCATGGAGCCTGCTTCTCCCTCTGCCTGTGTCTCTGCCTCTCTCTCTCTCTCTCTCTCTCTCTCTCTCTCTGTGACTATCATAAATTAAAAAAACAGGGATCCCTGGGTGGCGCAGCGGTTTGGCGCCTGCCTTTGGCCCAGGGCGTGATCCTGGAGACCCGGGATCGAATCCCACATTGGGCTCCCGGTGCATGGAGCCTGCTTCTCCCTCTGCCTTTGTCTCTGCCTCTCTCTCTTTCTCTCTCTGTGACTATCATAAATAAATAAAAATTAAAAAAAAAATTAAAAAAACAAAACAAAACAAAAAAACTAAAAAAAACTAAACTCCCATCTCTATATTAGATGGGATTCCTTCCATTGCCAGAGAGGAAAAAAAAAACACTTTTAAATGAAATATAGAAGGAAGTTTGTTGGCTCACGTAACAGAAAAGCTGAGAAATAGTCCTGGTTTCAGGAATAGCTGAATCCCAGGAGAAAGCACATGATGAAGTGCCAGAGGGTGAGCAGGGACTGGTCAGAGATGTTTGGAGGAGGAAGAGGTCACTACGAGGGAGAACGATGGGTCTTGGAGGTTCACTGCACTATTCTGTCCACTTCTGTGTGTGTGTTCAAACCTCTACAACAAAAGTGAAAAACAGCCACAAAATATCAGAATGGGCATGCTTTCTACGAAGGTGTCGCTTTGTTGGTCTTTCTTTATTACTTCCTTCCAAGATTTTATTTATTTATTTGAGAGAGAGAGAGAGGGAGAGAGAGAGAGAGAGAGAGAGAAACAAGTAGGGGGAACAGGAGAGCAAGAAGTAGGCTCCCTACTGAGCAGGGATCCCGACGCGGGGCTCGATCCCAGGACCTCGGGATCATGACCTGAGCCAAAGGCCGATGCTCAACCTACTGAGCCACCCAGGCGCTCGTCTCAATCAACCACACTCAACCATACTCATGTGCACACACTCATGTGCACACACAACACTCCTGAACCACAGACTGATTCTCGGCATCCAGCTGCCCCAGAGACATCACTCGACACACACCCTCTCTCCCCAGAGTCTCCAAGACTTTCCTGATGACAAACCCTATGCAATGGCCCTCTTACTGTTACAAGAAGTCCGTTTCCTTCCGCCGCTCCCATATCTGTTGTGTCTATTTGCTGCTATTCAAGAATCGGTTCACATCGAGGGCACCTATCTTGCCAAAGAGGTTGGGCCACCTGGCTATGTTGGGGGCAGGGATAAGATTCTGAGTATGGGAATGACCACCTGTCTTGTTGACTGCTCTACGTGTCGTGCTCAGGACCAGGTTTGGCATGTAGCAGATGCTCCAGAAATATTTGTTGAATGCATGAAATATTTTCAAGAAAAATGGAGTTGTAAGGACACGGAAGGCCCAGAACTGGAAATCAGAATGGAAGCAACCCCAGTGGCCACCAAGATGGTGTTGCAGACTTTCTCCCTCCCTTGGCTGCTCACCATGTGATCTCTCCATTCTACTGCCTCTCCCCTGTTTCCTCTGCTGGCTTGTCTCCCCCTCCTTACTGCAGCCTCCCCTCCATTCTCAAGCCCCACCTTCCAGGAACCCCGTGGTGTCCCTGCCCCCACTTCTCTTGTGTGCTTAACCACTTCTTCCAAACTAGACTCTTCCCATCAACATTTGAAACTTCTCTGGATTCTCCCGCTGAAATAACAAACAAATCCTCTCTGAACACACGCCCTCTTCCAGATACTGCCCTCCTTTCCTTCCCAACCTACATCTTCAAAGGGTGTCCGAAGATATACTGTGTTCCTTTCTCTGCCACACACTCAGTTCCTACTCATTTCTCTCTGGCTTCCCCCTCTGTCACTCCCCTGGCACATCAGTGACACCCTACTGTTCACGTCCTAATCTTGCATGACCCCTCCATCATGTTAGATGCAGTTGACCAATCATGAGTTCATCTGGTCCGTCTCCCATCCCTGGTCGCTCCATCTCAGCCTCTTTCATGGGCTCATACCCTCTCTCAGGCTGGTGGCATTCCTCAGGGCCAGGCCCCAAGGCCTCCATGTTGTCCACTCTGTCCTCTCTCACTGGGTAGGTCATTTGTATCAGGTACTTAGGCTCTTCTGTTACTACATATATGTCTATGACTCCTGGGACAGTCACTGTCCCTTCTCTTCCCCTGCCAAGAACACTCCCCTTCTCCTCTCCCTGGGATGTGGTCGTGAACATGAGCACAACGGATACATGTCATTTTCAGTGGAGAAGCTTTAAGAATCAGTATGCAGGAGCATCTGGGTGGCTCAGTCTGTTGAGTGTCCAACTCTTGATTTTGGCTCAGGTCATGATCTCAGGGTCATGAGGTGGAGCCCTATATTGGGCTCTGCACTGGGCATGGAGCCTGCTTAAGATTCTCCTTCTCCCTCTGCTTCCCCACCCCTCCTCACATGCTCTCTCTGTCTCTCTCTTAACAAAAAAAATCAGTATGCAATTCACCATGTCTCATCTCTCTGCCTTAATCCCAATGGAAGCACGTGTTGAGATGGATATTTCATCAGCTTGGTCCCTGAGTATCTGTGACAAGCAAAGGCTTCCTGATGATATTTTGGATATAGAACACAATAAGAAATCAATCTTATTGAATTGACATACAGAGATCTGGATTCTATCCACCCATCTGTCCATCCATCTACCTACTTACAATGTCTTCATTAAGTTTTGGTGTCAGGGTATTGCTGGCCTCATAAAATGAATTGGAAAATGTCCCTTCCTGCTCTATTTTTTCTGACCATTCATGTAAGTTTAACATTATTTCTTCCTTAAATATTTGATAGAATTTACCAGTAAAACTATCTAGTCTTAAAGGTGTTTTTTGTTTTGTTTTGTTTTTGTGGGAAGGGTTTTGACAATGAATTCAGTTTCTTTAATAGATACAATGATTTGGGTTTTCAATTTCTGTTTTTTAAGATTTTATTTATTTATTACTGAGAGACACACAGAGAGAGGCAGAGACACAGGCAGAGGGAGAAGCAGGCTCCCTGCGGGGAGACCGATGTGGGACTTGATCCCTGATCCTGGGATCATGACCTGAGCCAAAGGCAAACCCTCAATCACTGAGCCACCCAGGTGCCCCTGGATTTTCAATTTCTTCTTGGATCAATTTGGTAAGCTGTATATGGTTAAGCAATTTGTCCACTTATCTGTGTTGTCAAATTTATTGGCATGAAGTTGCCCACAATGCTTTCTTATCATTCTGTTGTCTTATTTTTTATTATAGGCTCTGTGGTGGTATCTTCTATTTCTTATATTCATCATTTATTCTCTCTCTCCTTTACCAATCCAGTTAGGAATTTACCAATTTTCTTTATATTTTCAATGACTCAGCTTTTGGCTTTGTTACTTCTCTATTTATCTGTTTTCTGTGTCACAAATATTTGCTCTTATCATTATATCCTTCTTTTCTTCTACTTATTGTGGGTTGACTTTGCTCTTCTTCCTCTAGCTTGAAGTAGAATCTCAGACCATTGATTTTATATCTTTCATCTTTTCTAATAAAGCTAAATGTTCTCCCTTAAGCACTCCTTGAGCTGTATACTACACATTTTTAAAAAGATTTTATTTATTCAGTCATGAGAGACACACACAGAGAGAGAGAGAGAGACAGAGACAGAGACAGAGGCACAGGCAGAGAGAGAAGCAGGCTCCATGCAGGGAGCCCGATGTGGGACTCTATCCCAGGTCTCCAGGATCAGGTCCTGGGCTGAAGGTGGCGCTAAACCGCTGAGCCACCCAGGCTGCCCTATACTACAAATTTTGATGGATTATATATTCATTTATCATTTAGTTCCAGATATTTTTTTTAGATTTTATTTATTTATTCATGAGAGACAGAGAGAGGCAGAGACACAGGTAGAGAGAGAAGCAGGCTCCCTGCGGGGAGCCTGATGCGGGACTCGATCCCAGGACCCTGGGATCACACCCTGAGCCAAAGGCAGATGTTCAACCACTGGGCCACCCAGGCGTCCCAATCTTCTAATTTTCCTTGTCTTAAAAACAAGATAACAGACTCCAAATGGAGTCGCTATGCTAAGTTCCATGCCGCCAAATCAAGATTTAACTTTATTACAGTCTTTATTCTTCCAGAAATGGAATCTCAGACCAGTCAGTCAGTCAAGAATCACCTGATCGGCACTAGTTGGGTCATCTGCCTAGTAGATCCCAGCCACCCGTTAAAGGAAAATGACCTTGCAATAACCAACCAGCTTTTTTGCCAGTAGAATTTCATTTCTTCTGCTCTTCTCTGTGTATAAAAGTCTTTCTTGGGATCCCTGGGTGGCGCAGCGGTTTGGCGCCTGCCTTTGGCCCAGGGCGCGATCCTGGAGACTCGGGATCGAATCCCACGTCGGGCTCCCGCTGCATGGAGCCCGCTTCTCCCTCTGCCTATGTCTCTGCCTCTCTCTCTCTCTCTCTGTGACTATCATAAATAAATTAAAAAAAAAAAGTCTTTCTTTTTGTGCAGCGACTCGGAGCTCCTTTCTATCTGCTCAGTGGGATGCTGTATGATTCATGAATTCTTGACTAAAGCCAATAAGATCTTTCAAATGTACCTGGTGGAATTATGTTTTTCAGCAAGCAGTAGATGCCCACATGATGTGACATGCAGGGTGAGGGTGGGGAGCCTGTGAAAGGAGAGAGGGAAGGATGACCTTCCGGCCACACTGCAGCCTCAAGAGTATCCCAGCGGGCCAGATGGCCCCGCCCGCAGTGTCCCCACTGTGCTCTGTCATTGGCTAGGAGCTACCTGGGGAGGGAGGAGCCTAGGTGTGAATACTGGGGCTGAGGGATCCCTGGGTGGCGCAGCGATTTGGCGCCTGCCTTTGGCCCGGGGCGCGATCCTGGAGACCCGGGATCGAATCCCACGTCGGGCTCCCGGTGCATGGAGCCTGCTTCTCCCTCTGCCTATGTCTCTGTGCCTCTCTCTCTCTCTCTCTCTCTCTCTCTCTCTCTGTGAGTATCATAAATAAATAAAAATTAAGAAAAAAAATACTGGGGCTGATCTGAAGGTGTGGCAGTTGGGGGCTCTCAGCCAACTACGTTCTTTGCAAGATGGCCTCTTGAAGGGACAGGTGACTAGTCACCCTCCGTGGCCACACCCTTCCTTAGACTAGATCACGTTCCTTTTTTTTTCTTAATTTAACTTTGTTTAAATTCAATTAATTAACATACAATGTATTATTAGTTTCAGAGGTAGTGATTCATCAGAACACCCATGGCTCATTACATCATGTGCCCTTCCTAATGCCCATCCCCCAGTTACTCCAACCCCAACCCCCTTCCCTCCAGCAACACTCAGTTTGTTTCCTATGGTTAAGAGTGTCTTATGGTTTGACTCCTTCTCTGATTTTATCTTTTTAAATTTTTCTATTCCTTCCCCTAAGACCTTCTGTTTGGTTTTTTAAATTCCACATATGAGTGAAATCATATGATAATTATCTTTCTCTGATTGATTTATTTTGCTCAGCATAAGACCCTCTAGTTCTATCCACATCATTGCAAATGTTATGATTTCATTTTTTTGGTAGCTGAGTAATATTCCATTACATATATATATATAATATATATATAATATATATATATATATATATAACATTTTCTTTATCCATTCATCTGTTGATGGACATCTGGATCTGGGCTCCTTTCATAGTTTGGCTAGGATCATGTTCTTTCCCTTCAGAGAACTTCTTTTGGTTGTAACTAAACCACTCATGAGCATTATTTGTGTTTAATGTTTGTCTCTCCTTGAAAGCCAGGGCAATAGATCAGTCTGCCACTGTCTCCCATGCAGGGCACTGTCTTCAATAAATGCCTGGTAGGGAAACGAAAGCATGAATGAGGGATGAATAATCCAGTCTCTCAGAATTCCCTAGGAGCAGACTGGCCACCTGGGGCCTATGGCGGGGAGGGCACTTGTGGAGTACAAATCTGTGTGCACAATGGATATTTCTAGAATGAACATCTTGGAAACTCCACATGAGTCTTTGTGTATCTTCCTTGTAAAGGGGACCTCCACCTGACTGGATCCAGAGACTGGTTCCAGTTGTGAGGAGCAGCGTAGATGTCTGTGAGATAGCTACAGGTCCTTATGTACACATAACATGTCCCCTTACTATTCTGTCTCCTTCCTCCCAAACCTGCCCTCTGTTCTGTTTTTCTCTGAGATGTGTCAGCTGGGACAAAGGTGGCCTCTCAGAGTCAGTAACTTCTTTCTGGAACTTACTAACATGGGATGAAAATGTCACTGCATGACATTCAGGAATGTCATGGGTTCTAGATTCAGATCCTAATGCCTTAGCTTCCAAGCTGCGGGACTCTGGGCAAGGCCCTTAAACTCCCTGAGGCTCATTTTCTCATCTGTAAAATGGAAATAGCAAAATGGCAGAAACAAATGGTGGTATGTGAAGGGTAAGCAGAACGTCTGTGGTTCTCTAGTCAGGGCACATCAGTCTTTTAAAGGTTCTGAGCAATCCTGCAGTAAAGAAATCCAGCTTTCCCCCAAACTTATTGGACAACAGGTTGACGAAGGCCAAGTGCGGATGTGATCCTCACGTTCCATGGAAAGCAATTCGGGAAGCACTGCTCTAGAGGGTTTAGCGTTTTTATCTTTGGAATGCTGTGGACCTTCAGAACGATTGCAGATGAGAACTGGATGGGCTTGGCCTCCTGTGGAATCATTCTGATGAATTTGGGGGGTTGTGCCTCTGGGTTTTATCAAGGGATGCTGGAACTCTGATGTGTTCCACGACCATTGCTCTCAGGGTTGTGTGGATGACACTGTGACGCTCCTCTCTTTAATGCTAAAAGGACCATTTCTCAAGTAAAAATTATCATGTTCATGGAGGCATGGATTGTGTTAAGTGGGGTGCACCATGAGGGTGGAGGCCCACTCATTCCACTCTGCATTTTAAACAGGGCAAAACAGATTCAGCTACAAAATCAAGTGACTTGCCCCCAAACACATGGAGGTGGGGGGCAGAGCCCAGAACCCAGAACCAGCTGCCAGCTGCACATTACATGGACGGTGCTGAGCTCTAAGGAAGATGGTGTCTCCTTGGTTAGAACTGGCCAAGTGAAGGGCCACTGGGTGGGGACTAGGGGGTCCCTTGGCTCTTGGCTCCTTCTCCCCACATGGCCATGTGGAAGGAGGTGACAGGAAGGGTTATGGCTAAAGGTCGGGGGTTAATACGTCTGAGTCCAGATGGCAAGCAGCTGGCTGAGGCACAAACCAAGGACGGCTTCCTCCCCTTTCTGGTGATTGCAGAGATGAGAAGACAGGCAAGGAACTTGCCACAGACGGGAGAGAGACCAGAGGAATTTGGAATGTACCCAAGGGGCCCAGCTCTGAGACAGTGATGGTGAAACATTTTCTGCTCGGAGAGAACGTTATTTACAAGAAGAATGGGGACCAGGTCCTACCCGGGTAGGCTGGTGGGCTCTGGCTGATGTTTCTTGGCCACCACCCATCGTAATTCCTGTTTCTAAGACAACGGGGAGAACCAAATAGGACGGACATGAATGGTGATAAGGGGTGGCTGCGGCAGGCTAGGCCAACCCAGACAAGTAGAGCTCAAAGATCAAAAGTTTTGAGGCCAGTTCTAAATTTAGAGTCCAATTTTGGAGGGAGCCAAAATGAGCTCTCCCTGCACAAAGTGTGTCAGAAGAATAGAAGATACAGATCCCAGGGAGCGACTAGTATGGAGGGGGCGGGGAGCCCCCTTTCAGCCAGAGATGCTAAGAATGAGATCAACCAGGCTCTTTCCTGTTTTTGCTTTTTTTTTTTTTTTTTTTTAAACTCAGTGTTCTTTTCAAAGTAAGAGCTTTGAAAGAGCTGCATATCTCATTCCCCCCTTCTGTCTTCCCTGCTGCTTTAAAAAAACATTTATCAGTCAGAAAGACCCTCAAAGCAACTCCGGGTTATTTGTGGAGGCAGCAAAATGGAAGCCTCCATGTCCCTGTCTGCACCCAGCCCTCATCCTGGCCCAGGCAGCTTAAAAACAAGACAACAAGCTCCAAATGGAGTCCCTCATGCTAAGCCTCATGTCACCAACCTGAGATTTGCCTGGGTACATTTTCCCTGCTGAGGGAAGAGTGCCTGTCACCCACCCGGGTGTGCTCTTTCTGTTTGTTCAAGCCGGGTCATGCCCTCATTGTGCAGTGCATGACTGCACTAGACTGACACCCATACCAGGCTGATGGCAACGTGCCCCCCCAGAGAAGTCAACAGAGCCCCAACTCTCCTGCTTCCCACCATGAACACCCCCAGTGTGGCTGAATGGACGAAGGGTCCAAAGACCTGGACTCTGGGGCGCCACTCTCCACTTACACTTCACCCACCGGCCTCTTACCTTCAGCTTTTGGCAGTTGCTTTGGTAAGAGATCCTGGAGTGTTGACTTCCCAGAGCCACGACTTCCTCACCTGTAAAATACCAAGCTGCGAGGTTGTGTCAGGTCCACCTCGTGATGTTTACTGCATTCGTACCACCCTCTCCGTCCCCTCCTGCCTCTGCTACCCAGGTCGAGTAGCATGACTCCCGCAGAGTGTCCATGTTTACTAGGCTGCTAATCTTCCAGTGTCCCAAAAGCACGGTCCCAGATGGGTCACTCTTCTGCTCCAGACCTTTTCGTAGCTTCACACTGCCCACAGAGTCCACCTTGCCTAGCCCAAGGCACCAGATCATCCTGGTCTTACACTCCAGGACTCCTGTCCCTGGGCCCTCACTCACATGCTTCAGCTGTACCCGACATGTCCTTCTCCACATTTCTGCAGGTCTTACCTGTCCCCTGCTGACCGCCCCCAGCCTATTAGTAATATGACCTTGAGCAAAGTTATTTAAACCCTGTGTCTGTGGAAGACCACTTCCAAAGACAACCAGAGAAATTCCTGCCATCCCGCATGTCCTTCGCAGCGTGACTTTGCCACTCCTCGCTTGCTGATCTCCCTCCCCCCCTTGAACCCGGGCAGGCTCTGTGATAGCCACTGACCAGTTGGATGTGGTGGACGTGATGCTGTGTCACGTGCGGATTTTGTGTCTATGTTCTGGGAAGCCAGCTGGCCTCTGTGTAAAGAAGTCTGGGCTCTCCTACTGAAGACAGAGGTCACGTGAAGGACAGCTGTAGTGCCCTCAGCTCACGGCCACCCTGGGGTCCCAGCCGTGTGACAAAGCCACCCTGGTCCTCCAGCCTCAGCCTCAGCCAGGCTAACCCTATGGGGCAGAGGTGAGTTGTCCTTACTGAGCTCTGCCTGGATTCCTGACCTACCATATCGTGCAACAATAAAACGATTGGTGTTTTAAGCCATTACATTTTGGGGTGGAGGACTGTGCAGCCATAGGCAGGTAAGAACAGTCTCCTCATCTGTGAAATGGGGATTTTGATGGTTTTCTGCCTCACAGAGGATTAAATGGGTGGGTCTGGGTAAAGCACTAGAATGATGTCAGCACATCGTGAACACTCAGTAAGCACTAGCTCCCCGCAACCTGCAAGTATCTTGCTTAGATCTTTCTTGTTCATCCCCCAACCACCCTGGCATATAGTAGGTGCCCAGTAAACACAGCTGATATCAAACGTCTCCTCTTTCATGTCCCTTCTCTCATCTCCTTCCACCAAAGGGAGGTCACCCATGCCCACTGCCTTTATCAATGCCCTTTCTGGGATGTAGATCACATTCAGCCCCATGAAGACCTCTGAAGACCTCTGAAGACCATGAGCTCCTTGAAGGCAAGCCCAGGCTCATAACACACGTGCAATAAATATTGGTCAAATGAATGAAAAATGGGACCAAAGCCAGCTGCCCTTCAGCCTAACCAGGCTTATTGGTGTTCAAAAGGAGATCAATAAAGATGTACTTGGGCACCTCTGTGCTTCCTCTGGAGGAGCCTACCTAGCTGCAATCCTGCTGCTTCTGTGTCTTCTGGTCCCATCTGTGTGACCTTTATCCTTTAGGGCAGGAGAGAAGCCAACAAAGGACTTTGAAGGAAGCCTCCCTATTTCCTGCCCTGAGAGCTGGCTGACCTCCCAGGCCATGTAAGGATGGGGTGTGATGTCACAGATCTGGGAAGGAACCGGTGACCCCCCAGGTCCCTTCCTATTGTTGACGGATGCCTGAAGTTCCACCACTAGATGAAAAACAATTGATTCCTAAGTCATGATTCAATCAGATGTCAGGTGTTTTTTTAAAAAAGCATTTTATTTATTCATGAGACTCACACACAGAGAGGCAGAGACACAGGGAGAGGGAGAAGCAGGTTCCCTGTGGGGAGCCCGATGTGGGACTCAATCCCAGGACCCTGGGATCACGACCTGAGCCAAAGGTATACGCTCAACCGCTGATCCATCCAGGGGCCCAATCAGACATCAGTTTAACATCTCTTAAGACTTGCCTGGTCCAAAGAGGCTGTCAGAGTATGAAAGAATGTGCGAATCCATCCGGTTCAAAGATAGAAATGACTTGACTCATCTTAAGAGCCAAAGAGATGGAAAATCCAATTGAGCGGCAGTGTTTCCTGGGTGGGGCTGTAACATGTAACTCAGATGTAGGCACCCTAGACCATGGGCACCTCCTTTGAATTGTGGGGTTACTGACACAGCAGTGAGACAGGGCATAGATGTTCCATAATCTCAGAAAAGTCAAGAAGGCAACACCCAAAATGTTGTGAAATGAATATTAGAGTTTCCTTGATGAGCAACATCTTTAAAGATTTGAAATTAAGTGTAGATAGTTTAAGGGAATCCAAATCACGGCAGTGATATTTTTATGTAGAAGAATCTGTGCACATTTGGTATTTATGTATTTGTTGCTCAATAGGATTTGGCCTGTTTAGGGTAAAAATCTTGGAATTCCAAGGCATTGGCTGGCTTTGTCTGAAGAGCATGTGACTCAGGGTCATCAGTTTGAACCCCATTTTGTTTTTTGCTTTATTTTTATTTTATTTATGTATTCATGAGACACACACAGAGAGAGGCAGAGATACAGGCAGAGGGAGAAGCAGGCTCCCTGCGGAGAGCCCGATGTGGGACTCGATCCCAGGACCCTGGGATCATGACCTGAACCAAAGGCAGACGTTCAACAGCTGATCCACCGAGGTGTCCCTGAACCCCACTTTGGGCGTAGAAATTACTTATAAATAAATAAAGTTGAAAAAAGATCTTGGAATTCCAATTGAAAATTAGTATGTCATTGATTCAGATTTACAATTTTAAACACAAAATTTCTTAAACTTACATTTAATGCTGGAATATTTATGAGAACTCAAATTTCACCACATTTTTAGGTTTAATTTTTTGGATGAATGATTTAAATTTAAATGCTTGGAAAGATTGTGTTTGTCTTGTCAGACCATGGAAGTACAGAAGAGGAAACTGAACATAATAAATGTTTACTCGCAATTTAAAATGCTTAAAGGAATTTAACTTTGTCACCAGATCACACATTCGAACTCCTTTCAGAAGTGATAGTTAAAATATGTTGGACATAAATAGAATCAGAGTTGTAAGCTGAAGCTTAAGGAAGAACTAGATATTTTGAATTATAAGGTCAGCATGTTAAATATGAATTTTAAAAGTCAGTAAAACCTCTGAATCATCTTTGTCCAGAAAATGAGATTTACGGTAAAACCCGCCTTGTAGGATTACTGAGAAGATTACCTTTGAGACACTGGGTTTAAAGGGTTTGGCATCATGACTGTTACATGGGGAGCACTTAATACAACATGCCAGCGATTATTAGTGTCATTAATTCTTTCTTAAAGGAGAGTCTAAAAATGTTGAGAGGTAAGAGAGATGTTCTAAAATACAGGATGGGAGACAGAACATCATGGTGGTTGGGGTAAGATGTCCAGCACACACCATGGTCCCTCAATCCCTCTCTGGCTAGCAAGACTCACTCTCATCATGTCTGGGTCTCCCCGAAATGTGGCCAAGCTCCCCAGCTTGGTGTTTAGCTCATTATCATCACAGTACCCATCATCCCCTTTGCCACCACCCATCATCCCCTTTGTCAGCAACTGTGGGAGGCATTTCCCTGGGCTCTTCCTTCATTTGCTCACTCACTGATCCTACAAATCAAATATCCACTGATGTTTGCACCAGGCACCCGTGTGGGCAGTGGAATGTGGAGGTGATCATGGATGACAACCCTTGCTGCCATGGGGCTCATGTTCTAGTAGAAGAGACACAACGCCACTCAGAATCAAAAAGCAAATCCTGCAGTATGTTCCAAGAGGATATTTTATGGAGAAAAATCTACAGGATTGAAATTAGAGAATGAGTAGTAACCATGGTAGACCCTAAAGAGGAGGAGATATCTGAGCCATTTGAGCCAAGACTTTAAAGAAGTGAGAAGGGATTGCACACAGCACACAGGGACTTGCAACAACATCGGCTGTGAGGTGAGAATGTGCATTGAGTAGTGGAGGAAGGTGGAGGTGGGGCTGGAGAGGAGTGAACAGGGGGAGGGTAAGAGATGAGGTCAGAGAGATGAGGGGTGGGGGTGGGAGCTGACCATGGAGGGCCTCATGGCCTCCTCCGTGAGGACTTTGTCTTTTACTCTAAATGAAGCGGGGAACCATTGGGATATTTTGGGGGACAACTGGAGAAAATTTATAAACTGTATATTAGATATTTAATCCATATTGACACATTTAATTCATGGGTGCAATTGAATTCATGGGTGAAATAAAATTATTCAGTATTTTTGTTCTTAGAAAAAAAATGTGAAGTATTTAGACCTGAAAGGTCTTGATGTCCGCAACTTATTTTCAAATTATTAGGAAGAAAAAAAGAAAACACAACAGACTTCGTTACTTGTAATAGTTGTCTACTCCAGAGTACTAAATGGCCTCAAACTCAGGAGCATAAAACAGTAAGATCGCACATGTTTTATGAGGGATTCTGGGATTCCCATGATTTGTTTTTTTGCCTCTTTATTGTCTTATAACAAGTATTTTTGTCCTGGAACATTAAGTGAACTGCGATCACAGCCAAGCTATTGCATTCAGAATTGTGGAGATCCAAAGATCAACACAGCCCCTTTCATGAAAGAATATATACTTCATTCATTTTATTCATCCCACAAACACTTTTTTTTGAAAGTTAAGAAAAATTCATTAGAGAGAGAGAGAGAAAACACAGAAGGGGGAGAAGCAGAGGGAGAGGGAGAAACAGATGTCCTGCTGAGCAGGGAGCCCGTTGTGGGGCTCAAACCCAGGACCCAGAGATCCTGACCTGAGCCAAAGGCAGATGCTTAACCATCGGAGCCACCCGGGCACCCCTCACTCCATAAACACTTAATGAGCACCTACTATGTACCAGGAAGGGCTCCAGACAGTGAGTACACATCTCTGAATTAGATGAAAACTATTTCTGTTCTCAAGGAGCTTAAATTATAGTGGAGCCAGCTAAACAATGAATAAGGAAATTAAATAGTAATAGGTGGTATAAAAAATATGATGGACTTATATCCTAGAGAGTCATAGGGTGGCTGCTTTAGATCAGGCTGTCAGCCAAGACAGGGCTGTCTGAGAAAGTGAGGTTGCAAAAAAAACAACACAAAAAAATCCCCCCAACCGCCCCCCCCAATAATATTATCATCTCACATGAATTCTGAGGATCTGGAATCTGGAACAGCTGAATTGGATGATTCTGGCCCC
Source organism: Nyctereutes procyonoides (assembly GCF_905146905.1). NCBI lineage: Eukaryota > Metazoa > Chordata > Mammalia > Carnivora > Canidae > Nyctereutes > Nyctereutes procyonoides. Next base: position 56,165,724 of record NW_026575140.1, on the reverse strand, counting down.
AGGTCTCTCAGGAAGTGCAGTCAAGATGTTGACTGGGGGGATGCCTGGGTGGCTCAGCGGTTGAGCATCTGCCTTCAGCTCAGGGTGTGATCCCGGGGTCCTAGGATCAAGTCCCACATCAGGCTCCCAGCAGGAAGCCTGCTTCTCCCTCTGTTTGTGTCCCTGCCCCTCTCTGTGTCTCTCAGGAATAAATAAATAAAATCTTAAAAAAAAATCTGTGATGGTAATAATTATTAGTATTCGTATTTTAAGCTCTGCTTGTACTTCCCATGAGGAGGGGTACTGTGTAGACTTTCTGCTAAGCAGTCCTCAGGCTCTCCCTCCAGGAGCTTGATGGGACCCTGGAGGGCATACTCAGGAAACAGTGGGGGGAAGGACAGAAGAATGGGCAAAAACTTGCCCTACACACAACCCTTACCCTCTGTCTTCATCACACCTGCTGTGCTCCGAGAAGGAAGAGGACACTTTGATATTTTCAGTGATTCCTTCCCCCCTGGGATGGTTGGGGCAACACAGTGAGGTGGGCGCCCATTGTCCCAGCATCCCCTCTCTGGCGCCTCGCACTCACGCTTGGGGGTGTCAAGAGGTACGTGATGAGGATGATGCTGAAGGTTCTCTTGCTTGCTGTTTGTTACCATGGTTGAGTCTTCCTGTGTGTGTTCACTCCTGAGCCTCGCTCACGAGACAAGAGCCCCAGTGTCGATGGAGACTGGTCATGAACCCAACCTCCAGCCCCCCAAGAGCAGAATGAAACTGAAAACGATGGCTCGTGAATTCCTTCAGTGGCTGGAATCACGACGACAGAAAATACCCCACATTTCCCATGTCCCAGGTCTGGGACTAAGTGATGCTTTAATCCTTAAAGCAACCCTGTGAGCTGCTTGCCACAGTCTCCGTGTCACAAAGGAGGACACAGAGGCACACAGAGATTAGGGAGCATGCCCGAGGTCATGGAATTCAGAGTCTAAGCCAGGAGTCTGTGTTTAAAACCATTAGGCTCAGTGGAGGGGAAGGCTCAGTGGTTGAGTGTCTGCCTTCAGCTCAGGTCGTGACCCCCGGGTCCTGGGATCGAGTCCCACATCGGGCTCCCTGCAGGGAGCCTGCTTCTCCCTCTGCCTGTGTCTCTGCCTCTCTCTGTGTGTGTCTTTCATGAATAAATAAATAAAATCTTAAAAAAAAAAACAACATTAGGCGGGACACCTGGGTGGCTGAGTGGTTGGGCATCTGCCTTTGGCTCAGGGCATGATCCTGGAGTCCCTGGATCGAGTCCCACATTGGGCTCCCTGCATGGAGCCTGCTTCTCCCTCTGATTCTGCCTCTTTCTCTCTCTCTGTGTCTCTCATGAAAACATAAATAAAATTTTTAAAAAAGTCATGTCTGTCAATCAAATTCTAAAAAAAAAAAAACAAAAACCAAAAAAACCATTAGGCTAGGTTGCATCTTCAAAACTGCACAGGTCATGGGGCACCCAGCTGGCCCTGTCTGAAGAGCATGGGACGCTTGACCTTGGGATCATGAGTTTGAGCCCCACACTGGGTTTTGAGATTGCTAAAAATCTAAACTTGAAATTTCAAGTTTCATCTTTAATGTTGTACCATGTCAAATTGCAAGCAGGAGGGCAGCCCTGGTGGCGCAGCGGTTTAGCGCCACCTGCAGCCCGGGGTGTGATCCTGGAGACCCGGGATGGAGTCCCATGTTGGGCTCCCTGCATGGAGCCTGCTTCTCCCTCTGCCTGTGTCTCTGCCTCTCTCTTCGCTCTCTCTGAATGAATAAATAAATAAAATCTTAAAAACAAAAACAAATTGCAAGCAGGAGATGGCACTTAAATAGTGAATATATATACATATATATATACACATTACATACGTACATACATACAATTATATATAAAAATATTTGAGCATTAAGATTTAGGAAAAGTAGGAAGCCCAGGAAGCACACAGCGCTAAGCAGCCAGGAGTTTAGGAAGCCTCGAGGCCGAAAGCGTTACCCTGGATTCTGAAGAGCTCCAGGCCTCCTGAGGTGTCTCAGAATCTGCCATGGAGAGCGGGCAGCGAGGGTGGGGGTGGGGGTGGGGGCAGGGATGTGTGGACACTTCTCACCCCAGTCCCACTGCAACACCCCACTGGGGTCTACTTCCCGTAGATCCTCCGCACAAGTCCAGGTCTGCCAAGACCATTGCAGCAGCCCCAGGCTGTCGGCAACATTTGTGACCAGCTTTCAAGCAGGGAAAATCAGGACTCTATTCTGCAACCCCGTAGAGACAGAAGTTCCCTTACAGAGGCGACGCAGATGATGATTCCTGGGCATAGAAATTTGAGTGAACTTGGTACATGGAAGATGTAATTGGCTTCTGTCCTGTGGCACCGACCATTCGACCATTTTTTTGCGTCTATAAGCAAAGTAACTTCAGCTCTCCAGACCGTCTCTATATGTGTCTGTGCTTTAAATTCTCCTTTGAACTGGGTTTTACGTCACTCTGGTTCTTTCCACGGATGAGCGCAATGCAATTTTTAAGAGGCATGCATTTCGTATTTAAACAGCAGTCATAATTTTTCTCTCATTTAAGTTAAAAAAAAAAAGATCGGTTAGCAGGATGGTCTCCCTGCAGCCCCTCTGGCCACCCTCCTTTGTGCTTTATCCAGTCTATTCTACACTCACAGGAGGCAGAGCCATCTTTTCTGAGGGCACGTCGGTCCACGCTTCTCCCTGGCTTAAAATGGGCATGCCATGTAGACCGTGGCCAGCAGTGCAGGTCTGGCACCTGCTACGACGAGTGTGAGCCATCATGCTGAGCCAGACACCTTGCCTGGTATCCAAAAGGGGGCGGCCCCCCGGGGAAGGTGCTCCACCTGGTGGGGCTGAGACCCTGCACCCACCTGATGAAGCTCAGATTTGGTCAGACTTGCCTTTCTAGCATAGGACAGAGGTCTGCAGGCTTTGCTTTTGCAGGTTTAAAGATCAACTCCTTTTCTTGTCCCCCAAACCTCATTCTCTGGATCCTTGGTTCTGTGCCACACTGGGTGGGTACGTTGGCTTCTTTCTTTCCATTTATTTATTTGAGAGAGAGAGAGAAAGAAAGAGTGCAAAGACGAGCGGGGGTATGGAGGGGAGAGAGGGAGAAGCAGGCTTCCCTCCAAGCAGGGAGCCCAACTCGGGGCTCAATCCCAGGACCCCGGGATCATGACCTGAGCTGAAGTCAGATGCTCACCTGACTGAGCCCCCAGGCCTACCCTCCCACCCCAAATGTATTTCTAAGCCTCTCACTATCAAACAAAAAACAAACTTCTACTCTGAGCTCAACCTTTGGCCTCTTGTGCTTAATTTTTTTAATAAAACCCTCTACATGCTCTTCAGACTGGAATAAAGAACAAGATCCTTGGAAAGACCTCCCCAACAGCCTCAGCGTGATTCAGCCCTGCCTGTTTTCCACCCTGCCTCTCCCTGGTCCAGTGACACCAGCCTTCTGAGCCATCCCTTTCAGACCCAGGGTGTTCCCATTTTGTGTTAGGACAGCCTTACTCAACTCCCACCCGCTTCCCACCATCATCTGGCTAAAAACCATCATAGTCATCTCTACATCTCTTCCTCAACATTACACAGCTTCCTTGGAAGGGCTTGGTTGGTTCTTTACCCCCTTATGTGAGTTCAGAACCCAGTACCTCTTGACAGCTGAGCACTGATCGTTATTTAGTTATTTAAGTATTTATAACCACTGCTTCAATGTCTCTCCCAAGAGACCATAAACCCCAAGAGGCAGAATGCACACTGATGGTTTGCTAATCTGTCGCCTTCCTTTCTATCTGCACTTGGCAAATAGGAGGCACTCAATGACATCACTCTTTGTCGATTGGCATGGGGGTTCTGAAGCCCAAGTGTGAGGTGGAGGGTGGAGAAGATGGGTGGTGCATGTGGGGGCTGTGAAGGGAATTATAGATAGGGCTGGGGGGCTGCCCGGCCCCTACCTCATGGTCCAGCCCCCTTCCTTGGAGACTGGACAGCCCGTAATTGGGTGTTACAGTCATCAGTCTCCTACTATGCCCTGGGTCATTGTTTCATCAAATCCTGGTTTTTCTTCTGACTCTTCCTTGCCAGCTGGCTGTCCTTTTTGCCAACTTGCCATTAATCCTTGAAATGAAAGTGCCCCTAGGTTATCTCAAAATGAAGTCATTTCAAACGGTTTAGCACTTCCTAAAAAAGGGTAAACAGAGTTGCCATATGAACCAGCAATTGCATTCCTGGGAATATAACCCAAGAGAGATAAAAACCTATGTCCACAGAGAACCTTGTATGAGAATGTTCACAGCAGCATTGCTCACACACAGTAGCTCAAAGGGGGAAACAACTCAAATGTCCATCAACTGATGGCTGAGTTGGTAAAATGTGGTATATGGCTGAGTTGGTAAAATGTGGTATATCTATGTAATGGAATATTATTCAGCCTTAAAAAGTAATGATGCATTGATTCACACTATAGCACGGATGAACTTTGAACGCATCGTACTAAGTAAATGAAGCCAAAGACAAGAGACAACCTAGTGTGTTCCACTTATATGAAGTGCTCAGAATAGGTAAATCCAGAGAAATAGAAAGTAGATTATTAGTTGCCCAGCACTAGAGGTTTGGGAGAAAACTGGAAGGATTGCCAACAGGTATGATGGGTTTTTTGGGGAGGAGGGATGGAAATGTCTGAAATGGTCACACATGTCTGTTGACATACTAAAAATCATCGAAATGTATACTTTAAATGAAGGAGTTATATGGTATATGAATTCTCAATAAAGCTGTTCATTTTTTAAAAAGCAGTACTTCCTGGGACGCCTGGGTGGCTCAGTGGTTGAGCACCTGCCTTCAGCTCAGGCATGATCCCGGGGTCCTGGGATTGAGTCCCACATTGGTGTCCCCACAGGGAACCTGCTTCTCCCTCTGTCTGTGTCTCTGCCTCTCTCTCTGTGTCTCTCATGAATAAATAAAATCCTAAAAAAAAAAAAAAAGCAGTACCTCCTAATCTTGTTATGTCAAGATTCTTGGAAAAATCTACTGAAAGATGTGGACTTTCTCTCACCTCTACCCCCAATCCCTCACTCATGAAAAATCTGTACATGCATGTATATAAAAACTTCATGATATATTAGAGACTCCCAAACTGACTCATGTTCATTTATTGACCCCATAGTAGGCAGTAAGCCCCAACATAAATGTTGGGTTAGGTGCACATCTGAAAGGTTTCCTTCTCTCCATACCTCGTCTTGGCCTGTGACCCCCTGCATTACAACACCCCCCTCCTTTCTAAAGGTGTTTTGATGTCTTGATCAGTGTGAAATGCTAAGTTTTAAGATGGTGCCCATGACCTTCACTCCCTGGTGTGACTCTCACGTTCTATGACAAAAGGGAGATCATCTGGATGGGTTTAACCAAATAACATAAGCCCTTTAAAAGCAGAAAGTTTTCTACGGTTGGGTTTGGAAGAGGAAGTCAAGAGGGTCTAAAGCATGATGAGTCCACTGTCTTGCTTTGAAGATGGAGGACATGGCATATGACAAGGAATGTGGATGGTCTCTTGTCAGAGAGCTGGCAACCAGCAAGGACACGGGGACCTCAGATCCACGGTTGCAAGGCATTGGATTCTGCCAATAACCTGAAGAGGCTTGAAGTGGGTTGTTCCCTAGACTCTCCAGGTAAGGGCCTGACCCAACCAACACCATGATGTTGGTCCTTAGGGTCCTGGGCAGAGAGCCCAGCTGCATCTGCGGACTTTTGGCCTGTCGCTGTGGGGTAATTAGTGGGTGTTGGTTTAAGGCTCTAGGTCTGTGGACAAATTACACACACAGGAAAACTAATACAATTAATTTGCATCTCCACACAGTAGCTTCACTCTGTTGGATGTTTCTAAATCCAACTCATGTCCTCATGAAATTCCTAAAATGGCTACTTGCCCTCTAATCACTCCTGGTCTACACTGGGAGCTGCCTCAATGTCAAAACGTTAAAAGTTCCAGAGGTGGAAAGCACTGGGAAAGGGAAACATCAGGCCTTTGAGGGTGAATTTCCTGAGGTGAGGCCTCCACTCAGCCAGTGCCATGGCCCTCTGTGTGGGAGAAGGGGAAGAGAAACCCAGAAGGTTTCAGAGCACCTCCAGTTTGCACAAAAGATTTGGGAACCCCAGCCTGGAGTCTGGGAAGGGGCATAGAAGGTAAGTAGAGTCTGTGTGAGGGCGGGTCTGATCCCAAAGGCCAAAAGCTAATCCCATAGAAGCACGAACTCTCCAGCAGCTGGGGAGAGACAGAGATGGCTCCAAAAAGCTTTCACCTCTGGCCTTCGGGGTGTGTGTATGGCGTGGCCTTCCACGTGGCAGACAGGAGGAGTCATGTGCCTGGGTGCATTTGGGCTGGGCTCCTTCACACAGAGGCCACCCTCCTCCATCCTACCTCCTCCCTTCCTTTCCATCTGGAAGAGTGAGCAGGTTCAGCAAGGAATGGTATGTTCCAGCACAGAGAGGGAGCCTGCAGAGGTCTCCTCTCCTCTTGCCTCCCTTTACCCATAAAACACCCAGAGCCCTAACTTCCTGCCTTTGCTGATGAGAACCACTCATTTCTGGAACTAATCAGTTCTTTCTGCTTTAACGAGATGGTGTCTTTTCTTGCTGGGGATGCTATCATCAGGCCCTCCACTCCATCTTTTTCTTGGAAGGTGACCTCATGTGTCTGGGAGCCCAAGTCTGCCCTGAACAGGCAGGCATGAGCTTCTTTCTGTGGGTCCAGGGCCCAGGGCTGAAGTGCCTGGGGGCAGGAGCAAGGGTCTGTCCATGGCCGCTGCCCCCTGCCACTCCTCAGTGGGAAGTTCAGGAGGATCTCTGGGCTTTCTGCATGTGCTCTGCCCTCGTCTGTGGGCTTGGGAAGGAGTTTGTGGATTTGTGGCTTTGCCTGTAATCAAGAAATCTGCCTAGACCCACAGAATTTCTCCTCCCCGGCTGGGCCTGGGCCCCTTTTTGAAACCTGAAAAAGTACGGTAGTATCAGAGTGACATATACACACATGTGTGTGAACACATGTGGGGTAAGATAAGCCTGGGTGTGATCGCAGGGATTCGAAGTGTGACTCTTTACAGTTCCCCCCATTTCAGTGAAGCAGGAAACCTGATACTCCAAGGATGAGGAGCAGGAGGGAGGGGAGGGAGGGGAGGGAGGAGGAGGAAGGGGAGGAGGGAGAAGGAGGAGGGGTAAGGGGGATAGAGGGGCAGGGATGAGGGCAAGAAGGCAGAAGAGGGAGGGAAGGGGGAGGGAAAAGAAAGAGGGAGGAAGGAGAGGATGGAGGGGGATGGAGGAGGAGGGGGAGAGAGAAGGAGGGAGGATGGGAAGGAGGGGGGATGGGGAAGGGGAAGGAGGGGGGGTGGGGAAGGGGAAGGAGGGAAAGGACCTGGGGCAGGGCTGAGGGGACCCTAGGCCTCCCAGGAAGTGGGTTCAGTCCTGGCAGTCTAGACATCTCGATGCCCCACCTCTCGGACACAGCAGAAACCAGGGGGGGATTTGTGTCTGGGGGTGGGGTTGGGGGAATGGTGTGCCCTGCACCCTCTCCCACCTCCCAGGACATAGCCCAGGAGGCTCACAGGTGAGAGGAAGCTATTTTAGAGGCACACCCTTCACCCGCAAACCCGTTTCTGGAGGGCCCTGATGCCCATTCTCCTTCTGGCGGGAGTCTCTACCCATTCTCCTCCGAGCACCAGCCCCAGAACTCGCCATCCCGGGTTTTCGAGAGGGCCTCTGCCTCTTGCCCCTTCCAGAGAGAAGTCCCTTTGGCCAGGAACACCACCGCCCTGGCCCTCACCTGTGACAGAGGAGACACAGTGTGGATGCTTGGGGCCAGGGCAGCTCGGCCGGCTGCTCTGTAGTTCTCCGAGTTTCTCTTCCTGGGTGTTTCCAGAAAGGGGGCGTGGGGGTCCCGGAGAGGCTCCGCGGGAGGTTTGGGGGACCCGGCATGAAGTGCACACCAGCTTGCACTCAGTCACGGAGGCCAGGACTGCTACACCCTCCTGCAGAGGAGGGGCATCCAGCTTCTCCCACTCAAGCCCTGGGCCAGGTGAATCGCCTGGAGGGCTTATTAAAAAGCCCAGGTGGGGGCACCTGGGTGGCTCAATGGATGAGCGTCTGCGTTCAGCTCAGGGTGTGATCCCAGGGTCCCGGGATGGAGTCTCACATAGGGTTCCCCGCAGGGAGCCTGCTTCTCCCTCTGCCTGTGTCTCTGCCTCTCTCTGTGTCTCTCATGAATAAAATAAAAATCAAGAAAGAAAGAAAGAAAGAAAGAAAGAAAGAAAGAAAGAAAGAAAGAAAGAAAGAAAGAAAGAAAGAAAGAAAGAAAGAAAGAAAGAAAGAAAGAAAGAAAGAAAGAAAGAAAGAAAGAAAGAAAAGGAAGAGGGAAGGAAGAGGAAAGGAAAGGAAAGGAAAGGAAAAAGAAGGAAGAAAGAAGAAAAGAAAAGAGCGAGCCCAGGTGACTGGGTCCCACCCTCTGAGTTTGACTCTGGTCTGGGGCGGGGCCTGAACATTTGCATTTCTAATGAGTTCACAGGTGCCACTGTTGCTGTGCTCCTGTAAGGTGGTGTCTCCAGGTGTATAAAAATGAGGGCTACCTGCTGCCCCCAGTGCTCTCAGCGGGGATCCCGCAGACCCTCTGGATCTGCTCCGCTATCTGCTTTGGTGGAGAAGGAACAGTGCTCCCACCTTCCGAGAAGCAGACTGGCTGAGGGAGCAAAAAAAAAATTTTTTTTTTTTGTTTTTGAGTGATAGAGGAAAGAAGGGTCCTATGTACTCATCCTGCTGCTGGTCTATGTCTGTGTGCAAGCCCAAGGCCTAGGAGATGCCAGGCCTGAAGTTTGTTTTTCTAGTCCTCAGACTACCTCAGTGGCCAGCTTCAAGAGGGTGTGGTTCTCTCCCCTCGGTGGATTGTCTTCCCCGTGAATAAACCAAAAAGAGACAGAACTTAGAAACAATTATCTTACAGAATTTAATGCTCAGGGATGGGGATGGTTGGAGGCCTGATGGGGGACATAGCATAGGGTGTTCGCTAGCAGAACGACAAGGGGGGTCCCAGAAGGCTGGGCTGGGCTAATGGGACCACAAGCTCACCAGGAACTTAGTCTCTCTGAGTCGCTGTCTCAGAACATTCTAGAACTGCGGCCTTAAACCCGGATTTGCTGCTGTTCCTTCTTCCTCACCTCTGCCCAGATGTCTGACAGATCCTGGATAAATTGCTGGATCTAACAAGGCAAGGGGACCAGAGTTAGCCCGCTGGGCAACAGGCCACGCCATCCATCCCCAAACAGACCATGTCCCAGCCTTCCCTGTGTGCCTTCCAGTCTGCTAAGCCTGATGCTTCAACCAGAATAATCGTCAAATAAGGGAAAGTGGCCTCAAGAAGGCAGTCACAGGGGGATTCCTGGGTGGCTCAGCGGTTTAGCGTCTGCCTTTGGCCCAGGGCACTATCCTGGAGTCCCGGGATCGAGTCCCACGTTGGGCTCCCGGCATGGAGCCTGCTTCTCCCTCCTCCTGTGTCTCTGTCCCTCTCTCTGTCTCTCATGAATAAATAAATAAAATCTCAAAAAAAAAAAAAAGTTCCCAGACACCCACGCAAAGGGTTCTGTGGTCAAGTTAGCTTCAGAAACATTATCTGCTTGGAAAATCAGGGCAGAACCATAGCAAAGACAGCAAAGTCCTGTGTGTGAAGACCACCTGACTTTGCTTCGCTGAGAGTTTTGCAAACGTATCAGCCCATGGACTCCTTCGATTCCACCACAGGAGATGTACCCACCTTTGGGGGTCCTAGGATTTGCCAAGCACAGTTTGGAAAGTGCTGCTCCGGACAGCTTGGGCTGGGCTGCGTTCAGGGCTAATGCCCGGCCTTCCGTGACACAGGACGTGGAATTCAAATATTCTCAGGCCTTTGGCAGAACCGTGTTTCCTAACTTGTACTGAGGCACCATGCTCCTCACTCTCGGGAAGTGGCTGCCTTCCAGAACCCGTGCTTGGATGTATCTTAGGGATGTTGTTGGGCACATCCTGCGCTGGGAGTCTCCACAGCCTCCTTGGGAGATTTCAATCAGACTGAAGCACTGGGAGACATTTGCTCTGAGCACATCTACATTTTCTCATGTCAGTACAGGAACCACGTGTTGCTTTTCCTTCTTGTTACTAGATGATGCACAACCAGCTACTGACTCTGTGGAGCTACTGTCCTTTATGATCCAAGAATCCACAGTCTGTATTTTTCACTTGGGCCTTGACATGAGGTTGCAACTCCGGTTTTCCCAGGTCCTTGGTTTTTCATTTTTTCAGCCTAGTTGATCATGCGTACGTCTGTCGATAGGCTCCCATCCTATGGCGGTGGGGTGGGATATTTTAAAAATAACTTGAGCAACAGGAAGTGTTCTTGTAGCTACTGATGGAGGTTGAGAGGGAGTTAGCTCAGAATCTGCAGGGGATGGACTGGGAGCCAGGCTGTGGGCATGGAATGCTTGGGCGGGCCAGGGAGCTGGAGGTGGCCACCTCCTTCCCCATCCTGCGTCACAATAGTTCAAGGCGAGGATCCACGAGTCCCTGAGACCCCAATACTGGAGACAGGGGTCTGCAGGTGCAATCCTTTTCCGATAATACAAATACATTATTGTCTTTTTCTCTCTTGTTCTCCCATGAGTGTAGAGTGGCCTTTACCAGAGTGGGGTGTTTTCATGACACGGCTTCGTCACCACCAGGGTGCATACAGAAGCAGATGGGAGAACCCACCTGTTGTCCACGAAGCCAGCCATTAAGTGGATTTGCAAAAGTGCCCCTTGTCCCACAAAGTAATTTTTTGAAAATGTAGTTTTCCATCAAGCATGCTTCCTGTCGTCGTTGAAAAATGGATTATCTTTAATTTTTCTGTTGGCGTTTCTAACATGGTAAATATCAACAGCATAAGTCATACAAACAAAAGCTCTTGGTGGAGGTGGGTGCTTGCTCTTCAGTAAATTTTAAGAGTGTATAGGCCTCCTGATAGCAAAAAGTTTGAGGATTGCTCAACTTGTGGAACAAGTTTCTTATTAATCGCCTTCCACTGTCAATAGTTCTGCTCTACATACTTGGAGCTGCAGGCTGATTGTCTGGTTTGGGGAAATCCCTCTTCTGGGCTGTTCAGTGGGTAATATCCTTTACATTTCGTTAGCTTTGCTTTTTTATTTTTATTTTTAAGAAAGATTTATTTATTTATTTGAGAGAGGGAGAGAGCACAAGTGTGCAAGCGGGGGGAGAGGCAGAGGGAGAGAGAGAATCTCAAGCATAACTCGCACTGAGCACAGAGCCCGACACAGGGCTGGACCTCATGACCCTGTGATCACAACCCCATCTGAAATCAAGTATTCGACGCTTAACTGTCTGAGCCACCCAGGTGTCCCCATGTTTTACTTTCTTGTTGTTGTCAAACAGGTGAAGTACCTTCCCGTCGTCCATGGCTTTTATTGGCTTGTGTTTCATATTCATTCGCTGCCTAGTGATCACCTACTGTGTCCCAAGCACTGTTCTAGACACGGAGACACAGTTAGAAACAAGACAATGACAAATCTCAGCCTTCTGGAGCTCACATTCTGTTATTTCACAGCAGAGCCCCGGGCTTTTGCCAAAGGAATGAAGAATTAGTCATGGTTCTCCACATGTCACGAGAAGCATGTCTAATGCATCTGCCTGTACGGAGTTGCCCAAACTGTGGGATATGTGCACCTGTGGTCAGAAGCGAGATGGTTTGGGGTCGCGCATGTGTATAGCATCAAACAGCTTTGAATCATACGGTGAGAAGTGTTATTTTGGTTATTTCCTTTCAGTTACTACTAAAGTTGCTGATTTCCCCTCCCACCTCACTCCCCATTTTTCTCTTTTCCCACAGAGTGGGTGGGCCTGGGACACGAGCCTTCAGCCTCTCTCCAGAAGTCAGTAGGGCTGTTTGGCACAAGGACTGGATTTAACAATGGGTCCCTGCTACTGCCCGTGTTGAGTGCAGTCAAGAGGGTCTTAGCGCTTATGCGGTGGTTCTCCAAGGGCAGAACCCAGACCAGCACCATCACCTGGGAACTTGTTGAAAAATGGGAATTTGTGGGTTCTCATCTCAGACCTACTAAGTCAGACACTCTGGAGGTGGGGCTCGACAATACTTTCCAGCTCCGAGGTGACTCCGATCCTTGTTAAATTCAAGAATTTAATTGAACTCTGGGGGGTTCATTCTTCCCAGCTGGGCCGATGGCCAATTGTTGTGGCTCAGTAGACCCGGGGGGGGGGGCTGTGCCCCCTCTTACCATGTCCAGCTGTTTGTGCGTGTCCTCCAGGGACACAGTGGTGGTCTCCTTCAGCTGCTTGCTCACGATCTGGAAAAGGTTCAGTGTGGCCATCTTAATGGTGCCAAGCAAGAGGGTCTTCTTGGCTGCAGTGTTCTGGATGTGTGCCCAGCGAGATTCCTGCGGAGCCGGTGGGGCCAGGACGTGAGCAGGGGACATGGGTGTGTGTGCATGCGTACCATCCTTGTCCCCCCCCCGCCCCGCCCTGGAGCCCCCAGCCCCCCTGGGCCCCTGCGCTCACCCAGATGATGACATCGCTGCGGGCTCGGTCGAAGCGCATCTGTAGACGCGCCAGCTCGTTGTTGTGCTGCAGGATCTCGTCATCTTTCTCCTCCATGTAGCGCGCCAGCCTCGCCTTGGCCCGCTCGATCTTCTCCTGGCCCTCCTGCGCCGACTTCATGAGGTCCTGGTGCATGCTTACCAGCGTCTTGTAGCGTGAAATCACCTCGTGGATCTCCTCGAACTGCAGAGGGGAGGGGGAGCTCCGCTCACTGCACTGCTGCCCCCCACTCCGCCCACCCCCACCCCCTAGGGCTGATGAAGTTGCCCCCTGCGACTCCCTGCTGAGATGCCTCTGCCTAGCCTAGCTTGGAGACCCTACTCCAAAGTCGAAGGACACTGGTGTCCACCTGTTCACCCTCCTGGGTTAGTATGGCCATGGGACGTGTGTTCCGGGCAGGTACAGCTGGAGCTGGGGTCCTCGGTGGGCATGTTGGGGTCACCTGGGAGCTTTAAAAAGGACACAAGTCTGGCTCTACGTCCAAGAGATTTATTTTAATAAAGAGGTTGGAGGTGGTCCCTGGCGCCTGAATTTTCCAAAAAGATCCCCTTGGGGCACCAGGTTGTGATCCCGGGGTCCTGGGATTGAGTCCCCCTTTGGGCTTCCTTCAGGGAGCCTGCTTCTCCCTCTGCCTGTGTCTCTGCCTCTCTCTCTCTGTCTCTCGAGCATGCATAAATAAATTTAAAAAAAAAACTTTTTAAAAGCCCCCCTCGCCCCAGGTGATTCTAGAGGACTGCTGGCTGGGGTTTGGGGTTTGGGGGTTGAGTTGCTGCATGAGACATCTCCTAAGGAAATAATTACATCCAACAAGAATGTACAGAGAACCGCTTATAGGCCACACCATAAGCTCAGTGCTAGGGACAGAGCAGGAGATAAGAAAGCCAGACGCTGCCCTTGGGGTGGTGTGGAGGGAGGACAGACAGGGAAAAGAGTTATAACACAGACTGATAAGCCCTATCTATGATGGGGTGGGGCTGGTCCAAGACCCTGGTGACATCTTCAGCATAAGGCTTTCTGGTATTTGTTCACGTTCGCTGAGGTCCCCCTCTGGTGGGGGCTGTAGACGGTACCGGCAGGGCAGCTGGCCTGCCAGGTCCCGAGCCACTACACTCTAACCTGACCTCGCAGGCCGGGCACCCTCCCTCTGTAGAGGGTGGTGTGAGCGCCAGTTCCAGGACACCAACTCACCTCCCCAGGAGTTGATCAAAGTGTGCCTTCCAGCCACCCAGGGGACAGTTCCTGAGTGCTCGCTGCATCTCCTGCCATTCCCAGTGATAGACTGGCATTCCTGAACGGCCCTCCTGGCTTTTCCATGGATATGCCCCTGTGGGGAAGGGCCACCCACGGAGGAGGTGGGAACAGCCAGGAAAGGTTTCCCGGCAGGAGGGAAAGGATGCTGAAATGAGACCAGAGGTATGAACCGAAGCTGGCTAGCCAAAGACAGGTGGGGGAAGGTGAGGACAGGTAGAGGGAGCAGCCCGTCTACAGATGACGGTGTGTGTGTGGTGAATTCAAGATGCCCAGGAGAGCTTAATATGAATAGCCTGCATTCAAGTTGGGGAGAGACAGATCCACCTGGAGGAAGTAGAAAAAAATGCCCAGTCACCCCTGAGGAGGAGTGTAGAGTCCTCTGTTAAAGGATTTTAGGAAGCAGGGGTGCCTGAGTGGCTCAGCGGTTGAGCATCTGCCTTTGGCTCAGGGTGTGATCCCTGGGGTCCTGGGATCGAGTCTCCGCAGGGAGCCTGCGTCTCCCTCTGCCTGTGTCTCTGCCTCTCTCTCTGTGTCTCTCATGAATAAATCAATAAATAATCTTAAAAAAAAAAAAGAAGGAAAGAGAGAGGAAGAGGGGTGAGGGATCACACTGGCTGTCGACCATAGGACAGGCTGGTGGCCAGGAATAAGGCAGCATTGAACTCCGGATGAGGTACATCGGGGGTCTGGATGAGGAAAGGGCAGGGGCTGAATTCCAGAAATACTTAGGAGGCAGAATAGACCAGATCTGCTGATTGATGGCTGCAGGGAGGGGGGAGGGGGAGGCAGCTAGGATGAGGCCCCGGGTTCGGGGCCTGGCTGTGGGTGGGAAGGCCACGCCAGGGGCAGGACTGGCCTCGGCCGCCAGGAAGCTGATGAACTGAGCTGGGGACTCCAGACCGCGGGCGGAAGGGGCATGAAGCTCAGAGCCAGACTCAGGCCAAGCTCCACGGTCATGAGACGCACCTTTTCGCAGGTCTGAATCTGAGTCCTGTCTTATCATTTACTTGCTGCTTTGATACATGGTCTCCCTGGCTTGCCCTGCCCCATTATGAGTGGATCATGTGGGTGCAACAGGTAGTATCTTAGCACAGACGACCTAACACAGATTTGGGCCCCATATACGTTAGAACACATATTAGTTCCATATGGAAACTGCTTGAACTTCAGAATGCTGTCCATCCTCCCACCCCTGGCACCTGATCAACACCCTGCACCTGGCTCCCCCTGGTAGGGGTCCCTGCCTGCTGTGGTCACACAGGGGCGTGAGAGGCATCCGGGGGAGGCCCCAAGAGTTGCCCAGGGAGAAAAGTGCACAGTCAGGGACCGCTCACCTCTGAGTTCTCCACCACCTTCTCCAGGTACTTGTTGAAAATGGAGTAGTCCTGCAGCTTGATGCTCAGCTTCTGGTGCTCCAGCCTCAGGGCCGCCATCTCCTGCTTGGCCTTGGCCAACTCGCGCACCCGCTGCCTCTTCAGCTCCCGCTCCTTGTTGGCTTTCTTCAGGGCGCGGATCCGTTTCTGGTCGTTCTCCTGGGGCGGAAGAGGTGGCACCGGTGGGACGCTGGCCCTGTCCTCCCCTCTGTCTGCCCGGGAAGGCAGGGATCGCTGGGCCAGGAGGCCTGAATTTTCTCCCAATTTGGTACATGGGACCGAAATTTCTCCAACTGCAGAAGTGAGAGGCTCGAGCCCCTCTCTTTCAAGAGCTGGGGCAACAGTGCTCCAGCCCCAGGGAGGGGGGACAGGAGGCAGCACTGCAGGGCAAGGGCCGCTCCGGAGAACCCGTTCCCATGGCTCAGACTGGCATCAGGCTGAGGCCGCAGCAGGTGGTACAGGTGACTGATGTCTTCAAAGAAAGACACCAGGCTCAGCTCCGGCAACCAGACTGACACCTCATTCTCCTTCATCCTGCAAAGTCCTCCCCGCATGGTCAGGGGGCATGTGCACCCCTCACCGTGCACCCGTGTGGCGCCTCTTCCTCTTCAAGGGCTCTAGTGATGCCACACGGATAGAGGACCCTTGGAGGCAGGTGGAGAAGGCACAGGGAGGATTTGCTCTGTGCCCCAGGAGCCCAGGAGAGAACCAAAGATCCCCTAAACCAGCGGCTTTCAAGTCCAATTATGTGTCACACCCCCCCTGGGGAGCTTTTGTAAAATGCAGTTGCTGGCACCCATCCCTACCCCAAGGCCTGCTGAAAGCAAAGAGAGACTCCTGGGGGGTCCGTATTTGGACCAGTTTTCCAGGATTTCCAGGCTGCTGGGCCTCTGGCAGCTGTTGGAGAAGCTCTCACCCCCCATCTCCTGCCGCTCCGCGCATGCTCCACTACTTTTCTCCAAAGGCTGGGACCTCTGGAGAACGTGCTAGGCCATACTAGGCCCATCAGCTTCCTCTCTCACCTGGAGTAGGTGCAGACCAAGACAGGCACTGTTAAGAGCACGCTCCCTGCCCCGGGGCAGAGGCCAGGGACACCCCCCCCCCCCCCGGAGCTGGGCCAGGCCCTTCAGGCTCTATCAGGGCCAGCGGGAGCCTGTCTAGAGAAATCTGGACGGTCAAATCGCTCTGCTAAGGCCTGATGGAGAGTTGTCTCCATCTGGACTCTGGTGCCTGGTACTTCCACCAACCCCTGCCTGGACCCTCAGTGCAAGGGCAGAGGGGTGGGGGTGGGTGGGTGCCCGGGACTGAAACCCTGTCTGATTCATCTTTGTACCCCCGCCTGCCGAGCCCTGACAGTGGCAGGTGCATTCACTTGTCATCCTCCACCCACGCCTTCAGTCCCCAGAGACACTGTACGTGCCAGGCACAGGCAAGGAGATGGGGAAGCACAGTCTAAAAGGGCTCAAAGTGACAGGGAGACAGGAAATGGCAAACAGTGATGAGCGGGGACTTAAGAGGAGAAGCCCCAGGCCTTGCTGAACAGTGAAGAGATGCTAACTCAGGGTAAGGAGTCAGTAAAAGCAAGGAGGAGGGGGTAGGAAGGAGGGGGAGGGAGAAGGGGAGGGAAAGGGGGGGAGGGGGAAGGAGACAGGTGGATGGAAAGAGAAAGGGGAGAGAGAGAGGAGGGGGGAGGAGAGAGGAGGGGCTGTCTGCAGGGTGGGGGCCCCTCATACCTGGATGAACTGCTCAAACTTCTGGATGTGGGCCTTCAGCTGAGCCTCCTTGATGCCCAGCTCCTCCCAGCGCAGGTTCAGCGTTTCCATCCTGCGCTGAAACATCTTGGGGCAGGGGAAGCGGAGAGGTCAGGGGGCCCCCTGCACCTCTGCCCCCAGGCCGCCCACTTTCCACCTCACCCCGGCTTCAGAGCAGGGTGTCCCGGGACCCTGCTGCCTCCAAGGCTCAGATCCTTTTTCTCTCCCCAGAGAGAACACAGAAGCTTCACCTGGGATCCCCCCACTCCAGCCACTGCCACCCACTAACTGGGGGGCTCCAGGGGGGCCCTTCCCTCACTGCACTCCTGAGTCCCCACCTCCTTCTTCTGCTCCATGGCTCGGTGCATGATCTTGGCCTCCTTCTTCTTCTCCAGGAGCCGGATGGACGGGGACTCCAACTGCTCATCAATGTTGGGGAACTTCCTGCCCAGGTGAGAGAGCAGGTGGGTTCTGAGCACCCCGGGGAGAGGAGGTGAGGGGCCCCATCCCCCACGTGAGGGAGGGCGGTGGCATGGGGAGGGCTGGGTTGGCATCCTGGGAGCACCCCAGGGCTGGGGGTGAGGGTCGCGGAGGTGGATTGGTGCCAGGGTGAGGAGGCAGGTGCTTTGGGGTGTGTTGTTATGGGAGGGAGAGGGGACAGGCTGGGAGCGGACTGTGGGAGGCCCCAGCCCCCAGACACTCACTGCAGCAGTTGTAACAGGCGCTCTCCATACTGCAGCCGAAAGTACTCAGCGAGGTCCTCCTCTTCCATGATGCCCAGGCTCATGGTGCTGCTGGCCTAGTGGCGCCCCAGCGCCGGGTCCCCGCAGTCACACGGTGGCCCAGGGGTGTGGCTGGGCTCTCGCTTCTCCCTTCCTCCTGCTTCGCAGGGTCCCACGGAGGATGGGGGGTCTGAGGGCCTCGGGAAAGGCAAAGGTGGCTGGAGGCTGGGATCGGGATCGCCGCTCAGGATGATGTGGTGGGAAGTGAAGGGAGATCTGGTTACCTGGCAACCGGCATCCTGGTTCTGTGGACCAGCTGCGGAACCGGAACCGGCTTTGCTCTCTGACCCTTGTCCCCGCTGACCCTGGGCCTGCTGGAATCCTTGCTCTGCTCCTGCACTTCCACCCCCCTCCCCACCCTCACCCCAGGAACCCCGGGGAGAAGCTGGGCCTGATGAGATGCTGGCTGGCATTCAGGCCTGGGAGGCCGGGGTGTGGGTGCCCATGGCCCAAGAGGCGGGGCTTTGCTAGAGGGCTGTCCTGGGCGGTTCAGGGGTGTGTGTGAGGGTGAGCCAGGTGCGGGGATGGGACAGATGGCCCACAAGACAAGGAGACAGGGTGGGAGGGGGCCCGAGCTTGAGAACCAGATGGGGGGCGAGGGAGGCGCGTGGAGATAGGCTGGGAGCCTGGTTCCGGAGAGGCCGCCGCCCCCAGGGACGTGGAGGGGGCCCCGGGGTGTAGCCAACCCAGGGCCAGTGCCGTCAAAATAGGAAGAAAAGCCACACCCTGGGGCGTGTCCGGCCCATATTGACACGTGTCCCTCATGAGGGCTGCCTCCTTGGATCCCATCAGCGGCCTGTGCTTAAGTTCATGGGGGTGGGGGTGTCCAGACTCGAGGCCCCATGGGAGGTGGGCGCCCAGGAGTCGCGGATGGGGTGAGGGGAGGGTGACGCCGGCGGCCTCGCTCCCGTCGCTGCCGCGGGACACCGGCTCCCGGCTGCTCGCCGTCCCCTCCGGCCCCCGGGCGCGGCCGCTCCGGGTCCGGGGCGGGGTTCCCTCTCGGCCGGGGCGGCTCCGGGAGCAGGGAGCAGGGAGCAGGGAGAAGGGAGCAGGGAAGCCCACCCCGGGGCATCGCCGGTCCTCTGGCGCCCCCTGCTGGCCCCCGACGGGCCCCGAGGGGGAGGAGCGGTTGGGGGCGCTGCCCCGCATGCCCCTCCACCCCCAGTCCCTTCTCCCCAGCCCCGCTCTGGAGCCCGCCGGTGCCCCCGGGGCCAGGGGAGGGCAGGGCAGCCCCCTCACACCCTCACCACCCTCTCCCCCCACCAAGCAATGGATCTCACCAGGGGCGCCCCCAAGGAAATAGATCCAGCAGGTGACAAGGGCGCCAGCAAGGTGCTCCGCGAAGGGGGATGCTTCTCTCCTTGTTTGTCCCCGGAGCCTCGCGCAGCCAGTTTGGGCTCTACCCTCTTCTTCCCCTTGAGGAGGGGGCTGCCTGCTTCTCGCATCACCCGTTCGCCCTGCTGCATGGGCGCACCCTCGGGTGCATCTATAGAATCAGGTGGCCCGGGGCCACATCCGCGCACGCAGGTAGCACCCTCACCTCCTCCGCGTGCATCCCTCTTTCTGTTGCTTCCTCCGTACCTCTCATGAGAACCTTCCTCTCCATCACCCACCACCAGCCCTCTCTGGGGTCTCCCTGCCCTCCCCAGAGTTGGGGGGTGGGTGGGCATGGGGAAGATGCAGGGCTGTCTGCGATCCTTAGAACTCCCTCCTCTTCCTTCCCCGGGTGAGCCCCGCTTCCCCTGCCCTCTGCCCCCACCCCAGTCCTTGTTGGTCTCCATATTTGCCTCCGACACATCTAGTACAATCTCCTGTGGGACTTAGGTCTGTTGGGAAACAGCAGGCATTTCTGTTCTCTCCATTCTAGCCTCCCTCTGAGACATTATCTGCTTCAAAAGGTCAGGAGGGACATAGCAGGAAAATAAAAGATCTAGGTTAATATCTTAAAAAATGGTATCCTGCCATACAGAACAGCACAGTGCGAGGCACGCAGTCCGGCACTGGTTTGGGTCCTGAGTGTTTCAATGGCTTAACAAGATCTAATTTTGTTAAATGCTTTTTCTTTTTTTAAAAACATTTATTTTTATTTTTTAAAGATTTTAAAAATTATTCATTTGAGAGATAGAGCATGGGCAGGGGAGTGGAGTAGGGGGAGAGGGAGAAGCAGGCTCCCTGCTGAGCAGGAAGCCAGATGCAGCTGGATCCCAGGACCCCAGGATCATGACCTGAGCTGAAGGCAAACTTTTAACTGAACTACCCAGGTGCCCCTCTTTCTTCTTTCTTTCTTTCTTTCTTTCTTTCTTTCTTTCTTTCTTTCTTTCTTCCTTCCTTCCTTCCTTCCTTCCTTCCTTCCTTCCTTTCTTTCTTTCTCTCTCTCTCTCTTTCTTCCTTCCTTCCTTTCTTTCTCTCTCTCTGTCTTTCTTTCTTTTCTTTCTTTCTTTCTTTCTTTCTTTCTTTCTTTCTTTCTTTCTTTCCTTCTTCCTTCCTTCCTTCCTTTTTTCTTTCTTTCTTTCTTTCTTTCTTTCTTTCTTTCTTTCTTTCTTTCTTTTTTCTTCTTTCTTTCTCTCTCTCTCTCTCTTTCTGTCTTTCTTTCTTTTTGACTTTATTTATTGAGAGAGAGAGCACATGCTTGTGGCGGGATGGTTTGAGGGAGGGTCAGAGGGAGAGGGAAAGAGAATCTTCAAGCAGACTCCCTACTGAGTGCAGAGCCCAACTCAGGGCTTGATACCACCACCCCCGGATCATAACCTGAGCCAAAATCAAGAGTAGGACTCCTAACCAGGTGGCTCCTGAGCCACCCAGGTGCCCCTCAAATGCTTTTTTTTTTCAAATGCTTTTTCTACATCTATTGAGACAATCATGCGTCCTTTATCATTCATTCTGTTAATATGGTGTCTCACACTTTTTACATGTTTAACCAACCTTGCATCCCAGGGATCAACACCATGCGGTCTTGCTGTATTCTGTTTTTGATGAGTTGTTGAATTCGGTTTCTAGTATTTTATTGATGGTTTTTGCATCTATGTTCATCAGATACTGGCCTATAGTTCTCTCAGAGTGTCTTTCCCTTGAGTTTGGTATGTGTGTGTGTGAGATGCTTGCCTCATAAAGTGAGTTTGAAAGTGTCTCTCCTCTTCTATTTTTTTGGAAGAGTTTAAGGGGTTTTGGTATTAATTCTTTGAATGTTTGGTAAAATTTGATCATGAGGTCATCAGGGTCCTGGCTTTTCTTTGGAGGTTTTCAATTATTAGTTTAATCGCCTTATTTGTTTTTTGTTATTTATCTGTTAAGCCTATTTCTTGTTGATCGGTTCTGTGTTTACAGGGATTTATCCATTTCTGGGTTATCCAATTTGTATGCACCTAATTGCTCATAATAGCCCATATTCCTTTTAATTTCTGAGGCATCTGTTGTGATGTCTCCTCTTTCATTTCTGTATTCATTTGGGTTTTCTCTCTTTTTTCCCTCAGTCTAGCTAAGTTTTGTTGATTTCATTTTTTTAAACTAACTCTTAGTTTTATTGATTTTTTTCTATTCTCTGTTATATTTATTTCTGCTCTGATCTTTATTATTTTCTTTCCTCCGCTAACTTTGGGGTTCGTGTGATGTTCTTCTTTTTTTGGTTCTTTGACGTGTAAAGTTAGTATTCTTTTTTTTTTGATATTTCTTTTTCCTTTTTTTAAAAGAAAGTTTTTATTTATTTATTCATGAGAGACAGGGGGGTGGGAGGATGGGGCAGAGACACGGGCAGAGGGAGAAGCAGGCTCCATGTAGGGAGCCTGATGTGGAACTCAATCCCAGGACTCCAGGATCACACCCTGGGCTGAAGGCAGGTGCTAAATCGCTGAGCCACCCAGAGATCCCCTCTTTTCCTTTAATGTAGGCATTTATTGCTATTAAACTTCCCTCTTAGTACTGCATTGGTCCATCTCATAAGTTTGTCCTCATTTTTGTCTTGAGATAATTTCTAACTTTCCTTTTGATTTCTTCATTGACCTAGTGGTTGTCCAAGAGTCTGCAAATTTAAACTACAAATGGTTATTGGTCTTAAATATAAATTGTAGATTATGTAGCAAGATATCTAATGAAAATGACACTGCTCTGTTTTCTGTCCCTGGTGAGAAAGCTGCAAAAATATAGCCTTGATGCAATGGGTTGCATAAGCCACAGGTGAGCCTTTGGAGACAGTTTAAATTCTGACCAAAAGCATATGGAGTCTTCATTTTCCTGTATCCTTGCCAACACTGTATATTATCAATCTTTAAAATTTTTTTGCCAGTCAGGAGAAAAAGATATTTCATTGTTGTTTTGTTTTAATTTCCCTAATTATTCATGAGGCTATTCATCTCTTCATACGTAGAGCTATTTCTTCTTCTGTATGTTTCTTGTTCATATCAATGTGCATTAAGAAATTGTTTTGTATTTTTACTGATTTTTAGGATATAATTGATATGTAAGATATATTGATTATGTCAATATATAGGATATATTGATTCTGGATAATAATCCTACGTTTTTGATGGTCTTCTCTACTGATCCTAATTTTTCAATTTTTGATTTCCCCTGACCACACACAATATACTTCCCTCCTCCCATACAATAGCTTTCCCTTAGGACCAGTGCTGCCCAACACACATCTGCAAATATTTTCTTTGTTTTCCTTTTAATTTGCTGATTTCTTTTATCATAGAAATTTAAAATATTTATCTAGCCAAATATGTTGATTTTTTTTTAATTTTAGGGGGGTGGCTTTGGTGTTTGTTTAAAAAAATCTCCCACACTCGGGTGCCTGGGTGGCTCAGCTGGTTCTTTTGGCTCAGGTCATGATCCTAGGGTCCTGGGATTGAGCCCCACATGGCACTCCCTGCTCAGCTGTGCGTGTGCTCGCTCTCTCATGCTCTCTCAAATAAATAGAATCTTAAAAAAATAAAAAATAAAGTCTTCCACACTCAAAATTATAAGTGTATGCCAACCCATTTATTTTTAGAATTGTAATTTTAAAATATTGTGTTTTTAAAAATTGTGGTAAGGCACACATTACGTGAAATTGACCATCCTAACCATTTTTAAGTGTACTGTTCAGGATTGTTAAGTATTTTTATATTGTGCAACCAATCTCCGGAACATTTTCATCTCACAAAACTGAAACTCTATACCTATTAATCAACATATCCCCATTTCCTCCTCCTTGCCAGCCACTGGCAACCACAGTCTACTTTCTGTTTCTATGAATTTGATGACTCTAGGTACCTCATATAAGTGGAATAATGCAGCATTGCCCTTTTGTGACTGGCTTACTTTCCTCAGCATAATAGCCTCAAGGTTCATTTATGTTGGAGCATGTGACAGGATTTCTTTCCTTTTCAGGGCTGAATAATAATCCATTGTATGTATATACTACACTTTGTTTATCCATTTGTCTGTTTAAAAATTTTTTTTAATTTATTCATGAGAGACACACACAGAGAGGCAGAGACACAGGCAGAGAGAGAAGCAGGCTCCACATAGGAGCCTGATGTGAGACTTGATCCCGGGACTCCAGGATCATGCCCTGAGCTGAATGCAGACGCTCAACCGCTGAGCCACCCAGGCGTCCCCATTTGTCTGTTGATAGACACTTGAGTTGCACCCATATTTGCCAATTGTGAATAATGCTGCTATGACCATGGTTGTGCAAATACCTCTTCAAGAACCTGCTTGACAGACGTTGAGCATCTGCCTTTGGCTCAAGGCATGATCTTGGGGTCCTGGGATTGAGTCCCACATGGGGCTCCCCGCAGGGAGTCTGCTTCCTCCCTCTGCCTATGTCTCTGCCTCTCTCTGTGTCTCTCATGAGTAAATAAATAAAATCTTAAAAAAAAAGAAAAAGAACCTGCTCTCAGTTCTTTTGGGTAGATACCCAGACATGGAATTGCTGGGTCATATGGTAATTCTGTTTTCAATATTTTGAGGAACTGCCATACTGTTTCCATAGTGGCTGCACCATTTTACATTTCCACCAGTAATGCACAGGGGTTCCAATTTTTGCACATCCTCATCTTATTTGTTTTTTTCGATTGTAGCCATCCTGATTGGGTGTGAGGTGATATCTCACTGTAAAATTATATTCTCTTTTAATTAGAAGAACAATAAGTGAATACATTCTCATTAGACATCATTCAAATCATACTGATACAGCTGGAGCCCAATTTATCCACCATCCAATCCTGTTTCCCAGAGCTGATGGTGTGCTCAACGAGGACTCGTGTTGAGTGCCTATACTGTCCCTGACACTCTTCTAGGCGGGGAGGATACAGCAGCGAACAAAGGAAAGTCCCCACTGTTACAGTGGTTGAGGGAGGGAGCAGAGGATAAACAGACTCTGGTCACCACATCTGGGGTTGTTGTCTTCAGGGTATTCCCCTCACCACCACCTCAAGTGGCCATGCGTGGGGAGGGATAAGGAGGTGGTACAAAGGAACCAGTCCGTGTCCACAGACCAAGGCACCTCCCGTAAAAACTCCTCTACTGGGTTGTTTATCCTCCAGGACCTGTAGATACAGAGCTCAAGGTCTATGAGCTTTTCAAGAGCCTACAACCATGTTTGAAGCCTGGAAATGATTATTGGCTCTAACATATGAAAAGGAAGCCACAAAATAAAGGATAAATGTTTAATTAAAAGCATACAAACGTAATATTCCAACTTTATGAGCTTTTCAACTTTAGCATTTCACACATTTGAAAGTAATCTGTGGATCTGATTTTCTCACTTCTCAAGAATTTCCAATTATGAACAGATTTTTGGGGAAAAAATCAAAGCAAATTGCAAACTAAATGAGTTCTACTCATTGACAATTTCAAAAGTGAGATTATAAAAATCCTCTCACTTTCCCCCCTCCAAATTGTGTTTAGTGTTGACAGCAGTGCATTTTAATTTGTTTGCTATCTTGGAGTTTGGGCCTTAGTTATGTTCCTTGCCAGGTTGGGTGTCTAAACATGGCCCAGGTGGGTTTTCACTAACAGAATTGTGCAAGGCAGCCATCTCATTGAACCCAGGAAAGGTTCTGTTACCCTATTTTGCCAGTTTGCAGAGCCTGAGGATGACAGGCTCCAACAGAGGCTGTTTCAAGGGCATCTTGCAGCAAAAGGAAGAGGCTTCTGCCTCTTACTGGCTAGTCATGGGCCAACTCTGATCTTGGAACCTGGCCCCAAACCTCAGCCTTCTCCATGGCTTGTCCTTGAAATAGTAAATGACTCCCTGCTGTGTTCTGATGCCCAATTTCCCAATGCTTGTGTTTCTGAGAACAGAATTCCCACTGGTCCAAACTAACAGCTCTGCTCAGCAGTGGCTACAATCATCTTTTTCTTTCTGACCTTGGTGTTCTAGGAGTGTGGCCCTCTCCCTGGGTCAGGAAGCTGGCCAATGCTCTTGGTCCAACTATGGGAGCTTCACAGTGACCTTGTCACCTAGGAGAGACCTACATGAGTAGGAAGAAGCTTCTTTTTTTTAAAAAAAAAATTATCCATGAGAGATACACAGAGAGTGGCAGAGACACTGGCAGAGGGAGAAGCAGGCTCCCTGTGGAGAGCTTGATGTGGGACTCGATCCCAGGACTCCAGGGTCACGACCTGAGATGAAGGCAGATGCTCAACCACTGAGCCATACAGGTTCCCCAGGAAGAAGCTTCTTATGCTCTGATCCAAGTTATTCCATCCATTTTATTATTCTCCTTGCCAGGGACAAGGACTTCATCAAGGACGCTTTGCTTTACCTCAGATAAATATTTGCATAGTCTATACTTCTCCATCTTCAAACATCCAACCTGATTTTTAAAAGATAAAGTATTGCCTCTGAATACACACATATGTAATAAAAATGTGAAGAACGATGGGGAATGATAGTCTACAAATTCAGGATGATAGTTACTACTTCTTGGTGCTGATGGAGGGTTACTATAAATTGGTAATGAGTCATATTTTAGACTAGACACTGGGGACACAGTGTCCATTTTATTATTCTGCATACTTTTGTTATGTCAGAAATATTTGATAATAAATTTAAAAGGAAATACTTTTGCATCTGCTCCCGTGATGATTAGTCGTGTTTGTTATTCTCAGTACTTGCTGGTTCTCCTCTTAACCTCCTTTCAATCACAGGTTTTCCCTTCCCTTGTGAACCTCTGCCAGCGTCCTCCCTCTTCCCCTTGTTCTCTGAAACTTGATTGACATCCACCCTCCAAACTTGACATCTATTTTTGCTAATAACTCTTTCTTTGGGTGTTCCCCCCATATGCCTCTTTATCTCCTTGGAAACTGTGTAGTCTTAAAATATCAATCTCTCTTACCTGCCACCTCTTCATTTACTGTACAGAATCATAGAATTTTAGAGCTAGAACCACCACTTGAGATCATCTATTTCAAACTTCTCATCAGGTAGAAGGGGAAAAAAGGACACTTGGAGATTTAAGTTCATCCTGAGCCATAGCAAAACCAGGATTCCAAATGAGGTTAACTTCAGGTTTCCCATAAGATTGAAAACCAGGAGAACTTCTTTGCCCCATCCCTAGAAATGCTGTGGGAGGTAGGAGGGAGGTTGATGGACCTCTGAAATGAACATAAAAGCTAAGAGGAAAATATTTACAATTCACCAAAAAGAATAAAATACCTAGGAATAAACTTAACCAAGGAAGTGAAAGACTTGTACTCTCAAAAACTGATGAAAGAAATTGAAGATGACACAAACAAATGAATATATTCCATGCTCACAGATTAGAATAATTCATACTGTTAAAATATCCATACTACCCAAAACAATCTACAGACTCAATGCAATACCAACAGCATTTTTCACAAAACTAGAACAAGTAATACTAACATTTGTATAGAACCACAAAAGACCCTGAATAGCCAAAGCAATCCTGAGAACGACAAGCAAACCGTGGGTATCAGAATCTTTCAAGATATACTTCAAAGCTGTAGTGATCAAAACAGTATGGTGCTGTAACAAAAATAGTGACATAGATCAATGGAACAGAATAGAAAACCCAGAACTAAACCCACAGTTACATGGTCAATTAATCCATGACAAAGGAGGCAAGAATATATAAAGGGGAAAAGACAGTCTTTTCAATAAACGGTGCTTGGAAAACTGGAGAGCTACATGTAAAAGCATAAAACTGATCACTTTTTAACATCATACACAAAAATAAACTCAAAATGGATTAAAGACCTAAATGTGAGACCTGAAATCATAAGAATCCTAGAAAAGAATACAGGCAGTAAGCTTCTCTGACATTGGCCATTGGACTAATTTTCCAGATATATTTCCAAGGCAAAAATTAACTATTGGGACCACATCAAAATAAAAAGCTTTTGCTCAGCAAAGGAAACCATCAATTAAAGAAAAAGGCAAGCTACTGAATGGGGGGAGACAGTTGCAAATGATATATCTAATAAGGGGTTAATATCCAAAATATATAAAGAACTTATACAACTCAATACCAAAAAAACCCCAGTCTGATTAAAAAATGGGTAGATGACTTGAATAGACATTTTTTCCCAAAGAAGACAAATGGCCAGCAGATCCATGAAAAGATGCTCAACATCACTAATTATTAGGGAAATGAAAATAAAAACCACAATGAGATATTACCTCACACCTAACAGAATGGCTAAAATAAAAAAGACAAGAAATAACAAGTCTTGGCAATGATGTGGAGAAAATGCAACCTGTGTACACTGTTGGTGGACATATAAATTGGTACAGACACTGTGGAAAACAGTATGGAGTTCCCTCAAAAAATTAAAAATAGAAATATCATACAATCTAATAATTCCACTACTGGATATTTACCCAAAGAAAATGAAAACACTCATCACCCTATGGTTATTGCAGCATTGTTTACAAGAACCAAGACATGGAAGCAACCTAAGTGTTCACTGATTGGATGGGTGGATAAAGGAGGTGTGGTGTGTATTTACAATGGAATATTATGCAGCTATACAAAAGGATGAGATCATGCCATTTGTGACAAGGTAGATGACCTAGAGGATATTATGCTAAGTGAAATAAGCCAGGCTATAAAAGACAAATACTTGATGATTCACTCATAGGTGGAATTTTTAAAAAGCAAATGAATACACAAATCAATACAAAACAGAATCATACCTATAAGTACAAAGAACAAATGGACAGTGGCCAGCAGGGATGGAGACAGGTGGATGGGAAAAATGGGTGAGTGGAAGACATAGGCTTTCAGTTATGGAAAGGATAGGTCATAGGGATAAAAGATACAATACAGGCAATCTAATCAGCAGTGCTGTAATAGCATGGTATGGTGGCAGATGGTAACTACATTTTTGGTGAACACAACAACATATAAACTTGTCAAATCACTATGTGGTATGCTGAAAACTCAAGTAACCATATGTGTTAACATTACTCAATTTAAAAAAATTAAATAAGAAATAAAAAGAAGATTAAAGTAAAATAGGGTCATTAAAGTGAATCCTAATTTAGGAAGACTGGTGTCTGTTTAAGAGAGGAGATTAGGACACGGATGTTCATGGAGGGAAGAGTACATGAAGACTCAGGGAGAAGAAGGCCATCTGCAAACCAAGGAGAGGTCTCAGAAGAAACAAGCCCTGACAAAACCTCGATGTCAGACTTCTAGCCTACAGAATTGTGAGAAATTAAATTTCTGGGTTTAAAAAAAAGATTTTATTTATTTATTCATGAGAGACACAGAGAGAGGGGCAGAGACACAGGTAGAGGGAGAAGCAGGCTCCCTGAGGGGACCCTGATGCGGGACTCAATCCCAGGGCCCCGGGATCATGCCCTGAGCCAAAGGGAGACACTCAACTGCTGAGCCATCCAAGTGCCCCTAAATTTCTGTTGTTCAAGCCAAACAACAAAAAAACCAAATACCTGAGAGGAAAACCTTAGTGAGGGAGAAAGTAGTTGGTGGTTGAATGCTTCTCTCTCTCCCTCCCTCCTTCTCTCTCTCTCTCTCTCTCTCTCTCCCTCTCTCTCTCCCCCTTGGCAGCCTAGAGAAGAAGAGGGCCAGATATCTAGAGTGAGGTCATATTGTTTCATTTCTCTCCTTCACATTACTGTGGGAAGATTGCTGTACACCTTATTGCCACTGGGTAGAGAGAAGTGACATCTTTGTGATGTTGAGTCTACCTGTCAAAACACATGATATGCTTTTTCACGGGTTCCAGTCTTTTTTCTTTTGTTCTTCAACAGAGTTTTAAAGTTTTCTTTATACAGGTCTTGTACCTTTATTTTGGTTAAATTTATTACCATATATTATGTTATTTTATTGTTGAAAGAGAAGATTCTAAAAGCTTCCTGAGAGAAAGAGAATCACCTACAAGAAACAATAAATATGTTGACATCAGACTTCTCAACGTCAAACTGGATGCAAGATAACAATGGAGTATTTCAGAGGACTTAGAACTTTTCAAACCCTAGAATTATTTTGTGCATTTTAACTGTTATTAAATGTGACCACGAAGGACGCCTGGGTGACTCAGTCAGTTATGTGTCTGCCTTTGGCTCAGGTCATGATCTTGAGGTCCTGGGACCACATCAAGCTCTCTGCTCAGCAGGGAGTCTGGTTCTCTCTCTCCCTCTTCTGTGATCTCTCTTTCTCTTGGTCTCTCCCAGATAAATAAATACATAATCTTAAAAAATGTGGCCATGAATTAAAAATATTGTCAGGCATATATATCCTCAAAAAGTTTACCACAACAATACCTTCTTTGAAACTATTTAACAAATTATTTATTCAGTGGCTTCCCTGGGGACTATAATAAGCATTTTTTTTTTCAGGTAAAAATCATGTTTTCCTTTAATTGACTATTTAATTCACACCGCTTCTCTTAGCTGCTACTTTGGTAACAATTAGGTCCCCACCTCTCAAGAACATTGCATCTGAACAGGCTGAAACAGAACCAGTGTGAACACAGGCCCCAAACCAGGGCTTTTGGAATAACACAAACAGCAAAACCAGCCTTTCTCTTCACTCAGAAAGGGATTATGAGTCAGAGGGTCTAAAGCTCCAATTTCCAAACACAGAAAACATGGGAGCTCAAGGTAAAAATTAAAACCAAAATGTATCAGAAATGAAACATAGTACCTCCTCATATACTCAAGGTCAAGATGGTTCTTGAGAAATAAGTATCTGAGCATTTGGCCTCTTGTATTAGGAATGGCCCCAGTCCAGCATTTTTAAAGGAAGATGGCTTTGTTTCTATTTCATTTCCCAAAGGGGTATAAAAATCTACTAAAAGGGATATAATCAATCAGAATAAATCAGCTCACTCACAAGACACTCAGATAATGATTTTTGGTTGCTGAGTATAGTCAGCACATTATTTTCAAAGTGGCAAAATTCAGGGTAATCTGAGAATTCAAAAGTGACAGCTACATTTGCTGATAGGTTTATGTGAGACACACATACATTTTTTCCAGTGTATATGTCAAAGGACCAAGATCCCTGATCATCAAAATAAGTTATTTTGTACATTATATAGTGCACAGAACAACAGAGGGAAAGACACTTTCTCGGAGAATGACCAAAAGGCATTTTGCAAAAGGTTCTTATCACTCTGAAGCAGTAGGACTGGAGCCCAGTGCCTTGTGGCCTTTATTAGCTTGACCCCTCCTCTTCTTTGGTTGTAGTGGCCTCAGTGGCAGCTGTCTCTTCTAAACGTTCTGCTGGCTTCTTCTCCTCTTCCTCCTCTTCGTCCTCCTGGGGATAGAGGTCGGGATATTTCTGCATGCATTCCTGCATGGCCCGGAACTGGTCTACACAGTCTGACCCCTTGACATCCTCTGTGCTATAGTGGAAGCAGGAAAAGGCTGACTTGAACTGTTCCCCACAGGGGCCACTGGCCATTCCCCCAAGGCACGGGCAGTTCCAGTTAATGTCTCCATTTGGCAGGATCAATCCATGCTCTTCATACGGATCGTTGGGATCATCAGCCACCAGCTCTGCATTGCTCGGAGTTTCATGGTCCTCTTTGGTCACAAATATGATTCGATCCTTCCCTTCCTGCCGGCAGTAGGCCATGGCTGCAGCCCCGGGGCTCAGACCTGGCGGCGGTAGCGGTGGCGGCGGCACAGGCGGCAGCGGGCTCACGCGGTGACCTCTTCTTAGGCAGGGCGGGCGGCTCCGAGGCCCACGCGGACCCGCCCCCTCCAGGCCTGCCCGCCGCGCGCCTGCCTCCGCGCCCTCCCAGCCCCAGCCCGGCCCCTCTCAGCTGGGAACTACATTCCCCCTATAATAAGCATTTTAATTTAAAACAATCTAGTTTGGATGGATAATAACTTAATTTCAATAGTCTACAAAACTTTTGCTCCAGTATACCTTCATTCCTTAACTCCTTCTTTATACTATTATTATTGTGCGAATTACATCTTTAGATATTATAAGCCAATCAATGAAGTTTTATAATTGGTACTTTATGCAGTTGTTTTTAAATGACATAGGAGAAGAAAAGAATTAAAACAAAAATACATTTATATTGTCTTCTATATTTATGTATATAGTTACCTCTCCTGCTGCTCTTTATTTCTTCATGTGTACTCAAGATACTGTCTGGTGTCCCTTCATATCAGCCTTAAGGATTCCCTTTAGCATTTCTGAACAGATCTTCTAGTGACAAGTTATCTGTATTGTTTGTCTGGGAATATCTTAATTTCTCCTTCACTTTTGAGGGAGAATTTGGCTGCATATAGAATTGATGGCCTTTTTCTTTCAACCCTTTGAAGATATCATTCCACTGTCTTCTACCTCCATGATTTCTGATAAAAAGTCAGCTGTTAATCTTATTGAAGCTCACTTGTATGATAAATAGTTTTCTTTATGCTATTTTCAAGATTTTTTTGCCCTTGACTTTCACTAGTTGAACTATGATGTGTTTAGGTGTGGATCTATTTGAATTATTTTACTTGGAGTTTTTCAAGCTTCTTGGATGTGTACATTAGGTGTTTTCATCAATTCAGGAAGTCTTTAGTCATTATTTTTTCAAGTATTCTTTATTCTCTTTATTTTTCTCTTTTTCTGGGGCTCAAATTAGGTGTATATTGCTATCCTTGATGGTACCTTACAGGTCTCTGAGGCCCTGTTTTTCTTTCTTTTTTTAGTCTTTTGTTTAGACTGGATAATCTCTATTAACCTATCTTCAAATTTGCTGATTCTTTCTTTGGATGGCTCAGATTTACTAGTAGGGCTTGATTCTTGGACCCCAGGATCATGACCTGAGCCAAAGGCAGACGCTTAACTGACTGAGCCACCGAGGTGCCCCTCCTTTAATTCTTAATACATGGCATCCTTTAGTTCTTTAAACATATTTATAATAGCTGATTTCAAGTCTTTGTCTACTAAGTTAAACATCTGTGCTCCCTCAGTGATATTTTTAGTTGGCTGTTTATTTTACTCTGTATATGGCATTCTTTTCTGTTTCTTTGCAGAGCTTGTAAATTTTTGTGTAAAGTTAGACATTTAAAATAATATATGGTAACAAACTAAAATCAGATTCCCTCTCCCAGGTTTATTGTTGTCGCTGTTTTTTATCATTATTATTTTTTAAAGATTTTATTTATTTATGAGAGACAGAGAGAAAGAGAGAGAGACACACACACAGGCAGAGGGAGAAGCAGGTTCCATACAGGGTGTCCGACATGGGACTTGATCCTGGGTCTCCAGCTGAAGGTGGTGCTAAACTGCTGAGCCAGCCGGGTTGCCCTATTATTGTTTTTCCTGTGGCTGCTTATTTGCTTAGTGAATTTCCTAAATGATTTCTGTTAATTCTATGTTCCTTGTAGTGTGCAGCTCTTGACTTCTCTGCTAGCCTTTATTAATTTTTCTTACAGTTCTTAGTTTTAAGTCTGGTTTTCTAGGGTTCACTCTTCATTCAGTATAATTTGGTGGTGAACCAGGGATCGGTCCAATGACTTCCCTAAATGCCTTCTCTATGTGTCTCCTACTCTTTGACAAGGGGAGCTATCTCTGAAGGCACACATCAAACTTCAGTTTACCAAACAGCTTTAGCTTGCTCATGCTGACTACACAGAGCCTGAAGGTCAGCCAGAGGTGAACGACTGGGGCCTCCTTCTTTCTGAGGTCTTTCCCAAGTATACACACTGTGCAGCCTTCTAGATCCCCAGGAATGCATTGGAGCTTTTCAAAGTTCTCTATGATTTTCTAGTTATCCAGAGCTTACTCTTAAACTTTTGTTGGTGTTGGCCAGATCCTTGTTTCCTCTAACCAAAATCACACGCTTTGGTAGCTGACGTGTTGCCAGCAGATTGCTATTGTTTTTGGTAGTGCCCTAAATATAGTTTTTATTCCCCCCGTGAGCCAAGCTGTAACCACAGCACTTTGGCAATGAAGGTTTTCCAGGTAGCTGCAAAAGTGGACAAAATAATGACTGTGCTCTAGGGATGGGGCTCTTAACAGAGCTCCAAAAGAAGTTAGTCCTCTCCTTTAGCTTTGAGACTGTTGATGTTTCATGGCTACTGGGCCACCAAGCTGCGTAGAGAGAGAGGATAAGAATAACCCCAAGTTAAAATGTGACAAGCACCACTGTCTTATTGAAGTTCAGTAATTTCTCTTGGATTGATGATTCCCAGTTCATTTGGTGGCTTTGGTACCTTTCCAGAATTCTGAAATGGTTGGCTTTAGTTGTTTTGCCAGTATTTTTGTTGTTTTTATGGGAGAGTGGTTCACCAAGGTCCTCACTTTACCATTCCAGAAGCCAATCTCCCTTGAAAGCATTTTTAAAGGAGAAACACTTCAGCAAGATGGGAAATGAATCCAGGATGAAGCAATAAGTTATACAAAGTAAAAAAGAGAATTTAACTTAGAAAAATGTAATGTTACTTAAACTAGCAATGTGTCTCTCCTGAAAAACATGTATATATTACAGATAACTTAGAAGTATAACACACTAGACTGGAAGCATGGTTGGAGGGAGGGGAATAGGGAACTGGTGGGAGGAGAAAAGACTGGAGGGTAATGGAATGTGTCTTGCTTAAGGAAACATCTAGAGCTGTCAAGGTTAAGAAATTGACAGGGGAAAGAGTAAATATAAGGGTCATGATACATTAGGGTTAACCATGTGAAGGGCATAAATAGAACGTATTATTTTCTACAGAATAATTTGATCTTGGCAACAGAAAGCAGAAAAATCCAGGGAAGGAAACTTTAAACTATTCCAAAGGTGGAAAGGAGTAGAAAGAAAGTACAATAAATAGAAAACACAAAATGATTCAGCAGAAATGTGTCCTAAAGTAAATAAATAAAAGTGAGGATGTGTCAGACTCACAGATCAAAATATGGAGGCTTTCTGATTAGATATAAAACC
This sequence comes from Nyctereutes procyonoides, assembly GCF_905146905.1. NCBI lineage: Eukaryota > Metazoa > Chordata > Mammalia > Carnivora > Canidae > Nyctereutes > Nyctereutes procyonoides. Next base: position 56,131,584 of record NW_026575140.1, on the reverse strand, counting down.
AAGACACAATAATATATTGTTAGCAAGGACCATATAAGCAAAATTGGAAAACCAAATGTTAAAAAAGCCTGGCACATTAGGGAAAGAAATAACTCCAGGGTAGCAATTTTAACATCAGAAGAAAAAATGAATTTAGGGTAAAAATAAGGGACAAATGGAGAGGTTCTATATTAAGAAGGAATAATAAATAAAAAATAAATACCAATCATAAGCAAATATGCACCCAACAATGTAGCCTCAAAATACATACAAAAAAAACCAACAAATCGCTAACATGGGGAAATGGATATAACAATAATTATATTTGGAGGTCTTAGCACAACTCCCAGAGTATGATACCACAAGCAGACCCAAAATAACCAGGATAGAATAACTGACTAATACAATCAATAATCTTGAGCTAAAACATGTGCACATTTGATACACATACCTTTTTATACCTAATAAAGGAAATCTCCACATATTACAAAAGATGATATTAGTTACATTTTCCAACTATAATGAAATAAAGATACAATCTAGTAAAAAACAGAACATTTAAGAATACCATATTCCTAGAAAAAAATGATAACTATCTTTGGGCTAAAGAAGAAACGACAAGAAAAATCATGAAATACTTGGAACTGAATTGCAATGTCAAAGTTTGTACTAATGCAAAACATAAGGGAAATGAATATTTTTGACGTTTATTAGAAAGCAAGAAATGCTTGGAACAAAAGAGGTGAGTGTGTAACCCAAGGGGGAAAAGGTAACAGAGTAAACTCACAAAAACAAGAAGAAAGGAAGCAACCAAACAACAAAGCTAACGCAGAAATGAAGAAAACAAAAACAACGGACAAAATTAACAAAACCCAAAACATGTCTTTTGACAACTCTAAACATAAATCTCTGATAAGAGTAGCTAAGCAAAAAGGACCATGTTCAGCTCAGTGTGGCATATTTTTTGTTCATGCTTGTCAACTTAGAGTTGCTAGAGAGCTGTTTCTCCTCTCAGAAAAGAAGAGACGTAGGCCGAGCCCCTAGAGGAGGTGAAGCCTATGCCCAGGGGAAGCAAAGACTTCTCCAGACATTCTGTGCAGATTTCCACCTGCAAGGGAATCTGGAAAGGTAAGCATTTCACTTGAACACACTTGCTGCCAGAAACTCAATTTGGGTAGAAGAGAGAGAAGAATGCGTGTTGAGTAGGCAAGCACAAGTTTATGTCTCGACAATACACCAATGCATTTGAAAACGGGTGAAAAAAATATACAAAAATGTAAAATGTCATATGGACAGAGAGCTAACTGTAGAAGAGCTTGTATATAGGAAAACTTATTCTACTGACAGCTGGCTACAAGCAGTTCTACCATTCGTTGACCAGCTGACTCTTACATGAGTTGCACAGAAAATAGAAAATATAAAGGCAAGGCTGGTATAACCATAAAGGCAAAACTAGTGAAGGAAAGTCAAAGGAAAGAAAAAGCAAAGTGAACATTTATGCAAAAATCTTCTTTTCAGCCGAGTCCATCAATGCATTTTTTTAAACATAATTTATCAGGATCAAATAAGGGTCAGCTAAGAATTAACAGTTAGTGTGAAACTTACCACCCAAATGGACTAGAGAAGAAAAATCATGTGACCTTCTCAAAAGATGCAGGAAATTCTTGATAAAGCTTGTGATGAAAATGAAGAAGGGAAGTTTTTTTTTTTTTTAACTTAATAAAACCTTCAGCAGACATCATATTTAAAACTTTAGATGTGTTCTTTTCAAGGTATGGAGTGAAATGAAAATGGTTGCTTTAGCATGACTAGTCAAGATGGTATTAGAAACCCTGGCTAACACACTTCCTGCCTAGATGGTTGCAGTGGTCTGCCCGAAACAGACTACCTGTCCCCCGAAAGCTCCCCCAACTCAGACCCATTGCTCACAAGGCAAACGGCAAGAGAGGGTTAAAAACTTACATTTGTCTCTAGTGGCTGGTAAAACCTTCTCAGAAGCTGTGTGATGTTCAGAGGAAGGACCATGGGATTTGCAGGGGTCAGATCCATGCTCAAGCCACACTCTACCACCTAATAGTTGTGATGCTGGGCAGCTAGGTCAAGCAATCTCTCGAGACTCAGTTTCCCCTGCTGTAAAATGAGCACCCGTGCTGTGAGAATTACAAGCATTACCGTACGCAGGTGTTAGGCCCAGAGAGGGGAGGCACCGTTCAACCTCTGAGAGCTCCCCTTCCCATAGGTTGGCAGTTAGGGCATCCAGAATCTGGATCCAGTCTGTGTCTCCAACCTTCTTTCTCTCATACAAAATTCACCTGCTGGGACGCCTGGGGGGGCTCAGTGGTTGAGCATCTGCCTTGGGCTCAGGGTGTGGTCCCGGGGTCCTGGGATCAAGTCCCACATTGGGTTCCCCTCAGGGAGCCTGCTTCTTCCTCTGCCTGTGTCTCTGCCTTATTTATTATAAGTAAATAAAATATTTATTATTATTTTTAAAGATTTTATTTATTTATTCATGAGAGACAGAGAGAGAGAGAGAGAGAGAGACAGAGTCCCTGCAGGGAGCCTAATGTGGGACTTGATCCCAGGACCCCGGGATCATGACCTGAGCGGAAGGCAGACGCTCAGCCCCTGAGCCACCCAGGCGTCCCTACCACACTAGGATTAAGTGTTCTGTACAACTCGCTTGGAAAATAATAGTCTAAATAAGCCTGAGTATAAAGGTTAATGGCTTACTCAGTTTGCTTTCCTCTTAGATGGAAGCAGGATGTGTTAGGACTGGGGCACCTGGGTGGCTCCGTGGTTGAGCATCTGCCTTCTGCTCAGGTCATGATCCCGGGGTCCTGGGATCCAGTCCTGCATCCAGCTCCCTGCAGGGACCTCTGCCTGTGTCTCTGCCTCTCTCCCTGTGTGTCTTTCATGAATAAATAAATAAAATCTTTTAAAAAATAATAAATGTGCTTTGTTATTCACGGTGGGCCTCTCAGAATGCACCGGTGGTTATGCTAAAGAGGTGAGGCAGAGGCAGTACGGTGGGAGGGCAAAGCGGGGGTGGGGGGGTGAGGGGGGGTGGGCGGGCAGAAAGACCAATTGTGTGGTTAGAAGTCTGGGGCTTTGAGCCTTGTGAAATCAGCCTGACATCCAGGGAGGAGAGGGGGACGGAAGATGGAATGAAGTCTGAGATTCAAGGAATCATGGGGTCCGTAAAGAAACCCCAGGAAAAGCCACGGACACTGAAGCTTGGTGCCCCCCCTCCCCCGCCCCGATTGGCAGCACTCCGTGCACTGTTGAACATCAATGTTCTAAGAGCTAGCTGTGCTTCGACTCCACAGGGCTGGGGGTGGGTGGGTAACCTGACCCTTCACAAAGGGTCAAGTTTGATCCTCCTAAACTTGCCCCACACGTGTTTTCTTTTGGTTGGTTCTTTTATCTTTATGTTTTTTTTTTTAATTAAGTATAATCTCTATGCCCAACACGGGGCTCACACTTATGACCAACTGAGCCAGCCAGGTGCCCCTTTTTCTCTGGTTCTGAGGTGTACTCTTTGGCTGTAACAAAACTGTAAGTGTGACCACTGCAGAGTGACAGGGAACAGCCCCATGACTGTTTAGGACCAGGGAGGAGGAAGGATTACAAAGGGGCCAGGAGGAAATTTCAGGGGTGATGGCTAGACTCACTACCCTGACTGTGGTGATGGCTTCATAGGTGCGTATGTGTATAGATGTCAACGGGTATCAAGTTGTACTCTGAATATGTGTGTTTTGTTATATGTAAATAATACTTCAATAAAGCTGATAAAAAAAAATCTCAGTGTAGTCCTCACCTGTCAGATCCCTGTCTAGAACCTTCCACGGTTCACCCAAAGTGTACAGAATCAAGGGCTTCCGTGACGTGGCCCTAGGCTCTTTCCCCAGCCTTGTCTGCACTGCGCTACATGCTTTTTGCTCCAGCCAAACTGTATTTCTTGCCTTTCCCCGAGGCACCACCCTCTCTCTACCCATTAGCTTGGCCTAAATGTCATCCCCATGAAATCTTCCTCGAATTCTTGAGTTAGGAATGATCTGTCCTTTTTTTTTTTTTTTAAACACCTACGATGCTCTTGGCGTGGCTTTCTCCACGATGTCCTGTTAACCTCCCCCCCTGAGACCATCAGCTTCTTGAGGGGAGGGATTATGCGTTTGATTTATTCTTGGGTTCCCCAGGACCAACCGGGAGCATAATTCTTCACACATGGAGGGTTGTCACCTATTAACAAAGGGGCCCCAACATGAATTTCTCAGTATCCTCCCCCTTAAAATCTTTCAGATCCTTCAACTCTCACATCGCTTGGCCTCCTCCTCCTCCTTCCTTCTTCAGGTCAAACCACACTTACTTAAATCCTTTCTTACACCCAAATCCTGTCCCTTTTCCTTTTGTTTACATGAGGAGGGGACACACCTGTGTTTTTATTTTAATATTATTGCATGTTCTGTGTAGTAAGTTTTGCCTACATCCCAGGAAATCTCCTGTGATAGCTGCCTTCAATCTTAATACTGAATTTCCCTCCTTTTCTCTTGTTACTTAGTCATTGAACATGGTGGTTAAAGTCTCAGGCTCTGGTGCCACCAGGCTGCATCTGAGTCCCAGCTCCGCCACTTCCTTGCTGTTGACCTCCAGCAAGTTGCAGAGCTGTCACTGTGTCATCTGTAAATTGGAGGTGAAGATTGCATTAAAAATACAGATTTCTGGGGCACCGGGGTGGCTCAATTTGCTAAGCATCTGCCTTTGGCTCAGGTCATGATCTCAGGGTCCTGGGATCAAGCCCTGGGTCGGGCTCCCTGCTCAGGGGGCAGCCTGCTTCTGCCTCTGCCCCTCCCCCTGGCTCATGCTCGTTCTCTTTCTCTTGCAAAAATAAATAAAATCGTTAAAAAAGCCCAGATTTCTGGGCCTCAGCCAGGAGGTTCTGATGGACCTAGAACCCTAGGCACCTGTCATCTTTGATACGCTCAGATGATCTGGATGCACAGCCGGGCTTTGGGAACTACGGCACAGCAGAAAATGATCAAAATTTGGGCTAAGGAGATTAGGGCTCTGGTGGTGTTTCTGCTGGTGACCGAATGTGTGACTTTTCTGAGACTCTGTCTTCTCATTTGTAACCTGCAGATACCGAATTTGATGTAGTCATGGGGTTGTTGGCAGGGGCGGGGAATTGCTAAAGCCATTTATGTGGGGAAGCTGGCTTACCGTGCAAGGAAGAACACAGACCTTGCAATGAGATAGGCCTGGGTGTGATTCCACTTTTGATACTGTGCTAGACCTTGCTCGCTGACTATCCAACACTTAGCCCCCTCCTCTTCCTCACACAACCCTGATTTTGCTTGGGATGTAAGCGTGCCTGGTGGAAAATATTCCTACCTCCCAGACTCCTTTGCAATTCTGGGTGGCCACGTATTGTGGTTCACTCAGAAATCTGCTGAGGGTTTCTGGGAAGGCATTCATTCCTGTTTCTCCCTCTTCTTCCTGCCTGGAACATGGGTGAGATGCCTGGAGGTGCAGCAGTCATCTTGTTATCATGAGTGTACAGACATGGGATCTACAAGCTGAAGGTGATGGAACAGAGGGATGAAAAGATTTAGGTCCCTGGCAGTATTGTGGAGCCACTGTACCATCTCTGGACCACCTACCCCTAGACTTCTTATGTGAGAAAAATGAATCCCTAATTATTTAAGACAGAGGTAATTTTTTGTTGATCATTTATACCCTAAATCTTAGAAGACACTGAAAAAGAATCCATTTCTAGAACCATGTCTGACCCAGCTAGGAGACATTTTAGCAATTGTAAAATGAGACCCTTCTAAATCCAATATCCTATACTTACCTGATTATAAGGTAGAAGACTTTGTCTCTGGCATCTGGCTTCTGGAATAAAGGGCCCTTTCCTGGGAGGATGGGAGGGTTTGAGAAGTCACCGTGCTGAGTGGCTAAGCACAGGCACAAATGTGGACCACCCAAACCTACAGAGGCTGCTGCACCCCAACCAAGCAGATGCAAACCATCTCTGTGAAATCGTGCCAGGTGGAGCATGCAAGGTATGCATCCAAAGACATGAACCTGCCCTTGCTCTGCTGTACGTATGGAAGACAATTCTAGGGATCGTACCCCTCCCTGGTGACACATACACTTGAGAGTCAGAATGCAAACCTATTACCCTATGTCCCTTCTCCCCCAACACATAGTGCAGGGCCCATCTTTGCTCTGATTGGAAACCCAGGCTCCGGGGTGTGCGTGTGGGCACCTGTGTGTCAGTGGCAGGAGAGAGAGAAGAGTGTTGGTTTTCATTGCCATTCTCACCTGCCCACAGCATGGCTTCTATAAGATCAGGCTCATGCTTTTAGGACCCATAGGAACACACATGACTCACCAAACAAAGCCAGCTGCCCCCTCTGCCACCTGTCTTCCAGGCACTGCTGGTGTAATTTGAGCACTCCAGCCATGGCTGAAACCAATAGCACCAGAATCAGTACCAGTAACCTCTTGGAAACCTTACACACCAAAATAGGGTGAATACAAAGGGCAATTTTTTTTTTTTTAGCAAATGTATTTTTCCTCCATTATTTAAAAAAGATTGAACAGCAAAAAGTTAAATCTCCTTTTACCGTAAAAGTAAAGAAAATCATGCAATGAGACGATCCCGTAGGGCTTCTGCGCAGACTTGCTTTCTCTCTCTCCAGGCTGCCCTGCAGCCCCAGGCTGGACTTGGGATTCATCCTCAGCAGGTGAGTTTTTGCCCAGCACTAGCCCCATCCCCATGCCTTCCCAGATCAGCACATCTTGATCTTCTGTCTGCCCATCTATTCTGAGTACTCCTCCCTCATGGCCTTCACAAGCCAGTCCCGTTCTGTCCCCTGCTCAGAGTCGCTCGTGTCACTGGCCTCCATGACCAGCAGTTTCGAGTAGTTTATTTTCTGCTCTTGGGGTAGTCTGGACTGGATGGATAGGAGCAAGGCCAGCCAGAGCAGCAGGAGCACGCAGCAGGCCCGATACAGCACAGCCAGGCTGAAGTACATCACCACGAAGCCCCCCACGAAGCTGCCCAGGCTGGACCCGCCCCCGAAAATGTGGCCTCGGAACATGGCACCCAGAGGTCTCTCTGTCCTGGGAGTGGCCAGGTCCTCCACTGAGGCCTTGACTGCCCACCACAGAGCCCCGTTGCTGACGGCGCTCAAGATCTGGACTGGGAGGGCGGCCCACCAGCTCCAGAGGAACGAGTAGTAGAGCAGCTGGGCCGCCAGGCAGCCCAGGCCCAGCCCCACCGTGCCCATCCTCGACAGTTTCCTAAGCAACGTCATTTTGAACGGATGCAATAGAATTTCCCCCAGCAAGCCCAGGGCCACCGAGAAGCCCATGACCAGCTCGCTGCTCCCGTGGTCTTTCATGTGCCAAAACAGAAAGTTCTGCACCGCGCTGGTGGCGGCTCCTACGAGAAACACGGTGAAGGTGAGGAGAATGAGGCGGGGGTCGCCTCCTACCAGCGACAGCGCCTTGACGGTTTTGTAGCTGGGCTCCGGTCGCCTGCAGATGGGGACAGGAAAGGCAATGCTCACCAGTAAAGCCAGGGTGCTGACCACCGAGTAGCCGTAGAAGTGCAACACGCCCCGTGGGCCACTTGTCGCCACGAAGCATTCCAGCTGTCCCACGGCGGCTGCGATGCCGCACACACCTGCCGACAGGCCCAGCAGCCTCCAGATCCACAGGCTTCCGTAGTGGTCGGTGGCATCCACGAAATCCAGGTACTCGTAGAGGCTGTCGTCGGCCACCTGCTCCAGGGGGGCCGTCAGCAGCTCCCAGAACACCACGGACCCCAGGGAGAGGAGGAAGGTCCACCGCAGCCCTTCCAAGGAGAGGCCCAGGGCCCCCGCGCCCCCCTTGGCTGCTGACAAGTTGGCTGGACTTCCCGGGGCTGTGCCCCCAGCAAGCAGAGGGGGTGCGGTCCTGCCCACCTTAAAAGCACCTGCCCTAGCGGTGTCCTTCACCCCTGAAGCCACTCGGGCTGTGGTCCCGGCTCCTTCCACGGAGCCCACGGCGTAGCCGGGTGGACGGCCGGCCGGTGCGCGGACACCTCCAGCAGGTGCGCGCCTGAGGCCAGGGGCGCCCACGGCCCGGGGGATCGAGGCGGCCGCCGGGGGCAGGGCGGTGGGGCGGGCGCCGCGGCTGGCGTTGCAGGAAGGGTCTGCGGGAGCCTCGTCCAGCGGCGGCACCAGCGCCATCAACAGGCTGGCCCCCGCCGAGCCGAGCAGCGAGCCCGTCAGAAGCGCCCTCCTTTTCCGGTAGCTTTTGGCCAGGAAGGCCCAGAAGGGGGCCCAGAAGGCGGCGACCAGGTGCTTGGCCCCCATCAGGACGCCCACCCAGGGCGCGGCCAGGCCCAGCTGCCTCAGGTAGAGGGTCAGGAACGGGGTCACGCAGGCGTCCCGGACCCCGCACACCAGGTGGAACAGCCTGGCCACCCCCAGCGCCCTGCTGATGTCCCACTGCGGGTTGGCGCTCATGGCGGCCCGGCTCCGTCAGTCCCGGGCGGGCGGGGGCCGAGCAGGGCGCGGGGCGGCCGCGGGGCCACGGCCCGGAGAGGGGCGCGGGGCGCGGGGCGTCGCCTCCGGCCTCGGGCGGCACCGCGGTCTCCGGGCCAACGGCCGCCCCCGCCCCCCACCCCCGCCGCGTCCGGCTGCCGGCCCGGAAGTGGCCCCGCCCCCGGGAGCCGCACCTGCGGGGGGGGGGGGCGGGGCCGGCGCACCTGAGGCTGCACCTGCTGTCCCCGGGGCGTGAGCGCGCGTGCGCCCGGGTGGGGCCTGTGCCTGCGAGGTGCGCTCCGGGCTAGGGCCCGGGGGCGCCCGCACACCTGAGTTAGGTCCCTGGGCTGCCTCGGGCAAGGAAAATTGGGGGGCCGTGGGGGGAGCGGGAATGGGATTCGTGAGAGGGGCCCCCTCCTCCGTCAAGGACCGCCCCGTTACCTTCAGGGACCATCCCTGTCCACCCCCACTGACAAATCCCACCCCTTCCCCCACCTAATTTTTCCCCGTAGCATCACCACCCAGCACACAAGGGGGTTGTTTCGCGTGTTCATCTCCTTTCTCGTCTGTCTCCATCCGAAGCAGAATTCCAGGAAGGCAGCTCTCTGTCCCCAGGGCATAGAGCTGTGTCTTTGGATGCCAGCTGCCCCCCGCCCCCCGCAAGAGGCATTATTGGCGACACGATTTTCTTTCTTTATTTTTAATTTTTAGAATATATTTTTTTTAAAGTTTATTCATGAGAGACACAGAGACAGAGGCAGAGACACAGACAGAGGGAGAAGCAGGCTTCCCGCGGGGACACAGTGTTCCTCAGCGGAGACGATCCCCACCCAGAGGGCTGAGAGCCAGGGCTGTCTTGGAGTGGCCCCCTGCACCCCACCCAGGCGGGAGCTCCAGCCCCTGTGATAGGATGTATGTATCAGACAGTTTTAATCGACACCTGAGAGGGCTCAGTTGTCGACAATCAGGGAGCACACACTGGAGAGGCAGTTAGCTGGCATTTACTCCAAAAGCTGAACTCCAGAGGCAGCTTAATACCAGCACATCAACAATCTTAGATCAACAAAACTGGTTTCATGAATGAGCCTGATAGCTACTGGAGAAATTTCACTGGTGAAATTAGTGGTGTTCGTGTCACATGGATGGGTTACAGTTTTGTTGGAGGATTTTCCCGTGTGGGTGAGCACTTATAAGAACCTAGAGGGACGCCTGGGTGGCTTAGCAGTTGAACGTCTGCCTTCGGCTCAGGTCATAATCCCGGGGTCCTGGGATCGAGTTCCGCATCAGGCTCCCTGGAGGGAGCCCACTTCTCCCTCTGCCTGTATCTCTGCCTCTCTCTGTCTCTCATGAATAAATACAATCTAAAAAAAAAAAAGAAGAAAGAAGAAAGAAAGAAAGAAAGAAAGAAAGAAAGAAAGAAAGAAAGAAAGAAAGAAAACCTAGAGATCCCAGTGATCCAGCCCTTTGAAATGGTGTAGACTTTACTCCCAAATGGTCCAGTGTCCAGCCACTGATTCAGTGACATTTTTATGCAAGGTGGGCTCAGAGCACCTAGTGTGGCTGGGGTTGGGGTTGAGGGGGATGGCAGTTTGCCAACGCCAGTCTGAATGTGTAGCAAAATTTGGTCTACAACTTGCTTTTATTGTGAGCTGGTAGAGAGATTATTGCAGGAGGAGCCCAGAGTTCTCACCTAATTCTAACAACTGGTAAACTCTGCCAATATTTGCTTAAAGAACCTAGTAACCATGAATGTCAAAATTGATAGGAATCAGTTTATATCATGTCAATAGCAGAAAAAAATAATATCTAGCCACCTCCCAGTAAACTCACTCAAATTCAAGGACATTAGTCATTTCCGGTTTAAAATCACTTCAGTCTCCCAGGGACTGTCACTAATCCCTCTCTCTCCCTGGGTTCTGTGGTGGTGGTGGTGGGGGGTGACTTCAGTGGAGGATCTCACATCCATCCTCTCCTCCATCTTCACTCTGTCCAGGGCTGATATCCACTGAGGGGCAGGCACACTGCCATATAGGTGTCTCTTCAACTCATCTGCCCAGACCCCCAGGCACCCCCTCTTATAGGGGGTCTTACAGACTTGCCGCCACCCCCCAGGCAATGAGGCCAAAAGTAAAGTGCCAACCTCTCTACTCTTGGATCCCCAAACCTGCAAGGGATTTTTCCACACACCTCCTCCCACTATCCCCAGGGACCCTTCCCTCTACTGCTTTCCCAGCCACCCCACACACCTAGTCCTAGGGGTGAGGGAAATGGTTCTGTGTCACACTGATCATCCCTACTTTACATCTGGATGTAAGTTTTGGAACTCAAAAGCCAAGCATGTTCATGTCTTTAATATCTGGCTCCTCTGAAACTACTTTGCATCCCCATCTCTCTCTGTTTTGGGACAGAGCTGGTCAGAGGTCCCTAAGTCAACCTGAATGGGGAGATGGGGTGGGCCAGCAGACAGAACAGGCCAATAAATACTCCAGGGAACTCTCAACTGGCCAAAGAGGATTCACTAGGTTAGATCAAGTATGGCCCCAGATCTCTATTAAAACCCAAATGTCGCTAGGTATTAGATAAAAGCAAAAGTGCTTTAGTGTGCCTTTATTAGATCTGACATTTTCCTCTCATCCAAGAGAGACACCTGCCAGGGAAGGCAGGGTGTGGGCGGTGGCTGGAGGGAGAGAAAGGAGCAGATTCAGGAGAGAACAGGTGTAGTTGCCCTTGCTCTGCTCCCCAGCTTCCCCCAGGCCACGGCGCCTGGGGCCAAAATAGCACCTCACACTTGCGTTTTAAGGGCTGAATGGGGAGCTTGAGTGGGAGAGGCGTGAACTAGAAATAAATGAAGGTGTGGACAGTTGTGCACGGAGCTGGGTCCTGCATGTGCGCAACTTTGCAGGGACCGTCCTCAGGCCTGGGCATGGGCCCTGCTCCATCACCTGCCACGGCCACGCTCCCTCTGCTCAGGTCACTTGCTGGCTCCTACTCACAGCCAGAAGCCACCCAGGGCAGCCAGGCCTTGTTCAAGCTGCTGGCGTGAGTGTTTGGAGGTCGGTGGGGTAGTGTATCCTTCCTCTTGGTCTGGGGCTCTCGGACTCAGCGCTTCTGCTGCCCCTTTGGGCTCATTGGACGATGCCAGAGAATGTGTTGATGGGCATTAGAAGGGGCTTGGGCTTGGCTTTGGTGCCTTCCACCTCCAGCTGGTGTGAACCGAGCCACGGTGCCTTGGTCTTATGCGCCCCAGAACATGGCTCTGGGCAGGGAGCAACCTCGAACCTGTGGTGGAGAGAGGCCAGCTCAGGAGACAGATCTCTGGGGGCAGATCTGCTGAGGCATTGTGAAGACAGCCTCTCCATTATGGGGTACGCAGGAGGAGGTCTCACAGAGAGGGGGGTCAGGACAAGGAAGGAGCACCCAGGTGGGGGGCAGGAGAACCCTGGGACAGGAGGTGGGCCTGCATGTGTCACCTCCTGACCCAGATACACCACCTGCCCCTGGAGAGACCACTAAGGGTCACATTAATTGGGGCCCAGCTGCCACAGAAGGTCAGCCTGTGTCAAGGGGGTCAGTGCCAGCACAGAGGGGTTGGATCTGTGGCTGAGGCCACAGGCTGAGTGTACGTAGAGGAAATCTCCAGAAACATTGATAGCATCAGCTGCCCCATTCCTTTGCTCTTCTCCCCGGGTTCCCAGGAAGTCACAGGGCAGTGGCCTAAGTCCATGCCACCAGGTGGACCACACCTGCCTGGCCCCAGGGTCCGCCTCTGACAGGTGTCCCAGGCTAGAGGCAGGAGATGGTTAGGGCTGGCTCCATGGGGCCCAGAGGGGTGGTGAGGCCTGGCCTCACCTGACCACGTCCCTGAACATGCGCCGACCATCCTTGTCCAGTAGCAGCGTCAGGAGTCTCTGGTCCTGGCTCTGGATCTGGATGGTGGCTGTCCGGAAGGTATTGGTCACCGTCTGCAACAAAGAGACAGCCTGTGTGAGTGTCACCTTCATGACACAGGGCCTTGCCAACACCTCCTGCCCTCTGTGGCATATTTCTTCAGTTCAGCACATGGGGTCCCCAGCTCTCTTCCTGCAAGTGATTCGGAGCAGCGAGAACTGCCAGGAGCCCTTGGGGCCCTCCTCTAGGCAATTCTCCCAATCTGTTGTCTTAAATTTCAAACCACTGCCCTGGCTGGTGCTTGCCAGGTTATCAAGATGCTTCAGCAACCCTGTATACCAGGTGCATATATTATATGTGCAATTTGGAGGGGGGTGGTATTTCAGGGGTTTTATGAGTTCTGACTACTGTTCTCAGAGTTGGATTACATGCAAAATTATTTCCCTGGGAAGCAGCCATCTGCCCTCATGATGCAGACTGGGCCTGTGTCTGTGTCATGGAATCACTTAGGGGCCAGACACAGGTGGGGCCTTCAGAGGGCCTTTCTGGATGGCCAGCCCACCCTGCAAGCAGACGGTGGCTTTGGGTGGTTCACCTCCCACAACCTTCTGAGCCTGTAGGGTTCATCTCGTTCAAGAATTCTCAAACACTGGCTGCTCATAAGAATCACCTTTCCAAAATGTAAAATTTAGAGATTTTCCTTTAAGTGGTCTGGAGTTGAGGCCAGGTAAGGGCATTAAAAAAAAAAAAAAAAAAAGATTTACTTATTTAAGAGAGAGAGAGACTTTACAGCCAGATTTCCTGGGTTCCAGTCTCAGCTCTGCCTGGGTGTGTGACCTGGGACGTATTTCTTAATCTCTCTGTGCTTTCATTTCTTCCCTGGTAGTGACAGTGATTACCCTGTAGGATTGTTTTGTGAGGATTAAAAGGGAGAGTATATACCAAGTGCTGGGGACACGGTAAGCCTGTGTTACTGTCAGCCGGTTGTTATTGTTCTTCTTTGTAATTATAGTTTTGGGAGAAGGATCCAAGCATGAGTAGTAGCAGCTTTGGTTGTCAGAGGGGATGGGGACCCCACTGTGGGTTCTTCTACTGCTCTGTCTCCCAGCCCAAGGCCCCCCTTGCCATCACTCTATCTATAGACTCATAGGAGTCGGAACAGGTGGGTTGTGAGCAAAGGCAGAAGCCTTGCCAGGACAGAGGGTAACACAAAGAGAGAGAGGTTTGTGACCTTCCAGAAGTACCTGGAGAGACCGCAGGGAGGCTGAAGTCCTGTGTGGGCCAGGGAGTGGGGAAAGCCAGAGGCATTATGATAGCTGAGGGAACCCCACCTGAATTGACCCCAGCTGGCAAAGGAAACTCAAGGTTCCCACAGAGGAGAAGATGAAGTCTGGAAGGATTGACTGTGTGACCTTCTAGAGCTTTCAGGGAATGGGATCCAGCCCCCTGTCTCCCAATACAGTGCTCTTTCTCCACATCAGGCAGCTCTAGGTGACTCCCAGCAGGATCCAGGCTTCCACGATCCTGCCCTCCTGGTAGCCAGTCTACGGGGTCTCCTTTCACCTCCTAGATGTCTTGGTTTCCCTTTTGTGGTCTGCATGCCTGGACACACGCAGACCAGCCTGGCTTTGGCCTCATAGGACCTCAGGACTCTTGGATTTCACTCTATAGCTGCAGCCCTGGGGTCAACTGGGCGGGCCAGATGCCGAATTTGCAAAGGGTGTCAGTCTCAGCTCCTCAGGGGCTGAGCAAAGTGCTGCTCCTCACAGCTCACTGCCTCCCCTGCCCCAAAGCCCCAGCGCTACCATTCCTGCCTCATTTGCCACCACTTTCCTACCTCAGTCTTCCAGTCTGGCCAGTAGCGTTGCTGCCCTCTTAGACTCATGAAGCCAGACACTGCGCCCTTGCCCTGCTGTTCTCCAAGCGCAGAATTCCTTCCCTCTAGCTCACCACGAACCTCCCCTGCCACCCTGTGTTTATCACCCATCCATTTGTGCAGAGCACCCACTGACCAGCCTGGGTGCCCAGGGCAAAGAACAGCTTGTGGAATTATGCCTCCATAGGGCAGGGGTAAAAGGGAACTCGATGGGGTGATAAGTTTAGATTTCCCAAAAGCCCAGAAGCAGGTTGTTTAAAGAGGTCATTGGAAACGGAAACGGTTGTAGGGAACTGACTTGGAAAGAAGAGACGCAGGAGGGTGAGGGGGGCCACCTCAGAACTTGAGGCGCCTGCACAAAGCTGCCCACTAGGAAGGCAGATTTTGGCTCAGTACAGGAGACCCCTCAACCCATCACAGCTCTCCTACAGAGGATGGGCTGTCCCAGAAAAAGATGCACTCGGGTTAGGGCTGAGGTCCTGGGGGGGTGGGTGGGCTCAGTCTGGAAGACTCAGAAAGCATCTGGGAGCATCGACTGTGGGTGAGACAGCACGCTGAGTGCTCTGAGTACTGAGGGAGAATGGGGAGGACCAGGACGAGGGCTGAGGCCAGGGCACTTGTGGTTCCTCACTGAACAGAGATGATGCCATCCTTGGTGTTACACATGCTCCCTGGGCTGTCTGGGAGCACCGAGGGGGTCACCTAGCTTACCCCAGGGCTGTCTGGCAGCACCGAGGGAGTCACCTAGCTGACCCAGGGCTGTCTGGCAGCACCGAAGGGGTCACCTAGCCGACCCAGGAGTGGAGTGGAGTGGGTAGAGAAGGGTATGGAAAACAGGGAAGAGCATCAGGGAGGGCCTCCCGGGGGAGAGGACACCTGAATTTCAATTTGAAGTACAAATATGCGCTATGAAAAGATGGGGAAGAGAAAGGTAAGAATGGGTTTTAGGCCACGCACAGCGCTTGAGCAAAGGCAGAGGTGTGTCCGCTGGAACACTCCCATATGCTCTGGTGGCCAGAGTTGCGGATAAAGCAGAAGAGGAGCAGCATTATGCAACGCTGAAGAGTTTCTCCACCCTTCTACCATGGTTATGGGAAATGACAGAGGCGTCTGAAGCACAGACAGACATGTCCGAATTTTATTTTACAAAGATCACTTGGACAGAGATGTAGAGGGTGGGCCTGAGGAGCATTGCAGTGGCATCAAGGAGGACCAGCTAGGAGGCTACTGTGTTTGTCCAGGCAAAGGGGATGGTGAAGGTCTGGACCAAGGGTGGCCAACCTGTCCTGATTTGCCTGGGATGTCCCATGCCCCCAGGGAAGCAGTCCTTAGTCCTGGGCAGATTGGGGTGGTTTGTCAACCTAGGTGGCTCAGGAGGGAGGGAATGGGGGGAAGGGAGAGGTTTGAGAACACAGGGAAGTGAGGAAGAGGAGGCATCTGAGGGGGCTCCCCAAATTCTGGCAGAGGTGACTGGTTAATGATGGTCCCATTAAGTGAGAGGTTAGCCACAGCAGGAAGGGGATGAAATAAAAATTGTTAGCACATAGACAGCTCTTACTTGGCCACATGCTCTTCTGAGAGCTTTGCGTGGGACAATCATGTCATCCCCAAACAATGGGGTAAGGTCACTACTATTACTATCATCCCCCATTTACAGATGATGAGACCGAGGCACAGACAGCTTAATTAACTTGCCTGAAGTCACAGAGCTCATAAATGGCAGAGCCAAGCTTTGAACCCTGGCAATCTCAGCCTGGTTCTGGAGAGCTCTTAACAATTTGAAAGTACTGGCTTTGGTTTTGAATCTCTTGAATTTGGGGTGTTATGGGACATCTGGTCCGTGCAGAGTTGAATGCAGAGTCAAATTCAGGGGGTGACTATGAGAGCAGGAGATATGGATTTGGGTATTCTTAACATGTTGGACTCAAACCACATATACGGGTTAGGTATTCCGGGGACTGGGAAAAGAAGTGGGCCATGGATGGAAGTTGAGAACAGCAGCCATTTAAGGAACTGGTTTAGGGAAAAGAGCCCAAGGAAAGAGGCCAAAAAGTCACAATTCAGATATACAGAACTTTGAGAAAGTGGTATCTCTGAAATCACAGATTTAAAGAATTTAAAGACTTGAAGAACAGAGCATCAGTCCTAGTGGTGGAACTCATTAAAAACTGGTCAAAGGATGGGGCGCCTGGGTGGCTCAGTTGGCTGAGCATCAGACTCTAGGTTTTGGCTCAGGTCATGATCTCAGGCCCTACATTGGGCTCCATACTGAGCGTGGAGTCTGCTTAAGATTTTTTTTTCTTTCCTTCTGCCCCTCCCCCTGCTTGCACACACCCTCTCTATATATATAATATAAATAAATAAATCTAAAAAAAACTGATCGAAGGAATAGAAAAAGAAGGAAATTGTCCATGACAGTGTTGCAAGCCAGCTGTATTAGCATATCAACACTTAAGTGGGACTTTATATATATATATATATATATATATATATATATATATATATATATATATAATCTTCAATTTAAAGGTAACTACTAGGGCAGCCCAGGTGGCTCAGCAGTTTAGCTCTGTCTTCAGCCCAGGGTGTGATCCTGGAGACCCAGGATCGAGTCCCACATCAGGCTCCTTGCATGGAACCTGCTTCTCCCTCTGCCTGTGTCTTTGCCTCTCTCTCTCTCTCTCTTATGAATAAATAAATAAAATCTTAAAAAAATAAAATAAAGGTAACTACTATACAAAAAGTAGCATATACAGCTTGCAAATTGTCAGTCAGGGGAAAAATAAGCAAACAAAATGTAAGCCCCACTCCCCCCCCCGCCAAAACAGCAAAACATTACAAAAATCAGAAAACACAACATAAGACGGCAGAGTAAGATTGAGTAGCACGTCAAGTTAGTGTCTGTGGATTAAATTCTCCTTCGTTAAAAAACACAGACTTTCAGACTGAGAACAAAATCCAACTATACCAAAATCCAACTTTTAACAAGAGGCATAACTAAAATAAAAGTGTTTTAAAAATAAAGGGATGAGGATTTTTTATTTCAAAATGGCAGAGCATATATTTTATCGTTCCTTTCCTCTTATAATTTGCCTAAAAACAAGGAGGTGCATCTTTCATGAAACTAGAAGACACCCAAAGCCCTAAAGGACGATATGTGAGGACAGAACGAGGAAGGTCAAACATAAGGATTAAAGCTCTGGAAAGGATTCTGACCTGGAGGCCACAGGTTCCTCAGGTAGTGGGGATAAAATGGAGCCTGAATAAAGGGAATTGACTAGAAGTTTTACAAGGAATGGTTAGATGGCTTTAGGTTCCCACTTCCAGCCCAAGCAGCCAAGCAATGAGCCCTACCCCTGCCCCAGGCATCAAAGAAGATGGACCAGAGAGATCCTGGACTTGGGGGCAGCACAATTGGAGGACGGAGTGAAAGCTGTCCATGCAGGTGGGTTACATGAACTCACTGAATGGTGAATGCCCAGCTCCAGAGTATATAGGCACCAGCAGGCCTATGCCCCGAAGTCCCCAAGGCAGGAGCCTAAAGGACCCTCTCTTGGAAAAACAAGACTGTCCTACCAATGAGACTTGAGCATATGGACATTTGGGTTTCCCCATGGGAAGGTCTGTGGCCTCCTGACTGCCCATCATTGATTCAGCTTTTTAGTGCCCCATTCTCCAATTTATTTTTATTTTTTTAAGATTATTTATTTATTTATTCATGAGAGACACAGAGAGAGAGAGACAGAGACATAGGCTCCCTGCGGGGAGCCCAATATGGGACTCCATTCCTGGACTCCAGGATCATGCCCTGGGCTGAAGGCAGGCGCTAAACCACTGAGCCACCCAGGTGTCTCTCCCATTCTCCAATTTAAACATCAGCCAAGTATTGCCAGATATTTGAAGATAGCCTCTAACTTTAAAATAATAATTATAGGGGATCTCTGGGTGGCTCAGTAGTTTGGTGCCTGCCTTCGGCCCGGGGCGTGATCCTGGAGTCCCGGGATCGGGTCCCTCATCGGGCTCCCTGCATGGAGCCTGCTTCTCCCTCTCCCTCTGCCTATGTCTCTGCCTCTCTCTTGGTGTGTGTCTCTCATGAATAAATGAATAAAATCTTAAAAAAAATAATTATAAAGATAAGAAAGGCGAGAGACCCAAACAAACAGAAAACAGGACTTTGCAGGAAACAGATACAAGGTGGAAGAAACTTTTGAATAAACCATAATTAACCTCTTCAGAGAGAGAAGATATTACATCAGTGACACAAGAATAGAATGCTATTAAAAGTGAATAACCAAAGGGGCGCCACCTGGGTGGCTCAATCGGTAGAGCATGTGACTCTTGGTCTTGGGATGTGAGTTTGAACCCCACATTGGGTGTAGAGATTACTTAAAAGTAAAATCTTAAAAAAAATCAGAAAAGAAAGAATTCTTGAAAATGAATTTGAAGAAAATTCTTAAAACTTGAAGAAAAGAAAGAGAAGGATCACGAGACAGAAAAGATGAGAAAATAAGTGTATCCCCGTAGGAGGCCTAAGATCTGACTGACTGTCGCTCCGGAAAGAAATAGCAAACAGAGGAAGGGAATAATTTTTAAAACTCTATTAGAAAATAGATTAGAACCAAAAAATACGAGTCTCCTTTAAAGATCCACAAAAATGAATGAAAAAGATTCCATCAAGGCATATGTTTGTGATAGTCCAGAACCTTCTATGAAAGGAAGCACCAGAAACTCATAGAAAGGGAGAAAAAGGAACAGTCTTATACCAAGACTGGGCAAATGCAGGCATATTTCACAGCAGCAGCGTCAGAAACTCGAACATTCAGATTTAAATGAACTGAGATCGAATTGACAAAATCAAAAGCCATCCCAAGAATGTTGGCAAACCTTTCTTATTTCGGATAGATGAAGGGGACAAAAATTTTCACATTGCTGATTAAAGCAATACGATGTATTTGACCTAATAATCAAGGACCTCATTTTGTATTCTGTAGACAGAAACCATACATGTCCTCTTTCATTGTCACAGGAAATTTAAAAAGGAGAAAAAATGAGTGGGAAATATCAGAAACGGAGGCAGAACATGAGAGACTCCTAACTCTGGGAAATGAACCAGGGGTTGTAGAAAGGGAGGTGGGCGGGGATGGGGGTGACTGGGTGATGGGCACTGAGGGGGGCACTTGATGGGATGAGCACTGGGTGTTATTCTATATGTTGGCAAGTTGAACACCAATAAAAAATAAATTTATAAAAAAATAATAAATAATATAAATAAAAATTGAGCATGTATGGGGTGGTAAACACAAGGCCATATAAATTCTAAAGTTGAAGTCGTGTGGGTCAGGTGCTTTGGTCATCCTGGGGTCCTTGGGTGATGTCAGGAATCAAGGAGCTTGGGTTTCAACGGCCATGGGGACCATGGGACAGGCCCGAGGGATTGGAAACTGAGGTCCCCTTCAAAGACTCTTGAGGGCTACACTTACAGCAAAAGACTCAATTAGAAGTCTTTTGTGCTTTTGGGTGAGGAAGATGAGTCTCCCCTGGGAATTCCGAGCCACAAGTCTGCCTGTGGGTGGATCCGGGGTGTATGTGTTCACCTTCTGCAGGGTCTGGGAATTTCTGAGCCTAGAAGTTAACTTGAAATACAGTCCTGGGTTCGCAATGTCCCGGGGGACCGTGGCAAAGGCAAATACAGAATTTCTCTAGAAAGTCAAGTTTCGACCCAGATTTCTCATAGATAAAACCCCAACAGGAAGTTGCTCACAGTCGAGGAGACGTACAAGTCACTAAGCACCCGTGTGCATGTGTACCTATCAATTATGGACAGATACACAGAAAAGACGCTGGATGTTTGCACCTTGATAGGATGATAGTCATCTTCTCTACGAAATGGGACTAGAAGTGGTTTTACTTCTTTGTGGGGGTTTTTTTTTCTGCATTTTCCCCAAATCACTCAAGTTTTGTTTATAGGTTAAAATATTATTTTTAATGGGGAAGACAGGGACACCTGGGTGGCTCAGTGGTTGGGCATCTGCCTTCAGCTCAGGGCGTGATCCTGGGGTCCTGGGATCGAGTTCCACATCGGGCTCCCCGCAGGGAACCTGCTTCTCCCTCTGCTGTGTCTCTGCCTCTCTGTGTCTCTCATGAATAAATAAATTAAAAAAAATAAAGGGGAAGATTAAGAAACATTAAGGAGTGGAAGGTGAGTGGTCTTAGTGACATGGAGGTGACTGTCACAGTGGGGTGGGCCATACGCAGAGGGCAGTGGGCAGGACAGTGTTTGGTAAGGGACTGGAAACTCATCTGGGGCTATCTCTCAAGACTCTTGACTGGCAAGGGAAGGAGTACAGTGGTGGCTAAAGAGATGGCAGGTCACAGTAGAGATTTTCCTTCTCAGATGGAAAAGACCCAAGCATGTTTCCAGGCTACGAGGGAGGAGCGGTAGAGAAGGTCCACACTGGAGAAAAGACACTAAAATAGATGAAGCAGAGCCCAGAAGAGGTGCAAAGGAAGAGGGTCGAGTGATCCCAAGGGTCCTGTTGAGGTGGGAGGTCAGGTGTTGGCACCCGGGGACTAGGATTTATTCCAGAAGCACTCAGCCACCTGAGGACACAGGCTGAGTAGGCAGCTTGATCCAAAGCAAGTGTCTACCTGGTGGGTGTAGGGGTGTAGGGCATCTGGAGCAGGGTTCATGTGTAATCCTGGGGTCCACATCCAGCTGAGTAGGGAAATGAGGTCCAGAGAGGCCATCAGATAGGGAGCCTATGGGTGGGCCCTGGGTCTACAATAAGGGAATTGAAATCAATGAGTATCGATATCGGCAAAGGGCAGTGGTAGGGCCGTGAGGTTAAAAGAGCTGGTTCCATGTGATCAAAGGTTTGTTGTGTGGGAGTCTGGCCGCTGGGTTGTGTGGGGGAAGCCAGAACGCACACGCAGTTTCTGTTTTTGGGCATGTCGTGGGTGCTTTGGTGGCCAGCAGGTGGAGGGCAGGGCCTTGGCTCTCAGTGTGTGTGAGGGATGCGCCTCACAGACCCGGGGAGAGCAGATGCTTTCGGTAGGAGGACCCACTGCAACAGCAAAGGCTCAGAAGTCACGTCCCCTTCTCTGAACACCCCCACCCCTCTGAACACCCCCACCCCTCTGAACGCCCCCGGCCCCCTGCCCTCTCAGACCATTCCATTCTACCCCAGTACTTACAGAGAAGGATCTTCCCGCCAAGTTGGAGGACTTGACGACCTCCGTCACGCTGACATTCAGGCACGTGTGGTCTGTGACGGGAGCAGCAGATGGTGGGGTGTGGGTGGGCCCTGAAACTGGGAGGAATGAGGCGGGTGGGGAGTGGCTGTGAGGGGCCTCTCCGAAGCTGTCCTGGCCCCTCCTGCACCCTGCCCAACCCCCCCTTTCTGATGGCATCTGGGTGCAGGTCCCGAACATCCCTCCTCTTTCCCTGTGGAACCCACGATGTTTCTGCATCCTCAGGCTTGGCAGCCACTGCCAAGCCCAGTGCCTTTCTGCACCTGCTCCTGCAGCCCTCCTCAGTGCAAGAAGGTGCTATGGAACCTCCCTGAAGCCCCTGGGCATGCTGGCAAGGAGAGGAACGCTAGTTGAGTGGGGGCCAGGGGAGTCTGGTAAAAGAAATAGAAATCTAACAATTAGGGGTGCCCGGGTAGCTCAGCGGTGGAGCATCTGCCTTCGTCTCAGGGCATGATCCTGGGGTCCTGGGATCGAGTCCCGCATCGGGCTCCCTGCAGGGAGCCTGCTTCTCCCTCTGCCTCTCCCTCTCTCATGAATAAATAAATAAAATCTTTTTCTTTTTTAAAGAAATCTAATAATCAGAGTTAACGTGCTAGTTTACATACATAAGTGAGGACCTTATCTTCACTTTAGAAGTGAAAGAACAGGTAAAGAGGTGGGTCGCAAGTGACTTGCCCAAGGTCACACAGATGGTAAACGGCAAAGCTGGCCCTCCAAGCCGGCCCATCTGGGGACCTTGAATCAATGCTCTTGACCCACTCTGACCACCTCTTGGGTAAGAGCAATCGCCAGTGTCACATGTCTCCCTCAACGGCGTCAAAGACACACCAGCTGAGGAGGTCCCCATCGCTTCCAAATTCAACTCGCCTAGAAGCCAGGACTGGGCTTCCTGGGTGCGCATCCCTGCTCTGCCTCTTCCTCATGGACGTGACCTTGGGTGGTCACTTCTCTGGCTTCGGTTCACCTCTCCAGTACAAAGCTGCTGACGCTAACAATGCCGATCTTTTAGGAATCAGAGTTGATGTGTTTGGTGTAGAACGTTGCCTGGCCTCTGGTCAAGGTGTTCAAGTGATGTAACCCAGCTTACTGAACTTTCCATCGTTCCAGAAGACCCGGGGGCTAACCCAAAAGCTCATATTTAGAATTGGCGATATGCATATCAACGGGAATGTCTTATCAGCCCTGCTTTAGACTTTTTTTTAAAAGATTTTATTGATTTATTCATGAGAGACACAGAGAGAGAGGCAGACACACAGGCAGAGGGAGAAGCAGGCTCCCTGAGGGGAGCCCGATGCGGGACTTGATCCCAGGACCTTGAGATCACGCACTCAACCCCTGAGCCCCCCAGGCGTCCCACCCCCACTTTAGATTTAGGGAATGAATCAAACGATCTTATCATCCACTGTATGGCTGTAATGAGGTAATTGGCCAGAAGCAGATAACTTAGACCGGTGGTGTTCCTTTGTGATTGGGGAGTATCTGCTCCATTGGAGCATCATCCAAAATACAACATCTCATTTCCAGACCAAACACAAGTCACCCTGCAGGCCCAACAGAGGAAGGAGGGCATCCCCCTCCTGCACCCCCATCCACAGGGTCCCTCTACCTTCCGGTCCGTGTCTCCTCAGGCTACAGGGCACGCCCAGAGGCCATGCCCCAGCATGTTCCCCACTGGTGAGCAGCCTGAGGGTAGGGACCCTGCTTCACTCAGGTACCCCATGCCCAGCACCAGCAGGTGCTCAGCCACGTTCTTGTGACCTCAGGGATGGGCAAGAGGCCCGATTCCCTGGGCTCACCCCATTTGTGGTCACTCGACCCTCTGTCCTCTTCCTCACTCTTCCCTCCTTCTTGTGCCTTCTCTCTCTCTCTCTCTCTCTCTCTCTGCTTTCTCCACTCCTCACCTTCAGTGTCACTGGCTGGAAGGGCTTTCAGGACCAGCCCAGTGGCCCGCACGGAACTGGTGACCTCTTGAGCCCGGTGGCTGAGCAGGGCCTGGGGATGGGGAATGTGGGAACAGGTGGGGGTCCCCAGAAGAGCCCTGTCCCTCCTCATGTCAACAGTCCTGCTTCCTGCCCCTGCCCTGACTGAGATTCTTGTCTGTGTCACTAGTGTCCAAGAAAGGGCTGGCAGAGAGAGGCTTACAGCACTTTTGACCCCAGGGGGTACATTCAGCCTCCCAGACCCAAGGGAACATGTTTCTGATGATACGGTCAGCTAGGGAGGAGGGTATTTTTCAGTGATAGGACAGCCCCTTTGTTCCTTAAATCAGACGGCCTCCTTGGCTGCACGCAAGGCCAACTGTCATCCACCCATCCCTGCAAACCCTTCAAAGGCTGGGAGAGGCGTGGAGGCAGCTTCAAGGAGAGAGCTTGACAGTTCTTCTGGTTCTGTGTGTTCCCTGCCTGCACGTCCCTGACACTGGCTTCCACCCCGCCGGACCTCCCAACCTCCTCTGAGCACACCCATGGCCACTCACCTTCTGGTAGCAGATGGAGAGCTCGGCCCCCGGGCCCTCAGCCACACCCCTCCTCCTGGGTGAAAAGCCATCTGAGGGACAAGGGGAGGAGAGGCTGAGGGTGGGTGACACCCTGCTCCCCACCTCACCAAGGCCAAACTAAGCTGCAGATTTTTTTTTTAAGATTTTTATTCATGAGAGAGAGAAAGAAAGAGAGAGAGGCAGAGACATAGGCAGAGGGAGAAGCAGGCTCTCTGCGGGGAGCCCGATGCGGAACTTGATCCCAGGACCCCAGGATCATGCCCTGAGCTGAAGGCAGATGCTGAACCGCTGAGCCACCCAGCCTCCCCTAGGCTGCAGAATTTTTGACAGCATCTCCCTCTGGATGGAAAGGAGGCATCTCAAGGATTCCAGTCTTGGCAGGCTTGGAGGAGCCAAGGTCCCCCTTTAAGACCCTGGAAAACAGGGCCTGGCGGGGAAGATGAGTCAGCAAGCTCTGGGAAAGGAGAAACAGATGCTCACCTTTGGGGAGTTTGGAGTCCTGGATCTTCACGTTCAGCTCAGTGAGGAAGATATCCTCTGCAGGGTCTTGGCTCAGGTCCCTGAAGATCTGGAGGGGAGGAGGTCATGGAGGAGGCCAGCTCTGCCTCGGGCCGCTCGCCCTCATCCCCCAGAGCCCCAGGGAGTCAATGGTTGAATAGTGTCCAGAAGCAGGACCCGGGGTGCCCCCATCCCGCCCCATCCTGCTAGCGCTACATCCCAAGCCGCATCCAGTGATTCCTGGACCTACTGTCCACGTGTCCCCAGCAATGTGACATGTTTATAAATCGGGGAAGAAGCTGGTTTTGAAGCCCAAACTGCCTGTAACCGCTATGGTTTGATGGGGAGGGCAGAAGGGGGACATACCATTCACAGAGGGTGAGGGTGAGCCGGGCAAGGTCAGAGGGGGGAGCACTGTCCTGACTTGCACAGCCAGGCCAGCTGGGAGGGAGGGCCAGGGGGAGCTGGGCTGCTCTGGGGGAGGGTTTGCCCAGAAATCTGGGGGGGGGGGGCACAGGGCAGGCCTCTGAGGGGAGCCCTGCAGCACAGCCCTGCAGCACAGCACAGGTGTGGACAGATGTGGGCACCATGGGGAGAAAGGGCCACAGGTCTTTGAGAACAGGGATCACAGAAGAAAATTGGCTGCCCAGGACAGCAGACCATGCCCCAGTCACAGACATCGGAAAAACAGGAACGCTGTGCAGGCCACATCCCCCTCCCTCCCACTCGCTCCCGACCTCCCAGCAGATGCACAAGGATCACTCTGAATTAAGAATAGCAGAGGGGACACCTGGGTGGCTCAGGGGTAGAGCATCTGCCTTCGGCTCAGGGCGTGACCTGTCCTGGGATCGAGTCCGGTATTGGGCTCCCCACAGGGAGCCTGCCTCTCCCTCTCTTCTCCTCTGTGTCTCTGCCTCTCTCCCTGTGTCTCTCATGAATAAATAGTTTTAAAGAAAAAAAAAAAAGATGGAGACAAAGTCTGAGAAACGCCTCATGCTCAGGCTCTCCCTTCCAGGCCCTGTCACTTAGGCAACACGCTTAGCAGGAAAATGAACGGAAACCTCGCAGGCTCCAGAAGTTGTTCTGTGCATTTTTGGTGACAGGGACAGAACAACGGGGAGGGCCAAGGAGAGGAGCTGGCTGGGGGGAAGGGCACGATGATGAGGTTTTGCCCGAGCTGGAGGCGCCCTGCATCTGCTAGTGATGCTGTGCATGCACTGATAGGTGTGGACAGTGGGTTTGGGGACATCTCATGGTTTCCGTTCTCCCCAGAGGAACAGGTGGCAAAGTCACTCACTGAAAGTGAAGGGCGTGAGAAAAGCAGGGAAGGAGGTGACAGCCATGGCTGCAGGGGAAGAGGGAGTCTGCCGGGAAGGCGGCATTCATGGGCCCAGCTGAGGCCAAATACCACTGAGACGTCTGTGTCCAGATTGCTTTCCCAGGTGGTGCTCAGGAGCCCGAGCTGAGCGAGAGGTGAGGCACACTGCAGCGCCCCTTGGGCTTGGGTTTTGCTGAGAAGGGAGATGGAGGGACCAGGAGGCCAGGGTTGGGATGGAGTACGGACAGGGGCAGGTGGACCTGAGAATCTGCCCATCTCCCTAAGGAGGTAGGTCCTGGGTGAGAAGGGGAGAAGGTCTTGCAGGGATGAGAGTTTGTGATCAGAGACTAGAAAGCGAGCATTTAGGATTTCCGAGGGAAAGCAATTCCCGGTGATAACATTCACAGCTGCCTGTCCCCAGCCCCCCACGGGGTCAAGGCCTAACGCATCCCTCCACGGGAAGAAGATCTGCTTCCGCTTGTACTGGAGGTCATTGAAACTGATAATTCTCCGATTCATCCAGAGACTGGGAAGATGGAGTTAACAGCCAAGTCTGGTGAATCGGCCATTTGTACCCTGGTAAGCTGCATTTCCCCTGAGCCAGGGTGTTTAGGGGGTGGGGTCTTGGGGTCCATCAGGCTGGTACACTACCCATGGAGTCCTGGGTTGGGGGACACTTACCTTGACTGTGTAGATCTGGAAATAGATGGGTTGGGTGCCCATGCGAACATAGTAGGTGATGACATCCAGGATGAAGGGGTCCACCGTCCGGGATGTGTCCAGGGAAGGGGGCTGTGAGAGGGCAGAGAGTGTCTTCAGCCACCAGTCTCTATGCTACTGTGGGAGGTGCTAATTTTATGGTAACACCAACCACAATACTTCCATGTACCCTCTATGAGGCACTAACCCAACTGGTCCCTCAACACACTCCAGGCCTTTCCTTCTACCCGATTTCCCCTCCTGATCCAGATACACCTGTCCAGAGTCCTCATTCCCCAGGGCCTCCGATTCATTCCACTTGCAGAAAGACACACGGAGTGGCTCTAGGTGGCACACACTGAGTAGGGTACTTGGGGTAGACAAGCTGCTTGAGATATAGCCCATGATCACAGAGTCTGGGCTGCGTTCCAGCCACTCACTGGCCAGGTGACCTTGGACATGAGAAGTGAGGTGGTCTGTTGCCTCCTTCAGTTCTTGTGGGGGTATTTGGATATATCAATAGATTAACATTTAAGAGTTATTAGGAAAGCACTAGTGCCATGTCTTATAGGCTTTCCTCCTATGATTATAAAGCAGAACCATATATGATTATAAAGCAAAACCAGTTTTTTTTTTCCTTTTAAATAGAATGTGGGGCACCTGGGTGGCTCAGTGGTTGAGCATCTGCCTTTGGGTCAGGGCATGATCCCAGGGTCCTGGAGTCAAGTCCCCCATTGGGCTCCCCATAGGGAGCCTGCTTCTCCCTCTTGAAGATCTTTTTTTTAAATTTATTTTTATTTTATTTTTTTAAAAAAGATTTTATTTATTTATTCATGAGAGACACACAGAGAGAGGCAGAGACATAGACAGAAGGA
Source organism: Nyctereutes procyonoides (assembly GCF_905146905.1). Taxonomy (NCBI): domain Eukaryota; kingdom Metazoa; phylum Chordata; class Mammalia; order Carnivora; family Canidae; genus Nyctereutes; species Nyctereutes procyonoides. Next base: position 56,104,166 of record NW_026575140.1, on the reverse strand, counting down.
GACGCAGGTTCCATGCAGGAAGCCTGATGTGGGACTCGATCCCGGGACTCCAGTATCATGCCCTGAGCCAAAGGCAGACTCTTAATCACTGAGCCACCCAGGTGTCCCAAATAAAATCTAAAAAAAAAAAAAAAAAAAAAAAAGAACTAGAATGTTTACATATTTACCAGAGTTGGGAAGCACTAGAGTTTATCTCATCCAACTTCTACCTGATCCTATAACATCTCCTCTGACCCTCCTGTCTGGTCTATTGACATATAGTTCCCTTCAGAAAGGGCACCCTGAGGAAGGAAGGAACTCCAACAGTACTGTCCTTGCTCACAGTGTTTCCAGTCTCTTCATGTGGAAACCACTTTCAGAGTTAGTGTAGGGGCTGTATAAATTGTTAATGATAAGGGGAGGGAGACCAAGGAGAAAAGTAGGGACAAAAGAGCACAACTGAGACCTGCACCAGACATTCTTCCTCTAATAGCCTCCATGTTTTGAGAAAAGGTATTTTAATACCCAGCTAAACAGTTTTCTGTGTCTACACACAAAGACATTTTCTGGGTAAGCAATCATTTGGAAAACAGGCCTCCCCCCACGTCTATTAGAAGGTGCAAGAAAGCACCCCAATCCATCAGGTGATAAAACAACATGAAGATCACAGTAGAGTGTCAAGTTAGAAATAAGGTACCTAAAATCAAGAGGATCCCCCTTTTTTTAAAAAAAAAAAAGATTTTTATTTATTTGAGAGAAAGAGAGTACGAGTGAGCAAGCACAAGTAGGCAGAGTGGCAGGCAGAGGGAGAGGGAGAAGCGGATACCCTGCTGGGCAGGGAGTCTGATACAGAATTCAATCTCAGGACTCATAATCTGAGCCAAACAGAGATGCTCAATCAACTGAGCCACCCAGGTACCCCAAGAGGTTCCTTTTATAGAGGAGGACCTGCTGCCCAGATATAAGGGGAGAGAGACACCATTCACAATAGGAAGAAAAAAACTATGAAACATAAGGAGGAAATTTAGCCAGAAATGGGTAAAAGCACCATGATGGCAGTGCACAGCTATCCTGAGAGATACATAAGAAGACTTCCCTACATGAAAATAAACACTGTGCTCCCAGAGAGGGCAGCTTAACACGCTAAAAGAGGCTGGCTCTCAGGACATCTGGGTGGCTCCGTGGTTGAACGTCTGGCTTCAGTTTAGGTCATGACCCCGGGGTCCTGGGATTGAGTCACACATTGGGCTCCCTGCATGGAGCCTGCTTCTCCCTCTGCCTGTGTCTCTGCCTCTCTCTCTCTCTCTCATGAATAAAATAAATAAAATCTTAAAAAAAAAAAAGGCTGACTCTCCTCCAAATTTCAATCAAAATCCCAAGGAGAGAGCTTAAATTAAAAAAAAAAAAACCTGAGAAAATTTCTAATATTTATCTGGAAACAAACACAAACATAGTCTGAAACATTTACAAGAAGCCAAGTAACGGGGTGTATGCTTACCCTGCCAACTATTAAAATGCAAAAGTGCTAATGGGGCCGGAAATGAATGGATCAATGAGAAAGCATAAGCATCCTGAAATAAACTCAGGCATCTGTAAAAATTTAGTAGATGATAAAAGTGGCATTTCAGACTGACGGGGCAAGATGGCTTAGGCAATAAATAGCTTTATGACAACTGGCTAAACATTTGGGGAAAAAAAAGAAATTTGCATGCTTCCCACTAAACCCTGAAATTGATCTCACAGGCAGGTTATTTAAATGTAAAAATGGAGACATTAGAAGGTACAGGAGGTGATCAGCATATATTTTTTCAATCTAGGATATAATTTAATTAGCAATGAGAAGACCTTCCTGAGCAGGAAGGCATCACAAAGGATAAAAGTTCCGTGTATAACTACATAAAATTATCAAGCTTCCGTAAGTCAAAAAAAAAAAAAAAAAACAACAACAACAACAAAAAAAAACCACTACTGACGAAATTGACAAATGAGTAAAGTGGTGAAAAAAAATGTCTCCAACACCCAAAATGGTGAAGAGTCTCTTAATATCAGGGGTGCCTGCCTGGCTGACTCAATCTCAGGGTGGGGAGTTTGAGTCCCACGTTGGGAGCAGAATTTACTCGAAATAATAATAATAAAAAAAAGATTCTCGGGCAGCCCCATGGCTCAGCGATTTAGCGCCGCCTTATAGCACAGGGTGTGATCCTGGGGACCTGGGATCGAGTCCCACGTCAGGCTCCCTGCATGGAGCCTGCTTCTCCCTCTGCCTGTGTCTCTGCGCCTCTCTCTCTCTCTGTCTCTCATGAATAAATAAAATCTTTAAAAAAAAAAGATTCTCTTACTAGATGAAGGCTTTTTCAAGTCAGTAAAGGATGGGAGCATCGTCCCTACCGCCCAGGAGGGTTGGAGGTGAGGGCATGGTTTGTGGTCAAGAGGACCTGCTCTGGCCTCAAGCTGTCTGGTTCCAAGTGGGACTCCACCTCTCCTTTTGCCAAATTAGGACAAAGTCACCTAATTTCTTTGTGTCCCAGGGCCTCGGCCTGTCACAATGGGGACGTGGCCACAGTAGCACCTGCCAACAGGAGTGTCGGCTTGGCAGGGCTGCAGAGCGATAGTGCTCGCAACAGCGTCTGGCATGTGGGAGCATGCAGTCATACAGAGAAACCATCTCGGGAAGCTCAGAAAAGAAGAAACAAAATTGACACAAAATTGGCCCAAAATTGGCCTCCAGGCTGATGGAAGAAGGCTTCACTCAGTTCATCTTTTTCCCAGTGTCCTACCCACAGCAGGTGCTTGCTAGGAGCTCCGAGGGGGTTTCTGCCCTGTTTAGGGCTCCTCTCCTGTGTTCCCTTCCAGCCCCATCCCACCCTGGGGGGACCCCTGGGGCAGACTCCTGAGATCGAGAGTCAAGGGTGGGAGTTGAAAACAGCCCCCTCCCACCTGCCTCCCTCCTCACCCCGCAGCCTCTCCCCCTACCATCTCTGCCAGCTTGTGGATGGCCGGGCACAGCGTGTTGACAGTGCTCTCGTACCACGGGTCTGCACGGCCCAGGAACGTGGCCAGCTCCCTGAGCTCCGAATGTCTGCACGACGCTGGCTTCTGGGGACGAGGGGATGGGGCAGACCCCCATCAGGCTTGGTCTCTGGCACCTTCTTCCTGGCCAGAGGGTCCCCCGGGCAAACAGCCCGAACACTGAACCCCTTGGGACCTCAGTTCCTCTGCCACGTGAAGAGGATTAGGTTTACACCTTCGGGGAAGCTGGAATACCTTCGGCTGAGGGCCACGTGCCCGGGACACTGAAGAGTGACCATCATCAGCCTTGCAAATTGAGCGACAAGGACTGCTTTGCATTTAACGCTGCCCAAAAAGCAAGCAGACGCGCGACAACAGAAATGCAGAGCTGCAAGGCTGAGCGTGTCCGCCCTGCCCTCATCCATCAACGGGCTCCCACTGCCTGAGGTTTCTTTTTAGGGGACCCCAGGAAGTGTGCTCTGCGTGTGTGCATGTGTGTGCAAGCCTCTGTTTGAGAAGAAGCTTGCAATGACGTCCCTTAGAAAGGCAAAAGAAAATCCAGCAACAGGCAGGCTGGCCCCATGGGGGGATGTTGGGCCTCCAGGGCCCCCATCTGGGGGTTCTGGAGGGTTCTGGGGGCTTCTAGAAGGCATCCCCCAGCCCCGTAACCTAAGGAGGGAAGATCCTATCCCTGGGAGCCTGGGATGGGGGGCAGCGGGGGCCCAGTGCAGCCCCTCCCTGCGCCCCTGCTGCGGGCAGCCCCCTCCCCTCGCCCTCCCCGCGCGCCCCTGCCCAGCCACCTCAGGCGCCAGTACGGGGATGTAGTACAGCTGCAGGCTGAGTCTGGGGGTGAGGCAGAACTTCTGAGTCTCTCGTTTCCTGGCAAAGAGGGGTGGGCAGAGCATGGGGGGCGGGCAGGTGTTGCAGCCTTCCGCGGTTCCTCATCCTGGCTCTGATTATCGATCACCTCTGCAGCGGCACGGCGGGTAATCAACCCCTCCGAGCCTGTCTGCTCATCTACAGAACGGGCGCAGCAGCGCCTGTCCTGGGGGGGCGGTGGCGAGGGTTGCGGGGCTCACGGGACAGGAGTGCGCGGAGCGGCGAGCACGGGGGTCCGCGGCGGGGGTGCACTGCGTCTACCACAGCCGGTGATGCGTGGGGCTCACTTGTGCCCTGGCCAGCACCCCCCCCCAAGCTGCCCACCCTCTGCCCCGCGCCCCCGCCGCCGCCCCGGGGCCCTACCTGAGGCTGTGGTAGGCCTGCGCCAGGCGCCCCAGCATCCTGTCGTCCCCCAGCACCAGCACCCTGGCCGTGTGAAGCCGGGAGACGCCGGGCAGCAGCTCCCCGACCCCGCCGGGCACCCCGGTCCTGCGGTGTAGCCCCTGCGGCTCCGCCCAGCACGCAGGCATCGCCACGTCGGGGGGCCACACCCGCTTCCTGATGCCCCCCTTGCGTTGCAGCCCGGCGCGCTCCGTCTCGGGGCTGCCCGGTCCCGGGGGCTCGTCGGCCCCCGAAGGGAGGTCCCGCTCGATGCCGCTGTCGGTGGACAGCATGGACGCCCGGGCCAGCTCCCGGTCTGGCCACAGGCCCTGCAGGTCCAAGGCCTCCAGGTCGGCGCTCAGGCGCACTTGGGATCTCGGGCGCAGGAAGAGGACCAGTTCCTTCCCTGGGACGCAGAGAGCGAGGGGACCGTCAGGGCATAGAGGTTACATGAGGCTGGCTGGGCCTGTGTGTTCCGTGTCACCCAAACCCCGTTGAGCCGACTAGAAGCCCCACAAGATGCCCCACCAAGGAACAAAGATTCTGGGGACTACAAAGATGGAGAACCCTCAATATTCCTGCCACCTCTTGTTGGGTTCCCCTAGTGAGCTATCAAAGGCTCTGAGAAGTCCTGTAGCAGAAAAGTCAGCTTCACTCAGTACCTCTTGCTTCTCCGACCCTGGAGTCCTCATTAGCTTCCTCCCTTCCTCCCACTGTCTGTGGCTTCCCCTGGGACACAGAGAGCAGACCCTACATGTGCCAGGAAAGACTTCCAGACTTTTCTAATCTACTTTTGTTTGATTCCCCATGAGAAAACTGAGTCAGTCTAGGATGGCCCAGGACCTGAAAGGAAGTTTCAGGACGTGGACCCAGTTCACTAGCCCAGCACTTGGCACCATAATCTGCACCCTTGTCTCCCCCACCCCCGCATCTGCCTTGAGAAGAGTTGGGGACAGCCGAGTGGGACAGTGGTGTGGACGGAAGTGCCAGGCAGGCAGGTCTCCCTGGAAGACCCCCTCCAGTTGCTGGAACTGTAACTTTTTTGGTGACGGCCTCCTTCTCGGGGACATTGATTATCTGTTGGCATCAACATGAGCATGTGGCACGTTCTGGACACAGCCTGCATTAGTTGGTGGCTAATGCACTGAGCTATTCTGACAGACAGACAACGGATCCTTCCAGATGTGCAAAACAGCTCAGGGAGTCAGGGGCATACAGATGAACGCACACACACACGCACAGACATACAGACACACACACACCTCTATTCCCAGCCAGCTCCCCACGGGCAGGGGCGAGGCATGGCACTTACAGAGCTGCTCCTCATCAGTCCACAGGTGGAAGGTGATGTGGGGGCTGGGCAGAGGGATGCTTGGCTGTGGGTCCTGCAGGGGGTCACCTGAAGGAAGCAGAGAGCTGTGGGATTCTCCTCTGGCCTCCCTGCTCCAGCTTCTATAGGGCCCAGAGGGGGTGCTGAGACCCTCTCTCCCCTATGGTCCAGCCCCAGCTTCCTCTCCGCCCCATCAGCTCATTCAGGGAGCCAACAGCACACCTGTCCCCTCTGAGCCCGACACTGTTCAGCTCCCCCGTTTTCTACAAACTTCCTAGCTCTGCTGTGAGGACCCTTCATGTCCTGAAACCGGCTCAGGGTCTTTCGGGACCTTCCCTCTAGGGCTCGCCCCTTCCTGCTAACCCCGAGCCCGAAGCGCAGCCAGGGCGCCTTTCCTGCCACTGTGTTTCTACGGCGCAGCCTGGTGCTCGTTCCCCCCACTGCCTCCTAGGAGCTGGGTGAGGTTGGGCCCGACTTTTCAGCATCTTTCTAACTCTGGCTTCTTGTCTGTAAAACGGGAGATAATTTCTATCTCAGAAGTTCACTTTGATGATTGAGGTCATATTTAAATATACATCAGGGGCACCTAGGGGGCTCAGCGGTTGAGCATCTGCCCTTGGCTCAGGGCGTGACCCCAGGGTCCTGGGATCGGGTCCTGCGTCGGGGTCCCCGCAGGGAGCCTGCTTCTCCCTCTGCCTGTGTCTCTCTCTCTCTCTGTGTCTCTCATGAATAAATAACTAAAATCTTAATATATATTATATGTAATTATATTATATATAATTCCTATATATAATCCTTGATATATCTCTATCTATCTATATATCAAGTGCCCAGAACAGCAGCTGGGGTGGAGGACGTCAGCAGCGTTAGCAGGTGTTAGCTGTCCTAGTGACCAAACCACCCACCTTCTGAGCCCAGGACCTTCCAAGTTCCCGGGGTTGGGGCGCCCAAGGTTCCACCGCCCACCCCCCACCCCTGCCCCGCCCCGCCCCGCCTCAGCGGCCGGTGCAGCGCTGCTCTCTGGCGCCCCCTGCAGGCCCCCACCCGCTTACCGCAGTAGCGTCCCCTGGTGGCGGCCGCCGGCCCCAGCAGCGAGCAGTAGATCTCCTCCAGCCTCTCCTGGTGTCCCTCGCGGCTCGGGCTGGGGTCGCTGGCCATCTGCTCCACCGCTGCCACCACAGCGTGGAAATAGCGCTCCAGGGCGCCGCGAGGGCTGGCCTGCCGGGGAGCGGCACCAGAGCCTGGGTCCCGGGCCAGAGCCTGGGTCCCGGGCCCAGCACCTACCCACCCAGCCCAGCCCCGACATTCCCCCATGCTGCCTGCACCCGCGGGGTCCCTCTGTCCCTCACACCATGGCCACTTGCAATGTCGGAACCCCCAGAGGGGGCAGGGATCGCCATCCTTGGACACCCCCCCTCCGCCCCCCGGATGCAAACTCCAGGAAGGCAGGGCTTCGTCTGCTTATAGCCGCACCCAGAACACCTGTGGGCACATACTTGATGCTCAAGAAAGAGTTGCTGAGGATTTCCTAAACTTCTATCATTCCTATGCTACCTTGACATACCACCTATAGAGTATTCACTTGCCGTTTTCCTTTTTTTTGGAAAAGGACTTTTTTTTTTTTTTTTTTTTTGGTTCTAAACTATTTCAGAGGGACAATTTATGTTGCTACTTTATATAAAAAGGCTAGTGTCATGCATGCTACACGGACAGTTACAAAGGTGACTATAATGATTACAAAATACTATTCTTAAGTTTTAGCCAGGTACTGTGGTCTACCAAGGCTTTAGAACTTGAAGTCTTCTTTCTCTCTCTTAAGATTTATTTATTCGCTTTAGAGAGAGCGGGTGCATGCGTGCCAGGGTGTGGGGCAGTGTAAGTCTCAAGCAGACTTGCATTGTGGGGCTCAATTTCACGACCCTGAGATCACAACCTGAGCCTCAACCCAGGGTAGGAGGCTTAACCAAGCCATCCAGGTACGCCTGCTTCCTTCTTTTAAGGGAAGTCAGTGTTAAAGAAGTTGGTGGGGGGCACCTGGGTGGCTCAGTGGTTAAGCATCTGCCTTCAGCTCGCGTCATGATCCGGGGGTCCTGGGATCGAGTCCCCCATTGGGCGCCCTGCATGGAGTCTGCTTCTCTCTCTGCCTGTGTCTCTGTCTGTATCTCTCATGAATAAATAAAATCTTTTTTTTTTTTTAAAGGAAGTTGGAGGTAAAGCACCAAGCTGAGCCTTTCTCCTTAATGGAAATTAATAGAAAGAGGTTTTGTAAGTCTGTGCATTCCATGCCCTGGCCTGGCTGCCTCCTGCGGTAGACTGCTGACACTCTAAGAACCAATGCCCTGGATTATGTTCCCTGGCCATCTTCCCTCACCCCCACCCACCACCACCACCAAATCCCATCTCATAGTTTAGAAGATGCAGGTCTCCAGGACGGCTGGGGGTGCTCAGTTGATTGAGCCTCTGGCTCTCGATTTGGGCTTGGGATGTGGTCTGGGGGGTTGTGGGATCGGGCCATGGTAGGCTCCATGTTCAGCATACAGTCCTCCTATCTCTCCGTATGCTCCTCCACTCTCTCTCTCTCAAATAAATCTTAAAAAAAAAAAGACAACGATGAGGGGCTCTAACAAGAACATGGGCAGGCACAGCAGGGCCTGTTCTCACCTCTGTTCTATGCTAGGGGTCTGCCAAGCAGGTTCCTAACTTCCTGAGTGAGAGAGAGCAGATCATTCTGAGTAGCTAGGGCTCCAATAAATATTTGCAGAATGAACAAATAATGCAATTAGAGGGATACAGAGTCAGAGTTGGAAGGGGTCATAGGATCCATGTCATCTTGTTGCTTAATTTATAAATATATCAATTAAATATTTACTGAGCACCTGTTGTGAGCCAGGCATTGTTCTAGGTGCTGGGATTCAGATAAAAATGCCTGTCCTCAGGGAGTTTGTATTACAGTGTACCTCTTTCTTTCTCTCTCTGTGATAATAAAGATAAGTAAACTTCATAGTGTGATAAATAACAGCTAAAGGGGAAAATGTGCAGAGAAGAAGGATGTGAAATTGGAGAGAGGGGATGAAATTTTAGATAGCGTGATCAGAGAAGTCTCCCCAACAGGTGACTCTTGAGGAAAGTCCTAACGGAAGTGAAAGAGCGAGCTGTGTTATCTGAGAGGACATCCCAAGTATAGGGAACCGCAAGTGCAAAGGCCCTGGGGTATAAGCACATCTGGTGTGTTTGAGGAACAATAAGGAAACCTGTGTAGCTGGAGCAGAGCACAGGAATGGGAGAGTATAGATGATAAAAACAGATGGAATCAAAGGGGAAATGAGATGGGGGACAGATCTTGAGGGTCTTGTAGGCCATTGTAATGACTTTGGCTTTGACCCTGGGTGAGGTGGTGTGATAAATGCCATGGTGACCACGCGGATCCCTGTCTTCGGGCCTGAGGCACTCCTGAGCCCCGCTGCTGGGAGTGCTGGCAGCTGCCAGAGGTTCCCTGAGTCCCCTCTCCAAAATTGGCCTCGGGGCAGCCTGGGTGGCTCAGCGGTTTAGCGCCGCCTTCAGCCCAGGGACTGATCCTGGAGACCCGGCATCGAGTCCCACGTCAGGCTCCCTGCATGGAGCTTGCTTCTCCCTCTGCCTGTGTCTCTGCCTCTCTCTCTCCCTGTGTCTCCCATAAATGAATTTTAAAAAAAAATCTCAAAATTGGTCTCAGCCGAAGAAAGCCACCTCCATGGTCCTGCCCCATCCCTGTGGACACCCCACTTCCCATAACTAGAAGATGTGGAAGTATAAAGTCCTGGCCCAAAAATCTTTATTTTTAAAGATTTTTTTTGGGGGGGCACCTGGGTGGTTCAGCATTTGATCATCTGCCTTTGGCTCAGGGCATGATCCCGGGGTCCTGGGATCGAGTCCCGCATCAGGCTCCCTGTAGGGAGCTTCTCCCTCTGCCTGTGTCTCTGCCTCTCTCTGCATCTCTCATGAATAAACAAAATAAAATCTTAAAAAAAAAAAAAGGCCCAGCCTGTCACCCTCACTTGAGATGACCCTGAGCTGGTTGGGAAAGCTCATCCCCTCCCCGACTGAGACCCATGGCCAATCGAGGGGAGCAAGGGCTGAAACCTCCCTATTGGGGCCAGAGGTGTGTGGGCAGAAACCAACATGGTACTTGGGTATAACTGGGGGCGCATTCCTCCATGACGTGGTCCCGTGCTGCGGGCAACCACAAAGGAAGGGGATCCTGAAGGCGGGAAGGGCTCTCGGAGAGCAGAGGAATGACGGAAAACAGTCCTCGTGGCTTAAGGAGGGACCCAGCGTATACAAAGCACCGTCAAAGGAAGTATCCAAGGTGCTGGGCTCAGAGTATGGATGGAAGGTTCCAGATGAAGAGCGACAAGAGGAACAGGGTCGCATCAGATGCATGGGCAAAGCAAGGTCTGAAACAGGGCTGCATGGAGGACTGACACCTCCCTTCCTGGGATAGGACAAGTGGGGGGTAGCTGACCCTTCCCCCCAGGGCACCCGAGCTCAGAGCCTTAGCCACCATCCCACCTAGTGTCTCCAGAGGACTGGAGCCTTCCCCTCGGGAAAGATCGCCTCCCCCACAGGGCGGGGGGGGGGGGCGGAGACACAGGCCCCAGGTGGCATGCCCCCCCCCCAGAAGCCCAGCACCTGGTACAACAACCCTTGGCTGGAGCATCTCCAATCTACTGGAGCCTCGGCCGTGTACAGGGGTGCAAGGCGGAGCCGGAGGGAAAAAATTAGGAGTGGGTGGGTGAGTGTTGGAAATGAACGAAATGCCCACCCCAGGAACAGGGGCAGGAGTTAAATAAATGACAGCGCACTCATCTGTGCGAAGATGGTGGTTTTTTTTTTTTTCCAGATTTTCCGCCATGAGTGTGCACTCATTTTCGATCATGGGGAAAGGTGGTATGCGAACAGGGGGAGGGGAGGAACACTGGCGTGGGGGTGCAGGGCCCCCTGAGGACAGGGGGGTGATTACCTTCAGCTTCCTCTGCAGGGCACTGGCATGGCATGCGTCCCCCAGGGCTGCCTGCAGGGCGTGGGAGACCACGTGGCGCATGCAGGCCTCTGGGGTCTGCTGCACCTGTGCTGCCTCGATCTCCAGCAGCAGAGCGCTGCACACGGAGGGAGAGACCAGCTCAGGATCCACGAAGAGGAACACTCTGTGGGCAGAGGTGGGCGGGGAGGGTGGAAGCTGGTGAGGATGACCAGCAGGAGAAGAGCCCCCCGGATGGGGCACCCTCAGCGTCTGGCAGCCCCTAAGTGTTATGTTCCTTTGAAAACAGGAGCCTTGAATCCAAAAGTCTATGGAAGGGACACAATAGGGAGCGGTGGGGACCGTGGCAAATAGGAGCGGTCAGGGGCAGTGTGTCCCTGTTGGGTGGGGCGGGTGACAGGGGGTGCCGGTCTCACATCCAGGGAAGCCCCAACCCCAATCTTGCTCCCTGCGCCTCAGCATCATGGTCCAGGGATGAGTTCATCCTCCAGGAGGGACCCTAAATCCCTCCCGCCCAAACGAGCTCTGGACCCTAAGTGAGCCCCGTCTCCTCTCATCACCCCATCACCAGAAAAACCAGCCTCCTGCACCTGCTCCCCTGGGTCCTTCCGCCTCCCCGCACCGCCCCCTCCACGAACACCGCCTCGAGCTTGTGCCTTCAGGTGCTAGGTCAGTGCAGGCGCCTGCAGGGCCAGAGGCAGGACGCCCCAACTCCCTCAGCCCTTCCTTCCAATGCAAAAGGTGGTCAATTCCTCAAGCTTATGCGAAGGGGCCGGGAACACACAGAGGAAAGCCCCAGATTTCATGGGGTGCTTGTGGTGCCCGCGGCTGCCTGGCTGCACATGGCACGGAGGTGGAGGACAGAACTGCAGGTGGCTCAGTTCCTGTGTCACCTTCTGCGTGTGAGCAGGATGCTCTGCGGTCCTCCCAAGAAGAAAGACCCAGGCAGGAGAAGGCTGGCCCTGCCCGCCCTCGAAGATATGCTCTACTGCTAGACAAATGTCTCTGATGGAAGCTCTGCTGGGGCTGCTCTCCATCCAGCCTGGTCCCATCAGGGAGCGGTCATGGAGTCCCTACGCCCGGAGGGGACAGAAGGCATCAGCCTCTCTGGGGCCACTCACCTCTCCTGGTAGGGGTACAGCTCACTCGTCAGGTTCTGTTCGGCAATGACCAGCCTCTGGTACAGCGTCCCTGCAAAGCAGACCCCATCAGCCGGCCAGCCCCCAGTCTCTGAACCCCGTTCGTCACCTTCACAGAAAGTGCTAGAACCTTCTAGCTCCAGGAAGCTTGAAGAAAAAGCAAGACCAGGACGGAAGTGGCGCTGCAGCTCTTACCTGGGACAGCTCTTACTTGGATAGCTTTTATCTGGAACAGCTTTTACCTGAGGTAGTCTTTACCTGGGACAGATCTTACCTGATAGCTTTTACCTGGGGCAGCTCTCACCTGAGATAGCTTTTACCTGGGGCAGCTTTTTACCTGGGACAGCTCTTACCTGGAACAGCTCTTACCTGAGATAGCTCTCACCTAAGATAATTTTTACCTGGGGCGGCTCTTACCTAGGACAGCTTTTACCTGAGATAGGTTTTCACTGGAGACAGATCTTACGGGACAGCTCTTACCTGGGGCAGCTCTTACCTGGAACATCTTTTCCCTCCGCAGCTCTTACCTGGGACAGCTGTCTCTGTTTTCAGCCTTACGGCGCAGTCCAAGGCAACCGTGCAGTAGGGGGCGGGCAGGGTTAGCAGCCTCGTGCAAAAGGTGTAGGTTCTCCGGTACAGCTCCTCCGTGATGCCAGTGGCCTGGGTGGGAGGGAGGAGTCGAGTGCTCAGAGCCCTGGGTCACCAAAGGGCTCTGGGTGGAGCTGGAGAGTGGGACGGAGGCAAGGAGGGTGGGCCTGACAGCCAGACCCTCCCAGGCGAGCACCCCAGCCTCTGCTCCCAGCGCCTGTGAGATGCCTCCTCTTGGACATCCCCACTCAAGTTCAACCACCCCCGTCCCCAGCCTTCTGCTGGTCGTGGGAGCACATTCCTGCAGTGGCCCAGGCTCAAAACTGGGGTATCCCGTAGGCATGATGCTTGGGTGCAGCGCCCGGGGGGGGGGCTCCCCCTCCTCTATCCTGCCCCTGCATCCCAGCAGCTCCTGAGCTCCTCTTCCTGCCCCTTTGTCTCCCTCGCTGCCCACTCCCACCTATGCCACTGTTGACAGCTCCTGGTTACTGTGCCCAAGACACGGTCTCTGAGGCCTGGCACTTCCCTGTGCAGGGGTCAGTGCCGCCCCCAGCGCGCAGAGGAGCAATCCCCGGGACCTCATTCTGGCCTCCCCCCGGGGCTCTGGTGCATTCTGCACGCTGCCTTTCCCACTTCCCTACTTCCTCCTGGGGAACAGCCCTCCGTGGGCTAGGGAGAGGCCATCACAGCTGGTGCAGAGAAGCCAGTTTGGGGCAGGCGATCCCAAGAGTTCTAGGCTCGCCCAGGCAGAGACTGGGTGTCCCCTGAGGGAGGCGATGGTATCTGGGGTACCGTGAGCCTCCGGACGCTCGGCCCAGCTCACCTTAGTGAGCACGTACATTAGAGTGTGCAGCAAGGGGATGATGACGTGCCGGAGGTCTTCGCTTTCTGCCTGGAAAACAGGACACAGAGGGGCATTTACTGGGCTTGGGGACCCAGGGGGCGGGGGCATCCACTCGGTGCAGGAACTGGTGCCAAGCCCCAACGTGGAGGCTCCCAGAGTGCCGTGTTTCCCAAACGGTTGCACGCAGAGCATCGGGTGGCATGGGGGGCACAAGAACAATGAAGAAAACATTTTCAATAGGTATGCACTCGTGTTTATCCGCGTTTTCAGTTTCTGCAAGTGGGGATTTCCATCTACGGTCACGGTCTCCAGTTTCTCTTTGCAATATGCTACGTCAAGCGAAACCACAGGGGTCAGTGGAAAGGAAAGAAATGTCCTTATAGGAGTGCGGGATGGACACTTAGCTCCTGGAAATCATGCAGGCAACCAGCGAATGACCAGTGTCTGGGGGGGGCACAGCACTGAGGAGACTGAGGCTTGGCCTCACCTCCCCCCTAAGCCCCTCTGCCTCCCTGGAGCCCGAGAACCCACCTTCTCCAGTTCTCTGAGTAGGATGCGGACCAGCGCCGGACTCTTGGCAGGATCTCGCTCGACCTTCTTGTGCAGGGACCATCTCCACATGCCTGGCCGGGACGAAGGGGAGCCCAGCACATGCGCGCAGGACAGGGGGCTCTTAGAGGGGACCCCCCCCCGACGCTGAGCAGGACCCTGAGCCCGGGAGCCCCAGACTGTGACTCTGAGCAGCCACAGATCTGACCCCACCCTGCCACCCGGTGCCTGGCTCTGGGAAAACAGGGGTGGGCTCCTCGCAGGTGAAGAAATTCTGCTCTGCTCCCCATTGAGGACCGCAGAGTCTCAGGGTGGAAGGGTGGGGATGTGGGGCACCCGTGGGGACAGGGGTGTGCGTGCCTGTGGCTTATGGGCTGGTAGTGTTCACATTTCAGCACATCAGGCCGTTTCTGGAAGTCATGCGGGCCCAGAGGGTCAAGAGGAATTCTGTTCACCAGGGGAATCGGGGAGGTGGGTGAGAAAGAGGAGGCGGGGGGGCCGGGGCTGCCGACTGGCTCTTACCTTGGTTGCTCTGCAGGGCGGGGGCCTGGGCGCTGAGCTCCCGGAGCACGGCCTGCACGCTCCGCTGGAGGTCCAGCTCCACATCTGGGCAGCAGGGGTGGGGTGAGCAATGAAGCCAGCCAGGAGCTTTGAAGCTCAGCGCCCCTGACCCCACACTCGCCCCCACCTCTGCTCTCCCTGAGGCCCTCTTTAGCCCCATTCTGTAAGCCCCAAAGTGACCCAAGAGGTGCCCCCAAGTGACCAGCTTAGAGTGGGGCCACCATCACACAGGGCGTGCAGCAGAGCCTTTCAAGTGGCAGCTCTGCATCCCCTGCAAAAACCAGCGTCCCCCAAAGCACCATGGGGGTGCTCCTGGTGGGACACAGGGCGGTTTTAGGGGGCACTCAGATGGTCTTGAGACCTGAATCATCATACACTCATTTTAATGTGTGTTCAAAAAAAAATATATGTATCACGTGTTCCTAAATGTCAAGTCAATTTCATGTCAGATAAGTACTGGGACAAGAGGGGATAGGCTGGCCCCCTCCTTAAACTTAACTCCGGCTCCTCTGGGTCAACTTCCCTACCAGGGCCCCCACCTCAGCCCGGGATTTGCCGTCCGCCTGCCCAGCCCCGTTTTAGCAGAACACTGTTAGCAGGAATCTAGAAGCTCCGTGTCTCCTCCTACTGATTCTCTACCCACTCGGCCCCCACGTGGCTCATGGGCTCATGACTCCCCAGATGTCTCTGTGTCATTTGGGGTTGAGCCCAAGCACTGTCCCCTGTGGTGATTGTCTTGGATAAAGTCGTCTTCGCCATTTGAATGAGTGTCATGGGATCATGCTTTCCTCGACGGTGGGATCTTGACCTGGCAAAGCGTGAGGGCGGTACAAGGGTCGGTGGCGAGGGGGCTCCTGGGCCATCTCCCACTACAGGGAGGTTAGCTGGCCGAGGGGCAGGGGTGGAGGGTGGTTGGGGGGGCAGCTCTGGGCTGTGCACCTGCCTGGCGCGGGGTCATGCTGCCGGCCACGGTGGCACCTCCTCCTCAAGCTGCCTGACTTCTGCTGGGGGGGGGTCCCCAACCTCCCTGCTGAGCCCCACTTGGCCACATTATCAGCGGAACTCATTTCCACCAGCTCTTCTCCTCTTTCTCCTTCCCTCGGAGCTGGATGGCCGTCAGCATCCTCTCTGTATCCTGCCCCTCGGCCATGTCCCCACCTCAATTCCTGCGTGGCCACCCTGTCATGATGTCTGCTCCTTGGAAGCTCCAGACTCACACAGGAAGTATGAGAGACACTTCCCATGCCCTAAATTCCTCTTTACAGCTAGCTCTAACCAAGTGTTCGCCTTTATGGGCAAGGGTGCTTTCTTTGGTTGTCAGACAATAAAAACCACATGTCTCAGGGGTTCCTCTTTTGCTTGGCTGTCAGGAAACTTGCAATCAAAGTGAGGCCCAGCCTCGAAAATCAGCTCCTCTCCGGGCCCAGGGACGTCTCCTCTTTGCTCCTCTTTGGTGTTCTTGCTCTATCAATTACTTAGCATGTGTGGTAATTGCCTCGTATTCCTTTGGAAGTAGGCAGGATTGAAGTTGTACGTTTTTTTTTTTTTTTTTTAGAAAAGCAGCAGGTGGCCGTTTGGGAGTCAGAATGTGTTTTGCCAAGGTGCTGGTGCTCAGGGACCACGCCCCCAGGGGGGGCTCTGGTGTGAGCTCTGCTAAGTCGGCCAGGGCCCCCTGGCTTCTCTGAGCCCCCCACCTTTCTCCTGCCTCTCCCTGGGTCCCCCCGGGACCGCAGTGAGGCCTGTTTCTGAGTCTCCCTGAGGCTGAGAGTGGGAAGTTGTTACAGTCGGAGTCCGTGCAACCTCCCCACTGGTGCAAGGACATCACTCAGCCTGGCACAAAAGCTGGTCACAAGCCGACTTTCTGTCTACTATCTCTGCCTTGTGTGAAGATTCAACGAGTTAATGTGGGCCAAGTTACTAAAACATTGTGTTATGTCTATTTTCTTCCTCCCTCCTTCCCTGCCTCACTATGGACATCAGCACAGACTTAAAACAGTGACAACCGCGATCTCCTCCCTGTCCCGCCCCCCACTAGAAGGGCAGCCAAGACTTTGAGGTCTTCTGAGCCCTGGGTTCCCCTGCCTTGCACAGGGAGTTTAGCTTTTATGTTTCAGAGAAAAATAGAGAAGTTGCCAGTAGCCCCAGGAGACAACTCCAAATAAAGTCTGTTTTCGAAAGTCTGGGCAGCCGGAACCAACGCTCAGGCTTTGGTCCACATCTGGCTTGCAGACGTGTTTTGTTTGGGCTCATAGAGGGTCTTGGAAAGAAAAAAAAAAAGGAAGGAATCAGCTGCTTACATTTACAAATCAGGAGATTTTACATAAAAGTTTGGGTTTTTGGCATCTTTTGAAAGTCTGTTGACACCAGGCGTGTATTCTCGTCACATGTGGAGATGGACAGGGCTGGGATGCCGCTGCACCCTTGAGACGGCGGCGCAGCTACTCTGGTTCTTTATAGTGTCCACTGTCCTTGTTTCACTCATTGACACCCTGTATCTGGCCCCTGGAGGCGGAGACCCCTGGCCATGGGACTGAGACAGCCAAGCTGGATTGTCTCAAAGGGATGGGGACAGAGGACATGGGAACCCAAGGGTGGGAGGCTGGGTCCCCCAGGACTGGGGACCCAGGGAAGGAGAAAGACCAGGGCTGTCTGGGAGCCAGCTTACCAGGGGCAGCAGGTGATGGCAGGTGAGTGCTACACTCTGTGCTTCGGGGCTTCTGCTGCGGTCTCCTGGGTCACCTTTGCCAGCACTCGCTCAAGAACATCTCCAAAGAACCCTCTCTCTCCCTATAGACCGCACATGCCTGGCTAACCTGTCCAGGGTGGGGTGCAATTGGGGCAGGGGCTACAGCTCCAGTGGACTGTAGACCACGATGGCTTCTTCCCATCGTGAGGACTTTGTAACCCTTGGGCTTAGAAGATGGCAAAGAGGGGAACAGCACCCCGTGAATGACATTGGAATTTGCACTAGTCTTGAAAACTGAGTGCTGAAAGCTGGGTTTGATGCGATTAAGCAAAAGAAAAAGAGATATTTCTTGTGCCTCAGGTGTCTAAGGGTTGTTCATATACCACATGCATGTCTAACATTATTCCTAGAACAGCCAAAAAATAAATGACATTCATAATGATTACCCTCCCCCTCCATCCAGGAGGTGGGGTATCACTATTAGGCATCACATTACTATTAATATCTGACATTTAAATAGTGCTTGAGGGATGCCTGTGTGGCTCAGCAGTTGAGCATCTGCCTTGAGCTCAGGTTGCGATCCCAGCGTCCGGAGCCTGCTTCTCCCTCTGCCTGTGTCTCTGCCTCTCTCTGGGTCTCTCATGAATAAATAAATAAAATCTTTAAAAAAATAAAAATAAATAGTGCTCAAAAGGCATACATGCGGAGAGTCTTAAAGAGGTGTGGCAAGACAATGTTTTGTGTTCATCAAACCAATTTCAGGTTTGTCCCAGGTGGACAGGAAGACTCCATTTCCCAGATTCTCCTGCAGTTGATGGGAGCCGGGCACTGAGTCCTGTCCCATGGAACGTGGTGGACACAACGTAGGTCATAAAGTCCCCTGCACTATCCTCTACCTGTCTCTTCCCATTCCGTGGTGACATTGGAAGCCATGTTGAAGATGACAGTGCCCCAAGAAGGAAGGGGCCTTGACCCCTGAAAGACTGGATCCCGACTTGGATGGCAATGTGGGTGCAGAAATAAGCATTCATTGTGCCGATCGACTGACATTGGGATCATTTTTTAGAGCAGCTAACCTTCTCTAGACAGACTCGTGGACGTGCAGAGAGTTTTCTGGTGTATTATCTCGGACTCTGAGCAGAGCCCTGGGAGTCTGGCAGGGCCAGTACTGTTCTCTCTGTTTTGTTTTGTTTTGTTTGGTAGATTCCAGGTTGAGAGCTCTTAACCTCGGCCCCATCTTGCTTCTCCAAACACCTCGGAGGCACTCATCCCATTTTACAGCTGGGAAAATGAGGCTCAGAGGGGAGAGGTGATTTGTGTATGGCCAAGAGCTATTGGAGCAGAGCTTTCTCTTTGCCAGATGCTCCTCTTCTAAAACTACATGCTTGTAGGTGCCCAATTCACCTGCTTACCCAGAAAAGGGAGAAGAACATATATCTGTCTCTGTGTGTCTGGGCTTTGAATGCCAAAAGCCAATACGTTGAATAGTTGCCTGGGAAAAGAGTCACCGCTCTCAAGGCAGCTCAAGATCCACTCTTTGATTTCAGACCATTTGGGGCTGTAGTGATATTTGGCAATTCCAGCTCCGTGTTGGCCCCATGATCCCAGACAGAATCAGATCGCTCCCAAGCCCCTCATAGGATGACTGCCTTTTCTCTCCTCAATCTTGGCTGCATAGAAGAACCACCCAGAAATCTGTAAAAAGCACTAATGTATAGCCCACCACAAACCACTTTAAATCAGATATCTGAGGGTAGGGTAGGGACTAATACTGTTTTTTTTTTGTTTTTTTAGGAGCCCTCCCAGAATAGTCTAATGGATAGTTAAGTCCTCCCACCTGGACCTCATGGACTGCCCTGTCTAATGAGAATTACTGTCTTGGGTGATATGCTTCGAGTTCCAGACAATTGACCTATTAGTCATAGAAAGAGTCAAGGGCTCAGACGCTCAGAGTCCACAGAGGACAATCATCCCTGCATGTAGGATGAAGGTCACAGGGTCAGAATGGCTTCTCCCTGGCTGTCACCATGGTGGGAAGAGATACAAAGAGTATAACTGGAGAAAGCTGATTTTTGTTGTGGCTGTTTCTTAGCATATTTTGTAATAGGGGTGGCATTTGTTCAGAAATGTGACCCTGGGACTCAGTAGACACCAGTGCTGTAGCTCTCCTGGGGTCCAGCCTTGACATGAATAAATCTTCTAAGATGGGATGCCTGAGTGGCTCAGTGGTTGAGCATCTGCCTTCTATTCAGAGTGGGAACCTGGGGTCCTGGGGTCAAGTCCCACATCGGGCTCCCTGCAAGGAGCCTGCTTCTCCTTCTGCCTGTGTCTCTGCCTCTCTCTGTGTGTCCCTCATGAATGAATGAATGAATAAATCTTTAAAAAAAATCTAAGATTTTTCCAAGCAGACCAGTCTGGGTCACCCCATACCTACTTGTCATAGTTCATTTTATGTGGGATATTGGTTTTCTTCCTGCCTTTGGACCGGAACTACACCATCAGCTCTCCTGGATCTACTGCTTGCCAATGGCAGATCTGGGGACTTGTCAGCTTTCAAAATAATGTGAGCCAATTCCTTATAATAAATCTCATTCTATGCATGTGTAAACGATAGGATACCCCTACTAACACACCCATCAGAATGCGGAAGTCTCGGAAGAATCATCAAACTTAGTCCTTCCTCAGCCTTCTTCTGCTCAGGAGTGGAATTGGGGGTGGTGGTGGACGTGTCCATCCAGATGCAAGGGTTACAGGGACACTCAGGTCCCTTGGTACACACAGAATTATTGCCAAAGAGGTTGACTTTGTAATTCCCAAGGGATGTTCCCCTCAATCTAGAGTATTGAAAAGAATCACCCTTTTCTATTTTCTGGGTGTCAGCCATCCGAATCAGCATCCCCTCCCTGGGAAGGAAATGGAAACTTACCAATAAACTCTTTCTGGTCTGTTCTCTTTTAAAATCACTATAAAATCACTAACCCCGGGTTCCATTTCCTCATGCTGTGGCCTTTCTCTGACCTTGGCCCCTGAGCTAGGGTCCATCCTCCCAGATCCCATGAGTCCCCACACATTGATCACCTGGACCTCATGGACTGCCCTTCCAACCAGAGCTGAGGACTCATCCGGGGGTCCCCTGGTGTGCAGACAGCTGTCTCAGCACCTCCGCCACTCACTGAAATCTAGGCTCAGCACCCAGACACGCCATCAGCTGCAGTAATGTGGCTCACTTTTCTTCCATCCCACGACGGACCTCCCTACCCTCATGAAACAAAGGCTCAGATTGTTCTAACAATGTTTGTAATCATGGCCCCTGTTGGCAGGGATGGCAAAGTAACAATAGCTTTGGTGCTTTTGCAACATTGCTTTTTTGCAACCCTCAAGATAAATACCTTACTTTTCAGGTGTCCCTCTTCTTAACACTATAATGACAGAACCCCTTAGGGCTGTAGGAAGGTGGGAAAGGCTAATAAACGTTTGCAATTTGGGGAGACAGCCCGTAAAACTGCAGTTCTGATCATGATGGGAAAAGTTCCCTTCAGAGCTCTCAGGGATCGACTTTTGGGATGTTTCCTTCTGCCCATTTGATTTGAGTGGCTGGGCGGGCAGGGTGGGGAGTTCATCCTTCACGTCTCTGGTGGTGGATGTCTGTGGTTTCTCCTGCCCAGAGATCCTCCCTGCTTTGTCTGGGTCTCGGAGTGGGCACAGGACCAAGCTGGCCAGTAGACTCTCCCTCCAGGTGAACCCCTGTGCAGATGATGGTCAGCAGTGAAGAATGCGTGGTGCGCTCTCCAAGGTCACCGTCTACCTCTTCCTGTCCTGGTGGCAAGTCCACTCCGTTCTCTGCCTTTGCTGGTGCCTGAGGCTTCAGCTATTCCTTCAATGCTTGGCCACTCTTTACTTTTGAAGATTAAACTTGCCATATGGGTTTCTACTGCTTGTACCCAAAGAAACTTTATTGGCATACCTCTCTTCCTAAAACACAGTATGGTTTGTACCTATTGTTATAATTAAAGTCAGTGCAAAATAAATTGGTTTTGAAATATGTGGAATCTCACCATGCTGGTTCCACCCCCCTCCTCCCAGTGCAAACCACAGATGGTTAAAGACAACTTGGAATATCACACCAGGATTCACGGGCTTGCCTGGTTCAGATGGAGCTGCTTCTGGCTGGGTGAGGCTTTATGACAGTGGATATGTGTAGAAAGGATGCATGTCTTAGGGATGGTAACAACCTGGTAGCTGCACTTGCCTTGGGTGTGCTCTCCCCTCAGGATAGGGGTCTTCAAGGGCATAGGGTCTAAGCTTCATGAGGAATGCTCTGGAACTTTGTGGGTGACCATTAGGTGATACACATCTTGAGGGAAGGGCCATCTCTCCTTGCTGTCCCCGATCGATAAAGCATGAAGAGTCTGGGTTTTGGAACGAGCTAGATCTTGGTTCTCATCCTGGCTCTGCCACTTACTAGCTGTGTAGCTTTGAGTGAATTACCTAACTAACCTCTTTGAGCCTCCATTCCCCTTTCAGTAAAACAAGGACAATTACATTGATGCTGTACCCCACGAATCCTTCTGATGTCTGCACAGAGCAGTCCACAGTGAAATCACTAAGGGCATGGTGCTGGAGCTAGATGGCTGGGGTCAAATCCTGGTTTGACCAAACAGTATCTATGTGGCCTTGAGAGCAATACCTGTCCCCTCTGGGTCTCACTTTCTCTTTCTGCGAAATGGGAGCAATGATAACATCTATCTCATGGGGTCTTTATGAAGACCAAATGAGTTAATATTTACTCAAGTGCTTTTATCACTACTTGATGGACTGTAAGCACTACAGAGGTTTTTGTTAAATAAATGCAAGCATTCAGTGATAGATCTTGAGTATTATTGTCATTATCCCAGATGTCTAGCTCAGTGACCTGCAAGCTGCTGGGGCTCATACAAGAGTGTGAATGTCCACTTCTCAAAATGTTCTCATATTGGGGCAGCTGAGTGGGGGGATCTGGGTGAAGGTGAAAGTGGTCCTGCTGGAGGCATTCTCATCTGCAAGGGAGGCCTTCCCCATGATCCAGCCAGGTGCACTAGACCCCTCTGGCCCCGATTGTACTGACCTGAGCTCTCCATGGGAGCCTGGGGTTATGTGTGAGGAGGATGTGGTTGTCTCAGGCAGCAGAATGGAAAGTAAAGTGGTTGTCTGCACAGAGGTGGTTCTGCAAAATAAGAGGCAGTTAGCGTAAGTAGTGGGAAGATACAGAAGTATATTTGGGGGAATGGAGAGGCTCCTAGGGGACCTAGGCTTCTAGCACATTAGAGAAAAGTCTAGATTTATTTAAGAAATTCTTCTATAGTGCTGGCTATGTGCCGGGCACTCTTCTAAACACTTAAAAACTATCAGCTCTTTAATATTCGTATTAACCTAATGAGGTAGGTACTATATCCTCCCCCATTCTATGGATGGGGAAATTGAAGGACAGAGCGGTTAAACAATTATTTAAGATCAATGAATGAGCACTGAACTCAGACCAGCTGGCTCTCAAAACCATGCCCTCAGTCATAACCCCTGGTTACCTTGCCATGACCTCAGTGGGAGGGACCCACTGAAGAGGAACTCTGAACAAATCCAAGAACAAATGAATAAAGATATACCTAAGAGAGCTAATTTAGAGAGAGAGAGAGAAAAAAAAAGAACAATAAGAAAGCCTCAGGAAAGGTAAATGTCATATATACTCAATGGAATAAAATATATTGTACTTTGAATAATGGTAGCCTATTGAAAATTCTAGAAACAAATATTAAAATGTGATATACCATTGGCAATGATTAGATAATATAGCATACATACATACCACATATATGCATATGTTGGCATGTTTTGGCATGTTTTGTATATATATATATTGCTACAAATATGTGAAAAATATGAACCCTGTCTATCACACATGGTTTTCTAGGGAAATAAAAAATGACACAAAATGCTCCAGAAGAGTTAGGAAAACTGCTTGTGTTAGTGATCAGTGAAGAAATAAAGTTGTCAAAGAATTAGCTCTTAAAAAAGTGATATATGTTGGGACATCTGGGTGGCTCAGTTGGTTAGGTGTCCCACTCTTAATTTTGGCTCAGGTCATGATCTCAGGGTGGTGAGATCAAGCCCTGCATCAAGCTCTGCACTCAGTATGGAGTCGCTTAAATCCTCTCCTTCTCTCTTTCCCTCTACCCCTCCCTTACTCTCTCACACATATACATTCTCTCTCTAAAATCAATCAATCAATCAATCAATCAATCAATCTTGGGACATCTGGGTGGTTCAGTGGTTGAGTGTCTGCTTTCGGCTCAAATCGTGATCCTGGGGTCCTGGGATCAAGTCCCACATCGGGCTCCCTGCAGGGAGCCTGCTTCTCCTATGTCTCTGCCTCTCTCATGAATAAAAAGAAATAAGTAAATAAATAAATCTTTTTTAAGAAAGGTGATATTGTGTCTCAGATGGTTCCTTTGATAAATTCTCTCAAACTAGCAAGGAAAAATGTTAAGCTATTTCAACTCTTCAAAAGCATAGAGAAAGAAGGCAAGGTTCTTTGAAAAAAAACCAGCTTATTCTTGATAATGAAATCTAATAAGGATCGTTTAAAAAATAGATGAAGCACTCCATACCCACCCACTGAAATAGCTATTTTAAAAAAGAAAACAACAGAAAATAACAAGTGTTGGCTAGGATGTAGAGAAATTAGAGCCTTGGTGTGTTGCTGGTTGGATTTCAAAATGGTGCAGCTACAGTGGAAAACAGTACAGTGATTCCTCAAAAAGTTAAACATAGATTTACCATAGGACACAGAAATTCTGCATCTAGGTAAATACCCAAAATAATTGAAAATAGGGACACAAACAGATACTCGCACATCAATGTTCATGGCAGCATATTCAAAATAGCCAAAAATTGGGAACACTCCAGATGTCCATCAACAGATGAATGGGTAAACAAAATGTGGCATATCCATACAATGGAAAATTATTCAACTTTAAATTTGAATGAAATTTAGACATGTGCTATGACATAAATGGGCCTTGAAAACATCATGCTAAGTGAAATAAGTCAAGCCAAAAGGACAAATATTATATGATTCTATTTACATGAGGCACTTACAATAGATTCACAGAGACAAAGTGTAACAGGAGTTATCAGGGGCTGTGGGAAGGAGGAATGGGGAATTACTATTCAGTGGGTACAGAGATGATGAAAAAATTCTGTAAATGGACAGTGGTGATTGTACAACATTATGAATGTCGTTAATGACATTGAATCTGTACACTTCAAAATGGTTAAAATGGAAAATTTTATGATATGTATATTTTACCACAATGGAAATTAAATATTGAAGGTATAAAATAAACATCACTGATTGAATTCAATGAATGAAAATTATAATGTATTCTGAATAATTCTAGATGGGATTGATAATCACAGAAAGGAAATATTAGAATGTGATGTATCATTGGTAATGATTAGAAAAGATAAAAAGAACCACTGCTGCCGAGGATATGGAAAGATTTGCTCTGTCATACTCAGTTGGTGAGAGTAATAATTGATGTAGATTTTCTGGAGGTAGTTGGGCAATAAGCATCAAAATTCAAAATGTGTATACTTTTTGTACAAACAACTCCACTATTAGGAATTTTTCCCAAGGAAATAATTGGACAAGTGCATAAGTAGTGTCTACAACAATGTTTATGGAAACATTGTTTATAAAGGGAGAAAAACGGAAGAAACTTAAAGGTCCAACTACAGAGTGTAAATTAAGCAAAGTAAAGTTACCTGTGCAATGAAATACTAAGCAGACATAAAAATGATGTATATCCACATTTACTGAATTGAAAAGATTTTCAGAAGTACTCATTTTAAACACTAGGTAACAAAAAGTTAACACATTTTTAACACATTAATTTTTTTTAATTTTTATTTATTTATGATTGTCACACAGAGAGGCAGAGACACAGGCAGAGGGAGAAGCAGGCTCCATGTTTCGGAGCCCGACATAGGACTCAATCCCGGGCCTCCAGGATCACAACCTGGGCTGAAGGCAGCACTAAACTGCTGAGCCACCTGCGCTGCCCCACATTAATTTTAAAAAGTAGATTTCTAAATTTGTTCAGACGCATTGCAAAAAGTCAGGAAAAACTAAACACCAAAATGTGACATTGGAGATCCTGGCTCTGGTTAACATGGAGTAAGTACACTCTACTCTAACTCTCCCACTTGATACATCTAAAAACTATGGATGGTATACATGGGACAGCTGAGGATTTGGAAAAGCAAATGGTAGCAGACAGAATGGGAAAGAAAGCCAGTATGTGAACAATTTGGCAATGAATTTTCTGCACTAACTCTCTTCCCATTATACCCTGGCCTGGACACAAAGATAGCCTGAAACTCATAAGTGCACACATAGGGCAGACAGAAAGAACTAGAAGAAAAGCCTTCTCTTTCTGGTCTGTGGAGAATAAAAAAAGGTGAGGTCCCCAAAGGATTGGAGAGATGGGGCGATTTACTTTTTCTTTTGCATTTTCTCCCTCTATATCCCCCAGGCAATCTTGTAATAGCAATAGCAGCAACGGTGATAGCAGTGGTGGCCTTGCAGGTGCCTACAATTCTGAAAAAAGAGAAAGTTTTCCCTCTGACTAGAGGAACTATAGTTCCAAGGGCATGGGAAAAATCCTTAATGCTTTCTTCCTTCTATCAGAGGAACACCCAGAAATAACAAACAGAAGATGAGTAATAAAGTGGTAGTCCTGAATAAAAAAAAAATATCAATAGCTATATGAAATGTAAATGGTCTAAATGCATCAATTAAAAGACATAGATTATCAGCATTAAAAAAATAGAACCAACTCTATGCTGTTTACAATAAATTTACTTCAAATATAATGCCACAGGTAAGCAAAAGAACAATAAAAAATACTCCTGACTATTAATCAAAAGAACAATGAAGTCGCTGTATTAATATGAGACAAAGTAGAGTTCAGAGCAAGGAAAATTACCAGGAATAAGCTTCCAATTACATTACATACTGATAAAAGGGTCAATTCTTGAAGAAGCTACAACAATCCTAAACATGTATGCACCTAAAAACAAGGCTTCAAAATACACAAAAGATAAACTGATAAAACTAAATGATAAGTAGTTTAGTCCACAATTATGGTTGGAGATTTTAAGAATCATTTCAGTGATTGATAGAATCAGCAGATGGAAAATCAGGAATGATAGAGATAAACTGAATAATAATATAACCAAATGAATTTAACTGGCATTTATAGAACACTACACAACAATAGCAGAATATGAATTCCTTTAGAGTGCATATGAAACATTAACCAAGATAGACAATACCTTTGGTCATAAAACAAGCCTAAATAAGTTTAAAATAATTAATTATACAAAGTAGGTTGCTAATCATAATGAAATTAAACTTGAAATCAGTAACATAAAGATACTTAGAAAATCTCCAAATATTGGGATATTAAACAGAAGATTTCTAAATAATCCATAGGTCCCCAAAATAAAATAAGTGGGAACACTTCCCAACTCATTTTAGGAGTGTAGCACTCTCCTGCTATCAAGACCAGATAAAGATAGTACAAGGAAGGAAAATAGACCAATATCTCTTTACAAACATATATGAAAAAAATTCTAAGTAAAACATTACCAAACAAAGACCAGTAATATATAAAAAGAACAATGCATAACAACCTAATGGGGCTTATCCCAGGGATGCAAGACTGTTTCAATATTTGAAAGTCAGTCAGTGTAATCTAATTTATTAAAGATTAAAAAGAAAAACCATATGCTCCTATTAATTGATGCAGTAAAAACACTAGAAAAATTTTAACATTTATGATAAAAACTTAGAATAAATTAGGAATATAAGGGAACTTCATTAATCTGATAAAGGGTCTATACCAAAAAAACCTTCCAACTTACATAATAGAAAAAACCTGGATATTTCCCCTCAAAGATTAGGAAAAGACAAGGACAATCACTGTCACCACTTCTATTCAACAAATCAACAAAAATTGGAAGTCAATGTAATAAGATAAAGACAAAGAAGAAAAAAAAAGGTAAAGGGGTATACAGACCGGAAAGGAAGAAATAAAATTATTTGCAAATAATAGGACCCTATTCACAGGTATACATAGGAAGCAGGTAACATATGTAACAGGTATAGGTATACATAGGAAATCTCTAAGAATCTAAACACACAGAAAAAAATCTTCTAGAGCTAATAAATGAGTTTGCCAGAATCACAGGATATGTCAGCATACAACATCAGGCATATTTATGCTAAAAATGAACAGCTGGAAACCAAAATTTAAAACACAATGCCATTTAAAACAGTTCCAAAAGGAAAAAAAGAAATACCTAAAAAAGGGAAATAAAGCTACCAAACATGTGGGATCTGTACAATGAAAACCACAAAATGCTGATGAAAGAAATCAAAGAACACAAAAATAAATGAAGGCACACACTATTTATGATCTGGCAGATCCAATATAATTGAGATGTCAATTCTCCCCAATTGATTTATAGATTTAATGTAATTCCAATAAAAATATCAGCAGATATCTTTTTGTAGATAGAAGATAAGCAGATTCAAAAATTTCTGAAGAACTGAAATAGCCCAACAATTTTGGAAAAAAAACCCCAACATTTGAGGATTCATCTCCCTATTTTAAAAACAACTATAAAGTTATTAGTGAAGGACTAGGCACAGATCAAAGGAACAGAATAGAGCATCCAGACATAGACCTACATGGAAACAGCCAATTGATTTTTTTTACAAAGTTGCAAAGGCAAGTCAATAGGGAAGGATAAGTCTTTTCAACAAATGGTCTAGAACAACTGATCATCAATATGCAAAAAAACCCGTAAAGTACCTCAACTTAAGTCCCACACCTCAAATCAAAGTGAATTGAAATGTATCACAGAACGGAGTGTAAAAAGTTAAAACTATAAAGGTTTCAAAGAAAACATAGGGAAAAGTCTATGTGACCTTGGGTTGGAGAAAATTCTTACATATGATACCAAAAGCATGATCCATAAAGGAAAAAAAATCGATAAATTGGACGTTGCCAAAATAAAAAACTCTGGCTTTGCAAAAAGTACCTTTAAGATATGAAAAAGACAAAGTACAGACTTGGAGAAAACATTTTCAAATCACATATCTGACAAAGAACTCGTATCCAGGATATATAAAGAACTCTCAGAACTCACTAGTGAGAAAACAAATAATGTCCCTAAGCAGGAAAAAAATATTTGTTTAAACAGGTAGTTGTTCCAAAAAGATATGTGGATGGCAAGTAAGTACAAGGGAAAAAAATGCATGTTATTAGTCATCAGGGAAATGCAGATTAAAACTGGGAGATACCACCGTACACTATTGGAATGGCTATAAATGAGCAACGACAATACAAAATGCTGGAGAGGATGTAGAAGAACAGGAAGGCTCACACATTACTGATGGGAATGCAAAATAGCACTGCCATTCTGGAAAACAGTCTGACAGTTTTTCATAAAGGTAAACATCACTTACTATGTGATCCTGCAATCTCAGTCCTACCTATTTCCTGCAGAAGAATGACAGCTTCACACAAAAACCCGTTCATGGGTGTGAACAGCTCTGTTCATAATGGCCCCAAATTGGAAATGACCTAATGCCTTCAAGGCTGAATGGACAAGCAAACTGATATATTCACATAGTGGGATACTTGCCAATACAAAGAGATGAACTATTGTTACATATGGTGACACGTGTGAATCTCATGCTGAGTAAAAGGAGCCAGAATCAAAAGTTTACATGCTGTATGTTTCTATGAATAGGACATTCTAGAAAAGGAAAAACTATAGGGTCAGAAAATAAGTCACTGTGGTTATAAGGGATCTGGGGTAGGGAGAAGGGTTGACTCCAGAGGGGCAAGAGAGAATGTTTTGAGTTATGGAACTGCTCTGTAACCTGATTGCGGTGCTGTTCACTCAAATCTGTATGTGTGTTAAAACTCACAGAAGGGTCTAGCAAAAACAGTCAATTTCACTGTAAGTAAATTTTGTTTTCTTTTTAAAGATTTTATTTATTTATTCATAGACCCACAGAGAGAGAGGCAGAGACACAGGCAGAGGGAGAAGCAGACTCCATGCAACAAGCCTGATGTGGGACTCGATCCCGGGTCTCCAGGATCACCCTCCGGGCTGCAGGCGGCACTAAACCGCTGCGCCACCGGGGCTGCCCTGTAAGTAAATTTTCTTAAGTAATTTTCTTTCTACATTCTTTAAAAAAAAAAAAAAGCCCACACCCTAATTTGTAAATGGCATCATGTGCTTATGCCTAAATAATTTTTTTTACCAAATTCTATAATTAACCAAAACCAAAACAAAACAACAACACCCCCCCCAAAACACTGCTCATTTGGTGGCAGATCATTTACACATGTAAGTGAGAACACACCTGAGGAATTTACACCCTTCTTGGCCATTTTAATTTTTAACACTTAATGTACGTTTTAAGTTTCTAAAAGCACAAAAGCCTCTACATCGGATGACCAATTTATGGAAAATACAGAATATATGGACATGTACCACCAGGATGCAAAACCCAGACTCTGAGATCCTCTACAGGACAAACATCCTGTTCTCTTTTAACAGATAAATTGCAAGGAAAAGAGGGTGGTAGTGAGAACAGACATGAAAATGAATGGTTGGTGGGGGTGATGGCTAGGAATTCACAGGGATTTATGAGACTTTATCATTCTTGTTTAGATCGCAATTCAAACCATTACAGAAAATACTACGTTTGAGGCAAGTGGGAATTTAAACACTACAGAAATTTGGGGGGAGGGAGATAATAGTATTGTAGTTATGTTTGGGGGAAAAAAAAGTGCTGTCATCTTTTTGAAAATTAAACTTTTAGGGACACCTGGGTGACTCAGTGGTTGAGCATCTGCCTTTGGCTCAGGGCGTGATCCTGGAGTCCTGGGATCGAGTCCCCAGTCGGGCTCCCTGCAGGGCGTCTGCTTCTCCCTCTGCCTGTGTCTCTGTGTCTCTCATGAATAAATAAATAAACTCTTTTTTTTTTAAGTTAAACTTTCAATTTTGAGATCATTGCAGATTCACTGGCAGTTGTAAGAAGAGATCTCAAGCACACCTCACATGGTCTGCTTGGCGATGGCATCTTGTGAAACCACAGGATGGTATCATAACCAGGACATTTGACGTTAAAACTCCTTATTCAGATTTTCCCAGTTTACGTGCACCTGTGTCTTTTGGTACCTGTGTGTGTATGTGTGTGTTATCACTCACCCACGGGTAGTGGGATCACAGGTAATTTTCACTGTGATGCATTTCTGCATCTTCCAATTGCCTAAGATTATATCTGACCTTATTTTTATTATAGAATGGATGGCACATATTTGTACGTTGTGAAACCCAGCCATAAAACGGACACCTGTGAGCCCACCACCCAACTTAGGAAGACTGCCAACACATTGCCCTGTGTGTGTTAACTTAAAAGAAGGGTAACCTAGAAAAAAAACCCCAATGGTAAAACTATGTAAATAATTGCCCTTCTCTCCCTTCCTGGGCGCCTGTGTGGCTCAACCCCCGGCTCTTGAGGCCAGTCTCCTCTCTGTAGGATTAGCATCCAGGAATGCCAGTTGCAATGTCAAACTGTTACCTGACAACATTTTGAGAAGGGGCTGGGTGTGGAGATGGGGGACCCAAAACTCTACCGGGGAGAGGAATGTGTTGAGCATTCGTGATGCTCATTTTTTCTGAAAAGGCTCAGCGGCGTGTTTTTGTGGGTGAGACAAGACATGAAAAGCTGAAGGAACTGTGAAAGCAAACATGAAGATTCAACCAACAGATGGGAGTGTGTGGCCGACCCTCCATGTTCCTAGTCTTGGGGGGGCGGAGCCAGAAAATGCCAACGCCGGGTGGTCCAAGCCGACCCTGACTCCAGACCCAGTGGTTCAGGGAGGCCGAGGGAAGCTTCCCACCTGTTGCTCAGGATGTTGGATTCCCAGGCCTCCTGTGTTAGCTGCGCTTAGGAGTGATCATGATCATCTCTGCCCAACCCGCGGGACCCAGCTGCCATCACTTCTGGCTCAGGTCGTGGCCATTCCCCCAATATGTCCCCCTGCATCCACCCTTTCCCTACAATCTAGTCCTGATTAAAGACTTCCAATGGCTTCTCTGAGATCTTTGAATAACTCCCCACTCCTTACCTGGCCTAACTCTGGCCTCAGCCCCAGTGCACCATCTCCTCCACCTCTCCCTCTGGCTCACCGGGCTCTCACTCATGGCTTGCGTTGTGTCGCTCACACTTGCCAGAACCCAGACCTGCCTCAGGGCCTTTGCACGCCTCTCCCTGGACCACCCTTCCCCACAGCTGGCTCCTTCTCAAGACTCAAGTCTCATTTTAAACATCACCTCCTTAGAGAGCCCTTTCCTGGTCAAACTTACTCTAAAATAAGCCCACCCCCTACGCCAGGGGATAACTCTAGCACACTCTTTCATTTTATTCAGAGCATTTATCAGGGTCAGACGTCTCCCTGTGTCATGATTAACTTACTGGGCGACTCATTAGTGTGTGAGCTCCACAAACACCGAGCCCCTCCTGCATCTACTCACTGCAGTACGTCCAAGCACCCCAGGGAGTTCCAGCACCACGTAGACGACGAGTAAACATTTTAATGGAACAAGAGGGAAGCACCTTGCCCCCCAAATCACATGGCTCATGAATGATGACACCACAGGGCTAGAGCTCAATCTCACTTGGGGGTTGTGAGGTCACGGCCACTTCCGTCACCATCCTCTGCAACCCCTTCTTCTCTCCAAACCCTGCAGGGCACCCTCTGCCCCAGTTGAAATGAAAAGAACCCACAGGTAAAACTTCTGTCCGGGTGGAATCCGTGGAGAAGGAATATTGAGCAGCCTCAAAGGGAATGAAAATGCAAAGATACAGATTAAAAGAGGAGTGTGCATGTCGCAGGTCTCACTGGGCAAAGCTGAGGCTATTCTAGAGCTGGTTTTCTTTCTCTCTCTCTCTCTCTCTCTTTTTTTTAAGATAGTATTTATTTATTCATGAGAGACGCAGAGACACAGGCAGAGGGAGAAGCAGGCTCCCTGCGGGGATCCCAATGTAGAACTCCAATCCCAGGACCCCGGGATCACGCCCCAAACCCGACAGGTGCTCAACACCTGAGCCACCCAGGCACCCCTGTTTTCTTCATTAACTGTAAAAATGGTAAGAAGTGTAAACTGTCAGTGTAGGAAAAGCCTCTTTATCCATTTTTCTATTCATTTGTTCGTTCACCAAACATTTATTCGGTGCTCATATGGGTTTGCACAGGGGTGGGAGATGCTTTGTACCACTCCCTTGCTCCCCTGCAGGTGGGGGGGCCTCTGTGATCTATTTCCTGCCTTAAAGGGCTGTTGACCATAAGGTGGTGGGGAGCCCTCAGGGGACAAAGCTTGCACCCAGACAGGAAATGGAAGTGAGCCGAAAAACCTGAAAACCTGGGTCATTCTCAAAATGCATCATCACCTGACTCCACTTCAGGATGACATGTATTTCATAGGAAACGAAGCTGGTCTGTTTTAGCCCCCAAACATGTCTCTGAAGGTTTTCTCGATGAATCTCAAGGGGGGGTTGGTGTCATGGCACATTGATGCACGCCGGCTGAAGATTTCAGGGGCTGTCCACGGCTGACAGCAGCCTCCCTCCAGATGGCTTCTCTTGGAATAACTCCCCACTCCTCACCCTGCTGAAATCTGGCCTCATCTGCCCCAGGACACCTCTCAGCTTCACCTCCTCCCCCTTCTCTCTCAGGCTCCAACCTCATGACTCCTGTTGTGTTGCTCCCACTTTGCCTGGACCCAGACCTGCCTCAGGGCCTTTGCATACCTCTGCCTGGATCACCTTTCCCCACAGCTAGCTCCTCCTCAATCCAAAGATTTCAGGGGGCTGTCTGCAGGAGACAGCAGCCTGTATCCTACCCCGGCATGGCTCGTGCTTTCTAGCTCCTCGGGTACATGTCCCATCTCAGCAGTGAGGGTGCACTGTGCACATAGTGGGTGAAAGTGGGGCTACCATCGGGCTGACCATTTTGCCAGACTTTTGGTAATTACCCCGCTGGGGAGGGTGAGGTTTCGTGAGTCGTCCATCTAGAGAGGCACTTGCTGTAATGTGTCTGCTCAGAGGGGATGCTTCTTTCTGATTCCAGCAAAGTCTCCCCTGTGTTGGCAGCAGCCCTATCTCAGCCATCTCTGCTCTTCCAGAAGGCTGGGAAGCCAGGTAAGCACATGGGATTGTCTTGTAGGTAAAATACAGAAACAAAGCCTGAGAAACAGATCTAGGAAAAGAGCAGGAAGCTTCCATCCACTGACATGGAACCTCAATTTTGGGCTGCTCAGAGGCCCTGTGGCTCTCTTTCTAGTTCCTGGCAGTGTTTACAGTAACCAACATCACTGGGCCAATCAAAGAGGGTGGCTCAGCCGCTTGAGCATCTGCCTTTGGCTCAGGTTGTGATCCCGGGGTCCTGGGATCAAGTCCCGCATCAGGCTCCCTCCAGGGAGCCTGCTTCTCCCTCTGCCAGCGTCTCTGCCTCTCTCTATGTGTCTCTCATGAATAAATAAATAAAATCTTAAAAAAAAAAAGAGCATCTATGGAACACAGTGGAGTCTGGGGAGCAGAAATTGTGTAAGGATGTGGGAATCAGACACAGTCCTTGCCCTTCAGCCTGGGGCCCCACCAGTCAGTGACATCATAAGGACGGCAGTGTGGCCCTGGCTGCCACGCTCCAGGCCCACGATCAGCACACTGGCCTTCTCACGGACTCACACCCACAACGCACCTGACAATGAGCCCATTTCACAGATTCACACCGGAGCCCTGGTGTGACACGCTCTGCTCAATATATGGATAAAATCCCCCTTTTGATGAAAACCCGTATCAGTGGTAAATCTAAAAGGTATAAACGGCTCTACAGTGGAAAGTGAGCATCCTCGCCCCTCGTCTGGGCCATCAGCTCCCCTCCCCCAGAAGAAGCCATGGCTTTAGGAAATCTGAATCTGTGGCCAACTCTTAAAAAGTCATGTTTCGCATAAAAATCCAGATTTCACGTAAGAAGAGTAACTGGAAGATGTGGCAAGAGTGGGTGGACAGTTCCGCACCGCAATGGCACTGTGCTACCCCTGCACAAGGGCCACTGCTCCCCCGTGCCTGTGAGCTAGTCTGGGGCATTGTTTCCACCCCTGCTGGGCCCCTGGAGGCAGACAGGGAGCAATCCATAGGGATGCTTGGCTCCTGTCTTCATGCTCCCAGAGGAGTTAATAATTCTTTATTGATAATAAATAAATAATTAATAATGATTAATTAATATTGATTAATTAATAACAACTCCTCTTTTGTGGGGTGCCTGGGTGGCTCCATCAGTTAGGTGTCGAGCTTGGTTTTGACTTGGATCATGATCTCATGGGTCGTGGGATCCAGCCCCACGTTGGGGTCTGTGCTCCGGGAGGAGTCTACTTGGGACTCTTTGCCCCTCCCCCACTCCCTCTCTCAAATAAATAAATAAATCTTAAAAAAAAGAGAGAGACAGACAGACAGACAGAATGGCTTTTTTGAGCTTGGCGCTGGAGTCGCCAACGGTGCTCACGTGAGTCAGCCAATGAACACCCACAGGGTACCTCTCCACTTCTCTGAGCACCAAATGTGGAGTCCCGTTTGTTAATGGACAGGTTGCCTCTGCTAGAATGTTCCATGAGGGCGGGACTCTGTTTATTCACCACTGGGTCCCCACAACCTGACGCTGCTTATACCATTAGAAGTTCCCAGGCAGATCCCTGGGTGGCGCAGCGGTTTGGCGCCTGCCTTTGGCCCAGGGTGCGATCCTGGAGAACCCGGGATCGAGTCCCACGTCGGGCTCCCAGTGCATGGAGCCTGCTTCTCCCTCTGCCTGTGTCTCTGCCTCTCTCTCTCTCTCTCTGTGTGTGTGCCTATCATAAATAAAAAAAAAAAAAAAAGAAGTTCCCAGGCATTCGTAGGTGGACAGGACAGGGACAGGTCACTGTCCTCAACTGCTCTCAGGCTGGGGAACAGAAACAAGTCTGTGGGATGCAGCTGGTTGGACTGGTAAAGGAAGCTTATGCTGATGCTCGGAATGCTGGGGACGGAGACCATCGTGTGGGAGGGGGAACCAGACACAGGGGCTGGTGAGGGGGACATCGAGCTCTGTGTCAGAGCTCAGCTCACGTGTCCCCATCCTGTCCCAGCTCCCCCGGGTCCCGCGACGGCACAGGAAAGAATACACCCGCCTCTGCCAGCACTCAGGAAGATTCCTGGCAGCTGGCGTGGGCAGCAGGGAACACAACCCGGGGCAAATCCCCACAACCTGGGAGGAGCCCCCACCCTGGTTCCCCCGGGGCCACCTCTCCCCGTGCCCTGCCCTGCCACCCCCACCCCTGGTGTTCGTTCAGTGTCTCCTCTGCTCCCCAGTTACTGAGCTTTGCTGTGCAACAGCCACCATCCTACAGACATAGGTCCCCAGTGGGAGACCCAATAAAAGGATGGACTCATTCTCTCACTCATTCATTCATACATTCATTCGGCCCCTTCTATATGTCAGACCCCGTTCTGGGCCCCAGGATATGGCAATAGTGTAAAACAGACAAAAACACCTGCTCTCATAGAGGCCTCGCTCTAATGGGTATGTAGTGAGCGTGCAGGGAATGGATGATAAACTCAAAAATTAAGTCATCTCCGAGCTGACGGTCGGTGCTAGAAAGATAGGGCCAGAAAGGGGGAATGTGGGGTCATCAGAGAAGGTGGGTGCCATGCACAGCCTGGGGCGAGAGGCGCCAGTGTCTCTCCCTCCACGCACGGGACAGATTCATCTGCCTCCAGTATGGCAGGACGTCCTTCCAGGACGCAGGTGTCAGGTTTGCTTGTAGCCACTGTGGAAGCTGGGGTTCCCTGAGCTCAGGGCTCCTTGGCTGTGGTGCACAGCATCCACTTGGCTCCACCTCCCTGCTGCTCACGGGGGGCTTGGGTGACAAGAGCAACCAGCCAACCCGATGCTTATGCACTTGTTGTGCCATGAGTGATCACGTCCTTCGTCCTGGACGCTAGTCTTTATGTTTCCTGCCGGCTAACCGGATAGCTACAAGGAGGGTAAAGTCGTGGACGCCTCACAATTCCCCACGTAGGGGCAATGTCAGAGACAAAGAATGAGTGAGCGGGTTGGGCTTCGGAGGGTACTATTCCTTAAATAAAGAACACCGGCAATAAACTGTCCTCAGGGCAGGTGCAGAAACACCAGTGGGTCACTGCTTTGGGGTGACACACCCCTCAGGACCAACCACAGACCCACAGAGGCGGCTGTAGGGAGGGAACGCAGCCGGAGGAAGCCAACGGGAGCCTGTTCCCGGCTGCTGCCACCCATGCCTGGTGCAGAACAAGGTGCGGGAGACTTCTAGCTACAGGAAGGACTCAAGGAAGTGGGGTGCAGAGGAGGATCTGGGGTGGCCTGGCTCAGGGCCAGTGTTCCAGCAATGAAGACTCCAGCTTCTGATGATCCCCTGTCCACGCCGGCACCCGACCCCCCACCCCACTGGCAGCTCCTAGGCCTGGCTGCTTGCACAGAACCCCCCATGCACCCTCCCTGCGGCCATCCCCCCAGGCCTACGGCCCCGGAATGAAGACACAGTTTCCCAGGGTGGTAGCTCTGCTGCCCACCTGTCCTCCACCCCCAACTCTGGTGTGGGAAAGGGGACCTCCCCGCCACTGGCCCACTTCCTTCTCCGGCCACCACTGCTGCCTCAAAATGCCTTGCGTTTGCGGGGGGCACATGCTAATTCCAGTACTCTGACCTTTTGCTCCATGGAGAGAAAGTCATACTTGCCCAACAACACACCCAGTTCTTTGGCTCAGAGTGCGTGATCAGGGGCCTCATGGTAGAAATGCAGAGCTCTCAGGCCTCAGCCCTCAGCCCATGAGGCCCACCTGGGCTTTCCAGATTCCCGAGGCCCCAGGGCACGGGGGACTCTGTGCCCAGCTTCCCCTCCAGTGTCTGCTCCTGGCTGGGAGGAAACACCTGTATGTGAGGGAGCCAGTCTGGGGTGGGGGGGACGGAGACCATTGTTCTGGGCAGGAGGGGATGGTGGTGGGGCGGTGGGCAGGGAGTCTGGGAGGAATCTCACGGGGTGTACATGCAGACCAGGAAGCCCCTGGGGACCAGATTCACAGCCACCACATCAACCGAGGAGCAGGACACCCCCTCACCCCGACCCCGGGGTGGGGTGCTCTGTGGCTGGGCTGGTGGCATTTGGTGCTGGATAGCCTGGGTCCTAATGTGGACATCTTGAGCTGGTTGCTTAGAACCTTTGTGCCTCAGTTTCTCTACTTTAAAGGAGAGCTCATGATAGCACCTACCCCAGAGGATTCCTGCCAGGACGAAATGAGACGATGCTCATGAGGAAGGGAAGGTGCAGAGCAGGCTTGTGCCAGCAAGCCCTCCCTGAGCTCCATGCTTCCCCAGCCACACGGAGTGGCCAGCTGGCTTTTTCCATGATCCCCTCCTTTTCACCCAGTCCTGTGGGTTTGCACACCTTGCTCCTCACTGGGACGCCTGCTGGGTTCCCTGTGCACACAGACCCTCCCTGCCCCTCAAGGTTCAAGTGCCACCTCCTGCAAAGCCTCCCCACTCACCACCTGGATCCCAGGCCCAGGGGCACCTGCATACCCGCCCCCCTTCCCCGAGAGCACTCACGCCCTTCACTTTCTGTTGGTCACTCATGCTGCATCTCAGTGCCACCCCAGCTGGCCAGCTTCTCCGCCACGGACACCAGGCCTTCCTCGGCCTCTGGCACCGGCTGCACAGGTAGACGATGCTCGATTGTGTGTGTGTGTGTGTGTGCGGGCAGGGGGGTGGTGGTGGTGGTGGTGGAGAGAAGCGGCCAGACCAGCATGATCATCCCCTAACTGTCCCCGGGAGAGGGATGGACAATGTCCCAGAAGGGGTGCGGAGGGGACCAGAAGACTGACGGTGTCCAGTGCCTTGCTCCCCTGCCCTGCGAGCCTTGGCAACTCACCGCATCTCTCGGCTCAAAAATGGGCATGAAAACGTGTATCCAGCCCCCTCAGATTGCTCGGGAGCACCCACTGGACAACGGAGTGTCCTCTGTTGCGCCCGGTGGATGTCATCGGTTATATCATTATTGGTACTTAGAGGATTTGGGGAAGAAAGAAGGGGTCCATCCTTTCACAGGTCCTGGGTCCCTTCTTCTTGTGAAAATGAGTTAAATGATCTTAACTTGGCACAGGGGTTCCAGGAACCACGTCATCTCAGTACCCCTTCTCAGAAAGCCTGGGCCTTGTATACCTAAGAGCCAGGGGCGCTCTGGCCCCTCGAGGGCTCCCTGCCAGCATCCCTCCTCCTGGTGCCCTCATCTGCTCTGCTTGGGTCTGCCTCTCCTGGCTTCCTCCCTGGACACCTTACCCCAGCCAGCACCTACCTTGATTTGGGGGGAACTGGGTCCCCTAAGTCTGCCAGTTGGCTCCCCACGGCCCTGACCAGGGAGGCTGCCCACAGGAGAACCTGATGTCTTGGAGGAGCCCCAGTGAGCGTCTTTAGTCTCCACTGGAGCCTACAGATTTGCAGAGAAAGGCCCAGTGTCGCACAGGCCCGACTCTGTCCCCTCCTCTTCCTTCCCCTTCCCCGTGGCCTTCAAAGCTCCTCCCAGAACACATCCTGCAGTGAGGCTGCTTTCTGCAGAAGCTCTGCAGTCACCCGCTGGCACTGGAGGTTCTTTATTTTGAGGAGGCACCTCCATAGAGTCCCTCCCTGGTGCTGATGGGGCCTCGACCTTTCTCCTGAACTCCAGACATACCAACCACTGTCTATGCCTGGACATTGGACAGCCAGGGGTCATCCAACATTTCCAGCTCAACGTGTGCAGACCAAGCTCTCTTCCCACTGTCCCCCCTTGAATCCACCTCTCTGCTCCTCATCTCAGAAGCAGACACTTGAGTGCCATTTTAGCACCTCTCTCTCCCTCACCTGTTCCATCTAAATGGAACCAAGTCCTAGGTCATAAATCATCTCCTTTCTCTAACCCCATGGCTGTCACCCCCTCATTGGGCCACCATTGTCCTCCTCCTGAATGACCATAGAAGCCTGATCTTGCCTCCACCTCCCAACCAAAGGCCCCTCTCTGGTCCTGAAACACAAATCTGATCACATTGTGCCCCAGAACAGCCTTCAGTGGCTCCCTGCTACCATCAGGGTAACAGCCAGACTCCTCAGTGTGACTTGCAAGGACCGTCTCCACCTGGTGGTTCCTGATCCCCAAGACCAGGTTTCATCCTATCAGTGGACCCTTCCCAGGGGTCCTGGACACCTGCAGCTCTGTAGTGATCCAGGCAGCCCCTGAGCTCCAGGCCCACGCATGTGCAATGGGGTCCCCTTCAGTCCTCCCCGGGGTTCTAGCAGAGAAGAGAGAAAACAGAAGTCAGAGAGGCAGAAAGAAAGCAGAGTGCCGTGAAAACTGGAGGAGGAGTAAGTGTCAAGGACATGGGGGTCAGTGGTGTCGAAGACTGCAGAGAGGACACAGATGAGGAGCATGACAAAAGCATCTGCTGACCTCAGTAATTAGGAAAGAGCAGTGCCAGGGAGCAGATCACCCTCAAGGTATGGACCTGTTGGCTAGCTCCTCACATTTTTTTCTTTTTCTCATACTTTGAAGCCACGCAATATTTCTGGAAATCTTCAACACACGTCTAGACCTTTGAAAAGCTCACAGATACTGTGTTCTCAACTGATTTGGCCTAGTGGTAAATGGCTCTGGAGAGAGACAAATCATTGACAGCACCATTTGAGCAGCTGGATGCAGCCATGCCTGAAACCCTGATGCCTGGATCTACTCCTAATTGTTTGACTACATGATTCAATGAATTCTCTCTCCCACCTTTTTTCAATAAGACTGTTTGAGTTGGATTTCTGCCACTTGGGTTTCTCCTTTGCACCAAAGAAATGACTGATCTTCTTTCTCCTGGGATTTGGGTGGGTTCTGCTCCATCATTCTCATGTTGCAGAAGAGGATACTTAAAAGAAGAAGAAGGAAGAGAAGGGGGGGGGGGAGGAAGGGGAGGAGGAGGGAAAGGAGGAGGAGGAGGAGAAGGTGAAGAGTCCAGAAATTTAGATCATTTGCTCCATGGCTCAGTCTCCCTGCCACGTGTACTTCTTCTCCACACTGCTTCATGTGACCGGAATCATATTCTACCTCGTATCTTTGTATTTGGGTTCTTAGGTCATGTGTCTGCCTCATCCATCCACCTTCCCCCAGTAAGTCCTGGGGAGGCAGAGGCTAGGTCTATCAATCACAGGATAAGAGAATGTTTGGCTCATTAAGTATAACAAATGGATGGATGGATGGATGGATGGATGGATGGATGGATGGATGGCTGAGTGGATGGATGGCTGAGTGGATGGATGGCTGAGTGGCTGGGTGGGTGGGTGGATAGTTGGGTGGGTGGGTGTGTGTGTGGCTGGCTGGCTGGCTGGCTGGGTGGATGGTTGAGTGAATGGGTAGATGGGTGGATGGGTGGATGGCTGGCTGGTTGACTAGCCAAATGGCTGGCTGGTTGAGGGAAATGAGCAAGTCCAGGACAGGCTAAGGACCAGGGACTCTGCCCCTGCAGGTTCAGCGCTCAGCAGCAGCCAGGCAGTGTGGCCATAGTGGGCAGCTCCCTCTCCTTATCAGCTTTGGCCCAACTGAATCGGAAATCACAAGCTGACATGGGCCTCCTGTGGTCTCCTGTGGCCTCCTGTGGCTGCACTCT
This sequence comes from Nyctereutes procyonoides, assembly GCF_905146905.1. Lineage (NCBI taxonomy): Eukaryota > Metazoa > Chordata > Mammalia > Carnivora > Canidae > Nyctereutes > Nyctereutes procyonoides. The sequence goes on along the minus strand of NW_026575140.1, from coordinate 56,063,332 downwards.
CCTCTTTCAACAGCTACTGTCTTGACTGCTGCACTGGGTGTGGTAGCCACAAGCTGCCTGGTGACCATGGACGGCCCCAGAACTGTCCCCTGCAAGCAGCAGCTGTGTGATAGGCAGCCAGGAACAAGAAGGAGTGAAGAGGAGGTGGAGAGGAAGGACAGAGTGCCCCTATCTGTCCCTTGTACCATCTGGCCTCACCCAGGGTGGGTGGCACTGCCCATTTGATTGATCCCAGTGATGCCTTGCCTCTCCAGATGCTCTCCTTAGGGTTGAATCTGTTTTTCAGTTGCACCGTGGCTAGATTTCCCATCTGCATTGTAGGAAGAGCCCCTCCAGTCCCTTCTGTTATTCAGAGAGATACTTCGTATTATTTTCAGTCCATTACTAAGCAGCCAAAAACTTTAAATAAATTAAATTTTTAACTTTTATTAAATATATTACATTAAATCCTCTTGATCCTGTGGTGGCAGGTCGACCGGTGCTCCCTGGAGGACCAGGGTATTGGAGTCAGACAAGACTGTATGCTTTGGATACAAGACACCCAGGGTCACCTTGTGTCCTCGCTCCATCTACCTTCTGTGGGAGTTGTCTTGGGAAACTCCAGCAGCAAATGGCAGAATTCATCAGCTCTTGTTTTTTTTTTTTTTTTTTTTTTTTCAGGAATTCACCCACAGAAAATCCTGATAAGCAATTGTAGATCTCACTGGAGATTACAGAGGGAAGACAGCAAAGGTGTATACACATCTCTTAGCAAATGATTCAAAAATCCTCCGTGGGAAAGACAAATATCATTGGATTTCACTCTCTTATGTGGAAGTTAAGAAACAAAACAGAGGGACAAGGGGGAAGAGAAAGAAAAATAAAATAAGATGACAGTAGAGAGGGAGACAAACCATAAGAGACTATAAAACTCCAGGAAACAAAGGGTTGCTGGAGGGGAGAGGGGTGGGGGATGGGGTAACTGGGGGATGGGCATTGAAGGAGGGCACGTGATGTGAGGAGCACTGGGCATCTTGTGCAACTGATGAATCATTAAACTCAACCTCTGAAACTAATTAATACACTTTATGCTCATTAAATTGAATTTAAACTAAAAATAAAAATCCTCCGTGGACATTTCTGTTGTCCAGATGTTCTTCATCCATGCCATGCTGTAGCACTGATGTGCTGGGGCAGGATGGGCGGGGGGGGGGGGTCTTCTTTCTCTTCTCTCCCCCAGTAACTCCGAATCACACCCTCCTGGTGCCTCCTGCCCAGACTTCTTCAAAAAAAACAAAGCCAAGTCCTCTTAGAAGAGCATTCAGAGCACTTCACCTCCATTCTGAACCCTGAGTCCAGTTGTACACCCGAAGCTCACCAACAACACCCAAAACCAGATGGCTCTCTGGTTGGTGAGAAAGCTGCGAGAGGTAAACAGACCAGAAGACAGGTGTTACAGAAACACATCTTGTTGCATGTGAATGACCAACTCATGGGCCAGGATACTTGTGGAGGTGGCTCACTTGAGTGGTGGGGTGGCACCCGAACCAGAGAACACCTGGTCTAGGGGCTCCTCTTGGCTCCCCAGGGAGGACCTGAGGACCCAGTCAGCCAGAAACCTGGCCCACACTCCTCGACTCCCATCCCCACTCCAGGAAGACTCAGGTACCCACCTGACACACGCCTCTGCTTCTAGTGAATTCCATCCAGCCCTCAGAGCCACGGCCCTTGTTCCCTGGGTAACATCATGCTCTAGGGTAGAGGTCCACCAGGTGGGGGCCCTGAATCATCAGCATCGGTATCGCCTGGGAACTTGTTAGCAGCTAGTAGTAGTGTCTGCTGTGGGTGTGGACAGTGAGGAAGAATACATGGGTCAGGATATTTCCATCCTTAATCTCTGGCCATGCTGTCCTACAGGGTGTGCGTGCATGCAGAGCTCGGACTAGTGGGGGGATAGTTTTAGGAAGCAGATTTGTCCTCTACGCCCACCCACTCATTCTTTCTGCGAGTCCTCTTATTTTTGAGGAAAAAAGGGAGTTTTGGTTTTAATATCATGGGTTTTTTTTTTTAATTTTAGTGTTATAAAAATGACCGAAGAAATTCACAAATACATTTTTTTAAAGATTTTATTCATTTATTCATGAGACAGAGAGAGAGAGGCACAGACACAGGCAGAGGGAGAAGCAGGCTCCATGCAGGGAGCCCAACGTGGGACTCGATCCCAGGCCTCCAGGATCAGGCCCTGGGCTGAAGGCAGCGCTGAGCCACCCGGGCTGCCCACAAACACGTTTTCATTACAAAAAGCCAGTCTCACATCACAGGAGCATACAGAACGGAAAAGAGCTCCCATCCCCCACTCCTCCTTCCCAGTATCTTTTTCCTCTCCACCCAGTGATAACCATCGCTGTTGCTGGTCTGGGGTGATTATACCAACTGACCTTCCCCTTGCTTTGTTTACTTGGAGATCATGCTCAATCAGGACCTAAGGATCAATTTCTTAAGTGGAAAGTCTTGATTTTCTCGCCTCGGTGCCATGCTGACGTGGATCAAGGTCCGGAGAAAACCGGCCCACTCCCTCTCGTTACAAGCTGGCCTTCAAGTCTGGAAAGAAAATTTCTCTCCCCAGGATTCTCTTTGCAGGTACAACTGTTGCCCCTCCCAGGCTCCTCTGCGGGTGGTGGGGGAGGGCAGAGAGAGCCCTGGGGGCAGGGCCTGGTCTCCAAAGCCCCCCCTGTTCTCAGGCCAGGGGAGGGGGCTGGAGGAGGCAAGCTGGGGAGCCGGTCTGTGTGCTCCCCCTGGAACATGGAGGGGCCTGGAGCCTCTTGTCTAGAAGAGGTCTATCACAGTCACTGTGTGTTCTCGCAAATACATTCCCACCAGGAATAGGGACTGGCTGGCCAGGCGAGAAGGCTGGGAGGTCAAGAAGGCTGGGGTTGACTAGGGCCTTTGCACAGGTCCCCTCCTCTTGTCTGGGTCTTGGTTTCCTCCTCTGTCACTCAGGGCTTGGAGCACCTGGTTCTGGTTTTGGCCTCAAGACCTGAGCCTGGTTTTGCATAGAGGCCTCTGTTCTAGGAGTGGGGATCCACTACTCCGTTCCCTCCCTCCCCTGCCACTTTCCCCTCTTCAGAGGTCTCCAGGGACCCCCTCAGGCCAGCTCCTGGGCTGGCCATTCATAGAGCGCCTCCTTCATGGCTGCTGTGGAAGGCACAGGCTTGCCTGGAGCCCTGCCAACCCATCCAGACCTCAGCTTCCCCGTCTGCTCCTCCACCCCCATCCCTGGGGGATGTGCCAAGACATCAGCTTCCATTTTAAAGCTGGCAGAGCTCCTCCAGGATTCCATGGCCATGAAGCCTACCCTCCCGGAGAGCTGTGCAAACTCTGCTTTGCTGAGCTTCAATTTCTGATGTGCGTGGCTCGAGGGAGCAGCAGAGCTCAGTGGTTAAGAGCAGGGACTCTGGGACCGGCTTCTCCTTTCTGCTGTCTCTGTGACCTTGGGCAAGTTCCTTAGCTTCTCGGCCTGTTTCTGTTGGGAGGCATAAGCCTGATGACAGCAAGTATATAGAGCACATGGGCAGCACTTGGCAGGTGTACAGTCGGTGCTATCAGGTGTTGGCTAAACTCTCGTTTTGTCCTAGTTTGACGTTCAGAGGAGATTTCCTGATCAGGCTGCAACGACTAGGAGCCTCAGCCTTCCAGCCCTAGATTTCTGAGATCTCCCTGACTGGGCACTGTTTCCTCTCATTCACCCCGTGTGGAGAGGCACATGCGCCCGGGGTGGCCATGCCGCTTTTCCCGGGACGACACACTCAGAGTTGCTGGGGTGTTATGGACCGAGTGTCTGAGTCCAGCCTAAATTCATATGTTGACCCCCCCCCCCACCGCAAGGTGATGGTAATTCAGAGGTTGGCACTTCGGGAAGGCGACTCGGCTTAGATGACGTCATGAGGGTGGAGCCCCCAGTGTCCTAAGAAGAGGAAGAGATGCACCACGTGAAGCCCCAGTGAGAAGGTGGCCATCTGCAAACCAGGAAGTGGGATGTCACCAGACACAGAATCTGCCGGCCCCGTGATCCTGGGTGTGCCAGCCTCCAGATCGTGAGGAATAAATGTCAGTGGTTTAAGCTGTCCACTCTATGGCATTTGTTATGGCAGCCTGAGCAGACCAAGACACGGGGACTGTGGTCTGAGCTGGGACACAGGTGCACCTGCTACAAGGAACAGAGAGAAATAAAGTGGCACAGGTAAGGGCAGTCTGCCACCTGCCTGCTTGTTCCCCCAGAGGGATGAGGAGGACAGCGTCTTCCAGGATGGCCGGCTTCTTTTACCCTGGTTGGACTGGTAGGGTTGGGGAAATAGAGGGATTCAGAGATGGTAAAGGAGGGAGAAGGCCCCACCCACAATCCCTAGAGCCATAGTGTTGAATCCCAGTGCTGGAGGAGGCAGGGGGTAGGAGACAGAGGGGGAGGGGAATCTGAAGCCTTGGGCAGCTACCAGGCAGGTGGGTCCACACACGTCTCTGTGGAGGGGCTGGAAACATTTCAGCTTTGAGCAGACTGAAGGGGATGTAGGTGTTCCCTGCCCCAAGGGTTGTGGGAGAGCTGGTCCCCTGGAGTCAGGCCTTGGATGTCAGGCGGCTGAGGGAAAGGTCTGAGGATGATGACCAACCAGTGAGTTCAGGACCCCAGAGGAAATGCCAAGCTGTTAGAAGAGAACTAATTGATAAATTGGGCATCATTAAAAGTGAGACCATTTGGTCTGAGAAAGGCATCACCGTTAAGAGAATGAAAAGACGAGCCACAGATTGGGAGAAAATATTTGTCAGACACGTATCTGACAGAAGACTGGCATCCAGAACATACAAAGAACTCTTAAAACTCAATAATAAGAAGACAAACAATCCAAATTAAAAAAAGAGTGGGCAAAAGATCTGAAGAGACACCTCATCAAAGAAGATAATCACATGACAAACCCATGAAGAGATGCTAAACACCACAGTCACGAGGAAATTGCAAATTAAAACAGCAATAAGACATCATCACTACACACTCATTAGAATGGATAAAATCCCAAACCATGACACCACCAAAAGCTGATGAGGATGTGAAGCCACAAGGATTCTCATTCATTTGATGAGAATGAAAAAGTACACAACCACTTCGGAAGAGCTTGGCTTTTTTTTTTTTTTTAACTAAATATCCTTATACCATATGATGGGACAATTGTGCTCCTTGGTATTTACTCAAACAAGCTGAAAACATATGTCCACACAAAAACCAGCACATGAATGTTTAGACCAGCTTTATTCGTAATTTCCAGAAACTGGTGTCAACGAAGATGTCCTCAGTCGGTGAGCAAAGAAGCAATCGGGGCACACCAATAAATTAGAATATTATTTAGCAACAAAAGGAAATTAGCTGTGGAGCCCTGAAAACGAAACATAAATACATATTGCTAAGTGGATGAGCCAATCTGAAAAGGCTAGTTACTGTATGGTTCCAACTCTATGATATCCTAAAATATGCATAATTATGGAGGCAGCAAAAAGAACCACTGGCTGTCTGTCTAGTTAAGAAAAGAATAGTCTCCAGGTTGAATATATATTTGCTTATCCAGGAAATCCATTTCCTTCACAAATTGTGTTTCTCAGAAACTTCTCCAACTTATCCAAATTGCCAAATTTATTGGTGAATTTACAATTATCCTTTCATTGTATTTTTAGCGTATGTAGGATCTGTAGAGATGTCCTTTTTTCCAAGCATGATATTGATAATCTGTTCACTAGGGCCTTATCCACTAGTACATTGGTTTTCTAGTTCATAGATTTCTGCTCTTACACTTTTTTCTTCCCTTCTTTAGGATTTAGGCCTTTCTTCTATATTTTTGAGATGAATATACTCCCTTCGATGTCAATCATTTGAAATTTGATATTCCAGTTGTACTTGAGACAATGTGAATCCTGCGGCTGGGCAGTGTTCTATTTCAATGAGATCAAATGCATTAACTGTTGTCAAGATCCTCTATATCTCTATTATTTTTTTGTCTATTTGTCTCTCAGCTACTGAGACAGGTGTAATAAAGTCCTTCATTATGGTTATGGAGACATTAAATCTATCAATTTTTGCTCTGTAGTTTAAAGTTATGTTATTGCATGCATACAGGTTTATGATTGTGATAGGTTTATGTTGGATTGACTCTTTGATCTTTATAAAATGTCCTTTTATTTTTTAAATAAATTTATTTTTTATTGGTGTTCAATTTGCCAACATATAGAATAATACCCAGTGCTCATCCCATCAAGTGCCCCCTTCAGTGCCCGTCACCCAGGCACCCCCACCCCCCGCCCTCCTCCCCTTCCACTACCCCTAGTTCGTTTCCCAGAGTTAGGAGTCTCTCATGTTCTGTCTCCCTTTCTGATATTTCCCACTCATTTTTTCTCCCTTCCCCTTCATTCCCTTTCACTATAAAATGTCCTTTTAAAAAAATGCTTGTTGCCCTAAAATCTTTATCTGATACTAGTGTAATAACAACAGCTTTTTGGGCCAGGTTTGTTACTCTTTGGGTCAGGGTGTTACTCTTTTGATCCTTTTGTTTTCAGACTTTGTGTTCTTATAGCAAAGGTATGTCTCTTGTGAGCAGCATATTTAAAAAAATCATTGGACAATTCTAGATTGAATTTTTTCCAGCACGTTAAAGATGTCATTTCATTGTTTTCTGGCTTCCAATGTTTCTTTCTTTTTTGGCTTCCAATGTTTCTGTTGAGAAGGGAGCTCTCAATTTAATTGTTGATCCTTGGAAGATAAAGTATATGTTTCTTTTGGCTGTCTTTAGGATTTTCTAATTACCTTTTTCTCCCCCAGGAGTCTTACAATGAGAGTTTCTCAGTCCTTCCTTGTTTTTCATGACACTGATTTTCTGGTGGAGTACTAGTCAGGTTATCCTGTAGAATGTCCCACAGTCTGGGTTTGTCTAGTATCTTCCTCATGATCAGACTGGGGCTATGGGATTTGGGGAAGAAGAGCAGAAGTGAAGTCCTCTTCTCATGTGATTTTGTTTTTATCCTGTGTGAGATTTACTAAGTTTATTGAATCTATGGATTGATATGCTGCATCCATTTGGGCCAATGGATTTTAGGCAGAGGAGATACCGTGCCAGTTCCAGGCCCAGGCCCTGGGAGGCATCCCACGTCTCTGCTTACCCCTCTTGTGCTAGCATGCTGACCCAAGGTGCCTGTGAGACCCCCAGGGTAGACCTGAGCCCAACCTGAAGCTTGGAGCCAAGCTGCTCTGGGCCCCACCTGGATAGAGTGATCCCGGGATGTCCTGTAGGTGCATGAGCAAGAGTAAGGGACCACAGTTTCCATCCCCCGGGTGTTAGGCATGTTTTAGTCACTAGCTGGTGATAAGCTAGAGCATCTCATGGTTCCCCCCCTCCTCTATCCCTGGGAGTTAGGCTGGCAGCCCAATGCTGACCTGCTCCTCCCAAGTCACAGGTGTGTTCCAACATCCTTTCTACCTTTACCTGCTCTTCTCCCTGTGAGCGAAGTCTAAGAACATCCCCACATCCAGAGCGCCAGCAATGAGCTCGCTTCCCTTCCTCTCAGCAACATGAGACTTGTGTGGAACAGCATCAGAGAACATTCTAGCACAAATAAATTTTCTATAGAGGGGAAAATCACAAAGAGATAAACAGAACAGTCCCCCAAGAACCTGTTTGCTGCTGCGTGGGAAGCGGTTTATGGGAACTTAAGCAACTAGCAGTTAATTGTCAGATAGCAAAATAACCGTAGGTCAAGAGATACAAGACTAATCAAGTTTTATTTCAAAATAATATTAAATTTTGTTTGTTTATTCTTGGATATCTTGTTTATCATGTAGTAGCACGACCTTCTCACGCAACAAGAAAACCATGGAATGTATCTGGCAGACCGCTCCTCTCTGGAGTCTGGAGCAAGTGCAGATGGCAAGGACCGGGGAGGAACAGCGACACAGGGTAGGAGCTGGCTCCGTTTGCTCCTCTCCAGTAGTGAGTACTCTGGGTTGGGGTTTCAGGGGCTCCTGCAAGCACAGAACCTTTGGAGCCAAGTGAAGCAGGAGGAGTGGAAGGAGGGGCTCTGGGCCGGTTAAGTCATCTTTTTCCATGGCTTCTTTCTCCACCTGTACCGACTGCCCACATCCTGGTCCTCAGCCCTGCCCTCCCCGATATTACCCTATCCCTCATTTGCTTCCAGCTCCCCAACCACTCCAACCTGGCAGCTTTACATTTTTGGCTCTCACATCCTGTCACCCATGTCTCCCAGCCAGGCATGAAGCCCTGGAGGCCGTGTTCTCAACCCACCCCTCTGGGATCTCACCCAGGCACGAGAATGGGTGCCAATGGACTTGTGGGCTGGGAGATTCCATATGCAATGTGCACCAACGTCAGGTGTGACGGGGCCCAACCTGGGTTGAGAAGTCGGTGAGGGCTGGGGGCACTTGTGCCAACCCCCCTCTTACCCTCGCCAAGGCCATTCCTCCTCCAAAGAGTAAAACTGACCACTCCTTGCCCCTCTTAGTCTTGGTCCTGCCTCAAGGGTGAATAAAGAGCATCGGAGAGATGGTGAGAGTATCCCAGCGCCAGGCAGGGGGAGTCGGCGCAGAAGGGCAAGGCCACTGATCTGTACCGAGGGAGCTCCAGCTACCAGCCAGCCACTGGGCCAGGTGCTTTGGAGACAATTTCAACCCCTCAAGGTCTTAGCACTGAGGAAGTAGAGGCTCAGAGAAGCCAAATCACTTCCTTCTGGCTGTTTAGCTAGAAGGTAACTGAGCTGCTGTTGAATCTATGTCTGTCCTGTCTCCCAAAGCTGTCAGATCCAGAAAAGGTCTCCCGAGAGAATGTGTTCTGGGTCCTGACCGTAGACAGGTAAAATATTAGTGCTGTTTTTCAAAGGATCCAGAGAACTTGTGAGAAAAAGAGAGAGAGAGAGAAAGAGAGAGAGACGGAAGGTACTGAAGGTCTGGGAAGAAATTCCCATTATTGATTCTACCACCCGAACCCCAGATACAAAGGGTACCACCAGAGCACCAGAGCCTCAGATCTTTCTAGAAAGGATCCTAGACCACGCCAGTGGTCAAGGCCTTGGGAAGTCAGCTCATCCATCCCTCTCTTGTCTACTGTGAGTAATCTGAGGGGCAGTGTGGTGTCAGCCGCTGTCTCCCTAATGCCTGCGTCTTTCCTAAACAGCCCCAAGGGCCCAGAAACCTCCAGGCCGCTGTCCGCTGCAGGGCCCACAGCAGGACCTGATCCAACAGAGGGCCATCCAGTTCTCCACAGGGAGCGGGACCCTAGTGGCCACCACGTGGGTTGGGGCTCCGAGGAGGCTGCCTGCCGCAGGGCTTCCTGCCCTGGCTGCTGGTGAGGGCCCCCCTAGGGCAGAGCTCCGCTGAAGGTCATGATGGGCAGGCAGAGGAGGGAGCAGAGGTCGGGCGCCTCCTGGGCCGGCAGGTCAGGGGACCTCTGGGGTTGGGGGCGGAGGCTGCTCTTCTCTGGCTTGTAGCAGGGTGAGACCTCACACCTGTGGGGCAGGCAGGAGTGAGGGCAGGTCCCCCCAATCCTGCAGCTCCGTCCGGGGTTCTAGGGAGTGGCACAGAAGCGGGCCCCCTCCCTGGGCCCCCTTCCTACCGGACCACGCTCTGCAGGATCTTCCTCTCATCCTGGTCCAGGCACACGGCAAAGGGGCAGCCGTTGGAGCCGATGATCTGCACTTTGTCCACTTTGATCTGGGACGTGCTAATCTGGAAGCAAGGCCCTGTGGTCAGCCCCGATACCCGCCTCCCCCGCACCCCCTGGCCTCCACCCTCCCTGAGTCTGGAAGACACAAGTGCCCCCAGGAGAAGGCCCCGCGGTGAGGCTCTGGGTCCCCGACACCCAGGGTTCCCTCAAAAGCCATTGCACACAGATACATCCCCCCCGGGCCTGCCTTCCTCCCTGGAGGCCACTGCACCCCGCAGGTGTGCACCCCCACACCGCACCTCTGCTGCCTCCCCTCCCCACCCTGTACATGCACACGTGCCAGGGTCTCCCAAAGCCCTGGCTGCAGGGAGAGGGGCGTCCTTACCTGGTTGAAGCCCTTCTTGGACTTAGGGTTCTGTCTTTTCACCACTTCGGTCAGATTTAGCGTCAGAGCCTCGGTGCTGGAGTCTGAAGTGCCGGGGGGCTCAGCTTGGGGGCAGGGCCCCTCCCCGTGGGCACCTCCCCTGCACCCCACCACCCCTGATCGCCCCCTGTGCCCCTGTGCCCCTGCTCCCTCACCTACACCCCACCGCCCCTGCTCCCCCACCCTTCTGCGCTGCCCCCCTGTGCCCCACCCCAATGCCCACCTGCACCCCCCCCAGCTGCCCATCACTCACCTGCGCCCCCGCCCCTCCCCGCTCACCCTACCTGCGCCCCATTCCCCTATCGCCCACCCACGCCCTGCTCCCCTCAGCTCACCTAGCTCCTCCTGCTTCCGGCAGGCTTTGTTCAGGGTGATGGATGTGCACACCTTCTCCATGTTACTCCAGCGGCTTCGTCCACTGATGGCTCCCTGAAAATGCAGCTGAGCCAGACCCTCTCAGCCAGGGAGGGGGGCCCCAGACCCGCGGGCGGGCGGGCGGGCAACAGGGAGCTGCAGCAGGCAGCACTCCCCGGGGAAGCTCTCACCCATTCAGCAGCATCTGCTAGCTTCTGCTCCAAGAGCCCTCCAACCCCCAGACCCCCATAGGGACCTTGATGACTCCAGGGAGCATGTTAGGTCCCTGGCCTGGCCCACGGTTAGCAGGCCACAGGGGCACTGAGCCCTCTGCTGTGATTGTGGGCACCCCTCCCACCCTCGCCTCATAAACCCTCTTCTGCCCACTTCTGACATGGGTCCCACGTCCCAGGCACCCAGCCAGGCACAGCAGCCCAGCGGACCCTGGGCTCCCCCTCACTCTGCCTCTGGGAACCTCGCCCTTGTCCCGCTCACCCTCAGCCCTGCAGCCAGGCCCTCACTCCATGTGGGAGCTGCTGAGCACATCCAGGTGAGGGGGAGAGAACACTGGGGTTGGAGGGATGCTTTGGAGGTTGAGGGGGAAGAAGGATGTCCACTCCCTCCCCTCTGTCCAGGGGGCCTGCTACCATACATGGGGGGCCGACTCTGGGTGAGGAAGGGTCAGGAGCAGGCCCCTGATGGACACGCACCCCAGCGCCAGTCTCACCTTGCTGTAAATAATCTGTAGTGTTAGAGGGACGGCCTCGCGGTCCCCATCGATGCCCAAACGCTTGCTGCCAGGACCTGCACCACACAGACAGACCTTCACTCCCTGTCATTGCCGGCACCCCCTCCCGGACCCTAGGGCCTTGCCCCCCGGGCCCCGTCTCCCCTGGGCTCAGGCAGCGCGCACCCGAAGCCTTGATGGCACGTGTGGCAGCAGAGTGACCCAGCTCCAGGGAGTGGATGAAGATCTCTGTCATCTTCTCCCCGGTGATGAAAGTCAGCTGCAGAGGGCAAGAGCTGGCATCAGTGGGGGCTTCTGTAGCACGAGGCTGCTGGTCGCGGGGGTCCGGGGAGCGCTGCTGGAGGTGCTGCCCGAAGCAGGGGGGTGGGCTGGGGTGCGGTGGGGGTCCTCACCTCCGTCTGATAGACCTGCAGCAGCACTGGCCGGGCAGCGAAGCGGCAGTAGTAGAGCAGCATGTCCGCCAGGATGGGCAGCTGGGCAGAGGAGCCCTCCAGGGGCCGGGACTCAGCCTTCAGAGACTGCTGAGGGCGGGAGACAGAGCTGAGTCAGAGGGACAGGTGGCCAGCGAGCGAGCAAGGGAAACGATGTGAAGAGACACACACACACACACCCAGAGAAGAGGGAGACAAAGGCAGACACAGCCAGAGAAGGGGTGAAAGCAGGACACAGAATGGTCAGGGGAGGCCCTGTAGCCCAGTCTCCGCAGCGCCCTCACCTGACATCCGGCCCACTGGGGAGGGCCCTGGACGAGCTGGACAAAGCCAGGAGGTGAGGACAGGGAGGGGACTGAACACTCAGGACCGTCCTAATCACTGCCCTCAATTTGGACTCAGTCTTGCTTCTCACCCGCCCTCCCTGCTCCTTCATGGAGGCCTCAAGCTGGATCCCCCAAAACCAGGGTCTTCAGAGAATGCTCTGTGACTGCAGCCTGTGCCCCCCACCTCCCTGCCCTGCAGGGGCTGCTTACTTGGCACAGGACTTCAGGGGGCAGGTGCATGAGGCCTAGTACGTTGCGCTCATACCAGGGGTCGAGCATGCCGAGGTAGTGGGAGATATCATTGGTGCTCTCCAGCTCCTGGGCCAAGGGACAAGAGTCATTCTAGTCCCCAGGGCCCCGGACAGCATCTGCAGCCCCAACCACAGCTCCTCCCCACCCTGAGAGATGCCTGCCAACTTCTAGGTGGTGTCACGTGGCACACTGCCACCCCCAAGTACAGGGCAGGGGCTCTCCTGGGAGCGGGGCTCAAGCAGGGAAAGGCACCCCACAGACACAGACTGCTCTTGGCAACTTCTCACTGGCCCCCTTGGGGTGTCTGAACCCACTCCCACTACATTTGGTCCAGGGCTGGGGACATACCGCAGGGCTAGAGTGCTTTGGGGAGTCCGTGGGGAGCGGGGGCGCCTGGCTTGCAGGAGCAGGGCAGGTGCTGGAGCCAGTCCCATGGCTTCGCTTCATGGGTACGTAGAAAAATTGAAGCTTGAAGAACCGTGTGAGGAGTGGGCGATTGCTCTCCAGCCGCCTGGCAAGAAGAGGGCGAGGACAAGAGAGTGCTGTGGTCCCCGTCAGCAGCCCACAACCTGCCACCCAAGGCTGGGCGTCACCCCTCCCTGCCCCCCAGTCCGGCTCTTACCGCAGCTTGCTGTATGCCCGGGCCACCTTCCCCGAGATGCGATCAGAGCCGAAGACCACAACGCGCAGCGTGGATGCCTTGGGGTCCTCGTCCCCGCTCAGGAAGGGGCGGCGGCGCTGGTGGCGCGAGGCGGGGGCCAGGAGCCAGCTGGGCAGCTGGGCGCTGAGCTTGGGCTGGGGCAGCGAGCGGGAGCGCTGGGCCCGCGCGGGGGGCACTCCCAGGCCGTCCAGGGGGCTGCAGAGGCTCCCCGCCCGCCGCAGGGGCAGGGCTGTGTCCGCACCCCCCTCGGGGCCCCGGGAGTCCCTCCGCAGCACCAGCTGGCTGGTGCTCTTGAAGAGTTTATAGATCCTGTTGAACTTCTGCCCCGGCCTGCGGTGGCCCCAGCGCTCCTGGCTGCCAGGGCTCGCGGGCCACTCGGAGGAGCTCTCCTCGCTGTCCTCCATGTAGCCGCTGTCCACGCCATCCGACAGGCCCGAGACGAACGAGGTCAGCAGCTGGCGGGAGAGGGCGGGCCCTGAAGCCTGGGGTGAGCTGAGGGACAGGGTTGAGTCATGGAAGACCGCCGAGCCGGTGGAGAGCACCGAATCCCTCTGGGCACAGTGCCCATCCGTTTCCAAGTCCTCCTCCTCCTCTTCCTCCTCCTCCTCCTCCTGCTCATCGTCCCCCAGGATCCCTGGCTGGAGCAGCTCCTGTTCCTTGAGCAGGATTTCCTGCAGGATGTCTACAGGGAAGCAACGGGAGGCATAATCTGGATTTTTTTTTTTTTTTTAGATTTTATTTATTTATTCATGAGAGACACAAGGAGAGAGGCAGAGACATAGGCAGAGGGAGAAGCAGGCTCCCTGCGGGAAACTGGATATGGGACTTGATCCCAGGATCACACCCTGGGGTGAAGGCAGACACTCAACCACTGAGCCACCTAGGTGCCCCTGGGTGTCTGGGTCCTTGAAATCCCTCTTGCACACCCTCAGGACAGGCGACAGGCTCAGACAGATCAGCCCAGAGGAGGAGGAGAGGGTGGAAGGAGGGTGAAGTCTAGCCCAGGGCTTGAGCACTGCCCCCTGCTCTGCTTAGAGCTGCCCGGGGAGGGGGGGGTGGCTGCACAGACCCAGGACAGGGAGCTGCCCAGGGGGTGTGGGGTGGGTGCCACTAGGGACCCAGCCAGCTGCTTACCAAAGCTGTCCTGGTTCCAGCTGTAGGTGTGGCACCTGGCGACAGGGATGGGGATGGTGCGGAGCTGGCCAGGTTTGGCAGTGTCTGTACGAACACAGGGACAGGAGATGAGGGCTGGAAGGGTCTCATAGAAGAGACCAGCGCCAGGCACACCGTGGGCCAGCTGAGGCTGAGGGGGGAAGTGGCTGGCCCCCAGCTAGCGCTGTCTTTCCCTGTTCCCACAGGGGTGGCCACCTGATGGAGAGCCAACCCTGCCAGTGTAGGCTGGCTGAAACCGGCCCTCGGGGCTGGTGGGGCATGGGGATGAAGGGAGCCTGGGTCCCCCAAGGGCTGCATGGGGCAGAACTGCTGTTCTGCCTTAGATTGCTCACCTGGGGGCTGGAACAGACCCCGGTGAGGATGCACCCTGCTCTCCCAAGAGCCTTACCTAAGACACCGGGGAAGCCAGCTTTCTCTCCTACTGCCTGCAGCTTGGTCCTGAGCCACTGCCGGGCCTCGGCTGCGTCCCCAATGCCCGAGGCCAGCTCCTGAGCTTCTGCAGTCTCCGTGAAGATGTCCTCAAGCTCGGCCAGGCTCTTGGACTGAAAACCCAGGAGGAGACAGGCTTGCTCCCGAACCCTCGGGCTCCTAGGGTCCCCCCGATGGCCGCAGTGGCCCATCTCTCCCCCTGCCTAGTCACCCACATCCACCCAGAATGGGCCAGGGAGCCAGGCCTCCTCCTGGGGCCCCTCTTCTCAGGAAACAGTCACAAGAGAAAGGCCCAGAGCCAGAGCACTGCTGTGGTAAAGGGGGGTGGGGGTGCTTCAGAGCTCCCCACTACAGCCCAGAGAGGGGAGGACACTGCCCAGGGCCACACAGCTGACCAGTCACATAGCCGGGGCTACAAGTCAGGTCTTCCAGCTTCCCTCTAGAGCTCATTCCTAGGCTACCCTGCACCCGCCACTGCAGCACCAAGATGCAGCCAGAGAGGGACTCAGCTCTGTCTGAAGGGGGTGATGATGAGCCCCAGGGGCCCAAGCACATACCTGCAGCCTGCAGTGCAGCCCTGGCAGGTCACAGTGGGCCCCAAAGGTGGCCTGGAAGGCGTGCAAGAGCAGGGTGGTGTAGGCGCTATGGGGCGAGTGCCCAGGAGTGCTCAGCTTGTTGGCCACCGCGAGGAACTCGGCTTGGACCTCCACTGGATTCAGCAACAGCACGGTGCTGGGGACACAGAGGACAAGCTTTGGGGGTGTGGACAGTGCAGCCATACCCCTAACATCTGGCGCAGGGGCCACAGGGGGCGCAGGGGGCATGGGAATGCAGGGACCCCAGTCCCAAGTGCAAAGCCTATGGTCTCCTCATGAGTATTTTCCAGTCAGCATTTTCAAAGACTTTTTGAAACTGGAACTTCACTGTCACAAAATAAATTGCACCTTCAGTTTCCCATCAGCATATTTCCTACAGGACGTGGGAATGGACGAGAGATGAGCCATGAGGGATGCGTCCTGGGGGAGGTGGCTGGAAGTCAGGTGCTTGTTTCGTAGGGGCGGCTTGTTTCGCTTGCAGCCTGGCCCAGAGGTTTGGTGGGGGGGCAGGTCAGGGCTGCCTGTGAGCCCCAGGCTCCCAGGACACGCCTTTTCTGACCCTTGAAAGCCATCACCCTGGGTCACGCAGGGCCAAGTGTAGAGCGGGTGCCCAGCCCTATCTTCTCCCTGCCACCCTTTACGTTCTGTTTATCATGGAAAATTTCAGATGGACCCAGATGTTAAGAGAATCATGACCCCCCTCACACCCTGCAAGGTGTCGATGGCTCAGTTAACAGTTAACCACACACGACTGTTCTCACTTCGCCCACAGCAGCCCTCAGTTGCTATGTTTTCTCGAAGTGTGTTTGAGACATCACAACATCCCAGCGGTAGAGGCCTCGGGTGAGCTGCTTGAACAGCTCCTGCCCTGTCCCAGGTCCGGCAGAGAAGCACCCTGCAGGTGGCCTTCCCTTCAGCCCCTGCAGAAGGCTGCCCCAGGTCACCAGGTCACCAGGTCGGGGTGCAGGGAGTGGACGAAAGGGCCTGGGCCTGAGTCCCCACACTCTAGGAGGGCAATGAATGCTAATCTCTCCATGTGTCAGAGAAACGGGGGGGCCTGCACGGGGGTCCCTGCCCCAGCCGCTCTCCCTGCCTGGGTGCTTGCTCACAACCTCCACTGACACGTGAGGGGCTCCGCTGTGCAGCGGGATTCGACCAGCAGATGTGCGGCCTCACCTTGCACACTTTCTCTGCACCTGTGTTCCCACCTCCAGACGACCTGAGTGGGACCCTCTCCTCTGTTCCTGCTCCCTCTGCTCCCCCCTCTGTTCCTGCCCCCTCTGCTCACTCCTCTACTCCTGCCCTCTCTTCTTACTCCTCTGCTCCTGCCCCCTCTGCTCACCCTCTGTACCTCAGATCTGACAAATACCTTTCTCGTGGGGCTCCCGTGGAGCTTGAATGCTAGCTACCGTGATGCTTACAGCAATGCCCAGAGCTTGGTACATGCACAGGAACTGATTATTGGTGGGTCAGTGGTGATTAGTTGCCCCCCCCCACCCCTCTCAAAGAGTCGTCCTCACTCACTAACCTCAAGCATTTTTGTACCCTTTCTGCCTCTCTCAAAGTCTGCCACAGGCTTTTTTGTTGGATATGACATCGAAGGAATTTAACAATTGTTTGCTCTAAGTGTGAATTTGCAGTGAATCCCGTTGGGGGGCTGAGGATGGGGTGGGAGGGGGTGGGGAAGGGGGCAGCTGTAGCTTCTGAACTGTTGGAAACCAGGGTCTCTGGACCCCTAGTGTCCAGGTGAGGTGGCCCCATACACTTGGCAGGCTGGGACCCAGAAGTAGGTAACACAATTGATTTGGGTGATCACAACCAGCACTGCCTTTTAAATGAAATAGACTAGGATGGATGGAGCCCATCCTATGGGCATAGGGGTGAGTTTCAATTTCTAAAACTCATTTCAGGGGCACTTGGGAGGCTCAATGGTTGAGTGTCTGCCTTTGGCTTAGGTCATGATCCTGGGATCCAGTCCCACATCGGGCTCCTCGCAGGGAGCCTGCTCCTCCCTCTGCCTGTGTCTCTGCCTCTCAGTCTGTATCTCTCATGATTAAATAAATAAAATCTTTAAAAGAAAAACACTCATTTCAGTTCTGTGTGTGTGTATGTGTGTGTGTGTACAGCAGACTTTCATATAAAATGCTTTGTTTAGGAGCACCTGGCTGGCTTAGTCATGTGTGGAGCATGCCACTCTGGATTTCATGGTCATGAGTTCGAGATTACTTAAAAATAAAATAAAATAAAATAAATAAAATAAAATAAAATAAAATAAAATGCTTTTTTTTTCTTTCTTTTTTTTTTTTTACTGTAGGCCCCCATCAAAAAAAGTTTGGAAAAGGCAAAAAGACATCATAGAAACCTTGTGAGCCTTTGAGTAAAACTGGGCTTTAAATCCTGGCTCAGACACTTATTAGCTGTGTGACCTTCAGGAAGTTATTTGGCCTCTCTGACCTTCAGTCTCCACCACATGAAAAGTGGGGGTGAAGCAAGGTGACATATGCCCAGCATCTGGCATGATCCATGTGGGTGCTTTTTAATGTCTGCTCTGTTTTTTAGTCTCAGAGCCATTTAAAAATAGGAGGAAAGCCCCTCAACCCAGAGAAACAGCACTATGTACAAAAGCATTGTCAGCTAATCCAAGGGGCTCTTGGTCCTCTCGAAGACTATTTGTGGGTGGCTGGGGTGAGGGGTGTGTGTGTGTGTGTGTGTGTGTATGAGTGTGTACGTGTGTGTGTGCAGTGGAGGGGAAGCCAGATGCACAGCTGGGGAGGACAGTGTGGGCGTGGGGAACCCCCCCTCGAGAGTACTCACACGGTAGAGCTGCGGTGACTTCTGATGGGCAGGCCCTGCTCCGCCCTCACCAGTCGCTGGTAGGAGATTCCTGTTGTCAAAAGAAAGGAGAGTTGGTAGGTTTAATCTGTGCCTTCAGCAGATGGCCTGGGGCCTCGCTGTAGCCCCAGGATGAGGCTCAGGAGCTGGGAGGAGGCTCGGGTGCCGGAGGCTCCGCCCAGACCATGGCCAGCCTGCTGCCACCCAGTGGTTTCCTGGCCACCTCAAGAGGCACAGACCCCCCACCCCAACCAAGGGTGTGCGGGGGAGGGGGGGTCCCCCAGCTCAGTCTCCATGGGCCCTCCGTGCCTCTGCCCGGCCTCCCACAGACTCTTAGGGCAGCTGGGCCTCCCTGGTGCTGTGCCTCTCCAGACTGAGCCCTGCCTCTGCCCATGGGGCATCCTCGCCCAACCCTGCCCCAGCTTTTCTCTCCAGCCTCCAAGAAACCAAACCAGCCCAAAGTCTCTGCTTTTCTCCTGCAATGTGGCTCAGGTCTGCGACTGGAACACAGCCTCAACAGTACGGATTCAGCTGTGCGCCCACCGTGGTGTGACTAAACAACAGAGGACTAGCAGCGGGGGCTGGGTCTTGGGGGGCGGGGGCGGGCAGCCTCAAGGAGCTCCTGACAGGGGGCAAAGCCACCCAGGAGAGGGCGTGGGCTGCGAGCGGGAAGGCCACGACCCAGGTCAGAGAGGGCTGTAAAAGGAAAGGCCTTGACTTTTGTCTGGTCAATGGCAACAAATAAATAAAAAGACCAGCTTATACTGTTCTAATTTAGCGTCTAATTGCTTTGATTTGGGGGCTTTTTGTGTGATGTTTCTCTTATGTAATGTCCCATGCTTACAAGTTAATACTAATATCTGTTCCGGTAGGAAAGTCCCTGAAACTGTGAAAGGCTACGGGGACCTGGGACACCATCTGGTGGCCGCTGACATTCATGACAGAAGGAAGCTCCCCTCCTTGCCCCCTCCTGCGAGACCCCCCTCCCCCTGGTGAAATGCTATGCTGCAGACAGGGTCACCCCACCCCCACCCTGCACCCCCAGGCCCCCAGACCTCAGAACACAAAGACAAGCACAGGCCCCTCTTGACTCTTCTGCATACATTCCTTTTACTAGGTACGGAAGTCCAGAGGCCCTGCCCGGACCCGCAGGCCCCTGAGCAATGCCAGCCTTGTTCACCCAGGTCATCTTCTGCCCTTGTTTAAAGGTATGACCAGATGCAGTCACTCTGCGTGGACAGACAGTGTGTGGCAGTCAGCGCCTGTGCCAAGAAGCCCAGCCTTAAGTGTGCGGAAGTCCCAATGTGAGATGAGGCCGTGTTGCTTTTTCAGGGTCTGTGATTCACGTGGGCTCCCGGTGGACAGATGGAGAGCCTCATCTCCATCACACCTGGACACACACCCCTGGATTTCACATGCGGGGGGTTGCTGGGCGGTATGTCCCTGCCCCCATCTCTGGGGTCCTGGGTTCGGGAGGGACTGGGGATGTGGGCCACGTGACGTAGGCACAGCCTTCAGCGTGAGTGCGTGGAGGGAGGAAGGATGAAACAGAAGGCTGGGGTGGGTGTCAGGGGGCAGGGAGATGGGGAGATGGGAAGAGATGTGGCCGTGGCCTGGGCCTGGACAGGAGGCCGGAGGAAACCACTGCACAGAGGGCATTCAGTTCTGTGAATAATCAGGCTGATGGCAAACAGGGACACATGCTACTGGGTACAAGTACAGTGACCCTGTGGAAACACCTGGGAGATGACCCCCAGCTTTGCAGAGCCACGAGGGCGGGGGAAGTGAAGTGACACCTGCCACCCCAGCTCCTTCACAGCCCTGGCCACTGTCGCCCCGACAGGACCAGGCCCGCTCCTCCAGGCCACTATTCCTAGCGGGCAGAGACCTGTGAGCATCCACCCAGAGCCCATCCCCCTTCTTCACCAAAGGGACCCCTCGCACAGGATGATAGGTCATATTTCTCGGCCTCCCTTGCAGGGGTTGGGTGGGGCTTCTGAAGGACTCCTTTCTGCAACCCACTTTCCTCCTGTCTGTTAACAGGAGTGGCACCATGACGGCCAGAGCTCCTGCAGCCATTAGACCACAAAGTGGCATCGAGGACAATGTTTCCTGCTAAGGACAGTGAAGCAGAAAGAAGGGAGAAGGCTGGTCTGGAATGTTCATGCCAACCTTGGACTTCCTTCCAATGGAATTTTTTTTTAATGTAAGAAAAAAAAGCCCTATGGGTTTCCACCAGTTTATGCTGGGGTTTCTGTTATGTGCTGCCAGCATGCTCCTGAATCAGCCCCTGATTTCTGGAACAGCGGCTCCCCGCTCCTTTCCCGACTACATCTCCCCCTGCGGCACTGTGATACGAGAAATACACCTGTGGTCGTAATGTCATCTTTCAGTTCCAGGATCCCATCCAGGGTCCCACTCTGCATGGACTTATTTCTCCTTCGCCTCCTCTGCCTGTAACGCTTCCTCAGTCTGCCCTGGTCTCCTGTGATCCCGACACCAGAGTCCTGATGGGTTATGGCACAATGTCCCTTGATTTGGGGTGTTCCACATTGTGCCAGGAATGGAGTGAGGCAAGAATCTTCGACAAAGATACCAGAGAAGTGACGTTGTGTTGCTCCTCATCACTGTTTCTCAGTCATAAAAATCTCTTTCTTTGACGTTGTGCCATCAAATACGCAAATTTTTAAAACGTTCTCTGTATTTTTTTAAAAGACAGACCACTTTTGGTAAATTATAATGAAGACTGCAAAAGGCAGGGAGTGGATTTCAATTACAATGGTTTCCCCTGCCACCTGCATCCCTCACTTTGGGTTCTTCTCCCAGTGGGACTTGCGGATGGCATCTTAAATAGGGGGTAGTCTATGTAACTGAGCTCTTACCCCATGGGGTCTGCATGAACTCTGGGTAGTTGCTGTCTGGACTGAACCAGGTCTTGGGACCCTCAGTTGGTGCCTGGAAAGCTAGAGAACTGATTGTTGTTTGGGCTGCAGGGGCGAGGGGGTGGATCTATGCACTTGGTGTGAGAGCATTGAGTAAAAGCTTCTACTTGCTAGTCAGTGATGTTTGACTTTTCTTCGAGGGATATGCACATTTGATTCCATCAGAGGCCAAAAAAAACGAAAGTATGAAATGCAAATGTCTATGGTCAGTAATGTCCTAAAAGGAACTGAGGGCCACTAGAGAATATTCAGAATTCACCTGCCACCAGCTGATGGGCAAATGTAACCAAAGCCGGGCTTGCATCTGCTTTGACAGGTCCAAGGGCTAAAGGCACCAAGTGAAAGGAAGAGTGGCAGACAGACTGCCCAGGGCAGAGGGTGCTTACAAAATGCCAGTGGGGACAGCCCCAGGTTTTCCCGACAGGCACAACTGCCAGCCTATTGTCTCTTGGGGGAATAGCTCGGTACAAATGTGACAATACGTTTCTGGAGTCAAAGAATATGGCTCGTGGGGGCTCACACAGACGTCGGCTCAAGAGGGAGAGCTCTTGGCAGCTCTGTGAGCCTGGACAAGCTCACAGGTTCATTCTCTGGAGGATGGGAAGGAATATTACTGAGCACCCGGAGTGAGGGGTGTCCTGAGGACGGATGAGTCGTCAAGGCACGGTGAGCACACGGTAGATGCAAGCATCAGCCTTGGCATCCCCAACAGTGACAGTCCTGCTTGTGACAGGGAGGCTCGGAGAGCTTATGTAACCTGTCCAAGGTCGCTGGCTAGGAAGTGACAAGGCACAGGTCACACAAAGGCCTGTGTTCCCACCCGCTCACGCCCCATGGGCAAGACACATGACACCTGTCTGGGTCTCAGTTTTCTCGGGCGTGGAATGGGAAGACTAATGCCGTTCCCTCTGCTCCAGGGGTCTGAGGTCTGGGGAGAGGCAGTCAGTGTGTGCTTCAGCATCAGCACAGTGACTCCCGGGTGACACCCACTGTCACCCCTCGGGATTACGGGCACATTCTTTGCAGCCAAGTGTTGTGGTCTACACAGCCATGCGGGGGCTTGGAGTCAATACTCAACAAACATTTGGGTTGAACCCAAGAGGGCTGTGGTGGGCAGGAGCCAGTAGCACTGAAGTGACGTTTCCTGCCACCCCCGGACCAGAGGCAGTGGACCACCGTGTTGGGGTGGAGTCAGGAAGAAGGGGGGGGGGGCAAAGGCTTGATAACCTGCCCACTTCCTCTGCCACCCGGCCACATCAAAGGGGGGTAAACTGTTTCACTCATTGCCATGGCAACCGGCGCCCCAGGGCTCCATGGGTGGAAGGCCCAGCTCCCCAGGTCCCTTGTCATCCTCTCCCTGTGACCTTGTCAGGACCTGTCTCTTGGGCTACTGCTGCCCAATCCCAACCACTGCCCCCAGCAATGTGAAATCCTCAGCAGCTGGCCTTAACCTTCACATGGTCCCGAGAGGGAGGCATCATCATACTCCCATTTTACAGATGAGGAAAAAAAAAGAAAAGCTTCTTTGCCAAAGGCCCCACAGCTCTGGGATTTGAGACCACCACAGCCTCATATCAAGTACCAGTAACCATTAAGTGATTCAGCCTCAGTTTCTCCTCCAAGAGCTCATTCCATGGCCTCCATCCCAGCCTCTGCCCCACCCCTGCCTCCCTCAGCAGGAAGAACTGGGGACGGGGGTGGGGGCACTCAGCAATGAGGCAAAAATATTCCCACGGGCCGTAATAAAAGCGCACTGAGGCACCTTCTAGCAAGTCCACTTCAGGATCCCAGAAGGGGGTGATTTAGCTTCATTTACTAGTCGTCACTGATGAGCGCTCAGACTCTATGAACTGCGAGTGAACCCATGGATGTGAGATGACTGGAGGGATTTTTTGGGGTAGAAAAGTGTGCCCCATAGGTTATGGGGTTATCCCCCTCTCTGATATTAACTAACTTCCTGATTTTGCAATTTTACTCTGGCTTACCTGAGAAACTTCTATTGGGTTCTTACACCTGCCTTTAAAGCAGCTCTGCCACCTTGCTGGGTCCCTGATGGGCTCAGTGTCTCTGACAAAGGCTCACATGTTTGTACATATTAGTTTTTTTTTTTTTTTTACATATTAGTTTTTTAAAAAAATATTTAATATAGATATTTTAAATGGATTTATTCTGGAATTTGCTTTCTTCTTCTTTTTTTTAAAGATTATATTTATTCATTCATGAGAGACACAGAGAGAGAGAGAGAGAGGCAGAGACACAGGCAGAGGGAGAAGCAGGCTCCATGCAGGGAGCCCGACGTGGGACTCGATCCTGAGACTCCAGGATCATGCCCTGGGCCGAAGGCAGGAGCTAAACTGCTGAGCCACCCAGGGATCCCATATTAGGGTTTTTTTTGTTTTTTTTTTTTTAACCGTTTGAAAATGACTCTCTGGCCTGAGAAAGAGTCCAGGCTTTCCTATTTCGGTTCTGCTTTCCCTGGAAGAGGAGGAGTCCCTGGCAAGGCAGCCTGGCCGCCACCACCCTCTCCAGATGGGTGTTTGCCTTCTCCTCTGTCACCAGGACATCTGAGCTGTCACACAGTCCCTGGGCAATGTCAAGGGGAAGGTGGTCAGCATTTTGAGGGACTGGGCTTCCCAGGGGTCCTCTGCTCTGCATCTAAGAACCCTCATTCCCTCTCCAGTTCCCACTGCTGCTCTGCCTGGCTCTCACTGTCCACGCACATCTGCTCGCTGGGCTGCCCAGGACAGAGGCTCTGCTCAGCTGCCCCCTCAAAATATCTTGAGGCATCATGTGCATTCAGCGAAGAGCTGGCTGGTTCTACCGGGTGGTGGGAAGCGGTCTCCCTGCGTGCAGGGGACAGCCTCCCCCAGCTCTACATCTCTTGCACCCCTTTCAAAGTAAAAAAAAAAAAAAAAAAAAAAAAAAAAGTCACTTAGCACTTAGATCTTGGGATTATCCACTGAAGGCCCTGTCAACATATTTGCATTTTTAATCCTGTCTTCATTATAGAAGGAAAGAAAAATGTAGCCTTCTGGTTCAAGGAGTTCTGGTCACCAGCAAGAAGCCCAGAAGCAATCAACACGGAACTGTGGGGTTTGGGGGAGCAGCTGGAAGGAAGGGGATGGAAGAGATGAACCCTGAACTGGCTGGGTCACTTAGGGCGCCTTGCAAGTTAGATTGGCAAACTTTTTCTATCCGTCATGTGCCCGAGCACCTCTACCTGTCCAGCACTTCATCTTCCGGATTTCTAGATTTTTCCACTCAAGTCTCAACAGGAACAGGCGGGCTTCGGGGTGTGGCCAACCCTGCCCTGTACCTGCTCTGTGCCTCTGTAACCACAGACAGCTGATTGGCTGGGCAGCCAGGTAGGTCAGCTGATTGGTCGGGAGAAGACAAATCAATTGATTGGCTGGTTGGTGGGGGACAGCTCAGCTGATTGGCTAGGCAGACAAATCAGATAATTAGGAAGAAATTCTGAAACCCTGCAAAGGTATTTACACACAGAGCTTCAGTCCTGAGCTCTCAGGCCTAGGAATCGTTGAGGAATGAGATCTGGTTCTCCTGTCCTGGGTGGGTTTAAATGCTGTGGGCACGAGGCAGGGTTTG
The DNA here is from genome assembly GCF_905146905.1 of Nyctereutes procyonoides. Classification (NCBI taxonomy): domain Eukaryota; kingdom Metazoa; phylum Chordata; class Mammalia; order Carnivora; family Canidae; genus Nyctereutes; species Nyctereutes procyonoides. The sequence continues at coordinate 56,038,872 of NW_026575140.1, read as the reverse complement.
GTGCATGTATACACTTAAAAGAGAAAAAAACAAAAATGGGATTAAAATATACATAGTATTTGGGGGACCTGCTTTTTGACTCAGCAAGTTACTACTGGACGTCTTTTGCCCTCCGTAACTCTGTATCTACATCTTTAATGATTGGATAGCTATATAAAAGCTTTAAATTTGATGCTCTCAAATCTGTCCGCCTTTTCTTTTATAATTTTTGCCTGGGGGCGGAGTAGCTGGCTGTTTGGTATCTCCTCCACTCTAGGTGGTTCATGTAACCTACTTTTCTTTTATTACATTCATAGTCTTATTTCCCATACTTCAATCTTTAATCTATCTGAAATTTGTTTGAGATAGGGTTCTTAGTTTTTTTTTAAGACAAAACTATAACTCAGTTTGAATGGTCTGTCAATTGTCCTGATACCATTTATCAAATGATAAATTTTATTCATCACTGGTTTCAGGATGCCACTTCATCATATAACAGATCTTTATATATTTAGCCCATTTCTAGCCATTCTATGTTGTTCCATTAATTTATCTATTCTTATACCAACAGTGCACTATTTTAATACCTATAGCCTTATAGTTATACTTTATAGTTAACTATATAGTTAACTTTCAAAGACCTACTAAGGGAAATACCCCTTCTTCTGCTATAAGAATACATCAATAAAAACATGATAAATACAGAAGAAAATGCTACTGGAGAGCATTTGTTCTTTCAGATAGACTTTATCTATTTTGATAAATTTTAAAAGATATTGTTGGTATTTTTTTATCACAATTGCATTTATTTCTATAACACCTGCTGTTACTACAATATTGATTCAATCTAACAACATGTCTCTTAAGTAACTTATCCTTCAGTTAGGTTTATTTCTGTATGTAGGTAATTCACATCTCTTTTTCTTCTTTTATATTTTTAGTTGCGATTATAAATTGGGTTTCTTTCTCCCTCACTATATTCTCTTACTGGTTAATGCCATTAGCTACCTGTTTGTCAGTTCTGACAGTTCTTTGGGTGATTCTCTTAGTCTTGACAGATAAGCAATTGTTTGATTTCTGCATAATTAAAATGTTATCTTCTCTGGAAGAAGAAAAATTCTTTATTTTTGCCTTTTTGCATAGGCAAATTCCTATAAGCACAAAGAGGAAGGTTATTGATGTAAATGGAAACACTTCTAGCATTTCACTGTGGGCTGTTACTTCCTTAAGAACACTTCCATGTGTTAATAATAGTTTCCAAATATTGTAATATTAGGAATTAAATTTTTTTATTTTTTATTTATTTATGATAGTCACAGAGAGAGAGAGAGAGGCAGAGACACAGGCAGAGGGAGAAGCAGGCTCCATGCACCAGAAGCCCGATGTGGGATTCGATCCCGGATCTCCAGGATCGCGCCCCGGACCAAAGGCAGGCGCCAAACCGCTGCGCCACCCAGGGATCCCTAATATTAGGAATTAATGTTGAATTCTATCAAATGTTTTAGGGGCATCTATCAGGATGTTTACCTGACATTATTCCTTTGAGCTACTGACGCTGATGAATTAGTCTAGCAGACCATCTTGCACACAGTAAATCTTACCTTCTTAGATTTTTCTCTTGCCCTAAAACAGTTTCCTAGGACTTCATTTTCATGTCTATTAGAACACCAGCAGTTTTTCAAGAATTCCTACTTTGCAGACCCCTCACATGTGAAAACTTAGCACCAGGTGCTTGTCCACACCTACCATGGCACCCATCGACTATGGCACCCATCAACCTGTCCATTCCTAGTGCCAGCTACTTCTCTGGCCAGGACTAAAGCTATCCACACATGCATTTTCCTATTTGATCCTAAGGCAAAAAGAACCCAGAAAGGCCTTTTGTCACTATTGTGGGGGCTTCTCTCTCTGACCTGGGCAGTCTCAGAGACCTTTTGGCAAACCAGAGTACAGGCACAGACCATGTAGTGGGGTCTCCTTGCCTTGAACCCTGCTCAGCTTCCCCTAGGAATTCCTCCTTGAGTTGTGTCTTATGTTCACGCCTCTCAGCCATTTGATGCTGTGTGCACAATGAAGAGCCCATGCACCTGCCACCCCGACACTTACCTGGGGCCTTGAGTTCAGCATCAATGAAGGTGAGCAGCTCCTGGCAGATGCTGCAGTAAGGAACAGGCCAGGTCAGGAATCGGTGGTAGGTTCTGGCTGCTTTCAGAAGGAGATCTGAATCTGGTGGGAAGTGTGGCGTCTGGATGGAAAGGGAGCAGCAAGCAGAGAGGTCTGGGTATGAGACCTCATAGGTGAGAGAGAGCTCACTGGTATTCCAGAACAGACCCTGCTCCTTTCTGGAATATTCCACACAAGATACACTCCTCCGGGCAGCAGTATGTCTCAGAATGAGACCAGAAAGAACCAGAAGTTATCCCTAGGGAGTGAGTTATAGATGGGCAAGATGGCACCCAGGGGCACCTCTACTGCAGGGCCATGATTTCACCACACACAATACCCAATACATGAAAGCACCTCTCTGAAAAGCTTCCACCCTGGAGGTCATACTACATGGTGCCATTGCTGCCACTCATTTGGGGGAGTGGTCTTCAATGCCTACACAACCTGTATTTACTATCCTTGCTTGAGGCAAAGATCTGTGCTTCAAAGTGGATTGGCTCCCATGGTCCTTTGATGCCGCTGGTCTAGTGCTGCTCACACTGGGTGAACTATTAGGGTATAGAATGAGGTGGACCTCAAATCTCTCAGCAGGATCTGTGTCATGGCTCGTGCATGGGCTGTGGACAGCAGACCTTCCACAGGAGCCTGGATACACCAGGCATGATGGGATCTGCATGGGGTTCTAGAGGCCTCTCAGAGTGGCTGCTCTGAAGCCATCAGAGGGCTGATACCTGTTTCAGGGTCCTGGCTTGACAGCTTCCCTCCGTGTTGTCTCTGGAGGTGTGAGGCCACCCCTCCCTGTCCCTTCCCACTTCCCCCAGCTGGCCCACCCTGGAACTTACGCAGAGGACAGTGGAGTAGAAGAGCAGGGCCAGGGGGGCCAGAAGGTCATAAGTGCCCTTCTCTTGGACCTGTGGATGGGACAGGAGAGAAGAGGGTGAGGCTCAGCACAGGTGTAGAATAGAGCAGTGCTCTCTTGCTCTGTACTTTCTTTTCTTTCTTTCTTACATGAAAGGCAATATAACCACAAGGCAAAAATTTGGGAAATGCAAGTTTTAAAAAAAAGGCATCACAATATCCCCCCTCTAAATGCAACCCCAGCTAATATCGCAATGCTTCTCCTAACACCATTTTTCTCTATGTATTTTCCTCCGGGAAACTTGATTGTAGTATGTGTATTTTTACTCCTACTTTTTTTTTTTTTTTACCTATAATACTATAAATGAATTTCTGTTTCCTATATCACCTCTAAAAACACACGTTTCCCCTGTTCCTGGCTATGCATTTCCTTTTTATTTGTGTTGTAAATATTTTTTCAAATTTGTCTTTTTTTTTTGAAAATGACTTTTTTTTTATTTTTTTAATTTATTTATGATAGTCACACACACAGAGAGAGAGGCAGAGACATAGGCAGAGGGAGAAGCAGGCTCCATGCACCGGGAGCCCGACGTGGGATTCGATCCCAGGTCTCCAGGATCGCGCCCTGGGCCAAAGGCAGGCGCTAAACTGCTGCGCCACCCAGGGATCCTTTTTTTTTTTTTTTTTTTTTAAGATTTTGTTTATTTATTTGAAAGAGAGAGAAAGAGAACATGCGAACAGTGGGGAGAGGAAGAAGCAGGCTCCTTGCTGAGCAGGGACCCCGATGCAAGGCTCGATCCCAGGACCCCAGGATCATGACCTGACCGAAGGCAGATGCTTAACTGATTGAGCCACCCAGGCACCCCTGTTATGTGCTTTTTAATTTTATAGATTTTTCCCTTGATGTCCCAATATTAGAAGTGTTCGTTTTTTTCCTTCATGGATTTTTGCTTTGGCAAGTGAGCATCCTGTAAATATTCCTACATCTCTTTTCTTCTTTTCTCTGAAGCTTCATTTTCTTAAATGTAGATCTTTAATACACTTAGAATTCTTTTTTTTAAAAGATTTTATTTATTTATTCATAGACACACAGAGAGAGAGGCAGAGACACAGGCAGAGGGAGAGGGAGAAGCAGGCTCCATGCAGGGAGCCCAACGTGGGACTCGATCCCAGGTCTCCAGGACCACACCCCAGGCTGCAGGCGGCGCCAAACCGCTGCGCCACCAGGGCTGCCCTACACTTAGAATTCTATCTGCTGTATGGTATGCAGTAGGAAACTTACTCTGAATTTTTCCAAATGTTTAGTCAATTTTCACTAAACCATGTAATAAATCTTACTGATGCAATTTTGTTGTATATTTAAATTTGTTCATACCTTTGGATAATACCCATCTTTTTATTACCTGCATAATATTTCTTCTGATAGGTTGCCATAATTTATTAGCTTCACTTTGGACATTTGAGATTATCTTCTTGCTGTTTTAGATGCTTTTGCAATGCACATCACTTTGTACGTGTTGCTTTTTTCTATAACTGGGATTCTTTATCTTTAGAGTTCAAGAAGTGGGATCAATAGTTCAATGAGTATAAACACATTTCTAATCTTTAAAGCAAACTGCCAAGTTGCTTTCCAGAAGGACTGTGCCAATTTCAAAATGCCACAAATATGAAAGCACTGGTTTCACTCTATCCTTCCCTGCATTTCTTGTTATTTATTTATTTATTTATGCAAATTTGCTAGGCAAAAACTGTCTCATTATGGTTTTGATTTGCATTTGTTTTATTATAACCAAGGCAACATTTTTTCCATATTGGCTTACAAATTCTATTTGTTCCCTGATGCATCATCTCTTTGACACACCCACCACACTAGATACATACGTTTTTTTCAGAATTCTTTGGCCAAAATGCTACACGTTTCAGCCCATCCTGGAATTCATGGGGGCTGAAGATACAGAGAAATCCCCACCATCTGTGCTGTGCTCTGCAGGCTCAAATGGAGAATTCTCCTTCTCTTTACCCTGAACAGATCATGTGTCTGATACACCTGCTGCTCAGGTCTCTTCTACAAACCCTCCCCTATTGTTACGCGGTAGTTGATATTTGCATTTATGAGTTAAACACTCCAGAGGCAGTTTAGCTCTTCTGAGTTGGTCTGCTTGTGATCGGGTTATAACAGTACCCAGTAAACGGTGGTGAGCATCTTGATAAACCAAGACTTTCCAGGGACAGCTGAGAAAGTCACATGTTTTCCAACTCATCATGTATTTTTTAAAAAGGAAAAAAATAAAAACCACTTAAGAAGAGAATTCTTTACAAAAGACCCAGCATCCTTTTTAGGGACTCACAGGTGTTCTGGAATCCCAGCCCAGCTGAGCCTTAGACACACCCTTCTTTTTAGAAGGTCATAAAAGTCTATTTCTTATGGACCTGCCATTAGACAGGGTCTCAGTTTACCTTTCTAATCCATTTTCTCTTCTGTGTCGATTTTTATGGGTCTTTTTAAGAAAAGGAATATGGGAGAGAGCTTCCTCCCTCCTCTCTAATCAATACCTAGACTTACAAGCCATGTCTGTCTCAAGAAATGGCTTAAATGGGGCATCGGGGTGGCTCAGTTTGTTGAGCATCTGACTCTTGATTTTGGCTCAGGTCATGATCTCAGGGTCATGAGATCGAGCCTGGCATCGGGCTCTGTGCTGGGTGTGGAACCTGCTTAAGATTCTCTCCCTCTGTCTCTCTCTCTCTCCATCCCTCCCCCTGCTTGTGTTTGCACTCTCTCTAAAAAAATTTAAAAAAAAATTTTTAAAGGCAGCTTAAACTCAGAACCCTAGCTCAGGAATCTCACGAATCCTCGTCTTGTTATTGAAAGGACCGCAAGCCCTCCCTAGAAACCTTCAATCCACAAACACCACTAGTACAGAAAACTCAAGGGGGGGGTCCCAGTGCCTTTACTAAGCTCCACGCTGGGGCGGGCACCCCAGAACTGATGCTCCGCGGGGACCTTTCCCCTTGACTCCTCAAGCCCTGGCCGGCCCTCACCTCTCGGGTTTTCTGCAGGATCTGCTCCAGGAGGATGAGGAAGTGGCCTGGGTCCCTGCTGACCAGCTCCTGCAGGCTCCAGCAATTGAGACACAGGCCAGCTGGAAAGGCAGAGGACAGGTGAGCGTTCAGTGTAGGTCTGGGGCAGGGGGTGGGAGTCCCCGGGGCTACACAGGGGCCCTCTTTTCCAAGGTAGGAGTCTGAGAACACTCTAGATCAGCCATCAACACTGTCATGCCTCATCAAGACAAGTTTCTGATTCCTGCAGAGAGTGGGCTCAAGAGATATAGAGACGGGCCCGATCCCCTTTCAAGGCCATGGGTCTTCCACAACCGCCTCTTGCCCTGACTTCCTACGGGGGGTGCCGGAACCTGCTTGGTGCCTGAAGGAGGGCAGGGGCAGAGAGTGCTGGAGAACAAGCATAGAAGCCACAGCAAGCTCTGCCCCAGGAAACAAGCCCAGGTGTCTGCCTGCCTGTGGGACTTTCCAGGACTGCCTGGCTGGGGAGCGCAGGCAGGGGGAAGCCACATCCGTCTGTCTTCTGGAAGCCAGAGTGGGTTACTTTGTCCTTCTAGAACTTTCCCAGACTTTTTCACTTTGTTGGTCTCAATTTCCCCGCAGCCAGTAAGGGGAAGCCCTTAGAAACTAGCGGGGTGGTCATGGAGGCCTGTGTGTGCATGCGTGTGTGTGTGTGTTTGCACACGCACACATGTGAGTAGTGCACGTGAGAGCATTTAGGGTGGAAGTGAACTGGCCAGGAGTTTCGTGTGGACACAGGTTTTTGTAAAACCGGCCAAAGTCAGATATTTTTGTCTTCTCTTACATACCGATGGCCACCCCCCAATTCTACATGCTTAGGCTCTGTCAAAACCCAGGCAGGAAGCAAACTACCATTGACCGACCACCCACTGTGTGCCAGTAAGGTGCTAGGTGCTCACACACACTCCCCTGAGTCTCCCAACCAGTGCCTCCTGCTGTCACTACTCTGTCGCTACTCTACTCTTGACTTTACAAGGCAGGTAGGGTCCTGAGAGGTTAAATGACTTGCATGAGGTGGCAGCAGCCAGTGAGAGATGGTTTTAATCCAGATCTGTTCAATCCCAAAAAGCAAGGAAAGCCTCTTGGAGGAGGGGACACGTGGGCTGAGACTTGCATGAGAAGGAGCCAGCTATGTGCCCCTTCTGAGGGAAGAATTGCAGGCAGCAAGTGCAAAGGTCCTGCGGTAGGAAGGCACCACGTATGTTCAAGGAGCCGTGGCTAGCTATCTTCTAGGCTACTTAGGGAGGCGAATGAGATATGGGATGTGAAACGTCTTATAAGCCTGAGAAATTATTACAAGTAGGCACCAGTCTTCAGAGAGACAATCGCCCCAGCCCTGCAGATGAGCCTGTTTCTCAGTCCCAGGGAACACATCACACGGAAACCTCCTGCTCCCTGAAGCTCGGTTGAGATTCCCCGCTGTCCTACAGGGGAAAATAGGGGATGCAGCTCTGGAAGGAACTAAAAACCAGGTAAACAGAATTCTGGGGAGAGCTATCTACGGGTTCCTAGCTGTTCTTCTGGAATCAGCCATTGTAGGGTTTCTATGATGGATCGATACCTTCTCTTAGGAGTTGTGCTTCTGGGAAAGAGAGAGAGACTCAGCCATGAGGAGGAGGAAGAAGTCAGGGGACAAGAGACAAAGGACCCCACGCCGAGGGCCCACCCACCCGCCAGCAGGCGCTGTGCCCGTGGGGGGCCTGCCTGGGTGGGGTCTTGCACAGTCACGTACTCGGGGGATGGAACCCAAAGCTGCCAGCCCCTGGCCATTGTTGGGTGCCCTGTGCCCCAGCCCTGCTCCCCGCTCCCCCAGACCTACCGGACCAGGAGGTGGAGCAGCGGCTGAGGCTGAGCCCATGCAGGCAGCGCTCCAGTGCATGCTGGATGCGGTCCTCCGTGCACGTCGTGGCCCCTGGCTGCATCCTGAGTCATCGCCTGCAGGTGGGGGGTGCAGGGGATAGACGCCGGTCAGCCTGGACAGCCCTGGGCTCGGGGAGCAGCTGGTGTCGCGGAGCACACGGCCCCAGTGCAGTCAGCCCTGTAGTCGCGGAGGCTGCCAGGTGACGGGGTCCCCGCGAGGGCCCGGCAGTAGGCAGACGGCAGCAGGCAGCAGGGCTCTGTGGGAAAACTCAGCATCACCAGGAGAGGGAGGATTTTTCTGAAGCCCCAGGCCCAGGGATGGGTAGGGAGAAGGCTGCACCAGGTTGGCCGGGTGCTCCAGGCCTTCACACAGCCCCCATGCCCACCCCACCTCGCCCTCGGCTTGGGTGCCCAGGCCTCAGGCACCTGCTCCTTCTCTGCCCTCCCCTCCACTCTTGCCACCCGTCTTCCTTTTCCTCAAGGGCTGGCAGTGCCCCTAGGCATCAAAGGCCTTGTGTGTTCTGCTCCCCCCTTGTCCTACCAAGGAGGGACCTGGAGGGCCGCGGGGAAGGGGCATTAGGAAAAGCTGTGGCACCAGCTGGGGAGCCAGGAGAGGTGCTGCGCTCTGAGAGCCGCCACCAGGCCAGCCCAGCTTCTTAGCTCCGTTTGGGGGCTCCCGGGGCACATGGTTCAGCACTGTGGACGAACCTGGCTTCTGCCGGCAACAGACTCGGACTCGGAGTGTGACTCCGATCGTGGTGAGCTGTGTGACTTCCAGCAAGTGTTCTTTTCCGAGCCTCAGTCTACTCCTCTGGGAAATGGGGATAACACAGTACTGACCCCAGAGGGCTGTTGGGGAGAATGCCAGAGCGGCTGTGTGCCCCGTGCGCTCCCAAGGCGCGAAAGCCAGCCCACTCCAGGCCCCGGGGACACTCACCCACTCCCCACTCCCGCGTCTGCCCCCGCCCTGGGCAGGCCCTGCCACTGGCCCTGTCACGCCAGGTCCTGGAGGGATGCCAAGGAAGCAACGGTCCAGCTCTGTGGAACTGGGGACAGGCCCGGAAACCAGAAGCAGAAGCATGGAGCCCTGGGCTGAGCCATGCAAACGACATGCAAAACTGGGACATCCTAGCATCGCCCCAGCGGCATGACTGGAAGCCTGGGCTCCCGGAGGCCCCACGTAGGCAAATCCTCCTACTTCTCCAGCCTGAGAGGGACTGCGAGCCCTTTGTAAGCTGTCCAGCATCACCCCGCTTCAGTGATGTCCCCCGTGGGCCACGCTCCTTGGTGTCAGAGGCTTCTGGGCCCATGCCCTGCCTGGACGTGCCAGTGTGCAGCATGGACACGCATCCTGGGAATGGACCCTCATGATAAGGTCTCGGCTGCCTGCCTTCGGCGGCAGCCCCCAAATGAGACCCTCCCCAGCTTAGCCTATCCAGACTCGGAGCTATAAGCACCTGCTGGAAGAGCCAAGAGATCAGGCTCCTTCAAAAAGATGAATTTGGGGCATGGACGGTTGGTCCAGATGGCATCAAGGGGCCCCCTCTGCCCCACAGGCTGATTTCTCCGTGTTAGCCCCAGCGTGGGTTCCTGGAGGGAGCTCAGAGGTTAGCCCCCCACCCCTTCAAGTGCTTCATTTCCCAGAAGGGGCAACTGAGACCCCGAGATGGTAAGGGGCAGCCCAGGGGTGGGCATCCCACTGGGAGAGCCCACACAGCTGTAACCAGACAACAGTATCAAGCAGGACAACATCTGTGTTCCCAAATTGCAGCCAAGGCCCAACTCTGAGGACAGAAGGTGCTAATCCACCTGCTAATGTTCTAAGAGTCATGGTGGGCTGGCAGGGGTGGGGGCCTCGCTGGCAGGTGTCCATCCCCACTCAGCCAGCTGCCCACCCTCCCCCACTGAGACGAGAAGACTGGGGAAGAGATGAGAGCTTGTCAAGCATTCCAGAGGGCTCTCCCTTCTCTCCCAAAGCCAAGGGGGGGTGCTTTAAGAGAGTCCCCTATTCAGACCCGATGCCTGCCAGCTGGGGGGGATGCTGCCATTTTGGGGTCACAATACTCTCCACAACCAGCACACTTGCTCCTGTGCTAACCGGGAGCCATGGTAGGATTGAGAGCAAGAGCAGAGTGGGCAACGGCATGCAGGCCCAGTGCCGGGGGAGGACATATGAACTCCTTGTGCGGAAAGGGAGGAGTGGGAATTAGCCACATAAGCCCGACTACAGCTGTTTGGTTGACACTTGACCCTGGAGGGGTCATCCTAGCGGGGTGAGGGATCATCAGCAGAAAGAGGCTGATGGGTGGGTCACCTCTGGGAGAAACTGGATGGAGGGGGACAGGGTAATCTGTGGCAGAGAGGAGTTCCCCTCCACCTGAGGTCACACAGCGAAGAAGTGGCAAAGCCAGGACCAAACCCAGGGAGTCTGGTCTTAACCAGACACAGTCAGATGCCAGTTACCAGGACAACACCACCAGTTGGTGTTTTCACCCCTAAGACCGCAGACTCAATAAACTGTAACATGATCTTGCTTCAAGAGACCTACCTTCCCAGTTGCTATGACCTTGAGCCCACCATGCCTGTCTACACCAGCTGCCTGCCCTCCAGAGAGGGGATCAGGACCCACAGAGGCTCTCTAGTGGCTGAACTGGGCAGTCTTTAGCCTGGGCAAGGGCTGAGCCACACCAACTGGGTTGAAAGTCCCCTCCACCCAGCCCCTGCTGCAAGGGACAACTGGGTTGTGTCACAGGGCAGGAATGAGTCATCCGCCCTATTGCGTCCCACTGTAAACACAAGATGCAAATGAACATTTCAGCCAACACTACTTCTGTTGTACCCCCTATTCTTAGGGGGTCAACACACGGCATCCTGGGGCAGCTATGAGCAGGCTTCGCAGCACCCCTCCCACACCTGGTGGCCCATACTCCTCTCCTCCTCCAGGCCTCTAAGCCTCCCATCTCTTGGCTTCAGTGTCCCTGGCTATTCATTGAAGACCATCAGGGCCTTCTCCATGGATGGGCCAGAGGCACTGGGCACTGGGCAAGGCTCCTGCTGTGCCAGCCCCCCTGGCATCCTGACACCATCTGAGTTGGCCCCAAGCAGGACCTGCCCAAGGCACTGGGCCTTGGGAACCAAAGGGAGGTGGGAGCCCAGTCCAGATCCTCAGCTAACCTGCCCTGGGGTTAGCCCTGCACACCGTGGTTCACCACCTGGACCTCTGGCATTTCTGTGGGATGAGTCAGTCATCAGCCGATTCTTGTGACTTGTCAGAACCCCCAGTGGCTTTGGGGTGGAGATGAAGGGGGAAGAAGGTGGCACTCCCTCCCTCCCCAAGGATGATTTCAGAAAGACTTGGCAGGCGAGGCCTGGCTGCCCGGGGCCACCTTGCTGAGAGGAGCATCTGTTGTGAAATTCCAGCTGCTGCCCGGAATGGGAATGCCCCTCCCTCATGGTGGGGTCGTGTTGAAATATTGGACAGCTGGGCTTTGCCGCCACCTCCAAGTTCCTCTTCCTGAGCCAGTAAGGGTGAGTCCTTACTGGGGACCCTGAGCACAGCAGGGAGAACTGCAGTTGAGGGGGGCGGTGACCCCAGAGGGCACAAAGGGAGACCTCCTCTTCACATGCTGACCTGAGCCCATGATGCAAAACAAGGTCATCTTCCCAAAGGTACAGAACTAGTCAAAGGTCAGCCTGGATCCAGCTTCCTTGGGGCAGCCCCCCAGGGGGACAGGGACTGGGGGCTTCTCAAACCTTGTGGAATGGCAGAGGTAGTGGGCCTACGGTCTACATGTCACAGGAGGAGAAGCGTGTACCTCCAGACTCTGGCAGGCGCCCGCACAGCTTCCCTGATGTTCTGGAATATTCTAGGCCCATGCTTTGAAGCCTCAGCTCCACAGGTGGGAAAAAGAGAGGCTGACCCTCATCACCACCAGCTTTGGCCCTGTGTCACTCCTCCCTCTGCCCCTTCCTACCGTCCCCTGTGGTTTGACTTCCCATCCCTGGCCCACTCTCCTCCATGAGACTCTTCCAAGGCAGAACCTCTACTACGACCTAATTTTAAAATTTCTCACCATCAAAGCAGGAAAGATACACCTGAAACCAAAGATACTGAGGTAAAAAAGGGATGAGAAGGAGGGGGGAATGAGATGGGGGTGATGAGGACGGGCAACACTCCTTTGGGGCTAATTTTATGTATCCCTTTAACACTCAGAACCATAGCAAGATTTTACATACCCCAAGTATGTAACTCAAGTCACACCATAACTTAAATCAACTAGGATTTAAGGTGCGGGGGGTGTGTTGTGTGTGTGACAAAAATACAAACAAATTCACCCAATGAGTCACATAACCATATTTAAAGGGATGGGAAGTGAAAGAATTAAGCAGAGGAACTTTGGAAAATAGTATTTTGACTGGATAACGTACGGCTAAAGACAAAAAGAACTATATGCAAACACTATTTTTTAATTATTAAATCTGTTTGTCATAGGGATCCAGAGACTTGTGTGCTTGCTACAACTAAGCAAATAAGTAAATATATCACAGATAATGAGAGCCAGCTTCTCACTGTTGGAAAAAGACATTATAAATAAGGAATGGGGGAAATCTAGAATGAACCGCCTTGTTGGACTGGCATTGGAGAAATCAGCATGAACTTGTGGTTTTTAATGTATTTACATAGAGATACACACAAAACTGAAAAAGTTGTGTGTATGCTTGCATTAAAATGTATATATATTTTTTCTAGCTAGGCCCGGAGAGCCAGGAAATGACATCCCAGTAGCAATGAGCACACCTAGTGCCAGGTCTTCATTTCTAAGGACCATTTTCCACTCATAGGAACCAGGGCTCCTCACAGAAATGGTTGATTCCAGGACCGGGGCTGGAAATATATAAAATGAGCCTGGAACATCTTATAGTGCCAGAAAATAAGTCATTCCTTGAAAAGGGACAAGGGTGTCAGAAGGATATGGGAGCCAGCTTGAAGGAGCTCCCAATGGCCAAAGCCAGGACAATTTTAATAACAAAATAAATCATGAAAGTGTTGGATTATAATTTGTAGGATGAAATAAATACCCATGAGTTTATACTAATGTTATAAATGGAAGGAAAAAACAAACGGAGGAGAAGGAACAGATCTTCTTTACGAAAGAATAGCAGTTAATAAAGGTGGATAGAATGAGAGAAATACAAAATCACCATGAGGCCAAAATACCACAGTAATAGCTGTCCTCAGGATGGATGTTAAAATCTGTGGATGAGAATCTGAGAGGAGACAGGATATTTGCAGTCATTGAGTGTTTCTTCCAAGAGATTAATTGATTACAAGGGAAAAATAATAACTGCACAGTGGAGAAACCCAGCACCACCCTAACCTCATGATCAGAGCCAATATTACCAATAATAAGATATCAGGATCATGTATCCCCTGCTATGATGCACTTCTGCAGGATTCTTACCAAGAGAGTACAACCACAATCGAACCATGAGAAAACATTCTGTAACATAACTGGCCAGTTCTCACCAGAATGAACGTCAAGGTCATAAAAGATAAAGAAAGACTGAGGAACTGCCACAGATAGGAGGAAACTGAGGAGACATAAAAACTAGATACAATGTGGGATCCTGGATGGGATTCTGGAACTAAAAGAAGACATTGGGGGTTGTGGGGGTCAGGGAGAGATGGCTAAAATCCAAGGAAGGTGCACAGTGTAGTGAGGAGTATTGTACCAACGATCACATCCTGGTTTTGGTAACTGCACCAAGTCACGTGAGTTGTTAACGTTAGGGGAAGCTGGGTGGATGGCCTACATGGTTCTAAGACCCTTTGGAGAGCCCTTCATAGCCTTTGAATAGCCTTCCAGTTGGTTGTTCAATGCTTTGCTGTCCTTCATGACCATGTTTCAAGTCCCCATGTCATGGATGGTCAGAGTTCCTAGTTATTGGTGGGTGGGCCCATGCAGGGTTAGCTGCCTCCCCCCCAATCCAATGGTTCGCAACTGGGGTGGAGAATCTCTGGGGCTCTTGGAGGGTCTCTGAGGGCTTTATGTGAAAATAGCTAAACTGTGTTTTCATTTTGATGGCAATCTAGAAGCCAGTAGTGAGGGTATTTTGGAATATGTTGATGATACCTATGGGAAAATGTGACCATAAAAAGTAGGTGCCTGGTTTGCATTTGTGTCTATCACCTAAAAGGACAGGGCACAGCAGGTGTGTTCTGGAGGTCTACTAGAGCTCAAAGCTGAATACAATGAGTTCATGGAAAATGCTTAGCAAAAGGAGAAAACCTTACACGAGCTGAAGAGACACCAGAAAATAAATTAATAGAAAATGTTTCTTAAAAGTGCTTGGCACATAATAAGCATTCAGTAAATGCTATCTATTAGCTATCAGCGTGCTTTCCTCACACAAACAATTCCATGGTCAAATTCCAGAGAGCTTTGACCCTGAGCCAAGAAATAAAACCCTCCCTGGGTGATTCTGACACAGTCAGGCTTGAAAAGTAATGTTTTCTATTTTTCTCAAAGACACACACATACTAGACTAGATGAGAGGGAAAGCATTCTGGAGACCAGCTAGTGCAAACTTCCCATTCCATGGAGGCTCTGGGCGGTGAAGCCTTGCTCACATTGGAAAGTGGTAAGTTTACTGCTATCTGAGCCTAGAACCCAGGGGAGTCACGGCACCTTCTTGCCTAGGTGGACACCAATCCCTTGCTGCCCATCAGTGAGACATCGGCTCCTCCCCTGAAGCTTATTTCTGGATTCTTTTTCTACTTTTCTTCTGGAGTTATCAGTTTTTCAACTCCTTCATGTGTCAACATTGTGAATTTAGGCTTTCTGACACTATCATTCATTTTAATGCAAATTTAAATTTTGTTTTAAAGATTGTATTTATTAAAAAAATAAAAATAAATAAAGATTGTATTTATTTATTCACAAGAAACCCAGAGAGAGAGGCAGAGACACAGGCAGAGGGAGAAGCAGCCTCCCTGCGGGGAGCCCGATGCAGGACTCGATCCCAAGACCCCGGGGTCACGTCCTGAGCCGAAGGCAGATGCTCAACTGCTGAGCCACCCAGGAGTCCCAAGACTTAAAATTTTTTTAGCAAGGATCTAAGTCTAGGATTTCTACATAATTAAAAAAATTCTTTCTGAGCCTATAATTTTAAGTCCCACTCTTCATCTAAATGTTGTAAAATTACAGTTTCTTTTAAAATACAGATCTAGATTGGGTTTGTATTAGATATTTTTATACTATATCACAATTCTTTAAATAATTCTTGTTGATGTTCACAGAAAATGTAATAACTATGAAAATGGCAGTGTTGGGGGGGCAGCAGCTTTAAGTTTGATTTACTTCGTTGCTTGCTGTTTATTTTTTTGTTTGTTTCCTTATTTTTACACTATGTCACTGTAGTTATGAGTTCTTTATTTTGATTCATTTCTTGCTCAGCTGGAGCATTTCAAGTAACTTCAGGATGAGTAAGATAGTTTATGTCTCTTTATGTGACTTTATATGTCATGTCATTTCATTCATTGAGGCTCTCAATGAATTCTACCTTTGCCAATTAAAGAGTTCGCATAATTCATATTTTTTCACCTTCAAAATATTTATAGCAACCCAAAATAATCAACAAAAAAAAATGGGTACCACGAAGGTACGGTGGTGTGGTACAAAGACAGAAATTTGGCACAAGATAGAAATTAATATTGTTCAGTTTATATGAATAAAAAACAGAAATTGCACTGGAAAAAAAGACCTCTCCCATAATAGCAAGAAAAAATAATAAGAGAAAAATAAGCTTTAAAAATATGCCAGATTTTGGGACACCTGGGTGGCTCAGTGGTTGAGTGTCTGCCTTGGGCTCAGGGCGTGATCCTGGGGTCCTGGGACCAAGTCCCACATCAAGCTCCCCTCAAGGAGTCTGCTTCTCCCTCTGCCTGTGTCTCTGCCTCTCTCTGTATGTCTCTCATGAACAAATAAATAAAATCTTTAAAAACTACATGCAACATTTTAATGAAATAAAACTTTTGAGGGACACAAACGAAGGCAAATAAATGGAAATACATATCCTCTTATGAGATAGGAATATTCAATATCAAAGAATTGATTCAAAATGGATCAGAGCCTCAATGTAAAGATCTTCAATAATAAAATTCTCAGAAGAAAACATAAGAGAAAGACTTCCTCACACCAGATTTGTCAGTGACTTCTTGGCTATGACACCAGAAGCACAGGCAACACAATAAAAACAGATAAGGTGGACTTACGTCAAAATCTAAAATTCTGCACATCACACTCAATAGAGTAAAAAGGTAACCTAGAGAGTGGTAGAAAATATTTGCCAATCATATACCCGATAAGGAGTTAATATCCAGAATATATAATGAACTCCTATGACTCAAGAACAGCAAACAATTTGAAAAATGGACAAAGGATTTGAATAAACATTGCTCCAAAGAAGACCTATAGATGGCCAAGAGCACGTGAGAAGATGCTCAACATCACTAATCAACAGGGAAATGCAAATCAAAACCACAATGAGAGGGGCGCCTGGGTGGCTCAGTCGGTTAAGCATCTGCCTTTGGCTCAGGTCACAATCTCAGGGTCCTGGGATTGAGCCCCATGTCTGTCAGGCTCCCTGCTCAGTGTGCAGGGGGGCTGCTAGGGGGGTGTCTGCTTCTCCCTCTCCCTCTGCGCCTCCCTGCCCCCCATTTGTGCATGCTCTCCCTCTTCCTCTCTCAAATAAATAAAAACATCTTTTTTAAAAAAAACACAATGAAATACCACTTCACACCCATTAAGGCGGCTGTCATAAACAGAACAAAACAAAAAAGAAGTGTTAGTAAGGATGAGAGAAATGGGAACCCTTGTGCCCTGTTGCTGGGGATGTGAAATGGTGCTGGTGATTTCCCCAAAAATTAAAAATAGAATTACCAAATGATCCAGCAATTCCACTTCTGAGTCTATATATCCAGAAGAACTGAAAGCAGGGACTTGAATAGGTCTCGTACGTCCACATTCATGGCATCATCTTCACAACGGCCAAAAAGCAGGAGGAAACCCATGTCCATGGGCAGGCGAAGGGATACACATGATGCAGTATGTACACAGATGGGGTCTTTATCTGCCTTAAAAATTAAGGAAATCCTGTCACATGCTCCGACACGGATGAACCTTGTGATCACTGTGCTGCGTGAAATAAGGCAGCGGCAAAAACAAAGATCCTGCACGTACTCGAGGTACCCAGAGGAGGGAAATTCACAGGGACAAGGAGCTGGATGGTGGTTGTGGGGCTGGGGGATGGACACTGGGTGTGGAGTTCTAGTTTTGCGCAACACCGTGACTGTGCTTCACACTACTGAAGTGCACACTTATGCACCACTAGGATGGCAGATTTTACGTCATGTGTACTCCACCACAACTTTGAAAAAGGAATAAAGAAATAACTGTTTGACATCTCTGCAGTAGCACATAGGAATGTCAATTCTCTGTAATTTTTAAAAATTTATTCATGGGAGACACCAAGAGAGAGGCAGAGACACAGGCAGAGGGAGAAGCAGGCTCCCTGCGGGGAGCCCGGTACGGGACTCGATCCCAGGACCCCGGGATCACAACCTGAGCTGAAGGCAGGTGCTCAACCCCTGAGCCACCCAGGTGCCCCAGTTCTAAGTCTGAGCCTAGACAACCGGATGGAGGGAAGGAGGGCGGGCAGGCAGACAGGCCGCCTACAGGGGAGTAGCTGGTCTCTGTCAGATATCATTTTGGGCACTTTCACTGACAGCCTAGTTTAATGATCATCGTCCCCGATGACATAATCGTAGTTTATCCACATTTCTTGCAGATCAGGGACAGTCACCCATTCTTCTGGCCCAGTCCCTGCACTCACAGCATCTATGACCTGAGCTGGAAGCAATCTGGAATCGGGCCACCTCTCAAAGCCCCCCGGTTCTTCCCTGTGCGCGTTCACAGGAAGTCATCCCTACTGCTTTCCAGACACTCCATGCGTTGAGCACGTGGCTGCGCCTCTGTTATTACGTGAAGCTTCCGGGGAAGACATCTCGCACACAAGCTGCCCGGGTTCTCACTGGCGGTGAGAATTCATTCTCGGTGAGAATTCATTCTCTATGGGGGAGGATATCTCACGTCCTCCGTCCTAGCTTACTCTTTGAGATGTAAGATTTCTGGAGGGACATCTAGCAAACAGATGCATCTATGACAGTGGCAGTGGCTAGGGGACATTAGAAGGCTGCCAGGGCCACCGAGGGGTGACAGTGAGGAAAGGTAATAAACAGCAGTGATGGTTAGAGGGGGTGCATGGAGCAGGAAGGGGGCAGGGTGAAGCAGACGTGCACGCAAAGGGAGAACCACCAAGGAAACACAGATAAAGCCTTCGCTTACCCGACAACCTCGTAAAACTCTGAACAGAGAAGGATGAGGAACGTCCTAGTGGCTACATGACTTTCCCAAGGTTGCACCATGAGCAAGGGCATAGGCAGGATGGTCTGAGCCGTTTGAACCAGGTAATCATTTGGAAGAATGCAGAGAGGAAAACAGGATGCACGATGCTGCCTTTGCATATGGTAATTATAGTAACAGCAGCTAATGCTAATTGAGGACTTACTCTGTGCCAGGGCACTGTTCTAGGCTCTTTCTATGAATTAATTCACTGAATTTGTAGGAGGTAGACACGTTCTTGTCCCCATTTTACAGATGAGAAGAGTGAGGCCTAGAGTGCTCTCTCAGTTGGCAGATGATTTACGGTCTTCCTTGGCATGCCCTAGCAACTTAGCATCTCTGCAATAAAGGGGACCATGAGATGGGCAGACCGAAATGACTGCCAAGATGGGGAATAAGAGAAAGACGACAGGAAATTTTTTTTTTAGATGATAGGAATTTACCAAGTTGTAAACTCCCAGGCTAGCCCCTGGGCGCCTGGCACCAGAAACTATTTTAATCCTGCCTGTCCTGTTTGCCAGCAAATGCCTGCACCGTAACAAAGCAACAGATAAACATAAATGCAAAAAAAAAAAAAAAAAAAAAAAAACCTCAAGAAAGGCCGATTACGCATGTACAAGGCAGCTTTCTGGTTTTCCTGGACATGGCAAAAGACGGCTTCATTACAGGCAGCTTGCTCCTGGCAGAATCATGCCCAGTTTGTAAGACAGAGTGAATATTTCACAGTTTAGGGCAAAGAAGATTGCACGGAGCACTGTGATTTCCAGATGCTTTTCCATCAGGAGAGATTAGGCACAGATTGGCTCATTCCTTATCCCTTCCTTCTGTCCTCTCTGCCTCCCTCCCAGAGTGAAAGCCACTCAGCACGCCCGTCTTCTCTCCATCAATCCAACGGCAGGTGATTGCTCTCGGGCACTGGCACATCTATCGCTGTTAGTTAGCCTCCTTCTCTTTAAACTCTTGCCAATTATTTCAGAAAAAGCTCTCACCTCCTCCCTTTTCCATCCCATTCATTAATAGGGTTTATTGGTGCAAGAGAAACTTCTCTAACAAGAAAAGAAATCATCAAGGTTTGTGGACGGAACTGAAATCAGAAACTCGTCCTGATACTCAGCCAGGTGTGGTTTTTACAACTTTTTATGAAACAGACAACTGATTTCGAGAGTCCCAGTTAGCCCCGTCTAGAACTCCCTAGAACTCTGAGGGGCTATTCTGTGACATTAGGGCAGGAGGAGCTGATGCATTCCTCCCCAGTCTTACCAAACACACTGAGAGAGACACAGAAGAACTCACAGTCTGCACCAAAAACCAGTATTTGACATGAAAACCAGTATTCGGCATCATGTCTAAATCAGAGGTAAGCGGATCTGGGAAGTCCAGGCTTCAGTTCTGGCTGAGATCTCTATGGAAGATGGGTGGGGCTTGCATCATGGCGGATTAAAGTTTGGCCCTCATGTGGATGTGCCCCCTTCCTGGATGCTTGATTGCCTCTGTCTCCTTTGTTCATGGAGATCAGTGGATCACATTCACTGACATGGGGAAGTTTGGGGAGAGGAGAATTTGGGAGGAAAATTTAAGAGTCCAACTTTGTCCACATTATATCACATTTCAAGCACCCAGTGTTAACAAGTGGCACCGTGTCGGGGGCACCTGGGAGGCTCAGAGGTTGAGTGTCTGCCTTCGGCTCAGGGTGTGATCCTGGGGTCCTGGGATTGAGTCCCACATCAGGCTTCCTGCAGGGAGCCTGCTTCTCTCTCTGCCTGTGTCTCTGCCTCTGACTCTCTCATGAATAAATAAAATATTTAAAAACAAAATAAAGTCCTATATCTACATCTTAAAAGGGGTGCCTGGCTGGCTCAGTCAGTAGAGTATGCGACTCTTGATCTCGGGGTCATGAGTTCAAGCCCCACGTTGGGCATAGAGATTACTTAAAAATAAAAAATGTTTACATCTAAAAAACTTATCTAAGGATACCTGCCAAAGTCTTAACAGTGGTTATTTCTGAGAGACAAGATTAGATACCATTTTTACTTTTTTCTAAAAACATTTTTATAATACCTATTTTATACATTATTTTTTATCACACAAATATTAGGTGTTAAATACATAAAAACTAGACAATTGTCTGGCAAAGTGGAATAGATGTACTTGTCCCTATATAAACCCTGGACATTATATATAAAGGTAACATGCAAAGTAGAGAGAAGGCAGACTGGCTAAGGACCTTGAGAACAAGAAGGGACGCGATGGTGGGCATAGTGGAATATTTCCTTTTTGCCTCATATATCCCAGACTTGGACCCGAGGAGCCAACAACCTGGAAATACCAATGGGTACAGACAGAAAAAGCCCCAAGAAAAGCCTGGTCTTGCTGAATTTTGGGTGCAAATAAGTGCGGCCTGCTGAGAACAGGACTCCTAAAGTGACAACTATGTCTGGAAGGCTTTGGTCCAAGGCCATTTTTGCCAGCTATTAACTGGGTCTCCGGAACCAGAGGGAGCACACAGCTCTACTTAAGATCAAAGGTGTTTATGCTTGAGATGAAACTGAATTCTATCTAGGCAAGCGATGTGCCTATGTGTACAAAGCAAAGAACAACACAGTAACTCCTGGTGGCAATCCAAACAAAACCAGAGTAATCTGGGGAAAAGTACTCGCGCTCATGGAAACAGCAGCATGGTTCATGCCAAATTCCAAAGCAACCTTCCTGTGAAAGCCATTGGCCACAGAATCCATGTGATGCTGTACCCCTCAAAGATTTAAACTTACTGAAAAGTAAATAAATAAAGGTGTAGAGAAAGAGAAAGAAAGAAAGAAAGAAAGAAAGAAAGAAAGAAAGAAAGAAAGAAGAAAAGAAAGAAAAGAAAAAAAAGAAAGAAAAGAAAAGAAAAGAAAAGAAAAGAAAAGAAAAGAAAAGAAAGAAAAGAAAAGAAAAGAAAAGAAAAGAAAAGAAAAGAAAAGAAAAGAAAAGAAAAGAAAAGCCTGGTCTTTTCAGCGAAAAGAAAAGAAAAGAAAAGAAAAGAAAAGAAAAGAAAAGAAAAGAAAAGCAAAGCCTGGTCTTTTCAGCCAAAAAATCAGGAAAGAGGCAGCCAAGTAAGACAAATTTTTAGATAAGAACTACTCTATTCCAGCCAAACACCATAGAAAGAACTCTGGCACCATCTCCACTATTAAAGGCCAAATGGGGGGGCCCAAGTGTCACTCTGGCCAGGTTGTAATCAGGTGCCCAACCTCTCCCCCAATCATGGGTGGTGTCTGAGAAAGCCAGGCCTTTCATCTTCTCTGCCAGTAATGAGTCCCCTACCACCCCACACTGTCAGGGAAGACCACCAGGGATCCTGGACTTCCAGCCTCACCAGGTAGTCAGGAGCCCCTTGCCCCCACTCTCTGACCAGGGTAATGTCAAAGGAAGCCTAGTGAAAGCCAGGACTTTTGCTGCTGCCCAGCGGTGATGAGGTCACTTCCTCTACTCCATGGTGTCAATGGAGCAGTAATGAAGCACCAAGGTAGGGAGGCATCAGGCAGTAGAAGCTTAGTTGGAAGCCGGAATTCCCACTCCACCCAGCAGTAATAAGGAGCACCTCCTTCTTGTCAATGGAAGCTGAGAATGAAACCTGGACTTCTACCCTCACGGTGGTAATGAGGCAATGCCCCCCCCAAACCCTTTCAGGGAAGTGTTAGAGGAAGCCAGCTGAAACAGGGGTTTAAATAAGATGGTTTAAATTTCAATGGAAAATAACCTGTCACACCAAGGACAATGAATGAAATAAAGGGAATTATATAAATTGAGTAAAAAACAGCCAATAGGTGCCAACACCAAAACCATAGATGTTAAAACTATCTGACACAGCTTTTAAAGCAGCTTCACTAAAAATGCTTCAGTGGACAATTATAAACAAATAAAAACTAAGGAAGTCTCAGAAAAGAAAGAGAAGATATGAATGCACAGCCATGGAAATTCTAGAACTGAAAGATACAATGACTTGAAATGAAAACCTTGGGCTCTGCATTGAGAAAAACTCGATGGAGGGGACTAAGGGAAGAATCAATAAACTTGAATCCAGAACAATAATGTAACCCCACCTGAACAACAGAGAGAAAAGCAACTAGAGAAAAATGAACAGAGCCTCAGGGCCTGTGGGGCTCTAACAAAAGGTCCAACATGCATGTCATCTGAGTCTGAGTGGCAGAGGGCAGAGCTGCAAAAATACTCAAAGAAATAGTGGCTGAAAACTTGCAAGCTTGGTAAAATACGTAAAACTACAGATTCAAGAAGCTATGTGAACCCTAGACATCACAGTAAACTTCTGAAAACAAAAGACAGAGAAAAAAAAGCTTGAAAGCAGCAAGAGAGGAATAACACCTTCCGTTAGAGGGAAAACAATTCAAATGACAGTGGATTTCTCATTGGAAGTCATGAAGGTCAAAAGGAATGGAACAACATTTTTCAAGTGCTTAATGAACGGCCAACCCAGAATCCTACATCCAGAGAAAATACCTTTCATGAGTGAAAAAGAAATTAAGACATTCTTAGATGAAGGAAAGCTAAAGGAATTTGTCACCAGCATACTTACCCCAAAAGAATGACAAATGGAAATTCTCTAAATAGAAAGACAAAACAAAGATTAAAAACAAAACAAAACAAAACAAAAAGTATCTTGAAACATCAGGAATGAAGAAAGAAAATAGCAAGCAAATATCTTGATAAACAACACAGGCTTTCTTTCTCTTGTGTTTTCTAAACTATATTTGATGGTTGAATCAAAAATGATAACATCATCTGATGTGGTTCAAAGAGGATGCAGTGTAAATACTTAAGACTATTGTAAGTGAGAAAAGGTAAAGGGGCCTAAAGGAAAGTAAACCTTCTACACTCGATTAGAACTGTAAAATGATAACGTCATTCAACTGTGATAGCTATACAAGAAGTAACATGTGGAACGGCCACTAAAAAGCCCAAGCCATTAGAAATGACAAATACCCACCATTTTCTTCAACGTGGATGGAACTGGAGGGTATTATGCTGAGTGAAGTAAGTCAATCAGAGAAGGACAAACATTATATGGTCTCATTCATTTAGGGAATATAAAAAATAGTGAAAGGGAATAAAGAGGAAAGGAGAGAAAATGAGTGGGAAATATCAGAGAGGGAGACAGAACATGAGAGACTCCTAACTCTGGGAAACGACCAAGGGGTGGTGGAAAGGGAGGTGGGCAGGGGGTGGGGGTGACCGGGTGATGGGCACTGAGGGGGGCACTTGATGGGATGAGCACTGGGTGTTATGCTATATGTTGGCAAATTGAACTCCAATAAAAAAATTAATAAAAATAAATAAATAAATAGCCCAAGAAGAATGCATAGAACAGCCACAAAAAAGAAAGAAAGAAAGAAAGAAATTCTAAAAGTTGTTCAAATAATCCAGAGGAAGGCAGGGTAGAAAAAAAAACAGAAACAAAAGCAAAAACAGACCAAGAAAAAGACCTACCATATCAATGACTACATTAAATTTAACTGGGCTAAATGTATCAATTGAGAGACAGAGATCAGTATTGGATTACAAAACATGACCCAACGGCTTGCTGTCCACAATAAACTCATAAATATAACAATATTGGCAAATTGAAAGTAGTAAGTGGGCAAAGACATACCACATAAACATTAATTTTAAAAAAGCAGGAATGGCTTTATTAATATCAGAGAAAGTACACTTCAGAGCAAGTAAAAATTACCAGAGTGACATTTTAGAATGACAAAAAGGTCAGGCCACCAAGACACAGCAATCCTAAATGTTTCCCCAAACAATGACATTGCAAAAGTCACAGTAAAATTTTTACTTTTCGCAAAAGAAAAATTGATACAACAAAAAGGGGAATCAGATAAACCCATAATTACAGCTGGTGACATCAGCTCCACAATTTAGAGAGCACTATATAGAAAATCAGCAAGGACACATAAGAACTCAGTAACACCATCAACCATCCAACAGGATCTAATCAATACTTAGAGTACACCCCACTCAATGACAGCAAAACACACATTGTTTTCAAGGACCCATGAGACGTACATCAATATAGACCATATCCTGGGCCATAAACCAACCCCCAAAATGCAAAAGAACTGACGTCATATAGAGTGTGTTCTCTGACTACAACAGAATCAAACTAGAAAGCAAACCTCCAAATACTTAGAAACCAAACACACATCTGAGTAATTCACGGGTCAGAGTGCATGTCTCAGGGGAAATTCAAAAATACCATTAAACAAAATGAAAAGGAGCATCCAACATATGAACGCGGGAAAACTGTGGCATGAATTACATATGTTAGAACTACCATATGGCCCAGCAATTATACCCCTGGGCATTTATCTCAGAGAAATGAGAAGTTATGAAAACAACCCAGATGTCCTTGAGTGGGTGAAGAGTTTAACAAAAGATGATACATCTATGCCATGGGATAGTACTCCACAATAAAAAGAAAATAATTATCAATATATATCATGAACTGGATGAATCTCCAGGTTTTGCTGAATTGAAAAGCCAGCCCAAAAGATTATTTATGGTATGATTCAAATTATATAACTTTTTTGAGATGATAAATTACAGAATGGCCACAGATTTGTGTCTGACGAATACTTCCATCTTGGAATTGAACAAATAGGAACAGACAAAATATAGTCAAATGGTCGGTACACACATGACGATACGCTCGCCATCATTAGTTCTCAGGGAAATGGAGATTTACAACCACAATGAAATCATACTGTCCCAGTTAAAAAGTTAAAAAGATTAACAATACCAAATTGGCAGGGATATGGAACAGCCATAGGTCACTGGTGGATTCATCCAATGGTGCAGCCACTTTGAAACCGGTTTGGTAGCTTTGTAAAGTTAACTACCTACCATTCTGACCCAATAATTCTACTTGTTTACCCAAAATAAATGGGGACATATATTTGACAAAAAAGACTGGTACAAAAATGTTCCTGGCAGCTTCATGTATCATGGCCTCCCCCAGAAAACAACGTGATCTGTCAATAGAAAATGGGTAGCCATATACCACACATATGTTTAATAAATAAATAAATATTTAATAAATAAAATCTTAAATTACAAAAAAAACCCGACAACAACAAATAAGCAAATTGCTAGTGCAAGTTAACTGTATGGATGAAGACCAAAAAATAGTGTGCACATGAATCTGGAGACAAAAAGATACTACATGGGTGGATTTACAAGAAGTTCTAGAACAGGCAAAACTAATTTATGGTGAAATAAATAAAAATGCCTCTGGATGGTAGAAGGAATGGGCATGTGGGAACCTTCTGGGATGATGGAAATATTCTATATCTTGCTAAGAACACAGGTTGAACAGGTATACATACATTGTCTACAGCTCACGAAACTGTATAATAAAATGTGTGTACTGATGTAAATGGGACTATCAATAAAAACGTTTTTAAAGACTCATGCAAAAAATACCTGTATGCACAGGATAAATCTTTAAAGTTTTTCTAAGCCTGACCATTTATCTTTTGCTTTCTTTTTTTTTTTTAAGATTTTATTTATTTATTTATTCATGAGAGACACACAGAGAGAGGGGCAGAGACACAGGCAGAGGGAGAAGCAGGCTCCCTGCGGGGACCCTGATGAGGAACTTGATCCCAGGACCCCGGGGTCACGCCCTGAGCCAAAGGGAGATGCTCAACCCCTGAGGCACCCAGGCGTCCTCATTTATCTTTTTCAAACACACAGACATTTGCCACCTTCGAGTTCTCTTTAATGCATTAATATGCCCGCATACTCTCCTACAAGCATGTACCTCCTTGTGACATACAAGGGGGTCACAGCACAGGCATAGTGTTCTATGCAGAGTCGTCTCCCAAAATGTATATCTTGTACAAATTGTCACCCCCTCCCTGCCCCTTAATCGTTTTTTCGTTGTCGCAGGACAAGTTTCAACCCCCAACCTGGGTGATAAGACCCCGAGAGGGCTGGGCCCTTCCTCCCTACCCTCACCCTCCCTCTCCATAGTGAACATCTCCCGGCCTGCACTCTCTCTGCCTGAAACATTTCCACCGGCTTCCCCTGCCTCTGCTGTGGCCAGTGTGCACTCTTCTATCTTTCTTTATAAGGTCACTTCTTCAGGGAAGGCTTTCTGACTGCCAGGCTGGGCTGGGTGCCCACCCCGGCCCCCGCTCCCCATAGCTATGTCACTGCCTCCTCCACTGGGCTTCAGCTTTGGCAAGAGCAGCCCCTCTGCCATACAAAGGGCTCTAACACCAGCATCTGGCTTGGGGTCCCCACAGATTCTCCCGGCACAGGCTATGTGAGCGCCTGCAAACCAAAAGCCCCACCCGACTGTGTGGCCAAGATGTGACCATACGAGCAACAGGGGATCTTCCTCAGGCTTCGGGGGAAATCACATCTACTGTAACCTCTGAGTGAGTCAGTCCTTGGAGGTGGAGAACAGGTCATTTTTGGCTACCCAGGGCGTGGGCAGGTGGCCCCAGGGACCTTCTTCCTCCCTGCGCTTCCCTGCCAGGGGGCCGACGGAAGAGATTCCGGTCAGAACGCAAGCTTTCCAGGAGCTGTTCCTAAGGCCACCGTGCACGGGACAATTTACCGTTTCCTTCTGTATACTGCTCCCGCTCCTCACTGTCTCCACGCTAATAAGGCAGCCACCTCGGGGAAAGTTTGTGGCAGGAAAATGAAAATCGGAGCTCCTGGACAGCTCCCAGCAGGATGGGTGGAACTCAGAGCTGGATCTCAATTGATGTAAGAAGGGTAAAAAAAAAAAAAATGCTTTTTTTTTCTTTTTATAAACTCTAATTTGTAGAGCAGTTATAGGCTTACAGAAAAACTGAACAGAAAGTACAGAGTTCCCACACACTCCTTCTGACCGCCCCCCACTCCCTCCTGCCCACAGTTTCCCCTTTTATTAATACCTTCCATCACAGTGGTGTATTTGTTACAACTGATGAACCAATATTGATACAACAGTGTTAATCAAAGCCCACAGTTTACACATTAGGGTCCCATCTCTGTGTTACACAGGTATACGGTGTTTTACACAGTGACCAAATAAAAAATGTTCTGTATCTACCGTGACTATATCATAAACGACTGTTTTACTGTTCTAAAAAATTCCCTGTGCTCCACCTATTCATCCCTTCCCCTCTCTCCAACCCCTGGCAACCACTGATCTCTACGGTTTTGCCTTTACCAAAATGTCACATGGTTGGCATTATGCATTATGCCAACTTTTCAGGCTGGCCTCTTTCACTTAGTGACATGCATTGAAGGTCCCTCCTTGGCTTTTCTATTACTAAACAGAAATTTCATCCTATAGATTTCATTATACGGATATACCATCCTTTGTTTATCCACTCACCTACTGAAGGACACCCTAGTTGTTTCCAATTTTCAGCAATTGTGAACAAAGGTGTAGGTTTTCATGTGGAAATAAGTTTTCATCTCATTTCAAGTGAATACCTAGAAGCCCAACCGCTAGATCACATGGCAAGACGTCTCAGCTTTCTAAGAAACCGCCATACTGTCTTCCAAAGTGGCTGTACCATTTTGCATTCCTACCAGAAATGAATCAGAGTTCCTGTTTCTCCAACATCCTCACCAGCATTTGGTGTTACCAGTGTTTTGGAGTTTAGCCATTCTAATAGGTGGGTAGTGGTACCTCATTTTAACTTCCAATTCCCCTAGTGACATACGCTGTTGAGCATCTTTTTATATGTTTATTTTCTGGTGAGCAGCTCAGTTTTTTTGCCCACTTATTTTTAAAGTGAATTTTTTATTCAAGTATGACATTATGTATAAAATGTACACAGAACACAAGGGTACGGTTTGATAAGCTTCCCAAGTGCTTGATCCCAAAGTGATCACATCCACAGAACCAGCACCCAGATCAAGAAGCAAACACAATAGGTATCCTTAGGAACCTCCCCCCATCCTCCTCCCCCCACCTCCCAGCCTCACCTGGTCACCACACAATTGTCTATTTTTTTTTCAATTGTCTATTTTTAAATTGGGTTGTTTATCATCTTATTTTTGAATTTTAAGAATTCTTTGTAAATTCTGTATACAAGTTCTTTATCAGAGAAATGTTTTGCAAATACTTTCTTCCAGATTATGGCTTGTCGTTTTATTTTCTTTATAGTGTCTTTAACAGAGCAGAAGTTTTTATTTCAATAGAGTCCAACTCATCAAATTTTTCTTTCATGGATCATACTTTTGGTATCATACCAAAAACTCGTTGCCAAACCCAAGATCATCTAGGTTTTCTCCTACTATCTTCTAGGAGTTTTATGGTTTTGCATTCTACCTTTAGGTGTATGATCCATTTTGAATTAATTTTGTGAAAGGTTTAAACTTAATGTCTCAATTCACTTGTTGCTATAGATACGCCATTGTTTCAGCACCATTTGTTAGAAAGACTATCCTTTCTTCATTGAATTGCCTTCGTTCTTTGTCAAGATCAGTTGATCTTATTTGTGTTGGCCTATTTCTAGGCTATTCCATTCCATTCATCTATTTGTCTCCACTTTCCCCTATATCACATTGTTTTGATTATTATAGCTTTACAGAAAGTCTTGAAGTCATGAGTTATCAGTTCTCCAGCTTTGTTCTTTTTCCTCAATATTGTATTGGCTATTCTGGATCTTTTGCCTTTCCATATGAACTTTAGAATCAATTTGTTGACATAGACAAAGTAATTTGTTAGGATTTTGATTGCAATGTCATCAAATCTGCAACTCAAGTTGGGAAGAACTGACATATTAACAATATTGACTCTGCCTATCTATGAACGTGGAATATCTTTCCATTTATTCAGATCTTCTTTGACTTCATTCACCAGGGCTTTGCAGTTTTCCTAATACAGATTATATACATATTTTGCTAGATTTATTCCTAAGTATCTCATTTTTTAGTGCTTATATTAATGGTGTTATATTTTTTATTTCAAATTCCAATAGCTTATCACTGGTATATAAGAAAACAACAGACTTCTTTATATTGATCTTGTCTTGTATCTTGCAACCTTCCCATAATCACTTATTAGTTCCAGATTGGTTGGTGTGTTTTGGGTCAATTAATATTTTGTACATAGATAATCTGGAATGTACTGTAAAGAATTGGTATCATTTGTTCTTTAAATGTTTGGTAAAATTCACCAGTGAAACCATCTGGGCCTGGTGATTTCTGGTTTGGAAGGTTATTAATTATTGATTAAATTTTTTTAATAAAAAAATTTCTTTAGTAGATATAGGTCTATTCCAGTGATCTATCTTCGTGTGAGCTTTGATAGTCTGTGTCTTTCAGGAATTGGTCCGTTTTGTCTAAGTTATCAAATTTGTGGATACAGAGTTTTCTTAATATTCCTTTATTATCTTTTTAATGTCCATGGGACAGTAACTTTTAACATTTTAACTTTTTAAAATTCAGATATAATTTCCATAACAGAAAATCTACTATTTTAAGGTGCACACTTTGGTGCTTTTATCATAGTCACTATGCTGGATATCCATCACCAGGATCTAAATCCAGAACGTTTCCATCACTCCAGAAAGAAACCTCATACCTATCAGCAGTGATATCTCCCTCCCCCTATCATCTGGCAATCACTAATCTACTCTTGGTTTCTATGAATTTCCTTACTCTGGACAGTCCAATAAATGGAATCACAACACATCGTTTTTGGTATCTAGCTTTCTTTTTACTCAGTATGTTTTCTAGATTCATTCATGTTTTAGTGTGTAATAGTATTAATCCCTTTTCATGACTGAATAGTGTTCCACAGCATGGCCATATCAAGGCTAGTTCTTAAATACTTCAGTTTATGGATCAACATTTCATATTGGCTAGCTGAGGCTACCTGCTCCAGCCCAGAGCAAAAGCAGAAGATGAGAGACATTACCCAGGTAAGCAAGTTCCCTTCTGCATGAAGGGCAGTAAGAAATGAACCCAGCCTTGAGTCTCCACTGCCACTACCACCAGCTCTTTCCCATGATGGTGTTCCCTCTGCCTGCCAGACACCCAACCAGGCAGGCACATGCAAACAAATAAGCTTTCACGGTAGACCTTCTTTTACCTCCACTGACACATGAGGAGAGACCATGGCTCTGAGAAATAAAGTCATTTCGCAGGGTCTACAGGATGGATGCCAATCAGGTCTGCCTAAAAACGAAGTACTCTTTGGCTCTCAAATAACATCTAGAATTCTTTACCTAGTTACTCTATAGCAGCAGGAATTCCTAAGCTTTTTATGTGCTAGACCCACTGGCGATCTGAAGCCTACAGACCCCTCTTCAGAATAATGCTTCAAATGTACAAGACAAAATATGTAGGACTGAAAAGGAAATGAATTGCACTGACATACAGTTAGCAATCTTTTTTTTGCAATAATCAACCTTGTGAAATGGTCATTTATGTTCTTCTCACTAACAACACATCAAAGGACAGAATCCAGCAGCAGGTCTAAGCACTGTTATCACTCAAAAGGAGTAAAAAGCATAAATGGCATTTGAGGTGTTTGCAACATGGACTGCAAAGCCATACGACAACATCTGGACTTCTGGTGACCAAGTTCCAGGTGCTACTCATAGACTGTGGCTTGTTGTTTGTGTTCCTAATAGAAGAAACACACTGAGCTTCAGTTAGAGGTCACATTTTCCCACGCAAGTTCTTGGACCTCTGGGTGGGTGCCACTGCTCCCCAGAGAATGTGTGACCCAAAGGAACAGGCATGTGGCCAGGGAGGGCAAGGGCCTGTTGTTTGCCTCTGGCTGCTCACCATAGTTAGGTGTCCTGCTGTGAGGAAGGGTCACCTCCCTGCTCACTCTCCTTCCCTCCCTCCAGAACTCCTCCAATCCACTTCTCTACTGAGAAGTGCCCTAAATAGCATCTCCCTTTCTCCTGCTGGTTCCCATTTTATTCTTACCCTTACCCATCCTAGCTCTCTCAAGACAGTTTAATGCCTCTTAAAATAACACCCTGAAGAGGCTTGGGGAGTTTCTAATCTCTCATATCAGACTTCTTTTATGACTTCAGAAGGGCAGCCCCTAACTAAGTGCAGTTCTCCCAGGAGTGGGGGAGGCCCCAGCTGAATGTGTAGTACAGAGGCACTGAATGAAAACCAAGGGCAGATCCCAGCAAAGAGGGGTCAGGGGGCACAGCAGCTCCCTGTGCAGACAGCCACTGGCCCACCCACCTCCTAGGGGGCTGTATGGGTGACGGAGAACTGTGGGTTAAGCCATGTGTAACCTCACTTTCTTCGGTGAACCTCACTT
Source organism: Nyctereutes procyonoides (assembly GCF_905146905.1). NCBI lineage: Eukaryota > Metazoa > Chordata > Mammalia > Carnivora > Canidae > Nyctereutes > Nyctereutes procyonoides. Next base: position 56,007,168 of record NW_026575140.1, on the reverse strand, counting down.
TCCTCATCTGTAAAATGGGAGATGGGCCTCTCCAGCGTGGCCCATTACGGGGTAGGGAGTGGACAACCAAAATGCTTGAACACACCCCCAAACTGATCACTGGGCATGTTCAGAGTTCACCCCTCACAAGATGAGATCCAGGGAAAAGTCACCCAGCGGTGAGGACCATAGCAGTGCTTTCTGGCCTTTTACTACATACAGGCTCAATGCACAAAATGACTGCAGCTCCCCCATCCCTGCTCCTCCTGCAGTTCTGAGACACAGTCAGGGAGGGGCTGGTTTAGGGCCAGCTCCAGAGCTTGGACCTAAACCTCTTCACCCCCTTCACATTCATCCTCTGTAGTCAAGGTGCCCAATCTGGGGCCCCAAGAGTCCCCTCTGTCTCAGCATCAGAGTCTCCATAGAAAAAGTGGCTTCCGAAGGCCCCTCCAGCTCCAGGTCTGACCTAGGAGGGATGAAGCATTTCCCTTCCCAGCTACGTCACCCTCCTTTGTCAGCAAGGGACAGCGGCCCCGGCACTCCACTGAGACCACTTTGCTTCCTGTGTAAGCATGGTGATAAAGGTGGGAGGACCACAGGCCGGTTGGGTGGAGGACAGGTGCAGGGAAGCCCGACTCCGCAGAAGCACATGCCCCTGCATCACCAAGTGATGTGCATCACCAAGATACAACACCTGTTTCCATGGTTCCGGAGACCCGCCTGCTCCCCACAGCAGTGACTGGGGGTGGCAACGAAGGTGTCAGAAGGCAAGAGGGACAGAGAGAGGGAGAGGGGGATGGGCGGCAGGGGGAGGAATGGCTTGAAGACCAGGGTTGACCAGAAATACCCTTGAAATGTCCCGGGACTGGGACAGATGAAAGAAGTTCAAAAACAAAAACAGAAAAGTCAAAAAGCACACCAGCAGCCCCAGTGTTTCCTGTTTTTCTAACAAATCACCAATGATTTCCAAGAAAAGCAAGCCGTGCTGCGCTCGGCCCAGGGCACAGCCGCAGAATTTGCACATCTGGCCTGTGCTTCGAGAGCACCGTGCACCCCTGGGGCACAGGATGTGGCGGACAGAGAGGTCTGCAGCTCCAGGATGCATGGGGGCGCTGGCCAGAGGCACTGGGGCCACCTTTCTGCGGGAAGGACCTCCCCACCCCCCCACTGCACCGTGGCCTTGCAGACCCTCCTGGGGGTCATTTCATTTATGTGGGCTTCCCCAGGCCTGCCCATTTCCCTGAGAATTTCCAGGCTGGTGGTGCAGGGGCTTCGGGGAGACCCCGTGGGGCCAGCCAGGTTTCCCGTAGAGGAGGGCGAGCCGCCCCCACCCCCTGCCCGTGACTCCTTGCAAGTGCTCCCCCTCCACACACACACACACACACACACACACACACACACACACACACACACACACAGAGGGTCCTAGGCTCTTTCAAAAGCCCCTGGAGCGAAGTACAGACCCTGGAGCTGGGCTGAGGTTGGGTCCCCCTCACCTCCCTGGGAAGCACATCCCACCCCTGCCTGCCCACCCCTCCCCAGGAAAACCCAGCTGGCCCTGGGGAGCCCCTCGCTGCACTCCTTCCCCCCAACCCCAGCCCTCTTCCCTGCCAGCCATTCCAGCGAGGGGAGGGGGGTTGCACTCACAGAAACCGACCACCTCGCGTCAGCCTTTTCCAGGTTGGGGGCAAGCCCTACAGGCCTGCACAGACCACAGACCCAGCCTGCAGGCCCATCATGAACCCCATCAGCATCCCGGGGAGACAGGTTAGAGGCAGGCTGTGGGTGGCATCGTGGATGGAGGCAGGAAGAGGCGTCCAGCCTCAGTCTGCCTTCAGCCTCAACTCCTCTTTGGCCACTGTACAGGTGGGCAGAGCGATCCTCGGGTTGACATCACACATGCGCATCTTTTGCTGAACCATCTGAAAGCAAGCTGCCGGTTGCAGAGCGCATGACAAGTCGCGATGGAACAGCAGATCGAATTGTATCCAATGCAAGTGAACATGGGCAGGTTCAATATGGTTTGATCTAATGTCCCAGTGTGCACGGCCTAAGGACCAGGGCATTCCCCGACCTGAGGACACCCCGGAGCAAAAGAATGACAGTGACGCAAGGTCATCTGCTGCGCCCCTGGGGGTGTACCTACTTTGCAGAACACCCGCTCCATGCCTGACTACCCACATTCCCACATCCCCACACCTCTCCTACCCTGCAGCCTGTCCCTCACCCATCAACAGCTGGAACCTGGGAGGGCTTGTGACTGCTTCAACCAGTTGATGACAGCGGAGGTGGGGCTATGTGGCTTCCCAAGCTAGGCTGTGAGGTGGAGCGGCTCCTGCCTCATTTGCTAGAGGCCTTGCTCTGGGAGCTCTGAGCGGCTGAGTAAGAAATGTGACTAGCCAGCTGGAGGTTGCCACTCCAGGAGGAAGCCCAGGCCGCTGTAGGCTCTCTGGTTTACAGGTCCAGTCGCCAGGGATCCACATCTTCCCGGCTGAGGCTCCCGGCATTGCACACAAGCCAACCCCGTGGGGCCCCGGCCAAATTCCGGGCCCCCTGAATCCATGAGCGGACTCACATGGCTGGCCTTCTACCACCAGGGTTTGTTACATGGCAATAGCATCTGGAACATACATACCTGGGGAGGCCCCACACCATGACAGAGAGCTGGCCCACATGGCTGGAAGCTACTGGACCATGTGTTCAGAAGAGCCCAGATGGAACAGCTAGAGAGAAAGCCGCTCAGAGATGGAGGCCGTCCTCCAGGCAGGTAAGATAATCACAAGCAACTCAGAGATGAATGGGCCCTTAGAGGATGTCCAACCTATATTCATTTACTCAAATAAAAACTTCTCTTATCAAATGAATATGACCACAAGATATTTTGCTGGATGCCGTGGTAGATGCAAACATGACTAATACACCGCCCTCGCTTCAGACACTGAGCTCTGCTGACACCAGCATGGAAGGTGCCACCTCCTGAGGACGGGCATGATCGTGGCAACTCCTGCCTCAGGACCTTTGTACCTGCTCCTCCTGCTGACTGGAGCGCTCTTCTCCCAGATGTCGGCGAGGCTCACTCCCTCACTGCTTTCCAGTCTTGACCTTATGTTCTCAGTGAGGGCTTCTGGCAAACCCCACCTCTGGCACATCCTGTTTCATTCTTCCCACCTCTTTACCACCAACTGACAGGCTGTGCATGTTACTGATTGGTTCTCATACCTGCTGCCCATTCTTTTCCTCCAGCCCAATTAGAATGTAAGCTCCACCAGGGCCTGGCACATATTCGCTGGAGGAAGGAACAAATAATGAACTAAAGAAGGAACAATAAAGAGATTTCAAGGATGTCAAAAGAAGAGAGACAGGCATGGAATCACACACACCTTGCTGACTGAGATACGGACGCTGCTTCTCTCACATGAATCATCAGACTGAGTCACAGCAAGACCTCAGGATGGTGGCAGGCTTCACGGAGACAGCGGCTGGCAAGTCTCTTTAGGTTAAAATCAAGCCATCTGATGAACTGTGGTACCTCTGATCATCTGATGTCTTGGAAGGTCAAGAAATCAGAGAGGATGACTTAGTGGGGGGAGAAAACCCTGCACAGTAAACACCAGAGCCGAGTCACAGAGTCTCCCTGAAGGAAGAAAGTGTGTGTGTGTGTGTGTGTGTGTGTGTGCGCGCGCGCTGGTGGGGAAGCAGCATGATTTCTGGGATACACAGAGATAAAGCCGGAAGGGAGGTCCTCAGAAAAAGAATGAACATGAAAGAGCAAGGGGTGAGCATGTCAGGAAAGTGAGGCTTAAGAACATCATGAGGGACATCACAAAGGGTCTATAGGGTTATTTTCAGAACCCAAGCCTGGGGATGAGGCTAGTCACTCTGGGCAGGTGGGCCAGGAGTTGCAGATGCTCTAGAGAAAGCAGAATGTCTCTCCCACCTATTTCCTCCATCACTCTTTCTCCAAGAGAACAGTCTTCCCACCGCAAAGTACAGATCAAAGAGGGTTTATTTAAGCGACTGCAAGCACGTATTCAGGGTCCTCTTTTAGAGGGTCCAAGAGGCCCTAGGGATCCAAAAATCCCAAGGAGCTTGAGCCTGGATGGGAAGATGGGCTCCCATGAAGTCCCCATGCATGGTAGTAGGACCACCCTCACCAGACCACCCTCAGCACCAACAACAAACAGAAAACAGAAATCACTGGAAAAACAGGCAAAAGACTTAAATAAAAATCTTGCATGAAAGAGGCTCTCCCAATGGCCAATAAACATGAAAAGGTGCTCGATTTGATTAGTCATAGGGAAAATGCAAATTCAAACCATGATGCAATACCACTACATACCCACCAGACTGGCCAAAATGAAAAACATAGAAAACCCTGTTTGTGAGGATGTGAGGTACCTTGAACCCTCACGGCTGCAGGCGGGTGTGCAAATCAGGACAGCCACTTACCAAATGGAAAAACCGGTGAGCGGTGCCCACCCAAGGGCAACCAGTGCATGCCCCATGTCCCAGCGACTCCCCCTCACAGACTTTTCAAAAGGATGTGCACCACAAAGTTCAGAGCAGCACCACTCACACGAGACTGGACCCAATGAATGAGGCATCCAGGGGAGGTTAATACAGGGCAGGTGCAAGGGGAGAAGAGGAGGGAGGTGGGAGGAGGCCAATTAGCAAGGCTTCTCTAGATGGTAATTTCCAAGATAACTGTTCAGGAAGGAACAACTGCTGTGGGATTCAGGCACAGAGGTAGGAAGATGGACAGAGGTGGGATTTAGGCACAGCAGCGGTGAAACATACAGAAGTGACAGGCGTGTGACAGCATGGTTTCTTTAGGGAAGGGCAGGGGGTCAGCCTCTACTGGAGGCTAGAGTATGACACAGGGCACACTGGGAGATTTGGCCCCATGGGCTGGGGTGGCAGATGGGCATGGCCTTGGATAGCAGGCTAAGTGTTAAGGGTTTATTCAAGGGCCTTGTACCGCCTTTGCCAACTTTTCATCTGGCAAGCGACCCATCAGCCTTGAGATTCAGAAGATCACGCCAATGAGGGGGTTGCAGGGAGGCCTGGGGAGAGCCAGCTGCCACAGAGGGCTCTGAAGTCAAATAGAGAGTGTGCTGCTTAAAACGAGCTGAGAATCGCACATGAGGATAAATCCACCTCAGAGTCCTATGGAAACCAGAGTTTGTGAAAGGGAGCTGCTACTGACCATCTTTGAAGAATGCAAGCAAATGACAGACGTACAAGAGAAACGTGCAGTGTGGGCCAGGCAGACAAGGACAGAGATGGAAACTAGGAAAGGCTGTCCCAACGTTAGAGGATAGCAAAATGTAGGATCATGGGCCGGCCAGCACCCCCCACCCCAGGAAGAGCTGTCTGCACACCATTAAAGGCACTTTGGGAACATTCAGGAAAGGACCCGGGGACCACCAGGGCTTGGGATGGCTTCACTTCACAGTAATGCAAGAAGATGCACAACAGCATCTCCGGATCTGAGCAGGTCCTGCTAGAGCCCCCGTGAGAACGTGGAAAAGCTCCAGCTGAAGAAACGGATGGATTCACCGCTGGCTCAGCAATCACACCCAAAAAGGGAGTCGAGGATCTCCATCTGCACTCTGGTTTGGCCTTGACAGCGCGCCATCTTTAAACACACAGCTCGGTGGTGCTGTGGACCTTCACACTGTCGCACAGCCGCCACCTCCATCCATCTCCAGAACTTCTCCACTTCCCAAAATGAAATTCCATACCCATGAAACACCAACCCCCACCCCTCGACTCCCCTCTTCTTATTCCCCAGTCCCTGGGGGTCACTGGTCTTCCTTCCATCTTCTAGGAGTTTGGCGACTCTGGGTTCCTCATATATGAGAACCATGCCATCTTTGTCCTTTGGTGACCGGCTCATTTCACTTCACATAAAGTCTCGAAGGTTCATCTATATCGTAACATCTCAGAATTTTGCTCTTTTTTGAGGTGACATAATATTCCATTACACATATGTGCCACATTGTGCCTACCCCTCACTGCAGATGGGCATTTGGGTTGATTCCAGCTTTTGATACAGAATGCCATTTTTTGTTAACAGTTTTCAGTAGAGCTCAGAACGCATGCTCACCACACAACGGAAGGGTAAAGAACCTTTATATGACAGTGAGGATACAGAAAGACCTCAAACTGGGATGCCTGGATGGCTCAGCGGTTGAGTGTCTGCCTTCAGCTCAGGGCGTGATCTCGGGGTCCTGGGATCGAGTCCCACATGGGCTCCCCGCAGGGAGCCTGCTTCTACCTCTGCCTGTGACTCTGCCTCTGTGTCTCTCATGAATAAATAAATACAATCTTTAAAAAAAAAGAGAGAAAGATCTCAAACTAATGGGAGTCCAAACGTGGATGAGACTCCTAATTGTCCCCCTACATCCATTCTTTCTTCCATAATAATTTAACGTTTAGAAATTTTAGTTTACGTCTCCCAGACTCTATTGCAGCCAAGCGTCACCATGTGGCTACATTCTGGCTATTGGAATATAGGTATATATTGATGAGTGCAGTGTCTGCATCATGGCTTCTTTCTTCACTTTCCTCCCCTTGCTAGCTGGAATGCAGATACAAGGGCCACTGCTACGGCAGCCATTATGCACCATTAGATGAAAGCCGCATGTTTAAGCAGGCAGATCAACAAGATAGAAGGAGCACAGGTTCCCAACCTATGAAGCTGTCATGTAAAGTCTGAATGGCTTACGCTCAGCCCGTTACACAAGAGAGAAGTAAACTCCTCTGGTTTACGCCACCGCCATGTTGTGTCTCTCTGATACAACAGGAAAACCAACACACACAACTAATATTTCAGTCAATATGGAGTTGTCTAAGTAGCAAAGTTAGATTTTTGTTTGGGCTGTCACCGTGTCATCTAGATACTGCTGGTGGGATTTTCCCCAAATTTGTAGAGTATGTTTTATGATCTGACCTTAGAGACCACATTATGTGCCCCCCAATCCTCTTGTAAGGAGACACACCATAAAAGGTGAAGTCATATCCCCAGAAGAGCACCATGCATCTTCTCTATGGCGAGCCCACCTCTGTGTATCCCACACTGGAGAAGCATCAGCGGGGACTCGATTATTTAAAGATTTGTTTCTTTGGAGCAAACGGGGTTGACCAGCTAGTCCTGAAGCAATTCAAGTGGAGAGGGTATGGTTTTGATATGGGAATCAGAGATCCCCTCTGACTGGTTGGGTGGATGGGACCCACAAATAAACATTTCCTCCTTAAATAAGATCCGACTGTTTTGTGAACAATTATGGCCCAAGGCAAAGCTAAGAAGATGATAAAGATCAGTGATTGCCAGGGGTGGTGGGAAAGGAAGAAATAAATAGGCAGCACACAGAAGGATTCTAGGGCATTCTAAATGCTCTGTATAACATTATAATGATGGATATAGGTCTTTATAGATTTACCAAACTCATAGAACGCACAACACCAGGAGTGAACCCCAAGTGAGCTCTGCATTGGGTGACGTGTCAATACATGATGTGACTATGATGTGTCAACAGAGGTTCACTCTTGGTTAAAAAATGTACATTCTGGTGGGCGATGCTGAGAACAAAGGGGGTGTTATGACCAATTTCTTTAAAAACCCATGCCTTTACTGTTTGTTTTTTGGGTTGTTGTTGTTTTGTTGTTTTTTTGGTTTTTGTTTTGTTTTGTTTTGTTTTGTTTTGTTTGCATCTTTATAGCACCTTATACACAAACCACTATTATCACACCATGACCCCACAGGCTGATATGAAGTCACAGGAGTCCTCTGCATCTCTGCCCTGCAGCTGGGGAGCTCCTGCTTTACCATCTTTCTCCTAATTGGTTCAGAATTCACTGCAGAAAACCATCTCAGGGCATGAGAAGTCAGGTGGCAATGGTGAGCCCCTTCTCCAAATCACCTGCTTGCTACCGCAGAGGGAACGCTGTCCCCAGGCCCCTGGAGCCTAAGGCACTTTACCAGACTCGTCCAGACGCTTCTGTCCGGTCACAGAGATAGAAGGGGATCCTGGACACAAGCCTGTGCTCTTCTGTGTGTGTCAGAGCAGTGGTTCCGGGCTGCTAGGGGGACCCCAGAGCTGCTGCCACAAAGGTTTGAGGAGGCAGGCAGGGAGGCCAGTCTCAGTCCCCTTGGCTCGTTTCTCAGGTGCGCACAGAGAGTAGCATCACAGTCCATGTCAGATGAATCGGGATGGGAGGGTTCTCTCTCCTGGGGGGTCTTTCCCAGTCCTCTCTCCTCCCCCCAGAAAGCCTTCTTTCTTCTCCAAACCATTACTCCCATTCAAAAAGGGGGGAAAAAGAAAGGAAAAACAAAAAAAGAACCTCATCCTTGCTTACCCCAACCCATCACCCTGCTTGGGAGTGACAGAGGGGGTCTCCCGTTGCTCTAAAGGGTTCCCACTGGACTAGCAGAGCCACACTCGTCAACAAAGCTTTATACGCCGTAAAGGGCAACATGCAAACTAATGCTTATTGCTAGTCCTTAACTTTCTCCCAACTTAAAAACTTGGGTCCTACACCTCCCTTGGCCCCTTCCAAGGCTGGCATGGCCAGGCACCCCTGGGGATGTCTGAAGAATCCCCAGAAATCCTCCAAGCATGTCTCTGCCCTGCTCCCCCTGAAAACACAGCTCCTGATTGCCCCACAGCCTGCGGGGGAGGTAGGACAGGAAGCCCCTCAGCCTTGTAAACATCATGTTGCAAACAGACACTTACTTCCCCAGGCTCCTACTCACTATACAGAAGTGGCCAGCAGTCTGGGAGTGACTTCTTTGGGGGTGGCTCCCCAGGGCTTCCCCAACTGTCGGACTCACAGAACTGCTGTTTTAAATCTGACTCACCTGGAAGGTGGAGGGCGGGTTCCCAAGGAGTGGGGTCTCCGCATGCGGAGTTTGCAAGGGGCTCCTGGGGCCTGGAGGGCCATGGCGGTGGGGAGAGGGGAGGGACGGAACATCTGCCTTGCCCTGTACAGGAAGGCAGAGATACAGGATTTTGCTCCTTGGGATGCCCACAGAATCTACTGCGGGTGCCTGGAGGGTGCAGTCCCTGAGTAGGGGGATGATTGAACCCCACAGGATCTCACACGGGGGTCAATCACCTGCCATCTGAGGGCCTCCTCTGCGTGGCTGGCTGCTGGCCCAGGCAATCATTCATTCGGCCAACATTGACTGAGCATCACCAAACCCTGGCCCTGCCAGGCAATGGGGAGAAGGTACTAAACACAATGGTTAGGGAGTCTCTTCATCAGGAGGAGCAATGGGCAAGGCCAGAGCACATTTAGGTCCCTGGAGAAACTGAGTCAGGCAGCCTGGCTGGAGAAGGGCTGAGCCTTCATGGAAGACTCAAAGAGCAGGATTTGGCATTGACACCTTAACAGGGAGGGGAGCCAGGGACTCTGGGCTTCCCCTGGGAGGCAGGCTGTTACCAGAGCACCATCATGAAGAGTCTGCTGGTAAAGCAAGGAAAGCTGTGGCCCGGAGACCCCTGGACCAAAGCTAAATGGCGTGGCAGGGGGAGTAGTGGGGAAGTGAGAGAAGCCAGACCCCTGGGAAAGGAGGCATCATGCAAGTGGCCCAAGAGTGGCGAACAGGAAGACGGAGGGAGGACCCAGAGGTGACTCCAAGGTTTCAAGTCCAGGAGCCTGTTGTCACAGAGACAAGAATGGGGAAGTCCGCAGAGGAAGCCTGCTTTGTGGGTGAGGAGCAGGGCTCCAAGCAGGAATTGAAGTTGAAACAGCACAGAGAGCCGGCGGGGGCCTGGAGGCACAGGCAGGGTGCCGGGACCCGGGAGACACACCTGGCAGGAGGCGGCCACTGGGATTGGCCATCACCAAGCCACCGGTGACCTTGGATGGAGCCACCCTGTAGAGGACATCATGCCCCAGCCCCCTGGGTTCCCTTAAGCGCAGCGCAAAGCCAAGGAAAACTCTGACTTTTGGTTTTCTCAGAATGAAACTCCCGAGATGTCAGTACAGAAGTGAATGTAAAACACAAAGGCCTCTGAAACACTGCTTAAAACTGCCCCCAAAACAAGAGGTCATTAATCCCCAGGTCCCCTGGGGGTCGGGCAGGTGGGCCTGGGACAGCCGCCCAGTAAGGCAATCCCTCAGAGTGCAGGGCTCGATGCACATCCTTCACCAGGTGTTGGAAGCAGCTAAAGGCAAGAGAGCCCAGCAAAAGGCCAGGCGCCAGCACGGGACGTGGGCCAGGGTCCCCGGGTCCAGCGGCGGCTCCAGGGTCTCCCTGCCACAGATGGCTACTCTTGGTTCCCAACGCCAAAGCGCCCCTGCTCTGGGGGATCAGGCTGTGGGATTTGTAGGGGAACTGGCCAGCTTCAGGATTTGTTTATTCATGGCCACCCAACTTCTTAAATTCAAATTATGTTCTCAGAACAACCCATTTGTATACAACCCGCCAGACTCAGCCACTATGATTTGGAGAACTAGAGATCTGGGAATGGAGCAATGTTGGCCTCCATTCTCACGGCAATCGTGTCTCCCTATGACATGTATTTCCCTTGAATGCCTCCCCCAGTGGGGAACTCATTACCACAAGGCCACCCAGCCCATTATGGATCTATTCTGAATTTGTCCAAGATCTTCCCTGCAGCAAGCTGTGGCCTCTTTAGGCTATGCTTCTTTTTTTTTTTTTCTTCCTGGAAAATGATCTTCATGGAACAGACAGCCTTCACCTTTTCCCAAGAACACTGCCTTTCAGACATCTGGGGAGAGATACGACTTGTCCCTGTCCCCCTCTTGTTATGGGAAGACCCTCTGCTTCTTTTGTCATTTTGCACAACATCATCACTGTCCTGGCAACCTGTGTCTGCGTGGGAAGTGGTTGATCAGCATCCCAGCTAGACCTGGCACCTGGAGTAGAACTGGGCCATGCCGTAGCCCAAGGGCATGGAAATCTGTGGCTGGCTGTTGGAGGCCAAGAATCAAAAGTGACACCCAGACGCCCGCTGGTGAAGCATGTGCCTGGAAGTTTCAGGAAGGGAGAATAGGAGGGGAAGGCGGCCTGGGCCTCCCTTCCATCCCGGAAGCCAGGATGTGCAGTGAAGAACTAAAGACTGGAGCCTTTGCCCTCACTTTCCAGGAACAGATTGCTCCCCTCCTCTGACCCGCGGTCCTGCAGTGCAGGAGATGAAACTCCTTGCAAAATCGCTTTGCGAGGCCAGCTCCTCCACACCTGATAATGGACAGAAAAAGAGGAAAATGCAAGCTGACCTGACTTTACAAGGAAGGATGCAAAAAGTCCGAAAGAGGATCCGAGCCAGTCAAGCATCACACTGTATTAAAAAGAACAAAATGGGACACCTGGGTGGCTCAGTGGTTGAGCGTCTGCCTTCGGCTCAGAGCATGATCCCAAGATCCTGGAATCGAGTCCCACATCGGGCTCCTTGCATGGAGCCTGCTTCTCCCTCTGCTGTGTCTCTCGTGAATAAATAAATAAAAATCTTAAAAATGAATAAATAAAAGAACAAAATGCCTTGACCAAACAGTTTCTTCTAGAAGCATGGGGAGGGCTCCATTCCAGGAAATTAGTGACATCATTGTGTGACACAAACTGACATCAAGGCAAAAGGACAGAATCCTACCGTCCTACTGAGGATCTCCTGGAAGATGCTTCCAGAACTGTCTGACAGACTTAACTTCCACTCATGCTTCTAAAAATCCTTAGCAATGAAGAACTGAGGAAAAGCTCCTTTGCACGTGGCACTTGACTGGGGCCCACGTTTCAGAGCACAAACCCCCAGACGGGGGCCAGTCCCTGGGTGCTCTGGGAGCTGTGAGCACCTGAGGTAAAGGAAGAGCAATGCTGGGACATTACAAGAAGAGGGCTTCTTGTAAGGATGCTGTAAGCAAAAATAATGCTCTTTCATCTTCTTGAAAATGGCCTGAATTCAAGACTTGATGAGAAATCCAGAAAGTGTAAGCATAGTGGGGGGAAAGGGTGTGCTCAGTGAGTGGTCAGGGAACTCATCCCCTGCAAGCCCCCCCCCCCCCCAACACACACCCAGGCCACCTTGACAGCTCACCAGCAAGTTACCCACCACCACCCCCAGCTGGCCTCCGGCCACAGCTGACTCCCATGTGGAGCTGTGCCGGGGGTTACCCGAACAAATCGGTGATGAGAAAGTCCTGTTTTTGAGAATGAGGGTTATTCAGCTGGCTTCCCCAGTGAACTACAAAGGCCTGAGAAGACCCTGACCTTTCATGCAAAACTCTGAAAGAGAGAGGGAGAGAACTCGCATACGTGTGCGCACACATGTGCTTTCTTTTCTGGCGGGGGAGGGGAGCCAGGTAATCTACCATCTGCATGACCAAGGAAGCCCATTATCTAGAGAGAGTTCAAGAATCTCCTGTGAGTGCTGGAGGGGTAGATGTGATCTAACCCAGAACACACATCGAGGACCCCAAGCCCTGCATAGCTGAGCACCTGGGTTGAGAAGACAACTCTGGATAGAGAGGGATGTGGAGAGCGTGAGCGGATGACAGAAAACCAGGGGTTCTTAACCCTGTAAGAGCAGCCGCTCTGAAGAGGCACAGAATGAAGGCCACATGGACTACATGGCAGTTTTCGGGGTATGGGGGTTCCCTTCACTGCTTGTGGCCGACATGAAAGCCCCAAGGCACAGGACACCCGCCAGGAGCCATGGCTGCGGTGAAACATGCTCCCTGCTGATGATCAGTGCCAGGGAAAAGAGAAGCACCTCTAACACAACTGATGGCCATCTCATCACTGAACTGGACTCAGAGTGTAGGGCAGGGGTCAGGGAGGTGGAGATGGGGCTGCGGGCTGAGCCCCTCATCTGTGCCACACATCGGGCGAGCTACCTGCCAGCAGGTGCTTTACTGGTGCTCACAGGAGAGGAAGGCCCAGGATAGCCCTCGGAGTTGCTGAAAGGGACACCTCATGGGTGGCACCCAAGACCACATAGCAGGTGCCCACTGATTTTAGGGATTATTGTTATTGGCATTCCTTAACCTCTTCTGAAAATAGTAGTCTATACTAACTTGACAGTTAAGTTTGAACCCATTCTTTTCTCCTCTTTGCCCCATGTTTTAGGTATATGTTACTATATTTTATATCTTTTTTTCTTCCTATGCCAGATCTCTCAAGTCTCTTGCCATGAATACAAGTTCACTAGGGAAGACTTTCCTTCACTCCCAAACTCTAGGGCGTTCCCTTTATGGAAAATCCGAGGCCCCTGCTAATTCTCCCAGTTGGGGTGAAATGGCATGTGTGTCTCGTGTGTGGCCCACCCGACTAATCTCATGAGGGTGGGAACAGCGTCCGTGTTGCTCAGGACGACCCGAGAGAGCCCTGCTCGTGCCCGGCACACGGGAGGTGTTCGGTGGAGAAGCGCTGAGCCCGCGAAGGGACAGTGGGATGCAGGAAGACACCTGCCATGTACCTGCATGCAGTTGAGAAGTGACACTCAGCGATGCGCAGGGGGCGGACCCAAGGTCACGTGGAGGAGATGGCAGAAACAAGGCCAGCCAGCCCAGAGCCACCTTCAGCCCTCATGCCCCAGCCCTGCCCCCACCAAGGAAACCACACAGCCTCATTTGCCTAGGTCAACAACAGCAGCAAGAAGACTCCAGAGAACATGAAAATGAAAAGCACACCCCTCCCTCCTGACCCCACCCTCCTGCATGCGGGCAACTCCCACAGTTAGCGCACATGGATTTCTTGCCTCTGACATCCTGGGTGGGGGTGGGGAGCAGTTCATGTGACAGTTTAACAGCCTCACAGAGCATCAGGTGGCTCAGGTGAGCCAGCCAACAGGCTGCTGGCCAGACCCTGCAGGCCAGAGTGGTCAGTGCCCCGGCAGGAGGACACACAAGTTGTCCAGGAAGGCGGTGAGGGTGGGAGGAGTGATGGGAGTCACAGAGTCTGGAGCAGATTGGAAAAGACTTCAAAGATGATGAAGTTTGAATGGGAGGCTGGAGTCATGGTCCACAGGGCAGTAGAGGAAGGGAAGGGCAATGGCAGAGAAGGAATGGCAGGTGCAAAGGTAGCTCAGGCTAGCCTGAGCTTCAGGAGATAAAGCAGCAGGGTGGCCCAGAGCGGCTGGCGGGAGACCTGGCTCGCTGTTTACAGTTGAAAATCTTGCTCCGACTGGTTGCTGCATGTGACCATGGCAACAGGAGAAATGCTGAGCAGGGAGCTGGCATGAGGCTGGAGGCTGGGGTCTCCCACTGAGGCCATACTCTAGAGCCCAATGCCTAGTACCCCAGATGGTAGACCCACCAGACCCAAGACGGACCCAGCTCCTGCTCTGTGCCACCAGTTGCCCACTGGGTCCTATTCCTCAGCCTTACGGTGCACCTTGCTACAGCTTATCTCCCTTATCCAGAAGGCACCTTGCTGAAACCCCCAGTTATCCAGAACCCACCTCCACGAGACTGAAGCAAACAGAAAAGACCCCGTAGTGGGCCACGATTCATGCCCCAAAAGTCATGCCCTACAGGGCACGCACCTCATGCCCCCAAGCACATGCAGATGTCACTTGGGCTTGGCCATCTCTGGTCAGGAACAAACGGACCAGAGTTAGCCTAGCTTTGGCACTTTCTAGCAGTGAGGCCTCAGTCCTTAGTTTCCTGACAGGTAAAATTCAGAGAACAGTTGTAGCTACCCCAGGGTGTGACCATGAAAACAAATGGACATGACGTGCTAAGCCCACAGGGCCCAACACCAGGATGTTACAGCTGACCCTTCAAAAGATCCTGAATAAAGAAAGATAAATGAAAAGGGGCAGAAACTTTGTCCTGAGCAGACCCAAGGTACCGAAGAAAACAGCAGGTAGAGCCATGTGATGGTTTCCAAGAAATCATTAAATAACATACTATGCAGCATCTTTATATAGAGGCAAGCAGCACATCTGACAAAGATGTTCCTTTGCAGCCGGGTACGGCGAAAAGTTGTGGCATCTAGGAGGGAGAGCTACTGGAAAAATCAATGTGTGCAAATTCACTTATGGGATGACATAATTCTGTGCATCCCCCCCCATCTGTAAAACATACATCGAATTTAGCAGCATCGAAGAGGCCTTCATTGTACGGCATAGCATTATTTTGTGTGCTACCAAGAAAGAAATATTGCTATTTTTTGGTAAGATGCCATAGGCGGTGAGAAGCATCTTGATTTCTGAGCTGTTAAAATGTGAAAACATGTGCGTCTTCAAATTGATGGAATATCCTAATATGCCATATACATTTGCTCTGGGAATGTCTCATCTTCCCACACACAAGTCATATGTAACGCTCCTTTTGTCCCTTCCCACCCACATCAATGCCCGAGGCTCAAAAATCAACCTTACCGGGATCCCTGGGTGGCTCAGCGGTTTTGCGCCTGCCTTTGGCCCAGGGCGCAATCCTGGGGTCCCAGGATCGAGTCCCGCATCGGGCTCCTGGCGTGGAGCCTGCTTCTCCCTCTCCTCTGCCTGTGTCTCTGCCTCTCTCTCTCTCTCTGTCTATCATAAATAAATAAAAATAAGTTTAAAAAATTTTTTAAAAAAATCAACCTTACCACCTCACTCCTGTGTGACCACTCGTCACTATCTGGCCCCTCTAGAAGCTTCTTCTCTTAAGAAGGTGATCCAGGCCTTCAGCCCACTGACAGCTGAGCCAAAAAAGACTTCTGATCCACAGGTATCCCCCAGGGCTGGCCAGGTCAGCCCACTGGGGTGAGCCTCTTGGAATGCAGGCAGAGTCAGCAAGGCTGGAGTACTCAGGTGCACTGGAGGTGGAGCCTCGAG
The DNA here is from genome assembly GCF_905146905.1 of Nyctereutes procyonoides. Lineage (NCBI taxonomy): Eukaryota > Metazoa > Chordata > Mammalia > Carnivora > Canidae > Nyctereutes > Nyctereutes procyonoides. The sequence continues at coordinate 55,991,401 of NW_026575140.1, read as the reverse complement.
GCTGCCCAAGCCAAGAGGTGGCTATGGGCTCCTGGCTCTCCTCCTCTGCCACTTCTCAGCCAGGGGGCCCCTGATCAGCATGGGGAGCCTCATCATCGTTACCCTTCCAAGTGTGCTTTTCACCTAGTACCACCACTTAGCTTCCAGTGATTATTCTTGGAAGAAACAGAGCAGCATAGGAACCAAGAAAGGGAGGCCGAGGAGGCCTGCTTCCATCACAGCTTGGGGAGAGAAGGTAATCATCTCCCACTTATGCTGGAGGAGTGTACATGGGGGATGGTGCTTAAAACCCCAATGGGGTCTAGCATACAAAGACCCCCAAGCCCACCTGTCCCCAGAGTCCTGGCTGCTTATGCTTCAAAAAGCAAGGAAAGGTGTCCTGAAAAGAGATGGTCCCCAGGAAAAGAGAATTTGACCACTGGAAACCTTCTTTGTCTTCCTGGACCTACACCAGGGTGGGCACACAGAGGAAGCAGGGGAACCTCTGCCCCCCATACTCTCGCTCTGCAAACATCCAGGAAGCAGTTCCCATGTGCAGCTGGGAGGTCACTCCACTGGGGTTTCTCATGTAAGCTCCCCACAGCCCCGGTGAGGCCACTAATTAGAGCCCGTCTTCCAGACAGGGCAATGGGCTGGGGGAGGGCCAGAAGGGGCTGGAGGTCACACGGCAAGACCCCAGCGGCAACTCTGGTCTCCTTTCCACACCACACCGGGCTCCCAAGCCATGGCTCCAGCGCATCACTGAAGGAGCTTATTCAGATTTTAGAAAACTACAGATTGCAGACCACCCCCCTGAAAGCCGGGGCCGGGGCTGGGGCCTGGGGCCTGGGGCCTGGGTGCTCCGGCGAGCTCTGGGCACCAGCGCCTTACCAGGTGGTCCAGGCCAGGAGGAAGGGTGTGGATGAGAAGGTGCACGACCACGGGACGGAGGAAGGGAAGGGCAATCCAGAAGGGGCCTTCCGGGCAGCCCCGGCCTACTTTTAGCCCTCATTTCGCCCGAACCCACCCCTGCTCTCGGCGCAGAGGCTTGTTAACTCACTCGATACCACATCCTGCCGCTTTCATCTCGCGTTCCTTTCCCCCCTGAGCCATCGCCTTCCTCCCACTGACCTGAACCTCTCGCTTCTTTACCCCGGGGCCTGGGATGGGCCAGCGCGCAGGCGCCCGCGCCCGCACCTGCACACACACCTGCACGCGCGCACCGGCGGGGGCGCGCAGGGACACCCGGGGTAAACGCGGCTCCTGCGCCCGCGCGCCGACCCGCAGCGCCCCAGAAGGGCGGCGGGTCCTGGCCGGGTCCTGGCCGCGACGCCCGCGCTCGCCGCCGCCGTCCCCGGGCCGAGGGGCTGCGGGCTCCTGACCCCCACCTCGGGGCGGCCACGCGCACCGCCCCGGGGGTCCCTTCTGTCTCCGGGAGGATCGGGACGCGGGCGCGCGGACCTCCGTGCCCCCGGGGCCGGGCACAGCGGCGGCAGCACGGCTCCCCGACGGTCCCAGCTGCGCCCCGCCCCGCGCGCCCTCGCCGCCCTCCCGGCCACGCACCTGCAGTCCTCGCCGGGCGCCGAGCCCCCTCTCCAGCGGCGACTCCCCGCGGCTCGCGTGCGGTCGGGACCAGGCGCCGGGCAGCAGCGGCGCGGCGAGTCCCAGCATCGGCCGGGGCTGCGCTCCGACGGCGGGCGGGGGCGGGGCCACGCCGGGGCGGGGCGGGCCGGGCCGGGCCGGGCCGGGGCGGGCCGGGGCGGGCCGGGCGCCCCGGCGGGTCTCCAGCGCCCCCTGGCGGCCGGGGCGCGCGGACTAGGGAGGGCCCGGCGGCCCACGCGCCCTCCCGGCCCCGCCAGACCCCGCGCAGCACCGGAGCGGCGGCCCCCGCGTGGCGCGCGTGTGCCCTGGGAGGGACAGGCCCGCTGGGTACCCGGGGCGGCCACGGCCCGAGGGGCCCCGAGCACCCGCGACCCCCCGGGAGTCAGGTGCCGCGGGTCCCGGGGGGCGGAAGCGCGGCCGCGGCCCCGCCGAGAGGGTGGGCGGAGCGGGCGGGAGACTTGGGGTGGGGGCTTCGCGGAAGGAGGAGAAAGAGGAAGCTCCGACGAGCTGCTTCCTTCTCTCGCTGCGACCCAGCGCCCCACTTCCTCCTCCTACTTCTATTTTTTGGGCGCTCTTAACCTTTAAAATGCCTGCACCCCTGGCGCGCAGACGGCCGCCTGGACCCCCACCCTTCGGCAAGGAGGCAGGCTTTCAGCGCCGCACCCTCAGCCCCGGCCCGACTCCCCGCCGCTTCTTCCCCGGTGGCTGTCACCGCCGAGGCCCGAGGACAGGTGGTCTCCGGAGTCCGGGCCCTCTTCCTGCCCCTTTCCTTTCCCCCCACGGACCACGCTGCCAGGAAATCTCGGGAGCCCCTACGCTGGCCTGTGCCTCGTTCGCACACTTCACACGAGGGAAAGTTGTGCGGGCAGCCCTCGCAAGGAAAGAATAGCTCTTGACGGCAGAATTAGCAAAGGGCAGGACGCCTGGGTGGCTCAGCGGTTGAGCGTCTGCCTTTGGCTCAGGACGTGACCCCGGGGTCCTGGGATCGAGCCTCGCATCGGGCTCCCCGCAGGGAGCCTGCTTCTCCCTCTGCCTGTGTCTCTGCCTCCCTCGTGAATGAATAAATAAAATCTTTAAAAAATAAATCAGCAAAGGACAAGGCTGAAATTCCCACTTCCACTATTGAATGGGACTCTGTGTCACAATATCTGCGCAAGGCGCTTGAAACTGGCCACAAGGTCGTTCGTTACTGTTGGTCAAAAGCCACAGCCCTACCTGAGGCTTGGAGAGACGTGAATGCCAGTGACTGTTATTTTCTTGACTCCCAGAATACCAAGAAACAGCAACTTCCCCAAAGGTGCAGAAACAGAAAGTACCCTCCGTGGAGCCCGAAGGTCCAGTTCCAGTCAACAGTGAGCACAGGAGAAGCACCCAGCACCCCAGCACCCCGCCGGTCCTCCTATGTGTCATCCACCAACCTGACCCCAGACCCCGCAAGCCGGTTTCACAAGTAAGGAACCAGAGCCACGGAAGCCCGAGAGGGCACGCTGAGGTCACATGACTTGATAAGGCGGGCAAGGACTCTAGTCTCCCCAATCCCCACTCTTTTCCATCTGAAAAAAATAAAAGGAGAAGGGGGAAGACGGAGACAGCCCCAGGTGGCCAGGGTGGGGGCAATGGGGGCGGAACTGCCCTGGAATCAGGAACTGAGTTGCAAGGATGGCGCAGTGCATCCCGGATTGACGTAGTAGATTGAAATCACTTGCCAGGCTCAAGAAGACACTGGAGGTGGGATGCCTGGGGGTGCTCAGTGGTTGGGTGTCTGCCTTTGGCTCAGGCATGATCCCGGGGTCCTGGGATCGAGTCCCACATCGAGCCTTCTTCTCCTTCTGCGTGTATCTCTCATGAATAAATAAATAAAATCTGTAAAAATAAAATAAGTAAAATAAGATAATAAAATAAATAAAATAAAATGCTGGAGAAGTTATGGCATCCTTGACTTCCTCTGCGTCCTTGGTATTCCTAAAACTGAAGATGGAGGAAAGGCGAAGCAGAGTTGCCTGTTAGAGGTCGCTACCAGGGAGCTGAGCATCCCATGACGCCCTCTTAGTTCCATCCTGCATCTTCTGGGCTTGCACCCTATCCTTCCCCCTTGCTGGGCTCCCCCTCTGTCTCCCTGTCCTCAGAGGGCAGGCCACTGACCTGGAGATCTGAGCGACATCTGACACCTATTGGCCAGAACTTAGAACTACAGCCACTCGGGCTCCCTGGTTAGGTACCACTTTTTTTTTTTTAGTTTAATTTATTTATTTTTATGATAGACATAGAGAGAAAGACAGAGAGGCAGAGACACAGGAGGAGGGAGAAGCAGGCTCCATGCAGGGACCCCGACGCGGGACTCGATCCCGGGATTCCAGGACCGCGCCTGGGCCGAAGGCAGGCGCCAAACCGCTGAGCCACCCAGGGATCCCCCCACTTTTTTTTTTAATTGGAGTTCAATTTGCCAACATATAGCATAACACCCAGTGCTCATCCCACCAAGTGCCCCACTCAGTGCCCATCACTCAGTCACCCCAACCCCCCGCCCACCTCCCTTTCCACCACCCCTTGTTCGTTTCCCAGAGTTAGGAGCCTCTCATGTTTTGTCACCCTCACTGATATTTTCACTCATTTTCTCTCCTTTCCCTTTATTCCCTTTTATTAATTTTTATATTCCCCAAATGAATGAGACCATATAATGTTTGTCCTTCTCCGATTGACTTACTTCACTCAGCATAATACCCTCCAGTTCCATCCACGTTGAAGCAAATGGTGGGTATTTGTCGTTTCTAATGGCTGAGGAATATTCCATTGTATACATAGACCACATATTCTTTATCCATTCATCTTTCGATGGACACCGAGGCTCCTTCCACAGTTTGGCTATTGTGGACATTGCTGCTAGAAACATCGGGGTGCAGTTGTCCCGGCGTTTCATTGCATCTGTATCTTTGGGGTAAATCCCCAGCAGTGCAATTGCTGGGTCATAGGGCAGGTCTATTTTTAACTCTTTGAGGAAACTCCACACAGTTTTCCAGAGTGGCTGCACCAGTTCACATTCCCACCAACAGTGCAGGAGGGTTCCCCTTTCTCCACATCCTCTCCAACATTTGTTGTTTCCTGCCTTGTTAATTTTCCCCATTCTCACTGGTGTGAGGTGGGATCTCATTGTGGTTTTGATTTGTATTTCTTAGGTACTACCACTTTGTACAGCTCTTTGTTGCTGCTCCATTTAAAAACGTATGTCTAGGGGATCCCTGGGTGGCTCAGTGGTTTGGCGCCTGCCTTTGGCCCAGGGCACGATCCTGGGTCGCGGGAGCGAGTCCCGCATTGGGCTCCCGGCATGGAGCCTGCTTCTCCCTCCTCCTGTGTCTCTGCCTCTCTCTCTCTCTCTCTCTATGTCTATCATAAATAAATCAATCTTTAAAAAAAAAAAGCATGTCTGCCTGTAACCTCTCTCCTTCTTTTCACTGCCTTATGTTTTCTTTCTTTTTTCTAAAGATTTTATTTATTTATTAATGAGAGACACAGGGAGAGAGAGAGAGAGACATAGGCAGAGGGAGAAGCAGGCTCCCTGTGAGGAGCCCGACATGGGACTTGATCCCAGGATCCCAGGACCATGGGATCATGACCTGAGCCAAAGGCAGATGCTCAACCACTGAGCCACCCAGGCACCCCTGTCTTATGTTTTCAAAGAGGAGTCTATCAATCTCTGCTTTATTCTTCTTACATTTATTGTCAATGTTCTGAAAATAATCACCAAGGAAACACAAACGTTGAATAAATGAATAAGTAAATAGAGAGGAAGAGACAATGCTTCCTTAGTGGTAGGACTCCATGACTAAAGGTAGGAGGTGGTGGGGATCCCTGGGTGGCGCAGCGGTTTGGCGCCTGCCTTTGGCCCAGGGCGCGATCCTGGAGACCCGGGATCGAATCCCACATCGGGCTCCCGGTGCATGGAGCCTGCTACTCCCTCTGCCTATGTCTCTGTGCCTCTCTCTCTCTCTCTCTCTCTCTCTCTCTCTCTCTCTGACTATCATAAATAAATAGAAATTAAAAAAAATTAAAAAATAATAATAAAGGTAGGAGGTGGTGTAATTAGAACATCGCCATTTGGCAGACGTCACAGTTATAAGTTTTGCAGGTGAGAATCATCAATGGATGCTCAGGTGGTGGCCAAAGGTGTCATGATGAGTGGGTTCCTTGCTTAGACTTCAAGTAGCTCCCCCACGAGACACCTGTTAGCTACACAGCAAAGAATAGTAACTTGGCAGTGGAGAAACCAGGGAGAATGTTCCTTAACCAAGTGAAAAATATGGGCAGTATCATCGCAAGGCCCACTTGCGATATTCCCTTTATTATTCTCCAATATAGCAATATTGTTTACCTCTTGATTTGATGTGCTAAGAAGAGCACACCATTTCTATGGCTTTCTGGTAAAAAAAAAATACCTTAGCTCACCCTCCCCAGGGTGCCTGGGTAACGCAGTCGGTTAAGCATCTGACTCTTGATTTCAGCTTAAGTCATGATCTCCTGGGTAATGGGATTGAGCCTTGCATTGTCAGGCTCCCCAGTGCTTGTCCCTCTCCCCCTCTGCCCCTACTCCGTGCAAGTGCGGGCTTGCTCTCTGTCTTTCTCTCTCTCTCAAATAAACAAATAAATCTTTTTTTTTAAAAAAAGTCCTTTATCTCCTCTCTCTGTGTCTCTCATGAATAAATAAATAAAATCCTTAAAAACAACAACAAAAGTCCTTTATCTCAACCTAACCATAAGAAAACATCAGACTTAAAAAAAAAAAAAAGAAAACATCAGACTAAATCAAATTGAGGGACATTCTACAAAATCTTCCAACAGTGTAACAGTCAGGAAATAGAAGACTGAGGGACTGTCACAGATTGTCACACAACAGGTAAGGGCAGTGAGGGATTTTGGACTGGATCCTGGCCCAACAAAAAGGACATTAGTGGGGCAATTGCTAACATTTGAATGAAGTCTATAGGTTCATCTATAGTACTGCATCTATATTAATTTCCTGATTTCAATAATCATGTTCCTATGTTCTATACTAATATTTAGGGAAACTGGCTGAAAGTTTTATGGGAACTCTCTTTGCAACTTTTTCTGTAATTCAAAAACTGTAATATTCTATCAACTTTAAAAAGCAAAAAATAAATGTTCCAAATCTCACAAACATTTGAAAAACTTCCCCTTTTATTTTCTGTTATGAAAACTTAAAAGGGAAACTATAGATCTGTCTTCTCTATGATACAGATATAAAAATCTGGAATAAAATAAGCACAAAACCGTATTCAGCCTTTAGTTAAAAGAGTAATATGCCATGACAAAGTAGGGTTCGCTCAAGGAATGCCAACATCCTGGAGCAGCCTAAAGGCATTCAGATGTATTTAATGCCTCAGGTGGACTGGTTTGCCCAAAAGTATCACTGGTCAAAATTCAGAGACCTGGGCAGCCGGGTGGCTCAGCGATTTAGCGCCGCCTTCAGCCCAGAGCCTGATCCCAGGATCGAGTCCCACATCGGGCACCCTGCATGGAGCCTGCTTCTCCCTCTGACTGTGTCTCTGCCTCTCTCTCTCTCTCTCTCTCTCTCTCTGTGTCTCTCATGAATAAATAAATAAATAATCTTTAAAAAAAAATTCAGAAACCTGTGAAGAGGGATTTGTGGATGGACCAGGAAGAGTGGCCTCCAGTGGAAGTTCCAGAAGGTCAACATAGGAGAGGCTGACCATCTGACTGATTGGCAACCATCTTAAAATTTAAATCGGACGTCTTGGGAGCAGCTGGTGGAGATAGGGCCAACCTTCACCTCCCGCTCATTCCAAGCCTGTCCTTTGTTGTTACAACCAATGGGAATATGACCACTGTACCTTGTCCGCTTAGCATCTGAACCTTATGGGGAAAGAGCTTTGGGCAGAAGCACAAGAAGGTGTCCATTTACTCTATGACTGCATTTCATGACAGCATCATTTATACTGTGGTGCCTCCTGAAGCAAACCCCGTTGAAATTTTTTTTTAAGACTTTGTTTATTCATGAGCAACATAGAGAGAGAGTGAGGGGCAGAGGGAGAAGCAGGCTCCATGCAGGGAGCCTGATGTGGGACTCGATCCTGGGATGCCCTGGACTGAAGGCAGGTGCTAAACTGCTGAGCCACCCAGGGATCCCCCTGAAATTTCATTCATTTATTTTCCCCAGTTCAGTAAGATTTTCGTCTCCCTCTCTCCCCCCACAGTACTCTTATGATTCTCTTTTCGGTGGCACCTTACACTGTATTCTTGTAAGAATACAAAGACACACTTTGCATATTAAACATACAAGAATATTATTCACTTCCACTGGTAAATAGATTTGCTCTCATTTCTCTTGAAGCCCATAACCCCCTTGGTTTTCTCTTTTTTTCCACATTTGCTAGAATCATGATTACAAGAAATATTTCACCTTCGCTTAATTCTGGTATAAGAAAAACAACTGCACAAATATGAAACTGACAATTGACCAATGACCTTGTTGGAGAAAACAGTGTGTGGAAAGCATGCAAATAAGCTAATGGAGACCCTCTCCTGCTTACTCCTTGCCCCTGCCAAGGGGGGCAGCTGTAGCCCACTGTGGGCATGTGGGAATGCAGGACTGGTGTGGTCAGATTTTATAATTTTTAAAGAGAAATCAGAAATTGGAATTATTAATCTGAAATCTCTTGATTTCTAAATGCCGGAAGCTAATTCAAAACAGTATTTTAATAGCCCTTGCCTGCCAAACCAGACATGACCCTATTGATTTCCAGTTTGTGACATCTGTTTTATATTATGCAGGTGGGAGCTACACCAGTGAGACCTGAGTTACTTCTGTTAATGTGAGCTAATTTGCTCCCACTAGCTCTGAAGATACTTTGTTTATGGAAGGAGGGCCAACATTAAAAGTTTATGAATGTTGTTCATCATACAAATAGGACACAAGAGAAAAACCATACAATTACCCTAATAGGTTGTGCCCTGATGAAAACGCACAGTGACTGAGGATAAAAAGACTTCGTCAAGATGATAAATGTGTCGATCTCAAACCAACAGACAATATGATACCTAGTGAAGACCTGGAATGGAGAACAAATATAGTTGTAACAAATGCATTTCTGTAAAAATGAGGAGCAGAACAAGGATGTCACACTATGGCTGGTGTCAACGATATTCTGAAATTCAAGGGGAATCATTAAGAGTAGAAAAATGAATAAGATAAATTCATGAAGGAAACATCAAGCTTATTGTTATTTTCAAAAGATACAATTTTCTACCCGAGAAACTCTAGCTGATGAACTGAACAATGTTTAGAAGTTCAGGAGAGAGTTCAGTAAGTAGTTGGATGCAAAAATAAATATGTGGCATGCAGTAGTTATCTGTGCACCAGCAACAACCACATAGAAAGTAGAGCTGGAGATGTCTGAGTGGCTCAGCGCATGATCCTAGGTCCCGGGATTGAGTCCCACATCGGGCTCCCTGTGAGGAGCCTGCTTCTCCCTCTCTCTATGTCTCTGCCTCTCTCTGTGTGTCTCCCATGAATAAATAAATAAAATCCTAAAAAAAAAAAAAAAAAGTAGAGCTCATTCACCCCAGCAAGAAGAATTCCTAGGGAGTAGAAATCCAAGGGACCTAAAATAGCCAAAATAATCTTTTTTTAAAAAAAAATTTTTATTTATATATTCATGAGAGACACGACAGAGGCAGAGAAATAGGCAGAGGGGGAAGCAGTCTCCCTGCAAAGGGAGCCTGATTCGGGACTCGATCTCAGGACCCCAGGATCATGCCCTGAGCCAAGGGCAGATGCTCAACTGCTGAGCCACCCAGGTATCCTGGCAAGACAATCTTGAAAAGTAAAAGGTGGAGGACTCAAACTCCCTGATTTCAAAACTTACCACAAAGCTACAGGTAGACATACAGATCAGTGTAATAAAATTGAGAGTCCAGAAATAAACCCAAGCTTAATGTTTGACAAGGGTGCAAGACAATTCAAAGGGGGAAAGAATTATTTTTTCAAAAACGATGCTGAGACAATTGGCTGTCCACAAGGAAAAACTGGGCCCCTGCCTCACACTGCACACAGAAATTAACTCAAGATGAAGCAAAGACCTGCATGCAAGAGTGACAACTTTAACCCCCTGGAAGAAAACAGAGCTATAAATCTTTGTGACCTTTGGAGTAGATAATGAATGGCATCAAAAGCATAAGGAACAAAAGACAAAAATAGATACAGTGGACATCACCAAAGTTAACAACTTTTGTGCTTCAGAGACACCATCAAGAAACAAAAGACAATGGGGATCACTGGGTGGCTCAGTGATTTAGCTCCTGCCTTTGGCCCAGGGAGTGATCCTAAAGTCCCCGGATAGAGTCTCACATCAGGCTGCCTGCATGGAGCCTGCTTCTCCCTCTGTCTGTGTCTCTGCTTCTCTCTCTCTCTCTCTCTCTGTTTCTCTCTCTCTCTCTGTCTCTAATGAATAAATAAATAAAATCTTAAAAAAAAAAAAAACAAAAGACAACCTGCAAAATGGGAGAAAATTTTGCAAATCATATATGTGAGGGACTTGAATCCAGAATATATAAAGAACTCCTATAACTCAATAATAAAAAGACAGATCACCCAACTGGGCAAAAGATATGAATAGCTATTTCTCCAAAGAAGACAAATGAAGGTTTTTCACATATGTGAAAAAAGTCCTTAATATTACTAGGCATCAGGGAGTTGCAAATCAAAGTCACAATGAAATATGTCTCACATCCACTATTAATAAGGACAGATAATAACAAATATTGACAAGAATGTGGAGAAATTGGAAAATTCATATATGCACAGCAGATGGTACAGCTGCTTTGAAACCCAGTCTGGTAGGTCCTCAAAAGATTCCATGTAGAGTTTTCATATGATCCGGCAATTCCACTCTGGGTATACACATGTAAAAGTAAAAATATGTGCACACAAAAAATTTGTACATGAATATTCATAGCAGGTGTACTCATAATAGACAAAAAGTGGAAGTGACACAGATCTTCATCAACTGAAGAATGGTGAGTAAAATGTGGTGTATTCATTCAATGAACTACTATTTGGGCCATAAAGAGAAATGAGGCACAATGCTACAACATGAATAAACCTTAAAAACATTATGCTAAGTGAAAGAAGCCAGTTGCAAAGGACCACATACTATATAATTCCATTTATATGAAATGTTCTGAACAGGTAAGCCCACAGAGACAAAATGTAAATTGGCAGCTGCCTCCGGCTGAGATGCTTACAGGAAAACGGGGTATGAATGTTAATGGGTATAGGATTTCATTTTGAGATGATGAAAACTTTTAACAATGGACTCTGATGGCAAGTATCCAATTCGGACTATGATTGAACCATTTAACTGTACACTTTAAATGGGTGAATCGTATGGTACATGAATTATATCTCAATAAAACCATTATTTAAGAAACTATAGGGGCGCCTGGGTGACTCATTCAGTTAAGCATCTGCCTGCAGCTGGGATCATGATCCCTGGGGTCCTGGGATGGAGCCCCACATTGGGCTCCCTGCTCAGCAGAAAGTCTGCTTCTCCCTCTCCCTCTGCCCCTCCTTCAGCTTGTGCTCTCTCTCTCTCTTTCTCTCTCAAATAAATAAAACTTAAAAAAAAAAGAAACTATAAATTCTATTATGGGATACCAAAAAAAAAAAGCTTTTCATAAATGGAAAGACACTTTTGAATTGGAAAACAATATTATCAAAGATAGCCATTCTTTCCAGTTAAGTATATAAAATATAATACAGTTTCAATTAAAAGCCAAATAAGACTTTGTGGAGAGGGAAGGAGATTGACAAAATGATTTTACATTGTATCATGAAAAAATGCTGTGTGGGAATAGCCAAGAAACTTTTTTAAAGGTTTAGTAATGAAAGGAGTTGCCGTCTGAGATAGGAAGATGTTCTATCTAAGTCAGAAGGAAAAAAGGAAGTGTGTATATAATGTTGGAATTGTTGCTGGCCTCTTAAAGCATGACACCAAATCAGATGTTATGAAGGAAAAGATTGATTTGAGTATTTTAAAGTAAAATAACAAAAATAAATAAATAAATAAATAAAGTAAAATAACTTCTATACATGAAAAATTACCATGAACATTGAATTAAAAGGTAAATAGCACACTAGGGCAAGATGTTTGCAATAACAAAGGACTCTATCCTTAATACAAAACACAATTTTTACATTAAAAATTATATACCCAAAAGATAAGTGATCTCAGCAGATAAGTTGACAATTCACCAAATATATACAAGTGGCCATAAGTATATGAAATGTATTCAGCTATAAGTGAAAATGTAAATTAAAACAAGGAGATGTAAACTTCCATCTGAAAGCTAGACAAGGATAGGAGAATTTATATTACCCACAGTTTTCAGACATTCGGAGACCTACTTCTCATAAACTGTACATAAGTATAAATTTGGTATTGTGTATGGAAACTTCAAAATGCATGTACTCTTTAATCCAATAATGATACTTCTAGGAATTTATCTGAAGGAAAAATATATCAATTTTGTATGCATAAGAATATTAATCACCAGTTTGCTTATAATTTAAAGCAGTGAAAAATTTATAAGTAACACGAATTTGTAAACAGAATTAGTTTTAAAATATGCTTAATCTATGCAATAGTAAAATATAAACAGTTAATAATATTACAGAAGCATACTTAGTGACATGGAAAAGTGTCCATGAAATATGAGGTTTAAAATGGAGTTTCATAACAGTGTCTAACTTTTTGACCTAGAAATTCCATTTCTGGGAATCAATCTTACAAAGTTTCATGTATAAGAGTATTTGTGTGTGTATATATATACATACGTAATGTAGGCTTCTAGTCACACATACATATACCCCAAAGCAGCAAGAGAGGAGGAAAAAAGAAACATAGAAAAAGTGAGAAATATAGAAACCAAGCTAAAATGGTAGAAACAAGCCAAAATATATCAATCATAATAATGAATGGAAGTCAAACAAAGTAACCTATTAACAGAGATTGTTGGATTAGATTAAATAAATAAAATCCAATTAGTTGCAGTTTGTGAGAGGTAAGCCTGAGGTATGAAGACCCAAGAGTTGAGAGTCAAAGGCTAGAAACAGAAACACCCAACAAATACTAACTAAAAAGCGGTGGTTGGTTGTATTAATTTCACATTAAGATACTTACGTCTGTAAGTATTACTAGAGGTAGCTATAGTCATTATAGAGTGATATAGGTTTAATTCACCAACAGAACAAATCTAAACTTGCACAAAACCAATTTTTAAAAATCTAAATAGTATATAAAGCAATGATTTATAGGAGCACATGAAGAAGTTAAGAAATCTGTCATTGTGATAGCTTTCAACAATCCTCTCCAAATGATTAATAATATAATAATATAATATATATTTATATATAACATAGAATAATAGAATGTAGCAAACTATAGAAAATTTGAACAATCAGAAAGCTGAAATTGATGAACATACATAGAACCCTACATCCAATAATCGGAAAAAATCACATTCATCTCAAGCGCTCATGCCACAGTGGAAATTAATCATGTGCAAGGGGCGCCTGGGTGGCTCACTTGGTTAAGCATCTGCCTTCAGCACAGGTTGTGATTCCAGGATCCTGGGATCGAGTCGCACATCAGGCTTGCTGCTCAGTGGGGAGCCTGCTTCTCCTTCTGCCTGTGTTTGTGCCTCTCTCTCTGTCTCTCATGAAAAATAAACAAAATCTTAACACAAAAATCATCTGCAAGATCACAAAGCAAGTCTTATCAAATTTCAAAGAATTGATGTCATATGGACTACATTCTTGACCACAGAGCCATTATGTTAGATGTCCAAAAAAAAAAAAAAAACCTTAAAAATTACCATAAAGCTTGTTACTTCTTTTTTTTTAATTAATTTATTATTTGAAAGAGAGATCAAATGAGCAGGAGGGAGCAGGGAGAGGGAGAAAGAAAGAGGTAGAGAATCTCAAGCAGACTTCCTACTAAGCATGGAGCCCCATGGTGAGGCTCAATCTCACAACCCTGAGATCATGACCTGAACTGAAATCAAGAGTCAGATGGTTAACCGACTGAGCCATCTGGGTATCCCAAAACTTGACATTTCTTTTTTTTTTTTTTAAGATTTTATTTATTTATTCATGAGAGACACACAAAGAGAGAGGCAGAGACACAGGTAGAGGGAGCAGGAAGCTCCACACAGGAAGCCCAACACGGGACTTGATCCCGGGTCTCTAGGATCAGGCCCTGGACCGAAGGCAGAGCTAAACCGCTGAGCCACTGGGGCTGCCCAAAACTTGACATTTCTAAATAGCCTCTGGCTCAAAGCAAAAAAATCATAATGGGAAAATTTTTAAAAAATATTTAGAGCTAAATGGTAATGAGAATAGTACATATCAAAATTTGTTGGATTCGGGATCCCTGGGTGGCGCAGCGATTTGGCGCCTGCCTTTGGCCCAGGGCGCGATCCTGGAGACCCGGGATCGAATCCCACATCGGGCTCCCGGTGCATGGAGCCTGCTTATCCTTCTGCCTGTGTCTCTGCCTCTCTCTCTTTCTCTCTCTGTGACTATCATAAATAAATAAAAATTAAAATTAAAAAAAAACTTAAAAAAAAACAAAATTTGTTGGATTCAATAAAAGCATTAGAAGGAAATTTAGAGCCTCTTAAATGCTAATCTGAGAAAAGAACAACTGAAAGTGCCTAATTTTAGAAATTAGAGAAAGAAAACAGAATATGTCTCCACCCCACTCAAAAAGAAGGAGACAAAGAAATAGCCCAAATCAATGAACTAGAAAACAAATATTCTGGGGCACTTGGGTGGCTCAGTTGGTCAAGTGACTGCCTTCGGCTCAGGTCATGATCCTGGGGCCCTGGATGGAGCCCCGTGTCAGGCTCTCTGCTCCTTGGGAAGCCTGCTTCCCCCTCTCCTTCTGTCTGCCACTCTCCCTGCTTGTGTGTTCTCTCTCTCTCTCTCTCTAATAAATAAAATTAATTTTTTAATAAAGAAAAATATTCAACAGAGAGAACCAAATAAACCCAAGAGATAGTTCCTTAGAAAGACAAACATGTATCTGGCAAGATAGATGAGAAATAGAGAACACAAGTAAATGATATCAGGGATGAAAAAGGAGATGTAACTACAGATACAGATAACTACAGAAGATAATGAAAATAAGGGACGCCTAGGTGGCTCAGTGGTTGAGAGTCTGACTTTGGCTCAGGGCGTGATCCCGGGATCCAGAATCTAGTTCTGCATCGGGCATCTTGCAGGGAGCCTGCTTCTCCCTCTGCCTGTGTCTCTGCCTCTCTCTGTGTGTCTCTCAGGAATAAATAAATAAAATCTTTTTTAAAAAGACTATGAAAATATATAATACAATGAACAACTTTATGATGATGCATTTTAAAACTTAGATAAAAGGAGATCTTTTTTCCCTAGAAAAAAATAACTTAATAAAACCAACTCGAGAAGAAATAGAATACCTACAATCCCCTAACAATAAAACATTGAAGCAACTGGGGCACCTGGCTCGCTCAGTCCATTGAGCCCTGACTCTTGACTTCAGCTTACGTCATGATCTCAGGCTCATGAGATTGAGCCGCCCTCGGAGCTCATCACCGGGAATAGAGTCTACTTAAGATATTCTACGTCTACCTCTCCCCCTGCTTGCACGCGCTCTCTCTAAAATAAATAAATAAACAAAATTAAAAAAAAATAAAACATTGATGTGACAATTTAAAATCTTCTTGCAGAGACAATCCCAGCTAACATCCAAGGAACAGATCATTCCTATCATGTCCAAACCCCTCCAGACAACTGAAGAAAGAAAGGTCTACAACTCACTCTATGAGACCCCCCCCCAATAACCTAGATATTCAAATTTGAGAAAGATAGGAGAAGAAAAGAAAAATTATAGGCCAATTGATTTGTGAATCTAGATGCAGAGATATTGAGAAGCCAAAACAGATCATGCATATGGCCACTCGGGTTTATCCCAGGAACGCAAGGGTAACGTGACATTAGAAAATTCTATGAAAATGTCATTCATCATGTTAACAGTGAAAAAAGAGAAATGTTATGTCATTATCCGGTCAGATGCCAAGAAGACATTTGGTAAAGTCCTCAATTTATGAAACAAACAAACAAACAAACAAACAAACAATTTTCAAAAAACTAGAAACCGAAATTCCTTAACCTGAAATAGGGCATCTATTAAATGCCTATAAAAGAAAGTTTCATTGAGGAAATATTAGAAGTACCTTCTTGAAAATCAGGCTCAAGTTACAGCATAGATGAATCCTAAAACTTCATTCTAAGTGTTTCTTGGTCTTTGAGGTGCAGGGGAGTCCTTCAGCCTCATCCCCATGTTCTAGAATGCTCTCAGTGATGTCTTGTTCTTCTCATGAGGGGGAGCGAGGTCAACAACAACCTGTGTTGACATCTTGGTGACTATTCAGTGAAAGAACCCAGTCACAAAGGACCACAGAGTGTATGGTTCCATTTATTATGAAATATCCAGAATGGGCAAATCCATAGAGATAGAAAGTAAATTGATGGTTGCTTAGGGGAAGGGTAGTTGGGAGGCTATGAGACAATGAATGCTGAAGGAAATAGGTTTTTTTTTTCTGGGGAGATGAAAATGTTGATCATAGGGATGGTTGCACCACGCTGAATATACAAAAAACCATTTGATTGTACACTTTAAATGGGTGAATTGTCTGGTATGTGCATTTTATCTCAATTAAGCTGTTTTTGAAAGAGCAGTTAATGAGCTGAGTGATGTTGCCAAGAGCAGTCAATGTGGAATAAAAACATCTGGATCCAAAAAAAGAAACAAGTACGTGCAATATTACCACTTCTATTCACCATTGTATTAGAGATCGTAGCCAGAACCTTGAGATAACAATAGCACAATGTGAAGTGACAGCAAAGGAAGAAAAAATTCACAGATTACAGGATCCTTGACATACAAAACTAAAAGGAAGACACAAAGAAATTCATTAAAGTAAGAATAGAGGTCTGGGTGTAAGGATCGCCGCACAAAAATGGATTCTGTTGCTGTGTACCAGAAACTAACAAAAGACATATCTTTCAAAAAAAATTTACAACACTGACATAAGCAATAAGTTAATATAAAACATATGCAAGACAATAAGCAAAATATCCTAAAATGTCACTGAAAGACATTTAAGCAGACCTAAATATTTGGCAAGGTATCCCATTTTCATGGATGAAAAGTATTATAAAGCTATCAGTTCTCTCCAAACCCATCTATGAGGCTCAATGCAATCCTGAAGAAGCATTTCCAAAACAGCAGAGTGAAGACCTCCTAAAATGTGTTCCATAAATGCAATGAGAACACTGGCCAAAACACAAACAACAACAACAACAACAAAACCCACAGGCTATCGAAATCAACTTTTTTTCAGAACTCTGGAAGTCAACCAAAGGTTAATTCTCAGATTGTGGCAACCTGAGGAGTATTTACGCAAGAAAAGTGCCCAGCTTTCAGTGACGACAGCGAGCTTTGCATCATTTTTAACTTACTCTGTTCCTATACCCCTGTCCCCAGCTCTCAGGTAGACTTGAAAAGCAGCATCCTTGAGTGCACGGTTGCTTGAAAACCAGAAATTTCACAGCCACTGAGGGAGGCAGAGTGGATTTGGGGAACCCCGAAATGCTCCCATCCCGAGAACTGTCACTATTTGATGCATCAGGCAGCTCCGTAGAATTGCCCCACTCACAGGGCTTGTTTTTATCTGACCTGGCTCAGAGCTTGCTCTACACCCAAAGCACCGGTTGGAAGCATCAGGAGGTATTATTTAACAGCACGGATGCCTGACATGGCAGTCTCAGTGTGGGCAGACAAAAGACTGGCCAAAACACTTAAAAGAAAAATATTTTTTAAAAACCCAGAACTTTGGACCCATACCTCTAAAAAATGAGTGAAAATGGATAATAGACCTAAATTTAAAACCCCAAATTTTAAAACTTCTGGAAGAAAAGAAAGGATGAAAATCTTTATGGCCTCAGGTTAAGCAAAGATTTCTTAGATGTGATACCAAAAGTACAATCCTATAAAATAAAAAAAATAATAATAAATTGGACTCCATCAAAAGTAACAATTTCCACTAATAAGAGAATGAAAAGCTGTAGACTGGGAGAAAATATTCGCAAGTGATGTATCTGGTAAAGAGCTCGTATCTAGAATATATAAGGAACTCTCAAAACTCAATAATAAGAAAACAAACTCACACTTCCAAATTGGAAAAATATTTAAATAGAGTTTTTATTTAAAAAAAAAAGGATACACAGGTGGCAAATAAACACGTGAACAGATGTCCAATACTATTAATCCCTGGAGAAGTACAAAGTGAATCCACAATTATATGACACTACTTACACATTGAAATGGGTCAAAAAAATTTTTTTCAAAGATAATACCAAATGTTAGCAAAGATGTGAAACAGTTGGAACTCATACCTATTGGAGGGAATGTAAAATAATACAACCAGCTCGAAAACAGTTTGGCAGCTTCTTAAAAGGTTAAAAATGTACCCATGATCCAGCCACTCCCTCCTAGGTATTTGCTCAAGAGTGATGGAAACATATATCTGTGCAAAGACTTGTACATGGATCATGGATGTCCACAGCAGATTTATGGGTAATAGCAAACAAACAACAACAAAACAACAACAACCTGGAAAAAGCCCAAATGTCCATCATTGGTAAATGGATAAATTATGGTAAGGATTTACCATACAATGGAATATTATTTAGCAACAAAAATGAATGAAACATGCAACAG
This sequence comes from Nyctereutes procyonoides, assembly GCF_905146905.1. Classification (NCBI taxonomy): domain Eukaryota; kingdom Metazoa; phylum Chordata; class Mammalia; order Carnivora; family Canidae; genus Nyctereutes; species Nyctereutes procyonoides. The sequence goes on along the minus strand of NW_026575140.1, from coordinate 55,972,967 downwards.
CATGGATGAACCTCAAAATAGTTCTACGAAGTGAAAAAGTCCCAACTGTTTCTAAAAAAACAATAATTTAGTCTTTGTCCCTGTTTCCTGGGACAGAAATTCCTAAAACTTGAGTGAATAGGAGTGTGTTTCCTCAGTGCTAGGGGTGTCTTTTATTATTCATAATGAATGCCTTTTGATCACACCCGAGCTTATGCTAATGAGATGGGCATAGTCACTAGAGAGACCACTTGATTAAAGAGTTGAAACTTTCAGACCCACCCACCAGCCTCTAGGATGGAGTGTCTCAGGGATGAAGCTCTATAAAAACTCTTTGAACAATGGAATTTGATGGGTCTTCTCCTTGGTGAATAGGTAGAGATGCCTGGTAGGTGGCGCATTTGCAGAAAGCACGGGAAGTCTCTGCAACCCTCCCACACAGCATCCTATGTGTCTCTTCCCTTTAGCTGTTCCTGACTTGTATGCTTTATAAATAACTGGTAAATATTGGTAAAATGCCTTTCTTGGTTCTGTGAGCCTTTCTAGCGAATTATCGAAGCTTAGGAAGGGCTTATGGGAATTCCATATATATATTGTTGGTCAAAAGTTCCCACAGGAACCTTGGGATTTGTGATTGGCATCTAAAGTGGGGGCTGGTCTTATGGGGCCAATCCCTAAATCTATAGTGTCTGTGCTAATGTCAGAATTGAATTGCCTTGCTGAACACCCAGTTGGTGTCCAGGGAATTAGAGAATTGATTGCTGGTGTTGAAAAACACTCCAGAAGGAAAAAATGAAAGAGGACATGCTGTAATGATTCCATTCATTCCAAGTTCTGGAAAATGAAAACTAATCTATAGTGACAGAAAGTAGATCAGTGGTTGCCTGAAGGTAGAGGATGGATGGGCACAAGGAAATTTGGGAGCATAAGAGATATATTCATTATCGTGATGGTGGAGATGTGTTTTCAATATGTATGTATACACGTATGGCAAAACTTCTTAAGTTGTACTCTACATATGTGTATCTGTTGTGCACTATATTAAATATATATCAAAGAAGCTATAAAGAAATTTTTTTTGAAATCCTACAAAGAAAACCCCAGGCCCACATGTCATTCCTGATTAACCCTTTCAAACATTTAAGGAAGAGATCATACCAATTTGACACGATCTCATTCAAAGTATACAGGATGAGGAAACACATTCTAACTCTTCATGGGGCCAGTACACCCTGATCCTAAAACCTGACAAACACATTATAAAAAGAGAAACTAAGAGACAATTTATGTCATGAGTATAGATGCAAAGTTCTAAGTGGAATATTAGCAGATTTCAACGAGCAACCCTATAAGTGAGATAACACATTATGATAAAGTGGGGTGTTTTCCAGAACAGTAACATTGTTTTAAATTTAAACAATCAATGTCATTCATCATATTCACAAAATTAAAAATTAAGAGAAATCACATGATGATCTTAATAGGTGCAGAAAAAAAGATTTGATAAAATTTAACTTTTGTATATGCTGTTGCATCATGCGCTTGGTGAACTTTTGGAAATGCTGACATAAAATTATCTCTCTGCTTCCCAAAATCCTTTATTTTTTATTTTATTTTATTTTATTTTATGATTTTATTTATTTATTTATTTATTCATCACACACACACACACACACACACACACACACACACAGAGGCAAAGGCATGGGCAGAGGGAGAAGCAGGCTCCATGCAGGGAGACAGATGTGGGACTCGATCCTGGGTCCCCCGGATCAGGCCCTGGGCTGAAGGTGGTGCTAAACCACTGAGCCACATGGGCTGCCCTCCTTCTTTTATTTATTTATTTATTTATTTATTTATTTATTTATTTATTTATTCATGAGAGATACAAAGAGAGAGGCAGAGACACAGGCAGACAGAGAAGCAGGCTCCTTGCAGGGAGCCAAATGTGGGACTTGATCTCAGGACCCTGGGATCACAACCTGAGCTGAAGGCAGACGCTCAACTAACTGCTGAGCCACCTAGGTGCCCCTCATCCATTTATTCTTCTCAAGAGTGTCTTGGGTAATCTTAGTCCCTTGGCCTTCCCCATACAATTTAGAACACCTTAAAAAGGTCCATTTATAAATCTGTTGAGATTTTTCTTGAGGTTGCATTGATACTTCCTAAAATCTAGTGAGACCTCACTCTCACAATTTCATTTAATCCTTTAGGCATGGTTCTCTTTAGCTGTTTTTAAAAATACATGTATATTTATAATGACTGATGCAAAATCTTTGTCTAGTAAGTCTAGCACCTGGGCTTTCTCAGAGACCATTTATACTGGCTGCTTTATTTCCTGTGTATGGGCCATTCTTAAGTGTTTCTTTGGGGGGTCATAATTTTTTGTTGAAAACGGGACATTTTAAATCTTGAAGTCAAATTCATATCTCCATCCCAGGGTTTGTTTGCTTTTATTTATTGCTGCTGCTCTTGCTATTTGTTTAGTGAGTTTCCTGGACTAGTCTTGTAAAAACAACAACAACAACTATATTATTTGTAGCCTATGGTAAGGACGTCTGCTTGGTTAGCTTGGTGGTCAGCTAAAGATTAGATAGAACTTTCCCTCAGTGCCTTAAAACACTAAGTGTCCCACCCTTTGCCAGCAGGCTGTGTGGAAATGTTAGGTGATACCCTCGGTGCTCTGACAGTTTACAACACGGCCTTATTCACTTCTTGCTTGAGCAGGTCCTCAAGGTCAGTCAGAGGTGAAAGATTAGGGCCCTCTAGGGTCTTCCTTGAGTGAGCACACAGCCCTGCACATGCTCACAGCCTTCTAGACTGCCAGGAATGTGTCTGAACTTTCCAAAGCCCCTTATGGACAATTCATTCCCCAGATTTTTTAAAAGATTTTATTTATTTTTTTTAAAAAGATTTTTGTTTATTTATTCATAGAAATGCAGAGAGAGAGAGACAGAGACACAGGCAGAGGGAGAAGCAGTCTCCATACAGAGAGCCTGACATGGGACTCGATCCAGGGTCTCCAGGATCATGCCCCGGGCTGCAGGCGGCGCTAAACCGCTGCGCCACCAGGGCTGCCCAAAGATTTTATTTATTTATGCATGAGAGACACAGAGAGAGGCAGAGACACAGGCAGAGGGAGAAGCAGGGGAGCCCGATGTGAGACTCGATCCCTGGACCCCAGCAGGGGTCATGCCCTAAGCCTAAGGCAGACACTCAACCGACAAGTCACCCGGGTGGCCCAGATACCATGTTGCTTAGTTCTAGGATGTCCACTGATTTTTCATTTAGATCCAGTTCTCCATCTTTTCATCCATTTTGCCTACCTTTTCCTCTGTATCCTTTAACATACTTCCCATAGTCATTTTTCAGTCCTTGTCTGCCAACGCCCACATACAGATGACCTGCAAGTCTGCTATCATTGTGTTTTCCTTTTGATCATAGGTCATGTTTCCAGGCCTCCATACCCGTCACGTTAATTTTTATTGTATGCTGTGTAGTGTTTATAAGAGAACCGTGGAGACCAACGTCAATGCTTTTATTTATTTTTTCCCCAAGCGGGAGTTTGTCCTCTCTCCTGCTGGGCACATGGCCGGAGGGGTTGACCATCTCAGCCCAATCAAGAATGAACTAGTTCAGAAATGGGTCCATAGCTCCAGCTCTGCTCAGCCCATGGCTGCTTTCAAATGTCTTCATGGTGAGACCTGCTATGTGTTTGTTATATGTCTCTCTCTCTCTCTCTTTCAGCACTGCAAGCCTGTAGGAGGTTTCATGCGACCTTTACAGCCAGCCCCCCAGCCTCCATTCCACCCCAGCACTCAGCATGCACATCCTTAGGGTAATCAGCCTTCAGTCTGAGGACCTCCTAGATTCTGGTTCATCATAACAGGCCATAAAGTCATTAAACATGCAGCTAATTTCTCTTTCTCTTGTTGGAAGCCTCCCCCATGGCAAGCCTGATCCTCATTCTGCTCTCAGGTTTAACAAATCCCCTTTGGAAGAAAACATTGTTGGCCGTGGCTCACCTAACAAGCACCCTCCCTCTTCTGAAATTTTACTTAATCTAATTCTGTTTGCTTCCACAGATCTTTGATGTGTTTGCAAATATGGCTTTTATGATTTATCCGGTTGTTTCCAGTTGTTGCAACAAACTCTCACCACTACTTACTACGTTCTCCTTGGAAGTGGAAGTCTCCCATAGGGATCAAATCCTTAAATGTGAAAAACAAGGCTTTGAAACTTTAAAGGGAAAAAAGGAGAATATCTTTATGACCATGAGTTAAGAAAGGATTTCTTAAACATGATTCCAAAGTCGTCATCATAAGATAAAAATATTTAAATCACTTTAAAATAATTCCTGTTAATTAACAGGTACCACCAGGAAAGTGAAGAAGACAAACCTCAGATTTGCAGAATGTATCACCAGCACTTATAGCTGACATTTAACAACCAGAATATATCAGACACTTTTATAAATCAGTAAGTTAAAGAATACATCCGAGTAGAAAATGGGCAAAAGACATGAACTTGCACTTCACAGGCAAAAGAAAAAAACATAGCTAATAAACATATAAGATGCATAATCTCAGTAGTAATCAGCAAATTAAAACCACAAAAGTGGGGATAGTGGCTACCTCTGGGAATGCAAGTTATGGTCAGAGAGAAGCCCATGGTGGGCTTGTAGTGGAGAGGCTAATATTTTATTTCTTGTTGGTAGTTATGCATTTTGTAATTATTTATTAAAATATGCTGTCTGAATGCATGTGGCATTTCCCAATTTAAAACATTTTAAACGTTCTTTAGAGGTAGAAATCTTTTTTTTTTTCTTTTTATCAGCATTTGCAGCAATGTTCTATGCTTCTGGGACCTGGAAGCCATTCTCCCTCCTTAAGGTAATTTTGCCTCATTCTGTTTGACTCCATCCTCTCTCATTATATTATCATATGTTTGTCTTAAAATGCAACCTTAAGGCCAGCCTTTGCTGGCACCTGGGAGGAGCCCCATTGCCCACTTGTGCATCAATACCAGTAGGATTTGGAGATTGCAAATATTGATGCTTTGACTCAAACCACTCTGTCAACTGTGCATCAACCTCAGGCAGACACCATAGCGGTCACTCGCTCCAGTCTCCTTGATCCTGACTGTCCTGAATCCCATAACTGCATAGCAGCAGCCCTTTCCTCCACAGCAGGAGAGGATTTGATTAACCCTGCTCCTTCCTTTCTTTTTTTTTAAGATTTTATTTATGTATTCATGAGAGAGGCAGAGACACAGGCAGAGGAAGAAACAGGCTCCGTGCGGGGGGCCCAATGCAGGACTCAATCCCAGGACCCCGGGGTCACAACCCGAGCCAAAGGGAGACGCTCAACTGCTGAGCCACCCAGGTGTCCCAACCCTGCTCCTTCCTTAACCATTTTTATATCATGGACCCCTTTGGCAGCCCAATGAAGCCTGTGGATCCTATTTCAGAAGAACGTTTTAAATGCAAAAGATCAAGCACACAAGACTACAAAGGAAAACGGTTATACTCCATTGCATTTTCAACATATATAAACACAAATCAAAAATCCAGTACCACCCGCTTCCTTATTAACGGGCCGCATACCACGATCCAGACCTAATAGCTGGCGTGATTTCAGTGTCGTGATAAACATGAGGGGTGTTTCAAGTCATCTGTAAAAACTCTAACGTGTCATAAAATACCTGCTGGCGTACTGGGGACTGAGTCACAAGAACCATTTGTTGACACTTCCGTGATTTGCTGCAAACGTTCATTATTGAAGGAAATCAGGGGTTTTGGTTGGATGAGTGAAAATTAACGTGTGTCCTCCTCCCTCGGAATTCAGACACTCTGGATCAAGACCCCCGAAGAGTGAGTGGAGGCTCACTCCCACTAGGGGGTGCTGGTATTTAAGAAAGAGGAGTTTGCTCGGGCTGAGTCAGGTGCCCATGGCTGTCTCTGATGGGGCTCGGATGTCACCCCAGACCATCCCCTCGCCTCCTCCACACCCTCACACGCACACACTGCATTGACGGTGCAGGTACAACTCTGGATGGGACCATCTGAAACTCACGCAGAGCCTTCCTGGGGCCCAGTCACCTGCCCGGCAGCCCTGAGAGGGCTTTGCCAACATGACTGCCCGGCTCTGGAGCCTTGGCTGCCAGGATAATCCTGACTCCAGGCCCCCCAGGCCAGAGAGAACCCACAGAGGCTTATCACAGGGGCTTGTTCCGGGCCAGCTGCTTGGGTCCTGCCATCCTTTCTTCTGCAACTGGTGGGAAGCGGGGGCTCACAGGGGAAATCTAAGGGGGGGGGGAGGACCACTAGCCTTCTGGAAAGTTCTCTTCTCCATATATGGGCCTCCTCAGGGAGGTATATGGGTCTGCACCTCGAGTGGTGATGCTGGGGTAGTCAGAGAGGTGTAATTCCTCCCCGAATGAGAGTAGAGATAGCATCGCCTTGGGGCAGAGCTCCATCTTGTTGCTGTCTATGCACAGCAGAGGTGGGGGTCAGCTGTCCCCACCGTGGGCTCCCATTGATAGGTGAGCCCGCCTTGGAGTCATTTGAGAGGCGGGGAGTGGTTGGTGAGCAGACTCCTGGGGACTGGGCAGGGCTTAGAAACCCTTGCCTATGGGGCACCTGGGTGGCTCAGTGATTGAGTCTCTGCCTCTCTCTGTGTGTCTCCCACAAATAAATAAATAAAATCTTAAAAAAAAAAAAAAAAGAAGAAAGAAAGACACCCTAGCTCCTCCACCTGCATGAGCAGAGGGCTTTGGGCAGCTTACTTAACCCCTGTGCACCCATTTCTTCCTCCCCAAGATGACGATAATAACAGTATAGACCTTATCAGGTCCTTACGTGGGGTCAATGTCATGTGACACAGAGAGCTCTTAAAAGAGCGCTCCACGCATGGGAAGTATCAGGTGAGATTTTGCTATTATTGATAATTGGCATGAATTTAATAAAATAAACAAATGACGTCAATTGTTCCTCCATTGCTCGCCTCCACTTACCCAGATACCCTCTCCAGTGTCTTCCTCCCTTCACGACTCTGGTTTTGTTTTTAAGATTTTATTTATTTACTCATGAGAGAGGCAGAGACACAGGCAGAGGGAGAAGCAGGCTCCCTGCGGGGAGCCCAATGTAGAACTCCATCCCAGGACCCCCGGATCATGCCCTGAACCCAAGGCAGGTGCTCAACCACTGAGCCACCCAAGTGCCCCCATGACTCTGTTTTTATCTGAAAAATAACTCTTTCTTCCCTTTCTGAAGAGCTTAAGACCGCCCCCCCCTCAGACTTGCCTGTGCCTACCTCCTTATGACCTTTCCTGGGGGCAGCAATGAAACAAGCACCAGGGACCAAGCCTAGAGACCTAGGTCTGGTCCTCCTTTTGTGCTTCTCCTCCCTGAGCCTCCTCAGCTAAATGACCAGGGTCCCTTTATCTTGATTTGATATTAGGATTTGATATTATTCGTGTACAGTAAAGGCCCCTGCAGAGTTAAGATGACCACCACCAGGCAATCTGTTCCCACGCCTTGCAAGGTCTTTGGAGGGGGAGGGGAGCCTGGGGGGGGGTCATGAGACAAAAGAAGCGACAGGGAAACATGGCATGAAGTTTTGTTATGGTTTCTGGGGTGGAAAATATAGGCAACGCAGGCTCAGGGTTGGCTAGTTTGAATCATTGCAGAAGAAGGCTCTGGTGTTGAGGGTATGTCTCTAGTTGTAGGATACTGGGCCCAGGGTGGGGGAGCAGAGAGTGGCTTGCCAGAGAGAGCCCAGGTGTGATCTCAGGCTTGCATATCCAAAGCACCTTCACAAGAAGGGGGGTGGTACTTCGCTATCTCTGGAATCACCTAACCCTGGGACAGCCAGGGCCTTCCAGATCAGCAAGACCCCAGATCCCAGAGCATCCAGAACACAGAAAATTAGAAAATACAGCCCATCCATCCTGTACTGCAGATATGCTTCTATCTCTTCATACAGATCTGACATGGATATGGTGGTCATGACCATGGCTTTTTCTTTTCTCTGATGGAGAAGCTAAGGAGACAGTGTCTGGGAGTGAGGTCGCCAAGCTGGCAAAATAGGAGACCCCAGACTCTGCCCTGCTGACAAAGATCCCCAATTAGGCAGTTTTGCCCCCACTCAGAGCGACTGGTCACGTTGTGGCATGCAGAGGTGGTTTGGAACAAGGAGGACACACAGGGGCGGCCAATAGCAGCTGTGCAGTGGGGAGCGACCGTGCAATGGTGAGACCTCTGCAGATGCGCCAGCAGCCAGCAGCCGGCATGACTGCAGTGGACCCCTGCAGCTGTCACCCCGTGGGTGTTCACATTTATAGACACCAGTTGCCTGGATTCCTCCCCACTCCTTTCTCCACTGTGCCCCCACCAGAGCCCAGGGTCTGCATGGGCAGCCAGTTCGGGTCTCTGCAGCCCAGGGAGTGCAGGTGATCCTCACCCCTGTGCACATTCACCAGCTGTGCACCTGCATTCCACTAGCCTGCCACCTATCACTGGCATCCACTGCAGTGCACATGCTCAAGGTAAGAACTTGAAGCCATAGAGGTACACACTCACAGCCTGGGTGGCCCCGCCCCAATTGCCAGTGTGCCCACAGCTGGCCACAGCCCCCACTGTGGCAGATATGATCGTAGCTGATCCCAGCCACGATGCAGACACCCGTAGTTGAGGGGGTGCACAGCACCGACTCTGGCTACCACCACCACCACCTGCCCGGTCTGTAACTTCTGGGCCAGAGGCAGGGCTGAGGACCCCATCACCCCTTGTAGCCCCTGCAGACCTCCCACAGCACTCACTAAGAACAAGACATCATGCTCCCTTGGACCCAGAGCTTGCCACACACCCCTGCACTTGATGCTCTGTACCACTAGACCCGGGGTCATAGGATGCTCCAGCATGGCCCCCACATGCAGGTGAAGGTCTAGCCCTTATCTTACAGCACTCACAAGAGTTAACTTGGAATGGATTGACTTGAATATAAAACCTGAAACTATAAAAATGCTAGAAGACACGGGGCAGGGGAAGCTCCTTGACATCGGTCTTGGCAGTATTTTTTGGATGTGACACCAAAACACAAGCAACAAAAAGCAAAATCAACAAGTGGGACTATATCAAACTAAAAAGCTTTTTTATGGCAAAAGAAACAGTCAACAAAGGGCGCCTGGGTAGTCCCTGCTCTGTGAAGCATCTGCTTTCGGCTCAGGTCATGATCCTGGGATCCTGGGATTGAGTCCTGCATCAGGCTCCCTGCTCAGTGGGGAGCCTGCTTCTTCTTCTCCCCCTGCTCATGCTCTCTTTTGCCCCCCCCCAAAATAAATCTTTAAATGTTTAATAATCTTTAATAAATCTTTAAATAAAGTCTTTTTTAAAAAAGAAAGAAACCATCAACAAAATGAAAAGCCTACAGAATGGGAGAACATATTTGGAAACCATCTACTGACAAGGAGTTAATATCCAAAATATATGAAGAACACCTACAACTGAATAGCAAAAACAAGCAAACCCAAACAATCAGATATAACCATGGGCAGAGGACTTGGAGAGTCATTTCTCTAGAGGAGACATGAAGAGTCCAACAGTACATGAACAGGTGTTCAACATCTCTAATCATTAAGAAAATGCACATGAAAACCTCACACCTTGGGGCTCCTGGCTGGCTACTCTGCCATGGAGTGTGTGATTCTTGATCTTGAGGTTGTGAGTTTGAGCCCCACACTGGGTATAGAGATGAGCTAAAAATAAAATCTCTTTAAAAAAAGAAAAACAGGGATGCCTGGGTGACTCAGTGGTGAAGTATCTGCCTTCAGCTCAGGTCGTGATCCCAGGGTCCTGGGATCAAGTCTCACATTGGGCTCCCTGAAGGGAGCCTGCTTCTCCCTCTTCCTGCATCTCTGCGTCTCTCTCTGTGTCTCTCATGAATAAATACATAAAAAGTCTTTAAAAAAAAACAAAACAAAAACAAACAAAAAAACAACTCACGCTTGTTAGAATGGCCGTTAACAAAAAGACAGATTGAATTCTGGCAAGGACATGAACTATCAGTGGGAACATAAATGAGCCTAGCCACTGTGGAAGACAGTATGGAAGTTCCCTCCCAAAATTAAAAACAGAGCTTCCCTATGATCCAGCAACCTCACTTCTAGGTATATATGCAAAGGAAAGGAAATTGCTATCTGCACCCTCATGTTCATTGCCATGTTACTCACATCAGCCAAGACCTAGAAACAACTGCCGTGGCCATAGACAGACAAATGGAGAAATAAAATCATGTGATCTATACCTACAATGGAATATTATTCAGCCATAAAGAAAAGAGGTCCTGCCATTTGCAATGACATGGATGGGCCATGAGGCCATATGTCAAGTGAAATAAATCACACGGAGAAAAACAAATACTGTCCCATCTTACCTGTAAGGGGACTCTGAGAACTTCAAACCTGCAGATACAGAGAATAAGATGCTGGCGGCCAGGGGCCAGAAGTGCTGGGGGAAATGAGGAGAGGGCACAAGGTTTCAGTTATAGGATGGATAAGTTCCGGGGATGGTAGGTACAGCCTGGTGACTCTAGTATCCTATGCCTGGAAGTTGCTATGAGAGCAGAAGTTTACTGTTCTCACCATAAAAACAAGAACCCAAAATGGTAACTATGTGGGGTCAGAGATGCAATAGTTAACCTTATTCTAATCATTTTTGCGACATATGTGTATCAAATTGGGGCATGATACCCTTTAAATTTACACCATGTTGGGCAGCCTGGGTGGCTTGGTGGTTTAGCGCCGCCTTCCGCCCAGGGCATGATCCTGGAGACCCAGGATCGAGTCCCATGTCACGCTCCCTGCATGGAGCCTGCTTCTCCCTCTGCCTGTGTCTCTGCCTCTCTCTCTCTCTCTCTCATGAATAAATAAATAAAATCTTTTAAAAAATAAAAATAAATTTACACCATGTTGAGTGTCAATTATACCCTGATAAACTTAAGGGGGAAAGTATATAAGAAGGAAACAGTCTTTGGAGTAAGATGACTTGGGTCCAACTGCTGGTTCTGTGACTTTGCAGCTGGGAACTTTGGGACATTTACTTAGCCTTCCCATGCCTCAGTTTCCTTATTATAAAACAAGGCTTACACTACCTTATTTCATGGCATCAGAATCATGAGCATTAGAATGGATACCCTTGAAGCTCTCAGAACAGGCTGGACAGGAGCACCTGGCTCAGCGGTTGAGCCTCTACCTTCGGCTCAGGGAGTGATCCTTGGGTCCTGGGATCAAGTCCCACATTGGGTTCCCTGCAGGGAGCCTGCTTCTCTGTCTGCCTGTGTCTCTTGTGAATAAAGAAATTTAAAAATCTTAAGAAAAAAAAAAAAAAGAACAGGCCAGACATACAGTGAGGGAATCAATACATGTTGACTATTGTAATTTCTTGACCACATCAACCTGCCTTCTGATTTCAGAACTTACCTCTACCGTTCCTGCCACTGGGATGTCTCTTCTGCAGTCTCCTCACCTGGCTAACAGACACCTCATCTCTCAGGTCTCAACATAAATGTGATTTCCCTGGTGACTCTGGAGTCCCAGATTCCCAGTTCCCTCCAGCCTTTGTTATGATCCCTGCCCTGGCTTCCGTATTCCCCCTAGCTGCAATCACATAGCTGTTTATGTTATTGTGTTTTAAACGTCTGTCTTGTCCACTGTGACAACAGGGACTGTGCCTCCCCAGCTCCCACCGGACCATAGTGCACGGCATATAGGAGGTGATCAATAAATGTGCACTAGACAAGCCACACAGGTTTTCAGCTGCAGGTGCAGGGATGTCTGAGCGAGAAGGCCCTTGGACTCTGGTCTGAAGCGCAGAAAAATACACAGTTAGAGGCTTCTGACCTCTTTGTTTGAGGACGGGAAGCATTCCAGGCCACTCAGCTGCCCTTTTCAGACCTGAGAGTCTGGAAGGAAATTCTTGAGGTGTCAAAACCTGCGTTGTAGATGACCAGCTGGCCCTGAGACATCAATTGGTAGAAGTGATGGAATGTGTGCGGAGAGAAGCGGCTGCCCTGCTCAGGAGGGATCCAGTCTTGGTTTGCTAAACTAGCTGAATTCCAGAAATACCAGCAGGGAGATTGGGTCATGTCATACCTGCTTCTCAAGACAAACAAGCTGAAAGTTGTTGGGGGGGGGATGGGGGGGGAAAGGTGCCATAACTGCCGGGAGAAAGGAGAGGCCAGATGCACACGGACCGGAAAAAGCCCCATAGGAGGTGGAGGTGGACGTAATTAATGGAGTCCAGTGAGTGAGCAGGCCTGTACATGCCAACATATCAAAACCTTGTTCCAGCGAGCCCTGGTCTCTCCAGCCCCATTCCTGAGAAAGCAGAGCAAGAATGGCTCGAGATTGACATGCCAAGCAAATGTACAGCAGGAAATTCTCATAAGCCAGGGGTTTGCTTAGAGGCCTGGGCCCCTGTGGCTAAAATCAGGATTATGTCTGCGCTGATTTACTTCCCAGCTGGGTTTTAGGAAAAGCCTCAAAAAGACCACTGGGCTGTGCCTGAGATTGGCAGATGAGGCCAGCCTCCCTCGGGGTCCCCCTTGGCAGACAAAGAGCCACACGAAGGGAGGTCCCGGGAGGGAGAGGCCCCATCCCACGGCCTCCCTCTCTCTGCAACCCCGCCCTGTGAGTCCCAGCTCTTGTCCCAGACAAGTGTATTTGAGTGGCCTGGAGAAAAGCAAATGCCTTTTACGAGTTGAGCCCGAGGCAGACTGAGTGCCAGCTTTGCCAGAAATGCCCAGAGCAAGTTTAACCCTGGACCAGTGCTTCTCAACGGATGGTATTATGTCTAGCTACAAATTTGTGGTAAAGCAGTTTTAGCTATCCTAATGCTGGAGGGGAGTAAAAATCACCTGTACCCAGAGCCTTATTTTATTTTATCAATGAGCACAAAGGATCTGTTTTGTTTTGTCTTGATTCACAATGTCAACATACACGAACTTGGGGCACCTGGGTGGCTCAGTGGTTGAGTGTCTGCCTTTGGCTCAGGTCACAATCCCAGGTCCTGGAAACAGGTCCCATATCCAGCTCTCTGCAGGGAGCCTGCTTCTCCCTCTGCCTGTGTCTCTGCCTCTCTCTGTGTCTCTCTGAATAAATAAATAAAATGCCTTAAAAAAAAAATACACGAACTTCCCAGATGGGCAACTTGATCGAAACGTATGGACCACTTTGGAAAGTCACGTTGCCCCGGGCGCCTGCCACTCACCGTGTTGGAATCACCAGAGTCATATGCCCCCCCCTCCCCCATCGATATAATTTTTCACCGAGGCCTTCCTGGTCATTCTTGGAAGACCTTCATTCCAACTCTTCCACTCTGTCATTTAACGTAGCCGTGCTGAGGCATTAACATATTGAAATGCATGTTATTTTATTATACATGACTTTATTTTTATTTCTTGCTTATGTTACCCATAGGGGTTGGGTGGGGGAGGAAGTTAGGCATGCGGCAAAGCCATATCGCTATAAATTTCATTCCAGCACGATAAGGGAGCATGTTATGAGATATTTGTAATAAAAGGAGGAGGGGCCTGAGGGAGGGTGCTCCGTTGCCTCGGGTCCGTGGCAGTAGGTGAGCTGGTGCACAGCAAACATTTTGCTCTGGACCATGTGCTTCATTTGTGCACCTGCACTGGTTTCTCTAGATTGGAGGAAACTTCTCCCAGTGAATGGCATTGGCTAGATTGGTTCGCTGAGCTATAGACGATGCTGCTAGCTATAGCTCACAGGTGGACGCACAACCACAGCCCAAGCAAATTCTTGGGGTAGTTTATCAAATCCCAGAGATGACCTTGCCAGGGACCCAGGCGCCTTTTTCCGGTGTCCGAGGTGGTATGTCTGCGCCACCTAGTGGGCCATGAAAAAAATATTCAGGTCTGTGAGCTAAGCTAGGTCAAGCGTCTTAATGGGCACATGGGTGACAGCGACAATGAGCTGATAGTATCAGCTAGTCCTTATGGACGCCTACTGCATGTTATCATTTTATAGACACCAACCCATTCTCTCCTCACGATGTAGGAGCTCTTGTACCCCTGTTGCCCATAGAGAAGCAGGTACAGAGAAGGTTAAGTGCCTTGACTACGTCCAAGGAGCTGGCCAGAGGCAGAGCTAGGATTTGAACCCTGGAGGTCTGGCTCCATCCACACTCGCTGCTCTTAACTGCTTGCCGGTGGCTGCTCTCTGGGGAGACACTATTCTGAGAGTCAAAGCCCACTGAGTCTGCAGGGCTACCGCAGCCTCTTCTGGCCAGGCAGAAGAAAAGGCGGGGTGAATTGAAGAAAGTAATCCCTAAGTGTTGCCTTTGTCTTGTCTCTGTATGGGCCATGCAAGCCTATGCACAGCGTGAGGAAGGAGCTGTTTCATTTCCTTGGCAGATCCTGAAAGAGTTACCCCCCCCCATGCCCTAAGCTTCATGAGGGCAGAGTCCTCATCTCCTTGTTCACTTCCGTATCCCCAGGACTTACCCCAGCAACTGACACACACTGTGCACTCAGAAAGTACTTTTGCTATAACATCTGTATTGAGATATAAGCCACAGACCAGATAATCCATGCGTTTAAAGTGCACAGTGGTTTTTAGTACAGTCACAGGGTGGGTGTACTCATCCTCACAGTGTTCACCAGCCACAGAAGAAAGCCTCTTCCCCTTAGCATTCACTTCCTGTAGCCCCCAACCACCACCCCCAGCCCTCACCGGCCACCAGTCCACTTCCTGTCTCGATGGAACTACGTATTCTGGACATTTCACAATAAATGGAAGCATTCAACTTGTGGCCTTTGGTAACCGGTTTCTTCCACTCAGCATAGCTTTCAAGGTTCATCTACTTTGTAGTATGTATTAGTATTTCATTCCTTCTTGCAGCTGAATAATATTACATTCTATGAATATGTACCTTTTTAAAAAAGATTTTAGTTGTTTTTTCATGAGACGCACACACAGAGAGGCAGAGACACAGGCAGAGGGAGAAGCAGGCTCCCTGTGGGGAGCCCGATGTGGGACTCGATCCCAGGACCCCAGGATCACTCCTCGAGCCAAAGGCAGATGCTCAACCACTGAGCCACCCAGGTGCCCCCTGAACATGCCACCTTTTAATTAATCTCCTCATCAGTTAATGGCACTTGGGTTGTGTATCCCTTTATTACAAATAATGGCTACTATAAACATTCATGTATGACCTTTTGCGTGGACTTACCTTTTCCTTTCTGTTGAATATATACCTAAGAGTGGAATTGCTGGGTCCTACAGCAACCATATGTTTAACCTTTGGATGGGTTGCCAGACTGTTTTCCCATGGCTGCTTTCCCGCCAGGAATGCATGAGAGTTCCAATTCCTTTGCATCTTTGCCAACACTTGTTATTACCTGTCTCTTTTAATGCATCCAGAAAGTGTTGTCCTATGGCAGCAGGATGGTTGCTTTCTCATCAGATGCTAACAGGCTCCCAGCCTGCTGGCGCTGGATGGGACCACAGCCATCACAATAATCCAGTTTGTTCCTTTTTTATAAGAGAAGTAATGCAAGTGAGGAGAGCAGAGACCAACGCAAGGTCAGTAACAGAACCTATGTTTGTTTGTTTGTTTTCTTTCAAGAAAGTGTAGAAAAATAGAGCCAGTGGCCAAAAAAAAAAAGGGGGGGGGGAGAAGAAAGGTCTGAGTGATGTAATTCTCTAAAACCTAGAAGTTCCTGGGATGCCTGGGTGGCTCAGTGGTTGAGTGTCTGCCTTTGGCTCAGGGTGTGACCTCGGGGTCCCCGGATCAAGTCCTGCATCCGGCTCCCCGCAGGGAGCCTGCTTCTCCTTCTGCCTGTGTCTCTGCCTCTCTCTGTGTGTCTCTCATGAATAAGTAAAATCTTTAAAAAATAAAATAAAATAAAACCAGGAGTTCCTGCAGCTATAAAAACCGGAAGACAATAGTTGTAAGGTAAGGGTGTAGTCACAAATAGTTAGGTCCAGGGATCCTCTAGGTGTGTTAGCCACAAAGCAAAGCACGCACGTTCTCTGGCTCCCCTGCTTAGTGAAACTACAGTGAGACACTCGGGAATGAGGAAGGTGTTGGCATAAATAGTAAACAGCAAAGCCAGAAAACCTGAGTTAATTATCAGTGCAGCTTGCAATCTCGATATAAACGTCAATTTTTTTTTTCTTTTTTTTTCTGGAAGGGAAGACCCATGATGGACAATTTGAATAGTGGCCCGGGGCGAGAGAACGGTGGCTTGCCCCTGCCAGCCGGCGTCCGGGCAGCCGCGGGGAGCACTGCGCCAGGTTCCCCGGTTCCCAGGTGCCGGCGGCGCGCGAACGCACCCGCTGCCCTGAACTCGGAGCAGCCTCCCGGGGAGCACAGGCTGGCTCGGGGCTCTCTCCAGGCCGACCCCTGCTTCTCGCCGGAGGAACTGGAGTTCCTTGCAGCTTCCCTCGGGTCCTCCTAAACTTTTCTGTGTCGGGAGTGTGAGTGACGCTTCCCCCGGGTTTAAGCGGCGACAGCTCTCCCTCTGTCTTCTCGCCCGGGGCTCGTCCGCGGCGAGCGGGGAGGCGTGTCAGCTCGCCATCTTGGATCGAGGGCGACAGGGCCCGGGGAGCACGGACCTCGGGCGCGTCCCGAGGCGAGGACAGCGGGGACGTGGCCGCGCTCCTTGGGCAAGACCTGCAGCCGCGTGCTCCCCGCCCCCGCCCGCGCCCGCGCCCCCGCCCGCGCCCGCGCCCGCGCCGCCCCCGGCCCCCGCCCCGAAATAGATTCCTCCGGCCCCAGGCGGTCCCACGCTAGAGGGGGCGGGATGCGTGGCTTCGTCTTGGGCGTCCGGGGGTCCCCGAGCTGCCCGCGTCGCGCCCTCCTGGGCTCCCCGCTCAGGGCGCGGAGGGCGAGCGCGCGGCCGGGGCTGCGCCCGGGGCGGGCCGGGAGCGGGGTGGCCGCGGGGGTGACGAGCCGCCCGGGCCCCGCCGGCCTGACACCACCTGGCGGAGTCTCGGGGAAGAGTCTTAAAGGCGCGCGCTCCCCCGCGCCCCTCGCACTCCAGCGGGAGCCGCCGCCAGCTCGCCTCCCTCTCCGGCCCGGCGCCTCGGGAGGTAAGTGCCGTCCGGGCGGCGGGAGGCCCTCGGGAGGCCCGCGGGAGCCGGCCCCGGGGTGGCGGCGGCGAGGGGGGCAGCAGGGGGGCGGCGGCGGCCCCGCGCCGCGGGAGCTCCCGCCGGGCTGCGGTCGGAGGGCGGCGCCCAAGTTTGCGGAGGCCGCGGAGGGCAGCCGGAGCGCAGCAGCGCCGGGACCGGGGCGTCCGGGGCCCGCGGGGCCTCGGGGCCCAGCACCCGCACCCACGCGCGGCGCACGGCCGAGCCTCCGCCCCGGCGCCCGGCGCACTGGGCGCGCTCCGCCCGCGGGCCCGGCGAGCCCCCGGGGCCCCGCGCCCTCCCCGCAGCCCGCCCGCCCCGCGGTCGCGCCGGGTCACGCCGGCAGGTCGCGCTCAGCCGCCGGCCAAGCCCGCGCGCCGCGCCCCGCGCCCCGCGCCCCGCGCCCCGCCCGGCCTCTCGGCGCGGCGCCCCTCTCGCCTTTCCCCAGCTCCAGCCGCTCGCTATTTTCACACCTCCCGGTGCCCCGGCCCCGGCGCCCGATTCAGTGCTTAGTAATTAATTTGGCGTTTCAGAATGGTCAGCGGGCTGGATAATGGGCGCATTCATCCCCCGGGCTAATCTGAACAGAGGTGGGAAGAAAGGCTTTCACAGACAGAAAATGCCATTCGCCGAGCGCTCAAAGGGGCTGTCACTCCCAGAATAAATCGCCGCCGCGCCCGCCGGCTCCTCTGGCCATTTCCATGCAGCCCCGGCCCGCGCCGCGGACCCGCCGGCCCGGCCTGGGTTCCCGGGAGTCCCTCCCTTCGAGGGCCTTCGACGGGAGAGTCGGGCGAGGGCGAGCCCCCGGCGGGGGTCCAGGGGGCTCGGGTGACGGCCGCGGGGGACAAAGGGCCGCGTTAGAGAATCAAATGCTAAACTAGCCGCGAGGCAGGAGCCGCCGATCCGAGGCGCGGACGTTGGAGCTGGGGCTTCGGGGGGCACCTGTCCCGAGCCCCGCGGTTGGCATGCGGGGAGGGCCGTGGCGCGCCCCAGGTCACGCCGCGAGCTTCTGGGACAGGTTCCCACCTGCAGATGGATCGGAGAAACGGGGCCCGCTCCTCGAATCCCGACCCTCGCCAGGCGTTTGATTGGGGGTCCCCCCGCCGTACCGGCTGCGTCTCCCCTGGGGGCTGGGGTGGGGGGTGGTGACCCCATGCCTTGCCGGCCTGCGGCTGCCCACTCCCGCCCGGACTCCAGCTAGCTGGGTCTGCCTCGGTGCATCAGCTGAGTTCCAGCCGCTTGATCCTCTGACCTCCTCTCCACCCGAGGTCGCCGCCAGCGCTGCGCGCAAACTGGTCTCGGAGCCCGGAATACCCGGGCCTTCAACCTGGCGGCGCCCCCTGCCCTCCGGCCAAGCGGGATCGTGCATGGCAGCCGCAGCCCTGACCCGGAGGACCCGGCACCGACAGCGCCCCCAGCCCGGCTGCCGAGTCTCCGGGTGGGCAGGGCTGGCTTGGCTCTCTCCAAGGTGGAGCTCCCGGCTCTTTGATTTTCCTGCTGCTGGGGCTCACCGTGCGCCCACGTCGAGGGGCACATTTGGCTCTGGGCCCTTCCGCCCAGGGAGACCCTGCCATCAAGGGAAAAGAAGCTGTGGCCCTGAGATCCAACCTCAGCTGGGTTCAGAGGCCAGAATGAGAAGGAAAGACCGCTGGGGGGAAGAGGTCTTTCTGGGATCCCCGATGGGTGTCCCAGGGTGGATAGGGGATGGGATCCTATGCCTCTCACCAGCTTCTGGGTGGAAGTCACTCCTCCCTTCTGTGACTCAGTTTCCTTGTCTGCAAAACAAAGATGAAATCGCTTTTGGCTTCAAGGGCGGACCCTCACACCACTCACACCCTCAACTGGCCAGTGCTGCCGCACACTCCTCTGGCATCTCTTCAAGTCTTCCATCGATACCTCTCCTGGGAGCTTCAGTGACTCCATTAAATTTTTCTCAGGCTGCTTCTGCCCACCCTTGCTGCTTCTGGGTTCTAGAACCCAGCTGTCCTTGAAACTACACCATCTGAAAGCCGGAAGGGATTTTGCAGAGTCTGCCCCCCACCCCCACCCCCACCCCCACTGAGCAGATGGTGATAGAAAGTCCTGGAGTGGTTTGCTGGGGTCACCCAGCTAGAGGATTTCTCAGACTCTGGAATCAGCTCTGGGCCCTACCCACCCCACCCCACCCCCCACCCCCATTCCCACTCCCCACCCCCATCCCCACTCCCCAGAGAGAGAGCTTCCCTAGGCCTGGGGAGGGGCCCAGAAGTCTGCATTTTAAACAAGTTTCCCAAAGCATTTTGATGCAGGTGGCATAGGGGCTATATTTAGGGAGATAGTTTAGGAAACTGGGCTCTGTCCCTAGCTGCCCCTCCTCTCCCAGGACCATGGCCCTGCTCCCTCTCTGTGCCTCCCATGGGAGGGAGGCCTGAAGTGAAGGGTGGGAAGGGGCCCTACTTCTAGAAGATTCCTGGGGGATCCCTTGAATGTGCAGCCTGAGAAGGAAAAGCTGTAGGGTGAGCTGAACACCCCACCAGATGAGGAGGGTCTGAGTGGGCTGGACATTGAACTGCCCCCCAAACTGAAAGGCCTTTTCTTACCAACACACTTTCACAGCTGGACCTAGCACAGGGCCCACACACAGTACAAATGTGCCCAGAGCCCCCCCCTTAGCAAGGCAAACCCCTGCCCACACCAGGGACAGAGCAGCCCACCCGCCATAGGGGATCCGTGCCAGCAATAACCCAGGTGTGAGCTGTGGCCCAGAACTCCCAACACCTGCCCCTTCACCAGGCTGGGGCTCAGAGGAGAGGAGGTGTGAGGGGGGCAGGGGGAAGGTCTGGAAGAGTAGAAGAAGGTGGGTGGTGGGGGAGAGAAGCTGTTAAAAATGGGGTGGGTGGTGGGGAGAAGAGGGGACGAGTCCCTATTTATGTAAGCCGTTTGTAGCTGTGGATTGTAAAACTGGGCAGGATCCTCTGGAGTAATTCATAGTGTTTGGACAAGACAAACATTGTTCTGCTTTAAACAAACCTCCAGAAAGGTCAGCCTGGTTCATCCCTTTGCTGTGACTCGCTGAGACTATCCAGATGATGAGAAAATCAGATCTTAGCTGAGGGGGCCCAGGCAAGAGGCAGCTGTCTCCTGAGTCTCTTGGACCCACGGTGAGGGCACCCAGCCCAGTGAGGGTCCTTTGCTCCCGTTGAAAAGGGCTGATTCTCCTTCCGGAGCCAGGAGACGTAGTATGTGCGTGCGTGTGTGTGTGTGTGTGTGTGGGTGTGTGTGTATCACAGATTATGAAATTTTGATACTACCAAGGATCATCCAAGTTCTAGAGCAAGGCCAACATGACCTGTAATGCGAGTCTTCTTTACTCGAGTAAGGGATTCATGGGAAACAAATGTTCTCAGATGCAGAATTGAATTAGACCTGCTAGCCTCAGGCCCAGACATGCTTCTGGACACCAAGAAGTCCCTGTTCCTTACCTGCGGATGCTCTGGCTGGGCCCCTTGATGTTTCATTTGGCAAACATTCCTTGAGTGCCTACAAGGGCCAAATGGGCTAGGCGTTGGGCACACCGCAGTGAGCAAGAGACGTCACACCCAGTTGTGGGTCTGGGTCCGGCCTCTCCTCTCCGTCCCTGAGTTCCCTAGGAAGAGGCACTTCTCACACTTTCACCTGCAGCCGCTCCACCACCACCGTGGCCACCAGAAGCCCCCTCTACCTCGGCTAAGATCCAGCAGACCACCTCCCTAGACCAGCCTGACAGCAGGTACAGGGTTCCAGAATGTGTGAGCTGTCGTTATGATTGTCACGATGACTGTGATGGTGACGGAGATTGTGGCTGGGATCGTGATTCTAGACTACACGGGAGGGACCTACCCAACCCCAAGCTGCAGTGGATGGTTTTACTGATACTTACCATGCACGCTCACTGACTTATTAGTAATTAGTAAAGCATTATTATTATTATTATTCAAATATTTTATTTATTTATTCATGAGAGACACACTGAGAGGGGGCAGAGACATAGGCAGAGGGAGAAGCAGGCTCCCTGTGAGGAGCCTGATTTGGGACTGGATCCCAGGACCCCGGGGTCACACCCTGAGCCGAAGGCAGATGCTCAACCACTGAGCCACCCAGGTGCCCCTAATAAGTAAAGTATTATTAACACAAAGTCCAATCTTTTGCAGCGCTAATGTCACTGTCCCTGATCTGATCCTCAGTGGTCCAGGGCAGTTTGTCATCTGCTGGGGGAGAGGGGGGGCTCCCGTGGGAATCATGGTGATGGTCACTGTACTGGGTTCTTTATAAAAAGCATATTTGTTTAGGGCTTTGGACACCCCCAGGTCTCTTGCCTCTGCTTTTTGGCTTGGGACTCCTGATTTCTATGAAAGAGATGGAAGGCAGGGAGGAAGGGAGGAAGGGAGGGAGGAAGGGAGCGGGGGAGGCAGAAAGGACACATAATGTTACCAGCTACATTTTTCAGGAGAGGGGACAGCTGTCCAGAGAGGTGAAGTGACGTGACTTGCCCACCGTCTTCATTGGTTCAGGCTGCTGTAAGAGAACACCACCGGCTGGGTGGCTTGAGTGACAACACGTACTTAGTTCTCACGATTTGGAAGCCAAGGAGTCCCAGACCGAGGTGTTGGGCCAATTAGGCTCCTGGCTTAGGCTCTCTTCTTGGTCTGTAGATGACAGCCTCCTTGCTGGGTCCTCACATGGTCAGGGAGCGATCGTGTCACTCATCAGGGCGCTAATTCCATCACAACAGGACTCCACCTTCAGGACCTGACTACCCCGAATGGCCCTGCCTCCGAATACTATGCCACTGGGGATGAGGGCTTCCAGATGTGAATTTGGAAGGTACACACCATAGCATCCATTGTCACAGAGGTGTAGATAGAGACCCGGGGCGGGGGGTGTATGTGACTGGAGCTGCCCCGCTGACCACTTAAGGGGCTCCCTCCAAGCAGGGCCAGGAAGCTGGGTGCCCCGAGAGACCCCACAGACCCTATGCTCAGCCAGAGACTAAGAGGTTGCTCTGTAGGGTAGGTCATGTCCATGCAGCCTTGTGTCTACTTTCTGGTGTTGTTCCAGGGGCCGGCATGGTGGCTACTCCTTCCTTGACGGCAGCATCGGTGAGAGACAGGTCCCCTCCTTTCCCCTAATCCTACTTTATTATTTTTTAAAAGATTTTATTTGTTTATTTGAGAGACACAGAGAGAGGGAGAGGGAGCGCAAGCAGGAGGGGAGCGGCAGAGGGAAAAGCAGATGCCCCGCTGAGCAGGGAGCCCCATGCGGGACTCGATCCCAGGACCCCAACATCATGACCTGAGCTGAAGGCAGACACTTCACTGACTGAGCCCCCCAGGTGCCCCCCTACTTCCCTATAACACCTTGTTATAGTTGAATCATCTGTGTACTTAACTAATCTGAATCAGTGGCCTGTGTCTGTTTCCATCCTGTACCACCTCTTAGAACTGAGCCCCCTAAACTCTCTCCCCAAGTGACACGTAGACCAGGAATACTGACATTCGGGGGGGAATAAGCTCTTCCACATAGCTGTTTTTTGCAAAAAACAGAAGCTTACTCCCTCATACAGAGAGACTTTTTATGCAGTCATCTGTCACGAAAAACATTTTGCCATCAGAATCACGATTTTGTGTTTTCCACCTAAGTGAGCAGGACCGAATATAGCAGGTTCCCCCCCACAGGTGACCCACCACCTACTTCGATGACTCAACAGCCGTAGTTAGGAGCTCAGCTCCTGGGCAATTCTCTCAGCCTCCAACGCCTCAGCTTCCTCAATTGTAAACGGGGGAAGCAATAGATGGACATTCTAGAAGGACTACTACTATTCTCTTCCAACCCCTGTGGGCTCCAATTCAGGGGACCCTTCGGGAATTTGGGTGGGATGGTGTCCCTCAGTGGTGCCTGGCAGAGATTCCACCGTCAGCTGTGACGTCACTGAGGAACAACACCCAGGGGCCTCCCAATCTGTGGTTCCAGAACAGAGGACGCTGACCTCAGCTGACAAGCGCTTCGAAGGGAAAACCTTTCGGCTTCCCTGTGGACTGGAGTCCCCTCCCCTGATGGCGTGGCTCCTCTTCTCTTAAATGCTCAGGACACGAATGACCTCCTTCTGGACTGGGTCCTAAATCATAAAGGGGTTGCAATCCTGATTTCCAGGAAAGGGGGCTTGTGACACCTCAACACAAGCAGCAAGCTCTCAGCAAGCGTACACGCAAGACGCTCTGCTCAGCATCACGGGAGGGAAGAAACGGGGAGAGGTGGTCCCCACTCCCAGGAAGGAGACCCAGAGCGAGACGCCAGGAACGTTTCAGGACCCGAGCATTAGGGGTCCCTTCTTTGCTCCTTCCACGTACCCCCAAGGTCACCTCTTGAGAGTTCAAGGGGACCCTCCTAACTCCAGCTGCTCTAGGATTTGCCAGAAGTTGAAAGTCAGCATCACTGGACTGAAGTCGAGGGTTCTTCTCTTTCCAGAGGCTCCAGAGGAGGATTGGTTCCTGGTCTTTTGAAGCTTCTGGTGGCTTCTGGTGGCTGCTGGTGTTCTTGGCTTGTGGCTGCATCATTGTGATTTCTGCCTGTGTCTCCACATGGCCTCCTTGTCCTCTATCCTGTCAGCTCTCCCTCTGCCTCTCTCTCAGAAGGACACTTGGCATGGCACGTAGGGTGCACCCTGATGATCCACAGCGATCTTCCCATCTCGTGGTCTCCAACCAAAGACTTTGTTTCGCCATCTAAGGCCACTTTCGTAGGTTCCAGGTATGAAGACATCGATATCTTCTTGGTGGAGGGGGAACCGCATTTTTCCGCCTGCCACAGCTGGTCACCACCCCCAGTGGCCCATAATTCTGTGGCTTTTAATTGCCTGATTGCCATGAATTTGTAGTGTGTTCCTGTTCTGTGTCTGGCAGTGCGTGCAATACTGGGGATTCAGAGGGAGAAGACACAATTCCTCCCAGAGAAGCTCATGGATTAGTCAGGGCAACACTGTGGTGTTAAGAGCTATGGGAGGGGGGCTGGGGTGGCTCAGTCGGTTGGGCGTCTACTTTCGGCTTGGGTCATGGTCTCAGGGTCCTGGGATCGAGCCTCGTGTCAGGCTCCCTGCTCAGCGGGGAGCCTGCTTCTCCCTCTCCCTCTGCCCCTCACCCCTGCTACTGCTCTCACATGCTCTCCTCTCTCAAATAAATAATAGATAAAAATCTAAAAAAAAAAAAGAGGTATGGGAAAAGCAACCCCTGGATGAACCCCGAAATGTTCAAATTCCTTATCACAGTCTGCAAGACTGTGTGCACCCTCACCTGCACTCAGCTCTCTGACCTCACCTCCTACCACTCCCCATCTCACTCCCCAAGCCCCCACCAAGCTGGCCTCCTCTCTGGTCCTTAGCAGGTCAAGGCGTGCCTCAGGACTTTTGCACTGGCTGTCTTCCCTGCCAGAAATGCATGTTTTTCCTCCCTGCCAAGCCCCCATACCCCCACAGCTCCCTTCCTCGCTTAACTCTGCTCTACTGGATCCTTCTTAGAGAGGCAACCCCTAACACCCACCCCAGTACCTTGTCTAAAATGCGCCTTCCTTCCTGGCATGCCCCCTCCCCTCCTCTGCTTTATTTATGTTCCTGGCACTTACCACAGTCAAGTGACTCTGATCCGGGCCATCTCCAACTCCACAGGTGTTTTGAGACGTGATGACTAGAACTTCCCAGAGGATCCTAGACATAAATGCATCCTGTTTCATTTCCAATTCTCTTTCTGAGAATTCATTTAGCAGTTTTCTTTGCGTGTTGCTGGTTTGGGGGGAGGTCGGGGAAGGTGCTTGGCGGCACATCAGGCTAAATTTCAAGTAGATCAGAATGGGGTGGGGAAGTGGAAGCTCTTCTGGGGGGAATGTATGAATGTGAGGAGCCATTTTTCAGTGGTGAGAATGTGTGTGTGTGTGTGTGTGTGTGTATGTGTGTGTAGAGGGGTACCTACTGGCATTTAACGGGGCCGGGGGCAGGGATGCTAAATGTCCTGTGGTGGCATTGGACTGTTCTGCCCAGGGAAGGCTTTTCTGGCCCTAAATGTGAGCAGCACCTCTTTGGAGAGATGATCTTCAGGAAACAGCCTGTATTCGGGTCTTCGAATAGCATTTTTCAGTTGAAACTGAAAACCTGGGGCACCTGGGTGGCTCCGTGGTTGAGCATCTGCCTTCGGCTCAGGGTGTGATCCTGGGGTCCTGGGATCAAATCCTGCAGGGAGCCTGCTTCTCCCTCTGCCTGTGACTCTCACAAATAAATAAATAAGTCTTAAGAAGAAAGAAAGAAACTGAAAACTTTTAACCCTCTAATAGTTTTTCAGGCTATTTGTCCCCAAATACATCACCTTCTGCTAACACTGACTGTGTCCCCATGTCCCCAGGCCATGTATGCTATCTCTTGAGATGGTCCCTCTCACCCCCTTTCTCTGGGTGTCACTTCAGTGTCACCTCTGCACTTTGAGGTCTCCCTGAGAGGACGCCCTCCTTCAGGGCGCCTGTCAGCATTGAATGAGCTGAACCCCAACTCTGGGCTCAGAGCCCCTATACTCCCCCCACTACTTTCTCCACCCAGAGGGCCATCCCTTTTTGTGAACTCTGTTTCCATCCATGACAAAACTTCCCCCTCACAGTGAAGCATTTTCTGTAGTTTAATAGCGTTCAGGGTGGGACCTTGTCAAAAGGTTTTTGCAAATGAAAATAAATTACATCGGGTGGCCGGTTCCCCTGATCCACAAGAATTTTTCACTCCTTCAAAGAGCTCTGGTGGATTAAAGGATTTGGTGGATTTGGGGTTTGTATGGGCTTCTGTGCCCAAGTCCTGAATCCTCTGCCAAGAAGCCGGCAACAAGGGAGGCCCAAGCTAAGGATGAGGACCATCCCAACACTGTGGACCTAAGTGGGTAAATCTCCAGAAACCCTCCACACCCTACAGCCCTGTGCTTCCATGCTCCGAGTCCTTTCCCCAAACAGCCCCATCTCCTGAAATCCTGCCAAGGGAATGGGATCACCTTGAGCAATCCTCCCTGAGGCCTATTGGGTGAGCTGGCAGTCTGGAAATGAGGGGATGCCCCTAATTCCTCCAGAGTGAGGGACCTGGGAACCAGATCTGGAGATTTTGAGAATAAAACCCCAAAGTAAAAAAAAAAAAAAAAAAAAAAAAAAAAAAGACAAAACTAAAAAACCCTAAACTATCATCTATGGGGCCGGCTTCTTTCCTTTCACGCCCATCTTTTCATTCAGTCTCACAAGCCTATACAGTAAGTGTGATAATCCCCATCTCAGCCCTCGAGGGGCAAAGTCACTTGCTCAAGGTCACACAAGGTCAGCTCAAGGTGACTTGGAATCATGCTTTGTCTGCATCAAGTTCTTCCTGTTTCTGAGAGAGACACTATCAAAACAGGCCACCCTGACTCTTGCGGGGAGGCCAGATGTCAGCATTCGATTCCAGAATCTTCCATTCCTCTGCTGAGACAGTGTCCAGCCTGTGCTGGGAGCCCTGGGGACCAAAAGGTTTCACGTCTGTCCTTGTAAGTGAACCAGATGCACTCAGAAGCTCAGCAGAGGCAAATCTTAGCTCATACTCATACTGCAGGTAGATGCCTGCATCCGTTTCCAGAATCTTCCATTCCTCTGCTGAGACAGTGTCCAGCCTGTCAAACCGCAGGTAGACCTGTGTCCCCCTTCCCCTGTCCAGCCGTGGTGGAGGCCCATTGGTGTCAAAAGCTTAGCATCAGCCAAGTCTGTCCTGCCCATGAGTGGTGACCGAGAGACACCCCATCGTTCGTTCGAATCCCTGCTCCTCTGCTCCTCCCGTGATGCGATCTTCAGCACATCACTTCTCTAGGCTCAGTTTCCTCCTCCCTAAAGAGATGATCGGACACCTATTCTGTCAGGTGTTAAGGAGTATTCTGAGTTAATGATTGTTGGAATGCTTGGAAGATGGCTTAGCACACAGTAAGAATCAAATAAATGCTTGATTTAGAAAGTAGGACCCTCAGTCGCGCCCAGGATGGAGGCCCTGGGTCATCTCATTTCTCCTGAGCCCTTCCTCTCACACGATTAGCTTGTGCCCTCGGGGGGCCTTGCCTTCCCCTGAGTCCACCCTGTGTTCACAGAGTGCTCCCCGCAACACGGCCCTCACCCACACCACAGGCCTCTCTTCTTCCATGGGACTCCTGTCCCAACCACACCATCCCATGCCCAGGATGGGGGCCCACCGTCCTCCTCACCCCCAAATCTCCTTCCATCTACATCACAGAAACACTATCCTACCCCTTGAAGACCTTCCACATCTCCGCCTCCGAATCCCTACCCCACACCCCACAACCTAGGTCACTCCACTCTTTCTTCGGAGACACCAGCCCCTGGTTGGGCCTTCATCTCTGCCCCAAGTCCTGAGGCTGGTTCTGTGTGCCTTTTGAGACCCAGGTGGACGGCCCACCCAGCACCTGGATCTCCTCAGGTCCAGTCACCTTGATGTCTGCCTCCCAGCAGGAAGTTTCCTCCTGTCCTCAGTAAGCCTCATCATCACCCCGAGCTGCTCCACCTCTGGAATCCTCCCTTCTGATGCCAGTTTGAAAGCACGATCTCCTTGGCTACTCACCACACCTCTTCCATCTTCCCGAATCTTCGAGATCGATAGAACTTTCAGTCCGATAGAACTTCCCATGATTATTGAAATGGTCTCTATTGCTTCTGTCCGAAGGAGAGTTAGCTGAGGAACCTTTAGCTCTATTTCATTTTAATTCATTCAGGCCAAAATGGAACTAGCTGCCTGTGGTCACGGGCTACGGTACTGGACAGCACAGTTCTAGAAACCTGGGCTCTGTTTCCTGTTCTCTCCATGTCTTGCCTTCGTGTCTTCTCCCTTTAGCTTTGCTTCCATCGTCCATCCCAGCAGTCATCCTCTTCTTCTGCCCGACTTCCTGGAAGAAACCTGCAATTCTAGATTAATCCAGCAGTTCTTTCTCTAGATCTACACAGGGGCTACTGAGCACTGCTGGCTGGTGGTGGGCCTATGACTTTGACTTTTGGGGCTTTCTTTCTCATAGATGGTCTCCAACCTCATCAGGACCTTGAGTTCTGGCCAAAAAGTGTCAGCTTCTCCTCTGTGATGACCTGATTGAGCTTTCCCTTACCCTCCAACCTCTAATGCTCCTACCTGCTCCCTTGTTGTCAGTAGATCCTGACATTTCTTGTTCCACTGAGACAAGAGACACTTTGGCATCTGACCGCCAATTCTAGAAGATTAGTTCTTTTTTTATTATTAGATTTTTTTATTTATTCATGAAAGACGGAGAGAGGCAGAGACACAGGTGGAGGGAGAAGCAGTCTCCCTGCGGGAGCCCAATGTGGGACCCAATCCCAGGACTCCAGGGTCCCACCCTGAGCCGAAGGCAGATGCTCCACCGCTGAGCCACCCAGCTGTCCCTACGAGGTTGTCTGTTGTCATCCTCTCTCTTTCCACCCCCTCCTAGCACGCTATCTCTTCCCTACCACTTGTTTCCACCCTTCGTGAACATTGTCTCCACTTGCTGTTGCCACTTTAGTGACCTGTGGCCGTCTGGCTTCTGTCCCCACAGCTCACCAAGGTCACCGATGACTTCCTTGTAGTTCAAATCCAAAGGACTTGTTTCAGATCTTATCTTGACCTTGAAAGGCATGTGACACCGCTCATCAACCCCTCCTTCCCCGAAACTTCCCTGTTGGCTTCTAAGGCACCTGAGCCTTCCGGCTTTCCTCTGTCTCCTCCTCTGACTGCTTCCTAACTTTTCTTGAAAGGGCCACTTTCTCCTCCTTCTAGAGTGATCCTCGGGCTTCCCAGGTAGGGCCGGGCGCCAAGAATGGCGGTTCCCCCTCCCAACACATTGCTTGCAGGAACACCTGGGAATTTGCTTTCTCATCCAAGACCTGCACCATTGTGTTTTGAACTCCTGTTTGTGCCATGGATCCTGCTGCTCGAGCCTGACATGCCTTTTCGGGTGTGTATTTATAACCCCCACTTTGAGAAGCTCTCACAACACTTGGACATCTGTTTTTTTCATTTGTCCCCTCAGAGGGCAGTATGCTTTAGGCAGGGACACTGACAAATTAGAGGGCACTGGGAGAGGCTGCAGAGGGGCCAGAAAACCGTCCTGGGAGAACTCATGGAAATAACTGGAAATATTTCTGCCTAACAGATAAAGCTGAAGGATGGATGATAGAAGGCTGATTGCAAAGCTTGGACGAGGCAGAGCCTTGGGCTGCTGTGGGGGCTGCAATTGCATGAACTGTTTTGGTGGCAAGGAGGTGGGTTTTGAATGGAGGCAGACAAGTTCTACGGTGTTCCAGAATGTTCCAGACCCCCGAGGTACAAGGTGACAGTCCTGCCCACTGGGAACTACTAAAGAAGATATGCTTAGACCTAAGTGACCACAATAAAAGTGCAAAGTGTCCCCTCTCCCACCCCCAAGCCCCTGGCCTCAGCTCGGCTGGCAGCACAGAGTATCTGCTTTCTAGTTCCAAACCTGCTGCCACGCAAGATCCACCAAAAGCTCTGCAGACAGAGGCGCCTGGCTGGCTCCACAGGTAGAGTGTGCAACTCCTGATCCGGGGGTCATGAGTTTGAGCCCTGCGTTCGGCATAGAGATTACTTAAAACAAAACAAAACAAAACAAAACAAAACCAAAACACCATCTCTGCAGACCGAAACAACATAGCAGGGGGAGGGCTTGGAATGCACGCTGCAAGCCAGTTGAGTAGGTACCCCAAAACAGACCCAAGGTGGGTGGGCAGGGGCACCCTGATTGGTCTCTTTCAGACCTGTCCTGGCCAGACTGTCTTTCCCTGACTTGTGGTTTGGTGTGATGCCACCAGCTTCTATGGTGGGCCATCACACAGAAACCAGCCCACGGAGCTCGCTGCTGTCACTGCCATGGGGATGTTGAGGTGCCACACGCTGTGTCCCCTTTATCCACCCCGCCCCCACCCCAGAGAGATTCCTGTCTGATTTGAGTACCAAGAATAGTTGTAATTCTCTTGAGTAATAGGTCTGTCTGTTTTTATCTCACGGACACTGGAAATCCTGTAACTGGCATGGTCTCCTTTTCATTCTGGCTGCAGGAAAGCTGAGGAATAAATCTGTGGTCTCCCCATAGGAGGTGAATAGGGCATCCCAGGAGGCATTTTTGCTTTCTTCTCATTTCCACTCCTCCTGGGTTTTCTTTTCTCTCCTAGCTCTCCTTCTTATTCTACGATATAAAACTGAGAACGCCCAAGCAAAAATCAATAAAAATCACCTGTAACCTCATGATACAGGAATGACCACAATGAACCATGTTGTCTTTTTCTTAAAGACATACTTAAAAAAAAATAAATAAAAATGAGCTTACATTGTGCATAGTGTTTCTGGGGGGCATACTGTTTTATTTATTCCCGCCCCCCTTTGCAACATCTCATGAACATCTTCCTATGTACTTAAATGCTTTTCTTTAAATTATTTTATTTTTAAAAATTTTTAAATTTTTTTTTATTTATGATAGTCATACAGAGAGAGAGAGAGAGAGAGGGGCAGAGACATAGACAGAGGAAGAAGCAGGCTCCATGCACCGGGAGCCTGACGTGGGATTCGATCCCGGGTCTCCAGGATCGGGCTCTGGGCCAAAGGCAGGCGCCAAACCGCTGCGCCACCCAGAGATCCCTTAAAAATTTTTAAAAAAGATTTTATTTCTCTATCTGAGAGAGAGAGGGAGGGAGAGCACAAAGGGATAGGCAGAGGGAGAAGCATGCTCCTGGCTGAGCAGGGAGCTCCATGCAGAGCCTGATCTAGGACCCTGAGATTATTACCCAAGCGGAAGGGAGATGCTTAACTGACTGAGTCACCCAGGTGTCCCTAAATTATTTTAAATAGCTATGAAGAGGGATCCCTGGGTGGCTACTGTCTTCCTATGTGCTAACTCATTTGATGCTCACAACCCTCTGAGATAGATTTTATTGTCCCCTTTTTACAAATGAGAAAAGCAAAGCACAGAGAGATGCAAAACTTGCCAAGCCCACAGTTTGGCTTCAAAGTATTACTCCTCACTGCTATGCCCTCGACATGGGACTCAGATCTCACAGCTCACAAGAGTTAAACTTTTGCTCTGTGTCCTCTCACCTCACTGTCTAATTTATATTATTTTGCCATGTTTTCAGTACCCTCCTAAATCACTGATAATCCTCTCTGCCACAAGGCAGAAATAAAGTGTAGGGAGTGGTAAGTGGCAGGAGAAGGCAAAGCTAAAATTTGCCCTAGGGCAGAGGATGAATCTGGGCCCTCTTTCCTTTTTCCTGCAAGGGAACGCATTTATTTCCCTGGGCTGTGGTGAACTCCCATCCTTGGAAGAGCTGGCTTGGGTGGCTCTCTCTCAGGGAGTCTGGGGAAGTTGGTTTTCCAAGGAGACTGAGCTGGGCCAAAGGAGCCCTGAGGCCCCTTCTTAGATTCTCACAGTTTTTTAGAGTGCCAATAAGACAAAATGAGACACTTGATGGAGATAATGCAGCCAGTCAGCTGTTGGGCCAGAACCAGAACCCTGGGCTTTCACTCTGGATTTATTACTAGATCACTCATCTAAAAGTAAGAAACTAACAGGGATTGAGTTTCAAACTCTCAGCCCAGTGGATTCTCCCTCAGAGGGCTTTTGGCTGTGGTGCAGGATAGTCAAAGGACACTGTCACTGTCCTCTGTCCTTCAGTTAAGGTGGCAGAGAATGAGGCAAGACAGAGAAGCTGGGTGGCCCCAAGGATGCCCCCTGAGACTATAATTGGATGGGATTATGATCCACTTGTCAAGGAGGCCAGGAAAGATCCCCGGTTTCTATGCCGGGATCTGCTCGCTGTTTACTAGCTGGGAGATGCTGGGCAAGCTTCTGGACCTCAGTTTCTTCATCTGCGAAATGGAGCGAAGACCTACCTTTGCAAAGCTGTAGTGAGGCTCTCGTGACATAGTGCAGGGCAGAACACCCTTGAAAACACAAGCCCGACTCGGGGGACCTGGGGGGGGGGCGGCTGGGCTGCTGCTCCTCCTCCCCCAGCCTGAGGCTCGCAGACCTGTCTGGAAGGGTCGTGGGCCCGTGCCCAAGGGGCCGTCCGGCTGCTTGCCCATCGCCAGCCTCCAGCCCACCGCAGCGTCCCCGGGCACGGGCACGCAAGGAGCCGCGTTCCCAGTTGGCAGGCCGACCGCAGAATGACAATCGGGGTGGGGACAGGGGGGCGGCCCCTCCTCGCCCGCCCCGGGGGCGGGGGGCTTCAGGAAGAAGGGGTGAGCAGGCCGAGGTTTCCCCCCGCCCCTCCCTCCCCGGTCCTCTTCTTCCTCCCGATTCCCGGCTGCCCGCCCACGGGGGCACAGCCCTGCGCGCGGTGCCACCGGGGCCATCAGGCCGGGTTGGAGGAAGGCCCGACCTCGGCGCAGCAAAGAAAACAAACACAGATGTGTTTGGCTGGGACCCGGAGGGAGCACGTCGTCCCCTCCCCTCTCCTCCCCCCCCCGCCCCGCCGCCCGCGGGCTCCCCCGGGCGTGGGGCCGGCGGAAACCTGCCGGGCTCCCAGGGCGGCGCGGGGCCCGGGGCCCGGGGCGCGGCTGACAGCCCGCGGCCCGCCCCTCCTCCCCGCGTGGGGTGCTCGCCGGGCCCAGCCCCCCCCGTCCGGGGTTTCCCCGGGCGCTCGCCTCGCTTGCTCTTTGTCTGCGCCGCCCTTCCCCGGGCTCCCCGGTTCCCACCCGCTCGCGCCGCGTCCCGGGCCGCTCGCCTTTAACTTTCTTCTTTCCCGGGGTTAAAACTTTGCTCGCGAGCGGGCGGCTGCTCGCCGACGTTATTGGCCGGCGCCCCGCCCGGCGGCCCCGCCCCCCGCCCCCGCGCTCCCCTCCGCCCCCCACTCCCCCCACCCCCCCCACTCCCCCCACTCCCGGCGCGAGCGGCGGCGGCGGCGGCGGCGGCGGCGGCGGCGGCGGCGGCGGAGCCTTCGGGGGCGTGCGTGCGTGTGTGTGAGTGCGCGCCAGCGAGCGTGAGTGTGTGTGCGCCCCGGGCGCGGGCTGGGCGGCCCTCGGAGCGCGGCGGGAGCGGCGTCACCCGGGCCGGCGAGCGAGCCAGGCGGCGGGGGCCGGGGCCGGGGCCGGGGCCGGGGCCGAGCCGGGCCGGGCCGGGGCCGGGGCCGGGGCCGGGGCCGGGGCAGCGGCGGCCGCGCCGGGCATGGAGCTGGCAAGCCCGCGCTGAGGCGGGACGCGCCTGCTGGCCGCGAGCGAGAGGCTCTCCGCGGTCCGGCGCGCGGGCTCCCGGCCGGGGCCGGGCAAACTTTTCTTTCTCTTTTGCCCTCGCCAGAGGTAAAGTCCCGAGCGCGGACTGTGCGGCGGGGACGCGGTCTGGGCCAGCCGGAGGGACCGCGGGCCGTGCGGGTGGAGGGCTTCCCGGGGCGCGGGCATGGGCCCCTCGCGCGGCGTGGAGGCGGCGGCGGCCGGGAGGTCCGGGCGCGGGCGGTGCGGGCTCCGGGCTCCGGGCTCCGGGCTCCGGGCCGGGGCGGCGGTGCTGGGCTCGGGGAGGCCCGGGATCCGCCGGCCCCGGGCCCGTGGGGAGCGAGGCGGGCGGGCGGGCGGGCGGCCGCGGGGTTGGTGCCGCGGAAGCCGGCGCCCGCCCGCGCCCCCGCTCGCCGCCCTCCGGGGAGGGCGGGGGTGGGGCGGGAGGCGGCGGAGGGCGCGGGCGGGCTGGCTGAGCGCGGCTCCCCTCTCTCCGCAGGCGCCTTCTGCGGCGGGCGGACCGACTCCTCGGCGCGGCGCGGCGGGGCCGGGGCAGGCTGGACGCGGCATGATGCGCGCAGTGTGGGAGGCGCTGGCGGCGCTGGCGGCGGTGGCGTGCCTGGTGGGCGCGGTGCGCGGCGGGCCCGGGCTCAGCGTGTTCTCGGGCCAGGCGGCGCAGCCCGACCCCTGCTCGGACGAGAACGGCCACCCGCGCCGCTGCATCCCGGACTTCGTCAACGCGGCCTTCGGCAAGGACGTGCGCGTGTCCAGCACCTGCGGCCGGCCCCCGGCGCGCTACTGCGTGGTCAGCGAGCGCGGCGAGGAGCGGCTGCGCTCCTGCCACCTCTGCAACGCGTCGGACCCCAAGAAGGCGCACCCGCCCGCCTTCCTCACCGACCTCAACAACCCGCACAACCTGACGTGCTGGCAGTCCGAGAGCTACCTGCAGTTCCCGCACAACGTCACGCTCACGCTGTCGCTCGGCAAGAAGTTCGAGGTGACCTACGTGAGCCTGCAGTTCTGCTCGCCGCGGCCCGAGTCCATGGCCATCTACAAGTCCATGGACTACGGGCGCACGTGGGTGCCCTTCCAGTTCTACTCCACGCAGTGCCGCAAGATGTACAACCGGCCGCACCGCGCGCCCATCACCAAGCAGAACGAGCAGGAGGCCGTGTGCACCGACTCGCACACCGACATGCGCCCGCTCTCGGGCGGCCTCATCGCCTTCAGCACGCTGGACGGGCGGCCCTCGGCGCACGACTTCGACAACTCGCCGGTCCTGCAGGACTGGGTCACGGCCACCGACATCCGCGTGGCCTTCAGCCGCCTGCACACGTTCGGCGACGAGAACGAGGACGACTCGGAGCTGGCGCGCGACTCGTACTTCTACGCCGTGTCCGACCTGCAGGTGGGCGGCCGCTGCAAGTGCAACGGCCACGCTGCCCGCTGCGTGCGCGACCGCGACGACAGCCTGGTGTGCGACTGCCGGCACAACACGGCCGGCCCGGAGTGCGACCGCTGCAAGCCGTTCCACTACGACCGGCCCTGGCAGCGCGCCACGGCCCGCGAGGCCAACGAGTGCGTGGGTGAGTGGGGGGCGCCGCGGGGCCGCGGGCGGCGGGCGGCGGGCGGGGGTGCGGGCCGCGTGGATGCGGCGGGGACCGTGGGGGGCGCGTTCGCGGACCGCCCGGCCGGGGGAGGGCTGGGAGCCGGCGCACTGGCTCGCCTGGCGCTGGCCTCGGATGCTCGGGTTTGCGCCCCGTGCGCTCCGCGAAGCCGGGAAGCCGGAGAAACGCTGCGGCGCGGGGGGGATGGGGGGAGAGGGTTTTGCAGAAAACTTGCTGCCGGGTCCCCCTGACTCCGGGCTCAAATGCAAACGTGCTTCGCCTTAACCCTCGGTGTGGCGGGACCCTGGGATCCACCTCCGCCGTACCCTGCCCGCCCTCCCCGCCTTTCCCGGGGCTGCAGCGGGGCGCGCAGTTGGGAACCCCGGCCAGGCTCCCGGGAAGTTCCAGCCCCACGACCGACCACAAATCCCTTGGGAGATGGCAAAGGGATTTGCAGTTTGGGGCCAGGTCAGCACCCCGACGAATATATCTATCACTCCTGCACCGGCCATTTGTCTTTATGGTTCGGAAACCGCGCCCCCCCCCCCCCCCCCCGCCTCCCTTTTGGAACAGCCTATTTGTGTTAGCAAAAGAATGAGGTGCTTTAAATGAATTATTATCTACAGATGACAAAGGAAGGGTTCAGTAATTATTCTAAAATAATTCAATCCTGGACCAGAAAAGTATATCAGAGTTTTTGTGTGTGTGTGTGTTAGCGTCAGGGTTAGGTGAAATGGAACAGCTTTGAATTAACCCAGGGTCCAGCTTCTCGCTTTTTTAATGTGGTTTCAAGTCCTGAAAGAAATCTGACAAAACCAGCACTGGTGAATACTGTGGGGTCAGAAATGAGGCTAAAAAAAAAAAAAAAAAAAAGGAGAGAGAGAGAGATCCATTTCTATTTCTGAATTGTACAACTTTGCTGCTGTACAAACTCTCAGGCATCAGTTTCTCCCCAGGAAAAAAAAAAAAAAAAAAAACAACCACCCCAAAATAGGAGTGGGGGTGTCGGGGAGGAATGCCAGAGAATTCCAGTATGAGATTTCAATGTCCAAATCCCACGTTCTATTTAAATGAAAATTATTTAGTCCATAAATAAGGCCATTCGGGGTGCATCTTTTGTGAACATATAGCTCTTCGGCCCTCCCCCTACCCCCCGGGGCAGCCGGGCAGGGTTTCTTCAGCCCCTTCCCGGGTCAGAGGCACATGGCTAAGTTTGCTGGTCCCCACAAACACACGTTTTGAGGTCTGGTTCTGATTAATTGTGTCATGTTGTTGTCAAATAGTTTGTGCCTCATGACTGTGGATGCAGACTTTTGAGCAAGCGAATGGAAAACATGCCTTGGAGAGCCGGGTGGGTACTGGGGCCCAGTCCCACGTCCTGGGCTGCAAGACGGCTGGCTGCACCGCCTGTTGCATGGCGCAGGCCTCCATGTTTTTGCACCGGGTCCCG
Organism: Nyctereutes procyonoides; assembly: GCF_905146905.1. Lineage (NCBI taxonomy): Eukaryota > Metazoa > Chordata > Mammalia > Carnivora > Canidae > Nyctereutes > Nyctereutes procyonoides. The sequence continues at coordinate 55,936,516 of NW_026575140.1, read as the reverse complement.
CTTTTGCAGACCTAATTGTTCATCCCCCTCATTTAAGGCACTGCGCGCTGGTTGCCCAGTTTGAAGAGACTTTGCAGGATTCGGCAGTGAGAGCGAGTAGTTAGACCCTGACTTAGTGGTCTTTGAGAATAAAATTGCTTTGATCTGCTCCATTACTTTAGAAATGTTGGTTTTTCCCATTCCTTCTCCTTCCCCCTCCCTCTTTTCTTTGCTTCCTTTTGTGCGTCAAAACCCTTTATTGACATTTAAAGGGCCTCCCACGGTTGTGCGGTATGAAAGATATCTTCGAGTTGTCAACAGCAGGGTTTAATTGGACAAATGCAAGTGAATACATTGAGGTGAATAAACTAGATCTTGCGGTAACACTGTACTGCCTCGAAGATTCGGCTCAGCCTTGGTATTGTTCAGATTCACCATCCACTCCCCCCATCTCTCCTTGTCACTTTGGATGTGGAGACGGACCCGTATTTGTTGTAACAATGGTCATGCACTTGAAATAATCTCTGTAGTTTAGGATTTTGTCTTTTGACCAAAGCGTTAACTATGTGCACAAATTGGATTGACTGCTTTTTTTTTAAAAAACAGCCAAATTGAGCAATCAACATATTAACTAATGTAATTAGTAAGTGGTTTTTTTTTTCTTTTTTTGTTCAAAAAGTTTAATTAGGTCTAATGAGTACGTAATCTGCATGACAAATGATCGGCTAACAATATTTTCTGGTTTTTACTGAAGTTATTTTAATTCTCAGTAGTTAAAGTATCTTTAAATCTTGCCAATTATTCAGTCATCTCATAAAAGCAAAGCCAATTCAACTAAGTTAAAGTTATTTATAGTTTCCTTTTTGAATAGATGTTCTGATATCTTGTAGCTACAGCCCCTGGAACGTCAGGTTGAAGTTCCCATAAAGTCTTAATTGAAGTCTTAGTGATTTTTCCATCATTCCGCAAAAGAGAAAGCCAGCAAAGACAATTTAGAAGTGATTTACAATTAAAGGTCGAGCTTTTTATGAAAAGGCCCTGTAGTGGAGATATGTGAATGAATTAGTATTTGACAGGTGTTCTGAGACACTACAGGGCACTGTGCTAGGAAAAAAAAGCATTAATAAATCCTTCAAACACTAACTTTTGTACTATCAGCGGCTCAGATTTTCCCCCCCAACATAATCCCATCTTGTGAATTTCACACTGTTGACATATAAAGTCAAGCTACCCAGATTATTTACAACGAAGGCAGAGTAAAGAAGGATGTTTTTTTAATTCCAAAAACCAGTCTTGATAAAAAATGAAACATTATCCCTGTGCCATTTTGTCTTTGCCTTTATAAAATAATGAGACAGTGGTTTATAACAGACTAAAATGGCATCCTTCCCCAGGTTGCCCCGTGGCTCTCCTTCGGCTCCCCACCGAAGAAAACCTCCAAAATTTAAAAAGACTTGGATATTCTTCTTTGCCTACCTAGTTCTAGATGAGGCCGAGGTACTTTCGGATTGCTAAGAAATGTGTGCATCCTATAGGTTTCCTTTGGTCAAGCTTTCTTTTTTGGTGCTGTTTCAAGGTTGGGTCTCCATGGAATAAATGTGAACTTGCGTAAAGCCCAATTTTATTTTAAATGCAATTTTGGATTTCTTCTGGAAGAAAAAAACCCTCGAAACAATATGAAAGACAAGACCATGTATAACGTTACAGCCTCGACAGCTCTCAGTGGAATAACTAAATACTTTCTTCCGCCCATATGTATCAGCAGTGTTCACATGCTCTTATACACATGTGCATTTACATTCATCGCATAAAGAAGCATCCATGCATGGTGGGGGTGTGTGTACATTCAAGGGAAAATGCATGAACAGTTTTAAACCACCTGGGTTGCTAGGCCCCTTTCTTCCCCCTTCGTTTTTTTTTTTTTTTTTCAAAAGAGCATCTGAAGACCATATTGTGTTTCATAAATTATTGACATCAGTTTTAATCAGTGTCCGCCTGACGTCGGAGCTGTGTTAGTATTTAGTGCCTGACGAAGCATGCTGTTTAATCTTACTGTGGGGATGTCAGCATGAACCCCTGCCTGGTTTGTGACAGGGTGAGCTTATGAAAACTCGTTTTGCGACTCACTCTATGGCTTTGCGTTGCCCAGCTGAAACCCAAAACCCACACAAAAGACGTCTCTGCAAGATGAGCACCGTGCTGGGCTGGCCTCCTATGGTCTTGGGTACCTGCAACATAATGCTGGTAATTGTTTAAACATGGCTTTGGGAGGTGGGGGGGGGGGGGTCCTCATGCTGCAAATGGCTCTCACGCTTTGGCCTACCATCATCCCTGGCAGGAAGGGGGCGGGTTGTATTGGAAGTGTTGCTGTGAGAAATCCAACGCCCCACTAAAGACTCTTGCAAAATCAGAAGGCTAAAATTATTTGCTCCTTAGTCTAGAGCCTGGCACGTAGCTGTAGATCAGTGAGTATTTTTATAGTCTTAGTAATTATTATAATTATCATCATTATGGTGGTTAACTCTTGAGAGCTTATTTTTTTTTTGCCAAGCACTTATATTAGTCATTTAATCATTGCAACTATGCTAATAATAAGCAGTATGATTGCACTTATTTTACAGATGAGAAAACCATAACCTAGAGACATTAAAATGGTTTTCCCAAAGCCATGTGGTTAGTAGGTGGTGGAGCTGGGTGTTTATGGTTTGTCTTACTGCATCCTTCATGTTGACTCCACAGAAAATGGACTGATGGATGGATGGATGATGGATGGATGGATCGGTGGGTGGGTGGTAGTTACATATCCATGTATAGGAGAGAATTGGCACAACCTGTTACTTCTGGTAGAATTGGAGATGGTTCCCTCATTGTATTGATTATGTTATGTTGTATTAATTATGTTCATATGTACATAAATATGAATTGTATGTAAAAAATCCTTTACTTTAGCCATCAGGTCCTGTGGGAGCTGGGAGTCAGGAATATAAGTGAAGAGGGCTTAAATACTTTCTTTTGGGTCTTGGCATTTGCAAGTGTTGGTGATGGGCAAGCCTCTTCTTCATTTCAGGGGCTCTGATCTCTCTCAAAGGTGGGGACACAGAGCTGGTAGTCAGAAAATCCTCTTTAACAAGGCCTTTTCCATTTCCCTAGTGTTCTGTACCTCCCTTGCTTCTGTGGAACACATAGGAAAAAAATCTAGGAAGTGGGCTGAGAAGTGTTGTTAAGGAGAAGAGTTTAGCAGCAGACCCTGGCTGGTAGCATACACCTGATAGGTGCAGTTCATGTGTGTTAGCACACTGGCCATTGGTGATCTCGGGCCACCCCCACCCCACCCCCACCCCCACTCAGCAGCTGGAGTGAGGGTCTCTCCTGGGCTTCTCCCCAGCATCTGGTGGGCAATGAGGCCGCTCCCTACTCTACCCAGAGAAGGGAGACAGAATTGTGTCAGGGTAAACCTTCTAGGGCGGGTCTGTGCGTTTTCAGGCTTTGCCAAGAAGCCTTTGGCCCTGCCCAGACTTCTCTCTGACCTCCTCCTCCTGTAGAAAAATGAGATCCTCGGAAAAGTATTTGAGACTTTATGTCCAGAGTAAATATTGGAAAGGCAGTGGGTTGAGATTCAGATGTTCCCTGGAAGGAATCCCCTCATTTTCTGCTCACAGCTGGTATAGATATCTCCTTCTTGAGATGAGTTGTGCTTTTCATTAAGTAAATTTTTTGTCTTGGGATTAAACCAACATTGTATTCTTAATAGACTTTTATGTTTACACTTCAAAAGTCCACTGGGTTGTTATTCGTGTTATCTTGATGGCTTCTACAGTGTCTGCTATGCACACTGGCCTCACCAAAATAAATGGCTCCCTAGGGAACTGGATTATAAAACCGCCTTATCTGTCCATGCACCAGTACAGATATTTTGTGAGCCAGTATTTTTTTTCTGCCTTTCAGAAGTGATAATCATACCTTGGGTTTCTGCAGTGCCTTTCATTAGAGGGAGACCGGAGGTCTCAGAGGGCTTTTGAAATGCTCCGGATTTAAGCCTAATACTTGCAGAGTGGCCCACGGTATTTTGCCTGTCGTCTGGAAAGACACGCAGCAGTCCCTGTGGTCTCTGCAGCCTCGGAAGATGTGGCATTGGCCTAGGTAGCCAGGGAACTGCAGAGTTGACAGTGTCAGCCCAGGGCGGCTGTCAGGTGGCATCCTGAAGACAGACCACAAACCCCTCCTAAGTGCCAGCCACTGTACTAGGTGCTCTCTGTGGGCTCTGTTTCAGTCAATCAGGTCGCCACCAGGAACGGAAGCGTCTCAAAAACGGATGTCCCTGCCACCAACGGGGAGTTTTTACACCAACAGAACTAAGTGTGGACTGGTCTGCAGGGCACATATTGGCTTAGTCAGTGAGGCCATCACATACACAGGGGGTGTCCCCAGTGCTTGTTTCAAAGGCAGATCACATAAAAGCTGTGTTGTCTTATAACCAGCTCGGGGGTGGGGGGGTGGGAGGGGGATGGCTTTCCTGAATAGCACCTGGAGCCTGTGAGCTGCCTGGGCCAGTCCTTCCGCCGTCTGCAGTCCTGGGCTTTGACCTGTGTTGCACAACATAGCGAGCTCACTGCATTGCATTGCATTGCATTCCCGTACTCTTGCCCCCAAAACGCATTCCTGTGTGAACTCAGAATTGGATTTTATTTTGTTTTATTTTTATTATTTTTTGAGATTTTATTTATTTATTTACGAGAGACACACAAAGAGAGGCAGAGACACAGGCAGAGGGAGAAGCAGGATCCTCGTGGTGAGCCTGTTGCAGGACTCGGTCCAAGGACCCTGGGATCAGGACCCGAGCCAGAGGCAGACACTCAGCTACCCAGGTGCCCCCCGAATTGGATCTTGATTGGCCTTCTGAACATTGTATAGTTGATGTGACTGTTCCCCCATGTCAGAAGGCCGGGACTCATTCCCAGTGTCAGCTCTTGGCCTGTAGAGGGAAATGCTCCCTTCCCATCTCCAGCAACTGGGAGGCCTTCGCTAGGTGTGTGTTCAGCCCGTCTGGGGGTGGGGGCGGGAACGGGGAACCCCTTGCGAAGGGGCTGTGGTCATGTGATGGACAAAGCATGGGATGCCTCCTGTCTGAGAATTCCTCTTCTGATACTGCAGTGCCTGCCCCATACCTCCTTCCCGATAGGCATTTGTCTGAGGCGTCCGTGGACACTCAGGGCACAAGAGCAGATGTCACCGGGGGGGACAGGTGTACCAGTGATTCAGAAGTTCTGGGGACTGGAGAAGTGTGCTCTGGGCTCTGCCCATGTTGGAGTCATCCCTGGAGCTCCCTGGGCCTCCTGCCATCGGGACGAGCATAGGAGCTATAGTTAGGGGGAAATGAATTCGTGTCGTGGTGCGTTGACACGTGTAGAGGAGATCCAGAAGACAGATGTTGCTGGGTGTGGTGGACTTCCAGGTTGTCTAAAGGGGTGGCTTTTCAGGGGGCAAAGTAAATTTGCTGGGTGAGAACCTTGAAAGGCAGAAAGTGAGCACCCTAGTGCACCCCATCCTCTGATAACCTAGGAATCTACCCAACTCAGCCAGGAAGAAGGTGCTGGAAGTCTGTCTCTGTGCAGGATTCAGGACTGGCCTGGGTAAGGTGGGTTGAGGTATCAGCGCCCTGGGTACAGGGTCGAGCTCCACATTGGAGCCCATACATGCCCTTTTCTGGTTGGTGCTGTTGATAAAATTTTAGATTTTTCCTCCCAGGTCCTTTTCTGCCTGGGAAAGAAAGAGAGTATTGGTTGTCATGTGCAATTCTCACACATTCCAGAGGCCCCACACCTGAGTTCGACCATCTGTAGGACTGCAGGGACCTTTAAATGGGCTGGTTTTGAATAACTGAGCCTTTGGTAACAAGGAAATGAAAACAGAGCTCTTTTAGTTTCCCAGAGCACCTGTATGTTGCATGACGTTCCATAGTTAGGGGATTGTCCCCAAGAGAGGGACACTTTCTGCCTGCCTGATTACCACCATCAGATCAGGGCTTCTCATTTTCATCCGTTCCTGCCTGGGGTGGCCATGGTGAGTCTTTAGCAATGGTGCCACCGCTCCCCCATTCTGAAACCAGGGCAGACATTGCTAATCAATCACAGTACTCTGTTCTCTTAAGGTCAGAGGTGGGCTTAGGGTATGGGAATCCTTTTCCGTATAATACCCTGGACAGCCGTTATCACTTAGAATTAGCCTAGGAGATGAACACTCTGTGACACCTTTGTCCCCAGAAGACCTTCCCCAGCTCCCCCAGCATGCAGAGAAGGAGTACCCTGGAAGTGGATGCTTCTGGAGCCATCAATGGTCCCGGCGGCGGGCGCTCTCTTGGGCCTGGGAAGTAAAGAAGTGTAAAAATGGGGATGCCCTCCCTGCAGGTAGAATGCACTTTCTTTGGGGGAGGTCGTGCGTGGGAAGGGCGGATGCTTGCACACGTGTACTAACCCGTGAACACGGCTGGGCCCTCCAAGGGAGGAACTTTGCCGATCGCCCCGGACACAGGAGGCGCAGAGGGTCTGGAGAGGAAGTGGGTTTTGGATTTGGCTCCTCTACTGTGGGAGGATTGGATTGCAGTCCACTGCAACACATTTTCCACACGCATTTGCTTTGTTGTAGTGTTTTGTTTTGTTTTGTTTTTTCTCCCATGCCAAGAGCGTGAGAGACCAGGTTCCCTGAAAAGAGTGTCTTCTAGGAGGCTCAGCTCCGAGGCTCCCAGGCAGGTTCCCCTGGACTAGGAGAGCTAGGGGTCGGGGCTCTGGTGCATGAGGCTTCCCGGGGGCTCTTCCCACCTGAGAAGTTGGGCCCTCGCCCCCTGAGCCCCATCTGTGTGGCATTGTGAGACCTGCCTGGGCCACTTCCCTCGGTGCTCTGCTGCCATTTGGGCCAAACAGTAACCCATGATTCCAACCCCAGCATGAAAAAGGAAACACATTGTGTTTACAGATCCAGGATTTGGCACCCGAAACATCAAAGTACCTTTGAGTCGCACGCCCCAGGGCAGGGCTGTTGGACACCCTGCCCCGTGTCCTGCGGCCAGCCTGTTTCCTCTCCCCGAAGCCAGACCTCCGAGGTGGGCAGGTTGATCCCAGCCAACTCTCCGTTCCCAGACCCAACCCTGCCTCACTCTGTGGCTCAGACCCCGTGGCTCAGAGAGTTCACGGGGAGAGAGTGGCCCGGCCTTCCCCGCTATGCGAGCAGGACAAGTGCTGCTCACGCCCCATCCACAGAAACCAGCCCTCCCGAGACCCTGTTCTCGGGCAGATTGGCCATCGTGACCCCCCAAAATCCAAGGGTCAGGGCTTTGCTGTGTTTCTCACACCTGTTTGTTGTTAGAACCAGGGTGGGAGGGCTGACCATTCTCCTGGAGTCAGTGATGCCTGCAGGAGAACATGACCCACATTTGAGTGACAAGTGTGTTCTGCTTTTGCTGCTCCAGAGGAATTATTTCCTTCTATGATCAAGCTCTTTGTTTAATGATAATATGGAATAGCACGATGTGTGGTTGAGACAGGCCATGTCCAGCCTCACGCTGCCTGGGTTACAGCTCCAGCTCCACCCACAGGGTCACCTCGGGCCCCTCTGGGTGCCTGGATTCAGTGCCCTTGGTGTGCTGAGGGTCTGTGCAAGACCCCGGTGGGATACAGGGGGCCGGGGAGTGAGAGGAGCCCTCGCATCGTGCTGCCAGGGGGACTCAGAGGAGGGGCACAGGAAGGAGACCCAGAGGCAGAGCACTTGTCCTCGCCTTTGGGCTTTTTTTTTTGTTTTTGTTTTTTTTTTTTAATTTTTTTTTTAAATTTATTTATGATAGTCACACAGAGAGAGAGAGAGAGGCAGAGACACAAGGCAGAGACACAGGCAGAGGGAGAAGCAGGCTCCATGCACCGGGAGCCCGATGTGGGATTCGATCCTGGGTCTCCAGGATCGCGCCGTGGGCCAAAGGCAGGCGCCAAACCGCTGCGCCACCCAGGGATCCCTTTTTTTTGTTTTTTAAGATTTTTATGTATTTATTTGACACAGAGAGCATGAGAGCCTGTGCAAGCAGGGGGAGCTGCAGGCAGAAGGAGAGGGACAAGCAGGCTCCCTGCTCTGCGGGGCTTGATCCTGGGACCTGAGGATCATCACCTGAACCAAAGGCAGATGCTCAACTGAGCCACCCAGGCACCCCCGACTTTGGGCTTTTATCAACCCACACGTCTATCACCCACCCTTTCTGCTGCTGTCCTCTGCTGTAGACACTGTGCAGATACTACCTCGTCTGACCCTCACAACAGACTGTGACGTGGGTTCTCTCATTATTAGTCTTCAGTAGATTCCTTTATGAAGTGCGACATCCATACAGAAATGCACTTGGATCCCAGCTCTAGGACTGTTGATGAGCACCCACATCCAGAACACACCAGCACCCTGGAAGCTGCCCTGGGCTCCCTCTCCCTCACCACACCTTCTTCCCGCCATACGTTGATTTTGACTGGTTTTGAGCTCTGCCTAAGTGTAATCGTGTTCTGGCTTCTTTTGCTCTGCATCTCCTCGGTGGCGTGTATTTCCGAGCGGTCTCATGAGTTTCCATGGCTGTGCGGTGTGTTGTGGTGTACACGTAACACACTTTAGTCACCCGTTCCATTTACAGCGGACACTTGGGTGGTTGTTGCATGCCAGCTATTGCAAATGATGTTGCTGTGCACTTACTCGTCCACGTCTTTGGACTTGTGCATGTGTGAATGCATTTCCGCTGGCTGCGTATCCAGAAGTGGAATCACGGGATCCTAGGGACCTGCCCCAGGGTCACACAGCTAGCAGGCAGTAGGGTTCAAAGGAGAATCTAGGTGGTGTAGGCCCCGGGGTCTTGCTTCTCCCCACTGTGCCCGGCTGCCTCTCATCTTTAATCCGTGTATACCCTGTCCCAGAAAACAATACTGTGGGCAAAGATTCCCTTTACTTCTCCTGGTCTTGGTATTTTCTTCTGCAAAGTGAGGAGTTGGAGTATGAAGACCATCTTCAGCTTTGATAGTTACAGCGGAATGAGCCTCCCACCTGAGGCTTCTTCTGCTGTGTGACCCACCTCTCTGTTCCAGAGGGAGTCCCTCAAAAGACTGGCCGGGCTCTGGGGATGAAGACTTGAAGACTACCAGGGATTTGTCCTCCCCCCACTCCTCCCCACCTTCTCCTTCTCCACCAGCTGTTCCACTTGGGGAGGGGAAGACCTGGGATGCATTCCTTCTTGGCCCTCCTGCGTGTCAGCGAGCCAGTCTCCTCTCTTCAGATCACACGTGTGCAGCTGGATGAATGTTGACAAAGTCAACTCACCTGTGTAATTAGCTCAGCCATCAAGAAATAAAATATTTCCAGAAGGCCTCCTCCGTGTGTCCTCCAAATCGCCACCCCGAGGTGTACCACCTCTAGCACTGTAGATTTCGTTTTGCCTGCTCTTGAACTTTATATAATTGAAATCCTCCTGTATGTACTCTTCAGGACCCGCCTTCCTTTGCTCAGCCAGCCTTATTTGCTTAACATATCCTAGAGTCTTCTTTAGTCTGATGGATGATCTCAGCTTCTTGGGGGTACTATTCATCTCGCTTGCTTTGTCTGCTGACCTTTTGCTCATGGGAATGATTTCCTTGTTTGCTTTGTAACGTCCGACCGTGAGCTTATCTTTTTGGGGGGATTTTGTGGAAATCCTGCTGGTCTTAGTTCCGGAGTATCCCTATTGAGTTGACTTTGCCAGACATCTTGGAGGTATCCTTGGGGTGGGACTGGTTTTTCCATTAATGAATCATCCTGGGCATTCCTTTATCAAGTGAGGAGTACGCTTTTTCCTTCCATCCTTCCCGGGCCTGGATCACTACTGGTTTTCCAGCTGGTCTCCCTGCCCTGTCTTGTTCCCCAGCCCCTAGTCTGTTCTTACTGGTGGTTCTCACTGCCAGATACTCAAATGAATGGCTTCCTTGGTCCCTTGATCAGTTGTCATTTCTTGCTGCAGCTGGCCCCGATTGTCCTACTTAATAATATCCTAAGACAGCTCCCTCATCTGTGTTTGTCTGTCTCCTTCACACACATGCACGGGCGCACGTGCACATTCCCGATCACCCTTTTCTTACTTTCTCCTTTCCCCCCATAACACTTACCACCTTAAACATATTACATAATTTACTCCTTTACTATATTTATTAACTGTCTTTTCCAACCTGCCACTTATTCCCTTTAACACTTGTTAGAAAATAAGTTAACGTAAGGGTGAGAGTCCTTGTCTGTGTTGTTCACGAGGGGCCTGGCATATAGTAGGTGCTCACTAAGTATTTGTTAAAGGAAAGAATGCAGGGTCTCATTGGTAACTCCTGGCCTTGTAGGACCAAAGGCCTCATCTCTTTTCCATGTATGGATGCTAAAACCTGAGCCCAGAGCCAGGAAGGCCTGTTTCCAGGTCAAATAACCAGGCTTTCTTTCCTCTGATCTTTTTCTCTGTCTCATCCAGTTCCACTCACACATACTCCTTTGGTCACCACAGTCTCAACGTTTCTCTTAATACTTTGGCTTTCAGATTCTTATTTCCTCCAGCACCTGGGGATTTCCTTTTATTTCTTGTGGGATCTGCTATGCATTAAATATTTTTTAAAATTACATTTCATCTAGTATTTCTAGATGTTTGCAATGGTAGGGGGTTCTGCATGAGCTCAGTCCACCTTGTTGCCAGAACTCGAAGCCATATATTTTAATCTTTCATCCATCTGGAATTAATTGTGACGTATGGTGTGAGGTAAGGATCTCTTATTTTTTTTTCATCAAATATTTAGCCAGTTATTCAGTGACAATCATTGGGAAAAAAAAATCATTCTCAGTGATTTGAGATGCCGTATTTATTAAATGCTTACGTTTTCTTATAAACTTGGATCTGTTTCCTGGATTTTCTGTTTTGTTTCACTGATCTGTCCATTTTCCTGCCACTTCCTATCTGTTTGGCTAGTGCATTTTGGTGTCTGGTGGGTTCAGTATTTACTGATTCTTTCACATTGGTTCTTTTCCAGTTATTCTCATTGCTATTCTTACATATGTATACATGTATGCATAGGCTTTAGGTAGGTTTGTCAAACCTCAATACACATGCCCTGGATAATTTGACGGCAGTTTTCTTAAACTAAACTCGGTGACAATGGATAGCTTTACACTTTTTAAATTGTTACCATATCAGCTCGACCGTTGTACTTAATGCTTTGGTTATTTAAACATCTCTATTAGGGTTGTAAGGATGTGAGGTGGGTAGAATGTGAGTCTGAATAAAATCACAAATTGTGTGTTTCTTGTCGCTTCTTCTAGATAAATTTTAAAGAGGTTTTATTGAGTTCTAATTGAAATTCATTAAATTAAATTAAATCAACATATTTAAAGAGTATAATTTGGTAAGTTTGACATATGTGTGTACCTATGAAGGCATCACCACAATCGAGATACAGAACCTATCCATCATTCCCAAATGTTTCCTAATGCTACTTGGTAATTCCTCCCACACCTCCTGCCCCTTTCCATGAGAGCCCTTTCTGTCATTTTATATTAGCTTGCCTTTCTAGAGTTTTATATAAATGGAATCATATGGTACATATTCTTTTTTTGTCTGGTTTCTTTTAGTCTGCACAATTATCTTGAGATTCATCCGTGATGTGACGTGCATCAGTAGTTCGCTTCACTGCTTTTTATTTCTGATACTCTTCCATTGTGTGGAAACAGCACCCTTTGTCCATTTACCTGCTGATGGACATTCAGGTCATTTCTCATTTTTGGCTATTACAGGTAAAGCAGCTGTGAACATTCCTGTGCACGTTTTTGCATGCACGGATGCTTTCATCTCCCTTGGGTAAATACTTGGGAGTGGAGTGACTGTATAATATTGGAAGTGTATGTTTAACTTTTTAAGAAGCTGCCACACTATTTTCCAGAATGGTTGTACCATTTTACATTCACACCAGCAGTGTGAGTGTTCCAATTTCACCAATTTCCAATCCTCGCCTGCATTTGATATGGTCAGTCTTTTAATTTTAGCCATTTTAAGAGGTGTATGGTAGATACCTTTACAATTTTAAACCTAACAATCCAGAACTGTTGAACATTTCCATTTATTCATATCTTCTCTTATGTCCTTTTATGGAGTATATAAATGTCTTTATTTTAACCTCACACTCTTTAAAGGAAAGTTGATTCCATGTAATCAAAATTTCCATATAATTTTGATTACTATTATGAAGGGGATTTTTTTTTCCTTTTTCATTTTATCTTCCGACAGATGGCTGACATACAGAAAAGCTCGATTTTTATATAAGTATTTTGCAACCTGCAACTTCACTGAACTTTTTAAAGTATTTTGCATAGTGTTCCAGTTAATTTTCTTCTCTTGGATTTTTTCATATTCAACTGTGATCCTCAAATCATGGATTTTTTGCTCTTCCCCCCCCCCCCCAATACTTGTACTTTTATTTTTCCTGTCTTACTGCATTGGATAGAACTTCAAAGTTTTATCATTAGGTATATTTTTGTTACTAACTTTAGATAGATATTCTTTATCATGCTGAAAGAGATGACTTTGATTCCTGGTTTACTGGGAGATTTGCCCCTTTTTGTTGTTATTGTTTTAAAATAAGAGTGTGTGGAATGTTAATCCTTTGGAGAGCAATCAAAATGATCATGTATTTTCGCTTTGACTATTAATGTAATGAATTGCATTAGTTTCATTCCTAACTTTTTAAAACAGATTTATGGAGATATAAATCACATACCATACAATTCACCCATTTAAAATATAGGATTTAGTGTTTTTTGAGTATGCTTATAGAATCGTGCAACCATCACTAAAATTAATTCCAGAACATTTTTGAGGAAACCTGAGTGGCTCAGTAGGTGAAACATCTGCCTTCAGGTCAGCTCATGACCCCGAGGTCCTGGGATCAAGGCCCATGTTGAGGTTCCTTCTCAGTGGGGAGTCTGCTTCTCCCTCTCCCTCTGCCCCTCTGCTTGTGTGTGCTTTTTCTCTGTCAAATAAACAAACAAACAAATAAATTCTTTTTTTTTAAATTTTTATTTATTTATGATAGTCACAGAGAGAGAGAGAGAGAGAGAGAGAGAGAGGCAGAGACATAGGCAGAGGGAGAAGCAGGCTCCATGCACTGGGAGCCCGACATAGGATTCGATCCCAGGTCTCCAGGTCTCCAGGTCTCCAGGATCGCCCCCTGGGCCAAAGGCAGGCGCCAAACCACTGCGCCACCCAGGGATCCCAATAAATAAATTCTTAAAAAAAAATTTCCAGAACATTTTTTGCCTTTCAACAAGAGAACCTTGTACCCATTAGCATTGTTCTTCCATGTTGCAGAATCTGTCAGTACTTTATTCCTTTGTACGGCTGCATAGTATTCCATCATCTGTGAACACCACATTTTATTTATTGGTTCTTCTGATGGTGGATATGTCGGCTGTTTCCACTTTTTGGATGTTAGGAATAATGCTGCTATGAGTATCAATATGGATAGGTTTCTGAATGGATATGTGTTCCTAGTTCTCTTGGGTTATGTATCTAAGAGTGGAGTTGCTGGGTCATATGGTAACTCTGTGTTTAGCTTTTTGAGGAGCTGCCAGACTGTTTTCCAAAGCAGCTGCACCATTTTACACTCCCACCTGCAACATATGAGGGCTTCATTTTCTCCACATTCTTCTTGTCGATACTTATTCCCTATCTTTCTGATTATAGCCTTTCTGGTGGGTAGGAAGTGGTATCTCATTGTGGTTTCATGATTTTCTAAATTTGAACTATTCTAGCATTTTGGAATACATTTATTTGGTGACATGTTGTTCTTTGCTAATATTTCATTTTTGATTTTTTAGATCTCTTCAGAAGTGAGATATGCCTGAACTTTTTTCTCCTTATTCTGCCTCTCCTATCAGGGCTGTTCTAACTTTATACAATGGAGTGAAAAGTTTCCGATCTGTTCTGTGCCCTGGAGTGATTTAAGTAGCATGAGAGATAGCTCTTCCTTGAAGATTTGCCTAAATTAGCCCATCTGGGCCCTGTGCCATTTTTGGAAGTAGTTATCTGATAACCATTTCAATTTCTTCCATGCTTATATATTTATTCAGGAATTTTTCATCTGCTTTTTGAGTCAAATCTGGTAATTTGTTTTCCAGGAAAGTTATCATTTACCAAGATTTTCTTTCTTTTTTTTTTTTTTAAAAAAGCCTAGTTGTGTATAACAATCACTAAAACTATTTTTTAAAAATTTCCATATGTGCCCGTATCACCTTTCTGACTTCTAATAGCGCATATTTATTCTCACTCTCTGCCTAGGTTTGGTGTTTTTTTGATATTTTTGAAAGCGACGGTAATGACACCTGATAATATCTACTGAACACTCACTGGGTGCCAGGCCCTGTGCTGAGCACTTTGTATGCACTCAATTTTAAACTCTTTAGAGCTTTGTGAGTTGAGTACGATTATCCCCATTTTACAGGTGGTTGAGAAGTTCAGAAATTCAGCTTGCCCGATGTCACCTGAATACGAAGCCCAGAGCTATAATTCTAACACAACCTGTCTGCTCTCAGTGCTGGGGCTCTTAGGCACTGCTTGGACTTGCCCCTTGTTTTTGAATGTTGTATATTGTTTCCAACTTTCTTTTTTATTTTTATGTATTTATTTAGAGAGAGAGAGAGAGAGACAGTGTGCAAGTGGGAGTGCCTGTTGGGTGGAAGGGCAGAGGGAGAGAGAATCTTAAGCAGGCTCCATGTCCAGTGCAGAGCCTAAGGTGGGACTCAGTCTTATGACCCTGAGATCATAACGTGAGCCAAAATTAAAGATCAGATGCTTAACCGACTGAGCTACCCAGGCGCCTCTGGATCCAATTTTCTAGTATCTATTTCACCTCTATTCATTTCTTGTTTAGGATTTTGTGGCCCTCTTGATATTTTTCGTTAGGTGCTCCGTTCAGCTAATATCATGATTTTCTTCTTGCTGCTTGACAGTGAAAGCATCGAAGGCTGTGACTTTTCTCTCTAGTGCAGCTTTCACCACCCACCCTTCGTTTTGATTTGCGCTGCTCCCTTTGTCACTGCTTTGACAATGACTGTGTCATTATAGTTTTGACCTTCTTTTGCTCCTGCAGTTTTTTATGAATTGCATTTTCATTTCCAGGGGAGTACATCCTTAAAAGATAGGTGTTGTCATTAATGGCCAATTTTATTTTTTTGCAGCTGGTACAGTTTTTAACAGTCTAGTGTGTGTGTGTGTAAGATCAACTCTGTTGATATTTCATAGGAACTGAAAGAGAACTCCGTGTTTAGGGCAGAGTTCAATATATTTGTTAAATCTATCTTACTCATTTTTTGCCTTTAGATACCCTGTATCTTTGTTTATATTTTTACCTACTTGGAGCCAAAACACCACCTAACTCGGAGACACCAACATTATCTGTCACTCCCAGTATTTATCAAATTAGGTGACCAAGCCATCCAACCTTTTATAAATTAAGAAAACTGCAAAAGCATATAAGGCACGTGAGTGCAAAGTAAAAGCAGCAGTCGCAAGATCATGTCTGAAATGTTGAGTTCAGAGCAGAGTGCAATGACTAGGACAAAGCTGGTTGTTTGATACTAATATTGGGAAAACACATGCGCTGTACCGTGAACTTGAGTGGACATCACCTGGGCTTTGGTCGCCTCCTTAGTGGAAAGAGGGAATGGGCAGATGTTTTCTCAGTCTCTTCCAGTCCCTTCCATCCCACAATGATGGTTTTGGGGTTCCCCACTAAGCGATACCAGAGAGGCAGTATACTGGGAATAAGGGTGAGAAGCAGAGAAAAGGCCAGGATGATTCCTGGTTGAAACTGGAGCAGTTTGAGCTGACAGCTGGGCTGAGTTTATTGCTTTGGCTCATTCCTGTCCTTACATGAAGATCTGCCTCATTGCCTTTTGGCCTGGCAAAGAAGGTTTGCTGAAGCACGAGTCAGTCTGCAAGGACAAGATGATGAGGCCACAAGAACTCACTGACATGGGGTGCCATTTCTAGCAATGAGCTATGACTCTGATGGCTTGGTTTGCCTCTGGAATACACCCCTCGCCCCACCCCAGGAGCTCTGAGATCCCCCAAAAGAGTATTTCCATGGGCGGCTTCCTGCAGGAATGGGCAGGATGGGCAGCTCTATGCCTGCCTCTGTGTCTTCTCCCTCTCCTGCCAAGGGATGATTAACTCATGGAAGAAAGAGGGGATGCTGAAGAGAGAGGCATGTGTTTCACAGGATACCAGCACCATAAGAAAGGCTGAAAATGAATGAGCTAAGTATCCAATTTAAGAAGTGAGGGGGAAAAAAATGAACAGAATAAACCAGAAAGAAAGTGGTGGGGGGGAAAGAGAAAAATAAGTCAATGAACTAGAAAAAAAAAATACTCCACGGAGAGGACCAACCAAAGCCAGAAGGTGGTTGTTTGGAAAGACTCATAAGGCAAACAAGTATCTGGGAAGATTGGTCAAGAAAAAGAGAGAGAGAGAGAGAGAGAGAGAGAAAGAAGGCACAAATAAAAACATTAGGAATGAAAAAAAAAACAATCAGAGATCTGGCAGAGACAGAGGTAATACCATGAATAACTTTATGCTAATAGATTTAAAAGTGTAACTTCTGGTATCACGATCAAACCCTGGAGCGTTTCTCACAGAGCTGCCCACAGACGATGTACATTAAAATCTGACATGGAACCAACACAAAAAACAGATAGATTGGACTTCGTCAAGATTTAAAACTTGCGGTTCAAAGGACACTTTCAAGAAAATGAAAAGACAGCCTAAAGAATGGGAGAAAATATTTGCAAATCATGTATCTGATAAGGGCCCAGAATATATAAAGAATGCCATATCCACCGAAATCTTACAACTCAACAACAAGAAGGTAAACTCAAACCAAAAAGCAGGCAAAAGACCGAAATAGACATTTCTCCAAAGAAAATATACGCATAGCCGAAAAAGCATGTGAAAAGATGCTCCATGTCATTAGCCAGTGAAATGTGAATCAACGTCACACTGAGATGCCACTTCACACCCGCTAGGATGGCTCATAATTGAAAAGATAATTGCAGGTGTTGAGAAGAATCTGGAGAGATTGGAATCCTCATGCATGCACTGCTGGTGGGAATGAAGAGTGATGTAGTCACTTTAGGAAAGAGGTTCTCAAAAGGTTAAATGTGCAGTTACCACGGGACCCACAGTTCTATTCCCAGGTGTATACCTAAGGGAAACAGAAATATGTGTGCAGGCAAAAACCTGTACATGATTGTTCGTAGGGGCATTATTCATAATAGCTAGGATGTGGAAACAGCCCAAATGTCCTTCAGTGGATGAATGGGTAAGTAAAGTGTGGTATATCCATTCAGGGGACTGTTATGCAACCACGTAAAGAAAAGTAGTACTGAGAGATGCTTAGACAAGGATATATCTTGAAAACTTCATGGTAATTAAAACCAGTCGTGCAAGACCACATACCGTATGATTCTACTTATGTGAAATGTCCAGAAAGGACAATTTTTTTAATGAACTAGATTTTATTTATTTATTTATTCATTATATATATATATATATATATATATATATATATATATGACTTGATCCCAGGACTCCAGGATCTCGCCCTCCGCCAAAGGCAGGCGCTAAACCGCTGAGCCACCCAGGGATCCCCCAGAAAGGGCAAATTCATATGGAATGCAGACTGATGGTTGCCAGAGACTGGAGGAAGGGGTGAATGAGGATTTGGGGTTTCTTTTTCTTGTTGGGGTGACAAAATGTTCTGGAATAGATAACAGTTGTGTGGAACCTTGTGATGATGTCAAAAACCATGGAATTGTATACTTTGTGAGGGTTAATTGCATCATATGCAAATTATATTAATTTTTAAAAAACGGAGAGTGGGAAATGCTTATTGAAATGTGTATTTCTGAACCTTTCCCTAGCTTCATGAAGTCACATATCTGGGGACGAGAGCAAGAAATCTGCACTTTGGCTAATAGTTGTGATGAAACCAGTGCACAGAAAGGTTGAAGAATCTCTGTCTACTTTTCCTTTGAGTCAAATTCCAATTAGTATAAAAAGAATGATGGATGTAGGAAATCAGTATTGGGGTAGTGGGGGGAAATCCCAGGAATAGTTGTAGAGAATCAGTGTCTGCTAAAGTTAGTGAGTTGAAGGTATGAGACATAGAACGTTTCCCTAGTGCCGGAGCATCTTGCCACAATTTCAGATGGAAACATAGTCACTTTACTGCGAAGGCACCAGGCAGACGTCACTTTAAGCAGGTGATCAGAACTAATGTAACTCGGGAACCCTGGGTGGCGCAGCGGTTTAGCGCCTGCCTTGGCCCAGGGTGCGATCCTGGATACCCGGGATCGAATCCCACATCGGGCTCCCGGTGCAAGGAGCCTGCTTCTCCCTCTGCCTGTGTCTCTGCCTCTCTCTCTCTCTCTCTCTCTCTCTCTCTCTCTCTCTCTCTCTGTGACTATCATAAATAAATAAAAATAAAATAAAATAAAAAGAACTAATGTAACTCCCTCAAGATACAGCATCCCTTCTGCGGGATCTTGCTGAAAATCTGTAGCCCCAATTTAATCACGATAAAACATCAGACAATCTCAAACAAGAGACATCCTACAACGGACCTGGAGAATCCTCTTCAAGAGCATCTAAGTCATTAAAGACGAAGAAAGACTGGAGGTCTGTCCCCGGTGGGAAGGGGAGGAGAAGACACACCTGTACTCAGGTCTCTGGAGCACATCCGTCCTGGACCAGGTAAGGACATTAATGAGAGTTGATGAAATTGGAATAAGGTGTGTAGCTTAGGTGTCTGTTTCCTGGGTTTTGATCATTCCTGGGTCTGTTAAGATATTAATATTTGGGGGACGCCGGGTAAAGGGTACGCAGAAATTCTCCACACCATTTCGCACCTTTTCTGTTAGTCTAAAATGACCTCAGATTGAAAAATTATGAGGACACCACTCTCCTAGAGCATCGTGATTCCCATTCTGAAAAGCGTTGCCGGGGCAGGAAGAGCTCTGGCTTTGGAAGTGGCTGGATGCCTGACGCTGTCACCTACCGGTGAGGCCTGGAGCTTCTCAGCCTCACTTCCTCGTCTGCGAAATGGGATTAATCATGCTGGCATTCTAGGATGGTGGGAGGACTGCAGAGGAAATGCTGTTTACAACACCAACTGCTGTGTCTGCATGTGGCAGGTGCTTCAGAAGGGCCAGTCCCCCAGGAGTTCACACGAGTTCTGCTCCCCACTCTTCGGAATCATGCCTGCCCCTTACCTGGGAGGGAGAGGATGGGTCCTCTGGGCTGGGCTCTTGGGGCCTGGCAAGGAGCCTCCTAAGCACCCTGGCCCAGCAGCTGAGAAAAGGTGCATCACGGGAGAGGGGAAGAGGAAAGCAGCCGGCCTGGGGAGCTTTCTCACAGGCTTTTGCTGGCAGGCTGCTTAAAGTTATACCAACTTCAAACAAAAAGGGTTTTCAGACACAAAGGAAGGCTCAACCTGGCCAGTGCCAGGCCCGGCTTGGCATCTGAAATCAGAAATCCAAGTCCTCAGAGCTCACAGGCAAGCCAGACCTTCCTGGTTGCTCTCCTGCCCACTCCCCCCACCCCCACTCCAGGAATGCCAAGAACCTAGGGCAGAGCTCCTCTCTGGGGCTCACTCCCTCTGTTGACCTTGGGGACAAATTAATTAGACTTAAATAAAAGCTAGTTCCCCCACAGAGTGTATTCTGCTGATGGCCGACGTTGGGCGACGGGCCTGGAGGTGGTCCTCCCAATCCACCTGCTGACTCCTCCCCAACTTTGCGGCATGTGGGTGTCTGTGCTCCGCTGGTTTGCTTCATGGTTATTGTTAAATAAAACAAAGCAGGTAGCATGCAGAGTAGGTCATGTACCGTAGGTAGTTTCTCAGTCTCTGTTTTTCCATATGCCCCTCCACGTTCTGTTCCCTGGGTCTCCTGTGTGGTCAGAGGGATGCAAGAGCGTGAGCCAGAGTGACAGGCATAGTCATAGAACATTGGAATGATCGGGTGCATTTATTGTTTTTTTTTTTTTTAAGATTTTAATTATTTGAGAGGGAGAGAGTGCCAGCAGGAGCAGGGGGGTGGGGCAGGCAGAGGCAGAGGGAGAAGCAGGTGCCCTGTGAGGAGCCCAATGCGGGACTCGATCCCAGGACTCCGGGATCATGCCCTGAGCCAAAGGCAGACGCTTCACCAACACCCCTGCATTTAAAGTAAGCTTTCCCTGTGACTTGGCACATCTGCCTCTCAGAACCTACCCTAGAGCAACACACAGGTACCTGTGCAAAAAGGTACCTGCAGTTGTGTGTCCCAGATCTGTAGGGACCTAAATCCATCTGTGTGACTTATCTTCATTTTCTCTCTCCCTATCCATGATCCATAGCTGTGCTATCTACATATGCACCCACAGAGAAACCCAGCCTGGAAAGAAACAGCTAAATAAACCGGTGTGTTCACCCCCTAGCATGTAATGCTGCAGGTGAAGGTGGTGAATTCTCGTGTGTGGCCACCGATGGGATGCTGTGTTGGACAGAGCACCATATGATGGGTGCATCAAAGCCAAATGCTGTGCCTCAGTGCTCCCGAGGATCCTGTCTCCATCCCTCCACCCTTGCCACAGCCCTGGCACCTAGTAGGGTGCTTTTGCCGAATAGCCCTGGGGCTCGGGAACCTTGGCACCTACTGATGTTGCTTTTGTGCAGATGATGAATTGAATTCATGAAATTAATGAAGAACCAGGCCTGGGGTGGTTCTGACTTGGTGCTGACCTAGACCACGTGTGTACAACTGGCAAGATCAGCCTGTGGGCTAAATGCTGCCTGTCGCTGGTTTGTAAAGAAACTCCAAAAAACCCCACAAAACTCCCATTGGCATGCAGCCACACCCATTTAGTTAGGGACCCTCTGTGGCTGCCCTCCCTACAATGGCAGAGCCGCGAAGTTGCAACAGAGACTGTGTGGCCTGCAGAGCTTCCAATAGTTATCATCATCTGGCATTTTCCAGGAAAAATAAATAAAAGCGGTCGAACCCTGCCCCTAATCCCTTCTTCCAGACCAACCCTGTTTCTTCCAATACCTGGGGCACATTCAAAAGTTCTGGCCTTTCCTGCTGCTCTGTGACTTTGGGGATGTTTGGAAGAGCTGCCTCTAAAAGCCCAGATGAATGGTTACTTTTTTTGTTTTTGTTTTTTTTAGATTGTATTTATTTATTCATGAGAGACACACACAGAGAGACAGAGACACAGGCAGAGGGAGAAGCAGATTCCCTGCGGGGAGCCCAGTGGGGGACTCGATCCCAGGACCCCAGGATCATGCCCTGAGCTGAAGGCAGACGCTCTACCACGGAGCCACTCAGGCTCCTAGGATCAATGGTTACTTAAAGGCAAATTCAACATTAAGAAAGTTACCACATCCCTCCAGTGCCCAGAATCCTGCAGCCACGTCCTATCAAGGCAGTCCTCTGTGGGTGTTAGCCATAGAACTTCCCAAAGGCTTTCTTTCTTAAGCAACCCCCTCAACCCGCAGACCTGATCCCCTCCACCGCCCAGGACTGTGCCCTGGCCTTTGTCTCTGTGATTCTTAGAACCACGCAGGATGCTGGCACAGAGCAGGTGCTTAACAAACATGCAGTGGTTAACACATCAATGAAAAGTATTAAAAAACAAACAAACAAACAAACAAACCAGACCACAATTGCCTTCATTCTCTCGCTCTGGGCAGCCTGTGCAAAGGGTATCCACCAGAAATTAAAGACATCTATGGATCCTTTTTTTCTTTTTTTAAAGATTTTATTTATTTATTCATGAGAGACACAGAGACAGAGGCAGAGACACAAGCAGAGGGAGAAGCAGGCTCCATGCTGGGAGCCTGATGTGGGACTTGGGTGCGACATGGAGCAGATCCACCTTGCCCTGAATGCCTTGGCCCCTCTGGGTGCCCAGGCTGTGGAGAGGCTTTTCCCAGGGCCTAGGTGGTCACCCATTTGCTTTGGCAGGGGTCCCCTGGGGGCACTTGACGTCTGATGTTTTAGGCCGTATATGGGACATACCAGGCCGCCCTGATAAAGGAGACCCCAGCCTGCTAGGAACTGGGAGGCAGACAGTGAAGGCGATGCTCTTTCCCAGAGAACCTAGCAACTAGGTTAGCATTTCCAGAAGGGTTTTTGTCTGATTCACAGGCTAATTTCAGCAAGCAGGGTGATTATCTAGAACAATGTGCCCTGCAGAGTGACGTCCCTGACAAGCCCAAATGCTAACTTGAGGAGGAAGCACTCATTCAGGCCACGGGGAAAGCGTGGAAAACCCAGTGGTGCTCGTGGCCTGCTGCCTGCCCAGGTTTGTCCGAGGACCTGCCTCCCTCGGGGGTGGTGGTGGGGGGACTGGCTTCTGCTTTCTCTTTGAGCAGGGATGGAGGACAAGGGGGTGGCGGTCGCAAAGGAAGGATTAACACCCCCGCCCCCTGCTCGTTCTATAATGGGGATATTCATTTTGCCTTGTAGAGGGTGTCTTTCTTTGCAATGGAAAAATTTCCCCCCCACCCTGCCCCCCTCCCCGTACGGTATTTGTCAAAGGTGCCCTCATGAGGCCCAAAGAAAGGGGTGGGGGGAATTCAGAACAGGAGTCGGGGGACAAGAGTACATACTAAATATTTGGAATGAGAGGACGGGTTGGGTTTGGCGGGCAAGGCGGGAGATTATGCCAAGTGGCAGGGGGGCTGGGGGGGAAGCGGGGGATGAGTCTCAGTCTCAGCTCGAGCCCTGCCTGGTCAGGTGGCAGCAGCCCACAGCCCTTCCTACGGGAACAGCCTCCAGCCGAGCAGCCCAGTGAGAGCTTTGGGATGCTAATGGCCCTTTAGGAATGCTAAATGGAGCATTTCTGTCGCAACACAGGGGGGAAAGGAGCAGAGAAAGAATTTCAGTTTTGAAGTTTCCTCAGGGGAGGGCCGGACAATGGTGGTGTAAATGGACAGAGTAAAAGTTTTCTCTGGGTTAGGAAAAAGAAGAATGAAGTGCGCATGTCCTCCGGGCAGCACCTCGGTTGGGCTACATGGGTGCCGGAACGCCTCTGCAGGGCTGGACAGGACTTGGCTGGGTTCAGCGCCTCCTGGGCAAAGGGCAGCAGGCCTGGCTGAGGACCACTAGGTGGGTGCCTGTCTGATCCAGATCCTTCTGCTACCTTGCTGCCTTCATTCAGTCACTTGTCCAGGGGGTCAGTCATTCACTTGTTCCTTTTCTTATTCATTCATTCATTCTTCATCGATCCAGTCATATTCATACACACATTCATTCCATACATTCAGTTATTCCTTTTCCCATCCATCGATCCATCCACCCACCCACCCATCCATCCATGCACCCATCCTTCCACTGACCCATCCACCCATCCCATCCATTCATTCACCCATTCATCCCTTACACATTCATTCCATTAATTTGCTTATTCCTTTGCCTGTCCATTCATCCATTCACCCCCACACATCCATCCATCTGTCCATCCATCCTTTCATCCATCCATCCACCCGCCCATTCTCCCTCACACATTCCATTCATTTTGTTTATTCCTTTTCTCATCCACTCATCCTTCCACCCGTCCTTCCTTCCATCCATCCACCATCCATCCATTCATCCCTCACACATTCATTCCATTCATTTGCTTATTCCTTTTCCCGGCCATCCATCTGTTCACCCACCCATCCATCCATCAGTCCATGCATCCATCCATTCACACATACATTCATTTCATTAATTCCCTTACACCTTTTCCCATTCATTCCCTCCTTCATTCCCTCACTTATCCACTCATTTGTTCACTCCTCCAGCAATCAGTTGCTGAACACCCACTGTGTCCAGGCAGGGTTCTGAATGCTGCAAACACCAGCGTGGACAGACAGGGTCTCTGCTCTCATGAAGCACGTGTTCTGTGGGTGAGACAGATGTTTCAGACGTCAGTGATGGGCAGTAATAGCAGGTAGTGATTGGCTGGAGGGCAGCATTAGACAAGGTGCCAGGAGAAGCCTCTCTGAGAAGATGTATTTTTTTTAAATTTTTTTTAATTTTTATTTTATTTATGATAGTCACACAGAGAGAGAGAGAGGCAGAGACACAGGCAGAGGGAGAAGCAGGCTCCATGCACTGGGAGCCCGATGTGGGATTCAATCCTGGGTCTCCAGGATCGCGCCCTGGGCCAAAGGCAGGCGCCAAACCGCTGCGCCACCCAGGGATCCCCTGAGAAGATGTATTTGAGCTGAGACCTGAATGGGAAGGAGCCAGCCACCCAGGGAGGAAAGGTAAGACTATTCCAGGTCAAGAGAACAAGTATGAAGATGCCTATGCGGGAAGGAGCTTGCTGTGTTTGAGGAACAGAGAACAGGCTGGTAGGAAAGAAGGGGGCTGTGGGAGGGGCAGTGGACCAGCTTTCTGAGATGTGGGGCTACGCATGACCATCTTTCCTCTTGGCCCAGACTATTGTTAATAAGTAAGGTGGGGTGGAATGCCCCAAGACACCCTCTGGGGCCAGTGAGGACACTTTGACCCCATGAGGACATCCCAGAAAGCATGCTCCAGGCAGGTGAGCAGGGTGGAGGTTGGCCTGGGCCACCCCAGGAACTGGCAGCAGGGAAGGCTGTTGGATTCAGGTGAGGGGCAGACATGCTTGCGTTAGCAGGGGAGGGGGTGGGAAAGAAGCGAGCCAGTCTTTTGAAGGAAGAATTGGTAGGACTTGGGGCTGGTCTGGCATCAAGGGCAGAGAGAAGCTGGTAAGATAGGCAGGTAGTCAGGAGAACATGCACTGTTCAGGTGTGCTTGCTGTATGTTTCACCTCCCCAGCAGGCAAGCAGAGACCCTCTGATGCTCTAGGGATCACCTTCTTGCCCCACCTGCTTACCAAAGGTTTCTTCTCCTCCTCTTCCTCCTCTTCTTTTTAAGATTTTATTCTTAAGTAATCTCTACAGCCAACATGGGGCTTGAACTCATAACCCCGAGATCAACAAGAGTCGCACGCTCTATAGACTGAGCCAGCCAGGCACCCCCCATAAGAGATTTTATAAGAAGAAGAATCCTACTGGAGGCGCCTGACTGGCTCAGTCTATAGAGCGTGCGACTCTTGATCTCGGGGTTATGAGTTCAAGCCCCATGTTGGCTGTAGAGATTACTTAAGAATAAAATCTTTAAAAAGAATCTTCTGTGGAGACTCAGTAGGAAAATAGGTAGAAGCTGAGCTGCTCTGATTGAAAAAGGCCTATGTGGGCACCGGGATGGCTCAGTTGGTTAAATGTCTGCCTTTGGCTCAGATTGTGATTCCAGGGTCCTGAGATCAAGCCCTGAATTGGGCTCCCTGCTCACTGAAGAGTCTACTTCTTCTGACTCTGCCTCCAACTTGTGCTTGCTATCTCTCTCTCTCTCAAATGAAAAAAAAAAAAAGCAAGCAACATTTGTGAAGAGGTGTGGTTGGAGCCCATCATCCTTGTCTGCCCTCCCACCTGCTCCCCCGGGCCCTGTCTTACCCCCCCCCCCCGCCTCCCTAACATGACCAGAGGACCCCCTCCGGCCCCAGGGGACATGGTTTGTAAGGAGAGGCCTGGTACCAACTTCTACAGCCTTTTATTTTTGACCTCACTCAATTTACTATGTAAACAACAGGCAAATGGGCTTGTTAGCTGAAATAATTTCATCACTTAAACCTCAATTTGACGTGTGACTGGTTGATTGCACACAGATCCCATGGTGACCCCCTGAGTCTGTTTCCTAGTGATTGCTCAGGGCTGTCACTCACGCCTTTGCTTTATGCTCTTCCAGCCATTTTGCTTCCAAGGGCCATAGCGTGACCAGTCGGGCTCTTTCTTGGTGACCCTTCTCACTCTGCCTAACGTATGCCATCTCGGTTTGGATTGCTTTCTCGGGAGTTTCCCATTCTGTGATAATTTGGCTGCTATTTCTCCCTCGTTTTTATCATTCATCCGCTGATCACGGTTTACAAAGCATCCCCATAAAGCCGTCAGGTGGGAAGATAGAGCTGTTACCCTACCATGTAGGCTCGCTGACCCATCAGCCACCAGCAGGTTTGAGAGGTCCTGCATGAGAAAATTTTCCAGAAAATTGCACTTAGCTCCTCTAAGGGCGACTGACACTTTTATTTTATCTTAATCATTTTGAAGAGCATCTTTCTGTAATGCATTCTGTACTTACCTGCCTTCTTAAACGGAGCACCCCAGACATAATCTAGCTTTTGTTTTGAGTGATTCAAGTCATCTCTATGAACACAGATGATCACACTTTGTTGAACATAGTGTATGGAAATGTATAGGAACTCTGTCCTGCCTCAGATGGCCCCAGATGGCCAACCAAATCTTAATAAATAGCATTGGGTATTAAGAGCATCACTCTTTGGTGCCTGAGTGGCTCAGTTGATTAAGCATCTGCCTTCGGCTCAGGTCATGATCCCAGGGTCCTGGAAGAGAGCCTGCATTGGGCTCTCTGCCTAGAGGGCAGTCTACTTCTTCTCCCTCTGCTCCTTGTCTTGTTCGTGCTCTTTCTCTCTCTCTCAAATAAGTACATAAATAAGTAAGTAAGTAAGTAAATAAATAAATAAATAAAATCTCTAAAAAAATAAATAAGAGCACTACTTTTCTTGTCCATAACATGAGAGTAATTATTACCTATCTTATGGGATTTTTGTAAGTATTAGGGCTTATGTGGGATACTTGACCCATGATCAACTCTCGAAAGAAAGGAAGAAAGAAAGAGAAAGGAAAAGAAAGACAGCTTAAAGAAGTGAATAAAAAGGTAGCAGTGGTTGCTGAAGACCAGATATTTTTCATCATGAGCTTTTTTACTATGTTTTGCCTGGTTTTGTTTTTTGATCCCCAGGTATCAGGAATACTGCTCCCCCCCTCCCCCCAGTACACACACATATACCTCTGGTGTTTGTTTTTAAGGAGGTGAGGGAAAGTGAACGTGAGAGGGGCTGATGGTGTCTGGTGGTTTAAGAGTCTACATTTTGGAGTCCGACTGCCTGGGTTCTATTTTATCTTGGCCCTGTCACTTCCTGGTCACCTAACTTTGGGCAAGTTCCTTAATTTCTCTGCATCTCAGTTCACTCGTCTGAAAAATGGGGTTAGTCGTAATAGTATGTACCTCCCAGGGCTATTATGAGCATGAAATAAAATCAGTTCATGTAAAGCATTTAGCAAAATGCTTGGCACGTCGTGAGCTTGTTATCATTGTGACCTTTATTGTGTTGCCCACCTACGACATGGCAGGCACAATGCTGAGGTCTGGGTATGATGTGCAGGTATGACATCAAGGGTCATTCCTGTCTGCAAATGACGCTGGGGCGGGGGTGGGGGGTGGGAGATGGAGCAGATACAAATGGCGGAACTCATGCAGGTATCTCAAAAAGTTAAACATAGAATTACCATATGAGGGGCACCTGGGTGGCTCAGTGGTTGAGCATCTACCTTTGGCCCAGAGCATGATCCTGGGGTCCTGGGATTGAGTCCTGCATCGGGCTCCCTGCAGGGAGCCTGCTTCTCCCTCTGCCTGTGTCTCTGCCTCTGTCTCTGTGTGTCTCATGAATAAATAAATAGAATCTTAAAAAAAAAAACAAATTATCATATGATCCAGCAGTTCCATTCTTTGGTATAAGCCAAAATAACTGAAAACAGAGGATCAAACAGTCTTGTACATCAACGTTATTGACATTCTTTGCAGTAGCCAAAAAGATGGAAACAACCCAAATGTCCATCAGTGGATGGGTGGATCAGCACAATGTGGTGTATATACACACAAAAATATTACTCAGCCATGAAAAAGGAATGAAGAACCCTAACAGGGTTGAGCCACAAAGACATGCTGAGTCATCTGACACAAGTGCCACATATAAATGACCTCATTTATTCATTTTTCTAGGATAGGCAACTTTATTGAGATAGAAAGCAGATTAGTCTGTCCCCAGGGGCTGGAGGGAAGGCAAAATGGGGAGTGACTGCATATAATGGTTATATGATCTTCTTGGGGGGTGACGAAAATGTTTCCGAACTAAACAGAGGTGGTGGCTGTAAAACATTGCAGAGGTGCCACTGAGTCGTATACTTTAGGTGGTTAATTGTACGTTATGTGAATTTCACCTTGATTGAAAAAAAAAAGATTCAAGTAGATGAGAAGACACCAGAGGGCAGATCCAAGCCACCAGGGCCACATACAGCTTAGTGTGCATGTCTGAGCCCTGGGGGTGAGGGAGGGGAATGGCAGGATGATCAGTGTGGCATGGGACAGAGGAAAGTGGACATACCTCGCTCAGGGGGCATGTGTTTAAGTGTGTTGGCATATTTACATAAACATTAGCCCTGATGATTAGGGAAGGATGTCTAAGAATAAAAGTACGCTTGATAACAGAAAATAACATGAACGGCCACATGAATGGTACCAATGATGGGCTTTGAAGCATGTGCAGCAAACAGCATAGGAGTCATGCTTTCCTTGCAATATCAGGTTGTTCATCTCCTTTAGCATTAAGTAGCTAGCCCTCAAGTGGAATAGCACGGAGCAGGCAAGAAAGGTTTAGAAGAAAAGTGTAATTTATTTATTTTTATTTTTTAAAAAAATATTTTATTTATTTATTCATGGTAGAGAGAGAGAGAGAGAGAGGCAGAGACACAGGCAGAGGGAGAAGCAGGCTCCATGCAGGGAGCCCAATGTGGGACTCGATCCCAGGACTCCAGGATCGCACCCTGGGCCAAAGGCAGATGTCAAACCGCTGAGCCACCCAGGGATCCCCCCGAAAAGTGTAATTTAAAAAGCATAAAATGGGGCATCTGGGTGGCTCAGTCGGTTGAGCATCTACCTTCGGCTCAGGTCATGATCCTGGGGTGCTGGGATTGAGCCCCTTATTGGGCTCCTTGCTTCTCCCTCTCCTTCTGTGTTCTCTCCCAAATAAATAATTTTTTAAATAAAAAGCATAAAATCGAGGAAATTGCAATGAGTTACTCTGCCACAGTTCCCTTAATTGAGCCTTCTTAGATAGTGTGCTTTGCCCTGGGAAAGACCACTGTGCTTCTCTTGTCATGGTAGATTGCACTGGTGCCACCAGAGAGCCCCACAGGTCCCAGGGAGGTGGAGGAGGCCTGGTGAAAGAGGGATCCGAGGGCTCCATCTGAGTTGCTTGAGTGGCAGTGGAACAACGGTGTGAGGAGTGGGGCAGATTCTAGGTGAGTGCAGTGAGTGCTCGTGGTCCAGAGGGAAGGGGCTGGGCTGGCATTTTCAGGGGACATCCAGTCAGTGAAGGAGTCTTCCTAGGACCCAGGCTTCCAGTGGGAGAGTAGTAGGGGATGGAGCAGAGAGTAGCACGGGCAAGATGACGGCAGGTAGAGCGATGCGGGGTGTCTGTAGGCAAGTGGTGCTCAGAGTCATGGATTGCTGGGCCCTCCCCTAGAGACTTGCAGCGTGGGGGTGGGGGTGGTGGCTGGGAGACGACCCGGAACTAGCAAGTTCCCAGGTGGGGCTGGTGCTGCTGGTCTGGAGGCCACACTTGGAGAACCACTGATAGGCCATGGGGAACCAGGACTGGTTTCTAGTAGGGGACAAGTTTGATGGAAAGGTACAAATGGTGGCCATGGGATGTGGCCGTGAGAGCTGTAACTGGTTAAATCCGGTGGTCGTATCCCCCAGTCAGTGGCATATCTTGGTGGATCCTCACCCCCTGGATGCTCAACCTGCTAGCAAAAAAACGTTTTGAGGCCACTGTTATAATTTGATGACCACAGACTTTCCTGGTCTGATTTTTCTTAACCTGAATTTACAGATTGTGGCCCAACGGAGGAGACTTTTATGCCTGTTCCCGGGCTGGAGAAGCAACGTAGAAAAATGTTTCTGTGCCTCCAGTATTGAGATTTTTCCAGGATTTTTTTTTTAATGCATTCTAGGGACATTGAATGAAACGTTTAAACTTAGAGAGTTTGGGAAAATTTCAGGCTGTGTGCTTTTGGAGCAAGAGTGCTTCTTGAGCCTTGTGACACATTTTTTTTTTCCTGAAAGCTCTCTCCAATACTCCCCAACAGAAATATGGCTTCTCCAGGTGTGCATTGAACACTTGCTTCTTTGCAGCCAGCAGAGTCTTTAGCTAAGGGAAAAAGCCCTCCTACCCTTGGTTTCAAAAGGTTTTGAAATGCTAATTCACAGCCATGAAATATTCTGACAGCCTGGAATGTTATTCAAGGCAATCAGGCACCTTGATTATTACAGAAGTGTGAAAGGTAAATTGCTGCTACCCAAGAAGTCACCCTGCTTTTCAAGAGAAAGCTCAGAAAAATAGCACATAACATTATGTTCAGGCATTACATTTCATGGATCATGTGATGAGGATATCTGACACCCAGTGTATCTGTAGGTGTGACAATGTCAACTCGTAGTAGAAATTTCACAGCTTTTGCCAGCATTGCCTTTATGTTAAAGGGAAAAAAAAAATACAGGGTTGTGGCAAACATTTTTAGAATTTGTTATATGCCTATTTAAAACCTGAAAGCACATCTTCTTGAACTTCTTCTCCTTTTTTTTTCTACTGAGAAATCCCACCCCAGAGACAAGACTATAATACCTTTCTTTTTTTTTTTTTAAAGAAAAGACTCTAATTACCATCCATCCATCCCGTAGCCTTTTATAGATATCATTATTAATGACTATCAGAGCTTTGTTGTGTTTTTGCTACAATAAGCACAAAAATGGTGTTTCTCCGTGGTCTGCGCTCAAAAGCAGGCTTTCGTCCATAATCCATAGATTCCATACCTTGCTATGAATGAGGTTATTACCCATGGTTAGCAGACTAATGATTCATTTTTAGCCAAGCCTGATGCATGCCTCAAGGAAGGAACCATTGGTTTTTTTTAAAGCATTTTTTTAAAAAGATTTTATTTATTTATTCATGAGAGACACAGAGAGAGACGCAGAGACACAGGCAGAGGGAGAAGCAGGCTCCCTGTGGGGAGCCCGATGTGAGACTTGATCCCAGGATCCTGGGGTCACGCCCTGAGCCGAAGGCAGATGCCAACTGCTGAGCCACCCAGGTCCCCCGAGGAAGGAGCCATTGTCATAGCTTTGTTGTCCTGTGGGAAGGGGAGAAATCCATCTTGATCACTTTACCCAGCGTTATCCAGTATATGACTCATTTCTTTTTCAGGTACTAAGTAAGCAATGCAGAACATCCTAGTTTGAGGTCCCTTATTTGGCTATCGCTTGGTCAAGGTCTCGTGGGCAGTGGTAGTTTGTTGCTGCCTTTGGAGGGGTAGGAAAGAGGGGTTATAAGGTCTTGTAGGGAATGTGGAGACCCCACGCCAGCGGGGAGGATGATGAGTGTATTGGGGAAGCAGTCCCATTTACTTTGCTGATTATAGAATTGGTTGGGGCTGTTTGCATGTAAATCCGTGCATGTGTGTGTGCGTCTGTCCATCCATGCATCCATCTGTCCTGTCTCTCAGCCCCTCCTCCTCAGTCTGACTGCCACATGGGGGAGTCAAGCCCGAGTTCTCTGAGTTCTCTCATTCTCCCTGTAGATGACCTCACACTTTCTCTTGATCTTGAATGAAGCCATGCAAACCCTCTCAGTTTTCTCTCTCTGCCCCTGGCGCTCCTCTGAGCCCCAAACCCTGCAACTCCTAGTTTCTCATCTCTCTTGGAGGTCTCAGGCGTGTCACACTGCTCAGGCCAAACACCTAGGGGGGTAAGCCGCACATCCTCTTTCCCCTCCCCTGCCCCCTAGTCAGTTCATCACAGTCTGGTCCGTACTATTGGGAATATTTCTCCTCTGTCTGTTCCATGTCCTCTCGAGAGCCTGTTGCCATCCCATGAGTGGCTGTGGTAGCCGCCTCCTTGTTCTCTGGCTCCTGCTGGGGCCCCTCTGTGGTCCATTTCCACGTGACACTGATGTGATCCCATTAGATCACAGACCTACTGCTCTCAACCCTGTGTAGCTCTCACTGCACTGCCCTGCCTCCTCCCGACCCATCTGCCTCCCTCTGACCCACCCCACCTGGGGCTCCCACCTGTCCCTCTCTTCTTGTCGCTCAGGCTCCAGCTGCAGTGCCTCTCTCAGAGATGCCTTCCCTGACCACCTGGTCCCAGCTAGTGGTCTAACACCCCGTGTCATCAGAGCGTCTGAAATCATCTTGCTTATATACCTGTGCATTTCACGCCAGTCTCTGGACACCAGACTGAATGAGCCATGAGGGCAGGCACTGAGTCAGCTTTGAGACTTCCGTGCCCCAGTCCTGGGACTGTTGTGGAGACAGCGTGGGAGCTTAGTGATAATCTGTCCTGAGCGAAGGAGGGAAGGCGTGAATGACCACCAGCAGGATGCTGCTGGGCTCTGTGGCCTGTCAGAGGGTGGCCTGTGCTCTAGCATTAGCGGAGTATGTGGGCATATTTTTTTTAATTTATTTTTTAAAAATTTATTTGTTTAGAGAGATACAGAGAGAGAGAGGCAGAGACACAGGGAGAAGGAGGCTCCCCACCGGGAGCCCAATGTGGGATTTGATCCTAGGACCCCCAGATCACACCCTGAGTCAAAGGTGGGCGCTCAACCACTGAGCCACCCAGGCGTCCCTGTCTCTGGACATTTAAACATGTTACCATTTACTGACAAGTTCCTAGCAGGAAAGCTAGATCTAAACAAATTGTAATAACAAACAGAATTGACCATCAACACACAAATTGCTCATTTATCATTTTGTTAATCCTCAGGTCTGTGCTAGAATGCCTACCTTTTTAGCTTGAGATTGTATGCATGTATCTGCAGCATCTGGAGGAAGGTATAAAATGCATGTATAACCTGTATCCGGAGAGGATTGCAGTGGGGTGGGCATCTCCGCGTGGATGTATTCATAAAATATCAAAAAACAAAGAAAAAATCAATAGCATATATTCTTACTGGATGAAGAAAATCACTGGTTGTGTGAAAGACGTCATAAACTTGTTTTGGTTGCATTTTCTGTGGGCCAAACAGGAAATCCAATGATGGATGACTAGAACGGTCGAATTGAACTCCTGAGTGCCATCAAATATCTGATATTGATCATGGGATTTGGACACGGTAGTGAGGCCTACGACTGTTGAGTACTCTTACGTAGACCACGGACACGAGCGTGGGGAAGCAATCTGTGCTCGGAGTTTTAGAGTAAGCCACAGAAGAGAACAGATATTTCGGATCTTGGTGTCTTTGAGCCTTGCGCTACTGTGGGATAACAGTTTTCATGATGATCGATACACTTGTCACTGAAATAAGGCACGTTTGATTTTCTAGATGCGTTCATTCACACGCTCGCTGATCACTGGCACACCGTCCTCCGAGCTGCCTTCTCCTGGGATTCTGAGTCCCTATCCCCGTCTCTTATAGAGTCAAGTCCAAACTCTGCATAGAACTCAAGGCCCTCCTCTACCTGTTCCTGGCTCCCATCTTCCAGCCTCTTTAGCCGGGTCCCGCGGCCTGTTAGGTTTGGGTGGCACCAGTATCTTGGGTCTGGGTACAGAGTTCCTGCAGGCACGTCTGTGTGTCCAGCCCACCACCAGGTGAGCTGGTTGTTCGGGCTCCAGGCTTGGAGGACCGAGTGCCGAGTGCATCACTCCTTCGCCAAGACTCTCCCTGCCCGGGCGCTGGGTCCTCCAGCACAAACCTGCACACTGGCTTCTGCATCCCAGTGTCTCCCTGGGGACGCTTAGTAAAGGTTTATTGGCTGGATCGATGCAGCTGGACTAGAAAGGCACTGATGAGCTTACGGAAATACCTCTTTGGTGTGAATAGAGAGTCCGATTATGTTCCCTGGGTAAGGTCCTTTTTTATTTTTTTAAAAATAGGTATTTTCTCACTTTAGACCTTTGGGAGGGCACAGTGTGTCAACCTCAAGTTTTTAGCAGGGGATCCAAGATGAAGGAGAACGAGTGGCAAGTTTCCAAGTCACACTGAGCAATGCAGATGGACCCTTAGCTCCCTCTTCCTGGCTGGTACCCTGCATTCTGGACATGCACCCACCGCTCCGTGAGTACAGGAGTAAGTGCGTCTGCTTTCCAAAGTAGGACACCAAATTTTCCCATCCTTGCAAATAGCCTCTGGCTTCCCAGCCTGGCTTCTTCCATGGTTTAATGGAGCCCCAGCATCGGGAGCTGCATGTTGGGGGATTTTGCAATCCTGTGGGCATTGCTGGCTGCTGAGACACATTTCTCTGCTGTTAAATTCGAACCTCTTAGACACCAACATCTCACTTCCCTTCTCAAGAATTTTCCTATTAAAACATTTTAAAAAATTAAAAATTAAAAAGAAACATTTTAAAGGTCCGTTCAGCTAGTTTATAGTTATGGGAATTAAACAGCATGAGTAGGAATTAAGTTTTAGGGATACTTCTTTCTGGTCTTCTTTAACGATATGTTGCCATTGCAAAGCGGGAGAATGAATGCCTCCCCTTTTTTTTCCTCTTATGTTTCATAATTAAAAAGCCCTCCGCAGACCCCGAGTGTAAACTGTTTTGGTTCGAAGGTGGATTAATCCACTTTCACTTTGGTAGAAACACAGTAATGAGGCTGAGAAGGTCATTTCCTTTGCAAGAAGAGTTTGAGTCTGCCGAGTGACATCTTTCCCAGCTCCTTCCCCTTACAGGTCTTGCCTTGTGTGCATCCTGGACACCTAGCTTTTTGTTACCAATTGGGATCTGGGGACAGAAGAGCCTAAAGGCAGTTTAGAGGATGTGTGTGCGGAGCCGGAGAAAAAAGTGTTTCACGGGGTTTCCAGGTGTCTTTAAGGAAGAAAGACTGTGAGTTGATCCCCATGTGAAGAAAATGTTTGTGGCCCTAATATGTTCCACCCTTGCCCCCCTTGGTTACTGGACCAAGACTCCATGTTGCTTAAGGTTGTTACTATTCTGAGGTCACCTGGGTGGCTCAGCGATTGAGCGTCTGCCTTGGGCTCAGGGCATGATCCCAGTGTCCTGGGATCGAGTCCCACATTGGGTTCTCCACAGGGAGCCTGCTTCTCCCTCTGCCTGTGTCTCTGCCTCTCTGTGTGTCTCATGAATAAAACAAATAAAATCTTAAAAAAAAAAAAAAAGACTCCATGTTATGCCACAGGTCAAGTGAACCACCTTGGGACCACCCTCCCAGGAAGAATTTGGTGGGTAGCCTGGATGGAACCCGGTAGCCTTTGGAGAGAGGAGGACAAGCCAGTCTCCTTGTGTTCCTAGGAACATGGCTAAGGGCTTTGATGGCCAGGACACACTGGAAATCTGCAGCCATACCTCCTTCTTGGAAGACATGTGGTCTTCTCTCTCTCTCTCTCTCTCTCTCTCTCTCTCTCTCTCTCTCTCTCTCTCTTTTGATTTTTTTTTTGGTGACTGTTGAGCATCACATGAATTAATTCAAGTGCGAGGGTCGGCATTCAGTTCACAGCAAGCACTCAAAGAAATGTTAACTGTGATCCTTCTGGGTGGATGTCACTGAAGCCACTGGTTAGGACAGCTCAGATTTCATGAGTGACTGTTAGGTCATAGAGACACAGGGAGTCCACACGGGGCAAGCCTGGCACATTTAGCCTGACACCCGCCTTCCAATCCCACCCTCCTGCTCAGAGACCCTGGACAGGTGTTTCAGAATTAGAACCTAAATCTCTTACCTCTCCATTCAGCACTTTTGCCATTAATCCCAGCTGCCACTGATCTGTCGCTCACTTTTTTTTTTAAAGATTTTATTTATTCTTTTAAAGATTTTATTTATTCATGAGAGACACAGAGAGAGAGAGGCAGAGACACAGGCAGAGGGAGAAGCAGGCTCCCTGTGGGGAGCCCATCCCAGGACCCCAGGATGACACCCTGAGCCGAAGGCAGATGCTCAGGCATTGAGCCACCTAGGTACTCCACGTCATTCACTTTTAAGAGACACGTGCTTTATGTATGACTTCATGGCAGCTAGACCCCCAACTGGAGCTTCGCAAGACTTCTGGCCTCTTCTGTTCCAGAATGTTCCTGTCCCAGGTGACTGCCACAGTGCCTCCCCAAGAGTCGCCCTTTTCCTACAGACCTGGAGTCCTCCAGCCTCTAGGAACTCTGCATATTGAGAGAATAGCCACAAGCCACTAGGGCTGTGGGGCTCACCAAGCCAGCTCCTTTGCACCCCCCGCCCCGGGGGCTGCCTGAAGGAGTCTGCCCTCTCCGGGACACAGATCTAGTTTTGACGTAACACAGCTTGAACACCAGTACCCTTGGACAGAGTGGTTTTCTTCACTATTTCTGGAGCATTGAACGGGCAGTCTCCGGAACCGCTGCCTTAAGCTGCCCACATGGTCGAAGGCTTGCTCTAGGCCCGTTTTGATCACTTTTCTAGTATATTGGTATCTCTTCACATTCTCGGTAATTAGACTTTCTAATCCCTCTGTCCCACTCTGGTTGACCTTTATCTTATTAAATTTTTTTTAACATGAAGTTGAAATGCAAACAAACAAGAAACCAAAGAAACGTGTTTGCAAAGACAAAAAATGTTATTAAAATGCATTATGGTTTCTCCATCCAGCACTGTTGTGGCCCACGGAGGCCAATGCTACTTGGCTTAGACTGGATCCAGGGTCCCAGGGGTGGGGGGATGGTGGGGATGGGGATGGGGGTGGAGGTAGGGGGTGCCCACCTGCCTGCCCCGCAGAGGGAAGGCCCCAGTGCATGTGCCTCAGCCAGCAGCCTGGATTGGAGGCCTACAGGGGCCGGGGTGGGGTGGGGGTTGGGGGGTGAGGGGTGGTGATGTGGCTGTTGCGCGGTGGCCGATTTCACTTGTATTGTTTTCCCTACACCCTAGAAGGGGACTTAAACCACAAACATATGTCTCAGAGTCATGTCCAGGGTCTTGTTTCCCTCCAGGATTCCTCAGATGCTCAGAAACCCGAATGGGTGCTGGGGGTCTGAGCAGGCCGTGTGAGCAGTTGCCTCGGGTGGCATGTTGGTCCCTGCGGGTTGCAGCCCCTAGCAGGTGCTCTGGTTTCGACATCCCTGGGGAGGGAGGTGTGGGGGGGTATTAGAGAACCCACAGATGCCTTCGTGGGGTCTGAGCAGACAGGCAACCCCGAGAGATGGGAGGGAAGCCAGGGTCCACCTAGGTGTCTCCGGGCCGGGTCACTTCCTGGGTGACCCTCCATTTCCTGGGTAGACACCCATGAAGGCCCTGGCCCCAACTTTGCAGCTTCACACCAACCCCCTCTCCGGTGGCCCTGGAGCCTGGGTTATTTGCTGTTTTTTCAAGCTAGCACCACACCCTTGGACTGTCTGCCAAGAAGGACCATTGTTCATGAGAATTCCTCGCTGGCTCCAGCTAACCCTTAGATGCACTATTCTGGGGTTGTGCCCTGAATTATTCCTTTTCTTTTTTGAACCACACACTCCCCTCCCACCTCCTGACTTCCCCCTGCCTCCTCTCAACCAGACTATCTCACCAAGCCTTGTTTACTTGTCCAAAAAAGCTTTGAGAGGTGGAGGCAGTAGTGGTGGGGGGTGCATGGAAGCAAAGCCCTTTGAGGAACTTTCAGGAGGCTGCTTGACCTGGTCTCCAGAGCAGCTCTGCATCCCAGCCTCGGAGAGGAGGCAGGGAGACCCCCGAGCTCCAGGCCGCAGAGAAGGATGTCAGGTCACCTTGGCTGGTTTGGGGTTGGGGTGCAGAGCGCTGGGGAAGTGAGTGGAGGTGGGGGTGGGGTGGGAATAAGAGAGAGGCTGGGGATGGAAACCAATATCTCTCCCTGCCCCCCCCCCCCCAATTGAGCTGATTAACCTGTAGAAGTGGAGGCCCTGCCAAGCCCAACTTACTTGTTTCCAGAAACCTTGGCACCGAGGCCCCCCGTTTCTGGCAGAGGCCCGTCCTCAACAGGGGAACCAGCAAAGCAGCTGCTGTGATTTTTTTTTTTCCCCCTCTCATTTCTGGCAATCCCGAATGGGACTGTTTACTTTTCTCTTCCCCTTGCCTTCCCCACCCTCCTGTAGCAGGGAGTTGGTTCTGGTTAATGTTGAAGATCATAACATGATTACCCCAAAGTCTCATGAAATTAAATCACTTTTCTTCAAAGAGAAAAGGGTGGTGGGGGGGACCGTCTGGCTGGTAGGCCAGCGAGGGACGAGCACATATTGAAAGCAGGCTGGCAGCGGGCTTCGGTTTGCACACGCTTTGCACGGTGGAGGCCCCACAAGGAGGGGGCAGTGCCCATGGGGGCCCAGCGGCGTTGCCAGCAGTGGCTCGGACGTGGCGGCCCTCCCACCTGGGCCCCGGACACCTGCCTCCTGCGTTCAGACAGCAGGGCTGGGAGGAGGCGAAGGTGCTTATGGGGTGGTGTCTGGAGCCTGAAAGTGCGTCGTTTGGGAAGAAATGGAACTCCAGTAAGTCCTTGGGATGGTTCTCTGGCACCTCCTACCCCAACAGCTCATCAGGTCAGGGCGTGAGTTTTGGGGGGCAGCTCTGTCCCAAGTAGTTTAGGGTAAAAATCTCACTCCCTGCAACAAAGGCGTGCTGGTGTCTGGGGGTTGGCTGGGGGTGTGCGTGGGTACATCTTTCTTTACATCATATTTTTTATAGACTTGTTAAATTTAAGGGTTTGAGAGGACCATAGAGATTATCCAGCATCTGATCCTCCACCCAGTATAGAAACCCCAACACAGAATGCTGAGCTTCTGCTCCGTCTACTCTGGTGGCAGGTGCTCACCCTCTTGGACAAGGATTCTGGAAGTTGCACCTGTGGATCCCACTTGTGCCTTCTGGGGACATGGACAGCAGCCTCCAGCTTGGTCAGTGCCTGGCACTTAGTAGATGCCTGGAAAGTGGTGGCTGTGGCCTTCTCTTTGGTGGGGCTGCCTAGTTGGGGTTCCCAGGTCTCCTGGGTGCCAGGGTGGGGACATCCAGCACCCTCATTCTCTGGGAGTTTCCTTGAGCTGGTTCCCTACCATTTTCGATGGTCTTGCAAGGGGCACAGGAAAAAGGAAAGCTGTTTGGAAACAGCCTGGAAGATGGATGATTCTAGTTACCAGTCCCCCAGCTCCGTGAGCCCCAGCCCAAGAGCCCCAGGGATTGACGGATATGTTGAATGAGGACTTCAGGGGATCGGTCTGCTGGTGCCAAGAGCCACCTGCACCCCTCAGGCGACGGAGGGGGCATCCGAGAGAAGTTCAGTGGTGCCCGCTGCTGCTCGCAGCGCTGAAACCCAACCACCACAGGAAGGAAACAGGTTGGCTAGGGTGGCGGCATGTAAGTTCAAGGTTCGCATTTTTCAGAGGGATTAGGGATGGGGCCCGGCCAGCTCGCTCTGGTTGGAGCTCGGTGCTGTGACTCATGCTCATGTAGGGTCAGTGAGCGTCTCTCTCTGCGCGCGGCCTTGGGCTGAACTCCTCACCTGGCCAGCCTTCTCGAAAATGTGTGTCATTCCTTTCGAAGCAGAGCCGTGGCGCGGGTGAGCGGGTGTGCAAATCAGTGGAAAGTCATCTCCACCACTGGAAAAACAACTCCCAAGTTCATGACTCCTTGGCTTCGGAGGTGCGACTGTAAAGGATGGAGCTGACTTTTTGTTTTTCACCAAACAGACCAGGGTTGACAGGCTTAGATGAGTGTCCTGTCCACTTTAGTGGCCACCTTGGGAGGAGAAACACTTCTTTTCGCTGGCCTGTACAGTTTTTTACCAGCCCCACGGGAGGAAAGCTGCTTTTGTTGCTTTGCGTTCACAGTTTGTTTTTATCCAACAACAACATCACCCAAGCTCAATTCCTTGAGCCTGCTCACCAGACTTGACCCCCAAGGTTTGGGGTTGGATGTAGAAGTCCTATCCAGATCCCAGGGTTGAGGAGCTGAAGCCCCTGAGGGCGGGTCCTTAGGACAAGTGTTCATCCCGCTTTCCCCAAGATGCCAGGTTCTTATACTTAAAGGAACGTGTGTGTGTGGATATGGAATGTTCTGGCTTGTTGAAGAGTCAACCTTGCCATGTTGTGGTCAGGCCTAGATGGTTTGACTAAGGGTATGAACTCAGTTCAAATCCCAGCTCCACCAGTTATCGTGGGCATGACCTTGGGCAAGTTACCTACTTTCTGTGGGTCAGTTTTCCCATCTACTTCACTGTTAACTACTTCCCTTGGGAACCTCGGGGACGTTAGCCCTGTGGTCTCAGGCCAAGTGCAGCTTTTGTCAGCCTGAGGCCACCTGGAGGTGTGGTCCCAGGACAGACCCAGCATGGTGGGCAGGAGGCAGGACAGAAGTCAGTGGACATCACCCCTCCCTCAGCACTGATCAGTGGTTGGCAAACTCTCTTCTAGTTGATGGAATTGTATGTGGAACCCGGGTAGGTAGAGCAGAAGAAAGCAGAGCTGTTTGTGTTGATGTGACAGAGGCCCTGCGGGCTGGACCACCCCTCAACTCCAGAGTAGCCCTTGAGGTGATGCCACCAAATCCTGGGGCTCCTTTATCTTAGAAATTGTTGGTCACAGAGAAGAGATTGCCTGAGGCCACTCAGCTGGCATCACTCTTGGGAGCTGCCTGGAGAGCCTCACCCTCTGGAGAGTGCACGCTCACCTGTGCCCTTTGATACTCAAGACAACCACCACCTCCACTGGCAAAAGGGGGGCCGAGCATCAAAGTGAAGTGGAATCAACCTGGGGTGCATGGCTCACCCCTGCCGAGCCCCCCGTCCACCCCATCTTGCACACAAACTGACCATAGCTGGGCATTACCACACGGTATAGCGATGGGGATGCTTAGACACATCCCCTTTCCTATAGTTTCTCAGCTTTCAGCATACCTAACACATAAAAGTCCAAAGTGAATATACAAGAAACATGCATTTTGTGCCCTTCTTGATGATTTATGTATTTTGACAATTATTTTCACCTTCTGTGTGATTTTATCAACAACTTGCCACTACCCAGGGTGTCCTGGCTCCATGCTATCAGAGGAGCTTTCTTGCTCATGGAGCTCTCCTGTACCTACTCTAGGAAATGCAGTGGAGGCCATCATCACATTCCTAAATGGTGACAATTCAGAGTGCCTTGACTCTGAGCTTTGCATCGTGACCCTGGGTCCCAGCATTTTGCTTACCTTGACTAGAAGTCAGAGGAGAGGGCACAAATTTTTGATGCCCAAACTGCTGTTTTCAGTCCTCTTTCCTGGAGAAGTACCCCTGCCCTGTTCTGCAGCAGGTCACAGAGTTGGGTGAACATGGGATTTGGCCACGTTATTGATGTCTTTCCTGTTTGCAGCATCTTGGGATTAACAACGGAAGACACAGAGGAAAGAACTGATAACAGCTGGAGATGTGGGCAAGCAGCCCCAACCGTCGTGTTGGAAATGGAAATAATAAAAAAAGAAAAGAAGTGGAAGAAATGATGTGGGTTTTGGCCAGGGAGAGGGACAGGGTTTGGGGCTGCCCGTTGTTTGAGGACCAGACCCAGGAGAACATAAGGTCAGATGCAGTAGAGGTGAGAGGGAGGGCATCCAGAGGCAACAGGATGTTGGAGGTGGGGCCCTGGGCTGGGAGGGAATAAGGCCAGGTTTCCAAGGCAGGCGGTACTGTGAGTTCATTTTTGCACTTGGGGTGAGTCCCTTCACCTTTGTGAGCCTCAGTGTCCTTACCTGAAAAATGGAGGCAATAATCCCAGCTCTCTGCCCCAGCATAGTAGTGAAGACCATAGGAGTGAAGATGGAAATGAAATACTTGATTTTTAGGGTGCTGTACCATCACCATCATCATCATCACCATCATCACTGACCTGATGTATCCAGTAGAAACAAAGTGGGGAGAGGTTGGGAGGATGAATGTGAACTTCTAGTACACTATTCAGGAAGATTGGCAAGATGGTGGAGAGGTCACTGGGGAGAATTGAAGACAGAAGAGATGATGTATAAACCTCCCTTTCATCTGACCTCAGACAAGTGATCCAAACCTCAGTCATCTTGGAGAGCCAAGAATCCATCTGAGTGCACGTGGCAGGGCTGACCCTCAGCTGTCGTCTGTTGGTCATCTGTGGA
Source organism: Nyctereutes procyonoides (assembly GCF_905146905.1). Lineage (NCBI taxonomy): Eukaryota > Metazoa > Chordata > Mammalia > Carnivora > Canidae > Nyctereutes > Nyctereutes procyonoides. The sequence continues at coordinate 55,894,468 of NW_026575140.1, read as the reverse complement.
GGCTTCTGGGGCCCTGGGCTCCATGCTGGGAGGGTGAAGGTCGTCCCAGGGAAGATGTTTACCATAACGGGTTTTATTGCCATTGCCCAGCTCATGTGTTCCCATCCCCAGATGATGGTTAAGGTCTCCTTGTCAACACTCCATATGCTGTTTGTTCTTTTGCCCTTCCAACCCTCCCTCCTTCTGTTTTACTTTGAACCCACTCTTTGGACTACATAGAAACTGACTTAGGGGTCTGGGCTACATCCTCTGGAAAGGAGCTGTGTATCTAGGGAGGTTCCCGATGGCTTCTGTGGTCCTCATAGCTCCAGCTTCTCCCCTCCACACACCAGCCTTGGGCCCCGGAGAGGAGCCCACTGCAGGGAGCATGAAATGACTCCCAGGGTACTTAATGCATCCTGGAACTGAGGTCCTGACAGAAGGACCTCCATCTGAGGTAGGACCCTCGTCACCACACTGTGAGAGAAAAGTCCTGTCTGAGGATGGTGGGTTGTCCATCTTAGGCATGGCAGGTCCCCAAGGGGAGAGCCGTGGTGGCTTGTGCTTCATCTCCTCCAGCCTGACTGCCTCTTGAGTGGCTGAAACACTTGAGTTTTAGGCTCATTCCTCACCCTCCTGAGAAAATGTCTTGCATAATGAGGTGGATTGGGAGCTCATCTTCTATTTTCCCTGTGGTGATGGCTTCAGGGGGTGATCCAAGTGTCTTTTTTTCTTGAACTCTGTCCCCTTCCCCTAACATGCTTCTGACCCTTGAAGGAATGGCCCCAGGCAGCTGTCATTTCTGGATCCCTGAGGGCCCACACACAGTTGAAATTTTCTAACCTGAGGCAACCAATGAATGACCTTGAGAGCTAAATCCAGTGGCCCTCATTGACCTCTTGAAGCATTTGGTTGCACGGACCTGTCTTTCCTCACTGAACTGTCTCACCCTTTACTTCATGGCTACAGTCTGTCCCCACATCTTTGCCTCGGCCTCGTCTTTCTCCCTCCTTGGCTTGCCCTCCTCCAGCTCCTGAGATGAGGGTGAGTTCTGAGGTAAGCCCTGCTATCCACTTAGCCTTTGAGATGTCTTATCTCAGTGCCTCGAGTTATCCTTAGAGTTTGAGATGTAAATAGCCCCAAATTATCCATCCATGTTCTAGTCTTTCTTGAAACAGCAAACATTGCCATCTCAAACTTAGAACATTTGAAATGTCACCCATAAACCAAAATGTACTTCTTCTATGCGAGAGTCACCAAGGAGCCCCATCTTGATCTTCTTTGGCCTGTCAACTGATCACGCAGTCTCGTTGATTCTCCCTTTGTAACGCCCCCTCCACACCTGTTCCTTTCCATTCTTACTGCCAACACTCAAGTTTTCTTCACCTGGAGACTTGACTGTTGTCCCAACCCGGTCTCCCCACCTGCCCCACAGATCCACACTCCCTGTCATAAAGTACCTCCTCCCATCCTCAGCATCAACAAGAAAGCAGACCTATTGGCACAGAGAGAGTTCTAGGCTCAGGCCGGCCCTTCCCAACATTTTTGCTCCTTGAGGAAGAGACTGGTGACCGGCCGGTAAAGCTCTGAATGGCAGGAAGCTGGGTGTGTGTGGGGTGGGATAGCCATGGGGGGAAGCCTTTTAATGTTTCCCGGCTGAAGGCAGTGGTTGGCTGAACAATCAAATAAGTCATATAAACATTTAAATATTTGCCTTTGACACATGTACATGTACATCCATCTGCCAGGCTTTTGATGCAGGGCCAAGGCATTTTCTTTGAATTTGGGTCTGCTGATTGGGTTCTGGGTTCTTTCTTGCATAAACCCCGCCTGCGATACATGGTCTCGGTCTCGTTTCCTTAAAGCGAAGTAATTCTCCAGAGAAACTTGGGAAGTTGTCTGTGTTCAGAATCTTTCCTCTTTTACAACTTCTCCCCAGTTTTTTTCCTCTGGATACCTCCTCCGCATCTCAGTTGACGGCACTTTTGTAAATTCAGTGGCTCACGTGTACTGTCTTTCCAGTTTGGTTTTCTTAGAAACAATGGTCCTTTGCTCGCTGTTTTTATTTTGTTTTTAAGATTTTATTTATTTATTCATGAGAGACACAGAGAGAGAGGCAGAGACGCAGGCAGAGGGAGAAGCAGGCTCCCTGCGGGGAGCCCGATCCCAGGACCCCAGGATCACAACCTGAGCTGAAGGCAGATGCTCAACCACTGAACCACCCAAGTGTCCCATGCTCGCTGTTTTAAATGGGTCGGGAACGTCTCAATTTTCTTGAGGAGCAGAGAGTAGCCTCGACAGGACTCAGCTTCGCTGGGGACACCAGCCCCAGGTTTCACGGCAAGAACAGAAAGCATAACTGATGCTGACAGGTGCCATGAGTTACGAGAGGTTTTGTGCCTTCTGTTTGGATGAGGAAATTCACTGAGTTAGTCTGATCAGGGAAGAACGTTGGGGATAAATCTAAAGTCTTTGCCACAGGTCCAAAAACTGAGTGGTACCGTTACAGTGCGACGGGTCCTACTATTGTCAGACAGGCTTAAGGGTTTTAGTTGAAAGAAAGATTTATATGTGTCAGATACAGGATGTGGCTGCCAATCTGCCCGACACCTGTTCATTCTTTCTCTTCTCTACAGCCATGTGGTCTTGTCTGTGGAATTGTCTGTGATTTGTCTAATCCAATCAGGATGACTCCTTCCTCCTCGCCACATGGTTGGTCAACACCCAGCATTTCCCTGGCTATAGGAGTTGGTTCAGGAATGGATGTGTGACCCAGTTTGGTCTAGAATAATAAGAGCACATTGGCTGGAGGCTTTTGTAATAAGGTCTCTAACTCTTCTGGAGGAGATTCTGGAAGCCAACCTTTTTTCTTTTCTTTTCTTTTCTTTTCTTTTCTTTTCTTTTCTTTTCTTTTCTTTTCTTTCTTTCTTTTTTTTTTAAGATTTTATTTATTTTAGAGAGGAAGGAGGAGGGAGAGAATCACAAGTAGACTCCTTGCCAAGCATGGAGCCCGATGCTGGGCTCGACCCCACAACCCTGAGATGATGACCTGAACCAAAACCTGGATGTTCAACTGCTTGAGCCATCCAGATGCCCTAGAAGTCAGCCCTTTCTCTCGTACCTTAGATGGTGTGGTGTGTGGATACGAAGCCTGGAACTGCTGCATCCATTTTGCCCCCACGAGGGACACCCACCCTAGGTTGATACTGATACCACAAAGGCCTAGAGAACAGATGGAAGATGCCAAGTGCTTGATGACATTATGGAATGAAACCAGCTCTACTTCTAGTTACCCAGAGCCCCTGCTTGCTTGGGGAGAGACACCCAAGATTTGAACATTGCATTTGCTTCTGGGCCTTGGTGTTTTAGACCGCAGTGTGGCCTTGGTGTTTAGGGACCGCAGTGTGGTAGATGAGCGGCTGCTAAGCTGGGCAGGCGAATGGGATCCAGGTTTAAAAAGAATCTCCAATGAGGGTGATGATCCACTTTTATGTATGGCTGCACAATAGCTCTTCTTTCAATGGAAAGCTCACCACATACGTTTTTAAAAGGATAAGGTTTTGTGGAAACGCGGGCTTGTTAACTTCCCAGGAGCACGTGTTTTGCATGAGATAAGATGTTCTGGTAGCTGCCATGAACATGCTGAGAATAGCAAGAGAAAATTTTCACAAAGGCACAGGATGATGTGAATAAAAAGCTGTTTTGTCTAGTCATCTTGTGGGAGGAAAACCCAAACTCCACAAACTGTCATCATTCCAGTGTAGAAACAGCCACCCGAGTGTTGTTTTCACAAGATGCTGTCACAGAGTGACCCTTGAGGGAGTACAGAGTGGCTTGTCCAAGAGATTTCCATCTGGAGAGCAGTACCTCTTGTGCCTTGACGCCTCCATCCTTGCAGAGCCTTGGCGGGAGGAGACCTCTGGACATGCTCATCCATAGCCTTCCTAGGGGCTTCTTAGCTTTGGTTTTGTTTTTTTGCAGCTTTAACACTTCCTTCTGATCCTTAAAGCAACAAGCATGAAACCAGCAGCTCCACTCCCTTGTACCAGGATGCTACGGAAACAAACAAATGAAATGAGCTGTGGGACTTGGGCAGGGAATCCCTGGTTAGCAGCAGGCTTGGCTTCTGGAACACAGAAGCCTCAGAACACACTGGCTCAGACAAAGTGGATGTTTATTTCTCTTTCACTTAATAGCTGGGAGGTGGGCAGCTCTCTCCATGATGTAACCCATCTGAGTACTCAACTCTGTGTCGGCAGTGGGCAGAATTCTTTCTCATGTGTCGTTGAGGTCGGCACTTTGGTTATTTCTGTTTCACAGTTGAAAGCTCTGAGGCTCAGATAGGTTGAGGCAGGGGCTGGAGGGACTGTAAGTGATCCTCTTAGTGTTACCAAACATGGGATTTCCAAGTTGGGGCACTCTGCAAGGTTCTTCCAGTTGGCTTCTCATAGTTAGCAGTGGAGCCCAAGTGAGAAGCATTTCTGCTGATAATTTGTTAAAGCCATGTAATAAAAACCAGGTAGCACACCATTTGTCCCTGTTTTTAAAATTATTGGTTTCCCTGTTCTTTTTTATGAGGGGTATTTTTTTTTTAATGCTAGCAAATGGAGGGATGCTTCGGTGCCTCAGTGGTTGAGCATCTGCCTTCGGCTCAGGTTGTGATCCTGGGGTCCTGGGATCGAGTTTGGCATCAGGCTCCCCACAGGGAGCCTGCTTCTCCCTCTGCCTGTGTCTCAGCTTCTCTCTCTGTGTCTCTCATGAATATATATATATATATATATATATATATAAAATAGTAGCAAGTGGAAGTAGGTGTAAGGGAGATAAGTTGTCATGGTATCTTTATAAATAAAAACCAAAAACATTAAAATCCTTCAATTACTGTTTCTTAGGCATCTTTCTCATGCTAAGTCTCTGTGCTAAGTGATGGAAATAAAGTGGAGGCCACTATGACGGTCGGGTCGGAAGGGAACACACACCAGCAATTACAATACAGGGTGGTAGGTGCTGCAGTAGGGACCAAACTGGGAAGTAAGAAGAGGAGGCACCTGGGCTAGTTGTGGGGCAAGATCAGGGAAGGCTTCCTGGAGGAAGTGAAATCAAACAGATCATCACTACTACCTTCATTATCATTGCTTTTGTCATCATCCTCATCATCATCATCACCATCATCACCATCACTATCATCACACTCACTGTCATTCTCACTACCATCATTGTCATCTCTGCTCCTACCCTCACCATCATCACCACCATAATCACCACTGTCCATATCACCATCACCATCATCACCATCATCACATGTACTGTCACCATCATCATCATCATTTGGTGTCATCATTACCTTCACTATCACCACCACCATCACCATACTCACTATCATTGTCATCATCACTGTCATCTCTGCTCCCACCATCACCACTGTCCTCATCACCATCATCACCACCGCACTGTCATCATCACCACCACCACCACCACCATCCCCAACACTCTCTTTGTCATCATCATCATCATCATCATCATCATCATCATCACAACTGGTGTTCATCGAGTATCTTCTGCATGTGGGGCCTTGTGCCAAGCCCTTTGATGTGCTATCTCATTGACTTCCCACCATGACCTATTAAGTCCAGTTTTTTTTTTAAAGATTTTAGTTATTTATTCACAATAGATACAGAGAGAGAGAGAGAGAGAGAGAGAGAGAGAGAGAGGCAGACATACAGGCAGAGGAAGAAGCAGGCTCCATGCCAGGAGCCTGACGTGGGACGCGATCCCGGGACTCCAGGATCGCGCCCTGGGCCAAAGGCAGGCGCCAAACCGCTGAGCCACCCAGGGATCCCCTTAAGTCCAGTTGTTATTCTCATTTTAGAGGTGAGGAAAAGGGGCATTTGGGTGATTCAGATTGTTAAAGGTCTGCCTCTGGCTTAGGTCGTGATCCCGGGGTCCTGGGATCGAGCCCCGCATCAGGCTTCTGCTCAAGTGAGGAGTCTGCTTCTCCCTCTCCTTCTGCCCCTGCCTGCCTACTCTGCCTCCCCCCTCCAGCTTGTGCTCTCTCTCTCAAATGAATAAATAAAATCTTTTTAAAAAATTAAAAATAAAAAAAAAATTAAAAATAATAGAGGTGAGGAGAATAGGCTCATAAAAGTTAAACAGCTTGACCAAAGTCATACAGTGAGTTTGTCCATGTGAGACTCAAGATTCATGCCCAGACTGTCTGCTCCCAAGCCTTGTTTTACTGACCACATTCAAAGGACGGGTGGGACTTGGCCAGGTAGATTAGGATCAGGAACATTTCAGGAGGAAAGGGTCCCAGGCATGAGGTTCAGAGGTGGCAGATGGCTGGAGGCAGTTGAGAATCCAAAGAGTCTGTCTTTGGAGTTGTGTGTGAGGAGTAAGAGATGAGGATGGGGGGCAGAGTCTACTCTCCAAGTCCCTGCTGGTTGTGTCCAGCATTTGGATGCCGTGATGCCAACAGGAGGAAGACAGTAGAGAAGAGGTGGGGCATGACTCGATTGTGCTGTGGAAGGATCACCATGGTCACCAAGTGGACAGTGGAGCTAAGAGGGGAGACTGAGGCAGGGAGACCACAGTTGTCGGTGTTGATGGGTGTCTGAAGTAGACCACCTCTTACATTTGCAAGTCATGGGCTGAAAGAGGAAGGATACCCCTGTGCATATGGGGTCCCCTCAGAGTCCCCTCCGGTGTTCCCACAGATGCCCATCACCCTCCTTTCTCAGCACAGCAATCCGTCCCTTTGGGGGCTGTGCTCCTATAGCCTTCAAATGAATTCACCATCCGATCAAGAAAGTGATGGCTCTACCTCTGCGTGTTTCCTTGGTGGAGGCTGAAGAAGTCCACAGGAAGCCAGAGCTGGCCTTTGGAGGGTTGTGACCATGTAGAACAAGCACAGGACAGGAGGGTTTTGATGCGGGTGCTCCCGTGCTGTGGCCTCGGGAGCTCTGTGTTGTGGCCTCCCCTTAATCCTGGTCCTGTGGTCCAGGGAGAGTGCAACACCTCTGAGCCTCTCCTCTAAGGGGCAGGCCTTGGAGGGGTTGTCCAAGGCTTAGGGTCCCTGAGCTCCCAGGGTGATCAAAGTGGCCCCTTGGGCATCCTGCCCCCAGGGAGCTCACCATCTACTCAGGAGCAGATGTAGAAACATCAGCTCCACCAGGAGGCTGAGTGAAGCCACTCTGTTCCATGCTCCCTGAAGCCATCTCCTTTCCTGAGGCTGCAGAATGGCGTTCAGTGACTTTCCTAGAGGACAGGGCTGTCGTGTCCAGAGCTGAGAGCCACACCATGGCCAGAACCCCAGTTCCCCCAAACTGGTGTTGGTGGTGAACAGGCAGGAGACCCTGTGGGTGCGCAAGTGGGGGTCCATCTGCGGGTCAGCCCCAAGGATCTTTGGCCACCTGTTCTATGACTTGAAATTTCCTGTCATCCTGCTCTTGAGATTTGGAGGGATTTCTTGTGGAGCAGGTCAGGACTTCTGGGTCCTGGGCTTGGCTTTATCACCATCTCACTGGGTGAGGTCAGGCCAGCCCTTCCCTTCTAGGGGCCTCAGTACCTTTTTAAGAAACAAGAGCTTGGGGGCGCCTGGGTGGCTCAGTGGTTGAGCATCTGCCTTCGGCTCAGGGCGTGATCCTGGGGTCCTGGGATTGAGTCCTGCATCGGGCTCCCCGCAGGGCTCCCTTTGCTTGTGTCTCTGCCTCTCTCTGTTGTCTCTCATGAATAAATAAATAACATCTTTTTTAAAAAAAGGAAAAAAGAAACCAGGGCTTGGCCTCAGAAGTCTTCTGAGGTCCCTTCCAGCTGAGGGGCTTTGTGGTTCTCTGGAGCTCCTAGAACCCCAGCGACCAAGACCCAGTAAGCGCCCCAGACAGATGGGTGGCCAGCTCCCAGTCAGCCGCCACACCACCCCCGGGTGGGTTGCGCGTTTGAGGACTGACTCCCCAGGGCAGACCCAGAAGCCTGGAACACATTCAATCGTCCCAGATGGAGGATTTTTCTGCTTCAATTATCTTCTTTGCAGGTTTTGGGTTTGTAGACAGGGCTGGCAGCTTGGCTGAGTCACGGTAACTATTTTCGAGCTGGCTGGAAGCACGCGTGGAGGGACCTTGGGGTTGATAATCTGTTCTTCTCCTTCCAGTATCAAGAGTTTGAATGACTTCAAACCCAGAGAAACGACCTCTCTCCAGGGTCTGTATGGCCACGAAACCTCTCGTGCACCTGCCTGCCCTGCAAAGTGGGATGAGCCTGCACATCATTATTAAGCATTTATAGAAATTTATAGAAATTATTAATAATTTCTCCACAGCCTCATGCCTGGGCCTTGGGTGGTGACGGGTAAGGAGTGGGTGCTCCCAGCCTGGGGATAGCCTCTTTCCATCGTGGACAGCTGAGGAAACCAGGCAGGAGGAGCCTGATTGGTGCTGCCTTTATCATTAAATCAGCATACCTATTTTGGTTCCTCTACAATTTTTACCTTTCACACCTTGATGCCCCTGTCAGAGCAGTGTTCTAGAGGACGCTAGTTTCCTGGGCAGGATGCATGCCAGGATGGAAGTCTGCTAAGTCTTTCTTAAACATGCCACCCCTTCCAGGTCCCTGGTGGGTCTCTCGTAGCTGGTTGACCCAAAGTAGCAATTGCCCTTGGAAAACCCCGGTCCTATCACCTTGCCTGCAAAGGCCTCCTGGGTTTGGGTGCCTCAGTTACCCTGAGGCCTCCTGCCTCTGCTCACCCTCAGCATCACCACACTGGAGACTGGAGAGGAAGCTTGTATTCACAGCTGTAGCCACTTTTCCTTGTGATTGGGTTTTTTCCAGGGGTGGGGCGTGGGGGAGAAGTGGGGATTCCCTCTCCCTTCCCTAACCTGGCTCCCACTGCCAGCCTCCTGCTGTTTCTGGCGAGTACTTGTTAGAGCGGCCAAAGGATTTTTTGTGTTGTTTTGTGTGTGCCTTTTTTTAAAACAAAACAAAACAAAACAAAAACACTAATAAAGCTATTTGGACGCAGCAGTGTAGTTACTAAACAAAATTAACACTACCCTCTTCTGTGCTGAGAAATTCTGAGGCCCACATGCCTGCCCATCCTTTTGAGGCCTGTGGGGGAGATGGGCATTTGAGGACACCCAAACGCAGGGGGACCTGCTGAGGCGCAGGACAGGACAGGGTTGTGAGTGGAGGATGCTGTTAACACCTGGTCAGACACTGATTCTCTTTTGGTTTGAACCAGGCTACTTGATTTCTCTTGTTCTCCCCAGCAGTTGGGGGGACTCCATCTGGGACACAGAGCCAGAGAGTCACTTACTATCTCTGGCCACGTGAGCAGAGAAACAGGCACCTGGTTTGTAGACCGGCTGGCGTGTGAGGCAGCTGCTCTCGAGAACTTACTGGGGCTGGCTTCTTGCTGTCTGCCTTCTCTGGCCATCTCTGCTCCAACACAGAAACCAGGCCAAGTGCCTGGGGAATGTTCAGCTTTTTGTTGTGAGGAGGGGAGAATCAGAAGAAAGTCAAATGCTCCTCTGGAATGGGAGCCAAGAGAAGGGGGCAGGGAGGTTGGCAGGGCCGGTGGAGGCTCGGCCACACTCGGGCGCCTGCCCATCCTGAGGCTGCCGAGGGAGGGAGGGGGTGGCCAAGGGCGGGGGACCCCTTGAGAAGGGCACTGGGTGCCAGGTGGGGGAGGAAGACCTCTGGAGTGTTGGTCATGCCTTAGTGTCTGCAAGAACACCTAATTTATTGAGTATTATCAGAGACTAAGTGGCTTTTCTAGAGATCTGAGGCTCCTCCCCCAAACATTAACAATTGAACTGTTGTGTGTTTCAAGCATCCCCCATTAAAAAAAAAAATTGTGGTAGGAGCACCTGGGTGGTTCAGCAATTGAGTGTTTGCCTTTGGCTTAGGGCGTGATCCCAGGGTCCTGAGATCGAGTCCCACATCGGGCTCCCTGCAGGGAGCCTGCTTCTCCCTCTGCCTGTGTCTCTGCCTCTCTCTCTCTCTCTATCATAAATAAATAAAGAAGTATTTTTTTAAAAATGTGGTAAATTGATATAACATAAAATCTATCCTCTTAACCGTTTTAAAAATGTACAGTTGGGTCCTGTTACGTACATTCACATCGCTGTGCTCTCATCACCACCTTCCATTTCCAAAACTGTTTACCATATGAAACTCTGTCCTCATTAAACACAACTCCCTGAGCCTCTCCCCCAACCCCCTAGGTCCTGGCAACACCATTCTGCTTTCCATGTCTGTGAATCTGATGATTCTAGGAAGGACACTCCTATGAGTGGAATCATACAGCATTTGTCCTTGTGATCGGCTTATGTCACTTAGCATGATGTCCTCAAGGTTCATCCGTGTTGTAGCGTATGTCAGGATGTCCTTCCTTTTCAAGGCTGAATAATATCACATTATATGCATACAACCCATTGTGTCTGTCCATCTGTTGATGGACATTCGAGTTGCTTCTACCTTTGGGTCTTTGTGAATAGTGCTTCTGTGAACCTGGGTGTGCTAGGCTTTCTTTTGCAAAGGACTTTATTTTTTTTTAAAGATTATTATTTATTTGAGAGAGCAAACGAGTGAGCACAAGTGGAAGGGGCAGAGGGAGAAGGAGAGAGATTCCCAAACTGACCCCAGGCCTGGATCTCAGGACCCAAGACCATGACCTGAGCTGAATCCAAGAGTCAGATGCTCAACTGACTGAACCACCCAGAAGCCCCTGCCAGTGACTTTTTAAAAATCCTTTTTCTTATTTCAGAGGCTACATTCATTAAAAAAAAAAAATTAAAAAAAAAAGATTTTATTTATTCATGAGAGACACAGAGAGAGAGGCGGAGACACAAGGCAGAGGGAGAAACAGGGTCCCCACGGGGAGCCCGATGCAGGACTCGATCCCAGGACCCGGGGATTGCGCCCTGAGCTAAAGGCATACGCTCAACTGCTGAGCCACCCAGGTGCTCCTAAAAAACATTTTTAAAACGTAGGCAAGTTAAAAGAACATGAATTGTCCATAATCCTGTCATCCAGGGAAACTTTTGGGAGATATATATGTATATAAATATATATGTATATATATATATATATATATGTATTTATATTTACACTTTGGTGTATGTCTTTTTGTGTCACTTAGTAATACACATATACACCCTGTTTATAAAAACAGGGTTTCATATTCAAACATGTACCATTTTGTAACTTGGTTTTTGAAACTCACTGATATCTTGACTCTTGTTGCTGCAACATAATAAAAAACTATTGCTTATTAGCATTTTGGTGCATGAATATATCACAAATTTTCATCAATTTCCCACCACTTTACAGTTTTCCCTATTACCAGCACATCTTTGGAGCTGGACGTCTTCGCACATGTTTGCTTCTTTCTCTGGGATAGATTTTTAGAACTGCAGTCAGTGGGTTAGAGGGTACGTCCATCTGTCAAGCTTTGGAATCTTTTACACATATTGACAAACTCAGATGAGTTTTCCTTATTTTCCTTAGCAGCACAAAAGAGGAGTACTCTCCCGTCCTCTCACTGATAAACTTCGTATTTGCATTAAAAAAAATTATTGCCAGTTTGAATAGTAAAGAATACCATCTAGGTTTGAAAAGTATGCATTTCTTCGAACATTTTTTTGGAATATATCTCTAGGCCATTGTTCTTTTTGTGAGCTGCTTATTCATGCCCTTTGTGTATTTTTTCCTTAGGGGGATTAATTTTTTTTTAATAATTTGTAAGAAGCGTTTGCATATCAAGGATGTAAATTGTCATATCGGCTGCAAACAATTTTATCCTGGTTTGCCCTCAGCCTCTCAGTGTTGCTTTTAGTGCTTGATGATGTGGGGGAAAAAAAAGCTTTTTGTTTTCATGCAGAGATATTTCTAAATGTTTTCTTTTAAACTTCTGCATTTGGTGTCATTCTTCACGACCCATGCTACTCTACAATGTACAGCTATTTGTCCACATTTTTGTTTATCCCAACATGTTTGTACTTAATTTTCCACACTTGAATCTCGAATCCACTCCCCAAATGATTTGATGTCTCGTGTGAGGTAGAAAATCCAACCTCACACCTTCCCGACGTTGTCATTTTCCTACTGGTTCAAAATGCTCCCTTTGCCATGTGTTAATTCTTGCATACTTTTGGTTCTGTTTCTGGAGGGTTTTTTTTTCTGTCCAATGATATGAATCTATGTTCTGTTGCCAGTTCCACACTGTTTTAATATTTTAATTATTTTAGGGCATGAATCCCATGATTACAAAATTCCTTGGCTGTTCTCTTGCATTTTATTTCCAGATGAACTTTAGAATGGTTTGGTCAACTTGGAAAAAAAATTCCTCTGTGGTTGTGATTGAAATTGCACTACATTTCTAGATGAATGTAGAGGGAATTTGGAATCTTTATTATATTGGATCTTCCCCTCTGCAGCCTCAGTGTGTCCATCAGATGTCATTCACATGGTTTTCTCATGTAGGCTTCTTAAGTTTATACTTGGGCATTTTGAGAGACTTGCAGTCAAGGTGAATTTTCCACTATACTTTCCAATTTTTTGCTTTTGGCATATATAAAAGAAATGGATTTTCAGGTACTTATTTAGTAATTGGCCCACTCCGTAAACTGTGGGGCTGTCTTCCTGGATTTCACAGGTGGGCCAGCATAGCATCTTGACAGAGTCTTCAGTCTTTTTCCAGTATTTCTGCTGTTCATTTTCTTTTCTTGTCTTGTTGCATTGGCTACACCCTCCACAACAACTCTAGGTAGTAAGGATGAGAGTAGGAATGCTTATCTTAATTCTGACTTAAGTGGAAATATCTCTGGTGTTTCTAACTTTCCTGCTTAAAGACTATTCAAGGCAGTCTAATCTTATTTTAATGTTTCAGAGGCATCGTTAATACGTAGTGAAAAATTATTCTATAATACAGTAAGATCACCAGGGATCAGAGTGGGTCTTGCATATCTGTTTGACCTCTGTTTTTCTCTCACCTTCATTCTCCCTCTCTTGCATTACTGGCTTACTGAAGCATTACTTGTGTCTTCTCTCTTGTTCTCAAGATGTCTGTTATCAATTATTTCTTCTGTCACTGGGTCTACTTCCAAAAGTTATCCAGTTATCTCCTCTCCTCTCCTTCTTTTTTAAAACCATTGTTGTAATTGAAGGCATAATCCATGAGCATGGAAAACACTTCAAACACTACAAAAGTAAAAACTCAAAAGCAGAAAATTCAAACATCATAATAAAAAGTGTCTCCCTGTCACACCAAATGCTATTCACTCTGAAAAAGGCAACATCTTGTATCTTTCCAGATATCTTTGTTGCTTGTACCAGGACATATATGGATATGTATCTTTGTGGGGTTTTTAAAATACAAATCAAAGCACACTATCACACAAAGAGGTACATTTTCCTACTTACTGTATTGTGATAGTCTTTCTAAATCAGCACGTATGAATCTCTCATTATGCCATTTAATGTAAGTAACATAATTTATTTGTACAATCACCCGATGTACTTAGGTTTTCCCAGTGTTTTGCTATAACAAAAACAGCTACAGTGAACATCTGTATAAATATAAGCTTTTGCTCGCTTTTTCTAATTTTCTGCTCCTAATCTACTTGCTCTGATTTCCAGAGGAAAGAGAATAGGTGAACTACTGAACACTGAGTGCAGACTGAGAATAAATAGGTTCTGAACGAGGGTCTGATGATTCTCTTGAACGAAGTGAATGGATTTTAGTCAAGGACTTTGTATTGTTTATTGCAACTGTACAGCAGACCCTTTGCTCGTTTCTTCATTGTCACCTGGCCTTGCTTACTTCTGAGTTTGTCAGATAAATAATCCCTCCCACTCCCATCCTCAGAGATGAGGCTGATGCCGCCTGGCCATATGATCCACATCCACCACAGTTGTCATTTATTTTGCTTTAGTTTCATCAGCATCACGTATGGGCAAGGTGAGGCATACCTGGCCAAGCAGCATCCCCAGTGATGCAGTCAGGTGCCCCAGGACGCACCTGTGCAGTCTTGATAATTACAAATTACAAACTGAAGGGTGTGGGGAGAGTCATTGCAGAGTGTCTCACCTGATGCAGCAGGTGGATGCCGAGAGTCTCTGGCAGAGCCACAATACCAGGCAAGAGCCTCATCTGTGAGGTCCATGTGGCTCCAGGCACAGCTGGATGCTGTCATTATTGGACCCGGGCTGGAGCAGACCATAGGATGCTACTGGGTGTTTCCAGCCACACCAGTATGGGAAGGAAACAGCACCATCTCTAACTGGATTGTGGGGCCAGACATGTTAGTGAGATGCTGCTGAGAATGGATGTGTGGGGAAGATGAAGCTGTTGAGAATGATGAGCCACTTTTCTCTTGCTTTTCCCTCAGTGTTAACCACTAATACTCGTTTCCTTTCTGATTCTGAAAAACAACGTGCATTGTTTGAGAAATCTAAGAAAATAGAGAAAAATGCAAAAGAAAAAAAATGATCTGAAATCCATCTTGAGAAAACACCAGTCGCATTTTGGCATACATTCTTCTGGTATTTTTTCCTGTTCCTTTATATGTACGTGAATCTTTAGGTGTGATAGATTTATACATATTGTTTCATGATCTAGGCTTCTTATGTGCTTTATCAGAAATGTTTTTTTCCATGTTATTAAAGATCCTATAACATCATTTCAATAGTTTCATACAGTCTTACTTTCTGAGTATGGAATAATTTATTTAAAGCCAACTCCCAACTGTTAGAAACTTAAGCTGTTTTAATTTCTTTTTCTTCCTTCTTTCCCTCCCTCCCTCCCTCCCTCCCTCCTTCCTTCCTATTAAAAAAAAAATCTACAGTGAACGTCCTAGAAGTATATTTGGGTAAATTCATCATTTCCTTATAATAAATTCTTAGAGGTGAAATTTCTGGGTCAAAGGATAAGCATATTTTAAGTTCGCTCTCCGAAAAGATCAAAGCAGTCATGTTTTCCACCAGAAGTCTATGGGGAATGCCTTAAACTCTTGCCCAGTAGTCCTTATTTAAAAAAATATTTGCCTATATATTAGGCAAAATAATTTATGACGTACACATATTTTTTTAAGTATGCTCCATGCCCAACTCGGGGCTCGAACTCATGACCCCAAGATCAAGAGTCACACCGACCGAGCCAGCCAGGCACCCCACACATATCTTATTTTCTAAAGTCTAATGGTTTCTTTCCTGAATTTTAATCGATGTCATTTGAAAAGATTAACAAAAAAAAATGTGATGACCTAAAAAAGTAACTGAGTCATCCTTTTCTACCTGGAAATGATTGCTGCAAACCTACCTCCGCGTGTCTTTGTTCAGTTTGAAATGTCCATCTGGAGGGCTTTCCCTATCAATTTCCAGTTGTTGAGATCCCCTATCTGTTGTTGAGAGTCCCTCAGAGTCCCTGAGAGTCTGAAAACCCCTTTCCCCCATCAGGTCTCCTTGGTTTTCTATAACCAGACATCTCTCCATTAAATTCATGACACTCTGCCTGTATTGTGTTCATACTCTACTCCACTTACTGCATTTTGCTTTTATATTAATGATGTTCTTGGAGACCACAGGTTCTCCAAGGGCTAGGACCATCTTCCTCGTCTGCCACTCTGGCATCATCAACCCGGTGTGTGGGTTCCTAGTAGGGACCTCCATAAATATTTGTTAGATGGACTTAAGCTGAATTTGGGCAGACCAAAGGGTCAGGTCTAGGTCAGGGAGTTGGTTGGCACAACTCTGAAGACCAGACATGGGTTCCTCTCTGTCCCTTTTAGGATTGCAGAATTCTCTGTATTTGTGGCACGTGTTCCAAAGAGGGACTTGTTGTTCCTACGAATTGCACACTTGTGTTTTGTTGGCTTTTTGCATTAGTCGGTGCCAACACAGTGACATCTGGCACTCTTGGCTAAAGGCCTGGCCCTTGGGCCACCGTTATGAGCAAAGAGTTACTGAGGGGTGGGCCAGCCGTGGATAGTGCAGCCCGGGACCCAGGACAGCCTGGCCAGGTGAGTGGAGAACTTAGCTGCATCTCACGTAGCGCAGCTTGGCCTTGGATTTCATCCTGCGCCCTGGCTGCATGGGAGGCTGGAAGACCCAGCGGTGCAAGACACTGAGATTCCCCTGCTATGTCTTCTTGCTGGGGCTTTGTGACCTGTCACTAAGACATGAGAAGAACTAATAAACGTGACAAGGTGCTCAACTTCATTAGTCGTCGGAGAAATGCAAATGAAATCCACAAGGCACTGCCACTGTATACCCACCAGAATGGTAAAATGAAAATGAAAATTTCACGGATCGGTGAAATCCTCTGCAGGTGGGAGGCATTTTGGAAGCCTGGTTTTATCTACTAAAGCAGAGATGTGTACACCCTATAACCGGGTATATACCACTCATAGGTATATACTGACCGGAAGAGGGTATGTATGCTTACTGAGAGCCATGTATTAGAATGTTCGTAGCAACACTACCGGTAACAGTCTGTACGCACCCATCAACGATAGAATAGAAAAATAAATTGTGATATAGCATACAGCAAAATGCCATACGAGAGTGAGCGTGAGCAACCCACAGCTACCTGCAACAGTTGGGACCTCACAAACAAACCATGATGCTGAATGAAAGAAGCCAGACACACACTGCATGATTCCACTTATGTAAACTGTAAAAAACGGGCAAAGCTGATGTACACTGTTAGAAGTCAGGAGATTGGTTACGCAGGTTGGGTGAAGGGTAGTGACCTTGGGAATGGGGGACACGCGGGGGTTTTGGGGGAGTGAGGAGCATTCTGGCTCTTGATCTGGGTGCTGATTTCATGGGTGTGTTCAGTTTGTGGAAATTTCATGAGCCCTGCACTTATGTGAGGAGCTTTCTGACAAATATTCTTTTTTTTTTTTCTGACAAATATTCTATGTCTAGGATAAGTTAAAAAGTAAATCATGGTGATGCCTGGCTGGCTCTATGGTTGAGCTTCGTTCTGCCTTTGGCTCAGGTCCTGATCCTGGGGTCCTGGGATGGAGTCCCCAATCGGGCTCCCTGCAGGGACCCTACTTTTCCCTCTGCCTGTGTCTCTGCCTCTCTGTGTGTCTCTTGTGAATAAATAAATAAAATCTTTTAAAAAATGTAAATCATGAAGGGGTGCCTGGGTGGCTCAGTTGATTGAGCATCCAACTCTTGGTTTCAGCTCAGGTCATGATCTCTTGGGTTGTGGGATTGAGCCCCACATTGGGCTCTGTGCTCAGTGGGGAGTCTACTTAAAGATTCTCTCTCCCTCTCCCTTTCTAGAAAAAAAAAATCTTTAATAAAAAAAGTAAATCATGGGGAATACACTCAAAAGAGTTGAAAGCCAGGACTTGAGCAGATACTCAACACGTGTTCAGAGCAGTGTCAACTCACAATGGCCAAAAGGTGGAAGCAACCCAAGTGTCCGTTGATGGATGAATGGCCAAACTGTGGTGTAGGTATACAATGGGACATTATTCAGCCTTAAAAAGGAAGGAAGTTCTGACACCTGCTACAGCATGTTGCAACCTTGGAGACATTATGCAGAGCACAATATGCCAGACCCGAGAGGACAAATATTGTATGATTGCGTTACTGTGAAGTATGTAGAGTAGTCGAATTCCCAGAGGTGGGATGTAGAATGGTGGTTTCCAGGGCCTGGGGGAGACGGGGCGCGATGCGGAGCCAGTGTTTCATGGGGACAGACTTCCAGTCGAGGTAGATAGAAAGAAGGGCTCTGGAGGCAGATGGTGGGGATGGTTGCACAATAGCGTGAATGTACTTAATGCCACTGAGCTGCGTGCTGAAAGTGGGTCAAGGTGGTAGGTTTTATATGGTGTATGTTTTAGCACCACAGACAGATGCACGTAGTGACGAGCAGCAGGAAGCCTGCTGTGATGAGGGGCCAGGCCCAGCGTGCTACAGCAGAGCCCAGGGAGGGGGGCTCCAAGTGCAGAGGGGCTCCTCCACCCCTGGAGGAGGTTCTGAGAGGTGGTGGGGGCCCATCAACCTCATAGATCAGCGCCACTGTCAGACCAGCCAGCACCTGGGGGCACATGTCGAAACCGGCTCATTGGACGGTGTGCATTGCATGCTGGCTGGGAAGAAGCTTCTCTCGCCCTGCAGCACCCGGTCTGGCTGTCGTCCGAATCCGGCATGGAACTGCCATCAGGTCCAGGGGACAGGAGACTTCAAACGGGCAATTTGGCCTGAGGACAGGCAGGATTTCCCCTGTGGGCTTTATTCTGTGGCATGAGAGTTGGAACCATGGAGCTGGCGTGGCAGCCAGGGCCTGCTGCCCACAGGAGATGCAGAGTCAGAGGCAAATCCCTGCACACCACGGGCTGCGGTGTGCCAGGCCCAGGCCGGGTGGCAAGGAGTGCCTCCAGGAGGGCAGGGCTGGGGTTGGGGAGGGTGCCCATGGGGGCAGGACTCCTGCTCTCCTGAATGCGCCAGAAGCCCTGGTGGCTGTGTGGTCAGGTGTTTTATTTTGAATGTCCACTTTGGAATGGGAAGGCGTGTCGTTAACACTCTTACCAGTAGGGACTGGCTTCCCAGAAAAGCCACCTCCTGACACCTGGACTTTAGGGCCCACCCTGGCCGGTCAGCTCAGGCCATTTCGTCTGCCCAGCCCTAGACTGGTCCTTCGGGAGGCCAGCTGCTGATCTGGGCCTTTACTGGAGGTATATGGGATCTGGCGTGTTTGCATGGTGGCCCGGAAAGCCTTAGGAACATTTTTGGGGCTGAGCAAAGAATGCTCCCAGCTGGCAGGTGAATGCAGGAGGCATTAATCCAGAATAATTTTTCCTGCTGAGACAGTTTTGTTAGAAATCTGTGCAGACGTGGGAGTTCCTCTGTGCCTGGCGTCTGCGTGAAGAGTGGGGTGGGGGTGAAGGCTCCACACTAAGAGGAACCCGGATTTGCCCCTAAAAGGTTTTCTTGAGTTCCTTGGGATCTGCATACACTCTCTGTCTCTTCATGCTCTTGGTAGAGAACAGCCAACCTGTCTCTGATTCTTTAGGAACTGTGGGATCCCACCTCACCCCCAGGACCCACGGCTGGGGAAGTGAATGGATGTGGGCAGACCTGCCTAGAGTTCTGATCCCAAAGTGCTAGGCTGGGTCTTGGGGTAACCAAGAGATCTTGGAGGCCAGGGGTTCCCAAGGTCCCCAAAGTGTGCTCTCAGGATGCCTGGGCATCACCTGGGAACTGTTAGCAGTGCAGATGATTGGGCCCCACCTCGCACCCAGTGAAGACTGCCAGCTGGCCTTTTAGCAAGATTCCTCAGCTGAGTCACATGCGCGTTGAAGTTTGGGGAGCGCTAACTGGGCTACACTTCCTGGCCCAGAGATGTGAAGTGGTTGCCTGTGACCCCACAGGTGGTTAACTGTATGGGGG
Organism: Nyctereutes procyonoides; assembly: GCF_905146905.1. NCBI lineage: Eukaryota > Metazoa > Chordata > Mammalia > Carnivora > Canidae > Nyctereutes > Nyctereutes procyonoides. The sequence goes on along the minus strand of NW_026575140.1, from coordinate 55,875,085 downwards.
TGAGAGGGTGCGGTGGAGATCCCCCTGCCCGCCGCCACTGCCACCCTGTAGGTGAGATGAGATAGCAGAACCCGACTCTCAGGACTCCAGATTTGTGCCTGGGTGAATACATGTGCGTTTTGTGTCTCGGGATGGAAGTTTTGGGGAAGCTGTGGTCATGGAGAGATGCTGGAGCTGGGAAGTTGGAGAGAGACCCCAGGGTGAATGCGCAGAGTGGAGCGCCCCAGATGCTAGGGGTGTGTTTCCCACCATCAGGTTGCTATGTGGTCACTAATATGTCTTTTTTTAAAAAAATGTTTTATTTATTTGAGAGAGAGAGAGATTTAGGGAGAGAGAGCGCTCATGTGCATGCAAGCAAGAGGATGGACAGACAGACTACAGCGCGGGGCTGGATCTCATGACCCTGAGATCATGACCTGAGCCGAAACCGGATGCTCAACCGACTGAGCCACCCAGGTGCCCCGACATTTCAAAATAGGCTTTATTTTTTTTTGTCATCATCACCATCATCCCAACACTGACCCTTTAGGGAACCCTCACTGGCATCCGCGCGCTGTGCTTCACAGGCAGGTTACCTCCTTGTCATATCTGCCCTGACCTGATCTTACTTTGAATCTAGGAGCTTGAGGCTCAAGGCTCCAAGGACCATCACGCGCTCCCGGTCACTCACCTCCATAACGGAAGAGATGGAATTTGGCCTAAGGCTCATGTGACTCCAAAACCACACTAACTTACACTCAGGAAGTCAGGCAAAATTGTAGCCCATTTCGTCCTGGTGACAGTCCCCAAGTTCCATGACGGTGGGCAGAAGTTCTCCTGTAAGCGCCAAAATCTGTGTAGTTATTATTACCATATGTTAGAGTGTGTCAAGGCATTTTATAATATAAACACTAATGTCTGTATTGGTTTCAGTTTCCATCTGTGTTTTAATTGTGTTTTAATTAAAGACTGAAGTAGAAATCCTATACGTCTCGGCCAGTTGAAAGAAAATCCTAAATATTTGTTCAAATAAAATGTAATTTATGCTTGTTATAAAAAAAAAGGGACACAAGGGTACTAAGGCCATATTTATGACTGTTTCTAGATTAAACATTTTAAGAGAGAGGGGAAGTGGGACACCTGGGTGGCTCAACATTGAGCATCTGCCTTCAGCTCAGGTCGTGATCCTGGGGTCCTGGGATCAAGTCCCACATCGGGCTCCCTGCAGGAGCCTGCTTCTCCCTCTGCCTGTGTCTCTGCCTCTCTCTCTCTATGTCTCTCATGAATAAATAAATAAAATCTTAAAAAAAAAGAGAGAGAAAGAGGAAATTAGGGGGCAGGGAACCCTATGTAAACCTGGAAACATGAATGGAAACATCATGTGTTAGCTCGTTCAGCTGGGATGGGGACATGGCTGCCCCAGGAATGCTGGACTCATCGCACCTTCTGCACAGGTTGGGGTGGCTTTGATCGGTTTATTGTATGTTTAGCCTCTGGTAGGGGGTGGTTTGCAAACTATGCTCCGTGGGCAAAATCCAGCCAGCCGCCTGTTTTTATAAATAAAGTTTTATTGGAAAGCAGCCACACCCACTCATTTACATACCATTCATCGCTGCTTTCACACATGACACTGGAGTTAAATTGTTGTGACCAAGAGTGTATGGCCTGCAAAGCCAGAAATACCTGCTCTCTTGTCCTTTATAGTAACAAATTTTGCCAGACCCTAGTCTAACATTAACGTTTTGGATGTTTCCTAAATTTTCGTTTCCCTGTATGTCATAAATGCTTGAAACTCCCTTGTTTGCTGGTCTCATTTATTCATCAAACGTGGTTTGATTGCAGCAGTGAGAAATCTTAGCTCAGGGGACCTGGGTTCACGAGAAAAATGTAGTCAAAGTCTGCAGTCATGGGACACCTGGGTGGCTCAGTGGTAGAGCATCTGCCTTTGGCTCAGGGCGTGATCCGGGGATCCTGGGATCGAGTCCCACATCGGGCTCCCCACAGGGAGCCTGCTTCTCCCTCTGCCTGTGTCTCTGCCTCTCTTTCTCTGTCTTATGAATAAATAAGTCAAATCTTAAGGAAAAAAAAAAGACATTATTCAGTAAACATGAGAAATGAGACTGGCCCAGAGTGCCTGAGAGAACGGGCCTACTGTGCTATGGAAGGAGTTCTCAGACCCATCTCCAAATTACATCCTTTCATATTTCAAGGCTCCACTGCCATCTCCTCCAGGAAGCCTTCCCAGAAGTCTCTGACCTCTGCATTCTGGGAACACTATTTCTTATTCTCTGGGAGGTTATGATGTTCTCCTTCATGTGGTAGTTCTATGCTTTCATGTTTTCTCTTCTGTGTCTTTGTGACTTTTTTGAATAAGAAAACAATACCTTATTCTCCATTTAATTCCATTAGATTCCTTTCTTCCCAGAGATAAATCATACAACTTAATTTTTCTACCTTTTTTTCAATGTGTACTACATTTGTGTATCTGTGCCCATGCAGAGTGTTTTGTGTGTGTGTGTGTGTTTTAAGATTTTATTTATTTGTGTGTGTGTGTGTGTGTGAAAGAGAGAGAGAGAGAGAGAGTATGGTGGGAGGAGGAGCAGAGCGGGAGGGAGAGAATCTCAAGCAGATTCCCTGGCTGAGTGCGGAGCCCGATTTGGGGCTCAATCTTACAACCCTGAGATCATGACCTGAGCCTAAATGAAGAGTCAGACAACTGGTTGAGCCACCCATGCACCCCCAGAGTATTGTTTTTGAGCTAATGAGTTTATCAGAATGCTTTTGTACCAAGTGTATCATTTTGTAACTTGCTGTGTTTTTGAGGTGAATCCATGTGGCTTCATAGGGCTGTGCTTCATTCATTTTAAGACTTATACCACATGATATCATATAAACAAGCTACAGTTCATTTATCCATTTCTTACTGATGGCCATTCACTCCTTCTTCCAGTTTTTTCTTATTACAGACAATGTTGCAGTAAGTGGCTCTATCTGTCCTTCCGGGGTCACGTGTGCAGTTTTTCTAGGATCAACACCAAGAACTGCAGTTGTTTGGCTGTTTCCAGCACTACCAGATACCGCCAGATTGCTACCCAAGATGATTGCAACAATTCCCACCAGCTTTGCAAAGAAGTTTTCATTTCGCACTATCTTAGCTAACACTTGATATTATCAGACTTGTGTATTTTTGCTGGTCTGATGGGTATGTATTGTTTAAATCTGCATATGCATGGTTTTAATTAGCATATGCCTGGCGATTAGCGAGGGTGAACATCTTTTCATGTTTATTGGCTGTCTGTATTTCCTTTTCTGTAACCTGCATATTCACAGCTATTGTGTGTGTGTGTGTGTGTGTGTGTGTGTGCGCGCGCGCGCGCTGTTGGGTTCTTATTTATGTGTTGGCATTCTTTATATATTCTGAATAGCAATCCTTTGTTGTATGTGGTGCCATTCTTTTTGCCCAGTCTGTTATTCTTTTTCCCTTTTGTTGTTTTATATCTCCTGACCTGGTTTTGCTTCATGAAATGCTTGGGTGAGGGCAAAATAATGCTCCCCCGCTGAAGCCCCCCCCCTTCAGAACCTCAGTATCTATGTCAGTGAGAAAACCCAAAATCTGGGTGCTGCCCCTTGGTGTGGGAAGAGCAGAATAGCAGAATTCCTTTCCCTTCTTCCCACCTCCTACATCTCTTTCTCTCCAGGTGTATGAGCTTCCTGCAGCTGTTGTAACAAAATACCATGCGCCGAGTGGCTCAAATAACAAAAATGTATTTTATCACAGTTCAGGAAGCCAGAAGCCTGAAATGAAGGTATTGGTGGGGTTGTTCCCTTCTGGATGCTCTGAGGGAGAATCTGTCCATGCCTGTCTCCTAAATGATGGTGGCTGCTGGCAACGCCCGGCATTCCTTGACTTGTAAATATGTCATTATAGTTTCCACCTCCGTCTTGATGTAGCCTTCTCTACTGTGTGACTGGGTGTCTTCTCTCTTTACCTTTTTAAAAAGGGCACCCAGGGATGCCTGAGTGGCTCAGGGGTTAAGCGTCTGCCTTTGACCCAGGGCATGATCCTGGAGACCCTGGATCGAGTCCTACATCAGGTTCCCTGCATGGAGCCTGCTTCTCCCTCTGCCTGTGTCTCTGCCTTTCTCTCTCTGTGTCTCTCATGAATAAATAAATAAAATCTTTAAAAAAAAAGGACACCCATCATTGGATTTAGGGCCCACCCTAAATCCAGGAAAACCTCCTATTCAAGATCTTTAGCTTAATCACACCTGCAAAGGCCCTGCAGAGACCTGGACATATCTTTTGAAGGCTGTTCAATCCACACGTTTGGCAAACTCCAGAAATCCCAGAGAACAACTGTGCCCAAAGCAGGATGTGTGTGTGTGTGTGTGTGTGTGTGTGTGTGTGTGTGAGGTAGGGTGCCATGTAGAGAAGGAATGGTACATTCTGACAGAGGCAGTATATTCTATGAGGTGCCATCCCCCCAGAGAGGAGGGGATCGTCGTTATCACATTTTTTCATTTACTCGGAGTCCCAGAAAACAAGCAGTGGGTAATAAAGGAAGGTGCCCCCTTGGATGAGTGGGTACACATCAGATCAAATGTTGGAAGTGGCATCAACCTGTCCACCAGCTGTGGAGTTGAGCAGGTGATCATACCCCCAGCCAAAGTGGGCCAGGATAGGAGCTGGGGTGAGCTGCTCTGTCCCTTAACAGATACCAAACTTGTGTAGATCTTGCCCTTTTGACAATAAGTAAAGGGATAGCCAGTAGGACCCCTAGGGAAAAAAAAATAGAACAGAGTCAGGGAAAAAGAAATAGTACCGTCAACTCTCATTATTTGTGGATTCCATATTTGTAAATCTACTCACTCGCTGAATTTTATCTGTGGCCCCTAGAATAAGACTTCCTTGGTTATTTCCAAGTCACCATGGCATTGTCCATGAGGACAAGAGTGAAGAGACTGAGTCACCTGATGAGCACATCCCAGCTGGGGTCGAACAAGGTGACACTCCGCCTTCTATTTCAGTTCTTGTTCTGTAAACAAGTGTCCTTTTTGTGGTCTACTTGGTTGGTGCCACATTTTTTAAATTTTTTGTGCTTTTTGTTTGTGACTTTGCTGTTTACAACAGCCCCTAACAGTAGGGCTGCTGTGCCTGGTGCCTCCTAACCACAAGGAGGGTGCGGTGCGCCTCATGGAGAAAATACGCGTGTTAGATAAGCTTCCCTCAGGCACGAGTTACAGTGATGATGGCCATGAGTCCAGTGCTAACCAGTCAACCACATGCACCAAATAGGTGTCTTTAAAGGGAAACACATAAACAACAAGGTTAAGTATTGATTCGCTTGTAGAAAGGCTGTGACCAGAGGCTCACAGGAACCGGACACTGGATCTCCCTTAGGAGCAGTGTTCAGTATTTGCCAGCCGAGTGTTCTAGCGACTTTATAGATTATAACGTCTGAAACTTTTTCAAAGCACTGTGAGTTAACTGCACTGGAATTAAAATAAATCTGAAAGGAAGGACAGAACCACTATGAATAGTGAAAATCAACCACATCTGTGTAAGAGCCCACCTCTGGAGATGACTTTACTGTGAAACCCAGGGGCAGATGTCTGGACATTGGTGCCCTCCAGTCTCAAGCGGGCACATTCTCTGCCTAAATGGAAGCTAACATTCCTTGGTGGAATGACATTAGACTGGGGCACCTGAGTGGCTCTATGGTTGATTGTCTGCCTTCAGCTCAGGGCATGATCCCGGGGTCCTGGGACCGAGTCCCACATTGGGCTCCCCTAGGGAGCTTGCTTCTCCCTCTGCCTCTCTAAATATCTCTTATGAATACATAAATGAAATCTTTAAAAAAAAATGAATAACTTTACACTGACATTAAAAGGCAGAGTAAGATGGCGTATATGGAAAGATGACAAGAAAACTAAAAAGTTAATCACTGGAGTGAGATCCATGTAGCATGCAGTGAGGAACAAAAAAAAAAAACAAACAAAAACAAACAAACAAACAAAAAAACCACCTCCAACAATAGAGTAGTAAAGTGAGCTCCAGTAGAGCTGTAATGTGAACTATGTATGATTCAGCTATTCAGGTATTGTGTATTGTTCACTGACTTACAAAGAGTAGAGGGGAAAAAAAGCAGGACTTAAAATAGTATGAACACACGATCAGATTTTTTATTCCCATTTGTTAAAAAAGGTGCTTACCTAGAGGAAGGTCTGGGTGACTCTGTTACTCTGGGCGGGATAAAGGTTATTTGTAGTGTATACCATGCATGAGTCTGGAGTGTTTGATTTTTTGCAAAAAAACATATTGATGTATTACTACTTGAGTTAAAAAAAAAAAAAAGGGACACCTGGGTGGCTCAGTGGTTGAGCATCCGCCTTTGGCTCAGGGCATGATCCCGGGGTCCTGGGATGGAGTCCCACATCGGGCTCCCCGCATCGATCCTGCTTCGCCTCCATCTCCCTGTGTCTCTGACTCTGTCTCTGTGTCTCTCATCAATGAATAAATAAAATCTTAAAAAAAAAAAAAGAAAAAAAAGTGGGAAGAAACACGTTGCCTTTTCCCTCTCTCATCTCTCAGAGGTCCTGGTCCTGCTTGATTGGCAGCATCTGTCACATTACTGTCCTTGTTCGCGTCTGCATCCAGGTCCCCCTTTAGACTCTGAACCGCTGAGGACACCCTTCATGTTTCTAGAAGTCCACAGAGTGTGTGGTTCGAGTGAGATGTTCGGGGCTTCGTTCCTCCAGGAGGTGGTTGGGCAGGCAGCGGGGAGCAGGTGCTGGGGGGCTGGGGGCTGCAGAAAGCCAGGCCCTGCATCATCCCGCAGCTGCTCAGCTGCTCGCTCCTCCTAGGGCCTGAGCCTGCTCTGAGAGGGAACCGTGGCACACGGGAAGTGCTGGTGCTAGTGAGAGAATGAAGTGCTGGGCCTAGAGCTCATTCATGGGGGAGGACTGATTTTGAGGCCAAATCAGTAGGTTCAAGGCCTTGGAGGAAACCTTTTGAGCAGGAACTGGAAGGAGCACCAGGGGTTCTCCAAAGACTTGCTCTGTTTGGCCTGGGTCCCCACCCAAGGTCAGGCTGGGGCCTGCAGGGATCCCCTCTCCTAGTGGTGTCCTGGTCCACGGAGGCTCCGGAGCTGGACAGATCCCGGCTGCAGTCCGGGGAAGGGTTTGATAAATGCTACAGACGCCCCCACTCGAGTGTGCAGCAGTTAATTGAAAAACCAGCTTCACAAACACAATCAGGAGGCCTCCAAAGGAAAGAAGGCAGGCAGGAGGGAGGTCTGTCCACTGACTCATCTTTCCCCCAGGGGCGGTGACACACGGCTCTGACATTTCCCGCGGCCACAGCCTCCAGAGACAACAGGCCTCGGTGAGGCCTCTGGAGGCCCCCCAGGCAGCCTCTGGGGAGGCTGGCCTCTCCCCGTGCACCCGTGGGTGCTGTGCAGGAGAGCCTGTGAGCTGGGAGGAGGAGGTGGAGGAGGAGAAGGAGGAGCAGAAGGAAGAGTGAGGGCCCAGGCTGCTCCTGAGCAGGGGAGGAGGGGACCCCATGCCTTCCTGGGTGACCAGTCTGAGAATCTTCCTCTGGAACAAAAACAAACACGCATGAGCTGACTGGGTGGAGGCCCCAGGGGCAGAGACTGGGTGGCCCTTCCTTCAAACTCTGTGCGTTCCGTTTCTCTGGGGGGCGGGGGGTGCAGATTGGAGGAACCTCACAGAGGCAGAGCTTTCCTCGGGAAAGCCGCCTGTGGGTCTCATCATCTTATTTGGTTAACCGAGCACATTGCCTCTTGGTGCTGGCCAGGCCACTGTTGTTCTTGGAGGAGAGCTGCCGGCCTTTCAGACCCCTGTCCACACATGCAAGTGTCTGCAGAACGCAGAGACTTGGAGCAGGGGGTGGGGGGTGGGGGGTGGGGAGGCAGTGTGGCATGGAGGGCACAGCCACCCCCTCCCCCTGTGGAGAAGCAGCCTGGGGGTAGGCCCCCCAGCCACCCACCCAGCCATCTACTAGCTGTGCGGCCTCCTCCAGCAATCCCTTCCCTCACTGGACCTACTGTACCTACTGTACCCCATCTTTTTTTTTAATTTTTTAAATTTATTATTTATGATAGTCACACAGAGAGAGAGAGAGGCAGAGACACAGGCAGAGGGAGAAGCAGGCTCCATGCACCGGGAGCCCGACGTGGGATTCGATCCTGGGTCTCCAGGATCGTACCCTGGGCCAAAGGCAGGCGCTAAACCGCTGTGCCACCCAGGGATTCCCTGTACCCCATCTTTTGCTCCCAGGGGTCAAGCTGGGTGTCCCCTGGGATTCCTGCTAGCTGTCTGAAGGAGCTCTGGGATGGAGGGGGACTTCCTCCTAACACCCCCTCACCCACCCTCCTGCCTCCTCTCCTTCTCTCTCTCCCCCACAGCTCTCTGACTTGCTCCTGTTTTATTTCCAAAGCTGAAATTCCGGCCTCTCTGGGGAGCTGAGGAAGCCAGTGCTTGCCTCGGCTTGAAAACCCTGGCCAGAAAACACTCCCATGCACCACGTTGTCATTGTCACTTTAGAAGGTCCCAGAAGGTCAGCTTCCAATGGCCTCTGGGAGTGCAGGGCCTTATTTGTATTGCCGGGGGACAGCCCTTTCACAGGCCAGCGGAAAAATATCCGCCTGTCCAACCCCCACACACCCCGAGAAAGGTGGTAAGAACGCATTATTTTGAAGGCAGACAACACGTAGAAGGTGGGAGCATGTTCTGGTAATGTTAACGTACTGAGTATGGGTTGGAAATATTTTTTGGCAGTGGGGACATCCTGTTTATTTTCTTCTGGATTGAGGATATCTTGTCTGCTTTCAGGAAGGATTTGCGGCCCGAGGTACAAGGGGTGGCTTTTGATATGAAAATGTGTATTGTGGCTCTCTGAATGGAGTGTGGGGGAGGGGCGGGGGGGCTCCCCCTCCCCTGCCGGGCTGAGGAGAGGACGGCCCCCCCTGTGCGGTCCAGCCTAGGGAGCGACACCGGGGAAGCTGCAAGGTCTCAAAGGGTGCTTTTAGGAAAGTCTGGATCAGACATGATGTTATAGGAAAAAATGCAGCGTCTAAGGGAACAGCGCGTGAATAGAGAGGAGGCCGAGACAGGGCAGGGAGGGCGGGGAGGACACAGTGCAGATTGTCGCTGGGAGCCCAGGAAAGGGGCGGCGTGGCAGCAGGGGCCGAGCTCCTGCAGGGATGCTGTGCTCCCCTGAGGAAAGGCGGGCCACAGGGGGAGCACCTACCTGGCTGGCCCTGCCCCGAGTCAGGCCTACATGTTTCTGAACCCTGAAGACAGGCAGAGCCACTGGCCTTTGGTCTGTGCCCCAGCCGAGTGAGCTGTTGGCTTGGGGCCCTGCCTATCCTGCCTAAGACCCTTTGGGGGGCAGGCCTGAGGGGGCTGGGGTCTGCTTCTCTGCCCCTTGCATGCAGCCTGTGAACAGAGACAGGTGCCCGATCTCAGGCTCAAAGCAGCTTGCAATAGTGCTCGGGGGCACGGAGCCCTCCCGCTCCTGGCCCTGCCCGTTTTCCAAGTGACCCGGGGGCAGGTTGCTCTTGGAGCCTTGTTTTCTTCACCTGTAAACCAGGATTCACGTCAGTGCCTACCTCAAAGGGACGAGTGCATGAAGTGAATTGTTTTTTAAAGCAGCTTTATTGAGGTTATAATCCACGTTGCATACAATGCACCCATTTAGAGTGAGCGCTTCTGTGGTTTTGAGTCTCTCCAGCTGTGCGGCTCTCACCAGAATCCGTGTGCATTGGCCCCAAAAGAAGCGCTGTACTCACCACCTGCTCCTTCCCCATTTCCTCCCATCCACCCACCCTCTACCACTGACCCAGTGATACTCAGGGGTATGGATCTACCTTATATATGTACAGATTTTTTAGTCCTTTCATTCCTTGGATCGACATTTGGGTTGGTTCCACTTTTTTGGCTCTTGTGCATCATGCTGCTTAGAATCCTTGGGTAGGTCTCGCGCGGGCACTTGGTCTCATTTCTTTCGGGGGACACTCAATGATGGGGGGCTGGGGGGTGTCTCGGTCACGTGCTAACTCTGCATTCAACTTTTTGAGGACTGCTCCCTGGAGTGGCTGCACTGGGTTACCCTCCTACCACGAATGCATGAGGAACGCATTAGGAACACCAGCACCTGTTAGCATTTGCCTTTTCTTTTTCTTGAGATTTTATTTATTTATTCACGAGAGACACAGAGAGAGAGGCAGAGACACAAGCAGAGGAAGAAGCAGGCTCCATGCAGGACTCGATCCCAGGACCTGGGATCACCCTCTGAGCCAAAGGCAGATGCTCAACCACAGAGCCACCCTAGGTGTCCCAGCATATTTGCCTTTTTGACTGGAACCATGGCCAGTGGTGGTGGTGTCAAGTCTCTTTCATGTGCTTATTGGCCATTTGTCAGATCCTTTGTCCATTTTGATTAGTAAGCTAGTCCTCAGAAGTGCTTGCAGGAATGCCTTGGGCAGGGGGTGTGCCTCATACCCTAATCTTAGGGAGGTTTCCTAGAACTTGGCTTGCCAGGCTTCTCTGAGCTGCTGTGCTAAGGAATTGGCATGGGGGGCGGGGCACTCACTGCCCAAGTGGCCAGTGGGTGGCTTTACTGTTTTCTTCAGATATTCTTCTACTCAGGAGAGGCTGGAGCGCCGGCCACCCCCATGCCCAGCCCACCCTTTCCAATTTGCTTTTCCCCAAGTCCCGATGGCAGCCACCTGCCTGCCCACACCTGGCTGCCTTTGCTGATGACCTCAGCGCCACTTGGGATTTGACTTCTGCTCACCTGCAAGCCCCCCAGGAGGCAGCTGGCAGTGCTGTTGGCCTATGTGCACAGTGTTGACGGGGCCCCATCAAGACTCCCCGAGTCCTGCCCTCTCTCCCCCCCACCAACTCATCATAGCGACTTCATCTTGGGCCTCCGTCCACTTGGCGCTTACGTCCCCCCTAAATTGTTTGGCACCAGCTGCTTGCTGCTCAGGTGGCCATTTGGCTCTGTATAAACCTTCCTTTTCATTTTCCTTCTGCTTCAAAATATCCCAGTTTTTCCAACAGTTAATAGTCTTTGGCGAAGATTGAGCTCAGGTTTGGTTTGACCTCAGCCTTTCAAGTATGTCTCTGGCTTTCCCTGAGGACGTGTCCTGAGCACCCCCTCCCCCATCCTCCCTCCAGGAAAGGGGATGCCCTGGGGGACCTTGAGGATGAAGCCACCAGGCCACCCCACATAGGGGACCAGGAAGGAGACCCTCCCTGTGTCAGTACGGGGGTGCAGGTGGTCCAGATGGACACACTGGGCCGAGCTGGATGGCGTAATTACAATTCCCATGGGGGCTGAGCTGCTCGCAGGGGGAACCATGTTCCACAACCAGCTTGTTAATGACCCACTGGTGATAAAAGTCCTGTTTCCTCCTGAAGGACGCTTTCTCCTTTACCTTGAGGCCATTTCAATGCAGCTTTGAGCTCCTTGAGGCTCTCTGTCTCCCCTTGAACTAGCACATCCTCGCCGTGTCAGGAGTGATCATCCTTTGTGAATCCGGCCTGCTTCAAGTGTGTTTCCTCTGTGGTTTTGCCCCCCCCCCCCCCCGCTCAATCTGGGGCTCGTGTTTCTCTGCTGGGATGCTGGGACCTCCGGACATTTCTGTGCTCACCTATGACTGTTAGGATTCCTGGCCCTGCGATGATCCATGCTCGCTCATGTGCACTCCTCGGGGACCCTGCCGCCTCCCCTTCTTGGGCCCAGGAAGCCTCCCTCACCCCCTTAGAGGAATGTGGTCTGCGGCACATGCTCAGCCACACCAAGGCCCCACCCAGGGTTGGCCGCACTGGTCAGTAACACGTTTCTCCGGGGACGCAGCACGCACCTGCATTTCCACCTGTCCACTCCTCCTGGGACCAGTTCCAGACCTCTCATTGCCTCCTGTCACCTCACCTGATGCCCTACAGTTGGTCATGCTCCTTCTGATGTGGGAAGGCTGGAAGGTGACCCTGTCCATCACCTTCTTAGCCAGGGAGCTCTTGTTTTATTCTGTATGTGTTGGGATTCTAGGAAATTCCATGGACAAATATTTTTTTCAGCAGCAACACCCCTGCCTGCTGCCCTCCACACCCCAAAGTCCCTTCAGGTTTGGTTTGTAACTAGCAAATGGTGATTTGGGTGAGAACCTTTGGATTTGGGGCCATGGCTTTTATTTCCAATGACACCCCTGAGTGGACATGGGGGTGCTATGAAACTTGGCCTACAGCAAGCAAGGGGGTCCAGGGGAGCTTTCCATACTGAGGAGTGCTTGGATTCTCAGGGCATAGCCTCAGCCTCCCAGTCTCCGGCTCTTGTTTCTGATCATACTGTCTTGTTTTCTGTATCACGAATTATAAATATACGTATTACATGTTACCTATTCATTGTTATAAAAAAAAAGCTACGAGACACAGATTAGGAATAAAAGTGACTAGATGAATAAAAAATAGAAGTGGTAGGTAAGCAGCCCAGGCAACTGTGCTAATGCCCTAGAGGAACTGTTACCTTGTAGGTCTTTTCCTGAGCATGCACATACACATGTGCGTGCAGGTTTCTCCATAAAGTCCTCCTATTTCTTACGAATGTATTGTTGTTTTCCACATTACTGGGTAGTCTTCCATCCTGTAGTTTGGCCTGGCTGCATAGTGTTGTATCAGTGAGCTACACCCTGACTCTGTCAATCAGGCATTTAAATTTGGATGTTTGGCCTGCTTCCCTCTAAGCTCTGCTGTATTGACCATTCTTCTGGGTTGGCCTCTGCACCATTCTCAGTGTTGCCTTAGGATGGATTCCTGGCTGTGGAATTGCAGGGTCAGAGAGTGAGCACAGGCTTAAGACCTTTGATCCATGTTGTGTCCTGGCTCTCCCTAGAATTATCCCAATTTACAGTGCACGGAGTGCTTGTCCCTACTTCTTCATGTGTATTGGGCATGAACGGCTATGAAAAATATTGGCCAACCTGGAAGACAAAAGAAGTGGCAGTGGATTGTTTTAACTTGTATGTCTCTCGAAACCATTCAGAAAGGTTGAACATAATTCCTGAATTTATATCTTGTGGATTCCCTCCTGGGGCATGCATCTATTTTTCTAGTAAAAGTTTATCTTTGTTTCTGAATGAACTCTTTATATATTAAAGATTGTAGGGACTCCTGGGTGGCTCAGTGGTTGAGCATCTGCCTTAAGCTCAGGACGTGATTCCGGGGTCCTGGGATCAAGTCCCGCATCAGGCTCCCCACAAGGAGCCTGGTTCTCCCTCTGCCTGTGTCTCTGCCTCTCTCTTTCTCAGTGTCTCTCATGAATAAATCAATAAAATCTTTAAAAAAAAGATTATAACTTTTGGTCCATCTTTTGTCTTACAGATATTTATCTCAGGTTGATTGGTTTAATTGTTAGCGAAATTTTAAAATTTGTGGTGCTTTTGACAGACGTGTAGTCAAAAATATACATTACAGCTTTTGCTTTTGGTGTCATACTTTAGAAAGGCCTTCTTGAACCCAAGATTATATAACTCTTTACTTACTTTTTCTTCCGATAATTTTTGCAGGTTCATTTCTTACGTGTAGACTCTTCATCTGCCTGAAATATCATGGTAGAAGCAATGAAAGCAGGGTAGAACTATCATATGTCATTCGTGCCTGATAGACGAGTTGTCTCAGTGTTATTTCCTACCCAACTGTTCTCTCTTTTCCTAATTTCTGCCTTTGCCCATCTGATGACACAAACAGATCTTGTTCTAGACTTTCCATTGGATTAAATAAATGTTCTCTCTCTCCTCATAAGCCAGCTCACACTGTTTTGACTCTTGTGGCTCACACTATACTTTCAAGACTTTGGGAAGCTTTGTGAATGGAACGACACCATCCAAAAAGCAAAGGATTGTTCGTGTTGTATGAAATCTTTGAATATACATTTGATCCCTGGTAAGAGTAAACCATCTGTATTATTTTAAAGCTTTTCTTCGGGGATGCTTCTGAACTGGTGAGCACTCTGGGCCGTGAGCAGCGTAAGGCTTGTCCCCTGCCCCGAAGCCCTGCCACATCCCTATACCCAGGAAAGGCGGGTCTGTGTCAGCCCGGGTCCCTCAGTTCCACTATATCCCATAATCACATCCGTTTTTCTTCAAAATCAGCAACCCTGCTCTGCTGACTCATGTTCTCTGACTCCTGGACGCTTTTCTTCCATAATTGGGTGTGCCGGGCACAATCCTTGCTTTTTCCTTCCTGAGGTGGGGAATTCAGGGTGGAAATGTGGTGGAGGACGAGGACACAGAGCTCCAGCCGGTGAGGGACGCCCCTGCTCCGCTCCCGTAAGGGCTGTTGCCATGACAGTGGTCGGACAGACACGTCCTCCTGTGCCCTCCTCCCTCCAGCTTCTCTCCGGATCCCACTTCCTGAACTCGGAGGGAGCTTGTGGGTGGGAAGCCTGCTGGGTGGTCTGCCCAGACTTCCAAGAGATCCTCGGCCACACCTTGTGCTGGGCCTAATACAAGGCCCTGGCCACACTCAGGCCACGCTCAGCCGTGCTTTCTTTTCCAATGACGAGGCCGACCGTGATAGTGACGGGGAGGAGGGGCCCGGTGGTGACCAGGCAGTAGCTGGGTGATGCCGTGCAAATCCCACAGAGGCCTCCCGTGCACAGATCGTTATTTAATTACCAAGCTCCTACCTGCCCTGGGCCCTGAACAGCCGTAGATGCTGAGGGGCTGCGGGGTGGTCAAAGGAACCTGCTCTTTCAGTGTTTGTCCCCATCCTCTTTGCTCTATCAGTAGAGCCAGATGGTGCAACTCTCAGACCCGGGACCTGACTGCATGGGCTTGATAAAACCCCGACCATGACGTGTGCACAAGTAACATGACTTTACCGTGCCTTACTCTCCTCATCTGTAGAATGGGGATGATGCTTCACGGGGGTGGTATGAGGGATACACGAGTTAGGATGGTGCCTGGACATGCCGTGTGTTTGCAGTGTTGTGTGTGTGTGTGTGTGTGTGTGTGTGTGTGTGTGTCCCCTGTACTTCTGGCAGCTTGCAAGCCCTGTGTGAGCCTCCTGCCCTTCTGCTATTCACTGTGGCACAAGCAATTCCACAGAGTGGATGCTTGGTAAACATCTACCGATGGCAATGCTGATGTGAGTTATCACTATTTCGTGTTATGCTGGGCTCGTTATCACATTGTCTGATGTAACCTTCTCAGAGCCTTTAAACTGGGTGTCACGTCTGTTTTATAGATGAGAAACCCAAAGCTCAGGAATTCCAAGTCACCTGCAGGAGCTTGTCCCACAGCCAAGTGGCAAGGCCGGGGCCTGACTCCCGAGCAGAGCCAGCAGGAACGGGTGGATACAGAATGGGGTGGATGCAAGGGAAACACATCTGAAAGGACTGGAGAATAAGATAGCATTTCAGGAACTTAAGAGAATCTAGGGAAGTGGGTGTCACAAAGGTGAAGGGCTCATGGGCAGTCAGGAGCGGGGATAGTGGACTTCCCACCTCTTGGTCCAGTGGTACCTGGGCCCGGTGACACCGCACTGCCCTTACTCAGTGCCTGAGCTACAGGGGAAGGGCCCCCGGGGCGGGGCAGGCCTAGCCTTAGGCTGGAGCCTTGGTAGGAGGCCCGTGGTTTGCAGGGACCCGACAGGTGCAACAGGAGACAAGCACACGGGGAAGGACATCCAAGGCCACTGCAGGGTCATGGCCGCAAGGGCATCATGCTGTTGGGGGTCACAGACATGAGCTGCAGGGGGCTTGTGTTTAGGTCACCAGGATGGGTGTTTGAGGGAAGGAGTAAGCCCCCCATCCCTGGGGGTGGGGCTGTGAGTCTGGCTGCATATGTCCCGTGTTCCCCCAGAGAAGGATCTGGCACCTGGCCGAGTGGCTGTGGGTAAGCAAGTGGTAGGAGGGAGTCTGAGCAGCGGGCAGGGCCTGGATGGTGGAGGGGCCAGAGAAGGCATTGGGCTTTTCCTCCAAGTATAAAGGGAAGCTGGAGCTGTGTGTAGACCTGAGGCCTGGTGTGATCCTGCTTAGGTTTTCCTAAGAAACTTAGGAAGTTTCAAGCCAGGGCTAGGCCTACAGTAGGCAGGGGGAGAGGCGGTGGGGGTTCCCAGGTGTACGTGGTGGAGGTGTGGGTGTCGACGGGATGGCGGAGAGAAGCGGGCACATTTGGGGTCTGCGTGGGCAGTAGCGCCACCAGAACTTGGTGGGTTGCTTTTGGGAGCAGAAGGGATGCGGAAGCAACCCGTGTCTGTTTGTGTGGCTCTGGAGCTTGGTGCTGCTTGCTGGACAGCGGGGGCCTGTGACGAAGGGTGAGAGCAATGATCTCTTCATCCCCAGTTTGTGGTTCTGGGGCGTGGGGGTGGGGGGTATGTGCACGCTGCAGAGCCAGATGTTCAGAGAAAGGGGGCACAGGTGCAGATGAGAAGGGACCAGACTCCGTTGCCTGATTTCCCCAGCTATGTGCAGCCTTCTCTGGGGACACCTGACTTTACAAAACACTGTGGGCTCAGGGTGGGGAGATGGGGAGGCAAGGACCAGGCTGGGGAACGGTGGAAAGTCTCCTGAGGAAACGTGCACCATTAGTGATTGTATTAATGAAAAAAACATGAGTGGCTTGAGGTGGAGTTGATCTTGGGACTCCGAAGAGAAGGCGAGGTTCAGGGAGTCCCAGGCCATCTTGGCGCCTGTGGTCCAGGAGCAGGAGCTTCTGATCCGACTGGCCCACTCCAGAACCATTCCTGAGGTTCTCTAGCTGAGGGGGAGGGTTTGGAAGGATGGGACCATGAACTTGATGCTCCTGACCATCAGCCTGGGACCCAGGGAGGCCGCTGGAGGGAGGTATGTGGGGGTGGGGGTGGGGGCTCTCCAGTCTGGCACTTATTCTTTATCAACTCCGGTTTTTGTGCCACTTTTCTCCATCTGAACCTAAAGTTGTAACCTGGATGTTTCCCTTGCATTCAGATCCTCAGAGGAGCAAGAGCCCAGGGTCCTCGACATGCCTGGTCCCTTTAGTATACCTCCGGGGGGTCTGGCCCAAACAGCAAGGCCTCTAGAATGTTCCATCCCTCTGCATTCCCAGGGCTTGTGTGGTGGATGCTTGCCTAAACCAAGTACAGAGTCGTAACCAAGATCAGAATCTTCCTGGAATTTCTAGGGATTGAGAACAGAAGACGTGATTCCTAGAGTCCAAAAAAATTTTTTTAAATAATAAAAATAATTTTAAAAATAAAAACATTTTTAAAAAATCCCATCTGACATTTATCTGAAGTGCTGTGGGGAAAAAGAAAGAGAATTTTAAAATGAACCAAGGGGCTCATAGCCCCATTTTGGACATTGCCCTGTGTGACCTGTCCTGTTTTTGTTTTTGCCTGCAGAATCGGGGAGCTGGCTCTGCGTTCCCCAGGCCCTGCTTGGCAGCAACACTATCCAATACAGTTCTTCCTAGCTTTTTGTTTTTTTTAAAGATTTTGTTTATTTATTCATGAAAGACACAGAGAGAGAGAGGCTGAGACATAGGCAGAGGGAGAAGCAGGCTCCCTATGGGGATCCCGATGGGGGACTTGATCCCAGGACCCCAGGGTCACGCCCTGAGCTGAAGACAAATGCTCACCTGCTGAGCCACCCAGGCGCCCCTAGTGCTTGCTTTCATTGTCTAGTCTGGCACACAGTGACAGTCGAGATTAACACCATCAGTGACATCATTGCAGAGATTGGAGAAGTTGCAGGCTGCCTGCATGGAGCTGGTTTCCAGTGCCATTCAGGATATCACCCTTGTGCAAGGCTGCAGAGCCCCCAGGGAGTCTAGCCTCCCTGGGCCTCTGCTAAAAGGCACTTTGTCTGGAAGGCTCCCGTGGAGAGCCCGTCCTACTCTGCCGAGGGAAGAGCAGTGGGAATGATGCCTGGAAGGAATGCCCCCCTGAGTCTCAGACACCTCTGGTCCGAATGCTGCTACTCTGGAGTTACTTTAATTCCTCTGATGGATTTTTTTCCTTTCTGCGAGGAACCGGTCCCTCCAGCCCCAGTGTCGCAAGTGACCTAGTGAGTCACATCACATCTAAGATTCTTGAACCTAAGATTTGTGCCTGTGGTAAAAGGAAACTATAAAGGAGCTCAGGGACGGTATCCCCTCACCCAGCATGTGACACCCAGTGTCACTCTGTGAACTCTGAATTGCCAATACCCCGTGTGCTGTGTGGTCACCTCCTATGCTGCAGGACTGGACGTTCCTTTGATGCCAGGGACTGCTGCTGCCTGGCCTGCGGTGGTTCCAGAGATGGTACAAAAATGTGCCTCTCAGATCGATGACACAGGAAAGATCTCGGTCCAATGAGTTTGAAAGCTGTGACTTCACGGGGCGGCAGGCGGGGGGCATGATTGGGTCCAGACCAGCTGTTCGGGTGTCCGTTCTAGAAGAGCCATGAGCAGTTCTGTGGTGTGCTGGTCCAGCTCAGGATCCCTGAGAAGTTAAGTCTTCCTGTGCTGGAAAGTCACGACGGGCTTGCTCGGACACCCATGCTGGGGGCCCTGACTGCTGCATGATCAGGGCGGTTGGGGGCTGTCGTGCCTGTTCTCTACCTAAGGAGACTTAGCAGCAGGCTTGGGTTTCTCACCTCTGGGAGGTAGGGGGGTGTGGTGGGAAGGGGCAGAGCCTTCGGATCAAGAAAAATGTGGGTTTCCTACCACGGCCTGCCGACCCCGGCCTGCCGTTGCCATGTGTCAGCTACCCATGCACCTGTGCCCTTGGCGTGGGAGGTGGTCCTGACAGAGTGGCCGGGAGGCCCCCGCTTTGCTCACCATTGCTCAGAGACTCCCTCTCCCTCTACTTCCCCCTCCTAGGTGCTGGGGGAGGGGACCCCAGAGCAGGTGGGTGGTTAAGTGTCTGTCCTCCCAGTGTTTCCAATCCCATTTGGAGACCTCTCTGGCCCCGCGAATGGGGCCGACCAGCTCCCTCTTGCTGGTTGCCCCTCAAACTCAACCAGGGCTGAATCCATCTGCCCTCCACCCCCAGACCTGCCCCCACTCTGGGTTTCACTGTTTGTCTCATGGGCCCTAAGGACCTCAGGGTCACCCCGGATGCCTCCCCTGTCTTTACGCCCTGGCATCCAAATCTAGGTCGGCTTGACAGCTCCCTCAGTGTGCTTTCTCCTCTGTTCCCATTACCACACCCTGAATTAGGCCCCCTCAGCCCACCCTGAATGGCCTCCAGGCTCCATACCTTCCTCTCCTAAGTTTGCAAGGCCTTGTGGCATGATAGTTCTCACCTATCATGAGCAATGTGCTGTTTTGGATTCTTTATTCGAGCATTAATATTGAGACCAACCTCACATCCACCAGGTGGTTTTCATTGTCCTCCCTTTGCCAGGGGCTGGGTCAGGCACCCATCCTCTGCCCCAGCCCTAATTACCTGTGTCTTCTAATTACGCCCTCTTGCTATTCCCTAAGCTGCCAGGCTCACTCTGCCTCAGGGCCTTTGCACTGGCTGTTTCTTCTAAAACGCTTCCTTCCCCTGTGTATCTGAGTGGCTCACGCTGTAACTTCTTTGAGGTCTTTGCTCACGTGTCACCTGCTCGATGAGGCCTCCATGACCTCTGTTTAAAAACACCGTGCTCCTCTCGGGCACCCAGCATACCCTGTCCTCCTTCTCTACCTGATTTCTCCTCACAATACTTCTTACATGCGGTACAATTTCCTTGTGTGCCTTGTTCATTCTCCCTCCTCAGTCACTAGCTTGTCGCATGTTAGTTGTTAACCTTTCTGTTCCCTACCAGATCCTCTGTGCCTGGCACTTAGGCTTTCAACAGGTACCTGCTAAATGAATGAGTGAATGAATGAATGAATGAATGCAGTGCATGACTCCATTTTTTAAGTGGTCCGTCTTGGCCTCTCCCGCACTAGACCCTGGCCTCCTTGAGGGCAGAACCATGTCATGTTTGTCTTTCTTTTGGCCACAGGATGTCCTTGATTCCTCTTTGATGAGTGGATGACGGGCTTCGCCTCCATCTGAATTCTCTGAGTAGAAAACCTGAGTGTGTGTGTCACTTTGAGAGGCTGGCTTCCTGGGTGGCTCCCCCACATGCATGCACCCCATCCTCTTATCATAGGGCCACGCCTTCTGTCCCCCACCTTCCCTCATTACTTTGACCCCTCATGCTGGCTCTGGGCTCGTTTTTTCCCCCTCGTTTCATCCTCTGGCGAGCCACGTGCTGTCGTGAATACCACGCATTCCCACCTCTCAGCCCTTTGCTCCTGCTGTTCCCTGGACCTGGAATGCCTTCACTTTTGGCCTTCTGAGAAACTCTTTTTTTAAAAAAATGTTTTTAAGATGTTATTTATTTATTCATAAGAGACAGAGAGAGAGAGGCAGAGACACAGGCAGAGGGAGAAGCAGAGGGAGAAGCAGGCTCCATGCAGGGAGCCCGACTTGGGACTCGATCCTGGGACTCCAGGATCACACCCTGGGCTGAAGGCAGGCACTAAACCGCTGAGCCACCCAGGGATCCCCCTTCTGAGAAACTCTTACGCATCCCTCCCTTGCTTTGAACCCTGCTTCCCTGTGCGTGCCCTGAGGGCCTCACCCCCTACACCATGCCCACCTCCTTTGCTAGAATATGATCTTTTCTTTTTAAAAAATGTTTTATTTATTTGAGAGATAGAGCACGCACGCGTGCACAAGCAAGGAGAGTGGCAGAGGCAGAGGGAGAAGCAAGCTCCCTGCTGAGCAAAGAGCCTGATGCGGGGCTCAATCCCAGGACCCCAGGATCACGACCTGAGCCAAAAGCAGATGCTCAAACAACGGAACCCCCCAGGCGTCCCCAGAATATGGACTTTTCAAGCCAGCTACTAGCCACCTGCCCCCTTCGCTCCCTGGGTCTGGCACAGCATCTCAGTCCTTGTTAGACATTAGAATTACCTGGGGAGCTTTTAAAAACTACTCATCAGGGCCTCACTTTGGACTGGTTGATCAGATTAATCAAACTCCCATCTAGTGGTTTGGGTAAGCCACTCTTTCTTTCTTTCTTTCTTTCTTTCTTTCTTTCTTTCTTTCTTTCTTTCTTCTTTCTTTCTTTTTCATTTTTTTTTAAGATTTTATTTATTCATGAGAGACACACAGAGAGAGGCATAGACACAGGCAGAGGGAGAAGCAGGCTCCCTTCGGGGAGCCCGGGGCAGAACTCCATCCAAGGACCCTGGGGTCACAATCTGAGCTGAAGGCAGACAAGCTCAGCCGTGGAGCTCCCCAGGCGTCCCTGCACTTTCTTCTAAAGCTTTCCCGGAGATTCTGATCCGCAGCAAGATAGTAAACCACCAGGACAGACGGTTGGTCTGCTCTCAAAATGCATTATCCTTCCAACTGCCCCATGGTCTCAGGGGATGATTCTGGGCGCAGGTGCTCACACTTGCTGCCCTGCAGGGACTGGCCCAAGTGCAAGGGGAGTGTGCAGACACAGCCCTCGCTCCACAGTGCCTCTGGAGTTAACACCTGAGGTCTTGGGTCCTTCTCGTGGTGGTTGCTTGCTAGGTATTTGCAGGCTTGAAGTGAACCTGGCCGGGACTCCTCAATCATGGGTCCCGAGAGAGAGGAGCAAACTTATTCTAGGACTTGACAGTCTAGTTTGGGAGGCCTGTCTGGGTTCCAGAGGGGTGCTGCCTTCTGAATAGACACCCCATCTACGTGTCCCCAGCACCTCTAATCCCCATACCCTGAACCAGACCCTCTGAGCTCTCTACCCAGAACCTGGAGGCCCCATCCACTCTGGGTCCAGCCAGGCACAACACCCCCCAATTCCTGACTGTGCCTGTCCATCCCCTCCTCTCTTTCCCTACACACGCACCTGCCCTCCTGCAAGCTCTGAGCATCTTCCCTCATCCTTCCTGGTGCTCTGACCCATGCTCCTTTCTGGAATCTTCCTGGAGTTGGACTCCACTGAGGTGAAGCTGTCACGAGCTGCAGAAGCAGGCAGGAGGTTTTCCAGCCCCGGGCCAGTGGCTGGGGTCAGCAGAACTCACACTCACCCCGGTTCTCCAATCTTTACAAAACCAGAGCAAACCAAAATGAATTTTATGCCGAAGTAATTAAGAAAGGAGGATACCTTATGAATATATGTATGTGTCCACCCCCAGCTTTATAAAATTGCAACATTTTTTTAAATTCAAGAAATGGGTCTCTATGAAACCCCCATCCCCACCACACACTCCCAGATCTTGCAAACCGAGAGCATGCACGGTGGAGAGAAATATTCTTGGGCACCTCCCTAACCTTTATTCCCGGCTCATCCCTGCCCTCCTCCTCCCTGTGGGCAGAGGGAGGCCCCGAGCTCTTTAGGTGTCCAAAACGGGATGCCCCCAGACGGTAGGCAGCACATAAACAGGGTGACTCCTTCTTCAGGCTAATTCTCTGCTTCAGGGGTCAGGGGAGGCCCTGAGGTCCTGTGTTGGTCTGTATTTGTCCTGTGCCATTTCCTCTGCCTGGAATGCTTTTCTTACCTGCCCCATACACCTGGCTCCTGTCTGTTCTTCGCGGCCTGGCTCACATGACACCTCTTGCGATGCCCCTGGTCTGCCCTGGTCCCAGGGGTCTCTCCATTTCCTAAAACCCCTCCTCACGCATCATCTGCACCTAGAATTCAAGTTTTGTCAGCTTTGTTTCCCCTCCTACCACACTGTCAACTCCCAGAGGCCAGCGACCTGTTCTCCTGTTCATTTTGTGTTCCATGCCCCACCCCACCCGCCCTGCTCAGTTATGATAGGAAGCTGGAGCGCGGTGACCGTTTGCAGAGTGAATATTTGTTTCCTGCTGTGTTCTAGAGCAGGACCTGTATGTTATGGGTACTCCATGAGGAATGAGTGAACGAGCACATCCGCCAAGTGTCCTATGTCTGGGGCAGGCATGTCTCTACTAGTAAGAGTTGATGACCATTTTGGGCGATTTTTGGGCAGGACCAGAGCTTTCCCCGTGTCTGATTCCGGGAATGAGGTGGGTGTTTCGGAATGCCCAGGCCAGAGGCTTAGTCCCTGCAGTTTGCTAATGACGGGCCCCGCTGAAATCCCACTGGTCCAGCCATGGGGAGCAGTGAGCAGCAGGGCCGGTTCCCCAACCCCTCCCCAACCCAGCCTCCCCTTCTGCCCTCGGTGAGGCCAGCAGCCTCCAGAGGAAGCCACAGGACCTGCTGGTTTGTGGGAATCCCAGTGTTTTTTTCCCAGTGAGTGACTTTCAATCATCTTTAAAATGATTGCTCAACTTGAAAACCCCTGCAGGCGGGTGTCTGGGTGGTTTGGATCCCGCTCAGCATTTCATTCCTTTCCCCAAATTGCTCATTATTTCATTTGCATAAATTTTAGTGGCGAGATATAGCCCTGGGCCTAGGAAGCCCAAGTAGGCCTGGTAATGGGGGGACGAGCGGCAGGGCCTTGCTCTGGCCCAGGCCACATGTGTCTGCGATTTTCTTGGGCTCTGTCCTCTGCAGAAGCTCCTCCAGGAGCCGCCGTGGGAGGAAGATGAGACTGTGCTGCTTCCAGGAGGCTCGATGCCCGTCTGTCCGTGACCTTGATCTGTCCCCTTCTCTCCTCGCATTGTCACCAAAGGCCCTGCCTGGGCAGGAGACAGAGACCAGATGGACCCTGGCTTCCACCTGGGCTCTGGCAGGCCCTCACTGTCCGTCAATCTGTCCGCACCAATTTATTGAATGTGCGTACCTTCATACTGACAGCCAGGCGCTGGGTGCCGCCCTGGGGAGATGGAGACAAGAAAGACATGGGAGATAAGATCTGGTTGGGGGGCAGTGTGCACAAGACAAGGCAGCTGTGTTAGGTGCCAGGCCAGGGTGGGGCGGGCCATCAGAGCTCTGGGGGACGGGCAGGGTGGGCACAACCAGAACTGGGGACCCTGCGGGCTGAAGATGGAGACTTGAAGAGGGTGTTGACAGTTGGCCAGGAGGCCTCTGGGGCTGAGCTCCCTCCAGGTGAGCTCTGGGAGCCCCCAGCCAGCCCCCTCGTGGTGATCAGACACGTCCAGGGCTCTGAGTGTGCCGGGGCTTGACCAAGTGAATGTGGCTGAGGATGTTAGGACAGCTGCCCGGGGGTCGAATGTGTGGCTGCTGAAGAGGAGGGGGAGTGAACAGATGGGTGGGTGGGCTGGGAGCACTGCTAGCAGTGGAGGAGACTTGCGGTGACAGGAGTAGGGAGAAGGAGGAGGGTGTAAGGAGCCTCGAATGCCAAGCTAAGGAGTCCAGATGCGTCCTTTGGGCTCTCTGGAACCCAGCATGTTGGTGGAGACACTCGGGATCCGTCGATCGAGCAGTGGCATGGGTGCCAAGGAAGGAATGTGGGGCAGGGTCCTTCGTGGGCAGGGAATGGGCAGAAAATGAGGGCACAAGGAGGCCCTAGCGGCGGCCTTGAGGTCTTGGACCTGCCACCCACATGTATCTGCCTCCCCTGGGACAGCACATTGAGGAAAATTGGTATCCCCCAAAGCCTGGCTTCAGAGTCAGGTGTGGCCTTCCCCAGCGGGGGCCAGGTGGAGAGCTTGCTAGGGCCTCCCGGATTTCGGTCCCAGGAGAGATGGCCCATACCACCCCTCGGGGCTCCAGGATCCCGCTGACTCGGTCACTGTCCTGGATGCACGGTCAGTCCTCCCACCCCCATCTTCCAGTTTTGGCCAGGAGCCTCCTGTGAGCCCTGCACACGCCTGTGTCCAGCAAGGGAGTAGGAAAGAAAGAAGACGTGGTCCTTGTGCTCAAGAACTAGCTATAACCACAGAGTCTGTGGAACTTAAATTTTTGGACCATGACACATGGTAGAAATACATTTGCCACAGATGAATCATGACCTCACACGTCTGTCTGTCCATCATCTGTCCGTCCATCTGTCCCTCCATCCAAGTTTCACATACCTTTGCTACACATAACCCATCACAATATCCTTTAAACTTCTTTTTTTTTTTTCTTTTTGAATGCTGTCCCGGAACCCATGACCCCCATCCTGTGACCTGCTAACAGGTGGGTGGTTCCCTTCTGCTGGTTAAGCGCCAGCCACCCTGGGGAGTTGAAGTCGACATGCTGACCCTGGATAGCAGGCGATCTGGGACAACGTGCCCTGGGTCAGCAGGAAAGCAGGGGTCATCGCGTGGACAGAGGTGGAGAACCGGGGTCAGCGAAGGGGGGGGGCCCTCTGCCCTGCTGGCCCCATGTCACCCAGCTGCGTGTCCCCATGCCCGCTCCCGGCTGTGTGGCAAACAGGTACCCTGCCTCTGGAAGCCATAGGAACAAAGGGTGGCATGAAATAGTTTTAAAAATCGAACAAACAAAAACGGAAATGGCAACAAAAGCACCGCTGGGCTGGCAGGAGAAGGAAGGCATCTGTGGAGGCTCCCAGGAGGGGGCTTTTGGAGGTGAGCAAGCCTGGGGGCTGTAGCTGGCTCTGTGCGGGAGGGTGTCTGTCCAGCCCTGGCCACCCGGAGCCCCGGCACTGCAGGACACGGACCAGGGATGAATGTAGGAGGTCTGGCAGGAGACAGCCACATAAAACCTAGACCTCCTTGGGGGGGGGGGGGGGGGAGACATGGCTTGCACTCTGGGGGCAGAGCCAGGGCCCAAGGGGGGAAGACAGTCCCTTCTGGGAATTCATAGCCAGAGCAATGTGTGGCCCAGATCCGGGACCCCTGTGTAGGTCAAGGAGGGTGATGACGCAGACTTAAGGAAGCAGGCCGAGAGATCTGGGCAACATTTGGGAATTTAAGAATAAACAAGACTGGGGTGCCTGGGTGGCTCAGTGGTTGAGCTTCTGCCTTAGGCTCAGGTCGTGATCCCTGGGTCCTGGGATCGAGTCCCACATCGGGCTCCCTGCAGGGAGCCTGCTTCTCCCTCTTCTGTCTCTGCCTCTCTGTGTCTCTCATGAATAAATAAAATCTTAAAAAAAAAAAAAGAATAAATAGGACTTGCGACTTGGTGATGGGAGGATGATGGGAGGTAGGAGGAGGAGGCAGAAGGTGACAAGGGTGACTTCTCTGTGTCCTGCCTGCGCTTGCTGGCAGATTCCCTGGAAGACAGCTGGGCTGGGGCCCCTGGGAGAGGGGACATATGTGTCAGAAGCTCAGAGAGGATTTCTAGAGATGGAGAAGGGTAATTGGCTTGGGTGAGGTTATCAAGGAGGACAGTCCAGTGAGAGGAGAGAAGCCTGGCTTGTCCTTGGAACTCCGGCTCTGATGAGGTCAAGCCTGGAGGGGAGACAGGGTCTGAGGGGGAGCCACGGACAGGCCGGCAGGCGTGATCATGGGCATTGGTGGGGTTTGGAGCTTGGAGGCTGTGGGTGGCCTTAGCCTGGTGTTCCGTGGGACAGTGGGATGGAGCAGGGGAGTGGGGTGGCTGGGGTGAGCTGGAGGGGAGGTGCTGGGGAGCAGAGTAGGGAAGGCTGGAGAGCTGGTGGCTGCAGGGAGGTGTGTGCTGGATGGAGGCTTTTAAAGAGAGGGTCCCTGGGCGCCTGGGGGGCTCTGTCGGTGAAGTGTCTGCCTTCAGCTCAGGTCGTGATCTTGGGGTCCTGGGATCGAGTCCCTGCATTGGGCTCCCTGCTTAGCGGGGAGCTTGCTTCTCCATCTCCTTCTGCTGCTTCCCTCTCCTTGTGCTCTCTCTCTTGCTCTCTCTCTCTCTCTCAAATAAATAAATCTAAAAAACAAACAAAAAAAGAGGAGATGAAAGGGGTCGAAGGGAGAGGCCGGATATCTGAAGAGAGGGGATGGGGGGAATGCTGGGCTTCCTGAGGAGGCACAGGGGTGAGGTCAGAACCCCGTGACTGGAGGGGTGGGTAGGGGGGAGGATGGGGCGGTGGGGCGGCCTGTGAAGGTGGCTTCGAGGTGGGACCACCAGGCTGGAGGAGCTCTTGTCTCCTCTGAGAAGTAGAAGGATGAGGCCATAGACTGCAAAGGTGTGGAGGTGAGGAGAGGGGTGGTGGGCCTCGGGGTTTATAGAGAGTGTGGGTGCTTGACGGGAGTGGGGCGGGGAGTCATTCAGGGAGTGGGAGGCAGGGGGCACAGGTCTTGACTTGGCAGACGTTCCTGGGACCCTGTGTCCTAGGTCCCGGGGGGTAGAGCAGGGGACGATGGGGACGCAAAAATAAATCCCTGCTCTCAGGAGCTTCCGTTCTGGATTGGGGGAGTCAGGGCACTAGATGAGAGTGTGTGTGAAGTCTGTGTCCACTGTAAGATGACACGACAGGCCAAACTCCTAGAAGCCACTACAGATGGAGCAGGGGCCTGGGAGGGCCGGCCGTGAGCTTGGGGTGCTGGGGGGAGTGGCCAGGGCAGGCCCCCCAGGGCAGGGACCGTGAGCACTGAGCCACTGGTGAGCTGTGGCTGTCTGGAGTGGGTTGCTGGTGGCCACGGATTTATAGGGTGCCCCTCTTCCCTGTGGTGTGACTTCCAGGAGGGCCGGAGCAGAGGGGAGAGGAGGTGGTCGTGCCCATGAAGGGGAGCCCTCCCAGCCCCCTGGGGTCCCTGGCTGACTTGTTCAGGTAGATGCTGGTGGACCCGAGCTGGTGGCAGATGCTCAACCACTGAGCCACCCAGCTGCCTCTTTGGCATCGTTCTTGACTCTGGTCTCGGTGGTGTCGTTCTGGAAAGGAAAGATGGTCACAGTGAGAGTCCCTTAAATAAAGCCACGCCGGGCCAGGGCTGGAACAGTCGCACCTTAAACCTTGGGGGCCTTAGAGATGCACTGGCCCCACAGGTACTGAGTCTCAGGAGGCCCAGGGTCACCCCTGCAGTGACCCCATCTGTGCCATTCCTCTGGGATGAGCATCCTGAGCATGTTGCTGTGTGCTTTTGAATCTGTCTGCCTGTGAGGGACCCAGCCTCGTGTCCCCTGCATGCAGGAGACTTTCCGGGCACCTGTGTGGTCACAATGATGGCAGTAACTTTGGTCACTGGCTCCATGTTCGCTGCTGGGACATATGGACATCATGATGCCCCCTTTCTCCCTGTTTCCAGGTTAGGGAACCAAGGCATAGAGAGGTTTGTGGGCACAGCCAAGGTCAAGTACACCATGCTCGTGTGACAGGTGGGATTTGAACATAGGCACCTGGCTTGAGACTCACCTTCTTCACCAAGTTCTCCAAGCCTTATCTCATCTGATCGGGGGTGCTCCTAATTCCTGCTCCTTGATGGACAGGCCGAGCGGCCGCGTGCTGAGGCTGCGTCGCACAGGTGCCAGCTCTCAGCAGGGCCCCGAAGCCGGCTTCAGCGTCTCCCTCCTGCCTCAGTGGTGTTTGCTAGTGAAGCAGCCGTGAAACCTCGTCCCCTGGCCCAACTGCAGCCGTAATGGATCCCGTGATGGCAGCTTGTTTGCATTTGTGGAGTTAATTGGTTTTCCAGACAGAACCACAGACCAGCGTGTCCCTGCCTCTTGCCCAGCGTGCACTCCCACCCCCGGGGGGCCTGACGGCCAGCCGCCCAGCCCAGCCTTCCCGGGTCCCAGGGCGGGCCAGGGGGTGGGGGCGGAATGAAGCGACTCCTGACCACGACAGGACATGAGAGGCAGGGCAGCTCGCAGTGAGGACGGTGGTGCCCCCCCCCCCCAGGCCGGCCCGACTCCTGGCTCCCCGGCTGGGGCAGGCGCATGAAATCCGAACTCTGGAGGGAAATTTACTGCACAATAAAGAAAGAATGGCCTGCTTTGGGGACAATTAAAGCCACATTACTGTGGAATTATGAAGGGCGCCCAGGGAATTAGGCAAATCCAAAGCAGCCAGAAGCACCAAGGCCAAGAAATGTGGGGCGTTCACACGTGGCGCCCCCTCCACTATCCCCCCTCCCCCTCCCCCAGTCCTTGTACAAGGAACCTATCTGATTCCCAAACTCCCTAATTTTAGGGCAAGAGAAAAGCATTTCCAAAGACTTCACCTGAGGGTAGTGTGGTTGTAAAACGACCCCTGTCCAGCTCCACTTGTGCCTTAAATAGTTCTGTTCTGGTTTCAAAGCCATCCGAGTCACCGTGGAGGTCCAGAGGGGAGGGCTGAGACTCACCGTTTGCAGCCGGGAGCCGAGGAAGGTGCCAGAAGACATGGAGCCAGAGCCGAGCAGGGGCCAGGTGGGCTCCGCCCAGGGCCTCGACGTCCTCGCCTAGAGAATGGGCTGCTTGTGAGGCTGTCCAACGGACAAAGCATATGAAATCAAGCCTCCTTATTCTCCATCTCTTTTATTTTATGGCCTCTTCTGGTGGAGATGAGAGGAAAAGCCATACAGCATGAGGCATTAGGAGGAGTGAATGTGGAGCTTCATCCCTGCCTCCTGTCCCCCCCTTTGCGGAGAGGATGGGGACGATGACATGCTTCTGTGGTCACTAGCTGGCTTCAGGGGCCGGGATACCCTTCCAGAGGCCTCTGCACCTTTCACGCACATCCCTCACTCCCAGACCATGGCACACCTTGCCTGGCCAGCCATGGCTCACGGGTGGGAAGCAGCTGAGTGAGGTCCAACCTCAGGAGAGATTGTGGTGTCTGGCACTCACCTGGGGGCACTGACCTGGCCCCCGGCAGGTCAGCTGTCCCTGTGGTCCTGTGGGTCCAGGTGGCCAAGAGGCACCTGCTCCATCCATGAGGACTGCCTCCTGGCCTCTGCTCCCACCGCTTGCACACGTTCTCCTTCAGACCAAGGCCGGCACTTGCCATGTCCTCTCTTCTGTAGAACTGCAAGTCCGTCACATCTCTGTATTCCTCAGGCTTTAGAAGGAAGTCTCTGTCGCATCGGGGTGAGGTCTCAGGTAGGAGAGAGTCGTGCGTACCAAACCTGGGCATGCAGTTCTGGAGCAAGCAGCAAAGTGAGTGTAGCCGTCTCCTGCAGCCGGGTTGGAGACCTCAGGCGTCTTTTTTTTTTTTTTTTTTTTAAGACTTTGTTTATTTGTTTGAGAGAGAGTGCTTGAGCACAAGCAGGGAGAGGGGCAGAGGGAGAGGGAGAAGCAGGCTCCCCCCTGAGTAGGGAGCCCGACCAGAGGCTCCGTCCCAGGACCCTGAGATCATGACCTGAGCTGAAGGCAGATGCTTCACCAACTGAGCCACCCAGGGGTCTTTAGACATATCTAGTGACCCTCAGCAGCCCTGCCATCTGGGTGCAGAGACAGAGCTCCGTGACAGAGTCTCTCTGGTTGTTAGAGAGGGAGGTGTTGAGCCCTGCCATTGGCACTCTGAACAATTTGGAGAAAGAGGGTAAAGGGGTTGTTCAGGAAAGGACCCTTCTCTTTCCCACAAGGCCCAGTCCCTTGTTTGGTTCTTACCTGGGAGCTTCAGCCTGACAGAGCCAGCAAGCCACTGGGGAGGTTCAGCATCCTAAATCCAGGGGAGATGTTCAAAGTGCTCAGCAGCCAGTACTTCCTGGCACCAACCATCATGGAGCTTCCAGCCACACATGACTGTGTTGGGCCATTTCTATGAAAGATCCGTCTGCCCTAAAGCCTTTGGAAACCCTGAAAGAGTGGCTGCTTTGTTTTATTTTGTTTTTTTAGCTAAGCCCCCTCCATCCCACTGTCACTGCACTGGTCTGAAAGCCCTGGCGGAGGATGCTTGGCGGCAGAGGCATCATCTGCCGGTGAGGAGGAGGTGACAGCAGTTCCCAGGGCCATTTCCCCCTAGATAACTAGGACATCATTCCAGAAGGACCATAGGGTTTGTTTTCTGCAGATAAATCCCCCACATTCGCCTCCTTCCGCGGTCTCCTTCAGACATGCACTCCCACCCCCAAGGACACAGAGTCAGCCACCGACTGGAAGGTTTCTCAGGACACCCCTTCTACCAATGTGTGTTTAAGAATGGTGGCCAAGGGCAGCCTGGGTGGCTCAGTGGTTTAGTGCCGCCTTCAGCCCAGGGCCTGATCCTGGAGACCCGGGATCGAGTCCCATGTCGGGCTCCCTGCATGGAGCCTGCTTCTCCCTCTGCCTGTGTCTCTGCCTCTCTATCTCTCTCTCTCTGTCTCTCATGAATAAATAAATAAAATCTTAAAAAAAAAAAAAAAAAAAGAATGATGGCCAAACTGGTCCTAGCCTCAAACCTGGAAGGATCTCCCAGCCCAGAGGCGGAACAGTGTCTCCTCCACGGGTGAGGTTGCCAGCCTCCTCCTGCCTCCTCCTCAGAGCTAGAATCTCCTGTACTATGTCTCTCTACTCGGATCACTCTCTTTGGGGGGTTCCCCCCTATTCTTGGCCAGTTAGAATCTGTCATTCCTTGTCATTCCCTCTGTTCTGTGGTTGGCCACCTGCATTCTTCAGTGACATAATGCTTAATCAGAGCCTTTAAATTGTGGCCTCATGAACACTTTGCCGGTATCCAAATAAATGATACCTGCTGGTTTGGTTAAGATAATTGGATTCAGGGTTGAGGTGCAGAGTTATTGGTCTGCTGCACTGCAAAGCTTGTCCTGATGGAAGTGGGTAGAGAGTTTGGGTCATTCTGATCATAATTGCCTTCCTTCCCCTGTTTCTCCCTGAATGCAGTGTGGTTCCACGTGAGATCCTCGCACGTGAAATTTTTGGGTGTCCTGGGGAACAGCGAGCCCCCCGGAAAGCCTGATGGGGGGCAGGGAGGTGGCCTGTCCGCTCAGCACCGATGGTGATGTCTATGGCCAGGAGGACGCTTTGGGGGTCATCAGATGGGCCAGGTCTTCCCCTTCTTTCACATCTCTGCGTGGCCTCCCACATGTGACCTCTGTTCTTATGGAGCAGATGCAGAAAGGAAAGTGATTGAGAAAAGGCAGGCTGGCATTGACCAAACAGAAAAGCCCGAGCAGGACTCTTTCCTCCTGCTGCTGCTGGAGCATGGGGACCCCCCCACCCCTCCACCCTCTGGTGGGACTCCACAGTACCCAGAAGATCACAGCTGCCTTTGATTTAAAAAAAAAAAAAAGTCAGTTATGTAAAAGTCACACATTTTAGGCAAAACACACATCTGATGGGGATCTGGAAGGTGCCAGAGATAGGATGGCCTTGCAACCCTTGAGGCACACTTTCGCCAACAAGTCTTTGTTGAAATTCCAACGTAACTGGGCATCCCGGATATTTATTTGCTGAATCTGGCAACCCTTGTGGGTAGAGTGCATTTGGTGTTGACCCGGAGTGACCGCCCCCACCCCCTCCCACTGGGAGCCCAGAGGAAGGAGGGCCTGTCCCTATCCAAGGGCAGGGAGTCCTGTGTGCTGTGTCAGATCCCTGGAGCAGTTTGGGCTGCAGGTTAGGCTGGTCTCCAGAGCTTCCAGCCCGAGTCAGAGCTGAGATAAATAACAGGCCCAGCACAGGGAGGACGCTGCCTGTGTGGGTCAGTGGTGATGGGAATGGGAAAGGTGTCCTGGGAATCCAGTGTTTTTCTGCTGGTGTCATGGGGGCAGACTCCACTGCAAGTCATTAAACCTCCCTCGCTGCCAGCCTCTCCCACGGCCGCTGGAGTCCGGCCTCGCATCTCCAGCCCAGCATGTGCCAGATCCGGTGATGGGACCCATTATGGATGGGAAATGACTCCAGGGAGCCAGGGGCCAGGCTTGGCCGGCACGGCTGGCAAATCAGCCCTCCTGTGTCCGGTTAATAAAGCACAGGGAGTGTGTGCGCCACCTCTGGGGAAGCAGGCTTGGAAGAAAGCCCCTTCCGAGCAGGGTGGACAAGCCACAAGGCAAAGAGGATTTCATGGCAACTGAAGCTGCTGGGGTGGGGGGCAAAGGGAAGAAGCTTTGCTCAGACAACCTAGCTTGACTTCTTTGAAACTTCTTGGCCTTTGGGGATGCGTTCCAGCAGCAGCCAAGGGGGTTTATCAAGCTCCATCCTGCCCAAGGCCATGCCACTCTCGCGTGCTGGAGGTCTGGAAAGAGCCCTGAATTAGGAGTGCCCCTAACTAGTTCCAGGGCCTTGGCAAAGTCTCTATGCCGGTTGGGGCTGCATTTTTCTCATCCCTTCAACAAGAGGGGGAAACTAGGAAAAGTTGAAAGCCTGCACCAGCTCCAAGATCCTGCTTTTTGCCATTGGGGGACAAGAGCCCCTTTCGTTGTTTGGCTGATAGATCTTGTGTGAGGATGGGGTGGGGGTGTTCATACAAGTCCCACTGCAAGGAAGCATCAAGAGCCTCTAGTCTTGGCAACCAGTAGTACCCTTGAGGGCAACAGAGTTTGCATTTTGTAGTCAGTGGGCTGCACCCCCCCAGAAGATTCCAAAGTGGGCCCAGAAGTTTCTGGAACAGGGCAGCGATGAGGTGAGTGGAGCTTGAAGGGGGATTTGGGCAGGAGGGCCGTTGGAGTGGGGAATGCCACACAGTGGGCCAGGGCTAGAGTCCCCCGCTGCCCCAGGGGAGGTGACAGGACAGGGCCCCCTCCGCCCAGCTGCCTGGGGTGGGGCTCTGAAATGGCCTGGGGAGGGAGGATCTGAGGAAGGAGGGCCGCAGACAAAGAATTGATGACTGCTCTGGGTTCACCAAAGCCTCCCCGGCATTTCCTCCACGGAGAGGGGGCCTACCCGCCAGCGGAGAGGAGGATGTTTGTGCAGCAGGAACCCTGAGTTATGTGCGCCTTTAGCGGCAAAGGCCTGGGCAGTGCAAGGAGCTACGGCGTCAAAGCCTGAGGGAGGCACAGCAGCCAAAAAACGGGCAGAGGGAAGAAAACACTCCGATGTTTACAGAGAGAAGTCAGTGGAAAAAGTGACGGCAAGGTCAAGCCAATTCGGGGGGTGGCCCCGCTCAGTGGACCGAGGAGAGGCTGGTGGCCCCAGCAGGCATGGCTGTGCATGGGGGACAGCGGGGCACTGATCCAGGGACTCCTGACCCTGCCTGCCGTCCTGCCCAGCCCCGGCTCCCCCACCACCCGATCAGCCTGACATCGGGGTGCCTGTACCTGTGCCCCTCACCCCAGGATCGCCCGCTCTCCCTGCCTGGCTAGAGTTCACTTTTGGGCTAGGAGACTGGACGAGCCCCACAGACCTCAAATCCGTCCCCCACTCCCCGTCTGTCCTCCAGCAGCCTGAGGGTCTGGCTGGGTGAGGGGACGGCTCCCAGCCGCTCTTTTGTCTCACATCCTTTCCCAAGCCCCACAGGTGTGAAGAGCTTGTTACCCTACTGTTTGTTCAGCCCTACGAGTGGCCTGAAGGACTGTTGACAGAGGGCCTCTTTGTGTGCAGACCCGGCTAAAGCTCTCTAAGCCCTCGGCAAACACAGGCCACTTATCTCCCGGGACTTTATCAGAAACCATCTAAAGCCTGCCCTGGCTGCTGGGAACTCTGGCCTCCTTGACTGTCGCTGTTTGAGGGGGGAATAGTGGGGAGGAAGGACACCCGGTTTCCCACTCCATTTTTATGGCTCATTTTTCTGACCATCCTTGATCCACCTCTTGTAGATTCTGTTTCTGATATCAGAGATAAAGCGTAGGTCTGGGGGGTCAGAGATTCTATTTTCAACTTGGAGCCTTTTTTTTTTTTTAAATCGTGCTGTGGATCTGCAGGCCTTCTGTCTACTGAGAGGAGACACATTAGAGAGACTTGGGGGTGGAGTAGTCGGGGCTCCCCCTCTACCGACCAGTGAGAATGTGGCTTCGGGGTTGGGGGGCTCCAGGGCCCACCAGCCAAGTTCCCCGATGCTAACCAACCACCAAGCCCTCTCCGACCCCTATGTGCCCAAAAGTAGATTCCTTCTGTTCCTCTGCCCAATACCCCGATGAGTGCCCCTGCCACCCCCTCTCCTTCTGGAAGACCCAGGTCACCACGGTCCCGTCATCTGCTCCCCGGCTGAAGAACCCCATCGCCTCCGCCTCAAGCAGGTGGAAGCCACAGGATGCCCAGCTGGGTAGCAGGACAGACCCTCTTGCCCCACTGACAACCTACCTACTGAATCAGAAGTTTTCAGGGCTGGGGCTCAGCCATCTGTGCTTTCATAGGCAATGTGACTTTATGCACCCACGTTTGAGAACCATCACGTGTCAGAGGGCTTGGCAGGGTGGTGAGTTAGTGGCTCCTTGAATTGCCAACCGGAGCTCCAGAGGAGGAAGGGGCATAGTCCTGAGACCTCCCCAGGGCACAACTGTCAACCCTCTAGCAGCTGTGCTTCCCGACTCAGAAGCTGGCACGTCAAAGGGGCTCCATTCACATTTGTTGAAAGAAGAAACAAACCAGTGATCCTCCAGAAGGAGGTCCTGTTGGGGATTCCGGGAGCGAACCAGCCACCCTGGAGAAGGAGGTCCTGATGGGGATGCCAGTGTGGCCCCAAATCCTGCCTTGAGGGGCCACGCCTTCTGTCACATGTCCTTTGGAACCCCAGGGGTTCCCGCAGAACGCCCTGGCTTCACTTGGGCTCTGTCACACCTGGCATGGACTCTTCACTCACTTCTTTTCAGACAAGCGAATTGTCCAGTTCTCCTGGTCATGTCTCGGCGATGCTTTCCAACAGCCTTTAAGTTAAAAGTGACACAAGTCAGCCCTCGGATGATCCCAAACCTGAGGACCTTGACTGGCACCAAGCTGCTCATGCGTGATGATGCTTCGGAGTCTCTTAGCAGTTACCCAATCTATTTGGCTCACCCCGGCCCATCACCGCTTGTAGTGTCTGGCCGGTTGACACCTCTGGTGACGGGCTTTAAGCCCCACATTTGGGGGATAAGCTGACAGTGGCAGGGGCCTGGAGCAGACATGTTCGTGCCAGGTAGCAGCACAGACTCTGTGAGGGGTGTGTGTGTGTTGGGGGTAACCAGGTCCGTCCTGCTCACCGTGGCCTCCGCAGCACCTTGCCTCAGGGCTGGAACACAGTAGCTGCTTGGGCAATATCTGTTGAATGAAAAAACAAATCCCTGAGCTACCACACTTGGCATCAATAAAGTGAATCGATTTTTCCTAAATGTATCTGGGGGTAAGGTTATTGCTTTTGTGCCCAACTCACCTGAAGGGCAGGCATGAGAGGGTCCAGACCCCAGAAATGCTTGGACCAGTCCCACCTCGCTCTGGACCCCCTCCAGGAAGGAGCCCTTGGGGACCCCGCTGTGAATGTCTCCCCCACCCAGTGCAGGCAGGCACCAGGTGTGTGGAGCAGTGACTGCCTGTCCTGGACACCTCAGTTCAAGAAACTGTGATCTGGGCTCAGGCCACAGGCCACAGAGGGCGGAAAGTGTACGATTTATAAACAAGCATCAAACCCCTTTTAAATAAATAGGAAACCAAATAGAGTAGCAATGGAACAGATAAAAGGATATACCAGCTGCCTCGAACTCTTAAAAATAACTCAAAATATTTGCATCATTTGGAAACCAGTCGTCCAAAGAGTAGTTCCTTTCGAAACCAGACCTCTGCCCGCTTCCCGGCCGTGAGCTCTGCCCACCGTCTCCCTGCGGGCTCCCTCTCCGGGGAGTGGCTCATGCCCTGACCCATTTCTTTGGGTTTAGTTCCCTGTCTGCTCACTGATGCCAGCTCTGTGGACAAGCAGCAGCAGCAGCACCTGGGAGCTTTCCAGAATGCAGATTCCCGGGCCCACCCCAGACCTCCTAAAACCAAATCTGCATTTGAACTGACTGCCACCCCCACCCCTGCCCCAGCAGGTGGCATCTGGAGCAGCACTGGCCAGCAGGAATACTTCATCTGCGTCCAGTTGTCTTCTCAGATCCTGACCTGTCCACCGGTCCCCAGAAGGGCTGAGCAGAATCCTCTCCCTGATAGCCCATCCTTACCGCCAGCAGGACACTTGGACATTCCTGCTGGATTTCCTGCACAGCTGCTAGACCGCTGTCCCTCTGGCCTCTGAGGCTGGAGCTCTCTGAGAGCGGGCCTCTGCCCTGTTTGTGCTGTACCCCTGCCCTCAGCCAGCTCCCCATCCGTGCAAAGGCTCCAGCTAGCATCTGCTGAAGGAGCAAAGGTCTGTCACCCCCTGGGCCACGTTTGAATTTGCTCCTTAGAGAATGGCATGTTACAGGCCGCTGTAAAGGGATACAAAAACCTCCCATGGGTGAGACCCTTACAATCTCTCTAACCCAGGCTTTCTCTCACTTGGCCTGGTAACTGCTGTGGGCGGCTGTTCTGCGCCTGGTAGGACATGGAGCAGCATCCCTGGTCTCTGTCCCTTAGATGCCAGGAGCACCAACCCCAGTCATGATGACCAAAGATGTCTATAGACGTTGCCCGCTGTCTGCTTGGGGGGCAACACCCCGCCCACCGCCCCCCACCCAGGGAAGTTGCATACACTTTGCGCACACTAAGTGAATCTGGTGGTCCTACCCAGCAGCCACGGACAAAATCGGCGAAGGAACCGTTGAGGGAGGCAGCACCTGCCTCCAATCTACAGATGCCTGTCATGCCCCAACCTGCCCCTGGGGCCTGGACGTGTAGAGATTTGTTGATAATTGTGGGAGATCTGAGGGCTATGCTTCCCCTGGGACGGGTATCCCAGGACTGGGGACCGGTTTCTTGCATACACAGCCTCCAGCTTGTGGACGATGCACAAGTGGGCCAGTTATTTTGGATAGTTTAGCTGCAGATCTGTAAATCTAAAATTCCTATGCTGGGGGCACCTTGGTGGCTAAGTGGGTTAAGCATCTGCCTTCAGCTCACGTTATGAACTCAGGGTCCTGGGATGGAGCCCTACGTCAAGGCTCTCTGCTTGGTGGGGAGTCTGCTTCTCCCTCTCCCTCTGCTCCTTCCCCTGCTCTTTTGTGCTTTCTTTCTCTCTCTCGCTCTCTCAAATAAATAAAATCCTTTTTAAAAATTAAAAAATAAAATTCCTATTCTGCTAGAGCAATAACGTGGGGTCACCTTCTCAGAAAAACTGCCCTAGGAGAAAAAAATTGAGAGCCATCCCCTGTGCTGGGAGAGCATAGGAGGGCCCGTGGCCCCAGCCCAGAGCTCTGAGGGGGCCCATTGTCAAATGGCCTTGCTGTTCTGCTGAGAGCCCCTGACCCATGTGAAATTTGGAGAACCCAGGGCCAGAGTCCCTGAGAGACAGGGCCAGGATACAGCTTAACAATATCTGCAGGATCCTTTCTGGGCCTGGGATATCCCAGGGGGACAGGGGCAGGTGGCATGGGCATTGGGAGTTAGTTTATCAAGGTCTTTCAGGAGAGGACCAACACCTGTTTTTGGTAAACTCCTTAAACCAATGGATGCAGAATCAGGCTGTATTGTGTGCAAGGTTCTCCTTGAGGTCCTGGGAGGAATCCAGGGCATCCTAGATGTGGATTTTTTCTCCTTAGAGCTCTGTAGTCTACTTGAGCAGATGGAAGATAAATTGGTGAGTTAAAGCAGCAAGACAAGTTTTAAGTAGCTCAAAGCAACAATAAAAGAAATGTCACAAAACTGTGTCTTGTCAGAATGTGGTCTAGGCCCACCACATAATCCTCCATCTATCCTCTCTTTCTGCCCATGCACCCATCCATCCACCCACCCACCCACCTACATACCTATCCACCCATGAATGCATGCATGCATGCATCAATCAGTCCATCCATCCATGCATGTATCCATCCATCCATCTACCCATCCACCCACTCACATACGCACCTAACCATTCATCCATTCAACCATCCACTCATCCATCCATCCATCCACCCATCCAGCCATCCATCTACTCATCCATCCACTCATTCATCCATTCACCCATCCATCCACCCATCCATCCTCCCACCTATTCATCCATTCACCTACTCAGCCATCCATCATCTGTCTTCTTTCTGACTTTCCCACTTTTTCTTTTTTGTACAATGAAAATGTATTAAGATCTGCTCTGGGCTGGAGGATATAAGGGCAAACGCTGCCCTGTACTCCAGAAACCAGCACGGTTCAGGAGAGCATTTATCCTACTTTATCTGAGAGCTTGCTGCCAAGAGCCCTCATCTGCCCCCTCCTTCCACCAGACAGGGAGCCCCTGGACAGTTGAGGAGTCATCATCCATCCCTGTCTGCCTCAGGGCCTATAGCAAAGGGGCTGGCATGTGGCTGGAATACTCAAGTGTGTGGTGACTTGAATTAGACTGGAGGGTGGTGAGGGTTTAGACAACCCAGGTTTGTGGGACAGGTTTGGAAAAACTTAAGGAATGGTGGTGATAGGCATATGTTAAAACAGGACTTAGAGGACCTCTTGACGGGACTGTCTCTGGGGCCCCTTTTCTCATCGAGTTTCAGGATGGGGAGATGGGGGGGTCTCCTGCTCCTACCTCCTTGCCCTGTGTTACGCCCCTGGTTCTGAAACGTAGCCACGCTTGATGTATCCTTGTGGATCCTCATGTGGGAGCTGAAGGAGGGCATGGGGCTTGGGGTCCAGACTGGACCAGCCGTCTCTGGGTGGCTGGGGGCACCCCTGGACAGGATACAGTGCCTGTAGGACTCCCGGCCCTGGCTCATAGACGTTCCTCAGAAGTTCTGCTGTCCCCTGCCCCCTTTTCCCCTGGGCTGACCTCTCTGTTCTCACAAAGCTACCCTTTCCTTCCCGCCTTGAAATCTGATAATGAAACTAATACCCAATATTTTTGCCTCCAAGAGAGGCAGGAGATAAACAGGAAGGCATGAGGGATTAAGGTGTCTTTTTGAGGAAGGGGCTGGGGCCCAGCTGGGAGCGGGGTGACATCTCTGCATGGAGCCGAGGGACCCAGATGGGGGCTGCTTTGCCTGATGCATTTTTCCATTTGTGCAGAGAAAATAAAACACAGAGAAAAGAAAACAAGCCGTAAAATACTTTGCAGAAGCCTGAGCGTGGGCAATTGCCACTTGATGTTCCCTGACAGCTCCAAGAGGAGGCAGGAGGGAGGGGAGCCCTGCCTTTTGATGTTTGGCCTCTGAGCTTTCTTTTGTGTGACCGGTTGTTTGGGAAGAAGTTTTTATTGGTGTAAGGTGCATATGGAAGAGAGATATCACTCGGGGTTCCCCTTGGGGTAGGGAGGGTGGTTGCTGAGCTCCCAGGAGAGGCTCAGAGGCTCAGGCAGCCCCACTGGGGGTTTGGGGGACAGCTGGCACTGTCTTTACAGAGGAGGACACAGGATTAGCATTGGCCTCCAAGAAGGACCAGAAGATGCTGCTAGTGAGGCTTTTCCTGGTGCAAGAGAACCTTGAGGAAGCCAGAGTTGGGTGATCTTCCCGGATCCCTGTCCCTGGGCAGGTGTGCCAGGTCCTGTGACTTCTGAGCCAGCAGGAAAGGTCTAGATTCTGTGCTGTAGTCCCACTGTTCCTTCCAGTGATGTGGGTCCTTTCCTCTGGGGTGGTGGGCCAGGAGCCAGAAGACCTGTGTTCTAGTCCTAGACTCCCATTTATTGCCTTGGTGGTCCTGGGCTGGTAGGTCACTTAACCCTGAGCAGTCCGTAGCATCCTCTTCTGGCTGAGTGAGTCCAAAGGGACAGTGGATGATGTATTCACAATGGTCCCTTGTGCTGATGGAAAGGCAAGGCTGAGCCAGAGGCTGGAGGTGCTGAGGGACCGTTGATGAGGCTTTCAAGAATCATTTTCTGGCCTAATTTGCCTTCTAGTTGCTTCCAGACTCAGATGTGAACTGAACCTTTCCTCTTGTGGTCTCCACAGTGCTCCTGCTAAGCTATGTCCTTTTCTGCTTGTCAACTGAGTGACTAACGGGAATGCCTCTAGCAAGAACAATCTAAAGAAACTTGTAACGTCAGAGAGAAAAATTAAAGAGGCAAATGTATATTTTTTAATCACAAAAAGAGTAAATGAAAAAGAAGCTGGTGCAAATTTGTGCAGCTTGTGTGATAGAAGAGACACATAGTTTTTAAACCCTTCGTATGTAAGAGCATTAGGCATAAGAAAAAAAAACCCACCTTATTTGAAAAGTGGGCAAATGGCATGAACAGGCAATGCACAAAAAAAGAAAGAAAGAAAAAGAAAAAAAAAGAAAAAGACATGAAGAAATGTCCAACCTCACTGGTCATCAAAGACACATAAATTAAAATCATGTGTGTGTGTGTGTGTTCCAGACGAATTGGCAGAGATGAAAAATAAAGAGTACAGATAGCACATGGGTACTGTTGTTTTTTTCAAGGGTGTGGTGTGGCGAGAGGGTAGCTCTCAGATCCCGCTGGAAGGGACTGGAAGCTAGGACTGCCTTTCTCCAGGGCAGTTTGGCAGTCTGGATCCTGAGTTAAATGCATGAGGATCCAAGTTACCCTAGGAACGCTGTCTTGAGAAACCCACAGGGCAACAGCTGTCAGAGAGGAGCACATTTGCGCAAGTCTAAAGGTGTTACCGACATGTTGTTTGTAACAGTGGCAAACCTGAAACAACCTAACTGCTCAGCCCCAGGGAGGTCCTGCTTCGAAATGCACCACTGGAGGGGCACCTGGGTGGCTCCGTGGTTGTGCTTCTGCCTTTGGCTCAGGGCGTGATCCTGGGGTCCTGGGATTGAGTTCTGCATTGGGCTCCCCACAGGGAGTCTGGTTCTCCCTCTGCCTGTGTCTCTGCCTCTCTGTGTATCTCTCATGAATAAATAAATAAAATCTTAAAAAAAAAAAAAAAAGAAATGCACCCACTAGGGCTTCCAAAGAGCCCCTTACAGATAGGTGTACAGGGGTGACTGGACAGCTGTCCACAATCATGAAGAACCGTATCTGGCATTAAAGGATGCTCATCCTTCTGGGAAAATAGGCCGCAAAGGGGGAGATGCACGAGTATGATCCACGTCTATGGGAAAGAATTATGTCACTCCACAGCTGAGCAAATGTTAATTAAAGCCTGCAAGGGAAGACCCCTTGTTCACCGTGGTTGCTGGAAATCTAAGTGTGTTTTTTTTTTCCACTTTTTTGCTTTTGTTTATCAAATGTCTGGCACTAAGCATTTCTTTAGACATTACATAAAATGCAACTTGAAACACACTTAGCACAAAGGCAGTGCAAACCATGTTGAAGACTGAGCCAGAGTTATCCTGGCCATATGGAAGCCCGAGTTATCCTGGAGGTGGGAGCCTGCAGAAGCAGGTCACAGGCATCACGGGGGCTGAGTGGGATGCCCTGTGTGTCAGGGGAGGGTGGTGGGGAGATGAGTCAGGGACAGACGTTAAAGCCAAGGGCGTGGGACCCCGCCGGAGCCACCTCTGCCAGCAACATGTTCAAGGTAATTCAGAGGTCTGTGGGGCCAGCCAGCCTGAGTCTGCTCACCTTTAAAGTCTGTGCGTCACCTAAAAGGGACTCACCTCACAAAACTTCTGTGAAGGTTAATGAGCTTTCACTCTACTTGGTTCCTGAGGGTCAATCTAAATATGTGGAGGAGCCAAGGACCCAGCTTGAAGAAAGCATTTCACATCTCCGACCTTATTGCGAGCCATATACAAGTTGGTGTCAGGAAATGTACTCACAAACAAAGCCCAAGATGCAGAGCTTGGTTCAGTGGGGGTTAGACAGCTATGAATATCTCCAAAATGCACCACCTGGATTTTTTCCAAGAGTTGGTGTTATTGGTTTTGCTGGCATTGTTGGACTTCTTTTGGCTAGAGGGTCAAAAATAAAGAAGCTGGTGTATCCACCTGGGTTCATGGGACTAGCTGCCTCTCTTTATTATCCACAACAAGCCATCGTATTTGTCCAGCCAGGAAATGTGAAGAATTCACCTGGAAATAAGTAGAATGCTCCATGCTCTGCCCATTTTAATCAGTTATAGGTAAACATTGGAAACTCCATGCATTTTCTACAGAAAAATGGCAGAGAAGTCAGTAGTGAATGTAGTAAATTGGCTTTCTTCTTCAGGAAAAACTATACCAGGCTTTTTTGTTATCTTGGGTGATACCATACTACCAGTGGACTAATCAGAAATGCTTTCACCTAGAGATAATGTCCAGCATTAGAACTCCTGGTTCTCATGTTGCTATTTATGTACATAATTAAAATTCTGAATTAAAAAAAAATAAAGCCAAGGTGTGGAGGACAAGAAGGATGCAAGCAGATGAAGAGGGGGCTGGGGAGAAGAGGGTCCGGGGGCGGGGGCGCAGAGGAGCATCCACAAAGCCACAGAGGGGGCAGGCCTGGGTGGGGGTCCTTGTGCATGGCATGCTCTAGAAACTGAAAAAATTGGGGACAGCTCAAGCATAAGAGGAGGGTGGGGTGGCGGTGGGCAGAGCTAAGGAGAGGAGGTAGACAGAAGCAGAACCAGCTTATTCAGAGCCCCAAGGGCTGTGACAACCGATTTAGATTTTACCCAGAGGAGAAACGGGAGGGGCATCAAAAGACTTTCAGCTGTTGACGGACAGTCCTCAGATTGGAGCTCAGAACTCCTGCTCTGGTTGTGGGGTTGAGGCAGCCAGGAGGCCCAGCTCAGCCCACGGGCTGGAGAGGAGGGGGTGGATGTGGGCAAGGTGCCTCTGAGCCCACTGGAGGCCCTAGGCCCGAAGCTGGAGTGTGCATTCAGGAGCCAGGGGCATAAGGCAGAGGGGAGAGGGCGCTGAGTCCTGAGGGGCATGAAGGGAACAAGACAGAGGGAAGCAGGAGGAAAAGCAGGTGAGAGGATGTCCAGGGCCCCCTCAATGGCCCCGAGGCCAGGTGTGTGGCCAGTGTGCCATGGGGAGTTGCCCAAGGGGAAGGTGGGGAGAAAGCAGGTGCAGCAGCCTCCCCTCCCCAGCCCTCAGAGGGAGGCCTGTGGAGCAGCCTGGTGGCCAAAGCACAGGGGAGGGCGCCCTGGAAGCTGTGCACGACTCTGCCCCGGCGCCCAAACAGAAGACATCAAGCTCTGGAGGCTTAGCCAACAGATTTCTCACGGTTCTGGAGGCTGGAAGTCTGAGGTCAAGGTGTCGGCAGGGTTGGTTTCTCCTGGGGCCTCGCTACTTGGCTTGCAGACCACCTTCCCTCTGTGCGTGTGCACTGCTGTGTGTGCAAGCTGCCTCTTCTTATAAGG
This sequence comes from Nyctereutes procyonoides, assembly GCF_905146905.1. NCBI lineage: Eukaryota > Metazoa > Chordata > Mammalia > Carnivora > Canidae > Nyctereutes > Nyctereutes procyonoides. The sequence goes on along the minus strand of NW_026575140.1, from coordinate 55,831,281 downwards.
ACTCCAGTCAGACGGGATGAAGCCCCCCCCCCCCCAGCCCAGGGCCTCATTTCCATGTAATCAACTCTGAAACCATCAGTCTCCCAGTCCTGTTTTCAGTTGGGGGTCAGGGCCTGTGCATGTGAAGGGGGGGCAGCATTCGGGCCTTCCCAAGCAGGACCTGGGGGGCCAGGGGGAGGCCAGCCCCACCTCCCAGCTTTGAGATGTGTGCCCGATGGGGTGGGGGCCGGCAGCTTATTGGATGGAAGAGAACAATCTCCCTATGGGGGAAGGGGGAGCTTCCGCTGTGGTTTGGATACTGCCTGGATGGGTAGGTGCTTCTGGATGGAAACGGGGGGCCAAGGAGCAGCTCCCAGGGAAGAACTGTGGTCCAGCAGTGGGGCTGGGGATACTGGGGACAGTCCCTCCTGAGGTCCAGCAGTGGAGGTGGGGGGACACTGGGGACAGTCCCTCCTGAGGTCCAGCAGTGGGGCCAGGGGGAGCTGGGGACAGTCCCTCCTGAGGTCCAGCAGTGGAGCTGAGGACAGTCCCTCCTGAGGTCCAGCAGTGGAACTGAGGGGAGCTGGGGACAGTCCCTTCTGAGGTCCAGCAGTGGGGCCAGGGGGAGCTGGGGACAGTCCCTTCCTGCCCCTGCCCTGACGCTTCTCCCTGCCTCCCTGCAGCCTGTAACTGCAACCTGCATGCCCGGCGCTGCCGCTTCAACATGGAGCTGTACAAGCTGTCGGGGCGCAAGAGCGGGGGCGTCTGTCTCAACTGCCGCCACAACACTGCAGGCCGCCACTGCCACTACTGCAAGGAAGGCTACTACCGCGACATGGGCAAGCCCATCACCCACCGGAAGGCCTGTAAAGGTAGGCAGGGGCGGGGCCTCGAGAACTCGGTCCTCCTGTCCTCTCCTCCATCCTGTGCTTGTCCACGTCACCTGCCTTGACCAAGCCTGTGTCACCTGCTCCCTCGTGCGCACGCCTGGGCGTGCGCACGGCCTCCCTGGTATTTGGGGGTGCGAGTCCACAAACAAAGGGGCGATGGAGACGTGGCCCCAAGGAGAAGAAAGGAGAAGGTGTGATCCCTTGTGAGGGTGCGCGGCCCCCGCCCCCCGCCCGGCTGCTCCTCCGCCGGCACAGGTGTGCTGCATACCACAGGCCGGGGGTCACGTTCACCGGGGCTTACTAGCACAAAGGGCCCTCTTTTACCCAAACCGCGCGCGCAGACGTATTTCTTTGGATGTGTGTGCACCCCTCCTGCCCCCCGGGGCCCCCCAGCCCCCCACCCCCAGCACTCACACAGACACGCACCATCCCGGTCGCAGTGAGGTCGGAGGCTTCGGGGGCAGGGTCTCCGAAGGAACATTTAATCCACCTGCAAATAACTTTCTTTCTTTGGACAAAAAAAAAAAATTAAAGGGAGACTGGAGACTCTTTGCATTCACCGGAGCGAGCACGAAATGTTTTAACTTTCTGCTCTTGTGTTTTCTCCCCGACTCACAAAAATGAAGCAATGGTCAGATGACCCAGAGGAGCTGTTTGAAATGCCAGGGAGCTCTAATGCTGTTAGAGATGAGGGGCCAGGGGGGCCCCACCTTTGCTTTTGGGAATTCCAGGCTGTCTGGACCTACAACTTGGGGCTTAGAGCCAGGGGCTTGCTGTGAGCATGGCTTCCCAAGAAGATATTTATCTCCAAGGCTCTTGGGCCACCATCCAGCATGATCCGAATCCGGACCCATGTAGATCCTGACCTGGGCATGACCTGGGCAAGACCCAACGCTTGTCAGGCTTAGGCTCAGATGAGCAGCTGTAGTCCAGAAACCCCTCTGTGGCCACTGCCTAGCTTTTGGATGAAGCCAGAGTATCTTTTTCTCCACAAATCTGCCAGACATCTGGCACTTGCATGCAGGACCACTTATGGGACTTGTGGGCCTCAGTTCAAAATGAAAACATACAAGATGAAAACACGAGGGGCTTCTTGATGGGAACTGCTGAGAATTTTTAAATGGCAGCAGGAAAGCCTTGACCTGGAACCTGCCCTTCTGAGCATCAGGCCCGTGAAGCCAGCCCTGCTGGTGGAGAGGATACTTTTCTCCAAAATAAAACAGGTTCATAAAACAGGTTCCCAGCCTGTCTCCTCCAGGAGGAATCACTTAGGTTCCACATGAACAGGGATGAATCCAGTGGCTCCCTCCCGAGACACAGGCAAGCTGTCTTCCCAGATCTGTGGACTTAAGGCTGCCTCTGGTGGTTGTCAAGAGAAGTTTACATCCCAAACCTGCTAATCAAGGTGAGACGCCCCCCAGGAGATGTTGAGCAGGGACCAACCGAGAAGGTGGCCTTGGGCGACAGGACCCAGAAACACCTACAGGTGGCAGGAAGGTGTGAGCAGGAGCATGACCAGGGAGAGAGAGGGCTCTGGGTTTTCAGAGACCGTACTTGGAAGGCATCCAGCCCTTTTACAGAAGAAACCAAAGCCAAAGTCCTGTAAACAACTGGTTGCACGTAGCTTTCTTGGGGATTTGGCAAGGGAATTTTAATCAGCAGGGGCCACTCAGGTGGGCGGCTCTGTCCCCACAGTTGAGAGGATCTCAGCTGGGCGTGGAAGGGCAGTAGTCACGTACCATAAGAGCAGGAAAGGCATGTCCCCTGGAGAGGCAGGAGGGAGCAGGGACTTGGTCATCTTGCCATTCGTCACACCTCCCTCTCCTCTGTTGCTGCGAGGAAGCGCAAGAGCCACATGTGGCCTCTCATGGCTCAGGGTGAGATGTCAGGAAGCCTTGGGGCCCTGGGAACCTGCAGACTACCCTCTGGGGGGCCCTGCCACTCTGCTTAAGTGGCGTGGAGACACCCAGCTTCCTTTGCTGGTTTCCAGGAGGGACAGGTGCAGGCAGACAAGGGTGTGGTTCCATCTTACTATTTCTAACACTGGCTGGCCTTGGTGGCTCTGTCTTCCCTCCGAGCTTTGGGCAGCAGCTGTCCCCAGCCTTGGTGGGACCCTGAGAGAAGAGCCCAAGGAAGAGAGAGCTGTGAGGACAGATTCTGCTCAGAAGGACGTCTGTATAGTCCTGCCAGGGAAATGTGGCAGGGTGGGGAGTGGGACCAGGTACCTCCTGCCTGGCATGGAAAGAGAATGCTTCAAGGACCCTGACACCTGATTGGTGAGGAAAAACACTACTTGGCGGGTCCTGCTTCCTGATTGGTGAGAAAAACACTGTGTGGCGGCCCCTGCATCCTGATTGGTAAGGGAAAACACTACCTGACTGATCTATTCTCTGGTTGATGAGCAAGAAGAATATGACCTAAAAGGTCCTGCCGTTTCTTTGGTGCAGAAAAGCATCCTCAGAAGTTCTAGATCTTTCCCTTCTGCTCTCTTTTTTCTGATGGCAACTCCTCAGGGCATGTTGGAACTCTAGGGGACATTTCCCAGCAAATGGAGACCCTGAGATCTTGGGGGGCAGGTGAGGGTGGGAGTGGGGACCAGCTGCAGGAGGTCAGATGCCAGCAGAGGGTTGTGTACCCTTGAGGTCTTCAGACGGGAGTCTCTCTGTCCCCACCACCTCCACCGAGTCTGCCCATCTGAGTGGGTTGCACTCAGAGGCCTCTGAAGTCCTGGAGGCGTGCAGCCACCCCAGCCTCATGGGGCTGACCTCGGGGAGCTCCCTTGTAGCCTCTGATTACGCACTTCTTTGCTCTGTTTTCCGAGGCATTTCACTGGGGAGCTGGGGCAACTGGCAGAGGCAATTCCTGACTCAAGACTGCAGGTGACCTGAGGGTGCTTGGGAATGGCCACTGGGGTCCTCTTTACCCTTGACTTCCCAGGGCCTGGGAGGATCCCCAGGCAGGGGCCTGAGGCCACCCAGGTCCTGCTGGTGATTGGCTGGCTCCCTTTGGAGCAGGGGTGCTCCCAGACAAGAACTGCTTAGAGCAAAGGGCATTAGATTCCAAACGTTATTATGCAGTCCCCCCATTGGGGAAGTTTCATAGCAACAAAATCGTTGGGTTCTTTCGCCCCTCCCCTGGTTTAGACCCAAACCGGGGCTGGCCAGGCTGGTGGACACAAAGGGCTGTAATAAACATGCCCAGGGAACAGGCGGCTGCACTCCGCGCCTATTCAGTGCAATTTCACAGCACTGGGAAGGCCTCATTATGGCGTGGGCCGCCGTCCTATACAAAGTCAGATGAGATGAATCTCTCCCTTTTCTCCGCAGAATGGGTTGTGAACGATCCTCGTCCTGGAATCTGTCAAAAGATAGGCGGTTTTGTTTACCATTTGTCTTCTTTATGGACTCTGGGGTGGGGGGTGGGTGAGGGGGGGCTCTTTCTCTTTGGAGCCGGCAGAGAAGACACTGCCGTTTGACCATTCCAGCCCTGTCTCTATTTGAGCGATATTAATTTATCATCTTCCCAAACCATCTGTGATGGATAAAGACGTTCTGGGCGTCTCCCGTGAACCGAATTGCGATGAGAGTTAGGAGGTCAACCACTGCGTCCAGCACCCCCCACCCCCACAAAGGGTCTGCTTGCGTCCCATCTCCCTGAACAGCTCCTTGCTTTCACCAGTTGTCCTGCACTCACCGCCTCCCCCTTCAAGGCCACAGTCAATGTGGCCCAAACGCAGGCCACCAAGAAGGTGTCCAGGTGGCGGGATAGAGGCACGCAGCGGTCCTCCCCGTCTTGGCCAGTGCACACCCATGGCTCCCAGTCACCCCCTGTTTCTTCTGGAAGCTCTGCTAGAGCTCGAGGAGGAAATGGGCACCTCAGGCCATCCCCCTGTAGCCCCCTGACCACTGTGTGGGCCTCTCCACATCTTTCTCACCCTCAATCCTCCACCTTCTCTAAAGGGCATCCTCTGTGTATGTCTCTCTTATTTCGGTCCTTGGCTGCACTTTGGAAACACCTGGAGATCTGAAAATGTGGACACCCTCAGAGATTCCGTTTTAATGAATGAGTCCTGATGAGACCCCCGTCCCACCCTGGCCCTGGGGCATAAGGAGTCAGGCCCGGGGGCGGGGTGCTGTGCTGAGGTTGAGAAGGGGGATGGTCACAGAGTGGGAGGGCAGAGAGATGAATTTAAATGTTATTTTAAGGTGCTCTTGATGATAACTGGGTGGGAGGGGATTGCTTAAAATTAAAAAAAAAAATTTTAATTTTGCTGGGCGAGGCTGGGAGCTTAGCTGGTGCCTGCTGATGTTATAGTGTCCAGAGGAAGGCATAGGATTGGATGGTTATCACTGCTGGATTGTGTGTGTGTGTGTGTGTGTGTGTGTGTGTGCACGCGTGTATGCGTGCAAGCTAGATTGGATCATTTGATGGTTTTTTATTATTTTTAAAAAAATTTCAAAGTTCCTTTTAATTCCAGTGTTATTTTTTTACTTAAATTCATTTACTCAACACATGGTACATCATTAAGTTTCCGATGTAAAGTTTGAGAATTCATCAGTTGCGTAGAACACCTGGTGCTCATCGCATCTCGTGCCTTCCTTCATGCCCTCACGAGGGGCCCCATCCCCCTACCCACCTCCCCTCCAGCCGCCATCAGTTTGTCTCCTAGAGTTAAGAGTCTCTTATGGTTTGTCTCCCTCTCGTTGGAGAGTTTAGTCACATCACAGCTAGGAACCTGGGTAACCCCTCCTTCTTCCTGACTCCAAGGTGGTGTCCATGTAGCCTACAAAAGCCAGGAAGCCTCAGGGATGCCCTTTATTCTGTGGGTCCCACATATGACATCTCCATTTCGGGTCTGCGACTATGTTAGGAGTGCAGGGAAGAGGATGGTCATTTCAGGGGGCAGGGCCCTCATGGCTGCCACAGGTCCCAGCTTAGAGGGCAGCGACCATGACACAAGGAGTGCCCAGCACTCACGGGGACAGAGGAAACCGAAAGGAGATGAACCCCCACCCCCCATGGAAGAGCCAACTCCAGCTGTGGCCTCGGTTGGCACTTCCTTCCCCTGTTCCTTGGGGACTTCGGCTGGGGGGTGGGGGTGTCAGAAATCCCAATCTCCGGATTTGGCTCCAGGTTCAAAGCCTGAAGAGCAGTAGGCAAGTCACATGCCCTCCTGGGACCTCAGTATCCTCATCTGTGAAATCGTGTTCAGATTTATGGTCTCTGAGTCCCGGCCAGCTTCTGCATTTCCACGTCCCACGTGCTCTTTTTAAATATTCAGAATTTTACGGGTCCCTGATAACTAAACGGGACCATGTCCTGTGTCAGTAACGTGTGTGACCCTCGAGCTTGGAGGAGCTGGCAGGGCCGGGAAATCCAGTGCAGAGTCTTTCTGAGCAGAGAGAGTTCCCATCCTTATGTGTGGCCCACATCTTTCAGGCTCTGCTGTGTCTCATTCCCGACTCCCCGGCCAGCGGCCTCATCCCGCTGGGTGTCACCCACTCTCACCCTGTTTCCACATGGACATTCCTGAGGGGTGGGCTGCTCTTAAGCACAAAAGCCCCCTGATCTCTGAGCATCCCCAGTTAGTGGAGGGCATTTTACTTGGGGGTGTTTAGTAGAGGATATAGGAGAGGTCCCAGGCACACAGCACATACTCCACACCTGTTAGCTGTTAGGATTATTTGTCCAAGTAGAAGGAGGTTCGATAACCAGAGCCCCCAGCCCTTGCCAGCACGCACACGGAGCAGAGACTCTCTGGCGTGGACTCCATGCCCCAGTCCCCCCAGGATGGGGCAGGGCTCTGGGGATTTGCCCTAATGCTCTTCCACACTCTCCAAAAAGGATCGGCGTACTTAGGGATCCAAAAATGGTAAACGAGTTGAACAGCAGAGAGGAGTGCTCAGTCGGTGCTTGTAGAGGTGCTGAGCGGAGAGGTGGAGTCAGGCTGTGTGCATGCAAAAAATACGTCTGAAAGCGCCACTAAGAAAGACCTGGCAGCCTCTGAGGGGCTCCTTCCTGGCCTGGGGTGGGGAGGGGCTGCAAGGTCCCAGCTGGTCCCCACTGCCCCACTGCACGGGACCGAGGTGCTCTGGTGCCAACCTACTGTGCTGGTGTCCAGCCCCTACCTGCCTGGCCCAAGCCTGTGTTTGCACACACACATGCACATGCACGCATGCTGTCTCTCCTTGTCTCCGTCTTTCCCTGGGAGCCATTCATAGGACACGTGCCTTTCTATTTCTGCTGTAAATCAGGTGCAGGAAGGCTCTGGTTAACTGGATCACAGAGGGTCAAATTACCCAGTTTGGGATTATGGCGCTCCCCTCCCCTTCCACTTCCTGCTTTGGGCGTCTTGATCCCAAGGTGGCAGGGAGAGCAGAAGTAGGGCAACTTGAAACATTTATTCTTTGGTGCCTTGTTAGCACCTGCTGGGAGTGAAGAAAATGTAGCTACGGAGGAGGAAGACTCAGACAGCTGAGATGCACTTTGTGCATCACCTCTGGACGTCAGTTATCCTTGCTTTCTCGTGAGCATGGAGGATTTGGGAGTGAGGGGTGTTCCCCATGGGGGTTGCTGGTGATCTAGGATGTGAGAGGATTTCTTTCTTGCCTGCCCACTTCCCCTCCAGGGTGGGGATTTGGCCCCCATGAGAGCACTGATTGAGCAACTGTTTATTGAGCACCTGCTACATGCAGGAGAGGGGCGGTTACAGTGATGACAGAGGCAGACACATTCCCTTGGTGCTCACTTTCTGGAGGGAGGTCAGCGGTCAGTAAAGGAGAAAAAGTGAGTAGAAGATTATGTAGATGGTGGGAAGTCACCCGGAGGAAGCACACAGGGCAGTGAGGAAGGGGGACGTGGTGGTGCAGGGAGCTGCTCTGCAAGGTGGCTAAGGGTCACAACCTCCCTGAGGACAGAACATTTGAGGCCAGACCCGTGATGTGAGGAGTCAGCAGCCTTGAAGAAGCTGAGGGAAGTGCAGTGCCAGCATCTGGAAGCAGGGAAGGGAGCTGAGGCAAGGGATGGGACCAGCTCCCATTCCAGCAGCTCTGGAAGCCACGAACAAGTGGGCAGTCAGGAGAAGAGACGCTTGAGTGACACATCTGGCTTACATAGTAAGGTGCTCCTTCTGTGAGATGTGCCGCAGATGGGAGAAAATGCTTGTGTCACACACCGGACATGGGACGTGATTTGCAACACACAAAGAACGCTCCAAAGTCAACAGTAAGAAAACAGACCACTCCATTAGGAATGGATGAAATACCTGAACAGGTACTTACCAAAGATGCACCGATGGCAGCTGCATGTAGAAGCTGTCACTTGTCATTTGGGGAATACAGATTAAAACCACAAGATACCATTGCACACCTATGAAAACATCAAAAATGCAAAGTACAAACATTTTCATGTGTTGGCGAGGAACTCTCACGCCCTGCTGGTGGGAAGTCAAAGTGGCACAGCTGGTCTGGAAAACAGTTTTGCAGTTTCTTGCAAAATTAAACGTAGATCTGCCCTAAAAACTTGCAGTCTGTGAACCATAGGGCACCACTGGGCAATTTACATAAATAAACTATTGATGGACACAGCAGCCCAGACACATCTCGGGTGCATTTGGCTGAGTAAAGGAGGCCAGTCCCAGACTATGAACCATCCGTCTGTCCGGAACTGTACACACCAGTACCAGGATACGATGTTCTGAGAAGGTGAAGCTAGAGGGACAGGACGGATACGTGGCCACCAGGAGTCGGAGTGGGGGTGCTGGCCACAGAGAAGGATGAGGGACTTCCTTGGAGAGTTGGAATGTTCTTTATGCAGCCTCCTTCTCCCTGCATAAGGAGGGAAGAAGGTCCTCCCTCCATCCTCATGTCCTTTCTGTATAAGGGCACCAGTTGTATCAGATTGGGGCCCTCCCTATTGACCTCTTTTTAATGTTCTCACCTCCTCAAAGACTCTCTCTCCAGATATAGTCACACTCTGAGTCTGCATGCATGATAAAACCCAGAGAACTGGACAGCGACAAAAGTGATGTTGCTGCACACACGTGAAATGATGGCAAGGGTGGTGAGAAGCTGCTTCCATAAAGCTTTCTGATGCCGGGTCCTTGGACCTCTTGTTCTTTGCAGCTTGGGTCTCGTTCTCTGCTCCTCCTGCCTGGCCTCCCAGAGCCCCACCCTGCGAGTCTGCCACCTTGTGTCAGCCACCCCCCCCAACACCGTTCTGGAATACCTCAGCAGCCTTGGCCAGCTTTCATGTTGCCCTTCTTGGTGGCCAGTACTCCTCACTTCACTTTGGGGAGCAGAGGAGAAACAGGTTTTTAGACACCTCTTACTTAGTGCTTGACATTTTTCCTCTCCCCGTGCCACCTCTGAGTGAGGGTGGAGGTCCCACCGGGCTCCCTGCAAGTGGTCCAACACACATACAAGAGACACGGGAACCCTTCGGATCTGAACCTGATTTTCTCTGAAGATGTTGGTCCTCATGTGCTACTCTCCCCTGCATGGAGCATGCTCTGATCCTCCTCCCTCTCCTGATGGTCCTCCCTTCCAGCTCCTCCCCTCCTCTTCTTGTCTCACTCTTCCTCCCTCCTCCTCCTCCTCCCCCTTGTCACCTTCCTCCTCCTTCCTACTTCTCCTTCTTCCTCTATCCTATCCCATCATCCTCCTCCCCTCCTCCTCCTCCCCCTCCTCCTCCTTCCTTATCACTCCTCCTCCCTCATCCTCCTTCTCCTCATCCCCTTCCTCCTCTTTCCTACTCCTTCCTCCTCCATCCTCTCCTACTCTCCTCCTCCTCCCCCACCCCGTGGTCGGCTCTGGGGAGCAGCCCCGTTCACTGGCAGCATGAGCAGGACACCCGAGCTGGTTGTCCACCTTCCCACGAGGCCAGCGATGGGCCTGGGGAAGAAGACGTGAGTCAGGGCTTGGCACAAGATGTGTCTCAGTGCACTGGGGCAGGCAGAATAAGGTACCACGGGCCGTAGGGCTCTAAGAGGAGACGTTTATTTCCCCCAGTTCTGGAGGCTGGAAGCAGGAGACCAAGGTGTTGGCAGGGCTGGCTTCTTCTGGGGGCCTCTCTGGGGCTCGCGGGTGGCCTCCTTCTCCCTGCATGCTCATGTAGTCCTCCCTCCATCCTCATGTCCTCTCCGTATAAGGGCACCAGTCGTATCAGATTGGGGCCCTCCCTAGTGACCTCTTTTTACCGTCCTCACCTCCTCAAAGACCCTCTTTCCAGATACAGTCACACTCTGAGGTGCTGGGGGTTAGGACACCACTCGGGATGCAGTTCAGTCCCTAGTGTGAGGCCAGGCCCAAGCCTCTGGACTGGCTGGATGGCCTCTGAAGCCAAGGCTGGTGCTGTGGTTCTTCCATCTCCCCCTTCCTGCCTGGAGCAGCCCCATGGAGCCTGGGATCCCAGCCAGCTCCCCTCTCCCCCACGAGCATGTGCCCTGGGGCGTCCTGCCTAACCCCGAGGCCCCCCGGGGTCAGGTGTGCAGGAGAGGTAGCCAGATCTCCTGATAGGAGCCAGGATGGATTTCCCAAAGCCACCATGGGAGCCGCAGTGCAGGAGGCCGGGCTGGGACATGCATCCCCTCCTGATGGAGGCCGTGGGTCTTCAGGGCCTGGGATGAAGGGCATCCTAAGGAGCTGGGATGGCAGTGCTTAGGACTGGTGGCTGGGGTCAGGACTGTCTGCCTTTGGGGGTCAGCTTTGCCAGGGCTCTCTGTGTGCTCCTCTCACCAGGAGATTCCAGCACAGCCCAACAGCCCACAGTGCTGGGGCAGGGTCACCCGTGGGTGTGGATGGAAGGCCTGGTGCACCAGCAGCCTGAGCCTCTTCCCTGTCCTCTGGCCCAGGACTGTGGTGACCTCTAGCAGGAGGGGGTGGGGTGGGGGTGGGGTGCTGCCTGGGACCTGGAAGCCACAGAGACCAAGCATTGGACTGGTGAGCAGGAGGTGACTTTAGTGAGTATGCAGACCTCTCTCCTTACAGATGAGGCACTTGTGGTCCAGAGAGAGCGAGGCACTGACCCAGAGTCACACAGCAGTCCTGGCAGGATGGGCCCAGACCCGGGTCTGCCAATGCCCGTATGAAACCTTGCCTGTGTGCCCCGTGCTGGCTGTCCCTGAATGACGGGGGCTCCCTTCTGCAGGCTGGGAGGCACTCCAGCCCGCCGCGCGCGTGAGAAACCTAATCCAGCCGCCTTCTCAGGGTCCCGGGCTTCTGTCTGGTCTCACCTTTCTCTTTATGGACAAAGCCCCGGGTGGATTGTTTCCCATGACCAGGTGCTGCCTGCCCCGTGCAGACAGGGTGACCTGCCCTGAAAGGATTGACCTCCTCCGAAAGAGTGGCCGACTTCCAGGGAAACAGGAGTCACCAGATGGGCTTCCAGGGGCGGAAGGTGCTCTGCCCCAGGCCCCTTGCACAGGGGAAGACCTGCACACCCTTCACTTCCACATCCCCCCCCCCCACACACACACGCCCCTGTGCAGTCCCGCCCCTCCGCTGCCCTGCCCGCTGTGTTGCCAGGTGAGCCTGTGCGTGTTTGCATCCGTGTGGGTCTAAGCAGCTCTGTGTGAACAAGAGTTTGTGGAAATTTGTGTGTGTTTCCAGGTTGAGGGATCCCTTTGGCTTTCTCACCCTAAGGGCCAGGGTCTGGTGTTTCCTTCATAGCTGGTGGGCTCAGCCTCCCTTCCTTGGACATTGCCAGCAGCTTGCCTCATCCTAGGTTGCAGATTGTCACCCATCACTTGTCCCCACACCTAAAAGCTCACCTGTCTTTGTGCAGAGGCTGACCCTTGGGGCTCTCCCTACTTGAGGGTTTAGGGGGAAGGTCCATGCTTTGGGGCTGTTTTGCTTGGCACTGAGAATGAGAGCAATGCAAGTCTGCTAGGATTACACTTGGCCCTCAGGTAACAGAAAGCCCGCCCAGCCAGGTAAGCAGGGATTTCTCCTTGCACAACGAGAAGTGCAGAGGGGGGGTGAGAGTCTCCGTGATGCCCTCAGAGATGAGGCCCCTTCCACCTTCCTCTGGGTGTTTCCTGGGCAGCCCGCAGTCTCCTCTTCTGTGGTGGTGCTGACTCCACAGGCTGCTGGGGGGAACCCGAGGGGACAGCAAATGAGAGCGCATGGATGCACTCAGGTGTTCCCAGGTATCTGGGCTCGAGGAATGCTGGGCTCTGGTGACGGTCCAGCTGCCCTGGAGGTGACCTGAGCACCCTTCTGAGGCCCCCAATAGCTTCTCTTCCCGGAACGGTGCCTTTTTTTTTTTTTTTTTTTTTCATGGAAAGACATCCAGCCTGCGGCCTCTGCCAGATGAGGCAGAGGGGCCAGTTACTCACAATCTTTGCAGAATCCTGGGAGAAAGACTGGAAACCAAGCAGCGAAGCACCCCCCACCCCCGGCTTTAATCAGAGGACGGGCTCGTAGGAAGTGCCGGCTGCCCCGCTGTCCCCGAGGATAACCCTCGGCTCCACCGACGTCAGCTGGCGCCTGGCTCCTCCCCGGCGGCACGCCAGCCTGGGCAGCTGACAGGTCACCAGCTGCGAGGGGCCACGGGCAGGGCCTGTGCAGCCCTCCTGCAACACCAGCCCCCCGCCCCTCCCGGAGAATGTACTCTGGACAGCTCCTGCTTTGGGAAAGGCGATCTGTGCCTCTGGGTGACTTGGCTCTGACCCCCTGATGCCTGAGCAACCTTTGGTGACCTCCTCCCCGCCAAGCACTAGGCCCCAGAGCTTCCTGGCACACAGCTGTGTTCCGTCAGCACGGAGGGGAGGAGGTCTTGGCACGGATCTTGGCATTACCAGCAGGCTCACACAGCAGGCCACGGGAGGTCAGCTGGCATGAGCCTCTGGAGTCCACATCCTCTCGGCCCCCGCGCCCTTGCTGGGCTTGGGACAGTGGGGTCCTGGGCTGTGGCCTTAGAGATGCCGCCCCTGCCCCTGCAGCCTTACTACCGCAGGCCCAGATTTGAGGGCACAGGGAAGGGTCAGAGGGTGTCTCCAGACATCTCCCCCTCACAGCATCGTCCCCAGCTTGCAGCAGGCTGGGTCTTTTTTTACAACGAAAGAAGAGGAAAAGAAAGATGAGAGCAGTTGAGCACGACTGAACTTGAATTTAGGGTAGATTGAAGAAGACACGTCCCTAACAGGATGAGGTACTGCTGTTTACAGGGACGAGAGGGGGACAGTTCTATTTTTTCCCCGTGGATCCTGCAACAGGAGAAGCCTGCTGACAGGACCCCACCACTTGCACACACACAGGGGTACATCCCCGGGGTGGCACCCCTGCCCTGCTCAAACCTGACCCAGGCACCATGACAGATAGGACCCCCACCCAGAGAGCTTCCAGAAGCTCCCACATGTCCAGACACAACGTTAACAATTCCTCACATTCCTCTCCTCTCTGCCTCCCGCTTCTGACTTCTTCACTTCTCCTGGTCAGCCCCTCGGGGGTGGGGGTGGGGGGGTCCCCCAGGGGCTGGCTGTGTGGGGCCACGTTCTCACCAGCAGACTCGTACTTCGCCAAGCGGTGCTGGCTGGACATTCTGCTCACACATCTTTTCTGGGGTGTTTTCTTCCCATTTGGAGCAGAAACACTTAGCAGCTTCCTGCAGACGGCTCTTCAACCCTGCGCCCTGCCTCCACGCCCCACACCCGGGCTTCCCTGGGGAGAGGAGTGGACAGACGGGGGAGGCTGCACATCTGCCTACCTCATCCTGCCCCCCCACCCCCTGCCACCTGCACTCCGAGCCCACCCCTAGGTTCCCGGAAGCGGGACTCGGCTGGGACCTCCGGTGTCCCGTCTTTGCTGGTAGAGTCACTCTCACCTGAGCAGCTGGGGGTCGGTGGGAATCTTGGCTGCTATAGTAAAACACCATGGACTGGGTGGTTGAGACAATGAGCGTTGTATTTCTCTCCGTTCCAGAGGCTAAGAAGTGCAAAAGTAGCACACCCCAGATCCCGTGTTTGGGGAAGGCCAGCTTCCCGGCGCAGGGGATGGCCTTGCTGTGTGCTTGTGCACAGAGATCTCTCTATTTCTCTTCTTAGATGGACGCCAGTGCCATCCCGAGGGCACCGGCTTCCAAGATGTCATCTAAACCTGCTCATCACCCAAGGCCTCACCCTTAACCCCGTTACACTGGGGTTGAGGGCCTGGGCTTGAATTTGGGGCAGGGTTACAAGCTTTTCATCCACCCATAGTAGTGGGGATGTCCTCCCCAGAGTCCTCTGGGATTACGTCCTTGGAACACATGGAGGGGAGCTTGGGGTGCAACATGCCAGGCCAGGCAACCCCAGCTTTCTAGCGTATTCCAAACCAGGAAGGGTGTAGGGCCTGCTCCAGCCGCTATATGGCGTCTCCCTTTCTGTGAGGCCCCCTGGGAGGTTCCTTCTCCCACCTGGAGGGTAGGGATGGAGGCCTGGGACCTGGGGAGGCACAGACTTACCCTGTGGAGATTCTGATTCCTCCGCTTGTGATCAGCCTGTGGCCTTTGCCTTCCCGAAAACATCCTTGAGTGTGGGCCCTCCTCTCGGGGCTTTGGAGGGTTCCCCCCTGTTCTATTTCCTGGATGCCTTGAGCCTTTCAAGGTGGTCCATTCTGATTTTTATGCCCCATTGCCAGGTGGCACAGGTGGCCAGTTATCAGAGCTTCTAGAATATGTGTGTGGGCTTGACTGGGCCTGCCCCCTCCCCATCCCCGGGGTGGGGCCCATGGGGCGCCCCAAGGCAGGGAGGGATTCCCAGGGAGAGGTTGGCCATTCCCTGCCACCCTCTGACCCTCCTGTTGGGTGTCATCCACAGCCTGCGATTGCCACCCCGTGGGCGCTGCTGGCAAAACCTGCAACCAGACCACCGGCCAGTGTCCCTGCAAGGATGGCGTGACGGGCATCACCTGCAACCGCTGTGCCAAGGGCTACCAGCAGAGCCGCTCGCCCATCGCCCCCTGCATAAGTACGTGCATGCGAGGCTCCCTGGGCTTCAGCTGGGCTGCGGGGGAGGGAAGCCCACTATGAACCCCGACTGCTGATGTGCAGCCGGTCGAGTGCTTGTTGATGTGGTGCTGTGTGTCCGGGGCCCTGTGCTCAGTGGGACCCCATGGGAGACCCCCCCCCCCACCGCCAAGCCTGTGGACTTCTTGCGGAAGCAAGAGCTGGGAGCTCAGCAGAGCTGGACCTGGGGTCACTGTGGCTGCTGTGGCGGGAACCCCAGGATCCTCATGCCCTGGCAGATCCAGAGCAGAAAGGACTGACACTTTGAGCTCCCATGTATCCTAAGGGCCGTGAGGGCCATGCATGGGTCCTGGGGGGGCCCCTTGGACCAGCTATGAGCCCGTTAGTTCCTGGAACAAGAGGACAGAGTATGTGAGATGGCAGGAGTCCCTCAGGGGCCCTGGCTCAGAAGGGACTTCATATTTCACACCTGGTAGGATTGTCTCAGGTGTGATGAGTGGAGACAGCCTTGCTTGTAAGTCAGGCCTGGCTGGGAACTGGGCCCGCCACCCCACCACCTACCCCCACCCCCCGGCCTTGGCTTTCTTGATTCCTTGTGGAAGGCTGACCCAACCCAGCAGGGAGAGCAGAAAAGAGGAGTGGACGCCAGCAAAGAGGGCAGACCCGAGGGACGGAGTCCGCTTCTCTAGACCAGGGGTTTGCTGATCCCCAGGGCTTTGACCCATTGCCTGTTTTTGCGGGGTTCCGTGTTTCCATTTAATAGTCTTTTCCTGATGGGAACCAAGATCAAAGTTTATGACACGTGGAACGATTGAAGTGAAAAGTGGAGTGTCCGTAAAGCTTAATGGGGACAAAGCCATGCCCGCTGTGTACCTGCTGTCTGTGGCTGCTTTGAGCCACTTGCACGACTGGGTAGCTGCGGAGGAGACCGTGCGACCCGTGCAGCCGGGCGCATTGACACACTGGAGAGTCCTTGGACCCAAGGCGTTCACGGGGGTTGGGTAACGGCGGATACCCCAAATCCTAGCCCCCCGGGAAATTGAGCTGAGTCTCCACCCGGGGCAGAGCACCTTGAAGCAGTTTTTGCGACCACCTCTACTTGTCGGAGTCTCACGGTTTGCCAAACCCCTCCTTCCTCTTCCATCTATCCCAAAAAGCTGCAAAGTGAACATTTTTAGAAAGCCGGGAGGAAACCCAGCGCTGCCATCAGGGGTTCTGAAAACATAAGAAAACCAAGGGAGCTCAGAAGTGGCTGGAACTGCCGCTTCAAAGCCCCAAGGGGAAGGATGTTGAAATGAAAGCTGGTGATCCAAGGTTCAGAGACGGGAACTTTGGGAAGCGGGATTTCCCGCTTTCCAACCTGCTCTGTGCTTTCTCCCTTCCTTTGGCAGACGCCAAGGCATTCCCACTGACAATCGGAAGACCTGGCTCTCCACCCTGGGGTTTCTGGGAGCTCTTCCTTGTGCCCTGGGTGGGGGTTGCTTTGTGCCAGTGTTGTCACAGCTCTGGGAGCCGGGCCCTCCGTGCACATCCTGGAGCTGGCCCCCCAGGCGCCAGGGGTGGGCAGTACTGTGGCTCAGTGGTCCCTGGCCCAGCCCCGTTGCTGCACAGACCTGGCCCTCAGGACCAAGCAGCTCCTGAGGGCTACGAGAGGGCCTGTCCCAGGTCCGCTTCTTCCTGAGCTGCTGTGACAGAGCCACCGGTGGCTTGTTGCTGATAAATTCCCCTGGGGGCAAGAGCTGACTATGAATGGAGGGCTGGGTCTCAGGCACGCCCCCAGGCCCCAAAGGGCCCATCTCGACCCACCAGGCCCCAGGTCCCAGCTGATCCCGTCTGGAGGTTGAGGGAGATCTTAGCCCTAACCAGTTGGTAGCCTGAGTCTGGGGCATTCGTGGAAACCTCTGTGGCCCCCGCGGGGGGAGCCCTCAGGGACTCTTGGTCGATGCCTGAGCATCTTTCCCGGACACTGGCTGAACCTCTTCTACTCTCCTGAGCACAGGGCGGGGTCAGGAGCTAATAGGAAAGAATTGCCGTTCTAGGTAGGAAGGCAATGACCCCAGTAAAGTGCCCACTTCTCTTGGGCCCTTGGATCTTCCTTAGTATGTTCCGGCTACCGGGAAAAGTGGGAGACCGTGGGAACCTGGGCCAGGGGTGCGGACCCACACACTGCACACGTGGGGCACCTCCCAGCCCCTGGCATGCCACCCCTGCCACGGGAGCCCTCCCTGCCAGCCAGCGGAGGTCAGAGAGGAGCAGTCGCATCCTTATGGGGGGCTGGGGAATGCCTCTGCTGCCCCAAGGGCCCAGCCCTGTGATGACACACACACCGAGCAGGGGGGCCACTCCTGTCCCTGCTGGGTGGAGGGACAGCATCCAGAGAGAACAAGGCCCCTGTGCCGCCTTCCTCTGCCTCCCTGATCCTCCTCCTCTGGGGCTGAGGAGTAGGGAAGAGAGGAGGACCTAGGGAGGAGTCTTTGCTCTGCTCATCCTTTTCTAATGTCAAAAATAACATCTTCTCGCCTCATTTTCTTTTCTCCCCGTCCTGAACCTTGCAGAGATCCCCGTGGCACCCCCGACCACTGCAGCCAGCAGCGTGGAGGAGCCAGAAGGTAGGCATGTCCCGCTTTGCCACAGGGAGGCTGGGGTTGGGGGGAAGGGGAAGGGACCAGAGGTGCCAGACTCCTGAGAATCACTGTCATCAGGGCACTGCTGGGCGTGCGTGGTACCCGCCCCCCCACCCGGGGCTGGATTGAAGAAGATGGAGCCACTGGGCATTGTTTTTTGATGCTACCACCAAGACTAAAAGGGAAGGGGGGGGGCTTCCTTGTGCCCCCGGGCTAGATTCTCACCCAGGCTTGGTGAGACCCTCGAAGCTGTACCCCTCCTGCCCATCCACCCCGGGCAGCAAGCTGCTTGCGTGTCCAGCACCTTCTGATCTGGGCTGCAGAGACGGCAGGAGGTGGTGATGGGATGAATGAAAAAGGCATTCTGAGCATGGGGGTCCGCAAACAGGATCCGGGGCCGGGGGAGGTCTGGGTCACACCCTCACTGCCCCTCACTCCTGCCTGGAACCGTGCGCCGTGTCACAGGCCCCTGGGCAGAGTGGGCAGGCAGCAGAGGTCACAGCCAGTGTCACTCCATTTCGAGTTGGCGAGAAGGAGATGGTGCGATACTGTTTGTGGTTGGTGTCACGTCAGGATTTTTGGAAGGTACCCCCACACCCCCACCCCCCGCCGACCCGCTGGTAGGTCCTGATTTATAATCATTAATATAGTAGCGTGTAGATCATTTAACTGTAATTGTGAGAGCTGGGTTTTGGGAAAATATTTGGGTAAGTGTATTTCACTATAACCCATTGCCCTTGTAGTCCTGTGTATTTTATTTTTGCATTTAGAAGTATTGCTGTGAGGGGTGCCCTGGGGGGCTCAGTGGGTGAAGTGTCTGCAGACCTGTGGCTCAGGGTATGATCTCAGGATCCTGGGATCGAGCCCCGTGTCGGGCTCCCTGCTCAGCCAGGACCCTGCTTCCCCCCACCCTCCCCTTGCTTGTGGTCTCTCTTTCTGTGAAATAAATAAATAAAATCTTTTAAAAAAAAGAAAAGTAGTATCACCCAATACTTGGGAGGTGAGATGGAGGGAACTTTTTCTGTAAAAACATAATTCAAGGGAACCTCCCAATTAGCCCAGTTCTGGGTTGTGGGCGAAGCAGTTTGGAAGCTGGAAGATGCTCCCCCCCTTTTTAAAAATATTTTATTTATTCACGAAAGACACAGAGGCAGAGGCACAGGCAGAGGGACAAGCAGGCTCCCTAAGGGGAGCCTGATGCGGGATTCGATCCGAGGATCCCGGGATCATGCCCTGAGCTGAAAGGAGATGCTCAACCACTGAGCCACCCAGGTGCCCCAAAACGCTTCCCTTTAACAGTTTTAGCTTCCTCCTTGTGACGTGAGACACATGCTCCTCGGGGCGGCCTGCATAGCTCACGTCCAAGGGCACTACAGGTCACGACCTCTCTCTTGCCCCCCAGTTTCTGGGCTTTACAGCTTGGTTAGGCCTCTTGCAGTGATTTGGAACTTTTCTTTCTTCCAAATCAGAAATGAAAAGAAGAAAATTAGAAGGCAAAAAAAAAAAAAAATCATATAAAACATGCATGCAACCGTCTCCGTACCAGCAGGGAAAAGTCTCCTGAGCAACTACTTAGAAATAGTTGTAGCATCCTGCTTAGAAAAGTCTTTCTTAGCAGTTTTTTCATTTCATTACTGTGAATTTCCTTTCTTTTTTCTGTGCTTTTAAAATCATGATTTAGGGACGCCTGGGTGGCTCAGTGGTTAAGCATCTGCCTTTGGTTCAGGGTGTGATCCTGGGGTCCTGGGATCGAGTGCCGCATCAGGCTCCCTGCAGGGAGCCTGCTTCTCCCTCTGCCTGTGTCTCTGCCTCCCTCTGTGTGTGTCTCTCATGAATGAATAAATAAAATCTTAAAAAATTAATAAACAAAATCATGATTTAAGGGTGCCTGGGTGGCTCAGGGGGTTAAGCATCTGCCTTTGGCTCAGGTCATGATACTGGGGTCCTGGGATCGAGTCCCGCATCGGGCTTGCAGCTCAACGTGACATCTGCTTCTCTCTCTCCCTCTGCCCCTCCCCTTGCTTGTGCTCTCTGGTGCTCTCTCTCTCCCTCAAATAAGTAAAAAATAAATAAAATCTTTTTTTTAAAATCATGATGTAAATGGAAGCAGGCATCAAATAAACACCCTTACAAAGTTCTTTGCTCACAGAGAGGTGAGTGGGCAGGTGTGATGCTTGTTGGGGTGCCCATGGCTGTGGCCAGACCCTTTCTGACCTTCTCTCCGGCTCTCCGGATGACCAGGATCTCCGGTGCTCCCTCCAGAGAGCTGAGACCACTCCCAGGCCGGGAGCGCCGGACTCCAGAGCGGCCACCACACAAAGCCTGGCTCGCCTGTCTCGGCAGGCTGGGACGTCGTGGGCAGGAGGCCAGGGGGCCCCCCGGGAAGTGGGCCTGGGAGCTCATACTTCCAAGCCTGTCGATTCTTGCAGTGTTTGAATAGAGAAGGCCTCTGTGCCAGGCTGCCTGAGAAAAGCTTGTTTACTTTTGCCTGTGTAATGGAGGAGAATTAATAAACCGAGAATTTGTCCTGAAAGCTGATGGACATAACCTCACCCTGAACCCATCCCCTTGGAGGGCCAGCTCACTGGGGGAACTCTGTCCACCTGCTCACTGAGCTGGCTGGGACCCTCTGTCGGGGCAGGGAGGTGAGGAATGCCTTGACTGTGGGAGGTCGGGGCCCCCCTGTGTAGGGGGTGGGGGCCCAGGAGGAACCGGGTTGGAAGGGGATGAGGACCACCCACTCCAAACCCATCTACTGTGGTCATAGAGACTACCATCCCCAGGGGGACTAAAAGAGGGCCACCTGCCTTCCCTTGCCCTCCATCAGCCCCGGGTGGATGTTGATCTATCTTGATGTTTGTTTGCTTCCTCGGAAGAAGCGGGGTTTGGAGCTGGGAAGATCTGGGGTTGATTCTCCCCTGGCCGTGAGGCCTTGGGTGCCACGTAGGTGTCTCCTGATGGCCTCCCCCAAAGAATGAGATCATGCCCCGGGTGAGAGCAGCGGGGGCCCTCTCTGCCCTGCTTCTCCTACTAGGGAAGACCTTGCCCTCCTGCTGGGTTGCCTTCCCCTTCAGGAATGCCTGCTGGCTCTCTTCCTGCCCATTGATAGGCTTCATCCTAGGCCCCTTCCAGAGCTCTCCTTGGGCAAATGGTTGACAACTGGCTGGGGGAGGCCTGGTTTGTAGCATTTGCCACTTTCCCTGCTGTAAGCACTCACCCTGTGGCTGATTTCCCCCACCTGGGGCCCTGTGAGGTGCCCCCTGCACCTGCTCTGGAGGTGCCCCCTGCCACCTGCTGGGTGTCCTTCTCACAGGCCTCCCAGTGGCCCATATCAGACCCTGAACCTAGCAGAGACCCTGACCCTTGAAAGTCAGAAGCCAGGTGACAGTCAAGTGCCTGACCTCATGATAGCCCACAGGTGGAGACAGCCCACGTGTCCATTGCTGCACAACTGGGTAGCCTCAGTGTAGTACATCCATACATGATGTAGCACATCCATCCACATAGTGGACTAGTATTCGGCCATGAGAGGGAATGAGGTACCAATAGGTGCTAACTTGGATGAGCCTTGAAGGCAGTTTGCAGAGTGAGAGAAGCCAGAGATAAATGGCATTGTGGAATATGATTCCATGTATATGAAATGCCCAGAATGAGCAAATCCAGACACCAGAAGTAGATTAGTGGTTGCCAGGGACTGGGAGCAGGGAGGGATGGTGAGTGATGTTTGACGGACACAGGCTTTCCTTTTGGGGTGGCGGGAAGGTTCTGGAAGTAGACAGTGGTGCTGGGGAATACTGGGAATGTGCTTCCTTGCCACCAAATTGCCCCATTGAGAAGGGATAAAAATGGTACATTTTATATGTGTTTTACCACAATTTAAAAAAAAAGTCAAGTACTAAAGGGTCAAGAGTCCAAGAGTGAAGTGAATCTGGTTTGCTTGGGGTGGGCTGAGTGCCATGAGGACAGGGCCTGGGGAGCGAGTGGCAGTGGGGGACATGCTTGCCCTCCTGTCCCCTGGGTCACTGGGGGTGTCTTTTAGCACCTGCTCACTTCGTCTCCACACAGGCATAGACCAGCCAGTGCAGGGAGATGGCAGACGGTCTCTGGTTCTTTCCAGATGTACAGCAGCGGCCATGGTCCATCCTGTTACGTAGAAAAGGTCTGGCCACACGGCCTACATCCGCTCTTTCTCCTTTTGGGGTCCTCAGGGAAGGATGTGTTCCTTGGGCCATCAAGTATTCCTGGTGTCAGAGAAAGGGGGCATGACCCTGGGGTCCTGGGATCGAGTCCTGCAATGGGCTCCCCGCAGGGAGCCTGCTTCTCCCTCTGCCTTTGTCTCTGCCTTTCTCTCTGTGTCTCTGATGAATAAATCAATACAATCTTATTGTTTTTTTTTATTTTTTTATTTTTTATTTTTTTTACAATCTTAAATTTAAAAAAAGATTCTGGCTAAATGGAGAGGGGAAGGAAATGACATTTATGGAATGCTTGCTCTGTGCTAGGCACTCTTCTCAATGATTAGCCATTAATCACCTGCTCCCCCCACATGAGGTGGGTACTCATATTAGACCCCATTTTTTTTACACGTGAGAGACAGAGTCACAGAGGGATGAATACGTACCAATAAGCAGCACAGCTAGCCTTCCACCCAAGGTCTCCTGGCCTCAGAGTCTGTGAGTGGCATTGACCTCTGTGTCATCCTGTCTCCAGTGAGTTATGCTGGTTGGCCTAATTTGGCTGGTTGGCCAATTTAGGGTAATCTTTAAATATATCTTCCTGATCGTTTGGTAGCATCCTACCAAGAGAGAAGACAAATGGGTACGTCTGTAGGGATCAAAAAGCCAGGGTAGAGATAGAGGAGCAGCCAGTTAAAAGCTTCTGTTTTTTGCAGGTGCCCATTACGTTGGCTTTGGGCTTTGGGAGTGAGACTGGTTGGCACGTAAGGTTGGGGAGGCTGAGGCCACAGGTTCCGGACACAGGGGGTCATGCAGAGCTGTCCCTTTGGTCACAAGACGGCCCTGAGAGAGATGGGGCAGATGGATCAGCTTATATGAGAAAACAGTTTGGGTGGGGGGAGCAGGTGGCTTTCTCACACAGAGGATGACACTCGCATCCTAAAAACATGCTGGTAGAGAACCAGCTGAAAAGTGTTATCCCCTGGTAGGAGCATGGCAAGGAGGCCATTATTGCACAATTAACATTCAAAGGGCAGGAATTTTTCTTATGTATCAGCAAGAACTACATAAAAACACGGTCCTAGTGAGTGAAAATGTTAAGGGGATGTCTGGCCCGTAGTAAGTGCCCTGTGAATACACAGCATTTGTATAATGGAAACAGGATCCCAATTCGAATAGTCCCAGAAATATCAAATACGCAGAAATAAATGTAGCATTAAAAGTATGGAATGTATTTTTAATTTTTTTATTTTTATTTTTTTATGGAATGTATTTTTTAAAAGGGTAAAACTTTTATTTTTTAAAAAAGATTTTTTTTTATTCATGAAAGACGCAGAGAGAGAGACAGAGACACAGGCAGAGGGAGAAGCAGGCTCCCTGTAGGGAGCCCGATGCAGGACTCAATCCCAGGACCCTGAACCTAAGGCAGATGCTCAACAGCTGAGCCACCCAAGTCCCAAGAGTAAAATTTTTCTAAGGGACACTATGGGAGACCAGGGAAAAAAAAGGAAGATATTACCATATTCTGGGAGGGTGAGACTCAACCCTATAAAGTGCCAGTTCTCCCCCCCCCAAATAATCTGTAGGTTTGGCTTGATTCTCATCAAAATCCTTTTTTTTTTAAATTTTTATTTATTTATGATAGTCACACACACACAGAGAGAGAGAGAGAGAGAGAGAGAGGCAGAGACACAGGCAGAGGGAGAAGCAGGCTCCATGCACTGGGAGCCCGATGTGGGATTCGATCCCGGGTCTCCAGGATCGCGCCCTGGGCCAAAGGCAGGCGCCATACCGCTGCGCCACCCAGGGATCCCTCTCATCAAAATCCTAATGGGACAAGACATGATTCTTAAGTTCAACTAGAAAAATAAATGAGTATTAATAGTCAAGAATTTTTTTAAAAGAAGAGTAATGAGGGGCGATTTGGCCTGCCAGATTTTTACAATATTGCAACCAGAATATTTAAATTAGTGTGATAGAGGAATCACACAAGCAGAGTAGAAGTCCAGAAATAGACTCAAATGTAAACAGAAGAACTTAGTAGACAATAAGTTGTGATTACTAATTAGTGAAGAAAGGATGGACCAGTCAGTAAATGGTACTGGGAAAACTGGCTATTTATTTTAAAATAATAATAAATGAGATTCCTACTTCAGGCTGTGAGCCAATCTAAATGCCAGTGGGTTACATATTTCCATATTTGTAATGAGTCCTTAGAAATCTTAGAATAAGATATATCAGTGTCGATGTAATCTCAGGGTGGGGAAAGTTTTCTAAATATGATACAAAAATCAGAAGTCATGGGGATCCCTGGGTGGCTCAGCAGTTTGGCGCCTGCCTTCGGCCCAGGGCATGGTCCTGGAGTCCCGGGATCGAGTCCCACATCGGGCTTCCAGCATGGAGCCTGCTTTTCCCTCTGCCTGTGTCTCTGCCTCTCTCTCTCTCTCTGTCTCTCATGAATGAATAAATAAAATCTTAAAAAAAAATCAGAAGTCATAAGAGGAAAGACTTTAAGTTGATAAAACTGAAAACTTCTGTATATCAGAACTCTCTATAAGCAACAGAAAGATAAACTAAAAGCTGCGAAAAATACGTGTGACACGGATGACCAAAGATCGATATCCTCAATAAATAAAGAGCTCTTGCAATTCAACAAGAAGTAGAGGATATTCTTAAACAAAATTGGGTTGAGACAATGCACTGGAAATTCTGAGAATTTGCACACATGCCACTAACCATCTGAAGTCTTATATTTACCTGGTAATAAAGAAACAGCATTGACAAGAATCCCATTTCAAAACCTGCTAATGTGACGACTCTACAAAATAAAAAATAATGCTTTGTGTTGAAATGCTTCCTTACTCTGGTGATGGGAGGGCAACTTGTTACTACTTTTATGAAGGGTGATACATATCAAAATGTGTCTTGACTCCATGCCTTCCTTTCTAGGAATTTAGCCTAAGGAACTAAAGATGTGGCAAAGATTTAGGTACAAGGTTGCTTTTCTGCAGCATTGTTCATAATAACAAAGGATGGGAACAACTTTTCAATAGAGTTTTAGTTACTCAGTCATGCGATATCCATATAATTATGTGGTGGGAGAAAATTCAAAGATGAAATGGAAAGGTACAAACTGTTGCCAACGCCAATTACACACGGAGGGTCAAAGTTAGTGAAGAGTTTTACCAGACACGTAATGAAAGATAAATATATCCTGGAGGGTCAAACGTAGGTGAGAGGCCTGGCTTGTTGGAGCATTTTAAGTAAATTATTTCGTCGTGCTCATAGATTGCTGTGGTTCTTGGCGACGGTGCTGATTTTGCCCCCCTGGGGGACATTTGGCCCATTTCTGGAGACGTTTTTGATGTTTTTGATTGTCACAACTGGAGGAGTGGTGGCGCTACTGGCATCTGTTGAGGAGAGACCATCCCACAAAAACTCAGGGCAGCCCCCACAAGGAACTATCCAGCCCCAAATACTAATAGTGCCAGAGACCCTGCTATATCGACACAGGATGAGATCCTGCTGCATTC
Organism: Nyctereutes procyonoides; assembly: GCF_905146905.1. Lineage (NCBI taxonomy): Eukaryota > Metazoa > Chordata > Mammalia > Carnivora > Canidae > Nyctereutes > Nyctereutes procyonoides. The sequence continues at coordinate 55,806,136 of NW_026575140.1, read as the reverse complement.
ATATGTAGACCAGCCCGTTTGTTACTCGCTTGTGATACTGAAATGGGTGCGTCTGAGGGTTTCAAAAGTGCTGTTTATCAGGTCAGTGAGGAGGGGCGCCTGGGGGGCTCAGCAGTTGAGCGTCTGCCTTCGACTCAGGGCATGATCCCAGGGTCCTGGAATTGAGCCCTGCATCGGGCTCCCTGCTCAGGGGGGCGCCTGCTTCTCCCTCTCCCTCTGACTCTGCCTCTCCCTGTTGACTTGTTTTCTCTCTCTCTCTGTCAAATAAATAAATAAAATCTTAAAACAAAGAAGCTTAAACGTTCTGACATTTCGCCCCTAAATGTTTCACAATACCACTTCTGAAAACTAAGCCTTTTCCCAAATCTTCTCAATCACGTAGTTATACCTGATGCCATTAACAAAACATCTTTCATGTCATCTGATACCCAGTCCGCCTGCAGACTTCCTTGGTTATCCCCCAAATGTCTTTTTTTTTTCCTTAAAGATTTTATTTATTTATTCATGAGAGAACAGAGAGAGGCAGAGGCACAGGCAGAGGGACAAGCAGGGAGTCTGGTGTGGGACTTGATCCCAGGACCCCAGGATCATGCCAGGGCATGATCTGCCAAAGGCAGATGCTCCACCACTGAGCCCCCCAGGCGCCCCCCAAATATCTTTTATAGCTGGTCTGCTGGATGGTTTAGTTGTTCAAGCACTCTGTGATAATGTGCTGTATGAAGCGTTGTATTTAGAGCTGCTCTAGCGCCTGGGTGTGGGCTGCTTTTGAGGCTCTAATGCGCCTGGAGTGCGGTGTCTGGTGACAAGGGCTACCTGTCCCCCCCACATCATTGTCACTAATCTCACTGTTTTAAAGTAGGGGCAGAGCCACGTCGGGCCTTGTATGTGGCCCACCCTGTGGTTTGGGGGTTTGGGGGGGGATGGAGGAGGTGTGAGTTCTGAGCTTCCTCCAGGGGAATGAGAGTGAGGACCAGGCAGTGAGGCACCATTGTAAATCCTTGTCCCCAGGGTGGGAGCAGAGACATTGTGTGGTGATATGAGGTGTCTGCCAAGGAGAAGGGTGTGAACCAGGGCCTCTCAGTCTCTGTGTGGCTGCTGGCAGGCCTGGAGAATTCTTAGTTGGGGTGTGGAGGGCCATTCTATGCATTCGAGATGTGGCACGGCATCCCTGGCCCCCACTATCCAGACAGTTGTGATAATCCAGTGAGCAAACAGTGCCTGGTTGATAACCCCTGGGGTGGACTCAGATGTCGTGACCTCCCCTGGTTGCCCCAGAACACCCCAGGAAGGGAGACTGGAGGCTAAGCCAAGGGAATGTGGGGCCCGTGCAAGGGACCTGCTGTCCCCGCCCTGGCTGGGGAGCACACTGATCCATCCGGCGCTGATTCGGTTGGAACTAATGGAATTGCCATTTTATTGGACCATCGTTGGTGACCAGAGAGGACAGGGTCACGGGGTCCAGCTTACTGTTTGCTCCCCCTTGGCCAGGACACCCTGCTCTAGGCAGCCTGCATAAAGCAGTCCTCTTTCCTTCCTTCCCTGTCTGTGTGTGTGTCTATCTGCTTTTCTCTCCTCCACCCTTGTCGTCACCACCTTCCTCATTCCCTCTGCTTCCCTGGTCTCCTCCCCCTCCCCCTCTCCTCGCCCCTGTTAGGGGGGTCTGCACAAAGGTTGGGGCAGAGGTCAGGCTAGGGGTGAGCAGGGCCCAGAGAGCCCTGCCACCCCCACCCCCTGCCTGGGGCCTCGGTCACCCCAGGGAGCACAAAAGAAGCCATTTGCATAGCGGGTCTTGGGACCCCATTGTTTCCCTGGGGCCTGGCCTCTGCAGGTGGGGCACCACCAGCCTGGAGGAAGATAAAGGGATGAGCCCAGGAGGCCAGAGGAGCAAGCAGGGGGCGGAATATTTAGCCCTTCCTGGGAGCTCTTCCCACTGGGGACTCTAGGGGATGGCTGATGGGAATGGGGCAAGTGACAGGTGTCAGTGAGAGAGGGGATTGGAATCTCCAGGGCCTGCCCCAGTGTCACACAGATGTCCCTGAGTTCTTGTTGGCCGAGGCTGAGGGGGCGGTTTGCAGGCTGTGGAGCTGGGCAGGGGCAGGGTGGAAGCCCCCCCGACCCCGGGGAGGCCTCCACCCCAGCTGGGCACTGGTGGGGTGTGTGCAGTTGCTGAGCTGTGTGCAGGGAAGCTGGCCGGGCCCCTGAGCTCACAATCCCTCCTCTCTCTGGTCAGAGTCGGCCTTGGCTCCAGCTGAACCTCAGCAACTACTGACCCTGAGCAAGGAAGGCTTCCCAAGCCAGAGGTTGGGGTTGTGCAGCATACATGCAGTCCCTTCAATTGCTTAAATACCTCAAGTCATAATAGCAACAACCTTTTTTTTCTTTTTTAAGATTTTATTCATTTATTCACAAGGGACACACTGAGAGACGCAGAGACACAGGCAGAGGGAGCAGCAGGCTCCCTGCAGGGAGCCCAGTGTGGGACTCTGTCCCAGGACCCCTGGATCACTCCCTGAGCTGAAGGCAGATGCTCAACCACTGAGCCACTGTGCCCTGGGTGAATAGTAACAACGTTAAACCACATGTTTTTTTTCTTAAGAGCATGGATTTCGAGTATTTCGTGATTCTCCCCCCACCTCAATTAAAGTGCCTTCCAGGCCACTTGATAGATTTGGGCTCAGTCTTCTCAACGAGATGAAGTGCAATGGGCTACATGGTCTATGGGCCCCCTCCCAGCTCAGAGCCCCGGGGTCCCCGCTGCTTGGGAAGCCAACTACAGTCGTTGGGCCTGATGGTCCCTGAGCCTGGGTGGGGGGATTGCCTCAGGGGCTTTTCCAGGTGTTTATTGAAGGGACCTTGGGGGGGGGGGTGGTATTTAGACCAAAAAGGGTGCCAAGACCCAGGGGAGGAAAGGAGGCAGGGAGAATGGACTTGGGCATTCTCTGCCCACTAACTGGGTGTCCTCCCTATGTTAGACATAGATCTTCAGAGTTGGAAGGAGCAATGTGGCCTTGAGGCAGTGTGTGGGGATGCGGGGCCACCAGCTGCCTCCTCCCGCATGGGAGGAGATGCTCAGACTGCCCCTCCAACCCCACCTCCTGTTGAGCAGGCCTCTGCTCTCTGCTGCTCTTCCCTTGGCTCCTAAAGCTGTGGGTGTAAGTATGAGAAACCCCGTCCCTATGTGTCCCCAAGGCTTGGCCACAGAAATCAAAGACCTTGTGTCTTTGCCCCCCCTCCCCATCCCCAGGGCAGAACTATAATCCAGTAAGAGCCACTTCCACTGGAATAGCCAGCTTCTCCCTAGGGAAGATTTGCACCATTTTGTGATCTCTGCTCAATAATAAAGACCTCTGTAGGCTTGAGAAGAGGAGGAAGCTGTTTTGTTGGCAGAGATTCAAAATGGGTTGGGGTCTGAGATGCATTTATTTTGTGCAAAGAGGTATCTGCGATTCGGCGGTGTGCTGGGGCCGCATGCACCTTCCAGCCTCGTTCAGGGTTCCTTGCCGGTAGTTGGAAATTGGCCTTGGTGGGAATATTTACACCGTGGAAATTGGCAGTTGCTACAAATTAAGGCTTTTTCTTCTTGGAGAGCTGGTCATTGAACAGTTCTTGGTGTTTCTTCTGACGGGCATCCTGGGTATGGAGTTTAGGATCTTGATATTGGGTCTGGCCTCCACATTTGACAGGTTTGTGGGGAGGGTAGGTTGAGGCCCAGAAGAGGACAGTGACTTGCCCCAGGTGGCACAGTAGGTGGGCAGCAGAACCAAGGGCAGGACCCAGGTCTGCCAACTTTTCATTCACCAGAGCACCTCAAGCAAGCATCCTTTCAAGGGGTGCGCTGTGCAGAGAAATCAGACATGGGGACTTGGAAAATATTCCTTCTGCTGAAAAGGGCTAGAAATTCACAAATGTTTGGGGGCAACAGGCTTAGTGAAAACAGCCTTGAAATTTTCTTCCAAGCCAGGCCAGGTTAGGCTTCCACCCCAGCAGGTGGGACACACTCCTGCTTTCCAGGCCAAGCATTCCTGCTGCCCCCATGAGGCCACCTCCTTCGGTGTCAAGGTTGGGAAACCATACTTCAGCATCTTTCGCAGATGGAGAAAGCTCTCACAAGGTGGTCATCTTTTTTGGCTCTATGGTCCAGGATTGTCCTGGCCCAGACTTGAAGGGAAAAAGGCCTTGTCCTTTTTCCTCTTTGTGGCAGATGTACCTGTAAGTGTGAGAAGAGATGGACTGCCAGCCATTCTTTTGGGTTATCAGGGGCCCCAGGACAGAGAGTGTTGTGCAGATGATTTATTGGGGGGGTGTTCTCAGGAGAAACCAGTAAGGGAGCAAAGGGCACTGCACAGGGCAGCAGAAGAAGCTAGGAAAACATGTGGATTCGGGAGAAGTCTGGCCTCAACCTGACCCCACAGAGAGCTCTGAAGAGTGAATTACACCATAGTTATCCTGCCTAAAGGTAATAGGGTTGGACGGCTAGAGCTGCCTGTGTAGCCTGGCCACAGACTATGGGCTGCCTCCCTGGGGGGCGGAGGGGGGTGGTGTGTGCAACTTCCTAGATATTTGCAAGCAGAGCAGCTCCATCAGCCAAGGGCAGGCCTTCAGAGAAGGTGCAGTGGGAGCCGTTAGACGCCGGTGTCTGCAGCTGGAGGTGGGTGCACTGGCCCCGTGAGGGGGCTCTGGGTGGGGTAACAACCACCTCTGCTATGCTGGGTAAGTTATTTGAGGGGAAAACAAGTTCTATGGGGATTTGAGGACCATCTATGGATTTCTGTCTTGTCTACTCCATCCTCCTTACACTGTAAAAACACCTGGTGGTTATTCTCTGGGGCCCCATGTCCCCGCTATGATACCCAGCCAGTGGGTCCGTCATGCTGTTGGTTAGGACAGGCTATGTGCTGCAACGAGAAGCCCTAGCAGCCCAACGCAAGTGTTTCTGATTGGGCGCCTCCGTTCCCAGCAGTGAGGCAGGGGCCCAGGCTCCTTCCCTCCTGTGGTTCTGCCATCACCTGGGGCCTCGGAGTCCTCACTGGTTTGGCAGGAGAGTTTAGGGCCGCAGTGGGAGACTTGTCTGGGCATCACTTCTACCCCCCGTGTCCCATTGGCCAGAACTCAGTCATGCAACCACACCTGACTGCAGGGGCTGCTGGGTAATGTAATCGCAATTGCTGCATGAACCTGGCACACTCTTCCCCATAGATGTTTGTTCACTCTGCTGACTTCAGGGGCATCCGTGGTCACCTGTGCCATCGTGGTGCCCCAGTCATTGGCACTGGAAAGAGATGGTAAACTGTGAGCACCTTTCCTCGGTGTAGGAAGGAGGAGGGGTGTGCATCCAGCCGGACAGCTGCCTGGATTTCGGGTGTAGGTGCCCCCCTACCCGGGAAAGTAAGCAAAGGCGACACCGGGTTCCAAGGCATGACCTCATTGGCAGTGGCTTAACCAGCTGGGCTGGCCCGCCAGCCAACCAGCCAGCAGACGCCGCGGGCTGCAGGCATCCCTCTTTTATGACCTTCCCGGGGAGCCCTGGCTTAGCCTCCCCCTCCCTCGCTCCCCTGAATCACCCTTCAGCATAGACAGCAGCTCCGGGCCATGTCCACCATTGGCTCCGGCTGGAGAAGTGTATCGAGAGCCAACTGGATCCCCATCGGGACGCGTTGTTTTCCCTGCTGAACACAAAATCCCCCTGTTCACTGAGAGAGCCAACAAGGAGACCCCGTGGGGCTGGCCCGGTGGGAGCAGATTCCAGTGAATACAGCGCCCGAATGGCTTCAGCTTTTTAAAGACGAATACACAGGATAAGTTTGCCCTCCAGGCGGGAGCCAGAATGCAGGGCGCAGGGCTGTTACAGCGGATTAGCACAGACTGACTCGGGCAGGTGCAGCCTTTTCTGCAGTTTGGAAGGGTTTAAGAAATCTGGATCCTGTGCTCTTAAAAAAAAAAAAAAAAAAAAAATGGGGATATGGGGATTTCTTGTCCCGCCAGGCTGGTGGTAGTTTGGAGCACTACCCACCCTGCCATTCCCAGTGGTCCTTGGGAATTCTGAGCCGAGGGGTTGTGCCCTCGCCTGTTTATTCATTCATCCCCTGCACATTTATTGAGGGCCCATGTTAGGGTTTGTGCTGGGTTTACAGAGAGGACGGAGCGTGGGGCCTCAAGTTCAGGGGACTGCAGTTTACAGTAGAGCCATGTGTACACATGTCAGCAGCTGCCCACGTGGTCTTGCACGGCCTCCTGGGGTCAGGCTTCCCCGAGAGCCTGCTGGATCTGTTCCTCCTTCCCCCAAAGCCCTAGAACCGAGGTGGCTCGTCCCCCCTCCAGATGGGCTTCTGTTCCGTAATGGCAGGTAAGAAGAACCAGTGGCATAGCTAGAAATCTGGTGTCCTTGGGCAAAACCTCTAGAAAGTTCATCTAAGAGTTTATATCTTAAACAGCTTAGGGGCTCTGTATTCCTCTGGTTCAGCTGCAGATTGGGCTGCCTCAGAAGATGGGTATAGAAAGATGAACTTGGCCATCTTGTGAAAGCCTAGACAGGTCCAGGTGGGGAGGGCAGGGCAGGGATGATGACCAGCATGTCCACTGGCCTCATAGTGACCTCCAACCTCTAAGCCCCTCAGTGGCTCAGGGGAGAGCAGCAGCGCCTCCACCTGGACTGTGAAGACTTCTAGACCTTCTACAGGGGGAAGCATTTGCACCTGTGGTTAGGTGGAGTCTGTTGAGAATTCTTTACTTCCCCAAGGCAGATGCAGTACCTTCATTTTGGTCTCAGGGAAGATTTCAGTTTTTGCCAGGGTTCTTGCACGGCTGGGGAACAAGCATCCCCCCACCTGACCCCGTAAATACGGTTTGCAGACCCCTGAGGCTTCCTTCACTCACCTGCCACGTAACGTTTTTTCTTTTTAATCATCGTGGGTGGAAGTCTTTCCCAGATGCATCGCCAACTTTCCTGCTCCCTGAGCGGTGTCCATGGGACACGATTTTGCCTTCCAGGATAGCGTGGTGGTTGCAAGATGAGATGGTGCGGGGATGCCATCATCGCCCCACAGCTATCTGGCTGTGCTAGGACTGCTGGCCTCTGTTCTCCCCCTACAGAGGAGATTGTAGGGCACCCCCTACAATCCACATCTGTTTTTCTTGATCTCATGGTTTTCTTCTTCTTCTTTGCCTTCTGCTGGCTTGCTGCTCTTTCTTCCCAATGATGGGTCAATCTCTAGAGGGTCCCCCCACTCTTTAAATATATTCATCCTGTGCTTGCTTCGGCAGCACATATACTAAATATATTCATCCTTCCATCCTTCCGTACCGTGTCCTAGGAGTGGCACTAACAGCATCCGTGTCTGTAAGGGAAGGATCATTAAGCTGTGAACCAAGACCCAGAGGGATCTCCTTTGTGATGGTGGTCGGGCTGCTCGGCTCTGTTCCTGGTTCTCCCCTGCATTCCAGAGAACCAAGACAGACAGACAGACAGGCGGCCTCAAGAAGCATCTCCCAACTGCACATAGATGCCCTTGAAATAAAGAGGAGGCAGGATTAGTCCCCTTGGCTCTCACTTCAGAGAACCGTGGAACAGAGAGGTTAAGAGGGACCAGCACGATGCGGCTCCTAAAAGCAGTGGTTCCTGAGTTTGAGGGAACCAGGCGGGCCTGGAAGGGGAGGGACGCTTGCTTCGACGGCCTTGAGGGCTGATCTGTTGGTTCAGTGGGTGGTGGGCGTGTACCGGTCTGGTCCGGAGGGTGGAACGAAGGCCACGGAAAGGGGGTGGGCTCAGCTCACGGGAAGTCCTGTGCAAATCCTAGGATCCATGGGGAGACAGATTCAGGCTCGGCGTGGCAGCAGGGAGGAGCCAGGCTGGCCTTCGAGAACTCTCCCAGCTCAGAACGTGGACCCCCCCTGTGGCCTGTGCCGGTCAGTCAGTCAGTGGCCGGTGACAGGATCAACCAGGGACAGCAAGAATGTATCAGCTTTGTCGCGGAGCAACCACAACAAATTGTTGTGTTCTGAGGTTGATTAGTGATGCCTGCCGTGTGTGTGGCTGGGGAAGCTGTGGGTCCCTGTGCTGCCTGTTTGCTTGCTCTTCTTAATCCCTGTCTCTTCTGGAAGTCCTCATTTTCTTTATTTTTTTTTTCCCTTCTGGAGATAAGTTGCTAATGATGAAGCCTGGCAACAAGGAGCCCCAGGTTTCATACCTCCTTTCCTTTTTTTCCTTTCTCCTTTGCACTTCCCGGGGTGTCACATGATACAGAGGGCCTGAAGCTCACCTGCCATTTCCAAAGGGAGCTACCCCTGAAACACTTGCAGGAAGAGGAATCTACTCCCTGGGGCCCAGCGGCTTCTGGAATGTGGCCTGTCTGCTCTTTCCTTCCTCTAGCTGCCTGGGAGCACAGCTGCATCTTTGGAGGCCTCGACTAGTGGGACAAGGGGTGCAGTCTTGGGATGGGGTGTGGCTCGGCCTGAGAACTAGAAGCCCAGAGGACGCAGTCCCTTGAGAACGGCCAGCCCCTTGCACCGGGATCGGCAAGGGTAACGATTCCATGGCTTTGGCGACGAAGACCCCTTGGGGTGGCCCTGCCAAGGGTTGAGGGGCAGCTGGTGTTGGCAGTAGTGAAGTGAGTGCTCCCACCGGCCGAGAACCTGGGACACTGAACATTCTCAACCTTAGTCTTCTCATGCTTGTAGTGGACATGGCCGTGGGGACCCTCATGCCTGGTTTCCTGAGAGGTTGTGGGTGGAAAGTGCTGGGTGCGGGCTGCCCAGGTGTAGACTCATCACCATGCAGGTGCTTGGGCTGGTCCCGGTGGCAACCTCCGAGGCCCAGGCCGGATCTGCTGGTGGTGGGGCACGGGGCGACCCCAAGGCCTGTGGGGTTGGTGGCAGAGCCGGGTCTGGGGCCATCTCGGGGGTAGGATGAGTCCCTTCAGCACGACTCACACCAGCTGGGGAGGACTAGGGGGGTGGGCGGCCGGGGGCTCAAGGGAAAATTCTGGATGTCCAGAAGCTGGTTCAGCCTGCCGAGCTGTCCTGCCTCCAGTCAGGAGGGCTTTTTGCAGCCCCAACGGCTCTGGGCAAGAGGCTTTAATCTAATTACATGCTTTATTTGAGCCAATTTGTTTTCCAATCCATCTTGTTCAGCAAGAAGAAAGAGCATGCTGGGGACTCATGGCACCCTCTTGTTCCAAGTGGAGATAGGGGCTGCTTTCCTGCCTCACGTGGCCCGCGCAGCCCCTGACCTCTCCCGGCCTGGCCACCCCACCCCCAAAACCGGGCTGGAGGCCGCCCTGCCTCCCCCTCCACCCCCTTGGGAGAAGCCGGTCACCGCTTTCATCAGCTGAGGGAGGAAGAGGCCACTTGCTGGTCCCGTTTCCAGGAGGCTGAGCGACTGGGTCTTGCACCAGGAGGGACTGAAATGGGACAGGTGCCCAGGGCAGGTGACGCAGGACTGCGGGGCAAGGGAGGGTGTCTCTGTCCCTGTGGGGTCAGCCCGGCTCAGCATCCTGGGCCCCAGTATTTTGCATCTGCAGACATATTTTCATAATAAGGCAGTGGATTGGGAATCTGTGTCTTTAAAGTCCAAACAAAACACCAAAGACCTTCCACCTCCCCAGAGACGGGAGATTTATCCCCAGGCAAGGAGCCGCCACTCGCGGAGGGTCAGCTTTTCTGTTTCGCGTTTTTCCAGAATTATCTTTCTCCACCCTCCCTTCAGAGCCTCCTCCTGCCTGCCTTTGACACACCCTCGCGTTTCGGGGCGGGGTCCCTTGCAGGGCCTGGGATCTTCCCGGATGGAGGGGTGCCGGAATCGCCGGAGCTGCACGGTGCTGGTGGCAGCTGAGCACCCACACCCCCCACCCTCCCTTTTACGCAACTCATTTGACAAATATTTATTGAGAGTTTGCATGCTTTTCGGGCCCTGGGGAGAGAGCAGTGAATGAGGCAGTGGACCTGTCCTCCGGGAGGGAGGCTGAAAAGAAATACAGTGTGTGACAAGTGCCGGGAAGGAACCAGATCCCCGGAAGATGGGTTTGTTTTTTCCAAAGAGTCAAAGGTTGGTCAGGACATACCTGAGTGAGAGCTGTAAAAAAAAATTAAGAAAAAGAAAGAAAAATAAATCTTTTAATTGGGCGGTGCCAGCAATACAGTGAGATTGGTCATGATCCCTAAATTGTAGCAAAAGCCACCACAGCTACGGTTGCTCAGAGCTCACCTGGTCAGGCTTTCGCTCACGAGAGCTTCAAGGACGACCCAGTCTTACCCCGTTTCCTCAACCAGCAAGCCCAGATTCAGAGAGGTGCAGTGACGCGCCCGGAGCCGCCCAGCTGGAAAGTCGCAGAGCCAGCATTCCGAGTCCTCCACGGCCGACCTGCTAACAGCCCCCCGCATCCTGCAGAATTCCGAGATGCACTGTGCCCACTGGATCGGATCCCGAGGTTCGGGTGGGGGTGGGTGCTCCAAAGAGGACAGACCAAGACCCACAGAAGAGCCCCCAGGGCCCGGAGCTCCAGTGTGCTTCTTTTCAGCCATTAGCTGCCAGTCCTGGCATGGGTGGCAGGGCCCTCTGACTCGGGGTGCCCCTCCAGCCCCCTCCAGCCCTCTTCGGGGCTCATGCCCTGTTTGCTGTCACAAAGCTTCACCGCTTTAAGGGATGCCTGAGCCAGGACCCACGCTTCCCCGTGGGTGTTGCCCGGATCACTGCCGGGGGAGCTGGATGTGTCCTTCCTTTGTCCGGGGACCTGGGTTCTTTTTCATTTGTTTGTTTTTAAAGATTAATTAATTAATTTATGATAGAGAGAGAGAGAGAGAGAGAGAGGCAGAGACACAGGAGGAGGGAGAAGCAGGCTCTATGCCGGGAGCCCGATGCAGGACTCGATCCCGGGACTCCAGGATCCCGCCCTGGGCCAAAGGCAGGCGCCAAACCACTGAGCCACCCAGGGATCCCCTCTGGGTTGTTTTTAAAGATGGTATTTATTCATGAGAGACACACAGAGAGAGGCAGAGACACAGGCAGAGGGAGAAGCAGGCTCCCTGCGGGGAGCCCAGCCCAATGTGGGACTTGATCCCAGGACCCCAGGTTCAAGACCTGAGCTGAAGGCAGACGCTCCCCACCCCGCTGAGCCCCACAGGGGACCTGTTATGTGTGGGTTTGCTGGGCCAGGCAGCCTGGGGACCTCACAGGGGCAACTGTGTTCAGCTCCTTTGACACCACCGTGACCTGTGGGTTTAGCAAGAATTTGCTGTGGCCCGCACTGGGCCGGGTGCTGGGACCAAGGTCAGCAGAGGCGGGGAGCCAGGCTGTTTTGGACCATCGGGTGGGTGCTAAGAACGGCGGATGGCCCAGTCCTAGGTCCAGGAAGAACGTGACCGTGGGGTGGCCAGAGGGCACTGCACCACCCACCCGCCGCTGCTTGGTTTTGGCCGGTTTATAGTCTCTGCTGGGGACCAGGGTCAGGCCCCAGCCTTCCCATTGCTTATCAGTCACCCCAGGGACACAGGTGAGGGGGCACATCCCTGGGACGCTGTCTCTGACAGCCGGTCTCTGTCACCGCACCCTCCTAAATCCTGCCCCGTTTTACTGATGTGAAAACCAAGCCTCCAAGTGGTTAAGTGCCACAGATCACTGGGCTGGTGATGTGACCGCCTTCCACCAGGAACAGCGGCTGCCCCCATTGCCCCTCACGGGTCACTGCTGACACCGTCGGGGCCCTAAGTGGGTGTGTCGCCACGGGGTGCTGCGGGGGAGTCTTGGAGAGTACCCGAAGTTGGAAACATTGAAGGTTGCTAGCCATTCTGGAAGAATGAGGGGTGGGTGCTGGGGAGGCAGGAGCAGATGTGTGGGACCCAGGTGTGATGGTGCAGCTGTCCCTGCGGGTGGCTTTGACCAGAAAGGTTCAGGAAAGGAGGGCCCTGGGTGGGTTTTGTGCAGTGCGCACGCCGCCCGCTGCTGCAGGCACAGCAAAGGGACCCTCCGGGAAGCCCTGGGCGCCCGCGGCCATAGCTGGGGAAGGAGCAGAAAAGCAGGGCAGGGCTCCCCTGGGACATGGGGTGGGGGCCGGAGCCCCAGCCTCTGTGCTTACCCAGAGCCTCAGGCCCCTGGCTTGATGCAGGAGGAGGCTCCAACACGTAGCTTGTGCCACTATAAACCACACGGGGTCAAATCCAAACCATACCCGGCCCCACGCAACCCCTCAGACTGTGCCAGTCACCTCCCTGCCCCCTCTCTCCATTCACTCTGTGCAAGGCACCCTGGCCTTCGTTCAGTTGCTGGGCTCTGCTAGGCTCCATCCTGCCGTAGGGCCTTTGCGCAGGCTGTGCTTCCTGCTTGCAGCTCTCCGCCTGCCGATCTCCTTGCCCTGCATCCTCCGCGGTGTCGGTCCCTGTGTGGTGTTCCGCTCTGGCAAGTTCCTTGGCCGCTGTAGCTAGAGCCGTACCCTCACTCTCAACCACACCACCGTGCGCAGTTGGCTGACAGCTCACTTCTGGTTTGTCCCTTGGTACTAACGTGTGTGCAGTTGCGAGGGGATGGGCATCTGCATGCGCACACGCTTCCCTCTCTTGAGGGGTATGTAGCACTTGCAGCAGCGGACGCCCCGTGGATTAGGAATACGAGCATCGCCTTGTAGACCATGGGTACCCGCGTATGATGGGATCTCCCATAAGTAAGTGGTCCCCATCCTCACTGAGGAGAGACTCACTTCAGAATGTTTTTAGTGGTTTTTTTTAAATACAAGAATTATATACTCATTACAGTAAAATTAAAAATATAGATAAGCTGGGGCACCTGGGTGGCTCAGTGGTTGAGAGTCTCCCTGTGGCTCAGGTCGTGATCCCGGGGTCCTGGGATCGAGTTCTGCGTTGGGCCCCCCCCCAGGGAGCCTGCTTCGCCCTCTGCCTGTGTCTCTGACTCTCTGTGTGTATTTCATTAATAAATAAATAAAATCTTAAAAAATATATAGAGAGATATAGATAAGCCAGAGCAAGAATGTAAAAACCAATCCCAGTCCCACAGCTACCATTTCCGCGCATAGCATACTCTTCTAGAATAAAACTCAAAAACCCCAGGCGAGGTCAACCGGCCCCCAGGGACCCCCTGACCTTTGGCTGCACCCCACCCCCCAAGCCTCACCAGCTCCCCTCCATCTGGCTCCTCACACCTGCCTGGTCCTTTGCTGCCCTGTGTGCTGCATGTGGCTCAGGCCTTGTCATCCTAGATGTCACCTCCCTCGGCCTGGCCCTCGCACCTCAGTCGGTCTCCATCTCCATGCCTGCTCTCTGCTCGCCATCTCCCCCGGATGGGTGTCGCTCTTGGGTGAGTGTGATCACACCCATGCAAATTACCTGTCCCCCTTCTGTGGTCAGGCCTCCCCCTCCACCCAGTACCTCCCAGAGCTGGCCATGTGGAATTTGCTTATTAGCCCAACCTTGGAAGGGAGCAAGCGGTGATAAATTCATAGAGGTGCAGGGGGCGGGGGGGCGCTGCTGCACCAAAGGGTGTGCATCTCTCCACGCTTTTGACATTTCGATGCCAGTCGTGTTCAGGGAAGAGGAATTTGCACCCCTACCTCACCCGCACGTTTGTGTGCACATGTGTGGATGCCTTCGCCAGTTCACAAGCCACAGGTCCTGTATTCCCACTGATTTGAGCTACATTTCTTTGATTACTTGAGATTGGCCATGTTCTATCTCCTTGTCCCCCTTCTCCCCCTTCTTGTGAATTGCCTGTTCTTCTTTGAATCTTATTTTTTTTTAAGATTTTATTTATTTATTCATGAGAGACAGAGAGAGAGAGGCAGAGACACAGGCAGAGGGAGAAGCAGGCTCCCTGGGGGGAGCCCAATGCAGGGCTCGATCCCAGGACCCCCGGGTCACAACCTGAGCCAAAGGCAGACACTCAACCACTGAGCCACCAGATGTCCCCTCCTTTGAATTTCAGGTTGCTTATCTTATTGATTCAAAAGAGTTCTTGATATATGAAAGATCCTAACCCATTGTTATCTGTCTCACAAATACTTGTGGCTTTTTTTTCTAGTTATTTGCTTGCACCTCACACCATATATCCTCTAGCCGTCCATTGCTGGGGGCCGCCTCATTTGAGGAAGGGGGGGTCCTTGGGTTTTCTGCCCCCGAGCCCCAAGTCTGGAAGGCACGACATTGTAGAGGCAGGCAGGGAGGGCTTAGAGGTGTTGGAGTGGACAGGCAAGACCACTATGGTCTCAGAGAGATGTGTGGGCGCTCGAGAGCTGGCTGTGACCCCGGCTCTCCCACACAGGTGGCGGTACCCTGGGTGAAGTATTTGTGGGTAAAGATGCTGAGGAGGTGGTCTTACTGGGGGGAGGGCAATAAGTCACCTGCAGCCTCGGACGAGAGGCGAGAGCTAGCTTCCTGAGAAGTGCCTCCTCCATCCTCACCATGCCTTCGCTGCAGCTGCCTTGCTCCGGAGACCCCTGGACACCCACCATGTGCAAACGGGGCTCCAGCCTGAGGACGTCCAAGCAGCTCAGTGGCTCCAGGTCCGGTGGAGCCGAAACTCACTTTCTCTGGACAGACCAACCTCACCTGCCTTTTGTCACCTGCTGGTGGGGAGAGAGGCCCAGGCGAAATGGATGGAGGTCCTAGCCTGACCCTCTTGGGCTCTGTCACCCTGGCCAGGGTGGAGTGTGGGGGACCAGGAACCCGTCCCCGGCTGTCTCACCCACCGTTTGGGTCTCGGCCTCAGGGTGGACTGGGCGGGGGCTGGTGTCCCTTGTGCGTCACCCCCACTGCCCCACCTTCCCGAGCCTGACAGCCCAAAAGCAGAGAGGCCAGGGTGCTGCTCAGAGCAAGAGCTTGGCTAGCTCCCCGCCCCGCTCTAAGGGAGGCGCCAGATGCAGCGCCCCAAGCTCTGAAGGGGGGATGCTGGGCCCCGCCTGCCATATGCTCGGGGATGAGCTTCGATCCGGCGAGCAGGCCTGCCCAGCAGGATTCTTGGCACCTGGGTCGCAGGAGGGCAGACCAGAGGGGTGAGCTACCCAAGGTGGTGGGAGAGGAGGGAGCAGCTCGGCCCCTGGGATTGGGCCTGCAGGGGCCCCCTCTCGGCTCTTGGCTGTGGCTTGGCCGGGGGAGCAGGTGGGTGGAATGAAAGGGAGGTCGGCTGCTCCCAGGAGGGGCCAGGATGCCAGCCAGCCAGGATGGGCCTGCTGCGAGCTGCAGATGGCAGCCTCCCGGTCTCGGCGCCTCTCCCTGGTCCCCGTGTCCCTCCCTGGCAGCTCCCGTCTTTGCGGGGAGGAGGATGGGAGCGGTGGGTGACCCTGGAGCAGGGGGTCCCCTGAGAGAGTGGACCTTCTGGCTCACCCCTCGCTCACTCCTGGGGGGACAGGGCACGGCCAGCGGTTCAGGGAGGCAGGGACCCCACGTCGGGCCCGATTGGTGAATGGGATCTGCAGGACCTGTGTGTCCGTGAGCTCATGTGGGTGTTTTTGTCAGGGTTGAACCATGGGACACTGCTCTTTTTAAAAAAATCGTTCTTAAGTTTAAGTTGAAAAGTGATTGATTTTAGATACTTTCACATGGTCCCTCTCACCAGTTTCCACCTTTTCCTGTTTCCGCCCAGATCAAGTGGCCCTGGATTCAGGGATTTCTGAAGATTATTATATCTCTTCTTCACTCAGACTCACGATCATTTACATTTTCCTAAAAAGTCATGCATTTCATTGAGTGCCCAAGCTTTCGGCCTAAAGCCACATACAGTAGTAGCCTCATAATTCATAAAATGTGCTTTCGACCATGATTATCTTCCCTTCCTTGTGACTTCATGTGTGTCTGATTTCTCTCTCATGTTCATAGTTAGACATGACTGTATTTTGTCTGTTTTGGTTTTTTTTGTTTGTTTGGTTGTTTGCATTTTTCATGTGTGGTTTTTAAATTTTTTTAAGTTAATTAATTTATTTTTAAAGATTTTCTTTATTCATAAGACACACAGAGAGGCAGAGACACAGGCAGAGGGAGAAGCAGGCCCCCTGTGGGGAGCCCAGGACCCCGGGTCACGCCCTGAGCCAAAGGCAGACGCTCAACCGCTGAGCCACCCAGGCGCCCTTGTGTGTGATTTTTTAAAAAGAGTATTGGTATGGGGCCTTTCCTGAGAATCAGTTCTTGGAGGTATTGACAACTGGTGAATATTTTCCAGGGTCCCACACTATTAGTTTCTACTTCTGTTAGTCTTCCTCTGGCTTTCTTCGGAGTTTATTTTGCTCATTTTCTAACTTCTAGAGTCGAGTACATATCTTTTCATTCTTTTCTGTTTAACAATAAATCCTATTTCTTTCTTTTTTTAAAAAGATTTTATTTACTTATTCATCAGGGACACAGAGAAAGAGAGAGAGAGGCAGAGAGAAAAGCAGGCTCCATGCAAGGAGCCTGACGCGGGACTCGATCCCGGGTCTCCAGGATCACACCCTGGGCCGAGGGTGGCACTAAACTGCTGAGCCACCTGGGCTGCCCAGTAAATCCTATTTCTTACATTGAGGTCAGGAGATGCGGCCCCTGTGCTTCCAGCTCCTTTGGGATTAATTTAGCATCCTTTACTGCTCAGGTTACTGTCTGTTCCTTTTTATGTTCCTAACACTTTTTTTCTTAATATATTTCAATAAGATGTTATTCCATGTAAAATATTCTCTTTTTTCATTAATAGGTGAACTTCTTTGTTTGCTAGTGATGAACTTACTATAACATCTTTAAAGAAGCTAACTTCTTTCAAAGTTGTGAGCTTTAAAAACAAATTGCTTCATTTAGTTATGTTCCTTTGAAATGATTTAATAATTTTTAATCCATTTATCAGTAGAGGGGTTGAATCTGTTTACAGGCATTGTTTTGTTTTTAGATGGTTGCTCTACTGTATTCTTGATTGGTCTCATTTGCTTTTTATATAATCCACTGTCTCTATTTTTCTGGGTTTTTTTTTTTTTTACATATTACCTATAATCTGAAAGTTTTTTAAAGCAATCTCTACACTCAACTTGATGCTCAGACTCACAACCCTAAGGTCAAGAGTCTCATACTCTACCCACTGCACCAGCCAGGCACCCCCATATTACCTATAATTTATTTCCCATCTTCTTTAGTGCTTTGTGGTTGCCTTTGAGTTTTTCAAAAGCACTATTTGATCTAATAGCTCTTATTTGTCAGAGTCAAGCAGGAAAGAGCATATCTTACATTCTACCTGCTTAAGACTCATTCTTCTGCTTAGTTTTTGTTAATATGATCTCTAAGTTTCAGACTACATTTTAGAGTTATTTATACTTATATGTATTGATACTTACACAATGACATTTCCTTTCAAATATTTAAAAGTTATTTTGAGGGATGCCTGGGTGGTTCGGCGGTTAAGTGTCTGCCTTCGGCTCAGAGTGTGATCCTGGAGTCCTAGGATCAAGTCCCACATTGGACTCCTGCATGGAGCCTGCTTCTCCCTCTGCCTATGTCTCTGCCTTTCTCTCTCTGTGTCTCTCATGAATAAATAAACAAAATCTTAAAAAAAAAGTTGTTTTGATATTTGCCTTCAGTTTTACATATTTTATTTATTTGAGAGAGAGAGAGAAAGAGAGCATAAGCAGGGGGCAGGGCAGAGGGAGAAGCAGTTTCCCCACTGAGCAGGGAGCCTGATATAGGGCTCAATCCCAGCACCCTTGGATCATGACCTGAGCTAAAGGCAGATGCTTAACCAGCTGAGCCACCCAGGCACCCTTGCATTCGATTTTAGGACCAAATATGAAATCTCGACATTTGCAGGTTTCAGAGCCAATCACTAGCACATTCATATTGTACGATTTCCACAAGACTTTTCCCTCTTAAACTCTTACTTTTGATTCATTTCATGGTTGGTTGGAAAACATTTTCAAGTATCTCTCTCAAAAAAGGGTACATGATTGGAATATTGTCTGCAGCCTTGCACGCTGGAGAATGCCATCTGCTCATGGTGGCCTACACACATATGAGACAGTCTTGCTGGGTATAAAATTCTTAGATCACAGACTTCCCTCCGCAAGATCTATGGGCATCACTCCATGGTCATCTGGCTGGCTTCTTGTTGTTGATTTTTAATCCATATATAATTTTCCCTCATCCTGGTATATCATATGTTGTACAGAGACATGTCTGGGTGTTTTTGGTCTCCTTGATATTTTTCCAAAAAGTCAGTGAGTCTTCTTGTGCGCATGTAGGTCTGCCTTTAGCTCAGGATTCTGATCTTTGATCCTTGTTTCTATTCCGCTTGGCTTCTGCTGCATTCTCCCCATTATATGTCCCCCTGCATGTTCTCTCTCATATCCTTACCATCCTCTCCTTCATGATTTCCACATCTTTATCTTTTTCCTCTAGAATTTTTGAGGGCTTCCCCAGTTTATTCTCTGTGTGTCTGAATCAAGTTTCTCCAGCATCATTTCTCTTTGCTGCTTCCAAAGTGAGTCTTAATTGTGCTACTGCGTTTTTAGGTTTTGGTTTTTCTGGCTCTTCTTTCTCTTCTGTGTCATGCTCTTTGTATGATCATATGGCGTCTTCAACACACCCTAGTCTTTCCTTATGGCTTTCTTCTCCGATTTCACAGAGGCCACGTCTTTTTTGGATTTTTTGTAGTCTTCCATGCCCATTTAGTTGTACGCTATCCATGGCTGTTTTTGAGCCATGGTGATAAAGTTTGAATACTTGGGATCAAGACCGTATGGCCTACAAAGCCTAAAATATTTACTGTTTGACATTTGAAGAAAAAAAAAAAACCTTACAGATCCTGCTACTAGCACAACAGCTGGATTCCCATCTTAGCTCCAAGCTGGATAGCAGGGGAATTGATGCAGCTCTGTCCCTACTGCCTCGTTCCTACCAGTATTTTCCCTTTGATTCACTTTGCTCTGTGGAAATGTGTCCTTCCATCTGCACTGCCTGATTTCTTCATTCTCTATGCCAATAATTTTGATAAAAATGCAAGTTCAGATATGCAAACACTGTCCTTCTGGGCCCTGCCTTTCCCTCAGATCCCCCTCCCTGGAGGAGGGCACCACCACCAAGGCCCCTGCCCACTTCCTACCCATTTGTTTCCTGGCTGTTGTCTCCGTGTCATCTCCTTTTTCAAGATCTTTCTGTTCATCAGACAAAAGGCTGTGTCTTGAGGTAAAACCTGGGACAGGTTTTGCTTGTTTCGCCACCATCTGCCTTTGATTAATAAAGATTGCTCCCAGATTCCAATGTTGGGTCATCTATCAGTTTAGTTTTTGGCATTCGTGTGAATTTTCATTTTTCTCATTGTCTTTACAGCTATTTTGGAACAAAACAAGGAGAGGCTCCATGGGTGACTGCCAAGTAGATATGCCATTTTGAAGGAGTCAGAACTGCAGTCAAAAGCTGTGGTTTGTCCATCTCGAAGCAGTCTCTGTAGCTTTGTGTGTTTTTGATAAAAGAAGAAAATGCAGGAACATTTTCCCTGTCCAGGGACCACTTGTCCGATGACCTCAGTTCTCTGGAATATACCCAAAACAAAGAGTCCACAAGCACAGCCAGATAGCTGCCACAGTGTCCATGTTCTGGATGTTATTCACTTTACCCAAAGGAGAGCATTTCAGGCTCCCTCGTTCCAAGCCGATTTACCTGTGTTTTATATACAGTTCTAACAACCTTGGTCTCTGTTTTCGTAGCTTACAACCGATCGATCAGTCACCAAATATGCAGGGGGGTAGGGGGTAGTTTTAAAACAAGCTTTGGACGCCTGGGTGGCTCAGGGGTTGAGTATCTGCCTTTGGCTCAGGGTGTGATCCCGGGGTCCTGGGATTGAGTCCCACATCGGGCTCCCCTCAGGGAGCCTGCTTCTCCCTCTGCCTGTGTCTCTGCCTCTCTCTGTGTGTCTCTCATGAATAGATAAATAAGATCTTAAAAAAAAAAAACTTACTCTTACAACAACGAGCTCACTGACCCAAGAAGTATTTCCGAGGGATGGAAAGGAAAGATATAGGAAGGATCCCCCACCCCCTGTACCCCGCATACAACTGTAAATGCTCAAAGGTGGCGCCATTTCCTGGAGGAACAGGCAGTTTGGGTTCCCTCTCTGAACACCCTCCAGTTTGGGTCAACAAGCACCTCTCAGCCTTTCCTCTGCCTGCCTGGGTGCCCTATGCACCCTGGCCCCTCCTGGCTATGGTTGGTCGGGATGGTGGCCCCTGGGACCCTGGCTGGGGAACTCTGCCCCCTGCACCAGTGATCAGAAGGTGTTAGGGGCGAGTGGGTCCCAGACAGCAGTGTTTTTTAAAGCTTCTGGGTAATTCCACCGTGTGGCTGGGCTGGGAACCAGGGCGTGGGGAGCAGGGGCTGTGCAGCCAGCCTGCCTCATCTCTGAACTGGGGCTCATTGGCAGGGCCGACAGTGTGCCACCTGCCTTGTCAGGACTGTCCAGGGGCTGTCGTCGAGGTGCAGGCTCTTGATATTCACAGGGACACCAGAGGCTGGTCAACTGGGGTCTGATTGGGCAGGGAATGGATGCCACACGTACTAGGACGACTTCTGCCCCAGGTGGATACTTGATTCTAGAAGGAAGAGCTGTAGATGTGACCAGGAGGGGAGGTGGTAAGAGCTGAAGGTGCTGGGGGAGGTTGTCTCAGGGCTCTACCACCGTGCCTGCAGCCCCACAGTGTGTGGCTTGCATCTGTGGCAGGTATTCTAGAACCTTCCAGAACGCTGGGGTCTGGCTTTCAGGTGGGACTAGCCGTGCCTTCATCACAGGGTGCTGTGTACTTCAGGGCCCAGACAGAGGGCCTGCAGAGGCGACAGGGCGTAGGTGATTTCCTGCCGACCGGAATGCAAGCCCTGACGCGGGCCAACGGCTTTTGACTTTCGTACAAAAAGTAAAATAACAAGAAAGCGAGTTGAGAGGGGGCCCAAGGCTGTCCCAGGAATCACGTCACCCAGCACTACTCGCATTCCAATTAGCTTCCCTCAGTGGAGAGAGCCGAGAGGGATCGCAGCCAGCCCGCTCAGGACCACAAGGACTTACGCACAACCTGGATTCGGTGGTGGCTTTGCTGGGGATGTCATCTGTCCCTGAGCTGCGGGGACATGGCCTGAAGCAACCGTTCCCAGGGGTCAGCCTGGTGCTGGTGCCACTGGTGTGTGTGCACAGGCCTCCACCACCTCGCACTAACCCCTCGGGCTCTGGCCACAGTCTCTGGGCGACCCTGGCCCTGCATCCCGAGGGGCGCCTCCCTGGGTCACCACCCAGCAACCAGCCAGCTAGCACAAAGGACCAGCACGGTAGCCCCTGGTGTCCCTGGCAGGGCATCTGGGTGGCTGGGTGAGCCCAAGGGCTCAGACCACAGGGCATCTGGAAGGGGGCTGCTTATTCCCCCATTTCCTGAGACCAGCTCCCAACTGGGTGCCCCAGGAAGCTGGTGCAGGAGGCAGGGAGGGGGTGGGGGCTCTGGGCCGTGGCCGCCAAGGCAGGGGGATAGAGCTGTTTTGATTTTAACTGAGGCAGCAGTCAGTGAATCACAGGACCTAGAAGGAGGCCCTCTGAATAGTCTCTGCATCCCTGGGCGGGAGATCTCTGAATAGTCTCTGTGTCTCTAAGCCATGGGGGGTGGGGGGCTGCTGTGAGGCCCGACTTGTTTCCCTGGCTTTGCCCTGTGCTCCACAGGAGTCATTCCTTCCATGCACCTTGGCTTGGCGAGCCCCTCTGCAGAGTGAGAGATTGCACCTGCCCCTGGGGCGGTCACCCCTGTGTGTGTGTGTGTGTGTGTGTGTGTGTGTGTGTGTGTGACCTGTCTAGCCTGTTACCAGGATGCCCTCCCAGCTCACGTCCACTGCCTGGTGCCGTCATTGCTCCTAGAACATCCTGGACCCTCCATAGCCCCCGGTCCTCCCCCACCCACCCCCGGCGGTCTGGGCGTTGCTGGAACACGGGAACACAGGGTGCTCCTCATCCCCCGCTCAGAGCTTAGCTCCCTGCTCACATTTAAGATGAGGCATTGGTGGCATTCGCTGAGACACACGCGGCAGGGCATAACCGAGGGTGCGGATGTCACGGCATCTTACATCTGAGTGCAGCGCCCAGCCTGGCCGCCAGCTCCCCGGATGCTGTGAGCAGGTGGTCTCAGTTCTCTTAACTGCGGGATGGGAAGGTCCCCCCACATCAGAGAGCGGTGGTGAGAATTGAGTGAGGCCCGGCACATCGGTGCCCGGCACGGTGGTGCGGGGCAGGCCTAAGTCATTCCTTGGCCTCTGCGCTAGGCTGGCTGGGGGGCTAAGGGTGTCCCCCCACGGATCTAGCAAAGCAATCACATCACCTTGTCCGAGGAGTGGGAAGGGCTGGTGGGGAGACGGCCTGGCCCGGCCGATGTTGGAGGTTTCCTTTGGTGGGTGGATGGAGGCCACCTCCCAGAGAAGCAGGCCCGATGCCTGGCTGCCCCAGGGCCCTGAGCTCTCGGCCCGACTAGCCCTCGGGCTCCGGGCAGCCCCCCGACATGATCCCTGGCGGCCAGACGCAGGCCCCGCAGCCCTGCCTCTCAGCAGTTGGGCCCATTAGAACTGAACTCTTCTTCATGGGGCATTCTATTTGCACACTCCAGTAGAGTGGACACCAAAGGGGTTTTCTAATGCTTCATGGGCTGCTAATTTCCTCCGTGACCTCTTTTGTTGGGGTCTGACCCCAGCCAGAGGCTCCGCGCCGTGAAAGCCAGCGCCTGACACAGACCTAGGGCACGGGGTGACAATGAGGCCTCTATCGCCTTTAATCAGGCTCCGGTTGTGTCTTAAGAATGGGGTGAGGGGAGTTTGTGTGGCGCTCAGAAGCCTTGGGTGGCACAATACGGGAGCCCCCAGCATGCCCCACGGAGGCCAAGGGGGCTCCAGTTGGCGGCTGAAGGACTCGGCAGGCCACAGGGGGGTGGGCCGGGCTGGGGCCCCTTTGTCCCAAGCGCCTCTTTAGAAGGCCAGGCCTGCCCTGAATGGCCGCCCGCCCGGCCCATGGGTATCACAGGCCTCTGGGGATCTGGGGGGGCGGCCCCCCAGCCTATTCATCGCCAGCCTAATTAGGTTTTGTCTGTGTTCTCCGTCCCCTGCAGACTGTGATTCCTACTGCAAGGCTTCCAAAGGAAAGCTGAAGATTAACATGAAAAAGTATTGCAGGAAGGACTATGGTGAGTGCCAGTCCCCTTGTCTGGCGGGCCGGCGGGGGCACGTGACTGGCCAGGAGCTGGGCGCAGGGCGCAGGTGGCCCTGGCTACGTGCGGGCCATGGAGTCCCTGGGACGGGACAGGGCCCAGGCTGGCGGGATCCCACACCCGAGGAACTTGTCAGCTCTTGCACCACGGCCCTCGGAGGCAAGGGGTCGCAAGGGGCCACAGGGGTGTGAGGGTTGGGTTCTTCCCCCCCACCTCCACTTACCCTACCCCACCCCACCCCTGCCCGGGCAGGGTGGAAAATCTGGCATCCAGGCCAGTGGGGCTCCCCTGGCGGCTGGGATTCCCTGCCTGGCCTCCAGCCTTCAAGCTACCCCGGGTGGGGGGCTTTGGCCTCAGAACTTGTCACTTTACCTGTCTGGTCTCGGGTGCCCTCAAAGTACTGTGGGCTTTCAACTCCAGTGTTGCTCAGAGTGGGGCCCTCCAGGCCTCAGGAAAGGGGGCGGAGGGTCCATGGGTTTAAAACTCCTATTCTGGAAGCCGCCTCCTTCCAAAGATTGACTCTGCAGAGGGGTGAGTCTGTGTTTTAAATGTTTTGCTGAAGTTTGAACACAGCTTGCTGGGCTGGGGGTGGGGGGTGGGGCCCTTGAGGGTGTTTTGCAGCCCGGACCTGTGGGGCTGACAGCTCTGTCCCTTGAGCCATCAGGCCCCCTTCCCCAGGAAGGGCTGACCCGGCTCTGCGCTCCCTCAACCCCATCCTCCCTGTACCCCTCTGCCAGGCTACCCCCGCCTGCCTTCTGTAGGCACCTGCCGAGGAGCTCCTCGGGCCGGCCCACCCTGGGGGACCTAAGGAGCCGGCTTTGTGGCTTCTGATCCCTGAGAATTTCTAGGTAGCCTAGAGGCCCAGGCCAGCCAGACACCATGTGATGAGGGGGCGGTCCGGGGACCTGCAGGAGGAGGGGAGCCCCTTGAGGTCCCGGTGCACAGGTGTGCAGAGAGTGGGGGGTGCTGCAGAGCTGGCCCAGAAAAGAGAAGTCCCCAGAGGATCTGCTGGCAGAGCCTTGGAGGGCCCCCCATGCAGAGACACAGGCATCCACGTGGGCAGCCGATGCCCCTGTCACCCGGCCAGGAGGTCGCTGCCGCAGCCTGGATGCAGACCCAGGGGCCCTGAACCCGGGCCTGGCGCCTCCCACCTCCTGACCTATGGGTCCTGTTGATTTGGATGGAGGGCTGGGCCTTCCTCTTTCTGGCCGCCGACTGTCCCCTCTGCAGCTGACCCCAGAGACAGATCCCTCACCAGAGGCCTTGGCGGGCCTGTGTACCCCACACCACTCTGGCCTCTCTCTGCTGCCCGGCTTTCCATTCTGCCCTGGTCACATTCCTCCTCCAGGACCTGGGGCGCCTCCGTTGCTTTTCTGAGCCTCAGATCCCCTGTGTGCAGCATGGATCCTGTCTGCAAGCTGGAAGTAGCCAGCATGAGACCAGGTGTCCCCCGGGGGTGCTCCCAGGGAGGAGCCACCTCTGCTGGTCCACAGGTATCAGGGCGGGAGGAAGGGAGGAAGAAGTGGAGCTGGGAGAGAACCTTCGTCCATCCCTGCCTGACCCAGGGGCGTCCAGCAGCCCGCCCTGCTGTCTCACCTGGGCTGGCCATTGGAGCCAAACGTGGGTTGTGTTCTTTCCTAAGGCCAAGCATTGGGACCTTTTGCATAACAAGATGCATGAGGAGGCCTGAAGGAACCCAGAGCAATTTTGAGATCGTCTAAAACTTTCTCAGTGTACGCCGTGTGAGCGTGTGTGTGCACAGATACACACCCATGTGCGTGTACATGCACAGTATGCCTACCCCACCCTGGGGCCCAGAGCACACACCCCCAGGCCGCCTGGCCTACCCCTCGATGCAGCCAGAGCAACTGGCACCAGGCTTAGTGTGTCCACAAGTGGTCAGGCCGCGGGTGGGCCTGCCCCAGAACCCCGTGGGGCCCTCGGCAAGTCCCCCAAAGCCCCTTTCAAGTGTTTGCATCCGGGGCAATGCAGAAACTTCTGAGTCCCATGGGAGTGCGGTTTGAAGGTAAAGGGAGTGCTGTCTCTAAGCCTGGTGACGGCCATGGGGAGAGGCCCCTCGTAGGGTTGCATCCCCCCCCAGCCCCGAGCTGCCTGCCTCTGTTGGGGTCTTCCACGGGGACATCTGCTGCCCCTCCAACCTTTCTGAGGGACGAGGGCTCAGGCAAGTAGGCCCGAGGGTCCTGTTGTGTTGGGGCCTGGGGTTCATGCATGAGGTGTCTACACAGGCCCAGAGAGCCAGGGTGCATAGAGGAGAGCCCTGCCCAGAGCGTGGCGGGGCTGGAGAAGAGCGGGTGTACTTGGAGCAGACACTTTGAGAGGGGCTGGAGGGGGGTTGGCCCGCAGCCCCTGTTCTGTTCTTAAAGTGCAGAAAGGAAAAAGACTTTGCAAAAGTTACCGGAATAGTTCCTGTGTGCCACCTGGTTCTATCTGATTCGGCCCCACTTTGTTCCCTTGTCACTTCTTTTCACCCCTGTTGAATTCAGCTTCTCTGACTCCTGATGTTCTGGGGGACACCTGTCCCCTTTGGCTCCCTCCTGGCCCCCTACCAGCAGGCAGGAATACCCTCTTTTTGCCAAAGGGGGTGGACACCTTTTTATGAACTCAGAGGGGGTCCCACAGGCCCTCCCTGGGCTCTGCACCTGCTGTGCACCCGTCTCCCCTGCATCAGGCCCCTCTTTCTGGGGGTGCCGCGCGTGGGGCACAGCCTCTGGCTTCCTTCTGCCCTCTACTCCGGGCCTGATGGCCCTCCCCCTCCTGCTAACACCTGACTCCTTCTGGATCCTCTGCGTGAGGCAGGTGTCACCAGCGGCTGGCTTCACATCCCTCGTGTCACAGGAGGGGACACGGGCCCAGCTGGTGGGGGTGACTTGCTCACGGGGCCCGTCCTCCCTCTCCGTCCGCGGCGGCCTGCCCTGGGTCTCTCATCTCACATCCTGTTTAGCCCCAAGGCCGAGAGGGGTGAGGAGATAGATGCCCAGCGTGGCCCCCTTTGCGAAACCTCACGTGGCCTCCCAGCTCCTGCCCTGCACTTCCTGCCAGGCGCATTGCGCTGGTGCCCACAGTTCTATTTCTGCGCCCCACACGGGGAGCAGCAGATGCCAGACAGGAGTCGGGTGTCCCCTCGGGGAGCTGATGAGCTCGGAAACTCTTCCTGTCCTCCAAAGACCCTTGAGGGCTTCTGGTCCCTAGGACTTCTCCTGACTCTTTTGGGATCCCCTGAAAGTTGGGGAGCAGTTAGGGAGCTAAGGCCTGCTTAGCGTCTAGGCCTATGTGTTGAGGTAACAGGCAAAACAAAGATGTGTCGGGAGCTTCAGGGGCTTCCGGTGGGGTTTCCAGGGGCTCCTTGGGGTGGGGGGGCAGGCCCTCGGGGAGGGAAGTGTGGCACCCACAGGGCTGGGCAGGTGCAGGTGCAGCGGAGGCCTCGCTCTGAGGCTGAGGGTTCGGGTTTGCAGAACTTTGTAGAGGATCTTCCCTGGATTCTGTTGGGACCACGGCCCCCGGATACTGGGCGTGTGGGGGTGTCCCTCCGCTGCCTGGGGTGAAGCTGGGCCGACCTGGGGCACCACAAGCAGGGAGAGGACAGGGAGGGACCAGGCCTGGGTATCAGCAAGGGGCGGGGTGAGGCCGGCAGAGCGGCCGGCCAAGGGGACTGGGGACTGGGGACCGGGCTTCGAGGGGCTGCATAATCTCTGCGCTGACACCCGGCAGGGAGCCAATTAGAAATCCTGCTTCCTTCACTTGTAGCCAGTGCGCTGGATGTTCCAGAAGCTGCTAATTAGTACCTCGGGGTGGTGGCCCTTGCCAGGTGAAGAGCAGGCCCCAGGCACCCTTCTTCCCGCTGGGACGTGGCTCTGGGCCTCGGGGAGCTGGGCTGCGTGAGGTGGCCTCTCTGGCATGTTCCTGACGAGAGGGGCCCAGGCAGAACCAGAGGCCTGGCGGGGGGGGCTCGGGCCTGAGCCCGCCATGCTGCTCGCACCCACACAGTGTCCCCGGCGGGGAGGTGGCCCGTTCTGTTCCCATGTGCGGGGACGGGGCGCCGGGCCCACCATCTGCAGGTGTAGCTCCTGATGTGCTGTGGAGTCGTGGGCGGACCCACGACCCGGAGGTGTTGTCAAGGCACACACTATGTCCTCCTAGGTGAGGCCCAACCACAGCCCAGCCCCCCAGGTGCCATCTGCTCGGGGCAGGGGTGCGGGGCGACGCTGGGGTGTGCCCCTGGGCGATCCGGCCCGCAGCCCCTGGGCGTGGCCCCTGGCGATCCGGCCCGCAGCGCCGTGATGGACGGCTGTGCGCAGAAGATTGTTCGCGTTACTGTCCAGGGTCTTAGCAACGTCCTCCTCGGGGCACCTCGCCTAGGGGGGGCCTTCCTTGGGGTGACTGCCACTGGTGAGTGCGCACGCGCTGGTGTGCAAGTGTAGGTGTGATCATGTGAGCAAGTATGTGTTTGCTCGTGGATGTGAGTGCATGGGTGTGAGTGCAGGTATGTGTGCATGGGTGGGCTCCTGTGGATTTGCTTGTGTGATGTGCACATGTGTGTGGGTGTGCAAGTGTAGATGCGCTAGTGTGACAGTATTTGAGCACTGCATCTGTTCTTGTGAGTGTGTATATGCTAGTGTGTGTGCACAGATGTGTGGGTGTGCCTGTGTGTTCATGTGCTCATGTGGATGTGCATGTGTGAGTGCACATGTGAATGTATGTGTGTGACAGCATTGTGGGTGTGCATGGGTGGGCTCTGTGAGTGTGCGTGTGTGTGCACATGTGACAATATGTGAGCGTGTGTTACTATGTGTGCAGGTGTGTGTATATACTAGTGTGTAGATTTGTGGGTGTGCGTGTGTGCGCACACGTGACTATGGCAGTGTGTGTGGGTGTGCCTGTGTGGTGTATGAGCATGTGCGGGTGTGGGTATGCTCATGGGTGGGCACGTGTGTGTGACTGCATTAGTGTATGTGAGTGTGACCTGCATGTATGACCACGTGCGTTGGAGCAGGAGTGCTCATGTGACAGCTTGTGTGTGAGCAGGGGTGTGCCTGTGTGCATGTTGCACATCTGTGCACGTGCACGAGTTCATTGTGGAGTCTGCAACCCTCCCTGGAGTTGCCTGCCTGTCAGCCCGGGGAGTCAAGGCTATGAGGGTAACAGGGTGACACTGTCCCCAGGGTGCTTTGTTCCGGAAGGTCACTGGGCTGAGGCCTGGGGAGGTCCAGGGGCACCGCCCCTCGCTGCCCTGCCCTCCTGTCCAGGCTCCTGCCCACAGCCCTTGGGCCTCCTGTCCCCTCTGGTCCCCAAGCTCCCTCAGAGGCCCTGTCCTCCCTCCCCTCCTCACCTTTGCACTCCCACCCCCCATTGCTGGCTCCTCCAGCACCTGCCATGTGCCCTGTCCTGGGTGCTGAGCTCACAGACCTGGAGGAGACGCAGGCTTAACCCTCAAGGACCTTGAGGTCGGGAGGGAGCAGACGGACACACAGGCGAGAGTGGGGACGCCGGGTGGAGGCGGGGGCTCCGGTAGCCCGTGCTCACAGGGCAAAGCAAGGCTCCCAGGTGGAGGGAGGAAGGCCTTGGGCGCAGAAGGAGAAGCGGGGGCCGGGTACAGGGGTGTGGGGGCCAGGGAGGCTGGGGAGAGGCCCGCACAGGCCTCAGCAGCCACGGTCACATCTGTGTGCACAGACCCCCGGCGCCGCCTCCCCCCTCAGCCGGGCCTGCGCGGTGGCCCGAGGGGGGCCCGGGTGCTGCCTTCTCCCTGGGATCCGAAAGTGGGATGGGGGGGGCGGAGACAGCTCACATTTTGAAAGGTGAGATCATCTCACTTTTGCCAGTTCTTGGAAAAATTATTCATTCCCAGAAATGTTTATTAGTCACCCCTTTTGTTGAAAGACATTTTGGCACTGCGGGATGGAAAAATCAAAATGCCTTTCACAGGATGATTTGTGTCAAGCCTTCCTCCTGAGATCCTGCAAGGAGCATTTCTGGGGTACCACTCAAGGGGGGTACTCTGCTGGCATCTGCGGGGAGAGACGGGGCTCGTTAGGGTGTGTGTGCACGTGCACGTGTCTGCGCTCCTGCTTTCTTAGGCCCCGATTCTCTTCAGCATGTCCCCATGTACCCCGGAACCTCCTGGGGTGCCAGGAGCCCTCGAGGCATCCGCACTCCCCTCCCCTGGAATCCACACGGCACCTGCGATGGGGCTTTATTCCCCGCCCACCACAGGCTAAGACCCAACAAGATAACGTGACTCCCAGCGGACTCCCAAGCCCCAAGAGGCTTCTGCTCCCCCGAAGCCCTCTAGGCCCTGAGCCCCTGGTGGCACATGGTGGGCACAGCAGGCCCTTAGAAGGCACAGGAACGGGTCCCCCCGCACTGCCACCCCGGGACCCTTGACTCCCTGTTCCTAGTGAACCAGACACATCTCCTGGGGGAGCCAGCAGGAGTGGTCACCACGGTGTTGGTGTGACTCTTAGAGATGATAGAGCCAACGTGGGGGACCGCTGTGGCTCGGGACCGGCTGGGGGTGCCGGCGGTGGGCATGGGCGTGTCACGGGGGAAGGTCACGGCCAATCATGACGAGGGGCGGGTGTGGGGGTGACACCGGTGGCATAGGGCCCGCCGAGCACTGTGGTGAGGACAGCGTGACCTGGCCTGGCGCTTGCCCCGCGCTCGTCCAGCGGCTCAGGCTGCAAATCGGACGCTCCCGCCGCTGGGATCCGGGGCCTCTCCCCTCCTGACACCCCCTTCCCTTCCTTTTCTTGACCTTGAGTTCAACAGCTGCTCCCCATCGAGGGGGGTCAAGCCCACTGAGAGCAGAGAACCTGACAGGTTGCTTATGGACCCCGCGGGGGGACAAAGCGCCTGAGTCCACCCCACGCTGCGATCGTGGGGCTTGGGTGTGGGTACAGATGTGCCCCATCCCTGGGGGCGGTTCCCCAAAGGGAGGGCTGCCTGGAGAGCCGGCAGCTGGTGGGTGCCCCCTCCCCGCCGCCAGTCACCCTGCGGGGACGCCATCCCCACTCAGCCACCCCTGCAGCCCCAGGGAGCAGGGCGCAGACCAGCCAGCAGCACGTGGCCTGGTGTTTCAGAGGCTCCCTGACCCTTCCCTGGGGGGGCAGTCACTGGCCCCCTGGTGGGGGGGGTCCTCCGATTTCCCCCCGGCCAGATGTGACCTCCCCTCCCCCCCCCACCCCGCAGTGCCAGCCCCATATGGAGGCCAGATGTGGAGCTGGGTCCGTGGCGAGTCAGGCTGAGGTCGCGGAGTATGGGTGACCACCAGGTTGGACGGGGAGTGCCCAGGGGCCCCCGGGACAGCTTGACAGGAAAGCCCTCCATCCTGCAGGGTGCTGCCCCGGCCAGCTGCCACCCTTCTGACCCTGCAGGCAGGGGAGCCCCAGAGCCTGTGCCTCCGGGCCCCTGTGGGGGTGGGAGGGGCGGCTCTGAGGGGCCGGGAAGGGGCTCGTCCCATTTGGCAGATAGGGACAGGAGGCTTGGAGGGGGTGGGGGCAGGGACCTGTCCAAGGTGCCTGGGGAGCTGGGTACCTGGTGCTGGGGACCCCGGCTGCTTTGGCCACCACGGGCAGCTCTTGTCCTCTGTGCTCCCCGGGGGCCCAGCCCCAGCATCACAGAGCATTTCTGTCATGGCTCAGATGGGCATGTCCCCCTGCGGGGTGGTCTGGTGGGTCCTGCCCCTGCCCCTGCGTTGGGATCAGAGCCCAGCACCCTGTTTCACTGTTCCTGGGGCTCCCGGCCCCATGCCTGCCCCCCACCCCCAGCTTGGCCAGGATGGGAGAGAGGGACACACACACACCCCACCCCACCTCCGATGGTCCAGCCACCAGACCTGAGGGCCCTGCCTCACCTGCCGCAGGGCCAGGAACACCCGTCCAGTGCTCGCTGGTACCTGCTCGATCCCCCAGGGGAATGCGGCTGATGAAGGAGCACCCCCAGGACTCTGCTGCTGTGGTCTGGATCCCGCTTGGTTCCTATTTCTGGCCCTGAGGCCCTTGCTCCTGGGCTCCTTGGAGAAGCAGGTTCCACTGTGGACGAGTGTTGACCTTTGGAAGCTGGAGCTGAGCACAGTGTGTGGAGCGTGGTGTGCAGAGTGCGGTGTGCAGACGGAGGTGTGCAGAGCGTGCTCAGAAGACCAGTAGCTGCCGGCCTCCTCTCTCAGGGGCTTCACCTGAGGAGGGACAGGCTGCCTGTCCTGGTCCTGTGAGGGGGCTTCCTGGAGGCAGTGGCCTTCATGGGGACTGGACTGCGAGCTGTGCAGGGACCTCTCAGAGGGCCACATCCCTGCTGGGGACCGAGTGTAAGTTTGCAGCCAGGAGCTTTTTGTGAGCCTCGGAGGCCACGTGTCCCGGAGGGGCCTGGGGGTGATGTGAGCCCTGGACTGGGGCCGAGCCTTCCTTCCCTCAGAGGCCAGTACCCCGCTGGCACAGGGGCCCGGGGTGGCAGCCCTTGCAGGACTCTCCAGGGGGCTGGGAGGCAGGTTTGCTAGTGGATGCATCACATCCTCTGGAGGACCCTCTGGCCCCTTTGGCTGCTCCTGGGCTGGGGGGCCAGGGACCAGCCGGGTTGTCTCCGCTCCTCCCGTTGGGAGGGGGCCCCTCTCTCCCTTTGGTTCCTTTGAGGAAGAGAGCAGCCAGGCAGTGAGGGCACCCCACTGTGCAGGCAGGGCCACGTCCCCTCTCCTGCCCGAGCCTCGGGCCACGCACAGTGGCCAGGCCCCTGAGCCCTTCTGACTTGTGAAGTTGGGTGGGGGGTCCAGACTGCCCCAGCTCCCAGTGAACAGGGCTCATGTCTTCCCCAGAGCATGACTCCCCGATTCCCAGGCCTCCCAACATCCCCTCCCAAGAACAGAGCCTCAGTGCTATGGCCCCGTGGGGAAACCGAGGCAGCGTTCCCATTGCTCTTAGTTCTGAGAGAGAGAGAGAGAAGCAAAACTTCTTTGTTGAGAACAAGAAAGGAGGGACCCTCAGGAGGGATGTCCCCACCTTAGTCAAGGTCTGAGGTGGGACTTGCACATGTGTGGCAGGCAGTGGTAGCCCTGGGGACTCCCGAGGACTCCCGCTGGGGGGATGGCTGTGGCTGATGGCCTGGTGTGGCCCCCACTGGCCTCCAGCTCACCACCAGCCGGGACATGTCATCGTGGGTGCGGGGGTCCCGCCTGATGCCCCCTGGCAGGCAGGCAGGTCAGCATCTCCGGGAACAAGACGTGGCCAGGCCCCGTGCTTTCTCACCTTCGCGGGGGCCTGGGAAACACGTGGTCAGAGCCGCATTTTATGAAAGCAGCTGCAGCTCACTACACACTTGCTGTACGGGGAGATTTATGGGGCTGCATGGTTTTAAGGGTTTCTCTGGGGTCAGCGTCTTCCCCCATTCGCTCTGGCTGCAGCCTCCGAGGCAGACGGATGACAAGCCTTCCCCGGCTGGACTGGCCCAACAGGAAGGTGTGGCTGGGGGTGACAGGGGGGGACGCGGGGGGCTGGCCACCCAAGCCTCCTGGAAGGGGTGGCTGCTGGGAAGCCCCTGGGGACCCCCCTTGAGCGGCCCATAAATCCCGGGCCCTCCAGGCAGCAGGAAGCCTCCCCGCTGAGGTGTCATCCCTCCCAGGGCTCCAGGCTTGTGCTTGTGGGAGGAGGAAGGTGGCTGGTGGCCCCACTCCCCAGCTCCCCACCGGGACCTGTGCCAGCCACCCCCCCCCCCCCCCCCCGCCTTGGGCCCGGCAGGCAGGGTGTGTCGGGGCAAAGCCCGAGGATGAATGAGCAACAACTGTATACTCTTAGCTCTGCAAACAGCTTTCCTAGAACTTGGCCCAGGCTGGGCCCTTGGATTGCAGCAGGAAGTCCCCAACCCTTACATGGGCGGGGCGGGGGGGGGGCACCTAAGTCAGCTTGGAGCTACGTCCTGTCCAGGGAGGAGGCGGTCCCAGGTCCTCCAGGGGCCCAGAGCTGACAGGCTCCGAGTTGGCTGGGCCAGGGCCAGAGCTGGGGAGGGGGGCTTGGGATGAACGGGGGCTCCGGACCCAGAACAAGGCTGCCTGCTGTGGCCCCTTTGGAGGAAGCCCAGTGCTGGGACCCAGTACAGTTGAGGCACCGTGGAAGGGATGGCCCGGGTCTGCTCCTGTAGGACGCGTGCGGTCTTGCACACTCAGTGGCGGAGAGGACCCCCAGCACAGGCCAAGGCACCCAGCCCGCCCTGGGGCTGCCTTCGAGTGCCCCACCCCCTTGGCCAGTCCAGCCCAGCCCTGGCCCAGGCCGCTCCCGCTGACTGCGGCCCCCGTGGGCCTGGCCCTCAGCCCCCTTCTGGCCTGTGTGGAGGCAGGGATGGAGAGGTGTGTGCCCCCCACGCCCTGCAGGCCCAGCAGCAGCCTGGGATTTGAAGTCGGTCGTCACGGCCCTGCCCGGGTGGCTGCCAAAGCATGCCTGTGAACCCCGGAATTGCTCTTGAGGGGTGGCTGCTGCCCTGCCCTGCCTATGGCCTTGCCCTCAGAGTTCATCAGCTGGCGACACATGTGGGGACTCCAAGGACGGGGACACAGTGCCTCCTGGCCCCTAGGACCTTGCTTCCCGGAACGCAGGAGCTCTCCCCTTGCTTTTGCTCAGCCACCTGCTCCGTTCTGGGGACGCGCTTCCCCTGCAGCTTGCTCGGGGGCACCCAGGTGTGCCCCAGCCCAGCTGGGCTTTCCAGAGCTGACCTCACCCATCCTGCCTGGTGGGCTCCAGTCCCCACACCCTGATGCCTGCTTCTGTCCATGGGGAGAGCAGGGCCCCAGGCGCCAGGCATGCCGCTTTCCTGCATCTTGAGTCCTCATATTTTTTTTTGTGGGGGGGGGTGAGCCAGGGCTCAGTGTAAGGAAGGGCATTCGCAGTGTGGACCCCGAGATGCAGCCGCTTATCACTCCGAGGGGGCCAGGCTGCCCTGGCTCAGCCACTGCCTCGTCTCTGCGCCGGAGAAGTCCCCCCTCTGGCTTTGCGCCGGGACCTGCCAGGCTGCCCTCCCAAGGGTCAGCTCATCTCCCTCGTTTCTGACTGCAGGGTCGGGGGTCTCACGGGTCCCCGTGTTCCTGGGGGTCAGTCTAGGACACGGGTGCACAGATGGGGCAGCCCAGGCATCCTGAGGGCTGAGGCTAAGTGGCCTGGTGTTGACTGTCGTGTGGGTGCCGGGGGCACACCCTCGGGGCTCCTGGTGCTCGGACGGGCAGAGCTGCCTGTGGCCACCGTGGGCCACGGCCCCCCAGGCGCCCCCAGTCGTTCCGGGCTCCGGGCCAGCAGGCGGGTGGCGGCCCAGGGCGGGCGCTGCGCCGTGTGCCGGGGCCGCTCCCCTGAGCGTGCGGCCTGCGTCTGCCTGAGGTCACTGTTCAGTGTGTAGTTTGAATATTTTCAGCTGTGTGTGCGCGGCGGGGACCTGGCCTGTGTGCTGCGTGTGCAGCTCATACTTGGTGGGCTGTGTAATGTGCGGAGGCGTTGCCAAGGGCAGCGGAACTGGGGATTTTTTCCAGCATAATCACATGAATTCTTCCCGCCACCCTCCCCTGCCCCTTCCCCGCTTGGGCTGTCCCTGCTCCAAGGCCAGGGAGCTGCTGGGAGCTGCTGGGAGCAGCTGGCGTGGACAGAGGACACAGGCTGCTGCTTTGTGACCAGTGGACCAGGGCCTGCTGCTGTGGCCTCTGGATTCCCCGGGGACAGCACGGGGTCAGGGGTGGGTACCCCTTTGGGCTGCGTCCTCTGTGTTGAGCGGATGCGCTCCAGACCTGTGCTGGTGGGGCCTGGGGAAGAGGCCCGGCCGGGGCAGGTGGTGGTGAGGGGCAGGTAGTGGTGATGGTGGGGGTAGCTGCTTTGAATGTCCTGCTTGCTGTTCCAGGGCATTCCTTCAGGGGAGAACGTTCAGACCAGGGAAGGTGGGGCTGGGGTCCCCGGTCCCCCCTGTGGCAAGGACCACATTCTCGCAGCTCCTCTGAGGGGCCAGCCCGGGGCCCGACCACTCGGTCAGCTCTCTCTGGCCGCTTCCCAGGACACCTGGGCCACCTCACCAGGTGAGCCCTCTCACCTGGCTCTGCACCCCGCCCAAGATCCCGAGCACCCCTCCCCCCAACAGAACGAGTTTGCTCGGGCTGCCCGAACCAAGCATCACGGACTGGGGGCTTCACCAACAGAAATTTATTGTCTCACGATTCTGGAGGCCGGAAGTCTGCGACCAAGGCGTCCGCACGGTGGCCCCTGCTGAGGCCTCTCCTTGGTCTGCAGGCCTCCCTCCGTGTCTGTCCTGCTCTGCTCTTCTCACAAGGACACCAGTTGCATTGGATTAGGCTCCCCCGTATCACTGCCTCTTTAACTTAATCAGCTCTGTTAAGACCCCATCTCCGAATATGGTCGCATTCTGAGCTCCAGGAGGATGGCTGGCACTTCATCCGATGAGTCCAGGGCCGGGAGCCGCAGGGTGGCCTGTAGCGCCACTAGATGCTCGGTGCCCGGGGTCACAGCCCCCGGAGTCCCCATCCACAGGCACCTTCTGCTGCATCCTTGCCAGGCCACCCCCTGCCCACCCCGGCACTGTGGCTGGGGACCAGGGGTCTAAGATGCTACCCAGGGAAAACGGTGGCATCCCGATGGAGCCTCATTGTGCATTCAGCTCAGCCGTGAGGTGAGGAAACCGGGGTTCCCAGGGACGCTGGCTCCCCCGTCACTTAGCGGAGGGGCACTCAGTTACCACGGTGACCTCCATGTGCACAGTCAAACACACAGCCCGGCCACTTCTGCGGGCTGGAGGGCTCCCCACCCCACCTCGGAGTTCACACTGAGTGTTGAGTCCCTTGGTGACAAAAACATGGAAACGGTTGCCATGGCAGCCATTCTTTGGAGCTCTCCGACTGGAGTGCAAAGTTGACGATGCCCAAGAACAGCTGAAATGAAATATGGGAAAATCTGCCACTTGCCTCACCCCAGAAGGATGAGCTGGATGGTGTGGGACGCTCCCCTCGGGCCCCGCCATCCCTGAACCTCCCCATCATCCTGGGCCAAGAATGGGGACAGGATGGGAGGGGGGGGGCCTGGGAGTGAAGGCAGCAGAGTGGGTCCCCAGAGACCCTCAGAAAGGCTGGGCTGCATGGGCACCCCAGCCGGGCTGTAAGAGGGCAGGTGATGACCACTCGACACGCCCTGGGGACATGTCCTCGTGACTCCTAGAGCCGCTGGGCTGACCCGTGTCTCACTTTCTTCAGGTGTAATCTGGAGAGAGGAGCTGGCTGCTCATCTGCTAGGGCAGTCTTCAGCCTGGTCGGTGGGGGGGGGGGGGCAGGTGGGCTCAGCAAGGGGAATGTGCCCTGATCTGACCGTGGGGAGGGGGAAGATGACCAAGTTTTCCTTGACCTGTCAGTGCAGCAGAGACCTCTCCTTTTATCCCCTGGAATGATTATGTCTCCCCCCAACCCCAGCAGTTTCCCCAGTGGGGCCCTGCTACCTTGAGATGTGCTAACCAAAGAGATCTGCAGTCAGAGTAGTTTGGGAAGCTCACACGCATGCATACACATGCATGGTTTGTAGCTTGAAGGCTCTGAAAAGTCCTGCAGTAAGAAAGCCTCTTGACTTCGTTTAAGCCAGAATTTCACAAACATATTTGAGCAAGGTTCCCCCTTTCTCTTTAAAAAGCATTTTAGGGGCACCCGGATGGCTCAGTGGTTGAGCCTCTACTTCGGGCTCAGGGCGTAATCCCGGGGTCCCGGGATCGATCCTGCATCGGGCTCCCCACAGGGAACCTGCTTCTCCCTCTGCTGATGTCTCTGCCTCTCTGTGTGTCTTTCATGAATAAATAAATAAAATCCTCAAAAAAGCATTTTATTTTATTTATTTTTTTAAAAATTTTTATTTATTTATGATAGTCACACAGAGAGAGAGAGAGAGAGAGAGAGAGAGGCAGAGACACAGGCAGAGGAAGAAGCAGGCTCCATGCACCGGGAGCCCGACGTGGGATTCGATCCGGGATCTCCACAATCGCGCCCTGGGACAAAGTCAGGTGCTAAACCGCTGCGCCACCCAGGGATCCCCAAAAAAGCATTTTAAAACCCTTCCTAATATCCTGCAGAGGTAGCATATATTGACATTGACTAGGGCACTGGTTCTCAAAGTGTGTTCCCAGGAGCAGCAGCAGCACCACCTGGGAATTTGTGAGAGAAGCATACTCTGGGGAGCCCATTCCAGATGTGCTGAATCGGAAACTCTGGGGGGAGGCCCAGCACTATGTGTCCGCCCCACCCCAGGGGCATGGATTCTGCTGCAGGCTCTGGTGGAGAGACCCTGCACCAGGGGAAGTCTCAGAAGAGAACTGGGGGGTGGGGTGGGGAACAGCCTGGGGATTTGGAGAGGATCAGGAGGGAGGGGGTTTGTCTCCAAAGGCAGTGCTGGGTGGCAGCTTCAACAAAGGCATGAGGTAAGGCTGTTGGGAGCAGTGGCCCCGGCCCAGGTATCAGCAGGTGGGGTTGGTTCCCCAGGTCGGCCTGGGCACCACCCACGGGTGCCCTCGTGGGGTACCCTGCACCGTCGCTTCCCAGCTGTGCCTTCTCCATCAGACGGGCCGCCCGGCGGTCAGGGCGCCAGCAGGTGGGGCCCACCTGGGCCCAGGAGCCCCCGGGGGGGCCGGGGCGGCACTCCTGGGCCCGGGGCCCACCCGCCCGCCTGTGCTTCCTTGCAGCCGTCCAGATCCACATCCTGAAGGCGGACAAGGCAGGGGACTGGTGGAAGTTCACGGTGAACATCATCTCCGTGTACAAGCAGGGCACGAGCCGCATCCGCCGCGGGGACCAGAGCCTGTGGATCCGCTCGCGGGACATCGCCTGCAAGTGTCCCAAAATCAAGCCCCTCAAGAAGTACCTGCTGCTGGGCAACGCCGAGGACTCGCCCGACCAGAGCGGCATCGTGGCGGACAAGAGCAGCCTGGTGATCCAGTGGCGGGACACGTGGGCGCGGCGGCTGCGCAAGTTCCAGCAGCGCGAGAAGAAGGGCAAGTGCAAGAAGGCCTAGCGCGGGGGCTGCGGCGCCGGGCGGGCGGGGCCGCGGCGGGGCGGGGCGGGGCGGGGCGGGGCGGGGCCGCGGCGGGCGGGCGGGGCGGGGCTCCGGCCCGAGGCCCCGCCCCCAGCCGGCCCCGCCCCCAGCCGGCCCCGCCCCGCCCCCTGGCCGCCGCGGCGCGCGGGGCGGGAGAGATGAGGACGAGACTTACTACCTCACGGGCCCCTCGCAGAGCAGCGGCGCGCCCGGGCGGGGCGGGGCGGGGCGGGCCGGGGGGGGGGCGCAGAGCCGCGCAGGTGGGGCCGCCCCCGCCGCGCCGCCCGGCTCCGGAGAGGGGCACGTGAGAACTGTGAACCCGGGGCGGGGCGCCGGGAGGGACGCCCCTCCTCGCCCGTGACCCGGTCTGCGGCCCCCGCGGGACCCTGGCCGCCGCCCTTGGGCCCGTCCGCGGGGCCGGTCCGTCCCACCAGCACGCCACCTGCTGCGTCGGCCCTGGGGGGTCTTGGGGTGGGGGTCCCCCCCCCACGGCTTCTGGGCCGCGCTGGGCAGGGGGCCCCGGGGCGCCCCTGCGCAGCCCCAGCCGGGGGGTCACCGCCCCACGCTGGAGCCGCCCGTCGGAGGAGGCGCTGCGCAGGCAAAACCTCCCAGAGAGTTTCCTTTCTGGAAACTTGGAACCAGCCCCTTTATGACATTTTCCAGGGGAAGGGGGAAGGGGCCGTGACACTATTTGTGTAATGACGTCAGCTCCTGGGAAGGGCCCGGGCCCGGAATGCAGGTTTGCACAGGCGGGTGGGCCGGGCTGGGGGAAGGGGCTTGTCACCCCCGGCGGTGCACGAGGTCCCGGGTGCCCCGGCCTGGGGCAGTCCGTGGTGGGGATGGCCCGGTCCCCGCTGCGGCCCTGGCTCCTGGGTCCCTGGGGAAAGGGACCTGGGGCATGCCCCCTGCACCACCCGCCCACCCGCCCCTCCAGCTCTTGTGGTCTGGCCTGGGCAGCCCCTCCGGCTCCTTTGTGGCCACCCCTTTACTCGTGGAGGCCTTCCGTGGCCCCCTGGTGTGGCCAGGCCCCCCCTTTCCAAAGCTTTCTAGAGACACCGGCCCCCCACAGGCAGCCCCAGACCTTTGGGGCCTTTTGCCGCCCGCCTCGGAGCTCTGCACCGCCCAGGGGCCTCGCCCCGTCCTCACACCCGGCACACTGAATTAGAGACCCGGCTCCCCTCTCAGCCTGGAAATTGGTTTGGTTTTCCCTGCGGGAGCGGGGCCGCTGCAGAGGGTCACACCAAGGATGGAGCTTGGTCCCTCGCGGCCTGGCTTCCCTCGGCCTCTCCCGCTTCAGCCCGCAGCACGGCTGCCTTCCGTTGAGCACCTGCTCTGTGCCAGGCACTTTACCCACATGATCTCCCGTTACCCTCACGACAGCCCCCAGACAAGGATTTGCACCCTACTTTGTGCCAGCAGGGACACAAGGTGCTCAAGGTCACGGGCAGGGAAGAAGCAGAACTGGGTCAGACTCCAGAGCCGGGCCTTCTGGCCACTCTGCCCCTCGGCTCCCTTGGGAGGCGCCCAGGGGGCGCCCCGGGCTGCAACGCTGGCCCTAGTTGCTGCATCTGGCCTGGGGAACAGGAGTCAGGGTGGGGACC
The DNA here is from genome assembly GCF_905146905.1 of Nyctereutes procyonoides. Lineage (NCBI taxonomy): Eukaryota > Metazoa > Chordata > Mammalia > Carnivora > Canidae > Nyctereutes > Nyctereutes procyonoides. Next base: position 55,766,332 of record NW_026575140.1, on the reverse strand, counting down.
CCGGGGAGGTGAGGTGAGCGCGACATCTAAAGCGGTGGCAGCAAGAGTGGGTGAGGCAGGGCGCAAGGCAGGCCTTGGCTAATCCTAAAACGTCCGCCTGGGGGTGTTTGGAAGGATTCCAGGACAGACTGGGAGAGAAGCCTGAGGGGGCAGGGAGAAGAGAGCACTGCCCCGAGCGCGGAGCCCTCCAAGCAGCCAGGCCTCCTCAGGCCCCGCATGGTTTGCTGAGCACCCTTAGCACCCCCGAGGCCTCCCTGATGGCCCAGCCATCAGGCACCTGCGCTCACACTCCGGCTAGGGCCTCCTCTGCTCACACTGGCCTGGCTTCCTTACCCCGCCCAAGACGGGCTGTGCCCTCCTGGGTCCGAGTGTCCCCCCATGTCCGCGAGGGGCTGGCACTGGGGGCCTCCGGGGCCCCTGGGCCCTGGACCCCGGCCCTGCCAAGCAGCAATGCCTCCTTTAAATTCAGCCAGTCCCCAGCCTCCAGCCTCGGCTCAGCACCCCAAGGCCGCGGGCTGTCGCATCCACCCGTGGAGGGGGGCGGGGGTGAGGACACTGTTGGGAGCTCCGTCATCCCAGCCTGTGTCGCCTCTCTGGAGGAGGACCCAGCCCCTCCACTCCTCTGATGGCAGCCACAGACTGACCCAGCAGCCAGGGCCCATCCCGGGGGGCGGTCGAGGTGCCCTCTTCCAGCCCGCCCCACCCCCTCCCTGGGAGGAGATGGAAGGAGGAACGGAGGTGTTCCAGTTTGTACAGTTAGGAAAGGATGTAAAATGGAACTAGATTTTGATTTTGAAGAGTGTATTAACCAGAGTTGTGATATGTAGGTGTTCGAAGAAAAACATACCAGATTAGTTTTAAAACGAAAACAGGTTGCCCAGTTGTCCTTTTGCTTACCTGCTGGGTGGTCTGGAGCCCCCGGCCCCTGCTCCCCGTGCCTGCTTTACTGACACACAGTAACACTAAAGATTTTGGGGTGGGAGGGAGGGACGCCTGGGGTGCAAGCCAGGGTGGTTGGGGACTGCCGCAAGGCCCCTCGTGTCCTCCTGGAGCTCTGCCTCCGTAGGAGCATGCAGGAAATGGGTACAGACTTCCTTGGGTTCGCCCCAGATTGGAATGAAGCTGAGATCAAGGAGACCCCAGGCCATCAGGAAACGGTCTCTTTGGGTAACTCAACAATGTCAAGGTCTCAACACTTAAAGGAAGCCCCCTGTCCTCCCCCACCCCCCACCCCCGCCCGGGGGAGAGACTGGCGAGGGGACAACCTAGACTCACTGGGCCATGGTTCATGGCCAAAGCCATGCCGTACCCTATGGGTATGTATCCAAATGTGTCCTTGTGGGGCCTCGCCCCCGGCCAAAACCAAGCCAGCCCCACTCCTGTGTCATCAGACATCTTGTCTCTCTGCTCCCGAAGGCACTTCCGTCCCCCCCCACCCCCCACCCCAGCTCCCTCCTGCGTTTCTGAGTTCTGTTTGCTCAGAATTGTAAATGTTTAGTTGTGACCATGACATATTGTTTGGGTCAGTGTTTCTTTCCAATGCATACTAATATATTATGGTTATTATATATGAATATATTTAATGACATGGAAAAAGTTGTGGATTTTCTTTTTTTTTTTAAGTTTTTTTTTTCAGGGCCGGGTTAGAGTTGTAATGGACCCAGATGGAACTTGTAACGTGGGCGCCACATGATAGAACTAAGTTCAGATATCATTTAAATAAACTCTTGTACACTGTCCACTGTCTCCTAGTCTTTACTGGTGGCCTGGGCATGCCGTGGGGGAGAGGATAGCAAGTCTTCTGGCCACTCTTCAGGAGCGTGGCTTCTGCTCTTAGAACGCCCCGGCGGTGGAGCCCTGACTACCGCCCCCCCAAAAAAAAGACAGGGAAGGGGCCACTTTGCTTGGAAAGTCCTAGGGTGTGCTGGCTTTGACTGCAATTTAGAGCAAAAAGCCTCCCAGATGGGACCGTGTATGTTCTGGTCCCCAAGAAACCGTCCATGGCATCCATCCTTGCCAGTCCCCGGGGGGGTCCAGGTCAGGGGGTCCCCAAAGAGCAGCAAAAAGAGGCATCCTCGCACACCTTTGAACCTCCCCTTCTGATTCAGGACCTGCAAGTGAGTTTTTGCCTCTCACATCATCAGCGTCCTCCGCCCTGAGCCGATGCTGAATGCTCCACGCAGGGCAGGCCTAGTGAGCTGAGCTCACTGCGTTTCTGGGAGGCTATATGTAAATCTCCAAATGGTTGTGCTTTCTTTATTAAATAAACAATTCAGTCATTAGGAACACGTTGTGTTGCCGTGCAGAATGGGGCCCATCGACACCAGGAGGCTATAAGTTCTGCACTCAGCTGCTCCGAAGACAGGTCTCAGTGACGGGCAGAGGCTGGCCCTAGAAGGTTCCGGAAGCCAGCCATTTCCTTGAGGCTCCGGGAGGTGACAGGGATGCTTTAGCTTGTCCTCAGGAAGAACCAGGGCCGGCCCAGCTGCCGCAGGGGTCTGGCCCTGAGAGATGGGTGCCGTGTTCTTGGACCCAGGGGTGAAAGCCAGGCCCCCTGTGCACCTGCAGCCCTGAGCCAGAAGAAAGCTCCCTGTTGGCCAGAGACAGCAATAGGGCCTGGCTTGTAAAGTAAGCAGCCTCACCGCCTCCCGGGGCCTTATGCTCTAGCTGGGGAGGGGACGCGCTGCCACCTGTCAAGAGTCTGCACAGGATGTCAGCCCGGCTGCCCTGAGGCGCTGACCCCAGGTGGCCGACGAGCCTGTTTAGAGATGGCCGCTGGTGCTCAAGGAACCTGAGGCACCCTGTCCCAGGCTCAGGGTCCAGCATGGTTACAGTCCACTCAAAAGCCCAGGCCCTCCCGGATGGGGACACCTCCCGGGGTCTGCCCAACATGCAGGGAGGCCAGGCCCCCCACTTGTAAAGCCGCCCCCTCCCGAGGCAGCGTGCTGGCACGGGGACCGCCTGCTCTCAGCAGACGCCCTGGGTTTCAGATTTTGTTGAACAGACATCTCTTTCTGTGCTCTCAAGACTAAATAGAGACATAGGAGGAACATGCCAAGGGAAATGGGGAGGAAAGGACGAATAGAGCCAGCAAGGCGCCCGCTGTGTGCCTGCTGCACCCACCTGCAGGGTGGGCCTGGGACGCCGAGAAGAAGTAAAGGCTTTTTGTCATTGGCGTGTAGTTGGGAGGATGTCAGAAACTGTACGAAGCAATTAGAGGAAAGACGAGTCTTGGTCCACCTTTTAAAATGGGGGAGGGGAGGCAGAAATACCCCCATTTGACTTGAGCAGGGCTAGGCTGGAAAACCCAAGAGAGGGATGCCTGGGTGGTTCAGCAGTTGAGCATCTGCCCTTGGTTTAGGGCGTGACTCCAGGGTCCTGGGATCGAGTCCCACATCGGGCTCCCTGCAGGGAGCCTGCTTCTCCCTCTGCCTGTGTCTCTGACTTTCTCTGTCTCTGATGAATAAATAAAATCTTAAAAAAAAAAAAAACACAAGAGATAAAAGAAAACCTTTGGTTTATGCACAGAGCTCCCAGGGTAACCCCAAGGCTGAAGACATGGGGAATAGGGGATCTGAGGAAGCAGGGGCCTCCTGGCAGGTGTCTGAGACCAGCAGTTCTGGAAGGAGAGGGGTAGTTGGGAATTCTGCAGCAGCTGTGTGGATGGACAGGGCTCTGCTGGGGCTCTGGCGCCCCTGAAAGCAGCACATGGTCCTGGAGCTAATTAAGACTAAGGTTTGGGATCCCTGGGTGGCGCAGCGGTTTGGCGCCTGCCTTTGGCCCGGGGCGCGATCCTGGAGACCCGGGATCGAGTCCCACATCGGGCTTCCGGTGCATGGAGCCTGCTTCTCCCTCTGCCTGTGTCTCTGCCTCTCTCTCTCTCTGTGACTATCATAAAAAAAAAAAAAAAAAGACTAAGGTTTAGTTAGTTATTAATAATAATGAAATTTCAACGGAACGTAAGTACCAGGTATAAGCAGGTATCTGGATTTCTTTATATGGCATCCAGCCTCTAAATGCTTATCATAATCAGGGAAGTTACACAGTATTTACAGTGTTGTTTTAACACGGTTTATTTTCACAAAGCTGCTGAGGGGCTCGGTGCTGAAGTCCTGTGTTGCCCCCCCCTTTTTTTTTTTTTAAGATTTTACTTACTTATTCATGAGAGACACGGAGAGAGAGGCAGAGACACAGGCAGAGGGAGAAGCAGGCTCCGTGCAGGAAGCCCAACGCGGGACCTGATCATGGGACCCCAGGAACATGACCTGAGCCAAAGGCAGACGCTCAACTACTGAGCCACCCAGGTGCCCCTTGCCTTTCTTCTCTATGCTTAGGGTGCGGTCCTAACAGCTCACAGGGCCGATGCAGAGCACTGTGGGCCACTGGGGCTGCAGTCCTGACACCTCTGGGGCGGGGGGGGCTTAGCAAAGGAAGCTGGCAATGCCACTGTTAGCCACGTTACTCCAGGGTGGGTCTGGACGCAGCAGATCGCCAAATGGGGCTCATCCCAGCCAGGTGCCCCTTGCTTCACAGAACTGGGTGTTCTCAGGAGAAACTCAACCCTCAGGAAGCTAGGGACGGGGCGGGGTGGGGGGGTGGTGGCCTTCTTGGCTGGTACCATCCCGGGTCTCCACACCACCCCCGCCCCCCCCCCCCCCCCCCGCCAACTCTCCAGGCTCGGATGGCAGGTCCACGCAGCCGACACGTCCAGCACTTCACCCCGTTCCCTGCCTGCAGGTCCAGAGAAGGAAGTCACTTGCCCGGGGCACCCAGTTCGCAGTGCCGGGGCTGGGCCCGGAGCCCACTCAGTCAAAAGAACAGAAGCTGCTGTGTGCAGACATCGGCTCAGTGTTTGGCTTGAAAAGGCCTGTCCGTGTGACTGAGCCAGGATGCAGTGGCTCTGGTTCAAAGACGCCCCACGAGTTGCCGGGGCTCCGTGCTGAGCAAGTCAAGAGGAGGTGAGAAAGTCAAACAGACCTTCAATGCTGTGTCCCCTGAGCCCCAAAGTGGGGGGGTTCCAAGGAGACGCTGTTTATACGGATTTGGGGTTTCACACGACAAGGCTGGAGGATTCTTGACTGTCCTTTGGGCGATCCATTAGCAACCACCCAGCTCTCCCACTGTCCCGACGAGGAAATGCATCCCAGGGTGTCTTACTGTCCCCAAGACCCTTCTCCTTTGAGAACACACCCACCTGGGGAGAAGCCTGCTTCGCCTTCCTGTCTGGGCTTCCCAGTCCAGGTCCCTGCTCCCCATCCTCTTGTCCCCAGGCCTCGCCTCCATCTGCTGGCTTGGCCACCCCCCGAGGTCAGCGGGGATTAGGGTCCAAGCAGGCAGGAGGGCTTCCTCTCTGGCCCGGCTCACTCTCACGGCCTCACAGGTTTGCTCTCTTGCACTTGGGCCAAGAACGTGTGACAAAATCCCTGAACTCTGGACCTGGAGACCATCTGGCCCGATGCGGTCAGTCTTGGGTCAGAACCAGGCAGTGCAATGAGCTTCGTCACCTGTTCCTCACGGTGACATTTACAGCAGTCGCACCTGGCCAGGAGTCACGTGGCTGGGCAGTGGCTGGGGCTTGGGCTGTCTGCCTTCTGGGTACTTCCCAGCCCGTCATGGTGGAGCAGGGCCAGGTGACTTGTCCCGGCCAGTGCGCCGTGACCAGAGGCAATGGGTTCACTTCTGGCTAGAATGTTCCACAGCCGGCATGAGGATTCCCAGAGTACCCCCTTCCCTCTGCCAGAGCCCACAGCGGCTGTCCCCCTGGCTGTCCCACTGGCTCAGGTCCCACAAGGGACATGCACCAGGGGCAAGACACCCACAATCGGGACAGACCTCTGCCAGCAGGGTCTGGGTGGCCGTGAATGCAGCACCGTCTGTCTGTCCTGGGTGACATGGGGCAGGGTCCCGGTGTGGAGCCAGGCAGGCCAGGTCCAGGGCTGGGCTGCCTTGTGGAGGAGAAGCAGGTGTGTGGCGGCCACGTGCACACAAGCGTGTGGATGTGGGACCACTGGAGGGGAGTGGTGGGAATTTGGAGTGACCAGTGCCACCAGGGAAGACCAACCAGGAAGAGGGTCACCTGCCCTATGCATGATTTACGCCTTACCAAGTCCCCTGACTGCGGGCCCAGGCGTCTGGACCCAGGTGCTCCCCGCACACGGCTGTCTCTGGTGTCGGGGTCCTAGGACACGCCGCGCCAGGTGGTGCTGGGCTCTCCTGTGTCTGGGCCATGGAGGGTGCAGCCCTGCCCTCTTGGGGACGGTCATCCGCAGTTACCTGGGAAATCCACGGGAGACCCCACGATGCCCCTCCCACGGGCCCACTCTCCTTTTCCCTCAGTGAAACCTTGTGCTTTGGAAACGGCCCGGTCACCCACCCTCATGCTCTCCCCCTCTGCCAGCTGGCCACCCTGCCTTCTACATACACAGGACAGCGGGCACCTTCGAACCCGGAACGTGCCGGCGCTCCTGTGGGCCTGGTGTCCTCTGCAGCCTCCCCCGCCCACCGGCTCTTATTCACACCGTGCATACACACACACACACACACACACACACTCACACCTCCACTGCCGTCTACGCACCCACACGGGGCGCTCAGAGCCTGTTTAGGAGCCGAATAAAGGCACTGCCCTCCTGACGTCGTAATCACCCCTCTCTCTGAGCCCTAACTGGGTGCTTTCCAGCCTGATAACATCCCGTCCGCCCCCACCGTGCTCACCAGACCTCGTCTGGCTGCTTGGAGTCAAGGTCAGCCTGGGAAATGGGCCTGAAGGCAGTTCCCAAAGTAGAGAACAATGTTTCTGAGTAATGACAGCAAGCCCCGGGAGTGACCTGGACAGGGTAGCAGGGGGACAGGTGTGTCCTCAGACACACACCATGTGTCCGCCTCCTCCTCCCTGCCGGGACACACAGGGCCTTGGCTGTCCACTCGTGGGCACACGACCTCCTCAGGCACACAGATGCCTGAAGCCATAGGCTGTTAACCTGCTACCTGCCCCCCAGGATGTCCAGGACACTGTGGGGTAGCCGGGAACTCCCAGCAGCCATGGGGCATGACCACTTCAGGGACCTTGGGCCGGCACCCAAATGGCCAGTGTCGAGACCAAAAGGGTCACCCCGGGCCTGCAGCTCTAGGCAGCTTGCCATGTACCTTTCGGAAGCAACACACATCGGAGGTTCAGAGCTTTGGGGAGGGATTTATTGAGAGCAGTTTCATGTACCACTGGGGTGCTGGGCTTTTCTCCATCACCGGCAGGTGTCACAGCTGGCGGTCCCCTTGCTGTCACTAGTTGGTGGGCCAGACTGCCACGACCACGATAGCCACGAGCAGCAATAAAATCACCATGATCATCCCTGGAAAACAGAAGCACGAGAGACTGCTTTAGCGATTCATGATGAAGGGCAGTGTGCAGCCTCTCAACCCCCTTTACAGGGGACGGCGGATGTGGTTCTGCAGTGTGTCCATGGGTCCTCTAAACCTGTGGGTTGTGTTCGTGTGTGTGTGCGCGCGCGCGTGCGCTCTCAGCAGCCCTGGAGTGCTGGGTGCAGAGGCAGGGGCTCCAGGGATGCTGAACGGTTTCCGCCTCTCCACCTGGAGAGCTCTGCCAGCAAAGTGCCAGCAAGGCTGGGGGTGCTGGAGGTGCTGGGTGAGGAGGGGCCTGCATACTCTGTCCCTGGCTCTGCCCTCTGTGCGCAGCTCGGCTCTGTTTTCAGTTTGCCTTGAGGAAACATCAATAAAGCAAAGGGCTTTAGGGTTGGCAAGGAAATGTTAAATCTATAATCCATTTTCTCCACTGCATACGAGGTTTTGCCTTTTCTTCTTGAGTCCAAGATGCTTGTGTCACTCATCTGTAAAAATATCCAAAGGAGGGGCTCCTGGGGGGCTCAGTGGGTTAAGCATCTGCCTTCAGCTCAGGTCATGATCCCAGGGTCCTGGGATTGAGTCCCATGTCGGGCTCCCTGCAGGGAGCCTGCTTCTCCCTCTCCCTCTGTCCCTCTCCTCCGCTCATTCTCTCTGTCTCAAATAAATAAAATCTTTTTAAAAATTAAAAAAAATTTAAAAAATTTTTTAAAAAATCCAGTGGAGAGACTCCTGCAAAGTCAGCACTCAATAAACATTTGCTGTGTCAAGGGTCCCTGAGCTACTGAGAACCTGAGGGGGAAGCAAGATGTTCACAGGGTAAAGCACACGGATGCGTCAAGGAAGTAACAGGTGAGTCAGACACGTAGATCACGTGGCTCTTGGGCCCCCAGGGCTGCCCAGCTCAGACTGAGAAGCTGTTTTCTGGAAGGTTGGTCCCAGGGGTTCAAATCCCTATGCTCCTACAGGAAGCCGCTAACACATTTTGGATCCTATTGACCAGATACCTACTGGCCACATGGGGCTCTTTCCATTTCCATGAATTAATATCAAATAAAATTAAGAGCTCAGCTTTTTCCGCTAACCATGCTGTGAGTGCTCAAGAGCCCCATGTGGCCAGCGGCTACTAGGCTGGACAGAGAAAACAGATGAGCTTTCCTTTATCACCATGGAAAGTTCTACTGGACAGAAGGGGCAGAAGGTCCGGACCTGGGATGACCTCACCTGCTCCTGCACCCCCACCTTCCACGATGGCTCCTGGGTAGGGACTCAATGCCCGTTGGTGAACAGATGGATGAATGGTTAGGCAGGGTGTCCTCGACACTCACCCTACACCCGACAGCTTCCCACACTGGGAGTCAGTTTTGTTAAGTTATATTTTTCTGGGAAACTGCCTATTTTTTCTGAGCCTTCAGAAATACTGGCACAGGGGCATCTGGGTGGCTCAGCGGCTGAGCATCTGCCTTCAGCTCAGGTTGTGATCCCGGGGTCCTGGGATCGAGTCCCACATCGGGCTCCCCGCAGGGAGCCTGCTTCTCCCTCTGCCTGTGTCTCTGCCTCTCTCTGTATCTCTCATGAATAAATAAAATCTTAAAAAAAAAAAAGAAAAAGACAAAGGAGATATGACACACTGTGGTCTGCAAAGCCTATGCTATTTACTATTTGGTGTTTCAGAGAAGTCTGCAGATCCCTACTCTCCATCATTGTGGCTGGTGATGACCCAGCTGCAGCCTGGGTTCATCCATGGGGGGTCTGGTCTCCACTTCTTTCCTCTGGGGATTTCTTCTCTTCCTGGTAAATTCGGCTACATGTCAGCAGTTTAGAAGCAGGGCTGTGATACTTTATCTCACAATTCAGGGGCAACTGCTAGCTGTCCAGGGTGCAGGCTAATAACCCCAAAGATAAAAGGGAGGCCTGGGTGCTAAGGAAAGTCAGGAGACGAGGTGTTTCTGGAAGAGGTTCTGTTGCCAGCTGCTCATGCAGGATCGGAGCTGGGAGAACCCTTGAGGCCGAGAGGCTCGCTGTGCAGTAGGGGTTCTGGACTGGGCATGGCCGGGGGAGGAGGGAGGCCCAAGGAGAGGTCGACACAAGTGACCCTGAGATTCACATGGCGGGGGGGGGGTGACAAGCACAGCGGAACAAGAGGTGGGAGCCAGGAGCTGGAGGGCAGAGACCAGCTGGGAAGAAGAAACCACACACCCGGTTCGAGTTTGTACACAATCCGAGGGAAGGGGCCTCTGGGCACCGGGCACCGTGAAACGGGGCCACTGCACTGTGCCCACCTGGCGCCCACTCTGCCCAATCCGTTCCCCACAACTGAGCTGGAATGGAAACCAGATCGGGTGACTGTGTGTGTTGCACGCTCTCAGATGGCTCAGCTGAAATCCAGACTCTTTACGGGGTGGGGGTGGAGGGCTCTCACGGGCCCTGCAGAATCTGGGACCCCTGCTACCCCTGCAGCCAACCTCTGCACCTGGGAGCCAGCCATCGGCCTTCGGTTTGCTCAGTGAGCCATGCTCCCTCCTGCCTCCTCCCTCCTCCTTCTGGAGTTTATCCAGAACAGAGCATCACTCGCAGAAGAGACATGGCACATCTGATTGATTGATCGATTGATAGATGATAGACAGATATGAATGAACCAATGTAGTGACTATCTGGAAGGGACAAGAAGAACCAATAAGAAAGACAAAGAAGAATCAACCAAGAGGGAGCAGGTGAGAACGTGTATCAAGGAAGCTAAAGGAGGAGAAGATCCAAGAGGCGGTCAGCACCCATCAACAAACACCACGCGGACGCCAGGAGCCCAGACAGAGGCTCCTGGGGGGGCGTCCTTTACTGGGACAGTTTTACAGATTGGTGGCTGGGCCTCCTGGAACTACCATCAATACAGCGATTCCTCCGTAAGCTGATCATTATTGTAACATAGAAACCGTGAGTCGCACAAGCCATGCTGGACAGAGGTGACACAGGGGACCTCAGTACCCATGAAAACCAAAAATGCACTTTGCTCCTGACACCACAGAGAGAGGGAGTACTTTGCTGTTGTTGTTATTTTAGAGATGTAAGGTCTTTATTGGGAAGAGAGAGCATGAGTGGGGGAGGGGCAGAGGAAGAAGCAGGCCGGACTCAATCCCAGGACCCCTGGATGATGACATGAGCCAAAGGCAGATGTTTCACCAACTGAGCCCCCCAGGCGCCCTGAGAGAGACAGTACTCCGATGTAATGTGGTCAACGGGGTTCCCGTCGAGAGATGGAAGGGGACAGTGACAAATACATCTTTTATATTTTCAACCCTTTCACAGCAAACAGGGGCCCTCTGGCTGCGACATTTTCACCAGGTTTCAGTAAACCGGTGTGTGCGGATGATCAGTGTCAGGAAGTCATCTCAAGGTGGCCGGTGACAGTGACAAGTTGAAGGCCAGCCCTGCCTGTTGGGTTCTCCTGGTCAAAGAACAGGTGTTTACATACCTCACCACATAGCAATGCTTCTCTCGGAGACTCTGGCCTCCCTAGAGCGTGCCCACAGCTCTGGCACCTTCCTTGAATGGAGCCTCTCTTCCCTGAAGATGTTCTGGGAAGAGTGACCAAGGCTCGTTCTAAAGCCAGGGAGGGCTAAGCCATGCTGTGCACAGAATCCGTGTGTGTGCCAGGTTTTGTGTAAGTGCCATGGGCACATCGCCTCCCCTGCTTACTTTCCCAGCTGGTGACAACTCTCTCGTCTCTCTGTCCTTGGTGAGGGAAAGCTCTGACCTAAAGCCCAGGAGCCAGACCTGGAATCCAGCTGGAACTGACCCCTCCTGTACCTCTTCCTCTTTCTCTGCACCAGCGAGGCCTGTCCAGCGGGGACCCTGGTCCCAAACACGATGTGAGGCTTATCAGAGATGGGGCGACCAGGCTCCTTTGGGCTGAAAAACTGGGATACAGAGTCTCTTTTCTTTCCTTCTTTTTTAAAATTTAGTATTCCTGAGAGACACACAGAGAGAGGCAGAGACACAGGCATAGGGAGAAGCAGGCTCCCTGCAGGGAGCCTGATGTGGGACTCAATTCCAGGATCCCAGGGTCACATCCTGAGCCCAAGGCAGATGCTCAACCACTGAGCCATCCAGGTGCCCCTCTTGTCCGCGTTTTATGGTGGAAAACTGTCAACAGATACAAAAGTGGGCGGAAGAGCCTAATGTACCACGATGCACAAAGATGGATTCGTGGCCCGTCTAGTTTTACCTGTGCCCTCACCTGTGCCCTGTCCCCAGCCTATTCTTTGGAAGTTAACCCCAAGACAGACTTCCTCTCCCTCTACTTCAGTGAGGATCACTCAAGGAGAAGGCATCATTAAAACAAAAAAAGTCACCACCACACATGAGCACGGACGATTGGCTTTTTCTTAAAGCCAGGACCAGGGAAGAGCCTCCGGCCCGAGGCACAGGGAAGTGGCTCCAGTCTAGGGGCCTCAGACCACAGCCGAGGCCACGGGAAGAAGGGGGAATGGTATTCAGTCACGTGCAGAAGAGAGAACTTCTTTCTTTTGCCTCCGAACAGCACTCAAGCCTCGGGGGTCTGCTCATCCATCCCCCAGCTAAGGAAATGTTTGACATTTCAGAACGAGGAAAGACAGTTGAGCTTCTGGGAAGCTGCCAACTTCTCAGACAATGAAGGCTCTCTGTCCCCACCCGCGGCCCGGAGACACCTGGCCAGGCTGCGGGCCTCAGGACCCTGCCCTCCGTGCTCCGCTCAGCCCCGGGCACCAGGGTGCTGGCACCTGGCGAGGCTGGGCTTCCCTCCCCACAGCCACGGGCCCCTCGCAGGGCCGGCACGGGGCGCCCGGGTCACGGGAGTGGAGAAGAGTGGCCATTTCCTCTGGTCAGCTTACCAGATGGGTATTACTCAACCACTTAGAGTATTTACAAGTCCAGCTCATGGCAATTAAAAAAAGATGTAAGAAAACAAACTCCTTTCTCAGACTGGAGAGGGACATGAGACACAGTCTCTCCAGAACAGTGTTTGTTGTGTTTTCTGAAGATCGTTATCTGGATTAATGGTTTATGTTTTTTCCAGGGAAACACCGGGAATCAGCAAATTAATGGAGGCTGTGCTGCTGATGTGTCTGCCACAGTTGAGCATATAGGTAGCAGCTCTCAGGGCTTATGGAGGAGGGAGGGGAGGGGAGGGAGGAGGGGGAGGAGGGAGGGGAAGAGGTGCAAAGGAGGCAGGGGAGGAGGAAGGAGAAAGGGATGGGGAGGAGGGATGGAAGGGGGAAGAGGGAGGGAAGGAGGGGCAGGGGAGGAGGGAGGGGAGGCAGGAGGGGGGCAGGGGATAAAGGAGGGGAAGAGGAGAGAGAGAAGGGAGGAGGAAGGGAAGGAAGAGCAGGGGATGAAGAAGAGGAGGAGGAGGGAAGGGAGGAAGAGAAAGGGAGGAAGAAGAGGGGAAGGGGAAGAGGAGGAGGGGAATGAGGGAGGGGAGGAAGAGGGAAGGGAAGAAGGGGAGGAAGGGAATGGGAGAGGGGAGGAGGGGAGGAGGAGGAATATGGACTCTAGCTTTTTTTGAGAGAGCAGATGTCAGCACAGACCATGGCCCCCTCAGCCCCAGCTATAGGGGATGCAGAGCTAAGCACAGTGGGAATGGAGGGGCCAGAGCCAGTGGAGGGTGGAGGGTGAGGAGTGGGAGGGATGGGGAAGTAGGGTAGGAGGGGTGAGGGAGGGGTGAAGGGTGGGAGGGTGGAGGGGTGGGAGTGTGATGGGGTGGGGGGTGACAGGGTAGGAGGGCAGAGGATGGAGGGTGGCAGGCAGGGGATGCTAAGAGCACTGTTATCTGATGGGGTTTTGTCCCAGCAAAGCTGCCTGGGTGGTGGGGACTGCCCACCCACCCCCAACACCCCCCCCTTCCACATGGTTCTGCACCCGAATGTGGGCTGTTGGGCACTAGGGCCTGAGGAAGCTCCGGGCAGCCATGGGGGGCTTGGGGCAGCCGTTTGGGGGTGGGGGGCTCCAGGCAGCCATCGGGTGGGGACTCCAGCAGCCGTAGGATAGCTGCGTGTTTTTCCAGTTGTGCCTACAGGTGACATTTGCTCACGCATTAACTGCCCGCTCTCAGGGATCAGACCGATTTCTTGAGGCACCTCGGGAGCCCAGGTGGGGAGTACTCCGAGAGGAGACCAAACCGGAATATTTGTTTTCAAAAGTTTATGTAAATGTTCCCTTTAATCCCATTACTGGGCAAGCAGGCTAAGAAAAATGAAGCCAGCCAGCAGAGAAGGTGAACCGTATTCACACGTGGATTCTGGGAGTGGAGGGCGGCAGGAGGCAGGTACCCTTGGGACCCCAGCCGGGGGCGCAGGATGGGCCCGGCAACCTCCCTCCCACCAGCCTGGAAGGTACTGCAGGTACCGCCTGGGGAGAGGGGCAGGGGCCGCCCCCCCTGCTGCCACAGTTCTGCCAACAGTGCTTTCGTTAAAAAAAAACTGAGCAAAAGTCTTCTCTGCTCTTTTGACTTTGGTTCTGTTCTTACATGGGGCAGCTCTGGGGGCTGATCCCCTCAACAGACCTCATGTCCCCCCTGTTGCTTTCACCCTCTGCCCTGGGGCACCCTCTGCAGGGCGATGGCCTGGGACACTCCCAGAGCCAGACCAGTGCTCTTAAATGATCGTCTTCCTCCCTTATGTGCCTGTAGGATTTATTAATAGTCCTTTCCTTAGGGCAGAGGATCTCCTGCGACAGGGATCATACAGACTGACGTGGGGCCACGAGACGTTGTTCTGGGGAGTCTGGGAGACCTGAGTGCAAATCTGCGGGCATTGGGAGTGTTCGGGTCCACCACCTGTACAAGCCTCGAAATACCGACTTCTAGGAGTGCGGTGAGGATACGCTGATAATGAAGTGCATGAGGCTCCCAGAGCGAATGTGGCGCTCCAGAAACCAGTGACAATGACAGTGATGACCCTTGCGTGCACAGCGGGTGCAGCATAATGTCCCCGAGAGAGCCAGGCTCACGGCCTGACAACAGAAATAGGATGTCATTCACTCCCTAGGAAAGAAGGGGGAGGAGCAGAACCAGAGGGAACCCCTGGGTGGCAACCCATTCAGAAACTGGAGCCTAGTTCCAGCCACGGCCCAGCCATGGTGACGGGTGTCCAGGAAAGGTTGCAAGTTCAGGGTGGAATGTCTGGCAGCCTCTGTTTGGGTCATTAGCCACAGGAAGGGCTGGGTGAAGGCTGGAGGCGGTGGGAAGGCAAGCAGAGCCAGCAGAGCCAGCTGAGGGGACGCCAGGTGACAGGAGTGCCACGGTCCCGGGGTGCGGGCCCCGCGTGGGAGGCATGGTCAGAGCCGGGGCAGTGCAGGGGCCGGGGTCACAGGTAGGAGGAGGAGGGCAGAGCAAACCCCAGGGGAAAGCTGAGGGGGCTCTGAGGCCTTGCCTGGCCCTGGAGCACGGTTAGCTCTGTGTGGGGACGCTGGGCACTCGAGCGGGGCCAGCACCAATCATCTCCATCACATCGATGCGTGGAGTCAACGGCAGCATGAGAACAGAAGTGACGATTAAGAGCTGTGGTCATTGGGATCCCCGGGTGGCACAGCGGTTTGGCGCCTGCCTTTGGCCCAGGGCGCAATCCTGGAGACCAGGGATCGAATCCCACGTCGGGCTCCCGGTGCATGGAGCCTGCTTCTCCCTCTGCCTGGGTCTCTGCCTCTCTCTCTCTCTGTGACTATATTAAAAAAAAAATCTTAAAAAAAAAAAAGAGCTGTGGTCATGCTGCTACGTGTACATGTACTCAGAACGTTCTACACATAAATCCTGTGCTGTTCTCACCAGACGTCAGTGGGGCTGGCAAAGCAACAATTTCCCTTGATCTGTGGGTAAGGAGATGGGGTCTCAGAGGTTGGTCCCACCTTGACCTTGGGAGAGCCCCAGGAAGGCCGCAGGCCAACAGCAGGCTCTGGGCTGATGGTCACGTTTCCTGGGAGGGGGTGCTGCAGGGGCTGGGCCTGGCCAGGGAGCGTGCTCAGGAGGGGACATGACCCAGGCAGGCCACCGAGGGCTGACCGGGGGGTGGTGGGAGGCTGTGTCTGTGACGCCAAGTGACAGACCCCTCAAAGAAACACACGAGAAGGCAAAAGATCAGCCTAGAATTGGTGTGTGGTTTGATTCTGATCAAAAACAACAAAAACTTAGATGAAACATCTTAACGTTGCTTTGGCTGTGATGTCACCTGAGTGTGTCTGTCTCTGCCTCTGGATGGGATTCCAGCCCAGGGACAGGTGCGGCCCCGGGCTCTTGCTAGCCTATGTGAAGAAGGCAGTGACACTTGTGCATGCCAGCACCCTCGGGGCTGCCGCGAGAGCGACAGCATACCGGGCCCATGTGACCAAATTCTGGTCCATCTGGAAAGGACAAGCTTCCTGAGGGTGGGAACTGTGTTCTCCTCTGGAGTGGCTCTAGAAGGGGCAAGCCTGCCCCCACCCCCACTCCCCGAGGGTGTCTGCACTGGATCTGTGCTGAGGTGATGCAGGGAGGAGAGACGGGCCACCCTTGTCGCACTGCCCTCTGAAGGCCCAGGCCCCATCTGGGGACAATCCATCTCCCGGGTCCCCGGGCTGCCACCCCATCTTGATGCAAACGACAGGCAAGGCTCAGCATCCACAGAGGAGCTGGAGGAAAGATGCTTGGCGTCCACAGAGAAGCTGGAAGGAAGTCAACCCTGGAGAGAAGGCAGGGATGGGGGAGGGGGAGGATGCTGTGGGGAGACATCTGGGGGCCAGAGAGAGTGAGCAGTCCTGGCAAGAAGCAGGAATTGGGAAGGTGGCTTGACAGCAGTGGGGGATGGGACAAAGAGAGGGGCTTGTCTAGAAACAGGAAATTGGAAGGAATTACGGCTGCCAGAGCCCAGCGGATGCAGGCCTAGGGAAAGGCAGGCTCCTGGGCTCTGGGCTCCAGGGACCTGCCTCCCTGGGCATCGATTGGGTGGCTCTGTCACGGACACGAGGCCCCCACAAGGCCAACACTGACCCTCGGTCGGTGGAGGACCAGACACGACAGCACATCTCACCAGCCAGGGCAAATCATGTTGTGGCCAGGCAGTCAAGGCCTGTGGGTCAAGCAGTCGCAGTGGGCGGCCGGCCCTGGGCACTGCCCAGGATAAAGTGTGCCCAAGCGCAATCAGATTTCACCACCCAGGACCCACCGTGGGTTGGGTCCAACGGGTGCAAAGACATGCATGTGGCTCTTCGTGGGCCTCCTGGTCCTCTCCCGAAGAGAGGCAGAAATCAACCCATCCCTGGCTCCGCAAAACAAACCGAAAATGCTCTGCAGCTGATAGGGCTCCTCGGAGGGAGTGTGCAAAAGCTTGGCCTTACTATTGCTTCCTGCGCAGAAAGTGCTGACTAGTTTCGAGGCCCCATCTGTGCTCTTAAAGTGTTACTCATTTCCCTTCCCTGAAGGACGTTCAGGCCAGCAAATCACCGCGGCTCAACGGCAGAGCTCAATTCTAAATAGACGAGCCTCCCTATCGGCAATCAGAACCAGCTTGTTATGAGTTGTCAAGTCAATAATTTAGTGCTAGTTGTCTGGTGCATCAATATTTGCTGAGAAATATCCCCTCCCTCTGCCACGCGTTACCCCTGGGAGTGTGAGCCTGTCTGGAATCTGGCAGAAATTCAAGTGTCTCTGAAAAGACCGTCAGGAACTCGGTTATGGATATCTTGTTTTGACAATTCCCTCTTGACTAAGTGTCAAAAGATTTCTGGATGGCTCCAGTCAGGCTATGGATTCACCATCACGAACCCCTTCGTTTGCGCTGTTTGCACTGGAAAGCGTCACCTGGCATCAATTAGGGATACCGGGCAAGGCGACAGGAGGGAGCCACTGCCAAAGTTCTAAGTCAGGTACAGAAAGGCAGGGCACGGAGGCATGGCCGGCAGCATGCATTGCCTTCTCAATGCGTCAGATGCTTGGCCTTCTGATTTTTTTTTTTAAACCAAATCATTTGACCAATATGCAGAAGCCCACTGGGAGGTATATTTGGACCGAGGCTCTGAGTTCCAAACCCCAGAGCACCATCTTCCTGGGAGGTGGGGTGGGGGCAGCAGCTAGGTGTCTGTTCAACTTGACCCTGCCACATACACAGCTGATGGGCCCAGCAGCAGAGCCTGCGTGAGGCCAACGGACCTCTCCTCCCCAGGAATTGTGAAGTTTGGACCGAGTAGAGTTGGGGCAGTTGCCATAATGGTGATGCTCTAGAGGGGCGGCCAAAAAAACAGGCCCGGGGGTGGGGGGTCCCAGGATGTGCCTTGGTTCCGACTCTTCCTGGTTCAATTACTGCTTGGATTCTCGCCAGTCACCCGATGTTGTTAACACAAATGACACATTCTTTAGCCTAAATGAGCCAGGGTCCTTTCCTCTGACTTGTAACCGAGACCTTTCAGTAAAGAGGTCGCCAGCAAAAATAACTATTTGTCTCCAGTTATTTGGGAAAACGTAAGAGCAACACATGGATGGTTTCGCTTTACTATACATCTCGTTGAAAGAGCAATGAGGGCGCTGTTCCTAGGGGATGTGCAAGCTTGTGTCGCATCCCTCCTTACTTGGAGGGGGCTGGGGTCCCTTTGAAATCATTCACCAGCAAGAGATCTCAGACACTCTTTTCCAGTCATGCCTCCAATTATGTCACGGATATTCTTGGGGTAACACTACAGGTGCTGTCCTGAAGAGTCAAAGGGAACAGGAGAGACGCTCAGGCTCTAGGGGAAGAGGTACTCAGAGCAGAGATCGGGGCAGGAGAGCCCCCCATCCTGTAAACAAGAACACCTTGGTTGGGGTGAGCAAGTGGCTTGGCCCCTTCCCCTTGGGGATCCCTAGCTCCCCAGAGCACACCCTGTAGGGGCCCATCAAGCGTGTGGGTAGGTCCCAGGTAGATGTGCATTGTTCTGGCCACCATGGTGCTGCTAACAAGAGCCACATGTGCCACCATGGGCGGTCCAGGCACTTCGTATATGCCTCGCACACTGCATATCAAGGTGCTCAGACAGTGTCCTGTCACCAAGGAAACAGGAAGTCCCCGCTCCTGATGTGGTTAGGAAAGGAAAAACATCACTGATAGCCTCTGGATTCTCCATCTCTGTGGTGGATTTTGATTTACTCAACGAATACCGACTGAGCACCTACAAGTACCAGGCACTGTTCTCGTCCCTAGAGACATGGCAGTGAACAAAAAGACAAAAATTCCCGCCCACATTGTGTTGCTATTTGTGTGTGTGTGTGGGGGGGGTGTGCGTGCATGCATATGAGCCTGCGCGCCTGCTGGCTTGGGGGGGTACAGTGGGTGCAGAGAGACAAAAACCCCAAGTAAGTAAATCACACAGCGTTCTAGAAGGTGCAAAGTGCTGCAGAGAACAAAGCTTCTCTCTTCCCATGGTGGCTCCAAGGCACAGATCCCCCCTCCCTCGAGTTCTAGGGGCACCAGCAGGAGGGAGTGCTAATACTTTCCAGAAACCCACCATCCCACAGTGGGATCTGGAAACATATTGCGGGTAAGATTAGGGTGCCTTCCTACGTGGCACCAGGAAACTGCCATCCATGAACGTTAATAATACGGAAGGTCAGTAATAACACATTACGGCAGCCGGTTGGAATGACGACGGGTGATGTAATGACAAGTGCAAACAGAAAGGGGACTTATTATGGAGCGCAGAAAAAGGCGGGCTGGCAGGGAAGAACTTGTCAGTGGGTCCCCGGCACTTTCCAGGACAGGGCACCCTGCTCGGCAGACACCGGGAGCCGCGTTGTCTTGGGGGGGCAGGGGGGGCGTGTGGTTTAGCACATGGTCTTCTCAGACGGTGGCGATTCCTCATGTGGCCCTGTTGTGACAGCTCTGTGCCCAAATGAATAGTGTGCTTCGAAAACCAATGGCTGTTGGGGTGCCTGGGTGGCTCAGTGGTTGAGCATCTGCCTTCGGTTCAGGTCATGTCAGGCTCCCTGCTCAGTGGGGAGCCTGCTTCTCCTTCTCCCCCTGTTTGTGCTCTTTCTTTCTCCAGCAGTAAATAAAATCTCAAAAAAAGCGCCAAAACAGGTGGCTGTTGTCTTTTTTTTGGGGGGGGCGTTTCACTTAATAGTAGCACTGCCCCCCGGCTTGCTGTAATCTGACCTGTAAAAACCAGGTTCTGGTGGCAGGAGGAGGAAGAGGGAGTAGTAGACGCCAGATGTCTCCTGAAGTTTGGAAGAATCAGGGTGAATTCATTGTAGGGGGATTGCTAGTAGACTTTCTGGTGCTTCGGGTGGACACTCTGTCAACCCAGAGAGCACATCTGCCTGCACCCCCGTCCCCCAAGCCAGCATTTCTTCGGCCTCCAAGGTGACATGGGCCATGTACAACCAAGAGCCACAGAGAAGAAACATGAGCGCTAAGAGCTGGGGGAGAAAGGAGGGATAAGGGCTGGCGAGGGCAGCCCGACATGGTCCTTTCATTTGAAGAGTGGAGTCTTTTCCCAAATAGCCAGAACATATGTCATGATCCCTTGGCTTGGCCTGTGAGCCTATCCCTGTCATCCAGGCAGAAATATGAGCTCCAAGGGTCACCCATGCTTGCAAATGGTCATGAGGAAGTGACATGAAGCTCTCTGGCCCACTAACTCCCAGTGCCATGTGTGTCACTTCTTGACTGTGCAGCCAAGTGACAGGGGTGTACGAATCCAAGATCCTCCTCTCTGAGAGGCCGTCCAGCGTAGTGATGGGAACTGCAGCGTGGGCTGAACAATCAGACACCTGCATTCACACCATGGCTCTGCCGTCTGGGTAAGGGACCCCACCTCTGAGCCTAAAATTGGGGGAATACTAGCCCTCGCACCAGAGTTGCCATTCAGACGAGACGAGGTAGGAGGCTCAGTGACGAGCATACTACCTAGCACGTGGCACATTGTCAGCTGTCATTGGCTGCCATTACTCCTGCTGGAGACTGTTCTGGCTACAAGAGTGGCCTTCACAATCTGCACCCTGGACAGAAGATGCTCCAGTCTGCACCGTGTCTGTGAGGCCCTCTGCGCATCAATGCTGCTGCATCCTCTTATCACACAGCACCAGGAAGAGGGGGATGCCTGAGGAGTGCGGGACCACCCTTCCTTATGTTCCAAACACCCTCTCATGAACACAGATTTTAAAATTTAGGCTCATACAAAATTCCCCAACTACGTGTATGCCCAGATATATGAAAAGACCCATATTAAGAGCACTTCCAAAAAATGCGGTTTATATTTGCCCACAGAAGGGACCAGAGTGCACCGATGGTCTCCTGTTTGGGCCCTGGGGCCCTCACTCAAGGATATGGCTAGAGTGAGATGCTTGGCTGCAGGGACAGGGTAAATGTCCTCCGGCACGCCAGCATCACAAGACAGGTGGAGTAAAAACAAAAGAGACACCCAGAAGCTGCCTGGCACCAGATCTTATGAAATGGGTCTCTTACCAGAAGCAGCACTGGAGGGACACCTGGGTGGCTCAGTGGTTGAGCATCTGCCTTTGGCTCAGGGCGTGATCCTGGAGTCCCAGGATCGAGTCCCACATCCGGCTTCCTGCATGGGGCCTGCTTCTCCCTCTGCCTGTGTCTCTGCCTCTCTCTGTGTCTCAAGAATAAATAAATAAAATCTTTAAAAAAAAAAAAAAAAGCAGCAGCAGCATTGGAGCTCGCAGTTCGATCTGGGAAATGTGCAGGAGCAACCAGGCCAGGTAGGCCACGGAACCCTCACCCCAGACACAGGACATGCTACAGGTTTGCACACTGTGGAGTGCGGAGTGGCCTCTTCCCTCGTCAGGGGAACCTGCAGTGACCCCAGCTCCATTCATACTATTCTTGAACACTTTTTCCCAGCCCCAGAGATGTCCTTTCACGGCCAGTAAATCATCCAAGGATCCATATAAATCGACCTTTGTGTGGGGGCGGGGGAGGTTGCCACTTTCAGAGTGCTCCTGAGTGAAAACCTGGACCAAGAACTGGTGCTTCCAAAACCCTTGTGGCTCTGAGACACAGATTCAATGATGCCACTGATGAGTCAGATGAAAATAAATGGATGAGACCCCAAGCCAGATGTTCTAGAATATAGCCAACCTAAAAATGGTTAAGCAAGGATTTTATTGGTGAGAAGGATGAACAGAGAGATGTCTGAGGCCCAAGGATACAGAGCAGAAAGTAAGGGAGACCTGTCTGGGGTGACTTCCTTAAGAAATGGGGTTTATGCCACTTTTGGGGATAAGGCAACCCAGATAGAAGTCTTCTCTCTCTTCCCCCAAGGGTGGTCAGTGTGGAAGATGCTTCATGAGAACCTAAAGATACAGTCAGAGAAAAGCATCTTGATGATACAACTCAGTGTCCTGGGTTCCCCCTTAGCTTGTCCAAGCCAACACCAGATATCTGTGCCACATGCCAGGCCCAAAATATACCTGCCTCTTGGATGCTCGCTGTTGGCACAAGTAAGAAAAGGTGCTTGAGGATCCTATTACAACCATATCATCATCTTCTCCATATCCAGTCTTTTGGAAACGAGAAGAGACAATCCAAAAATGTCAGACTTGGCGTTGAAATATTTGTTGACTTGCACTGAACTTGGTCTGTCAGATAATTTCAGAAATCATTGCAAGGCAAAATAGCCAAATTGAATTATGACACGTTCCCAATATGAGGATCCAGTTTTCCCACCTTGGCCGCTCACTCTCAGCACTCCACGATCTCTCACACCTCCGTGCCTTGGCACGGGTTGCTCGCACTGCTCCAGAGCCCTCTGCGGCTTCCACACACCCAGTGTGCAGACACTGGCTTTTGGCCTCAGCTCAAAAACGCTCCCTCCCCAGTGACACCTCCTTTCCTGAGCCCACAGCATCCTGGGACTGCTTTTCCTTGGCTTTTTCTGTATCCTGAACACATACATTACAGAAAATTAGCTCATTACCTGGGTAAATTAGCAACTGATTGGGTTCATGGATGACCTTCGCTGATCATTTGTAAGTACTTTTTTTTTTTTTAAGATTTTTAATTTATTTATTAGAGAGAGGGTGAGCAAGAGCAAGAGCGGGGGTGGGGTGAGGGTGGGGAGAGACAGAGGGAGAGGGAAAAGCAGGCTTCCAGAGGAGCAGGGAGCCCAAGGCAGGACTCTATCCCAGGACCTGGGGATCATGACCTGAGCTGAGGGCAGACGCTTGACTGAGCCCCCCAGGTGCCCCCCATCTATAAATTCTTGAGAGCTGGAGAGGACAGACCATGTACTGACATGACTCTGTCTCTACAGTGTTATCCATAGGTGCCCAGCATGAATGTCATATAACATACGCTTACTGTAGTGTACACTTGTGTTTTGGTTGATTGGAAAGCAGCTCGTCATTTAGACTCAAATATCGATTGCCTGGGTATTAAGAGTACGTGGTGTGGATTTCAAACGACATTTGGTGATAATTAATGTGGAGATATTCTAGTAGCTGGAACAGTATTTGGCACATACTAAGTGCTCAGTGAATACGTGCTGAATGAATGAACGAAAGGAAGAGTATAAACTATCAATAAAACGGGTTATTACAGAGGGCTGGTTGTAAAGAACTGTAGGGGGACAGGAGTAAGTACAGCTGGTACTGCCAAACTCAAAATTAATATATTACCCATAAGAGGTTAATATCTGAACATAAAATGAGAGGAGAACATATTCTACAAATATCCTTCAAATAAATCAACAGAGTCACATTTCAGTGAAATGCTGGGATTTTACCAGATGCTCATGGGTTTCTTTTTAACACAATTTGGACTCAGTTTTCAGCAAACTGAAACTCTCCGTATTGAACAAATGACCCACGTTTTATTGGTTCTCTGTAACTTTTTATCCTTCTTTATTCGCTATTCACAGCCATTTCTAAGGAGGAAATCATCAAAAGTCACCTAACAACGGAGATGCTATGTTGGTGTTTGGAGCAGTGCTGCTCCTGTGTGATCACTGGGGTGTCAGGACCACCTGGGGGGTGGTTAGAAATGCAGCTCCCAGGCCCCGCCTCACACCTGCTGAGTCCAGACCTCTGGAAGTAGGGCCCAGGAAGCAGGGTGTCACCGAGCCCTCTGTGCGATCCTTCTGGCACTAACATCTGAGAACATTTCAGAAGGTAGAATCAGAAGTTCTCCAGCCCATGAAGTAAAATGTCAACTGTTACCACGCTGGGAAGGGCTGTGCTTTTGCTGGGCGCTGGGAAGATGCAGGGTCAGGGGTCCCCAGCCGGTAGGAGGGCCTCTGTCCTGGGGGCAAAGCAGACACCCAGTGACTCCCCACTGATGACATGCAGCCTCGTGAGAAGAGGTGCAGCCTGGGGATGTGTCAGGTGCCCAAAACTCATATGCTGTCATGACCCCTCCCCCCATTTCCTCTCCACAGAGATACCTCTGTTCTGAGAAGGTCTCCGGGGCCACAGCAGCAGATGCAATGGCCAACACTGCCTCGCTCTGAACACACAGCCTCACACAACCATCTCCAGGGATGGCCAGACTTTCTACTCAGCATCAATTTGACCAGATGATCTGAACCGCTAACACACTGTGACTCTCCTTCCTGACAGAAGCCTTGGGGAAGGCCCAAGACGGGAGGGAAGAAGCACCAGCGAGGCCAAGGACAGCAGGAAGGAGCTGGAATGATTGCGCTTCGGCCACGATCCGCTGGATGCTGACGGGCCGGCTGTGACACTCCCTTCCCCGCATCACAGGTCCTGATCTTGGACCACAGCCGCATCTCTAATGCATGGTGCATCCAAAGGAGGTGCTCGGTCATCACATGTGGCTCACCACGGCAGCCTGCCCTCCCAGAGGGTGTCCTGGAACCGGCCCTCTGCAGAGCTGGTTTCAAAGCCTGGGCAGCCCCTCTGAGAGCCGCCTTCCTCCGGCATGGTGGGTGAGGAAATGAGAGAGGGAATGTCTAATGATTGGTTCCTTATGGCCTCGCACATTCTTGAAGTATATTTTTTACGCTCGCTGGAACGCTTCTGCATTCTTGATAGCAGGACCGTAATATAAGTCCCTTCCTTTCAGAGCGCTGTCTTTTATTGACACACTAAAATATCCTTGGAGCAAGCCCTGCCTCCCCTCCTGCCTTCACCCCTCCTTCGCCGTGGCCGAGCTCCCCACGCCCGCCATGCCTTGTTCTCTTTCTAAGAATGCAATAAACATTTCAGCACGGTCTTTTCAATCCACATTATTTATAATATTCTGAACATCCATCGAGCCTGGCTAGAACGCTAAGTAATAAATCAAACTTAACAACAACAAAAAAGGCGAAGGCAGGGGGGTGGGGATCACCCCTTGGCGAGGCTAAAGCCTCAGCCGGTCCATTCCCCAAAGGGCTTAGTTATGTTAGGAAAAGTGAGATGGGGATGAGACTCAGGGTTTAGGATGACATGGAGGCAGGAACTCAAATCTATAGGCATAATCATAACTTTGTATAAATCTCAAACAAACCTACCTCTCAGGGGTGTCATGAGGATAAATGAGATACGTGGGAAGCACTCTGAGTGCCTCGAATAAAAGCAACTGGAGCCCAGTTCTCCTTGCTCAGTCCAAAAGGTCATCTGCTTGGAATGAAGAGGCTAAAAGCCCTCCTGCCCTCCTGGAGCTCCAGTCTTTGCTCATTAACATCCCCTCTTACAGGTTTGGAGGGGGGCAGGGCCCAGGCAGGTGGTGTGCTTCTGGCAGCCTGGCCACTGGGGCCGTCCTGCTCTGGGGGCCACCCTCAGGGCCCCCCTCCCTCCCGACCACCACTCCCCGCCCCACCAGTGAGGACCAAGCCAGGCCACACACAGCCAGAGGTCTCTCCAAGGAAGGATTCTGCTCCTTCCCCGGGGGGCGGTGGCGGGGATGGGGGAGGCGGAATTTGTCCCACACCCATACTGCATGGCGCTAGGCAGGTTTATACAGTCTGACTTTCTCCTCAAAGAGGCAGAATCTGGCCCAAGAGCTCGCTGATGATTTCAAAATTTATCTAAACAAACGTGGAGGCCAGCAGAGGCTCTTGGCTAATTGCATAATTGGCCTGAGGCCTCGCTGCCTTGGTGACTTCCCACTCCTTCCCAATCTTGCACTGGAAACCCAAGCTGCTCGGCCTGGCCACGGAGCGGGCGTGTGTTTACGTGGCTCAACCCCAACCTCGCGGCTCGGCGGGCGCGGAGCCTGGCATGCTCTGCAATCTGCTCTAAGTGGTCCCTTTAGACAGTTTCCGGGAGGAGAGAAGCTACTGCTATTCTGTGCTTGTTCAGGGGTATGAGCGCAAGACTGGAGTCACTGAGTCACGACCCACACGGTATCATCTGGGGAAATGACCGTAATCGGCTGGTCATGGGACTTCTCTGCAAGAAAGCAACTTTGCTTATTAACATGGTCAGACTTGCCAAGAAGTCGAGCTCCACCAGGCTGCCACTTTGCATGTGGACCTCATGTGGCCTTGTGAGAAGACTGATGGGCCTTCCTGTTCCGAGGTGTCATCTGCTTGCTACCCTGGGTAGCCATAAGGTCGCAAACAATGTTCTAGAAGGGATTTCATATCGGCTTTGTTGTGTTCATCCACTTCTACTGGTTAAGTGGCCCCCAAAGCCCCCAAACTTATGGATGATATCCATATCTGCTTTAAAAAAAAGTCTTGGAAAATACAACATTGTCTTTGTAACGTCCCTTGGTCATAAGGACCACCAGTGTTCGTTACATGACTACATAGGGACCACCGAAGTCTTTGTTACATCACTGCTACAGTTAGTGGTCTGTTTCCAGTGTCTGCTTCTTTTGCTTCTGATCACACAGACACCCTCTGTAGCTCTGGCCTATCAAGATTGAGTGGCTGCCCCAGACCTCTCGGGTCTCTTCCTCAGCAAGTGTCCACTCTCACGCCAGGCATCCACGGGGACCCCCTTCCCTTGGCTGTCACCTCCTAGGCCAGACTTTAATACCATCAGAGTTCCCCCATCACTAAATAGAGGGCTGGTCCACATGATGCCAGGAGCCACTGCTCTCTGCCTCTCTCATCTTCAACCACTTACACACGCTCTTGTCTTGTCCTTACTCATATGGTGTCAGTGATGTGGAAGGAGCGGTTAAGCCCATGGCTTTAGAGCCAGACTGCCTGGGTTCAAATCCTGACTGGTTCACTTCCCAGCTGCAAGCTACTTACCCTTTCTGGGCCTCACCCATAGAATGGGGATCATAGTAGTATGTATATTTGTTGGGTATGGTACCTATAACCCAGTCATGCTCAGTAAACATCTGCTTTTCCCATTACTAGGGCTTCACCAGGCATGTTTCATGGTGTACCTATAGTCCCTTGAAATGGGCTCTGTGTTGACCTAGACTCTGGTTGAAGGCAAGCCCTGGCAGCTGCGGTTTCTACCTCATGATCCTACCCATTGAGCCATGGTGACTTGGACACATAGAGGTGACCCAACCCATGGGCTGACCAGCAGTTTCTGACTCAGCCCATGAAGCTGAGTTGAGTAGAAAGATTCTTTTCTCTTTTTGAACTAGGAAATAAGGAGCCATGCAGACTTGCTAGATGTCCTTAGGATAAATTCACCTTTTTTTGGTCATGATATGAGTGGTTTTCTGTTCTCTGCTCCCCAGCTGAAAGATCTCCCAAAGAACAAAAGTTTAACACATATCTCATATATGTCACACTGCAGATATATTCACTTAAAAGGCAGATATTTTAATTAAAGGAACAAATTTCTAGTAGGGAAATTTTGGGTTATCTTCAAGATGGTTGGAAGGCTTTACTTTTAAAATTAGACTTTTTAGGCCTTCAGTGAAATACCCAAGACATGCACAAAATTGGTTTTAGTCAATCCCCTTTAAATATCAATCCCTATTTCAAATCTAGATCCTACAATGTCCATAGGTTTAATTGGGACAAAAGTATTTTTTTTTTCTTAATTGACAGATAGTTGACAGGATAAATGTCTTCAGGAATTAAGGTGAGTATGGAGCAAAATTCCTTTCTGGTTAACTTCTCTGTCATTCTGGAGAATGTCCCTACCACTTTTTCTCAAGTGAGGAAGCCTGGAGCTTTCTGGAACACAGGATGTGGGTGGAGGTAAAAGAGAAGAAACAGCTGGAAATAACAGCTGGTGAAGGTTAGTGAGGGCTCATGATGGGGTCTAAGGCTGAAGAAGACAGCCACTCATCCTCCATCCATCACTAACTCACTCTATGCCAGATACCATGTTAGATGCTGGGAAGAGAATAATGGTCAAGATGGACATGATTCCTGGCCCCAAGGAGTTTACATGCTAATGGGGGAGACAGACATTCAAATAATCACACAATGAAATAATCACAAATCATAGATAAATGTTAAGAAGGAGACAAAGTGCTATAATAAGAGGCACATTAATAGGTAGTCTGATGAAGGATCTAGTCACAGAAAAAGTGGGCAAAGACTGTTCCAACTGGAGGGACTGGTAAGCACAGGACACTGAGGGACTTCATGGCATGGAAAGAAAGACACTGTGGCTGGAACTGGCCAATGAGGAGAAAAGTCAAGATGAGTTGGGTAAGAAAGCCATGGGCTAAGTTCTGCAGGGCCTTGGGGGTCACAGTAAGGAGCTGGGTTTTATTCTGAGTACAAGGGAAGCCATTGCTAGGTTTAAGTAGGGAGTAGCAATATCTCATTTATGTTATATAGTCATTTATGCCACTGTGTGGAGACTGGATGGAAGGGTACAAGTCGAGTCAACAGGACCTTTCTGAGAGAACCAACATAGCACCCAGGTAAAAGAGTGGAATATGGTGGTGGCAGAGGAGATGCAGGGATTTGAAAGTTATTTTAGAAGAGAATTACCAGGGCTTCCTTTTGGATAAGTGGGCTGGGATGAAAGGAAACAAAATTTCTACCTTGAATAACTGGTTAATGAGGGGCCATTTACCAAAATGGAGAAAACAGGGGGTTTCTGGATTTGCTACAGAGGGATTGTGGTTGAGATCTTGAATAAGCACTTGGGTGTGCAATAGAAATCTGGAGCTCAGAAGACAAGTCTTGGATGGTATGGGAGTGATGGTAACAGATCAAAAGGCCAAAGAAGAGCTTTGCGGGGAAAGGTCACAGGAGAGGCAAAGCAGTAGGGATGGACGAGGAGCAGCAGGAGGAGCAGGTAAAGGCAGGTGATGGAGGGAGGGAACACAGAGCTTCAAGACTGGGGAGATGAGGGCCCAGGGTTGGTGGAGGGGGACTGAAGGGAGAAGTCTGGCTCTGTCACTACCTGCTGAACGCAGCAACAGCAACAACTACAGCCAGCACTTCTGAGGGTCTACTGTGAGCCAAGCCTTGTGCCCACTATTTCCGATACACCATTTCTACCACCATGACAGTCCTGCAAACTGGTATCATCACGATGATGAGGATGATGGGGACAATGACCATGATGATGACGATGATGACAATGATGGAACCCAAAGCTCAGAAAAGTTAAGCAATTTATCTAAAGTTTCACAGCTCACCAGTGTCGGGAACTGAACAAAGGTGTGACTAGCTCCAATGGTGAGAGTCCTAGAGACTGTGTATTAGTACAAATACTAACAACACACTTTCCAAGCCAACTTCTCTGTTTCCACAGCCAGCTGCCTTGTTCCAGGCAAGCAACTACGGACTTCTCGCCATCTTCCTGCCACAGAACAATCCAGTGTTCCTCTCCCTTTAAGAACCCAAGTCAACCCCCTTCTTAACTGTCAACTCAAAGCCTAACCATATCTGTTCCTTGGTTTCCCTTCAAGAACTAGAAGAGACCAAATTATTGCTTGCAGATGATGGAGCACCTAACCTGGGTAACAAAATAACCCACAGAAAACCTATCTGAGCTAAAGAGGCCAGTTAACAAATACACTGATAAACTCCAACCCCTGTCTTTTGAAGCAGTGATAAACAATAGCAAACACGATGAGAAAAATTCATTAATAACTAAGCTAATGAACAGAGACTAATACAATTAAGAAAAATGGGCAGGACTGATGTTTTAGAAGTCCTATAACTTTATGGAGGGCCATAAAGGGAAATTCAGAGAGAGAGAGAGAGAGAGAGAGAGAGAGAGAGAGAGAGATCCTATATTCCTGAATGGGGAGATTTAACATTATGTGCATGTCACTTCTCTCCTAATACAAACGTTTAATTCAGTTATATTAAAAACAACCACAGGATGTTTCAGGAACTGGTCAAATTACTGTGAGGCAACCGGGCTGTTCCCATTTTGCAGATAAGGAATTCAGGGCTCAGGTGAAGAAAGTAGAATTGATTTTACGGAAATTAATGTAGGGGCGCAAAATGGTAATTGTGTGATGTTTGCTGCAGTTGTGTGTGGATGTGTGTGGGCAGGAGATGAGGGGGACAGTAGGTCGCGGGTGGCCCTAGTTGGTGTCACAGGGAATGCGGATGGTGGGGAATCTCTGGAAGGCTTGGTGGGGAGCAGTGGTGGTAGAGGGAAAGGCTGACGAGAGCAAGACCCTGTTTTCTAAAGCTCACTCTGGCTTCAGTGTGGAAAAAGTGTGGGGATGGGGGTAGACTGCAGACTGCAGACTGTTTCCTGAGTCAGGAAACAACAGGAGGACCCAGAAGATGACAGGCACCCAAGGGACAGGACAGGGACGCATGGGCTTCCACAGATACTGAGGAGGGGAGAGCCATTAGGAGTCGGCCTCAGATGGGATGTGGTGGGCTGAGTGGAAGGGAAGTGCTAGGGACGACTCCTCAGTGTCTGGCTGGAGAAACTCAATAGTCGGTGGGTTTGTTTGTCAAAACAGAAAACCAAGAAGGCAAAGTAGGGCTGGAGAGGATCACGAGCCCAAGTTTGGACATCTTGGGGGTTATTTCAAGTTCTGACAACACAGTATTGCTTTGCTTCCATTGGGATGAGAGAGAACTTGTCTTTGGGGCTGGTGAGCCACTGGGGGAAGATCTCCTATTTTGGTCAGAGATTGGAGGCAGACCTACACCTACTTTATGTGTTCCCAGTGTGACACAGACATGTGGAAGGGGGTCTGGGGGTGGGTCTGCTATCCATGGCTGGTAAAGTCTTCCCTGGCGAGATGCTCTCTGGGAGAACCTTCCCAAACTTCCATTAAAGGATGAGACTAATGCCACTTCTCGGTTTTCTCCCCTCTACCCTAAAGACTCCCAGACAGTCATTTCATGTTTCTGTACATTTGAAAAACCTTTGGTTGGCACTCGGTGTCACTTTCTTACTATCATTTCCCTCCTCTTCAGCATCTGAGAGTGTGATCCCTCATTCCTTATATTGCTTCAGATGTTATATTATTTCCAAGGATGGTAAGACTATGTTCAGCAGGAAGGTGTGTGATTGGAAGCCATCCTTTTTATTTATTTTTACAAAGATTTTATTTATTTACTTGAGAGACACAGACAGCATACACGTATGCCATTGAGTGCCATGAGAGCACAGAAAGTGAGGGAGAAGCAGGTTCCCAGATGAGGAGGGAGCCTGATGTGGTTCTTGATCCAAGGACCCTGAGATCGTGACCTGAGCTAAAGGCAGACGCTTCATGGACTGAGCCACCCAGGCGACCCCATCCTTTTTATCAATGACATGTGAGTGTCTGCAGGTGTCTGTTTTCTTAACCAATGACGATCATCATCGTCTTGATCCTTAGGCTTAGCTGGTTATCATAGTGTACAGAAAAAAAAAAAAGGTCAGCCAAAGGAAAGCTAGCTTTTTTTTTTTTTCTTCTCTATTTGACACTCTTCTGGCCAACCTGTTGGGATAAGAACAGAATCCAGGTGCTCTTGCTCACCTGTGGGAGAATACTTAGCTGAAAGGATCTGCAGGCAATGTCCAAGCAAGAGTTAATACTTGCCAATCTGAATACATGAAATAGGGATGAATTTTTTTTTTCCTTTACCCAAACTACAAAAATGCATGTGTCCATCTTCTGGCAAATGGGTATCTGAGATGCCAGCAGAGGTGGAAGAAAGAGCGTTTCTGTGGTTGCCGCAAAAACTAGGTAGGGGCTTCCTACCTAGAGGGGAGGTAAGGCAGTCCAGAAAATCAGACCGTTATCCTCACTAGGAAAAATGAGGTGTTCACAAATACAGATTCCCCCAAACTGATTGAGACCCCAGGTGATTAGCATCTGAAAGAATGTATTTTATGGGGCAGCCCCGGTGGTGCAGCCCCGGTGGTGCAGCAGTTTAGCGCCACCGCCTGCAGCCCAGGGTGTGATCCTGGAGACCTGGGATGGAGTCCCACGTCAGGCTTTCTGCATGGTGCTTGCTTCTCCCTCTGCCTGTGTCTGTCTCTCTCTCTCTCTGCATCTCTATGAATAAATAAATAAAATCTTTTTTTTTTAATAAATAAAATCTTAAAAAAAAAAATAATGTATTTTACAAAGCTCACAGGGCAGCCCAGAGTAACTTCGGAACTCTTCACCATCAAAGAGTATTTTTCACTCTAACAAAAAGTTGGGGATAATTAGAAATGCCTTTTCTTATATGAAGGAGTTTTCTTCCTTTCTCTAAATATTTAACCTTCTATGTTTGCAATAAAGTTCTCAGAGTTTTCATTTCACAGGGTGAAAATATAAACTCAGGGGAAGTACTCACCATGCCAACTTGCAATGGAGAGTGCAGTGTATGGAATGTCCCCTTCATTTATAAGCTTAAACTGTATGTGTCTTTTAAAATTAAAAATGAGGGCAGCCCCGGTGGCACAGCGGTTTGGCGCCGCCTGTGGCCCAGGGTGTGATCCTGGAGACCCGGGATCGAGTCCCACATCGGGCTCCTTGCATGGACCCTGCTTCTCCCTCTGCCTGTGTCTCTGTCTGTCTCTCTCGTGAATAAATAAAATCTTTAAAAAAATTTAAATT
Organism: Nyctereutes procyonoides; assembly: GCF_905146905.1. Classification (NCBI taxonomy): domain Eukaryota; kingdom Metazoa; phylum Chordata; class Mammalia; order Carnivora; family Canidae; genus Nyctereutes; species Nyctereutes procyonoides. The sequence goes on along the minus strand of NW_026575140.1, from coordinate 55,734,140 downwards.
AAAAATGATTTTCTTGAGCAACTAAACAACTTCTGTCTGTAGGGATTAAATTATGGCTTCTTTTATTATTTTCTGCAATCATTTTATTAATCAAATGCAAAACGACTGTCCATTCAGCAAAGTCTGGTGGAAACAGTAACCTGAATAATATTCAAGGATTTTCTTTTGAAGCCGAAAGCCAGCAATTACTGTACTGGAAAAGGTTATTTTACTATGGTGCATTTCCTCAGGAGAGGAAATGATTTTTGAGAATACTGAAGCCTTTTTTATTCTAAAGCAGGCCAGCAACACCTGTACACAATCTTTCTAGACAACAATAAGACTTTTCTGAGGTTTCGTGTCATGACCATTTAATTTAATAGCTCTGAGAGTTTAAACAGGACACTAATACCTCAGTTAGCTGGCACGATTGGTGAACTGGGGATTCCAGTTAACTTAATTTTTCCATCAACTAATAGTAACCCATTTATGCAATGAAATTTCCTCAGCAGGATATAGGGGATCTGGTCATCTCTTTTCAGGTATGTACAATTGTGTGTTTTGTCTCTCGGTTTGACATTTTTTAAGATGAAAAAAAAAATCTGCATTTTGCCCCTCCATAAATCTTCAAATTAATAAACCAATAATCAAGCACATGTGAGAGGTCTCACAAAAAAAAAAAAGTTAAATTTCACACTGATAGTCTCCAGCTAAAGAAAATAAACCTAGCAAGGAAAATAAAATATATTATTTTGAATCCATGTAGCATTCATTTCATATGCTAGGCATCAACCCACACCCAGGGGAGACAGAGATAATACATGTTTTTTTGGACCTTAGAGGCTCACAGTTTACATATAGACAAAGTTGAGAACTTCAGAAGATACGAGAAGTGACAGGTGTTTAAATTTTTTTTTTCTTTAAAAGCATAAAAAGCTACTCTTGCTTTTGGAAGCCAAGGCAAATGAAACGTATTTTTTGAAATAATTAGTGAAAAGAAAATAAATTCAAGGTTGCCCCCAGATCTTTTCACCAGCAGACAATAAGGACTTTCTATCTTGACTTCAGCTGGGCAGAATTAGAAAGCTTCAAGGATTGTCAGAGACATGGAATGCCTGGGTGGCTCAGTCAGTTAAAGCCTCCAGCTCTTGGATTTTGGCTCAGGTCATGATCTCAGGGTCCTGGGATCCAGCCCCCCAACAGGCTCTGAACTGAGTGTGGAGTCCGGTTGGGTTCTCCCCCCTCCCCTTGCTTTCTCTCTCTGTCTCTCTCAAATAAATAAATAAATCTTAAAAAAAAAAAAAAAGAGTCTCAGAAATGCAACAAGGTAAATGGGGAAAAAATAACTGACAGAACTTTCTGGTGTGGGATCCCTGGGTGGCGCAGCGGTTTGGCGCCTGCCTTTGGCCCAGGGCGCGATCCTGGAGACCCGGGATCGAATCCCACATCGGGCTTCCGGTGCATGGAGCCTGCTTCTCCCTCTGCCTGTGTCTCTGCCTCTCTCTCTCTCTGTGACTATCATAAATAAATAAAAAAATTAAAAAAAAAAAAAAGAACTTTCTGGTGTGACTTGCCTGGGGCCCAGAGACCCCCAGGTCTTCCTTATTCTTGCTAGTTTCTACTCCCTAGCTGTCTTTTAATTACCAGATGCAAAAGTCTTGCAAAGTCGTGGGTGGGGTTTGGTTTCTTTCCTCTGATGGTTTCCAGCAGGCAGCCTTGGCCTCAGGATCTTGAACTTTCTGGAATGAATGCTAGGTCCCCTTCTCCCTGCTTTCCGGGGCCCGCCCCACTGGAGATCCTGAGCCACTGGATCTGGAATGGGGCTCAGGAATTCATATTTTTAGAAAGAGTATCATATGATTCTTCTCATTAAGAAAATCTGGAAAATATGCCCTTGGATAGTATGATCTGCCTAAAAATCAGAGGGGTGGGGCGGGGGCTTGCTGGGAGGGAAAGGCAGATTCCCATGTCCCATGATCTGCAGTCAAGTTCTTAAACCTGGGGTGGGGCTCAGTGATCTGCATTTTGAATGAGCACCTCAGACAGTATCTGACCCATGGAAACACTGCCCTCGGCACTGTAGACTTTTGTGATGGACACAAAGCAACAAGAATCAGAAGAAAGTCCTGTGGAGGTCCAAAGCACCCATACAAAGCTCGGGCATCTAGAACATCTCTGTCTACCCGGGACTCTAGACTGCTTCCTGCAGTTCCTGACCTGACCTAGTTGGGCCACTTCTCCAAGGCCTGCCTCCAGCATCTGTCAAGGTTAAGCCCAAAGCACTACAAACAAGATGCCTGTCTGGCCGTAGGAAGGGGCAGATCTAGGATGCCAGTGGGTACAGCTCTGGTCACCCGAAACGGTGATCGCCTGAGGGAAATGTGGCAAAATGTCTTTGGGGATGGTCCTGGTCAGGCTCTCCTGCCTGAAAAAAATCAAGAATGAAAACTGTTACAGGTACCCTGACCTGGTCATGAACGAACACTGTTTACTACAAAGTCTGCTTGAAATAAACCTGTCTTCACCAACAGTTGCTAAGGCATTTGCGCTCAGAAAAATAAATACTTTCAAGACAAACAATACCTTCACATTTTCCCCTCGAACATGACTAATTTACTCAATACTCTGAAAAGTTGTAACGAACTTCTGGAATCCCCATAGTCCTGCATGTCGCACTTGCCAATAACTGCACGGACCTCTCTGGGAATGCCAAGGGAAATATCAGCCTTGGTAGTGCTAAAAAAAATAAAAAATTAAAAAAAAATGATAGCGCAAGATTGTAAATGAGAAGAACGACTAACTGCACTTGAATGCTTCCCTGTGAAGTCAGTCTACGGACGTCCCATCCAAGTGGTTGAACTCCAAAAGCACCCCAGCAGTTCAGCTGTCTTGATTTCAAACCTCTGCCCACATGGCTCAGATTTGCAACTTAAATATTCAGTATGAAAACAAAGTTATTTAACTGTTAGCACAGGCAGGCGTCTTCTCCAAAAGGGACAAGGAAAGGTACATGTTTCAGCCCACACACAGGCACCGATCTCTGACTTGTAAATATCAATGTGCAACTCACAATTATTTTGGCTTTGGAAGACTATACTGTCTGCTCCGCTGGGGTGGGCAGTTACAAGAAAAAAAAACAGAAAAAAATTTTTAAAAATCCCATCGTGAACACCGCCAGAGCTAAAGATTCTTATGCATGAATAGTACAAATGGTTCTCTTTCAGTCTGGAAAAAAAAAAGCACCTAAAAGAAAAAAAAAAAAGGTTTGGGGGGGAGGCTTTGCAGCGATATTTCACCTCAACACATCTTTCAAGTTTGATGGCTTGTAAGTGCTCAGCTTTGGTTCTGGTCTTCAGCCTTCAGACAACTCTAAGCTGTCCACAGCAGCTGCAGAGGCCGAGTCTTTAAATGAAATAAAGAAATAATTGCTTCGGGGAACAAAGGGAAGAAAAAAAAGCTCCGTTAGCTGGACTACGTGGCCCCTTGGGACTGTGTGTGGTATGTGTTCCTGATTAATACTGTTCAGTGTGGTAAAGAGGAATCCCTGAACAATCCCAGAGCATCGGAAGAAGTGTGATGTGGTCAGAAGAGAGGGTTTTAGAGGCATACCTGACCTGGACTTGGATCGCAGCTCTGCCAACGATCAGCTACGTGACCTTGACAAAGGGCCTTGACTTCTTGGGGTCTTTACTCCTCACCTGAAATATGGGAATCAGACCACCTACTACTACCTCGGGGGGATATGACCAAGGCTGGAGAGGATGATGTATGTAATGTGCTGATTTTCTTAAAACTGAACACCCACGTTTGTACCTCCCACCCATCCCCACTAAGGGGGGAAGAATGGGATTCATCTACAAACTCAAAGAATGGACAAGAAGGTGATATCCACTCAGATATGTCAATAAAATGTTGGAAGATATTCAGTGGACGAGGACAGAGCAAAGATGAAATTAACAACTGATGGAGGTGGGAATCCAATGTGGTATGCTAGGCCCCTGGAAAGGCTCAGGGATGGGGCGCTCCAGGTAGTACTGAAGGCAGAGCTGCAAACAGGGGGACTGGTTAAAAATGACATGAGCCCCATTATACCCCAGACCCTGTCACCCCACACAACCAGGCAGCTATTGCCCCCCATATTCCTGGGAAAGAGGTTTGGTGGAGAAAGTGGACTAGCAGTGTTGTAAACATGGGGGCAGAAGGCACAGGAGAAGGAATAGATTAGGTGAGAGGTTGAAAATAGGGAAATTAAATAAAAGTTTTCATGTGGAATGGTGAGATGGCTAGCCCTTGCCCCTATGGGCTCCCAGACACCACATGGCCAAGCTTCTGCTTACCAGGCAGGAGACTATAAGTCTCCCCTCAGCAGAAAGGGATCAACCAGAGAGAAAAAACCTACAGACGCTAGGGTACATTTGGGGTCCTCAATAAAATGATTAGGTCCTTCCCTGTCTGATCATCCTCTAGAGAAAGCTACAACTCAACAAACCGCACCCATGCACACACAACTTTCCCGGTGTCTTTTTGGCGCTTCATTCTTAAAGAGTAATGGGTAGCCAAGCATCATTAGACATTTGATGAAACAGAGAAAGAGAAGAAACCCCTCAAATCATCCCCCTCCTCTCTGCCAATCACCTCTCACCAAAAACCAGAAAAAGGAATTGAGTGAAACGATGAAGCAAACAACAGAAGAAACCATCGACGGAACACTGATTAATATCCTCAGAGATGTAATATCTAATAAAATATTCTGTATTTCTGAAACCAGAACTGAGTAATGTTTAAAATAAAAAAACCCAAGGATGCCTGGGTAGCTCATGGGTTGAGGGTCTGGCTTTGGCTCAGGGCGTGATCCTGGGGTCCTGGGATCAAGTCCCACATCGGGCTCCCCACAGGGAGCCTGCTTCTCCCTCTGCCTGTGTCTCTACCTCTGTGTGTGTGCGTTTCCGATGAATAAATAAATAAAATCTTTTTTAAAAAAATAAAAAAACCCAGAGTTATGAAAATAAGACAGCAGCAGTAGAGCAATTGAAGGGAAGGATGTGAAGAAGCAGCTGAAGAAGAAAAAAAAAAAAGCAGCTGAAGAAATGTCCCAGCAAGGAACAAAAACACACAGAAATGAAAAACAGGAGAGAAAATAAGGAAATTAACATAACAGGAGGCCCAATATCCAACCATGAACATAGAATGAACCAGAAGAAAGGAAAGGAAAGGAAAGGAAAGGAAAGGAAAGGAAAGGAAAGGAAAGGAAAGGAAAAGGAGAGGAGGTACTTATTGAAGCTATAACAGAAGAAAAGTATTCAGGACAAAGGCCGTGAATTCTAGATGGAAGGGTCCACCAAGTCCTTGACACCATTAACAGGGGCCTGATGAAGGGGGTAGGGTGGGGGGAGTTACTCAAAGGCTTTCCCTATGACATTTAGAATATTTGTGCTAAGGAGGAGCTCTTAAAAGCAGAGCAGGATGCATAACAGGGCTCAGGAATCAAAATGGCGCTGGACTTCTTGGTAGGAACACTGGTAGCTAGAAGACAACAAAGGATGCCTTTAGCATTCTGAACACCAATCGTTTTTCAACAAAAATTCTCTACACAGTCAATCCTTTCACTGCAAGAGGCAGGATAAAGGCATTTTCAGACATGCCATATCTTGAGAAATGTATTCTCAGGCAGTCCTCCTCAGAGAGCTAGCAGAGGGTGTGCTCCATCAAATGAGGAGATAAAACCAAGGAAAGAGATATGAGTTCTAGGAAAGTGGGCTCCAACAGGAGATGGAGGGTATGAAAAGTCTCCAGGAGACATCAAAGAGAGGTCCCAGGGTAGTGGAGGGCCAGGGGAGCTGGAGAACTAGCAGGTTAGGTTAGAATGAAAGCATGGGGGCTCAGAAGGGCTGACTCCCTAGCAAAACATGGGCAAGATGGATTATCTGATGTGCACGTCACATATCTGCAGGCATTTCTTAGCTTGTGCCCTCAGTTTAGGGCAAGAATTACGATATGCAAAGGGAAAGGATGACATCAAGTCCGGGAAAAACTAAATACTGTGCAAGAAAGGAAATCCAATTATAGTAAGCTACGTGGCTCGGTTAAAGACAGTGATACCGTTAAAACGAAAATGCTGAATCATGAGTTAACTAACACCGGTGATTGAACTCTGAGTGTGAGTGTGAGTGTGAGTGCGTCGGGGGCCAAACTAAGAACTAAGTCCTTCTTCCACAGCAGAAGTTAAGAGCATCTCAAATTGTGATGAGATCAAGTCCTATTCATAGGAGCATATTCTTCAGAAGTCAGGCAGTGCAATCCAGGGGAAACCGGTGGGAAGAGTTGAAAGCACTCTTCTCTGGAGACTGGGCCCCAGGGGGAAGGGAGGTGGCACAGGTCACTGTGGCTGTTTCCCCATTTGAAATGGACCCCACACTTCTGTCTGTCTTTGTGAACTATGCCTAGACATTATTTCGCATCATCACCAGGCTGGATTCTGTGTTAAATGCCTACCCCTGCTGCTTGGCATGGGGATCAAGGGCAGCGGTGCAGCAGGAGAGGGGTGAATGCCACCCCCCGTCTGAATTATTTGGAACAAGTAGGTACCGGGTGCAAGAGACAGTAGAGAAACACAGACCCATTATGACTTACAAGTGCACCCAAAACTGCATTCGCTTCTTTCTGAAAGGAAGAAAAATCTCAAATCACATCATGCTACTGTGTACAGAAGGAACGTCAAGGAGCCTCTGTCTAGGAGTCCCAGATCTCTGGATGGTGGGCATTCTTCACAATCCAGCGCGGATCGAGCGCTCCATATTATGAGCCAATAATTTAATTTCTCCATATGTCCCATGTATACTTGTAGATGAAAATCCCGACCAGGTTACTAAAAGTTCCCATTTGGGAAAGGGTTAAAAGAGAAGCGCACTGCTCCCCAGTCCAGAGCACCCAACTTCTTCTGAGGCTGTGCTAACTGTCCCCCCCACATCCCGGGGGAGGCTCATTCCCATCCACTTCACCTAAGGTCAGCTACAAGAAGGGGATGCCGCACAGCTGTGGTGAGCAAATTCTGGGAAGAAAGGCGGAGTCCGTTCATCAGATCTAAAAGTAGTATCAGCACAAACATCACTAATCAACTGACTGGACGGAGTTTCTGGGTGTTCTACGAAATCACTGTCGGATCACATACTTCCTTCCGTTGCTGTGATGAATATTCAGTCCCAGGAAAGCACTAGCTTTTTCTTGTCAAAGTACAGTCTCTCTCTCTATTTTTCTGTTAGGTATTGTCACTGTGTAAATACCTCACAGTTCCTTCTTCATGTTCAGGATTCTATCCTTGGTGTTAAATTTGGTGTTCAAGCGTGGTATCAACTTAGTGGTTTGATATATTCTATTTATGCTCTTGTCTACTTGTAAACATTTTCGATTTCTTCAGCAGCTTTGATTTTAAACACACACATACACACATATTATATTATAAACAAACCCATATCTCCTTTGGAATGCAGAGCTTACAAATTAAAAGTAAAATCTATCCCGAGATCGAAGTTGGGCTGTCCTCGCTCCAATTTGCCCTGCAAGTTTCGCAGATTCCAAGGTGGGAGAAGAAATGAGGCTCTGGACAGTCTGGAAGCCTTGCTGGCCAGTTGACACTGCTTGCTGTTCTATCCTTAAGCCCTGGTCAGCAGGCTAAACTCCGTGAGCTTATCCATTTATTTATGCTGTTGTGTATATTTTGCTGTTGTTTCCAGGGAAAAGTTCTGTTTGAAATTCTCCAGCCTTGCCTTAGCTGAACTAAGGGGAGGCAGGATTGTTTTTCTCATACGCCTATGTGTTTCCCAAGTGTTGGAAGCTGCAGCTAACCAGACAAGAGCTAGGACTCAGTACAAGCAGCTCCTTCACGTGGTCACGGGAAGACATCAGACAAGCGGTCCCCGGGCAGGCATCTCATCGGGGTGAGAGCAAAGGCATCTTAAATGTCTGAGGCATGGGCTCAATCGGGTGGTGCCAGGCTGTGGGGCTTTGGTGCTTTTTGAGACCTACCCCTGCAGCTTTGGTGTGTCACCACCAAGTGGTGGCAGAGAGAGTAACAGCCGCGCAGGGCCAAGGGGGCTCCTGGTTCCCGGGTTCAGAGACTGGAATGCTTTTCTGAGCTGTGGTTCGGAATAAAAATAGAATGTGTTTATTAAACTTGTCTCTTCCATAACACAACACAGGCTGGGAAAGATGGCCATTCTGCAGACACAATAAAGACAAAGCATCACTTTTCTGTGGCTACCTGTGGAAGCCTAACCTCTGGCATGCCTCGTTCTGAGGCTGGGCCAGACAGGGCTGGAAGAAATCCTCCTCCCACCAAACTCGGAAAGAATCCCCCTTAGCTGTGCTAAGGATCCCTTCAGCATGAAAGCGCTCACTTCTGGCCTTGGCCCACCAGGGCCTGCAGAGCCATCTTCCTTGACTACCCCGAGCTGGTCTGGAAAAGGGGTTCCTTTTGAGCCAGCAAGGCTTCCCATCGCTGGCTCTTTTTCAGAGTTTGCCCCTCTGTTCCTGAGCTCCAAGTGCTCAGGTACCACCAGGTAGTCAGATGTCATGCCCCTGACACTGTCCTCAAGCACATGGTGCCAGCAAGCTGGCTCTCCAAAGACTATTTTCTTTTTCCTTTTCTTTTTTTTCCTTTTCTTCTTTCTTTTCTTTCTCTTTTTCTTCTTTCTTTCTTTCTTTCTTTCTTTCTTTCTTTCTTTCTTTCTTCCTTCCTTTCTTTTCTTTTCTTTTCCTTCCTTCCTCCCTTCCTCCCTCCCTCCCTCTCTCTCTCTCTCTTTCTTTCTTTCTTTTCTTTCTCTTTCGATTTTGTTTGTTTATTCATGAGAGACACAGAGAGAGGCAGAGACACAGGCAGAGGGAGAAGCAGGCTCCCTGTGGGGACCCTGATGAGGGACTCAATTTCAGGACCTTGGAATCACACCTTGACCCAAAGGCAGACACTCAACTGCTGAGCCACCCAGGTGCCCCTGAAGACTATTTTCAATACAGATTAAAGGAATCCAAAAGAAAATGGGGCAGAACATGAAGGCTTCATAGTGTTCATGATGGGTACTGGTTGGTTGGGCAAATTTAAAATCTCACAACATTATGGAATTGAGTCAAATCACTAAGTAATAAGCATATGCCTCAGTAGCCACATCTGTCCATGTCAACTGATGGATGAGGACAATGAGGAAGAATAACCTATGAGGCATTTACTGTAGACCACACCCTGTTCTAAGGGCCTATCCCATTTCATCCTCACAAATCTAACACTGGAGAAGGATTGCTCTTTCTCCCATATCTTGCATTAGGCCACTCTTCTCCCTAGGAGCTCTCTGGCCCCCTGGGGTCAAGTTAGCAAGGCTCGGTGGCCAACTGCGCAGCTGTGGGGCCAGACAATGACCCACGCCCTCGGTTTCCGGGTAAGGAAAAACAAACGGGTGTTCCAGGTCACACAGCTGGTAAGTCACAGAGGGGGTTCAGATCCAGAGTCGGGCTGCACAGCCGTCCCTGGGGCCACCTCCATCACAAGCACCCCCAAGGAAGTCATTCCTTCCTCCCCAGTCAGGCCGGGAAGCCTTTGCAGAAGGGCTGGAATTTAGAGATTGGTATTGAAAATGAATGGATTGTAACTCAAGCGTGCAAGACAGATGGGTGTGAGCAGTGAGGCAGCTATGGAAAATCCTCAGAGACTTGGTGAAGGTCCTTGTGAGTATCCGACTATAGTGACACAGGGGATGGGAGAGGGTCCGATGACCTGCCTGGAAAACATGTTTATAAAAATGAAAGACTATAATTTTTTTCTTGGACTGAATACTGTGTGCTGTGCTTTGCAAAGAGCCTTTACACATACAAAGCCCATTTTGGGCTTTGTAGTCACTTGCTACAGGAGAAGTGAGAGGAGTCACATTTTTTCGCTATGTGCACAACTACGCTGCGCCCTAATGCTCTGGGGAGCCAGGCACAGAAGAGAGTCCTTGGGAGAGGAGATTCAGCTGGGGTGGGGTGGGGGGCAGGCAACAGCTGCTTCCCCACCATGGTCAGCTTTAGATGATGTTGAAACAACTAAAGCCCGGTGTTTTTAAAGCCAGAACTTTGTGAGTCTTCTGCTCTTTAGGAGAGACTTCAAGGAGCAGATTGGAAACACCAAATCACCACGCTGAGATCCCAGGCGCAGGCAGAATACACCGGAAAGGACATGAACAGAGGGAATGTGGGGTGCCTCAGTTAGGAGGTATCAGGAGGGACTAGGGAGCCAGGGGATCCTGGGTGTCGGTGTGCATTGTGGACGTTGAAGCCCTAACCCCTAATACGACTGATTAAGGAAGTAATGACACTTAAACTAGGTTATGGGGGTGTGTGTGTCCTAATCCGATAGGGCTGGTGTCCTTATAAGGAGAGGAAGAGACACTGGAGGGCTCTCTCTCTGTCTCCATTTCCCTCTCCTCCTCCTCTTCCCCACTCCCCACAGCACACCTGGCAGAGGGGAGGCCATGTGAGGACAGAGCAAGGAGGCCTCCCCAGAAATCATCTCTGCCTTGATCCCGAACTTGCCAGCCTCCAGAACTGTGAGAAAACACATTTCTGCTGTCTCAGTCACCTGGTCCGTGGTATTTTGTTATGGCAGCCCCAGCAAATGGACACGGAGAGCTGTGGCCTCACTACTACCCCCAGACCCTGGCCAGCACTCGCTCATCTCTCGACACTCAGAGTTCCCTCTTCCATGAGGACTTTGTTGCCTACCCTTTCCACTTCCCTCCTGTATGCTCCCACTCTATATGAAGAGATGCTGTCTGGGAGCCCGTAATAAGTCCATCTGTCCCTACTAGACTCCAAGCCTCTTGAAAGAAGACACCATCTTATTCAACTTTATATTCCTAGTCTGGGCGAGTAGCAAGCATCTGATAACTTTACAGAATAAACAAAGAAACAAACGAGTCTAGGACATCATCTTAAAAATTGTGCATTAACATAAATGTTAAGACGAGATTTATTCACTCATTTATTCAACAGTCAAGAAGTGAATGGTTTGGGTGGGGAGAACAAGGAAGTAAAGCATGAAGAGAGATAAACTGAAAAAAGAAGAACATTTCTAGATGTTGAAGAAATGACAAGATGAAGGATTGGCAGCATAAGAGAATATAAATACCGCTCGTTTGTATGAACTATGCCGCACCATGTGGCATGATGATAATGTATAATTAGATGTGACGAGTTAGCAGCACAGAGTAGAAGCTAAGTGGGCTCCAGAGTGGGACAAATGGGGCTGAATCCTGCCTCTGGTACCAGTTAAGGGCTTTGGGCAAGTCATTTGACTTCTCTGGGCTCTATGGGCCTCCTCTTTTTTTTTTTTTTTTTTAACCTGTTTTACCAAAGTATAACACACACACAGCAAAGTACACAAGTCGTTTGAGGAAGAGCTCAGTGAATCCTTTAGTTGCCGTATTGTGTAAACAGAGATACTGAACCCACCTGTTCTGGCGGGCAGATGTGAAGGTCAGATGGTGTAATGCTTGTAGAGCCCTTGGCCAGGTGCTTGGCACACAAGCACCTGTTTCCTCTCCTTCAGTGACCTCTGCCTCATGTAACTATGGTTCCAAACTTGATTCATAGATGTTCGAATGCTGCGTCAGTTTTTATATACCTTGGTGCCATTCCTCAGACTCAAGAAAAAGAAACAGTGGGTCTCGCTCCCAGTTCATCTGTGACTCTAGCAACTCGCCCTTAGAGCTGAACATTAGGATCCCATTTCTGCCACCCTTCCTGCCATGCTGGTTTAATGGAGGGACTCTTCACCTACTTAAAATACCAACTAAGCTCAGAGTTATAAACAGAGCTAATAGAGGCAACAGAACAGATTTGGAAAAGTTTCTTTGGTCTGCACGTGAGAGAGAGAGAGAGAGAGAGAGAGAGAGAGAGAGAGAGAGAACGAACCTCTCAATCTCAGGATGTGTGACTTCTCAAACAAGCAGAGCAAGGGCTCCAGTGCTGGGCAACAGCAGATACTGGGTAATGTTTGTTAGGGACACAATCAGAAGATGGACAGTTGGGGACCTCAGTGTATTTCAGGCAGCATGCCTATAAACAAAGCTACCTCCATGTACCGAACAAGGCCAGACCGAATGGTCAACCTAAGGATAACTTGATGCATAGAAAGGAGTCCTCTCTGCTTCCAATGTCTTCCCTCCCAGGATTTCGGGTTCAGGGTGCCCGAAATTCTACCGTGGGGGATTCCTGTTTATGAATCTGTCATTCCCTTACTCTGCTCTCATCTGAGAAGCAGAGGGCTGGCTGGAACGGCACTTTCTGTTCCCCGGTACGTGAGCATGAATGAACTCGGGATTCCTGTGCTCTTGAGCAGGAGAGGGTGGACAGTGGAGACAGGCAATGACAGGACAGCAGTGGATGTGAGTAGGTGCAGGAGGGTGTGAGCTGGTGCAGTGGGCACTGGGAGAGAGCGCGGAACCTCCTCACCCCCACACCTTGGCCCCCATTCAGGCCTGGGACCCACGGGTACAGGACACCATCTGGCAAATAAAAGGCCGATGGAGCAACCAGGCCAGGTTTTCTGAGTAGCTTTCTACCATCTTCCTCACCCTGTCCTGTTCCTGCCTTGTCTCTTGCCTCTCCCATTCACACTCTGTAGGCAGACCAATTTCTGTCGTTTGACTTTAAAAACCAGCTCCCCAACCCCCCAACCTGAGAGGCGCTCATCCTTGCAAACATTCCTCTGCAAGCCCTCAGAAGATCCAGGTTCTCCTAAGTAGCGAGGGCAGATGTGGCCAGAGGGGAATTTACAGTCTGTGACCAATTAGCCAGATGGGCTAACCTTCCCACCTGGTTTTTCTCTTGTCGGCGTTTTGTGAGCTCTCTCACTTTCGTTTGCTCCCTGTTCATGGAAGGTCACTTCCCTTTGGCCTTGTGGGGGTTGACTGTCTGCGGGCCATTTGGGTTCACATATGCTCTTGGACTTCAGATGGCACTGGCGACCAGGATAAGCTCTCCCCGACGTGCATCTCGGCACAGGCAGCATGACCTTTGCTTCTAGATGCGTATCTCAATGTTGTTTCCACACTTCTGTGAGCTCTAGCTTTGCAGCTGGGGCAAATGTGGTTACATGATTAATTCCAAACATATGCCGCACAGAACACTGGGTCTTACCATACATATCTGCATATCATTTAGGAGGCAAACTGAGGAACTGATTTTGAGCTGTAAAAACCCATGATTTGAAAGGAGGAGGGGACGGCCTGTTTCTTCATTCTCATACTGTTTAATGTGATCACGCTACTTCTGGGCTCCAGAGGAGTGAGGCTACTTCTCTTTTAAAGGTCATCCTTTCAAGTTCTTTGTGGCTCTGAATGCCATGTAAACTCCTTCACTTTCAGCCTGGGGTTGCCTTAATCAACCAACTTTCCCGACACTTGGAGATGAAGAGGGCTGTAAGTGGTTATCTAGTTGGGATCTCAGTATCCAAGCACGGTATGAACATAAATCACAGGAGGTTAACATTTATCTTGCCTATTTTTTTTTATTTTTTATTACAAATCTCCAGGGTTGAAAACTCCATCGTTTCCAAAGCCAAAGAAATTGGACATGACACACACTGAAAAAGGCATTACCATGCATTACACATTTGCTTTCCTTTTCAGGCATGGGTTTACTTTCCCAAGAAGAGTGCCATTTACAAACACAAAACAAATTCACAAATGTCACTTTTTCTGACCTGCATTTACTTCCCATGCAACTGCTTCTTTTTTTAGCTGACATTTCCTCTCCATCTTTTTTTTTTTTTTTTTTGAGATTTATTTATTTTAAAGAAAGAGAGAGAACGCAAGTGAGCACTAGCAGGGGGAGTAGGAGAGGGAGAAGCAGACTCCCCGATGAGCAGGGAGCCCAGGACCCTGGGATCATGACCTGGACCAAAGGCAGATGCTTAACTGACTGAGCCACCCAGGCACCCCTCCTTTCCATCTCTTTATTCTGGGGTTGGTGAGGTGGTCAGTATGTGCTTTCTCTTAAGCCATCTCTGGCATCTTTGAAAATTCTATACAGCATCAGGCTCTTACTACTGCACAGAGATCCTTACATTTAAAACCTGTGTCAAATAAATAAATAAATAAAACCTGTGTCATCAACACCTCCCCCAGTGATGTGCAGTAGCACATCACCAACCAACCCCCAATTTCTTTTGTATACTTTTAGTTTCAGATCCGATTGTTTGTACTTTCTTCTAGCTCTTTTCATTTTGGCAAACTGATTCCCTGAATCACACAGAATGACAATAAACTGACAGTATCTAATACTCATCTTTGGTTGGAAGGGCTGAGTATAGTAATAGGTGGAAAGGAGTATGCCTTCTATGTCTAAGGAAACCCCATAGCACCTAGTGTGGAGCTGGCATTCAAAATAATTTGAGTGACGTTATAGTATCAGACGTTAGATCTTTGAATACCTAACTTACAGTTCCCTGGCTTCTATAAAAATTGCTCTGGAAGAAAAGCTTTAAAAATTAGGTGTCAAAAATAAAAATAAAAATAAAAATAAAAATAAAAATTAGGTGTCAACATTGGATCATATTGCACGCCTAGGATAGGCGATAAAATAATACCAAGATGAAAAATATACAAACTAAACTGGCTTCCTGTCCCTGGGTAGAATTTTCCTAGCTAATCTCACTATGTATGTCTGCTATAGCAGATGAACTTTAGAATTGTGATGTCAAGGAGCTCTCAAACTCCCTCGGGAATTCTGAATCAGGCTGTGTGAAATTTATAAACTAATTTTGGGGAAAATCTGTATCTCTAACACTTTAAGCCAGCCTATCTGGGAAAATGGCATATCCTTACATTTATTCAAATCTGCTGTCTGTAGCTATGATTTTTCATACCGTCACCCCAAGCAACCCGCATACCCTCCTGATAAAATAGCCTGCTTGCACTCTTGACCAGAGGTTAAGCCAAACACAGGCACTCGTGTTTCACAGCAGATATGAGACCCCAGCAGGGACCCAAAGAAACCTTTCCCACGACTCTCCTAATTGTTGTTAAGGAAGGAAGCCTTCCACAGAGTTAGAAGGACTTGAATGTGGTGCTGCCAGAGGCCGTGCTCTGCACCATGAGAAGAAAGCCAGTCTGTGGCAGGAAAGGGTGAAGCCAATGCAGAAATGATAAAGGAGGAATAGTACCCAGCCCCACCACTAGCCCCCATGGTGTCTCTGTGTGCATCAGAAACAAGTACTTCTTCCTCACATGTCCTAAAGCCACTGACCTAAATATATAAACCTGTGATAATGGTGACCTTGACTGGCAAGCCCGTGGGTTTGGAGTTGTGCAACTGAGCCCTGCAGCCCTAACACAAACGGTCCTGGGAGCTCCAAGAATCCCCCCTGTTCCCTAAGGCTTCGGATTCCAGCAGTTCCTTTGGTTGTGACCTCCCCCAGTTCCAGATATGGTGAGCGCCCCTCCTTTGCTTTTGTTTCAGCTGCTGTTGAGTCTTGAACCCAAGTAGTGTTTTAGTTTTCTTCAAGGTCCCCTACTTATTGTTGAGTTTTTGTAGTTATTGGTTTGTTTTTTTGTGGGTTTTTTTTTGTGGGGGCAGGGTTATTGTTGCAGTTGTTTTTTAAAAGTAGGCTCTCTACATGTGGAGCTCAATACAGGGCTTGAACCCATGACCGTGAGATTGAGACCTGAGCTAAGATCAAGAGTCAGACATCGAACTGACTGAGACACCAGGTGTCCCTTGGAGCTATTGTTAATATGCCCTTTCTCTGTTCTCTGTGACATTTTCTAACTGGGTTTGGGGATTTGTGAGAAACCACTTTTTGTATATTTATCTTATAATTGGCAAAGGACTTGGCTTTCTTTTTGGTTCTTAGGTGATTCTCTTGAATTTGCCAGGTAGATTATTGCAAATGTTTACAAACATGGTAAGTTTGATTCCACCTTATTATTTATTTGCATACTGTAGAGACTAGGTCTCTCAAGTTAATGATATGTATCAGCAGCATGAGGGGACATTCTTATTTTGTCTCTCATCTGATCTTATAGTATTTTCCATCAAGCAAAATGGTAGCATTTAGTCTGCAATAGTTATTATTGGGTATGATAATGAAGTAGTCTTTATTTTATTTTTTTTAAGATTTTATTTATTTATTCATGAGAGACACAGAAAGAGGCAGAGACACAGGCAGAGGGAGAACAGGCTCCCTGTGGGGAGCCTGATGCAGGACTTGATCCCTGGACCCTGGGATGATGACCTGAGCCCATGGCAGACACTCAACCGCTGAGCCACCCAGGCATCCTATGAAGTACTCTTTAATTCCTAGTTTGAAGAGCTGCTGTTTATTTTTATTTTTTTATTGATTTTCCCTAGTACATAATGTATACTGTTTTCCAACAATTCCTCAATGTTGAGCGATTTATACACGCTTTTTTCTCATTAACATGTATTATTTGGTTAGGTGTCTAATTGTCTTGCCCTATTTTTTATTTATTTATTTATTTATTTATTTATTTATTTATTTATTTAGATTTTATCTATTTATTCATGAGAGACACACAGAGAGAGGCAGAGACACAGGCCGAGGGAGAAGCAGGCTCCTTGTGGGGAGCCCGATGTGGGACTCAGGATCACGCTCTGGCCTGAAGGCAGGTGCTAAACCGGTGAGCCACCCAGGCGTCCCTGCCCTGTTTATTTTCATTTGGGAAGCCTGGTTTCTTATGGTGGCATTCTACCCATTCTTTGAATACTTTACATGCAAATCTTCATTCAGGTAAGTGTCCTGAAGACAGTCTCCTAGCTAGTGGCTTGTCTTTCCACTCTTTGAATGCATGGGTCTTTCACAGAGTGCACACTGTAAATTTAACGAAGTTCACACTATCATCTTTCTCATACTTTCTGTGTTGTAGATGAAAATTAATCACCAAACTAACCCATGTAGATTTTCTCCTAAGTTCCTCACTATAACTTAATAGTTTTGCACTTTATATCTAAGGCAATGAATACTTTTGAGTGAATTTATGCCTAAGGTGTAAAGTTTGTGTAAAAAATTCCTTGTGGCTGTCCATTTGTACCCTCATTTGCTGACAATGACTAAAGACTCAAAACTAAACAAACCATCTTTTCTGCATTGATGTGCCTTTATTCTTTTGACCCAGGTCAAGTTTTCTGTATCTGTGTAGGTCTGTTCACAGACTCTCTGTTCTGTTCCATTTATCTATGTGTCCAGTTGTTTTTAAAACATCACACGCTTAATTATAGTAGTTTTACAATAAATCTTCAAATGGGGAAGTGTGAGTTCACTGACTTGTTCTTCATCAGTATTGACTACACTACTCAATGTTTTAACACAAGTCTGTCGATATTTACAAAACAGCTTGCTGAGATTTTTATGGGATTGCACTGGATCTTCAAATCAGAAGCTATCAGAAGAACTGATATCTTGGGACGCTTCAGTGGCTCAAGCCACTGGGTGGCTCAGTGGTTGAGCATCTGCCTTTGGCTCAGGGCATGACCCTGGGATCTTGGGATCGTCTCTTGCATTGGGCTCCCCACAAGGAGCCTGCTTCTCCCTCTGCCTGTGTCTCTGCCTCTCTCTTTGTGTCTCTCATGAATAAATAAAATCTTAAAAAAAAAAGATATCTTAATAATACTGTACCTTTTGGTCATGAACAAGAAATATATCTCGAGTGAATTACTTTCCTTTCATTGTTTTCAAGTGTTTCTTAATTTTCAAATTTTTATTCAATCTTTTTAAACTTAAAGAGGAAAAAACCAAAAATAGTTCACCCATTTCTCCCAATCCTCACCTCCTGCAACCACCAATCTGTTCTCTGTATCGATGAGCTTGTGTTTTTTAAGAACCCACACAAGAGAGATCGTATGGTATTTGTCTTTCTCTGCCTTATTTCACTTGCATAATGCCTGCAAGTCCATCCATGTTGTCACAAATGGCAATTTTTCATTCTCTTTTTTATGGGTGAATACTATTCCATTTGTATGTGTGTGCATGGCACACCATCCCCCACATACTCTCTTTATATATCTTTATACATTTATCTATTGAGATGCTTAAATTTTTCCCACATTTTGGCTATTGTAAATAATGCTGCAATGAACACGAGGGTGCAAATATCCTTTTGAATTAGTGTTTTCATTTTATTCAGATAAATACCCAGAAATGAAACCACTGGATACTACAGTAGTTCATTTTTTACTTTTTGAGGAGCCTCCATGCTATTTTCAGTAGTGGCTGCACCAATTTACATTCCTACTGTTAGAATGCAAGGGTTCCCTTGCTCTACATCCTCGCCAACACTTTCTGTCTCTTGTCTTTTTTTTTTTAAGATTTTATTTATTCATGAGAGACAGAGAGACAGAGAGAGAGAGAGAGAGAGAGAGAGAGAGAGAGAGAGAGAGGCAGAGACACGGGCAGAGGGAGAAGCAGGCTCCATGCAGGGAGCCCAACATGGGACTTGATCCCGGGTCTCCAGGACCAGGCCCTGGGCTGAAGGGGGCACTAAACCGCTTGAGCCACCCGGGCTGCCCTGTCTCTTGTCTTTTTGAGAAAAGCCCATCTAAACAGGTGTGAGGAGGTATCTCATTGGGGTTTTGATCTGCATTTCCCTAATGCTGAGTGATGCTGAACATCTTCTCATGTACCTGTTGGCCAACTGGATGCCTTCAGGAAAATGTCTATTATCCAGGTCTTCTGCCCATTTTTAACTGAATTGTTTGGGTTTTTTCTTTTGCTATTGAGTTAAGCCTCTCATATAATTTGGATATTAGTCCCTTATCAGATACGTGGTTTGCAATTACTTTTCCCTATTCAGTAGGCTGCCTTTTCATTTTGTTGATGGTTTCCTCTGCTGTGTGCTCTTTTTCAAACTGACCACAGACACTGAGTTTCATTAAATGCCTTTTTAGTTTTGACATTCGGTATATATGTCCTCTTTGCTGGGTTTTGACACCAGTTACTCCAACTTCATACAGTGAAACAAGAAGTCTTCCTTCTTTTCTGAATTCTGCAACAGTTTATATAACATAGGAATTATTTTTCCTGTGTGAAGTTTAAAAGAATTTACCTATAAGACTGCCCATCACCAGAGCATTTTAGGAAAGAGAGGTGCTTTGGATTTTTTCTTTTTTGCCATGGGACTGGGCATATATTTCTCTAATTAGCCTTTTCAGAAGGATAGCTTTGATATTTACAAATAAGTCTACTCTGTGTGTTTTCACATGCACAGAATGGTCATCCTCCTCTAAAAGCTTTCAGTTAGAAGTTTCTGACTGACAATCATTATGTTACATCCTCTGTGTTGTTATATCTCATCTGAACTATTACAACAGTATCACCAGTCAAGAAGATTTGGTAAATGCTGGATGCCAACTGTGTCCACCCAAGTCTATGACACATCTGCACTCCCCTGTCAGGACCCTGTGTCCCTCTGGCCTACCAGTGATGCAGCAGGCAATGCTGCCTTCTGCGGTGCTCATGACATTTTTTTACATGCTTGATTTTACAGGCCTGCTTTTTAAGGAATTTATTCATACCCATCCAACTTAATCCTGAAAATTAAGTGGTAGGAGATTACTTAATAACTATAACAATAAAATGAAATATATTTAGGGATAACACACCTATAGTAAGGAGATACATGCTTATACATAATTTGTTAACTTTTAGCAAGCCATTAGAAGAAGGAGATGAGCTCATGCCAGATTTGGCCAGTTTATGAGCAGAGGTGGAAGGAAAAGGTCTAGAAGATTGGTTGGAAAGGCCAAGTTTTGCCATACTCTGAAGAGCAGAAGATGAGACTGCGGCTGTTCAGAGCCTTTCCTAATGGGCTCCCATGAGGCCAAAGAAGGAGGTTCAGCCTCATGGCAGAGATGAGGTTTACCGCCCTCCCTCCTAAACCCACCTTTTCAAGTAACCCCAAAGCAGCTGCTTTTGAATTGGGGAAGACAGTATGAGTCTAGCTGGAAGCCAGAAAATCAGCCAGACCTATGTACAGAAACGGAACTGGGATGTGGTTCCTGGCATATTGAACGGAAGTCCCATACGTTCTGAAAGAAACCATAATCCTGGGGAAGAGATGGGCGGGGGGAGATATACAAATAGCTTGTGTTTTAGAGCCACCTCAGAATCTATTGGGGAAGACTTTCCATCACTCAGACATCCTGGCCTTTGAGTTGGATGTAGTAACTGGATGGGGCTTGGGCTAGCTCCCTTGGGGAGAGGGTGTGTTCTCTGTGCGGATGTAAGACAGCCATGGATATGTGGGTGGCCAGGCTGCAGGGGTGATTGGCTGGATGAGTCTGCCAGAATTCACTTTTCCTTTTCTTTAGCACTTATAGAGTCCATTTCCCAGCTAAGTGGGCATGTAGGTGCATTCTCGCTAGTGGAAAGTGAGCACAAGTGAAGCGTCCCATCATCATCTCTGCAAACATCAACGGTGTGTTTTAATACCCTTCTTCTTTCTGAAGTGTAGCATGATGTGCCCATGCCCTGCCTGCGATCATGGGGATGAGAATCCATAAGCGTAGGGGAGAGACAAGACAGAGGGAGAGCCAGCCAAGAATGGCTCCAGGATGAGACAAGACCATTAGGAACCAAATTTAGATCAGTGATTGTCAGGGACTGGGTGTGTTTGGCAGGGAGGAGGAGGGACTGACCACTAAGTCATAGGAGGCAACTATTTGGGGTGGTGGGAATAGTGTTTTGACTGTGATGGTGGTGACACAACATATGTTTGCTAAAATTCATAGAACTAGTCACATAAAAAGTTGTATTTTACTATATGTAAATTAACCTTTTTTTTTTTTTTTAAAGAATTACCTCATGGAGAAGAGACCTTCCTTTCTAACCTAGACTGCTCACTTAGGGGCTGTTTTATGAAACAAATACAGTTCTGTGTTGCATAAGCCACTATATTGCACTGACATAGCTGTCAGAGTAGCTTATTCTTTATCTGATGTATTAAAACACATTGGCGGGACCTAAAAATGAATCTTGCCAATTAGGTTATGATCATGGTGACAGCCAGTCAGTAGGATGAAGAATGGACTTATTGAACAAATGGTGTTGGAACAACTAACCAGCCATCTGAAAAGAAAAAGTTGTGTCTCTACCTCAAACCAGGATAAACTCCTAATGGATCAAAAATTTAAATGCAACAAACAAAACCATGAAAGTTCTAGGGAAAAAAAAAAAATCCACAGAAGAATTCCTTTTTGTCCTTGAAGCAGAAGCAAACTTAACATGACTTAACAATTTGCATGTCATAGGGACACCTGGTGGCTCAGAGGTTGAGCATCTGCCTTTGGCTCAGGGCATGATCCTGAGGTCCTGGGATTGAGTACCTCATTGGGCTCCCCACAGGGAGCCTGCTTCTTCCTCTGCCTGTGTCTCTGCCTCTCTCTGTGTGTTTCTCCTGAATAAATAAATAAAATCTTTAAAAATTTTTTCATGTTTTTCTCATTTTTGTATCCCAAGGCTAGCATATTCATGGAATATTTCACACACACACACACACACACACACACACTCTGCTCCCATGTATCTCTACACTTTCTAGGCTTGCAGTTATTTTCCTCTTTCTCTTTTGCTTTTAACAAGCCTTGAAATTCTTTCTGTGCAGCCATGAGTTAACCCAGGACCTCACCCTGATGTCCTTCACCAGAAATACTCTTAACGACTGGACGTTCAACCATCAATCTATTCGCCACATGCTTTCTGAGAAATGAGTAACAGAGATTTCTAATGGTGCATAAAAAACAGACAAGATCCTTATGTACTCATGGGAGGTCCAATTTTTGTGGAGAGAGAGAAATAATCTGACCATACAAAAAAAAAAGTGGAATTGTAATTATGAAAACGCTATGAAATGAAGCTGTGGGAGAGCCTGAGACTCCATGGGTTCGAGATCAGAAAGGGCTTCCTGCAAAAAGTGATGTTTGAGCTGCAATCAATCGATAGCAAGGATGGGAGGGCTCTGGCCTAGCAGAGAGGGTAAACAGAGAGAAGAAACGAGGTATTCCTGCTTCTTCCTTCACATGCAGCCTTCTTTCCAACAGGAACTTGTTCCCCTCCCTCTAAACTTTCTGAGTTTTGCCTGGTGGCTACATAATGTGGGAAAGAGTATCTTTCCTCTGACCCACTCGTGATCCGCCCCCAGAACGTTCCTATGCCTTCGTGTCTAGGTAAGATCTCAGGCAAACCCTCTCTGTCCTCCACTGGCACAGTCCAGAACATTCTAGTTCCCTCCCTCCAAGGGAATGGCATTCCAGCGACCTTTCTCCTCAACAGAAAACCCATTTGGGACTTGTTAGTTGATGTGTTATTGTATTATCATATTAACAAACTCCAGGATAAGTGCAATGTGAGCCCCCCCCCCCCGCCAAAAAAAAATACCATTGGGAAATTTTAGGAGGCATAATCTTACTTTTCCTAAAGTAATATTTCTAGTTGCTGACTTGCAGGGAGCAGTTTATTCTTTAATGCTGACTTGAAAAAAAAAAAAAGGCGGGGGTGGGGGGCAAATTAGTGTGAGCCACTGGCAAAAATACAAACAAAAACCTCCCCAAGCTCCTCCAAGTCCAGAGCTAGTTGCAAAGCAGCCAGTCCTATCTCTGCAAGGACATTTTTTCTCACCCATTTGTGTTGCAAGGGAAAAATATCTTCCAGGAAGCAAACATTTTTAAGATTTCAGCTTTTAAAATGCCCAGTGCTTGTGATAAAGGGTATTTTCAAGCCTCTTCTTCACCGTAACCTGCCAGCCAACATGGGAAACCATTAGCTCAGGCTGCTACAATTAACTCAGGGCTGCTTCTTGAAAGGCTCACACAATTCCCAGCTACTTATCATGCAAACAACCTGAGGGACTCATTTTCCTTGCAATGCAGTAGGAGGGGTAAATTACTGAGATAAGTAGATTATTGGGAAAAAGTCACACTCAGAGGCCTTACGAGATGATTAAACCCTGGGAAATTCATCCCCCGAAATCCCTGGCCTCTGAGAGTACACATTCATTACTGGCTCTTGGATAATCTACAATGAAGAACCTTCTTTGGAAGCAGTAAATACTTCTATTCCGCTGAGTTTCCATCTAACTTTTCAAACAGTGAGTTCCTTAGTTTTATGGGTGAGATTCACCATAGACAAAGTGAATTAAAGGGGTGAAGTTACCAAACTTGTAAGATTTTTAAAACAGATTTATTACTTATTTTGGAGAGAGAGAGAAGGGCAGAAGGCAAGGGAAAGAGAAACCCAAGCAGACTCCGAGCTGAGTATGGAGTACAATGTGGGGGCTCAAGGCTCGATCTCATGACCCTGAGATCATGACCTGAGCCAAAACCAATAGTCAGACACTCAACCAACTGAGCCATCCAGGCGCCCCAGACTTGTAAGATATTTAAAAATTTCTAAGAGAGAAGCACAAACACTAAAGCCAATAAAATGATTAACTCTATGAAAATAATGGTCTTACTGACCTCATTGCATTAACTTTGAAAACTCCACATCTGTAGAAACCATTTCATATTCGATTAATGGCCACGGTCAAGGCCACTGTCACACAGTATCTTCTCTGTAATAAGTACTTCCTTATAGCGTGCAATAATCAATAGTCAAATCAGCAATTATTGGTGAAGTTGATGACTAGTTTGAAGTAAGTTAAATATAACCACGAGCTGGAGACAGAAAATGAACCGTTGTTTTCTGGCAAGAGGAAAAAATCAACAAACCAATAAACCAACTGGGAACTCTGATAACCAAACTCTGAATAAGACAACTTAGTGGTGGAGGCTGTTAGTATCAAGGCTGACTTTCTGCTGCAGCAGCTGAATTGTGAGCAGCTGGTATAAACAAGCATGACATTTCCCCAAGAAGCGGGGTGGCACCCAAAACCAGGTGTGCCCTGTCCCCCCCTTGTTCCAGGCGACACTCAAGGAACTGTCAACTCCCTGTCGAGCTTAGAGGAAAATACTTCTTTTTTTCCTGCTTCTTTTCAAGATTTTATTTACTTGACAGAGAGAGAGAGGGTGACAGAGCACAAGCAGAGGGAGCGGCAGAGTGAGGAGCCTGATGTGGGGCTCGATCCCAGGACCCCAGGATCATGACCTGAGCCTAAGGCAGATGCTTCACCAACTGAGCCACCCAGGTGCCCCTCCAGCTTCTTTTCTTAAGGATGAATATTCGCTGACTCCCAGGAGTTGAGGTTTCTTACAACTGGTCTGACAAAGCAAAGCAACAGGGCAAGTGTGACCTGAGCCAGGGTGGGCAGGCCAGGACCCTGAGGACCAAGGAGGCTGAAGGGGCTGCTGGAGGAAGAGAAGTGGATGACACTTCTTAAACTTTTAAGACACTTTTTAAAGGGAAGATTTGCTTTGTGGGGCACAATACAACCTGCTCCTCTGTCTCCTTATGAAACCTTCAGTAAACTGCAATTTATCAAACTTCTCGAAGTTTTTGTCCATGTGCAATGGGTATGTGCTTGTCTAGGGAGGCAAATGTGATATGATGTGCTGGGATTAACCTTGTGGGGATAGGGCTGGGGTACAGGAGGGGGGTCCATGGGGATCTGTTCTCATTCAATTTATTTATTTATTCTTTTAAATGAGAAAGTCTTTTTTTAAATTTTTATTTATTTATGATAGTCACACACAGAGAGAGAGAGAGAGAGAGAGAGAGAGAGAGAGAGAGAGGCAGAGACACAGGCAGAGGGAGAAGCAGGCTCCATGCACCGGGAGCCCGACGTGGGATTCGATCCCGGGTCTCCAGGATCGCGCCCTGGGCCAAAGGCAGGCGCTAAACTGCTGCGCCACCCAGGGATCCCTCATTCAATTTATAATAGGCTACCCCCAGTCTTCCAGATGAAATACCTTTTTTAAAAAAAGATTTTATTTATTTGACATGAGAGAGAGTGTGCGAGGGCACGTGCAGTGGGGGTACAGGAAGGAACAGACGCAGAAGGGGAACAGACTCCCCACTGAGCAGGGAGCACAATCCAGAACCCCAAGATCATGACCTGAGCCGAAGGCAAATGCTTCACCAGGTGCCCCTCAGATGAAGTACCTGAAGCTTACAGAAGTTACATAGCTTGCCCCAAATCTCAATGCTTAAGCGAGGATTCATACCTATAGTCAGATTTTAGAACCCAGAGTCTAAATACTACATGAGACTTATCCTGGAAGACGGCAGAGAAAATAACTCCAGCTGATATCACAAACTGCTATACTTCATTTATCAGAGTATGGGTTTCCGGATGTAACATAAGTGATATTTTGAAAGAGGAGGAGTCAGCAGGGTTAGTATGGGAAATCCATCACCCGAGCTAGTCAACAGCTGCCTGAAACATTTATCTGCAATAGTGTGACACGATCTTTCACACAGAACTGAAATTCAAATCAGAATGAAGGGCAAGGAAATAGTATGGGAGAGAGAAAGGAAAAAAAAATTCATTAAAAAATAACTGGTGGATATATGAATGGAGTGCTGCCTTTAGGAAGCACAACGTGTGATACTGACAGTGAGACAGTAATCACATATATGGTGAAAGAGGAAAAAGCACTTTTAATAACCATGTAAAGACACAAAGATATCTTGGCATTGCTTAACATAGGTAGATGGAATGAAAATAGAGTACAGCTACTAAGAATGAGGACAGCTCGAATCCCAGCTCAACCACTTACTAGCTGTGTTGCCTTGGACAAATCACTTAACCTCTCCATTCTTCTGTTTCTTCATCTGTAAAGTGTAGACATTAAATGTTCCTATGTCATTACATTGTTGTGAGGATTTGATGACTTAATATATTAACATATTTGGAACAGTGCCTGGAACATGATAAGCATCTTATAAGCTTTAGCTGATACTATTATATTCTTTTATTTTTTTATTTTTTTTTATTTTTTTAAATTTATTTATTTATGATAGTCACAGAGAGAGAGAGAGAGAGAGAGAGAGAGAGAGAGAGAGAGAGAGGCAGAGACACAGGCAGAGGGAGAAGCAGGCTCCATGCACCGGGAGCCTGACGTGGGATTCGATCCCGGGTCTCCAGGATCGCGCCCTGAGCCAAAGGCAGGCGCCAAACCGCTGCGCCACTCAGGGATCCCTCTTTTATTTTTTAAAAAGATTTTTAAATTTATTTATTTATGACAGACACAGAGAGAGAGGCAGAGACACAGGCAGAGGGAGAAGCAGGCTCCCTGTGGGGAGCCAATGCGGAACTCGATCCCAGGACCCCGGGTTCACGACCTGAGTTGAAGGCAGATGCTCAATCACTGAGCCACCAAGGTGCCCCTATCATTATATTCTTAATACAAAATGGGGGGGGGGTACCTAAACCAGTATGGGAACATTTTAGGGGTATTCACAAGAGGCAGTAAATGCAGAGGTAGCCTGAAGGATAGATAAGTAGGTCTGGTGGGATATATTAAGCTGTTGGTTCACAGAGGAAGACAGCTGGACTGTTGTGTTAGGAGAGTGAGGAAGAGCACTGAAGGATGTTCCGAGGTTAGAGCACAGGTCCGTATGGAGACAGTGGAGTGACAGGAGGCTGGGGCAGGGAGAGGAACTTTTAGAGGCGACACTGCTCCAGCTGTAGCCGTGCAGAAGGAGAGGTGATGAGACCACAGTGTTGCAGAGACCATCATGCAGACTCCCTCGCCTCTTACTGTGATGGCAGGAAAATGGGAGACAAGAGATAACCATGAATGGAGAGTCAGAAACCTCAAGGAACATGGGTGGGGGACTGGAAAGTTTTTAGCTGTTGAGATCACATCTACTGTAGCTGGCTTAGGCAGCTTAGGTGGGGGGGGGGGGGATATTGGAGCTTATAGAACCTTCCGGACCAGCAGAAAACCAGATCTGGAGGATACACGATGGCCAGAACCAGAAGAGCCAACCACACAGGACAAGGGTTCCACACCACTCGTGGGACAAGAGGTGTTAGATGCTAGAATCTTCGTGGAGCTCCTTGCAAAGACCAAACACACTCCTCCTCTGTGTCTATCAGGAGATCTGATCTCCCTGGGTGTCACTAACACCTCCTACTGGTCTCTCCCATCTCTGTGTCTTCTAAGGTAGAAACTGGGCCACATGTGAAGCCTCGTCATGAGGAGCTTTTAACTTTCTGACCTGTGTAATTCAGGGAGGAGATATGTAGGAGAGGGCTGACGTGACAGGTGAGGAAGCCGACCCCAGCTCCGAAACAGCAGTGGCAGTGAAGAGGATGGAAAGGAGATGCTGGCACCGCATGGCTTGGACTTCCCTGTGGGGAGGGGGGCTGACAGCAGAACAGAGTGCTGGGGCGGGATGGGGGGAAGAGGGAGAGGGAGCTGGATTTCTATGGTTCTGAGATATTAACATCAGGAGAGAACAAAGACCCTTGATTGAACAAGGTACGATAGGAGGAAATCTTTTTTTTTTTTTTTTAAGATTTTATTTAATTATTCATGATAGTCACAGAGAGAGAGACAGAGAGGCAGAGTCACAGGCAGAGGGAGAAGCAGGCTCCATGCACCGGTAGCCCGACGTGGGATTCGATCCCGGGTCTCCAGGATCGCGCCCTGGGCCAAAGGCAGGTGCCAAACCGCTGCGCCACCCAGAGATCCCCGATCGGAGGAAATCTATGCTTTAATTAATAAGCTGGTGCTAGAAGCAGTGTTCTAGGAAAAGGGCATTACCTCACAGTGTCACAGTGACATGTTATGAGCATCTCTAAAATTCTGGCCCCAGTCCAGATGAATTTCCTTTTGTCTCTGGACTCACCTGAGTTACTTCCTCACCTTCATCCCCATTTATCCAAATGCTCTTTCAGTGAGCCATTCTTCAATGGGCCTGTTTTTTAAATTTCCCTTGCACCACACATACACTGGCAGGAAGTAATCTCTCCCTTTACTGGGAATTCCTGTAACATGTTACCTATATTCGTCTTGCATCACTGATCTCATTTTGCCTCATGTTTGAGAGTTACTTAGGGATGGGTCATCTCTCCTTCTTGAGGCAGAGTGAGTAATCGGACAGATTTCTGAGTTCTCAGCTCCTAGTACAATCCCTTCCACTTGAAAATTCTTTGGTGAGTGAAGAACAAATACATCACGTCCA
Source organism: Nyctereutes procyonoides (assembly GCF_905146905.1). Classification (NCBI taxonomy): domain Eukaryota; kingdom Metazoa; phylum Chordata; class Mammalia; order Carnivora; family Canidae; genus Nyctereutes; species Nyctereutes procyonoides. The sequence continues at coordinate 55,706,050 of NW_026575140.1, read as the reverse complement.
TCATACGCTCTTCATTGTACCATGTGATGATTTCCGATTTCTGCGAGGAAAAAGATTGCCAGATACCTCACCAATCTGTTCTGAGGTTCAAGCTAACCAAAATGCTTAATCTCTAAAAACGCCCATACTTTGGGGCCTTGCCCTACCTATTCTATGGGCTTCCCAATGGATTATAGGATTACGAATACATCTTTTACATCTTTCATATTCCCTGTCATGCCTATTGTGGTATATACTCAAGGAATACTTGTTGACTCATTTAAGTTTTAGACATTACGTGGGGCATGTGGATGGGCCCTGGAGTTTGTCTGACTAAGGAAGTCTACAAAGATTGCTTTGTATATATCTGGGCAGATGAATAGCAGTTCATTCACAGTAAGGGCATTAGGTTAGCTTCACTCTGGAAAAAGCATGGTTTAAGGGAAGACAAAGAGGATAAGAGGCATTAAGGACGTGTAGCCTTGCAACAATGAGGAGATCTAGCAAGGCACCATCAGTGAAGAGAGACCCCCACTAATTTCTTGAAGACAGAAGACAAAAGGGGTAGGGCTGATGGCCAAATGTGAAGAGGGAGCTGTGGCATAGACATGGGGAAGAGCTGTAACTGATGAGGGCACCAACCTGCCAAACACCAACCTTGAGAGGCTCCAGAATGACAAGAGAATAAGCAAGACAATGAGAAACTGAACAAAAATCAGGACTCACTGAAGATCTTTCTGTGGACCCTCCCCCACCTACCAAGTAACAAAACCACCAGGCAGCCCAGTGTTTATACCACATGAAAAGCTGGAGTATTTTCTCTAAAGACATTCAGCAAACTATTTCTGGGGTACCAGAGCTGCTACTGTGGGTGCTGCTGTCCTAGTATGCTATGGCATATGGAAGGTGGGGGTGAAGCCCATCATTCAACCAGATCCATCCATTTATATAAGGCCTCCCCATCAGCCTTTCCACTTCCAGATTCATATGTATGAGCTCATCCCCAAGATTCATCAAGTATATAAGCAAAGTCCATAGCATGACATAGAAAGCAGACAAACAAATAAAGGAACTGACCCTAGACGATACAGAAACAATTCTGATAAGATGAGAATTAAAAAAAAATCCAGAGCATGACCCCCCCCCGCCAAAAAAAATCTAGTTAGTATTCTGGAAGAGATTTGAAAAAAATATTGTACCCATAAAAACAAGGACAAAATCCAATAAAAAAAGGAACAATCAAGAATAAGAAAGAGTTTTAGAAATTAAAAGACCCACAATCAGACAAATTGCTTTGACATTTCAAAAACGGCAACAATAAGAGACCCTAAAATCTTCTAGAGTGACAAAAAAATGGGACAATGAAAAGATAAATAAGAACAGGTTGCAAACAAAGGAACTAGAATCATATTTGTGTGAACTTCTCAGTAGCAGCACTGAATATTACTAGAAAGTAAAGCAAGTTCTGAAGGAAAAGAATTTGCAATTTAGAATTCTACACCCTGTCAAACTACCAACTAAGCATGAATATGGAATAAAGAATCTTCACACACGAGAATTCATTAGGCATACCTCTCTTGCCCCCTTTTGCAGAAAATTGAGGATACTGTTCAACAAAATGAAGGTTAAAATTTTTCAGGAAAAGGAAGACATGAGAACAGAGAAATGGTATAAACACACAGGTTAACAACAAATAGAAACACCAGGATAATAGACAACAAACAAACCAAAATAAATACATAAGAACCTTGAGAGATTATCTAATTTTTCCATGTGAAAATCAGTATTGTTAGGCATTCTAAAGAGATGTTCATATATTGGGGAAAAAAACAACAAGTGCATTGAAAACTGAACAAAAGAAAAAAGGAAATTATCAACATCTGGAAAATCAAAAAATTATATAAGATGGAAAATACAACAGTGACATACCACTTGATTCAGCAATAAGCAATTGAATCATAATACTAACCGGATTAGAAAGGGAAGTCTGAGGACTAGAGGATTTAGGTTTCCTGGAAAAAAAAAAAAAGGAGATTTAGCTAAAAAAAACTTCAAGACAAAAATAAAGACAAAAAAATGTCAGGAAAAAAAGAGAGGCAACCGGAAACTCCAGGATATGTAAATGGCAGTATAAACTCTCTTTTGGTATATGGGCAAAGCAATTTAGAACAAGCAAATTTTATTTTATTTTATTTTTTTTTTTTTTAGAACAAGCAAATTTTAGAACAGAAAACTGGGGGCTTCCACAAGAATGGAATGGTTTCAAAATAACAGAATGAGTTGGACGGTGGAAGATATCAAGTTTAGGGTGAAAAAGAACATGTTTCGGGATCCCTGGGTGGCGCAGTGGTTTAGCGCCTGCCTTTGGTCCAGGGCGCGATCCTGGAGACCCGGGATTGAATCCCACGTCAGGCTCCCGGTGCATGGAGCCTGCTTCTCCCTCTGCCTATGTCTTTGCCTCTCTCTCTCTCTGTGTGTGTGTGACTATCATAAATAAATAAAAATTAAAAAAAAAGATTTTGAAAAAGAACATGTTTCTTTTCCCAATAAGAAAAAGGGCAAACAAAACAAAACAGCCAAGAAACAAAAATCGTAGTTTTTTTTTGCAAACAAAGATGTGGCATGGTTTTACTTACTTACTTATTATTTATTTAAAAAATATATTAGTTTATTTGAGAGAGAGAGAAAGAGAGTGAATGAGCATGCTCAAGAGCAGGGAGCCCGATGTAGGGCTCAACCCCAGGACCCCAGGATCATGACCTGAGCCAAAGGCAGATGTTTAACTGACTGAGCCATGAGCCACCCAGGTGCCCTGTGGCATGGTTTTAAAGCAGTGATGGAATGCAAGAAAAGAAAATAGATTTCATCAGGGATTATGATTTAGGATTATAGAGAAGGAAATATAATCAACCACAGTGCACGTCTTGTTTTTGCAGTGTGAAATATTCATATTGATATAATAACATGAAAGCTATTTATTGGCTTCTAACATTGGAATCAACCTAAAATCACAGTATAGAAATCTTAATTGTGGTCAAAAGGGAATGGAAGCATTATCAACAGCTGATAGAAATGAAGGGTAGAGAGATGAGAAATGAAGTGCCAGAGAGGTGAGGCAAACATCCTGTGATCAAGGTAACAGGAAATAGAGATTTAAGTATATTGCTTACAGTTACAGTAGTAATATACAGAGGAATAAAAGCAGGGATGTTGGAAAAAGAAGAGAGGTGAACGTGTAGAGTTTGAGTAAAACTCTATATATCAGATCAGGAAATCAATAAGTAATGTCCAAACTTGAGAAATTAAAAGTGCTTGTGCATAAAAATATCATTCCAGAATAGGCAATCACCAGAAGGAGGAAGAGTGAAAGAGGACTCAAGAGTGATTGATTCTGGGTTGGGACAGGGGATGAGGAGGGCCAGGGCAGGGGACCAGTTGATTTTTTTTTTTTTAAACTGTGTCCCTGCATTATTTAATTCTTTTAAAAGTAAATATTTACTTTGGAACCTGCACATTTTGGCTCATGGCCGCTAAGAAATTAACCTCTGACACGTACTATTGGGATATACTTATTTCTCCTAGCATTGTTCCTGTCTTGGGTTGTCCAGACCTAGGCCAGCAGTACGCAAGTCCCAGGGGGAGCAGTACCCAGATGGCATCCCACAGGGCATGATGTAAAGGATGTAGGAAGTATAAAATGTGGGTTACCAGTCATCTTAGGGAATTTCTGGCAACAAGTCATCACAAAGAGGAAGATCTCCCCCAGGCTTACTGCCGGAATAACCCTGGGTCTTACCAGGCTTCCATGCTCCTGCTGGACAGAATAAGTAAAATGTCTTATATTTTCCTTTTGAAAGCAGTAGGAACAGCTCAAGGATTTGCACAGCAGAATGAAAGAGGGGCTGTCACGGAGTTCCTTAGGACTCACAGCTTGAAAGGAAAGAGGAGGCCCACAGGGGGCCTGTGGGCCAAGCCCAGCAGGGGAGACAGAGCACTTCCCCAGCCCAGGGGGTGGGACCACAGCTCTTAAAGCCACAGATCTCCTCTGTAGGCACAGAGACCCTCGCAGCAGGAATCCATTCACACCAGTCACCCTTGGAGACTGCTATTTATGCTAAAGAAATTTATCCCACTCCATTGTATGTTTCTTGTCCAGAGTTCCCTTGGATCCCTTGTTTACGGCCTTCGTCCTATATTGTGAGCAGGGGAATGGACAGGCCATTTAGGAGGGCAGGGTGGCTAATGATGGGTCTGTTAGCTCTGCAGTCAGCCTTTCCTTTGTGAGCCAAACCCAATTTGGGTGCATTTGCTTAAAAAAAAAAAAAAAAAAAAAAAGAAAGAAAGAAAAGAAAGAAAGAAAAAGAAAAAGAGAAAGAAAGCAAGCAAAAACCTCATTTGAGGTTGAAGAAATGTTAGCTGTGTTCCATCTCTGTTACTGGAAAAAAAAAAAAAAAAAGACACACACAAAAAGCAACCCACCACTGGAAGAAACCAAAAACTTTGTAATATTTCTAATCCACTCCTTTGGTTGAAATACACATGAATCCAATTATTTCAGGTGTAGGTGCAAATATTGAAATATTGCAGCTGTAGTTCCTACTCATTGGGAGGATCTTAAAACATAGGGGGCCTTTTCATCACTGGAGGGATGCTAATTTTTATCTTGCAAAAAGTAAGGGGAAGCCCCAACTGAAATGTTTCCTTTTGAGGCAGAACTTAAACATAAGCTACGCTTTCATGAATTCTGTGAGCCAAATCCTTATAAATCCTTTGAGTTGACAGATCAATTATTCCTTCTAACAGCTAATGAACTAATAACCCTTGGAAATTTTTCCTTCCCTGGGTTTAAAATGGGGGGAAAAACTTTAGGAGGAAGGAAAAATAATCACTGGAAGACTACATAGCAATAAAAACAATGAAATTCATTATAGCTTTTCCAAGGAAGCTACGTTTTGTTCGAGGGCTGTTGAGCTTTAAATTAAAACCATGTCCTGTAACCTTGCATTTTATAAAACATCATAAATATTCGAATCTCCTATTGTGTTCTGTCCAGTGAAAGGAATGAGAAAGGAAAGGGGAGAAGGAGAAAGAGAAGGAGAAAGAGAAGGGCTCAGGGGACGGAGAGCAACAAGAAGGCACTCTTTGGGGATGCCTGGGTGGCTCAGCGGCTGAGCATCTGCCTTCAGCTCAGGGTGTGATCCCAAGGTCCTGGGATCGAGTCCCACATTGGGCTCCCTGTGTGGAGCCTGCTTCTCCCCCTGGCCTGTGTCTCTGCCTCTCTCTCTCTCTCTCTGTGTGTGTGTCTCTCATGAATAAATAAATTTTAAAAAACCTTAAAAGGTGCTCTCTAGGGTTGACTCTCTGGGAACCACAGAGATGGGAAGGATGGGCATGTGCAGGATAGAGAGTGGGTAGGGGAGACTTTTACTGTGTGGTGCCCTAGGCTGGGATCCTAAAGAGAAAAAAGCTGATTGTACTGAGCCTTGTGGATGGAAGGAGGGTTGGGAGAGGTGGAATCCTGCAGAGAAGAGAGGTTGGGCATTCTCGGGATTAGACACAGAGGGGACTGAGGGTTAGAGCAGGTGACCGGATTTAATTGCAGAACTATAGAATGTGGGGCCTTCCAGTGACTGGCGGGGAGCACTGTGCTCCCTCCTTCCTGCAATGCAGTTCTTGGAAGTGAAAGATGAAGTGTTCAAGTGAGTGAGGCTCAGTCTTTGTTCTTCAATAGTGGCAACTCTGGAGGATGGTACCCAGAGAGTGCTGTGTACACCCCCGGGGACACCACACAGCTGTCCACTTGGAGCTCCTGGCACGCAGTGGACATGGTTTGGAGAACAGGGAATTGAATGAGTCAGAAGGCCTGAGTGGCAATCACAGCTTCGTTTGCTCTAATGGTCAAATGGGGATAATTATAATTGTGAGCAGGAAAGAGAATGAAGTAACACCGATAGATGAGAAATCATGTGTCTGGCTTTATCAAGGCCCCAAGACCCAACTGAGTGACCTAAGGTCAAGTCAAGGCTGGCTTCATGGGCATGTGACCCGACCAGTGGCACAGGTTTAATGCCTGGTTTAATGCTCTGCTGTAGCCCTCTGGACATTTTTAATAAATTCTGAATGAGAAGCCCTGTATTTTCACTTCTCACTGGGTCACACGAATTACGTAAATCATCTTGGATAAAGCTGCCTGCTTCAGTGAGAGGAGCTAAAGAAGATGTCCATCTGTGGGAAACCACTCCCAGTAGAGACACACTCTGGGTTTGCAGCTGCTCAGCATCTGAATCTACTTCTTATATTTGAGAAATTCTTCACTACCTGAGTTTTTATAGGATGCAGGGGTGAAAGGGCCAAATGTTGGTATATCCCCTGCCTCCCCGCCAGCTAGTGTGCAGCCACTTGGGTGCTACGACTAAGGACCGTAGAACATTCATTTTGGTGGTGGTGGCAGCAAGGACATCCCCCAGGGGCATCAGTGGGAGCTTTCCAAGCTACCACCTCTGGGGTCCGGCACTGGCAGGGCCGGCCAGCGTGGGGCACTCAGCAGTTGCAGCAATGAGATCCTCACCAGAAGGTTCTGTGGTGGGGTGGTAGCCACTGGTGGTTTCTATGTTGTAGCCTGATTTGCCAGCCTTCTTGGTTATTTATTTTTCAAACTACTCAATACCCTTTCAGTAAATTGCTTTTGCACTAAGCGACCAGAGATGGTTTCTGTTGCCTACAGCCAAGTTTATTTGGCTATAGAGCTGGACTCTGTTGTGCAGTTTCTCCCTGATGGCCCCTCAGCCAACAGACAGCAAAGGAGTCCTGTGTCCTGTGGCAGAACCCACTGGGCCACGTGCCCCTGGTGATGGACATGAGTGCTGGTGTGTGTCCACATGGAAGGGACTTTGGAGGTCATGTGGTCCACAACCCTTCCAAAAGCAGGAATCCTTCCAGAATAATTCAGTCTCACTCAGTAAGAGGCGAGTAAAGATGTTCCGGATAACTAGAGGGTATGCTATGCAGAAAGCCTTTGTCCTAGGTGACAAACCACAAGGCTGGTCGGCTCCCAGGTGTAGCTTGCCAGGTCAGTGGGCATCTTAGGGCTTGTGAGGATATCCCCAACTATCAAGCTGTCAATGAGGAAGTCCAGGGGAATTCCACATCACTCAGGGCCAGAAGATGGAATGCCATTCCTTTGAGGAGGTAGGTGGCTCATTCCTGATGGGTTTCCAGAGTATGATGGGGCTAAGGTGCTCCTAGGTTATGAAACCAGGGACCACCTGGGAAGGATCCCACAGGGATATTATGGCCACAGGAAAAACCGTAAGTGTCACACAGGATGATGCTGTTTCTGGCAGTGGGCTCAGGACACCACGGGACAGTTTCTTTTCCTTCTGCAGGCATGCTCTACCAAGGACCACAATATTCTACAGTTTGCCAAGGGCTGGGGGACTTGGTGAAAAGAGTTTGGATGAGCCCATCTTCCAATACTTGAGCTGAACTCCCAGCTGAAACGAAAGCACTGATCACTGGCATTACAGATTGTGTGCCTACAGAGTCACTTGACTGGCTGACTTTTCCAGTCACTGGGAGAGTGACTCTGGTTGCAGGACAGGGCCTTTTGCCTGTGACAGCAGGAAGATCCACTCATGAGAAGCCTCCCTAGAAAGTCTAAGATGGGCCCACCCCACTGCATCTGGACAGCAGCCTGGGATGTGGTGGTGGTGGTGGAGGGATGTGGTCCCTCAGGATGGACGGGGTGGGTCCAAGGCTGCCAGTGACCAGAGATGAAGGAGGAAGGCAGTTATCATTTACGTGCGAAGGAAGAGACTGGATCTCACGAAGTCTGTGAGCTGCAGGGCAGCGAGGGGGCTCGGAAGGTGCCAGGGCCGGGGTCATGGGGCGCAGCAGATCCCTGAGGGCGCCTGCTCCTGCGGTGGAGGGTGCAGGCGGCCACAGGCCGGAGGACCGCAAGGAGGGGCAGGCTGAGGAGCAGGTACCCCGGGAGGTCCGCGGCTTCAAAGGGAAAGGAAGAGAGCCGGGCAGGGGGGAGAGAACCGGGAGCCTCTCCGAAGGCTTTTCCAGAATGAGTAAAGTACTCATACCCGGGGCTTTATTTGAATTTATCACCTCTTATTAGTGCCTTTTGAAATGCGAATTAGCTGATTAACCACTGCTCACAGCCTTCCCACTGTTCTTTATTCTCCTGCATTCAGCAACTTTGTTCTAAATAGGGTAGGCCACAGTAGCCCACCAGGGGGAAATTATTCTCAAGGTTACAAGAACAGTGACCACAGCAAACTTGGTCCCCGGGCTGGGTGGAAACAAGTTGGGGGCGGGACCGTGCCCCGGGCTGGGCTCCAGCCGCCTCAGGTTTCCATACAAAGGGCCCGCGGACCCTGCTCACCTCTCGGGTGAGCCCTGGGCCTGGTCCTTAGGATCTGGGAACGGGCCCCTGAAGAAGGAGACACACTCTCCTCCACCATCTCTCCAATGGCCACCACTTTTTTTGTTTACTATATTCATTTTCTAAAAGGTTCATTAGTTCTAGGTCCCTGAGGAATGTTCCCGCACTGGCTTGAGCTCTCTGTTTGGGGCCGGGGGCTCACATTTATGAACAACAAGGGATGACCTCTGGCAGAGCCCGGTCCGCACTTGCTCCTGCCTCCAGTTTGGCAACACGACACAAAGGCGGTGTGGCGTGTATACACTTTCCAGGCTGAGCCCCTATTCAGAGGGGGCTGCAGCTTGCACGTAATGGGCCCCCTACAGACAAAGCCAGCAAGTTTCTTAATTAAGTCTAAGTGAAAGACAGATCCCGCTTACATCTTCAGAGAACCTTCCTTCAGGACTTCAAACACACCCAAGAGACTGCCCTATCAAATCCAGGCACGAATAACTGGCGAACAATTTTTTTCTCTTTTTAAATACAGAAAGCCAAGCCTCTGGCGCCAACTCCTCGGCCCCTCTCACTTTCCCTGCAATTTTAGACATGCCTCTGGTTTATAAAACAGAAAACAAAGGGACTTCTTGTGTGTCTGAGGAACCCTCAGAGGGTCTGCATTTTATACACCCCCCCCCCCAAAGCAGCGCACTGTCTAAAGAGCTCTTTAACTGGGTTTGGTCTCATTATCATTTCCACGAGGTATCAAAGGGTGTGCTCAAAAACCAGCATGTGTACATGTATCACAGAAGGACAAACCCTAGTATGGGATGATGGTTAAACAACAACAAAAAAATTAATTATTAGCTAATTACCTTTGCAAAAATGTGATTTTTCACCATACCGTCCACCCACCCACCCCCCCACCCCCGCCCTCCCCTGGCCTCAGCAACCTTCTCCTTCAGACAGACCTTTCTGTTTTCTGGGCTTTGCTGCGATAATGTTCTTTGCAAACAGAAACCAATTATTCTGCAGCAGTAAGTCACCAGGAGTAAGAATTGCTTTAATTTTTCCCCCTTTTAGCAGTTGCCCAGGGTGGGTTGGGAGGGGGGCCTCAATAATGAAGCTGGAATGAATATGAAAGCAGCACTGAGGCTGGGTGTCCTGCAGGGAAAATGATGTTCAAAAAATAAAAGTGCGTTTTTTTTTCCCATTGCGAGAAGCTAATCAATGAGTCAGACATTTCCCAAAAAAAAAAAAAAAGCACTTTCTGCTCTGAATCTGCATGGCCAAGGCTGCCTCCCCCAGTGAGTCCTGTGCACCTGACTAGCTTGTAAAAATGTCACCTTACCGTTGAAGTGCTAAACACGCCCTGTTTTTTCCGTGCCTCTTCTCTTCTCTCTACACCACCCCCCTTTTGCCTTTTTCCTTCTGCAATTCTTTGCTTTCTCATTAGAAATGCCCAGCAACGACCAGCAGACAAAGACACTACAAACAAAGTGTATGGAAAGGGGAAAAAAAATTAAAAAGGGAAGAAAAGTGCAGAGGAATTCTTCATTCACTGATCTCTAGAATACATTAATATCTAAAACTGTTGGCACAGCCTGTGGTACTAGGGCAGTGAACAATGCAAGCAATGATTCGAAGTCTGGGATCTTCAAATAAACCCCAGTGCTGTCATGGCCACCAGGAAGGGGAATAATGGCGATATTAGCTGACCTTCATTTTGTCGTCTCTTCAGACCTGACTGCTGGACCCCTGTTTGCCTGTTACTAGGATTTCTTGGCTCAAAAATTTTAGCATTTCCCAGGCAATACAAGAGCCAGTTTATTAGGTAAATAAACCAGGCCTTGAGCAGTGTTTTCTGCTTCATAATGGGGACTGGGTGAATGGGAATGAGGGCCAGGTTGGAGTCAGAAGGAATGACTGAGAACCAGAGAGCTCATCATTTTTCCTTCATCCAGATTGCCAGATTTTAACAAGTCATCACCATCAGTGTGCTGGCTTTGGGTAACGTAGCTAACATCAGCCACAAAGTAAGCAAGGAAGGGAAGGCTCACACAGAAGCAAAGAACGAAAAATAGCCAGGGTCCTCCCCTAGGGATGGAGATCTTCAATGGCATTTCACTTAGCCCATGTTTATGAGCAACTCGAGACCATTTTATAACACATGCAAAAGGAGCTAATGGTATCAGATTGCGTTCATCTGTCATAATTACCTGAACGCTCTCCTGTGATCCACACAGCACTCTAGTGACGATCTTGATGATGTGAATAAAGTAAGGAATGCAGACCCGGATTCTTTTTACATAGCCTTCAGATCCAGAGGGCCTCCGCTGTCCAGGCCATTGCAATATGGGAAATTATTACATTTGTGTGTCTGGGTACAGTTTGCTGCCTCTCTTTCTTCCCCCACTTTAATACAAGCTCACCCAGAGCACCTGCTTGATGTTGAATCCTATCTCACCCAGGACAGCACCCAGCATCCGAGACATGCCTGTCTGCCGGAGGAGGCCCTGTTCTCTTTAGCCTGCCTTTGGAAAGATATACCACATCTTTAAAAGCCTTCAGCTACCTCACCCAACAGGAATAAGAGGCAATACTTCCTTTCACGCAGTGTCTTGCCACTGAAAACAAACATACAGCTTCTGTGTGGTGGTTCTGAACTTCTAAATCAAAATAGATCTTAAATGCTAGAGGGATGCCTAGGTGGCTCAATGGTTGAGGATCTGCCTTTGGCTCAGGGCGTGATCCCGGAGTCCCGGGGAACCTGCTTCTTCCTCTGTCCACATCTCTGCCTCTGTGTGTGTCTTTCTCATGAATACAATAAATGAACTCTAAAAAAAAAAAAAAAAAAAAGCTAGAAATGTTCATTCTGTATAAAGCGGGACATCATGTAAAAAGATATAATACACACACTTTTTCAAAAAGTTACAGTCATTGGAGGCACTGTCTTGGAAACAGGGTAGAGAGAGAAAATGTTCAGACTCCAGGAATGAGAAAGGCAAATTATGGGGTATCTGCGATATGATCCCGAATCGGTTTTAAAAAGGTAACACATGGGATGCCTGGGTGGCTCAGTGGTTGAGCATTTGCCTTCAGCTCAGGTCGTGATCCCAGGGTCCTGGGATCTAGTCCCACATCAGGCTCCCCAAAGGGAGCCTGCTTTTCTCTCTGCCTGTGCCTCTGTGTGTCTCTCATAAATAAACAAATAAAATCTTAAAAAAAAAAAAAGGTAACACATGTAGACATATTCTACGTATGTGACGGGGGAACACAGGGCTAGCTGAGGACAAAGCACGAGCCCGGGGCAACACACTGACAAGTCCTTGAAACAGGGAGAGTGACCTTCCTCTGCAGGCTCAACTGCCTCGATGTTCACACTTTGCTAAGGGGAGAAGGCAATCTTAGCCCAACCCCCAGGATCCTGTAAGTCCACTTTAACATATAGAAATTCCTTTAGAAATTTCCTTTATCTCTAAACCCCCAAGATATGTGTTGGCGACCATCCCCCAAGCACATGACCCACTGATACACATCTGAACGGTATCATGACTCAGGTTTAATTAGATGGTAATAAGTGACCTTTTCCCAACAATAGCTAGCTAGCCCCCTAGTTCCAGGAAACCTGGCTTCCAAAATTCTTTGGAGAGTATGCTATCCTCAAACCCCTCCCAACTCCCAGGTATATAATCAGCCACCCCTCACAGGCCCGGGGCAGCAGCTCTTCCTGCCCACAGGTCCTCTCCCCGGGCCTTTTTTTTTTCTTTTTAAGAGTTTATTTATTCATGAGAGACACCAAGAGAGAGGAGGCAGAGACACAGGCAGAGGGAGAGGCAGGCTCCTCACAGGGAGCCCGATGTGGGACTTGTTCCCACAAAGGCAGATGTTCAACCACTGAGCCACGCAGGTGTCCCTTGTCCCTGGGCTTTAATAAAACCACCATTTTGCACCAAAGACATCTCAAGAATTCTTTCTTGGTCGTCAGCTCCAGACCTCACCTATATTCCACATCTTCATCAATATGCATAAAAAGAGACAAGAAAGATCCACCCAGACTGTTAGTGGGTGGTGGATTTTTATTTTGTTTCCTGTTCTCTACCATTTTTCTATAGTAAACCTATTCTGCTTAAAGTAACAAACAACCTTCAATAAACTTTTGCGTAAGTAAACATATTAGTAAATGAGCTAGGTGTCTACCTCAAGAGTTCTGAAAAATAAACTGTGGTTCGCTTAACACAACAGGTACCCAAGTGCTGTGTTTTATGTGCATGTGTGTGAGGTGCGTGCACACACCCAAATCACAGAGGTGTGCTCCCTGCAAATACATGCCTCAAAAGCAAGGCAGAAACATTGCGGATGTGTGGGTGTGTGGCTATTTATTTATTTTCAAGTTTATTGAGACAAAATGCCAAAGGAGTCTGGAGGAAGTCTCTCTCCCAGCTTGAAGCAACTTGGTGTCACGTTGCTGGAGTTTAGAGGAGATTATAGTCAAGGATGCTCAAGCTCAATTACTTTGAATAGGTGTGACATTCCAGGCTGATGGGTATTCACACCTGTCAACAGCTGTGCATTAGCATTTCAAAACCCTTCCAAGGGACTTACAACTTTTTCAGTCTGTGGAGGCAGCACCTCGAAGAAGAGCAAAGGTTGTGTGCCAGACTGGGTAGAAACTCTTTCGGGGAGGGAGGAGTGACCAAAAGGAATCTTCCAGACTCAACTGCCCAACAGGGCTTTGCGAACCTATAGGTCCAGACATTCCCGTTGCATAAGTTAGGAATAGGAATGTGGCCTTACATTTGCTTGCTTACAGTGTGGGGCGGTGGTGGTGGTAGTGGGGAGGACGGTGACTGTCCCTGGGGCAGGGGGAGGGGGGAAGCTTTAGGGTGACATGGGACCTTTGTGACACATACTCCCCAGCCACCCCACACACACACCCCTGAACCATCACTGGCTCTTTGTTCACTTCTGCAACAGAGGTGGGAAGCAGAGATCACAACAATCAATACTTATTTCAAATCACAACGTTTCCCAGAGGATGTCATTCTAACGTGATGGGGAAATTGGAACCGATCCAGGGATCTGCGGGCTCCACCTCTGTGCATCCATTCATTTACTTATTTCAAAAACTTGGTCCTGATATTTTTGCCTTTCACTTCCCTGAGTTTCCTTCGTAGAATCCACTGTTCTGTTTAATTTGAACTGTGACATCCTCTCTGTTGATTAGCTCCTTGCTTGGAATAGCTTCTCCACACCTGGAACTTTGGCCGTGAATTTCTGGTCACATTTAGGCACTTCCCTTGACATGATGGCATGAGTGGGCAGCAAATGAGCTCTCTCTCTCTTTTTAAAACAATCTTTGTGGGCAGCCTGGGTGGCTCAGTGGTTTAGCACCACCTTGAGCCCAGAGCATGATCCTGGAGACCTGGGATTGAGTCCCATGTCGGGCTCCCTGCATGGGGCCTGCTTCTCCCTCTGCCTGTGTCTCTATCTCTCTCTGTGTCTCTCATAAATAAATAAAATCTTTAAAAAAAACCAAAACAATCTATGCTTATGTGAACCCTCTGTAATAGTTCTGTGTGCATATATATATAGAGACATATTTATACGTTTAAAGTAGAAGTACATATATATTTATTTCCTATTATCCATATTATCTCAGTGGCTGATAAATGTCTTTTTAATTTTTTAAAGATTTCATTTATTTATTTGACAGAGAGAGAGCACAAGCAGGGAGAGCGGCAGGCAGATGGAGAGGGAGAAGCAGACTCCCTGCTTAGCACGGGATGCACAGGGATCCCAGGACCCTGAGATCATGACCTGGGCTGAAGGCAGACCCTTAACTGACTGAGTCACCTAGGCAGTCTGTGAATTTCTTTTTAGCTCTCCTTTCCCCATCCAGTATTCAATTAGAGCTATTTTTATAATTACCTAATACAGAAAAGAGAGCAAGAGAGTCCAGGCTCACATCAGCCAGGAGAAGAAACCTAGAATATCTGAGAAAGCCACAGACAGCACAAATCCAAATGATAAAAAAAGGGTAAGTATGGAACACACCTGTTGAAAAAAGAATGACTTTCCATTTGCCAAAGCAGTGCACAAGACATTAGGGAACGTCCCTCTTGTCCAGAGGCCAGTCAATTCATTCTGCTTGCAGACCTGTGCACTGAACAGCATTTCCCCCCTGTGACTGTCCCTCTCTCCAAATGCTGAATCCCTAGAGGGGATTCTGATGCTCTGGGGTTGGGTGATGCTGCCTCCTACTTTCCAGGTATCCAGGAACTCGGGGTACCTGGGGTGCTCCAGGTGCTTTGATGACAACCATGACCTGCCCCCATCTTTCTTTTCATTTTCCTTCTCCCCTCACCCCTCCTTCATTCATTCATTCAATACGTACTAAGGGCCAACCATGCCAGGCACTGTGTTAAAATGACGGTTCCCCTTCAATGCTGTAAATGGTGTGAGCCCAGGGACCAAGTCTGTTTCATAGCTTTTGAACCTTGCCCTGTGTGCAGCATGGAACAGATGCCCCATAAACTCCTCCCGGATGAATGAACAAGACACAGCCCCCACTCTTGGGAGGCTAAGAGCCCAGCGAGGGGCACAGGCAAATAGTCAGTTCATGACCCAGGATGAGCACCCTGCAGATGTCCATTGTAAGCCAGACCTGGGGACCCAGGTAGTGGATCTCAACCTGAACATTAGGGTTCTCTGGAAAACTTCAACAGCCCAGCGGACTATGCTCTTGGAGAATTAAATCAGAATTTACATGGATGGGAAATCCAGGCATCCAAGAGTTGTTTTGAACTCTCCAGGCAATCATGATGTGTAGCCTGAGTAGGGAACTACTGCCCTAGATCCTTTCTGCTCCGTGTTTGGGACTTGAGGCAACAACACTACACCACCCAGGAGCTGGTCAGACAAGCAGAACCCCAAACCCTACTCCAGACCTCCTGCATCAGAATCTGCACCTTACGAAGATTCCCGGGTGCTATGTATGAACTGCTCTGGGGGATGTGCCCTTCATACAGAATCCTGAAGAACTAAAAAGTTAGCAGCGGGGAGTGAGGTACAGAGAGAGCAGGTGTTCTGGGTAGAGGGAGCCCTAGGAGTAAAGCCAGGGAAATAAAGGGGGATGCTAATTAGGTCAGGAGAGCCAGATCACGGTCTCTGAGGGGTGGAGGACTAGATCCTTCTAGGCTATGGAAACAATGCTATGGAGTCTGGACTTCATTCTGAGGTCCCCCAGTGCCACAGAAGGGTTTTTTAACCTGGGGAGCCACTTGCTTAAACCCCCTGAAGATACACTACTCTTCCCCACTTCAGTGCTTCTGTTCATTCCATTCCCTTGGCCTGAAATTCCTTCTTCATTTCACACCATCAAAATCCCTACCACTTTTCTGCACTAACTCAAATGTTTTCTGGGTCCCGAGACCGGAAATGAGCGCTCACGTGCTCTCTCTCTCTTTAGGATTTTATTTATTTATTCATGAAAGACACACACAGAGAGAGAGAGGCAGAGACACAGGCAGAGGAAGAAGCAGGCTTCCTGTGGGGAGCCCAATGTGGGACTGGATCCCAGGATTCTTGGATCATGCCCTGAGCTGAAAGGCAGATGCTCAATGACTGAGCCACCCAGGTGCCTGGAAATGAGGTCTCCATTGACTCCAAACTTCTGTGGCACGTGGGACGGGCCACCAGGCCACCCTTACACAGCTGCTCTATTCTTGCAGTTACATTTTGTCTATGATCTTATCTCTCCAGCTTCTAGACCAAGGCTTTTCAGAGAATAGTTTCCAAGCATCCCCTAATTCAGGACATCTGAGGGTGCTAGTTGGATGACAAAACCCAAGACTCCCTGAATCAGTCTCACTGTGTGGGGCCCAGGTGTCTGCATCCAGGAAGGACTCCATGAGTGGCCACAGCTAGGGCACTCTCAGGGCATAAGGCTGCAGTCTCTCCAAGATCCGAGGCATCTCATAAATCCTACCGTTGGACATGGTACTTCTGCGTACAGCCGTGCCACACCATTGGTCAGGCAGATGAGAAAATGAAGTGTTTTTACCTTTTTCTCTTGACCCATCTGTGATCAAGTAACAAATCAAGGTGCTCCCGAAAACAAACCAAGAAAGCTTATGGGGGAACTTAGTTAAATACAGAAGAAATGTACCCCCTCATCCCAGATTTGTATTCAGTCTGCTGGTCTATGCTCAGAAAGGGCATTTCCACAAGAGCCTGGAATGCATCTGGTTTCTCTCATTATGGATTTAAGATGGACAAGACTGGAATCAAACTTTCCCTCAGAGGTAAGGTAAGAACCCACAGATTTATCAGGTGGCCTTGAAAGCATCTAATAACTTTCTAGATTGATCATTTAGGCCCAAAGGAACACTAACACATTCCCCTTGTATTACTGTGCTTGTGACATTTCTGTATCCCTCCTGCCAGATTTTTTAAAAAGATAGATAGATAGATTGATTGATTGATTGATTGATTGATTGATTTAGAAGACAGAAACAGAGGAAGCATGAGAGAGAGCACTAGCAGGGTCAGGGAGTAGAAGGGGCAGAGGGAGAGAAAGAAGCAGACTCCGCACTGAGTGGGAAGTCCAATGCAGGTCTTGATCCCAGGGCCCTAAGATCATGACCTGAGCCTAAGGGAGATGCTTAAGAGGCTGAGCCACCCAGGTGCCCTGTGTCCCCCGCCCGCCCACCCCCCCAGATTTGAAGCAACACGCAGGCGGAACATTGGCTCATGTGCCCTGGGGATCCTCCTGACATCTCAGCATTGCTGAGGGGACTCAATAAAAGTGTGAAGAATGAATGAAAGATGACTATGTCACAGAGGTCCAAATGCTATAAAGAGGAGTTCATCTGGAATCTGCACCTGCATAGGAATTCCCCAAACACCTGCAGAGGCCAGCCTATCAAAGAGGGCAGCCACTTCATTCCCTCCCCTGACCTTTCATTCATCTGCCTGGAGAGGGCTGTGATCTGCCCCAACTGACAGACAGATGCTCCCAGCATGTAAGACTGCCGCCCGCCCCCTCCCCTCCAAAGAGGCCTGCCCTTTAATGTCAGTCTGGTAAATCTCCATGTAAAAGTTTGTTTTGTTGGAACATTTTCACAAATGAAAATAAGACAGAGATATTAACAGCATCCAGTTATACTGGTTTAAGGGGGGGGGGCTGTCTCACTGAAGTCATCTGCCAAAGGAAAGGGCGACAAAACACTGCCCCACTTTTCTCCTGTCATCTGAATCACAACTCCATTTTCTGAATTTCCAGACCACCTCCTCCTTATCAAGATTCTCAAACCCATTCTGCAGAGCAGAATTATTATCCTGTTTGGTACCTGCGCACGGAATGAATTGCTATTCCGTAGCCGTGGTGCATGTGCAGGAGTCATTTTATTTTTTAAGATTTTATTTTTAAGTAATCTCTGCCCCCCAACGTGGGGCTGGAACTCACGACCTTGAGATCAAGGGTCACTCCCTCCACCACCAATGGAGCCAGCCAGGAGTATGTAGCAGTGCAGTCTTTAAGATATAGGTGCAAGGGAGAGTACTTTTCTGATAGGTACCACCTTTATTTTTATTTATTTATTTTTAAAATATTTTATTTATTTATTCATGGGAGACACACAGAGAGAGGCAGAAACACAGGCAAAGGGAGAAGTAGGCTCCCTTTGGGGAGCCTGAGGTGGTACTCAATCTCAGGACCCCGGGATCATGACCTCAGTCAGAGGCAGACACCCAACCACTGAGCCACCCAGGTGCCCCTAGGTACCACCTTTGTTTTTTTTTTTTTTTAAATTTTAAATTTTTATTTATTTATGATACAGAGAGAGAGAGAGAGAGAGAGAGAGAGAGAGAGAGAGAGGCAGAGACACAGGCCGAGGGAGAAGCAGGCTCCATGCACCGGGAGCCCAATGTGGGATTCGATCCTGGGTCTCCAGGATCGTGCCCTGGGCCAAAGGCAGGCGCCAAACCGCTGCGCCACCCAGGGATCCCCTAGGTACCACCTTTAAAGTATGATGTGAAAAAAATGTAAATTAAGCAATTTCTCATGGAAATGAAGACTTCTGGCTTTCCTGGAAAAATCAAGGTAGACCCACGTGGCTACCCGGCAGCAATCACCCAGGGCTGACTCCTTCCAGAGAGGACTCTAAACCAGTGACTCTTCCTACCAGGCTCCCTGGCTTTGCTCCCCTGTGGGCATTACGGAGAAGGAGAATGCTCCTCTCCCAAAGGTACTCATGTTGGTGCATTGTTAGTAAAGAGTAAAAACACACGCTTGCATAGAGGTAAAAACTGGAGTGTTAGTTACGATAAGATCCAACTATTAAGTGGAGTTGAAGAAGCCTAGAAATCGAAGAGCCACCCAGGGAAGGCCACCAGTGTGAGCAAGTGCTGGGCAGCAGGAGCGGGCGAGAGGGGAGGAGGTCACCAGTTTGGCTGGAGGTGAGGGTTCCTGCAGGGATAAAGGAAGAAGGCAGCAGACCAGAGAAAGGGCAAAGGGCCCACAGAGGGCCTCGCATCTAGAACCAAGGGCGGTGGGCTGTGTTCTAGGGGCAGGTTAGAGTTCTGGCAGGTTTTATTGCCAGCGGTTTGGCAAATGACAGCGGGCTTTCAGAGTGATCAAGTGGGTGGCTGAATTGGAGACAGAAAAGTGAGACCAGAATCAAGGACAATGGGGAACCTCTTAGGAAGGCACAATGGGGGCAACTGGCACACTTGAGTGGTGGCAGCAGGAGTGAGGGGATAGGTTGTGGATGTGGCATGTGTGTTTGGGCGGTGGTGGCGGTGGGTGGTGGGGAAGGAGTCGCAAGTGATGAATTTGGTCTGAGACATAGGAAGTGTCAGGAAATCACCGGCTGTCCTGAGACAGATGTGCAGGCTAGGGGCGCGCATGCATGGGGTACCAAGCGGTGAGGACAACGGGCCCAAGAGATGGGGCTGGTTTCTCAGAAAGAAGAGCAGAAGTCTGATGACATTTGCACCACCAAACCAGAGGTGCTCCTGCTCTGCTGCGAGAAGTAGTGGAGATTTAATTCTTCCCTAGGTAGCCTTAGAAACCAAACCAAACTGTTGTCCTGGATACTCCCAACCACTCCAAGTTTTTCCTGAGCCCTTGGTGTGATGGATGGGGCTCAGTAAAATCAGATGAACGGGGTTCATTGCAGCTGTTCTCACTATTCCTAGGTGCAGAACAGCCACAACGAAGCCAACGTCTATTTAAACCAGCAAATTGAGCATTTTTTTTTTTTTTAGGAAAAACAAAACAACAAAACTCACACATTTTAAGCCCTATCCCTGACTCTCCAAGCATCTCGTATAAAGAATCCAAAAGTGAAAGATGCCAAAATAATCCTAGACCTTAAAGAGGACTTGATTTATCATTTTACAACTGGTTCCCATGCACCCCACCCCCTTTCCATTTTTTTTTTTTTTTAGGACTTGACTATAAATCCTGCCATCAGAGAGGGGAGGCAGGCATGGTGGTGATGGATGGTGGACCAGGGGTGGGGAAGGTGAAGCGCAGCTCCCGACTGGGAACAGACAGGCGTGCAAGCTGGCTTGCAGCTTTCTCACAGAATGTTCTAGTTCCGACTCAGCTAGCCAGCAGCCCTCCCTCCCCGAGGTCCTCCCCATCTGCCAGTCCGGGGCTCTCTTCTGCTCCTAGCTCCTGGCTATACCCACTTCTGCACGGGGGTTTTGATGCTTCCACTCCTGTCTCATCTTGGTTTCAGTTCTTTTTGGAAAGAATATCAGGTTAATCAATCCTACCTAATTACAAAAATAAAGTTCACCTGTGTTCCCTTAATTTTTCAAAAATTTTCCTTTCCAGGGGATCCCTGGGTGGCTTAGTGGTTTGGAGCCTGCCTTTGGCCCAGGGAGTGATCCTGGAGTCCTGGGATCGAGTCCCACGTCGGGCTCCCGGCATGGAGCCTGCTTCTCCCTCCTCCTGTGTCTCTGCCTCTCTCTTTCTCTCCGTGTCTATCATAAATAAAAATAAATAAATAAATCTTTAAAAATTTTTTTTTCTTTCGTTTCCTTTTTTTTTTTTTTTTTTTAAGAGCAGATAAACAGGGACGCCTGGGTTGAGTGTCTGCCTTCGGCCCAGGGCGTGATCCTAGAGACCCGGGATCCAGTCCCACATCGGGCTCGCTGCATGGAGCCTGCTTCTCCCTCTGCCTGTATCTCTGCCTCTCTCTGTGTGTGTCTGTCATGAATGAATAAATAAAATCTTTATAAAAAAAAAAAGAGCAGATAAGCATACACAAGTAACAAACAATGAGGCCCAAGTACAAGAACTGATTTAACGATACAATGAAGTTAGTTACAAAACATAAAAGGAACAGTTTAAGGCAAAATTAATCTACCTTGTTCACCTCCCAAGATTTATAGGTATAGGGCTCTTCCATGTGTTTCTCTACAAGTTCCACCTTCAAGCAAAGGGGGCGTTTCCCATTTCATTTGGGGAAGGGGGAGTGGGGCTGCCCAGGACCAGGAGGTTCCAGGTAAATGCCGAAGTCCAGCCTTCTGTCTTTGATGCCCAAATGATTTATTTCTTTTTGTGTTCTGTTCCCATGGCTTGATTCTCCCCTGCCCAGCACCCAGAGACCCCATGCCACTGCCCCCACCTACTAAGACCCAGTGTCACACCTCTTTCACCCCACCTCCCACCAGGGCATAAAATTATTTCTCATCACACTCCAATATCCCTAATATGGATGATTTCTTGGTGATATATATAATATATATAAATATATATACGTACATATATATACATATTCATATATAAAATACACACATATACACATAGATGTATATGTATATTTTACTTATGTATATATTTATACATATATGTGCATGTGTATATATGTATTCATGTATATATACTGTATATGTTTATATGTATGTATATATTTTTTAAAGATTTTATTTATTTATTTGACAGAGAGAGTACAAGCATGGGGAGGAGCATAGGGAGAGGGAGAAGCAGACTCCCCGCTGAGCAGGGAGCCTGAATGGGACTTGATCCCAGGACCCCAGGATCATGACCTGAGCTGAAGGCAGACGCTTCACTGATTGAGCCACCCAGGCGCCCCGATATAAATTTTTTTAAACCAAAATATGTTACTCTTAAAGGAAAACTCTTTGGCCTCTCTACTCCCTCCCCATCGCTGACCAGATTCAGCCTTTGCATCTGTATTAGTAATTTGTTGACTTACTTAAATCACTGGTCATAACTTGGCAGTCAGACAGCCAGGTCCAGTTGGCAATTATGTTTTTCACTTCGGCGGAATTTTAAAGATTGGCAAATTTGATGTAAAATCGAATTTCTCTTCTGCTCAAAAAAGAAAGGAAATGAAAGGGAAAGGCAGTAGCTGATCTGGCAGCCTGAGGCCCATTGTTCCAGGTGGCAGGAAGTCCTGCGACCTGAAGAGCAGCCAATTTGCCTGGAGGGGCATGTGACATCCCTGCCACCTCCAAATGCTGTCGTATACCTGGACTGCAGCTCTCATTTTCTTTACCCGACTGGTATTTGAATTCGTGAGCCTGACCTAACATGACTCTAAATGACGGCACAGATAAATACAAAATGGTACAGATGAATACAGAATTTTAAATGAATACAGAATTTTAGAGAATTGAGAAGAAGAAATATTTCAAGGTATGGGTCCTTCCTAGCCTTTGGCTACAGAGCTGGCTGTCTGCAAGGCCCTAATCCAAACATCTATATTTTTCATTTCTCTTCGATTCAGGAAATCTAGAAACATGTCACTGTTTGGTTGCTTCACTATTAGGACCAAAAAAAGGAATCATAGTACAGGAAGTGGATCCTTTGGGGAACACAGGCAGCACTAATCAGTGGGGGGGGGGGTCGCTCTTCTTTGTCCTCACTTGTCCTCCTCCCTCTCCTCCTGGCTCATCTCTTACATTTCCTATTTCCTTCCTTACCCTGTCCTCCCCAGCCCTCCCCGTATTTCACTCTCAACAGCCATGTGTTACCACAGCAACACAGATCTCTCCGTGGTCTGCTGGGCCATCCCACTTAACCGCAACCCGCAAGGCTCTGGCGTGTCATGGAAAGTTAAGAACTTCTGAGAGGTACCACGGGAAGAGAAAAGTTCAGCTAGGCAATAGCCACAAACCACGAACGCTGGCCACATCTGGTCACTGTTCTTTACAAAACTTGAAAGCTTTATCAAACACTCAATGGGGGGCCTTCCAGCCTGTGCAAATCTCAGGGCAGATTTCACACGCACCCAAATCAAGTATTTTAGGGAAAAGCAAACAAATTCAGAAACCGGGAGGCCAGGAACCAAACAGTGTCTGACTGGTGGTAGTGATAACAGATGAAAGCCACACTGAATCAGATCAAGTGTTATATCCTTGCCACTTTTATGACAGTGACCAGGAGGGACATACTCAGAAAGAAATGCCTCTCCTCATTAGCTAGATGTTAAAAGCTAGATGTGCCCCTTACTTATCCTAGTTTACTAGAATAACCTATTATCATCCTATGTGAAGCTGTTTTGAACTTTTAAACAAGGAACCCCTAGCCTTCTCAAATTGCTTGTGCTGCTTGAAGCCACATGACCCCAGAGCAATCATTCTTTATAAGAATTAGCCCATATTTTTAATGGCTTTTTAAAATTATAAAATACAGAGAATGTAAAATTTACCACTTTAACATGCAAGTCCATTGCCATTAATTACATCCACAATGTTGTATGACCACTGCTACCATCTTAATCCAGAGCTTCTTCATCATTTCCAAAGGAAGTGTCATACCCACTAAGGGGTCTCTCCCCAATCCTCCCCAACGCTTAACTCCTGGAAACCACTGATCTGCCCTCTATCTCTCTGGAGATATTTGCCTATTCTAGACATTTCATGTAGATGGAATCATACAAGATATGGGCTTTTGATTCTGGCTTCACTTAATAGAATATTTCAAAGTTCATCCATATTGTAGCATGTATCACTACTTATTCCTTTTCTGGTTGAGTAATAGTCTGCTGTAGCATGGAAGTTTTTGCAAAATGATTGATGGTGGCTGGAGAGTATGTGGCTGCAAGCTACCAAACTTAAGGAATTTATCTATTTGACAGGTGGTATTTCTTTTTGATGGTTCTGGACATTTGAGTATTAGAGCAAATCTAAGTGTACCCTACCCATTCCATTTACAATCTAATAAATGTTCTATGCCTACTCAAATCCCACCTTTCCAGACTGACAGTCCTTAAAACTAGTTTGCAGATTCAGAAAATCTTCACCCACATGACTTCAGTTGTCTTAAATAAATCCAATTCAAAGCCAATCATCTTGCCAGTTGCTAGGAATTAGACTGACAGATCCAGTCGAAAGACGCCAAGAAGTTCAAGGTCTAGCAAGAAGAGAAACATCCAAGCAACTTCATCACAGTGTAATAACTTTTGGGATGGAAATCTAAACTGTGAGGAGTTAAGTCCACAAAATATTCCAACCAAGGGAGCACAGAAGCTTACTAGAGGGGCAGGCAATGTTTCAGTTTCACATCTTCTGTTCTTGATGACCAAGGTCTTCAGAGAAATGCCTGCAATGAGATAGGTGTTGCTTTCCTGAGCAACTAGAGCCTTATGATCCTCTGTGTGCAGCATCCACCAGGTTTGCCTAATGCACCACCTCGCTCACACTGAAGTGCATTCATCTTTAAAGATCTTCCTACTATAGTGTTAACCAGATTTGAAAGGGTGTACAAGTGATATACCTAGGAACTTCACCAGCTATTCATTCCCTCCATAGACAACATATGAAAATGTGAACGAAGACAGCAATCCATGGGAAACTTCACTGTGTATACTTTCCTTCCCTCCCCAATGTCTTAATTTTGAAGGATTTAGAACTTACAGAAAAGTAGGAAAAAAATACTATAAAGAGCACCTATATACTCCTCATTGAGAGTAACACTGGTGAATAATTATCATCTTTCATCATCTAATAAGTAAATAATAATTAGTGGGATGCCTGGGCGGCTCTGTGGTTGAGCGTCTGCCTTTGGCTCAGGGCATGATCCTGGGGTCCTGGGATCAAGTTCCATATGGGGCTCTTTGTGAGAAGTCTGCTTCTCTCTCTGCCTATGTCTTTGCCTCTATCTCTCATGAATAAATAAATAAATCTTTTAAAAAATTAGTGTATCTATTTTCTCTGTATTTGTATTATGTCTATGTGTGTGTTTGTGTGTTTTGCTGAGACTTTGGAAGGCAAGTAGCTAAATACATGACACTTCATTCCCAAAAGCTTTAGCATGCATGTTTTAAGAACAAGGACATTCTCCAAGAAAGCACAAGATCACTGTTATAACCAAAAAAATTAACATTGACACAATAACTTTATCTCATGCACAGTCCATAATCAAATGCCCCTCAAGATCCCAATAATGTTCTTTCAGCTATGTCTTTTTGATCCAGAACCCAATTAAAATCACCCACCTTCTATCTCTTTTAATCTACAACAGTTATTCCATCTTTCTCTTTCTTCCACTATAATGAGACTTACAAAGGGCCCAGGACATTGTCTCATAGGTTGTCCAGCAATCCACACTATTCTCATTATTTCTCTTGATCAAATCTGAGTTAACACTTTGACACAAATACGATGGAGTGTTTACTTCCCGCTGCGTCACACTTGGAGCCACGTAATACTAGGTTGTTTCCAATGCTGGTGATGCTATGCTCCCTTTTTGAAGTATCTTTCCTCCTTTATAATTAATAAACAAACTGTGGGGTCATAATTTAAGATTGTGAATATCCCACTTCTCATAACCTTCTACCTAATAGTTCAGGATCCACTGACGATTCTGAAACAATTAAACTGGCAGTTGCAAATGGTGATTTTATAATTTTATGATTTTTCTACATTTCTTAGCTGGCAAGAAAACCCTCTGCCCAGCATCATCTCTGCCTTTTTTGATTACTGATGTGGACTCATGAACGCATTTTTTAAACCCAGTGTTTATTGCCATCATTATTATTTTTATTGCTTCAATTGCCCCAAACTTAACCATTGGATGTCCCTTTAAGGCAGATCCTATAGTCTTGATTTGCTTTCATTGTTGTTTGTGCATTTCCTTGATTTCTGACACAAGATATTCTAGGCTTGCCTTATATTTCTCTGCCCTCAACATAGAATTAGACATTTCTGCAAGGAGCCTTGGTTCCTTTTCATGGTAAATAGCATCCAGAAACCAACATCTGGGTGCTAATTGTGTTCACTGCTACTGGAATATCATTGTTTCTAGGCTCTTTTACTGGTTAAAAGCAGGAAATGTAATACATTTTAATTTTGAGTCCACAATGATACTTAGAATTCAAACCTAACACCACAGAGTTCATTCTTACTTTTCCCATTTGCTATTTGTATCTCCCTGGTTATTAAGTGCATTGATATGTTTACTCACTCTCCCCTACTAAGACAAAGAGTAGATTCAAAATTACTATTACCACTTCCAATAATAAACCTACTTAGTAGAGTCTGAGATTTCTGCAGTTCATCATTTTGGGAATATATTCAACTAAGGGTATACAAGGAACTCTATTCAAAGGTTATTTGAATTTTTTTACTTAATAAATTTTATATTTTTAATTAACAGATTTGTTTGCTACTTAAAAGCATATCCCTCAAGACATAATGGAACATACAAACCTAAAGACCTCAACACTTTTTTTTAAAGATTTTATTTATTCATGAGAGACACAGAGAGAGAGAGAGAGAGAGAGAGAGAGAGAGGTAGAGACACAGGCAGAGGGAGAAGCAGGCTTCATGCAGGGAGCCCGATGTGGGACTTGATCCCAGGACTCCAGAATCATGCCCTGGGCTGAAGGCAGGCACTCAACCGCTGAGCTACTCAGGGATCCCCTAAAGACCTCAACATTAAAGAAAAATGATTGTATCAAAATGACTTATGCCACAAACTAAAAAAAAAAAAAAAAAAAAAAAAAAAAAAAAATTCTTAAAAAGGTTTACTTACTTTAAAAAAAGGCAATATCTGTCTCCTCTTTCTATTTCATCACTAGTCCCCACAATTTTTTTTTAGTTTCCACAATTTAAAATCATATGCTTAGACTATAATCTCTAAAGTCCATCAATTTTAGATATTATATAGTCATTTTCTCTTTCATTGTAGGAGGATTTAGCTGTCTTAAACTACCTTTTCTCTTTCCCATTTACTGTGTACTTAAATCATACATTTAGATTATTTTAACAACTAATGTCTAAATTATCATGGCTACATACACATCCACTCATAAATAATGCATTATAACTATGCCTCCCCCTTTTCTTTGTATTATCTTTTGTTTTCCTAGAGTTAATAATTGCCTTTCTTTTTTAATTGCTTAGATTCCCTGCTACCAAATCTCACACTCTTCAGCAGCTTCTCGGAGCATTTTTTTTTTTCATCTAGGAAAACACAGCATTCTATTTTCCCCCCTGACCTCTAAATCTATTCTGGAATGGTGATTCCCTTGGTCTGCTGCACAGCTGATATGCTGGTCTTCCCACTGCTATCATCCAGGGAATTCTCTTTTACTTCTCTCTCTCATTTCTTGTGTCAGAGATCTCCTTTCTAGAGTTAGAGTTACTTTCTCATTTAGGGAAAGGTTATCTGCCAGGAGCTTCCTGCAATACTTCTCTGTCATTCAGTATTTTTCATGAGATACTGGATGCTATTCTGATTTCAGATCTTTTGAACATTCTCTCCCCCTTCTCTCCTGTGCCTCCTTCCATTTACTCTGGGAAACTTCTAGGAATTTCTCTTTATTCGTATGATCCAAAATTTCATTATGCTGTGCCTTGACATGAGTCTTTTTTTTCATTTATTAAGCTGGGTACCTAGTGGATTCTTTCAAATGGTCACTCCTGTCCTTCAGTTCTAGAGAATTTTTTTGCATTCTTTCCTTTGAAAATTTCCTTGCCCCTATATTCTCATTGTAAATGTTACAATTCCTATTGTTTGGATCTTGGATTGATCCTCTAATTTTTATATCCTCCTTTGTCTTTGGTTCTAATTTCTGGAAGGTTTCTTCAACTTTACCTTCCAATCTCTAAAACTGCAGGAGGTGGCCAATAGTCCTTTCTGTTTGTCATTTTTTTTTTTTCAGATAATTTCTCACAGTTCTTTCTTTCACAAAGAGATAGAAAGGAAACTGAAGGATATAAGCCAATCTAATCATAAGACATTAAATCCACTGGTGTTCATTTCTAGAATTTTTTTTAATATGGTAGGTCCACTTGCCAAGTAGTGGAAATGGTATCATTTCTTCCAGTAGCTCAATGAGACCACAACACTGCTTTTTCTGTTAATGACAGTGTAGGGATGCCTGGGTGGCTCAGCAGTTGAGCATCCGCCTGCAGCTCAGGGTGTGATCCCGGGGTCTGGGATTGAGTCCCACATTGGGCTCCTTGCGGGGAGCCTGCTTCTCCCTCTGCCTATGTCTCTGCATCTCTCTCTCTCTCTCTGTGTCTCTCATGAATAAATACAAAATATTTTTAAAAATGACAGTGTGTATACTGTCTGAGATTCTGAGATTCACATTCCTAGGGATGGATGGCTGTAAGCAAACAGTCCTCTAGAATAGATATAAATCTTTTTCCAGTTCAATGGGTCTAAGAGGAACTTCCCAATTCTGAGAAACATGAAAAGCTGGGAAAACATCTTAGATGATTTCTTTGAGATAAATATACAGAACATCTCAACGGTCCCACGTAAAGAGCCTGTGGGCTAGGAATTACCTGCTTGCTGTCTCTTAGCTCTATACTTGCCCTCCTTCACTCTGTTCTGTCATGCTGGGGCTTGGCGTTTGCAAACCACTTTTCCTGGGTTCCCTTGCCAGCTAGCTTCCTGTTACATTCTGCCAATTTTGGTACTAGAAAGAGTTCGGTTAGCAATAAAGATGGAAGCTGTCCTTCCTCTCTTTCCCCATCTGTTTCTAGCAGTGTCTCTGCAGGCTTCTAAATTCCTTCAGTGATCCAGCCGCAGCCACAGCAGCCTCTCTTGTACTGCTGGCATCAGCAAGGCAGCTCTCCTCTGGTCTGCTGTCATCTGACTATGGTCCTACTGGTCCAGCACTGGCCAGGCAGCAGGCCCCGGAGGACAGCAGTGAGTATGCTCCTGTGCTCTAGAACATGCTTCCGTGCCCTCCTTCTCCCATGGCTATGAGTGGTAGCTTCCTCACCTAGGCACTAATGTCTGGATTACTTACCCTCCTTTTTGTATTCTCAGTGTTTCCGACAGTGTTCCAACAAGTTCTCTGCATTATGTCTCCTCTGGATGAAACGCCTAGTATGGTTACTCTTTTTCCTGATTGGTCCCTGACTGACAGAGCCTGCCTGAGGGGTTAAAAAGGTTTTTTAAGCAGCTACATGTCCTCATTACCAGAAAGAGTTATGGGCACGATGCCTTATCTATGGCAATGATCACAAAAGAACAATGACTTGATTACTTAAAGTCAGACATCTCTAGAAGATGGCAGGAAACCCTCATAGGAACTCCTAAGTTAAAGGGGATATCCACCACTTTCCAAGTGAAGTAGCCATATGCATGACAGACAGTTGGCATAGCAGAATGGTTGGCATACTGCTAAGATGCTAAGATGACCAAAGAACAAAACCCAAAACACCTTCCATTGAGGAGATGAAACTGAGTTGGAAGACGGTGGCCTCAATCTCCAGTTCTGCAAAAAAAAAACATTTTCCAGCTTCAACACACTTTAAAATGAGTCATGGAAATGGCAAGAAAATTTATATGAAAGATATTTATACCAAGTTAGGTTGTAGAGTCAACCATAAAGATATGATACAATAACATTTTTAAAAGTGTACTTCCTGACTATTCCTATCTTCTGTTCTATTTGGCAACACACTTCCAGATGGCTCCATGCTGTGACACAGCAAGGAGAGTGTGGCTGGCTGGGACACACAGAACAGAGTGGAGGAGGACAGGGCTTTGTGTGGAAGCTGGCTGAGAGGGCAGAGGGAGGCTGAGGAAGGGGGTCTTTAGAAGGTTTTTTTTTTTTTTTAAAGATTATTTATTTATTCATGAGAGACACAGAAAGAGAGGCAGAGACACAAGCAGAGGGAGAAGCAGGCTCCATGTGAGAAGCCTGATGCAGGACTCGATCCCAGTGACCTGAGCCAAAGGCAGACACTCAACTGCAGAGCCACCCAGGCATCTGGGTGTATCCTTTACTGAGATACATCTGGAAGGTGTATCCTTTACTGAGATGATGAGTAGAGAAGGGCAGCGGGGAGAGGAAGATGGAAAGTCTGAAAGTTTTCCTGAAAGAAAACAGGAAAGAAGAAAAAGGTCTAAAAAGAGAAGAGAGAAGGGAGGAGAGGTTGCACAGGGAGAAAGAAGCCAGAGCCCAGAGCCAGAGATGCAACTTCAAGAGTGATAGGTACAGGCTCTACTGGTTGTCACAGAGCTCATTAAAGTCATCCCCTTGGGGGATGCTCACGCTCCAGGGCTGTGGGCTCAGAGAATGACACTTGACCCTTGGACAACGAGGAGTTAGAGATGCTGGCCCCCAGGCTGCTGAAAATCTGTATAACTTTTGACTCCCTCCCCAAAATGTAACTACTAACAGTCTGCTGCTGACTAGAAGCCTTACTGATAACACCACCCATTAATGCATATTCTGTACGTTATATGTATTCTATGCTGTACTCTTACAGGAAAGTAAGCTAGAGGGAAGAAAATGTTATTTAAAAGAATCACAAGGAAGAAAAAATACATTTACAGTACTATACTGCATTTGTTGAAAAAGATCTGTGTATGAGTGGACCTGCATGCATAGTTCAAACCCATGTTGTTCAAGGGTCCAGTGTGTATATGGCATCCTCCCCTCCGGAGCTCAGGACCTTGAGCCCAACTTGTAACATCTGCACAGAGGAGAAGAGATATTACTGCCTGTGGGAATTACTACCCTCAAAATAAACTCATCAGCCCAGGGAGAAAAAGTTGAATAGAGAGCCTCACATGTGTAGGCAGAAATTCTGCAAAGGGCTCCTTCTTACCTTCCATTGCCTACAAACCAGATGGTATCTCGAGCATTTATTTGGCAATGCCAGAGACCCCCGATCTGGATTCTTTGAAATGAATGGTGCAGATAAACAAGTCTGTATATTACTCAGACAGAAAAACTCAGTAAAACCACCAGGTTCATTCTGAGGGTTATAACTGGTATAATCAGCAGTAATTTGATCTTTTTCCCCAAAAGACCCATGTAATATATGCCTTTAAATACCCAAATCTTCTAATTTGCCACAGGCAAGTTGTTATGTTCAGTTTAGTGAGGGTTAGAAGAACAGCCATAGGACAAAGAGAAGCTCCTTCCAGATGGCTCTCCATTTCCCGCCTGTCACACATAAAATTGTATCACGATTATAGTCTCCACTTTGCAAAGTGCTTAGAAATATTTATTTAGTACTGATAGGCTAAAAGGGCTCTTGTTCTGAGAAATTTGCCTAGGGTCTAGAATTTTCACCACCTGGCAATAAAGGTGCTTTCTGGGGATAGGGGGTGGAAGTGGGGGCGGTGAGGGGAGAATATTTAAAGTCCAGCACATCTAGCTATTAAATTGATTGGAGCCAGCACAAAAATATAAGACGCAGTTAAGAAATACATACGGAAGAAGGAAAACCACAGAAGCCCTTCTAGATCACATTAAAAAACAGGAAGAAATGGGACACCTGGGTGGCTCAGTGGTTGAGCACCTGCCTTCAGCTCAGGGCGTGATCCCGGGGTCCTGGGATCGAGTCCCACATCGGGCTCCCTGCAGGGAGCCTGCTTCTCCCTCTGCCTGTGTCTCTGCCTCTCTGTGTGTGTCTCTCATGAATAAATTAAATCTTAAACAAAACAAAACAGGAAGAAAGAAAGAGAAGCTGAGTTGAAAAGACAGGCAGAAGAGATGTAAATCTGCATCAGGGAGAGGATGACCATTGCTTGGAAGGACTGGAAGTTTCACTTTGCTAAGGCATGGTAAGCATAAAACAGATCCCTGATGTCACAGTTAGTGCCTGCTGCCTGAGCAAAGTGAAAAAGCACGTCCCCATACCCTTAGAGGCTTCATTACCTGTTAACAAAATGGAAGTGAGAGGAGCAAGGTGAGACAAATGGCATCCCTCATTTATCAAGGATAAATATGCTCAAGAGTCATGTTACTGAAATGATATGAAAAGTATAAAGCCAAGGGCTGATGACAGGAAGAAGGAAGTCTCTGTAAATCAAACATTCCAGGCACAAAACTTTCCTTTCAGGTTTCAGAAATAAATTGCCAATATTTTGGATCTAGGAATATTTCAGTGATCAGTTAACTGTGTTTTACTAATGCTAATAAGAATGACAAAAATAAGATATGGCAACAATAATGCTTAATTCTCCTACCGTTATTTGTGAGATGTCCTCTAGTTTTTGAGGGTGTTTTTGTTACTTTTTTTATTTTGCTTAGGCAAATCTGTTTCGATATAATTAAGATTCTGTTATCACATCATGTAAAAAAACGGTTGTACGGAACAGTATTGTACATTATTTTTAAATGACGCCAAGGAATCTTAGAAATTATATAACTTTGCCATAATTTCATGAAATGAAATTTACCTTGTTTTTTAAATAAAAAACATTTTTATTGTGGCCACATGAGTGTGCCATGAGATTTACCATGCGAACCATCTTTAAGTGTGTGGTTCTGTGGGCACTTAAGTCTGTTCACAGTGTTGCATGACCACCATATCTATTCATTCTTAAAAGAGACCATTCTCCAATTTCTTTTCATTCCTCTGTGTATTTACAGGAAGGAAGCTATACCAGACCAATGCCAACACAACAATGAAAACGCTCAGATCCACATCTACAAGAAATTTTTAAAATATGGAAGACTTTTTCAGAAATCCGAAAGTCATTTTGAAAGGAGCTATTACTTCAAGGGCCAAAGTCTCTAACAGGCATGAGTGAGTATATGGAAGGATATGTGAGGGCCATTCAGGAGACACAAGGCCGATATAGGTACGTGCCTGATGTGCAGATATGAGCAGAGACCCGAGGTGCCTGCCACGGGAGATGGCCTGTGTCACGGGCCGCTGAGACTCAAGTCCAATACAAAGATCATTCTGCTGCTAATCCGGAGAAATTGATCTCACTGTTCATACTCACGGGCAGAGAAAACTCATCAGTGATTGAAAATGAGCCCCAAATCAATTTTTCTTAGGAATTTAACACTGGCTCAATGACTGGAAATTGTCACGATCACTTGGCTGTGAGATAGAAAGAAAAGGTGAGCCAAAAAATAAATACCAAGTCACTGGTGAGGTTGTGGTGGAGCCGATGGAGGGATCTCTCAAGCTCTCAATGAAACATCTAGGGTCGAGTTCCTTAAATGTTAATATCTGGCTGATAATGCTGCATGTCCAAGGGGCTTGGTAAGGGAGAATTATCTATTTTTTGAATACTTACAAATTCCCAATCTCTTCTACTTCACTCCAACATAATGTACTTCCGGGTGGGCATGTTTCATTAGGATCAGGAGAAAGTCAGAGGGGCAGATGCTCTGGACCATCAGCATTGCCACGAAGCAAGCTGAAGGGTGAAGAGCAGGTACAAGTGGGGTTCACTCATGACCGGAATAACAAACGTGCCCGAGAGAGATGCTGTGTACAGAGTTAGATGTTACTATGGCCAGGTGTGAGTTGTTACCATTTCTAAGATGACAGCAATGGTCAACTTTATTTATCAGTGGTTGCTATGTCTCCTAAGCAATGTTGGGTATCACAGTTAATGTCCAAGTAAAACCACCCCATTCTCTGAGCACCCACCAAAAACTGGCTGGGGGCTAGGAGGCCCCCTAAACAGAGGGGACACAAGAAATCAGGTGGATAATCTGATGCCTGTTTCTGTTTTGATTACAAATGAAGAAGATAATCTACTTGTGAACAACTGTGACTTTAACAACCCTAAAACCAGCTAGGTGCTCATCTGATCCAGTTTATACTTACATTTTATAAGAGGGGAGAGCCATGAAAATCTGTACTAAAAGTTTAAATCTCAGAGATTTTTTTTAAAGATTTTTATTTACTTATTCATGAGAGACACAGAGGGAGAGAGAGAGACAGACAGACACAGGCAGAGGGAGAAGCAGGCTCCATGCAGAGAGCCTGATGTGGGACTCGATCCCGGGTCTCCAGGATCACGCCCTGAGCCAAAGGTAAACGCTCAACCGCTGAGCCACTCAGGCGTCCCTCAGAGATGTTTTTCAAAAAGTTAAAAAAAAAAAAAAATGCCTGCCAACTCATTTCTAAAAATGTAACTAGAAATAGCCTGATGTGAGAGCAAAGTGCTAGGAATCTCTTTCTGGCAGCTACTTTTGAACACAGAACCCAGGAGTTACACCTATAACCCCATTCCTTTATTTTCCTATTTGGGTACAGACTAAAATCCACCAAACTGTCTATCTTCCATTAAAAATTTCTGCCTTTCTTGTTTTTTTTCTGATGAGAAAAATCATAGACATTGGTTAATTATTATTATTTTTTTTTGGTTAATAATGTTTACAACCAACTTAGCATCATGTGATGATGCAGATAGAATTAAGGTATGTTCGGGTATGTTCAGAATTAATTAATCCCTGTTCAGGTATGACTTAATTCTGCAAGTATCTAACTTGGTGCTGGCCAACCTGCGGGAAATGAGACAGACACAGTTTGAGTCTAGACCCCTGGCTCATCTCTGATTTATTACTCTGTGTGCATGTGTTGGGTGTGGCAGGATTG
The DNA here is from genome assembly GCF_905146905.1 of Nyctereutes procyonoides. NCBI lineage: Eukaryota > Metazoa > Chordata > Mammalia > Carnivora > Canidae > Nyctereutes > Nyctereutes procyonoides. The sequence continues at coordinate 55,671,891 of NW_026575140.1, read as the reverse complement.
CGGGCAGCAGGGTCCCTGATGCTCTTCAAAGGGGTATGGAAAGAGGACGACAGAGTTGGGTGAGCCGCAAAGAGCATCTAGTCTGAGCCACTGGTTTTACATGGACAGAGACATCCAGTGACGTCCCGTTCTCGGGCTTTCCCAGCTTAGGTAATTTCCGTCAGGATCATAACTCAATTCTTCATTTCATTTTAATTTACAAATATAAAAGAAAACCCATTTATGAATGGGAAGCACTTGGGTGTAACGGTAAAGACGTGAAGGGTTAGGTTGGGCTGGCAACATGCTGAGCAGGTGTCGGGCACTCTCCCCCGCCCACAGGCAGTAGGCAAATAACAGAGGTAAAGTATACTTTGAGTATGCAAAACACAACTTGTCCCAGGCCTCCTGACCATCCTTTGAAGCTGGCCAGGGCTTTCAGGTCCCACAGGGCCAGCTGAAAGCACATGAAGTCACTAGTGAACAGACAGTATTGGAAAGCACGCACAAACACGTACACAGGGTAGCACCGACCAAGGCCCACACAGTGTAATTACGACCTCCCAGCCCAACAGAAGCTACTCTTGGAAATCACACCTTATCTTTCCAAACCATACCAAGCAAAAACAATAATCAAAAAATGATTCTACTTTGTGATCATCTCTGACCCCTTGATGATAGCCTCGCGGCAGATTACAGAAGCGTGGAGGCTTCTGAGGCAGTGGTGGCGATAGCTCTGAAGCTGTCAGCCCCTATCAATCACCTTCCATTAAATAAAGGTTTTCCAATTTTGTGCTTCTCTCAAAAGCTTCGTTTTGCCTGGATTAAGCTGAAGCACTGACATCTGAACTTACTGCTCCTATTGCTCCCTCCCAAATAAATGCTGTTAGCAGAAAAATGGGCTTTTCTACAGTAGAGACTCAAAATCAAAGCAGACAACAGTGATGTAGTCACAATATACAAGACATCTGACCACAAACCCTTCACACGTGCATTATACACATTTCATGAACAAACACAGGGCCTGGGAAGAAGGGAGGAGGTAAGGGTGCCTGGGGAGGGAAAGGTCTGTGAGCTGTACACGCTAGCCCCTGAAACACATCGGGGCAAACCCAATATGGTCATCAGAGCACCAAAGATTTCTTCTGGGTTTCAGAAGCAGATCTCCTAAGAGTTGTAAACTGTATGCTTTTACTACTCGGTATCTATGATCTAATGCAGCAGGTAGGTCTAAGAGAGGGAAACAATTTTAAATCAGTTGGGAAAAGCATGTTAAAAAAATAAGCACCTTATGCAGAAAGACTCATCTTATTTTTCTGTGTAGTGCTGAGAGCTGGAGGGGGGACATTTGCTGCATTCATACACCAAACCAGAAGATGTGGGCCACGGTTTATATAAATATGATCAAGATTCCACTCACACACATCTTCCTATACTGATAAACAGACTCGATCGTCATTATTTTTAATGGCTACATAAACGTGACAAGAGCCAGAAACAGAGCGACGAGAATATCAAGTGACAAAGAAGGAAGAGGGAGATTTCAGAGTCATTCTCAAAGAGGCCCAGGGGGCTGACTCGATGGATGTGAACGAGAGGTCCCCAAGTGTACGTTGTGACATGTTTTATTTGGCCCATGTGGACATTTTTTTAAAATGTTAATTTACGGTCAACATGAACATACTAGGCGATTTCACTGGAAGACCCAGAATTCAGGCTTCTCCCAAGAAAACGAGCGTGGGGTTGCTTTGGAGCTGGGGACATCTGGTGTACGAAGAAGATGCATGATTGCGAGGATGCCAGGGGACAGGCCAGAGAAACGGACTGGCAGCAGGCAAAGACACAGACCTTGAACTTTAGGGGAAGTCTGGGTTTAGGATGGGAACTGCCGGTCGACCGTGGTACCGTCCAGAAGAGCAGATGAATAAGCTTCAGGGTAAAGTGCCAGGAAGACTGAGTAGAAGCAGGAAGAAGGAAGGCAATACCAGCCCAAAGGGGCCTGGGTTTGTGGCCTGGGCTCCCCTTGGGCTGGCCCAGCTTTGCCTCCATGCACTTTCCTTGAAGTTCTCCGGCCAGCCCCCCACTTCTTGTTTGAGAAATCGAGTGTTGTTCGGGCCTTAGTACCTCCCGCAAGCCTGCATTTCCTACTGCCCGGAATGCTAACCTGCCTCTGCTGTATTCCCACTTAACTTTCCAGAATGAGTGGCCCCAATCAAGTTGCTTCGATGGGGTTGTGTGCACATCCAGTAGACTTTATTGCGCTGCCCTTGCCGCCTTCCTGAGTGCTCCCTGAGGCCAGCCACCAGGTCTTCTCTGACTCCTCTTCAGTGCCCAGTGGACAGTGGCATACAGCAAACACCAGAACAAAGGAAGGGAACGGGTGAGCAGCTGGAGCGGCAGGATGATCTTGGGATAACACTGTGTCATGGGAATCGAGGAAGAAGAGGGTTTTCCGGTGAACAGACCTCAAATACCAGAAGTTATTCAAGGAGAGTGAGGATTTTAGCAACACTCTGTGGCTAACAAGTCTGAGTGGAGGCTAGTTTCTGCTACATCACTGGAAAGTAATTTGGCAATATTATCAACCTAACACTGCTCCCATCCTGGGCCTAAATAAATCTACTTAGGAAATAAGTCATGATGTTGTAATGGCTGCCTTTTGTTTTGCTTTTTTTTTTTTTCCTGGCTGTCCAGATCCAGCCCCAGGTTCCATTTTGAGGGAGCTCCTTAATGAAGTTCAATGTGACCAGATGCCTCCTCTGCCCACCGCTGGCAGCCAGGCCTGGCTGGTTCTGCACCCCTTCTCTGACCAACAGAGGTGGGGACACTTAGCTACTCTGGCTGCAGCATCCTGGCCTTGCTGTCTCTGCCCAGGGATGAGTGCTCTGTCTCCATCCCTCCAGCCTCCTGGCCCTTCTCTGTTCAAACAACCTCCCCATCAGGGCCCTGTCGAAATAAGAGCCAGACCCCATGTCTGATTCTGGCCCTGGAAGGATCCTACCTTATACCCTACTTGACAGGAAAAAAAAACCTTATTTTTTTAAAAGGTTTATCATTCATTCATTCATTTATGAGAGACAGAGAGAGAAAGAGAGAGAAAGGCAGAGACACAGGCAGAGGGAGAAGCAGGCTCCATGTGGGGAGCCCGATGTGGGACTCGATCCTGGGACTCCAAGATCACACCCTGAGCCAAAGGCAAATGCCCAACCGCTGAGCCACCCAGGCGTCCCAGAAAAAAATCTTATATACAGAAAAAAGCTTGATGTATGTAATACAGCATTATTTATACAGCCAAATGAGGAAACAGTTGAAGAGCCCCCAAACAAGCCCCCCTAAGTAAATGATGCTACATCTATTTGATTGAACAGTACTCTTGATGCCAAAAGAAAAAAAGGGCTTATAATAAAATGTTAAAAAGATAGAAGGATTAAAAATAGAGTACTGTCATCACTGTGTAAAAATACTATGAGTAGAAAAAAAAATGACTAGAGGTACCAAAATATTAAGATCAGAAGTAGATTTTCCTTGAAGTTTCAATTAATAAGTTAGAAAAGTATTCCAGGCACCAACAGTCTCTGGCCAGCAGGCTCCAAGCCTGGCTGGCTCACAGTGCTCTCAGGGAATGTGTTAGCTCTGAATGTTCTAGCAAACCCTCCTCTCCAGTTCTGACACAGGTCAGCCCACCTTCCCTTCTGTCCTGCTCTCCTTTTCTCCCCTCCCTCTCTCCCTCACATGGGGTCTCAGATTACACATCCTGCTTACTCTGAGTTTCCATGTTACCACACCAGACCCAGGGGAAGCCCGTCCGGCTCCCTCCTCAGGCCTCTGCTCCCATGGTGCATCCTCCTGGAACCCTGGAGCCCCCAGGCTGAGATCCTTCTCTACCTGTACCACCTGCAGTCACTGGGGATCTACATTGGGTCCTTCTCCACTCTACAGTCCCCCGGGAAAGGTGCTGCACCCTACTCACCCTTCGGCTCCAGGATCGAGCCCAGTGTCTGGCCCACAGCTGATGCCCTGTGCTGATAGAGAAGAAAAGAATGAATGGATGGATGGGGGATGAAGCTTGAGCACAAGATGGCTTTGAAGGCAGACATGCATCAGTGGAGGGCCGGGCATTTCTCCATAGACGTGGAATGAAAGACAGCAGTGGGGCACAGAGACAGACGCACAGGTCTGTAAAGAATAAGGGAACAGATGAATTTCACTGGATTATCTCCTTGAAGGAGGAGAAGAGAAAGAAGCAGACGATAGGGCAAGAATATTATTCTCAATAAGCAGTAAGAGAAACAAAAGAACCCACACAGTTATTCTTCTGCTCTGTAGTTAGATATCTAATTATCTGTGTTGTATGTTGGCAAATTGAACTCCAATAAAAAAATAAAATAAAATAAATTATCTGTGTTGGTGGTGGTTTTATTTATTTATATTTTAAGATTTTATTTATTTATTTGAGAGAGAGAGCATGAGGAGGGAGAGGGAGACGCGGACTCCGCAATGAGCAGGGAGCCCGATATGGGGCTTTATCTCATAACCCTCAGATCATGACCTGAACCAAAGGCAGATGCTTAACACACCGAGCTACCCAGGTGCCCCTGTTGTAGGGTTTTGAAAACAATTCCTTGAGAGATTTAATGGTCTCCAAGTTTAGTTAAATAAGCCAGACAACTTAGAATTCAGCTTCCTAATTGTGTTAGGTTCAAAAGAGCTAATATAAGAAAAACATATGTTCGCGCTTATCTGAGGGAAGGCAGCGCCCTCCACGACGCGCTAGAGGTGCCCCTTACCAATTTCAGGCCTGATAATGGCTTCAGCCACAAAATTATAAACTTTAGTTTATTTGAAAGAAAGGGACTCCATTTCCAATTTAATGATGATGTGAACCTCCAAGCTCCAGAATATCCCTGTGCAACTTTCTCAGATCATCACTATACTCCTTAACAGCCCTGCTGTGCTGACTTCCGATGGTCCGAGCCTCTGAGTCTTATTTATCAAGGCGACCCTTGGCAACCAATTTACTTTTATTATTTTTTTAAAGATCTTATTTTTTTATTCATGAGAGACAGAGAGAGAGGCAGAGACCAGGCAGACGGAGAAGCAGGTTCCCTGTGGGGAGCCCGATACGGGACTCGATCTCAGGACCTCAGGGTCACGCCCTGAGCCGAAGGCAGGTGGTCAACCACTGAGCCACCCAGGGGCCCCTCAGCAACTAATTTAAACCCACACTTTCACACAGGTGGCATGTGCTGAGGACACACTAGAATCACTCACTGTGCCACCAGCTTGCTCTCACTGAATCTGCAGAGTCACCATGTGGTCCCTCATTTTCATAAACCAAGAGGCATGACCTCAGATGGGGCAGGTGGCTTTCCCAGGCACCCAGGTCCTAAGAAGCAGAGTCCACCTTGTGACCCTGCTGGGGCACATCGGTGCTGTGTGGTACTACTTGTAAGTGTCCCTAAGACAGCCACATGCTAAAATGCTGAAGGCCCATCGAAGGTCCCAGGTTTGGACACTGTTAGCGCAATGTCAGTTGGGTGGATTTCTCACATCTCTTGAGTGTGGCTACAATCACAATCGATGTGCTTAGACAACATTACATAATAGTCAATATGCTGAGAAGCAAGCAGCACTGTCCCTCACCCCGAGTCATTCAGAACTCTCAGTCTGGCCTTCACAATTGGCTTCGTCCGTCCGACTCAGACGAAGCTCTATTTTGAATTCTAATGAGGACGAGGCACACTGAATATTTAACGGCAATGACAAAGGTCTTGCTTTTATGGAGACACCCTGACACAAGCAACAGGATCTGCAAGTACATATTTCCGTGACCCACGGAAAATACCAGTCTAATTCATGTTTGGGAGCTGGAAAAAGAAAATCTTGGTTTCCAGATGCTATTTGGGGGGCCAGGGGTGGGCAGGGAAAACGAAGGAGGAATTGCTGGACAAAGACTCAGTAAAATTTTTACAGCCGGGGCTCCTGAGTGAAAGGTTTACAAAGCGGTGCTTGAATCCTTTGTTAACAACAGCACAAACAAATTCATCACTGGGCCCTGCTGTGTGGCCCCCCATGCAATTCGGTCTGTGAGAATAACTGGAACTTTCTTCCCTATGAAAGCGTCTATGACTTATGTATGTATCAGATCAGCAAGGAAGACATGCCCAGGGGAGGGAGACAAAAGACCATTTCACGGTTCACAACCTACTCCTGCACTTAAAATGATAATGTAGTGCCTGCTACCCTCAGCTCACGCGAGTCCCTGCAGTTAAACAAACAGAGTGCCACGTGAGCAGTAATCGAGGGACATTTGAGGGGGTTGCTTAACGCCTACCCCACCAACAGTTAAAATATACCTTGCTTGTGGCTTCGCGTGTGTGTGTTTACATGGGAACGATCGTGTCTTGCATTTGGGAAGGGCAGGGGAATCAACCCTTTGCGATGTCTTGAGGTCCCGGACCAAGCCCTCCAAACCCTTTCTTATTAAGATCGTAATGTAACTTGCACAGCGTTTGGACATCCTCTTGTAGTGCTAGCTACTAGCACTTTTGGAAAGGGAATATGGCTTATATTTTCTCAGAGCTTGTCCCCTGGCTGATTCTCTCTGTTGCTGCTGCTGCTGCTGCTGCTACCAAATATGCCCACTGAGTTTCAAATTTCAGGTTTTTTTTTTTTTTTTTTTAATTTGTAGGAGCTTGGTTTTGGTCCCTTCTCAAGTTTTCTGCTACTTTTTAAGGTTTCCTATTTTCTGAGGATCTTTCAAGACTGTCATTTCTTTCTTTAAAATATACCAAGCATAGTTGATTTTAACTATCTGTGTCTGATAATTCTACAACTGTGAGTCTGTGCAGATTGATAACTGTGGCCTGTTGCTGGTTCCAGCTCATGTTGCTAGGTTATCTTTGACTGTGTGCTGGTCACTGCTCTGAACCATTCGTTTTGGGTTGATTCTTCGAGACCAGGGATAAAGATGCCCTCTTCCTGACAGGTGGGTCATTATTTCTGCCAGGAGCCTAGAGCTTTAGCACCTGTATCTGCCCCAGACCAGATGCAGAGTATGTGATTTCCTGGCTCATCCTGGGTATGGATGCCCAAAACGCAAATCCACATGAGGGCCCTTCTGTGCCCATGACTTGTCAGGAACTATGGTTTTGTCTATTTCCTTCTCTAATTTTCTCAGTGCCAAGGCTGCCTTCTCCATACTTCCCAAGGGTACCTTACTCCTGGTTCACTCTTACCCTAAGGGTGCTCTCTGGCCACCCACTTCAATGGGGGAAAGGTCTCCTGTTACACTTTTCAGCTGGGGTGGGCCAGGGCAGTAACTTCTACTCCACCTGTCTGCCTCTCTCTGGATAAAAAGTCCCTGACTCCTGCCTGCATATGGGCTTTATCAAGAAAATAATCAAACCATCAAAAAGTATCTATGAGTTTAAGGACTTGGGGCGGGGCCACCTGGGTGGCTAAGTCCGTTAAGTGTCTAACTCTTGATTTTGGCTCAGGGCATGACCCTGGGGACATGAGATCGAGCCCTGTGTTGGGTCCTACATCAGGTTCTACGTTCAATGTGGAGCACTTCACTTGGGATTCTCTCTGTCCTTCTCCTGCCTCTCCTCCTGCTTACGCTCTCTCGATCTCTCTAAAATAAATATATATATATATATATATATTTTTTTTTTTTTTTTAAAGAGAGAGTTTAAGGATTGGAAGCAAAACAAAAGGACAGGTTAATAAACTTGTTCCTTAAAAAAAAATAAACACCGAATTTACCATTTGATTCAGCAAGATGACTTCCGAGCATATACACAAAAAAGCAGTGTCTTGAATCAGTGCTTGTACACCTACGTTCATGCAGGCATTACTCACCATAATGGCCAAAAGGTCTGCTGACAGATAAATGGATAGACAAAATGTAGTATGGATATGCAAAGGAATATTATTTAGCCTGAAAAAGAAAGGAATTCATGACACACACTACAGCATGGAAGAGTACTGAAGACGTTTTTTTGAATGAAATTAGCCAGACATGAAAGGACATATACCATGTGAGTTTATTCCTATGAGGTACCTGGTGTCATCAGAAAGTAGTGGTGGCTCACAGGGGCCAGCTGGAGAAGAAGGGAGAGTCAGTGTTTCATGAGGTAAGAGCTGGAGAAGATGGAAAGGTTCTGAGGAGGACAGTGCTGACGGCTGTGTGGCGTGAATGTACTCAATGCCACTGAACTGCACACTTAAAATCGTTACAATGGGGCAGCCCGGGTGGCTCAGCGGTTTGGCACCTGCCTTCGGCCCAGGGTGTGATCCTCGAAACCCAGGAACGAGTCCCACATTGGGCTCCCTGCGTGGAGCCTGCTTCTCCTCTACCTGTGTCTGTGCCTTTCTCTCTGTGTCTCTCTCATGAATAAAGAAAATCTTTAAAAAGTAAAAATAAAAAAATATAATCGTTACAATGGCAAATTTTATGTATGTTTTATATTTATGTATCTTTTTACCGTAATAAATTTTTTTTAAAGTTAGGTTATTAGGGGTGCCTGGGCAGCTCTCTTAAGCATGTGACTCTAGCTCAGGTCATGATCTCAGATTGAGCCCCATATCAGGCTCCCTGCTCAGCGGGGAGTATGTTTCTCTCTCTCCCTCTGCTTGTGCTTTCTCTCAAATAAATAAAAATAAAATTTTACCAAAAAAAAAAAAAAATTAGGTCAATTTTGGCAAGGGCTGCTGGACTCACTCAGTAAATTCCACAGGGCATAGTAACTCACTCAGTAAATTCCACAGGGCATAGTACCTTCACAGGCTTCGTACTGATCAGCGGGAGACTTAGAAGTTAATTGTGGGGTGTCATGAAGCCAGTCTGACCTCTCTAGAGCTTGGGACTCTTGATGAACCTTTACCAATATGCAGAAACTAGCACTGCTTGCCAACAAACATATACGTAATTATAGATTTCCCTATAAGAATATACACACAAATTTTCCTTTAAAGGTAGCAGGCATCAGAAATGCTATAAGGTTAGTTACTGGGGTGTTGATCTATCATACTAATGGCACTGCTAAGTAAATATTAGGGCAAAAAAATTGATGAGATAAGAGGAAATAATTTTCTTTGAAGTATTTCCACTAAAAGACTAAAGAAATGTCTATTTAACACTGCTGCACAACTGGACTTCTCTCTTACGAGCCCCTATATATATGGTTAACCCTTGTACAACACAGGTGTGAATTGTGCGGGTCCACTTAACATGTGGACAGTTGTCAATAAACACAGTGTGGTACAATAAATGTACTTTCTCTTCCTTATGATTTTAACATTTTCTCTTCTCTAGCTTCCTTTTTTGTAAGAGTAAAATATAGAATACATATAACATACAAACTATGTGTTAATTGACTGTTAATGTTACAGGTAAAGTTTCCAGTCAACAGTAGTCTTAATAGCTAAGTTTTGAAGGATTCAAAAGCTATATGCAGATTTTCACCTGCCGAGGGGGGGTTCAGCACCCTTGACCTCTCAATTGTGCAAGGGCCAATTGTAATTCTGTTACAGATTATCTATAACTAAATATAAATGGTACATAAGACAAATTTACAGGTAACTTATTTTAAGATACCAAGTTTTAAAAACATGCATTTTAGTAATTACGAGAATCTCTAAATTTCTTCTATTAAAAAAAATGAAACAGTTCAAGTCAGAAGATGTTATGCACATTTCTGGGTATAAACACCAACACTAAGCAATACCATAAAATAAAAATACTGGTAACAGAAGTAACATTCATTACAACTTCATGAATAACATGTGCAGAGGGCCACTGCTCTGCAAATACAAAAAGCTTACCAATGTATCTATAAATACATTCATCCCAAATTAATAAAGCGTGGCTGCTTTGCATATAAAAAAGACTTCAAGAAATATTGTCACTGAATTGGGAAGCCTATTCCTACTTTATTTATTTATTTTTAAAGACTTTATTGTATTTATTTATTTTATAAAGATTTTATTTATTCATTCATGAGAGACACAGAGAGAGAGAGAGAGAGAGAGAGAGAGAGAGAGAGAGAGAGAGAGAGGCAAAGACACAGGCAGAGGGAGAAGCAGGCTCCACGCAGGGAGCCCGACATGGGACTCAATCCTGGGTCTCCAGGATCACGCCCTGGGCCGAAGGTGGTGCTAAGCCACTGAGCCACCAGGGCTGCCCGTATTTATTTATTTAGAGACAGAGTGAGCAAGTGCGGTGGGGGGTGGGGGGCAGAGGGAGAGGGAGAAGAAGAATCTCAAGCAGACTCTGGGCTGAGTGCAGAGCTCATCTCAGGGTTCAATCCCATAACCCTGAGATCACAACCTGAGTCAAAATCAAGAGTCAGATGCTTAACTGCCCAGGACTATTCCTACTTTAGACACGTAGAGATGATAGCTAATACTTGCTCACAGCTTACTCTGTGCCACATACTATTCTAAGTGCTATGTATCTGTATCCATATAATCTGTAACTGTACCTGTATCTTTACCTATATTTATATTGATTCTTTTATCCTTTACAACACGCTCTCAGGGATATACCATTAGCATTCCCATTTCAAAGACAAGGAAACCCAAAGGGGAGTTTTGTGCATTCCCAAGGGCACATAGCTGGTGACTGGTGGAGCTGGAATGCAAGTCCAGGCTCTGGAACTCCCCCTCTCACACTCCTCCCATTGCAAGGCTTCCCCCCCTAAATATGGAAAGTCAGGGAAGATGGCATTAGACACCTCACATATTCTATATACTTTAATTTTGATAACCACATTGTCTGCTCTTTTACAAGCCGGGCAACCAAGACTGAGCAAGCTTAAGTTTCTACAGAAATAAAAATCAATTAAGATACGCAAGAGGAGGGGTATGAACCCCCATCTCTCTATTTCCAAAGGATCTGGTGCAGAACAAAGTCCCTGGGGGCAGAAGTTACATGAGAAGGTTGTTGGTAAAGCAAAAAGCAAGGAGATGTTGCCTTCAGCAGGAAGCAGAAAGAAGTGCACGCTCCTAGGAGCAGCAGCGCAGAGTGGCTGGTATCTGGTGGATGAGAACTCCTGGGCTAGGGAGCACAGGCAGGTGGTAACAGGGGAGCAGGGAGGCCCCACAGGGTCCCTGAGGTTCCCGAGGTTCTCGAGTCCTTGGCTGCCTGTCCTCAGTCACCCTGTTGTTCTAGACTTCTGCTTCACCAGCATGTCAGATAAAGAACGTAAGGCCCCCCAGGCTGTACATCTCAGGTCATCCCTGCACAGAGATCTATTTTCTTTTTTCAAGATTTTATTTATTTATTCATGAGAGGCAGAGACACAGGCAGAGGGAGAAGCAGGCTCCATGCAGGGAGCCCGACGTGGGACTCGATCCCGGGTCTCCAGGATCACACCCTGGGCTGAAGGTGGAGCTAAACCGCTGAGCCACTGGGGCTGCCCGAGATCTATTTTCTAAAACGGGACAGATTGGAGGGAATCCATTGTATTTTTTTTTAATTTTTATTTATTTATGATAGTCACACACACAGAGAGAGGCATAGACATAGGCAGAGGGAGAAGCAGGCTCCATGCACTGGGAGCCCGACGTGGGATTCGATCCCGGGTCTCCAGGATTGCGCCCTGGGCCAAAGGCAGGTGCTAAACCACTGCGCCACCCAGGGATCCCTCCATTGTATTTTTTGTATCAAAAGGGCTAATAGGCAAAGCACGTGCTCAGACACCGGTGTTTTGAGTGCTGTTGTACTTCTGTTTGCAATAAAGGTATGAGCTTCATAAACCTTATGAGCCTTTGTGAGATGAAGAGCAACCCAGTAGCAATCACTGCAGTCACCACTACTGTCACTACCATCTATCACCACTTACCTCGGGCAAGACACCCTGCACAGGCAATAGACAATTCAAACCTCACAGAACTCTGCATCGGAGCCTCAGCAGTGTAGCAAGTACCTGCACCAGAACATCCTGCCATATTTGTTAAATAAGGAACACTTATCCACTCCATCCTGGCCCTACTTAATCAGAACCTCTAGGGCAGGACCAGGGCATCTAAGCTCATGACCATAAAAAGGCACAAAGGAAGCAAGATCGCCTTTAACACCCGCGAGGATCTACCAGCACCCATCTGCATATCGTCACACAATTTCCCAAACTGGTATTCCTCTGTAAACACACAGAGAGGTTTCTTATTTTAAATTTAAAAAGATTAGCAATGCATTGTACTTCTCCCATACCTGGAGCAAGTCACTTCGTTTTATTTTATTTCAGTATTATTTTTTTAAGGAGGCTCCACACTAGGCATGGGGCTTGAACTCACGACCCTGAAATCAAGACCTGAGCTGAGATCAAGAGTGGTATGCTTAATGGACAGGGCCACCCAGCCCTACATCTCACTGCATTTTCACAAGATTTGGGTCTCTTTTAGCAATTTCAATGCTTCATTAAATGGGACTGTCTGCATTAGAAGAGCAACCATCCTGATCCCTGCAGGAATTAGACAAATGTGGGAAAATGAAAGCAGAGTAAATCTGCAGGCTTTGAGAGAGGCAAAATCTTAAGGTTAGCTTATCCTTTACCGCAAGACGTTGACTTTCTGTCCACCATGTTCACACGCCTGGTCTCGGTGCGGAGCTTCCCATCTGTGTTTTCCACCAGGTTGGCAAGGTCATCAATTATCTCTAGAAAGGAAGACAGAAATTCGTGGTTAATACTGCAGAAAGACCTTGGCTCACATCATAGGATCATAGCCATGGCCAGCCTCCCCACTAATAATTCTCTCCCGTGCAGTGAGGGAAAAGGTAAAGAGCTCATGTATGTTTCCTGCAATCTGCAATTCCGATTCATAAAAGGTGGAGGTGGCATGAGGGGAGGTGTAGTAGTAAAGAAAAAACCTGATTTCCCATGAGTCTGGGACACAGAGGAGGATTAACTGTCAGAAGTCCAAGGGAGAGAATACAAGACCCAGCAAAGTTATGCTCAGCCAGCTGTCATTCCAGCATAAGGCTAGCGGACAGACTCCGGGGGACTCCAGTGACCACTGGGGTCCTTCTTGAGAAAGCCACTTGATGATGAAATCTAGCCAAGCAAGAGGTGAGTAGAAATAAGGAACTCTAGGATGGAGAAGACAGAGACCATGACTGAAGATATGGTGGAGAGAGCTGGGGCCATCGAAATATTGAGCCTGGGGATCAACAGACACATGGATTATGTTATAGAAAGATAGATAGGGATCCCTGGGTGGCGCAGCGGTTTGGCGCCTGCCTTTGGCCCAGGGCGCGATCCTGGAGACCCGGGATCGAATCCCACATCGGGCTTCCGGTGCATGGAGGCTGCTTCTCCCTCTGCCTGTGTCTCTGCCTCTCTCTCTCTCTGTGACTATCATAAATAAATAAAAATTAAAAAAAAAAACATTGTTAAAAAAAAAAAAGAAAGATAGATAAATGTTGTACATGGTGATGCTGTAATTATAACTGGAAGTCAGGAAGCAGTTGGGGGCTGGGGTTTTGGGGCGGGGTGGGGGAGGTGGAAGAAAGTTGGACATGTTAATTTCTCCATCACTTCACAGAGGAGTCCTATTGAGCTGTTGAAAAGGGAAACATATGGGAACGTACGGCTTTTCAAAACCACCATCTTTTCTTCGTCACCTTAGATGGATCTTTTAGTAATTACTATCTTTTGTAAAGAACCCTTTATGTGAAGTTCAGCATTTTTTTTTACTAATCCTCTTCTTTTAAAATTGGAAGTATTGCTGACACTACGCTAATCTCAAAGTGAAATTAAGCACTTAGCAACCCTTAAAATAGCACATATAGTGTGATCCTAATGATGTAAAATTATTTCCATCCACCCTTTTGTATGGACAGACCTACAAGGATATATCTGGATGATGTCAATCTAATGTGAATAATGATTACTTCTAGGTGCTGGGATCTTGGGTGATCTTCCTTGTATTTTCCATATTATTCGAAGTCCTTCTAATGAGTACATACTATTTTTTTTTCCATTTGGTTCCCGTTCCTCACTCCTTCCCTCCCCTGCTCTGTTTCTTTCTTTCTTTCTTTCTTTCTTTCTTTCTTTCTTTCTTTCTTTCTTTTCTTTTCTTTTCTTTTCTTTTCTTTTCTTTTCGATTGCTTTAGAGGTACACTGTCTAATATGAGTCACTGTTTTTTCTGTTAAAGAAATAAAAGTAATCAAAGGAAGTTTCCAGAGGATGCTGGAGCTGAGTTTTGAAAGCCATGTTGGTGAAGAAGCAGGAAGAGAATGATCAATATGGAAGGAATGGCATGTGGAAGGCACAAAATAGCTGGCTGTTCTTTTTCCTGGGCTCCTGCAGCCCTTCCTACAGCCTCTGTTTATTTCCAGACCCTTACATTTCATATTCTAATATTTGCTTGCATGTCTTTCTTTGCTGAAAGAGTAGGACAGAGACTCATTTTCATTCAAGGTTCTACCTGTAATTCCCAGGAGAGTGCCTAGTACACAGCCAGATAAAATAAATGCAAACAGATAAAGGCAACGAATGGATAGAGTCTAAAAGACATATTTTCAAAGCACTTTGCTGCATCTTAGACCAGCAGATCTAAGCCTAATTTGTCAAATATTACCTATAGAACACCTGCCTAGAAAACCTTTCACTGCCATTTAACAATTCATTCATGATTCTATTCCCTCGTATTCAGTGACATTCTCTCTCCTAGCCTTCCTTCCATCTGTCCCCAGACTCTGCCTAGAGTCTCCTCTTCCCCTTAAATGCTGGCAATCCCACACTTCTGTATATTTTTACTCTATAATACTACCATGGTGATTTCATATACCTTTTTATTTCCTCAGTCTGTGAATTAGAAACTCAAAGTCTCTGCTCTTCGCAGCTCTCCAAAATTCTGGACCCAGGCAGCCAGCTGCCTACACTCACTTGTACTTTGAAATTCTGACAAATATCTAAACCTGACTCCTACATTCCCTGCCCCCACTAACAGCATCAACATTCACTTCTAGCCCATGCTAGAAAACTTCAGTCACCAGGCCTCCCCCACTCCCAACTTGGACATGACATTTACAGCCACTGGAGTCAATCCTGCCTCCCAGGATTTCTGGGTCCTACAATAGCTCTTCAACTATTACTAACATCTCACAAAATTGTGCCAGTGTTTCCAAAACAACGTTCCCAACTTACTTCCTATTTCTAGTTCTACCATCTTCTCAACCCATTCTCCAGAATATATACCCAGGGATAGGTTTTATTTTTTTTCAAGTTTTTATTTAAATTCCAGTTAGTTAACATACAGTATAACATTAGATTTGGGTGCAGAATTTAGTGATTCAGCATGTCCATGCAACATTCAGTGTCATCACAACAGTGTCCTCCTTAAGCCAGGGGCTCATTTTAATTTTTTCACATTTTAACTAACTGAAATATTTTTCAATTAAATATTTTATTTATTTATTCATGAGAGACCCAGAGAGAGAGAGGCAGATAGACAGGCAGAGGGAGAAGCAGGCTCCTTCTGTGGAGTCTGTTGTGGGACTTGATCTCAGGACCCCGGGATCAGGATCTGAGCCAAAGGCAGATGCTCAACTACTGAGCCACCCAGGTGCCCTAATTAATTGAAACTTAATAGCTGTGTATACAGTACAACTACTGTACTGAGCAACACAGTTCTAAAGTAATCACTTAAAAAAAAGAAAAAAGAAAACCACATATACACACACCAAAAGGTACAGATTTTAACAACATAGGGAATAAAATTAGATACTAAAAAAAAAAAAAAGAAAGAAAGCATGATTCACCCAAAAGAAAGCAGGAAAGAAGGCACAAAGGAACAAAAACCAGACAGGACAAGGAGAGCATAAATACCTATGATGGCAGGTTAAACCCAACTATATCAATAGTCACATTAAATATAAATGGACTAACTCCTTGATTAAAAGCAAAGAATATCAGCCAAGATTAAGAAAGAAAGAAAGAAAGAAAGAAAGAAAGAAAGAAAGAAAGAAAGCAAGCAAGCAGGCAGGCACAACTGTATGCTTTCATAAGAAACTTGCTTTGAATATCAGCATGGGAAGCATGGGCATGAGAAAGCTGACATGGTTACACCAGTGTTACACTACAGACTTCAAGTCAAGAAGTATTATTGGAAATGAAAAGAAACCTTTTTGGGGACACCTGGGTGGCTCAGTTGGTTAAATGTCTGCCTTCGGGTCAGGTCACAATCCCAGGGTCCTGAGACCAAACCCTGCATGGGCTCCCTGCTCAGCAAAGAGTTTGCTTCTTCCTCTCCCTCTGCCCCTCCTCCTCACTCATGTGCTCTCTTGCTCTGCTCTCTCTCTCTCAAATAAATAACTAAACTCCTAAAAAAAAGAGGGAGAGAGAAATCTTTTTTGTGATGAAAGAGCACATGTGATGAAAACTAAAAAAATCCCACATTTGAATCCCCACATTAAAACTACCTCTGAGGGACGCCTGGTTGGCCCAGTGGTTGAGCGTCTGCCTTTGGCTCAGGTTGTGATCCCGGGGTCCTGGGATTGAGTCCCACATCGGGCTCCCTACAGGTAGCCTGCTTCTCCCTCTCCCTATGTCTCTGCCTCTCTCTGTGTCTCTCATGAATAAATAAAATCTTAAAAAGAAAAAAGCAAAACAAAGGGGGAAGAAAGAGATAAATCACGAAACAGATTCTTAACTACAAAGAACAAACTGATGGTTACCCAGAGGGATAGGAGGGTTGGGGCAGACGGTTGGAGGGATGAGTGAATAGGGATGGGGATGAAGGAGGGAGCTTGCAATGAGCGCTGGGTGATGCATGGAAGTGTTGATCATTGTGTTACACACCTGAAACTAATATAACACTGTCTATTGACTATGCTGGAATTAAAATAAAAAATTATTAATTTAGGGATGCCCGGGTGGCTCAGTGCTCAGGTTTTGATCCCGGGTTCCTGGAATCCAGTCCCTCATTGGGCTCCCTGCAGGGAGCCTGCTTCTCCCTCTGCCTGTGTCTCTGCCTCTCATGAATAAAAAAAAAATCTTTAAAAAATTATTAATTTAAAAAATCCTAGCATTTAAAAAAATATAAAAATGTACATGGAGAGGCAATTAGTTTAGAATAGTCAAGATAATCTTGCCAAAGAAAAAATAAAAGTCGGAGGTATCATATTACCAAAGTCTAAGATTTATTATAAACATATAGCAATCATGACTGTGTGGTATTGGCAGAATGACAAATGGATCAATGGAATGAGACAGAGTTCAAAGATAGACCTGTGTGTGTATGTGAGTGAGTGTGTGTGTGTGTGTGTGTGTGTGTGTGTGTGTATACTCAATTCTTAAGAAAGATATCAGGAAAAAATCAGTAAAATACACAAAGAAAAGTCTTTTCAACAATAAATGCTATTGAAACAAGTAAATACCCACATGAAGAAATGAAAACAATCTTGACTCTTTGCTCCCACTGTATGCAAAAAATTAATTTTAGAGGTTCATAGACCTAACTGTAAAACCTAGAAATGTAAAGCTTCTGGAAGAAAACAATAGAACAATATCTTTATGATCTTGAGTAGGCAGAAATGTCTTAGATAGGACATAAAAAGACTATGCAGAAGAGAAAAGAAAGTGGTCAACTGGACTTCATCAAAAATTTCTGCTCATCCAAAGACACCAAGGAAAAAATTAAGAAACAACCCACAGACAGGTGAATATCTGCAGGACATACATCTGTCAAAGTATTTGTATCTAGAATGTATAAAGAGCCCCCAGCTATTAACAACAAAAGAGACAACCCAATTTTAAAAGAGGCGAAAGATCTGAACAGATGTTTTGTAAAGAAGACATAAAAATGGCTGATAAGCACATGAAAAGGAGCTCAACATTATTAGTCACGAGGGAAATGCAAATGTAAACCACAAGGAGATACTACTTCATACCCACTAGAATGCTAACCATAAAGACTGACAATCATTGGGGACAATTTGGCACAAAAGTAGTTGTAGAAATGTTTGTCACTTTTTTTTTTTTTTTTAAATTATAGATTTTTTTTTTTAATTTTTTTATTTATTTATGATAGTCACAGAGAGATAGAGAGAGAGGCAGAGACATAGGCAGAGGGAGAAGCAGGTTCCATGCATCGGGAGCCTGACGTGGGATTCGATCCCGGGTCTCCAGGATCGCGCCCTGGGCCAAAGGCAAGCGCCAAACCGCTGCGCCACCCAGGGATCCCATGTTTGTCACTTTTAACCAAGTTAACCACGTATCTAACTTATGACCCAAAAATTTCACTCCTATGCATTTACCAAACAGAAACAAAAACATATTTCTCAAAAAGACCTGCACAAAAATATACACAGCAGCCTTATTTATTAGAACCCCAAACTAGAAAAAACTCAAATGGGCAGCCCGGGTGGCTCAGTGGTTTAGCGCTGCCTTCGGCCCAGGGTGTGATCCTGGAGACCTGGGATCGAGTCCCACGTTGGGCTCCCTGCATGGAGCCTGCTTCTCCCTCTGCCTGTGTCTCCACCTCTCTCTCTCTCTCTCTCTGTGTCTCTCATGAATAAATAAATAAAATCTTAAAAAAAAAAGAAAAGAAACAACTCAAATGTCCATCAGTAGGAGAAAGGATAAGCAAATCTGTATACACCAAGCATAACTGTATAATGGAATACTGTTCAGCAATAAAAACAATGAGCTGCTTATTAATGCAACAGCCTAAAAGCATTTTTCTGGCTAAAAGAAGAAAATGAAAAGCAATATATATATTTCATAATTCTATTCATATGAAGTTTAAGGATAAAATGAATGTACTGTATAGAAATGAGAAGGTAGCTGCCTCTGGGTGGTGGTGGGGACTGGCTAGATGGAGACACAAGGGAATTTTCTGAGGTGACAGAAAGATCCTAAATGATGACACAATTGTATATGGTTGTCAAACTGCACAGAACAGAATACATACTAAAGATCTGTGTGGTTTGTTGTATGGAAACTGTGCCTCAATTTAAAAATGTAAACGAGAAAAAAATTAAGTGTGCAATATTATGATACTCCTAAGATTCTCCAGGCAGGCAGCATCCTGGAAAGACAAAGTGAATGCCTTAGAATAACAAAATTGTAGAGCTGCAAGACGTCTTGAGATTGTCCGGCAGTTCCTCTCCTTTTTTTTTTTAATTTATTTATTTATGATAGGCACACAGAGAGAGAGAGGCAGAGACACAGGCAGAGGGAGAAGCAGGCTCCATGCACCGGGAGCCTGACATGGGATTCGATCCAGGGTCTCCAGGATCGCGCCCTGGGCCAAAGGCAGGCACCAAACCGCTGCGCCACCCAGGGATCCCAGTTCCTCTCCTTTTTTTACAGCAGCAGGATATTAACATTTTGCTGAATGCTCCCTGTGGCTGGTGACTTCGGAAACTCATGAGAAAATCAGTTCCTTGGCTGTGCTGGAAGGTGATTCTCATTATCATAAGATTCTATACATTGAGCCAAAAACCTGTCCACTTTCATGTTCCACGTTAGTCATTTCTAGAGTACAACACCAGTGTTATTTTTTTCCATAGAACACTTCTCATCTCTCTCCTTAGTCTTCTCTTTTGGGATAAAGATGATTAGCTGAAAACATTGGCAGATCCTCGAGGGAAGTGATTTCGAGATCTTATGATATATTGATGCATTGGGCACAGAATTCATCCTACAGCATAATGTGAGGCCTGGATATGCCATTTAAGCTTTCATCTAGTCAGCAACAGAACACAGATGAGCTTACACATAGCAGCATATATAAAAGCGAGTGTTTATAGCACCCATGCTTCGTTCCAAGGTACCATTTATGCTTCATATAGTTGCTTGGTACTGCAATGGGTCCATGCAACTGATTATAGTCTAATTACTATCTTTTTTAAAATTTATTTTATTTTTATTTATTTATTTATGTTTAAAAATATTTTTTACTTATTTATTCATGAGATACACAGAGAGAGTGAGAGAGAGGCAGAGACACAGGCAGAGGGAGAAGCAGGCTCCATGCAGGGAGCCCGATGCAGGACTCGATCCTGGGTCTCCAGGATGATGCCCTGGGCCGAAGGCAGGTGCCAAACCGCTAGGCCACCCAGGGATACCTGAATTACTATCTTTTTTTTAAAAAACAGGGTGACTAGGGATCCCTGGGTGGTGCAGCGGTTTGGCGCCTGCCTTCGGCCCAGGGCGCAATCCTGGAGACCCGGGATCGAATCCCACGTTGGGCTCCCGGTGCATGGAGCCTGCTTCTCCCTCTGCCTGTGTCTCTGCCTCTCTCTCTCTCTCTGTGTGACTATCGTAGATAAAAACAAAAAACAAAAAACAGAAAACAGAAAACAAAAAACAACAACAACAAAAAAAAAAAACCAGGGTGACTAATTCACTTTTTAAAATTTAAATTCAATTAATTAACATTTAGTGTATTACTGATTTCAGAAGTAGATTCAGTGATTCATCAGTTTTATGTAACACCCAGTGTTACATACAGTGCTCATTACAACACATACCCTCCTTCATGCTCATCACCCAGGTACCTCATACCCCTACCCCCTGCCCCTCCAGTGACCGTTTGTTTCCTATGATTAAGAGTGACTTATGGTTTGTCTCCCTCTGATTTTGTTTTGCTTTATTTTTTCCTCTCTTCCCCTGTGATCCTGTTTTGTTTCTTAAATTCCACACAAGTGAGATCATATGATCATTGTCTTCTTCTGACTTATTTCGCTCAGCATGATACCCTGAGTTCCATCCTTGTTGCAAATGGCAATATTTCACTTTTTTAATGGTTGAGTAATATTCCATTGTGTGTATATGTATGTGTATATATATATATATACACATACATATACACACAAACACCACATCTTCTTTACCCATTCATCTGTCGATGGACATCTGGGCTCCTTCCACAGTTTGGCTATTGTGCACATTGTTGCTACAAACATTGGGGTGCAGGTGCCCCTTCGGATCACTACATCTGTATCTTTGGGGTAAATACTCAGTAGTGCAATTACTGGGTCATAGGGTAGTCTAATTATGTTCTAATGTTGCAGGATATAATATAAAATTCAGGCTTGATCAGCCTGTGTTGCCAAAAGACAGGTGTAAAATATTCTTTGTCTGACACTAAATATTTGTCAGTTGTTATGGGTTATCTGGGATTCTAAATCGATTCCTTTTAAATTTTATAAATATTTATAATATAAAGGAAAATCAAGACTGTAGTGGATTAGCTCAGCAAAGATCAGTAGGCAACACTGAGGGGGTCAATTCTTTTTTTTAGTTTATTTATTTATTTTTTTAGTAATCGCTACACCCAATGGTGGGGCTCATACTCATGACCCTGAGATCAAGAGTCTGCACGCTCCTCGCATGGAGCCAGCCAGGCGTCCTGAAGGGGCTGATGTTTTTAATCTCAGACCAAACAAAGTTTTTCATTTGGTTGGTAAACCTCTTCTGATTACTAGCTTGTTTGTTTGTTTGTTTACAAAACCAACTCTATTTTTTTAAATGATAAAAACTATTTAATAGCAGTTTATAAATGAGAGGGGGGGAAAAGCCAAAAAGTTATCCAAACGGCCCCATAAATCACTTCTATGTGTTCTCATCTATGATTTGACATAAACATATATTTTTATGTAATTGCAATACATAAGCCCTTTGCCCCGTTAACATGATATCTTTTGTGCTCTTTCATGTTGCTACAGTCTCTCTTCACAGTTATAATTTCTAATGGTTACAAAATATTCACTCCATTAAATAAACACTCATTAAAAATAGTCCATTGTGGGGTAGAGAGAAGGCTTCTCTATTTATACAAAATGAGTCAACGGATTCTTTCCTCCTCCGTGAGCATTTTCCTTCTTTTGTCTCATTTCCTTAAGTTAACAATCTGTGGTTAGGGCTGCTGCATGAACTTCTGAGACATCCTTTTTTTTAAAGGTTCATGCTACCACTGTGGGGTTGGTTTGCTGGCAGCAGCTCCACGAGTCAGCTGTTAGGAACTCCCCAGATTTCCAAGGGCAGGGAGCCTGGGGAATTCCCACCCTGCAGCCCGGGAGCTAAGGTGGGAATTCCCCCAACCTCTGTTTCTAACCCAGCAAATTAAACGCAGCTTTCAGAGCACAGGTAGAGAAACCCCCGGCTGACTCTTTCAGATTCTGTACGGTCCAGCCTCTGAAGAGAAATGGATCTTTTGCTTCCTGGTAAGCATTTGCATTGGCTTCTGAGAAAGTCATGTTTCTATCCTGTGTTAATCCGAGACACCATGGCATCAGAGTTTCAGACTCCAATTATACTTCGGAGCTTTTTTCTACTCTCGATCGCAGTGTCCATACTTTCTATACAAAAGGCAGAACACGTGCTAATCTATTTTCAAACAAGTTTGGTGCCTTTTGGTACCCAGGGTGGGCACAGGCAGTTGGAAAGTCATTGTGTTAGGTTGCCTTTTGTTTATGTTGCCAATCACATTTGAAGACAAATGTTAAAACCAAGAGTGAAGAGGGGCGCCTGGGTGGCTCAGTCAGTGAAGCATCTGCCTTTGGCTCAGGTCATGATCCTGGGGTCCTGGGATCGAGTCCTATATCAGGCTCCCTGCTTAGCAAGGAGTCTGCTTCTCCCTCTCTCTCTACAGCTCCCCCTGCTCGTGTTCTCTCTCTCTCTCTGTTAAATAAATAAATAAAATCTTAATAAAAAAAAATGAGTAGGGACTCCTGGGTGGCTCAGTGGTTGAGCATCTGCCTTCAGCTCAGGGTGTGATCCTGGGGTCTTGGGATTGAGTCCCTCAACGGGCTCCCAGCATCCCACAGGGAGCCTGCTTCTTCCTCTGCCTATGTCTCAGCCTCTTTCTCTCTGTGTGTGTGTCCCTCATGAATAAATAAATAAAATATTTTTAAAAAGTGAGTAAAGAGCTCTTCTTGAGGGTATTCATTTACCTTGCTCTCTATTTTCCATATAATGGAGATTATAGGAAAAAATGTCAAATACATAACAGAAACCAGGAACAGAAGAAAAAGACCAATCTGTGACTCAGCAAAGGAGAAGCAGGACCTTGCTTATGGCACCGCATGACAGGGCAGTTGGTGGGGAACTCCAGCACACCCGAGCAGAGTCTTTGGGACCTGCTTAGGTTCTGGAGGCCTAGGAGAAATCCCCTGAGCTACTCCACCTGCTTACATCTTAAGCAAGGACAGGTGAATGAATTGAGGCAGACAACACAGGCTCTTTTTTCCTTCTCCCCTCATCTGGGCCTCAAACTGTCCCATAAGTCAATGCTAAGGTGAAAGAACCTTCTCCACTTCTAATAATAGACACACACTGATCTCTGTGTGTGAAGAAGCGCAAACAGGCAACAAGTGTAAACAAAGATCTAAAAATGAGGAAGCATCCTTTCCCTCCCTCACGTCTGCTGCCCAAGAGAAGACAGTTCCTTCCAGAAAAGGAGAAATCTTGAGAAATTGGTGTCTTTCTTTAAAATGAGATTCAAGGGGATCCCTGGGTGGCTCAGCGGTTAAGTGTCTGCCTTTGGCTCAAGGTGTGATCCTGGAGACCGGGGATCGAGTCCCACATCGGGCTCCTTGCATGGAGCCTGCTTCTTCCTCTGCCTGTGTCTCTGCCTCTCTTTCTCTCTGTGTCACTTATAAATAGACAATAATCTTAAAAAAAAAGAGAGAGAGATTCAAGAGGGCAGTAACTGAGTGTAGCCAAAACATGCAGCACAAGGAAGGAAAAGCTTCATTACTAGACACACTCATCCAGACAGAAATACAATCGTCAAATTAAAAACCACAAGGTGGGCAATTGAACAGACTATAATCTAAATACAAGATTCAGACAATAAGCTTTGAATGATTTCCCAGAAGTCACAGAAGAAAGGTTAGAGAGGACAAAACACGGGAGGGGAAAGCCAAAAAAAAAAAAAAAAAAAGACAGGGATAAAAAAAAAAATCCAGGAAAACAGGAGGAGGAAAAATGACCAAATAAATAATGGACTTTCCTTGAGCTGACAAAACACTTGAGTCTTCATGTCAAAAAAAAAAAACAAAAACAAAAACAAAAAAAAAAAAAAAAAAAAAGAAAACAAAAAAAACAGGGGCACCTGGATGGCTCAGTGGTTGAGCACCTGCCTTTGGCTCAGGTCATGATCCTGGGATCCTGGGATGGAGTCCCACATCAGGTTCCCCACAGGGAGCCTGCTTCTCCCTCTGCCTATAAAATCTTTTCAAAAACACAAAACACGACACACCTCATTGAGCTCTGAACAACAGTCTTAAGAAAGGCCTAGAACTATTTCATGAAATTTCTGAATTTCAGGAAAAAAAAAAACCATTCTGAAGCACTCAATGATAGTGTAAAACACAGAATAATGAGTAAAAAGGTGAGAGGGGCGCAGGCTTGTTGTGAGCTAAGGATTCAAACAATCTAGCCAAGTTATAGTGGAGGCTCCTGGGAAAGAGGGAGCCAGGAAGTACTCTCCTGGTGGGGAACTGCAGGGGAAAGGAACAGTGATGGAAACAGAACTACAGGGTGTGTGACGGTCACTGTCACGTTCTTGTAGGATCGCATGAAGGTAACCACTCATGTCCGAGTGGGGCCCCTGAGCTGCTGCTGGGCCTCTGGCCAGAGCTACATCCAGCTACCACTAGGCCACTTCTCTGCTGACTCTTCCCACATTGCAGTGATGTCTGTGACACCTTGCAGAGCATCAGAACTGCCCCAAATCCTTAAGCCCATCTGTAACCTCACTGGCCTTGCAAAAAGCACCAGGGCTGCCCATTCGGTGTATGTTTTAAAATCCGGCAAGATCACCTTCTGTATTTCTCCATGAAAAGTTTAGCAATGTCACCTAGACACTTTTGTCAGCCGGTATAAGTTCTGAACTGTGAAAACACAACCCCCCCCAAACAAACAAACAAACAAACACAAACCCAGTGGCAGAAAAACAGAGCAAGTGGAGTAAACAACATATGTAAAACACATTCAGTTTACTTTACGAGGGCTAAGTGGCTGACTGCATTTGCCCCATGCTGCACTAATATTCACTGCCTGAGGGTATGATGTGCTGGACTAGCTTGCATTTGTAGAAGTATTCATGAAATTGCATGTAGAAGTATTCAGAAATGGAGAAAAATAGAAATGAACAGTGTGCAAAAATGGAAGGTTATATGTGCATATACATATGTGTGTGTGAATGGGCACAGATACTTTTATTTGTCATATGGTACATGTGCATGTATCTATACGCTTATATATACCTGTATTTATGTATCTTAGAAGATATGATATTTGACATATAATTTTTCTGGGGCAACAATATATGTATCATAGAAAAAAATTTTGCTTTTTTATTTTATTTTTTTTAATTTTTGCTTTTTAAAAGATTTTATTTATTTATTTATGAGAGACACAGAGAGGGGGCAGAGACATAGGCAGAGGGAGAAGCAGGCTCCCTGCAGGGAGCCTGATGTGGGACTCGATCCCAGGACCCCAAAGGCAGAGGCTCAACCACTGAGCCATCTAGGTTCCCCTAGAAAAAAGTTTTTAAAATTAGTTTTTTGAAAGAGAGGGAGAGCATGCCCACACATGAGTAGGGGGAGAAGCAGAGGGCAGAGGGCAAGAATCCCAAGCAGATTCCCTGCTGAGCGTGGAGTCCAACACAGGGCTTGATCTCAGGACCCCAAGAAAATGACCAGAGCTGAAACCAAGAGCTGAAAGCCCAACTGACTGAGCCACCCAGGCACCCCCTAGAAAAACGTTTTAGAGACAATTATCATTATAACAATCCCAAAGTATGTGTGTATACATACTTTCTTTTCCTGAAAAAAGAATTACTTAAAGAATTATTTTCAGATGATGAAGACTGAATGGAAAAAAGGAGAAATCCAGACTAAGTCATGGCATACTAATATAAAATATTAAATAATTCATGGTAAGCAATGAATCTTGTAAACACAAATGTGAGTATTATTGTGAAACTTCATGCTAAAATCTTATCCTTTTTCACATATAGGAAAGTACATGTACAGAAAATATATGTACAGTTCAGTGAATTATTACAAAGTAAAATGCCCATTTAATGATCATGTAGATCAAGAAAAAGGTGGCTGCAAAGACCTCAGCACCTTTCTTCTCCTTCCCCCCACCCTGTGCCCTCAGCTAGCTAATCACTACCTCTCCCCTCTTTCCCCAAAGTAACTACTATTATGACTTTTATAATCATTTCTGGGCTTTTCTGTATAGTTTTATTACCCATAAAAAGTCAAAGACTCACACCATTTTGTAACCACCTATATAATGATTGATTCAGGGAAAGATCATAATAGATGTTAAAACCACTGGGTAAAGAGACAGGAGTTTCTTTGACATGTCACATTTCTTTGACAATATTTCTCTAGATATGTCTCTTGAAGCAAGGGAAACAAAAACAACTACACCAAAATAAAAAGCTCTCACACAATGAAGGAGATCATCAACAAAATGAAAAGGCAACCTACTGAATGGGAGAAGATATTTGCAAATGACATATCTGATAAGGGACTAATACCCAAAATGTATAATGAATTTAATGTGACTCAACACCAAAAAACAATAATAATTTGATTAAAAATGGGCAGAGGGCCTGAGAAGACATTTTCCTAAAGAAGACATACAGATGACCAAGAGACACATATGGAAAGTGCTCAACATCACTCATCACCAGGAAAATGCAAGTTAAAATCATAATGAGGGCACACCTATCAGAATGGCTAGACTCAAGAAGACAAGAAAGAACAAGTGTTGGAGAGGATACGGAGAAAAGGGAGCCCTTGTGCTGGTGGGAAGGTAAATTAGTGCAGCTGCTATGGAAAACAGTATGGAGGTTCCTCAAAATTTTTAAGAGAAATACTATACAACCCAGTAATTCTACAAGTATTTACCCAAAGAAAACAAAAACACTAATTTGAAAAGGTATCTGCACCCCTATGTTTATTGCAGCATTATCTACAACAGCCAAGACATGGAAGCAGCCCAAGTAGCCATCGATAGATGAATGGATAAAGAAGATGTGGTATGTAGATACAATGGAGTATTACTCAGTCATAAAAGGAATGAGATATTGCCATTTGGTGATGACATGGATGGACCTAGAGAGTGCTTGCTATGCTAAGTGAAATAAGTAAAAAACAGAAAGACAAATATAGCATGATTTCACAGACATGTGGATTTTAAAATACAAAACAAACACTCAAATTAAAAAAAAAGGAGAAAGAGATCCATAAATACAGGAAACAAACTGGGGATTGCCAGGGCTGGGGGGAGTTAGGGCAGGAGAAAGGCAAAATGGGTGGAAGTGGGAGGTTCCAGGCTTCTAGATATGAAATGAGTAAGTCATGGAGATGAAAGGTACAGCATAGGGAACATAGTCAGTGGTACTTAAATAGCCTTGCGTGGTGACAGATGGTAGCCACACCTCTGGTAAGCACAGCCTAACATATGGAGTTACCAAATCACTATGTCATATACCTGTAACTAATGTAACATTGTGCATCAACTACACTTCAGTTAAAAAACACAAACCACCAAACCACTGGGTAAAGGGCTACTGGGAACCAGCATATCCACAGTCTCAAAGTATCTCCCCATGGATTCCTACTTAGTTACAGAGACAAAAAGTTACCTTCACAATGAAGAAATATGGCAGGTATCACCTTAACCAAGCAAGCAAACTTAATGTTGGCAATAATGAGACAAACTGTCACATTAGGTCTCCTGATGTCATGTGACAAGAAGTACACAACTTTATCTGTGTGGTCTTTTTTACCAAAAATGTGTAACTTGAATCTGTTTATAAGGAAACACGTGGGAAAATCCAGATTCTGGGAAATCCTGCAAGACAACTGGCCATGTACTTTTTGAAAACATCAATGGCCAAGAGGTGCCTGGGTGGCTCAGTCAGTGAAATGTCTGACTCTTGATTTCAATTCAGGTCATGATCTCAGGGTCTGAGATCCAGCCTTGTGTCAGGCTCTGGGCTGGGCATGGAGTCTGCTTGGGATTCTCTCTCTCCCCCTCTCTCTGCCCCTCCACCCACTCTAATCCTCTCTCTTCTCTCTCCCTCTCTTAAAAAAAAAAAAAAAAGCAAGAGAGATTTTCTAAATTCAAGGACATTAAAGACATAACTAAATGCAATGCTTAAATTTTGAGGACTGCCAGAGAAAAACACCTGAAAAAAAGAAAGTTGTGAAAGGACATTGCTGGGGAATCTGGAGAAATTTAAACATGGGCTCCATATCAGACAATATTCCATTAGGTTTCTTAACTGCTAATGATACCATGTTTATGTAGGAAAACATGCTAGTTCTTGGAAAATGCATGTTGAAGT
This sequence comes from Nyctereutes procyonoides, assembly GCF_905146905.1. Taxonomy (NCBI): domain Eukaryota; kingdom Metazoa; phylum Chordata; class Mammalia; order Carnivora; family Canidae; genus Nyctereutes; species Nyctereutes procyonoides. Next base: position 55,643,576 of record NW_026575140.1, on the reverse strand, counting down.
ACTTAAGAGACACATTCACCTGACTTTTATATAGTTTGCTGGAAAACGAAGTATACAAAAAAGCAAGAAAACAGATGTAGCATGGTAAAAACTGGTCAATCTAGATGAACAGTGACTAAGTATGTGGGAAGGGTGCACTCTCCAATTTTCTGTAGGCTTAAGAAAAATTTTAAATAAAAAGCCAAAAGAATAAAAAAATCAGACTCAGATCAAGTTAAAGAAAATAACCAAAAAAACCCTACTGTATATAGTGGGAAGTGTACAGCAGCGTGGGGTAACTAAAGCCCCAGATTTGGAGCTGGAGAAACAGAAAAGGGAGCCCTAGAGACCAAAAAGTACCAAGAAGACCATGCAGTGGAAGGAGATTAGGAAAGAAACCCTTAAGTTTGTTTCTGAATTCTGAGACCCCTCTGAGCTGTGCATCTGTGGATATGAACTACAGTGCAGAAAAATATCTAGCTCCCAGACTGGCAACTAGCTGGCACACAAATGGGACCAAGCCAAATAGCATTGCGGAAAAATGAAAACTTAGTTGACACTGGAACCACAACCCATAGAAAGCTAGCTGGAACTTGTGGCCTCAATGCAATCAGGTCAAATGTGTGCTAAACCAAAATATATCAACATCCCTGTTGGATCTAAACAAGAATCAGTATCTCATAACATAACAATCAAAATGTTCAGGATGCAATCCAAAATAACCCAGCATATGAAGAACAAGAAGATCTCCAGTTGCATGAGAAAAGACAATGCCAATGCTGCCAATGGATGTCAATGCTGAGGTGACATAGCTGTTGGAATTATCTGGCAAGGACTTTAAAGCAAAAAGTACAAACATGCCCCAGTAAGTAAAAGTGAACACTCTTGAAACAAATGACAAGATAGAAAATTTCCCCCAAAAAACAAGATATAGAAAAGAACCAAATGTAGGGGGCGCCTGGGTAGCTCAGTGAGTTAACTGTCTGACTGTTGGTTTGGATCTCAGGGTCGTGAGATTGAGCTCCATGTTGGGCTTTGTGCAGGGGGGTGGAGCCTGCTCAAGATTCTATCTCTCCCTCTGCCCCTCCTTACTCATGCTCTCTCTCTCTCTTAAGGAAAAAAAAAAAGAACCAAATGCAAATTTTGAAACTGAAAAATACAATAAATGAGTTAGAAAAACTCACTGAATGGGCTCAACAGCAGTATGGAGATGACAGAGGAAAGAGGCAGCAGGCTGGAAGACAGGTCAAGAGAAATAATCTAATTTGCACAAGAAAAAAAGAGACTTTGTGGGGCAGGGTAGGGGGCTGAGGAACACAGCCTCAGGGACCTGTGGGACAGTGGCAAAGGTCCCACATTCCCATCATCAGAGTCCCAGAAGAAGAAGAAAAGAGTGTGGGGCAGCAGAAATATTAGAAGAAGTAATGGCTGATGTTTTCCTAAATGTGGTGAAACACAACAACAACCCTTAAACCTATACATTCAGGGAGCTCAGCAAACCTCAAACAAGACAGACACATAGAAATCCACACCTAGACACACTTGTACCTAAGCTGCTGGGCACTGAACAAAGAAAACAAAAGACAGTCTTCTTCTTCTTCTTTTTTTTAAAGACTTATTTATTTTAGAGAGAGAAACAGAGAGGGTAGGGAGGGGTGGGGAGGGACAGAGGGAGAGGAAAAGAGAGCATATCAAGTAAACTCCCTGCTGAGCCCCGAGCAAGACATGGGGTTCAACCTCACAACATGAGCCAAAATAAAGAATCAGATGCTTAGCCAACTGACTCGCCCAGGTGCCCAAAGAAAAGACAGTCTAATAGGGGAACAGAGATTTGAAATATTGTGTAGTTCTTATCAGAAATCGAGGACACCAGAAGAAAGGGTAACAATAGTTTTAAACCTGTTGAGAGGAAAGTAATGTCAACACAGGTCTCCATACTCATGAAAGCCTCCTTCAGGAGTGAAGGGGAAAGAGAGACATTCATTCCCAGATAAAGAAGTACTAAGAGACTTCGTTGTCAGTAAAGTAAGTTCTTTAGACAGAAGGGAAATCACATCATCAGGTGATCTAGAACATCAGAAATGAAGGAAAAGCAAGAGAAGGAATAAATACCTGGGTAAATAGAATAGATTCTCCTCTAATTAAGCTCTTTAATACTGTTTGACAGTTGAAAGCAAAACTCACAATGTCTGGTGCTCAATGCACAGGAGGGTAACACACAGACAAGTTTACCATACAGGGGCAGAGGAGAGGGGCTGCATGCTGGTAAGGTTTCTATGCCTGATTTCAAGCAGTAAAATACCAGTTCTAGGGGCACCTGGGTGGCTCAGTGGTTGAGTATCTGCCTTTGGCTCAGCGTGTGATCCTGGGATCCTGGGATTGAGTCCCACACTGAGCTCCCTGCAGAGAGCCTGCTTCTTCCTCTGCCTGTGTCTCTGCCTCTCTCTGTGTGTCTCTCACAAATAAATAAATAAAATCTTAAAAAATACATGTTCTATGTAGACTGTAGAATATTAAGTATATAATATTGTCATTGCCTAGTAGCCACAAATGCAGTCTGTACAAAGACATATAGTAAAAACCACAACAGAAAAATGAAAGGGAATAATACTAACAAAGTTCCTACATATGATTCCATTTATATAATATTTTCAAAGAAATCTGGAGTGATGGAGAACAGAGCAGTCAGTGGTGGTTGCTGCAGGGGAGGGATGGGTCAGGGTATGGCTGCCAAACAACAGGACAAGGGAGTCTTTGGAGGGACAGCACTGGTCTGTGCCCCATTTGTGGGAGCGGTCACACAAATCTATACATGTGTTAAAACTCACCATGCTACACATATACACACAAAGTCAATGTCACTGCATGTTAATTTGAAAATTAGAGTTAAGAAGGATCTAGAGTGAACAAAAAGAGGTTTGGGGGAAAGGGAGAAATCTCAGAGAACACTAGTATTTAAAGAATAAGAAGAGCTAGCAGAAAGGATGGGTGGCCGAAAGACCAAGAGAAGACTGTCAGCCTAGAGGGCAGTCCTGCAGAAAAGGCAGGTGATGGGACAGGCCGTGTCTACTCAAGTGGCAGCTGGGGGAGCTGGTGTGGACCATGCTAATAGCTGCTCCGGGTGTGGTGGGGATGAGTGGAGGCCGAGGGCAATTTGCCGGAGCTGCAGGATAGAGTGAACGCCAAAATGTGAGGAAGGGAAGACAGCCAGGCTAGACGAGCATATTACAGAAAGTGCCTATTATGTAAAACCATAACAACAGCTACTAATATTTACTGAAAACTTGCCATGTGCTAAGCCATTGTTTCCTATGTTGAGTTGCATATCGTTAGAATTAAAAAAAAAAACAAAGTCTTCGACACCTCTCAGCAGTAATCATTTTATCTAAATTATTTCATTAAATATTAACCAGCCAGGTGGATACATATTCTTTGTTCATGGCTCCATGTTCCATGGTTCTAAACATAAATATTCATATTGAAAATAAAAACTATAAAATGGAAATTTTCCTTAACAACAATTTAATGTTGACAGATGATGCCTGTGTTGTTATTATTAAACTGCTCTTGATATTTGACTGTGACACAAACTACAATATAGGTCCTTTGGGCTTGTCCTGCTATTCTTCGTTCCAGCTGTGGAGACACCCTCTATACAGACAACAGTGACAGCCTTTGGCCTTCTCATGGAAGCAAAGGCATCATTCTATATTGAATGTACCTTCTTTTCTCATCAGCCAAGAACTGCTGGGATCTGGACAATTATATATACATATACAAATGTGGAATGGAATTGCATGGTAAGACACAATGCAGTGGTCATCCTGATAATCTAGGATATTTTTAAAATTTCTAAATATTAGCATCAGCACAGAAACACAAAATTTAGAAAGTCATTTAAAAATCACAGAGTCTGCCTTTGGCTCAGATCATGATCCCAGGGTCCTGGGATTGAGTCTTGCATCAGGCTCCTTGCAGGGAGCCTACTTCTCCCTCTGCCTGGAGCCTGCTTCTCCCTCTGCCTGTGTCTCTGCTTTTCTCTGTGTATCTCTCATGAATAAATAAATAAAATCTTAAAAAAAAAAAATCACAGAGCTCAGAGAAGACACCATGAGCCCTAATTTGAAGACACAATCTAAAAGCACAACATACGTTATCTTAGTTCAAGCATTAAACAACCCTACAATAGGAACAAAAACAAAAACCTTGCCAGTTTTCCTAGACCCTCAATAAAAAGTTTACTTTAAAAAATGTAAGCTATTTTAGAATCCTTGCTAAATAAGGTAACAAGAAAAATACACTTCCCATTATTTTAGAAAACTGGAATCCTGGTGATAATATGCTCGGTGCTGACTCATTCGTAGATTATCAACATGTGTTTCTTAGCACCCTGCATACATAAAAAGACTCCACACTGTATGAATCCAATTATACGACATTCTGGAGAAGGTACAACTATTAAGAGAATAAAAAAAAAAAAAAGAGGAGAGAGAATACAATGATCAGTGGTTGCCAGGAGTTTGGGAGGAAGAAGGGAGGGATGAGTAGGTGAAGCACAGGGGATTTTTTAGGGCATAGAAAACATTCTGTGTAATATCATAACGGCAGATATGTAACATTATGTGATTGTCAAAACACACAGAACTTTACAGCACAAAGAGTGAGCTTTAATGAATATGAAATAAAAAAAAAATTTGGAGGCTGAGGAATCCAGGAAGGAATGCACACTGTGGTGAGAGAATCTAGCTGTACTACAAACGTATAAAACATCATCACTGAGAGGGGTAGAGAGAAAAGGTCCTGGTCCTAGTTACTTTGGAAATGAGCAGAATCTGTGAGATTTAAGGCAAAACAGCTGAATAATAGAATGAGATTCTAGTTGATAAAGTTGTTTTTTCTTTTTTCTTAAAAAAAGATTTTATTTACTTATTTGAAAGTGTGCACACGCATGAGTGAGTGGGGGGAGAGGCAGGGGAGAGAGAACCCCAAGCAGACTCCCTGCTGAATGTGGGGCCCAATGTGGGGCTTGATTTCACCGAAATCAGATGCTCCACTGATGGAGCCACCCAGAAGCCCTGATGAGGTTGTTTGCTGTGGGAGTCAGAGTTAACACTTCAGATATTGCTTATCTATGTATACTGGAACTGAACAATTGAGATTGTTCTCAATTACAAATGGCAGCAGCCAAATTCTCACTGTTGGAGTGGGAATTTAAAGATAGGCAAGGATTATCCATGTGATAAATGGATCAAAGTTAAGAGACGGTATAAAGAGTTTAGCTTAAGGTTGATACAGATGGTTACATATAGGTAAGTGTATATACACAGGTTAGTAAACATACCTATATTTCTATGCTTCCTCAACTAGGAAGGCATTTAAAAGAGCAACACTACAGTAACAAAGAGCACACCAGGCATCCAGACTTTGGTTTCTAATCCCATTCTCCAATAAAAAGAGTCAGGGTTCTCTGAAGAAATAGGCTGATTCTCGGACTGGGGCTGGAAATACACAACATGAGCCTCAAGTATCCGGTAGCACCAGAAACTAAGGAATTGCTTTAAGACACAAAAAACCCAAAAACAACCCCATCAGTGGGAGTATGTCAAAGGAGCACAGGAGCCAAATGACAGAAATCCCAGTGGCCAAAAACAGGAAAACTATGAGCAACAAAATAAATAAATTTTGGATCATAGCCAAAAATATAAAATAATATCCATGCATCCATACAAATACATAAGTTGTAAATGGGAAAGACAAAACTCCCTCGCAGAATCCCAAATGGTTTACGTAGATACTCTGTCTTCAAAGAGGGGGTGTGGGCTGCAAGTAGTGTCTCCCTTCCAAGGAGTAGAGTATGGAAATAGGGGTGGGGGAGTGACATGTAGCTCCATAGTGGAGAAGCCTGACAAACACTACCTCAGCTGGATGAACAGGTCAACATCAACAGTCACAAATCATGTCGATATCATGTACCCTTGATATGATAGGATGAAAGAGGTACTACGCTTCTGCGGTCTTCCTTCCAGCAACCTGTAAACCCAGTCTTATGATGAGAAAAACATCAGACCAAGTCTGGTGTATCCTATACCATTCCTGACCTGTATCCCTCAAAACTGCCAATATTACCAAGAACAAGGAGAGTCTGAGAAGCTGCCACAGCCAAGAGAAACCTAAAGAGACATGATTATGAAACGTAACATGGTATCCTGGATGGGATCCCAGAACAGAAAAAGGTCATTCGGTAAAAAATAAGGAAATCTAAAAGAACTATGGAATTAGTTAATAATAATCTATTAGCATTGGCTCATTACCTGTAAATACAATGCTAATGTAAAATGTTAAGAACTGAAACTAAGCGTGGGGTATTATGCAAACCCTCTTGTATATCTGCGCAATTTTTGTAAATCTAAAACTAAAGAACAAAGTCTATGATTTAAAAAACTGGGTGGCTCAGCGGTTTGGCGCCTGTCTTTGACTCAGGCCGTGATCCTGGAGACCCGGGATCGAGTCCCACATCGGGCTCCCTGCATGGAGCCTGCTTCTCCCTCTGCCTCTCTCTCTGTGTCTTTCATATGAATAAATAAATAAAATCTTAAAAAAAAAAAAAACAAATCTAAAGATGACACTTTAAACACTTTCCCCTAAGATCAGAACAAGACAGAAATCGTCTACTGTAGACCACAATATTGTGGAAAAATAAACCCAGGGTTGGAAAAGTAATACTATCCAATCTCAAGACATCCTCTACCACTATGTAATCGAGATAGCATGGTACGGAGAAAAGGTCAATGGGACAGAAGGGAGTCCAGAAGTAGGCTCGTACATGTGGCCAAATGGGTTTCCACCAAGGATATCCACCCAAACATCAAGTTCCATAAGGAAAGTCAGTGGACCTACTTCCTCAATTTTCATGAGATCCCTATTCATATACAAAGTGAGAACACAGTCAGGAGATATATCAGTTCCTGAGTGGCTCCCATGAGCAAGGTACTATTCCTGTTAATCCCTAGGATAACTACCTGGGAGGTTACTGCCACAAAAGGTGAAGCTCAAAGAGGTAATTTGTCCAGAGGCACACAGTTGGTAAGCAGCAGAGCTGGTCAGACCATGCAATCATCTGATTCTAGCAGCTTTTCTATGACATTCAGAAAGGAAAAAGGGCATCCAAACACCTTAAGACTGCTTTGTTTGTTCTGTTTTGCTCAGTTTGAAAGATGAGATCATTCCATTTCTCCCATAAGAAATCTTCTAAATGACTGTTAAGTAAATCTTTAGTTATTATTTACTACATTGCACATATTAGTTTATTAGACCAAATATCTGATCCAGCCTAGTGTTTCTGTGTGTTGTGACTCTACATTGTAGAAACATAAGGCTTTTTGCGTAGGCAGTGGAATTATTTAAATGCCATAAAGTTAAAAAAAAGAATTAAAAACAATTTTAATTGTTATATAAATGTACAGTTGTTACTTGTTATGCTGTATCTCATTGGTCATAATTATGATTATCTACTGTTATGACTTCGGTTGAGGATACAACCCCCACTGGTGAGCTAATGTCATTTGCTAATTTTTTTCCCCCTCACAACTGACTATAGAAAGCTCTGGACAAGAAGTGCCTGGCTGGCTCAGTTGGTAGAGCATGCGACTCTTGATCTTGCAGTTGTTAAGTTTTAGTCCCACATTGGGTATGGAGACTACTTAAAGAATAAAAATCTTCAAAAAAGAAAGAAAACTGGGGCACCTGGGTGGTTCAGTGGTTGAGCATCTGCCTTTAGCTCAGGGCATGATCCTGGGGTCCTGGGATTGAGTCCTGTATCCGGCTACTCTCAGGGAGCCTGCTTCTCCCTCTGCTTGTGTCTCTGTCTTTCTCTGTGTATCTCATGAATAAATAAATAAATAAAATCAAGAAAGAAAGAAAGAAAGAAAGAAAGAAAGAAAGAAAGAAAGAAAGAAAGAAAGAAAGAAAGAGAGAGAGAGAGAGAGAGAGAGAAAGAAAGAAAGAAAGAAAGAAAGAAAGAAAGAAAGAAAGAAAGAAAACCCTAGACAATTTTTACATCTCCATTTTATCACTTAAATTCCTATAGTCTCTCATGAAGTATCTGGACTCAAACTAGCACATCTCTACTCTCTTTGAAAAAATAGCCCACATCTCAGATCCAACAGAATCTGTTTGGCTGAGTAATTTCCTTTCCTCTGGGACTCAAGACTGCTAATAGAATCACAGCCTTACATTTTTCCATATCTGCCTCTGCTCTTGAATATTTAGAGCATGTTCAAATTCTTATAACATAGAACAAAATGTATAAGAAGAGAGTATTAGACACAGAGAGAGTTTGGAACATTATTTCTGGGTTCCTCCTCTTAGATCTCAACAAGACAGACTAGCTCTCTGTGAAATGCATCAAATGGCATCCTTTCTAAGTTAGGGCTTACATTCTGTTTCATTTTGATGCCATATAAGTGGAAGAGTTTTAAAAATACTTCTGATGGGGGTGATACAGTTTTAAAGCACTGCCATCGTTTATTATCTCTCTGATACCCCCGCTCCGACAACCCTGAAAGGTAGATGGGGAAACTGTTAGAGTATTTTAAGATGTCAAAACAGGCCCACACAGATTATGTAACTTGTCCAAGCCACTGGGGATGGGGTGGGGGACATGAGAAGATTCGTCTCTGGGTTTTGATCCACAGGTTTCACTCAGCACACACCTCTAACATCTCAGATTACAGCTTGTGTCTCAATGCAGACTAAACATCGTCTGCATTTTTCCCATTCCGTAGGTGCATCACCTTGATTTCTCTGTACTTCCCTTTTTTAGAAGTGAGAGAAGATCTCTGATGAAGCCCAGAGATGTGGTTAAGACATGGACTCTGAGCAACTCAGAACCGTGACATCCATCAATCAGAAAGCAGATGCTAACCGTGCACTCTGGTTTACAAAACAAAACAAAACAAGAAAACAAAAAACCCTACCACAACAAAGACCCTTGAAGAAGAAACAGTTCTCCACTTAAGGAGGGAATGAACGCTCATCCTTTGCAGAAGAATTACCTGCCTTCTTTCCACGAGTTTCCACACTTCAGACATATTTTAGGCCTCCTTCTCGTTCTAGAAAGGGCACAGAAGGAGATCTATGCCGGTATTTATCCTGTGGTGGGTAGTTATAGGCAGGCCTCTCAGAGCCATAGTTTGCAGGTGTGTCTTTGACTTTCTGACCATGAATGCAGTTTTAATAATTCTTTTGTTTTATTCTAATATGTATTTTTGAACTCTCCAAGCACAGAAAAGAAATCCAAATGCAAAGGACCGTAGGAAGCATGGAACGAGTAAAAATCAGGGAGAGTCCCGTGAATGAAAGGAAACATCTCAATTTTATAAAATGCATTGATAGACTGAAACTTTGTGTTATGTTTTATTCCTTTATGCCCACTTTTATTCCTTTATGTCATTTTACAGCCTCTTGGCTCCAGAGTCACCTCCTAGAACTGACTTGGCACTTACAGACGGGGTGCCAAGCTGTTCTCTGTTGCAGGGAGCCTGACGTGATACCTTTTTGACAGAGGGTGTGCAAGGGACAATGCAAGAGGAGGGGGCCACTCCAAGATCAGGTATGCTAGCGTTTTTTTCCTCTTCCTGCTGCTGGCCCTGGCCCTACAACTATGGATACACACAACATCCAGTGGTGCTGGGTCCCAACAGTGAGCCCAAGGTGGACAAGCCCTTAGTGAGCTCAAAGCCCCGGCCTGGCAGCCACCATGCCTCTGCCCTGTAGGTGTGGACACTGCACTGCACTGTCTTGCCAGGGAGCCAGTTACCACGGTGTACCTGCTCACCACCTCAGGGTCTAAACAGTGTCTTCTGTGGACCAGCCCTGGCCCAGGGAACCCAATGAATTTCTCTCCCCTCCAGTCAATACCTTCTCCAATGAGGTCCGAATGCCAGCCAGGGAGCTCCTTGTTGGGGACACTGGGCACCATGGAGGAAGTGGGTATGGTGCAATAAAAACACGAGTGTGCCTGTAAGATATATGAGCCTTAGCTTGCTACTCCTCCTCCTGAATCTCTTTCCAGTCAGCATCCAGAGCTTGAGCTGCACATACCCCCTAAGAGGGGACTGGAGGGCTATTTTCCATGAACAGAGCAGCCCAAGAGGAAAGATGTATATACTCTGATATTTGAAACTCCTACAATGACATGGATGAGTCTTCCCTCTACTGCTATAAAGTGAGGCTCACCAGTCAAGTTCACACAAAGGCCTTCTGATCAATTTGCAGTAGTATCTTCCTTTTAAATGTGAGCATTTATGGTCAACAAACATTTGTAAAAAGATTCCAAAACACACCTTTTTTGGAGTTAAAGAAACACACACACACACACACACACAGTCTTCAAAGAGATGACAGTGTCACTGCAAAATTGTAACAAAAGGATGATAGAGGAACTTTCAGAAAAGAGTACTTAAAATCAGGATGGCAGTAATAGTTCTGAGTCTTGATTGGGGTTGTGGTCACATGAATCTATACATGTGATAAAATGATATGAAGGGGTGCCTGGGTGGCTCAGTCAGTTAAGTGTCCAACTCTTGGTTGACAAGATCAGCTCAGATCATGATATCTGGGTTGTGGGATTATGCCCTGTATCGGGCTCTGTGCTCAGCAGGGAGTCTGCTTGAGATTCTCTCTCCCTCTCCCCCTACTCTTCCTCCCTCTCAAATAAATAAAAAAAAATAAAATCTTTAATTAAAAAAATGATAAATGGAGGGGCACCTGGGTGGTTGAGGGTCTGCCTTTGGCTCAGGTCGTGATCCCAGAGTCCGGGGATCGAGTTCTGCATTGGACTCTGCAGAGAGCCTGCTTCTCCCTCTGCCTGTGTCTCTGCCTCTCTCTGTGTGTCTCTCATGAATAAATAAGCAAATAAATAAAATCTTTAAACAAATGATATGGAAGTAGATATACATACACCACACTGAAGTCAAATCCCTGGTTTTAATATTGTCCTGCAGTTAGAGAAGATGCAATCCTTCAGAGAAACTGGGTGAAGCAACCATGAGATCTCTGTACTATCTTGACAACTGCCTGTGAATCTATAATTAGTTCAAAATGAAAAGATAAAAAAATTTTTTAGTTTTTACAAAAGATAGGACATTGAGAGAGATAGGTGAAAGAATCTTAAGATAGATTTGAGGACATCATTTAAGAAATAAAGCAATATGACAAAACAGAACTAAGAAATAAATTTTTAATTGAATGGAGGATTACTTCTTGAGGCTGGACGCTGACAAAAGAACTACAAAGAGAAAGAGAAAAAAAGAGAAAAATCATATGGAGGAAATTAACAATAAAATAATACAAGAAAGTTTCCCAGAACTTAAGGACATAAGGTCCCAGATGAAAACGGGAGTTGAGGGAGAAAAAATGTCACACTCATATCGTTGTGAAATTTCAGGAACTAGAGATGAAAAGGTTCTGAAAGCTTTCAGAGAGATGGGAGAAAAAAACAGCTCGTGTATAACAGAATTTGGAACAGCAGACCTTTCTAAAGCATCTCTGCAAGCTGGAAGCGAATGGAGGAATGCCTTCAGGACCCAAGAGAATTAACTCCAACCAGCAACGTGCTCATTCTTTCACTCAAACACAAAGGGGTAAGAAGGTGATTTCCAAATGTGTAGGATCTTAGATTGTGTTTACTTCCCATGCACCTTTTCTTGGAGGTTCCTGGAGAATGTGTTCTACCAAAGAGGGTAGAAGGAAGAAAAGAGGAAGACATGAGGTACAGGAAACAGGGCATGCACATGAGAGAGAAGCAAAGGGCATCACATTCCCAGGGTGGTAATATGCAGACATCCTAGACAGGAAGGCAGTTGCCTGAGTGTGGTCAGACCAGGTTAGACAGGGAGACAGAGGACTCCATAAAGATGAAACGGGTGGGCTATTGCTTTGGTCTGAATGTGTGTCCACCCACCCACCACATTCATATGATGAAATCCTAGGTGATGATATTAGGAGGCCAGAGGAGCCTTTGGGAGCTACTTAAACTGGGGGGTGGGTCCCTCATGAATGGGATTAGTGCCCCTATATAGAGACCCCCATGCAGCTTCCTAGCCCTTCTGTCCTGTGAAACACAAGTTGGTGACCTGGGAGGGCCCTCACCTGACCATGCTGGCACCCTGATTCCAGACTTCTAGCTTTCTATCATTCACTCCCCCAGGCAGAACAGACCAAGACAGCTACCAACATTATTGGTCCATAGAAAGGGATTTCATAGCACTGTCAGAGGTAATGGGATGGGGGTGGGGAAAGAATGAAGTACAATAAAGACAACTAGGCAAGTGAAAAAAGGAGAAAGTAACAGATGGGGATGCCTGGGTGGCTCGGTCAGTTGAGCGTCCAACTCTTGGTTTCAGCTCAGGTCTTGATCTCAGGGTCGTGGGATAGAGCCCTGTATTGGGCTCCACATTCAGCGCAGAGTCTGCTTGAGGTTCTCTATCTCCTTCTCCCTCTGCCCTTCTCCTCTCCCCTCTAACTGAAATAAATTAATTAATTTAAAAAAAGAAACAGGTATAATTACTAATTTTAGTCAAAAGGGCATAATGAAATAAAATCTGATTCTGCCACTGTGACTCAGCCATGAACAACTTATGTAGTCATAATTCTGTAAACATTGACTTAACTAAAAAAGTATGAGTGTGGACAAGAGGAGGGCATCTGGGTAGGACTGCTAGGGGTTAAATCAGCATCTTCCTCAGGAAGGGAGATCAACAGAGCCTAAGATGGAAAATATTAAGAAACAGGAAGCACATTATGTTAGAATATAGATACTGTTCTGTGGATCCTGACATATAAACCACAAGGAATCAGAAGTCCTGCTTCAGCGGGGTAGGACTTGGAGGCAAGGAGGGCTGGCAGGGAGAAACCCTGCTTCTCCTCATCTTTCTAAAACTCTCTGACTTATTAAACTATGTACAGGTATTATTAACTTTGATAAAAATAAAAAATTTTAAAAATGAAGTCCAAAGGAGAACTTTAGATGAGTGACACTACAGGCCAACATGACAAAAATTGTCAAGGTCTTGGAAACACAGCATAGGCAATGAAAATGTACTGAAGGGTTTCGGCAGGTGGGGCGACATGAATAGAACTGTGTTTTACAAAGAAAATTACTGAGATGGAAAAAAAAATAAAGGATGGGCTGAAAGAGGGACCGTGTGAGAGTTAAAGTAAATGGTTAGAAATTTCTAGTGGGCACCTAGGAGTACTGTGGGCAGTATAGGGCTATCTGGAAGGGTGGAGGTGGTGGACACCAGGAGGATGTCTCAATATCTATCTGGTGGGAGTTAGCATTCAGTACAAGGAAGGGGACAGCTGGCCTGGGAGATGTTGATACTGTAGCCTTTCTAGAAGAACGCCCTCTCACATGTGGATAACACACCAGTCTGGGTTACGAATCAGTCATTCAAGAGCTGTCACCTCGTATGGATTTTAACCACGTCACAACTTGACCACCCTTGAATAAGCTGACCATCAAAGTCCTGGATCCCAGGCTCTGAGGGCCAAACCTTAAAAGTAGGATGCCTGGCGAACACCACAAAGCCACACTTACACATACATCCTTTCGTTCACCAGGGCTCTGGCCTACATATTCACGAACAGAGACTCAAAAATATCAGTTCCCTTTTTCCCCCCTTTATTCCACAGCTACCAAAAGATGCATGGGACAAAAACGAGGTAGACAATGTGTCTGGATTTTAGGAAGACACGCGACAGGGCTTGGAAGTAGGACCTCCTGTGGCTCACTGATCAGAACTGTGTCCTAGTTCACAGAACAGTCCACGGGGCAGGGCCCTACGAAGGTCTGAGCGTCGGGGATTCTGAGAACTCAGTACTATGTGGTACTAGGAAGTAAGAGTCATACCCACCTGAATGCGCTCAGGGCCAAGCCACAAACTGGAAGTCAAAATGAAGCCCAGGGACTCTGCCCCCAACACACAACCCGCGCCCCCAATGCCTGCTTAGAACCCCATGGCTCCAATGTGGTCCTTGACTGCAGCAGCGGAGTCCCCAGGGAGCTTATTAGATTGGGGAGTGGGGGGGGGTCACAGTCCTCGTCCCCAGACCGAATGAATCAAAATCTGCATTTTTAACAAGATCTCTGGGTGATACTGATGCTCATTAAGGTTTGAGAGGCATTGACTTAGCAGAGCGAGAAGGGAGTCCTTCTGGCTCTGTGACCCCCAGCGGTTCCCCAGCTGGTGCTGGAAGGGTTTGTAGAAGCCGGACAATCATCCGAATGTCCACAATTGCCCAAGCAGCAAACACAGACATGTGCACAGCATGCAAGTGGTGAGGGGGAGCTGGCCGCTCCATCTCTTCTTGAAAACACGCTGATTCCAGGACGCTCAATTATTTCTTAGGAGCTTGATTTCAGACCCAAATAAGAGCTCGGGCATGAACCACAGCCTTCCCTTTATAGCTGCCTATTTTATTTAAACAAAAAATGCTAAACATTAATTTAGTTGTACTTAATTGAATAATTTCTCGGGGGAATAGTTCAGGGAGAGTTTAAAACTGCCTGTTTCCAAAAGCCATTACAAATTGGCATATACTCTAATGTCACTGTGCCAACCCAAACAGCCCGCTTCAACATCCCTGGGGCCGCCCTCGCTCCAGATGTGCTCGGAACTCCTTGTAATATAATGCAGGCAAAAGCCATATTTACGTGAAGCGCTATTTCGAATATCCTTTTCCAATTATCTGCAATGAGATAACAGACCCCTAATTGGAAGCACTGGGGGTGGGGCTGGAGATTAGTCCCTAAGTCTCCCTAGTGAATGCTTTTCATTAGGAAAAACCAAGAAAGTCTGTCCGAGAGCGAGAGACATCTTCGCCACGATGAATCCTCTGAACATCTATAACCTTAGACATTGCCCCATGGTCACTTGCAATTAACTAGCTGATTTATTTTAAAAGACTGATCTTGTCTTTTCCTATAAATCATAAACACAGGGGGCTGAGGCTAGGGGGAGGGAGAAATGAAGTCCAGTAAAAGACATCTATGAAACGCTTTATGTGCAGGTGCTGTTCGTACCCCTCCCCACCTCCATCCCACCCAAATACCCTCAATCCTGTTTGGTGCCAGCATGAACAGCACAGATTCGGAACTTCTCTTCCACTCCTGAGTAGTAACACTCGTAACAGAGCTGCCCGGTAAGCCAGGACCATTTATCACTGAAGTGCTAACCCGCGTCCCCAACTCAATCTACTGATAAGGAATCACCTTGTCATTCTCTTGTTTAAGCACCTGTAAACAATGAAGTGACGTATTCTACGCTTTGGGCCAAAGCTGAGGTTTCCGTCCTCACCGCTTCTCTAATAAATGTCAATTTAGAATTCAGGTGTAAGTCAAATAAGTATTTCTTGTACAAATGGGCAGCCTGTTCAGTTACAGAGGAGCCTCTGGCCCTCATACATCATAAAATGCTGTAATGTGGTGTGCAATCCTGGCATGCTCAGTTACTGGAGTTGTCTGTTTTCACAGATGTCACAGAGAAAGCCATCTGAAAAGCTATGCAAAAATGCAGCTGTTCCTGGCTGTTAGCAAAATATACTTGGAAACCGTTTTCCCTAAACTGTTCAAAATTGCAAAGGGTTTTTCTAAATATAAATTAATTACCAAATTCCGTGTGTTGACAAGCAAACACTCTAATGTTTATGCTTCAACTTGACAAAGGAGATTTAAGCATATTACCCAGAACCCTCTAAAGGAAACAAAGTCCATGTACAGCATTCACTTCATCACGTTTTTTCTCTAAAATGTTTAAAAACATTTTTATCCCGAAATGCAACATGCAAATAGGGAAGCAAAATAACTGTATGCATAGTTTTAAAAACAATTACAAGGCAAAACCTGTATAAGCACAAGCTTGCTGTACCAACCGACCCAGTAAAAATCCACCCAAACTCATTGACTCAACCTGGCAATCAGCAAACTATATGCCAGGCACGGCATCATGTGCAAATTTAAACACTTGAGCAAGTTTTCCTTGCTCATGTATTTGCTCAAGTAATTACCACAGACTCCTTACTTGTTACCTGCCTCAGTTTCAACGTAAATAAATAAATAACTTTATCATATGGACAAGGAGTGTTTTCCCCTACTAAATCTACACTAAAGGTTTGTGCTCTTGGGATGCTTGACCATATATCACTTCTGAAAGCACCACAAGAAAGGGCTGGGTGGTCAGTAACACCCAGATGTGAACTTTTCTCTCTGACCTATACCAGCAGTGAATGATGTTCCCAGTGTCCCTCTGATTAACCCCAGAACAAAGGCCTCCCCACTTGGGAGCTACTCAGAACTTTCCCAAGCACCTTGCAAAGAGTCTTATTTTTCATACTGTGTCTAGATCTGAAAAAAGCATTTGTTCCAGTATAAAGACAATGGAATCCCCGGTTATAATGTTCGCTTAACCCCAAGAAAAAACGTAATCCGTAGCTCTGCTTTAAGAGAAATCGTTTTACCTTATTAATCACAAAGCTTTCAAGTAAAACTCTGTTCTGTGAGATTCTCAGAAACAGTTCAGCTGTTTCCAAATCACACACTGGAAAATTCCTACGTTAACACAGCCCAGGATAATCAGTGTTAAAACAATATACATAACAGCATCGCTTCCTCACTAGGTTCTGTTTCTGTTGGGAGAGGAGAGAGGAGTTCAAACCAACATGCTAATTTAAGCCAATACACTACCCACTGGGGTGTGCAAGGTGAATCAATGAAATGTGGCAAGAATAAAAGTAAAACTTCTACTAATATGCTGAATTTTTTTTTAATCTCAAGCGTTACTAATTTTAGGAGCTCCATAATATATAACACAATAGTACATATGATTTTATAGAGGCAGTCGTTTAAAAAAAAATCTCAGAGGGTTGATCATAATTTTTACAAATGTGATACATGATCTAAAAGTGCTGGAGGCCACGTGTTAGGAGTGGTATAGATTATCTATAAAAGAGGGGCGCCTGGTGGCTCAGTGGTTGAGCGTCTGCCTTTGGCTCAGGGCGTGATCCTGGGGTGCTGGGATGGAGTTCCGCATCAGGCTCCCTGCAGGGGGCCTCTTTCTCCCTCTGCCTTGTGTCTCTGCCTCTCTCTCTGTGTCTATCATTAATATATAAATAGAATCTTAAAAAAATAGATTATCTATAAAAGAATACAAGTACATGTAGCCCAAGCATCTAAGAGTTAAATATCTTTGTCATTATTCAAACAAACATTACATAAGTCCTAAGAGTAGTGATTGTGCATTAGTCAGCTTGAGCTGGGGGAAGGTTAAAGACCACACAAACACAAAGCTGAGGAACACAGTGGTAAGATGTTCGTGTCAGGGAAAGTGGAATGAGGGATATATGGGAACTCTGTCTTACTTTTGCAACTCTTCTATAAATCTAAATTTAGTTCAAAATAAAGCACTTAAAAGTGATTTGTTGAGGCGCCTGGGTGGCTCAGTCGGTTAAGTGTCTGACTCATGATTTTGGCTCAGGTCATGATCTCAGGGTCGTGGGATCGAGCCCTGTGCTGGGCTCTGCACTGGGCGTGAAGCCTGCTTGAGATTCTCTCTCTCCTGTCCCCCGCCACCCCCTGCTCATGTGTGTGTGTGTGCTCTCTCTCAAAGAATAAAAACGTAAAAAAAAAAAAAAAGTGATTTGTAAGTGATCACAGTACCAAAATTTGTAAATTATCTTAAATAAAGAGGGAGTAAACCCTAAATTGGCACACGTATTCACATTACATATCCCCCCCTCCCCTCCCCTCTATGAGCCACAGATCACTGTAACGGATGCACACACATAGGAGCAAGTTGGTGTTACCTCAGGGCTCTACTTCCCTGCAGTATTTTGAAAGTTTTTTTCAAAATACACATTTGTTCACAGAGTGCTCTTTGCACGTAGACAGGATTAGTTTCTGGAGTTCTGACAGAAGATGAGAAACACAGGTTGAGAATTGCTATACCAGTGATGGAGAAGCAGAGAAAAAGAGGAGAAAAGGTGTAGCCAAAGGGAAAGATGAGGAAAGAGTTTCAGGACATGGTTAGACACTTGCTTTAAAAAGGAAAGTGACAACAGGACAAAGAATGCCTCGCAACAAAAAAGTGGACACCAGCTGTGCACCAGACACTGGCCAGAGCTCTAAGGATACAAGAGTGCTTGAAGCAGACATAACCCCTGTCCTCAGGAAGCCTACAGTCTAGACTACAGGAAAACAGTCTGGGAGGAGGCTGGGCAATAGCACTCCAAAGAAATGGGGAGCTCAACTCACCCAGCAGTGTTTGATAACAAAAGGGAGGCTAGGAGAGGGAGCAACAGGAGCTGAACTCACCCTGTCAGAATAGCCATAAAAGTGTTTTCCTCCCTCCCTCCCATTTTCCCTCCCTTCCTCCCTTCCTTCCATCCACCCATCCACTCATCCATCCTTCCTTCTTTCCAACCAACCATCCATTCATCCTTCTTTCCATCCTCCCACTCATCCATTCATCCATCTACCTATCCATCCTTCCTTCCTTCCATCCATCCATCCTTCCATCATTCCTTCCTTCTTTCCAACCTTCTACCCTTTCTTCCATCCATCCACCCATCCTTCTTTCCATGCATCCATCCACCCACCCTTCCTTCCTTCCGTCCATCTACAAAAGCAAATATTTAGTATTTAGCCAAGAAGTGGTGACACTCCAGTTCAGCCTCCTGGAGATAAGTGATGGCTACAAAGCTGCCATAATTGAGTCAGAAGAGCAGCTGGCCTGGAGGGGAGGGGCATGGACCCCACTTCGCCAGCTCCCTGCAGTGTAGGATTTCCCTTTTTCTTTTCAATTTCAAGCCTTCCAGAACCAGGCTTTCACAAAATAAAAATGAGTTACTAACAAATTGAAAATCGTTAAAAATTCATAAAATGCAAGCCCGTAACACTGAATTTGGATGTTGTGGCAATGCCAAAATGCTATATAAAAATCTGAATATCTTACTCTCAAATTTTTGTACTGACTGCATTCTGTGCTGGTAACAAACAGTTTAAGGACGGGCTCTGGTCCGGTGAGCACAGCTGGGGCTGGGGACTTGCTCCAAGCTGAGTTCATATAGCAAGTACACTATTTGTTCTTCTCAGGTACTCCATTACAACCACAGCTGAAACCTGGGGAGCCAGAGGACCAGACAGCGCTCCTCAGGTCAACCACAAGAACCAGGTACACACAGATCTGTTCCAGTCTTTTTTAGATCTTCCTTAGTCATAAAACATAGCTTTTGACACTTGTTTTGATTTGCTACCAGATGCCTGACATCTGCATTCCTCCCCTTAGCACAGCCCAAGGAAGGACAATTGGCCCCAGCATACACGTGTGACAGGGTTGGTGGATGATTAACTCTTTTTTCTAGAATCTTCAATCTTCTTTTCCTGTACCCAAGAACCCCTCTCTCTCCCTTTAAAGATTTATTTATTTCAGAGAGAGATAAAGGGAGAGGGTGCATGAGCGGGAGAGGGAGAATCTCAGGCCGACTCCCCTCTGAGTGTGAAGCATGATGTGGGCCTCAATCCCATGACTCTTGAGATCACAACCTGAGCCAAAATCAAGAGTCAGCAGCTTAACTGACTTGAGCTAGCCAGGTGCCCCTCTCCTGTGTCTTAACCTGATTATTAAACAAAACCTCAAGATCCTTCACTTGACCTTGATGCCTTCATGAGTTCTCAGCTGTCTGGTGTGCACCTTCCTTCCACTAACATGATCCTGGCCCTAAGAGTTCACTCCTGTGGCACTTGTGGCCTCTTCAGAGAAGGTCCCAGAATCCAGCCAAGGATCTACCACAACACGCTCTGCCAAAGCTACTCCCTCATCAATCCCCTGGCAATATGACGAATACAAAAGCAATGGCTTTTCTTCTTGATCACCCAAGTCTTTGTCCTGGGCCCATCTTGTTGGTAATGAGCTCTCCTGGATTGATTGATCTTATTTTTTAAAGAATTTACTTATTCATTTTATTTTATTTTTATTTTTTTAATTTTTTATTTATTTATGATAGTCACAGAGAGAGAGAGAAAGAGAGAGAGAGAGAGAGAGAGAGAGAGAGAGAGAGAGAGAGAGGCAGAGGGAGAAGCAGGCTCCATGCACCGGGAGCCCGACATGGGACTCAATCCCGGGTCTCCAGGATCGTGCACTGGGCCAAAGGCAGGCGCCAAACTGCTGTGCCACCCAAGGATCCCACTTATTCATTTTAGAGAGAGAAAGAGTGTGTGCTCAAGTGAGCAGGGAGGGGCAGAGGAAGAGGGATAGAATCTGAAGCAGATCCCACACTGAGCCCTACACAGGTCTCAATCCCATAATTGCAAGATTATGACTTGAGCCAAAACCAAGAGTCAGATGCTTAACAACTGAACCACCCAGGTGTCCCTCCTGGATTTATTTATAACTTGACAGTGGCCTCCAAGTGGACAACTCCAGGCAGTCACTTCCTGTGAGCTCCAGAGCCATGTCACTGGAAACGTCCCACCATTACTTTATACATGCTTCCCGGCCCACTTGCCCATTAGGAGCACCCAAGGCTCCTCTAAGTCAGACCATCTCTGGACCTCACATTCAGAGACTCTGCCTTAGAGGGACTGGAAGACTGGAGGTAGGGCTACAGCTTTATTATTTAGTATTCTGTTCTTTAATATGGAACATTTAAGACCATGGCCCAAGAAGAGTGTTTCTCAAATTTGGCTGTGCACTGGAATCATCTTGGTAAGCTTTAAAAATATAGATGCCTGGCTCCTACTCCCAGAAATTGTAATCAGATTGGTTGTGGTATAATAACAAATATATTTGGTCGCTGTCCCTGGTTCCTGGCACAGAGCTCCTGAAAGTGAATGAGATTTCTTTTGTGACACAAGTGTCATTTGTCATTCATAACAAGGCCCTTGCAACCATATCTGAGTTTATGCTAAGAAGGTGACTCTTGTCACCTTCAGGATGACCTGTGGTTACCAGAAGGAAACATGTGATTAGTGGATTGGAATGTTCACTCCCAATGTGTGCCTATGGAGAGAGAAAAGGGGTTGGAGATGGAGTTCAATCACCAATGGCCAATGACTATTGATCCTGCTTGGGTGATAGAACCACCATAAAAACACCTAAAAAATATATCAGGCAAATATATGTGTCTGGGTGGCTCAATAGGTTAAACATCTGCCTTCATCTCAGGTCATGATCCCAGGGTTCTGGGATTGAGCCCCATGTTGGACTCCCTGCTCAGCAGGAAACCTGCTTCTCCTTCTTACTCTGCTGTCCCCTGCTTGTGCTCTCTGGCTTTCTCTTTCTGTTAAATAAATAAATAAAATCTTAAAAAACAAACAAACAAAACTCCTCAACAATGGATTTAGAGAGTTTCCGGATTGGGGAACACATCGGCGTGCTGGGAGGGTTGCATACCCCAAACACGAGGGCAGAGAGGCTCCTGCACTCGGGACCCTTCCAGACCTCGCCCTGGATAACCCTTTATCTGGCTGCTCATCTGTATCCTTCCTAATAAGCTGTATTAGAAAGTACAGCACTTTCCTGAGTCCTGTGGGTCATTCTAGCAAATTATCCACCAGTGGGGGGAACACGGGAACCCCCAAATTTGCAGTCAAGTTGGGCAGAAGTGCAGGTTCCCGATACCTCGGTACCTGCTACCTGTCAGGTGTTTGAGGTGGAGAAAGTCTATTGGGACTGAGCCCTTAAACCTGTGGGGTCTGATGCAAACTGGGGTCACTGATTGCACTGAACTGTAGAACACCCAGCTGGTGTCAGAGGATCCGAGAACTGGTGTTGGAAAAGACACCACATATTTGTGGAAATGAGTGGGAAAACCCTTGACTCAGTATTGGGTGGAGCCTGGACACCAGGACTTAAAAAATTCCCCAAGTGATTCTAATCTGCAGCAAAGGTTGAGAACCACTGCCCAAAATCACGTGCGCATATCTGAATTTGCCCTTCCATCCCAAGTAAGCTCTTCCTTCTTAGCCTCACTTCCCAGCCATAGTGAACCAGTTTTTTAAAATAAATGTACCAGGTGCCTGGGTGGCTCAGTCAGTGAAGGATCTGCCTTTGGCTCAGGTCATGATCTCCTGGTCCTGGGATTGACCCCGAGTCGGGTGTGTGTGTGTGTGTGGGGGGGGGTTCCCTGCTCAGTGGGGAGTCTGCTTCTCCCTTTGCCTCTCTCCTGTTTGTGTTCTCTCTCTCTCAAATAAATAAATAAAATCTCAAAATAAAATAAAAGTACCAGTGCAACATAGTGCTCATACAGTTATGTATTTTTTGCCGATTATTTTACCTGTATTTAGTCTTACCTCCCTGGCTGTAATGTGAGCTCTTTGAAAATTTAGGCAGTATTTTAGAACTCTTTCAACGCTTGCACTGTCAACTACACTGCAAGGCATACAGCAGGTATTCAGCATAGACTGCTGATTCAAAATTGCTTTGCAGGCAGTAGCACTGCATCTAACACCAAATCCCTTGCTTCTTGAAGGAACTGAATCACACACTTCTGTGACAGCTATTGTGTTTCTCTGCATTTTTTTTTATGCTAAATATTTAGTGGGGCACCTGGATTGCTCAGTGGTTGAGCATCTGCCTTTGGCTCAGGTCATGATCCCGGACTCCTGGGATCGAGTTCCACATCAGGCTCCCCAAGGGAGCCTGCTTCTCCCTCTGCTTATGTCTCTGCCTCTCTTTCTGTGTCTCTCATGAATAAATAAAAAATCTTTAATAAATAAAGATTTATTTATTTGTGGCCACAGAATCTAGAACAGCAACCTTTTTTCTTTTAAGACTTGAAGTAATCTCTACCTCCAATGTGGGGCCCAACCTCACAATCCAGAGATGAAGAGTCGCACATTCTATGGACTGAACCAACCAGGCGCCCTGATCACTTTTTTTTACAAGGGGAGGCGGTGCACTGTGTATTCCAGAAAATATGCGGCACCCACTGGGATCATTCATAGGAGAAATGTGGAAGGAGAGAGTTGAATTTGTTGTGGCAAGGATGACAAAGTAGGGGGTAAATGTTGGCCATCAAGAGTCTTCTCTCCAGGAACACTGGTGGCTGGCTACTCAGGTTGGGTACTGGAAACCTTTTGTAATCAGATTGTTGGTGACTGGGTCATAAACAGTCAATGGCACTGGGATTCACCCCTAACTTAAAGGCTACTTATACCTCCACTAAAAAGATTGAGTTTTCTGAGCTCTTGGACTACTACCTTGCTTGCACAGAACGTGATTTTTGTTAAAACAAGCAAGCAAACAAATAAAACAGGGGACTAGGGAGAGAGAGGAAGAATACATGTCCAGTTAAGCTGCCAAATCTCATAGGATTCACAAAAACCTTGCATGAACTGGGAACCACCTGTGTGTGGCTTTGGATTAGCTTTCACTCTGGTATAGGTTAACTTTCTGGCAATTACATAAAGGTCACTCTTGTTGCCCATTTGACTAACCTATCGGAGGGCTGTGCAGATTCAACTATTATGAGTCTACCTGCCAAAGCTGCTTCAGCAATATGAGCTTTGAGCTGCACAGGTGAAGAATTAGCAACCCTTCCTATACTGTGTCTCACGACAGTCTCATCGAAAAATCAGACACCATCTCAAGTATTCTTAGATGGGTAACCCCCTGGCACCCAGAGCACATTCAGTAAGCATCCGTTGACTGAGTGAGTCCTACAAACTCAACAGTGGTAGTGGACATCAGCCACCAGAGACTCTCAATCCCTGCTCGCAGGAGCTGCCCCAAATCTCTCTGCGACTCCCTTATCCCTTTGACCTCTATCTATCAACTTTCTTATTTCCAGTCTGAGCTCTTGACAATTATTTCACAGAGGGAGAAGGTCCTTTAGCAAAGAAACTCACCCCTCCACCTCTAAACTTACCTACAGACACCCTTCCCTACAGTCTGTATGTCCTCTCTCCTCCTCCATGCAGATCTACCACCCGTCTGCCAGACCCCTATGTGCCCCGTTCTTTGGGCTTTCTGCCACCACCTCAAGGAGGTGAGGATGGCTCCTTCCTCAGCGTGCAAACATGCTCAGATCTTTCCCTTCCTATAAAAACCAGCCCTCAAGCTCATGCTTTTAAAACTTCCTTCTTTCCTTTAACACCATTCTGGAGAAAGTGGTCTACAATTCCATCCCCACAACATGAGCCCTCGTTCACTCTCCACATATGACCATTGGGCTGTGGCACCATTGTTCTAGACACACTGCTCCCACCAAGGTAAATCAAGGAGCTAACAGAGAATTCTAGAGCTTCTTCTCAGTCTTCATGCCATTGGCTTCTCTAGAGAACTGGAAATGTCCCAGAGACCTGGGCTCCCTACTTCCTCACTGCCATTCTCCAGGAGTTTGAGCTCTCATCTTCAACCAGAACAGGGTCTCCTAATGTGGGACTGTGAGCAGGCATTTGTTCAGGCAAATATATGTGCATGCACATAAGTAAGGTTGGGGGGCAAAGGGTCCAAAGATTTAGCAGCTTCTTCAAAGGGTCTGTGACCTCCCACAATAGCCTACTTGACTCCAGTCCTTACATCTACCCTTATACCTGCCTGGGTTCCCCTGATCCAGCCTTCCCATTACCATCAAAAGTCTCTTTCAGATACCACCAGAGGGTGGCAAACTATGGTCCAGGTGCCAAACCTAGCTTGCCTTCTCTTATGTAAATAAAGTTTATAGTACAATGTACTGGAACACACAGCCTCACTCATCCCTCCACATATTGACTATGGTTACTTTCTCCCCCCTCCTCCTGCCCACCACAGGTATGAACCACTTCTCTTTTTTTTATTGAGGTGAAATTCACGTAACACAAAATTAACACAAAGTGAATGATTCAGTGGCATTTTGTGCATTCGCAGTGTTGATGAACCACCACCCCTGCTTCCGAAGCATTTTCATCACCCCATAAGGAAACCTACTTATTAAGCAGTTGTGTCCTACTGTTGCCTCTCCTGAGTCCCTGCCCACCTCCAATCTGAACCCTGTCTCTATGCATTTGCCTATTTTAGGCACTTCGTATAAATGGAATCATATAATATGTGACCTTCCATGTCTAGCTTCTTTCCCTTAGCCATAATGTCACTGAGGCTCATTACAGCACATATCAGGGCCACATGCTGCTCACGGCTGTGTAGAATTCCACCGTGTGGACGTACCATCATCTGTTTGTCCAACTGGGGCAGGTTTTGACTATAATTGCAGAGGTGAGTGGTTGAAATAGAGACCTACTGGCCTGCTGCAAAGCTAAAAATACTTCTCATCTGGCTCTTCACTGGGAAAGGTTTCTGCTGGCCCCTGGATTATACATGCCCCGACCCTCAGAAGTAGTGGTTTTGAGAATCGGCTTGTTAAGTGTCACTGTGATACTGTCTGGAAGAGAAAAACACTGGAAATGAAATGTCTACCATTAGGGACTCGGTTAAATTATGGTGAGTCTGTACTTGTAATATTATACGGCTCCTCAGACAAATCAGGTAAATCTGTACACACTCACAGGGACTCTCTGGGACTGATTAGGTTTAAAAAAAAAAAAAAAGCAAAGGTAAACGATACATGCAGTATATATTTCCCTTTCCTTAACTAATAATGGCCCATAAATAAGTACATATATACATCTCTGCATAAAATTTCCCTGAGAATCACAAATGTTCACTTACCATATTATATCTTACTATACTGTCTGAAATTTCTACCTTTGTACAAGCCTTTATCAGCCGTAACTGAACGAAGCAATGATGGTCTGCTTATTTTCCTTCTTTCTTTTTTTTCCTAAGATTTTATTTATCTATTCATGAGAGACACACAGAGAGAGGCAAAGACACAGGCAGAGGGAGAAGCAGGCTCTCTGCATGGAGCCCGACGTGGGACTCTATCCCAGGACCCTGGGATCATGACCTAGGCAGAAGGCAGATGCTGAATCACTGAGCCACCCAGGTGCCCCTGCTTATTTTTCTTCTTTAGAGATCTCTGTATTTACATATAATAGAGAAAAACCAATCTAATAAAGGAGACCAAGGAATATTCAAAACACAACGCTAGGAGTAAAAGCCGATAGGAGTTATGTATTTTTATGACCTTCCTTTTTAAAATTTCGTTTAACCTCCACAGGTCAGTGATCTGCTAAAGAAAAAGGGCGGGGGGGGGGGCGGGGGGGGAACCTACCACTGGTTAGATTTTTATCTGTCAGAAAAACTAGACACTGCACCAGACAAGTTTTTCACATGCTGGTCCCTGTCAGTCACAGACCAGGTTTTTATCCTAGTTTTCTGCTGATTATTATTGAAAAGCATACCGCATCTGTCAGACACAGGACACTGTAGGTCTCGTCTAGCCACAGAGCTCAGTACGGTGGGGACCTGGGCCTCAGCACACAAGTGAGCCATGACAGGTTGGCTTGCAGGGTTTATCGATGTTAGCTGATGGTCCCCCAAACATGTTCCAGATGTGCTGACCTCATAAAACTGCCACCTACCACAGGCTGTGAAAGAATTGCTCCACGACTATATTTTTCCCATTCCTCAACTATAGCAAACCCCCTGGGATCCTGGGCTGGGTCATCCCCAAGGTTTTGACGCTGTGCTGGGCATCAGGACAATGGCAGAGTGGCTCACCACCAGGGCATCCTGTACCTGCCCAGCCCAACTGATCTTCAGTGTTAGGACCCTGCTCATCTCTTGCTGCTGGGGCTTTGGCTACTGCTTGGCTCTGGGGTCCTGCAACCTGGGGTGCTGCCTTAGTGCCCCACCCAGCCTGTGCCTGAACCGTGCTCCCTTTGGTTGGCTCCTCATAACTTGCTGCTGAAGCTCCCACTGCCTCCCCAGGACCCCACGTTAGACTTGACCCAAGTAGAGTAGAGCAGCTGGCCCCCTCTTTGTCTGCAGCTCAGAACTCCTTTTCCCTCGATGCTCTTCCTCCGACCATGAAACTCTGGTTTCCGGATCAGGCCTGGCCCATTATTGATCACACCCTAATTACAGTGTCAGTATCCAGTATCTGCTCTCTCCCAGAAGCATGCTGGACAGCTGGATATTTGCAGCATATTTTCTTCAAAGTTACCAAAAACAAAACAAAACAAAAAAAACCCCAAACTGAGGACCCAATGCCACACTGAACACAATATCTTTCTCGAAGCTGCCTGTGTCCTGGGCACTTTGTACAGCTTCCAGGGCTTCAGAGATAGGACAGTGCTCTTCCCCTGCACAGTTTGAAATTCAGTGGAGAGAAAAGAAAGTCAGAAATAAGGATAAATCGTCCGACCCAAGGGACACTGCAGGACACCAGAGAGGTAGCAGGTACTCCAGGGGTTAAAGGATAAAGAGATCATCCCCGCCTGGGACGCACAAGAAGAGGTCCGCGAACCAGGCATTTGTGGTTCATGCTGATGAATGATCAGGCTTTCTGCTGGGTGGGATGCAGTCCATAGTTTCTGACTCGGTGAAGGGGCTATTTTTCAAACCCTGAATATAAATAATGAGCAAACCTGGCCTCCTGTCTATATGTTCTTTCTAATCAGCTGGCTTTTTGTCTGAAACACGATACTATTTCATCCAGAGTTGTGCAGGGAGAAAAATATCTTTTATGGAATCATCGTTCAACCCACTACAAAATCTCAAAAACTTCTATCACATGCTCTCCCATCCAGGTTCTTCCTTTTCAAAACCCTAACCAGCCATATTTCACAGATTCATTGTAATTTAAAATTATGTATACTATTAATATCTGCGTGAGAAATGACATGATTCCTCTGACTGTCGTTAAAGATGTGTGCCTGGAAAGGTGGGGAAACACTCCATTTAATAACTGTGCTTAATAATAAAAGGTAATAGCTACCAGCTACAGGCTCCACTCTGACTTCAAATGTTACCACCTAAAGGTTTTCACAGTGAGCAGTACATGGTTTTTAACGATTTCCCTATCATCCATTATGATCAGAATTTTGTTAACACTCGCAGGGTAGTGCAGGATTTGGTTCTTCCTTCTGAGTAAGTGACAGGTAGACATCACGGCTTTACATGCTCTCCTGAGATGGACATAATCCATGAATATTCTGCTCAGCTCAGATCCCAGATACTCGCTGGGGCAGTGCAGACCAGTCCCCGCACAATAAAAGGCTCAATACAGACACCTAAAGACCTGCCCTTCTACAGACAAGTCAGACTCCATCTCTGCCCTTCTCTCTCTCTCTCTCTCTCTCTCTCTCTCTCTCTCTCTCTCTCACACACACACACACACACACACAGCTGAACCATGGTTTCAAGGTCATGTCCTCTATCCTTTTTCTTTTTTTTTACGTCCTCTATTCTATACCACTTGTCCTCTCTTTTCTCAAGCAGGATCAGCCAACCACTGAAAGGCACCCTGTGAATTAGTACCCAAACTGCTTTTTATTCATGTATTTATTTTAAAGATTTTTAAATCTATTTCAGACAGAGAGAGCACAAGCAGGGAAAGAGGCAGGCAGATGGAGAAGCAGTCTCCCCACTGAGCAGGGAACCCAATGTGGGGCTCGATCCCAGGACCCCATATTCGTGTCCTGAGCTGAAGGCAGACACTCAACCACTGAGCCACCCAGGTGCCCCTCAATCTGCCTTTTAATTTGAAGTGCCAAAGCAACCCCCAAATCTTGAATTTTTGACATTCTGAAGGATTTCTCCTATGTCAAAAAAGAACTGGGGTGGAAAAACCTATTCTCTGAAGATTTTCAGAGCTTCTGACTTGAGAAAACAAAAGAACTCGATGGAAGTCAGGTCTAGATGTATTTATTAGCTGGGAGGCGGGCAGGTAGTCTGAAATTCCTATTTTACCACTAACTAGCCTCTTGTTTCTATGATTTTCATGACTACGTTCAGCTCCCCAAGTTCCCATGTCCCAGTTTGTCCTCACTAAGTGGTGGTCGAAGTAAAGCAGTTATTTCCTAAAGGTTTGCAGGCATTTGCCAATTTGGGGAGACAATGAATTCCAAAAGTGTTGGAAGTTAGTTGTTCAGAAGTCGATGCCAGTAGACATTTCTTCATAGAAATAATGTTGTATATACAGAAGACCAGTCCCCAGGCAGCCCATGGACTTACACACACTATATCCTAGGAGTAACAGTGTTAATCCAGCCATACCTGGGCAACACACACAGTGGGCTCAGCCTCTGTCTACTGGGAAAGGCCAGCAACACACCTTCCCTTCCCACCTTCCCTGTGTGGCAGTGGCATCACCTAGGCATCCTGAGATTTTGCCTACTGAAGGTGCAGGACTCAGTTCCCAGGGGCGTTTTGGCTATAATATGATATCACGTTCCTGAAAATCCTCACATCCTACAAAATCACACACTAAAAATAACAGGGTTGGGATCCCTGGGTGGGGCAGCGGTTTGGCGCCTGCCTTTGGCCCAGGGCGCGATCCTGGAGATCCGGGATCGAATCCCACGTCGGGCTCCCGGTGCATGAAGCCTGCTTCTCCCTCTGCCTGTGTCTCTGCCTCTCATTCTCTCTCTCTCTCTCTCTTTATCATAAATAAATAAATAAATAAATAATAAATAAAAATAAATAAATAAAAAATAAAAATAACAGGGTTTATGATGTAAAACACTGTTAGGGCCAGACCACTTGAAACCTATGTAGGTCTGTAACCAGAGCACTAACCCAAAGAATAATTAATACCTAGGGAGAGGACTTGGACAGCCTAGGCAAGCAGCGTGGCCGTGACTATCTCAGGGGATATTAAACAGGCACAGGACAGTAGAGCGGCAAGGTTGGCGTGCAGGCGCAGTGAGGTTCTGAGCCAGAGGCAGCACTCCTGCCCTGAGCCAGACTCCTCCACACGCGGCTGGGGGTGCCTTCTCTGGGGAGGGGGACCCCTGGGTGGAGGCGCTCGTTTTTTGATTTTTTTTTTCTTTCTTAAAACAGAGTTGAAAGTGCATCCGCTGCCTGTGAGGGCTCTTTCCTCTCTTGTCAAAGGCTGTAATTCTAGTCCTGCTGCTCCTACTCCTCCTGCCAAAGAAAAACTGCCTCTGAACCAAGCCAACCTCCAGCATCTACCGACACCACTCCTCCACTTTCCGAATGCATTACCTTGTGTTATGGAACCATGCATCCTAGCAGGTCAAACTGCACTCCCTCAACCTTTCCTAGGTCTGCCACTTGCAAAAACTCTGAATTAGAGACGAAGGGGCACCTACCGTTCATTCGGGAGAGAAATTCTCTTAACATCTATGCCAATTCAGGAAATTCTGTGGTATTCTCTTTAGTCATCAGAAGTGATTCTTTTTTCTTTTTACTTATTTATTTTATTTATTTGAGAGAAAGAGAGAGACAGAAAGAACATGAGCAGGGGAAGGGGCAGAGGGAGAGGGAGAAGCAGGCTCCCCGCTGAGCAGGGAGCCCCACTCAGGACTCAATCCCAGAACCCTGGGATCATGACCTGAGCCGAAGGCTGATGCTTAACCAACTGAGCCACTCATGCATCCCTTTGAAAAGTAAAAAGAAACAAATAGACTTAACAACATATTTTATATAACCTAACTTATCCAAAATACCACCATTTCAACACATAATCAACCTAAAAGTTATTAGAAGATATTTTATATTCTTCATACCAAATCCTCAAAATTCAGCATTAGTCTGCACATGCAGCACATCTCAATTCAGATCGGCTACATTTCAAGTGCTCAAAGCCATGTGTGGCCAGTGGCCACTGGACTGGACAACACAGATCTATTCAGACACTCCACAGACAGCTGAGTGTTGTATTTCTAAAGATTTATAATTAATAAAATACACAACCCACTGAAGTACACACAAAAAAAAGTTTTTCAAGTTCATCTTTTTATACTCCACAAAAGAATACCTTTCATTTGTTAATTTTAGTGCAAAGGTATTCGTCCTTAATTACCTAGAACACTCAGTTAATCAGAACATCGCACTCCCTAACTATACTTAGTTTTCTTTAACAGCTTTAGCAAGATATAACTCATATGCCATAAATCCACCCATTTAAAGTATATGATGCAATAGATTTTGGTCTATCACATAATTTTTTAAACAGTGGTAAAAATATATAAATATTGTAAAATTTGTCATTTTAACCAATTTTTTTTTAGATTTTTAAAAAGATTTTATTTATTTATTCATGAGAAGACACACAGAGAGAGGCAGAGACATAGGCAGAGGGAGAAGCAGGCTCCCTGTGAAGAGCCCAATGTGGGACTTGATCCCAGGACCCCAGGATCACACCCTGGGCCAAAGGCAGATGCTCAACCAGGTGTCCCTAACCAATTTTTTTAAAGTTTATTTATTTTTGTGATCTCTACACCCAATGTGGGGCTCGAGAGTTGCATGCTCCACTGACAGAGCCAGCCAGGTGCCCCCCACCACCCCTGTCAGTTTTAACCATTTTTAAGTGCACAATCTAGCAGCATTACATTCATAATATTGTGCAACCCTCCCCATGGTCTATTTCCAAAGTATTGTCATCACCTCAAACAGAAATTATGCATCTAGAAGGTAGGTGTCCTCTCCATTTTACCAAAAAAAGCAAGAGGGCAAAGTACACTTGTGCTAAAATGAACAGGCTAACAGCCACACCAACGCCAAACATCTTGGCATTAACATCATGCTGTCGGGACCTGGAGCCCTGTACTGTGCTGTGCACACACTTCCCAGAAACCTCCTTTCCCTCCCCTTTCTAAAGTTGGAAAGTTTCTGGGATAACATCTTGTTTCTCAAAACATTTTGTAATTCTGCAAGTGGCTCAGCACCTGGTCTGCTCCCCTGAACTTGGTCTCCGGTTCCTCATAATACGATCAAATTTTTTTTTTTTTAAACAACACGACTGTCATGGATGAAGGAGATACAGCTCCACCGTAACTTGAGGTTAAAAACACACGTTCGAAGAAATGAAACTCCTGATGCTTTTCTCTAAAATCGTTTTCAAGCAAGAAAACACTGCTGAGTTTTTTCAACTATTTCTTGTTTTCGTTTTTTTTTTTTTTTTTTAAAGATTTTATTTATTTATTTGACAGAGAGAGAAAGAGAGAGAGACCACAAGCAGAGGTTGGAGCAGAGGGAGAGGGAGAAGCAGACTCCTCGCTGAGCAAGGAACCCAACACAGAACTTGACCCCAGGACCCTGAGATCAGGACCTAAGCCGAAGGCAGACACTCAATCACTGAGCCACCGGGCATCCCTATTTCTTGTTCCTTTTTTTAAGCAGTTCTCAAGGAAAAATAAAGAAGTTCCAATGGACTTTATAAGTCTTATTATGGTAAAACAGGACATGGAGAAAACATCTCAGAGCACCCAACCAGAGTTAATTAATTCCAGTAGAACTTCACACAAGGCCAGTGCTTGCAAGCAGATGTGCTGGCTAAACATTTCAGGTCAATCCAGCACATTATTGAAAGTAACCTCCCATTCCTCAAAGAATCTGGCATGCAGCTTGCAATCTCCGGCAAACAGCTTGGACACGTGGAAAAGTGGGACTTAACATCTCCTGATTCCGCTCTTGCTCTTCATTTATTCCAAACCTTTGCATCTCAACAGGAAAGAGGGGGGAAAGAAAATGCTCCCGTCGTCACAACACAGACCGCACTAAGCATCAGCCGCTTTTAAAGAAAAGAGGAGGAAGTGATTTTTAAACCCAGTTACCCACAAATGTGTTTTGGGAACTTTCACCCTTGTCTCTCATAAACTAGAAAGTGTACTTCACGTTCCTTTTGATTTCTAATGACCAATGCATTTAAACCAACATTTCATTTCCAACCCGTGTCTGTTTCAGAGCTAGCAGCTGGACTATTTATTTTGCTAGCTGGTGATAGAATTAAACGCCGTCTTTGAAAAACATTTACAAGCTTTCTCTCTAACCTTCGGTGTAGTTTCCAAATTAGGCTACTTAGATTTTTATTAGCTCAAAGTTTACATACTGCAGTCCTAACACTGTTACCTTCAGAATAAATTGTTTATAGCTCAGGTGTGGTTTAAAACATTTCCCTCCATGGGATACTCTTGAGATTGAGAAGAGAAGTTCAACCGGTTCACTCTGGATCAGCAATTTTCCTCTGTGAGTCAAACAATATTAAGGGTGCACAGATATAGATGCAGGCAGGGAAGCAGTTGTGAAAACGGTTCCAGTCCTCTGCAAAACTACGGGCTTCCTTTGTGAGTTCCTAAGTGCTTGAGAATCACGACATCACTATCCTCGTAGAGGAACTCGTAACGCACTCTTAAGATTTATTCTGTGACACCATTTATTTTCTGACTTGGTAGATGAGGCATGAGCTCGGACCCCCCAGACCATCCTGGGTGCAGATCACGACTCCTCTACTTATTAGCGAGATAGTTGTGTGCAAATAATCGAACCCCCGAGTCTTGGTTTCCAGCCCTGCAAAATGGGAATAATTACTCCCTCCTTGGAACTTTATTGTGAGCGCTTGCACTGAACAGACGTTCAATTAGTGGTTTAGATGGAGCCAAAGAGCCCCGGTCACAAAGCCTTCCCTAGTGTCTCAGCCCACAACTGTCACTCATGACACATTCACTCACTCAGTCGAAAACTTCTATTGTCCCTACTGGAGACAACAAGAGTGATGTAGTCCCTTGTCCTGGCTAAAAAGCAGTTCTTGGGTCACAGATATTGAAATGGGGGGTAGGGGGGATCCAAAATTGTGAGCACTTGAGTGGCTGCACAGAGTGTCGAGAGAACCCAACAAAGGATGTCTATGGAGAAGATGACGTTTGAGCTTTGTGTGTTTTAGATAGGAAAAGCAGGAAGAGCATTGTAGGAAGAGGGAACAGCATGTGAGAAGGTAGAGGGGTAAAAGAGTCTGTTGTGGTTGGTGTGGCCACTGACAGGTGAGGCTGCCGAGGGGCTAGTATGCCAGCCTCTGATTGCTGCTATTTTGCCCTAAGTGTGACAAGGAGCCACTAGAGGTTGCTAACATGACAATAACGTGATCATAGTTGTTTACAAGAAGCTGGTTCTGTCAGCAGAGGGGCAGACAGTCTGGGCAGTGAATGCTGGTGGCAGGTGAACCTGCCAGGCGCACCAGCAGTTCTTAAAGGGAGAAGCCAGGGCCTTGGGACAAAGGGGAGAACCTGCCAGGGGCACCAGCAGTTCTCAAAGGGAGCTGGAGCCTTTTCACCAGTGGGGAGAAAAGATGGGACAGGTGGTTTCAGGGGGTGAAATGAACCGAATTTAGCGATGGGCTGGAGGGGTCTGATCTGGAAGATAAGTGGGATGGTGACACTGACAACCAAGAAAGAAGATAAGGAGCGGAATGGGTTGTGGGGAAGATAAGTAGTGGAGCATTAGACATGTTGCACTGGGATCCCCCTCCAGGAGAGGATGCTCAGTAAAGGCAGAAATGCAGATCTGGGATTGAGGGCAAACAGAGCAAACCCTGATCAGAACCTCTACGAGGCTGGAGGCAGAGGGATGGATTAGGATGTGGACCAGTCATTAGGGACAAGGGAGGACCTATGGAGAGCATGCAGAGTAAGCAGAAACCAAGGACGGGGTCCTGGACAGCCCAGGGTTCAAGTGATGTTTACCTCAGCTATACTTAGGCTGCCTTTTATCATTAGTTATCGGGATTGTGAAAACATACCATCTCCCCAAGGACGTTTAAAATATAATGCTTCATTCCCACTTCTTAGCACCAGAACACTACAGGTATGTAAAAGGCATATTTGGAATTGAAACAGAAGAAACTTACCTGGCATAGAAGAAAATTAGAACTAGATTAAAAAGGGCCGTATAAGGTGCCTGGGTGGCTCAGTCAGTTGAGTGTCTGACTCATGATTTTGGCTCAGGTTGTGATCTCCAAGTCATGAGATCGATCCCCACATTGGACTCCACTCTGGGTAGGCTCGGAGTTGGCTTGAGATTCTCTCTCCCTCTGCCTCCAACCTCCCTGCCCTGCTCACGCTCTCTTGTTCCAAAAAATTTTAAATTAAAAAATAAAAACGGCCTTATTGACCCAAAGGGTTTTAACATCATCCATCAGATAATAATAATAATAATAATAATAATAATAATAATAATAATAAAACACCTGAAGCTTTCTGAGCATTGAAGTCGTGTGGAAAAAAGTGCTATTTTTAAAAGGATTGATATGAATGGTGTACTGGGTGGAGGAAAACTAGAGACTCCGGCATGAGGGAACCCACTAGAAAGTCACTGTGGGAAGTGAGCAAAAGCAAGCACCAGAGGGGTAAGAATCCATCCAGCTAACTGAATAGAACAACGCACATAGGTCTTAAAACAGACTTCTTAAAATGAACCTCTCACTTGCAGAGACAGAGAGAGAATGAGAACCATAATCAACTCAAGGACTGCAAGAGAGGCCACCAAGAAGTGGGTGGTAGAACCTGAAAAGCAGGGCAGGGTATCTGGGGGTACCTGTTTGGTGGTAAAAGTGTTATGGGATGTGGCACATGCAAGATAATTGGAAGCGAGGAGGACGGGCATCTAAAATGGTCAGGATTTTTTGTTCTGAAGATTTTATATTTAAGAAATCTCTACACCCGGGGCACCTGGGTGGCTCAGTGGTTGGGCATCTGCCTTTGGCTCAGGTCGTGATCCCAGGGTCCCAGGGTCCTGGGATCAAGTCCTGCATTGGACTCCCTGCAAGGAGCCTGCTTCTCCCTATGCCTGTGTCTCTGCCTCTCTCTATGTATCTCTCATGAGTAAATCAATAAAATCTTAAATGAATGAATGAATGAATAAGAAATCTCTATGCCCAATGTGGGGCTTGAACTCATGGCCCTGAGATCAAGAGTCCCACGCTCCACCGGCAGAGCTGGCAAGGTGCCCCTAAAAGGGTGAGGATTTTGAAAAAATATCAGTACGCACCAAAAAAATCCATTGAGGTTACACATGCTCGCCAACATGCTTAGGACAGACTCTGGACTCCGGGCTACTCAGGTTTTAATAATCAGGATAACAATATGATGGCGATGAACATAATAGAGTGGATGATGAAGAACCGCCTGAAAAGCCTGAGCGAGTTGAAAGATGTTTGGCTGTTCTCAACGTGGCCGAGCTCTGAGCTGTGGGGGCTACGGGCGGATTTACAAAAGAAAAAGCCGCATTGTGTGCACGCTGCCTTCCACCATCTGTTCTTCCCCCAGGTTAGCAGAATGAGACAAACTCTCCGGGCAAGATATTGATTCCCATTTTTCAAGTGCTGACTCCTGGTTTGGATACGGGGCTGAGGTCAAAATTCTTGTGTCCTTTTCCAGCCAAACCGATTGCAGGACAGGCAAGCAATCACAGAATGCTCTTCCGTGCAATAAATATGAAAATACTTAACCTCCCTGGGGGATTAGGAAGCATAAATCATGTCTTTAAAGGCCCGTGACAAGCTGTAGGAAACACCCCGAGACCACGACCACAGCCGCTCACTGGTTTTTGTGCAGATTGTTGTACTATTTATTAACTTAATGAGTTTTATGGTTCTGAATGTATTCATCAATAGCTAAGTATCGGGTTGCCTAAATACTCTATGACTCACCCATCTGTCTAAATGTGCTACAGTCTCCAACATTTATCGTTTTGCTCCAAATGGCTAGTTTTTGGCCTGCCTTTTTTTTTTTTTTTTTTTTAAGGAGTTCTTCTTGGAGCCATAAACAAGAGGGTCCACTTATGTGGGCCTCTGCAGCTGGAGGATCCCACTGCAAGCAAGGAGCCTTTTCCCCAGGCTGGTACTAGGACATTTCAGGGAAGAGATGTGGGAGAAATGGACCCAAGAGGAGAGAACCAAGGGCAGAGATTACATCTAATTGCCTCCTAAGCGAGCAACGAAAACTGAGTCAGACACATGCGGGCTTCTTAGAGCACACAAGGGGTGACTCAAATAAAAGGAAGTATAAATTGCATTCTAAAAACCACAGCTGGGGCACCTAGGTGGTTCCATGATTGAGTGTTTGCCTTCGACTAAGGGCATGATCCTGGGGTCCTGGGATGGAGTCCCACATCGGGTTCCCTGCATGGAGCCTGCTTCTCCCTCTGCCTGTGTTTCTGCCTCTCTCTCTGTCTCTCATGAATAAATAAATAGGATTTTTACAAATAAATAAAAATAAAAACACACATACATATACATATACATATACATATACATATACATATACATATACATACAACAGCTGATTCTTAGGAGTACTGAACTGCGGGCCTCGATAACTTGTCATGCAGGTGAACTAGCTGTTGGGCCAGTTGGGAGAGATCAGTGCAACAGACATCGCCCCTGTTATCCTAGGCCCTTCCTCCGACGAGCAGTGTGCTATTCTAGAAGGCTTCCCTCCTTCCAGTTGTCTCCTCCTCTTTTCATTGTCAAAAGCACAATGCTGGAAGGATCTCAGTTACCACTTTCCACTCAAAGAGTCCAGCCACTGCTCAACTTGAGAACCTTCTCTCTCAGGGATGCCTGGATGGCTCAGTCAGTTAAGCCTCTGCCTTTGGCTCAGGTCATGATCCTGGGATCCTGGGATCGAGCGCCACGTTGGGCTTCCTTGACATTTACCTGCAGCCACTGCAATGATTCTGTAATTCCAGTTAATCATTAGAAAGTGCTTCCTGGAGGCAAATAGAACAATCCTATCTGTACTTGAAAAATTCGATAATCTCTCCTTTACAGTATACCTTTGTTAAATACTTAGTCCCTCGAAGATCCAAGTGTGACCCAAAGACCAGTGGTTCTGGCATTGCCTGGAAGCTGTCAGAAAGGTGGACTCCCAGGCCTGACCTCCAGCCTCCTGACTCAGAATCTGCATTTTAACAGAATTCCCAGGTAATTCATACGCACTATAGAGTTTGGGACCAGGAGTTAGTAACCATTTTCTGTGTGGCGGGCCAGATGGTAAATATTTTAGGCTTTACAGGCCGTGTGTCTCTGTGGTAATTAGCACAAAAGCAACCATAGATAATATGTAATCAAACAAACGTGGCTATCCTAAAAATAAAAAATAATAAAAAAAAAACTTTATGGACACTGACGTTTGAATTTCATATAATTTTCACATGTCATGAAATGGTATTCTGCTCTTGACCCTTTAAAAATATAGAGACCTTGGGGATCCCTGGGTGGCGCAGCGGTTTGGCGCCTGCCTTTGGCCCAAGGGCGCGATCCTGGAGACCCGGGATCGAATCCCACGTCGGGCTCCCGGTGCATGGAGCCTGCTTCTCCCTCTGCCTGTGTCTCTGCCTCTCTCTCTCTCTCTGTGTGTGTGACTATCATAAATAAATAAAAATTAAAAACAAAACAAAAAAAAATAAAAATATAGAGACCTCCATTCCTAGCTTGTGTGCTGTACAGAAATATGCAGTGGACCCCGCTTTGCTGAGCCCCACTCTACACCCCGATCCTTCACACGACATTATTTGCCAATTCCACCGTGACTTGGTCCCCAACTCTAGATAATGTATCCCAGCTCCTTAATGTGGCGTGCCCAACTGAATCAAATACAAAGGATGAGTTTTCAATAATGTAGGGTAGGGTAAGACCATTATTTCTTTTGATTCTAATGCAGTCTGTCAAACAGAGGATAGTAGAGTCATGAACAATTAAAAGGTTTTTTTAATTATTGTGCAAAATGAACTTTTATCTTCAATAGCCATATCTTCACACAAACTGATGGTTACAAACTACCACTACTATACTTTCCTCCATAGGAATTCTGTTATTTTTATCAGGAAAGCACCACTGACAGTCCTTCTTGATCGGGCGAGGGGGAGGTCTGGAGCTGGGACATACTGCCATATGTTGGTATTTTTTTCAAATGCATTTTAAAAATTATCACCAGAGTATCTTCTGGTGTACGTGAAAAAATAAAAAGACACGTGGCAAAGTCATGTGAGATCTTTCAAACCTTGGCCAGGACAGATAAGGGAATGCTGGCAGCCAAGGGTGGTGGGGGCATAAACCAGCCCATTTCCAGAACCCTGGAAGATCTCACCAGGAGAGGCAGGAAGAAGAGAAGCCATAAAGAAAAGAGTGGAGCATTACTTTCAGAGTCTAATGACTTCCCCTCTGAGTTACTGCATGAGATCCTATACCGGGAATCACTGAATGAGGTGACATTAGAGAGATTTCCTGCCTCTAAAGCATGGAGATTTGTCTTTGGTACCATTACTTATTGGGGCTGGTAGCCATCTCTCATTCACTCCAACACCTTCGGATCTCCCTTTGGATCCATCCCTAAAGCTTGCAGATTCCTCCTTTCTCTCTCTCAGACATACGTACCCCTCCCTCCATTCCTTTCATCACCATCCTAGTCAATGCTTCCCTCCAAATCCAATCGGCCACAGGCATCCATATGCCACGTCACTGCCCAACAAAATCCACACGAATCACGTTTTCTTTCTCTTTCACTGTCACTGTCATTCTGAACAACCTTCAGTAGTTTCCCAATACTTAAAATATGAGCCCTGTGTCCTCAAAGCCACCACCCATTCCTCCTTCAAGGAGAATGGCCCAGCTCAGCAGCACTTTGAGGCCAAAGTGATTCCCACCCTCTCTGGAGTTCCCTCTTTCTAGCTCATCTACACCTATTTTTACCAGCTCCTCCCAGGGTCTGGAGAGCCCCACTCTCTCTGGAAAAATTCCGTATCCCACCTACCCTGATCAAGGTGCAAAAAGAAATCCCACTGCATCATTATATCTCTGTACTTAATGACCACAGAATCCAGCGGACTGAGGTGAACAATTTGTGTTACTAAACCCCCACCAAACGATACACGACTTTTCTTTTTTTTTTTTTTTATGGTGAAAAAATTTATATTTAGATTTATAGCTGGCTGGACTCAGTTTAGATGATCCCAATTTTGTTGGCAACATCCAAAGCATCATAGTCAGGAGCCAGTCGAATATATGCTTTCTTCTCTCCATCACGCCTGATCAAGGTGTTGACCTTGGCCACATCAATGTCATAGAGCTTCTTCACAGCCTGTTTGATCTGCTGCTTATTGGCCTTAACATCCACAATGAACACAAGTGTGTTGTTGTCTTCTATTTTCTTCATGGCTGACTCAGTAGTTAAGGGGAACTTGATGATGGCACAGTGATCAAGCTTGTTTCTCCTGGGGGCGCTCTTTCGAGGATATTTGGGCTACCTTCGGAGACGCAGGGTCTTGGGTCGTTGGAATGTAGGTGACGTGCAGATCTTTTTTTTTGGTGACTGTGCATGCCTTTCAGCACCGCTTTCTTAGCTTTCAAAGCCTTTGCTTTGACTTCGGCTTTGGGAGGGGCAGGAGCTTCCTTCTTCACCTTCAGCGCCATCTTCGTGAAAGGGTGACTTTTCTTTTTTTAAGATTTTATTTACTGATCTGAGAGAGACCGTATGTATATGCAAACAGAGGGAGGGGCAGAGGGAGAGGATGAGAGAGAATCTCAAGCAGACTCCGTGCTGAGCGTGGAGCCCGACACGGGGCTCGATCTCCCAACCCCAGGCTTGATCTCCTGACCCCGAGATCATGACCTGAACTGAAATCAAGAGTCAGAGGCTCAAAAGACTATGCCACCTGCGTGCCCTATAAGAACTTTTCTTTTTGATTCTTCTTTAAAGTTGCCCACTCTGCCTTCCCCTGTGCATGAATAACTTCCTCATGCCTATTATCATTCATTTATTCATTCACCCTTACCACCCCCACTACAGGCCACAGCACTGTACCCGTCCCACACAGAGACCTTCCTCACACTTCTGCTTCCATGCACAAGGGCTCACTCCATCCGTCATCCATGAACCTCACCCCCTGCTCTCTTACCTGCTCCTTCAGCTCCAATCACTCACTCCTGCTGTGCCACACTTCCTGGACTCTGCTGGCACCTTTCTGCCCTAGAGAACTTTCTTAAAGCTCTTAAAAGTTCATAACTAGGAAGCCACTTTGTGTCCAACTAGCACGGATTCAGTGGAATCTTTTTCTGCCTTGACCTAGTCGTTCTACCTCAATTCGTAACACTAGCCCTCCACGAAAAGTTTGGTAGCATTGTTCTTGGCAGGATCACAGTCCTGCCAGGAATCTCGGCTTCCACCTAGAGCTGAGAGAGGGGAACTAAAATCCTGAACCCCAGGACCTTTTCATGTGGAAGTGAGAAGTCTCAAGAGATGGTACAACTGGTATTGTGAAATCATCACCTTTACAAAAGAAAACCAAAAGAAATTCATCGAGCATGTGTATGTGAAAATACACATTTAACACACATTCTCTTTTTGGGTGAGGAGGATGCAACTTCCCGACCTCTCAAGATGATTTCCTTGGGATACTGGCTGTGGATATTTGCATGGATTTTTCAATAGCTGGTTGTGTAAAGGGAGACAGACTTTTTGTCTTTACCCCCGAAAAGAATTGAAACAGACTCTTTCTTTCAAAAGTTGGCAGAGCAACGGGGCAGAGGAGTCCAGATCATTTGTAGAGGCAAACATGTTGCCGTCTAACACAGATTGATCACCAGCTGGGAAGCAAGACATTCCACTGTAGGTTCACAATAACACTGGCTCTTTGCTGCT
This sequence comes from Nyctereutes procyonoides, assembly GCF_905146905.1. NCBI lineage: Eukaryota > Metazoa > Chordata > Mammalia > Carnivora > Canidae > Nyctereutes > Nyctereutes procyonoides. Next base: position 55,602,061 of record NW_026575140.1, on the reverse strand, counting down.
CTGCTGACCATCAGCGACAGATTGATGTGGAGTTCTTTGAGCAGGGAAGCTGGCCACAGAGGACAACTTGGGGCAGCTAAGCAGGTTGCAAGTATATTACTCATGCGCTTCCTGCCTAGAAAAATAAAAGTTTCCCACCTTTCTGACCTGAGTTTGGAGAACCGTCAGGCACTGAGTTTGCTTTGTGACTTGGAAGACTGTGTACAGCTTTCCAGAGCAGCATAAAAAATGAGTACCTATTGGCACTTTCCAATGAAATGCCAAAATCCACAAAGAGAAATGACCATGGAGCATTTTTTCCCCTTTTCCCACTATGAGTGGGAAAGAAGAGACATGATATTTCATGTCACCGCTAAAGAGTTTGTTTTGTAAAAACAAATGAAGGGGGCCGGCTCATTACACCATTTGCAGCAAGACAGGCCAGGGTCTCGGGAAGAGAACGGCATGTTGCTGGGTGCCTTTCAAGACAGAGACGAGCGTGAAACTTTCGAAAGGGAAGAGCTTTAAGACACCTCGTGAGCAGGCAAGGCACAGTAACTTGAGAAAACTGGTATCCGAGTCACAGACTGGAAAAACAGATCAACCTGCTGATGGGTTTTATTTCGTGTACCCTTGAGTTATTAAATTTTCCCAAATTCTGCACTTTTAAAAAACAGCCTAACGTGCTTCCAACCCTATGATTTGCGTTGTAAACTGTGATGACACTTCAGGTACATTAATACTTCAAAGGTTGTTTTCTGCATTTATTTTCCATCATCTTCCAGTAAGACATTTTTAGCCAAAGATGTTTCGGACAAGGAGATGGGAATAATCCCATAGGCGTCGGGGGGACCATCTCACTCACCACGGGATTGCTAAAGCCTAGAAGAATGCCTGGCACAAAGTAGATCCTCACTCAATATTTGCTGACTGCCTGGCTATTCGCTGGAAGCCAACATAGCAACTTGTTATTCTAGCCTACTAGGAATGTTTAATGACAACGTTTCACGAGTCATTTTCCCACAAGCTTCAAAAACCATCTTAACGAAGAGACACAATCACCACCGTACTAGTCCTTCTGTTACAACTTGGTCCACAGTTACAAGTACTAAATTAAAGCAGAATGTAAAGAAGACATTTGCCCATGGGATTAATTTCTGCACAGCCAGCTCAGGGAGTGGGGAGGAGGGGGGTAAGCAGACTACTGTTTTCCTTTTCATGGGAGAGCTCTATGGGTTAGTCTCTACAAAGATAGAGAGGAATAAATATGTACTAGTTAATGATGAGGAGAAGCAACAGTTTTCTGGCAGTAGTACAAAGCCAGGAAATTTAGCAGTTTCCAGAGAGCTGCATATGCTTTTCAGTGAAAAAGGCTTGTGATAGCACTTCCTAATGAAATGCCAAGATCCACACCAAGAATGACTGAGTAGCGTTGTTTTTCCCCCCTTTTTCCCACTGAGAGCGAGACTGAAGATGCGTGATGTTTCATATCACTGCCAAAATAGTTTGTTTTGTAACAATATATGAAGAGAGACAGCTTATGACACCACCTGTACTACACTATTTGTTAGTATTTTAATAGGTGATTAATCTTGATTTGATAGGATTTAAGATTTTTATTTTTTGGCACATATGCTCAAGCTATTATGTTATAAATCTCAAACATTTCAGCAAATGTCATCCTGATTGTTCCCTACTGCACAGAACACTACCAGCGAAATATTCAAGGTCAGGAACTTGGATTCTTTACCCACTGTATTCAGGAAAACCAATTTATTGTTCTGTCTCAGTAAAGAGGGGTGATTTCTTTGGGGCTTATATCATATTGGCAGTCTATCTAGAAAACTTATAATTACTTTTAGGCAACGGGGGTTTTTGGTAAGTGCATTAATCTGTCTCTGAATTTAAACACATACCCCGTAGCTGTTACTATGATAAAATTCAGAGTTCAACATTCTATATTACTTTTTAAGAACAAAGTGTGTGCTTAATATGTTTGAATGGTGCATGAGATCTTCCAACATAAATCAAAAGCATGTCTTTGCAACGAGGGTGGGGGTGTGTGTGAAATCTTAGGATGGTCTTGAGGTTTTTGTTTTTGTTTTTTAAGCAACCTTCATACTGAGCAGTCCTGGTTTGGCAAGTTAATTTTCTCATCAATTTACTGGAATAAAAATATTTTATGATGCTTGGCATTAAGACCAAATCACTACAAATCCTTGTTTCAGTTAAGCTAAATGTAAGCATTTTCCTAAAACATAAAAATAGAGGTGAATTCGCCCACCTGCTAAAACAGATCTGTAACCCCCAAAACAATATCCGTGGCACTTGCTCGGTCATTCCTGGACATGGACAGAGCAGAGAGAAATCTAACTCATCTGACATGCATGCTCCCAGCTGAAGTAAGGGCAAGACAATGCTCTGCCTTCTTGTGTTGGCTCTCACACTGTAACCAGGTGTCTGTTTCCTGGTCGATTTAGTGCCATGGTTTCCACATTTTTGTGCTTTTTGCGGGTGGTTAGGCATGGCCCCCAAGTACAGGCTGTGATGTGCTTTATGGAGAAAACGCACACGTTAGATAAGCTTTGTTAGGGCTGTTTGAGCATGAGTTCAATGTTACTGAATCAACAAAATATATTACATAATGTGTCTTCAAAGAGAAACACACTTAAGAGAAGATTACATATTGATCGATTAACAAAATGTAACCAGAGCCTCCTGGGAACCTAACCTTGAATTTTCCCTAGGATCAATGGTTCAGTAGTCACTAATTCAGTGGTCACAGTGACTTTACAGACCATATGTACAATAACGAGAACCAGGTCTAATTATTTTTTAAATGACCCTCATATAAAACTTTCACTATTCAGAGAGATTTTGCTTTTGAAGAGGAAGGCATAAGCTCTCTACATTATCAAAAGTATTAACAGAACTGATGTTTAAAGAGGTGCTAAAAATGGTTTTAAAAAATTTTTTTAAAGAGTTTATTTATTTATTCACAAGAGACACAGAGAGGAAGAGACATAGGCAGAAGGAGAAGCAGGGTCCATGCAGGGAGCCCATGTGGGATTCGATCCTGGATCCCAGGATCATGCCCTGAGCAAAAGGCAGACGCTCAACCTCTGAGCCACTCAGGCATCCCTAAAAAATTTTTTTAAAGATTTTATTTATTTATTTGAGAGAGAGAATGAGAATACGACCAGGGAGCCTGACAAGGGGCTTGATCCCATGACCCTGAGATCATAACCTGACCTGAAGGCAGATGCTTAACGGAGCCACCCTGGTGCCCCTAAAAAATGTTTTTAATGCCAATGCCAAGCATTGGCAAGCATGAAGGGTAACCAGAACTCTCATACTCCGCTGGTGGGAATGTAGATGGTGCGGTCACTTTGAACAACAACCTATCAGTGTCTTTGAAAACTAAACATATGCTTCCCCACATACACCAACAATCCCATTCCTAAGAAATATGCACATGAAATAAAAACATGGATTCACACAAAAACCAAAACGCAAATGTCTGCAGCAGCATTATTCAAGAGCACCAAAGATTGGAAGCAAACCAAGTCCTTGGACTGGTGAGTGAGTCGACAAACTGTGGTACAGTGATACAGGAGGAGAGTCTCTAGCAAGAAAAAGGAACGAGCTCCGGAGACAGGCATCCAATCTGGATGAAGCTCAGGCGCACTTATGCTTTAGTAAAAGTAGCCAGATACAAAAGTTACACAGTGCTTGATCCCATTTATATTTCATTTTGGAAAAGGCAAAGCTGTAAGGAGAGAAAACAAATCAGTGATGCCTGTAGGCCAGGGACAGGAGGAGTTGGCCACAGATGAGGGTGAGGAAAGTTTCTGAGGCCATGGACTCGCTCCACACTCCTGTTGTGCATGTTTATCAAAACACATACAACTGTTCCCCCCAAAAGGACAAAATTTGCTATAGGTTATGTCTCAAAAAACCCACTACACACACAAAGAAGGTTAACAAAAGACAATAATGCGTTAATGACAGCCATGCCTTCAAATCCTGATTTTTGCCAATGTTCACAGGTACACTTTTAGCTAGCATCACATAAATGGATGATTTATTTTGTCTTTTAGAGAATCAGGTCCTTCCTGCCACTATGGCTAAGACCAGCAATGATGACTCGGCAGGTAGGACTCCCAAATTGGCCTCCAATCAGCATCTCTCTTGCACAGGAACAGTTTGATTTCGTGGGGGCTCTTCTGAGCGTGTGGTGCATGGATCTGCCCCTAACTGCCAAAGGAGGAAGACCAACTGGGGTCATCCTGAAACAAGGCCTCTTCTGTGGCCTTCCTGCGGGAAAGGAACCTTCTCTCGCTTCTGACATCATAACGAGCGTGTGTGGAGCACAGACTGTGTACCGGGGCCGGTGCACAGTGTAGGGAGCCCAGAAGTGAATCAGACAGCCTGCCTCCTATGAACTTGATCCCTCCAAGCCTCTGGCGTGAGCTCCACTTCACAATCCTCTCCTTTGTTTATGCTCTCTCTCCCTTCCAGCATTTATCTCCCGAGTTACTCCCTTTGCCCAGGCCTAATCCTCACCGTAATCCCATTAACGTCTGAACGTTTGACTCAAAAGGGTAGCCCCAGCCCATTGGGCTCAAACCGGTCTCCTTGTGGAGGAAAAGCAGGGCCACGCATGTCAGTGCTGTCACACCTTCTCCTCTCACACCCTCTTACCGAGCGTGTGTGAGTGTGTGCGATCATCGGAGACCGACAGTCCCAGTTCAAGAATTTAACACAAAGCCTCATTTCCGTCTTTAATGTAATCTTCCAGGGTAAGCACGAATTCCCTTTGGGTCCCATGGTTTTCATAATTTTCCTAAGTAAATGGCGCCTCTGACATAGACATGGCCTCTGCTAGAGTTCATGGTTTCTAGTGACTTACAGGACTTAAAATATCACAGCTGACTCTGTATCAGCTGAAAGGACCTGGAATCTCTATTCCAAGAGTTATAATTTAGCTCCTACCATACATATGTCCAGATTATCTTTATAATCTCATAAATACACCTGTCTCTAAGTCTTCCTTTCAATGACAACAACAAAAATGAATATTTAAGGAAGAATGGGAAGGTAACCCAAGGTATCAGATTTTTCATGGACTTCTAAATACCTCAGAAGAAACAAACAGGTAAAGTAAACACACACACATCCCTACAGTCACATACACCCAGTCCCTGGATTCTTGGAAAACTGAACCAAAGTCTCACTGCTTACGAATCTGCACTTGATAGTTTGCTTCTTTTTTCTTATTTGGTTTATTTAATTCAAGGTATTATCTGATGTATGCTTTTTTTTCTTAATCCAATTAAATTATCTTGACAATTTATGTTTAAAATTCAGAAGCACGAGGGGCGCCTGGGTGGATCATTTGGTTAAGCACCTGACTGTTGATTTCAGCCCAGTTCATGATCTCAGGGTCATGAGATCGAGCTCCACCTCAGGCTCTGTGCTCAGCACAGAATCTGCTGGTCTTTCTCCCTTTGCTCCTCCCTCTGTGCCTTCTCTTTCTCTTTCTCTCACTGGAATAACTAAAATCTTAAGGAAAAATTCTCTCTCGGGGCACCTGGGTGGCTCAGTCGGTTAAGCATCATCTGCCTTCTGCTCAGGTCATGATCTTAGGGTCCTGGGATCGAGCCCTGGATAAGGTTTCCTGCTCAGTGGAGAGTCTACTTTTCCCTCTCCCTCTGCTCCTCCTCCTGCTCGTGTTCTGTCTCTTGCTCACTTTCAAATAAATAAAACCTTTAAAAAAAATTATCTCTCCCTTTCCCTCTGCCCTTCCCCCTTCTCCCTCTCTAAAAATGTAAAAAATAAAAAAAATTAGGTAAAATAAAATGAAAGGCAAGAGCAATTACTGCAATCTCTCAATATGAGGTGTATGAACTGTTCTCCTGGGATCAAACAATGAATAACTATATGAAGATATAATAGAGAAGATGTGTCCCCATGACAATTTCATCTTCATTATGACAAGGCCGGTAGGGGACTCAAATTCTGGGTACTAGTAACCTGTAACATAATCTGATACCATCTTTGATGCTTTATTCTAAGTATCTCAACTGATTCTCATGCCAGACATTCCCAACACCTGAATGCTTCTTGCTGGAGTCTTTGCCTGAAACAATGAGCCCTATTTTCCCTTCTCTCAAACACAAGAGTGCTTGTGAGAGGATACAGCAAGGTGGGGTAAGAGAGAAAAACAATTCAATCTTTCATGTAATTTAGATGCCAAATACAGAAAAAAAAATGTCTTTGTTCACCTAGAAGTTAAATACAAATACAAAGTGTTTCTAATTCTCAACACTGGTTCTTACTCAGTTATAATGCTCATAACCCAGTGTCCCAGGGCACCTGGGTGGCTCAGTGGTTGAGCATCTGCCTTTGGCTCAGGGCGTGATCCCAGGGTCCTGGGATCAAGTCCTGCATTGGGCTCCCCGCAGGGAGCCTGCTTCTCCCTCTAGCTGAGCTGAAGGCAGATGCTCAACTGCTGAGCCACCCAAGCACCCCACGTTAAGTATATTAAATATGCAGCCTTCAGAGGCCCCCACTAGACAAGCAGGGCTGGAAGCCATGTGAAGGAAATGTTGTCTTCCCGTAGACAAGATCTCTACCAACTTTGGAAGGACCATGTGATGGGGAGGTGGTGAGGCAGCAACACTCATCAAGTGTATCTGGGAAGTGTAAAAAGGTGATTGCAGAGGTTCAGGATGGTCTTTGGAGCAGAAATGACAAAAGCTAATTTGAAACCCAGGAGGGGTGGAGAGAAGGCTTTTGGAAAGGAACCCAGACAGCATTTGACCTTTGGCCTCTCTGATCTCAACCTGGGCCGAGCCTCCGGCTGAGTTCACGGGGGCCACTGAGCAGCTGTCCGGTGATAACCGCTTTCATAGCTGTCAGCAACATGTGGTCCGAGCCAGCGCTGGGACTGTTCCCGCGCTGCGGGGATGGAAACAGCCTGTGTCTCCCTCCATTTCTTCCTCCACCTAAGCTCTCCTAAATTAGGAAATCATCTGGATTTGTACAAATAATCACTTCTTGGCATGTCCACAGGGTCTGCTGAAATGTTATTTTGGAGGAGGGAACGTGGATGCCTGCAGGTCACGATAGGAAATGAAATCTGGCAATTTGAAAGCGCACCTGCTGAGGGTCCAGGCCACCTCAGTATTCAAACAACGTGTCCGTCCTTCCAAACATCTTTTGTGTCTTTTATGAAAAATTAAAAAAAAAAAAAGGGATCCCTGGGTGGCGCAGCGGTTTGGCGCCTGCCTTTGGCCCAGGGCGTGATCCTGGAGACCCGGGATCGAGTCCCACGTCGGGCTCCCGGTGCATGGAGCCTGCTTCTCCCTCTGCCTGTGTCTCTGCCTCTCTCTCTCTCTCTGTATGACTATCATAAATTAAAAAAAAAAAAAATTAAAAAAAAAATCACCGCTATTACACATAGTATGAGCCAGAAAACAGCCCTGCTTCCTTAGACGTGGATTCGGGGTGTGTGTGTGGGGGTGTGCCAACATTTTGTCATGGTTCAAGAAACACTCGTGGAGAATCTACCTTATTTATATGCCCTACTCTGTAAGGCCTGTAGTTATCAATGGGGACAGCTCGGGCCTTGAGCAGCAGAAAATCCAACTCAAACTGGATTTTTAAAAATTTTTATTTATTTATTTATGAGAGACAGAGAGAGAGGCAGAGGCACAGGCAGAGGGAGAAGCAGGCTCCACGCAGGGAGCCTGACCTGGGACTTGATCCTGGGTCTCCAGGATCATGCCCTGGGCTGAAGATGGTGCTAAACCACTGAGCCACCTGGGTTGCCCTCAAACTGGATTTGGTGACAGGAAAGGCTTGTCTCCTGGGCTGAGACATTTGGGGGGGGGGGGCACCACAGGGTCGGCCGATGCAGAAGTCTAGCAAAGTCATCAAGTTCCCAGGTTCTTGGGTGCCTGGGTGGCTCAGTGGTTGAGCATCTCCCTTTGGCTCAGGGATTGATCCTGGGGTCCTGGGATCGAGTCCCACATCGGGCTCCTTGTGGGGAGACTGTTTCTGCCTATTCTCTGCTTCTCTCTCTGTGTGTCTCTCCTGAATAAATGAACAAAATCTTAAAAAAAAAAAAAAGTTCGCAGGTTCTTGTCACCTGTGTATTACTTTCTCACAGCTGCTGTGACCGATCACCACAGGTCAGTGTCTTAAAACAACATGAACTGTGTACATACAGCTCTGGAGGTTTGAAGTCCGGTGTGGGTCTCAGCAAGCTAAAACCAGTGCATCGGATGGGCTGTGGTGCTTCCTGGGGGATCTGGGGGGCAATCCTCTTCCTTGCCTTTGCCAACTTCCAGAAGCTGCCAGCTCCCCCAAAATGAAATCTTTTAAAAAAGACATCAGAAGCCTGAAGGTGGACTCTGGAAATGCAAGTCAACCCTCTGACGAAGAGGTGTTGCTCAGCTGGTGCTGGTTTCTGGGGGGCACCTGGAGAGGTGGAATCTCAAGTGCTGGGAAATCACAGACGAAGTCCAGCCACTGTATCAGGAACTGTATCAGCCACTGCTGCTGGGTGAAGAAGCTTTGCTTGTGTGACGCAAGCAGGTGGGAAGCAAGTGGGAAGGTATGAGTCCCTTTTCGTCCTCTGGCCTTGCCTTGCTCCCTGCGGGCACAACTTTCCTGGAAGGCGGCTGGCAAGGTGGAAATGTGGTCTGCAGGGTGCCAGGAGCATTGTCACCAGGCAGGGCACGGAACAGTGCTTGGAGCGACAGGCAGTGGCTCAATACAGAGCATAGGAAGCACTGCCACGTGATGCCAGCAGCACGGCCTCCTCATTCTGCAGGTGGATCATTCTACAGCTGCATCTTTGACAGCTTGTGAAGGAGATGAGTGGGCTTCACCTTTTGGGCCCCCTAATTTAGTCTTTTCAGACTGCAACTGTATTCTCAACCTCTACGGCCACACCACAATGTTCACTACTAACTCTTGGATGTTCTCACTCCTGTTCCTCCTTGGAGGTGCAGGAAGGACAAGAACACAGACATGTTGGTACCACAAATAGCTCTTTGAAGGAGCTACCAGGTTCACAATAACTCCTGTGTATCGTGCGGGGAGGCAGGAAATACGCAGCATGGTTACAGGAGTGGATTCTGTCGTGAGACAGATCTGGGTTCGAATCATGGTTCTGACACTCAGCAGCTCAGCTGCCTCAGCCTCACGTTCCCGGCCATCACGTGGGGGCAGTCACAGTAATGACCTCATAAGGCTGTCGTGGAGATCCAAGTAATGAATGACCACCACAAAGCTTACCAAGTTAGCCTCAACTGGTATGATTTTGAGAGTCGTTGGCAATGTTACGTTAGTTTGGAGTGTACAATATGGTGATTCCACAAGTCTACACATCACGATGCCTGCCACGAATGTAGCTACTGCCTGTCACCACACAACACTATTACACCAGTGCCTAGTCCCCTCATGCTGTGCCTTTTATCCCCGTGGCTTATCCGTTCTGTAACTAGACGCCTGGACCACCCATTCTCCTACACTCATTTTGCCCAACCCGCTCTTCCCCCCACTGGACGCCACCAGTTTGTTCTCTGTATTTATGTGAATCCCACAGAAGCCTAGGAGACAAAAATATCCATGTCCACTTTTGATAAAACTGCTTTGTAGCCTTCCACAGCATTCCTACCTCTAAGACAGCTTTGATCTCAGTGTATTATATTTACTTTTTTACAAATAATTTCTCCAACTAAAATTAGTTACTTAGGGGTACCTGGTGGCTCAGCGGTTTAGCGCTTGCCTTCAGCTCAGGGCATAGTCCTGGGGTCCTGGGATCGAGTCCCACAACTCCCTGTATTGAGTTTCCCTGTATAGAGCCTGCTTCTCCCTCTGTCTGTGTCTCAGCCTCTCTCTGTCTCTCATGAATAAATAAATAAAATCTTTTAAAAAATAAAAGGAGTTACTTAAAAGTGGAATTGTATACTTCCCATCACATACACAGCTCCTGAAAAAAAAAAAGTTGTTTGCTTCCCTGATAGATCCTAACAGGGACCAATCCAAAATATGAGCTGATCCACACCATCCCACCCTGGGAGGGCACACAGGCAAACAAGAAGAGGGGAGATTTCCTTTGGGGGAGGTGGTGCACCAGTGGATGTGTATCAGAGTTACCTCGGACTTCTCCCAAAGGCCCACACCCTCCCCCTACTGTCCCCCTAAATTTTGGCTCAGCTCTCTTAGGATATCATTAATACAGGATTCCTTCAGGAGCTAGTGGTAGAGCCAAAAACCAATATAAAGAAGAGACAGCCTTGCCCTCCCAGTAGGAGTGGCCTTGCAATAAGGCCAGGTATCCAGACCCAAATGTGAGGAGACAGTGAATTTGCAGAGAGCCAGTATCTGTGGAGAGCGAGTGAGGGCATCAGAAGGAACACATGCCATGGTGGCTGGTTCTCCAGGAGGGGACACACAAATATGTCTCTTGCTCAGTCACCTACATACAGAGCCCAGGGCACTGGGCAATTATATAAGGAAGTGCAAATTATATAAGGAAGCAGCAGGGAATCCCCCAGCATGACCTAATGATAAAGACAACTATCCTAGTAGCTTACTGGCAGCTTTAAACAAATCAAAGCAGAGATCATTCGTGACCGAACAGAGAACAAAACCTCACTGCAACCCCAGATTCTTTTCCCTTTCAAGGATTCTGATCAGGAAAAAGAAAAAAAACAACCCACAGGACAATAACACAGGCAGCACATCCCTAAATAACAATCATCTGGGAACAACGTTCCTTTTACTAAAGTGAGTTGTAACAGGGAAGGATTGTTGGAGGCACTTCCTTTTTTTTTTTTTTTTTTAAAGATTTTATTCATTTAATTTTATGTATTTATGTGAGAGACACAGAGAGAGAAGCAGAGACATAGGCAGAGGGAGAAGCAGGCTCCTTGCAGGGAGCCCAATGTGGGGCTAGACCCCAGAACGCCGGGATCATGCCCCGAGCCAAAGGCAGACACTCAACCACTGAGGCCCTGAGGTGTCCCTGGAGGCACCTTCTTGATTCCTCTCCACCGGGCAGTATTCGCTGAGGAAGTCAGACAGAGAAATAGCTAGAGAAATGTCCCAGCTCAGGAGCCAGCCATCCTCCCTGGCCACCAGCACATGGGGACCCAATGATATGTTGGCCACAGCTCTTCAAAGTCCAAGGAAGAAATACCCATTCAACCTGGGCCCCACAGATAGAGAAGCAAGAGCCCCCTGGTCTTCTACAGAGTGGGGAAGGTGTCTTTAAGGAGTAACATGAAGAATCCTCATTCCAGAACACATTGGCACACCTCACTGGTCTAATGGTACAGAGCCTAAGTGTGCACGGACACCTGACTGCGGTTTGATCTTGGTTAAGGATTCGATTCTGTCTGGCAGTTTGCTCATCTGTGAAATGGGAATAGTATCACCACTCACAGGGTTTCTGGGAGGATTAAATGCAATATTCTATGGAAACCAAGAGAAACAGCTCCTGGAATGTCTGTGTCCCTACTGTAGAATTAGTGCTAATAAAAGGTAATCACTGGAACCTATTTCATTCAACAGACCTAAATCCTTCCTCCAAAGAAAAATAATTTGAACTCTCCAGTTCAAAGTGAGATATTTTATTTACCATAGGATTTTGGAATCTTCTCTTTGAGACAGTGGCCATCCATGCTCTATACTTTTCTTAAGTCTGATTCTTAAAACTCAGCAGCTGCAAGAGGCGATTATCAAAAAGAACAGTTGCTTTAGAAAAAGATTTTCTGAGGCATCCCTATAAATACAAAGGTGTGCCGAGGGATTTAAATTATGGCCTGCAATTATGAGCTCTCAATTATGATATGCAATTATTTTAGGAGCACAGCCACGACACAAGGCAAATGTTTGCACCTATATTTAACCAGTCTGCTGCTTGGTATAACCCTTAATCGAGGCTCAGAGTCAGGTGCACCCCATACAGAGTCGGTTGAGTGAGTGACTGCTGAACAACTTTTTGGATTTACACGAAAGAGCACAAAGAGGAAAGAGAAGTTACTTGAACATGAAATCAAACCATAATCTCTAGTCTCCTGTACTTGTTAAGTACAACACTGAAATTCCTGGAGGATTCTATGTGCTGAAAAATGTCAAGTGTGTGTCTTAAGTGAAGAGTGTCAGAAGTGGGCACATAATAAATGTTCAAAACAAGTGCAGTAGCCAGACTCAGGACCAGCTACAGAACATAAGTGCCCTCTGATGCCAATCTCTGCCTCTTAAATACACACTTGGAGTCATGCCTTTGAGCTTTTTAGGTTTTAATGTATTCTCCACCATGAAACGATTCAGAATTATTCTCCCCTAAGTCATCCACTTTTCTCTCCTTTCTCACCAAAAACACTTCCTCTGTAATAGACAGAGGATTATTGCTTTAGGTTTTCTGGGGTTTGGTTTTTTGTTTTTTTTTTTCCCCCAGACCGGAGAAATGTCAGGCATGTTATTTTCAGAGTGATTTAAACAGCTCTAGTGTTATAACTAAACAGAAAGAACAAAGATGCTAAAATATCAATCATCCTGCCCAGCCGTCCATGGGGAGTAGCTGCAAAATGGCAACACAATGCTGTCTTCTGGCTTTGGGTCTGCAGCACCGCGTAGCTCACAAACACTCCCTTTCCTGAACATATGGGGCAATCTCAGGAAAGAATCTGCCTCAGTGAACCCTGACTGGCCAATCAAAACCAGAAAGTTCCCAGTTCAGTGACTAATACCAGAAATGAACTGTGCGTGGTGAAAAGGGAATTTCGTGCGCTGGAGAAATTTATACCCTGAGATCAGCCCTATCACAGGTGTGCCGATCACCTGGAGAAACTGAACTTTCAGAAGGGCGAGTTCAAACATTTCTTCAAGCAGCATGCCTGTCATCACGGGCTATGAAAAACGGATCGGGCCCTCCACGGTATCTGAGCGCCGCAGCACCCAGAGCTGCCACGGGCTGACGCCTTCCAGAGCTTAACGTGGGGCAGTCAGTGTGCTAAGCACCGCGTCTGCATGATCCTATTTGGTGTAATCCTCACAGCCCATAAGGTAGGTGTTATCGTCCCCAGTCTACATATGGGGAACGAAGCTTGGAAAGATTAAGTAAATTGCTCTTGGTCACACAGCTAGAGGATGGGGCAATGGAGTGGGGGTGGGGGGTCAACTCCAATTCCAAAGCCTTTGTTCTTATTCGCCATACTGCTCCGTACTCTTCCCCTTTCTCATGCCCTGATATTCACAGAAGAGGAAAAAACAAAAACAATACAAACAACAACAACAACAACTGGGAAAATTAGATGAAGAAGTATTAAAACATGAACAGATACAGATTGTGCAGGATAGTCTTGGGAAATCCATGGAGGGGTACCTGTCTTCCAAAGAGTGGGCTAAATTCACTAATCACCACAAGAGATCAATTAAGGGGCACTTCCAAGACAAAAGATGCTTTGGCCGCCAAGAAGGACTAATATTTTAACAAGTCAACAACACAATGCAGAAATAAATGCTGATTCTTCAAATTCCAAATAAAACACGAAAATCTCAAGAAGTATATTACGGATTCCCAGTCAGTTTCATCCTAAAAGGAACAGTGATATTAAAATCCTACACTGGTTTCCAACAATGAAGTGACACAGACCTGTGTCCAAAATGCCCTCATCCCACCTCCTTCATCCTGACAGGGTTAAGGGGAACAGTGGCGGGGGGTGCCCAGTGGCTCCATGGAACCAACTGGGATCTCAGTTCCACAAATTGCCACTGGCCACCTATGGAGCACAAGGCATTGTGATGACAACTGCAACAAACAGTTGTTGAGTGCTTACTACACACGAGGCAGTGCGCCCTTCACACGTTTTATCTCATTGAATCCTCACCAAACCCCCCTGAGGTGGGCACTTTGGTGTCCCACTTTTAAAATGAGGTAACTGAGCCGCCCAGAGGAGTCAAGTCATCTGCCGGAGTCTCGGGCTCCATCACTAAGTCTGGGCTGCAGGTACTCTGTGGTGTCACCCGGTGTCTGCCCTTCTAGATTTCCCAGAGATACAGAGTTAGAGGTTCCCCACCTCCAGGGGCAGGGAGCACAGTGAACACCTACCCACTCCCTCTTGTACCGACAAGATCATAACTAGAGGAAATCAGCAAGAATGACCTTTCTCTTCTTGAGAAGTAGGAGGTGTGCTCTGTTCATCATGGGAGGGGGGGTGGGAAGGGGCAAAAACTTTCCCAAGGGCTCACTTGGGAAGAGGAAGAGGAAGAGTAGAAGAGGAGGAGGTGTCTCTAACCATGACTTCTACATGCTCCTGCTTCCCCGAAATGCAGGACCCCCTCTCCCATGAGAAGGCGGGGGGCGGGGGGGAGTTGCGGCCCTCCCCGAACTCTGCAGAGCTACTCACGGTGCTGGAAGCCTCTGGCAAGACTCCAGGCTGTGGAGTCCAGGGGCCACCTGCTCTGACCCTCCCAGTCATTCCTGTCTCATCGAGGGTCCCTTCCCAACACAGGAGAGACCATGACTCGCTACTTTCACAAACGTTAACTCAGAATGGATCTTCAGTGGCTGCTAGGTGCAGGAAGAAATTCTGTGGAAAGAGGTTAACTCTGTGCTATTTTAAAAGGCAAAAAGAACAGAAAAGCTAATGCCTATGGAAAACCATCTCATTTTCAACTGAACCGACAGAGTTGGGTTCTGTAAGTGGTTTCTTATGGGGAAGTTCACCCATCTCCAAATAAAAATCTGCCTGTTTAATCTTTCCTTTGATTAGTTAATAATAAGAATTACCAATGAAGTGCAACACTTTAAGAACAGAATTATAAAGCCTGACTGGTTTTCCTTTTTAAAGCAAAAGAGGTGTGATGCTGAAGATGCAGTGGTAGGATGCTGGTGCATCTAAGATAAAGCAAATAATCATTTCTATGGGGCTTGGGGTTTTTATTCTTATATGCTAAGTTCCTGAAAAGTTTATATCTGCTGACAGGTTCCAGCTGTTTTTGAACAAGGTTTCACGGAATAACAGTTTTGAAACATACAAGGCCGTAAAAGATAAAGCTCCCACAGTAATATACATTTAACCATAAAAGGTAAAGGTGAAAAGAAAATGCTCCATATTTTTATCCTCACTACTAACAAAGTTATGGTTGGAAATTGGGTAGAATATTCTGGTTCAATTTCAAGGATTTATAAACAACTTTTGAAAATGCTGGGTATGGGTCAGTCATTTCCAGAGCCTTGGATTCTAGCTAATGCACATCCCATGGCCTCATTAGGGATTGTTTCAAGGGCACAGAGCTGTCTTGCCCAAGAACATGTTCTTCCCAGGGCATTCCACATCCAATAACTGCTTGAGATGGAGGAATTAAAGGTTTGGCCCTGTGAATTCAAGATGGTCAAAGACAGGCAATCTGAGCTGCAAAGCTTTTCATGGCACTGGCTGAGGCTGTCTTCAAGCTCGGCTTTTCCCTCTGCCCATCCTGTTTACGTGATCTCCCTCCCACAGCGAGTTAGTCAAAGGTGCTCCCCAATAAACATCCTACATGCTAAACTCCCTCCTGAGAACCTTGCCTGAGGTTCTGCATCCAGTGAGATGTGCTGTACCCCAACACCAATGGGGTGGACATGGGCAGAAAGATGGTGTCCAGGTTCTGACTGGGCTGGCTGCTGCTTCTGGTGCTGCTCCTATCCATGCAGATGTATTCAAATCAAACAACTGTTGTAACACTTTTAAGTAACTCCCCCCCAAAATACCTCAACTGCCCCAAGTCCAACTAATGCCACCAACAGGGCAACTGGCAGTACTCTGTGGTCAACAGTCACTCTTGGCAATCTCATTCTCCCTTCTCTATCTCTACTGTTAAGAGACTCAGGCCAAGAAATATCCATACTGTCCCATCTTCTAGACCCTATCCAAATGGCAGGTATACATCCAGTGTGACAAAGAAAAAACAGGTCTTCGTTGAATCTGCTAATTGTACCCCAAAAAATGTGGAGGATCCCAAATTTGATTGGTTTGAAGAAAATGTGAAGCATCTAACTAGACGATGAATGACTACTGAATCTACTGGTGTTTCATGTACAACATGAAGAGACAACATCCAAAATTAGTTAAGAAATTATTTATTTAGGGACACCTGGGTGGCTCAGTGGTTGAGCATCTGCCTTTGGCTCAGGTTGTGAACCTGGGGTCCTGGAATCAAGTCCCACATCAGGCTCCTTGCAGGGAGCCTGCTTCTCTTTCTGCCTATGTTTCTGCTGCTCTCTCTGTGTCTCTCATGAATAAATAAATAAAATCTTTAAAAAGAGAGAGAAATGATTTATTTAAAAACATTTTTTTTAAGACTTTGTTTATTCATGAGAGACACAGAGAGAGAGACAGACACAGGCAGGGAGGGAGGGGGGAGGGGGAGAAGAAGAGAGAGAGGGAGAGAGAGGGAGAAGCAGGCTCCATGCAGGGAGCCTGATGCGGGACTCGATCCCAGGACTCCAGGATCACGCCCTGGGCCAAAGGTAGGTGCCAAACCGCTGAGCACCCAGGGATCCGAAATGATTTCTTTAAATGTGGCTTAAGAACTGTGAACGCATAAAATTCTACTTTGAACATGAGACTAGATTTTGTATCTTACCTAGATCTGAAGGATGGGATGTGAACAGATTCAGTTTTCATCTGGTTCATTAAATCTTTAAGGCCGTAGGGATCCCTGGGTGGCGCAGCGGTTTGGCGCCTGCCTTTGACCCAGGGCGCGATCCTGGAGACCCGGGATCGAATCCCACGTCGGGCTCCCGGTGCATGGAGCCTGCTTCTCCCTCTGCCTATGTCTCTGCCTCTTTCTCTCTCTCTGTGTGTGACTATCATAAATAAATAAAAAATTAAAAAAAAATCTTTAAGGTCGTAAAACAGCTAGGTAATACAAAAAGTTCCCATGATTCTTTTTATATGTATATTAGAAGGAACTTCTAGGTGTTACTGTAAATCTTCAATGCACTATTTAATGTCTATGTACGGTGGATAAAGTTTTACATTGTTCAGTTACCACTGTTTCTTGGGAACTGTACACTTTCTTCTAAGGCTTTGGATTTGACATTGCATTTGATTTTTTTATATAGCAATTGATATGTACCAGGGCAATGATGGATTGGAATCTTCCCCCAATTGAAGTCAAATGAGTAAATTTTGCTTATACATTATCACCTATTCCAATTCAACAAGAGTGCCAGATATATTTAACCAAACTGATTCCAAAGAGAAGTATGTTGACCTCAACTTTTTTTTTTTAAGATTTTATTTATTTATTCATGAGAGACACAGAGAGGCAAAGATACAGAGAGAGAAGGCTCCCTGTGAGGAACCTCATGTGGGACTCGATCCAAGGACCTGGGATCACAACCTGAGACAAGGCAGATGCTCAACCACTGAGCCACCCAGGTGCCCGACCTCGAGTAATTTCAAAATGCTTTTTATTTCTCCATACATTGAATACTTTTTACAATTAAATAAATGGTCTGTTTTGGAGGTAAAATAGACAAATCTTTTTTTTTATTATTATTATTATTTTTTATGATAGAGAGAGAGAGAGAGAGGCAGAGACATAGGCAGAGGGAGAAGCAGGCTCCATGCACCGGGAGCCTGACGTGGGATTCGATCCCGGGTCTCCAGGATCGCGCCCTGGGCCAAAGGCAGGCGCTAAACCGCTGCGCCACCCAGGGATCCCCTAAAATAGACAAATCTTAAAATGGAAAAGACAAAAGATGTGCGGGAGTCAAACTGTAAATCAAGTATTTGCAAAGTGAAGACCAACTGGAAGCTTAACCACATTAAATTCAAAAAACCTTTTATACTCTTTCTGTAAATTTCTTTTCTTTTCCTTTTTTTTTTTTTTTTTTTGTAGCGGTGAATCAGAAGAGCCACATTTGGAACACTTTCTGTTCTCATTCAATATTTTTAGATAGCTAGGATCTGGTCCTGAGCCTCATTGGGGTTTTGACTCTGGAAAGCAAATCTTTTCACAGCTGCTTCGATGATGCATGGAAAGCTTTCTGAAAACAGACATTCTATGGGCTTTTGTTTGCATGCTCTCACACTGGTACTCAGATGCTCTGGCCACAGCTGTAGTAGATTGATAACCAAAATAAATTTTTCCTATCTTTGGAAAAAAGATGTCACCAGAACAACCACATCCAACAGATCTCAAACTACTGAGCGTGTACATGAATAGCCTGTCTTGTTTTAGGCCAGAGTGCTATATATTCATTTTGGGTTGTGTATTGTATTTATGTTTTGATTCACAGTCACCTCTCATGTTATGGAATTGATTTGCATTGCACACAAACTGTAAATAAAAAGAAATGGCAGAAAGAGCAAAAATAAATAAATAAAAATTTAAAAAATTAAACTCCCTCCTGAGTCTTCTCCCAAGAGAAGCCAAGATACGACTCAATGCCTTTATGGGTAAGAAGAGGACACTTGATTTTCAAGGTAAGCAGCATACATGAAACAAGATGCTGAACAAAGTTTTCCTACTTCTCTTGGCGCTCAGCTCCTCTATGCGACCCACACTCCATGGTGCTTCAACGGGCAGCCTAGAAAAAGACTGGGCAGTGGGCCTGGCTTGGTCTTTGGCATGATTCCAACCAGATAAAGGAACAGAAAAGAACTCTTAGGGATGTAAGCGGAGGTACCCGGTCAGCCCACAAATGCCTCTGAGCAGGGAAAGTAGGACTGAACCTAGTACCTCCACATACTGTGAACTCCTAGACTATCAGACATACTCCATTCCAAATCCAAGTGTAAGCCCACACCTATCTCTTCTCTCTCTCAGACACACACACACGCATACACACACACTGTCTTTTCCTCTTCGTTCACATGAGAAACTGAAGCCTGACTGTAACAGTGTTAGGTTACGTGTATGCAAGTACACAGAGGATGAAAAATGCCTACAGTCATCTCATTAATTCACACCCAAACGATTACCTACCACTCAATCTCTTCATGAGCCCACTCAAAACACATCTCCCATAAAAACGCAACCACTGACTTCTTCCTAGATCTATCCATTTCTGGCAAGAACAAGTTACAAGAGAAAATATCATTTTGAAAACAGAGTGAAACAAAAGTGGCTATTCTTACGCTCTTTGACTGGAAATAGTGAGTACTCACTGTACTTCCACCCCTAGAGACTGGCCAAACTTGGAATTAGTGAAGTAGCACAAATCTGACATGAGGTAGAGTAAATGAGTAAATTTTGCTTATACATTATCACCTGAATGAATCCTAAGAGTCAGTTCTTTTCTTTTCTTCTTCTACCTCCTCCTCCTCCTCCTCCTCCTCCTCCTTCTTTTTTAGAGAGAGATTGTGAGGGGTACAGAGGGACACAGAGAATCCCAAGCAGACTCCACACTCGGTACGGGCTCAATCTTACAACCCTGAGATCATGACCTGAGCCGAAACGAAGAGTGGGACACTCACTGACTGAACCAACCAGTTCCCTATCCCCAATCCATGGGTCACTTCTATATACAGGGCCTCAAATTATTTTACCCAAATGACCCAAAGGGGTGCAGATACATACCAGGATCTCAAGTTCCCTTATTGGTAGAAACATACACTCAGTAGGTATATATGCCTGATATATTCAAAGGATGGTTAAAGACATATTCTAAACAACTAGCTATTAATTCTTTATTTTTTTATTTATTTTTTAAAGATTTTATTTATTTATTCATGAGAGACAGAGACAGAGACAGAGGGGGGGGGGGGTAGAGACACAGGCAGAGGGAGAAGCAGGCTCCATGCAGGGAGCCCAACGTGGGACTCAATCCCGGGTCTCCAGGATCACACCCTGCACTGAAGGCGGTGCTAAACCACTGAGCCACCAGGGCTGCCCCTATTAATTCTTTAATACATCTAATCTGTGTTAATGGATTTCAAACTCACCAAACTGGTTGACAGTACTCTTTTACTTTTGGTATGAATCCCGTTCCTCAACTCCTGCTTAAAATGGTTACAACACTTTTAGTAAAAATAGAAATACAATTAAGTCTTTATCAGTGCACTCAAAATGTTTTCTCTAAGATTTCCCTCTCCTGGCAGGACTGTCCAGATGGAAAGAGAACATCGTGTCTCTCCCCAAAATAAACGGTCAAGACCGCAGCACTTCCTGCTCGAGCTCCTTTATGGATTCTGAGTCAATTCAAACTACTGCTTAGCCCTTCCATTCCTCTCTCATGCTGTCTTTCCCTGCCTAAGCACTTGGTTCTAATCAGACCATTTCCTTCCTGCTGCTTTGGGTTTTGTTAACAAAGTTCTTCCCTCTTTTTCACCACCCCATATGCTCAACAACTTCCACTTAGGGAAAGCACACCCTCTGACACTCCTAACGAGATGCCGGACTCAGCTGAAGGCCGTTAGGGATGGAATTACCCACCCACCCCCATTCCAGAAGCCACGGTGAAGGGCTGAGTAGCTTTCAAAGCTTTCACCTTCTTTCTGTGCCCCAGCCTTCTCAAGAGCACACGCCTACCCCTCTCATTCTTCCACAAATCCTTTGATCATGCATAGACGTAAGAGTGTGATACACAAACTGTATTTGGTACGATTACCTCTCTGCAAAAAAAATAAATAAATAAATAAATAAAGAGTTGACACAGCAGGCCAAAGTGCTTTTCCCAGGAAGGCCTACTTACAAAATTGGTTCTTGGCAAGCGTTTGGGAAGTTGGACTTTCAGAGGGTTCCCACCATTAACTGATAAGAATAGTCATTGCTATTCCCAAACTATATAAATAATATAGTTTATGCTGAACACCTGCTTTCCTTCTGGGAGTCTGAAAGTGGGGAACACGCCAGGCAGACAGTGCCATTGTGACCAACACCCTCAAAAAAGAAAAAACAAACAAACAAACAAGCAAAAAAATGGGCCCTGAGTCTCTAGTGAGCTTCCTGGGTGGCAACATGTCACAGGGGCTGTCACACGTGTTGTTGGGCTATTCAAGCACGTGCTGTGTGAATCTGCTGGAAGATACCCGTGAGAAGCTCTCACCTGCTTTCCCTGGACTTTAGCCCATGCACCTTTTTTCTCTGAGTTTGTTTAGCATTATTTCACTGTAATAAATCATAACTGTGAGTATAACCAGAGTCAGTTCTTGTTATTCGTGGTAGCTTTATAAGGTTATCAAGAACACTGAACTAGCAAATGCTGAACCGCTGTTCCTAAAGGAAATGTGTGTGTGTGTGTGTGTGTGTGTGTGTACATCTTAGAAATATCCCCTTTTCAAAAGTTCACAGTATGCCATTCCAAGCTTTACAAAAGGCCTACTATGTTAGTACCTGTTTTTGCCAACCAGAGAGACCGAAAGTGGACTTTTTCCCTTTTCAAAAAAAAAAAAAAGGAAAAATAACATTCTGTTTGTTATAGAGGCAGCACACACCCCAAGTAGTGCAAGAAGCACCACCCATGTTCCTGCCCCAGTTAGTACACTCAGCATCTCAGCATCAAGCCGCCGTAGTTATGAACTGGGCTTGTGAGCATCTGCGTTTTATCTTGATTTATGTTGTGCAACCGTTATCAAGATGTGTCTTAAGGTATCCAAAAGCCTGAAAGAGGCTGTTTTTTTGGGTCTGGGAATGCTCAAAATTTTTTCCATGTAAATTAATGATAACTGCTTCTTTGCTTTATGCCATTTTGGCTTGTGAAAGATTTCATAGGATTGCTCTACTTCTGAATGTGTGTGTGTGTGTCTAATCTCACATAGATTGTATCTTAAATCCCCCAAATTACTCATCCTAGATTCCATTTTCTTTATTTTTTAAAAGGAAAAGAAAGTTTAGAAGGGTTAAGTGGCTTGCCTAATAAGGTCACTCCCCTAATGGGGCTGAGAACTGGGATTCCAATCCAGTCCACTTGACCCCAGAGCTAGGGTCTCCATCCTCTGGTCACCTTTGTGTAAGAGCGAAAATAAAAAGGCAGAGTGTAGCCTTGTTTGACCTTGGCTGAGAAAGTGTGCACTGGATGACTCCAAGTTTTTACCTGTTCACACACATCTGTGATTAACTGCAAAAGTACTGTGAGTGCTGATCTGAGGGTTATAAGCAAATGTAGTGAGTAGGCACGTATATGCTGAGCCCTTCCAGCAAATCACTGATCCTGGGGACCCCCGACACGGCCTCCAAGGAGAGTTCCAAGGTTTTCCCTTCCTGCAAAGGCACCAAGGAGGAGGAACAGTATTATCATTGAGCCCAAGTGGTAGGATGTAGACCTTCCAGGGTGACCTCTCTCCATGTGATTGCTTTGGCCTTTCTTCTGAGATTCTCTTTGGTCTCTTGTTTTGGCTTGCTTTTCTGCCATCCATTCTCCAGTTCAGCTGCTACGGTTGGCCTCACAGCCTCCCTCTTGGAAGTCAAATAGGAACTGTGGTGAAGCCTGGGGAGAGGAAGCCTGATGAATCACCTAGGCCGGCTATCCTAGGGCCAGAGGAAAATCCCCTTTTCTTGACAACTGTTTCCACAAGCTTTTCCTTTGGAAAATCCTTGCCTCTCTCTCATTAGATGGCCTTCCAGAGGAGCTTCATGGCCAGAATGGAGACCATGATGTAGGCCTAGAAAAAAAGCAATAGAGGAGGGCCTAGAACAGATGGGCACATTAGTGCTTGGGGCCCAACGTGGGTCCAACCCAGGTCATCATCAGAGTTAAAGCTAGTCGATAAACACCACGCATGCCTGCGCCTGGGAATTCTTTGCAGAGTCAGCAAATTCAAAGCATCCAGGTTCCTCGTGTGACCAAACATTTTAACAACCATTCCTATGTAATGAAGCCTCGATAAAAGGCTCTCCAATGATGAGGCTTAGAGAGCTTCCTAAGGGTTGGTGAGCACACCAATGTGCGAGGAGGGTGATGTGCCTGAAGAAGGCATGAAAACTGTGGGCACCTCCACCCCAAGGCCTTGACCTATGTACCTTCTCCATTTGTATTTCCTGAGTTATATCCTTTATTTAAAAAAATTAATCATAAATATAGCATTTTCCTGAGTTCTGTGAGTGGTTCTAGCAAACTACTGAACCCTGAAGGGGTGTTTTGGGAACCCAGTGTTTATAGCCAGTGGTTCAAAGGTACTTGAGGATACTCAGGACTTGAGGCTGACATCTAAGGTGAGGACAGTCATGGGACTGAGCCCTTAAACCTGTGGACTTTAACTTTATCTCCAGGTAAATAGTGTCAACACTGAATTAAGTTATTGGTCACCCATTTGGTGTTAGACAATTATTGTTGGAACAATATACTTGCTCTGCTAAATCATTCTCTCTCTCTCTCCCCTCTGCACCAGACCCCATTACTATAATCTAGCCCCTCCCTAGAAATGAGTAATGATTTTTTTTTCTTTCAGAGAGGGAGGGGGAGGAAATGTCAGAGGGAAAGGGAGAGAGAGAATCTTCAGCAGACTCCGTATCCAGTGCAGAGCCAGATGTGGGGCTCGATCTCACAACCCTGAGATCATGACCCAAGCTAACAATAGCTGGATGCTTAACTGACTGAGCCACCCAGGTGCCCCCAATCCTTTTTTTTTAAAAAATGAACTTTCTGATAAAAAACTGATTTTACATTTACCAGGTATATAATATTGTAGTGAATGGAAAATAATCACCTTCTTTGATACCTCCAGTTGTCTTATCTTTAGGAAAATTTATCTATAAACACATCAGTGATAACTTGGAGGTATCCTTCATATCACAGAAGCCCTAGAAAACAACTTTCACAGACTATATTAAAAAACTTGTTTAACAGAAGCTTCCAGAACACTAGCTGTTTCTGCAAAACAATTTCTATAGATACTTGTGACCTTGTAAAAAAATATGAGAGACTCTAAGCTCAAGACAGTAAACACACATGCTTCCCCCTCTCTTCCCCAGAGCACAATGCAATACCAGTAAAAATATTTCTTGAAAGAAGAAATCCATGGTGGCCCTGAAAACACAGAGTGTTATCAGTGAGTAAGTCATTTTAAATGCTTTCTTTAGAAGAAGATAGTTGGGACTGTATCGACAAGCCAACCAAAAGTAGAACCTGAAATACATCATCAGAGCTAAAGATAGGAGCTCTTTCTTCCTGATAGAACTCTGGAGAGGCTCCAAGCTTGGAGTAAGTCAATGGCTATTGGGAGCCAAAGAATGGCCCACAAAGAAGTGGCTGTCAGGCAGGAATCAGGGCATCTCAGTGGAGAACTGTCTACAGAAAAGCTGAGCCAGTTGGCTTTTGGGCCTGTCCTGTGTAGACTTAAGTCTGCGGTATCAGGTCCCAGCTGGAACCCCCAGAACAGCTCTCTCTAGAGAGGAAGGCTTGCCTGGGGAGTGCCCATGGTGTTGGCAGCCAGGCTAGTGAATGAGTCAAAGAAGAAAAGACAGGGAGGAGAAAAGAAAGAAAACATATAAAAGATGTCACCTGAAGGTTAAAGTTCTCCTTACCGTAGTTAACTCTGGAATGAGAGAGTGAAAGGTCATGATTCTCCCCCTCCTAACCACATACCCAAAGGGAGACTTGCCTACTGGTATACCCTGCCCCTTGAAACGGACTACATAGCTAAACCTCCCATTCAAGAAAAAAGATTTTGGGGTAATAAACCCACCTAAATACAAGAAAGCCTATGTTAGCTACTCATACTCATTGACATGGTCCTTAATTCATAAATATTAAGTCAATAAAGAATTTCATGCCATAGGTATTGGTTTGCTAGGGTGGCCACAACGAAGTACCAAGGATAGGTGTCTTAAACAACAAAAACTTATTTTCTCACAATGCTGCAGGCTTTAAAAGTATGAGATCAAGGTGTTGGCATGGCTGGTTTCTTCTGAGGCCTTTCTCTGTGGCTTGTGGACAACCACCTTCTCCCTGCATGCTCACATGGTCCTCATCTCCTTTTCATATAAGGGCATCAATCATAGTAGATGAGGATTCCATCCTAATGACTTCATTTCAGCTTAATCATCTATTTTAAGACCCAAGTTCCAAACACAGTCACATTCTCAGGTTCTGGGAGTTAGGACTTTAACATACGAATTTTGAGGGGATATAATTTAGCCTGAAACAGCATGAAAGGCAAAGACTGAGATGAAAACCAAAACTCACCCAGAGAAAACAGGAATAATGTGAGGAACAAAAGGAGAAATTTTATGTTCTAAGTAATACTCAAAGGTTTAATAGATTTTACAACCTTAAAAACACACTTTTGGGGGTGCCTGGGTGGCTCAGTTGATTGAGTGTCGAACCCTTGGTTTTGGCTCAGGTCATGATCTCAGGGTCATTAAGCCTCGTATTGGGCTCCACACTGAGCATGGAATCTACTTGAGACTCTCTCTCCTTCTGCCTCTGTCTCCCTCTCTCTTTAAAAACAAACAAAACATACTTTTGTGGAAAAAAGCAATTGTGAGCATTAAAGCATATTGGTGTTTTAAAAGTATAGTTCCAAAAAATTTTTTAAAAAATCAACCAGAAGAAGTAACAGAATGACTACAACAATTATAGCAGAAATCAGTAAACTATGCTGGTAAATCTGAATAAAATATTGACTGTAGGGATAAAAGGTATGTTGGGGGGGGGGGCTTCCTTTGAAACCAGCATGAAAGATGAGGAGTTTGAAGGAAGTTTAAGCATTCTAAACTTGATTTATTCTGAAATATTTATTTGCTTTAGACTTTCTTAGAAAAATGTAAACTAAGGTATGCATGTTAAAAATATAAGGTGGCCACGGCCCAAGGTGGGTGGCCTAACTGATCTCATTCTTGGGAAGGGGTGGAGGATATTAGCTTTCTCATAAAAGTGTCATTTCCCAGCTCCTGGCTTTACATGGAGGACCCACGTGCAGCCCCTCACAAGGCCTGGGGTCCACAGCCTCAATTCCCATCTCCACATGGGTGCTTACACCTGGATCCCTAAGGGACAGATCTGTTCCAGCTCTGAGGGCCGTAAGTCTTCAATTCCACTCACTGTGACGGGTAAGTGCCTTCATTCCTGACACCTGGAGAACTCCCTTTCTTGCTTTAGGTCAGCTAAGAATTATAAAACCATTTCAAAAAATGTTTCATCTTACATTTCCACGTGTTTGGAAGAAGAAGTGGGAGGAGTCACCCATCAGCTCAGCCTACCATTTTGACTTGGAAGTCTGTACTGTGAATATAGTTAATAATGGAAAACACTTTTGACAGCATTTACAGTGTGTGTGTGAAGCACTATTCTAACAACACTATGAAATAGGCACTAAAATCCCCATTTTACAAAGGAAAGGCTTAAGTGAGAAGTAACTTGCTCAAGGTAGGAAGTATCAGAGGCAGTCTGGCCCTTACAGCTAAACACTGCTCCCATGATATTCCTATGTGCCATTCAACCAGTGCTTTCTGTCCCCTCCATCACTCAACTAGACAAACTGGTAGGATTATACCTTCTGACGGCTGGGTAAGGGCACACTATTAGCTCTGACCAATGAGCTGAGAAAGAAGTTGACCAGTCGCTTCTGGGCCAGAGCATTTAATTGCAGCAACAAATCCTTTGAGAGCTCTCTTATCTCTGACACAGTGTCCTGCAATGTTTGAAATGGTTAGCTAGGGGCATCTGGGTGGCTCAGTGGTTGAGCATTTGCCTTTGGCTTAAGGTGTGATCCTGGGGTCCTGGGATCAAGTCCCACATCGGGCTCCCCATAGGGAGCCTGCTTCTCCCTCTGCCTGAGTCTCCACCTCTCTCTCTGCATCTCTCATGAATAAAGAAATAAAAGCTTAAAAAAAAAAAAGGTTGCCTATTCCATCAGCGAGAGATCTCATTTGATTATGCCCACCAATGACCTATGATGGACAGACACTGAAAGATAAAAAATGTAATAAGCATTTGCTAGTTGAAGCTGCTTATGTTTGGGGGTCATTGTTCTTAAGAATCAAGTTATTTATGTTAACATGCAATGGTGTGTTATTGTCTTTTCTTTTTTATAAATTTATTTTTTATTGGCGTTCAATTTGCCAACATCTAGAATAACACCCAGTGTTCATCCCGTCAAGTGCCCACCTCAGTGGCCGTCACCCAGTCACCCCCACCCACCTCCCCTTCTACCACCCCTAGTTCGTTTCCCAGAGTTAGGATCTCTCATGTTCTGTCTCCCTTTCTGATATTTCCCACTCATTTTTTCTCCTTTCCCCTTTATTCCCTTTCACTATTTTTTATATTCCCCAAATGAATGAGACCACATAATGTGTGTCCTTCTCTGATTGACTTATTTCACTCAGCATAATACCCTCCAGTTCCATCCACGTCGAAGCAAATGGTGGGTATTTGTCGTTTCTAATGGCTGAGGAATATTCCATTGTATACATAGAGCACATCTTCTTTATCCATTCATCTTTCCATGGACACCGAGGCTTCTTCCACAGTTTGGCTATTGTGGACATTGCTGCTATAAATATCGGGGTGCAGGTGTCCCGGCGTATCTTTTTTAAAAGAATTAATAAATGTTTTTAAAATGCCTGCTTTTCATTTCAAATGCAGTTAGTGTTGATAGAGATAACCCACACAAACCAGAGCTTTCAGGAGCTGTCAACAATTTTTTAAGAATACAAAGCGGTCCTTAGACCACAAAGTGTGAAAATCACTATATTGGGCAAACACTAACCAAATGAAAGCTGAGGTAGTGATCTTACTACCAGACCAACAGCCCTAAGGGGCAAAAAGATTAGAAATAAAGGCAGATATTTCCAAAATGATAAAAAGATACAACCACCAAAATAAAATAAAACAACCCTGTGCATATATCTGCCTAAAAGCTTTTCCTTGAAATGTATAAAATTAAAAAATTGACCCAGTCACATGGAAAAACCGCAAAAGTCACAAACATTGAAGTAGATTTTATGTGCCTCTTGCAGAAATGGACAGAGGGAGCAGAGAGGTGAGAAGTCACATCAATATGTGGAGAGGAGAATTCAGAAAGATGCTCCAGAAAGCATTTCCAAAGCCCTGTCTCCTCGGCCTGGAAACTATCCCTTCTCACGTGGCACATGTGGAGTGGTGACTACTTGTGACTGTTCCCACACCCCAGAAGACATCCTAACAAGTAGAGAAGAAGCAGTACAATATAGGTAGGGCATAATTATCTGGCCCCTATGCAACTCAATGAGAAAACTCAATAATAAAAAGATGGGTTGCTTGTGGTTGAGCATCTGCCTTTTGCTCATGCTGCCCTGCCTCATCCTGCAGGGAGCCTGCTTCTCCCTCTGCCTATGTCTCTGGCTCTCTCTCTTTCTCTCATGAATAAATAAATAAAATCTTAAAAAAACAAAAACAAAAAAGATGGTTTAAAAGCACATGTTTGGAAACTGAGAAACAAAGAGTTAAAAAAGAAAAACCGATGGTAATTATAAAATGTAATGGACTCAATGATTAAAAAAAAAAAAAAAGAAAGCACCAAACACAGTACTTGTGGTGTCTAAGAAGTGCTATTTGGAGGACGATGTATCGGCTTTTGTATATTTGAAAAGAAGAAATAGTATAAATTAGCCCGGAGCCGCAGTCCTCTTCAAAATTTCTGTTAACATAACCGTTTCCTGACTAGGACTGTTGATTGTGGCTAAAGTAAACCATAGTCCTTCCCAGGAAAATATAAAATCTCTGTAATTTTCAGGGCTTACTAGGTGTTCACACTGTGAAGCCCTCCCAACCCTGGCTCTGGGTCCCTACACTACTGCATCATGGTCTGTTCGCCTCCTGACTCACTCTTCCCCAGCCACAAAAGCCTTCTTTGGATTTCTCAGACCTGCGAGGTTCTCTCCAGCTGCCGAGAACTCACATGGGATGTCCAGCCACTCCCTAGATGCGGCAACTAGCTGCTACCCCTTCACCAGCTAACTTCGGCCTGTCCCTGAGACCTTAGGCACCACCTGGCCGAGGGGCTCTGTGCTAACTCTGCTGTGGCAGCTGGCCTCCTTCAGACCGCTCTTATCATGATTAGAGAAAATACCCTGAATTGGGGAAATACCTGTTTAATGTCTGTCTTCTCCAACCAGACAGGAAGTGAAGTTAAAAAAAAAAAAGAAAAGAAAAGAAAGGATTTGGTTTTTAGGTGCTATTGCTGGTTTTCATGATATAAAGAACCATGTTTGATCAAGAATAAATGCCCACTGCCACCATGCTCATTTCTTCTCCCCAAAAGTGGCTGAGCACTCTCAGTTTAGATGTGCTATTGTCGAACAATGCAAAGAGCACAGAAATGCATTTATAGACCTGTCTCCCTTAGTCTAAGCAAATTAAACAGATAAAATGACAGGAAATTGGTCAACTTCGAGCAACAGAGAGCACTAACCTGATGCATGCTCAGGGCATTGCACAGTGGTGGTCGATGGCCACCCCTACATGACTCCTGCCTTCCCTCAGCCTCCTCTCTGTTCTCATCTTCCAAGGCTCTCTGCACTCTAGGGACGTTGGCCTTCTCACAACATTCCTCAACCTTATTGACTCCTCTCCACATAAGGGCCTTTGCATATGCTGTTCCTTCTGCTCGAAACGTTCTTCCCTTTAAATCTCAGTACAAACATCATTTCCTCGGGAAAAGGCTTTCCTGAGTTTCACATACTATGTCAGACTCTCCTGTTGCATGTTCTAGCAGTACCCTGTATGTTGCTTACCATGGTCTCCCTAGAGGATGGGGATCTGTGGAGTTCTCTTTCTAATCTCTGCCTCGCTCACTAGAACAAAAGCTCCAAGAGGGCAGAAGCCGTGTCTTTTACCACAGCTGGATGCATGCATTCCAGCACAGAGCTTAGCATGGAATCAGCACTCCACATTTGCTGAGCGAAGGGGGAATGCACCGGGGGAGAAAAAATATTAATTTGGATTTAGGGCAAAGACGTTACTAGGTGTGATAGGGAAAAAAAAAGTTTATTTAATCTCAACCATGCAAACCTATGTAGAAATGTGGGTGGAAGAAACACAAGCTGCCACTGGGGATTTTGCACATGAAGAGGATTCACAATGCTCCCCCCTCCCCAACCACCCTTTGCCAGGAGACCTCAGAGGAAAGCACAGAGGGCCACAGGTCAGAGATGGCTGAATGCAGTTCTTCCAAAGATGGGAAGACAGCAGGGGATGGGTGCTGGGGGACATATGACCCCAAACTCCTTCCCACCCTCAGAATCTCAAAGACAAATAACTCACAAACTTCTTTATGAATGAAGTTCAGGCGTGAGACCCTGCTCCACTAATCTTAGCAGTTGGCCAAATCCACTGAACGAAATCCCAGTAAAGGAAACTTGAATCCAGGTCAGCGCAGCCACTTAGAGAAAACCATTTCCCCACCTGACATTTATGTGTCTGTATTCCAAATTTGGGGGCGGAGGCTTACATTCCCAGTTCAATTCATAAAAGCCGGCCTGACCAGTAAAGCATCTGATGCTACAGGGAAATGCTTGCAAAGTCTGGGCACAGCTCTCCTGGGGTCACAGCTCTCCTGGGACACAGCTCTGGGTAGTGGATCAGGTGTCACTCTGCTCACACGTCACCTGCCCAGCAGTCACAGGAACTCCCTACACCTCAGGCCATTTTATATTTCCTTGAAAGAGAAGCGGTTTCTGCCTGTCTTGCTTCCCTCAAAGGGCAGCTGTGTTTAGGTTCTAGGGGTGCAATACCAGTGCGTCTACCACGGCCACTGCCTTACAGAGCTACAAGCTCGCAGGGCTGGGAGGCATCATTCCAGCTGGTCCTTCAACCCCTCTGCTTGTCTAATGTGTGATCTCACCGCCAGGTAGGCCAAGTGAAAAGGGGGCACTCATTAAATCACAGAGCGTTGTACTAGGACAAGGCTGAAAACCAAGTAAGTACTCTCTAGCAACCCAGACTTGAACAAAAAGAGTCTTCTTATGGTGGTGTTTTCCAAATGTCAGCTTTTCAAATACCACCTTTAGAATTCTTTGCCATGTTCATAATTCACCTGCACCATATACACTTAATGTTTTCCTTTATATCAACTCACTGTTATGCTTCTATAATAACATATTATTACATAAATGTTATGCTTATTATGGTACATATTATGCTTATTTTTCTGCTTATATGATTTAATTGAATAGGGAAATTTTATATTGCTGTGAAATCACAGTTTTCAAATGTTAGTCATTTTCATTTCGGTGAAATATGCAACTATTAAATGGAAAAGTGTTTCTTAATATATTTTCTAAAATCACCTTGCCTAACACACTTTGGGAAATTCTGATCCTGGATAGTCCATGAAAAGATTCCTTCACCAAACTGCCCACACATTTCTTTCATTAATACAAGACTAAATTCTATTATCAAAGTGCTAAATAGACAGTTTGAGAGGTCTTCTGGTAGAGATTGACTGGGGCAGCAGGAATGCAAACTTCCTTCTGTGAAGTCTGCTTTCAAGAAGTCTCTTCAAGAGGAGCTACAGACACTTGGAAGACTCAAAATACGTTTTTTAGCATAATGGTGGTTAGCCAGAATTCACTGACAACTGATAAAAAGACACCATCACTACTTATATTACCTTCCTGTTGCTGTTCTAACAAATTACCACAAACAAACGTAGGACCTTAAACAATGCACATTCGAATTTCATGTCCATGTGAATTCCCTTGTGTTACAAAATTAAATTTGATTTTCTCCTATAAATCTGTCTCAGGTCAATTTGATTTCCAACCCAGCTGGAAGGACCATAAAGGGCAGAGGGAAAATTCTTCCTCCCCAACCATGCACCAGGTTCTCCAATAGTCAAACAGACATATATGCATGTTCTGGAATCAAATGTGATCTAAGAAGATCTCTCTCTCTCTCTCTCTCTCTCTCTCTCTCACACACACACACACACACACACACTTATTCCCTTACAGTCTTGGAAATCAGAAGTCCAAAGTCAGTTTCACTGGACTGAAGTTACAGTGTCCCCTCAGGGGCTATAGGGGAGAATTCATCTTCTGGCTTTTTCCAGCTTCTAGAGCTGTGTTCTCCATATCCCTTGGTTTACAGCCCCTTCCTCCATCTTCAAAGCCAGCAGAATAGCATCTCTTCAGTTACCTGTGCCTTCTTCTGTCTCAAATCCCTCTCTGCCCCCTCCCCCCTTTAAAAAAAAGATTTTGTTTATTTATTTATGAGAGACACAGAGAGAGCGGCAGAGATATAGGCAGAAGGAGAAGCAGGCTCCCTGCAGGGAGCCCGATGTGGGACTCATTCCAGGACCTCGGGGTCACAACCTGAACTAAAGGCAGATGCTCAACCACTAAGCCACTTGGGTGCCCCTCTGCTTCCCTTTTATAAGGACACCTGTGATCACATTTTAGGACCGAAACACATGATCCAGGATGACCTCCCTGTCTCAACATCCCTACATCATTATTAACACATCAGCAAAGTCCCTTCTGCCATATAAGGTGCCATTCACAGATTCCAGAGATCAGGACAATCAGGACATGCGTATTTGGGAGGGCTGAATAATAGTCTACCACGTCACTTTCCTAAATGCTCAACATGAAAATTGAGCAGAGCAGCTCTAACAGCCCTTTACAATGGCAATTCACTGATGTGTATATGGAATCTTTGGTCACTGTGTGTCCTTCAAGGACATTAGTCATATTTTCTAGCTTTCTGAAAGGACACACTGGTCTCCTCAACCTCAGCACTGACACTACAAAGACAGGTTTCCTTCTTTGTCATTTTCATTCCTTTCAGAAAACAAGGAAGTGCTCAAAGATTAAGATAGAAGCATCAGAAGGACTGGGCCAAAGTTGGGACATCTGAACATCGAAAAGAATGTTGACGATTGGGATGCCTGGGTGGCTCAGCGGTTAAGCATCTGCCTTCCGCTAAGGGCATGATCTCAGAGTCTGGATCGAGTCCCACATCAGGCTCCCTGCATGAAGCCTGCTTCTTTCTCTGCCTTTCTCTCTCTGTGTATCTCATGAATAAATAAATAAAATCTTAAAAAAAAAAAAAGAATGTTGACGATTGGCACACATTAGCAGAAATTTGTTTAACAGCCTATTCTTGGTGCTGTTTCTACCAGAGGAACTGTGCCTCCATGGTCCTTCTTGGTGCTGACATTAAGGCTGGGTCAAAGTCAAAGTTAAGTCTTAGGAACAACTATATTAGTCAAGTCGATTCTATTCATTTTCTTGCATTAGCATTCTTTTCAAAAGGCCTTGTCCTTGAGCATAAACTTTAGGGAACTGTTTGGTAAGTAAGCACCATGACTGCCCATTCTGTGCCCGGCCATCCATGTTTCTTCATGAACAGAAGGGGACTGAATTCTGTATTTCCACGAGGTGATCTCCTTGGTTCAGTTCCCCACCCTGCCCTCCTGCGACCCCTACTTTCACCTGCTCCCCGACCCCCACACCCAGGTGTAATTTAGGTCTCCCATACTGGGATTTTCACCCAATTGCTAATCCTTTTCCTCATGAGGCTTGGTCGTTGGCATATGAACAGGGCAGTTACTGGTGCTGTTCTGGCCCTTTCTAATTCTATGTGAGAAGACTAGAACCTGAATTCCTAAATTGATGATAATTTGGCTCTTCAGCTTTGCGGTTATGTTCTAAGTACAATGTACTTTGTTAGCAATGTTTTGATTGTTTATTCCAAAATGGCCAGCTGGCCATTATCTTTGCCTATTGTTTTTCTTGTTTAATAAAAACCAACAGGCTGATTCAGTTGGTCAGTAAATCAAATGGAGATGTTTACAACAAATGTGGTATCCTTCTCCAGTGGCCCTGGCTCTGCATTATACACCCAGGTCAACAATAAAATTCCAGATGGGGCTGTCACCCTGTTCTCAATACCTACAGATATAATGGCCTTTCTGATTTTCACAAAAGGAATAAAGGCTGATTGTAGTCTTGGCAGGGATATAATTTTTTATCCTCAGAGTCTCTCAGTCCCTATGAAGGAAAGTGGCTGACTCTGCCTTATTTCTGAGGAGCAAATGTGCACATCAGAAAACCACCAGCCTAACTGCAATCGCTCTGGGAGGCCACCATGGAGAAAACAGCTTATTTTGGCAACTGAGTGGAAAAATATCTCCTGTTTGTCTATGGACACATGTATGCATCCGGGGCTGGAATGGAGCTGAGGACTGGGAGGTACAGAGGAAGAACAGAAAAGGATGGAGCCAAAACATGAGATCAGAACCCTGACAATGATGGTACACGCATGTGCGTAACTCTGAGTGTCCTTCAGCACGCACGCATGGGATTTGTAGCTGCAAAGTGGGCATGGGAGAGACAACACAAAAGGAGAGTGCTGATATTCAGTGCAGGTGCTGGTTCTCAAACTTGGCAGCACACTGGAACCATCAGGGGAGACTTAAAGATGCGGCTGAGTGGGCCCCACCCCTGGAGACTATGGCCTAACTGGTATAAGTACCCAGTTATTCTGGGGAGCAGAATAATGGTCCCTGGATGGTGTCTACATTTCAGTCTCTGGAACCTGTAAATAAGTTATGGTACATGGCCAAGGGGCCTTAAAGTTGCTAATCAACTGACCTTAAAATGGGGAAGTTATCCTAGATTATCTGGGTGGGTCACATGGACTCACAAAGGTCCTTAGAAGCGGAAGACAGAGACAGACATTACAGGTCAAGATGATGTGATGTTAGAAGGACTCAGTTCACTGGTGTTGGCTCTAAAGATGGGAGGAGAGGGCCATGAGCCAAGGAATGGAGGAAGTTTCTAGAAGCTGGAAAAGGCAAGGACATTAATTCTCCCCTGGAGCCTCCAGAAAGAAATGCAGCCCTGCAGACACCTTGCTGTTTTTTTTTTTAATTAAATTAAATTAAATTTAATTTAATTTTTAGCCCAGGTAGATGCGGGTCAGACTTCTGACCTCCAGAACTGTAAGATGGTAAGTATGTGTCATTTTTAAGCTACTAAGTCTGTGGTAATTTGTTAGAGCAGCAAAAGAAAACTAACACTGCTATGGCCTGAGCTTCAGGGAGTTTAACACCCCCCCCCCCGCCCCCAGCCCTGCCAAGTGATTCTAACAGGCTGCAAAGTATGATAACCACCAGGCTACAGGGCAGACAAGACAAGGACATGCTGGCATGACTGCTTATGCTGGAAAGATACATGGTGATCTCACCCAGGAAGTCAGCAAGTCACCCACCAAAGAATGCACCATCAGCTCTTAGCCACCTCCTCAGAAATGACTACACAGTGGCTTACCGAGGCACATCACAGGACGGGCAGGCTTTACCACTTTGGCAGCTAGAATCCTTTCTAATCTGACCACTAAAGAGACTGTATTTCCTTTAGATAAAGAACAATTAGGGGTGCCTGGGTGGGTGGCTCAATCAGTTGAGTGTCCAACTCTTGGTTTTGGCTCAGGTCTTGATCTCAGGGTTGTGGGATCGAGCCCTGTGTATGGCTCGGCACTCAGTGAGGAGTTCTACTTAAGATTCCCTCTCCCTCTGCCCCTCCCTGCTCTGTAAAATAAATAAATAAGAAAAAAATGGTTTTTTTTTAAAGAACAATTATACCAGGCACCTGAGTAGCTCAGTGGTTGAGCATCCACCTTTGGCTCAGGTCATGATCCTAGGGCTCTGAGATCAAGTCCCACATCGGGCTCCCCACCTATGTCTCTGCCTCTCTCTCTCTGTGTCTCTCATGCATGAATAAATAAAATCTTAAAGAAAAAAGAACAATTATGCCTATACCAACACTCTCTCAATATGCAAATATATAAATTACTACATTCAGGTCAGCCCCATCAGGAAAAGGACTCAAATGTCCTTCCCTCTGTGCTTGAACTATTAATAACCATTATTAAGATTATAAAGATGGGGGTTTCTCCATTTGCTTTAGCACATATTTATTTATAATAGATGAGTGGAAATATCAGAAAGGGAGACAGAACATGAAAGACTCCTAACTCTGGGAAATGAACTAGGAGTGGTGGAAGGGGAGGTGGGCAGGGGGTGGGGGTGACTGGGTGACGGGCACTGAGGTGGGCACTTGACAGGATGAGCACTGGGTGTTATTCTATATGTTGGCAAACTGAACACCACTAAAAAATAAATTTATATTAAAAAATATATATATAATAGATGATAAATAGATGAAATTTATTTATTTATGATGAATGTAATAGTACTATAGAAAGAAATGAACTTATTCTTTGTGGAGATCGAGGAGAGAAGTTCTTGCTATATAGTTTTGACATGTGCAGCCCTGCCTTCAAAATGAGCATCATCCATTCCCAGGGCTGCCATGTTCACAGGTCTGTGGCCATTCTTATTGGGAGCCATGCCATCATGAGCCTCCATGGCACTATCACAGAGCTAGCTCAAACCTCAGAATTTTCCACTTTTCTCTCCCTATGTCATCTTCCTTAGAGAGGAAGGGCAGAGTGGTAGAAAAAGCAGTCACAAGAATCAGATGACCTGCATTGGCATTTCAATGCTGTCACTTATAAAAGTGATGTGACACCAGGAGGCCCCTCAGCCATTCTGAGCACCATCGCTATCAAAGAGGGCTAGAGGTTACTGATTAAGTGCAATGACATAGATGGAGACCCCACTGTTCCTATGCTTTCACTCACCACCTCCATGCAGAGGCTTCTGACATCCCTTCTCGTTCTGACATCCCTTCTCATTGGTCCTGTGCTCTCACTGAGCTCTGGTATCAAACCTCCAACTGTCTACTCAACACTTTCACGTGGATGACTCACTGGCATTTCTAAACATGTCCCAGCTGGACTTGGGATCTCCACTCACAGACCCCCGACTGTCCACCACAGTACAAGTGCCATCAATCTCCTGCATCTGTCCTGCTCCCCTCCATTTTGACCACCATAGCACTCCAACAGACCCCATCCCCTCACATCACATGCCACAAGCACAGGAGCTTTTCAGGTAGGCCCCCAACAAAGCTGTTTCTCCCAAGCCATCCTGCTGTGGTTTGCAAATTAATCTTGCTCCAACCAGATCTGTCACACTGAGTTCTGAACAGAGATCTTCAAGCATTTTTCTGCCCCGCAGCATGGTATTTATGAGGGAAGAAGAGCCACCTCCACTGGGTAGGTGGATGACACAGAGTCCCCGCACCCCAGTGTGCCACACATAAGTGTACAACGCTCTGAGCAATTTCATCACATTATCACATTTCATCACATTATTAAAGGAAAAACCCCTGGGATGTGTGGCTCGTAAAACAAAGTATTTTTAAAAAGCAGCGACAAAGGACTAGGAATTTCTTATCAAATTTCTTTGCAAAGTATTCAGTTAACTATAATCTAAATCTGCCACAAACCATCCTCAACTGCTTTAAACTGTAATAATCCATCCATGTTAAACTACTCCACGAGTTTTCCAGCATTAAAATCATTTAACAAATACTCATGCCTTTAGTGTTTACACTAAACAGCAAAGGTGCTCAACCCCAGACATGCTCTTACCGTTTTGTTCATCCAGTTCATTCCCAATTTCCTTCCCCATCTGTTTCTGGCGACTTATGATAGAGGACAGGGCATCCAGGCCTGCATCCTGTTCTGGAAGGAAAAGTGAAACAGGCTACTAAAAACCAAAGGAAAACAATTTGAAGTCCATAGCCAGGCATGTAATGCAATTCAATATACTGTAAAAATAACACTTTAGGTCAGGAAGAAAGAAAAAACAGTTAATATTAGGAGAAAATAAAGAAAAAAAGTTAAATAAATACCTACCGCACACCTTAAACTAAAATGATCCCCCGATAAAGTTTTTAAATATTATAAATGAAATAACGTAAGATTTAATATATCAACATTAAAACTTTCTTTTTTTTTTTTTAGGATTTTATTCATTTATTTGAGAAAGAGAGATAGCACACAGGCAGGGGGATCAGCAAAGGGAGAGGGAGAAGCAGGCTCCCCGCTGAGCAGGGAATCAGATGGGGGACTCAATCCTAGGACCCTAGGATCATGACCTGAGCTGAAGGCATATGCCTAACCAACTGCTACCCAGGTGCCCCAACATTTAAGCTTTTTGATGCTTAATACATAAAGAGCATAGCAGATCAATAAGAAAAATATTCCAATTTTGTAAATGGGCAAAGGATATAGACACGAAATTCACAAAAGAGTAACAAAGAAAGGACACCTGGGTGGCTTAGCGGTTGAGCCTATGCTTTCAGCTCAGGTCGTGATCCCGGAGTCCTAGGATTGAGTCCCACATGGAGCCTGCTTCTCCCTCTGCCTGTGTCTTTGCCTCTTTCTCTCTGTGTCTCTCATGAACAAATAAATAAAATCTTTAAAAAAAAAAAAAAAAGATAACAAAGGAAAAATAAAAGCTTTGACTATCAATTTTTAACATAGGGATAAAAAACAATGATGACTTTTTAAAAATTATCATATTTGTAAGGACTTAAAAGCATATTAATGCCCAGGATTAACTAATGTGGGAAAGAGAAGCTCCTAAACATTGTCATGGGAGGACAGGAAACATACCTTTCTACATAGCAAATCACGCCCACCTTTTCATGTCTCAATTCCACATGTTGGAAAGTAAGAAAACATGCAGATGGTATGCAATGAAGTACACATGAGGATATTCCTTGAAACCTCTCCTGGGCTGGTTATCCGCTGATAACCTGTGCGTGACTGCTCAGTGAAAATGCATCTGGATCCCTTAAATATTTTTTCCTTTGCCAGTCTCGTCAATAGACAGGGCTGCAGGAACACTGCAGGACAGTGTTTGGCTGCTTTCCTGATAAGTTCCTGCAAAACTGGCAGCTCCTTCAGGGTATAGTGGCCAGCTATACCCAGAGACCGGCAACTCCTCCCGACACACCCTCTCCTTGGGCCATTTTACAACAGAATGCCTCCAGCTCCACAGATTCTCAGCAAGTTCCATCAGCTGAGCACCACAAGGACACCTGCTTGGTGACTGCAGTCCTGGGGGCGTGGGGCATGTCCTAGGATACCTGATCTCAGCCAGTGATTGCACCTTATACCTCTATTTCTGTCTGCTTAACTCTTGCTAACCAATTCCTTGTTACCTTAATCTCCTGCAAGGAGATTAAATATTAAATTTTCCCTGTTCAAATTTCTTCTTCCCGATTGGACCCAGACTGATACGTTTATAATAGTGAAAAACTGGAAACTAGCTAATGCCCACACACAGAGATTGGTTTAAAAACATATAGTATGTTCATAAGTAAAACACTATATAGCAATTAAAAGTGATATTGTACATGAACATTTTGGTGTTAAAAAAGTTCAGGACTTGTTATTAAGTGAAAAAAAGCAGGATACAAAACAATGTATAGTAAAATAGCATTTTTGTTTTTAAAAAAATGAAGATAAATTACCTTGCTAGATTTTGAAATTTAGAGATAGGAGAATTCAAGTTACTCGAGATCCTTTCTATAAAACGTGATGTTGTTTCTTTGTTTTTGTTTTTAACTAGGTAGTCTCAGTGAGCTCTTTGAACTTTTTTTCTCTGCTTTCAGGTACATTGGGAAGAATGTTCTGGGGCTGAGTCTAATGATAATGACTCTCTCTACCCCAGCAATATGCTAGGTGAGGGCAACATGTCACGTGCAGCTTCACCTGTTGATCGGAATTTTTAAGTGACGGTTTCACGGTAAAGCATAACCTACAAAAGCAGAAATCATGAAGGTCTTTTCTTACCCAAGATCATATTAAAGTTTACTTATTTTTTTCCTAGTCTTTTTATGGAATTAAGCCATTACACTTAACTTGTTAACTCATCTGGAATTTATTTAAATTAATGGTGTGAGGTAAGGACCCCTTAGTAACATTTTTTGACACTATGTACATTTTTAACTATACAAATGACCTGATGTCTCCAGGGATTGTTCCAAGGGACCATTTTATAGCAAAATTGCTTTATAATGAGGTCTTTTTGGTCTTCAGTAACAACCTTTTGGATGTCCTCCAAGATAAATCTGTCGTCAACCTAGTACTGCTATAGGATGACCGATGCTACAGCAAAATTCCAAATGCATCCCCAGAATAATCTATATCAAGGATCAAGGATCAAAGGTCAATGTGGATTAAAAGGCAACACAATTTAACAAGAGGAAAGGAGACTCCTCTACAGTTTTCAATTAGGAAAAGAATCATTAAAGCCTTGTCATTGCTTTAACTGGTAGAGACACAGATTATGAATGAAAATACCTATACTGGGATCCCTGGCTGGCGCAGTGGTTTGGCGCCTGCCTTTGGCCCAGGGCGCATCCTGGAGACCCGGGATCAGATCTCATGTCGGGCTCCCGGTGCATGGAGCCTGCTTCTCCCTCTGCCTGTGTCTCTGCCTCTCTCTCTCTCTCTCTCTCT
This sequence comes from Nyctereutes procyonoides, assembly GCF_905146905.1. Taxonomy (NCBI): domain Eukaryota; kingdom Metazoa; phylum Chordata; class Mammalia; order Carnivora; family Canidae; genus Nyctereutes; species Nyctereutes procyonoides. The sequence goes on along the minus strand of NW_026575140.1, from coordinate 55,561,755 downwards.
CTCTCTCTCTCTCTCTCTCCCTGTGACTATCATAAATAAAAAAAAAATACCTATACTACTACACTCTTCTCTCTCAACCTTAACTCACTATCTGACCTAACTATATCAAAAGGTTATCTTGCTAATGCAAAACAGAACGAGAGTCAAAAGTTGTGTGCCACTCGGATCATTTCTGTAAGACCTTGGCACCTCCTCACTATGTGAAAGTGCTACAGTAAGTCTCCATTCCATAATCCAAAGACACAGAAGGCCCAGATAATGGAGATGCTTTGCATGTAATTAATAATCATACTGATGACCTGAGCTTCTCCAGGCTCACGGTGGCATTTCTAAGAGGATGGAGGATGGTCACCTGAGGGGCAATGAGCAAGATAAAATGCTGCTACTTACAGATACAGAAATAATCAAGACTCACACAGTTATGCAGAGCTGTGTGAAATTATGCTAATGTCACATTCTTAGCTCATTACTCCTAGTCTGCCCTCCACCACCTAACCCTGTCACTACAATATCATAATCATTTGCAACAAGCCACGCTCTATCAATCGCCTGTCAGTATGGCAATGGTGCTAATTTTTAAGAGTGGATGAGCATCGTGCTATCCAGAAAAATGGCCCCCTGGAAATGTCCCCATCCCAATCCCTGGAACCTGAGAACAAGGGACCTTACATGGCAAAATAACTCTGCAGATGTGAATAAGGCTAAGGAATTCAAGACGGGAGAGTGTTCTGGATTATCCAGGTGGGCTCAGTGTAATCGTTGAGTCCCTCAAAACGGAGTATCTTTCCCAGCTGTGTTCAGAGGGAGACTCCAAAAAGGGTCAGGGAGACACAGCTTGCTGGCTCTGAACCCTGAAGAAGGGGGCTATAAGCCAAGGGATGTGGGGGGCCCTCGAGAAGTCAGGAAAGGTGAGGGAATGAATTCTTCCCTGGAGCCTCCAGAAAGGAGCCAGCCCTGCCAACACCTTGATCGTGGTCTAGGAAGATCTGTGTTGAACTTCTGACCTACAGAACTGTAAGATAATAAACTTGTAGGCTGAGACCCTAAGTCTGTGCAAATTTATTGCAGCAGCAACAGAAAACTAATACAATCATTGTTTTTGAAAACTCCCTTTGGAATAATTAGGTGTTTGGATGCTTCCTATCTTTAGACATTTCGAAAAACCATCCTCTAACAGAACATCATGTAATTGTGGGAGGGCTATCTGGTGGCTGTAGATCAGAGAGGGACAATCATCACAATGTATTCTTGCCAAAAATAATAAACTTGATTCTGATCAAGCCGCAAAATCTAACTACCAATTTACAGAAAATATGTGGGGCAGAGGAATATGTTAAACAATATATGGGATTACAAATAGCAAGTCTAGATAGTGGGAAAGTACAGGGCCAATGACCCTGCTTCTTCAACCGAGAAACAGCAAAGGGATAAAGAGAAAGTTGGCAAAAGTACCTATCCATTAAAGAAAGTTAAGGGACATATCAATTAGTTGCAATGTATAGACCACCATATTCAGATCCTGAATTGAATGACCAAAAAAAAAAAAAAAAAAAAGCCATCGTGGGCAATCTGGAGATCTGAACCTTGAATATTTGATTCTGTTAAGGAATTACTGTTCACTTAGTAAGGGTGATCATGGCATTGTGGTTATATTTTATTTTATTTTATTCATTTTTTTAGATTTTATTTATTTATTCATGACAGACTCAGAGAGAGACAGAGACACAGGCAAAGGGAGGAGCAGGCTCCCTGTGGGGAGCTCAATGTGGGGCTTGATCCTAGGACCCCGGGATCACGACCTGAGCCGAAGGCAAATGCTCAACTACTGAGCCATGCAGGCATCCCTGGGGTTATATTTAAAAAAAAAAAAAAAAAAAAAAAACAACTTATCTTTTATAAACATACTTTACAGATGTATTTCCAAATATCCACCATGGAAATGATATGATGTCTAGGATTTGCTTCAAAAAATAATCCAGAGGGTGGGTGGGATGGGGAAGTGGCTAGACAGAGATGAAACAAGGCTGATTAGTAGGAATTGTTAATTGTTGAAACAATTAATGAGCAAAATGGGATCATTAACTTACTGTCTCTACTTACATAGTTTTGAAATTGCCCACAGCAAAAAGTTACATTTTAACAAGTAAATAAAACAGATGACATTCCTAGGAACGGCAAACTCAGGGCCCCAACCCAACACATGACAAGGGACCCCACAGCTAGAGCTGTGTCTTCTTTTCCTGTGTTTTTGCTGCAGTTCTCAGCCCAAGTGGCAGCACAGAGCACACTTTAATAAATATGCCCAAATCAAGAAAAGACCAGAGGGCCTGCTAGGCTTGCACAAAAAAGCAGAGGGAACGGCTCATGGGCAATACTAGTTAGCCCTCTGAGTTTAGATCATAGGAGACGTAGTTGATGTTGTGTTAGTCTAGGGCCCAGAGAGAAGTACTGGGAATTCTCACATTTGACTATTCAAGGAAGAGCTCTCTCTGGATAAGAGGAAAGAAGAGACAGACGAGGACAGCTGGATTTGCTAGATGAAGCAAATTACTACATTGGGGAAACTCCCAGAGCAAGTCCTATGAGTAGATGTTTTTATTTTTGTTTTTGTGTTAAGTTTCAAGGAAGAAAATCCTGGGGTGGATGACAGCGACCAGAAAGGGCATCTTCCAGGATAGCTGTCTGTGAAGTGATGGTTGCAAGGGTTCAAAGATTAGCTGCTCAGATTTGCCAGTCTGGCTGGCCTACTTCCCCACTGTTAGTTCACATGACGACACGGACAGATCGAAGAACACAGAAGTCCAGAACGAGGGCACAACTTTCTGCTAGAATCCAGGAAGCATATCTACGGAGTAAGAAACCCTATCAACAGAGAGCCCCCGAGTGAAGGTGGAATGGTATTTTCCACTGGCTGCCCTCTGACTCAGAGTCAAGGGTCTGTCCTAACCCCAAAAGTCACTCTTCTTTGTTTTAGATCAGGGATTTTCGAGGTGGTCCAGTTAACATCAGCAGCTCACCCATTTTCGGCCTAATGTCCACTTGTGCCTCAAATGACAGCACAGAAGCCAAGGCTGGCTAACCAGTTGTAATGAAAAGGAAAGCAGGGATCCCTGGGTGGCGCAGCGGATTGGCGCCTGCCATTGGCCCAGTGCGCGATCCTGGAGACCCGGGATCGAGTCCCACATCGTGCTCCCGGTGCATGGAGCCTGATTCTCCCTCTGCCTATGTCTCTGCCTCTCTCCCTCTCTCTGTGACTATCATAAATAAATAAAAATTTAAAAAAAAAAAAAAAGAAAAAGAAAAGGAAAGCATTCATTGCCTTGAGTCTAAGTTCTACCGACGAACTGTTATTTTAGGATGACTTTCCAAGTGTTTCTAGGGGTCAACAGAAATACAGAAAGGCAAACAGATTCTATGGGCAAAAGGATGTTAGCAATGGCCCTTCACAGTCCCTTGTTTCTTCTAGTGCAGGACCTGGCAGTGAAGGAAAACCATGGCAACCTCAGCATCTCCCCAAGATTCTTCAGGCAGAGAAAAGGCTAATAACATAAAGATTGCTAACTCTCTTTTTTTTAAACTTATCTGCTTACCCTTGAAAAACAGCTTGCTGGGAAAGCAGAGAAGGAACACAGTAATTCAAAACACCAAGGTAAGGATAGAAGGACAGAATGTCCTGAATGCACACAGCTAACCAGTCCCCAATCCTTCATCTGCCTGCCCCATCCCCAGCCCTCCACAAACCCCAAACGGCCAATGGGGCTTTCAAAGGGTGGGCATCTCCGTAAGGATGTGCTCTGCTTTGGAGGCTCAACACAAAAACCTGCAGGTGGCATCCTCCCACACCTTCTCAGCGACAGGGTTGCTTCTCCAAACGGAAAGCAGCTTTTCTTGGAAAAAAAAAAAAAAAGGCAACAATACCAGAAAATTCATTACTATTAGCTAGCAAGACACTCCTTTCAGGAACCATGAATCCGGAAAGATAAAGCACCACAGATGAATGGCTGTGTTATGTGTAAAGCCACACTGCTCTACACGGTTCATTCTGCTTCAAACACAATGATAGATGAAGTACATGGAGTTAAAGCTATAAGAGAGGCACAGAGTTCCATTTACTAAATAATTTCACTGTGGAAAGGGAGTTCAAGACAGAATTAGACTTCTACTTCTGGCCAAGATGGACTGACAGGGACCTGATTTATTTCTGGCCTGAAACAACTGGGAAAAAACAAAAAACAAACACAAAACCACAGGCAAAATATATAAAACAACAGTTTCAAGAGAGACCCGGACATCAGGAAATGAAGAGCAGTGCTTCCCAAGTGATGGGAAAGCACTGAGATGAGCTTGAGGGCTGCCCCAGATATTGCCCAGCATGGGGGTAGGGACCCCAGGGGGAGCCTGGCAATCTCCCTACATTGAGAAGCATCCCAATAGATCAAGGAGGGGAGAGTACACAGGGCATAGCACAGGCAGGAGTGAACTGCCCAAACAGAATCTCTGGAGGTTTACATGGGGCCCACCTTGAAGCTTCAGTTGGGTGTTCACCAAGACACGTGCATAAAGAAACTAGCCAGGGAAAGAACCACCAGCAAGAGGGAATGATCCTCTGAGTTCCAACTGGGTCAAACATAGTTCCTATTCCCACCAACCAGGGCACCTCATGATTGACAGGGCATCAAAGTACTCAGAATGCTTTTTAGCTCTGCAGTGGCTAGATTACCTCTGTACTGAAGTCAGCAAACATTTTCTCTAAGGGGCCACACAGTAAATATTTGGGGCTCCGTGATTCATATGGTCTCCAGGGCAGCTATTCGACTCTGCTGCTGTAGCAGGAAAGCAACCATAGGTAATATATAAATAAGTGAGTAGAGTTGTACTCCCACAAAACTTTATTTATACACACTTTACTTTGAATTTTATATAATTTTTACAAGTCACAAAATTGTCTTCTATTTTTCAGCCACTTCAAAATGGAAAAACTGTTTTTAGCTTGCAGACCATTATAAAAACAGGTGATGGATGAGATGTGCCCCACAGGTCATGGTTTGCTGACTCCTCCACTAAAAGAAACATTGTTCTGGTCCACCTTACAAAATAATACCCAAATAATTGCATCCCCCTCCCAAGATCTCAAGAATATTTCTAGAAATGCAGAAATATCTAGTACCAAACTAAGAAAAATTCACACCTGGCTTCCAAATGAATGTACTCCTGCCTGAGGTTAGAAACACAGCAAGGATGTCTGCTCTCACAATTTCTAGTGAATGTTGTACTGGAGACTGGAGATTGTAGCAAGCCCAATAAGGCAAGAAAAAGAAATAAAAGTCATCCAGATTGAAATGACGAAGTAAAACTACAATGATTTAAAGAAAAAGACTATCAGAGTGGATCAAAAAAAAAGAGTCAACTACATGTTGTCTACAAAAACCCCACTTTAAATATAAAGGCACATATAAATTAAAAGTAAATGGATGGAGAAAAACAAACTACTAACATGCATCAAGAAAAAAACAAAACAGGGCAGCCTGGGTGGCTCAGCAGTTTAGTACCACCTTCAGCCCAGGGCCTGATCCTGGAGACCCGGGATCAAGTCCCATATCGGGCTCCCTGCACGTAGCCTGCTTCTCCCTCTGCCTGTGTCTCTCTCTGTGTCTCTCATGAGTAAATAAATTTTAAAAAGTTTTTTTTAAAAAACAAAACAGGCATAGTTATACTAATATCAGACATAGCAGGCCTTACAGCAAGTAAAGTTATTAGGGACAAAGAGAATCATTACATAAAGATAAAGGGGGTCGATTCCCAGAAGACACAACAATCTTTAATGTGTACATGCCTATCGCTTCTTGGCGTTTTGGCTAAGATCAAGTATAATGTGTACATGCCTAAACAACAGAGTATCAAACCACATGGGGCAAAACTGATAGAACTGCAAGGAGAAATAGATAAATGCACTATTAAAGTTGAGATTTAACACCCCTCTATCAGAAGGACAGATCCAGCAGGCAGAGAAATCAGTATGGACTAAGTTAAACTCGCCACCACCATCGATCAACTGGATAAAATGGACACCTATATACTATTTCATCCAACAGAAGCAGAATACATATACTTCTCAAGCTTACATGGAACATTCACCAAGACAAACCACAGTCTGGGCTACAGAACATACATTAACAAATTTTTAAAAATGGAAATTCTAAAATATCTGTTCTCAAACTACTAGAAATCAGTAACAGAAAGGGAATTGGAAAACCCCCAAATATGTAGAGATTAAACAACATACTTCTAAATAACACATGATAAAAAAGAAATTCCAAGGGACCTTTAAGAATATTCTGTGGTAAATGAAAATGAAAACAAAACTAAATTTATGGCATATGGCAAAAGCAGTGCATAGTGTGAAATTTATAGCTCTGAATGTCTATGTTAGATAAGAAGAGAGATCTAAAATCAACAGCTTTTTCCACACCTCAGAAAACTCGAAAAAGAGCAATCCAATCCAAAGTAAACAAAAGAAATAATAAGAGAAATCAATGAAATTTAAATAGGTAATCAGCAGAGTAAAATCAATGAAACCAAAAAATTAATAAACCTCTAACCAAGCTAACTAAAAAAGAGAGAGAGAACACAAATGACTACTCAGAAATTTAAAAAGTGTATATCACTACAGATCTAATGGACATTGAAATGATAATAAAGTAATATTATGAACAACTTTATGCCCAATTTGATAACCTAGACAATAATGGCTCAACTCCTTGAAAGACACAAGCTGCCAACATTCACACAAGAAATAAGGAGTCTGAGTAGGTTTATATCTATTAAAGAAATTGACTTAACAAAAACCTCCCAAAACAGAAAACATCAGGCTGAAATGGGTTCACCAGTGAATTCTACCAAACATCAAAGGAAGAAATTATACCAATTCTCTACAATCTCTTTCAGAGGACAGAAGCAAAGAGGATACCTCCTAACTCATTTTTTGAGGCTACTGCTCTCCTAATACCAAAGCTAGACAAAGATACCACAGAAAAGAAAAAAACAGACCAGTATCACTCACGTACATAGATAGAAAAATCCTCAAAAAAAAAAAAAACAAAAACAAAAAAAGTATCAGCAAATCAAATCCAACAATGTATAATACACCACAGTCAGTAAGATTTATCCTAGGTATGCATGCCAGGTTCAACATTCAAAAATCAATTAATTAATCCATCATATCCACAGGCTAAAAAGGAAAAATCACATGATCATATCACTAGATACAGAAAAAGTACTTGACAAAATCCAGTATTCATGGATGATAAAAACTCTCAGTAAATTAGAAATAGAGGAGAAGGGATCCCTGGGTGGCGCAGCGGTTTGGCGCCTGTCTTTGGCCCGGGGCGCGATCCTGGAGACCTGGGATCGAATCCCACATCGGGCTCGCGGTGCATGGAGCCTGCTTCTCCCTCTGCCCTCTCTCTCTCTCTCTCTCTATCATAAGTAAATAAAAAAAAAAAAAATTAAAAAAAAAAAAAAAGAAATAGAGGAGAATTCCCTCAACTTGATAAAGAATACCTACAAAATCCCCAGAACCAACATCACACTTGACGGTGTGAAACTTGGAGCTTTCCCACTAAGATCAGGTACAAGGCAAGGATGTCCTTTCTCAACACCCCTTTTCAACACTGTACTGGAAGTTTAAGCTAATGCAATCAGATGCGATAAGACAAGACAATATATATATATATATATATATATATATATATGGATTGGGAAGAAAGAAAGAAAACTTTGTTTGCAGGTGATATGATCATGTAATGTAGAAGATCAAAAAGAACTAACAAAAATCTCCCAAAACTAGTAAGTGATTATAGCAAGGTTGCAGGAAACAAGATTAATATGTAAAAGTCATTCACTTTACAATAAACCAGCAATCATAGGTGGAATTTGAAACTAAAAACACAATACCATTTATGTTAGCATCCCTCAAAATGAAGTATTTAGGTCTATCAAAATATGGACAAGATCTATATGAGAAAACCCACAAAACTCATGAATGGAATCAAAAAAGAACTAAAAGAAAGATATTCCATGTATGTAGAAAGACTCAATACTGTCAAGACACCAGCTTTCTCCCCACTTTATAGATCTAATGCAATTTCCATCAAGATCCCAGCAGGTTATTTTGTGGCTATAAACAAACTGATTCTAAAATGTTATTGGAAAGGCAAAAGACTCAAAATAGCTTACACAGTATTGAAGGAGAAGGAACAAAAGTAGAAAAATTGACTTCAAGATTTACTCTGAAGCTGTAGTAATTCAGACACTGTGGTACAAGCAAAGGAACAAAGGGAACAGAACAGAGTGCCCAGAAATGGACCCACATAAACATAGTAATGGTCTTTGACAAAGCAGCAAAGGTAATAAAATGGAGCAAAGACCATCCTTTCAACAAATGATGCTGTAACAACTGGACATTCACATGCAAAAGAACCTTCAACTAAATTTTGTTCTGTATCTAAAACTGCTCCAAAAAAAGAAAAAATAAAGTCCTATAGACTTTACGAAAAAGCTTTTAACAAATTAGTGAGTTTAGCAAGGTTGCATGATCCAAGATCAATACACATAAATTAGTTCTACTTTTCTACACTGGCAACAATCATAGAAATTTTAAAATACCATTAATAACAGAACAAAAAGCATGAAATATTTAGGGATAAATCTGATAAAAAAAATGTACCAGACATGCACAATGTCATACATATGTCAAAACTTATTGAATTATATACTTTAAATATATACTATTTATGACATGTCAAGTATATCTCAGTAAAACTGTTTTAAAACATATCTGTAATACACAAAAATCATGCACAAAAACAGGAACATGAAAAATGTCTGTGACATACATTCAAGAAAAAAAGTAAAAGCTGTGGCACTACCTGTATCATGATCTCATTTATGTAAAAATATGTGTGTGCTTCTACTAAATATATGTGTGTATGCGTATAGAAAAAAAGCCTGAGGAAATAAATGTTGAACTGGTTATAGTTTGAGATTGTAGAACCAATAGGAGATGTTTTTCCATGTTATACCTCCCTGTATTGTTTGAACTTCCCAGAACAATCCTGCATTACTTCCAAAATTAAAAAACAAACAAACAAAACCCAGAAAAACATAAAACAAACAATTACGCTTAAAAGCCACTGGACAAGATGAACTTGAAGATAAAGGCCAAATGGGCTTATTTTGTATAAGAAAAAGATTGGGGGGGGGGGCTGGGTGCCTCAGTAGGTGAAGTGTTTACTTTCAGCTCAGGTCATGATCCCAGGGTCCTGGGACTGAGTCCCACATTGGGCTCTCTGCTCAGTGGGGAATCTGCTTCTCCCTCTCCTGTTCCCCCTGCTTATGCTCACTCTCTCTCTCTCAAGTTAATAAATAAAATCTGAAAGAAAGAAAGAAAGAAAGAAAGAAAGAAAGAAAGAAAGAAAGAAAGAAAGAAAGAAAGAAAGAAAGAAAGAAAAAGAGAAAAAAAAGAAAGAGAAAAAAAGAAAAAGAAAAAAAAAGAAAAAGGAGGAGTGTTGTGTTCTTTTGGAGCACGAGTCCCATCAAGGAGTAAAGCGAGGGGGGGCACATGCCTCGGATTCACCTGGGTTTCTCAGACTCAGAACTGTGCACGTGCTCTCCCTCCCAGTGGAGAATCACTACTTCCATGGGCTACCTGGATGGATGACCCCATCTGTCTATGCCTCAGACACCCTAAGGCACAAAATCGCCAAGAGCTTTAAAGGACCAACAGCTTTCCTGGTGATCTTCAATGGGTGTGAGGAACATTCAAAGGCTGCAGTAAAATTCTGACAAGGTTTCTGGGCCCATGCTCCTGGGGTATTCAGTACCTTGGATAATCTTCTGCTGCTGTTGCCGGATTTCATCAAAACCCAAACCTCTGGTCTCCTCTGGCTCCTCAAAAAGCCAAGGGTTGGGGACTCCTCGCTTAGCCCCTCCAGTCATCAGGCTGGACCTGGGAATAAGATTCAATGTGTTACATAACTCAAAAAATATAGCTCTGCTGCAAATTATTCCCACAAGTGCAGAGGTGGCCAGCCTCACATGCTTTGAAAATTCAATTCAACCACAATTTATTGCATCCTTAGTTTATGCCAGCAACTGTGTTCATGCTGGACGAGGTATGAGGATGAATAAGGCACAGGCCTGGTCTCCCCAGAGAATTACAGCCTGTTAAAGAGGCTATAGCAGCACATAATACCTTTACTAATCTTCCAAGATACATCCGAGTCAATAATCATGAATGAGGATCTTAAATTTCAAAAACACAAGGCCAAATGGAAGTGGCCTTTTTATTACAACAAAGCCCCGTCTCACAGGCTACGTGACACCAAAGGCACAAATATTATTTCTTAAGATACAATGTTGCAACCACAGGTTATGGCACTTAAAAATGACCACAGAATTTTTTATTAAAGGGTGTTAGGTTGTTCACAGACAAAAACACACACAGGGTTTCAAATTCAATCTTACAAAGGCAATGTAGTACTCGCAACATAATAAACAGATTCTGAATTATTTGTCTTAATCTTTACTCGCCCTAGTATCCCACACACCCCTTCTGCACCAGACACATTGGTGTCCTTGCTGTCCCAGGAACATGGAACACATGTTTTCAGCCTTGGTTTATAGGATTTTCATCTCAAATATCTCCTTCCCTGTCTCCACCTGCCCACATTCTGTCCAAGCCCCAAGGACCATCGTGTTCATGAAACCCACATTTCAACCCACAATGTACGGTCAGTCATTTGGGAGCCTGGTTGGATTCATAAAAAGTGATTGGTGACATAACCATAGTGGCAGACACAACAGTGGTTAACATGTAGTGAGCACATGCTATGTGCAAGCACAGCTCCAGACGATGGGTATGCATTCATTCATTTCTCCATCACTTGTGACTCTTCTAGTACTTTGCAGATTTCTCAAATTACCTGGAAATAACTGCTACTCCATTGTTGAACCTTTTACGTAGGTAAGCTTCTCGTCTAATAGAGAGATGGCAGGAACCAAAAGCCATCCTTGACTGGATTATATGCTACTCCCCAACACAGAACAAGCAGCTGTCAACACAGGTTCAAATCCTGGCCCCACCACCTACCAAATCCAGACAGCAATTTCTACCTCAGAGGGTTGCTGGGGAGTAAATAAAATAAATCTATTTACCCAAAGAACATTTATTCAATACTTAGTATGTAGTAGGTATTGTTCTCATTCATGGGAATGAGAAAAAAATAGAATACAGGAAAAACAGAACAGAATCTCTGCCCCTACAGGGTACAAATTTTTGTGATGGGTGCTGCTTCCATTCCGATGGTGGCAGGTGGGAGGGAGACCAGGTGTGAAACATGTAGAAAGCGTTCAGTGCAGTTCTTGGAAGAGAAGAGTCACTCAACAAATGTTCACTAGTATTGTTCTATCGCTTAATGCTCTGCATACACAGGGCACACTAAAGTACAATGTTTTAATATAAGAGTATACCCCAAAAGGCTGTATCAACTTCATTTTTTAGTCAAGTACTCTGGAACCTACAGAAGAAGATGCTGTGGATTGAGAAACAAACCCAGGTGAGAAGAAAACTTTTGACTACTTAGACCTAAGATTTTAAGCACACGGCTGGCCTCTGCTTGAGCACACGAACATGCCAAACTGAAGCACAATGTGGTTCCACCTCATCAAGTAGGCAGACATATTTCTTTAAAACCTTACTCTGCTTGGTCAGCCCCAAGTATCTACGATGTCAAGATCCTGGATTTATTCCCTAGAATAATCATTCAGTCTCACCTAACTCAAGATGTGGGGATGAATGCAACAGAGAAGAGAAAGAAGAAGCGAGTTTAGAAAAAGCACGTTCCCTGACTCTTACAGCACCTTGCTAGCACCAGCTCTGGCTCAAAATAGGACTCCTCTGGGAAGTTGCGTATGGACCCCTGAAAAAAACAAGTGCTAAAGACCAGTACAATGGGTCAGAGGGACATAAGGTAACCTCACAGTGCATCTATCACCGGCCAAGAGCACCCTCCCATTCAAATTAGTACAGCTGCACCTGTGCTGACAGTAGATGTTGCTCCTCCAAAGTTAAAGAGGGAATGTCCCACTGGTGGCTCTTGTCACACCGAGAGCACGTCTTTACAAATTACTAAAGGAGAAAACAAAACAGATGTGATAAAACTGCACAATCTCAAAAACACAAAGTAGAACTACAGCCTTTAATTATATATATATACATATATATTTAATGCGTATTAGAGAATATAGTACAACACGGGCACAATCTAATATTAACATCAAACACTCATAAGACGGCAGACATACAGGAAAGATTTCCCAGGGCTGCAGACAGACCTCCGAAGGCCCTAAGCACTGAAAGGACTGTTTTGGTCTTGCTTTTCACACAGATTGATAGAAAAGCAACAGTATGGGGGACACCTGGGTGGCTCAGTTGGCTAAACGTCTGCCTTCAGCTCAGGTATGACCTGAGGGTCTCAGGGTCCTGGGATCGGGCCCCACATCAGCCTCCCTGCTCCACGGGGAGTCTGCTTCTCCCTCTCCCTCTGCCCCTGCCACCTGCTCACACACTCTCTCTCAAATAAATAAATAAAATCTCAAAAAAAAAAAAAAAAAAGTAATCGTAAACCACAGTGTGGTTGGCCAAAGTAAAAATTCTTCTCTAATGACTCTTCCCTTGGCTATCTGGTTCCAAAGTATTGGGAGTTTGGAAAGTTTCAAAGTTTACAAGTTCGGGGCTAAACTCTGTCTTTCCTTTTGGTGTTCATACTTTGTTGATGCCCCAACTCTAGTGGGACACTCAGCAAGGGATATATCTTTATCAACAAGGGCAGGTAAGATCACAAGCATCGCTGTGTGCAGAAGACTTGATTTTCTCTTCATTAGATTTTATGTTCAACTTAATATTTGGAATGATGCCTATTACTACCCAGCACTCTCTCAGGTAAGAAGGAAAATATGAAAGACTTTAAGACATGATTCTTGCTTTCAAGGGGTTTATGATCAAATTGAAAAGAGAAACTAAGGGAGCCTGGGTGGCTCAGTGGTTAAGTATTTGCCTTCAGCTTAGGGCCAAAGTTCCAGGATCCAGTTCTGCATCAGGCTCTCCACAGGGAGCCTGCTTCTCCCTCTGCCTGTGTCTCTGCCTTTCTCTCTGTCTCTCATGAATAAATAAATAACATCTTTACAAAAATAAAGTAAAATAAAGTAGTACCCTTACTCATAATGCTCAGCCCGCCTCCTTATTTTGCATTTTTCTCTGTAGCATTTCAACAACTAGCTATTGGATAGGATGCACTTGTTTATTTTTTGCCTCCACCCTAGACTAGAAGCTCCCCAGGGTAGGGACTATCTTGTCTGTCACGATAACCTCAGTGCCTGGCATAATGGGCACTGAAGAAAAAAAAATAAAGTTGAGGGTATTAACTTATTTGGCAAAAACCATACCTAAATGAATGAAATCATTCACTGAAGCACAAAATTGTGCTTCTGTTTGGCATGTTTGCACACTCAAGTAAAGAGGCCAGTCCTGTGTTTAAAATCTTAAGTCTGGGGGAGACCAGGTGGCTCAGCGGTTTAGTGCTGCCTTCAGCCCAGGGCGTGATCCTGGAGACCCGGAATTGAGTCCCATGTCAGGCTCCCTGCATGGAGCCTGCTTCTCCCTCTGCCTGTGTCTCTGCCTCTCTCTCTCATGAATAAATGAAATCAAATAAATAAATAAATAAATAAATAAATAAATAAATAAATAAATAAATAAATAAATAAATAAATAAATAAAATCTTAAGTCTAAGGAGTCAAAAAGTTTTCTTCTTGCCTGGGTTTGTTTCTTGACCCACAGCATCTTCTTCTGTAGGCTCCAGGAGTCAGGAAATGGTGTCAGCACTCTCATGCTGTGTTCTGTGTGATTCCAGAGGCATTTTACGGCCACAATCTTATTCATGACATACACAGGCCTGTGTGTCAGCCACAGCAGATATGACTAACAAGAAAACCAACTTAGAGACATCATGGTGACTTTCTTGGAGGTCACACACTTAGTGGCAGAGCTAGAGGCATGACCTACCTCTTTGCACTCTTCACTGAAGGTGCTCTCTACCATCACAGGGGAGGCTTCATGACAACAGGGAGACTAGACATAGCCTTGCAGAGTGGGTAAGGGTCAGTGCTACGGGGAGGCAGGGATGGAGGGCATTCCCAGAAAGGACAGACATCCAGATGATGTCTCTGGGGTGGGAGGCGTGAGCCACACACGTGCTCGGGACAAGGGTAAAGAGGGTGCAATTTGGAAAGCGAGGCCTAGCAGCATTGATTCCTGGGCAGGCAGCAGTGACACACCTGCATCCCCTCCTCCCCTTCGCCCTCACTCCTGCAGAACCTTGTCATTTTAGCTTCACACTAGCTGCTCCCCATCCCAGATACCCTCTCATTCACAGCTAAGTCACCCTAAGGAATGAACCCTGCCTACTGGCCCAACCTCCGCTCTACAAAACTCTTCCTTGGCACTTGTAACCTCCTGACTGCCCAAATGTCCCCTGCTGCCCCTCCGTCCCTTTGTAGGTCTCGATTGTCACCACTGCCCGTGGCCCTTCTCCGTGACCTAGTCGCTCCTCCCGTGGCTTCCTCCATGCTGCTCTCTCCCACAGGCAGCCACTTCTCTGTGATTTGAAGGGCCCTCTTCTTCCATGTGTCCCTTAAATATGCGTGTTCCCCAGCAATTCTCTTCAGATTTGCTCTTCTCACAGTGTGATCACTCTCTGGGCAATGCTCTCTGTTGCCGTGGCTGCAGGGTTGGAAAAACAGGAGCTAGCAGGTGCTCACGCATGTCTGTCCCAGTCCACATGGAACAGGACACGTTCTCTTGGATCATCATGGTGGTGGGTTCTTAGCTGGGGGGTGGGAGAAGGGCATGCTCCCCTTCCTAGCAGGGCAAGATCAGAATCTGAAACCCCACATAACGAAATCCAGGGGAGGCAGGTCCTCTCACCCCTCATCCTGATTGAAAAGCACTGTGCTCAAGACTTTCAGATTCACCTCCACCTGTGATATTTTCCTGCAGGCTCCCTTTGCATGCATGTCTTCTTGTTTGGGACCTTCCAGCTGGGGATTCCACTGCAGATTTTGACTTCTGCCCCTGTCTCCCACATCTCAGCCATTCCTATGCCACAGCCTTGTGGCTGGTCCCCTCGCTTACAATCACCCGCATCCAAATCATCGTGAGCCCTGTTGCCAGATCTCTTTCTGAAACAGAGCTCTCACTGTGACATTTCCCTGTTTTAAAACTTCTGTGGCAGCCTAATGCCACAGATGAGACGTTTAAGCTTGAAGACATGGCCCCAGGGATCTCCCAACACCCCCTTCCAGACCCTACTCTTCCTTCAGTCCTACAAACCGCTCAGGGCTTCTCAGACAAAGGCACAAACTTCCACACTCTCATGTTTTTGTATGAGTCTGGAGGGTCCCCACCCCCACCCTTTTGTCCATCTGGCAAAATTCTATTCATCCCCTAAGGCTCAACTCAAATGTCACTTCTCCTGTTTGGTCCTTCCTGATCCCCATCCCCACCCCCCCTCCCTGAATCAATCACTTGCTGGTGCTCCCATGGCACTTTGTTCGAAACCTCTAACGTGGCATTTATCAGGCAGGACTGTAGTGAGTTATTTACTTATCCGTCTCCCTTCCTAAATTATGAGCTCTGTGAGGAAAGAGGCCACATGACAGTCATGTTTATATCCCGAGTAGCAAAAAAAAAAAAAAGGCAAACAAAACTTAATCAATTGTTATGTGCCTCTGAGACTCTAGCAGCAAAGACTGATATTGTTCAAACAGATGGAGAGGGTATCACCTGAAAGAGAATTCTTTCACTAAAACCTTAGAGCTCAATCCTGCTTTTGGAATGACACCAAGGGAATGCTTCTCCTCTAAAAAGGAAGAAGGAAGTTACGGAAGCAAAATGCTAAACACTATGCTCCAGAGGCTACAATAGACTTGAGATGGTTTTTTTAAAAAATATATCTGTTAATTTTTGTCCATATTCTTTCAGGATGGAATTTTGTAACAAACAGAACTTCTGAAACGAATGCCACATTTATAAATTCGTTGGATATCTCTTTTTTTTTTCTTAAAGGTTTTATTTATTTATTCATGACAGACCCAGAGAAAGAGAGGCAGAGACAGGCAGAGGGAGAAGCAGGCTCCCTGTGGAGAGCCTGATGTGGAATTCGATCCCAGAACCCTGGGATCATGACCTGAGCCAAAGGCAGATTTTCAACCGCTGAGCCACCCAGGTGCCCCTGAATTATCTGTCTCATAAAGATTTTACTAAAAAGTTTCATAGTTGCTTCGAAAGGTATACAAATATTTCATTTCATCCCCCAAAGAAAATGATGTACATTACATTATGGTACTACGGGGGGCAGGTGGCACAGGCAACTCGTGTTTTTCTGCTGATAAATGTGGTTGAAGTTTGTTGGAAGCTCACAGGGACAGGCCTTCTTATCAACCAAACCCAGAATTGAAAAAGCAGTGAATCCCAAGAGGTAGCTTTCTTAGGTGTTCTTAGTATCTCAAAAAGATGTCAAAGTGACTATATAAAATGTTTGTGTTTTGTCTAAAAGAAGTATCAGTGTTTGTGTATTCATGCACCATGTGGTGGGTTGCAGACAGGACTGGAGAAGATGCTTCCAGGGTGCCAGTGAAGTGAATTGAGTCTGTGAAGCTTTGCAATTAGACTTGCCTAAAAAGATGAGAAAATGCTACCACGGTATGAAAAGGGTAATTCCTTTCTCCAAACTTTTTTTGGCAGTTGCTTTCTGTGGATATGAAAGATGCACAGGGGCTCAAATTTCAATCAGAAATAGATTCTTTGACATAAATTCTTGAGAGGCAAAATCTGGCACCAATATGCGGCCAGGATTATGCTGAGGAGAGGCCACAGTTGGGGAGGTGGGCCAGGAGGCTGGTGTAATTCAGGCGGAAGGTGATGGGGGTCTGGAAGGAGGGAAATGACAAGAGGGGACAGCAGGAGACAATCCCCACAGTGAATCACAGGGAAACTCCCCGAGTTTTTGAGTAGACTGGATACAGGGGATAAAAATTTTCAAATGTGGGAGACTCGGGGAAGTGACGCAACCTAGGGGAAAAGACATTTTTTATTTTCTTCTAGAATTTTCCCAAACTTCAACATTGTTCCTAAGAACGACCACAAAGTAAAATTGCTCCTGCCAGATGGGTGGCTGTCTACTCTAGCCAGAGCTGCTAGATGGCTAGCCTCTCTAGGTCCAGGACTCTGTCCTGTTCCTTCCTTATCCCATCCTGCCTTCCACTCATCCTTCCTACAAGTACTCACTGAGCACCCTCTATGTGCCCAACTCTAACCTTGGGGCTTGGAAGGGAATAAGACAAATAACCAACCTTGTGGACCTGATACTCTGGAGACAATAAAAGCCTAACACCATGCTTTTTGCAAATACTCAACTATTGTTTTTTTGTGAAGTTAAAAACATGATCTTTATTGAGTATGAGGCCAGAATAGGTAAGAACTCAAACAAGGAAAGTATCTTCTTACACATCATCCAAGGAGATGCTTGCCATAGCATCTGTAAAATCTACTGCAGTCTAAATATTTTTCTAGTTTCAAACCAATCCCATTTTTTCCTTCCTCATTGCTGACCACACTGACCGCTAATAAGTTTTAATGTTACGTTACAAACCTGGCAAAATGGTTCACAGCGGAACAGAGATGCAGGGTGGCAAAGGTCATTGCAAGTTTTGACCTCCAAACTGAAGTTCAGAAATTCCAGCAGGCTTTGCCTAAGAGTCACTCAGGCAGCCCAAAATCAAGAAAATAAAACTAAAAGGAACAGTTCCTCTACTGTAAGTGTTTGATTGTCAGGGTTCCTGAAGAGTAGAAAGGGGTACGTCAGGGTGGTCCATAAAACAGAAGAATTCCAAGTGAGATGAATTAGCTGCTCTGACAAATTTACGGTGACTGAGAGCCATCTGCTGGTTGGTGGTTACAATTCAACCTAAAATGCTCAGTGATGCCATGACTGACTTTTACTTATAAGCAGCTCCTTCTGTGAGTACAGAAAGCACTCCCAAAAACATGTTTGGAAACAGAATGAATGAAAGTCAACAATATGCTTATATATTATGGAGGTATTTTCATAATGGCCATTCACAATGGCCCTACATCTCTGTCTCAGTGGTTGACCATCTGCCTTTGGCTCAGGTTGTGATCCCGGGGTCCTAGGATCGAGTCCCCCATCGGGCTCCCTACAGGGAGCCTGCTTCTCCCTCTGCCTGTGTCTCTGCTCCTCTCTCTGTGTCTCTCAGGAATAAATAAATAAAACCTTTCAAAAAAATTGTTTTTATGACCAAGCACACTTGAACAACAGACGTATCTGACAGGTGCCCAACTGAGGTGAACAATTTGCATTTAAGCATTCAACATGATGGATGATCTCCATTTCTGTCTCAACTCTACTGCCCCCCCCCTTTATTTGCTTCTGTCCTCACTCATAAAGATAAAATGCAGTAAAATATTCACTTAGTTGGGTAAGTTAACGTTGTTCTAGGACAAAGATGCAAGTGTGACAGAAAGAAATTTTTAGCCGGCAGAAGGATGACCAACAGTGGTAGAAATTTATGTTTGTCAGCTGATGTACAAAAACCCAAATCTGGCATTAAAAGACTGAGGGTGTCCGTGAATAATGTGTATACATCCAAGACGCACTAAAGCCAAAACTACCCGCCTGGTCATTATTTCCAACTATTTTAGATAGTTCCCATCTAAAAATTCAAACTCTTGAGATGGGCACCCATGCTTTCGACTGTGCTTTTCATTTTCCCTCTGGGGACAGGGTCCGGCAACCTGCAGGCACCCTGAGGTGGTATCTCTGAAGCCAGCTGGACACCAAATATGCAGACTGGTGCGTAAGTGATCAGTCTAGAAAGAGGAGGGCTCAAGAAGGCACACAAGTAAGAGGAAAATATGCAAATTCTACCAAATGTACAATGGCTGTGTCAAGTCTCATTTCTCCCCCTGGTTTCTCAGTTCCTCCTGCCTCACCCAGCGCTCCTCCTGTCCTTATCTCCTAGACTGTGTGTGGCCCATAGCACAAGATTTAGCATTTAGGTATCAACTCTCATACGTCATTCTCCATTGCTTGGTGCAGGACAAAAAGGCCTCTCCAAAGGGCATGCCATTCTTGGATTGCCCTCTGCTAAGAGCCGTGACAGCATGTGCTCAATACAATTTACAAAGCACTTCACAAAGGCATAAACATATGCCTTCACCTACATTTATCTCACCTGGACTTCACAATATTTTGTAGTCATGATTATCTGCATTTTTACAAAAAATTGAGTCAAAATTCAAACTCAGGTTTTTAATACTGGACCCTTTATTCCCACCACTGAATTACACATGCAGAGTTCACACTATGTGGCTTGAACATATGGAAGGAACGCTGTGTGTTACGTACAAGTATCAGGAAGAAGGAAAAAGTACTTGAAGTCAGTGAGAAATGAACCAATGGGGGTCCCTACAAGGGAACCATGGTAGGAGACCAAAACTGAGAAAGAGAGAGAGGGCTCAAGAGACAAAACCTACAGCAAATGACAAGGAGACTTGAGTTCTAGGTTTTTT
Source organism: Nyctereutes procyonoides (assembly GCF_905146905.1). Classification (NCBI taxonomy): domain Eukaryota; kingdom Metazoa; phylum Chordata; class Mammalia; order Carnivora; family Canidae; genus Nyctereutes; species Nyctereutes procyonoides. The sequence continues at coordinate 55,542,049 of NW_026575140.1, read as the reverse complement.
TTCTCCATTTATTCACCTTGGGCATGATGGCTTCTTTGAGGCTCAGTCTCCCCATCCACAAACTGGCCCTCCTCTCTCCTCTCTTACACCACAAAAATTATTATGAGGCTCAAATACTATCTGAACGTGCTTGGTAGGCAAGAGAGGCAGGGAAAAAGAGAAAACCTTTTTTAATAAATGAGAAAATGCTTTTTTTTCAGTTTCTTACACATTTTCATTTATAAAAAGCCCACATTGGAAAGTATTCAATAGGTTTGTTTTTTTTTAATCAACATAAGTAACTTACAATACAGTGTGTATAGGTGACTCTTGGGTTCTTCCCTCTGCTTCTTCATAGACTAGAATTTTCTACTTTTTCAATTCCCATGTGGTTTTCATCATGTAAAATTAATACACAAAGGGGTAGGGAATCTTTTTATCTTCCCATGAAAAAGTGACAAATACATCAGGTGGTTAAAGGACTGCGATTCAAAACAAGATACCATTTTTCGCCCATCGAATGGACAAAACTGAACCAGTTCTATAAAAGGGCTGCCCCAGGGACGCCTGGGTGGCTCAGTGGTTGAGCATCTGCCTCTGGCTCAGGGCATGATCCTGGGGTCCTGGGATCGAGTCCCACATCGGGCACCCCATGGAGAGCCTGCTTCTCTCTCTGCCTGTGTCTCTGCCTCTCTCTGTGTCTCATGAATAAATAAAATTTTAAAAATATTAATAAAAAATAAAAGGGCTTCCCCATATGGTGCTGGGGAGAATAAGAGCCATTGGGACTTTCAGAAACAGACATGGCAGTGCCTGTTGAACCTGGACACCCATGCCCTTCGTTCTAGTGACTCCACTTTGGGGAGAAATTTCTACAGAAATAGAAGCCACATTCACCACGGGTCCTGACTGACACATTTTACTCGTCATAGCAAAAACCTAAACAACTCAGTATCCATCAGATGGGGAGTGGATGGATGAATGACTGCATATTTACATTGTGGAATAATGCTGCCACTGAAAAGAATTTGTTAGATCTATGGATTTGGAGGACTGTCCAAATTTAAATGGAAAAGTAAATTATGGAGTAATATGTATCGGACAACTGTTTTCATTAAAAAGGTTGGGAAAGGAAAACGTTTATGTGTATATATCTATTTGTAAATATTTGTATAAACACAGATACAGGTGGACAAGGAAAGTGTCCAAACAGTTAACACTAGTTACTTTAGGATAATGGCACTGGAGGGAAAGAAAGGGAGAGAATTAATTTTTGGCTACGCCTCAGTACAGTCTAACTTGTTATAATGAGCCTGTATTGCGTTTGTAATTTGTTTCAAATCCAATTAAGGACGACTCACTTCCTCAGGGAGGAAGATCAAGGGGAGGGGAGATATTAGGAGAATCATGGCCCCTGACGTAGTGAAGATGGATAGAAAGTGCTGTTGAAAGTATCCTTCTGCAGATGCCTGGGTGGCTCAGCGGTTGAGCATCTGCCTTCGCCTCAGGTTGTGATCCTGGGGTCCTTGGATGGAGTCCGCATTGGGCTCCCTGCAGGGAGCCTGCTTCTTCCTCTGCCTGTGTGTCTGCCTCTCTCAGTGTCTCTCATTAATAAATAAATAAAATCTTAAAAAAAAAGAAAAAAAGCATCCTTCTGTTTTTAAAATTAAGAGTAGGAAACATACACTAATATCAAGAAATGCCAGAATCGAACTTTTTTTTTCTCCGGTGGGGGCAGGGGTGGTGGTGGGGGGGCAGCAGGGAGAAAGAGTAATGGGAGAGAAAGATCTAAAGGTAAGAAAAGATGATGGAGGGAGAGGGAGAGAGAAGCAAGAAGGGGCAGATAACCCGGGCAGGAGTCTACAGTCACCCAGGGGGAAGTTTTCAAATGACAAACAGGGTTGCAGTGAGCAGAGAAAGGAAGGAGGATGATGTTGGGGATGGAATAGAAGGGTGACCTGGCTCCTTTTCTGACGGTGGGCAGAAAGAGCAAGCCAAGCACTCCCCTGGCACTTTCACAGAAGAAAAACCCTAACTTCACAAAATCTACCCACTAGGAAGACCTGGGTAAAGTTTTCCCCCAGTTCTACTGACTCACATCTCCATCTTGTGGTCTGTTCAGGACACAGATCTTAGTGTGCGTACGTGTGTGTGTGCGTGCACACTGTGCATGCAAAAGCATCAATACATATGTACGTGTTTATGTATGTATACTCACATATTAAGTATAGTTATATATAACTATATCCATTTCTAAGTTTTATGAGCAACGATGTGTTATATGAGCATACATTGTATTACTACTTACTACATATTATATTATATATTTAAGTATATATACATATACAAGTGTACATAGACACAGGTATATACGTACTTATCTGCATGTGTAATATGTTATATAAAAATGTATGTACGTATACTGGTACTTACATACATATTTTTAAGTTCAATTAGAACATGTGAACAGAGTCAATGACAAAAGTCATTAAGTATACAGCTCAAAGATAATTTGTGAAGTGAGCACCCACAGTTAGTCACTACCCTAGCAAGAAACAAAGTGCTAACAGAACACCAGGATCTCTCGTGCCCTCTTATGGCTCACTGCTTCCTGCAAAGGGACCCACTTCCCTGATCTGTAATATTGCAATGAAGCTTTGCCTTTACAGGAATGGAATCCTACAGTACGCGCTCATAAGTCAGACTCATTTTGCTCAATGTGGATGTTTGTTAGATTCATCCATGGTGTGGCATGTAGTTCATTTTTTCTCACTTTCTGGGTAGTATCACTGCATAAATATGCCATCATGTATTTATACAGCCTAGTGTAGGTATTCACTGAGTCGTTTCCAGGTGGGAAGACACTGATATAAGCAGTCTTATTCATGCTTTTGCACAGCTCAGTTTTAGGAGATACAGTTTTCCAAAGTGGTTGCAGAATTGAGAGTTTCAGCAGCAGTGTGTGAGAATTCCAGCAGCACTTGACCCGTCTGCCATTTTAATTCCTGCCATTCTGGTAGGTGCGATGGTCTGTTATCATGGTTTTGCTTCGCCCTTTCCTTATGACTAGTTAAGTTGCACATGTTTTCATATGCTTACCAGCAATTGGGTATCCTCCTTTGTGATGTCCAAATTCTAGTCTTCTGCCTCTTTTTCCTAATGGCTTGTTAGTCATTTTCTTAAATTATAGGAATTCTTTATATATTCTGGATACAACAACAATCTGGTATCAGATATATGCACTATAAATACAAATTCTCGGGGATCTCTGGGTGGCTCAGCAGTATAGCGTCTGCCTTCGGTCCAGGGTGTGATCCTGGAGTCACGGGATCAAATTCCACATTGGGCTTCCTGCATGGAGCCTGCTTCTCCCTCTGCCTGTGTCTCTGCCTCTCTCTCTGTATCTCTCATGAATAAATATACTCTTTAATAATAAATAAATAAAATAAATATGGTTCTCATTCTGTGGCTTGTCTTTCGTGCTTTGATATAAGCAGAATTTCTTATTTTAAGGAAGTCCAACTTATCATGTGTTTCTTTTATGTTTAATGCTCTAAGTATCCTATAAGAAATACTTGCCTGTCCCAAGGTCATAAAGACATTCTTTTATGTTTTCTCCTATGAGTTCTCATTTCACCTTTTGCATTTAGATCTACAATCTTTTTGGAACTGAATTTTATAGACAGTGATGCAGAGGCTGATTCTTTTTCACTCATATGCTTCTCTAGTTGACCTAACATTATTTATTGAAGAGATTATCTTTTCTCTACTACACTGCAGTGCACCTTTGTCATGAGTCAAGTAGCAACGCACGTGAACTCTGTATTGTTCCACTGGTTTACTTGCCTATCCTTGTGTCCACATCACAGTGCAGCTTTATGGTAAGTCCTGATAACTGATAACGTGAGCCCTCATGCCTTTTGTTCTTCAAAACTACCTTGGCTTTTCTTGGCTCTTTTAAATGCCATATAAAGTTTAAAATCATCTTCTTAAATGATGAAACTGAAAAAGTGGCTTGGGTGGGGGCACTTGGGTGGCTCAGTGGTTGAGCATCTGCCTTTGGCTCAGGGTGTGATCCCGGGCTCCTGGGATCGAGTCCTGCATCAGGTTCCCTGCACGGAGCCTGCTTCTCCCTCTACCTATGTCTCTGTCTGTCTCTCATGAATAAATAAATAAAATCTTAAAAAAAAAAAAGTGGCTGGGGACTCTGAGTTTGTTCTGAACCTATAGGTGAATCTTGAGAGAGCTGACATCTTTACAAGATTGAGTCCTCCAATCCCTGAACATGGTATATCTTTTAGTTTTTTCTTAATTTCTCTAAACAATGTTATTATAGTTTTGAATGTGGAGGTTTCATACACCTTTCATTTGACTTATTCCTACATATTTCATGTTTTTAATGCTATAACAAATAGCATTTTAAATTTTTTTATTTGATATTTCTTTGTCATCCAGCTTTCAAAACCTGTGGAGAAGCTACCATGCTACTGCCTGTGGACAGACTATATTCATTACATCTCACAGGGTATCACTGGGTAGCTTTCTCGACTTGTTCAACAGCATGGAATTGCAATAACTAATATTTATTCACATCTCAAGGTCTTTAGATTCACTTGCTTCATCAGTCATCCAAATGGATAATCTTTTTTATACTCAGTATCTATTTGGAAATCGGGCTGCTGGTAGAGTTCCTTTCCTATTCCATGGAGAGAAAAAAAAAAATCTGGACTGAAATGACTACAGAGATCCATTCAAATGGTCATCAGTCTTGTGAGTACATACATCACCAAAAAACTTTGAATAGCTTACTCTGTCAAGCTCTGAAATACTTCCAAGACATTTAAAAGTATTAGTTTAAACATTCTGCTTCATAATCTCCAAGTTACCCTATAGAGCTGAAAAGATAACACAAAGAGTCAAGAGGGCATGTTATACTATAATTCATGTTAAAAATAAGAGGCAAGAGGTAGATGGGAGGGGCGTGGGGGGGGGGCGCACCCTTGTATATATGTAGAATCTCCCAGGAAGGACACATAAAAAACTATTAGAAGTGGTTGCCTCTGGGGAAGAAATGAGGAACTTCACATCAGTTGGAAGTGGGAAGGCGCTCCAATTTTCATTGATTAATCTTTTGTACTATCTGTGTGTTTATAACACGATCCACCACTTTCAAATTAGGTTCACATTTTTAAAAATTCTGTCAGTTCCCACAAACTTCTAGAATATCCCAAAGTGTCAACAATTTGGCCTAACCCTTCAACCAAACTGCCTCCTCCACAAAAGGAGTCACAAGAACTACTGTCATATGACATTCTCCATTTTTCTCCCCAAAGAAACAAGGTCACTGTACACGCTGCATGACTGCTATTGGACCAGTGGTTAACATAGAAAAAAATGTACTAAGACAATATATATTCCAGACCTTTCAGGTCAGTCCCTACTCCAAATAGTCCCTCTTGTCACATGAAGTATCAGTCCACGCATCAAATTAACCTATTGCATTTCTCCAGATCGTGGAGACAAGGTCAGAAGCTACTACCGGGATCCCTGGGTGGCGCAGCGGTTTGGCGCCTGCCTTTGACCCAGGGCGCGATCCTGGAGACCCAGGATCGAATGCCACGTCGGGCTCTCTGCATGGAGCCTGCTTCTCCCTCTGTCTGTGTCTCTGCCTCTCTGTCTCTCTCTCTGTGACTATCATGAATAAATAAATAAAAAACCTTTAAAAAAAAAAAACAGAAGCTACTACCTCCCAAATGAGAGTTAAACATTACCTAACATAAAATGCATGAGATCATCTGTCTGCAGAAGAAACCAACTCTATGGAACTGCATAAATGCATCACTATAAGAACCATGTTGAACTTCAAAAGCGTATCTCCTAAACCTCTCCAGAGAGCCAGGTGGTAGCGGTAAATATTGCGGCTTCCTTAAAAAGCAAAGTGAAGGTTTAAAGTCTAAGTCCCACGTGAACCTAAATAAAATCACCTAGAAGGGCAGTGAACTACCACTTCCCTGGGACTTCAGGAACAGATGTGATAGGAGATGAAGGTCCTTAGTCAAGTCACAGAACTTAAGAACCTTCCATGTCTGGTGTCAGAAGGTACTTGAAAGATGTAGCAAGTTACTGCTGCTGGAAGGGCTGTGGGCAAGGGTTGATGTGGTCACTACAGCTTGCCCACCCAACTCTGCTAAGTCTCTTCTCACTCCTTATCAGAACCTTGATTCTGTTCAAGGCTCCACTGCTCGGGGAACATGAGCCCATCCTCAGTCTCAGTTCAGGGATCATTGTCTCCGGAGCAGACCTAAGCCAATCATGGCAACTCTGTTCTTCCACGGCTTTTGGCATAACCTGGCATGTGATGCTAGCCCAACTTAGTTCTATTTTGGGCCGGTTTATGGATTGGGAAGCTTCCAGGAACTGTTTCCTTTCTTTTAGAAAACCAACAAATATAACTAGAAATCAACTTTCTGTTGATTCTACAAACATCAGAGCAGTAAGAAAGTAGTTATAATATTAATAGCGTATGAACAGCTTCCATATAACCAAAAATCAAAAAGCGTGAAGGCATGAAAAAGTGAATTTGAAACCACCAAAAACATAAAATACCTAAAATTACATTAAACCAGAAACATGTACAGCTCCCTTGAAGATGTTCTGAAAGCCCTGAAAGACAGCTTGACCCGATCGAGACACATCCCATGTTTCTGGAGAGGAAGGTTCAACATTATAAAAGGTTTTAAGATTTAATGGAATGCCAATTTTAAAAATAGTTATTTTTCCCTTTTTAAAAAACAGGTTAGCTGATTCTAGAATTCATGTTTTTTAAAAAAAATCAAAACTCTTAAAAAAGAAGTGTAATGACAGGAGGCAAGCCCAATAATGTATTAAAACTTATAATAAAGCCTCGAAAGGAAAGGTGCTAGCACATGAGTGGTCACAGACCCCTAGAATACACCACAAAGTCCAGAAACAGATCCAAATACATATCTACACAGATGTATTATATTAAAGCACATCATCTCAAAATTTGTGAAAATGGATCATTCAATGAAAAACATAGTCAAAAAAATAGGGTAGCCAATTAAGAAAAAAGTGGGATTCATCCTCTTTACCAAATTAAATTCCAAGTAGATTAAGTAAGGTTATAAAATAAAATCATGAGAGTACTAAAAAGAATCAGAGGAGAATTTCCCAATAACCCATGTTCATTACAATTATATACAGTAACTACATAAAACTCTATTATGAAATAACTATTTTATGGGCACCTGGGTGGCTCAGTCGGTTAAGCATCTGCCTTCAGCTCAGGTCATGATCTCAGGGTCCTGGGATCGAGCCCTGCATCCGGCTCCCTGCTCAGTGGGGCATCTGCTTCTTCCTCTACCTTCTCAACCCCCTGCTTGTGCTTGTTCTCTCTCACGTTTCTCTCTCTCTCTCTCTCAAATAAATAAATAAATAAATAAAATATTGGAAAAAAGAGAAATAACTATCTTCATATATTAGACTGGAATAGGAAACCGAAGTTTAATAACACTATCTCTGGGGCAAACTATGGAAACAGGCACTCACACGAATGGCTAGTGCAAGTCTACACTGGTTCTATGAGAGTTACAAGGGCATATGCCCTCTGATCCAGCCATCCTACTTGTAAGAACCTATGTAGAGGCAGACTTTCCCATGTGTGAACTCCCTTCTGTATAACCACCATCTTTTTGTAGTAGAAAAAAAGTCTATGTATTAAGCACATATATATTCATATAAAATATATGTGTAACAGACAAGAAATAATACACACATGTGTTAACAGGAAGCTAGTTAAAGAAATTATGCCACATGCATATAATGAAATATTATAAGGCTATGAAAACAAATGACAAAACCTGCCGGTTTGGGAAGCTCTCTAATATATATTTGTTTAGGTAATCGAAAAGTATTGTAGAATGGTATGTACCATTTGTGTAAAAGATGAAGGGAAATAAGGAAACATATTCACATTTGATGGTATATTCCTAAGAGAACTTTGGAAGGATATGGCAACGATTTTTAAGATTGATATTTGTGTCCAGAAGTGGGGAACAGAGCAGGAGGGAGGCTTGTCACCAAATACTGTTAAATGCTTTTTAAATTTCTCAGCCATGTGAATATATTACTTATGCACATATGCACTCTTTAGCTACTTCCTAGTTCTAGAAAAGTAGATTGCTCATGTGTTAATAACTTTAAGCAACATATGATATAAACCTATGACACTTTAGGAAATCCAGGCATAATCGGATACAAATCATCCTTCTTATAACTCAAGCTTTAATTGGAAATAAAAGTTTCAGTGACTTAAAATGGGGTGCTTTTAATGTAAAATTTAATGTAGATTTTTCTTTTGCCCACCTTGGCTTCTCGATACAGTGACACTGACCTGAAATGCAAGCCGGAAGTATCATACTTTTATTTAACAGCCTCAAAGATAGAGATCTGGAATCAAATGTAAAGTTCACAAAGAAAATGTGAACATTCCACTATCATCCTTATTATTTTGACTTTAGCAATCAGTCTGCTTATTAATTAATATGCCATTCCTGATACACAGCTACCATCTCGACATCTAAATAACTTCCTATTTCCTATAATCTTCAATATAGTTGGTAGTGTGAGGATTAAAGCTGAGCCAATTAGCCACCCACTACAGCCGAGTTAATCACATAATCTTTGAGATGCTCACCGAGCAGTGGACTATGCAAGGATTTTTTTTTCCTCTCCTGACAGACAAAGATTTAACTAATTGTGAGACTCAGCAATGCTCTCAGATATAAAGGGCTGCAGGATTTTAAATCAGAAGCTGTGTCCCTGCTTTATAAGTCACAGCTTATCTTCTAAGAGACATTGTTACACAGAGGCTTCTTTAACAAGTTTCCAAATGCCCTTAATTAGCCAACCATTGCTTGCTTACACCTCGGTGGTACATCAAGGTTTGATGCTTTCGAATAATGATCGGTAATCCGCAAGGTATAAGGAAGATTTCATCACATGACAGCTCCACATTCAATTGCATGATTGCCACATTAATGTCTGTTTAAGGGAAATGTTAATCCAAACTGAGGTCTGACAATACTCTCCTCTCCTTAATAAGGCCACATTTGAGGAGGAACGGGAGGGGGAGGCTAAGGGTTAGGGAGCGGGCATGAGGGGACCAGGGTCACACAAAGGAAATCAGAAGCAGAGGGAGGGGCAGGGGCTCCACATGAGTCCCCATCAATCAGGCAAACTGGTCTTGTGCTGTGGATGCCAGTTATCCTGGGGCTCTGAGATACTGGTGAGCAGATGAACCCCCAAGTTGGCCACAAGGAACACACTGTGGTGGCCGTCTGGCGTCAATGACAAATCCTGCCAGAGAGAGTGTGTCGATCACATTTTTAAGTTCTGTGAAGGCTTTCTGGCCAATGTATTCCTGTAGCTCGTGACCTAAGGCAAAGACATGTGCTGCCGCCCAGCACACCCCCAAGTGACAAAGCACCGCACCTTGCATAAAGAATAACGGAGGTAAACAAAAATGCTGGAGGAAATCTAGAGATTGGAGAAGTAGAAAAAAAATGCTAGAGGAGCCCAGAACCAGGAATTGACCATGTAGAGGACTGAGGAGGGCTTTGTGAGCCCGAGGAACTGGCTGGCAGAGAAGGAAATGAGGTCTCTCCAAAGACTGAGCTGAAAGGTCCCTAATGGCCAGTATCAGAAATGACCAGGCATTCTGATGGTCAAGAGGCAAGAAGGCAAGCTGAGCTATGAATCCAAACTCCTTATGTCTACGTCTGAATTCAGATCCTCAGAAGGCTAGTGGGAGAATTATGAGCGTACGAGAAGTTGGGGAGGGCCAGACAGGCCTCAAGTGTGGGGATTAGGGGTACAGAGGGCAAAAATAACACCCTGACGTGGGCAGGTGAGTGGACTCAAAGACTGGAGACTCTGACTTCTAAGCTAAGACAATCTACTTCTAGCAATTGACTTCAACATTCATTCATTTGCTCACCATACACTTATTTCCTGTCCCTGATGAGTCTGCAGTGAGGCTATCATTTCTGCCAAGCTGGGGGGAACAGTGTCGTTGGAGTGTCCATTTCACGGCCCAAAAGCAGATTTCCCAGGGATTTTCCTACATAGTATTTGAGAATGCTCTCATCTAGCATGCATCCTCTCGTTGATCAGATTCTCCTGGAATGTCTGTAAAGCCTCGCAATTTCGAGACTGAGTTCTGGGCTGAACTGTGTCCCCACAAAAATTCCGATGCTGAAATGCGGACCCCTAGTACACAGCTCAGGACACAATGATATCTGGAGACAGGTTCTTTAGAGAGGTAATTAGATTAAAATGAGGTCATAGGGTGGGTCATAATCTAGTATGGCTGGCACCCTGAAAGGGAATTTGGATGCTGACACACAGAGAAATGACCATATAAAGTCAGCCATTTACAAGCTCAGAGGAGAGGCCTAGAGCAGACTCTCCATCATGGCCCCAGAAGGAACAACCCAGGGACACATGTGTGGCTCAGTGGTTGAGCATCTGCCTTTGGCTCAGGTCATGATATTGGGGTCCTGGGATCGAGTCCCACATCGGGGTCCCCACGGGGGGGTCCCTCTGCCTGTGTCTGTGCCTCTCTCTGTGCCTCTCATGAAAAAAAAAATCTTAAAAAAAAAAAAAACCCAAAAACCTATTGTTGGCCAGACTACTAACTCAACCCTGCAAGTACATGATCCTGACATCTGTAAGCCTCTTTTTTTACTTTTTATTTATAAGCCTCTTGTGTGACTCTGATACGAAGTGCCACTGTTAGGAACAGAGGATATAGAGCCGTTGTTTCTCAAATGGTAAGGTACATTCAGATCACCCAGAGATCTTGTTAAAATGCAGATTCAGGGGCACCTGGCTGGCTCAGTGGGTAGAACACATGACTCAACATCACTGTCCTGAGTTCAAGCCTATTAAAAATAATTTTTATTTTTTTATTTCTTTTAATTTTTTTTTTTAATGCAGATTCAGAGACGCCTGGGTGGCTCAGTGGTTGAGCATCTGCCTTTGGTTCAGGTCATGATCCTGGGGTCCTAGGATCGAGTCCTGCATCAGGTTCCCCGCAGGGAGCCTGCTTCTCCCTCTGCCTGTGTCTCGGCCCCTTTCTGTCTCTCATGAATAAATAAATAAAAGTCTTAAAAAACAAAAACAGATTCAGGAGGTTTGGGGGCAGGGTCTAAGAATCTAACTTGGGCTTCTAACACACCTCTAACACACTCCCAGGTGCGAATGACGCTTGTGCACAGGTTACATTTTAAATAACAAGGATATAATTAATAAATAAATAAATAAATAAATAAATAAATAAATAAATAAATAACAAGGATATGGAGACGATCACGGGAGAGAAGACAAGTAACAAGCAAGAGGGGACTAAAATACCCACAAAACCTACAAAGACCTCGCACATAAAGTAGCCTCTTCAGCTTTTGTAAATGACACCATGTAGAGCACTAAGCAGAGCTAGGCGCATGACATACTCTTGTCGGGAATGGGGTAGGTAACTATTACCGTCCATCACTGTCACCACCTCCATGACCACAAAGCAGAGGTACATAGATGCACCCCCCTCCCTACTGCCTCTCCACTTGGCTCTGCCGCCTGACTGTGCCTCTGTTCACTGTCTGGACTATAAAGATCTCTTCCTTCCGGGTAAAGGCCCTTCCTGACAGGTGGCACCAACTCAACACTACAGATTTCCTTGCTCATGTGTTCCATGTCACCGGCTCTGGACCACCGCCTTCATCCACCACACACGGGCAGAGAGGCAGCCACCCCACCCCCAGGCTTCTTACAAACCCTGCCTGGGACACAACTCCTCCCTCCCTGGCTTTACTTCTCCATTGAAACGACTTAAGATTTCATTTAGCTTTCTATCTTTCATAATCTCTTTCTAAAAACCCAGGATCAGGGGCACCTGGGTGGCTCAGTGGTTGAGCATCTGCCTTTGGCTCTGGGTGTGATCCTGGGGTCCTGGGATCGAGTCCCATGTCGGTTTCTCAGCAGGAAGCCGGCTTCTCCCTCTGCCTGTGTCTCTGCCTCTCTCTCTGTGCCTCTCATAAATAAATAAATAAAATCTTAAAAAAAAAATAAAAACACAAAAACCCAGGATCACATGCTCCTGAGAAGTGTGGGGCCCAAAGGAAACTGCTGCATCCTTGCCCCAGGGCAATGATCTGCAATCCTGGCTGCCTACCAGACTCACCTGGGATCCTCCATGCACCCCCTTTCCCCCCATTTAATTGTTTGAGGTGGGGCCTGGCAATATGTGGCCAAAGGTCAAAAACCATTGCTCTTGGGGAAAAGCCATGTTATTCCTGACCAAGAACTCAGCAGAAACAAGCTCCTCTCCAGAGTGAAAGCATCAGACCCCGTGGGGAAGAAGGAGAGAAGTGAGTTTCTACCCTAAAGTCCTGTCCTTCTGTGATGGTTCCCATGATGACCTTACAGGAGTTCTGGAAGCAGGGGGAGGCCAGTTCTAAAGATGTAACCATACAGGGTTTGTTAACCTCAACCCTGGAATGCCGGACCACTTCTCTGGGCCTTCCAACAGAGCTTGGTGCAGAACAGCAGTCAACTGCATGGCCTGTGAATCACTCAGGGGCACAGCAGGAGCAAGAATCCTGCCCCACTCCCCTACCTTCATGAGCCATGGATGACACATCTTACTAGGACACACTTTTCCAAAGTGCCAGTGGGGGGGGGGGAACTAATGTCCCCACACAGATGAGTACCCGGCTTCAGGAGTTTAAAAGACAGCTAAGATAGCAGAAAGCAACTCAAGGATGCAAAGGAGATTTGCTGATTTTGTCTGTACTCTCCCCAAACATTCACCCCTCAAGATGAGATGCAGCTCAACACACCCGATTTCCTAAATCTCGAAAATTAAAGAACACTAAGTTGAAAGAAAATGATAGTCAAACACTATAAATGAGCTGGATCTATTTTAGTAGTTGAGTTAGACCATTCAGGAAACAAATCTGTAATCTCTGCAAACACATCTTCACCCACCACATAATCCCTGTAAATGAAAAGGCCCTACCTGATGAGATCCGGTTCTGCACCCTCGTTCTTAAAAGATGCCACAAGCAGTCTCTCTCGAGTTACGAGTTCATCCAGGAGGTTCTGTCTTCGGTCTCCTTCAAGCTGTGTGCTGCAGGCAGCTAGTTAAGGTCCCAACAGTGGCTGGATTACCTCAGTTTACCTATTCTGTTATGCAGTGAGCTCTCCCGGCCAGCTATGACCCGGTACAGACACTAAGCAATATTGGCCAGAAGAGATCTCAGCTGTTCTACTTCTGCTCCTGCTCTGACCTTTGACATCACAGATCTTCCAACTCAATGACCTTGACAGACTCAACCACTGAGAAATACAGGAGGTAGAAATTATCTTCCTCCCAGCGATCAACACTGAAATGATTATTCCTGTCAGCAGAGCCATCTGACTCAGGGAGTCCTCAGGTTTTAAGTTCTAGGAGGCAGTGTTCAAGGGTGTTCTCCTAGACAGGAGTACCCTAAGATACTCTGTAAAAAAGGAAAGAGGTTTTCTATGCTGCCTTCTTTCTTCCTATTAACACACTGGGAATAGATCCTGCAAAGTGCTACTCTGTGCGACACGTTTGATCTAAAAGGAGCTCCCATCAGCTCAATATTTAAATACACGGCATGATATTTAAAGACAATTACAAAAAAAGAATCGGATTTCAATGTGTTATTCTAGTAAGCAGTGAAACCAGGAGTCTGAAGCCGAAAGTCTTGTTTTGACCACTATTTATGACCTTGAACCACCTTTTTCGATCTGTTTCCTCAGATGCAACACCAGACAATAGATTATTTCTAACACCTTTTCCAGCACAATTCATGAGTTATGGCAAAGAAATAAATCTGGGCTAAATCCAGTCTTTTTTAATACTAGCTTCCTTGAAGCAAGCTAAGCAAGTTCTTCTAGGCTTAGGGAATGTGTGTGCATGCTTGCGTGTTTAAAAACAAAATAAAATGTTCAGGGAGAAAATTTCTGCCATAAAAGAACAAGGGGATAGGAGCCTGGGTGAATCTGTTGGTTGAGTGTCTGCCTTCAGCTCAGGTCATGATCCCAGGGTCCTGGGACTGAGCCTTGAATCAGGCTCCATGCTCAGCGAGGAGTCTGCTTCTCCTGTTTCTCCCTCTGCCTTTCCCTTGCTTGTTCTCTCTCAAATAAAAAAATAAAATCTTAAAAAAAAAAAAAGTGGAGAAAGCTAACCAACACTTCTGAAAGAACATCTCTGACACAAGACACAAGAGAGTAAGTACAGAAATAAGCCACCTCAGCACAGTGGATTTTATCTGGCTTTGAGTTTTTTTTTATTAGATGGCTTTTGTTTTATTGGACATGAAACTCTGGTAACGCAGTCACCTGGGGCACAGTCCTAGTTCTGGTAACAGTAAGATGTTAGTGAGACTCCTTTCTTTCTTTCTTTCTTTCTTTCTTTCTTTCTTTCTTTCTTTCTTTCTTTCTTTCTTTCTTTGACTCCTACTTTAAATTCAGAGACACTTCTCTATTTAAGAGATGGGCATGAAACACTGTATGTAGGCCCAAAAATATTTCCAAGAAATTGGCAAAATCAAGTAGGAGCATCACCATTTCCTGGAGGAGGCAGGGGACCATGGCCTGGAGATCTACAATTTCTGGTGCTAATTGTGAATAGAAAGAGCTAGCCTGCAAGTAAAATAATAATAATTTTTTAAAATCCATTAAAAAAGTTCTCCAATAACAGACAGTAGTTAGTAAAATCATAAATCCCCAAACCAACGTAGTTAAGCAGGGTCAGTGGCTTCAGATATTAAAATAAGTCAATAGATTGTCTCAACATTCCAGAATGCCATGCTCTTCCCAAAGCCCTCTTGGTAACCATAAACTAGCCACTGCAGCTAAGAAACAGTGGGCTGGGTGCCTGGGTGGCTCAGTTAGTTGAGTGTCAGGCTCTTGGGTTTCACTCAGGTCATGATCTCAGGGTCGTGAGATCGAGCCCTGTGTTGGGCTCTGCCCTCACAAAGAGTTTGCTCAAGATTCTCTCTCTCCCTCTGCCCCTTCCTTTGTCTCTCTCAAATAAATTTGAAAATCATAAAAAAAAGAAAGAAAGGAAGGAAGGAAGAAAGAGGGGGCTGAAGTACTTCATCTGGACAAAAAAAAGGCCAAATATTTGCCTTTTGATGGATGCCATAGAAAGGATAGGTATCAATGTGTTTCCATTAGTGGTAAATTGTCAACAGAGCAGAAGGTTTTTCTTCTACCTAAGAGAAGGTCATGGGTGGGGAGGTTGGGGGGAATAGAAGCTCTCAGAAGCTATGGCATGAATTATACAGGACAAAATGGGAATTTTAATTTGTGGAAACTATTAGTTATACCACAATACTAACTTGCCTAGTCCTGTGTTCTGCATTCCACCAACTGTGGCAACCTGCGGTTTTCAGTGTCCAGCCACCCAAGCAAACATAAGCTGAACTACAATCCATTCTTACAATTAAGCATAGATTTCACTGGCTCGGAGATTTAAAGGTTAAAAAAAAAATCACAAAAGTATCATTAGGGAAGACAAAGGGTAACTTTTTATAATTCTTGGGGTAAGAGAAATCTTTCCCATCAAATTGAAAATGTATAGACCACGAAGGAAAAGACCGATGTGACTATAGAACTTTTTAAGTATCAGCAAAATGAATATATACATGACAAATTAATAGTGGCAAAAATGTAACAGAGTACAGAAAAAAGAACCGCTAATAATAATGGAAAAACATTCAGTTTTTACATTAGTAAAAGAAATGCAAACAGAAACATAGTATCCCCTTCGTGTATCAGATTAGGAAGTGTGACCAGGAAGTTCTGGAAAGGGTAGAGGAAGCAGGCACTCTGTGACAAAAACAAGCTCAACCAATTGCCAGACTGCCTTCTAAGTGGCAAAATTTAGAAAGCACGATCTTACAACAGGTCCTTGTCCTGCAGAAACATCACACATCTACACCAAGGCTTAGGAACAGACATGTTCACTACAGCCAAATAGCAAAAACATCCTGATGTCCACCAAATAAGGAATTAGCACAACTCCACAGTGGAAATGTTTTGCAGCCCAAAAGAAAAAAAAAAAGAGTGGCAACACTCTTAATGGACCGGCGATAATAATTAACATAGCCGAGCACTTACTAAGTACTTGACGTGGATTATCTGATAGGATATCATTTCTAAAACATAGTGTTAAAATGAAATAAAAGAAAAAGCAGCCAAGAGGTAAACAGTGAATGGTGTGCTCCCACTGCATTTAAAAAACACTCAGCTGGACACATGTATGTTTGTATGTATACACAGAACATTTCTGGAAGGATACGAAACAACTGCCACTAAGGAGGGAACACTGGGGATTTGGGGTGTGAGGGACCCTTACTTTTCAGGTGTTTTGTATGGTGTGCCTATCATAATGCTAATTAATAAAATCACAAGTTTCAAAACCATATGGATGGTGTGACCACTTTATGTAGTCAAAATGAAATTTATATCTACATGCACACCTAGTTATGCAAGCCTAGGAAAGCCTGGGATGACAGGTGCCCACCATCCACACTGTGAACCCTGAAAGAGGTGGAAATGGTGGGGATGAAGTAGAGAGAGAGGCGAGGTGCTGGCCAAAACCCATCATAAGCATATAGGTAGAAGGTGCTTTTATAATAGCAACAGGGAAAGACAGGTGCTCAAATTTAACAGATGCCAGTTACAGGATTAAAGGCTCCTGAGGATAGACTTTATTAAATAACATCAATTTCACGAGCGGTAAAGCTTGGTGATTGTGTTTTGTAGGTTAGAGCTGAAGAACAGAATCACAGTTACTGCTACATGAAGCCTTAGTGTTCCCCAGAGCCAGGTAGGGTTCCCCTGGTTCTCGCCACCAGGAGCCTGGCCCAGTGTGGCTGTCACCTGGCTGGTTACTGACAACACCAGGCTGGAGCCCAGCTCTGTCTGCTTCAAGTCAGGGTTTTCCCACCAAGACGAGCTGGCATTGACCCCCAAACCTTCGGGGGGCTTCTGCACCCTGGGGCTCCCAGGACTACCCACTTGGCCTCTGCACAGCAGCCTGTTAAAATCAACATCAGAACCAGAAATACCAACACAGAATTTTCCCAGAGATGCCCTGCTAATCTGGGAAAACTGGAAAATTAACCAATTAGGAACACCCTCCTCCTTGTTTGATTTGTATTTTAATCTACTGGGAGGATGTGGTATAGGAGATGGGGGGAGAGTGGCAAAAGGAGAAATCACAGATTAACAGCCCTTCTGCCCAGCACACTCATCATTTGAGGAGTTGTTCCTAACAAGAGATCGTAGAATCATCTAAGCAAGGATCCTACTACGTGTATGTGGACTGATGGCTGGCTTTACATATAAAGCCAAGTGATAGGGATGTAAGGTTGTACATGAAATGGGATGCTGATTTCATATTACCAGTAACTTGCTACCAGTGCGCTTCAGGCCAGCTTCCCTGCTCAAACTTGACAAGCCCTGGGAATCTAAGAGGAAGTGGAAGGAAGATACTGCTGGTCCCACAGGATGCTCCACTCCCCATTCCAGCTCCTGGATTTTCTCTTTAGTTGGTAGAAGGCTTAAGAATTTTAGCAAGCCTTGCTTGTGAATTAATCACGCTGTAGAAGGAAGAAGTTTGCAGATACACTGATTTCTTTTTTGGTGCCCTAAGAGCTGCGACAAGACAGTTTAAAGGGGCACCTGGGTGGCTCAGTGGTTAAACATCTGCCTTCGGCTGAGGTCATAATCTCAGGGTCCTGGGATCGAGTCCCACATCGGGCACCCTGCATGGAGCCTGCTTCTCCCTCTGCCTGTGTCTCTGCCTCCCTCTCTCTCTCTCTCTCTCTCTCTGACTGTCATAAATAAATTAAAAAAAATTAAAAAAAAGATAGTTGAGGGTCCTAGAGGCTAAACTTTGCTAGCTCACATGCATCTCATCCTTTTTTTTTAAGTTAACAAACTCTTCTGAATATTTATTATATACCAGGCCAAGCCTTTACCTTCTTCAAAGCACTGATCTCATTTTGCAAGCCCTATATTAATACATTATCTATGTGCCTTGCTATAATCTCTTTACATGATGAGCAACTCCAGGACTATCTGTAAATTCTCCCTGTTAGCTGGAATCTTTACAATAGTGACAAAATAGTAAGTAGCAGGTAATCCTCAAGGAAGGCTTACTGCACACCAAGCATCCTCCCTGCACATAATTTAATCCTCATGACAATCCTACAAGCCAGGTATACTTTTATTATCCCTCTTTCGGATGGGAAAAAAAAAAAAAAAACCCCACCAAGGTACAAAGAGGTTAGGTAATTTGTCCAAGGTTAGTAAATGTTGAAAGCAACCTAGTATTCAACACCCACCAGTAGGAGGGGCTAGTCCTGTGAGGTGCTTTAAATTGACTTCCTCCAGCTTTTAAAACAACCTTGCAATGTAACTTTTTTTCCTACTCAAGATAATGAAATGAAGGTCCAGAAAGGCTAAATTGCTTGAGAAGTGGCAGAGCTAGTCCTCAATCTCAGGCCTGTCTGCTTCCAAAGTCAGTGCTGTTCCCACCATACCAATAGACTTCGTGGAAGCAAAAATACTTCCCAACAAATTGGGGCTGGTGGGAGACTTACATCAAGTTACTAATTATACATTGTGCCAGGTATGGATATTCAGAAAACAAAACAAAACAAAACAAGAAACCACAGCAGGCAGGAGCGCCTGGGTGGCTCAGTTGGCTATGCATCTGCCTTCAGCTCAGGTCATGATCTCAGGGTCCTGGGATGGAGCCCCGCATTGGGCTCCCTCCTTAGTGGGGAGTCTGCTTCTCCTTCTCCTTCTCCTTCTCCCTCTTTGATCTCTCTGGCTCTCTCTCTAAAATAAAAATTAAAAAAAAAAAAAAGAAAAAAGAAAAAAAAAAACCACAGCAAGCAAAACTACCATCTACTTTTACTATTGTGGTAACAAAGAAAGATCTTAGCATGGAAAGCTAGAAAGAATGTAACAAGACTATAAATCAAAAAATCCCTACAGACATCAACAGTCTTGTCCCTACTTCCTCACCATACGAAGTCCCAGTGAAAACTGTCATGTATAAGTACCATGCTTGAGAACCCATTTGACCTTCACTGGAGCCACGAGGGGCTCTCTCTAAAGTCTATTTGGTTAGCCCCCCAACAACTGCATTCGTTTGGTTTGTAACCGAATGCAGATGGCTACATCTGCCTATCCACCTGTCTACCTATCTTTTCTCCCCCTGCAAAAGAGAAAGGGGGAGAAAAGTTATTTATAGTTTTAAAGATCATTTCTATGGGACATCTCCCAAGACACCAAAGTATCTTTTTATATTGAACCCCTTTGTAAAGAGATTTTTTTAAAAATCTCCTTAAAGTAGTAAAGGTGCTGCCTTTGAGAACCCAACAAAAAGATGAGCTTCACATAAGGCCAATTCAAGAATAATTTTACTACTACCTGACATTGCACATGCAGCCTCCCATGGCCCACAACTTTGCTCAACCAGCGAAGCAATTAACAACTGCTGTCACCAAGAAACACGGTGAATAGAAATTAATGTTTTTCAGCAATTTTAAACTCTCTGGCTGCAGGACTTTGGTTTATGAATTGCTAACTAACCAATTCAAAAGCACAGAATTTCATTTTAACTTCACATTTATTCTTGCCAGGAGAAAATACTTTTCCAAGAAAGAGCAATAACATCTTATGCCTTCACTCCATGAGTTTAATTGTTTGGAAGGCATTTTCCTAGGACTTATCTTTCTGGCAATCCCTAGTGTTCTTTGGAAAACTGCACAAATGCATAAATTTACTGAGTATAGTGCCGTAAACTCTCAACTACCCAACACAGTAAGGAAATGTGGTATTCAAATATTCACATTAAAAAAGTCATCCAACATTAGTTATGCCTTAAAAAAAAAAAGGATTAAACAGTCACTCTGTTGGCGATTTACGGACAAAAATTTTTCTAAGAATTACAACATCATAAAGCATACCTAATAAACCACAGTGAACAGTGTTTAATCTTTCTGATGATTAAGGAGGGTCTTGAGGATTTGCATTATAAACAGGATTTGTCTTGGCACTAGAGTAACATGCCAATTATTAGGGAATTCTAGTTGAAGACATGCCAGGTGACAGATGACTGTATTATTTCTACTAAAGTAAGATTCAGCTTTTAAACAACTGGCTTCGGGGCCAGACAGCCCTGACTCTGCGTCCAAGCTCTACCATTTCCCAGCTGTGGAGTCTGGGGCAAGTTACTCCAGCCCTCGGATTCCTCTCTGTGTAAAATACTCCTCTGCTGGGATGCTGGATTCTTTTTCCAGCTCCATCTGTGACTTGGGGTGCAAAGGTTGACCTGGCCTCAATACCTTTTTTTGTAAAGAAAATAAGGAACCATCAACGCAAATAGCTCTCTGATACAGAGAGGATAAATACAACAGAGGATAAATCCGGAGGATAACTGCCATAGAATTATGTAAAATAGTTGGGTAGGAGAAGGTCAAGGGAATTAAAAAGAGGCCTTCATAATGGAGAAACTACCTCCTTTCCATTCCATCAAAAGAAATTGTCTCCCTGAAAACGCAGAGGTATTGAGCGCCCCCTTGGGGCGGGTGACTAGAAATTGCATCCTTAGCATGGGTTGCACTTCCAGTAGAAAGACCCAATTGTTTGAAAAAAAGACTTAAGATTTTAAAGAATGCTGTTATCGTCCAGCTGAGTTTCTGCTTTATCCTACAAAATTCTACATTATCCACAGTAATGTCCTTAAATATTTTCATAATGTGTTTAATAACTCTGTTCAATACTTTTAAATATTTTTATATATTTTTTGTGCTTCATTCAGCAAATTCTGAGATGACCACAAAACCAAAGTCTGTGAGATTTCAAAAGATGGTCAGGCTGAAAGCATTCAGAACAAAGTCAATTATTACTGCCACATGCTCCTCTGTAACTAATAACGAGAAGTTACTAATAGAAAAAAGTAAGAGTTCTTAATTTGTTTCCTTTTTACCCTCTAGTTTAACACATAAATATTATAAGATGAATAATCATGTTACCTTAATGGAAGTTAGCAAATACACAGTTGTTAATATTACATCCTGAAAGGACTATTTAGTTACCTTCCTAACGTATGTGCTTTAGGTAACAAGAAAATGAATGTGTCTATCTGGACCTCAAGTACAGTTGGGCCAATTGGAAACCACTTGAGGTCTACATAGTAGGACTTGCTGATCTTGATAAGTTAAAACCCTTTTTATAATAATGTGCATGGGGCACCAGCATGGCTCACCTGGTTAAGCAAGCCTTCGGCTCAGGTCAAGTCCCAGGGTCCTGGTATAAAGTCTCACATTGGGCTCTCTGTTCAGCAGGGGAGTCTGCTCCCTCTCTTTCTGTCCCTGTCACCACCACCACCACCTCCTTCCCACCCCCTCCACCCTTCGCTTCTGCTTCCACTTTTTCTCCCTCTCTTTCAGTATTTTTTTTAATTTTTATGTATTTATGATAGTCACAGAGAGAGAGAGAGGCAGAGACATAGGCAGAGGGAGAAGCAAGCTCCATGCACCGGGAGCCCGACGTGGGACTCGATCTCGGGTCTCCAGGATCGTGCCCTGGGCCAAAGGCAGGCGCTAAAACCGCTGCGTCACCCAGGGATCCCTCTCCCTCTCTTTCAAATAATAAATAAACCTTTAAAAATATATATACACACACACGTATATATCTAATATATGTGTAGTATAAATGATACCAGATGGAGATATCAGAATATTCCAGTTGTGTTAAAAATAAAGCCCCCATTGTTTGTTGAAATTAAACTTTTACTTGAAACCTTAGCATGTTAGTAACTGGATATTTGGAAAATCATGCAATTAATCTAAATGAACCTCCCTGGTAGCATAAAGGGGTTACACTCATAAGAAAATAATTGTTAAAACATTTTCAATTATTGTGTCTATATTACTACATTTTCCCATGTAAAAACCATTTCCTGAGACACTCGAATCTGGCTTTTGGGTATGAACTGATCATTTGAAGAAATGATGAGGGGGGAAGCAGTTTGGGCCATTTTTCAAACCAATATAAACTCGGCTTTACAGAACTGGTTTTTTCCTAAATGGATCAAATTATGAACTTCTAAAAAAAAATTTCAATACTTAATAGCATTGGTAGGCAGTTGAGATGGTGGCACAACTTGCTTTAAACAAGTGCTCCCTGCCCACCCCACACCCCCAAACTCTCAAACCTGGAGCAGTATCTGTGCTTCTCAAAGAATAGGAAGGCAAAGGAGTCCCATCTGAATAATCTACATAAATAGAGGGGGGAAAAATCCCAAAGATACATGACTTCTACTGGCATTGGCCTCTCAGAAAAGAAAATGGATCACTCAAAACTCTGGACACTCTAGCATAATCACAGCTCAGGATAACCATGATTGTCTCCTGCAGGAGCTGTGGCTCCCCATCTTCAGGAGACTAGACAGGTGGGCATACAAACCTTGATGCAAACACACCACTGGCAGAAAGCACTCACTTCCTACACCATAAAGGTCATGCCCAAATAACACTCAAATAAATTAATGGCTTCAGTGTGTCTTGCTCCGCCAGCATATTCACTGTAAAACATGTAACAGACACTTAAAATAGAAATCAAGAGGATAGGCAATATTTTGGAAACCAGGTCTTCCTCAAGCTGTGGAAAAATCTGGGTGGCCCAGATTCCTTCCTTTCTTAAAATAAGACTGCTTTTCCTCCCACTCTAGAAAAGAGGTGGAAATGTTTACATGGATACATCTGATGTGTTGACACAGCATTTAGCAATAAGTCCTTCAAAAGGGCGATCTTTTCCTTCAGATTCTGCAACAAAGTTCTGATTGTCACGGTAAGCTGGAAAGAAAAGAACACATCCTAAGTATGCTGGTCCAGAGGTGCGGGATCTCCTACAAATATGTAAACATAACTGTGGTTCCTGAAAGGGCAAGCTGGCAGAGATGCATAACCTCCCAACGACACCCTTGGTGTTGTAAGGTATCTAAATTTTGGTCCAGCCACCCACCTGATGCTCGTACCCACTCTCCAATGTGACCAGTCACAGCTGCAGGTCACAGGTGTGACCAGTTCACACCTCCATAGATAGTGATTGCAAACTGCCACTTGGTCCTTGCAGTCTGAATTCTGTGCTCTAAGCATCTACCCTTGGATCCTATTTGTCCACCTTGGAGTCACACAGGAAATTGGGTTCCCTAGCCTTCATTCCCCAGCAAAAATCCCACAGTTCCCTCAACTTTGCTTCAAATGACAAGATGGCAAGTCCCACTGTCATCCTGGCCAGTCTTCCCTAAACGTGCTGGTATGCTTAAAACCCATTTAAACATTTTATAGCCGTGTGTTCTTCTTATGCAATGTTAACCACACGTGACTATTTTTTCCAACAGCATGTGGATTTTCTCAATCATTCTGCAGACCCAGAGGAAATTTTGGTTTGTGAGTGCTACTCTCAAGTATGGAGGAGGGTGGGGAGAGGGGCTCTCAGATATTGAGAAATATGAAAAATAAAGCTGCCCATGTAAATTAAATATAGTCAGTCATGGGTGAAATCAGAGATAATATTTAAAAAAACAAGACTGTTACAGATTTCATTTGTTACCTTGTTCAAAGCAATTACAAAGCTGCAGTAGAAGCGGGGGCTCCCTCCCTAGATTAGCGGTCCCACTAAGGAAAAAAAACAGCAGGACACCAGAGGTTGGCCCAGGGCTGCACACATCAAGCAACCCTCAAAGGTATCGGCAGCCAAGAAAAGTCTAACCTTAACTATTCTAATACCTCTGGGAACCATGGAAAAACCACCCACAATGTTTATGAGGAAATACCAAGGAAAGCAGATCTCCTCTCATTCAAGAAGAGTAAAACAAACAAACAAAAAAAGCACAACACACGCACACACATGCACGCACACACACAGATGCACATCAAACCTAAAAGGTCTATGAAATTAAAGCTCAAAAGCATTCAAGAGATGAAAGAGAATGTAGCCATTAAAAAGTATGATTGAAATCTCAACTTGTTAACACAGAAAGAGAGCCATCATGATTTATTTAATTTTTTTATATTTTATTTATTTTTGATAGTCACAGAGAGAGAGAGAGAGGCAGAGACACAGGCAGAGGGAGAAGCAGGCTCCATGCACCGGGAGCCCGATGTGGGATTCGATCCCGGATCTCCAGGATCGCGCCCTGGGCCAAAGGCAGGCGCCAAACCGCTGCGCCACCCAGGGATCCCTCATGATTTATTTAAAAAGAAATCAAGTCATAAAATGAAATATCACCTGCACCGAGAAAAATCAATCTAGGAATGAAATACTTGAAAATGCCAAGGGCAGTTATCTCTGAGTAGTGGGATTTTAAAAATATTTTATAAGAAAATGATTACTTTTATAATCAGGCAAAGTGTTCCATTATCATAATTTTTTTTTAAAGATTTTATTTATTTATGCATGATAGTCACACACAGAGAAAGAGAGGCAGAGACACAGGCGGAGGGAGAAGCAGGCTCCATGCAGGGAGCCCGACGTGGGATTCGATCCGGAGTCTCCAGGATCGTGCCCTGGGCCAAAGGCAGGCCCCAAACCGCTGCGCCACCCAGGGATCACCTCCATTATCATAATTTAACAGAAACCTTCCAAAGCACAGAAAAAGATGGAAAGCCAACTTCATATTTTAAGCTAACACAACCCTGGTACTAGGCACTAAGAGAGATATTGGGGGGAAAAAGAAACCACATGCCAATCTCCCATGGGGATTATAAAACATAAAAGTCTTTTAAAAATATTAGCAAAGCAAATTCAGAATTATGTTAAGATGACAATATATATATACTATCACCAAGCAGAATTTATCCTAGTAATTTACAGTTTGATGTTAGAAAATCTAATAATAAAGCTGACAGTGTTAACGATTAATGCAGCATAGGGGGAATTAATTAAAAACAAAACAGAAACAAAGAAAGCTGCCTTAACTACAATATGATTCAACTTTGGTCTAGAAGTCCTAACCAACGCAGTTAAGACAAGTGAAAGACAAGAGCCGGAAAGGAGAGGAAATCATCATTATTTGCAAATGGAGTAATCTATTTGGGAACGTTAAATGAAGCCCCTGACAGATTACTAGAAACAGGAAAAGAAGTCAGTACGTTATCAACCACATAATGAAAAAAAAAATCAAGGGAGTTTCTAAATTTAGGTAATAGGTAGGGAGAATTTTTTTTTAGTTATTATTTTTAAACATCATTAACAATGTCGGGAAAATCTAAAAAATATCTAGCACACTGCCTGGCACACAGGGAATGTGCAGTAAATAACTAATGAAGGAATGAGTAGAAGGAAACATTTAATACTGTAAAAACGTAAATGTCCCCTAATTTAACCTATAAATAAGCCACACATCTATTCAAAGTCTCATCTGGAGTTCTTCTATTGGAAAACAGGTGGTAATTGAGGCACAGCACAAAAGTGAAGCTATGAAGCTATGCAAAATTATTCAAGAACATGGATAAAGGAAAATATAGAAAGACAAGGAATATATATGATAACGGGGGATTTAAACAATCAGATACTAAGTCTTTATAAAAACTACAAGAGTATAATGCTGGGAGTTGGCGAAAGCTTCATTAGTGGAACAGAACAGAAGGTCCAGCAAGAGTGCAGCTGCGTAAAAATTCGGTGAATAAAATACAGTATATTTCATAGCCTGGGCAGTAAGGTAAGGAATAATTTAGCAAAGAGGGGGAAAAAGTAAAATTAAATGCCCACAACATACTGAAATAAGACTTCAAATATTTTAAAGATACATGTTTAAAAATAAAGGAAAAACTGAAGGAAAGCTTGAAGAAAATTTAGATGTTTAGATAAAATATTTCACATAATCTCTGGGTATGTGATCTTTGTCAGAGAGATCTTTGTCAGAATTGTCTCCCCTCTTTCTAGAAGAAAAGACCACAAATAAAAATACTGAAAATATCAAAGTTTAAAAACAATTACATGTCAAAAGAAAATGTCATTTATAAAATCAAAAGCCAATTTAAGAGAAAAAATATTGGTACCAAATATGCCAGATCAAGCTTTAATATAGCCAACATACATACAAAGAACACTGAGATTAAGCAATAACAGGTTAGGTTACGGACATACACTGGCAATTCACAAAGGAAGAAATACGAGTATCCAATAAATATATGAAAATATGTTTGGTGGCATAAGTAATTTTAAAAATGCACAATAAACTATTGTATACTTTCACCTAACAGAATGAAAAAGATTTTTAAAAGATAATCAGAATTGGTACAGAATTGTATGTTCAAGAAGCTTAAAATTTCATACAACCTAAATCCAGAAAGTCTACACTGAGAAACTTACTCTCACAGGGGCAGTAATTTAGCCACACTGAAAACTCATAATTAGAAATAATCTAGCTATCTAAGAAAATGATACCAGTTAAATGAATCAGAGATGTAAACATGAAAAGTGAACCATACATTTATTAGAAGAAAACAGGAATATGTTCCCTTACATCCTAGAAATGGCAAAAGTTATGAGTAAAAATACAGAAGCAATTAAAGATCATTCACCAACTGTTTAAAAAAACCAAAACTTTCACATGGCAGATGATACCATAAGCAAAGCCAAACCACAAATGATAAAGAAAATAAATTACAGTATGTCACCAAGAACTAATCTCCACATTATATAAGGAATTCTTTTAAAGACTAAAAAGACCAACAATCCAATAAAAAAAAATGGGCAAGAGACAAGAACTTCTCAGAAAAATATATATAAATAACGCTTAAGCATGTGAAAACATACTTCCCGATTCATGTATGAAAAATGCAAATGTGAAGCTACACTGAGGCACCGTGTCTCACTTAGCTGACTGGCAATGACTAAGAAGATGATAACACCCTCTGTTGGTCAGCCTGTGAAGAAACAGAAATCCGTGCACTGCTGATCAGGGTGCCAAAGGCAAGCACCTCCGTGGAGGGGAATTTGGCTACGGGAGAAAAAAATCACATACATTCTGGTTCTGAGAATTCACCCTTAAAAGACATCTCCACAAATATAAGGGGGGGGAGGAAGCATAAAGGGATTTATTGCAGCATTATTCATAACAGCACAATAGTAGAAACCATCCAAATGCCCATCCTTAGATAGGTTATTTTTTTTTTCCTTAGATAGGTTAAATGGGACAACAGCATATCTGTGTGATAGAGTACTATATAGCCCTAAAGAACAGCAAAGATCTCAGTGAATTAATATGGAGGGTTCACTACAATGTAGTATTAAATAAAAAGAGCAAGATACCAAAGGGTATCTTTTATGTGAAAGGAAGAGAAATGAGAACACACGCAAATACACAGATGCTTATTTCTGCCAAAAAAAAAAAAAAAAAAAAACATGGGAAGAATAAACAAGAAATTCATGAAAATGGTTGCATATAAGGAGTACTAACTATTAATATAATAAACCCACAATTATATGACCAATTAATCTAAAAAAGCAGGAAAGGGTATTCAGTGGGAAAAAGAAAGTCTTTCAACAAATGAAAGACTGGACAGAAAACTGGACAGCCATGCACATAAGAATGAAACTGGACCATTCTCTTATACCGTACACAAAAATAAACTGAAAGTGGATTAAAGACTTATTTTTAATAGGTCTTTATTTTATTTATTTATGATAGTCACACACACAGAGAGAGAGAGAGAGAGAGAGAGGCAGAGACATAGGCAGAGGGAGAAGCAGGCTCCATGCAGGGAGCCCGACGTGGGATTCGATCCTGGGTCTCCAGGATCGCGCCCTGGGCCAAAGGCAGGCGCTAAACCGCTGTGCCACCCAGGGATCCCAGATTAAAGACTTAAATGTGAGACCTAAAATCATAAAAATCCTACAAGAGAGCAGGAAAAATTGGCCCAAGCAACTTCTTTCTAAATGTATTTCCTGAGGCAAGGTGAATAAAATAAAAAATAAACTACTGGGACTTCATCAAAACAAAAAGCTTCAGCACGGCAAAGGAAACAACCAACAATGCAAAAAGGCAATCTACTGAATGGGAGAAGACATTTGCAAATAAACTCTTAATATGCAAAATATCTAAAGAACTGATTCAACTCAACACCCCAAAACCAAGTAATCCAATTTAAAACCGGGCAGAAGACAGGAACAGACATTTCTCCAAAGAAGACATCCAGATGGCCAACAGACACGTGAAAAGAAGCTCGACATCACTCAGCATCAGGGAAATACAAATCAAAACCACAACGAGATGTCACCTCACACCTGTCAGAATGTATAAAATCAACAACACAAGAAACAAGTGTCAGCGAGGATGTGGAGAAAGGGGAACCCTCTTGCACATTGGTCGGAATGCAAACAGGTGTAGCCACTGTGGAAAACAGTGAGGCGGGTCCTCAGTAAGTTAAAAATAGAGCTACTCTACAATCTAGTAATCAAACTACTGGGTATTTACCCAAAGAATAAAAGAATACTAATTCAAGGGGATACATGTACCCTTATGTTTACTGCGGCATTATCTACAATAGCCAAGATATGGAAGCAGCCCCAGTGTCCATCACTTGATGAGTGGATGAAAAAGTGTGTGTGTGTGTGTGTGTGTGTATACATATAAGAATATATGTATACACACACAACAGAATACACATACACAATGGAATATTATTCAGCCATAAAAAGAATTAAATCTTGCTATTTGCAGCAACATAAATGGAGCTAGAGAGTTTAATGCTAAGATAAGTCAGAGAAAGACAAACACCACATGATTTTACTCTTATGTGGAATTAAGAAATAAACCAACAAAGGGAAAAGAAACAAAGGGGAAAACAGAGAGAGACAAAGAAATAGACTCTTAACCATAGAGCATAAACTGGTGGTTACCACGTGGAGGGGTGGTGGGGATAAGTATGGGGGTTAAAGATTGCAAAAAAAAAAAGAATATAAACAGATGCAAAGGATAGCATAAAAAAGGAAAACAAAAAAAGGAATCCATTCTAATAACTTTAGAACAGAATAACCTCAGTATCATTAGTGGGATACTAGTTCTTAAAAAAAAATAAGACAAATTCAAACTTAGTGTTTGTGGTGGCACCTGCATAGTAATTCTGAAACTGTTTTCTATAAACTATATGGTAGATCAAATGAACAAAAAGATATCACTGTTTTTGGAAACCAAAGTTCTGACTGCTGGAAAGGAAAAATACGAATTTGAGTGGGGAAGTTTAGAAAGAAACTTGTGTCCTGGACTCAAATCAAAGGTGCTAGTATGAACTCCTGAGTGTCTAAAAAATATATTTCCTAGCTAAATCCTGTCACTGTTTTTGTACAGCCTGCAAACTATTTACGTTTTTCCATGTAAAATGTAAAAAAAAGGCCATGATCCTTTTGGCAAGAACACATACTCCAAGAGGTGAAGATGTCACCTCTTGTTCTGCAAAGTCTGGAAGATTTACTGTCTAGGGTTTGACCCAGACTATGAAATTGTTAGAAACTTTTGTTATGGAGGAGAAATTAAACAGGTGCCATGCTTCACTTAGTCTCAGTTACAATGATTGACTGGTTGTAATATCAATTCCACACATGTAAGTTTGGAGGCCATTTTATACATATACATACACACACACACACACACACACACACACACACAGCCTCAGCAGTAGGAGGGTTTTCAGACCTCAGAGCGCAAACAAATCACTTCAGGTACTAATTTTCCCCTGGTCTTACCCTGATTGTATTTTCACCATTTCTTTCATACTGATTTTGCTGTTGGATTTTCTCGGCAATCTCTTGTGCAATTTGGCAGGTAGAGTCATATGTGGAGAACCTGCATTAAAGTCGTAAAGGGAAAAGAATGTTTAAGGTTCTTTGAAAGAAGATTTCTGTGTCATCTGAGCTTTGTTTTTTTTTTTTAATTTAAGTAATTTATTTTTTTGAGCTTCTGTTTTTAATTCTAGCCACAAATTCAAACAGGAAGGAAGGGTAGTAATAGTTAACAGTCATAGGGACATGTGTTGCTATTATGGTAAATATTATGAGCAGGGATCTATTCTGAATGCTTCATTTTTAATAATTCACTTAATGCACAAAAAAATGCCAGGAGGCAGGTACCATTACCACCCCCACCTGTAAGGAAATATCAGGTACAAAGAGGTACAGAGACCTGCCCAAGTGATACCCCCAGCAGAAAGCCAAGGCTGCCCAGCCCTGAGCTTGGGCTCTTACCCACTTCACCATTCTGCAGATGGTAACATGTTTGAATTCACTGACTTAAAGAATGTTCGGTGAATGTTTACGGAGGGCCTCCTCTGTACCGAGTATTGTTCCAGGCCCTGGAGAGCAGAGCAGTGAACGACATGGACAATGTCCCTACTCTAGGAGCTTAGCAAAGGGAGAAAGGCATAAAATAAACAAATATGTAGTATGTCAAGTGCTGGTATGTGTGAAGAAGAAAAATAAAGCAGGATTAAAGAGCAGAGAGTGACAGGCAAGGTGAGGAAGCCAGCCAGGCAGCTATCTTGGGAAGAGCTTTACATGTAAAACAAGAACAGCAAGTACTGTTTATCCTACAATGAAATGCTCTGGAGACACAGGACACACACCCTCCTGACATCTAAGCTTATGAGAATTCTCTCAAAACATTTGCTGGGTTTCTGTTTGGTACTCAAAGTGTTGGAGGCTTTGAAAAATTCACAGTGAGTTCCCAATCACCCCTTCGTGGGTCCGTTTGTAACAGCCTTTCTATTTTCTATTTGTTTTACAGAGAAGAGCTAAGTGCGCCTACACGTTGTGTTTCATCTACCAGGTGGTCAGTTCGATACAATCAACATATTTTCCCAGTACAAAATATTGAAAACTGCTGTTTTACCCAATGTCCCAAGTTTTGCTTGAGAAGGTAAACAATCCATTCCTTAAAATCTTTGAACTCCCACTCACTACTCATATACCTAGGGAACTTAGCAAATGTGTTTTTCAGTGATGAAAAAGAACAATCTTCAGTCACTTCTCTTACCAATCTTACTATAGTGATTACAGCAATAGTAGTATAGTGGTCGAGTATGGATCTGGGCCAGTTCTGGCTAAGAGTGTTACATTCTGAACTTCACATCCCATGAGGTAGGATCATTAACTACTTCCCACTACACACTAAAGTGGCATCGTGCATATGTGTACATGTGTAGTGTGCGTATGTTCACAAAGAAGAGCAGGTGATACAATACATAATTAAGGAAACAGGAGGAAAGGGGCACCTGGGTGGCTCAGTTAATTGAGCATCTGACTCTTGATTTGGGCTCACGTCATATCTCAGGGTCATGAGATCAAACCCAGCATCGGGCTCTGTGCTGAGTATGCAGTCTGCTTGAGATTGTCTCCCTCCCTCTCTCTCTGCCTCTCCCCCCAAAAAGGAAAAAAAAAAAAAAAGATAACAGGAAGGAAGTTGGTAAAGAAACTGGGTCCTAGCCCCAGCTTTGCCACATTCCCCTTTTTCCCCTCCATACTGTCCTCTCCGAAAAGAGGAACTTAGGTCTGGCTCTGTGCTCCTAGACCATACTTGTGGAAATCACTAATAATGTATGCTATAGCTCCTACCAAATGTGGAACATAACTGTTAAGTCCTTCTGGAGTGTGAAGTGAGAGAAATCACTGGCGGCCGAGGCACTCAGATTTGACAGGACTAGGCCAAGAAATTATATCCTGGGCTGAACTGCAAGATTGAGAGGCAGGAGGGAGAGGCACATTCTAGACCGGGCCAAAGACACAAGAAACAAGCAAAGGTGAAAGGAAGGAAACGGGCCTGGCACATTGGGCTGAGTGGCCCTAGGTAGGAGGATACAGTATCACAGGGTTACAGATGCGGGGAAGCTAGTTTCTGCAGAGACTCGAACACCAGGATCATCGGGTGAGACTTTTGACAAGAGGGCTTTAGAGATGTAGGGGAGTGAGCCCTTGAAGAGGTCCTGTGAAATGCAGGTCAAAATCCCAGACGTTCTGTTCCCAATCCTCACATTCTCACATTAGCCCGGGACAAGCGGAGGTTCTAGAAATTTGCTACCCACTGGAATCATTGAGGAATCTTCAAACAACAAAAACAATGCAACCAAGTCCTGGCACTCAGCCCCAGGCATTCTGCTTAAACTAGAATGGGGTCTGATCAGGACAGGAGCAATTGAGAAAGACTCCCCGGGGGGTTTTCCAATCTGTATGGAAGTTTCAGAACCTGGCCTTGAAAACAGGCGTGATGGTAATGGCCAGCCTCATCACGGGTTCAAGTACACAAGTGCCTAAAGTATTAGTTTAGGAAAATCCACCTGAACTTCTTTACACAAAAGGCTGGGAATGAGAGAGGAGTAGCAGGAGACTAGGAGACTTCTCCAGCTCTCTGATTCCATAACTGGTCACCAGTATCTACTGTCTGCAAGGCACAGAGCTGAAAGGATGGACCCAGAGCAGAAAAAGGTGGTATCAAAGAGAAGCTAGAGGCATTTGGGGAAAACCCAAAGGTTTAACAACCCGAAAAGAGAAGTGAAGAAAAAGCTGATGATTGGAGTTCTCAGGCCTAAGTGACCTAGATGATGGTGACACCATAGCAGAGACTGAGGACCCACCAAGGGGGACATGGAGGAAGTTCCCAGACTGTGAACTGAGCCCCTGTTCTACCATAAAAACACCGAATGCACAAATTCATCTATGTATGAGATTTACTTAAAAAAAAAAATCTCAGGGGCACCTGGGGATGGCTCAGTGGTTTAGCATCTGCCTTCGGCTCAGGGTGTGATCCCAGGGTCCCAGGATTGAGTCCCGCATCCAGCTCCCTTCAGGGAGCCTGCTTCTCCTTCTGCCTGTGTCTCTGCCTCTCTCTCTGTGTCTCTCATGAATAAATTTCTAAAAACTTAAAGAAAAAACTTTAGCAAATAACTAGTTCAGAGACAGCGCTTATCACTTGCTCTGATGCCATTAAAGCAGTCACTGCTGTATCCCATTAGTGAACATTAGAACGCCACTCAAGAGTAGAGCATCACTGACCTACAATTTTTCAATGGCCCAAAGGCAAAGCTGTACGTAGTCAAGTCTGTGTTTATAGTTTTTTCAAAGCCCTGTTCCATAGTCCCTTCTACCTTCCTGATTAGCAACCCACTGTGCAAGGTAGTGGATACTAACACAGCAGAGTTCCCGCACTTCTCACGGTCAACAGTCAAATGAGAAAGCCACCAGGTCAAACTACATGAGAGTAAACAGGCACATTATGTGTTTTCTCCGTAAACTGGGGAAGGGGCTTGGGGGTCCAATGATCGCTTCCACCAATCTAAATGGATAAACCATCTCTGAGCTTTATTTCCTACCTTAAGTGTAAAGTGAGGGGGTTAGCTTCCAGGAGGTGGAAGACAACTTAGCAATAGGTATCAAGGGCCTTAAAAATGTTCATACCCTTCGATTCAATAGTTCTGTCTGCAGCGAGCAAGAGGAGGAAGTAAGAAATGGAACAAAGGGGGCAGTCTTTGCAACAGTTAAACAAAACATACTCTAACATTACAGAGAGGGAAATAAATTATGGTTATTCGTAGAATGCGCTATTGTGCGCCATAAAAAGAAATCATGTTTTCAGTAAATACTTAATGACATGGTTGAAATGTTCCCTGCTTTGTAAAACATGCAGGTTTCCCTCACTATCCAAAAGTAGTCTTTCTACAAAACCTTTCATAAGCCGAAACCATGTAAAGCAAAGGGGCCAACAATTACCATTATTTTATACGGAATATCTTTTGAGCTTTCCTAAACCCCCCAAAATAATCTCCCTTAGGGCATTTCTGATGCCTTAGGGCACGTCTTGCTAATGGAGACACAAAATAAACTAAGTGAAAGCCCGGATGCTCACTGACACAATTCAAAGCTAGGACAGCTTGACGCTGAGATGCTGAATACTAGTTCTCAGGGAAGGAGCTTGAGGAGAGGGTTGGGAGGTGCAAGGTGTCTATGACAGCTTGCTGCAAAACAAACACCGAATGCTATTTTTGCTTTCTCCATTTTTTTTTTCATAAAAGCAAAAATCCTCCGGGCTCCTGGGTGGCTCAGTGGTTGAGCGTCTGCCTTTGACTCAGGTCGTGATCCCGGGGTCCTGGAAACGAGTCCCGCATCAGGCTCTCCCTCTGCCTGTGTCTCTGCCTCTCTCGTGAATAAATAAATAAAATCTTAAAAACAAAAACAGCTTCAGTCCGTAATTCTGTAGCAATCTGTTCCTTGGGATGAGAGCTCGTGTCTGTCATCATCCAGTCCTTGGGACTCAGGGTGTTGGAGGAACGACCCTCATCAGCTCTGGTTCTACTGCAAAGTCGCTGCAGTACAACAGCCTTCCGGATACGGACTCAGGTAAGGGTCCATCACAAGCCATACAAACACATGCGCAATGCCCCGCCGCGATCCCGCCAAGTTTTCGGAAGGGCCCGAGAGATCTAGGTCCCAGGCCAACTGGTTACTAACTGGCGCAGGTGGCGGTGGGCTGTGAACCCGGGTTTCTCCGCCGGGGAAGCGCGAGGAGGCGGCGAGGTCACCAGCTGCAGCCGCATCGCACAGAAAGGTCACTCCGAGTGGACTTGCCCGGGGAGTCCGGGGAAGCCCGCAGCCGCCAGCGCGGCAGCCAGCCGGGGCGGGCGCGAAATGCCCGCGGTCCGAGGCGAGCCAATGCAGGGCTCCGGGCACCTTCCGGGCCTGCGCACTGGCCCTCCCCCGCTGCCCGGAGACCACCCGGCCCGGCCCGCCTGCGGGGCCGCCCCTGCGGGCGCCGAGGGTGCGGGGCGCGCGGCGCGCGGCGGGGTCCTCCCCCCGACCCCCCCGCCCCGGGCCCGGGAAGGGGCCTCGCTGCCGCTCCCTCGTCCTGAAGCCCCCACCGCATCCCCGGAACCCTCGGCGCGGCCGCCCTCACCCGGGGCTCACCAGGGGTCCGGGGCCATCGTGCAGTCTCCGCCCGCCGCCGCCGTCGCCGCCGCCGCCGTCGGACACTTCCTGCTCGCGGCGGCGGACTACGGCGGCCGGCGCGGCTCACACCCCGCTGCTCGGCCCGGGCGCGACCGCAACCCGGAGCTGGCCTGCGGGGAGTGTGGGGGGGGGGGGGGGGCGGGGAGTGTGCACCAGGGCCTCGCAGGGACGGTCCAGAAAGGGGGGCGGCCCCCACGTCCCCCCGGGGAACAGCAGGATGGAGCAGTCTAATCTCATATGTTCCCCCACTGCGAGACGCGAGCGACCCGGCGCGATTTAAATAAAAGCGTTGGACAGAAATCTTCAGCATTTTCCGGCGAGCATCTGAAATGTCATCCTGCTCAAAGCAAAAACAAGACGGTGGGCATAGCTGCACAACTGTAGAAATCTGCCAGAACGCACTCAGAGTTACTTTTCTATGTAAAGGTGTACCGCCACAAAGCTTAAGAATTCTTTGCAAGCTTGCTTCAAGTAAGAGACCCAAAGAAGTGGCAATTATATATTATTTTATGGCGGCCTTCCTTAAATGACACTCGGTGCTTGGTTATATAGTTCGGGGAAGAAATCACAGACGTTTTTCCGTGGAGGGAACGAGCACACTCAATGCCCCTACACCTCCAGGGAAATAGTGACGGCAAGGACCGCGGCTGCTCTTGCACCGGGAGCTCCCTGCGCCGCCGCAGCCAGCGCGTGCGGCCGGGGACCTGGTGCGCACGCGCACGTCCGTTACCATAACGACCAGGAGACGCTGCGCTGCCGCTGGCGAGAGGAGGGAGTCGAGAGCCCAGGCTCCAGGGGATGGAGAAGCAAAGTTCGCCCAAAGCCGAGGTGGCCGAGCTGGAGCTTGAGGCCGTGATCGGCTTCAACGGTGAGGCCTCGAGCGTGTCCGGGCTGGGCGGTTTGCAAGCCCCGGGGACGAATAGTGCAAACAGGGACACCGGGGGCCACCTGGAAGGCAGCGCGGGACACTGAGCCAGAGCCACGCTCTCTCCTGCCCTAAGGTCCCGGGGAGTCGAGGAGTCACCTCCTCGTTCTAAGCCTCAAGGACTGGGATGGCTTCGCAGCACCTAGAAGGGACAAGGGTCTCTCCCCCCCCCCCCCCCGTGAACTGCGAGACTGCCAAGTCCAAATCGACCCCTGGACCCAGAAACTCGTAGAATCCCAGCTGATGTGCCAATAAGAAAGGGCTGGGGGCTGGACGTGGGTGTGAGCACCCGCCTTAGGGGATGGTCTAGTCCCCAAACCCCAGAAGAACTCCTAATGGAAGGTTTCAGACCCCGATAAAAGATCGAGAGGACGCCAGGGGGAGCTGAAGGGGAGAGATGCTCAGGTCAAGGCGGGCGGGGGGGGGGCGGGGGGAGCGGGGAGGACTGCTGGTTCTGCTCACATCTTATTTATGACCTCCTGTTAGTTTGTACATTAAGGGTTGGGAAAGTGCTCTTTGATTTTGTGTGTGAAGGATGGAAACAAGCAATGCGTTGCATTTTAGAAAAAGCAAACTTCTTTTTAAGTGCATTGTGTTATCTGAAAGTTTTTAAATTGTAGTGATGCAGTTGCAGAACAATCAAAGACTAGAGTTTTAGGTGTATTCTGGGACTTGTATCTTGACTCTTCGTTTTAGTTTTATAGTTTCTGATAGAAAGTAGGCATTTAGGGGGTGCTTGGGTGGCTCAGTCGGTTAAGCATCTGCCTTTGGCTCAGATCATGATCCTGGGGTCTTGGGATCAGACCCCCATTTTCTGCCTCTCCCTCTACCTGCCTCTCCCCTGCTTGCCCTCTCAGGGTTCTCTCTCTCTCTCTGTCAAATAAATATGTTTACTGCCTAAGGGAACACTCTGTGTGTTAAATAATCTTTAGAAAGAAAGAAAAAGAAGGAAAGAGAGAGAGAGAGAGAATGTACTTAGTACACCTGACCTGAGGAGTGGACTATCTTTACAGCTGGTGACAAGGTCACTGGTAAAGGGAGTAAGGGACCTGCGCCCAGTGCAGGGGGTCACACCAGTGACCAGTGCAGAGCTTCAAACACAGAGCTCTACAACTGAGCTCATGCTGTGTTGTCCAGCTCTAAGAGTAAATATATGGTCCATTATATTCCAGTGCTTTCCATTGCCATGACTAATTATCTTGGCCTCTTAAGATGGCCCAAATTAATTGGATTATTTTTACCTTGTTGGTTTTGTGACAATTTGTATCCTTTCATACAAATACACATAAATTATTTTTTAAATTATAGTCCTTTTGTACAACAAAATACTACATAACCCTTAAGAAAAATGAGATACATCTAGGAAGGAAAGATGTCGAAGATATATTAAGTGTAAAATGCAACTTGCCCAATATTATGTATGGTATGAGTCCATTATAGTTATTAAATAAATGTGTGTGTGTGTGTGTGTGTGTGTATGTTAGAGACAGAGAGAGAGTGAGAGAGAGAGGTAGGGAGCAGTGGGGGGTGAGTTTGTATGTATTCACTATAGGAGACATGTGTGAATTTGGCTACTCAGGAGGGACAGCAGGGGATGGGGGGTTTGCTCAGCTGCCTTTGCTGAGGTCTTAAAAAGGAGCAAATCTTTCTTCTCCTAACTCCTTGGGAGCCAATTCAGAGACATAGGACATCATAGGCTCAGCCAGTGGGACGTTCCCGGAGCTTCCCCTCTTCCAGGAGTCTGCAAAACAGTAGAGCGCT
The DNA here is from genome assembly GCF_905146905.1 of Nyctereutes procyonoides. Lineage (NCBI taxonomy): Eukaryota > Metazoa > Chordata > Mammalia > Carnivora > Canidae > Nyctereutes > Nyctereutes procyonoides. The sequence goes on along the minus strand of NW_026575140.1, from coordinate 55,504,251 downwards.
GTGGGAGTCTGATGTTGTTGCATTGGGTGTGGAGGTGGGTGGGAATGAGAATTCCTTAGTTCTTGTCACTTGGTCTCACCTACTGCTCCTGTCTCTCTCTCTCTCTCTCTCTTTTTTTTTTTAAGATTTTATTTATTTATTCATGAGAGATACAGAGAGAGAGGCAGAGACACAGGCAGAGGGAGAAGCAGACTCCCTGTGGGGAGCCCAATGCAGGGACCCCAGGATCATGCTCTTTAAATGCTCAACCACTGCGTCTTTTTCAAGTGCTATTTTCCATACTTCCTGCCAATTCTGCGAGCTATTTGTATTCCTTCCGCGAAATTATTTTTCCTGTTAAGTCCACCAGAAGTGACCTTTCTTGTTTGCAGCCAGGAACCCTAATGACTAAATGCAAAGAAAATAAATCTGAAGAAATACACATCTGCATATTAACAGTAGTTAACTCTGGGCAGGGGGTGTCACAGGGCTTTTTAAATTTACTGTAAAATATTTCAACAGAAATTTAGAATGCCACAATAAATACCAAGTATTACATGCAGAATTAGCGAATTTTGATGCTTTTTTTCTTTTTTTTTAAATATATTTATTAATGAGAGACACAGAGAGAGAGAGAGACAGGGAGAGACACAAGCAGAGGGAGAAGCAGGCCCCATGCAGGGAGCCCGATGTGGGACTCGAACCCCCGGGTGTTCAGGATCACACCCCCAGCTGAAGGCGGCGCTAAACCGCTAAGCCACCGGGGCTGCCCAGATGCTTTTTCTTATTTGAGTTAATTTTTTTTTAAGAAAAAAAATACACATTATAAGTCCTCTCTCCTGTCACGCTATCCCATCCTGTCTCCCTCTCTAGAGACAACCACTATCCTGAAGTTAACGTGTACTCTTCCCAGCTATGTTTTTAAATTTTACTGTATGGGTAAAATATTAAATATGCTATATATAAACAATTTAGAGTACTAACTTGCCTATGTCTATATTTTATAGTAATAATATCATCCTGGTCACATTCTGCAGCCTGCTTTTTTTTTTCACCTAGCATTTGTGCAATCTACTCGTGTTGATGAATTTATTTTAACTCCACTATTCTCTGTGTAAATAGGCCAACATTAGTTACCTATCCACCATTGGTGGTCTTTTAGTTTATTTGCAACTTTTTGCTAATCCAAACAATACCACAGTGAACACTTTTGTAGTGGCCATGGGCACCCTTGCAAGTATTTCTCTAGGTTCTATACCAAAGAGTGGAACAGCTAGGTCCCAGGGTGTGTGCATATTCAGACACGCTGCATACGGATGTGGTGTTTTCCAAAGCGATTCGACCAATATACCTTCCCACAATGCTAAAGTATGAGTGTTCCCTTTTGTTTCACATCACCACTGATGCTTGCTATTATCAACCTTTTTAATTTTAGCCATTATGATGGAGACGAAATGGTATCTCATCTGGGATATAATTTGCATTTCCCCAATTACTCGCAAATTTGCCTGTCTCTTCATATGTTTACTGGCTTTTGAATTTCCTCTCTCATAAATTGCCTGTTCCAATCCTTGGCTCACTTTTCTGTTGAAACTGTTTGTGTTTTTCTTATTTCTTTGCAGTAGCTCTTTGTTTATTCTGGATATGATACTTGTTGTCATGTACATTGCAAATATCTTCTCCTGGTTTCATTTTTTCTTTTTATTTTGTCAACTGTCATTAGAAACTTAAAATTTTTAACCTAACTGGTTGACTATATTGGCCTTTTCTGTTAGGATTTGCTCTTCTTGTGGTATGTGTTTAAAAAGAAGTCATTTCCTACAACTTGTGTACTCATTAAGTCTTGTTTGTCACATTTTGGGCTTTGATCTACATGAAATATATTGTTTTGTGGATGGTGTGAAGTAGGATCTAATTTTATTTTTTTCCATATGGATAGCCATATGATTGCTTATAAGGTAACTGCAACTGAAAAAATATATATGTGAATATACATATATGAATAGATCACTCCCAAAGACACAAACCGTAGTCTTTTGAGAACCTACTGCATGGAAAAAGAATGATCTCAATTAAAGCAAAAGAAATCACTTATTCAATAAATACATTTGGCAATTTGAGCAAAACAAAAAATCTATTTAGCTACTGGAACCACATTACGTACCAAAATAAATTCTAGAGGGAGTTAAATGTAAAAGATGAATTCATTCTAAGATCAGAATATGATATTAATAAATATTTATGACTCTTTTGATGGAGTAGGAAATAGCCATAGAATGCTTTTAAAATACCCAGGAATAAACGTACTAAAAAAATGTGTGAGATCTTTATGAAGAATATTGAAAATGCCACTGGAAGCCCTGGAAGGAGCTTGGAAATGCATCTCCTGTTTTTAGAAAGGAGATCGAATATATCATTAAAAAAATTATTTTTCCTTAATCTACACATTGAATACCATCCCGCTAAAAGTGATTTTTAACCAATCAAGCAGACTTTACGGTTTATATTGTAAAATAATATCAAGCACAACCCAAAATATCCTGACCAAAGTTGATTGATCAGGGAGGACTTATATTTCATATTAAAACGTGTAACAAAGTTTTGTAATTCTTAAGATGGTTCTTGCAGATGCGGGGAGGAGGGGCGAGGCAGGTCTCACACCGAGAGGGCGTGGCTTCTTTAGAGCACCGGGTGGTGACTTAGAACCAAATCATCTTCACCAAACTTCTGCCCTAGGCAGTGAATACTTGATCTTCCTATCCCTCCACACTCACAGAGACAGGCTGCTCTCATATTTCCCCTGCATCCAGGAAATCCTGCTTCTCAGGATCCCAAAATTGGCCCTTGAGCCCTGATACCAATAAGATTGCCAAACCAGCATCAACATCTCTTGAGAGCTTGTCAGAAATGCAGAATCTCAGCCCCTCTCCAGACCTCAAATCCCAAACTGCATTTTAACCAGATTTCCCAAGCAATTTTATACACATTAGAGTCTGAGAAGTGATATGTTAGGCTGACCTTGTCAGTGGAATAAAATTAAATATATTACCCCCCGCCCCCCCCACAATACACTTATTTTATTTGAAATAAGGTTTATTTCAAAACTGCTTTCTTTTGTATGCAATTTTATTTATTTTTATTTTTTTAAGATTTTATTTATTTATTCATGATAGACATAGAGGGAGAGAGAGAGGCAGGGTCCATGCTGGGAGCCTGATGTGGGACTCAATCCCAGATCCCAGGACCATGCCCTGGACCAAAGGTAGGCGCCAAACTGCTGAGCCACCCAGGGATCCTCCTTTAGTATGCAATTTTAAAAAACATTGGCCATTTTTGTACCAATTACTGTTGTTTATTTTTTTTTAAGATGTATTTATTTATTCATGAGAAACACAGAGTGAGAGAGAGGTAGAGACACAGGCAGAGGGACCTGATGGGGGACTCAGATCCCAGATTCCAGGATCAGGCCCTGAGCCGATGCTCAACCACTGAGCCACTCAGGTGTCCCCCCCCCCTTTTTTTTTAAGTAGGCTCCATGCCTAAAATGGGGCTTTAATTCACAATGCAGAGATCAAGAGTTGCATGCTCTATCGACTGGGCCAGCCAGGCACACTGCTCCTAATTATTACCATTTATTCATTCATTCATTCATTCATTCATTCATTCATGATAAACAGAGAGAGAGAGAAGCACAGACACAGGCAGAGGGAGAGGGAGAAGCAGGCTCCATGCAGGGAGCCCGACATGGGACTCGATCCCTGGTCCCCAGGATCACGCCCTGGGCAGAAGGCAGGCGCTTAAACCGCTGAGGCACCCGGGCTGCCCCTATTTATTTATTTTTAAACCGTTTCTCTTGTTAACCTCTCTCTCAGGACATGTGCCCACAGGTCTAAAATGCCACCCTGACCAGGAGCATCTGATTTACCCTCTGGGCTGCACGATCCTGATTCAGGCGATAAACACCCAGGAACAGAACTTCCTGCATGGCCATGGCAACAATGTCTCCTGTGTGACCATCTCCAGGAGCGGGGTCTACATAGCCTCGGGACAGGTCACTTTCATGGGCTTCAAGGTGAATGAGCTGAGAATAGCTCCCCATAAATGGACAGAGAGGTGCCCTCCTGGGAAATCCACCCCAATCCAGATCAACTCTATGCTGGTGCATGTTCCTCCTCCCCTCCCTCTTCTTCCTCTTTGCCTCCTTCTTGAGCTCATTTTCCTTCCCTAAGCTGAGAGTATTTTGGTGTTTACTCTAGACCTTGTATTTGGTGCACTGATTATGCTCAGAAACCAAAAGTCCCTGCTTAGTTTAAAACTCTAAATAAATAAATAAATAAATAAATAAATAAATAAATAAATAAATAAAATAAAATAAAATAAAACTCTTTATAGGGGTGTCTGGGTGGCTCAAAGGGTGAAGCATCTGCCTTTGGCTCAGATAATGATCCCAGGGTCCTGGGATGGCAGTCCTGCCCGGGGCTCCCTGCTCAGTGGGGAGCCTGCTTCTCCCTCTGCCTCTGCCCCCCCCCCTCATGCTCTGTCTCTGTCTCTCTCTCAAATAAGTAAATTAAATATTAAAACAAAACAAAACCCTTTCCCGTTTGTTGCCACTACATTTGAAAGAAATGATCTAATTTCTAGAAAAGTGCAATTATTAGTGATTATTTTTCACCAAGACAGAGTAGCTCTCCCTCCCCTGCTCCAGACTCTTCTGAAGCCAGTCTGTGATCTGACAGTGTATTCTTGCCCCCAGGCTGACATCATCTTGTGGGATTATAAGAAAAGAGAGCTGATTGCCCGGCTGTCACTTCACAAGGGCAAAATTGAAGCACTGGCCTTTTCACCAAATGACATGTACTTGGTATCACTAGGAGGCCCAGATGACGGCAGGTAATGAACTCAACAGGTTTATTTATTTTCCACCACGTGTATTTCCAGATATGTTGTGCACCCTCTCCCCCCGGACGTTCTCTGTCAGCCTGTCCATATTCAGCTGTGTGTCATGTGAAAAGTGCATGGGGAAAATATGGTAGGGCAGCAGTTCTCAACCCTCACTGTGCATCAAAACCCACCAGGGAGCTTTAGGAAATCACTGATACCTGGGCCCACCTTCAGAGGCTGATTGGCCTGGGCTTTAGGCAGTCTCAAAGTTTTCCTGGTGATTGTAAAGTACACTGAATTTGAGAACCTTCGCTGTAAAAGAAGGATGATACCATCATCATCAATGACAACAGCAAATTTAGGGGCAGGTAGGAGGCCACTTACTGTGTGACAGGTGTGTATGGAACACCTTAGTCAAGCCTTATCTCCTTAACTCCAGGTGGAAGCTACTGGTGCCATGTGACAGGTGAGGAATGAATGCCACCAACTGGTAAGTAGCAGAGCTGGGAGAGTAACCCTGGCAATGTGACCCCAAGGGTGGCATTTAAAAAAATTATTTATTTATTTATTCCTGAGAGACACAGACAGAGAGGCAGAGACAGGCAGAGGGAGAGAAGCAGGCTCCCTGCGGGGAGCCGGATCCAGGACTCCATCCCAGGACCCCAGGATCACACCCTGAGCTGAAGGCAGACCCTCAACCGCTGAGCCCCCCCAGGCGTCCCTCAAAGGCGACATTAACCTGCCTCGCCAAGACACGATCTTTGCCCCCACTGAGGAACCCAAGAGTCAAGTGTAGGAGGCAGAGAATACGTACACATGAAATTAGGGGGAAAATATGTAAAAGCATTGTGTTAGAACAATCAATACAGTACATATTATATTCCCATGTAAATACTAAAGGAGCATAGTCTGTAGAAGAAAAACAAGAGAGTCTGAGTTTTGCATAGGATTTAATGCTTTGTTGCACTTTCACAGATAGTTTTTTGTTCATGCTTTGCGGGTCTATTACAAAGGAAATTTACATTTTTAAAAGATTTTATTTGACAGAGAGTGATCAGGAGCAGGGGTGGGGCAGAGGGAGAAGCAGATTCCCTGTTGACCAGGGAGCCCATCTTGGTTTGGGCTCTATCCCAAGACGCTGGGATCATGACCTGAGCTGAAGGCTGATGCTTTACTGACTGGGCCATCCAGGTGCTTCTCCATTTTCATTTTAAATTTTATTTGTTAAAAATATTTTTTTCAAATATAATAAACAAGGCTATATTAGTTTCAGGTGCACAATATAACGATTCAACAATTCTATATACTATTAGGTACTTAGGCTGCTTCTATATCTTGGCTATTGTAAATACTATGGTAAACACAGGGGTGCATGTATCTTTTTGAATTAGTGTTTTCATTTTCTTTGGGGGAAAAAACCAGGAATTCCATTCCTGGATCATATAGAATTCCTATTTTTAACTTTTTGAGGACCCTCCATACTGTTCTCCAGAGTGGCTGCACCAGTTTGCATTCCCACCAAGAGTGCAAAAGGGCTCCCCTTTCTTCACATCCTTGCCAACACCTGTTGTTTCTTGTGTTGTTGATTTTAGCCATTCTGACAGGTGTGAGATGGTATCTCATTATGGTTTTGATTTATATTTCCCTGGTGATGAGTGATATTGGGCATCTTTTCATGTGTTTGTTGGCCATCTGTATCTTTTCTGGAAAAATGTCTATTCAGATTCTCTGCCCATTTTTAATTGGATTTTTCTTTTTTTTTTTTTTGGTGTTGAGTTATATTAAATTTTTTATATATTTTGGACATTAACTCTTTACCGGATATGTCATTTGCAAATGTCTTCTCCCATTCCATAGGTTGCCTTTCTGTTTTGTTGATGGTTTTCTTCACTGTGCAAAAGCTTTTTGTTTTGATACCGTCCCACTAGTTTAATTCTGCTTTTTGTTCCCTGTTGGTGGAGATGTATCTAGAAAAATGTTTCTGTTGCCAAATGTCAAAGAAACTATTGCCTGTGTTTTCTTCCAGGATTTTTATGGATTCTGGTCTCACATTCAGGTCTCCTTTGTCATAGATTAATTGACCATAAAAGTGTGGATTTAAAATATCTAGTATGGATATTTTAACAATATCTATTCTTCCAATCCATGAGGATGGAATGTCTTTCCATTTGTGTCTCTTCAATTTCTTTCATCAATATTTTATGGTTTTCAGAGTATAGGTCTTTCACCTCCTTGGTTGAATTTATTCCTAGGTATTTTATTCTTTTTGTAATTGAAATGGGAAAGTTTTCTTAAATTCTCTTTCTGTTACCTCCTTATTAGTGTATAGAAATGTATTTTTGGTATATTAATTTTGTATCCTGCTATCTTACTGAATTCATTCAGCCATTCTAGCAGTCCTTTGGTGGAATCTTTAGGGTTTTCTATATATAATATCATATCATCTGCAAATAGTGACAGTTTACTTCTTCCTTACCAATTTTGTTGCCTTTAATTTCTTTTTCTGGTCTGATTGCTGTGGCTAGGACTTCTAGTACTATGTTGAATAATAGTGGTAAGAGAAGACATCCTTGTCTTGTTCCTTCTAGAGGAAAAGCTTTCAGTTTTTCACCATTAAGTATGATATGTGAGCTGTAGGTTTTTCATATATGGCCTTTATTATGTTGAGATATGTTCCCTCTAGACCTGCTTTGTTGAGAATTTTTATCATGAATGGATGTCGTACTTTGTCAAATGTTTTCTACTGTCAAATGCACCTACTGAGAACTTTGTCAAATGTTTTCTACTGTCAAATGCACCTACTGAGAACAACCTGATTTTTTATTTACTTTATACCAATGCCATTTTCCCTGTGTGTCTGTATAGACATAGATCTCATTCTTTGCAATGACTGCATTGTATACCATTGCACAGATATGCTGAAATTTGGCCAACTCGCTATTGATGTCAGTGCCTTTTATTTGTTTTTAAATTTTAAACTTGCTTTTGAAAAATGGAAGCTATACCACATCCGTGGTTTATTTATTTGTTATTTTTTAAAAGATATTATTCATTCATTCATGAAAGAGAGAGAGAGGCAGAGACGCAGGCAGAGGAAGAAGCAGGCTCCATGCAGGGAGCTTGATGTGGGACTTGATCCCGGGACCCCAGGACCACGCCCTGAGCTGAAGGCAGGCGCTAAACCGCTGAGCCACCCAGGGATCCCCATACATCTGTGGTTTATAAAGAAAATGTGTTGTCCTGCTATGCACAAGAATTCAGAATTCATATCCCCTCCACTATGAAGAGCTCTCCCCAGGACCACTGGAATTTTTTTTTTTTACACCTTCATTGAGATATATTTCACATACCATAAAATTCACCCACTTAAAATATATGGGTATATACTTTTTGCTATAGCGGTTAGTTGAGTGGATTTTTTTCTTTCTTTCGTTCTTCAGTTCTTTCTTTCTTTCTTTGCTGAAATACTTCCCCAAAGACATTTTTTACATGTCATGTTGTGTAACTACCACCACAAACAATTGCAGAGCATTTTATACACTCTGAAAAGAGATCCTTCATCCATTAGCAGTCACTCCCCACTCCACCACTACCCTCTCAGCCCCAGGCAACCACTAATCTACTTTCTGTTTCTATAGATTTGCCTGTTCTCAGTGTAGCATTCCATAAACGGAATAATACAATATATAGCCTTTTGTAACTGAATTTTTAAAAGATTTTATTTATTCATTTGAGAGAGAGAGTGAGTGAGTGAGAGAGAGAAAGAGAGCACAAGCAGGGGGAGGGACACAATGAGAGGGAGAAGCAGACTTACCCCTGAGCAGGGAGCCCGACACAGGCCTTCATCCCAGGACCCTGGGATCATGACCTGAGCTGAAGGCAGATGCTTCACCGACTGAGCCACCCAGGCACCCTAGTATCCTATATTTTTTATTAAGCATAATGTTTTCAAGGTTCATCCATACTTTGGCAAGTATCAGTACTTCATTCTTTTTAGTGTCAAATAATATTCCATTGTATGGCTCCACCACATTTTCTTTATCCATCAGTTGATGGGGCTTTGTGTCTTTCCCAGTTTTAGGCTATTATTAATAATGCTGTTATGAACATTCATGTACAATATTTGGATTGGATGTATGTTTTCATTTCTCTTGGGCATGACGTATTTGGTTTTAAGAGTCTTTTGGGGGGGGCGGGAGGAGGCATGATATGCCTTTCAAGTTTTCCACTTCAGATGGTATCTGTCAATTTCCTATTAAGAAAAAAGAAAAAAATTCTGGCTCTTAACACAACTTCCTACCTCCCCATTCCTACCAATCTTGATTCTACTTGGATTTTAGACCCCTGGTGATAATACATCCTACATATAGGAAATTTGGGAAGCATAGCGAGGCATGTTTTTACATTAACAAATTTGTACCATCTGCATTCCTTTTCTTTAATATTTAGATGATCCCCAGCATTTTTATTTTATTTTATTTTTTTATAAAGATTTTGTATTTATTTATTCATAAGAGACACAGAGAGAAAGAGAGGCAGAGACACAGGCAGAGGGAGAAGCAGGATCCATGCAGGGAGCCTGATGTGGGACTCGATCCCAGGTCTCTGGGCCAAAGGCAGGCGCTAAACTACTGAGCCACTTGGGCTACCCACGCCCCCAGCATTTTTAGTATTATTATCTGAACATGCTCAATTTAGGACTAAGTTGCACCCAGAAAGAAGGAAAAGGAACCCAAAGCAGTGCTTCTCCATGTGTGCTCCCCAGACCAGCCGCATCAACATCACCGGGGACTTTTTTAGAAAAGCAAAATCTCAGGCCCCACCTTCTGACTCAGAAGCTCAAGAAGACCCTTGTGTATGTTCATGTTTGGGAGCACTGCCTGAGCTCATCCTTTTCATTGCACTGTTTTGGTTTTTTTCCTGGAATACTTCTACAAGGAAAATTTTTTACATGTGATAAATGGGCGGTAAATGTTTATGCCTTGCTTATCTGAAAATGTCTTTATTTTAGCATCAGACTTCATTGATGGAGGGGGGGTGGTCACTGGTTTCTAGCCTCATTTTCATTTTCCTTCAAAATCTTTTTAAGTGTCACCTGTTTGTCCTCTAATAACCAGTGCGGCACAGGAGATATCTGGGGGTCAAAATAATTATTATATTATAACCAGTGCGGCACAGGAGATATCTGGGGGTCAAAATAATTATTTTGTTTCTCTCTCTCTCTCTCTCTCTCTCTCTCTTTAGAACTACTAAAAACACTGTTTCTTATTTCAAGAGCCCATCTTCCCCTGACTCTTTTGGTCCTTCTCGTTTTGGCAGTGTGGTCGTGTGGAGCATAGCCAAGAGAGAAGCCATCTGTGGCAGTCCTGCAGCCAGTCTCAACGTGGGGAATGCCACCACAATAATCTTCTCGAGGTGCCGGGATGAGATGTTCATTACTGCTGGAAAGTACGCATCTGCATGCAGTCAGGGTTTTCAGAACTCGTACATCACTCTATTTGCTTGGGCAGAAAGCATGGCCATTCCAATTTGGGGGAACACAGTATTCGTCCTGCAAAATTACCTTACATCATAATTTGCATGATTTTGCAGTCCTTAAAAAGCCTTGTAACTGAAAGTCTTTAAATATGGTTATTTGAAAATTCTGTGCTTCCTACTGAGGAGCCACTGCTTCTCTGCTAAATTCATTTTGGGGTCTGGTCTGTTTGTTGCTGATCATGCACTATCTACAGTGCATGCTCACAGAGGAATGTGCACGATTGCACAGATCCACTCACTGGTTGATGTTGCTTAGCACCTGTCTTGATTTAGGTGTCCTGAAATGATAGTTTGCAAATGAACTGTGCCAGGAAGTTTCAGATGTCTGACTATTGGCCATATGAGATAATTTCTAGCTTTTACCCAGCTAATGGAGACCAAGCTGAGAGCCAGCATCTAACAGAAGATATTAATTTACAGATTCACCAATCAGGGCCCTTTCTGGATTGGGAGATGAAGGTTATACCTGCACAAAAGCATCCTCTTTCATGATGTGGTGTGCCAGTGTAAAGGTCCGAAAGCTATGAATGTCGGGTCGGAGTACATGTTGGGTGGAACCCTCTTGTTCATCCCATCTGTGGTCTCCCATCTGTGAAAGGCACACACCACTGGCTGCTTTTCCAGCCAGAGCAAAGAATTGCTCTACATCTGCACTGTGTCCTGTCCCCTCCCTGTGATATACAGCATGCGTTTTTTCTGGGGCTAATAACGAGGATGGATTTACGTAGGGGCCATGAACCTAGCTGGTTGAATGAGCCAACCCCCTATGGAGTGAATCTTATTAGGAGAGCATCCTGAGCCTGGAGCATCTGGCCTCATCCTTCCCTGTCTTCTGAGGCCACTGGTGACCATGCAGTACTGTCACTTCTTTGGGGTTTGCAAAGTGGCTTCACTAAGCCTTTGTATCACCAGAGTCCAGCTGCTCCTCAGCAGCGGCCTCAGCTGCAGGCATCAGCCCACTCTGACATCCAAGGACAGTGTTTCTCCAGGATTCAAACCTTGATTTGAAGCCCTCCTTGCCCAAACTTTTTTTTTATTTTTTATTTTTTTATTTTTTAAGGACAGTCTGTATTCTAGATCTGCTTTAATTTCATGCAACAGTGATAACTAAGAGTAAGTAAGTACTCGTAAGTAAGATTTCTGGTACAGCACCCACAGTACCCTCCATGTTGGCCCCAGTTTCAGATATTCCATTATATTGTCCCTCATGAGAGATCCTGCAAATTCCAATTTGGCATCCAAGTGACATCTACCAGGAGGGCCATGGAGAAGCTGATTTTTTTTTTTAATTTTGAAAGTACTCAAAATAAGAATTCAAATGAGAAGTATATTTTTATTCAAATGAGAATGTGTACAAAATAGTTATTGAGCACTTATTATGTGCATAACTCTGGAGGCCAAAAAAAAAAAAAGAGGAAAACTGAACTTGACTGATCTGTTTTTCTTTTTCTTTTTTTAAATTTTTATTTTGTTTTAAATTGATTTATTTAAGTAATATCTATGCCCAATGTGGGGCTTGAACTCACAATCCCTGATATCAAGAGTCACATGCTCTTCTGACTGAGCCAGTCAGGCACCTCCATCAATCTATTTTCTTTTTAAATATTCTATTTATTTATTTATTTATTCATGAGAGACACAGAGAGAGAGGCAGGCTCCCTGTGGGGAGCCCGATGCAGGACTCAATCCCAGGACCCTGGGATTACGCCCTGAATTGAAGGCAGACACTCAACCACTGAGCCACCCAGGTGCCCCCCCCCATCCATCTATTTTTAAGTTAATCTTTTTTTTGCCTTCGACTATTAGCTTCAGCTGTGACATTGACCACGATATGTTTATACAATTATTAATTCAGATTAACTCAACATGCAGTGATTGAATGCCAAGTATATGCCAAGCCTTTGTGTCAGGGGCTGATTTTCTTTGGCCCACTGTTTACTTAGTCTCATTTTTCATGAGGACAGCTCTCCATAATGAAGCACTTTCCTTGAAAAGGTCTTCTCACAACTGCAAACCTTGAAGGAAACATACTTAGTGAACTCTGGTTTGCCCTTTGTTTATTTGTATTTATGTCTGCTCTGACTACAGTGGGTAACTGGGTGTGAATCCTTGCTCTGCTGTGTTTTCTCATTTGGAGGAGAGAGGGGATCATAAAACCTACCTCGGAGGGTGGTTGTAAGGATTGAGTGGAAGATTTTAAGTAGAACAGTAGGCCTAAGAAACCCTCAGAAATATCCAGTTCTCTTCCCTTCAGCTTCTCCTCCAGGGGAATGCAGAAAACAGAGATGAGATAAAGAGATTAGTAAATAGATTTCCATTTGATTGTGTCTCTCTTCCATAGTGGGACCATTCGAGTATGGGAACTGGATCTCCCAAATAGAAAAATCTGGCCAACTGAGTGCCAAACAGGTCAGATGAAAAGAATAGTCATGAGTATTACAGTAAGTATTACTTTTAAGTATTAATGTCAGTAAACATTGGTACAAATTCCTGTTAACAATATTGGCCAAGGGGTATATGTGTGTGTATACATGCATGTGTGTGTGTGCATACATGTGTGCACATACATAGGTACACATACCTTGGGCTGAGGGGTAGGGAGGGGTGGTCTGGACATAAGGGATGCTGATTGAGGGGATACAGGTGAGGAAGGGTCTTGTTTCTGTAGCTCCTTTCAGAAGGTAGGAGCTGCCTAGACACAACTTTGGGAAAGAAGAGTTATATGTTTTTACGGTGGACTCCTACATGCATATGGACAACTCCATTCTCCACTGACTTATTTCTCTTATTTAACACATCATTGTCATACGCAGATAGACTTTGGAAAATAGGAGATAAAGCAAACACATGTTCTCCTTGGAGGAGTAAATCTTCATCCTAGGCACTCTGAGGTGGTGTCTCCAGAACCGGAACTGGCAGGATATGTACACATGCATATCTAACACCAGACACAGTCTTCCAGTGAAATGCACAGGCTAGCTGGAGTCTAACCTTTCTCCTGGTTCTGAGGTTGGCTTTGATTCTGTCCCCCTCAGAGCTGTTCTTACTCATCTTAGAGTCCATAGAGACTGAAGTAGCCATGGGCACCTTTGTAGGTCAGATGTCCAATGGGGCCTCAGAGAAAATTTGTCCCATCCCTGATCGGAGCTATTGGGCATCACTGAGAAAACACAGATCTTTAGCACCCTTTTTGTCTCTGATCCCCAGATAGCTGACGATGATAGCTTTTTCTTCCTTGGCACCACAACTGGAGATATTCTGAAAATGAACCCAAGGACCAAACTGCTGGCAGACACTGGGCCTGTGAAGGACAAATTCAGTCTGGTAAGTAGAGACCGCCAGCATCTGTCCTGCCCTGCTCTTTTCTGGTGATTTCTTCCCTCCACTGGCAGCACAGACCTATGTCAAGAGTCTGTGGGAAAAAGGGGCACCTGGGTTGCTTAGTGGTTAAGCATATGCCTTTGGCTCAGGTCGTGACCCCCCGGGGGTTCTGGGATCGAGTCCCTCATTGGGCTCCCTCTGCTTCTCCCTCTGCCTGTATTTCTGCCTCTCTCTGTGTGTCTCTCATGAATAAATAAATAAAATCTTAAAAAAAATGTGGACAAAAGAAGAAGGCTGTGTTGTACCCAGGGCCACACCAAAATTTGCAAGGTGCATTGACTTCTCTGAGCCCTCATCTCTGGTTCATATATAGAGCAAACTTCCTCGGTGTCCCCAGTTAGGGAATCAGACCACATGTTTTTTATATTTTTCAAGCACCGGGCCTGTGGTTCTGATTTGTACCCATACTGGTGCCAGAATTTTGACAGCCCTCTTATCATATATAAAAGAAATGTGCTTTTTGATCTATAACACCGGATATACACATACATACATATGTAATTTTCGTCCTAGTCAATAAGTAGGTTATTTTAAAAATGATTTTATTTATTGATTTGAGAGAGAGAGAGCGCCCACAAGCAGGGTAGGGAAGGGTAGAGGGAGAAGGAGAAGCAGACTCCCCACTGAGAAGGGAGCCTGCTGTGGGGCTCGATCCCAGGACCTGGAGATCATGACCTAAGCTGAAGGCAGACACTTCACCAACTGAGCCCCCCAGCCACCCCTCTAATAACCAGATCTTAGAGTTTAGCTTCAGCCAGCATTGTAAGTCATGAGCAAGACCTAGAAAATGTGGATTATTTATATTTGCAGAGTTCCTAACAATTCTGATTAAAAATCCAGAAAGACTTCAATATTTAAAAGAAAAAAATCTATGACCAGAGGGTAGTCTCACAAAATAAGAGCTGCTATTTCCAGGACCTGCAGAAAGTTACAAGGGCTGTTTCCACTAACCTTTGAATTTGAGAGCTTGTGCTAGGTTCTGCACCTGCCTATCGCATGTCTGATAATAGAACAGATGGTTCTCAACTTAGATGCTTTCCCACTTAGCAGATATTCCCCAGAAGACTTGAAATCTTGCACCACATGCCCAGGGAAGATGTTAGAGTTTACTTAATCACACCATCATTTAATGTTCAAGCTTTTAAGAGTATGCATAAGAATGAGAGAACGCTATAGTATGGATAGAGAAAGGCTTAGAAATAATCCCACCAGAGATCAAGGTGTAGTCTAGACATTGTTTTCCAAGTTATTTTTAGGAGGGGAATTCCAGGATATGAAACAGATAAAAGCAAAGCAGCCCAGTTAAAGGAGGGCAAGGCTCAGAGCCTTGCCATTTCCACCTCCTGAGATATTTCCAAAGGGCTCCATTTAACGCTATGTGAAAAATACCAATCTGCCTATTTTTGACACCTTCCCCCTACAGCACTTGGGATCTAAATGCCTTTCCCAAAAATAGATGCTGGCCATCTTAGTGTTCCCCAAGTTGTTGGTACTTAAGTGCCATTGATGGGGGTACTGTGAATACTTTAACTCCTAAGCCATTTAGGCATTTAGGTCTGATGGTAAATTCCACACAGCAGTGGTTCCAAGTGGAACCACTTATGCAAGTGGAAAGAAAATAATTCTTAGGGAATGAAAGGATAGGAGATATCACTGAAGACATTTGGTTGGAATATTATGTGACCTTGGGCTGTTACCCATTTTGAAACACTACTTAAATGGCCACTCTATGGTTAGAAGGGTAAAGGGGTTGGAATTGTTTCTAACGGACCTGGTAAGACTAAGATGATGGTGGTCATAATACTAATATTAAAAACAGTACAGGATCCCTAAATGTTGGCATATTGGACACGGAGCAAAGCACCTTCTTTGTATTACCCCATTTGGTCCTCAACAGTCTGATGAGATAGGTACCATTTTCATCCCTGCATCACAGATGAGGACACTGAGGCACATACTATTCAAGATCTCATGGTTAATCAGTAGCAGAGCTGAAATTTGAACTCATGCATCCTGGCTTCAGAACCTGCTTATAGTTTCAAAAGTTTATTTAGAAATCGCACATAGGTAACTCTGAGGCTCTGTTGAATGCTTTATCCCTTGCTTCCCTAAGTCCCCCAACACATGCTAAGAATCCTCACTCCAGGGTTGTCTCCTCATGGGCTGGGCATTTATCCCATTGTCCTGCTGTAGCATTTTGGGAGCTGAAGGTGGCGGGCAGGACAGGGGAGTCCATAATTCTGCTCCGTGCCTTAACATTCTTGAGTCTTGCTTTCTCTTCTAAAACATAAAATGCATTTTGAACCAGAATAGGCAAACTCAATTTAGTATAACTTGAAAAGACATAATATTTATTTTGTAAAGTTTGTTAAAGTTTATTAGGCTTGGGCAGCCCGGGTGGCGCAGCGGTTTGGCGCCACTGTCAGCCCAGGGCCTGATCCTGGAGACCCGGATCGAGTCCCACGTCGGGCTCCCTGCGTGGAGCCTGCTTCTCCCTCTGCCTGTGTCTCTGCCTCTCTCTCTCTCTCTCTCTCTCTCTCTCTGTCTCTCTCTCTGTCTATGAATAAATAAATAAAATCTTAAAAAAAAATTTATTAGGCTTGTGCCTGTAAAGTCATTAGCTGTATTATTACTGAAAGCTTTAAAATGAAACATTGTGGGGCTCCTGGGTGGCTCAGTTGGTTAATCATCTGCTTTCTGCTTTTGGCTCAGGTCACGATCCCAGGGTCCTGGGATCGAGCCCCATGTCAGGCTTCCTGCTCAGTGGAGGGTCTACTTCTCCCTCTCCCTTTGCTCCTCCCCTGCTCTCTCTCTCTCGCTCACTCTCTTTCAAATAAATAAATAAAATCCTTAAAAAAATACAGGGGATCCCTGGGTGGCTCAGCGGTTGAGCATCTGCTTTTGGCCTAGGGTGTGATCCTGGAGTCCCAGGATCAAGTCCCACACTGGGCTTCCTGCATGGATCCTGCTTCTCCCTCTGCCTATGTCTCTGCCTCTCTCTTTCTGTGTCTCTCATGAGTAAATAAATAAAATCTTTTTTAAAAGTCCTTAAAAAATACAATAAAATAAAATTATAACTTCATAGTGGGGGTATAAAATGACCATCATATCTTCCCACACTTTGAAGATGGCTTTGAATTTATGTCTATTATTGGTAAGACTATATACTGCATGCTTTAGTTCAGAAAATATAGTCACCAAACAATAAGGGTTCTTAGTGCTTTCCTTGGATGTTGATATGATCTCCTTGCAGTATAAGAATTAACTTCTGGCGTAAACAGTAGCCACTGTGGAACTAATGTTGCCCGCGCTTATTATACCTTCTGCTGTAACTTCATTCCAATAGATAGATAAAAAGTGTTAATTTTTAATACATTCAAAACGCACAGGTGGTTTTAAAGGGAGGAAGTCTGATGAAACAGGCTTGCTCCTTGAAGGACCAGGAGAGCTCATTCTTGGCACTGAGCCCTGTGGCCAGCCTAGGGGTATGTCACAGGTGATACCTTCATGTGTTTTGTCCAGGCAACATGTGGCAGCATTGACCTGTCCTTTGCAATGCCCCATGTCTGTTACATGTGTGTCAGCTCACACACTGATTCTTTTTTTAATTTAAAAATATTTTATTTATTTCTTTATTTGAGAGAGAGAGTGAGCGAGCAAGCACACACAGGGGAAGTGGCAGAGAGAGAGGGTGAAGCAGGCTCCCCATTGACCAGGGCTCTATCCCAAGACCCCAGGATCATAACCTAAGCCGAAGAAAGACGCTTAACTGACGAAGCCACTCGGGCGCCCCCACACACTGATTCTTAACGACGAAACCATCTGGCTTTTCTCTCAATGTTGTTTCTACCCCTTAGGGAGTGTCTGCCATCAGATGCCTGAAGATGGGGGGTTTGTTGGTGGGTTCCGGAGCCGGATTGCTGGTCTTCTGTAAAAGCCCCAGCTACAAACCTATCAAGTAAGTTCCAGACTCCACGGGGTTGGAATGGGGAAGGACCCACCAGAAGGAAGTCTGCTTAAAGCCAGTAACTATTTGGCAATAATTGCCAAAGTGATATTTGGTTAAAGAATTTAATCTTTAACCACTGTTAAAATGAGTGGTTGGAATCACAATAGATTATTTCTTTGCCAATGAAAAGACAATAGCTTATGTTGAATCAAACCAAAGTAGTCCACGACTACCCAAGGGGACATTGCCCTTCTAATAAGTACATTAATTATTATTTCATTTATAAATCTGAATCATAACAGAGGTAATAAGATGCTGTTATAAAGATACCAGCAGGGGCGCCTGGGTGACTCGGTTGTTTGAGTGTCCAACTCTTGATTTCAGCTCAGGTCATGATCTCAAGGTGGGGAGATCGAGCCTCCCCCCCCCATCTGACTTGGTCTTATACATGGAACCTGCTTAAGATCCTCTCTCTCTCTCTCCCCCTCCCACGTGCGTGCACTCTCTCTTTCTCAAAAAAGAAAAAAAAATCCAAGAAATAACCTCAAATCTCAAAACCTTCAAAATTTGTTTATTCAGTGAAATTTATTATGCAGTGGGTACCTCTTATGTGTCAGGCACTATTCTCGTGGTTAATTCATTTGAACGGAGGTTTCTTTTTTTTTTAAAGATTTTATTTATTTATTCATGAGAGACATAGAGAAAGAGGCAGAGACACAGGCAGAGGGAGAAGCAGGTTCCCTCTGGGGAGCCTGATGCAGAACTCGATCCCGGGACCCTAGAATCACACCCTGAGCCAAAGGCAGATGCTCAACCACTGAGCCCCCCAGATACCCCCAAGTTTGTAATTTTAAACTCAGTGCTCTGGATAGGTCTTCTTGGGAATGCATTTGGACAAGGTCTGTGTCTGGGAGAAGGGGAATAAGAGAAGGAGGCTACTTAAGAGCCGAGTTGGTTAGACTCTGGATATGTGAAGTGAGTATAAAAAATTCACCCCCTAATTTTCAAATACCTTGTCCTGAATATACAAATGTTCCCACTGTCATGGGGATGATTAATTCAAGGAAGTTATTACAGGGTTTGTGTTGTACGCATCTCCAAACTAACCTAGTGTGATAGCATGTACTCCCATTGGATGCTGTGATTTCTGCCTCATTGGGTTTTTGTGGATGGAGAAAGTTGCTCCCATGAGAAGTCAGGAAGTAGTATAATGAAGCAGACTGCTGAAGCTCAGGGACCCTTGGCCTTGCCCCTAGAGCCCTGGGCTTCACTTTGTCTTCTAGAGAGCCCAGATGCCAATAGCCAGTATTTCTAATGGCTGCCCTCCATGGCCTCATGTACATTATCTCTAATCCTCACCACGACCCCACGAAGGAGAAATTATTCTATCGCCAATTGAAGTGAAGCTAGGAGATTTCTGACAATTTATCCAGGGTCAGAGAGCTCTATCTAGTTAGTGAAGGAGCCAGGATGTGACTTGGGGTCAGTCCTTTCTTCATTAACCATTCTGCATCCCACCAACAAAAGGATATTTGTGAAGTATTACCCGTCCCACACTGATCCCTTGCACAAGAATCTCCACTGCATTCTTACTGTCAAAAGTAAATTAGTTGTAGAGCAAGGTTGGGTATTTAGGGACTTGTTCATGTATATGCTTTTTTTTTTTGTTCACACTCCTGAGACATTTGGGAAGCAGTAGGATTTGAAATATGGACGAAGAGACAAGAGTCCCTGAAGTTGGGCAAAGACAGCCACTATTAATGTTTTGTTATTTCTTCTTGTCTTGTGTTCTTCGTATACATTTTAAAATCACTGTACTTCCCTGTGTACATAATATATTCTGATTTATTTTTACTTAAGGTAAACGTCATAAACATTCTCAACATTGATATCTTTTTAAAAACTACTGTGGTAAATTACAAAAAAAAAAACTGTGGTAAAACATACAGAATCTTTGAAACATGCTTTAATTGGCCAATATCTTAAGAAGTTGCCTGCTGTCCCGTAGATGATTTCACCATTGCATTGCAATTAGATATTTAGGTTGTTTCCAACTTTGTACTCTTTTCACTACAGTTATAATAACCTCCTTTGACATAAAGGTTTTCCCTCCCAATTGTGGGATTATTTCCCGGAAATGGAATTAATGAAGTACTTAATTGCCATGATCGTTTGTGCCCATTGTCTTCCTGGAATGTTCCATCTGTCCAGATCCTTCCACAACCCATTTTAGACTCTCTCTCACCGAAGAAGCCCCCCAAACTACTGTAAACCCTGCTGACCTCTCCCTCTGCTGACCATGGGCACCCACTATTGTGAGTCACTCCTGCCTTTCCAATTGTGTCCCCTCCCTGAAGGCATGTCCTAGGTCATACCAGATTTGTATCCTCTGTAACAAGTACTCAAATGATGGAGTGAATCTACTTCACCTTTCTGCTTCTCCATAAAGGAAAGTCCAGTTACAAGGTGGCATCACTTCTATCACGCTTCGAGGGGAAGGACATCAGTTTTTTGTAGGAACAGAAGAATCACACATTTATCGTATCAACTTCACGGATTTCAAAGAGACTCTCATTGCAACTTGTCACTTTGAAGCTGTTGAGGACATTATCTTTCCGTTGTAAGTAGAAGAGCAAAGTATTTTGGCTCCCACACTCAGTGAAAACATGGAGGTCTGATGCAGTGTGCCAAGAAATTTGATTTTATCTCATTAATACCTTTTCAACATGTATTAATATAATTATTATTTTTTGTCCTCAATTTTTTCAATGCTGGTCAGTTATTTTAATAACAATTATGATCTAATATTAATTATAATAATTGGAAATATAATACTGATGTTTTATTATTATTTGATAATTATTTTTAACACTGGTTATACCTATTGCCTTCACCCAGCAGCTACATTAGTTTTCACAGTTCAAATTTGGGCTTCTTTAGAATGTTGGCTCTTCTAATAAACTTATCATGGAAACTTTTCTGTTTCCCCAGTACTGTCTGGAAAAAGCTTACTAATGCCCGGTTGCCCTTCCTTCCTTCCTTCCTTCCTTCCTTCCTTCCTTCCTTCCTTCCTTCCTTCCTTCCTTTTTCTTTCTTTCTTTCTTTCTTTCTTTCTTTCTTTCTTTCTTTCTTTCTTTTTCTTTTTCTTTCTTTTAAGATTTTTATTTATTTATTTGACAACGAGAGAGAGAGAGAGAAATAGAGCACAAGCAGGGGGAGGAGTAGAGGGAGAGGGAGAAGCAGGCTCCCTGACATGGGACTCGATCCCAGGACCCCAGGATCATAACCTGGGCCGAAGGTAGACATTTAACCGACTGAGCCACCAGGTGCCCCAGTAGTGCCTTTTTTCCAAACTTCTTTCAAGTCATTTGTTTATACCTCTTGGGTCTTCTAGACTTGGCACACTTAATGGTGGTGGACGCAAGAGGTCTTCTGGACCACTCAGTAATCTTCTGGAATTCTTGGTAAATCCTACATGATACAAATGAAGCAAACAACCATCAGCAGTTTTGATATAAAAAAAATAGTCAAGTCATGGTTTGCCATTATTTGCTTTTGAAACACATTTTATCTTCGGTGGCATTCACCCCACGAACTTGATTGGACAGTTTTTGTTCTGACCTTCCACAGTATGTGACATGAATTTACAAAGCTCAGAATCATTGTTTTATGGGTGGTGAGACTCCCTTTAGAAACTCAGTCCTTAAGATCATGAAATGTATTTGGGTTCCCTGAGTCATTGCAATTACGTTTTTTTTTTTTTTTTAAGATTTACTTATTTATTGTATTTATTTATTTATTTATTTATTTATTTAAATTTTTTTTTTTACTTATTTATTTTAGAGAAAGAGAGCATGAGTGGGAGGGGCAGAGGGAGAGAGAGACAGAATCTCAAGCAGACTCCCCACTGAGTGCAGAGCCCAACATGGGGCTCCATCTCACTACCCTGAGATCATGACCTGAGTCGAAACCAAGAAATGGACGTTTCACCAGCTGAGCTGCCCAAGTGCCCTTATACGTTTCTCATAGTGAAAACAGCTGGTGCTTCCCACCAGGGTGATCTTTTTTGAGATTTGGTTGGTCATTTTCTTTTCATCTTACTTTTTTCCTCTTTTTCTTTTTTTTAATATTTTTTAAATTAAAATTCAATTTGCCAATATATATAGTGTAATACTCAGTGCTCATCCCATCAAGTGTTTTCCTCTTTTTCTAAGGAGCTCAGTAGAATCAATCTGTAAAATTACTTGGCCCTGGGGGGGCCTTTTCTAAGAGTCAATTTTTAACTATCTCTTCAAATACTTACTTAGTTACTGACCTATTCAGGGTTTGTACCTCTTCTCCCCCCACCCCCCGCCTGCCTCCTTTTTTCTTGTTTTTCTTTTTTGTGAAACAGCTTTATTAAAATATAATTTACATGCCATAAAGCTTACCCATTTAGAGTTCACAACTCAATGTGGGTTGTTCTTTTGTTTTGTATTTGCTTGTCTGTTTGTTCACATTTACAGAGTTGTGCGGCCATCATAATCTAATTCTGGAACATTTCATGATGCCAAAAAGAAATCTATCCAGGGTTACTACCCATTCCTGCTTTGCTCTCTCCTCCATCTCCCTGCTGAGCTATGGAGAAAACTGAATGAAGAGGAAGAGCAGGGATCCCTGGGTGGTGCAGTGGTTTGGCGCCTGCCTTTGGCCCGGAGCGCCGGGATCGAATCCCACGTCGGGCTCCCGGTGCATGGAGCCTGCTTCTCTCTCTGCCTGTGTCTCTGCCTCTCTCTCTCTCTCTCTCTCTCTCTGTGAGTATCATAAATAAATAAAAAAAATTAAAAAAAAAAGAAGAGGAAGAGCATGGGGTATACCAGCATCCCACAAAGGACTGCATTTTTCCTTTCCTTGCGGATTCAGTTAATGTACATTTTTTTCAGCTACTAGTCCTTCATGTGCCAAGGCATTAATCTATTGGGAAAAATGTCTGGATGAACCAAAGCGACTTCTGCAACATTCTGCTATGACTTCTGCAACATTCTGCTATCACGTGCCTATTTGCCTATTGCATATGAGCTAATAATACATGTTAGAGACATGCACCGTAGCAAAAGAAACTATGTCTCTCTTCGTATTGTTTTAGGCCAGCCTTGGTCTTTTCATAGAATTTAATCCACTTGTGCTTATTTCTATCTAATGAGTTTATAGACGTTTTCTATATAGTATGTTTCTTCTTTTTGTGTCTCCTTTTTTTTTAAGATTTTATTTATTTATTCATGAGAGGCACAGAGAGAGAGGCAGAGACACAAGCAGAAGGAGAAGCAGGCTCCCCTGCAGGAGCCCAGTTCAGGACTCAATCCCAGGACCCCAGGATCATGACCTGAGCCCAAGGCAGACGTTCAACCATTGAGCCACCCTAGAGTCCCTGTGTCTCCTTTTCTTGTCTTGTGTTGTGTCATGATCATGTTTTGTAGTTGTACCTTCCCCTCCCTGACTTCACATGACTTGGAAACTATTCATGGTATTGTTTGTTATTTATCAGTCTTTAAGTCATAAGTATGTATATTTGATATAATAATTTATGATTATGATATTTCTAGTTCTTTCTAGATATTGCCTGTCTGTTAATTCATTGGTATCATAGTTTCCTTTACATTTTTTAAATATTTTATTTGTTTATTTGAGAGAGAGTGAGAGACAGAGATAGTGAGAGCATGAACAAGGAGGAAAGGGAGAAGCAAGCTTCCCACTGAGCAGGGAGCCTGACACTGGGCTCAATCCCAGGACCCTGGGATCCTGACTTGAGCTGAAGACAGACACTTAACCAACTGAGCCACCTGGGTGCCCCTAAATTTTTTATTTTTTTATTTTTTATATTTTTAAAGATTGTATTTATTTATTCATGAGAGAGAGAGAGAGAGAGGCAGAGACACAGGCAGAGGGAGAAGCAGGCTCCATGCAGGGAGTCTGACGTGGGACTCGATCCTGGGTCCCCAGGACCATGCCCTGGGCCGAAGGCAGGCACTAAACCACAGAGCCACCAAGGGATCCCCCCTAAATTTTTTATTTTTTATTATTTTTTTTAATTTTTATTCATTTATGATAGTCACAGAGAGAGAGAGAGAGAGAGGCGCAGAGACATAGGCAGAGGGAGAAGCAGGCTCCATGCACCGGGAGCCCGATGTGGGATTCGATCCTGGATCTCCAGGATCGCGCCCTGGGCCAAAGGCAGGCGCCAAACCGCTGCGCCACCCAGGGATCCCCCCCCCTAAATTTTTTAAATTAAGATTTTATTTATTTATTTAAGAGAGAGAGCACAAGAAACCACAAGCTGGGTAAGGAGCAGAGAGAGAAGCAGACTCCTTGCTAAGCAGGGAGCCTGATACTGGGCTTGATCCCAGGACCCTGAGATCATGACCTGAGCTGGAGGCAGGTGCCTAACCTGCTGAGCCACCCAGGCGCCCTAATATCATAGTTTCCTTTAATACTTTGAATATATTTTAAATTAGTTGCTTTGAAGTCTTTCCAACACCTTGATCTTTTGATTGCCTGTTCCCCAAATCATATTTTCCTATTTCTTTGCATATCTGCTTACTTTTCATTGAAAACTCAGCATGATAGATAATACATTGTACTAACTCTGAATTCCCTGGTGTTCTCTGAGGATTATTGGCCTGGACTCAACCTGCAAATTTTGTCCTTCTCACAGAATGCGGCAGCTGACATTCTTATGGCTTCCCACTGTAGCTTTCATATACAGGTTCTGGGTACTCCTGCATGCTTGCAGAACTTAGCATTCACCCAAGTATTTGTGCAGAGATGAAGCTCATCCTCCCCATGGTTTCCTTGCTTCTAGAGATTTCCTCTTAATTCTCAGCTGTTCTTAGGACCTCAGGCCCTGGCTTCTGATATTTTTAGCCTGTAAGGTCCAGCTTTCTGCCTTGCAAGCTGAACCCAGTTGATGAATGTATTCAGTTAAAAAGTCCAAAAAAAAAAAAAAAAACCAAACAAACAAACAAAAAAACCACCGGCTCAGATTGATCCCATGTAGCTCTGTCTTCAAACATAGGATCCTTAAAAAAAAAAAAAAAAAATCAATAGAAATTTTTTAAAAGAGTCCTCTCTGCTCTGTGTCTGCTTTTCTGCTTTTTCCTCCTCTTGGGTTTTCTCCCATGCACATAGACTTTAGCTGTCAGATGGGAATTTGGGCAATGTTTATAATTTGAATTTAGGTTAGACTCCAGTAGATCTCTTGCTGCCAGGATTTCCCCCTTTAAATTTTCCAGCCCTCGGGTGGCTCAGTAGGTTAAGCATCTGCCTTTGGCTCAGGTCATGATCCCGGGGTCCTGGGATCGAGTCCCACATCAGGCTCCCTGCTCAGTGGAGCCTCTGCTTCTCCCTTGCCCTCTGCCCCTCCCTCCCTGCTCATGCTCTCTCTGTCTGTCATATAAATAAGTAAAATCTTTTTTTTAAATAAATACATTTTCCAGCCCTTGACTCTGTTAACACGTCTTTAAACAGTTTACCTGGCAGCGCTTTTCCATGGCCCCCGCAGCTGTGGGAGTCAGGGGCATCCTTGGATTAGCCAGCAACACGGTCATGATTCTTAACCCTTCCCACTTGCACTTTTACAAGAACAACTGCTCCCTGGTTTCTGCTTACTTTTAAACGCTTTCAGCATCTTTAGGATTTTAGGTTCTCATTGTTGATCCTGTTTAGTGCTTCTGATTGCCATCTGCAGGAAGGTTTGTGTGACCACTTCGTGCCTACAACATCACGAGAGCTACCCTCTCCTCCTGATTTTGATACTTTGTGTTTCCCTCTGGTTCTGTCTGTCTGCGGGTTTTATCTGGCTGGTTTCTCTTGGTCCTCAATGTTTCTGGTCAATTTGATGGTAATCTGTTCCTGCTTCCCTGTATTTACCTCTACCTCTACCCCTGTCTCTGGCATCTGCATCCGTCTCTTCATTTCACAGGATTTTAGATGGGAGATACGTGGGCCCAGGGAGCCGTCTTGATCTGATCAGTTTGGTTTTTTTTTTTTTTTTTTTTTCCTGGAATTTAACCTTTCAGATCCTAAACTAGGGACAGTCTACACTGGAAAAGTTCATGTCTGAACTAGATTCCTGAAGAAGTAGACCATCCGTCAAGGGTAGGGAGAGTTTGGAAAGTTCTCTAGGTGTGCTCAAATCCGTGATATTTGACTTTCATGAGGAGTCCACATGCCTCTTTAAAAGCTCACTTTCCTGGGACACCTGGGGCTTCTCAGGGGTTGAGCGTCTGCCTTCAGCTCAAGGTGTGATCCCGGGGTCCTGGGATCCAGTTACGCATCAGGCTCCCTGAAGGGAGCCTGCTTCTCCATCTGCCTGTGTCTCTGCCTCTCTCTGTGTCTCTCATGAATAAATAAAGTCTTTAAAAAAATAAAAATAAATAAAAGCTCACTTTCCCCACAGGAGGGGGTCCTTCACTGAAGGCAGTGTCTTATATAAAGCCTCTCTTATTTTAAATAAATATTATCCTCTAAAGTTGGCTTGATTTGATCTGTGTTACTCAGGACTGTCTGGCAAGCAGCTGCATCTCCTCATCCGATTCCAGCCCACATTTTTTCTAGGTAACTAGTCCAGCATTATAATTATTTCTCTTTGAGCCCCAAAGCTAAATCTATGGAAAAAGATCCATTTATTTTTCTATTAATTCCAAAGAGAGATGGTCTTAAAATATGAGCTCTTGTCCTGAATGTGCCTTTGATGAAATGTAGACATTTCTTGAGAAGCACTTACATCTAAAAGTTAGTTCAACCTCCACAGAGACTGTAGCTATAAATTCATATTTATTAAGCAGCTGGGCTTTATTATACTTGAGTATTACTCCTTTTTCTTATCCAAATTGAAATAGTCTGTAGTTTTTGATGTAATGGTATTTTTCACTTTATTTACAAGTTGTCTTTTAAAAAAGCAGGGGGTACCCGGGTGGCTCAGTCAGTTAAGTGTCCTACTTCAGCTCAGGTCATGATCTTGGGGTCCTGGGATTGAGCCCTGCATTAGGCTCCCTGCTCAGTGAAGAATCTTGCTTCTCCCTCTCCCTCTGCTCCTCCCCCTGCTAGTGCTCTCTCTCTCTCTCTCTCTCTCTCTTAAATAAATAAATAAAATCGTTTAAAAAAATAGATCAATTACTCTGGGCTTTGCTTCCTTGTCCAGAAGCTCATATTCTCTCACAACCAAGCAAAGTACTGCTCCAGGTTATCTGCAAACATAAACTCTAGCACCTGTGTCTTTTTTCTCTTTGAAATTATGATGACTATTGTCAGGAAGAGTTTGTTTAGTGTCTCTTAATATCAACATCTCACAGACCTATTTGATCTCCAGTCAACCAGGACACTTAAAGACTTTGAAATTGGCATTTCCCTCCCGAGCACCTTTGTCTCAACCTGTCTCCTCCGGGCAAAGGGCTGCAAGAGATGATCCACAGATGTCTTGTGGGCACTGAATGCCATCTTACACAGGTTTCTGTAAGGCCATCAGGCTTTGACATACTTAATGCTACAAGACACAGTTCCCGATGTCCCGGTGCGGTAACATCTGAGAGTCAAGTGTGCACCTAAGAATCAGTGTGCGTCTTGTGTGGCCACACCTCTTTATTCTCACGGTGGCTCCTTTGCAGTGGCACCGCCGAGCTGTTTGCCACCTGTGCCAAGAAAGACATCCGAGTGTGGCACACGCTGTCCAACAGGGAGCTGCTGCGGATCACTGTGCCCAACATGACCTGCCACGGCATCGATTTCATGAGAGATGGCAAGAGCATCATCTCGGGTAATGTTGACATCCTTGGGCTTTGCAGTGGGCTCGGGCGGTGGCTTTGGACCTTTGTTCCTTCTACTGGCCTCTCCATATGGACAACCTGGAGTGGCCTCCCGCTGCTTCCAGTCCAGCCTCTCTGTGGAGTTCCCTTCCAGCTGGGAGACTTTCTGAGCTCAGAAGGACCAGAAAGCAATTTCTCTGCCCCCGACATTGCTGCGTATAGTATGTGGCTTTCTCTTTCATAAGAGAATTTAGTCATTCTATTACCAGATGTATTTTGAAGCCTTGGTGAGTGCAGGGCACCTATGTGTTAGAACCCTTTCGGTTGTTTGAGAGATAAAAGCCCGACTTAAACTATATTATGCCTCAAAGAGAATTCACTTTTAACTCAATTGATCCTCTCACAGCAAAGTATTTTAACGTAAATCATAGACACTGTCATATTCCACCTCCAAATACTTTAGTTTGCATTGCTAAAAGTGATATTTTCCTACAAAATAATAATTTCTTTTATTATTTTTAGTTTATTTTTAAAAAGATTTTATTTATTTATTCATGAGAGACACACACACAGAGAGAGAGAGAGAGGCAGAGACATAGGCAGAGGGAGGAGCAGGCCCCATGCAGGGAGCCTGAAACAGAATCGATTCCAGGACTCCAGGATCACACTCTGGACCAAAGGCAGGCACTAAACTGCTGAGCCACCCAGGGATCCCCAAAATAATAATTTCTTAATATCATCTTATGTTTGGGGCACCTGGCGAGCATCTGCCTTCAGCTCAGGGCATGATCCTGGGGACCTGGGATTTATATATAAATATATATCATCTTATGTTCAACTCATATGCAAATTTCCCCAGTGGTCAAAAAGTGAATTCACTTGTTCACATCGGGAAAAGTCAAGTGGATCTCTCTTTTTTAAAAAAACTTTATTTATTTGAGAGAGAGAGTGTGCACACAAGCACGAGCAAGAGGAGGGGCAGAGGGAGAAGCAGATTCTGTGTTGAGCAGGGAGCCTGATGCAGGGCTTGATCCCAGGACCCCAAGATCATGACCTGAGCCGAAGTCAAGACGCTTGACCTACTGAACCACCGAGGCACCCCTCAAGTGGATCTTAGGTACAGCTGTTGAAATGGTGATATCAGTAGCTCATCTCACCTCCTCTTTCCCTGGCTCTGTCTCCTCCCCATTGGCTTCTCCTTTGGTCATGTCTTCACACACAGTGGCCACCAGGAGCTCTTGGCTTCCGGCATTTGCCTCACCACAGATGGCGCTCACCACAGAGCACTTATCATCATCTCCACCCTTGTCCCAGCCATCACCATCCCTTAGATTTCTTCTAGTGGCTTCCTACCAGGTCTCCCTGCCTCTATTCATGCCACTTCTAGGTTCACTGCTAGGTCCCTGAAGGGGTGTACCCAGACCCTGCATAGATAATTGATTGAAGGGAGCAAGAGTCTGAAGCCAGGGAGGAAGCTGTTACAATCCCCCAGGAGAGAGATGCTGGTGGCTTGGTTGAGGGTAGGCCCAGTGGAGGGAGAGATTGGGAAGTGGGCAAATTCGGGATGTTTTTTAACTGTAGAACTTATAGGGCTTGTTTATTGATTGGAAGTTGGGTTGGGCTGGGTGGAGTTGGGTGGTTGGAATAGAGAAGAATCAAGGATGACTCTGAAGTTCTTGGCTTAGACAACTGGATGGATGATGGCAACTTTTATTGAGATGGGGAAGATGGCAGAAGTCAGGGAAGGAGCATCAGGTTTAAAATAGAGGGAGGGGGATCCCTGGGTGGCGCAGCGGTTTGGCGCCTGCCTTTGGCCCAGGGCGTGATCCTGGAGACCCTGGATCGAATCCCACGTCGGGCTCCCGGTGCATGGAGCCTGCTTCTCTCTCTGCCTGTGTCTCTGCCTCTCTCTCTCTCTCTCTCTCTCTGTGTGTGTGTGTGTGTGTGACTATCATAAATAAATAAAAATAAAATAAAATAGAGGGAGGGGTAAGAAACCAACATGTGTTTAGAGATGTTAAATTCTCTACCCAGATGCAACCAATATCAGCTAGCTGGTTGAATGCACAAGTTTTGCAACCCACAGGAGCAGTGGGAGCTGGCCTCCTTCCTTCCTCCCCACCCCAAACGTTTTCTCCTGGGGTTGGGTGCACCTACAGGCAGGTGTGGCCAATTTGGGGAGTCAGGGGCAAGAGGGATATGATTCCTGGCATTTGGGGGGGACTGACCACCTTCCCCCATCACCACCACTGCTCCCCAGTCCCGACTCCTTTATGATTGAGGAGAGCCAGAGTCAGCACCAAGACTAGGGGCCTACTGATCCTGCCTCTCTCTTGTCTCCCTTCCACGCCAGCATGGGACGATGGTAGGATCCGGGCCTTCGCCCCAGAGACGGGCCGGCTGATATATGTCATCAACAATGCCCACAGGATCGGAGTGACAGCTATCGCTACCACCAGTGACTGTAAACGGGTCATCAGCGGCGGTGGGGAAGGGGAGGTATTGTTCTTGAAGGCAGAATCTTTTTTTTTTTTGGCAATAGCCCCTAGTTTAGAGCAACTGCCTTACAGGAAGCTACTTACGTGTGTGTGTGTGTGTGTGTGTGTGTGTGTGTTTAACCTATATTAGGAGTCAGGCAGAACCAAAGTAGGATTTTGAAGAAACCCTAAAATACATTGTAAATTAAAACTCTAATAACACAAACACACACATAGATATACCTGTTAATGAAAGAACATTCAAGATACAGGCATGAAAGCATTCTATACGGAATCGGGCTATGAATCAGGTGAGCATTTTGCCAGAGTTTTGGATTTGTTTGTTCTTCTCCTTCAAAGACTATAGTTACATAAATTGTCTCCATCATATCTTTTAAAGGCAATGCTATTTTTAGACTCAATTCTTTCATCTACCCAGACGTGTGACCATTATTTCAGAATCGTCACACTTGACCCTCGCTCCCATCATTGGCAGGAGCCTGAAACATCTTCCATTCACACATTCTTCTCAGTGCCTCCCCAGCCACCACCCCCCCCACCTCTGCTTTCTCTGCATCCCCCACCCAAAGCCTGCCTTTCTCAAGAGAGGACATCTTCTTTTCCTTTCTTATCTTCATGCAATTATAGGAATAACTTACCAGAGTGGAGAAGGATCTAGCATCTTCATGAGGCCTTTAGCAGAGTTGAGGGCCAAGCAGGTTCCAGGCTGAGTGTTTGGGCTCCAGGAATCAGACTGTCTGGCTACAAATTTTGCTTCCACCACTTTCCAGCTGTGTGACCTGGGGCAAGCTCTTCAACCTCTCTGCACTTCCATTTCTTCTATATAAATGGAAAATAAACAATCAAGACTCTGATTAGTAAGATGTCTTGCGATGGTTTGTACCAAGTCTTCAAAATCTGATGTACATTTTGCATTCAGAGCACATCTCCACGTGGACTAGCCACGTGGCAGGTGCTCCATAGATCCTTCTAGCCTTGGACCCTCCCCTGCTCTCTGCCTACCACCCCCTCGAGGGCTTTGATCCCTTCCCTTAGCTCTTCAGTCATGCTGTTGTCAACACCCTCAGCATCCTTGTGAGCTCCCTCAGACTTTTGGGGCATCTGCCCTGCCCCTGCCCAAACTTGGCTTGGACCAGATCATCTGCTTCTAGGGGACTGAGCCCCAGCTGATGAGAGCTGCCGGAAGAAATCAGACATTACAAATTCATTGCCCTTGGCAGTCTTTTCAGAACACCACATCAGCTCTTCCTCCCATTCCTCACTCAGCTATTATGGACCTTCCTTCCAAAAGACATTCATTGTTAAGTGCTGGAGACCAGGGCTGCTGTCAGCAGGTGTGCACGGGTATGAATTTAGCAGTTCCCGAAGTACTCAAGTATTTCCATTTTCATTGGTAAATGACCTTGCCTGAGTTGCAAAGACCCCAGTCCCACCACTTTACCCCCTCTCCCTTTACCCCCGCAAACATACCCTAAACCCCCTGCAGTCCCACAGCTTAAAGGCTAATGCCCAGAATATCCAAAGCTCCAGGCCTGGGTGCTGTTTGCTGCCCATATCGTATGAGTTAGAAAATTTGAGTATTACTCTTGCTAAAGACTGAATGTATGCCTCCACACATAGTGGCTTACAAGATTAGAGAATTATTCAGACACAGCTCATTTGGGAGAACTTCATGCTTCCCCATCTTCCTTACTAAGGAAACGTCTTAGGATGTTTTTCTTACTTTGCTTATGGCTACTTTCCCCTTTCAGGTACAAATAAGTTAGCCCATTATCACTTATCCTAACCCTAGTTTCTAGGGTGTTGATACTATTCTTGTATTCTTGTATTGTCTTATGTTACTCAAGCAAGATAATCTCTGCTCTTCATACCTTCCACAAGTCCAACATGCTCGATATGAGAAAGTGTAAGCATCTGACTACATTATTATGCTTTCTGGTACGGTTGTGACAGAATGTTTATCTATTACAGGACCATACAATGACTTCCTTTTTACGTACCCCTTTTATTACAGTTAGGGCATCATATTGACCATTTTTGAAATTTTGTGGGTAGAACCAATGACCTATGAATTTCACTTCACGATAGCAGGGGGTTGGCAGTCAGAATATATTTGTTGTAGAAAGCGGGTACTGGCTTTGATAAGGTTGGGAACCATCGATTGAAAACCATTAAGCCCGAGCAGCTGATGTGAAGGTTAAATATGGCTCTGGGCACCCAAGAGCTTTCCTGATGGCACCAGAAGTCTAAGAGTGATGCTCAGCAGAACTGAGCAGATATGCTATTTCGCTTGCTTTAGCAAGCAGCAGGTGTCTGATAAATTTCTCAGCCTTAAAAGTAGATGTAGGTGTAGGATTATTGGTAGCATTTTCCTGGCTCCATGGAAGGATATTCCTGCTCTGCAGCTTTGCATTCCCGCCCCACTCAACAGAGACGAGAACAGCAAATTTAAAATAAGTCGAGTACAGCAGAGCTGAAAAAGCATATAAATATGGAAAAAATATGTATATATTTTAACCCCTTCAAGTCCAAAGTTTGTGTTGAAAGCCTATGCTTTGTGGCTTCCAGGTGAGGGTGTGGCAGATAGGCTGCCAGACCCAGAAGCTGGAAGAGGCCCTGAAAGAGCACAAATCCTCCGTGTCTTGCATTAGGGTGAAGAAGAACAATGAGGAATGTGTCACTGCCAGCACGGATGGCACTTGCATCATTTGGGACCTGGTGTAGGTACCCGTGGTGGGGAGGACAACATGATACACACCCAGGAATCCCAGCATTTTTATGGAACTTGAGAGAAGATTCAAACAAAGACTAGAAATCTTTCAGGCAACAGACAGGGGATGTCCATCTGAAGCCACTCCTCTCCGTGACTGTTCAGAGTTTACGGGTGCTGGTAGAAGGGATACAGTTTCCCAGAGGGCTGGATTTTAGAAGATTCTGGACGCACGGGCAAATAGTTTTCCGGTCACACACCGCGAAGCATGATTGAACTTCTATGAATGCAATCCTAAGAATTCCCCCCCACCCCGCAAAAAGGGAGAGGGAAGTAACGTCATAGGCAGTTCCTATTGTTTTGCCACGCAGTGTGACCAAGCCCAGAGTGAGCTCTGCAGAGTGAGCCATGCGGGGTAGAAGTGGGGGACTGGTGTGACTTTACTGTTGGGAGTCCACAAAAGGTTTTCAGGGGTGATTTTTTTTTTTTTTACTATAAGCATTTTAGCTGTGTGTATTTATTTATTTTAAAAATATTCATTTTTTTTACCATAAGCATTTTAGCTGTGTTTATTGATTTATTTTTTAAGATTTTATTTATTTATTCATGAGAGACACACAGAGAGAGGCAGAGACTCAGGCAGAGGGAGAAGCAGGCTCCATGCAGGGAGCCCGATGCGGGACTTGATCCCAGGACCCCAGGATCATGCCCTGAGCCGAAGGAAGATGCTTAACCACTGAGCTGCCCAGGCACCCCAGCTGTGTTTTTTAATTTAGAATTAGGTCCTATTCCCCTAACTCCCTCTTCCCCTGGCAACCTCTCTTATCACTCCTAAGATGCCTTGCCTCTGCACATAACTGCCTTAGAGAGACTCAGATAAGTCTAGAAGCAGGAGAAAAAAGATCTAAATACAGGAATGGATATAGGTACTCCAGGAGAATAAGGAACTTTCTAGACTGGAGAAAAGAGAATGGGAATTAATGCAAATGCAGAACACTTTTTATTTAATACACTGAAAAACAAAAACGAAAGCAAACCTGCCTCCTGGTTCTGCGTGTCTCTCACTTTGAGGTAGCTGCCCATGGACCACCTGGGGATCTGGTTAACATGTAGATTTCTATTCAGTAGGTCCAGAGGGGCTCCTGAGATTCTGCATTTCTAACCAGCTCCCAAGGGATGCCCCTGGTTCAAGGACCACAATTGCGGGAGGTCTTAGCCTACACCTGAACTCCCCTTTGGTAACACACAGAACTAGAAGGTAGGGCGTCTCTCTCTCTCTCTCTCTTTTTAAAAGATTTTATTTATTTATTCTTGAGAGACACAGAGAGAGGCAGAGACACAGGCAGAGGGAGAAGCAGGCTCCCTGTGGGGAGCCCGATGTGGGACTCGATCCCAGGACCCTGGGATCATGCCCTGAGCTAAAGGCAGGTGCTCAACTGCTAAATCCCCCAGGCGTCCCAGGTAGGGCATCTCTAAAGTGATATCCATGGATTGTTTGTGATCACCAAAAATCCCTGAAGCCTGCCTGCTGCATTGCAGGACTATCTGGCTAATTTGTGCTAAAATCTTTAAAAAGTGGCCAGGTTTGAAAACTGCCATATTGAGAAGAAACCATGCAGAAGGTGCATGTTTTCAGCCTGCGGAGGCTGGCCTGTGAGATGGCCACCCATTTCCTGAGGGGGAGAAGCCATATATGTACATATTTGTTAGCATGGTAGCTACCACGGTGGTTTTCAAACCATCATGCACATGAGAATCAGCTGGGATGCTGATGAAAAGTGCCCATCTGTGGGCCTCTAGGTCCAAATCCTTAAAGGTGAGGCTCAATAATATCTATTTTTAAAAAGCCATCCCCAGGACACCTAGGTGGCTCAGTCAGTTAAGGGGGTGCCTTCAGCTCAGGTCATGATCCCGGGGTCCTGGGATCAAGACCCTCATCGGGCTCCCTGCTCAGCAGGGAGCCTGCTTCTCCTTCTGCCCCTCACCCCGCTCATGCTCACTCTCTCACTCTCAAATAAAATCTTTAAAAAATGTCTAAAGAAAGATAATAAAAATAAAAACCTATCCCCACACTGTGTCACTCAGATGGTAGGAACCTTTACTTCCACATGGTGGCCTCAAGAATAAGGAGGCTGGTGTGGAAGGCAGCAGGGTAACTCTGAACTCAGCCCCTCCCACTTCACTCTTGCTGGAACTTGAGGCTTCCCCTGCAGTTCCGTGCTTTGTCTTTGGAAAAGGGCCCAACCGGTGTCTTCTGAGTGCCCCGCAGGTGTGCTGAGGAGATGCCAAAGTGGAGCCTGCATAGGAGCAGGAAGTCTGTCTGGGATAGATAAACCAAAGCAACTCCCGCTTGCACCAAATCCACTTTGAACAATACATCTCCTAGGGAAGAGCAAGTCGAGCCTCATGGCTTTTGTGTCTCATTTTCAGACGTCTCCGGAGGAATCAGATGATCCTGGCAAATACCTTATTCCAGTGTGTTTGTTACCACCCGGAAGAGTTCCAGATCATCACCAGCGGGACAGACAGAAAGGTAAACACTCCCAGCAGGAGTCAGGGCCCTTCTGGTGCAGGGCAGATGCAGTGAGGTGCTGTGGCTGAGGGAGCAGCTCTGGGGTTGAGCCCCAGGAGTTCAGAGCACAGTCTTGCTGGGGACCAGCTGCTCCGCTTTGCAAATGCTACATCACCTTTTGGTGTCTTTGCTTCCTTGACTGTAAAGGGCTGATCTCACAGAGTTGCCGTGAGCGCTAAAGTCATGCTCGTGTGTAATGCCAATGGCGGGGAACCTGGCCCGTAGTAGCTACGCGCTAAGTACTGGTTTTCATTATTAGGGCATTTCTGAGCCTAGAACCAGATTGCCCAAACCAGCTGTCCCCTTGACTACACTCAAGTGGAATGACATGCTCTCCTCTACTTCACCAACGTATAACAAATCTCCTTAGCTGAGGAGTCCCTGGCCTTGGGTGAAGATTGGTCCCTCTTTTGGGAGGAACCCTTCCTTTTGGAGCAAGCAAAAGGCTTCAGGAGAGAGGTGCATGGAAGGGCAAGGATGCCGGGGTGTCAGCTACCCTCCTGGCCACATCAGATCAGCCAGGACTCAGTCCAGTTACCTGCACATCCAATTAATGGTTGGATTCCCCTAATTCAGACTTGGAGATGACTTTGAGATCATCAAAGAAGAGATTGTATATTTATCTTTCTACCAGCTACAGAAAAAGTAAAGTTGAAAGTATAAAAATATTGTAGGAGAAATACTAGAGGTACCTCTCTCTGCTCCCCCAACACCGAAGATAGAATCTAGGAAGAGGGGGCAGGGAGCGCCTGGGGGGCTCAGTCAGTGAAGCATCAGCCCTCAGCTCAGGTCATGATCCTAGGGTTCTGTGATCGAGTCCCATGTCTGGTTCCCTGCTCAGCAGGAAGTCTGCTTCTCCCTCTTCCTTGGCATATCCCCACCCCACTCATGCTTGCTTACTCTCTGTCAAATAAATAAAATCTTAAAAAAAAAAAAAAAAGAAAATAGGGTCACCTGGGTGGCTTAGCATCTGCTTTTGGCTCAAGTCATGATCCCCAGGGTCTTGGGATCAAGCCCCACATCGGGCTCCCTCTGGCCCTCCCACTGCTTGTGCTTTCGCAAATGAATACAAATAAATAAATAAATAAATAAATAAATAAATAAATAAATAAATAAATAAATAAATATCTAGGAATGGGTCTTTCCCTGTTTAAGCTGCCAAGGTGATTGGGAACTACTGTCTGAAGATACTTTGTCAGAAAAACCTAAGAAATGCCACCTGTGTGGGCCAGGGTTTGCCTGACACAGAATGTTTAGGGGGAGCACCCAGAGTTCTGCTTGGTTCTAGTTCCTGTAGGTTGGCCTTGGTACTTCCTTTGTGTCTTGTATGCCCAAACTGGCTTTCATCTGCCCACTCCCCAAACCCATTTCACTTCTGGCTTAAGCAGGCTTCCTCTTGGAAGGGGGCGGAAAGGATATTAGGAAGTTATTTTTTTATTTTTTTATTTTTTTGGATATTAGGAAGTTAATCATGATGTCACCATAAATGCTATTATACGTGGTTCATAAAGTTTCCAGATTTGTGTCATGTTTCCCCACATTCCAGAGAATGGGATGGTTTATGAGTTTAGGAGACTTGAAACAGGCTACTGTCCTCATCTGAGAATTGTCACCAGAATATTCAAAGCATAAATCATACATCGGTACAGCCACCGTGAGGCCTGGGGACAGGACAGTGTCCCTGCTGTCAGGGAGCTGGCCAACTTTCCGTAGTGACCGTAGGTAGGAGGGGATGGATTGGACAAGACACATGGAAACAAACATGTCCTTGAACAGCGGGCTCATATGTGAACAAGATGACATCAGATGGTGAAAGGGATAAAAAGGAAGAATAGGTCACACAATCCTGGCTCAGTGGATGGAAGCTGCTTTAGCTAGGATGCTTGGCGAAGGTCTCCTTAAGGAGGTGACACTTGAGCTGAGGTCTGAGTGGTGGAGGACTCGCCTTGCTTAGCTCTCTGGGAAGACCATCCCTGCAGAGGGTAAGCCTGAGGGAAAGCCAAGGCGCCTTAAGGCTGCTCAGATGATCACTTTGACTTTGGCCAAAAGAGCAGGCCATCAGGCACCAGCTGCCTAAGTGGGTGTGATTCCTGAGAAACGAGATTTCGGGCATGCTTCTATATTCCTTTATGCTTTTACTATGAAAACAACCTTTTGTTAAAGTGACCAAGCATCAATAGAAATCAATAACATAGCTTAAAAAAATTTTTTTTTAAAAAATAGCATATACAATTTCCAGCTAGATTCAGAAGAATACATATTCCTGGCCTCATGACCTGAATTGTGACCCAGCAAATTTCTATCAACACAAAATAAGAAGAGGTGAAATGCATGCAAAATTCGCACTCCTTCTTCCTGGTCAAGTGCTTTGTTTAGAAATAAATTTTCTCTTTTGAAGAGGTGTACATTTATAAGATTCAAAATGCAAAGAGTATAAAAGCAGAGTATTCAGAGAAAAATCTCCCCCCTAACCCAGGAGGGGACCATATTGTCAGTTTGCCTCTAAACCCCATCCTGGGGTGGAGGTGGGGTTCACTGCTTTGAGGCAGAAGAGAAAGTTGGGGATAGGATGGAGTGAGGAAGAGGGGGTGGGGGTGGTCAGCCGCAGAGAGCAGAGCCTGTGCAACTCCCGCAACTCCTTCCCCAAGCAGCTGGAGGGGGCTGCTTCCCTTTCACCAGGCCTTCCTTCTTTTATAGCTTGCTCCGGACTCCCAAGTGCTTCTTCTCACCAAAAGCACTTTCTGTCACAATCCGGGCTTACTGGCACATCACCGTCTCTCTAAATAGAATGCAAATTGAAAAACCAGTGCTAAAAATATGAAAATGCCTTCTCCACCCCCTGCTTGAGCCTATTTATAATTTTCAGCCGATATATCATCCCGGGGTGTATTTTTGCCACCCTTCTATATAAAGTTAGAACCATCTTTTTTGTTGGCATGGCACGGATGCTGCCACCGAGCCGAATCCGGCCTGATGGCTGTTTTTTCTGAATTCTAGATTGCTTACTGGGAAGTATTTGATGGGTCCGTAATCAGAGAGTTGGAAGGCTCCTTGTCTGGGTCAATCAATGGAATGGATATTACCCTGGAAGGAGTGCACTTTGTCACAGGTTAGTCCTGGAGTAGGAAAAGAAAGCCAAGCCCTGCTTATGTAAATGGGAGCATAGAACTCCAAAGTGGGAGGCAACAGGAAGTGATGACAAAAGTATCTACGGGCCCTGTGATTCAGATTCAGGCCTGAACACTGCAGCCCGAGTGGCCAGGAAAGTAAGATCCAGAAGTCACGCTTCAGTGGGAGGAAACGTCTGCCCATGAGCCTTGGGGGGCACACATAAAAGCTGAGCCTTACATTGCTTCCTTTTTTGGTGGTGGCATCGGTGACAGAAATGGTCTGGATTATCCAGCATGCCTTGCTATGTTATTTCCTACTGCAGTCTTAAATGTCAGCTTTTAAATCAGCATTTCCAGGGGGCATGGACCATATAACATGCCTTCTGACACCATCAATGATCATTTCCTGCTGGGCCCTGACTCTTCAAGACATTAACAAATAAATGCTCCAAATGAATTAAAGTTTCATAAACACATTTACTTATGGCATGATATTAAACCACACATTATGTGATCATATATACACACACACACACATATATATACATATACACATATACTTGTAGAGAAAAGACTGGAAGGAACTAAATCAGTGTTATTAATAACATAATAGTTAATCAGTGTTATTTCTGGGTGGTGAGATAAGGATGTCACCTCTTTATATTTCTTTCTTGTAAAATTTACTACAGCAGATCTAGATTTTTATAATCAAGGAAAAGAGAAATATAAAGACAGATTTTTCTCCCTTTAAATTGGAACACGGGGGACGTGCTGTAAATTATCCAGTTACTCGAAATCAAGGCTGTTTCTCCCTGTTCTGTTGCAGCAACGCCAAATACACCTGTTTGTCTTTTTCAGGTGGAAATGACCATCTGGTCAAAGTTTGGGATTATAACGAGGGTGAAGTGACTCATGTTGGGGTGGGACACAGTGGCAACATCACCCGCATCCGGATAAGTCCAGGAAATCAGTACATCGTTAGCGTAAGTGCTGATGGAGCTATTTTGAGATGGAAGTACCCATTTACCTCATGAGGCCTCAGAGATTTCTGGGATGCACCACCGCGTAGGGTTCTATTGAAAGTTGACCTTAGATAACTCCCAAGACTGTTTTTTTATTTCTCCCATCCGGGATTTTTGTTCTTTACTCAAAATATGTTAAGTTTCCCTTTTTCTTTATAGGATGCATTTTGTATTCTTAAATTGTATATTAAACTTGGAATGTGTTCAAGAATAAGTTGTCCAGAGTGTAATTAAAAGGTTTTTATTATAAATTCCCTGTTGTTGGTTTCCTGTCATAATCTCTGTCCTGTGACTGCAAAACCCACAGCCCTTCTACATAATTTGTCTACAGCTTGCACTACTGTTATTGTCTAAAAATAAGGAGGGTCAGCTTTTCAATGGTCAAGCTGCAATGGGGCAAGACTTGGTCTGAGTCCAGATCTTGGGTAGGATTTTAGGATCTTCCTCCCTCCTTCCCTCCCTCCCTCCCTGCCTTCCATCCATCCAACTTTCTGAGTTTGGCCTTTTGTAAAGTGAGAATATCTGCTTTAAAGGTTATTTTGAGAAGTGAAATAATATGTTAGAGCATCAGCAGAATCCCTGCCAGAGAAGACGGTTGAACATGAATTATGGTGCTTTCTCAAAGAAATCATGGGTTCTTGGGGATCTTGGGGATAATCATCAAAGGTGAAATTTCTCAGATGCTTTTCTGGGCAAGGGGAGGCAAGAGAACGGACCTTGTGTATTAATCATCCCACCGGGTATCTTTTTTTCCAAGAGAGAGTAAATCATGGCATTTTCCAGAAATTACTTCAAGTCTCCAATTCACAGCATACGTTTTTTGTTCTAAGCCTGTTGTTTTATCCTTTAAGTAATTCTTCGTCGTCGTCGTCATCGTCCTCTTTTTCTGCATCAGGTCACCTCCTGGGGACATATCAAGGCAGTTATTTAATAAATGATCACTTACTTCTCAAATAAGGAAACATTTCAGGGCGTTGATGGGATCATGCATCCTGCGAAGGTCTTTCTGAGTCAGAAACTGATGAGAAAATCTCCTGCAAGACTTTGCCTGATTAATTATAAACCTGACAGTTACAGGGTCCAGAGACCGGAGGAGGCCCCCCCGGGGTCACCCAGGAAACCAAGGGCGGGGCCAGGCCAGGCCAGTTCTGATTGGACACCAACACCGGCCAGGGGAACGCACCGCGGGCGAGCCCGGGAGCCTGAAAACGTCCCGGGGAGCAAACCCCGAGGCTGGAAAGAGCCCGCGTGTGGGCTGGGCAGGCCGCAGAGCCGGGTCGAGTTCCGGTTCCTCTGCCTGCCTCGGTATAGGCGCGATCCTCCCTGCGCCGGCTTCTCCAGCGGCTGGAGCAGGACAGTGAAGCCTCGAGCCTTGCAAGTCTCGGGGAAGCGACTCTTGACCGGGCCTGCAGTTTAAACAAACCCGCCACAACCATCCGGGATGACTCGTGCCGGGGCCCCACGCGGCTCCCGGTCGTGGACCCGGGAAGGCCTCCCGTGCGGTGCAGGCGGGCAGGGAGCAGGTGGGGCGTCACCCGCCCGCACACACCGGCGCCGGCAGGTGGGAGGACCCCGCGGCGCGCTCCCCGGCGGGTCCCAGCCCCCGGTGCGCGTCTCTTGGAGAATCTTCCTTTGGCCGATCTTCACCTTCCCCTGCACGTAATTCCCAGGATCTCAGGCTAGCCGGGGCTTCGCGATCCACCGGGCGCTTTCAAGTGTATCACCCCCGTGCTGTTTCACAGGTTGGAGGCTGGCGGGAATGGGAGGGAGTCCGGGGCGTCGGCCCGCGGGAGGTGAGGAAGGGTGGGGACCCAGGGCCGGCGAGCCGCGCGCCTCCCTGCGGCAGGCGGCGCTGCCCTGGGCGGGCCCCGCGGCCGGATTCCCGCGCGGGGCGGGGCGGGGCGGGGTGGGGCGGCCCCGCCCCTGGCTCCGCCTCCGCCCGGTCCCGGCACACCTGGCCCGCAGGTAGCCGGCGCCCGCCGCCTCTCCCCGGCGGTCAGGGCGGGTGGGCGGCGCTGCCGGGGGCGGGGTGGGGAGCGGGGGGCTCGGCTCCGAGGGCGCGCGGGCGGGAGCCATGGAGCCGGGCGCGGGGGCCGCGGAGGGAGAGGGGCCGCCCGCGCCCCGGCCCCGCCGCCGCCGCTCCCTGCGTCGCCTGCTCGGCCGCTTCCTGCTGGCGCTGGGCAGCCGCTCCCGCCCGGGGGCCTCGCCGTCCCGGCCGCGGCCCCAGCCAGGCCCCCGCGACGGCGACGGCGAGGGGGGCTTCGCCTGCGCCCCGGACCCCGCCCCGGCCGCGCGCGGGAGCCCCGGGGAGGAGCGCCCGCCCGGCGCCCAGCCCCAGCCCCAGCCGCAGCCGCAGCCGCAGCCCCAGCCGCAGCCCCAGCCCCAGCCGCAGCCCCCGGCCGGCGACGGCGCGCGGCCCCCGGGCGCGCAGGGCTTGAAGAACCACGGCAACACCTGTTTCATGAACGCCGTGGTGCAGTGTCTCAGCAACACCGACCTGCTGGCCGAGTTCCTGGCGCTGGGGCGCTACCGGGCGGCGCCGGGCCGCGCCGAGGTCACCGAGCAGCTGGCGGCGCTGGTGCGCGCGCTCTGGACGCGCGAGTACACGCCCCAACTTTCCGCCGAGTTCAAGGTAGGCAGCGCGCCCGCCTCCCTCCTCCCCGCCGCAGCGCGCGCCCCTCGGGCAAGGTGGCCCCAGGGCTGCAGCTCGGCTCACCGCCTTTGTTCGGAGGTAACTTGCGGTGCTGCCGCTTGCAAACGGCTTCTCTACGAATTTCTCCCAGGTTGTGTGTGTGGGTGGGTGGGTGGAGGAGCGGGTTCGATTGAGTGCATCGAGCATTTGTGCATTCAACAAACATTTGTTGCAGTACTGAAGGCCCTCGGGTCCCGGCGGCGTTCTACTGCCTCGGACCGACACTTCCCAGTCTGGAGGGGTGCGGTGTGGAGAGCCTGACTCTAAGGCCAGGGCCTCGGAGGAAGGCGGGGATGCTCGCGTAGAGATCCCAATGAGTAGGACGCAGCGGGACCAAGGTCTAGGGGTGACCCAGGTAGAGGGAAGAGCCAGCACAGGCGCCAGGGGCCGGCCTGCAGGCACAGAAGGAAAACCAGTGGTGGGAGCCCAGGGAGGGTAGCGGTGGGGCGTGGCTGACGTTGGTCAGATCATGCGAGGTCTAAGAAGCAGTAGTAAGGAGTTTGGGTTTTATTCTAAACCTAGTGGGAGCTGAGATCCATGGGCCAGGTACTGTGCTGAGTGCCACCGAGTTCCCCCGGGTGATGGGGGGAGGCAGTGGGGGTGCTGTCTTGGAGATGGCATCCTTTAGTGCACTTACATCGCCTACCACGCCTGGGTTTGAGGTTACATTCACTGGTCCCCCAGAATCAGGGCCTACTTACACTACACTGTAGGGTCATGAGGCCTTGGGAGTTATGTATGTCACATCACCCAGGGTTAAGTGGCACGCTTGGGATCCCAGTTGGATTTCAGAGTTCCTGATAATTGATGCACATGACTTGCTTCCTGCTGAAAAAAACCACAGCTCTGGGCAGCCAGCTGAAGCTCCCCATAGACGAGCGATTGTTCTTGGGGGAGGGGAACCTGTCAGTGTTCATTCCACAGGCATCACCGCTCTTGAGTTTCAGCCTGAAAAAGCAGTCCCTGCCATGTGACCCGCAGCGTGCCAGCCTCCCCTGTCCGCTCTCCCACTTCCACTACCGGAGCAGTGCTCTGCAGGAGTCAGTGGGTCAAATGGGTGTCTTCAGTATCCCCTTTGGGCAACATTCGCTTTCTTAATAATGAAGCAGTACAGCAGTCCTTTCCCCCCTTATGCTTGGGAGGGTACATCCCAAGCCCCCCAGTGGGTGCCTGAAACCAGAGATAGTACCAAGCCCTACATAATCACTATATTTCTTTCTATACATACTTACCTACAATAAAGCTTAATTTATAGTTAGGTCAAGTTAAGACACGGACTGCAATAACTCATCACAGAAGAGAACACTTATAACAATATACAGTAATAAAAGTTATGGGAATGGGTGTCTCTCTCTGAAAATATTGTATACAGTACTCACCCTTCTTGCAAGGATGCGAGGTCATCACATGTCTGTAATGAGGTGAAGCAAGGGATGTAGGCATTGTCACGGGGTTGGTCTTCTGATCTAAGTCGGGAGGATCATGTGCTTCCCTATGAGGCTGACTGAGCAGCAGTAACCGAAACGACAGAAATCTTAGGATGGCAGGGACCACCGTAGGGTGTAGTGGTTAAGAGCAGGGTCTCTGGAGCTTTGTGACCTCGAGCAGGTTACCAAATCCCACTGTGCCTCCACTTTCCTCATCTGTGAAATGGGACCATAATGGTACCTACCTTATTATCAGGTCGTTGGGAGGATTCAATGAGTTCTCTCTCTGTACAGACTAAGAACAGTGCCAGACTTCCAGGAAGCTTTTGTCATTTTTATTGTTTCTCACCTACAGAGATCTGGAGGAGGGAGAGAGGTAATGCGTGTATACCTTAACTCTTGCCAGGTGCATTCTCATGCGGTTCCTGCTACGGTGGGAGAGACAGGAGTAGCTTGAAAAAAATCCTCCAAATAAGTAACTGCTCTCCATGACTCACTGGGATTTCCTGTCTCATCCCTTGCTCTCGAATCCCCAAGGCCTGGAAGCTCCTTGAAAGCCTGGGGGTGGGGGGGGGAGCTGGAGGATAGTCATTTGTTAATTGTTAATGAGGGTGATGTAATCTGAGGTTTCCTGGGACTTTTGGGGCAGCCAGGCTTGGAGGGAGCAGAGGATGCCAGGATCTGGGCTTTTAATAAACCCTGCTGATTGATATCTAGATAGGCTCCCCTTATTATCCAGGTGAGGAAACATCCCTTCACCCGACAGATAGTCCCGACACTATGCCAGGCACTTGGAATGCCTGAGAAGCGTTGAGTACAACCCCCCCCTGGGGCTGCTTTCTAGGAGTTCCCAGTCTAGCGGGAGAGGTGGATGTTAATGAAATGATAGCACAGGCACGTGGTCAGAGCTGGTGACAAGAGCTGGAAAATAAAAATATACAGGGTGCTTATGGCAGGTCTGGCAGGAGGATATGATCGATGGCGGGACGTGGGATGGGGTGTCC
Organism: Nyctereutes procyonoides; assembly: GCF_905146905.1. NCBI lineage: Eukaryota > Metazoa > Chordata > Mammalia > Carnivora > Canidae > Nyctereutes > Nyctereutes procyonoides. Next base: position 55,459,709 of record NW_026575140.1, on the reverse strand, counting down.
CACGAGAAGTAGTGGTCAGGAGAGGTCAGCTAAGGACAGGGGAGGGTGGGGATGTGCATTCTCTGGCAGGTGGAGCTGAGGGACCTTCTGTGAGTGGAGCAGGATAAATGCAAGATTAAGTAAATTAACGGAAGGGGCACCTGGGTGGCTCAGTCGGTTAAGCCTCTGTCTTCTACTCAGGTCATGATCCCGGGGTCCTGGGATCGACCCCAGTGGGAAGCCTGCTTCTCCCTCTCCCCCCACCTTCTCCCACTCATGCTGTCACACTTGCTCGCTCTCAAATAAATAAACATCTTTAAAAAATAATAAATTAAATAATGGAAAAATAAATAAATAAATAAATAAATAAATAAATAAATAAATAATGGGAGCCTCTGTCCCCGGGGAGATGAGCTGAAGAATTGGTTGGGGATAAGCTGCAGATGGTTTTCAGGAAGGAGTTGGGTCTTGAGGAGGGATTGCTAGCTTCAGGCCAAGGAAGAGGGGAATAGAGGAGGGACCAGCATGCTGGAGTGAGTTACCCCAACCCCAGCCATGCAAATGGGATGGCTTTGCGGTGTCCTCTTTGCTGACCTCCCAGACACCAAGCATGCAGACAGTAGAACCACCCTCTTTTAACAACACATGAATAAATACATCCTAACAAATCCCGCCGATAGTATTATCTATGACACGTTGACATGTTGCTTTTCTAATGATGTCATTAAGTATGTGCATAGGAAAAAAAACTCTGGAGGTGCTAAAAATATAAAGAAATGATTTGGAGCTCCACCCTCCAGAGACAACCTTCATAAACATCGCTGTGTTTCATTCAGAGCATCTACATATTGGAAATTCTAGTTTTGTATCCTGCTTTTTTTTTCATGCGAATATTGTCCTAAGACTTTCTCCTGGCCATTATAACATTCTGTAGAACTCAATTTTAAATGATTTTGGAGTATTTCATTACATGAACCAGTCCCTGCAGAGATATTTACTGTGCAGGTTTACAGTTATCACACTGACTTGAAAATTCTTGAGTCCAAATTATTGTCCTTGGCTCTGACCATTTCCTAAATTTGCTCCCTCGAAGTGGACTTACATGGTCAAAGCAAAGATGTGACTATTATATTTTTATATGTTTTTTTTTCTTTTTGAATCAGTGTTATTGGGGTATAACTCAGGTACAGTGCAGTGCACCCATTTTAAAAAATTGAGCTATCCCTGACATGCAACACTGTGTAAGTTTAAGGTATACAGCGAATTGTTGGTACATTTATGCTGCAGGATGATTGCCTTGGTTAGCATTACCTAACATCCTTATGGAACATCACTTGGTAATCATTTTTTTCCAGTGTTGGGAACAGTTAAAGACTAATCTCAGCAAGTGTAATGTTTCAACTTACTGAACAAAAAGAAATAGCATCTCATTTTTCTTTGGTTTCTTTGGTTAAGAGCTTCTTGACTAGTCGTGAGACTGCTCCTGGATTTGCGTGTCCATGTTGACTGTCCCTTTGGCCTGGGTCTCAATACTCCTTTTTCTGTTTTCTGTGAGTTCCTCAAGCCTTAAACTCGCCACAGATACTCTCTGCAAACTCACTCCTTCCCATCCCCAATCCTAGAAGTTGTAGATTTATTTACGTCATACCTTTTGATAAAGATTCTGTGTTATGTATTTCTAAGTTTTCCCATGGCTATGTTAAGGATTTCAGCCATCTGGAGTTTATCTTAGCTTATGTACTTAGGCATCACTTGTAGACCTACAATTTTAGACATACAGTATGCCTTATGTGATGCACTAGAGGCATTGCCTTTTACGAGCGGGGATTCTTCTTTATCGCTCTTATATTTTAGAAGTTCTGGACGAAACAGTAAGACACGAAATGGAAATGGGATAAAAAAAGAAAGATTGAACAGAAAGGAAATGGCTAGATGAGTCTAGAAATCCATATTGTAGCATGATGGCGGTCACTAACGAGATCAGAAACCAGACAGAAAATCAAAAGTAATAACCATTTGGAGTGTGCGGAAATTAGATTTCATTCCCGAAAAGCACCGGAAATATGAAATAACTAGGAATCATTGTGTAAGAGGTGTGTTAAAAATGATCAGTGTTGAGAGAGAGAAAGCCACGCACACATGCAGAGCGAGCTATGTCAGGCTGCAGTGTAGAAGTAGCAAATATTTCTGTCCATTTCTCCCAAGGGAGGATTTCACTTTAATACAGCTCTGGTCACATTTTCTTTTCTCTTTTTTTTAAAGATTTTATTTATTTATTCATGAGAGGCACAGAGAGAGGCAAGAGACATAGGCAGAGGGAGAAGCAGGCTCCATGCAGGGAGCCCGATGTGGGACTTGATCCTGGGACTCCAGGATCACGCCCTGGGCCGAAGGCAGGCACTAAACCGCTGAGCCACCCAGGGATCCCCTGGCCACATTTTCATAGACTTTCTGTGTGAGTGTCTTCTGCAGGAACCAGTAGGTCAAGTTCTTTTTTTTTCTTTTTTTAATTTTAATTTTTTAAAGGAATTTATTTATCTACTTGACACAGAGAAAGAGAGAGCACAAGCAGGAAGTGGAAGAGGGGGAAGCAGCCTCCCCGCAGAACAGGGGCTCTATCCCAGGACCCCGGGATCATGACCTGAGCCGAAGGCAGACACCCAACCGACTGAGCCACCCCCGCACCCCTAGGTCAAGTTATTTCGAAAAAAAACCCGAACTCTAAAATACCTGCCAGAGACCATTCTAAGCCGAAAAATACTAAAGAACAAAATTCAGTGTAAAAAAAAATTTTGCAGTGTACAAATGAAAAAAAAAAAAAAAAAGACCACTTGTCCCATCCTCCTATAATAACCATTGGTTAATATTTTGCCATGTATTTCTGGTCTTTTCTAGCAATAGATATATATCAAATAATCTCAGATACATATTTTTGCACTTTTCAAAAAAATGATAGGATCATTTATTTTCTTCTCATTTCCTCAAGCATAATTTTTCAGGCCATCTGAGTGTGCCATAAGTGTTCCCCAGGAAACTTCAGTATGTAGCAGTATCTTTGCTTGTAGTTCTCATTTCCTGTTGCTAGATCCCCCAAAGTGAAATTACTGTTTCTCTAGAAGGACTTTTCCAAGGGCCCAGCTTGTCTACTTCTTGAAATCCTCACATTCTTTCTGGAAAGGTTGTATGGCTTTAGTACCAGGCTAAGAGGAAGAGTGTCCATCTTAAAGGACTCACATGATGAGCAAAAGGGGGATGGATTTCTCACCAAAGGAAGAGGACATCAAGGTGTAGAGTGTGGAGTTGGCAAGATATGTTGGGGGCACCTGAGTGGCTCGATTAGCTTTGAAATATGTGGGAGGGCAGTGAAAAATATGGACGGGGCCAGACCAGAGCAGGGTGGATTGTTCGCTGGTGAGTTAGGGGAGGTTTGAGTTGAGGCATGATGTTCTCCAATGGGCTGTGGGCTGGCACAGGGAAAGTCCCAGGGCTGGGATCCTTTGCCAGGAGGTGCTGTCTTCTGGGTTCTCAGCAATTAGGACTCTGGCGGGAATGGGTTTCTACTGAAGGGACACAGAGACAGATTGGGAACCAGCTTCCAGAATGCTTGGTGCTGACCCATGTGGGTTCAAGAGAGACTCTGAAGGCGCCTGGGGGGCTCAGTGGGTTAAGCATCTGCCTTCGGCTCAGGTCATGATCCTGGGGTCCTGGGATCGAGCCCTGTGTTGGGTTCCCTGCTCAGTGGGGAGCCTGCTTCTCCCTCTCCCTCTGCCCCTCCCCCTGCTTGTGCTCCCTTGCTGTCTTTCTCTCTCAAAATAATAATTTTTGTTTAAGAGAGAGCATCTGAAAAAGGACACTGATGTTAAGAGGAAGAGCTGGTTTTATAGAATTTGAGTTGGAGGTGGCTGCTCCCCCAGGGAAGGAATGTTGGTACTAAGAATAGAGATAGTGGGATACTGAGGGTGGCTAGGCGATGGGTGGCCGGGTAGGATGCACTGCATGATGCCCAGTTAAATTTGAATTTCAGATAAACAACAAATAACTTCTTTAGCGTAAATATATTCCAAGTATTGCATGGGACATACTTACACTAAAAGCGATCACTGCTTGCCTGAAATTCAAACTTAATTGAACACCGTGTATTTTTGCTTGCTAAATCTGCCAGCCCTGGGGCACCTGGGTGGCTCAGTGGTTGAGCATCTGCCTTCAGCTCAGGTTGTGATCCCGGAGTCCTAGGATCGAGTTCCCCATTGGGCTCCCTGCAGAGAGCCTGCTTCTCCCTCTCCCTGTGTCTCTGCCTCTCTGTGTCTCTCATGAGTAAATACATAAATTAATAAAATATTTTAAAAAATCAATCAATCAATCTGGCAGCCGTACCTGGAGGTCAAAGGACAAAGAAGCCTGGAGGACGAATACCACAAAGGATCCACCAGTGAGCCACAAACTAGTATGATTGGAATAAAGACTCAGAGCCAGTATTTCAGCTAATTCAATCTTGAATTTTGCTTTGTCATATCCCAAAGTTTCCTTTAAATCCCAGTGGAAGGATTAGAGGAAGAAAAAGCAAAAAGCCCAGGCTATTTGATTTGACTGGCGGTGGTGAGGATCATGTGGGTCCATAGCTCAGACTGCTCCATTTGGTGGGAGCCAAGAGCAGCCCTGTGTGAGGTAGGGCTTGATGCCTGGCTGCATCTAAGGGGGGTGGTGGCAAAGAACCAGAATGTACTCTGTGCACCTGCACGTGTGCATACATGGGCAGTGGGGATTTGCTTAATCTCAGATCCTCATGCTAGCACGTGCATTAAAAAAAAAAAAAAAAAACCTTTTCTGGGGCACCTGGGTGGCTCAGCATTTGAACATGTGCCTTTGGCTCAGGGCATGATCCCAGGGTCCTGGGATCGAGTCCTGCATTGGGCTCCCCGCAGGGAGCCTGCTTCTTCCTCTGCCTGTGTCTGCCTCTCTCTCTGTGTCTTTCATGAATAAATAAATAAAATCTTAAAAAAAAAAAAATGTTTCCTCGAAAGATGCTTGAGAAAATGCCGAGTGGCCTCCCTCTGGGGCAGAGATGGGGGCTGGGTGGAGGGAAGACTTTTCATGACCATCTTTTTTTATGTGTTGAATTCTTTAAATGTCCATATGTCTATATGTCACCCTTTGGAATAAACCTTAAAACAAAACAAAACAAAACAACCTGGAATGTGCATCCTTGTAGGAAATGACAAAGCTGCGGCATGATTTCTCTGGAGGGCCGAGGGAGCTTAAGTGGACACCAGGCCTCCTGTGCGTTCTGTTCAGTGTTGTAACTCCAGCCCCTACAGTAGTATCTGGCACGTGGTCCGCCCTGAACAAATGTTTACGAACGAACAGGGCGCAGGACTGGCTCAGGCATCGTGGGATCTAACCACAGAAGTTTGATTTCACATCTGCTGGGAGGAGGCAGTTAAGGGAGCCGCGTGCATGTTAGGACAGCCCACTTCACGGGGGGGGGGGGGTGGTGGCTGGGAGTGGATGAGTCACCCAGGGAGAGAGTAGGAGAGCGGGAGGGATGCTTTCATGGGTGGCAGTGGTAGGAACTGAGTGCCCAGTGGGAGCAAACACCCTTGCAATCAACAGACAAGATCATCCACATATTCAGCCCAGATGGCCTGTGGGGTTTCCAAGGACAGGATCTATATCAGCAATTTTCCAGTGGGGGGATGCAGGGAGAAAGTGCCTTCCATACAGAACACCAGGATAGGATTTGGGGACATTGCCCGCAAAGAGCAGGCTTCAGCCCGGAAAGTTCACACCTCATGTTCCACATTGTCAGCCCCGATCAGGGCCCACTAGTGACCCCTGGCAGGCTTGGTGCTTACGGGCCCTGACTTAGTTCTTCAAGGGACTCTACTGACCATCTGGTTTTCTACTTTCTTTGCAGAACGCTGTGTCCAAGTATGGCTCCCAGTTCCAAGGCAATGCCCAGCATGATGCCCTGGAGTTCCTGCTCTGGTTGCTGGATCGTGTGCATGAGGACTTGGAGGGCTCCTCCCGAGGACCGGGGGCCGAGAAGGTGGGGCACTCGAACACCACGTTGTGTTTGGCTTGCTTTCTTTTTTTTCCCTCTTGAATATTTACTTGATATGGGGTCCTGCTAGAGTTATCACCTCCATTGCATATATGAGTAAACCAAGGATCAGAGAGGTCGAGGAACCTTCCCAAAGCAACACAGCTAAAGAAGGGACAGAACCAGGATTCAAGTACAAGGGGGTCTGGCTTGAAACACTGTTTTCTTATTTTAACAAGAACTATCCCAGTCGCCCCTAAAGCACATAAATGAAACAAAGCAAAAAAAAACAAAAAACAAAAAACACCACAATGGAACCTGGGAGGACCAGAAAAGTTACAGTGTTTTGTGGGATGGTGTTTCTGGGTTGTGGGACTATGGGCGGTTCTTCTTTTAAACACAGCGATCTTATCCTTCTCAGATCTTTTTAGTTGAAAGTGACTGAAATTTAACTTGATCTAATTTCAGGAAAGGGCATTTATTGGCTTTTATAACGTTTAGGCTTAAACGTTATAGGCTGCACCAGCTTCAGGTAAGGCTGGACCCAAGGACTCAGATGATGTCACCATGTCTTTGGCTCTTTATTTCTTGTTGGCTTCATTCTGCAATCGGCTCTACCTCCATGGTGGCCAGAGGAGCCTCTGCAGTGCTCACTTAGTCTTCCTTTTTTTTTTTTTTTTCAGAGAGGGAGAGAGAGAATCTTCTTTTTCTTTTTTTTTTTTTTTAATTTTATTTATTTATTCATGAGAGACACAGAGAGAGAAGGAGGGAGACCGATGTGGGACTCGATCCCAGGATCATGATCTGAGCCAAAGGCAGGTGCTCAACCACTGGGCCACCCAGGCATCCTGAGAGAGAGAGGATCTTAAGCAGGTTCCATGCCCATTGTGGAGCCCAGTGTGGGCCCAGCTCAATCTCATGGCCCTGACATCATGACATCATGACATCATGAGCTGAAATCAAGAGTTGGACACTTAACTGGCCAAGCCACTCAGGTGCCCCAGCGCTCACGTAGTCTTTAGAGCATCTGGGCTGGGTCGCTTCCCCAGAGATGAGTGCTTGAGCAGAAATATATGTCCACCACCCTGTGTATTCTATAATCTCATAGTGAACCCATTCTGAAATCAGAATGACATATTTTTTAAAAGATACCATGTATTGAATATTCATTATGTGCCAAGCATCTCACTTGATGCTTTTCAGGGCTGGCTTCACTACTGACACGTAAGAGATGTTTCATAGACTCTTGAGCAGTTGGACAGGTCCCATCACTCTCCTGCTCTGATGTTCTCACGGATGGCTCACGTTTTGTAGTTAAGGAAGAGTTGGGTTAGGCAAATTGCCCAAGGTCATCCAGCTAATACTTGGGCGAAATGGAATCGAACCCAAGTCGATGTCAAAGCAGGGCTGGATCCCTTTCCTTCTCACCCTGCTGGGGTGGGAGGAGACGAGCAGATTGAGGGTGCCCCGTCCTCTGGCCACACAGGAAAAGACTTGTCCTGTGTGTTCGCCTCCTCCCCATCCCTGGCTGTGCCAGGCTGCACTTCCTACCTGGAAAGTCGCTTCCTAGACACCCTTTCAATCCTTCCTCTGCTGTCGTCTGGTGGCAGGAAGGGGTATTGGGCTCATGGGCCAGGGAAGGTCACAGAGAGGTTAAGTAACTTGCCCCAAGTCACACAGCCAATCTGTGGGAGAGCCAGGATCCACATCTAGGGAGCGTGACTCTAGAGCAGGGTTCTCTCAGACTGTGCATGTTTCACATCTGTGGCCGGATAGCACATCTTTGCTGTGGAGGCCGTCCTGTGCCACGGGGCCTTTGCAGTGTCCATCTACCCACAGGATGCTGGTGACATGCCAATAATTCTTTTTACCGAGTTGAGGACCCACATCAAAGCAGCCCTAGATGGTCTTCCAATCTCCAATGCATCCTCCTAGATAGATTCTCCACACCGAAGCCAGAGGTATCTTTTGAGAAAGGACAAAAGGTCATGTCTCCCTCCTTCTTAAATGTCTCTGGTGGCTTCCTGTTGTACATAGAACAAAATTCAGGCTTCTGACTGGGCCTGCCAGCTGCTCAGACTGACTTCAAGCCCCTCTGCCCCTTGCTCCTTGTTCTGGGCCACGCCAGTTGGTCGCTCTCTGGTCCTTTCCCTAAGAAGCCCTGATCACTCAGGCAGGAAGAGAGAGTGGCCATTGACCAAAGAGAGGAGCTTGCCCAGCTCTTAGCTTGACCTGATTGAGACCAGAAAAGATCTATTTCTCTGTCTGGTGTGGAAGCGGCTTCTGGAATTTGCTGTCAGAAAATTGGGCTGCCCGTAGAGGCCTGGCTGGGAAGGCTCGATGGTAAAGTGGGAGCTGGCACGAAACCTCATCCTCCCTTTCTGAGAAGGGACTGTCCTCTGCAACTGAGCAATTTTTTTCCTTTTTTTTTTTTTTAAAGATTTTATTTATTTATTAGAGAGAGAGCGAGAGCACTAGAGACAGCAAGCACAGGTCGGGGGCAGAGGCAGAGGGAGAAGCAGGCTCTCTGCTGAGTAGGGAGCCTGATGCAGGGCTCGATCCCAGGAACCCGGGTCATGACCTGAACCAAAGGCAGACATTTCACCGTCTGAGCCACCCAGGTGCCCCAGTTTTTTTCTTTTTGAGGTTATTTCTGTTTCAAAACATGGGAAGGCCATACAGCTAGGTGTTTTTTGAAACTAGAATAGAAAACATAAGGACCACGTTTCTTCTCTATCCCTGGGATGATTCTCCAATGTTTTCATCCGGTGAAAAGGACATATTTTTACCATCCTATAGATGCTCTCACAGAGGCCATCTTTTGGGAAATGCCTCTGTTGCAGAATTAAGAACAGGAGGGGGCTGCAGAGAGGACCAGGAAGCTATATATATGAGGCACCTGCTCTGTGCAATCCAGGACACACAATTTTTTTTCTTTTAATGGTGGCTTCATGAAATGGATGTGATAGTCCTGCTCCTTTTAGACGTGAAATGAGGCCCAGAGAGATGCTCAGGGCCACTTGGCTAGCAGACTGGAGCCGGCCTGGTCTGACTTCCTGGTCCACACTCTGCAAATGACCCTGCTGCCTCTGAGCCCAGCCTCACTCCACATTTTCTCCTTCCGTACCCCCTTCCGGGTGACCCTGCCTCTCCGCCCGCCCCCACCCCCACCTCTGTGAGCCACATTACCACCTTGATGCAGAAGCACCTGTATCTTTGTGAGGTCTTTGGCCGCAAGTGAACAGCAACCAGCTTCAGCTGACTTGTAAGGGGATCAGAGGGGAGACGAGAACCCAGCTTGGACCCAGAGAGAATCAGACAGCTCTGGGTGCGCCTGTCACAGTGGCAGAAGCTGCTAGGCTCTGGCCCGAGCACTCTGCTGCAATCGCTGTTTCAGGCTTTGGTCACTCTGCTCACGATTCACATGTAGGGCAGGAACATGTCATCCGGCTTGCTTGGGTCACGAGCCTGTCCCTTGCTAAGGGTGGGTGGGACATCTAATTAAAGAGCCCTACCTCTGTGTGGACTGGGCTCAGTGTCCCAGAAGGGGCACCAGGACTGAGGACCCGGGCTCAGTGTCCCAGAAAGGGCATCCACCCTGCGCAGCCACAAATCCCAGCGTGATCCCGGCATCCAGGGTTCATCCCCTTCCAGCTCCCCATCACCTTAAACAGCGTGCCCTTCCCTGACCCACTTCTCCCTTCCAATTTCCCTCATCTGCTGATGGAACAGGCATTCTCCAGCCACCAGATGGGAACTTCAGGTTGCTCCCACCTGTCTTCTCCCCTTTTCTTTGTCTACTGCCCCACCAAGTGCTTAGGTATGAGCTGTGGACACAGGGCATCTTGAGTCCATCTCTCTTTTTCTTTTTTTTTTTTTTTTTAAGGTTTTATTTATTTGAGAGAGGGAGGGAGTGAGTGAGAGAGAGCATGAGCAGGGGCAGGGAGAGGGAGAAGCAGACTCCCCGCTGAGCAGGGAGCCCAACACGGGGCCCCATCCAGGCACCCTAAGATCATGACCGGACCGGAAGGCAGACACTTCACTCACTGAGCCATCCAGGCACCCCGCTCCTTTTTGTTTTTGTGGCTCCTGCTCCAGTTTGCCCCGTTGTACCCCAGGCCTCCTGATCTGTGTCCTTAACTCCAGATGGATCCTGGAGGCTATTTCTTTTCTTTTTCTTTTTTTTTTTTAATTTTTTTTATTGGAGTTCAATTTGCCAACATATAGCATAACACCCAGCGCTCATCCCATCAAGTGCCTCCCTCAGTGCCCGTCACCCAGTCACCCCAACCCCCCGCCCACCTCCCTTTCCATTACCCCTTCTTCATTTCCCAGAGTTAGGTGTCTCTGGAGGCTATTTCTTAATCTTGCTTCTGGGCTGCTTACTGAACTGAGTAGTCTCCTTAAGGACATTGAAGGCCCCACTCAGTGCGGCAACCAGACTCGCCCAGCAGCCCTGTCTATCACTACCCTTCTCACCTCCCCTGTGCTGGTCAAATTGAGCTTCGCAAAGCCATGGGGGCAAATAAGAATGTTGTGTTATGAGCATTTGCCCTAATATTTTATAACGGAAAATTTCATGCATGTGGAAACATTGAATTAATTATACAGAGAACCACCTAGACTCTACATTTTACTAAAATTGCTTTCTCTTGTATCTGTCCATCTATATACTCATCACTCCATCCATGTTTTTCCTCCTCTTGCTGTTTCTTGATGCATTTTATTTTATTTTATTTTAACATTTTTATTTATTTGAGAGAGAGTGAGCAAGAGAAGGAGCTGGGGAGGGAGAGGGAGAAGCAGGCTCCCTGCAGGGAGCCCGATGCAGGGCTCTATCCCAGGACCCTGAGATCACAATCTGAGTCCCCACTGAGCCACCAAGGCACTCCTCAATGCATTTTGGTGCATGTCACCCCACACACTACACATGCATTCCTTTCTCCCTGCTCTTTGAATATTTTAAGCCGCCAGTTTGTGGGAGTTTGCCGCATCAGCACCAGAAAGCAAATACATAAGGGGATGCAAAGAGGGGTATGGTAGGACTAATGTGGGGTGAAGGAGGCTTATTCTCGATTCTAAGGGGTAAAGCCTGGTTTGCCTGGGGCTCCTGTGAAGAGTGGCTCCCAGGGAGAAGCAGGTGGGGCGGGTTGGCAGGTGGGAGATGTGGCGTGGACGTGTTCGGAGCCATGGCAGCATGCCTGGGGGAAGGTACAGGAGGCGTGGACACGCGGGGCCCAGCAGGATAGAGATGCGAATGGGACAGTCAGGGCAGAGGTCACAGCCAAGGTGGCCGAGTAGGGGAGCGTTCCCAGGCTTCACCTCTGCTTCTCAGCACATCCTCTGGGGGAACTGGGAGGTCTAGAGACTGAAGGGACTGTGCATTGTGGCAAAGCCAACAGGAGATCCAGGTCCTGCAGAGTCCCGGCTCCAGGAGGGGTGGCGTGGGCCTGGGGGGCCAGGGCTCAGTGGTCCAGAGATGGTGGAGTGATGGGTGCCTCATCTTGCTTTCTCCCCTCATTTCTTTGCAGCCTCAGCCCGAAGCCAGTAAAACCCCTGAGAACCTCCCGTCCCCACCGGCTCAGCTTTCTCTAGGCCAAAGCTTTGTGCAGAGCCACTTTCAAGCACAGTACAGGTAAGAATATAGGTAAGAGTGGGATGTGCTTAGAATGGATTGCCCAGGCTTGTGTGCTGATACCTGGTCTCCTGGTTGCCACGTGGCCACAGGATTACAGAAGCTCTAGTCCCTTCTCCTTCCCATTACAAACCCCAGTTCACCACTCATACCAGTCATCCCTGGCCCTCTGTATTTCTTTTCTTTTCTTTTCTTTTTTAAAGATTTTATTTATTTATTCATGAGAGACAGAGAGAGAGAGAGAGAGAGAGAGAGAGGCAGAGACACAGGCAGAGGGCGAAGCAGGCTCCATGCAGGGAGCCCAATGCAGGACTCAATCCCAGGACCCTGGGATCATGCCCTGAGCCAAAGGCAGACACTCAACCACTGAGTCAGCCAGGTGTCTCTGGCCCTCAGTATTTCTTCTGTCCCTTCTTACTGGTCCCCAGGCCTCCCATCTCCCCTTGGAGGGGGTTCTACAGAGTGGGAATGTGAAGGTGAGGGCTTCACCAGCAAGCAGTCATTGAGAAGCTGACGAGATCCTTCCTGTTCCTATAGCCAGAGAGCCTGGCTTGTCAAGTTATTTTGAGTTCAAGATGTCCTATTAGTAGGGGGGATGGTAAAAAAATAAACATATATATATATATATATATATATATATATATATATATATATATACGGTTTTGGACTTCAGAGATGTTCTTTTTGGGATTTTACATCTATGACAGTTCAGAGATTCATATAGGGCAAGTACTGTGATAGTTCAGTGAAAGCACTGATTGCAGGGAGGGGGTTACAGGAGGAGAAACCTCCCTGGCTTCTTGGAGGAGGTGTGCCTTTTGATGGGCTCTGAAGGATGATTAGGATTGAATGGGGAGGGGAGGAAGCATCTCCAACAAGAGTGGAAAATGCTCAGACGTGGGGATGAGCATAAGAATGAGGGATTTAGGGGAAGCCATTGGCTACAGAGAACTTCCTCTTGGTGACATGCTACCCTTGGTCACTTAGCATATTGGGTGATTAAAAACTCTCCAAATGAGTCTAGGTTGTATTGTTGTATATGAAGGAGGGCCCATTTCTCTCCTCCAGTGGCACATGCGAGTGAACCTCGGCCTCCTGGCCACTGCCCTTTTCTAGCCGTGAAAGCTACCTGCAGGGCATCAGTGTCATGTTTATCTGCAGATGCCCGGAGTGGAGGCTGCTTGAAACAAAAATGAGACAGGAAAAGAAGAAAGGAGAAGGAACATCTAGAAGGAGGGAAACGGGGAGTACAGGCCAGAGTAGGTGAGATTGCAAGGGAGGGGCTCAAGAATTGCCACCAGGTACCGCTCATTGGTGTCTTTGTACGACCACTCCGTTTATTTCTCAGCTCACTCCGTTCTCTGTACCCACTTCCCTTCTGGTGGATACACACTCTCTTTCTTCCCTTCTTTGAAAATTTTTTTTTAAAAGATTTATTTATTCATGAGAGAGACAGAGACACAGGCAGAGGGAGAAGCAGGCTCCCTGCGGGGAGCCTGATGCGGGACTCGATCCCAGGACCCTGGGGTCACAGCCTGAGCCAGAGGCAGATGCCCAACCACTGAGCCACCTGGGTGCCCCTCTTCTTTCAAATATTTGAGCATCTGCTCCTGTGCTTGGTCCACGGGGTGCAGCTAGGAGCATCACTCCTTGCCCACGCACGAGAAACACCAACCAAATACTTCCCTGTGCTCTCTAGATACTTAATTCTGGATAGGTCCCAGATATTTACTGTTTAATCCTCTATGGGCCACTTCCCTTCTCAAAGATGTGAACAAGGCAGGGCTCCATTCTCATGGAGCTCACATTCTCCTGGGGGGTGGTGTTTGGTGACACACACCTCAAGGGCAGCTCACCAGGGTGATAAGACACGGCTCAGGGTGTGGGGAGTGTTAGATACGGTGGTCTGGGGAGGCTTCTTTTTAGAGGGAGACATTTGAGCTGAGAACCGAGTGACAAGGAGTCAGCTATCTGGGGACAGGGTCATCCAAGCAGAGAAACCTGCAGAGGCAAAGGGCCTGGGGTTAGAATAATGTTAGCACATCAAAGGACAGAAAGGCCAAGGTAGCTGCCAGGTAGGGAAGGGGTGGGAGGTACAACTGGAGCAGTGGACGGGGACCTGGTAGGGGCAGGGGTCCTGTCCAGGTGTGGGTTGTCGTCTGAAGGGCAAAGGAAGCCACTGCAAAATTTGAAGCCAGGTGTGGTCTCGTTTTCAATTTCAGAGATGACACTGGTGGTTTGGGGGGGTGGGCGGGGAGGTGAAGAGAGGCAGGACCGGTAGCTGCAGGAGCTGAGGGACCGTGGGAGAGTGGTGGCACCTGGGATCCAGTTGTGGCAGGGCAGGCAGTGAGTTTAAGGGTGCCATGTGGAGGCATCAAGGGAAAGCTGAGAATCTAGGGTGACTCCTGTGTGTTTATAGGGTTATGTAGCTGGCAGGTGCTTTGAGGTGCAGGTTACTGGGGTGAAAGAAAAAAACTCCTATTTTCTTTTCCACTACTCTCTCCTCCTACCCTGCTTACATACCTGCCCAGGGTCAGGTGTGTGGGTGCTGGGTGCTGCCCCCACACCAGGCCGGTCTGCAACTTTCTGCGAGCATCAACCCAGCATCCTCCAGTGTAACTCCATTCCTTTTTTTTTTTTAAATATTCTATTTATACTTTTGCTTTTGACAGAGTGTGTGAGTGAGAGCACAAGCAGGGGGGAGTGGGCAGAGGGAGAGGGAGAAGTAGACTCGCTGAGCAGGGGGCTCTATCCCAGGACCCTAGATCATGACCTGAGCCCAAGGCAGACGCCTAACCCACTGAGCCACCCAGGTGTCCCTGTCACTCCATTCTGACACTGTTTACCTGGACACAGCGTCAGGCCCCACAGCTCAGTCGCACCAGACTGCTCCCCCACCACACACCCCTCCCTCAAGTCCCACACCGACACCTGTGCCTCCCACTGGCACCTGTGCCTCTCACTGGCGGGCTACAGACCTGAGGATCCCACCGCGCCCTCCACAGCTTCCACAGTTCGCTAGAGCTGCTCGCAGAACGCAGGAAAGCCCTTCGCTAGATGAGCTGTTGGTTATAAACGGAGCAGCTCAGAACAGCGGGGTGGGACAGATGCGCTGGGCCAGTGCATCGGAGGGGCGCAGGGCTCCCCCACCTCCCTGGGTGCCCTGCCTTCTCTCCCTGCCAGGCTCCCCGGGCGCCCCGCCTCCCCCCCCCCGCCCCCCGCGCCCCACTTTCTCGCCCTGCCCTCTCCCTCGGGCACCCTGTCCCCTCTTTGGGCAGCCCACCTTCTCTCCAAAGGTGCTCCCCCCCAGGCGCCCTGCTCCCTCTCAGGGCACCCCGCCTTCTCTCCCCACCCTTTCTGGGTGCCCCGCCCTCTCTCTAGGTGCCCCGCCCTCCCCACCTCGTCTTGGGGCGCCCCGCCCCCACTGCGTTCCCGGCCCCCTCTCGGGGCGCCCCGCCTTCCCAGCCACTCCCCCTGTTCCCGCCTGGAAGCTCCCCAGACCCCTCCTGCTAGGGCTTCCTGTAGCTCTCCTTGCCTACCCCTGATTGATTGATTCATTGACCCTTCACCTCTGGTACCCTTTCCTCCCCTGAAAGTTCCAACCCTCTTAACCCCGGGTTGGCTCCCCTGGCAACCAGCCCCCCCATCCTTGGTTATCTGGGGGCTGTTCCAAAAATCACCTGCTTAACATAACTCTCCGGTGATGTGCCTGGGGCTTCTTATGGATAACAAAAGATGGACCTTTTGCTTCCTGGCGCTCCTTCCTTAGGTAATTCCAAGGGTTTTCGGAGCTCAGCGCCAGGAATTAGGGCAAAGACCAAATATATCTATTTCTTACTATATCACAGCATCACACAGTCTCTGACCGGTGTGGGGCGAGTCAGGGGAGGAGGACTCCTGAGGAAGTGACATTTACCCCCATCAGATATTAGGGACTGCAAGTATCCTTTGGGTAGATTACTGTGGGATGATGAGTAACAAGCAAGGTGTTCAAGCTTAAAAGAACCAGTGACCGCTAAAAATACCTGCTTTGTGCCACGTAGTCTGCGGTAAAGAAAAAATAGACATGACTGTCCAGGTGAGGGCTTTTGAGCTGTGGGAAGTGATTTTCCGGGGGTAGCCCATGGGGCCAGCTCCGAGCCGGTGCCGCTGAGTGCCTGTGGCTCTGCGGACTCTTCAGCCTCCCTCTCCACTGGGGAGGCCTTGCCATGATGGCAAAGTCGCCATGGTATCAGCCCTTCTTCTTCTTATTTTTTTTTTTTAAGATTTTTAATTTATTCATGAGAGAGGCAGAGGGAGAAGCAGGCTCCCTGTGGGACTTGATCCCAGGACCCTGGGATCACACCCTGAGCCACACAGGCATCCCCGGTATCAGCCCTTCTTTATGAAATTGCAAGCTGGAGGATTTATTATGAATTAATTCAGAGATCCTTTTTCACCGAGTATCTCCCTCCTCCCCTCCTTTTTAAGGTGTTGGGTTTTTGACTTTGGCTGGAGGGGAGAAGGAGGAATAGGATCTGAGTGCCTGAGGTGGTGGATTAGGGGAGAGATAATTGGTTATTCCATATGGTTATTATTACAACCTAAAACATCTGTGAGTTTACTAACCAAGGATTGTTGCTATGTTGGAGTTTTGGCTACGAGAGGGAGTGCATGCATGTGTGTGTTTGCATTTCTTTGTCACTCGTGGCTTTTATTCACAGAAAGTCTGATCTGGTTCCCATTAGGCGGCAATCCCTGTTAGGCTTTCTCAGAGCAGGTCCTGCAGGGGTGACATCTGACCTGTGTGTTGTCAGAAGCACCCCTGCCGGCATAGACATCCCCATTCCGGGTAGCAGGTGGTGCTGGGCGGGTCTGAGGGGTAGGATGTGTGTGCAGCTGCCTCAGGGAGAGGTCGGAGTGCTGAAACATGCATCGCCAAGACCCAGGGGCTGGTTTCTGGGCATTTCTATCTGGCGAGAAGCAAAGAGCAGCTCTGAGTCTCAGGGGCGGCTGGCAAGGTTGTTTTTTTTTTTTTTTTTTTAAAGATTTTATTTATTTCTTCATGAGAGACACAGAAAGAGGCAGAGACACAGGCAGAGGGAGAAGCAGGCTCCCTGCGGGGAGCCCGATGTGGGACTCGATCCCAGGACCCCAGATCATGACTTGAACCGAAGGCAGGCGCTAAACCACTGAGCCACTCGGGTACCCAAGGTTGGTTTCTGTATCAGAAGCAATTTGACCACTCTGGACTGCTGAAGGGAGATGGGCAGGGGTAAAGAAGGTCCAGGGGCAGTTCCCCCATGAGAGCTTGGGGGACTATAGGACAGAAGGACGTGGGGGATGGCTGAAGCCTGGTAGCATCCAGAGTCTTCTCTCTCCCTCACTTGCTGGTCCCACTCATGTTGTCCTCGTTGCTCATCTTTGAAAAACATTGCTCATTTAGCACCCTTTCTGTAGTTTGTTTATTACGAAGACCATATGTTCCCTTCATTCTTTACACGTAAAATTAGACCATTCCATGTGTGGTTTTTTTTTTTTTTTTTTTTTTTTTTTTACCAATTACACATCTCTTGCTCCTTACAGAGATTCGTGGCTCATTATAAAGACAGACTTTATCTCTGTTTAATATGGTGCAAGCCTGCAAGAAGAATGCAGCCTCGCTTAGCTTTAGTAGGCTCTAAATGCAGATAAATCAAAGAAAAAAAATTCTTTTTCATTTTTTTTTTAAAGATTTTATTTATTTATTCACAAGAGGCACAGAGAGAGAGGCAGAGACACAGGCAGAGGGAGAAGCAGGCTCCCTGCAGGGAGCCTGTGGTGGAACTTGGTCTCAGGACCCCGGGGTCAGGCCCTGAGCCGAAGGCAGACACTCAACCACTGAGGCACCCAGGTGCCCCTGATACACGGTTTTTACCAAAACATCACCATGCTTTTCCCAAGGGGGCAGCAAATTATTGGACTAAATACTCCGGTCTGTTTTCTGAAGCCATGGATGGCAGGCTGTTAACTCATACCCCGGAGAGCCGACCTGCTCTGGTAGCCCATTTAGGATCGCTTTGGACAGCATCCTGAAGGCCTCAGGGTTTCTTGTTTGTCTCTGGTTTTCCCCCATTGAGTCTGCTCAGTGGGAAACTGGGAACCACTCCAGCTGGACTCCCCGCAGAGACTCAAAACCTGGTTGTGACACCCGCTCTGTTGTTCCGGGCTGACTGGTGCAGGAGCAGGGCTGTCAGCTGGGTGGTGGGCCCTGACCTCAAGGAGGAAGGCAGTGTGGATTTCAGGATGCATCCATGATATTGGGAAATCCCTTTTGTCCTGGAAGAATATAGTACGGCATCCAAGTAAGGAAATAAAATGGGGGTGCCCATGTGGAATAGAAAAACTACTTTTAGAGACAACATGCTCTTAAGTAAGGGAGTGTTAAGTTTGAAAGTTTAAAGTGTGTGGTCTATTCAGAAACCATTGATGCCTCATTTGCATGTACTAAAGATTGCGGGATCGGCGATAGACTCTGGAACCTGATCCTCCCTTTGCCACTTCCGAGCTGTGCATCCTTGGGAAAGTTGCTTAACCTCTCTGTGCTTCAGTTGCCTCATCTGTAAAAGGGGGATGATACTGGTGGTTACCAGTAGTAGGAGGGTTAATACAGGCACGATGGTCAGAACAACGCCCACTTCATAGTCAACGCTGTGTCCACATGAGCTATTTTGCTATTAGCTGCTTTTCTTGAGCTGGTACAACGAGCAGGGTGGACTCCATCAGTGGTTCTGCGTCCTGGATGGACATCCTGACAGCTGGGCCTCTCCCTGTCTCCCTCTCCCCTTGGAAACAGAATCTATGGGAGGAGGGCTGAGACGTCTGTGTGCTTAGAAAAGCTTCCCTTGTGATTCTGGAGCAGAGTGAGGCTGAGAACCAAGGGAACACTTGGTCCTAAGATGCCTTCCGACTTGCACATTGGCTTTCTGTTTCCATCTCCAGGTGTGTTAGCTTCCCTTCCCGTGCTCAGTGCACTGACATGTGTGATTAAGCCTTCTTTTAAAAAAATTGGGGTGAGGGCACTTTGGTGGCTCAGCAGTTGAGCATCTGCCTTCGGCTCAGGGTGTGATTCTAGGGTCCTGAGATCAAGTCCCGCATCAGGCTCTCTGCTCAGCAGAGAGCCTGCTTCCCCCTCTGCCTGTGTCTGCAGTGTCCCTTGCTTGTGCATGCTCTCCTTCTCTCTCCTTCTCTCTTTCTTTTTCAAATAAATAAAATCTTTGTTAAAAAAAAATTGAGGTAGAAGTCACATAATGTAAAACTAACCATTTTAAAGTGTACAGTTTGGCGGCAGGTACATGACCATGTTGGGCAGCCACCGCCTCTGTCTAGTTCCTATTTCATCACCCAAAGGAGACCCTGAGACCCTCCCCTGCACCTGGCACCCCCAATCTGCTTTCCATGTCTGTGGTTCTATGTATTCTGGATTTAGCTATCTATCCACTGATGAATGTTTGGGTTGTGCCCGCCCTTGGTCTTGGGAAAAGTACTGCTATGAACATCAGTGTGCACATACTTGTGTCAATACCTGTCTTCATCTCCTTTTGGGTATGTGTCTGGGAGGGGAATTGCTGGATCCCATGGCAATTCTTTTTTTTCTTTTTTTAAGATTTTATTTATTCATGAGAGACACACAGAGAGAGGCAGAGACACACAGAGAGAGAGGCAGAGACACAGGCAGAGGGAGAAGCAGGCTCCCCACGGGTAGCCTGATGCAGGACTCAATCCCAGGACCCCGGGATCACGACCTGAGCCTAAGGCAGGCACTCAACCACTGAGCCCCCCAAGCATTCCTCACATGGCAATTCTATGTTTAGCTCTTTGAGGATCTGCCTAACTGTTTGAGTGCAATTCAGCTTGAAATTCTTTTTTTTTGTCCTCGCAGATCTTCCTTGACCTGTCCCCACTGCCTGAAGCAGAGCAACACCTTTGACCCCTTCCTCTGCGTGTCCCTACCAATCCCCTTGCGCCAGACGAGGTACGTGAGTGTCCTGCGTGGTGAAGTTGACACCTGCCCATTAGTCCTTCCTGGGGTCCCTCTGGCCTCGCACCTGCAGTGCTGTCAGTTGTGCGTCTCGGCCAGCATTTCTGTACAAACAAGCCTTGGAAAGCTGGCGATGTCTACTGATTGAATCTGACAAAGGGAAAGGTCACCACGTCCCTTCTTTGGCTGAGGAAGGAAGTATCCACGGTGCCTCTGTCAGCACGATCTCCGGGCTTACGTCTCTGGCCGACTCAGAAGCTAGTACTGGCTTCTCGGCTTCTCGGCACCTCTCAGCAGACTAGGGGCCAATCTGAAAAAAATCTGTCACCACCTGCTTTTCCCCTACTTTGTTTCCAGATCCTTTTGGCTCTCTCTGAAGCAGCAGGGAAACCGTTTCTTTAAGGACCAAGGGAAAAAGGGGAGGGGGTGTCAAAGGAGAAGAGGAAAGCAGGATAGAGCAGGGTAGGGTCGAGGTAAGAGGTGTGGCAGGCTCAGCTTTATGGCCCTTTTTTTTTTTTTAAGTTGTCATTTATTTATTCATGAGAGACACAGAGAGAGAGGCAGAGACACAGGCAGAGGAAGAAGCACGCTCCATGCAGGGAGCTCGATGTGGGACTCAATCCCAGGATCCCGGGATCATACCCTGAGCTGAAGGCAGCTGCTCAACCACTGAGCCACCCAGGAGTCCCATCGGCTTTATGGCCCTTAAGACACCTGGCCAATGTCCATGTCACTGAAGTCTGGGGGGTCCTTTGCTGGTGCTGAGACAGTGGCATTTCTTCCTCCACCTCTGAAAATACCATCTCTCTTGCCCTCCACCCGTTGACAGTGCCCTGTCCCTAGGATGCACCTGTGGAGATAAAGCTTCCCAAAGTCATTCCCAGCAACTGAATCCTCATTTCTGCTCTGGCTTCCTGAGCTGCTCTTCCTCTGTTTGGCACGGGCTGCACACGGGCTGGTCCTTCCTTCAGCGACATGACCAGGGGATGCCTCCTGACGGACGCAGCATAGCACAGTGTTTGGGATCGCTGACTTTAGGGCTAGTCTGCTGTGGAGTTCAAGTCCCAGCTCTGCCCACAGGCTTTGAGAATCCGGCAGTTGTTGCAGGAAGGAGCCGGAGGAGTGGGCCCCAGTGTGTGTGTGGGCACAATAGGCAGTATGACTAGAGATTCCAGAGAATGTCCAAGGGAAAAGTGTCCGGCGGGCAGCAGGAGGGGCAGGGAGGAGGGGAGTGCTGTGCAGAAGGGCAAGTATCCTATTACCAAGGGGAATTTCAATAAGGGGCAGGGGGCTTCAGTAGTGTCAAACTGTAGTGGAAGAGGCTTGACTGTTTTACATCTCAAATTGCAGTTTGTTTTTGCCTAATGTGACCTATTTAACAAACAGAAACTTGAGATTGCAGGTCTGTACTGTGATTTTTAATCAAGTACCTTTTGTTTATAACTAGCTAGAAAGTTATAGGGAGCAGAGACTCTGGGAGAGTTGGCTCTCCATTTCCACCTGGTGACAGTGTACCTAAAGTCAGTGACCCTACCAGAAATCAGAGAACCTGCCTAAGTGTTGGACGTGACCCAATGGTAATGGGGTTGGCAGTTCATGTCCGCCCTTTAAGGATATGGACACCTTCCTGTTTTCCAGATTCTTGAGCGTCACCTTGGTCTTCCCCTCCAAGAGCCAGCGGTTCCTGCGGGTTGGCCTGGCCGTGCCAATCCTCAGCACAGTGGCAGCCCTGAGGAAGATGGTTTCAGAGGAAGGCGACGTCCCTGCAGATGAGGTGTGATGCAATCGCACGGGGCCCAGGCTAGCAGTCTGGGGCCATTTAGACTAATTTCTGGTTCCCTGAGGTGACTCCCTGGGACTCATGAGTTTCCATTCAATCGGCCGCCCCTGGTGCCTTGATGACTGAGCTTTGAGCTCTCCCTGCATTTGCACAGAGTTACCAGAAAAGGGCAAAGACAGTGCTGATGATCACAATCTTAGTAATTCCAATGACAGCAATGCCCAGTAGTGCTTCTCAAGTGCTGGGCGCTTTGTATTGCGACCCTTGTATTCACAGCCAATGCAGCCCTGGTGACCACCTTGTGGAGTTGGTACGGTTATCCTTGTTTGATCCATGAGCAAAGAGGAGGCACGGAGGGGTTAAGTGACCCAGGGCCACACAGCGAGGCAGCGCTGACACAGGGTTTGATGCAGATGGTTTGATTCCAAAGCCTGGACCGCTGCTGTATAGTTTCACTCCTGAGATTATAAACCAGGATGCAGGGGCTGTAAATAAAACATGAGGAGCTACTGAGGATGCATAACACCTCAGTGCCGGAGTCTTGGTAAAGAGGCTGGATCTGCAATGACTTTGGAGGCAGAACTCGTAACAGGGGACCCCGTGCACAGGCAGTGTGGGGGTGACGGTGGTCGACAGCCAGGTGGTGTCATGGGAGGGGTTTAGAATAGGACTTTTCTATTTTGTGACCTTGGGCAAAGTAACCAATTGGTCCCCTGTGTCTTTAACTAGGAAATGCAAATTTTACACCTCCCCAATGACCTCATGTCATATTTTTTTTCAAATTAAAAAAAATTTTTTTGTAGCCTTTCTGTTAAGGAAAGACATGCACCCAGTAAGAGGTACACACCTTGAGGTTATAGCTTGTTGAATTTTTACACATGCATCCATCCAGGTAACCGCCACGGTCACTCACTCTGTGGGCTCCTTCCTGCCCCCCCCCCCCCCAATCAGTGCCTCTGATTTTATCCCCAAATTTAGGAGGATCTCAAGTCAGGGGGAAAAAGTGTATATCTTACTTAGTGAACTCAAAGTGTTCTTTGGGGGTATATTGAGAGAGAGAAAGAGAGAGAGAATGGGACAGTGGGTGAGTCTTGGGAAAAGAATTAGCAGTAAAAAAAAAAAAATACCAAAAGGCAGATGTGACATAGAGTTTGAATAATTATGAGTAAAGGAATTGTCAGGAATTTAAGAAGTGTGATGTGTTTGTTTGTTCAGGGAGGTAGGAGTCATTTGGCCTTTGGGTTGGAGTTTAAAAATCTGTTTTGATATTTTAACTGGCAGGGTTATTCCACTTACATTACTTACACTCATGAATATATTTGGATTTATTTATATCCTCTTATTTTATACTTTCTGTTTGCCCTGCTTTTTCTTTGTTTCCTTTTCCTCTCCTTTGCTGCTGCTTTTCTGTCAAGCAATTTTTGTTCCATCTCTTCAGGCTTGGGACGTATATATATTCTATTTCTATGCTTATTTGGTGGTTATCCTTAAAATGCCAACATGTAGAATTAGCAAGGTCGTGTGTTAATTTTCCCAAACAATGCAAGGATCGTGGTGTGTTTTAATCTCCCTCCAACCTTTTTGGTTATTGTTGTGGATGGATATGATTGTCCAGTGTTTTAATCCCTCCTCCCTGGTTGTAGTACTTATACTAGTTATTATTATTATGGATTTATAGAGTCAGTGCATTATTTACATTTACCAATGTTTACCATTTTCTTCGGCTTGTCATTTCATCTTACAACTCTAGGTTTTTTGTTTTTTGTTTTTTGTTTTTTGTTTTTTGTTTTTTGTTTTGGATTCAGTTTGTTCGTTTTAACCCTGAAATTTATGTCTTACCAGAGAATTTCCCAGCCAGTGTGCCTTGAATGGCTTAGGTTTGTTGACATGTTGGTTTGCTCAGCCCTTGAGGTGACAGGACCCTCAAGGCGGTCACCCCTCTGCTCTGTTATGTGAGCAATCGCTGCTGCTTGGCTGAGTGTGTTCCATAAATATATGTTCCCTGGATGCCATGATGTAAGAAAAGTTGGCAAAGGCTATTTAGTTCTTTCAGTAGCGATCCGTTAATGGTCAACAGTTTTAATCTGAAGAGAGCTTTATTTTATTCCTAGGGATCACATGATAGTTTAGCTGGGCATAAACTTGAGGTCCCCCCCCCCAATTGTCTTCCCCCATCCCTTCTCTTTAGCAGTTTGAGATCCTATTGTTTCCATTGAGATGTCTGTGGTCAATGTAATTGTTATACTTCCTCTGTTTTATCATGAATAATAAGCAGCATTTCTCACTTTTATCATGAATGATAAACAGCATTTCTTACTTAGAAGGGAGGAAAAGGGTAAAAGAGACCATCAGTCACTTTTAGATTTCTTAAGTCTCCTTGGAGAAATCCAGAGGGAAAATGATCCTCCTCATTCCAGGTGATCTTGGTTGAACTGTGTCCCAATGGATTCCAGCGGTCGTTCTTTGATGAAGAGGACCTGAATACCATCTCAGAGGGAGATAATGTGTACGCCTTCCATGCTCCTCCACCCCCTGGTCAGGAGACACTCTCAGGTAGAGTAGTGCGTTGCATAATTTTATGGATATTATGAGTCATACGTTTGAGCGGGTACTCCTTGCATGCTAAGGCATAAGATGTATTTAATTTTAGTACTTGGACCTGTCAGGCTATTTTTCCCTGATGTTTGCTGTATAGATGGTTGATCATTAAAAATTAGTCAGGGGTTCTCAAAACCATGGTGAATATCAGACTCATGTGGAAAGCTTGTTAAGGCTAAGTTCTGGGTCCTCCACACTGAGTTTCTGGTTCAGTTTCTGGTCTGGGGTGGGACCCGAGAATTACCATGTCTAACAAGTTCTCAGGCGATGCTGCTGCTGCTCTGGAGACCACAGTTGAGAATGAGAATCATGATTCAGAATAGGTCCTGGGGTGATCTTTGTCTTTAGGACTCTTGTAGTTCAAAGTCTGTGCTCGAGACCAAATGTTTACAGATTGAAGCAGTAGATGGCCAAAGAGGTTATTAAATGACTGTTGTTAACCGTCCCACTCCCTGAACTTTGGACTGACCAAGAAGTCAGTATCTGATGGTCTTTGATTGCAGTTCAGTATATATTCTGGCCCAATCAGCTGGTCAAGAAGGCTGGTATTTGGAGGATTGGTCTGCCAGTGTTGCCATAGAGCTCAGGTGAATCCTGTGCCCTGGCCCCTATCCTCAGCCAACCTCAGTGGCAGGTGGTGGGAGCCAGGGATCTGTGGTTGCTCTGAGTCAATAAGACTGGCCCTGATTATTTAATTCAATGAAAAGACCCTCATTTCAGGTTCAATCAAAGGAGACACACCTGTGCTTCAGAAGTCTGATTTTTCAGGATGATCAGAAATTGAGGATAGTTTAATTCTTCCTCCTCCTCAAGGGTAGAGGTTCTTACCTTCCCTCTGTGTTTCTTTTGTTGGCTGAGGAAACCGGAGCCAACTCGTGGCTCTCTGATTCAGGCATAAAAGCAACCAAAATCATTTTGGTGTCTTTTTCAGATTGACTTTGGAAGTGTTAATTAAAATCCCTGCCTACGTTTTAACATTACTGGCTAAACACAATGGCAAATTCACTACCACATATGTGATCTTCCTTTACCACATACCCGATGGCACAAGTGCCACGGATCTTGATATCTCTTTCCTTAGAGTGCTTTAGTGTCTCCCAATGGTGGTTAATAGATGCTCAAGGAGAAGAGGGGCTAGAGAGACCAGGCTGTGCCCCCAGCAAATTCTTTAAGAATATGAACATAATTCTCTTTCTTTAGCTCATCCATGTGGTTTGTCGGTGTCCCCACGCTTGGCAGCCCGTGAAGGGCAGCGAGTACCCCTGTCTGTCCCCAGCAAGAATAAGGTGCTAATCCTCATCTGTAACTTGGTGGGGTCAGGGCAACAGGCCAGCAGGTATGTATAACTTCATCTTCCTTTTACATGATGTGTGGACATGTACTCAGGCTTGGAGTTCTATCTAGAATAATTCTAATTTGATAAAAGCAAGCATGCATTCTCAAGGTTAATCAACTAGGATTTAGGGTACTTTCTGACCAAAAGGTTCATCAATAACTGCCTTAAACAGATGGCAAATGTCGCCCCTTAGCAATTAAACCTCAGAGACTTTCCTGTTGATTTCAGGAACAATTATTACGACTTTCACCACTGTCGTTTTATATTGTGTTGTAAGGCCTGGTCAGGGGAGGAAGACAAGGGGAAAAACTGGCCATAAGAAAAGAAGAGATAAAATGACCACTGTCTGCAGATTATATCGTGGCCTGTCCAGGGGGCCAAGAACTGGGAAGTGATCAGAAGTTGTGGAAGGGTCTGGGTGTGGTTACATAACGAATAGGCAAAACCAGATCATTTTTGTAACCAGTTCAAATTAAACACTTGAAAGCTATAACTCCAACCAAAAGTGTCTATACTGATTGATAAAATGTTTGTAAAATTCATCTGGAATAATAAACTCATAAGGATAGAAAATATTGGGGAAAGGAGAAAGGAGGAAGGAAGAGGGGTTGCTTTATTAAACTAGAATAAAGTCTCAATTATTAAAAATTATGATATAGGCTATATAAATAACAATAGTTTTTGAAGCCAAAAAAATTGTAATATCTGTGGAAAAAAATTTTTTTCCATTTGAATCAGTGTAACAGGATAGGCTGAAGTATATTTGAGTGTTATATGATAAAAAATGGCACATTTTGTATTATTAAAGAGTGAATAAATTATTTAGTATATAAGGGTAGGGCAAATTGATTTCTTTTTATTTTTTATGATCAATTTTTTACTTCTGCCGTAGATTCACGTTTAAATTCTAGAATGATTAAAAGGAAACCATAAGATAACTTGAAGATAATGTAGGGAGATATTTATGTTTTTGGGCAGGAGGAGTCTTTTAATGCCTAAGGTACAGGAGGTTATAAAGGAAAAGACTGATATTTTAGATGTATTCAAAATTTTAAGCACAAATGAGAAATATTCACATTACATGACAAATGAGAAAAAATACATCATGTGACAGGTGAAGGGTGCATAAGCCATGGTATAAAACTCAGCTCGGAAATTAGTGAGAGAGATAACTCTTAGTAAAATGAGGCCGGGAGATTTACCTTAATTCACAAAAGAAATACAAGCATCAGTTAAAATACTCAGCTTTGTTAGTCATGATTCTAATTGTAACAGCAAGAGGCTCTTCACCGGGGATCCCTGGGTGGCGCAGCGGTTTGGCGCCTGCCTTTGGCCCAGGGCGCGATCCTGGAGACCCGGGATCGAATCCCACGTCGGGCTCCCTGCATGGAGCCTGCTTCTCCCTCTGCCTGTGTCTCTGCCCCTCTCTCTCTCTCTGTAACTATCATAAATAAATAAAAATTTAAAAAAGAAAAAAGAGGCTCTTCACCTTTCAGGTCAGTAAAAGACTTTTACAACTTGATAATACTCACTCTGGGCAGGTGTCAAGGGAATGGGGCACACATGCCACTGTACACTGGTGTGGCTTCTCGGGAGGGCAGCCGGCTTACACATCGCTTTGGTCTCGCGCATTTCCGCTTCTGGAAATTTATTCCACAGAAATAATTGGTCATGCGCACACAGAGTTGTGTGTGTAAGCACATATATGTAGCTCCCACCATAAGCAGGCACCATAAGTTAAAATTTAAAAGATTGGAAGCAATCTGAATGCCAGACAGTAGAGAAAAATGTGAATAAGCCGACTGTGGGCAGCACAGTGCCTTTGCCCTTCCAGATGCACTAGCTCAGGTTTGAGCTGGGTTTCTGCAGAGTTTGTTTGACAGCGTCACATTCTTATCCCTTCGGGTCTTCCTGCAGCCTTGCGTGGGTGGTGGTGATTTGTCTGGTGGTACCCACGGCTGAGCCGGAACTGTGGCCAGAGCCACCTCTGGCTCACCATGGTGTGTTCATAGCTTGGGACGTGGGAAACACTCTCCCAAGAACGCTCTTGATGAACAAAAGCATCAGTGCATCAGCTGGATTGGCTTCCCTCTGGGTACATCCCTGCCTCCATTTCCTCTGGCTGCCGTGTTCTCTTCCTCTGTTGTGGGGAAGAGTCTCCCAGCTGGCTGAGCTTTGCAGCCATCTGTTTGCACCACCACGTCTCTCTTTGGCTTTGCATTTCTGGGCCTTTGTTTATACCACCGCGTGTCCATTTGCAACGAGGTGCTTCGAGGAGTGGTTTGGTGCCGTGCTTGGCGCTTAGCTCGTACTCAATGGAGAGGTGCTCCTGAGCACAGCCAATGCTCGTGGCTGTTGAGTAGCATTGGTTGTTCCACTGCTGACATAACCAGAAGCCTTGAATGTTTCAGGTTCGGGCCACCTTTCCTGCTCAGGGAAGACAGAGCCATCACCTGGGTCCAGCTCCAGCAGCGCATTCTCAGTAATGTCCGCTGTGTCATGAAGAGTGAGGTCCCCATCCAGGTCAGAGCGTGTGTGTGTGTGTGTGTGTGTGTGTGTGGCGGGGATGGAGATGAGGGTAGGGATCTAGGAAGAGCTCAAGATAGACCAGCATTTGCTGTTAACGAGACCCAGGTGCCCCAAATAAATAAAACCTTTAAAAAAAAAAAAACAAAACCCAGCTTTGATCATATGTGAGGAAGTAACCATTCTGTGGCCTCTGCTGTTTTATTCTTTGCACCATTACAAAATACCTTTCACAGACAGAGTCTTTTTCTTGTTAAATCTCTAAAAACACCACTGGAATAGGATTTATGCTGTTCTTTTCTGTTTTGTATAGTTACTTAGGGTTTTTCCTGGAGAGCAGGGGTCTCATAAATTGTAACTTACATGTTTGGATTCAGAATTTCAGGGGGCTTGAGGTATAACTCATGTGGAAAATATACTCGAGGTATGATTTTCTGTGGTTTATGTCCAAATGTGAAAATCTAGGTATTACAATAATTTTATCTGTTTTTTTAAAAACTGAGATTGGGGCACCTGGGTGGCTCAGTGGTTGAGTGTCTGCCTTCAGCTCAGGGTGTGACCCTTGGGTCCCGGGATCGAGTCCCACATCCGGCTCCCTATAGGGAGCCTGCTTCTCCCCCTGCCTGTGTCTCTCTCTCTGTGTGTCTCTCATGAATGAATAAATTAAAAAAAAATCTTTAAAAAATAAAAAAAAAAATGGTTGTGGGGTTCCTAAGGATGGCCCATCCGGGTAAACCCACAACGCTTTAGTACCATATTAAAACCCTGACTCCATATGGTCATACTTTGAATACATTCAGAATTCTCAACCTTGAGCAGAAAAGATTAAAATCAGTGCAGGTTCTAGAATGAGTTTCCCTAGCTAAGAACAGAAGATAGCAGAACATCTTCCAAAAATGGCCAATTTGCTGGGCAGAGTAAATTCATTCGAATCATGAAAAGATAGGGATCTGTCACTGCCAAGACATTTATATGTGATCACTTTGCAAACTTGCTCTGTGTGCAGGTGGGGTAAGCTACCTCCACGCCGGACCACTGCCTAAATCGTGTTGATTATGTTGCCATCCAAACAGCCAAGGACTATTAGGAAAAAGAACCGCACCCCACCCTCCGCTTTGCTGCCCCCAGATTTAAGAAATAGTCTCCTTAGGAAGTACAACCCTCCCCTGGCTACCCCTGGATCAAAGCCTCTGGAGGCAGCTTGCTTGCCTGCGATCAATTTTGTCCTTGTTGAAACTGTAGGTGAACTAGAGTGTGGCCATGGTCCAATCGGGCAAGCTCCCTGGACTTCATGCGTAAGGCTCCCTACAGCTGGCTTTTGCTTCACCTTAGCAGCGTCCCCTTGCCCCATGCACACATGAGCTGCTGCAGCCAGGGGAGCAGATCACAGCTGTCTGCATGCATGTTGTGTCATGTCCATGCACCGTTGTTCTTTCCTGGAACTGCAATGCCTGTCCCCCTTCTTTCCCTGTGTCTGACCTCAACCTATAGCTCATCAGTGCTTTACAAGTAGAGATGCATCTACTTTTTGCCATCGTCAGGATTTGGAAGGATATTTCACTGTTTTTCTTATTAAAGCTAAAGTCACCTGTGACCACTTGAAGAATTATATTTTCAGGTTGTGTGGGTGGCAGAGTGGGTGAAGCATTCGACTCTTGGTTTTGGCTCAGGTCTGTGACCTTAGGGTTGTGGGATCGAGTCCTGCATTGGACTCTGCACTCAATGTGGAGTCTGCTTGAGATTCTCTATCCCCCTCTCCTTCTGGCTCTCCCCACCATGCATGCTCTCTCTCAAATAAGTAAATACATCTTTAAACTGTATTTGCTTTACTTGAAGACACCACTGATTTTTTTTTTAAGATTTTATTTATTCATGAGAGACACAGAGAGAGAGGCAGAGACACAGGCAGGGGAGAAGCAGGCTCCATGTAGGGAGCCCGATGTGGGACTTGATCTCAGGTCCCCAGGGTCATGCCTTGAGCTGAAGGCAGACACTTGACCGCTGAGCCACCCGGGCATCCCGACACACCACTTTTTGACTATTGTGAATAACACTGCTTATGACAGCCTTCAACTTCAGAAATATTAGAATATGAAAATAAATAACATGCATCTTAGAATGAAAACATAGGTAGTATTTCTTTCTGTGGCTTATTTTGTAGTGTATGAATACTTCTTAAGCATTTGGTATGTAAAAAAGACTCTAGCTTGCTTTGATTGCCTCATTTTGGCAACTTGGTGATGATGATAATCATCTTGAGCTAAGGTATTAAATGATCTATTCATCATTAATTAACATAACTGAGCGATTTTCTTCCATTGACCGAGCCAGCATCTGCTCCAATTAAATGTACACTATTTAAAAAACACTGTTCATTGTCTGGGAAAATTTAGTGTGTTAAAGAGTGCTAGATTGCTATGGTAAAAGGTACACCGTATGTCTTCTTTTTTTTTAGAGGGAGGAGGGGAAGAGGAAGGGAGAGAGAGAATTTTAAGCAGGCTCCGAATACAGCAATGAGCCTAATGCAGGGCTCGATCCCACGACCCTGAGATCATGACATGAGCCGAAGTCAAGAGTTGGATGCTTAACTGACTGAGCCACCACTCAGGTGCCCCTACAGTGTGCATCTTAAAAAAAAAAAAAAAAAAACCAACCCAAAACCGCCCACAAAACTAAATAAATAAATATTTTCATGTCTTCAGAATACTAATTTTTAAGGCAGTACTCAAAATAGACTATAAACATAAAGGATCATGCTCTTTGAGCAACTTATTTGTCCTCGACCCAACAGAAGTCAATGTGATGATGACCCACCAACTTTGTTTTCTGTCTCTGCAGAACCCGGGATCTCTGTTCTCCATCCGGGTTGTGGGGCTTTCCCTGGCCTGCAGCTACTTATCCCCACACGACAGTCATCCACTCTGCCACTGGGCAGTTGACAGGTAAGGGGGACTTTCCAGCTTTGGTAAGAGAATAAGCGCAACTGTACTTGCCTGGAGTCCTCAGAGGTTCAGCGTCAGTGAATGGATTATAACCCTAGCTACCCCTGGTTGCTTGCCTTGCGGTGTCAGTCACCTGTGTTAGGTCCTTGGACACATTTCTGTGCTTTCAACCCTTGTGTCTAGAGAGGTGCTGTGATGGCCACTCAGAGATGTGGGGACGCTGAGGTTCCCGGTGATGACTTGCTCATAGTTTTTTAAAATTTTTTGAAAATTTTAAAAAGATTTTATTTATTTATTTATTTGAGAAAGAGAGAGAGAGAGAGCATATACAAGCAGGGGTGGGAGAGGGCAGAGGGAGAGGGAGAAGCAGACTTCCGCTGAGCAGGGAGCCTGATGCGGGGCTCGATCCCAGGACCCCGGGATCAGGATCTGAGCCAATAGCAGCACACGCTTCACCCACTGAGCCCCCAGGTGCCCCTAACTTGCTCATACCCATGTAGCTAAGGGCCCAGCCTGAATCAGAACCCATTTCCGTCTGACTGAGAAACCCAAATTCGTTCAGTTAGCTCAGGCTGCTGAATTCAACCTGCATGTCCCGTCTGGGGTGGAGGAGAATTCTCCCACTGAGCCTTTGGCTCAAACTGTAGAATCCCATGTCTGTGTGATGGAGGGGGAACACCGGCCTGGCCACACCTGCAGCCTTCCACCTTGCACGGCCCTGCCAGGCGATGCTCGTGAGCGTCATGATACCCAAGAGGTGGTTTTTCTCTGTAACTTATCTAGGGCTCTGGGTCATTTTCTACAAGATGCAGAGTTACCAATAAACGTCTCTGGTTTTCTGGCTCAGTCCACCAAAGCTGAGTGAATCCATAACATAGGTGCAATACTCTCATTTATAATAAGAAATATATATTTGGTCTTGTGGCCACAGAGCTCCTAAGGCCCTTGGAATGCCTTTAGTGATAAGTGATAAAGGTGTTTTATTCTTTGCAACAAGCCCTTTCAACCACACTTGAGTCTGTATTAATGAGGTTTTTTTTTTTTTTAAAGATTTTATAGATTTATTCATGAGAGACACAGAGAGAGAGGCAGAGACATAGGCAGAGGGAGAAGCGGGCTCCCTGCATGGAGCCCAATAAGGGACTCAATTGTGGATCCCAGGATCATGCCATACCCTGAGCCGAAGGCAGATGCTCAATCACTGAGCCACCCAGGTGCCCCTAATGAGGTCACTTTTGGAAAGAACCTCAGGACAGGGAGGGGTGAGTTGCCAGGGGAACCAACCATGTGATTAAAGGTGGGAGCTGTCCTTCCCACCCACAGACATCAAAGGAGGGAGAGGGTTGGAGATGGATTGCACTTCCAGTGGGCAATGATTAATCAAGTAGACCCCCGGAAGGGCTTGTTTTGGGAGCGTCCAGGTGGGTGAGCACATAGTGGTGCTGGGAGAGCTCTGCAAGCTCTGCCTTCTGCACCTCTTCCATCTGGCCATTCCCCAGTTACATCCTTTTATAATAAGCTGGTGAGCAAGCAAGTGAAATGTTTCTCTGAGTTCTCTGGGCCACTCCTACAGATTAATCAAACCCAAGGAGAGGGTCCCCAGAGCTTCCAGTCTGTAGCCCAGATCACAACCTGGACCTTTGGTGTCTGAAGTGGGGAGGGGGCTTTTGTAGGGCCAAGCCCTCCACCTGTGTGTGGATCTGATGCTGTCTTCAGGTAGATAACGCTGGAATGGAGGTCATTGCTCTGTGGTGTGGATAGAAAGCCCACACTGGAACTGGTGTCTGAATCCGAATGGATGTCAGGATCACAGTAGGGGGGGTGCCTGGGTGGCTCAGCCTCTGCCTTCAGCTCAGGGCATGATCCCGGGGTCCTGGGATCAAGTTCCACATAGGGCTCCCCGCAGGGAGCCTGCTTCTCCCTCTGCCTGTGTCTCTGCCTCTCTCTGTGTAGGTATCATGAAAAATAGATGAAATCTTTTTTAAAAAAAAGGAAAGGAAAAAGGATCGTAGTTGGGAAGGACTCCTCCCTTTGTAAAGTCCAGGAACCATCAGGAGGGGTGGAAGATCGAAGATTCGATGCTTTCTGTGCCATCTTCACCCTCCTCGCCTGGCAGCTGCTTTACAGAGTAGAGTTAGGGAGGCTGGAGGACTGTTGGCCTGTCCTTCTTGGGTCTGATGGGACAAGTGAGCACAGGGGCTGGGGGGCCTCTGAGAGGGGCCCCCCTCGCGGCACTCTGGCTTCCAAATGAGTTCCACAGACTGTGATGCCAGCCTGTACCCTGATTGTCACCGGCCCGTGACAGAAGTTGAGAGGAAGCCCTTAGGTATGTCAAGGCAATAGGACAGAGCAATTGAAATAGGATGAATGCATAATAATTTTGCATAATTTTTTTAAAAAATTGAACTATTTTGTCCTTCCATTACATTTATATTGTATTTCACAAAAGGATCTGTCTGTAATGGTTTATTTATTCTTTGAAAGATTTTGTGTATTTGTCCATGAGAGACACAAAGAGAGGAAGAGACACAGGCAGAGGGAGTAGCAGGCTCCCCACAGGGAGCCCAATGGGGGACTCTATCCCAGGACCCCGGGATCATGCCCTGAGCCGAAAGCAGATGCTCAACCACTCACTGAGCCACCTGGGGGCCCGTAATGGTTTAGAAACATCAACAAAATGGTCTTTGACCATAAGTAGTTTGAGAAGCCTTGAAAAAAGAGTCTGGTTGCACAGGGAGTGGACCACGCTAAAGGAAGCCCTCTCTGAGGCCATGGCACTTCTGGTCACATTTCTATCTGCCTGGCCTCAGTTTACACTCAGATCTTCGGGCAGTTCTGTTTGGGACATCAGTCCTGGGGTTGGAGGCAGGGAGGAAGGGGAAGGAAGCCTCAAACTTTCTTATGGGCTGTGTTCTTTCCCCAGGGCCATGCACCTCAGGAGGCCAGGAGGCCCCCCTCACATCAAGCTGGCTGTGGAGTGGGAGAGCTGTGCCAAGGAGCGGTGAGTACAACAGCACTGGGCTCCAGGGGAGGAGAGGCAGAGCCTGCCTGTTCAAATAAATCCTCCCATGCCCTGTTTCCCCCGATACACTGGAAGGCAGGAGGCCGTGTGGTCCATGCCTCTGGGAGACCCTGGTGACAGGTGTCTGCATGTAAACAACAGTAATGACAGTGATGACAGTCATGCTGGGTGGTGTGAGGAGCAGTGGCAGTAATAGTAGTAATAGTAGAAATAGTAATAGATAATATTAAAAATAGTAGTAAATAGGGACACCTGTGGGGCTCAGAGGTTGAGCGTCTGCCTTCAGCTCAGGGCGTGATCCCGGGGTCCTGGGATCGAGTCCCACATCAGGCTCCCCGCAGGGAGCCTGCTTATCCCTCTGCCTGTGTCTGCCTCTCTCTCTGTGTGTCTCTCATGAAAATAAATAAAATCTTAAAAAAATAGTAGTAATAGATGCTTACCCACTCAGCCCATGCTGGTCACTGCCCTGAGCAAGCGCTTCACCTAGATGCACTTTGTCTCCCCTTCACCACGCCCTGTGAGGTCAGTACTACCACAATCCACAGTTTTTAGACGTTTTTAGGTGCACAGGGAGGTTGAGCAGTTGCTCGGTGTCCTGCAGCACGTGCATGGCCGAGCCAGACTTGCACCCAGGCTGTCCTGATCACTCAACTTGGCTGTTCCTATAACCGAGTATATACTTTGGAAAAGGACACTGTTCATTCCCGCAAGTGTTTATTAATTTTCTGCAAGATACTGGGCCCTGCGCTAGCTGAGGAAGCCTAGACAAATCGGCTGAGCACCGGCCCCTACCCTCCCACACCCCAGGAGCTGGCAGGCGAGAGCAGGCATCCTGGTCAAAGTGAGCAGGGCTCAGCGTGTGTGCGAGGTGCCGGCGGGGCCACTTCACCTCCCCTGGTGGCTGCCTGCATGCTGCACATCGAGACAGGTGAGAGCGCCCTTGGCCGTGGGAGGCCCTGATGCCCTGAATGTCTGCACCCTGCAGGCTGTTCGGGAACCTCCAGGAGGAGCGGGTCCAGGATGCGGACAGTGTGTGGCGGCAGCAGCAGGCACACCAACAACACAGCTGTACCTTGGACGAGTGCTTTCAGTTCTACACCAAGGAGGAGCAGGTGTTGCCCGAGGGTCTGGGCTAGGGATGGGGGGGGCCTGGCCACGTGGCATGGGGGGCGGGGGCCTCAGAGTCACTGGCTTCCTCTCCAGCTGGCGCAGGACGACGCATGGAAGTGCCCGCACTGTGAGGCCCTCCAGCGGGGCATGGTGAAGCTGAGCTTGTGGACGCTGCCCGACATCCTCATCATCCACCTCAAGAGGTTCTGTCAAGTGGGCGAGAAGAGGAACAAACTGTCCACACTGGTGAGGTTCCCGCTCTCTGGCCTCGACATGGCTCCACACGTGGCCCAGAGAGGTGCCGGCCCCCCGGCTGCCACGGGCCCCTGGCCGTCCTGGAAGCAGCCGGCCTGCCTGCCCGCTGGCTACCCGCTGGACTCCCTGTATGACCTGTACGCCGTCTGCAACCACCATGGCAGTCTGCAAGGTGGGCATTACACAGGTGAGCCTCACCTCGCGGCTCGTGCTGCTGTGGTCATGGGTCGGGACCGTGGCCTGAGCTTCGGGACGCACCCCCCCCCCCCCCCGCCCAGGAGAAGGTGCTCCCGGAAGGCCGGGCTCTCCCCCCACCAGGCCACTGGGCGTGCTGGGCGGCCTGTGCCCCTCCTGTGCCAGACCCTGTGTTGGGTGCTGGAGCTCCTGGGAGGAGCAAGACACATATGAGTCCTGCCCTCGTGGCGCTTCAGTCTGATTTCAGACACAGAGGTGCTTGTTGCTTCAGCCCTTTCACTGCCTGGCATCATGAAGGGTATACGATTGATGGTATCTGTGATAGGGATAAGGCCTCTCTGAGGGTGGCGCCCATATGCCAGAACCAAAGGAAACTAGCTATGTGAATAATGGGAGGAAGACCATTATGGGAAGAGCTACTAGTATGTGCAAAGACCCTGGGACAGGGTTTGATGTGTTTAAGAAATGATGAAAGCCTGTCACGGCTGAAGTATAGCAACCCGGGGTAAATAACACAGATGAGGCTGGAGAAGTGGGCACTACGTGTAGGCCATGGACAAGGGTTTGCAGTTTTTTTTTCCATAGGGTAATGGGAAGCCGTTAAAAAGCTTTAGGCTAGGGGTTAAGGACATAATCTAGTCTACAAATGTAGCTCTCCTCTGTGGAAAAGAGGCAGAGAAGGGAGCCAGCGTGGAAGTTGGAATTCCAGTTAGGAGGCATTTCTGGGGCTCAAATAAATGAGGGATGGTGTTGGCTGGGACTCAGGAGGTAACAGTTGGGGTGTTCCAGATGCGTTTTGGAAGTAGAATCAGTAAGACTGGCCTTTGGACTGGGTATGGGGGTGGAAGGCCCTTTGCGCTCAGCGAACTGTGGCCCTCGGGCCAAATTCAGTCCAGCGCTGGTTTTTTTATACAGCTCAAGAGTTAAAACATGGTTTTCACATTTTAAAAGATGATAAAGAAGAAGAAGAAGAATATATGGCAGAGACCATCTGTGGCTGAATGGGACCTGTAAACCCTAAGATATTTGCTACGTGACTCATTACAGAAAAATGGGCTGACTCCGGATTAGTGGGTTCTGGATGGCACCATGGGCCGAGATGCAGAGGGGAAGGAGTGTTTTGTCGTATTATTTGGAAGGTGGCAAGAATCTTATTTATGGACCTTTGCTAAATGTTTTCCTTCAGTTCTGAGGCAGGAAAGACACATACCATAATCTCAAATACATAGTTGTTTTTTAATCTCATAATCTCAAATATGTTGTTGTTGTTATTGTTTTTTAATTGCATACTGAATCAGAGATGCGCATTTCGAACCTTCTCAAGGAACCATGTAAACCTTGACATTACTGTCTGGCTAAATAATTCAGGGCTTCCCCGTTACTGGCAATTTTGCCAGAACCCCAGGGTTAAAACCTAAGGATTCCGGTTTGAAGTCACAGCACACTCCATCTGGGAGGGTAACTGATTGATCTGATTCCCACAAAATTCATTTCTGCTCAGACATGGACTGATTTTTCTCATTCTGTTAACAAACAACATCCATTTTTTTTCAGCTCTGCTTGTGCGAAATGCCTTTCTGGGTTTATTTCTTGGAGGGGGGTGGTGGTGGCAGGGAGGGCTCCAGTAATTGGCACTTGGGATTTGGACCTTTGCAGCCTACTGCCGGAACTCTCTGGATGGCCAGTGGTACAGTTACGACGACAGCACGGTTGAACCGCTCCCAGAGGATGAGGTCAACACCCGAGGCGCTTACATCCTATTTTATCAGAAACGGAACAGCATCCCTATCTGGTCAGCCAGCAGCTCCGTAAGAGGTAGGTGCTGTCACTCAGGAAGGAGTGGGGAGCTGGGAAGGTGCTCAGTTGAACGAACGACAAGGACCAGGGGAGGTAGGTACAGATCCAGAAGTGGGGGGACTCTGACTGCAGCATTTGTAGGGATGCACAATGGACACAGGGGAAAGGAATAAGGAATAATGTTTTGTAGCCGGTGATCCAGCTGCTTTTGTAGCTGTTTCAGGATTTCAGGTTTCCAGTCTCACTCCTATCCAGCCAGACTGTAATCTATTTTTTTTTTTAAGATTTTAAAATTTATTTTAAGAGAGAAAAAGAGAGCACAAAACGGAAGGGCAGAGGGAGAGAGAATCTCAAGCAGACCCCCTTGCTGAGATCGAGCCCCATGTTGGGGCTCTGAGCCTGATGGGGCTCTATCTCATGACCCTGAGATCAGAACCTAAGCCAAAACCAAGAGTTAGTCGGACACTTAACCAACTGAGCTCCCCAGATGCCCCTCATGTCAAACTTTAATTAGCTTTGCACATACACCTGCTTTCATCCTATTAGAAAGGCTTGGGGGGACGCCTGGGTTGCTCACTGGTTAAGTGTCTGCCTTTGGCTCAGGTCATGACGTTGGGGTCCTGGGATTGAGTCCCGCATCGGGCTCTCCACAGGGAGCCTGCTTATCCCTCTGCCTATGTCTCTGCCTCTTTCATGAATAAATCAATAAAATCTTTAATTAAAAAAAAAAAAGGTAGGGCGAGGTGGTTGTTAGGGACACTGGGCCTCAGTAGGAAAGATAGCTATTTTTTTTTTTTTTTTTTTAGATTTTATTTATTTATTCATGATAGTTACACAGAGAGAGAGAGGCAGAGACACAGGCAGAGGGAGAAGCAGGCTCCACGCACCGGGAGCCTGACGTGGGATTCGATCCCGGGTCTCCAGGATCGCTCCCTGGGCCAAAGGCAGGCGCCAAACCGCTGCGCCACCCAGGGATCCCGGAAAGATAGCTATTAAACCATACCCAGTAACATGTTCATTAAGCAGCCTCAAACTTGGAAGTCTGGAGGTCAACTTTGACCTCCCTATGTGATTTATTGCGCTCTGCAATTCTATCCTATAATTGTTGGGAGGTGGCCAAATTAAACCACAATGCCCCAAGGGGTCTGAATCAACCCCAATGGGAAATCTGCCTTCCTTTTATAGAACACAGAACGAATGGAAAACCTGGCCTATTAAAAAACTGGAGTTGGTGGCAAATGATGTCAGGGGAAGCCCTTCCATGCCCGTCACCACGCTGACCTTTCTGGGCCCAAATGCCTTTCCCTAGATTGTCAGCATGGTCACGTGGTCAAGCAGTTTGCAGGGTCCTCCTCTGGTCATCACTTCTGTTGTGTAATTCTGCTCTGGTTCTGCAGCCCCGGGGCTCGGGGGTGGGGGTCTGGCTGCGGAGAGGCTCCTCGGAGGACCCCGAGCCACCTGGTGGGGGTGGGTCCAGCCTTCCCTGTGGCTTCTCCGCAGGCTCCACGAGCTCCTCCTTCTCCGATCACTGGCTCCTTCGGCTGGAGAGCAGTCACGGCAGCGCCAGGGGCAGCCTGTTGTCCTGGAGCTCCAGCCCCGGCCCCTCACGGCCCCGGGAGCCTGACCCTCCTGTCTTCACCAGCAGCCTCTCCGATCAGGAAAAGGGTATGTCCCACTGCGACTTCCGTAACTGGGGAGGAGTGTACGGAGAAGCCCTTCAAGAAGGAAGATGTAAAAACTAACCTGGCTTTTGCAACATTTAGAAAAACAAAACAAAACAAAAATCAAGACCGTATTAAAAAAAAAAAAATGTCCAGCGCCCTTTGCAGAAGCCCCCTGATTAGTAAAAGGGCCCTGAGACTTCATATTTTTGGTGGACGTGCCTCTGGTGGTAAATTTTCTCGGTGGCTTTTATTGGGCCTTCGAGGCTTCGTTTCTCACGTCACCGGTACTTTCCAGTTCCAGATACTGTGTTACTTCTGTTTTCAATTCCATTTTGAAGGTTATTTGGGAGTTTCAGGCATTCGTGATTGGGGGTGGGGGGGCAGCTCGCCCTTTAATTCTTTCTCATTTTGTGGATTGTGATCCAAGAATGTGGCTTTCAAAAAGCATCCCCTTCTCGCGATCAAGTAAGTGTACGATTATTATTTCGTCAGTGTTCTGTGCACACATGAAATAATGCCTGTTGTGTCAAGTCAGGGGACATAAGCTCTGTGTCAAAACTATTCAATTAGGTGAGTTGGTTTTTGGATTCAGTTCACTTTGTCTTCACATTGACGTTATCAAGGGCTGCCTGGCTAGGAAGGAGGTCTAGTCCAACCTTCTGGTATGGCTGTATTTTTAATCAAGTATGCCACGGACTTTAATAATTTCTGCTTTATATTGTTTCGTTGCTGCTTTAATACGTGTCAGTGTCCTTTATAAATCATCTGTTCTTGTTGTAACGTGGCACTTTATCCTGCTTCACGCTTTTCATCTTAAATTCTACTTTGTTAAGGGGCACCTGGGTGGCTCAGTCTGCTAAGTGTCCACCTCTTTATTTCGGCTCAGGTCATAATCCTCAGCATCAGGAGATCAAGCCCCATGTCTGGCTCCATGCTCAGTGGAGAGTCTGCTCGAGATTCTCTCTCTCCTCCCCCTCTGATCTTCCCTCTACTCTCATGGACACACTCTCTCTAAAATAATCAATAAATTCTAAAAAATAAAATTCTGTCTTTTTCAAGATTAATCATTCCACCCCTTCCTCCTTTTTTGTTTGCATTTGCCTGGTATCACTTTGCCATTCCCTTTTGCTTTATGAGTTTTTCTTTTAGAGTTAGTTAGTTTTAAGTGGTTTCTAGTAAACACTATGTTGCAGTTTTATTATTTTTGTTGTTATTTTTTTCAATGTCAAAAACGGAGAGCCTGTCTCACAAGCGGAGCATTCAGTCCATTGGTATTCAATCTAACAATGAAAAACTTGATTTTGTTTCATTAAGAAAGTTTTTTTGTTGTTGCTATTTCTGTTTTCTTTTTCCTTATTTATGCCCAGTTGGTCATGTGGCTCTTTGTTTCTTCCTTTGTCTGTTTAGAAGTTCTGCTGTGCCTTTTCCATCCTGGGAATTATTCCCTTATCCTTCCCTCCCATGTGTGCCATCAAATGCATCTTCCTGTTCTATGGATATGGGAAGCCAGGTCATTCCTATTCCGTGCGCCCTTGTAGTTCATTTCTGCCTGCCGTCCTTCTCCGCAGTGAGATGAGACCGAAGAATGCTTCCAGTTCCTTTTCCCCACCCAGAGTGAGCGCTTTGAAATGCCTTCACGTGTTCCCTCTGCTCTGTTTTATGACCCCTCCCCTGCCCCAAACTTCAATTCCTGGCCCTTAGATTCTCTGAGATGGCTCAGCACTCGGTTTCAGGCTGTGAACGCTGTGACTTCCAAGATCCCAAATGCTCTAATTGTCACCTTATATTCCCCATCCCCAAACCATCTGCCCCTATGCAGTTGCATGGTACACGGGCCGCGGGCTCCACTGAAAATCCCACCTGTCTTCT
This sequence comes from Nyctereutes procyonoides, assembly GCF_905146905.1. Classification (NCBI taxonomy): domain Eukaryota; kingdom Metazoa; phylum Chordata; class Mammalia; order Carnivora; family Canidae; genus Nyctereutes; species Nyctereutes procyonoides. The sequence goes on along the minus strand of NW_026575140.1, from coordinate 55,418,962 downwards.
TTGCATCCCCCTCTGTCTTGAGATCTGGATTCTCATTCTTTAACATTTGGCCAGAGTTCTTTTTAGGGATGGGCGATGCACCCTCTCCCTCTGCATAGGCACAAATACTTTCTTTGACCAGGGAGTGAGTGGCAGCTTGGCTGGTCAGCGGACTCTTGGGTTAGAATCCTTCCCTCTCTGATGTCTGTAGATATTTTCCCACGGCCCGCCAGGCCCCAGGGTGGCAGGTGAGACGCCTTTTTTCCCCCCTCCTACGTGAGAACCACTTGTTCTTTTGGGCTGGAAGCTGTTGCCCTTGGAGTTTAGAAATTCCACCAGAGTATGCCCAGGTCTGTTCCCCACCCCACCCCCCTTGAACCCCCAGAACCTGTCCGCCTACAGATGCAGGCTTTTCTTTAGGGAAATTGTTCTTTTGTTTGTTTAATTATTGTCTCTCTGACTTTTCAAATTCTTATTATTTGCCTGGTGGGTCCCCTGGGTCCATTCCTGGGGTCTTCTAGCTTTTCCCTGTGATTTCTCTTGGTCGTCTTGCTCTAAGGTGTGAAACACTGTGCTTCCTTTGTCTTTTCGGCCATGGATTTGAGTCTCAACAGTGACCCATGTGCCTTCAAAGCATTTACTGCATCTTAAAACCTAGAAGACCTTTTGTCAGCCCTCTCATTCTATCCTTTAATCTCCCTGAAAGCTTCTCTTTTGTCTGCTCCACTTCATCAGAGCCCCGTTCTGCTGGTTCTCTGACTCCCTGATCCCCTTCTGTGTGTTATTTCTTTTGTTTCTGCCCACTGGGGCTCTTCTCCATGCTCTCCTGAGTGGAGGTGATTCTTGGAGTGATGGGGGGGTGGGTGGCCTCGGCCTGCCAAGGCACACTTTCCCCTCGCCACCCTCATCCTACTGGCTTAGTCTCAGAGCTGGGCAAGGCTCAGCTTAGCCATGTAGCTTGTCCTTACCCTCTAGGGGACCCGGGGAAAGTCTGGGGGTCAGGCTTGTTCCAGGTTTGCCCTCTGCAACCAATGTCTCCGAATTAAAGTGGGGGCTCAGAAGATGAAGACCCCTAGTGGGGAAACTTTTCTCCCTTGGTTAAGCCATGGTGGTCTCTTTGCTGCTTCCCTGACCCACCAAGCTCACTTGTGCCCCAGGGCCTTTGCACTTGCTGCTCCCTCTGCCTGCAGGCTGTTTTCCCCAATCTTTCACATGGCATCCTCCTCCCTTTTCACTCAGCTTTCTTCTCTCCTCACTCCTCAGCCACTGACTACGCTGTACTCCCCGGTTACCCCGCCTCATTGTTTGTCATAGCCCTCAGTACTCCATCCCACAATGTCACATGTTGCTGTCAGGCCCCACAGGGCCAGGAACTGTGTGTTTTTTTCCACAGCCATATCCCCAGCACTGAAAACAGCCCTTGGCACTCAGTAGGCTCTCCTTACATGTCTGTTGAAGGTGTAAGTAGTAGGTGGCTGTGAAAGGCACAGTGGAAAGCCTCGGATGTGCTGAGATACCTGGACCAGGAGGCTGGTCCTGTTGCAGGTGGATTAAGAATGGGCAGGGGGTGGGCAGCACGCATCCTGAGGTCCGACTTGTTAGTAGCAGATAAAAAGTCACATAGGAACATATGGGGGCATGTCTCAGGGCAGCATCTGCTACTACCGGTGCCAGGTGTGGGCGGGGCCATGGGCAGGGCTGCAGGAGGGGCTGTGGGCCGGGCTATGGATGGGGCTGCAGGTGGGGCCGTGGATGGGGCTGTGGGTGTGGGTGGTGCTGTGGGCAGGGCCGTGGGCGGGGCTGCAGGTGCCATTGGGGCTCTGGGTAAGGACTGCAGGTATTGATGGGGCCGTGGGTGTGGGCGGGGCTGTTGGTAAGGACCACGGGTATGGGGGAGGCCACGGGGGAGGCCACGGGCGGGAGTGAAGGTGCTGATGGGGCTGTGGGCGGGGCCTGTGGGTGGTGGGCCGTGGGCAGGGCTGTGGGTAAGGGCCATGGATGTGGGCGGGGGTGCAGGCAGGGCTGTGGCCACCGGGGACGGGGCAGGGCTGGGCGGGGGGGGGGGGGGGCTGGGGGTGGGGGCGGAGCCTGCCCGCTGTACAGGTGCCATCTGTCCCTCGCAGGACCTGGGAAGCCCATCGTGCAGGCTCTGAGGCTTCTCTGATCTTAAGGGAGGACTTCACCCTCCATATCCTCCATGTGGTTTAAGGCTCCAGGTCCTCCCAGGTTCTCAAGCCGGCTGAGCCTGGGCCAGGCCACAGGTTCCAGGGCGGGGCGGCAGAGGGAACCCTCACTCAGGCATCTCTGAACACCAGCCACCTCTGCCTCTGGCTCCCTGCCTCCAGGAGGTCCCCCCGGGAGGGGCAGGGGGAGCACTGTCCCCTCCCCCAGGAGGGAGATGTCTGTGAGCAGTGCTCTCCTGTCCCTTCTGTCTCTGCCCCGTGGCCAACGCACCTCCCCGCTGCCCCAGGCCTTTCAGCCGGGAAGAGGGGACGCGCTGCCAAGCCACCTCACCACCTGCCAGGCTGCAGGCTGTGTCATTTCGTTTTGAAAAGCTGAAAGTCACAGCTTTGTCCTCCCAATAAAAGCTTCGCTTTCTGCCCTTCCCAGGGTGGCGGACAAGGGGGAAAAAATCCAGCAACAACAGCATGTGTGTCTCAGACCCCAGCATATTGCTTTTCCCCTGAGGGATGGGGACTTAATGGTGGAATGACAAGGCCCGTCGAAAGTGAAGCTGCAAAACATTTTGGGTGAGACTGTGTGTGTCTCTTGTTGTAATGATCTAAGGAAATGCTTTAAGGAAAACAATACCAAATGAAAGAAGAATGATTAAAAACCACCAGAATGAAAAAAAAAAAAAAACAAACCCACCAGAATGATCCATGGCAGGTAAAATTCCCCAGGAACCTCTGAGAGATGCTGTCAAACCCCTCCAGTCACTGGTGGGCAGTGGACTTTGCCTTCCCATCACCTCTTCCCCTGGAGCCTGGCTGATGATGTGTGCCGTGCTTCCCCTGCCTGCAGACCCTGAGCTGTCACCTGTCCCCTGAGAACCTCTGATCTCTCTGCATCTAGCTCATCCCAGTTGGCTGTGGTGCTGACAGGGGCATTTTGTGGCGGTGGTCCTCGCTCATGGGAGTCATTCTCCTCCTCAATGATGAGAGTGTCAGGTGTGGGTGAAAGGCAGTGTGGTTGACATTGGGTCTTTATCTAAATGCATGTCACTGTCCCTGCAACATGCGGGTCGTGCGGGTGAAGACTTTTTTCCTCTGTGATGACAGGCATCTTATACATCAAGGCAGCAGTGACAGGTGATTGTGTGTTGCTTTTATTATTATTATTATTATTATTATTATTTTAAAGATTTTATTTATTTATTCATGAGAGACACAGAGAAAGACAGAGACACAGGCCGAGGGAGAAGCAGGCTCCCTGTGGGGAGCCTGATGCGGGACTCAATCCCAGGACCCAGGGATCACGCCCTGAACTGAAGGTGGCCACTCTACCACTGAGCCACCCAGGAGTCCCTTGACCGTTTTTAGATGCATGTTTCAGTGGTGTTATGTACATTCGTGCTGTGGCTCAGTCACAGCCACCATCCTTCCCTGTAACTCTTTTCATCTTGTAAATCTGAAAGTCTGCCCATTTCACAAAAACACAACGCTCTCCCCTTCCCTGAGTCCCTGGCCGCCCCCTATACAAATCCTGTACAATTTCTGTCTGGTTTCGACCACTCTGATCACCTCATGCGGTGGAATCATGCAGTATTTGTCTTTTTGTAACTGGCTGTGGAGGTCGCTTGAGATTCCAGAAGAATTTCAGGATGGGTTTTTCTGTCTCTGCAAAAATCCCCACTGGGATTTTGATAGGGGTTGGGTTGAAGCTGCAGATCAATTGCTTTGGGGAATAGTGACATTTTAACAATATTGAGCCTTCCATGGACGTGGGATGTCTTTCCATTTCTGTCATCTTTAATTTCTTTCTAATGTTTGTAGCGTTTGTTATTCAAGTCTTTCACCTCCCCAGTTAATTCTGAAGTATTTTATTCTTTTTGATGCTGTTGTAAACGAAATTGTTTTCATAAGTGACTCTTTCCTCAGGAGAAACATACAGCCATGGCTACGTGTGTATTCCCTTTAGAGACATTAAAATTTAGGAAAGAATTTTTTAAAAATCAGTCATACATAGACAGCATCATCCCATGTCCCCCTCGACATCTTGTCATTTTAGTCTTTACTTCTCCATACTTGTATGTTTTCACATGCATGCATCACACACACGTGTATCTATTTTTTCCACTGGGATTACTGTTTTTTTAGACTATTTCTCCTTCGACATCACATATCAAACTTGTCTTTCCAACCATATATACATGTTGCAAAACACACAAAGAAGACGTAAGTGGCAGCTCTGATAAAAGTAAATGTACTATTTGTTTATTTTTTTAAGCCCGCAGATAGGATATCAGAGATTCTTGCCCCTGAAAGGTACAAGCACCTAATTTGACCTGGAAGAAGGAGGGACTTTTGCTGAGCGTTCTGCTTCATGCAAATATTTAGATATGAATGAAAATGGTGTTCAGTCGTAAGGCTAGATGCCTCTGAGACTGGGCTTTCTCAGGAGTCGGTGCTGCCTGGGCATGCAGCTAGCTGCCTTTGTTGAACTGGCTTGCCCTGTGTCTTCAAATATGTAGAAGGGTTCCATGGGACATGGTGCCAATGCTGATGCCTCCAAGAGCTAGAACCTCAGTGTCTCGCTCACCGCTCTGTCCCCAGCTCCCAGCACAGGGCTGCCTGAGTGCATCAGGAATGCCCGCTCACCGTCTGTTAGATGACAGGCATTGTAGTCACGCATTGCAGCCGGAGGGGTATTCGGGCACTGACGCTCTTGGTGTCTCTTTCAGGAGGGTTGCAGTCTGGGCCTTTGGTCCGGGGTGTACGAGGCCGAAGCATCAGCATGAAGGAGCCTCCACCTTCCAGAGCCAAGCAGGGAGCCTTGTTCAAGACCATGCCCCTCCGATGGTCTCTTAGGCCCAGAGAGAAACCCCTCGGTGCGTCCGTGGAGCTGGTGGAGTACTTGGAGTCCAGGCGGAGGCCCCGATCCACGAGCCAGTCCATCGTGCCACTGTTGACAGGCGCTGCTGGCGAGGACGGGACGTCAAAAGCCACCAGCCCGGCTAGGGGGGAAGAGAGTGGGCGAGCCAGTGACAGAGTGCCCTGCCCCTCGGGCCACACCAACTACTGTGCAGCCCCTGGAATCTCAGATGGTCCCAACACTGCGAGGAAAGCCATGGAAAATGCAAGTCAGGATATCAAGCTGCCCAAAGAGTTTGACCTGCCCCTCCCCGTGATGCCCTCGGTGGGGGATGAGAGACGAGCCCGAGCTGAGGGCCAGAAGACCTCAAACTGCAAGGGAAGTGGCCAGGCAGGAAGCCACAGCAGGGTACCCTCCCCCAAGGAGGCTCTGAGCACCGCGGCATCTTCTAGAAGCAGCGCAGACGGCCGCCACAGTGCCTTAGCCAGGATGAGGGCCCACGCGGAGGGCAGAGACATGGAAACCGACAGATCCCCACAGGGAACCCTCACCCTGCTGAGGTCTGTGTTTTGGAAGAAGGAGAACAAGCATGACAGGGCGGAGGTGGCCCCACAGGCGTCCCCAGTGTCCCTGGTGAGCGGCAGGCTGAGCCCGGCGGTGGGTGAGGACGCTCGAGTCTCCTCTCCTTCCTTCCAGCTCCGGGACGGCCTGCCCAGGGCCCCCGCCAGCCGCCTGGAGAGGGACATCTGGTCGGCACCCAGCTCTCTCCGCCTCCCCCGCAAGGCCGGCAGGCCCGCGTGGGCCGGTGCCCTGGGCGCATCCCAGAGACCTGTTCCCGGAGAGCACCCTCCCTTGAGCACCTTGCAACAGGTGAAGTACCACACTCTTTCCTTAAGTCGGAAGAAAACGTTACCTGAGTCCAGCTTCTGATGGTGCGCGTTCCAGTTTCGTGCGAAGCTGGCCTCCTCACGATGGAGCCGCAGGAAGAAGCTTGTGTCGAGAGTGGGCGTTCGGAAAGCCGGGTGTCTTGTGACCCCTGAAAAATAAATTTATTTTCTTTCTTTCTTTCTTTTTTTTTTTGTACCCACCTCTAGATTTCCAACACAGCATGTCCTAATACCTTCCTGTACCGTTGGGTGCTTTTATACTTGCAGGCCAGGAGAGGGTGCTGTTGCGTCAGCATTACCGGTTCAGGGCAAGATTGGATTTATTTTCCTAATTCCACAGGCCGAGTACATGCCCTAAAGAGAGATTCGGATGTGGCCCAGCTTTACAGCTGGTAACTCTGCAGGGAGGCCTCATAAATAAGAGTCTCGGACATCCCATCACTTCTTGCCATCGGCTTCTCATTTTCAAATCTGCAATGCCTCTCTGGGATAAAGCCTTCAAGATGCCAAAAACACCGTAAAACATCTAGGAGAGAGATGGAGAAGAACCGGTGGCGATTTTAGGAAGATATTTAATATATAACAAAATAATTGTATTACTGTTTTTCAAGGTATTTAAAAAAGAGAACTATTTTGATACTAGGAGTAGAGGAAGTTCTTTTTAAACAAAAACAAAAATGAAGTATGACATCTATGTACAATTTTAATAAAGGTCCATCAGTGAAACATGCAGATGGCTCTCGGAGTTATTCAAGTTTAACAAATGATCTTTTTTTACCCCAAAGATTTTATTTTATTTTATTTATTTTATTTTATTTTATTAAATATTTTATTTATTTATTCATGAGAGACACACAGAGAGAGGCAGAGGCATAGGCAGGGGGAGAAGCAGGCTCCTTGCAGGATCACACCCTGAGCCAAAGGCAGACAGACTCTCAACCACTGAGCCACCCAGGCATCCCCCAAAGATTTTATTTTTGAGTTATTGCTACACCCAGCGTGAGACTCAAACTCACAACCCTGAGAGCAAGAGTCACGTGAGCCAGCCAGGCGCCCCAACCAGTGCTGTGTCGGCTTGGCTCCTTGCTTTTGATATAAAGTCATGACTTGTTTTGTTTCTGAAACTTTAAATAAGATGACTTGATGTTTCCTAAAGAAACAGAAGTTCCCTTAGGTCTCTCTGTCTAAAGGATTAGTCCTTAGGAGGCCCGAGAGTGTGAGCCTGTCCTCACAGACCGATAGTTGTTCCGTTTCCTTGAGCTTTCCTTGAACTCCTCGGTAGCAGTTCTGACAAATATCCTGTCACTGCTTACTTGGGAGCTGCTACGCCCAACCCTAGGCCTTTGGGTCTGTGTGTAGTCTGTTTTCTAGAAATATTTCCTCTCTGATGGGAACCATTTGTACAAGACATCCAACTCCAAAAATTAAGTTTTCCTTCATACATATTGCATGACTCATCAGTATGTCCCTGCCACTTTTATTTTTTTCCCTTAAGGAGGAAGAATGGGGTCCTTTTTTTTTTTCCTGAGAAAGACTACTCTCTCTCTCTTTTTTTTTTTAGGATTTATTTCTTTATTTTAGAGAGAGCATGAGCAAGGGGAGGGGCAGAGGGAGAAGAGGGGGAGAGAGAGAGAATCTTAAGCAGACTCTGTGATGAACACAGAGCCCAACATGGGGCTCAATGCCAGGACCCTGAGGTCATGGCCTGAGCTTCACTGACGGAGCCACCCAGGTACCCATGAAAAAGACTACCTAGAAACACAGTTCCAAGGTAGGGAGAGCTGAGAATATGAGAGATTTTGAAGCAGGAGGACTGAGCCACTTGGCCTGGAAGGGCGACGTGTATGCCAGGTGACCCGTGTGCTTGCATTTCAAAAAACATCCAGGTTCTCAAGTGTGAATCCACTAACCTCAGGCAATGTGGAAGATGTGGCTGTCCATGCCCTCTGGGGTCATGGGAGTCGAGGAATCCTGATGCTTTTCCTGGTTCTTTCACTGCCGTTGATGTTCATTTGTCATCTTTGGCTCCATGCACTTCTAAGCTCAGCCTCCCTTCCTTTGTCCTCTAAGGGATTGGGTGATAATGACCCAGATGCCCACCCCCTGGCTTCTCCCTGGAAGGTCTCAACTTTCAGAATGCCCTTGGATACCATGAGCAGGTCCCAAGTGTGAGTGGTGTCCTCTGTGATGCACCTCAGGCTGGAGCGTCTTCCCTGGGCACTGGACCTGGAGGTTTAGTAAGAGGCAATGGCACATGGACCCTGGTGGCTCTATCTGCACCGCTTCCCTGAGCCTGCTTCCCCCTCTACAGGGACCTGGCAGGAAAGGCTGTGAGCATAAGGGTCTGGGAAAGGATTGTAATCCTTCCAGAATGAATCCTAATTTAATGGTTCTGCCTCTAGGAAAACTGGTCTTTTCCTTAAACTTTGCTTTCTTAGTTTCCGACAAGTATGCAAAATTTCAGAGGGAAATAGAGCTGTAGCACCCTCTTTTTAGAAGTCACGGTTCATGTAAACTGGACAGGGTTTGAGGCATTGACGTGGATGGAAGTTGGAGCATTGATAGGTTCCTGTAAGCTTTATTGGTCCTTCAGACATCTCTCCCCAAACTCCAATTTTCTACTTGAATATAAGAAAAGGGTCTCAGGGTGCTTGGGTGGAGTAGTTGGTTAAGTGTTCAACTTAGTTTCTGCTCAGGTCCTGGTCTGAGAACGTGGGCTCAAGCCCCATGTTGGACTCCACACTCAGTGTGGAGTTTGCTTGAGATTCTTTCTCTCTCCCTCTGCCCCTCCTGCTCATGCTCTTCCTCAATCTTTCTAAAATAAATAAGTAAATAAATCTTAAAAAATGGGGTGGGGGTGTCTCTAACGAGAGCCCTACTCTGGATAAGTTAAGAAGCTGTGTGTAATCCCTGCATTCGTGGTGGAAACAGGCTACTTACACTCACTTCCAAGTCCTGGTCTCTGGGGTTGTGCAGAAAAGGCTCTCCTTAGACTGACACCTGCCTGTGGCAAATGAACCCCACCAAAGAAACACGTCAAAGTGGTTGGAGAAATGCTGGGTGTGAGCAGAGCCAGGTCTCACCTACCAGCTTTAAACCTGAGTGTGAGATAATTGGAAATGATCCCCGGGATGATCCACTTCTGGCTTTCTACAGCTGCATTCTGGAATGTCTTCCCTACCTATGGACATACATTATTTTGCTGTAGATTAAATTTCATCTTCATGGTCCTCATGGTCCCCAAACACCTCTCAAGTGATGCGGGCACACATTTCCTGCAAAGGAAGGCCCCAGGATTGGACACAGATGTACATGCTATGGTCAGGACCAGGACAGAGGCTCTGTGACTTCATGGGATGGTGGATGGAAATCCAGGGACATTCTCTTCCTCAGATCAGGACACTACTGTTGGGATTCTCCCTTGGATTGAAGTGACTATATCGGGAGTGGCCATGGTCTGAGCAGCGACTCGGGAGCCCCTGGTGGGTCCCCCTAGGAGCTGAGTTTCTCCGGGCATGTGTAAGGGTGGCCCAACCTGGGGCTGTGTGTGCAGACGCTCAGCCCTGTCTGACTCTCCTGGTCTGAAGGGAAGGATTCCTGAGATCCTGGTTGGCCTGACCTTTGGGTGGCCTCACACCCAACCTAACGGCATCCCTCTTGCCACAGGGAAGCACCTCGGACTGGAGAGGAAAGGACCTGGATGAGGCTGCCAATGAAGTAACTGAATGACTCTGCGAAGCCACTTCACCCCTGGTCTCCCTTCCCACCTCTGTAGGTTGACATTGGACCAGATCCTCCCTCCCTCCACCTCGGCCTTGAGTCTCAACTTGCTGCCTCGCACACGCATGGAGAAACCAGACTCTGGCAGGAGCTGGGGTTCAAAGCCCACTCTGCCACTGCCCAGCTATTTGAATTTGGGAAGTTAGTTTAGCTCTTCTGTGCCTCGATTTCCTGTCTGTGAAGTGGGGATGATAATAGGACCTGATCCATCAGGTGGTTGAGAGCACAAAATGAGCTAATTAGCAAACATTAGTTATCACCATTACTGGGACCCCGAGCTGCCAGTGGAGGATTCAAGCCATTCATCTCTGAGTGAGAACCAAAGATCTTTCCAGTGCTTGGGACAAGCTGGTTTACAGTCTTGTAGGGTGACAGAGGGTAGATCCCAAGAGGGCATTCATAGGAAGGAAGCCAGATAAATACTTTCATTGACATATAACGGATTCTGGAGGTTTCGAAGCCTTCCGTTCCACTGTCTTAGAAATGGACTAAAGTTTACTCCATTTTTAGAGATCCCATAACTTCATCTGTCTGCCGTCCCAGCCCATGTAGGGGCTGTATTTATTTTTGTCCCTGGTGAAACCGAAGTGGCTCCGATGCAGGGAATGTTCTGAACTGAAATGTTGACAAGTCAACTGGCAAATCTGTTTTAAAAAAAAATACTAAGAGTGATGCTCATGAAATCACTTTGGAGTTAACCAAACTCCTCGTTTCTTTCAGGCAGGCTGGTGGGGGGCTGCAGGTCTCAGCCAGGGGACACTCTTCAAGCAGAGGACTTCCAGGTACACACAGGAACCACCGAAGCTCAGTTCCTGTCATTCTAGCCACATCCTAGAATTCCCTCCAACAGGCTGTATTTGAATGGGTTGGTGTGCAGGTGTGTGGGGCATGGGTGGCTAGGGCCGTGTCACACACTCTAACATCAGACCCCAGCCACAAGCCCACCTCAGGAGCCAGGGGATGCAGCCAGCTCCAGCCAAGCCACACGGATGGATGTCATCCACCTCCCAGGAGGAAAGCGCAGGTGCTCCTTGCATAAGATGGGAAGCCGGGCAGACAGAGCGGCTGGTGTCCACTGCTGTGGCCACCCGAAATGTTGTTTTATTACTCATTTACTTTCCACCTGAGTTGACATCTCTGCTTAATCTCCCATACTCACTTTTTCTTCTTCCCTTTTTCCCATTTCTTTGCTCATTGATCTAGGACCCTCCCAATTCAATCCATCCAGCAGGGATGGAGAGCCCTACCAATAGTGTCAACATTGGAGGAGGAGGGAAGATCAAATAGATCAAATTTCAAGAACACTCCGCTCATCAAGAAGGGGGCCTGACCCATGTGTTTGGTAGTGATGCTTCCTTCTTTTCTTCCTGAGGATGGTAAGTACAAACGGAGTTGTGGAAGTGGCCAGTGGTCTTTTTGTAGAGGTTCCAGGTTCAAATTCAGGGTTAGCTATGAATTCTGTGGCCTCATGTCATGTCACATTGATGTCTTGGGGCCTTGATCTGTTCGTCAGTGTAATGGAAACCTGCAGTGGTGTGCTGGGGTGGGCTCGTGCCGGCTCCTGCAAGCCCATCGTTAAATATTCTGGAATCAGTATGTCAAAATCAGCCATAATCCAATTATTTACAATATAGAAATCATCAAACTCTACAAATCGGGCCTTCCTCTCCCCCATCCTGGACCTCCAGTCTGCCAGCACACCCCTGGAGTTATGATACCATCACTTCTTACCTTCATAGACTCATTTAGGAAAACCTGTTTTAAAGCTGGTAAGTGAGTGCTTACGAAGCAGCTATGAGTCTGTGCTTTGGAACCAGCCAAATGTGGCCTCAAACTCTTCTAATTCCCAGTCGGTGACCTTGGGCCAGTTACCTCATTGGTCTGAGCTGGAGCTTCCTCACGTCAGGTGACAATAATACACCTAGCTTGCGGTGTTGATGTGAGAACTGAATGCATTAATTATTATTAACTGAGTAATGACTGAATTATTATTTCAGTGAACACTAGAAATGTTGAATGAATAATGGTCGCTGCCCTTTTCATGGCATTGAGAACCATTCATTTAGAAAATATTGTTTTTAATTGGTCTTTAGTATATATATATTACATTTTTAAAATTTAAATTCAATTTGCCAACATATAGTATAACATCCAGTGTTCATCCCATCTAGAAAAGATTATTAAGATGAGCAGGAACCTTCTCTGGTTTACATACAGGCTTTCATAGACTGTCAGAACTGATCGCCTACTTGTACGTCAATCAGCTGGTACCACTCTTTGGTTACATCCCAGTGTGGTTGGTGCCTCCTACAAGGCTAGCAAGCCTGCTCTTAGGCAGATGTCTCTTTCTTGGTACCATATTCCTATGCGTCAGAGACTGGAAATCTGCAGGGTTGGGATAGCCTGCAGTTCTTTACGTGCTGGCTCTGGGTTCAGAGACTTATGTGGCTTTGGGGGAGAGAGAGGACACCGTTATTTCCCAGCCTCTCTAGTAAGGCTCATTCCCAAAAGGAAGACATATGAATTTGAGTAGGTTGGGTTCCAGGACACACAGTTATTAGAGAGTAAGTTATAATCTTTCAGAAACCCCCTTGGATCTGTTGCTTCTCTAGCTTCCAGCCTCCATGGGCATAGTTCAACAGCTGGCAGCTCTAGCCATCTGGTTATTAGCTTCAGGAGGTAAAGCACGGCCAACAACCCCACCAGCTAATGTCTGCTCCTGCATTCCCAGGGGCTCATTTATTCTTTAAACACTCCTGGGACATAAATGATATTGCTAACTCCATTTTTGCTGGTCTAGAGTCTAAGACAAGAGTTTATTTATTTATTTATTTATTTTAAAGATTTTTTTTTTAATTTTATGATAGTCACAGAGAGAGAGAGAGCGAGGCAGAGACACAGGCAGAGGGAGAAGCAGGCTCCATGCGTTGGGAGCCCGACGTGGGATTCGATCCCGGGTCTCCAGGATCGCGCCCTGGGCCAAAGGCAGGCGCCAAACCGCTGCGCCACCCAGGGATCCCTAAGACAAGAGTTTAGATACATAGACTGGATCATCTTCAACCATTTTTGACCTACCAAAATGGCAGTTCCATGTGGTCCCGTGTAATGACTTGACCAAGACCACTGGCCCGGTTATAGGAGCACCAGGATCTGTGGAGCCAGTTCCCCAAACCAATGACTAGCTAGCAGATAGCATAAGAGAGGAAGAGGACAGAGAAACATGAGGCATCTCATGATTTATAGTAAGCCTTACATTGAAATAAAATTCAGTTGGAATTTAAAATCTATTTAAAATAATTTAAAATTAAGAATCATTGAACCAGATGTGATAGAATCACAGAGAAAAACCTAATGGTAAGTAGAATGTAAAACACATTGGGTCATCTCAGCAAAGTCAGGCATCGGAAGTGGACACGGGAGCCAAGGCAGGCAATGTCCACCTGTGGCAGCAGGGCAGGTTCCCATGCCTCTCACTCTCTCTACTTTCCCTGATCTTTGAGCTTCATCATCTCAATAAATGGATTTTGCTTTCAAGTTCCTGGAATAGTCCATGGATCTCAGGCTGGCTTCCAGGTGGAGGAAGGGCTCTGAGGGTGTTTCCAGGCTGGAAGGACCAATCTCATGAACACTCACACTTTGTCATAGAAACCTTCTGCCGGGGATCCCTGGGTGGCTCAGTGGTTTAGCACCTGCCTTCAGCCCAGGGCATGATCCTGGGGTCCTGGGATCGAGTCCCACGTCGGGCTCCCTGCATGGAGCCTGCTTCTCCCTCTGTCTGTGTCTCTGCCTCTCTCTCTCTCTCTCTGTATGTGTCTCTCATGAATAAATAAATAAAACAATCTAAAAAAAAAAAGCTTCTGCCTTTTCTGCCTTCCTCCTCCTCCTCCTCTTCTTCTCCTTCCTCTTCGAAGATTTTATTTATTTGAGACCGAGTGAGCAAGAGAGAGAGCATGAACAGGGGGAGGGTCAAAGGAAGAGGAGAAGCAGGCTCTCCTTTGAGCAGAGAGCCCAACTCAGGGCTGTATCCCAGGACCCTGGATTACCTGAGCTAAAGGCAGATACTTAGCCCAGTGAGCACCCCCGAATATACCTCCCTTTGCCTCCTCTTAAAATTTTTTTAAAAAAATCATATACAAGCATACAATAATTATTGTTTTGCCACTTCCTTTTTTTAAAATTCAAACTTCACTTTATTAAATTCACTGAGATATAATTGACCTAGACCATTGCATAAGTTTAAATTGTGCAATGTACTGATTTGGTACATTTACACAATTGCAATAGGACTGCCATTGTAGTGTTAGCCAACGTCACCTCGAGAACATCACGTAATTATTTCTCTTAAATGGTGGGAACAGTTAAGATCTAGATACTTAGCATCTTTGAAGTATCGCTGCCTGTAATCGCTGTGTTGTGGTTTAGAGCTCCTGGGCTTATTTATCTGCTGGTTGCATGTTTGTACTCTTACATTTGCTTTCTTTTTTCATTTAAGTTTTTGGAATTTCCCCCCCCCCAGATCTCTAACTTCAGATTTGCCCCGTTCTTTTCGGATGTTGCTTACAACTTGCTAATGCAAATGTGTCACAAACTTAACTAAGAGGCACTCACATTGTTCCTATATTTCTGCTATTAAAAGCAATGGTGCTCTTGGGACGCCTGGGTGGCTCAGTTGGCTAAGTGTCCAACTCTTGATTTCTGCTCAGAGTGTGATCTTGAGGTTGGGAGATCAAGCCCCATGTTTGACTCTGTGCTGAGTGCGGAGTCTACTTAAGAATCTCTTGCTCTCCCTCCCTAAAAATAAAGTGATAAATAAATAAAATAATAATGCTCTAAAAAGAAAAGGTATCCCAAACGTCCCTCATTATCTGACATCTTGTAGGAGAAAAACTTATGGTTATAGTGACTTATGTTCTGATGTGAAGGAATTTGCATATTGAAAGATATTTTTAATGGAGGAAAAAATTAATCAGTGGTAGGATACAAAGAACTTCTTAGGGATGTGGCCTTTCCTTACGTGGTGACTGTAAAATGTGTGATTGGCTTTTTAGTTTTCCCTAATCCTTACTGTTAGTGAATCACTCAAGCTGGATATCAGTGAGTGATGAGCTTTGCAGAATGGCACACACCTGCTTGGGGTGACTATCCCATGCCCCCAGGTGCTGTTCCATCAAACTACCGGACCCTACAACATGTGTTCTCCACGACAGCCTCACAAAGGTGACCCCACATCTTCTTCTTTTTCTTTTTTTCAGGAGCTGAGGACAATGGGCGTGACACCTCAAACAGAAGCATCTATACCAGCCTGGAAAAAAGTCTCAGAGAAACGGGGTAAGCTGCCTCCTGGGGAAGCATTTACTAAATGAGTTCCTTCGAGATTCTTCTGAAGATAAAAGAAGCCCAGAGTAAGGCGTATTTAGGTAAAGGCTCTCGATGTGGGAAACAGTGCTTAGGGCTTAGAGACAGCACTGAGGAGTCTAAGAACAACTCAGGAGAGCTTCCACTAGAGATGTGGCAGGGCTGAGTTTTAGAACCAGTCGTGCATTGACTGCGGGGACTTCAAACAAGTCATCTTGTCTCCCTGGGTGGCATCGTGATTACGTGCAAAATGCAGAAGGAGGTCCTTGCAACTGGAAGGGTCCTTCTAACTCTGATAATTCTTTGATTGTCCTGGAGAGGGGTCTTGGAGCCAGACGAACTTTCTGGAGTCAATGACCAGATCCATTATTTACGAGATTTGCAATTTGGCCACATTCCTCCTCTGTAGGAGAAGGGTGACGGCAGAGGCTCCCGCATGAGTTATTGTCAGGATCACACTTGAAATAGTCATGATAGTGCCTGGCACACAAAAATGCTCCATCGGTGTGTGTTTTTATTCTGCCTCTGACCTTCTCCTCAGGGTGAGCTTAGTAAATCCTACAGGAAGATTTAGAAAAAGTGCAGGACAAAGGGACGTCATTCAGCTGAGAACAAGTCCTTAGGTGACAAGGTTCATTTGTGGTGAGGAGGACAAAGAAATACTTCATTTACTCTTAAAATCAGGAGAGCTCTTCTCTTCAGCTCCCCACCAGGACTCTGGGTCTCCACTTACTGCCTGTTGCATGTCCCACTGGGCCCCAGAGAGACAGAGAGAAGAGTGGGAACATCTTTCCACACCTTTGCTCGGTCCCCAATCCTGTCATCATGTGCGTCAGAGTCCACTCAGGAGACAGAAATCACGGGGGAGTTTGGACACGTTTAATATAAAGAAATACACTGTGTTAACTATCACATGAGAGCTTGTAAGAAGAGAACAGGAGTCTGGTTGGAAGGAGCAGCCTCCACTTGTAGGACAGAGGTAGAAGCTCTAAGGAAGACCCCCAACCACCCCAGGGCTGAGATACTCACCTGAGATGCAGCACAGGTGTGGCCCAGTGAGTGGTACCAGTAGCATCATACCTGCTGGAAAAGAAGAGAGACTTAGAGGGTCCAGATCTGTGTTCTAAGCATCATGCCTGCTGGGTATGTGGTGTTCCCCTGGCAAAATTTGCAGGGACTTGCCCTTGAGGGTACTGGGGAAAGCTGTTCTCAGGAGGTGTCCCCCAGGAGGCACACCAGTGCAACACCCCCAGAAGAGGGGGTGCTGGTGAAGGCGCTGGCTGGTAGGGGCTGTGGCTACCAGGCATACTGGGCACTGGAAAGTCATGTGTGTGCCACGGAAGCCTGCCAAGAGAAGCACCCAGAACTAGAACAAGAAACCCCTCCTTTCGGGATCCCTGGGTGGCGCAGTGGTTGGGCGCCCGCCTTTGGCCCAGGGCGCGATCCTGGAGACCCGGGATCGAATCCCACGTCGGGCTCCCGGTGCATGGAGCCTGCCTGCTTCTCCCTCTGCCTGTGTCTCTGCCTCTCTCACTCTCTCTCTCTGTGTGTGACTATCATAAATAAAAGTTTTTTTTAAAAAAAGAAACCCCTCCTTTCTGCAATATCTCCTCAGTGTCTTCTACTGACAAAGCTTAGCATTATACCTGCTGGAAAAGGAGAGAGATTTAGAGGGTCCAGGTCTGTGTTCTTAGCATATTACCTGCTGGAAAAAGAGATATTTAGAGGATCTAGATCCATGTTCACGGAGCAGGTAATGAAGTATGAATTAGAAGGCAATATGTTGATTACTGGTACCAGGTGTGTTTTTCCCATTCCCCTCTTGTGGATGAGCAGGGCACCTCATCATGGCCCCGTCTTTATGCAGGTGCCCCTTCCGTACCCCAGCAGAAGTGTAAGAAGACCCCATATGCCATGAACTCTGAGCTGTTCATTTCCCTGCTCACATCTGGTTTTCACTTTCATTTCTATTACTGGCACCCAGGGAAATCCCTTTCTTACTTTTATTACTCGAACATTTGTAATACCTTACGACTTTCACTGTTTTCCTTATGTCTAGAATCAGAAGGAGAAATCCTGTCTCGTAAGTGCAGTCTGCCGTGATGACTGGGAGTTGACCTAGAAGTATCAGGCACCACAGATAAATGTTGCACACATACCCAGAGACAGGGATAGGATATTTTACACTTCGAACTTACAAATCCATGATGTGGTTTTGTAAATATAACAGAGATGATCCTTTCTTAGCATTTTCTTTCTTTTTTAAAAAAAGATTTTATTTATTTATTTATTTATTTATTTATTTATTTATTTATTTATTTGAGAGAGGGAGAGAACATGAGCAGGGGGAAGAAGCAGAGGGAGAAGCAGACTCCCCACTGAGCAGGGAGCCCAACTTGGGGTTTGATCCAGGGAGTCTGGGATCATGACCTGAGCCAAAAGCAGAAGCTTCACCAACTAAGCCCCCCAGGAGGCCCACTCTTAACATCTTCTTAGAGGTAAATTTATAGTCTGAAAGAGCCTTGTACTATTTGATCATCATAAAAGAATGGTAAACACCATTAAAAACGAGAAAGAGCATCAAGCTTGAAGTAGTGCTGGCAGGGTGGGAGGCCACGCCCTTGTCCTTAATTGGTTCTCCTCCCCAGTTCTCAAACACTAAGGCTGTCTCATGCCCCTTGGCTTTTGTCATTCCCTGTCTCTCTGGAACATTCTTTCCCTCCTCCATCTGGAAAATGTCCACACACCTTTCAAGCTTGCCTCAACCATCACCTTACCTGGGGAGCCCTCCTCTGACACCCCAGCAAGCAGTGAGGCTCCTCTGTATGCTTGTGCATCTTTAGAGCATCTGGATCCCCCGTGAGACCCTTAGAGCTCTGAGGTGAGAGCTGTGTGCCCATGGTCACGAAAGGTGCTGTCACCTTACCTGATGACAAACTAGCTCCTTAAGCGACCGAAAACCCTGGACGCTTCTGACCCTCGCCTGTCTCCACCCTGTGCGGCGGGAGATGTGCCCATGAAACTATCTGCTTGGGACAGTCTCCTTCTGAATGCTCTGGAACTGCCTCTGAGTCAATCCCAGGTGGTCAGGGACAGGCTAGTGGGTAGTGGCCGGGCCTCCTCCTTCCATCCTGCCAAGGCCAGCCGTCCGACAGACTGAATATTCTCCATAAGCCCACAGTCTTGAGTCTCTTTTTTTTTTATAGGACAAGAGGACGACTCTACAGTAGATTCCAGCCCTGGATCACACTCAGGACCGAGCTCCCTGCCACCTTCGCACAGAAGCTGAATGCATCTGTGAGCTACTTCGGAAAAGTCTGGAAGCATGTTAAGGACAATGAGAACATTTCTGTGGTCTCCGACATCCCAAATGGGGCCCAGTTCTCAGCCTTAGAATTGTGTTCTGGAAAGGACACATGGTCTGTAGGGGAGACAGTCTCCACATGATGGAACAATGCTTTCATAATTGAGTGGGTGCAAAGGGCTATGCCATTTGGGGAACTATCTTCGGTATTTTATTTTTTTCAAAGATTTATTTATTTTAGAGAGAGAGTGGGGGTGGGGAGTGAGCAGAGGGAGAGAATCTTCAAGCTGACTCCCCGCTGAGCGTGAAGCCCAACGCAGGGCTCCATCCCCATGACCCATGAGATCATGACCGGAACTGAAACCAAGAATTGGACGCTCAACCAACTGAGCCACCCAGGCAGACCCACATCTTCAGGATTTTAAATGTATATTTGCAAACTGGAAAAAGAGGCTTGCAAGTTAGGTAAGATAGGCTGATTCTCAACCAGGGAAAACTCCCCATAAACACCTGGATCAGGATTTTGTGAAATCTAACCAGATGAGTTTAACCTGAATTTCACAGAGAGACAAGGGTAAGACTTTCACGTTTGTAGAAACGTGTCAAAAGGTTGGGAAGCCTGGGACACCTGGGGGGCTCAGCAGTTAAGCATCTGCCTTCGGCTCAGGGTGTGATCCCAGGGTTCCTGGAATCCAGTCCTGCATTGGGCTCCCTACATGGAGCCTGCTTCTCCCTCTGCCTGTGTCTCTGCCCCTCTCTGTGTGTCTCCCATGAATAAATAAATTTTAAAAAAGAGAAATACTGTAGGGCCCTAAGCTCTCAGTATTTTACACCGCGTTGTTGTTGTTGTTATTATTATTATTATTATTATTTTGGATTTGAGATGCTCTTTGCTCTGTGCATGTGTGTGTGTGTGTGTGAATGAGAGAGAAATGTGCATATGTATATATATCTATATAAAGCTAGTGTATTTGTATATGGTGATATCTAGTAGATAGATTTTTTTTTTTACAACATACGTACAAGCTTCAAGAAGTCCATATTTTGTAGAATCCTGAATGCCAAGATGAGGCATTTCAGTTTGATTTTTAAAAGGATCAGGAACTTTGGAAAAAATGTGAATACAAGTGTGAAATGGAAAAAATCATCTAGGAAAAAATACTCAGGACCCATGAAGAGATTGCATTCACCACAAAAGCACCACCCTAGGCAAATAGCCCTAATACAGTTAGCACAGTATAATGTTGATCTTTTCTGTTTTCCAGAAAGCGGACATAGTACAAGGACCCCAGAGGAATCAAGGTAAGATGCGGGGCACTGGCGTGGGTGGCAAAGGACATAAAGCTTATTTTATTTCTTTTAAAATAAAAGTAATAGACTTATAGAAAGTCAAGAACTACAGAAAAGTATAAAGATGGGGGGAATCACTGAATTATTCATTTTTGGGTATAAAGTCCAATTTCTGGGATATTTTCCTCATGATCGATCAATTCTCTCAAAGAAAGTCTTCCAACATTTCTAGCTGATTAACCACAACACTATTTTAAAATATCTTCATTATGGGGGCAGCTGGCTGGCTCAGTGGGTGGAACATGTGACTCTTGATCTCAGGGTCGTGAGTTCGAGCCCCACATTGAGTGGAGAGGTTTCTTAAAAATAAAACTTTTAAAAAAATTTCTTCATGACAGACTAATAGATCTCTTGATACATTAATTAATGTTTATGGCCTGCCCTGTGCGAGGTACAGGTATAGCTGTCATCCACACAAACTGATTCCTCAAGTACAATTCTAAGATATTATCTATATCATATAATTATTTTATCATATTTTGAGAAGTTGTTTTGCTTTAAAATAACATGGTATTTTTACAAATTTTTAAAAAGATTTTATTTATTCCTGAGAAATACAGAGAGAGGCAGACACAGGCAGAGGGAGAAGCTTTATTCCACTGCAGGACCCAGCACCTACTCTATATCTTTGGTGTCTTTGGGCCAGACCTCAGACATCCAATCCTTGGCTAAGACATTTTGATTTTATTTGACAACTAATGAGGAGCCCCTAATTCAAATATTTCCTGCAAATTTCTACGCTTGTAGAATTACCAGGCAAAAGGGCAAGACAAATGATAAGCATAGAAAGTTCAAGGAAAGGATCCAAGGCAAAAAAGCTGACTGATGTGGCTCAGGATAGAAATAATTCAATCAAAGGAATGGACAAGGGATCCCTGGGTGGTGCAGCGGTTTAGTGCCTGCCTTTGGCCCAGGGCGCGATCCTGGAGACCCCGGATCGAATCCCACATCGGGCTCCCGGTGCATGGAGACTGCTTCTCCCTCTGCCTGTGTCTCTGCCTCTCTCTCTCTCTGTGTGTGTGACTATCATAAATTAAAAAAAAAAAAAAAAAGGAATGGACAAGAAGCAGAAACCAGGGGCTGTCAGAGAGAGGAAGGGGAGGGGACTCTGCTTTCAGAGGGTGACGCCTAGGCATGGGCATCCACTGGAAGCTCCTGATCCTTATGGATCACCCAGGAACTTACTTAAAGTGGTTTTTTTAGGGGATTGACTAAGCCTTTCTCAGGATGTAAGAACTGTTGTAAACCAGTTACTTAAGCAAGTTTCACATGGTTGGAAGATAATCTGTCACCTACTTGTTTATCCATCTCTTTTGTGTATCATGATTCCGAAATATGAATTTTTAAAAAAATACAGTGAAAATCAAATGTATTGCCTCTCTACAATAGAACGAGTTATTTCCCCCCTGATGATACATGTCCTCATTCCCTGTGAAAATAGGCTCTCCTTGAGATACCCATCAAACTACCTTAGCCAGTCTCCATATCACATGGATACAGTCAGAAAGAAGAAATGCAAACTGAACCAGTTTCTTATGTTGCATGGGACTGAGTAATTGGGTGTCCGGTGAAATGCATTGCTCATTCTTCAAATCTTCATCTGCTTGCTTTGGATGCAGCTGTCAGGGGTGGTGTGGGTTTGCACTCCTCTGTTCTCAGCAGGTGTGATCTTCTTCAAACCAAGCAGCAATGGCAAGTGTTGGTGAGGTGAAAATAGGATACACAGGGCAAAAATCTTGGACCAGATTGAGGATACAAAGACCTAGAAGGTGATGGGACCTAAGTCAGGGAGCAAGTTAGAGCTATATCTGGGACTAGGGAACAAGAATTAAATGATTTCCTGTAGTCTACTATAACAATAACTCAACAATCCCAACTTTAGGGTTTTGGATATCTTGTTCAGTAGCCTTTCCATAAATGTGTGTAAAAATCCACCCCAAAGTCGGCAGTTATCTATCAATGTAAGAGACAAATACCTTGTCCCAAAACAATCTCTGAACTGTATTTGTGGTACAAAGCAACCGTCCAACAAGCAATAGGACATAAAATTCTAGCCATGTAAAGTTGGGTTCAAAAGGATTGATTTGGGAGCTGAACTTGAGCCCCTCCCTGTTATGGACATTTGGGAGCCTCTGTGGTCTTTGACTTTCCTTGGAAGATCAGAGGTGAGGATGCCAGGAGGGGACACAAAGTAAATAAGCAACCAGGGCATGTTCTTTTCTTACACCGAGTCAGACTTAGAAGCAGTGAGTGTTAGTGTTGCGTCTTTTCTCTTTCCAGAATCAGAAGACTGATCACAATAATAGTCCCCCATCAGACCTTCCTCGGTCCCCCAGCTGCCTTCATCCTCTGCTCATCTCTGAGGGATACCTGAGGCCATGCTGGGTAACTCTAACAGAAAAAAACAAAGAAGAACTATCAGAGGAAAAAGACAAATATTTGATTATATGAATATTATCAGAAGCAAGCTAACAAAAATTGGGGAGATGTCTATAAAACTCTACCTCTGGCCCACTACATACATAGACTAACTCAACATTTAATATATAAAGTGCAGTTTTAGAAATAATGGGCAAATAATAAAATAGGTAAGTGCATGAACAAGTACATAAAATAAATGTAATTGGCCAAAAAAAATGTTTGAAACAAGTGGCATATTCCAGACTGGCAAAGATAAAAAGCAATCATCAAATGATCTTGGTTGTATGGAAGTGCTGAATCACTCTATAGTGATTATAAATAACAAATACATTAACTATCTGAAATTTAAATAAAAAACTAAAAAAAAAAAAAAAACCCACTCCAAACTTAAAGAAAAATAAATGACCATGAGAAAGGCTAAGAAAAGGCAAAGGATGACCAGAATGTTCAGACATTTACTGCTGGGAGTGAAAATTGATGAAACTTTTCTATAAAAGTGTATGATGTGGGCAGCCCAGGTGGCTCAGTCCAACGTTGGGATCCCTGCATGGAGCCTACTTCTCTCTCTGCCTGTGTCTCTGCCTCTCTCTCTCTCTCTCTCTGTCTCTCATGAATAAATAAAATCTTTTTAAAAAAGTGTATGATGTGACCAAAGCCTTAAAAATATTTGTAGCCTAGCATTTATACCCATTAGAGATGGGCTAATAATCATTGAGAAAATGTTTATGATAGGCTTTCAGGTGAACAAGGTGGTTTATAAAATTATATGTATAATATGATTTCCAATGAAATTTGGAAATTACTCAAATTTAAATATTATTCAATATTACCCAAATGTAAATATTTAAAAAGACCAGACTGGACAGGTTTACTCAAAGATGTTAACAATGGCTAGATCTGGATAGGTAGGTTGGGGAGGAGGGATTTTTAATTTTTTTCTTTGTGCTTTCCAATTTTTTATTTTTTACTTTAAGATTTTATTTATTTATTGAGGGAGAGAGAGTGAACAAGAGAGAGAGCACAAGCAGGGTGAATGGCAGAGGGAGAAGCTGACTCCATGCTGAGCTGGAAGCCTGGCTCAATTCTAAGATTCTGGGGTCATGACTTGAGCCAAAGGCAGACACTTAACCAACTGAGCCACCCAGGAGCCCCACTTTCCAACTTTTAAATATTTTTCTACATGGAGCCATCTTACTTATATAACAAAAAAGTTTGTTTTAAAATAAGTTGTAGCTACAAATAGCAAAGGCACTAAAATTAAGCACCTTCATTTAGTTAACCAACCCTAGTGCATTCCTAGGGTAGTGCAACAATTCTCTTTCCAGTTGTCCTTCTTTTTTCCTTCAGTCTAGACCAGCCCTGTCAGTTAGAACTCTCTGCAGAGATGGGAATTTTATATATATCTGTGCTGTCCAGTATGATGTCCACTAGCCACATATGGCTACTGAGCACTTGAAATGTGATAGGTATGACTTAAGAACTGAATTTTTAGTATCATTTGGTTTTAAAAGCTCCATGTGGCTGATGGCTACATTCAGAGATGAATTAGACATTGTAAAGGCTACCTGCTTATGTGTGTGTGTGTGTCCCAAGGATGTTGCAAAGACAAGACCTTGTCCACCTGCATTTGTGTCTGCACTCTCTCTTGGGGGGGGGGGCTCCTCCATTTCACTTTCAACAGAGGATTCCCATATCCACAGTCAGATCTAGGTCCCTCCCCTGAGCACTGTATTCTTATTTCCAACTTCATGCTGGACATTTTCACTTGGCTGTCCTATAGTACCTCAGACTCAATGTGTTAAGCTCACAGGTCTTCTGCTTCCCCGTGGAAAAATAGGCCCTACTCTATAAATGGTAAATTCAATTGCTTAGACACCCAGGTTGTAAACTTTGGAACCCTCTTTTGTGCCTTGTTTCCAACCTTTTTTTTTTTTTTTAAAGATTTTATTTATTCATGAGAGACACACAGAGAGAGGTAGAGACATAGGCAGAGGTAAAAGCAGGCTCCCTGCAAGGAGCCCGATGTGGGACTTAATCTCAGGACCCTGGGATCACGACCTGAGCCGAAGGCAGATGCTCAACCACTGAGCCACCCAGGCATCCGCCCTGTTTCCAACCTAAAGATGTCCCTTTGTGTCTGTCACTCCCTCCATTTCTACTTTGGAGGCTTTAACTCCTTATGCACAGAATACTCAGCTGCCAGTTAATCTCTGTGCATCTTTGTTACAGTTCCAGGAGTTCCATCTTGAATCCACAATATATATGCTTCCTAATATGTCATTAATTCATATCCATTCTACAAACACCATAGAACACCGGGTGTGTTCATGGCACCAGGCCATGAACAGGGGTTGGAAGGGGTTCAGAACAGGATGGGATATACCTCCTGCCCACAAAGCACTTGCAGTCTAGTCTATGATTTGCAACTTGAGCAAAATAAAGTTGTCCAGGAACCACAGTAGAAGCCTGCTATGGAAGTTCTAAGAAGGAAGAAATTATGGTATTGAAGAGAAATCAGTGAAAACACAGGTTTGAAGATTGATAAAATGGATATAACAGGAGGTGTGTGGTGGGACCATTGGAAAGGTTTCAAAGACAAGGCAAGGAGAAGTGGAGCTGGTAAACTGAGAACTAGGTCAAGGATCTCCCTGTTGTTAAAGAGCAGGTTTAAGGAGGGGAGGCAGAACAGGAGAGGTGGGAAGTAGGAGACCCCAATGGAGTTCATCATTTGAACCTGTCATTTGGTGGGAAACTAACTGTGCATCCCAAGGGAAGAAGACAAAGCCAACACATAAAAAAATGAGTGGAAATATATTTTTCATGTAGCATGGCTTCTGAAAATAAGCCAAGCATCTCCTATATTTCTCAGCTGAAAAACAGCCACTTAGTCCAATGTCAGGACAAGTGGCTGTTTTGAGTGTGTTGAACTTACTGAAATAAGTCATAATACACTTAAAATGATCAACATTCTTTTTTATGGGTGACTTGCCATAATCCCTTGACAGGATTATTCAAGGAAAAATTTGACAATTATTTTTTTTTTAATTTAAACACTAGGTTTATTGTAGTTTCACATCTTTATGATCAATCTGACAATTCCTAATGTTTGGAGTTTGGACTGGCTTTAGAACATAACTTCCTTCTAAGATGTGATCCATGGATGATCTAGTGATCTGGGTGAGGAGGGTGGAATTCAGTGTTTGAGATCTTAGAGTCTTTTGCAGTAAAGAATAAGGTGACTTTCGTATTTACAGATTCCAAAATAATGGTGGAGGTTTCATATTTAGATTTCCCACTGTGTACTGGTCATTATGTTACTTGCTGGGATTTCAGAGATGAATGAGACACTGTGTCCTTCAGACAAGGAGTTTTACAGGGGATATGCAGAAGAACTCCTGATTGGGGGTGGGGGTGTATTGTCACGGTATAAACCATCACGTGACACTGGGGATGTTTCAGGAGCAGGCTAGCTTAGCTGGAACAGTAGGTTTGCATAAGATGTTAATTAAATACAAATCTGAAAGAGGTCTGTGGGTGCCGGGATGCATGGAGAAGCCACTGAATTCTTTGGATCAAGGAAGCAACATAATAAAAGCTGTAATACAGGAAAATTTCTCTCTTATGGTCTCTTGCCATTTTCTATTTTAGAAAACCAAGATGCATGAATCACATCCAAAGCTAAATGGAAGATTTGAACCAGGTAGGCAGGATTCTTCCTGGAAGCATTTGCTGAGAGGACAGAGAATCTAAAGTCATAAACCTCGGGTAAAGAGCTGGACTGGAGGGAGGAGGGTGGTCTCAGACATGAAGACATTTTTAACTTTGATGTTTTCTGACCCGCTGTTGCAAAACTATAGACATTTCATTTGGGAATTGCCTCATGGGAGCCCTGGAATGACCTTAGTCAGGATGTTCTCAAACATAATAGAGCCAGAACATTAACCTGCCAAGAACTGGTTTATTTAAAAAACTTGATGGGTCATTTAGCCACTGAAGGAGCTCATAGATCATTTATGAAGGAACCAGAAGGATCTGCTGGAAATTCTGGCAGTGATGCTCAGCAGTTCAGGTTAGAATTTTATTGCTCTGCGCTGGAAGCCATGACAAAACCGTGTAATGGGGGGACATCTGAAATGTGGTTTCCATTAAGATATTAGGATGAGCAGGCAAGGACTTGAAAACAGCCCTAATTAATTCAAGATCATAGAAATCACACCAGGAAACTACAATCTTTTTTTTTTAATAGTCAAATGAGGATTCTAAAACTGAAACAAAATCAGAAGCTAAGAACTAAGTCTGAAGCTAAGCAATATCAGAAGCTAAGAACTCAGTAGGTGGATTTAAGAGCAGCACTAATATGATAGATGACAAGATGAGTAAATGCAACTTCAGGTTAATAGAAAATATCCCTGGAAGCAATAGACTGTGAAATGCTCATTTAATGGAATACCTTGCAGCAAAACAAAACAAAACAAAAACAAAGACTACCAGACATTTTTTCCAAAGAAAACATTCAGATGGTCAATAGACACATGAACAGATGCTCAGCATCACCCATCATCAGGGAAATGCAAATCAAAACTATAGTGAGATACCACCTTACACTTGTCAAAATGGCTAAAATCCAAAACACAAGAAACAACAGGTGTTGGCAAGGATGTGGAGAAAGAGGAACCCTTGTGTGCTGCTGGTGGGAATGTAAACTGGTCCAGCCGCTGTGGAAAATAGTATGGAGGTTCCTCAAAAAATTAAATACCATGTGATCCAGTAATTCCACTTCTGGGTATTCACCCAAAGAACATGAAAACAATAACTCAAAAAGTATACATGAACCCCTATATTTATTGCAGGATTAATTACAATAGCCTAGATATGGAAGGAGCCCAAATGTCAATCGACTGATGACTGGATAAAGATAGACAATGGAATACTATTCAGCCACAAAAAGAATGAGATCTTACCATTTGCAACAACATAGATGGACCCAGAGGGTCCTATGCTAAGTGAAATAAGTCAGACACAAACAAATACCACATGATTTCACTTATATGTGGAATCTAGAAAGCAAAACAAATGAACAAACAAAAAGCAGAAGTGGATGCATAAATACCTCTTTAGAATCCATTGGTGGTGGCCTGAGAGGAGGGAGTGGGGGGATGGGCAAAATGGGTGGAGGGCGGTGGGAGGTCCAGGCTTCCAGTTATCAAAGGAATGAGTTACCACAATGAAAGGCACAACATAAGGAATATAGTCAGTGGCACTGTAACAGCATTACGTGGCAGCAGATGGTAGCTACCCTTGGGGTGAGCATAGCATAATATGTAGAGATATTGAATCACTGTGTTGTACACCTGAAGCCAACGTAGCCTTTGTGTTAACTATATTTCGATTAAAAAAATATAAACTACTATATGTATATATATATATATATATATATATATATATATATATATATATAAGAAACTACTGACATATACAAGTGGAATTGACTCATAAAGAAATCGTGTATGCGAAAGAAGCAAAACACGCAAAAAAAGTTTACTCTATGATTTCCTTTTTTTGAAACCCAATAGGTAAAAATTACTGTGAGTGGTAGACATCAATGGGGGTTGCTTCTGGGGGATAGCTATTGACCAGGTAGGAGGAAACATTCTTGGCTACTAGAAACCCTCTACAACTTCATTTGTGTGGTGGTTATGTGGGTACAGGCACTTCTAAAATTTCACCAAGCCAGACAGAGAAGATCTGTGTACTTTATTGTGTATAAGCAATAGCTCAATTTAAAAAAAATACCAGAAAAGATATTTTTCCCCATATTATCCCTTTTTATTCTTTCTCACCTTTTTTTAATACTGAAAGAAGGCCCCTCGGTGTCTCCAGTTAAATCTGCGGATACTGGAAAGTCCTCCAAGGAGGAAGGGGCTTAAATGCCTTTGGGAAATTGCAGAGCACGTACCCTGAGTTACTGCCCTTGGAGGTAAAAAATCAATCAATCAATCAATCAATCAAGTCTCCTTTGGAGAGTATCTACCCTGAAATCCGGAGGAAGACGGTCAAGACTTGGGCCCCTCTGTGAGTCAGCACAGCTCTTTAGAAGTCCTAAGATTATGGAAGGGACCCTCCGGGGACCTGGAAACCTCTGGCAAAAAGTAGTTTAGACTTTTTCAAGTCCTTAAAAATACATGCACACGCAAGCAGTCAGCATCTCTTGGGTCTTATGGTACGCAGCAGAGGAATTTAAAAGGACTAATTGTGGCCTAACTGGGAATTCATTCTTATATTTCATGGGAAGAGTCAGGAAGCATTTAGCCTCTAACCGAGGGGCAGCAGGAGGAGCTGTGGCTGCGAAGGAAGAGGTAGTGGAGGCTCTAGCGCAGACCGCTTCTGCTCACTCGTGTCACTTTGCCAAGTTCCGCTGCTCGCTCCTCCAAGTCATTCAGTACCTGCCCTCTCTGCTTTTCCCTCCAGGACAGATTAAACCACCAGAATGGTCCAAGCACATTTAGACCAGATGCATGGGTAGCGAGGTCCTGCCTCACTGGCTTTCTGTTTGGATTTGCAGGAACATGTTGAGTCTCTAAGTGGGAAACACAGACAATCAGGAAGGACTTGGTAGAGCTGGTGGAGGAGGCCCTGGCTTTGAGGGAAGGAAGACTTTGTGGCTGAGTTGAGAGGAAGAGCCTTTGTTTTAGTCGCTAGAGACCAGTCTAAATTTTTAGCCAGATCGAAGTCTCGAATAGCTTTCTCTCAAACCCTCAAAATGCATCCGTGTCAAAAATGAACATGTCCTGATTGATTACCCATGATGTGAGGTGGACCTGAGGCCTCTCCCTTTCTGTTGGATGGAACCCCTAAGAATGGCCATAGTTTCTCACGTTCTGACAGCCAGGCAGTACCAAGCCAGGGCATGGAAACCCTCTCCTCCAGGGTTTACAGAATTGGGGGGAATTTGGGGCAAAGGTCTTCTCACCAAGAAACCTCAGGTTTAAGTAATTCTGTAGATTTGAGAAGGCAGAGTCACATTCCGAATTACTCGTGACTGATCAAAAGAAGGAAATATTCTAATGGATCCACTTTCCTGTTTCCTTAGGGGGAGAGGCATGTGGAACAAAAGATAACGAAGTGAGTCAATGTGTTTTTTGTTTGTTTAAATTGAAAACTCTCATTCAGTTAAGGTGGAATTAGCTTACAATGGGAACTGCTGGGGGCCTTTATTAGGTAGGGTTGCTCAATAGGCCTGAGATGTAGAGACAGATGGACTCACCCACCCATTCATCCATCCACCTATCTACCCATTCACCACCCCCACCCATCCATTTATCTGTTTATCCATTCACCCGCTCACCCATCCATCCACCCACCCAACCATCTACCTACCTATCTATGCATCCATTCATCTGTCTGCCCACTGATCCATCCATCCACCCATCCATCCATCCACCCACCCAAAGATCTACCTACCCACCCATCCATTTACTCATCCATCCATCTATCCACCCACTGATCCATCCCATCCAATCATCTACCTACCCAACCAACCAACCATCCATCCATCCATCCATCCATCCATCCATCCACCCATTCATTCATCAAAGCACCCATCTACTCACCCATCCACTCATCTATCTATCCATACATCCACCCATCCCGCCATTCACCACCCACCCATCCATCCATCTATCAACCCACCCACTACCTACCCACCCATCCACTCACCCATCCATCTGTCCATCCACTTACCCAATCAACATTGATTAATTATATTCTATGTGGCAGACATAGTTCTAGGCTTCAGAGATAACTCTGCTGATCAGGACAAAGTCTTTTCTCTCATGAAACCAATATTTTAGCCAGGAAGACAGATTAAAAAAACCAAGAAAATGGTTCCTCATGTGCTACAAAGAAAATAAGAGTGATGACAAAACAGCTGGAAGATGATTGGTGATTACACTGGGTTCCCGTTCAAACCCCTTTGACTATAGACATTCTTCTCTCACAGTTAAGTTTTTCTCTTCTGCATTCTGCTGCAGTGAACATGTGGGTCCAATTTATGCAAGTTTTATTGGGTACATTGCAGTGGTGGGGCAAGATTTATTGTGATTCTTTGATAGCAAATATGTTTGTATGCAAAGTCTGACTGAAGAAGCACACAGGAAGGAACTCATCAAGATAAAGAGAGGCTTGTGGAATTCTGGAACAGGAGACAGACACGGAGTTTACTTTATAGCTTTCAGTCTCCTGAGATCATACGTAAATCAATGATGGCGTATTAAGTTCCTCTCGGCCTCAGTAGGGGGGAGCCTGTCCTTGTGACTCACTGGCACGTCACTGCTCCATACAGATGGCCCATTGCTGGGAGGAGGAGAGGCGTGTGCTCACACACAACATGGTGAAGTTTGGATGCAGGACCCTAGTGGTTCCAGGAGGGCAAGCGAGTAGATTGTAAGCCATGAAGGCAGGGCTTCCCCCATCCTTGCCCTCTGCTTCTGTCTCCTACTCATGTTCCTTCTTCCCTCCCTTGCTGTTCACCCTTCAAACCAGTGAAGCCAGCCATCCACACCCAAGGCCATGTCAAATTGTCAGTGACTTCCTCGATGGCCTTTCTGATAGCTTCCTGTAAATGCCAGACATGATGCTTTCCTTTCTGTCCCAGTCTCGTTCTACTCTTATGACACTTCACGGTAACTCGTTATTCCTTCAGGAAAGCACTTTTTCTTTGACTTTTGTTACACTATTTTTTCTTAGCCCTCTTCCACTTCTGGAGGTGGGGGGGCTAGATTGACAATTGAGAAAGGTGTAGTTGGGAAGAGCTTCAGGAAGTAGGTGGACTGACTCCAGGTGGTCTTAGAGGGATAAGAGGATGATGCAGAAAATAAGGCAAGGCCATTTCTTCACCCCAGCCCCTAGTTCCTTCTCTGAAAGATGCATGTGGTTCTCTTTTTTTCTAGAGATGGGTTTCCAGGAACAGCTCATGGTCAGGAGGGTAAGTGAGATATCTGATCACATCAGTCAAGCTCTGTGAACCTTTATGTATATCAACTGTTTTCAGTTTGTGGGGTAGGGGTGGGATCTTGCTCACTGGGGGCATTCAACAGTCTCTAGAGACATTTTTGGTTGCCACAACTTGGAGATGGGGGAGCAGTGCTGCTAGCAAGTAGAGGCCCAGGATGTTGCTCATCATCCTACAGTGCACACAACAGCTCCCTGCAACAAAGAATATCTGGCCCCATATGTTAGTAGTGCCAAGACTGAGAAACTCTGATGTACGATCTTCTTATTTCTTAATCTTCTAGTTTTTTTTTAAGTCACCAGTTAGCATTAGAATTTTCATTACTAGAAGTCTCATTTTAAAGTGGATGAATAGAGGGGCACCTGAGTGGCTCAGTGGTTGAGTGTCTGCCTTTGGCTCAGGTTGTGATCCTGGGGTCCTGGGATCGAGTCCCACATCAGGCTGCCTGCGTTTCCCTCTGCCTATGTCTCTGCCTTCTGTGTCTCAAGAATAAATAAATAAATAAAATCTTTTAAAAAAGATGTATACTTGCTTCAAATGGCACATTTACTATTCCAGGGCAAGAAAACTGCCCAGCTTCTGTTCCTGCTGGGATCACCACATGCTGGACTCAGGGGATCCAAGTGACTTGGTATATATAACCTTCCCATGGCAATACCTTTCCATCTTCTCTAATATTCAGGCTATATTCAGATTTCCCCCACTAGGTCCCAGTTCCCTTTCCAGAATCCAGGTCCACACTTTGTATCTGGAGGTAGGTCCTCGAAAGCTCCTGAGCTAGCCTCATCCTTTTTTCTCACTGTACTAACCCGTGATGAGACCAGACCAGTTAAACATAAGATGTCCTCAGTTCTGGATGGTGCTTCTTCAGGTTATCCATTGGCTTTTTCCTTTATCCCTGGTATCCTCTACCTGCAATTGGATTTAAGTCTAATCATCAGTCTTTATGTTAAGGATTTCTGTTAGTACACCTTGTAGGTGAGGTTTGGTATTCTTACTGTATCCATCATAAGATATATCATATCTGGTCAACCTGCCTACCTCCATGTTGACATTGACTGCTCCACAAAGGTGATGATGACTATTTGGTGCCTCTATGGTGCATTCCATTTCATCCCTTGCTATTAGGAAGTAATCTGTGGATTATTATTTTGGTAATGTGATTTTCCAATTCCTTTTTTAAAAAAAGATTTTATTTATTTATTTATTTATTTATTTATTTATTTATTTGAGACACAGAGACAGAGGCAGAGACACAGGCAGAGGGAAAAGCAGGCTCCCCATGGGGAACCTGATGCAGGACTTGATACCAGGACCCAGAGATCACACCCCAACCTGAAAGCAGATGCTCAATCACTGAGCCAGCCTGGCATCCTGATTTTCCAACTCTTTATGAAGTCTTTTTCTAAAATTTTTAAAATTTTCATTTTTATAAATGCTTTACTGAAGCATAGTTATGATACAATAAACACATATTTAAAATGTACAATTTGATGTGCTTTGGCATCTATCTCCACGAAACCATCACCACCATCATGGTAATGAATGTATTATCACTCCCCAAAGTATCCTCAAATCCCCTTGTCATCTCTCCCTCCCCACTCGCTGTGCCCCAGCTGCCTCCTCCATCCACAAGCAATCACCTGAGTACTTTCTATCACTAGCTCACTGCATTTTCTAAAATTTCATATAAACTTGCATTTTCTAGAATTCTATGTAAACAAAATCATACAATATGCACTCCTGGTCTGGCTTCTTTCATTCAGCATAGTTTTTTGAGATTTATCCATGTTGATGCATGAATCCATAGTTAACTCGTTTTTAGTCCTGGCTAGTAGTCCCTTGCACGGATATGCCACAATTTGTTTATCCATTCATCCAGTTGGTGGCCTTTGGGTTGTTTCCACTTTTTGACTGTTACTAAAACTGCTCTAAATAATCTGGGCATAGGTCTTTGTGTGGACAGATGCTCTCATTTCTCTTGTTCATAGGAATAGAATGTTCATAGGAATAGAATGACCAGGAATAGAATGACCAGGTCAAATGAGAGGTGAATGTTTCAACTTTTTAAGAAATGGTGGTAGCATTTTCCACTTCTACTGGCAGTGAGCAAAGACTTCCTTTTTAACTAGTGATTCTGATAGGTGTGCATTGGTATCTCACTTTATTTTTTATTTCCCTATTGCTTCAGGATGTTAAAAGTCTTTTCGTGTGCTAATTTAACTCCCTTATATATCTTTAGGTTAAGTGTCTGTTCAAACATTTCACCCATTTTGAATTAGGTTATTGGTATTTTTGTTGAGTTTTGAGAGTCATTTATATATTTTGGATGCAAGTTTTCTCTCAGGTAGACAATGTGCAAATATCTTCTGTCAGTTTGTGGCTTGGCTCTTCATTCTGTTAACAGTGAGACCAGGTGCTTGAAGAGGCCTTGGGGTCAATTACTCTGAAGCCCTTGTTTTGCAGATGAGGAAAACAAGACCAGAAAGATCAAGAGACTTGTATGGGGCTGCACAGTGAATGGGTGGCCAAGCTCAGATCAGGTCCTCTGTCTCATAGTAGGCTTGTCTCTTTGAGCTTCATCCATGGAATAATTTAACTTGGGTTATTGAGAAGTAAAATATCCCATCAAACTAGCTATATGTCATTATGAAGACCCAAAGATGCATTATTAAATTCTGCTGACCTTCCCTAAACTTAAAAACAACAACAACAACAACTTTACTTTACTGAGTGGATTCAAGCTGGTATTCTAAGTAGAAAGATCCACTGAATCAACTTTTGTTAGAATGTTGGTATGCCTGGAACCATCCAGTCTAAATGATATCTTGTGATTATTCTCAGCCCAAAAGAAGAGAAGAAACAAAATTCCATTTCTGACCTACAACCTGGTCAGATCTGGCTTAAGGACCCTTTTGGGAGCCCAGAGGGCAGCAGGTATTTTTTTTTTTTTTTACCAGTTAGTGGATTTGGATGCGTGGATGGGAGGAATTGTCAAACAGATACTGGACCTAAGATATCACAGATCTAAAGGATCATAAAATTAGAAGGGAGTTTGGAATGCATCTTATCCAACCTGCCCATTCACAGTTGTGAAAAGGGCATGATTATTTGCCTTGGCCACAGTCACCCACTGACAGATGAAATGTGATTTGTTTGAGAGATGACCATGACAGGTGTATATGGAGACTAGGAGAATGGGATTGGGGGTCAATCATTCTGAGACTGGATGGAGAGAAGAAGGAAGAAAATATCGAAAACTTTAAAAAGGAGAATTTATTATCTTGGTTGTGGTCCCAATAGTGACATCAAGTAAGGACACATCCTATGAGGCTCAAGCCATTTTGCTGTCCAGTTCTAGCTTACTTTATCCATAGCTCAATTGAGGCACAGACCAATTTTGCAAACATACACTTTCCTTTAACAGTTATGAGCTGAAACAATCTCAAAGTGACATGCAACATGGATCCATGTATTCAGGCTTCGTTTTAGTTTTAAAAAGTCAACTCCATCAGCACAGCTTTGTATAGGCAGAAGCATCCTTGCATACTCTTGACTAGTCAAGCCACATTTGGATTGTACCATGGGGTTTTGGGGCCTTGTGTTAAGAGGAACGTTAGCAAATTGTTACCATATCCAAAAGATGGGTGGTGAGGGGGCTGGAAACCATGTTGTATGGGGCAGATCTGGAGAAGTTGAGGATTTTAAACAAAGTCTGGTGAGGAGAATCATGAACCAGAATAGTAGTCTTCAAATATTGAAGGGATGCCATATAGAAGAGGGATTCTATTTCTTCTGAATGGTCCCTGATGATTAGACTAGAATCAAGGGGAAGAAACAGACCCGAAGACAGACCCTGGCTTCCGGGAAGACACCCTTTCTGTTAGTTTTCACTGACTTGGATGGACTGCCTCACCGAGGAGTGGCCTGGGAGGTCATACTGAGTTCCCTGCATTTATAAGAAGTTAGGGCTTGCAGACCTCAAGGAACTCTTACCTGTACAAAGATCCAACACTTGTTGGATCCTTCCTTCTTTTTCTCTCTTTTTTCTTTTTCTGGTATGTTAACCTATACAGGTGTAGAAAGCATGCACAAGACTTATTTTCTCTTTGTAGGCACCCTTTGGGAAAAGAATGTTCCATATTGTCACTAATATACTACTTAGCATATATCATCACTAATATACTACAAATATACCCCTTTACTAAGAGGTGAAGTGAAAGAGTACTCTTCTTTGGTTTATGATGTTTTCCCACTATGTGAATCAGAGGTTCTCCAGAGAAACAAAACGAGTAAGATGTGTATATATAGGAAGAGATTTATTTCAAGGAAATGAGGAGGGTGACAGACTGGAGACTCAGAAAGGAGTTTGCAGGTCAAGTCCAGAGACTGGCTGCTGGTTCAAGAGAGGGCAGCCTTTGGTTCTATTTAGGTCTTCAACAGATTAGATGAGACCCACACACATTACAGAGGGTGTTCTACTCTACTCAGAGTCCATTTAAATGTAAATATCATCCAAAAACACCATCACAGAAACACCCAGAATAATGTCTGACCAAATCTCTGGGTACCCTTTGGCCCTGCCAAGTTGACATATAAGATTAGCCATCACCCTGTATACAGCCTTTTGTATCTGTCCCTGGAATACTTTGTGGCAAGAGTTTTGTAGAAGCAACCACCTTCCTTCACTCTTTTCATGAGTTAGACATCAATGTTAATCCCTGCATCCATCCCCAAGAAGCGAGAACTTCCATTTTCCTACATGAAGTATCAAAAATAGTCAAATTCATAGAACCAAAGAGTGGACAGGAGTTGCCAGAAGCTGGCAGAGGGGGAAGAGGGGATGTATTCATCAACAGGCATAAAGTCTCATTTAAGCAAGAAGACTTGGCCCTAGAGATGTGCTCTACAGCGTCGTCCCTACCACCAGCGATTCTGTATAGCACACATATACATTTAAGAGGGTAGATCTCTGAACAAATTGTCAATTGCTCTTACCACAATTTAAAAAAACTTAGCCAAAGAGGTGGAGGTTTGGGAAGGCCACGTGACTTACCTGAGCTTGTACAATGCTGAAGAGGCCAAGACAGAGTCCAGGTCTTCCTGTCTCCACAGCAGACGGCCTTTTTTTTTTTTTTTTTTTAATTATTAAGTTGAGAGAAAGAGCAAAAGGAGGAGAGAGAACAAGTAGGAGATGGAGAGAGGCAAAAGGAGAGGGGAAGCAGACACCCCGCTGAGCAAGGAACCCACTGCAGGGCTCGATCCCAGGACTGAGAACCCCGGATCATGACCCGAGCCTAAGGCAGGCACTTAACTATTTAAAGATTTCATTCATTCATTCATTCATTCATGAGAGACACGGAGAGAGGCAGAGACACAGGCAGAGGGAGAAGCAGGCTCCCTGTGGGGAGCCCGATGTGGGACTAGATCCCAGGACTCGGGATTATGACCTGAGCCGAAGGCAGGCACTCAACCACTGAGCCACCCAGGCACCCATATAAAATGATATTTAAGGAGATTCTCAGCATGTCAAGTATGATGAGAGAAGGAAGTCGACCTCTATGTATGAGGATGGTGAAGATGCACGTGGTAAGCTCTTAAGAGGGAAAACAACAGCATGGTATAGTATGATGCTAAAGAGAGAGAGAGAGGGGATCCCTGGGTGGCGCAGCGGTTTGGCGCCTGCCTTTGGCCCAGGGCGCAATCCTGGAGACCCGGGATCAAATCCCACATCGGGCTCCCGGTGCATGGAGCCTGCTTCTCCCTCTGCCTGTGTCTCTGCCTGTCTCTCTCTCTCTCTGTATGTCTATCATAAATAAATAAAAATTTAAAAAAAAAGAGAGAGAGAGAGAGGAAAGCCATCCACCCATTGACTTGGCTTTTTTTCTTAATTAACTGTATTTCCTTAATTGTATATGTAAGGGCCAGAATTCTGAGAGGCCGTGGGGATTCCATTTTCAATATTATACTTTTCTGTGCAGGATTTGTCTCTAATGAACCTGTGTATTCATTTGGTAGTTATAAAAAGCAAAAAGAAATTGGAAAGTTATAAAATAATAAGATTAATGGACAGAGTTATGTGGGCATTTTGATCAATCTTAGGCAGTTGTAACTCTGGGAAACGAACAAGGGGTGGTGGAAAGGGAGGTGGGCAGGGATGGGGGTGACTGGGTGATGAGCACTGAGGGGGGCACTTGATGGGATGAGCACTGGGTGTTATGCTATATGTTGGCAAAGTGAACTCCAATATAAATAAATAAATAAATAAATAAATAAATAAATAAATAAATAAATAAATATCCTAGGCAGTTGTGTTCCTTGGGATGTCTTTGAGACCACAGCCCGAGCCTTATTTATCTCTGCAATATCTGTAGTGCCTGGAACGTGGTAGGTTCTCACTTGATGCTATTTAAAATAAAACAAATAATAAAGGTTTTTCTTAGGACTGGCTCAAGTTAGCATCCTAGTTTTGTTTCGACTCATTGCTTTCAACTTTTCTTTAGGTCCTTCCTTTTTACTAGTTCATGGTGATCAATTATCCAGAACAAGACTTATCAAGACCCCAGAACCAGGGAGGGAAAATCAGTTGGGTGTCAGAGGCCATCTCTCCTGTCCCTGGGTACCCTTGCCTACAATGCTCTTTCTCACCCTTCCTTACGTGACCCCTGTATTTCAAGCTCTTGATGTGTCCCCCCTAAAAAGATGCTGTGAAATAAGCACAAGATTTGCCCCCATGCTATCAATGACCTTAACGTTGCAAAAGCCATGTAATGGGTCCCACATCACCCAACCAGTGCGCTGTAGAGGTGGATCCCTTCCAGACCCCTTTGTGTATGCTGAGGTATGCACCTCTGTCTGGCCATGAACCTATCCTGCAAGCCTTTAGAATTCGAAGAATTTCAGACTCAGGCTTTCTCTCCTCAATCCCTATTGGGTTCCCCCTGCCTTTCCAACATCCTCCCATCTCCCCAGTGGTTCTCTCGGTCCAGGGAAGTAAGGCCTCCACTCTCATGGGAGTAACCACAACAGCTCTTTATGTATATGTGCTATAAACAAGACTTTTTAAAAATTATTTATTCACGAGAGACTCAGAGAGAGGCAGAGACATAGGCAGAGGGAGAAGCAGGCTCCCTGCTGGGAGTCTGACGAGGGTCTCAATCCCAGGATCCCAGGATTATGACCTGAGCTGAAGGCAGACGCTCAACCGCTGAGCCACCCAGACAGCCCAAGACTGTTGCTTTTTAACCTATAAAAATTATAAGATGTATCATAAACAGGGAAGTGTAAATGATGTATGCCAACAGTTTTAAAGAAGAAGAAACAAGTAGTCACTTGACCAGCGTACCTGAAGCCCTGCTGCCTCTGCTTGGTCACGTCCCTGCTCCTGCCCAGCACAGAGGGAACCAT
Source organism: Nyctereutes procyonoides (assembly GCF_905146905.1). Taxonomy (NCBI): domain Eukaryota; kingdom Metazoa; phylum Chordata; class Mammalia; order Carnivora; family Canidae; genus Nyctereutes; species Nyctereutes procyonoides. Next base: position 55,380,435 of record NW_026575140.1, on the reverse strand, counting down.
TCTAGTGATTTCTCCTAATCCTCCTCTGCCTTCTCTTTAGAGTTTTATGGCATGTGTTTATGCCAAACCTCAAGCTGCCCAGTTGTTCTATCCCAGAAGCTTGTAATGGGGTGATGGACGTTTGGGAGAGTCCATGATCAAGCTCTGAGATTCCATAAATTTAGGGTCAGGTTTGATGTCTCAGCAAATTCAATGGCTCTGACAAGCCAGAGCTGCTTGGGAGCAGAAATCCTGAATAAATGGGTGAAGACAGCCAACAAAGAACAAGAAAATGGGGCTTGGCAGATAAAAAGAATCAGACAAGACACCAGGTGGTGGGGGTGGGGAGAGAGAGAGAGAGGAATCCCCAATACTAGAGCCTTTAAGAACACTGGTGATTTGTTTTTGGGAGGGAGAGGGAGAAGGAGAAGGAGGCTCCTCGCTGAGCAGGGAGCCCAACAGGGGGCTCGATCCCAGGGCCCTGAGATCATGACCTGAGCTGAAGGCAGACACTTCACCCACTGAGCCCCCCAGACGCCCCCCCTTATCTCATTTATACACCTGGACATTACCCTTTCGGCCAACAGAGCCCTATGGGGTCCACACCAAACCTGTGCATCAGAGCTCAGCCTTCACAATGGAAGGTCCTTGACTGACTTTTGCCACCAGAGATCCTCCGATACAGCGGCTGGCCAGGGCACACCATGGGGATGGCGGGCATGATCTGGCTCTGCATTTGGAAGCCTTACTCCGTTCTAACATGGGATAAGGCTGGCACTTTGAGGATCATCTCCATCTCCATCTCCATCTGCGACCACGCTGGCTGTCCCCCCTCCCCCCACAAGGGCCTGCTGTGCCATTGACCAGCCACACGACCGCAACCGGCTGAATTATCTGCCCAGCTTTCCGGGCCTCTCCCTCCCTCACCAGGGGAAACAGAACCACAGATATTCCATCTCAGAGGCCCGCTGGGAGCATTGCATGAGGTCGTGCGTGAAAGTGGCTAGTAAGGTGGCAGGTAGATCATAAAGGCTCAGCGTGTGTCACTTCCCTGGTCTTTCCCAGCGAGAATTCTCACTTGTGCACAAAGTTTTACAGCGTAGCCCCATAGATGTACTTCCTCTTCCTTATGATTACCTTAGCCTATCTCAGTATTATTATTATCCTTATTATTTTCTTCTCTCTAGCTTGCTTCATTGTAAGAATACAGTGTATAATACAGATTATGTAGAAAGTATGTGTTAATTGACTTAATTGGTGAGGCTTTCAGGTCAACAGTAGGCTATTCGTGGTTAAGTCTGGGGGGAGTCGGGCACCTGGGTGGCTCAGCAGTTGAGCATCTGCCTTCGGCTCAGGGTGTGATCCCTGGGTCCTGGGATTGAGTCCCATATGGGCTCCCTGCAGGGAGCCTGCTTCTCCCTCTGCCTGTGTCTCTGCCTCTCTCTCTGGGTCTCTTGTGAATAAATAAATAAAATCTTAAAAAAAAAGTCTGGGGGAGTCAAGAGATATATGTAGATTTTTGGGTCTGTGGGGTCAATGCCCCCAATCCCTGTGTTGTTCAAGAGCCAACTATACAAAGAAAGGCCATGTTGCTTGCAAAATGTCTTGTAATAATGTTTTCATTTTCAGTGGGGAAACCACCCTTCCCCAATCTGTCCACCAAAAGCACCCCACCTCTCCCACCCTAGGATGGGCACATGGTCTAGGCCTGGGTGATCAGACACAGGGTGGTGATTTCAGTAAGGTCATGTGGCCCTGCAGATGTCAGCACCTTAGTTTGAACTATTGGGAAAGAGTAATCTCTATTTAGGTTTCAAGCAGGTAGGGTGTGAGCCTGGAGCTGTTGGTGTCTATCTTGTCCTGATGAAGGGGTGAGTCTGTTGAGAGTGAAGCTCACCAGTGGAATATGCTTCTGAGAGATGGAAAAAACAAACAAAAAAAACAAAAAAAACCCACACACGCACACCAGAAACAAGCAAAAAGACTGAATCCTGGTGGCATGGCACCATTTGGTTGCCTGGATCTAGCCATGCCTGAAATAGGATTTCCAGTTACTTAGATGAGTAGATGTTTGAGTTGACTTTATGCCACATGTAACCCCCAAAGTCATTACTGGACTCTCAAGGATTCAAAGTAGTAATGAGGGTGAGAGGCCCAGGACAACCAGGGTGGCTCACTTTGGCTCTTGTGTCTCCACCAGCCTGTCAATTATTCTCAAGTCGGAGAAGACCGTCTGATTTCAGGAAGAGTGAGGGAGGCCGAGTGGCTGCTGGTGGGGCTCTTCCTGGCTCAGGAGACCATATCTGCCTGGTTGCTGCTAGGTGGCTGCCCTGGGGTCCATCCTCCTGCTCTGGACCCGGTCTGCCATGCTGATGGGCTGCTCCTCCTCCAGGGCTCCAGGCCTGGTGTTTCTGATCCTCCATCCTCAGCCCTGCCCCTCGCAGCCAACTCCTCTGCTGATGACACTGAGCACATTTGCTCTGGGATATTCTGGAGGCCATAGGTGAACCCTGGAGGGCTTTGTTTTGGTGTCTGAAATCCCCACTAGCAATTTTGGAACAAGTAGGGCCCTTTGATTAGATGCTACTGAATCCTCTGATGACACACAGAGCTAGTAGTTGTTGGGCTCAGGAAGCAAGCACACCTCCAGGGATGCTTGTGCTTCCTTGATAGATTGGCCTCTTTCCCTCTGGGTCTTGACTTTCCCCAGGGGCCTCACAGATGTCTTCTGGGCAGTGGCTGGCAAGGAAGATCCTTGGCTTGTAGCGCTAGTGTTCTGGTCTGTGTTTGGGTCAACATGTGGCATTCTCCCTGTGTGTCTGTCTTCACACGGCTTTCATCTTTTTTTTTTTTAATTATTTATTTATTCATAAGAGACCCAGAGAGAGAGGCAGAGACACAGGCAGAGGGAGAAGCAGGCTTCCTAGGGGGAGCCTGATGCAGGACTCGATCCCAGGACCCCGGGGTCATGCTCTGAGCCGAAGGCAGATGTTTAACCACTGAGCCACCCAGGCACCTCGGCTGTCGTCTTATAAGGACAAATGTCATGTTGATTTAGGAGTCTGGCCTACCCAAATGTGACCTCATGTTAATTAGGTACATCTGCAATGACCCTATTTTCAAGCAAGGTCACGTTTCTAAGGTGCTAGGACTGGAGAGGAGGGTAGGGGTATTGGGTTAGGGCTTCAGTATGTATTTTATGGGGAACCACAGATCTCCCTACAACATGGGTATCATAGAGCGGCAGGGTGGGGGGTGTTTCACGGAGGTGTCCAGGGTAAAGGGAGGCCAGCAAGAGATGATGACGCACCCAGGGCTTCATGAGCCAGGACCCGTGAACGCCCTGAGATCCAAGGGATCAGGAAAAGGAGCAGCTCCAGAGTGTAACCCAAGGGGACCCTCTCAAGGGGTGGGGGTTGCATAAGTGACCTGGGTGGGGGTGTGAGGACCTGGGGGCCTTAATACGGCAGCCTCATCCCTTCCTGCCAGCTCACCTCCCACGGTGGAGACCCATCAGTAGCCACAACGACAGGGCCGGGGCTGCTGTCCACAAAGGTGGCCTCCTGGAGCGTGGACAGGGAGAGGGGCCAGGTCTGGAGGCTGTCGCCCCCCCCCCCCCACGTGTCTCTCCTGTGCTGTCTTCCTGCAGCCACATTTTGCGTGGCCCCCATAAGTGGCCACTTAAGTCTAAGTGACGCACCCTCAAAGTTTCCTGTGCTCCCAGAAGCGCCCAAATGTCAAGAGTGCTTCCCAGGGTATGTGGTCGCTTATTGTCTCCGCTTACTTTTTTTTTTTTTTAAAGATGTTATTTATTTATTCACGAGAGACACAGAGAGAGGAAGAGACAGGTAGAGGGAGGTGCAGGCTCCCTGCGGGCAGCCCGATGCGGGACTCGATCCCAGGACCCCGGGGTCACGCCCTGAGCCGAAGGCAGATGCTCAACACCTGAGCCCCCCAGGCGCCCCTCTCTCTGCTTCCTTATGCTTCTCTGCTTTTCCTTATTTTTAACATTTGGTCGACACTGGCTGGGGGCGGGGGGCGCCCAGGAAGCCGCCTCCCCCTCTCCTAGCATGGATTGCTGAGGGCTGCCTCCCGCCCCGCAGTGTCCCTCTGTGGTCTGGGATGGTCACTGGCTTCCGTGAAGTCCGAGCAGGGTCCCGGGGTGGGCGGTGTGCTCGCTGGAGACTGGGAACTGCGTGGGATTTTGCGGGATTACACCTGTGCGGGGCGGGGACTCCGCGGCAAGCACCTGGAGGATCGGCTCGGGCCCACAGTGACACCTGGTGGCCACTCCGCATAGCGCACGGCACTTGCCCCACTCCGCAGCTTACTACAATTGTTTCCCCTCTGGCGGAGAGATACCCCATCGCCAGAGGGCAGCAGGGCCCGCGTGGACTCAGGGGCATCTGAAAGGGAATCGGGGGCGTCCAGCCAGAGGGAGACCAAAGTACAGAGACAGGAAATTCAACTTTAGATCATCTGGGGTGCCCCCAGCCAGTCCTCCTACAGGGCCCTGACCTCATCGTCTGCAGGGCAACCAGTGGGCAGGGGGACATCGGAGCAGACCCACCACACAGGAGGTCCTTCTTCCTGCCTCATCAATCCACATGGCTTCTCTGGGGGAGTCCCAGGGTCTAAGGTCTGACCCCCGCTTTGGAGTCTTCGTGGCTCTGTGTGGTGTAGATGCTCCCTCCCTGTCCATCACGTCCTCACCTGCCATCTCCGTAGAACTCACTTAAAAGGAGGCAGAGCCCTGAAGGGAGCAGGTCAGGACCTGAAGCCTGGGTCTGGGTGGTGGCCAAGCTTGGCTGGGGGCGCAGCCCCGATGCATCCCAGCACTGGCTGCCTGTGGCCCTGGCTCCCGCGCTTCCTGTCCTGAAGCTGCATCTCTGTCTCTGTCTCTGACCACAAGTCGGCTTTCAAGCATTTTCCTGCCCCCGCGCCCCACCTGCAAGTGCCCACTGTCCCCCCCCCCGCCCCAAGGACAGAAGACTGACTCTTGGCCTGCCCTGCCTGCTGCTTCGCTGACCCTCCTAAATTCTGACACCACATCCTGATCATCAACCTTACAGGGTGGCCTGGGTTCCACGGTGATCACGCGACTCTGGGCATTTTACTTTGTAGATTCTGGTTTAAACACAATTGTAAGGGTGCCTGGCGGGCTCAGGAGTTGAGCATCTGCCTTCAGCTCAGGGCATGATCCCAGGATCCTGGGATCGAGTCCCATGTCGGGCTCCCTACATGGAGCCTGCTTCTCCCTCTGCCTGTGTCTCTGCCTCTCTCCCTGTGTCTCTGATGAATAAATAAAATCTTAAAAAAAAACCCACCTGCTTATGTGTACAATTTATATGTTAATTTTGTAAATGGCTTGGATCTGGGGTGAGGGGACACTTGGGCCTTCTTTCATCTCTAAATATTAGAAAAGTTTGCATCAGGAGTTACAATATTACTGCAAAAAAAAAGTACCCTATATTTTCCAACATCCCAAGGATCATGAACTGTTTTGTGTAATAAAAACGAGTTAGGGAGGTGCCTGCTAAGAAACAGAATGACGGTTTTAAATGAGTTTTGCTTTGCAAATGCACAAAAAGGCTGCAATGAGGTAGATACCCCTGGCGTGCCTCAGAATCAACTCAGAAGTGTTTTAAAAACAGCTGTGCCCGGGCCCTGCTCCGACCAGTTAACTCCAGGAAAGAGGCAGGTTCGAATGTGCTGCCAGGAGCGAACGTCACAGCACCGCTGTGCTGCTGACCCGGGGGCCGCTAGCCACGTGAGGCTGTTTAAAATTCACAGTGGCTCGAACGAGATATAATTCAGAATCCAGTCTCTCTGGCGCACAGGCCACATTTCTAGAGGTCAACAGGCACCTGTGGCTAGCAGCTGCCCTCGCGGACAATGCAGGTTCTAGAACATTTGCACCGTCACAGAGAGTTCTGTTTGGCAGGGCTGCCCAAGCGGGTTGCCAAGTCCTGCTCCTGTTGCTGGGGGCTGACCCCAGTGTGGTGTGAGTGTGGTATAAAGTGGAGGTGGTTTTTTTTCTAAGTTTCTGAGCGGGCTGATGACTGAAGTGCGTGTATGCACATGTGTGTGTATGTGTGCATGCATGTGAGCACATGCGTGTGTGTGCATGTCTGTGTGCGTGCATGTGTATGCACGTGTGTACATGTGCATGTGTGCATACAAGTGTGTGCATGCACGTGTGTGTGTCTATGCGGGGTTGGACCCATTATGGTACCTGTTTTTCTTCTGCTCTGTGTCACCCTACAGAGTCAAGAAGCTTCTGGATGCGTGTCCTGGAAATGTCCAGTGGGAGGCACCCAGGGCCCTTGCAGAGACCGGGCTGGTATTGGGGCATCTCCCATAGGCAGCAGTAGGTCAGGGACGTGGCTTATGCTGGGCCCCAGAGTTAGAGGACAGAGGACCTGCACCTTGCCAGAAAGCCTTTATTCCCCTCGAGTTGACCCACGTGGCCCCCAGCACCTAGCCCTCCTCTGGGACATTGAGTTTCTCCTTCACGCCACAGGCCACCACGGCGAAAAAGAACTCTGGGAAGAAGGTGCGGATGTACACGGCGGCTTTGGGGATGGGGTTGGCCATGAAGACCTCCTGCTTCTTCCGTCTCACGGTGCGCATCACCTCCTCGGCCACGTCCACAGGGTGCACCCCATAGGTCAGCTTCCTGAAAAAGACTAAAAAGCCCCCAGGAGGGGCAGGGGTTATAGCCTCTGGGTGCCCTAAGACTGGGAAGGGGGATCTGGTCTGGAGTCATGGGCTTCCAGGGACCTTGAGAACCCAGGGGACACTCTTCACCACCCCCTGTGACTCAGTTTCTTCATCCGTGAAGTGGACATAGTTTCCTGCCCTATTAATTTTGGGGTGGGGATGGGTTGTGAGCAGTTGCAAGCAGGAGAAAGAGCTCAAGCCAGAAGGTGCCAGATGAATTAAGGAGCTATGTTTACAGCTGTCGTGAAGCTGCAACCTCCTGCCCACATCTTGGTCCATCTCGCCTCCCTGCTGTAGACAGGGCCTCGAGCAGGGTACAGCAGCCCCCTGTTCAGAGCCTTCTGGAACAGCAGTAGTAATCTGGTGCATCTATAGAGCGCTTGCTGTGTGCCTGGCGAGGCAGAAACTATAGTCATTCCTCACTGCCTAAAGAGAAACTGAGGCACAGAGCTCACAACGAATTGCCTGTGTTGGAACACTGAGCATCCAACCGAGGCCGGCTTCAAGTATAGGGAAGCCGGTGCCAGACTCTCAGCATCTACTTGGAGCTGCCTCCCAGGGAAAAGTGGGGGGCAGGGGTAGGAAGGTCTGGAAGATCAGATCTGGCTGTTCCTCACGGGAAACTGAGACCCCAGGACAGGCAGTGACGCAGCCAAGGTCACAGAGCCTGTGAGTGACGGAGCCCAGCCGGGCCTTGGTCTGCTGGATGCGGGTTAGGATTCCCCGCTCCCCCGGTGCCTGGGGACTGCAGTTTGGGGGGCCCCTCCCTGCTGTTGGCCAGGTGGGGGGCCACCCCCAGTCTCAGGCTTCAGGAAGCAGCCCCCAGGCTGCCCGCTTCCTGCACCTCCAGCCTCCCTGGGAAAGCTCACATTTCCAGATGGAGGCCTCCCAGTTTCCTTGGCCCGGATCAATGTGGTACGACCTGATGAACGTGGGGCTCACGGTGCTGACAACCACGTCGTATTCCTCTACCTCGGCTCGGAGGCAGTCGAAGAAGCCCAGTGCGGCGTGTTTGGAGGCAGCGTCTGGAGGCAACAGCCGGGGGTCGGTGGGGGGCCCGGCCCTGCACCCCGGCAGGAGCACTGCCACAGAGGCCTGTGCACACGCTCCCACCAGCTCAGCTGGAAGAGGACTCTCGTCGCCCAGCCCTGCCCCCACTCCGCAGAGGAGGACACGGAGCCCTGGGGTAGTGGTGGATCGAGGCACAGCTGGGGTCTGCTTCGGCTCAGCCACCCACCTGTCCACTGCGGGGCCTTGGGCAAATTGTTTTACCTGTCTGAGGCTCAGTTTTCTTTCTTTCTTTTTTAAAGATTTTATTCATTTTATTCATGAGAGAGGCACATACACAGAGGCAGAGACACAGGCAGAGGGGAAGCAGGCTCCCTGCAGGGGCCCAACGTGGGACTGGATCCCAGGACCCTGGGGTCATCCCCTAAGCCGAAGGCAGATGCTCAACCACTGAGCCACACAGGCGCCCTGAGGCTCAGTTTTCTTATATATAAAATGGGGATAATATCCCCCTTGGCAGGTGGTGGTAAAGATGGATAGAAGATGCCCGGCCCAGGCATGAGTTCCCATTCCTTTCCAGTAGAGCTGGTACCAAGTGATTTCTCCAGGGTCCCAGGGCCAGCTCGATACCCTGGTGAGCCCTGAGCAGGTCTCCCCTCCTACCTCCTGGCCTTTTTTGCCTGGGGTCCTATCCATCTGAGCTGCTCACCAAATTCACTGCAAATGGATGAAGTCATCGGTTGGGAAAACAAGAATCTTTTCGAGGATTTCAAAAAGAGTGGACATTCCTTAGAGCTTGAGAGTGGGTGGGGGAGTTAGAGCCACCACTGGGGTATGATGAACCCTAACTTCCTTCCCATTTCAGGGGTGTCAGTCTGGGAGGGATTGATGGTGTGCAGCCAGGGCAGGCCCTGACCGCCTGTGGGGACGTGAGCCTCTGGGGCTGAGGAACGCAGAGTCCCATGGGTGCTCAGAAGTAGGAACTGAAGGGATGAAAGAAAAACCAATAGACCAGCTCACCTGTGGAAGCCACCCCCACCCCATAACCGCATGCCTAGTGCTAGACATGGCCTCACCTGTCTTATAAGACATAGACATAATGTTTCTGTCATAACAACTTACAAGCTGTCCGGAATGGGATTCCAAGCTTCCCTTGGATGTTATTCACTAACACAATCTGGCCTGTCCTCCGGGAGATCATGTCGGGAAGCAAGGCTGGAAAGCATAGGACAGTGGGTCACGGTTACACGTTGCAGACCGAGCAGGCAGACAGCCTGCTCCAGACCCCCTTCATCATGCAGGACCCCTCTACCTCCCTGGAAATCTGATTACAGCAGGACAGGTGGACAGGAACAGGGACACCCCTACTCCCGTGTTTCCCAGGAGCAGGCTGGACCCCATTACTGGTGATTTCAGGGTGGTTTTCTGCGACACCCTACCCCCACCCCCCACCCCGTGTACAGAAGTGACAGGGATCTCAGTGGTGAGATAGGTCCTAGATCATCCCATTCCGATTCCCCTCTCTGGGTCCTTATGTGTCTTTAACACCTCTCTTGAAGGCGTGAATCTTTTAACCGAGAGAGGAAAGGCCCCAGCCCTGCATCTTGGGAGAAACTGCTACTTTGTTCTATTGTCAAGGACCTTCTATTTATTGAGAGGGAGAAGGGTTTTTAATTTATGGCAATGTGATAAAGATTTCCCCTAAAAATGAATGACTTTGGAAATACAGAAATTTAGAGAATGGAATAAATCACAGTACATGCAGGTGGAATGGAGATACGACAAAAAAAATCAAAGAATGACTTTGACGTTGAGCCCCTGCCTGTTACAGATGGGCAAACCAAGGCCCAGAGCTAGTGACTCTAGCAAGAGTCTCTTAGCAAGTTGGAGATCCCAACCAGGAAGGTGAACAAGCCCTGGCTTTCCCCTGCTATCCCCTGCATCCCTCATTTGGATGCTGATGAACCCTGAAGGCTGCCTGATGTGCCTTAGAGGAAACCATTATCTCTGGGGCATCATTTCAGAAGCTCTGGAAAGTCATCTTTCTGCTTCAGATACCTATCCCTTCCACTGTCCTGCTGCCCCAAACCTCACTATCCTGGAGATTGTGGCTGTTTACAAGGCAGCTCTAAGACTATGCTTCCAGGGTTCCTCACATTTGAAGCTCAGAAGTTCTCCAGGTATATATATCTCCTCCCTTTTGGGGTTCTGCTTTGACAAACTTTTGCGGGGGGGTGGGTAGCTTCAACTCTCAATTCCATTCCCTGTCATCTCCAGCCCCACCTCCCAGGTTCTAGACCTGCATTTGAACTTAGCGGTGGGGTCTTTCCACATAAGAGCTGCCATTTTACCCTTTTTTACCCATTCTGCTCTCCCTGATCCTGCAAAGGGAAGGACACTACACTGGGCCTCTTGTAGTTTGGGGATGAATCCTTTTCCTCTTTATTTCTGAGGACAGAATCTCTATCCTTGACCAACTGACATGGGTGGGAACAGATCAAAGGCCATGTCGATATATCAAAATGTATGTGAAACATGAAGACAATGGTCCAATATATGGGATGGGATTGGAGGGGAAGCCATGGAAATGAGTAGGAAGAGGGGATAAAGGGCAGGGCTTGGGTGGGAAGGAAGGCATCCCAAAGAGGGAGGCTGGAATATACTAGCAAGATACTTTCAAAGTCCCTTTTTTCTTATTAACATTTATAACCGGAATGTTGAAAGCTTTCACCAAATAAATAGGAATATTCCCGAGGGGGACTGGAGACTGCATCCAGAATTGGGTGACTGTCTGATCATGTAACATAGCCCTCTCTAGCAGCTGGTGGCCCAGAAATCTGCAGGAAGGTCAAACTCACGAGACCTTTGGTCAGCGTGATAGGCCCAAAGTAATTGGCATCCATGATCTTCTTGTCGAGCTCTAGAGAAATCTTATGGGCAGGCCCCTTGACCTTCATGCTGGCGTTGTTGATGAGGATGTCCACACAGCCGTAACAGTCGAGGACCTCTTTGGCCACGTCCTGGACACAGCTGATGTCCGAGAGGTCCAAGAGGACCAGCTTTGGGGTAAATGTCTGCTGAACCAATGAGAGAGTCAAGATTGTGTGTGGGAAGACCTCTCTGTCACAGATCCTGGGGGCCCTCAATCTGAGAGCCACCCCTTTTTGGAATTCAGAATTCATGGAACGACTTCAAGATAGAGATGAAGATGAAAAAGTGGAAATGGTTCTGGGAGGAAGGAAGCGGATGGGGAGTCCATTCGTGGTACCACAGCTACCCCAGGAATCCAAACATGCAAAAATGCAGTAATAAGTCTGAACTGTCGGCCAAAGGGGCCAGAATTGATCAATCCAGATGAAAATCACCCTTTACAGGGGAGGCCGAGCATGGATTCCAACGGTGATGTTATGAAGTATTTATGAGCTCCTTTTTGTAAATGGCTTTCCAAACAGGCCTAGGAGCCCCAGGGGAATCCTTCACTATGCTCTGTAGCCACATTTTGTTTTTTGACCAAAACCGTACCGTCCAAAATATCAGAAAGGGAGACAGAACATAAAGACTTCTAACTCTGGGAAACAAACTAGGGGTGGTGGAAGAGGAGGAGGGCAGGGGGTGGGGGTGAATGGGTGACGGCCACTGAGGGGGGCACTTGACGGGATGAGCACTGGGTGTTATTCTGTATGTTGGCAAATTGAACACCAATAAAAAATAAATTTATTATTAAAAAAAATCGTACCCTCCACACAATATTTTTGGAGCACCATCTATGTGCCAGGCATTGTGTTCAGTCCTAAATATTCAATTGCCATTGAGACTCTCATGGTCTAGAGCAGGGAACAGGTTGGAAAAGTCATGATACCACGTGATAAATGCAATTCCAGTGTTTGACAAACATTAGTCCTGATAAGAGGGTTCCCTGGTCAAAGTGTTTAGGAAACACAGACTCTTACACATCCTTCTTGGGGATACACAATACACATGAGTATATCAAAGGCTCTGAAAAGTCCTGCAGTAAAGGAACCCACCAGACAAGTTTGGCTATCCTCAGTATTTCCCACACAATTGACCTCAGAACCTCGTTTTAAATGATTACCTGATAACATCCCCCCAAAACATAACCTGAATGCTGAGTTGTCCCATCTGTTCCATCTTCTCAAATACCAGACTTCGTTGTGAATTATTTTGGGCTGTTTCCAAAAACTAATTCAACAACATCAAGGGAGAATTAAACACAACAAAACCAAAATGTCAAGAGAGCTCCAAAGGCAATTCTCTAAACAAGGCTCCAGAAACGCTTTGAAACCTGCCACCTCCAGGAAAACGTTCACCTCCCAGTGACTTCATCGAAAGTGACTTTGCTTCCCTGACTTGTTTGAAGGGAATATCATTTGAGGGATGATTTTATTTTAAATATTTTATTTTTAAGTAATCTCTCCACCCAACGTGGGGCTCAAACTCACAACCCCAAGATCAAGAGTCGCACGCTCCACCAACTGAGCCAGCCAGGCGCCCCTGATATATTACTTTTTAAAAATCAGCCGTAAGGGCTTATAATCATGCCCGTACCTGTGCCATGCGCTAGTGTCTGGATCTGCTTTGGCTCTGACCTAAATACACAGGGGGTGGGGAGGGTGAGTTGCCAGGGAACAAGTTCCTGGCATGGAGATTGGTCAAGATAAGCCAGCCCTTGCCTGTGTCAAGATGAGTGAGAGCCCTGCCTCCCATTCCCCCAAAGCAAGCACCAAATCTCACCCATGTAGCCCAAGTGCTGCTAAGGGTGCCCAGGAGCTCCCCCAGCCACCTGCCAGGAGGTCTTACCTTGCTGGGGTCGGCCACACTGATGAGGGCGTCATACAGGATCTGTAGCGTCTCCCAGTTCTTCCCACACAGCACCAGCCTTGCCCCACCAGTATGGAACACCCGCGCGCACTCTGTGGGGAGAAGGAGAGAGGGCGGGGTGCACCATGGGGATGGAGCCCCGGATGATGAGCCTCCATCATACGAATTCAAGATTTAAAAGAACTCAAAAGTCCTAGGGCCACAGGGTCCCTACTTAGAGGTCATTTCATTCAACCTCCTCCCGGGGCTTGAACTTTTTTTTGTCATTTCCAGCCTCCGCGTGGTTACCTCCCATGAAGGGGATCAGGGTGGAGAGACATGGCCCTTCCTTCCTGGGATGGTTCTGATTATTAGGATATTCTTCCTTAAGCTGGACAGAGAGATGATCCTGACCCTAGCCCTCCAGGATCAAAGCCCTCGATATATCTTAATCTAAAGATATAGGAATCAGCCGTCGTGGATTTTTTCCTAATGTCACCCGTTTCCTGCACATTTTCTCTGTGGGCAGATACTCCATCCAGGGTTATTTTTATTTAAAAAGGAAAAAACAATAATTCTGCTTTGTGTCTAGTTAATTTTATTCTGAACCAAATTCCTGACTCACCCAACATGGGGCTTTCTCAACGGGGCAAAGGTCGGTAGACACCCAGTAGTCTCCTGTAGCAATAATACTGATATTTAAGAACAATAAAAGCTAATATATTTTGAGTGTTTACTTGTTCTAGGGACTGTTGAAAGAGTTTTGCATATATTAGATCATTTAATTCCCATGGTGACCACATGAGGCCGTGTCGTGGGTGGGTTTCCCAGAAGCAGAATTAGAGGCAGGGACTCAGGCAGCCAGGTTTTATTGAGGGAATGCTCTTTAGAGAAAATCCATCTGGGAGTAAGGTCTCAGGGAAAATCTAGGTGTGGGTGGATCCAAGGAAGGTTCTGGATTATAAACTCAAATGCCGAGGTGTCCCACCTGGAGGTAAGAGGACCAGCCTTTTATTCACTTATGTCTACTGACTGTGGGTACAACAGGTGTGTGACTCCTGAGGAGGCAATGTCCACTGGTAGGGGGCCAAATGGGATGTGATCAGCAGGCATTGTGGGCAGGGGGTTGTAATATGAGGGGAGAGCAGTTGAGATGCTGGACCCTGTGGTCTCAGATAGGAGCAGGGGTGGGGTACAGATGGGAGGTCCCAGTGAGGTCTGGGTGTAATGTGTGTGATGAGAGCAGGGAGGAGGGAGGATGTGGACAGTTCTGCTGACCAAAAGAAACCAAAACCAAGAAATAAAGGTGTTAAAAATGTCACCTTGAGTTGTTGGGACCACAGGGCAGGGACGATTTCTCTAAATATGGATGCTTTGTTGAGAAAGAGGGTGTCCATGACCATTCTGGATGGTGGAAATCAATGAAGATGTTAATCCATCTCCAAGTGAATTTGATGCAGTAAATCAAGATCCCAACATGTCTTGGAAAGGGATGGAAAGATCCTAAACTTTACTTGGAATAGTTTACAAACCTTATTTGGAAGAATAAATGCATAAGAAAAGCAATGAACAGTTTGATGAACAAAAATAGGAATGGACCAAACATCAGTTATTAAAATACATGATAAAGCCACAGAAATTAAAGCAGCCTGTTTGTGGCTCAAGTATGGATAGAAATACCGATTTAAAATAGAGCCAAGAATTCATAGGAGTTTGGTGTATTTTAAAGTTAGCAGGATGAATCAATGGGTAAAGAACATACTACTGAAAAAGTGGAATTTTAAAAATAATGAAATAAAATGTGGTATTTGAACTCCTAACTAACTATTGGGGAGAATGTGATACACTAAAATATATTAAACAGTTAAATGTCAAAACAGAGCCATAAAAGAACTAGAAGAAAGGAGAAATGACTTGCTTTAGAGAAAGATCTTAGAAGCCTGACCTCAAAGGAAAAAAGTCATAACAGAAAAGATCTGTAGATTTTCTTATCCTTAAAAGAATCCTTTCCTTACAGCAGAAAACAGGAATGAAAATTAAGACCAAGACAACTTGAGGAAGTGTATTTATTTTTATTATTTTTAAAGATTTTTATTTACTTTAGAGAGAGAGAGAGCACGAGTGCAAGTAGGGGTGGGGCAGAGGGAAAGAGAGAGACAGAGAGAGAGAGAGAGAGAGAGAGAGAGAGAGAGAGAGAATGTAAAGCAGACTCCATGCTAAGCACAGAGCCTGTTGCAGGGCTGAATCCCAGGACCCTGAGATCATGACCTGAGCTAAAATCAAGAGTCAGACATCTAACCAAGTGAGCCACCCAGGCGCCCTGAGGAAATCTACTTAAAATATATATGTCAGGGGGCACCTGGGTGGCTCAGTGGTTGAGTGTCTGCCTTCTGCTTAGGTTGTGGTCCCAGGATCCTGGGATCGAGTCCCACATGGGGCTCCCCGCAGGGAGCCTGCTTCTCCTTCTGCCTGTGTCTCTGCCTTTCTCTGTGTGTCTCTCATGAATAAATGAATAAAATCTTTTTAAAAAATAAAATAAAATACATATGTCACAAAAGGGCTAATTTACTTGATCTACAAAGACCTGTTATAAATCAATAAGAAAGCCAAACGAAGACCCCAGTGAAGAAGTTGGCTAGTGAGATGAGTAAGCAATTCATAAGAGAATCACAAAGAGCTGATTAATATATAGAAGGTGACAGTTTGGTGCCAAGAACAAAGACATGCCGTTTAAAACAGAACGTTCATTCTCATCCATCAGATAATTGAAAACGAAATTCAGGGAGAGTCACACATTCCCTGCTGGTGGCAGTGTAAATTGCCACAATCTTTTGGAAGAAAAATTGGATAGAATCCTTAAAGCTAGATATAGACTTTGACCAGGTTATTTCATTTACGAGGCATTAATTAATTAATTACGAGGCATAATTAATTAAGGAGACAATTAAGAATGTCTGAGTGGACACAGTTATCATGTTGTCTATCTCGGTGCTATTATAACAGTAAAGAGGTGGAGATGGTTATAAATGTCCGATATTACAGGAGGCTGGTCAATCAATGATGGTATTTATTGAATATTTCAAAGCCTTTAAAACTGATGTTGCAGAAATCGGTGTTTCCGTGCCACGCGCTGACTGTGTGTAATGAGATGTTAAATTGCACAGACGCAAGTGTAACAGGGTTTTAAATGGAAAATTTGACCAGCGCACCGAGATCAAACAGATGTAAAATTCTGAAGTGCGCTGCCAACCCCAGATGCGTATTTTCAAAGGAAATCACAAAAACCCTGTTTTATGGAGTTCAATATTGCCTTATCCTCCAAATAGGACACAAATTGGACAAAGAAGAGGAGAGAGAGTGGCCTTTGAAGGAGGATTTGGGGAGAGAATTGAGATGTGGATTTTTGCCCTTTGTCTCCACTGAGACCATTTGAACAGCCTGCTATTGGGTTCCCTGTGGCCATGGAGCCGGGGGACGGGGTCTGAGTCCCACCTGCAAAATCCAACATGAGGAGGGGTGCCGAGGTTTGCACAGAGCAGAGCAGAGGAGGACCTGGCTGTCCCAGGGCATTTGCACTCCAAAGACCCAGCCTCACAAGCTCGATGGAGGAGACATAAGCTGTGGGTTGCGTGGGAGCTGTTTTGAATTCTGCTGAGGTTCTGTCAACAGGGCAGTGGTGTTAGCTAATCAGAACCAACCGCAAAGGCTTAGCTGTTGTTGCAGTGTCCAACCAGAGGGGACTCAAGATCCCAGGAAGGGGCAGAAGGGACCATGGGGCTGGCTAAAGCCAGAAGAGTGTGGATTTCAAGGGCAACTACCCGGCTGATGCATTCGTGGGACCGATCAATGAAAACACACTGCTTTTTACTCTGGGAGGTGCTGCTTTGAGAGCCAGCCCCAGTAACCTTGCTTGTGGCAGATAATAAATGCCCTTTTTTTTGCCATCAACCTTGATTGGATCTTATTAAAACAGAGGGCCCAGGAGAAGTGCCTGCCCTTAAACCCCGGGGGCCGAGAGAGACTTGAGCAAGTGGAGTGTGCAGGCCTCGTGGAAATGGGGGTCAGATGTTCCCAGGGAGGGGCTCTAAAGGACCCGCAGAAGTAGCCGCAGAGAAAGAGCCAGACTTGGTTTTAAACAGATGCCAGGCCATGAGCTTGAAGCCCCATGACAGTGTCAGCCAGATGAGGCTCCCTCCTGCTTTCCTTCTATCCCCTTCTGGCCCCCTGCTCCAGCCCTAGAAGAGTTCGAAAGAGGAACAAACTTTCTGGCCCCTGGGTCTGGGTGAGTAGATGGAAGAGGGCATTAACCTCAATGAAAATCCACACGTTTTCTAATGCATCGGACCAGGTGTCCCAATTTCTAAATCGAAGGATTGATGGTGTGTCAGAGCACCTATCATGCCCAAAGGGTCTTATATAATCTAATAGTGATCAGAAAAGTCATGAGACTATTAGATTGTTTTTAAAAAATTGGGACACAGAGGAAGGGTTTTCTCTGCTGCATGAATTTGAGAGTGGGGTGGGCTGTCCTGCTGCCGCCCTGACTCCTGCTGGCCCAGAACACGGAGCCCATCAGATGGTCACTGCTGACTACATGTATGAGCATTGTAAAGGAAACAGAAAGACGTATTTCCAAGTGGGCAGGGTTCTAGGTGTGTTTTCTGTTCTTTTTACCTGAAAAATCCTTAAAAAAAGATTTTTTATTTATTTGACAGAAAGACAGCACAAGGAGCCCAATGCGGGTCTCAATCCCGGGACCCTGGGGATCAGGACTTGAGCCAAAGGCAGACGCCTAACTGACTGAGCCACCCAGGCACCCCTACCTGAAAATCCTTTTTTTTTTCTTTTTTAAGATTTTATTTATTTATTCATGAGAGACACAGAGAGAGAGAGGCAGAGACACAGGCAGAGGGAGAAGCAGGCTCCCTGAGGGGAGCCCGATGTGGGATTCCATCCCAGGACCCCGGGATCACGCCCTGAGCCAAAGGCAGATGCCCAACCACTGAGCCACCCAGGCTGCCCTGAAAATCCTTTTTAATATATTAGAGTTTATAATGGAATTCACCAAAAGAGACTTCACCTGGAGGTAGAAGGCCAGGCTGTGACTCCAAGCAGTGATATTCTCATGGGGGTACTGGGTTCTCGGCTTGGGTCTGCCCCTTGGTCCGTGCCCCGACCACCAGAAAGGAGCATGCGGGGGTGTCTCGTCACCCACTCATCCTCTACATCTACACACTGGGCGCAGGGGCTGGGGAGGGGCCTGGGAGGCTGGAGCCCAGTGGACGGTGCTACCCCTGCTTCGAGACAGCCAGCCTAAAGTCCCCCTCCCAAATAAGTCCTTCTAGCATATTCAGACGTTCTTGGTCTGATTCTTGATCAGGTCGGCTCAGGAGCCAGGCTCAGTGTATCTCGCGTCAGGCAGCTTGGCACCAAGCTTTTTCTTTTCCACGCAGCACACATAAGTTGAGGTCCGCCTTCCCCAGTTCCTTGCCCCGCACTTGCCACCGCCTGACTTCGGGCGAAAGGATGACCTGGGGCCCCTGTTAAGAGGCCGATGATTGAGAAACAAGCAGCCCAATTTGAGAAACACTTCAAGTTCAAGCACAGGGATGAAGTATTTTGAGAGTCACTCTCGCTGCCGACAAAGTACAAAGTGACCTGATTCCCCATGGGGCCGAGCTGCGTGGGCTCTGGGCAAGGGTCTGGGGTCCTGATCCCTGTCTGATTGCTCCGGAAACCTGAGCTCCCGGCTGGGTTCACTCGGGTCCAAGGGGACGGGTGTGGGATGCGCTGGGGACCGTGTGTGGCCCGTGTCATCGGCGCCTTGCCCCTCACTTTATCCTGCCCCAGACCTGAGGAATGGGGCTGGGTGATCCTGCGATCCCTGCGCTCAGCGGTGGGTTCCAGCGAGGCATTTATTTAAGGCCACCCACGCCCCACTTCTGAATGTTTGGATTTACTTTTTTCTTTCTGCTTTGCATTGTTTTCCCAGATTGGGTCCAGAAGACCCAGCACAACAGAACGGTGATGGGAGTCGTGACCCATACCAGGCCTCAATCCCCTGAAGATGCCACGTTGCCCCTGGGTTGTATTTCTCAGGGACCCGATTGGTGCAGTGTATCACTATGACCGAATGAGACTTTAAAAATAAATTTAAAGAGCTCCTGAAACAAATATACATCTCCCAGCAACAGGGAAGAAGGATGCAGGACTGGACAGCCTTCCAGACAGGCGGGATCTGATCAAGGTTTTGTGGGACATTCCACACAACCACAGCAGGAGGTCACCCTTTCCAGGCACCTGTGGATCGTGCAGAGATGGGCCATATCCTGGGCCATAAAACACACCTCAGCAAATTTAAAAAGAATTGAAATTGTACGGGGACACCTGAGTGGCTCAGTGGGTTAAGCATCTACCTCCAGCTCAGGTCATGATTCCGGGGTCGGGATCGAGCCCTGTGTTGGGGTCCCTGCTCCTCAGGGAGCCTGCCTCTCCATCTCCCTCTGCCCTTCCCCTTGCTTGTGCTCTCTTTCTCATGCTCATGCTCTCTCCAATAAATAAATAAAATCTTAAAAAGAAAAAGAATTGAAATTGTAGAGAATATGTTCTCTGATCATATTGGAATCTGGTCAGAAACCAACGAGGCAAAGAGATGACCACATACATAGCCAAAGGAGTGCCTTTCTTCATAAGATGGCTGCTTTTATTTATTTTTTATTTTTATTTTTTTAAAGATTTTATTTATTTATTCATGAGAGACACAGGCAGAGGGAGAAGCAGGCCCCCCGTAGGAGCCCGATGTGGGACTTGATCCTGGGACTCCAGGACCACGCCCTGGGCTGAAGGCAGCCGCCCAACCCCTGAGCCACCCAGGCGTCCCAGATGGTTGCTTTTAAAGGCATTTATTAAATAAACTTTTTTTGGGGGGAGGGAGTACATAGTCTATGTCAAGCTTTGAGCTAGGTGATGGGACACCAGGGTGAATAAAACACAGGCTGTACCTGGAGGGAGCTCATCTAGCGGACCAACTGAGAAACACAAGCGTACTGCCCGGTGTGAGGAGTGTGGTAACAGTGGAGTGTTTATAGGAGGAACTGTGGGACCCCAGAGGCCAGTTTTCTGGAGACCCTCCGAGAAGAAGAAAGACCCTGCCCTGTCTGTGGCAGAGAAGGCTCCACGAGGAAGGGGGTCTCATGTTGGCAGCTGGTCTGATGCAACAGGGACAGGTTCTGTTGAAAGAACAGGTTTCCCCCAAGGACGGCCTCTGAGTGTCTGTAGGTGAGTGTCTCTGTTCTGTTGGCTCATGGCAACCACTTGCCCCTCTTGTCTCGTGTCTGGTCTGGTTGACAGAAGTGTGTGCCCTAGCTTGTCCTTGTAGAAGTTGAGGTCTGTATCTCTCCTCCCTTTTGAGCCCTGAATCTAATGATGCAGGATGTCCTCCTTGGGAATTGCTCCTGGGACCCATGGAGGGACACAGAGAACCCAGTTCATCTGTTCTGCTTTATTTTCTTATGTCACACGGTGAGCTTGAGTTAATCACCCACTGACATTGATCCTGTCTTCCGAAGCATGTGGATTGGCTCCCATTGGGAGACCCAAGGAATGAAGTTCTTAGAGAATCCCAAACAGGAGGTTACGAATGTTCTCATGATGGCAGCACCACGGAAATGGGTGCCAGCCCTTCCCTGAAGGCACCATGCTCACCTCAATACACAGCACGTAATGGACCCACCGGACACTTGTTGAACGTTTGGCCATGTGGGTTCTACATTCAATTAAAAATAACACAAACCAACACAAAAGGTGCCCCCAAATTATCCTGTAGGTGGCTGCACAACCATCGTTAGGAGAGATAGAATTAGAATCTTAACAAACCTAAGGACACTGCCTGCCCTCATGTCTCCAGGAAAAAAGCCCCCTAAGACTATCTAATTCAAAGGCCACAAACATATGTACCTTCAAGGCCAGGAGGTAAGTGGTTGAACTAATTGGCCTGAGTGCAATACACTAGGGATGAATGGGGTGTGTGGCACACCAGAGTGCACTTGTTCTGCCTAAATGTGTTCAGCATCATTATCACCACTATGCACACTTGAGTGCTTCTACATGCTTTCCATCTATTCCTTCCTTCCTTCCTTCCTTCCTTCCTTCCTTCCTTCCTTCCTTCCTTCCTTCCTTCCTTCCACAACAACACCGTGAGGTAAAGACTACTAGTAATTATCCTCACTTTCCTAGATGGGAAATCCAAAGCAGACAAGTACAGTCACCAGCTAGTAAGTGATGGAGCCCGGAACTCAATCCAGCGCCCAAGTCTGGGCTCATAGTTGGTATGCCGCCCCAGTGAAGGACTTTGCATTTCAACATTTCCAGAACCCGATGAAGGTGAAGCAAATCACATCTGCAGACCCCTTTTGGCTCCAAGGCAGTGAGTTTGCAAGCCCGGCTATGCCAATCCCCTCATGTCTCAGGCGTGGGAGCTACAGCCCCCCAAAGACAAGACACTTGCTGGTTAATGACAGACCCTGCGTTGATCCCCCTCCCGCTGGCAGGTTGGCCAGGTGGCCATCCTGCCACCTCTCGTCCTTCAGGTTGAGAAGCTGGCTTACCCTTGCCCAGTCCTGAGATGGCATCCGTGATCACCACCACTTTGTTCTGCACGGCTGACTTGGACCACAGCCGGGACACCTCTTGGTAGATGAAGAGGAGACCGCTGATTCCCAGGAGCAGCAGAGGCAGCATGAGCACGGCTGTGACTCCCATCTTGTTCTGGGGGAAACAGAGGGAAAATTCTCCGGCTTTGCAAAGAGACTCTGACGGGGACACCTGGCCCCAGGCTACAGGGTGCGTTCACCATGAGCCCATGTATCTTCTCCAGGGAGCCAGGTCTTGTGCAAGCTCCCGGAGGGCTGCTTCTGAGCTAAGCACCCAGCGAGCATGCTAATCCCCAAATGTTCAATGAATAGGAAATTACTCACGGTGTGTCCAAAAGCAAACGGAATCCGGGGCCTGCCCTCCCAGAGGTTAATTACAAATTTAATTAAAATGGGTCTGCATTTTTGGAAGGAAATCCATGTGTTAAGGCCACTTGCTCGGGCCCTAATGACTATTTATAGCTGTCAGTGCACTGAAGGGCTTTTCAGGGTAAATATAGTGTCTATTCTGATATTCAGGGACACATGCTGGCCGGGTCTGATTTCAGAGTTCCTGCCAGGACTTTTAAAGCTCTCTGGCAAGCCTGACTATTGGAGTTTCCTCTGCAGTTCGGGGCTGGGCATTAGGGATCAGGACCTGGGATTTTCAGTGCAAACATCCAGCCATCCATTCCTATAACCCTGGGTCTGGACGCTTCCAGGTAGCTCAGACCCATGTGGCTGCAAGCCATCTGGCCTTCCCTCTCTGGCGGGAACGAAAAGCATAGAAAATTTTTAAGCAGGATGGAACCTGTTGCAGAGTGAACCCCTGGGAATTGTGACATGAGCAGAGTTTGGGGTGTTTCTCCTTAGTCAAGCTGTGTCACTAAGTCAAGCTTAGTCAAGCTGTGTCACACCTGCATGTGCCTTAGCTTCTTTGTCTGTAAAATGAGCCCAACAGTCCCATCTTGCAGGACTCTTGGGAGGACAGACCCAGCATAGATCCAGCTCACAAGAAGATAACTGTTGTCTTCCTGAATGATTAAAAGCATGAAAAATTTATGCACCTGGCTGGTTCTGTTGGTGGAGCATGAAACTCTCGATCTTGGAGTTGTGGGTTCAAGCCCCACATTGGGCATAGAGAATACTTACATATAAAATCTTAAAAAAAAAAAAAAGAATACTGGGGCACCTGGGTGGCTCAATGGTTGAGCATCTGTCTTCAGCTCAGGGCATGATCCTGGGGTCCTGGAATCGAGTCCCGCATCAGGCTCCCCACAGGGAGCCTGCTTCTCCCTCTGCCTGTGTCTCTGCCTCTCTCTGTGTGTCTCTCATGAATAGATAAATAAAATGTTTAAAAGATTACTAAGAATTTATCCCAAATGCTGAATTTTTTAATTACATAAGGGAATGCTGTAGGATTAGAAATGAAGAAGACACATAGAAAAGTAAAAACCTGTTGAAATGTTCAAACTGCCAGAAACCAGAAGACCAATCATAATGATGTCCTACTTTTATTTGGACTGAGCAGGAAGGGGGGGGCAGGGAGTAGTTCCCCAGGAGTGACAGTGAGGAAATAGCATTTCTTCCTTAGAAATTAGGATGACCAGGGACATCAAAGAAAACCTAACTTTTTATTGGTATAGAAAATACATATAGAAATATCTCTTTCCAGCCCTGAGGAGGGACTACTTTCTAGCTTTGAAAAACATATCTTAGTTTTACCTGTGATTTTTTTTTACAACTTTTTATTTAAACAGAGTCTCAAAGTTGTTACTGTCTTGCCAACCATTGTGTTTGCAAGATTCATCCATACTGTGCGAGGCTGGAGATCACTCTTTCCTTTGTGTGGACATATGTCACATTTTTAAAAAGATTTATTTATTTATTTTAGAAAGAGAGAGAGAGAGCACACACATGAGCATGCAGGAGTGGGGGGGAGAGAGAGAGGGAGAGAGAGAGAGAGAGAGAATCTCAAGCTGAGCACAGAGCTCAGGTCATGATCTCAGGGTCCTGAGATCGAGCCCCACATTGGGCTCCCTGCTCAGTGGGGAGTATGCTTCTCCCTCTGCCTCCCTTCTCATGCTCCCTCTCACTCTCTCAAATAAATAAATAAATACAATCTTTTTAAAAAAATAGGTGTTCCTCCAAGTTCTGTGCATGGAAGATCTTCCTTCTCCATCATGCGTCAGAGCCACTCTTGAGTGGGAATGTCTACCTCCAGCTGATGCCCGTGTATCATGTAGACTCATCCAAAACCAGCCCTACCATTTTCATTAAACAGAAAGCAAAGAGCAGTCAAGCAGCACAGGTGAGTGTCACAGAGCTTTCATGCAATGGGCTAGTGGCTTCTCTACCTGCTTTGGCCTAAAGGGCCCAAGGTCAGGTCTCTGTAACTGAGGTGATCCCCGAAGGGGCTAAGAGCTAGCTGTTGGCTGACCGCACTGCCAGCAGCTGAGGCAACAAGTCTGTCAGCCAAGAGGAATCCGAGTGGCACATCACAGGGTCTAGCCTGGGAGAAGGGAAAAGGCAAACCGAGAATATGTCACTCTCATTTCATGTACAGTGATCAGAGAGTGTTGGTAGAAAGATGGTGCCTGAGTGGATGCCTGAGGAAGTAAGGAGGATATATGGGGGACAGGTGTTGTAGGCAAAGGGACCAGCAAGGTGCAAAGGCCCTGAGGCAGAATGTGTTTGGGATTCCCAAAGAGCCGCCAGGGAGGCCTGTGCGTGGAGCACAGTGACTGGAGCAGGTGAGTAATAGATGAACTTAGGGGAGCAGTTGAGAGCCTACCTATCTTGAAAATTTGTTTTTATATTGAAGTGTAATTAACATGTAACGTTATGCTAGTTTTGGGTATACAACATACTGATTTGACAATTCTAGCCATTACTCAGTGCTCACCTTGATGAGTGTGGTCACCATCTGTAATGTTATTACAATATTACTGACTATATTCCCTATACTGTGCCTTTCATCTCCATGACTTATTTATTTTATAACTGGAAGTGTGTACCTCTGAGTTCCTTTTATCTGTTTTTCCTGTTCCCCTACATATCCCCCTCTGGCGACCATCGGTTTGTTCTCTGTATTTAAAAGTTTGGTTTTGTGGGTACACCTGGGTGGTTCAGTTGGTTAAGCATCTGCCTTCAGCTCAGGTCATGATTTTGGGGGTCCTGGGACTGAGTCCCAAGATGAGCGCCATGCTCAGCGGGGAGCCTGCTTCTTCCTCTGTCCTTCACTTTGCTCATGCTCTCTCTCTGTCTCAAATAAATAAGTAAAATCTAAGAAATAAAAATAAAACATTAAAAAAAGAATTTGGTTTTGTTGATTTGTTTTAGGTTTTAGATTCCACATATAAGTAAAATCATGTGGTATTTGTTTTTCTCTGACTTATCTCACTTACCATAATATCCTCAAGATCTATTCATGTTGTCACAAATGGCAAGATCTCATTCCTTTTATGGTTGAATAATATTCCATATATATATATATATATATCACATCTTCTTTTTCTGTTCATCTATCAATAGGCACTTAGGTGGCTTCCATATCTTGGCTGTTGTAAATAGTGCTACAATAAACATAGGAGTGCATATATCTTTTTAAATTAGTGTTTCTGTTTTCTTTGGGTGAATACCCAGTAGCGAAATTACTGGATCATATGGTATTTCTATTTATAAGTTTTTGAGGAAGCTCCATACTGTTCTTCACAGTGGCTGCACCAAGTTACACTCCCACCAACAGGGCTCAAGTGTTCCTTTTTCTTCACATCCTTGCCAACACTTGTTGCTTCTTGTTTTTTTGACCCTAGCCATTCTGACAGGTGTGAGGTGATCTATGTTGTGGTTCTCATTTGCATTCCCCTGATGATGAATGATGTTGAGCATCTTTTTATGTGTCTGTTGGAGGGTCCATAGATCTTGTAGGACATGGTTAGAACTTTGGCTTTTGCTCTAAATGAGATGGTAATCCTTGGGGTGTTCAGAGGAGAGAGAAGATGTGAATGGACTTTCATGTAGACCTGTTGTACTGGGAATAGGGTGTATGGGGACAAGGATGGAAGTAGAGAGGCCAGTGGGAGACTTTTGCAACAATAACCCAGGTAAACAGTGATGCTGGCCTTGGTTTGTCTTCACTGGGAAGCAGTCAAGGTGGTGAGAAGTGCCTGGATTCAGACATATTTGAAGGTATAGCAGACAGGATTTGCTCATACGTTGGATAGAGAGGAATAAAGGAAAGAGAAGAGTCAAGATCATTCCAAGATTTTTTTTAAAAGTAGGCTCCATGCCCAGTTGGAGCCCAACACAGGGCCTGAACTCATGACTCTGGGATCAAAACCTGAGCTGAGACCAAGACCAGCTGAGCCACTCAGGTGCCCCTACTCCAAGATTTTGACTTGAATGACTAATAGGATAGTTACTATTAATTTTCCTTCCTTCCTTCCTTCCTTCCTTCCTTCCTTCCTTCCTTCCTTCCTTTTCTTGAGTTGGGGAAGGCTGCAGGAAGCAGCGATTGAGGATGTGGGTGAACTACAAGTGCTGTTTTGTTCTGTTAATTTTGAAACCCTGTTAATCTAAGTGGGGGTGTTGAGTAGGAAGTTGGGTAAGCCAGTCTAGAGGCATGTCCAGGTAAGAGAGGTCTAGGCTCAGGTTATATATTTGAGAGCTATCACAAGTTGGTGGTTTTGCTAGAGTTGTAAAGGGATGAGGTCCCTTAAGACATTAGTATGGACCGGGGGTACCCTGGAGGGCTGTGCTCTTTGGTACTCCAACATCCAGAGCTTGGGGGCTTGAAGAAAGGTCAGCAAAGGAGATGTGGTCAGTGTGTTGGGGGAGACACAAGGGAGTGGTGTCCTGGGGGTCCAGTGAAGATATGTTTGAAGTGGGGGGAAGTGACAGTTTGTGTCCAATACTGCTGATTGGTCAAGTGAGATAAGGTCTGAGAAGTGACCTTGACTTTAGTAATGAGAAGCCATTGGTGACATCGACAGGAACTTCTCTGTGAAGATTATCTTGAGGTTTCAGTTCTCTTTCAGACTCACTATCAGTGGTTCCATAACAAGCCAGCCCTGAAGGTGGCTCACGATCCACCCAAACTCCCTGCACATTCTGCTTTGACCACACAGCCTTCTGCACACCTTGACATTTGGATGACAGCCTCACTGTGTCTAAGAGATACTGGGGGCCACTGGTTACAAGAGCCTCAGAGCTTGGTTGAATAATGTTTGGTAGCTTCCACTTTGCCCCATGACCCTGGCCATGCAGAAGAGGCAAGACAGAGCAGTGGGCTCTCAGGCATGGAACTCTATTTGGGTTCAGACACAACTCTCAGGGGAACTTTAGTTGAACCAGTGAAAACTCACACCCACTAAGGGTGGTGGGAGTTTCCCTTTCTTTTGGCTTGACTGCCACAGACAAGGGATATTCCAACCAAAAGCACCCTCTTCGGGGATCCCTGGGTGGCTCAGCAGTTTAGAGCCTGCCTTCGGCCCAGGGCGTGATCCTGGAGTCCCGGGATTGAGTCCCACTTTGGGTTCCCTGCATGGAACCTGCTTCTCTCTCTCTCTCTCTCTCTCTCTCTCTCTCTCTCTCTCTCCCCCTCTCCCTCTCTCTCCCTCTCTCTGTCTCTTGTGAATAAATAAAATCTTTTTAAAAAGCACCCTCTTCAATTACAGAGAGATTCTTGCTCCAAATCCCAGTCTACCTTGCAACCCTACTTAGGACAGAAGACTAAAGATTTGCCTGACCCTGAAATAATGGTATTTTCTAGCCCAAGACTTGAGAACTAAGACTGAACAGTGTGAATGCACTTCTGTGGTGTTGGGGGCCATGCTGGAAAGCCTGGGGTGTTAAAGCCATGATCTAGAGCACAGCAAGCCCCAGCCTGCATGTGCAGAACCTCCGGAGCCTCTTCAATTTCCTTGGTTCCAAGCAGAAGCCATCTTTATTTTATTTTTTTAAATTTTTTTTTAATTTTTATTTATTTATGATAGTCACAGAGAGAGAAAGAGAGAGAGGCAGAGACATAGGCAGAGGGAGAAGCAGGCTCCATGCACCAGGAGCCCGATGTGGGATTCGATCCCGGGTCTCCAGGATCGCGCCCTGGGCCAAAGGCAGGCGCCAAACCGCTGCGCCACCCAGGGATCCCAGAAGCCATCTTTAAAGCTAAGTATAGCATCAAATTGCCCTAATCCATCTCTGGACCAGAGGCAAGTGCTCCCTCAGTGGCTTAGTCAACCCCTTTACTCTTCCTATAAGATGCCCCAGGGTCCTGCCTTTGACAGTCCTACGTGGGGATGGAGGAGGAGACAAGAGGATTTGTCTCCTACTCTGCCCCCAGAAAGGCTGCACGATGGGTTTGGAGCTGCCTGTCCTGAGTCCGAATCTCAGTTCTGCTCCTGAATTGCATGTAGTTTCAGGCACACACTTAGACCTGATCTCATGGGCATCTTCTGGAAACAGAAACACTCATGCTACCACCATTGTCACCATGCAGAGATAGAATATAAGAGGTGATGGGCATACAACACCCAGAAGGGGTCTGGCCCATCACTGCACCTGACAGTTTCAGGTTCTCCCTTCTCCCTGGCAATTTTTTCCTCATCTGTGTTGGTTCATCTCATTGCCTTACCTCAATGCAATCAGCACCCATTCTTGAGGACTCTGAGCAGGATTCGGAGGTGAAGAGTGCCAGGGCTAAGTCAGGTAATGTGTGAGCATGTACTTCTGTAATAGGTACATTGTTGGGTCTGTCACCCCCTCACTCCCGCAGGCTCATTTTCTGGGCTGAAAAGCAGGTTCTGGTGGCTCCATCCTTCTTTCCAGCCAGGACCAGCACTTGCTTTGCAGCACAAACTTATTTCACTCCTGATCTCCGTTGGGGAGGATGGGTACTCCCCATGCCTGGAGGCAACATTGCATAGGTAGCAGGGCTGTTGAAGAGGAAAAGCAAGGATGGGACAGGATGGTGGGTTGTTGGACTAGCCTGATGTATGAAAAAATTGGAATATTCAGCCTTAAAAGGAAGGACATCCTGACACCTGCTACCACATGGATGAACCTCAAGGACACTGTTGAGTGAAATAAGGCAGTCACAAAAGAACAAATACTGGGTAATTCCACTTATATGAGGTACTAGAGTGGTCAAACTAATTGAGATAGAAAGCATAATGGGGGTGCCAGGGGCAGGGGGGAGGAACAATGGGGAGTTAGTGTTGAATGGAGACAGAGTCTCAGTTTTGCAAGATGACGAAAGTTCCAGAGACAGGTGGTGGCAATGGTTGCACAACAGTGGAATGTGTTTAATGCTGCTGAAATGTGCATTTACAAATGGTTAAGATGGTATATTTAATTTTATGTGTATTTTACCAAATAAAAAATTAGTTAAAAAATTGTCCAACCTCGTTGTGGGGGCAACCTGAATCTAAGATGATGGTCACTCATATAAAATGTGAAGCCCGATTAGACCCTTTCACCTATAGTTTGTGGATACAGATGTGCACAGTAAATGTGTGTGACCACACCTATAAGTGACTCCCAAGTGCTGGTTACGACCTGGGAGAGAGAAGAAGAAAGAGATGGGGAAGGGATGTGAGGTGCTCATTATATCTCTTACAACTTATTTCTTCTGTCTCTGTCTCTCTCTCTTTTTTTTTTGAAAGAGAGGTCTGTGACAACCACGACAAAGCACTTAATTCTGTCACATGGACCAGTGGCTGCATGCACGTCGGTTACATTAGCTCATGTATATTGAAATATTTCCTTGTTGAAAAGAGAAGAGAAAAAAAAAAAGAGATGTCACGGATCCTGTGTGACATCCTTGTAATCTTGCTTGACCTCCAAATTCTCCTGTTTTCTAGATTGCCACCTTCTTTTCTTCTGTGTTTTCACTGTGTAAAAGATGTCTCTCTCTTGCTTTGTGATGACTAAAAAAAAAAATCCCTAAGTAGTTAAAGCCCCACCCAGATAGTCTGTCTCTCTAAGGCAGCACAGTTGACTTAGTAAAAGTGAATAGCAATATTGGTCAACCACCAAGTGATGGACATGCCCCCTAACCTTTCATCTTGGTGGTTTTACAGTGTCCTCCAACCTCTTTCCTTGGGAACAACACTAAATAGTTTCTATAGGACCAGCGTACGGGCTCTGTATCTCTATGACACACACCTCACAGTGTTCAAGGAGTGAACAGTGTTAACATGAGCAAACATGGTGCATCTCACTGGGCAAGCCTACTAACTAACCATAATTCTGGTCTTCAGAGAAGTCCCTCTCAGCCCAGACCATTCAGCTGTGATTCCCCAAGATGGGTTTGCTGGTGACAGCAAAGAGGCTAAGTTGTCAATTCTATGAAAACAATCAATAAAACAGACTCAGGGCCAATCAGTGAGTTTAGACCCACTGGAGACTTCTGCTTTTTTCAGTTCTTCACCTGGAAACACCTTGTTTATTCTTGCTCAAGCACAGGGAGTCAGCGGTCACCCTTCTTTACCACTCACCTCATAAGGGGAGACATTGACTCTTTGCCTCTGAGTCTCGTGAGCCTGGTTGGGGAAGTCCATTGAGAGCCATTGCTGGCGGCTTCTCGTGATGGGTTGATTAGTCAAAACACTTGACATTCTGGAAACTGCTTGGGTTTGTTGGTGCAGTAAGTAGGCAGTAGACTTGGACCGGTTTTCTAACAACTGACCCCAAATGGGTATTTTGCTAATATCAGAAAAGGGAGAAGCTGGAATCCTTACACCAGGAAGAATGGTGTGGTGCCTGGAACATTGTAGACACCTGATAAAAGTCACTGAATGGTTAACTAAGGGTAGACAGTGTCCACACTTAAAATGGTTGGTTGGTTGGGGCCCTCATTCGATCCTGGCTCTCTCCCCTGGATGTGGTCACTGAGATTTCACCATTGTTTCCCCAACTCACTGGCAAGGGCTCAGACTCTATCTTGTTTCCTTAAATACCCACAGGACCTGACACAGTGCTTTGCCTGTGGCAGATCCTAGCAGTTAATCCTGTTGTGCTTATTAGGTGCTGACTATTATTCTAGGATCGTCACACATACTAATGCCCTTAGTCCTCATGATCCTTGAAATAGGGAGGATTATTCTCTCATTCTACAGATGAGAAATCTGAGGCACAGAGGGATGAATGACTCACCCAAGGTCAAGGCGAAAAGCTAGGGTTTCTAGCCAGGCACTCTGGCTCCTGAGTCCATGCCCTTAATCACAAACTGTATCAATATCTACAAAATGCTAAAAAATACAAAGGTCTATTGGATAGAATATGTGTGTGTGTGTGTGTGTTCATTTGATATTTTTTCCTAAACACACACACACACACATATACACATACAAGCAGACGTGTGTATGAGGGTTTTCTACTTGCCAACCACAATTTTCAAAGATTTTATTTATTTATTCATTAGGCACACACACACACACACACACACACAGAGAGAGAGAGAGAGAGAGAGAGAGAGAGAGAGAGAGAGGCAGAGACACAGGCAGAGGGAGAAGCAGGCTCCATGCAGGGAGCCTGATGTGGGACTTGATCCCAGGACCCCGGGATCATGCCCTGAGCCAAAGACAGACAGACACTCAACCACTGAGCCACCCAGATGTTCCACCAACCACAGTTTTAGACGTTGGGGGCAGGTACAGAGAAAAGTCCTTGCCATAGAGAAGCAATTTACAACCTTTAAGAGGGGAACAAATACATAAATAGATTATTTCTCTACTAAGGAGTTCAAATCCACCTGGGTCTGTCTCAGAGCAAAGCTAGATGAAAATGAGACACCTTGGCTCTGTTTCTTGATCTGGGGGTGGTGGTGGTTACAGGGCACATTCCCTCTCTGAAAATTCACTAAGCTGTACACTGAGGGTGTGTGTATACTCAGGGTTATGAATGTTATACTTTAATAAAACCGCCGTTTAAAAAATTTGAAAGGAAGAAAAGTGCCTTGGGAGTTCAGAGGACATAGCAAAGAGTCTTGGCTTGAACCTCAGGGACCAATCGGCTCATGTCCTGTCCTGGCATCTAACTGATCACGTATTTGTCAAGGTGCCACCTGTGCCATCTGATGACACCAGCTTTTCGCACGTGGCTCCAGAAAATTAATTTTTTCCCTTGGCAACTTTGGTCACATCCTGCACAGACTTTTTTTAGAGAACCAAATGTCTCTGTGAACATTTCAGGATTTCAGGCAGGTTTCCTTCTCTCTAGGATCGGACTCTGACTTGATATTGTGACGATAAAACAGGATCTCCCTACATGGGGAGATCCATACAAAACCTGGACAAACCATACAAAACCTGTATACAGTGGAGGGCGGAAGCCACTGGATACAGGTCCCTCTGATCTAGGTGAAGAAATGGCCCAGGGGAACCTCATCGTGCCTTTCTGAGCTGGGCTTATTCCCGCAAAAATCCATTTTCTATCTCTTCAAATATGTTGGAACACAGAATCCCATGGAACCATCATTTATTAGGTACTTGACTAGAGCCCCAAACACGAAGAAGCTAATTTCTCCTTACTCTGTGACAGTATAAATGTTACAGTTCCGCATAAGCAGACTGAATAATTTCATTTGAAACACTCAGGGTTGTTTTTTTTTTCTTCCTCTTCCAGAAACGATGTGTCCACTAACCCCATAAACACTAAAAAAAAAAAATAAATCTAAGTTAGGACATATTTAGGATTGTTATAATTTAGCAGTTTAATTTTTTTTCAAAAACCCAAATGATGTGTCTAACAGCCCGTGGCCTTAATAATATGTTAGTTTAAAAGATAAGATAAATTTATATAATATTGTAACTGCACACATTAGCAAACATGCAGCACTCCACGGCCTCAAACAAAACTTGCATGTTTAAGCCATATTTATTTTTAGAAGCAAAAGAGCCTGGTGATCTAAGCACAATGATTCCAACACTTGTTCTACTTCATTATGATAAGATGTCATTCTATTCGACTGTTCTCATTTTGTTTTATCATTTGACTATCCTTCCAAGGGGATCCTACTATAGGTAGAAATCAGGACATTTCAAAGAAAATATATGTTGAAAGAAACATGAAACCAACTTTTTCAATTTAAATTTGGGCCTTCTTGATTAAAATAAAAGAGAAAGTATGGGATAGACATGCATACTGTCAATTTATGTGTTCGTTAAGGGAAATTTTTTCTGGGCTCTTCTGTCAACAAACATGTATGGGCAACACATTTCACATCCTTTGTTGTTAGAACCTTCCTTTCCTCTTTCTTCAACTTCTATTACCCTGAGTGCTTACATGTTCCCTCTTCTTTGGTTACCTTTGTTAAACTCACTGTTGGGAAAGCTTGAGGTGCTCATTTATACTTGAGTGTCAATGGTTGATATCTCCTGTAAGAGTAATCTCATTTAAAGACACTGGCATTTTACTAGGAATCAGTAGCTGAAGCCAAAGCTGTTTAATAAAGGGTTAGATGGTGGGCAGAAGGTTTACCTGGACCACAGCCTTGTGAATTCCACCCCAGAGATGTGCATTGTGGACACGGGTGCCTGGCTTGCCTGCCTGTGCGCATTTGGTAGCCACAAGTATTGTCTAGCACATGGACACCTTGCCGGGGGCACTTGGTGGCAGGTGCTCAGAGACACTTGTGAGGGCGCTCCCGGCAGGGCTGGGAGCAGTTTCTGTTTCCCAAATACTTTCCAAAGCCTTGGGCTCCAGGCAGTTGAGTTGAGAGTGCTGACTTCCCTTCTGTACCCTCTGCTTCTCTGTGAACTCCAGGCGGGCTGCTGTATATCTGTTCATGGCCATGACCGACACAGTCATGCAGAGGGCAGATGAACCCCACGCGAGGCTGTCAACAAAACACCACCATTAGGAGGGAGTGTAGGGCTCTGGTTCTAGGGCTTTCTGCTGTGGGGTCAGTCTGGTGAAAAACCCAGCTCCTAGTTCCATCCAATTTGGACCTGGACTTCGTATGAAAAGTTTCAGAGACCAGTCAATAGTGTTGTTGTAGCCCAATGGTCAAGAGAACAGACTTTGGAGTCATTGCACCAAGCTTGCATGGTGTGTTTGCACCCGTATCTTATGATCTGGGCACCCTTGAGCTGGGGAATTCACTTCAATATCAGGTTCCTCATCTGCAAAACCTGGTTAATAGTAACACTGCACACAGGGTGGTTGTACGGAATTCAGTGAACTCATGCACGGAAAGTACTCTGCATAGTATCTGCTGACACAGAACTGTTGCATTTGTTAGTGTTGTGGTTGGCTCTAACCCAGGGCAGGCACTTGGTGTTGTTACTTTCTACCCCTACCTTCTGGAAGCCTGTTGCCTCCTGAGATGATGGTCTACACGTTATACCTTCCACAGAACCTATTCAAATGGTCGCTGAGAAAGAACCTCTGCCAACTGGCATTGGTGTATTTTCAAGGGGTGACATTCTCAGGTGAAATAAAAGTCTCCATATTTGATTGCCTACAAAGAAGCCTACCCATAGACAGGTTTTAAACCCATTCCAGAGTTTCCAATCCTCCTTAAATATGACTTGACTTCAAGGGTACCAACATCTAGGGGAAAGGCCCAACAATAGATAGATAAAGGGGGGGATCTAAAGAAAAGAGGTAGCACAAGGAACAGAAGAAAACAGTAGTCAGAAGAAAACCCTTTGATCACGATGTACAGAGAGATATGAGAAGATACTGCATGAACAAAGCAGGATCAGGAATTATGAAAAAGGAATAACTAGAACACAAGAAAGACCTTTTGGAAATTCAACTGAAATCTAAAATAGAATTCAATATGAAGGTTAGATGACAAAGAAAGGGAAATTTTCAGAAAGGATTACAAAAGGAAGTGGGTGCGATGTGTTTAAGAATGGAATAACATCAGTGTCTCTATTTCTTTCTTTTTTTAAAAAAAAAGATGTTATTTATTTATTCATGAGAGACACACACACACAGAGGCAGAGACACAGGCAGAGGGAAAAGCAGGCTCCCTGCGGGGACCCTGATGCGGAACTCGATCCCAGGACCCCGGGAACATGACCTGAGTCAAAGGCAGACGCCCAACTATTGAGCCACCCAGGCATCCCTAGTGTTTCCATTTCCTGAGGACTTGACTCTGTGCCAAGGATTTTACAAAAAAATCTCTTTAAATGCCCGTGAACACATGAGACCGTATCATCCTTTCACAGATGGGAGAGCGAGGCCACAGAATGGTTAAGAAGTCAGTCAAAGTCAGATGGTAGAACAACGGCCAAGGTCGGTTGTCCTAAACACCCTGTGTGCATCCCTGCTGGTCCATCAGGACTTGAACCCACCAGTAGGGCCAGCAACTCACCAGTAGGACCAGCCGTAGTCCCACATCTGAGGCCTCCAATCTTCTGGTCCAAGGTTCACAGTGATTTGAAAAATGGTTGTGTACATCATGTGGGCCACCATGCTGAGAAGCCCTGCACAATGAAAGCTTTTGTGAGCCGCAGTTAGGAATGTAGTTTCTCTACCTTATGTGAGTTGTATGTAAGAATCCCAGTAGCATCCTCCTTGAGCCCTTGCAAGCAGCCTTCGTGTTTCATGTACACACTAATTCCTTAGTGTCATGAATCCTCATGGCGGGCCTTCCTCTGAAATGTCATTTCTCCAATGACCAACTCTCCTGTCTATCATGCCCTGGTGTCCCAATGCTCAGAGGCTTCAATGTCCCATTCTCTCTTTCCCACACTCTACAGTGCTCTGTCATATTATTCTTTTTCATATGGATGGTTTGCTAACACAGAAACACTGGGATATTGTAGATAAAAATCTGAGTGGGTTCTGGCCACACTAGATTCACATGACAGTAATTGGGAGGAACAGAAATCAGTTGCCAATGGGATTTTCTTTCCTTTCTAAGTGGCTCAGCTCAGCCTTTTTGCCTGGAGACACTGGAAGACTTTCCCCCCTAGGTGTGGCAGGATATGTTTAGGATTTGAATGCACTGTGTCAATTTTTCCAGATACTTGGAGGGAGCTTTCTATAGAGTGTGGTCTTCTGTTAAAGAAAGTTTCCTTGAATTTCACTTTTAAACTGTAGTTGTTTCATTGGTTTGTCTTTCTTGTATGGGGACTCTAAGTCCATAGATGGTGTTTTAATGCAATTTAATAAATGGTAACTAGTTAGGGATAGGTGTCAGGGGTTTTAACTGATGGGGACAATTATTTATATGTTAATAGAGCTGGCTAAAGTCCTTATGATGTAAATCCTCAAATACACTACCTGACATGTATTCACAGTTGAAACTGAATAGATGTCCAAGAAGAGGTCTGCTCATGACCTTGGGGGGCCCTGGAGGATGCCAGGACCTGCAGAAGAGTCTCCATGAGCCCATGGCCTGCCTCCTCGCTATGAAGTTCCAGAAATTGGATTTTATCATTCTATTCACTGATGATGAGGCTGGGGAAAGACGCCTGACACTTACCAAGCTCCCAACTGGGCTGATGCACTATTAACAGAGCTTTGAGTATCAGGACAGGGAGGCAAAGAAACCATTTGTTCAGGGTTCTTTTTCTGATAGAAAGGCCAACTCCTGAGACCCAAATGAAGTTGCTCTAAAAGTTGCTTGGAGGACACAGAAGACCCCCCCATCCCCAAGAAGGGAGTTCTTCATTCTTTCATGTACATCAAACCTGGATAATGATTTTTAGCAAGGGACCATTTCTTGTATTCTTATACATACCAGGTGCATTCTTACTTGGCCATCACCGTAGGCTTTTGAGATAGCTGGCTTAGAATGGTTGAGTGACTTGCCCGGTATCACACAGCCATTAGGTAGCAGAGATCTGAACCCAGGCAGGATTTCATGTGTAGCCACCGTACTAAATTAGGCGATTTCTGTTCTCAGAGCCAGTGTAACTCCTTCCCAGAGTTGTGATAAACATGCAGTAATACATTTCATTCTCCATCCCCTATGTCTACCCTCCTTTCTCTTCATCGGTCACCCAAAGCATCATTGCTTTCCCCCACGATGGGATTAACTCAGCGACTTCTCTGGTGGACCAGCGAGCTGTCCCGCTGAACTGGCCATTGATGGAAAAGAACCAGACAGCACTTTGGCAGTGGGGACAGCCAGCCTGAAGCTCTGTCCCTGATTCTGGGGTGGGCTCTGGAGAATCGGGCTGCCTGAGGGCTGCTACGGTGAAGTACCTGCAAGCACCATGAGGATGGCTACAGAGGCATCCACTTTGAGCTGATGGAAATGAGAGTGATGGTAACTCAATCTGGAGCCCAGGAGGATGGCACTTGTCATCATCAGAAAAATATTCATGATCTCGGCCCCAATGGACAGCCACAGAACACCTGTAAACATGTGAGGATGACAGGGATGCTGAGCATTGAGAATTCAGAAGTACTGCAATGTCTCGCTCTTTGATTGAGTTCACTTCTATTTTTTTTTTATTTATGATAGTCACACACACAGAGAGAGAGAGAGAGAGAGAGAGAGGCAGAGACACAGGCAGAGGTATAAGCAGGCTCCATGCACCGGGAGCCCGATGTGGGACTCGATCCCGGGTCTCCAGGATCGCGCCCTGGGCCAAAGGCAGGCGCCAAACCACTGTGCAACCCAGGGATCCCCTGAGTTCACTTCTAAAACAAAAAATAAAAAGCAAATGCCAAGGGTTAGGAAACCACAACGAGATCTGCTGGATCTTGGAAAGTTGGCAGTGATAGAGGCCTCCTTGGGGTTGAGAGAGGAGTGTGTAAATTTGTCCTTTGCTGGGAGGGAAAAAAAATGGAATAAGAGTCTGATGTGAAGACATGAGAGATGCTGGGGGTCTCTCTTGCCCAGTTCAAAAGTTAATGCGTTGTTTAGATTTCACCAGAAGACTTTGTCTTTTTAGAGAAGATACCCAACGTTACATGAGAGGGCAGAGAGAGACATCTAGAGTTGAAGCACCCTGGTTAGAGATCCCAAAACCTTATTGGTTTCTTTCTTTAAGATTTTATTTATTTATTTATTTATTTATTTATTTATTTATTTATTTATTTATTTATCTATTTATCTATTTATCTATTTATTGATTTATTTATTTGAGAGAGAGAAAGCAGGAGAGTGGGAAGGGTCCGAAGGAGAAGCAGACTCCCTGCTGAGCAGGGAGGCCGATACAGGACTCCACCCCTGAGATCATGACCTGAGCCGAAGGCAGATGCTTAACCAACTGACCCACCCAGGTGCCCACACCTTATTTTATTTATATGTGAGCCAATTATTTGCCCTCTGGAGGGGATCCTGCCTGTGGCTTTGAGGAACTGTGTCAGAGGTGGAGGCCAGGAGACTAAGGGGACATGGAGAGAAGCTAACATTCCTGAAAGTCATCCTGCAGAGCAAGCCAGGTGCTGGGGACCCCTGCAGTGGATGAAGCAGGCGTGATTCACGCATTCACAAAACCTTTATCCCAGTTGGGGACACAGATACTGAGAAGGTCATCATGGATTTGATGAGCGTTACACAGAAGACAAAGTGCTGTAGGTTGTGGCAAGCCAGAGCCCATCTCTCCCTGGCACTGCATCTACCTTGCATTGTGGTAGCTTGCAAATTAGCCACGGTGGGAGTATTCATACCCCAGGAAACATCAGACACTACCTGTCAGGGCTTCCCATCCCTCCCTCCTGGCAAAATTGGTTGCTTAGCATTTTCCGGCACCACTGACTCCAGGGCACATGGAGAGAGAGCCCACAGTTCCAGCTTTTGGATTTAACATCATGGAAAAACAACAACAAAACAAACAAACAAATAAAACCCCTATCTTTTCCCCCATCCCAACAAAAACCCTAACAGTTATCCAGATCGTGGGGCGGCGTGCTGGTGGACAGCACATGAGTAAGGTGTTGTACCTTGTTCTTCAGCTGGTATGATGCTCTGGAAACTCCTACACTTTTCACCTAGAATAAACACAAAGAGAATATACTCATAAGTAGGAGTAACCCGAACAATTAGTGACAGAATGTGTTCCTAGTGCCTTCAATCTATCCCGGGTCATTTTTTTTCAAAGATTTTATTTATTTGGCAGAGAGAGAGAGAGAGAGAGAGAGAGAGAGAGAGAGAGAGAGAGCACGAGCAGAGGGAGAAGCAGACTTCCTGCGGAGCAGGGAGCCCCATGCAGGACTCGATCCCAGGACCCTGAGATCATGACCTGAGCTGAAGTCAGATGCTTTACCGACTGAGCCCCCCAGGAGCCCCTTATCCCAGGTCATTTGAACAAGGTTTGAGGAATGTGGTCAATTACTTTATTGTTCATAGACATGTCCTGCCCCCCACCCACCCCACAGGAGCATAATTCAATCCCATCCTGATGAATCCAGGTTGGCCATATGACTTTCTTTGGTCAGTGAATTGGGAGCTGCCATGAGGGGAGTCATTTCTGGTCAGAAGGTTTAAGGGCCAATGTCCTGTCCACCTGAGTCTTGCTCCCCTGCCTCTGTGATCACAGAAGCACACGTCTGCATGGAGTGTCCATCAGCCTGAATTGCCAACCTGAAAAATCCACACAGAATGAGCTAGACATGAATGTGTTGAGTTAAACCACTGAGATTTGGGGGCTGGTTGTTACTGCGGCATAATCCAGCCCGTCCAGGTTGATACTGAGAGCCTTAGACCCGGGATTCTCAACTCCCCCAACAGCATCCCTTCTAGTATGATTTTCAGTTTGTTTCTGCTTAGAAGGAAAGTAACCAAGTTTGTAACAATTTAAAAAAATGAATTAGGGGATCCCTGGGTGGCGCAGCGGTTTGGCGCCTGCCTTTGGCCCAGGGCGCGATCCTGGAGACCTGGGATCGAATCCCACATCGGGCTCCCGGTGCATGGAGCCTGCTTCTCCCTCTGCCTGTGTCTCTGCCTCTCTCGCTCTCTCTCTCTTTGTGACTATCATAAATAAATAAAAATTAAAAAAAAAATGAATTAGAGCAGCCCTCCCTCGCCAATGGCTCAGTCGGTTAAGAGTCCAACTGTTGATTTTGGCTCAGGCTCTGATCTCAGGGTCTAGGGATTGAGCCCCATGTTGGGCTCCAGGCTGACCAAGAAGCCTGCTTGGATTCTCTCACTCCCTCTGCCCCTCCCCTCACTTGTGCACCCTCTTTCTAAAATAAAAAAAAATATCTTTAAAAAAAGAGAGAATTAGAGAAAATTCAGATCTGTTACTGAGCAACCTAGCTATTTGCATTTCATCGTGCTTTCTGGAGTGTGGCAGGACAGGGAGGGTGCCAGGAGATGTGGGGATGCCTGAGACACAGAGCTGCTCCCAGTCTGGGCTGGCTGGAATTAAAAGCAGGGTGGGCCACACATCACTGACTCTTCAAAGGAGTGGCTTTCTCATCCCTAAAACAGATTCAGAAGTCCTCACATTAGCCTTGCTTTGGGAATTTATTTATTTTTTATTATTTTTTGAAGATTTTATTTATTTATTCATGAAAAACACACACAGAGAGAGGCAGAGACACAGGCAGAGGGAGAAGCAGGCTCCCTGCGGGTAGCTCGATGTGGGACTTGATCCCAGGACTCCGGGATCACACCGTGGGCCAGAGACAGATGCTCAACCACTAAGCCACCCAAGTGCCCCCAAATTCCTCTTCCTTTACGGCCAGGCTCCTCCACCTGTCCTCCCAACACAGAGCCCTTCCCTTGGCTTCACCTTCTAACTCATCAGGCTCATGCAAGAAGGACCATATGCCCAAACAGGTGCATGCTCACGGCGGCACATGTCTAAAGGCCATAAACCTTAAGGTTTGCCATTCTTGTCGCCATGAAAGTCCAAGGGCCCCGGGACATCATGGGTTGGCACATCTGCAGTGCACCTCTGCTGAGCTATAGGAAGAAGAACAAAGCCTGGGTTTATGATACAGCCATTTGGTCGAGCTGTGCTGCAGGGAGACTTCCTGACAAATGTGCAGAAAGGGCTTTACTCATCACCTAACTGTCTAGGGCAAGCGGCCCAGAAGAAGGTATTCCACAGCCTGGGGGTCAGGACGGTAGCATCAGGGACCCATCTGCCCATCTGAAGCCCCAGTGGCCTCTTAAGCTTTTTAATGAGGTCAACTTTGGACTGATGCGATGGGCCCATGTTCCTCACAGGTTCTCTGGCTTTGGCAGTGGCGGTGGTGTTATGGTCACAGTAGGAAAATTTGTCTGCATCCCGTGGGTTCTACCAAGGACGCCTGCACTGCACGGGGGATATCTCGACACTCACATGCTGCTCTCAGCCCTTTGGGGCTGGTGCAGAGCTTCTTTTTTTAAAAAAATTTATTTATTTATTCATGAGAGACAGAGAGGGAGGCAGAGACACAAGCAGAGGAAGAAGCAGGCTCCCTGTGGGGATCCGGATGTGGGACTCAATCCCCGGACCCCAGCTTCACACCCTGAGCCCAAGGCAGAAATTCAGCCACTGAGCCACCCAGATGCCCCCCTTTTTTGGAGCATTTCATTATCGATCAAGGTGAGTACAAATAGCCACATTTTACAGATTTGGAGGCCAGGATCAGACAGGTTGGAAAAACTGGGAACTGAAACTGGGCTTCCCCCCTGAAATCCAGTACCTTTTTGCCTATAACCACCTGCTGTCTTTCTACATAACCCATGGGGGGGGGGTGGACTAACCACCTACGTTGTCTTCCAAAGTGGCCTGCCCTTTGTCACAGGAATAAAGAGAGGGCGAAGTACAGAACCAGGGGCAGAGCAAAGAGAGAGTAGAGGCCAGACAAGGAGATAAGGAGAATTCACCCTGGCTTTGAAGGCTGAGGTCAGCCCAGGCAAGGAGTCAAGCCACAGTGACCCCTTGATTAATCTGAATCCTCAGAAATCGTGTTCCTCTTGAATGAGGCCAGCGGGATTAAAAGGAAAAATCTTCGTAAATCCCACGAAGCCGGAGAGGCTGGTGTGACATAGCTCGGCTGCAAGTGCTTTGCCGGCCAAGCGGAGCCCCAAGCCAGCTTGGGAAACCGTGTCCAGGTCCCCAGCACTGGACTCATGCATCCCCATCTGCTGGTCCTGCCCTCCCACCCCCCACCCCATGGGGCGCCCAGGCCCCTCTGTCCTTGACCTTTGTGGCTTCAACAGAACACTGCGGAATTGGGAACCAGCACATTCTGTTGACTCGTTGCTTCGCCTAAGGGAGAGAATGCCATGTGAGCACTGCCTCTGCCAGGAGTTTCATCTCATACGGGGAAGTCAGAGGTGCCTCCCCCCCCTTTAAAAGCGCTTTGGCAACAGGAACAGGAATGGGAAGAGGTGGCTTGTGCAGAGGATGTCCTGAGATCGTGCTCCTCCCCTCGAGGGTCAGCTTTTGCAGGCACAGAGATGAAGTGGATTCAGAAGGAAGAAAAAAATCCGTAAGGCCTCAGGGCAGCAGATCTGGGAATGGTCGGATGTCCCAAGGCTGCTCTCCTGGGCTTATTTGGATCCAGGGGCACCTGGATGGAGTGCTTATTGTCAGGTCTCCTGAGAGGCCCGCGCCCCTTCTGACCCTCTGTCCAAGCACTGTTTGGGTGCCTTCTCGTTCACCTCCAGCTATAATCCTTTTCTTTCATGTACCCCCAAATCTCCCAGGCCCTTGTGATGAATTACACTTAAGAGAAGATGTTTGTGTGCAGTGATCGTTAGCTGGGAGCCTCAGGCTCTATTCTGCAGACGTGGTTTCTGGGGCAATGTTTTTAAGATACTTTTTATTTTTTTAAAGATTATTTATTTATTTATTTATTTATTTATTTATTTATTTATGTATTTAGTGGGGAGTTGGGGAGGAGAGGCAGAGGGAGAGAGAGAGAGA
Source organism: Nyctereutes procyonoides (assembly GCF_905146905.1). Lineage (NCBI taxonomy): Eukaryota > Metazoa > Chordata > Mammalia > Carnivora > Canidae > Nyctereutes > Nyctereutes procyonoides. Next base: position 55,338,497 of record NW_026575140.1, on the reverse strand, counting down.
ATCGGAAGTAGACTCCTCGCTGCACCCGGAGCCCGTCACAGGGCTCCATCCCACCACTGTGAGATCACAACCTGAGTTGAAACCAAGAGTCAGACGCTCAACCAGCTGAGCCACCCAGGTGCCCCTTCAAGATACTCTAAAATTGGGAATTCTCACGTGGAAATCCAAATATCTTACTTCCTTTGAAAAAGTCAGACAAAAACCTGACAACACCGAGCGCCTAAGTCCATGTAGTCATACCGCTGAGCTGAGTGAGGGGCTGCCCCCTTGAGCTGAGGATGACATTTCAAGGTCATCGATGATCTTGCTCTGTTTGCTGTTGTTACCACCTTCTGTGGGCATTGATTTTCCACCTGTGACGTATGTCTCTTGTTTTACTCTATTGTATGTTTGCTATTACTTTAGTTATTACTTAATAAAGACTTAATTCTAAACCTTTTGCTCTGGGGGCATCTTATAACATATGAAGGTGATCATGTTTCTCTGAGGTGAGGAAAAAAAAAAGGTGTTCTGGAGAAGATGCCCTCTTCTTGATTCTTAATAAAGTGATGACAATATTTAGATACTGTGATTTACCCGGACCACCTTTTATATTAGGAAGCATATAAAAATGTGAGCAGAGGCAACCCCTGGGTGGCTCAGTGGTTGAGCCTCTGCTTTCAGCTCAGGTCATGATCCTGGAGTCCTGGGATCAAGTCCCACATCAGGGAGCTTGTTTCTCTCTCTGCCTGTTTTTCTGCCTGTCTCTCTGTGTCTCTCATGAATAAATAAAATCTTTAAAAAATATAAAAAATAAAATTTTTTTAAAAACATGAGCAGAGGTTTTTTGGATTGATGGGCACAAGCAACTTCATTGGCAATTATAGGAAAATTGACCTTCAGTTAAGTTTTGGGCATTGAGGTGGGGGGTGGTGGGAAACAGGAAGTCTGGGTCAAGAAATCTGAGCTCTGTGCCCTGCTCTACTAGGATCTAGCTGTTCAGTCTTCAAGGGAGCGTTCCTGCTTCTAGAACTCAATAAAATGCATCTGTTGTTTTAGGTGAGCCTTTTTACAAAGAGCATTGCTCCAAGCAGATTCTTTTTCTGTGGTCAACTAATTTTGGGACACACTGGGATATGTAATAAATAATTAACGGTTTTCGTTATGGTAAGACTTAGAAATTTTAAAACGTTAAGATGCATTGTGAATTTCCAAGAAGAAAATGTAATAGGCAACATCTTCCAATTTCTTTTAATAATTGAAACCCTATTTATTTAATTTTATGAAAAGCATCTCACAAGGCATCTCTGGGAGGGGGGTGGGGGTCATAATCCTTGAGAAAACCCAGCGAGGCACCTGTTAAAGTCTCTTTCCGGCGTGACATCAAATATATAAGAAGCATATTAATCAGAAAGGGGTCAAGAATTGTACTCTATTTCTACTTGGCTTTGTCCATGAATCACTGAGACCATCAACTCTCCTTAAAATTCAGCCTGTGTTCCTGACAATATATTTAAACACCTTTCAGTGGTATGATCTATGAGAGGGCTGTGTGTGTGTGTGTGTGTGTGTGTGTGTGTGTGTGTGTGTGTGTGTTAAACACTCCGTTGGCAGAAATGCCAAGGAGATTCCTGGTCTCTGGAAGAAGAGGCCTGAAAGCCCCTCACACAGCCCTATAACTGTGCTGTTGGCCTCTGTTTTAGGTTGAGAAGGTCCTCTCCCCCAACCTGGTAATAGTTTTTTGTTGTTTCGTTTTTATCAGAAAGCTCAAGGACAGTGTATATCATCTATCTGCATAGTGTTGGTGTGACTACGTCGGGCATGCGCCATATGCTGGAAGCACCTGCTTCCAGGCCTCCCTGAAACCCATAGCTCTGACATCATTTAAGAGATAAGGCTTCCAGTCTCCGAAAATCCCAGCCGAGTCCTTTCTCACAATTCCTTGATCACTAGGGAAACAGCTCCCGACTGTCCAATTTTCTACCTCCTGTTCTCAGGTTCAGGTTCTACTGTGGCCCAACCTCCCCTGACATTACACACTAGTGATGCTTCAATTTTCTTCAATTAGGTTTCTCTTTCTAGGGAACATTGTCTTGCTCAATTCCTTGTCCTGAAGTGACCGTGACTTTGTGTTGTAGGGAAGCAGAAGCTGCCTCAGGTCACATTCAAGAGCCATGTGAGTGAAATTCTTCTGTAATGAGGCTTCCTTTTCCACCCTGCCTTGTGTTCTAATGCAAATACAGGAACTGTCCTGCCTCAAACCTTTGCTCACTTTGTCCTGTCTGCCTGGAATATCCTCAGCCCTAATCTCCATCTATTAAATCACAGTCCTGTTTGGAGGTCTGGTACAACTGCCATCTCCTTTATGAAGCCTTCACCATGCCCAGAGCTGTTAGGAACTTCTTCGTCATTTCTATTCCCATATCATTTGTCAGTCTGTGATAACCTTACCATATTTTTCCTTGTTTTAGTTTCATCTCAGTTCTCATCACTGTGTCTCACTCCCCTTTCCACCTCTCCATTTGCTTAACAAGGAAAGGGCTTTTAGCAAATTTGTTCCATGCTGCTCTGAGCACTGTCTTTCCAGAGGGCTTTGCTATACCTTTGCTTCTCTAACTTTGGTGTGTGTCTTAATCACCAGGGGGGAACTTGTTAGAAATACAGAAGACACCAGATGGAAAGGAGAGCTGAAGAGAATAAAAAGCAATGAGGGTGAGAAAAGAAAAGGCAATGAGGAACTCTAGGAAAAGCAAAACGCTATACAAGAAATTTAATGTAATGATAGCACCTCCTTGATTCTGTGATGAACAATATCTATATACTCTAAATCAATTGTTGACTTATTGCTTTATCTAAAACAGTAATATAAGAATATTAGGAAGATGGCAGGACAGATGTGGGACGTGGTGGTCTGAGAGACTTAGCCTTATCTATTATGACAGGAAGTCGATAAGTAATGCCTAGCGTATGGTTTTTGAAACATGGAAGCAAATAGCAGAAGAAACAGCTAAGCTAAAAGTGGTTTCCCTGAAGGGTGGGACTAGGTTAAGAAGTGGGAAGGCAGCAGGGGACTGTTGGTTTTTCTTAGAAGCACCTCAAAATGATTTGATCTCTTATCTGTGTGTAAATATTACCTTGGTTAAATATATTTTTATAAAAGGGACTGTAGGTTTCTAGACCTCAGTCTACGACCTACTGAATCAGAATTTCCAGGGCTGGGGATCTGGAATTGAATTAACTCCCTGGGCGATTGTCATGCACTGCCAACATCTGATACTCGGTGTGATACGTCTATGCAGCTATGGAAATTGAAGTAGGCAATCCTCAGATGAGGCCTTGGAAGAGGAGAAGTTCCAAGCACCTTGCCAATGGGTTTAGTGATCATTTTTTTCCAAACTGAAAATCTGAGACTACCTTTGGTGCCCTCCAGAATGCAGAATCATGAGCCTCCTGGGTAGAGAGAGCAGACTGATAGGAAGAGAGCGCACTCCCTAGAGGAGAGGGGCAGGGAGGGTCTTCTGGTAGCCTTAGCTCTAGGCTGACAGCGTATGTACCACACTTAATGCCAAGTCCATACGCACTGACCAGGACATGTGGAAGGGCAAGACTAGGCACTGCTCCTGTGTGGCCCCCATTGGGGCAGGATGGATATGGGTAAGCAGCATATCAGAGAGTTTCTACTTGGAGTCTTTTCCTTAGGCCTCAGGATGAAATCACTAATGCTACGAGGATGGGAAAAGGCAATTAGAAACTGCAGAGAAAATAAAAGGCTGGTCAAGAAATGTAACATGTTAAGCCCAAGATCAAGAGAGAAATGGGACTGGAGGGTATTATGCTGAGTGAAATAAGTCAATCGAAGGACAAACATTATATGGTCTCATTCATTTGGGGAATATAAAAAATAGTGAAAGGGAATAAAGGGGAAAGGAGAGAAAATGAGTGGGAAATATCAGAGAGGGAGACAGAACATGAGAGACTCCTAACTCTGGGAACGAACTAGGGGTAGTGGAAGGGGAGGTGGGCGGGGGGTTGGGGTGACTGAGTGATGGGCACTGATGGGGGCACTTGATGGGATGAGCACTGGGTGATATGCTATATGTTGGCAAATTGAACTCCAATAATAAATAAATAAATAAATAAATAAATAAATAAATAAATAAATAAATAAAATTTTAAAAAGAGAGAAATGAGGATGTGGAGGGGACCTCTTCTTTTGACCTTGAGGCATGTGCTTTCCTGGTAGGAAGGGAAGAGCATCCTGGCCCCAAGCGTGGGCTTGGGTTTGCAGCCAGGCTGCCAGACACTGGGGCGGGGGGGGGAGGGTGTCCAGGTCCTCCTTCCTCAGTTCCTTAAGAGATTAAAAAAAATTTTTTTTTTCTGAAAGGTGGATGCTCCAAATACCAACCCTTCCCCTCCCTCTTCCCTCTCCTCTCTCCCCCTCCCCCATTTCTCTCATCACCACTCTGCCAAACCCACAGAAGCTCAAAAGATCAGGGCTGAGTGCTACGGTGAGAAAGGGGTGGGATTCACTAGCCACGTGACCTGAAACTCTGAGCCTCAGTTTCTCATTTGTGAGCTGATTATATCTACTTTGTAGGGTTATTTCAAGGGCTTCCAGAGGGTTAACTTGTGAGGGATTCTTCTGGTGGGGGTTCCACATCATCACCGATGGTGATAAAAGTCAATTTTTCAGGAGAACCTGCCATTCCAAGACCCTCTTAGATGTGCAAGGATGCAGTTAAGAGATGGACGGGGCCACTTCTGGTTCTCTAGGGATGGGGTGACACTAGCAAATGGTAAGAGTGAGTGTTTCTAAACCCACTGCAGCAGGCCCTGTTGCAAGGCAGTGAGCTCAGTAATTTTATCTTTATGGTAACTCTTGGTAACGAGGGCCGCTATCGTTCCTATTTTACACTCGAGGAAACAGGCTCGATGAAGAAGCTTGCCCGAGGATGCAGGGCAGTCAGTGGCAGAGCCGGACTCCCAGCCAGGCGGCGGGCTCCAGAGCTCCTGCACCTGTCACCCACCCTGCTGCACCTGCCGCCGTGCTCACCTGTGCTGCCGACGCTCTCCTCACAGGACTGCCAGAGCCCCGCATGGAACCTGCGCAGGATGAACATGTCGTCCCCCGTCTCCCAAATGTCCTGGACGGCCTGGCTCGCGTTGTCCCTCCTGCCCCCATCGGAGTGAATGCAGGGCAGCCTGCCCGGGCACAGCGGCTTGGTCACCCTCCGGGTCCCCTGGCACCAGTGGCTGCTGCCCACGGCGGCGAGGGAGCAGGCCAGGGCGAGGCCGACGGGGAGGAGGCCCAGCATCTGCCGCCGCCTGGCCCTGTCCATGGCTGGAGGTGGTGTGCGGTGTCAGGATGAGCAGCGGGCCCCTCCCTGCCTCCCCCCGCAGGCTACCCGCCCCTCTCAGCCCTGCCATCTGGCACCCCGACCAGCTTCCCTCACATCCCGGGTGCCCCCCCAGCGTGTGCCATCCGTGTGCATGTGCACCCGTGGCCTGAGAAGGCCCAGAGCGGGGCAGGCCCCCGTCAGTGAGGCCGGCCCTTCAGTCCTCTCCAGGGAGTGGGGTGCGGGAGGGGGCTGGTGCTCCGTCTTTTTGCACTTGGGGTAAAATACGCAGAAGGTGAAATTTACCATGGTGACCATTTTTTTACCTTCACGTAGTGAGCGCCCAATCTCTAGACCCTGTCATCTTGTGACATTGGAGCTCTGCCCCAGTGAACACTTACTCCCCATCCCGGTCCCCACTCGAGGCACTGCCACTCTACCTCCTGTCCCTATGAATGTGACCGGTCCTGGGACCTCACATGAGCGGGGCCATGCAGTCTTGTCTCTTTGTTTCTGGCTTATTCCACTCAGTGTCGTGCCCTCCAGGCTCCCCCGTGTAGCAGTAGGTGTCAGAATCCCTTTCCTTTTACCGCTTAGTGGCATCTCGTTGCGTGGATAGACCCCCGTTTGCTTATGCGTCACTTGTCCATGGACACTCGGGTTGCATCTGCCTTTTGGATCTTGCGGAGGGCGCTGAAGACCAGGGGTGTTTGGGCAGGTGTCTGGGAGAGTCTGCTCAACCCTTGCCTTTTGCACTGATCAGGCTACTCAGTGTTGGGTGCCAGAAATGGAGAGTCCCACAGCCTGTTTGTTCCCTGCTCAGCCAACAGGGATTGCCAAGGACAGCGTCCTGTTTAGGGGACTGAGACTTGAGGTGCTGGTGGCCTGCTCCAGAGCCAAAGCACCATGCAGAGCAAGGGTGGGCGGCTCACACCCCATGGGGTGCGACATCCAGCACCGTCCTGGGGCCACAGAAGCTGGCAGGCACAGCCCTTGGCATCCTCACCCCTGGGGATGGTGACACAGAGGAGACTAATCACTTCTGGGGCAGAAGATATTGATGCAGGGATGAGGGCAGGAGGAGCATCCTGGAAACACATAGGTCCTAGATCGCCTATTAGCACCTCCTGAGGGCCCTCAGATACCTGCAGACGTAAGGGAGAATCACCGGGCTGGGTGCTGGGGTACATGTCACGTGGGCCACTCTAACTCTCTACTTCCTGCTGGCGCGGGCACAGGGACTCGTCCTACTGGCCACAGGACTTGTGGGAAGAGTATTTATCACGTTCTATCACCAGATGGCACCCATCCCACAGCAAGGAGGCCAGGTGGGCCCCCCCCCCCCGCCCCCCCCTGTCCCTTCAGGAAAAGAATGTTTTGGGGAACAAGTTCAAAGAGGTTCCCTAGAATATTCTGACTGGGCAGGCATTTCCTTTGCCAGCATGCAGCCCAGAAGACGTGGTTGTCAATGTGTGATTCCAGAACGGCTTTCCAGCTGTAAGGCAAGGATCAGAGCATCGTTGGGGGCGCGTCTCCTCATCCTGCTGTCCCAGAGACGACCACATTGATTCCAGAGGTCGCACTACTGTCCCAGGCCATTCTGGGGGGCAGGGGAGGGGGTCTTTGTTCATCACAAGCATTTGATCGCTAGGGTTTAAAGTCTTGCCATGTGGTGATTTTAAGATTTCCAAGGATTTCTGTTGAGCGGTGCTTCCTGGTATTCCCCCAACCGTTCAGAATTCATTCACTCAGGTAAGTTAGCAAGGGTGTGCTCCTCTGTCTGACTTGAATGGAGAGAAAAACAAAACCAAACTCCATGAGAACATGGCCTTCTTGTCTCTTGCTGACCTGCATCTCAGCCAGGCAGGACCTCTTTGCCTCCTGGGCCTCCAATCTGGAGGCTGAAGAGCCTGGACAGGGAGAGGTGGGGAGAGCAGGGCCGAGCTGAGCCTCTCCAAGGCCCCTAGAGGAGCCCGCCAGAGGAAGGGAATGCCCCTGGAGAGTTGAGGTAAGATCAGCACCTGACCACGTGGCTGTGTCAGGTGATTCTGGGAATTCTGGGCCTGCCATTTACTGCTGTGTGGCCATGGGCCAGCAGCCTAACCTCTCTGAGCCTCATTTTCTCAGCTGTCAAGTGGAGACCTCCTGGTCGCCTCACAGGGTTATTTGAGGACGAATGAAACAGGTGGTCGTCAGCTGGGTGAGAAAGTGATGTGCGTCCCCTGGAAGCCCCTGCCAGGTGGGCTGAACGGCATCGAGAGGCTCAACGGGGCCATCAAGAGGTGTGTTTGACTTTCCTGCACTTGTAGACAGAACTCAAGCCACCCATTTAGGTTTGGCTTCAGGGCCTGGGCCTGGATCTGCTTTCTCCCTCCAAGTGTTTGCATAGATGGGGATCAGAAGAGACTTGGGGCATTGATAAGAAATGGGCCCCCTTGCTCAGATGCCCACTCATACCTGGTGTGAGGCCCATCCTCTTGTGCCAGCTGTTGCTCAGCAGCTAGAACCCGAGGCTCTGGCCCGCCGGCCGTGTGCATGGAGCAGAACCACTGGCTGCCTGGCTTCTCCTCCCAGGCTGCCCTTGCTAAAGAAGTCCCTGGGAGCGCAGCTGACTTGGGGGAAGGTCTGGGAAAAATCTCCCTGCCTTTGGAAGGAGGGGGGGTGGCCCAGGCGGAGTTGAGCCACCGCTGATGAGAAACCCCAGGGAATCATCGGTAGGTGGCCCTAGACCAGTTCAGACGCTCCCTCCGCGTGCGGCGTGGAGAGGGTTTGTGCAAACATTTTCTCGCTGTGCCGGGAGGAATGCAGGAGGAGGCCGCCTCTGGTGCATCTTGGACTATTCCAGAACTGCGCCCTCGCCTGTGAAGTTGCAGGGGGTGGCGAGGCCAGCATCGAGCAGGGGCAGCGCCTGGAAGAAGGAAAGGAGAGGACCCCCACCCCGAGTCCACGCTGCCCATGGACACCCCTGCCCGCCCGGGGCCCAGGCCTCTGCCCCCCTCCAGGAAGCGCTCCCCGCCGGCCCCCGCGAGGCCCGTGCTCACCCTGCTGCTCCTGGTCTCCATCAAACAAGTAAGAGCGGTTCATGATTTGGATTGTCACGGCGATTGCTGCCGGGGTCAGTTCTGCATCTTTTCTGATCCTATAGGCAGTTGCGGCCTCTCGTTGGCAATTTGGGAAATATTATTAAGGGTTAAGGCGGGAATGATTAACCCTAATCCTAGTATTCAGAGGTCATCGTGGTTAACGTTTTGACAGATTTCTTGCAAATCCTTTTTCTATGTGTGTGTCTGTGTGTCTGAAGTTATGATGCATAAAGTGTTCTGTATCCTGGTTTTCCCTTTTACACCATTTTATAAGTATTTTCCAATGTCAGGATGAATTCTGTAAATAGCATTTAAATTGGTCCTGTATATCTTGTCTGCTTTTACAATGTTCTCAGGCTTGAGTATTTAGGAATATGTTTTTTTTTCTCTTCTTTCCTTTCTCCTTTTCCTTCTTAGTATAAAAATATAGAATGTTCATTGTTTTAAAAACTAAATGTATAAAATCTGAAGATGCATAAATACCAGCTCTAGATCACTGCAGTCCCACCACCCAGAAATCACCCTTTTTCACCTTTGGGGGCTTATACTTCTGGACCTCTTTCTGCCATATATTTACAGGTACTTTATTGTTTTTTTTTTTTTAACAAGCATAAGATCAGACTGACTATAAATATTATCTCGCTCTCTGCTTTTGTCTTATGGGAATACACTAAAACCTAAGACAAGCTAACACTTCAATCGAGCGCATGATGTGCTAGGGCCGGTGCCAGGTGTGTCCTCTGTATTAACTCAATTTACACCCCATGAGGGAGGAGCTCCTGCTAATCCCACTTACAGATGAGAACGCTTTTCTGTATCAGTAAAAGGTACCCCCATAGCGTGATGTTTAAGACTTCAAGGTTGTCTTGTAATGTATGTAACCAACCTCTTCAGGTGGGCATTCTGGTATCTTGTTTTATTCTTATCCAGGGACACTTGACTTTTGCCCTTTTACCTTTTTAAGCTTCCTTTAAAAAAAGAAGGTTTTTGGGAGAGGGAGAAGCAGACACTCTGCTGAGCAGGAAGGCCGATACGGGACTCGATGCCAGGACCCTGAGATCATGACCTGAACTGAAGGCTGATGCTTCACTGACTAAGCCATCCAGGTGCCCCTGAGTTTCCATTTTTATACTAGACCATGATGTCTTGTTCATCTGGGAAATGCAAGCCATGAAAGTGCCTTGAGGAAGGGTTCTCTTCTTCCTCTGGCCCATGGGTGGAGTTCGACCCTGTATGTGGCCCTGGGGTTCCAAATCCCACCTGCCCCCACCTAGGGACGTCGGTTCGTGGTGTCTGATCTTGTAAGTGTTCGCCTCATTGGGCTTTCTTTGTTCTCTTTGTTCTAACCTGGGACCCAACAGGCAGAAAACACCTACCGAATTCTTTGCGTCCGATTTCTCCCACGGACTAAGGATGTGCACCCCGTCGATGGTTTCATGAGATTCCTGCCATGGTGGCTGCCCCTGGGCGAACCACCAGCTGGGTGGCGGTGGGGCCGTTGGTGGGAGACTCCACACAGAGCTCACACACTTGCTTCAACCCTCCGGGCATCTCATATTCCGGCTGAATCCATGCAACTAGCAGTCTAGCTCCTTTCCCCTTCTACGCGCGATCCTGCATCGATGGTTGCCCACGAGGTGCCAAGCACTGCTGCAGCACTTTGCATTTTCTCCTCAGTCCGTCTGGCTGCAATCCCCACTGCAAGCCTCTCGCAGAAGTGTTATGACGGAGCCCATTTCGCAGTTGGGGAGATTGAGGTTCACGGTTGTTAAGTGACCACATGCGATTGTGCGGCCTGTGAGCTGCTACGTCTCACTGGAGCAAAGCCCTGTGTTCTCTCTTCCTTAGCATTCCTGGGCAAGCTGCTGACATATGACTGTGGATATGTTCCGTCAGCAAAATCTGCAGTGACTCAGGCCGGAGTATGAAGCTGACAAAGCCACACCTTGTTCCTTGCTTCTGGTCTTTTCCTAATCAATACTGTCTCTGTGAGCTGTGTCCCCTCCCACCCCACCCCCATCTGCCACCCAGTCTGTCTTCAGAAACTCTTCCCTCTGTCTGTCCTCCAGGGTGCATCTATCACCCCGATGAATCCCCCCCCGGGTTCTTGGTATTAAAACCCATATTTTTCCTCCATGATGTTTACATTATAAGGCTTTGTGTCGACTTACATGATGGATTTTGTTCACAGATGCTTTCCCTGCGTGGAATATAAATGATTGTGGCATGTTTTCTGGCAGGAAGTCTTCCTAAAATTCACTTAATGAGAAATTCTCAGGGATAGTTTAGGTTTTCTAAATTTAAGCAGTCCAACCACCCGCCCTCAACCCCCCCTCCCCGCTTTGGACTCATTTAAGTTAATTAACAGTTGCTTTGGCTTCAAAAAACATAAACTCTCTCTCTAAGGCTCTTTGAGAAGCAAATTTGTGGCTCTTTCTTACATTGTCGATGGGAGCGTAAAAAGGTGCATACTTTTAAATTAAAAAAAAAGAAGAAGAAAACTTGGCAAGGATAGGTTGGCAGTACATTATCAAAGCCCTTTAAAAATGTGTATACTCTAGGACCCAGAAATTCCAGTTGAAAGAATTTCTCCTAAGCAAATAAAGATGTGCTCAAATGTTTGTGAATTTTTTCAGTAGAGCATCGTTTATATTAGCAAGCATCTCAGCCCGTGTAAGTGTTCATCGCTAGAAGATTGAACACTGAACTGTGTACCACATTCACTCACAGAACATTATGTAGCTGTTAAAACGGTGTTTTAGGAGTATGGCTCTTGCAATGGATTCATATTCACTATGCACCTTCTGGTGAAAGCACAAAACAAGATGATTTCCTTTTTTGGTTAAAATAAAAATGGAAAGAAGGAGAAAAAAAACGGAAGCGTGTACACAGAGAGAAGAGTCCAGAAGGAGATGGTAATTTCTGATACTAACGTTATGATTCAATCTTCTCCCCTTTTGGCTTTCCTGCAATTTTTTTTGTTTGATTTACAGAGAGGCGCACGCATTCTTGAACAAAGACTACAATAAAATGTATTGAAAGCAACCCACAGAAGGTCTTTTTTTTTTTACCCCCCGTTTTCCTTGATCCCTCCTCGGCAGAGTTAGTCGTTGATGCTCGTTGCCCATGCAAGGGAAAGAGAAATCCAGATCAAGTCGATTTTTTCCCGGTTAGAAAACAGCCATTCGCATTATTTCCTTTCATCCTTACCTTGTTTGGATCTGGCTGTGATTGAACTTGGATTTGCCTCTTGCATTTTTCGTGTCTTTAGGACAAGTACCTGGGAAGACAGTTTGTCCAGCTCCCCTAGATTGACCAAATTTGGTGCTTTGTAGGGTTCTTTCTCCTCCTCCTCCTTCTCCTCTTCCTCCTCCTCCTGATCATGACCATCAGTCTTGGCAAAGGGCAGGGGGAGAGGGTCAAATTAGTCTGGGGACAGCTCACGTGCATGACTAATTTTAATTGTCTCTTCCTTGGCCAATTATATTCCTTGGCCAAATTATATTATAATTATAATTATTATAAGCCATGGTTAATCCCATGGCTTCCAAATTGTGTGCTGAGGTCCCTCAAGGCACTGCTGTGAGCTCACAGGGCTGCTCATTTTTCAAGGGAAGCAAAGCGATATTTGACATCTGCCAAAACCCCGCAAATTACTAGCTCGAGGTAGTTCATGGTCTTGGCATTAGATCACGCTTCATTCCCTTTGATGATGTTGTATCTCTGCAAAGCTGGAGTGTTTTTTTTTTTTTTTCAGTTGCTGTGATAAAAAGCGAGTACGGCACAAGCATCAATGTAGAATGGGAACAAACGGGATGCTGTCCCATCTGATTGCCAAGTTTGGGAAGTTGTACAATCTCCAGTAGGCACTCAGTTGTTAGGATGCAAATATTTAAGTTGATTGACCCTACTTCCTCAAAAGAAATGGGACTTTTGGTTTTTCTTCTGGCTTAAGGGTACTGTGGAAAAATGATGGAGTCACTGTGGGCACCATGAATTGAAGAAGATTGGCAACCTCTGGTCTAATGATGGCTACACCAGCTCTTATCCAAAAAGTTGGCTGTGTGATTCTCTGGAAAGAATGCAAAGGAAGAACACAGACCCCATCATGCGTTCCATAGTATTGGGGGCTGGGGCATGCTGGGCAGAGAAGGGAGAGGGTAGACTGGACTAGTTACTCAGAAGGTGGAAGCTTGCCATCCACTGGGCTTATAGGTGGTTGGGTTTTGGGTTGTTTTTGTTGTTGTTTTGTTTTGTGTTGTTTGGTTTGGTTTGTTGTGGGGGGTATGGGTGAATATAGTGGTTCTGATGCTGACTTTTTTTTAAAAGAATTTATTTATTTATTTATTTATTTATTTATTTATTTATTTATTTATTTATTTATTTATGAGAGACACAGAGAGAGGCAGAGACATAGACAGAGGCAGAGAGAAGCAGGCTCCATGCAGGAAGCCCGATGCGGGACTCAATCCCGGGTCTCCAGGATCACGCCCTGGGCTGAAGGCAGACGCTTAACTGCTGAGCCACCCAGGTGTTCCTGATGCTGACTTTTTGGTGGAACATCTCCCCAGTTTACACTGTGCTTCTCTGCTCTCTGTTGTTACTATTGCTACACCTGTTGCTACCCACCTGTCTTATCCCATTCCTTCCGGTTCTCTGCCTGGCCCAAGAAAGCATATGAGTTTGTTACCCCTTGTGAGAGGACACAAGACCTCAAAGCCAGTTGAACTGGATGATCTTATCCCAAATCACGTATCTAGCCCCTCTGTGTTCATCCTTCCTCCAACTCCAACTCCTACCTGTACCTCTGTTTCTATTACTGGACAATGAGAACAATAACTTCTGGCCTGTGCTAGGGGTTTGTATTCAGAGATGAAAGACACATCTCAGTCCTCCAGGAATGTATGGGGTCATGAAGGGGATGAACAAATAAATAAACCACCAATGGCAATAGAACACAATGGACTGCAGGACTTAGTCATGTGTGGGGTCACAGGGCACTGGGGAGAAAGGTTCCCAGCTCAAGACTTCAGTCACAGAGGTTGTCAAGTATGACTGGGGGTCATTAGGCTTGAGTTGAGCCTTGGAGGTTGAACCAGGAGTGAGCCAGGTGAAGACAAGATTAGGAGGGAGGGCCAGTGGGACATACAAAGATGCAAAGTCATGAAAGAGCAAGATTGGGGTCAAGAGGTTTGGGCCAGAGGTGGCTGAGATGTAAAGTCAAATCAGTAGGCCACAGGTGGATGACTTTAGGCAGGACAGCTCTGTGGACCTATCCCTCTGGAGCAGTGTGGACCAGGCCAGAGGTGGAGGAAATGGAACGCAGGTTAGGGAGAAGCACAGGACAGAAACTAGTACCTGGTTATATGATGGGGAGAGAAGCCAAGGACAACTCCTGGTTTCTGGAACAAACCAGAAAGGCTAATGGTGCCAATACTGAACCATTAGGGGATGAACGTCTCTGGAAGCCAGGGACGATAGGGTAAGAATGTCACTTGACTTTGTATGACAGCCGGTTATACAATTGTCTTATCTCTAGCAGATTCTAAGTCCTTTAGGGCAGAAGGAAGCTGTGTTTTGCCCACCACTGCATCCCCTTCAGTTCCTCCCGAATGCAACGCCTGGCACACAACAGGTGCTCAAACGAAGATGAGCAAATTGAAGAAAAGAAAACCCCTTTAAACCCACTGTTTTGTTAATAAACAAAGCAAGTGGTGCAGATGCACAATTAGATGTTGTTATACAACTCAAATTATCTGGAAAGCCCAAAAGTGTATGCTATATTTTTAAGGTTCTAGGGGAGGGAATGTCAGAAAGGAAATAAAATCCCAAGGCCTCAAGTATAGTAGCAGAGCATCTGTCTGCCCAGTCTTTGATTCTGGACCCACAGGCAGCCAGGTAGGATGGTGCAAGTCCCTGCAATTCTCCAGCCTTTTCCTGACATGTTATTGGATCCTTCTTAGTGTGATGCTTCTCTTCTGGAGATCCATATAATCTTAGAAGCATGCAACTATTCATTTGGTAGGATGTCACATTCAGGATGAGCATATTGCCTCCTCTGGAAATGTCAGCCTCACTTGAAGATTTTGGGGGGGGGAAGTCTTTCATATCTGTATTAAAATCAATATGATTAGGTTATGGGATTAACATAAAATTTGTATGCATCTTTAACATAAAGCATAAGATGCCAAAGAAGTTCTGTTTCTTGCTGCAGGCCATTATGGTCACGTCAATGGCAGGTTTTGAGACTCGTGATGACATGATCACAAGGCCACCTCTGTAGTGAACAGGGAGTCACCGTGTTTTGTTTTGTTTTTTTCTGTCCAGGTTACAGGATCCCTCCTTGAGGAAACAACTCGCAAGTGGGCTCAATACAAAGAGAAGTGCCTGAAAGACTTGCTCAAGGAGCCTTCTGGTAAGCACGTGTATGAGTTATCTATGGCTGTGTAACAAATAGCTCAAAAGCTGAGTGGCTTAAAGCAATCATCATCATCATCATCATCATCATCATCATCATCATTTATAATCTATCACAGTTTCTGTGGGTGAGGAATTCAGACCAGCCACAGGGGGAATGGCTTGGTTTTGCTCTACAGTGTTGAGTTTAGCTGGAAGACTCAGTGGCTGGGGGCTGGAATCATCTGAAGGCTTGTTCACACTTACATCTGATGGTTGATGTTGGCTCCAGCTGAGAGTCCATTGGCCAAAACACTTCCATGTGGCCTGTCCACATGGCCCCAGCTCCTCACAGCATGGTGGCTAGGTTGCCAAGGCAAGCATGACTAGAGGTCATGTTGCCATTTATGACTTAGCCTCAGAAGCTATCCCCTCCAAGCTCAATTAGGTCAGATGGTTACTAAGGCCTATCCAGGCTCAAGGGAAGGGAGGAGAGAGACCCCCACCTCTCATTATAAAAGAGCGTATGAGACAAGATATACATAGATGTGACTATTAATTTAAAGTCATCTATCACAGCACACTCACCACCAAATTGCATGACATGAGCAACTGTTGTAGATTAACCTGGGACTCTACCGGGGAGATAGGTGGGAGGATGTCCTCATCCCCCAGGGTGTTATCTGAATCCGAATCATAACATTTCTCTTATCCAGGTCTATACCAGGTTTAGAAAGTTCTAGCAAATATGTTAATAGTTTGATCACTCCATGGCCTCTCCTGCCCTCATGCAGACTTTTTGGGTGCATCCCAAGACTTCTTTTTTTTGTTATTTTAATAATGAAATCTGCCCCCACCCCATCCTCCTGGCTGCTTTCAGATTATTTCATTCAGGGGCACAGAGGAGGACAGAATACCATAAACTCTCTTTCCCTTCTCCTGACCCAAAGAGTCCCAGCCTTCAAGCCATACCCCTCTCCCTCTGAATATTTCTTCAAGCCCAGGCTGGTGGCAATCAAAGCTTGATATCTGTTATAAGGACCACCCCTCTCTTTAGGTAATACAGCTTTCTGAAATCAAAGTAGGGCACGTCCTTTTAATTTGGAGCCATGCCGTGAGCAGCCTGGCCAGGTGAGCACTGCTTCACACAGACCTTGTGCTGACACTTGCAGCCGGCTCCACAGGATGCCCTGAGCCAGCTCATAACCTGGTAGATCTGCATCTGTGGGGTCCTGATGTCAATGATGTGGCCATCCAACCTGAGTGGCCCCTGCAGGCTAGCCCAATTAGGGAGCAGATAGGAACGATGCTCAGTTCCCAGGAGTGAGGAACTTGCATTATGGACATTTGGGATACAGCCTGAAACCCCTTAATTTCATCCCAGGAAGCCCATAAGGCTGTATTGTATGTTTCTAGCATCTCATTGCCGAGTACCAGTGTATAAATCACCCCCTGGATGCAAATGTCTCATAATGATTATTTGGTTGGTCTTCAAATGGAGCAATATGTCCAGACAGAGGTTGTGTCCAATACATGTAGCCAAGAACCTTGATTCTGCAGATCCCCTCTGTCCACTGGTCATTTTGCACATTTTATAGTGAGGGTGTTCCAGCATCTAATTGGTTGAAGGCTTGACAATTCCTTAGGTAATTATGGAACAGAAGGCACTGGCTGAACCACCAAGTGTTCTCCTGACTCTGAGCTTGTGTGAGAGTTCAGCCCATGTAAAATAAACCAACATCAGAGTGACATACACGTTGACATAATGGACGGGACCACTGCGAGGGGTCAGATTGGGTAGACAAAGCCACTGTGCCTAAGGGTGCATTAAACACTCCTTCCTCCCCATGTTGCTCCTCATCCTTGACCTATCTGGACAGTGGAACAGCCATGCTTGTTCCTGCATAGGGTACACCAGCTTCCTGTGCCAGGAAGGGGGCTTTGCCCCCATCAGCGGTGTCGGTGCTCCAACATGGCACTCACCTGGGACCTTTTCTCTCCACAGGGACCTTTTGTAATGGGACCTTTGATCGATATGTGTGCTGGCCTCATTCTTCTCCAGGGAATGTCTCCGTCCCCTGCCCTTCATACTTACCTTGGTGGAGTGAAGGTAGTAAGTCTTATTTTACCATTTTCTGGCAGTTTCTTTAAAAGCTGGTCCCTCTTGGGTAGACTAGCCAGGAAGCAATTAGAGAGAGAGAGAGAGAGAGAGAGGGCTCCAACCAAGTGGTTTTCTCAAGTCTTCTTTCCCCACAGAAGTTTTCCTAAGTAGTCAGTAACATACCTTCTTTCCTCTTCGGACACCTCCTCTTGTCTGCCTGCAATTCTTCTCTGCCTGGATGTTCCATTAAGGCAATAGTCCTGTTTTATTGGAAGATTAGAGAGTCCAGGCCTGGCTACCACAGAATTTGCTGCAGTGACAGTCATCATGGAGA
This sequence comes from Nyctereutes procyonoides, assembly GCF_905146905.1. NCBI lineage: Eukaryota > Metazoa > Chordata > Mammalia > Carnivora > Canidae > Nyctereutes > Nyctereutes procyonoides. The sequence goes on along the minus strand of NW_026575140.1, from coordinate 55,321,268 downwards.
GGAGGAGGAGAGATTGGGATGCTCACATCCACAACTTTGGAATTGTCAGATAGCTTTGGAAGATGGTACTACAGGGTGGTGCTTTTAAGTCCCATGGGACTTGGATGAAATCTTTAACCACTCAGCGCAAAGCAAGTGGCTATTATGTAGGATCCCAGGAGCATAACCCACCCTCACCTGCCCCAGCAGCCCAACCTCTTAGCTGGTTTGTTCTGGAAGGGAAGAGAAACAATTACTGGCTAGAACTCTTTTTGCCTTTGAAGGCCAAAGAACGAGAAAAACAAAACAAAACAAAACAAAACAAAAAACCAACTATTCTCCAGAAACATAAGTGATTAGAAAGTTCCAGGCAAAACCAAGTGAGAATGCCTTACTGAGCAGGCAAGATGGTGAAATTTTTGTATTTAGTTTCAGCTTGGTAAATCATCAGTTAAATTTGGTTTCGATTTTCTGAGGCTTCTGGTGCAAAGAGAGAGTTCCCAAGGAAGAGAGACGCACTTCTGATGGGAGAGCTAGTGACATAGTCTATGGAACTATCCTCTGGTGAAAACCAGCTGGAAGTGACCCAAGAGGTATGAGCATGTGACGTTTAAGGGAAGATATCGGAGTTTGCTGGACCGCAGAGTCTGGATAGTTGAGAAGCAGCCCTGTGGGAGCCAGCTCAGTGGGGTGGGGAGAGCACTGCACATGGAGTTCAGCGCCTGTCCATCTCTTTTACCCTCTGTGACTTAGGGCAAGTGTCCAGAGCCCTTCTGAGCTGTTTTCTGCTCTGGAAAGTGAAGTGAACAACAGCTACTTTTGAGGCCACAAATGAATAAGAAGGCAGGAAGAGTCAGCCACACAGCAGGTGCTTTGTAAATGGAAATGAGGCTGAGACCAAGGTCAAGCCCCTGGATTCCTTAAGGTCTTTAAGACCCAAATGTCCATGGATCTCAAGGACACATGGAACAGGCCATTTACTCCTGCCCCCACCCCACACTGCTCCTCCACCTACTTATTCTTTTCAAGAGTTAAAAACGGAGGTCCATTCCACCTGAAGGGAAAAAGTGACTAAAAATCTAAACTTACAAAAAAGTTGATTTAAGGGATCCAGAGAATGGGAGCATGATGGTGCAGATGCAGGCAGGGGCAAGAGGAAGAGCCAAGACTTGTCAGATGACGCGGGAGGTGAGGGACAGGGGGCTGGAAGGTGGAGAGGGAAAGAGCTCCCACCCTGCCTGACTCCACCCACGCTCACCGTCATCTGTGTGGTGGCCCAGGGCGCCCACTGCTTACATCTAGTGTGTCCCACAAAGAGCAAGCGAGATGACTGTGGCTGTCCTGAAGGGGAAAGAGAGCCAGTAGGAAGTTAGGTCAGAGAGTACTGAGGGCCAGACCTTATAGGACTTTATGGGAGGCCCAGGAAGGGCTCTGACTTGTTTCCAGACAGCCTTTGGAAGATTCAGGGTGAGGCATGATGTGCATGACTGCCATGTCAGCCATAGACCATGAAGGACAAGAGTATCTGAATGGTGTTTGAGATGGCAGTTAGACACCCTCGAGGAGACTTCAGGTGGGCAGGGGGAAATACCCCACGGGTATCCATCCATTACACTCAACAAATAGTTACTGTTGGCCTACTCCATGCAGGGTCAGGAGTGGGAAGTTCAATTTCCATTACTCATTGGCAAGTCCAGGCCCTGGTCTTCTAGGAGGGAGGAAGATCCCTTTGGGGAAGGGCTTTGAGAATGGAGCCATCATCGTGGACACAGTGCCAACCTGTCACTTATGCGCACGGATGCACGCATGCACTCGTTTAACCCTCTCCCAAACTGGGGAAGATTGGTACCATTACCGTATTATCCTCAGCTCTTGAAGAAACTAGAAGTCTCCAAGAGTGGGAGGGCACAAGCTTAAGGCCACCAAGCTTGTAGGTGGCCGAGCAGGCTTCATCTACCCCTTTCTCTTCTTTGTGGCACTGCCTCTTGGGCATCAAGACCCAACGCCCCTCTCTGATCCTGTGTCTCCCAGCTGGGCTGCACCTTCCAGGGCTCTCACATTTCTGAGTCACCAGGGACTGTTCTAGCTCTAGAGACTTTGGGTAAACACAGTAGACATTAGTGGATCGTGGTTTGTTACGAAATGCAGAGGCTTCCGTGTTTTTCCTTCCATCCCAAATAAACAGCAGGGATGCTAATGAGCCCCCAAAAGGCAAGTGAAAATCCCTTTTCCCTGGGATTTTCCACAGCTTTGCGGTGAGGATGAGGGCCTCACCACGTGCTCAGGAGTGGGCTGGGTGCTCTGACCTCTTCCCTAGAGCTGTGTTTACTTTCAGAAAACTCAGGAAGGGCCTACAGATACTGCTTGGCTCGGGGTACTTGGCAAATGCTGGAGAACTCCACGGATATTTGGCAGGATGACTCCGAATGCTCCAAGGACCACAGCTCTGAACAGAATGTGAGTCTGCTTGGCCTAGTGATGATGGGCCCTGGGCATCTTCCTCAACCACCCTCCACCAGGGCCCCCCTGGTTGGCTCTGGGGGCCACACAAGGAGCCTCCCCCCACTGCTGGTCTGCCCCAGCCTCACCTGGGGAAGGTCCATGGTTGTGGGACAGTAACCTCTGGCAGCCGCTGAATTTCTTCTGCAGCAAGAGTGAAATAGGCACCCCTGAGGCTGCTCAGTTTCTCACCCCTGGCCAAATACTGGGGTGCAAAAGCATTTACATACCGTGGGTACTTAATAACTCCTGAGCGAATGGTTTCATGGAGACTGGGTCAGGGGTCTGTGCTGGGGTCTGGTCATCAGACTGGTATCTGGTGCCCCATTGATACTGATGTGCAGTTAAGGCTGGGGGCCCAGGTGATCACGGGGGACTCACCAGCAGGTGCAGGATGCCTGAAGCCTCCTCTGGGTTCAGGTCTGCAGGGACCCGAGGGACAGCAAATCAAAAGTCAAACCACTTCCCACCGGAAGTAAAGATTTCTCTCTTTAGAAAGGTGAGGACTGGGGCATTGCCTCCTCCCTTCTGCAAATAGCCATATTTCCAAGAATTCAAATATTTAAAAAAAAATCTCAAAAACATAAAAAAAAAAACAACAACTTCTGGCCATGATTGCCTGTGTTTCTAATAATGGATTGACATTTGGCCCAAAAAATGCTAGCGATAGTAGGTCTTTTCTCTTCAGAGTGCTGGTGAACAAAATATGTTCTTACGCCTCATCAGCTGGGGGTTCTTATGTACGATAAATGAGATTGTGTTTTAAAGAGATCGTATTTCTGTGTGTGTGTATATGTTTATAGTTTTAATATGTAGATTTTAATGATAAAACTCAGTTTTCCATATAGCATATTTCAATTGGTATATTTTTTAACATTTTATTTTGAGATATCCAAACACATAGGAAAGTTAAAAAGAATAATAAAATAAATATTCATGGACCCACTATCTAAAGTCAAAATGTATTAACATTCTTCCCCTCTCCCCCATTTGCTTTTGCTTTGTGTCTCTCTTTGGGAAATATTTGACAACGATTTGCAGGCATCATGAGATTTCATCTTTAAATATTATTCATCAGGTCCTTCCTAAGCAAAGACGTTATCCTACATAACTGCAATACTGTTATTTCAATTAACATCATATCAGCTAGTGCTTTATCCATATTCATTCAGATTTCCCCAGTTTTCCCCTCCAATTTTTTTTTTTTTTTAGCTTTTCTTCCCTGGACCAGAGTCTAGTCCAGGTTCACTTCAGTTATCTTTTAATCTAGAGTCTCCCTCACCATAGCCCATGATTGGCTTTTCGAAGACCCTCTGAATAACTTTGTTGCTATTAGACATATTCCTTCATCTTCTATGTTCCCTTAAGCTGGAAGTTGGGCTTAAAGGCTTGGTAAGACTCAATTTAATCCTCATGGGTGCTGTGTATACTGTATAGCATCACCCCAGGAGACCAAAATGTCAGGTGTCACACTACAATGATGTTGCGTGTGATCACTGGATGTTGGTAGTGACAGCCAGATCCCTCTATGATAGGTAGTGTCTCCTTTTCTGTCTGGTCAGTAATTGGTAGGATGCTACTTTGGAACTGTGTATGTGTCTTGTTCCCTAACAAACTTTTCTCAGTATTACAACTTTTATTGATGATGCTGACTTGAGTTGATTCGAGCTTTGTCATTTCTTCCATATCTACTAGAGGGCATTCTTCTGATAAGAAGACTCTTTCCCCTTCTTTTCAGTTTTCTATATTGCTATGAATTTACAAATTTCTTTATTTCCTTCCTCCTCTTCTCCTTCTCCTTTTCCTCCTTCTCCTCCTTTCTTCTTCTTCTTCTTCTTCTTCTTCTTCTTCTTCTTCTTCTTCTTCTTCTTCTTCTTCTTCTTCTTCTTCTCCTCCTCCTTCTCCTTCTCCTTCTCCTCCTCCTCCTCCTCCTCCTCCTCCTCCTCCTCCTCCTTCTTCTTCTTCTTCTTCTTCTTCTTCTTTTTCTTCTTCTTCTTCTTCTTCTTCTTCTCTTCTTCTTCTTCTTCCTTCTTCTTCTCCTTCTTCTTCTTCTTCTTCTTCTTCTTCTTCTTCTTCTTCTTCTTCTTCTTCTTCTCTTCTTCTTCTTCTTCTTCCTTCTTCTTCTTCTTCTTCTTCTTCTTCTTCTTCTTCTTCTTCTTCTTCTTCTTCTTCCTATTATTACTTTGATGCTCAGCGTTTTTCTAAATTTAACTAGTGAAATGCCTCCAAACTGGCTCTTGTGTCCTTTTGTGATAATCTCTCTGGTCTTGGAGCACTTCCTTATTTTCTGGCACAAGAAAATGGTCCAAGCTCATCTCATGATTTCCCTGTTCCAGGCCCAAATTAGCTATTTCTTCAAAGAGTTCTGGATTCTCTAAGTAGAGGAATGTTATTAGAAACCGAGATTTGAGTGCTAGGTATGTTCACTGCCACTACAACTAGATCCTAAGATCTTTGTAGTATATAGATTTAAGACATCCCTCGCCCCCCACCCCCACCCGCCAAATTTGCAGCACATTTTATCCTTAGACTATATCCTATGTTCAGAGTACTGTGTTCATAATTATTTGAAATAATTATTTTCTCCATGTGGTCACGTTATTGGTTGGATATACATTTTTATTCAGTTGTTTCTATTAATGTTAAGGATTTGCTTTCTCTTCTTTCTTTACTTTCTGTCTTTAAGTTTTTAAAAGATTTTATTTATTTGTTTGTGAGATATATAGAGCACAAGCAGAAGGAGGAACAAAGGGAGAAACAGATTCCCCACTGAGCAGGGAGCCCAACAGGGATCATGACTTGAGCTGAAGGCAGATGCTTAACTGACTGAGCCACCCAGGCACCCACTTAATTAAATTAAATTAAATTAAATTTAATTAATTTTTAAAGATTTTATTTATTTATTCATGAGAGACACACAGAGAGAAGCAGAGACACAAGGAGAGTGAGAAGCAGGCTCCCTGTGGGAAGTGTGATGTGGGACTCCATCTCAGGACCCCAGGGTCACGTCCTGAGCCGAAGGCAGACACTCAACCACTGAGCCACCCACGTGTTCTCCTTTAACTTTATTTTTAATAAATAAAATATTGACAGGGTTTGAAAGCCAAAATTATATTAAAAAGTACAGTCAGAGGGGCAGCCTGGGTTTCTCAGTGGTTAGCGCTGCCTTCAGCCCAGGGCCTGGTCCTGGAGACCTGGATCAAGTCCCGCGTCAGGCTCCCTGCATGGAGCCTGCTTCTCCCTCTGCCTGTGTCTTTGCCTCTCTCCCTATCTCTCTGTGTCTCTCATGAATAAATAAATAAAAATCTTTAAAAAAATAAAAAATAAAAAGTACAGTCAGAGAAACCACACTCCAATCACTGCCTCTACCCTATTCCTGCCTTCCCCCTACAGATAAACATTTTTATTATTTTCTGGCTTATCTTTTCCCTCTATTTCCTTCCCTTTTAATCAAATTATAATATACTTCTTATGTTTCCTTTTGCAAAACTAAGCAAATATTTGTTTTACCATTTTTTCCTATGTTGAAGGAAGTCTAACAGATACCTTATTTTCCATCTCACCTTTTTCACTTAGTAGCATGTCCTAGAAATTATATCAGTACCTACAAATATTTTTCTCTCCCTCTCTTTTTTTCTTTCACATCTACATAGTATTCCACTATGTGTTTCTACTATAGTTTTTCAGCCGCTCTCCTATAGCCAGTAGAGTTATTTCCGATCTCTTATCACTAATGATGCCACCTCGAATAACCTTGTATGCATATGTTGCTTCACATTTGTTAGGGTATATCTTTTGGAAGAATCCCAGAAATGGGATTGCTAGATTAAAAGATAGATACATATATAATTTTATTAAATATATTTTTTAAAGATTTTATTTATTTATTCATGAGAGACACAGAGAGAGGCAGAGACATGGGCAGAGGGAGAAGCAGGCTCCCTGTGGGGAACCCAGCATGGGACTTGACCCCAGGACAGACCCCAGGATCATGACCTGATCCAAAGGCAGACGCTCAACCACTGAGCCACCCAGGTGCCCCTGATTTTGTTAATTATTATCAAATTCCCCTCCTTAAGAGTTGTGCCATTTCCCCCCTCTCTTCAGCAGTGTATGAGAATGCCTATCTCCTCAGTCTTGCCTGGTACACGCTGATTATGAAGCATCGCATAAAGATGTGTAAATGACTTAAGATTCACCGGTTGGTACCGAGAGTGAGTTGTACAGCATCTGGGTGTTCTGAGGTCACTAGAGAAGTAACCAGATTTTATTGGAACTCTGAATGTAGATGGGAATTTAAGAAACTCCTCTGAAACAGTGCAATTAAAACAACTGTATATTGTTGCCCATCTCTTATCTCCTTGCCCTGACCAATTCAGTACACAATTGTCTAACTTCTTATCACTAGCTCACGCATTTCTTTGCTGGTTCTCTGGTTCTCAGAGCCCACTTAGTCCACAGAAGGGCAGGCCAGAAGCACCAAGGAATTAATGCCCTTGACCCTCCTACCCCACCACAGAACAGCCCTTAACCAATGACTGGCAGGAATAGGTATGTAAATGTCCAGCTCCCTCAGTCTTAGAGTGGCTAACTCTGAGGTTTCCAGCATTTCCCCATGGGGAAATGGGATTAAGCTCCAGCTGCCTAAAGTAGTAGCTGCCTTGATAACACACCATTTATTTTTCCTAGCTTCTCCTTTCCCCTACTAATGGTTTGTTCACTTTCCATGTAAAGTACTTGCATTTCAATCCTCCTTTCAGGATCTGCTTTGGTGGGGACTCAAGCTAAAACATAGACAAATAAAAACCAAGCAATTCCCCTAGTTTGTTTCCAGAAAGCATAAAACATGGACATGTTTTTAAAAATAATAATTCAGAAACAGATGATTAGGTTACTTAATTAAATGTGTTAAGCTTATATAGCCAATAAAATAAATGATGTTCAAATGACTCATGAAAGTCTTAATATGCCACCTGAATCATCTATTTAAAGAAATCATTCCACTCTGTGTGAAGAAACACTAAACATGTCTCTGCTTTCAAGATATCTATAGTCGGGATCCCTGGGTGGCGCAGCGGTTTAGCGCCTGCCTTTGGCCCAGGGCGCGATCCTGGAGACCCGGGATCGAATCCCACGTCGGGCTCCCGGTGCATGAAGCCTGCTTCTCCCTCTGCCTATGTCTCTGCCTCTCTCTCTCTCTCTCTCTCTCTCTCTCTCTCTCTCTCTCTCTCTCTGTGACTATCATAAATAAATAAAAAAATAAAAAAAAGAGTTGGAGGCTGAAAATAAATAACATAAAATAAAAAAAAATAAAAAAAGATATCTATAGTCAATCTAGAAATACAAAACAAATGCAAACAACACATTAATGAATAATATAACTGATGCCCCAATTTGTTGAAACAGACCACAAGTGCTTTGGGAATTCAGAGTTGACAGTACACAGAGAAGCATTTATGGAAGACTTCTTTTAAGAGGAAAATTGATGCTGGTTTTAGAAGGATAGATTTAGTTAAGTTGAAGAGAGACCAACAAGAGAAGTTAGAGTCCTGACAGGATTATAGAGCTCTTGATGGGGTCCATAGAAAATAATTTCAGATAGAAGTATGGTTGAGCTTGATTTAGAAAGATTCAAAGGCTACACAGAGATTTCTGCACCCAGGCCACCATTACAAGAAATGTTAAAGTCCTTAACATAGAAAGACATACATGTCATATGGAAATTTTTTTATCAATGTAGAGGAATGTAGAGCACCAGAAATAGTAAATATGAAGGTAAACTTTTTTTTAATCTTATTTTAAAAATATTTTAAAAGATATGAGTAGTTAAAGTAAAAATAGTAACAATGTATTATGGGGTCTAATATAAGTACAAGAAAAATGTGTGACAATCACACAAAGGCCAGGATGAGGGCCATGGCAGTATGATAAGTTAAAGATATACTGTAAATATTAAAGCAACCAGTAAAAAGCAAAACAAAGAGGTATAGCTAGTAGGTCATGGAAGGAAAAATGGAATAAAAAATATGCTCAAACCAAAATAAGGAAAGAGAACAAAGAAAAGTTGGGACAAAGAGAAAACCAAGGTATTTAAATGCAATCAAATAAGTAATCATATTAACGTAAATGATCTAAACATCCTAATTAAAAGAGGTTGTCAGATGGGATTAAGAAGATAAAACAAGGGGTTAGCCCCTGTGGCTCAGCAGTTTAGCGCCGCCTTCAGCCCAGGGCGTGATCCTGGAGACCCGGGATCGAGTCCCACATCAGGCTGCATGGAGCCTGCTTCTCCCTCTGCCTGTGTCTCTGCCTCTCTCTGTCTCTCTCTGTCTCTGTCTCTCTCTCTCTCTGTGTCTCTCATAAATAAATAAAATCTTAAAAAAAAGAAGAAGAAGAAGAAGAAGAAGAAGGGGGATCCCTGGGTGGCTCGGCGGTTTAGCGCCTGCCTTCGGCCCAGGGTGTGATCCTGGAGTCCCGGGATCGATTCCCGCATCAGGTTTCCTGCGTGGAGCCTGCTTTTTCCTCTGCCTATGTGTGTCTCTGCCTCTCTCTCACTGTGTGTCTCTCATGAATAAATAAAGAAAATCTTAAAAAAAAAAGATAAAACAAAATAAAATCCAACTGTATTCTGTCTACAAGACCCAGACAATTGATTTTTGACAAGAATGCCAAGGCAATTTTGTGGGGGAAAGAATAATCTTATTATTCTATACAGCACCAGAGCAATTGGATACCAAAAAAAAAAAAAAAAAAAAGCAAAAACAAAAACAAAAACTGAACATCAACCCTTGCCTCACACTATGAAGAAAAATGAACTAGAAATGGATCATAAACCTAAATTTAAGAGCTCATTTTATTAAACTTCTAGGAAGAAATCATAGATGAAAATATGAAGGGCCTTGGTCAAGTAAAGATTTTAAAATAAAATACAAAAAGCACAACTATATAAAAAATTTGACAAATTGAACTGTATCACAATAAAAAACTTCTGCTCTTCTAAAGACACTGTTAAAAAATAAAAAGCCAAGCCCCAGAATGGGAGAAAATGCTTGCAAAACACTTATTTGGCAGGAGATTTATACCTATAATATATAAAGAACATTTACAAATCAAAATTAAGACAAACAATCCAATTTAAAAGGTGGCCAAATATTTGAACAGACACTTTACCAAATAAGATACACAGATGGCAAATAAGCACACTAAATGATTCTCAACATCGTTAATCATTAGAGAAATGCAACTTAAAACCACAGTAAGACATTACTACATACCCAATAGAATGGCTAAAATTTAAAAGACTGATTATATGAAGTGTTAGTAGATTCCAGAGCAGCTGGAACTCCTAATCCACTGCTGGTGGAAACATAAATTGATATAACTTATTTAGAAGACAGTTTGGCAGTTTCTTAAGAGGTTAAAACATACACCATACTACCCCACCATTCTATTATTAGATATTCCTTTGAGAGAAATTAAAAACCTATGTCCACGTAGACTCATGCAGAAATTTTCATTTTTATTTGTGAAACCCAGTCTCTGAAAACAACTCAAATAAATGTACATTAACCTCAAAATAATTATTTCAAGGGAAAGAAACCTGATAAGAAAGAAGAAAGATAGAAAGAAAGAAGAAAGAAAAAAACAAATCATAGGATTCCATTTATATGGAATTAAATTTTTAAAATTTAAAATTTTAGAAAGTGAAAATTTTAAATTAAAATTTAAAATTAAAATTTTAGAAAGTGAAAATTAATCTCTATGACAGAACACCAACCAATGTTCACTTGGGCATAAGATAGTGGGAGAGAATGAGAGGATATATATTATAAAGGGTCACAAGGAAACTTTTGGGAGGTTATGAAAATGTTCATTATCTTGAATGCAGTGATGAAATCACAGATATATTCATGTCTAAATTCATCAAGTTTTATTCTTTAAATATGTACAGTTTATGGCACGCCAGGCATGCTTGAATAAAGCTGCTAAGAGTGTTATGTGGAGAAGCGTAAGCCATGATTTAGCAGGTAATACATATTTGCTGTGAGTCCTTGAACAAAAATGTATTGAGAAACGTAATCTTGATGGCGAGTAGCATGATGAATTGGGTAAGAAGGTGGGATTCCGCTGGAAAATCGCAACAACACAGACTTTCCAGAAAATTACCCTCTGTTCACAATCAGGCTATCCTGGGACTCGAGAAAATATCCTATGTTTTATGGGGTCTTCACCTAAGTGGTCAGGCATGAAAAATTATTTTAGGAGGGATCCAGGTGAAAATCTGGCCCCATCTTCCAGAGAGAGGGACTCCTACACTCTAGGGACAGCACACTCAGGGACAAGGAAACCTGTCCTCCTTTCTAAGGCACTCACTTGTTCTGGACACAATTCTTCCATAATACTGTGAATTTTGAAGCATCGATGCTGGGCTGTAGGACCAGCCATGGAGGTGAGACCTCCCTAGTGAACATTTCAGTCCATCAAAGCTCTTTAGCCTCTGAGATGTGCCAGAGAGCAGTCTAAGCTACCCTAAGCTACCCTTGGGTGTCAACAAGGCTATCGTGCATGCCTAGACCCTTGTCGTCCTGGTCATGGAGCTGGGGGGTGGAGATCATAGCTGTCTAACTTGTGGTCAGAACTGCTCTTTGTCTGTGCACAGGTGGAGCACCATGCCTTGTTGTCGACTTTGCAGCTGTTGTACACTGTGGGGTACTCTCTCTCCGTCATCTCCCTCCTCCTGGCACTCACTCTCCTCTTGTTTCTTCGGTGAGTGGAACTCATGCCTGCACATCTTCAGGTGCCTGGGATTTGCTCATTGGCTCCCTCTAGAAGGCAGAAGACTGGGCTGGCTGATGTCATGGCCCATCAGAGCTGGAAGGGATCTGAGAGAGTCTCTGGTCCATCAACTCCATTTTGCAGGTGGAGGGGGAAAGGATATCAGAGGTCCAGTGAGAGCAGGATATGAGAGGTCCCTGTCAGTTACAGAGTACAGCTGGAACTGGAATCTGGGATTCTAAACTCTACTTTAGGCTCTTTGGGATCAGATAACCTCCTGTCTACCTTGTCCTACCAGAGGCATGAGTTTTAGAAAAGAGATTAAGAAACTTCCCCAAAGCAAATTAGTGTGAGAGAGCTGGGATTTTAATCCAGGGCCCACAGACTCCAATTAGCTATCAATCATTTGCATGCTTCCTCAGTGCCAGACACTTTTCTAAACACGTTACATGTAAGTCATTGAAATTTCTTCCTAATCGGATTTATGGTTAATTCTAATCCTAGGAGATTAGCATTATCATCAGCCTCAGGTTATTTTTAAAGATTTTTTAAAATTTATTTATTCCTGATTGAAAGAGAGAGAGAGAGAGAGAGGCAGAGACATAGGCAGAGGGAGAAGCAGGCTCCACGCAGGGAGCCTAACGTGGGACTTAATCCTGGGACTCCAGGGTCATGCCCTGAGCTGAAGGCAGACGCTTAACTGCTGAGCCACCCAGGTGTCCCAGCTCTGTTTTGTAAATGAGTTGACTGAAATTTGGAGAGATCAAGTAACTTGTCCAATGGCATGCAGCTGGTGAATGATGGTGGCGGGCTGGCAACCAGGCAGTTCAGAGACTGAGCATTTCCATTTCCTTACGTTGTTACTCAGAATCCAAAGCCTGAGTGCATTTTGCTAATCATATTTTTAGAAATCACCCAAGTGAGATATTTATGAATCCCCTAGGGAGCCCTCTGAGGGCTCTCGGCCTTCATTCAGCAAAGTAACTGAATACAATGTGGCAGAATGAGCATTCGTTGCAGGAGGTCTAGATGCGCACTCTGGGGGATTGAATGCTAGCTCCAGAACAGATTCCCACCTGGGCTCCTCTAGCCCCAGGTCTGGCTCCTTAATCCCAGGATATTCTATGGCTCCTAGAGCAGAATCATGACCCTATGCCCCATCCAGAGACCAATTCTTGAGCAGTGGAAGAATTCTAGAAACTGTACCCTCTGCTATCCATGACCTCCTCCACTCACCTTCCCAAAGTGCCAGAAGCAAGCCCAGAGGAAATAGCTGCCCAGCCCTGGAGTAAGTTACTTTAGCTAAGCCTGGGTTGACCAGAGGACCAGAGGTCAACCTCAGCTCCACCACTTCTCTAGGACTTTGGACAGCTGACTCAACCCCTTTGCCTCAATTTCTCAATTTTTACTCAATATTTACTCAATATCAAATGTCAGTATTATCTCCATTTTCCCAATGAGGGAAATGAGGCACGGATAAAATCACATAACCCAGTCATGCAGCTCTGGAGTCTATACCATGAATGCCTGCCCTCTAGTGATAGTTGCACAGGTGTTTCAGGCACACACCTGTCAGTCTGAACCGTTCTTTCATGAGGGAAGACACCTGCTTTTCTTCTTCCTGCACAGAAAGCTCCACTGCACACGCAACTACATCCACATGAACTTGTTTGCTTCTTTCATCCTGAGAGCCCTGGCTGTGCTGGTGAAGGATGCCATCTTCTACAACTCTTACTCCAGGAGGCCCAACAGTGACAAAGAGTGGATGTCCTATGTGTCCGAGGTATGTCCCTCCCTACCATAGCCTCTCACTTGGCAGATCAGTACTGGGAATCTTGCGGTGGGAAGGTGGGGCTGGGAAGGGGAAGGGGGTGTCAAGGGCCTTCTGGTTAGAGAGGCATCATTTGACTTTAAAACAAATCCCAAAAACCAAACCAAAAAGCCCCCCCAAACCTCCCAAGAGTGGGGCAGGTAAAAGACGTCAGCATAGAAGAGTCCACTACAGGGCTACTGTGTGCACTTGGGTGGGAAATTTCTTCATCTGTGAACAAAAGAACTGTACAGATGAGCCTTTATTATTAATTATTCTTTATTATTATCATTATCATTATTATTGCAATTTTTAAAAGCAGCAAAGCTTTTCCACATTGAAATCTGCTTCTGTTGGGATGCTTTTTCCTTTATCTTATGAATAATGATTATAGTAACCTGTTAAATTAACCTGGCTTTCTTGGAATAAATACAACTAGGTTCTGATGTATTACTCTTTTCCCTAAAATGCTGGATTCATTAGCTGATGCTGTGTTCTCTTTAGCATTCTCTCATCTGCACCTGTGAGGAAGTTTCTTTTCTTCTGAAAAAGATGATAAAGTTTATGCTGACCTCTTAAAACAAATTAGACTTGTTACCTCTTTCTCTATTCTCTGGAAGAATTTAAGATGGGTATTTTTCTTTCTTACATATTTCATAGATCACTCCAGTGAAGCCTTTGGAATCAGAGTTTTCTTAATTGGAAGGCTTTTAACTATGCACTAGTTTTGACTTGTATTCAGGTTCTCTGTTTATTCTGGTGTCAATTTTAGTAACTTGACTTTTTCTAGGAATGCATGTACTTCCTCTAACTTTTCAAATTTCTTGCCATAATACTGTTCATAGTTTCTTAAGATCTTTTTAAGGTCTGTTGCAGCTTTGGAGGTATTGCTTTTTGCATCCCTGATATTGATTATTTATACCTTCATTTTCTTTTTTACCCTCTTGATCATCCTCACCAGATGTTTTTTGGTTTTACTAGACAAACTGTAGAATGAAATTTTAGGATTGTTGATTACGTTTATGTGGTCTGTTTCATTAATTTCTACTTTTATCTTTATGCTTTCCTGCCAGGTTTTTTCTTTTTTTTTTCCCCCCTCAAATATTTTATTTATTTATTCATGAGAGACAGAGAGAGAGGCGGAGACATAGGCAGAGGGAGAAGCAGGTTCCCTGTGGGAGCCTGGTGTGGCACTCGATCCCAGGACCCCGGGATCATGCCCTGAGCCAAAGGCAGATGCTCAACCACTGAGCCACCTAGCTGCCCCTGCCAGGTCCTTTCTTTAGGTTAAATCTGCTGCTCTTTTTCTGATATGATAGTTAGGGTAATTGATTTTTCAGCTTGTTTCTTTTTTTAATTGAGTCATTTAAGGTTGTAGGTTTTACTCTAGGTGTGGTATTAGCTGCACACCACACCTTTTGATATGTAGTATTTTCCTTTCATTCAGTTCAAAAATAAGTTCTAATTTTTATCATTATTTCCTTTTTTTGGTTCACAGGTTATTTAGAAATTATTTCTTCCTTTCCAATCATATGAAGATTTTTTTTTCTTTTTTTTTTTTAGTTTCTAGTTGATTTGAACTAAGATCAGAGAACATACCTTTCAGTGTTTCCTTTTGGGAAATTGCTGCTGGTGCATTCTCTTTATTTTTGTTTGTCTACACAAATCTAGAAGGTCAAGGAAGAGGCTGGGCTCTGAAACCTACAGAAAGCCCTCCCTTGCATTTTGGTATTGTTGCCAGCCTTTCTGAGACAGTAAGCAAATTTGTGTGGTGAGACAGGGAAGAGAGAGGGCTGTACATGGGGAGGCCCTTCTCCACCCTCTTGGGTCCATATGAGAAGGTCTGGCCTCACCCTCGGGTGCTCTGTCCTTCACAGATATCTGCCTCCTGCCGCTCGGCTCAGGTCCTGCTGCACTACTTCGTGGGTGCCAATTACTCATGGCTGCTGGTCGAAGGCCTTTATCTGCACACGCTGCTGGAGCCCACAGTGCTCTCTGAGAGGCGGCTGTGGCCCAGATACATGCTGGTGGGTTGGGGTGAGTGACCTGAACCCCCAGCCTCTTCTCCTAGGGGCCCATCAGAACATAGGAGCTTGATAGAACCTTTGGTTTCCCAGCTGGAGGGAGCATCTGGGACAGATAACTCTCCAGTGAAAAGATACTGATGAAAGGGGTGTGTGTGTACATGTACAGATACAAATAAGCACTATAGACCGAATGCATACTTTCAAAAATCAACAAGCTTTTTTGTACAATTAGATGCTCTCCCTCCTACCCTGTCCCCAGCTGTAGTGATCTGCTCAGGCTGCCATAACAAAATGCCATAGACAGCATGGCGTAACCAACAGACATTTATTTCTCACAGTTATGGAGGCTGGGAAGTTTGAGATCAGAATGCCAGCATGGTTGAGTTCTGGTGAGGGCCTCTTCTTTTGCAGACAGCCGCCTTCTCACTATAGCCTCACATGATGGAGAGAGAGAGAGAGAGAAAGCAGGCTCTAATCCCATCATGATGACCAATACCACCCCCACCTTCCAAACCTAGTTACCTCCAAAGATCCAGCCCCCAATGATCATCACATTGAGGGTTAGGGCTTCAACATGGGGTTGGAGCAGAGGACACAAACGACACAAAAACGTCAACTCAGTCTTCAAGACGGGGTCTGGAACCCCTGTTGCCACAAACTCTTGGAGAATGTGAGGCTCTGCAGGATTCAGAAGAAATACCGGTGGCCTACCATTTGGGAGATTTGGGTGAATGTTTTGGATTTACTCTGAGCTGCTTTGCAACATGTGGCAGGTGTTTTCTCCTCTCTGCTTCCTGGTTTGCCTGACGGTAAAACAACAGATGGGTTCTGTGTCACCCTAAGTCTCTTCAGCTCTCAGCCTGCAGTTCTGTGATATTTGGGCTTTTATACGTTTTTACCAGATGGTTTTGGCTCATCAGGGTGGGGTGGGAGGCAGGCAGGTTTGGCCAATCAGATCCTAACTGCATTTCCCTGTTTTCTTCCCCCAGCCTTCCCGCTGCTGTTTGTTGTACCCTGGAGTATCACCCGTGCACAGCTGGAAAACACTGGGTAGGAAATTCACCCGCTCACACATTTCCATGAGCCAGGAATTCCAAGATATGCCCAAATACAAGGATTGACACCATTTTCCCAAACAAAATATCCATCCCCTTCTGTTTTGGCCATCTAGAATATACTTAGACCTGTAGATAAAATAATCAAAGACCTTTCTTGTAATATTTAGTTTGTTAGCTTAGTTACACATGCAAGTTAGCACCAAATTAGCTCAAATTAAGACACAAAAAAGTCACTGCATGGGGTGGCGATGACCTTCAGTATGTAAAGATATGGGTACAATATTGGTTAATGTGTCATTGTTCACAGTGGGATGAAGAGGAAGCAAACTGAAATGGGTGAAGGTGGTCATAAGGCACAAACTTCTAGCTATAAAATAAATAAGTCCAAGAGATATAAAGTATAACATGGAGACAGCATGGTGAGTTAATAATACCCTGTTGTATATTTGAAAAGTGCTAAGAGAGTCTGTTTTAAAAATCCTTATGGCAAGAAAAAACATTTGTAACTATGTGTGGTGATAGACGTTAACTGGGCTTATTGTGGCCCAGTTAACATCTTGCCAAGATATATACAAATATCAAGTCATTATATTGCACACCTGAAACTAAGATGGTGTTAAATATCCGTTATATCTCAATTAAAAAAAAAACCCAAAACAAAAACAAAATGCCTGAGCATCCACTAATATGGGAAACCATGAACAAATTGTGGCATGCCTATATGGTGGAGCTTTATGGAGACTACTAAAAAACCAGGTTGGTTCCCCATCATTTGGTTTCTAGGGATTGAATCTCAACAGCACATTGGTAAGCCTGCTGCCCACAACGTATATCGCGTGACCCTATTTCCCCCCTTCCAAATAATCACTACCAAAACATCCCATATGTGTAATTAATAATTTATTTTTGTATGAACTTGAAGAAAAGCGTGGAAAGTCCCATACCATGTTGTTTGCATTCAAAGAACACTTTACCATTAAGAAAAGTTGATGGTACCATACGAATAGGAGGGGGTTGTAATCTTGTTTTATTTTCTCTCTCCCACCCCCAGGAGAATCACGGGTGGGAAGTCTTAAGTATGAGCACCCTTTTTCCAGAGGGCATGAGGCTGTTCATTCAACCATGTCTCTGGTTTTGTTTTTTAAAGATTTTATTTATTTATTTGACAGAGGGAGAGAGAGAGCACAAACAGGGGAAGCAGTAGGCAGAGGGAGAAGCAGGCTCCCCACTGAGCAGGGAGCCCAGTGTGGGCCTCGATCCCAGAACCCTGAGATCGTGACCTGAGCCAAAGGCAGATGCTTAACCAATTGAGCCACCCAGGTGCCCTCGTGTCCCTGTTTTAAGTCTTCTCCTGCCCACTCTTTGCCATAGGTGCTGGGTAACCAATAGAAATAAGAAAATCTGGTGGATCATCCGAGGGCCCATGCTGCTTTGTGTAATGGTAAGGACCATTCCCACTCCTGCTTCTTCCTCCCTGAGCATGTTAGCTGTGGGGGACCCCGCTCCCCCTCCCCTGCCACCCAGCAGAATTCTCTGACTCAGAGTGAGCCTGGGCCAGTTCACTTGAGAAAAGGGGTGGTCGAGAGTTGTGAGCAGGGTGTGTTGAACGAGAAGGAACAAGTTAGAAGCTTATCCTTGCTCTGGTTCGGGACTCCAATGCAGGGTTGTACCACAGGCCTCCTTCTCCCTGGGGCCTCATGCTGTATACAGAAACCTGTAACCAGCTCAGTGACGCTGTATGGGACTAAAGAGACTCATCCTGAGACTCAGGCTCCCCCTCTCCCCCACCCTGCCGTGAGCATCCTTGTTACCACAGCTGGGCTTCTCCCACCTCCCCCAGACTGGGTCTGCATCCATGGATCAGCATCAGGGCTGATGTGAATGAACGCTATTCGGGGTTTCCAGACATAACAGCTGATTTTATCTGCTGCCCTCTTGACTTTCTCTCTGTTTCAGAGATAACAATGTAACAATCCCGAGAGTCCAGATGCTCTGGTCTTACATGAGGTGTAGAAATTGGAGAATTCACATCTTCTTCAGGATATAAGGCTCCACTACTTAAATTAACCTGTTACCCTTGGGTGCACATTTAGAATAGAACCATCCCAGAATAAGATAGATTCTTATATCCTAGTCTCCTCTGCTCCCAATAGAAAATCCATAAAGCTTTGATTAGTCCAAACCTTCATGGACAGCCTTACAAAATACGTACACTATGCAGGATTGTTCTATCCACACCGTAATTCCTGGAGATAACGGATCAACCAAATTGAACACGCAGCTGAACGCTTTTTTTTTAGCCAATGAATTGAATGAACCATCTGTTGACTTTATGAAGTTACAAACTCAGATTCCTTCATTCGTTCCTACTGAATCTCCTCTGATAACTCCAGGACTTGGCAAAGTTGAAAAGTCTGTAAAATTAGTCTTCACTGGTATTGTCCGTTTTTAGATCTTCTGTTTCACCAGGGGCCCAGGGGCTTTCTGTGTCTCCCAAACATCTCATTTTCATAGTTCCCTCCTCTAAAAGTTGCAGTGGGAATCTCTCCATACCCTGTGCTTTCCTACCCCCTTATACCTTAGCTTTGCTGCATCCCATCTTCTGCTTCCCATGGTGAAAGTGGGTCAGATCATAAGTAGTGACTGAATTACTCATTGTTGTAAAAATGAGCAAATGGATGAATAATAGATGGAAAAAGGCCCTCCCCCCCACACACACAAGTGTTCCTATCGACTGTGTGATGTGTGCACTTCATCAGGGTTCTGGGGATGAAGTATTTTAATCCTAAGGAGCAGCTCTAATGATAGACATTTTAGTCCACACAGCAGGCCAGGTGAAGAGGGGACAGGGGTAGGTGGAGAAGTTTAGGGGTAAATGAAGCTGACTTCTGAGCCCCCTACCATGTTAGCAATTGCCTCTGTCAGCCTCTAAGGGAGGCAATTGCCTCCCAGACCTAAGCACAGGAGCTGGGGTACCAAAGAAGTGTCACCAGGAACATGGTATCTGATAATGCATTCTGCACTGTCTAGGACCTGAAAGGGAGCCTTACATATTTGGGGTCCTGGGTCCCCATTCTCATCACAGAATCTAAGAGGAGTTGGCTGCATTCTTAAAAAATTTCCTCACTCAGTCTCTTTTCCTGCTTGTGCACAAATGAAGAACAGTGTCATCCAAATGGGCCTGCTGACTCTTGTCTTGTGGGATGCCTCGGTGAGCACAGGCTCCATGGTCAACCAGGCTGATGTTTCATTCCGTGGCATTGAGGAGCCATCTGGCCCATTGGTTGATGCCCATTTTCTCATGTCTGGTCCCTGGAAGACACAAAAAACAGAAAATCCACATGCTCCTCATCACAACTCTTCATTTCCTAGGGTACAGTCCCAATTGAAATTAATTTGCTGAAATAACGTTCCTTTCCCCGGTTCAACTTACTTTGTGAGAAAAATGCCTGACTTCAACAAATCACTAAGCCAAGGACACAACGTTTTCTCTTTGTGAGGAAAAGCAGATATCCCATTAAAGAAATAAATTACTTGGTTGCATTTAGCTTGTATTTAAGTGTTCTGTTACTAAATACTCTTTGGCTGGGAAGCTCCATCATTCCTGCTGGCTGGTGGATTGGATAAATAGTAGTCTCTTGCCTGAAACTGTAGTCTGTTAGTTTTGAGCACTGATTCTCCTGGGCTTGATAAGGCGAGTCACAAGAGGTACAGGTTGGATTCTGCAGCTTTTGTTTCACTGTGTGTTTCCAGGGTTTTATTTCCAGGCAGGAGGCATTGGTCTTGTGCTGGCTCAGTGTTAGTGGAGACTTTCCGCCGTTAATGATCACCCAATCTCCAACTCTACTGGCTCTTTCCTCATCACCTGGAGGCATTCTCAACTCTTTTCTGTTTTAAAAACAATATCAGAGAGGGTGACAGAACATGAGAGATTCCTAACTCTGAGAAACGAACAAGGGGTGGCAGAAAGGGAGGTGGGCGGGGGATTGGGGTGACTGGGTGACAGGCACTGAGGGGGGCACTTGATGGGATGAGCACTGGGTGTTATGCTATATGTTGGCAAATCAAGTGCCAATAAAAAATATATACAAAAAAAGTTAAAAACAACAACAACAACAACACAACTGTTGGGTAGCATGGTAGCGGTTTAGCTCTGCCTTCAGCCCAGGGTGTGATCCTGGAGACCCGGGATTGAGTCCCAAGTCAGGCTCCCTGCATGGAGCCTGCTTCTCCCTCTGCCTGTGTCTCTGCCTCTCTCTCTCTCTCTCTCTCTCTCTCTCTCTCTCTCATGAATAAATAAATAAAATCTTAAAAGAAAAGAACAACTGTAACCCCAAACCTCTTCCAGCCCTGCATGTAAAAGAGGGGAGAGACATTGTCCTCATTCTGCATCCCTTGTCGATTACTGTTCTATCATTCTGCTTCCCTTCACAGCCAAGCCTCTTCAATATCATCTACCTCTTCACGTCTAGCTCAAAAAGCAAAGCATTGCGATCTGGCTCATGCTGCCACCTGTGACGTGCACCTTTTCTCAGCTTCTTGTTGCTAAATGCAGTCTTAGTTTGCTTAAATTCCATGTAGTGTTCATCTTCTTAAATTCTTACAGCCGTGAGCTTCCAGGACACCACTTCCTTGTGATCTGCTCCAACTGCCCTGGCTACTCTTTCTCCATCTCTTTTCCTGCCTCCATTTCCTTTCATCACAAGGTGAGTCTCTTACTTAACCCTTTATTTCTTTCAGTCTACCCTGCCTTTCTGGACGATCTCACCTCCTCCAGTGCTGGCTCCATGCTCCAGCTGGGACTTCTCTGCTGAAATCCAGACATAAATATCTCACTGCCTTGGGCCATCTCTTGTGTCCACAGTAACTAGAGCTCTCCTCATCCCTCTGCACCTGCTCTCCCTCCTTCATGTGCTCACTCTCAGTGAATGACACGACAGCACACTTGAGATCTACTGAGAAACTTTGGATCATCTTTGACCTCACATCCAACCACTAACAAATTAGGCCATTTGACTCAAACTCCTTAAGACTTTCAAATCCATCTCATATTCCCCATTGCTGATGCACCACAGCTGTGGCTTTATACCACCTCTCCATCATTCTTTCCTGTCTCCCCTACTCTGGCTTTGCCTTCCTCCAATCCATAATCCCCACAGCTGTTGAAATGATCTTTCTGAATAGAAATACAAATCTGATCAGGTAACTCTCCTGCTTGAGATTCATCACTGGCTCTCCATTGCTTTCGGAAGGAAACCCAAACTCCTCTGTGTGACCTTGAAAGGCTCTGCAGGCGCTGGTTCTCTCCCACCCACCCCCACTCGGTCTTACTCTTCACAAATCTCATTCTCATTCTCCAAGCCCTCAATCACTTGCCCTTCTACTTCTCCAAGAGCCTCACAGTGTCTCATGGGGTTGCTGTTAAGGTGTTGGCCAGAGCTGCAACCATCTGACGGCTTGACTGGGGCTGGAGAATCAGCTTCCCAGGTGGCTCATACATATGGCCGGCAAGTGGTGTTAGTTGTTGGTAGGAGGACTCAGTTCCCCAAGGTGGGTCTCTCTGCAGGCTACTTGAGTGTTCTTTCAACATGGTGGCTGGCTTTCCCCAGAGAAAGAGAGAGAGAGAACCAGGTGGATGCCATCTTTTTGAGGACCTACCCTAAGAAGTCACATAGCCTCACTTCCACCATATTCTTTTCATTTGATGTACATAGCTAAGCCTTGCTTACATCTCAGAGGGAAAGAGGGAATTAGGCTCTGCCTTTCTAAGGCAACAGTGCTGAAGAATTTGCAGACATATTTAAACATTTCTACCAAGGCTGACAATGAAGGGTCGAACTATCCCAGCCCATGACAGGTGTGGAATCCATTCTAGGGAAAGGAGAATATGTGCTTTCCAATAAACTCCATGGCAGCAAGAAGACCTCAAGTTAGACATCAGTAGGGCTGCAGTTCTTTACAGAAGGAAGGCTGTTTACATGAAGAAAAGATGATTTTCAGGTAAAGCTGTTTTTAGTACCAGCTCAGTCACTTGCTGTGTGTGCAACTTTGGGAACTGTACTGGTCTCTTCCATGCCTCTTGTATCTCCCATGCCTCTCCTTTTTCTCATTGTATCATGACATAAAAACAGTGTGGCTTTTCAGAATATTATTGTGAAGATTAAATGAAATAATACATGGATGTGTTGACATGGCCTTTGGAAGAGTGGGGATGGCCACGAGCATGTACTTCCTGAATGGTCAACTGCCACATTTCCCCTGGCTTACATGGACAAGGACCCAATGGCCAGGCTCAGGGTGACCTTGATATTCATAACCATGTGGAGTCTATATCACTTATTAACCCATATCTACTTTTTTCCCCAAGGTCAATTTCTTCATCTTCCTGAAAATTGTCAAGCTTCTCATTTCAAAGCTCAAAGCCCATCAAATGTGCTTCAGAGATTATAAATACAGGTGAGTGGCCTGAGGTCAGCACTCGATGGTCCAAGATTATTTTGACCCCTTCAGGCTGTTCTGGATAATGTTCTGGGGGAGGGGCATGAGCTATATCGATATGTCTGTTTCCCAAGATGAGCGTATCAAGAAAGGAACCTCTGAAAAAGGTGTCATGGGGTCATGCAAGGCTTTTACCACTGTTGAGGACCTTCTGGCCCCACGGACATGAAGTGAGTGGTCAAGGGTACGCACATTCCCCGCAGCAGAGAACTTAAAATGCCCCTAAGAGTGGATGGTAGAGCCATTTGGTTGAGCCAAAGAGTGGCTCTAAGGGTAAGGATTTTAGTCCACATGGCAGGTCATAGGCAGAGGTGTGAGTGAGGATGGGTGGAGCTCTGTTTCTCTCTCACTAACACTAAAATTGGACCTGACCCAGGTGTGCTGGGAAGGTATTTTTTCCAGTTATCTGACGAATATTTAATGAACACCTACCATGTGCCTGGACTTGTGCTTGGAACAAAAGAAAGATAGTATGTGGGCCCTGTCTGCAAGAAGAACATTCCAACTCCCAATAACTAGTATTTTGGTGCGAACATATGTCAAGAGGGCTGATGCTGGCCATGATCCCAGATCTGCTGAGTGACCTTGGGCAACATACTTGGCCTCCCTGGGCCTAATTTCTTGTGTGTAAAATGGGAATGTCACAGGAGACCCATCTCTTGCTTGTTAGGAAGACCAAAGAAGCTCATAGATGTGGGTTCTCAGTCTAATTGGTTGTGTGAGTAGTCTTTGCCCAGGATCCAGACCCCAAATCCTATCTACCTAAAACCCTTCTTCTGGGAGTTCCCAAAGGATATAAACACGTATGGTTCACCACTGACAAATATATGCTATAATTGGCCCAAACATTTTGCAACTCACCCTCTCATCCTGAAGGCACTTGGGCTGGCTTGGACAACACAGAACCATGCCGACTTTCTTGGCGCCTCTGGTGGAGAACTCTAAGTGGCTCAAAGCTTCTTTGGCTCTTCTCCCAAGGCTGAGCCTCTAACTGCTCTCTGAGGGTGGAGATCTAAAACCATGGTTAGAGCTGCTCTAGTCTTCCCATCATGGGTCCATTCAGGGAGGGCAGGCCTCTCACTAACCAGGCACAGGGGACACTGAGGCATCTGGGAAACCCGACAGAGGACGGCACTGCCCAGAAACAGAAACAGGGAGTAGACAAATCCCAAGACACCACTTTCCATGCAGACTGAGAGTCTACACCCTGCTTTTTTCTGCCCTCAAAGCCCACCATGTACCATTGTGGCTTCCCATGCTCCAAACCCATAGGGTCCCCTAAAGAAGCTTTCCATTCTAGCTGCTTATAAGCATCACCTGGCAAGGCAGCCAAAAGCATGGACTCATGAGGTCTTCCACTGGGTATTCAGACTCAGTAAATGTGGAATGAAGCCCTGTTACCTGGACTTCTTATGGACTTCCCCCAAGATATTTTGATGCAGAGTGCAGGACACTGGGTCAGATGCTGTAGTGAAATAACCCATGGAGTTTTCAGGTTGGGCCATAGCATATATGCTTTGAAGCAGCCACAACATCTCCTTTTGCAAGATCTCCTTTGGAATTATCCAAGATGGTGGTTCCCAAACTTTTCTGATCATGCATCTTTTTCAATAAAGAAATTCTGAGCATGCCCCTCATCATTTATACCCATGGTCTGTTGAGCTAATATAGACATTATAAAATACAACAGAAAGAGAAAATGGTAAAGGATGGATTAAAATTTAACACATAGAACTTCAATTATCTTTCCTTATTACGTTTTCTTCTAATGCCACATGGATTGTTTTTGCACAGCCCTCAAGTGTGCATACCCGACTGGGAGCTGACAATCTAGGCAAGCATAAATACTGGGAAGACCCTCATGGCTGAGCAATGATCCAAGACAGCTATTTTGGGAGGAGAAGGAATAACTTGTCTGATATATACAACCAGTCTGGAAAGGTTTTTTTTCCCCTTTCCTCCACCCTTGTTCAAGGATAAAGCTTGAAAAGAGAAACCTGGGTTTATGCCCACCTGGAGTCCTCCCAGGCTAAGACACCTTGCCTTGGTGAGTTTGCCACCACCCAGGGACGTATCAGTGTTCCCAAATGGCTGAGACTTTGGAGAGCTGCCTAATGCCAACTGGACTCACAAGAGACTGATATATAAACCAGACTATACAACTGTTCATTCTTAGAGGTGGTGAAAGGTGGGACTGGGCAGGGGGGTTTCCTCCTGGTGCCTGCACTCCTAGCATACTTGACAACAAATAAGCCAGAAATTCAAAGCAGTCACTGGGGTGTTGCCGGTGATCATGTCGTCAAAGTAGAGTGATCGGTGCGAAGGATCACTGACCGTGAGAAACCCCCACTGCCCTGTGGGGCCACCTGCCTGGTGAAAGCAGGGCTCATTTCTCAGGGTCTCCACAGATAGGGCTGGGTAAGTATAGGAGACTCTTACCATCTTTGTGACTTTCTACATCATTCTGGTTGGTCATCTGCTTTCTGTTCACCTTGCTCCAGCGCAGAGCACAGTA
Source organism: Nyctereutes procyonoides (assembly GCF_905146905.1). NCBI lineage: Eukaryota > Metazoa > Chordata > Mammalia > Carnivora > Canidae > Nyctereutes > Nyctereutes procyonoides. Next base: position 55,296,107 of record NW_026575140.1, on the reverse strand, counting down.
CAATTGCTCAGCTTATGCTCATTAATTAGCAAAAACCCAGGGTCCTGCCTCTCAGGACATACCAGGCCACCTGATTTTCCTGCCCTGGCTGGCGAATCCTGCAGCATTGAGGAGGGCATCTGCTCATTTTTCTCTGCAGAGCAGTGCTAATGCTCTCATTTCTAAGTTACCCCACTAGGTCACCCCCACCAGCTCACACTGAGCTCTTCTACCTCCATGTCCCCCTCCAGGTCTGTTTTCCTTTGCCACCCCTCCCTGGCTAGGATGAGGAGGAAGGGGCGACAGGGCCCAGGGCATTTTGTCCAAACTCTGGTAGAAACAGGCCTGCCTCCACCTCCCCCAGATTTTGAGAACTTTCAGAATGTAGCTCTCAAGATTTGGCCCCTATCCCCTCCAGGAGCATATTTTAGGAAAGTTTAAATTAAATAGATCTGGGTCTTGCCAAAAAGGCAAGTTGTTAGTTGCTGGAGAACCTCCTGTAGTCCCCATCCTATCCCTGGGCTTCCAGCATTCAAGCAGAGGAGAGTTACATGGCACACCTGCCTGGCCAGGAGTGGGAGAGCCGAGCCAGGACCCTGGAATGTGGGCAGATGCCAGCTGATGATGCTCAGTGGCGTCAGAGTTGTCTGTTCCTTGTGGCTTCCAGCACCCAGGCTGCTCTTCCCCGGAGGACCGGTCTCTACTCTCCATGTGGTGTGCGGGGCAGAGCTCTTGCTGAATTTATAAAGGAGGGTCATTTCTTCACCTGCAGAACCTCAGAGCCCTTTCCAAAAAGATGTTCTGGTGGGCACCCAAAACCAAAAAAATGTAACAAATGGAAGTGAAATTGATCAAAGTCGTGGAGGTTGTAAGCAACCTGAAGGCAAAGATGGCTTATTTTAAAAAAACAGTGATACCCAAATCCTAGTGAACATTCTTCAAGTATCAGATATCAATATTCCGAGGGCTTACCATGTGTTTATTTGCTCTTTCAAACGACACTGTCAGTTGTATTATTAATAATAATGTTTTAATTATTTCAACACTTCATATTATGGTATTAGTTGTATAATCCTCATTTTTATAGATGAGAGCTTAAATAATTTGTCCAAAACCACATGGAGAATAATTGGTGGCATCGAGATTTGAACCCAGGCGCAGATACTGCCCCTGGGCTCCACTGCCTTTGACCACAGCGCCTCTTCTCCCACTGCGCTGGCTCATGCTCCATAAATATTTGTTGGATCACTGAATGTCTGCAATAAACCAAACAATTTAAATAAACAAATGACTATAGATGAAAAATAAGCATAAATACAGTTCATAAGAGTAAACGGCTGTGGATATATATTTATGGATTTCTATCCGAACAGGAACACACATGGTACTTTGTCTAAGGAGAAGTTAGAATGAGATAAGGAACGGGGAATCCCTTGACATCCAACCAGGGAGCTGACAGTTACTAAAATGGCCCAAAGCTTCATAAACAGAAGGCCATTCCTTAAAAATCATCCCATGCTAAATATGGGAGTCGGGCACATGAAAAGGACATTAGTGGAAAACCTGGTGAAATCTGAGTGGGATCTGGAGCATAGTTACTTGTCGTGTGCCAGTGTTGGCTTCTTAGTCTTAAATAAATGTACCATGGTTATACACGATTTAACATGAGGGGAAACTGGGGGAAGCATATATAGAACTCTCTTCTCTGTACTCTCTTTGCTACTTTTCTACAGATCTGCTATTATTCCAAAATACAGAGCTTATTCAAAACACCTAATGTTTTGAATAGCATGGCCCCAAGTTAATGGTGAAATGCAGACCTGCATCTAAGTATGTAGCACATATCATTAAAACTCAGATAACTGAGGCACCTGCATGGCTCAGTGGTTGAGCATCTGCCTTTGGCTCAGGGTGTGTTCCCAGGGTCGTGGGATCAAGCCCCACATCAGGATCCCCACAAGGAGCCTGCTCTCCCTCTGCCTGTGTCTCTGCTTCTTTCTTTTTGTGTCTCTCATGAATGAATAAATAAAATCTTTAAAAAATAAATTAATTAATTAAATAAAACTTAGATAACCCAGAGCAAGGGTCACAAACTCAGATACTCACAGGGGCCAAGCGTGGAACATAAGTGAGCAGTGCAGATGGGTTGAATGTTGTAGAGGACATGTTCCCTGTAAAGAAAACAGCTGCTACGGGCCCGCCGATGACAATTACCAAGAAAAATTGCAGGCCCAGATTTCCATGTTCTTCCAAAGAAGCCAGAAATCTGGCCCCCTCTGCTCCAACTGTCTTTATTACTTATAAGTGGTTCCAGTAACAGAAATCACCCCTTAGCCTAAGTAAAAACCACCCGTAGTACAAATTTAACCTGTGGTTGCCACTTTGCTGCCTCTGAGACAGGGTTTTAAAAACACTCCTGGAAATTAAAAAGCAAAAACAAGCACAAAAACAACTCTCTTGAAATATTCTGTCCTAAGGACCACCTTAGTGTTGCCCTGGGTGGGAGTGGGGTTGGAATTGATGGGGCTCAGCTCAGGGGAAGGGCATAACTAGACCTGGTGTCTGTTTCCCCACTGCCTAGCACTCCCACCCCCAATACCCCATCCGTCACTGGTCTTGCACACACAGCTTATGTGCCTACTTTCCTCCTACGGTTCTAGGTCTTTTCAGGGGACAAAGGTGAGATTTTCTCATTTCCTTGATACCATTACACTTGAATGGGTCTCACAGATACAGGGTCCACACTAAACACTTTCTCTTGCGTATAGTCCTCTTCCTGAGGACATCGCCCATGGTCTCCTCCATCGTTAATTCCACAGGGTTGGGGTGGGGGGAAAGACTTCTCCAAGTCTGGCCCTTTAAGAAAAGTGACTTGGGCTAAAAAGTCATTAGGGATTAAACTTTTTTTTTTTCCAGTGTGTATATACAAGACAGTAGCTTTGTTTGTGCCCTGGGTATGAGTCACTTTTGCTAATGTAGGTAGTTTTAAATTAAGAAGCAGCTCAATGGTAAAAAAAAAAAAAAAAAGTCATTCCCAAATGTGGCTGCTTACCCCATGGGAGGATTCCTTAAAAATTCACATTCCCAGGACTCAAAGGGCAGAGGTTTTGACTCAGGAGGTTGACACCTCAGCTGAGGAAGCTAGCTGGCTATATCTATTTACTATCTTTCTATCATCTATCTATTATCTACCCAGCCAGCCAGCCATCTATCTCTCCATCTATCTATCCATCCATCCACCTATCCATTTCCCCATCTATCTCTCCATCTATCTGTTTATCCATCCATTCATTCATCCATCTGTCTATCTATCATCTATCTTTTTAGGTTCTTTAAGGAATTCTAATGATAAACCATGTTTGGGAACCACCGGTATGCGATATGGAATGTTTGGGCCCCAGCTGTGCACTTTGCACGTGGGTGGTACAAAGGAATGTTTGTCTTTTTTATGCAGAGTGTATACAGCAGCGAGCTTCCACACAGTACTTTTTATGAGGAGGATCAGTTTCTCATTTCCTGCAGCCCTTGCTGTCTTGGGGCTGAGGGGCAGCATGGGGCTTGAAGGTCAAGCTGTGCATGGAGTGTGTAGGGTGTGAGTTTGAAGTCAGAAGCCTCACATCCAGGCCTGGATTTGTCACTTAGTGGCTGTGTGACCCCAGATACTTCATTTGCTTTCCCTTCTCAGGTTCAATAAAGCACTGACATTGGAAGTCCTGAATAGAGAAAGAAATAGAGGCACCTGCCAGCCAGGTAATAGGAAATCTGTCATACCTAGTAGTGGTGTAGTGTCCCAGGGAGACAGCCATGCACATGGAAATCTATCCATCGTCAAAACATTAAGATCTATAGGCATATCATAACCTTTATAGGAAAATTCATCCATCCATCCATTCATTTATTCATTCATTCACTCCATTCATGTATCCTGAGTGTCTGCCAAGAGTCAGGTGTTGGGAGGCATCAGTTAAACAAGACCACACTGGCCCTTAAAGCATTCAATGTGTAGCCAAGGAGACAAACTAGAAGATCAACTATTTTGCAGTATGATAAGAACTATGATAAAGTCATGGACAGAAGAGCAGGAAACTGCCTATTCTCAACATAGCTCTCCTGACAGTTTTTTGGTTGTCATTTGCAGATTAGCAAAGTCAACACTGGTCCTCATTCCTTTGTTGGGTGTTCACGAGATTCTCTTCTCCTTCATCACTGATGATCAAGTGGAAGGATTTTCAAAACTTATACGACTCTTCATGCAGCTGACTCTGAGCTCATTTCATGTAAGTAGGCATCTGAACGTGGATTCCTTTGCTTTGGAGAAAACCAAATGCCCTTGACCCAGACAGATTGAGAATTGAGAAAGAAACAGGTAGAAACAAAGTTGTAGTGTCAACAGGCTCTCTGGCACTGGCGCCTATGGCATGAAAAGGGTGTGTAGACCAAAAGTGTTGTGTTGCCTTGATCCTGCCAGCATGACTCAGTGACTAAGAAGGGAAAAGTGGTCTGTTTCCTGGGCTGTAATAGTTGGTGTGACTCACAATCATATTAACTGTGAGTGTCAGCATGAAGCCTTTTATTATGTGTCTATTTTTGCTGGGCTCTCTGCAGGGCGTTGTGCACAATGAACATTGTCTATACTTCAGGTGACATACTCAGAACACAATACAACTTGGTAGGAACCAGTGAGTCAAGACCAGGCAGCTCCTGAAGCTTGCCAGTTGTGTCAAGATGTGTTGGAAGAGGCCAAGACTAGAACCAGTAGTCCAGCTGTTGCTCTTTTACCTGGCTATTTGGTTATCCATTCCTTAAATTGTTATCCATTACCTAGTAGCTTATAACAACGATAATTTTTATTCTTTCTCATTATTCTGGGGAACTCCAGGTGAGCATAGTAAAGATGGCTCCCCTCTGCTCCATGTGATGCCATGCCTTCCAAGATGCTTCACCACTCTTATGTCTGGTGCCTGAGCTGGGAAGGCTCACATGGTTAGGGCTGGCTGGAGTGGATTTATTTGGTCAAATTTCTGGGGCTTCATTTCTCACTGCCAGCTACTTCCCTCAGTTCCATACAGTCTTGGGGCCTATCCCTTACTGCCGATTCTCCTCACATGATCTGTCTAGCAAGGAAGCTGAACTTCTTACATGGCAGTGCAGAGCTTCCAAGAGCACAAAAGCAGGAGCTTCCAGCCTTCTAAATGCCTAGGCCTGAAACTCATACAGTGATACTTCTTCTGCATTCTGATGTTTAAAGCAAATCCCATGGGTGCCTGGGTAGTTCAGTTGGTTAAGCATCCGACTCTTGATTTTGGCTCAGGTCATGATCTCAGGGTTGTGAGATTGAGCCCTAAGTCAGACTCCATGCTGAGTGTGGGGCCTGATGGAGATTCTCTTTCCCCTTCTCTTGGCTCCTCACCTGCTCACTTTCTATATATATATAAAAATTAAAGCAAATCCCAGATTTTTAAAGAAAATCCCAGCCTGGACTGAAGGGGAGGAGACTACACAAGGGTATCAATACTGAAAAGCATGGCTCGGTAGCAAAGGCCACAAATCCAAGCAACCATCAAAAACAGTGTTGGCAGCAGAGTCTCTGTTCAGTGGTAACCTTGGGACTAATCATTGCAAAATGCTAGTACAGGGCAGGACTTATGGAATGGAGGAAAGAGGCACTTGGCAAGCAATCCCCTCCCCCAAGAAACAACAGTAAAATCACACAAGATTGTCAACAGCAATGATGTGAGGGCCCTGGAAACCAGCCAGAGGCATACAAAAGGCTGAGAAGAGTTTATTCAAGAAAAATTGTTAAATCTGAGTAACAACAGTGGGGTCCATTTGTTTAGCCTGGAATGCACTGGTCCTTCAACCTCTCCGTCAGTGAGGAAATTCTAGTGAAAACTAGCAGCTTCATTGCAATAAGGGGCTGACTTGATGTAGATCAATCAGAGAGCAGGAAAAGCCCACACTCCTGGCCACTGTCAGATACAGTAGTGATCTCAGTGGCAAAGGATTGAGAGATGAAAATGTCACAGCCTAAGACGGTCATCCTAGCTGGGATGAGAAACGGTCTGGCACACTAGCCAGAAACTCAACAGGGGGATTTGAGGAATGAGACATATCATGGGCCTTGATCAGCTCCAAAATATTTCTCTGGTAGGCTGGAGGCTTGTGCAAGGTTACATACACACTCAGGGGAGACCAGAGAGGATATTCACATGTTGCTGGCTGAACACAAGCTCCTGCACACACATCCAGGAGACACAGGAGATAGAAAGTAAAAGCCATAGAAGATTTATCAACTGTCTAAACTTGGAATGGGTCCCCCAAGCCACACACAGGTCCATTATTAAAGAGTGTGGAAGTCTTACTGATTTAAGGTGATTGAACACGACTTCTGATCAATCATTGACTAATTGTTAAGCTATTATAAACAGGATCAGGAGCCCAGACTTAAACACAAAGCCAAAAATTTTTGAAATGAGCACAGACATCAGTGAGCTGTATAACACAGGGGAGAAAAGTCTCACAGAACTAATGGCCCAGACAAAGCAACTACCTAGGAAGTAGGGAGTAGGGAATCAGATTCTAAAACTTCCAGTTTGTTAAAAAATAAAAAAATAAAACTTCCAGTTTTGAACAACAAAAACAAAAAATTATGAGACATGCAGAGAAACAAGAGTGTGACCCTTACTCAGGAAAAAGAAAAGCAGTCAACTGAAACTCTCTGAGAGGTTGCTTAGCAGACAAAGAATTTCAAAGAAGCTGTTATAAATATGTTCAGGAGTGCCTGGCTGGCTCAGTTGGTAAAGTGTGTGACTCTGGATCTCAGGATTTTGAAATCGAGCCCCATATTGGGTGTAGAGATTACTTAAAATTAAAATCCTCAAAAAATATATGTTTGAAGGACTGAAAGAAATCATGTTTAAGAAATTAAAGATCAAAAAAAAAGAAATTAAAGATCAGCATGATGACAAAGATTTATCAATTAGGAAATCTCAATACAGAGAGAAATTGCAAAATAAGAAACAACCTGAAAAAATTCTAGGGTTGAAAAGTACAATAATGAAAATGAAAATTTCACTTGGGAGGCTTGATATCAGAATCAGATGGCAGAAGAAAAAGCCAATACATCTGAAGATAGGTCAGTTGAAATGCTCCAATTTGAGAAACAGGAAAAAAGGGATGAAGAAAATAAAAGTCTCAGAGATCTGTGGAACACCATTGAGCATTTCAGCATACAGTCCCAGAAGGACAAGAGAGAGAAGGGAGAAGAAAAGTTCTTTGGAGAAATAAGGGCTGTGCACTTCCCAAAGGTGATGAAAAACATTGATCTATGAATCCAGAAAGCTCAATGAATCCTAAAGAAGATAAAACAAGGAGATCCCCACCGAGAAATGTTATAGTTATAGTTATATAAATGTTATAAATGTTAAATGTTATAGTTCAACTGTTGAAAGCCAAACACGAAGAGAAAACTCTTGAAAGTAGTAAGAGAAAAATGACTCATGACACACAGGGACCAACAAACAAGTGACTCAAATCAGAAACTGTAGGAGTCTGGAAGCAGTGATATGACATAATCAAAATGTTGAAAGAAACATAATTCAACCAAGGATTCTATATCCTGCAAAACCGTGTCTCAAAAACAAAAACAAAAACAAAAACAAAGGGCAGCCTGGGTGGCCCAGCAGTCTAGCTCCGCCTTCAGCCCAGGGCGTGATCCTGGAGACCTGGGATTGAGTCCCATGTCAGGCTCCCTGCATGGAGCCTGCTTCTCCCTCTGCCTGTGTCTCTGCCTCTCTCTTTCTCTGTCTCTCTCTCTGTCTCATTAATAAATAAATAAAATCTTTAAAAAAATTAAAAAATAAAATGGAACATGAGAAAACATCTGTTTACTTTCAAATGCTTTTGATCTCATAGAACCCTCACATTGTCACCATGAGGGAGAAATTATCCTACCACTTTAGTGACAGAGGACTCAGAGGAGGACTTCTGCATGCCAGTAGTCATCAGAGATGAGGTTTCTTTGTGGACGTTGAGCCCCTGCTGGGAAGCACTCTGTCATAGTGCCTCATGCTCATCAAAGGCCAGAGGCAGAGCCTGGGGCACATGGTCTGGGCAATTGAATGATGGCTCCGTTTTCCTTCCTTTTTAAAAAAATATTTTATTTATTTATTCATGAGAGACAGAGAGGGGCAGAGACACAGGCAGAGGGAGAAGCAGGCTCCCTGCAGGGAGCCCAATGCAGAACTCGATCCCAGGGCCCGGGGTCACACCCTGAGCCAAAGGCAGATATCTACTCAACCACTGAGCCATTCAGGTGCCCTGGCTCCTTTTTCCTTCTGTTGGAGCTGAGCTGTGTGTGGCTCTGAGCTGCAACACAGAACCCATTGTTGGCCTTGCTTATTTTCATTGCGAAACCATGTTTAATATATTTCAATCTTTGGGGGGGGGGGATTTCAATGGTGAAGCTTTAATAATTCAGGTTTCCTGTGTTGTTTGGTGTTAACCTTCTTTAAAAGATAATCATAAATTAGAAACAATTTCATTGTCAGCAATGAAACAAGAACCAATAGCTATTATGTCAGCAGTATTTGTTGGCTTTTCTTCCTCTGAGGGCTTGATAGGTTATGTGAGCCCTTGGTCAGCTGAGCTCACATGCCCAAGGCACTCTGAGGACCAGAAGCTTATGGGGGAACTACATGGGACAGATTTTGAGGAAGAATCAGCTTTTATCAGACTCCACTGGCAAGGGAGCTTGTGTTAGCAGCTCCACTGATTGCTCTGTGACAAACTACCCCAAAACTTCATGGCTCAAAGCAGGAACTGTGTTGTTATCTTTAATGATTCTATAAGCTGGGCCTTCTGGACTCAGCAGGGTGATATTTTTGATACATGCAATTTTTAAAATGAGCCTGAAAATATCTGAAAGCTCAGTTGGGCTGGAACATCCAAAATGATTCATTCACATGGCTGGACATTGACACGGGCTGTTGGCTGGGGCTCAGCTGAGGCTCTTGATCATAGAATGTAGTATCAGTTCTCCTCCACGTGGCCTCTCCATCCACCTTGGGCCTGGCGCTGGACTCCCAGAGCATCCCCAGAACAAATGTTCTAAGAGGGAGAAGGTAGAAACTTCAAAGATTTCTTAACGTATAGGCTCGGAAGTACCAGAAGGTTACTTCCACCACATTGTACAGGAGTCACAGATTCAAGGGGAGGGGAAACATGGTCCACCACTTCATGTGAGAAGTAACATATGCCTATAGGGAAAGGAGAGATCCTTGGGGCCATTTCTGGGGACTCACCACCTCACTTTGGTCCTGCAACTAGAGCTCTGCCTGCTGCCATGCATCACTGAGAAACATGAGGATCCTGTGCTTCCTGTACAAACTGAGCCAGGAAACACACTGACAGGGCCTGTGCATGGACAGAGTACTTCTGGGTACCCCTGCACTACTCCCCTCCATCCTCCCAGGCAGAGGTGACAGCATGAGTGGGCAGATGTGTGGGGGCACATCCAGTGGGTCATATTTTAGTGCATCAGCAGGAACTGTCATGGGCCCAACAGAGGCCTTTCCTTGCTGCTTGGAGGCTCCTTCACTCTTCCAAGAGCTTATTTCATAGAGAATTTCACCATCAAGGGATCTTTGGAGAGACTTGTCACCAAGTGGTGGTGGCATAGGAAGTGAGCGCCATCTGTTCTGTGGGACCACTCCCTTCACACTCATTTTATCTAGAATGAGAGTTAACCGGACTCCAGGAGCCTCTGAAAACAGTCAGTCAAGAACCCAAAGAAGTGAAAGACATGTGTGTGATGTGGAATCCTATTTTAGATAACTCATTTGTGAGGATTCCAACAGGGGAAAGCTACCTCTTCTAATATCATATGCTCAAGGGCATGCATAATCTCCCTGCCACTGTATGGGGCAACTAGGAACCCCCAATGAGACTGTGTGTGTGTGTGGCAGTGATAAACTGGTACCACCACGCCCCTGTTTAGGAGCTATCCCCATGGAATAAAGGGTGCATGGAGAAAGAAAATCCCACACTGGTGAGCAGAATCCAAACACATGACTGACATCAAGATAGCCAGCACGCCAAATCTCTAAGCCTCCATAAGGAAGACCATAAAAATCTTCCCCCGGGGCAACATGTTATAATCCCTTTATAATATCAGCTCCTTTCCCAGTACCAAACCTCCCTTACCAGCTGCAGGGGGTGAGAGAAATATTATCAAGAGAGATGGGAGAGTCGGTCTGCACTCTGACCTTCACTCTTCAGTCAGAAACGTGTCCTTCCCTTGTGAGTCCTGCCATTTTACGCTGTTCCCCTCCCCACCACAAACACTCAGGCACTTGGGTCCTGCACATGTATGGAGCTCTAGTACTTTAGACACACAGCCCAGTTGCCACAGATGCTCACATGACTGGGGAGGCCGTGGAATGCAGGTTAGCGTAGCTGGGTATCACATCAGGAAGCATAAGAGTCAACAAATGCCGGAAGACAGTCACGAGCTACAACAGCTTTGATCCCAGACTTCTTGGCAGTCAGGCAGTGAATCCAGAAAAATCTTCCGACATCAAGATGGGTATGCCTCTCCAGAAACTTCCCCAACACAGGTGCTTTGGAAATGGAAATGCCACGTAAAGGTGGCCTGTCGTTTCCACTGGGACCCTTGGTGCCCACAATGCTTCATAAATGACAAGGAAGACAACAGAAGGAGACCGTCCTGTTGTATTTTAGAAATCATCGCGCATTGTACAAGGCGAAACTCTTGTATTGTTAGTAACAGAAACCCAACTCACTCACTCACATATTCCTTTTACAGAAAGGATTGAGCTCCTCTCATGTGCCAGGCATTTGTTTTTGGTTCTGGGTGTCTGGTAGTGAAAAGGTTGGATAAAGACGCCAGCCTTGCTGGGTGGGGGCAGGGAGGGACAGTTAAGAACCAAGTTACCCAGTAATAACAACATAATTCTGGGGCTGCAAAGAATATAATCAGAGAGCTCACAGCTCACGGTGACTGGAGAGGCTACAAAAAATTGAGCGGTCGGGTAAGATCTCTCTCTTTTACAGATATTTGAGCTAAGAGCTGAATTTTGAGAAACCAGTTAGGCAGAGATTTGAGAGAAGAATGGTCCAGAAGACAGAAAGCATGAAGGGACCTCAATAAGCAATGAGTTGTGCTAGTTAGTGTCCAATATAGCCACCAAGGATCTTCGCCTCCTGGTATTCATGGCCCCACAGAGTCTCCTTTCACAAGGAATAGGGTTGATCTGCATGACTGCTAAGGTACTGTGGACATGAAGGAATGTGGCTTTTGAGGCCAGGTCATCAAGAAGTTGTAGCTTCCGCCTGGCTCCTTTGGGTCACCCACTCAGGGCAGGTTGGGGAGCCAGCTCCCTTGTCACGAGGACACTCACAAAGCTCTGTGGCAGAGACCAGCACCTCCTACCACCAACCAGCATCAACTTGGTAGGCATATGAGCCATCTTGGAAGCAAGTCAAGCCTTCAGAACACTGAAGTCCCAGCCAACATCTTGTCTGCAACCTGAAGGATGACCCTGAACCAAAATACCCAGCTAAGCCACCGTTGGATTCTTGGCCCGTAGAAAGTTGTGTGAGATGGTAAATCTTGACTGTTTTGATCCACTGAGTTATACAGTGACAGGTAACTAGTACCTTAGCTTGAGATGCTGGAGGAAGCCAGTGTGGCTGGAATGGAGTGGCTGAGGGCAAGCGGGTAACAAGAAGTGGATAAAGTCAGCGACACAGACACAGAGCCCAGGTGCCTTCTGTGGTTAGGAGATTTTTAAATTTTAATCTACATGTGATGAGAAACCATGGGCATGGAATCATCTATCTTTTCAAAAGAAATGTTGACACAAGAAGGGGTTATTTATTATGTCACATAAATGAAAACTTCAGGATCAGGCATTGGTGGATCCAGGTATGCATACGAGACTGGAAATCTTGTCTCTTACCTTGGCTTCATCAGCTTTTCTCTCTCTTGGCTTCATCCTCAGACGAGCTGACTCCCTGCAGCTGGGAAGACACCCATGGGTATCTCTAGGCTGACTTTGACCACAAAGTTGGCAAACACGGGGAAGAGAGTGCAACCCTTCCTCCATTCCTAGGCAAAAGAACTCACATCAGCCCTGCTTGGGTCCCCTGACCATTTGGGCTGATTATTGTGGTGATGGCCATCCTAGAACATGGAGACCATGATCGACAACCCTGCCAGAAGCCCAGAGAGTAGAGCAGCATCAGTTCCCAAAGGGAAAGAATAAAATTGAGGCCAAAAAAAAAATTAGCAATGCTCACCATGAACAAGTAGAAATGGGACAGCAGTTTTGTACAATATTTGTATAATTGAATGAATAACACAAAGTATATAGGATTTATTCATCATTAACCTGTAGGCATCTAAGCACATACCTGGGCTGATATGGGTGGTGGAGGTCAAAGTCAGAAGAGATCCCAGTGAAATCCAAGCTAATGTGACCAGTATGGCCAACTCCAGTTAACGCTAGCAATGTAGTCACCTGACTCTTCTGGGTGCTTCCCGGATGCGGGGGGTGGGGGGGGGCTTGGATTCTCCAGGCCACTCCCAGACACATCTTCTCCTGAGGCAAACCTCATGCCATATCTTCCTTTGCTTGCAGGGATTACTTGTGGCCTTGCAGTACTGCTTTGCCAATGGAGAGGTACGTCTCCGAAGCTGCCGTTTGGGTTCTGGTGAGGCTGGGGCTGGCGTCCTGTAGCCCCCACAGGTTTCTGGTTGTGTGATGGGGGACATGGTGCAGTGACCAGCATGTACCCAGGGCAAATGCATACTGTGAGCACCCAGTAGGGCGAGCAGGGGGCAGTCCAGAGGAATGGGAGACGGTGTTGGGATGCACGGAAGAGGCTCATATCCCCGCTCTGGCCCTGCTGGGAGCACTCAGGGAGCATTCATTAAATGTGACAGAGGGAACCTGCTTGAACTTTGGAGTCCAAAAATTGGGATTCTGGCTGTGACTCACCCACTTAGCAGGTCTGAGTGCGTCGGGTTCCTAGAGCTCTTTGGCCCTCAGTTTCCTGATCTGTAAAATGGTTATAATAGCGGCTCCTGGTTATTGTTGTGTGGCTCTGAGCTTTCTGGGTTCCCGGTAACTATGGTGATTTTCATTATCATCATCATCATCATCAATCATCCCTACCAGTTCTCTGCTTCCTGGAAAGAGGCTTGAAAGTGGGAGGGCAGGCGGTTTCCTCCTGGCTTTAGGAATTGGTGGCATCTCCAGGCCCTCTTTCACCCCCCAGAATGTAAGCTCCTGGACAGCAAAACCCACTTCCCTCCTGCTCACTGCTGTCACCTCTGTCTTCCTACGGTGGGGGGGGGGGGCTCCTTGTCCACCAGGCAGGTGTCATATGCCACCTCTACACAGTCCTTTCTGGAACACTTATATCTCAAATTTTTGTCTCCTCGCCTCACTGTCCTGCTCAGTAGCCACATGCTGTCACTACCGTGCGCTGTGCACACATAGGCTTGTTTACTCCTCTCTGTGCATCTCCACAGTTAGAAGGTAACTTTCCCGGGGGTGGCACATGGGAGCCATGCAGTGAGTGATTGCTGATAGGACACACACACACACACACACACACACACACACACACACACACACGGCCAGGTGACTCGGGAACAGTAACCCGCCCTCTTATCCCCGCAGGTAAAGGCTGAGCTGCGGAAGCACTGGGTCCGCTTCTTGCTGGCCCGCCACTCGGGCTGCAGTGCCTGGGTCCTGCAGAAAGACTTCCAGTTCCTGGGAAAATGTCCCAAGAAGCTGTCCCAGGCAGGCCGCACGAGGACACGGGAGAAGCTGCAGCCCTCGCTGGGTGGTGGCAACAACCATGGACAGCTCCTGCACCTGGCCGTGCACGGCCTGGGGGGACTGGGTCCCCGGCCCCCACGGGGACACGCAGCCTGGCCCCGGGGCAGCAGCCTGTCCGAGAGCAGCGACGGGGACTTCACCCTGACCCACACCATGGAAGAGATTCTGGAAGAGAGTGAGATCTAGGCTGGAGGCCCACCGCCCGGGGAGGAAGGAAGTGGCATGTGCCACAGAGCCCTCGGGGTCTCCCCATGCACTGCGCCCATTTTGGCGTGAAGTTCATGTCCAGGTCTCTGATGCTCAGACCCAGTGTGGAGGATGCCCTAAAGGCTGAGCAAGGCCCCGGGCCATTAGGGTCGGGCTCAGTGACTAAAGCAATATAGCAGGGCGCTGGAAGAAAACCACAGGAGGAAGATTCTAGGGGAACACACGTTAATGGCCAAGAGTGTTGCTTTGGAGTGTGCAAAAATGCATGTGTATTTGGGTGGGTACGTTGCCATGGGATGAGAGAGATACAGCCTTACACTAGTGGGAGCACCGGTAGGGCAGTCATCAGGATGTATTGCCAGATTTAGTAGTTAAAACACATAGTGCTCAATTCGATTTGCATTTCAGATCCACGAATAATCTTCTCGTGTAAGTGCATCCCACGGGGTATACGTGATCCGCAATTCAAATGACATTGCAAGGCCACTATTTTGCCTAGCAGCTCCGTTGTCAAGGACACTGCCAGCAGGGTGGGGACTAGGGTGAGGTAGGTGAGGAACCCGGCTTGGGTGCAAGATTTAAGACAGCACTGGAAAAAAAATCTTCAAGATAAGTAATATTTTAACACAACATTAAAAAAATCCGCAAGCTTCCGCAGATGGGCCATTTCTAAAGATGACTTTTTATTAGCACAGCGCCAGGATGAGGGTGAGACCAGCAAGAGACCAGCTCATCTAAATGCAGAGTCTGATCCTGACTTTATTGAAAACATTGGTATTTTGCCTGTCACGGATTTTGGGGCGTGAATTTCTATTTTTAAACAATTGCACCTAAAATATTATTTATCTCACTGATTCCATGTTTCCGCCCTCCCCCCTGGAGTTCCAGCTCTGCTTGCCAAGAGGAGAAACTGGAGCAGAGGCACTGGGCAAGTGCATAACAAAGCGAAGGTTTATTTTTTTGGTGTCCAGATCATACATAGCTTAATCATTAAAAGTATACGTCCTTCTAATTTCTCCCTGCTCTAAATATCCCTGCCTTCCCTGCTCAGGTCTGTTAGCTTCTAGGGAGCTGGGGCCCTGCTGTGTTCCTAGCCTGCACCCAGCACAGCAGGTTCAGACTAGGTGCCCAGTATATACTCGTTGATAACATGGGACAGAGATGTCTTTGGAAGCATCGGATGCTGTTGGGGATCAGTGACCCAGGACCCGACCTTGAATAGGAGAAGGAAGTTTATTTTTTTCCCAAAGCATCTGTAAATATGTCCTCCCTGCCTCGTCACTCCCCAAATGGGGTGGCACGTGCACACACACACACATACACACACCCCGCTTGCTCATGTCTCCTTAACAATTAAAATAACAAGTTTATTTAATTGAGTCTCTATCAGGTCAATTTTTTTGACACGTGTTTCTCACTGGGTGCTGAAGGTCTCTTGTGTCCTGAGAATCTGGAGCATAGTTCCTGGATAGATGTGAAGGAAAGGGCTGTGGCATTGAGCCTCCTTGGGGACCCAGAGGAGGGGATGGAGAAGGCAGGAGGGGACAGAGGTCAGAGGCCAAAAGGGTGGGAGGTAAGTGTCTCCCCTCATCTAGACCAACCCCTAGATTGTTCGCTTTCTTGGTGCTTTGAAGATCTGGCTTAGTGGGTCTCAATCCTGGCCTGACAATCACCTGAGGAACTTGCTTGGAAACACCGATGGCTAGCCATGACCCAGAGATTCTGATGGAATTGGTGTAAATGAGACTGGACATAGGTATTTTTAGAAATTCTTGAGTGATTTTGTTTTTTTTTTTTAACTTTTCTAAATGTGGTAAAATATATGAACATAAAATTTACCATGTTAACCATTTTTAAGTCTATAAATCAGTGGCATCAAGTGCATTCATACTGTTGTCCAACGGTCTCCAGAACTTTCTGACCTTCCTAACTGAAACTCTATCCCCATTAAACACTAATCCCATGGGATGCCTGGGAGGCTCAGTGGTTGAGCAGCTGTCTTTGGTTCAGGTCGTGATCCCAGAGTCCTGGGATCAAGTCCTGCATCTGGGTTCCCCAAAGGGAGCCTGCTTCTCTCTCTGCCTGTGTCTCTGCCTCTTTCTCTATGTGTCTCATGAATAAATAAATAAAATATTAAAAAAAAAAAAGCAAACCACTAACCCCGTATCTCCTAGGCCCAGCCCCTGGCTACCACCATTCTACACCCTGTCTCAGTATGTGATGGCTCTAGGTACATTACATAAGTGGAATCTCACCATATTTGTCCTTTTGTGACTGGCTTATCTCAACACACTGCTCTTGAGGTTCATCTATCTTGTAGCATATACTAGAACCTCCTTCCTTTTCACAGCAGAATAACATTCCACTGTGTGGATGAAATATTTTATTCCATTCACCATGTGACGGACACTGGGTTGCTTCCCCATTTTGGCTACTGTGAAAAATGCCGCTGTGGGTTTGGGTGTGCAGAGGATTCTGTTTGAGTCCCTATTTTCAATTCTTTGAGTAGACGCCTTGGAGGAGAACAGCTGAGTCCTAAGGTCCTTCTGTTTAATATCTTGAGGAACCACCAAGCCATCCTTCACAGCAGCTGCACCATTTTGTATTCCACCGGCCGTGCACAAGGGTTCCAATCTATCCAGTCCTGACCAACACTTACTTTCTACTTTTTTGATCATCGCCATCCTGATGGGTATGACATGGTAGCTAGGGTAGTTTTAACTTGCATTTCTGTGGTGACTAAAGATGTTGAGCACCTTTTCATGTGATTATGGACATTGGCATATCTTCTCTGGAGAAATCCTATTCAAGCCCTTCGCCCGTTTTTAAAAATGAGGCTGTATGGGTTTTTTGTTTTTTGTTGTAGTTATTGTTGTTAAGTTGTTGAATTTCTTTGTATGTTCTGGATTTTAAGCCTTTACCAGATATATAATTTGCAAATATTTCCTTTCCTTCTGTAGGCTGTCTTTTCACCCTCTTGATGGTGTCCCTTGACGGACAAATGCTTCTGGTCATGATAAAGTCTGGTTTATCTGTTTATTTTCTTCTATTGCCTGTGCTTTGGGGGCCATAGCCACCTGCCTGGCTTTCATATGTCACCAAGGTCGAAGACATTGGAAAAGGAATCAAGTGACACCTCCCCTCCAAAACTCACTATGCTCTGCTGAAGTCCAAATAAATAAGCCTTCCGTCTGTGACATGTACAGCTTAGAAATTCTTCGTTAAGAACAGACTTGACTGATTCTCACAACTCTGAGTAATAATTGACATTAAGTGTGGTTGGCCCAGTTTTGTGGAGATGTTTTATTTTGTTTTTTGAAGGGTGGGATCCCAGCTAGGGCCTCAGTTGAGACACACACACACCTACCTGAGCTCATCTGATAAATTTGTGTGGCCTTCAAGCAACAGAAATGGAGTTGGAGTGGGAAATAGGGTGTCTGTGTCCCCATCTGGCTCCATGGACAAGGCCTGAGCCCTGGTGTACAAAGGGAAGCCACAAATCACATTCAAGAAAGCTGTTGCCAGGAGGCAGTGACAAGAGCTGTTTCCGTGACACATGCCACTCCCTGTGGCCCTATGCCACAAATATTAACTCAGAAGGCTCACCAGCAGCTCAGTGCATAGCTTGGGTATGTATATCAGGAGTACTGTAGCCTCGAGGCATCTGGGTGGCTCAGTGGTTGAGCATCTGCCTTTGGCTCAGATCATGATCTCCTCTATTCCCTCCTTCCTTCCTTCTCTCCTTCCTTCCTTCCTTCTTTCCTTCCTTCCTTCCTTCCTTCCTTCCTTCCTTCCTTCCTTCTCTCCTTCCTTCTTTCCTTCCTTCCTTCCTTCTCTCCTTCCTTCCTTCCTTCCTTCCTTCCTTCCTTCCTTCCTTCCTTCCTTCCTTCATCTTCATTAAACCATCTTGCAAACCTTCAACAGTACCTATCCAGATTCTTCCACAGTTAGCTTTAAGTACATAACATGTTTCAAATACAGAGTAGGGGATCCCTGGGTAGCTCAGCAGTTTAGCATCTGCCTTTGGCCCAGGGTGTGATCCTGGAGACCCGGAATTGAGTCCCACACTGGGCTCCCTGCAGGGAGCCTGCTCCTCCCTCTGCCTGTGTCTCTGCTTCTCTCTCTGTGTGTCTCTTATGAATAAACAAATAAATAATATGTATAATTTTTTTAAAAGTTCTATAGCCTTGGTTGAGGTGAGAATGGTGGTATCTAATGTAGCAATGGCACCTGGTATTGAGAGACCTACTGGTGAGTCTGTCAGGGACACCACTGAGGATGCTAAGACATACCAAAGGGGCACTACACAAGAGGCTGGAGCCTGTGAGAGCAGTTTGGATTACTGCTCTTGAACAGACCCGTTTCCACCCCTGAGTTTACATGTATGTGAGGAAGCAGAAATTTAGATGTGAAATGACTCCCCCCCGCCAAGGTCCCTAGAGTGGACATCTATTTTTAACAATCTATTTCTCTTATACTAATAGGACCCAAATTTTCCTCTTGGGAACTATACATCTCCCCACTCCCAGTTCATGACGTCTGAGCTGTCTCAGCTGCACTCTCGGCCCCAAGGCTGGGGACAAATTCTGCTCAGCCAATCCCAGCAGGACAGCCCTCTGGCACCAGATATTGGGTTAGGGATGGGCATATAACCAAGAGCCCATGAGAGATGGTCCTGGGACATGGGCTGGGATTCTCACCCCCCACCCCTTTTTTGCTGATATTGGAACCATGGCAGAGTAAGCCTGTATCTGCTGGTGCCCATCTTGCCAGAGCAGGAGGGAAAGCTTCCCTGAGAATGGAGCCATCACAGTAGAAAGTGAGGGCCAGGAGAAGGAGAGGAGTCCCTAGGCATTGTGGGAGCCCCTGGATTAAGCCAGACCTAAAGCTAGCAAAACTCCTGGGATTTCCTTTACATGACTCAATAAATTCCTATCTGTGCCACAACAATCCGTGTTGGGTTTTCTGTCCCTTGCATCCGAAAGAGTCTTGATGACGTAGCTCAACACCACCTCCACCTCCTTCTCTTCTCTTTAGTCTAGTTGGCCTTTGCACCACTTCCGGATTCTCTCAGCATTTTCCCACAGAGAACCCTAGAGCGGGGCAGGACCCAGCCCAAGTGGCCCTGCCGCCCCAAGGTAACAGAAGACGTGCTAGTTATGTTAGCACTACTGAGCTCTCCACTGGCCATAGAAGATTCAGTGGCCCCTTTATGCCTTTCATTGAATCATAGATCAACAAGGTTATTATGTGGTGTCTCTGCTTTTACTTTATTTTAAAATTTTATATATTTATTCATGAAAGACACAGAGAGTGAGGCAGAGACACAGGCAGAGGGAGAAGCAGGCTCCCTGCAGGGAACCCAAGGCAGGACTCAATCCCAGGACCCTAGGATCATGGCCTGAACCAAAGGCAGATGTTCAACCACTGAGCCACCCAGGTGCCCCTTGTGTCTCTGCCTTTAAATTCAAATGACATGGATGCTCCAACTCCAGAGAAAAGCCCTCAACCTCACTCCCCAACAAATGAGGTTCACTCATGTAGGGCAGTGTGTGGGGTGGTGGAAAGAGTACTGGAGCCCTTTGGGTCTACCCCTGAGCTACCTTGAGCTGAACCCAAGATCCTTCTTCTCCCCCTGAGCTGACTCTTCTGAGTGACTCACTAGTCTGGTCCTGGAGGGGTGTCTTGGGCAGGTAATTCTAATAATGACTCTCTTCCTTGAAGAACCGCTGGACCACATCCTGTGTAGAGCCTCTCCTCCTTCCAGCTCTGATCCTATGCAAAACCAGAATTCTCTGTCCTGTCATGTCCAGGCCCAAGCTTTTGAGGTAGCCTAGTGTAATCAAAGGGCCTCTAGTTCAAGTGCCAAACGTGTTCTTATTTTGTGGCTTCAGTGTCCCAATCTACACCATGGGGCAGGATGCCTGGTTCCCAGGAATGGCTCTATACTGACTGTTAGGATTGCTCCCAGACACCCTCCATGAAGAGCAGTGCTTTCCAGCAGTGGTGATTGTTCTATCACTGTGGAGGTGGGGGTGTCACCCCAAGACTCCCAATTGGAGGCTCCCCTGCCTCAGGGGGTTGCATATAGGTCAGTCAAGTGTCTGGGACCTCCATATATTTTTCTGAGCTCATTTTGGAGCTTAAGCCTAGAAAGTAGATGAGCCTCCCCAACGAGTACAAGGCTATTAAGACCCTGCTGGTGGGGTTCCAAGGTGTCCCAGGCCCCAGAGCCGTGACAAGGCAATGTAGCCCAGTGGGTAGCCCCAGACAGCCTTTGCTCATTAGTTGGTTGACCCTGGGCAGGCTGCTTGCAGTCTCTGGGCCTCCTCCTCGTCTCCAAAATGAGGGCCTCCACCTCTCTTACCATATCCAACTTGAACTTGTTGTCATCATTTCCTGAAACCCTGAGACCAAGGACCCTTCCTGAGCTTCTCATCATGGTAGATGGCATCACTATTCACCCAGCACCCAGGCCACAAACCTGGCTGCTGTCTCTGCCATTCCAGCCACTCCTGTCATCCCTCCTCCCCCTGCAGCCAGTGAGGAGGATCCTATCTCCAGAGCGGTCCTACTCTCTCCAGGCGGGTCTCCTCTGCTGAGGACTCCTGGGGTTACTGTAAAAGTATAATGTCCAGGCTCCCGGCTCCTAGTCCTGCCCCTCTGATGTATTTCTCCCGGCCAGAGGGTTCTCTTACAAACATGAGTCCCTCCTATTTCAAACCCCACGGAGAAGCCCCATCTTTCCATGGACTGCAGAAAAGCCTGGCATGCTGGTCCCTGCCTACCTTTTAGGCATAACTCACAGTTAGCTCTCCCTCCTCCCAGGGCTCCTCCCTGGGCTCCTCCCCCGGCTCCCTGGCTACCCTGGCCTTTTCCAGTCCTGGAACATAACATTCTCATTCTTGCCTCAGTGTCTCTGAGGGGGCTGCCCTCTGGGACCCTGTGCTTCCTGACCCCTATCCTCCCCCAACCCCCCACCTGCAGGCCATGGGGCCTTAACTGAAATGTTTCTATCTGGGAACACCTTCCCCAACCCTCTGGAGGAGTCAGCCCCCCTGGCAGCACTTGGCACATCTCCAGGGTCACCTGACCGCCTGGAATGGTGTCTTGTAGTGTTACAGTCCTCCATGCAGCCTGCTTCCCTGTCACACCAGGCCCAGCACCCCAGCCTGTGGCCGCAGGGGCCATGCACCCTTGTGTCTGAGGCCCAGTCGACAGAAATCATTTCTCTTCCCAGCTCAAGAATGACTCAGCTGTGTGCCCAGCTCCTCTCACATTTATTGGAACCTGCTTACCCAGCAACCCACAAAGGAGCTTACACGGGGTGGGGGGTGATATTGAGGACTCCTGTGACCTAATCCTGGGATTATCACCGAGGCATGGGCCAAGGGGACCGGAGGTGGGGGGTAGAAGAGGAGGAGGGATGCTAAGGCCAAGGAAGCCCCCTTGGCCCCTGGGGCATGTGCGCATGCTCACATGGGGGTTTCTGTGCCGGGGGAGACGGGGGGGGGGGTGCGGGGCAGGGCCAAGCAGTCAACATCACGGTTTCTTTTCTTTTAATTTTTCCTTCACTTTTCGAGGCTCAAATTGGATCAGTCTCAGAATTTCCTTATTGGCCAGGGTCCCCTCGATGAACTCCTCCTCTGTAAGTTTATCTGTGCATGGGAGGAGAAGAAAGGCTGCAGTCAGATTCGGCTGTCCCAAGTCACAGCAAGGCTGGTGCTGGCCAGCGTGCCCCGTGCGGAGGTATCTGTTACGAAAACACTGAATTTCTGTGCCCCTGAGGGTACAATCCATCACCCCCAGATACCCAGCTCCTTCCCGGGATCCCCGGACCTCCCCTCAAACCAGCAGCAAAGGGTTAATGAGAGGACCAGCCCAGGAGAGCCTGGCCCCTAGTGAGGTCTCTCTGCCTCCCTCCCAGCTGGGGGCTGACAGCTCCTCTGTGCTGGAGCCACTGTGCTTGGGGCTGAGGCCACTGCAAGGGGGTGGCTCAGAAAGGAATGAGACAGAGTCCCTGTTCCAGGAAACTCTTGGTCTGATGCGGAGACACTCCCACGTCTAAATAACTCCAGAAAGAGACAGGTGCTTCTCTCTGCAGATGGTGATGCTCATACTGCCTGCACCGAGCAGGTGCTCAACGAGCTTGGCTGAACCAACTGGATTTCCAGTGGCCTGCGCTCTGCGCCTCTCTGACACCCTTAATCCCTCCCGGGTGAGGATCCAGGATGGGGTCCTTGCACAGGTCCGGGTAGTGAAATTTGGGTTTTAAAGTCTCAGCTGCCTTCTCGGCCTCAGGTAGAGCTTGAAACTGCCACGGTCAAGAACCTGATTGTGGAGTGAGGCGCTGTCTCCGGAGGGGGTCATCTGAAAATCTCGGCCTCCAAACACCACCACCTCCCGTGACTGTGGCATTCACCTGGGTTGGTTTTCAGGGTAGCAAGTACAACAGGGGGACATAGCACCTGGCAGACCTGAGGGATGTCTGGTCCTCCCAGATGCGGTCAGTGGGGGAGGGGCCACATGGTACGAAGAAGGAGGAGGAGGAAGAGGAGAGCAGGTGCCGGAAGGGGAGGAGACATCGAAGCTGGGACCACTACACCCACGCAGCAGAGTTGAGGAGGTGCTCACTGCGAAGTCAGCGGGGCACAGGCCTGGCACTGGGAACGATCACCTGCTTTGAATGCTCGCCCAGGTACCTCGCCTGCTTTCCCCTGGATCCGGGCCCCTTGGCAATGACCTTCTTGCTCCTCGGGCTTCTTCCTGGACTGCAGATTGGTGGCGCCGGGGCCCCCTGCACCTGCCCCTCCTCCCGACCTGCCCAGGCCTGTCCCGGAGACCACAGAAGGAGCCCACACTGGCTGCGCAGAGGTGCGTGGACCATATGTCACCAAGTGAGGCCCTTCAGGTTCTCAAAATCTCCAGTGCCGGCTTCTCTCTTAGAGAATCAGCTGAGGAGGCCCCGCGAGGCTGCGGGTCCCCAGGTGGCAGCAACCAGCTGGAAGCCACAAGAACGGGCAGCCACTTGCCAGGTCCCCACATGTCGGGGGGCTCCCCCCCCCAGCTTGCAGCCGTGCCCACGCTGCCCCTCTACAGTGCTGCCTGTGTTGGCCTGAGCATCACGCACCTGCAGACCAGCTGCCTGTTCTGGAATGCCTCCCTGTTTTCAGGGAGACCCCACATCTCCAAGGGCTGCTTGTGGCCAGAGACTGAGCAGGGGCATTGGAGGGACCGAGGCTGGCCGGCCCGTGGAAGAAGGGGCTCCCGGGGGCTCCCCTGGCTTTGCCAAAACCTTCTAAAGCAGGGCTGTGGCCTCAAATCTTCAGCGGCCCTGGGCTCTCCGCTCGGGGCCCCGCTGCCCTGCAGTCTGGGCCTCCCCAGGCTCCTCCAGCTCCCTCCTCACTTTCCCTCGAAGGCCAGTTCTCAATAAATCGCTTCCAACCCAATCTAAATCTAATTCCATCTGTCGGAACCCAAACTAACTCCCCGGGGTAAAAGCAGGTAAACTGAGATCCCGCTGACTTGGGACTCGACGCCCCTTCAGACACAGGCCGAGCTGAAGCTTTGCCCTGTCCTCACTGTGCAGAAAGCATTTTAGGAACCAAGTAAGGTGCACCCAGGCGTCTAGGTGAGCACTTCCGCTGAAACAGAAAGTGGTTTACAGAGCCCGTAACCCCGCAGTGGGTACGCCCTCGGCTAAGGAGCTGCTGTCCTGACTTAGCCATGCTTCCCCCCATGCTAACGCTGCTCTAAGGTGCCTTTTCTTCCCTGGCCTTCCAGAATCCAGACCTTCCCCCTGCCCCAGGGAGCTCGGCTCCAGGGGGACAGCGGAGCTGGGCCCTGCTGACTGGTCTGCTTACTGTCCCCCTGCACCCCCAGGGATGCAGAGATCCCTGCAGTGCATGCCAAGATGAGGGGTCCCCTCTCCCCCAGGGACTCAGATAGCCCTGCAGTGCATGTCACGAGGAGGGGTCCCCTTGGCCCTAGGAAGACCAATCTCGCTGGGGCCTCCAGGAAATAGCCCATGACTCTAAAACCAGACACTTTTAAGGGGGAAGGAATTCACCATCATCTTTCTTTCCAAAGAACCCCCAGATCTTCTCTGCTCGTTTCTCTGGGGTGTTCTCATCCTCTGGAAGTTGCTTCACATCCTCGGGACTGATCATTTTGAAAATAGCCTGCAGCACATAAAGAGGAAGTTCCCATCAGAAGGAGAAGCAGGGGTGACCCTCTCTGGTGACCCTCCCCCACCCCCGTGCCCAGGGCCAGATATCCCCCCAAGCAGAGGTGAAAATACAGATGCCCAGGCCCCAGCCTGCCCAGGGGAGCAGAGTTGCGGATCTGTATTTTTTAGATCCTCAGAAGGGACAGGGAACGTAGTGAAGGGGTAAAGAACGCTTTCACTTATTTTGCCCCTTCTCTACACCTGTTGAATTTCCTGACCCTGTAGAAACAATACTTTCATTTTACTTAAAAAAAATGAAAATGAGATAAGAAACAAAAAGCTTGGGTGCCTGGGTGGCTCAGTTAGTGAAGCATCTGCCTTCAGCTCAGGTCATGATCCCGGGGTCCTGAGATCAAATTCTTCATCGGGCTCCCTTCAGGGAGCCTGCTTCTCCTTCTGCCTCTGCCTCTCTGCCTCATGAATAAATGAGTAAAATCTTAAAAAAAAAAAACAAAACCCAAAAGCTTTCTGATAATCCCACCGCAGCCACCTCAAATGGCTTCTTTGGGGTCCCTGTGGTACCTTGGTTGTCCAGCTGGGTTGGCTTATGGTGACAACGGCTAATGTTCTTGGAACACGTAATAACATGCCCTTTTACACGTAACCTCCACAATGGCCTTATGAGGTGGGTTTCATTGGCCCCATTTTACAGATGAAGAAACGGAGATTCTAACCAGGCAGTTTGGTTCTAGAACCTTCATCCTTGCACTCTATCACTTGGAAAGCATCCAAGGGGCTGGAGAACAGAGAGGGACAAGGTGGTCTCAATGTGCCCTCCCAGCTCCAGGTTATAGGATCCCATCAGCTCGGTAAGTCCAGCCCAGCCAGGCCAGAGTGGACACCTGAGTGGCTCCCGAGCCCATTCCAGCCCATGCACTCAGCGTTGGGGCAGACTAGGGGTGCAGGCAGGCATGTTGGGTGGAATTGGGGGCACCTTGCACACACTCGGGCAGGGGCATTGATGCCTGTGACATTAGCCTGGAGGGAGGGCGAGCAGGTCTGGGAAGTTTTAGCACCAACATGCTATAGCAAGAGGAGTAAACCCAGCAGCTCTGGGCAGCAGCCTCGGCCAGCAGCATTCAGAGCCCGGGGGTGCCCAGCAACCCAAAGGTGGGTGCCGGGTTCCATCTCAGTCCTGAGCCTGGGGAACCATGTACCGGCCCCACAACTAAACCCTGGGAGTGCCTGCCTGCCTCGCCCAGTTTCTAACTCCAAGGACAGCCTGCCAGGACCTCGGAGAAGGAGCTATCCAGTCCTTACCCTGGGCCCCGAGGTTTTTCCAAGGCCACATAGCTAGTTAGTGGTGTAACTGGGATTAGAACCTGAAACTTTGGACTCCCGGGGCAGCGACCACGTGATCTAGTGAACTGAGCAGCCCTGCACCAGCTTGCACTGCCTTAGCCGTGGATACTGTGGATATACCCCTACCTCTCCCTCTTTCCCTTCCTCTTCCTTTTCCTCAAGGAGCACCAACTTGTAGGCCACCGCTGGGCCTGACGTCCTGTTGGTGGTTGTGCTCCCTGCACCAGGCCACCTGCCAAGCCAGGGGAGCTCGCTCTGTGGGTAGTGCCCGGATTCCAGGGACGTCCCCACCCTTAACGTGAGGCCTAAGTCAGGTCTGCTGCCCAGAGGCTGCCTGCTTGGCTGCTTGGTTTATGATCTCTCCTAATCAGGGGGAGAACCATGCAAACACAAGCAGGATTACAAATGCACCAAAAAATGAGATAAACTACAAAAGACATTCTTCTCCTTTTTACCAGGAACAGAATTAGGGGAATAACGCAATGAAATGGGCTGGGGGATTAGTAGATGCCAGGAAGAGATGCCAAGTGAAGGGGAATACAGATGCCATCATAAGAAAAAAAATAGAAACATCTTAATTGTCCAAAAGTACAGGGCTGGTTAGGTAATTTTATGGCCTTTCCATAAGATGGAATTATTATTTTTTTTAGGTTTTATTTATTTATTCATGAGAGACACGAGACAGGCAGAGACACAGACAGAGGGAGAAGCAGGCTCCCTTTGGGGAGCCTGATGTGGGACTCTATCCCAGGACCCCGGGGTCACAGCCTGAGCTGAAGGCAGATGCTCAACTGCTGAGCCACCCAGGTGTCCCATAAGACAGAATTCTAAGCAGCCATTCAAAATGGTTTTGAAGAAACCATTTCTTGATAGGGAAATTGTAACAAAATAATGACTGAGAAAAACGTCTTATATATCATAGTTCTAAAATTATTTTTAAATATATATATACAGATAAAGGACTAGGATGGTAGGACGCGTGGGTGGCTCAGGGGTTGAGTGTTTGCCTTCGGTTCAGGGCATGACCCCAGGGTCCTGGGATCGAGTCCCACACCATTCCCCGCAGGGAGCCTTCTTCTCCCTCTGCCTGTGTCTCTGGCTCTCTCTCTGTTTCTCTCATGAATAAATAAATAAAATCTTTTTTTTTTAAAGGGCTGGGATTGTATACATTAATACATTGATAGTAGCTCCCTCCAGATGATAGAATTAAAGGCAATTTCAATTGTCTCCTGCATATATTTCTAGGGTTTACAAATTACTTACCTATTAAATGAAAGTATTCTTAAGATCCCTGCTATCTTCGCAACAACTGATAGGATGCCAGGCCAGTGTGGGGCGGGGGGAGAGTGTGTTTTGGAAGTGCTGGCCAGCAAGGCCCCTGCAGAGGCTCAGTCCAGAACACAGGGCAGCAGGTGAGAAAGCGGAGGCCCCCGGGGGTGATGTGGCCTGCCCCTGGCTCTAAAGACAAGAGGACAGGAACCCCCAAAAGTTCATGACCCCCAAAGCTGGCCTCCTTCTACTCTGTATTTTCTTTCTTTCTTTCTTTCTTCTTTCTTTCTTTCTTTCTTTCTTTCTTTCTTTCTTTCTTTCTCTTTCTTCTTTCTTTCTTTTTCTTTCTCTCTCTCTTTCTTTCTTTTTTTTTTTTAAGATTTTATTTATTCATTCATGAGAGACACACAGAGAGAGAGGCAGAGACACAGGTAGAGGGAGAAGCAGGCTCCATGCAGGGAGCCCGATTTGGGACTTGATCCCAGGTCTCCAGGATCACACCCTGGGCCAAAGGCAGATGCCAAACTGGTAAGCTACCCAGGGATCCCCTACTCTGTATTTGAAACACGTTATGTACTTAAAGCTAACTGTGGAAGAATCTGGATAGGTACTGTTGAAGGTTTGCAAGATGGTTTAATGAAGATAGGAAGGAAGGAGAGAAGGAAGGAAGGAGGGAATAGAGGGAAGGAAAGAAACAAAATTTAATTAACACAAAATACCCAGATTCTTTTTTAGGAGGAAGACAAGCTGTGGGGAAGTGACCCACGTACTGGAGACCCCTCCTCGCACACTTGGAGCCCCTGAGCCCCGCAGCCTGGATCCCCACTCCACACGGTCAGCTCCGTCCCCTTGAGCAGCAGCGGCAGCAGCAGGACCCCAGATTGTGGACACTGCCCCCCCCGACCCCCTGAACCCCCTGGACCCAGGACCCTGGGGGAGCCCAGTCCCGCTGTGCGGGGGAGGCTGAGACTGACCATGACGATCTCCAGCACTTCGCTCTTGCTGATGGCCCCGTTGCCGTCCACGTCGTAGAGCGAGAAGGCCCACTCAAGCTTCTGGTTGGTCTTGCCGGCCGAGGTCATGTGCAAGGCGATGACATACTCTTTGAAGTCCAGGGTGCCGTCGCTGTTGGCGTCAAAGCTGCGGAACACATGCTGGGCATAGGCCTTGGGGTCGGCCTCAGGGAAGAACTTGGAGTAGATGCTCTGAAACTCCTGCTTGGTGATGCGGCCACTGGGGCACTCCTTCAGGAAGGACTGGTACCAGCTGCACAGCTCCTCCTCTGTGAACTTGGTGTTCAGCTGCAGCTCCTCCAGGATCTCCTTGGAGAGGGCTCCGCTCTTGCTGTTCCCCATGGGTGAGGCCGCCTGGGCCCGGCCGGGCAGCGCTGGCTGGCTGGGCTGGCTGGGTGGGTGGCGAGCGACGTGGTCTTCTGCAGCTGGAGACTGACCTGGAGGTGCTGGTGGATTAGAGGATTTGTGGCTGGTTCACCCCAGTACTTGGAGGGAGGAGGGGCCAGGACGGGGGATGGGGTAGGCTCCAAGAACTACCCCCCCACCTCCAGATTAAAAGAAAGAGCTGACAGCAGGTGGCCAATCCATCTTGGCCTTCAGGGAGGACAGGACAGGAGGTCAGAAGCTTCAGAGCCAAAGCCTTGGCCTCTCCTGCTGCTCCTTGCCTCTCCTTGGTCCTCCCTGACTTCAGCTCTCCAGGAGTCACTGTGCTCATGACCTCTCTTTCCCCCAAACTCTGAGGGTGCCAGGGGCAGGCATGGCATCTTGCATTGAGCTCTATGCTGCAGTCGTGAAAAGGCAGGCTCTTAGAACAAACTGAGGGTTGCAGAAGGGGAGGGGTGGGAAGAGGGGGTACCTGGGTGACAGGCATTAAGGAGGGCACGTGATGTGATGAGCACTGGCTGTTATACTGTATGCTGGCAAATTGAATTAAAAAAAAAAAAAGCCAGGCTCCAGAGCCAGCCCGAGGTTCAAATCCTGGCTCTGTGACTTCCTGGCTGTGTGACCCTAGGCATGTTTCTTAACCTCTCTCTGCCTAGAATGGTCTCCTAGTCCTTCACCTCCTTCATGGCTTTCCTCAAATGTCATCTCCTCAGCAAGGCCTGGATGGATCACTCTGTTTACAACACCACACCGTGCCCCGAAGCCCCACTTTATGTCTCTTCCTCATAAGTACCCCTTCCGACTCACTTTTAATTACTCCATGTGCTGTGTGTCCCCGCACCAGAACAGAAGCTCCGTCGGAGGCAGGGGTTCTGTCTGTTTTGTTCCCAGCCACCTCTCCATCACCAGAATGGTGCCTGGCAGCTTGGGGCCCCTGTGAATATTCCAAGTGAATGGGCATAATAATAGTGTCTGCCTCATTGTTATTTTGAGGCTAAAATGAGCTAATATGTACAAAGCACTTAGAAGAGAGCCAGGCACACACAATATGTTAGTTTTTTGTTACTCATCTACAACAAGGATACAAACTGCTTGGAGGGCCAGAAGGTGGAGGGAGTGAGCAACACGGGTGAATCAGAGACAGTGCCGAGTGGTGAGGCCCGCGGCACCCATGGAAGGGTTTGCCCATGTTCAAAGCCATTTGCATGTCTTCATATGGGATTATGGCCCATTGTTTCTGGATTTTTCAGTGCTGACCCCTATGGTTCCAGAGTATTTCTCAGGAGGCCTAAATGTTAGGAGTGTGCGCATGTGTGTGTGTGTGTGTGTGTACTTATTATTTTTTCTCGTTAGTTTGTGAGAGCATATAATTTCTTAATAGATCTTTTTTTTTTTCCCCAAGACTTTCACTATCCTGTAGCAAAGTGTTTGTTCTCAAGAGCAGTTGGAAATAAATCAGTCACCACACTCAGAAACCAACCAACCAACCAACCAACCAACCAACCAACCAACCCATCTACCCCAGGCCACGAAAGTGGGGTCAGAGGCTTTGCCCTTTGTCTCAGAATCAGGTGTGGGAGGTGATTAGAAGTGCCTCCTGGCAGGGCACCTGGGTGGTTCAGTAGGTTAAACATCCAGGTCTTGGTTTTGGCTCAGGTCATGATCTCAGGGTCGTGGGATCGAACCCTACATCAGGTTCTGGGATCAATGTGGGGTCTGCTGGAGATTCTCTCCCTGTGCCCTTACTCCACTATGCACTGTCTCAAATAAGTAAATAAAATAAATAAATAAATAAATAAATAAATAAATAAATAAATAAATATTCTTCTTCTTCTTCTTCTTTTTTTTTAAAGTGCCTTCTGGTGCCACTCTTGTCCATACCAAGCCTGCGGATGAGAGGAAGTGGATGTTACAGGGAAGAAATGGAGCCTGCCTGGGTCACAGGGCTGCTAAGCAGCAAAGCCAGAAGGAAAGCCCTGGTTGGCCAGGCTCTCCATTTGGGGTCTTTGCATCACCTTACAACAACTCCTTTCTCAAGGAGGCCTGAGTCAGTGGGCAAGAAGCTCCATCCCTGTAGGTGAAGAGCCAATGGGCAAGGAGACAGGGCCCTGGCTTAATGCAGAAAGCAGCCAGAGTCCCGGAGGCCCTTGCGCCCTGGCTGAGGGCAAGAATGAAGGACTGGACCCAGGTGGGAAGCAGCCTGGTACCTCTGGCCCACATTCCTCAGGTTGTGCCCAGGAGGGGCCCGACCTTGGGATGGGACCACAGGCAGCTGTGTTGATGCTTCTAGGAGAGGAGTCATGACCTGGGGGTTTGTTTGAAAACCTGCATAAACATCTTCTATCAGAGGGAGAGTTTATGCTTATGCTCCTTAGGCAAACAAGTTGTTGGAGATGATGT
Organism: Nyctereutes procyonoides; assembly: GCF_905146905.1. Classification (NCBI taxonomy): domain Eukaryota; kingdom Metazoa; phylum Chordata; class Mammalia; order Carnivora; family Canidae; genus Nyctereutes; species Nyctereutes procyonoides. The sequence continues at coordinate 55,265,454 of NW_026575140.1, read as the reverse complement.
ATTGTGAACGGATTTGTTAAGTCTGAGTTGCGGCCATAAACTCTGCTTGAAACCCAAAGGCCTGCCCTCCAACCAGAGGACCTCAGTTTGTGTCTCCCTACTCCTTGAAAGAAGCGATCTCTTCGTAGAGGCTGGCCCTGTGGTGCCCCCAAGCCTGGAGCTCGGGGTGGGGGGGGTGGGGCGGCCCCCAACACTCACCCCTGCTCCCCTACCTTCTTCTGCTCTGGTACAAAGGACGGGCTGACCCTTCTTCCCTTGGCCTGGAACTGGAGCTCACACACCAGTCTGCACTGGGCCGGGAAAGGTGGTATAGAGGGGGTGGGTGGGTGGCAGAGGATGGGAAGGAATATTTCTCCCCTGGCCCTCTCGTTGCAGCACATGGCAGTCCACCCTTTTGGTGGCTTGGACTGAAGTCCTTGGAGTCATCCTCGGCGCCCCTCTGGCACACCCCACCCCATCTGTCAAGAACCGTGTAGGCACTGCCTTCAAAGCACATCCAGACCCTGACTGCTCCCCCCAACTTCCACTGTGACCACCTCCTGCAGGCCCCACTGCCCCTCCTGGGCCAGCTTCCTTGCCTCCCTGCTTCCATCCTGGTCTCCAACATTCCTACAGCTTGTCCTACAGCCGTGAAGTCAGGCCGCACGCTCCTTGGCTTGGACCCCTCTCCACCCACCCCCAGCGTGAAAGTCAGAGTCCTTCAGGGGCGCACAAGGCCCTGCAGAAGCTGCCCCCGCCCACCATCCATCTACTCCGGCCACAGCATCCCCAACCCAGGTGTCCCTCTCCCACTCTCACCACCTATAATCAGGCCATCTCCTGCCTAGAATATTCTCCCAGCAACCTGCTGGGCTCCCCCCACCCCACCCCCCCAGCCTGGGGTCTCCTGGCCTTTGACCAAATGTCACCTTCCCAATAAGGCTGCCCCAACTGCCCTGTTTAATATTGCAACTTACCCAGAGTCATCCCTGAAACTACCAATCCTCGTATCCTGCCCTGTCCTTTCTCCCTTACACGGAACACCTTCCACACCCGTGCTAGATTAGTTACTTTGTCGACTGTTTTTGCCTCTCCCTCTGCTAGAAAGCCACGTCCAGGAGGGCGGGGTTCTTTATCCATTTCACTTATTGACATGAAGGGGTGTCTGGCATCTAGCAGGTGGTCAATAATGACTGCATGCACGGATGGATGAGCAGAGAAACAATAGCCAGGAGCCCTTTCTGTCCACAGGGATAGAAGTCCCCAGGGGAGGGGGCCGGGAGGGGCCAGGGCTGTGGGTCCAGCAGCATGGTACCCATCTGAGGGGGGAACCGCACCCAGGTGCCCTCTGCTAAGACATGAGGCGTAAGATTATCACCAACCCTGGGAGCCTAGACGGATCACTGCGACCATTTATACAAAGGAGAGTGTGACAGCCCTCCAGGAAGGAGGGTCACCCAGCAGGACCCAGTGTCTCTGGACAGTTTATTTTACATGGGATGAATCTAAGCATCTCAAGTGTACACACAGAGCCAGAGCGAGGCGGGGGTGGGCCGGGGTTGGGGGGGGGGAATGAGAGAGCCTTTCACTTCCTGAAAACGCTTTATAATAATGCAGAACAATTATATATAGCAAACGGCTTCAAAATGTAAACCCTTTAAACATTTAATTCTTTAGCATTAATACACACAAATGCTATTAGGGGGTGGCAGGGGTCGGGGCGGGGGGAGTCGGGGAGGGAGAAATTCGGGTGGGTTACAGCCTCCATAGGGATCAGAGTTTCAACAGTGTTACTTATAAATTATAGTACATCAATTTTATTTACTGATCTAGGCAGCCAGAGGGTGGAAGGGTATACAACGTGAAGTAAACACAGTCATACCGGGATGAGAAATGCTGGCAGGAGACACAGCTTTTTAACATTAAAAATGTATAAAGTATTTAGCAAAAGTTACAGAAAACAGACCAAATAAGCAAGTTTATTTTGTTAGAAAATCCCACTGTCCTAGGGTTTGCTGATGTGCTGGTTGGTGAAAGGGCTGCCCCCCAACTCCCCGGTCCGCCCCCCACTCATCTCCCTCCTCAGGGGAGGGAAGCGATGCCAATTTGGGACCCCCGTCACCATTGCAGACAGCCGGTGTCCCTCTGGGTGTCTGCTCCCGGGTCCGCACAGCTGCTGGATGCCACAGCTCCCAGGAGCCAGTCGGCTGCGTGTGATGCTGGGAAGGACACGTCCCTGCTTGACAGATGAGGGAGCACGGAGGTCCCGGGAGGGAACGCGACTTCACTGCGGGTTACAGGACCAACGAGGCAGCAGGGCGGGGCCGGTCCAGTGCTCTTGCCCTGGCACCATATCCCTTCCCTCTCCGTCCCCGTGTCACACTGTCTCCACGACCACACCCATGTGCCCAGATCCTTTGCACTCTCACTGCAATCCTTTTAGGGACGTCCCTCAAACACAAGGGGTCAGCGTCCCCTGAACAGCACACAGGGAGAGATCCAAAGGTCATCACAACCCAGCTCCCTCGGAGGGACCCTGCAACAAAGGCTCCTGACCTGGCCACACCCCGGCCTCTAAAGGGTTCTTGTTACCTGTGTCTTTTGCTTGCCGATCCTGCAAGCCCTACCTGCCAAAACTCAACCCAGAAGCGTCCAAGAAGCATGGGACCCCGGCGGACTTGGGCTCCATGGCTCACACCTTCCCTGGCCTGGATCCAGGAATATCTTCCATTTGCTTGGTGGGGTAGGGGGTAGAGGGGTGCCTGGTTGCCTCCAAGGGCTCACCTCTCAGCAAGCAGGGCACAATCAGGACATGGCTTGACGGAGTCATCACCTTGGGGGTCATGCCCATAGCTAGCCCAGTGTTAGCTGGGTTGGGTTCTATCTCTGTCACCACCTGCCACCACCCAAGGGCAGCAGGCACAGGCTCAGTGTGACCACCAGCGGAGCAAGGCTCCAGCAGTATCAGGAAGCTCATGGGAAGAGGCTCTGTCTTCATGCTTGTCCTGGCTCCTTGGACACAGACCTCAGGACACGAGATCAAAGATCAGGGGATGAGACCCCAAAGGTAATGACTTATGAGTGCTCCCTTCTGGGCCCGAGGAGGAACTACCTCATTCTCAACAGCTCAGGAAACTCTTCATTTCGGCTCCATTTGGGTCTACACACAAGAGAAGTGCCAGGGTATCCCTCTCGTGAGGATTTCAGACACTACCATGCACAATCACACAGATGGGGCTCAGGTCAAGCATGATGGTGTGGGATACAGAACCGGAGTGAGAAGGGGAGGTGGAGGGAGTGCAGTAGCTGGAGGAGGCTGGGAAGACCAGAACGCACACCTGCAGCCTGCAGCCAAGGCAACAGACATCCAGGGGAAGGTCACGGCCAGCCTGAGGTCACCCCCTGCATTTTTACCGGCCATTTGTCCATTCACCTCCCACACCCAATGCTCAGTAGAAGCTGGAGGCTTTGTGAGCCGAAGGGAGGGCCCCCAGGACTGCGTGGGCTTACCAGCTGAGGTGCAAACCTCAGGCTGCAGCTTAAGTGGGAGGCACCCCTCCCCAACCCCTGGCCCCTTTCTGCACAAAACCCTGAAATAAGCCACAAAGGCCAAGTGTGAGCTCCAAGGACTACCGTGGGCACAGCTGGCGTTTGGAGGCGCCCTGGGAGGCGGAGGAAGAAGCCGTGCAAACAAGCTGAAGACCCTTGGGCCAGGAGCCTCCAGGCCCAACAGAACATTTCCCCAAGTGAGGACTCATGCAACATAGTGCGGTTCTGCGAGACGAAGGAACAAGCTAGTGACACACACACGATGTGCGTGACCCCAGAGCGTGAAGCCGAGGGAGAGCAGCCAGACTCGAGGGCTGTATCGGGGACTCCTTTTGTACGGCATTCTAGAAAGGGCAAACGGCAGGGTCAGATAATCCATCAGTGGTTGCCAGGGTGCAGGAAGGGAAGCAGGTGTATACTGGCTATAAAGGAGTCAGAGGGAATTTTTGGGAGTGATAGAAATATTGTGGTTTTTGTGGCTGGTCGTTAAGACGAGGTCTGTCAAAATTCACAGAACCGTATCCTTCCAAAGGGTGGGTGTCACTGTACATCAATAAACCCCAATAGCGTAGGTCCAATGACCTCCAGAAATCTGGAAAAACAAGGCAGTAGGTCCTGGCGGGGTGGGATTTGGGGAATACACTGATCGATGCCCCCAACTTAACACCTGTAAAGTGCTTTCCAAACTACCTCCATAATCACCAGTGGGTCTGCAGAATCCTGTTTCAACTCTCCCTGTCGAGGCCACTCATGGCTGGAAGTAAAATCACTTCAACAAGCCAAAGTCTTTGATGTCCTTTGAAGTTTATGGCTTGTGTTTCCAAGAAGGGACCTTGGCTCAGCCAAGGTTCTTACCTACCCACCCGCTAATCTAGGAATTGACTGGTCTTCACAAAGGGAAGAGAAACAAACCCCCCGTGTTTGGGAGTGTGGACACTGTTTCGGTTTGCTTCAGTCACTAACCCCAATGAGAAGTGAATGAAGGAGCACAGGGAAAAAAAAAGAAATGAAATTTGTGAAGGCTAATGAGACCAAATTAAGGACAGTGGGGTGGGGGTGGGGAGTACCTTCAGAAAATGGGCTGGAAGAGGCAAGAGAGCCCCCTCTGTCTCCCAGGGAGGACCAGAAGACTCAGGAATCCTCAGATGGGAGGGAGAAAACAAAACCCATGAGCCATATCACACTCAAAATATCTGTTAGTAACAAGGCTATTGGCTTTGAACATTTGAAAATCACCCACAAATGAGTTCACTAAGCCACAAGGCAATTACTACTAGCACCCATTTTTCCTAGAGAAAACAAAAAATAATATCCTAAGATTGGTAGCTGGTGTCACAACCCAGCCCCAGATCTGGAAGGAGTGGTCCTCCCTGCCGGGGACAGATCCACCCTCATGGCTTTCGTGTCGGCAAAGGCCTTCACGTGGACCTTTTTTGGTTAGGGTGTTTTAGTAGGACCGGGGACAGTTTGGGTCACTCTAGGATATTCGGCATCTTTGTACTCTAAACTGAGGACATAATTCTGACTCAATGAAAGAGGTGCCCAAGGATTCAAGATGAGTGAGGCAACAATTCCCAGCATGAAGACTGTAGGACCCCGGGAGTCATGCTCTCAGGATCCTGCCCTAGTAGGAGGTATATGGACCCTGCACATCCAAGTAATTAAAGGGAAAGAGGAGTTAAGAAGGATGGGTTCTCAGGGTGTGGGTTCTGGGCTAGAATCTGCCCCTTGCTGGCTACGTGACCACCTCTGGGGTGGTGGTGAAGCTGCGGGGCGGGGCGGGGGGCATTTCTTCTTCTGGTCCCCTCATGGTGATGCTCAGGGCTTAGATGTGATGGAGAATGTGTTTGCTGTGTTTCTATAAAGGGAGAGAGTGATGAGTGAGGACCCAATGGCGTGCTGAAAGCTTCCCAAGTTACCGGATTTTGTGGGGATCTGGGAGATGGGGGTAGGGGGGAAGATGATATTAACATCAAGCAGGGCTCCGTGCAGGGCTTTGGAACATGCAGGAGGAGCTGAGACCAAGGTGGCAGGACACTGCCTGTAGGGTGACAACCCACTGTGGCCGTGAGAATATGCCATGCCTGTTTGGTGTCGACCAGGGAAAGCAAGCCACATCTGGGGAGGGACAAACCCCAACCCGTCTTCCACAGGGCGCTGACACAGGGCCCTGAGAAGAGCCCAGGAGGGGGCAGGGGTGGCAGGAGGGAGCTTCCCTGAGGAAGCAGTTGAGGGTTGGGTGGATTGGGGTTTCCAGCCCAGAGACTTTACTAAAGATGCCTGACCTAATAGGAAACGCGACTCAACACTCTGACTTGGGGCTGATGTGAATGAGGTAGTTCCATCCTGACCTCTCCAGGCAGGGTCGGTCTGGGCCAAGAGAGGAGCCAGGCCTTATTCCCAAGACTCCCAGATGATGGAAAGTGGCAAAGAAGAGCCCAGATTTGGGCTCTCAGAACATAAGGGGAAGAAAATAAAGAGGGTGGGCTGCAAAGAATTCTGGGTGTGGCCTGGGGAGCTGAACGGTGCCTTCTATCCATGATTCTGATCCTGATACTTGGTTGAAGACAGGGACCTTTCTGCCATGACCCTCCAAAGCCTGGGACACCAGGGGGGCAGCTAGAAGACAGGCCTTGGGGCTTCCAGGGGCACAAGTGTGTGACACAGCTGGCTCTGGGTGGGGAGGTGACCCCTAGGGTGCTCAGCAGGGACCACACCCAGTTCCAGCCTCAGTCTGTCCTGGGAGCAGGAAGCAGAACACAGGAGTCGGGGTGGGGGCGACGGCCTCGGAGACGGGGCAGGGCTGTGGATCCGTCTTCTTGGCCTGGGAATGCGGGCAGCTCCTGGCAGGGCCGCCCTTCTGGAATCACCAGCTCAGTGGCCCGGGACCAGGACAGTGGGTGGGAGGGCGGCTGCGCTCGGTAGTGGGTCCTACAGTGCGCACTGCCACCGCCTCTCTGTGGGACCCCAGGCCCCTCTCTGCAGCAGGACCCCCGGGGCCGTGTGTGCCAGCCTAAATCTCCATGTCCACAGGGCGGATGTTGCCTGTCTTGTGCTCTCTGACCCACAGCTCCCTATCTTTGGCTGGGTCCACTTTTCGAAGCAGTTGGTCCACGGGCTCGACTGTCTGCAAGGGACAGAGAAGGGGACATAGTCAGAGGTGGCAGGTGTGCCAGGGACAACACCTTCGAGCCCTGCTGCTCACACCTTCTGGTCTGTCCCGGCAGCCTCTCTAGAGGGGCTGTGGGGCTCCAAGGGAGGTGCCTGGGAGGTTCAGCCTGGCGCAGGGCTGCAAGAGTGGGGAGCCTGGCCTCTTGCCCCCACTCTGTGACAGCCTCTGGGCACTCTGCCCTCCAGCCTGCAGGCCCGCGTGATGGGGCAGGGTGGCGCTCGGCTCTGGGTCCAGGGCCTCCTCCTCCTCCTCCTGCATCTGTCCCCACCTTTACCACCCAAGAACAGAGCCAATGGAATTTGAGCATCAGAGAATTTGAGTATTTCTGGATTATGTATTTATTTCTTTGGTAAGAAATTTGCCAGGGGAGGTGATAAGGTCTTTAGCTATTTTAACTGTCATGACCTTCTTTCTCCTCGGGGTGACAGCTGACGTCAGTCTCTACCTAGCGCCTCTACTTCGGGCGCCTCTCTGCCACGCATGCCATCTCTCTGCTGTGTGCGTCTGTCTCGGGCGCGTCTCTACCTCGCTAATGTGGGATAGACTCGCGCGTGTCCAGGCCGGTCCGTGAGCCCATCCCAAGAGGTGGCCCCCAGGCCCGGGTGCCACCGGCCACCTTCAGGACAGATTCATTTGGAGGCGCTCCTCAGCCAGCTGCGCCCGCCCCAGGGAGCTCCCCTCGGCCCGGCTCCTCTCCGGGGTGGGGGTGGGGGGGGTCCTCCTGGCCTCAGTCCGGGGTGGGGAACTCACGCTTTGGTTGAACATGTCTGTCTCGTGCCGCAGCTGGGTGTACTGGCACAGGTGCTGCCGGATCATCTCCACCCTCTCCACCTCCAGCCGCTCCAGCTCCTGCCCAGGAGGAGGCCAGACAGCCCTGAGCACCCGCCCTCACCTCGGGGACCAGCCCACCCCGAACACGGAACACCAGTCTCCGTCTGCCCGCTTGGAGCCGCTGAGGCGCTGGGGCTGAACTCGCGCAGCGCCGAGGCGGGGGGCGGAGGCGGTGACAGCAGCTGCTGCGTCCCGAATCCCGCCCTGCCCGGCCGTACGGTGGGGTGGGTGCTGGGAGCTTCACGGCGTTACTTAACTGTCCACAGTAATTTTTAGAGAGAGGCCCTTATCTGTAACCTCACTTGTCCAGAGCACGGGGCATTGTGGGAGGAACGGGGTTCGAACCAGGCTCCTGGGTCTGCACCAGGGAGCCCCAGCCTTGGTTCCCCTATGGGGTGGACAAATGGGTCCCATGCAGAGATTCTGTGCCTCAGTCTCTTGGGGCCTTGTCCCTGGGCCTCTGCCGAGCAGCCTCCTCTCCTCTGGCCATCCAATGCTGACGTGCAGAAGACAGACCAGGCCAGGGGAGGCAGGGGGGCTGGGAGTCCGACGGCCGTTGTCAAATGGAAGAGGAAGGGTTTGTCCTTTGGTTTCTAGATGGTTCTGCATCTTTGGAATTTAGGGGATCAGACTACTATTCTGCGCACAACTAGGTCACTGCCTACGTGATTAACCGGGAAGGAGGGTAAAGCAGGGGGGCTTAATTAGGAGATTAACCAGGAGGAAGACCAGGTCACTGTCCCTGGGGGAGGCTTCTAATCTGCTCTGGTGGGCTGACACCTGGGCACGCAGAGCGTTAGTCTGTCCTGCGCCGGATGGACAACGGTAGCTTTGGGCAGTGGGACAATGCAGGAGATACCTGGTGCCAGGCCTCCTTTCTCATCCAACCCAACGGCCCCAGTGCCAACCACACTTCACCATCCACCCCAACGTGTGCTGAGGAGGAGATGCCGTCCCCTCATAAGAGATACTCAGGGGGTGCCTGGGTGGCTCAGTCGGTTGAGCGTCTGACTCCTGGTATCAGGTCAGATCATGATCTGAGGGTCGTGGGATCAAGCCCCGTGTCAGGCTCCATGCTCAGTGGGGAGTCTGCTTAAGATTCTCTCTCTCCCTCTCCTTCTGCCCCTCCCTACTGTGCTCTGTTTCTCTCTAAAACAAACAAATCTTAAAAAAAAATAAGGCAAAAAAAGGGGTCTGATGCCTATTGCCTGTACCCCTTGGTCAGAGGCCTCCCCTCTCAATCCTCCCAAACAGCTATCCCAACCTCACTCTGTATGCACCCCCTTATCTGGGATGGGCAACCCTTCCTGGGGTGGGGAGGGTCACTCTTCCTGAAACTTGACTGTCTTTCCTAAAGGCACCACTGTACATTTGGTTGAGGGCATCCCTGGGTGAGAGCCTGACCCCTTAGGGAACAGACAAGGAGAGTACGGTAAGACCCAACCCTTGCCTGTGTTCATGCAGCTAGGGAGTGCCAAAGCAGGATCTGAATTCACATAGACTGGCCCAGACTCGAGGTCTTGGCTCTGAAGCAGTGGAGAGGATCTAATGACCACCTCTATGGCCACCTCCATTCCACCATCATCCGCATGCCCACCAGCATCCCCCTGGGACTCCCAAGCACCACTCCCTGAATGGACAACCTTACACATCTCTGCTCACTCACCAATGTGGTGGTCACCATCTCTTCAAACCATTTGGACTGGGCTTGGTTGTAGAGGTCCACACAGCGCATGAGGTCATCTCCTGGAAAAGACCATCAGCCACCATCACACTCTGTCCTGTCCTCACCATGGCTTCCCTCCTCCATCTGTGCCCCATGCCCTCTCCTTTCCCTGGGTCACGGAAGCCACTGGAATGTGGAGAGACGGGAAGCAGAGCAAATGAAGGGGCAACCCTGCATCATGAGCTCGACCCCAGATACTAAGAGCTCAGGATGAGGGTTTCCAGTATGTGTGTGTGTGTGTGTGTGTGTGTGTGTGTGTGCTCCTAGGACCCCCCCAAATTCTACCACGAACCCAAGAGATGCTTTCCTCTCTAAAGATGGCTTCTCATTTGACACTGGAGAGTCCTTCTTGGTTAAACATGTGTCACAAGCAACCTGGAAGTAGCTAAGAGTGAAAGAAGAGAAGTCTGTAAATCGTGTGTGTGTGTGTGTGTGTGTGTGTGTGTACATGCACCAGAATATAATTCTGAAACACAAAATAATGTGCCTGATAGTCTGTGGCTCACTCCTGTACAGTAATAGTACGAAGATATGCACTGGCGTGCTACACACCAATTCTGGGACGGTGGTCACTTTGGAAAGAGAGGATGGGTGGGAAGAAATAAGCTCCTCCCATAGCATTTTATTTCTTAAAAGAGACGGGTGAAACAACCCTAACTCTTCAATCTTGATGCTTGGTAGGTTATTTTCTGGAAAGGCAGGTACATTCGAAATATTTTGTAATTAGAAGGAAAATAAGCCATAGGACAGTTGCAAGCATTACTAAGCATATCAGCACCCAGAACGTTATTGCCCCGAACGCAATGCCTGGCCCTGCAGCCTCAGTATGCCCTGGGAACTTGCCAGAAACGCAGATCCCAGGGCACACCAAAGACCTACTGAATCGGAAACTGCATTTTCCCAAGATCCTCGGGGGAACCCCGTGCACATTGCAGCTAGAGAGGCATCACTTGGGCACACGGCTCCATCTCAATGTGGTTTTCTGATCATCATTGGGTTCCAGAGATAGGAAGGAATCACAGCCTTTGTTTGAGATGCAAAAAACTCAAGAACCAATCCCAAGCTAGCAGATTCACTCTCAATCTAGTAATTCCAGCGGAGTCAATGTCCTCTAACATCCCCTGCTCATGTGTATTCTGAAATGGAAGTGAAAGAAGTTGGGGAGACTCCCGTCCACGTAGCCCAGGGCCCAGCTCAGCACCACCTTCCACTGAACTACACTGTTGCCAAGAGATGAGCCCGAGGAACAGAACAGAACCAAGAGCTCTTGACCCATCCTCAGTAATGGGTCCCTGATCCCAAGAAGGACTGATCTGGAGAGAAGAAAGTGTATACTTCACAGCCAACACATTCCCACCAGGAGCCTGACAGCAACTGACCAACGAGGGGGGTCAGCAAGTCACCCTACAAACATATGATACTCAAACTCCCAAAAAAGCCCTCTTTGTCGATCCTGATCTTGAGACCATGCTTTGGGATCTTGTGCGACATCAGGAAATCGGGTAGCTGCAGGAGGACTGGAGGGTTTGACAAGAGGCTCTGAGGCATGGGGCCAGGCATGAGGCACACAGAAGGGGTTTTGGAAAGGAAGAATTTTTCAGTTAGAACCAAGGGCAAGGACCAGTTGCTTCCATCATAAGAGAATTCCAAACTGTAGAGATAAGAGTCTGTATTATCTGGTGGCCACACAACCAGCCAAGACACAAACAGCAAGACCAGAAGAACAAATGTAGCAGAGCCTTCCCAGCACGAAAATGGAACGTTCTTCTGAATTCGGCTGCAATTGACTAGAAAGAGCAAGTAGCAAGATTGTCCAGAATGTGCGAGAAACGGAATAGCCAAGTATCTACAACCCAAGAGAAATGAATGTGAAGCAAAATATCTAGGATACGATGTAAATGAATACACAAAACAATGGAACTCGAGGAACAGGGCACAAAGCAGTGCTGTGGGTTCAAATAATCTCCTGGTGGGTCAAGTATTTACGTGTTTATTTTTTTACACCTGAGGCTAAAGGAAAAAAGTGATTTAAAAAATATATATTGAGGAAGGAAAGGTCTTTCTAAGGGAGTCACAAAATCCAGACCTTATAAGGGAAAAAGACTGTTCTGCAAAAAAATTCAAGAAGAAAACAAGTGAGCAAGTGAGCAAGTGAAATATAAAGAACAAAATTAAATGCTAAATGGCAACCTAGGAAAAATATTTGCAAGTCAAACCACGGAAGGTTAATTTTCCTGACATATAATTAATCCTTGTCAATCAATCTGTCAGAACAAGACCAGCCACCTGAAAAGAAATAGGGGAGAGGACAGGAGTTCATCCGTTCACAGAAAAAAAAAAATCACAAGTGACATACAGAAGTCTTTTTAAATGCTCAAATTCGGGTGCCTGGGTGGCTTAGTCGATGAAGTGTCTGCCTTCAGCTCAGGTCATGATCCTGGGGTCCTGGGATCAAGTCTCACATCGGACTCCATGCTCAGCAGGGAGCCTGCTTCTCCCTCTCCCTCTGCCCCTGCTCTCTCGCTCTCTTGCTCTCTCTCCCCAATAAATAAATAAAATATTAAAAAATTTTTTTTTTAAAAAGTGAGTTCAGGACATGGAATGGAAAATGACCTACTGTGTATAAATTTAAATATCAAGAAACATTTAAAAAAGTTCAAACACTAGGAAGTGTTGGTGGTGCATCTATTTAGTGAGTTGGATTTTTATATTCTTAGGTGCTGGTCACATTTTTTTTGCCAGGCAGCGATAAAATTGTATTGTTAAAATAATTTAATAAATTGAGCTAATTGAAACAGCCTCTTCCCGTCCTGGGTTTGCCTTCCCAATCCCCTGGGATAAGTATATTATGCCTTCTATTTCTGGATCTGGTTATCACTATGTATTACAGGATCTTTCAATCAAATGTTGTGTTTCTGTCACACTGCTTTGTGATCGACTACCTCTACACCACTGTATGATCACATCCAGACGGTGGGCTTCGTTCTGTAATGCGTTGTCTTAGGTTCACCAGAAATTCGGGTGAGAAGGACACTGGACCCAAAACCTAATCACAGCGCACGCTTTAATCCCAGAAAGCCATCGCATTGCCACCTGCGTGCCACTCAACTTGGACTTCCTGAACAAATAGTGACTATTTTTTTTTAACCTGGTTCTAATTGGCCTTTCTCCCCCTTTCTTGTGCGTCCACAAGTTTTTAACCACGAGGTTGAAGTAGAAACTGACTCAAGGGTGTGTGTGGGGGGGAATCTTTGTGTGAGAATCTGAAATCTGGTTCTTTCACCGAACAAAATGTGGGCATCCGTGGTGGGGCAGGGGGTCTCTCCACTCGCCATAAGGAAGCCCTGGGAGTATCCTCGCAGGGACAGGAGCCTTGAGTTCCGGACGCATGGAGGATTTTGTCTACCTCCTGGTCTGAGGTCCAGGGTGGCCCCCTCATCCCCCAGGAGGGCCTGGACACAGCGTCATGACCCCCTCCACGGTCCTGCCTTTTTTTTTTTCATTTACTTATGAGACACACAGAGAGAGGCAGAGACACAGGCAGAGAGAGAAGCAGGCTCCCTGTGGGGAGCCTGATGCGGGACTTGATCCCAGGACACCGGGGTCAGGCCCTGAGAAGACAGATGCTCAACTCCTGAGCCACCCAGGTGTCTGTCCCTCAGCCATGCCCTTTCTGTACCTCGGAGGCCCCGGCGAGGACCAGAGAGGTAGGGGGCCCGGTGGCCGCACTCACCAGCCTGTGTGGACTTCCTCCGTGCTTTCTTGATGTCTTCCTCCGTCTTGTTGCTCAGCTTGATTTCCAGCTGCTGGGTCTTCATCTCTAGGTCTCTCTGCCGCTCTGTGAGAGCCTTACGGGCCTGGGGTCCAATGACATGAGGAGGCTGCCCATAGGACTCCATGCCAGGGGGGCCCCTGGGGTTATGCAGCCCAGCCTCCCTGTTGCTGGGTAGGGTCCTGACTTCTCTGTGTTTGTGGATCGTTGTCTCCCCAGCAGGTGCTCAGCGGATGGCAGCACCAGCCACCCCACTCTGAGTCCAGATGGGCCCTGGGGTGGCCACAGTTGGCAGGGTTTAGGGTGCCCACAGCAGGATGTGCCCCTGGTCCTGCGCCCCTTCCCAAGGCACTGGGGTTAGCAGCTCCCAGCAAGGTCAAACCTCCAGGCCTCTGCCAGGGGAACCAAATCATCAGGAGGAAATCTGCCCAGAGGCCCGGATAAAGGGCCTGCGTGGACCAGCACACGTGCCCGCTGAGCATCTCACAAAAGCGTGGGCTACCTCGTTTCCTGTGCCTGGGGAGCCCCACTTGGTCTCTCACTGGTCCTTTGGCAGTGACCCGAGGGTCCCAGGGGTGGAGTGGGGGATCCTCAGGTGTGGGCTGGGGGCTGCTGTTCCCCCTACCGCCACCCCAATCCCACCACCCGGGGACAAATGCCTCTGCTGTGGGTCACGGACCCTGCCGTCACCCAGCCTACTGGCCTCCCAGGCCCCTCACCTTCTCCACCGCGGCATAGCGGCTGGCGAGCTGCTTGCGGAGGTCGGCGATGTGGTGGTCACACTTCTTCATGTCCTTCTTAAAGTTCTCTCGGAAATTCATTAAGGGCTTCTCTACCTCGCTGTGCAGCTGTCGAGGAAAGTGTGTGGGGGGGACATGCTCAGGACCTGGGGATGTCAGGTGCAAGATGAGGTGGGGGGGGCACTCTCCCCCACTCTACAGGTCCAGCCAATAGGAAGGCAGACACAAGGGGCCACCCAATAGGTCTCGGATCAGGGGGTCACTTTAAGCTGGCCAGGCCCCAGGATTCACACCTTAGCGTCCAAGGCTTTCCGAGCCCTTCATCGGCTACCTCCTGCTTCCTCTAGGCTCTCACCACTGCTCGTAGGACTTTGCTCAGGTCCTCAGCTTACTTTGCTTTACTTTCCAAACTGGGGTTTGGAAACCAAGCCACCGCCTCTTTGTCCCCAAGTACCTAGCACAGCGAAGGCCTTTTAGTGAGGTGAGCTCAGGTCAGTTCTATTTGCTGAACATCTGCCACATGCCGGGTGCCCCAGATTACAAGGATGGTCTGGACACGGGTCAGAGCTCGAGGAAGCCATGGTGGGCACTGCCCAGGGCCGGGAGAAGATCCCAGCTGCTGGTCTGGGTGACCAGCCCAGGAGGCTCCCCTCTCTGGTCTGCTTGGAGACAGGTGCACCTCCCCTCCTGCCTTGAGGGAGCCAGCCTCTATCTGGAGAGCCAGAGAGGTGTGGGGTTTTTCAAGCCTTTTCCTTCTCTTTTATGCTTCTTCTTTTCCCCCCTACTCCACCCTTTTGAAGGAGAGCTTTTACAGATCAACGTGGCCCTGCTGTGGTCAGAGCCAGGTGGGCAGCCCAGAGCCCAGTTGACTTGGGCCCTCACACTCAGCCTCCTGAGCGCTCTGATTCAGCCTCCCGAGGCCCCCAACTCTGCCTCTCAGAGCCCCTTGACTCAGCCTCCTGGAGCCCCCAGCCCAGCCTCCCGGAGCACCCTCGACTCCGCCTCCTATGCCCCCCCCCCCCACCAGCCTTCCAGGGTCCCTCAGCCAGTCCCCAAAGCGCCTTTGGGAAGCACAGCCGAACATTCGAACATGACCTCCCAACAGGGGTTCTGCGACTTCTCTCTCTTCCTTCTTACCGGTCTCTTGCTACATTATCTTTTTCTCTGGAGACCTCAGGACTTCGGTGTTTGTAGTTCTATATCAAATACAGGTGTGTGTGTATGTGTGTGTGTGTGTGTGTGGGGGGGGGTCCCTGAGGGCAGAGGCCCAGCTGGCTTTGCCCCACTGTGTCCAGAATGTCTGGTCAGAGCTGGTGCGGAGTGGGAGCCCCTTTACTACTAGGGAGAGTGACAAAATCCTTAGTGCCCAATGCCTGGGAGACAAGTCGATGCCTTGGTTGTTGGATGATTGTCAAAGGCTAACAGAGCACAAGCCTCCTGGAGCACTCTGATTCAGCCTCCCGAAGCCCCCCAACTCAGCCTCCCAGAGCCTCTCGAACATTGGTCTTAGCTCTGCATGCGTGTGAGCACCTGTGCGTGGCTATCTGGATGTGGACACCTATGTGCCCTGGCTGCCCATGCAAAACTTATTACTGGTGGGTCCCAGTCAAATAAGTTTCAAGTCACTGATCTGGTCCAAGCTCTTCATTTCATACGTGAAAAAAAAAAAAAAAAAAAAGGAAACAACCCCCAAACACCCCTCTCTCCCTGATGTCAGCTGTAAATGCCTCCAACTTTTCCAAGCCCCTAGAAGCGGACTTGCATAGGAAAACACCCCCACCTGGTGGCAGTCCGAAAGATGCTACACCCTTGAGAGCGGCCCAGAACACGCAGGCCCTTTCCCACCTACATCAGGTGTTGGCGGAGGAGAAGCATAGCTTAGCTGCTGGGGGGACCTGCTCCTGATCGGGGATCTAGGAGGGTTAACTCAGCCTGTCGATTCAGTAACCCCGGGGTCTCTTTCCAAGGGCCTAGGAAGTGGGCTGATTTCCAGATGTCCACGTGCCCAGGAGCTTACTGTCCAGAGGGTCTTTTCAACATTCAGGATTTTCAGGATTCCTGGGCCCCAGCCCCCGGTTCTGTGACTTACAAAAGGGCCCAGTACACCAAAATGTGCCTCCCAGATTCCAAATGACTTTCTGGAAACAAAACGCTACTAGCTGTCACAGGCATGCAATCCCATAGATAGAGATTCATAGTTCTATGTTCTAAATGCTTTTAAAAGACTCATTTTGGGGTACCTGGGTGGCCGTTCGTTAGGCATCTACCTTTGGCTCAGGTCATGATCCCGGGGTTCTGGGATCCAGACCCATACTGGGCTCCCCGCAGAGAGCCTGCTTCTCCCTCTGCCCCTCTCCCTGCTTGTGCGTGTGTGTTCTCTCTTTCTCTCTGTCGAATGAATAAATAAAATCTTAAAAATAAAATAAAAGACTAATTTTTTTCTTTGAGAACGCTGGCTGGGTGTCCTCTTATACTTGTTCCTAATGCCTGAGCATCTTTGCCCAGGGACAGAGGCCTTCCTGGATGCTTGTCCTTGTGACCTCCTGAGCTGGCCTAAGAGCTGTGAAATCAGTTCAGTGTCAGTTAGGTCAGAACTAGCTTTTTGATGAGAAATAGAGAACACCAGGGACACCTGGGTAGCTCAGTGTTTGAATATCTGTGTTTGGCTCAGGTCGTGATCCCAGAGTCCTGGAATTGAGTCATGCATCTTGAGACTTCTCCCTCTGCCTATGTCTCTGCTTCTCTCTCTGTCTCTCATGAAAATAAATAAAATCTAAAAAAAGAAAGAAAGAAAGAAAGAAAGAAAGAAAGAAAGAAGAAAGAAAGAAAGAAATAGAGAACACCAGAGTACATTTTAGGTAGAAGTAGCGTAGCTCTGTGGAACATTTGTCTTAGCTATGCATGTGTGTGAGCACCTGTGCGTGGCTATCTGGATCTGGACACCTGTGTGCTCTGGCTGCCCATGCAAAACTTATTACCTGGGGGTACCAATCAAATCAGCTTCAAGTCACTGATCTGGTCCAAGCTCTTCGTTTCACACATGAAGAAAAAAAAAAAAAAGGAAGCCCAGAGTTGCTAAGACTTGCTCCAGGTCACAAAGTTGGTCAGGAAGAGAACGGATATAAAACTCACGTCTCTGGACTCCCACTGTCCCCCTAAAATCTTCTGTCTGAATGCACGGCCTCTCTTGCATGATTGGATTTTTTTTCTTCTGTCAGAATTTTTCTATTTTCTCTTCCTCAGCTGAAGCCAGGTAGATCCTCCTTTGCATACAGCAATCTTACTTCTTCAGGAGCCTGTTGGTAGGGATGGTGGCTCAAGCCAGGAGATAGCAAAGCCTGAAAGATTGCCATAGCTGAAATTGCATTTCTTAAAGTGCTCTTACCCCTGACACAGAACATTCAGAGTGAATTTCAACAAGCCCTGTGGAGCAGATGCTAAAATGGGTTTCGGCCATAGGGAGCCCTATTATCCATGGCAGATGCATAAATCCTGGGAGCCCCTTTGCTTTTGAGGAATCATCATCCAGCCACTGGGCTGCTACCCTGGTCGCCTCCAAGGGCCACCAACATTCACAGGCTGAAGGCAGGAGAAGCTCCCATAGAAAAATCCGGTTTTCGTGAACATTCGTCACAGATCTTCCATCAGCTGCATGGTGAAGTCAGCCCTACCTTGACAACACCTGGCTGAAAACATCCCGAGTGCTTGGAGGGGGAGGCCTGAACCCCCCTGGCCACCCCCTGAGAGAGGACAGAGTGTCCCTTAGAACAGGGCTCTGTGCATTTTTAAATGCCATTGGTCTGCCCAGAGAGAAGGTCCAGAGGGCAAGCTGCCAATTCCCTCAGTCCTGTCCTCTGCTTCCTCAGGAGCATGTGTGAAATGCAGATGCTGACTGCCAGGGTGCTTGTTAAAACCCAAGGGAAAGGAGTTAGTCCCTTCACGGAACCTTCTAGAATGCTTGCACACTGGGATGCCTTGATTCAACAAATGTGTATTTTGGCCTTGGTCCCCAGCTCCCGGCTAGAACTCCCGAAAGCTTTGTAACCCCCCAAATGATCGGGGTGCTAGGAGCATCTCTGGTGCTAATATTTGGTCTTTGACCCTGGTCCCAGACACAGAACCCCTACCTAAATCCCTTGGCATTTCATGGGAGACAGGAGCATCTTTCTAATGATGTGACCTCGGTGGTCTCCTGGGGAGCTTCAGGATGGGGGCCGGTCACCAGAAAGCCCAAACCATGATTAGAAGCTTGAAACTTTCAGCCTCTCTTCCATCCCCTGGGGAGGGAAGGAGAGGGGGGCAGAGATGGAGTTCATAAGCCATCACGCCTATGTGATGAAAATTCTATAAAAATCCATCAATTATAGCGTTTGGAGAACTTTTGGGTTGGTGACCTCATCCACCTGCCGGGCAGTTGGGACACCCCAATGCCATGAGGACGGAAGCTCCCGTGCTCAGGACTCTTCTGGACCTCACCCTATGGACCTCTTCATCTGGCTGTTCATCCGTATCCTTCACGATGTCCTTTAATCTGTGATAAACCGGGAAACCTAAGTACATGTTTCCCCGAGTTCTGTGAGCCATTCAGCAAAGCATCAAATGTGAGGAAGGTGTCGTGGGAAGTCCCGATTTGTCACTACGCCAGACACACGTGTGGCCAGACTTGGAAGCAACAAGGGGGACAGTCTTGTGGGACGGTGCCCTTTGCCCATGGGATCAGATGCTTCTCTAGGCAGGTAGCGCCAGCATTGAGCTGAATTGTAGGACACCCGGCTGGTGTCAGAGAAATCAGTGGGTGTGGGAAAACCAGACATGGCTGGTGGCTCGAAGTACCGATGCTGGTGAAGGCAGAGGTGGTGGCAGCGGTGAGGGTAAAAAGACGTAGAGAAAAATGTGTGTATTTGGAGAATATTTTGTCACCTGTTGGGCACTGTATAAATAATCAAGACTGGAGGATCTCGGTGATGAGGAGCGGGTGCCAGCAGGGTTCCCGGGGACCCAGCAGGTGACCTTTCAGAACTTATAGATCCAGCTCCACCTCACACTGGCAGCCTCCCTCCCCCATCTCCCCCATCAGTGGAGGCTTCTGCCTCCATGGAGGCCAGGACGCGAGAAGGGAGACCTCAGGGGAACACTCCCTGATCAACAGCTTGGAAATAACTCACTGCTTTCTGCCGAGGCAGAAAAAGGACGCTTCACGGAGCCCCCTCACCCACACTCGACTGGCAGATTTCCTGCGAGGTGCTTAGTGGCTGGGTTAAGGGTGCTGTTGCGAGCCCAGAAGTCTCACTCACGGCTGGTGTCAACCTGACTTCGGGGTGCTAACATCCTTCCAAAGCCGGGGGTGGGGCTGCTAGCGGCATTGTTTCTTCCTCCCACCCCAGATCTTTATAAAGCCCTTTTGTGGGTCCCCATCACTTGAGCCACTCATTCTGCCCTCTGCGTGCAAGGGGGACCGTCACGGGGTAGGGTGGTGAGACACGTACGAAGCCCGATTCCTGCCCTCCGATGGCGCACATCCCAAAGCCCCAAAGGGCAATGCCTACGAGCAAAGCTCCGGAGAACAGATGGAACCATGGGTGCTGAGTGTGGAACTCAGGGAGAAGCAGACGCCTCTGGGAGGTGCTACCTCCACATGGTAGTAAAGGAGGCAATGTACCCTCCAATTTGGTGACAGTGGGAAGGGTGCAGACCCCACGGGACAAAGGCCACCAAGAATGGTGCTACTCTCAAGGATCTCTCTTCCTTTAAAACGCAATCATGCTAGTGGGCAGCCCCATCAGTCATGCACACTTTAGTGTGAATTATTTCCCTTAGACTCTGGGTTTATTTTTTCCCCCTGAAGAGTAGGTGAGAGCCTGAGATGGAATCTGGAGATCTGAGCCAGGGAGCGGGGAAGAAGAGGGTCACCTGGGAACAGAAAGATCCCGAGAGAGAGTAGGCTTCAAAAGACAGGAGTGGGGGCACCTGGGTGGCTCAGTGGTTAAACATCTGCCTTCGGTTCAGGGTGTGATCCCAGGGTCCTGGGACCGAGTTCCACATTGGGCTCCCCACAGGGAGCCTGCTTCTCCCTCTGTCTGTGTCTCTGCCCCTCTCTGTCTCTGTGTGTGTCTCTCATGAATAAATAAATAAAATCTTAAAAAAATGCACAAAGGGAATAAATACTTATAAAACACCAGTACTTATGAAGCTTTGACTATTTTCTGAGCTCCTGAGGGACACGCATGGCCCCTGATGCCACTGCTTTGCTGTCTCTCTGCCCCGCACTGGGAATCCACACCGCGGACCACGGAAGGGGCCGGGGGGACACACTGGGGAGATCCCTGCGAGCCCTTCAGCAGCACACGGCTGCATGTGACCAGCTCAGAGAGGCCGCAGGGCCGGCTCACCTTGGCAGAGAACTTGAGATGAACTTCCGCCTCGTCTGCAAGGCTCTTCTTCACCTGGGCCCACGCTTCTCCCAGGGAGCTGTAACAGGAGAGAGAAGGTCAGACCCAGGCAGCGGCACTGCCCTCAGAGATCTTGGCCCCTCCTGGGGGGAGGGCGGATTCTCCACATGGGTTCAGCGGGGGAGGGGGACCATCCCAAACCGAGCTGAGGATCTCAGGACCAAAGGGGGCAGGCAGCAGCACCTGGGGAAACATCCAGAAACTCAGAGAACCGGGGGAGATGGGAGAAGGAGGTGGGGTGCAGGTGCACAGCAGGCACCTGCCCGTGCCTTCCTGGCGCCCACCCTGGTTCATGGGAGCGCAGTGTGAAGGCCTGCTGGCCTCTCAAGGAAGAAGGAAAGCCACCTCTTTGGGGAGAAGCCCTTCTCAAACAGAAGGTGCCACACAGCCCCGCCTGCGGGCAAGCCTCCAGTGGCCAGACTTCCAAGGTGATGGTGGTGGTGGAGGGGGGGGAGATGGACCCCTGGGCGGAGGGACTGCTCACGGATGCCCACGCAGCAGGGAAGGCTCTCGATCCCCATCCACAGAGGTGCGGCTCCCCCAGTCCTGATTCTGGGCTGTAGAGCCCCACCCGATGCGGCCCACACCTTCCACACCCAGAAGGGCAGAGTACCGTGACCTAATCATCTGCCACCCAAAGGAGAGGTTTCAAAAATAAAAGCAATCTTCTCCTGAGGTCCCCAGGGTCTTCACGAGTGGTCCCCACACCCTCCACCACCTGGAACCCTCGAGCCTCGCTGGGCTTCAAGCGACATGCACGCAGTCCTTGCTCGAGACCTCCCCACGCAGCCCGTAAACCCGGGCTGACTGTTGAGATGCCTTCATCTCATCAAAAAAGCCACCATCACCCCCCACACCCCCACTCCCTCCCCAGAGAATCCGTAAAACATCCAGCGAAGTGGCACAGCTGAGTCAAAAAGCAGCAGGTCGCGCGGCTCCTGGGCTTCGAGCGAGGCCACCGGCAGTGAGACTCGTCCAACAGAACACAATGAGTTCCTCTGGTCACAGTCCAGGGCCGTCTGGCTGCAAGGCTGGCTCACGGGAAATGGCTGACCCATTTTATCTAGGGGTCCGGCAGCACAGAAAGGTCCCCCGGGGCGATCCTGGCTGGGGAGCACAGTCCATCAGGGAAGAGCCGGAGGGAGCCACGGGGCACTCCAAGCTGTTGGCATCTGTCTTGTTCGGAAGGGGACTGAGCTCCCGGAAGCGGTGCTGGGGCAACTCTGGGTGGCCTGGGCTCTCCCTTGATTTGGCAGATGGTCAGGGGGCCCGGGGATGGGGGGAAGGTGGAGGGGGTGGGAGCAGTCGTGGCGGTCACGTGGATACAAGAACAGAATGCCAGGTGCAGACACAGGCACGCAGGTAACAGGCAAGTGACCAGTAACAGGTGCCAAGCACCTGGGGGTGGGGTGGGGTCAGAGACGACTGCATATCCACGGGGTGGTGGTAGGGGAGGTAAAAAAAAAAAATCTCGAACCCTGGCCTGATGCTCCAACATGCAGATTATCTCAAGAGGATCACAGATCTAAAGTGAGAGCCGGGAGGAGTGGGAGCTGGAATCCAGGCTGAGCTCCCCGTGAACCTACAAACCAGAGCCCGGCAGCCAGAAAGGCCCTGGGCGCTGCTGAGCCTGGGCGCCTACGGTCAGCACGTGGAACTGGCCCAGGGCTTTGGAGGCCTGAGAAGGGCATCTGGGTGCTGCCCTGGAAAGGAAGGAAGCAGCCTGGGTCCCACACAGGATGAGGTCCTCGGCCCCCACCCACTGCCTCCAGGCTGGGCATTCACAGGGGGGCGGGTGCCACCGCAACCCTCAGATGGGCCTTTGAGCAAGCAGCACACACCCCCATCCACCCCCCCTACTTCCTCACCCCAGAATTCCAGGCCCCTCCAGAGCCACCTCCCAGTTTAGGGGGGAAAAAAAAAAGCAATTTAGAAATTCTCTCCCTCGAAGACAGATTTTTTTTCATCTGCGGAGAGGTTAATGAAAGGAAGAAAACCTGAGATGTATTTCCATTCCAACGTACGGTCTCAGGCAAGCCGAGTCAAAATGTGTGTTACTGTCACAATTACCAACCCGCAAAGACCCAAAGCTCATTTCCCGTGTGTTCACCGCCCCCCCACTCCCTCCCCAAAGCCCCCACCGGTCCGCCAGGAGGAGTGTGTGGCTGGGCAGCCACGATGGGATGCACATTCACGCCCGCGTTGCAGGTGCACGGCGCCGAGGCCCGTGAGCGATCGTGCGCTGGGTGGCCCGTGTGTGTCAGTGCGTGTGTGTACGGCACGGTGGTGCAGGCCTGGCTCGTGCAGCTGGGAGCATATGCTGAGCATGTTGGCAGGATGGAGTGTCCCTGGCAGCAGCCCAGGCCGAGGAGGTGGAAGCCGGAAGACTCCAGAACAGCCCTGCGCTTGCAGGGCACGGAGATATGCAGGAAAGCCTCCTTGCCAGGCGGAGGGGCGACTCCCCCACCCACTGACGCCTCCTTCCTGCTCCCGTCTTGGGTCCAGTGTCCCAGGGGTGGGGGCAGAAGGGGGCCACGGGGGTGAGCTCATTTCTGTGGAGGAGCCCCTGGCCCTGCAGGGACCGCCCTGTGGCCCACCACACCAGCGAGAAACCACAGAGCGGCCGCCACTTGGCCACACGGCCGGCCCACGCAGAGAGGCCTGAATCAAAGCCACGTTGGGTTGGCACAGCCCGTCCCCTGGAGGCTTCAGGCCACGCAGGCGGATTTGGACTTAGCATCGCAGCCCTCTGACGACCATAACCACCCACAACAGGACGTCCTCCGTCCTTACTTCCCCTCGCAAGAGAGGTTCCAACACAGAGGGAGGCAGCAATGGGGCGAAGGCCTCGGCGGAGGCGGGGGGAACCTTCCAGCTCCCCCCTCCTGAGTCTGCAGAACTCACGTTCTGTGAAATTAATTTAAAGAGAACAATCCCACGATGTTCGGCACATTCACCATATTGTGCAACCACTGCCTCTATCTTGTTCTAAAACCTGTGCGTCCCCCCCCGTTAGGGGCTGAGTGTGTGGGTCTCTACCTGACTCAGGTTGCAACCCTAAGCCTCCCCCACTCCACCTCCTCCCAGGGTGGCTGTTATTTGGAGATGGAGCCTCTAAGGAAGTAATAAGGTCATATGAGGTCAAAAGTGGTGGGGCCCCAATCCAATAGGATTCAGGTCCCTATAAGAAGAGACTCCAGAGAGCCCATGCTCTCTCCACACCAAGGGAAGCCCGTAGGGAGATGGTGGCCTCTTGTAACTCAAGAGGAGAGCTCTTTCCAGGCACCAGCCCTTCCAGCCTCATGATCTTGGGCCTTCCAGCCTCCAGAACCATGATAAGGGACATCTGTGTCATTGAATCTGCCCGGTCGGTGGTACTCTATCATAGCTGCCCAAGCAGATGACTATACACACCCCAAAAGGAAACCCCGAACCCATGAAGCTGTTTCTTTCCATTCCATGCTCCCCTGGCAACTCAGCAACCACCTATCTTTGTTCCGTCTTTGTGGGTTTCTCCTATTCTGGACGTTTTATAAAAATGGAATCCTATAACATGCAACCTTTTCTTCTTTAACTTAGGATAATGTTTTTGAGGTTCATCCACGTAGTAGCCTGGATCAGGACCTGAGATCCCTTTCTCATGGCTAAATAATATTCCATCGCATATCCCTACGATCCAGCATGGACGGATATAAAACTTGTTGGTCCATCCATCCCCCGATGGCCATTTGGGTTGTTTGCATGTTTTGGCTGTCATGGATGGTGTTGTTATGAACACATGCATACGGGTATTTGAGTACCTATTTTCAATTCTTTTGGGCATAAACCTACAAGCGGAATTTCTGGGTCATACGGTAATCCTGTTTAGCATTCTGAGGCCCTGCCAAACTGTTTTCCTTGGTGGTGGCACCATTTTACATTCCCACCGGCGGGCTGCAAGTGTTTTATGTTAAGAAATGAGCAGAAAGGGACACTTGGGTGGCTCAGTGGTTGAGCATCTGTCTTCAGCTCAGGGCACGATCTCAGGGTCCTGGGATCTAGTCCTGCATCGGACTCCCCAAAGGGAATCTGCTTCTCCCTCTGCCTGTGTCTGGCCTCTCTCTGGGTCTTTTGTGAGTAAATAAATGAATCTTTTAAACAAAAGAGAGAGAGAGACAAGCAGAGAAAACTAGTCTTCCACTGCTAGGGACCCCTCTGTGGTTGGGAGGGTGGGGCTGATCCTCTTGCCAGCCCAGATCCTGAACCCAAGGAGGTCTGGACCCCTGCAGCTGGAGAGGCACGGGAGCCTGGCTTTTGAGAGAGAATTCTAAATGAGGGCCCGGGTACAGAATCCTCTCCCACCCAGGGTCTTACCAGCCTGCTCTCAGAGAGACGGGAGCTGGAGTGAGAGTCTGGGGGTTGGCGTGCAGCGTCCAGGGCATGGGGTAGAGGGGCTGCTGACATACACCAGGATCTGGTGGGAGGCCCTTGGTCACCAGATAGAAGATAATGGGGAAGTGCCCACCTTGAGCATGGACGCACATACCTGCAATCATGAGGGCCCACCTGGAGCCAGGCCTATGCAGACTTCCCCAGTCACGTGGGACCACGGCACCAATTAGGGATCAGAGACAAGGAAGTCCCCCATCCTGTCTGCTGTTCCTTCCCATTCCCGTCACCATCCCCCCCACTCACCCTTCCTCCTGAGCAGCCAATGAATTCTGAGAGAGCTTAGCCAAGTTTTTTGCGTATTCCTCTTCTATCTTTATCCTGCAAATGGGAGAAAACCCAACATGTCAGCTCAGCGGCATGAGATCATATCATAGGTCTGACCCACAGCCCTGCCGCCTACTGACCGTGTAAAGGAACCCACTAGACCACAGGCTCTGAGAGTTCAAGGTTCTTGTCCATCCACCCAACACATGGCAGGTGCTTAGAAAAATCCCTGTTGAGTGAACGAGCTTGTGTGAATCTCTGTCTCCTTATCTGTAAAATGGGGTGACCCCATGTGTCTTCTGGGCTGTGAAGAGGCGCTCTTATTCGCATCACTCCTAGCCCAGGGCTGGACACGTGGGAGGCCCTCCGATGAATGAACATAACCTGTGATAGACCACAGGGACACGCAGGACAGCCTCCCTTCTGGCCCCTGCACCCCAGGGGTAGATCCTCCAAAGCGGGGACGGCCCCCACAAAGCAGGAACATCACCTCCCCCTACAGTCCCCCAGCCCTCAGCATCTCCCGACCATCAGGCCTGCAGGCCACACGTATTTCCATGGAAACTGGGCAGTGCCCAGAGCTGCGGCTGCCTCCGTTCCCCGAGCGAGGGAGGTTGCCTTGGATTTTGCTTCCAGCAGGCGAGCCCTTGACATACTTTCAAGGCAACTCTCTGGGGAGTGTTCTGGATTAACTGGCACATCATGTGAGAGTGTTGTCCCCGGCGATGCTCAGCACCTGAGCGGTGCCCTGGGCCTTGTGGGGATGAGGGACCATGCTGTGACGTCCAGAGCCACCACGCAGAAGCCCCCGGACTTTCCCTCGGCAAATAGGAAGGCCTCAGAGACCCTCCGGGGGCTGCAGCCTTGCTCTGAGCAGCTCTGAAGCTGATGGCCCCAGGTGTGGTGATGGCGATGGGTGGCCTAACCAAGCCCCCTGGCATCATTCTGAGTAAGAATTATTTTCTGCTTTGGTCTGAGAGACCCACAACTGTGTTTCTTCATTCATGGCTCTGCTCCCACTGTCATCTCTGGACGGCATCTGGGTCCCACTGGAGTCTCTTTCCTGTTTTGTCACTTCCTTGCCATTGCACTGCCCTCCCCAGGGTGATGGGCGACCAGGGTGCAGCATCCAGTCAGAGGTCAACACATCTCCCTCAAAAGCAGATCTAAGCACTCCTAGCTTCACACTCCCCAAGACTCCTCACTGCCAACTGCATACACCAGGCACCAGGCCTGGCTGCCCTATGCCGGGCCCAGCAGGCTCCACCTGTGTGCCCCTGCCCTCACCTCTCCCGGCTGGGAAAGGCCTCCCGGGAGACATCTGCACTCCTCACAGAAGACCAGAGTGTTCTCCAAGGTCAGATTCCATTTATCTGCTAACATGACATTTTTAGGAACATATAAGACCGCAGGTGTATTCAAACTTTGGCTTCACGGCCATTTACCTGGTCACCTGCTTTGTGCTACTGTTTGTTCGCACCTCAGCGATGTATCCTCTCCACCCCGTACCACCTTAGAGGGTCGTAAAATAAAGATTTGCTTCTACAAATGGAAAACAGGCCTCCTAAGCAAAAGAGGTGCTTTGAAACTCTGAAAAATTACTAAAATTGTTATTTAAAAAAATGTTAAATATATTGCCATTTACTGTAAATATTTCCAGCGCACCCTGGAAACTCCAGAATGGAAAGTTGTGTGTATAATGCACACATGGGGGGGGTGCATACATGTGGGCAGGTGTGTGTGCCTTACAGGGTCTCAGACCTCAGAGGAACTGAAAGGTGGGAGGTGGAGAAGGAACTTAAGACTCTCCTTTTACTTTTTCCTGTTTCCATCAGGATGAATTTATTGTTTCCTCGCTTATGTTCAGACAGACCATCCCTCAACAAAATCACTATTATAATCCTTGCACTTGTCACAATGACGTCACCTGACTCTTGCATCTCACTGAGCTCCCTGAAGGCAGGGATGGGAGTGGGGGGAGGAGGGGGTGGCAGGTTCTTTACAAACAGGCCCGGGACACAGTTTTAGTTCATTTTAGTTCAAGGTAACACTCCTCCTTTTTGTTATGACAGGACCAGTGCTTCCAATGTAAAGGAGCCCAGGGGTCTACGGGGGAGACAGTAGGGAGTGGTGGGGACTGTGGCAAAATGCTGCCTCTCTGGGGTGGCTGCCACTTGGCTCTGGCCCATTGTTGGGCAAACCATTCCTGCCAGACTTTCTGCCTTTTCAAGACATGCCAGGCAGCCAGCTTTTAATGTAAGATCTACCAATTAAAAAAAAAAAAGAAAAGTTAGCTCAAACTTCAAACATATTACACAGGCCAAAGCAACACATCTGCAGATTAGATTTGTCCCAAGACGAATCTTGGGGCGCCTCAGGTCTCATGCTCCCCTTGGGGCTAACTGGTCCAGGTGCCGAGTTGCCAGTGCTCATCCCAGTCGCTCAAGGGCCTCGGGCCCAGAGGACAAGGTGGCGCTGCCCGTGGCCCCGGGAGCTGGGAGGGGGCCCAGGCCTCACCTCTCCCGGATGAACTCTGACATTTCCTTCTGCATCTGCTTGCCTTTCAGTTGCTTCTGAAGCAGCAGCTCGAACCCAGCTACAGTGCCATTGCCTTGAGGATCCTTCTTATCAGCCTAGAAAGGACACAGAGGCACGGGAGGTTAGGTGATGGTGGTGTCCAGGGCTGCAGGGAATGGAGTGTGGGGAAGGCAGCCCCCGAAGGGACCCCCCCGCCCCCTGGCAAGCTGACCTCAGCCCAAGAGGGATGCTGTGCCCACGGTCCCAGCTCGTGTCTCTCTCCTGGGAGGCCTCAGACAAGCTCTCCCCTGGGTCCAAGTCTGAGCTGCTTCATCTGTGAAACTGGGTGTTGGGGGGATGCTGGCGCCCACCTCCTATGGTCATTCCAGGGTAAGTGACCCCTGGAAACGGCTTGGCACAGCACTCACCGGATCCTAAATGCTCGCTAAGTGGTATCTGATGTTAGTCAACTTTCAACCAAGTCAGGACTCAAGGAAGATGGTCAAGTCAGTGAAATGAGAGTTCAGTACTAGATTCATTTTGCAAGCAAATACTCTTAAAATGTCAAAATTAAATGTCTTCTTTCGTTTTGCTTGCATTTCTTCAAGGGGACCTGAATACCTCTTTCCTGCCTCCTACCCAGCAACCCCTAGGCTCAGCCTCCCCTGCAGGACATTCATCCCGGGGTCTGCCCACATAGCTCTTAGAGACTTCTTGGGCCTGGCAGGTACCACACCTGAAGCTGTGTCCTCCCCCATGACAGCCTTTCCCCACCAGGAATCCAGACTCAGATGCTTTGGTGCTTAAAGAAAGGAGTTAAAAATGCATCCTTTGATACCAGACAGGTACATCGGTCCTTGGACCCCTTGTCTCAGCTTAGCCATGGGGTGATGTGGTCAGGCCTTTCCAATCCCGAGCTGTGTCCATCCCCCCTCTTTGCAGTAGGCCTGGGTTGTATCTTATGTCTCTAAGACTACTTCCAGAGCAGATGTTTTAGGAGAAGGGAAATTTGGAAAGGGGTCTGGAGAGAATCCCACTTCCCATTGTTGAGCATTTAAAACCTTACGGACACCCCTCACCAAAACTCCTTTCTGACATGGGATCCCCTTTCCTCAGCCATCCTGACACAAGGCCCTCTAGGCCACACTGCTAATACCTCTCGTGACAGAGAGATCACTACCACGTAGGACACTCCATGGCATGGTGGGGCTGCTCTGGCCACTGAAAAGCTTCTCTGAGTTTTTTTTTTAAGATTTTAAATTTATTTATTCATGAGAGACACACAGAGAGGCAGAGACAGAGGCAGAGGGAGAAGCAGGCTCCCTGTGGGGAGCCTGATGTGGGACTCGATCCCCGGACCCCGGAATCATGCCCTGAGCCAAAGGCAGACGCTCAACCACTGAGCCACCCAGAAGTCCCATTCTCCAAGTATTTTTAAGATCCACACGCTTCACTGTGTGAATGCTACACCTTGATAAAAGCCAAAGAACTGCCCCCCCAAATCCTGGCCTCAATCTGCCTCCCACATGGGATGGAGAGTGATGTGTCCACACTCAGGAAAAGCAACCAGAAATGGTGGACTTTGATGGCTGTGTCAGTGGGGAGGTTTCTGTTAGAGGAAAAAGTGGTGGTCAGGAAAAATAAAGCCCTAGTAAGTAGCAGATTGCAGCAGAGCCTGAATGAGGACAGGACTCCACAAATGGTGCTCCCTTGGATGCTGACCAGTGGCAGGGTCCCTGATGCCTCCACATGAACCCCACATGCACTGTCCTGAAGCTCCCGGGGTTTGCATTCCGAAGGGCTCCAGCCAGTCTCCCCTGAATGCTCCACTTTGCACGCCCCTCTTCAGAGCTGACATCTATAGCCAGCCACTCCCCGTCGCCCCCAATCTCTGGCTGCCACCGTGAGCTTCTGTAGGTGCTGTTGACTCCTCCACCAGCCGCTCCCAGTCCTCCCCGCACGACGCTTCTAAACCTCATCACATTGTATTCCAACATCTTCCTACTGCAAACAGAAGGAGACCTAGCATGCTCATGGGGCCTCCCAAATCCCCTACACTCTGACCTCTGCCGCCCCACAGAACCCTCTCTGTGACGTCTGCTGCCCCTCTCCAGATCCCAATCCCCCCACCCCCACCCCAAGGCCTGGGAGATACACGGCTGGGCCACTGGGAATCACTGGGTATCTTTGAGAGCATAAGTGACTTGTCAACAGAACAAAAGCATGTCTGTCTGGTGCTTGGCTCGCAAACTAGAAATGGGTAGCGATGCCATCCTGCATGGTGGCGAAACAAACAGTTTTTATTCTGTGTGTTAACTGCTCCTCAGGGTCTCTGCTTAAGTGTTTTTTTTTTTTTAACCCTAAAGCATACAATTCAGTGTTTTTTTCATATGTTCCCAAGGATGAGCAACTATCAGCACTATACGAATCCAGAGTGAGGTGATTTCACTTTGAAAGTCACTGCTGGCCTTACAGGCGGAGGCCAAGGGCTATTCCTAGAGCTTCTGAGCAGGCGGGCTGTGCACCTGTCAACAGATAACTGATTTTGTTGTGGGAAAATACACGTAAGATAAAATTTACCAGGTTAACCTTTTTTTTTTTTTTTAAAGAAGGCTCCACCCCCGGCCTGGAGCCCAGTGTGGGACTTGAACTCATGACCCTGAGATTAAGCCCTGAGTGGAGATCAAGAGTCAGGATACCTAACCGACTGGGCCACCCAGGCACCCCCCCGATCTTAACCACTTTTAAGGATGCAGCTCAGCGGCATCAAGCGCATTCACAGGGATGCACAACCGTCACCCACCATCTGTCTCCAGAACTCTTTTTTATCTTGCAAAAGTGAAGCTCTGCACTCATTGAACAGAATGCAAAAGTTCTGGAACCACAGTGAGTAAAGGCAGAGCTCTCCACAGATCCTGGCACCCAACTTCCTCCTGCCTGATAGAAGCAGGAAGCCCCAAAAGGTAAAGCTTTTGTCCAAGGTCACCTTCAAGTGTGACAGAGCAAGTGGGGCGGCCAGATTCCCCCACTGAAGTTGGATCCAGCCTCTTGCTCCTACCAAGCAGCAAATTAGTGACCTTCAGCTCATCTGCATTCTATCCGGGGTTGCCGTTCTGCCCTGAATGAAAATCCCATGGATCCGCTGAGATTTATGAAACTATCTGGCCTCTAAGAGGGTCTCAAACATCTGCCCTGGATGCTCAATCTACCACCAGGTTTCAACAGAAGAGGATCCTCTTCTTTTGAGCTTGAGACCCTTCATGCACCTTCTGGGTGTCCTCTACTCCTGATCCTCGGAGAAGTAGGGGGTGGAGGAAACTGAGGCACACTTACCCAGAAATAGTCACAATAGCTCCACTCGGTTGGTTTCAGCAGCTGCTGCTCCGGCATTGTGTCTGGGTGAGGGAACGTCACGCAGTTTATCTGCAGGGCACAGAACAAGAAAGAAAACGACTTGCCTAGAAGGTTGGGAGCAGCTGGGAAGGCTCTGTGCCTGGCACACGGCATTACAGAGGTCTCCCTTTACACCAGTTTGGCAGAACATGCACTGACTGCAGTCTCGGGATGTTCCAGGGGCCCGCGTTTCCAATGAGGGGCAGCAGCACTCATGCCCACCCCAGGGGGGTGCAACCGGTCCCAACTCTCTGCAGGGCAGCATAACAGGATCTATCAAAAACCACACACGGCCTGAACCTCCAACCCAGTGACCACTATGGAGAGCATGCCCTATGGATGGATCTGTGTCCACGAGCAGGGGAGTGGTTAAACAGCAATGGGCAGAGAGGCATCTATGGGATTTGCATAGGCAGCTGAAAACGTCGGGAGAAAGTTCTTATATGTTGATGTGGAAGGCGCGCCAGGTCGTATTATCAAGTGGGGAAGAAAAAAACCAGGATGTAGAATAGTATTTACAAAATACTACTATTTGTGCAGAAAGACAGAGATTGAGCGAGAGACAGAGAGAGCGGGGAGGAAAAAACATATACACATCTGGTCATTTATGTACGGAATACTTCTGGAAGCCGATAACGTCGCCTGCTTCCTGATAAAGGAACTACGTGGCCGAGGGGTCAGGCTGAGAGTTTACCTTGTGCGTTTTATGCACCATATATATTCTACGGACAAAGAGAGTGGAAGGTGATGATGCTAGGATGTGTGCTTGGGGCCGGGCCCCCCAGGGCCGGACAGTGAAGATGTTCCTGGGGCCTGTCTCAGACGACCCTGCCCAGGCACGTCCATGGTGCCCTGGCTTTCCCCTCCCGGTGGAAGCGCTCCAGCCCCCGCTTCTGTTGGGGTTGCTTCAAGCCTGGGATCCGCTCCTGGGGGAGCCTGTTCATTTGTGTTCAGCGTGGGAGCCATGGAGATTCAGGGAGGCGAGGCCTGGGCCCTGCTGTCTGCAAGCCTCACCCCGGAGCCGGCACCCGCCAAAGCGGGAACCCTGTGATGTTCAAGCAGGAACCACATGGAAAACCCTGGGGTTCTGGACAGAGGCCGCATAAACTGCAATGCTAGGCAGCCGTGTGCATGAACGAGGTGCCTCGTGCACAGAAGCTGTGGTTTGGGTGGGGGTGCCCAGCCCCCACTCTGGGGAGGGGTGCGGTCTGTGGAGATTTGCCCAAGAGCAGATCTTGCTCTTAGCTCCTGCCAATTGCTATCAAGCCGGCAGGAAGAGTTCAGCGTGTCGTCAGGTGACACAACATGGGACGCTGGACGTGCATGTAGCACATACATTCCGCTCTGGCTGCCAGAGCCCCGGGTCTCACCTGCAGTCCCAGGAGGTCAGGACGGTGTGGGAGACGTCCCAGCCAAGGACAGGAGCCCTCTCCTCCGGAGAGGAAGGGCTCCTTTCTCTTCCTGGAAGGAAGGGCTGGGATTCCCCTTCTGGAGGGGAAGACCAGGAGCAGGAAGGATCCAGAAAACCCTGGGGATGTGGAATCTCCTCCTCCTGGCGCCTGAGGGAGTCTGCAGTGGGGGAGGCCCAGCCTCCCGATGCCCACCATCAGGCAACTGTCCCCCCAAACCCTCTTTTCAGGCTGACACACTAGGGGTGTCTCCGCCCAGCCCCGGGGGCTCGGATGGCTCACTGCCGCCTGGATCTCCTGCAGAATCATGGACACAAGGGCCGGATTCCCAAGCGTCGCATATTCCTGATGTCACGTGCCAGCTATTCTCGTTTCAACAAGTAACAGCGATCACAGGGGCATCCTTATTTTGTGTGATAATGTGGTCCGTGAACATTTCAACCAAATCTAGTGACAAACGAATGACGGCGTTATATTGGGCGTTAAGGATCGCGGAACTGGGTGAACACAGAGGTCTTCTAGAGCATTCTGGTGGGGGCTGAAGGCAAGAGGTCCCACAAATGGCCCTGTAATAACCACAGAAGGGGATCTGGCTGGGCTGGGGGACGGGGGACAAGGAGGGCTCATCCCTGCCATCGCTTCTACTGCTTTGTGAGGATACGGGTCCTTGGATGGACTGGCCAAAGGTCCCAGGATGCTTGTCCCTGCCTCTACCAACTCTGGTTTGAGGATGGATGCCCCCCCCCCCCGTCACACAGGGATGTCCCCAATGCTCCTCAGAGCCCCGCATCCCCTGGTAGATGCCAACAAGAACTGCACCCCACAAGCTCCCCGGGGGAGGCAGCAATAACCACTGGGAATCCCTAGGAGGCCTTCACTCAGGCGCCCCACACACATTGCCATGTCATCATTCCAGCAACCCCCACGGGCTGTGTTACACGGGCCTCATTTTACAGGAAGAAACTGAAAATCCCACAAGTTAAGAATCTGAATCGGGGCTGGGTTGACAGCAGAGCTCAAGCCATCAACCACACGGCTGTTCAGTGGAACGCTGGCCTGTCCACTTCCCATGCAAACGTCTGTTGCATGTGCCCCTCGAGATGCTAGATCTTTCCAGCCCTCTGCACACATGCATTTGTAATTATACCTCTCATGACTGTTTAATCAGCCAGAGAGTCTGCTCCATGATGGGAAGGAGACCCTTTCTCTGCTGTCTCCCTATTACCTGGCAAGCACAGAACCCCGAGGGGTGCTCCACAAGTGTACCTTGGTGCAATAACTGAAGGCCAGTGATGGATGGAATGGGTCTCTGTCCTCAACGGTTTTATTTTTTTTTTAAGATTTTATTTATTTATTCATGAGAGACACATAGAGAGAGGCAGAGACACAGGCAGAGGGAGAAGCAGGCTCCCTGAGGGGAGCCCGATGTGGGATTCCATCCCAGGACCCCGGGATCACGCCCTGAGCCAAAGGCAGATGCCCAACCACTGAGCCACCCAGGTGTCCCTGTCCTCAACAGTTTAAAGCCTCACAAGGAAGGCAAATTGGTGCATAAGCGATTGCCCTACTTTGGGATAAATCACCACTAGGGTTAGCATGGGTGCTGGGACTGCAGGAATGGCTGGGGGTTGGGAGAAGGAATCTGAGAGAGAGAGAGAGAGAGAGAGAGATTTAGCTAATAAGAGGGTTAGGGTTAGGCAGACAGGGGGTGAGAGGTACAGAGGGTCACAGGTTCGCAAAGGATCCAGGGTCCGAGGCTGCACCCACAGTCGGGGGATCACTGCTCTGTGTGGCTGGGAGGCAGAGTCAGGGAGGACTGCGAACGGGACAGGGGGCAGCAAGCGCTTTGTGGACAGAGAAGAGCAGCACGCAGGCCTTCACCCATCTCGGCCCGGACGTGCGTGGGGCCACCTGGGAGGGCAGGCAGCAGGCCCAGCTCCAGTCCAGTCCCGGGGCTCTGCTTGCTCCGAGCCCTCTGGCCGGTCACTTCCTCCTGCAAAAACTCCCAGAGGAGGCATAAGTGTGTATTTACAACCCCTGGGGGTGGTGGTTGCAACACAAACGTCCCTGCTGGGCCCCAGATCAACCAAGTGTCGTAGGTCTAGGAACCCATCGAGGAACTGGCATTTTAAGCAAATGTCCCAGAGGCTTGGGCTGCCAGCAACACTTTGCAGGCCAGCTCTGAGCAGCTCCGATTTAGGTCAGTGGGAAGGAGGAGGGGAGACACGAGGCCAGGACAGACAATGAGCAAGGTGCGCTGGAGAGGCGGCTCCAACCAAGCGCCTTGACGCTCTGGCTCAAAGCCAAGGCATGGCGGGTGACTCAGGTCCCTACCCTGGGGCCCCCAGAACATCCCTGCCAGGAAAGCGCTTCCACTTTGCATCTGTCCTTTCCACTTTTCTCCTACTATTCTAACATACCACCATACCACCACCCTCCCCCCTCCTTCTCCCTCCCTCCGCTGGAGGGCACTTGGTGGGGGGGGGGTTCTGCTTTGCTCTGGGGCATTCCCTGGCACTCTGAAAGTGAGGATAATGCGCACTTGGGGGGCCTGCCCCTGGGGCCGGCCCACACCCTGCCCATCAGCTGCCCCTGACCCAGGCCCCACTCTCTTCCACAGGCAACCTCCAAGGGCGGGGGGCACACAGGCCCTGAGTCCTGATGCATCCCAGCCGGGCGAGGTACGGCTGCCTGCCTCAGTTCTGTCATCTGTAAACAAGGTCAAGAAGATCAGTGCGCCCCGAGCACTTACTACATGCCCGGCTCCTGTTCTGAGTGCTTTGGGCATACAGAAGCATTTAGTCCTCACCCCATCCCCGGGGCACAGACACCTGGCATCTCTCCCCATTGTACAGATGTGCACACTGAGACACAACGGGGCTGCTGTGCAGCTAGCAGGTGCTGTAACAGACCCTCTGGCTTCACGGCCACCATACGACAGTGGTCCTGTCACCTCCATCTCACACAGCGAGCAGAGAGCTCCATGAGCCGCTCGAACACTACCAGCACATAGTAAATGCACACCAAAGTGGCAGCAATTACGGTTGCCGATGTCACCGTGAACCCAACCCTATCTTTCATCCAGAGCAGGATTTTCAGCCTGCACGAGCCAGGGTGGCATACCTGTTCTGGGCCTCATTTTCGTGTGGATGGTCAGAATGGCTCAGACCTGCCTGTGCTGGAGCCTGAGGGAGCAGGTCCCCACTCTGGGCTCCCTGCACTCGAGTCAAAGCAGCACACCTAGGACCCCACGTCTCATGTCTCCAAGCCCTTAGCTGGCGGTCTGAGCAGCGGGACAAGGCATTTGTCCCCTTTCCCTCACACGGGCCTGGTGTGTGTGTGTGTGTGTGTGTGTGTTGGGGAGTCCTCCTGGGCTCGCCTGTGGGGGCTTGGTGGGCTTCTAGAAGAACCCCAGGAGGTGGTCTGGCCACTCCAAGCAGGAGCTGCCTGCACCCCTCCAGAACTCTCTTCTTAGAGTTCTTTTCTTCTTGTTTTTAACTTTGACATCTTCCAGAAGTCACGCTGCCCGCAAAGCAACCCCGCCATGGCTGTAATTTACATGTCACATCATAGCTGGTGTGCAGAGCACAGGCTACCCCCTCCGCCCCGCCCGGGCACATGTGCCTCCCCCGGGGAGGAGGGCTTCTGCATCTTTCCTACCACGCCTGCACCTGCACCCAGTCACCCACCCGGAGGGAAAAAGTGAAAGGTGAAATCAACAGAAGGCCTGGGGTGGGGGTGGAGATGAAGGTGGGGCGAGGGGGGTTGGGGATGGGGGTGGGGGTGAGAGATGGGGATGGGGGTGAGGGTGGGGATGAGGATGGGGTGAGGGTGGGATGGGGATGGGGGTGAGGGAAGGGATGGGGATGGGGGTGAGGGTGGGGATGACGATGGGGTGAGGGTGGTGATGAGGATGGGGTGAGGGTGGGATGGGGATGGGGGTGAGGGTGGGATGGGGATGGGGGTGAGGCTGGAGATGAGCTTGGGGTGAGAGTGGGATAGGGATGGGGGTGAGGGATAGGGATGGGGATGGGGGTGAGGATGGGGGTGAGGATGGGTGTGAGGGTGGGGATGAGGATGGGGTGAGGGTGAGATGGGAGTGAGGGATAGGGATGGGGATGGGGTGAGGATGGGGGTGAGGGTGGGGGTGGGGATGGGGTGCGGGTGGGGATGAGGATGGAGTGAGGGTGGCATGTGGATGGGGATGAGGGTGAGGGATAGGGATGGGGTAAGGGTGGGATGGGGATGAGAGTGGGGACGAGGATGGGGGTGAGGATGGGGGTGAGGATGGGGCTGAGGATGGGGTGAGATGGGGATGGGGGTGAGGGACAGGGGTGGGGATGGGGTGAGGATGGGTGTGAGAGTGGGGATGAGGATGGGGTGAGGGTGGGGATGAGGATGGGAGTGAGGATGGGGTGAGGATGGGATGGGGATGGGGTGAGGGTGGGGAAGGGGTGAGGTTGGGGATAGGGATGGGGAT
The DNA here is from genome assembly GCF_905146905.1 of Nyctereutes procyonoides. Taxonomy (NCBI): domain Eukaryota; kingdom Metazoa; phylum Chordata; class Mammalia; order Carnivora; family Canidae; genus Nyctereutes; species Nyctereutes procyonoides. The sequence goes on along the minus strand of NW_026575140.1, from coordinate 55,228,742 downwards.
GGGGGGTTAGGCTGGGGATGGGGATGGGGAGGAAGGCAAGGGGAATCTCGGCTCCATCCAAGCTTCGGAACTTCCCAGATTCTAGGCTGGGCTTGCACTGGGTCCACATTGCCATGGCAACCGCCCAGCAGGCAGAAAGCCCCGCTTGCCCACCCCACCTGTGAGCGCCAGCGGAAGTCCATCGCTTACCGTGATGGTATTTTCCTTGCTCTGCTTTTTGCCTGGCGATGAGGATCCCAGGTTCTGGGGAGAGAGGCAAGAGACATCATCGAGGCTGTTCTCCATACTGGACATCTCGGGTTTTCTATTCGGGCTCCCTGCAAGCCTCGTGCTGGGAAGTTCGGGGGACGCTGGAGCTCCCATTAACCCTTAAGTCACCATATTCAGGAAGAGGGCAGGCAGGAGCGGCCCTGACCCCACGCTGCTTCCTGGGGGGGACCAGGCGGGCTCGCAGCCTCCAGCCCAGGCTCTGAGGGAACCACTCCAAGCCAGGTCTCCCTCCTCTTCTCGCAGCCCCTGATTTGGGGACTTAACCCGTCAGCTGCCCTCTGCTGGTAAGCCTTCCGAGTGCTGCCTGCTGTCTGAACCTGCAGAAGCCACCGGGGAGCAGAGAGTTAAAAGCAGGCCGCCACCTCCTGGCACCAAGGACTCCGAAAACGAAAACGACTTGTATCCTGAATCCCCTGGGTCCAACACATCAAACCCTCAATCCGTGCAACGTGCAACGGGAATGCCTGGCCCCCTCCGTGACGTGCCACTGCCCCGACACCGGGAGGCAGGAGGGATTTCTCAGCAGAGCCGCCTCTCTGCTTTCATTCATTCAGCCTTTGCATTGCCTTTTTTATGTCTTCCTGCTACCAGCGCATAAGCCACTGTCCCAAATACCTTGGATCCCACAGGTTCTCAGCAGCCTTGCCCCAGTCCCAGCATGGTTCTGAGATGGATTACATTAAGGATTACCAGCTGAAAAGACCACATCTCAAAAGACCAGATCACAGGAGTCTATGATCCTAAAGGGGAGGAGGAGGATCAATGCTGAGGAGGTCGTTGCCCCATTATTAGCAGTTATGTTAGTGACTCAAGAGGGTCTCTGAGCAGGATGTGCAATGTCCACTCCTGTCCTGAGCCACTCAATGAGTGGGAAAGTGGGCTCTCCCCAAGGCCCTGGGAGAAGGGGCATTATATGGATGACCTGGGACCCACAGCCTTTTTGCCCTAGTGGAACCTAAGGACATGGTTGTCAGGGAGGCTTCTCCAGCCAGCCTCAGGGAACCAGCAATGCCCATCCTGGGCCGGCACCACTTGGACCACTGGCAGGATGAGCATCTAGGCTTGGGGGTCAGCCTGGCCTCAGGATGCCATCTGCTCAGCACACAAAACAGAGAGCTTGATGGAGCCCATGCTTGCAGCCCATGTTCATCCTCTTACTCCTATCCAGACGTACTTGGGCCAGTAAGGAAAGTCAGTTAATGGAAGCCCATACCCTCAGGCTAGCGAGCTAAAAGGGACTGTGCACATCATCTACGTCCTAGACAAGAAACATAAATTCACTAGGGGCACCTGGGTGGCTCAGGGGTTGAGGGTCTACCTTCAGCTTAAGTATCATCTCGAGGTCCTGGGATCAAGTCCCACATCAGGCTCCCCACAGGGAGCCTGCTTCTCCCTCTGCCTGTGTCTCTGCCTCTCTCTCTGTCTCTCATGAATAAATAAATAATTTTTTTTATAAAGAAACTCAGTAACTTTGTCACTGTGCCAAGTCATGCGACTTCTCTCACTTTCACTGCTATCAGTGGTCTTCAAACTTTGGAGTGCATCAGAATGAACAAGAAGTGGCCCCAAATTGGGTCCCACCTGACCCAGCAGCTCTTGGGGGTGAGGGGGCAGCGTCTCTGAAGCAGAGTTTGGGGGCCTCCCTTAGGGACTCACTGATCTATGATGTCATTCATCAAGGCTTCCCTACTTCTGGCAGCCACTCTAGTAGCCCAGGAAGGCTCTGGGGCTGCCTCAAGCTTGTGGCCAACCACAGCTTCGATGGACATTTTCAAAGCATCAACGCATCCACCTTGCTAACCCTGGACCCTCCTGTGCTATCATTCGCACCCCAGGGCATTCGCCAAAATTGGGCCACCTGACAGGAAGACAGAGGCCACAAGGTAGGAGCTCCAGTGCCGCTACCCTGTGGCAGGTGTAGGGCTCTCCTGCGGGTTCCTCTGCATGGGCACTGGCCAAGCAAACGCACGCCAGGGAGGGGGGTGCAGAAGGGAAGCCTCCGGTGTGGTAAAGCGAGGAAGTCAGAGCCGCAGGCTCTTTTCTCTTTTCTCTCTATTCTTCTGGCTTCTCACATGGAGGCTGGGGACAACCTCCTGCTTTTTGGGTGTCTTTGCAGGGATGGAGAAAGATCTCCATCATCCACAAACACTGATTTGGGAGCCATTGTGTCCAAGGTTCTATGGAATGAAGCTGGATACAGAGGTTGCCCTCATCCCCGTAACTTGGGTCAGGACAGGAGTGCAAGTAATGGCATGGATGGGGGGCATCCTATGTGTGGGTGTTGGCACCTTCCCACTCTCTTTCCTCCAGGTAGTACAGCCTTAGCCTGGACTGACCACTACACACACACACACACATACCACACACACACACACACACACACACACACACACACATCCCTGCAGCATTCCACAGAAGGGCTTAGAGGGAACAACACCTCCATCACAGGGAGAATACCTACTAGCTAGATGTTGGTTTCTAAATATTATTTCAGACTCAAAGGAACCAGGCTCCTGGGAGAAATGGCTCATTTCAGAAGCCAGGTCCATCTGGAACATCTTATTCTAGGAGGTTAGAAACCATGCAAAGAACAATGCAATCTCACCAATGGACCCAAGCGCCTGCAGATAGAAGTTCCAACAAGCCAAATTTGGGACAATGGGAGCATGATTATGAATAATGACTACAAATGAGTAACTTCAAAGGGCAGGGAGGGAGAGGGGGGCAGCATTCCTTTCTGGAAGAAGGCCCATAAAAATGGATAGAGATTCACAACATCACCATTTGCAAAGCCCAAAGTCAAAATGGATCTGGCCACAGTCACCAAGGATGCTCAAAGCATTGAGGTGAAAAGTCTGTGAAGGAATAGGATATGCCCATGGTCTCACCCTATCACCCCCCCAGATTACTGGCTAATTAGGAAGGGGAAAAATGCACCCTTGCAAAGGGGTCTTTGCATTAACCTGGAGCTCAAACCCCCGGTTTGTATCGCTGGTAGGGTGCTATCCCAGGAGGCCCCAGGTAGTAGAAATCCTTGCCAGAACTGTTAGCCTGAGTCTAAGCATAAAAAAACAACTGGACTAAGCATGCGGGTCATTCTACACCTGGCCTGGACTCGTCTCAAAAAGAGCCTCTGTGGGGCAAGACAAAAGAACATAAAAACAGGTGGTGAATATGGTCTAGATTAAAAGAAGCAAAAGCCATAAATGAGATGAAATGGTCAATCCCTTCAATGGAATACTATGTGGCCATAAAAAAGGAACATGGTGCTACTACATCTGCAACATCCACTGACGTCGGAACATGTCCTAAGGGCAAAGAGCCAGACACAAAAGACCACACGCGCTGCGATTCCACTTATATGAACCGTCCAGAAGAGGCAAATCGATGGAGACAAAAAAAAAAAAATAGGTCAGTGGGTGCCAAAGGCTTCCGGGGATTCTTCCCAGGGCGATGAAAATGCTCTAAAAGCGATTACGATGGTGGTGGCATAACTGTGACCGTTGCACTGTGCATTTTAAGTGGATGGATTGTAGGCTGTGTGAACTGCATCTCAATAAAGCCCAGAGAGAGGGAAACTTTAAAGAGATCTAGCCAATAATACATCCACGTGGGAAACTGGAACGTACCCTGGGCTGGGGAGACAAAGGGGGAGTTTGACGAGGAATTACGTATATTAAATGATCATACCAAATTAACGTCTTCTCACATGGGCTAATGCTACTGTGGTCATGTCCCCTCTCCATGGAGATACACACTCTGGAGCATTTCCAGTAAAAACAGCGTGTCGGGACTTTGCTTTCAAATAATCCTGGGATGGGGGGACAGGAGAGGTAGGCAATGGAGCTATAAATGAAGATTGGCTGAATAATCATTGCAGTTAGAGGACGAGTCCATAGTACTTTATTACAGCAAGCCTTCTGCGTTTCTAAATGTTTGCCAAGGTGCAGAATAAAAAAAATTTTTTTTAATGTCCTTTGCTTATGATTCTGGAAAGTTTTCTCCTTCCTTGTTTCTTTTTTAATTTTTTAAAAAATATTTTATTGGGACGCCTGGGTGGCCTAGTGGTTGAGCGTCTGCCTTTGGCCCAGGGCGTGATCCAGGGGTCCTGGGGTCAAGTTTGGCATTGGGGTCCCCATAGGGAGCCTGCTTCTCCCTCTGCCTGTGTCTCTGCCTCTCTCTCTGCATCTCTCATGAATAAATAACATCTTTTTAAAAACTATTTATTTATTTATTAAAGAGAAAGAGAGAGCAAGCACATGTGGGTGGAGGGGCAGAGGGAAAAGGATAACTGAAGAATGTGTGAATGAGCAAATGAACACATGGGTGTTTGAGATACAGAGTTGGGGGTGGGTCAAGCAGGTTGCCCATTGGAGCAGAGAGCCTGATGTGGGTCTCGAACCCAGGACCCTGGGATCACGACCCGAGCCAAAGGAAGATACTCAACTGACTGAGCACCCCCAGGCGCCCCGCACCTTCCTTTTTTAAAAGTCCCTGCCCAGCCTGGTCTCCTACTCTCACCTGGGCCACTCTGCTGTCACTGCAAGGTGAGGACCCATGGGGGTGATAACACACAAAACGGTGCTGGGTGGACTGCACTAACCCATGGGCCCCGGCTGGGCAACCCTTCTTGACCCCGTCTTCAGGCCCCGTGAATCCTCAGAAGGCGGGATGCAGAATGAAACCTCTCAATGACCCCCCTGTTCTGGTGGAAGAGACCCAAGCACCTCACAAAAGGCCTGTGCAGACCCCTCCAGCCCCTCACCCCCTGCCCTCCCTGCACCTGTGGGTTCAATAAATCCCAGTCCCACTTGGCCCCCGCAGGTTCTCTTAAAATACCGCTCTGCTTCCCCCTCCTCTGGGCATCCACACGTGCTCTTCCCTCCACTGGAAGGCTGTTCCCCATCACCACCCTGCACCACGCTAAGCCCTCACTCAGATGTCCAGTCTTAGTTCACTATCTCTTCTTCTAGAGCCCCGGCACTGGCACCTCCACCACCACCCAATGGCCACCTGGCCAGGTGCCCAGAGCACATGCCTCCCCTAGCGCTTACTGCTGCGGACAGGAAATTTTCACTTATCTTGTGTCTTCTCTGGCACCAGCCACCAGCCTCCACTAGAGCAGGGGCTCTGTCTGTCTGTGACCCAGTGCCTGGCTGAGAAGGAGAAGATGCTCGATGGAACATGTGTCGCTGGACTGAGAGGGGAGCCCCGTTAGGTGGATGAGTCTCAGCATCTCACCTCTACTCCCAGCTCTTGTCTCCGACGGGACCCTGAGTTTCCGACCCATTGGTCCCACCCCCATGCTCCTGGAGGACATTTCTAGGAAGCCAGACCCACTGTAAGGTTGGTCACAAAAGGGGCTGGACTTTGGTGTCCAGGTCCCTTCCCTGCTCCCACTCCAGGCCCTGCCACGTGGGACAGGCCAGGACATGAAGGCCAGCAAAACTCAGCCTTTGACATACCAGCGTCCCCTGGTCAGGTGGGCCCCTTTTATTTGTTTTATTCTTTTTTTTTAAGATTTTATTTATTTTTTCATGAGAGACACAGAGATATAGGCAGAGACACAGGCAGAGGGAGAAGCAGGCTCCCTGTGGGGAGCCTGATGTGGGACTCGATCCCAGAACCTTGGGATCATGCCCTGAGCAGAAGGCAGATGCTCAACCCCTGAACCACCCAGGTGCCCCTAGGTGGGCCCCTTTTATCCAGTATTCCGGCAGCCCACTCCAGGGCTGCAAGCCAGAAACATCCACTGGGTGGCACTACATCATCACTACCTGTGCCCAGCCATCTGGTCTCCCAGAGCTGGGAAGTGCAGGTAGGTTCCCTGGAAGAGCCATCAGTCCTGCCCAGGACAGGGGGCCGGGGTGGGGGGGTGGAGACGTGGGGGTGGGGGACAGCTCACAGGCCTTTGAGCAAACCCTGGGCAACCTGCTGACCCACCCCCAACCCTGTATCTTGAACACCCCTGTGTTCATTTGCTCATGCACCCACTCTTCCGTTATTCTTCAGGTATCACTATGTTGTGATTGTTATAACCAGCAGTTTGGGACTGTGTGAGCAAATACTATGCATGCTGAAGAGCGCGGTCTATACTTGGGGGATCATTTGTTGGCGGCACTCTCTGTAAACACCCAAATTTCTCATCCTTTTCCTGGGACTGGCCCCAAGCACCACTGCGAAGAGCCAGCTCCACAGCTTCACGAATCCCTCCACGGCCTAAAAAAAATACAATAACACGCTACCTTCTGGTTCTGGGACTCGTGAACAACTGCTTATTGGCTCTCCGTGCACTTGCTGCATTATTTTGATTACTTCGATGACACATCAACCCTCCACGTTCTCATCCCAAGCGACTACACCCAATTCCACCTGCCGCTTAATGCGGCATCCCCAAGTACCCTGCTTCCCATAACGCTCATTGTACCTGCCTTCTGTTAGTCAAATGCGTTCATTTTGGGAAATGTAAAAGATACTACAAAGTACAAGGAAAATAAAAAGTACTTTAGACCAAGGTTTCTCAACCCCAACACCACTGTATTTTCGGACTGAATAATTCTTTGTTGGGTGTGTGTGTGTGTGGGGGGGTGCTGTCCAGTGCATTGTAGGCCAACTAGTCATAGTAGAGCCCTACACACTAGAGACCAGCCAGTGGTACTCCCCCTCCCCAGCTGTGACAACCAAAACATTTCCAAACAAATGTTCCCGACTGAGAATCAGTCTTAGATGCAGACAGAACTACCATCAACTGTTCTGATTAATTTTTCTTCCAGTCGTTTGTCTTCATGAACATGTGGATTTCTTCCTACCAGGTAAGACCGGCTGGGCATGGAGGGTGTGTGCTGCTTAACCTCTACCTAAATCATTAAGTTTTCTTCAGAAATGGTATTTCTCGAGTCTGTGTAACAGAACAGGCTAGGTGGTGATTCAGTGCCAACATCCACTGTGCCTATCCCCTGTGGCTGGACAGTTAAGGCTCGGTCCCATGCTGCAGAGCCAGAAATAATGCTTGAGGGAACGCTTCCCACACTGATCAGAATCCCTGAATGTATTCCAAGAACAGATGCTAGAGGGGATATCCCTGGGTCAAAGCAGCTTCCGAGAAGGTTCTCTCAATATACATTAAAAAACAAAACGGTTCAGTAACAACTTAGCAGTATTTGGGGGGCGGAGGGAGTCATGTACTATTAGGGAAAGAAGGATGAATGATGGGGCAGTGGAGAGGATGTTTTCAATCTTCTAGACGATACCCAGGGTAGCACCGGCTCTTTCAGTTATGTTACAACACACCAGAACTCAGACTGATGTCTTCAGAAAACAATCTGTAGCCAGGAGGTAAACCTGCTTCATTCCAAATAGATTGATGGAGGTTGTGCTGGAATGGCTGTTGGGGGCTTGGCAGAGAACACACAGTGCCAGGGGTGTGTGTGATGTGTGCCACGAGCAGGGGAGTGAAGGGGACACGGATGGGGACACACACACACACACACACACACACACACACACACATACACACTGTGCATTATCTACCAGGCCCAGACTGCCCCCTGCTTAAGACAATGGTCCTCAGACCAGCATGATCAGCATCCCCTGGGGGCCTGGTTGGAAACAGAACCTCAGAGTCCTCCCTAAAACCCCTGAATCAGAACCTACATTTTTAACAAGAGGCCTGGGTGATGAGTGAGTGAGTCCATCAGAATGTAAGAAGTCTTGACCCACACAGACTTCCAAATTCTTTTCCCCAGCGCCTGCTGAACCGACCGTAAGCCTGATGCTCAGCTTCCCAAGACAACATAATAAAGTTTCCAAAAAGTAAGACTCTTGCCTGCATTAAAGCTAAGTGTCACATTTTTAGCAGGCTAAAGGAATGGATCACGAGGCCTTTCTTTGAACGGCTGGCACACAGGACTCGCCAGTATGGGTGACAAGCAGCTCTTGTCATCCTGAATACCAGCACAGTATCACCTTCACCATCACCATCACCCCTGAGGCCTGGAAAGGGATGGTAGAGTCTGGAGCCTTCATTAAGAACATCTTCTGGATGGGCACACCTGGGGGGGCTCAGGGGTTGAGTGTCTGCCTTTGGCCCAGGGCATGATCCCAGGGTCCTGGGATCAATTCTTCATTGGGCTCTCCACAGGGAGCCTGCTTATCCCTCTGCTTATGTCTCTGCCTCTCTCTCTGTGTCTCTCATGAATAAATAAAATCTTAAAAGAAAAAAGAACATCTTCTGGATAGACTTTATGGATAGAATAAATAAGCCAACCCTCACTTCCTTAGACACAGTGTAACACAACTTGAAAGGCCATGAGGTGTGGCATCAAGGTCCATTCCAATCACATATTCGTGTCAACCTGCATGGGTTGCTGCAATGGCCTGATACTCAGTGGTCTCACCTGTTGCTCGGGAAAGGTACCCATATCTGTACAGATGTCAATAGGTAGGATGAATGGGAAAGCAGGATGGAACTCTTACACCATTCTCCCATTTCCTCTCATCTTGTCATTGTGGGCTCTGTGCTAGATTATTAAAGGTAAGATAGCATTTTACAAAATCCCCTTCTGGGTGAAGTCTAGGGGTGGGGAAAGAGAGAGCATAGAAGAAGGAAGATGACGTGATCCGGCCCCATCCGTATTCTTAAAGTGACAGACACCTAGATTCTACATATTGGGAATCCAGGTGGCAGGATGGAACCCGCCGCCCTAACGATAGGGACAGTCCACTGCCATTGCCCCACTGCAACGACCCTCCAGTTTTCTAGAGAAAACCAACAAACCACAACTGCCCACTCTCCCCCAATCATGGTACATGGGAATGACCCAGATATACCAGCCACTCTGTACCAGGGGCAGAACCGGGCTGTGGTCACCTGGACCCCTGCTCAGTGCCCTCTTGATGACACCTCCCTGGGCCTGCTAGACTGGCTACCCCTACTTCCCGTAACACGACCCCTTACCTGGGAATCACCGGTGGATTTTCGGACACTCATGTGGGCAGTCTCGGGAGGGTGCGCTGGGGTCCCTGCCACGTGGTATCCATTCACTGTGGGAGAGAAACAGTGCTCAGATGCCACGCCGGCCACACACGGGCGATGCCAACTGCCTGCAACTGCAGCCCCTTGTGCCATGTCACTGCCCGCCAGCCTCTGAGATGTCTCGCACAGCCAGGACCATCCCTTGGGATCTGACCAGTGGTTGTGGGGCTGGAAATGGGCTCCAAGCATCTCTGTGATCCCCAGCTCCCAACTGCGGATCTCTCGGGGGGGACCACATTTCTTTCTGAACCAGAGAGGGACGTGCTTAAGAGGAGGGGTGGGGGTCACTACAGTCCAACAGCTATCACTGAAGATGCCACATCAGCTGTGGCCACTGGTGCTGATCCAGGGTCCAGGCTCTCTCCAGGGTCAGGCAGGACCGCCTCTACCTGCCTGCAGCTCCCCAGAGGAACCACTTCCACCCTCATCCTCACAGCATATAAGAAAAGAGCACTGGGTTTACTGGTTTCTCTGAAATTTGGCTTTGCCAATTAATAGCTGGGGTGGGGAAGGGCATCGCAGACCATCTCTTTTGAGTCTTGGTTTTCCTAAGTTAAAAGAAAAGAAAGAAAAAATTCAAGGCTGTAATATACTAGCCCTGCGACACTACTCACTCACGCTCCCAAGGGGTGCGGATCAACCTCGCTCTCTAAGCGGGGAGCCCTGGTGTGTAGCATTTGCCAGTTTCCTTGGCATATTTCCATCAATGAGGATGGATTCACAGGTCCCATCGACACCTCTGTGTGCTCCTGATGTCACAAGTAAGTACACACTGGGACCTGTGCCATCTCAGTTCCCAGAGGGGACACTGCTCTCTTGCAGGCATGGCTACATAAGCTTAGAGAGCAGTTCTCCTCGGTGAGCCTCAGCTTCCCAATCTGAGAAATGGGGATAATTCTACGCGGCTCTGTTAGCATGAAAATCAAATGGGGCAGTACTTGCTCAAGGATGTTTAGACTCATTAAATAATTCTTGAGAAGGGGAAAGGGGACAGTGGAGGGAGGGAAGGTCACTGCTTTCTGCTCCTGAATCCAGTCGCCTCAAACCCCAAGCCTGCATGATCCCCAGACATCAGGGAAGCATGCCTCCTACACACCCCAGGCTTGGCGGCATTGCCACAACATATGCACTGTGCAGGTCCAACCAGGGGAGGTACATAAACTGAGTCCAGTGCATGGTTCTTGTTGAGAGGGCCCCACGGGGTGGCCAGAAACAGGGGGAGAGGTTGGCCAAAAAGTCACTAACGTCTACTGATCTGCCAAAGGCAAGCAATGGGCTGATGAAGACCACCCCACGTGGGACTGTCCTCATGCTGGGGGATGTCCCCCAATCTCCAACATTTGCAGTGAAAAATCGAGGGCCCCCCTGCGAGCAGAAACACAGACCACCCTGCAGACCCCAGTGGGCAGCTGGGTTTCTCCCTGACATGCAAGGCTGGCTTGATACTCCGGAGGAAGGGTGGGCAGAGATACAGGAAGGCACTAGAAAGCTGGGCACGGAGCTAGCCTCCCAGTGTAGCGGCTTGGGGAAGCGACAAGACACAAGAGATTAGCCCGCATGGCGAGTCACAAGCCGGGTCTGCACTCAGGCCCCTTGGCAGCTGATTAAACACTGCGACTACCGTCCACAAGTTCTCCAGCTCGAGGGGAGCCAGGGTCGGGATTCCAAGAGCATCAGAGAACATTGAGAGGATTGAGGAGAAGCTACTCACATTGGTATAAGCTCTGCCAGGAAGGGCACTAGACAATGATAAATACAAGACCCAATGAAGGTGTAACATTCTAGAAGTGTCATTTATCAGTGTAGCACGGAAATGGATAAAACCTATGTGCTGGAGAATCGGGAGAAAACCTTAGCAGCCAGCTTTTAGTAGATGCTGAGTAAGCAGACAAAAGTGAGGATATGAATATCTCAGTAATTTCACTTAAAAGCTGAATGAACTAGATATTTAACATCATGTGCTACGAACAAAGATAACATCTTTGGCCAACAAGCCATGGAACATTTAAAGAAAAAAAAAAGCCTGGGCATATTGAAACCACAAAGAAAGTGTTGGTAAGTCGCAAAAGGCATAACTAACGCAGGCCACATTCTTCAACCAGAAAGCAATAAAAGCAGATATTAATAATGAAAGAACAAATACACAAGGTCCCCATCCCTCCGACTCCCAAACACTTGGAAATTTCAGAAAATGCTCTCCTATTCTCAGGTCAAAATCAAAACTGTAATTATACAACATTTAGAAAACAATCATGAGAATCATGAGGAACATATCAAAAGGATGGGATAAGGCTTGAATTATATTTGGAGGAAAAATCCACAGCCTTCATTACTCAATTACTGAAACCAAGGGAATACAAATACATAGACTAAACCTTCAAATTAAGAATTTAGAGAAACTTTTAAAAGCCAATAAGGTAAACCAAAGGAAAACATGAGAAGGGTTATGGTATAAATATGGCACCAGAAATGAATGGGTTAGGAAACAGGATGACATTCGCAGCTCAGGCAAGTTCTCTCTGCGTGGGGGTGGCTGTAGCGAGGAGGAATCATAATAAAAAAGCAGGTCAGCCCATCTAATCTGAGGCTGAGCGCACGCACGAATGCTCAGACCACGGAATTAGAAAGAAAACATAAGCAGATCTTGTTAAGAGGTTTTTTTTTTTAATGCAAGGGCATATGATTTAAAACTACAGGCTAATAATATACGTAACCCTCCACTAGAATCAAATGATCAAAAAAAAAATGGTTCCAAAGGACACGAGAGAAACACCAAGATGAGTAAAACCTTTGAGGACTGACCTCCCTCAAAAAGGCCCCAGACCCAGATGGTTTTATGGGCAAATTCGTTCTAACGCCCAACAAAGAAGTACCTAGACACAAACTGCACCGAGAGTTTGTAAACGTGGCAAATTTCCCAGCTGGTTAGACAAAGCCAGTGTTGCCCTGATCCAAAAATCCACCGAAGGCAACAGAAGAACTGAACCACTGTGACCACAAACACGAAATTGGTCAATTCTTACCTGAGCAGGTCTTCACTTGGAACCAGTCACTACACCTTTGATGGTACCGGGTCCCTGCACATCAAGGCTGTCCCCAGCTCCTCCTGACCCCCACCTGCTCCCCTCACAGCACCCCAAAGTACACCCTCAGTACATGGTTGTCTATCTTCTGCTTCCTGCATCCCCCACGCACCCCTCTTGCCACACGAACGGCGGCCAGGAACTGCCGAACGCAGGGCATTTTGCCCCTAATCCACCCTCTTGTTCTCACTTCAGTTCTGAACTGTCAGCTGCTGGCTAATTACTTTCGGTGTCAAAACAATTACTGGGAGAGAAAAAATAATTTCCCATCCAACCACTTCTCCCCACCCAGCAGCTCTCCGCTGCCCTGGTCTTGCTGCGTTTCATGCTACCAGTCCCAGGCACGCTCAGAAGAGTGATCAGTGGAGATCTGAACACTTACGGCTCACCCACAGGGGGCTCTGATTATTTCCAGTCCTCTAGGCTCTCAGCTTACCAGGGGTTAGATGCAACACAAGTGAGGCCAGAAGTGGGTGCTTTTGATGCCTCCAGCCCCCAGGGGATGGGGGGAAGTGAGGTTAAAATAAAACTGGTCAAGGATTGCTCATAACCATAAGGAACATAATTCAGTCTGGGGATACCAAAAAAAAAAAAAAAAGTAAAATGCCAAATTCAGCTGTTTTTAAGATAAGAAAAAGGGAACGGAAAGCTCTTAGGTAGTAACTTTCATAATTTCCAACACAAATATAAACACACAGATGCACACATTTCATTCCTGTTTGTGGGTAGTTGGAAAGAGAGAGGGCTTGAGAGCTGCGTAAATGAGAGGAGGGGACGGGCATTTGGGGAGAAAGGAAAAAGGAGGAGGTCTTTGGGGCGATGGGGGAGAGGAAGTGGATAAAAATGGAAAAGAAGGAGCAAAGCAAGAGTTGTCGAGAGAAGCCAAGCAACAGAGAAGAGCCAGCAACATCTGTTGCCCAGAATTCATGCTCCCAGGAGCTCTGTTTCCCTTCCTGCTGCAGTCCCCAAAAGAGAAAGCTCCGTCCTCCACGCCCCACTGTCCACATTTCTGTTCCCTAAAGGACCCCAAAGAGGAGACTTACTCTTTCAAACAAGAAAATCAACCCTGGAGACAGCCCCCCTTTCTGCCTCCTTCAGGTCTGGCCCAATCTCCCATTATTTCTGGAATAAACATATAACTTCTTTCCTCAAGCTGAAAGAAACCCAGGAGCCCCAAGGCCTCGTTCCTGCAACACCCCTCCCACCACCACCACCCTATTCCCACATTCATCGCGGCGGAATGCAGAGTTTCCCTGGGCATGTGACACCCAGCACCAGTTCGGCAGGATGTTTGTTCTAAGTCCGAAGCAGTAAAGGCAGAGGGTAGAGTCTTATGCTCCAAAGAGTTTGGGACAAGTGCCCCCATTATTATTCAGAATTAAATTGCTTTATTACAGGAGGAGGCCTTTTTAGATACAGGCGCACCTCAGAGATACTGCAGGTTGGGCGCCAGAGCACCACAAATAAGCGAACGTCACAATAAGGAGAGTCGAATGAATGTTTTGACTTCTTGGTGCATGTAAAAGTTATGTTTACATTACACTCTATAAAATGTGCAATAACATTATGTCTAGAAAAAAAAGCAATGTACGTGCTTAATTTAAAAATGCTTTATTGTTAAAAACCAACCATTAACCATCATCTGTGCTTTCAGCGAGTCCTCCTCATCTTTGCTGGTGGAGGGTCTTGCCTCAGTGTTGATGGCTGCTGAGTGCTCAGGGTGATGGCTGCTGAAGGCGGGGGTGACAGTGGCAATTTCTTAAAATCAGACAACAATGAAGTTTGGGGCATTGATAGACTTCCTTTCATGAACGATTTCTCTGCAGCACATGATGCTGTTTGATAGCATTTGACCCACAGGAGAACTTCTTGCAAAACAAGAGTCCATCCTCTCAAACCCTGCTGCTGCTGCTTTATCAACTAAGTCCATGGAATATTCTCAATCCTTTGTTGTCATTTCAACAATCTTCACCAGGAGCAGAGTCCATCTCAAGAAACCACAGTTTTTTGCTCATCTATAAGAAGCCACCCCTCGTCCACTGAAAGGTATATCATGAGATGGTAGTGATTCAATCCCATCTCCTGGCTCCACTTCTGATTCTAGGTCTCCTGCTGTTTCCGTCACATCTGCAACGACTTCCCCATTGGACTCTTGAGCCCCTCAGAGTCATCTGTGAGGGCTGGAATTGACTTCCTCCAAACTCCTGGTCATGTTGATATTTTGACCTCTTCTCATGAATCCTCTTAATGGCATCTAGAAGGGAGAATCCTTTCCAGAAGGTTTTCAATTCACTTTGCCCAGAGTCATCAGAGGAATCATTATCTTTGGCAGCTAGAGCCTCATGAAATAGATTTCTCAAATAATACGCCTGGAAGTTGAAGTGACTCCTTGACCCGTGGGCTGCAGAATGACCGTGGCGTTAGCAGGCATGGAAGCAACACCACCTCATTGCCCACCTCCATCAGAGCTCTTGGAAGACCCAGTCCACTGTCAATGAGAAGTTGTATTTTGCAGAGAATCCTTTTTTTCTGACCCATGGTCTCAACAGCGGGCTTAAAATATTCAGTAACCCAGGTTGTACACAGGGGTGCCGTCACGCAGGCTTTGTGGACAGCGCGCAGAGTAGATTCAGCCTCATTCTGAAGGGCCCCAGGATTCTCAGAATGGCAAACGACCACTGGCTTCAACTTGAGGTCACCTGCTGCGCGAGTGCCTAGCGTTGACTTCTCCTCTCCAGCTGTGGAAGTTCTAGATGGCATCTTCTTCCAACAGAAGGCTGTTTCATCTACACTGAGGATCTGCTGCTGAGCGTAGCCACCTTCATTCACTACCTTAGCTCCCTCTTCTGGAGCACTTGCTCCTTGCCCTTGCACTTTGAGGTCACCACCTCTCCCGGCCTTCACAGAATTGATGAACATTAGGGTCTTGCTCTGGATTAGGCTTTCGTCCTAAGGGAATGTTGGGGCTCGTTTGGTCTTCTATCCAGACCACTGACACTGTCTGCACATCTGCAAGAAGGCTGCTTCTCTTTCTTATCATTTGTGTGGTCACTGGAGTAGCAGTCTAATTTCCTTCGAGAACTTTTCCTCTGCATTCCCAACTTGGCTAACTTTGCTTTGGCACAAGAGGCCAAGCTTTCGGCCGATCTTGGCTTTCAACATGCTTTCCTCACGGAGCGTGATCACTTCTAGCTTTTCATTTACAGTAAGAGATATGCAACTCTTCCTTTCCCTTGAACTTACAGGCCACCGGAGGGTTATTAAATGGCCTAATTTCACTATTGTTGGGGCTCAGGGAAGAGGGAGGCCGAGGAGAGGGAGAGATGGGGGGATGGCCGGTCGGTGGAGCCATCAGAACACACAGATTTATCGGTGAAGTTCACTCCTACAGGCTTGTGGTTGCTCCAACACAATTGCAATAGTAACATCAAAGATCACGGATCACAAAGCTTGTCGCCATAATAGATATAACGAAAACGTTTGAAATATCAAGAGTATTACCAAAATGTGACACAAACGCTGTTGGGAAAAAAATGGTGCTGACAGACTTGCCACAAACTTTCCATTTGCAGAAAACCCAACATCTGCGAAGCACGATAAACTGAGTATTCCTGGCTGCTGACGTGCTCTGTGAACCTCAAACAAGGCAACAGCGTGTGGTACTCCCACACTTAGTGGACACACAACCCATTTTGGGCAGCAAAGCAAGAGTACTGTGGAACCTGCTTTGGGAACTGTGGTGGCTGTAAGAAGGCGGGTTTTGAAGTCAGACAAACCAAAGCAAACACCAGGGTGAGTATTGTGCTCAGCACCCCCTGAAGGCAGTCTGGGCACAATCCCTGCCTCACGCTGTTGCCACTCACCATGTGGTGGAGGAATCTCCCCAGTTCTGTTTAGTGGGGTGGCGGGGGGGGGCAGTTTCACATTATAATCCTCTGGTCTGGAAACATCTGTCTGGCCACCTGGTCTTCATGGGCTTCCCTGACTATCTAAAATAGAAACTTGTATCCCCCAAAACAGGACCCACAATACATCTGCCCACGTGGCTGTAAATGGTTGAAAGCCTGTGACCTATCCTCCCGGGGTCAAAGGTTACACAGGTTTTGGTGAGGTCCTCTGGGGCCTGAGCTGACAAGAACCAGGAAAGGAATACTCAAGGCCCCTTCCAGAAGGCGGTGTCATGGCTGACGTCCTGGTGTCAATGGTGAGACCTAGCTGAGGACCATGGAAGCTGCTCTGGGCCTGGTGACCTGCTAGTTCTGCAGTAGATGGAGGGTCCTGCTTGTAACTGTGTAGGGGGCGGACGGTGGTGAGGGATTCCCAATCTAGAGAGGGTGTGGGTGAAGGGGAGCCCCCTTCCCGGAGCCCTCTGCACAGGGGAAGCGGCTGTTGACATGCACTCCTCCTGGCTGGCTCCACGTGCTCAAAGGCAGACCCTCCCTGATCTTCAAGGAACCTCATTCAGTCCTCCGAGACCTGGCTTCCCAGGGGCTGTTGGAGGCAGGCCCTGCACCCAAGGATGATCCCTCCATGGGCTCAAGCCCCCAGGCCAGCCAAAGCCAGAATCTGAACCTGGGTTTCCTGACCACTCCCACCCTGTCAGCAGCGGGGCGACTCAGTACAAGATGGATTTCCTCCTTTAAGAAACACACCAACAGAGACGCCTGGATGGCTCAGCGGTTAAGCTCTGCTTTCGGCTCAGGGCGATTTCAGGGATCGAGTCCCACATCGGGCTCCATGAGGGGAGCCTGCTTCTCCCTCTGCCTACGTCTCTGTGTCTCTCATGAATAAATAAAATCTTAAAAAAAAAAAAAAGAAAGAAACACACCAACAAAAGCTCAGTGCACATTCCAGGGACTGAAGCTCAGAAAGGAATTCACTCTCCACACCTGCCCTGGCTGACAGGATAGCCACTCGTCATAGGGAGCTATTCAAGTTCTAACCAATCACATTTAAATAAAATATACATGCTGTGTGGTATGAAGGACTGGCTCCCAGAACAGGAAGAGGACATTAGTGGAAAAACTGGGGGCACCTGGGTGGCTTAGCAGTTGAACATCTGCCTTCTGCTCAGGTCATGATCCTGAGGTCCTGGGATCGAGTCCCACATCGGGTTCCCTGCATGGAGCCTGCTTCTCCCTCTGCCTGTGTCTCTGCCTCTCTCTCTGTGTCTCTCATGAATGAATAAATAAAATCTTAAAAAAGAAAAGAAGAAAAGAAAAGAAAAGAAAAGAAAAGAAAAGAAAAGAAAAGAAAAGAAAAGAAAAGAAAGATAAACTGGTGACATCTGCAGAAAATTAGTTAACATTAGTTTCTTACCTTTGGCAAGCGCACCCCAGGTATCTAGGATATGAACCATAGGGGGAACTGAGTACAGGATATATAAGAATTCTCTGTACTGGCTTCGTGATTTCTCTGTGAACCTGAGATCATTCCAAACATTTAAAAAAATTATTAAATAAAGCGAAATTAGGTTAAGTTCCTCTGGAATTGTCCTGGACATACTTCGAGTGTCCACCAGCCATGTGCCTCAGGCTACCATGGTGGACGGTGTAGATAGAGCACTTTTCTGTTATGCTAGAAAGTTCTACTGGGCCATGCTGCTCTGCACTGTCCTTCATTCTACACAGTGACGCATCCATGAGACTCCCAGAACCTTGTTTTTTACTCTGTCCATAAATCATCGCGTCCGCGCTGCCTATTAAACCAGCCCCCGGGATCATTTTTCATATTTGCAGCCATTATGGAATACAGCTTCTGCTCTTCCATTTGGTTTAGACTTTACTGCTTCTGCGGGCCTCACCCCAAAAACCTGGCATGAAAAACGTCTCTAGGAAAAGCTGGAGGATAAACACGGCTCCGGATGCCGCCGTCTTCAGGGAGGCAGTGAAGGAAAAGCCCTCAGTCCAGCGCTGACCCTCTAAGAGGCACCTGGCGTTGGAAGAGTGGAATCCCAATTGTGAGGGGCACTGGTGTGTTCCCGGATCCTGCTCCCCAGCTGCTAACCCGGCCGGGCTATGCTTCCAGCCCTTGAACAACCTGCATCAACAAAGAACCAGGCCCCGTCCACAGGTGGCTGCTGAATCCTCTCCAGAAGCTATGACTCAAGAGTAAAACTGACCTTGGACCTCGTGAAGGGGAGACGGCCTAAGCTTGCTCTAGCTGGGTTAATTTGGGGTTCCCACTAATATTCTCCAGGACCTGTTTTTCCACGTCCTCCTTCAGAAATAACCAGACTGGGGCGGTGGGCGGGGGCGGGGGGGAGGCGCCTGGGGGGGGCTCAGCGGTTCAGCATCTGCATTCTGCTCAGGTCGTGACCCCAGGGTCCTGGGATCGAGTCCTGTATCTAGGAGCCTACTTCTCCCTCTGCCTGTGTCTCTGCCTCTCTCTGTGTGTGTCTCATGAATAAAATAAAAGCTTAAAAAAAAAAAAAAGAAAAGAAATGACCATACGCAGTATCTGCAGTCAATGAACAAGGCTGAGGTTCCCACGCTGCCCTCACTGCCAGCCCCTTCCCGTGCAGGTAAGCACCCCAATTGCCACCACTGCTAACGGAGAGCAATCCTGACACAGCCGAGTGCTGCCTGGCTGCCTCACGAAGGCAGTGTCTCACTAAGACAAAACATCTCTACCGCACTTCCCACTTCACTCAGAATGAAATCCCACCGCCTTCCTGTAGCTTGGGGGGCCTGGCAGGGTCTGATCCTGCTGACCGCTCTCCCCTCATCACCTACCCCTCTCCTCCTTGCCACCCCCCACCCTCCAGCCACACTGGCTTGCTCTGTGTTCTTGAAAATGCCAAGGTCACTTCTGCCCCAGAGCCTTTGCACTCACTGTCCCCTGGCCCAGAACACCTCACTACCACCCCCCATACATAGTCATTATCTCCTCTGTGGGGCCATCCCTAACTCCCCAGCCCCATTCTGTCCCACTGTCCTATTGCAACTCTTTTCATGAGAGCAAACAAGGATCATCTGACATACTGCACATTAGCTCATCTGCCCCAGTCATCTGCTAGAACGTGGGTTCCTGGGAGCAGGGATCACACAGGTGTGGATGGTCTGTGGTGTGACCCCCAGCACTGAGAATAGCATCTGGCATATTCTACTACTGCTGCTTTCGCAGGAGCACGAGCACAACCATAGGGGCTTGGCCTCAAACTTATCAGGGCAATAGAACCACCTGAAAGTACCCCTGGATGGCTCAGTGGGTAAGCGCCTGCCTTCAGCTCAGGTCATGATCCCGGGGTCCTGGGATCGAGTCCCACATCGGGCTCCCCGCAGGGAGCCTGCTTCTCCCTCTTCCTGTGTCTCTGCCTCTCTCTGTGTGTCTCTCATGAATAAATAAATAAAATCTTTAAAAAAAAATTTCAATCTCCTGACAGGTGCCTGTACAACTGGATGAGTGACTATCTAGACAAAATTCTCACGCGCCCCATAGGGAGAAATGCCTACATGGCTGCTGTTTTATCCTCTATAGAAGAGGTTTCATTCAAAAGCTAGAAAAGAAGATGCCAAAACAGGTTTCCTCCCATCCACCCCAGAGCGTGGATGCAGAGAGCACGGGTGTCTGAGCCCCGGGATAGAGAGAGGAATCAAGAATCGTGATCCACTTGACGGGATGAGCACTGGGTGTTATATTCTATGTTGGCAAATTGAACGTCAATTAAAAAAAAAAAAGAATCGTGATCTACGGAGGGGTGGGTGGGAGGTGAGCCATGGCCTCGTGCTGTGACACATGGGCACTGCAAGGCCTGGTGAGATGTGACACCCCGAGGCCCCGCTCTAAGCTGTCATTCTGAAATCGAAGATGCCACAACCATGAGTGGCAGCTGGACTTTAATCACCACGAGGGAAGAAAATAGGGCTCTCTGTGATTGAGGGGTACGTATCCACTGTGCCCACAAAAGGGGCCTCAGAGCCAGCGAATGAGGCTTCTGTAGATTTTGCTGCTGCTTCTCTTTTTTTTTTTTTTTGAACATTTTATTTATTTATTCACGAGACACACACAGAGAGGAAGAGACAGGCAGAGGGAGAAGCAGGCTCCCTGCGGGGAGGCCGATGAGGAACTCGATCCCAGGACCCCGGGATCACGCCCTGAGCCAAAGGCAGACACTCAACCACTGAGCCCCCCACGTGTCCCTTGCTGCTGCTTGTCACTTCGATGGGCCAAGGTCTCTCACCCCTGAACAGTACCGAGGTTCTGAGTCACCCTGGGACAGGGCCCCTCAACTCTGTCAATACCAGATGTGAGGGGTTGGACAACCCTTGTTGGGGGGCTGTGCTGCCCTGGGCACTACGCAGTGGCGTTTGCGTCCCCCCCCCCCAGAAGATGATAACCAAAGATGTCTCCAGACACTGCCAATGCCTGCTGGCAGGCCAAACCAGCCCCAGGGTTAAGACCCACGGCACTAGGGGGCCCAGATGTTGCCCACAAAACAAAGAGCACAAGGCAGCACATCTAACGGGGTCTTCACTTCAGGCCTTCACGATGCTGGGGTGCCTGCTGAATCCCCAACGCACAGAAGAGTATGTTGATCGTCCAACTGCATGGGATGACAAAGCCCTTTCTTGGTAGAGAACTTGACAGACCTAGTATTCCGCCCACCTGGGCACAGGTGCCCCAGCCCCCTGAGGCTGGGGGCGGAGGTGACCACACACTCTGTCTAGCGCCTCGGCCCTCTTGACAACTGTCATCATCGGGTCTGATGATGGTGGTCTGCGCCCACCTCCCTGCCTTTCTCAGCACCCCAGTCCCACTCTAGCACCCAGGTCAGTGCTCAGCTGACAGGCCTCTGGGCTGTGCAACTCAGGCGAGGGCAGGTGCCTGTCATGCTGGCCCCTGAGCCAGCTCCTTCCAGCCCTCTTTCTGGGGGATGGCCCCCACACAGCACAGAGGGGACAGCCTGGTGCTGGGGACCACAGACTTCGAAGAGGTGACCCCACTGACTCAAAGGGCAAGCTCCCCCACCGGCTCCACCAGCTCCACCGGTCCCAGCAGCCCCGCAGATGTGGCAGGTGGCAGTTCACACCTGAGCCTCGTCCTGTCCTGCTCTGGGGACCAACCACTGTGGCCAGGAAACACAGCCGGGAGCCGGGTTTCCTTCCTAATGTCTGGCTGGCCAGGAGCCAGCTTGGAGGGTCACACCTCCCTTTATTCCCACTGGCATTTCTATTGTTAGAACAAAAACAGAAACACCAGACGACCCAATACAGAAGGCAGTGTGCCCGGAACTGCCTGTCCTCGTCCTACAACAGGTAGGAAGGCCGAATGGGCCGGTTCTGGCGACTAGCTCTTGCGATGAGGTGTGTGTGTGTGGGGGGGTGGGGGCTCACCCCATCCCTAGGGAATCAGGAGCAAATGTCTCATTTCCCTCTCTCACAAGAGGGTTTTCTCTGTTTGGATTCTTTTTTTTTTTTAATTAAAAAAATTAAATAAATAAAATAATTAAAATAAAATAGGGACTCCTGGGTGGCTCAGTGGTTGAGCATCTGCTTTCAGCTCAGGGTTTGATCCCAGGGCCTTAGGATCGAGTCCCGCATCGGGCTCCCTGCATGGATCCTGCTTCTCCCGCTGCCTGTGTCTCTGCCTCTCTCTGTGTCTCTCATAAATAAATAAATAAAATCTTTTAAGAAAAGAAATAAAATATATATATATGTCTGTATATATGTATATAAACAAGTATATATATACTTACTTGTTTATATATTTGCATATCCATTTATATATAAAATATATAAATATGTATTTATATATTTAGAGGTTTATTTACATTTTACATACATACAAATTGACAGCATACATAAATATATGTATATATATAAATAATGTCAATAAAAACATTTTAAAAGCCTAGAACACCCACTCACCCCCTCTCTCGTGCCTTGGCTGAGTCTCCAGAGCTGCATTTTCCTACTGTTTTGTTTCTTGAACTCCTCTGCTCTGACAATTCTCATTTCCTCAAATAACACACTTTGGTCATATGCTTTATCTTATATGCATCATACAATAAACTGTAGAGTTCCTAACGTATCAGGGGTAAAGAGTGTCTGAAGACCTCAGGGCTGCAAGGCAGGGGTGCGGCCCTGCACCCAAGACCCTTCTTCTGATGCGAGGGTTCAAAGTCCTGCTCATATTTTCTATACGTGCCTGTATACCTTCGTTCATGCGTTCACACAGCCACTCTTCCGTCGTTATTTTAGCTCTTCCCTTGGTCCCCTGTGATGGGTTATGTCAGCTCCATGAAGGCTGTACAGGCCCTCACCCCCCTCAATGGAAGCTGCTGCCTCTCCCCTCCTCTTCTCACCCCTACCCTCCTCACACTCCCCACCCCATGATGATGGAGCTCCCTCAATACAGAAGCCAGCTCGTGTCTGGGGGCTGAAGGTCCCACGGAAGAAAAGGGGAGGTGCAATCCCCATCCTCAGAGAGCATATAGTCCAGTGTGGGAGAGCCACAGCTGGCCAGGGCAGTGAAACAGCACATTACTGCAACCTGGGCTGATGGGTAAGGGCTCTAAAAATCCACCTGCCTCTTAGGAACTTGGAACAAAACCCCCACCTATGATAGGAATGTCTCCCTCGACCACCTCCACTTGATTGCCTTTGCAGACAGAGAACTCACACCCTAACGAGGAATCCCAAGTGCTTTCTAGAACATTCTATTTGAAAGTTGCCCCATACAAATCTGCCTCCTTTAACTTTTCTCCTTGATGCATTTAGGAGCTGTGCAGAGCAGTGCTGCTCCCGCTTGGGGTATCCACACCAGCAGTCAGGGTACAACCCTGATGCCTCACTGTGTCACCTGGCTAGTTCCCCTCCTTAAGCACCTGAGAGGGAGTGAGGGTGAGCCATCGGGCTGCTAGTGACACTACCAGGGAGAGCCCAGCCTCCCAGCCCTCCACATCACTCCCTGGGTTTGTCCAGTAAGATCTTCAGCCAGGTTCCAGACCCCCAGAACCCAGAGTCTTGGCCTTTCCAGTGGAGGTGGGTATGGGGCCCCTCCCAGCTGCCCCCAAAGCAGTGAGTGGACAGTACCTGTTGGAGGCAGAGAGCTCCTGTGAGGGCCAGGGCTGGCTGGAATCCCAGGAGAACTGCTGGGACGTTCCCAGGTGGTCTCTGGTCAAAGAAAGAAACACACAATCACTTTGAGACTCTCACAGGGGCCAAACCTCAGAGGGTCATGGAGCAGGGCCGTGGGCTGGCCACCTTCCTGCACAACCCTGGGAAGCAGGAGTGGGCTTTTTGCTCCCACATTATTGCCCCTCTGCATTTCCTATGATGCACAGTTTCTCTTCACTGGGGACCCTTCTATGAAGGAGCAGGAGAGGTGACCTCCCAGCAGGGATCTTTGGGAACAGTCCCCATTGCACCCCCAACAATCCCCCAAAGGTGCCAACTCACAAATCTCCACTTCTGTCTCGTGCCCCTGACCCCCACCTGCCAACAGGGCATTTCTTCCAAGTGACCAGTGTCGCCCGAAACCCCCGAGCCAGAGGAAGGAACCCTGGCCTGGGAGGGGTTGGGGTGGTTTAATACAGAGACAAAGGAGGGGGGATCTTCTGCAAAATGCGGGTGATTTCTCAAGTCCTTCTCGGCTCTAAAGGCCCACATCTTGTCTGAATTATAATCGCTGCGTGAGACTGGCCACCTGTCCCTCCCCGGATGCCCAGCTACAGGGGCCAGTCAGGAAGTAAAGCTAACGTTGCAACAGGTGCTCGCCTCCCTGAATGTGACGTTAGGCACAGGGCCGCTGTGAGCACAGACCTCTCATCAAATTATCTAGCGATGAAGACGATCCTTTCTCATGCTATACAATTCGACAGTGTAGAAAAACACAAAGGAAAGAGTAGCACCGGGACACCGGGTGGCTCAGTGGGTGAAGCGTCTGCCTTCAGCTCAGGCCGTGAAGCCAGGGTCCTGGGATAGAGTCCCGCATCGGACTCCCTGCTCAGCGGGGAGTCTGCTTCTCACTCTGCCCTTGTTCATTCACGTTCTCTCAAATAAATAAATAAAATCAACTGAAGGAAGAAAGAAAGAAAAGAAAAAAGAAAAGAGTAGCCCACATGGTCCCACCAGCTCAGAGGTCCTCAGTGTCAACGTTTTAGTATCTTCAGTGATTTATTCTCGAGCTGTGTACACACACCTTTAAAATCAAACAAAAATCATCTATCCCTTCTTTTCACTGATCGACTCTTTTATTTTTCCCAACCCACGAAGAGCACCCTGCTTAGCATCTATGAACAGCGCCGATTCTGCGTCCAGACCACCTGGGTTGCAATCCTGCCTCTGCCTCCTCCGACCCCTGGAACCTCAGGCCAGGCTAACCATCCTCCAGGTTCCTTGGTTTCCTCCTCTGTAAAAGGTGATCGGTAAGGGTATCCACTCACAGCAACCACTGTGTTGGTGCCAAATGCCCACATTCGGTATATTTTTAGTTAAATGATACTATGTCCATATAATGGACTAATCAAAAATTGTTAGTGAAATCTCAGTGGTCTGAGATGCTAAAAACAAAAATAAGCAACACTTTTCAACAGCTTCTCTTCAATTTGGATTCAAGGGAACTGGATTCCTGCCTCAGTGCTGCCTGTAACGGGCTGTGTGGCCCTCGGCAGCTCACATGGCCTCTCTGGTCCTCTGATTCTCCATCTGAAATGAAATGGTTGGGCTAGTTGGTCTTTCGGGTCCCAACACTCCTGCCCTCCAGCTTTGGTCAGTGGTCTTAAAATCTTAAACCTACTGTTTGGGTTCAAGGGGTTTATGGCTCCAGGAGGAGGAAGTGGGCGGGGTGGAGGTATTGGTCCCTTTGTGTCTTAAAGGCGAGACTTCAGAGCAGAGGGTGAGTGACAGGAGCAGAAGGGAGATGTGACCATGGAGGGGACAGCTGAGGAGTGACCAGAAAATCAGGCTCAGTGGCTTCCCATGTTAGGAGGGGCCGGGGGGGCGCTCACCCCAGAGCCCTGCTCTTGCTACAGGTCACACACAGGGACAATCCTTTGCTGGCTCGTCCCCCACATGGCACACAGAATAAAGTCCAAACCTCAGAGCCCCGGCAGTAGGGCATCCCTATCCGTCTGTCCAGCATTCACTTCACTCCAGCACATTTGCTGGTCTTGCAACACGCCTTACCCCACTACCACCCCCGGAGGGCCGAATCTTACCAAATGTCTCTTCCACCAGGCAGCCTCCCCAGACTGCATTTCTCCCCTGCTGTCAGATGCCCAAACTCTCCAGAGTGAACGCTGTAGTGCATCCCCCAGATGTCTCCAGCTGCAGAGGCTACGGCTGGGGTGAGGGGTGGGGGGCGCTGCACATCCAATGGCTGGTCAATGTGGGGGGTTAAAAAGCCCACCAATCAATCCCCTTGCCCAAGTCAAATAATCCCGCGTGGCCACCCAGCTCAGAGCCGGCAGGGGCTGACAGGCCTTGTGACTGTACCTGGTACTGCTTTGCTTCCCTCCCGGGGGCTGCTCCCTGGAGCACACCCCCGCCTGGACCTCCTGCACATAATCTGCCCCAGATTTGCCTGAAAACCAGACCCAGGAGCCCCCAGCACACACACTTGCACTCCACTAGCTCCTCCCAGGGAATCGACCCTTTGTCCCACTTCTCAGACAGCACACACTTTGACCTTGACCCCTATCCCACGTCCTTGAGAGACAGGTCTGTGGCAGGCTCCCCCCTGCCCTGCTGGGTGCCTGGACAGATGGGCAAATGGAAGGACGGACACCATGGCAGCACATGTAGGTTCCCATGTGATGCACCCTTCCTGTCTCCAGGGAAAAACAGCCCCGTTCTCCCCCATGGGCACGGTTCCCAGGGAGATGCCCACTTTTTGCTGTTGCCCCATCCTTCTGGTGGCTGATGCCTGATTTCAGAGAAGCCTCAGCAGTCCCTTCTGCCCCGTGGGAGCTTGTGGAAGCCGTCTGGGAGCGGGGCGGCACGCATCTGCAAGGCTGTGCTCCAAGGTCAGCTGGGTGGCCTCTACGCCGGGTCTATGCGGGAGCACCAGCTCTTCTTATAGCTGAAGGGGGCTTGTGGCCAAGACAAAATGCAATCTTATGGGCAAAAGCAAGACTCATGTGGACTGAGAAAGGACAACCACGGTGACTCCTGGCGGCAAACGGAGCAAGACAGGAGGGTGGCAGGGAGAGGTGACTCACAGCATGGCAACAGTGACCTGGGCTGGGCCCCAAGCAACCTTCCCACTGAAGCTGCTGCATCTGTGGGATGTGGGGAAACTAATGAGAGCCTGCTGAGAGCGAAGAGCAGGGTGGGGCTGCCCCTGTGGGTCCCCCTACCCCCCACACGGGGAATCCTGATGACAGAGAGGAGGAGCCACGGTGGCATCCTGTGCTCAGAGTCTGCAGGAGGAGGATCTGAAATCACAAGGGGATGCGGGTTGAAGTCAGAACCCCACTCCCCAGAAGGCCCCTTCTGCTGCACTTGCTGGTTTGGGTCCCTTACAAGCCCCGCCCCCAGAAGCTGGAGTCCCCCCTTCCTGCAAGAACCACATATTTTGGCCTCAACTTCATCAGGGCAATGGAACTGCCTGAAGGGGGCGCCTGGGCAGCTCAGCAGTTGAGCATCTGCCTTTGGCTCAGGTCGTGATCCCGGGGTCCTGGGATCAAGTCCCATACTGGGAGCCTGCTTCTCCCTCTGCCTATGTCTCTGCCTCTCTATGTCTGTCATGAATAAATAAAATCTTAAAAAAAAATGGTGAAGGATTCAGCTCAGCCTCCCTCCTCATCTTGGCCAACTCTGGCCAAACCCAAAACACAGAGCTACTGCAAGCCTGAGGCAGGAAAGTGGCCAGGCCAGGCCGGGCGGATGTCTGGAGAGAGCCACGGGGACTGTGGCTGAGTGACCTCACCAGCAGCAGGAAACATCACCCCAGATGACCATACCACCCACAGGGAGGAAGCCATTTCTAGGCCTTTTTCAATAAAAGGTCCCCTAATCTATTTACAACACACCAGTCTCCCTGAACAAGCCAGGGCCAAACTGAAGCAGAAGGTTTGGGGCCTGACTTACCCTGGGTTCTCCCCCTGGGGTTTTAGGTGGTTCCAGAAACACCCAGACTGCCAGGGCCAGAGGTGTTGTCAGGCAGGCCCCCAAAGGCTGAGGGGGCACAGCAAGGTCAGAGTGGAAGAAGCGAGATGTGTTCTTGGCAACACTGCCCGCCCATGCAACTCAATCCATGAAAAACACTTTTTTTTTTTTTTTCCCCAACGGCAACCCTAACTCGATTCGGACCTCCAGTGACACCAGAAAAGCCACAGACACACACAGATCGCCTGCCCATGGATCAAACTGGACCATCAGTGCCACAGGCCAGAGAGTTTAATTTCCCCATCAGTGGTTGGCAATGACTGCCACGTGGAATAAAACTTCTGGGGGCACCTGGGTGGCTCAGGGGTTGAGCGTCTGCCTTCGGCTCAGGTCGCGATCCTGGGGTCCTGGGATGGAGTCCCATGTTGGTTTCCCGGCAGGGAGCCTGCTTCTCCCTCTGCCTGTGTCTCCTCCTCTCTTTCTCTCTCTCTGTCTCTCATGAATAAATACATAAAATCTTTTTAAAAAAATCAAAGTGTAGTTGAAAGGAGGGCAGAGACATAAATCTGGGATTCAAAGCACAGATGACCCCTCCTTAAAATAATAATGGCAATGATAATGCTAATAGTGAAACAGACAGTGAGGCAGCAGTTATTAACTTTGCATAGTTATGGCTGAACTTCATTTCCCTGGTTAAGACTGCATCCTGCATGCATTGGAAATAGCGGCTTCCGGGGGGAAGGCCATGAGGACCCCCCTGGATCTAGGTCACCAGTTCTGGTAAATGCCTTGGGCATATGTCAACCTTGTCCTGTCCTGCCCGGACCCCCCACCCCTCACCCCCTAGTCCCCGTCTGGCCCTCAGTGGACTCAAGTGCTTGACTGGGCCAATCCTTGGCTGTGTGGTGGCTCCCAGGTGAACAACCACTGGTTCCAGTTCAGAGGGAACAGGGCCCATATGGGTCCTGGCTGGGTTCTGGGATTCCTGAGATCCCCTCCTCTTTACCTTCTAAAAAAAAATTCATCCTTTTAAATCTCTCTGCTCCCCACTGCTCCTCCTGGCTCTTCCTCTTGTTTGGTGGTGGCCCCAACTGCGGCTTCCTTTGGCTTGGCACCCCTGCCCTTCCCACGTCTCCTCACCAGGAGGGTCTGGGGGGCTGTTCTCAGGGTTTTCCTAGCCCAATGGTAGCTCTGCTGCTCCCTTCTGCAGCCCCTGCCTCTTCGGATCTGGAAGCTAGAAGCTATTCCCACCCTGCTCCCCCCATCCCCACACCTGTCCCCCCGGGGGCTGCCATGCTCTTCTTGGCCATGTCCTACACTCCAACCAGGAAGGCAGGTCCCAGGAGAATCAGAGGACACCTCCTCCCAACCTGGATACAGAATCTGCAGTCAGGTCAGCCCCCATGAAGGCAAGCTGCAGCACATCCCAGAGCCCCCATCAGCATCTGGAGGGTCCTACTCATCCCTCCCTTTGGGACTCCGCAGCAAAGGCTCTGGGTTTCCTCAGAGGAAATCCCAGCATTTCCTCTGTCCTTGGCTTTGCAATCACAGCAGTTAGGGGTCTCTCTGACGACAGGAGGACCATAGACCCTCCGCAGGAAATGAACTAGTACTCTCTGAACACCATTCATGCCTGGTCTAGCCCAAGTCCCTCCATGCTGGGCACCTCCTTCAACGGCCCCCAAATTACTACAAAATGGGCACTATGATTTCCCATTTTCTTTTCTTTTTTTTTTCTTAAGATTTTATTTATTTATCTAAGAGACAGGGCATGAGCAGGTGGAGAGGCAGAGGGAGAGAGAGAAGCTGACTCCCCACTAAGCAGGGAGCCCAATGTAGGGTTCGATCCCAGGATCACGACTTGAGCAGAAGGCAGACGTCCAACAGACTGAGCCACCCGGGCAACCCGATTTCCATTTTCCAAAGGAAGAAGCTGAGGTCTTGGTGAGAAGTAGCAGACCTGCAGCTCAATCCACCAGCAAGGACCTCCCAATGTGCAAGTGACACCAACATCTCTGAGCTTTGTGCTAAGACTCTGGGAGTTGCAGCAAAACAGTGCTGTTGGAGTCTATACATCACTAGTGTTTGAGAATCACCCTCAAAATCAATAGTGTTGTTTTATGAATTTCATAGAGATACTAGACATATTTATGACTTGTAAATATTTGATATAACGTAATAAGTTCTATTATGGAATATAACAGTACTATACTTGAAAGCCTACTCTGTGCCTGGCAGTGTCCTGCGCCCTGTGGATACTACGGGAAATAGAACGGGTTCAAACACCCTCCCCCCAACCCCTCAGCTTATGTTCTAGCAGTCACAATGCTATTCCTTCCATTTTTAAAATATCAACATGCAGAATTTTCCACGAATGAAAATTTAAAATCTCCTGATGGAAGTGGAGGGAGAGAATCATGCCAGGAGGAAGGTAACCAAGTAAAGCATATCAGGTTAGACAGTAGAACACACTGAAGAATCAAGTAGGGAAGAGGGGTAAAAAATAATATTAGACAGTGATGTAATTTTAGAAGGGTAGCCACAGAAGGCCTCCCCCAGACAGGCACAATTGAGTCAAGTTTGGAAAGTATTAAGTATCTAAGTACTAAGTATCATCTGAAACCACTTCGAACTCAGCAGCTTGAATCAATAAGCATTTTATGATGTCATTCAGCTCCAGAGGGTCAGGAAGCCAGGAGGGGCTTCATGGGGGTGGTTCTGGCTCAGGCTCTCCCGTGACGTTACAGTCAGGGTCTTAGTTGGGGATGCATCATCTGAAGGCTTGAGTGGGGCTGGAGGAGCCACTTTCAAGATGCCTCACTCACATGGATGCTGACAAGGGCCAAAGTTCCTTGCTGTGGGGGCTGCTCACATTATGGCACTAACTTCCCCCAAAGTGTGTGGGCAGAAAGGCAGGGAAAAGCCACGATGCTCTTTTATCACCCAGCCTTAGAAGTAACTCTCCTTCACCACTGCCAGACCTCACAGCCCAGGACTGATAGAACATGGGAAGGAAGCAGAGGAGTGCCAAGTGTTGGGGTGCCCAACAGACTGGTGCCAAGTGGTGGGCAGGTTGGGGGCTGTCTCAGAAGCTGGCCGAAGAAAAGGAGTGAGCCATGCACATATCTGATGACACAGAATTGGAGGTTGAGGAACAAAATGTCAATAGGCTTTAGGGCAGGCACAGGTCTCTCATCTTCAAACAGCTACAAGGAAGATGGTGTGGCTCAAGAGTGGGGATGTAGGTGGGGAGCAGAAGAAGTCAGAGGGAACAGGGTGAGACTGGATTATGCAGGACACTGGCCCTCAGAGTGGGTCTTGGACCAGCAGCATTAGCATCACTAGAAATGCAAAGCCTCAGGCCCCAGCTATAGACCTCCAGAAATGGGCACCCTGAGGGTGGGGTCCAGCAATGTGGGGTAGCCACTGCAGGGCTTTAAACAGAGAAGTGGCACAATCCAATGGTGACCACTGTGTCTGGCTGTGCCTTTGAGCAGGCTTCCTGGACTCAGCCACCACATGCCCCTCAGCATGTCTGGTGCCCTGGATGCGTCATCTGTGAATACTGACTCTCCCCACCCATCCATTCAGAGCTTTTCAGAGATGGAGATGAGCTGGGGCCCTTCCATAACTCCCTCCAGAAGGAACAGCAGGAGCTGGGGAGCATGGATGAGTATGGCAGGGTCCATCCATGTGAGGATAGCACTGCCACCACTGCCACCACCACCAAGGTATGGGACACTAGTGGGACCCAGGGATGTCTCACTCAGGAAGGGTCAAGGAAGGGGGTGCCCAGGTGATGATGACCTCTGCTCCCTGCCCTCAACTCTAGGACCAGACCCCTCCATGTTGGTTTCAGAACCTCATGGGCATAGAGAGAATTCCTGAACCATCATGTGACACCCAGGAAGAGATTCTCACCTGGGAAGCTTAATCCTGATCTGTCTCCTATGGGGGCCTCCATTACTACTCCAACCCTGCTCATACAGCTCAGATCCCTGGTGGCAGGGATACAGCAGTGGCGTCTCAGCAAACAGAAACACACAAAGGCTTTTTGCAAAGGGCCATCCATGGGCCCGTCAGCAGAAGAACTATGTGCTGTAGGCTTGCCTGGGTCTGACCTACCAGCAGGAGGGCTCTTGAGCCCAGTCCAGGCCTCTAGTTTCAGGCAGCATGGTAAGACCTCACCATAGCCACTGGGCCCCAGAGTCTGTGTCCTGAGCTCCAGCCAGAAATGCATGGCAGGAGTCAAGCCTGCAGGAATGGGAGAAGAGGGGAGGTGCTAGCTAATGGTCCCCAATTCCCAGGGTCCAAGAGTCACAAGCAGCACACACATAACCCTGACAGCCCCTAGAACTGCCCTCTCTGGGCACTAAGAGTCCTCATGCTCTGAAGAAGGGGTGATACCAGGACTCTGCTGTTCAAGAAAGGGAATGATATGGATTGCACACCCGCCCCTGGTCCTTAAAACACCCCTCGGCCCAGAGCTGCTGTTACGTGCCTAGAAGCTCAGGCATTGGTGTCATATAGACAGATGTTCAAATGCCAAGTCCATTCCTTAGAACACATCCCCCAAAGGGAAGGGGAGGAAGGGCACCTCTCTGGAGCTAGGGGGAAGAGGGTCCGAAAATGCCTTCTTTAGCCTTTCTGAGCAGTAGGAATGTCCTTTAGTTGACGAGAGAAACATCACTGTTGGTGGCCTACCACTTCCCAGCAGCTCCAAGGATCCTTCTGGCAAGCCTGTGATCCAGGTGGGGCAGGGTCCTTAAGCCCGGTTCACAGATGGTAGAGAGGCTGGTGATACCAATGGGATAAAGAGGCGGCCCCTTTAGTGCCCTGGCCCTCTGACATTGGCCTCAACCAGTGGCTGCCTCCAGCTACAAAGAGGGCCTAGAAGAATAGGACCAGCCATGGCCAGAAGAATTCTAGTGGGGACATGGGGAGTGGGGTGCCTGGAACTCTCAGCCTGTCTTTCAGACCCTTTAGGAACCCTGGTATACCAACCTCCTTACAGAGTACAGTCTCAGGCAAACACACCAGGAATCCCTGAACTTGGGTTGAGGGGTAGTGAGTGTTGACTGCAATTTAGGAATAAGCGTCTTGTCGTGAGCCATCAGGTGGCGGTGGCCAGCTGCCAGTTTGTAGATATTATGACCCTCATCTTACACTGGAGAAGTAGGTGGACCCCAAGAAAGAGACCTTATCCAAACCAAAGCCTGGACCGTTGGGATCCGGGATGTAAGCACAGGTACCTGGCAAAGTTCCAATCTCATTTCCCAAACTGGGTTATTCATCAGGTTCATTGGGACCACTTGGTAAAAATACAGATTCCCGGACCCGGGACCTGAAAATTCTGGTTCAGTAGGTCTTGGGCAGAACCCAGAAATCAGCATTGTTAACACGGAGTCTCAGTGATAAACCAGTTGGGGGTAAAAACTGGTAGAGACCCCAGTAAACCATCCCAGGAAACAGCCACAGACTAGAAGATACCTAAAGACACAGAATCCGAGGGGGTTAGGGTCAGGCAAGGTACGAAGCAAGATGCATGGCAGCAACGTAGGATCATGTTAGGAAACTTCCTAAACGCCTATCATCCTTACTCCAACCTTCTAAAGCTATCAGACTCCCAACATCTGTCCCCAGAGAGCCTTGGCTTTGACTTGAGGCTTTGTTGACTATTTTAGTTTTAGAATAATCTAATCTAGCATAGATTGCCACAAATCCTTTAGCATGACTGAGTTTTTAGAGTCTTTCCTAGAACAGGGGACCACAGAGAGGACAAAGCACTGTTGTGAAGGAAGCCAAGAGGGAAAAGGCACCAGCAGAAGGTTCTAGTGGGTGGGGGGTGGGGGAAGCCCAGCTGCTTGATGTGGACAGTGCTGGCAGCAGGCTGGAAGGCAGGTGTGGGCCAACTGGTTTGGACATGGAGAGAGTCCAGGTGACCCCCTGGTCCTGTGTGAGCCTCATCGAGATCATTCAGACTATCTGAGCACTAAGTATGAACAAGTGCTGAACCTGGGGAGGAGCTCCAGGAGCCCACAACTTTGTCCTGCCCTTAGGGGGTAGACAGCCTGGGTGGGGGGGCTCGGATCACCTACCCCCTTCCTCAGCCCCAGCACCTGCTTTCAAGTCCAGCCCGCCCACCAGATGTGAGGGCAGCAACTGTGTCACATAAATGTATCCCTGTCTCCCGGGTACCACATAGAGTAAGCAGTTGGGTGTTTGATGAGTGAATGCTGACTCAGGTCAAAGCAATTGTGAGAATGGAGTTTGAGTATATAGCCAAAGGCTGCTTTTTAAAAATGAGCGTGTGTGTGTGTGTGTGTGTGTGTGTGTGCGTGTGTGTGTGTGTGTAGATAAGACCATGGAGAACAGAGCACCAAGCCCCTTCACACAGCATGAATTACGCAAGCAATCCAATCCAAAAGGCAAAGAACATATACGGATGATTTAAAGAAAAACAACTGCAAATAACCAAGAGGAAAAGATGCTCGTTCTCTCTCAGGAGTTGGAGGAACCCAAATTAAGATAACAAGAAGCTATTTTCCTACTCACTGGACGTATATCAGACTGATAACCCCTCATTAGCGAGGATCTGGAAAAACAGGTTGGGAATGTCTTGAAAAAACACAGCGTGGAGACAGTGATCAAAATCCCAAACACACAGATCCTTCGACCTAACAACAATTTCGGGTGTGCAATGATGTAATGAGCATGGCGATGTGTTTGGGGGCATCTTTTGTTAAATGGTGAAAATCTCCAGGGAAACGCTGTCAATGCCCAGGGGACACAATGCTGTATTGGGAGGATGGCATTCCACGCAGCTGTTCCCTGGGAATGGGGCAGATCTGAGTGTGCAGATGTGCAGGGCGTGTCTGACACACACCACTAAGTGACCAGTGTACAAAAGGTGCTCAGATACATCCTAGAAATGTATGTGCACAGGAACACCTGGGTGACTCTATGGTTGAGCATCTGCCTTGGGCTCAGGGCATGATCCCGGAGTCCTGGGATCAAGTCCCACATCAGGTTCCCCGCAGGGAGTCTGCTTCTCCCTCTGCCTGTGTCTCTGTCCCTCTCTCTGTCTCTCATGAATGAATAAATAAAATCTTAAAAAAAAAAAGAAATGTATGTGCACAGAAAATTGCTAGCAGAACACACAAGAAACATTTGATGCTGGTTAATTTTTAAAAATCAAGCCAAAGTGGGGCGCCTGGGTGTTCAGTTGGTTAAGCAACTAACTTTTGATTTTGGCAGCTCAGGTCACAATCTCGTGGGTCATGGGATCGAGCCCCATGTCAGGCTTTGCGCTCAGTGGGGAGTCTGCTTGAGATTTTCTCCCTCTCCCTCTCCTCTCACTCAAACTCATTGTATCTCTAAAATAATTAAAACAAAAGCAAATCAAAAAGGGCCATATTTTTATAGCATCCCATCTGAATGCTTTACCAAGTACATGATAATTTTCCATGAAAGAGAGGTGACACTGTATCATGTTAGTGTAGGAATAAATTCAAAGACGGAAAAATAAAAACAAAAAAACAAGAAACAGACCCAAACAGACTAGGTTAGCATATGGTCCAGTGGTGCTTTGCAGGGCAACTGTGATAGGCTGAGCCAGTCAATAAGCACAAGGCTAGCTATCTGAAAAAAATTAAAGTCCATCTATTTCTCAACCATTTTCTGAAATTAAGTTTTATCTGGCTTAAAAATGTTAAGGGGGGATACACAGTCCATGAGAGTCCTAGAAGAATACAGTCCCCTCTTTTGCTGGCAAAGGCCTTGCTTCTTGAGTGTGGTCCCCAAAGTGAGGAAGCGAAAAAGCTACAGATCAACTGGGCTTTCTATAAAAATCACAATCAGAATCCTAAAACATCATTTTTTAAAAGTCCCCTCCACCCCTGGGGACTCCGGGATCATGACCTGAGCCAAAGGTGGATGCTCAACCACGGAGCCACCAAGGTGTCTCCAAAACATCATTAAAAACAAAACAAAACAGAACTACATGTTACCCATAATCAAGACCCTTCCCTTAAAAAGGTCCAAATGCCAGGGCCTTTCTAGGCAGACCCATATCTGGGGAATGCTTACTTGGCCACTACTCCTTGTTCCAACAAGTGTGGCTCAGAACAGGTCTTGGGAGGTCATCTTCAACCCTCAGCGGCCAGTTTCTGCTAACTGGCTGCTAAAAGAAAAAAAACAAGAATGCAGAGAAAAATAGGTATGTTGCAAACCCAGAGAACCTGGTGAGGTCCCAGAGACAACCTACAGCTCAGCTCTCAATTTCCAGGTCTTTAGCAGAGGCTTCTAGGAGATGGCCTATGTGCTTCTAATAGATGCCCCTTCTTTTCCCCCTACAAGCTAGTCTGAGTGGGCCCCTGTTCCTATAAGAAGACCCTCCCTGGGACACCTGGGTGGCTCAGCGGTTGAGCGTCTGGTCTGCCTTTGGCTCAGGGTATGATCCCAGGGTTCTGGGATCGAGTCTTGCATTGGACTCCCTGCAGGGAGCCTGCTTCTCCCTCTGCCTGTGTCTTTGCCTCCCTCTCTGTGTCCCTCATGAATAAATAAATAAATAAATAAATACCCTCTTGCCCACAGACATCCACCAAACTTCATTGCCCTATAAACAGCCCACGCCAGGCCTAAGGCCATTATTATCTGGAATATTCTTCTGTGACCACATTTGGAATATTTTTCTAGGACTGTGCTGAACAGTGGCTTCTTAATACGCCCCAAGGAGGACTTCCATAATCTCTCCATGGAAAAAAAAAATCACACCCCTCAACCATTCTGAAGCTTCTCTTCCCGCTATGGGGTATCTTTCACTCACATGCCACCTTTAGGATCTGTTTTCTGAGAAAATTGGCATTTGTGAACTTCAACCACGCTGCATGGCTAATCCAGATTTAGAAGCCTTTCCAGTAAAAGGTGTGACTTTACGTTTATAAATAATGCTCGAAATCGTGGAGAGAGTGTTGCTTTTCACAAGGCAGAGGAAACCTTCAGAAAGAGCCATGGCTATTTTGGGGAATAGAAATAAGCCGTCCTCTCTCTGAGAGGTGCGGCCACCAAGGCACTCTCCAAGCCTGCTGGATTCCCAAGAAGACCATCTAGCCCCCGAATCACAAAGCGGGGAGGAACCAATACTCCAAAACATGGACAGAAATTTTAGACAAAATAAGCTCTTCAAGAAAGGGCATTGAGGGTGCACCTGGGGGGCTCAGCGGTTGAGCATCTGCCTTCTGCTCAGGGTGTGACCCCAGGGTCCTGGGATTGAGTCTTGCATCGGGCTCCCTGCAGGGAGCCTGCTTCTTCCTCTGCCTGTGTCTCTGCCTCTCTCTCTGTGTCTCTCATGTGTAAATAAATAAAATCTTTAAAAGGGGGGGGGCATCAGGACAGAGAGGAATATACAAAGTGAGGAAGAAATTGGTAGCATTTTCAAGGTGATATGAAATAAGATTCTTTGAGAAACAAAATGAGCAGGTTGGAAAAAAAACTCTCTGCTAAAAGGCCTGCCAGCCTCGTCCACTAAGGAAAATTCTGGAATGCCACCAACAGGGGCAGCCTTCAAGGTAGGCTCAAAGTACAGTAGTCCTTCTCCATCACCTGGCAGGCTGGTAAAACCACAGACCACAGGACCCCACTCACTCCCAGAGCCCCTGATTTCGAAGGTCTTGGGAGTGGGGGTGGGGGCGAGAAACTGCATTTCTAACAAGTCCCCAGGTGGCGCTGATGCCTCTGGTCCAAGGAACTCCACTTGGAGAAGCACAGGCCTGGCGGGTGCCAAGGAAGGAGGGAAGGCCATTAAAAAATTAAAAACAAATAAAAATAAAAATAGGAATAGAAATAAGCAAGATTTTTTCCCAAAGGGACACCCATCAAAACA
Source organism: Nyctereutes procyonoides (assembly GCF_905146905.1). Lineage (NCBI taxonomy): Eukaryota > Metazoa > Chordata > Mammalia > Carnivora > Canidae > Nyctereutes > Nyctereutes procyonoides. The sequence goes on along the minus strand of NW_026575140.1, from coordinate 55,191,419 downwards.
ACCCACAAATCACTCCTGACTTAAACACACCCACGATTTGAAGTACTTCCCCCAAACAGGTGGCGCTGTTAAAAACTGCAACCAACAGTCAATGTGGCCCCGAGAGATCCAGAAAAAGAAAAGTGCCCCCCCCCCCGCACCCCTCACAGGGCCCATGCTTTGAGAGCAGAGAAGAAATCCAGCAGGACTACCACCATGCAGGCCTCCTCTCCATCTCTAAAGTCCACCAGCCAAGAAGGCTTTGTATTTGCACACCTGGTCACGGGAATTCACGGGAATTCATGGGGATGCAGTCTCTCTAGGGAAGAGCTGAGCCAGCTAGGTGGGGACCTGGTGCCCAAAGCACTGGGTGCTCCCTGGCCCATTCTGTTCTGCTTCCCAAGGCTCTATCCCTGCTGTGTGCTGTGCACCTGCTCCTGTAGAGGCCCTCTGTCCCTCATCAACAAGTAACCTGTTTCTATACAGCAGCACAAAGCCACTGAAGTCTTTATCTGGGGACAGGGATGATGGCTGGGGAGGAGGGAGGAGTCCCTCCTTAACTCCCAGTCCGGCATCCTCTTCTTTCACAGTGGAGAGCACATGGCCGGGCACCCCTGGGTGCTCCTCACCCCACATAAATGAGCCCAGGATGCTCTCAGGCTCCAGTCTGTTCACCCCAGCTCTGGAGGCAACCCCAAAGTTTAGCAGCGCCCAAAGATCCCACCCAGAGGACTCCAGCAGGAAGAGGGAGAGGACCAGGGAGGACAGGCATCTGAGAAAGCAGAGGCAGAGGAACCCAGGAGGGCGGGCTGGGATCTGGGAAATGAGTAGAGCAATTATTTTTATCCTACTTATAAAAGTAATGCAGGTCCCGGGGGGCGGGGGGGTGCAGTGCTGGAAAATTCGCAGAAAGGTCAAAAGGGGGAACAGAAGTCCTCCCGGATCCATGACTGGGAACCATCCACCACCGACCAACACCTCCGCGCCCTCGCCCCTGCAGCCAAAGCTGTGCCACTGGGGCCACAGGCCATCCCACCCAGCAGGAATCAGTGACCACGGGAGGTGGTGGCAGGGAGCTGGGCCACCTGAGTGGCCACTGGAGTCTGTCCCCCAGGGGAAATACAGAGCTTGAAAGACACCAGCCTCACCCCTGCTTTTACAGAGACGGGGAATCAAGACAGGGCATTGCCCGGGCCAAGAAGGGGCAGAGAGCTGTGGACGTGCCTGCCAGCCCAGTCCTCTCGGGTCCACACACAAGGACACGTACGAGAAGAATCTAAAGCATCTGGGAATCAATCGCTTTCTGGGTCTCTCTCCTACAGCTTACATAAAAGGCTTTTCTGCACTTCCTTCTCTTGGAACTACCAGAAGTCTGGGGCCCAGGCAGCTATTTTAAGCTTGGGCCCATGCCCTGCATTCATCAACAGGCTGGCAGTGCAACAGGAAAGCAGGCCACCTTTCTGGTGCTGATGCTACTGTACCCTCAGGCCAGGTGTGGACAAAGGAGGTGACAGGCTGCATCCTCTCCACAGCCCCCAGGGGTGGACACGACACCTCTCCTGGGACTTGACAGTGCCCAAAGAGATCCCTGGTGGCCCTTTATGCGGGGGCCTGGGAAGCATGCTGGTGTTCTGGGGCTGCCCCAACAAAACACCACCACCACCAAGGCCACTTATACAACAGAATTGTGTTGTGTCCCAGTTCTGGTGGCCAGAAGTGTGAGATCCAGGTGTTGGCGGGGGTGGGGGCCTTCTGAGGGTCGCGACAGAGAGTCTGTCATACATACTGTCACCTCAGCCCTTCCTTGGCTCAGAGCTGGGTATCCTCCTTGGATCTTCACATCATCTTCCCTTGTGTGCGTGTCTCTAGGTCCAAAAAAACCTGCTTTTGCTCTGACCTCCTCAACGCCAACTGCCGCCAGTCCCCGGAAACCCCTACACTAGGTCCCCAAGATGGCCACTAAAGGGTTACCGCCTGGGTGCGGGGTGGGGGTGAGGGGCAGGACCTCCTCCAGCACGTTGTTCCCAGAGCGCATCCTGGTTCCAGACCACAAGATGTTTCCAGATGTTTCCACGCTCACCCACTGTAGGAGCGAGTTCTTCTGGGGCTGATGGCCTCTTTGGAGGTGCAGACAGGCATTAACTACAGCTGTCAAGACGGCAGGAGACTCATGCACCAGCAGGGGCTGCCTGGTGAGAAGCCCAGCGGATGGTCTGTCCGAGGCTGAGATGCTTCCAGCATGGGGTCGCGGTGCCCCGTGCACAGCCCAGCACGCTGCTCCCAGGGAGCGGCGTGCAGTAAACACATGTGTCTTGCATGACTAACTTCTCCCCCTGTTCTCCCACGCCTCTTGGATGAGCACGGCCTACTCTGGAATCCGACTGGGACTGAAATAACAAGAAAAGCTGTTACCCCACTCCCAAGATCTTCCTCCGATAATAAAGATCTGATCATTGGGAAACCACGCCAGCTTCCCATCCGGAGGCACGTTCCCCAACACTGGTGGGTAATGGGCATTTGGCGTTGCGACTCCGGGTTTCCCAGACTCTTAGAGGTCTGTGCCAGCAGAAAAGGAAAGTGACTCCAGCTCACAAGGACAGTCCCCTTGAACAGGCTCCTCCCCACTTCAGGGAGCATCTAGCCTTTGCAAAGGCAGCCATTTGCATTGTGATCGCCCACACCACCCCTGCGAGAAGCCATCCAAGTGGATAATTAGAGCTGAGCAGAGACAAGGCATTTAACAAACACTTGTTGCTTGATAATCAATTCAGGCCAGCACTGCCCCCTTGATGATCACGATGTATCCTGCAGATACTGATCTTTGCTAGGGGTCCTACGGGTGGACTCCATGAGCCCCAACCCTTTCAAAAGCCACCCGGTTGCCACTGCCTATCCTGGTGGACCCAACTTCCTGTTTGAAGCCGCAGGCTCCCACGGCCCCTTGACACCCACACAGGCCTCACAGCAACCCACAGAAAGGCCATGCTTCCTGTGCCGATAGTCAGGTACACAGAAAACCTCCAGGAACAAGGCAGAGCGTGAGATGAGCTGGTAGGTCCTCGCTCAAACAGGTGCTTCATGACGGTACACCAGCCAGGCGTTCCTCCCTGGATCCTTGATTCTCGTACCTCCTTCCCTTTCTTAATCTCTGATTCCCAAGAGCATTTATAAAATATCCTCCCAACTTGGTATCTCATGCCACCTCTCTTCCCCAGTACTTGGTGCAAAACCATGAGGCTCTGTCTGAACGTAGGTCAAATGCAACACCCACAGGAACGGATGCGTGAGATGCGCACACGAAGCTGAGTGTAAGAAAAACCTGAGGCGGTGGCCACCTTCTCAGCTCCACCCTATTCAGGCAGGAAGATGGGTTCAACATGGCCATGGCTCATGATGCTTTGAGAGAAGACAAGTAACAGGATGTCCATGAAAAAAACTTCCCAGTTTTCAATGTTGGCAAGTCACTGAACATTTTAAAGCACTGTGTACGTGGAATAAAGTGCTTCTCTGGAAGGCCTCTGGTCTCAAGACAATCCAGCATAGGACCTTCACTATACCTGCATCGCTTCAAGACAGCCCAGCAGGTTCTGGAGGTCCTGACCCTGCCCTGCCCATGTGTCTCTTACCACCACAAACAGCAGCACTATAATGCCACTGCCCTAGAAATTCAGCCATGGTGGATCGGAACTCTATTTTATTATTTTTTTAAAGGATTTTATTTATCTCTGAGAGACACACAGAGAGAGGCAGAGACACAGGTAGAGGGAGAAGCAGGCTCCCCATGGGGCGCCTGATGCAGGACTTGATCCCAAGACCCCAGAATCATGATCAGAGCTGAAGGCAGATGCTCAACCACTGAGCCACCCATGTGCCCTTCAGTACTCTATTTTAAAGAGTTCAAGCCAAGCAAACATCATTCCTTATGGGTACACAACTCACAGCCATCTTGTACCTTTTTCAGCCCCTAATTAAAGAATATTAGTCAAGCTATTGACTGGCCGAGGTCCCACCACCTGATACACCTGGGTTAACTTGATATGGATGGATTAGCCACCAAAGCCTGCTAGGTCATGGGGCGTGGGGGCAGGGACAGTAACTCTACACTGGCACCCACTTCCTAACCAAAGCCAAGGCAACCTTGGAATCCCCAATCTAAAAACCTCCAGAGAAGAGCAATATGAAAGTAGAAACCTTACGACTTCCTGCCGCATAAAAGGCCTGAACTGTTTCAATAGACTCTAAGTTCCCCGAACACAAAGGTGGTGTTCATTCGGTCTAGACGTCCAAGTGCTATAACGGAAAAATGAAAAATGTAAGTCCCAGATGCTCTGATTGAACCATACCTGGGAGCAAAGTTGAAACGAGAGCCCATAGGTGTTTTCAAATGGCAAAAATGCTGGGGCGCCTGGGGGGGCTCAGTCAGTTAAGCGTCTGCCTTTGGCTCAGGTCATGATCCCAAGGCCCAAGGTCCCACTTCGGGCTCCCTGCTCAGTGGGTAGGCTGCCCCTCCCCTCTGTTTGTGTGCTCACGCTCTCTCTTTCTCTCTCTCTCTCCCTGGCAAATAAATAAATAAAATCTTAAAAAAATAAAAAGGCAAAAATGCTGAGATTTTAAGAAAAAAATTGAGCATTTGACTCCAAAGCTTTGAAATTAAAAGATCTGCCATGACATCCTGTTAGACGGATCAGAATAAAGACAAGAAAATATCCACAAACCAGTTACCTTGACAATACTGAAGAATATAAATGTTAGCCTGGCTGAAGTGTCCTTCTCCACAGTTTTATACTCAATCTCTATCCTGTCACTGTAAAATGGACAGATTTGTCTGTAAAGAGTTTCTCCTTGAGCTCCTAACCTTAACTATGAGACTTTACGGTGATACCACCTTTACCCTTGAGGCCATAATATGTGTTTACTTGCTTGAAAAAAACTATTTTTTCACTGTATCTCTGTAAAAGGAAACTGGATTCAAATGTGCTCTTCAACCTCATTATATTTGATCTGCTGACCATGCCTTCATCAACCTTTGTCTCCTTGCAAGTCAAAAACAGTGATAACTATTAGAAAACACTTAAAAGTATAAAGCAGACTGGGGGGCCCATGGGGACCTCAGCCGGTTGAGCATATGACTCTTGGTTTTGGCTCAAGGCATGATCTTGCAGTTATGGGATCAAGCCCCAAGTTGGGCTCTGTGCTTAAGTGAGGAGTCTGCTTCAGATTCTCTCTCTCTTTCTCTTTTCTCTCTCTCCCTCTCTCTCAAAAAACATCTTTTAAAAAATTTTTTTTTAAAAAATAAAGCAGACCTTCTTACTCTTTCTAAATAAAAATTCTGATTCAGCACATTTATGACATTTTTAACAACCTCCTTAAGTGCTTCTAATGCCCACCAAAATTTGGGATTCAGGCAAGAGGAGTCCCCAACCAAGGCATCATGTGCCTGTTTTTACTGGGATGTAATTTACATACCATAAAATTCTCTCTAAAAAGCACACAATAAGTGGTTTTTAATATATTCACAGAATTGCGCAAATACTACAAACTACCTAATTTTAGAACACTTTCATCATCTCAAAATGAAACCCTGTTCCCATGAAGGGTCACTCCCAGTCTCCCCTCTCCTCGTTCCTGGAAACCACGAATCTACTTTCGGTGCCTCTGGTTGTGCTTATTTGGGGTATGTCATGTAAGTGGAACCATCCAGTTAATGGTTTTTTGGGGTCTGGCTTCTTGCACTTATCAGCATGATGTTTTCAAGGTTCATCCATGTTGTGGCCTCTCGTACTTCATTCCTATTTATGCCTGAATAATCTCCCACTTTAGGGATACAGCGCATTTTGTTTATCTGCTCATCGTGCGATGGGCATTTGGGTTGTTTCTGGCCACTATGAACATTCGTGTGTATGTTCTCATAGGCACACTGTTTTAAATTCTCTTGGGTATGTATCTAGGAATGGACTTGCTGGGCCATACCCCACATGTTCTTTTTTCTTTCATTTTCACATCTGATCAATTAGCTGCTAACCAGTGACCCCACCAAACAGCCAACAAGGACAGTTCTTACAGTGCTGACCCACAGGCAAGCCTTTTTCAGAGTAACTCAACTTCCTAGAATACAGCAAACAATAAAATCCTTTGTCTCCTTTGTCTTTTCATTTTTATGAGTCTTCCACACACTGGCAGCGTGCATGACTCTCTAACCCACTGGGCATTTGCCAAAATTCCAAGAGATTACTGGTCTTGAAAACAGCTGAGATATGAGGTAAGTGTTGTGCACGTGTTACCGTAACACTACAAATTAAAATGGATTCTCTGCAAAACAAAACAAAACAAAACAAACAAACAAAAAACAACAAAACCACACAGAGGCAGATTAATTGTAAGCTTGAGGGTCTAACAGCTTTGCACTAGAGTCCATTAAATAAAAAAATAATTAAGCCAAAATAAGAAACACATATAAACACACACACAGAGCTACCTCAATCAACCGAATGTGCCAAACAAAAGCAACTTTTTCGTCTCCCATTTGCTTAACACAGATGGACCAAAGAAAACAGATAGATGTTTTTGAATGTAAAAGTTTCTCAGGGCAACCTTTATCAACGGGGAATTATTAGGGCTGTTCTATCTGGGAAGATAGAGAAGTATCCAATTATTTGCAACAAAGAAAAACTCAAAAGACTGTTTTTCCAAGTGTTCTACTGGAAAACTTGTCCAGAAACTCACATTAGCTCCTGGTGTAATAAAGTTTAAGGAGGAATAGACTCATTTAAAGAAAAATTAAAACAAGAAATCAAGAGAAGTACTGGCTATTTGGCAAACAAATCCAAGAGCTCAAACCCTAGCATATTTCTCCAAGCTTCACTCACAAACATGATAAAACATTTCTACGTATGGATGTGTCATCATAACTTGGAAACAACTCCCAGTTCCCCTGGGTTTTAGTTGAAGCTCCAAGAAGATACTGGCGTTTCTCTTAAAAATGTCATTTCAGATTGTTTTGTCCTGCTCATTCGTGAATTCGGTTATCTTTATTGCAAATTAAGTCACCACCCTCTACGTCCATCCTCCTGAATACAGAGGCAATGGGGGGAAAGTAAGCATGGAAAGATGGGACCCAGGCACAGCTTGGCCTATGAATGGCCATGTAACTTTGATCAACTTCCTGTCCCACACCGGCGGCTCATGTGTAAAATGAATGGGGTTCAATTTGTTAGGCCAGAGATCATCAAACTTTTTCTTTCAAGGGCCAGATGGTAAATCTTTCTGGCTTTGTGACCACACCGTGTCTCTACTCAACTCTTCCACCATCGTGCAAAAGCAGCCTCAGACAACAGGCAAACAGAAGAGCATGGCTGTGTTCAGTACAACTTTATTTACAAAAATAGGCTGCAAGCTGAATTTGGCCCAATGGTCCTAGTTTGCCAACCCCTGCGTGGGATGACTTGGAAGGTTCTCCCTAGGGTGACTGTGGCGTCAAAGTCACTGGCCACTATAGGAGACTCTGCCCTGGGACACAGATGTTGGGCTCCTCACATTTCTGTCAACTGCCTCCTTCTATTTTGACTGATACCTCAATCATGCTCCACTGCCCATCCACCTACAGCTCGGATGAAGCATCGCTCTGTGGGGCTGGAGTTAGGCTTTCTGGGGGACCGATGATATGACCCAAAGTTGTGGGGGGAGTAGCTCTCCAAGGGGGAGAAGCTTGGCCAATGGGAAATAGGTGATGAGAGGGAGGTTAAGTAGTAGATCAAACCCCTCTGTTCTCCCATGGACTACTCAAAGGCAAGACTCTTCTCTGCAACCCTGCCAGAGAAGTGAACATACCTGCTAGATGGGACCTGAACAGACCTGTTGGACCCCTCTGTGGCTCACTGTCAACGCTAGCCAGCATCACATGACACCTTCCCTCTCTTACTCACTCTCACTTCTCTGGGCTCAGACAGCCTAAAATAAAGTGTCCATGTGTAATCCTTGCCTCAGGCTCTGCTTTCTAGGGAAACACAGCATAAGATATCCCCCTCAAGTGATCTTCTCCCTTTAGAAATGAAAAGCATAAGTAAAGGAGGCTATCGGATCAAAAATGTGCAAAGATTAAGACATAAGAGATAAAATACTGACTCATACATTCCACAGAACTAATCTTGGCCTTTGTTACTTAATTGAAATAGCCTTCAATGTCCAAACGGTAAAATACATCCTGAACAGCATCTAAGGAGTCGGCATGTCTCCAAAAAAGAAGACCTGTACACCTATGACAGTATCACGGCTAAGTGATCACAGTATCTGTTCTTCCAGTTATTGATGGAATAAACCAGTATGCTCCTTGAAACACAATGACCTGTTGTGCAAACTCAGGGGTGTCTGGGTGGCTCAGTAGGTTAGTATCTGCCTTCAGCTCAGGTCATGTCGGGGTCCTGGGATCAAGCCTCACATCGGGCTCCCTGCTCAGCGGGGAGCCTACTTCTCCCTCTTCCTCTGCCACTCCCCCTGCTTGTGTTCTCTGTCTCAAATAAATAAAATCTTTTTTTTTTTTTTAAAAAAAAAAGGACCCAATTTCGGGATCCTTAGAATTAAGAGGTCCCCCTTAACACTACCTAAGGTCCCCCCAAAAAGGATAGGCTATTAGTAATAGCTCAAGATCCAGAAACTAAACACAACCCCATTTTTAGCAAGAGTCAACTTTTTTGGAACGGAGCACTTTTCAAGACAGCAGAGCAACAAGCCATGTCCTGACACCAGAACCCTCGGGGTTCCTGCGGCCCCAAGCTCAGGCCCACCTTGCATGACAAGACGCCCTAGAGAGAGATAATCATGGGGAGATAAGAGGAGCTGGGGACTTCCCAAAGTCTCTTAAAGCCTCCTTTGATGGCCTTGCTGAGTTTACTTGAAAACAACAGTCCTATTGCATGAACAGAGCCACTGAAACTTCGTGTTAGCCATCAGGCCCAACCCTATTTATTAAAGAATCTGTGCTTCCCCCAATAATTTAAAATATCCACAATAAATCTGCTCGGTATTTCAGTCTATCTCTGAAGGTCCCTTCCTAAAATTTCCTCCTCTGCCTATCATGGTATTGCTTTATTTCTCTTGCATTCGTCTTATCTCAGACAATTATTTCAAAGTCCCTCCACCCCTCCTTTTAGGGTTTTCCTGCAGGGCTCTCTCCTACAAGTTCGCCCTGGGTGACCTGCACGGGGCTTTGTTGTCCCTGCGGATGAAATGAAAATTGTGGGATGCTATCTGTGGTTGTACCTGTTGGCCACTGCACAATGGTCAAGTGCAATCCATTCTGCTCTGTGTGTGCCAAGCTAGGCACCCACAAGGCTCCCCAGATTCTCAGAGTCCCCAACCCAGCTGCACCCTCACCCCGAGTCACAGACCCATTTGTCCGGGAACACAGGCTAGCCACCTCTCCCCAAATATCTCCCAAGGAACCCTGCGTGCAACCTGGATTCGTTCTCTTTCTTCCAAACTCTTTCTCCCTTGTGTCCCCAGCTCTCGGTGCATGTCAGAGGGACCCGAGCACTCATCTCTCTGACCTGCCACATCCTGTCTGACGGATTACACGTCTTCCTCCCCAGCCATGGCAGGAGATGCAGAGCTGACCCTATTACTTTTCCTCTCATTTAGTCTGCCCGGCCCCTGCTGACCATCCCTAAATCTTTCACTCCGCTGCAAAAGCGATCTTGCCAGAGTATCCTGATCATGCCACATGGCTGCTCTGGTTCTTCCTATTGCCAGAGGGCACAGTCTCAGCTCAAAGGACCTCGTGGGGTCATCACTCCTCCTCACCATTTTGCTCCCTGCTCATGCCGCACACGTCAGCGCATGGCATCCCTGTGTTGAGGCCCCCAGATATCCAGACTAACACCTGCAATGCTTCTTAGCACCCGGGTTCCTCTGACTCCAACCAGGGCTGCAGTGTGCCAAGGCAGAGGCCGCCCAGCGTTTGACTCTGCATCTTTACAGCCCAGCTCGGTGGCCAGCCCCCGAGACAGTCCCCGTCCATAAAATCCTAAATGGATTTGAAAATAAGCAGGTGAGCCAGAGCAAGGGACTACAGATGTGAACTGGGCTTTAAGTTCATTACATGTGTAGGTGGTGTAGACACGGGATCAGCACATTCACGGTGCTCAAGTCATATCTGCAAAGGGGCTGGGGACACGAGAAGTATCTGGAAGAAGGGGAGAATGGGACAAGATGATGGGAAGAATGGTGCGCAGTGGCTGGAGCAGGGTGCAAGGCCTCGGCCCAGAGTCGCAGAGCAGGAGAGGCCCCAGGGCTGGAACAGGAAGGTGGATGTGGCTGGCCCGGCCAGGAGGAGATGCAGACTCATGTGCCCCCAGAGGTCGGGGGGTCACATAGATGAGGAGAGCAAGCAGTTGCTCTGATGGGTCAGAAAGGGGGTCAGAGGGGGTCAGAGCCAAAAATATAAGAAGCAGCCCGGCAGCCAGACAAACCTGGTCTAAGGAAGCGGTCCAGAAGAAAGTCAGAAAGACAGCTGGGCTTCCCATTCCCTTAGGCAAAGGAATAAAGTCCTTAAATATGCTGTTTGGGGCGGGCAGGGTCCCTCCCAGCTTGACTATGGCTTTGCCTTCAGAAAGGCATTTCCATCTTAAGGGCAGGGCGTCCCCTCCTCCAGGAAGCCTCCTCTTGATCTCTCAGGGTCTCTCAGAACAGATTTTTTTTTTAAGATTTTATTTATTTATTCACGAGAAACAGAGAAGCAGACATAAGCAGAGGGAGAAGCAGGTTCCCTGCGGGGAGCCTGAGGTCCAGGACCCCGGGGTCACTCCCTGAGCCGAAGGCAGACACTCACCCACTGAGCCCCCCAGGCGTCCCTGCAACACACTCTTAAAACACCCTGGATTTCTCCTTCACAGCCCTGTTCACAAGAATAATCAAATACATATTCCTTTAAAATCTGCTTCCATTGTTAAGAAGATAAGCTCTTTGAAGAGCTTCTGTTTAGTATTATCACCGGCATCCAACAATCTGCCTGGGACTCTGGTGCGCCCGGTAAGTGTTTGTTTGTTGAACAAGTCAATCGATCCAAAGGATGAGGATGCATCACACAGTTAGTGAATAAAAGTGGCAGGCAAGACCAAGGAGTCGGGATGACAGCGAGCCCATCAGGGAAGGTGGGGAAGGGTAGGGAGGGCCAGTCCTACCAGGGATAACAGAGTCCAGGCAGGAGCCATGAGCTCGGGGGGGCCCACCTGCCTTACCACGCAGCCTGTAAACTCCTGAACTAAGATCCTCCTACATGCTTGAAAAAGAATCTAAAGAAGAAGAAAGTTATTTTAAGTTCACATTCCTGGGGCACCTGGGGGGCTCAGTCGGTTAAGCATCTGCCTTTGGCTCAGGTCATGATCTCAGGGCCCTGGGACTGAGCCCTGCATTGGGCTCCCTGCTCAGCGGAGAGTCTGCTTCTCCCTCTCCCTCTGCTCACTCCCCTTGCTTTTGCTCATACTCTCTCTCTTTCTCACATAAATATTTTTTTTAAAGAAGAAATTCACATTCCAGTGTCCACAAATAAAGTTTTATTAGAACACAGCTGTACTCGTGGGTTTCCTTATGTCTACGACTGCTTTCACACAACAAAGACACAGCTGAGAAGCAGTTGACAGAGATTACAGGAGCTTCAAGGACAAAAAAAGCGTACTACCTGGCCCTTGGCAGAAAAAAAGTTTGCCAGCCTGTGACCTAGAGCCTCTTGGGATTGCTATATCCCCAGACCCTGCCCCCAGGCACCTGCTAGAGTCTGGACCTCAGAAAAAACAGCTGCCAGATAATGTCTGTTGATATAAAACGGGGCTTTAATATCCCCTGAATGAAGAGGGAAGAGTTGAATTTTGCAACAGACTATTTCATGGCCGTGACACAACATGAGTTAGGCTAGCAGGTACACAATATGTTGTTCAAGCAATTTCTAGAACACAGGTTGTTTTTCCAACTTATTAAAAAGAATAATCATGCATATGCCTAGAAGGCGAGAGACTATGAATATCTGGGAGGATATGCATGATAAATAGCTTTAGGGAATGGAAGCGGGGATTTTTACTTTTTTTTTTTTTTTTTTTTTTTTTTACCAAGGATATACTACTTTCTAATTAAAAGGGGGGGAAAAAAAGAAGAAGAAGATGGGGCACCTGGGTGGCTCTGGTTGAGTGTCTGCCTTCGGCTTAGGTCGTGATCCCAGGGTCCTGGGATGGAGTCCTGTACTGGGCTCCCTGCATGGAGCCTGCTTCTCCCTCTGCCTGTGTCTCTGCCTCTCTCTCTGTGTCTCTCATGAATAAATAAAATGTTTTAAAAAATTAATTAAAAGAAAAAAAGATGAACAAAACTGCAGATTTTAGAAAGCCTCTTCTACCACTAACCCACCTGCAGCCTCTCTGCAACAGAGTGGCTAATTCAGGATGAGAATGGGCCCAGAGCCTTGCTGATCTCAGGATCATATGGTCCAATTTCTGCATTTCACAGATGGGAGCTGTGCACACACACTTTCCTCTGAAACTTCAAAGTCCAGTAACAGTGCAAAGCGACTCGTGTTTGTTTTGAGGAAGTTTAAGATTAGAATGGTCAGAAATTGTTCTACTTCCCTTTTCCTAGAAACTCTAGCTACCTCTTCAGCTGGGACATGCCCTGACGCCCACGGAAGGCTGGTTGCCAGGGGACGTGAACAAACCAGGCCCCCGACCCCAGTTCCCGGCCCCCGAGTAGCAGGTGCCAGCTGCCTTCTCTGCTGTTCCCTCTAAAGAGCAGCTGGCTTTCTGGTTACCAGGACACCTCTGAGCACAGGCCTGTCACCAGCAGTCATACTAATGGCCCCACTGGGTAGGAAGAGGTGACCGTTAAGGCAGGTGGGGTACACACAAGAGAAATGAAGGGCGAAGACTGAGCCAACATGTGGCTATGGATTATATCTCACATCCTGCCTTGGCACACACATCTGCGATTCCCCGCTCCAACCCCCTCCCCCCACCCCAAATCGAACCTTCTGTGTTTCCATCCTCCAGAGAGGCACAGAGGTCAACAGACAGAGAGCCCTGAGCTGCATTTGCTCTGCCCTGCCCAAGACCGCCTTGTTGGAGAACCTGCCACTCCTCCTCCTATAAACTTTCTCCAGCCTTCTTGCAGCCCACTCTGCAGCGAGCCCGCATGCTGAGGTCCTGGAGCCACTCGGGAAGGTTCTGGAAGCCCACAATCACTGGGCACAAGGAGCTGTGGTTTTAACTCCTCTCAGAAAGGCACTTGGGACCCATGTTACCTACTAGAATACATAATGCATAACTAGCCCCAGCATTTCCCAGAGAACATTCCAGGAAATGCCAACCGGTGAGAGTACGCGATGCTGCGGTGAAATCAGGGAAATCCCTCGCCTCATCAGGACATGCCATATTCCAAGATAATCATGCAGTAGCTGAACCTGGTTAACATGACATCAACCAGCGGTTGACCAGAGAACCTTCTGAGATCCCAGGTCGGAAAGCATCCCTGGAGCATGAGGTGGGGCTCAACAGAGATGCCCAAGTTTCCAGGGTTAACCCCCGACCCTCAAGGGCAGCCTTCTCGATCTGGCGCAGGTCCCCACCACCTGGCACCATGGAGAAACCCTTCGTCTGCCGCAGCCTCTTTAGGCAGGTTTCCGAAGAAACGGTGTTAACCACTGGGAGATGCAAAAGGGAGACAGAAATCCAGGGGGAGCAGGTGCACGTTGCTCCCCAGAGCGGGACTCACCATTGGTGGTCGTGTTGACATAGTAACGCCGGCCCTGGGGAGACAAGTAGCTCTGCCACCCAGGTGGAAGGATGACGATCTGGCTTTCCTCTCCCGGCGGAGGGGGAACCATTCCAGGCTTCTGTGGAAGAGGAAAGGAGAGGTCACACAGGTTGGGCATTTGTACAACTGGTTTTCAGCCAGTTTTTGACCAACCAAGTCACAGGCGGCTGAAGTCACCCTGAAAGAGTTGATGCTGGGAGGGGTGGGAGCCCTGAGGGCGGTCACAGGCCACACATGTGTGATCCAGGGGCTTGACCAAGCATGAGGTGAGAGGAGCTCTTGATGCTTCAGAGCCAGTGCAGAAGGGACAGCTTGTCATAAAGGACAAAGGGAGGTGACAGCCAGTTAGCAGAGCTGGACTCTCTCCGAGGGGTCCCCTGGACAAGCTCTCGCCGGACGGCTCTGCAGGCTGCAGGGCCCTCATATGCTGTGCACCCCCCTTCCCATGGGATCCAAAGCCTGAACCTCCAGGACCACCAAGTACAGCCTGCTGCGCAAACCTACCAGAAGGAATTAATGCACGTCTCAGCAGAGCAAGATGTAAAGCGTCCTATAACAACGCTGAGAATGGACCAAGAACTAGGCTGGGCTTATCTGGTCCAGTGTCCAAATTGCCCCCTCGAGGGATCTGGGCACAACTGGGACCCACAGGCCAAACCACAGGTCCCTCCATGTGCCCTCACGGATGGCTTGATCCTCTAACAGGGAGGAAGCAGGTGTAACCCTCAGAGTTACAAGAGAGGTGACTTCTGGCAGTGGGATTAAGGGCCACTTTTCTCCTCTCCCGATTACGTTATCCCTTGCATCTAAATTTCCCTCAAACAACAAAAATAAGTGGTGAGCTAAAGAACATTTAAAAATAAGGAAAGAGGGTCCAAATTAGCCCACACAGTGGCTGTGCCTTCCGAAGATAGCAAGTGGATTTAACCACACAAGGAGAGGGGCTGTGAATTTCTCCGCAAAGCAGGGCTCTGTGTGGAGGTATTAAAGGGGGGGCGCTCAGTGGTTGAGCATCTGCCTTTGGCTTAGGGAGTGATCCCAGGGCCTTGGGATGGAGCCCGGCAGGGAGCCTACTTCTCCCTCTGCCTGTGTCTCTGCCTCTTTCTCTCTCTCTCTCTCTCTCTCTCTCTGTCTCACATGAATAAATAAATAAAATCTTTTCTTAAAAAAAAAAAAAAAAAACCTAATCAGCACTGAAATGTCCTCGGCATCCCTCCGAGGTAGTTCTGGTCTCTGATGGTGGCTACTTAGGAAAGCCAGCTAAGGAATTAAAAGCAAGCAAGAGAGATGCACAGCCCCTGCCTGTCCTGCTCTCATATTGTCTGAAGGCTGCAAAACCAGGAACTTCTGCTCCTTGGCACCCTGCACGCCCTCAGCAGGGATCGGTTCCATCCTAGATGCTCCTGGGACCCTGAGTGGCCACAGCCTTCCTGGAGCCACCGTGGTTAACGGCTGTTCACCCACAGTGCCTCTCTGGTTCAGCATGGAAGGCCGTCTTTGAACTACCGGGCGCCAGACGGCAGCCAGGAGGTCTTCTCACCAACAGAGCATGTCCACTGACTCCAAACACACCTGAGCACGTCCACCTGGGCCTCCAGACACCTGCTCTGGCCTCTTCCGGATTGGAAGGTGGTTGAAACACACACACCAGAGAGTCTCACAATGAGGGAAGTGTGCTTGTGGATAAATATCCCACAGGCAGGAGGTGTGCACCTTGGCTGAGTGGGGCTGGGGGTCACAGAACAATAAATAGGGAGGTTAGGAGGCTTAACCTAAGAGAGAAAAATTCTAGAACCATAGGGTACGAAGCCAGGCTGCTTCAGCTGGAGTCTGGGGTCTTAGAGCATCTGAGGTGGGAAGACCATGCTGGTGCTTCTCTGCGTAGCCTGGGTGGGGGGAATGGGAAATTGTTAAAGGGTATATTAGGCAAGGGCCAGAGGGGGGTGCCTGGTTGAGCATCTGCCTTCAGCTCAGGTCATGATCCTGGGGTCCTGGGACTGAGTCTCAAACTGGGCTCCCTTCAGGGAGCCTGCTTCTTCCTCTGTCTGTGTCTTTGCTTCTCTCTCTCTGTGTCTCTCATGAGTAAATAAATAAAATCTTTAAAAAAAAAAAAAGAGCAAGGGCCAGAGGGTGACATGGCCAGAAATAGGGGACAGAGGAGAGAGGGACCCAGATGCACAGTGGAAGCAGCTCAGGCCTGGGCCACAATCCTGACTCAGCCCCCAAGCAGCCACATGATGAGGAAGTGACTCAGCCAGCTGCGTTTCTCTACGTGTCTACACAGGAGCCCTGTTGTGGAAGGCACCCAGGAAAGTGCCCATTACCCAGAAAGCTCTGTGACAGAGGGGGTCCCAGCAGGAGGAGGTGTGTTCAAGTGCCCAGCCAGACCAGGCTTCGCACAGCCCCTGCCCCCTGAGAGGTGAAGTTCAGGGGCCCAGACCTCAGCCAGTGCCTGTAATGTCTGGAATGTCACCAGAAATAGTCACTTCTCCCCAGACCTCTGTTTCCAAGACGACACTAGACATGCAGCAGCCAAGCATCCACCTGCTGGGGAGACCAATGTGTTAAGAGGTGGCCAATGTGACCTGCTGAGAAGGCCAGGTGGGTGGCCAGGAGACCGCTCCTAAGCGGGGCTGGTTGAGCAAGTGGAATGGATTTTGGACCCTTCATACCCCACCTGTGAAACAGCAGGATTGACACCTGTCCTGTCTCCATGTCTGCACAGTGCCCTTCTCTTGAGAATGACTCTAGGGGGTTCATGTAACTCTGTGGGGTCAGATCAAGCCCTGGCGTCCACCGGTGGACTCCGATGACCAAGAAGGTACCATGATCGCCCGCCCTGAGGTCTTGCCCACCCAGGAAATGCTGGACCCTCTGTGACCAAACCCTATGGAAGGTGCCTGTGTGGGAGCCAGGAAGGCCAAGTGGTGCTGGAAGAGGAAGGGGGGAGGGCACCAGGGCCAGCTGGGCCTACTTACCAGTTTGGCCAATGCAGCAAAGGCCACCCCACATCCCCCTCTAGCACGACCACGGCTCCTGACCCTGCTCAGCCCTCCAGCCCCCAAGGCTGCCACAGTCCCCCTGCCTTTGGTCTCTCCCAGAAAGAAGACCCCTCCCCCCTCCCAGAGGGGGGGACCATCAGGACTACAAAGACATGCAAACAAGTGGGTATGCACCCAAGAGACCTGGAAACGGTGCTCAAACACCTGTAAATCCACATTCACAAGCAGCATCATCCACGATGGCCAAAAGGCGGGCAGGACCTCAAGGTCCATCATCTGATGAGCAAGTCAATGGAAAGGGGTGCATCGGGACCAAGAAGCAGAATGAGGTACTGCTACATGCCACAATGTGGATGAACCCTGGAGCCATGCTTAGTGCCATAAGCCAGAGACACAAAAGGCCACGTACCACATGACTCCGTTTACATAAAATGCCCAGAATAGGGGTATCTGGGGGGCTTAGTGGCTTAGGCATCTGCCTTCAGCTCAGGTCATGATCTCGGGGTCCTGGGATCGAGTCCCGCGTTGGGATCCCTGCTCAGTGAGGAGTCTGCTTCTCCCTCTGCGCTCTACCGCTCCCCCTGCTCATGCTTGCTCTCTTGTTCACTCTCAATCTCTCAATGTCTCTCACAAATAAATAAATCAAATCTTAAATGAAAAAAAAAAAAAAAGAAAGAAACACCCAGAATAGAGAAATCCACGGAAACCAAAGAGATTAGTGGTTGCCAGGGGCTGGGGGTGGGAGGGGAGGGTGGACACAGGGTTTCCTCTTTGGGGTGATTCGAATGTCCTGGAAGGAGACAGTGGTGACAGTTGCAGAGTACTATGGATGTATAAATACCACTCAGGATAAATGTTATGTAAGGTGTGTCTTGTAATTAAAAATTAAAAAAAATTTTTTAGTTTAGTTTTTAAGCTATGGAGGGAAAAAAGCTGGAGTCCCACCTGCAGGCCCTCATCTGAAAGGCCCAATGCACCCACATGACCTCATGGCTCATGGCCATGGAGGGATGGGCCTCCTGGGAGAGCGGCCCCTAGCCTTCCTTCCCTAGTCCTGTGACTTCTCCCCTTCCATTCCATCAGCAGTTTGCCCTGGGAATGGGAAGTAGATGTTGAAGGGACACAGGCCCAGAGACTGGGGTCCTAACTACAATGAACAAGATGGGAGGGGGTGGGAGCAAGGGTGGAGGCTGGATGGCCATTTCCTCCAACTCATAGTCTCAACCTGATGCATATCATGGCTTTGTGGGAATCATAAAATGCTCTTTCTCCAGATGGGCCCTCGCCCTGAGTGCAAGGCTGGATCTCAGTCTCCCCGTGGGTTCCCTTGTTCAGTCAACAACCTGTTCAACTGTTTACGGAGACCCATGCTCTGAGAATGTGAAGAAAATTGTGGATCTCCTGCATGACCCCCCCCAAAGGGAGTCCGTGGTGCACATACACCCTCACCCTGTTTCCTATAAAGTATCAGCAGGCTTCTAGATGACTCAGAGCCCTCATCTAGCTGGTAATCAAGAAACATACGAGCTCAGATCCCACTTGAGTCCATCGATAATGACTTTTATTGTGCACCAAACGTTTACAGCGCTCCAAGGACCGGGCTGGGTGCTCTACACACTCATCTCTAGTTTTTACAGTTTAATCTGCCACTTTCCCACCTCGAAATAAGGAATCTGAGACTTGAGAGAATTTAATAACTCGACCAACGCCGCACAACTAAACAAATGATCAAACCAAACCTTGGCCCTAGAGACTTCCATCTGGTTACCTACAGGGAGGCTTCCCTGCTGTCCGGCTAGCCAGGGGCAGCTCCACTTCTTTCCCGGACCACCTGACACCCAGCTACCACCAAGGAGGGTGACAACTCAGGCCTGCTCCTGCCTGTCTCACAGACTCCAAAAGAGCATATGCCTTCCCCGGAGAGGAGCAGAAATACCACCACCCACACCCGAGCAGTCACGTTCCCGGCTGCAGGCTAACTTCCTTGTCTCCTGACTTAAAACAGCACAGCCAAAGAAATTTTCCTCTTAAGGATGGGCTACTGGTCCTCCCCGGGGAAGAAGAAAAACAACAGGCAAGCAAAGGAAAGTCACCCAGAGATTGAAAACAAACTCCCTACCCCCTGACCCTCCTTTACAGCAGTGTTTCTCAAAGGGTGGTCCCCGGAGCACCCCGTCGGTCACCTGGGGACGTGCGCTAAAAGGGCAGGTTCCAGAGCCCTGATCAAAACACCAGGTCAACCTGGAGCCTCGGAGGCTGCCTCTCAACATGCATTCTGGGTGAGCCTCGTGCCCACTGAACTCAGAAGACTGGCTGGTGTG
Organism: Nyctereutes procyonoides; assembly: GCF_905146905.1. Lineage (NCBI taxonomy): Eukaryota > Metazoa > Chordata > Mammalia > Carnivora > Canidae > Nyctereutes > Nyctereutes procyonoides. The sequence continues at coordinate 55,172,332 of NW_026575140.1, read as the reverse complement.
CAGCTTCAGAGAAAGCACTTGAGAGAAATCCCACTTCTGAAAGCAACGCTGGGAGCGTGAAATTTTAATAAGCACGATTTACAAAAAGACAGGGCTTAGCTCCGTGGGTACCTATGCAAGAAAGGTCTGCTATCCCCACACCTTTCAGAGAAGACTTCTTTTAAGAGAGATTGGATCTGGGCTCTGCAGCCTCCAGGCAGTGCCAGCCCCCACCTTCAGCGCCCCCCTCCCTGACAGCCTCTATCCCCCCCGCCCCCTCCCCCCAGTCAAGTTCAGCCTGGGACTCCTTCCCCTTCAGGAGGCTTCTGGGAGCACCTGACTCTTACCTTCTCCAGATGCGAGCAGATGTTACTTGAGACGGTACCTGGCGGTCGTCACTTTAGCAGCCTGAACAGTTTTCACAGTCCCCCCATTCTATGTCTTCTCACACCCCAAGCCCAGAAGCAATAGGAGCTCCAGAGAAAGGCATATCCACAGGGCCCCACACCCCCACTCCCCCCACACCCCAATCTATATATAACATCTCTGAAGTTGTCAGCCTAACGAGCCACTTTCTGGCAGACCCGTTGCCATAGCAATGACTGCTAATGAGCTGGGTGCCGTGATTGGCACTGCTTGAAGGCTCCTCCACAAAGAACTCTTCCAGCAAGTTCTCTCTTCTGAAAGGCACAGCCAGCCAGGACCCCCCCCCCCCCCAAAGCAGCTGGGCCAGGGCAAGGTATGCTTGGGAGCCATCGCCACCCCCCGCCGGGAACCTTTTTGGTACTGGTGCACCCTGAGCAATCCGAGACCCAAGCCTCACTGTCACTCAATGGGGGTTGGCCAATTAGCAGCAGTGACAGGGGCTGCAAGCGAGCCCCCAAAGATGACCAAGCTCCAGCTGGCCCGGGGACTGGAGAGTCACATCCATGCCAAATCTTTCTGCTGGACACCTGTTCAGGGTGGAGACACCCCTACACAAAGCTGGGAACAGCTCCCAAAGGAAAGATCATCTCCCCCCTGGCCAAGGGTCAGACATAGAGCATGGAGCAGGGCCCCAGCTCTCCCAGTGATGCTGCCAGCTTCAGAATCTGCACCTATAAGAATGTAGGGTGCCTTTCCTCTCCTAAATGAGCAAGTACTATTCTCTCCAGCTCTGGCAGCCTTTCTGTGCAGTCTGGGAGCGACTCACAGAGAAGAGGAGAGGAGGAAGCAAGGTGCCCTAGTGATGGCCCAGTGCACCCTGGAAAGTGAAGTCCTCACGAGTAGTTTTCTGGGGTAGGGGTGGGGGGATGGACCCTGGCAATGTCTTCATGTTCTTCTAAGGGTGAGAGATTTGGGACCTGGAGACCTGGTTGGAGGGAGGAAGAGAAGAAGAGACCAGACAACAGAGAAACAGGCTGTAAGATTCAGGAAGACATGGCCATGGCCATGCTGTCGCTAGCGTTAGTCTCAGCACAGTGCCCAGAACACTGGATGCAGGGATGGAGGGACGAATGAATCAATGGAAACTTGGAATCATAGTAGGAACTGGCTCCAAACAGATCTGAGGCTTTCACCAAACAAATAGAATGGTAGTCCAAGCAACGTGTGTGCCCCACCTGTAACAAATCCCAGCTCCTAATGGATCCGAATGAATGGACTATTCAATGTCGAGCACAGGGAGGTGGGGTAGGACGAGATAATAGAGTGTCTTTCACTGCAGAAAATAAATCGAGGAACAGTATCCAGAAGCCTCCGGGGAGGCACAAACTTCAAATCATGACTTCATCTGGTATCCAGATGGAAAATCCCAGGAAAAGTGTTTAGCAACTTCAATAGAAGGAAGGGGGATAGAGCATCTGATACAAGTGAAAAAAAAAAAATCATCAGGAGAGGATAAACTAATGCAAAACAAGGCAAGTGGACTGGAAAAAGGAAACAAATGCTATAAAAGGGGACAGGAAATTAACAAAATTGTAGGGAAATTTATGAGGTAGCGACATGCACTAGAATGTGGAATTAGTCTTGCGGAAAGGGGGGAAAAAGCATTCCTTATGTACCAAGCCAATTTAAGAATTTTTTCATGGAATGCAAAGGAAATGCACAATAAAAAAAAAAAAAGGAAGGGAAGAAAAAGAAAAAGAAAAAGAAAAAGAAAAAGAAAAAGAAAAAAACGGGGACAAAAGAACAAGCCAAGATACAGATGCTAGGAGCTCCTGAAGAAGAGAAATGGAACAATAAACCATGGTTGATAGGAGGGGAAGAAGAAAAAAAAATAAAAGAGAAAACTTTGCTCAGCTAAAAGAAGATATGTATGTGCAGCGTGGCAGGTCCTGCAGTGCTGCAAGCAAAATGCAAGCCCCGTGGCAGGCACGCCGTGGACCAGGTATTTACACGGCAGAGATAAGCAAAAAGTCCTATCAGGGTTTATATGGGAGAAGGGTGTCCCCAGTAAAGGAGCACAGATAAATAAGCTGGTCTCAGGCTTCTCCGTGACTGCATTTTAAAAGATACCCCTGGATTGTCACCTGGGAAATGCTGAGACCCTCCCAGGAGGTGGCTGAGCTGTCCTGCATGGAGACTCATTCCTCTATGGACAGTGGTTCAGGGAATACTGGTCCACAGACAGTGGTCCGGGGACCTGTGTGTCCTCCTCAAAAGTCCTCAGAAGGTATATCACAGCTGCCTGAGAGATTATGACAAAGAAAGGTGAAGAATTCCCTTAAATTCTTTCTTAATTTCAGACCTCTCTACCTTAGAAAGGCCCAGGGCTGAGCACTGGAAGCAGCTTTAAAAACTTGCAGATCATCATCATCATCATCATCATCGATCAAGTTACAGACTATGTGTAGGTGTTGCTGGTCTCCATATACAGTATAAAACAACGAAAGAGCTTGGATTACAAATTCCAGATAATACTAGAAAAGACCAAGAGGTGGGGAAAGTCAAGTGCGGGCACCTAGAGAAATGAAATCAGAATGCCTCTCTTCCTACACCAACAAGGGGACATCCCTTCCTCCTCTAGGTCCTGATGGCGAGGTCAACAGATATCTGGCCAGTCTGCTCCCCATCCTCTGGCATCTAGGATCCACTCTGACAGCTTTCCTGGGGGGAAACGACAGGCTTCCAGCCAGAGGGGATGTGACAGGAGGGAACAGCCCTTGGGGGCCACAGATCTTTCTGGGATCTGGGTGCTGTGAGTCTGATCTCAGGCCACCTTTTGGTGGCCTCATGGGCAATCGGCTTCCACAGGAAGTCCTGAGCTCTGGGATCCATTAAAGGGGACCGGGTGGGACCAGAGCATGTTGCGGGCTGTGGGAAAACTCAACAGGGATCCAGGGCTTCCCCCAAGTCCTCACCTGGGCCGCCTCAAAGCATTCCAAAGGCCAATGCCACGCTCAGCACAGAGAGAGGACCGTGTGGCTATGTCCCTGCCCAAATCTGAGCATCTCTGTGTTCCCTGAGCCACTGTGGTTGGACCCCTGCATGAAAAGGGGGTCAAGCACGTAAGGCCCACCTCCAGCTTTCACCAACAAGAAGCCAGAGCAGAGCCAGGCAAGATGCTTTTCTTCCTTCTACTCCTCCACGTGCAAGATTTCTCACTAAATGGGACCGACTCATCAGCGGGTTTGCCAGAACTCTTCTTCATGTGTCTACTCAAGGGGCTCTTATTAGAAATCACCTTTGGTGGAGGGGCACCGCTGGATGGCCCAGTGGTTGAGCGTCTGCGCTGGGCTCAGGGCATGACCCGGGGGTCCTGAGATGGAGTTCCACATTGGGCTCCCTGCAGGGACCCTGCTTCTCCCTCTGCCTGTGTCTCTGCCTCTCTCTGTGTGTCTCTCATGATAAAAAATAAATAAAATCTTCTAGAAAGAAAGAAAGAAAGAAAGAAAGAAAGAAAGAAAGAAAGATCAGCCACCTTTGGCAGGGCTTCCTTGAGTCCTTTAAAGGAACTTTCTAAAGTGGGCTTTAATCACTTAAATGCACATGTCCCCAGGTCTCTTCCAAACCCAGCACAACTCACGCGTTCTTAGGCCTCCGGGTCAGAGTGATGGCTGGACAGGGTCATGCCCACAGCAATAATCCACGTCCCCATGACTAGAATCTGTCCCTTGCTCATGCCAGACTTCTGCCCCTGCAATAAGCCCTCTAGGATCATACAGACAAGTTCCCAGAGGGTGATTTACTCAGGGTCCCCAGCTCCAGCCCCCATGGAGCACCAGCCGCACTCACCCTTGCCTGGATCAGCTACCATCCCCCACTCTCCCAGCCCCCAGCCCCATCACTGTCCTCTACCCATAAAGCTGCCAGAGAAAGCCTTACACTTGGCAGCCCCCGGTACCTGCCGTGACAGGTGGGCATCAGTGCATGGAGCTTCCTCCCGGCACCCACTGAGCTGCCCGCCAAGTGCCTGGCACCCAAACCACCGGGAACGCTCTGCAGGGACTCAGTGAGCAAGGGTCCCGTCCACCCTGAGTATCCATCCCTAAGCCCCCAGCACCTCCCTGAGGGCCATTGACTCCCAGGGCCTGTCTTTCAGGACTAGGCGGGCAGAGGGTTGCAGAATAGTAAACTCTATTCTCCGATCCTAAAAAGGAATGGAGTGATCTGGTTACCCAGGAATTTTGATGAACACAATTACAATGCAGTCTCTGCAAAGGCTACAGGAAGTAAGCCCTCACAGGAAAATACTGCTAAGCTGGAAAACACGGGGTCTCCGGTGGGGCAAGGACCGGACGAACGATTTCGCAAACAATGCTCCCAAGTGCAAGGATGAGCTGGACGCGCCCCCCCATCCCCCCCGCCCCCCTGCATGTCAGAAGCTATTTCACAGCCTTGAAGTGTCCGTGGGTCAAGCCACGGACAGCAAGAAGGAATCCATCCCATAGGAAGTGACTTTCACCCAGGCCTTAGGACGTTCCCACAAGAGCCCTTCCTTCACTGACACTGAATAAAGACGCTTCTATTACCGATGCACCTGCCACCCGGACAGACGACAGAGTGGCCAATTAATAGGGCTCCGAAGGAGACAATGCACGAAACAAGGAGCTCTGTGGATGTCATCAAACCTCTCCCATCTGAGATGGCTCATGCTCTTGCTGGTGGCACCTGCCCAGCAACACCGCATGGCATGATTGGGACCTGAGACATGCCCACTCTTCATCAACTCTTGGGAGAATCTCCGCATTGACCAAACAGCACAACTGCAGAACTCCTGCCTCTTCTCGAGGTTGACAGCAGGTGCCCAAGGGCCTCATGGTCATGTTCGGGGTCCACATGGGGAAGGGAGTTCCCACAGGCACTCCACGAATAGGGAGACCACCTCTAGGAATAAGATGGGACACTCCAGGGGAGCCTGGGTGGCTCAGCTATTGAGCATCTGCCTTCGGCTTGGGTTGTGATCCTGGGGTCCTGGGATCGAGTCTTGCATGGGGCTTCCCACAGGGAGCCTGCTTCTCCTTCTGCCTGTGTCTCTACTTCTCTGTGTGTCTTTCATGAATAAATAAAATCTTAAAAAAAAAAAAAGATGGGAAGCTGTACTGCTACCCTATCTTGGAGCCTAGAGGGGTGTGGGAAACCCCAGAGAAAACCTGTAACCTGGGTCCCATTTCGAGGATCTGTCTGGCCCTGATGTTTTAGAGTCCTAAAGGGCAAGGCAGTGTGCTGCTCCCGGCAGCCTATTCGGCTTCTGGCCTCTGAGCAGGAAAACTTGAATGAGTCTGCTCACCATCAGCTCGTGATTAACAGAGACATTTTATTCAAACTCTCGACTTCGAGGAATGTTGGCTCCCTTCCTCCTACCCTTTCTCTGGCAGATAAAAATAGCGTGGGCCATTCTGACATCCTACCTCCAGCCTGGGGACCCCAAAAGCATCGGCAGAAAGCACACAGGACCAAGGCGCACGGACACTGTGCTCCCAGGCAGCGGGTCCTGGGGCCTCCCTGGGCCTCTCTGGCCCCTCATCGCTAAAACCAGGGGCTGCCAGCCCTCCCACGCCAGGCTTCCATGACATGAGGAACGTGTTTCGTAACAAGGCCCAAAACCAAGGGAAATTTCAAGGCATCTGAATGACCAGTGTCACTTTGCAAAAGCAGTGGCCACACAAACACAAGATGACGGAGACCTCCTAGCAAGAAAAAGAAACGTTCGCATCGCATTACCTCCCCTCCCACCCCCACCGGCACAACTCCCCCCAATTTTTTTGGTCCAGAGAGTGAAAATTTACTCAGCCAAACCCGGCTTGGATCTGGTGGGAAGGGTATGATGAGACACCAGTAAAGGGAAGCAATGTAACAAAAATTGGCAATCATTAAGATGTATGTCCATGGGGCGCCCAGGTGGCTCAGTGGTTGAGCATCTGCCTTGGGCTCAGGTCGTGATCCCGGGGTCCTGGGATTGAGTTCCACATGGGGCTACCCACAGGAAGCCTGCTTCTCCCTCTGCCGGTGTCTCTGCCTCTCTTTGTATGTCTCTCAGGAATAAATACATAAAATCTTAAAAAGAAAAAAAGTATGCCCAAACCAGGACACTAAGCTGTGAGCATTACCTCACACCCATACGAGGAAGGCTGAACACTTAACTTCTCCTTCCCCCTGCCACTGGCTGGGCCCCTTTGGGGCTGCGTTGTCCCTAGGTGTCAGAAGAAGGAGGTGGGCAGGGGTGGTTAGGATCTCAAAATGCACCCTGGATTTTCTTTTTTTTTTTAAATTCATTTTTTTTTATTTTTTTATTTTTTATTTTTTATTTATGATAGTCACACACACAGAGAGAGAGAGGCAGAGACACAGGCAGAGGGAGAAGCAGGCTCCATGCACCGGGAGCCCGACGTGGGATTCGATCCCGGGTCTCCAGGATCGCGCCCTGGGCCAAAGGCAGGCGCCAAACCGCTGCGCCACCCAGGGATCCCCACCCTGGATTTTCTACATGAGTTTGTGTGGGTAATGGTGTCGAGTATCCTGCCCTCGGAGGTGCTCCTGAAGGACACATTGAGGATCTCTGTGGGCAGCTTCTGGTTGGGTGAGGCCCCCTCCACAGGATTCCTGCTCAAATCTCCCTTTGCAGAGGAGAAAGCCGGGGAATAAGAGAATCTTGCCAACACTTGGTACTGGGAGGAGCAGGGACCACGGGAGGGGGAGAGAAGAGGAAATCCCAGAATGCCTCATGCCATGGTTTCTGGCACCTTCTCAAGCCCCTGAAGGAAACCCCATACCTAAATTTACCAAACATGCTGTTCCATCCAGAATGGATCTTGCAAATTCAGAAGAGCAGAAAGGAAAGGAATCGCAAGTCGCTGGCTCAGGTGGTCACACGCTTGGAATCTCCTGCAAAGCAGCCTGCTCAGAAAGGAGTTCTAAGGGCAGGTGACGTGGCTGCTGCCCACGGATGCTCGGGGGCATGAGTGGCCAGCTTGGTGGCCCCATGGGCACCCCCAAAACCCTAAGGGCAGCAACTGTCCTCATCCGGGTTACTGCGTGGCGCCGCAGCCCGCGCTCCAAGTGACTTCTGGCTCCGAGAGCCGGCTCCCAGCGCGTCCTAATTGCTTCTGAACCATGGGCACTAGAGAGAGATGAAGGCGAAGCGTGTTTCTGGAACCGCTTCCACGAGTCAGCGAGGGGCGAGGTTCCAACCAGCCTAAGGCTGCTGACAGTTTTTGAAGCCGCGCGACTAGTGCATATAAAACCAGACAGCGGGGGACAGCAGGTGACATCACAGTCAAGAGCCAGGACCCACCACTGCTCCGGGGCACTGCGCGCAGAAGGCGGGATGGAGAGCCCGCTGCCAAATCTTGAGCGACCCCTCCATCCCCGCAGGGACGCCTCCACTTCCTTATCTCGAAAATTCAGAAGTCGCACCAGATGGTCTCCAAGGGTTTTCCTCGGCTTTCTCTTCCTTTCTGTTCTCACGCTCAACGATTCTGGAGGTCGGTCTCGAGGACACTTGCTTTAAAGACGTGCCATTTTGCAGGAGGGGTGAAAAGTCTCATTCAAGTGTAGACACACGTCCGGGGGCAGCAGAGTGTCCCTGGCACAGGGATCGGCCCCCACCCCCAACGATGGGGATTGGGCCTCATGATCTCAGCACTCTGGGCCTCCTCCTCACACCACTGTGAGTTCTGGTAAGTTCTTCTGGCCTGATGGGGCCTATGTGGGGCCCCTTCCCTATCATTCCTAGAGCCACACGCAGTCAAGCTCTGTGTACCCGGCAACCAGATTCTGGCCCTGGCATCCCAGGCTTCCTCATGTCTGAAGCTGGAATCCACCCTGTACCCAATACAGGCTTTTTCTTTTTTTTTTTTTTTTAAGATTTTATTTATTTATTTGAGAGAGAGAGAGAGAGAGAGCAGCGGGAGGTGCAGAGAGAGAGAGGAGGGGGCTCCCAGCTGAGCAGGGAGCCCAACTCAGGTCTCGATCTCAGGACCCCGGGATCATGATCTGAGCTGCAGGCAGATGCTTAACCGACTGAGCCCCCCAAGCACCCCCCACACAGACTTGTTCTGCACCTGCTAGCAGGTAAGCTGCTCACCACACATGCAAGCTCCCTGGACGCCCCTTGGGGTCCATCTTGTCCGTGGACCTCCCGGCCGCGGCCCAGAGCCAAGGCCAGACCCCCTGGGACCCCCAGCATGCCCAGCATTCCATCGGAATGTGACGATCATTCCCAAAGTGCAGCCCCTGCACCAGCAGCAGGGCTGTCCTCTGGGAGCGGGCTAGAAATGCAGAGTCCCAGGCCCCACCCTAGCACCAGGCTCGGTAGTTTAAAGGTCTCTGGGCAATTCATGTGTGCTTTACCCCTTGACAGGCCCTGCTGTGGACTTTCCAGGTGCCTCCGGATGACGAGCACCACCTCCCTCTCCCTGGCACTGGTTGAGGTCTCCATCAGAAGCCACGCTGAAATGAGAGCTGCTGTCCGGCCCAGCCCGTGAGAGGCAGCGTCCTAGAAAAAGGCTATGTGCAAACACTGATCTAGCCTCCCCATACAAACTGGACACCACCCTGCCGGCTCCCCAGAGCCTACATAGAGTGCTGGCTAGAGTCTTGGTTGATGTGAGGTCCCTCTCTCCAAGAAAGGAGGGGATGTCTAACTTTCAGAGGCAATAAGGTTGGCAAAATTAGGGTATCCCACTCTTAGGTCTCAGGAGAGCACCAATGCCCATTACTGTGGCAACCGCTGCCACCACCAAGCCAGACAGAAGCACCCAAGCCAGCATGGAACCACAGCACAGACACCAGGGTGCCTGGGCAGACACTCGATTGCCTCCCTGAGGATCTGTGCCACCCAACAGGCTTCCCCCACTCCCCGAGAGGGTCCCAGCTGGAGCTGGGCCATGGGGAGATGGTGGGTGGGAGGACAGATCCGGGCGGAGGGAAGGAGGCCTGATGTGGACGCCAATCCCCATAATCCACGCCACGACACAGTCACACGCCTCAACCGAACAGCTGCCCAGGTAACCGGGGTGGGGAGGGAGGTGGTGACTCCGTCTCCCTCCACAAACAGCCCTTTGGACATCTTGTTCTCCTTGCCTTCCCCATCTCGCATGCACCACGGCCACGTCTCTGCCTCCCCTTCCCTACTCAGGCCTTGGGCCCCTAACAGGTGCCCCCGAGCACACTGGGCCCCCAGCACTTCTAGGCTCCAGCTGCCCATCTCAGAGGTCCTCAGAACTGCTTTCTAAAATGTCACAGCTAAAAAAATAAGTAAAATAAAATAAAACGTCACAGTTGTTTCAGAAACACGCAGGAAGAGCTCGGCACCTCTGAGGGCGAATCAAACTGATTCTTACCATCCAAGAAGAGTTAGTCTTCCTTGTGGGGGAAGAGGGGTGGCTGCTAACTCAGAGGAGTGTCCTGAGTCCTGTGTGAAGTCCCCAGACCCAGGGCCAGGCCCCTGCCAGCTTCCTCTCCATGGCACCCTCCACGGGAAATGGGGCTGACACAAGCGGCTGTGCCAGGGTCAGGACTCAGGACATCCCAGGGGGCGTTGGCGTGGCTTTGCGCAGAGCTCTTCTTTCACAAAGAACCCACAACATTGCACAGCTCCTTCCAAATCTGCTCAAGGTCCTATGATGAAATCAACGGTGCATTCTGACTTTCCAGTTACAAAGTTTCTGGAGGCTTCTTTGTTGTTGTTTTCACTCTGTCTCTCTCTCTCTCTCTTTCCCCTTTCTCAGCTAAAAAAAAGCTGGCTGAGGTCACGACATACAATGGCCAAGCTTGTGTCGCTGACCAGATGCCTCCCACCCCCAGGCCCGTGGACAAGAGCTCCTTTGTCCACTATATTTTAGGCGGGACTCCCTGGGCCTGCCCAAGCCCTGCTGGGGAATGTTCCGCCAACTTCTTCCCAACCCTAAGTCACGGCTCTGGCCTCAGCTCCAGCCCCAGCTGCGTGAACCCAAGACCAGATCGAAACCAACATAAAACGAATGGGGAATGCTCCCCCAAAGAACCATTGTGTCAGACCTGTCCAGGGTTGAAAGGCTGGTGCCCCCAAAGGGGCAAGACGAAGGTCCCCTGCCTTCATTCTGCCCTTGCTTGCCTCCAAACCTGGACAGTGGGTGACCAGAGGGGCTACGCCATGCATCTCAGAGGAAGAGGGCTTTTAGGATCACAAAGCTGTTAGCTGCAAGTGAATATGGACCCCAAGCACATTATGGCATCCACCAGCTACACACGTTCAGGCAAAAGACTTGGATCCTCTGTGAATATATCAAATCCTTCCACTCAGACAGCTTTTTGGAGCAGCTGAAGGTTTAGCACTTAAAATTCACCCATTTCTACGTTTCCTTTAAATGTAAACCTTCGTGATTTTAGGAAACGAGTCTTCCTATTGACATAAATATGGTTTTCCCCAAGCGACCATGCATCCCAAGATCTGGATGGTTTCCTATAAAATATCATTCTTTCACACGTATGGATGAACTATGTATTTATGAAGAGGTTTCAGTGCCAGCTCCTGGAGTCAGGGCTGTGAAATCAGAATATGGCCTAGGGACAGAGTCAGATGGCCCTTGTCAGATCACTACCTATTAGCTGTGATAGCCCGGGGCGGAGCAGGGCCTTGAAACTTTGGATTTCTTCAAGTACAAAAGGGAGATGACTGCAGGGTCTTTCACAAAAGGTTGCAGGGAGGATTGAGGAGGGAGATTTACATAAACAGTGAGCATAGAGTGAAGGGGACCAACGTACCCAGTAAAAGCCAGTTGTTTTTGTTATGATCAGCAGTGGCTGAGAGAGGAGTTGAAATTTCCCTGGATACACAAGGAAAGTTTAGACTGGATAAAAACAAAAAACAAACAACCCAATTAAAAAATGGGCAAAGATGGGAAGCCTGGGTGGCTCAGTCGGTTAAGCATCCAACTCTTGGTTTCAGTTCCAGTCATGATGCCAGGGTCGCAGGATCAAGCCCCGCCCTGGGCTCCATGCTGGGTGTGGAGTCTACTTGGGATTCTCTCTTCCCCTCTCCCTTTGCTCCTACCTCCCGTGTGCTCTCTCTCACACACACACTATCTCTCTCTCTCTAAAAGAAAGAAAGAATTCTTAAAAACAAAAATGGGCAAGGGGCATTTCTCCAAAGAAGAAACACAAATGGCCAACAGGCACATGAAAAGGTGTTCCATATCACTCATCACTAGGGAAACATATATTAAAACCCAAATGAGGTACCACCTCACACCCATTAGGATGGCCATCCCAAACAAACAAAAACAGGAAGGTCAGGAAAGAGCAAACACTGGCGAGGATGTGGGAAAAGTGGAACCCTTGCTGGTGGGAATGTAAAATGGTGTAGACGCTATGGAAAACAATATGGTGGTTCCTTAAAAAGTTCAACACAGAATTACCATATGATCCTGCAATTCTACTTCTAGGGATACATCCAAGAAAACTGAAAGTAGGGACCCAGGTATCTGTTCACCCTCAGGTACTACAGCATTATTCATAATGACCACAGAATGGAAACAACGCCCGAGTGTGTCCATTCATGGATGAACAGCCAAACAAAACGTGGTATATGTATACAATAGCATGGTATTCAACCTCAGAAAAGAAACTCCGACCCACACTGTGTGGATGACCCCAAAGACATTAGGCAAAGCAAAATAACCTGGTCACAAAAAGGCAGATACTATAGGGTCCTACTTTATGAGGGGCCTAGAATACAATAGTTAAATTCTGAGAGACAAAAAAATAGAATGGTGATTGCCAAGGACAAGAAGGAGGCTGGGCAGGGTGGGAGGGGGGTGCCAGGGAGTTAGTGTTTAATGGAGACAGTGTCCGTTAGCAAGATGACAAAGTACTGGAGGCGGATGGTGATGGTCACATAACATTGTGAATGCACTTGATGCTGCAGAACCGTACACTTAAAAATGGTTAAAATGGTAGATTTTAGGTTATGTCTATTTTCACACACACACACACACACACACACACACACACACACACACACACACAAGTCTGGGACCCACAGAGATAGTTTAGATCAAGGGCTCCCAACCAGTGGGACATAAGCCACATCATGAGATACACAGGGACAGAACCCCCAGGGAAGGTGAAGCCCGCACCCAGAAACTTCACCAGATGCCAGACAAGGTGGTCCATTTGGTGTTCAACCTTGGGGAAACGGAGGCAGCACAGCCAGCATCCCAATGTCAACCATGGGCTTCTCTGCCGGGGGTGTGCACACTCAGAGGGCCAATGGCAACATGCCTCCCCCTGAACTCCCCCCTTTCTGGTCTTTTTCCTTCCACCCTCAGAGGCAGAGCTCTTCTCTTTCTTCTCAAAGCCTGGGGTGAGCTGCTCCAGGGGCTCTGCTTCTCCTCTCTGCTTGTCAAGCTCTGATTCTCTGCAGGGATGACACGGAGCTCTCTTGAGCTCTTGCTCTGGGACTCGTATCATGTAATGTATCCAACAAACCAACGCAGAGGTTCTAGGATTATCCCCAGTTAACGGAGGAAACAGAAGCTCTTGAGATAGATCAGGAAGGGTGGGCAGGAGGCCACGCAGCCACAGGAGGAAAGATCCAGAGAGAAAGCAGTGTGGACAGGTATGAGGATCACTTCCATCAGGATTCGAGGGCATAGAAGGAGACAGAAGGCATAGTTAGGGATGGAGTCCAGCTGTGCAAGGCCATGAGAGCACAATAAAGTAAAAGCAAAACTCCATCTGCAGCCACACAGCCAAGACCTTCCCCTTGAGTCCTTCAAGCCTTCGCAGAATTAAAATAACCACTGGAAGCTCTCAAAGCCTATAACTTTCCAGTTTTATAGCAGCCAAGAGGGGACAGTTTTAAGGCCATTTGGCCTTGACACCACTCTGACACTGCATCACACACACAGAATAGATACAATCACAGAAAATAATGCAGCCCTACGGGCAACACATGGAGATTGTCATCACGGTTCCCAGGGTAGCCTCCAGCCAATGGCAAAAGACCTTTCTGGGCCTTTTTGAAGGGACGCTAATCCGCTCTGACCTGAGCTAAGCAGAACAAACCAGAGGCCTGCAAATGTTTTATTCTTTAGGATTCAACCAAACCTAAGAATCTCGAGGTGTATAATACTCATGAAGACATTCTCATGGGTTTCTGGTTCGGGGTTGTCTCTCAAACCAGATGTCTCCTGAGGTTTGCTGTATTGATAATCTCCTACCATTTGAGTTGACTGCAAAAAGCACATTTTCTTCTCCTCTTTCTGAGGTCTGCAAATAGGTAGGTTCCTATGCGGACAAATGAGAGACAGTAGGAAACCCGTGATCCGAACACCAAAAGGACCACCGATCATTTCCACTGAGCTCCATTTTCTCCAAGTTTCATGGAATTTGATGCAGCCAACCTTTCTGTTGTTATTCTTTGGCTCAACTGAGTTGAAAACCATCAACCAGAGACGTCTGGGTGGCTTAGCGGTTGAGCATCTGCCTTCGGCTCAGGGTGTGATCCTGTGATCCTGGGATCAACTGGGGTCCCTGCAGGGAGCCTGCCTCTCCCTCTGCCTGTGTCTCTGCACCTCTCTCTGTGTCTCTCATGAATAAATAAATAAAATATTTAAAAAAAAACAAACCATCAACCAAAATAGGCCACGTTCACTGTGGGCTCCCATCCTCTGTAGCACGAATCGTGTTTGTTGTCTTACAATGATAATTAATAAGTAAGACAGGGTATGGCGATGACTCACTTTTTCTAAATGCTTCACAGTCGTGAAGGGAAAAATTATTCACCAGACCGTTCAGTCTCTGGGGTGCAGAGTCTCGAAGACAGTCACCAGCTCTCTTAGAGGCAGCCCCCTGGCTATGGGATCAACCAAGCAACCCATGGTTATTAGCAACTGCTTCCCAAATGCTGTGGAAGACACAGGCAATTGTAACCTAGGGGGACTTGGCTTCTGCAGTTTGGAAGATAAGGCAGAGACACACACACAAGTGATAAAGCAGAAATAACTCTGCCAGGGAGTCTCTCCTAAGTGCTAAGCAGTGAGCGAGCAGACAATGAGAGCTTTCAGGATCCAGAGAAGGGCGCGACGGTGCTGGGCTGGGGTGGACAGAAAAGTCTTCTCAGAAGACTCGGCATCAGCCCGATGACAGAGATGAAAAGGACCCTTCCCAGAACGGAGGGATGACAATCGAGAAGAAGAATAAGCCTTGGTGGTTGAACAGATGTGGGCAAAGAGGGAGGAAGTAAAAGTCAATTCTTGAGGGGACGAGGGAACTGGAACCAGTACCTGGGGGAGATCCAACCATGGTGGAAGCCAGTGTGGGGATGGATACACAGTAGAGCTCACAGCCTGTCCACTCCAGCTCCTAGAGCTGTGATCGTGTGCAGACAGGTTGTGTGTGGCCCTTGACACTGGAGCTGGCCTATCTGCTCAGAGATGGGGTTGCAATCCTTCAGGAGACACACAGAGAGAGGCAAGGACACAGGCAGAGGGAGAAGCAGGCTCCCTGCAGGGAGCACCATGTGGGACTCGATCCTGGGACCCCAGGATCACGCCCTGAGCTGAAGGCAGACACTCAACCCCTGAGCCATCCAGGTGCCCCTGGACTCAGTTTATGAAGAAAGAATGGATTGCTGAGCCCTGGGACATGTCTCACTTAGCAGCACAAAGACTTCCCCCTGACACCTCTTGGGCCCAATTGTTCCCTCCTTCCCTCCCTCCCTTCCTCCCAAAGCATGCCTTGGGTCCCTCTCCACCTTGGGCCCCCTCACCAAGACCCTCAAAAGCAAGAACCAGGTCTCCATCCTTCTCCTCGATGCAGCCCCGTGCCTCACACTCGGGGGCTCGCTCCAGGATGGGCAAGAGATGGATTGAGTTCTGGGAATGAGTCCCAGAAAGCAAACGAGGACGCCCACTGATGAAGAGCATGGTGGGGGTGGGGGTGGGGGTGGTGGATGCTCGCCCTTGCCAATCCCAGAAAGAGGAGCCGGGGAGTGAGGTGGGCGTGAAATCTGGTCCTGAGCATACGAGAGAGGAGCTGGTGAGCCTGGGGATCTGCAGAGACAGGAGGGGAGAGACTGAGATAGATGCTAGAAGCAGGTGGAGAGAGGACAGGGTTGTGAGTAAACAGTGGCCAGCCCAGGCCCACTGGGCCTATAGATGGTTCCTACAAGGGGCTTGGCAGTTAGCTTCTTGCCCTCAGCATGGATGGGTCCAAGGCCCCTCCAAAGTTTCCACCTGTCCCCATCCATAAAAGATGCCCAAGAGCAAGTGGACACATCAGAAACAGCACCCACTTTAACAGGCTCAGCATCCGAGAGATGCCTCGGCTCAATGCCTCCCAAACTCCAGCCATTCACGTTCCCTTGTCCCAAGTCTGCTGTCGCCATGTGTCAGCTGCCCTATTATTTACCCAGAAATTTTTTTTAACTGTCTTATAATGAGCTTGGATGTAGCCTGACCCCAAGCAGTAGCATCTGTGAAACGTGAATCTGATGTGATTGGTTATTTACCCTGTTCCTCACTTAAATAAACATTACTTAAAACCTGTCATCACGGGGAGGTGGGTGCAGGGGTGGGGTCGCTGGGCGACAGGCAATAAGGAGGGCACGTGACGTGATGAGCACTGGGGTGTTGTCCGCAACCGATAAATCGTTGCACGCTCCATCTGAAACCAAGTATGTCCTTTATGTTGGCTAACTGAATTTAAATTAAAAAAAAAAACTGTCATCACAACATGGTCTATGATTATCTTCCATAGCCTAAGTGGTAAAAGCGGCCCCCTTGAAGAAACACAGTTGCAAGCTAAGTGCAGAATTACCATAGAGCAGCGGTGAAATGGTCCAGGGAGGTTCTTTTCTGAAACCTAGAAAACCAAGCTCGAATTCTCCACTAACCACATACCTGCAACAGGAGGAGCAAGGTCCCCAGTGTGTGGCCCAAGTCATCACTGGGAGACCCAGGAGGGGAGTCAAGGGAAAAAGCAGAGGCTTTCCCAGGGTGAGGGCCACCTCTGTCAACTTCCTATTAAAATAAGCAATGAAAAAAAATAAAAAAATTTAAAAAATAAAATAAAATAGGCAATGAAGGGCGCCCGGGTGGCTCAGTGGTTGAGCATCTGCCTTTGGCTCAGGGCATGATCCTGGGGTCCTGGGACTGAGTCCCGCATCGGGCTCCCCACAGGGAGCTTCTCCCTCTGCCTGTGTCTCTGCCTGTGTCTCTGCCTGTCTCTCTGTGTCTCTCCAGAATAAATAAATAAAATCTTTAAAAATGAAAATAAAAATAAAATAAATAGGCAATGAGGGACACCTGGGTGGCTCAGTCGATGAAGCATCTGCCTTCAGCTCAGGTCGTGATCTCAGGGTTCTGGGATCGAGCCCCACACCCGGCTCCCTGCTCAAGCAGGGAATCTGCTTCTCCCTCTCCCTCTGCCCCTCCCCTCCTGCTCCTGCTGTCTCCCTTTCTCTCTCTCAACTCAATAAATAAAATCTCCAAAAAAAAAAAAATCACATGTTCTGAAAATGGCATTGCTCTTTAAAAAAAAAAGGCAATGAGAGGAAAACAAAACAATAGGAATCAAAAATAAAACTTACATAACCTTCAAAAAAGACAACGGTGGACAGTCAGAATCTGAGCAAAAATAAACACTCGAGAAACCGTGACGCCAGTGGAGCGATTGGTGACAATCATACAAAACAGAGACCGGTTGTGGGAAGAGGAACAGCCTGTCACACGTTTCTGTGTCTGGATCTCTAATTTGAGATGCAGACCCACATGCACCTGGGCACTGAGCGGTCAGCTGCCAGGACACAGACGCTGCCCCGAGAACTGATCCTCGTCCCTCATCGTCCATTCCAGGTCCAGAGACATCCAGAAAACAGGTGAGCAGGGAGTGCAGGTGGGTGGGGAGCTTGGGAGGGGTGGTAAGCACTCTGATGGTGCACATGGCCCCAGGGACAGCACGCGGGGATGCGACCTCTCGCGCTCCGCCAACTGGGGACATCGGGGAGGCAGGTAGCAAAACAGCAGCACGTGGGGTGGGGGGCAGCCTGTTTTAAAACCAGAAGTGGGCTGTGAAGTGTGTGCATCCCTGAACCTACAGGTAAGCAACTATGACGGAGGATTCAACCTTCCTCTGCGTGCACACGGCGCCAAGGCCAACGACGCATAATGCGTCTGGTGGCCTGTGCAACTTCTACACTGACACCACCTTGGTGGACAAGGAGGAATGAGAGACCCGAAAATGGGAGGGAAGGGTGATGGAGCGTCATCCTAACGGCACAAGGGAGGACGCCCCCTCTGAAAGCAATTCAGAAGACAATGTCAGGAAACTGTTAGAAAGCAAGAAGTCCTCTTTGAAAGAGGAACAGAAAATCATTAATGGAAAAAGGCCAAAACAAGAAAGATGACACGATGGAAAAACAAACAGAATAGGTGAGGATTGTATGAAAATTGCTCACTTAAATCCACATTCATGGTTGGGGATAAAGATTAAAAAGAAAAAAACTAATAAAATAACAAAATGTAAGGCTGTGTGTCAGAGGATCTCCCCAAACTGCAAAGTTTAAAAAAAAAAAAAAATAGCAAGGACATGAAAAAAGTGATGCATGGAAGGTTTAAGGAGGGTTCTATTAGAAAAGACTGGACCAAGTGACGAAAATCAATGATCAACTGCATAAATAAAATCATTTAAAAAGGGGAGGGGCACCTAGGTGGCTCAGACCATTAAGCATCTGCCTTGGGCTCAGGTCATGATCCTGGGGTCCTGGGATCGAGCCCCATGTTGGGGTCCCTGCTCAGTGGAGGAGACTAAACTCTCCCTCTCTGTCTGCCTCTCCCCCCTGCTCACATGCGCATGCACTCTCACTCTCTCCCCCCCCTTCTCTCCAAAATAAAATAAAATGTTAAAAAAAAAGATTGCAAAAATAACAAAAGAGAGTTTTAAAAATCACAAAGAGGCAAAAAGAAAGACTGCTAAGTAACCCGTTTTCTCCTCAAACTTTTCTTCTGCTCCTACCATGGGCACTTCCCATGGGAATCCAAGCTCCAGAAGGCAGGGACTTGCCCAGGGGCTGGCATCAGCCACCTGAAAGTGCTAGAAAGTGCCAGAAGACACATCCCACCCAAGTCAAAGCCTCGTGGGGTGTGGTCATTGTCTCGTTGGTTCATCACTGTGGGAGCTCAACAAGCATTTCCTGGAGTGTGGGCCACACTGAGCTGCAGATACGAGATTTTGTTCCAAACGTCTGAGATTCAAGATGTACACATGCAGCCAAGCTGTATTCAGCTTGACGTGAAAGGCAGAGAAGGTGCTCTAAGCTTGCACACAGGTGAAGAAGCTACCCCTGTACTCTCCAGGCACGGGGGCAGGAATCACCATGAGGACGATGACCCTGAAGAGGGCCACATCAATGCATCCATGAGGCATTTCTTACTCAGCACAGACCCCCGAGCTCAGAAATCCAGCCAACAGACTGTCTGGTCTGCAGGTAATGCCCAGTGATAGGTGTTTCCCTCGGCCTTCCTCCTCTGCTTCGTGCCCAGCCTGGAATCAGGGTGCGAGTTCCTCCTGCAACGTCATCCAAGGCTAGGACATCAAGGCCTCCAGCCATGTGCACCCAGTCACAGCTTTTGTGCCCAAGCACGTGCTGGTACTGGTGTTGCTCCTGGAGGTTTGGGGACCTTGCACTGGGAGCAGCACCAGACAAAGCCTCTGTCACTCGTCTACCCCAGCAACACTGCGCCGTGTAGGGCACCACCGTGGCCACTCTGCTTGCCAAGGAGCTGGAAGCATGGCCTTGTGCATATTTGAAACTCACGCTGAATGAACCAAGCCTCCCCTCCTGCCCAGATCAGAAAGACCAATCAAATCAGCCACTCAGGGGCCAATGCTTTCTATCAGCAAAACCCCAGGTTCTATCACCTTCTAAGACTTGCTCCTGCTTTAAGAACCAGAGTATAGGAGCGCCTGGGTGGCTCAGCAGGTGAAGCCTCTGCCTTCAGCTAAGGTCATGATCCTGGGGTCCTGGGATCGAGCCCTACATCAGGCTCCCTGCTCATGCTCTCTCTCTCTCAAATAAATAAATTAAATCCTTAAAAAAAATTGAAAGGAACCAGTGTACGCAGCATGATGTCAAAGGTAGAAAATGACGCACCCCATACCCCTCCCTTCCCATCCCTGCCAAGGGAGCACTGAGGGAACCCAGGAAAATGTGAACGCACATTATCTTTGTATTCTGGGATTCCTCCAACTGTCTTAATTGTATTCATTTTATCACATTTAAAATGCTTATTTATTTGTAATTTTACAAGTCAAAACCTTTCTTCATTTTTTTAAATGTGTTTATAAAGTTATTTTTACAATCAAGAAAATACTGCCTTCCCCCCAGATCAGCATATTCAATTCTAAAATATACCATATGATCCCAATTATGTAGACAAATATATACAGCAAAAAAAGGGGGGGGGATGAAAAGAATGCTAAATATCTTTTTCTTATTTCTGCTTTTCTGTATTTCTCCATTTTCTATAATGAACATATTAATTGTAATGCTTTGGGGTGGAGACAGAAAGAGAGGGAGAGAGAGGATCTCAAGCATACTCTATGCTTGAGTGGACCTCAATGCAAGGCTCGATCTCACAACTCCAAAATCATCACCTGAGCCGAAGTCAAGAGTCAGATGTTTAACTGACTTAGTTAAACTTAAGTTAACAGACTTAATTGACGTTTAAGCCACCCAGGCGCCCCAGTTTTGATGCATTTAAAAAAAAATCTTACTTTATTCCATCATGAACTAACATAGGAATACAGAGCTATTTAAAATATTTAGAAAATATTTGCTAATAAAATTGCCCTTGAGGGATCCCTGGGTGGCGCAGCGGTTTGGCGCCTGTCTTTGGCCCAGGGCGCGATCCTGGAGACCCGGGATCGAATCCCACGTCGGGCTCCCGGTGCATGGAGCCTGCTTCTCCCTCTGCCTATGTCTCTGCCTCTCTCTCTCTGTGTGTGTGACTATCATAAATAAAAATTAAAAAAAAAAAGTTTTAAAATTGCCCTTGATATATCCTTTCTCAGGTGCCATCCCCTAAAATGAAGTTTATCAGATTAGGGTTTGTTGTACTATCCTTCAAAGGGTAAGGATACTTGGGGGGATTTTATTTTTAAGAAAATGAATTAAGACAAAATGGGCAGGGGCATCTGGGTAGTTCAGCGGTTGAGCATCTGCCTTTGACTAGGCGTGATCCCGGTGTCCTGGGATCAAGTCCCGTATCCGGCTCCCCGCAGGGAGCCTGCTTCTCCCTCTGCCTGTGTCTCTGCCTCTCTGTGTGTCTCTCATGAATAAATAAATAAAATCTTTAAAAAATAAAATGGGTGAGAGGAGCCGACGTCATCACATGGTGACATCTCTCTGGAGCTGTGGTATGGTTTCCTTCTTTGGAGATTTTAAATAAAATGTTTAAAAAATATTTTAAATAAAATCTTTAAAAAAAAAGACAAAATGGGCAATGGTAAAGAACTTTCTGGTCCAGTACAAGGCTGACACAAAAATTAGAGGAGGAAGGAACCCCAGAGATCATCTGATCCCATGCTGCCATTTTACAGATTAGGATACTGAACCCAGAGACAGATGGCAAGTCTCCCCTAGTCCAGCACAGAGTGCCCTCCTTCTTGCTCTCTGTCCTCCTTCTTGTTCTCTGGCTGCTTAAATCTTGGTGCTAATGCTGCTGGCATGGCTAAGGACTAATTCTGGTCACACAACACGGCAAGAGCCAAAGCCCCACCTAGCACAACTCCCAGGCTGACCCTAACACTGCTCTGTGCAAGCCGACCTCCAATTAGTCCAGCTCCCTGGTCAACCATGACCCATTTCCCATCTGTTTGTAGCCAGGGAGCCCCCTGTGTAGGGAGGGAGGAAACATCTGTGCACACAAGGGGAGTGAACAAACACACTTGATTTTCCCTTTGGCAAATCCTCTTCTGCCTCTTTTTCCACTCATTGAAATGCAAAGCCCCATTCCAATGAGGGGGTCTGGAAGATTCCAGAAACTTCCAGAAACCACAACTGCCACTCTGCAACAGAAATTCCCAAAACAAGGTGTGCATGGACGGGTTGGAGGTGTGGGCGAGGACAAACAGCAGACGCAACCCCAGAGACCAGCCACAGGCATCCATTGGCTTGTCCCCAAACCCAGCTTCTAACCTCCAGCCAGGCATTGAGGAAGTTCAAGGACGCCTTCCACAGCCTTCCAGCCACATAATCTCAGGCAAGTCAGTTCACCTCTTTGAAACTCATCTTTTCTCTTTCCTGCACATACAAATGGAAATGGCACCATCGCCTTCCCAGAATTCTTGCAAAGATCTGAAGGCCCAAACCACCGTTGCAACTCCAGAAATGCTAGCTTTGCCCCATATGTTCCCATCACTGAGCAACCCTTGGGGAAAGTCAACAGCCGAGATCACAGCGCTGAGTCACTCCCATGGCACCGACTGGGTTTTTCCCAACAGCCCAGGCTAATGTGTGCAGGCTGGCACCTCTACCGTCTGTACACAACTAAGCTCATCAAAGGAGCGAGAGGAATGGCATGGGAAATGGAATTACTAGGCTCAGCGGACAAGTTTAGGATTTAGAGGACCATCAGAAGGGGACAGTCAAATCCATGGACCCCCACACACGCCATGTCCGCTGGGGTTTCTGGAAAGCTGGCCACTCATGGATCTTGTAGCCTAGTTGACCCTCACAAGAACGCTGTAGGGAAATATTCTTTTTTTTTTTTTTAAGATTTTATTTATTTATTCATGAGAGAGACAGAGTCTGGAGATGAAGCCTCCCTGTGGGGAGCCCAATGTGGGACTCGATCCCAGGACCCCAGGATCACGCCCTGAGCCAAAAGCAGATGCTCAACCACTGAGCACCCCCCCCCCGCAGGTGCCCACTGTAGAGAAGTATCTTAATTTCCTTCCACAATCGAATAAGTGGAGGTCTTCCCCAAGGTTTTACAACACAGAGGACACAACCCATTTGAACCTGGTGTCCTGTCTCCAAGAACGATGCAATTTCCCCCTCACTGCAGGCCACTCCCAACACACCCAGTGACCGAGAATCCTCTATTCGAGGGCAAATATTCCAGGGAGAAGTTCGAGTGAGGCCACGGGCAGCCAAGCTCCTATCAGCTTCACATGGTAGAGGGTGGAGGCTGATGGCCAGCGGGAGGCCTCGTTTGCTAACTGGAGGGAGAGGTGCCAGAGGAGGGGAGGAAAGAACCAAGATAAACATCTCCACGGAAATGAGCCCTGACCAGCAGCCAGGGTGAAAGATGTTGACTGAGAACCACAATCTGAGAGCAGCCTTCCGTGCAAGCAGGCAAGGCCAGTCTGCATTCAAAGCTCCAGCTGCGATGGGGACCTGCCTTGCTTTGTCTGGTCGGCCTAGCACCTCACCTCTTGCTGTCCTCTGGGAGATGCAGCCCCAGGCCCTAGCCATACCTTCCCTCCCAGGTGCACTGGTCCTCTCCTACCTCCAAGGCTGCTCTAGTTTGCCCAGCTACGGTGAGTGGTCCTCACTCCCCAAGATCAAGAATGGTGTTCTACTCAAATGTGTCCCTGGACACAGAAAACATACCCAAAATTCACACCATGAGGAATAGATGGCGATCCCCCCAGTGTCTGAGTAGGACCTGCCAGTCCCCCCTAGAAGTAGGTGTCTTATCTCCCTCCCTGGGGACACCTGGCCACCGATGGGAGGATACAGGAGGAGCAGGAGACAAAAAGGTAGAGGCAGGGGTGCCTGGGTGGTTCAGTGGGTAAAGTGTCCAACTCTTTTTTTTTTTTTTTTAAAGTGTCCAACTCTTGATCTCACCTCAGGTCTTGGGTCTTGATCTCGGGATCATGAGTTCAGGCCCCACACTGGGCTCCATGAAGGGTGTGGAGCCTACTTATATGCTAAAATACTGTCAGTGGCCCCAAAATCACAAAGGAACCAGACAAGGCTTGGGGAAGGGTCACCAGGCCCCTCATGGGCCTACGGCCCTCCAAGTAAATACGTTCAGAAAAGACTCACTGTCCCAGTTGCCTAATTTGTCCACCAACGTAATTCAAGTTTTTTAGCCAGAGAGAACATGGACAGAGGCCAGAGGTAATCATCCATGACAAAAGCAGTCTGAGCGACCAATGCTCGATGTGGAATGTACACATGTGGTTGGCTCTTACCCATACTTTTTAAAAAACTGGTATATTGGGATGACTGGGTGGCCCAGTGGTTGAGCGTCTGCCTTCGGCTCAGGTCATGACTTTGGGGTCCTGGGATCAAGCCCTGCATCGGGCTCCCTGCATGGAGCCTGCTTCTTCCTCTGCCTGTGTCTCTGCCTCTCTCTGTGTGTCTCTCATGAATGAATGAATGAATGAATGAATGAATAAATAAATAAATAAAACCTTTTAAAAAAATGAACTGGTATATTATTTTCCCCCAAGGACTCCTAGCCCACAAATGCCTGGTTACCTCTGATGCGCTTGAGCAGCCAGCCTGATCTCTCTCGACATCATTCAATCCATTGTCTGCTAGGGTCACACACCACTTCTCCAGTAAGAAGAAATCCCAGTGATTATTATCTTTCTTTCTATGACAGTCAAAGGCACTGGGGCTTATTCATCACTGTTACACCAACGGGACCCACAGATAGAAGTGCTGAAGAGCACGTGGCTGGATAAAAAGGGATTAGGATTTGCTGAGATCCCACAAAAGGAAACAACTCTAGCCCTTGAAGCATGCATGGGACCGTGCCAGGAGTCATGTGGGGTGAAACCCTCAACTCCTTTTCTTCAGCTAGGGATCCCTGTCTTTCCTCACCTCTTGGTCTTAAAAGGATGCAACATGACAGTACCGAGCGCAGGCACTCTATCCACATTCTGAGCCTCAGACACACAGAACATTCCATCCAAGGGCAACAGAACACACCTTCTCAAGTGCACATGGGACATAGTCCAGGATAGATCAAATGGAACATATTCCAGTATAGGTCAAACATCAGGCCACAAAACAAGTCTCAAAAAAATTGAAGACCACAGAAATCCAATCAAGCATCCTGCCCTACCACAATGGTATGAAACTAACAATCAATTTACAAGGAGAAAACTGGAAAAACCGCAAATGTGGGGAAATTAAACAACATGCCACTGCACAACCAAGGGCTCATCAGAGAAACAAAGAAGAAATCAAATAATACCTAATGACCATTAAAAACAGAATCACAACAGAACGAATTCCATAGGATGTGGCAAAAGCAGTTCTAAGAGGCAAGTTCATAGCAATACAGACTGGCCTGATAAACAAGAACAATCTCAATCTAATTTTATGTCCTAAGGGAACGAGAAAAAGAAGCAGGGACGAAGCCTAAAGTTAGCAGAAGGAAAGAAATAATAAAGATCAGAGCAGAACTAGTGGATAGATGTGGAGGGCATTATGCTCAGTGGAGCAAGTCAGATGGAGTAAGATAAATACTATATGGAGAAAGATAAATACTATATGATTTCCCTCATATGTGCAGTCACAGATACAGAAAACCCACCGATGTTTACCAGAAGGATAGGGGGCTGGGGGTGGACAAAATGGGTAGAGGCGTCAGTTGTTCGGTGATGGATGTTAACGAGACTTTTGAGGGTGATCTCTCTGTAGCGCAGACAGACGCTGAAATAGAACGTTGTACCTACCCCCCCCACTTACAAATGTTATGTAGCAATTTTACCTCAATTTGAAAAAATAAAAAAAAAGAATGACGGGCAACCTGGGGTGGCTCAGTTGGTTGAGCGGCTGACTCTTGATTTTGGCTCAGGTCACGATCTCGGGGTCGCTGAGATCGAGCCCCACATCGGGCTCAGCAATTGGCAGGGAGTCTGCTTGGGATTCTCTCTTTCTCCCTCCACCCCTCCTCTTGCCCTCTCTCTAAAATAAATAAATAAGTCTTTAAAAAAACAAATGATGGTCACTATCCCATCACCGGTCTTGTGCTGGTGAACAGCAGAGATGGGTGAGAATTGTGGCACTCTGGAAAACCTACCCCTTATGACCAGCACATTGACACCCTTGCAGGGCACCGAGGATGGGGGTCACCAAAGCTGCTTTTTTTTTTTTTTTGCATGAGACACCAGGAATCTGAATCTTGAATGTGTAATCTGATGATTTTTTAGATGTTGGCAAACCAACTCAGTGGCTTTAAAATGAAACCATGGGCAAAAACAAAACAGAACAACCACAAAACCTCCCACGGTCCCGAACTTCATTCTCCCCATCGGCCACTGGCGTGCAGCTCCTTGCAAAATTGCTGGGTATCTGCCGAAGCACTTGTTTGGAGAGAGGGCTCCCTGGCTTTTAAAGAATCAAATACCACCATCCTAGACTAAGAGCATGAATTAGTTGCTCCCACCCCACACTAACCATCCCTTGGCGGAGACCTCTTACCACCAACACTGCCTGCCGGCTGCAGCTGGGCACCCACATCCAGGGATCCTAAGAGCCGCAAATGTGTGGCTGACTTCCTCTCACCCCAGAGCTATGCACCCCCGCCTGGGTCTCCCTTTCCTTGGAAGGGAAGCACGAGACAAGATTTCTGGGGCACGAGTGCCTCTGAAAGGCCGTCCTGCTCTGTTTATGGGAAAGTGGCACCCATCAGCTGATCAGAAGGTTTGGAAGGGGAGCAGGTGCATAAGGAAGCAAAATGGCCTAAGGAGTGAGGCATGCACCACCAGCAGGAAGCGGGGCAGAGATGGCGTCAAAGGCAAAGCCATGCACTGAGCAGCCTGATAGAAGGTTAGAGATTGGGGGGCACCTGGGTGGCCCTGTGGTTGAGCATCTGCCTTGGGCTCAGGGCGTGACCTTGAGGTCCTGGGATTGAGTCCTGCATCAGGCTCCCCGCATGAAGCCTGCTTCTCCATCTGCCTGTGTCTCTGCCTGTGTCTCTGCCTCTCTCTGTCTCTCATGAATAAATAAATAAAATCTTTTAAAAAAAAAAAAGCAGCAGCTTTGAGATTGGGGAACCTGCTGAGGGAGCCAGGCCCAGCAGCCTCAGGAAGGACAGATGTGCATCCACACGTCCAAAGGCAAGATGACACTGTTGCCCCTGTGAGCAGAGAGATTGCCTTGGAGCAGCACGACCAAGTAGCTGGAAGCCAGCACCCTTGCACCCCAGTGAGTGCCTGGTGGGAAGGCAGACTGGACCCATCCTGGTGGGAGGAGTGCACGACACAGAGCTGCGGGGCTCTGGAGCCTCTGGGACGAATGCAGGGCGATCAGGGCAACTGCTGCAAGAATCACAATGTCCTTCTCAGTCCACCCACAGGAAGCTGTCCTCCGGACCTCGGAGCCCGGGGAGGACGGCCGCCACCAACCCACCCCCACACCTCACACTCCCCCACTGCCCTGCCGCCCCATCTGCGCTGCACACGACACCACATCCACGTCTCAAAATGATGCTCGCGTGGGGCTCTCGCTCAGAAGCCTTCCTCTCTCCTGCCGGCTTTTCCCTGGGAAGGAGATCCACGGCCATGTATCTGCAGGAGAAAATTCGGGCTCATTCAGGCACCACCCAAGGCCAGGCAGTTTCCCAACTCTGTTTCTCAAAGTCTCACCCTGCAGTGCAGAGCCCATTCCCCTTCACAACCCAACAGACACACGAAGCCCAAGTTCCACGTAGCGGCGCACGCCCTACCGCATGCGGTGCCCTCCGACCCCCTGCCATCCGGCTTCCCGTGCTGCTTAACGCTGATCACATGCAGCGTGCGGCTCACGACTCACAGATCCCGACACGCTGCTCTACCAGGTCGAGAGCTCCTTTCATTAGGGACCCCTTCCTTTACCTGCCTCTCCGTCAGAAATTCCTCTAAAAGGTTCCTTCGCTTCACTTTTCGAGACCCACCCAGGCAGAGAGAAACGCTCCCAGTTCTCCCAGCCTCCCAGGAGTGTGTGCCCCTCCTGGGCACTTAGTATCCTCGGTCTTCTCTCTCTCTCTCTCTCTCTCTCTCTCTCTCTCTCTCTCTCTCTCTCTTTAAAAGATTGATTGGTTGGTTATTTATTTATTTGAGAGAGAGCGAGAGAGAGAACATGAGTAGAGGCAGAGGCAGAGGGAGAAGCAGACTCCCCAGTGAGCAGGAAGCCCGATTCGGAACTCGATCCCAGGACCCCAGGATCACGACCTGAGCCGAAGGGAGACGCTCCACCAGCCACCTAGGCGCCCTCAGATCTTCTCTTTTCAAGAAGAGCGTCCCAGCCTCTGGATCCAATGCACTTAAAATATCTGTCAAATGCTTAATGTCAAAGAAGCAGCAGCCCGAGCGAGACTTTCTAATATGATAAAATTGTACCGCGTTTTGCTTCAATCCCCATCTTTGGAGAACTCCTCTGCTCCTGGCAGCACCCCATCCCTGCCATGGGGGGGACGGAGCCGTGTAGTTTCCGAACTGCTCTGTGCTCGGACGCATCACCCCCTCATCAGGGCCTGATCAAGGTCCCTGGCAGGTTCACACTTGCCGCAACATGGACTCACCACAACAGGGCTGCAAGGAGAATCTGTACACCCGGTGCTCAGGCAGGGAAGTCGAGAGAAGCTAACACAACTGTCACACAGGAAGTGTCTGACTCCACACCAATCCCAGTTTCCTAGACTCCCACCTGCATGTACTTTCCAGAAGCCTTAAGAGGCTTCAGATGCTGTTACATAATCTTGTGTTTGTTACATACCCACCCCCCCCAGCTTGTGCTTCCCGCTCTGCAGCCCCCGTAGCTCTGGAGTGTACACCCACGGCCGTCCCGACTCCACAACAGAATATGCCCCCTCACCCCCGTCGGAAGATCTCTGTGGACCTGACTGCTGTCCCACTCTGTCTCTGACCAGCTGTGTGACATCTGGCAGGTCGCAGCACCTCTCTGGGCTTCCCCCAGTAGGCTGACCCTGCTGACTCTCAAAGCCCCTTCTAGGCTTCTCCCGAGAACTCTACTGGCACCACTTGGCAGGACCCATTTGGCCCCAGGAAGGCCTGGCCACACTCAGGAATTAAGAAAAAAGCAAAACAGAAGAGGTGGAGATCCTGAACAGAGAACCAAGGTAAGTTGAAGACAACAAGAAGAACTTGCTTTCCACCGAGCGCACCACAGATACCACCCCCTCCCAAGTGGCTTGCGCTCTCTCAAGCCTCGGGGTACCCCCCACCATGAGACCCAGACTCAGTGAAGGAAGGAGGAGGGCAGACAAGAATCAGCCTGGGTTCCTCCAGAGCAGAGCCCAGCACCTGCCCACAGAGGTTCTCCAGGGCAGGCTTCCCTGCACCAGGCCTGGCGGGGCCACCTGGCTGTCCCTGGGCTCCAATGAGCTTCGAGCACCTGCCCCAGGGCTCCCACTCACCTCAGCCCCGCTGCAGTCCCTCCTCTTGCAAAGCTGACACACTGGTCATTTGCTGCCACCGTCTCCACATCCACTGCTTCCCGTGGCATCAGCTAATTCACTGTGCAAAGCAGCATTTATATATAGAAAGTTGCAGCCACGCAGGTTAGCATTAAAATAGAGACTCGGCGTTGCCGTGGCAACCAAACAAATGATATTCAAAATGAAAGAGAAGAGAAGTATTCTGCAATCGAGAAAGCATGTCCACAGCCTTCCAGGGCAGCTGCGCCCGGTCCCCTCGAGGGTGGGCGGGATGGCCTCTGGAGAAAGGACCTTCCCTTCAGTTGAACCTCCCTCCCTCCCATTAAGTCACCGCCTCTGGTTCAGCTGTGACCATGGCCGCCCCTCCAGAGCCCCCTTCCTAATGCCAACTCCTGCCTGGAGCAGACCCGAGGCCAGGGCACCAAGGGAGTATGACGATCCTGACTAGGTACATCAATTTGCAAAAGCTCTACTCTTCCAGCATCAAGGGGAAGCCGCTGGTGGCCCTGAAACAAAGGTGGCTTCTGCCACAGGCGTAGAGTCAAGAGACACAGTGAGCCCATCTGGCCAGCTGTTTCATCTCTCTGAGCCTCAGCCTAAAAATAAGACGGGGGCCAAGGAGCATAGGGACGGAGAAGTAGCCTAGTGCCTTCCACCTCTTGGTGATGCTAGGATGTACCTCTTTCCTTCTGGGTAATCTCTTTTTCTGCTTTCTTCTGGATTCCCTAGTCTCTGGTCATAGGCCTTACTCTCCCATACATATGCCCTAGATGTTGTGGGAACTCCAGTCACACTCAGAAGCTCTGGCTTCCTAGCTCCCGTACAGCGCAACCGCCACCCAGAATGTTCACAGCCTTCAAGGTAAAAGGCCTGGAGTCAAGGAGCCACCAAGAGGCTGGGGACCTTGGACAAGTCTGAGCCTTTCTGAGATTCATCCACACATTTTAAAACCAGGCCTGATCTAGAACGAATGGAATTTAAAAAAATGACAACCCCCAAGTGTCAGCAAGGATGCGGAGCAGCTGGAAGTCCCAGACACTGCTGGGAATGCAAAATGGTGCAACCCCGCTGGAGAGCAGTGTGGTGGTTTCCTAGAAGGTTAACATTCACACCATACAAGCCAGTCATCCCTCTCCTTGGTATGTACCCAAGAGGAAGGGAGACATGTCCACACAAAATCTCATGCATGAATGCGAATGTGTATAGTAGCTTTATTCATAGTCACCCCAAACTGGAAGCAACCCAAAGACCAACGACAGGCAATAAAGAACAGGCCACCATATGTCCATATGGTGGGTCCCGACTCCCAACATAAAGGAACCAACGATGAATGTAGTGACCTGGAGCATCTCACACGTGGCTGTGGAGAAGCCAGTCTCAGAAGGTTACATACTGTACAATCCTATTTACGTGATGTGCTCAAAAAGACAAAGAAACAGGTACGGATGGCTTGTGGGGGGGTGGAGATGGCAGTGAGAGCAGAGAGGGAGCAAAAGGGAGGCTCCTGGGGTGATGGAATTATTCTATATCCTGGTGGAGGGTGTGGTTACATCAATTTATACATGTGTAGAATTGTACACTCAAAAAAATCCATTTTACTGCATGACAATAGAAAAAAGGCAATTTTTCACCTTGTAGGGGAAAAAAATCACACAGTGGATGGCACAGTCTCCTCGTAGTGGTGTTCAGATCAAACATGGGGTCCCAGTGCACCCACTGTAGAGTCCTGAGAACTGTTCGTTATCAGTACCAGTTTTCATGGCAAAGACCCTCTTCTTGTCCTAGACCAAAAGTTCTCGACCTTGGGCCTGCTAGTTGCATCAGTATCACCTGGGAATTTGTTAGAAGGGACAAACCCTTGGGTCTCAGCCTAGCCCTCCTGAATCGGGAACTCTGCAAGCGGGTCCTGCAGTCTGTTTTAACAAGCCCTCCTGGGGAGTGACTCTACTGCACATTGAAATTTGGGAACCACCAGCCTCTGTATATGGTTTGATCCAGCGAGGCCAGCCCTTCAGGGAATGGTCTGGCCCATGTCCCTTCCACATCAAAATGCCATGGAAACAGACAACGTCTTCCTCCGTATCACACATGTTCCTGTACTCTTTCTTCTTTTTTAAAATTTCTTTTCTGACTTCTGCTTTCTGGCCTACCCCCAAGGAGGAGGCAAGGGCCAGAGCTCCATCTGAGCACCTGAAGCAGCAAGCAGGAGGTAACACAGAACCATCTGTTGCTGCATCAGGACACCTGGGAGAAAGAGTGGTTGCCACAAACTGAGGACCAGGGAGGGGCCCGTGGCTGTGCATACCCACTCCTCCGTTCTGGTCCATCCCAGCTCCTGGGCCAGGACCAAAATGGACCTCGCCAGTTCACTTCACACTCAGTTCCTGGAGCACTTCTCAAGTCAAAGGGCACATCGTGGTTGCCCCCAAAGAACCCTGGCAAAGCATAACTTCCTACTTACCCCAGAACAATGACTTCAAAGCCGCTTTGCTTGGTTTATGGCTCCAAAAGTAAACGGAGATGACGGATCACAGAGAAGAAGTCAGAACCACATGAATGTCATATTCAGCAAAATAAACAGCATCACAGCCTTGAGGTTGGGTCCAGGGGGCTGTGTGTTTGGCCCAGGGCTCAGGCTTGGTGGCCCCTAGCATGGGCTGGGCTACCCGGCCTCTCCTTCCCGCCCACGACTTCCACAAACTGCCAAGGGCACCCAGCGTGCTGTCCCTCCCAGCCAAGGCCTCTGCTAGCAATGCTACCTCGGCTGACATTTCAGTGTTTTATTGAGCTTTTATATTCTCTTTTATGGTGCAGTTGGAAGATAGCTCAGCTTCTAGTTCTGTCCAAATATGCACAAGCACAGGAACACTGTGCCGTTAATGATAGTGTGACAGCTCCAGGAGCCTCTGGGGGGAGTTGGGGGAGCGGTTGTGGCACCCACTCCATTTTATACCACTGGTTCCTCCCAGAACCAGCCTGCCAGGCGTCCACACTCCCAGCCTCATTCTCATTGCAGAACACAGAAATCCTCCCCCACCCCACCCCCACCCATGGTTTTCTGGGGAAACGATGTGGTGCTCCCTAGACCCAGTGCTTCTGAAATGTCCAGAGACATTTCCTGGTTGCCACAATAGGGGTGGGAGAGCAGGGCAGTGTGTCAATTCCCTACTGCCACTGTAATGAGTAACCATACATTTGGTGGCTTAACACAACATGGATTTATTATCTTAGAGTTCCAGGGCTCAGAA
This sequence comes from Nyctereutes procyonoides, assembly GCF_905146905.1. Classification (NCBI taxonomy): domain Eukaryota; kingdom Metazoa; phylum Chordata; class Mammalia; order Carnivora; family Canidae; genus Nyctereutes; species Nyctereutes procyonoides. Next base: position 55,140,294 of record NW_026575140.1, on the reverse strand, counting down.
ATAGGCCTCACTGGGCTCAAACCAAGATGGTGGCAGAGCTGTGTTCCTTGGGGAGGCTCTAGGAAAGATCTGCTCCCTTGTCTTTGTCAGCTTCTAGAGGCAGCTTGCACTCCTCGGCTGCTGGCCCCACTTTCTATGTCTTCAAAACCAGCAATGGTGTGTCCAGCCCTCTCCACACGGCCGTGTCTCTGATGCTCTCTCTACCATCTCCCTCTGCCACTTGTAAGGACCCCTCCAATTATACTGGGCCTGCATGGGTAATGCAGGATAATTTCCCCATCCTGCAGTCATCTGATCCACAACCTCAAGTTCCTCTTGCCCTATAACCTAACAAACTCAAGGGTTGCAGGGATTAAGACATGGACATCCTGGATGTGTGTGTATGGGGGGGTTGAGGGTGGTTGGGGATGAGTCAATATTATGCCAACCACAGGGAGCTGCCTGCATCTGATAAGCAGAGAGAGAGGATGCCACTAAAGACTTATGACACAAAAGACCACGCACCCACAACAAAGAGCGACCTGGGCCCCAATGCCAATCATGCCTAGGGTGAGAAACCATGGTACAGTCTAACGATGACTGGGTCTTAGTTGGTCCCAGTGACCCTGACCCAAGTCCCACAGAAAGTTCAACCATAGGTTATTTGGGGATCAGAAAGAGGCTGTGACCCACAATTAAGGAGAATTTTTTTTTTTACCGTCCTGTTAGATACTGGATTCTCTAACCCAAAAACATCCTCAAATGCTTCTCATCTGATACACAGAAAATATACACAGACTTTAAAGATACCTAACATGCATCTTGCTTCTAGAAGGTGCATAAACGCGGTGGATATAGATCATTTGAATCTCTTTATGCGAAGGGGATTAAGAGGTACAAACTTCCAGTTATAAAATAAATAAGTCACAGGGATATAAAGTATGGCTCAGGGAATAAAGTCACTAATATTGTAATGACTTTGCATGATGACAGATGGTGGCTATATCTATTGTGGTGATCGTTTTGTAATGTATAAAAATATCAGAGTGCTAAGCTGTAAGCCTGCAATGTAATACTGTACATCGGTTGTAACTCGATAAAAAAAATTAATAAACTCCTTTACGTGCACAACTTCAAATAACATGACTAATTCTGCTTTCTGTTGGGTTGCTTCCTGGTCTTGAGAATTGCTGGACTAGCAAGCCAGCGCCCCTCACATCCCCATCCCCCCCCCTCCCTCCCCCCGGAGGGAGCTGACCCACCATGAGCTGATGAGAATTCCTGAAGACCTCAGAGATCTCAGGCCCCACGACAAATGCCCTCCTGACCTCTAGGCTCCTGCAGGTTCCCCGGGCTTTCCTGTACTCTCGGGGTGAGGACAATAGTAGCCAGGTGGCATGGGGAAGGGGAGGGGTGCTTAGGAGGCCCTGCCCAGCCCTGCAGACTGCAAGGGGTTGCCCCCCCCACCCCTCCCCGGAGGTTGGTCCTCAAGCAAGGGCAACCTGCACATCTCCCTGAGGTCCCACCTGCTGGCTGGGTTTCCCAGAAGGCATCAAGAAGGGGCAGCAGAGGGTGACTCTGGAGTGGTTTCCTGGGGACCTGCAGGGACAGGTAGGCAGGGCCTTCCTCCACTACTTCTTCTCATTCTGACAAAAGGACTCCCTACTCCCTCCCACCTCCATCAAAATGATGAGCAGAGGCGTGGTGGCATCTGGCGTGATTCTGTGTGTACCCACATGCGTCCCTGTTTCCTGTCCCCCAGGCAAGCCCCAGCTAGCCTACCCTCTCTGTCTGACACAGCCAAGTGTTTCTCCAACTCCTCTATTGCAACCACTCAGCATTCTCTGCCAAAGCCACATCTCTGTTCCAAAGCAGAGGAGCAATGCTCTCTCAGGAAGTTCTGACATGATGTCTGAGCTCCTCTGGGGCCTGGGACCACCTGCGTCAAGATGTCATCTGCAGAGTCCATGGATTTGCTCAATCATCCATCGGGCAAATGCCGCTGCACGTTTACAATGAGCCACACAACCATCTAGAAGCAGGGGAGACAGGGGGCCTTGTCCACAGGGAGCTTGAATCCAGGGCAGGGAGGATGATAAGGCCCTGCTCTAAGCCCGAATGTACATGCATGCCAACAAGGGGGACAGGTGACCTGTAACATCTCTGTCCCTAGATCATTGCAACCACAGCAGGAAGCACTTACGTGACACCTAGCATGGGCCTGACTGTCCTCTCCGGTTTACAAGGCTGCACCCATTCATTCTTCACTCCACCCCATGAGGCTGGTTCTATAATTACACCCATTTTACAGGGGAGGGTACTGAGGTTCAAACGGTCGGCAGCGTGCCCCAGATGCGTGCCCACATTTATAGCTCGTAAATGGCAGCACCAGGATGGGCCAAACGCCTCCTTCAGGGCACCCAGCCTGGGGCTCCCACTTCCAAGGGGCAGCCAAGGGCAGGAAGGGCTTTTTATTTTTTTCCTGTAGCCACAGCAGCCCCTTTGTTGCTCAGACCCCAGTGAGTCACCTCCCTCCCAAGACATTGCCAAAGCGGGCCCCATTGTAGCGGGGGTACTGGTCCCCACTTCCCTTTTCATTTCTCAAACACGGCTTTCACCAGATCTAAATTAGTCATGTAAATGCCAGCCCAAGTTCAAAGATGCTCAGATAATGGGAATTTTCAAATACCAGAGGCCGGCAGTGGCAGTGGTGGCTGCTACAACTTCTCAGCCTTCTCACTCAATCTCCACCTTCTGGGACCTCCTGGGTCCGCTTCTTTGTGACCTGTGGGGCTGTAAGTCTTGTTGTCACACTTGGGATTCTTGTGGTAGAGGCCAGGGCACAAGCAGACCCTCAATTGCACGCCCGGCATTCTGGTGTCCTAGAAACCATGTGGGTTCCCAAGGCCTCCTGCCTAGCTCAGGAACCACAGCCAGCAGTGAATGTTATGTTATTTGGAAGAAGGAGGTCTTTGCAGAGGTAACTAAGGATTCTAAAATGAGGAGGTGATGATCCTGGATTATCCAAGTAGGCCCTAAGTGCAATCCCAAATGTCCTTAGAAGATCGAGGCCAAGGGAGATTTTATTACACACAGAAGAGGAGGGAGTCTGACCAGGGGAGCAGGGGTCACAGTGGGACAGCCACAAGCCAAACGTGTCAGGTGGACCTGGCCATAAGCCACCACAAAAAGAATGGAACAGCAGGGAGAAAGTCCTCCCCTGCCCCCCACTCTGACCACAACCCGAGCCTGCCATGTGGAAGTGCCATGTCAGGTCACATGCACAACACGGGGCAGCAACACCGGATTCCGAAGCTTCCACTGTGGTCTGCACACCTGGATCACGAAGCAGTACAGTAACACGGGATTCCCCAAAGCCCAGACCTTCCCATGACCCTTGCGCCACCCAAGGTGATCCCTTCGGTGGTAGACAAGATGCCCCGGGCCTTCTCAGAGGCAGATTTTTAGACAGTCACATATTCATTGAGGTCTGTTAGGAAAAACCAAGTAACTAGGACATAAAGACCACAGGCCCGTCCTCCCCAAGAGTCACACTCCCACCCGCCAGCCTGGATCAGCTGCCCCTCTGCTCCCAGTCTGGCTCCTTGCTCCTTCTTCGTTCCCAGTTCCTGCCTTCACGGGCCGCACCCAGCTGGCCAGGCTTCTGGCCAGACCCCAGAGAGAGAGAGAGAGAGAGAGAGAGAGAGAGAACAAGCGAAGAGGCCATCCTTCTGGCCTGATCCCCAAATCAAGCGGCTGCTGGGGAGAGAGGGGCACAGGCTCCCTCACAGGCAGATCATAATCTGGGAAATGGAGGAAGAATACACAAAAGTCTGGGACGTGCCATTTCTCTAAAATGGGGACTATATTCTGGATTCTCACTTCCCCATCTCTACGCAACTCTCCACCACCCTGAGGTCCGGCCCAACCGCAGGCTCTGGGGAGTCACCCAGTAGGTCAGAGGGTCCCCCTCGGAGGCCATTGTTGGGATGTTCCCTGGCAGGAGGCCAGAGGGCACCAAGGAACAGGGCCAGAATCGCCACGGTCTGTCTGCGTGCAGCAGCATTATTCTTACAGAGTAGGGCCAAGAACACGAATAGAAAACCAGTGAAGGCAGGTGCACATACTCGGCCATGTGTCACAGTCAACACACAGACAGGTGGATCCCAGCCCAGTATGTGTCAGAGACCAGGAGCCTACATATGACACCCAGGAAATTCCTCATGAAAAGATTTAAGATTTCAACCGTGTCCTGAAAAATCTAGAAGGCTGTACGTACTGAAGTTGCACCTGATAGGATCAAGAGAACTGTGGCCGCCTTCTCCGCCATCCTCTGATGCGGTGGCTTTCAACCCTGGCTGCCCGTGAGAATCATCTGGAAGCTTTACAATCGCCCTGATTCCTGGAGATCCCTAAACCCATTTAACAGATCTCTGGGGGAGAGACCTGGGGATGGCTGTCCTTCAAGCTTGCTAGGTGCTTCCACTGTGCAGCTAAACACACGTGCCATCTGGGGACACTGCTCTGGTGTCCCCACGTGCCTCACTCAGCACTGCTACCCACCTGCCTGGCGCAGACACTGCGTGCTCCAACAGCTTGTCCAGCCAAGTTGCACACGAAAGGGAAGGCTGGGGCCCCATCAGCCAAAGCTGGCATGCAGAACCCCTTCCACCAGCTGCTTTAACCACAGAAAGCCCGCTTCACAGCACCCAGGCCGGGGTGATGAGCCGCATCCCTTCTGGCTGCATCACCTCTGCCCAAGGATGGGGCTCCCCGATGTCCAGGTCCAGGCCTGGCCCAGGGTCTCGGGATAGCCCTAAAGGCATTTCAGTTTCCCACTGTCCTGCCGTGTCAGAGCTTCCTCTGGCTTATAAATACGCTTTCTGTAAAGCCCTGGAGCCAGACACCACTCATCAAAGCCCCAGGTCCCATCACTTACGCATAAGAAGATCCTTCTGTCCACAAGCCTCTCTGACTCCAATGCACAGGAGTTGATACAAAGGTAGCGGACCGGCCGTCTGCACCTTTCCAAGATGTAACAGGGACAGCAATGGGGGGGGGGGCACCTAAGGCCGGGGCTGGCACCCGTGGTCTGTCTGGCCCTAGATTCAGTGCATTAGTGGCTGACCAGCAATCTGGGCCACTGCCCGCTAGTTTCGTGCCACTTCTCTAAAAAGAGGGAGACTAAAAAGGAAGAAAAAAGTGGGTGTTAGGACATCATAGTCACCAGCCGGTGCCTAGGCCAGGATTCTGGGAGTCGGGAGCAAGCCTGCCTGTCTGGCCCGGGGGGCAGCACACCAACAGGAGGACCTCGGGGACGACAGTGACAGTGAGGAGCAGCCTCCCAGGAACCAGGCAGGGAAATGGGATTTTGATTGCACAGATTAAGAGCATTGGTGCTGGAGAACAGTGACAAGTGACATGTGAATCACAAAGAGGAGAGCTTCCCAGGATACAACGTGTCCAAACAAGCCATGTGGCTGAGCCTGAGAAACGGGAAAATGAGGAAGAGTGAGCTCACCAGGCAGGCAGCTGGGCAAACCCATGCCGCCCTGGGGCCCTGGGCCCCGCACACGGCTGGAGTCACAAACCCACAGTCTGGGGCCAAGGGGTGCCCCTCTCTTGGCCAGCGCGGCCTTGGAATGTTCTCGTTCACTGCTGACAGCCCCATAAGTGAGAACGGTTTCCATTTGAGCCTATTCTCCTGGCAGTGGGCCACTGTGTGGTCCCCAAGCATCCAGGGAAAGCCTCGGTGTAGGTGACACAGCTGGAAGCCTTGCTCCATAAAGGATAGTCCCTGGAGCTTGTCAGAAATGCAGAGTCTCGGCCCCTCCCCAGACCTCCCGCATCAGAAACTGCTGGGTTAGCCAGCACCCTGGTGAATGGTGAGTGTGTTGCTGCTTGAGAAGCACTCATTTGCAGCCTGCAGGCCACCCTCCTATGGACCAAGCGCCTAATAGCTACACAGCCGAGGAATTCACTGCTGGTTACAATCTAGGCATCTCACACTGACTTTCCTCCCCCTCCCCCACATCATATCCAAGGCAGCAGCTCCTTCCTCAGTCCCTAACTCACAGATCAACTCAGGCAAGTGCAGATTAAATGTCTCCCTGGATGGGATGCCTGGTGGCTCAGTGGTTGAGCATCTGCCTTCAGCTCAGGGCATGACCCCGGGGTCCTGGGATCGAGTCCCACATTGGGCTGTGCCTGTGTCTCTGCTTCTCTGTATCTCTCGTGAATAAATAAAAAATCTTTAAAAAAGAAAGAAAAAAGTCTCCCTGGAGCCACAGAAACTGCTAGAATAGCTCTACCTGCAAGGCTTATTTGTCCACGTGTTTATGTATTTCTTTCTTGATCATGCTCATCCAAACATTTACTGGACACCTACTGTATATCAGGCACTGAGAACAACCAGATTAAGTGACCCAGGCTGGTCCTGGGAAGAGTCTGTTGAGACAGATAGAGAGAGAGAGAGAGAGAGAGAAGACAGTCACAGTGCAGAGTGACCCGCATGTGTACCGCTAAGGGGAAAAAAAACTAAAAATCATCATCATGACATGCCTTCTCTTTACCACGCTTTCTCTTTGATTTTTCTGCTTCCTCTCATCTTGCTTCCTATCGGATTGATTGCATTCTCTTCATTCTCCCCCCTGCCCCTGCAAACTTGGCCATTTATAGTCTACTTATGCTACTTAGGTGACTTAGGTATTTACACTGACATTTTTAACATGTACTCTCAACTCCAAGCATAAAGACAATCAATAGCTCTTTCTTCCTCCTGAATAATACAAAACCCTGGGAAGCATTCACTTTGATCTTCCCCCTACCACCTTCCAGGTGTTGGTAGCATGAATCGCTATAAGATGCTATTTTCCCACAAGTCTTAGAGCTGGCTGGTCATTTGCTATCTCCCACTAACTGATCCTCTTCCAAAAAAATTTACAAATTCCAAATTGACGCAAGAGGAAATAGAAACTCTGTAGATCTATAACCTTCAAAGGAATTGATCCAGTGGTCTAAAACTAACTTAAAAAGCTACAGCAGGTCTATGTGGTTCTACTGACAAGTTTTCCCAATCTTTGAAAGAAAAGACAACATTTGTCCTATCCAGTCTCTTCCAGAAAAACACTGAGAGAGATAAACACTCAGTTCCTTTTATACCACCGCACACTGACCTTCAAAGAAAAACAGTGTACGAATTAAAAGCCTGCCTCCTAACCTCACAGGGCATAAGTGTAAAATCCTAAATAAACTTGACTAAATCCTGAGAAAGGCAGCATATTAAAACACCAGAAAACTCATTCGTTAAATTCACCACATTAAAAGATTATAAGAAAAAAAAGTGACGATCTAGATGCGAAAAAAGCATCTGACCATTAAAACTCCTCACCCATGAGGGCTAGAAAGGGACTTTTCTGCCTGACAAATAGTAAATATCCAAAATTAGAATATACCTTGGAACACACTGGAAGTTTTTCCTTTAAAGTCAGGAGTAAGGGGGACACCTGGGTGGCTCAGCGGTTAAGCATCTGCCTTCGGCCCAGGGCGTGATCCTGGAGACCCGGGATCTAGTCCCACATCGGGCTTCCTGCATGGAGCCTGCTTCTCCCTCTGTCTGTGTCTCTCATTAATAAATAAATAAATTCTTAAAAAAAAAAAAGTCAGGAGTAAGGGATGCGTGGGTGGCTCAGTGGTTGAGCAGCTGCCTTCAGCTCAGGTTGTGATCCTGGGGTCCTGGGATTGAGTCCCACATCGGGGTCCCTGCAGGGAACCTGCTTCTTCCTCTGCTTGTGTCTCTGCCTTTGTGTCTCTTGTGAATCAATAAATAAAATCTTAAAAAAATTTTCAATAAGCAATGTATCATATTGGGAAGTGGGGAGCAGACAGGAAGTTGGGGAGGAGAGGAGATAAGAAGTAATAGTTAGGGGCACCTGGCTGGCTCAGTCCATATAGTGTATGTGCCTCTTGATGGCAGCATCGTGAGTGCAAATGGGCCCCTAGAGAGCAAACAGGAGAAAGAAATTACGGATGGATCAAAGATCTGAACGTCAAAAACAAAACTTTAAAGCTTGTAGGAAACAGTTTAGACCACCTTAGGACCTCAGCATATAAAAAGTTTTCTCCAACAAGACCTAAAAAGCACAATACATGGAAGTAATCGTTTCAGCACATCTTATGAACTCACACACACGCTCACCATATGATCCAGCAACTTCACACCCAGGTATTCACGCAGGAGGGATGGAAACTGTCTGAAAGACTCGTTACACAAATGTTCATGGCAGAATTATCCATAATAGCTAACCGCTGGAAGTGCCCCCAAATGCCCATCACCTGACAAATGGAGAAGTGAATTATGGTGTATTCGACTAATAGAATTCTACTAGGCAACCAGAAGGAACAAACGACTGATGCAACAACAGGGGAAACCTCTGATGCAAAAGAAGCCAGCTTTCAGAGTACATTACGCATGGTCCACTCGTAGGAAATCCTCCAACGGCACAAACCGATCTATAGAATAGAAATCAGAGGTGATCTGAGGAGATGAGAGAGGAAAGGAGAAAAACTGACAATAAATGGCAGAAGAGAACATTCTGAAAACATGTCCTGTGCTTTGATGATAGTGGTGGTTACATTTGTCAAGTCATTGACCTGCACACATCAAATGAATGAATTTCACTTTACAGCAAATCATAGCTCAGGAAAGTTGATTTTAAAAGATGTGGGTACGGGGGGGCGGTGTCTCTCTCTCTCTCTCTCAAGTAAATAAATGAATCTTTATTTCTTAAAAAGATTTTATTCATTTATTCATGAGAGACTCAGAGAGAGAGAGAGGCAGAGACACAGGCAGAGGGAGAAGCAGGCTCCCTGCAGGGAGCTCCAGGCCCTGAGCTGAAGGCAAACGCTCAACCACTGAGCCACTCAAGTGTCCCTAAACAAATCCCTAAAAAAAAAAAAAATATGCATGGGGGCACCTGGTTCTGTCAGTAGAGCACATGATTCCTGATCTCAGGGTCATGGGTTCAAGCCCCGTGTTGGGTACCAAGCCTACTTAAAAATAATTAAATAAAAATATACACAGCCAATACCAATACATTTGTTACAACCTCTGTAATTTTCTGTGGACACATTTTAATAAAAAGTGGATTTTAGAAAACATCAGTTATTAATTACGCATACTAGGGAGCAGGAAGTTTCAAGAGGGCAGTGGAGACTAAGAAGCCTAATTATGCTCATTCATATTTTCCTCCCTGTGGAAGGAGATGCTAACAGTCATCCCAGCAATCCTGTTAGAACCACAGGGTCAGAGCACCTGGGGACTGCAGTCAGGTAAGTGTTCAACTCTTGATTTCGACTCAGATCTTGGTCTCAGGGTTGTGAGATCGAGCTCTGTATAGGACTCTGCACTCAGCATGGAGCCAGCTTCAGATTCTCTCTCCCTCGGCCTCCCTCTTGAGCATGCGCGCGCTCTCTCTCTCTCTTTCTCTCTCCAAAAATAAATAATGGGCACCTGGGTGGCTCAGTTGGTTAAGTGTCTGAGCCCTATGTGGGGCTCCGTGCTCAGCAGGGAGTCTGCTTCTCCCTCTCCCTCTGCCTGCAGCTCCCCCTGCTTGTGCACGTGCTCTCTTTCAAATAAATAAATAAAATCTTTAAAAAAATTTTTTTAAATGGGGCACCTGGGTGGCTCAGCGGTTCAGCATCTGCATTCTGCTCAGGTCATGACCCCAGGATCCTGGGATCGAGTTCCACATCGGGTTCCCTGCAGGGAGCCGGCTTCTCCCTCTGCCTGTGTCTCTCTCTGCATATCTCTCTGTGTCTCATGAATAAGTAAATAAAATCTTTAAAAAAATTTTTTTTAATAAAAATACTTCAATCTTTAAAAAAGAAAGATGCCACAAAGCGAGGTTCCACGGAGGTCACATGGCTCAAATCTCTCATCTTCAGGAAGGAAGCCCAAAGTGAGCTTTGTCCAAGATCGTTGCAACAGACGTTTGTTGTTAAAGCTGCCCAGCATCCTCTACCCGTCTCGACAGCGCCCCATTCGGTTTAGGGAACTTGCTCTCCCCCACCAGGCAGTTTCTCTGCAGGACCACTGAGCCCAGTGCCAGCTGTGCCACCACAAAACCAAAGGGATCCTTCACAGGACAAAGCTGTGTGTGACCCACGGTCGCCTCCAGATGCTCTTGGCTTGACATGCTGGGAGATGGCTGGACTTCATCCATCACAGCCAAGCAAACTTGACCCCAGGGCCTTTGCTGTTAAGATCACCCCCTGTTAACTCTGCCTCCGGGCCTCACACACCTGAGCACCTCGGTTTCTGTCTGTTTTCTGCTTTCCCCAGCCTCCCGCCCATTCTGTGAGCTTCTGTGCAATAAATTCCACTTTGCTTACATCAGCCAGAATCAGTTTCTGGTGTTTGTGACCAAAGACCCCGTGCAAGGTGCAACTGGTACAACCAACCGGTGCAAGGTGGACACCATATTTCACGGGATATTATACATGTTAAACGAGTTAACGTAAACAAAATGATTCGATGATGTTAAAACAGCAACTGATGTACAAACGGCAGTCACTACATCGGAGGAGATCAGATTTTTGGAGCAATATTATGATCCACAGCCGGGAGAGCTGTGCCTTCTGGACGACCATCCCTGGGTGTGTCAACCTCCATCCCGAGCCCCCTGGACTGTCAGGGGGCAGAATGGAAGAGAGTCATGACTCACTGAGTGACAGGCCAAGCACTTTGACATGCCTTCACCTCGTCCTTCTGCAAAGTGTGCACTGTCCCGATGTACCCATGAGGCCACAGGGCTCCTGAGTGACAGCAGAAAACCTGAGCCAGATCTGAGCAACCACGAAGCCCAGCCCCTGTCACCTTGTCGCACGGCCATGCCTCAAGAAAGCCTTCAGACCTTCTGCTTCTCCTCCCGTAGGACTAAGTCACTGGACCTTCAGGTGAGGCCTTGGACGTGTGGCTGGATGGAGGGTGGCTGCATCTACAGGATGCCCAACAGGAGGGAGCGATGCCGGATGGAGGGGGGTGGGGGCGAGGGCCACAATGCGGCCTTGGGGAGGGCGGATGTGCCCAGGGTACGGTGTGGGAAATACCCACATCCCCAAGGAGGGCAAGTGAATTCTTTTCTGCTCTGACATGAATACATGCTTGTGTTCCCATGGCGACGGAGCATGCTTGCTGCCGTCCATACCTGCGGCCGCGTGAGTCACATTTTTGGCACTGCACCTGCCCAGTCCAAAGTCATTAGCTAATCAGCCTAGAATGTGTGCGCTCTGGCACCGATAGGATCTGGGAGATAAACAGGGTCTCCGGGCATCCCTCTGAGGCTCCCACAGCAGCGATCAGGTCTGCTTTGCTCTTGCGCGGCGTTCGTAATACCCGGCACGGTCCCTGCTACCAGGGCATTGAAAGGGACCTACCTGGGTTTGTCCCGGGCTGTCTACACAGACGGAGAGGATGGTCACAGAGCCTAAGCAGAAGGCAAGGACAGGGAATTAAACGGGACACAAAGAGGGAGGCACTGGAGTTACCTACGCCATCGAAATCAATAAGAACTTGCTGATTTCAGACCAAAGCTTGTTAATAGATCCTGGAAGGGCGGCATGGGGGAGAAATAACCCTGGGAGATCCTGCGGTGTGGACCAGGCACCGTCCCAGGAAGAGTTGGGTGAGAAGGAGCCCTTGGAAGAGGCCGCACAGCCACTTGTTCCAAGCAGTGCACGGTGGCTAGCTCGGGGACTGCATGACAGCCAAGGTGACGGGGCAGTAGGGAGCACAACGCAGATGCCCAGCAGATCCCAGCAGGAGGAGCGGGCCTAGATGCTGCAGGGCCCAGCATGCCACCCTGCAACTCCACGAGTGGCTCCCGAGCTCCCGGATAAGTTCACCAATTCAGCAGAGGACCTCCCGGGGCACCACTAAGAGTCCATAAAACCCACTGGTTATGTGAAACAGGCTTTTTATTTCCCCTCTAAACAAACAGAAAAGCCGTGGTTCCCACGTAGTTTCTCAAGAGTAAGTCACGAGGTTCGGCTGTGCGTGGGGAAATCCCAAAGGGAAAACCCATTAGAGAAGGAGCATCTGGGATGCCTGGGTTGATCAGTGGTAGAATGTCTGCCTTCAGCTCAGGGCGTGACCCCGGGATCCTGGGATCAAGTCCCACGTCGGGCTCCCTGCAGGGAGCCTGCTTCTCCCTCTGCCTGTGTCTCTGCCTCTATCTCTCTGTCTTTCATGAATGAATAAAGAAAATCTTAATAGAGAGAGAGAGAGAGAGAGAGAGAGAGAGAAGCATCCAGAGGCCCGGAGACTGGAGTGCTGACAAGGAACTGGACCCAGATGCTTCTTCAGGGGCACTCATCACTACCACCACCTCGGTTTATGTGGGGACGTGGCGTGTTTGTCCTAGCTGGGCAGTGAGCTTGTGAGCTCCTGGGATGCAGATGGGCCAATGTCTGGGCCAGGTGTCTACACTGCCTACAGTCACAGCTGGGTACCTACACTGCCAGCGGCCCCAGCTGGGCACCTAAACTGCCCACAGCCCCAGCAGACATGCCTTGCACACTGAAGAAATTCAATAAAGCTTTGATGAATCGTGTAGAAGGAAGGAAGGAAAGGAGGAAGGAAGGAAGGAAGGAAGGAAGGAAGGAAGGAAGGAAGGAAGGAAGGAAGGAAGGACAAATGGACGGGAGGGGGTGAGGGGGCTTTCTGAACAGCTTCCTCAGATGTTTTGGAAGCCATCATTATAAAGAAGATGGACTTGGGGCACCAGGGTGGCTCAATCGGTTAAGCATCTGCCTTTGGTTCAGGTCATAATCTCAGGGCCCTGGGATCCAGCCCCAAGTCAGGCTCCCTGCTCAGTGGGGAGGTTGCTTCTCCCTCTCCCTCTGCCCCTTCCCTCACTTTCTCCCAAATGAGTAAGTAATTAAATATATATATATATATATATATATATATATATATATATATATATATCGAAGATGGATTTAACAAGGCTTAAGGTCTCAGGATGCAGACAGTCCGCCACAGAAACAAAGCCCATGAGGGGGTCCCAGGGAGAGGTTTCACCTTGTAATCCTATCACCTTAGAGAAATGGAAACTTATTAAACTCAACAGCAAAGAAACAATCCAATCATGAAATGGGCAAAAGACATGAAGAGAAATCTCACAGAGGAAGACACAGACATGGCCAACATGCACATGAGAAAATGCTCCGCATCACTGGCCATCAGGGAAATACAAATCAAAACCACAATGGGACACCACCTCACACCAGTGAGAATGGGGAAAATTAACAAGGCAGGAAACCACAAGTATTGGAGAGGATGCGGAGAAAAGGGAACCCTCTTACACTGTTGGTGAGAATGTGAACTGGTGCAGCCACTCTGGAAACTGTGTGGAGGTTCCGCAAAGAGTTAAAAATAGACCTGCCCTACGACCCAGCAATTGCACTGTTGGGGATTCACCCCAAAGATTCAGATGCAATGAAACGCTGGGACACCTGCACCCCGATGTTTCTAGCAGCAATGTCCACAGTAGCCAAACTGTGGAAGGAGCCTCGGTGTCCATCGAAAGATGAATGGATAAAGAAGATGTGGTCTATGTATACAATGGAATATTCCTCAGCCATTAGAAACGACAAATACCCACCATTTGCTTCGACGTGGATGGAACTGGAGGGTGTTATGCTGAGTGAAGTAAGTCAATCGGAGAAGGACAAACATTATATGTTCTCATTCATTTGGGGAATATAAATAATAGTGAAAGGGAATATAAGGGAAGGGAGAAGAAATGTGTGGGAAATATCAGAAAGGGACACAGAACATGAAGACTCCTAACTCTGGGAAACGAACTAGGGGTGGTGGAAGGGGAGGCGGGTGGGGGGTGGGGGTGAATGGGTGACGGGCACTGAGGGGGGCACTTGACGGGATGAGCACTGGGTGTTATTCTGTATGTTGGCAAATTGAACACCAATAAAAAAAATAAATTTATTATAAAAAAAAAAGAAATGGAAGCTGTGCTGAATCCCAAGGTCCTGCCTGCTGCTCGGCCCTGAAGCCCACAGGTCCCTAAGAATCCTCTAGCAAGAAAGTAACTGAAAATAAAGAACCGCGTCAGTCTATAAGGGTGGTAATCAAGAGAAGGAAGAGGAGGGAAGGGTAAAACCCTGACATGCCTGGGGGCCAGGAGGAGAGGAGCCCCCTGGCCCCAGCCCAGCAGCAGGGCTGCCAGTGCCCCAGCCAGAGCATCCCTTCCTCATCTCACCATGAAAGTCAATCTCACCAGTATGATTCCAGTAGCTAAAAGGGGGTACAACACTTGTCCTCCTCCAAAAAAAAAAAAAACAAAAAACAAAAAACTGGCTAAGTGAGTAAGCCGGTGCAGCTGTGCCTAGTGGGGGTCCTGGGGGGACAGGCTGCTGCCCGAGGGAGGGAAGCCGGTGGCACGGGGGCCCGGGCAGCCTGGCTGCTGGCAACCACCCCTCCTGGCTCTAATGGCCCAGAGGTCTGAGTAAAGGCCCCGAGGGCTTCAGGTAAAGGGGCCGGAGCATCCCCACCTCAGGTGATGTCTCCTGTGCGGTGCACGCAGGTCCAGCACGGGGGAGGCTCCACGTGGCTCTCGTTGGCAGAGCACGGTGTTCCAAGTTCAGCCTGTGATCTGGAATGGCCTCGGGTTATGCCTCACATGCCAGGGGTGACGCCTCACACACCAGGGTCACCACCAGAGATCAATGATCCTCAGGGACACAGGCCAAGTGGCCATGCCATCCCCCTCATGCAGAGGCTGCTTCCTGTGTTGGCAGCGGGGAGGCCGGGTGGTGGTGCAGGGGGAGATACAGCGAGCCACCAAACCCAGAGAAGGGACCCCGAGTTCGGCAGGTGCTGTGCCGGAGCAGGGAAAGGCTGGCAGGATGCAGGGAGCACACGGTGAAACTTCTCCGGGACCATCGGGACTAGAGAGGAATCGGCCGCAGTCCCCGTGCTCCATCACCCCGGATCAGACACCCAGAGTGGCCCCCAGGAAGGTGAAAACGGCGGGGAAAGTAGGCTGAAGGGGATTGGGTGGTCCAGCCTGCAGTTCCAGAGGGAACACGTCCCAAGGCGGAAAGGGACAGCATGGGGAATAGAGTCGATGTGTTCAAACAGCGCTGACCCAGGGCTGGTGGGGGGCTGCAGGCGGGGGCAGGGAAGGATTCGATGTATGGACCTGTCGAATCGCTACTGTACACTCAAAACTGTTGTCACAGTGTATGTCAACTGTATTTCAATAAAAGGAAAAAAAGATAAAGAGATAAATCTTAAAAAAAAAAAAAAGATGAAGTCTGGGAGAAGTCAGGGGCCTCTGTGGTCGAATCTCCCACACACGAGATGGGCCCCAAATTTGGTGCAGAGCTTTGAGGCCAGTGCAAGGAGGGGGGATGCGTTTGGCTCAAGGGTCCTCGGTGTCCTTAAAAGGAGCCACCAGCTCAGGGGAGGTACAACCGTTCCTGCCTGAACAACCAGAAGAAAGCGCTTCTGTGGGTTCATGGAAAGAGAATTGGGGGGGGGGGGAATGTCTAAAGACCATGAGCTTCGGGACGACGGGGTGGCTCAGTCGGTGAAGCATCAGGTCATGACCCAGGGAGGTGGCCCTGGGGCCTAACAAGAGAGAATTAGAGGCAGAGTTTTGTAACCACACAGACTCCAGATCAAATCCCAGTTCTGCTAAATACTAACCTAGGAGGGGGCTCCTGGGGGGCTCAGTGGGTGAAGCATCTGCCTTCGGCTCAGATTATGAACCGAGGGTCCTGGGGTCAAGCCCTGCATGGGGCTCCCTGTTCCGTGGGGAGTCTGCTCCCTCTCCCTCTGCTGCTCCCCCTGCTTGTGTGTTCGCTCGCTCTCTCTCTCAGTCTCTCACTAATAAATAAATACAATTAAAAAAAAAAAGACCACGAGCTTCATAGGGCTAATAATTTTAAGCCCCAGTCTGAACCAAGGCCTTAACAAGAGATCCCTGAGCATCAGTGTGCAGCGATCGTCTCCCCCACCCTGGTGCCCAAGAAGCAGCTGGAATAAGAAGCCCCTGTGGCATCTGGGGAGAGAGGTAAGCAGGGGAGGTCAGGAGGATGCCCAGTAACTCCCCATCTCCCACGGCAGGGAACCAGTACATAGTGTCAAAGTGCACACACCTTGCAACGACCTCGAAGCATCTGGCTTAACATTCTGGCGGTGACTGCCAGGAGAACCCAAAACACAAGGAGGCTGGAAAGGGAGAAAGAGTGGGGAGTGAGTGTCCTCCCGAGGGCTGCCCTGCGCGCTCAGCCCTGGGGCGTCTGTTCGATTTTGTTTTCAACCCCGTGCATGTTAGCACTTTTCCCTTAAGATGAAAACACAGGCTTTTAAGTTTGAAGCATGGGAAAAAAAGGAGGAACACACACACGAGCGTGGGATGCCTGGAGGGGCATGTGATGATGGGGATAACCTTGAGTTTGCTCCCATTCACACACCAAAGTCCATCTCTCACAAACTTCAGGATTATTAAGAACAGATCTCTGGGGACGCCTGGGTGGGGGGGCTCAAAGCAGAGTGTCTTTCTTCGCCTCAGGGTGTGATCCCCGGGGTCCTGGGACCGAGTCCTGCATCGGGCTCCCCATAGGGAGCCTGCCTCTCCCTCTGCCTGTGTCTCTGCCTCTCTCTGTGTCTCTAATGAATAAATAAATAAAATCTTTAAAACAAAACAAAAAAATAATAAAGAAAGAAAAAGAACAGATCTGCAACACACCTCTGACAGAGACACGAGCATGGTCACTTTGCAACGGAGAACTGCCTCTCAGAACGGTCCCAGAAAGTCTGGGCGGAGGGCAATGATGCAGGCTTCCAACACCCAACTCTCTCGAGTCAGCTAACTTTTGTGCAAACTCAGTTTGCCTAACGACTAAGCCCATTGAGGAGATGCTAGTCCTAGACACAGCCTCCTCTCCTGGCTTTCGGAGCCTGGCAGGTGGGGAGAAATCCAGGTGGGCTGACATGAAGAGGATGCCCTCTTCCCCCAGAAGCGGGAGCATCTTCACAAATGACAGCGATTTATCCTCAGGCACAAGGTCACTGTATGGTAGACTCTTGAAGCTAATTACATCCCCAGTAACTGGATGAGGACAGTGGAGCATCCAGAGGTGAAGGGAGTGTGGCCTGAGCTCAGAAGTAGGAGGTGAGGACCTCAGAACTCAGTTGTCCGGTGTTCCAACCCAGGATTTTTCCCACATCATCATCATCATCATCATCATCATCATCATCATCATCATCATCATTGTCATGTATTCTGGAACATTCCTTAAAAAAAAGTGGCTCCACTGTCAAATGGGGATGAAACCAAGTCTTCTCCGAGGCCTCAATGCAACGACGGAATGCATCCTGAATCCGAACCCCACCTGCCATCTCTCTCTTCCACTTTGGGCCACAGCGCAGGCCGATGGCCTCTCACCTGGAGCGGCAAGCACCCCCTGCTCACCTGGTCTCCACTGAAGCCACCACCTCCCATTCTTCCCCCATCTGGCAGCCAGAGCGATTCTCAACAATCACGTCCCAACAGAAACTCCATAGAGGCCGAGAGCAGATTGGTGGCTGCCAGGGGGTGGGCAGAGGCTGTTTCATGGGCACGAGGTCTTCCCGGGGTGGGGGTGGGGGGCGATGAAAATGTTTCGGAACTAGACAGAGGTGGTGGTTGTACAATATCGCAAATGTGCTAATCACTAGTGAATTACCCGCTTTAAAATGGCTAATTTTATGTTAGGTGAGTTCATCTTGAGTTAAAAAAAAAAAAATCACATCCTGCTTCAAATCTTTCCCGTGGATCTCCATCCTTTGCAGAGGAAAAGCCAACCATCCTCGGTGGTCTGAACCGCCTCCCCATCTCTCCCTCCCTCTATTCCAGACACCGGGGAGAGGCCAAGCGCAGGTCCACTCCTTGGCTCACATGCACTGACTTTCTCTCCTCCCGGAATATTCATTCCTCACATACCCACAGGCTTGTGTCTTCAATTTATTTGGGTCTGTTTAAATATTCCTGACCACAGACCCTATCTGTCAACTCCATCTAAAATAGCACCTCCCGGGGCACCTGGGGGGCTATTTTAGGGTAGGTGAAGCATCTGCCTTTGGCTCAGGTCATGATCACAGGGTCTTGGGACCAAGTCTCCCATCAGGCTCCCTGATCAGTGGGGAGGATGTTTCTCCCTTTTGCCCTTCCCCTCTGCTTATGCTCTCTCTCTTTCTCAAATAAATATTTTTAAAATAATAAAATAAAATAAAATAAAATAAAATAAAATAAAATAAAATAAAAAAAGTAAAATAAAATAGCACTTCCTGCTGCCCTCTGCTCTGTGAGTGGAAAACCGTACCTCTCTAGCCCAATATCACATCACCTAATTATTCTACAGTCTGTTTCCCCCAGGAGAGAGTCTAAGCAGCCAGGGCAGGGACTTTGTTATAAATACCCAGCACCTAGAACCAGACACGCAACGTGTGATCAACAGAACTGTGTTGAAAGAACGAACAAATGTTCATTTGTTCAAAGTTCAAAGTTCTTTGACCAGGGAAACCCTCTTCCCAAGGGGTATCAGGGCATGCAGGTGTCGGCAGGCTGCCTTTGACAAATGCTTGTGTATGAGTCTCCTTCAGCTGCTGTAACAAATAAACCACAACCCTGGCAGCTTCAACCCACACACTCTTTTGTCCCCCCCTCTTATGATTCTGGAAGCCAGAAGTCAGAAATTAGTTTCACGGAGTCAAAGTCATGGTAAAAGCCGGGCTCGGGCTGTGCTCACTCTGTAGGTTCTAGGGGATCATTGTTCCCTGCCTGTCTTCCAGAGCCCCGGTGGCTACAGGCATCCATTGGCTTGTGGTTGCATCGCTCTAATCTCTGCCTCCGCAGAACAGGGAACACATCCTTAACCCACAAAGTGATGGGCATGTGGGCTCATCACACCTGCCTGCAAAGGCAGGACCACTCTTCGTGGCCTTTCTCTTTTCCAGGGTTTACAAGGAGGTCCACACCGCAGTCACAACACCGAGGAGAACATGGCCCTTGGTCTGTGGGCTGCAAAGCACCAAACGAAGCCAGTGATTCCAAGATCAGTCTCTGGTAGTCCCTCATCCGCATCCTTGTGGATCACTTCCCAGTCCTGTCCTGGGTCCCAATTCATGTGATAAACCACATTCGTCCTCAAAGACACAGGCCACTAACATCTCAAATGCAACATGTCCAAAACCAAATTCCGTTCCCAAACCACTTCCTCCGGCTGTCCCTCTGCCAGCCAGGCTAGACCAAACATTTTCTAAACCAAAACAAAACAAAACACTACTAAAAGCAGGTTCCCTCATCTGATTCCCGAGTGCCCCTTGGGAACCTCTGTGCCTTTGCCTATGCTAATCCCTGGGCCTGAGCTGGCCTTCCCTTCCTGGCCTCTGGGAAATCCTACACCTCTCTTTATAGCGAGGACCTTGGGGAGCTCTGTGGGCTCTCTTCCAGGCTGCTCTGATTTTTTTTTTTCCAAGATTTTATAGATCCATGACTTCAGAACCATAAGAACGCACTTGGGCTCCATGCCTTTGGTTGACCTGCAGGTGGGCATGGCGGGCCCACATCTGGCAACATCAGCCCTCACCCAGGTCAGGAAGGAAGGTGGGTAAAAATGTGATTGAGGGGCACCTGGGTGGCTCAGTGATTGGGCGTCTGCCTTCAGCTCAGGGCATGATCCCAGGGTCCTGGAATCAAGTCCCGCATCAGGCTCCCCGCAGGGAGACCTGCTTCCCCTCTGCCTGTATCTCTCTCTCTGACTCTCGTGAATAAATAAAATTTTTTTAAATATTTTTTTATTTATGACAGTCAGAGAGAGAGAGAGAGAGAGAGAGAGGCAGAGACACAGGCAGAGAGAGAAGCAGGCTCCATGCACCGGGAGCCCGACGTGGGACTCGATCCCGGGTCTCCAGGATCGCGCCCTGGGCCAAAGGCAGGCGCCAAACCGCTGCGCCACCCAGGGATCCCAAAATATTTTTTTAAAAAGCGTGTTGGAACCCATTTTCTTCTGCCTGTGACACACTGGGGTGTCAACATCTCCTGTCAGGATGCTCATGCTGCAACCCCCTCCTCCCCCTGGCAGCTCTTCTGGTGGCTGGACAGCCAGAGCTGCTCGAAGAAGTGACCTGGAGGGGAGAGATGCATGGGGATCTCGCCCCCACCCCTCAGCCTAGCCAGGAAAACAGGAGGGGCTCCCTCATCTGATGCTAAAACCACAACTTGCCATCCACCCCAGGCAGGTAGGGCCATCCTTTGCCCCGACCCCTCTTCCAGGCTGCCCTGGGGTGACTTTTTTGCACAGACGTTCCCGAGCTCACTGCGCAGAATGGACGTAACAGGAGGACAGGGTGATTGGGTGGCCCAGGCACCCAGTAGAAAGGAAGCGTGTGTTTGCCTAAAGGGGACCAGGCCTTGTGGCTCCAGGGCCCAAGCGAGCAGAGGAAGAGCATGCAGTGGCATTGGAGAAGGTGTGGAGCTCAGCTCAGGGCTTGGGGAGCATCATGCATCCCCCATGCCAGGCATTCCCCTCCTCCTGAGTATAAATGACCCAGAAAAGGTGAGCTGAGGGACAGAGCTGTGGCCACAGAGCTCGTGGAGGAGGGAGGGAGACAGGTTCCGCATGTGCACCTGTCCACACAGCGCTCCCACGACCTTCTCTGGGCGTCTCCCCCACACTTGTGAAGTAAGTGTGCGAGGCCCTTCCAGCATCCCCGTCTGAGTCATGGGAAATGCCGCAGGAGCTAGGGACGCGCCATCCGGCCCTCCCTTGGCCACACCCGTTTTCAAACAGCACACCTGCCAGACCAGCTCACTGCAGAGCCAGGACGCCATCGCTGAGCAGATCCCGCGCACCCCTGCAGAGCTGCCACCAGAAACGCGGGCACCGGTGGCCGTGCACGCCCGCTGGGTCCCCTGACACCTGGGTGTCATCGGGCCTGCCCGACAGAGTGGGAAGACTGATCCCATGCAATGCCAATGTGTATTTTTAAAATGCAAACATGCATTTCAGAGAGCTGCATGTCTGCGGCTTTTTCAAGGAAGAGAAAAAAGGTGGAGCTAAGATCCATCTTTTCACCTCCTTGTTGAGAGTTCTGAAGGCCTGATCCCACCCAGGCTCACCCCAAATATCCCCTTACTTCCACGTCCCGCCAGTGATCATTTTGGAGAGATTTCACTTCTCTTCCCTCTGAAAGTAACCGACTCTGGCTTTCCTCTGGGTCCCACCTGTTCCTTTCTCAGTCCACAAGGTAGGGATGGGGCTGACCCCCCCACCCCCCCACCATGCCACCCCATGTTCCATTGGAAAGCTGCCCACTCACTGAGCTACTTTCCTTTTCCTTATTATTTCTATTCCTTTTAAGAACCACCAAGAGTGTAGATAGAAGCCTTTTGAGGAGGTTGCTAAGGTAGAAAATGGAGCCAGCAAGAGAGGAAAAGGAAACCCAAGAGATGGAGCCTTCTGGAGACTCGGCCTTGGCCCCTTCTGCTAGTTATCTATGGCTGCATACCAAAATCATCCAATACTTAATGGCTTCAACAACAAACATTCATCATCTCGGTGTCTATGGGTCAGAGAACTGGGTACAGTTTGCCCAAACCCTTAGCCTCACTCGGGGTTTCTCACGAGCCCACAATCAAGGTGCCCACAGGGCCTGCAGTCATCTCAAGGCTCAAATGGCAGAGAATTTGCTTCCAAGTCTGATCACGTGGCTGTTGGCAGACCTCAGGCCCTTGCTGGCTGCGGAGGTGTTAGTTCCTTGCCACGTGAAGAGATGCTTTAGTCCCTGGCTTCTATCGTGATTCTTGTCTTCGCTTTGGGCAACTGGATGAGACAATTCATCACACAAGTTGGGACTCTCAGTTTCTCAACCAGCCTTGCTCTTGACCGGGTTGCATGGCTCAAGGGTTGACTGCCTTCTCTTAAATTGTCTGAGGGGCCTAGGACAGTAGGGTCTGGCAGGACCATCTGAGCAACTCCCTCCCCAGACCGAAATGGGTCCCCCAATCCATGAACCCCCATACATAAGGTAGACCAGATGCCCGGAGGGAGGATTCCCAGGATCCTATAAAGATTCCAGAAAGCGTGCCTGGTAATTACGTTGCTCTTGCTGGCTGAAGTGGTGTTTCATTTGCAGGACTATGAAATATTAGAATAGTCTTGGCATGCTGACTTGGGGTGACTCAAATGGTTTATACAGAGGGGAGCCCACACATTCTAGAGGCATCCCTGTCTCCACCCCACCACGGCCACCTACTCCCATGGTCATCCCCTTGACCTGCTATTTTAGATCAGTGTTTCTCCAGCCCAGATAAACATTAGAACCACCAAGGGGAGCTTTTAAAAATTAGGACACCCTGGGAATCAACGCTGCACCACTGAATTCGGAGGCACAATCAAAATCAAAATACTCAGGCCCTGTTGTGTTGTGTTGTTTTGTTTTTTAAAGTTCTCCAGATAATTCTGACTTTGAGAAGATCTGCTTTAAATGGATGGCCACAAATCTCAAACAGGGACTCAACTCTTACTACTCCGTCCTAAGTATAAGCTCTGTGGGCTAATAATTTAGGCATCTCTTGGCCACATTAGTGCTGTGGGGTTTTTATACTCAGAGTGGGCTCCAAGGACAGGAGCATCAATACGACTTGGGAGCTCATCAGAAATCAGAATCCGCATCGCCACACATCCCTGGGTGATCCATTTGTGCATTCACGTTTGAGAAGCACAGATTAAGCCATGTAGCAGTCCTGCTGTAGTTACCCCGTGGACTATTTTCAATCTTCAAAACAACTGTTTGAACCCTTTCTCGGATAATGAGCTTGCCTTACACATTGCTTAGAAAGACAGGAGCAATCTGAGCGTAACTCCTCATCAGCCCATGACCCAGATTCCATCCTCCCCACAGCAGCATCCATGTTCACAGTCTTCCCTCCCATCACGGTGACTTAAGGCCCTCCTTCTATCAAAGGCAAACTACCTGCTTTCTACCTATCAGCACGTAATGTTAGCTCCTACTCACTCCATGGAGCCTGCTGTGCCAATGCCACCCATGACTGCCATGCTGCTTACCTTGGATCCTTCTGGAGTCTTGGGCCAATCAGCAGCATATCACATTTCGTCCTTCTGGAAACCATGACTTCTCTTGGCTTCCATGTTATCTCACATTTCTCCAGTCGTCTTTCTGGATCTGCCTCCTATGCTCAATCATAGATGAGGCAGCAACTTTCTGCCCTTCCCTCTCTGCTCCATACGCTCACTCCCCTTAGTGACCTAAACAGCACTTAGTGGCCCTTAGTGGCTTCCCAGAGCATTACACACCCTCGACTCCCTGCGGATCCTAAACTCTTATCTCTAGCCTTGACCTTTCCCCATGCCCGCCTGGCTACTTGCCTCTATGGGGATCCTCAGGAGAAATCTCCAACAAACTCCCCAAAAGAATCCAATTCCTCACTTCCAAAAACAAAGCAAACCAAAATAATACCTGCTATCCAGGCCTCCTTTTAGCAAATGGCACCATGAACCATGCTGCTGCTTAAGCCCCAAATCTAGGATCATCGAATTCTCCCATCTTGGGGATGCCTGGGTGGCTCAGTTCATTGAGCATCTGCCTTCAGCTCAGGTCATGATCTCAGGGTCCAGCTCAGCAGGGAGTCTGCTTATCCCTCCCCCACTGCTCGGTCTCTCTCTCTCTCTCTCTCTCTCTCTCTCAAATAATAAATATAAAATCTGTAAAATAAAAAAAATTAATTCTCCCATCTTTCCCATCCCCTCCCTGTCCACTCCTGTGGGATCTACCTTCCAAAAGCCATCTGGAAGCCATCTGTGGTTCTTCTCCAAGGCTGCCACCCTTTTCCCCAGGCACCAGCAGCGCTCCCACTATCATTACAGGGACCTAACTGGTCTCCTGTTCCACCATGAACCCTCTACAATTCGCTCTCAACGAGGCAGCCAGAGTGAACTTATAAAAATTAATCACATTATGTCAACCTTTAGGTAAAACCATCCAAAGGCTTTTCACTATGTTAGAAGAGAGAAATCCAGACCACTGAGCCTAATTCACGAAGCAATACGGTCTACCTTTTCTGGGGTAAATCCCCAGTAGTGCAATTGCTGAGTCATAGTGTAACTCTATTTTTAACTTCTTGAGGAACCTCCACATTGTTGTGCAGAGTGGCTGCACCAGTTTGCATTCCCACCAACCCCAAAGATACAGATGCAGTGAAATGCCGGGACACCTGCACCCCAATGTTAATAACAGCAATATCCACAACAGCCCAACTGTGGAAGGATCCATGGTGTCCTTCGGCAGATGAATGGATAAAGAAGATGTGGTCTATAGATACAATGGACTAGTGCTCAGCCGTCAGAAAGGACGGATACCCACCATGTACTTCGACGCGGATGGAACTAGAGGGTATTATGCTGAGTGGAGTAAGTCAATCGGAGAAGGACAATCATCATATGGTTTCATTCATCCATGGAATATGAGAAATAGTGAAAGGGATTATAAGGGAAAGGAGGGGAAACTGAGTGGGAAAAATTAGGTCCCATGAGAGACTCCTAGCTCTGGAAATGAACAAAGGGTTTCGGAAGGGTAGGTGGGCGGGGGGGATGGCACAGAGGAGGGCACTTGATGGGATGAGCACTGGGTGTTAAATTCAGTTGGCAAACTGAATTTAAGTTTTAAAAAATGTTAAATAAATAAACATTAAAAAATAAAAAATAAGTCCACCTTCTCTCTGCCTCACCTTACCTCGTTCACTCCACTCTCTCTCTCCAGCCACACAGACCTTGAGTTCAAAGGCAGGAGGCACCAGCTTCGTGTGGCTATTGAGAGCTAAATTTAAATCACCTAAAACTAAACTAAATGGTAAAATTCCATTCCCAAGTCTTACTCACCGTGTTTCAAAGGGCTCGATTATCACACGCGGCTGGCTGGCAGCCACATGGTCAGTGTAGATACGGTGTTCCCATCCCTGTGGAAAGCTCTGCGGACCCTGCAGTTCTAGCTGCTACTTGGATGGGGCAGTTCAGCCCTTCCCTTGTGGCCCTGGCCCTGGCTATCCCCCCCTACCCTTCCCCTAGCTCTTCCCATGGTTGGCCTAGACAGCAGCTTAAACATCACCTCCTCAGAGAAGCCCTCCAGGCACACTCGTGATCTAAAGAAGCCACTAGTTAGTGGTTTCTGATCACTTGAACCGATTGAACTCTCCAGCGCCTTTAGCACTGGCCGGTGTATTTATCCAAGTGTACTCAGGACACCAGGGCCCTCGAGAGTCCTGCTCATCACCATATCACACTCTGCTGTGCCCGACACACTCTGCTTACATGTCACAAATTGACTGTTAGACCGACGTCATACGCACACGTCCTCTTGAATCTCCCCCATCACTGCTTCTGTATCTTTCCCACTGCCACCCAGGCCTCCGCCCTCCCATCAACCCTGCAAACACCAGCAGTCTCACCTGCTAAGTATTCCCCTTGCCAAGCTAATTCCCCCTCCCTGCCCCTTCTGGTCCCAAGTGGCCCCTGAGTTCCCAGAAGTGGCCTGCTTGCTCCTACCTCAGTGCTGCTGGGAAGGCCTCCCTCTCTGCTTCTGGAAGCCACACCTTCTCTCACCTTCCAGGTATGGCACAGGTGCAGCGAGACAGCAGCCCCTCCCTGGCCTTCTCCTACACTTCCGTCTGCACGCGGCCTTGCTCAGGCTGCTTACAGAAAACAAGAGGTTCCACCTCCCATAGGCATGCACACAGGTAATCTGCGGGATTACTCCTAAGGGTGATGGTTTTCAGCCTCTGCTGACAGAGTCACCTGGAAGGTTCTCGAAGAACACACAGTGCCAGACTGGTTGCAGGGACAGGGTTTGGACCTCTGCCCCTTACTCATGTCTCCTACATGACTCGGAGGGACCCACCAAATTCAAGATCCATGGCTTTAGAATGTCAGCCCTACAACACAGTTGGCCCAAGCTCGGCCCTCGCCCGCCAGTTCAGAATGTCTGGGAGGTGACTGACTCAGGTCATAGCCCTCTCTCACACAAACTTGCTCTCTCGAGTCTTGAAAGATACCCCCTATGACAGATCGATGCTGGCCCCCCAAAACGGGTGCAGCCTGATCCTGGGAACCCAGAAGTGGGAATCTCCTATGACAAAAGGGACTTAGCGGGTGTGATGAAGTCAAGGAGATATGGGGAGTTGATACTGAATTGTCCAGGTGGGCCCCAAATATAATCACAAGGGTCCTTCTCTGAGGGAGACAGGAAGAACAGAGAGGGAAAATGCCATGTGAGGTCAGAGTTGGGGAGGAGAGGCAATAGGATGTACAGCCGTGAGCCATGGAAAGAGTCTCTCAAACACGGCAAAGGAAAGACACAGATGCACCTGCCCCCCCAGAGCCCCAAGAAAGAGCCAGCCCCTGACAACTTAATTTTGGCTTAATTAGAAGACTCATTTCAGGGGGCACCTGGGTGGCATAGATGGTTAAGCATTCAGCTCTTGATTTCGGCCCAGGTCATGATCTCAGGGTCATGAGATCAAGCCCTGTGTCGATTTAGCTCAAAGTCTGCTTGAGATTCTCTCTCTCCCTCCTCCTCCATCCCTCCCTGCCTCTCTCTCTCAAATATATCAATCTTGGGCCTTCAGAACTATGAGAGAATGAATGTGTGGTTTCAGCTACAAAGTGTATGGCAATTCGTTACAGCAGCAATTGGGAACGAACACACCTACTCTTCACAAAACTACAAGGTAAAGTTCTCAGTGTCCCAGGCTCATGAGTTTCCCTTTAAAAAAAAAAAGATTTTATTTATTTGAGAGAGACAGAGACAGAACATGAGCAGGGGGAGGAGGCAGAGGGAGAAGGAGAAGCAGACACTCCACTAATTGGGGAGCCCTCTGCAGGACTCAATCCCAGGACCCTGAGGTCATGACCTGAGCCAAAGGCAGATGCTTCACTGACTAAGCCTCCTGGATGCCCCACAGAACTATTCCAATATAACTACTTAAAAGTAAAAGTGAAGACCCAGGTCTCCAGGCGCACTTGCCCTAACTCAAGGGCCGCAGGTCAGTGGCTACCGTCCTGGGTGGCACAAACACAGAGCATCTCTGTCAGTGTAGAAAGTTCTACTGCAGTGTGCTGGAGCCTGCCTGGCTCCGGCTCCACCTCCAGGCCCCTGCCTAGAAAAACCCAGAGGGAGGCAAATGCAGCCAGCATACCTCATTCTACCTTGGATTTCACTCTTGAGCACATGTCTTAGGATGCACGGCCGGAAGTCAGTGTCTAGGGATTTTTGTCCAGCCACATCCGCCCGGCAATTTTTGGGAGAGTAGGAAGCCAAAGTAGCAGGGTAAGGCAATGGCTTCATGCAGGGGTGAGGTGGGTGAGGGGCGGTAGAGCTGAGAGAGGAAGAAGCATGGTGAGATGAGGAGGGCAGCTCCGAAATGCATTCTTGTAATGCCAGCAAGAGCGGAAAATGCAGATGTGGAAGGGAGGCCTCCCTTGAGGCCGGAGAGCATGTAAAACCACCGCCTGCCCGCAGAGGCGCCAGACCACAGCTCAGAAGGGTCTGCAGAGCGTGCAGGGTCTGCTCCCTGTGGCCCTCAGGAGGCTGGAGGACCCCCTCCATGCACATGCCCCCCAGAGTGACAATTTGGGGACAGTGAGTAGACGTCAGCTGAAGGCAAAGACACAAAATCCCTCTGCACAGAAATCTTTAAAATTAGGGGCGCCTGCGTGGCTCAGTGGTTGAGCATCTGCCTCTGTCTTTGCCTCAGGTCACAATCCTGGGGTCCTGGGATCGAGTCCCACACTGGGTTCCCTGCAGGGAGCCTGCTTCCCTCCCCCCCACCCCCCCCCGCGCCTGTGTCTCTGCCTCTCTCTGTGTGTCTCTTATGAATAAATACATAAAATCTTAAATTAAAAAAAAATCTTTAAAATTTGAAAATACCCAGTCCTGGGAAGGCTGTGGGGACATGGGCGCTCCTGGACATTGCTGATGGGGGGAGAGGGGGGACAGGAAGCCGGAGCTGCCCCCTTGGAGGCAATCTGGCATTTTCCATCAAGATGACAGATACTGGGGCACCTGGGCGGCTCAGCTGATGAAGTGACCGACTCTCAATTTCGGCTACGGTCATGATCTCAGAGTCATGGGTTCGAGCCCTGTATTGGGCTCCACACTCAGCAAGGAGTTGGCTTGAGATTCCCTCCCCCTCTGCCCCTCCCCCTACTTGTACACACTCCTCTCTAAAATATATTTTTTTAAATGGCAGATTCTTATCCTCTTTGCTCCAGCCTTTCAACCTCAGGAATTCATCCTTCAGAGTCACTCACCCACGTGCAGCATGATGCACAGCCCAGGTTCTCCACAGCAGGTGAAGGTAACAGGAAAAGACTAGAAGCAATCTACATGGCCATCGGTGAACTGAGCTCAGGAAGGCATGAAAGAGATCGAGAATCATTTCTCTTGACCAAACCCCAAGATACAGGGTTATGGGTTTTAAAAACCGTGGTGGCAGCGGCAGCAGCAGCGAGGTGCAGAGTAGTGCGTGCATGAGGGAATGAATCCCGGCTGGCGCAGGCCTGTAAATGCCTGCAGGGTTTCTGGAAGGCCTCGTAGGAAGCCGGTAATGCACCTGCCCCTGGGGCAGGGAATGGACGGGTAGAGGTCAGGTGTGAGAAGGAGGCTAAGTTCCTACTTTCGATTCTGCAGCAGGCCGGACCTATGTATTACCTATTCGATGAGCATCAAATTGACAAATCAAGAGAGGCCTCTGGGATGTATACACCACAGAAAGCTGAAAATGCACCCGAACCCAGCCTTCTGCATTGATGCTACAGCCTCAGTGGGACCACAGCACCTGCCAGGAGAGATCCGGCCACAGGCACCTGTTTCCTCTCCTGGCTCTGTGCATCCCTCTCGCCGTGGACCAGCACCTCCAAGGAGGAATGTCCCAACTCTGGGCCCTCGCTGGGCTGGGCTCCAGCCTTGGAAATGACCAGGGATGGCCTCTCCCCACCCTCCCCTCCGCCCCTCGCCTACATCCAGACTTTGGGGTCCCATTTCCAACCAGCATCCTAGGGACCCCGATGGGGCCGAGTGCCCCCAGCCAGTGCTCAATTATCCTCTTGCCAGCCCCTCCTCAATCTAGGGAAGAAAATAAAACAAATCGCGTGGCTGCCATCTGATAATCACTATGGACACCACACACCAGCCTGCATCGGGTCTGGGTCCAATTAGCCACCCCCACAAAAACACCATAGCAACAAAGGTAATATTATTGTTCTAAAAAGAAGAAGAAACCACACAGACACACTCACACACACAGAGTGCTGTGTGATGGCTTTTAAAACCACAAAGATAACGTTTTTTTCCACACCCTACGACTGGGGCCTCTCACTTCTGAACGCTGTGGCTTCTTCAGTGTTAAATCACCAGGCTCAGGGCAATTACGTCGTGACAGCACCCCAAGATGCGTGCCCTCCACGGGGAAAACAGGCATGAAATGTGTCCTGGGGTGGAGGCTGTGCTCCTCTCTTTGCCTCCCCTGTGGAGGCAGGGAGGCTGGCAGGCTTGGAGGCAGCCAGCTGCCTGCTGTCCCTCTGTCCAGCCGCCTGCCTGTCCTCTACAGTGCCAGACCCAAGCTGGGTGCTTGGGGCTTTGATGGTTGCAGCCATGAGCCACGCACTCATCTGCAGACCGAAATGTGGAAAGCATTAACCCAAATGAAAAGACATAAATCATGAGGGGAGCTCGTGGCACTGGAGGAAGGAAGAGGAGAGCAGGAGCCCGAGCTGTT
This sequence comes from Nyctereutes procyonoides, assembly GCF_905146905.1. Lineage (NCBI taxonomy): Eukaryota > Metazoa > Chordata > Mammalia > Carnivora > Canidae > Nyctereutes > Nyctereutes procyonoides. The sequence continues at coordinate 55,110,457 of NW_026575140.1, read as the reverse complement.
GCACAAGAGCAGGAGTGAGTCACCAGCCGGCAGGGGGAGGACCGGGAAGGGAGCAGGCAGGAGGGAGGGAGGAAGGGAGGGAGGGGAGCCCCCAGCGGGACGGGGCGGGTATCCAGGGCGGGGTGTGGGGGGGTGTGGGGGGAGAGGTACAAAAACACAGCTGCAGATTTCTAACTCAGCACACTTCATCAGCAGGCTGAGAGGGAGGGGGACCAATCATCACACCCCCCTCCCAGCTCAGGAAGTGTTTCAAAATGTGTCCTCCCCAGAGAAGGCAGCGGGAAGGAGCCTTCCAAACGGCCAACTGGTCACCCCCGATCGCCTGCAGCTGCTTCCTGGGGAAGCAACCCTCGGCCCAGCATAAGGGCTTCCCCTGGCCTTCCATGCTCCTCCTGACCACGCACCATACTCCCTGAGGGCCCCTGCAGCCTGAAGCGCCCACTGAGGGCGCCCAGTCCGTGCCCCACCTGCTCAGCCATCCTTACTACTTCCTGTTTCTTATCTTTTCTTCCTTTCCTTCTTCCAAACACGCCATCCTTCAGGCAGGCTGCTGTGCACAAGCCAAACCCCTCAGTGTCCCCCATCCCTGGTCCCTGCGGGTCCCTGGTCCCTGGGGAGCAACCTTCCAACTTCTTTTAGGACCCTGCCCCATTCACCAGCTCTGCAAGCTCAGAGTGCCAACTGTGTGTGAGGCACTGGTGTTCCAGGGGTGGCAGTGATGACGGAAGCCCCCAAACAGGTGATTCAGCTACTGCATGGAATCAGTGGGATGTCTGAGCCTGGTAGGCTCTGGACATGAGCCCAGCTGGACCCCTTTGGCTTGGGCAAGACCACCCCTCATAGCATCTCCATTTTGCTCTGCTGAAAGGAGAGGTGAGGGTTGGGGATCAATGGAGGCTTCGGATCTGGACAACACTCCCTGTAAGAAACACATCAGACCAAAGGAATGCCCTGGTGAGTCCAGCTGCCCCACAGCCTGCCTCAGAGAGCATGGCCAACGGCCAGGCCACGCATGGTCCCTGGGCACTCAGGAAGAGCAACACACAGAGGGGGTGCCTGAGTGGCTCAGTCAGTTAAGCATCCGACTCTTCATTTGGGTTCAGGTCATGATCTCGGGGTTGTGGGATCGAGCCTCACGTCAGGCTCCACACTCAGCATAGAATCAGCTTGAGGTTCTCTGCCCCTCCCCACTGTTCACTTGTTCTCTCTCTGAAATAAATAAATTTTTTGGGGAAAAAAAAGAGCAACCAACAGAAAGCCCTGATTGGGGAGAGGCCTCATGAGGAGGGCACCCGAGAATGGGCCTCATCAGATAGAGTGGCAGACAGGACAGGGTAGAAGCAGAGGGGATTCCAGGCAGGGACCAGAATCCATTCTCATTCACCCATCCATCCAGCAGGTACTTTCTGAGTGCCCCTCACCCACCAGACACGGTCTTAGGTGCTGGGACACAGGGGTCACAAAACAGAGGTCCATGTCCCAGCAGGACCTGCGTTCTCCTGAGGGTGGAGGCCCAAGCCACAGCAAGCCCAGCCCACAGGCAGGAGGCCCAGTTTTGCTGGAAGGTGGCAAGTGATGGAGAAAAGGAAGGAGAACAGAAAACAGAAGTGGGAAGAGCAGCGTGAGATGATTTTGCAAGGAACCTGTGGACCACTTTTGGGGAAGGGGCTGCAGCACCAAATGATCACAAACCGAGGGGCTCAAGCCAGCACAGATGTATGGCCTCACCCCTTAGGGGGTCACAAGCCTGAAGGAGCTTCGGTGGTCTGAGGCCAAGGTGTCAGTGGGGCTGGTCCCTTCTTGGGATCCCGGAGAGAAGGGCTCCCTCACCTGGCTCAGCTTCCAGAGGCACGTCCCCAGGCGCGTGGCCCCTCCTAGCATCACTCAACCCCCTGCTTCTGTTGTCACATCTTCTCCTGACCTGGCCATCCTGCCTGCCTCTTCTAAGGACCCCTGTCATCACGCTGGGACCACCTGGTTAGGCCAGGACCCCTTCCCCATCCCGACAGCCTTGATTCCAGCGCACCTGCAAAACCAGACGGCTGTGCAGGTACCCGTCCTAGGCTCCCAGATGAACATCTTTGGGGACCCACGGGGGCTCCACAGGGCCTCGCAAGGAAGCATGCCTGGGATGTGTGCAGGGACACCATGAAGGCTGGTCCGCAGAGCAGGGATGAGCGGGGTGGTGGGGACGCTGAGGTCCCAGAGTGCCCTGCCAACCACCGTGAGGGGTCCCATCGCCACGTCTCGAGATGTGGGTCACAATCAGACTTGTTAGGTAAGAACAGCAGACCGGAGCCTGGCAAAGCAGCCAGGTCGTGACGCCATGAGTCCAGGGGCACAGAGATGGGGGCTCCGCACACCAAGATGATGGCAGGGGTGGGGGATGGCAAGAAGTGGCTCCATTTTCTAAAAGTCAATTTGAAAGGAGGAGCCAGCATGCTTAACTGGCAAAGTGCATAGGGCAAGGGGGAGGGAAAAGAGGAGTCGAAGCCTTTGTGGGTTGTGACCCAAGCAGCTGGAAGGACAGGCCTGTAGTTTACAGGAAGGGTATGGGGGACCTGGGGGGAAGGACCGGTGTGGGTGTGATGCCTGGAGGTGCAGAGCGGGTGAGGGAGACAGGAGGCCAAGAGCAAACCTGTGAGCAGGGCCTGGAAGCAGCTTGCTGATCCAGAGCTGAGGCTTCCTCCAGGGAGCAGGGGAATCTGGGTCTCGACTTGACCCCCCCCCCCCCCAAGGGATGGGAAGCGCCCAGGGTGTGGAGCTTTGCAAGCTGGGCAGCATTCGTTGCAAGGCATGATGACAGAGGCTGAGTAAACAGAGATTTCGCCTTAGCCCTCAATTGCTCAACCAGGCCTGGGGGCGGGACGGGAGTTGTAGGGCAGGGAGGGGGCGGGAGGGGGGAATTTAGGAATGTGGTCCCAACAGGCTCCAAAATCCTGAGCTGCTGACTCACTACCAGGTCCAGCCCCTGGGGGTCCTCGCCTCCCGGGCTGCCCACAGCGGGGTTCAAGAGGGACCTGGCACCTGGGAGCTGGTGGCGTGGTCCTCCTCCAGGAGGGGCCCATCCATCCTGAGGTAGAGGCAGGGCCCAGGCCAGGCAGCCAGACGGTGTGGGGCCCTCACAGGGGACGTGGGTCTTCCCCATTGGACACCAGCAACATGGCCGTGTGTACCCCAAGCACGCTCCCAGGGATGACTGGCACAAGCCAAGTGCTTTCCGAGCACTGCCACCCATTCATTCATTTGACAGATGCTTAGGGCACCTCCCAAGGGCCAGGCACTGTTTCTGGATGTGCTTGGGGGCACATCCATGGACACAAAAGAAGGGGGAGGAAAAAAAAAAACGCCTCTGCCTTCACTGAGTGTTCATTCCAACATCGGAGAGCAGGGGGTACACAGAGCATAACAACAGATAAGGACACGATAAAGAAAATGAAAAGGTGACAAAGAGAAAAATAGAATGAGGTATGGGGAGCAGGAGTCTGGGGTTGACTGCAAGGTGGGTGGCAATTCTCAACAGTGCAGATGTTCACGTTGAGGGGGGTGCCTGGGTGACTCCGTGGTTGAGCATCTGCCTTTGGCTCAGGTCATGACCCTGGGGTCCTGGGATCGAGTCCTGTATCGGGCTCCCTGCAGGGAGCCCACTTCTCCCTCTGCCTGTGACTCTGCCTCTCTCTGGGTCTCTCATGAATGAATCAATAAAATCTTAAAAAAAAAAAAAAAAAAAAAAGATGCTCATGGTTGAAGATTTTTGTAGCTCTTCTGCTCACCACAGGCCTGGCCCAGGCACACTGCTCCCACAACGCTTGCACTTCATCCTGGCGGGAGACGCTAAAACAGCTAATTCTAGAAGGGTGCGAAGGAGCAGAAGCTCGTCTCGTGGGATTTCTGCAGACCTGCCCCTTGCCACGGAACACGGAGCTGGATGGGGGGACCCTCCTGAGAGCGTCCCGCTCTGGCTCCACGCCCCCAGTCCGCTTCTTTGCTCTCACTTCCCACCTCCTTCCGCCACCACCACCCTGACACCCCCTGACCCGAGTTGGTTAAAACTGTGCTCTTCTCAGCATCAGAAACCACAACTCTGGAAACCACCCACAGAATGTCCCTGCAGCTGGCCCAGCTGCAGGTCCAAAGCTTCTACTGGTTTCAGGGCCTTCCCAGCTCAGCTGGCCGCTGTTCGCCTCAGATGCAACATCTCCAGGGGTGGTGCCCACCCACCCCGGGGCTGAGGAGGGTTTCCTGCAGGCTCCCAGCAACTCTGACCCGGGCATCTCCATTAGGTGGGGTGACCACTCTCACCGGGCTGTGCTCACTCTCGGGGCCACAGTGGGGCAGGAGGGGATGTCACACTTGGGGTCCTCATGCCTCTGAGCACAACACATGGAACATTCTTACCCGCCATGCTACCCACCAGGGGGAATGCAAGTGGGCTGAGCACCAGGGCTTTTCCCGTTTGGAGGAAGGTCCAGGCTGATGATGGGCACATCACTGACACAGTCTCGGCCTGTGGACCCTCCAGTCGCCTCCCACTACGCCTCCAGCTGTGAGCCAGCTGGCCTGGTGCTGGCCCTGGGCTGCAGTGGAAGACACAGCCACCAGGAGCTGGGCCAGCCACCGTCCACCGCCCTCTGCCCTGCCCTAAATGCTTCTGGTCTCTCTCTCCACCCCCAGGCCCAGTCCCAGCCCCAGAATCGTCAGGACTTGAAAAGTTGGAACAGTACTACTTTTCCTTCCTGTCCCACGACTGAGTCTCCCCCTACGTGGCCCAGCTGGACCAGAACTGAATCCCCAGACGGCCAGCAGAAGATCCCAAAAACATAAGGGGCACCTGGGTGGTTCAGCAGTTAAGCATCTGCCTTCACCTCAGGGCATGATTCCAAGGTTCTGGGATCGAGTCCCCCATCGGGCTCCCCACAGGTAGCCTGCTTCTCCCTCTCCTGTGTCTCTGCCTCTCTCTGTGTGGGTCTTTCATGAATAAATAAATACAATCTTTAAAAAATTAAGTTTAATTTAAAATGCTGTGTATTGTTAGTACATATTTCTGAATCAACAGATCCGTTTGAAAACATCCTACCCACTGAGAGGCCACAGGTGCGCTCACTGGCCAAGAGACTACGGCTGAGCCAGGTGCAGAGATCCTCGGATCTCATCAGGTACTCGGGAGACTGCCTACCTACCTGCCCCTCACCAACCTGTCTCATGCTTCTCGACCGCACTGCTTCAAACCTAGACTCGGAAGCCACCGAGACTGGGTCTCCTGAGGAGGACTGGGGAGGTGTGAGTGGGGGGGCCTGACACAAGGGTGGCAGGAGGTGCGACCAGAACCCCCCCAGAGACTACGCTTTCTCGCTTGCAAACAGAGGTGGTATCGTTCTCCTGCACCCACCCAGGGGACATTGCCTCGGAAACCCTGAAAGCCTCAGAAAAAACGGTCAGCCACTGTTTCTACTCACCCTGCCCTGTCCCGGGGGGAGACTTGCACTTCTAGCACTTTCTTCCTGGAAGAGTGGCTGGTGCCCCAAGGCCACGACTTTCAGGAACCCTCGCAGGTTGGGACAAAGACCCAGATAAGGCAGCGTTTGCCCCAAAACATTCACATCTTATGTGCATGGCCCTATCCAAATACTCAGCAGCAACTCTCTTGTTTTGTCAGGCCAGGCCAGGAGCCACCTGAAGGGGCACCTCACCCCACTGGCCTCATGGCTGACTCCTCGGTGGGTAGGTGGAAAACCCTGGCTTCCACTCACACCTCCACTGCACCAAGTTGCTCAGGGACACACCGTTCAGTGTTTTCATCCGCGAACCCAAAACGTGACCTCATACAGCTGGAGAATCAATTGGAAGGTGTGAAAATGTTAAGATTGAAGTTTTTTGTTGTTGTTGTTTTTTAAGGTTTTATTTATTTATTCATGAGAGGCAGAGACACAGGCAGAGGGAGAAGCAGGCTCCCTGCCAGGAGCCCGATGTGGTACTCCATCCCAGGACCCTGGGGTCATGCCCTAAGCCAAGGGCAGATGCTCAACCGCTGAGCCACCCAGGCATCCAGGGTTTTTGTTTTTCTTTTTGTTTTTTGTTTTTTTCTTGGAATGGGAGACTCCACGTTCAAACAAATATTTTTAGATCCCTTTATCTGAATGCCTTTGGATGGAACGTGTGCCCACCAGGATGTCACAGCCCTCAGTGTTCATCTGAGTCACCCAACCTACCCGGCAAAGTGCTGAAATCTGTTTGCAAACAGTTAACCCCAGAGCACCTGGGGCGGGCACCAGAACCCCCTAGAGAACATGTCAATGCAGATTTGTGGGGCCTGAGGATGGGCATCTCCAGCAAGCTCCCAGGTGATGCTGTGGCTCATGTGGTTGGTCCGGGGACCACAGTTTGAGAAGCCCCACCCTGAGAGTCTGAAGGCTGGCAACTACACTAAGGATCATCCGACCTGATCACAAGGAGAGCTCAGGAGCACCCCTCGCCCCTATGCCCGGTTAAGATAGCCTGGCCCAGTCCGGCTGTCAAGAGTGACGTGAGACTGCGACACAGGGGCAGGGCTGGGGGGGGGGCGCCAGCACCCCATTCATCACACACAATCGGTGGCCCCTGGCCCCTGTCTCCTGCACCTTGGGGCTGCAGGAGAAGGCGGCTGCGTTGCCAGAATGCAGCCTTCAACACCCAGCCACGTTCCTCCCCACCCTCCAGCCAGGGCTCCAGCCCTCACTTCCAGGAAGAAACAGGAGTGGCCACGCAGGGGAGGTATCAGGACCGGGAGGGTGGAGTCTGAGGCCCCAGAAGGGAAGGGGCACCGTAGAGCCCAGGGGCAGCTGACTGGAAGCCAAACCCCTCCATCCTGAGCAGAGCCTGGAGACAGTGGTCTCTGGGTGGGGGGGCCGGGCGGGCACGCATGCACACTGCACCCAGTGTCCCCGCCGCACAATGCACAAGGGGCTGGCGGGGCAGGCGGCCAGGGCCCACTCATGCCAGTACCATCTGGGGGCCCTTGCCAGGCCTCGGAGGGTCGGCAGAAGAAGCTGGACTCTGTCCTGGGGCACAGTCGGGCTCTATTCTTATCTCAAGGGGGAATGCGTGACTCTCCTTGCAGTGAATGGGGGCCCCTGGCGAGGCAGAGGAGGAAACAGAGCCGTCACTGTGCCCCAGAGGGCTCCCCACACGGCTCCGGCTCCGACCAGCCCCTCGTGGCGGGGCCTTGCACAGCTTCCAACAGGGAGAGGCCAGGCGGGCGGCAGACAAGAAACTGGGCAGCCCTGCACAGATGGGCCCTCACTCACACCCAGGACTCGGGCTGCACACCCAGCTCCTAGGGGAGACCCACAGGTCGGGGTCCTGGGGAAATGCAGCTTCCATGCCACAGCCCCTTCCCAAATCTCAAAGGAGGGAGCCCAGATACGCTATGTACACCTACATACACGCACAGGTGGGCACAAGGCCCTGTGGCAGGTAGGCCCTCCACCTCCTCCCACAGTGCCATCTGTACTCGCTATACCCCACCAAGTGCTCCCTTGAATTTGGCAGAGAAGAACCCCAGGGGGCCCATGCGATCCCCACATTCATTCATCCAACACCTCTAGAAGTCTCAGGGCAGAGGAACTACCCCCACAAGAGCCTGGGTCACCACCATGCACCCAAAGATCCAAATCACGCATCCCTTGAGTCTGCAAGCATGAAAGCACTTCGTGGTGGATTAAGCCATGAGTCGGGGGTGACAGAGAAGTGCTGGAGGTCAGGGGCAGAAGAGAAGTCACGGAAGCTCTCATCACTGGGGGAGGTCTGAAAATAAATATTTACCCGTCCCCCCACCATGCACCAAGCATGTGCCACAAGTGTGATTATTCCCATTGCAAAGACGAGAAAACAGATGCACCAGGAAGGCAAGCTCCTTAGGTCACTGGGTAACAGAGCCAGGGTTGGCGCAGGGGCCTCCCATCCAGCACACTCCTTCCATTAGAGCAGCACACTTCTCCGTGCTCACAGGAGCATAGAAGGACAGGCAGGAGCAAGGCATGGAGAAAAACAGCACAGGCACAGTAACCCATAAGGTCAGAGGGAGAATCTGTAGCTACCAGTTCTCTTTTTACATTTTTCTCTTAAAAAAAAAAAAAGTTTGGCGGAAGAGGGGAGCGAAGAGGGGAAATAAATAAATATAAATAAATTAATAAAATAAAAGCTCTCCATAGGCCTGCCAATCTCAGCCTTGGCCAACAAATGGGGCATGAGTCATCGCAAGGGCTGTGAATTGGTATAACCATTCCAAAGAGCAAATCCATCTCAGCGCAAGGAGATGTCATCACGGGGATGCAGCACCAGGGATTTTAATAGCCAAAAAAAAAAAAAAAAAAGAAGGAAGTAACCTCAATGTCCATCGTTAGGAGATTATAAATAATAAACAGTTCGTCCGAACAATGAACTGATATAGCAAACACCAAAAAGGACGCTTTAGATTCGTGGGCTAACGTAGAAAGATATTCAGAGTAAAGAATATTACAAGTGTAACAGGGCTAAAAAAGGAGAAGAGGCCATCCTCTTTCCCAGGAGGAGAAAGGAGGAGGGAGAGGGGGAGGGGGGTGGGGTCGGGGGGGTGCTGGGAATGAGGCCAGGGTGCGAGGGGTCCAGGGGTTGTAGAGGGTGGGAGCCCCTGGAGAAGTTAGGACTGAGTCTTGTTTAGCCCTCCTCTAGATCAGCCCTAAAGGACTATGAAAACATCTGGAAAATATTTAGTTAGTGAATCTTTGAGAAGCCCCTGCGCCTGATTTATGAGCCCTACCTGCCCCGTCCCCCCGACCCCGTCCCACCGCGGGACGGGTCCCACCATGCACATAGGACCCTCCAGCAGACTCTCGTGATGAAGCCTTGGGGAGCCGGACAAGGTGTGTTCTGGGAGCTCCTAGGCTCCTGCCCACCGAGGGTGCTGCCTGGCTGTGGTCCTGGCTCGCCCTGCCCAGAGCGCCCCCCGAATCCGCAGGGGACCCCCTGTCGGGGCTGAGCCTGGAGACACCAATTCAGTGGTAACTGAGCCGGTGGCTCAGGGAGGGCACGGGTGAAGTGGGCCTTTCTAGCTAAGAGGGCGGGGGGCTGCTTCTCAGACACAGAAAAGCATCTGCTCCAACTCCTCCTTCTAGGGAACTTCTCTGAGCTCTCGGGAGGAAACCCGGGAATGATGGATGGGTATAAGCAAGAGGTGCAGAAGCCACCCGTACACACACGCGTGTGCTCCCAGGATCTCCTCCTGCTCCCCCACAAGTCCACAGGATTCGGGGAAGCTGCTCACTGGTCACACAACAGCTCTGTTTGGAGGGTTAGGAGGAGCCAATCCCAGTGCGGAGCTGTGGGGAGAAAACACGCTCCATAACCAAGCAGATGCCAATTCTCATCCCAGTGACAGCAGGAGGGACAGAGCAGGCCAGTTCCAGGTTCAAATCCCAGCTCTGCCCCTTACTGAGCTGAATGATCTTCCTTAACCACACTGGGACTCTGTTTGCTTGACTGGCGGGTACTGGTAAGGTTTTTTTTTTTTAAAGATTTTGTTTATTTATTCATGAGACACACAGAGAGAGAGGCAGAGACACAGGCAGAGGGAGAAGCAGGCTCCCTACTGCTCCCCCAATGTGGGACTCGATCCCAGGACCCTGGGGTCCTGCCCTGAGCGGAAGGCAGATGCTCAACCGCTGAGCCACCCAGGTGCCCCGAGGTACTGGTAAGGTTGACCGGCCACCAGAGCCCGGGAGTCCAGAAACCTGGGTGTGAGTGCACACTGCCTATTGGATCGGCGACCCTCGGTGAGTCACCACCTGTCCCTAGGACCTAACTATGCAGAGAGAGGGTTACAAGGAGGCTGTGAGTAGGTTCTGGGCAGCACACTGTGCTGTCTGCTGCTGTTTTCGATTTGAATCAATACCAACATTAGAAGACGGGGAGATTGTGGATTTGCAGCTGGGTCTGCGTTCCCTACAGCTGGGTGACACTGTTTCTGACGGCACTTGATTCCTGGGATCTCAGGGCCTACCTGGCCCCTGACATCTGAACCTGTCACTATCCTATGAGATGATCCAGCATCTCAGGATTGTGGGTGTTGGCCTCACTCTGAAGGCTGAAATGAAGTAATAAACAGTGACCCGGGGAGCCCGAGGGAAGAGGCAGCAGAGCCCCCACAGCCCCCTCCTGAGACCCAGCTCCAGCTAACACCAGGGGGACTCCGGGGGTCACTGCAGGGCCCTCCCTCTGTTGCACGGTCTGCGGTGTGAAGGCAGGCCAGCTGGGGGTGGCCGGCTGGGGGTGGCCGGCCCGGGGCCTTTGCTAGCTGGTTCCAGGGTCTGGAAGAGCCCAGATCTGCAGTACTGCAAGGCAATGCTCACTTTTCCCCTGGTTCCAGAACCCTTGGCATCAACAGCCCTATCCAGCTTCCCAGAAAGCATCTCAACTGTGCACTCGGGGCTGCAGGTTATAACCGGAGAACTTGATTTTGAAAAGCAGTAACCCGAACCTCCTGATCCGACTCCCCTCCAAGAAAAGGGCTGCCATCTCCATCCCCACAAAGTCCCCCAAGACCGGGCAGGTGCCAAGCTGCGCTGAGCGGCCCAGGGCAGGAAGCTCTGAGCACATCCTGGAACAACCACCGCCGCCCCCCCAAGTCTCTCCCCCATGACGTTGATTAAACACGAGAACCATACAGATCTGTGCCAACTGCAGGACCGCGTCTGGGGGCAGGAACATTCTGGACGGAGCACACGCCAATACTGCATTAGGGTTCTGAACATCGGGGACTCTGTTAATGCTCTGCTCTCGGGTGTTCAACCATTCGCAGTGGATGCGGGTCTGGTTTCCAAGAGCTGGGCCAGGCCTGGGGACCCCAGCACACAACCTTGCCCAGTGCTGGGGCCCTGAGTCACATGGGAGGCCATGCGTGCGTCCTCTCGGCCCACACCCACGGTCCCGGGCAGCTCCCCCGCCCAACCCATGCATGGGAGGCAGAGGCCTTGGCGCTCCAGGATTCCATTCTGCGGTGGAAGCTTCTAGAAGAAATAATTCCCTCATTCCCCTCCTGATTCAAGGCCAAGGAAAAACTGGAACCAGGTCCCACAGCCGGCTGTACCTTGTGCCCAGCTGTCCTGGTGCTGACCTCATACTCCTAGGGAGGCACTGGGGGAGTGTGAGCTGGGGCAGGACATGGGGCTCCCCATGCTCCCAGACCCACAGCCCGGGATCCCACACTTGATGCAATCAGCTCTGGTTGGACACACCATCCAATTCCAGGCCAAGTGCCTCCCGAGCTTCCCCCGCCACCCCACCACCAATGGGGCCAGATTAATAAAACTCCAAATTTCCTTACTTCTATCTATATAGCCACATTACATGTTGCCGATTTTCATTTTCAGTGAAAGTTTTCATTGAAATCTTGTGTAGAAGTCCAAACAAAAGAATTTTTTAAAGATTTTATTTATTTGAGAGAGAGAGAGAGAGAGCACGTGCACAAGTGGAGGGAGGGACAAAAGGAGAGAGGGGAGCGCGATGCAGGGGCTCGATCCCGAGACCCCGAGATCATGACCTGAGCTGAAGGCAGATATTCAACTGACTGAGCCACCCAGGCGGTCCCAAAGCAATTTTTTTTAAATGTAAGTGATCCTTCACTGATTTAATTTCTTGCTTCGGGTCAGTAGATGCTTCCCCACCCAGAGACTTAAATAAATCACATAGTTAAAAGAAGCCCTGATGACAAGAGTGCCAAGACCACAACATGGGGGAAGGATGGCCTTTTCAACAACGGGATGCTAGGACACGATAGCCAAACTTGCGAGAAGATGAAGCTGGACCCCTTTCTCACACCATTTGCAAAAATCAACTCAAGGCAGATCTACATTCTAAATGTTAAGAGCCCAAACTCTAAAACTCTTAGAAGAGAACAGGTATAAACCTTCATGACCTCGATTTGGCCAGTTTCTCATGTAGAACGATGAAAGCCACGCAAAGAAAAAGGAAAAAAAATCACATAAAGTCGACATTATCCACATTAAAAGCGTCTGTGTGTCAAAGAAAACCATAAAGACAGTGAAAAGACAACCTATAGAGGACAGAAGGAAATTTCTGCAAATCGTGTATCTATCTGATAAGGGACTCTTATCTGGAATATGTAAGGAACATTTACAACCCTGTAATGAAACGACATTGGTAATTTAAGTTGGTTATAGAAAAACAGGCACAGGTTCTGACAAGACCTTTCTCCCAAGACACAGGAAGCCAGTAAGCACTTGAAAAGATGTTCAATATCATCAGCCTTCAGGGGTGCTGGGTGGCTCCATGGTTGAGCATCTGCCTTTGGCTCAGGGCGTGATCCTGGGGTCCTGGGATCGAGTCCTGCATTGGGCTCCCCACAGGGAGCCTGCTTCTCCCTCTGCCTGTGTCTCTGCCTCTCTGTGTGTGTCTCATGAATAAATAAATGAAATCTTAAAAAAAAAAAATATATATATATATATATATATCATTAGTCTTCAGAAAAATGCAAACCAAAACCGCAACCGAAAATGCAATCAGAAAGACAGATACTACCAAGTGTTGGCAGGACGCAGAGGACTCAAACCCTCAGGTTAACCATAGTTACTATATAACCCAGCTACCCAATCCGTGGCCTTCCACCCCAGTCCATCCTGCACGCATGCATACACATGTAGACACACACACTGGTCATCAGAGGCTGTCCACACAGCCGCGGCTCGGTCTCTGCCTGCCATCATCACACTCAAAAGTACGTCACTCAGGCAAGCAAAAATGATTTAAAAGCGATTTGGTTTTTTTTTTCAAGGTTTTCTATTTTTAAGTCATTTCTACAACCCAACGCGTGGCTTGAACTCACAACCCTGAGATCAAGAGCCGTGCACTCCATCAACAGAGCCAGCCAGGTGCCCCAAAGGGGATGTGATCTTTAAAGTCTCTTTAAAAGGGCGGGGGAGATGGCTTCATTCCCAACTGGAAGCAAAACTTAGAAGCCCTTTTTTTTTAAAAAAAAAAAAGGTGGAGGGAGAAGCAGGCTCCCTGTGGGGAGCCTGATGTGGGACACAATCCCAGGACCCCAGGATCATGCCCTGAGCCAAAAGCAGACACTCAACCACTGAGCCAACCAGGCATACCTTAAAAGTCTCATTCATTCTCTCTGTGGGTCCGAATTACAGGCAGTGGCCACAAAAGGACTCCCTCCCTCCTTTTCTCCCGAGGGCCTCAATGCCCCTTACACCCCTAGGGTGTGGGCCTGTCTCCCCCACAGGCCTCCTCCTCCAAAGGACAGACAGATCCTCAGACATACATCCTCAAGATCAGTCCTTTCTCCCTTCTTCCTGAAACGGACCTTCCAGATGGCTCCGACCTTACACCTCTGCCCGTTGCTCAGACTGGCTTCCCAGAGGGGAGGCGCCCCTGGGGACTGAGCTGGCCAGACAGATTTCTCCCCAGTTAAAAAAGGGCAGGCCCTGCTGGCTCACATTTGTTCATGTTCTCAATCTGGTCTGTGAGTATTTTCCTGTGTGTGCCTTCCCTGTCTCCACGCGGAGGACACAATCTTTTTCTGTCCTTTGTACCCAGAGCCCTGCGACCCCCCTGCGCTCTGTGCCCAGGGACAGGCAGGCCTCAGAACTGGGGCATGGGGGGCAGCCCCGGTGGCACAGCAGTTTGGTGCCGCCTGCAGCCTGGGGTGTGATCCTGGAGACCTGGGATCGAGTCCCATATCGGGCTCCCTGCATGGAGCCTGCTTCTCTCCCTCTCCCTGTGTCTCTGCCTCTCTCTCTGTGGGTCTATGAATAAATAAATAAAATCTTAAAAAAAAAAAAGCTGGGGCATGGAAGGGAGGTAGGGGGAAGCACGGTGATTGGGGGGGTCTCTCCTTCTCCCCCAACCCCCTCCACCGCCAGTCCCCGGTGGAGGGTTTGCACCGCCAGAGCTGGATGCCTAAGCTTGCGATGGAAATAAATTTCCAGCATTAGATCAAAGGGGACACGAGGCACAGAAAACAGTGGGGAAGGCCCGAAGCCCCGAAGCCCTGCAGAGGGAGGGAAGAGACTTTTCCCAGTGCAGAGTCGGGCTGAGTTGAGAGCACAAAGGGTATAAATTCACAACGTGGCCCCCCTTGGAGCGCGTGGGTGGGTCCAGCCTCATAGGGACACACAGGGCTGTCTGCGCAAGGACGGGATGCCCTGGATCCCAGCAAATGCCTCCCAAATGTTGTCTGGCTTTTATTAATGAATCATGATGTCACCCGTGGCCAAGTATTCCCTGACCAAGGCCAACTCCAAAGAGGGCGGTGCGGGGCTCGGTGACCTTCGGGATGGGGAGGAGCCTGGGGGCAGCTGTCACAGCCAGGCCCCAGGGCGGACTGTCTCCAGCCAACACCCAAACCCAGCCAGAGGCCTGGAGACGCACTGGGGGTCCCTGGTTTTTCTCAACTCAGCACAACGGAGGCCACACACTGCCCCGGACACATCCTCGGCTCGCAGGAAGAGCCAAGCAGCTGTCTCTCGATGAGACATGCAACTCCTCTGTGAACCCCGCCAGCACCGTCCTCAAGCTGGACCCCAAACCCAAAGCTTCCCACTGCATCTGGGGCTGCCGTCCGGGACAGGGTCTCCATCCCTTCGGGTTGACCTGCCTCCACCCATCCCCACTTCCCATTCACTCTCTGCAGGCAGCCAGAGCAATCGATTTAGGATGGGAAACCGAGGCGTGCTCCCCCATAGCTTCTCTTCATACCCCAAAAAAGGGAGACAGACTCCTTGTTCTAGGCCACGAGGTCCTACGTGACCTCACCCTCCTCGACCTCTTGGACCTGAAACTCTTTCCCTTTCCCTGTCTGCCTGCCCAACTCAAGCTGTGTGGGCATTGCTGTCGTACCTCAGGGCCTTTGCACTTGCCGTCCCTCTGCACAGCACAGTCTTCCCCCAGACCTCCATCCGGCTCATTCCTTCTTCTGCTCAAATGTCACCTCAGCGAGGTCTTCTCCGACCAACCCACTTAAAGTAAACCTCCCCGGACGCTGCATCATGCACCATCCTCCACCTCCCTGTTTTATTGATCTTGCCAGTGTTTATCTGCTTGTTGGAACATAAGCTCCACCGGGAGGGGGGAATCAGCTACTTTGTCTACTGCTGTATTCCCAGTGTCTGGAACAATTCCTAGCACGCCACGGTTGCCCAACAAATATTTGTTGGACAAAGGAGTGAATGAAAAATGAACTGTGGGTTGATAGTGGTGCACAGGATCATGATATCCGCTCAGTTTACACTTTGTTCATCGTTCGTCTACAGATGGGAAAGCATTTAAATAAACGTGCAGAAGGACTATGGATTCATCGTTATCCTTCCAACTCACTGGTAGGAAAGGAACACATAACTATACCCATTTTACAGATAAGGGGACATGGATGTGGGATGTTGTGAAGGGGGAAAATGAAACATACTCCCTCAACCAAGGTCAAATTCGTAATTAAAACCCAAACTAGCGCTAGAGTCCATGTTTCCAGACACTCCATCCTCTGCTCTTTCCTCTCAGCTGCCTCGGACATGGACATTCGGTCTTGCTGGAAAAAGTAATATTGGTAATCGTATTATTTTTTTTCTAAATTTTATTTATTTAGTCATGAGAGACACAGAGAGAGGCAGAGACACAGGCAGCGGGAAAAGCAGGCTCCCTGCGGGGACCCCAATGCAGACTCGATCCCAGGACCCTGGGATCATGACGTGAGCCAAAGGCAGACCCCTGAGCAACTCAGATGCCCCTATAATTGTATTATTTTTAAATTAAACCATCCATGATCATCTTGAGAGATGCTGGCAATGCATCCTTTGCTACCATCCCACATCTATTTGTAGCTTCAAAAATACCTCTCCTTGGTATTAGGACCAGCTTCGTCTTGCAATCCCCAGAAGGACACAGAAAAACACACATAAAAGGGATATTAAGATGTTAAACAGAAAATACACGTGCTATCTAAGACCAACAACCAGTATCAGAGGTATGAGGAAACCCTCAAGGAATTCCCATCAAAGACAGAACATGACTATTTATGAACATCCTTCTGGAACCACAGATCATCAATAACCAATTTTAAAACATAATTAAATTTTATTCATAATCACG
This sequence comes from Nyctereutes procyonoides, assembly GCF_905146905.1. Classification (NCBI taxonomy): domain Eukaryota; kingdom Metazoa; phylum Chordata; class Mammalia; order Carnivora; family Canidae; genus Nyctereutes; species Nyctereutes procyonoides. Next base: position 55,094,332 of record NW_026575140.1, on the reverse strand, counting down.
AGAAGGAAGATCAATTTCCTGGGAATGAACGTGACGCAGGGAATACACGAGAAGCCATTTATTGAGGACATAAAAGTGAGACTTAATTATGTGGAGATATTATGCTCCTGGATAGCGTCAAGGAGTGTGGAAGTCTGAGATTTCTTAGAGTCCATCCAGGAGCAAAGTGGGACCCCTGACGTCCGTTAATAACTCTCCAAAGAGGGGCACCTGGGTGGCTCCGCGGTGGAGCATCCCCAGGGAGCCTGCTTCTCCCTCTCCCTCTGCTGCTCCCTCTGCTTGTTCTCTCTCCCTCTCTCTCTCTTTCTAATAAATAAATAAAAGATGAAGTCCCAACCCCGAGCACCTCAGGATGTGACCGTACTTGCAGGCAGGCTCTAAAAAGGTGAAGTCAGGGCACCTGGGTGGCTCAGCCGGGTTGAACATTTGACTCTTGGTTTCCACTCAGGTCGTGATCTCAGGGTTGTGGGATCAAGCCCCGTGTCAGGCTCCACGCTCTGCACAGAGTCTGCCTGAGATTCTCTCTCACTCCCTCTGCCCCTCCCCTCCACCACCTACCCACCTGCTCCCTGACTCTCTTGCCCTATCTCAAATAAATAAATAGTAAAGAGGTGATTAAGTAAAAATAAAGTCATTAGAGCGGCCTCTAATTCAATATGACTGGTGTCCTCATGAGAAGAGGAGGCTGGCTAGGATCCTCAACCAGGTACAGAGGGGAAGACACAGGGGGAAGGCGGCCACTGTCACAGGCCAAGGAGAGAAGCCTCCGAAGAAATCAACCCTGTTGACACTCTGACCTTGAACTTCCAACCTCCAGAAGGCACACAGGAAATTAAGATGTTGATGAAACCCGCCCTCCCCCGCCACCCCCCCCCCCGGGCTCCTTTGTTCTGGTGGCCGTGGCAAACAAGGACAGTGTGTCTGCCAGGCTCCACGGACACAGGGTCACAGATCAAGCTGATGAGTCAGGAGGGGAAAGGAGCCCACAGAGCAGGGGCTCAGGTGGAGCCAACCCATACCCACCCTGACCTGGCCCGGGAGATTCAATGACCCCAGGGGACAGGGGACACTGGTGACCGGTCCTGTTTTGGCATCCACCTCGAAGCTGAGGTATCTGCTGCTGTGCCCACCTGCGCTTCTCACCGTCCCTACAACAGAGCCAGGGGTACGTCCTGACCCAGCTGCCCAGGAGCCTGACAACAAGTGCCCAGGAGGACAGATGGACCCCGGCCTCTTAGGGGCAGTGCCGGGCCCAGGGAACCAGCCCTAGGGGGTGGGGGATGACTCTGATCACAGCATGACGGGCCTCAGGATGCACTTCTGAGCCCCTGGGTCTATGAGACCAGAGTGAATTCCGTGCAAAGTTGTGAAATCCCTCTAAAGCATCCAGCTCGTCTCTGCAGAACCCCTAATACCAGATAAAAAAAAAAAGGACCTAGAAATGAATATGTAAATGATTAACCATGGATGTTCAATTTTTTTAACATTGTATTTATTTATTCATATTTATTCATGAGAGACACAGAGAGAGGCAAAGACACAGGCAGAGGAGTAGCAGGCTCCTTGCAGGGAGCCCAATGCGGGACTTGATCCCAGGACCCCAGGATCACACCCTGAGCCAAAGGCTCAACCGCTGGGCCACCCAGGCACCCCTGGATGTTAAATTTCTAAGAAAAAAAAATACAGTCTTTCTTTAAGTGAGAAGAGTGACAGACACGAGGGGCCAGATGGATAGCTCCTTGCCTGCATCCTGAACAGAACCCTCTGGAAACCAAACCCCTTAAAGGATACAACCAACTGGGTAAGGAAGGGGAAAAAGCACACAACAGAAGCCGCCTGGAACCAGAGGTCGAGCATTTTCTAGAAAGGCAAAACGCAGTTCCTCCAAAGGAGTATGGCCGGGTGAGTATGGTTCGAGAAAGGCCGGTCCCCTCCCTCCCTCCCCAGGCAGAGTGTGGAAGACCAAAGAGGAAACCCATAGCCCATCGCTGGCACTGAGGCTCGCTCGACTCAGGGCTGCAAACACGCTGGTGTCTGGGTTGCCTGCCAGGGAGACAAGGACAGGACCCAGTAAGGAATGCTCAGATGGGCACCTGGCGGGGAGAAAGGATCTCTGGACATCTGAGAAGTCCTGGGGTGTGTGCAGAAGAATCTCTGGACATCTGAGAAGTCCAGGAGGTGTGCAAAGAAGAACACCCCCGTAATCCTCAGGAGCAAGTCCTGCTCAGATTAGTCTGAGTGAAAGCTGCCCGAGGCAGCTCAGGTGGTAGGTAACATCCTTCGTGAAGAACGTTAGTTAAGGGGTGCCTGGGGGGGCTCAGTTTGTGAAGCGTCAGGTCATAATCCCAAGGTTCTGGGATTGAGTCCCGCATCAGGCTCCCTGCTTATCGGGGAGTCTGCTTCTCCCTCTGCCTCTGCAGCTCCCCCTGCTTGGGTGTGCATTCTTTCTCTCTCTCCTTCTCTTGCTCTCTCTCTCTCCCCCTCTTTCTCAAATAAATACACAAAATCTTTGTAAAAAATAATTTTAAAAAATGTTAGTTAAGGGAGGAGACAGCAGACACTTCGAAGAACCTAATGCTGAAGGCTCACCCGGGGCCTGGTGCTGTCAGCACTGAGGTTTAAGCAGAGCCCACGGCCCCCAGACCTGTTCCTACCAGCATGTCAGCCCAATTGGTGGCCTGAGCCCGGCTTGGGGAAGCAGGGCATCCATGGTTCCTCTGTTCCTTCCAGGGATGCCACCACCACACCTTTGCTGAGCAGATGGAGGGGCTGGGTCAGGATGAACAGCCAGAGGCAGCGCCTGGAAGGGCCAAGGGTTTCCAGCTATGCCTTCTGAGCCCCCCAGAAATGAGGGCCATCTCCTCTCCTTCAAAGGGGTGTCAATCCAGAAGCAAAGCCCTGGGGCTTAGCAAGGGGAGAGGCACATGATTCTGTCTCTGTAGGAGCAAGAACCATCCCATCTCGATGATGAGAACTTGCCCCTGCTGGTCCAAGGAAGGGTCCAGAGTGTGAGCCCCAGGCCCTTTGAACCAGCAAGGCATTCATCACGGAAGCCTGGAACCTACAGAGGAGGGATCTCAGGGATGCAGTAACCACAGAGGACACATTGAGGAACAGCATCCATGAGGGCGCCAAGAGAGCACAGGCATCTGGGGCCCCTCCAAACTCAGGAAGTCCACTTACAAACCTGCCCCTGCTCGGTTCCAGCAAAACAGCACATCTGACACTCACTGGGAACCAAGCCTGACGAACGCTGGTTTATAAGATATTTGCAACCCAAACAAGTGTTAAATGGAAAGAACATGGATACGAAATGGAAGGACAGGGCTCGTGGAGTCTGGAGCCTTCATTAAGAACATCTTCTGGATGGGGACACCTCAGTGGCTCAGCGGTTGAGCATCTGCCTTTGGCTCAGGGTGTGATCCCAGGGTCCTGGGATCGAGTCCCACATTGGGCTCCCCGCAGCGAGCCTGCTTCTATCTCTGCCTGTGTCTCTGCCTCTCTCTCAGGGTCTCGAGAATAAATAAATAAAATCTTTAAAAGAGAGAGACAAGGAGTGAATTCTCCAAAGCCTCGCTACTCAGAGGGTCACAAACCAGCAGTGTCACTGGGAACTTGCCAGAAATGCAGATTCCCAGGCCCTCTGGGTGCCCGAGGCCTGCTCAGCTTCAGTGCACTGTGGGTGGAAACTGACCACCTCGGTTTAGAACAGGCTGCGTACATCACCGTCAAGGGGCAACAGCTCAAAAAACACTCGTTTTCCTGCAGCAAGACAATAAAATTTCATTATTTTAGGACACGCTCTTCCAGAATCCATGCTCCTCTGGGCGTGCTAAATTGAGATCCACCTATTAAGTGAAGACTTTCCATGAGCATGGAGGAAGCCAAAAAGACATCCAGTTTCTTCTTCTTTTTTTTAATGTGTTAATGGCAAAATACTTATCCATACCTACCCAACTCACTTGGAAACATTTTAAAGTATTTTGTTCATCAGGCTTGCACAAGATCCACTGAGTGGATGCGTCTGGATTTTGGCTCATGAATAAATAGTTGTTTTCATACTTCCAGGCAAAGCCGCAACACCAAGTTTATTTTATTGTTTTTGTGGAGTAGAGATGTATGTGTTCATGTGTTTAATCCCAGTGAAGTATAAATACACAACGGCTTCCCTGAATTTGCAAAAACTCTCCGAGCACCCCAAATAAGTTAGTTTTTCAAACAGACTGAAGGAAACATCCCAGAAGTTTCTGTAAATGGTTTTCGATCCCACCACTGAGACTACCTACCAGTTTGGAATTTATGAGCTATTTAAAGTAATGGGAACATCCTCATATATCCTCTTTGGGCTCAAAGTGAGACTCTAGGACCAGCCGGGAAACCTCATTTGCATAAATATAGCATACCAGATTTCTGAAAGTATATTGGATAATTGTGTTTGTGCACAGGGGATGGGATCGGGGTGGGTTGGGGGAAGGGGAGTCCACATGGCCGTTCCTCTCCCTCGTGTCAAACATCCAACTGTGATTTTATCAAAGCGACCCAAAGCCAAGCTCAAACTCTCTAATGTGATTCTTTAAAAAAAAAAAAAAGAAAAAAAAATCAGAGTAGCTTTATCTAGATTTTTAAATAAGTACGAATACTGCCAAGAGCTCATAGCAGAACAGTACAGAGTTAAGAGATCTGAAAGCTCAATCTGTCCGGAGCTAACGGTCACTTCCTAACCTAGAGCAAATCCCAAATGCCAAGGCTCCCGTGTCCTCAGTCATAAAAGCAGGATGGTAGAAGGACCAACGGCTCACACAAGCTCACAGAGGTGCCGTAAGGACCAGTCACTCATCACAGGTGAGAACACCTGATATGCCCCAGAGCTCATGAAACCTTATTAAGCCAAAACGGGCATTTCTGACACCGGAGCTTGGGAAAGAGAGTCAGAATCATTCGGGGGGGGAGGGGGGAAGAATCATTCGGGGTTGTGTCTTGTAATTTCTTGATTGCACTTTGGTGTCGGGGCAGGGGTGGCTTTGCTGATTTCAATTACCCTGGACTCTTCACCCCTCTCTCTCAGATGACGCTTTACTGCGGGTCAAGCATCACTGTGGTGGAGGGGGGCAGGGGTCCCCCCCAGGACACTGCATCCGTCAGGCACCCTGGACAGACCCACAAGCCAACGTCCTGTGCCAGAAGGTTGTGCATGACATGTGAGCTTTGAGAGAAGAGGGTCATGTCTAAGGGCGCACCATAACCCATCTGGTAGCATTTGAGGATACGGCAGCCAAAGAATGAAGACATTGGTATAGCCTTGCAGCTCCCATAAATGACATTTAAGAATTACAGACTGGGGACACCAGGTGGCTCAGCCAGTTAAGTGATTTGACTCTTGATGTCGGCTCAGGTCATGATCTCAGGGACTTGGAATTGAGGCTCCCCCTGCCCTGCGTTGGGCTCCATGCTCAGCGGGGAGTCTGCTTGAGATTCTCTCCCTCTGCCCCACTGCCCCCTGCTTGCATGGTCTCTCAAATTAATAAATAAATCTTGGAAGAAAAAAAAAGAATTATGGGTTAAAGAGCTAGAACGGTTTGGTAGTTCATCAGAGCGTGAAGCACAGAGTCTCCACGGGACCCTGTAATCTCACCGAGAAACAAAAGCGTGTCCACACAAAAACCCCTACACAAACATCGGTAGCGGTGTTACTCCTAACAGCCCAAAATGAAAACAACCCAAAAGGCCATCAGCTGATGAGTGGTACCTCCGATGTGTTCTAGCCACACAAAAAAATATTATTCAGCCATGAGAAGGAATGAAGGAAGTACTACTCACAGATGCTCTCACGTGGATGAGCCTTGGAAACACCAAGCTATGTGAAAGAAGCAAAGACCAGAAGGCCACATCGCAGGTGACTCCATGTATATAAAATGCCCAGAATAGGTAAAATCCATAGGGATGGGCAGTAGTAGCTCCGTGCTCCTTGGTAGTAAGGGAAGGAGAATGGGGATGACTATTAACAGGCATGGGGTTTCTTGGGGGGCAACTGATGGTTTTCTAGAGTGAACTGCTGTAGCTTTTGTCTTGATCTGCCTATTAAGATATCCTCTTATTTGGAGGGGGGAGACCCCTCTCCTCAAGGGAGATTGCTAAGCTGAGAGGAAGTTACTACTTGTCTTGTCTAACTGGGGAGAGTCCACTTGCAGAGGATAGCCAGTTAGAGGTGAGAGATGGTGCCCCGTTGACATTATGTGAGTCCCTGGAGCCAGTCATGCCTGAACTCCACCCACTAATAGGAGCTCATAAATTAAAAAAAAAAAAAAAGGAGCTCATAAATTAACCTCCCCTCCCCTCTTTCTTTTGGCTGAAATTTGTGGATTGGATTTCTGCCACTTGCAACTGAAAAGCCCTGGCCCTGGAAGGGGAAAAACCATTTCCCTCCCGGAAGGCAGGGATGGTCTCTCATTATTATGTGCTCAGCCCTGGCTGAGGCATTCTGGTGGAACATGGGAGGATTAATAACAGTACCCTCAGTCTCTATAATATCACTTCCAAGTGAAGAATTGATTCCATATACACTTATCTCTTAACCCTCTCGGCTCCCAATATTACCAGCTTAATTTTAGACGAGACAAAGGAAGGCCCACCCAAGACGGAGTGACTCATTGGAGATCCCGCAGCCAAGATATGAACCAGGGTACATTCCCCATATCTCGATGCTTCAGACTTCACTGCCCGGGGCACAAGGGACCATGTTAAAAACTGTGGTGGGATCCCAAAAGAGAGAATTGGTCTCTGCCTTCAAGGACCTCAGTCTCAGCACATACACTTAACACTGCCAAGGGAGGGTTGTATCTGACAGGTGCATCTTAGATGCCTGCACCACTGGAGGATGGCTGGTCAGACTTCTCGGAGGCAGGTCTTGCAGGATAAGAAAGAGGAGGACCAGACAAGCCGAGCCAAGATACAGGAAGTTCCCACAAGAAGTCAGCAGGGTTGGTGGGGCGGGCAGGAAGGGGGGGAATTAGGAAAGAAAACCCAGAGGGTGTGACTGGCTCAGTCCATAAGCACAGGACTCTAGATCTCCAGGCCTTGAGTTCATGCCCCATGTTGGGCAGAGAACTTACATACCTACATGAAATAAAAATTTTTAAAGATTTTATTTATTTATTTATTCATTCATTCATTCATTCATTCATTCATGAGAGACACAGAGAGAGAGGCAGAGACACAGGCAGAGGAAGAAGCAGGTTCCCCATAGGGAGGTGTGTGTGTGGGGGGGGGACTCGATCCCAGGACCCCAGGGTCATGCCCTGAGCTGAAGACAGATGCTTAACCGCTGAGCCACCCAGGCGCCCGCCAAAAAATTTTTACAATAAATTAGTACTACATAATGTTTTGTGAACAAGTCAGAGAAAGCCCACAGACCACTGTTCTAATTTATGTACATGTATTAACTCCTTTAATTCTTCCAACAATGCTATGAAGTAAGTTCCATTATCATGCGGCTCCTCTACTCCCCACGGACTCCTCAAGAAGAGAAACAAGGGGCATCTGGGTGGCTCCATGGCTGAGCATCTGCCTTAGGCTCAAGTCGTGATCCCAGGGTCCTGGGATTGAGTCCTGCATCAGGCTCCCCGCAGGAAGCCTGCTTCTCCCTCTGCCTGTGTCTCTGCCTCTCTCTGTGTCTCTCATAAATAAATAAATAAAATCTTTTTTAAAAAAGAAACAAAACATTGAAATATAAATAAAGCCTGTTCCCCCTCCACCTCCCTTCCCCAACATCCTTCTTTCCCGATACCCATGTTCTCAGGCTCCCGTCCCACTCAGCCCTATTGAGACTGCACAGGTCCTAATAAACTTATTCATACTAATGTGTAAATGGTAAGTTTCAAATAGCTGTCTCTGTGACAAATGGCCAGCCTCCAATTAGAAGCAAACTCAAGCCAGTCTCCTTGGCTGGTTTCCCACAGCTATCTCAAGGATCAATTTGGATCATGGCTTCCATCCCATTTTCTCTTCCCTGGTGGTACCAGTCTTCTCTGCCTCTCACTCCCGCCCCAAAACTGCTCAACTAAGTCCTTTCCAGTATCAGAGAGCCTAAAGGTGAAGCCATATAGCAGTGGTTCCCCACTCTCACGATACCCTAAAGCTCACCCAGTGAGCTTTAAAAATACACTCACGTCTACGCCCAACCTCCAGGGCATGCTGGTTCAATGGGGGCCCCCCGAGCAATGGGTATTTTTTTAAATAACGATCATATTAATAGGTAACAAGGATTGCCTGGTTCCACTGTGCTGAGCATTATTTTAAAGCTTATGGCTCTGGGGTACCTGGCTGGCTCCATGGTTGAGCGTCTGCTTTTGGCTCAGGGTGTGATCCTGGGGTCCTGGGATCGAGTCCCACATCGGGCTCCCCACAGGGAGCCTGCTTCTCCCTCTCCCTGTGTCTCTGCTTCTCTCTCTGTATGTCTCTCATGAATAAATAAATGAAATCTTCAAAAAAAATAAAAATCAATTGATCAATCAATCCCCCACTACCTCCACAACTGTCCCCCCTGTGGACTCTCATGGACAGATACACCCTCCAACGGCAGAAATCAAACACAACAGCCACTCAAGATAGGCTCTCTGGCAGGCCTGGGCATCACATTCTGAGGGCCGCCTCCCCCTAACCAGTAGCTCCTTCACCGCATGACAACTGATAAGAAACAGAAAGCTCCATGAAGCCGTGGGTGATCTCGTCCCCATTCATCTCCACCCTCCAACCTCCCCCGGAGCTGATTCTTCGTGACAAGGCCACATGTGCCTGGTCACAGGACTGGACAGACTGGGCCCTGGGGAGCAGGAGGAGGAAATCCTCACTGTCGGCAAACCTGCAGCACTGGACCTCCAGCAGGGCTGGGGACGGGGCCTCGAGACCCCAAGTTCAAGCCCATCCAACCTGGCAGCTGAGCGGGGAAGTCATTTTTAAAAGATCCGTTTCTGTTACCGGCCCTGAGAACATCCACCCTTGCTCCAGCAGCAAGAAGAGGACAAGTCTGATGTGAACGCAGAGAGCTCTGAACCACACTTCCTCTGGCAGCCTGCTGGGCAAATCTCCTTAGAAATCGGCTCGTGATTCTGAGTCCTCCTGCCAGACTGACACACGTTGGAAAGAAAGTTATATAACTGGAAACGATGAAAAGATAAGGTTTCAAGTGACAGCCTTCAAAAAGTGTGCACTCACTCTATGCAGTTTGGGGATGAGTTTTTAAATACATCAGCACTTCCTTGCTGGGGGTGTGTGTGTGAAAACACCCTCAATTAGAGGCAGGCACCTTGGAATAATATCGTCACAGGCGTACACTGCTGGGGCCCTCCCATCAATCGACTGGATCCGTTCCCTCATCCCGCCCCCCCACCCCCCAAATCCCCAAAGCTTCAAAGTCATCCTGAAACAGGTTACAAAACGGGAAATCCAAACGGCCCATGAGCATATGACACGGTGCTCAGCATCATTAGGCACCAGAGAGACGCAGACTAAAATCACAGGGTGCGGGGCGCCTGGGGAGGTCAGTCCGGTAAGCATCTGACTCTTGATTTCGGCTCAGGTCATAAGCTCAGGGTCGTGGGATCAAGCCCCACGTCAGGCTCCATGCTGGCCATGGAGTCTGCTTAAGATTCTCTCTTTTGAAAAAAAGGTTTGTTTATTTATTTAGTCATGAGAGACACACAGAGAGGCAGAGACACAGGCAGAGGGAGAAGCAGGCTCCTTGTGGGGAACCCGATGTGGGACTCAATCCCGGGACTCCGGAATCACGCTCTGAGCCAAAGGCAGATGCTCAACTGCTGAGCCACCCAGGCACCTCTGTTATCTCAGTTCTGCTTTCTTTCATGCTACCTTCATTTTCAGATGCTGCCCCAGTATCAGCAAAAGCGCTCATGGCAGCTCAGGTTTATAATCCTACTAGTTTAACAATGTCAGGAGCATGTCTTTCTCTAATGTACAGCAAAAGGTCCCAGGGAGGGGGACCAGCTGCAGTCACATGTCTGTTCCTGGGTCACAATGGCAGGGCAGGGAGAGTCAGCCAAGCCTGGGTCATGTGTGTAGGAGTTCAGGGGTGGCACCAGCCCCAACCCAACTGTTCACTGTATGAATCCACCGCACCTTCAGTCCTCCATAGAAAAATTGAGAGATTTTTACCCAAACAGGGAGAATAGGAGACAACAAACAACAGACACCGACGACAGCAGGTTTCTTCCTCATCCCCTGCCTTCTGCCTTTCAACAGAAGGTCACCCTGTCACCGGGAAGAGTCACAGGGAAGGGAGGCTGCAGACTCTGACCTCGAGCTTCCCACGGCCTCACATTCCCACACACTGCAGCCGAGTGCTCCACGGTGGCTCTGGCCTCCTGACACACCCTCCCAGTATCTGAGCAGAATCCTTCCAGGGGCCCTCGCTCGGGGGGGGGGGGGGCGCTAACACCCTCGGGCACATGTGGGTCCCCCCCCTCCCAGAGGTGCCAATGAGAGCAGTGACTTGGCTTAGGCCCATCCCCACTCTGGCAGCCAGGCCTGAGCAAGCAGGAGCTGCTCAGGGTTAGAATCACACAGCCTTGTGTTGGGGGGGCTGGTGGACTTGTTTCAGAGGAGGGGGGAAAATCACATGAATCCCCCCCTCTGTCTCTACTAGAAAGTTGCATATTTTATGAATGGTGTGAACCGCTTCTGGCTGCTACTTCATTGATCCTTGGAGAGTCCTGGGGTCCCTATCACACTCACTCTTGACAAATGCTCTGGAGAGCTCCTATCTTCTGATTTTTTTAAGGAGAAAGAAGGGGGGAAAAAACTCAGGGAATTGCAAAAGTCCCAGTTTGCTCTGCGGGGTCTTTTTTTTTTTTTTTTAATTCTCATTCTTTATATTGCCGACCATGTGTCGCGATGCTTTCGTGGGGAGGTGTACAGTGGTGGAAAACAGAGCCACACCAATCAATCTGTGTTTTTCGATGAATCCACAGCTTGTTCTAAGGGAAGAACCTATGTTATTTGCCCAGTAAAAATGTCTTAGAAAGGAAAACCTAAGACAATGTTTAAAGAAATAATGTCTAAGTATTAAAAAATGCTTTAGAAAGGAATACAAAGACTAGCACAAAGCTAAAAGTATATTTTATTTTATTTTATTTTCAAGATTTTATTCATTTACTCATGAAAGACACAGAGAGAGAGAGGTGGAGACATAGGCAGAGGGAGAAACAGGCTCCCTGCAGGAGCCCAATGCGGGACTTGATCCTAGGACCCCAGGATCACGACCTGGGCCAAAGGCAGATGGTCGACCACTGAGCCAACCAGGTGCCCCATAAATAAAATCTTAAAAAAGAAAAAAATCATCTGTGTATTGCAAATGGTGGGATTTCCTTCTTTCTCATAGCTGAATAATATTCCATTGCTTATATAAGTGTGACATAAATATACACATTTGTAACATATGTTATACATTATGCATTTATATATTTACATACACAGAAAAAGTAAACATTTCTATACGTTTAATACACACAAGGCACAACTTCTTTATCCACTGATGGGCACTTACATTGTGTCCATACCTCGGCTACTGTGAATAATTCCAGCGCTTCCTTTTACTTTTGAATGAAATATTTATTGACTTCTCTTTTCCAGGGTCTTTCATTTCTCCAATAACAATATCCATATATATATCATCTAAAGGAAACCGAGGATGGGGGGTGGGAGGGGGTACCTGGAGAAAAACCACAAAAGCCACAATACATTCCCACAATCCCTTCACTCAGCAAGAACTACCATCAGCATTCCGGCACGTGTTCCTGTAGATCTTCCTTTACATGTGCACGCACATGCGCATCTGTTTTTACACAAATTCGAAATTTTACCGTGCACACTCTGCAGCTTGCTTTTTTACTTAATACACGAGAAAGTGATTTTTTTTTTAAAGAAAATGATGGCCTATTCTGCTTAGTGAGTGAAAGCCTGAGATGATACAACAACCTCATGCACTCTAATATTTGAAAGCCAGGAACTCTTCACTGAATGAAAGAAGAGCAGCCTATTGATAAAGCCAGAGGCCGGCCCACCGTGAGCATCATCCAGCAGCCGCCCTGGGGTTCGGTCAATCCAGAAGGACTCCCACCATCCATGGTATTCGCGCCTGCCACCCTGGGCACTGTGGACAGAATCCCCCCACCCCCCGGCTCCGCATCCTCCCTCCTCCACTTACTCAAGTCATCTTAGCACTCTTAAAACTCTGATTTCTGCATAGTTAGAGCACAGCATGAAAAACAGTCCTGTCTTCTATGGCTGTCAGAAAGATTAAGGACACAAGGTGCCCCAGGGTCTGTCACAGAGCTTGAAGCAAGCTGAGCACCCAGCTGTCCCGCTACCCACTTCCCATTTCTAAGACTGCAGCCCTATCAGAGGACTGTTGGCTCCATCACCCAGAGGACCCCTTCCCACCCTGACCCTCTGGGAAATAATCACACACACACACACACACGCACACACACACACACCTGCTACAGCAGCAACTTTTAACTGCAGCAAAGGAGGGGGATATGGGGGGTGGGGAGAAAGAGAAAACCTCAGAAACCCTCCACCCATCAATACAAAATACAAAATAAACTATGCCGCATTCATACCGCAGAAGGGCATAGGGCTTTTACGAATAACCACTGATGTGCACGCACTAACAAGAAGTTATTTTCAAGATAGGTGAGAGGGGTGGCGAGAAGAAATTAAATGATAGCACTCTCTCGGGGGGCGACTGGCTGGCTCAGTCGGAAGAGTGCGAGACTCTTGATCTCGGGGTTGGGGGTTCAATTCTCACGTTGGGTTCACTCACTAAGCAGAACAGGCCATCATTTTCTTTAAAAAAAAATCACTTTCTTGTGTATAAAAATAAAAATCTTAAAAAACTAAACTAAAATAATAAAATAAAATAAAACATTCTTTGGGCATCTGGGTAGCTAAGTCAGTTAAGCATTTGACTCTTGATTTCGGCTCAGGTCAAGATCCGGGGTCCTGGGATGGAGCCCCGTGTTGGGCTTCTCACTCAGCAGAGAGTCTGCGGGATCCCTGGGTGGCGCAGTGGTTTGGCGCCTGCCTTTGGCCCAGGGCGCGATCCTGGAGACCCGGGATTGAATCCCACGTCGGGCTCCCGGTGCATGGAGCCTGCTTCTCCCTCTGCCTGTGTCTCTGCCTCTCTCTCTCTCTCTCTCTCTCTCTCTCTCTCTCTCTCTCTCTCTGACTATCATAAATAAATAAAAAAAATTTAAAAAATTAAAAAAAAAAAAAGAGAGTCTGCTTCTCTCTCTCCCTCTGCTCCTCCCCTGGCTCTTGCTCGCTCTCTCCCTCTCTAAGATAAATAAATCTTTTTTAAAAAATACATTCTTGCTATGTATTTCAACGAAGAACTAAACCCACAAATCATTAGGATCTACTTTCACCAGGCGCTTGGGAGGCGGGCAACGGGTTAATCGAATTCTGGCTTCTCAACCTTTTTTTTCTTTTTTACCAGGACAACGCTCTCCAAGAAGCCTCTGAAGACTCGTCTCTCCTCATCACTCCCTGACCACCGTGAAATTTTAATACCACAGATAAATCGCTGATCCGTTTGTGTACTGTGACCCTCTGGAGGGCCACCAGCAATCCCTGGTCAGCGCTGGGACATCACGTCCAAGAACTGACTCCTCCCCATGGCAGATGTATTGTTTTAATTCACATGTTATTTATGTGATTAAAAGCTAATCATTTAAAAGATTCTCCCCCTACCCCCGCCCAAGCACCACATGACACAGTCAGACAGTCTATCCCCCCACCCTCACCCCCAAACTATCTGTGGACAGGACAGTCAGCGAGGCCTGGGTGGGATTATGCAGAAATGCAAACATGGACTCGGGCCACGTGGATATGTTTGCATCTGTATCTGAAAGGATGCCGACAGCAGGAAAAAAATTCTGTAATCCCCATGAGGCTACAAACCTTACCCTCGGCTATTGTTGGTGGCGTCCCTGGTGCCCCGTAGTGATGGCTAAGTCCCCAGAGCCCCCATGTCCCAGTGACTGTGAGCCACCTTCTCAGCACCCAGTGAGAATGTTCTGGTCTCCTGGTTTCCCCTCCCACCTCTTGGCTCGACCTTCTCCACTGCAGCTGGTTTTTCCATTGCCCCCTTTGGAGCACCTCTGGGCCCCACCCCTGGCCGTCTTCTCTTCTCTGCCCACCCCACACCCTAGGTTGTCTCATCCAATATGGCAGCCCAAAGACCAACACCAAGTCACCATGATGACTTCAGAGTGACACCTGCTGCCCACTCCCCTGGACTCAGGCCTCACCTTTCCAAATACCTACTCAGTATCATCACTGGAGTAGATAGAAGAATCTCAAACTTTGCATGCCAAAATAAATTCTTGATATTTTTCCCAAAACCCATGCCTTCTGGTCTTCCCTTCCCCCATTTTTTTTTTGGTATTTTTTTTAAGACTTTATTTGAGACAGAGAGAGAGTGAGTGAGAGAACACGAGCAGGGAGGCAGAGTAGAGAGAAAGGGACTAGCCAAGTCCTTGCTGAGCAGGGAGCTGGACGTGGGGCTCGATCCCAGGACCCCAGGAACATGACCTGAGCTGAAGGCAGAAGCTTCACGGATGGAGCCACCCAGGCACCCCTCACTTTTCCATTTAATACCAGCTCCTTCTTTCTAGTTCCTTAAGCCAACACCCTTGGAATTTTCAAGTTCTCTCTCAAGCTGTACACATCCAATCCATCCCCAGATCCCATTGCCTTTACCTTCAAAATGCATCCAAAACCCAACGGCATCAACCACATCAATGTCTACTGCCACCATCATCTGACCAACTCACCGTCATCCCTCATTTGTATTACTGTGCACTCATCCCTCACCCTCTTTCAATCCCTGCTCCCGGCTCTGTCTGCATCCCCCGAAATCCATGGGGCTTGAACTCATAACCCTGAGATCAAGACCTGAGCTGAGATCAAGAGTCAGATGCTCCACCAACTGGGCCACCCAGGCACCCCCCCCCCAAACCCCCACACAGATCCTTGTCAGTGCTGAGTCAGGTCACATCAATCCTCTGTTCAATGGCCCCTCCAGTGACTCTCCTGGTATATGGAGTAAAAGTCAGGTCCTCCTGAAGGTCTCTAATGTCCTCCTGCCCTGGGCCCCTCCCACCACTCCCCCACACTTACACACACTCACGTTCCCCCAGCCACACTGACCTCACTACTATTCGTGGACCCCAGGTTTGCCCAGGCTACAGGGCCTTTGCACTTGCTTTGCCTTCTGCTTTTTTGCTGGAATGCTCTTGTCCCAGAGATCCACACATACACGTTCTCGCCTATCTTCCCGGGCTTTGCTCAAATGTCCTCCCCTGACTGTCCCATTAAAAAAAAAAATCATTTTGTCCCATTTAAAACTAATCACCCCACAGCTTTCGTAGTCTTGTTTAGTGTCTGTAGCCTTCAACTTGCATGTGAACTCTATTCACTACTGTATCTCTGGCTTCTCAGGGTGCATGCCATAGCGGGGTCAGCTTTCTTTCAGGGAATTAACTCCTCATCTTGTTAACGAGCCAAAGGGGAAGGTGTCCTTTTAACCTTCGGTCTTATGTATCCAGCAATTCTCTCACCTCAGAGAAGTCTCTAAGCTTTAAAAAACCACATCCCTGTCCCACCCCCTCCAACGCACAGGCCCTGAACAACTCAAAGGCTCACAGGCACTATCTGGGGCTGAGCTAGCAAATACCACCCGTGTCCTAGGTTTGTGGAACTCAACGACTTGCTGAGGGCCCAGCCAAGGGCAAAAGCCCCTCTGAACTGCCAGGCACCTGTTTTTGTCTCTGGAGAATCTAGAATCTGGCCATGTCCCTATTCGCAGAAAACCCTAAAACTTAGGTCAGAGTCTTTTCCTCTTCTGATGTGGAAAAAAAACAGAGGTGTTCCAACTGAACATTCTGGGACACCTGGGGGACTCCGTTGGTGAAGCATCTGCCTTCGGCACAGGTCATGATCGCAGGGTCCTGGGATCGAGTCCTGCATCGGGCTCCCAGCTCAGTGGGGAGCCTCCTTCTCCCTCCCCTTCTGCGGCTCCTCCTGCTTGTGTGCTCGCTCTCTCTCTTTCTCTCAAATAAATAAAATCTTTTTTAAAAATTAAAAAAATAAAACTGAACATCTTGACCGAATTTCCTCCGGGCAAGCTTTCCCTGGGCTCGCTCCCTGTGACACCCCCACCCCTCCCGCCAGACCCCGATGGAGCCAGACTTTTCAGCGACTCCATCCAACGCCGAGCTCCAGCAGTGAACTCAGCATCCGATCCCAAGCTGCAGCAGCGTTCTGAGCTGGCCCTGCTCCTGTCGCCACAAATGACAAGAGTTCCTTAAATCAGACCCTCTGGTAGCAAATGAGGAACACGCCAATTTAGCAGGAAGTCGGTTTTCCTTAAAGCATCTCTGAAGTCGGTTGCGAAAAGAGGAATCCGTACCGATTGAGTCATCGCCGAAGGCCACCTGCAACTGCTACACAACTTCTCCTGGACTTGAAAACTCTAAGACAAAAATCTCCGTAAGGAACGCGGTCCAACCGCACAAGGATTCGTTTCCCATCTTCCCAAGTAAGTGCCGCCACATGGTTTTTATCTGCTGTGAAACCCCTGCGAGGGAGGGGCGGAGGCGGTGCAAAAGCACTCTTCCAAGCAGAGAGCTGGGCTGCAAACCCTGGCTGGCTGTGCATCCTAAGCAAGCTCCTCCTCACCCTCTCTGAGCCTTCAGCGTGTGTCTTTGAGAAGCAGAATCCACCTGGCCAGGCTGTTGAGAAGGTAAGTGAGAAATCTTACATGAAAGTCCCCTAGAAAAAAAAAAAGAAAAAAAAAAAAAAAAAAAAAGAAAGTCCCCTAGAACCGCTAGTGGACTAAGCAAACCGAGTTGTGATCTCATGCACTTGCTATCACTTAGGGCTGGAGCTCTCTGAAGGGCGCCGCGAGCAAGCACACACCAGTGGAAGAAACAAGATAGCCAGTGAGTGTTCTTGCCTTCCAGAAGTTTCGACCTCAGCTGGGATGACACGGACCAGACCACCAATTCAGCATTTACGAGGCAACACACCAAGAAAAGCACACGCCTCCATCTGCCACTTTCTTCCAAGTGTCCCTTGGGGCTGTTTACGCAGATTCTAATATCTGCCCAAGTATCCATTGATCTGGCAACTTCCTGGACTGCGAAAGGCCGCAAGCTGTGTGCAAACGAAGTCTCTAAAGCCAGGGGCGCCTGGGTGGCTCAGGGATTGAGCATCTGCCTTCAGCTCAGGTCGTGATCCCGGGGTCCTGGGATCGAGCCCCACATCAGGCTCCCCGCAGGGAGCCTGCTTCTCCCTCTGCCTGTGTCTCTGCCTCTCTGTGTCTCTAAAATAAATAAAATCTTTAGGAAAAAAAGTCTCTAAAGCTGAGCCAGACGCAGAAGATGCCCACACGCTTCCCCCCCCCATTCGCACAGCACAGAGCCCTACGGGATGCCACCCACCGCATCCCCCAGGCCAGCTGAAGGGACAGGCCAGCAGAAGCCGGTGAAAGGGGATTTAAACACATCCATGCAGGAACAGAGGGGAAAAAGGGAAGCAGAGGAGAAAGTGAGGGGGAAAAAAAATCAAAGGGAAAATGAAGAAGGTGAAAAACCACACTCTGACTCTGCTTTTCCAGCTCATGGAGAACTCACGCTCACGTTCCAGGGCTGTGCACAGCAGCCTGCAGGGTTGAGTCAGGAGGGCAGAGACTTTTATGCCCATTTTACAAATGAGCAAACTAAGGCTGGATGAAAATCACACATGTGCTGAGAGAACTGGACTGAGAATCTGCCTCCTTGATTTTCAAAGGCTTTCTTTTTTTTTTTAAGATTTTATTTATTTATTCATGACAGACACACATGACTAGGCTCTGCATTTAGCGTCAGAGTTAGAGAAGCAGAAAGAATGCGGTAGAAGAGCCAAAATGTGGCAGCAACGCAACGTGCACTGGCTGATGGCATCATGAGCAGACGTGCTGTATGCCTACAACACGACGGGCCTCAGCTACCAGAAGGTGTGAGGCCTGGACGTACCCTGCAGCATGCACAGAACAGGAAGACATCGTGCCAGGTGAACAAAACCAGACCACATAGTACATGGTTCCACTTGACCTGAGATGCCTGGAAAAGTCCACTCCACAGACCCAGAGAACAGATCAGGGTCTCTCAGGGGCTGGGGGTGGGGCGGCCAGAGAGTGGAATGGGGTGTGACCCCTGCATAGGTCTGTGGTGTCCTTCTTGGGGTGCGGGGGGTGTGAAACTGCCCTGTAACCAGATCCCACCACATCGTGACTGTCCCAAACATCACTGGGGTGTATTCTTGAGGGTGTCGCCCCACTAGGTTCTGTGATAGTTTTACCACCAATTTTCTGAAGGGAGGGGACAGAGAAGAAGATGAGGAAGAAAATTGGATACAGAGGTAGAGAAATAGGAAAGCGCCAAAGAGTCTTATGCCAAAAAAAAAAAAAAAAAAAAGAGTTTCCCCAAATCGGGGACCCTCTGTGCATGTCAGACCAGTGGGGGGCTGATGGATAAAGGAGGGACTACGGGGATGCCTTCCTCGAGGGCTGCCATCCCTATAAAAAAAACAGCTGATCCCACCAGGAAAATGTTCTGCATTTACTCATATGTCCTTTATAACGATGGAAACATTCACTCCTCCAAATAGGACTGAGTGCCCCCAGCCCTGAGCCAGCCCCTGTCACCGGTGTGAGGGACCCTGGAGAGATCAAACCCCCGGCCTCTCCGAGCTAACCCTCCGGACGCTAGCAACGATGGTTAGCTTCATTGGCTGGTACGACCCGTGGGCAGATTAACATAATCCGTGGCTCAGTCTGCCAAGTGGAAACAGAAACTAAGAAATGAAGCTTTCTTCTCTGATCTTAACGCATGTTAATCACATCTGGCAGCCGAGCGGTGGTTAGAGACGACATGGGACATGGGTCTGTAGGAACACCCGCTCGTCCCCACGTGGCATGAGCACCAAGCAGAGACGTGTATGCAGAAAACCAGCCATTTTAATTAAAAATTCTGGTTGGAGGCCCAGAGTAAAGAATTTAACTTTGGGCCACTGTTACAGACTGAATTCTTCCAGAAGGCACATCTTGAAGCTGAGATGGGCCTTTATGTGGGGACACTGTGGGGTGAACCACCGTGGGGTGAACCAACAGTACACACAGCTCCACTCTCAGGGCTCACGAGCTGACAAAGAAGACACATGCTCATGGAACACACTGCAGGCTCACTAGGGACGTATGCAAAGGAGGAAAACCGGACAAGCCAGTGCCCCCGTGTACACAAGGCTGTGATCCTACACCGAACTACGTAAAGAAGTCTCCCACCCAAATCCAGGGCCTAAGGGTCCTGCAGGGCTCAGATCAGGATGCCAGAACCAAGTGCACAGGATCAGAGGCATAAACTAGAGAAATCTATGGTCTCCCGGTTCTGAGGCCAGAAGTGGGCGATGCTGGGGCCGGCAGGGCTGGTTCCTCCTGAGGGCTCTCTCCTGGGCCTGCAGACGGCTGCCTTCCCCCCACCCTGTACCTTCCTGCAGTCTTCCCTCTGTCTATATGTCTGCATCCTGATCTCCTCTTCTGATGACCCCCACAGGACCTCACTGTAACCCAATGACCACTTCTTTCAGGACTCTAGCTCCACAATTAGTCACCTCCTGGGGTGCCGGAGGTTAAGGCTCAGAGTATGAATTTGGGGGCAGAGTGGGGGATGAACACCACCCAGCAGAGGGCTGAGCAGGTGAGTCGAGACCACCAGGGAGGGTGGGGACAGTGGGGTCTGTGGGCAGCTGCTCGCTTCCTGCACAGACTCTCTGAATAGGCCATACATCATTACCTGCTCATCCTGGAATTTCAAACCACGTCCACATCCACGGTCACCTTGAGAATGCTTCCAGGCAACCTGAGAGCCAGCAGGATGGGCGTCAGCACTCATAGGGACCCATCAAGAAGATGGTCAGAGATTCTAGATGAATTTTGCAAGGTCAAGAGCCGAGAGGTGTGTGGGGTAGGAGGTCCTCCAATTAGACTCCGGGGCTCCTAGCGGCTGTCCAAGGACCCCTCGGCTACACCTTGCTGCCCCTGCAGCAGCCCCGCTGAGAAGCAGGATGGGGCAGCGGAGAGAAGACCAGTTCATGGAACATCCAGTCATCGTTCATCCTTCACTTTTGGGTGGAGAGGGGAGTTGAGGGGGTGTCCTACAGAAGCCAGAGGAAGAATGACCAACCTGGCCTGGGTCTGGATGAAGATGCTCAGGCCCCAGGCTGGCCTGAGAGCAAAGGGACTCCGGCCAGAGGCAGCAGCTCTACAAGGGTGCAGGTGCAGTGGTGTGGGTGCGTGCCAGGGGAGCAAGCGAAGAGGCCAGGGAGGGAGGTCAGGGGCAGTGTGTGCACACCCACGTGTGTCCCCATGTCAGGGGTGGGGGTGCTTGGCACTCGGGGCAACAGGAGGACCAACGGAGGAGGCTGTGCTATGCTCAGGCTTCCGAGGACACCACAGATGATCATGCGGGCATGGAAACACTAGCCCTATGCCTGGGGTTTCCTGGCTCAGAAACATTTATAAGGATTGGATTCACTGAAAACTTGCCCCCTCCCAGGGGGGGCGGTGTATCACCTTCAGACTGCTTCCCTCTGACCTTCTCACCTGGGGTATACCCCACCCCTCCCAGAACTACGTCCCCCACGCCCTCCCCAGAAACTAGGAGAAACCCAAAGACAGGTGACACTGTATCGATCACTCCCACCGTGCGTCTACACCACAGCCCTCCCCAGCCTCCCCGCATCTCACATTGGTCCTCGTTTGCCAGACTTGCAGCTGTAGCTGAATATATATAAAGTCTTGACGATCTGCAGTGAAGCATAATTTACACCTTCTCCCGCTTCGCAGAAAGATCATTTCCCCCAAGACTAATAATAAAGCGGGCCAGCCACCTAGAAGAACGAAGCCCCCCAACCAGCCTCCAGTGAGCCACTGGGAATCCTACCAGACCTGTACTTGAGTTTATCACCCCCTAGAGCAACACAAAATACTGAGCTTTTCCAAAGAGTGCCGCAGAGCCCTGAGGGCTTCCTGGAGGAGTCACCCGAAGAGGAAAGGGGAATGATGGAGTCCACTGAGGGGCTGCGTGACAAGAAGAGCAGCCCTGGACCAGGGAATACCAGTCTGGGAAACAAACTTTCAGACAAGCCCTGCCTCCCATCCACGCTCGAGCATAGCTATCTTGGGGGGCCTTGGTCCTAGTCAGGGGCAAAGGGCATAGGACTCAGGCCACAGTAGCCTCTGGAGGCCCCCAGGAGTGCCTGGCAATGCTCTGGCCAAGCCCCAAATTAAACATCTCCCCTGAGCTGGGCTCCCCCGTCCCCACCTCTACCAAATACACCCGGAATGAGGGAGCAGCCTGCCTGTATTTTTACCCTGGCTACTCTCTCCTGGGGGAGGCTAAGGAAGTCCACCGGCAGCTCTAAACCTCATCAGGATCTCTGCTGCCACTGCCCCCCCCCACACACAAGGTTCCTTGAGGGCACAGCCAGATCAGGTCTCCGAGCCTCGTCTGAGCACCCACAAACCCCGGATCACCGAGCCTCTCTGATCCCAGACTCCCAATCAGCACCCATTTATCATCTGGCCACAGTGGCAAGCAGATACCACTAATTTTTCTTTTTTGGGGGGAGTGGGTTCTAAAAACCAAAGATTACTTCCTCTTTTAATTTTTTTAAAGATTTTATTTATTTGAGAGAAAGAGAGAGAGCACAAGCAGGGCGAGGGGCAGAGGGAGAAGCAGGCTCCCCCGTGCAGGGAGCCCGATGTGGGGACTTGATCCTAGGACCCTAGGATCATGACCCGAGCCAAAAGGCAGACGCTTAAATCGACTGGGCCACCCAGGCGCCCCTGCCTCCTCTTTCCAAAGCAGGGAGTCAGACACACAAAGACGCTTTCCTCTCCCCTGGGTGGGCTGAGGGAGCCCAGAGGGAAGACTTTTCCTCTGTTTCCTGGAGAAAAAGGATGAGCACAAAGCCTCCCGAATGGACCACCCCTTCAAAGAGCCCACCATGGTGCCCAAACATTGCAGGTGGCAAGCCCAAGGAGGCAATCACTGTCCCCTCTGTCATGTGACAAAACACATCAACTTTAAAATATCCAGAGGAGGACTGTCACCCTCACTCTGAGAAGCAACCTGCCCGGTCAGGGGCATGTCTCTGGAGAGAGGGCATTGTCTCTGGAGAGAGAATGCAATCCTCTGTGTCCGCGGGCTGGTTTATCTGCCACGTGCTCTAGGATAAGATTCTCCTTAATTACTGACCTGTAGGTAAAATTCCAATCTTGGTCACACCCAGGAGGATGTATCATACCTAGGGAGGGAGGGTCCTCCTGGAAGGAGACTCAGAAGACATCTCAAAACAAGAATTTCTGTTTAGGTTCGTAATCTAAACACACCGTGACAAAGCTGAAGATCCATCCCTACAAGGATGCATCCTCCTCGGGAAAGCACATGCTCGCAAGGTGATGCTAAGCCTGGCAATAAAGGGACTTGGAGGACCTAAGATAATAAAATGAGTTAGAGGTGCCCATGTGGCTCAGTTGGTGAGGCGTCTGCCTTCAGCTCAGGTCATGATCTCAGGGTCTTGGGATCGAGCCCCACATTGGGCTCCCTGCTCAGCAGAATCTGCTTCTGCTTCTCCCTCTGCCCCCTGCTCATGCTCTTCCTTTCTCAAATAAATAAATCTTAAAAAAATTTAGGGGCACCTGGGTGTTTCAGATGGTTGAGCGTCTGCCTTTGGCTCAGGTCATGATCTCGGGGTTCTGGGACTGAGCCCCACATCGGGCTCCCAGCTCCCTCTCCCTTCCTTTCCCAGTACTCATGCTCTAGCTCTCTGAAACGAATAAATTAAAAATCTTTTAAAAAATTATTTTAATAAAATGGATTAAGATGACAGTGGCCAAAGGCCAGAAAGACAAGGTGACCAGCAGGAATGGTGACCAAGAGGGTTTCCTTTGCTAAGAAAAAGCCAATACTAATGGCCAGTCCTCTGAATGATGATGGGAAATGAGACAACAGCAGCCACCAGCAGAAACAGTCTTGACACCACGCTGTCGCCGGGGCATTTATGCCGAAGGAGACAGTTCTAACTGGCAACGGTGCTCTGATGAGGGTCTTATTATCCCCATTTCAAAGACAGGGAAACTGAGGCCCATGGTCAGATCATCAACACACCCCAACCCCGATCTGCTCAGCTCTGTCATACCATTGACACCTGATTGCGTCCCGACACACCCCAAGCTGAGAGTGCTCCCGATCTGGGATTCTGGGAGGGCCCCAGGAATCAAATCAGCCTGGAGGTTCATTTCCTCCACACCTGTTTTCTCGCTCCAGCAGGAAATAATAAAGATTTGTTGCCCTTTATATACAAGGTGACAATCCCAGTTCACGTACTCGAGGAGTTATTTGCTCCCGCCGTGGAGCCGCTGTGTACACGCTCTGAATCGTGCACAGGCTCTTCCCCAGTGTCTTTTTAGCCACGCTCCACAGGCGTGAGATGCGTGGGTGAAGAACAGAGATTCTGTAAGAATGTCACTCTCCAAACTCTTGTATTATTTTTTTCCTCTGCGTGAAGCCAAACACCTATCATGGGTAGCAAACCCAGTGTCTTCATTAGTGGAAATGACTGAACCATGATCCTTTGTATTTTTTTTTAAGATTTTCATTTTTGGGGCGCCTGTGTGGCTCAGTTCTTGAGCGTCTGCCTTCGGCTCAGGGAGTGACCCCGGGGTCCTGGGATCGAGTCCCACATCGGGCTCCCCGCAGGGAGCCTGCTTTTCCCTCTGCCTGTGTCTCTGCCTCTCTCTGTGTGTCTTTCATGGATAAATAAATAAAATCTTTAAGAAAAAAAAAGATTTTTATTTTTAAGGAATCTCTTCCCGCAACGTGGGGCTCAAGCTCACAACCGCGAGATCAGGAGTCATATGCTCTACCAAGTAAGCCAACCAGGTGCCCCAGTCCATCCAAAAGCCTACACACATACATTCATGGGAGTAATATTCATAATAGCAACACAGGAGAAATAGCCCAAATGTCCATCAACACATGTATGTAAATAAAATATGGTTCATCCATGCAGTGGAACATTACTCAGTCATGAAAAGGAATGATGTCCTGATCCACGTGAAAATAGCAGGCTCAGTGAAAGAAGCCAGACACACAAGGCCCTAAGTTATAGGATTCCATTTGTATGATCTGTCCAGAACTGGCAAATGTTTAAGACAGAAGGTAGACTAACGACTGCTGAGAGCAAGGTGTTGGGAGAGATGGGGAGTGACTGCTGATGGGTAATGACAGTGATGAAATGACCCGAAACTGGGGCACCTGGGTAGCTCAGTGGTTGAGCATCAGGTCGTGATCCCGGGGTCCTGGGATCGAGTCCCACATCGGGCTCCCCACTGGGAACCTGCTTCTCCCTCTGCCTCTCTCTGTGTGTCTCTCATGAATAAATAATCTTAAAAAAAAGGAAATGACCCAAAATTGATCATGGTAATGGTTGCACCATGCTATGAATATGCTAAAAGAGAAAACAAATCACTGAGGGGCACCTGGGTGTCTCAGTCGGTGAAGAGCCTGCTTTCAGCTCAGGTCATGATCTCAGGGTCCTGGGATCGAGTCCCACGTCAGGATCCCAGCTCAGCAGGGAGTCTGCTTGTCCCTCTGTCTCTCTCTCTCTCTCTCTCTCTCAAATAAATAAGTAAAATCTTTTTTAAAAAAATCACTGAATTATACATTTTCCAGAGTATATGAATTATAATTCAATAGAGATGGAAACACAGAAAGAGGAGCACCCGGCTGGCTCAGCTGGAAGACCATGAGACTCTTGACCTTGGAGTTGGGAGTTCGAGCCTCAGGTTGGGGGTGGGTAGAGATGACTTAAAAATAAGAATCTTTTAAAAACTAAATAAACTAATGCAGAAAGAGGAGGGAGTGAAGTACAAGAGAGGGTGGGGAGGAAGGTGACTCCAGGGAGAACAGTTGGCACATGAAAGTTCTCAAAAAAGAGGACACGAGGTTGCGCCCCAGAACTAAGTGGTTCCATGCCGTGTGGAGTAAGTTTATTAAAGTTGTAAATAAATTAAATAAATTTTAAAAATTTAAGTTTATTTATTTATTCATGAGAGACACAGAGAGAGGCAAAGGGCTCCCTATGGGGAGCCCGTTGTGGGACTCGATCCCAGGACCTCAGTATCACAACCTGAGCTGAAGGCAGATGCTCAACCTCTGATCCACCGAGGTGCCCCTTAAATAAATAAATTTTAAACATCAAAAAAAGAAAAAAGAGCATTTCTACCAGCCCTTTGAAACTAACCTGCCCCTTGCTCCAGGACCAGGCAAAGATGAACAGAAAGGCTTCCATCCTGATGCACGTCCATTTGGCCTCCCCCAACCAAAGGCCTTAGCTCATTACAAGAAGGGCCTCTTCAGGGAGCGTCCAGGCACCCGGAGACCCATCAGACCCAGGTCAGAAACAGTGAAGACCATTTAGCCCAGCCTGAGCACCAGCAACCATCACCAGGTGGTTTGCAGATTTCCCTGCTTAAACGGGTGGGGTTTGTGTCCTCAAACCCCTGGACCCCCGCCCCTCCCAAAAAAAGTGCTTGACAGACATGCTACTAAAAGTGTGTGCCCAAGACAACCGCAGCACTACCTGGGAGCCTGTTCCTAATGCAGAATCTCAAGCTCCACCCTAGACCTTCTGAAACTGAATCTGCATTTAATAAGATGCCAGGGTGATGTGTGCCCATGGGCCGCAGGCCATGACCACAGTATTGCAACCAGACAGTCTGGCAGTGAGACCTCTGAGGGGCCCAGGGGAAAAGCCTTCTCCCCCTCACCCACCCACCCCAGTAGGGCCCCAGCGGAAGCCCCAGTTAACAGGCAGCATTCAACCTGGCATGATGCCCAGGGCTCCTGGGGTGTAAACTCCATTTACAGAGTGTATACAAAGTGCCACTGCTTCCTTGGGTTCTCCTGCCCCTCACGGGAGCCCCATAAAACTAAAGATCCTGCAGCTTGCCCAGGGACTCACAGGCAGCAAGGACTGGGTCAGAACTTGAACCCGAGGCTGCCACACTCTGGCCCGGCATTCTTCAGGGCCTGCATGGGGGGCACGCGCTCCTGGCCAGTCCCTGAACGTGGTCTGTGCAGGCCAAACCGCAGGGCTCACCTTCTGGCCCACAAATCAAACGGCACCAGGCCTCCAGCACCCCCTGGGAACTGCTGAACTGCTTTAAGATAGGGAGGCCACACACCCCCGCTGGATGGTTTTCCGAACTCTGATGCTAGCTGGCAGGACCCTCCCGGCTCTCTCCCTGCCCTGAGGGTACACTGCCACCCCCCGGGGCTCACCACTGTATTCCCCAGCCTTTCTTCCTCCAAGGCCAGCTCTGGACCCTGGTCTCAGCAAAGGCCCCAGCAAAGCGATCCTGAGCGCCACCCCCACCCTATGACCGAGGGACCCCTCTGGGCAAGCAGGAACATCAGCTACCACCCCCTCCATCCTACCTTCTCCCCACCTACCTTTCTGTCCTCAGATTAAATACACTCAAAGATGGGGCGCCTGGGTGGCTCAGTGGTTGAGCATCTGCCTTTGGCTCAGGATGTGACCCCAGGGTCCTGGGATCGAGTCCCGCATTGGGCTCCCTGCATGGAGCCTGCTTCTCTTTTTGGTTATGTCTCTGCCTCTCTGTGTCTCTCATGAATGGATAAATGAATGAATAGACTCAAAGAGCGATCTCATTCCAAAGCCTGTGTTCCTTCTATTCCCCTATGTAGCCTCATATAATCCCTTACAATTTCTTTTACAAAGTAAACAAAATCCAAATTCCAGGATCCAATTATGACCTATAGGCAAACTTAAAAACTCTTAGGTGATTCAAATGCTTTGCTACTCGGAGCGGCTTCAGTTCAGGTCAGGATCTCAGGGTCCTTGTATCAAGCCCCACGACAGGCTCCCTGCTCAGTGGGATCTGGTTCTCCCTCTCCCTATGCCCCTCCCCCCACACTCATGCCTGTCCCCCCCCCCAAATAAATAAAATATAAAATTAAAGAAATTCTTTTTAAAATGCTTTGCTTCTCAAATTACGTCCCACAACACGAACAATGCCATCATCACTTGTGAGCTAGTTAGAAAATGCTAGAATTTGAGGCCCTAGCCCAGACCTACTGAATCAGAAATCAGAATTTTGAGGGCACCTTGGTGGCTCAGTGGCTGAGCATCTGCCTCTGGCTCAGGGCATGAACCTGGGGTCCTGGGATCGAGTCCTGCATTGGGCTCCCTGCAGGGAGCCTGCTTCTCCCTCTGCCTGTGTCTCTGCCTCTGTCTCTGTGTCTCTCATGAATAAATAAAATCTTTTAAAAAAAGAAAGAAAAAGAAAACAAATCAGAATTTTACCAAGTCCCCATGTGCTCTGTATGCACATGAACGTGTAAGAAGTGCTGTTCTTCCTGCCCTGCGGTAACGGGACATTGTACAGGTGGGTTCCAAGCATGTGCTGAAACCAGAAGACAAGCCCCCAGTGCTCAGAAGCTCCTCTATAATGCAAACATTTTAGAGGACACCTGTCGGGCTCAGTCAGTAGAGCGTGCAAATCTTTGGGGCTGTGAGTTCTAGCCCCATGCTGAGTGTCAGCTCTCCATGGGGCTCAGTGAGCTACAACCAAGACAGGGAGCTGAGGGTAGCAGCTCTGCTTTTGGGGAGTCCTTAGGGATATACTGTCCCCTCCAGGGTGACTCTGGCAGGTGACCTAAGAGATTGGAGTTTCACACTTATTCTGTTGGAACGAGAGCCCTTCTAGTGTTTAGCTTAGAAAGATAACTAAATAAAGTCTTTAATAAAAATAAATAAATAAATGAAAATATTAGACTTGAGTATCAGATGAGATTCTGTGTTGAGTATGTCCTGGGTGATCAACAACTCAGCTTGGTTTTATTTTTCACCCGGAGCACAAGAAAGGCTTGCCACGATTTATTCAAAAAAAAAAAAAAAAAAAAAAAACCTCCTAATGAGAACAGTAGACTCAAACTTCCTATTTCTATTTCTGAATTATATTACGAATCAAAAACAAATGGCTCAGTGACACTTTTCCGTGAGCCCCTTTACTAAAATAAGGATCCTCTGTCATGATTCAATTAGAGTAAGGACTCGTTTCTACAGAATTTTTAAAATATCATCTCTAAAGAGTTTTTACAACCTAATTAGGTTTTTGTTGACTAATCCCAGAGTTCTCTGTGCATGTGACAAGCAACTGAGAAGGGAGGAGGGATTAGTGCACATGAGACAGAACAATGGATGCTGGGGGCGCCTGGGTGGCTCAGCAGTTGAGCGTCTGCCTTCGGCCCAGGTCGTGATCCCGGGGTCCTGGGATCGAGTCCCGCATTGGGCTCCCCTCAGGGAACCTGCTTCTCCCTCTGCCTGTGTCTCTGTCTCTGTGTCTCTCATGAATAAATAAATAAAATTAAAAAAAAAAACATTGGATGCTAAACACCAGAAGGGCTCTCATTCCAACAGAATAAGTATGAAACTCTAATCTCTTAGGTCACCTGCCAGAGTCACCCTGAAGGGGACAGTACATCCCTAAGCACTCCCCGAAAGCAGAGCTGCTACCCTCAGCTCCCTGTCTTGGTTGTAGCTCACTGAGCCCCGTGGAGAGCGGACACATAGCAGGAGCTCAAATATAAATGTTTGGTCTCGGGTGAACCACAAGTTGTGACACAAAGGAAAAAAAATCATAGGAAGTATGGGGTCAGGAAATGATCGCATTTGTTCAAAAAGCATGGGGTTATTATCCATTCCTGTGCCAAACAGAGTGCTGGACACTGGGATAGCTTAGGGAAGGGCAGAGCAGCTTTGCAAGAATGCTAAGAGTTCATTCCGGCTCTGGGGAGCTAGGGGGACCTGATAAGGTCTGCACTGTGGCTGAAGACCTTGTGGCAGCTGGAGCTTGTCAGACGTTCAGTAGCTCGGGCCCCATCCCAGGCCCACAGAGCCCGAATCTGCAACCAACAAGACCCAGGGAATGCATTTTGAGAACCTTGCTCTAGAAGCACTGCATTCAGTCTGAGAAGCACAGCTGAAGGTGTGGCCATAAAATACAATACTCACCTGAGACCACACACAACTGGGGCATCCCCTAAATGAGAGCAGTGGTCCCCCAAAGGGAGGTCAACAGAGCCATCCACATACATTCAGCTTGCTCTTTTTCTCCTTCTGAGCACATAGTAGGACCGCTTTGTACCATGACAGGTGTGTTTTGGTCAATGAAATGTGAGCACAAGCATCACATGTCACTTCTGGGCAGAAGCTTTAAGGACCACATGCCATTTGGCATGGTTACCAGCAAGATGCCAGACGGCGGTGGCTCCTTCATCCTGGGTCCTTCCTGGACGGTCCTGTGGCCTCAAATCAACTTGCTAACAGACTTGCAGGCTGAGGAAGCAGCAGACCTAGGCTGTTTTACTCACCGAGCCCTGGGGGGCGCTGTTTGTTACGGCAGCATATCCTAATCCCTCCTGACTGATACAGCACACAGCCCGCGATGCCAGCCTTCTCAGAACACTTCTGTTACTCCCCACGGACAACATCATTACCCGTGGGGAGGACTGCTCTGAAACCTCCGAAGAGCATCACTTAAATTCAATCACCCCCTTCGCTCTTCAGGCTTCACTCCAGCCAATCACCTTCTTTTCTCCTTTCCAGATTTCCTTGGGTATTTATGCTTCTGTCTTATTGTGCCGTATGCTTTTTGGTATGCTGCTTTAAATCCTTCCCGCGACAAGGTGATAGACAGATAGTCACACGTACAGATACACAGCCAGAACTTGGCTCCCACATGAATTTTGACTGTTTAAATTAAAAAAAAAAAAAAACACTAAATCACCCCTCCTCCCCAGAAAGACAAAGATTTGCTGTAACTGAGGATATTTAAAAGAACGTGGCCGTGGGCCAGCAAGGATTCCTT
Source organism: Nyctereutes procyonoides (assembly GCF_905146905.1). NCBI lineage: Eukaryota > Metazoa > Chordata > Mammalia > Carnivora > Canidae > Nyctereutes > Nyctereutes procyonoides. The sequence continues at coordinate 55,064,256 of NW_026575140.1, read as the reverse complement.
CAACCTGTTGTCTCCACTCAAGGGTACTTAGAGAATGGCACGGTACAGACAGTCCCTGCTTTTAAAAAGCAATTCATTTCTGGACACACCATCTCTTTTTGCCTTGCCACAAGGCAAGATCTGAAATATGCTAACTCCGTGAAACATTTAGCATTGTTGACCAATTTCTTGTTTGTTTGTTTGTTTGTTTGTTTGCTTAATTCAGCGTCACTGTACTCATTGCCTTCTGCCTGCCTGACCTTGTGCTAAGCACACGGGAGCTTTATTTTAACCAGTTCCTCCTGGTTAGACAGGTTGCAGCCAATTTACACTTGAGTATTAGAAACAGTGCTGCAGTGGGCTTCCCGACGCCCACAGCTTACCTATCATATGCTTCCTGGGCCCAAATTTCTAGAAATGGAATTGCTGGATCAGAGGGCAGGTACACAGTGCAGGCTTTTAGAGCGTATTGCCAAATTACCCTCCAGGGCGCGTATGACGATTCTCCTACACCCCTGCCAACGCTCGTTCTTCTTCAATTTTGACAGTTTTCATTAAAGCAAGTATCTTTCTAAAAACGTGCCACTCTTTGGGAGCACCTGGCTGGCTCAGTCAAAGCCCAAGTGACTCTTCATCTCGAGGTCATGAGTTCGAGCCCCATGTTGGGGTATGGAGACTGCTTCAATAAATAGAATACTTTTTTAAAAAACATTAAAAATAAACAATTAAAAATAAAAACTTGCCATTCGTTGATTTCTAGTGAGATTTTGTCTAGTGACAACTTTGTCTCTCTTTTCTTATCAAGCGTCTACCCGTGTTCTCGGACATGTTCCTCTATTTTTGTTTTAATAACTGATAAAAAGCACACTGTGCATTCAGGATACTAACATCTTCCTGTTTGTATCTGCCTCTGCCTTGTATTTCAAGGAGGAGGTCTCCAGTGGCAGAGTGGACAGACGAGTCACAGATGAGGAGGATGCAGTAGGTGCTTGTGACTCGACCCACACAAGATGCTCCACACCTGCCCACTTCTCACCATCTCCTGCCACTACCATGCTTCCCTGCGTACCCTCCTCAGCCCAGATGTACTTCCCAAACCAAATCAGAGCACGCCCTGCCCTGCAATCAAACTTTCTGTCCCACTTTGGAAAAGGAGCCACCACGCACCAGAGAGAAACGCTAATTATGTAACATGCCGCAACGCAGGGCAACAACGGCAATCGTGTTACACTACAGAAGTGAATCAGATTATCATGTTGAACACCTAAACTTTACGCAGTGTCAGAAGTCAAATGTGTTCTATTTTTAAAAATCTTGGGTAGAGGGGATCCCTGGGTGGCGCAGCGGTTTAGCGCCTGCCTTTGGCCCAGGGCATGATCCTGGAGTCCCGGGACCGAGTCCCACAGCGAGCTCCCTGCATGGAGCCTGCTTCTCCCTCTGCCTGTGTCTCTGCCTCTCTCTCTCTCTCTCTCTCTCTCTCTCTCTCTCTCTCTCTCTGTCTCTCTCTGTCTTTCATGAATAAATAAATGAATAAGTTTTATGTATATATATTCAGGGAGTGGGGAGCCACAGCAACAAATATCCAAATATCCTGCCTCTCTCCTTGTCACATCCCCACCTCTCTTGCCCCTGCTCACTGCCTTCTAGCCATTCTAGAATATTCTGGTTCTTGCAAATATATCACACATACACTCCTCATTAGGATTATCTGTATTGCTTTCTAACCATTCTAGAATATTCTGGTTTTTGCAAATATATCACACATACACTCCTCTTTAGGATTATTTGCATTCGTGGTGTCCTCTGCCTCGAATCACTTCTCCTCTGATACTCACATGGCTCTGCATCACTCAGAACTCTGCTCAGGTATTGCCTCCTTAGAGAAGCTTCCCTGACAGTCTCACCAAACCCTCTCCTGCACCCCACACCCCACTCCACCACAGTACCCTGTTTTACTGGCCCCACAGTACTTAAAAACTATCTCCTTTTTTTTTTCTAGGATACCATCTCCCTAGCAGAGCATAAGCTTCTTCTCTGTGTCTGTCACTACTTCCCCTCGAGCACTTACAAAAGAGCTCATAGCCCATTCTAGACATTTGGGGTTTGTTGAATGAATGAGTGATCAACTTTTGAACTCTGAAAACTACATATAGCCCATACGCTAAGAATGCCTTTGACATTGTTAAATGGCTGAAAACAAAGAAAAGGAATAATACCACCTGGCCCATGAAAACTGTAAGTCAAGTCTCAGTATCTATAAATAAAGTTTTATTGGAACTCCACCACACCCATTGGCTCTCGGAGCATCTACGGCAGCTTCCCACTCCCAACGGTGGGATGAATAGCTGTGACAGAGACCATATGGGGCACTTTCTTGGCTTCTCACTCCCTCTGGCACTCTAAGAATCCCAGTGATGCAGCCACAGCTCCACTTTGCCTCTGGGCTCACAAAACCTAATCTGTTTCCTAGCCCTTTACCGAAAAAAGTATGGCATTGCAAGTGAAGGAGGAGAAGTCGCTGAGAGATATCCGAGGGAGGGTGGTGGCAGACGAGGCTTGCTAGCAGGAGACGGGACGGTAAGAGGGGGACAGTGGGAGCCAAGGTGGAGGACAGAGAAATGGTGGTTTGGCGGGTGCAGGTAGCAGGTGGCGAAGAGGTCAGAGAGATTTATGAGTTTAGTCTGGACATAGGAGTTGGGAGTACCTGGGGACTGCGTCTGGATACCAGCTCAGGAAGTGAAATAAATACAATCCACCAGGAAGGTTACCCTACTAAAATAAATCTTTATCAGACAGTAGACCAGGGAAGATACTAAACGTGCAGGGAAGAGGCGGCGAGTCCTCAGGAATCCACAAAACCTTTCTCACAAATTCATACACCTGTTGCGCTTACCACTCCTCTCCCATGCCCCATCACCATGTACTCAGATGCCACCACATTTCCACTTCTCTCCGCAGGTGGAAACACCACCCCGGAAGTCTCACCATGAGCAGAGGGGAGAGGAATTTACGAATGCTGCAATCACGGACGAGCGTGATCAGCCCTGATAGTCGGTTAGAAAGCCTATCATGGGTTGCCTGGCCGCAGTGAGTAATCAGGCAGCCAAGTGGGAGAATGATGTTCCCTGGAGCGGCCGCACAGAAATCCTAACGCCTCCCAGGAATACAAGGCTTCCCCAGTTTACCGAACATTTTCTTTCTCCAGGAGGGTGGGGATCAGCACCCAGGCTCGCTGATGAGGTCCATAAGACCATCAAATGGAAGATGGCTTTTTTTTTCCCCCAGACTGTAAAGAGTATACTAGAAGGTGAGCCTCTCATTCATGTTTCTAGGTGGTAACGGGCAGCAGGGACTGACGTGGCAATGAACAGATGTCAGGGATTCCTGCCGACTTGTTGCTAAGGGAACTTTTGTGAAGATGCCCTGAATCCATAGAATCCGTAAGCCCTGCCCACCGCTTTGAAGTCCTGTGGGGTGGCCACTTGACCAGAGCTGCGTACAGCAGCCTAGAGGGAGCAGAGGCAGACAGAGGGGTGACCTGAAGGTGGATTTTTCAAACAGCATGAGCCACGAATGCAGGCCGCAGCCCCCAAATCAAAGAGCAGAAATGACTCAGTGACAATGGCAGAAAGCTTGTTGGTCTCTTCCGTCCCCGTCACATCCTCAGAGAGCCACCAGCCCTACTTACTAAGGGCTTTGTGAACAGAGCTGATAACTGCCTTTAAAAATCCGGCTGTGAGGGACTGAGGATCACAAACCCACTTTGGGTAAGTCTCCCATTACAGAAAGAAAGGCCCTGTATTAAAATCAATTTGTGGAACGTGGCAAGCATCTACTGGATGTCAGGCAGCTCAGATACACCATGTCTATTAATGGCCAGCACCAAAAAGCCCCAACCTAAAAAGGCTGCACTGGCATGCCAATGGCCCAGTGGACAGACCCAGGCTTTAGGGACAGGAAAATCGGGTTTCAAATTCAGCTGCAACATTTATTGGGTGGCCTTTATAAAGAAAGCCCTGGCATCAAAACAAAAACAAAAACAAAACAAAACAAACAAACAAAAAAAAAAAAGGGGGGGGGGTGGAGAGAGAGAGAGAGAATCTCTGAGGATGGCCATGGAGAATTTTCTAGCACAACAGCCAAGCCTCCTGCACTTTACCCCCCTCCAGGGGCTCTCTCACTCTCTCTCTCTTTCATTAGTGTGGGCCGGCACTGCTTCCTCTCTAATGCATCACTGCTCCGCACGTGTTCTCCGTACACTTCTGGGGATACCAGTCTCCAAAATGGCCCTCGATGCACCTGTACCCACACCTGTATGCACCTCCTTCCCATACAAGAATCCAGACTGGTTCTGGGACTCACTTTCCCAATAAAACAGGTCAGAAGGGACATGTCAGCTCTGAGCCCAAGCCTAAAGAGGGCCTGGCAATTTGCATTTTGTATTCTTGGAAGGCAGCCACCGTGGAAAGACTCCAACTCCCTGTTAAAGAGAAAGGCCATGTGCAAGGGCCACGGAGGATGAGACACTGTGGAAAGAAGGGCCCCCTTGGAAGAACACCAAGGCAACAGATATGGGGGTGCAGGCACCATCCTGGAGTCTCAGGCCAGCTTTGCCTCTGGGACCCCAGTCCTGGATGCATGATGGACACCAACACAGACCAACAGAAGAACCACCCAGCTGAGCCTTGTCGACTCACAGCACGGCGTAAGATAACAGCAAATGGGTGTTTCAGGGCATGAAGTCTTGGGGTGGCCTGTTTACACAGCAATAGATAAACCCTCATTCCTCAACTATCCACAGTCCAGCCCAGCTCCCTAGCTCCTCGTCTCTTGCACATCCACACCTTGAAAGCTCCAGCAGCATGTCACAGGAACCCAAAGTGGGAGACCAGCAGGTGGAGAGGAGACAGGAGTTCAAGGGTAACCCCTGCAGTCATCTAGTTCTGCTGGCAAACAGGGTCCCCTTGCTGCGCCTCTGAGGGCTACACGCCTCAGCCAGATGGTGGCTTCCAAGAGCAGGCCCTAAACCAAGGAAAGCTCTGTTTGTGTTTGCATTCCCTTATTTACCCACAATATTATTTCCCCAAAGCTCTGGGGGTTTCTGAGGATGCCTTCCATTATCTTCCAGGTCCTAAATTTCTTTTCTCCATCCAAGGTTCCTGGCCCTCCAGCCATTGGGTTCCCTCCTCCCAGTGCTCTCTCTCTTCCTCTGGGAAGCTCCATCACCCCCCTTAAGAGGATCCTGGTGGCCCCATGTCCTTGTCCCCATGTCCTTGTCCCCATGTCCCTCCAGGGCCTTCTCAGCCCCCACTTTTCCACTTGGGCTGATGAATTCCTGGAAGCTGCTTTCTAGAAGCCAAGGAAGTGCTGGGCCCTTGTATCATTTCGTTGGTGGCCTGACCTAAGAGATTCCCCCTGGGGGAACCAGGACCAGAATCTCCCCTCCCCCAGGGCTGGCTGACCTCCAGGGCAGATCTTGCAGCCCTGTCAGAGTTAGCTCCCAGCTCCCCTCCACGGGGCATGCTTCTTGCAAAGTCAGGGCCTCTCGGTCCTCCTTTCTCCATATGAACAAGAAAGGAATCCTTGGGGAGTGACCATTTTGCATGTGCTTGCCCTCAACCGGAAGTACCCTTCTACCAGGATGGAGCTTCTCAGTAGGACTCTTTTTACCATAGACCCAAAGGTCCCCTGATCCCAGCTGTGGCTTTGCCATCTGATGCCTCCCCCAGTGCCACCCATTTGGTCTCCCCAAAATCTCCCCTGGCCTTGATTCACATGCCCCCAGCGGGCTCGGGGCCAGGCACCCCCTGGTGGACATCCCATGAGCTTCTCCTGGAAGCTGGCTGGCTTCTCATGAGCCAGCCTCCTGGCTTCTGCACCAACTTCCAACTTGGATGAACACCTGGTTGTGGCTTCTCCAGACTCAGTGTGTATCACACACTGGCCAGTCCACTGCCAGCAACTCCCCTGGGCGTTGTGCACTGTCCCCTAACCAAGGCTGTCTTTGGGGACTCACCCCATCCCAAGGGGCTCTACCCACATGTCCTCCATCCCTCGGCCTTGAGATCCAGCTGGCTCACAGACGAGGTTTCCAGATACAGAAGGCCTCGTCTCCAATCCTTCCTCTCGGAACTGCCACCTGCCTTGACCCTGAAAAGTCCCAGGGCCCAGGCCCACCCCTGCCTCCACCTGTGGGAAGGCCAGCAGCCTCCCTGTGAAACCAAACTGCCGGCTTAGCAGGAGAGATGCTCCAGGCGGGAAGGAGCCACTGCCCTCATATTAGCCCCAGTCCTCGGCCTCCCCGCAGGGATGCTGTCGGCATGCCACGTTTAGAACAGACACAGGTGGAGAGGGTAACATTCAGCTGTCTGAGCCGCTGAGCCAACGTGCAAGCATTATTACTAACCCTGGGGCAACTGCCTTCAGCTCCAGTGCCTGCCTGTGAATGGGCACAGTGCTTCCCCCTGCACTGAGTGGGCAGGGGAACCGGCACCCAGTAGGTGCTCAAGAAACCGAAGCCCTTCTCGGCAGCGTTGCTCCCACAGATGGGCACTTCTGGTGCGTGTCACCCGCTGGGAGTTGATATGACAGCCCCTTACGCACCAGAGATTTCCTAAGCTTGCACACGCCATGGGACGTGACTGACACACCCAACAGTGTCCCAGCTGGTCAATCTGTTTGTCTCCTGGGTCTGGTTCACCCTCCCTTCCCCAGAGGAAAAAAGCAGAGCCTGGCCTGCCTGCTCTCCTCAGCACAGCCTACCAACCCACCAGCCTCGCCCCCCCCCCCAAAAACAGCTGGCTGCGCCCAGCCAGGGATGCTCCCCACCGGACAGACCTCCAAGGGCCAAATTTCCACAGCTGTATTTCCTGGAAAAGTGTGGCCACCAGAGGAACTCTACAATAGGGGTCTCTCCCAGGGCTTCTAGCCAGACACAAGGAGGCTGCAGGTCCTCGTAGGAAGCCATGCACTTGCTCGCTTCACATCTGAATCCCAGGGAAAGGAACCCAAAAAGCTCAGAGACACACCTGAGCCTGCCTTACGCACACAGGTTCCTCAAAATAGAGAACCACGGGGGTTCCCCAACCTACTCCTCCGCTTGGCATGAAATCTCAATTAGCCTCAATTTTGCTCGAACGCTACTTATCCACTTAGAGGGGGATCTTCTCCTTCTCCTCTGGACCCAAAAGAGACATCGTGTACCTCTACCGGGCCAGGCTCTCGGTCTGGCAATATTTCCACAGGACGTGTCTCAGCAAACTCACCCGCAATCATTTTGCCCCATCCATCCATCCTTTCTTTCCTTTCCTTTTTTTGAGTCGCACCCAGCGGTTTCTTTCAAAACTTGCTACTTTGTTCTTGGGGAAGTAGGTCAGGGGTCAAATTGTAAACACCCGGCCTCGGCCTCGGTGATTTGGGAGGCATTTGGGCAGAAGGGTTGATACATATTTACACAGTGGTGGGTATCCCCCCCCCCGCCTTTGAAGTCTGGACAACAATCCTGGGGTTCAGTTGCTTTTTAGGAAAGGGTATGTGCCATAAGGTCACTCCTCCCCCCCACCCCGCCCCCACCAAAGGACTTAAAAAACTTGGGACCCCACTCTGGCTGTGACCATGAGCTCAGTGATTAGAGGACAACAGAGAGGCCTCCCAACTGTCACCCGGACAATAAACAGCCAGCGGACTTGGCTCAGCAGGTCCTGTGCAGCCCTGGGCGCAGGCCAGAACCCCAGGCACAGGCCACTCTCAGGCTCCGGACCAGGGCAGGGGCGCTGGGCGCCGCTGGGTCGGGCGCGCGGCTCGGGCTGGTGGCCAGCCGGGCTCGGGGGCCCGCAAGTGAGCGGCCCCGGGCGGCCGGGCAGCCCGACCCTGAGCAGCAGCGCGACCGTGCGCGGGCGGCACCGGGGGCCCGGGCCGTGCCACTTTCCGGATCCCGACGCTAGACCGCCGGACTCCGCGGCCCTCGGCCGGCCCCCGCCAGCGCCCGCTCCCGAACTCTCACAGGCAACAAGTTCTCCCTCCTCCGGCAGCCGCGCCGTGCTCGGGAGGCCCGGCGCGGGGGGCGCTCCGGGGGCGATCCCCGCGCGGCCCGGGGTCGGGCGCCAGCCGCTGCCCCCCCCCCGCGCCGACCCCGCGGCCCCCTCGGGCGGGGGCGGCTCCCCGGGCATCCCCGGCGCGGGCAACAGGTACGCGGGCGCGCAGCACCGCAGCCCCCGGCTTCCGCGCCCCCCGCCCCCCGCCCCCCGGCCCTCGCCCCGTACCTCCAGCAACTGCACGTAGCTCGCCGGGAACCAGCCGCGGAGCCCGTCCTCCTTCTCGCCTTCCCACCAGCCGCCGTCCGGGACCTGCAGCAGCGTGATCAGCTCGCCCGCGGCGAAGCGCAGCCCCTGGCCGTGCCGCTCCCCGGAGAAGGGGTACAGGGTCCGGCAGCGGGCGCCGGACATGGCCTTGGCGCCCGGGCTCACAGCGCAGCCTGCATCCCGGCCGAGCCCCGCGGGCTGGGCAGCGGCTCCGCGGGGTCCCAGGCGCCCGGCGCTCCGGGCTCCCGCGCTCTGGGCGCGCGCCGTCTCGGGGGTGCGCGGGGGTCCCCGGCCCGGCGGGGGACGCGCGCGGCGCGCAGGGCAGCGGAGACTCGCGGAGCGGGCGGGGCAGGCGGCGACGCCCCCGGGCCGGGCAGCTCGCGGCCCCAGCTCCGGGCGGGGGGGCGGGGCTCAGGGGGAGGAGACCCAGGCGCCGCGGGCTCCGGAGACAACTTCCCGGGGACGCGGGGCGCGGGCTGCGGCCGCGAGGGCCGGCGGGGGCCGGGGCCGCCCGGGCGCGCGGAAAGGCGCGGCTCCCGGGGGAGGCGGGATCCCGAGCATCGCGGGGGCCCGGGGCCCGGCTCGGCGGCTTGGGGGCGGCCGGGCGTCGGCGCGGAGGGGGCGGGCGCCGGGCTGGCCGAGCGGGGGCTCGCGCGGAGGCGAGGGGGCGGGCCGGGGGCTGGGCCAGGGCGGCCACGCCCGCGGAGGGCCGGGCGCTCCCTCGCCGAGGGGCAGGTCGCCGGGGAGGGGTCTCCGCGCTCGCACCCCCGCCTCCCCAGGCGCCGGGACCTGCGACGCCCTTCCGCGCCGGCTCGGCGGGGCTGGTGGCCGGGGGCGGCCCGCGCGGAAGGGCGCCTGCTCCTCGGGGCGCCCGCGAGGGCACGGGTCTGTGGCCGCCGAGGTCGGGGTTGTGCTCGGGGCTGAACGTGGCTCACGGGGAACCGAGCCCTGGGGGAAAGGCAGGTTGGAGGCACCGAGCGGGGAGGCGACGAGCTGGGACTCGGCGGGATTGGAAGCCAGGTCGGTGAGGACAGATGGAGGAAGGGGGAGAGGTGCGAGGAACAGCCCCCAGCGCTGTGCCTGCCGAGGGGAGGCCGGCCCGGGGGTACCCGCCCTCCTGCAATCCAGGCGGGCCAGGCTCTGGAGGTCGACGCTCTCCTACTCAGTCGACAAACCTGGGGAGGCTGCCCCCTTCCATGCAATGAGCCAGGTACCTACAAAGATCGTCTGGGCAAGGGCCTGCTCTCCAGGGCCCAGAGGACCTGGATGCCGAAGAAACGACCTTGAACCGAGGGTTGAGAAGTAAAAGAAAGTGGAAAAGCTTCTTCATTAGCTTACTCTAAAGGAAAACTTGAAGTCTATTTCCTAAGCTGTAAATAACTGGACCCTTTAATCTCTCTGCAAGCTTCAAATTGCCTCCCCTTGGATCCTGCTCAGTAATCTTCCTTGGCTCCCTGTTGCCCGCTAAATCAAGTGCAGACCTCTCAGCCTGTGCCCTTCAGACTCTGTGCAGTATCTCCCCTGGCCCCATCTCCCATATTTGTCTGGATACCCTCTTCCAAAACCATCCCGCTGGGCCTTAAGATCTTGCTTATCTTTCAGTGCTTCTCAGTCCTGGCTGCACATTAGATTCACCTGAGTGACTTTTTCAGATGCTCGTGCCCAGGCCCACCCCAGTTTTGGAAGATCCACATTGAGCCGTGTGGTCTGCATTTCAACCATTTTGCCTTGAGCCGCCTCAGACTGGCCTCTGGCCACGGGCAAGCTGACAAATGCACGTTGCTTATAACAGTCCATCGATTGCAAATGCGCAAACCCTTGCTTGGCTAGAAACACAGGGAAACAGACTCTGCACTGCAGTCACCACTGGGCATCCCTGAAAGCAGAGCTGCAAAATTTCATGTAGGGAACGGTCTGGAAAAAGTAAGTGACCTGATCGGTTACAAAGGCCTCAAATTCCTCCGAGGGGAAGGCGGGGCATATGTGACTGTTAGTAGACCGACCTCAGGTTTCATATCTGATGATAAGGCCCAGCTAAGGTTGGAAGGCCAGACCGGAGCCTTCTTGCAACTCCCAAATCTTCCACGGTGTGTGTGAGCAACCTGGCGATCCAGTGTGGACTCAGAAATCTCAGCCTAGGGATCCCTGGGTGGCGCAGCGGTTTGGCGCCTGCCTTTGGCCCAGGGCGCGATCCTGGAGACCCGGGATTGAATCCCACGTCGGGCTCCCGGTGCATGGAGCCTGCTTCTCCCTCTGCCTGTGTCTCTGCCTCTCTCTCTCTCTCTCTCTCTCTCTGACTATCATAAATAAATAAATAAAAAAATCTCAGCCTACAGGGCATCCCAAATACCCAAGCCCCAAGTGGCCTGCCCCAGACGGTTTTGCAGCGCCAAAATTGGTAACGGCTGGTGGTTTTTTCAGTTCTTCCTCTGTGTTCCTGTACTTCTATGAGCGACTGTGGTTACTGTCATCTAATCCACAGGTAGAGAAAAGAAGCTCAGAAGGTAGGACTTGCCTAGCACAGCAGAACCAGGCATAGAGCTCGGATCAGGGCTGCTTCCTCTTGTCTACTCTGCCTGAGTCGGGGACGTGTGTATCCTAATGCCCCTGCCACAGACAGCATCTTAGGATAGGGCTCTCTGGTTGATACCCAAGGTGAGTCTGGATAGATTTGCCTGGCCTGGCAGTCAGCAGAACTCCTGTCCCTGATCTCTTCCTGATGAAGTAACTTGAACAACACCTAACACCCCAACACCCTCAGGTCTGTTTCCCCATCTGTGATTGGTGTCTGAATCCAGTAGCTGGAACGTGGCCCTCAAGATGGTTAAATGTAGTTCCGTGGCTCAGTGTAGGCTCTGGCCTCCCTATCTTCAAACCCCAGTTTCGCCACTTACCAGCTGTGTGCCCTTGGGCAATTGACTCAACCTTTCTGAGCTTCATTTTCTCCATCATTAGAAGATGGTAGTAGCACCTCTATCTTCGTGATTAGGAGGATTAAATAAGTAAAAGTTAAGCCATGTAGAGTAATACCTGGCATTAGCAATTATTATTAATCTAGTCTGATGGTCCTGGCTGTTTATTATCTAACACTTGTTTTCGAACTAAGATTTCTAAGGCCATAATAAGCAGGAACTTATGTAATCTTTGGGATGCCAAAAATGTAAAGAAACACACTCGGGGTTACTGTTTCCTCATAAGATCTTGAAGTAAAGATGAGTGTCTCCATCCATCCCTCCCTCCCTTGCCTTCTTCCTCCCCTGATCTTTTATCACTATTTTGAACTCTTATTTGAATCTTTAATTATTTAACTTCTTTGAACCCAAGTCTTATTTCACTTGGGTTTTACTAAGTGAAACCTATTTTACTAAGTAGTCTCTTAGTAACTCAGGGGAGGGAGTACATGTTTGTTTTTAATTTCTACCTTTCGTTCTTAAGGGCTAACGTCAAATCCTGCACAAAGTAGGCATTTGGCACTTCCTGAATTCGTTTTGCAATATGAGCGGGTCTGAACCCCTGCTCATTTTCAGATTTTCCATATTGCCGAGTTACTCCATAAACACATGTGTTAGAACATCTGGATTAGACTATAAACTCCTCAAAGCAGGCTTTCGTCTTTCTCTCTCTCTTAGCTTTCTCTCGACACCATGCATTTATTTGATAACTGGGCTGGCGGGGATGTCTTTTCTCTCCAAGACAATCTTCTGTGCCTTTCCATCATCAGCCTATGGATGGCAGAGAAATCTCAGGGTTTCAGTTTCATAAAAAGTTAAACATGTATTTGCCATATGACCCAGCAATTCTCTCCTGGGTATCTACTTAAGAGAAATGAAAACAAAAGGCCACACAAAAACTTGCGGTGCAGCACTATTTCGAAATCCCAAAAGTAGAATTAATGCAACTATCCACCAGCTGATGGATAGATGAGACGAGGTATACTCATACAGTGAAATATTCACTCAGCCAAGAAAGGACTGGACCACTGACACACCTGACACAGGCTACAATGTAGAAAGACCACAAAGACACTATACAGAGTGAAAGAAGCCAGATACAAATTGTGGGTGGCCTGGCTGGCTCAGTCAGAAGAGCATGCAGCTCTGGATCTTAGGGTCATGAGTTTGAGCCCCACATTGGGTGTAGAGATTACCATAAATAAATAAATAAACTTAAAAAAAAGGCTACATATTTGTATGATTACATTTCTAAGAAAATTCCAGAAAAGGCAAATCTATAAGAGACAGTAAATTAAGATTAGCAGTTGCCTGGGGCTGAGAGCAGAAATAGGGGGAAAAAGTAGATGGTCATGAGGTTTCTTTTTGGGATGATGACAATGCTCTAAAATTTGATTGTGGTCGGGATTGTGCAACTCAGGAAATCATTGGATTGTATACTTAAAACAAGGAAAAGTTTGGGTATGTAAATTATACCTCAATAAAGCCGTTACAGAAACCAAAATGTAAACAAGGATATACAAGGGCCTCATTCATTCTTTGGGGACTCCCTTTCCGTGCCAGTTCATTCAACAGCAGCCTGAAAGACCAACCGAAATGGCTAAGTTTCGGGCTTGGGGCTAACGAGACAAACATGGCAGAATAACTAGAGAATTCCTATAGTCAGTAGGAAAAATATGGGTGACTCCTCAGGACACCTGGTGGCTCAATGGTTGAGCGCCTGCCTTGGGCTCAGGTCGTGATCCTGGGGTCCTGAGATCGAGTCCCGTATCAGGTTCCCTGTAGGGAGCCTGCTTCTCCCTCTGTCTATGTCTCTGCCTCTCTCTCTCTCTGTGTGTGTGTCTCATGAATAAATGGATAAAATCTTTAAACAAAAAAATATATATATGGGTGACTTCTCAGAAAAAAAGGCAAAAGACTTGGACAGGCATTTCTCAAAAAAGATACCCAAACAGCCAATAACAACACATCCAAAGGCACTCAACCTCGGTAGTCTTTAGAAAATCAAATCAAAATCATAAGGAGGTAGCAGTACGCACCCATGGAAATACAAAAACAAAAAATATAATAAGTATATTTATAAATAAAACTGAAATTTACAAAATGGATGGTAAATATAAAAACAGAGAAAATGCTCCATACTGATGAGGACACAGCGCTCCCAGAGCTCTCCTACACTGCTGGCTGGAGCCCTTTGGAAAATGTGATATTCAGCAAAGCTGACTCATAGCATCTTCTGTGACTCATCCATACCCCTTGTAGGTATTTGCCCAACTGAGATGTGTTCATATGTGAGTGAACAACATAAACAATGTATGCGATGTTCATGACAGCAGTATGCTTATTAGCCCAAAGCTGAAAACAGCCCAAAGTCCATCAAGAGTAGAGTGGGTCCCTAAGGGGTGCCTGGCCTGCTCAGTCGGTAGAGCATGAGACTCTTGATCTCAGGATCCTGAATTCGAGCCGTTCCATGCTGGGTGCAGAGCTTACTTTAAAAAAAAAATGTTTTCAAGAAAAGAAAATATCATATTATAAAATAAATAATAAAATGTTATAGTCCCTGACCTCAAAGAATCTAGATTCTAGAGTGATGTTTTCCAAACTTCTTTGATGGTACAGCTCCATCAGTAAAACTCCCAAACATCTGTATTTCTATTATTTATAAATACATGCACCGCTCAATGGATATGCATAATACACAGAATTGACATGTTAAAAGAATTACATTAAAAAAAAGAATTACATTAAAATCTGTATTATCTGCAAGCAGAGGTTCTTATATATTATATTCCTGTACCACAATGGAGGTTTTGTGTACTTCTTGGGAATCAGGGATCTTGAGAATCAGCTTCGAGAAGATAGTGGGCTGGAAGAGAAATTCGGGGTACTGGAAATAAACTTTTTTGGAATCATGGCTTTGGAGAAAATAACTGGGCGCAGTTCTCCTCCTGGAGTCTGGGAGAAGCCTGGCGCTGGGCCTGTGGGATTGTTCATCGTCTCCCCAGTTCTCCCATCTGGAATCTGAGACGGGTCCAGCCAGAGATTGCGAAACTTAAGTATTGTAAAGCCAAAACTAAAACGGAGTCACTTCTGTCAGGGACAAAATGGAAATGGCCAATGCAGGCACGTAAAGGGGAACTTAACCTGGTCTTACAGGATTTTACGGCTCTTCTAGAACACCAGCCAGTCCTCAAATGCCAAGTCTGCTCAGGCCATCTCTGGATTTCCTCACTCCCCTGATTCTGCTACCTTTATCCAAACAAGAAAGAAGACCACCAGCTGACCAATCAGCTGGAAAAATAAATAGAATAGAATAGAATAGAATAAAATAAAATAAAATAAAATAAAATAAAATAAAATAAAATAAAATAAAATAAAATAAAATAAAATAAAATCTAAAAACTAAAAAATTGTGCATTTACCCCTAAAAACCCTTTAGTCTGTGAGCAACTCTGAACTCATTGCTCCTGTAGCCCTGAACACTAAACTCATCTTTCTGCTTTGTTTAATTCAGTATGCAGAATTTGGTTTTTGATGGCATGTTTAAGAATCATTCGAGGACACTGTTAAAACACAGTGGCTATGCCTGAGCCTCTCCCCCAGAGATTCTTACTTGGTGGGTCAGGGAGGGGACCCAGGAAGCCATGTTTTTAACAAACTCCCAGATTATCCTGCGGGAGTCCTCAAGCCTGTACTTTGTGAAACACCATGCTAACGGGGTCCTTAAAAACTAAGGTGGGGGCCCCTGGGTGGCTCAGGCTGTTGGGTGTCTGCCTTCAGCTCAGATCGTGATCCCAGGGTCATGGGGTCGAGCCCCACAGTGGGCTCTCTGCCCAGTGGGGAATCTGCTTCCCCCTACTTGTGATCTCTCTGCCTCTCTCAAATAAATTCATTAATTTAAAAAAAAGAAGAAGAAGAAGAACGTCATTTAGAAATAAGAAAGGTTTACAGTTGTAAGGAGTAAGAAAGGTATCCGGGCATTTGAATAGATGACAGGGAGCAGAAGCAGGGGCAGGGGCAGGCTGAATGTGGGAGGCAGAGCACATACATAGATAACAGGGCTGGAAAGGGTTGGGGGGAGAGACAAGCAGACCCACCTCTCTCCCAGGCAGGCCTCCCACCCACCTCACAGGCACTGGGAGCCCCAGCCTTGCTTCCCCCAGAAAGCTGGGAGGGATCTCATTTGCAAAAGGAAGCCTGGTGGGAAGGAAAGAGAAAGAGAGAAGAAATTAAGGACGTTGTATGGAACCCAGAAATCACATTCAGAAACAGAAGTCCATCTTTTCACTTGTCTTGGCAGTTGGGTGGCAAAAGAACTTTCTGCCCTACTCCGTCCCGCCCCTGGAGGCAGTGGGGATGTATGAAATGAGACAGCCCTTTGGGAGTAAGTAATTACAAATTATGCACCGAGGAGCCCAGCAGAGATAGGTAAAGCCATATAAAAGAGAAAATCTGCAGGGCCAAGACCCACCTCCAACTTCATGGCTACTATTAACATATCTGAAGCTTGGACGCCTTTTGATGAGTATCCCAGGCTGCGTTTCTTACCCCAAAGGCAACCCACACCGACCCCTAATTTCTTTCCCCGACAGGGTGGCTGAAGCTGGGGTTTTCATCCATAAGTGGTGCCCCTCTCTTAACAAAGTGTGAAAGTAGTTCTAGAGTGTTCCTTCAAAGGAGCTCCAGCTGACCCCAATCCCTGGAGACTCTTAAGTTTGCAAGAACTGCACACGAGCTGCTGGCCAAGGAGGCCTGTCAGGAGTAGCACGTTTCTTTCTCGGAACAAAGCCCCACCGCACGCATCTCTATTCTTCTGAGGACTAAAAATAAATTCGGAATTAATCACAACAGAAAAGGAACAGTCTCTTTGAGGACTATAATTAGCTCTCAGTTTATTAATGAAGGCTCCCATTATTAGGCTCATCCAAGCCCCAAATTTTTGCTTACTAATGACACGCCTAGGACAAGTGGCTTCACCTCCCGAAACTTCCAGCTGTAGAATCTTCTAGTCTGCAGAGCGGAGGCAGTGATGATACCTGTTTCATGAGACCGTGGGAAGGAGCGGTCGCAGGACACCATCTGGGGAATGTTCCTACTCAAAGGTCCACTCTCCCAATGTGGTAGAGGTGCAGCCAGAAGCCAGAGGGTGGTCCATGGAAAGGTCCAGGCCTGGTATCATAAGGAGGTGGGAGTAATGCTTATTTATTCTCTAGACTAGTACAAATTCCTGCCAGAGCCTTCCAGAACAGCCTCAGTGAGGAAACAGGATCCCAGCAGGATCTCCCGGGGAAGCCAAGGAGGCTTTCCTAAGCCCTTCCCACGGTCACCTGGAGGTCATTGCCTGAGAGGCCTGAAGTAGTCCTCGCGGACGCCTGGGACAGCCCGTAAGCCTGATAGAACGTGCTTCACGAGAACCTTCCAGCAAACTGCCCTTCAAAGCTGCCCCTGCCGGCAAACGCCTGGACTGGCCACTAGAAGACAAAAGGGCAGGGCCCGGGGTGGTCTCTGGTTATTCCAGGTTGACGGTAGTGGTTCAGAGAGCTCTGCCCTCCAGAGCCCGACACCCAGGTCCCCCAGGAATCCAGAATTCAAGGAGAACGAGACAAAAAGGAATTTTGAACAAGAGGCCAGAAATGCCGATATTGTTAACGGTCACAGTGGGGGCTACTTCAACGATGGGGCTCCATTATTCTATTTTCCCTACTTTTTTATGGACTTGACGTTTTCATTAATCAAACAGGAAGCATATGCACCTGCACCCACTGGGTGTGCCTGACTCTTAGGAAGGTCCTTCAGAACCTTAATAAAACCGGGCATCTGGGTGGCTTAGGGGTTGAGCATCTGCCTTCTGCTCAGGGTGTGATCCCGGGGTCCTGGGATCGAGTCCCACATCGGGCTCCCCGCAGGGAGCCTGCTTCTCCCTCTGCCTGTGTCTCTGCCTCTCTCTCTGTCTCTCATGAATAAATAAAATCTTGGGGAAAAAAAATCTCAGTAGAGCCTCCTCATGGTCTTCAAATATTCTAGCAAACAAGCTTTCTTATTCTAGCGTTTCAGGTTACAGTCTATAGAACGAGGCATCCTGACAGCAGGAGGAAGTGCCCACAGACAGCGTGACCATGGCGGGATAGAGGTCCTGAAGAATCACTCCAAAAAGACTCCCCAGAAAGTAAAAAGTATCTGAGCCCAGAGCCAACTGTCTCCCAGTAAGTTGGTATCAGGCTGAGCCACACAAAGATGCCAGATCAGGTATTTTTTGGTCGCTACAAATACCAGTTTTAACTCCATAAAGTCAATGTGGCATCTCCCCTCCCCTGCCCCCCGGCCCCATCCAGACCCACCTGAAGAGGTAAAGCAAGGTGTATGGAGATCACTTCACCCGGAGCCTCCCGCATCCCTTACAGACCATGCAGGTGAAAAGCTTTGCATTACGTTTTGCTGGATTCATGGCTTGCCAGGGTCACCGGGTGCTTGTACCAAGTTCAGAGGCTTCGAACAGACTCAGGAGACTTGGGCTGAGGAGTTCCGGGCGGTTCTCTACGCACACACCTGGCATACCGTTGGTGTAGTACAGAGCTTCCCACCCTTGGCTACACCTTAGAATCACCTGGAAGTTTAAAAACATCCTGATGGGGATCCCTGGGTGGCGCAGCGGTTTGGCGCCTGCCTTTGGCCCGGGGCGTGATCCTGGAGACCCCAGATCGAATCCCACGTCGGGCTCCCGGTGCATGGAGCCTGCTTCTCCCTCTGCCTGTGTCTCTGCCTCTCTCTCTCTCTGTGTGTGTGACTATCATAAATAAATAAAATAAATAAAAAATAAAAACATCCTGATGGCTGGGTAGCACTCCGTACCCATTAAATGAGAGGACACCTGGGGCAGCCTGGAAGGAGCCAGGCGACAGCTTCTTTTATTTTTTATTTTTTAAGATTTTATTTATTTATTCATGAGAGACCCAGAGAGAGAGGCGGAGACACAGGCAGAGGGAGAAGCAGGCTCCCTGCAGGGAACCCGATGTGGGACTCGATCCCAGGACCCTGGGATCACGACCTGAGCTGAAGGGAGATGCTCGACTGCTGAGCCACCCAGGGGGCCTGAGAGCTTCTTTCAAAGATCTCCAGTTTGGATACCACGGACACAGTGAACCATGATAGAGTTTGCTGACCTTCGTTTGCAATGGCAGCAGTCACCTGTAGCCCCAAACTGACAGCCTCAGGAGGGCGTAAGAAGAGCGCAGGGAGGGCAGGTGGCTCTGGGGGCATCCTGGGTCCAGCTCACAGCATTCCCAGAGGCTGGGCTCCCTGGCTTCGCCCACCTGGCTGGAGGTGGGACACCTGCGAAGCCCAGCTGCCTCAGCTCCCCTGTCTTTCCCGGGCGGCCTTGTCTTCTGATGCCCCCTCCGTGAGGGATACACACTTGGGAGTGGCTTCCCCAGCCTGGGAGTGTAGCCGGGGACCCACCAGGGAGCGTGTTGCCATGACGATCATGCCATATAGTGCTCCCCAGCCCCCATCTGCTGCTGCAAAAGCCCTGTGAAAAAATCAGCATGCACAGGGCTTTCCAGGCTGCCTGGACTTCTCCACGGCAGGGGGATGTGGGCGATTTTGCCCTGATCTGTGCTTTGGGGAGATGGGCTGAAGAGCAACAGGCTCAGAACAAAGCCCAAAATGTCCCGATCTACAGGGATACACAAATCTCCTTCCTCACAGCAAGGATTATCTCAACTGTGATTGCTGTCATGATGTTTGTCAAGAGGAAGGAGGTTGGGGACATACGAAGGGATAGGGGTCATTTCTCCAGGTCGGGGAGGACAGCCCAAGGCCAGGAGATGGGAGAGGAAGTGTGGGGACAGTGCCAAAGGGTGGTTCTTGGGGAGAACACAGCAGATGAAGAAAGAGGGTGAGATGGGGGCTGTGGGGAGCAGGGGTGGGGCCCCTGATGGAGAAAGCAGGAAGGTAGTCAGGAGGAAGAAATGGAAGGAGCAGCGTGGGGTTGCTGGGGGTGCAGGGGGGTGGAGAGAAGACTGAAGAACCAGAGAGCATTAGTTCTACCCATCGTCGTGGAAACCAATGGTGGTAAACCTCGACAGCTGAAAACAACATGAGCCATCGTCTTGCGGTTTCTGTCGGTCGTAGGTCAGGCCTTCAGGAGCAGGTGCACCAGGGCACTCCTGGCTTGGGGTCTTTGGTGAGGTTGCAGGCAAAGTGCCAGCAGGACCTGATTCGCCTGAAGTCTGGACTTGGGCTGGAGGACCCGCTTCCAGGGTGGGGAGCCCCTTGGAGGCTGTCGGCTGGTCGCCTGGGCTCCTCAACACGTGATGCTCTCCGAAGGGCTGCTTGGGTGCCTCCCC
Source organism: Nyctereutes procyonoides (assembly GCF_905146905.1). Classification (NCBI taxonomy): domain Eukaryota; kingdom Metazoa; phylum Chordata; class Mammalia; order Carnivora; family Canidae; genus Nyctereutes; species Nyctereutes procyonoides. Next base: position 55,044,681 of record NW_026575140.1, on the reverse strand, counting down.
CGCCCACCCTGACCTGACAGCTGGTCCCCACCCCCACCCCCACCAAGGGAGCGGCCCACGAGCCAGCAAGACAGAGCTGCCATATCTTTTGTGACCGCACTTGGAAAGGTATTCATCTCCCATCTGCAGCATCCTCGTGGTTACACGGTCAGCCCCGCACGCAGGGCCAGCAGGGATTTTTTAAAAGGGTGTGAATGCCAGGAGGTGAGGGTCCCTGGTGGCCGTGTGGGAGGCCGGCTACAAGGAGGAAGCCCTTTCTGAGTCATGGGACTGCCACGCGCGTGGTTGTGCGGATTAACCCTACTCGAGGAAACCTGGGGCAAGTGCTGACTGCGATCCAGGCTGAACTCGGGGGTCTGGCCACACTGCAGCCTGAGCAGACACAGCCACCTTGTAAGACGCCTCTCTGGGAGAAGTCCACAACCCGTTGCTCCAAAGGGCAGCTTGTGCCTCGGCCTTAGTTATCAGAATACTTGTAAATGTAGATGAGAGAAAATCCAACTTAAAAAAAAAAAGGGGAGAGGGGCACCTGGGTGGCCCAGTGGTTGAGCGTCTGCCTTCAGCGCAGGACGTGACCCCGGGGTCCTGGGATCGAGTCCTGCATCCGGCTCCCCACAGGGAGCCTGCTTCTCCCTCTGCCTATGTCTCTGCCTCTCTCTGTGTTTCTCATGAATAAGTAAATAAAATCGTGAAAGAAAAAGAAATAAAAGTTGCTGACTCTCTCTCTGACCCCTCCCTTGGACACTCATGGCGACCAAAGAGGTGGGATATGCTGACTGGCTTCATCTGTGATGCGCGGCCACCCCCGGAAACTCAGGGTGCTGGCTCACCGCCATGCAACAATACTGAACAAGTCTTTACCAAAGAGAAGTCCTGGGTACTGGAGCCAGAAAAGGGAAAATGACACCAGGCAGGTCAAAATCACAACATTCCACCAGCCCCAGGGCCAGCATTCCACAGACGGCTGGGAGAGGGGTCCTCCTGGGGCCTTGGGGTGACACTGCTGATCACATCAGTGCTGAGCACAGAGATAAAGGGGGTCCATTTGGCTGCTGACCTGGGTGAGGTCAGAGGCTTGCTTTTCCCCAGGCTGGGCTCGGCCACCGTCAGATCAAAGGCTGGTGATCCAGGCTCTAGATCTTTCAGAATTAAAAAAAAAAAAAAAAAAAGTAGAATTTTGTTTTCAGATTATTTTTTTCAACAGCCGAAACAACATATATCCTAAAAGAAAGAGTCTATTCATTTATGGGGGGGTTTCCATGAGATGTGCTCGAAGCACTGCCCACGTGCACAATGCCTTGAGACAAAACAGTGTTTAAACAAACGGGATAAAGAAGCACAGATCCAGGACCGGCAGACTCTTAGGACTCTTAGAGTCTAACTGCCAGTACCCATTGCTTTTGACTGTATCGACTCCTGGGCTTAAGCAGAACGAGCCCGACTCCCCTCTTGGAGCTGGAAGTCTCCCCAGCTTTGCCCATTTCGCAAAGCTCTGCTTTGCCCATTCCTCTGCTTGAGGCAGGGGAAACCGGTTAATAATTGGCATCTTCTTCTCCGGGTGGGGGACTTCTCAATTGGACCACCTCCCCATCTCTGAGAGCCTCAACAATCCTTTCACCCTCCCGTGGACAGCAAACCCCGCTTTACCTACATGGCCCTGGGTCCCGAGGCAGAGAGAGAGAAACGCAGACCACACCAATCCCAGTTCAGGCTGTTAGCTGGATCCTGCCGCCAGCCCCAGCTCCCCGCTAGCACACGCCATGGCTCCCTCCTTCCCCTTTAAGGGTCCTTAGCTATCTGTCAGTAACTCTACCGAGATGATTTCAGATTCTGCTAAATTCTGCATTTTAAAATCTGGCTCTGTGAAACATTGCAGGAGAAATGGCTTCTATTTTTAAAGGGGCTGATTCTTTCCTTTTTTTTTAATTATTTTTTTTTTTTCTGATCGTCTTCAAGTGAAATTTGAACTTAGCAAAGCAGTTCTGAAAGCCCAGCTGCACGGTGGGTGCTTCTTGAGCTGTGCAGGGCTGGGTCAGTGTTTTCGCAAAAGTGGGGGTCACTCCCGATGGTGGTCTGATGGCCCCCATTAAGTAGTCATAGAGGATGCAGGGATGAGGGTCTTACAGGGGTGAATATTTTGTTGGAATCAAACTTGTGATTTTCATGAATATCGTTGCTGGCACCAGGTGAAGGTAACTAGCTCGGTTAGCTCAGAATTGATTTGAAGAAAAATGTTGGGATGACTGGGTGGCTCAGTGGTTCAGCACCTGCCTTCGGCTCAGATCCTGATCCTGGGGTGCCTGGATCGAGTCCCGCATCGGGCTCCCTGCACGGAGCCTGCTTCTCCCTCTGCTTGTGTCTCTCATAAATAAATAAAATCTTAAAAAAAAAAAAAGGAAGGAAAAATCCTTCGTTGCATCACATTTGCAATTTTTTGTTTGTTTGTTTTTGGCCAAACCAGGTAACATATTCATAAGTACCAGGGATGGTTAGGATGTGGTTGTTTCGGGGGGACAGTCTATCACGGTGGGCACGGGAAGTCTGAAAAACACAGAGCAGGTTAGATCAGACTTAGGCTGGCATAACTCATTCACCTGATACACCACCCCCCGTTGTGGAATGGATTTTGCCCTCTGCTCCCTGCTTCTCCTCCTCACCAAAGACACACCGGAGAAGTGGGAAACCGGGTGGTGGTGGGAGGCGGGGAGACAATTTTCTTCAGGCCTTTGGAAAGACATACTTGCAGGTGTGACCCCAGACCCACGCGTTCTCACCTGGGACTTGTGGATACCGGTTGACCCTCTGGCATGTAAACTGGTGATAGGCCCCCTTAGAAGACATGAAACACAAAGCCCAGGTTCAAGGAGCGTTGCCTTCCTCCAGACAGATCCCCACCTCGGCCCCATCTCAGATTGGTGCTGTTTTAATTTAAATTGCTTTTGAAATGTTAATCACCGCATATTAATAAACAAAGTAATTATTCTTGATTTTTTTTTCTTTCTCCTCAACGGCTTCCATTTATTGCGGGGAGCCGCTATTATTCACGATTTCGCGAGGACGCGCGAGGTCTGTAAGCAGGCTCCTGTGCTTTCCTTATGAAATTACCAAAGACATTTTCTTATTGCATAATTGGTAAAATGGAATTGGGATTATCACATTTCAGGCCAAGGTGCCTTCGCAACTTCTCACTCAATCTGATTAGTGCATTCACAGCAGGCGCTTTCTCCAGGGAGCCCTCTGCGGGGGGGTTTATCAGCTGAGCTCAAGTAATTCAGCAAATTCAAGTGCACCAACGCGGGGGTGGGGGGGTGGGGGGGTGGAGAAGAGGGACTATATCCCCAGCAGTTTTGATCAGCTCCCCCCTGCTCCCCACCCCCGTGCCCACCTCCCACCCACGCATCTGCACTGGCTATGATTGCTCTGGCTCCAGTGGCACCAGCAAGTGATGTCTCCTTTGGGCAAGCAGACAAGAGCAGACCAAAGGAGCCAGAAGGCTCTCGGGGAGAGGCACAGCGGTCTGCAGCTGGCAGGAAGAGGAAGCCAGAAGAGCGGTCAGCTAGCTCTTTCTTGAAGCTAAAAACCCTTAAAGCCTCAGCAGGAAGCTAGGTCAAAGCGCCCCTTAAGGTGTGGCCTGACCAAATCTTTCTTGGGTGCTGCTCTTCTGGGGGCTCACCAGGGAAGGAGATGCCAGCTTAGATCCATGTGACAAATCCCCATCATTTTCATGCTTGACTTGCTTCCTAGTGAGCTGGGTTCAAATCCCAGAGCTATGTCTTCTGCCTAGATGGAGTCCTTTTATATAAAAGATGCCTTTTTAAATTTAAATTTAAAAATTTTTAAATATTTTATTTATTTATTCATGGAGACACACAGAGAGATAGAGGCAGAGACAGAAGCAGGCTCCATGCAAGGAGCCTGATGTAGGACTCGATCCCAGGGCTCTGGTGTCACACCCTGAGCTGAAGGCAGACGCTCAACAGACTGAATCACCCAGGTGCCCCTAAAAGATGCCTTTGTATAAAAGAAGAGGGGAGAACTTCAGTCAAACCCAGAGTGGACCTTCTCTTGGGAAGGCGATGAGGTGGTGCAGAGGCTGGGGTCACAGGTTACAGAGACCAAGTGCCAATCAGAGCTGGTCAGAGAGGTGAGGGACACCTTGCTGGTTTCATTCCCTGGAACTTTCAGTTTCCTTGAAACAGTGAAAATCAAGGAAAAAAGTTCTCAAGAAATTAAATCAAGAAAAAAGAAGCTTAAGATGAACATAATCTACAATTCCTATGATCGATGGTGATCAATCTTCCCATAAGCTACATACAAGCAGCCTATAGCATCTGCCTCAAAATTTTCATAGATGTTCCGTACACTGACCATGATGTCTGTCATAAGCAACAGGTCTATAAAATTAACTTCTCTTCTGTCTTGGAATATTGAAGAAAAAAAAGGCTCTCAAGTCCAGTGGGGTGAGGACTCAGTGACTGTAAGTGTCCCTTCCAGGCCTACAAGGTCTGATCCGTTTGTGATTCACTGACACCTTCCCTAAGGGCGGAGCTGTGGGGTGGATGGAACATGGGCTCTGGCATCAGCCGTGATTTTGAATCATCAAATCCCATCACTCACAGCTCCGTAGCCTTGGCTTTGTCACTCCTCTGCTGTCTGGTCCTCATCACAAAAATGGCTATAGCACCTCCCTGGGGAGGTGAGGGTGATTATGACCGAAGGACATAGGGCAGCTACCCTGGTATTGATTCATGGAACAGATAACCAAGCCCCCCTCAGTACGTGCACGGGAGCCCCTGGTCGTAATTCCAACTTGGGAACTTCCATCCTCCATGTCACCTTTGTCCTTGCTGACCTGGCTTTTGCTGGTGGCCACTGTCCAGGTGTATCTGGGCACCTTTGGTTTGAGAATCAGGAATCCAACCAGAGAAGTCAGAAAAATGCTAGTGACCAGAGGGGCTTGAGAGAATTTCTAGGAGGAATCTGCAGAGAGCCTGGTCCCCTGGACCACTCCGCTTGTCACACAAGGTCTTCTCCCCTTTGGCATCATCAGTATGTTTCCTGCCCAGGCGTGACCACCAACCAGGATGATGCGAGGGGAAGAAGCCGTTTGCTCTCTCCAGCAGCTGTTGCCAAGGACATGGTCAGGGGCCCAGGTGGGGGCTTGGAAGGCCCCCACTCAGGTCCACACCACCTGCATCAAGGCCTTGTCCTCTCTAAACCCGCTTTCCAAACCTGGCCACTGCTCCTCTTACGAGGTCAGAGACCATGAAGTAGAGACGCATGGCTCCAGTGGCCAGCGGCACATGAAAGCTGAAACGTTATTCCATGCCAGTCCTTAAACATCAGATTGGCATTCAAAATCCAGATACGGAACTTCTCTTGGAAAACTTGTGCTTCTGCCCTGGTCAGAGCTGTTTGCAAAATAAGCCAAGGGGCGCCTGGGTGGCTCAGTCGGTGGAGTGTCTGCCTTTGGCTCAGGTCGTGATCCCAGGTGGTTCTCCCTGCCCAGGGGGGAGCCTGCTTCTCCCTCTGCCTCTCCCCCTGCTTGCATGCACGTGCTCTCTCTCTCTTTGTGTCAAATAAATATATGTTTTTAAAAAAACAAAATCTCTGACTCCATGGAGCTTTGGAGGTAGTGTGCGTGGGGAGAAAGAGCTGCCTGGTACAGTTATGATGCATTGTTGGGTCGGGGGGGACAGACAGGGGAGGTCAGACCACGCAGGGCTCACAAGGCACTTTAGGGACATGGGATTTTACTCACAGTAAATACAAAGCTGGACCTGTTTAGGTTTGCCTAGCATTCTGGCTGCTGTGTAGACCATAGGGCTGGAGGCCGAAGCAGGAGGCTGTTATAATCCATGCAGGAGGTGTATCGGACCAGGCTGGCTTTAGCCCAGGAGAGTGGGGGTGGTTTGTGGCACAGAGAATGAACCCCCACCCCATCCCACTGAGTTCCCCCAGGCGCCCCCAGAATTGTACAAAAGCATCTTCCCTCCTCCACGTCTCCAGATCTCTGCTCCCACCTAGGGAAGAGGATTCCTGGTTTCAGTTCCATCAAGCTATAAATCTGAGCTGATGAGTCTCCCTCAACTTTTCCATGGAGGAGTTAAAACCTCCCTGCCCCCAAATCTTTGTGGGCAGCTCATGTTCCTGCAACTCCCAGGAGGTCCCAGAGCAGGACCCTAAAGAATACCAGCTCTGCAGAGCCCACATTTAGGAGGCACCAAGCCCATACTGGGGCCCCGGGGACTGAGGATCAGTTACCCATCACTCAGTCCTGCTAATGAGCCAGGCTCCCTCTCTCTCTCTCTTTCTCTGGGGTTTTCTACATACTATTCTCTTTATTCTCTTAGCTGACATCTTCCCTCCTCCTGGCTAGCTCTTTCTCAGCTCAGACATGGCTCTGAGAACTTCACTGGGGGTGCCTCCCTCGATCGGGAGGCGGTTGGCACATCTATGTGACACAGGGCTGGGGGTTCGAGGCACAAGCTTTCAAGAGGCATCACTCTCATGGTCATGCAGCTTGGGGGTGCTTCCTTAAATTCTGGGGGCATCTGGGGGGACTCAGTGGCACCTGGGGGGACTCAGTGATTGAGCATCTGCCTTCAGCTCAGGGTGTGATCCCGGGGTCCTGGGATCGAGCCCCGCATCGGGCTCCCCGCATGGAGCCTGCTTCCCCCTCTGCCTATGTCTCTGCCTCTCTCTCTGGGTCTCTCATGAATAAATAAATAAAATCTAAAAAAAAAAATTCTGCACCTTAGGAGTCTCCCTTGCGGCTCCCAGAGCCGGCCCTGGCCATGTGTGGTCCCAGCAAGGGGGCACCCGCCTGGCCCATCACGTCTGTGAATCCCTTGCAAGTGTAGTTCTGGGATAGACTGAGCCCAGAGCCTGGGCTCACCCGCAGCAACACCCTTCACTCCTGAGGTACCTTCCAGAGCTCGCCCACAGTGGGATTGAGGCTGCTGGGAACCAGGGCAAGACCCCCACACTGGCTCATTTCCTAGAGCGACCTCCTGGCCTTCCCCCCCACACACTTCCATTTGTCTCTAATAATCGGTCCCTTAACTCCTTCCAGTGGCTTCTACTTTCTGGGTCAACCCTCTGCCCCATCCCCTGGAATGACATGCTCTCGCAGGACAGCAAGACGGTGACATCCTCACGAGCCACGTCAAGGAGCCCTCCATCCACCTGCTCCCAAGCCTCCCTCCCTTTCTTAGTGCTTCCCCCTGGCATGGGCTCCTCATCTCCTGCCTCAAGCAGAGGCCCCAGGGTAGCCGCCGCGGGCCCCGCACACCCCTCCACGCCGACGACCCTCTGCCCGGCTACATACTCCCATCCTAACCCCGTGGTTTGCTTCCGCTCCTACAGCTCAGCCCACTGGGTCTCTCCGATTACTCGATCACTGCTGGGTCCTTTTGAGTAGATGGTAGGACCCACGAGGCAGGCAGGGGCACCACTATGGTGTCCTGTGCCTGACCCAGAGGCTGGCGTGGGTAGCATCAGATTGTGCTGAGCAGTCGACATCCCCTGAACACTTGTGCCAACAGCAGCTCAGTGACAGGCACTGTCTGACTCTCGGTTTCGGCTCAGGTTGCGATCTCAGGGTCCTGGGATCCAGCCCTGCATCTGGCTTCCTGCTCAGCGAAGAGCCTGCTTCTCCCTCTGCCTCTCCCTCTGCTCTCTCTCTCTCTCTCTCTCTCTCTTTCTCAAATAAATAAACACAATCTTAAAAAAGTAGTCAAGAAACAGAAACAAAACAGGCTGGCGTTGTGTAGGCACCTGCTCCAGCGTGGCCGTCCAAACCTCTCTCACCCGGAGCTCTCGTGACAACACAGCCTTGACGCTCCTTTCATCAGGAAGTGGTCTGCTGCCCCTTCTCTTGAAACCAGGCGTGTTTTTGTACCCGTTCTTCTGACCCATGAAGGACGGCAGAAAGATCATAACAAACGATAACACTGGCCCCCTCACTCTGGAGAAGTCGCTTCGCCTGTTTTCAGAGATGAGAGGTGCACCTGCTCTGAGCCCCCTGTGCTCTGAGGAAGGCCAAAGCCCCCTTGGTGGAGAGACCCTCAGGCTACTTAAAGAAAAGTGCTCACCAGCCCCCAGTGTTCCATTACTGTTTTGTATTTTTGTGTGTTTTTTTTTTCTTAAGGTTTTATTTTTCAATCATCTCTACACCCCATGTGGGGCTTGAAGTCACAATCCTGAGATCAAGAGTTATGAGCTCCACTCACTGAGCCGGCCAGGGGCCCCACCAGTCACTGTTTTATTGCAGCTGCATGAGACCCCAGGCCAGACCTGGCCAGCTTGGGTCGTTCTTCAACTCCTGGGTACCAGAAACTGAATGATAATGTGAATCCTGGGGTGGTTTGTTACACAGCAAGAGCTCACTAGACTAGCTCATGACTTGAAGGAACTTAAAATCTACCTGGAAAGCCAAGAAATGAGTGAATTAACCAAGTTTATTGGATGGTACCAGCAGATAAGGTCCTAGCTAGGTGAACATACTAAATACCCACCCATCCACCCCATCTTCCCTGTCCCGTCTGTCCTATCCCTACCTCCTTTCTCTGTCCCTAATTCTGATCGGCATCCCCCCACCCCCGCAAATCCTTGATTCCCATGGTGTGTCTGCAATTCACTGCAGGGCTGACACTTGCCCAAACTCTCAACCTGCTGGAACCCTAAATTACCAAGCTTCCTGGTCTCCCCAACTTCACTTTGGATATACCACAGAGAGTAGAGTCAAGGCTGCTTAGACCACAAATCCCTGGTCCTGGCTCCTGGTTCCTGGCAAGAGGCATCACATAAATTTTCAACCAAGAGATGCATCCGCATAATTAGACCAAAGATATTGCAGACACAGACACATGCAAAGAGAGCCGGGCTGGGAGAAGGGTACCATTCATCAAAACCTCATCATAAATTCAAGCTGAAGAGCTGAAAAGAAACAAAACGTGGACCCTTCCCAAATCCAGCAGCTGGACCTCTCGCTGCAATCCCGCAACCGCGGCAGCTCCACTCAACATCTGGGCGAGAATAAAAAATAATAAAGACTTAAAAAGAACAGATGCTGGGCAATTACCAATTGAAGTGTGGATCGGGAATATAAATTCTCCAAGAGCCTGCAGACAGAAATATAGGTTGGCACGCGGGTCTCAGGACTGTGAATTTCATCCAGCTGTCGCCACTTTTTCATCGGGGCTAGTATTTTGTTCGTAAACGCACTTTCTAAGCGATGAGCGTAATTATGCTCAGGTTGACATGACCTGAATTAGGGTGACTGCATTTTTACTGACTCGACATCATCAGATGTGTCCAGGAAGATCCTGGTGCCAGAGCAGTGGCACTGAAGGACATCGGGAAGAAAGCCGTATCTAGATTTGAGAGACCTGGGTTCAAGTCCCACCTCCCCCATTTAATTGTGTGGAAAATGTCCTTTAACCTTCTAAACTTGCAAAGAAGTCTGAAAATAGTGGGGCGCCTGAAGGGCTCAGTTGGTTAAGTGTCTGCCTTGGGCTCAGGTCATGACCCTGGGGTCCTGGGATCGAGCCCCATGTCAGCACCCTGCTCAGTGGGATGTCAGCTTCTCCTTCTCCCTCTGCTCCTCCCCCCTGCTGGTGCACTCTCTCTAAAATTAAAATAAAATAAAATAAAATAAAATAAAATAAAATAAAATAAAATAAAATAAAATAAAATAAAATAAAATAAAATAAAATAAATTCTGAAAATAGAGCTAAAACCTGCCCCCACAGAGTTTTTATGAGGATTAAAATAGGTAATGAAGGCAGCCCCAATGGCTCAGCGGTTTAGTGCCGCCTTCAGCCCAGGGTGTGGTCCAGGGCATCCTGGGATCAAGCCCCACGTCAGGCTCCCTGCATGGAGCCTGCTTCTCCCTCTGCCTGTGTCTCTGCCTCTCTCTCTCATGAATAAATAAATAAAGTCTTTAAAAATAAAATAGGTAATGAATCCTCAAAACTCCTACCACATTTCTTCCAGCTTCTTCACCCTTGAAATAGGAATTTGTTATTTTGCAAGAATTCTTTCTTCCGGGACATCTGGGTGGCTCAGCAGTTAGGCATCTGTCTTCAGCTCAGGGCATGACCCCGGGGTCCTGGGATCGAGTCCCGCATCAGGCTCCCCACAGGGAGCCTGCTTCTCCTTCTGCCTGTGTCTCTGCCTCTGTGTCTCTTATAAATAAATACATAAAATATTAAAAAATAAAAAAGGAATTTTTTCTTCCTTTGTTTCTGTTTGTAAGTAAGCTCTGCACCAAACCTGGAGCTTGAACTCAGGACCCTGAGACGAAAAACCTCATGCTCTACTGACTTAGCCAGCTAGGTGGCCCCGTAAGGATTCTTTTGTTTGTGATGTTACTCAAGCTACTTTTAAGACACTTATGATACTTTTGGTTGTAAGTAGCATAGAGACCTATAGTCACTTTAAAATGAAAAGAATTGAGTTATTTAGTTAATGAGAAGGCAAGAGGTGGACAGGTTTCAGGGTAGGACCAGTGTGTCAGTGATCACTAATATCAAGGTACTGGAGTCCCAGTCTCTGCAGTCCACTTGGCTCTTCCCTCATGGTGGCAACGGTGGCTGCTCCAGCTCCAGGCACCTCATCTTTACACCAGAGCACCAAATGAGGGAATCTTTTCAAACATCTCTCTTACCAAGAAGGAAACATTTCTCAGACACCTCCCACAGATTTCCTTTTATATCTCGTTGGCCAGATCTGGGCCATGGCATCTCTTGCTGGGAGGTGGCCTGGGGAAAGACATATCCAGTATTCCTGGAAGCCAACATGAGAAACGACTCAAGGGAGAAGGGAGACTTTGGGGGTAAGAGATGAACTGGATCTCTTGGTCTGTGGCATTCCCATGATGACAGGTCCCCAGGCGCTGGCCTGATGGTCCAGCATCCACCCTCCCTCGACCACCCACAGTCTGACCTGTCTGTTCCTTGATTTTAGCTTGACCACTGCAGGAGGCCGTTTCCAAAGTGGTTCCCAAAGATCCTGCCTCCCGGTGCCCGCCCAGGTTGTCCTAAGGAAGAGAGCACTGCAAAGGTGATGGGAAGTCATGGGCTCAATACCCATGGCAATGGAACCTGTTACTTGATGAAAGTCGCATCTATTGGGCACCTACTGTGTGCCAGCCATCGTTCTCAGTGTCGGAGGAGACTGAGACCCCACATTAGAACCTAAGGGGATGCTCAGCTCACCTCTGACATCTTACTAATCACTCATCCTTTTACCTGAGGCCGAGACCGTCTCTCAGTGGGACAACAAGCCCTGGAGCCCCTGGGGCCCCAGGGAGAGAATCTAGCCTGGTGCGAGGAGCAGGGTGATTGAAGCTTCTGGGTGTAACGTGGGTTCTGACTCACATGACCCCCAGCCAGGAAGCAGAAGCTCTTTCCCAAAACGATCTGGAGAAGACAAGCAACCCCCTGGCACATCTGCAGATAATGGTTTTCCTTTGACTGCCTGTCATGTGCCAGGCACTGTGCCTGCTCAGTCCATGCCCTCTATGGAAAAAGGAACCTAAAAACAGAGCTCTAAGTTCCCCGACAGGGGACGTGCAGGTGCCAAGAACACCTCCTCCAACAAGGAAGGGCAGGACCCCAACTTCTGGGCTTCTGGGTCCTCCCTAATCTCCCGTCCTGGTTTCTAAATGCTTCTCCATCCTGCCCCTCCCTCACGGGGCAGCCCGAGCTGTTATCCAAAATCAGGGGTTTTTTTTAGCCTTTTCCCATTACCGCCCCTCACCCACCCATGAAATATTAATATCACAGACATTGTATATATCTTTTTAAAAGATTTTATTTATTTATTCATGAGAGACACACAGAGAGAGGCAAAGACACAGGAAGAGGGAGAAGCAGGCTCCCTGCGGGGAGCCCCATGCGGGACTCGATCCTGGGACCCCTGTGTCATGCCCTGAGCTGAAGGCAGACAGATACCCAACCCCTGAGCTACCCAGGTGCCCAACATTGTGTATATCTTTACATATTGAACATACATCTGCGCTTTAGACATAAAAAGGGGGGAGTCTTCCACCTTCCAGGAGCCAATTTTGGCCTCCTCAGAAAATCGCCCCGGTTGAGAATGTGCTTCCTGAGAGAACAAGCCCATCTGCCGCTGGCCAGCAGTACGATGGTCCCTGGCTGCGAGCTAAAGCCCCTTTCAGCAAGGCCATTAAATCTTTTCTGGGAGGACAGCCCTCTCACCTGGGGCCGGCAGCTTCAGCGCAGATGAAGGTGCACACAAGGTCGTGGCTGTATCAGGCACCTGTTGCTCCATGACGATTACTCTGAAACTTAGCCACTCAAGACACACATTATCTTTCAGGTTCTGTGGGAGAGGAATCCCGGTGGGGGCTCAGAGAGTCCGACAGGCTTCAACCATGACGGTGGCCAGGGCTGAAGCCATCTGAGGCTCAGGTGGGGAAGGATGGTTTCCAAGCTCATCACTGATCCCTGGTAGGAGTCCGTTCTTTATAGGCTGTTGGGCCAAGGACCTCAGTTTCTGGGTGGTTGTTATTGGGAGGCCCCCCGCCACGTGATCCCTTGTTTCACGGACCTTTCCATGGGGCTGCTCGCAGCAGGAGAGCTTGCTTCCTCAGAGAGGGACAGGGAGAGACAAAGGGCGAGAGGGAGGAAGGGAGAATTACTATGTGAGCAGGAGAGAAGTTGCAGCCTTTCGTGACCTACTCTCGGGAATGACCTCCCATCACCTTCGCAGCACCGTCTTCCGTAGGACAACCTAGGTGGGCACTGGAAGGCAGGATCTTTGGGAACCGCTTTGGAAGCAGCCTCCTGCAGTGATCAAGCTAAAATCAGGGAACAGACAGGTCAGGCCGTGGGTGATCGAGGGAGGGTGGATGCTGGACCATCTGGCCAGCGCCTGGTGTCCTGTCATCAAGGCATCACAGGAGGGGGCTGCAGAATCAGGCAGCCATGGGAGCCAGAATGCAGCAAGATGTGGCATCAAGTAAGGAAGGATGCCCCAGGACCCTGAAAGCCTCTGTGCTCAAGCAGCCCAGGCTGCAGAGATAAGTCAGGACAGTGGGACAATTTTACAGCTTCGTAATGTCCCCCTGAGCCAGGAGGCCCCTTGCACACTGTCGCCCTGATAAAGATTGTGCCTAGCCCCTGGTGAGTCCACAGCTTAAAGAGGGGGAGCAGTGACACTCTTTTGGAAGGGCCCTTGAAGGGGGCAGTTTAGCGGCCGAGCTCAGAGCAGATGGAGAAGCAGCACAGGAAAGGTTCTGGAACCAGGCAGGTGGGCTTAGCATCCCAGCCCAGCCATTTGTCAGTTGGGGGACCTCAGGTGAGTATATTGACCTCAAACCTGAGTTTTCTCTTCTCTAAAATGATACTTAACCCACAGTAAGGCTGAGAAGATGAGATGAGATGCTAGAAGCCCTCTGTTCCTTATATAGTGTCTGCTAAAGAGCAAACAATAAATATTTATTATTGTTATTATTATATAAAAGTAATACATTTAGAAAGGGAAATGAAGGGCACCTGGGGGGGGGCACAGCGGTTGAGCATCTGCCTTTGGCTTAGGTCGTGATCCTGAGGTCCTGGAATCAAGTCCCGCATCGAGCTCCCCACAGGGAGCCTGCTTCTCCCTTTGCCTGTGTCTCTGCCTCTCTCTGTGTCTCTCATGAATAAACAAATAAAATCTTAAAAAAAGAAAAAAGAAGAAGAAGAAGAAGAAGAAGAAGAAGAAGAAGAAGAAGGAGGAGGAGGAGGAGGAGGAGGAGGAGGAGGAGGAGGAGGAGGAAGAAGAAGAAGAAGAAGAAGAAGAAGAAGAAGAAGAAGAAGAAGAAGAAGGAGAAAGAAAAGGAAATGAGTCCATTCCTTAAAATCAAAACAACACCAACTTTAAAACCCTAATCTCTGGTTGAGAAGATAAGATCTAACCCAGTTTCACATTTACTAATAAAGGGTGGCAGGCAGTTGTCCCACGGCTATTCCAGGCCAGGCATTGGGGCAGGTGCCTTACAAAGGTAGCTACCTCTCACCCCACATAAGTGAATCTACATGATAGGAATTATCATACCCATTTCACAGATGAAGCCACAGAGATTCAGAAAGGTCAAGTATGCTGCTGTCATGCAGTGAACAGGAGTCAGAATGAGGAATTGAACACAAGCCCTTGGGGGGGTCTGAGCTCAAGACTCTGTAAAGACCACAGATCCTATTTTATATGAGAAACCTGGTTGAGTGGAGAAGTTATCCAGAGCCTACCAACTATACTCCTAGTACACGGAGGAGCTGGTGGGAGGGTCCAGGTTGTAGAAGATATGACAAGAGCCAACTCCCCAGGGCAGGGGAATGGTGTTTCCACCCAGGAACTTTTGGGAAAGGAAGCATTTCTCCTTAGGGAATCAGAGTCAGAATCCAAGATAGTAGAGAACTATGGTCAACCTTATTGGCTTATTACCATTGCAGGGATGTCTCTCCTGGGAAGGCATGCCTCCTCCTATAATCCATCTTCACCTGGAACAGGTTTAAATTTATATATGGCCTCCAGGAAGGTTCTGGGCTTCCATCATTAAGGATGGGAGAGTCTCTAACACTGCTTTTCAGATACCCACAGCTCCATCAAAAGTCTTGTCACTAAAGGTCCATGTCAGCTGTGAACACAATAGTTGAGGTTCTTAGGGAAAAATTTAAGCAGAGAGAGATTTACTCCAAGGTATCATGCCACAACATGTCCAAGGAGGCTGGAGAACCCAGTGTGGGTGTCTCACAGCCAGGACTAGGCTGCCGACTGCCGCACCACGAATTCTATTTTTTCTGCATTAAAGGTGCCTGGAGGGGACACCTGGGTCCCCTCAGCGGTTGAGCATCTGCCTTCAGCTCAGGGCGTGATCCCGAGGTCCTGGGATGGAGTCCCACATCAGGTTCCCCGCAGGGAGCCTGCTTCTCCCTCTGCCTGTGTCTCTGCCTCTCCCTGTGTGTCTCTTAGGAATAAATAAGTAAAATGTTAAAAAAAATGGTGTCTGGGATCTGCTTCAAAATAATACGAGGAGGGGAGAGCACATGGGAGTATAGATGAAAAGAAACGACCTCAAGTTAATAATGGTAGAAATTGGAGCAGATAAATGAGAGGGTTTTTAAAAAACAGTCTATTTTTTTAAAAACCGATTTTTTTAAAAAGTTTTATTTTTTAAGTAATCTCTACATCCAACGTGGGTCTCGAATTCACAACCCCCAGATCCAGAGTTGCATGTGTTACCTACTGAGCCAGCCAGCCGCCCCTAAAAGCTGATTTATTTAGATATCATTTACATATCATCCAATTCACCCATTTAAAGTATACAGTCCAATGCATCTTAGTCTATTGACAGAGTTGAGTGACCACCACCACCATCCAAATTTAGACTGCTTTTAAATCCCCAAAGAAAACCTGTCCCCGAGAGCAGTCACCTCCTTTCCCTGCTCTGACCAACCCCCAGCAGCCAGTAATATCTGTTCTGTCCACACAGATTTGCCTATTCTGGACATTTCACATAAAGGGAATTATACAGCATGTGATCTTTCATGACTGGCTTCTTTCACTTAGCATAATGTTCTCTGAGTTCATCCACGTTGGGGTTGATATCAGTGAGTCATTCTTATTGTTGAACGACATTCCATTGTACGGCTAGGTCACATTTTGTTTGTCCATTCATCCGTTGATGGACACTTGGGTTGTTTTTACGTTCTGATCCCGATCTCTGAACAGAGCTGCCATGAACACTGGTGGAGAAGTTATCTGTTTGAGTCCCTGTTTCAATGCTTTTGGATATATTACCTAGGAGTGGAATTGCTGGATCATATGGTAATTCTATGTATAGCTTTTTGAGGACCTGCCAAACTGGTTTCCACAGCAGCTGCGCCATTTTACATTCCCCCCAGCGATGCACAAGGGTTCCAACTTCTCCACATCCTTGCCAACTCTTGTTATTTCTGATCCTAGCCATCCTAGTGGGTGTGAAGTGGTATCTTATTGTGGTTGGGATTTGCATTTCCCTGATGGCTAATGATGTTGAGCATCTTTTCATGTGCTTATTGGCCATTTCTCTATCTTCTTTGGGGGAGATGTCTATTCAGGTCCTTTGTACATTTTTAAATGGGGGTTTTAAAGATATTTTTAATTGAGTTGTGACACTTCTTTCTATATTCCGGGTCCAAGGCCCTTATCAGGAAAACGATTTGCAAATATTTACCCCCCCCCCCCCCCGTTCTGTGGGTTGTCTTTTCACTCTCTGGAGTGTTGTTTGAAGGACTGATGTTTAAATGTTGATGAAATCTCATTTATTTTTTCTTCTGTGGCTTATGCTTCTTTTGTGTGTGACGTCTAAGAAATCATTGCCTAAGCCAATTTCGTGAAGATTTACTCTTAAGGTTTCTTCTAAGGGTTTTTATTGTTTTAGCTTGTGCATGCAGGAGTATGATCTATTTTGAGTTAATTTTAGGGTATGTTGTGAGGTAGGAGGTCTCCGTTGATTCTTTTGCATGTGGATATTAGTCCACTTATGTTTGTGTGTGTTGAGAGTTTCCCATAATGAAAGCTTAATTTAAGTAAAGGCAATGACTGAAAAAAAAAAAAACCTTATATACCAGATAGGAATGGCCTGTACTCGCTAAGAACAACTACTTAAGAGTGGCTTCTACAAGATATGTTTTGTGCTTTTAATTATTTATTTTAGGTAAAGGAAGTTTGGAGGTAGATACAGCTGATGTGGCCATTCTATCATCATTAATGAACCAGCGTCTTGCTATTTGTTGCTTTCAACATTCTTATATGTGGCCCCCATCCTCAGGGTTGCCTCACTATCACAAGATAGTTGCTGGAACACCAGCCAACACCTCCGCATTATGAGCAGGGAGGAAAAAAAGAAAAAAAAAAGGAATCATACTTCTTCAAATAACTTTTCCTGGATTTAAATATTTAAATACTTGGGTTTATAACTCCTTGGTTATTCCTATGGTGGAGGAGGAGCACATTAACATACTTTTCAAAATAAGGGCTCTGACCCTTAGTTCAGTGTCCATGCATGGTTATCAAGTAGCCAAAGCAGCAGGCTGTGGCAGAGAGCAGAACTACTCACCCCGTATCTAGTCTTATAGTATCTTTTAGTGCAAGTAGGATTGTAGGATGATGAGCCCAGTATTACCAGAGCTTTCAAGTTTTAGAGGTTTCAGTTCTACATTTTGTATGAACCCTTTCCAGATTTTTCAGCATTGGCAACCAACCAAAAAAAAAAAAAAAAAGAACAAATACAATACATCTGTGGTCTATATTCCATCTCTGTGCTGCTCATTGGCAATCTCTGCCTTCAAGTGAACATCAGAACCCTCCAGGCACCTGAAGGGCACGGCGGAGACATTATAATTCCTGTGTGGCTCTGAGCCAGTGGGGTGGGGGTGGGGGAGTCAGGAGGAAGGAGATTTGGGCTCAACTCTAGGAAGATCTCCATCCACAGAGCTGTCAGAAACAGACGGAGCTGCGCCTGGGGAGGCAGGAAGTTCTCTGTCACTGGAGGGATTTGGGCAGATGCTGGAGAACTGCTTGGCAATGACTCTAAAATCTCCCCAGCAACCCAAGGGATGTCTGAAGCTGGTAGTAAATTGTCACGATGACTGCTTCTGCAGTGGTGACACGCTGAAGGAGACCTCGCAGGTGAGGGAAAGGCAGGATGTTCTGCATCTTGGTTGTTGGGGCCCTGGCAGCCCAGTAGCAGCTGTGTCCCCACCCTCCAAAGGTCAAGGCAATGGAACGTGGGGTAATGCCCTCACCATGGACATGGTCACTATTAAGTTTAGCCTGTGGAGACAACAAAGATGGACTTCCCAGAAATTCACAAGCATGATTTGACTCATCTCCACCCACCGCCCGCAATCACACAGCAGATAAGTGGCTTCTCTCGTGGAGGATGATGCAGGCTGTTCAATGCAATTAATTTACTGGCTCATACTTTCAGGGCTGGCGTCATGGGCACATGACTTGTGCAAGTAAGCAGGGATCTGCATCAAAAAAGGACGCCACGCTTGGTTTAAGGTTCTTCTATCATCTGAAAATTCTTAGTTGCTTTTGAACCAGAGGCTCCACGTTTGTGTTTTGCCCTGGGCCCTTCATAATTTTAATCAAAATGTATCCAAAATGCAGACGAAAGTGCAGGGCATTGAGTTTACAGAGCCTCACAGAACCTGCACACAATCTAGTAGGGAAGGTGGGGAGACAGACCAGTGAAGGTAAGGTGAGCAGCTACTGAAACATCTAGGTAATGCACGAAGTGTTTGCAAGAGGGACATCTGACTTAGACAGGGAGGTCGAGGCAGAGAAATGTCATCAGGAATTCAAGTCTGAACTTCCATCGCTTGTCAAAATTCCTTCTTCCATTATGGGAGAACTACAGGCAGACGCATGGCTGCTCGAGTAGAAACTACATTCCCCAGCATCCCCAGCAGTTTGTTGAGATCACATGACTAGTTATCACCAATAGAATGCATGGAGATGAACTGGACCACTTCTAGGTCTGGACCACAAAGCATCCCTGTGTGCCTTCTTCCTGCAGGTGGAATCTGCATGAAGAAGTGACCCAGCTTCAATCATGCAGGGGGACCCTGAGGGTCTGGAGGCAGGGTGAGCAATGACTGGAAGGAACCTGGGTCCCTGAATGACCATGAGGAGCTGAGTGGTCCACTCACCTGGACAGCTCATCTCAGAACTTACTACTCTAGCAAAAAGAAATGTATATATTTTAAGCTGCTGTATTCTGGGGCCTCTTCATTAGTCTACTCTACTAAATGCAATGAGGAAACAGGAGTTAGCGATGTGAGGAAAAGGAGAGAAGAGACTCTGAAACATCCAGTTGAGAGAAAATATGGCCCATTCAGGGAACTAGGGGTGGTTCAAGATATCTGAAGCTATGGCTGGCAGTGGGGTAGGGGTGGGATGCTATAATCAAAGCTACCTTCTCACTGTGTCCTTGCACGGCAGGAGAAGAGAGCTTAGGATCCCTTCCTCTTCTCATAGGGACACTAATGCCATCACACAGGATCCACTTGTATGACCTAATTTAACTCTGATCAGAGTGGAATGACTGGGTGGCTCAGTGGTTGAGCATCTGCCTTCAGCTCAGGGCCTGATCCTGGGGTCCTGGGATTGAGCCCCACATTGGACTCCCTGTGGGGAGCCTGCTTCTCCCTCTGTCTGTGTCTCTGCCTCTCTCGGTGTCTTTCATGAATAAATAAATAAATAAATAAATAAATAAATAAATAAATAAAATCTTTAAAAAAAACAATTCTCATCAGAGTTCAACATAAAAATTTTTTTGAGGGGGGTGGGGACACAAACATTCAAGCTTTAATAAGAAAGGAACTCGTGTGCCAAGTAAGGAGCTGTTGTCATCTTGTGGGCTTTAGGGAGCCAAGCGGGGAATGACGTGATGGGATTAGCTTTTTGGTGTGTCAGCTTGACTCGCACCCTGCAAATTTTAAAGTTTATTTAACTTATGAAATATTTCAGAAGACTAGCCAGGAATACAATAAGCACTTACATAGCCTACCACCTAGCTTGAAAAATATGAGTAAAGTTCCCGTACCTCTTTCCTGATTCCATCTTTAACTTAGTGAGTTTTTTTGTTTGTTTGGTGTGTTGATTTTTGTTTTTTAAGATTTATTTATTTATTTGAGAAAGAGTGTGCGTGTGAGGAGGGGGCAAAGGGAAAGAATCTCCAGCAGACTCCCTGCTGATCATAGAGCTCGATGCAGGGCTTGATCTTACCACCCTGAGATCATGACCTGAACTGAAGCCAAGAGTCAGATGCTAAACCAACTGAGCCACTCAGGCACCTCTCGTTGTGGGTGTTTTGACAACAGTTGGGTAGGGCAAGAATGGAAGCAGGGTATACATCATTGAATATCTGGCATGTCCTCAGCATCATGCCAGCATATTGAGAGAAGCAGGCATGGCTGGGTGGAGGGGGCAGACACTTGTGTATTCTTAGAATAAGGAGATATTCCCTTCTGAGACCAAGTGCGGCACGCTGGAGGGACATGTGTTTCTGGAGCGCAAATAGAGGGTGTGATGGGATATTTGCACAGGATCTCCAGCCATTACCTGCTTCTTCTGATCCATGTGTAGATAAATGGTGTGGTTAAAAGAAGTCTGAACTATGTCTCTGGAAGTTTTACAGCTCTGAGACGGACTCTGAAGGGTTGGAGATACAAATAGTGTTTCATCTTTTCTTTCCTTTCCTTTTCTCTTCTCTTCTTTTTAAAGATTTCATCCACTTATTAATGAGAGATCCAGAGAGAGGCAGAGACACAGGCAGAGGGAGAAGCAGGCTCCCTGCAGAAGACCTGATGCAGGACTCGATCCCAGGACCCCAGGACCATGACCTGAGCCAAAGGCAGACACTCAACCTCTGAGCCACCCAGGCGTCTTGGCGTTCCATCTTTTCATTCAGTGGATGCCTGTGACTTTGGAAGAGAGAGGAAGGGATATTGGGAGTGAATAGCTGGCGATGTTGATGGTGTTGAAGAGGATTTTCTTTTCCTGGCAAGAGGCCAACACAGTGGAATATGAGGCTACTGGCAAAGGACAGGGTGCCACAAAGTTAGGGAAGAATGTGCTTGGCAGGAGATTTCTCAATGCTACCAGAGGGCACTGAAGAAAAGATTGTTATGGGACACAGATTGGACAGCTGTTGTTTCTGTCTGCTTAGCATCCATTTGCCATCTTCCTTCAAGAGCTTCTTTATCTTTGGGGAGAGACCATCCATCCTCAACTCATAGACTATGTGGCCAAAGAGGGTCGATCTCATCCTTTGGCACAAAAAAAATGTCTACCAAAATCTCAACGACTGTTTCAGAGGTAGCCACATGACACTATCTGGACCAATGAGAGTTGTTGCTGGCAATTTGCTTAAATAATTGGGAAGGAGGTACGCTTTCTTTCTCTAGTCAAGCAGCTAAGATGGTCAATTATCTGTTTCGAGCTGCTGAATGCCACCTTGTTTAATGAGACCAAGAATGAAGCTGCACATAGCAGAAAGGTGAGCCTGATGACAGAGAGAGAGAAACTCCTGAAAACATCACAATAGCTAGAGTTAGCCATACCTGAAGCTAACCCTACCCTTGGACTTTTCAATTATGCATGTCAATATTCCCCTCTCCCCCTCTGGTTTACTGTAGTTTCAGTTGACTTACTACCACTGATGGTTGAAGAGAAAGTGGAAGACAGCCTTTGTAAAACGGTCCAAAAGAGGGTGATAGAGACAGTGTCATTATTCTTGGGCAAAAATAGAGAAGGCTGGACTTTATGGCCTTATATCCCTATCTCCCAATGCAAAGGGTTTAGCGAATGGATAAGGCAAGATTTTCATGTTCCTGAAAGAAGCAAAATATAATATCATAAGCATTACTGTCACTTGGAGGCGATTCATAACAAAGCTGTGCCAGTGGAAGGGTGTATGTTACTTAAAAGACCCAAACCTAGGGTGTCTGGGTGGTGCAGTTGGTTGAATGTCCGATTCTGGGTTTCAGTTCAGTTCATGATCTCAGGGTCATGGGATCAAGCCCTACAATGGGTTCCAAGTGTGGAGTCCACTTGAGATTTTCTCTCTCCCTGTCCCTCTGCCCCTCCCTTACATGCTGTCTCTCTCCTAAAATAAATAAAATATTTTTTAAAAAAAGATGCAAGCCTGATAGAAAGAGAAAAGTGTGTAGCATCTCCTGCAAAGAAGATATGTCCATCAGTTGGAGCATTTTGGGGTCAGGGCTGACAAGGAGAACCACAGACACAAGACCCCACTCCACCCCCACCCCACCCCCCCCAGGCCAGAGGAAGCTTACAGAGGATGCTTTCCTAACACATATCACAAATATCACAAAACAGGGTTTTCACGGGGAATTCCACTCACCCAGACATAAGCTGGAATTCTTTTGCTAAAGCTTAGAACATCTGATAAATTACCAACTTACTTTGCTAACAGTTTCTCAGAACATAGGAGTTGGAAGGAAGTATTCTTTTAAATCTTTAAAAAATAAATTTTATTTATTTATTTGAGAGAGCGCATGCATAGGAGGGGGAGGGGCAGAGGCAGAGGGAGAAGCAGACTCCCCACTGAGCAGGGAGCCCAACGTGGGCCTCGATCCCAGGACCCTGAGATTATGACCTGACCCAAAGGCAGGCGCTTAACCAACTGGCAGCCACCCAGATGCCCCTGTTCTCTTAAATTTTTTTAATTTTTTCATTTTCCTCCTTGAACATGAAAGGAAGACATCCCTTTTGTTGAAAATTTGATAAGGTGGTGGGTACAATAGCAGCCGTTCATACATCAATTTCCCAGATACAAGTAATGGGACTTGTCTGCCAGATGCTGGCCAAATATTTTGTAAATAGACTCTTTTAATCTCCACCACAATTTTAAGAAGTACATTCCTGCCTGAGCCTCATTCCACAGATAAGGCAACAGAGGTTGAGCAAAGCTCAAATAAATTCCCGAAACCAGGTTGGTATTCTAGCCAGGATTTGAACTCAGCCATCTGGCTCCTAACCACTACATTATGTTATGCATTTCCTTCCATTTATGTAAATTCCTCATTTTATTGTATGCTTATCATTTTATGGCTTTTTTAAAAAAGATTTTATTTCTTTATTTGAGAGAGAGACAGAGAGCGAGAGAGGGAGCATGAGCAGGGGGAGGGGCAGAGGGAGAGGAAGAAGCAGCCTCCTCACCAAGCAGGGAGCCCGATGTGGGACTCGATCCCAGGACACTGGGCAGATGCTTAACCAATTGAGCACCCCCAGAATACCCCTTGTGGTTTGCTTTTTCTTCTTCTTCTTTTTTTAAAATAGTTTTTTGGTTTGTTAGTTTGTTTTTTAGTAGGCTCCACAGCCAACTTGGGGCCCAAACTCATGTTCCTGAGATCAAGAGTCGTATGTTCCACTGACTGAGCCAGCTAGGCGCCCCTCTTTTTCCCCTTCTACTTGATTTCATAAGACAAGATTTTTCCTACTTTGTTTAAAACTCTTAATTAAAAAAATTATTTAAATTCAAGTTAGTTAACATACAGTGTGTTACTACTTTCAGGGGTAGATTCAGTGATTGATCAGTTGCTTATAACACCCGGTGCTCGTTACATCAAGTGCCCTCCTTAATGCCTATCACCTAGTTACTCCAACCCCCAATCTTATTTTTTTTTAATTAAAAAAAGTACACACATGTAGAATAGAGAGACTAATCCAAGGCAAGCTCAGGAACCCATCACACGGCTTCAACAATTAGCAAGCAATCTTGTTTCCTCTGTCCGCTCCCTACTCCATTATCTAAAGCAAATTGCAGACAGCACTTTATTTTATCTGTACAGACTCCAGTATGCAATTTTAGTAATTTCTCTCTTTCTTTTTCTTTTTCTTTTTTATCTCGTATCTCCTCAGGAAACCACAGCACTATTGAGTGACCATTACATCCTATAGAGAATTTCAATATTTGGTCACAGTGTTAAGAGCTCTTGGCTTCAGCCCCCCAAATTCCCTCTTTGAAATGACCTAAGTAATTTCTTAATATTATCAGAATTCAGTCTGTGCTCAAATTTTCCCCATGTGAACATTACTGTAAATGTTCTCCTTGATTTGGTTCTGAGGACACATCAGGAAGAATTGGTGGGTGGTGTGGAAAGCTTGAACCAAGTG
Organism: Nyctereutes procyonoides; assembly: GCF_905146905.1. Lineage (NCBI taxonomy): Eukaryota > Metazoa > Chordata > Mammalia > Carnivora > Canidae > Nyctereutes > Nyctereutes procyonoides. Next base: position 55,020,981 of record NW_026575140.1, on the reverse strand, counting down.
CGAGACAGTGAACTAACAAAGATGTACCCCAAATGGAGGAAACCAGATTTCCAAAAGTTCAGTAGAAAGAAATACATCCGACTCCATCTCGCGCCTCGCTGTCCAATGTGGTAGCACTAACCACATGTGGCTGCTTGCATTTAAATTATTTAAAATATAGTTTTAAAGTCAGTCCCTCAGTTGGCACCAGCCACTTTTCCAGTGTTCAGTGGCCATGTGTGATTGGTGGCCGTCATATTGGATAGGGCGGACAGGACATTTCCACCATTAAGGAAAGTTCCATTGGACAGCTGGTCTAGAGACAAAGAAGAAATGAATGGTACTTACAAGAGGCAAGAGACACTAAACAATTTTTTAAAAATCTGCATTTATAATCGTGGAAGGTCTTGGAAGAGGGCAGCATGCGTACATGGGGAACTTGACCAACTTAATATTCGAGAGGCAGTCGGATACATGCCTCAGGTCTCACTGCTCATTTAACAGTTTTAATTGAACAATCTCCACTTAGCCTTATGCCAACAAGAGGTTTGCTTTATTTTTAAACTAACTTCCTTTTCTAAAGAAAGAAAGAAAGAAAGAAAGAAAGAAAGAAAAAGAAAGAAAAGAAAAACCCTATTCATGCTCAGCAGTGGAAAAACTGAAGTTAGCCCAGTCTTATAAATATCAGCTATGTCCAGCTACTTCCAGTTTAAAATAGTTTCATTTCGAGAACACATTCTGGCATATTCAGGTTGGTATTTTCTATGACAGTCCAGTTCAGAGCTCCTGCTCCGGGCTTGAGAAGTAGAGGACAGCTTTGTCCACTGGGGCCCCTTCCCTTTGTCCTTGCAGTCCCTCGTGTCTGCTCCAAGGGTCCCCTTGTGGAAAGTGAAGGAGGATCTCTCCTTTCTCTGCCAGGCTGGGCTTCTTTGTTTGATGGATCCCTCAGTGTCCGGTAGTAGCTGTGCACTAGTGGGGATCCCAGGTAGTACTCGGCTGTGATGCCATCCTCTATAGAGGCAATGACCCTGACAGTGTGTCTATCCAACGTCCTAGGCTGGGTGGACCTTTAAAGGCAGGTAGTCAAGCTTTCAGATGCTTGGCCACTCCACCTCTCAGCAGGAGATTCCCTCCTTGGTCAGATGGGCTGGATTCCCAGGTCAGCCCGCCTTTACCCAGCATGGTGGGACCTTCCAGTATGGGTTTTCTTGTATGAAATGCCAGGGATGAGGCACCATCTTCTGTGTGCCCAGGTGTGCTACCCCACAGCTGCATACACCGGTGAGTTGCCAACTGCTAGTTAATAACCTCAAGAAAAAAAAGGGATTACATGCTCCCATTCCAGATTCTCTCTTCTATCTCATGGGCTCCTCCCTTGGAGTTCATCAATTTGAGAACACAGATCAAGAGTCCCCATATTGCATGAGGTAGGGGCAATAGTTGAAGATATAATTACTTCATAAAGAATTCTGCTCCTTCTCAAAGACATCCTTCATTCCTTTTTGTGCACTCACTGCTTCTCTTCTCTCTTCCTGGTGCTTGGAGCTACTGACCCAGTTTAAAAAGGTATATTAGGTATCTGTTGCTATGGATCAAATTATCCCCAAACTTAGCAGCTTAAAACAACAAATTTGGGGCACCTGGCTAATTCAGGCAGAAGAGCATGGGACTCTTGATCTCAGGGTCCTGAGTTTGAGGCTCCCATTGAGTGCAGAGTTTACTTAAATAAATACACTTAGAAAAAATGATTACTATCTCACATAGGTTCTGAGGGTCTGGAACCCAAGTGTGGTCTAACCGGATGGTTTTGGCTCAAGGTGTCTCACGTGGTTTCAATTAGGATGTCAGCTGGAGTTGCTTCATCTGAAGGCTTGAGTGGGGCCAGAGGTGCCACTCCTAATATGGCACAATCACAAGCCCGTGGACCAGAGGCTTTGATTTCTTGCTGCATTATGAAACTGTCTTTTATAGCTTAATCTCAGAAGTGACATATAGTGTCTCCTTCCATATTCTGTTAGTGTCAGACCAATCTTCATACAGCATTGGGGGGGGGGACCAAAGGGTGAGAACCCCAGGAGGCAGAGATGTTGGGGGTCGATAGAGGCTGGCTGCCATGATGAGGTCTACTGATTGTGAGGATCTAGCTAGGCATCAAGCTGTCTTTTAACTTAACCTCTCAGTATCAAGCAGGTTGTTTTTACCAGGCATGAGCTTTTCCAGGAAAGACCCAGTAATGTTCTTTGTTACAACTACCTTATACACCTTATAAAATTACGTCTTGTTATTATTATGCAAGTAACATGTATTAAGTGCAGAAAAGGAAAACACAAAGACAAGTAAAAAGGCAGAAAAAAGTCATCTCTTAGTTCACCATTTTGAAGCAAGCTCTAACATTATGGTTTTACAGAATTTTCTATATGGATGTTCACCTTTACAGAATCTTCCCTGATGGTTCATGCTTTTTAACAACCATTTTATTTTATTTTTTTAAGATTTTATTCATTTATTCATGACAGAGAGAGAGAGAGGCAGAGACACAGGCAGAGGGAGAAGCAGGTTCCCTGTGGGGTGCCTGGCATGGGACTCGATCCCGGTTCTCCAGAATCAGGCCCTGGGCTGAAGGTGGCACTAAACCGCTGAGCCACCCGGGCTGCCCACCATTATTATTATTATTATTATTATTATTATTATTATTATTAATATGTGTCAATGATTCTACTTCTAAGAATTTACTTAAGGAGATATTCAAGTCCATGAGCAAGGAGTTAGCTTCAATCAGTTTAGCCCAATATATTTACCTGATAATCTTTTAAAAAAAAAGATTTTATTTATGTATTTATTTGAATGAGAGAAAGCAAGCGAGAACATGAATCGAGGCGAGAGGCAGATGAAGGGGCAGATGGAGAGAGAGAGGCAAGGGAGCAGGGAGCCCAACACGGAGCTTGATCCCAGGACTCTGGGATCATGCCCTGAGCTGAAGGCAGATGCTTAACCCACTGAACCACCAAGGTGTCCCTATTTACCGAATATTTTTAATGTTGTTTAACATTTGTTTGCATTTCAGACTTAGAAATATTTCCTTTTTTAAAAAATATTTATTTATTTGAGAAAGAGACAGAACATGAGCAGGGGGAGGAGGCAGAGGGAGAAGAAGTAGATCCCCGCTTAACAGGGAGCCCAATGCAGGGCTCGATCCCAGGACCTTGAGATCATGACCTGAGCTGAAACACCCAACCAACTGAGCCACCCGGGCACTCCCAGATTTAGGAAATATTTCTTAGTGGTTTCTGGTTCCAGAAGTTTTTATGCTCATCTAAATTTACTTAAATTAATTTTTTGAGTGGTGAGATTTTTTTTTAAGTTTCTACTTTTTTTGCATTATAATCAAAAAAGGTATAATTATGGCCTTTCAGTGCCCTCTATGGCTACGATTTTTTTTTTTTATCACTTTCTGGTTTCTTTGTTCTTTTTCTCTGAAGTTTGAAAGAATTTAAAAATTCTATGAAAATATTTAATGAGATAAAGCAGATGGAGTAATATTTATAACACTTTTAATTATATAACATTTTTAGCATATTTATAAGTTATATAAAATACAAACTGCCACCATCAGGTTAAGAAATCAAACAATAAGCAGTCTCTTCGAGGCTTCCTCCTCCCTGACCTCCCATCCCACCACTGGTAACCACTGTTCTGATGTTTGTGTTTATCATAATCTTGCAACAAATATATGAATCTGTATACAATTCATTGTCTAGTTAATGCAATTTTCCCTTATGTAAATGTAGTCAAGTTGCATATGTTCTTCTCTGAATTTTCTCTGCTTCCTTCTTAACATTATGTCTCCGTGACATTCATCTTTGTTGACGTATGTGGCTGCAATTAGTTTCTACTGTGCCTTAATATTTCATTGTGTGAATGCACCACATCGTATCAATTCTGTCCCTGGACACTGAGAAATTCCTGAATTCTTGCAATTACAAACAACACTGCTGTGAACATTCTAGTAGATGTCATCCAGTGCACATAGGCAAGGATGTCTCTAGAGCCGTCATGCCCAAACTTGGCTGCACATTACAGTCACATGAGAATTTAAGAACTATTGATATGTGGTTTGTATCCCCAGGACATTCTGATGTAACTAGTACAATGTCTAATATGGACATCAGAATTTTATTTTATTTTATTTTTAAGACTTTATTTTTAGGCAATCTCTATCCCCAATGTAGGGCTTGAACTCACAACCCCAAGATCAAGAATCTCATGCTCTACTGACTAAGCCAGCCAGACACTCCTAATTTGGACACCAGAATCTTATTTATTTATTTATTTATTTATTTATTTATTTATTTATTTATATTTTTGTAAAGGTTTATTTATTTATTTTAGAAAGAGAGTGCATGCACACACACACAAGCAGGGGAGAGGGACAGAGGGAGAGAGAGAGAATCCTCAACCAGACTCCCCTCTGAGGGTGGAGCCCAACACGGGGCTCAATCTCAGGACCCTGAGATCATGACTTGAGTTGAAAAATCGAGTGTCTCTTAACCGACTGAGCCGCCAAGGTACCCCTGCTTTTTTTTTATGATTTCCTTGCACTCTTCCTTTAACATTGTTTTTTTTTTAAGATTTTGTTTGTTTATTTATTTATTTATTTATTTATTTATTTATTTATTTAAGAGAGAAAGAGAGAGAGAAAAAGAAAGATAGAGAGAAAGCATGAGCAGGCAAAGAGAGAGGGAGAAGCAGACTCCCTCCTGGGCAAGGATCCCAATGCAGGGCTCCATCCCAGGACTCTGAAATCATGACCTGATCTGAAGGCAGACACTTAAACCACTGAGCCATCCAGGTGCCCCCTTTATCACCAGTTTAGTGCTACATTTTTTTTAGTACTACTTTTATTTATCTTGGTCTGTTGCCTTTGCATCTGAGTCTATTTTTTTTCTTATGATTCTATATTTCCTGAAGGCTACATCTTCTTGTACCCGATGGTGGCTGCAGAAAATTTTGCCCACATCCTCCATTGATCTGGCAACGGATGGCTCCCAGTAGTTTGTTCTTCCTATAAGTCTACAATCTCACATCTGCTTTTTTTTCTTCTCTCTTTTTTTCATAGGCCCCAATTGCTTTTCTTTTCTTTTAAAGTTTTTATTTATTCATGACAGAGAGAGAGAGAGAGACAGAGAGAGAGAGAGAGAGAGAGAGAGGCAGAGACACAGGCAGAGGGAGAGGCAGGCGCCCTGCGGGGAGCCTGATGCCGGACTCAATCCCAGGATGCGGGGATCACGACCTGAGCCAAAGGAAGATGCTTAACCACTGAGCCACCCAGGTGTCCCTTCTTCTTCTTCTTTTTTTTTTTTTTTTTTGATTGCAGCATTGTTGACACACAATGCTGCGTGAGTTTCAGTTGTACAACACAGTGATTCAACAAGTGTATATGTTACGCCATGTTCACAAGCTACCACCTGTCACCACATGATGCTATTACAGTCTCATTGACTATATCCCTGATGTTGTATCTTTTATCTTTGTGACTTATTCATTGCATGACTGGAAGACTGGGCTTCCCAATTCCCCCACACTCTCTGACAACCACCAATTTGTTCCCTGTGCTTATGGGTCTGTTTCTGCTTGGTGGTTTGTTTGATCTCTTAATTTGCTCTTGAACAAAGTATGACCTGATGTTTGTCAATGAGTAGAAGGCAAATTGCCTGTATTCTCATCGGGGCAGGATCCCATGTCCTTCCCAGTCTATAGCTGAAGCAAGACTTTGGAAGCACAGGTCCTGGTTCACGTCCTTGATGAAAACAGGCTCTCACTTGGGACTGCACAGTTCTATGAGGCGGCTCCTTCCTCTTGCTCCCGTCATAGCTTTGGGAAGAAGTCAGATTCCACTGATTCAGCCCCAAGTATGCCTGCATTAGCGATAGGGCAGGAGAAAGGTAAAATGCCAGTGGCCTTCTCTGAAAAATATGCACTGATAATAGTGTCTGTGGATTAACCGCACAAAGGACCTGGCATAATGTCTGGCAAATGGCAAACATTTAATAAATGGTAGCTGCCATCATTATTGGTATTTTGTTAGTGTAGCATATCTTTGTGTATATTATTGACATGTAGCATTATTACTGTTCACCATACTGGAATGCAAGGTTAACAAAAGTAGAAGTATTTGTCCATTTTGTTCATTTCTTTATTCTTACCAACTAGAATGGTGCATGGCCCATGGTAGACACTCAAGAAAAACTTGTTGGATGAATGAGTTTTTGGGAATTTGGAGAGGCTGTAGTAGAACTTGCTCACCATGTACCATTTTGAATCAGAAGTTGGTAGCGTTGTTTATAATAGTGAACTTGAATCAACCTACGTGTCAAATAACAGGGCTTTGTTGAATGTGAACAGCACATCATATGCTGGAATGCCCTGTCTTTGTGCAAATCATATTGTGCAATCCTCTTGCTGGGGGAAATATTTACTTACATTGTTGGAATGAAAAAAAGAGCATTACAAAATGTATATACAGTATGATCTCAAATATAGATGTGTGTGCAGAGAAAAACTGAAAGTAAGGTTGAAAAGCATGGTCCAGCTCTTTGGGGTCTGCCGCGGAAACAAGATGACGAAGGGGATGTCATCGTTCGGAAAGCATCGCAATATGATGCACACGTTGTGCCGCCACTGTGGCTCTAAGGCCTACCACCTTCAGAAGTCCACCTGCGGCAAAGTGTGGCTACCCTGCCAAGCAGAAGAGAAAGTATAACTGGAGTGCCAAGGCTAAAAGACGGAATACCACTGGGACCGGTCGAATGAGGCACCTAAAAATTGTATACCGCAGATTCAGGCATGGATTCCGTGAAGGAACGACACCTAAGCCCAAGAGGGGAGCTGTTGCAGCATCCAGTTCATCTTAAGGATTTCCACGACTAGTCAAAATAAACGTTCTGGTTTTAAAAAGTAAAAAAAAAAAAAAAAAAAAAAAAGAAAAAAGAAGAAAGAAAGAAAGAAAGAAAGAAAGAAAGAAAGAAAGAAAGAAAGAAAGAAAAGCATGGTCCATTATCACGGATGATTCTTTGCATTCAAAGCCCAAGAGGAAGGGAGGAAGGGCACCTGGCTGGCTCAGTCCATAAGAGCATGCAACTCTTGAGCTCAGGTTTGTGAAATTGAGCCCCATGTTGGGTGTAGAGATTACTTTAAAAAATTAAAATTTAAAAAGTCCAAGAAGATATGTCTGTTTGGCAGATCCCAGGTGATGTGTTCAGTCTTGCTGCAGGAGACGCTGGGAAAGTGAAAGTCAGTAATGATTAGCTCTGCTTTGTGCTAACACTTATGTGAGCATGGGGTTCTCAGGACAAACAGGTTCGGGTGCTGATCTACCAAGAGGGATTATTGGTAAAAGAAAGGAAGAAAAGTGTTAGGAGTGGGTTTGGTCAATTCAGTTCAACAACTATTTCCAGACTGAAACTATTTCCAGACTGATTAAAGATCTAAAAATTCTTTAAAACATTTAAAGCAAAATGTGGAAGACTATCTTTTTTTTTATCATAGAGGTAATGAAGGATTTTCTTTTTCTTTTTCTTTTTTTAAAGATTTATTTATTTATTTTTGATAGACATAGAGAGAGAGAGAGAGAGAGAGAGAGAGAGGCAGAGACACAGGAGGAGGGAGAAGCAGGCTCCATGCCGGAAGCCCGACGTGGGACTCAATCCCGGGACTCCAGGATCGTGCCCTGGGCCAAAGGCAGGCGCTAAACCGCTGAGCCACCCAGGGATCCCCTTTCTATCTTTTTAAAAAGATTTTATTTATTTATTCATGAGAGACATAGAGAGAGAGGCAGAGACATAGGCAGAGGGCGAAGCAGGCTCTCTGCAGGGAGCCCGATGTGAGACTCAATCCCAGGACCCCGGGATCACACCCTGAGCCAAAGGCAGATGCTCAACCACTGAGCCACCCAGCATCCCAGTAGTGAAAGATTTTCAACATCAAATATGAAGAGCATAAACTAGAACAGGAAAAAAAAACCCTGCTAAATTCAATGATATCAAATGTTAAAACTTTGTTATCAAAAAGCACCATAAGGCAAAAAGATGAGTCAAGATTGGGAGAAGACATTTGTGCCCATATAACTAACAAAAGATTAGTGTTTAGAATATTTAAAATAATTTCTACAGATGAGTAAGAAAGAGGAAAAACAACCCAATAGAAAAAAGTCCCCAGAATGTTGTTTTAGTTATTTGTTGCTACATAAATTTACCCCCAAATGGTAGTTTTAAAACAACGAAGGCTTATTGTCTTACAGAAAGTCAGAAATTCAGGGGTCTCTCAGCTGGGTAGTTCTAGAAGGCAAGATGTCTCCGAGGCTGGAGTCATCCATATTGTACTCACTTCCAAATTCATTCATGTAGCTGCTTTCATGGAGACCTCAGTTCCTTGCCATGTGGGCCTCCCCAAAGGGATCCTTACAGCATGGCAGTTGGCTTCTCCCAGATGGAGTGATCCAAGGGAAAGAGAGTAACTAAGATAGAAACTGCAGTGTCTTTTACAACTTAATCTTAAAAGTGACATAACAATGCTTTAGCCATACTCCATTAATCTCACAGACCAGCCCGGGGCACAGTTTGGGAGGAGACCACACAAGGATGTGGACACTCGGCAGAGATTATTGGTGCCATCTTGGAGGCTGGCTTAGCACAGTTACAACATGGCTCCTAGAAGAAGAAACTCCAAACAACCAACACACTTGTGAGAAGATGCCCCCTGTCACTGATATCCAGGAGAATACAAATTAAAAGATTGAGGAACTATTTCATAATCCAAACTTTTGGCAGCTGTTAGGAGATCTGACAATTTCAAATGTTGGTGAGAATGGGGGAAGAAAGGAACTCTAGTCCTGGCAGGAATATACATTGGAACTAACTGGTACTCGTAAAGCAGTCCAGGAACATATATTTGAAGATGCTCACACCCTATGACACAGCAATTCCCTTTCAACAAGGGATATATACATATTTTAAGGTGAGATTATGAAAGAGTTAAAATGAACGAATTAGATCTCTATGTATGGATATAGATATAGTTCAAAAACACAGTATTGATGAGTCCTGGGAAGATACAGACATGCAGTGTTACTTATGCAAATATATATATGCTGAAAGTACAAAATGTAGAGGCACCGGGGGGCGGGGGGGGGGGCTTGGTAGGTTAAGCATCTGCCTTTGGTTCAGGTCATGATCTCGAGGTCCTGGGATCGAGCCCCATGTTGGGCTCCTTGCTCAGTGGGGAGCTGCTTCTTCCTCTCCTTCTGCCCCTACACTCTGCTCTTACTGTATCATGCTTTCTCTCAAATAAATAAGTAAAATCTTAAAAAATACATAAAAGTACAAAATGCAAAGGAATGACGTACTCTTCCTTTTGGAGGTGGGAAGGGGATGAGAATGGGCCTTGAATTGTGTTTGAGACATCCTATTTCCTCTAAAAAACCAACCAACCAACCAACCAAAAATCTTTGAGACAAATATGACTAACCACTAACAACTGTTTTGTCTTAGTAGTGGGTACATGGATGCAAGCATGATCTTAGAAGTACTCCACAACTGACAGCCCCTGGGTATCGACCACTCAGAACAGACACAGAGTGTAGGGCTGGAGTCCCATCCTGAGGTCCCAGCCTTTGCATCAGCTGCTGGACTGTCGGTTGGTCCTTGAGAAAGACCTGATGACATGTAAATTCCCACCAGAGCTGCTAGGTAGGTTCCTAGATAAGTACTTCTCAGGTTGAAGGCATGCCTAGTAGATCGCCAGGGGACCCACTTCTTGGCTGTCTTCTCTTCAGCGGTTTCATCTGTGACGGATGAGAACAGCAGAGACACTGAGTCAGATTTGCAGGTGATGCAAAATCAGAATGGATGAGCATATGTGACTGAACCTCAAAACTCTTCAACCTCATACTTGACTCTTAAGAGGTGAGATCGAATCTTTAATGTAGTTATCATCTCAACAGGTGAGAAAGAGACACTAGAGCCAATTAAATAAAATTAAAGAGGTATAAATACAGTATCTCATTTGGTTTAAAATCAATGACTACTTATAGACACCTGGCTTGGCGGGCTATCATGTGAAAAATCCTTTTTTCTTAAGGAGTCTTAAAGCCTTTTATAAAAGTCTTAAATCCAGGAAAGGCAGTTATGGGATGGAGTGACTCCATGTTTTCTTTGCATGGGAGTGGTTTTCCTCCCACAAAGCAGGAAAAAATATTTTATCATGGGAGTATAAACCTAGGGAGTATAGGTTTCTTTAAAAGCCTTACAAGAAAACACATATTTTAAAAAATATTTTATTTATTTATTCCTGAGAGGCACAGAGAGAGAGAGGCAGAGACACAGGCAGAGGGAGAAGCAGGCTCCCTGAGGGGAACCCGATGCTGAACTCGATCCCAGGATCCTGGGATCACGCCCTGAGCCAAAGGCAGACGCTCAACCACTGAGGCACCCAGGTGTCCTAAAAATATATCTTTCGAACTAGCAATTCAAACTCTGGAATTTTTAAAAAATATTTTATTTATTTGTTTGTTTACCTGAAGGAGAGAGAGCACGTGCACAAGGAGGGTGGGGGAGAGGGAGAGGGAGAGAATCCCAAGCCAACTTTGAGCCAAGTGCAGAGCCTGACGTGGGGCTTGATCCCAAGACCCTGAGATCATGACTTGTGCCAAAACCAATAGTGGGATGCTTAACCAACTGAGCCACCCAGGTGTCCTCCAACTTCTTGGAATTTTTAAGAAATCATCAGTTATGCTAAGTTAGACAGAGAAATGCAAATACTGTATGATATGGCTTATATGCAGAATCTAAAAAAGCCAAGCTCAGAGTGGTGGTTATCAGGCACTACAGAGTTGGGGAAATGGAGAGATAGTGGCCAAAGGGTGCAAATTTCTGATTATAGGATTAACAAGTTCTGGAGAGGCAATGTGAATAAGAAAGTGGTCATTTATGTAATTAGGGAAGAGACGAGAAGAAACAATGATCCTATTATAACTTTCATGTTCCCCTGGTGGGGGTCACATTTTAAGGGTTCAGAGTAGTGGTACTGGGACATTGATAAAATTGGAAATTATGTTCGACAACTAACTGGTGAGAGACCGGGGGCTGTTTATCCCAGTAAATCAACAAATAAGGGAAAGTGTCTTGTCCTCAAACAATTGAATATCCATCATACGCAGGACATTGGCTCAATGTTGCTCCAGGAAACAGGAAAGATTTGCCTCAGAAAACAGTAAAAGGGTAGAAGTTACAAGGAGCAGAGAGCTGAGCTTGCTCTAGGGAGCAACTTTCTAACAACAAGGGATTGTTACTATGGCCATAATGAGTTGAATCCGCCAGGGTTCCTTGTTTGCCAACAATAGAAGCAGATTCCAGTTAACCTATGCAAGAAAAAAACAATTATTGGATGATTTGAAGTGTCTCATAGCAAAGAGCCTGGGGAAACAGCCTTAGAAAAATGAAAGAATATTCTATCTGAGTCATACGTAGGGTGTTTTGCAGAAACCGGTGGTAATTTTCATCCAAGAATATTAAGGATGTACCTCTGAAAACTCTCTGGTGTCCTCTTCACTATCTGATACAGTCCCACTATCCATGAATTAAGTGAAGCTTTTCTGGGAGTGCCTGGGGGGCTCAGTGGGTTGAGCATCTGCCTTAGGCTCAGGTCATGATCTTAGGGTCCTGGGATCAAGCCCCACGTCAGGCTCCCTGCTCAGTGGGGAGTCTGCTTCTCCATCTCCCTCTGCCCCTCCTCATGTGTGCTGTCTCTCTTACTCACTCTCTCAAATAAATAAATAAATAAAATCTTTAAAAAAAATAAACAAATCTCTGGTGAATCCAGACCTTTTGTTATACTCTGCATCTTCTGGATATTTGATTAGGTCCAACGGGTTTTGAAATCCGAAAGCCACTTTTCATGTAAATGGGTACTTCTGTTTCTCCTTTCCCAAGTTTCTGCTTCTAAGTATTCACAGATGTCCCCTAGCGTCATGTTTTGGGGTTTGGTGAACAAGTTCATGTTTGCCCTCAAAACTCCTTTCTTTTATTCTTTTATTTTTTTAAGATTTTATTTATTTATTCATGAGAGACACATACAGAGAGGCAGAGACACAGGCAGAGGGAGAAGCAGGCTCCCTGTGGGGAGGCTGATGTGGGACTCAATCCTAGGACCCCGGGATCATGCCCTGAGCCCAAGGCAGATGCCCAACCACTGAGCAACCGAGGTACCCCTCAAAATTCCTTTCATTTTGAAAATTGCAAAATTTCCCCAAACCCCAGGTTTGTGAGCCTGTGGAATGATCTTTCCTAGGAAAGGCAGTTATGGGATGGAGTGACTCCATGTTTTCTTTGCATGGGAGTGGTTTTCCTCCCACACATCAGAGCATCATGTAGCTAGAACAAAACTTGAGTGGAAGGCAAGACGTGGAGAATAAGGAACCAAAGGGAGAAAGGAATCAATTCACAATTCCTACACCATACCAGGCATCTCCTGGGCACTTGTGTAGGCAGGATCCCTAGCATAAGCACAGACATTGACTGAATCAGATTAAAGCAGGAAAAAAACACATAATTTTGAGGCTCTTGGGTAGTGTACAGAATTCTCAGAAAGATTAGATAACCAGACAGAGCAAATAGGCAGAAATGAAATGGGGCTTCGCAGTCAGAGAATACCAAAAAGCTTGCCACAGAACTGGTTCAGTTAAAGAAAAGAAAAGAAAAAAATAAAGGTGCTGGCTGCCGGGGCGCTCCTGTGCCAGCACCTTTAAGCTCTAGAGGTCAGAGCTCACACTGCTGACTCTTCTGGCCTGAATACTGGACACCAAGTTTGGCATCACCATCACTTGTATGTGGCCATCACTCCCAGCCCCACCCCAGGCCTCTCTCCTAGTTTTAATTCCCCTCTGCACTCTCATTTAAAGCTAGGAGCATGAGCAGGATGCCTGGGTGGCTCAGTGGTTGACTGTCTGCCTTTGGCTCTGGGTGTGATCCCGGGGTCCTGAGATCGAGTTCCACATCGGGCTCCCCATAGGGAGCCTGCTTCTCCTTCTGCCTGTGTCTCTGCCTCGCTCTCTATGTCTTTCATGAATAAATAAATAAAATCTTTTAAAAAATTAAAAAATAAAAAATTATAAATCAATCAACCAATCAATAGAGCTAGGAGCATGAGCATCTGATTGGAGGGGTGGAGGTCAATCCACCAATGTCCACATTAGCACTTGACATATTTTTCCAATCCAATTGTCTTAGGTACCCCATGAGTGGGTATTTCCTCCATCTTTTCAATGGCTGAATGGAGGTTCAGATAGGAACAGAGTTGAACTGAGGTCAGGCAGTGAGTGAGCGACCTAACAAGGGCTAGAACACTGACCTCCTCCCTTTTCTATTATACCATGATGTCTCCTACCCACTGGGCACTAAATTGAGCCCTGAACACAGCAATTCTACAAACTAGGCATTATTATAGCCATTTCACAAATTGGGAGATGGAAGGTTACTCAAGGTTCTTTGTTCATAACTGACGGGGACTGAGATCGAGTTGTGGAAGGCAAGACGTGTAGAATAAGGAGCCAAAGTCAAAGTCAGTCCTTGGCCACTACTCTGTATTGACTCTTGGAGAAAGAAAAGTTGCATGAGTCTTCTCTTTCTTATGCTTTTGTTTTTTGTCAGGCAGGTCTGGGGGTCACACCAAGTGAGCCCCTCTTGCCCAGACATCCATCTCACCCAGTAGTGCCCTCACCCATCCGTCACCTAAGATTGGAAGCCCAGAGCATTCTCAACTCCTGGCTTCTCACTTCACATATGATGAGTTGCCAACTTCTTTTTCACACGTAAGGGTGTCTTCAATTTCTCCTCCTGCTTCGGGCTCATGGCCACATCTCCGATCCAGGTCTGATGACTTTATGCCAGTAATCTTTTTTTTTTTTTTTGAGAGAGAGTGAGAGTATGAGCAATGGGAGAAGGACAGGTGGAGAGAGAGAGAAAGATGGAGAGAGAGAATCTTAAGCAGTTTCCATGCTCAGTGCAGAGCCTGATGTGGGGCTCAATCTCATGACCCTGATATGACCTGAGCCAACATCAAGAGTCAGAGGCTTACCCGACTGAGCCACCCAGGCGTCCCTATGCCAGTAATCTTGCACTGTCTTCCCACTTGGTTTCCTATCTTCACAGTCTTCCTGGAGCCCATCTGCATGCTGGCAGCCGAGGTCTTCATGGTGGGCATCATGGTTGACTCTCCACTATCATTCATCTCAGGTGGTCCAAGCCAGCCCTGGCAAATGCCTCTATCTTCTGAAGGGGCCACATGACCCAATGAGACCTGGGGAGGGGTATCTGCTGGGGGGATGCCTCAGGATTTGGTTGTGCCTGAATGTGACACTGGCCATTTTACATTTTTCAAATGCAAGACTAAAGTGATAACTAGTGTTTGCACAGTGGAGATGCAGAAATATCAGGGGTCTTTGGGGGATTGATTACTCTATGCCTGTAGCCTGCCTACCCCTGAATTTTGGATTAGGTGAGATAATGAATGTCCTTATTGTTTATGCTGGGTTTAGTTGGGTTATTTGCACCTGAAAGCATGCCACTGACAGTCACTTAGTTAATATGAATCCAGTGATTCTCCTCCTCTGTGGCTTTGCCTCGCCTTTGGAATCAGGGCCACACTCTTTACCGTGACTTGTGAAGCCCCCGGTGGGCTCATGACCCACGCATCAGCCCCTGGGCCTTAGAACCTCCTAACCACTCTCCCTAGGCCCTCAGCTTGTGATTACACAATCCTGCCTCCTCGTCCCTTAAAACATCCTGCACCTCTATGCTGTTTCTCTTCTAGAATGTTCTTTTTTTGCTTTCTCCATCTACCAAACTTCTTTGCATCTTTCAGGATCAGCTCAAGTGATGACTGCTCTTTGAAGTGTTTCCCTAATCCCTAGGCAGAATTAAGGAATCGCTTAAGTGTCTCTGAGCACTTTGTGTCTGTGTTCTGGTGCTTTCTGCCTCCTTACTGCACAATCACAGGCACTTATATTCCTGCTCCTCTGCTAAACCATGGGATTCTTAAAGACAAGGGCTACATTTCATCCGCCTTGTAGCTCCAGTATCTTGCGCAGGTGATGATTCTGTGTACTCGTGAAATTTTGTTTTAAAGATTTATTTACTTATTTGAGAGAGTGAGATTGCACGTGCATGAGGGGCATAGGGGTGGAGGTGGGGGTGAGCAGAGATTGCAAGCAAGTGGGGGGAGCGGCAGAGGCAGAGGGAGAGAAGCAGATGCCCCACTGAACATGGAACCTGACATGGGGCTCCATCTCATAACCCTGAGATCATGACCTGAGCCAAAATCACCCCACCCATGTGCCCCTGTACTAATGACATTTTTATTGAAAAATCCTTGTTCATTCAGATTGTAGATAACTTGGCATATGGCTATTAATCATTTATTTTTATTAAAAAATTGAGCAATACGATCAATAATAATGTCTTGAGGACTTTGCAGCTTAAGATACTTTTTTTTATTTTAAGACTTTATTTATTTATTCATGAGAGACACACAGAGGGAGAAGCAGGCTCCCTGCGGAGCACCTGACTCAGGACTCAATTCCAGGACCCCAGGATCACCATCTGAGCCAAAGGCAGATGCTCAACCACTGAGCCACTCAGGAGCCCCTAAGATGCTTTTTAATATACATTACCTCAATTCCCACATATTTGTACAACACCAATAGTGTCCTCACTTCGCAGATGAGGAAAGGGCATTCCCAATCAAAGTATATTTGTTGAGTCCTAATGATTTGCATAAAATGTTATGTAAGAGATAAGCTGTGGAGGGAGGTCACAAAAGGGTAAGGACCATAGTCTCTCTCTTCACAGAGCTTGCAATTTACTCGGGGAGATAAGAAATAGTGCAGAATATTTCAATCGTGAGAGACAAGAACAATGCAGCACAACATTGAAGAGATGTTGAAAGCAGTGATATATTCCATAAAAAAGAAGGATACAAAACATAAGTACCATAAAATTAAGATGGAAGATAACACTGTGGGCTTGCAGTAGAGGTCTGTGAACGATCTTCCAAAGAAGAATTGAACCAGGGACACCTGGCCGGCTCAGTCGGTAGAGCACGGGTCATGAGTTTGAGCCTCACATTGGAGATAGAGATTACTTAAAAGCAAAAAAAAATTAAACCTAAATTTTAAGCACCAGTGGGATTTCACAAAATGGAAAAGGGAGAAAGGTATTCTCTGTGAAAAGTGAAGGCTTACCACTGTGCAAGGAAGAGAAAATAATGGAAGCCTCAAGAAATGAATTAGAGTTTGGATGGATGGATGGATGGATGGATGGATGGATGAATGTTTAGATGATAGATAAAATAGGTGGGGGTGGGTAGATAAATGAATAGAGAATAAATAAATCCACAGGTCTTTGAAGCTGGGCTCATTTTACTGAGACTGTCTCCCAACACAGAAGCATGATGATGAGTTGTATTCTTTCTGTAGAGCAACTTGGCTTTACTTGTCCAGCCAAAAGGACTTGCGAGTATCCAAAATCACACTGAATTAAGACACTTGAATATGGTCAGAACTACAAGGACATGCCTGGGCTTAGGATGTAATCAGGTCAATGTGGCCTTTTAATGTTATGTGTGGGTGTGTTTTCTCACAAACACATGTGCAGAGACACACACATAATTTCGGGGTTTTTCTTTTCCTTTTTACTGTGTCATGCCAAACTTTTGTTTTGACTGGATTATCACTTTCCAATTTCCCAGGGGTGGGAGGCCAAAGCTCCATGAGTTGGCATAAGTGAAATACTTGGACCCATAATAATAATGGAAGTAAGTGTTTACTTAACTTGGGTAAAGGATACAATTCAGCTGGTTGGGTGAAAAGAATATTCCTGATGGGAAAGTGGTTTTGGCTCTTCGGTCCCATCCTTATTCCTGACAAAATCATGTCTTAGATTGCTGGGTTTGTGTGATCTGCATAAGATGGGAGTTGTGTCCTCCTCTGGCTTTTCATCCCTAACAACTGATGAAGCCATGTTATTAGCAGGAAAAATCTTTTATTTTTGCCTCCTCCACAGTGGAACCCATCATCTTCATTCCTGGGACTGACTTTCTGCTTGGGCCACAGAATTGGGGGCCATGCATCAGAACATTCCTCCAGCACAGTGGCTTTCCAGTCTAGGGTTTTTCCTATGGCGGACCTACCTCTGTCAAACCCAGTATTTGAACTCAGCTTAAAATGTGCCATTTTTCTGGGGTGCCTGGGTGGCCCAGTCAGTTGAGCAGCTGACTCTTGATTTTGGTTCAGGTCAAGATCTCAGCATCCTGGGGTTGAGACCTGTGTCTGGCTCTCTGCTCAGCGGGGAGTCTACTTGTCCCTCCCCCATTTCCCCTGCTCATGCTCTCTCTCTCTAAAATAAATAATTAAAATCTTTTTTTTAAATGTTCCTTTTTTTTCTCCATTTTCAAAAATGTCCCAGCCTAAAGTGTCTTGAGTAACCTTCAGTCCGAGGTCTTGTGGTTTCTCTGTGCAGGTTTTTCCGGCAGACACTGTTGTTTACCTACACGAGGCGTTCCTGGTGCCCTTCTTCCTCTTGCTGCCTCCAACTACGGAAACTGGGAATCCAAATACAGAATTTCCCCCATCTTCCTTGAGTTAGGTGTGGCCATGTGACCTGGTTTGGGTTGAAGATCAGAAAAGGGTATCCTCTTGGGACTTCTGAGAAAATTTGTCTTCCTGATATAAGGAACAAGTCGAGAGCTCACTGTTCTTGTCTTTTCCTCCTTTATCCATATTGGATGCAGAAGTGAGATCTGGAGCTAGGACAGCCATCCCAGGATCATGATGCTGCAAGCATGTGGAAGAAAAGCCAACACAGTAAGAATAGAAGACTAAAAAGATAGGGACATCTGGATAGCTCAGAGGTTGAGCATCTGCCTTTGGCTCAGAGAGTGACCCTGGGGTCCTGGGATCGAGTCCCACATCGGGCTCCCCGCAGGGAAACTGCTTCTCCCTGTGCCTGTGTCT
The DNA here is from genome assembly GCF_905146905.1 of Nyctereutes procyonoides. Classification (NCBI taxonomy): domain Eukaryota; kingdom Metazoa; phylum Chordata; class Mammalia; order Carnivora; family Canidae; genus Nyctereutes; species Nyctereutes procyonoides. The sequence continues at coordinate 55,002,941 of NW_026575140.1, read as the reverse complement.
CTGCCTCTCTTTCTGTGTCTCTCATGAATAAATAAATAAAATCTCCAAAAAAAAAAAAAAAAGAAAACTAAGAAGATAAAGAGAGCTAGAATGGCACAGTTCAGCTGTCAGACCAATAGTGAGACCACTTTCTAAAAATGTCCACATCCTTTACATCTTTGTTAAGTCATCTGATACTTGTAGCCAAACACACACATAATGTGTGGTCTGGCCATGCTTGGCTGAAGGATGGCGATGAGCAACAAGAAGGTGGGAATGCGGATCCCAGAGCCAGACCCTGGAAAGAACCAAGGGTGTATGAAGTAAAAAACCTGGGGAATGGTTGATGAAAGGATTCTTTCTTTTTAAAATACTTTATTTAATTATTTGAGAGAGAGCAAGCAAGCACAAGTAGCGGGGGGCGGGGGGAGAGGCGGGCAGAGGCAGGAGGAGAAGCAGACTCTTTTTTCAGCATGGAAGCCGATGTGGGGCTTCATCCCAGGACTCCAAGATCATGATCTCAGCTGAAGGCAGACACTTAACTGGTGGAGCCACCCAGGCACCCCTGATTCTTCCAAAAGGATTCTTCTGACCATCTTCCTATTTGAGTGTCCCTAATTTCTGCATCTTCAAATACCTCTTGACTTGAGTTGCAGTGCATTAAATCTCTTTTATAGGAAATTCAAGATACTGTTGCAGCAGACGCCACCTGTGCCTCCCTCAGTAGCAAGTTAAAAATTTTCCTTTCCCTGAATCAGGCTCCATGAGGGTATAGATTTCTGGCTGTTTTTCTCAGCATTTTATTCTCAGGTTCCCGAACAGTGCCTTGTATGTAGTAGGTGCTCATTAAATATTTGTTGAATGAGTGAAGTATTAAGACGTTGCCTGAAGAGGCTGTTGTTAGCTTGAAAGCAGAACGTTTGGCAAATTAAAAATTGTGAGGTTTAGGGGGCGCCTGGGTGGCTCAGTCAGTTGAAGGTCCAACTCTTGATTTCGGCTCAGGTTGTGATCTCAGGGTCATGAGATTTAGCCCTGCATCCAGCTCTGTGCTTAGCAGAGAATTTCTCTCCCCCTCTCCCTCTGCCCCTCCCTACCTCACTCTCTCCCTCCCCCCACTCTCAAATAAATAAATAAATCTTTTAAAGAATCCCACAAAGCTATGAGGTTTGTGATCTGATCATTTGGTTTGATTGTGGATTTCACTTTGCTTCCTCTAAGGTCTTTAAAAATAATAGTCTTAAGGTCTGCATGTCACTAGATACCTTAAAATTAGTTGAAAAGGCAGCAGTTATAGAGAATGGGCTCAGAGAAAGTGACTACTCCCTGTGACCTCCCAGCCAAGTTCTACTGGACTTTAAGATAACTCCAAAATAAAGGAAGTCTAATTTAGGGATAGCCCATGTAGAGAACTTCTTTCATTTTATGTAATTGTACGTGAACTGTAACGTACTTAGTCTTTAACAAGATGGTCCAAAACTAACCGCCCAGCCTTCTATCCACCTCCTTTCCTGTGAGTAGTTTGACCTTGCATCTGACCTTCTCCTAGTCAACCTTCAAGACCCAGGGTGGGCTTTCCCAACACCCTCCACTGCCTGTATAGGGTTAACTGCTCTCATCCCAGGGACCCTACAGCCCCTCATTCCCACCTCCTCGACAGTAGCTTATCCAGCTGTCCCACATGCCAGGATTATGTCCTTCCCATCTTTCGCCTCTAGTACACAATGACGGTCATAGCTAATGCTTACGGAAACTCACTTCATGCCAGACAGAGTTCTAGGTGTTTTACATGGATTGACCCATTCACTCTTCCCAGTAACCCCTAGATAAGTACTACTGATAAACCTATTTTATTTTATTTATGTTTAAAATATTTTATTTATTTATTCACAAAAGACAGAGAGAGAGGCAGAGACACAGGTAGAGAGAGAAGCAGGCTCCATGCAGGGGGCCCGATGCAGAGCTTGATCCCAGGACTCTTGGATCACACCCTGAGCCAAAGGCAGATGCTCAACCACTGAGCCCCCCAGGTGCCCCGATAACCCCATTTTATAGACGAGGAAATTCAGGCCCAGGGTGGCTATGTTTTCCCTCCCAAGTGCATTGTATTAGGACATGGCTTGAATAGTGAAGGATGACTCCAGTAGCTAACTTAATGAAGTCTGCAGATCCTTTGCTGAGCCCCTACTGGGTGCTTGGTGCTGTCCTTGGTACCAGCGATGGAGGCTAGAATATGGCAGGAAGGGTACTGTCCTCATGGGGCTGACATTCCAGTCCCAGTGAGGGTAGTAAAGTCAACAGAGAAGTGAGGGGGGAAAAATGAATGGGCCCACAGTTATAGAAATCAAGCAGGCCTGCTGCAATATTTTGGGTCTGAGGATGGGAAGAGGATGGGCCCCGCAACAGGGTGCTACTACTACAATACCACAGACAAGGCAGGCTGAAGATGAAGGGATCGCAGCGGGAAGCTTCACAAAACCTACTGGGCAGAGATCAGTCTGAACCATGAAAAGAAAGACGAAAGAGGGGAGAGCGGAAAAGAGCGACAGGGGTCTGGGGAGCACGTGTCCGCACTGCACAGAGAGAATAGGGTGGTTAAGAAAAGCCTTAAAACACTGGCAGGGCAGAAAGAGGAGCCAGTGGTAATGAAAGGGATTCTCACGAGTGCCTGGAAATAGGCTGGCGGTGATTGTACAGGCTAAGGCTTAAAAGGGCTTTGTTCTTCTGTCGAATAAGGAAAGCCATTGTGGGGCACAGGAAATAAGAAGCTTGTGTGTGTGTGTGTGTGTGTGTGTGTGTGTGAGAGAGAGAGAGAGAGAGAGAGAGAAACAAGGAGGGGAGAGAGAGAGAAAGGGACTGGGAGGACACCCCTACCCCAAATGCAGAATGATTGTCACTAGCAATCTTTTTTTTTAAAGGATCTTATTTATTCATGAGACACAAAGAGAGAGGCAGAGACACAAGAGGCAGAGACACAGGCAGAGAGAGAAGCAGGCTCCCTACCGGGAGCCCAACGTGGGACTCGATCCCAGGACCCTGGGGGTCATGATCTGAGCTGAAGGCAGATGCTCAACCACTGAGCCACCCAGGTGCCCCGTCATGAGCGATTCTGTACCCTGTAGTCACCCGGGGGGGAAAGGCTGGAACTGCCTCCACAGGGGACGTCCACCATCAAGACAGGCTTAGGGAGGTGGGGATGTTGAGTGCCGGACTCACAGCTCATGATTCTCTGTGAAGCACTATGACGCTGCCAGATCAGAAGCAGGGCATTGAGCACCGGCTTTGGGGGCCCAGAGGCCACCAGACGGGGGTGCAGGTGACAGGGAGGAGCAGGGACTGCCTGTAGCCCTGAGAATTTGCCCCCAAGGCCTCCAGGTGAGAAGAGAGAACCAGTGAATGTGAGAGCACAGTTGTCCTGAGGGAGCCCTTGTGACCCCAGAGGCTGCAGGGGGTCCTGTTGTCTAGTTCAAGGGAAGACTAGAGAGTGACAGAGGGCTTCAGGGAACAGTGGGCTGAGATCTTCTGCCTTTTCTGATGTGGAAGGAAGGACCACGGAGTGTGGGCTCTAGAGTCACCCCCACGGCCAAATCCAGGCTCCCTCCCTTTCTGCAGGGTAGCTTTGGGCAAACTCTAACCTCTGCTTTTGCAAAGGTTCCACAAAGTGGGCACTGGACTGTCACCCTCATGGTTTTCTGGGGGGGATCAAAAAGCTGAAAAGAACTTTATATGGAGGGCACCTGGGGGGCTCAGTGGTTGAGCGTCTGCCTTCGGCTCAGAGCGTGATCTCGGGGTCCTGGGATCAAGTTCCACATCAGGGTCCCCACAGGGAGTCTGCTTCCTCCTCTGCCTGTGTCTCTGCCCCTCTTTCTGTGTGTCTCTCATGCATAAATAAATAAAATCTTTAAAAAAATAAAACTAATGGCATCCCTGGGTGGCTCAGCGGTTTAGGCTTGCCTTCTACCCAGGGCGTGATCCTGGGGTCCCGAGATCCAGTCCCATGTGGGGGTCCCTGCAGGGAGCCTGCTTCTTACTCTGCCTGTCTCTCTCTCTCTCTCTCTCTCTGTGTGTGTGTGTGTTTTTCATGAATAAATAAATAAAAATATTTTTAAAAAATTAAATTAAATGTAATTTAAATTAAAAAGAACTTTATATAGAACATTGTAAACACTCAATAAACATAAATAATCGTTTCTGTTGGTATTACTCTTGGGGTTGCTTGGCGCCGGGAGGGCACACGCTCTTCAGGATATACCATTTCCCCTTGTTCCTTAGTTTCAAGGGCAACCAGAGTTTTTCAGGGCAAGATGAAATCTAAGGACAAACCTTAATGTGACATCCCAGACTCCTCAGTTGCCACTTCCTTCCTCATTCCAGAGAAGTGGTGAGTCTCCAAGGGTGGGGTCACCTTGGGCTAATGTTCCCAGGAGGACTGCAAACAAGGAATCCCAGTTTGTCACCCTTTCTCCAGGAGTTCTGAAGCCCGGGTGATAGTTATCACGGAAGGAACATTGTAACAGTCCTTGCCTGTCCCCTCCCCTCCCTGGCGCCCCCATGACATGATGCCACCTAGACTGCGTAGCCAGAACAACCATCCTCTCTCTGCTCATTGCTGAGTTTCTCCCTTGGCCCTAAGAGGAGGAGTGGGGGTGGTGCTTGGAGCAGGAGGGGTGATTTGCATCACATTTGGAATTTTGGTTGCTTTTGTTAAGTGCCAGGGGGTTCCTGAAGGGCACTCACCCTCAAGAGGAAAAAACAAAAGGAAATATTCTGGGAATTCCCAGTTTGTCCTTGGCACCAGTAAGAATCTTAATGCTCTAGGAAGCTTCTCTCAGCATCCCCATCTCCTCCACCCCACCCACCCCCTTCCTCCTAACACCTTCCAACTCTGGGAGCATCTGGGGCTGATTTGAGCCTGAAACAAGCTCTCAGAGGTTCCAATGGTTCTCTTGGGTCTGCCCTGAGGAGACAATATGTGTAAAGCAGGTGAGCTCAGATGGGGAGCTCAGGGCGCGTCTGAATCTCTCCCCAGTGTGTTGGCAGCCAGAGTCCTTTGGGGACCAGGGATTCCCCATGGGCCTCGTTCTCACTGGTCTTTCTTGGCTTCGCTGCTGCTCCCTGAAGATGTTAAATGTGGCCATAATGGAAGCTGCCTCCCTGAAGTGTTGGGGAAGATAGAATGAGTATTATTTACCAAAAAAGGCTTAGGACGGTGCCTGGCACATATAAGCACTCAGTAAACATCAGCTATTTTCCATAGGATGCTCTTTGTTAGAAGTAAACTACTTTTGGGGTGCCTGCATGGCTCAGGTCATGATCCTAGGGTCCTGGTCAGCGGGAGTCTGCTTCTCCCTCTCCCTCTGCCCTTCCCACCCCCACCCCGCCCTGCTCATGCTCTCTCTCTAATAAATAAATAAATCATTTTTTTAAAAAAACTAAGAATCAACATTGATACATTACCAATAAATAAACTCGAGATTTTATTTGGATTTCATCAGTTTTTCCAGTAGTGACTTTTTTTTTTGTTTCCAAGATACAATCATGGCTACTATACCACATTTAGTATATTTTGATTTTGAAAACAGGTATCTGCTAAGTCCTTTTATTAATTCTAATATTTACATATGGATTCCTTGGAAAAGTTTATGTATACAATCAGCAAATGACAAATTTGTTCTCTCCTTCCTAATCCTTGTCTTTTTTGTTTCCTTTTCCTGCTGTATTATATTAGGTGGGACTCTGATCTATAGAAATAGTGGTGGTGGGAATCCATGTCTTATTCCTGATTGTAAAGAAAAAGCTTTCAAAATTTCACCATTAGGGTCTGATGTTTTTGTAGTAAGCCTTTCTGCAGACACTCTTTATCAGATCATGGAAGTTCCCTTTTATTCCTAGCTTAAGAAGCATTTTTTAAAATAGTAAATGGGTGTTAACTAGTTACTAGTTACTAAGAGTAACTTTTATGGACCATTGAAATCTTTATGGACCATTGAAATCATCATAATTTTTCTCCTTTAATCTATGTATGTGGAGTATTTTCTTAAGTACGTTATATACCCAGTGTGGAGCCCAACATGGGGTTTGAACTCACAACCCTGAGATCAAGAGTTGGACACTTACCTGACTGAGCAACTCAGGCACTCCTTATGTATGTAGAGTATTAACACTAATTGTTTTTCTTTTTTCTTAAAACGATTTTCTTTATTTATTTGAGAGCATAAGCAAGGGCAGAGAGAAGCAGATTTCCCACTGAGCAGGGAGCCCGATGCGGGACTCGATTCTAAGACCCCAAGATCGTGACCTGAGCCGAAGTTAGATGCTTAACCAACGGAGCCACCCAGATGCCCTTTAAAGATTTTATTGTATTTATTTAGTTTTAAGAATATCTTATTTATTTATTTGACAGAGAGAGAGAGAGCGTACAAGCAGGGGGAGCTGCAGATAGAGAGAGAGAAGCAGGCTCCCACTGAGCAGAGAGCCCAAGGTGGGGCTTGATCCCAAGATCCTGGGATCATGACCTGAGCCTAAGGCAGATGCTTAACTGACTGAGCCAGCGAGGTGCTCCACCACTAATTGATCTTCTAACATTAAATCAAATTTAGAATCCTGGAATAAACCCAATTTTATCCCAAGATACATCATCTTCTTTATATATTGCTGGATTTAGTTTCCTAACATATTTTTAGAGGGTGGGTTTTTTGTTTTGTTTTGTTTTGTTTTGTTTTGCTTTGTTTTTGCTTTTATGTTCACGTTCTTGGTTGAGACTGACCTACAATTTTTGTTTTGATATCAAAGATCATGCTGGCTTCATAAGACGAGCTGGGGCATGTGCTTTCCTTATTTTGCTCTCTGGAAGGATCTGGGTAAGCTTGGAATTATGTCTTCCTTAAATGCTTCACTCCCATGGGTGTCGATGGCCAAGAAACACAGGGATCCTGACTTGAGTGTCTCACAACCAGACCACCTGTACCGCACTGGTTTTTCCAGAGCCTCAGGGAGCCCCTGGTAGATTAATCTAGCCATTTACAGTAACAAGTAGAGCACATACATGTCTGTCTCGTCCTCTCAGGGTTCTGTAACCTGGAAGTGGGGGGCTGACCGCAGCTGAGCAGCAAACCAGTTCTTCTTGTGGGATATGCAGTGGTTGGGGAAGGTGCCCCCAGGAGCTTGCTTTCTGGGCTGCAAAGGAGATGGGGGATCATAAAAAGCCGAGGTAGAGAGTCCCAAGTGCCCAACAGAGCAGCGACATTCATGGTCACTGCAAAGCTGTTCCTTGGAGTATGGGCCGGAAGCAGCAGAAGCAGCATTCAAGTGTCGACAATAAGCAATTCTTGCTCTTTGGCCACACAGCCTCCTCCACCCCTCACTTCTCCAGCTTGGCCAAGATATTCTCAGCATCCTATGTGATGGGGAAGTCCACACAGCCATTTGGTTTTTCATTTGTTTGCTTTTTGTTTTTTAAAAAGATTTTATTTATTTATTCATGAGAGACACACAGAGAGAGGCAGAGACACAGGCAGAGGGAGAAGCAGGCTCCCTGCAGGGAGACTGATGTGGGGACTCAGTTCCAGGACCCTGGGATCACGCCCTGAGTCCAAGGCAGACACCCAATCACTGAGCCACACAGGTGCCCCGGTTCTCAAAAAGTTTTGTTCTCTGGACCCCTTTATAGTTTTAGAGGAACCCAAAGGACTTTTGTCTGTGTGGATCCTATCTACTGATATTTACTGTACTAAAAGAACAAAACTGAGAAATTTAAAAATATTTAATTCAGTTAAAATAACAAAAATTAATCTATTAAAATGAACAAAAATTATATACTTTTATGAAAAATCACTGCATTTTCCAAAAAAAAAATAATAATGGGAAGAGTGGCATTGTTGTACGATGTTGCAAATCTCCTCAATTTCTGGCTTGATAAAAGATAGCTGATTCTCGTGTCTGCTTCTAGTATTAGATCTATTACAGTAAGGCTTTTTGTTTTTTGTTTCTAAAGTATGGGATGAAAGTTTAGGTTCACATAGATATATAGTTGGAAAATGAGGAATATTTTAATAGCTTTTTAGATTATTATGGATTTTTTTTAATGTTCACCAAACTTGACTATTGGTAGTTTCTTTTTTTTTTTTTTAAGGATTTTATTCATTTATTCATGAGAGACACAGAGAGAGAGAGAGAGGCAGAGACATAGGCAGAGGGAGAAGCAGGCTCCATGCAGGGAGCCTGATGTGGGACTCCATCCCAGGTCTCCAGGATCACACCCTGGGCTGAAGGCAGACGCTAAACCGCTGAGCCACCCGGGCTGCCCACCACTGGTAGTTTCTTAAAAGTGAGTTGTAGGGGCACCTGGATGGCTCAGTCAGTGAAGTGTCTGCTTCAGCTCAGGTCATGATCCCTTTATCAGTCTCCCTGCTCAGTGGGGAGTCTGCTTCTCTCTCTCTGTCTACCCCTCCCCCTGCTTGTGCTCTCTCTCTCTGAAATAAATTAAAAATCTAAAAAAAAAAAAAGTGAGTTGCAGTGTGAAATCTAAAGCCCTGTCCCTTCAACTTCCGTACTCTGTCACATTAAAATCCACGGGTTTATTTTGCACTTTGGAAAGATCTTGCACCCATGTAGGATTTTGTAGCATCACGCCCTGGCCACTGAAGAAATGTTGGTTCACTGAGTTATAAGAGGCATTCCAAATGTTGACACATTTCATTGTACAATATCAAAACATCACATTTATTTACATCACCTCCATTATCATCAGAAATGCCTTTGAAGTGTAGGGAAGTGAAGTGTAGCGTGGCAGATACAAGTTTTCAAAAATTTGAATTTTCATTTGAAAGGTCAAGTGTGATTATTGACCACAAATACTGTCATTCGCAGTTCCTTAATGTGATCTGCTCTGGAGATGTTTTCTGCTGAACAGCCACAGTTTGTAAAATCCAGCACCATGAACGAAGGAAAAATGGTGTTGGGTGACTAAAGTGCCTGCTCAACTTATAACTCAGTTGCACGAGTGGTTTCTCTCAAGACAACCATCCTACTTCACTCAGCTCCCGGTAGAAATACTTCTGCATTCATTCCATTTCGTCACAGAGTCTTTTAAAAGTGTATTCAAGGGTTGTGGTTTAATAAAAGTAATGGTCATCCTGCCTCATTGAGGACATGGGGAAGGAAAACTGAATTTTGTGTTTCCTAAGAGCACCAGGCAGAGAGAATACAATGGCACTAGTAGACCATGGTGGCCACTGCCTTGATTCAGCTAAAGCACCAGTCGTCTACCACTGCTTTTGTGCTGTCAAGACTAACAGTGACATAGAGAAATAGGACGTGACATGTCAGAATTGCAATGAAGGTTGTCGTGGTCTTGCACATTTGAGGACTTCCAGAGGTCCGTGGGCCACACTCCAGGAATGCGTGCACTATGACATTGACTCAAGTGGATCTAGAAATTTTTGATAATTCCTGAGAAAAAATAAGCCTTCAAGATGATGATGATGATGATGATGATGATGATCATGAAGGTGAGGGTGATGATGAAGGTGATGGTGCTTTCTACTACTAATCAAGAGTGCAGAGTGTGTGCTGGCTCTTGTTTAATCATTTCTCATGAGTTGTTTATTTTAACCCTCACCCATCCCTTCTTTTGAAAGAGAAAGGGGGGGGAGAGAGAGAGAGAGAAAGAGAGAGTAAGAACTGAGGGAGGAGCAGAGGGAAATGGAGAGAGAGAATCTCAAGCAGACTCCAAACCCAGCACAGAGCCAGATGTAGGGCTTAATCTCATGACCCTGAGATCATGACCTGAGCTGAAATCAAGAGTTAGTCATTAACCAACTGAGTCACCCAGGTGCCCCCTCCTCTTTCTTTTTTTTTTAATGCATTGATGCTTTATTGACTGGCTTCACTTTCAGCAGAAAAAGTGACAGGAAGAGGGAAGAGTCAGGGAGGAAGGAAGAGCAGATACTGGACGATGCTACTGAGCTGGCCCTAGCTGGTTATGGGTTCTTGTGGGATTTCTCTGGAGAGACCATCTGGAGCCCATCCAAGGCAGTCCAGTGGCCATCCAAGCAACTTTCCTCTGTGCTACGATTCAGAGACCCAGGCCACCTCCATCCTGGGAGGCCCCCATCTCTGCCACCTGGGTCCAGTAACGAGACAGAGTTTATTATTATTTTCATTTTGGTGATGGGTGGACAGGTTTACTATGCCTGAGACTGTCTGGTGAGTGAGTTGGGGAGCTATGAGCTCTCTCTTCAGCTCTCCTGAACAACTCAGGGGAGATGAAGGCAGCAGGACTGGTCATGGAAGATGCTGGATCGTGATGCATCCACAAGAGAGGTCTCAGCCAATCCCATGTGTGTGGGGTGATGGGGTGGGACTCTGCAGCTGGGCTGTTCTCTTGCTTTGGGCTAGGGGATCGTTCTTTGCCCCTTCTCTGCCTGGTCATCAGCTGCAGCTTGCCTGGGTGCAGGGCCATGACCCCGGGTGAGGTACAATTATTGGTGGCAGTGGGGGGCCTTGGCTGAGAACTCTCAGCTACCAACATGCTCAGTAGTGGCGGTGATGGTTGCCTGAGCATCTGAAGGGGGACCTGGGAGGACCACCACCATGCCCACTATATGATCTGCGGCTCAAGATAGTTGAGTCCTTTAGCCTAGAGCCTGACTCCCAATGAAAGGAGAGCTTCACCTCTGGGGAAGGAGAGTAGCTAGGATGATAGATCTGCATGAGCTCCAGGGAAGCCAGCTGGCTAGAATTCATGAAAGAGCCTCCAGCTTCTTCAAGGTAGGAGAGGGCCTTAAAACCGTCAGACCCAAACTCTCACGCAATGCCAGAATCCCTTCAGCACCACCCACAGGGAGGCCCCTAAGACTCCATCTGATACACTTGACTGTGGGCAAATAAGTTTCCCTATCTCTGAAACAGAAATGGTAAGGTAACGGCGTGCCTCACCTGGCTACCGTGTTGCATGTTAAGGCATTTTGTAAAGAGTGAACTCACCTAGAGGCACGTAGGTGGCTCAGTTGGTTAAGTGTCTGCCTTTGGCTCAGGTCATGATCTCAGGGTCCTGGGATGGAGCCCACATCTGGCTCCCTGCTCTGTGGGGAGTCTGCTTCTCCCTCCCCCACTCATGCGCACATGCGCTCTCTCTCTCTCTCTCTCTCTCAAATAAAAAAAATCTTAAAAAAATGAGTGAGCTCACCTGTTTCTGTGCTGGACAACACTCACCTGTAGGACATTCTTCTTTCCATTAAGCAAGCACCTGGTGCTGTAACTCTTACCCACTGGTCTGGACTGGTCCTCTCCCTCTGTGTCCCAGGACCAGCAGCATCGGCCTCATGTGGAAGCATATGAGAAATGCAGATCCTCTGTCCCACCCCCTTAGAATGCATGAATCAGAAACTGCGGGCATGATGCTTGGCGGCCTTCAGTTTCACAAGCTCTTGCAATGACTCTGAGACTGACCCTGTGCAGTGAGAACGCAGCTCACACCGTACACAACCCAGCATGCCCATTTTGCCATCCTGCAGATGCGTCCTGTTCAGTGGTAAGAATGGGTCCACCGACCATGAACCTGGACATCACAGCAGCATCACATGGGTTCACTATGTCTGGGAGGGACCCCAAATTCTGCATCCCTTAAGCTCCCAGGGGATACCGCACCACACTTAGGGTAGCAAGGTTCTAGATTAGAGCCTGCTGTCTTTTCTCATGAGTGTCCACCTACGTATGTGAAGCCAGCCATCAATCACAGTCTCATTCCCAGGCTTCTTCTCTGGGCTTGATATGACCAGTTTCTTCAATGACTCTGCAGGCAGTTGTGCTTCCACATACCAACCTCTCCCACCCCCCGCCTCCCCCAATTTAGGCTGCTCCTACAGATGTTATCCACTCCCTGGCCCTCAGCTGGTGCGGTCTCTTCTCTCTTCACCCTCTTTCACCCTGTTCCTGGCCCTTGGAGCTGTTTCCTTCAGCATTTTCTAGGCTGGCTCCGGTCCCCTGGGGGGGGGGGGGATTTTCAGATTGTTCACACTTCTGGGAAACTCTTCAGGCAAGAGGAAGGAAATCACTACAGAGCTGGACCGTGCAGTGAGCATCTGCCCAACTTGGCCTCATGCCCTGCTGAGCCTCCCACCCCCACCACTCCCTCCAGGGGCTCCCTCCTACCCCCTCTGGAGTCAACTCAGATCAACACCAGTAGCCTGGGCTTTCCTGTCTCTGCTGCCCCATAGAGCATGCCAGGGCCCATCCTTTCTTTGCTGGGGAAGAGGAGCTCTCTCACCAGGCCAAGACAAAGTAGCCATTGTGACTGGGTTGACACTTTGGTGGCACACCTCACAAGGATCCCTCATCCCCACCACCCCAGTCTCCTGGGACTGCCCAGAGCCAAGGGCACTCCCCCAGAGCCAGCCTCCACCAAGGTTCTGTTTCAGAAAAACTTGTGAAATATGTTTGCTGGGAAGGAGCAGAACGGGACCAGTCTTACACCTTAAATCTCAGCAAGGATTCCTCCATCAAATTAGTAATAACTTTGCCTGGTCTCAGGGGCATAAAACTCACAGGCAGATAACTGTAAGAGATTATACACAGCTTCACAGGTAAATGAAGACTCAGAGGTTAGAAATTCCTTTTCATTACTCTGATCAGGGGCCTGTCTGACACATCCATATGTTTTCACAGGGCTATGATCGGTATGGATATATTGACTTAGGCTTCTTTTTAAAAAACTTCTTTTAGGGCACCTGGGTGGCTCAGTGGTTGAAAGGTCTGCATTTGGTTCAGGTTGTAATCCCGGGGTCCTGGGATTGAATCCCGCATCAGTCTCCTTGCAGGGAGCCTGCTTCTCCCTCTGCCTGTGTCTCTGCCTCTCTCTCTGTATCTCTCATGAATAAATAAATAAAATCTTTTTAAAAAATAAAAATTTCTTTTAATAAATTAATATGTACATGTCGATGTAGTCAAATGTTGTTTGTGCTTTTGCCTTTTACCATATATATAACCTCCATGTAATCCTAGACTAGCATGGTGGTTGCAAGCTCAAGCCCTGCCACTTACTGGCTGTGTGACATTAGGCCACTTCATAACCTCTCTGAGCTTCTGTCTTTAAAATGAGAATAAGGGGCACCTGGGTGACTCAGTGGTGGAGTGTCTGCCTTTGGCTCAAGGTGTGACCCTGGGGTCCTGGGATCAAGTCCTGTATTGGGATCCCCACAGGGAGCCTGCTTCTCCCTCTGCCTGTGTCTCTGCCTCTCTCTCTCTGTGTCTCTCATGAATAAATAAATAAAATCTTAAAAATAAAATGAGAATAAAATCAGAAGAGTTTGGTGAGACATGAGACGATGCATGTAAAGCTCTTTAAAAAGCATCCAGCACATAAAAAAGAGCTCAGTTCATGTTAGTAGCTATTACTGTAATTATGCCCATAATGTATCCCGACAGTCCTCTAGTACTAAGCATTTTAGGTTATTTGTGATTATTTTCTCTCTTTTTTTTTTCTTTCTTTTCTTTTTTTTTTTCAATGATTTTCTTATAAAAATGCTGTTGTGAAGAGTCAACCTTTCTGGCAATGTCTAAGGATTGCCTCATGCACACAAGAGCATCCTAGGATGATGAACAGTGGGTCGGCCCTGGATGGAGTTGGCAGTTCGGGGGGTGGAGAGAACAGAATTCACAGGGCCCTGACGGGAAGAGCCGTGCATTTGCAGAGACCCGGGAGAGAGCACGTGAGGCAGGTGAGAATCAGAAGCCACTCGGCGGAGCAGCTGACATTTTAGATAAATTTAGAATGTCTTTGAGAGGAAGGCACTTCTCACACTTGTTATTTATTTCCCAACCGTGTTCCCAGTACTTAGAACATCTCCTGGCTGGTCACACACCCTCTGTCAATGTGTCAGTTCCCTGTGGAATTAATGCATCAGCATCGCCCCGCGCAGGGCCACCGCCTGCTAGGGGCCGGCCCTGGGTTCGGATCCCAGCCTCATCCTGACACGGGCCCAGATGTTTTGTCTGGCCCCACCCGGCCCTCTCCCCTTCTCCTTCCTGACTCACGGGACAGGAAGCTCCCTGGGCTGCAGGGCAGCCCCTCTGAGCAATGAATGGTCTTCCTCCTCCGTCAGCAGTGAGAGGCCCTACATGGAATTCAGGTCACCATGGAGGGGAGGAAGTGATGTTATGTTAGGAGAAGTTAGGCTCTCAGCAGGACTGTGGAAGGACCCAGTGTCTGCTGGGTCTGAGTGCCAGCTGGTTCAATGGAGGGGGAGCAAAGACACCCCATACACCTCCTAGAGCTCGGAGTCGTATATTGGCAGGGTGGCTCTTTTGTGGAAGGGGACACGTGAAGATGAGTAAAGGGGAGATGCCAGCTGGCGTGTCTAGATGGCCCACTGTTGTGCCAGGGGGCCCCAGCCATTGTGCGGATTGGCTCACACCATGGGAGGGCACCATGGGCCCAATTCCAAAAGTGGGAAGGCCGACTCAGCAGAGCCCGCAGCCACATGCTGCTGAGCCCTCTTCATGGCCAGCCCTCTGGGAGCAGGAGCCTCATATTTTTTTTTTTATTTTTTATTTATTCATGATAGTCACAGAGAGAGAGAGGCAGAGACACAGGCAGAGGGAGAAGCAGGCTCCATGCATCGGAAGCCCGATGTGGGATTCGATCCCGGGTCTCCAGGATCGCGCCCTGGGCCAAGGGCAGGCGCCAAACCGCTGCGCCACCCAGGGATCCCTATCTTTTTTTTTTTTTTTTTTTAACATTTATTTATTTATTCATGAGAAACACAGAGAGAAGCAGAGACACAGGCAGGGGGAGAAGCAGGCTCTCTGTGAGAAGCCCAATGCAGCACTCGATCCCAGGACCCTGGGATCACACCCTGAGCCGAAGGCAGATGTTCAACCACTGGGCCCCCCAGGGGCGCCAGCAGGAGCCTTGTCTAATAGGAGGAGGAAGGAACACCCCTCCTTACTCTCTGTTCACGGGGTCTGGGTGGGGCTGACCCCCATGATTCAGACCCCGCCAATCTTAAGCTCCCACCTGCTCCCGACCAGGGCCCCGACTACCTGGACAGGCAGTGCCAGTGAGACCCAGCCCGGGCTCTTGCAGAAGCTCCTGGGAAAGAGAACTTTCATTTCGGCTGCTGGAGTGAGAGTTTAAGAGCAAAGACAGAAGTGTGGCTGTTTTGGAATCCCAAAGGGGCAGGCTTCTTGGAATAAGGTTAATTTAGAGGAAAGCAGAACTGAGATACAGAGAGAAAAGAGAAAAATAAGAAATCATTTGAAAACCTAGCCCCAACCATGTATTGGTGGGGCCAGGCAGCCTGAGGGTTGACTACCCTCGGAATTTTCATTTAGGTGAACCAATAAATCTTCGTTTTGGCTAGACACTTGGAGCTGACTTTATGTCAGAGCAGAATGAATTCTTACAACCGGCGTAGGGCACAGGAATTGGGACTGGGGCAACAGGGTCCACTTTCCTGGTTCTCCTGGGTGCCCCACACTCTGCAGGACGTAGATCCTTAACCCTGAGAAGACCTCTCAACTTGCTGCCTTGAATAAGAGGACCTAGCAGGCCTGGTCGGAGGCTGGTGGGGGTGGGGGTGTGAGGCTGGCCCTATACCCCCGTATCTATGTACAGAATTGCAGATTGGTTTTTACTTGGATTTCACTGGTTCCCCTTGGTGCTGGTCAGTGTGTAACCTGCAAACAGATAAAACAGCCCAGCCTTGCCATGTTCACCCATTTCTGTAGCTTGTGTTTCCACCATGGCCAAGGTCAAGCTACCAGCATGACATTAACTGAAGGCTGGCTTCCAAAGAGGTCCATGTAGCACACCGTTAAATAGTCCTCCCACCACCCAGTTTGAATAGTTGTCAATAACCTTAAGATCAGAAACCATAATAAAATGTAGCAAATAATTAGGAAGTTGAAAGTTTTGAGTTTTTATTTTATTTTTTAAGATTATTTATTCATGAGAGACACACAGAGAGAGGCAGAGACACAGGCAGAGAGAGAAGCAGGCTCCCTCCAACAGGCCTGATATGGGACTTGATCCTGGCATCCCGGGATCATGACCTGAGTCAAAGGCAGATGCTCAACCACTGAGCCCCCCAGGCGTCCCAAGTTTTGAGTTTTTGATGACCTTTGTTTTTCATACGCTTTATCTCCTGGTAAATTCATGTAGTTGAATTTTTAATAATAACCAATGGAGCACTGAGTGGCTCAGGAAATTCCTACAGTGGTTACAGTCAGCCCTCATGAGCTGGCATGAGCTGGTACGAGCTAGTCGCAGGACACCCCTGGTGCCACTCGGATCCCAGAAGAAATGACTGGGTTCAAGAGCTATGCCTGCATGCGTGTGAGTTCTGGTTTAAATGAAAACCAAAGGACCTGGAAGCAATCTTAAAAGCTTGATTTTGGTGAAGGTCTGTGCCGGGCCCATGCGTGCAATGAACCTGGATGTGGAATTAGCTATCTAGATGGGATTATGATGCAGAGATGTCCCCGCGGGGGAGCCAGGTAGTTCTCCGTTGAAAGAAGCTTCCAAAAGCTCAGTAAGCACAGCTCAGAGAACCATTCAGACAGGGTGGGGAGGACAAGATGCTTTTGTGCACCTCCTGTTTTGATTTTTGAAACACCCTGGACTTTTGACTTTTATCAATTGCAACTTGTCAAGTGCACCTCTCCTCCCAACTCCTCTTCTAGAACACATCCTTCTGCTTTGGGCTGGAATTGAGATAATGTAGCATCTGTTCTCTGAATAGCCAATCATGCAGGAGATAGTTTAACTCTGTCAGTGCCAATCACACTTCTTTCAAAAGAACCCATGTGATCTTGTGGGTTTTGCCATTACAAGCCTGCGCTCCCTGCTTGTAATTTTGAGCACCCTTTCGATTCTGTGTAAACTGTGTGCCTCCCGGATTTCAATCCTGAAGACCCCAAATAAATGCTTGGGTTGCTTTGCAGCCTCTTCTTGGCCCGCAACTCTTAACTTGGCATGGTCTGCTGGGTCTGCTCCACAGGAGGGCTCTAGAGCCCTGAAATAGGTGTGCAGGCATGGGGGGGTTCCTGTGCCTTGCAGAGGTCCTGCAGAAAATAGGCAGGGTGCCCAGATTAGCATAACGTGAGGAGTGTTTGCTGGAGATGCACCTCCCAAAGGTGTGGACAGGTATGGGGAAGCAGCAGGGATGCAGCCAGAGGCCAGACCTGATACCTCAGGGCTCCCGTCACCCTAGGCCTGAATGTGCAAGCAGTGGGTATGAGGACCAGTTATAGAAGATGGGGATGGAGAGGGTTGGAGGGAGTGGGATGTCTCCTAGGAAATGGGATCTTTGCCCCCAGATCTGTAGAGAGGGATCCAGGGAGCAAACATCCTTGGCCTCACTCTCTTCCTTCCTTCTGCTTTTCTGTCTCAGCTCTGCATTGGCTGGACCCACTCACATGCCGGAGGGCAAGGAAGCTGGCCCTTTCCACCTCTTGGGGAGACTGCAGAAAGGCAGAGGGTGTCTGAAGTGTCCAATGGCACAACTCTTCATCTTGGGTATCTCCCTGAGGCATCGACATGCAGATCCTTTTTCTTAGGGTCAAGGAACTTGACTATCCTGGGCCACCTTCATCCCAGAACCATTCAGGGTCTGGTCATGGCCCCTGTTAGGGGCAGGGGGCTGTTTCTGAAGGTGTACTGCCTTCCACCCTGGGGCCAACACTCCTTTTCCAGTCTGGCAGAGGTTCCCAGGATGAGGAGAAGGCGACTAGGGAGCAGACCCTCTGCTGCCAGGGCATCCCCAGGGACCATTCACTCTCTCTGCCTGGCTAGGAGGCCCTCCGCTTGGAGTTTATTCTATGGGGCCCTCTTCTATGGACATTGAGTGTGGGGATCCCTGGCCTAGTAGCCAGGAGACCCTGGTGGCTGTCTCTGACACTCATCCTCAGGGATGACAAGACCCTACCACTAATCTAGGTTTTCTCATCTGCACAGCCAGCATCCCAGATGGACCAGAAGACCATGATTCCCAAGGACACCTCGCATTCTCCGAATACCTATATTGGAGACTTTAGGAGTGGGGTGTCAAGGTCATTTGCATAATGAAAAGTGTGTCTTTTTACAGCCAGGAGATGGCAGCAAAGCTCTGTTTTGAAGGGGCCAGGGTGGGTTTTGCTCTCCAAAGCCCAAAGCCCCAGGTCCAGGGTATGATGGCTGGGCTTTGCCGCTGAAGAATGACTTGATGGTAATGGCAACCGTGTCATTACCTTTGCCATTATTGCTAGTGAGGCTATAGCAATGCTACCTTCAGTTTGGGCATCATGCACAGTTGAGGAAACCTTTTGCACAACAATATCACCTAGAAATTTTTCAACAATCGCATCCCATGAGTAGGCAGTGCCAGGACTTCCAGCTCCCTCTTGCAGCTCAGAGATATCACCTGACCTGCCCAAGGACTTCTAGAAAGTATGGAGCGCTGAGACAGGAGCCCATGCCTTGGTCCCATGCACACTCCCTCACCACGTGGGAGACCCAAGGCAAGGCACTTTCTGCTACCCTCTTGGTTTTTTCCAGAGAATTAGAGGGGTCAGAGGGGCCCAATCAAAGAGCCAAAGGGTTCAGCTGCCAGCTGGAATTCAACATGAAGACTCTGGAAAATAAAACTCAGCACAGAAACCTTATCTTTACTCCTTTCTCTTCTTCCAGTCCTCAGAAAAGAAAATTAAAAACAACAATTATTTTTATTTTATTCTCATCAGGACATACTTGGTGTCTAGATATGGAAGATTCTCTGTCATCCATTCATACCCTCATTCCGTGATCAGGATTCTGGTGTAGTAGAAACACTGTCATGCACTGGGAAGGATATAGGAATGTCGTTTCTTTCTGACTCAGAGATCTGGGGGGCCCAGAGCTGGGATGTGGGGAGCCAGGTAAGTGCAGAGATGTCTGAGAGTGGCTTTGTTTTAGGGAACCCCAGGTGAACTGGGAGTGTTTGAGGAGATGGGATCCTCATCTGCTTTTGTTGGGATGCCAGAGAAAAGTGTATAATTTCGTAGGAATTTTTTTGATGATCCCCCAACTACATGGTATATGATCTCCTCAAACCAGAGGAAGCCCCTTAGAGACACAGCCAAACCCCAGACTGTGGTGTGTCTGGCTCCCTGTGTTATACTGCACCTGTGTCCTGAGGCCACGTCTCACCCCTCCCCATCATGATATGCTAACTATGTGCCAGGCTCTAGGCCAAGGGTGCTTCTTGTATTATCTTCTCTACTTCTCAAAATAACCCTAGAAAAGTACAGTGTTACACCCCATTTTACACAAAAGGAAGCTGTGGCTTATAATTGTGAACTCACTTGCCCCAGATCACAAAGCTAGTGAGTGGGGGAGGAGGGACAGGTCTGGGACGCAGGCAGGTCGGCACCAAGAGCTCTTCCCACTACATCACACCCAGTACCCATCATCGTGAGACCGTGTGCTGTACAGAGAGTCTGAAGAGTTGCAATCTCTTCTTCTCAACACTGGACAAGCCACAGCCGGTCTGCAACATGTCTAAAAATTAGGGTGTTGATATAGGCCTTATCTCCTGATGGGTTTGTTGTGTGGCTTGAATGGAAAGGAGAAAAAGGAGCATGTGAACATTCAACACATATACAATTGCTCTGTGTTTTTGAAACGCTATTACTCTTATTGGGAGGGCTGGACTGGGGCCGATATTTGGGGACCTTGAGAATCATCTTGGTTTCTTTGACTATAAAATTGAGGCAATTGAAGAGATCTTTTAAAATAGACTCGTCCAGTCCTAAAGTTTAGCACTGATGATGATGGTGGTGATAATGATGGTGATAATGGTAGTGATGGTGATAATGATGATGGTGATGGTGGTAATGGTGATAGTGATGATGATGGTGGTGATGATGATGATGGTGGTAATGGTGATAGTGATGATGATGGTGGTGATGATGATGATAATGTCAGACATATGATGTCACCTGACCTCAGGATTATTTCTTGCCACCATCACTGCTGCCAGCTGCCTTCAGCTTCCAACTCAACTATGTTAAAAGCATGTGGGGTGGGCTGGTGAGATGGAAAGGAGGATTGGATCCAGAAAGCTAGAGAGAAGGGCTGATCCAAGATGTTAAAGGATAGTGTACTTGTCTTGGTGCCTGGTACAGAGTAAGCCAGTTTTGGTTTTATTGAAATGTAATTCACATACCATATATTTCAGTGGCTTTCAGTATATTTACAGCCACACATCTATCCCCATAATCAATTTTAGAACATTTCATCACTCCGAAAAGAAACCCTAGAGCCCTTGTCACCACCCCAGCCCCAGTCCCATCCCAGCAAAGCTATGACTTTTATTATCTCCACCTTACAGAATAAGGAAAATGGGGCTCAGAGAGAACACTGACATGCTCAAGGCCACACAGTTGGCATGTGACAGCATTGGGATTCCATCCAGATTTGCCAGAACCCGAGCCCATGCCTCTGGCAGTACGACCATTGTGGCAAGTCAGGTTCGGAGAAATGTGTGGCCAACCCAAGGCAACCCAAGGTGGTGCCTTTACAGCTGTGAAGTGATGAGGCTCAAATTAATTCTTGGTTCCTAATCCTGTCCTTATATTCTGCTATAGCTTTAACCCTTTGGTGTAAGCAAATCTACCCAATCTGATTAGGATCCAGGAGTGAGCCCCTAAACCAGCAGAATCTACTCTGGGCCAGCCTCAGCCTTGAAGCAAACGGCTCTCCAGGCCCACCTGCCCCCTTCACAGTTTGGCTCTAGGCACCGTGGGAAAGATCTGTACAGGTAGAGTGAACACAGTCGGAAGAAGAAGACACACAAGCCCCTACCCAGTGTTTCCCAGGAGCGAATGAGTTGGGGGTACACCTGCTCCCTGCTTGCAGATGTCACGGGGAGCAGTGGTTGTACAACACGGCCCCTAAGAAGGACAGGATGGAAAAGTAGAGTTTCTTAGCAGAAAGCACCTGCCTGGGAGTCTGGGACCTGGGCATCTGGTCTCCACCCTGCCTTGGGTAACCAGAGGGGCCTTAATCTCTTTGGAGTCAGTTTCCCCACCTGACAATTTAGAGAGACACCGGAGAAGTGAGTCTGAAACCACTCTGTGTTCCGAGGAGGAAAATGCGCTCTAGTTATGCCGGAGCGTTCTGCTCTCTCTAGTGCGAAGGAAGCTGCTGATTCGCTTAGCAGAGGGTTGGCTCTCCACCTTTTCTGCTCGGGGCCAGGAGGCCACTTTCTCATCCCTTCTTTCTTTATATGTACAGCAGATGAGGCAAGGCCCTCAAACCACCCCAAGCAAGCAGGACGGACGGTGATGACGAACACGCAGAGCTGGACAGACACATCATTAGGAGACTTTATTTCTCACGACACCATCCCTCCCCTCTCCCCCCACGTGTCGCATGGCAACGGGCAGGCGTCTGGAAGGCCTCATTCTTCCATCTTCTGTGGGAGAAAAACAATCAGGAAATGAGTCAAACCAAAGGCAAGGCTGAGCTTTGCCTTCACGTGGAGCAGCTGGAGAGTCTGGAAGTTCCAGAAAAATATTAAGGAATGGCACTGTTTGCCCTTGCACATTGTAGACACAAAGCTGTGCAGGCCCTGGACAGGGAAGGGCCCCCCCAAAAGCAGAGGTTTTCTGGGCAGGGCTGGGGGTGATAGGGGATCTGGGTTCCCTGAGTCCTGCTGCTCGTTGCCCCACAAGCTCTCCCTGGATGCCCCCTTGGTCCTGGTCTCAGGAATCTGGGGAAGGGGTCTGCTCTCTCACCTGGGCCCCCACGTCTCGGCTCTTGGCTCGCAGCTTGTTGACCTGGGACTCGGCGATGTCCGCTCTCTCCTCCGCCTCCTCCAGCTCGTGCTGGACTCTCCGGCACTTGGACATCTGCGTGTTGGCCTGCTCCTCCTGACCAGGAGATGGAGGGGTGGAGGC
The DNA here is from genome assembly GCF_905146905.1 of Nyctereutes procyonoides. Classification (NCBI taxonomy): domain Eukaryota; kingdom Metazoa; phylum Chordata; class Mammalia; order Carnivora; family Canidae; genus Nyctereutes; species Nyctereutes procyonoides. Next base: position 54,981,047 of record NW_026575140.1, on the reverse strand, counting down.
TGAGGAAGGCCCTCACTCTGCCTCTGGGGCTCCTGGGCCTCAGATTCCCTGTCCTCTCCTGGGGTGAGGACAACGCTCCCCGCCCCTGCCAATGTACGCTGTCTGGTCACCTCGAGGGTGCAGCCGCCACTCCTAGAATCCCTGCCTGGCCCCCACATCCCTCCTCTGTGCTGACTCTCCTGCTGGGGCTCCCCAAGTTCTGTTCTCAAGGCACCTGGAGGGGTCAGAGGCCAATGCCCTGACCTTCTCCCAGTACCGTCTGCCTGTGGCCAGGCCACTGTGCACGTCTATTGAGGGTGATCTGAGGGTTCTTTTTTTTTTTTTTTTAAGATTTTATTTATTTATTCATCAGACACACACAGAGAGAGGCAGAGACACAGGCAGAGAGAGAAGCAGGCTCCCTTTGAGGAACCCGATGCGGGACTTGATCCTGAGGACTCCAGGATCCTGCCCTGAGCCGAAGACAGAGGCTCAACTACGGAGCCACCCAGGTGCCCCTGGGCGATCTGAGGGTTCTCAAAGAAGGTGGCCCCATGGCACCCACCCTCCCAGGCAGTCCTGCTGCAACCATGCTCATCCCATGGGCACACATCCGTCCCCCATTGAACCAGCTCAGATCTGCTTCCCTGTGGTCAGGGTGGAACCACCAGCCCCTGGGTAGGGAGGGCAGAAAGGACCAGCAGAGGAGCCATATGCTCATTTATCAACAGCAGGGTCTCCCAAATTTTGTTCCTCAGAACACCGGTCTTGTGGGCTGCTCTGCATACAGTAAAAAGGTTCCAAGTTCCACTAAAGTGGCGGGGAGGTATGGGAAGGGCTGGGCCATGCTGCATTCTAGAACGGCTTGTCCACTTTGAAGAGTGCATGACATGTCACCTGCCCAATCTGAGAAATCCCTGAAAGCAACCAGTTCAACTTTGTTTAACCTAGAGTTTCCCAAACTGTTTCTTTTCTTTTTTAAAATTTTTTTAAAAATTTAAATTCAATTTGCCAACTAAACTGTTTCTTTTCTGTAAAAGAGAAAGTTCCCCCCATCCCAAGCCCCCCCACCCCAGCTTCCTGCTAGTAATATCTCTTAGACCTGTTTGATAAGGGGGCAGGTCAGGAAGGATGAATGGGAGGGTGGTGGTGAGGGAGGGTGAGAAGGAGGAGGCCTTGGGGATGGGGATGGAGGCAAGGTGGGATGCTGTGAACCAGGATGGGGGCGGGTGTCTAAGGAGTCCTGGTGGGGTGGGTTGGGATGGCCAGGGTGTCAGGTCAGGGCGAGGTGAGGCTGGCAGGGTGGGCTAGGATGCTCTAGAGGGCAGGGGTGTGGGCTAAAGTGAGGGTGCTGGCTACATGAGGTGAGTCAGGAGGTACCAAGGAGGTGCAGGCAGGCTCTGAGTTTGCAGCCTACACATGAAAACTTGGGCCTCGGGCTCTGTGGACTTTATGGAACAGGATGTACTCCTGCTCAGGAGTAGGGGCCCCCTACTCACAGCCTCCTCCGCCTGCCTCTTGTAAGCCTTCACTTTGGCCTGTAGCTTGTCCACCAGGTCCTGGAGCCTGAGGATGTTCTTGCGGTCCTCCTCAGCCTGCAAACAGAGCACCGTGCCAGGGCCCCCCGGACCCGCCGCTGCTTCTGCTGGGGTCGGAGCCACACCTGCTCACTGAGGCTTTGGAGACCCCCTACCTGGTATGTCAGTTCCTTGACTTTGCGTTCGTACTTGTGGGCCCCCTTCAGAGCCTCGGCCCCCCTCTTCTGCTCAGCATCCAGCTCATTTTCCAACTCCCGCACCTGGGTTTGGTGGAGAGAGCACGGGGCTGGGGTCAGAGCAGCTAGGCTTCTCCCACGTACTCCCAAGTCGGTCATTTTAGGGGGGACTCAGGATCCCCTCATTATAGTTTGTAAAAATGTTTCCTCCTAAGGCTGGGGGACCATTTTTTAGTTGCAGGGCCACCACTGTTGGTGCAGATGAAAACAGGGAGCCCTCCTAGGTGCACACAGTGGGGCCACCAGGCTGGGCTCCCAGGAGAGGCCTCTTCCTCTGGGGCCAGCAGCTTGGTGAGGCCTGGGCTTCAGCCCCAACCCATCCCCGCAGGTGAAGCCTGCATGAGCATTTAGGGGGCCCTGATTCCTAGTCAAGTGAAGCTATGGTGGGGGGTGGGTCATGGAGAGAGCCCGGACCAGCGATGGTCAAGGTGTGTTCAAGCCCTGGGTCGAGCTGGCTGATTCAAAGCACATCAGCAGCTGCCCCTGAGAATGAGTTTCTTTTCTTTTTTTAATATTTTATTTATTTTTTCATGAGAGACACAGAGAGAGGCAGAGACACAGGCAGAGGGAGAAGCAGGTTTCCCTGAGGGAAGCCTGATGTGGTACTTGATCCCAGGACTCCAGGATCACACCCTGAGCCAAAGGCAGATGCTCAATTGCTGAGCCACTCTTCAGGTGCCCCAAGAATGAATTTCTATGTGTTCTCTGTTTCTATGGAGGCTCTAATTCCTGCTCCACCACCTCAAATGTGGGGGTCAAATTAGACAAAGCACATGCAAGTGTGTTTTAAATGATAAATCTCTATGCAGGTGTTTCTTTCATAGCTGCATAGGGCTTTCCCTGAAGTCTTGAGGGGACAGGATGGCCACCAAGGCACAGGTCACTATCTCTGGCCCCAGACTCCCATGGTCCAGAGAGAGCCAAGAAGTGAGGGTGGCACAGCCTAGCCCTTGGGAGGAATCCCAGTGGCCACAGACGCAGGCAGCTCTGGGCCTGGGGACTCACCAGATCGACCTTGACATCTACCAGTGGAACAGGGTAACTCTGGGCACTGTTCCAAAAATATTCCCCCCACTGCCACCCCTGCCACCCCACAAGCCCCGGGAAGCTGTTTACTACTATTAGCTTCTTGCAAACATCTATGTTCCTGGCAATGCCCTTGTGGCCTCTGTGAAGTTTGTGGAACTAAAGATAAAGGGGCAGCTGGGACTGGAGACTGGCTGAGGTGCCTCCCATGGGATGAGGGGGGCTGGCCGAGGGCTCCCTGCCAGCTCAGGAATCAAAGAATCCTGGAGGGTGCCATGGGCTCTAATCACTCCCTCAGTGGAGGGATCCATGAGGAAGACAGGCTAAGCTCATGTAATAGAGTATGACTGGGAAGAAGGAAAAGTAAGCATCTAAAGAATTTGGGGAGAGCGGGGGTGCCTGGGTGGCTGAGTGGTTGAGCATCTGCCTTCGGCTCAGGACATGATCCTGGTGTCCTGGGATTGAGTCCCACTGGGAGCCTGCTTCTCCCTTTGCTTGTGTCTCTGCCTCTCTCTCTGTGTCGCTCGTGAAGAAAAAAATAAAATCTTAAAAAAAAAGAAAAAACAAATACAGAAACATATACAAATACAAATAGGCTCCCAGATAAAGAAAAAGCAGGACTGCTTTGAGCAGGGGGTAGAATTTTCCTGGGGCAGTGGGCTGCGAGCACCGGCCACCTGCCACTTAGGACAGAGCAAGTGAGAAGCAAACCAGCATTTCGGACTGACTTCATTCAGGGACTGAGAAATCTGGGACAAATGGGAGCCGGGGGTGGGAGGTGAAGAGAGACTCTAGACTCTACAGAGGATGGGCTGTTGTTCACCCAAGTGGAGGCTGGAGAAAATGTAACTTACACCAAATATGTGATTTTGTGCATGTAAAGTACATTTCCCCTCACTTATGTGGAGCTGAATTCCTATAAACACAGGATGTGAACATTTGCAAGTGTCTTCACACTGCAGCTCCCGAGACTTAAGTGTTGCAAAGCGTGTGTGTGTGTGTGTGTGTGTGTGTGTGTGTGTTGTGGGGGATGGAGGAACCAGTGAAGGAGAACAGGAGAACTAGGTGGGAAAATCGGCTCACAGAGAGGTCTGCAAGTAGTCCTCAGACCAAACTCACATCCGCTCCACCAATGCCCACTTTCCTGCAACCTAATTTCTAGACTGTGGCCCCGTCCGAGATGGTTGAATCAGACAGGACTTTGAGGGTCAGAATCCTCTCAAGTCACCCTACCCTGGCCTCCAGTTTCTGGATCTGCTTCTTCCCGCCCTTCAGGGCCAGCTGCTCAGCCTCGTCCAGACGATGCTGCAGGTCCTTCACCGTCTGCTCCAGATTCTTCTTCATTCGTTCCAGGTGGGCGCTGGTGTCCTGCTCCTTCTTCAGCTCCTCGGCCATCATGGCCGCCTGATGAAGTTTATAGGAAGTATTAGTAGGTCACCTGGCATCCCCACCAGGAGGATACAGAGGATGCTGTCAAGGTCAATACTGTGCATGCTGATTCTGCCTACCTCATCCTGCTATCACTTGGTGATGCATCTCCTCCCCACTTGGTCTCTGCTGAGGCTTCATCTAACTCTAGGAAGCCAACATGATTCTAGAGGTCACCAGGCAAAAAAACCTACTTGCCTGGCCTCCACCCAGAAACCCCTTTCCTATCTCCAAACACATGCTCCTAAAAGAAGCAATGGAGCTCACATCTGTGATCGCCTTCTTGGCTTTCTCCTCCGCGTTTCTGGACTCCTGGAGGGAGTTCTCCACCTCTGCCTGGCACTGGGCTATGTCCACTTCCAACTTTTTCTTGGTACTTATCAGGCTTGTGTTCTACAGGAAAAATCAGATCCCAGAGGTGTAGGTTATCTTTGGATGCTTGAGACAAATTGAGCAGGAGACAGTTGCATGGGGAAGGAAATTAATCGCCATCTCATTTCTTATTTTTCATCTCAGGGATTTGCTAGATGCTGTTTCATTCTTGACCAAACAGAAGGTCCTGAAACAGACCCAGGAACTAACTGTACATAAAATAAGTGAGTAACTGATAAAAGTAGACTTTCACATATTTGAGGAAGAAGAGAGAATTCAGTAAAAGATATCAGAGCAAGGAAAGGGTGGGTAGGCATAAGTATATAAAATGAGAAATAGTTCTAATGATCAAAATACACTATACATAGAATTATAAGGGTCATGACAAGTGGAAAACACTCACAATGTAGGTTGCTGGAGAAACATTCTCTTCCTTAACATATAAAAAGGACAAAATCATGCAAGTAAGAAAACAAGACACAAAGTACAGATAGGTAGAATGCACCTGAAGAAATAATTACTCATTAGTAATCAAAATTTCATCATATCTTTTTTTTTAAGTAGGCTCCATGCCCAGTGTGGGGCTTGAACTCATGATCCTGAGATCAAGAGATAGATGCTCTGCCCACTGAGCTAGCCAGACGCCTCATGAAAATCAAAATGAAAAAGGTGAGGTGTTTTCTAACAATATAGCCGGTAAGGATTAAAAGATGTATAATGGGGGGGTCTTTGAGGATTTAGAGGCAAGAGGTCTTTACATATTCTCCCAATGAGAATAAAAATTGGGGCCACTTCATGAAGGCAAATTTCTAATAGGCTACAAATGTCTTTATCGTTTGGACCATGAATTTCTGCTTCTAGCGATCTAATTACTTCTAGGAGTAATAAGGAAATAATAATAATAATAATAATAATAATAATAATAATGGGGAAAATGTGAACTTTTAATTATACGTGAAGTTCATCATAGAAATTCTTCTGATTGTAGACATTTTATTCGGAATAATTTAAAACATCCAGCCATGGAGGACTGATTAAATAAAAGTGCCAAACCACCCTACTGTAACGGATCACTTATCTGCCATTAAAAATAGTCATAGAGGGGTGCCTGGGTGGCTCAGTGGGTTAAGCGACTGACTCTTGGTTTCGGCTCAGGTCACGATCTCAGGGTCCTGGGATGGAGCCCTACGTGGAGGGGGTGGGGGGGTGGGGGGGTCTGCACTCAGCAGGGAGTCCTCCTGAAGATTTCTTCCTCTGCCCCTTGCCCCACTGATGCACGAATATGCTCTCTCATCCTCAAATAAATATATTTTTAAAATCTTTTATTTATTTATTCATGAGAGACACACAGAGAGGCAGAGACACAGGCAGAGGGAGAAGCAAGCTCCCTGTGGGGAGCCTGATGCGGGACTCGATCCCCGGACTCCGGGGTCATGCCCTGAGCCCAAGGCAGATGCTCAACCACTGAGCCCCCCAGGTGCCCCTTCCTCAAATAAATCTTTAAAAATTAGTCCTAGAAGACTATTTAAAGGTGTGGGAATACATTTGTGACAAAGTGTTAAAATTCAAATGAGATGTTGCAAAAAAAATTGATCACATTTCTACAAAAGTATAATACTTATACACATGGACAAGAGCCTGGAATGAAAGATCTCAAAATGGTAACACGGTAGTTGGTATTTCTCTTCTATTTGTTTGCTTATATTCTATTTTCTAACAAATATATATTTTTTTCTTTTAGAAAACTTTTATAAAGGTGGCAGACAGCCTCTCCTCTGCTGTCCCGCTCACTGCTCCCTTGCGGTGTATTCAAGAAACTTCTATCTCCTTAAAAAACAAACAACAACTGTGCTCTCTTCGGCGGCACATGTACTAAAAAACAAACAAAAACTTTCATAAAGGTAATAAAAATAATTATTTTGAAATGCAATTCTAATTTTCCCAGGCTGTGGCTTAGCTGTCAACTTCCCCCGTGAAGCCTCCTCCAAGCCCCTCGATGGAATCATTCATCCTTCCTTTCTCTGATTTTCCCACAAGATGCATGCACCTTTTATCTTCAGATTAAATAAAGCTCAGAAATCTGTGCATCTGGAGCATAGTTATTCCAAGAACTAAGCTTTTTTTTTTTTTTTTTTTTTTAGATTTTATTTTTAGGTACTCTCTATATCCGAAGTGGAGCTCCAACTCACAACCCTGGGATCAGGAGTTGCATGCTCTACTGGACTGTGCCAGCCAGCCAGCCCTCCAAGAGCGAAGCTTGATGCACCTTGGTCTTGACTGCTAGTCTGGGAGGAAGGGTGGGTCCTAACTGGGCCCAGGGTGGAGGGAGGAGGCGCCCACCTGGGAATGCAGCAGCTGCACGCGGTCGCTGGCGTCCAGCAGCTCCTGCTCCGACAGCCTGCGGGTCCGCTCTGTGTGCTCTAGGGCCGCCTTCATCTCCTCCAGCTCTTCCAGCAGGAGCCCATTCCTGCGCTCCACAATGGCCAGCTGTTCCTTGAGGTCCTCATTGCTCCGCAGGGCGTCGTCCAGGTGCAGCTGGGAGTCCTTCCGGGAAAGCCAGGTGTGAGGCCGGAGCCCAGGACAGGTGCAACGCCCGCCAGGCCCACCTGAGCCCGCACACACGCACGTGCTCACCTTGAGCTGGCCCTGCACTGTGCGCAGGTGCTTCTGGGTCTCTGCCACCTGGCGGCTGGAATGGCCCAGCTGGATCTCCAGCTCGTTGAGGTCCCCCTCCATCTTCTTCTTCAGCCTCAGGGCATCATTGCGGCTGCGGATCTCCGCGTCCAGCATGCTCTGCATGGCCTCTGCTGCCCGCTGGCTGTTTCTTTTCAGCTGCTCGATTTCTTCATCCTTCTCGGTAACCCTGCGGTCAAGCTCGGATTTCACCTGGCTCAATTCCAGTTGGACACGCAAGATCTTGCTTTCTTCATGTTCCAAGGAGCCCTGATAAAAGCAGAGGAGTGATGGGGGGGGGCATGTAGGGGGGAGTCATGAGCAGTCCTCTTCTTTTATTCTTAAAAGATTTTATTTCTTATCTGAGAGAGGGCGAGCAAGATCTAGAGCAGGAGGAGGAGCAGCGGGAGAGGAGAAGCAGACTCCCCACTGAGCAGGGAACAGGATGTGGGACTTGATCCCAGGACCCTGAGATCACGACCTGAGCTGAAGGCAGATGCTCAACCGACTGAGCCACCCGGGTGCCCCAGCAGCCATCTACTTGAACAGGTATTTTCCTTCCCGATAATGATAAAATCAGTATCACTCTACCCATTTTATAGATGAGTAGAGGTGAAACAATGTGCCCTCAAATATCCCAACAAGTAACGAAACTGGAACCAAAACTTTGCATTTGTTATTAACAATTTTATGTCTGGAGAGGGACAGAGCACATTTTTGAATTAGTAAAACCTTTCTTGGGTGTGTGTGTTTTAATGGCAGCCGTAACTCAGGAGACCACCGATCCTCTGGAGGGACAGGTTAATCGCTCTCCGGTCAGGTCACCCTGCATTATGCAAATTTCCCCCAGAAATAGCTCCACCCTCCACCCTGCACTGGCCACACTGGTTAGGGCCTCAGGACACTGGGCCTATTTTGACTTGATGGAATTCCCAAAGCCCATCTGGCGTGTGACTCTGGTATAAAGCAGAGGAATTCCGAGCCAGCTTTCAGGATGTTTCATGACTGAGCTCTTGCTTCCGGAGAGGAAGCCACCAAGGACATAATGAACGCATTTATTTATTTATCTTCCAAGAGGGAGAAGTGATAAACTAGGGGACACCCAGAAAATGAAGCACAGCACAGCTGGTCCCCCAGGGACCACTGGATGTTCCTCCCCAGGGAACTTCCGCACCTCCCGGCAGGCAGCAACCCCAAAGGCCCGGTGGGCTCCCCCCTCCTTTGGTGTCCTGCCCTCCTGAGCTTCCGCGGGTCATGTCCCGAACACTTGCCTCCACCTCTTCTAGGGTGACCTGGAGGTCTGACTTTTCCTGCTCCACCTGTTTCTTGCTCTTTTCCACTTCCTGAAGATGCTTGCCGGTTTCTGCAATCTGCTCGGTTAAGTCGGAAATCTCTTCTGCAAAGGACAGGATCGATTTAGCTTGCCTTTTTTTTTTTTTTTTAAGGATTTTATTTATTTATTTGACAGAGAGGGAGAGAGAGAGAGAGAGAGAAAGTAGGCAGAGGCAGAGGCAGAGGGAGAAGCAGACTCCCCACTGAGCAGAGAGCCCGAAGCAGGACTCCATCCCAGGACCCCGGGATTATGACCTGTGTCGTAATTGACTGAGCCACCCAGACATCCTGATTTAGCTTGTTTTATCAGGCTCCAGTTGACAGCAGAGGCATTTTGCCTGGCAATTTGGGATTGGGGATTCATTCACGTTTATATGGGAGACAATACAGTGGAGCCCTTGAGGTGAGGTATCAGCACGACACAGGTGTGTTGTCTCACCTGAACTATGCAGACACAGGAATGGTAAGAACACTGCTGTGTGTGGCCCTAAAACTTTGTAAAGTATATAAAAATGGTCATCGTGAGGACCAGAGAAGAAAATTCTGGAGACAAAGCACAGAATATAGAGTCCTAGTCTTTCGGAACCAGAGAGGAGCCTTAGGGGGCATCGGGTCTGGTCTGATTTTGCGGATCAGGAGTCCGAGGTCCTAAGGGATTTGGTGACATGCCCAAGGACACAGAGCCGTGTACGGACAGATCCATGAAAGATCTCGTTCTCCAAGAAGAGGTGAGCTTAGCAACTCACTCAAGACTAAGACTTCGCCACGACTGTGTCTGTGACGTGAGCAGGGCTGAGCTCCGGGGTCAGCAGAGCAGACAGGAGGGTCCTGTGGGGCAGTGGGAGGAAGGAAGCCAGAGCGGGACAGGTGCACACCTGGGGTGGCGTGGATAGCTCACCTTGCAGATTTTTATTCTCCCGCCTCAGTGTCTCCAACTGATCAACCACCTCTTCATAGGCATTCTGCATCTTGAAGATTTCGGTGCTAAGTGACCTGGATCCTTTCTGAGCGGCTTCCAACTCAGCCTGGCTCTCATCCAGCTTTTGCTTCCACTCTGCAAGGACCTTGGAGATGACAAAGGGACACATGAACAGCAGGAAGGACCAAGGCAGCTGGGAGAGGCCACAAAAACAAGGGCTGTCTGGATGCAACGCCAAGGTTTTAACCTTTTGTCCTATGGACTCAAGAGACAGGGTGGTTCTAGAACACGGGCTTCAGACTCTTATGCTCCTACAGGCTACCCGCTTTATTTTTTAAAAAGATTTCTCTTTTATTTATTTGAGAGAGAGCACAAGAAGGGGGAAGGGTAGAGGGAGAGCCCAGCAGGGAGCCTGATGCAGGGCTTGATCCCAGGACCCCAGGATCATGACCTGAGCCGAAGGCAGATACTTCACCAACTGAGCCCTCCAGGCGCCTGCATCTGCTGTGTTCTTTAAGGTATTTGGATCTCGAAGTAATCCAAATTAGCTTCAACTGAAAATTCACTTTGTTGGGTGTCAGCAAAGCAAACATGTATTGCACAAACCACCCCCCACACTATGACTTGATGCTCAGGGGACCTCCCAGATGCACATCCAAGTGTGAGAGGCCAAGGCTCTCTGGGGACAGACCTTATCAAGGTCCCTCTGCTTCCTGTCCAGGATGGCACGGGCTGTGCTGGTGCGTTCCAAGTCCAGCATCAGGTCATCCACTTCCCCCTGAAGCCTCTGCTTGGTTTTCTCCAAGGAGGCACACTTGGAGCTCACAGCCTCTGTGTTCTCCTCTGCTTCCTGGAGTCTCTGGGCCAGTTTTTTCCTAGGAGGACCAGATTTTTTTTTTTTTTTAACTTGACAAAGGTGGGCTATTTCAGAACTACCTGTCGGATCAGACAAGGATGGGCAGTCCATTTGGGGCTGGAACTTGGTAAGAGCCAGACCTAGAATTGGATGAGTGGGCAGGGTCTAAGCATCACCTGGAGAATCCCAAAGTGCTTGGTGGCAAAGCTGGTCACCAAGAAGCTGCCAAGGGAACAAGGACAGTCCCAGGGGAAGAACAGGGATGCCCTACCTGGATGCTAAACAAAAACTCAAGGGCATGGGAAGGAAGAGAGGGTCTCTCAAGGCAGGAAGAATTCTCTGCCCCTTCACTCGTGTCTTGGGGTCACCTCTGCTGCCGTGGCGGGAGCCCGTACTTGGCCTCCTCCAGCTCCTCCGTGCGCTGGATGGCGTCCGTCTCATATTTGGTCCTCCACTGGGCCACTTCACTGTTGGCCTTGGACAGCGCCCTCTGCAGCTCGGCCTTGGACTCCTGCTCCTCCTCATACTGTTCCCGCAGCAGGTCACAGTCGTGGTGGGAGGACTGCAGGGCATGGGCCAGGGCGTTTTTGGCCTGTGGGAGGATGGTGGTAGCAGATTGCAAAGACATTTGGCTGTTACCAAGCCAAAGTATCTTCATTTAAACCGGCATCTCCGAACTAGGGGTGGGGGAAGGGGAGGTGTGCGGGGGGTGGGGACTGAGTGACAGGCACTGAGGGGGGCACTTGTTGGGATGAGCACTGGGTGTTATTCTATATGTTGGCAAATTGAACACCAATAAAAATAAATTCACAAAAAAATATTAAATAAAATAAAATAAACCGGCTTCTCCCAATGTGAACTATTCCCGACCTGCCTTTACAAACTTAGCCATACCTGCGTATGTCCTGTGTTATCTAATTTTTTTCAAGTTGACTCCCTGATTGTATTTAGTATTTTTTTAAAGATTTTATTTATTTATTCATAGACAGAGAGAGAGAGAGAGAGAGAGAGAGAGAGAGAGGCAGAGACACAGGCAGAGGGAAAGGGAGAAGCAGGCTCCATGCAGGGAGCCTGACGCGGGACTCGATCCCGGGCCTCCAGGATCACACCCCAGGCTGCAGGCGGTGCCAAACCGCTGCACCAAGGGGCTGCCCTCCTGATTGTATTTAAATATTCAGATTTTGCCAGTAAACTATTAAACTACATTAAATAAACAAGCACTAACATTTGCCACAAGCAGAAGGGACCCATAAGAATAAAGGCAACAGGGACAGAGCAGTGTTCTCGATCCCCTTTTAGCTAGGTCCTGGCTGCTGCGGCTCTGTGCCTGAAGCCCACTCTCTGTACGCCTTGATAAGAAAACTGAGCCCTTGCTAGAGAGACAGTATCCAAATTGAGCTCTTTTCTTTATGTAATCAGAAGAATTAAAACAGAATTAGAAAGAGGATAATTTTCTTGCTACTGATGCAATGCTATGGAAAGATGTCGCCGTGAAAAACCCAAAGCATTGTTTGGTGTCAGCAGGGGCTGTGTCCACACACCAGGGAACTCTGATGTGAGCTGTTCTGTCTCCATGGCTGTCCTACCTCTTCCCGGGCAGGGGCCTCCCTCGCATACTCCTACTTGGTCATGAGGACAATTTAGCTCTCCTCTTGATGATCACCAAACACTTTTTCTTTTCTTTTCTTTTTTTTTTTAAGATTTTAAGTAATCTCTACATTCAACGTGGGACTTGAATGCACAACCCTGAGATTGAGTTGTGTGCTCTACAGACTGAGCCAGCCAAGTGCCCCACACAACACTTGATGCCACCATCAAAGAAAGAGTTTTGTTCACCCGGCACAGTCATGTGCACATTTCCATCTTTTTGGAAACACAGATAGACAGCGAAACTTTGCCCAAGGAAGAGAATTCAGTTGCTACTGTATCCTGGCCAGAAGACAGCCTCGTTCCTGTAATGGATTTTCTCACTGCTTGTTCAGACTCTGGGTCTTGCCACAACCCTGCCCCAGTTCCCTGAAGACCCTTACCATTTAGTGGAAAGATGGGAGACTAATAAAATGCTTGGTTTTGTCTTTAGAAGAAGTGGAGCCTGGGAAAATTCTAGAAGATTGCCTTGTAAGTCCCACCCGGTGCATGGCAATCTCAAAATCACAGAACGTAATTTTGTAGACTCCTGGATTCTTATTCTCATGCTTGAACACACATTGACAGCATTTATTAGGCACCTGATGTGTGTACTGTTCTACTGTGCACTGTACATGTTTATAACTAGGGAAAAATTATTCTTGCCTGGGAGTTTACAGATCAGTGGGGAGATGGGCATTATGAACATAAATATCTAGGTATTAAAGTCAAGACGTGATGATGGTGTCATGTTTATGTCCCAAGCATGCCCCTGAAAGCTGTGCAGTCTTTTTGAAGGAGGAAAATTTAAAATCGGGTGCTGTAGCAGGTGACACATGAGTGATGAGGAAGGAAAAGGAGGGCATTTCAGGTGGCCAGGATGAGTGGCTGAGCAGAGTGAAAGAATACACAGCAGCAGAGATGATCAAGCTGGGGCAGTGGCAGGGAGGGGATGCCCTGGCTGGAGAGGGGTGTTTATCAGACCACCCTGTGAGGGACAGAGGAGCCCAGAAGACGGAGCACCCTGGCTCTGAGGAAGGAAATCCAATGCCAAAGTCCTGTAGCCTCAAAGAATGGGCTCCCACCTTGCCATATAGCAGAGAGGAGAAGTATCGGACTTCATGCATTGCCTCCAAACAGTTTTTGTGGCTTCTCGTTCTGACTCTGCCATTTCAGAAAGAGGCATTCTCACCTTGGTTTCTTCTTCCAGTTGCCTCTTAAGCTCCTCCAGCTGCTGGGTGAGGGCCTGCTTGCCTTTGGTTAGCTGTGAAATCAGAGACTCCTTCTCTTCCAGTTGGTGGCTCAGCTCCCCTACCAAACAGATGCATGAGTGTTGCTGACTGTCGCTGACTCGTGGCCTGGCTGGGCTAGAGAAGCCCTGCCCATCCTTACCATTTTGGGTCTGCATTCTTGCCTTCTGCATGTTCAGATCGTGGATTAACTGTGTCTGTTGGTCATCCTTGGCTTTGATCTCATTAAATTGGTCTTCTACAGTCCGGCACATTCTTTCCACGTTACTCTTTAAAAAAAAAATCAACATTAATGGGAAAAATGGGTTTCTGGTGTTCAGTATTGAGCTGGGGAGTTTGATAGTCTAGCCCCTTGGCAGGTAAAACAAAAATAAAAATGCAGAGCACATAAATGTCAGTTTAAAAAATTATAATCATGGGATCCCTGGGTGGCTCAGCGGTTTAGTGCCTGCCTTTGGCCCAGGGCACGATCCTGGAGTCCCAGGATCGAGTCCCACATCGGGCTCCTGGCATGGAGCCTGCTTCTCCCTCCTCCTGTGTCTCCTCTGCCTCTCTCTCTCTCTCTATGTCTATCATAAATAAATAAATAAATGAATCTTTAAAAAAAGCATAAACACTTCAGATTTGCTTTATTTTTATCTGTGATTATTGCTTAGTCACCACCAATAGGTTGGAGCAATAGCTTTAGGTAGATAAGTATTGATTGGTTTGTAAAAAAAAAAAAAAAAAACACAAAAACCTTTGAGAAGATGCTACTCAAAGGAACCCCAGAATCCTCTTGTAATATAAGTAATTCTGTTGTCATGTGAATATTACCACCTGATTTGTTTATTTGAAAGCAGTATATTCAGATGATAGTGTTGAATATTTCATTTGATTATACGAAAGATTCCTATGGTGGAGGTGGCATGGAGGGATTCACTCCCCCAGCCTCTAGTTGGCCTGTATTTTTGTGAAGTTTGTAGATTCCCTCCTCCTAACTCACATAACATAAAACAAATATGTTGAGCATCTATTTTTCCTCAGACTGAGAAGTAAAAGATAGTGGTATAAGAGGCAGGAATATTAGATTTGAAGGAAGTTTTCAAGGGGTTTAGGATATCTTTAAGAAAATGACACATGAACATAAAACAACTTTATATGGGATAGCTGAAAAAGAGACAGCAACTCACAAGGAGAAAAATCAAAGGATACAACAATTTAAAAAATATAAAGCAATATAGGTACTTCTTCCACTGGATTCTAAAATTGAGAACAGATAGCATGAACCAGTGGCAGAGAAAGGGAGGTGGCAAGGAGGTGCTGCATGTGGGTGGTGGTGTCATCTGTTCTAACCCAGAAAACCCTGCAACTTGGCCTGGGTGCTACAGGGGAGAGAGACAAAGATAGAGACAGAGAATACATACAGACATAACTCCTTAGAGGGAGGAAAAAGCCAAGAAGAGCAGAAAAATGGGGAAGCAAGCAAGAGAGAAAAAGGAGTTGCAGTCAAACAGTGAGAAAGAAATCAAGAGGAAGCCCAGGCTGTGGGAGTCCAGATCCTAAAGTAGGACAGCAAGAGGCCCCATGGATCTAAGAGCCCACCATTGTTCTCTAAGGAAGCCTTTGCCCTGAAGTCAAACACAGGGGTGGGTTTACCAGGAAGCTGGGGAGGTTTGAGCTTAACGACCTTCCCGTGCATGGGCCCTAGATCATGCAGGTGGTATAGAAGTTTCCAGGTGGGGAAGGGAAGCTAGATGCAAGCAGAATATATTTGTAGGGAGGCATCACTGGCAAATGGCCAAAGAGGTCTCAGAAGACAGAGATCTGAGTCTCCAGGGTGCCAGTAATTTGTAACTTCTTTTTCTACTCTAAATGAATATTTGCTTTCATGCCTAACTTTGTATTTATAATTTTGCATATGTTTTCTTAGAGAGACCCTCCCCTTCTGAATTTCACATGCTTCAAGTGGCACAAAACTTGTATCTACCCCTGTTCTCACACATAACTTCATGCTGGTTATGCCTCCCAGAGATCAATACCATGGGCTAAGGAGGTGGCACGTAGAAAGCCGTTTGGTGCAATCCATCCACAGGTTTAGTTCTAGAAAATGACCAATGGATTGGAAGATTCTGAAAGCTTTCTGAAACTTTGGAAGGATGTTGAGACCTTGAGTCATAGTGGGTCATTGTGTCAAGGTTGAATGACAGGAATGGATTTGGGGGGTTGGGGTCAGGCAGAAGGCAAGAGGGCTTTTCAGTTTTGAATGGGCAGTGAGTTTGGGGGGATCAAATTCTCCTGCTCCCTGGGGTGGTGTATGTGGCCACCTCAACGTCTGCTAATAGCAGGGGGTCAGGTACCTTTGACTTGGAGACAGTCTCAATGTTACTGGCAAGGTCATCTATCTCCATCTTCAGCTCGCTCTTCTCCTTCTCCAGCTTCTGCTTGACCCTCTGCAGGTTGTCTATCTGCTCCCCGAGCTCGGCCACGCTGTCCGCGTGCTTCTTCCGAAGAGCAGCCATGGTGGCTTCGTGCTGCAGGGTGGCCTCCTCCAGGTCCCTGCGAAGTTTCTGGAACTCGGCCTCCCGCTTCTTGTTCATCTCCACCTGGGCAGACATGACCCCACTGGCTTCTTCCAGGCGCTCACTGATCTCCTCCAGTTCCCTGGAAAGGTCAGAGCGCTGCTTCTCTGCTTTGGCCCTGGAGGCGCGCTCTGCCTCGATTTCCTCCTCCAGCTCCTCGATGCGGGCCTGAAAGGGTCACTGCATCAGGAATGTTGGGAAGAGGGAGCAGCCCACTTTGGGAGGGGCAGGGTGGTGAGGGGCTGGGGGTGGGCATCACAAAAGAAAGACTACATAACATTCACGTAGTGAGGAATAAACTTGGAGACCATCCCAATGTCTATCAGTAGGGGAACGGCCAAATCCACCATGATGGAGCCACGCTCCAGAACTTCATGAGCAGTTAGACTTGATCCGTGTCTACCACGGCCAGCTCTGCAGGATGCATTGCTGCATGAAAGGAGCAAGTTGCAGAACCATAATCTCTGTATTACCATATTTAAACTAAAAAATATAAAGCATATAGAATATAAAATCTACATCTATTTAATGAATATATTTACATGAATAAATATACATGCAAAGATAGATAATACATGCTTGCATGTATTTATGTTCTTGTTTCTTTATATTTTAATATATATGTACATATCCATATGTATATGTGTATCATATATATATACACATATATCTCTCTCTATATATATATATCTTCCATATATAGTCTCCTTGGGTCTGTTTTTTTTAGGTTTCATTTTTAAGTAATCTCTACACCCCAGTGTGGGGCTTGAACTCAGAACCCTGAGATTGAGAGTTGCATGCTCTACCAATGGAGCCTGCCAGGTGTCCCTCTTTGGGTTTTAAATGCATACATAAACCTGTATCAAAAGATCCAGAAGAATACGAATCCACCTGAAAGTGGGAATGACCTCTGAGAAGGGGGATTATGGGTGGTGATCAAAGTGTCCTTATCAATATCCTTATTTAGCCTTATTGGTAACACTGTGATATTCTCAAGGAAATCTATGTGTGTGCTACTGGCAAAATCAAAGTGTTAATTTCAGAAAAAATAAAAAGGACAGGACATCCTCTCCAGCTCCGAGGACACAGAGAAAATAAGCAGCAAAAGGAACAAAGGCAAAAGGGCAGGAGGGGCCCCTCCAGAGGGTTTTCAGGGTTCCAGAAGGTTTTGGCACTTCTACCTGCAGTTCTTTGATCTTCTTTTGTAATTGTAAACTGTGCACTTGTTCATCGTCAATTTTGGTTTGCAACTGACTGATTTCAAACTCCTTCCTGAAAATAGATGCGTATGTTTAAAATAACATAAAATCCCAGCCATTTAAAGGGATAAGTTGGCACTTGGGCTCAGACACAGAAGTCAAACATGAAATCTTTACTTCTTCAATTTCTCCTCCACTTGCTGCTTGTCATTTTCCAGATCCATGATGGATTCCTGGGACAGTTTCAAGTCCCCTTCCAACTTCTTCTTTATTCTCTCCAGATCTGCCCGCAGTTTCTTCTCCTGCTCCAAGGAGCCCTCGAGCTGGGGAGACACAGGCAGAAAGGTTGGGGCTGACCCCTCAAGCCAGTGAGGATGCACATGAACTGGCGGTCTACTTTGGGCTCCTGGGAGTGTGCTTGCTGGTCTCTGGCCCCAGGAGGGAGCAAGTCTCCCCTGCCTCTCCACTCTTCCCTCCTCCAGCAAAGGCTAGCCCAAGGGGCTGGATCTCTCGGAGGGCTTCTGGTGCCTCTTTCCGCTGATTCCCACTTGGCCTGTCCTAGGCCACGTTCCCTAGAAACATGCTGCCCATAGATGCATGCTCGTGCCCAGATGGGAGCAAGGGGGAGCTTCCGTGGATGGGCTCTGCTACAGCCAGGCCCATGAGGGTCTAGATTGCACACCGTCACTCCTCCCCAACCAACACCATGCATCCGTAGGGAGATTAGGGCAAATCTGTGTGTGTGTGTGTGTGTGTGTGTGTGTCCATGTGTGTATGTACACCTGTGTGTGTGAGGACCAGGGCTGTAGGGGTGAAGCACGCCTGCTCAGGGGAACATGCAATCTGGACAAGTTCCAGCCACAATTGTGAGTAAGCCTGAAAACGTCAGGCCTGGCTCTTGCAACCTAGAACATAAATGCAACTGATGAATTCCTGCATTCTACCTCTGAAACTAAACAAACAAAAGAAGAAGAACAAAAATGAAACACGATGGGGAAAAATGAAAATTGTCATGGCCACAAACAGGACTCATTGTTAATAATGTGAGAACAGGATCAGAGCTTTTGGAACCCAAGGACCTGCAAGTGGATGCTAAAAACAATGATGATGATGATGGTGATAGCTCTACGTGCTGAATTAACTAACTTTCTTTCTTTCTTTCTTTCAGATTTTATTTATTTATTTGAGAGAGATCGAGAGAGCAGGGGCAGGGAGAAGGAGCAGCAGACTCCCCACTGAGCAGGGAGCCCAGCTGGGACTCAATCCCAAGAGCCTGGGATCATGACCTGAGCCAAAAGCAAAGGCTTCACCGACCGAGGCCCCCAGGCGCCCCCGAAGCTGAGCTTTCGGTGGAAACCCTCCAAGGCGGAGCTGGTCGTACCCCCACTTCACTTTAAGTGGCTGGCTCAGCATTCCAGACTCATGTAGAACAGGCCGAGGTCCGGACTCAGCGAGCCTGACTCCGAATCAGAAGTGAGACTCCCCCTTCCGAAGCCCTAACCCCTGCCTCTGCAGAGTAACAGCCCTTAGAACCCAGTAGTAAAATATCCTTACGTCATCCGTTTGCTGCTCCAGCTTGACATTTATTTTGATTAGACCGTTGACTTTATCTTCTTCCACCTGAAGATCATCCAGTGCTTGCTGATGGGCTTCCTGCAAAGACTTCTTCTCTTTGGTCAGTTTGGAAATGTTTTCCTCGAGTGCTGTCATTTCTTCAGAAAGGTTCTTGACCTGTGAGAATATCAGCACAATATGGAGTGCTTAAACAATTCAATCCACAGCTATTGGGTTTTTTGGTGTGTCTCCCCCACCCCACCCTGTGCTTTTCTTCTCCTTCTTCTTTCTTTTTTGGCTTCTGCTTCTCTAGCTCCGTGGCAGGTGTTCACTGTGTTGGCTGTGTCATTCGGAAACTGGCAGCCCCTCAGGTCTTAATTTCCTCTCTGGCCTGCCCAGGAGCCTCGGATCCTCCCGTTAGGAACATTCCTCCAGAGAGGGTTTTATGTCTTATAAGGGAGGGTGCTGATAAATGCAAGTAGGATGCTTTTGAAGGGCCACCCATTGATCTCTATGTATCACCATGTACCCATGGGAATGCGTTTTCCAGGTTGGGCTATTGGGGTTCAGACTAAGGCAGGAAGAGTAAGGAGAGATACCAAGTGCCTCTGCAAGAATATCCAGAATGGGACCCTGGGCCGCCAGGATGCGGGAGAGGGGCACCAAACATGAAGCTTCAGGACCTAAGTTGAACCTCGACCTACGTATGACACTCTTCCCAGATCGGAGGTTGTTAACCTCCTGACCCATCGGTTGAATCTGGCCGCGGACATGTATTTTCTAGTTCATACAGTAGTTTACAACTTCTCTCTCTCTTTCTTTTTTAAAGATTTTACTTATTTATTCATGAGAGACACAGAGAGAGGCAGAGATACAGGCAGAGGGAGAAGCAGGCTCCCTGGGGGGAACCCGATTCAGGACTCGATCCCGGGACTCCAGGATCATGACCTGAGCCGGAAGGCAGATGCTCAACCACTGAGCTCTCCAGGCGTCCCAGTTTACAACTTCTCAATAAGTTATCAATATTGAAAAAAGAAGTGAAATTTTGCATAAAACCCGGATTCCTGGCTGCTGATGGAAAATTAGAAGCTCTGGGGATGCTGGATTCACATTCCCACCTGGCAGCCTTTGGGTCGGGCGTGCTGCCTTGGACAGGGGCTCACCTGTTTGCCGCAGTCTCGACACCTCCCCGTTGTCCCTTACCCAACTCGAGAGTGTCCATCCAACACTAACCCTGGGTGGTCTCACCCCAGGTCAACCCCCTCCTTTACTCTACCTCATTAGTAACCATTATTACGTGAATCAAGTGCTGTGATTTTTCACGGATTTCTGTAAAAGGTGAGGATTCTCGATTTGACCAGGTATTTCCAGATACTCTGCACTTTGCCTATAATGCACGAGGGTCCCTGCCAGTGCCTGGTGTCATCCAGCTGTCTGCCCCCTTGGCCACCTACCTCTTTCCCTCCTTGTCCACCCGCCCCCTGGAGGTGTTTTGGTTTGCTCTTCCTGGGCCAAATGCACACAAGGATGAGTAAGATGCCACCCTTCTCCAGGCTCTCTTGCTTCATGCAGGAGGGGCTGGGGCTGGAAGTCTGGGGTACACCCAGCCAGGCAGGAGGGTTGACAAGAGCCTTCAGTGTAGACAACAAGGCAGAGGACAGAACTTGGTGGGACCTCACCACCTGTCCGCTTGCTCCCACCTCTGACTCCGGGCAACGTCTGCCGCCCACTAGGAGGCAGTGAGGACCATTCCAGAAGCTGTGAGGACTCCCGGCACTGCCCACCTTGTTCTCGGTGGCGTGCTTCTCCTTTTCCACTTTTGTCAGTGTCAACTCCAGATCATCGATGTCCCTTTTGAGAGACGAGCATTTATCTTCCAGGCTCCTCTTCTTCGCCACTAGGTCAGAATTCACCTCTTCTTCCTCTTCCAGCCTCTCGTTCAGCTCCTTGACTTTGGCTTCCAGTTGGATCTTGCTTTTGATGAGGCCCTCGCAGCGCTCCTCCGCATCGATCAGGTTTTCCGTTTCCTGAAAGAACCAGATCATCGTGTTCTGGTCAGACTACAGCAAACCCTGCGAGGGGAAGTGCTCTGCCCTCCAAGAGCCCACTACCTGGACCTACGGCAAGGAATGGGTCACAGGCACGCACACACTCTCACGTGCACATATGCACACTCAGGTGTGTGCACACATTCACATGCACCCATGCATACACACATAGTCACATACACAGCTGAACACACATGCACATATGCACACTCATGCAAACACACACATGTGCACACATGAACATATGCAACCATGGATATTCACACACACTCGTGCACACATGCACACCACAGGTGTACACACACGCTCATGCACACTCACACATGTACACACGTGCACACATTCGCACAGATGCACACTCATGCGTGTACACACTCATGTGAACACATGAACATATGCACCCATGCATGCACACACACTTGCACACCTGCACCCTCGTGCATGTACACATACCTGTGTACCCATATATATTCACGCACACACACACTCACACAATGCTCACGTGCACACATGCACCCTCACGCATGTACACATACGTGTGCACCCATGAATATGCACACACACTTGCATGCACGGGTGCATGTCTGTGTACACACTCATGTGTAGAGACATGCACCCACGCATGTGCACACATGTGCACGTACACACATACATAAATGCACACACACACGCACATCATTTGTATCTCATTGGTATACCTTTTTTTAACCACCAAGGACATCCACTTAATAGAAATTCACCTGAAATAATTCAAGCACAGGACTCCATACAGTTCACGAGACTTCTGGCAATTTGCCCCAAATCACCCGGCTGGCCATTTCACTCTTCCTTTCACCACCACTTGAAAAATGACTCATCTACTCGTTACCACAAACTACCTGGTATTTTCAAAACATTACTACCTTTTAAGTTCCAATAAAAAAGTGCAGTCTATGCCCGTGAGCCCTGCCTCCTCGAGCCACAGAGCAGGAAGTTCAAAATAGGAATAAAGTGAATATGTAGAGATATGTCCCAGAGGGCTCTGTAATGAGTCTCTTGGACAGGTCAAGATCAGCTAATAATCGGGCTATACCGTGTTGTGTAAGAGTGCTGTAAAAACTGGGCCCACATTTCAAGATTATGGGTAAGAATAAGCGTTGGTGTTAATTGAGCATGTACTATGTGCCAGGTATTTCAGAAGCATGGACTCACCCGATTCTCCCGACAGCCCTATGATGTGCGTCCTATTACTGTGCCCATTTTACAGATGAGAAGAGCAAGGCACAGAGAGGCTACGAAACTTGCCCGAGGCCACACAGCTATCCAATGGAGGATCTGGGATATAAATCCAGCTACCTGGTTCTAAAATTTGTCTTCTCTCCCACTCAGCTTAGGAACGTGCTCCCAATGACCACGCTGGCTGTACTGATTGGGAGAATAAGAAGGGGAGGAGAAAATGCTTTGTATGCGAGGCATTTGGAGGTTTATTTAAAAAGGGCAATTCATTCGTGAATCGATAAAACTGCCCTGCCAGAGTGTTCATTTCCCCCACCTCCTTGATTCATTTTATTTTTTTTTAAAGATTGTATTTCTTTATTCATGAGAGACGCAGAGGGAGGCAGAGACACAGGCAGGGGGAGAAGCAGAGGCTTCTCTGCAGAGAGACCAATGTGGGACTCGATCCCAGGACCCCAGGAACATACCCTGGGCTGAAGGCAGGTGCTAACCCGCAGAGCCACCCAGGGGTCCCTATCTTCTTGATTTAAAAAGGGCCTATCTTCAAGGCATTTTTAGTATAATCATATTACCCAAACTCACGTATATATGATCACTCCTAATTTGAATTGTTGTAGTGACTTACTTGGAATTTTTGTTTTTCTTAAGACCTGGTGCATCCCTGACAGGCTTTAATTACGAGGACAGACACATTGCCCTCATGTCCACAGCAAAGTAGGCCTAACTCCGCTGTGGAAGACGGACGGAAATGAGGGTGAGC
The DNA here is from genome assembly GCF_905146905.1 of Nyctereutes procyonoides. Taxonomy (NCBI): domain Eukaryota; kingdom Metazoa; phylum Chordata; class Mammalia; order Carnivora; family Canidae; genus Nyctereutes; species Nyctereutes procyonoides. The sequence continues at coordinate 54,958,475 of NW_026575140.1, read as the reverse complement.
AGAATCCACTGTGCAGAGGGGCTCACCCTGCAGCTCGGCAGCGGCCAAGCCCCGCCCCCTCCGTCCTGGGACCCCGCAGGGGGAGCTGCAGTACTCCGTATGCCCACGAGGTGGCACCACGGCCCCTCGAATAGCCGCACCTGCAGGGGCCTGGGCCTTGCTGCTGTTTCTAACTGACCCGGGAGGCGGGGAGGTACTTACAGACTGCACCTGCAACTGGAGGTCGTTCTTTTCCTGCAGCAGGGACACCATCTTCTCCTCCAGCTCCTTGCGGCGAGCCTCAGATCTGGCCAGCTCTTCCTTGGCCCTCTCGAAGTCTTCCTTCATGGTGGCCATCTCTCTCTCAGCCTCCGCGCTCTTGAGGAGCGGCTTGATCTTGAAGAACAGGTTCATCCAGGGCCAGTGCTTGACGTTCATGAAGGAGCGGATGTTGTACTGGATGCAGAAGATGGACTCCCTGGACATTGCGGTGGGCTGGGTTAATGACCCATGGCAAGGGCCCATGCCCTTTACCCTTCCCTGGAGACCCCCGCGATGCCTGAGGTCCTGATTCCCGACACCATGAGCATCTTCATCCCTAGTCCCCTGAGTCTAAAGATTTTATTTATTTATTTATTTATTTATTTATTTATTTATTTATTTATTTGATAGAGAGAGAGAGAGAGAGAGGAGAGAGCACAGCGGGTGGGAGGGGCAGAGGGAGAGGGAGAAGCAGAGTCCCCGCGGAGCAGGGAGCCCGAGGCAGGACTGGATCCCAGGACCCCAGGATCATGACCTGAGCCGAAGCCCCCAGGCGCCCGTCTCCCACATTTCAACCGCTGACTCTCACCATTTTGAAAGACCCCATTGCCTTTGATTCCATGCTCACGGCTTCATGGTACTCAGCATGTGGGCTCCTCTTCCTGCTTACCCGCGGGTGCACACCTGGGACCGTGTCCCCGACTCTTGCCCTCCTAGAATGGCCTACTTCCCTGATTTCAACTGGTGCCTGTCCCAGTGCCACCTGCTGTATCTCACGCTGTATCCCCCACAGCTCACGTGTGCCTGAAAAATTGCTTCTCTTTCCCATAAGCTGGCGCCTGCTAAGGGGTGGTCTCCCCCATTTCCATGCTGGCTTCCATTCTCTTCACCCAGCTAGATGCCTGCTAGATGCCTGCAAGGTGCACAGTGGTGGCCCATGTGGTGACACCAGTGTTAGAGCCATATAGGGCATCAAGGAATAGGCGAGAATGGGCCTCCCCTCAAGGTTTCCCCCTCCTGAAATCCCTAGTACTGCTGCTGAATTACCCAAGGAGTAAGACTTTTCAGTGTCCTCTGAATGCATCCCCTGCTCCCTCATGGGTGGACTCCTCCTTAGTTCAGATCCTTGTCACCTTCTGCAAACCTGATCCTCTCACGAGTCCCTGTACGTGCTTTCTGTGGCTTCCCAGCCAGACGCTCGGGTCTAGCCTCATTAACAGGGTGCAGGGGAGCCTGCGTTGGGTGCCTCTCCCTCTGCTTGCCCCACGGTGACCTCCAGGCTGTGCAAAGCTTCCTTCAGAGAGTTCTCTCCTCTTTCTGACCCCTGCAGCACCCCCACAAACTCCCAGCCCAATTGAGGGCTTGTTGTCACTACGCCGCATCGCCCCAAATGTGACTCTGACTTTGTACTTGTCATGCGTGTTACAGTCAGCCATGCAGGGGTCGGCTCCCAGCCCATCCCTGAGCTCCTGGAAGGCAGGTTTTTTTTTCTTTCTTTCTCAAGACTGTATTTATTTATTTGAGAGAGAGAGAGAGAGAGAGAGCACAGAGAGAGGCAGAGGGAGAAGCAGACTCTCCTGCTGAGCAAATAGCCCAATGCAGAGTTCGATCCCAAGACCCTGAGATCACAAGCTGAGCTGAAGGCAGAGGCTTGACCCACTAAGCCCCCCCCAGGCACCCTGGCAGGGTTCCTTTCTGTATCCCCAGCATCATGCAGGGTCCCTAGCATAGAATGGCCCCTTGGCAGGTGTTGGTCCAGTGAATAAAAGAAAAAATTGATGCTTTAAGACCAAAACAGCTGTGAAGTGGGGAGGGCAGGATAAGGTGGACCGAGGGTCCGAATCACCTCCTTTCCATCATCTTCTTGAACTCCACCCGCATCAGGTACCCCCGGCAGATGGCCTGAGTGCGTGTCATCAAGGTCACCAGCTTCTCGTCCCTCATCTCCTCCAAGAGTCCGAGAAGCCCAGCTTTGAAAAACACCTGCATCACAGAAGAGACGAGCCCTGCTTTGTTCTCAGCCGGTGTGCCAGCCAGGCACCCCTCCCGCACCCTGGGAGCCTGTGTGTGCCCAACCCAGCCCGCCGCCCTCGGAGCCCTGGCTTGGGGCTGGCAGTCCTCTGCACCCCACGGTGGCTTCTCCTCTGGCCCTTCCCATAGGACGTCCCAGGGCCTGCCAATCCTCATGGATGGATTGGGCCAGAGCTCACACACAGGAGGCGGCAAAGAGGAGTCCAGAAGGTACCCTCAAAGCTCAGCTGTGCCCAGGTTAGGAGAAATTCACAGTCTGCCTCCCTGTCCTCCCCTCTGTCTGCCCCTCTGGGAAGACTGGTCCTACCTGCAGGCCCACTCACCCACGGCCCTCCTTGGCCCATGTTCCGAGGAAGCAGGGCACCCTTGGGGGTTCCACAGGCCCCGGGCGGCCCTTTCCAGGAAGGAGAGCCTTGGAGACAGGCCAGGATCTGAAGCTGGCCTTTGCCTGTCTCTGTCCCTGTGACCTCAAGAGCAGGTTTCTTGCCCTCTGGGAGCCTTTGTTTCCCTTGCCCTACTTGTAACCCCACGAGGTCAGGACTAGCTTTATCACCCCTGGGTTCCCGGAGTCTGCTGTATTCTCCTCTTTCCTTGGCTCTTAAGTCCCACACGAGATGCCTTTGCTCTGCTCTCTTAGGACACTAGAACTTTTTATTGCTTTCTTCCATTGCTGAGGGTAGTGGTGGGAGGGTGGGTGGAGAAGCCTCTAGACACTTAGAAACCAACATGGAAACAGGATTCTCCATACCTAGACCCTGGTTCCTTCTGCTTGGGCTCCTGTGCAATGGGGTCATCAGGTTGGCTGGACAGGGAAAGACCTTTCCTCCCACCAGAGGACAAGCAGCCCCAGGGGTGTGGATTACATGGGGTGGAGTGAGGGTAGGGTGTCCCAGCTTAAGGTATTCTCACCTTAGTGTGACCAAACCTATACTGCTCCCGGTCCACGTCGATGGAGCTCAGAAGCTTCTCAGAAGCATTTTTGCTGTCAATAAACTGCCCTTCGGGGATGGCACTGGCGTTGAGGATCCGGTACCTGGGTTGGGGAGGAGGAGAGCGGTGGGTGGGCCACCTGCTGGCAGCTGGGTGAGAGAAGTCTCAGGGACAGAGGGCCTCTGGCTGCATGAAGCTGGGAGGGTGTTCTCTCCTCACAATTTCCTGAGCGCTGCACCCTGCTGCACCCTGCTCCTCTGTGCCCAGGGGTCTTCAGCCCTGCCACGGCCCAGCCCATTCTGCAGTGACTCAGGCATATAGGCCTTCCCCAGCATGGACACAGACTCTGGAGAGCCACCTCGGTTTAGGTAACAAGAGTCTGCCAGCAGTTGGCCGAGCACGCAGGAAACTGAGACAACTTACCCTCAATCTAGTCTGGCTTTGGAAGCTGCATCAGGCCTAGCATCTACTTAGGGCCCCCACTTTGTCTGTTTGGCAGCGCTAGGTGGGGAGTGGTTTCAGTTGAGGGACAAAATTTCTTGAAGGGATTCAATCTCCTGAGAAGGGCCCCATACCAGAGACAAGTCCTGTCCCTCTACCTAAGGCCAGGCCTTCAAGAACCTTTTCCTGCTTCAGCCTTAGGAGGAAATGGCAGATTGTACAGCATATCTGGCTGAGGGGCTACACAGCCAGAATTTTTTTAAAATATTTTATTTATTTATTTGAGAGAGAACAGAGGCAGAGGGAGAAGCAGACTCCTCCTATAAGCAGGGAGCCCAATGTGATGCTTGATTCCAGGACCCTGAGATCATGACCTGAGCCACCCAGGTGCCCTCAGAGGGAAGAGTTCTTATCTGATGTAGAGGAACCTTGAAATCATCTGTGACTTGCAGATCTGTGGTCTGCAAAGGTCTCCAGGGTCCTTTCCTTTCCTCTACTCCAGACAAGGCCTGGAATTGTGGGTTCAGATGGCAGCTGGGAGGAGAGAGCTGGTCTGGAGCAGCGGAACTCAACTGGGGACAACTTAACCCCCCCCCGTCCCCTTCCTCCCCCTCCTGCCCAGGGGACATCTGGCAAGGGCTGGAGATATTTTTGATTGTCACAGCTTGGGTGGGGTGGGGTTTGCTCCCAACACGGTAGGTAGAGACCAGGGATGCTGCTCAAATCCTACAACACACATGACAACCCCCACAATAAAGGATTATCTAGCCCTAAACGTTGATAGTGCAGAAGTGAAGAAACTCTGTTCTGGGGGAACAATTAAGCTTGAGGGTGGAGGCTCTGATCCTGGCCCAGCACTCACTTTGGGCGTAGATCCTCCCTCCAGCAAAAAACAAGGCTCACAGAAACCCTGGGAGGCTGTGAGCTCACCAAACACCCAGTGCATGGAGCACCTCTGGGAGATGCACAAGGCGCTCTCAATATGAGAGAGATGGAGGGCCCTGGGGTGGCTCAGTTGGTTGAGCATCTGCCTTCAACTGACCTCATGATCCTAGGGTCCTGGGATCCAGCCCCACATTGGGCTCCCTGCTCATCAGGGAACCTCCTTCTCCCTCTCCCTCTGCCCCTCCCAACTACTTGTGCTCTTTCTCTCACTCTCTCTCAAATAAATAAATAAATAAAATCTTTAAAAAAAAAAAAGGAGAGAGATGCTGCAAAGCCAGGTGACCTACCGCTGTTTGAAGTCAGCATAGAGGATCCGGCTGGGGAATCCTTTCCTGCAAATCCGGATGCCCTCCAGGACCCCGTTACAGCGCAGTTGGTGCATGACCAAGTAGTGGTCCATCACACCTGGGGAGAGAATGTCCCCGGGGGATATGTCAGTGGCTTTTTTAGTGTCTTTGACGGTCACCAGAACACACGCCAATACACCCCGACTTGCGTGGAAAGAGTTAGTGCCAGCTCTACAATGGAGAGGTTGGGAATGCCTAGAGCCCGTCTACAGTCCTCACAGTAGAAATAATCCCAGCTTCCTGGGGGACACTCGAGCACCCCACGGCTCTGGGCTAAAAGCCAAAATATTGGTCTTTACCCTGTTCGTGGCCCTTGAGTCTGTAGCTAGGCTCCAAAAGAGGAGAGAATGAATATGGGTACCTCTTGGACTTCCCGTTAGATACCTTGAGATGCCCTTCTTTACTCAAGGTCAGTGATGTAGCAACTGTGGGCTGTGCCTTTAGTGGGAGCAGAGGAACAGAGAGAAGGACACCTGTGCCAGAGGGTGCAGGGAATTGAATGTAGGATGATCATCTGCTAACTGCTGAGCATGAGCTCTGGGAAGGAAGGAGGAGCATCAACTCTGGGAGGAAGAAGAGGACCCATAGGGACAAGCCCTCACCAGGGATCCTCTTGGGTCAGGCACAAATCAAATGAGGACTGAGAAAATTCTGTTCTGGGGCTGTGTGAGTGGTTAGGAAAAGTAGTACGGCTGAATAATGACATTGCCTAGGTTGTTGGGGAGAGAAGGCACTCAAACTGTCTCTGATGAACCTTCTGGAAACTTCTAGGAGGCTCACAGCTTTCCTTGGTGGCTGGGAGGAGAGATGACCATTTATGCAATTATCATTGTTCTGCTGGAACTGTGCCGTCTGATACAATAGTTTCTGGCTACCTGTGGTTATTTAAATTTAAAATTCATTAAAATGAGAAGTTTTTTCTTAGCTGCACTAGCTGCATGTCCTGTACCCAGGGGTTGCCGTATGGGACAGCACAGATGTGGAATATTTCCATCTTTCCAGGAGGTTCCACTGGCTGGTGATTCTCTCGAGAAAGCAGTGGTTAAGACCGAGGAGAAACACATTAGACACTCAGAGGAACTCTTGTGGGAGCGAACCTGAGGGGTCACCCAGTCCAACTCCCAGTATATTTCTTGGATGAGTATTTTGAGGGGCTCAGATGCCAGCTGTGCTGCTTTCTAGCTGTATGCCCTTGGACTTTCTGTGCCCCCATTTCCTGCGGAGCTGAGACTGGACTCCCTCCTTCCTCGGGGCCCCTGCTGTTGGTGCAGGCTCAAAATTGGGTTGACTTCTCTCAGGGGTCTCTCCATGTCTTTCCCAACCCAGGCGGAGACAGTGTCTGGAAAAGCGTGTAAAAAGAATCCTCTTTGCCCTCTGCCCCCATGTGCAAAACTTCTAAAAATCCCCTTCTGTCTTTACCACATTACTGCTGCTAAAGAATTTTCTCGCTACCCCTCATTCATCATCTCCAACAAATTCCTTTCTCCTGCCATCTCAGCTTCATGGGCAGTTGTGTGAATCATGTTTCTCGCGGTGTGTATCGTGTGATGCTTTGGCATCCTAGGGCCTTGCCGGGCCCGAGAGAGAGACTGCCCTCCCCTGAGAGCCAGTTCCTAGGATGGCAAACTGCTCCCCTGGGAGCACGCATCTCACACCCCTGCACACTGACCAACCCAAACCCTGCATCCCCCGACCACTGCCTTATCAGGCTTCCAGACTTCCAGGCCGGGCACCAGACAACCAGGGCAGCATCCGCACCCTGTGGCTTACTGAAATGATCCAAACTAGCCAAGCCAAACCAGCTCAGCCTGTTGCCCAGTCCTCCCCCAAGCTTTCCCCTCGCTCCCCATGCGAGAGAGGCCACCATGGACCGAGTGTGCTCCTCGGGGTGGGAAAAGCCGTTTGAGGTTTGATCAAGGACCACGACTCCTGCCCCAGTTCTGGACACCCTGGGGCAGGCACTTCCATCTCTGCAGTCTCAATCCCCTCTTCTAGAAAATGAAGACGCACCACTAGGTCCTTTCCAAAGCCTCGCTCATGCTCCTGAATCAGTCTTAGTCTATTCTCAGAAATCAGGAAGAAAACAGAGGGGTGCCAGAACAAAGGAAACGCAAAACAGAGAGGAAGGGATGGAGATTTTGTCACAATTTACCATCTAAGGGAAAAAAGAAACCAGTGGATTGCCAAAACCTAGAGGCATAGGTTGCACCAGGTGAGGGGCAATCTGTCTCCCTGTCACCTGATGCTTGTGGGCAGATGCTTTATGAACCAGTCATGCCATGGCACATTTGATTTGTGCAGACACGTTGCTCAAAAACAAATCGTCTTCTTGATGACAAACCAGCTACACGAAAGCCAACAATTTCGTTTGATGCATAACCAGAGATACAGCTCTGTTCCGACACTGGAGGAGAAATGGGCCATGCTGGGTGCACTGGGAGGGATGTAGTCTGCCCTGACAAGGCGAGTCAAACAGTGCACCAGCTGGCTTTTGCCTTTGACATAGGTTTTCACGGAAGATGGAATCCACTACACATAGTAGACATGGTTGTTGGGAGAGTTAAAATGTCTGGTTTTTGGTAATAATAATAATGGTAACGAGAATTATTATATTGATAATCATTATATTACTATAACAATAATATGATAATTATCATAATGATGGTTATTATAATCAGAATAAGAACTAATAATATAATTATACTGTACTATATAATAAACAATACAATCATCATTAATGTAGTAATACAATTATTTCCCCCACAGTGTTATCATTTCCCTCATGGTTATTATCATCCGTAACATTATTATCACAATTCTTCTTCTTCTTGTAATTATAATACTAATAGTTGCTATAATTGGCAGCCAGATAGACTGAGTATTCACAACATGCTTGGCCCTGCTTGAAATGCTTGACGTGCACTCACTCATGCAATCCTCGCAGCAACCCCGTAAGGCAAGTTGAGTGAATTAATATTTACAAAGTTTATAAGCACTCATTAGATAAATAAATGAATAGCTAACTAAGTGAATGCATGCATAAAATGCCACTTTAATCCTCATTTTGTAGCCCAGAAAGCTAAAGTACACAGCTAGGGGGTCCCATGGGCAGTGGCAGGTGGAGCTCGTTTTTTTTTTTTTTTTTTTTTTAGGGTTTTTTTGTTTTGTTTTGTTTTGTTTGTTTTTTCCCTCAGGCCTTTGAAACCCTCTGTTCACCTGTCACATTGCAGAGGCAGGACATTTACATTTGGAATAGATAACCTGGCTGTACATGAGCTGCCTCGGAACCACTGATCTATGTGACCATGTCTTTTTCTATTTGTGACAGATGACACTGAGACACAGCTACCCTCTAAGAATATTTGTGAATCAGGGACTGAGTGAGGGTTAAGGGTCCTACTACACTGCAGAGGGTTCTAGATCTACAATTCTCAGTTTTCCCATCTGTAAAGTGGAGATAACTCTGCTTACCTAGCTGTTGTAAGCAGGAGAGATGATAGAGTAACTGCATACCATAGAGGCTCTGGAAACGGTGGAATTGCTGCTGTTTTGACAGTGGAACACCTGTCTCTTTGGGGGAAAGGAGCCTTTGGGGAACCTTAGGAGAGTCCCAGCTCTGATGTGCCTCTCTACCTACTTTACTCTTTTCTGTATGACTTCTGAGTAGGGGAGCCAGAGAAAATACAGGATGCCAAGGTGAATTTGAATTTCAGATACAGTAAATCATTTTTTAGGGTAAGTGTATCCCAAATATTGCATGGGTCGTACTTATAGGAAGACATTGTTTATCTCAAAATCAAACTTAACAGGGCATCTGGTATTTTTATTTGTTCAATCTGGCCTTCCTTCATAGGATGTTGAGAGGTGTTAAACACCATACCCCTCTTCTCAGGGAAACACACACACATACGTGCACATGGATGCACGCACACACGCAGAAGTTTGCACACATTTCAGGGAGTCCTGTTCTGATGGATCCTTACTCACCAGGAGTCTTGGTCTCATTAGGAATCAGACATCGCACAAAGTGAGGGTGAGTGCTCCTTAAATTGGTCATCAATTTGTTTAAATTTTCCTGGGACACAAATCGGAACAAGCATATTTATACGTTATCAGCAAATGCCATTTCACTGGGCAGAAAATCAGCCAAACGGGGAAGCTGCCAAAACACAAACCCTGAACACAGCCGACACGGTCTGGAAAGAGGAGCCTTTCTTCTTCCCACCTTTCTTGCTTCCCCCGGAATCACCTGGAGACAGACACAGAGGGTGTGTCAGATGCAGCCCTGAGGACCTAGTGGTGCCCACCCCCCCCAAAAGCCCCCAGTTTTATTGACATATAACTGACATAGAACATTGTCTAACTTGCAGGTGTACTCACATAACAGATACACTTATATATTTTGAAATAGTTGCATTAAGTTTAGGTGCCATGTGTGCCCATACTCAGTTACAATTTTTCTTGTGATGAGAACTTTTAAGATCTACTCTCTTAGCAACTTTTAAATACGCAACAGAGTATTGTTAATTATAGTCCCTGCCGGTAGGCACAGTATGTTACATCTCAGAACTTATTTATCTTATAATTGGAAGTTAGTACCTTTGACACCTTCATCCAGTTCCTCCACCCCTCACTCTCACCTCTGGTGACCACAAAGTCTTATCTGTTTCTGTGAGTTCGGTTTTCTCAGATTCCACCTATATGTGAGATTGTACAGGATTTGTCTTTCTCGGACTTATTTCCCTTAGCATAATGTTCTCAAGGTCTATCCGTGCTATCCCAAATCCAAGATTTTCTTTTCTTATGGCTGAATAGTACACCATATTTTTTTAAATTTTTTTTTAAATTTATGATAGTCACAGAGAGAGAGAGAGGCAGAGACACAGGCAGAGGGAGAAGCAGGCTCCATGCACCAGGAGCCCGACGTGGGATTCGATCCCAGGTCTCCAGGATCGCGCCCTGGGCCAAAGGCAGGCGCCAAACCACTGCGCCACCCAGGGATCCCTTTTAAAAGATCGTATTTATTCATTTGAGAGAGAGAGAGCCAGCGAGAGCATGAATAGGGGTTGGAGGGGCAAAGGGAGAGGGAGAAGCAGACTCCCCACAGAGCAGGGAGCTTGATGCAGGGCTTGATTCCAGGACCTCAGGATCATCACCTGAGCCAAAGGCACATGCTTAATTGACTGAGCCACCCAGGCACCCTTACACCATATTTTCTTTATCCATTCATCTGTTGATAGACACTTAGGTTGTTTCTATGTGTTGGCTATTGTAAATAATGCTGCAGTGAACATGCACTTTAGGATATTTCTTTAGGATAATGGTTTTGTTCATTTCAGACATATTCCCCAAAGTGAGATTGCTGGATCATATGGTAACCTTATTTTTAATTTTTTGAGGACCTTCCAATACTGTCTTCCATAGTGGCTACACCAATTTACATTCCCACCAACAGTGCACAGTGCTTTTTCTTAGTGGTGGCCACATCCTACAAACCCTGAAATGGGACTTTTAGGTTTCTTTTGAAAGAACTGAAGGGTTTTTGTTTCTTGTTTGTTTAAGATTTATTTATTTGTTTGAGAGAGAGAGAGAGAGCAAAGGGAGAGATAGAGGGAGAGGGAGAGAGAGAATCTCAAGCAGACTCTCTTCTGAGTGTGGAGCTCAATGTGGGTCTTGATCCCAGGATCCCGAGATCATGATCTGAGCTGAAACCAAGAGTTGAATACTTAACTGACTGCATGACCTAGACGCCCCTACTTGTTTGCTTTTAAAATGAGCTAATTAGGGGATCTCTGGGTGGCTCAGCTGTTTGGCACCTGCCTTTGGCCCAGGGTGCGATCCTGGTGTCCCGGGATCGAGTCCCACCTCAGGCTCCCAGCATGGAGCCTGCTTCTCCCTCCTCCTGTGTCTCTGCCTCTCTCTCTCTCTCTCTCTGTTTATCATAAATAAATAAATAAATAAATAAATAAATATAAATCTTAAAAAAAAAACTAAAAATAAAATGATCTAATTAGGGGCACCTGGGTGGCTCAGCGATTGAGCATTGGCCTTCAGCTCAGGTTGTGATCCCAGGGTCCTTGGGATTGAGCCCCGCATTGGGTTCCTCACACGGAGCCTCCTTTTCCCTCTGCCTATGTCTCTGCTTTTACCTCTGTGTCTCTCATGCATATATTTATAAAGTCTTTAAAAAATGATCTAATTATAGAATGAATGATTATATTGCCTGTATTTTCACATTAAGAACATTAACTTTAAAATTTGATGCATTTAAGATAGTCCATAATTTTAAGAAGCCTATTTTGGCAATTATTTTTAAAATATGAGTAAACTTCGCAAGTGATACTGGCTTCTGCAACCATTTTGGAAAACAGTCTGGAGATTCCCCAAGAAGTTAAATAAACAGTTACCATAGGACTCAGCAATTCTACTCCTAGGTATACATCGAAGAGAACCGACAACATATGCCCACAGATAAACTTGTATACAAATGTTCCTAGCAGCATGATCCACAGTAGCCAAATGTCCATCAGTTCGTGAGTGGAGAGACAAATGTGTGCTATGCATGAACTAGAATATCACCCATCTATAAAAAGAAGTCAAGTACTGATACATGTCCCAACACAGACAAATCCCAGAAACATTCTGCTACATGAGAGAAGCCAGACACCAAAGCCCATACAGCATATGATTCCATTTACATGAAATGACCAGAATAGGCAGTCATAGAAGTGGAAAGGAGATTTGTAGTTGCCAGGACCAGGGGAAGGGGTGACAGAGCTGATAAAAGCCTTCTTGAATTCAATAGTGGCGATGGTTGCCCACCCTGTAAATATACTCAAGACCCCTGAATTTGCTAAAGAGTAAATTGTGTGGCATGTCAATTATATCTCAATTTTTGAAGCTTTTCTTTTTTTTTTAAATTTTTATTTATTTATGATAGTCACACAGAATGAGAGAGAGAGAGAGGCAGAGACATAGGCAGAGGGAGAAGCAGGCTCCATGCAATGGGAGCCCGACGTGGGATTCGATCCCGGGTCTCCAGGATCGCGCCCTGGGCCAAAGGCAGGCGCCAAACCGCTGTGCCACCCAGGGATCCCTGAAGCTTTTCTTTAAGTAATCTCTACACCCAACATGAAGCTTGAACCCATGACCCCTGAACCTAGAGTCATATGTGCCTCCGACTGAGCCAGCCAGCCACCCCACCTCAATTTTAAAAAGGTATTTAAAAATGTGGTATCAGCTCTTTTGTCCCCTGAGAGGCTCTGTTTACCTCTATTAGAGCTCAATCTCTTAAGGCAGAGAAAGAATAGGAGAGAGAAAATTGATTATCGGTGACAGACCGATACATCCAGCTTAGTCTGAAACTCACACTTGAATCCTGGTTCTTCAGGAGCAGCTCTGGGTTATAAGTAATTACACAGTTTTCCACACAGGGCACAGGGCAGTGGGGAGGAGAGAAAGAATATCACCTGCTTCTGCACCAGCATAGTTGGAAAAAAGGAATGACAGCAGCTTCAGCGAGGACTTCTGGTACAGCCCGACCACGGTCTCATTCAGGGGGTCCTTGTTCTTGTCAAGCCAGCCAGCAATGTTGTAGTCCACGGTGCCCGCATAGTGGACCAGTGAGAAGTGTGCCTCCGCCTTGCCCTTGGCAGGCTTGGGCTTCTGGAAGTTGTTGGACTTGCCCAGGTGCTGGTCATAGAGCTTGTTCTTGAAGGAGGTGTCTGTGGCCTTGGGGAACATGCACTCCTCTTCCAGGATGGAGAAGATGCCCATGGGCTGAAAGTAGGAGGACAGGCCATGACTCAGCATTTAATAGTGTGTTTCAAGGACTCTGTTGTCTGCAGGAGCCAAATACAACTTCTTTGGTGCTATGGCTCTGTCACCAGGAGCACTGCAGCATACAGCGCTAGGCATGGAGTAGGTGCTTAATTAATGCTTGTTGAACAAATGAACATGGAAAGAAACTGTATGTATATAAAGGTAGCTCACTTTTAGCAATAGGCTTATCCCACTTCCAAAAAAGGGAAAATTACATACAAAGACATAAAATAATATGAGTCATTTTGAAACAATAATGTCTGGATTTTTTAGTAGCCACCTTAGGAAGATAAACTCATTCCAACAGGACCAGTGATCAAAACATTGTGGGAATTCCTTTTCTTTTTTCTTTCTTTTTTTTCTTATTAATGTCCCCTGCTATTTTTATAGTAACATTATTCCAAGAACTCCACTGGTCTATCTTCCTTGGGTCTTCGAATAAGTCAAAAAGCTCTGCAATGCCATAGTTCCTCCTGAGCTCCCATTCCCATCCTTGAGAAGAACTGAGCCCTTGGATCTTAACAACCCATGTACCTCTTTAGGTGTCTGCATTATGCATGCTTTCCAAACACTTTTCTCTGCAAGGGGACTCAGCTATCTGAAGGCTGGAAGAGTAGGGTTGGGATCACCATTCTATTATCAGGGTAGAGTGAGAGCAGATCGATGATGGTCCCAACCAAGGAGGAGCTGACCTTGGGGAGCAGCCTCTATTTCTCTACCTTCTCGATGAGCTCTATGCAAGCAGCCAGGTCCATCCCGAAGTCAATGAATTCCCACTCGATGCCCTCCTTCTTGTACTCCTCCTGCTCCAGCACAAACATGTGGTGGTTGAAGAACTGTTGCAGCTTCTCATTGGTGAAGTTGATGCACAGCTGCTCCAGGCTGTTGAACTAGGTGTTGCAAATAGCAAAGAGTTTGAGTGAGTTTGGAAAATCCAGTGGGGATTCAGCAAAGCAGACACAAAGTAGAATACCATTTATTCAAACAACTTAAAGGCCATTTATTCAAACAACTCACATCAAAGATCTCAAAGCCAGCAATGTCCAGGACCCCGATGAAGTACTGCCTGGGCTGCTTGGTGTCCAGCTGCTGGTTGATGCGGGTGACCATCCACAGGAACATCTTCTCGTAGACAGCCTTGGCCAGGGCACCCACTGAATTGGTCACCTTGAAGAAAGGTCACCCACCCAGCCCTCAAATTAGTGCTTTTATAGTTGTATTAAGTTGAAGCATGAAGCCAATGACATCTTCAAGGTCAAAAGCAGTTGGAGATTGGCAACTTCATATAGTCCAACCTAATATTAAATATTTCTTAAAACATTTGCTGGCTTAGGGTGTTGCCCTTCCTCTGAGAACTATCTCATTTACAAAGGTAGTCTTCTAACAACCATGGTTATAATACATGACTCTAGACCCTGGCTGCACATAACTGAACCAGAGGTGGACTTCTGATCCAAGTTGGGTTACACGAAGTATAGCTCTCTCAGTTTGGAATTGGGGCCGAAGACACTTGTCTCAGTCTTGTGGGAGGCTCAACTATGGAGATGTGAACTTGGGAGCTATGGGGTGGCCGTGGGCAGGAGGGATGCAGAGACTTTGTCCGCCTAGTGAGAATATAGAAGAGAAGGAGAACAATGACTGTCCATGGAACCCCAGGGGAGGACCTGCCCAAGGCCTGCCCCACTCCCGAGGGGTCTTTCAGTTCCTGGCTACAAGTCACTTCTCGATTTGCATTCCTTGAGCTACTCCTAGGGTGTAAGAATGAAATTTCCCTTAATGCTGAAGCCAGTTGTGTATGTATTTCTGACACCTGCAACTGAAAGAACCTTGAGATGGTGGTTAAAACAGCAGAATAACCGAGTTGGCTGAACTCAGAGTGTCTCCTTTTACCTGCTGGACGTTCTGCCCTTTGGTGACATACTCGTTCCCAACCTTCACCCTCGGACAACACAGGCCTTTCAGCATTTCTGCAGAGTTTAGACCCATCAGGTATCCAGCTTTGTCAGCCACTGAAAGAAGAGAGAAATGGTGTCACACAAAGATGGCAGTGGCTGATGGGGCCATTCTGGCCCTGGGACCTCCTAGAGATATTTCCTATAATCCTTATAGGTATTTTTAAAAATGTTTTTTAAAAGATTTTATTTATTAATTTATTTGAGAGAAAGAGAGGGAGAGGGGAAGGAAGAAGCAGACTCCCCGCTCAGCAGGGAGCCCAGCATGGGACTTGATCGCAACACCTTGGAATCATGACCTGGGCCAAAGGCAGATGCTTAACCAATTGAGCCTCCCAAGCCCCCTTTTTCTGGTGTTTTTATATTGGCCTCTGTGCATCAGGACTGGAATTGTCCAAGGAAGCTTCCATCTCATAATCCAGGGATGCAGGTTTTCCAGAACTGCCAGTTTTCCTTCTAGATGCAATCTTGAATTGAATGTTGATCTTCACCTACTGATATTTAAATTTCTTCCTTCCTTCCTTCCTTCCTTCCTTCCTTCCTTCCTTCCTTCCTTCCTTTTCTTTTCTTTTCTTTTTCGAGAAAGAGAGCAGGGGAGACAGATGGAGGGAGAGGGAGAGAGAGAATCCTAAGCAGAATCCCTGCTCAGCATGGAGCCCAATGTGCAGCTCAGTTTCACGACCCTGAGATCATGACCTGAGCCGAAATCAAGTGATGCACACCTGACTGAACCACCCAGGTCCCCCTAAATTTCATTTTTTAAGAGGATACAGTGACACAGTTACATTGGACTCTGATAATTCAACAAAATACTATTATGAGTAAAGGAAGCACCATTTGGATAGTTAACAATATATGTTAAGCAGCTTCCGAAATTTATGCAAGATGCCATGCTCATAGCTGAGAACGGACTACAAAACTTGACCCAGTCTTCAGGTGTTAGGAGAGGGTCAAAAGCAGTTGAGAATTGGCAATTTCATACAGTTTGTTGGAAGTTGAGTTGACTTTGGGATGTACTTGGTTGTCTGTGTTGAGCTCATCCAGAGGATAGAGAAATCTTACTCCTCTAGGGACAGCCCCTCCTTGGTTGGGACCATTACCCTAGAGATGGCTGGGGAATGAGATAATGAAAATCCAGGACTGTATTTGTCAAGTGCTTAATAAAAAGTCAAATATATCCTTCCTCTTGGCTCAAACTATCCCCTTCTCTCGCTTTGCACTATAGGTGGGTGGTATTCTTCTTGTCAAACTTGAAAGCTTGGGGTGATTACATCCTTCCTCCTCATCCCTGACATGCCTGTGGTCAGATAGGCACTAAATCCTGTTCACTTCACCAATGGAGAGCTGACATCTCCATTGTTTGGAATAGTATAGCGGCAAAGAGCCTGGACTCTAGACTCAAGATGGCCTGACATTCAGATTTTGGTCTTGCCTACTTATTACTTATTTTTCTCACTTGAAAACTGGGGTGGAGGGGTTGTGGCCATACCCCACTGGTTGGGTTGTCGTGAAATGGGCCTGGTGTGTGGTGAGCATTCAGCAAATATTCACTTGGATTGGTCACCATTAGAGGACCTCAGAGACAGATTCTGGCCCCCCACTTTTCCATTTGCAGTATCTTTCTGCTCCTATGCACTGAACACGGGGCTTCCAGGGCTGGAAGGGGGCCTGGGCCATGATACTTATCATATGATCCACCCTCGCTGAGGAGGCTGGTACACTTTCTTTTCAAGGACCTACACTGTTGGTGAACCTGACTGATCACAGATTAATTCACACAAACTTCCCCTGCTATGTGGAGAGTTCATGGTTTCCGGTGCCTACGTGTACATTCTAAACTATTTATCCCAGCACTCAAGGCCTTCTCCAACCGATACCAAGATAATCACTTTTTAATCCCCATCTCTTACAGATCTACAGCACACATCCTCTTCTGTAGCCAAAGTGGACCACTCTGGGTTTCAGTCTCATCACATTCCTTCCCCTGCCCCCTTCATCATCTTATTTCCTCTGCCCCGACTGCCTTCTCTCCTCCCTCTTCACCTTTTAGAATCCTATCCATCCTTCAAAGTTCAAGCCAGTACCCTCTTCCTCCAGGAAAACTTCCCTGATTATCCCAGTCAGAAGTGCTTCTTGCTCTGAACACTAAGTTTCTCTGTTGCCACTTGTCTGGCACACTGCCACAGGCCTGATTCCCAAATGGCCCCAAGAATTGATACCCCCTGGTACATTCCCTGCATAATCCCCTCCACTTGCAGAGGAGAGTGGGGGAGTGGGGGCTGGGAGAGTGGGGGGTGGAGTTGAACCAGTGAATGTTGATGGGCTATTATTCCTATGATGATGTCACTAACAGTTGACGTGGAATTAATAAAAAGAGG
Source organism: Nyctereutes procyonoides (assembly GCF_905146905.1). Lineage (NCBI taxonomy): Eukaryota > Metazoa > Chordata > Mammalia > Carnivora > Canidae > Nyctereutes > Nyctereutes procyonoides. The sequence continues at coordinate 54,941,390 of NW_026575140.1, read as the reverse complement.
TCATCCTTTGCAACCTTAGCCTAATTAGGTGAGCCATTGTGGGCAGTGATAGAGTCACGTGTATTTTCCTGGCCTTTCTTTCAAAGCTATTGTTCCTGCCTATCATCTGGGGCTCAAGACACACTGTTTCACACATCATGGGGGATGTTAAAATAGGTAGAACTATTGGAGATGAACCAGCCTTTTACTTACAGAGCTTATAAGACATAGTGTGAGAAATGAGGCCTGATGAGCAGGGCATATGGTGGGTTGGTCCTACTGCTGGTAGCCCCTCCTACTTTCCTCTGCTCTGTTTCCAGGACCAGGCTGAGGGGATGGGGAGATCACCCCGGTGAGAGTCCTGAGGTGGGGAGGAGGGGAGACTGGTACACCAGTCCTTGTTTCAGGGTCAAGTTCAACAGATGTCAGAGTGGAATTGAAGGCAACAGGAGGAGGAAACCTCTTCACCTGGCGCAGGTGCTTAGGGCAGCATTCTGAGTTTTAAGGATGTACAGAGAGAAATTGAAGTCCACAGAACAGGTAAATGTCTACCCTTAAGATAACAGGTAAACCGTGATGGTGAGAGGTAGTGGTGTGAACAGTGATTATTCATTCATGAGAATGATGTCTTTTGTTTTTCAAGGGTCCACCACTCTACGATTCCTGGACTTCTCCAGCTCAAGTACAATCAATGAGATTTGGACACCCCACATTCAGTTTGTGCGACTTTTGAAGAGCAGCTCTGGGGATGAACCCAGAGCATATCTCATGGGGCCCCATCCACAGATAAGCACAGGTGCTGAGTCAGATGCCAGTCCCTGCATTGATGTGATTACCTTCGGTGCCATCTGGCTCGGCCTGCTCCTCCCGCTGCTTCTGCTTGAACTTCATATTCCCGTAGTGCATGACGGCCCCTGTGAGCTTGTAGATCCCAACTTTCTCCTCTGAACTGAAGCCCAGGATATCAATGGCATTCTGGGAATTAGAGAAAGGACAGTTGTCACAGGGACTCAGTTGCCCCTGGTCAAGACCTCACCCTTTCTGTACAGCCTGTGAGATAGCATTTGCCCAAAGAAGTGGATGACAGGGCGATATGTTAAGTTAGGGGTTAGAAACCATTTCTTTAACATGTTTGTGTGGAAAGGTGGAGATTATGGGAAGAAAAAGTGATGACTGCTTTCTTCCATCCAATAAGCACTGATTTGAATCCTTTTCTGCTGTACATATGTTTGGGGCTATTTTCTGGATGAGGCCACTGGGAACCATCATGTGACACCACAAGAAGGAAGTCTCATGAAGAGTGTCTGAGAAATAGTGCCCAACAGCTTGAGAGTGTGGCATTGTAACCCAGAAATTCTGGTGTTGTTCAGAGTTGAGACAATATGGTCTCCTGGCTATTAGAACTGGAAGGGGCGGTCATCAAAGAGAATGCCATCATTTTTCAAACAAGAAAGGGACAAACTTTTGCAGAGCTCTCCCTGTGCTAGGCCCGGGGTTAGGCACCCATCTATATGTCATCTCACCAAGTTGCTATGAGAACCTCATAGGTGTGTGGATCTTTCCAAAGTTCCAGGTGAGACCTGAGGCTCTAACACGGTAAGTGACCTACAGGTAGCATGTGATAAAATGGGCTGGAGCAAGCGTCGGGTCATTTCAGAGCCTACAACATTTGCTGATTTGGTTTTATAGCCGTTTGGCTCATGTCCTACCACAAAGATTTAAGCAAAAAATCCTTCCCTTGGATAGATGTATTGATTATGCAGCAAGACTTGCGGCCTGAGCCTAAGCAATGCCCCCTGGTGGAGATGGCATGTCTGGATGGGTCTGGTGAGCTGGTAGGTCAGTGAGCAGGTAAGTCCATGTCAGCAGGATGATATGGAACAATGAGGCACTCTTGGGGTGGCGCCCCCTTTGGGAGAGGGAGAGTCCAGGCCAGGAGCCCACCTGGGGGAGGAGAGGTCCTGAGCCATGATGGCCTCCTTGACTCCAAATCCTACCCCAGCAAATGCATCTCTGTGTCGTAGGAAGGGATTAAAAGAGAAAACCTTTCACTTGACATCGAAAGGAACCAGGTGAAAGGGTTAGTCTGTGGATCCTCTTGGGGAATGCAGACCCTCAGAGAGACCAATCCCCCTCTGCTGGGCCATAGACCATTACCCAGGAGAAGCCTGGAGGAAGATTAATTGCTTAGAGATGGTGTCTGCTGGTTAAAAATACAGGTTCGGGGTTGGACAGATCTGGCTTCAAGTGTTCCGTCATTTGCAAATTGTGTGTGTTTTTCTAAGACTCAGCTTTCACTTTTGTAAAATGAGGCAATAGTCATACCTATTGGTTTGAGGTTTTTGGAGGGGTTAAATGAGATAAAGCAGGGAGAACCACTCAACTCAGTTCCTACCACATATACATGCTCAATGCACTTATTATTATTATTATTACTATTCTAGTTTTTTTTTAATTTTTTTTAAATTTTTTTTATTTATTTATGATAGTCACAGACAGAGAAAGAGAGAGAGGCAGAGACATAGGCAGATGGAGAAGCAGGCTCCATGCACCGGGAGCCCGATGTGGGATTCGATCCCGGGTCTCCAGGATCGTGCCCTGGGCCAAAGGCAGGCACCAAACCGCTGCGCCACCCAGGGATCCCCATTATTCTAGTTTTTAACCTTGGAAATACTTCCCAAAGCTAATGGCTGGAGGCCTGACAGGTGCACTAAGGACGTGGGAGCCGAATGTGAGTCTGAGGAGGCAGGTAGCACGAAGTGTGGAACATCTGCTACACAGTGGGTTGTTTTTCCTGCTTGATACTTTACTGTATTTTTAAAATTTTCTTCAAGAACCGTGTAGATGGGGGATCCCTGGGTGGCTCAGCAGTTTAGCACCTGCCTTCGGCCCAGGGCGTGATCCTGGAGTCCCGGGATCGAGTCCCACATCGGGCTCCCTGCATGAAGCCTGCTTCTCCCTCAGCCTGTGTCTCTGCCTCTCTTTCTGTGTCGCTCACGAATAAATAAAATCTTTTTTAAAAAAAGAAGAACCATGCAGATGGTTTTATGGCCTGAGAAGTTCCAACGAAACCTTCAAAAACCTTATACATGCAAAACTCGACTCTACCATGCTAGAGAATGGAACAGGAGGCCTGTTTTGGAGAACTTTCTGTATCCCCCCCTGGCATCTCCTGAGGTGGAGCTGAGTGGGGAGGGGAGCAGTCTGGGCTAATTGTCTCGACATCTTGAGATCTCTGAGATCTAGGGTCTGCTCACTGAGCATCCCTGGGTCCCAGTTTCTGATTAGATTGCTAGGATGCCTCTCAGTTCACAAACTTGGTAATTCTGTGCTGGAATTAAGAAGGAAGGAAAGAAAATGCTTACGTCAGTTGCCAGCAGTTCTTCACTGTCATTAATGCTGGCCACAGTGACCTCTCCCTGGCTCACGAAGGGGAAGTCAAAGGGATTGGTTGAAATGAGGAGCAAGTCTGTGAAACACGAAGGTCCCGTTAGCATCTCACACATGCATGATGCACTCTGGGTGTTTTCCCAAGGTGCCTGGTTTAGAGGATGAGACCAATACCCCCAAGAACTTACCGATTAGTTCTGGCTTCTTGTTTGACAAGATTTGGTAAAAAATGTGATAGCTTCTCTCACTGGATAACTGAAATGTCACTCTGGATTTTTCTAAGAGATCTAAGATAATAAGAAAGAATGTGGTTTCAGGTGTCTGGGAGGTGGCTGTGTCGCCAAGTACCATGGTGCCCGATATGGTGCCAGGACTCACAGGTTTCAATGTCCGCTGATGCCAACTTTCCTGTGGCTCCGAAATGAATCCGAATGAACTTCCCCTGTCCAATGGCAGGTTGACAAACATCACAGTTACTTTATTTATTTGGTATTGTGGTTGGTTTTTGCCAGCTGCTACCAGCCACGGGTGGGAAAGGTAGGGTCGGGGAAGAAGTGATGCCAGAAGTGGAGGACTGCCCTCCTCTCTGTCTGCCTGGCACCCAGAGAGTCCCCAAGCTGGGTTAGCCAGACTCAGATAGCTCTACCCAAAGCATCTGGCTCTGTTCATCCAGTTTTGGAGACACCTGCGGGCTTCCTCTCCAACTTCTGCTTGGGGCCACCTCACTCTTGACTGTCCCCTTGGTTTTTATCCTGCTCTCTGATACCTGGATTCCCAAAAGCTTCATGATACCTTTGATAGGCCTGCTTGGGCCATTTTGCCTGTCTGTCTGTCTCCCTTCTTTCCTTTCTCTCTCTCTCTCTCTCTCTCTTTGCCTCTGGGTATTCCTTGTGAGATTTCTTGCTTTGGTTTTTTTTACCACTTACTACAGGCAAACCTAGTTCCCAGGTTTGGGCCAGGCTCTCTGGCTACCAAAATATGCATTCAGAGTCTGAGTTCCTCCATTTTGAGGGGGGGCAAGAGGTGAAATTTTATGAGTGACCGAGCTCTACCACACTGTGAGCAAATCTGAAGGCAAAAATGTTGCCTTCTCTTTCTCACCCATAGAAGCTGGAATGTAGTAAGTACTCCACCATCACATTCTCAATATTTTCTGAATGAAGCTCAGGGAGAGTCAGTGAAGGGTCAGTGGAGGCATGAGTGAACTGTAAGGCTTGGTCTTCAGTATTGTTAGCTTCTCAGTGGAAGATGATGCAAGTTTTAGCTTGCAAATGTTTGTTTGCTGGGTGGAAGGTAGACAAAATAACACAGTGGGTTTTTCGTGACTTCTGGTTCAGGGCCAAGAGGAGAGGCCCATGTACTAAATAATGAGAGTGGCAAGGGGTAGGTATCTAAAGCATTTTCTTCCACTTTAAGCTGGTGCCAGGTTAGTGCAATAATGAACTTGGTGCAAGTATGTATGCATATCTCTGCTGCATAAAACGCACCCAGATCCTCTACAAGCAAGAGTTTTTAGTTGTACCCTAGGAAGAGAGATGTGCATATGGGCAATGCACAGAGGACCAAGGGAAAGAAAGACAGGTCAGGGCTCACAGCCTGATATCTGTATGTACTTTCACATCAGGGACCATTTTATCCTTGAGAAGCAATAATAAAACACAAGCTTGAGATTATCAAGCTCCCTATATGTGTGAAAGCCTGACGTGCTTCTGCAACTATAGGCATAAGTAAGGGCTTCACCTCATAGTAGTTGTTCACTTCATGGTACAGTGAGATTAGGTAGAGGGCTGGATATTTGTTTATTTGCCCTTGGTGGGACGGGGGGGGGGAGGTAAATGCCTCTTTGGATGGGCCAATCTTAAGTGAAATGTTGAAGGATAGAACATATCCTTCAGTATCTTTAACATCAACGTATTCCCAAGTTGTGGGCTCTCCTGCTTTCACCAGGTTTTTCCTTCTCCCAATGCCTTTTGACCTGGAGGAGTTCAAACCTATTCACTTAATTCACACTACAGTTTCCGTGTTTAACGAGGCAATGGAGAGTGCTCAATGGACTTCAGCATTTTAAAATGCTTCCACCTAGAGAGACCTAGTGACTTCAGGATGCTCAGAGCTAACACTGCCTTGTTAGAAACAAGCAGGTAAATCCTCCCTCTGTTGACAACAAGCCAACACACTCTTCAGTATATCAGATTATCCCAGCAGGGCTCAATTAATCTAAATCACTTAGGGGTAAAATAAGGCTGGCTCTATTCTAGTTTATGTGGGATTTTAAAAAAATATATATCTATCTCCAGCATTTGAAGAGAGGGTTTGGTTCTTGGGGAGTCAGGTGGTTAAAATTGGACTGGGTCTTACAAATCTCGAGGAGTTGTCATTCCTCACGGTCTTGGCATTTCCAAAGGCCTCCAGCAGGGGGTTGGCCTGGATGATTTGATCTTCCAGGGTCCCCTGAAAATAAACAAGAAAAAGCAAAGGGAAGACTTTAGAGTATCCTCTGAAGGAGCCCATGGTGACTTGAAAGTGTGGATGCTCTGGTCAGGGTCCAGGGAGAGATGCTGACCAGCTCAGCCTGGAGGCCAATGCAGATGGGTGAAGGAACCCATGGGCCCTGCCCCCACCACCCGAGGAGGCTTCAAATCCCATCCTGCAGAGGGTCTCCTTAGTTCAGCATCAGTGACTCTGGCCATAGCAGATTCCAGGCTTCCTCTTGATTTTTCAGACTGCCTTTCTTCTCTGATAACACTCCATTATAACTCATGGATTTTTTAGAATACATACCTCTGTTACTGCATTCATCATGACCCATCTATTAGACATTTGGGTTCAGAAGTATAAATAGAATTAATAGTATAAATAGAATAGAAATAATAGTTTAAATATAATAGAAAGTCACTGAAAAGATCATACAGTAGAAATAGCAGTTCTCAAAAAAATATTTTTAAGTCACAAAATATATTTCATGAGAATTTTTGCTCAGAAATCTGCTTATTGGGGCACCTGGGTGGCTCAGTCAGTTAGGTGTCTGCTTTTGACTCAGGTCATGATCCCAGGGTCCTGAGATGGAGCCCTGGGTCAGGCTCCCTGCTCAGCGGGGAACCTACTTTTCCCTCTGCCTCTGTCCACCCCCACCTCATGCTTGCACTCCTTTTCTAGTGCTCTCTCTCTCAAATAAATAATAAAATCTTTTAAAAAGTCTGCTTATAGAATGCAGAATTTTTACTCTCACTCCCCATGACTGTTTATCCTTTTGCCTCCAGAGCAGTTTTCAAACTACTGCCCCACCCCATGTTCTCCAAGTGTGATCCCTAGACCCATTGCATGAACAGTGGGATCATGATAGAAATGTGAAGTAGCAGGACTGTGAATGTGAGTTAGGAATTTCAATTCGAAATTCTGAGCCTGGGGCCTAGCAATTGGTTGTTAACAAGCCCTTCTGGTGATTTTGATGTATGCTCCCATCTGAGAGCCTAAAGCTTCCCTTCTCTGGAGGAGCATGGGATGTTGCTCAGGGTTGCTGGGCTGTTACTGATAGAGCCAGTGCTCCTGCCTAGGGCCACCAGGTGGAACCACCTCCTGCCTAGCCCCACAAGCACCCCTGGAACAAGACCTTGTGCCATGCATCTTGCTGAGCACTGAGCTAGGCATACCCTTGGTGCTCACCCCGTCTTTAAGCTGTCCTTATTCCAGCATATCTCCAGATGCAGGGAGCTGCTCACCTGCATCTTGCCTGGCTGCTGCTCCTTCTTCTTCTCCCCAGTGACTGCAATTGTCGCAAAGTACTGGATGACACGCTTGGTGTTCACAGTCTTCCCTGCACCAGATTCTCCACTGTCGATGAAAAGCACATAAGGTAAAGGAGTGGAAGGGACAACTCTGGCTTCCAAGTCATCATGCTGCAAACACAGGTTACTCACGTGATGAGGATGGACTGATTGTCTCGATCTAGAAATGCAGAGGGAAGAAAACAAAATAAAGAAACAGCAAATGCATGGGATATAAAAATAGGGCAATAGTGGGGGTGGTTGGAGTACATGGCTTTGCTGTGAACTAGCTTGGTGAAGACTTGGATGTGTCTAATCTTCCTGGAGACAATTTGTGTAGATTTCCCAAATGTGGGATGTGTAACGGACCACGCATGGCAAGTGAACAGTGAATCCCATGGAGGGAATGTGATTCTTGTTCATAGATCTATAACTGCTTGCCAGCAATTTCTCATCTCCTTTTCTAAGAAAGAAAGCAAGTCTCAGACTCAAGGCTCGTGGGAAGGCGCAGCTCCTAATTAGAATCTATGTGCACTGATTGGCTGTCATTAGGTTTTTCTTTTACCTTTACTCCATGTTTGTGGAAAGTGATCATGGGTTTCCACTTACAATCATTTATGAGTTGAGTTGTATCCCTCCCCCTCCCTCCAAAATTCACCTGTCCAGGTGCTTATGCCCATGACCTCAGAATATGACCTTATTTGGAAACTGGTTCATTGTAGATGTTATTAGTGAAGATAAAGTCATATGGGAGTGGGAGGGAGATGCCCTAATCCAATACGATTGGGGCCTTTATCAAAAGGAGAGATTTGGAAACAGATGCTCATAAATGAGAATACCATGTAAGCAAGGTGGCGCTTCTACAAAGGAACCCCAAGGATGGCCAGCAAACCACTAGAAACTGAGAGAGAGAGAGAGAGAGAGAGAGAGAGAGAGAGAGAGAACAGATTCTGCCTCTTAGCCCTTATGAGGAGAGGACCCTGCTGATACCTCAACCTTGGACTTTCCACCTCCAGACTTTGAGACAATAATTTCTGCTGTGTAAGCCACTCATTTTGTGGTTCCTTGTTGTGGCAGCCCTAGGAAATTCATACAAATAGTGTTATAGATCTTCCTTTTAAAATTGATGCAACTTCAGCCAATTTGAAGAAAGATATTAAGTGTGTAGGAATGGCTAGGATTGAGTGTGAGAGAGGAAGGGCTGAGGTTTGGGCAACCCAAGGTTTAGTAGATGAGCCTTTGTCTTCAGATCTCAGAGCCTTGCTTCTGCTTCTTAAGTCTGCACCAAACCAAGTCAGGTGAAAGTGGGAAAGACGAGAGTGACATGAAACATGGTGGCATGACCCGTGTTACCACATCTCTATTTCCTATGCCATTCTCGAAATTTAGGGAAGAGAAAGAGGAGCCCAAGTCTAGGGAAGAAGACAGTGCAGGGACATTGCTATGCCCAGTTCTATAACTTTGCATCCTCCAGGTTACTAATCTGGTCTTCTCCTTCTAAGCATGCTCATGTTAGGGGGATTCTTTGGAGGTAGCAGCAGGATATCTTCCTGTATTCCGTGTTCCCCCAAATAAGCATTTATGCAGCATGGCTTCAGCCATGAGCACTGACCTATGCACCATGGCTGCTACTAGGAGATATGCACCTCTGGCTTTTCATCATGGAATCATCAGACTCTCCTAAGGTCACCTCGACCATCACTGCATTCAGATAATCAAGGTCTCCAAAGGGCTTGAATAATTAGCTAAGATCCAGTCTAGCTAAAAGACTTGAATAATTAACTAAAAACTATTTTAAAAGATAGGGATTGGCGCAGCCCTGGTGGCCCAGTGGTTTAGCACCGCCGTTAGCCCAGGGTGTGATCCTGCAGACCTGGGATCAAGTCCCATGTCTGGCTCCCTGCATGGAGCCTGCTTCTCCCTCTGCCTATGTCTCTGCCTCCCCTCTCTCTCTCTCTCTGTGTTTGTCATGAATAAATAAATAAAATCTTCAAAAAATAAATAAAAGATAGGGATTGAAGAAATCACTCACCGGTCAGCATGAACTGATAGGCATTGTCAGAGATGGAGAAGATGTGGGGCGGGGCCTCCTGGCGCTTCTTGCCTCGGTAGGCCGTCACCACCTCGGGGTTGTACACTGGCAGCCACTTGTAGGGGTTGACGGTGACGCAGAAGAGGCCCGAGTAGGTCTGAGAAAACCAGAAAGTGCAACATGTGGATCTTGTCTTTACTCAGAGAAAGAGAGAGCTGGAATAAGGCTGAAAGGTGCTCACATAGATCATCCAGGCTGCATAGCGCTCTTTGAGGTTGTACAACACAGCGGGCTCGTGCAGGTGTGTCATCATGGCCATGTCCTCAATCTTATCAAATTTGGGAGGGTTCATGGGGAAGACTTGGTCACTGTTCAAAGTGAGGGTCTGGGGATCAAGAGGAAAAGCATATGATAGATAGGAGAGCCAATAATCTGAACTCTGCTTTGCTTTGTGTGGAAGTAGTGAAAGACTGTGATGTAATCACCCTATTACCATGAATAGCTTCATGGATCATTTTCATTCCCAGAGATGATCCACACATAACTGCCATTGGTTAACCCAATTCTGGCCAAACTGCGTAACCAGTGCTGGTCTGATGCCGCCCAGTCAGTGTGCCACCTGTGTGCCAAGAATGAGTTACAGATGTGCACAGCAACAGAGCCTTTCAGCCCTCAGGATCCAGGTAGGACTCAGGATGGCCAAGGCCAGGGAAGCTTGCCTCTGTTTACCCCATTTGCTTTGGGTGCTTCAGTGAGACAAAGGTTGGAAGGTTGGAAAGGAATACTCCAATGTATTCTGTGCATTTCCACCTCATCACCTCTGCTCCTTTGTCTGGAATATCTTTATTGACATTATGTCCAGAAACCCTCATAGTTCAGCTCAAGGGACACCTCTTCCATGCCACATTTCCTGTCTCTTCATCTTTTCAAGACTTTCATAATTCCTTGTAATAGAATTACTATTATAACAGCTCTGCTATAATAGTTACAACATTTGAACTTGGAGCATGGTCCGTGGCTGAACAGTATTTCTGAGATTACTACTTAATTTCATTTCTCTGGGTTTGCCCCCTCTCAACTCCCCCATTCAAGTATACAGCTGACTCTGCACACCATTAATTCAGGAGAGGTAGAAAATAGGGCAGAAAAGCGAAAAAGCCTATAAGGCTTTCTGGATTTGGGGCGCCTGGGTGGCTCAGCGCCTGAACGTCTGCCTTCAGCTCAGGGCATGATCACAGGGTCCTGGGATCAAGTCCTACATCGGGCTCCCTGCAGGGACCCTGCTTCTCCCTCTGCCTGTGTCTCTGCCTCTCTCTGTGTCTTTCATGAATAAATAATATTTTTTAAAAAAAGGCTTTCTGCATTCTATTTTCCCAAAGCCTAAGTCCTTAGAAAAGCTTTGAGGGTTTTAGTGAAAAGACAAAAGGTAGGGGATTTGTTGGTACATGCCAAATCTCTCTCTGTCTTTTTAAAGATTTTATTTATTTATTTATGAAAGACACAGAGAAGGCAGAGACACAGGCAGAGGGAGAAGCAGGTTCCCTACAGGTAAGCTGATGCAGGACTCTGTTCCAGGACTCTGGAATCACGACCTGAGCCTAAGGCAGATGCTCAACCACTGAGCCACCCAGGTGCCCCACATGCCAAATTTCTTGGGGAAAGGAGACTCCTTTGTCCCACTGCCCTACCCTAGAGAGACACCCAAAGTAGCACAAGGGGAGATGGAAAGATCTGTTCATTCTGAAGCTTCAAGGATTTGTTTCTTAGCAGATCATTCAGAGAGGAGACAAGACCCTCAGTGTGGTACTGTGTAAGGTCCAGAAAATGAGGTACACCCATAGGAGGAGACCCCAAGAATGACTGAAGAAAAATTATTTCCCTCCCAGTGAAAAGAGGCTGTAATCAGACGTTAAGTGCAACAAACAAACAAGAAATAAAATAAAGATGTGTCTCGTATGCCTAAGTTTATAAACTGAGAGTCACACCTGCCAGGCACATCTTGATTCCTACAGTAGATGATCAACTTTGGGAAGGCAGGTGCTGAGATTTGCTTCAATTTGCAAAGTGATGGATGCTAGACGTGATGGGTGTCCAGTCAATATTTAATTGAATGACGCATTGTAATTTTCTACATTAAGCTAGGCATCATCTCCAGTGCTTTCTCTGGAAGTCACTCTGCAGCCTAGGGAAGGATATTTGCCCGGACTACCCAGCAGTGATCAGCTCCAATCTCTCCCTTAAATGGTCCAACATCTGCCACCCTCACCTTCCCCTTTCTCCAAAGCAAACATCATAACAACTCTCAAAGCCCAAGTCCTGGAAAAGTGAAAGAAATGGGAATAAAGGTGTTTGCGATAGGAGCATCACCTGTCACTTCACTATGGAATAGATTATTGTAAGTCATGTTCTATCATCAGATTCCTATGGACCAGCATGTGATTTCTAATATCACACTGGAAAGGCTAGTGAGGATGCCCAAATGACCCAGGACATCTGAAATCAACACTTACCCGATCATCTAGGGTCTTGACTGTGACTTTGTCATTTTCCCTGCTCTGGATCATACCTTTCACGTACATTTCCTTATCATCCATCGCAAAGCAGGCTTTCTTAGAATCAAATGGGCGGTTTTGTGCTTCGATTCTCTCCTTCTCTGGCTTCCGCAGGTAGGGAGCTGCTTCTCCAAAAATGGCCATCTCTGCATCAGAGCTCATGACTGCAGGGGGTGCTGGAAAGACCAGGGAGATGGCTGAGTCTGGAGCTCGCATGACGCCTGAATGGGAAGGGTCCCACCCTGTTATTTCCATGCAGACCGGTCAAAAGCTCCTGGGATTTATTTAGCTCCCGAGGAATCCAGAACCAGGTGTAGGGGTTTAGATCAGGCAAGTGGAAGTGAGCTGAAAGTGAGACTGTACTCTAAGAAAAACATTCGAAGGGTTGCTTTCACCCCTGAGTGGAAGGAAGTGTGAGCCAACTAGATTGAGCCCAATTAAGGCAAGCCCAATGAAGGGGAGACTTGGGAAGCACTTCCTTAATTACACATCACGTTTGAACCCTGTGATCTCAGCGTCATCCCCAAATCTTTTTTTTTTAAGATTTTATTTATTTATTCATGAGAGACATACAGAGAGAGGCAAGACATAGGCAGAGGGAGAAGCAGGCTCCCTGTGGGGAGCCCTATGTGAGACTCGATCCCGGGACCCTGGGATCACACCCTGAGCTAAAGGCAGATGCTAAACCACTGAGCCACCCAGGTGTCACAACATCCCCAAATCTTAAGGGCATCTGAAAAGAGTTATTGGAATGTCAATAATTCCTAGTAGAAATTTCAGGGGGTCCAATGAACAGCAATGACTTGAATGTAAAGTCTTGCCATGCTTGCTTAGCACATTATAGGTAGTGAGCTGATGGGAGGCATGATGGCCAAATGCAGTGTTCCAAACATTAACATACACCAGAGTTACCTGGAGGGCTTGTTAAAACGCAAACAGCTGGGCCCCAACCCTAGAGTTTTGATTCTGTGGGTATGGAATGGGGCCTGAGAATTTGCACTCCTAGCAAGCTCCCAGGTGATGCTGATGCTATTGATCCAGGGACCATGTCTGAGAACGGCTGGCCTGAGCCCTCCTCCAAGTGTGGCCCTTGAATCTGTTATATCGTCCTACGCAGGAGTGAGTTAGAAACAGAATCTCTGACCAATCCCAGATTACAGAATCAGAAGCTTCATTTTAACGAGATCTCCAGGGGATTACATAGCAGACGTGAGAAGAAGAATCGGGTCTAGTGCAGTGATCTCCGAACCTCACTTGCGTGTAGCAGTGACAAGCAGTGTTTAATTAGGTAATACCCACCTTAAAACTCACTGGCTGATGTGCGTATGCGTGTATGTGTGTGTATAAGCGCCTTCCTGTTTCTGCCTCTCTCTCCCACTCTCTCTTTCCCATCCCTCCTATCAGTCTATTCCCAAACCATTCCCCCTTCTTTGGCCTTTATCTGTTTTGCCCCACTTAGAAGCCAGAAAATCTGGCTTTAGATTCCTAGCACTGCACTTGGTCAAACCACTTAGCTTCTCTGGGTCCCTGTCCATTTGATTTGATTTTTTAAAGAAACCATTTGGTTTTTTTTTTTTAAGATTTTATTTATTTATTCATAGACACACACACACACACAGAGAGAGAGAGAGAGAGAGAGAGAGAGAGAGAGAGAGAAGCAGAGGGAGAAGTAGGCACCATGCAGAGAGCCTGACGTGGGACTCGATTCGGGGCCTACAGGAACACGCCCTGGGCCAAAGGCAGGCGACGCTAAACCGCTGCGCCACCAGGGCTGCCCTGTCCATTTGATTTTAAATGAGGTAGCAAGTGTAGTTCATTTCTAAGGCCTCTGCAGTCTATGTGGCTCTCAGATTCCTTTTTTGAGTCTGCATCTGCTTGTCCCACTCCCTCTGGATTCTGACCTCCAGAGCCCTCCACTTCTTTTCCCCATGTCATTCCTCTTCCTGATTCCTCCCCTTTCCCTTCCCACCCATTCTCCTGTAACTGATTAAGGAGTGAAGTTACACACACATATCACCATAGCTCTCTTAAGAAAAGTTCATATTTTTTTAATAAGACTTTTTATGTTTTCTATTAAAAGCAGGAGAACTGAACATTTTGTGGTTCTCTCTGGGAAGTCGGGTTCCCCCTGCTCACCCATTATGAAATCGCTCTTCATTGGTGACTTGTTTTATTATTCCTTCCTGCCCTGCTGTGGGGTTTTATTCCTATAGAAAGAGAAGCATCTGCTTCCCTCTGGACCTTATTCAGCTAAGTTATATCTTAGTTTTACTTTGGCCAGAGGCTGTACTGAACTACAGTGATTAGATTTTCATAGGAATTCAGTAGGGCTCCCACAAAGAGGGCCCCTGGCCTACAGCCATCCTGCCGGGTTAAATTTTCTCACTTCCTAGCTAGCAGATGAAGAAGAATTCATGCACATAGCTTTCCCCTTCTCTAACCATGGTCCCCCGTATTGTGTGTGGCTTAAGTGGGTTTATACAACAGCAGTGGTTCAGAATCCCTTGACATTCTCAAAAAGAATTGAGAACCCAGTGAGGTTGGTTTATGTTGGTTATATTTACTGATGTTTATTACATTAGAACTTGCATTGCGTGTTAACATGAATAACATTCTTATGAAAATGACTGTATTTTCCAAAATGAAAATAAATTAGTGAGAAGAGTAGCATTGCTTCTCGTTTTCACAACTTACTATCCTTTTTAAGATTTTTAAAATCTATTTTAGAGAGAGAGAGAGAGATAGAGCACAAGCAGTGGGGTAGGGCAGGAAGAAGCAGTCTCTGCTGCAAGCAAGGAGCCCAACTTAGTGCTTGATCCCAAGACTCTGAGATTTTGACCTGAGCAGAAGGCAGATGCTTAACAGACTGAGCCCCTCAGGTGCCCCTTTACAACTTTCTTTAATGTCTACTGAATAAAAGACAGATGGATTTTCCTGTCTGCTTCTGTATTCAGTCTGTTGCTGTAAGGTTTTTTTGTTTTGGGGTTGGGAGGTTGGTTGAAATAAATACAGAAAATCTGGCCTTATACAGGTATGGAATTTAGAAAAGGAAAGAATATTTTCATTGTCTTTTCTTAAAAAAAAAAAAACCCAAACCTTTATTCATTTATTTAAGTAAACTCTGCACAACATGGGCTCGAACTCATGACCCCAAGATCAAGAGTCACATGCTCCACTGACTGAGCCACCTAGGTGCGGTCCTTTGTTGTCTTTTTAAATAATTGTGAATATTCTTCTTAGATATTATACCAAAACTTGACAAGTGGTAGTTCCTTAAGGGCTAGTTGCAATGTGAAATAAGATCTGAAACTGTATCCATGAATATTTTGTACTCTACCCATTGGTCAGGTTTTGAACTCTGAATGGATCTTTCCCCATGGATGAACATCATACATTAGTCATTTGGAAAATCTTGATTCACTGAATTATACAAAACTTCTGAATGTTGACATGTTTCATTATAGAATATAAAATAATCACCATCATTAATATTTCCACTGATTTCATTAGGAAATTCTTTAAGTACTAGAAAGTTGTCAAGTTAGTGATAGCAGATGCAAGTTTTCCAAAATTCTCATTCTTGCTTGAAAGCTTAAGTGTATCATTAGTAACAAATGCTGTCAGTTGTTTTCCTTGAAATGATAAGCACACTTCATTCCTTTTTCAGAATATATCTGCCAAATATCCAACTCCAAAAAAACACAGTTTGTCCACTAGAAGTTCTTTTAAGTAATAATGATGCCACATGAATAAAGTGGCTAGTTTGTATTGCGACTCAAACAACTGCACATGTGCTTTTCCTCAAGACAACCATCAAACTCTGGTACGCAGCTAGAGTGCCTTATGCACACTTCCCATTTCATCACAGAGAATATTATAAATATATGTGAGAATTGAATCATACTAGAATTAATAATTTTAACTGTTGGAAATTTCAAGTAATTTTTAAGTAAAATGTTTATTTTTCATTTTTAAATTTTATTTTAATTTTTTTAAAAAAATTTATTTATTCATGAGAGACACAGAGAGAGGGGCAGAGACACAGGCAGAGGGAGAAGCAGGATCCCTGCGGGGATCTCGATGCAGGACTTGATCCCAGGACCCCGGGATCATACTCTGAGCCAAAGGCAGACACTCAACTGCTGAGCCACCCAGATGTCCGAAGTAAAAATTTTTAAATAAAATAAAACTGTTTTTCATTGCCCGTTGTATAGCAATGACAATGACTTGGTTTGGTAGCATGCCTTGATTTGTAATAACGCACCAGAAATTTTATCCACTTTTGCTTTCACATCATTAGGTTAACACAGGTTAAAAAAGGCAAATAGTGTTTAGGTATTATTATCATGAAAATTGTTTGGGTCTCATGTTCCTCCTGAAAAGTTCTTGGGAATCTCCAAAGATCCATAGGCCACTTTTGAGAATGGTTGCACTATGAGGGATTCTTGTCAGGTTGCAGGTTTATGACCATACATGATTTAGCATGCCTTAGTATTAAGCATGGTATCCAAAGTGTTGGAAAATGATCTACATCAAAATTATCTGCAATAGAATCTCTGTGGCTGGGTCTGGAGAATCTGAATTTTTTCCCAAGGGCCTCAAATCCAGTGATGTTTGGGAATTACTAGCTTAAGTCATTATTTTCTTTCCAAAACTGTGCCATGGTCCCATTGGTCATACCTAAAATGACTTTAGGCAAATATTTCTTAATTTTAATAATTATGTGCTCATTAAATCTGTTATTTTATCAAAATCTCATTGTCATCAATTGTAAGATAAATTATTTCAGAAATTTAAAAATGCATCTTATTATAGTGCTCCTTTCATTGATTGTAAGATGTTTTTCAAATTCAGAGATAATAGTTTGTGAAAAATATAAAGAAAATTAAACTTGATCAAATAGTGTAATATGTGCTATGTTGGTTTATGCTGGTGGGATGACTTTAAAAAAGAAATCTAAGGAGGGGTGCCTGGGTGGCTCAGTCGATTAAGCATCCAACTCTTTTTTTTTTTTTTTTTTTTTTTTAATTTTTATTTATTTATGATAGTCATACAGAGAGAGAGAGAGAGGCAGAGACACAGGCAGAGGGAGAAGCAGGCTCCATGCACCGGGAGCCTGATGTGGGATTCGATCCCGGGTCTCCAGGATCGCGCCCTGGGCCAAAGGCAGGCGCCAAACCGCTGCGCCACCCAGGGATCCCTAGCATCCAACTCTTGATCTCAGCTCAGGTCTTGATCTCAGGGTCCTGAGTTCAAGCCCTGCTTTGGGCTTTTCTTAAAAAAAGAAAAAAAAAACCTACAAAAACAAACCTAAGGGGGGGGGGAAGGAATGAGGTAAAGGAAAATATTAAGTGAATTCACAGTACTGGTGTTAAATGGTATCACAAAATGTGTGACAGTAGGGGATCCCTGGGTGGCACAGCAGTTTGGCGACTGCCTTTGGCCCAGGGCGCAATCCTGGAGACCCCGGGATTGAATCCCACGTTGGGCTCCCAGTGCATGGAGCCTGCTTCTCCCTCTGCCTGTGTCTCTGCCTCTCTCTCTCTCTCTCTGTGTGTGTGTGACTATCATAAATAAATAAAAATTTAGAAAAAACTTCTTTAAAAAAAAATGTGTGACAGTAGCATAAGAATACAGCCTGAACTAATAGCTGTTGGTCAAACTCAACTTTTAGGCATCTCAGAGAAATAAGATTCCATGTGGGCTTCAAGTCATGACCACTTTGGAGGTGGAGATTTTTCTCCTTTTGGCCACCACTCTAACCATGACTCAGAACATAGTTATCTCCTAATTTTACTGCCTAGATGAGGCATGAATCGTGTCAGCAATATTCTCACAAAGGTGTTATCCCGCCTACTTGAACACCTTGAGGAACTATTTTTTTCCTTTTGGGAAGTTTTCACAAGTTGAAGATGCTTCTTGTTTTAGACTAAAATCTGGCTTTCTGTAACTTGAGGACAGTTGATCCTCGCTCTGGCTCTCGGTAATAGCAGAAGGAATTCAAATCCATTTCCCAGAAGATGACTCTGCACTCATTTGATGGTGACTCTGTGTTCTCCTTAGCTTTACCTTCTCCATGCTAAACAACCCCAGCTGGATCTTCCTCTGTTTCTTCCGTGATGTGCTTCTGAATCTCCTTTACTGTCATGGTGACCCCACTCCTGTTAATCTCTCAAAGTGTGACATCCAAACCACATGTCACCCTCCATCAGCCTGGGGCCTCACCTCTCTTGACCCAGGTGTAATGCCTGAGATGGTGACTTCCTTTTGGCAGTATCATCACACTGCTGACTCACTGCTCACTGTCAAGCAAAACCCCTCAATCCTCTGCCTGCGTGCGGTTGCTAAGTCAAGTCTTCTTGCCATATTTGTGCACCTGTGTTCTAGGACCTAAGGATAAAACCATTCATTCTTGGATGATAAGCTTTGCCTTGTTAGGTCTGATCCAACTCTCTAGGTGTGACTCATGGTGACCCTGGATGCTATCTTCTGAAAGTCTCCTAATTAGCTCCTTTTCTCTTCCAAAAACTCAACCTGCTTATATTCCTGCATGGCTGTGTTCCTTCAACCATCAATTCTGTTCCTGTCTCTAGGGGTCTTCTCGTTGAGACAGCCATCCCAGCCCATTTAATCTCCATTTGCCACTTTCTGAGTTCCTTTCTGTTTGCTCTGAGGACACCGATGCTGCTCTTGACTTTCATCCGTCTCCTGGAAATTTCTCAGCCACTGTATCTTGTCAACAATGGTGGAGGCATGACTCAATCATATTTTGCTTTCCTTGATTCTAATTCACCTAGAATTGTCTATTAAACACAAATTTTGCAAGAGGTGGCAAGAAAAGGTTGTTTTTAAAAGATTTTTTTTATTACTACACTGAGTATAGGTTTGAATTGATCTCTCTTTATTCTTTTAGCATTATTTGTTTTTTAAAGATTTTATTTATTTATTCATGAGAGACACACAGAGAGAGAGACAGAGACACAGGTAGAGGGAGAAGCAGGCTCCCTGGAGGGAGCCTGATGTGGGACTCGATCCCAGGACCCTGGGATCACGCCCTGAGCCAAAGACAGACACTCAACCACTGAACCACCCAGATGTCCCTTCTGAGCATTATTTGTGAGTAAGCGCACAGCTGGGTGGATTCAGGGGTACAAACTCTGCTCAAGGAGTAGCAAAGTTAGCCTGTGTGTGAAAACTGAATTGTAACAGTATAAACATGTTCTGGGCCAACTAACTATAGTGACCTGGAGCTTGCATGTCAAAATTCTGCACTGTATTTTATGCTTATTAGTATGATAAGCAAATTTGGGGAGCTATTCTTCCTTTGATAAAACCCGCATATTTTGAAATCTGCCTTAAAGGAATACTTAAGTAATTGGCTTCAATGCCCTCCATTTTCGGCTTCTTGTGAGTGCAGTAAGAATGAACATACGTAAAACAATGTTTGCTAATTTTCATGATTGCATTTCCAATCTGGTTGAAATTAATTCTTACCTTCTCAGTTCCCAAAGTGATGGTCAGCGTCCTTCAGGAACAAAGTGCCTTCTTGGGAGTTATTTCAGAAACCAAAACCAAACAAAAACAAAGAACAAATGAACTACAAAGAGTTTAAATACATCTAGAAACTTGACTAGCTCCAAGTTCTATTTTTAAATAGATACACAGTAGATGTGGGATGGAATTATATTTGCCATTTTCACCCTGTGGTTGAAATGATCACTCTTTAAATAATTAGTTGATTACAACATATGATTAATACTTTTTTTAAAAGCAGTTTCTGTGTGTAAAGTACTACATCAGCTCTTTACGATGAGGTGCAGAGAAGAATAACGACAATCTCTGCTCTACAAAGAAGAGTAACACAAATTCTCAAGGAGCCTAAATGAAATGTTAGGGGGACTTAGAGAGATGATACTTTGGGCTGAGAGTAGGGGGCTGTGAGTGGTCAGGGCAAAAAGAAAGGAGGGAGAGGGAATGATCCAAACTGTAATCTGGATGCTTGGAACCAGTAGCCAAATTCTTTTGGCAGTAAGTCGTGAATTGTAGGCAAGACTCCTTTAAGGGATCTAGGAGGAGCACTCATTTAAGTTATTCTAACTTCTCCTAGAGAAGATGAAGGTAGGTAGGGCAGCTGAAAATTCATCTAGGACTAAAGCATCTCAGGTCCAGGAGTTTATAACCTCCGTGATGATCTCTGGGAGCTGTGAGAGTCTGAACATTTCCAACATCAAATTTAATTTAAAGAAACTTCCCATTTATAATGCAGTACTTCCGTGGAACCAGGGAGGACCATGTCATGAAATGCCATTTGGGCAGGAAGAGACATTTCAACACTTGGCTTACTATTTTGGTTGTCTCTTCCCTTCTCTTTCTCTCATGAGTCTCTGTTAATCTCCAGTTATCCTGTAAACTTCTTATCAATTTTTCAGGAAAAAATTAAATGATTACAGATTACATCCTGAATCCTTAGTTTAAAAGAAATAAGACTTGGTGACCCAATCTCAGTTTCTTAATACTGGCTCTGTTAAGAAGCTCTTGTAACTTCTTTGAACTTTGATTTCTTCTATAAAATGAGACAGATGGGTCAGAGAAAGCTCCAAGAGTCCACTTAGCCCTGTGAACGTATGACAGAAAGTACTCTGGTGGAGATGGTGGCCTGGAATTAAAATGTCACAAGCCTCCCAAGCCTGGAGCCCCTCTGAGCAATGCAAAGTGCAGTCAGACACAACCCAGTCTACAGTCCACAAGGCATGCTGCACAAGACCAGTATGGAAACCAGCCAATAATGACCAGACTGTGGTGCATCCTAGGAGGGATAAAATGCTTGGGAGGATTTCTTCCTGCAATCATCTCCCAGAAATCCTGATGTGGGAACAAAATTTTAAGTAACCATAATAATTTCAAATGATAGTTAAAGTCAATTACAGAAGACATGTCACAAATTAGCATGTTTATTTGCTAACTGCATGATATAACACTGACCAAAACAATTAGGGAGAGGGAGAGTTGAGCATCATATTCAGTTTTATTCTGCAGGTTATTATTATTATTATTATTATTTGGTCTCATAATTGTTTATGTTCTTGTTTTTTGACATCTTGTGAAAGTATCTTGAAAGGCAATTACCTGTCTTACTATCTTTGCCCCGTCTTGCCCTTAACACCAGACCTTACACTTAGTAGGTCCTCAGTAAAGACTACTGTGTGGCTGTTCCTCCTTGACCTGACCAGGTTTAATCACAGTTACATGGAGCAAACAAGTGGACACTCGTGAGCACTTACCTTGAGAGACCGCGATGAGGCAGTTTCAAGAGTGTGGGCCCCCAGTACCCTTTATACTTCCAAATCTGCCAGCCCAGCACTCTAACTTGGCTATATTTGGGGGATCACCATTTACTTGTGAGATGTAAATGCGTCGTAGCCCTGATCTCTCACTCTTGTTAAATTACTTGGATAAATGACCAGCGGAGGCTGCATAATGCCAAGTCAGCTGCGTAGGGATTTTGACGTTGGACACAGATCTTTGAGACTTAGAGAGTCCTAGGGGCTGAGTGCACTGGGGCAGAGTGTGCTAAGAAGGTCAGTGAAGGGTAGAACCACAAGATGAATTGTCAAGCAATGGGAGATCGATAGCACAGACAGGAATTCCAACTCAACCACCTAGCGTTGATGTGGGATGGTGTGCAGCTCTTCTCAGAAATTTCTGGAAAATTTAAGATGGACCATTTAACACATCCAGTGTTAAATGTTATTTATTATTTAAAAAATCCACTGATGAAGGAAGGCTTTCTAAAATGTAGTACATGTTATCTTGTGTTTTAAATATGTATCTTGAGTAGAATTTAACTTTTTCTCGATCATTCAGACATCTGGGAGAAGATGGAATGCAGTCATCTGGGATATTGGGGTTTTTTGGCAGGGTTTTTTCCATGTGTTGATTGTTTCTAGATTGTTATGAATTGTGTTTATTTTTTAGTTTTTTTAATCTTCACCTTCACGGCCAACCTCTCAGGTATGGTTAGTATGCTTGCCTCTACTGGCCTGGTTTTACTCTTTCTAATCTGCCATAATCAAGGAAGCAGATTACAAAATTCATTGAGATCAGGCTAAAGTAGGAGTCAGTAGGTTCCGAATGAAGTTCTGGAGTTCTAATGAAAATACATGGTCTTTGGGGATTTTTCTTTCTCAGATAGAAGTGATGTTCAAATATGTAGGAAATTACACCTATTGACAGCAAGACCAAATGACCTGTTTAAATCGTATGTGATCAATGTTTGCTGAATCAAGATTCTCATTCAGTCCTCCTGTGAGTAGTCTCATACAGGCGGGGTATTGCCAAAGGACAGTTGGTGAGAGTCAAGATAAAATTGTGGGTAGAGGAGGAATAGACAGGAATAGGACTTCCACATGGTGTTTTTCCAAAGCGGGTTTGACAGAATGCTGGTTCTGGGGGAAACTGTGAAATAAATAGTCCCGTGGTTAACTGAGTTTAGGAAACGTGGCAAACCCTGTTCCCCGCCTCAGAGGTTCACCACAAATATTCACATATTAAGGGATCAGAACCATCTGAGCCATCTTTCAGTAAAGATCTGGTGGTGGATCACCATCTTAGTTTCTACTCCAGAAAACGAGAGGGGAGCCTGAAGGCTGTAATCCACATAGAGGTTGTTTCTATTCCTTAGCAGCATTTGGCCCAGAAGAAAGCACCAGAGCCATCAGGCATAAACACAGCTGCTTTCCTTTGAGGGACAGCCTTTTGCATGTAGCAGATGCTCAGTAAATGTTCCAGTGAATAAATGAGTCGAGAAGATTCATGGAGAACTTGGGAAGTGATAAGAAGGAATATGGAATCAGATTCAGTCTCATTCACTAGTCATGGCTTACATTTATTAAGAACTTACCACATACCAGCTTTGTCCTTACTGGCTCACTGAGGCTTCATAATGTCTTTTGTGAGGTAAATGCTAATATTTTTCTACTGACCTTTTTATAGCAAATGAAATTGGACCACTGACAATTGAGGTAACCTGCCCAAGGCCACATTAGTAAGTGGCAGAGATGAGATTCAAAGTTTCTCTGGCCTGAGAGCCTGTGCCTATAATCTGTAGCTTTTGCAAGCACATCAGTTTTGATGCAATGGGGAATGGGGATGTGGAACAGGGTCATTGCTCCCAAAAGAGCTGTTAAGGGATATGGGGACAGAGCTCATGAATGGGAAAGGATAAACCACTCTTCCGCCATTAAACCAAGTGCCAAATGCATGGGATGTGCTGTGGATTAGATGGATGTACAGGGCATTTGAAACACCTATAAAGTATGTTGTATATGCAGAATCTTATCAGAATTGTTACCAGTGATAGTGATACTTCTTTGGAGGAGAAAGGGATTTGGAGGGGAGTGGGAACTGTAAAGAAAATAATGACCTTCTTGTAGTACTTTCCAGTTTACATAGCAGTTTTATATATTTTATTATGCTTGATTTTCTCTACAATCTAAGGGGTTTATAGTATTCATATTCAGATTATTATTCAGGAGTTTATTGTATTCATATTCAATTATTATTCAGGGGTTTATAATATTCATATTCAGGTTACTATTATTCCCATTTCCCAAAAGGAGAAACTGAGGCCCAAGGGGGTTAAGTGACTGGCCAAAAGGCCCCACAGCTGGTGGGCAACAGAGCCAGAACTGAAATCCAGGGTTTCTGATTCTAAATTCTTGCTGTCTCCTTTATTCTGTGCACTTTAAAAAAAATAAGATTTATTTACTTATTTGAGAGAGAGAGAAAGAGAGCACAAGCAGGGGGAGGGGCAGGGGGAGAGGGAGAGAGGAAATCTTAAGCAGACTCCCCACTGAGTGCATAGCCTGAGTCAGGGCTTGATCCTATGACCCTGAGATCATGACCTGAGCCAAAGTCAACAGTTGGACGTTCAACTGACTGAGCTGCCCAGGCACCCCTATTCTGTGCCCTGCCTTAAAAAAGAGGAATTATTACATGGGTGAGAGGAATAGGGAGGAGGTTCTAGGCTTAAGGATCATAGCTTTGAAGCAAGACTGCCCAAGGTATATTTCAGGAAGGTTGGTCAGGCAAGCCTGGTAGAGAGGGTTGGGGTGGGCTGGTGGGTAGTATGGAGATAAAGACCAGACAAGGGAACTGGGTTCTTTTGTGAAGAGCTTCCAAGGCCCAGTGAAGGAGTCAGGACATTGCTCTGAGATCACTCAGGAATCTTTGGAGGTTCTAAATAGAAAAGTGAGCATATATATGAATATATATTTGAAGATGATTCTAGAGCTGATGGTAGGGTTTAATGGACAGGGGAGAACCCAGGGGAGCCTAGAGTCATTTAGCAACTATTTAAAAAACCTTGCTATAAAACTTGATGAAATGATCACACAGGTTTGTCAGAGCCTGTGGTGCAGGCAAGTAGTTAGAGAGTTAGAATTATCCCCTGGATGCCCCTACAGACTCAGATCTGTGTGAAAACTCCCCTCAGTACCAGGGGGATGGCTTTCACAGTGATTGTACCCTGCTATCTCTGAGTTCATCCTGCAGATTCAAGGAGAACATTGTGTGGATCAAAGTTTTTCTGCCTCACTATCCCACTTAGATGTAGCAAGAAAAGAATACTACTAAACCCCAGAGGTGAAAAGACCTCTGGGTGCTGTAGGCTTATTTTTTGAAGCCTTGACCCCACATTATATCAATATATTAAAATCTACTTGCATTGAATACAAAAATAATCATGATGTAAAATGAAGATTAAGATAGAAATGAGATTTAAAAGGGAAGAGAAGGGGCATCTGGGTGGCTCAGTCGATTAAGTGTCTGACTCTTGATCTCAGCTCTTATCTTGATCTTAGAATTGTGAGTTCAAGCCCCACTCTGGTTGCGGTGCCTCCTTAAAAAAAAAAAGAGGGACACCTGGGTGGCTCAGTGGCTGAGCATCTACCTTTGGCTCAGGTTGTGATCCCAGGGTCCAGGGATCGAGTCCTGCATTGGGCTCCCTGCAGGGAGCCTGCTTCTCCCTCTGCCTATGTCTCTGCCTCTCTCTGTGTCTCAAATAAATAAATAAATAAATAAATAAATAAATAAATAAAAAAAATCTTTTTTAAAAAAATGAAAGGGAAGAGAAAACACAAGGGACACCCTGAAAGCAGGATCCCTGGGACTTTGATGGCTGTCAGGTTTGAGGAAGGAGGAGGGACCTTTCCTGCCTTTCTTCTAGTCCTCATTTCAACCTGGGAATCTAGGGATGTGACCCCAGTCCGGAGGAAACACAGAAGAAGGGAAAGATGAGTTTAGATTTTTGCCATACTGAGGTTGAGATTATGGGAGGGGCAACTGTTTAAAGTTTAAAGAAGTCAAGTTTGAAGATGTAAGTCTATAGGGAAGGGGCAGTGGTGGAGGGCTGTCACTTGTATGGGGCGACACTTGAATTCATCAAGGAGGTTTAGCTTTCAGAGGAAGGCTGCATGTTTAGGGAGTGGGAGAAGGGAATGAAGACAGAAAGAATGGGAGAAAAGGCCATTCTGTAGATAAACAAATATCTTAGTGAGGTCTTGTTGGAGCCCAAAGAGCCAATGGGTCCATATTTTACTTCTGCCATTTATTGACTGTAGCAAATCACATCACCCCTTTTAGCGACTATGGTGTTTTCCCTATAGCTGCAAAAGCATGTAGATAATTCTGTTTCTGCTCAAACAATGAGGATGGTGTGGGGGATCAAATGAAATACTGTCATCTCCATCTGCATATGGCTGTCTCTGTATGCAGTCTGTTTTCAGACAATGACAAACATTGTGTCTCCATCTGTGTCATCCTTGACATAAACCAAAGCAACTGGGTTTAATCCATTAGCACTAAAAACCCAGGTGAGCAATGTGGATTCTACTGAAGAGACATAGAGGAGACATAGAAGAGGGTTCTATTGCAAACCCTAGAGTTAAGTATTCAAAGTGTACATCAGAAATGTCACTCCGGGGTTGCCTGGGTGGCTTAGTTGGTTAAGTGTCTGCCTTCGGCTCAGGGGTCCTGGGATGGAGCCTCACATTGGGCTCCCTGCTTGGAAGGAAATCTGCTTCTCTCTCTCCCTCTGCTTCTCCCCCAGCTTGTGCTCTCTCTTTCTCTCAAATAAATAGATATAAAAAATATTTTTAAAGATTTTATTTATTTATTCATGAGAGACACACGGAGAGAGGCAGAGACATAGAGGGAGAAGCAGGCTTCTCAAGGGGAGCCCGAAGTGGAACTCGATCCTAGGACCCGAGATCACACCCTAAGGTAAAGGCAGATGCTCAGCCACTGAGCCATCCAGGCGTTCCTAGATAAAATATTTTTAAAAAGAGAAATGTCACTCTACAAAGTCCATTTTTCGTCACATGGATGCTGGTGGTTTACTTTATTTCTTCCCCTGGGGTGTCTCCCCCAACCAGTGCTGGCACCCAGTTGTTCCTCTGTTATGGGAGCCATTTAGCTCTGTCATAGACCTGCTTTCCTATCCTATTCATCTGGTTACTCAACAAAAAAGAAGTCCTCAAGTAAGAAGACACTTTTGGCCTTAGCAAGTTTGGTGACTATCTATTTTTATACTCATATGCCCTTTTGGGGGTCTCATCCTTATCCCACCGCTATCCCCCATAGTCCATAGCTCACACACCAACCTGCATCTCATCTCTCCCATGTTCCAGATGAGTTCTGTGAATGAAGCCTTTCTCCATTCTTGTTACAAAATCAGCTTGTCAACTCAAAAGTGAAGGGACCTTTATTATTAGTGTAAAAAAGTCAAGGGAGGTGATATTTTCAAGACAGAGGATCTAACGGAGAGCACTACGGAGAAGCCAGAGAAAAACAAGACCCGAAAAGGGCATTGGATTGGTCAGGGAGATGATGATCTTGACATTAATGTCAGCAGGATGGTGGGGGTGGAAGCTTTGAATGCAAGAGATTAAGGAATGAACAGGTGTTAAGGAGGAGGAAAAAGTTTTCCTGGTTTTCCTAGGAGTAAATCTCTCCACCAATCACAACACAAGATGCATTTGGAGGAACCGTAGATTTGGATGGTGCAAGAAAGACAGATCAGTAGCAGGGCCAAATAGAGAAGACTAGGAAACAAGTGTGACCAAGGTCATTCCTCAGAGGGCTACTTGAGAAGAAAGGTCAATTAATTGTGCTGATGGTGGGATCATACCTTACCCCTCACAGCTATGTAAGAGCTTATGTAACAGATGAACTTTTAAAAAGCAGCAGGAGTTTCCTCAGCCAGGAACAGAAATTTCTGGGTGAAAGTTATGGACAGGTACATTAGTGAATGGCACAAATTCACATTCGCATTGCCTAATTAAAGATTTTGGTGAGAACATTAGATTGCAGAACAAGGGGACTTGGAATATTATCTAAACAACTCTGACCTTACAAATTACCTTAGAAATTGAGGTTCTGGGCAAAGTACCTAGTTAATGCTGAAGGTAGAAACAGACACCCCCCTCCCCCATTCTACTCCCAAACCAAAGAGACCTAGTTCAGAACTTGTTCAAATGCAACACATACCTTTCTTCACTGCTGGCTTTTATGCATGGAAATTTTGCAAAACACAGTTGATGGGGGATTATCAAGAGAAGCATTTTATCCTTTTTTAAAAAAAGATTTATTTATTTATTTATTTATTCAAGAGAGACACACAGAGAGAGGCAGAGACACAGGCAGAGGGAGAAGCAGGCTCCTTGCAGGAAGCCCAAAGCGGGACTCGATCCCAGAACCCCAGGATCAGGACCTGAGCCAAAGGTAGATGCTCAACCACTGAGCCACCCAGATGTCCCTAAAGAGAATCATTTTAACAGATTCTCCTTAAATCTCAATGAGGAAATGGATTGATCAGTTTTATGTGAGAGAAAACCGAGGCTTGGCAAGGTGAAGGGACTAGTCACACAGCTAGTCAGTGGCAGAGTGGAAACTGGGATAAACATCTTTGTCTCCGAGTCCAGTTTGTCTTTTTCAGTACAAGATAGCTGCTTCTGGCTTTGCAGGATCCTGTAAGACACTAATGCTCTCAAAATTATACATGCTTCTCAGAATTAGACACAAACCAGGCATCCTTGTCTGAAACAACATGGAGAGATTGTGTGGATGGTCTGGGAATACTGTGTTTGAAGAAGAAACCTTACCAGCTAGGTCTGTTCAGTGAACTGGAGACTTCCCTCTCTGGCCTCAGAACCTGGATCAATGCCTGCGAGCATTAGGGTCTCCTGTCAATTTCCTGTCATTTTCATCTATTAGTTCTGTTTTGGTCAGTTCAGTTGCTTAAAGACTCATTAAAATGAGGAACAGCATGATCAATTACTTCTAATTACAACTGTTTAGGTATTTAACAATGTATTGTAAAATGTATATATTCTTCGCTGGACATAGCCAAAATGTGTATTTATATGGTTTAAATTTGCACATATTGTAATAACTAAGAGTGAACTTTGAGAATTGTAATACTGAGGTTCAAATCCTGACTTCATTATTTAAACTATGTGAGTTTCGGCAAATTATTTAACTTTTCTGAGCCTGTTTCTTCATCTGTAGAATGGGGATGATAACAATACGTAACTCATGGGGTTCTTGTGACAACTGAGTTAATGGACGCATGGCAGGATATGCCATGGAAGCGACTCGATGGTTTGGGAAAGGGAAGAATAGGTGGGGCCATGTCATTAGGATAGCCTGAGATTTAGAAACCCAGAGCTTTCTCTAGAGCTTTCTCTTGTCAGTGCCAGAGGGCTCTGGAAGCCGAGACAAGGTCTTCTTTGTTATTATTTCATTTCTTTTGTGTTGCTATTTGGTGAAGCTCACTGACTGACCACAGTCTGACCATTGTCCGTCCAGTCCTCCCCTACTATCCACTGCATTTAGCCATATTCCTGTTGGCTATTCAGATGGCTCAGAACACTTTCTAGTCAACAGCAGCCCCTCCCCCAAACACAAACTCACACACACAACAATAAAACAAAACAAGCAAGATGGAGCCAGGAGACTGAAAAGTAGGTTGAGCAACCATCCTAGTTTGTGTGGGATCAAAGAGGTTCCTGAGACTTTGAGTTTTAAAATCAGTATAGTCGTAGGCAAATCCAGATTAAGTTCATCACCCTACTTCAAAGGTGTTTGGGGGTATGATGGCCACGCTGTCAAACCTGGCTGAGACCAGGCTAGATGGAACCAACTTGAGATCTCCCACCAAGTCAGGAAGGTGACAAAATTCATACCTGGAACTGTTCATTTTGAGGCTGTAATGCACAGAATCAGCAACATAGCGAGCATGCACTCCTTCAATCATTTATTCATCATCCATTGGCATCTACTATGCGTTGTAAGTGCTGGGGAACAAAATAGGCAAAGTGTCTTCGTGGAAATTCTACTCGAATATGTATGCATTGTTTTCTGGGGACAGACAACAAACAACTGCTTATCTGACGTCAATTAGTGATAAATACTCCAAAGGAAAGGAACAGTAGGGTAAGGTTATAGTGGCTGTGTGGTGTCTAAACAGATTGGTCGGGAAAGCTTCTCCAGAGGGGTGATATTTGAGCAGATGCCTAGTGAAGTGAAGGAGCAAGCCACGAGAACATCAAAGGGGGACTCTATTCCAGGCAGAGGAAACAGAAGTAAAGGCTCTGGGAGGTGAGTGTGCCTGCACAGGAAGGGAAAAAAGGCCAGTAGGGCAGGGGAGAAGGGAGCCAGGGAAACAGTAGAGGGAATGAAGTGGCAGAGGTGGCCAGGGGCCAGATGGTTTAGAGCCCTGTAAGCGAAGGTAAGGACTTTGGGTTTTAAATGTCAGCTATTATCATGGCAGCTTTATTCTTTGCTGTGCCCCGAGTGTTGGCCCTATTATAAGCAGCTCTGCTTCCTCCTGCAGAGCAGAATTTGGTGTCTGCTCTCCACTCAACAAATGGCTCATGAAGACACTGTTGTGTAGGCAGGCGGGATAAAAAGCTGGTACTCAGGTTGGGGGTTGGACGGGGGGTGTTGGGTCACGGCTCTGGAAACGCGGGAAAAGACACCTGTCCTGAGCTTTGACGGACACACTGCCGGACCACTGGAAAGAAACAATGTTTCAATTCCCGGAGAGGGGAGGGGCCACTTCCGGTGGGCCCTAGAGCATCATGGGAGGAGTCGGGTGGAAGGATGGAAAGGCCGGAAGTGGTCCGCCGCCATGATCGATGCCTGGCGTGAGGCGACAGCGGGCCCGGGCGGTGAGTGTGCAAGTCGGGGGTTCGCCAGGCAGGAGGGGTTTGCGCCCCCATTCATTTCTTGCTGGAGGTGACAGAGAATAGCCCCCTGAGGCAGTGCGGCGGCGAAGGGATGAGATTGGGCCTGGGGAGTGAATTTTGAAGGCGGGGGTGGGGGTGGGGTGCCCGAAGAACATTTCTGGAAAGTTCTTGAGCCACGTGGCATGCGGTTATAAAGTGAACGTGCTTCTGTGATCGGCCATGCCGAAACTAGTTCGGGTTCTGCCCCCTGGGCGTCAGCGGCGCTCTTGGTGGAATCCGGGGGAAGTGTGGGGTTGTGATGCTCAGAAGGCACCACGTCTCCCATCCGCGCTCCTCACCCCGTGTCTCCTCATTTGACCCCTTTTGACCCCTTGCCCTTTGAACCTTTGCAACTAGGACTCCCGTCTCCCAGAGCTAGAGAGAGAACCTTGAACCCTGGTTTCCGGGAAGGGCTGAGGACACAGGCCGCCCTCCTGTGAAGGTCAGGCGGCCCGCAAGCGAAGAAAAGCGCTCTTCCTGGGTGCTTCCCCCAAAGAGAGCTGTTTCTGTCCCTTCATCACCAGGCGGGGCGGGCTTTGTTTTTCCTAGTGGGCTCCGACCGAGCAGCATCTTGGCGGAGGCCTGGGAACCCTGCAGGGCAGGGGAGGAACCAAGGCTGGTAAATTCCATCCTCCAGTCAAGTTCTTTCTCTCTGCCTACGGCTGACTCTTGGGCTTCCCGCTTAGGGAAATGTGACCCCTGAAGGCCGCTGCGAAGGTGGCCGGGGACACTGGTATGTGTCACATGTGCCTAACCTCTGCCACGGCCCCCGGAGGCAGAATTTAGGTTTGCTCCCTGACAGCTGCTGTGTTGGCCCTGGAATGTTAATCCCCTCCCAAGGCCTGGTGCATTTTAGCAGCTGTGCTAATGAGCTCATCCATCAAATGACCCTCTCCTCTTCACCTTTCTACTCAGTTATATGCACCTCTTTGAGGAGATGTGGATGTGAAATCTCCGTAAGGAGCGGGTTACTTTTGTTTATTTTATTTATTATTATTATTTTTGAAGATTTTATTTATTCATTCACGAGAGACACGGAGAGAGAGGCAGAGACACAGGCAGAGGGAGAAGCAGGCTCCACGGGACCTGGTCCCAGGACCACGGGATCACGCCCTGAGCCAAAAGCAGACGCTCAACCACTGAGCCACCTAGGCGTCCCTTGTTTCTTTACTTAAAAAATATGAGCCTTCAAAAAAATTCCAAGATCTAGGGGTGCCTGGTTGGCTCAGTCCATGGAGTGTGGGGCTCCTGATCTCGGGGTGGTGAACTCAAACCTCACGTCGGGCGTAGAGATTGCTTAAATAAAGTTTCGACAGCTAGCGTTTATGTTACAGAAAGACTGAAAAATTGAATCAGACTTCAAAGGAAAAACTTAAATCACTCCTAAAATTTTAGGAGTTTATCTAAATTTTGGGCTAAATTCTTTTGTACTTTTCACCCCATATTTGTTGTTTTTTTTTTTTTACATATTTTTTAAATTGGAGTTCAGTTTGCCAACATATAGCATAACACCCAGTGCTCATCCTGCCAAGTGCCTGTCACCCAATCACCCCAACCCCCTGCCCACCTCCCCTTCCACCACCCCTTGTTTGTTTCCCAGAGTTAGAAGTCTCTCATGTTCTGTCTCCCTTTCTGATATTTCCCACTCATTTTTTCTCCTTTCCCCTTTATTCCCTTTCACTATTTTATATTCCCCAAATGAATGAGACCATATAATGTTTGTCCTTCTCCAATTGATTTATTTCACTCAGCATAATACCCTCCAGTTTCTTTTGCTGTGCAAAAGCTTCTTATCTTGATGAAGTCCCAATAGTTCATTTTTGCTTTTGTTTCTCTTGCCTTCATGGATTTTTCTTGCAAGAAGTTACTGTGGCCAAGTTCAAAAAGGGTGTTGCCTGTGTTGTCCTCGAGGATTTTGATGGAATCTTGTCTCACATTTAGATCTTTCATCCATTTTGAGTTTATCTTTGTGTATGGTGTAGGAGAATGGTCTAGTTTCATTCTTCTGCATGTGGCTGTCCGATTTTCCCAGCACCATTTATTGAAGAGACTCTTTTTTTCCACTGGGTAGTCTTTCCTCCTTTGTCGAATATTAGTTGACCATAAAGTTGAGGGTCCACTTCTGGGTTCTCTATTCTGTTCCATTGATCTATTTCACCCCATATTTGTAAACATATACACAATTTTTAAAGATTTTATTTATTCATGGGAGACACAGATGCAGAGAGCTAGGCAGAGGGAGAAGCAGGCTCCCTGTGAGGAGTCCGACGTGGGACTTGATCCTGGGGTCTCCAGGATCACACCCTAGGCTAAAGGCAGTGCTAAACCACTGGGCCACCGGGGCTGCCCCCTACACAATTAAAAAAAAATTATTTATTTATTCATGAGAGACACAGAGAGAGGGGCAGAGACACAGGCAGAGGGAGAAGCAGGCTCCATGCAAGGAGTTGGACAGATTGAATCCCGGGACCCGGGGATCGCACCCTGGGCTGAAGGTGGCACTAAACCGCTGAGCCACCTGGGCTGCCCTCTACACAATTTTTTAAAACAAGTTTTTAAACATATACACAGCCAATAGGCATGTTTTTGTGTCTTGCCTTTAAAATTTAAGAGATGATGAAAAGTTTTGTATGTTAACTCTTCTTTCACATCATTTTTTTTTAAGGATTTTATATACTTGAGAGAGGTGGGGGGGGGGGGCAGAGAGATAGAGTCTCAGGTGGACTCCAGGCTGAGCAGTAAGCCTGATGCAGGGCTTGATCTCATGACCCTGAGATCATGACCGGAGCCAAAACCACGAGTCCGAGGCTTAACCGACTGAGCCACCCAGGCCTGGCCCCCACATCATGATTTTTTAATAGTTACTTACGACTCCATCTTGTGAATGTACCATAACATACTTAACTGGTTTTCTATTGTTAGGAATTTATGGTGCTCTAATTTTTTGTTCCTTGGAATATTCTAGTAAACCTATGCACATATATGTTTATGCATATCTTTAATTATGAAATTTACAAAATAGTAAATTTTGTGGTCAAAGGCTACAGATGTTTTAAGGTTTGCAATAATGGAGTCCCTGCTGTTGGAGTCTCCACAGTGATGGAGACTGTGTTTTTGCATAGGAAAGCAAAAAATACTAATGATCATGATCATCAAATGTTGTAAATATGCCATAATCAGTGTAGCAACCTACTTGCAAAAAGATGACAAATCTTGCAAAAATTGCAGAATTTAATGAAGTTGGTGGAAGTGGTATTAGAAATCTGCTTGAATTTTGAAAAACCATTGATCAATATGAATGCAGCAGCATTGAACTTAACTAGTTAACAATTGAACTGAAAATGGATCTAATAATTGTTTCACAAGAATGAGTTCAGAATCAAAGGATTAGGAAGGCCCTTAAAAATACCAATGAAGCCATCACACATTTTTGCAAAAAAGGACATTCTTTGTGATTGCATTGCAGAATTCAGCATAAGGGATGTTATAGCATGTATTTAGTCTAAAGATTAGCAGAGAGTTGCAATTACAAGCTAAATCTTGTAAAATATAACAAACTTATTTCAATAATTTTGGTTTTATTTTTGGGGTAAAATCTCAGACTGTCCTCTCTCCCAAATTTATTATTGTAGTTTTGGACTTCATTTTAATTTAGATTCACTTTGAAATGTGGTTTTCCCAGATGACATGTTGTCTAGGTAGGAAATCACAAGGATTTATAAAAAAACCGCAAAACTATTGAGTGAGTTCAGTAGGGTTTCATACACAAATCAGTTGTATTTGTATATGCTGTATACTAGTAATGAAAATGTGGATACCAACGTTAGAAATATAGTACCATTTATAGTAGCTAAAAAACAAAAAGAAAGGAAAAGAAAAATTTAGATGTAAATCTAAAAAAATGTGGGATTCTGTATGTCAAAAACTATAAAACCACTGATTAAAGAATTCCGGGAAGATACAGATAGAGAGACATACCACATTCGTGAATTGGAAGAATCAACATAGTAAATATGTTAATTCTACCAAACTGATAAGCAGATTTAATACAATTCCTATCAGAATTTAAAACTCTAGCTTTAAAGTTTGACATATAGCATTCAGATTATTAATTTTGCCAAAACATGGTGATTGTATTATTTCCCTCAATGAGAAGTTTTAAACAATTTTATGGAGGTATAGCTGACATAATATAAAAGCACATATTTAAAGTGTATTGGCATATGTGTATGCTGTGATGCCATCATCTGAGTCAAGGTAATGAACATGTCCTATTATCCCTAAGTCCTCTGCTTCTTGTAATTCCTCCTGGTGACCACTGGTCAGGTTTCAGTCACTACAGATTAGTTTTTATATATTAGAATTTTATGTAAAAGGAGTAATAGAGTTTACACTTTTTTTGGGGAGGGTTTGTCTACCTTACTCAGCATAATTAGTTGGAGATTTGTTCACTTTTTTATATGTTAGTAATTTATTTTTAATGCTAAGTAACATTCCATTGTACAGATTTACCATAGTTCGTTTCTCCATTCACTTGTTTATGGACATTTGGGTTGTTTCTATTTGGAGGCTATTACACTTGTTTCACCATTCCCTCCCCTCCAGCGGTCACCGTTTTCTGTATTTATGAGTTTGTTTTGTTGGTTCATTTATTTTATTTTATTTTTTTAGATTCCACATATAAGGGAATCTACCAAATACATGGTATTTGTCCTACTCTAATTTCATGTAGTGTAATAACCTTGAAGGTCCATCCATGTTGCAAATGGGAAGATTGCATTCTTTTCTTTTTTTATGCCTGAATAATCGTCCATTATATATAGTGTGTGTGTGTGTGTGTATATATATACACACATATACACATATATGTATGTATACACACATGTATATGTACAGATATGTGTATATATATATATCACAATTTTTTAATCCATTCATCTACTGGTGGACACTGTTGCTACCATGTTTTGGCTACTGTAAATAATTGTGCAGTGAACACGTCTGGGGGTAGTGTGGTGGTAGTTAGTGCATCTACCTTTTCAACTTAGAGTTTTCTTTTTTTTTTTTTTTTTCAGATAAATCTGCAGAAGTGAGTTTGCTGGGTTATAGGGTAGTCCTATTTAAAATGTTTTGAGGAACCTCCATACTGTTTTCCATGGTGGCTGCACCAGTTTCCATTCCTGCTACCAGTGCATGAGGGTTCCCTTTTTAACACATCCTTGCCAACACCTATCATTCTGACAGATATGAAGTGGTGTAATGTTTATATTAAATCTTTTGGCTCTTTAGAAATTAGGTTATTTATTTATTCATTCATTTATTTATTTATTTTGAGTTTTTAAGACCTCTTTAAATCTTCTGGATACAAGTCCTTTATCAGGGATGTAATTTCCAAACACGTTCATCTGTGGCTTATCTTTTCATCCTTTTTAACAGTGTTTTCAAAGAGCAGAAACTTTACATTTTGATGAAGTCCAATTTATCAGTTTTTTCTTTCCTATCTTGTACTCTTGGAGATGTAGCTAAGAAATCTTTTTTTTTTTTTGTAGCTAAGAAATCTTTGCTTAAGCCAGAGTTCCAAAGATTTACTCTCATGTACTACTAGAAGTTTTTGTGATTGTAGTTTTGATTTTCTCTTTGATTTTTCAATCTCTCTAAAATTTTCCTTGAGAGATTTTATTTATTTTGAATTTTTTTTCATTTTAAACTTTTGTTAGTAATCTTAGACATATTTGAGACTGTGGGTTGTACAATTTATACTGTAAAAGACTGAAGCTGACAGGGTTGGGAGGTAGGGGAGAGTAGATGCTGCAAGAGAGACAGGAGCCCATAAGATAGTCTTATGTAAAGTCACCATTTTTGCTGTACTGACTCCCCTCTTTCTGGAGACCAAATTCCTAATGTTTGCATTCTGCCACTTCTTTCTTCCATAATCTTTTGTCCTTCTTTTCTGAAGGTTTTTTTCCCCTTCTCTTCCTCTCTGATTTTCTCATTCATTTGGTCAGAAAATTCTTGTGTGCTACCTTCATAATACACCTAGCATCCTGCACTCTCATAATTTCCCAGGGCTGTTTCTCCAGTCTGAACCACTGTCATTTGTTATCTTTTATTTTACTGTAGGCTCCTTACTAGTCTCCCAGTTTCTACACTTGCCACCTTTAGTCTGTTTCTCAACGTGGCAGCCAGAGTAATTTTTTAAAAATGTGTGCTATATTATATCTTCTCTACTTTAAACCCCCCAAAGCTTTCACATTTCACTCTGAGTAAAAACACAACTCTGTGGAGAAACCCTCAGGCTGTACAATATCTGGCCCCTGGTTCCTCTCCTATGTCATAACTCTATTTTGCTCATTCTCCAGCCCTTGCCATATGCCCACCTGCCCCTACTCCAGGGGCATTTTCTGTTTTTCCCCCTGCCTGGAAGTATTCTGACCTCACATACTCACTTGGCTTACTCACTTGGTTCCTGCAGATCTCCAGTCAAATGTCTTTTTTTTTTTTTTAAAGATTTTATTTAAGAGGGAGAATAGGAGTGGGGTGGGGGGTGAGGTTCAGAGGGAGAGGGAGAAGTAGACTCCTGATGAGCAGGGAGCCTGACTTACTTTTTTATTTCCCATTGAAACTTAGCATCTGACATGTTATGTGCCTTATTTGTTGGTTGCCTTTCTACTGTTGTAGAATGTAACTTCTCAGAGGGCAGGAGCTCTCTTTGCTCACTGCTGTATGCACAGAACATAAAACAGTGCCTAGGGGATCCCTGGGTGGCTCAGCGGTTTAGTGCTTGCCATTGGCTTAAGGCGTGATCCTGGAGTCCCGGGATTGAGTCCCACATTAGGCTCCCTGCATGAAGCCTGCTTCTCCCTCTGCCTGTGTCTCTGCCCGCCCCCCCCCCCCCCCGTCTCTTATGAATGAATGAATGAATGAATGAATGAATAAATAAATAAAATCTTAAAAAAAAAACAGTGCCTAGCACAGAGTAGATACTCAATAACTACTTGTGAAGTGGATCAATCAATGTACCCTGTCTAGAGAGGCAGCTTTAGGGAATGTCTTCCTTAATAATTTGTAATGATCTAGAGAGAGTTAAATTCAAGTCCAGCAAAAGATACTTGTATGTGTATATGGGGAGTAGTGGGGGTGGGAAAGGGGATGCTGGGTGGTGATGGAGATACAAAATATTGAATGCTTGGCAAAACCATATGTAGTATAAAAAATAGCTAGGTGAGAACTATACTTGAGAGTAAATAATCTGCAAATGAAAAAATGAGTTTGCTTTAATTTATAGGTTTACTAGAGTTTTTATTTATTCAGCATTAAGAGAAAAATAAACAAGTGGCCTAGAATAGCACATTCTGTGCATTTCTTCAGCCCCTTGGCAGCATCAGGCAGATGTGTTCACTCCGCACTGATTTTCGTGTGAACCTCTCGGCTCTTCACCCGCAGCTTGTTGACCTGGGACTCGGCGATGTCAGCCCGCTCCTCGGCCTCCTCCAGCTCGTGCTGGAGCTTGCGGAATTTAGCAAGATTAGTGTTGGATTGTTCCTCCTAAGAAGTAAGATAAAATTGTGAGAATTAGAGTTTGTGGTTACTGTACTTGTCACCAAACAGAATTCCCTCCTCAACTCAGATATATACTTCTTATGGTCTGCTTGCCATGCCTGACTTCAAATCTGGACAGAATTTGTAACATCAATTATGTATTTTTTTCATTCTAAAGAATGAAGGAAGAAACACTTCTGAAGTGGAAAGATAACGTTAGTGTGTAAAACCCATGTGTATATGAAATCTGTTTGTGATACATGGACTGGGTCAAAAGGAGGAAGAGAGCCATATGCCCTGACAGAGTTTAATAAGTAAATGCAAGGTCAAATTTTAACTTTGGGACAACCTCACTTAACCAGTTTTGCCATATATGTTGGTAACTCTGGTAAATGGAGAAAGGGGAAAAGTTGGTCTGGGAAGAAGCATGCAGCTGTTGGTTTTATTTATTACCATTTGAGCCTCTCCTCTCCTTTTCCCTGTCTTAACTTCCTGTCTGTGTAGGCAGTGGGGATAAGAAGCTCTCAACTTCCTGTCTGCTTTCTACCTACCACATTGTGTTTAGAAGAATGGGGAACACTCAGGAAAAGGGAAGCTGGAGAATCTTCTAGCATGTTCTTATTTGCCACAGGACGTGTGGAGAGAGGAGCCCCTGCTGACACTGGTAGTGTGTGAATGAGTCAGTTGGGGTAAAGATTTATGTTTGACTCTTGAGAATACTTGATTTTGTGCATTTCTAGAAGGAGAAGAGTATTTATTATGGATTAGAGTTGGGATGGTATATTCTTTGCAGCTATCAAGTAAGGTGGGTTATTTAGAACTTCTTTTTTTCCCCGCAGTGCTCACAAATTGCTTAATAAAAATACCTCCTCTTGAAGTCTTATTCTATAATCAGGATTTGGGCATAAATTCATATTTATAATATGAGTGGTATATTTTATTTTGCTTTTTTTCTCATTGACGCATTCTCTTAATACTCTTTCTTCTTCCTTTCCTTTCCTTTCCTTTCCTTTCTTTTTCTTTTTCTTTTTCTTTTTCTTTTTCTTTTTTCTTAATACACTTTCTACCCCAAAAGAAGCTTTCTTCTTCTCTGAAGGGCTTAAAGATACTCACAGCCTCCTCAGCTTGTCTCTTGTATGATTTCACCTTCGCCTGTAATTTATCTACCAAGTCCTGCAGCCTGAGGACATTCTTGCGGTCTTCCTCAGTCTGGGGGTTTGACAAACAATCTGCATTCAGTACAATGAAATGAGCCTCCTACAGGTAGTAAAATAAATCACTTTGGTATGATGGCAGGTGGGCCTGGGGTAAACTTGGTCAATGCTGAGACTTCCTCCATAGTATTAATAGTAGCTATTTTTGCTGAAAATCACCATATGTGGGTGCTGTGTTAGGGACTTCTACACATGTTCTGTAATATCACCTCCCTACTCCCTACATGTTATTACTCTGTTTCATAGGGAATGAAACTAAGGTTTAGGGTATTAAGTAACTTAACCCAAGTTGAAAAATTAAGAGAGGCCATATTAGAACTAATATTCAGTTTATCTGACTTTAAAACCTATGTCCTTTTCTCTGGTATTGCTGTTTTCAAAGGCCTCCATCCCTTTCCTAGCTTAGGAAAGGGTCTCTGATAAACAGTTCTATCATTTGCCCTTGTACTTATATATCAAGTTCACGTGGATCTGACTGTGAGTACCACATAGTTACCAGATTGTCAGTTTCCCTTTGGGCAGGAAGTCTGGATATTCTAAAAAGCTATTCCCCTTACCTGGTAGGTGAGTTCTTTTACTCTTCTCTCGTGTTTCCGCAAACCTTTAACAGCCTCAGCATTACGTTTCTGCTCACTTTCAACCTCTCCTTCAAGCTCATGTACCTACAATGAAGAAAGATACGTATGCAGCCAATCTTGGGGGCTATTAATGAGCTCAGGACCTGCTGAAGATACTGAGTGGATGTCCTCAGCCTCAGGACGAAGATGGGCATCAATATGTAGGGAGAGAGAGAGAGAGAGAGATAGGGGGAGTCCCCTTAGCCCCTTCCCAGATTCTGAAAGATTGAGAGACCCACCCTGGCCTCCAGTTTCTGGATCTGCTTCTTCCCACCCTTTAGGGCCAGCTGCTCAGCCTCGTCCAGACGATGCTGCAGGTCCTTCACTGTCTGCTCCATGTTCTTCTTCATCCGCTCCAGGTGGGCACTGGTGTCCTGCTCCTTCTTCAGCTCCTCGGCCATCATGGCCGCCTGATTAGTAAATACACCAGGACAATAAAGAAATCTAGTAATGGCAGGTAACACACGTGTATCAGTAAAACAAGTGCTTATCTTGCTCACATCTGTGATGGCCTTCTTGGCCTTCTCTTCTGCATTACGTGATTCTTGAATGACTTCCTCCACTTCACTCTGGAGTTGTGAAACATCATTTTCCAATTTTTTCTTGGTGTTGATCAGGCTGGTATTCTGTTAAAAATAGTCCATGGGAATTTCAAAGACTTGCTATTTGCCAATGTGGACTTTTATAGATGTCTTACTTGTTGGCTTGTGCAGGGGACCTAATGGCAAGTTTACTATTCAGCTTTAAATATTTGTTCAGTGCAAAATACCAATCATTTGAAAAGTCGGAACATTCCCCCCCTCCCCCGGTCCCCTTGTCTGTCTAATTTTTGCATAAGGACTTGGGAGTTTTAAGAATGCCTATATTAATTACTCTTTCAATTATATTTCAGTCAGACCTTACTAATATTCTATTCTTAAAAGGTTGGAAATAATAGAAAACAATGAATTCTTTTTGTGAGTGCCTGGCATTGGGAGTTTTTTAGTTAGAAAGGATCTATTCTCTGTTAACTTTTATAGTTTGCTCCCTGGGGGAATACTGAATTAGTTTTATGAAAACATTTTATTTAAATTCTAACCCAGTTGTTCTCAGAGGGAATCAACACTGCTGTAATGGGTATTTGGAAATATTTGTAGGTAGATATTTTTGCTTGTGAAAATGACTACCTGGTGCTACTGCATTTAATGTCCAGGCACATCAACAGTGTCCTGCAGGACACAAGGACAGTAAGCACAATACTAAACGCAGAAGGACTCCTGACGAGAAACACTACATGGCACATTTTTGGATTTTGGAGTTAACAGATCATGTTTATTCAAGTTTATTCTACATCATGGTTTTCAAAATAATCAAAAGAGTCAAACCCAGTTTTAAATAAAATGTTCTCCTTTTTCTTGGTAGAAAATCTGAGGAACACATAACCAAAATATCGCCACAATCCTATCATTCGAAGATAACTGCAGTTAGTATTTTAGAGCATAATCCCCCATCCTTTTTTAAAATATACACATTTTGTATTAAAATGGAGTATTTCCCCGCTATTTTCCAGTATAATTATACACATAATTATTAAATGGAGTATTTCCCTGTTAGGTAATGGATCCATCACTTAACCGTACATCAACATTTGTTTGATGCGAATCAAACCTGGGTGTGGAGGAGCTGGACGCGCTCACTGGCATCTAGGAGCTCCTGCTCTGCAGTTTTCCTGCTCCTCTCTGTCTGCTCCAGAGTGGCTCTCAGCTCCTCGATCTCAGCCTGCAGCAGGTTGGCTCTGCGCTCCACCATGGCCAACTGCTCCTTCAGGTCCTCCTGGCCTCGGAGAGCATCATCCAGGTGGAGCTGAGTGTCCTGTCAAGTTAAAAAAAAAAAAAAGCCATAGACACTCTGAAGAGGATGTGAACATCCGTGGAGGTGAACTGGAAGAAGGTACTGGTGCCAGGAGCAGGAAATGACTGGCCTGTCATTTGAATTAGTGTGAAAATGGTGATGTCACTGGCTTAGGTGAGCAAGAATGATTAGGAGACAGTTTGTCATTCTATTTATGCCATTAACTGGTTATTTTTTTCATGTGTGAGTAACCAGTGGC
This sequence comes from Nyctereutes procyonoides, assembly GCF_905146905.1. Lineage (NCBI taxonomy): Eukaryota > Metazoa > Chordata > Mammalia > Carnivora > Canidae > Nyctereutes > Nyctereutes procyonoides. The sequence continues at coordinate 54,899,927 of NW_026575140.1, read as the reverse complement.
TGTCATTTATAGACTGTTTTCCATATGCTCCCCCCAGTACTTGACATCTGTTATCTTATTTGGTTCTCACAGGAACCCTATGAGGTGAGTAGTTTCATTCTTATTTTGTAGAAGCAGCAGCAGAGGTTTTGAGAGGTTAACCTCATTTGCCTAAAATCAGGCAGCCAGTAAGTAACAAACTAAGGCTCCACTTCAGGCTTATTGGTACCAAAGTCTTGTACTTTCTTTCATATCAAAGCTTATCTTGGGGCTTCTGTTTTTTTATATAGCATTTCTGTAAAAATATATTCTGTGCACATTTAATTTAGCTGTTTCCATACTGTGAGCTGGATAATTTGTTAAAAGAAAAAAATAGATTGTTTAGCACAAAGATACTTTGCTGAATGGAGAACAGGTCACTTGCCTGACTTAGCTATTTATGTGGACCTGTTTACCTTCAGGATGCCTTGGGTGTTCCTGTAGTTCCTCAAACTCTCTGCAGCCAAGCGGTTGGCATGATTCAGCTGGATTTCCATCTCATTGAGGTCTCCCTCCATCTTCTTCTTGACTCTCAGAGCATCATTCCTGCTCCTGATCTCAGCATCGAGGGTGCTCTGCATCGACTCCATGACCCTGATGTGGTTTCTCTTCAGCTGGTCAATTTCTTCATCCTTCTCTGTAATTTTCTTGTCGACTTCAGACTTGACTTGGTTCAGCTCTAGCTGGATGCGCAGAATCTTTCCCTCTTCATGTTCAAGAGATGCCTTAACAAAACGATCAGTTAATGATGGAAAAATAACTTGAATATTTGGAGTATATTCCCTTGTGAGCTGAACTCTTACATCAATTTGTCTGATTTTATAAATTTCAATACAACAGTTCCAGGAACTGCTAGGTAAATTCATTTTTTTGTTTGTGTATTCAGTCATAGATCATACAGGGCAGTTCTGTAATAAAGGTGCTTTATAGAGTATGAAGTGCTATATAAATATTATTTATGTGAGTACTAACAAAACTTACAGTTAAACTCGTACTAAACATGAACTCTTAATCTGTTTTTTACATTAAAATGTGTTTGTGGGAATTCTTAGTTTTAAAACATTTTTCTGATTATAAAATGTATGTTCACTGTAGGACATAGAGCAATATATAAAAACAAAGAAAAACCTCCTATTGTGCCCCCCACCCAATGATAATCATTTTAATGTGGTACATTGTTTCTAGTCTTTTTTCCTACTTATATATATTTTTGGGTGATGAAATTATAGTGTATATTCAAATGTGTCTTCACTTTAAAAATTAATGTCTACCGTAAATATTTCTCTATATTAATTATATTTAATGGTTGTATACAATTGCATCATAATGAATGTTCCATAGTTTGCTTCATCTTATTCTTGGATTAGACATCTTTGTGCTTAAAGATTTACCTCTATTGAAGGTAATTTTCTTGAGATAGATTCTCACGGAAGTGGTGGGTCATAGTATTACTTTTTAAGGCTTTTGATAACTGTTGCCAAATTGTCCTTCATAAAGCTATATGAGTTCATATTCCCACCAGCTCTGTAATAATGGGTCCATTGCTCACTTTGAGTATTTTCACTTATGTCTTTGAATTTTCCTCACAACCTGGTAATACGTACTTCTGCTTCCTCTAAGGCAGCCTGAATGTCACATTTCTCTTGTTCCACTTGCTTCTTTATTTTCTCCAATTCATGGATTTGCTTCCCTCCCTCAGCAATCTGCTCAGTGAGGTCAGAAATCTCCTCTGTGGGTGAACAGACAAGAGAGTAGTAGTCAGACTGAGGTAACAGGGAACCTCACTGCCGGCTCTTGCCAGGGCCGTTGGAAGTTCAAGAGCACTCACGCTGCAAGTTCTTGTTCTCTCTCTTTAGGGTTTCCACTTGATCTAGGGATTCCTCATAGGCATTCTTGACCTTGAACAGCTCAGTGCTGAGAGTGCGAGCCTCCTTCTGGGAGGCCTCCAGTTCAGCCTGAGTTTCCTCATACTTCTGTTTCCACTCTGCCAGAACCTGAAAAGCAGCAGGATTGTCAGCTGCTGCAAGGAGCTGCTGCAAGGAGAAAGGGAGACCACATAAAACATTGATGAAGTTTATTAAGTAGGCCTGGGCACCTTGTCAAAGTTCCTCTGCTTTTTGTCAAGAGCAGCGCAGGCAGCATTAGATCTCTCCACATCCAGCATGAGGTCCTCCACCTCATTTTGGAGCCGCTGCTTTGTCTTCTCCAGGGAAGCACATTTGGCGTTCACAGCTTCTACGTGCTCCTCAGCTTCCTGCAGACGCTGGGCCAGCTTCTTCCTGAAACGTTAGCCAGGCAATTATGGAGAGTGGTTTAGAACAGGGACAAGAGATAACACCCTAGGCCCCTTTGATAGTCCTGCTTCTACAATGGCGGGTAACATATCGTTACCCAAACTGTGGCATCCAGAACTGCTTTCTTGATTGGTCCTGTATGAAAAGGTCCAAAGTGGTGAGCCACCTGGATTCAGTTCTTTGAGGCTGCTGTTAGTGCTCCATTGTGTCTTACTACATAAGTAATTCAGGGTTTTCAGGACTTCTGATTGAGTATGGTTGCAGAAAATGATTATCCAGGACAATTTTGCTGATTGGTGTAAATGTCTTCTCTCATTCCAGAAAGGATATGAGGCTATCTAGGTATTTTATTGGGCAAAAATGTACCGAGACTATTTATTTGCTTTCTTAAACTTTCTATTTCATTTATGTACTTTTTCCCTAGAGAAAACCAGGGAAAGTTTCTTTAGAAACTTTGTGACAAAAAGCAGGTGAAGCATGGTGATTCCTTCTGAGTCACCTGTATTCTTCATTGCCCCATCATGTGCCAATTCTGCATCTTTAAGGTATAGGAAAGCCTTTAGCCCTGAAGCCCAAGAAGATCTACTTGAAGGTCCTTTTTGATCTATCAGACTAAGCTTTATTTTATTTAGACCAGCCCTGGACATTATGTACAGTTTAGTGGCCTCCAGCATGAGGTTGGAGAGCTGTGTCTTCCTACTGCAGGACTGAAGAAGGTGGTCTCTGGAGTCAGAATATCTGGTTCTAATCCTAGCCATACTGTGTATTAATCATGTGCCCTTGGGTTGGTTGGTTAACCTCTCAAATCCTGTTCCCTTGTTTGAACATAGGGATAAAACATGATGTTGCTATGAAAACTAAATGAGCTAATGGGTATATATAATACTTGACACATAGTGTCCTCTCAGTAAATTTAGCGTGTGCTGTTGCTGTTGTTACCATCAACAACATCATCATCATAGTGTTCAGGAATGCTGCTGAGTTGTGCAGCTAGGAAACCATGTTCTTTTCCTCCCTCAGCGTTTGCAGCACGTACTTGGCCTCTTCCAACTCCTCGGTGCGCTGGATGGCGTCCGTCTCATATTTGGTCCTCCACTGGGCCACCTCGCTGTTAGCCTTGGACAGTGCCCTCTGCAGCTCGGCCTTGCCCTCCTGTTCCTCCTCATACTGTTCTCGCAGCAGGTCACAGTCATGGCGGGAGGACTGCAGGGCGTGGGCCAGGGCGTTCTTGGCCTGCAGGAGGACTAGTTTCGTGACTTAAATTCATTTATTTAGTGATACATAATTTACATACCCGGAGTAGAATCTGAATGGACATGTTTAGATTTGCTCAGCCAAGATGATCTTTGGTAAAACTCACTTTAGTTTCTTCCTCCAGCTGACGTTTCAGCTCCTCAATCTGCTGTGTAGATGCTTGTTTGCTTCTTGAAAGTTGGGAGACTAAAGCATCTTTTTCATCTAATTGTCGGGAATATTCACCTAAGAATAATAGAAGTAAATGAATTGGTTAACAGCATAAAAATAAGCTTAAGCTTTCTTACCTGTGTATACCTATACATTTATTTATATATCAAATATATACTTTATCTGCTTGTAAATACGAGTTTAGAACTGATTAGTACTGGCAGTAAAAAGCACAGATAGCACAGGAGTGTAGCAAGTAAACTATCCTGCCAATTCTTGCTTTGTATTCTTTTTGACCTGCTCAGCAGATTCTAACAATTTGTTTATTCCTCTGTAAAATGGGAGGGAGTATTGCTGTTTCTTCAGAACCCCTGGAATCACTTTTATCTAGCATGTAGTTTCAGAGTCCAGGGAAAGGTCCCCACCTGCTTCTGTCTGCACACGTGCTCTCTGAGCTGTCAGGTCGTTGATCAGCCGTTGCTGCTCCTCTTCCTTGGTCTTAAGTTCACTCACCTGATCTTCTAGAGTGCGACACATCTTTTCAAGGTTCCCCTACAGGACATGTAGCAGTGAAAGATGAGACATTGAATGCAGTAAAAAACAAACAAAAACGCCAAAACTTGATTCTTCAGGTATATTTAGAGTGAATAAACTCAAGTCTGAGTGGAAAGTTATGGCACCAACTTGATGGGACAGGCTAGGATTCAAGCATGGTAAGTATGGAATGTCCCTGAAGTGACCATTGTTAGAGCCCATTCATTTTTTCCAGTGATATTGACACTTGATTAAAGGGGATTTTGAAATAGTCTTAATAGGTCATAAGCAAGCACTAACAGAACTGACATAGAATGGAATATATTAGAATAGGAAATACTAGATTAGTGCTATAAACTGCTAGCAAACAATGTTTAGTGACAGAACAATGAATGTTCTATCAGGTTATTAATTACCATCATTTAGAGATGGTATTGGGTACCTTGGCTTTGGAAATGGTCTCTGCATTACTGGCAAGGTCATCGATCTCCATCTTCATCTCACTCTTCTCCTTCTCCAGCTTCTGCTTGACCCTCTGCAGGTTGTCTATCTGCTCCCCGAGCTCAGCCACGCTGTCCGCGTGCTTCTTTCTCAGGGTAGCCGCTGTGGCTTCATGCTGCAGGGTGGCCTCCTCCAGGTCCCTGCGCATCTTCTGGAACTCGGCCTCCCGCTTCTTGTTCATCTCAATCTGGGCAGATGTGGCCCCGCCAGCTTCTTCCAGGCGCTCGCTGATCTCCTCCAGTTCCCGGGAGAGGTCAGAGCGCTGCTTCTCTGCTTTGGCCCTGGAGGCGCGCTCTGCCTCGATTTCCTCCTCCAGCTCCTCGATGCGGGCCTGGGAGTAACACATGCACAGTAACATAAACTCATCTCAACCTCAGGGCTTTTGGCGTACAGATAAAAAATGAAGGGGAGGTGGTTCACCTGCAGCTCTTTGATCTTCTTCTGTAGTTGAATTTCTATTGCTTGCTCATCTTCAATTTTGCTTAGCAGATTGCTGATTTCAAATTCTTTCCTTTAGACAGAAGAATAAGACATATTAGTACTCCTGAATTGAAAGATGGTATCACATGGAATTTTTTTCTGGAGTGCCTACTTTTTGAGTTTCTCATCAAGTTGCTGCTTGTCATTTTCGGCATCCATTGTGGATTCTTGGGCCAATTTTAGGTCTCCCTCTAGTTTCCTCTTTGCCCTTTCTAGATCCATTCGAAGTTTCCTTTCTTGCTCTAGAGACCCTTCAAGCTAATGAGAAAGGAAAACGTATTAAATACTGAAAGTGTATTTTAAAAAAAAATCCTTCCAGTGTATAATCAGAAACACACTTACATCATCCACTTGCTGCTCTAGCTTGGTTTTAGCTTTGGTCAGGGTGTTGACCTTGTCCTCTTCTGCCTGCAGGTCATCCAGGGTCTGCTGGTGGGCCTCTTGGAGGGCCTTCTTCTCCTTGGTCAGCTTTGCGATGGTTTCATCCAGGCCTGCCATCTCTTCTGTGAGGTTTTTTACCTTGAAAAATTAAAGAAATGATACCTGCTCTAAAGCAGCTTAGTAGGGGGGCAGAATCTCTCTGTGGTGGAACAGAATGTGTTTCATACCTTGTTCTCTGTGGCATGCTTCTCCTTTTCGACCTTGGCCAGGGTCAGCTCAAGGTCGTCAATATCTTTCTTGAGCTCTGAACACTCGTCCTCCAGTTTCCTCTTCTTGGCCGTCAGCTCAGCATTGATCTCCTCCTCATCCTCTGCTCTCTCAGTCACCTCCTTGATCTTGGCCTCCAACTGGATTTTGTTTTTAATCAGTTGTTCACACCTTTCCTCTGCATCAGCCAAGGCGTCAGCTTCCTGTGGAGAGATTCATTAAGGTCTTTAGAGAACTTGTTACAATTTTGAACTTGTTCTTTGCACAATATAGTAGTGTTTGCTGAATGCTGGTAACTTCTTCAGTATGAATATAAATTAAACTTAATTGAACATTATTACATGGCCCGGAGAAATGGAGCTAATTAAAAGCGAGACTATAGATTTAGAAACAAATTAATGTGAAAAATGATTGGTTTGAAGCAGTTGACTACAAAGTAGTGTCTAGAGGAGTGATAGGCCATGGGAAGCCTGAGTTCTTGTCTCAGTATTTCCTCCATATGGATGAACATAGGCAAATGACTTTATTCCTTTATTCTCAATTTTCTCATGTAGTTGAGGTGGGAATAAACGATTGCTAGGAACATTTCAGCTGCAATATTCAAAGATTTTGATTTAGATTGGTTGGATTTGGTTTTGATCATTCCCTGTTCACCTCAAGCAACTAGTTGTTAGACTGAATTTTAAAAAGGAAAAGAAAAAGAACTTAAATAATTTTATGCCTGTGAATACATTTCCATGCACATTTGTTATATGCTTGCAACCTTCCTGATAGTCCATAGCAGTGCTGTAACTGTCCACAGTTTTCATTTCCATCTTAAGGATCACCTATTAGTCTCAACATGAATTTTAGAATATGCAAGAACATATAATTTTAAGGCATTACATAGCTCCATAGAGTTTTTATGAGTGACTGAAAAACTCAAATAAAAATCAGCTCAGCCTTATTAGAGTACTCTGGCCTGGGGAATTTCTTTAACTTCTCACTCAGTGTTTTGTTCATAGGTTATGTGTTTTAAATGCTTAAACGGATGATAATAGGGAACTTCTCAGGGTTCCTTTGCTTTTATTTTTAATAGTGATGCATTCATAAGTGTTCTCTCCCTGACCGATGGTAAGAACTGTGAAGAGGCTGTTGGTCATGTGTTTAGGGAAAATACAGCCTTCATGTAAGTGAAAGTATCAGAAGGGAAAGTTGATAGCTTAAAATTTTGGGGAAAACTATTCTTTTCACAGGTTTCTTTATGACACTGGTGGGCTTCTGGACCATAGAAATGGGCAGTTATGCTTGGCCAGAACACTGGTCCAAACTATCCCCTATCCTGGTTACAGCTCCTTCCTGAGCCAAGTAAACAGAAGCCTTAAGAACTGGGAAGAATCACAGAGGGAACTTGGCTCTACCTCACACCCTGGTTGCTTAGTTCATGTAACTGCAAACAGATTTACTGAGCTAAATCTCAGGGGTTAGGCATAGAGAGAAATAAGAATAAGGGGAACCTGCACCCCAGTGTTTATAGCAACAGTGTCCACAATAGCCAAACTATGGAAAGAGCCCAGATGTCCTTCGATGGATGAATGGATAAAGAAGATTGTGTGTGTGTGTGTGTGTATACACTCAATGGAATATTACTTAGCCATCAGAAAGGATGAATCTTGTCATTTACATCAATGTGGATAGATAGAACTGGAAGGTATGCTGAGTGAAATACATCAATCAGAGAAAGACATTTATTATATGGTTTCATCCATGTGGAATATAAAAAACAGTGCAGAGGATCATGGGGGAAGGGAGAGAAAAATAAAACAGGACAAAATCAGAAAGGAAAACAAACCAGAGACTCTTAATCATAGGAAACAAAGGGTTGCTGGAGGGGAGGTTGGTGGGGGGGATGGGTAAATTGGGTGACAGGCGTTAAGGAGGGCATGTGATGTAACGAGCATTGTCAAATCCAAGTTGCTGTGCATGGCTGTCAGGGCTCTCTGTAATCCCCAGCTCATCTGCCATTCCCAACCACAAAGGCTTTTCCAGCCAGGCTAAACAATTTGCTTATCACAAATAATTCACAACTGATAAAATATTGGACACTACCTCTGAAACTAATGATGTACTGTATGTTAGCTAATTGAATTTAAAAAATAATGGCTTTTCTTTAATTTCAAAACAATCTCATAGACTTGGTGTTCGGAGACTAAGACAATCCTTGTAAGGCTGAGATGAGGTATGCGAGGCAAATGGGTGCTATATCTGACTGAGATCTGGGGCATGGCGTTTAAATTCTTCCTCATGGTTGCTAGATTTGTGATACTGTTGAATATGTTCTTCAGTCCTCCCTTTTCCATTTGTAATTTGGAAATCTTTGTGTGTATCTTCCTCATAGGACTACTGAAAGATGAGTGAAATCCTTAAAAAAGTAACTTGAGATTTTCTTTTTTAAGACAAGGCTATTTGTAAATCCAAAGTGCATATGCCTTCCAGAAATGCTTCAGTAACATGCAACATTCAGAATACTCACAGATTGAACCTGGAGCTGCAGGTCATTTTTCTCTTTTAAGAGAGTGACCATTTTTTCCTCCAGTTCCTTCCTTTTCGCCTCTGACTTGGCAAGCTCATCTTTGGTTTTCTGAAACTCTTCCTTCATGGTAGCCATCTCCTTCTCAGTCTCTGCGCTCTTGAGAAGGGGTTTGATCTTGAAGAAGAGCCTCATCCAGGGCCAGTGCTTGACGTTCATGAAGGCACGTATATTGTACTGGATGCAGAAAAGGGCTTCTCTGAAATGACGTAAAAATATCAGTGTAGATCCATCCATTAGGGGCAGTGTTATTGTCACTTTTTATTTTACATGCAGGTTCCCCTTGTGATGATCCCAGGTGTAAATGATCAATCAGATTTTGTATCTGCTAAATGCAGGCTTTATATAGACACAGACACAAACTAGTGCTCAGTGTAATCATGTTGCTAATGTGTACTGCTCATGTTGAATAATTGTGTTCTCACGACCCTGCCACACTAGCAAAGGAGCAGACTTGAGAGCAGGAATACTTTGCACATATGAACAACACATACCAATTTAAGATCATTTGAGCTATTATAATACTAGTGATTTGGGAGTGGATGTGGCAGTTGTGAATTGGTTGTGCCGCTGGGCCATTGGCCTATGGAGTGAGCTGTGAGATGACGCTGGGTGCTTTCAAAGTTGCCTCATCTGAGGAACTTAGGATTTAGCATGTCTTTCTTGAAGCCTTTCCTCTTGATTATCACTGAAGTATCCACTCAAAAACTTTTGTTAGCTTCTTCAGATAATACGCTGGCTTTTCTCAGATTCTTTCAAATGTCTCATTCTTATATGCTTAATTAGATCGTTAGTATCAGCAAGCAATTTAACATGCATTGAGCATGCAGATTTGTTTCATTTAAAGACAAGTTTTAAATAGTAATAAAATATACCCCTTCTGTAAACTGTAGCACTAGACTAGCAAGGTTTGACTATCTTGTAGCAATCTGTAATGCCTTTTCAAGCTTATTAAAATGTAAATTCTATTTCTGTATAGGTCCAAATTACAAGAACCATGACTCTGAGAATGCAAATACCATGACACAAACCATAATGTAGACACATGGGAAGGACTTGGGAAGACTTATAATGCAAATCCAAATAAGCACAGAGAAGCAAAATGAATGCAAAATGTGTGTGTGTGGTGTTGGGGGCAGGGAATGCAGTAGTGCTGGGTAGATACAGCTGAATGAGGCTCATTGGAGAAAGGAGAAGTGCAAGTTCTGAATTGGTAAATAGGTAAATTAGGATGAGGAGAAAGGCTGGGGCAAACATGGAAACAGGAGATAAGCAAATTGTTTAGCCTAGTTGGAAAAGGCTGTATGACTGGGAATGACAGATGAGCTGGGGAATACGGAGACCCCAGACAGCCACGCACAGCAACTTGGATTTGACATGAGAGGCTGAGTGGGGGAGGGGTGTGGGGGTGGGTGGGTAGAGGTCCCCAGACTGAGATATGGCATGATGAAAATCGTGTTTATTGCAAATTATTCAGGTAGCTCTATGCGAGGTGCTTGGACCAGGAGAAATTGAAGGGAGTCCAAGTGTGAGGGTTTAAGCAAAGGCAGATATATTGTAGGAGTGAGTTCTGAACTGCACAAGAAGCATTTATTAGCCACAAAATGAAAGTTAATAAATGAGAAGGGCAGGGTGATAGTCCCAAAGGACTCTCTTTACTAAGCAGATGATTTGCATGGTTGTTACCTCCTTTGCAACATCTTCTGATATTCTACCCTCATTAGGAATCCCCTGCAGACGGCTTGGGTTCTTGTTATAATTTGGGACAACTTTTCATCTCTCATTTCTTCTAGAAGACCCAGAAGGCCAGCTTTGAAGAAAACCTGGAGAAAAGGAGAATCATTAGTCTTCTTCGTGGTACAGGAGATACAGAAATAGCAGAAGGGTATGGATCAGGTAGGAATAAATGGCAGCTATACCTTGGTATGTCCAAATTTATACTGGGTGTGATCAATATCAATAGAGGCAAGAAGTTTCTCAGAAGCTTTCTTGCTGTCAATGAACTGTCCTTCTGGGATAGCACTTGCATTTAAAACTTTGTATCTGTTCAGTCAAACAAAGAAAAGAATGATTAGGGAAGTATGATTATATGGGGAAACCAAATGACCCAAAAAGGAAGTATCAACAAAGATGTGAGAAAAAAAGTAAAAGTAGAAAATCCAGCTGTCCTATAAGTTCAAATAGTAAAACAATGTGATTTTTCTGTAGTCTAATGCACACCTTCTTCCTGTTTGTAAGAAATACCATCTCTTCCAAACTGTTACCCTGTCCTGTTACCACAAGACTTTATCATCTGACTTCTTAATTTTACATTTACTAAGCAGGGGGCATGAAATACAATGAACAAAAGACAACAATTAAGATGATAAAGTGTTCACAGCATTCAGTGAAATACAGCAAAGAGTGACTGGCCTTTGTTTAAAATCCCCATAAAGGATCCTGCTTGGGAACCCCTTCCTGCAGATGCGGATCCCTTCCAGCACACCGTTACACCGCAGCTGATGCAGGACAAGTTCATGCTCCATGGCCCCTAAGAGGAAGAATACACATGCCTTATTTCATGGTCTAAAGCAAACATTCTGGCGCTTGTTTGGGTATCAGAAGTGTCTTACCTGGTGTTTTGGTTTCATTGGGGATGATGCACCGTACAAAGTGGGGGTGAGTGCTCCTCAGATTGGTCATCAGCTTATTTAAATTTTCCTAGAAAACCAGACAGAAGGGACTTGATGAGAAAGTTTTATCTTGGATTGCTTTTTTTAAATTATTTGGTGTGAACCTAGGCACTCGCTTAACTGTTAGGGATAAGCCTGTGAGGCTTCAATTGGTCTGTATTTTTAAGGTCTCCAGAATTCTAGCCTGACAACCACAAGGCCAAAGTGCTGGGAAGAAATGTAGCTCTCCAGGGTATTCATTTATAACACCTAGGATCTATTCTATAAACAAACTGCAAATCCCATATCCTTGATGCACAGGAATTGTTTTCGACTGGGAATCAGACAAAAGACTGTGGTCTCATTCTGCCGCTAATGAGCTGCTTGACTCTGTAAAATTCTCTTTGTCTCTCTGGGCTTTAATTCGAAAAGAGTTGAGATTGCCTCTAAAACCTCTTCCATCTGTCTCAGTGCTAGTAATTTTCATAGTAGTTTACATTGGGAACCTAGGTTAGTGCTTGTCCTGCCTTTGCCATTCCTTCCTCAAGTTTATTTTATCCCTGGGACCTGTCTTCTTGTTTTGTACTGTTTTTGTTTTGCTTTGTTTTGTTTTTAAGAATCTAAAATCATGAGACTGTATAATCTTGTGTAGGTGGATATTGGGTGCCTGGGAATGATTCACAGCCTGAAGCATCTTGGGAGGGGTGTTATTCCAGAAAGAGTAATTGTTTATGACTGATTATGAAGTTTTATTCAACTATAGAAAACTCACGTGTAAATATTTCTTAATATTTTGTAGGTATACTCTTTGAGAGAAAACAAAGTTGCTTTGTTTTCTTTCATATCTCAGTTAACTATTAAGAGAGAATAAGTACTGTGAGCTTCTAATCTTGAAGATGTGTGCAAGGATAAGTTGATGAAGCAAGAGTCTACTTGGTGAGGTGATGCAGATTGGTAGTGAGAAAGGAAAAGAACAGGCCAGTTTCCCTGTTTCAGTGATGGGTTATAGCCTTTAGTTTTAAAAGGAATGAGACTTAGCTATACAGATTCTGACAAAGCAGCCCTGAGTCCAGACATTTCACATACTTTCCTTTGGAAGAGTCTGTTTTTAAGCTACCTAACAAAATCACATTATTTGTAGTAAAATTATTTGTTATTTTAATTTTAAGAGATATTTTCTAGATTAATCATCCACATAAATTACCACGCTTGACGTTAGATGATTTTCAGTCATTACAAAAAATTAAATCCACCTCAGAGGACCAACATGTGATGGAAGGATGTGCTAAATAGTGTGTCTCTGGTTCACTGTCAAAGAGGAACTCAGGATCATTCTCAAAGGGCAGCATTAGTGGAATAAAGAGAACAGCTTTCCTTAGGGACAACTTTGAAGTTCAGCTATGTTTCTTTAAAAATTAGCCTGATTACATAGTAAGAAAGCTTCTGAGGATATTTTGGCATTCCTGAACACATCAGTGATCATAATGAGGAATAATGGGTAGTAGAGCATCTGACCCTGTAAGAGAAGCATTGCATTGGCTCTACAGTGATAAGAGTGAATATTTGAACATTCCATTCCCTCTTAATTTATTCTAAACCCTATAATTATGACAATTCATAGAAACTGAATAGATTTTTTGGGTGAAATTTGTACTTTACCCTGAAAAGGGCTGATACAGTCTGGAACGAAGAACCCTTCTTCTTAGCACCTTTCTTTGCGCCACTGTCTGAGGTAGAAAGAAAAACCCATCAATTAGAGTAGAATCCTAGAGGCTGTGATGTTATATGAACATTTTGTGGGAATGGGCTTGATTTAGATTAAGAGCACAGAGAGTACCTGCTTCAGCACTAGCGTAAGTGGAAAAGAGACTGGCCAGAGTCTTCATTGCAGACTTCTGGTACAGACCGACCACAGTGTCATTTAGGGGGTCCTTGTTCTTGTCAAGCCAGCCACCAATGTTGTAGTCCACGGTGCCTGCATAGTGGATCAGCGAGAAGTGTGCCTCAGCCTTGCCTTTGACCACTTTGGGCTTCTGGAAGTTGGCAGACTTGCCCAGGTGCTGGTCATAGAGCTTGTTCTTGAAGGAGGTGTCTGTGGCCTTGGGGAACATGCACTCCTCTTCCAGGATGGAAAAGATGCCCAGTGGCTGGATTCAGAAACGTGGACATTAGTGTCAACCTATCTTTCCGAAAAGATGCAGATGTGGTGGCTGTCTCTTACTGAATTATTAGAACTGCCAAGTAAAATATGTATATAAAATAAACTAGGGTCATAGCTCACAAAGAAACCCTTTTATCATCACTGGAGTGACTTTTCCACCATTCCTTGTCCTATTCAATCCATAGCAACATTTTCAGTTAAAAGAATAGCAGAGTACAAACTCCAAATGTCAGCACAGCGTGTGTGGGCAGTTTGTTAAAATGTTCTATATTTTCACGCATTTTGCCTATTTAATGAATTAATCTATTGTCACTGTTTTATTTTGTTTTGAAGAGGATTTACGGGCTTAACTTGATGTTTATATGTGGTAATTATATAATAAAAATAATCTTAACCTTATTTTTAAAACATTTTCTGTATTTAATCTCCTTAAAGGTGGATTATGGAAAAGCATAAGCAATTAGACTTCTTGACTTCCAAACAGATTATCTTTCATATATATAGGTCCCTAGCTGGATTATATGTGTACTAATTTTTATTTAGAAAAAAAGACTTATTTATGTTGTTGACGTCTTGGATCTTAATGGAGATAGATTCAAAACTAGTGAGGTAGTTCTGGTGGAGCAAATCGTCTCAATCAAGTTTTAAAATCAGGTTTGAATTGCTGTTAGAACAAAACTTTAGGACAGAATGAAATTAAAAGCTCTGCTCCTTCTTATGTAGAAGAGGAAGTTCTAAACAGTAATTCTGTTTGTTCTGATACCCCTCCAGGGTGACAGTGATACTTTCTAGAATTGCTTCAGACACTTGGGAAAGTTATCCTTGCAATTTGCCTTTCTTTAGAAGTCCAATGGACGGGGGCGCCTGTGCAGCTCAGTCAGTTATGTGTCTGACTCCTGATTTCAGCTCAGGTCTTGATCTCAGGATCATGAGTACAAGCCCCACATTGGGCTCCACACTGGGCATGGAGCCTACTTAAAACACAACACAACAAAACAAAAGAAATCAAAGAGTCAAACAGACCTTCTCGATAAGCTCAATGCAGGCAGCTAGGTCCATCCCGAAGTCGATGAAGGTCCACTCAATACCCTCCTTCTTATACTCCTCCTGCTCCAGCACGAACATGTGGTGGTTGAAAAATTGTTGCAGTTTCTCATTGGTGAAGTTGATGCACAGCTGCTCCAGGCTGTTGAACTGCATAAAATGAAATCTTCAACATTAAATGGATTTTTTAGCAGTAAAATTGATTACTGAAAAATTCTGTTATTGAAAAAAATGGAATACAGTAATGAAAAAAAATTTAAACTAATTATTGTTCTTTTAGAAGTCCCAAGGGAAAAAAATGATCATTTTTTGACAACAGCATTTATCATGAATTCTGGGCATTATTTAAAGGCACTGGTGGCAGTTATACAGCAACACTTCTGGTAGGATCTACCTCCTTCCCAGCTCTAGACTGCATAAGCAATAACATATATTAAAAGTACAATCATAGTCCCATGAGTTATAGTTTAAATTTAAGGGTGAAAGTAATTTATTGGAAAGCTTCACTTTTTTTTGACCATCCCATTCTTCCAATTCAGGATAAAGTTCACATTTTCACTTTTGGCTGTCTCATTATAAGGAAAGCTTATCCTAAGACCTTTTAGTTGATGTGCAAATGGAATAATAGGCAAAATTTTCTCCTCTTCATATCAGACATTTGGCAAATTCCCTTTGCCAGGTCTGTGAAAGTAGGGACCAGATGTGGTATAGTAATTGATGATCTGAAAGAGTCTTTGTAATAACTTACACCTGCATTTTACACATGATGCAGCTGATGGCCTGGAGGTGAAATAGTAGGTGTCAGATGGACCTGGAACAGGAGAGACTATGACCTTTCTGTGTGCTTTTCCTCCATGGGAGATGCCCTAAGCATCTGGGTTCCTGTCCTGGCTTTGCCTTAAATGGCTGTGCCTTAAATGGCTCTTTAGCAAGAGTTTTGATTTTCCTGCATCTGTTTCTCCACATGTAATTAGTAGTAGTATTAGTTACCCTTGAGTGAGTTGTTTCAAAGATTAAATGAGGTAACATTTCAAAGTGCTTAGTGTAGTGCCAGAAATATACTGACACTTCCACAAATACCCGTTATGGTTATCATTACATTTCTGTTATTGCCTATGTATTTGGGAGGTAACTCCTGTTCTGGGTGCAGTGTTGGAGGAAGCAATGTGGATTTGTACATGTACAGGAATACCTGTATATCAGAATCCACTCTGTTTTTCTCTCTCTTTTTATTAATATGAAGACAACTCACATCAAAGATCTCAAAGCCAGCGATGTCCAGGACCCCGATGAAGTACTGCCTGGGCTGCTTGGTGTCCAGCTGCTGGTTGATGCGGGTGACCATCCACAGGAACATCTTCTCGTAGACGGCCTTGGCCAGAGCGCCCACCGCATTGTACACCTTCATGGACAGAGTGGTGATTGTTGACGTACCAAAGACATGCTGAGAAGGCCTAGGATGTGTGTCATTCATTGAGGTCGTGCACTCACCTGCTGCACAGTCTGGCCTTTGGTGACATACTCGTTGCCGACCTTGACCCTGGGGTAGCAGAGGGCTTTGAGCAGGTCAGCAGAGTTCAGGTTCTGGAGGTAGGCTGCCTTGTCAGCGACTGCAGAGACACAATTTAAGAAATGTTTAATGGTGGAAATCCCTTTTAACCTAATTGTCTATTTTTTTCCAATCCATTTTCTTTATTATTTAAATAAGTTTTAAGTAATTCTATAGAAAGTCAGAATAGGTTCCCTGTGCATTAGAGCACATACTTGCTAATAAATGGTCACTTATGCTGGCCTTTGGAGACTTATTGCTAGTAGTTTATGAGAAATTCATCAACAATTAACATATGATTGCTAGTAGTTTATGAGAAATTCATCAACAATTAACATATGTCCAGTGTTTATGATGACACTTTATGTAAGACAAAAGCCACAGTGCCTGCTCTTAAGGCAGACATATTAGGTGTGGTTGGAAGGAAATGATAAATCTTAATATTTGCTGTTATAGAGAGATAAAGGTCTGAATATTTAGATCCTTATTTCAGTTTTGCTCCTCCCAGTTTAGATACTAAATTTCAATGTGGATACTAAATATCACTGTGTGCCCCCTACAGAGTCTCTTTCTGAAATTCTGCTAAGGACTGTAATATAAATGTCACAGGTCAGGAACCACAGTAACTGCTGAAAAGTTTAGAGGAGGGAGAGAATATGTCAAGCTGGGGTGGTCGGGAAAGGCTTCAAGGAGCAGATAACTTTAGCTTCCTTGGTAGGTCCTGTATGTTCCACATACGGAATACATGATTTTTCTTTCTCAGTTCTTATTTTATCTGACTGCCTAGAGTGCCTACACAACGCACACATGCGCACAGATGTCTAGGGACATCCTTCACCCTCAGCTCTGTGTTGGGCAGATCCTGTATCTCCAGCCACTAGTTTACTGAGCTACTGCGGAAATAGCTAATATGCTAAGTAGTCTTTCGTACTTAGCCACCATTGCCATGGCAGAGCAGGAGTGCTATGCCATCTCTCTCTCTCTCTCTCTCTCTCTCTCATCTGACTCTAGTTGTGTTTTTTTAGATATATTTTTATAAGTGCCTATTAGGTCATTTTAACTTATTTGGGTTGTTTAAAAATGATGGAGGTTTGGAGACGCAAGGGAGAAAAAGGAGTGAGGAAAATGTGCAGTGTGTAAATATGTATATGCCCTTCAGAAGTTCAGCTATAATGGAGATGTGAGTTTAGAATAGGCTTCTTTTTTTTTTTTTTTTCCTGCTGTATTCTCCAGAAGGAGATTCATCTGGTAACCTTCGGTGCCATCTGGCTCGGCCTGCTCCTCCCGCTGCTTCTGCTTGAACTTCATGTTCCCATAATGCATCACGGCCCCCGTGAGCTTGTAGATGGAGACTTTCTCTTCAGGAGTGAAGCCCAGGATGTCAATGGCACTCTGCCAGGAGACATGACAGGACAAAGGTTTAGGGCAGAAGAGATTAATTTATTTTAAAGAATTTATACTGTATCCTATACTGACTGTGTCCACCTACAGTGGGCTGTTCCCACACATAACGAATTTTTTTTTACAGTGTGTGTATGTGTATGTGACTTACATCTGTAGCCATCAGCTCCTCTTGGTCATCAATGCTGGGGACTGTGATCTCCCCTTGGCTGACGAAGGCATAGTCATATGGATTGGTGGTGATCAGGAGCATTTCTGAGTACATACAATTCAAGGTATACATTTTATATTAGAAGTTGTTAACAAAAAATATTAATGTTCATCTGTGAATTTAAGTTCTTTCTTACCAATCAGATCTGGCTTCTTATTGGAAGTGATCTGATAAAAAATATGGTAGCTTCTTTCTGCCTTCAGCTGGAAAGTAACTCTAGACTTTTCTAGAAGATCTGAAAATAGAAATAGGTATTAAATTAGGGGAAAAAATGCTGCTGAAAATAAATACATATATATTTTTGGGTGGGTGGGGAGATTGGGGAGGTTACAGAGGCTAAGGGAGATGGGGAGAGAATCTTAAGCAAGTTCCACACCCAGTGTGGAGCCTGATGCTGGTCTCAATCTCACAACCCTGAGGGCATGATCTGAGCTGAAATCAAGAGTCAGATGCTGAACTGACTGAGCCACCCAGGTGTCCTAATGTTGCTGAAATATTAAGTGAACCTCAGTGTTTTTGCTAAAACTGTGAGCATTACGTTAGACTCCGATGAGATTTCTCCCTAATGATTGGTCATCTTGGTGCTGCATACTGGAATTCCAAATACTTATAGCAACTACCCAAGTTCCTCACCACCTGAGAGCAGAGACTGAAGCCCGTCTGATCTAGTAAAAGTAAACTTTTAATAAGGGGGTCCTGTGACCCTGTATTATAATCGATCTGTAATATCTTCTCCTTCCTCATGTTATCTGAGACTTCATGGTGAGTGGCTATTTAGAAACACCTACCAAAGCTCAAATGAAGAGCAAATCACAGAGATGT
This sequence comes from Nyctereutes procyonoides, assembly GCF_905146905.1. NCBI lineage: Eukaryota > Metazoa > Chordata > Mammalia > Carnivora > Canidae > Nyctereutes > Nyctereutes procyonoides. The sequence continues at coordinate 54,881,640 of NW_026575140.1, read as the reverse complement.
ATTGTAAAACTATAGGTAATTCATAGGAACCCAGAAGTAGCCCTAGCGTGTCTCTTGGAAAAAAATATCAAAGTTACTTCTGTGGCAGGAATCTCAGGAATGTATTCCAGAACCATCAATCTGCAGAGGTCGATGGAGCATTTCGATAAGTCTGGCATTACCTTATGGGCAATACTGGCAGCAGGCTCAGAGCGTACCAGGTGTTCCTGAACAGCTCTGCAAATGAAATCATTTTTCTCTCTGTTTTGATTTTTGGTGGACCTGTTACTCACATGTTTCAATATCTGCAGAAGCCAGTTTCCCTGTGGTACCAAAGTGGATTCTAATGAATTTACCCTTGAAAAGAGAAAGATTATTAAGTATTAAAAAGTTGAAGCACACAGAAAGATGCAATAGAAATAATTCAGACACGCTATCTCTGGCATGTAAGGGCTGAGAAGATCCTTCTGTGACCAGGAGACTTACAAAGCGAGAGGAGTTGTCATTCCTCACAGTCTTGGCATTGCCAAAGGCCTCCAGTAGGGGGTTGGCACTGATGATCTGATCTTCAAGGGTCCCCTGCAAAGGCAAGAGCAGTCCTTACCTCTGGGGCTCCAGACTTCCTGAGAGCCTGAGAGTCTTGAGTCTGACCCCAAACTTACCTGCATCTTGCCAGAAGTAGCTTCTTCCTTCTTCTTCTCTCCAGTGACCGCAATTGTTGCAAAGTACTGGATGACACGCTTGGTGTTCACGGTCTTCCCGGCACCAGATTCTCCTCTGTCAGAGAAGAGAAGAGATCAAAATGACTGCAGCTCACATTGTCCATGTCTATGACAAACACCACAAATCAGATAAGGGAATAATCACATACGTGATCAGGATGGACTGGTTCTCACGATCTGTGGAAGAGAAATCAAGACCCCCAGTCAAAAGAAAGAACATTCAATATAAAGATTATTGAATCCATTTAGATCAAACACAGCTGTTCTTCTGACATTCTGAAGATGTCACCTATGATTTTGGTTTGGTGGTTAGTCCCCAAGGAGCGCTTGGCTCTTGGTGCAAAATTTGTGAAAATGAGAGGCAAGCTATCATCTGTTTTCCTTTTGTATCTTATTCAAGACTTTGTGATGAGAAATTTCAAACAGGTATCACAGAGAGACAATTACAGAGAGCCACCCATGTCCCCATCCTACAGTTTCAACAATTGTTATCACTTGGCCAATTTTATATCCTCTATACTCCTTCCTGTCCCATTCTCCCTGGACTTTTTTTTTTAAATATTTTTTATTTATTTAGTCGTGAGAAACAGAGAGAGAGAGAGAGAGAGAGAGAGAAAGAGAGAAAGGCAGAGACACAGGTAGAGGGAGAAGCAGGCTCCATGCAGGGAGCCCAATGTGGGACTGGATCCCAGGTCTCCAGGATCAGGCCCTGGGCTGAAGGTGGTGCTAAACCGCTGAGCCTCCCGGGCTGCCCTCTCTCTGGATTATTTTAAAGAAAATCCCAAGCATTTTATAATTTCATTTATCAATACTTCAGTAAGAATGATAGAATTTTGAAGTCATGAGGAATCTTAGAAATTACTGAGGCCAAACTCTTTCAATTAACAAACAGATAAAGAAGCTAGGACCCAGAGAGGAATCAGTGACTTTTTGAATAATAATTATATAGCTTGTTAAGGTCAAATGTATTCAGGTCTTCTGATTTCTACTTTCTATATTTTTCTGCTACCTAGCCTCCTGCCAGGTCTTGATAGGACTAATGTGACTGCTGGTAACACTAAATAGGGAAGGGATATGGAATTGTGAATGTGTTCAGTTAGTCTTCTGTTCCTTTTAACTTGATGTACATTTCTAAATGATAAAAACAGACGTTGTCACTAGTTATATGACTGATAACATTGGATTTATACCAATTTTCTGATATGTTAGATCTCCAATTTGAATAAATTCTCATATCTAAAAATACTGGAGAAATAGATACAAATCTGGATGTTATTTTGATGTAGGTGTAGACTTTAGAGAACTTCAGAGTTCTCTTCAGAGCAGTGGACACAGATTTTAGAAGACACTCAAATTGATTTTTTTTTCTAGTAGCAGAAAAACTATGAGATCATATCACATCTCATGGGAGCACCAGTAAGAGAACAATGTTTTAGTCTCTTTTGGCAGTGCCAAAATAACATTAACCAGGTCAAATGCTGCAGTTTTGTGTGGTTTTATGTAGAAGTCATGTTTGGGAGCCCTATGTAACTGTGAATTTGGAGCAGCCCCAAAGCTTGGGGATGGGAAACGTTGGTAGGGGCAGTGGTATACATAGCAGGGTAAGTGCAGCTGCTGAGTCTTAAACCCTCCAAAATGAGCCAGCCTTTGGATAATTTCTGGAAGGTAGCTAGCTTCTGCTAACAACCAAAGAACAGTTTACTAGCATGAAATCCTCATAGAATTGCTGGCCAATTTGTAATGGAAGATTCCTATTTTATTCCTTTCTCTTCTCCCTTCTTCAACAGACGATTTAAAAACAAGGGCAGCAGAACAAGCAAATGAAAACTAAAAAAGAACAAAACCCTTTCAGTTTCCAAAACTCTATGGAACAACAGGAAACTCTGGAGTTTTAAATATCTCCAAAGGCACTACATTTGGTGTGTGAAGATAAAAGGTTTTAATGCCATATTTGGGCCTATAATGCGTATCAAAGGATAAGACAGGAATATGCTTTGATGCTTTGATAAGACAGGAATAACAGTTTGATATAATTTCAAAAATATTTTCAGAGGAAGAGGTATTTTTATTTTCTTCCATTCTAGTAGGAAGAAGCTTCAGAATCATCAGGAGGAAAGTGGTAGCTCTATATTTACACGGGTTATACCCTAAAGGCTGGCAGCTTGTTTAAAGATAAGAATTCACAAAGCTTTCTAGCGGTAGCTGGTAACTGTGTTCCTTGATCGCTGTGGATGTGCTTATTTTAAAATCATTGATTGGAACTTTTCTCCTGTTGAAATCAGAAATTACAACCTGTGGGAAAGCAGCAGATGTGTTTACAGAGGTCTGTTAATTGTTTCCGCCTGGCTTCTGCTTACTAACTGGGTTAGCTTGGGCAGGTAGGTCAGTGAACTCAGCCAGCTTCCCTTTACTCTCTAACATGGGGATGACTGCTGTGAAGAATATATGATACTGTAGTTCTTGGAAGTTCCTTGAAAACAGTGAAGCCCCATGCGGCTACAATGTATTATTATAATCAGAGCCCAGACAGTCTGTTTGTTTGTTAAGGGTTCTGTTTCCACATTTCTGTGAATAGTTGTGTCACTCACTCACCGGTCAGCATGAACTGATAGGCATTGTCAGAGATGGAGAAGATGTGGGGCGGGGCCTCTTGGCGCTTCTTGCCTCGGTAGGCGGCCACCACCTCGGGGTTGTACACTGGCAGCCACTTGTAGGGGTTGACGGTGACGCAGAAGAGGCCCGAGTAGGTCTGAGAAAACCAGAGAGTGCAACATGTGGATCTTGTCTTTACTCAGAGAGAGAGACAGAATAAGGACATCCTGAAAGGCACTCACATAGATCATCCAGGCTGCATAACGCTCTTTGAGGTTGTACAGCACTCCAGGCTCGTGCAGGTGTGTCATCATGGCCATGTCCTCGATCTTGTCATATTTCGGAGGGTTCATGGGGAAGACTTGGTCCTCTCTGACAGTCAGAGTCTGGCAAGTAAAGCAAGAGATCACTTCATATAAATGGTGGGATGTGGGGTTGGTTTGTCTATTTGCTTTGTTTATAAGACTATCATTACAGACACTTTCCATTATATTATTCAGTATTCTTTAAATAAAGGCATGAAATTATATTTGTTTCAGAGTCTGATGCTAAGAAAATACGTCTCCTATTACAAACTAGAATACTACGTTTTTTATTTATTTATTTTTATTTTTTTTATTTTTAAAAAAATTTTTTTTATTATTTATTTATGATAGTCACAGAGAGAGAGAGAGAGAGAGAGGCAGAGACACAGGCAGAGGGAGAAGCAGGCTCCATGCACCGGGAGCCCAACGTGGGACTCGATCCCGGGTCTCCAGGATCGCGCCCTGGGCCAAAGGCAGGCGCCCAACCGCTGCGCCACCCAGGGATCCCGAATACTACGTTTTCTAAAAGATTTTTATTTCTTCCCACGTGCCCCTGTCGCAGGTTTATCAGTTTATATCTTTTTATTCTTATTTTAATAGGCTGAATTTTTAATTTTTCCTGGCTGTTCATTACGGGAAATTACTAATACATTATTTAGCTAAGAAATTAACAATAGTTTCCTGACCAGAGAAGCTGGCTTCCATTCCCCCCAAGTTTGGGGGTTTAGAGTGGGAAGTGGGAGTGAGGGATATGGTGGCGGCTAACTCTAGTGTGTTGAAGTCCTGTGAGCTTCTGGGAAGGGGGGACCTGAGGTTACCACTGGGAACCTCCTTTGCTGTGCAAACTGGGTGTCCGTAATGGACCAGAAGGGTGTCTATAGTGGCAGGAGACTTAGAGCTTCCCAGCAAGTAGAGCTTCACCTCCAAGTGAGGAGACCCAGAAAGACAGACGGGAGTGTTTCCTCTCTGTGTTTACTTACTGCTCCACCTTCTGTCTTCACAGTTACTTTCCCTCCTTCCTTGCTCTGTATGGTGCTCTTCACGTAGGAGGCTTTGGGCTCCGCGACAAAGACGGATGTTTTAGCATCGAAGGGCTTATTTTGGGCCTCAATCCGCTCCTTTTCGGATTTTCGGAGGAAGGGAGCGGCTTCGCCAAAAACCGCCATCTCAGCGTCTGAACTCGCGCTCATGGCTGCGGTTTCTTTAGCAGAGGATTCTGCCTTGGGGAAGAAATGGGGCAGAGGGAGAAATGGAAACCAGAAGTTATACCTGTGAGCGAGGATATACATGAAAGCAGTGTTGCACCCCCATTGCTTGGGCTGCCAGTGCTCCCCCAGGCTGTCACTGGTGTTCTCACACAGGCCAGAGGACTGGTCAGGCATGTTAGGACTGGAGCTTCATTCTTAGTACTTTGCAGATTTCCTTACAGATCACATCTCTTGATCCTCAGGGCCAGAATGCCACTGGAACCCTGTGTGTTTGAATCTCTACACTGTAACAATATCTATAGCTGGTGGATTGTTCTATAGCAGCTGCCTGTCTTTCATCCCTGCTTTTCCTTCTGCATAATGTTTGCATCTGCCATATATCAGGACAGTCATATCGTTAGGATAGAAGGTTTGTCTTGTGCAAAGGGAGGTTGATACTTTCAAAGTTTTCAAAAATGTGCTTTGCCTTTATAAATGGCCTTTTTTTTTTTTTACTCTTAAGACTTGTGTTATTATTTTTTTAATTCATTTATTTGAGGGGAGAGGAGCAGAGGGGGAAGGATGGGAAGAATCTCAAGCAGGCACAGAGCCTGACGAAGGGATGGCTCTCACAACCCTGAGATCATGACCTGAGCCGAAATCAAGAGTTGAATGCTTAACCTATTGAGCCTCTCAGGTGCTCCAAAGCTTCTGTTATTTTAAAAATCTACTTTATGTTAATACTTAGTGTTAAATCGCTTGGGTCATTGAAAGAACGTTATAATAAATTCTTTTTTTTTTTATTTACTTATGATAGTTACAGAGAGAGAGGCAGAGACACAGGCAGAGGGAGAAGCAGGCTCCATGCACCGGGAGCCCGATGTGGGATTCGATCCCGGGTCTCCAGGATCGCGCCCCGGGCCAAAGACAGGCACCAAACCGCTGTGCCACCCAGGGATCTCCATAATAAATTCTTAATATGGGTAGTTTTGCCTTTTGGCTTGTTACCAAGAGACTTAGTGTTGCCTTAATTCCAGAATCTCTTTTGACAGATTGTTTTTTGCATGAGAGATTTCAACTGCCAGTTAGCAGATCTAATTGCGGAGAAAGGAGAGCTTCAGCATGAAGACCCTTCTTCCCACATACATTCCCGGGCTTCTTTTCTTTCCATCAGTAAAAAGAAAAACAAAGGTAAGGGTTCATCACATGTAAACCCTTGTCCTCTGATTGAAAGATACGCCTCTATAGGGTTGGCCTGTTAGATTGTTTGAGTCTTTCATTTCCTTTCAGGTGTAAATTACTTGGGGAAGGGCCAGGACCTGTCCTCAATTAGGCACCGTATTTAGCACTCTGTGGGTGTACCATGGGCGACTTTTTAGATGAGCAATAATAAATCTTCCTAAAAACAAATAACAGTGAGTCATCAAAAAGTAGTTAAAACATTATGGTTGTCACAAGTTGTCTTCATTTTCTGATAAGGATTTTTCTGGGGTGTTTAAAAAATATGTTAGATGTCTAAGGGTCAGTGCTTTGCCAAGTGCTTTGCTTGGCATTGGAATAGTCTGTTGCTCCTGGACGGGTCTAGCAGAATCTATTCTATCCCAAATGGTCCTTCAACCCTGGAACTCAGGTGAGGGGAGTGTAGAGGAGAAGGTGTCCTGGAGCAGCATTTTCCCAGCATTGATAAGCAGTCATTTGGAAGCACTGCCTGCTTAGGTAAGAGCAGGGGCATGGAAATGGTGTACAATTTGGAATTGTTCCCAGCTTCATTAGCCTAAATGCCGTGTGTCATCAACACATCCAAAAAGCTGAGGCTTACCTTCCGAGTTCCAGATGAAACGCAGGTTCAGAAGTGGCTGACACTGTAAACGACAGGTCTCTTATTAGCAAAGCTCTGGCATTCCAGTAAAACAGTTACAGAATTATAATTGCCCTGGCCTGAAACTCAGCTCTGTGAAAATAAAAATCAGACGGGGGCAGGGGGCAGTTTTATGCTCATGGGTGGGGCACAAGGCCAGCTCTTCTGGTCCCTGGGGGTCCTTCAAGCCCCAAGGCCCCCATCACTCACCTCTGGGTTCTTGGTGGAGATAAGGCAGGCGGGGTCCCTGTGCCTATATAGGCACCAGTGTGCTGACGCTGCGGCTCTCTCTTCTTTGTTAGGGCAGGACATTTGGCAACATGACCCTCCTTGTAATTTGTACTGACATTTGGCATGTTTGGATATAATTAGAAGTATTCATATCATTTTGAGTATGTGAACCAATCTCCTATAAATAATTTGACAGGGACCAATCTGCCTGCAGAGAATGCTTTCTAGTATGCTGGGAAGGTGATCTTTGACAGTGCCTAGTGCGGCCTCAGAGTCTGTTCCCAGGGGCTATATTCGATTTGGCAAACTCTTCCACGCATACCTGTGGTAACCCGGTGATCTGATTCCCAGCGACACATTGCTCTCACGGCCTTATCCATTTTTCCCTATTTGTTACCCCCTGAGTCACTGCCAAGACTCACCCTTGGAGTCTGGGCTTGGGCAGCAGTGCCAAGGAGAGAGGAGAGTCTCCACTGAGTCTCCACCATTGGCCCAGTACCCACCCCCTTAGCACTGAAAAACATTACTATTTCAGTATAAAATAGTATGTATTCAGTGTAGGAAAAAACTACAGATAAGCAGAGAGAAAAAATGTCTATAAACCCAGTATGCAGAGATAAAATAGAGACATATAAGTGGGATCATACTATATACATGTATATAGTATGTGTATGTTTTATAATCTACTTAAAGTTATATCATAGGTAATTTTCATATCATTGATATAATTTTATCCTTACTCTTTAAACAGATTATGTTATGATCATTCTTTTTAAATTAACAATTTTCAAGACAACTTTAAAATAAATGAATAATTAGGGATAATGTGCCCTACTGGATATCAAAGCCCTTTTTGGCATAGAACACAGGTGTGATGGTTGAGCTACCTTGATAGAAAGTTCAAGAGAATTTCAGAGACATTGTTGATATCTGTGAATTGAGTTTTAATAGTGAAGAAGAAAGTGAACCACATATAAATAAGGTTCCATTTACTCAGATTTTCTGTTGCATGCAAACTCAGTCCTCAATAGATTGTGGTGTTTCAGAAAGTTGGTTTTACCAGTATCTTTCATCTGGCCCCCTTACTGAGTTTCCTTATCACTTCTGACAATTATGTGATTCTCTTGGACTTTTGATGTAGATATGCACAAATAATCACAATTTTGTGTCTTCTTTTTTTAATTTTTTTTTAATTTTGTGTCTTCTTTCTTTTGTTATTTTTATGTCATTTTTTTTTTCTTATTGCATCACCTAAGACATTTAGGACAATGTTGAATAGTAACACTAGGATACTTAGACTCTAGACAAGGTAAGCGATCCTTGTTTTGTTCCTGGCTTTAATTGGATCACCTCTAACGTTTCAAGTGTGGTATTTACTGTACACTTTATATCTAGTTTGCTAGTGATATTAATCATAAAAATGAATAAATCTTCATTTCTAGGTACATGACGAAGAAAATTGAAAACATATACTTATACAAAAATTTGTACACAAATATGCATAGCAGCATTATCCACAATAGGCAGAAAATGGAAACAACTCAAATGTTCATCAACAGACAATGGATAAATGAAATGCGGTCTATCCATATGATGGAGAGTATTCTTCAGCCATAAAAAGGAGTGAAATACTGACACATGTTACAGCATGGATGAACTTTGAACCTCAGAGGCATTATGCTGAAGTGACAGACATAGGGCACTTACATTTGGTGATTCCATTTCTATAAAATGTCAACAACAGGCAAGTCTATAGAGACAGAAAGGAGATTGGTGGTTGCCAGAGGATGGTCTGGAGAGGGGAAATTGAAGAGTGACTGCTAATGAGATTTCTTTTTGAGGGGATGAAATGTGAAATTAGGTAGTGATTATGGTTGCATAACTTTGTAAATCTACTAAAACCACTGATTTGTATGTTTAAATGGAGAACTTATGGCATGTGAATTATATCTTTAAAAATGTATTGGATTTTATCAGTGTTTTTTCCTACATTTATTGAGATTTTTTCTCTTCAAATTTATTAATGTAGAGAATTATGTATTAGATTTTCTCACTTTTCCACTAAAATTCTTGAAATGAAACCTATAGGAATAACATTGTTTAATTTCCTAAAGTATACTAATATATATATATATATATATATATATATAATCTGATATTTCTGCATCTGAGTTCATTATGGGACTGTGACATGGTTTTCTTTTCTTATGCAGTACTCTTCTGGTTTTGATATGGACCTGGTGATAGGTCTTGTAAAATAAGTAGTTTTCCATTTCTGTTTTCTGCAACATTGTGTTTAGAATGTTAGTAATCTGTTCTGTGAACATTTGGTAGAGTTCTTTCATGGAATTCTTTTGGCCTGTAGACTCTTTGGAGGAGGAATCTTTCATTTACTCTTATCATGTAAGTTTTTTAAAAAATGGCTATTGAGAAATGTGTTCGGAGTTTCTGTTTTTTTGGCCCATTTAGAAATTTCATGTTTTCCTAGAAAATTGCCCATTTCATGTGAGGTTTCAGATGTTTTGACTTTTTTTTTTGTTCATCTCTTTTTATAGTTAAAAGCTTCCCAATTGATTCCATTTTATTCTTTATTCCTTTTTATTCCTCTTCTACATAGTTTAATTTTGTTCTTTTATTTCAAATCATAATTGCTAAAGTTTTGTCTTTCATGTCAGTCTTTTAAATTTAGTCTTATCAATTTTTTTCGTATTTTTCATATTTTCTTTTTTATATTCTGCTTTTAATCTCATCTATTCTTTTATTCCTTGAGGTTTATTTTATTGACTTGTATCCAGCATCTTAAACTGAAAGCTTCATTTATTTTCATTCTTTCTTATGATCTTACAGGTTTATTTGTGGTTATAAATTTTTCTTTGGTAACTACTTTGGTTGAATCTCACAGGTTGATATGTAGTACTCTTCTTGTCCTTCAATTATAATTACTTTAAAATTTCCATTTCAACTCTCATGTTTATTTTTTAGACTTTCAGTTGAATAAATTTGGGCATTGAGGGGGAGGGTTCTCTTTTAGCTGTTAATTCTTTTCATTGTGCGTGTATGTGCACTCAGCTTGTTTCCTGGTAGACTGAGTAGGAGTAAGGGATGTCATCTGCTCTCTGTCTCCATAATTTGGCCTTTTCTAGAAATTTCCTGTAGATGGAATCCTACTGTGTGCATTCTCTGGTCGGGGGGCTCCTTTCCCTAGGCCTGTTTTGAACTTCATGCATGTTGTTGCTTGTATCAATATTTTGATCAATGTTATTGCAGAGTATAATATAAGCCCATTGTGTGGATGTGCCACACATGTTTATCGGTTCACTAGCTGAGAGACATTTGAATTGTTTCCAGTTTTTGGCTGTTATGAACAACTCTGTTAATAATATTTCCATATAATAAGGAATTGTATGGACATTTGTTTTCATTTCTCTTAGGTAGATAATTAGGAATTGAATTGCTGGGTGGTTTAACTTTTTAAAAAACTGCTGAATTCTTTTCCAGAGTGACTGTACCATTTTATACTTCTACCAATAATTTGAGCATTCCAGTTTCTTTACATTCTTACCTATACTTGTGTTGTCCTTTTTGCTTATGGCCATCCTAAGTGTAGCGTGGTATCTCATGTGGTTTTAATATTTATTTCCCTAATGAATAATGATTTTGATTACTTTTTCGTGTGCTTATTTGCCATTTATGTATTTCTTTAGGTAAAGTGTCTATCTAAATCTTGAGCCCATTTAAAAAACATTTTCTTTACTATTTGCTTGTTAAAAGTTATGGTTAATGGTTTCTTTTGAAGAATTGATTTTAAATTTTAATGAGGTCCTTTTTTTTTTTTATGAAGTCAGTATTTTCTTTTAGGGATCATGCTTTTGATACATTTTACAAATATTTCCTAATGCAAAGTCACCAGTATTTTTTTATGTTTTCTTCTATGTATTTTATGTTTATAACTCTTATGTATAGGTCTTTACTCAGTTTCAGGTTAATTTTCATGTATGGTTGAAGGAAGGGTCTGGGTTCATTTGTTTTTGCATATAGATATCCACTGCTTTCAGTGCCATTTGTTGAAAAGACTATCCCTTTTCTTCAAGGTTACCTTGGTATCTGTGCCGAAAATTTTTGGCGGTTTTTCTTATTTTATAATTGAAACTATTTGCTTTTCATGTAGTTTATGTAATTACATGTTTCAGAATTCCAGAAGCACAGAATATACAATGAAAACCTTTTATTACACTACTTAGTGTAAGAAAACTATTTAATTTTCTTCCTCAGAGTCAAAAATAGTTATCAGATTCTTGTGTGCCCTTAGCAGGTATTTTATGCATATATTAAAAATATTAACAAATATGCATATTTCTTTTCCCTACATAGCTCAATTTTTGAAAAAAAAAATTTAAGTAGATTCCACACCAAATGTGGAACCCAAAGGGGGGCTCAAACTCATGACTGTGAGAACAAGACTTGAGCTGAGATCAAGACTTGGACACCTAACCCACTGAGCCACTTAAGCATCCCCAAGAATGTTTTAGATCAGTGTTTTTAGTCTGTTTTTTTCATTACTTTCTCCTGAAGAGAATAATTAATTAATTAATTAAGTTTAATTCTTGCCAAGAAACGAAACACTAAGGAATAATATTTTAATTGAATAAGTATAAATTCAATTAATTTTTCCCTAACAAGAGAAAGTAAGCAGTTAAATTTTTTCAGGTAAAGTTGTGTTTGGCAGGGGGAAGGAAGAGGCACAAACTATTATGATACCTAAAGTTTGTTTTGCTCTTCTAAGAACTAATTTTCATTTCTTAAAGAGTGATAGAATTTCTGTTGAAAGTGCATATATTAGGATAGCTGGCTGGCTCAGTCAGTGAAGCATGATCTCGGGGTTATGATTTTGAGCCTCATGTTGGGTATAGAGATTACTTAAAAATAAAATCTTCAAAAAAATGAATGCATATTTTAGATGCTTAAAAAGCACAGTTTCTCATTATTGGCTACAAAATTTAATATTTGTTCAAAATGGTGTTTGGGAAAGAAAAGTTCCACAATTCGGGCTTGAGGGGACTGGGGCTGCCACCATTGCAAACTCTAGATTTTTTTTTTAATTGAAATATACAAAATTAATATTTATTTTTACAGTTGAGCTTGTTATTTGTGTTATTTAGCCATCTATATTTTTAGTTTTGTTTACTTAGCCTGTAGTTTCTCTAGTAGACGCAAATTAAACTCCACTACAGTTCTCAGATCTTTCAGATTATGTTTGTATAATTTGAAGATAGCTGCTAATAACTCCATAGAAATTTGTGGTCATTTCATCTTTCTGGTGAATTGTCTTTTAAAAATAAAATACAAACTATCCCTGCTGTATTTAGTGTTATTTTACCTTGAATTCTATTGAATTCTATTTTTTGCTTATATTTCGCTATATTTGCTTTTGTTTTTTGGTGGCATATAGATGGCTGATCTTTTCCTATACCTTTATTTTTTATTTTTCTGAGTTATTTTATTTACATCTAACTTTAAAAATTACTAGTAGCTACTTTAAAAATCTAATATGAAAGCTTTTTTTAATAGGTAAGTTTTAAAGGCAGCAAATTGGCTAGCATGCTTTTTATAATGTGAACAATGTTTTATTTTTAAAAATTTATTTAAATTCAGTTAATTAACATAAAATGTATTACTGATTTCAAAGGTAGAGCTCAGTGATTCATCAGTCTTATATAATACCCAGTGCTCTTCACATCACATGCCCTCCTTAATGTCCATCACCCAGTTACCCTGTCCCCCCACTTCCCTCCCCTCTGGCAACTCTCAGTTTGTTTCCTATGATTAAGAGTCTCTTACGGTTTGTCTCCCTCTCTGATTTCATCTTATTTTATATTTTCCCCTCTCTTTCCCTATGATCCTCTGTTTTGTTTCTTAAATTCTACTTGAGTGAGATCATATAATTGTCTTTCTTGGGCAGCCCGGGTGGCTCACACACCTTCAGCCCAGGGTGTGATCCTGGAGACCTGGGATTGAGTCCCACATCCGGCTCCCTGCATGGAGCCTGCTTCTCCCTCCGCCTGTGTCTCTGCCTCTCTTTCCCTGTGTCTCTCATGAATAAATAAAATCTTAAAAAAAAATAATTGTCTTTCTCTGATTGACTTATTTCGCTTATAATATCCTCTAGTTTCATCCACATCATTGCAAATGGCAAGATTTCATTTTTTGAAGGCTGAGTAGTATTCCATTGTTTGTGCGTGCGTGTGTGTGTGTGTACACACCATGTCATCTTTATCCATTCATTTGTCCATGGACATCTGTGTGTGTGTGTGTGTGTGTGTACATACCACATCGTATTTATCCATTCGTCAGTGCACATCTGAGCTCCTTCCATCGTAGTTTGGCTATTGTGGATGTTGCTATTATAACCATTAGAGTCCAGGTACCCCTTTGGATCATCACTACATTTGCATCTTTCATGTAAATAGCTGGTAGTGCAATTGCTCATGTATGTTGGCCATTTGTATGTCTTCTGTGGAGAAATGTCTGTTCATGTCCTCTGCCTGTTTCTTGACTGGATTATTTTTCCTTTGGGTGTTGAGTTTGATAAGTTCTTTACAGATTTTGGATATTAGCCCTTTATCTGATATGTCATTTGCAAATATCTTCTCCCATCCTGTAGGTTCTTTTGGTTTTATCAGCTGTTTTCTTTGCTTTAGGAAAGCTTTTTATTTTCATGAAGTCCTCATAGTTCCATTTTTGCCTTTGTTTCCCTTGCCTTTGGAGGCGTGTCTTAGCTAGAAGTTGCAAAGGCTGAGGTCAAAGAGGTTGCTTCCTATGTTTTTATCTAGGATATTGATGGATTCCTAGCTCACATTTAGGTCTTTCATCCATTTTGAGGCCATTTTTTTGTATATGGTGTGAGGAAATGATCCAGTTTCATTTTTCTGCATGTGGCTGTCCAATTGTTTCCCAATACCATTATTGAAGAGTCTTTTTTCCATTGGATACTCTATTGCTTTTCAAATATTAGTTGACCATAGAGTTTAGGGTCCATTTCTGGGTTCCCTATTCTGTCCCATTGATCTATGTGTCTGTTTTTGTGACAGTACCATACTATCTTGATGACTACAGCTTTGTAATACAGCTTGAAGTGTCAGGCATTATGATGCCTCCAGCTTTGGTTTTCTTTTTCAACATTCCTTTGGCTCTTTGGAGTCTTGTCTGGTTCCATACAAATTTTAGGGTTGTTTGTTTCAGCTCTGTGAAAAATCCTGATGGTATTTTGGTAGGGATTGCATTGAATGAATGTATAGATTGTTCTAGGTAGCACAGAATTTTTACAATATTAGTTCTTCCATTTCACAAGGATGGAATGTTTTTCCATTTCTTTGTGTCTTCCTCAGTTTTTTTCATGAGTATAGTTTTCTGAGTATGGATCTTTTGCCTCTTTGATTAAGTTTTAGGTGCAATTTTTGGGTGCAATTATAAATGTGATGTACTCCTTAATTTCTCTTTCTTTTGTCTCATTGGTAGTATGTAGAAATGCAGCTGATTTCTGTGCATTTATTTTTACATCCTGACACTTTGCTGAATTCCTGTATGAGTTCTAGCAATTTGGGGGTGGAGTCTTTTGGGTTTTCCATATAAAATATCATGTTATCGTGCACAGTGTTTTATTTTTATTTTTTTTATTTCTTATTTATTTTTTTTGTGCACAGTGTTTTAAATATCAATTTAATCAGATGTTATTTCTATGATTTTAGTCCAGTCACCTAATCCCTGTAAGAGCCTCAGTTTATTCATCTGTCAAAGGAAAATAATAATAATTTTCTACCATCTCATGGAATTAATGTGAGTATTCAGTGAAAAATATATGTAGAGCATGTGGCAACATAGAAAGCATCTAAAAAATATTGGCTACTATCACTGTGTCTAAAATAGGTAAAAAAAAATATATATATAGGGCTTTGTCTCTGTGAGTCATAGGATATCACTGGAGTCTTAACCAAGGAACTGACGTTGTAAGATTTGCGTTTTAAGCACAGTTATGGTAGCAGCATGGGAGGTGGATTGGAGGAGTGAAGCAGAGATAAAGAACCCACTTAAACAGTTGTTGTACTATTTTAGGAGAGCTGAGAACCTGCTCTAAGTCAGCAGCTCTTGGAACAGAAAAGAGAAGATGTAAGCAAGAAGTACTTGGGTTGTAGACCGACTGCTTACTGCTGGTGAAATAGAAAAAATTTTAGATGTTCAGGAATTACTTAAATTTATTTTACCTCCAGACAACTAAAATTAAACTAAATTTCCTGAAATTGGGAGTTAATGTTTCTCATGGAAAGGGAACATATTTGGAAGTACTGGACAAAAGATAGAAATAGAACTCTATGGTGCATCACAATTTCAGAATTTGTAGTAAAATAACACAGATATCTGGGAATGATGAGTGACCTTTTACCATACAATGAAGTAATAAGCCACCCTGATATCAAACATATTTTAGGAATATGGTGATTAAAATGATGTAACATTGGGATCCCTGGGTGGCGCAGCGGTTTGGCGCCTGCCTTTGGCCCAGGGCGCGATCCTGGAGACCCAGGATCGAATCCCACATCGGGCTCCCGGTGCATGGAGCCTGCTTCTCCCTCTGCCTATGTCTCTGCCTCTCTCTCTCTCTCTCTGTATGACTATCATAAATAAATAATAATTTAAAAAATTTAAAAAAATAAATAAAATGATGTAACATTAGTGTAGGTGAAGACAAATGGATCAGTAGAACATAATATAGTCCAAAAATGGGTTCTTGGATGTATGGCAATTTAAAATATGATAAAGGTGGCATTTTATTTATTTATTCATTTGAGAGAGAGTGTGAGTGAGAGAGCACAAGCAGAGGGAGAGAGACAGAGGGAGAAGCAGGCTCCCCGCTGAGCAGGGAGCCCGATAAGGGACTCAATCCCAGAATCCTGAAATCATGACCTGAACTAAAAGCAGATGCTTAACCAATTGAGCCACCCAGGCGCCCCAAAGGTGGCATTTTAAATCATGGAAGGAAAAGAAGGACTAACATATTAGGTCTTTGCCTGATACCATTTATAAAAATAAATTCTAGTCTTAAGCATTAAAACAAAGCACAATCATAAATGTAGTAGAAGTTGTATACATATCCTTCAAATCAAGAAGAAAGGGAGATACAAGCAAATAGAAAAAATAGCCAAAGGATATAAATGGGCAGTTCATGGAAGAGGCAATAGAAATGGCCAATAAACTTGATAACACACTCAGCCTCAGGAGGTGCAGGATAAAATAACAGCTAGTATATCTCACCCATTAGCTAGACAAGTAATTTTGTGGTAGCAAATGGTGATGTTGGAAAGTGGATGCCCTCATATGATTTTGGTAACAGTGTAAAATTCCAGAGCAATTTGTTGCTTCTTTTGAAAAATAAAATTGCAGTAATTTCTCCTCCTAGTCTTTTTTTCTGCAGAAGCACAGGGAATTAGGAAGTTATATCAAGGTTGTATATTTAGCATTTCTTCTAATAACAAAAGTTTGGAAACAACTTAAATGTCCATTTAATTACTTTGTCATTTAGTTGAGTGGCCACCTGTTAAATGGTGGTGCTCTGATTATGGGGCTGGTGGTTGATACGTGACACTCACTTGAATTTGAGAATAGGATTAGCATAATACATTTTCTACTTGTTTTCTTTGAGGTATAACCCTGAAAATGGAAAACCTTATTTAAAATAACAATGAAGAGTTTTAATGGGCAATATAAACAACAAAACTGAACTGTGAGATATATTTTTGCTAAAACCTTTTTATTGGTATATTCCAGTCTTTATCTAATATGCAGCTATCTCTTACACAATTTTTGTGTGACAGCTCATTTAACTTAGAGTAAAAGCCCTTCCAAGGTCTGGCTCTTATTCCTTGTCCTTTTCTTGCAAGTATCTGCTTACAGTTAAACCCAGGGCTAGCATTAAATTACTCTAATGATCCTTCTGCTCTAAGAGCCCATGTCAGAAGTTAATTTACAATTCCTAAGATTCCCTTTGCCCTAAGGATTTGTGTGTTCTCTCCCTCCAATGAAGAAAAGCAGAGGAATTACAGCCACTAAAGGCATCTCTACATTTAAAAAAATTTTTTATTTATTTGAGAGAATGAGAAAGAGAGAGCAAAAGCAGGGGAGGGCCAGAGGGATAGGGAGAAGCAGGCTCCTGGCTGAGCAGGAAGCCCAATGCAGGGCTCTATTCCAGGACCCTGGGATTACGACCTGAGCCAAAGGCACTTAACCGACCGAGCCACCCAGATGCCCCTCATCTGTGTTCCTGCATGTAGTTAATTTATTTTTATTGGTGAGTAGTATTTCATTGTGAGGGTATAGCATATTTTGTTCATCTGTCTTTTTGCCAATGAATGTTCTTATCTTTTTATGAATGTTCTTTCACTTCTTCTGGTTAAATTCAAAAGAGTGGAAGCGCCAGATTAAAATGTGTATAGGAATGTGTTTAATTTATAGGAAGTGGCCAAACGATTTTTCAAAAATAGTTGAACCATTTTATATTCTCACTAGTAATATATGAGAGATGTGGCTGCCCAGCATCCTTGTCATCATTTGTTATTGTATGTCTTTATAATTTTAGCCATTCCTATGGATGTTTAGTGGAATTTCCTTGTGGTTTTTAAATTGTATCCTTGAGACCAGTGATACGAGGCATCTTTTAATGTGGTTATTGAATCTTCACCTGCCTTTTTTGAAAGTGTCAGATTCTTTTGCCCATTTTTATTGTTTTCTTCTCTTTATTGTTTTGTATATGTTCTTATAGATAGGTCCTTGTTGCATATATGTATTGTATATGTTTCCTCCCAGCTTGTGATTTGCCTTTTCATGTTCTCAACAGTATTTTGGTGAGTAGCAGTTTTAATTTTGAAGAAGACAGTTTATCATTTTTTTCTCTTTATTTAGTACTTCTTATATTCTGTTTAAGAATTTTTGCTTAAGGGGCACCTGGGTGGCTCAATCATTCAGTGTTTGCCTTTGGCTCAGGTTGTGATCCTGAGGTCCTAGGATGGAGTCCCACATCAGGCTCTCTCCGCAGGGAGCCTCCCTCTCCTCTGCCTGTGTCTCTGCCTCTCTCTTTCTTTCTTTCTCTCATGAATAAATAAATAAAATCTTAAAAAAAAGAATTTTTGCTCAAGTCACAAAGGTATTTTATACATTTTATTTTAGAGGATATATAATTTTAGGACTTACATGTAGGTTTGTTTTCCATATTGAGTTAATTATTACATATTGTATGAGTTACTATTTTTTCATACAGATGTCTAATTGATCCAGTATCATTTCTTGCAGATTTTTCTTAATACATTGAATTGCATTTGTATCTTAGTAAAAAGTCATTTGATGGTATATATAGTGGATTTATTTTTAAGATCTCTATTCCTCTCTATTCTATTCCAGCAATCTATATTTTTTCTACCCTTATGCTAGTACCACACTGTCTTTATACTTTTTAAAGTACCACAGTAGCTTTATTTTAAGTTTTTAAAACCACTAAGTCTTTCAACTTTGTATTTCTTTCTCAAGATTACTTTGACTATCTAGGTTCTTTATATTTTCATATACATTTAATATCAGCTTGCTAATTTCTAAAAAAAATGCCTGATGGGATTTTGATCTGGGTTACATTAAATACTTAGATCACTGTGGGGAGATTTGACAGATTATGATGCTGAGTCTTCCAGTCCAAGACAGCAATGATTTATAGTTTACAATGTAGAAGTTTAAAAATTTTTTTAAGTTTAATGTTTTTTATTAAATTTTTTATTAAGTTAATATTAAGAATATTTTGTGATTTCTTTGATGCTATTGTAAATGACACTGATTTTTAGAATTTCACTTTCCAGTTTGTTGTCAATATAAAAAGAAAACTTATTTTTATATGCTGACATTACAATTTAACACATGCTCTACTTCTTGGATTAAGTAGCTTTTTATGGACTTATTTAAGTATTCAATGCAGTTTGGTAATCTGCAAATAAAGGCAGTTTTACTTTTTTTTTTTCAATGTCAGTATCTTTTACTTCCTTTTCTTGTCTTATTACATTGGCTAGGACCTCTAGTGTAGTTAGCTAGACATGATGAAAGTGGATATCCTTTCCTTAGTCCCAATCTTAGAAAGTCTTCACTCTTTCATTGTTAAGCACCATATTTTTGCTGTGCTGGTTATTTTATTTTATTTTATTTTATTTTATTTTATTTTATTTTATTTTATTTTATTTATTTGAGAGAGAGAACACATGAGCAGGGGAGAGGTGCTGAAGGAGAAGGAGAAGCAAACTCCCTGCTGAGCAGGGAGCTGGATGCTCTCAGGGTTCCAGGACCCTAAGATCATTATCTAAGCTGAAGGCACACACTTATCTGACTGAGCTGTCCAGGTGCCCTTGTGCTGTTTGTTTTTTAAATAGGTGCCCATTATGTAAATTGATAAAGTCCTCTTTTATTGCTAGTTTGCAGAGAATTTTTTTAAATTAACTTATTTTAGAGAGAGAGAGTGAGAGAGCATGAATGAGGGGGAGGAGCAGACAGAAAGGGAGAAGGAGAATCCTCAAGCACATTCTCCACTGAGCATGGAGCCAGATGTGGGGCTTAATCCCAGGACCCTGAGATCATGACCTGAGCTGAAATCAAGAGATGGCCACTCAACCAACTATACCACCCAGGTGTCCTGAGAGTTTCTCTTTTTTAAATTATGAGTGGGTGCTAGATAGTCAAATCATTTTACTGCATCTGTTGAGATGATCAGATAATGTTCACTTTTATTCTGTGAATATAATGTATTACATTGAGTTTTGAATGTAAACCAGCTTTGCTAGGCTTCCCATTATTTTATCCTTTGGCTAGAGAGAGTAAGCTTTTTATGGGGACTTTTTTGTGTGCACCTGTTGATGTTTCTGTGTTGTCTTCTTCAACTCCAAGTCTGGGGCATATGATGCAAAAAGAAAACCAGAGAGCATAACTAGTCCTTCATCTTCTCTCTACCATTCAGAATCTTTCATGATAGTTTTATAAAAAATTTCCTCCAGGGGTTTTTTTAGTTGCACTTAGTGGGAGGGAAAAGTGGGTCAATTCCATTTTCCTGGAAACAGAAGTCTCCTTACTGACTTATTAATTGATATTATCAATTACTGAGAAAAAGGTACTAAAATATCCTTTGCTTTAGGATTTATTTTTTGGGATGATATATGTAAAATAGCCCAGTGCCTGGCACAGATTAGGTTCTTATTAAGTGAGGTGTCCCACAAATATTTCCTGAGCACTTATTACATGGCAGGAAATGTTCTGTTCGTTGGACATTCAACAGTGAACAAACATCCTGCACTTGTGGAGCTTATATTTTCATAGAGTGGCAAGATTCTAAACAAATAATAGTTAAATGGCAGTTCATTGTATGGATATATTTAAAGTAAATCAAGGGGATAAAAAGTATAATTGGCAGGACAGGGAAAAAGAGTTGTCTTTTGATACTCAGTAGCCAAGGGACTTCTGCGTTAAGGTGTAATAGAACAAAATCCTGCAGATAGGAAGTAGTAAGCTGTATGGATACGCGGGTGAAGAGACCCTTTCTCTCCTATAGTGAAATGATGGATTACTGACCTCCTTCCTAGGGGAAGGATATCCTCAGAATCTTTCACTAGTCAGCTCGAATGGAAGTCCAGGGTAGTACATTACGTTCACAATGAAGAGCTAGAAGATCTCAATCTGGGTCTGTCTCTATCATATATTAGTTATGCAGCTTTTGACAAGCCACAATTCTCTTTGTACCTCAATTTCCAGAAATGTCTGTTTCACATAGTTGTGAGTATCCAGTAACTGACAGATTGTATGTCGAAGCATTTTGCAAATACATCAGAGTCCTACAAATGTAAGATACTACAGCTATACATTATTACTGACAATGCTGTCCAACTTGGAGTCTAAAGCATTTCAGTTGGATTTTAGTGATTATTTAGCTTAATTTTTCATTTTATGGATGAAGAAACTGAGATCCAGAGAGGTTTAGCTGAATTTATAGATATAAATGCAGGGCTATAGATTATCATCTGTATTTCCTTTTTTAAAGATTTGGCGTTAATGTAGAACTGTGGTTTTCAGAGTGTTGTCCTGGACCAGCCACATTAGCATCACCTGGATACCTGTTAGAAATGCAAGTTCTTGAGGCCCAACCTAGATCTACTAAGTTAGAAGCTCAGGAGGTGGGGCCCCCTAATCTTTGTTTTAGCAAGGACTCCAGATAGTTCTGATGCATGCTAAATTTGAGAACCCCTGATGTGGAGGCTCACATAATCCCTAGACTCATGAGGAAGGGTTCCAGGCGTCTTGATACCCAGGGTCAGCGCTCAGGCAAATGGCTTTTGTAGAAGCATTTTTTACATCTCTTTTCCCTCCCTCAGGCACATCTCAAGAGACTCTTTCTTTAGATGCTTTTCAGTTGATTATCCAGTAATGCTAGAGCTAGCGTGTTAGTGGAAATTAGTGTATTTCCAGTATAATAGGTTAGATAAAGTAAACATCTTTCAGGATGCAAAACATTTCAGTCTCATAGTGGGAGATTTATATATAAAAGAGAAGGGGAGGTAATGTTTCAGAGGAGAGGGATCTTGAGATACTTCTGTTCTTGATAACTATTTGGTTAGGAATTGAGTAAAAAGACTCATGGTATTTTCAAGTATCAGTATGTGAATGGTACTGATATTTGCTTTCAGTAACCATGGTGTTGAAGTTCTTAGAAGACAAAGAAGTAAAGAATCTAGCCTTCTTATAGATTCTTAGATTTTATTAGTGTGAGAATGCCTGGCTGGATATCAAAAATACTAGGGCATGGCCATCTCTGCTTAGTTACTTACTTACAAATATGGAATGCTTTAGGTTTTTTATCTGTAGGTTATCTCGAGGTTGCCCTTTGTGACAGCCCACAGTCTTCTTCACAGTAAGTCTTAGTGTTACTGTCTGGGAGGTGTCAGTGTCAGATGTAAACTGCCTCTTGCTCCTGATTCAGAGTTGTTCCTTGAGACAGTCTCCTGCCACCTCCCTCCTTCCTACATGCATCCCATTTGGGTCCTCATATCCAGCATCAGTAGATTACGAACAGTTCCCCAAATCTTAGTGGTCCCTCATTTCAATGAAAGGAAAGACCAAGAGTATGAGAAGCATTTCTGGATTTTCATGTGTGGCTTTGTTGCGAGAGAGATTTATAAATCTATAAATCATCTAATCTGTGAGGAAGATGAGGAAGAATATTAATCAGAGTTTCTGTAACTCTAGATCCTTTCTGCTTTAATCAGGGGCCCCAGGATAATCGACCCATACATAATGAAATCCACTCCCAACTCTCTACATAAGCAAGTATTTAAATAGTTAGGAGACAGAATAATAAAGCAATTGCCCGGTGCTTTTGAGGTCAGTACGTTAACTCTACAGAGTTTAATTAAAATTTGATAATAAATGCCTACCCTAGGCAGGATATTTCATTAATCTTTATCATGGCCTAGGTTAAATATTCCTTATTAATTATTTTTCATCCCTCTTAAATCCTCTTCTCATGAAGCAGGCTTCTCATTACTAATTAGGATTCCCACCCTGGGGAAGGAGATTCCTTGAAGCAGCCACCTCGTTAGGAAGGGATATACACCACTGTAAAAGAATAAATTGGGATCTATGATCTTATTTTTAAAATATCTACACAATGAAATCAAATGGTAAGCTTTAAAAAAAGTTTCAAAGAAAAGACTATTCTGGTAACGGCTGTGGTATAATCTCAGTCACATTCTTTTTGATATTAGTAAATAAATTTCCTTTCTGATTCCTCCTCCTTTAAGTAGGTATAACAGGTTCCTTGGGCTTGGTAAAGCAGACTTGTATATAGAAATTAGGAATTATCTAAGAAGTTCTGTCCCTTTCCTTGAAGGAATTCAGAGAAAGAGAATTTCCCCCAAAGGAAATAAAACATATAATTACAAGATAACTGGGAGGTTTAAAGGCTATGAAACTGGCTTACTTTTTAATGGTCTTCCAGTCCTTTCCTTGGACCAGTATTGCAAGCCTTCTTGTAGTCTGCGTTCTTGTTCATTGTCATCACTGTCACCTCTAATCTGGACTATTTTCATAGCCTCAGCAGTCTCCAGGCTCTGGTCTTTCCTCTTCTGCACCATCCTCCATGCAACTGACAGAGATGGGTCAACTCTCCTCATGAAATCTCACCAGGCCAATGCATATCCTGATTCCTCAGCACTACACAAGAGGCCATTCCCTTCCCTTCTGTCTCAGGCCTCATCTGAGGACCTCCTTGCTCTTTGAGCCTGTGCTCAAACTACTCTGATATCTTATGCTTGTTTTCTGTTAGAATGACCAATTCCATTTCTCTTTCACCTGATAACTACCTACTCATCTTTTAGGAACTGTTTGAATTGCTGTGTCTCCTGCTGGCTTGAGCTCCTCAAAGGCAGAACGACTGTCATATCCCTGATGCCCACTTAGTATAGACACACACTTGGTTCTCAATAGAATTGGTTGAGTGGATTTGGGAATGCATTAACCACCTTTGTATCCTCTCAGAGAACTGAATTTCTTTTGCCTTCTTTTTCACTGTCCACACTCATTTTTGTCATCATCTGATTGCAAAGTTAGGAGGTTAACAAATGTTGAAGAAATGAGTTAAGTTAATACCACTGCAGAACGTGTAATTAAGAGAGACATGTATTTTTAGATTGGAAAATTGTCTGCAGATTTTATTGCCTTGATGTTATATAATGACATGCTTCGTGACAAAGAATTTCACATTTTGCACATTTCTTTGGTCACCTTTCAGCATAATAATGAATTACTCTTCAGTTATGACTTTCGTGTGAACCTCTCGGCTCTTCACCCGCAACTTGTTGACCTGGGACTCGGCAATGTCAGCCCGCTCCTCTGCCTCCTCTAGCTCGTGCTGGATCTTGCGAAACTTGGCAAGGTTGACATTGGATTGTTCCTCCTGAGACAAGAAACGCATTTCAGAGAATATGAATATTTGACATTTTCGGATTCTCACTGCCTTTGTTATGAGAAGCAGCTACTGGATTTACTTCATAAATGAGAAAGCAAAGGTTCTTTTATTTGGTCATGTACTTATTTGGGTGCAAGGCATCTCACACAGTCGCCTTTGTGAACAAGTGGGCTTACAACCCCCCACCCCCACCCCGGTTTTGTCTCTCTCACTTGATTCTCTTCTTGGCAAACTTAAGATGCTACAATGTCAACTGGAAGATCAAAGTAGTTGGAATCTGGATCTGTGAGACAAACTTTTAAAAGTAGGCACAGTGGTAGTACTGGGTGAAGAGAAACTTAAGAAAAGTTTCTGAATTAACAGGACAAGATAGATGATGAGAAAGGAGCCAAATGAAAAATGTTCTGATGGATTTGTTGTGAAGTTCATTTAACAGAGCTTAGACTTCAGAGCCCTCGTGTGCAGCCCCTGTGAGTGCTGGAGATTCCTGGGAGTAGTGGAGCGTTCCAGATAAGGGAGGGAAGTAGATGGTAACCAAGAAACATTTCTAAAGTAACATGGCTGGAAAATTGCTTAAGGAGGTCTCCTAAGGTTCTAGTAATTACTGGTAAACATTTTTCATTCCGAATATTCATTTTCACATCTAATTTTATACTCTTTTGCCTTAAAGAAAGGCTCTTAAATACCATAAACTAAAGACTCCACACAACCTGGGCCTGTTCCTGAACTTTTCTTCCTCATTGTGAAGCTACTCACAGCCTCTTCAGCTTGTCTCTTGTAGGCTTTAACTTTGGTTTGCAATTTGTCCACCAAGTCCTGCAGCCTAAGAACGTTCTTGCGATCTTCCTCAGTCTGAAATGAGAGAGGTAGCAAACAGTGTTGTCACTGAAAATGACTCATCATTTTTATTTTCTTGAGAGTAGTAGGCCTGAGATATATGGAATGGTGGGTCACCTGGTAAGTGAGTTCCTTCACTCTTCTCTCATGTTTACGAAGACCCTTGACAGCCTCAACATTGCGCTTCTGTTCATTTTCAACCTCATTTTCAAGCTCCCTCACCTGGAAGAGAACAAAAGTGTTTAGCAGTTTGGCTGTAACTAGCTGTATGAGCAGGTGGGGAATTGAATGAAGTGATGGGCACCTACCCTGGCCTCCAGTTTCTGGATCTGTTTCTTCCCGCCCTTCAGGGCCAGCTGCTCTGCCTCATCCAGACGATGCTGCAGGTCCTTCACTGTCTGCTCCAGGTTCTTCTTCATCCGTTCCAGGTGGGCACTGGTGTCCTGCTCCTTCTTCAGCTCCTCGGCCATCATGGCCGCCTGATCAGCAGTAAAACAAAACCAGTTGAGAAAGGGAAGTGAGCACATCAAGATTCAAATTTGACGATCACCGTGCTGCCCTCTGCTCACGTCGGTGATGGCCTTCTTGGCCTTCTCCTCTGCGTTGCGGGCTTCCTGGACGATGTCCTCCATCTCTCCCTGGATCTGGGAAATGTCTGTCTCCAGCTTCTTCTTGGTGTTGATCAGACTGGTGTTCTGGTTAAAATTTATTAAAATAAGAAAGGGAAGCCCATTTAATTATATTCTGTTTACATTTTCATTTTGACTAGTGTACTTAGGCAAAAATTCTTGATTCATGAAAATTTCGGGATAAAAACCAAATCAAAAGTTGAGTCTTAAGTTTTTTATCTGTATATCTGTTAATGAATGTTTTCTGAAATTCTTCCAGATAGAATTTGATCTTTGATACCAATGGTGTTTGACTATTATCAGTGACTGCTTGTAAGCATGAAGCAGAATCCTGACTCAAGAAAAAATTTAAAGTGCTGTACCATGTAGCACCGTGTAGCTCATGGAAAATGGATTACTAATTTTTAGTTGTCCATTCATGTTTGGCTGGGTTTATATTTAAAGGGCATACATAGCATCACTATTGGTACAAAAATGAACCAAGCATCTGTTATGTTTTGGAAAGTTGATAGTATTTGAAATATTTAATCAATTCAAGGATACTAAGAATGAGTAAGAAAAATGTATTTTAATTTGAATTTAAAATTATTTGTAGTAGTGTGTGATTTTAACATTTCCATGATGGCTATTTCCTTTATTGCAATTTTTAAAAAGTATATCATAATATATGTTTATTATAAAAAGTAGAATATACAAATTAGCAAAATAAGAGGTAAAGAATAAGTATTGTACTCGCACTACCCAGAGATAACCATTGATAACACTTTTGTTTATCCTTCTGGATATTTCCTATATATATATATATATATATTTTTTTTTTTTTAAAGATTTATTTATTCATTCAGAGAGAGCGAAGAGAGAGGCAGAGACACAGGCAGAGGGAGAAGCAGGCTCCATGCAGGAAGGCTGATGTGGGACTCGATCCTGGGTCTCCAGGATCACACCCTGGGCTGCAGGCGGCGCTAAACCGCTGTGCCACCGGGGCTGCCCTCCTATATATTTTTAATAAAAATTACCATCCTTTATATATTATTTTTAAGTTGCTCTTTTCACATTCTATTTTGTGAACTTCTTTTCATGGCAATAGAAATGCATACTATAACGGCTGCTTATTATAAACCTTCTAAGGATATACCACCATTTATTTAGCACATCCATTATAAACAACAAATGCTGAGCACCAGTAACTATGGCCTCTGTGAATTTGAATGAAAAGCTTCTTTTTATATTTCATGTAGTTAGCTTTATGTGCATACAGGATACATACAAATAACTTGGTGGTGTATTCTTTTTCATCTCTCTTATTTGCTTATCTATTTGCAGCTTAGAGTTGCAAAAGACAAGATGGCCACTAATGTCATATATATGGTTATTATTAGATAGCCTTCTCTGCTTTTTTTTTATTATTTTTATTTATTTACGATAGTCATACAGAGAGAGAGAGAGAGAGAGGCAGAGACACAGGCAGAGGGAGAAGCAGGCTCCATGCACTGGGAGCCCGACATGGGATTCGATCCCGGGTCTCCAGGATCGCGCCCTGGGCCAAAGGCAGGCGCCAAACCGCTGCGCCACCCAGGGATCCCCCTTCTCTGCTTTTTTACAGAAGTTTCTAGAACTCTAAATTTTTTCAAATCAACATGATTATGTGAGCACATAAATAAATATACCTGTGAACTGGCTAGGCCCCTCTATGTCTTAGTAATATACATTTTCCAGAACTTCAGGAAAGGACCCTACCAAAGTTACTCCTTACTTTACAAGCAAGCTTATCCCCTCAAATTATCTTCAACTTTAGGAAGTACATTTGCTCAACTATTGTCCTGAACCTCACCTGGGTATGCAAGAGTTGCACACGCTCACTAGCATCCAGAAGTTCTTGCTCTGCCACCTTCCTGCTTCTCTCAGTCTGTTCCAGCAATGCCCTTAGCTCTTCAGTCTCAGCCTGCATCAGATTAGCTCTGCGCTCTACCATTGCCAGTTGTTCTTTAAGGTCATCTTGGCCTCTGATGGCATCATCCAAGTGTAGCTGAGTGTCCTACACAGAAAGAGGCAAAGACTGTTACTCATGCTTCAGTTACAAATTTAGAGTCACATACACACTTTGTTCTCAATAACTTAGAGTATGATTAGAGAGGGAAAATCTGCAAGTCTCTTTAATGACAAGTCTTTGTAGCCTAGAGTAGCAGATTTCCTCAAAAGAACAGGGTTGTTCTATTTTATATATTGAGCCATAAAAGAATAACCACGGCTAAAGCTACAAAATTTCAGATCAAGAAAGCATCTTCAGGATGAGCTACTTTAATGATGTTGTTTTATATGTTAAACAAGTATAAATATATATTTTTAAAATATATGTGTATACACATGAGAAAATGCTATGCATCACTTGCCATCAGGGAAATACAAATCAAAACCACAATGAGATACCACCTCACACCGGTGAGAATGGGGAAAATTAACAAGGCAGGAAACAACAAATGTTGGAGAGGATGCGGAGAAAAGGGAACACTCTTACACTGTTGGTGGGAATGTGAACTGGTGCAGCCACTCTGGAAAACTGTGTGGAGGTTCCTCAAAGAGTTAAAAATAGACCTGCCATATGACCCAGCAATTGCACTGCTGGGGATTTATCCCAAAGATTCAGATGCAATGAAACGCCGGGACACCTGCACCCCGATGTTTCTAGCAGCAATGTCCACAATAGCCAAACGGAAGGAGCCTCGGTGTCCATCGAAAGATGAATGGATAAAGAAGATGTGGTCTATGTATACAATGGAATATTACTCAGCCATTAGAAACGACAAATATCCACCATTTGCTTCGACGTGGATGGAACTGGAGGGTATTATGCTGAGTGAAGTAAGTCAATCGGAGAAGGACAAACAGTGTATGTTCTCATTCATTTGGGGAATATGAATAATAGTGAAAGGGAATATAAGGGAAGGGAGAAGAAATGTGTGGGAAATATCAGAAAGGGAGACAGAACATAAAGACTCCTAACTCTGGGAAATGAACTAGGGATGGTGGAAGGGGGGCGGGGGGTGGGGGTGAATGGGTGACGGACACTGAGGGGGGCACTTAATGGGATGAGCACTGGGTGTTATTCTGTATGTTGGTAAATTGGACAATAAAAAATTAATTTATTAAAAAATATGTGTATATATATATATACATTATACAAGTGAAGTTTATATAAATGAAGTGATTTTGAATTGTCTTCTCTTCAGTCGACAAAGTGAACTTTGTCTTAGACTTTCCAGGTTTCTTTAGGTGTGTTTGTAAAATTTTCAACTGACTACCATATTATTTAGATTTATGTCACATCAATTACAGTTACACCCAAACTGTATAACACCATACATGTTTATCCCAGTGTACCTTCAATATTCCTTGCGTGTTTCTAAGATTCCTTATTGCCTCTGCAGCCTGGCGATTGGCATGGTTCAGCTGGATTTCCATTTCATTGAGATCTCCCTCCATCTTCTTCTTGATCCGCAGGGCATCATTCCTGCTCCTGATCTCAGCATCCAGGGTGCTCTGCATTGACTCCACCACTCTGAGATGGTTCCTCTTTAGCTGATCTATCTCTTCATCTTTTTCAGCAATTTTGCGGTCAATCTCAGATTTCACCTGGTTTAACTCAAGCTGGATGCGAAGGATTTTGCCTTCTTCATGCTCAAGAGATCCCTTTATGAAAAGCAAGTTTCAGGTTACTCTTGACTTGTGACCCTCTCAGGAGTAATCTGAGGTGTAATCTGAGACTGGCCCCTATACCTAGAGGGTACAGAAGGACCAAATTAAGAGGCAGGCCACTCCAGCTTGGTAGTGGCAGTTTAATCAGAGCAAAGGGAATTTACATGAGAGGCTTGTCTTGGGTGGCAGGAAGATGAATGGACCCCCGCATCCGCCTACCAAATTCTAAAAGCTTACAAAGGGGCCTTAAGTAGATTTAGTCAACATATACCATATAGGAGTTCTCAACACCACACCACTAGCCCAAGGCTGTGTCTTTAGAGCAACCTCTGGGAGCAGGAGAGGGAAGTGGAACCCACATTCCTGGGATAGGGGGACGGTCCATCAGCAGTCACATCTTTCTGATGGTGTTTTCCTGATTGTTACCTAAAGAGCTGCTTGCTGTTTGTGTTGCGCATTATGATGGTTTCTTGAAGAAGGCATTAAAAAAATGCACAAACTTTCATACATCTTAATTTACCCTGTTAGTTCTGCATTCCCAGGGAACAGTACAGTATTTTTCACTGAATGAGTTATCCCCTGCAGCTTTGCAACACGATAACCCTCAGCTGCTATTAATTTTTCAATTTATTTGTAATGCATAAGTGAGTAAATGGAACATGTACCTCTGCTTCCTCCAGGGCAGCCTGTAGTTCACTCTTCTCTTGATCTGTTTGTTTCTTTACTTTCTCTAATTCGTGGATATGCTTTCCCCCCTCTGCGATCTGCTCTGTCAGGTCAGAAATCTCCTCTGTGGGTTAATAGTAAAATACCACATTCAATTGAGAGAAATGAAAACTTGTCTCCCTACCATTTTTGAAGTAGAATGGTGACAAAGACTTACGCTGCAAGTTCTTGTTCTCTCGCTTCAGGGTTTCAAGGTGATCCAGGGATTCCTCATAGGCGTTCTTGACCTTGAACAGCTCAGTGCTGAGAGCCCGGGCCTCCTTCTGAGAGGCCTCCAGTTCAGCCTGTGTTTCCTCATACTTCTGTTTCCACTCTGCCAGGACCTGGAAGTACATCAGAACTAAGCCTCTGTAATCAGGAATGAGGCCACTTCCCCCCAGGAAAGCTGGTCATTGTGGGTCACCTTGTCGAAGTTCCTCTGCTTCTTGTCCAAGGCAGTACAGGCCGCATTAGATCTCTCCATGTCAATCATGAGGTCCTCCACCTCACTCTGGAGCCGCTGCTTTGTCTTTTCTAGAGAAGAGCATTTGGAATTCACAGCCTCCACATGTTCCTCAGCTTCCTGCAGACGCTGGGCCAGCTTCTTCCTAAAATGTTGGTCAGTGCAAGTGACCAAGAGCAGGTTTAGAGCTACCACAGTGAACTTTATAAAGCTGCTGACCAGGAAAGCATATTTCCCCCAAGATTCTTTGCTTCTATGTCCATAAATTGTTAAGGTTTTCTAAAATGTCTTCTTAGTACCCATTTTGTCTCTTTAGTTTTCCCTAGTGAATTTTTATCTTCGTATCAGGGGTTGTTGAACATATTCATGAGGCCTTTTTCATATGTGTGGTGGTAGTGTGTGCATGCATGTGAGAGTCAGAGAGAGACTGAATGGGCCTATCTGATTATACAGTGGTAGAGACTGCTATCTTCTCTTTACAGTGCATGTCCACTGAAGAATGGGCCAAGACCACAGCCCTCCCCACGCACGTCAGCTGAGTGAACAATGTGAGTACATGACAGCTGTGAACAGGAGACATATCATCAAAGAATGCTAGGACTAGATAGTGTTCTTAAGTGTTTTTTAACACTTAAGTGTGTTTAATATGGATATGTGGGCGTTTTAAAACTCAGGCCATCTGGCCTCCCCCCGCCACCCAAAGGATTAAAAAAATTAAAAAAAAAAAGAGTTGCTTTAGGAAAATTTATCCAGTAATTTCCAAATTAATATAGATGAAAAGCAAGATGCTTTTCTGAAATTGGAAACTTTTTGTTATTCTTCAAAGCATAGCCTTCGAAATACTAATTTCTTCGTGATGCCTAAGATATTTGAGGTTTCCTCTTTGGTGTGATATCCATTGACCTTCTTTACTGTTCATAAATGAAACTGCAGCCCAAAGTGATGCATGTGAGGTCATAGGATTAATCACTAACTTTTTGGGTCTTGTGCCCCGGCCATTAAATACTGTTCCAGAATTATATTTTCCAAAAGCCCTCCAAAGTCTTACTGCTTCCCTCACTAGCTAATACTTCTGTGAAATGCTCCCTCTGCAAATGCCTGCCAGACCCCCTCATTCAGTTTAATTTTAGCAACCACTGAAGATAAATCTAATTTAGAGAAGTTTCCTTCACTGGGAACATAATGATTATTTCCCTTCCATGTGTCATTCCCATGAGTTTTATTCCATAACAAGTGTGTGTTATTAGTAAATCAGTTTATTGATACTGATTGTTAGTTAAATAATGACAGTATGATAGTCTTATTCTGAACTTCTAGATAGGGAAAACTGGTTATTGTTAATTAGAACATTCATAATAATATAGCACTATTTCCATTTTTCCTTATACTGAAAGAAATTCTACTTAATTCTTAAAGGGTGTACTGATAATTTTTTTTCATTTCAGTGGAAAGGAATTTAAGATATTTTTGTAATAGAACAAAATGCAGGGAGAGCTGTGGTCTTGGTCCATTCTTCAGTGGACATGCATGGTCTGTAAGGGGAAGATGATGGATTCCTCAACTGTATAATCAGATAAAACTTTCCTTTTGTCTTCATGCTTGAAATATTCTTTCTTTTTATTATTTTTCCTTCACTAATTTTAAACTTTTCTTTCTTCCTCTATCATTAGAGCCCATACTTAGCCTCCTCTAGCTCCTCCGTGCGCTGGATGGCATCTGTCTCATATTTGGTCCTCCACTGGGCGACCTCACTGTTGGCCTTGGACATTGACCTCTGCAGCTCAGCCTTGGCCTCCTGCTCCTCCTCATACTGTTCCCGCAGCAGGTCACAGTCATGGCGGGCTGATTGCAGTGCATGGGCTAAGGCATTCTTGGCCTGGACCAACCAAAAAGTGTGCATTGTACATTTATGTTCTAGTCATTGATACTCTCTAAGGGAAGTTCAAAGGGTGTCATGCTGCAAAGTTAAGTGATTGAAAGTCTCGACTGGAGAATTCTCACCTTAGACTCCTCTTCCAGCTGCCTCTTTAATTCCTCAATCTGTTGTGTAAATGCTTGTTTGCCTCGTGATAGCTGAGACACTAGAGCTTCTTTCTCATCTAGCTGTCGTGAAAATTCACCTGTGAAAGACAAAACATGAATGATTTAGTTCTGTTGGCTAGGTGAAGACTAATTTAAAGAATGCTGTAATATTAGAACTCTTACTCCAGTAATGAAAAGAATAACTTAAGAATTTTGATGGGGTTGAGATGGTTATTTCTTGCTTTTTCAAAAATGTGAGCTTTTTTGGATATTTTAGGTCCTTCCTTCCTTCCTTCCTTCCTTCCTTCCTTCCTTCCTTCCTTCCTTCCTTCCTTCTTTCTTTTTTTAGTAATGCTGAGGCAACAAAAATCTCAGTCCAGGGAGCTTAATTTCCTCCAGTTATAGCTTATAATCATTCTTTTTACTGTCTCTCAGTGAAAAGAAAAAGGAAATACAAATGAATGATAAATGGACATGTGTGGCTTAAGAAATGATGGCTGTTCAAGTGCATTCACAAATGGAGGCTCGCCTTTGGTTCTCTGGCTCTCTGTGTGCTGGCCGCATGTGCCCACTGACCTGATTCTGTGTGCAAACGAGCCTTCTGGGCTGACAGCTCATTGATAAGGCGTTGTTGTTCCTCTTCCTTTGTTTTTACTTCACTAAGCTGGTCCTCCAGGGTGCGGCATGTTTTTTCAAGGTTTCCCTGTGGTGGGAAGTGAAAAACAGAGAAAGATGATACGTTTTTATTTTAAGTCTGGATTTGGGGTAACTGCTTATGAAAAGGAGCTGAATTGTATTTACTTTTCTATCCACTCCAAAGCTCTGCACGGTACCTTGGATGTAGAGGCACATAATTTGGGCCATAGGAATAAATAAATGGTTATGAAAAGTAGGTTATTGTCTTTGGAAAACATGAGCATCATTTAAATTCTGCCTCATGTGGAGTATGATTTTTAGAGAATTTCTCCCCCCTGAAATTACATTCTTTCATGGTCATAGTGACAAAAGTTAGCATGATTTCTACAGATCAGATAGGAAGATCAAAATGATTCATTTCAATATAGTGATGCCTAATAGGCATAATAGGAATAATTTAAAAATAAAGTAACATTATAGCAACAATGTTGACAATAGCCAAACTATGGAAAGAACCCACATGTCCATTGACAGATGAATGAACAAAGAAGATGTGTATTATATATATTATATATATAATACTCAGCCATTTAAAAAATGGAATCTTGCCATTTGCAATGACATGGTTGGAACTGGAGGGTATATGCTAAGTGAAACAGGTCAATCAGAGAAAGACAATTATCATACAATCTCATGGAATTTAAGAAACAAAACAGGATCATAGGGAAAGAAAAAAATGATGAAATCAGAGAGGGAGACAAACCATAAGAGACTCTTAATCATAGGAAGCAAATTGAGGGTTGTGGGAGGGGAGGGGGGCAGGGGGATGGGGTAAGTGGGTGAAGACATTAAGAAGGGCACGTGATGAAATGAGCACTGGGTGTTATATATAAGGACTGATGATTCGCTGATCTCTGTCTCTGAAACTAATAAACTAAATGTTAATTAATTGCATTTAAATAAAAAAGTAAAATGAGATAACATTTAAAGTTTGTACAGTTAGAGTAGATATATTCATATATAAAGTATCATTTTGAATCTTGCAAATAAAATGGAAAGGGGACAAGTTCATAAAAACCTTGGCTTTGGAGACAGTCTCCATGTTACTGGCAAGGTCATCGATCTCCATCTTCATCTCACTCTTCTCCTTCTCCAGCTTCTGCTTGACCCTCTGCAGGTTGTCTATCTGCTCCCCGAGCTCAGCCACGCTGTCCGCGTGCTTCTTTCTCAGGGTAGCCGCTGTGGCTTCGTGCTGCAGGGTGGCCTCCTCCAGGTCCCTGCGCATCTTCTGGAACTCGGCCTCCCGCTTCTTGTTCATCTCAATCTGGGCAGATGTGGCCCCACCAGCTTCTTCCAGGCGCTCGCTGATCTCCTCCAGTTCCCGGGAGAGGTCAGAGCGCTGCTTCTCTGCTTTGGCCCTGGAGGCGCGCTCTGCCTCGATTTCCTCCTCCAGCTCCTCGATGCGGGCCTGGGAGTGACACATGGACATTAATGCTGACTCACGGCAGCTTTGATTCCTATAATGCGCAGAAGTGGAGGCTCTTCCTCACCTGTAACTCCTTGATCTTTTTCTGTAGCTGCATTGCTAGAGCCTGCTCATCCTCAATCTTGCTTTGCAGATTGCTCATTTCAAACTCTTTCCTGTTAGAGGAGCAACATATAAGCTCTCCATCAATTCTTTTACCAGTTTTCTTTCTCATGAACAGTGGAATGTCTTTATACTGCTGTGTTAAGGATCTGAATACTATATATGTTTTTATAAGTCAATAATATACCATTTTCGTTAAAAAAGTCTAAGGTACCATTTTTTTCCCAGTGTGCCCTGAAGTAATAGTTTAGAGGTCTTTAAAACATATATTTCACTTGAATTGACTCACTTTTTGAGTTTCTCATCGAGTTGCTGCTTATCATTTTCGACATCCATTGTGGATTCTTGGGCCAACTTTAGGTCTCCCTCTAGTTTCCTCTTGGCTCTTTCTAGGTCCATGCGGAGTTTCTTTTCTTGTTCCAGAGATCCTTCAAGCTGAATATATTGTGGATTTTATTTATTTCAGTCCTAAGGCACTGAGCCATATGTTACTAACCATCACAGGAGAATTTTAAAAGATACACCAAATAGCATGGGAATTTTAATTATTATTTTCAAAGCCACAGTGAAGGGCTTATGAGCATGTCACAACTGTTGAGACGAAATACTGTGTTTTTCATACTTACATCATCCACTTGCTGCTCTAGCTTGGTTTTAGCTTTGGTCAGGGTGTTGACCTTGTCCTCTTCTGCCTGCAAGTCATCCAGGGTCTGCTGGTGGGCCTCTTGGAGGGCCTTCTTCTCCTTGGTCAGCTTTGCGATGGTTTCATCCAGGCCTGCCATCTCTTCTGTGAGGTTTTTCACCTTGAAAAATTAAAAAAGAAATGATACCTGCTCTAAAGCAGCTTAGTAGGGGGGCAGAATCTCTCTGTGGTGGAACAGAATATGTTTCATACCTTGTTCTCTGTGGCATGCTTCTCCTTTTCAACCTTGGCCAGGGTCAGCTCAAGGTCATCAATATCTTTCTTGAGCTCTGAACACTCGTCCTCCAGTTTCCTCTTCTTGGCCGTCAGCTCAGCATTGATCTCCTCCTCATCCTCTGCTCTCTCAGTCACCTCCTTGATCTTCGCCTCCAGCTGGATTTTGGTTTTAATCAGCTGGTCACATCTCTCCTCTGCATCAGCCAAGCCATCTGCTTCCTAATGAGAGAAATGAAATGATATAATTTGAGCTATATCTATAATCACACAGTAATTTATTAAAACATGGATATTTTTGTGACTTAACCAGTTTGATCAACACAATGCCAACTTTATTTATTTTAATTTTTAAAGATTTTATCTATTCATGAGAGACATGGAGAGAGAGGCAGAGGCATAGGCAGAGGGAGAAGCAGGCTCCCTGTGGGGAGTCCAATGTGGGACTCAAATCTCGGGACCCCTGGATCACGACCTAAGTCAAAGGCAGACACTCAACCCCGAGCCACGCAGGCACCCCCATATGCCAACTTTTAAAAGTCTAATGGACAAAATGTTAGTACTTTTAATGTATTGATTATAATAACAGATTTCCTCCAACTATCCATGTATGGAAGGTCAGATCAGGAAAAACTAGTCTTTTGGGAAAATCTACACCTGTGCTACTTTGGAAACATCACTTATTAATTCTAGGATTCCGTTTCCTCACATTCAAGGGAGTTAATAATTTAACCTTTCCCTGCCTTGGTAAGAACAACATAGCCTCTATTTATGTACACAAATATCCACTAAGGAAAGAACAGTCTCACCTAAGAGAAGGTTCTATAAAGAAAGGAAAATGTCCATGGTCATCTTTATGACTTTGCTCATTGGGCAGCCTGGGTGGCTCAGCGGTTTAGTGCCACCTTCAGCCCAAGGCCTGATCCTGGAGACCTGGGATGGAGTTCCACATCAGGCTCCCTGCTTGGAGCCTGCTTCTCCCTCTGCCTGTCTCTGCCCACCCCCTCTCTATCTCCATCTCTATCTCTATCTCTATCTCTATCTCTATCTATCTCTCATGAATAAATAAAATCTAAAAAAAAAAAAAAGAATGACTTTGGTCATTGATGACCGTACTGTATATGAATGTGCCTGTGATCAGAAACAGCATAATTGGTGACTTCACATCTATTGCTTCTTTTGGTCTGAGTCTTCGTATTTTTGAATGACAATTGCAGCACTTGGGCTAGTGGAAACCATTGATCAGAAACCTTAAGCTACAACTTTTTCATATCCACTCCACAGTATATGGAGGTTAAGAAGTGGTTGAGCTGTGCAGTGGACACTCACAGATTGAACTTGGAGCTGCAGGTCATTTTTCTCTTGCATCAAAGCTACCATCTTCTCTTCAAGCTCTTTCCTTTTTGCCTCTGACTTAGCCAGCTCTTCCTTGGTCTTCTCAAACTCTTCCTTCATATTGGCCATCTCCTTTTCTGTCTCTGCACTCTTGAGGAGTGGCTTGATCTTGAAATACAGCTTCATCCAGGGCCAGTGCTTGACATTCATGAAAGCACGGACGTTGTACTGGATGCAGAAAATGGACTCTCTGTAGGAATGATAAAAAATGCAAATAAGGAATGATTGGACAGTGATTGTCACTCAACAGAAGTAAATGACTATATCATATTCAACTATGAAAATGCAGAGAATGAGGACTTGGATTCAGTCCCTCACCTCCTCTCCATCATCTTCTTGAATTCCACCCTCATCAGATAGCCCCTGCACACGGCTTGGGTGCGTGTGATGAGTTGAGCCAGCTTTTCATCTCGCATCTCCTCTAGAGTTCCCAACAGGCCAGCTTTAAAGAAAACCTTGCCAGAGAACAAGCTAAATATGTTATTTCCACTCATGAGAAAGTCCAAAGGTGATGAAATTATGATAGAGATAGATTTAGGTTGATGGTACCTTGGTATGACCGAATTTGTACTGGGTGTGGTCGATGTCAATAGACCCTAGAAGTTTCTCAGAAGCCTTCTTACTGTCAATGAACTGACCTTCTGGGATAGCACTCGCATTTAGAACCTTGTATCTATCAGGATATAAAGAATGTAAAAGTGTGGTTTTTTTTCTTACTAGCTATCATTGAAAATATGTAGAATGAGCTTTGGAGAAAAAAATTTTCATTAAAATCAAGCAGTGCTTTAGTTGAACCTTGGGAAAATATGTTTAAAAACTTACGATAATATAAAGCAAGCCTTCACTCTTTTAAGATCACCTTTCAATTAATTGCATTTCAAGGAAGTTAAAAGATGTTTGAACAGTGTGGTGATATTGATCTAGACTAGCACATTGAAAGGGAAAAATAATGAGACACAAACCTCTGTTTGAAGTCTGCATAAAGAATCCTGCTTGGGAACCCCTTCCTGCAGATGCGGATCCCTTCCAGCACACCGTTACACCGCAGCTGGTGCAGGACAAGTTCATGCTCCATGGCCCCTTAAAAGAAAGAAAGAAAAAAAAAAAGGATGTGTTTTCTATTGTAGTAGTCTCATAAGAAGTTACACTGGAGTCTTACTTGGATATCATAAATGTCTTACCAGGAGTTTTAGTTTCATTGGGAATGAGACAGCGTACAAAGTGGGGATGAGTGCTCCTCAGATTGGTCATCAGCTTATTTAAATTCTCCTGTAAATCATATGAAAAGTTTTGAAGTCCTTTTTTGTTGCATCTACATAAAAGTCCCTGTCAATGATCTGTACTTAATGTGCCCCATTTCATGAATAAAGTAAATATAACTGACTGCAGTGATTGCTTTTAAGAGAGGGTTTGATTTCATGTGAAATTTGCTCAACACTAGATCTTTTAGGTTTGGAGTTTTAAGGGGAACTGATTCATTTATTGTAAGGACTAGAAGCACATTGTGGATTTTTGTTTTGTTAAATTTTTCCTAACACATTTTTTAATTTTACTTTGTACAGCATTGCTTTTTTTCAGTTTCACCGTAGATTTCTTTTAAAAAGTTGCTTAAAGTTATGATAATCTTGTTACAGAAGTTATCTTTTGGCTTCAAGAATATACTGTACCCTGAAAAGGGCTGACACTGTCTGGAAAGAAGAACCCTTCTTCTTGCCACCTTTTTTTCCACCGCCACTTTCTGAAAAATAAAATAGAAAAATTAAAACTATTTGCAATAGCTTTTTAAGTACTGTCCATAGGTACGAAGACTATCAGAATTCCTCCTGGAATTTAAGTTTGCACTCATTCATTTGTATCATTCCTGTTTTTCTTTCTGTATCTTTCCTCCAACTATAGAATAGGAAAATAGAAGCATTGGCTCACATTGTAAGTATTCAGAAAAACAAAAACAATAAGAGAACTGTTGATTAAAAGGGCAGAGGTGGGGAAGGGATGGGCCTCCTCTCCTCCAGATCAGCAAAGTGAGTCCCCTGAAGGAAGTGTCCAAGAGATAGAGTAGTAATGTCCTCTTCATGCATGCTGGTCCCAGAGAACCGGCAAAGTTGCATACTTGGTACCGGGTGGGTAAGCCTCAACTAACCTGCAGGCAGGTCCTATTTCCTATTTGCTTTTGCTTCTATACTGTCACTTCTATCTGGTCCTAGGGGACTTAGGAGAACAGAACTTCAATTCCTCAAGCACTATTGCCTTGACAGAGGATTTCCTCATCTCCAACTTAGCTGGATCCTTGAAGGAACCAGTACTATTAAAATAGTAGAAATGAGCTGTATGATCTTGAGCAAGTCATTTATCCTCTAAGTGTGTCTGCATTGGTGAAATGAAGCCATGAACAAAACGATCCATAGTGTCAGTTTTATCTCTGAAAGCTTATGGTCATGAGACCATACCACACTTAGTATAAAGTATCCTTCCTTTCATTAAGTCTATATTGGCCAGTGTTTTTCATGTTTGGTTTTGCTGTAACTATATCTGATAAAGCATATATTTCTGTTTTGTGACTCTGTGAACATACTAATGATATTAAGAATGACCTGCTTCAGCACTTTGTCCCCCAGCAAAGAGAAGAGCCAGAGTCTTCATTCCAGACTTCTGGTATAGCCCAACCACGGTCTCATTCAGAGGGTCCTTGTTCTTGTCAAGCCAGCCAGCAATGTTGTAGTCCACAGTGCCTGCGTAGTGGACCAGCGAGAAGTGTGCCTCTGCCTTGCCTTTGGCAGGCTTGGGCTTCTGGAAGTTGTTGGACTTGCCCAAGTGCTGTTCATACAGCTTGTTCTTGAAGGAGGTGTCTGTGGCCTTGGGGAACATACACTCTTCTTCCAGGATGGAGAAGATGCCCATAGGCTGAGAGTAGAAAAAAAGGGATGATATTAATGAGTTCCTCAGAAAAATATGCTCCAATAGTTTATGCATACTTGGTAGAAACCTGAAAATGTTCCAAAAGAAGATTTGGGATGATAAGAAATTAAGCATGATCCTACTTATTGCCTCTTCTCTGCTACTGAAAGGTGATGAAATAGTCATGTACCAAGGACATATGGGAAGTATGTTTGCTAGAAAGACTCAATTAAAAAAAGAAGAAGAAGAAGACGCCCATCTGTGCCATTTGGCAAATATTATGTTCAGAGTATAAAATTAAATTCCAAGACTACCATTTCAAAGCTGAATTCTTTATCCTGTAAATGTATGTATCTAAATGCTTTCTTTCTTCTTGACAATGTAACTTTCTTCACCTTAAATCTAGACATGACAAAAGTATGAAGAGGAGGGCGAGGGAATGGGGTGACTGAGTGACAGGCACTGAAGGGGGCACTTGATGGGATGAGCACTGGGTGTTACACTATATGTTGGCAAATCAAACTCCAATAAAAAATATACCCAAAAAAGTATGTAGAGGAGAGAAATTAAGGATAATGATTAAAAATTACCCATTCCCAGGAGGAGGGTGCATCTCATGTTGTATCATTAGAACTCTTTGTACTCTGAGCAGTGTTACCTTCTCCACGGTGGAGGTAAGTGATGATAATTTAGTTTTGCTTTGTAAGCAGATTGACTCCTGTTTCAGTGGCAAGTTTGATATGAAAGACTAATAGGAAATCCAATGTTGATGATTTTGCTTCAGTCTTAAATTGTCTCCTTAAACTATTTTGATGTTCCAGGAACTGAGTACTGTGTTGTTTTCATGAATAGCAGAGATATTATGTCACCAAATTAAAATTATTCCTCAAAAAAAAATAAAATAAGATTATTCCTCAAATTGGGTAGACCTAATCTGATGTGATACTCTCATCTTTAATATTTTTGTGTTTGCTTTTCCTTTCCCACTGCTTCAGGTAGTGTTGACATATAACTATATACTTTTTTGGTATCTATGAGTTCCCAATACACATTTGAAATTGTTTAATGTTTTCACATATTCAAAACTGATAGAATTATTGCCCTATCTCCTAGACAAAGGAGAATTCAGGGTTCATTTTCCAGGCAAGAGCGTAGAGAGGTTTGGTGTTTATTCAGTAGTTGTCAGAGGTGTTAATGCCTGCAGTAAGTGAAGAGCTACCCTTCCAGCCTGGAAGACATCTTGACACATTCTGTCTTGATACCCATGAAGGATGATCCATGCACAACACACCATCATGGAATCGCCAGGATCAATGATAGTACTCAGAGGCCTAGCTGCAATTTCATTCCTTTCTCCCCTGCATGTGAGATTATGCAGGAACAACAGTGAAGAAGAGTGAAGTTATAAGAGGGAGAAACATGCATCTAGGTGTCTGTGTATATGCCTGTTGCATTGCAGTCATTTTTCTGTGAAAAACTATTCATGAATAATACATCACTTGCAACACACCAGACAACTGATCAGAGTACACAAGCATGTCATCAAATACCACTGCTTGCTCTTTGAGAATTGAGATTGCAGTTAAGCAGAAGGAGGTGGACAGTTTGTTTTTCATGTACTGAAGGCTTGAAAAGTCACACAGACCTTCTCAATGAGCTCGATGCAAGCAGCCAGGTCCATCCCGAAGTCGATGAACTCCCACTCGATGCCCTCCTTCTTGTACTCCTCCTGCTCCAGCACGAACATGTGGTGGTTGAAGAACTGTTGTAGCTTCTCATTGGTGAAGTTGATGCACAGTTGCTCCAGGCTGTTGAACTATAGGAGAAGATAAGTATAGGAAATTACAACTTAAGTATTTGTACCTATAGAGGAGCTACTAATACTTTCTTCTGAATTTAAGGGATTTTGGTTTATTAAATTACAAATGTTCACATTGTTTTCTTAATATATGACATGATTCTAAAGAAGGTGAATTAACTCCTCAAATACTTTACTTTTTGCATGAAATCAATAGGGAAAATACTATTAACTAAGGAGATCTTTAAATATTCTCTTAGAGTAATTTAAGAAAGCATTTCTCTACCTATCTGTTTGGATCCAGGATAAATGTTGAATATTTATTAACTTTTCACAGACCATTCTCTGAGACTTCTAGACTTGAAAGAAACGTTCTTTCTTTATACCAATTTACTACTTGTTTTGAATCTCCTTAGAGGCTCTTCTTTTCCACAAATTCCATTTTGTACTTTTTATACAGATAATTTTGAATGCTCTAAGAAAATATCAAATGACTGGGGATTAGCATTTGCTAATTTTCTGTCCATTCACTACTCACATCAAAGATCTCAAAGCCGGCGATGTCCAGGACCCCGATGAAGTACTGCCTGGGCTGCTTGGTGTCCAGCTGCTGGTTGATGCGGGTGACCATCCACAGGAACATCTTCTCGTAGATGGACTTGGCCAGAGCACCCACAGAGTTGTACACCTTCAAGAACAGTGATGGTTTGGTTTTTTGAGTTGAACACAGTCATGGAGCCTTGGGTTTCCTGTGGCTCAGACAAATCAGGGGGGGTTCAGTCATGTTTACCTGCTGCACAGTCTGGCCTTTGGTGACATACTCATTGCCGACCTTGACCCTAGGGTAGCAGAGGGCTTTGAGCAGGTCAGCAGAGTTCAGGCTCTGGAGGTAGGCCGCCTTGTCAGCAACTGCAAGAACAAGGCAACAGCAGTGAAACCAAGCACAGCTTACACAGTTTAAGGTGTGAAGGGTAATGACAAAGAAAAAAAAAAAAAGGTTTTGCTTGAAGAGGAATATATGCAAATGTGACAAAACCATTTGTCACACTAATTTTAGTCAATTTTTTTTGAGTGGATAATTTAGAATGTAGGGAATTGATGCTTTATATGGTATTTAAAATATAGCTAAAGTAAACCACAGATAAAAATAATTTGAGAAATTCGAACCTAGAGGAGTAGTGACAGGAAAATTCTAATCGTTTTTTTTTTTTCTTCCAGTGCATGTGGGCATGGAATTTATTAACTGGAATAGAAATGGTTTTTAATAAGATGGTAAATACTGGCTAACAGTGAGTCAGTGAAAATTGGAATGGGCAGAAGTCACAACTCCACAAACCTCAGTTGTGTAGAACATGCATGTGTTATTTCTGTCATCTAATACTTTTCCCTGCCGTCAGGTCAGGAAAGTGAAAGCTTGGCCCCTGCCCTTGAACTGATGGTGTCGGCTCTGTCAGCTGAATGATGTGAGCAGGGAGTGGTACCTTCCGTGCCATCTGGCTCAGCCTGCTCCTCCCTCTGCTTCTGCTTGAACTTCATGTTCCCGTAATGCATTACAGCCCCCGTGAGCTTGTAGATGGCTGCCTTTTCATCAGGGCTAAAACCCAGGATGTCCACAGCACTCTGTGGAAAGAGTTGAATTTAACTCAGCTCCCAGTTAGCACCACGGCAGACACCTTCAGGACACTGGGGCCTGCCTCCCCACCTTCTCATTATGTCTTGACTAGTACCTTGCTGTTTTCAAAAGGCAATCATATTCTTCAGCACTTTGTTCCACAAAACAGTATCAATAGGTATGCATCAGTTTCTGATTGAGTCATGGGGACAGTGAAGATCTTGTGTGACCTGTCCATGCTCACCTGGCCAAGACTCAGAGCCTTGAAGTTGGATGCCAAGGCCAACACTCTTCCTGTTTCTCCACATTAACGAGGCCTTTCTCCATAGGTTTCTTATCTCATGGATTTCCTTTGCCTCACAAATCTGTTGCTTCCTTTTCGTCCTGTGATGTCCGAGTCAAATATGGAATCCTAGCCTGTCTCCCTGGATGTTATGATGGATGCAGTTGGGAAGAGGATATGAGGAGAAGAGCAGTGGCCCTTGAGTTTTTCCCTGTGTGCATCTCTGATACCAGGTTGCAACTCAGCTGGCCATGAAATGCCTGGCAGTTCACCTGGTTGTTACTCATACAGGGAAGAGACATTTGTGAAAAGAACTCCTTTATTGGAATATTGTTGTGTCTTTTTTCTCTAGCAGGTTTTGATCACCTTCTTAGTTGGCCATGCTAGGCTTCGCAAAGGCTCATGCACTGGAGACAAGACATCAGACAAGGCAGGGGGTGTTCATTTATATAGTACTCAAGTCTCCTAAGACTCTTTCTCCAGATTATTTTACCTCCAGTTCCAGCTCACTGACTTAAGCCATTTAAAACACCTAGAAATTAACAAAAGTCTTGGAGCAAGACTATAATGCTTTTTTTTTTTTTAAACTTCTGACACTAGAGTTTATTTCTCAACTCCTTAACCCTTTTGGACATATGAATAATAATGAGGCAAAGCTGGTAAAAGCTGATATTTATGAGATGAAGGCACATAAATAGTTTATAGATTTTTTGAAAATAATATTTTAAGAGAAGTGTTTTTTTGTAAGCAACTCTCAATCCTATCTAGGGAATGTTGGGATACTCCCACTGGTATTAAAGTTAATCAAAGAAGGTTGACTATTAAGAAATGAGAAAGAAAACATGAAATATGTATAAAGTATATGTATAAAGAAAATAAGCCAGAGTAATGATCCTTAAAAAGGGGGGGGGGGAGAATCTGTAGTTCCAGAAATGAAAGTAAAGTCTCACAGAGTCCAAAAAGAGAATTTTTGAGGTTAGAGAATTCATTTCTTCAAATGTTGTATAGAGGGTAGAGGGGAATACTGTTAGCCCACAGAGTTACATTTGAAACAAAACTTGTGTTTACATCTGACTATAGAGGAATTGTGGAAATACCATGTTCTATTATTAGCTTTCTGATACCTAGGCTGGAGGGCAGGCATTGAAATATCCTATAATTTTATTCCAAGGGTAAGGAAGTCTGGAAGGTAATATTGCCTATATTGCCTTTCCATGGACGGCATTCACTCTGTGGTGAGGAGTGTTGTATACTGCAAGATGAATTTGTTTCTTCTTGTTCTGTACCTATTACTTACATCTGTGGCTATCAACTCTTCCTGATCATCAATGCTGGGCACCGTAATTTCACCTTGACTGACAAAGGCAAAGTCATATGGGTTGGTGGTGATCAGAAGCATTTCTGTACACATGAAGAAGAACAAATATAGACAGAATTACTTTGGTCATCAAAAACATTTCAGGGGGATT
Source organism: Nyctereutes procyonoides (assembly GCF_905146905.1). Classification (NCBI taxonomy): domain Eukaryota; kingdom Metazoa; phylum Chordata; class Mammalia; order Carnivora; family Canidae; genus Nyctereutes; species Nyctereutes procyonoides. Next base: position 54,836,796 of record NW_026575140.1, on the reverse strand, counting down.
TCTTACAAAAAAAAGGGCTTTTATTCTCCCTGGTAGAAATAAATCATAGATACTTCTTACCAATAAGCTCTGGTTTCTTGTTGGACATGATTTGGTAAAATATGTGGTAGCTTCTTTCAGCCTTTAGCTGGAAAGTAACGCGAGACTTCTCTAGCAGATCTAGAAAGTCAAGTTGAGCGCACAGAAAAGAAAAGCCACAATGGAAAATTAAGCATACGAAAAGTTCATACAATATGATAACAAGATTGTCAGTATAGTCCCCCAAAGAAAAATAGTGTCGGGCAGCCCGGGTAGCTCAGCGGTTTAGCGCCGCCTTCAGCCCAGACCTGGGATGGAGTTCCATGTCGGGCTCCCTGCATGGAGCCTGTTTCTCCCTCTGCCTGTGTCTCTGTCTCTCATGAATAGATAAATAAATAAAATCTTTAAAAAAAATATTGTCAGTCACTAATCCTCATTAACTTACATGTTTCAATATCTGCAGAAGCCAGTTTGCCTGTTGCACCAAAATGGATCCTGATGAATTTACCCTTAAAAAGGCAAAGAAAAACTTTTTGTACATTTTCAAAGGCAGACAAGTTTTTTTCTTTAGCTACAGACCAAACAGATGGGAAAGATATTGATACCACATATACAGAAGTGTCAGTGCTGATCCTCACATGAGAAGGAAGACCAGGAGACTTACAAAGCGAGAGGAGTTGTCATTCCTTACGGTCTTGGCATTGCCAAAGGCCTCCAGTAGAGGGTTGGCGCTGATGATCTGATCTTCAAGGGTCCCCTTAAGAGAAATGAGTAAGATAGATAAAGAGACCCCAGGAAAGGTGAGTTGCAGTCTGCTGAAATGCCTTTCCATTAACTTCCTCCCCTGCTCGGTTCCCCGCTCCCAGGATTCTGTAACTTTTGGGTGAGGCTGGCTGGCTTGCTTCCTTTTTCTTTTTCCCTCTCTCCCTGTCTGTCTTTCTTTCCCTCCCTCCGTCACTTCCTTCCTTCCTTCCTTCCTTCCTTCCTTCCTTCCTTCCTTCCTTCCTTCCTTCCTTTCTTCCTTCCTTCCTCAAACACATTTCTTTCTTTTTTTAAAGATTATTTGAGAAAGGGAATTTGTGAGCAGGGCTTTTGTAAAGTGAATAGAAGGAAGACACATTGGGGGAGGGGGTACTCTAGTGATATGGTCTTAGGCCCATTTTTTCCCCTCCTAATAAATAGTTGTGAGAACTTCTTGTTTTTTGTTTGTTTGTTTTGTTTTTATGAGAACTTCTATCTATTGTACCTGGCAACACATCTCATTCTCACAGCCCAGCCACCCAAGAGTTATTTTGCAAATTTTGGCATCACCTGGAATTGGTTGCTATGGCTCTGAAGAACCTTGGCCAAATTATTGAAAGCCTAGGATTTCTTCTTCTTCCCCCTAGGATTTCTTCTATTCTGGGATGAATATCATACCCACCTGCATTTTGCCAGGAGTAGATTCCTCTTTTTTCTTCTCTCCAGTAATGGCAATTGTTGCAAAGTACTGGATGACACGCTTGGTGTTCACAGTCTTCCCTGCACCAGATTCTCCACTGTCAAGTCCACACAGAGGAAAAAGTGACAATCTAAGTAACCACTACAGTGATCAAAATTCAACAGAAAGAAAGGCATGAAATCTACATACGTAATCAGGATTGACTGGTTCTCACGATCTGTGAATGAGAAATTAGAGATAATATTGAAAAATATACTTAGCACATATAAGTTTTGTAAACTCAAAATTGTCTTTTAAAGCTCTCTCTCACTCACAGACGAAAATTATATCAATAGTTACTTTTCTTTTTTCACAATATTCTTTTTTAAATAAGTAGCAAAAGATGTGCTAAATAGTGTGTTGACTCCTGTTAGTGTGATAGAATATGTAATGCACCTTTTCACCATACGATCTTTGAGGATAATTTATCAATGTCAAGTGAATGCTAGTTCTGTATTCCATTTACTCACTTGGTTCATAGTTCAAAATCATGTTATTAATGTCAACCCAAAGTTTTGTGTAGTAATTGTGGTAACTTGTACTATGAGCTTTCAAAGCTTACTTTTTAGGAGAGATGGTATATTAGCTATAATTAAAATGCTTAGTTCATATCTAAATTTGGTTAATTTTGATCTGGAATATGAATTAATTAGTTTGGATTTTAGCATAGAAACCTAAGCAAAATTCTCTGTGCTTTTGAAACTAGTCCATTTTATTATTTTTAAAAAATATTTTATTTATTAATTTTAGAGAAAGAGCATGCATGAAGGGGAGATGTGGGACGATCAGAGGGGGAGGAGTGGGGAGGAGAAAGAATCTCCAGCAGATTCCACACTGAGAGTGGAGTTTGACTCAGGACTCCGTCCCATGACCCTGAGATCACAACATGAACCAAAACCAAGATGAGCCATCCAGGCACCCCTGGCCCATTTTATTCTAAATATATTTCCCCAATTATATTATATTATATTATATTATGTACTATAATATAATACACTAATCGTATTAGTATACTATGATTATACTGTTATTACTATTATGTCTGTGCTGAACATTTTATTCTCCAAGTACTACCTCTGTGTCATCTTTGTTCTCAGTATATGTACTTTATAACTTTATAAATGGCTCTATAAATTATAATTATGGACTCACTCACCAGTCAGCATGAACTGATAGGCATTGTCAGAGATGGAGAAGATGTGGGGTGGGGCCTCCTGACGCTTCTTGCCTCGGTAGGCCGTCACCACCTCGGGGTTGTACACCGGCAGCCACTTGTAGGGGTTGACAGTGACACAGAAGAGGCCCGAGTAGGTCTGTGGGAAATGACAAGGTTACTGTGTCAGCCATCACCTCATTAATCTGCCTTGGAAATACTGCTTACCCTGCCAAATGAGAGGGACCTGAGTACTGTGTCAGTTGTCCTAAAACTTGATTGTATCATTCCCTGGCTGCCTCCTGCCCACACGTGCCCTACACAATATGCTTCCTTTCGTTTGTCCACGAATTCAGCATTAAGTAGATGATTTGTTACATGAACATATTCAGATACTTCAGAATTCACAACACTAGCCAGATGATCAGTCTTAAACTTGTAAACAAATCAGAAAATAAAATCTTTAATTGGTTTTAGCTTAAGTCCATAGTTCACGATCTTAAGTTAGCGAAAAGTGGAAAGGAAAACGGGAATGCTCACATAGATCATCCAGGCTGCATAACGCTCTTTGAGGTTGTACAGCACAGCAGGCTCATGCAGGTGTGTCATCATAGCCATGTCTTCAATCTTGTCATACTTGGGAGGGTTCATGGAGAAGATTTGATCTTCCCTAACTGTGACAGTCTGTTAAGAAAAGAAGGAGCTGGTGCGTATGGTCCAAGCAGGAGAGGACCAGATATGCCTCCCTGTCCCTCCTTGTGTTACTTACAGTGCCAGCTTCGGTCTTCACTGTCACCTTTCCTGCTTCCCTGCTCTGCACTGTACTTTTCACATAGGACTCCTTAGCGTCCACCACAAAGACAGAATTCTTGGCATCGAAGGGCCTATTCTGGGCCTCAATCCGCTCCTTTTCAGACTTTCGGAGGTATGGAGCAGCCTCCCCAAAAACAGCCATCTCTGCATCAGAGCTCATGGTTGCAGGTTACTGGTGGCAGCCCAGCACCGATGTAACTAAAGGGTAGAAGCAGAGCTGGACAGTGACCCATGGTGAGGGTGAACGTTGTCCTGTTGGTGTCACACTCTTGTGTCTCACTGGCCTGGTCTCTTTCCTCAGCCCCTCCTCTAAGGATCATTGTTGCATCCTGTGCAAAGGTGCTGAGGGAATGGATCATGGGTTTGAAAGCCTTATGTTGGGAGCTTAATTCTTGTGATGTTATAAGCCTCTGTTCATCCTCTGTGCTGAGAGCCTTTGTAGAGGAATATGGAGGAGTTCCTGTTGTGGTCATCAGCATTCATGATGCCCCAAGTGTGCTCAGAATCTTTTCTTTTTCTACGTGCTTTGCTTTGTTTTCCTTTTTCTACTCCTCTTCCCCACCTTTTTTTTTCTTTTGACATTGCAGTGATAGAAATGCAAAATAATTGTTTCCAATGACTTAACAACCTGAGCCTATTTTAAAAATTAAAATATTTAGTCAAATTTTTCTCCTGGTCCAAATTATTAAAATCAGATGTATAAATTGGCTCTAAATATTGTTAAAATTGAATAGATGAAAAGGTACATTTGTTCGTTCAGGAGACAGTCCAGATTGAAAACATGTAGTAAGGACGAATAAATGCCTAGGTTAGGAGTAAACTATTTAGGTACAGGTAATAAAGTACAGGTAATAAAGGAAAAGGTAAATGCAACAAAAGTTGAAAATCCAACAAATGATTTGTTCTAAGTCAAAATTAAGTCTCATTCTTAAATTGTGAATGTAGTATTATCAAAACAAAAGATAACTTTAAAAAGTTCTTGGGAACAAACATTTGAATTAAAAACATATCATAGTGTTTATATATTTTTAATTTATAATTTGTTTTTAGCTGGATTTCAGGATATTGGTTGTTTTTAATCTGATTCTTATTATTTCAGATCTCTCTTTCTGCCTCCTTTTTTTAAAAAAAACACCAATTCTCTATCTCTTTTGAAGTCAATAGCTGGTATAAAATTTCAAACCAAAATGAACTTTAAATTTTTTTCCTACTGACAAATGAATCATGAGAAAATAAGTCCTCTTGCTCTGATGGCAAGGACAGGACGAGTAACCAGTAACAGAAAGGTGACTTTTGTAGAGGGGGAGGGGGGCTGGATTGTGGAAAGCAGTATCTGTGTGAGACAGCACAGTGAGAACAGTGAGAACAGCAGCGTCACCCTTAGGTAGGCTTTTCAGAAGGAGTCTTGGTATTTTGTCATCAGCATTAAACTTCCTCTCGACTGTTAGATATAGAATTTGCCATATATTGTGTCTCTAAAATCAGTCTAGTTCACACCTATGAAAACCTCTTGATGATGCAGTGAAATTTAGACATACATCCAAGGGACAGGTGTTGAATTAGGGTTTTTTCTTCAAAGGAAAAATGCTACCCCTGATACGTTATTTTTTTGTTTCTGTGTTTGTTTTTACACAAGACCATTTTTGCATTAACAACACACTACCATGGACAGATTACTATAATACAGTGCATTCACCAAACAGAAAGGATGCCACCCTTCCCACCTCATGTCTGAGATCCATGGTTTCCCCACCTGTAGGTCACAAGCTCCCAAGGACCCTCAGGATTGTTGCAGGGGTTCCTAAATCCACCAGCATAGGGATAATTGCCTCAAGTGTGAGCAAGCCACATCCTCAAACAGTAAATTTTCTGTTAGGAAGTCTGAATCACTATAGCTTCTTACTAATATCAACTAGTTAGAAATTTATCAAAATTTATCAAAAAGTGGGGATCCCTGGGTGGTGCAGCGGTTTGGCACCTGCCTTTGGCCCAGGGCGCGATCCTGGAGACCCGGGATCGAATCCCACATCGGGTTCCCGGTGCATGGAGCCTGCTTCTCCCTCTGCCTGTGTCTCTGCCTCTCTCTCTCTCTCTCTGTGTGACTATCATAAATAAATAAAAAATTAAAAAAAGTGTAGCAGGTTTTCATCATTATGTATATTTTAACATTATACTAAAAATACAGGTCCCAACATACAGAGTTGGAAGGGGGACTTTGTATGTTTTGATTGTAGGAAGAGTACTTGTAAGCCACTGTCTGAGGTTGTAGACGCAAGAGCTGCAGATACCTTAGCAGTCACCTAGAATGCAGCATCCTCATTTTACTGATAAGAAATCAAGGGCCCAGAGAGGTCATGCAATGTGACAGAAGTGTAAGTGCGACATGAGCCCTGTTCTCCCAAGTCCAGGTTCAGTGCTGATTCCATGGCAGCACACTGTATCTCAAGATCCGTAAAGCAACCTGGCTTCCCTCAGATAGCCAGAGTCTGTGGAAAGCTGGGTTGGCACCTGGAAATTTTGACTTCCTGTTCAACATATTGTTGGTTTTACCAAATGGTCTCTACCAGAGATCTTCACTGGTTAAGTTGGACTAGTGGTTCACTAAATATTACATTGTAATTGTTGTATTCTTTCTGAAGTGCTAACAACACGTGAAAGAGACAAGTCATTAAATTTCGTGTAAATGGTCTGAAAAGTCAATATTTTATGAGAAGCCATTTTTAAAGAACAGCTGCTCCTTGTATTATCCTGTTCCCATCCCTAGCCCAGTAGATAAGATGGTAGCTCTTTAAAACTTAGCAGTAGGGAGATCCCTTTGTTCTTTAGAGTTTAATAATAAATCACTCTTACCTTTCGTGTTACCAAATGAAGAAGGTGGCAAGCCTGAAGAAGACAACTGTTGAAAAAACAAACAAACAAACAAACAAGAGAAGGCAGATTCTTATTTTTCCCATATAGTTGCAAAATACTAGTAACTATATCATGTACCATGTCATCCTTAGGAATGATGGAAAGAAAAATTAAAATTTGAGAAATAGTAACCATCTCCCTTGAATGATCATTATCAGCAGAAATATAAAACTAGCCAAGTATTCATTATTTATACATACCTTGAAGGATTTTGAGGAAGGACAGGATGGAGGCATGTGGGCTCCACTTTTATAGAGACTGTTCTGCAAGCACAGCAGGCACCTCAGCTGTCCTAGCTGGAACCTACTTGGCAAAACCTTTTTTGGCAAACTCTTTGCACAATATTCACTGACTGTGTCTGTGAATGGATATAATTAGAAATATTTCTTGTCACCTATAAATAATTTGACAGAGGATAATCTAGGGTTCTTTATAGGCATTTGATAGGGGATATGGATTCAGGGCTTCTAAGGCTGTTTCACCAGCTTTGCTGTTACATCATTCACCACGGAATTCAAAGCCAGGTTCCCACTTACTCTCCTTCCTGTAAAGTTGGTCTGACGGAATGAGCTGGACCTGAGTTTAGGACTAATTGATGTGTTAGTGCTTAAAGACATTAAGGAGCTGGAAAAAAAAAAGGAGCTGCGATGAATTTTAGATCTGACACCATGATTGGAAGCAGCAAGTGATGGATATTAAAGCAGAAAATTCCTAGTCAGGGCCCAGATTTTACGAATACTGGCAATAGATTCTTCTAAAGTCTGAAAAGCTAAACATGATGGAGAAAGTGAGTTGTCAGGTTAGACAGACACAGTGGTAGTCGACCAGTGAGGGAGTCCTAAGGGATTTAGCACAGATATAAACCCTTCTGTTCCTTTGCTGAAGGACTTGCCATGGATATCTTCAGCTCATTTGTTTTCACTGAGGGAACCCCAGGATGCTGTGTGAGGTTCCACGCGTGTTTCCTCTTCATAATGCAAGGAGACACAGGCATGCATTCCTAGATTCCTAGTTCATGGGCAAATCCTCATGACTAACTGTAGCTCTAATGAGGTGGGTACTACATACTTTTATTTAAGGTGGGAGGAAAGATGTGGTAGCCATAAAACTTGTGGATTGAAAAGATGAGTGGGGCATCACATTTGTCCATGATGCTTGTAAATTGGGTTTTGGTGATTTCATCACATACACAGCTGTTGCTGAGTATAATGGGAAATCTGTCTACTCTAAGTGTGTCCCTAAGATCTGATGTGATACTTTTTACTATCATCTGCTAGCTTAATCTACTGATTAATGTGATCACTTCTTGTATGCATCCTATTGACTTAGAATTTTCTCTTTAACACAATGACAAATTGAATCTTTTATACTCTTAACTTCTTTTGATACAATACTGTGGAATAGGTAGACATTATTTTTACTTTTTTAAGTCTCTGTGGAAATGGCTCTGAGAAGGTTAGTGACTTATGCAAAATGCTGGGCTCTGAGTCAGAAAGGAAACGTCCTTTGATTTTACTCTATGTTAAGATTTTTACTACTCATTTATTTTTTACTTCTTTTGGAAATTGATATCTAAATTATAGACACAATAAATACTATCAAACACGTGCACTACTTTTAGAACTGAAAGTTAAAAGAGGGCACTATGGATAAGACCAAGACATGCAGGCTGAGTTACAAAGCTGTAGCTAGTGAGGACCGTACCTAAAACTCAGAGCTTTGACCAGTTGCAGAGCCCGATTGATCATCCAGATCTTGAACAGAACAGCGGTGTTCTGCTGGAGACTGGCATGGACCACTAGGAGTGGGTCAGAGAACCTTGCAGAGCTTGGACAAGGACTGAATCAGAACAGTAGTGCTGAGTGAGGGAGAGGCATTTCCCTTAAAACTGCTTCTCTAAGGACTGTCTGAATAGGAACTGGAGGAAAGCAGTGCCAAACCTTCTTGTATTTGTGTGGTTCTCTTTATGAGTTGGATGCTGTATTTATGTAGTCTGGATAAAAGCTTCTCTCTAGCATTTCCCCCCATTATCCTTGCAGATTTGGAAATGTTACAGGCTTTGGTAATCTTGCACTTCTTTATCTACTAAAAAGATAAATTCAGTGAACACCCAGTATTTCACCTGGGTGGCTCTGTGGTTGAGTGTCTGCCTTCAGCTCAGGGCATGATCCCAGGGTACTGGGATCGAGTCCCACATCAGGTTCCTTGTAGGGAGCCTGCTTCTCCCTCTGCCTGTGTCTCTGCCTCTCTATGTCTCTCATGAATAAATAAATAAAAATCTTTAAAAAAAAAACCCAACAATGTAATATTCCCTTTACCTTATAGGATTGAATGAATTAAATGAGCCTATACATATAAACTGTAGTAATAAATGCCTTTATAATTAATAGATGTATTATAGATTATTATTGGAGAGTATAATCAATATATGTATAAATATACATATATGTATATATACATAAAATGCTTAGGACAATGTCAACAGGGGCTGCTGAAACACATTTTGTAATTATAGGTAAAGGTCACAAAGGTATACTGACACTCCTGAATATGTGCAGGGTGTCAAAATCATAGTAAGGGCTGCAGAGAGATGGTGGTTAGGAAATGTCAGTGAACAAGATTATTTTTGTTATGTTTAAAAAAAATTTTTTTTAAGTAAGCTCTCATGCTCAGCACAGAGCCCACCAGAGGACACAATCTCATGACCCTTAGAGTTGAGATTGAGTTGGACACTTAAGCTACTAAGCCACCCAGGCGCCCCTCTTGTTATGCTTTTATTAGATAAACTTTGTTCAGAAAATATAGTTGGAAGCCATTTTGGAGATGTTTGTGTTCTAGCTTATGTGGTGTCCAGTGTAGCAATACAACCTCAATAAAACCCCTTGAGATGTGGCAAATCAGATTGTTGTCTTTTTTTAAAAATGTCTCCAGTGGGTCATCACTTTTGAAAAGAAGTTGCATATTCATTTTAAGTCAGTTGTTTATTACAGTCTGCAGAATTCTCATCCCAGTGTGTGGGTATATTCACTCACTCACTTTTCTAGTTTATACATACTTCTTAAATATCCGCTGGGTGTCAGGCACTGTTGTAGCTCAGGAGTTACTGCCAAAACTGGCCATGACCATCCTGTGATGGCAATTTCAGTCAGTGGGGATGGACCTACACAAACAAGTCAACATGTGGTGTGCCAGATGATACTACATGTTTCAAAGAACAATGAAGCTGAGTAAGGGTGTGGGGGGGAGATATTGTAGCAAGGTGAGTGATCTTGGAAGACTTCTATAATATGGTGACATTCTTGTAGAAGCTTGAGGGAAGAGAAGAAGCAAGCAATATGAATATCCAGAAGAAGACTATTTCAGACAGAGGGAACAGAAAGTGTAAAGGTCCCAAGCTTGGAGTACCCCTAAAGTGTTGAAGGAACAGTAAAGAAGCCTGAAACAAGAACAAAATGGACAAGTGGAAGAGGGGCAGGAGATGAGGTGGAGAGGGTCCATTAATGTGGGAGCTTGTAGGACAATGTAGGGACTTTGGTTTTTAATCTGAAAGGGATGGAGAGCCAGAGGAGAATTTTAGGAAGGGGAGGAGTGCAATCTGAATGAAGACTTAAAAGAACCAGTCTGGTTCCTGTGTTGAATATAGATTGTAGGGCAGCAGAGAGGCCAAGCAGGGGCAGCAGGCCACTGCAACAGTGTAGATGGAACATCATGGTGGCTTGGGCCATGTTCCGGTTAGTCTTTCTGACATAGCATATTGCCCCTGACATAATGGCTTAAAACAACCATCTTATTATACACATGGGTTTTGAGGGTCAGGAATATAGAATCTGGAAGGCACACAGTAGTCTCTGTCCTGTAGTACCTGGATCCTCTGAGAACAAAGCCTGGGGTGATTCAACACAGCTAGGGGTAAGTATTATGTCTCATAATAAATGTCAGATAATTTTAAAAGGATTTTAAAATTTAAAGGATTGTTGAAAAGGGTAGCTAATAAATGAAGTGGTATCTAGAGGCCGATATGGGGTCAAGGAAAGGTCTGTTAAAAGAAGGGAGAGACTAAGTATATTTGTGTTGATGAAAAGGATTCTGTAGAGTTAAGACAAATTGATGACACAAGAGAAGGAGGGGATTATTGTGGGAGACAAGGCAAGAAGGTGCTGGAGTCCAGAGGCCAAGTGGCAGGTTTGAACTCTAAGGGGAACACTGACACCTCATATATTGGAAGACAGAGAGTGAGGGCAAAATGCAGATTAGTTGATAGATTTGATGGTGGGAAGATGAGGGAGTTCCATTTGCTTAATTCTGTTTTCTCCATGAAGTATGAGGTGTGAGGTCATTGGCTGAGAGCGAGGGCAGTGAAGGAGATGTAGTGGGGTATACAGAGAGAAAATGTGAAGTATTCATTTTGGAAAACAAGAGGCTTGGCCAGAAGTATTGAGTTACAGTCATATACTTAAAGTGAGACCAGTTTAGCAGATCTGTTTTTCTTCAGCAAGTTTAGTTACTTGGATATTGCCATGGAAAAGCCAAATTTAACCAGAGTGAGAGTTTATCAGACAAGAGAAATGTAGGGACAGGGCCAAAGGAGTTAAGCTTTTCAAGTGAGTTAATACAACATTCGACTATGAAATTTAAGCTTGGACAAGGAAGGAAATGAGAGGACATATCAGAACAATGAAAAAGTGGTAGTCAATGGATTAGAGGTCTTGATGTCAAAGAATTACAGGGATGGAATATTTAGAGTAGGTGAGCTGGAAGAAGAGGAGGTATTGGTTAGAGATTGGAATAAATCCCACTTGGTGAGATGTGTCACTATCTTATATATGGTTGGATTTGATTTACTAATATCTTGTTGGGAACGTTTGCATCCACGTTCATAAGAGATATTGGTCTGTAGTTTTTCTTTCATATAATGTCTTAATATTACAGTCATTCTGCTTCATAAAATGAGTAAGAAAATGTTCCCTCTGCTTTTTTCTTGAAGACATTATGGAAAATTCATATTATTTCTCCTTAAATGTATAGTAGAATTCACCAATAAGAGTATTTGGACCTGATGCTTTCTTTTTTGAAAGCTTATTAATTACTGATTAAATTTATTTAACAGATGTAGGCCAATTCAGATTATTATCTGTTTATCCTTGCATACTTTGGTCATTTGTTCAGAGATCGAATGGGTTGCTCGAGATCGAGATTTTTGTGAAAGTCAGATCTTGATCATGCTCAGCTACCTCAAACTACTTTCCAGGGGGTGATTTCCTCCACAAACAAATAGATAGTACATATAGTGATACTCGCTCATTTAATTGCTATTGATGGAAGGGGGTGGTGGAAACAACTCATAAAAAAAGTTAAAGATGTTTCTTATTCGGGAATCCCTGGGTGGCTCAGCGGTTTAGCGCCTGCCTTTGGCCCAGGGCACGATTCTAGAGTCCCGGGATCGAGTCCCGTGTCGGGCTCCTGGCATGGAGCCTGTTTCTCCCTCTGCCTGTGTCTCTGCCTCTCTCTCTCTCTCTCTCTCTCTCTGTGTGTGTGTGTATGTGTCTATCATGAATAAATAAATAACTAAATCTTAAAAAAAAAAGATGTTTCTTATTCTGTCACATTCTATGGGAAGTACAAGTTAGAGTAACAAGGTAGAGCTTACTGTGGGCAGGAGGCACATTTCGTATGGCAAGCAGGATAGGCCTCTTTGAACTGAGACTTGAATAATGTGAAATAATGATCTCTGCAGAAATCTGAATGAAGAATATTCTAAACAGGGAAAATATGGGGATGTGAGTGAGGGAAAAGTATGTCCCTATTTTGAGTGCCTACCAAAAGCCATGTGAATATTCTAAGTATTTGATTTATAATGCTTCATTTTATCGCCATGCAAAGCCAAGTAGTAGAAAATGTCAGTATTGCTGTATACTGACAAGGAATCGAGCCAGTTTGATTAAATAAATTGCCCCAGGTCGCATAGCTGGTGTGTGTGATAGAGCTAAGACTCAGTTCAGGCAGGGCCACCTCAGAGGCCATCACCCAGACCCTTGCTGTACAGCCTCTAGTGCCCTTTCCAACTCAGAGATTCTGTGTTTATCTGATGATTTTACTGATACCATAAAAGCTATGCCAGAAGTAAAAAGCTAACAATAATAAATGACTCCCATCAAATGACCTGCATTCTGTGAAAGCTGCATTTATGAGAATGGCAAGTGGTATTATGGCATCCTGTTGTTGAACATGCCATAATGCTTGCCACCAGAAGCCAGCATATTAAAAACCAGGGTGCCATAAGCAAACCACCCCTCTGACACGTAGAACTATGTAAAGTACATGCTGCTAAACATAGAGACATGTAGGGACTTCTATTTTCTGTGCTACAGGAAATAAGTGGAGCCTTAAAAATGTTCTTCAGAAATTCTGTCTTGATAGCATATCGTTAACTTGCCCCTACTCACATGTGGCAGTTTTGTTTACTCATCTCCTGCCCCTTTTAGCTGTCTGTACCTTTCCATTTGAATAGAGTGAATAGACAAGCATCTGCTAGGTGTTATGATTAACTCAGAGGCATATGGATTTCCTAGTGAAGCAGGTTTAAATGGGAAAAAACTGGCGAGATAGAATCATTCAGCTTTTTCTAGTTAATTCTATTTCATTCTTTAGGGCCTTCCTGATATCTGGGGGTTGGTGTGTAGTTGTTTGGCTCACTCTTATTTTCCCCTCTAGTTGTTATCTGACATTTTACCTCTTAGCTCTGAGAAGTCATATGCTGTCCCCACTACTTGGGCAACATTAATAATTAATAATTGAGAATATAATGTCCCATGGATTGCAGAACTATAACAGTGGGCTAATCACTAAATTAGTGATTAGTAGATTTAATGGATTTTGTCCACTAAATCAGTGGACAAATTTAATTTTCACTTAAATCTTTAAATTTTTTTTTCCTTCTTATTTCCAGTTAGACAATGAGACACACTTTGAGGATCTTTTTCTGGTCAAGTCTTAGGTATGGTGCTAAATTCCCTATATTCTAGAAAAGGAATACCAATAAATTGCTGCCATCCATGTTGACAGCTGGTATCTTCAATAGAATTGGAAGTAGAAGTAGGAAGAGAATATATTACATTCCTGAGTGGCAGGATATCAATGAGAGATAACTAGAAAGAAATAAAAGGCACTTGTGTAGGGAGATGGGAGTAAATATATTAGTATTCCTGTGCTGGTTGTGGGTGGGTATTTTGCATTTCTGTAAAGGTTACTGTGTAAACAGTTGCCTACTGGTTTTAAAGGTGTTGAAAATAAGAGAAAGGATTTTAAAAACCATTTTTTCCCTTAAATATATGTTGTAGTTGATGACAATTTGGAAGTAAACTGTAAAGAAATAACAACTATTTTTCTTTAAACAAGTAAAACAGACTAATCTATCTAAAATCTGGATTTTCCTTGAGTACCAGGGGAGGTCAGACAGGATGCATTAACGGAGCAGGAGGCATAAAGCAGGACAGGATACCTGAACAGAAGAGCTAAGACAAAGTGCAGGAATCAAAAGGGGAGAGGCAGGGGGAAGCATGCAGTAAATGAGAGGAGGAGAGAAGATGTAAGAACTGAGGGGGAAAGATAAGATGGGAAAGAATCATGGAACGGGAGAAGGTATAGGCGATCGCTCTAGAGAGATTCTCCCTCCTACTAGGGAAGGTTGCTTGGAGCCAGCGCCCTTGAAGGATGAGGAGGGTGGACTCACAAAGAGGAGGAAAGAGTATCATGGTCAGAAGCAACAGGAGCAAGGAGACCATGACAGTGATATTAAAATATGAGAAAGGAACATTTAAGTCTACCTGGGTGTCCTAGGACATGTAAGAGTGGATGCTATGACCCCTAAAGAAGGCATTACAGGGAGCCATGTGTAAGGGGAGACTTAAGGAAAGGGTAAACAGTTATCAATTGGGTAAGGGTTGGAGGGCATGCAGGCAGCAAATTCAAAGGTATGAAAACATTCATTCATCAATACTTTCGAATGTAACTATTGAGCATACCCTCTATTCAAGGCCCTGTGCCAAGTGGAAGGATATAGGAATGAGCAAATAAGACCCCAATCTGTATATGCTTCATGTAGCTTACATTTTAATGAAGGAGAAAGACATTATTTGCAGTTTTGTAAGTGAGAAGTAAAGAGTACATATAAAAGAGAAATCGGACCTATTCTAGAGGGGTAAAGTCTTTTTCTTAAAGTAGTGAAATTGAAGCTGAGATATAGAGGAAAGAATAGGCCTTAGCAGGTCCAAGTATAGAGATGAGAAATGAGAGTCCTTGAAGCCGAGGCTGCAACAGTGCTAAATCCCTGATATGAGGAGGCTCACTGTTCCTGGAACTGGACAGAGGTCAGTGAGGCCGAGACACACAGAGGGAGAAAGAGAATATTACAAAGTGGAGCTTGCAAGGTGGGCAAGGGCCATGTTCAGGATTTTAATGTTTATGCTGAGAAAGAACAAAGGGGGGGGTGATTTTAAGCTGAACACTGACATGATCAGTTTATTATTCTTAGAACGCTCTCTCTGGCAGCAGTTTAGTTTCTGTCAGAATGGGTTAGACTCAGGATGGAAAAGTAAATGTGTGGGAGTCCAGGCAGTAGGTGATGGCCGTTTGGATGGGGGATATGGCGGAAAAGACAGAAGTTGATGATTTTGAAGGCTATTTAGGAGTAGTAAAGAAAAACAGAATGACTGATTGGATATGGCTGAGTGAGGGTAGATCCATTTCAAGGTTGATTTCCTAGCTATTTAGCTTGAGCAACTCAATGATCCACTGTGATGAGGAACAGTATTGGAATATAAGAGAGGCTTAAGGATTGGAGGCTCTGGTCATGAATTAATTTTGACTGTGTTGAGTTTAAAGTTTCTGTTAGTAGAGAAAACAAGCCTGGAGCTCAGAGGAGAGAATTGGAATTGGGATTTAAATTTGGAATTCTCTTTGGTTATGGATGGTAATAGAAATAGACAAGATCCTCTGAGGAGGAAATGTAAACTGAGGGGAGAAGATGCCCAAGATGGAAATGTGGGCCCCATCACATTGAGCTCACAGAAACATCTGATGGTTGGGCAGAGACAGATGAGCTGATGGAGGAGAAAGAGAGGCTGGAGAGCTGCAGCAATGAGGAACACCAAAGCAGGTCAGAGTTTGGGGAATTAAGGGAAGAAAACACTTTTAGTGGGAGAGGAATGGTCAGATGTATAACATGGAGTTGGAAGGTCGAGTTGATTAAAGATTAGGAAGTGTCCATTTGATTTAGCAATGAAGAAATCATTGAGGATCACAGTGAGATCCATTTAGGTGGAATGGAGGGAGCAAAAGCCAGCCTGGAGTGGGTTGAGGAGTAGGTGGGAGGGGAGCAGATGGAGATAGTGTGTATATGCAACACATCTGAGAAATTTTGTTGGAGAAGGAAGTGGAGAAGTGAGAGAGGAGCTCGAGGAAAGAAATAGGGTCAAGAAAGTGTTTTAAGAAAGGATGCAGTAGAGTGGGAGATATTAGGAATAAAGTGGGAGAAAAGGAGTCCACTGTTTAATAATTCTAAAAAGAAGGGAAAGAATGAAATTTAGAACTGGGTTGAGGAGGTGGCCCTGAAATTAAATTGGAGGAGCCACCTCCACATTGGAAGGATGAATATGGCTTGGCAGTAGGAATGGGAGGCCATTTCCTTCTAATGGCATCTAGTTTTTCTTTTAAGCAGGATTTGAGATCATCTGCTGTAGCCAAAGGTGGGGAATGGAGATTTGAAGGGAGCAGAGAACATTTGAAATAGGAAGAGAGGAAGTGAGCAATTACCTGCATAACTCCAGTGGAGTTTCTGGTTGGGAATTTATAGTGGTACCATCTTCTGGCAGATGTGGAGTAGTGAATTGTTGTATTCATTCAGGTTTAGTTTCTTCCCACTCAAGTGTGACAGGAGATAGAAGATGGCAAAGAAGTTTCGGGTGTTGTGAAGAGAGTGGACAAAAAGGCAGATTATGAATTTTTACTTACTTGGGAGAGAAATAGGGGCTGATGAATATGGAAGAAATAAAAGGTTAGAGTACTGGAGGTCCTGTACTGTGGTTAAAGAAGAACTGTTAGATTGGGGGTAATGCAATATGCAAGCTAGAAGATCAGAAAGGAGCTGCTTGATTTGATGAGTGTGAGGTTTGGGCATTTTCCTGAGTGAGGCTGTGAACGAGGTGGAGGGGAGAAGGCACTGGAGGGTGGGAGTCAGCATATTGATGGCATCGTCCATGTGGACAGTGAACTCTCCCAAGCATGCAGTAAGAACTGGGTGGACAGAAAAGAGGTGCCAAAATTGTAATGAAGGAAGTCAGTCGAGGACAGCAGCAGGTAAGGGGAATAACAGAATAGGATGAATCTCAAGAAAAGCTTTCTATAAAAGGATAAGCAGCAGTGGGGATGGAGGCAGGATATCATTTCTAGCTCAGGACTCCTCAAGAACTTAAGTTCTGAAAGCCTGCGAGAGTAAAGATCACCTCTTAGAAGAGCTTCCTGGGGAAGCGCTGTGATCAGGGAGGGATAGATTTCAATTTAAAGTGCAGGTTGAAATGTCACATTAGAATAAACCGTTGTCTCCAGGGATCAACACAAAATGAGTGGAGGCACCTAACAACCCAGATGGATCTTTCCCCGGAGCTGAGTCCGGAGGACTATAACTGGATAACAACCCACTAGATAGCACACTTTGAGACATGTAGTCTTGTATTCTTTTTAAATAGTTGTACAGTTCCTGTAAGATCTTTGTTACCTTGCTAGTTGACAAGATACTTGTTATTTTACCTGCTCCTTGCCTATTAAAAATGAGGTAAGAGGAAGGCCCAGGCTAGCCTCAGCCATGTTGCTCTGTAATGGTGATACCAATCACAGTCATGATGGTGATGTTGCTCAGCTCTGTAGAAAGGCAAAGCATAGCAACCCAGAGATCAAATAATGAGAGCAGGGAACTGATGGGAAAAAATTAATTGGCCTTCCAGTGCTGTCAGAGGCACTCCAAGAAAGCCTTGTAGGAGACACAGAACTTTCCAGAGAGAGCACAGATGCTGCAAATATATTCATTCTTAACTCCCATTTCCTATTCTAATGTGACAGCAAGAGAAGGTGCCCAGGGAAACCACTTAAACATACCGCAGGGAGCAAAACACTAAAAATCTCTCTTACATTTAAAAAGGACTAGAAAATCCACAGAATATATTTCCCTCTCAGGGGATCCTCATCCCAAATTATTAATTCATGTTGTGATAGTGAAGAGTTGCCTTTTGTGGAGTATTTTTGAGAGTCCAGTCCAAATGTTTTACATTTTCATTTGTTTTATGTAGGTAATTAGTGTTTTGATTTATTTTTATTCAATCTTGAGATCAAGAATTTCCTACCATCTTATGAAGGAAATAAATTACTCCATTAACAGATAACTAGCTGATGTTTTACCCAGTGAGATTTATCAGATATTCTATGTTCTGTATGTGTAATGCCCGCCTCAAGACTTCACCTGCTTCCCATAGGGGCAGGTGTGGCTTCGGGCACTTATTAACAGGGATTGGCCTGGCTGCTCCCGTCATGTTTTATTCTTGGTGACTAAATCCTGCTCTATAAGATAAAAGCCAAAATCTTTCTCTCTTTCTCTTTTCCTCCCTCCCTCCCTCCCTCCCTCCCTCCCTCCCTTTCTCTCTCTCTCTCTCTCTCTCTCTCTCTCTTTTCTTGATGCAGAAAAAAGATTAATGGACAATGTGGGAGGGAAAAAAGAGACGAGTTATTTGCGGATAAATTTTTTATCTGCAAAATACTGAAGTAGAAAACAGAGTGACAAAGATGTTCACATTTTGTGCATTTCTTTGGTCACTTTTTAGCATTTGGTTGAATCACTCTTCACTTATGATTTTCGTGTGAACCTCCCGGCTCTTCACCCGCAGCTTGTTGACCTGGGATTCTGCAATGTCAGCCCGCTCCTCGGCCTCCTCCAGCTCGTGCTGGAGCTTGCGGAATTTGGAGAGGTTGACGTTGGATTGTTCCTCCTGAGAATGAATGGAGATGTGTTTAGGAGGGAAAAAGAGTTCAGAATTTCTAATTTCTTAGATCAGTGGGTCTCCAGTTTCTTTTACTTAAAAATGCTTCACTCTAGTAAACCTTTTTTTAAAAAAATGCTCTTGATTTTTTTTTTTTTTTGTATTCTTCTCATCCTCCTTGAACTCATGGATAACAAAGGGGGACAGGTAACATTTGCCAACAACATTTCTAAAAGTTCTCCTGTTTAACCTGTAAACATCTTAGAGCTACTACTAAATATATCATCTTTCCAACCTCTTTTTTTAGCCCGGAGTCCAGTGAATGTAACCAAATCTTCTTAAAAAAAAAACCAAAGAACCCCAAAACCTAAAAACCTTCTAAAAAATCTATATCAAGCTAATAGCTTTGAATATAAATCATTGGCCCTTGAGTATAAAATATTGCCACTTAATGCAGTGTAGAAATGGAACAAAACTTGTCTCTGAGAATAGTCCTTCAGTAGTCTTAGATTATGTTCAAACAGATAAGCAGTGAATATGGGAAGGCCAGTTGGGGTTTAGTCTTTAGTAATTGTCCTTTTCAAAAAGGCTCATTGACAACTGTCCAAAATATGGCATCAAAATTTAGAAATTAATAAAGCTTAGGATCACTAAATAATAGAACATGAATAAAACTTCAGATCTTCCTGTTACACATGAGGGAAGTAGGGGCTAGAGACACATTAAGTCAGTCTCTCTCTCTCTCTCTATGTCCCCCTCCCTCTCACTCCCTGCCCCAGATCTTAGGGGTCAGCAGAAAAATGAAAACCACTAACCAAGAGAGGAACCACTAATTTGTGATGAGTAGGTGTATATATATCCATACTTACATACTTAGAAAATCAGTATTTATTATTTCAGATAAATCATAGGCTGGGGAAATGAGGTGAGGTAGAGTGCCAAGAATCTATTGGTTCAAACATGACCAAGACCATCTGAACTCCCAGCTTAACTGCTTTTAGTTGTCACCTTCACTTATGTAAATGATGGTCTTTCAAACAGTGTTCCCAGAAAAGAATTCTTGTTTCTTTCTTGCCCTGTGAATCTGTTCCTCCCTTAGTTCCCTGTTGTAGTCTTTGTCGCACCATTCATTTAGTCACTCCATCCATGAACTTGATGAATTATCCTTGATCTCCTGTCACCTTCCCAAGGCAACCTGTTAGCATATCCTATAGTTTCTCTTCCAGAATGTATCTTGAATCTCTCCACTCTTCTCTCTCTGCTCCAGTACTGCCCCTAAGGCAAACCATGGGCCCATCGGAAAAGCCTCCTAGAATGTCTCCCTGTCCCTGCCTGTGTTAGCAGACAATCCATTCTCCACCAAATAGCCAGAATATTCTATTTAAAAAGTATAGACCAGGGCATGACTGAGCAGTTTAGAACCCTCCCTGGGGCTTCCCAGTGTCCCCATTGTACTTAGAACGTGATCCAGATTTCTTACCAGAGCCTAGAAGACCCTGTGATCCAGACATCTTACCAGAGCCTAGAAGACCCTGTGATCGGCCTCTCTCTCTCTCTCTCTCTCTCTCTCTCTCTCTCTCTCTCACACACACACACACACACACACATCAGCCACATCTCTACTGCTCTCTACATTGTTCTTTCTGCTCCTTGAACTGGACTCTTGAACACTCAAAAGTATTGGGTTGCTCTTCCCCTTCCCAGGAACAGTTTCCCTGGCTCATCACGTTGTTGGTTGCTTCTCATTCTTCAGAATGTAGTTGACCCTTTTCCTTTGATCCTTCCTCATTGCACCCTCATTTCCTTACCTTTCATCCTTCTAACTAAGCCGGCTTGGCCATACCTAAGACCAGGGGGCTGTGTGGTTCTCCAGGGGCTTCTGAACTCACCGCTTCCTCAGCTTGTCTCTTGTAAGCTTTCACCTTCGCTTGCAGTTTATCCACCAGATCTTGGAGCCTGAGCACGTTCTTGCGGTCTTCCTCAGTCTGAAATAATATTTTGAAGAGTGAGCCCGCGAAAGTACAAATGCTATCAACATTTTATTGTACGTTAGCTTTTTATCCCATGCAGTGAAAACCTAGATAGGCCATTTTCCTTACCTGGTAAGTTAGTTCTTTCACTCTCCTCTCATGTTTGCGTAGACTCTTGACAGTTTCAACGTTGCGCTTCTGTTCACTTTCAACTTCTGCTTCAAGTTCACGGACCTGCAAGAAGGTAAGCATTTTAAAAGTCTTTTACTGTGATCTATTTGCTCAGTGGATTTCTGCTTCTTCCAATGACCTGTAGTGCTTCTTTTACCCTGCTTTATATGTAATTTTGATGCACTTGTCTCATTGTCCTTGGGCAACAGGGAACATTTCTCATTTGTCTCTGCATGCCCCACTCATCCAGCAGTACCGGGTACTCAAAATCATGCAATGGGTTGAAATGAGGGGGGGAATACACTGATCAGAAGACCCACCCTGGCCTCCAGTTTCTGGATCTGTTTCTTCCCGCCCTTCAGGGCCAGCTGCTCTGCCTCATCCAGACGATGCTGCAGGTCCTTCACCGTCTGCTCCAGGTTCTTCTTCATCCGTTCCAGGTGGGCACTGGTGTCCTGCTCCTTCTTCAGCTCCTCGGCCATCATGGCCGCCTGATCAGCAGTAAAACAAAACCAGTTGAGAAAGGGAAGTGAGTACATCGAGATTCAGGTTTGATCACCACCATGCTGCCCTCTGCTCACATCGGTGATGGCCTTCTTGGCCTTCTCCTCTGCATTGCGGGCTTCCTGGACGATGTCCTCCATCTCTCCCTGGATCTGGGAAATGTCTGTCTCCAGCTTCTTCTTGGTGTTGATCAGACTAGTGTTCTGGTTAAAATATCAAATTTAGCAATATTTAGTACATGATAACAAAATTAACATACCAGATTTCTAATGAATTCAAAAACTAGTTAATTAAGTTATTAGTGTCCTTCTGTGTTCCATAAATTATCTGAGATACGTTTAAAATGTATTTTTAAAAGACAGTCTGGGATGCCTGGATGGCTCAGGGGTTGAGGTCTGCCTTCAGCTCAGGGCATGATCCCAGAGTTCTGGGATCGAGTCCCACATCGGGCTCTCTGCATGGAGCCTGCTTCTCCTTCTACCTGTGTCTCTACCTTATCTCTGTGTCTCTCATGAATAAATAAATAAAATCTTAAAAATAAATAAAAGTCAAGTCTGGATGTCAAAGTATAGTATAAGTATTGTTAACACACAAATATTAAATGTTTTAAGTTTTACCATTCATGAAACATTATGAATATATTTTTAGATAATGCTAAGATATGAGCAGGGATTTCATTTTCCTCTTTTTGTGTTTTTCACTATTATGTTATGCTCACCTGAGTGTGGAGGAGCTGGACACGCTCACTGGCATCCAGGAGCTCCTGTTCTGCGATTTTCCTGCTCCTCTCCGTCTGCTCCAGAGTGGCCCTCAACTCCTCAATCTCAGCCTGCAGCAGGTTGGCTCTGCGCTCCACCATGGCCAGCTGCTCCTTCAGGTCCTCCTGGCCCCGGAGGGCATCATCCAGGTGGATCTGGGTGTCCTGGGGAATGAATCATCATTGAGACACCTCGTTCTCAGGGCTGTGGTCACCCCAGTTACCTTGAGGCCCTCTTTTGAACCCACTTACTTTGAGGATGCCTTGGGTATTTCTGTAGTTCCTCAGGGCCTCTGCAGCCATGCGGTTGGCATGGTTCAGCTGGATTTCCATCTCATTGAGGTCTCCCTCCATCTTCTTCTTGAGCCTGATGGCATCATTCCTGCTCCTGATCTCGGCGTCCAGCGTGCTCTGCATCGACTCCACGACCCTGATGTGGTTTCTCTTCAGCTGGTCAATTTCCTCATCCTTTTCTGCAATTTTCCTGTCAATCTCAGACTTGACTTGGTTCAGCTCCAGCTGGATGCGCAGAATCTTTCCCTCTTCATGTTCAAGAGATGCCTTAATGACAGCAAGAGGTGATATTAGCGGGGAATGGAAGTTTATAGTATTCTAGAAATAGGAGTTCTTGCTCTTGTGCTGCTATAACACATCTTTATGCCATTGTTCTGGAGATTTCTACAGTATGTTGTTTATTTTATATATTTTTATGTCCCTGGCTAGATAGTGCCTGTGACGGTGGGGACCTTAACTTATTCTTTTTATTCATCTTTGTTTTTTTCAGTGTCTAGCACAGTTCCTGACATACAGGTGTGGTAGTTGCACACATGGTCAGTTCTCCATCCTCATACTGAGTACAGAGTCGGAACTACTTTTCTTTTCTCTTAATTCAAGAATTCATCAATTCTTGCATGCAGTGGACTCTAATTCCTCTTGCAGTTGTTTTAGAATGCACAATAAAATGTCTACCTCTGCCTCCTCTAAAGCAGCCTGAAGTTCAGTCTTTTCCTGTTCCACTTGTTTCTTTATCTTCTCCAGTTCATGGATGCGTTTCCCTCCTTCTGCAATCTGCTCAGTGAGGTCAGAAATCTCCTCTGTTGGTGAAGAAAAATATAAAAATTTGTTCAGTAGGGGAAAACATTTTTCAAATCCTTTGTTTAAGAAAAGGTGAAATGTACTCACGTTGCAAGTTCTTATTTTCCCGCTTCAGGGTTTCAAGTTGGTCTAAAGATTCCTCATAAGCATTCTTAATCTTAAACAGCTCTGTGCTAAGGGAACGGGACTCCTTTTGGGAAGCTTCAAGTTCAGCATGAGTTTCTTCATACTTCTGTTTCCATTCTGCCAGGATCTGAGGGGCAAAGAATGGTCCAGAAATTTAATAGATAAAGCTTGATGGGATGGACACCATCTATTTTGGCACCTGTCAGAGTGGAAATGATCTGAGACTGACAAATAGTTATGAATGAGAAGAGTAGAAACCACAGGTGTTGTCACCATCCACTGCCGGCCATGGAGCAGGAGTTACTGAGAACAGCCCTTAGGGAGTTTGAATAAGGCACACTGAGGGTAGCAGGCTGGCTTTCATTGTGAGCTGAGTATAGAAGCAGAGGTTACTACATGAGTTACCTTGTCGAAGTTCCTCTGCTTTTTGTCCAGGGCGGCGCAGGCTGCATTGGTTCTCTCTACATCAATCATGAGGTCCTCCACCTCATTCTGAAGCCGCTGCTTTGTCTTCTCCAGGGAAGCACATTTGGCGTTCACAGCTTCTACATGCTCCTCAGCATCCTGTAGACGCTGGGCCAGCTTCTTTCTAAAAAGTGAAATAAGGACAAGAGAAGTGAACAGCCATCGGCAGAATTGGATATTTTGAAATAGGTGCAAAAGAGTGATTTCCATAGCCAGACTCCTAATACTACTTTTCCAGGTTGTTTTGTAGGGCCAGGTCTGTATTAACCCATTCCCACTCTTCTACAAACTAAATATTGAAAACAGGCCAAATTTTAGCATCACCATACTTCATAGTCTGGTTTCAAGGCCATCTGTGATCAGCCTAAGCCCACATTTTACCCATCACGGTGACTAGTTTATTCTTCCTCTTTAGAATAATAATGTCTGCCTTGAATTACTGTTGTTTATGTCTTGTCTCCACTGAATTTTCATCTCTAGGGGGTAGAGTGTATGTCTCGCTAATCTTTGTTTTCTTGTAGGCTGTCACACAGTGTAAGTGCGCAAACATTGGATGAATTGAATTCAAATGAGTGAATTCAACTTCAAATCAAATATACTTGAGTTTGTCTAATCATGTCCCATATTTTTCGTGGCTGTTTAGTAATCATTTAATAAACTTTTCCAAATCAAAAATAAACTTTTCCAAATTGGTATCAACTTTGCTTTGTGAGCTCCACTCAAACTCTCTTCTAAGGCATCTCCCCACCGTGATTCCAACTACATGGTTGTATAGGAATCACAGGATAAACAACTAGATCTCTCCCAAAATGTCCTGTTGAATGAGTAGGTTTCTTCCAGTCCATTTTCTCTGTCTTTATAGTTCTGTCTTGAACTGCTGATAGCATTGAATATTTGGTCCTGTGTGAAACTATGTGTTTCCTTTCTTATTGCAGAATTTATGCTTCTTTTTAGTCTTTAACAATATATGCCTTTGTTTCCCTACAAATAGCCATGTGTTTACATCTCTGAAGGAGAAGCTATGTTCTGAAGCCTGATTACTTTTCCCTTACACACCTAATACCTAGACTGATTTTCCCATTAATGGCTGAGAGGGAAGAGAGGCACAGGAGAGTACAATTAACCCTTACTCTCTCTACATCTTTATAGACAGAATGATGTCAAAAGTTCCTCTTTTTAGAAATGGTCCTGTGCAGCCCAGGTGGCTCAGCAGTTTACCGCTGCCTTCGGCCCAGGGTGTGGTCCTGGAGACCCGGGATTGAGTCCCACGTCAGGCTCCCTGCATGGAGCCTGCTTCCTCCTCTGCAGGGAGAAGCCTGTGTCTGTTCCTCTCTCTGTGTGTGTGTCTCTCATGAATAAATAAATAAAATCTTTTAAAAAAAAGAAAAAGAAAGAAAAGAAAAATGGTCCTTCAGCTGCCTCTTGCCTTAGGTGTTTTTCTGCCCTCTAGCTTGATTTCTTTAACTGCAGCACCTAGAGTGGTTGCTTGTATTGTATTGGTTTATGTCTGTGCATGTTTTTTCCTTAGTTTTAAAATTTGTTTTTTTTTTTTTTAATTTTTATTTATTTATGTATGATAGTCACAGAGAAGGAAAGAGGCAGAGACATAGGCAGAGGGAGAAGCAGGCTCCATGCACTGGGAGCCCGATGTGGGATTCGATCCCGGGTCTGCAGGATCGCGCCCTGGGCCAAAGGCAGGCGCCAAACCGCTGCGCCACCCAGGGATCCCCAGTTTTAAAATTTGTTTTGGGAAATAATGGACATTTTCCCATACAGTGCTTAGGACAGATGCACTTTGTTTAACAGAGATATTTGAATTTCAGCTAGAACTAGGACATACTTGGCCTCCTCCAGCTCCTCTGTGCGCTGGATGGCGTCCGTCTCATATTTGGTCCTCCACTGGGCCACCTCACTGTTGGCCTTGGACATTGCCCTCTGCAGCTCGGCCTTGCCCTCCTGCTCCTCCTCATACTGTTCCCGCAGCAGGTCACAGTCGTGGCGGGCTGATTGCAGGGCATGAGCCAGAGCACTCTTGGCCTGAGAATATAGAGATCAGAGACTTAATTTGATATCTTTAAAAGGACATTTAGTCCCTAGGCTCCTATAGGTCATCAGAAGAAAATCTGTAGAAGTAAGCGAAATACAACCTCAAAAATAAGGACAGTGACAAGTAGGGTTTACCTTTATCTCCTCTTCAAGCTGCCTTTTCAGTTCCTCGATCTGCTGTGTGAATGCTTGTTTGCCCCTGGAGAGCTGAGAAACTAATGAGTCCTTTTCATCTAGCTGGCGTGAATATTCACCTGTTAAGACCAAGATAGAGCAAACTCTACCTCATTTTGGAAATCAGAGCTCTGGATTAAAAACTGGAGCAGGGAAAGGAAGTGGAGTTTGAAACACATTGGAGAGTACAGATTACAGGAAGCTACCAACCTCCACTTCAAATCTGATGGGCAGATCTACATAAAAATGAGAAGTATGGAAAGCTTTGAGGCTGATTACATAGTTATGAGCAACACAAAATATTTTGGAGGATATTTAAGATTGTTACAGTAGAAATTGGTCAAGAAGCATATAAAAATGTTAATACTTAACAAGAATCACAGCTTTCTTTTTTCCATACCATTAAATTATAGAAGGATCTTAGAAAAGAGACTACAAGGAGCAATTCGATTCTTTGAGAATACAGGGTTTTTTTTTTTTTCCATGAAGTGCATTAACTACCCGTACAACAATAATAAAAGCCTGACTTTGAACTTTGTCCTAGAAAGAATAATATTTGAATGAATATGAAAGAGTAAAGTGGTTCTCCAACACTTTGATCTGCCTATTACTTTAAAAGCCCAGATGACTCATAAAATAATTTCCATCTTGTTACCTCTCACTTGGGGAGGTAGAACTTTGGTAAAAAGTTGAATGGATTGATTAAGGGACAGAGTAAATGCAGAGACTCTCCAATTTGGATGGTCAAAGCTCTACAAACATCACTTAAGTCTCCTGGGCTGGGTTGTAGTGCTGAATATTTCTCTGCGTGACTGTGCAAGTTAGCAGCAATTGGCCAGACTTAGGAGAAGTGGAGTAAGCATTCCTGGATAGTCACTTCATCACTGACCTAGTCTGTCATCTTTAAAATGTGGATTACATTACACAGACCGTTGAGGGTAATAAAGTAATAAATAACTTGTGCAGGCATTTTGAAAAGTGCAAAGAAATACTGTGAAGCAACACTTTTAATTTGCTAACTTTGACGGAAAAATCTACTGTAAAATGTGTAAAAACAAAAGAGCCTAGATTTCCTTAATGAAAGTCACAACTAAAAAAAAAAAAAGAAAAAAGAAAGTAGTCCATGCCAGCAGTCAGTGATGTATTCATAGTAGTGGTGGCGGGTACCTCCCAGGGGGGCAATAAAATGTGACCTCAATAGGTAAGTGCAGAGTTTTTCAGCAAATTAAGCATCCATGGGAAATTTGTCATTCAAGGTCAATACTGGTGAGTGGCCCACCTGATTCTGTCTGCAGACGCGCTCTCTGAGTCGTCAGGTCATTGATTAGCCGTTGCTGCTCCTCTTCCTTGGTCTTAAGTTCACTCACCTGATCTTCTAGAGTGCGACACATCTTTTCAAGGTTCCCCTACATTCAAAAAGTAGTAGGCATCTCAAGCAAGTATTTGGACCACAGGAATTTCCCATAATCCAAGTATTCCATAGGGGCTGGGACACTTATGTGTTTTGAAAATACACTATCTTTACAAACAAAAACTACAGAGGCCTCAGATTGTGAAGGAAAGAATAACAAATGCCATAGTCTACCCATGCTACCAGTATACTGCTTTGTGAATTAAGTCTTCACTCAGTTGGCTTATCCTTGATATGAGAATAATGATACTTGCTTCAATTCTTGAGATTTTTTTTTTCAAGAAACAAATTATGTATTTGTGCTTAAGGGGAAAGAAAAACAGAAACCTCATCAAGGTGAGCAGTTTTTAAAATCCCAAAATGTATAGTTGAGTTGTTGTGTGTGGTTTTTTTTTGTGTGTGTTTTTGTTTCTGTTTTTGTTTTTGTTTTTTTTGTTTTTTTTTTTTTGGAAGAGCTTAACTTTCTGCTCTACTGTTCTGTGGATGTGGCTGTTCTCACAACAAAGAGTGAGCACTTTGCCCATCACACCCGAGGTGCCCCTTGCTCTGGCCTGTCTCCTGCTTGTACTGCCTGTAGTCTCCCCCTGCCAGTTACTAAGGAATTGTGAGCAGCTCACTCACACCTGTCTCAGAAATCTCTTTAAGACTTAAACCATGATTATACCTTGGCTTTGGAGACAGTCTCCATGTTACCGGCAAGGTCATCAATCTCCATCTTCATCTCACTCTTCTCCTTCTCCAGCTTCTGCTTGACCCTCTGCAGGTTGTCTATCTGCTCCCCGAGCTCAGCCACGCTGTCTGCGTGCTTCTTTCTCAGGGTAGCCGCTGTGGCTTCGTGCTGCAGGGTGGCCTCCTCCAGGTCCCTGCGCATCTTCTGGAACTCGGCCTCCCGCTTCTTGTTCATCTCAATCTGGGCAGATGTGGCCCCGCCAGCTTCTTCCAGGCGCTCGCTGATCTCCTCCAGTTCCCGGGAGAGGTCAGAGCGCTGCTTCTCTGCTTTGGCCCTGGAGGCGCGCTCTGCCTCGATTTCCTCCTCCAGCTCCTCGATGCGGGCCTGAGAGTGACACATGGACATTAATGCTGACTCACAGCAGCTTTGATTCCTGTAACGCGCAGAAGTGGAGGCGCGTTACCTCACCTGTAACTCCTTGATCTTTTTCTGTAGCTGCATTGCTAGAGCCTGCTCATCCTCAATCTTGCTTTGCAGATTGCTCATTTCAAACTCTTTCCTGTTAAAAGAGTACTTTATGTCAGGCACAGATATAATAAAAGTAATTTCCCCATGGAAGTTTTGTCCTCACTGCTTACTTTTTGAGTTTCTCATCAAGTTGCTGTTTGTCATTTTCGATATCCATTGTGGATTCTTGAGCCAATTTTAGGTCTCCCTCTAGTTTCCTCTTTGCTCTTTCTAGATCCATTCGGATTTTCTTTTCTTGTTCCAAGGATCCTTCAAGCTGAAAATTAATAAGGCATGAATACAGTTCCTGGAACGTTACCATCCTTTACCCCAGGTTGGACTTGTAAACATTTAACTCCTATCTAATCAGCACCTTATATTGATTTTTCTCTGCATTAGACAAATTTGTCCCACGCATTCCATTCTCTGCTGCTTACCTAGTCCAAAGAGTCATCATTTAAAATGTGAACCATACCTCATTACCATATGATTACAGTAAACTCCTGGGGAGATATCATGCCTTCAAATTTCCCCACTGGAAGCCATGGTGATCATTGCTTCACCACACCATAGCAACATTTCTAAACCATGACTTTTGTCAGTTCCTCCCTTACTGAGACATTTTCGGTGGGTTCTCTATTTGATATTAGATCACATCTAAAGGGACGCCTGGGTGGCTCAGCGGTTGAGCATCTGCCTTCCGCTCAGGCCACGATCCTGGGTCTTGGGATCGAGTCTCACGTCAGGTTCCCTGTGAGGAGCCTGCTTCTCCTTCTGTCTATGTCTCTGCCTCTCTGAGTCTCTCATAAATGAATAAATAAAATCTTAAAAAAAAAAATCACATCTAAAGCTGAATTCATCTTCTGCATCCCTTATTCAGAATTCCCTTTCTTCCTGTGACAGGAAACATGACGAATATTTACTACTTCTTTGCCCTTGCTGTGCTCCCTGCTTAGAGCACTCTCTCTATTTCTTCCCATAGCCATTTGCTTTATGAGCCCAGCCAAGATCCTTTTTGTTTTTGCAGCTTTTCTTGGCAAACACAGTAACCTCCCTTTTCCCTAATTCTTTTTACCCATATTGTCTGTTACCTACAACTTTCTTTATTGATGTTTTTTTTTTTTACCTCCGTAGGTGTCCATCTTAGACCTTATAACAGGGATGATATCCTACACCACTTACTCATTGGAAGCTCTTGATAAGTACTCATTACATCAAAAGAATGTAAGCTCAGGCTTACTTAGATTGTTATTAAATTAAACATTATCTTTTACATGATGTTAGGCTTACATCATCTACTTGTTGTTCAAGCTTGATTTTAGCTTTGGTCAGGGTGTTGACTTTGTCCTCTTCTGCCTGCAGGTCATCCAGGGTCTGCTGGTGGGCCTCTTGGAGGGCCTTCTTCTCCTTGGTCAGCTTTGCGATGGTTTCATCCAGGCCTGCCATCTCTTCTGTGAGGTTTTTCACCTTGAAAAATTAAAAAAGAAATGATACCTGCTCTAAAGCAGCTTAGTAGGGGGGCAGAATCTCTCTGTGGTGGAACAGAATATGTTTCATACCTTGTTCTCTGTGGCATGCTTCTCCTTTTCAACCTTGGCCAGGGTCAGCTCAAGGTCATCAATATCTTTCTTGAGCTCTGAACACTCATCTTCCAGTTTCCTCTTCTTGGCCGTCAGCTCAGCATTGATCTCCTCCTCATCCTCTGCTCTCTCAGTCACCTCCTTGATCTTCGCCTCCAGCTGGATTTTGGTTTTAATCAGCTGGTCACATCTCTCTTCTGCATCAGCCAAGCTATCTGCTTCCTGAAAAGGGATAATAGACACTTTTAGATTTTAGTTCTCAGGATACTTTAACATTTTACTAATATTTTGAAACCAAACAAGTAAATTATGCTTTAAAGCCTTAGTTAAGATTTATAAGCTTTTCCTCCAGATATTTATTGTGCACTTATTATGGCACTGCAGATTTTTTTAAAGGAATTTAACTAAGGGTTCCTGTTGAAATTCTTATGCTTCTGTTTGCTAATGATGTAGTTCAGGATATACTGTCCCCAAATATGGCACCTTGGCATATTGTGTACCATAAACTGAAGGACTTTGAGAAAATGGCAGAAACAGGAAGTCCACTCTGACCTCCTCCACTCGCCTTTCTTCCCTGAAGCAGGTCATTAAACTCCCATGTGAAAAGTACCCTCCCTGTACTAGGAGGAAAGAAGGAAGACATTCTTATCACCAGAGATGAGAGTTAGGGGCTGAGAAGGCTACATAAACAAACCTTGTTAAACTAACCTTTATCTTTTTTAGTTACTTCTTCAACATTTACTATCCTTAGCTCAAACCCCATTGTCTTGTCAATTCTTTACAAATCTATTGTTTGTCTAAAAGATATATAAGCTTCTTGCTCTGCTTACTTCTTTGGGACTTCAGTCTCTTGTAAAGGCTCCCTTGTACATGTAAAAATTCAGTAAATATGCATGCTTCTTCTGTTAATCAGTTTTTTAATTTTCAAACCCGATGCCTGGGGGGTTCAACGGTTAGTCATCTGCCTTCAGCCCAGGGCATGATTCTGGAGTCCTGGGATCAAGTCCCACATTGGGCTCCCTGCATGGAGCCTGCTTCCCTCTCTGCCTGTGTCTCTGCCTCTCTGTCTCTCTCTGTCTCTCATGAATAAATAAATAAAATCTTAAGAAAAAAAAAACAGCCAGGGACCTTAAGAGGGCCCAGGAAAACTTTTTCCTCTCATGCATGATGTCATCTATATTTAATTTGTTGGTATATGATATCAGATCAGTCACCTTTCTTTATTTAATATTTATTTCCAGGAATGCTTAGTGTATGAAAAACAAAATGGTTGGCTATCCAGCTGGTTGCTCAGAGGGAGGAAAGTGACTTAAATGGAAGATGATCCTACAAAGTAGCTGGGAATTACAGGGAACACATGGAAGAAAAAAGGGGAACCAAACATGTTCAAAGGTGGTGTGTAGAAAAGTAGCAAGTACGTTTCTCAGGAGAAGGAACAGGAGTTGGAATAGAAACTCTGCAGGGGCATAGGCCATGTCTCCTGCTTCAGGTTATATCCTTAGTGCTTAGAATGTCCTTATATAGTTATTAAATGTGGATAGTTAAGAGAATGATGCCGAAAAGAAGTCATACTCTTCTCAGAGAGACCAAATTTAGATACACCATACAGTTTTCCACTGGTTCTGCAAGGTATTATGAACCTGTCCTCTGTCCTCAATTTGGAAACCCCTGTTGTACATGAACTACAGGGAAAGACACAATGCCAACCTAGGTATGTACAGACAGTTCATCTGTCTTTAAATTTTCTAGTTGAGTGTCCCAAGCCAATGCCCACTGGACCAATATCGATTTGCTTCTGAATTCAGGGGACTGCAAGGTCACTCTCAGGATTTAGCTTATTGGTCTCAGTAGCATACTGAAAGTCTCTTGTCATCTGAGTCACATAAGTGAGTTAGACAGTGGTGGTTAATCAGATATTTCTTTCCCAAGCTTCTGAATGTTTATTGGGATGTCAGAACAAGAATATCAACCCCATCTCATGCTTTGCTTAAAAACTGACACTGTCTGTAGAAAGTATTGCCATTATCCTTGCAGTGACTCTATTCTTTCAGGTACTGGAGAGTTTCTAAAGACAGAGTTGAGATGAAGTTGCCAGTTGGTTTCATATTGGCTTCAAGTTGATGCATTTTCATCACAATGTGTCCTCCCTTTTCACTGTGAATATCGTTGTTTTTTCACTGGTCTTATTTGCTTTTTTCAGTAGAGAGAATCTTATGGAACAAAGATCGCCTCACTTTTTGCCTGCGTTTTGCTGGGAAAAACAATAGCAGGAAAGGGGAAGAGCTTTCGTTTTTTTCCTTTTCAACAGCAAGAGATCCTGCCACAGTGCTTGGTAGTAATGTTGTGTCTGGGATTGTGTAGAACTTCTAAGGAGTTATGAATTAGGAAAGATTTAGGAAAGATTGATAGTCCCTTAGTGAGACCTTTTTCCAGCAGCCACTGAACTGAAATATTAGCATCTGATTACAAAAAAATGGGCTCTGATACTCACAGCTTGGACCTGAAGCTGCAGGTCATTTTTCTCTTGCATGAGAGCAACCATTTTCTCTTCTAGCTCTTTCCTTTTGGCCTCAGCTTTTGCAAGGCTTTCTTTGGTCTTCTCAAACTCTTCCTTCATGTTGGCCATCTCCTTTTCTGTCTCCGCACTCTTGAGGAGCGGCTTGATCTTGAAATACAGCTTCATCCAGGGCCAGTGCTTGACATTCATGAAAGCACGGACGTTGTACTGGATGCAGAAGATGGACTCTCTGTGATAGGAGCAGAAGTGGTCAAAGTCAGGTTCCAACAGGAAGCAGAGTTAGAAGGGCCTAAGCTGAGGGGGCTCAGTAGAGTATCTCTATTAATACCTTCTCTCCACCATCTTCTGGTACTCCACTCTTGCCAAGAACCCTCTACACCTGGCCTGGGTTCGGGTAATCAGCTGGGCTAGCTTGTCATCTCGCATCTCCTCTAGGAGCCCCAGAAGACCAGCTTTGAAAAAGACCTGTGCATGGGAGGAGTTGCAGATCAGACCCTATACATAAACTTCACTGGGACACAGATAGTATCAAATAGACTTTAGAGACCATTACCTTGGTGTGACCAAATTTATACTGGGTGTGGTCCACATCGATGGACCCAAGGAGCTTCTCAGAAGCTTTCTTGCTGTCAATGAACTGTCCTTCTGGGATAGCACTTGCATTTAATACCTTGTATCTGTTTAGGACAAACAAATAAATGATAGACCTGTTGTCACCAAGACATCTGCTACCCTTGCTAGAGAAACAACATAGCCTTTGGGTAGTCTAGCAAACATAAATAAGAAATCATATCCATATCTTTATTCTCTGTATATTCAAAGGGTGTCAAACTTTGGTATGTCAATACAGTCTGTTAAATATGTTTCTATTTTCTTCAATTATAATAGAAAGTATAAAGGATTTTTCCATCAAAAACACTAAAATGAGTAAAAGAAGCTCTTAAAAATAATTTGCAGTGAGAGAGTCTGACCTCTGTTTGAAGTCTGCATAAAGGATCCTGCTTGGGAACCCCTTCCTGCAGATGCGGATCCCTTCCAGCACACCGTTACACCGCAGCTGGTGCAGGACAAGTTCATGCTCCATGGCCCCTAAGAGGAAGATACACATGCCTTATTTCATGGTCTAAAGCAAACATCTTGGAACTTGTTTGGGCATCAGAAGCGTCTTACCTGGTGTTTTGGTTTCATTGGGGATGATGCACCGTACAAAGTGGGGGTGAGTGCTCCTCAGATTGGTCATCAGCTTATTCAAATTCTCCTGTGGAATTTATGAATATTTGGTTTAAAAGTGCACTGTTTTCATATGTTCATATTTACAGACATAATCATTGTGACATCTGTGACATAGGCTCAATTCTAACAGTATGTAATTATAGTATCCACTAATATCTAATTCATACACTATTTGAATAGTATCCAGATTTGAAATTGAGAAGAGTTATTTCTGAAATTTTCACATTCCCAAAATGTCCTCTTTCCTGTTTTTTTGTGCATTATAAACATATTTTTCTATGAGTCGTTGAAGTGGTTGTTTACTGCTGCTGAATTTCCTAGCATGTGTTGTAGATTGAATATGATATTCTAAATGTGGGGAAATATTCTACCCATATTCTTTTGTCTAGAGTGTGATCTGGCTTTATCAGTAATTCAGTGTCTTCTTCCAAATCTCTCATTTCTTCCTTTACCCTGCTTTCAATGGTATCTGCTTCTCTATTGCATTCCTATTCCTTATAGTAACTACAGAGCTTTGTCCTCCTGCTCATTCCACAGAAAGTGGCCTTGTAGTGCCTCCCTCTGGGAACTGGCAAAAAACCAACAGCCATGCTATGAAGTGTGAGAAGTGTTCCAAGTTGGTTTTTCAGAATAACTAAAGCTCCCATTGTTACATGGGATGTCAGATGGGATTGTCCAAAGAAAAGTAAATTTTCCTTCAAGAGCTGTTTATCACATCTAGTTTTTTATGTATTTATTTTTTTGTTTAGAATCAGCTTCAGGGCACCTGGGTGGCTCAGCCAGTTAAGTGATTGCCTTCGGCTCAGGTCATGATCCCAGGATACTGGGATTGAGCCCGCCATCAGGCTCCCCACTTGACAAGGAGTCTGCTTCTCCCTCTCCCTCTGCTGTTCCCCTCGCTTGTGCTGTCAATCTCTCTCTCTCTCTCTCTTTCTCTCTCTCTCTCTCTCAAATAAATAAATAAAAATCTTTTAAAAAAAGAATCAGCCTCCAATTCCTGACACTAATCTTCTGTCTTCAGCTTTCAAAATCCACTCATTTCAGTTCTGAACCAGGATACACTTAAGCACATATATCATTTGGAGGCTCCCACAGCTTCCAGAAAATCTCGTGTTTTGCCTAATCCTGTCCCAGTAGAACCTTCTAAATGTCAAATGACCTTATTTCCTGGACCCCAGATTTAACCTCACCATCTGATGCTGACTTCTGCAATCCACTTTCATCCCTCTCTCCTGACACCTTGTCTCCTATATACTGAGCTGTCTCTTCCAGACAACCCCAAACTAAGACTCTGTCCTACCATCACCAACTGACCTGTCTCTTTGAATTATATCCAGTTCTGGAACCCTTGCAAGATAACTTCCCTTCCCCAACAAATACAGGAGAATTTAAATTCCTGAATCTAATAAGACATAGCAAAGGACGTTTGTACCCTGAAGAGAGCAGACACGGTCTGGAAAGAAGAACCCTTCTTCTTGCCGCCTTTCTTGCCACCACCAGCCTCTAAAGGGGGGCAGAGAGAGCACAAGCAATCATAGTATAAGCTTTCTCAGTGTATGTTTTATACATCAGGTAA
This sequence comes from Nyctereutes procyonoides, assembly GCF_905146905.1. Taxonomy (NCBI): domain Eukaryota; kingdom Metazoa; phylum Chordata; class Mammalia; order Carnivora; family Canidae; genus Nyctereutes; species Nyctereutes procyonoides. Next base: position 54,801,596 of record NW_026575140.1, on the reverse strand, counting down.
TGGATGACTTCTTTTGGAACGTACCTGCTTCAGCAGCTCCTGCCCCAGAGAAGAGGTTAGCTAGAGTCTTCATTGCAGACTTCTGGTATAGCCCAACAACAGTCTCGTTCAGGGGGTCCTTGTTCTTGTCAAGCCAGCCAGCAATGTTGTAGTCCACAGTACCCGCATAGTGGATCAGTGAGAAGTGTGCCTCAGCCTTGCCTTTGGCAGGCTTGGGTTTCTGGAAATTGTTGGACTTCCCAAGGTGCTGTTCATATAGCTTGTTCTTGAAGGAGGTGTCTGTGGCCTTGGGGAACATGCACTCCTCTTCCAGGATGGAGAAGATCCCCATGGGCTAAAAGGATAAAAAAAAAAAAAACAAATGCCTTTGAATTTTGTCTGCTTGTAGAAATATGTGACATCATGATCCTATTTGAGTAAATTCATCCTTTAATTTCTTAGTTAATGAAAACTCACCCCTTGGGTTAGAAGTCACTAATTAAGTAAATATTTATTGCATGCTTGTTGAAATTCAGGTGCTGTGTCAGACTCAGTAATGCAGTGGCCAGGGAGAATAATGAAGGTCATGCTTTCCTGGAGTTTATGTCTAGTCCCACAGCTCCACAGCCCTGTTTCTCCAAGTGTGACTTGCAAACTGGTTGCATCAGAAACACTTGGTGGAAATTCAGATTCCAAGGCTCCATCCCATACTTATTAAAAAGTTTTTCTAGCAGTGAGATTTAAATATAAGTCCTTGCATTGTGAATTGTTGGGAAATAGAGAGTTCTGGATGCTAGAGAAAATACTCACTCTCCTTTTACCAGAATATCTCCCTCAGAGTTAGCAAAAGAAGTTTTCCTGATTTTGTTTACACGTAGAAATCTTTTAAGATTTTTCTCTTAAATGCTGTTCAGCAGTATAACCTGTGACCTGAGAAAAGCAAGCAAACCTTCTCGATGAGCTCGATGCAAGCAGCCAGGTCCATCCCGAAGTCGATGAACTCCCACTCGATGCCCTCCTTCTTGTACTCCTCCTGCTCCAGCACGAACATGTGGTGGTTGAAGAACTGTTGCAGTTTCTCGTTGGTGAAGTTGATGCACAGCTGCTCCAGGCTGTTGAACTAAGTAGAAAATACAAATTAACTTTGATCTTTTAATAAAAAGCTTGTCTTCGAAAAGGGCTTTCCTTAGTTGGTGACCTGACTACCGTCTTAGGATGGTGTGACTCTCTCCACCTGAGGCAGGCCTCTTTCTCCTTCCTGCGTTTTTCATGACTATAGACAAGAACTTGTCCCCACCCTTGTTGGAAGTATCTCTTAAGTGGGAATAAATAGTATCTGTGTGATGCTTTCCTATGCAATAAAACCATTGTTTGGTTTTTACAGTGTCTACTTTTGTTGATCAGAGGTTTCTTAGAAATCTGCCCCTTTATGATAATGTTATATAGCTAGACAAGTTTCCGGCATCTGAGCCATTGTGGTCTGTATATTATGAATAATCAGGACTAAAAATTCAATAGCTAGCATTTGTTGAACATGTGCCATGTGGTAGACACTGTGCTAAGTGCTTTGTATAAATTGTTGCAGTTAATTCTCACAGCCACCTTTCCACTATGGTCCTGTTTGCCCATTTCATTGATGAGAGAACTCTCTTAGTGAGATGAAGTAACTGCAAGAGTCTTCTAAGGGGGTGTGGCAGGGTGCCAGGCTTTGATATCCAGAGCCAGCAGCTGTAGCCACACCCAGAACTTGAGCAGGTCTGCTTTGCTCACTGTTCACAACACCCAGAAAGAAACAGTTGGGGATGCTCTTGCCTAAGAGCAATATCACTAGACATGGAAGTCAAGGGGTGCTGCACCGTGGAGGAACCTTGCCAACATGCTAAGCGAAGAAAGCCAGTCACAAAGGACTACATACTGTATGATTCTGTTTATATGAACTGTCCAGAATAGGCAAATCCACAGACACAGAAAGTAGATGAGTGGTTGCCGGCCGGGGGCTGGGGAAGGTGGAAACGGTATGACTGCTTAGTGGGAATGGGGTTTCTTGTTGGGGTGATGAACGGGTTCTAAAATCAATTGTCGTGATGGTTGCATATATCTGTAAATATTCTAAGAACCACCAAATTAAGTACTTAAGTGAATTAGATGTTATATGAATTACATATCAATAAAGTGATTATTTTAAAAACTCAAATTGGTTTCAAGTTTGCACTGTCTTTAGTTTTCTTATTTGAAAATGTGGATTGCTCTTCCTCTTCCTTCTGGGTGCCATAGTATTCCTCTCTTCCCTCGTGAGCTTGGGAATTTCTGGAAATGCTCTTGTCCCTCAAAGTCAGAAAATGTCCTTCAGTGTCTGTGAGTTTACTCAGAAAAGTGTAGAAATGTGACCTGTGGATCAGACACGTTTGAGATACTATCTCATATCTTCTGTAACCTTGTGTGCTAAGTTATAGGGGAGGTTTTCTTTCATAGGCAGATGATTTGGAGTTACTCTAAAATGCCGTCTTCATCCTCTATCCCTGGATATTGAAGAGCAGACAGGAATCCTACAGCTTGTCTTTGAATTTGTCACTGCCTTTCCTACCACCATCTTGGCTGCCATTACCTGTCTCTTCACCTGCTCTACCATTTACTGCGTGTCCACTATGTGCTGAGGCTGTGCTCGGGGCTTTCAATTCAGACGTCCTGTAACTGGCAGAAAGACCTTGGGAGTGGATATGCTCTATGAGGTGGTAGTGCTTCACCTACAGGTCTTCACTGAGTGTGAACCCAATGATCAGTAGAACACCATTCCCAATTCTCCAAAGTCACACAGGGAAGAACTAGACTTCTGTCCCCCTGCAAGGTTCATGCCCTCTCATGGACTTTTGGTCTTTCCTGTGTCAACTTGGTTTGTAGTGCAGCAATTTTTTATAGACCTTTTCCAATACTGACTGCAGCAGCAAGATTTTTAAACTTTTTTGCTACAAAGTTTCTGCTAACTCACATCAAAGATCTCAAAGCCGGCAATGTCCAGGACCCCGATGAAGTACTGCCTGGGCTGCTTGGTGTCCAGCTGCTGGTTGATGCGGGTGACCATCCACAGGAACATCTTCTCGTAGACAGCCTTGGCCAGAGCACCCACCGCATTGTACACCTTCATGGACAGAGTGGTGATTGTTGACGTACCAAAGACATGCTGAGAAGGCCTGGGATGTGTGTCATTCATTGAGGTCACGCACTTACCTGCTGCACAGTCTGGCCTTTGGTGACAAACTCGTTGCCGACCTTGACCCTGGGGTAGCAGAGGGCTTTGAGCAGGTCAGCAGAGTTCAGGTTCTGGAGATAGGCTGCCTTGTCAGCGACTGTAAAGACATAATTCAGGCATCCCACATGACCCACTGTGGGCTCCCCAATTCATCAGGGCAGAATGGTGAGTAAACCATTTTATAGAAAGTCTCTGTGGGGGTGAATTTGCATACATTCATCAGAAGCTCAACTGTAAAGATGACATGAATTTAGAATGAGCTTTTTGTCTATATTACCTTCAGTGCCATCTGGCTCCGCCTGCTCCTCTCGCTGCTTCTGCTTGAACTTCATGTTCCCATAATGCATCACGGCCCCCGTGAGCTTGTAGATGGAGACTCTTTCATCAGAGGTGAAGCCCAGGATGTCAATGGCACTCTACCAGGAGAGGTGACAGGACAAAAGGGCAGAAGATAGTAATTTATTTAGGAAAGTTTATGCCATATCATTAACCATGCCTATAAAGGGCTGTTATTGTCATTCCCATACATAATGGATTTTTAAAAACACTGTATATGTAACTTACATCTGTGGCCATCAGCTCCTCTTGGTCATCAATGCTGGGGACTGTGATCTCCCCTTGACTGACGAAGGCATAGTCATATGGGTTGGTGGTGATTAGGAGCATTTCTGGGTACATACAATTCAGGGTATATGTTTTACATTGGAAATTGTTAATATAACATAACCTTCTAGCTTGCAAATTTAAGTTCCTTCTTACCGATTAGGTCTGGCTTCTTGTTAGACATGATCTGGTAAAAAATGTGGTAGCTTCTTTCTGCTTTCAGCTGGAAAGTAACTCTAGACTTCTCTAGAAGATCTGGAATACAAAGTAGACACGGGTCAGAGGGAAAAAACCATGAAGTTCCTGAAGTGATTTTGGAATTTGGGATGATTAAAAAATCTCACAGGCCTATTGAGATTTCAGCTGAATATTCATATAGGGTACCATATTTTGAGCTCTACAAACACTATTGCAGTTTCTCTTACCACCTCTAGAAAAAAACTGAAGTACGCCTAGCGGGAGACATAGACATTTCTCATGTAGAATGTCCTTGACATTTGTGATATAATTGTTTCTAGAGAACCCGTCCCTCCCCAGGGGCTCACTTTATAATAGAGGGACCACTACGAGTAATGTTTATTAGGCTGGGAAGCAATCACATATTCTCAACCAGGAGGCAACTCATTTACCCTAGTGTTAGTGTTTTCTCAGAGAAAGTTGAAATCCATTCTAAGGCTGAAATTCTTCAGACAAGCCCAGTGGCTCCTGGCAGTTCTTACTGAATCATTAGGCTCATGGCTGGGGATAAAGCACACTGTGGGCTATGGATGAGACTGGCATTAACCACAGGCATGTTTGGCAGGAGACTGGTGTTTCACAGGCTCCAGGCTCAACAGGAGCTGCAGAATGTTCGTTCCTCCAGACCATCATTTGTCATTTTCGGGTTCTGTTTAGGAGGTCCTATTACTTACATGTTTCAATATCTGCAGAAGCCAGCTTCCCTGTGGTACCAAAGTGGATTCTAATGAATTTACCCTTGAAAAGAAAAAGATTATTTAGTATTAAAAAGTTGAAACACACAGAAGGATGCAATTGAAATAATTCAGACACGCTATCTCTGGCATGTAAGGGCTGAGAAGATCCCTCTGTGACCAGGAGGCTTACAAAGCGAGAGGAGTTGTCATTCCTCACAGTCTTGGCGTTGCCAAAGGCTTCCAGTAAGGGGTTGGCACTGATGATCTGATCTTCAAGGGTCCCCTGCAAAGGCAAAGAGCAGCTCTCACTTCTGGGGCTCCAGACTCCTGAGAGCCCAAGAGTCTTGAGCCCCTAGAGCCCCAGACCCACCTGTATTTTGCCAGAAGTAACTTCCTCCTTCTTCTTGTCCCCAGTGACTGCAATTGTTGCAAAGTACTGGATGACACGCTTTGTGTTCACGGTCTTCCCCGCACCAGATTCTCCTCTGTCAAAGAGAGACAAAACACATGTGAGGAACTAAGCTATGTGGCAAATTAAAGTACTGCATCATCAGCGTTTATTACCTTATGCATCTTTCTATATATGTCTTTGTCAGGTTTCTCCTAGCTCTTTCTCTTCAGCCTACTATAGCTCATAATATTTCTGTTGCTTTGCACTGACAATAAGCAGGGAAGTTGATTCAACACACATTTCTTGAGTGCTTAAAATGTGCCAGGCTCTCTTTTAGGTGCTGTGGCCTGGGTGTGAGGGGTCCAAAAGGCAGCCACCCAACAACTATGTGGGAAATGAGATAGTAAAAAAAAAAAAACAACAACAATGTATGTGTTCTTTAGTTTCCTTAAAGACATGGCTCAAGTGAAGTCTTTGAAGGACTAGACATTTCTCAAGTAGGCCTTAAAAATAGGCCACTGGGGAAATTCCCAAAAAGCTCAATGTTCAGAAGGCTGTATGTTGTTCACTGCCATGTATTGGGTTCTGGCTATGCACAGAGTTTACATCTCTTAACTCTCAGAAAAGTTCTGGACAGCTTTTAAGACTGGACTAGCAAATGACAAATTTGGGGCATTGTTAATTTACATTCAGATGCAGTCTGAGCCCTATAACAAAGTACAAGCAATGTCCAGCTCCAGACTGATCAGCCATTGCTTCAGTATGGGAGCATTAATTAATTTCTTTTGGTTTGTCATTTTCCTAATGTGAATAAAATAGTAATATGTCCCAGAATAGTAATACATACGTGATTAAGATGGACTGATTCTCCCGATCTAGAAGAAAAACAGCAGACAGTCAACATCACACCAGTTACGCAAACAGAACTTTCTATAGGGAAACACCTTGGGTGTTAAGTATAAATATTGTGTCATTTTAAATGGAGACTGAAATATATTATTGTAAAGCTATATATGATATTATTCTTAAACCTCTTAAGTAGAAGAGAAACATAAAATGTTGTTATATCTTAAATTCCTTAAGTCCTCATAGTACATGTACCCTTCTGGTTTAAAATAGAGCAGTATTTTCTAAAGCCAGACACATTCTTTAGTTGTCAGCCATGGATTTCAGTAGCATACTATCCACTGATTTCTGCATAGAACTGAAAAATGGAAAATATATGAAGGGTTTGACTGTAGTTTAATAGGTTTAAATAGTGTTCATCAGGCCAAGGTTGAGATTTAGTTTTTAAATGAGTCTATTGGCCTCACAAAGAAAAAAAAAATCTTACTTCCACAGCTTGCAACCCTAACTCTGATCAGCCTTTCCAAAAGTGTACCATCAGGTCAAAGAAAGATCAGATGAGGAAGGTGCCTCAATCAATCAGAATAAAAATCCTTCTAAGAGGGGAGAAAACAGCAACTTTGTTTTCTGTACATGTAGCCCCCAAATATCATCTTCATTCAAAGAGAGAATATCTTCTATGAGATGGTTTCTGATGACTTTAGACCTAACAGTACTCCTAAAAGCATCAAATTTGTAGTCAACAAGAAAATTAAGCACAAAGGGATTGAACATATAGTTTCTTGTCTATTCAGACAATGTGATCCCACTGTTACTTAATCTTAACCATTGTTACTTCCATCTATACCAGAAATTATGTATTTCCAAGATGAAAATTATAAGCAACTTAAGATAAATAGGGATGGAGCAGTAGCATGGCCTGGTAAAATCATGGAGGTCGAGTCTGGAGAGCTAAAATTTCATTACAGCTTTGATGGCATGTATATCTGTGTGCTTTAGTTACCTCTTCTGTACATCCTGGGGGGTGAGGGGGTAGATTATATTATCTCTGAAGTTCTCTTTAGCTTTAGCACTTTGTGATTATAGGTGGTAACATAATTTGTATGACAAACACTTGAGCCACTCACCCGTCAGCATGAACTGATAGGCATTGTCAGAGATGGAGAAGATGTGGGGTGGGGCCTCCTGGCGCTTCTTGCCTCTGTAGGCCGTCACCACCTCTGTGTTGTACACCGGCAGCCACTTGTAGGGGTTGACAGTGACACAGAACAGACCTGAGTAGGTCTAGACCAAAAAGAAAAAGAAGGGAGTATAATGATTTCATGAGGATTTTAATAACCTGCTTTTCAAAACCCTTAACCATCTGCATGAGCAGAAGGCCATGAGAGTGAACTCACATAGATCATCCAGGCTGCATAACGCTCTTTAAGGTTGTACAGCACAGCAGGCTCGTGCAGGTGAGTCATCATGGCCATGTCCTCGATCTTGTCATACTTGGGAGGGTTCATGGGGAAGACTTGGTCATCTTTCACCGTCAGAGTCTGGTAAACAGGGAGGACAACCATTTATGTCAATTGTGAGATCATACAAAAGTACTGATCAAATGTGGCCAGCTCCAGGGACTCTACTCACCGCTCCCGCTTCGGTCTTCACTGTCACTTTCCCTCCTTCTCTACTCTGGACAGTCCCTTTCACAAAAGATTCTTTGGGCTCCGCCACAAAGACTGACGTCTTGGCATCAAAGGGCCTATTCTGGGCCTCAATGCGCTCCTTTTCAGACTTTCGGAGGTATGGAGCCGCCTCCCCGAAAATGGCCATTTCCTGGTCTGAACTCATGGCTGCTGAACTCACAGGTCCTAGAGGAGATGAAGCATTTCACATTAGAGACTGTGGACTGTCATGTGTATCAGTAAGTCTCCAGATATTGGTGATGATACCTCATGGAAAACCCACTATTTATTTAGCATTGTGCAAGGTAACTTTCTGCAAGTTTTGAAGAGGTTTAAGGAAGCTCTTTCCTAGGTACCTTCTTTTTCTTATTTGTTAGGTATCATGTTTACCTAATGATTCTAATAGAAGCATACCTTTTTTAAAATCAAATTTGAGATTTTTAGCAAGAGAACCTTATTGCAGATTTTTTTCCCCTACAGAATGTTAATATTCTGTTAACAAGCCAACAAGTCCATTAGCAGTTTTCTTGTTAAGATGTCACCTCGCCAATGCTTGCATCCGGAATGAGTCTATGTGCATTGTTCTGAAGGCAAGCCCTCCTTCCCTGTCTCCCTAGCACCGTTTCCTGAAGTACAGTTATTAGGTATTTACTGAGACCACTTTCTGAAAGGTTGCTAAGTGACACAGATCCATCCCAGAGGCTCTCATATTCTTCTTCAGGGACTGGTTAAGTCCAAATCTTACCTTGTTAGCAAGTGAGAAGATGCAGCCTGGTTCTCTCTAGACAGTTCTGTAAAAGAGAAGGGAAAAGCACTTGAGTAGTTAGCCAAAGGCACCCACAGAATCCCATCTGTGGCATGGTTGGCTATTGTAAACAGAAGGCAACAAAAGCAGGGGAGGGGCAAGATGGCGGAAGAGCAGGGTCCCCAAATCACCTGTCCCCACCAAGTTACCTAGATAACCTTCAAACCATCCTGAAAATCTACGAATTCGGCCTGAGATTTAAAGAGAGACCAGCTGGAATGCTACAGTGAGAGGAGTTCGCGCTTCTATCCAGGTAGGAAGACGGGGAAAAAGAAATAAAGGAACAAAAGGCCTCCGAGGGGGAGGGGCCCCGCGAGGAGCCGGGCTGAGGCCGGGGCGAGTGTCCCCAGGACAGGAGAGCCCCGTCCCGGAGGAGCAGGAGCTGCACCAACCTTCCCGGGCGGGCGGAAAGGGGCTCGCAGGGAGGTGGAGCAGGACCCAGGAGGGCGGGGATGCCCTCGGGCTCCCGGGGACACTAACAGACACCTGCGCCCCGGGAGAGTGCCCCGAGCTCCCTAAGGGCTGCAGCGCGCACGGCGGGACCGACCGGAGCAGCTCGGAGGGGCTCGGGCGGCGGCTCCGCGGAGGGGGCTGCGGGGCGGGAGCGCGAATCCAACAGCGCAGGCCCCGGAGCACAGGGCGCCGGGACACAGCCCAGGATCCGGCCTCCCCCCGGGACAGGCAGAGGCCGGGAGGGCCCAGGACAGCAAGGACGCTCCTGCCCCGAGCTGAGCAGATCAGCGGCCCCGCCCCGGAGCCTCCAGGCCCTGCGGACGGAGAACCGAGAGCCCCGAGCCCCGTAGTTCCTGCGGAGGCTGAATCCAGGCTTCCAGAGTTGCCATAGCAACTGCGGCTGTTCCTCCTGAGACCTCACGGGGTAAACAACCCCCGCTGAGCCCTGCAGCAGGCAGGGGCAGAGCAGCTCCCCCAAGTGCTAACACCTGAGAATCAGCACAGCAGGCCCCTCCCCCAGAAGACCAGCTAGACGGACCAGTGATACTCCCCCGTGTTCCAATACAACTTGTTTTTGGCCACTCTGCACTGAGCAAAATGACTAGAAGGAAAACCTCACCTCAAAAGAAAGAATCAGAAACAGCCCTCTCTCCCACAGAGTTACAGAATCTGGATTACACTTCAATGTCAGAAAGCCAATTCAGAAGCACTATTATACAGCTACTGGTGGCTCTAGAAAAAAGCATTAAGGCCTCACGAGACTTCATGACTGCAGAATTTAGATCCAATCAGGCAGAAATTAAAAATCAATTGAATGAGATGCAATCCAAACTAGAAGTCCTAACGACGAGGGTTAACGAGGTGGAAGAACGAGTGAGTGACATAGAAGACAAGTTAATGGCAAAGAGGGAAACTGAGGAAAAAAGAGATAAACAATTAAAGAACCATGAAGACAGATTAAGGCAAATAAATGACAGTCTGAGGAAGAAAAACCTACGTTTAATTGGGGTTCCCGAGGGCGCCGAAAGGGACAGAGGGCCAGAATATGTATTTGAACAAATCCTAGCTGAAAACTTTCCCAATCTGGGAAGGGAAACAGGCATTCGGATCCAGGAAATAGAGAGATCCCCCCCTAAAATCAATAAAAACCGTTCAACACCTCGACATCTAATAGTGAAGCTTGCAAATTCCAAAGATAAAGAGAAGATCCTTAAAGCAGCAAGAGACAAGAAGTCCCTGACTTTCATGGGGAGGAATATTAGGGTAACAGCAGACCTCTCCACGGAGACCTGGCAGGCCAGAAAGGGCTGGCAGGATATATTCAGGGTCCTAAATGAGAAGAACATGCAACCAAGAATACTTTATCCAGCAAGGCTCTCATTCAAAATGGAAGGACAGATAAAGAGCTTCCAAGACAGGCAGGAACTGAAAGAATATGTGACCTCCAAACCAGCTCTGCAAGAAATTTTAAGGGGGACTCTTAAAACTCCCCTTTAAGAAGAAGTTCAAGTAACTCTGAACATGAATGGGCTTAATGACCCCATCAAAAGGCGCAGAGTTTCAGACTGGATAAAAAAACAGGACCCATCTATTTGCTGTCTACAAGAGACTCATTTTAGACAGAAGGACACCTACAACCTGAAAATAAAAGGTTGGAGAACCATTTACCATTCAAATGGTTCTCAAAATATACCCTAAAAACTACAGAACACTTCTGAAAGAAATTGAGGAAGACACAAAGAGTTGGAAAAATATTCCATGCTCATGGATTGGCAGAATTAATATTGTGAAAATGTCAATGTTACCCAGGGCAATTTACACGTTTAATGCAATCCCTATCAAAATACCATGGACTTTCTTCAGAGACTTAGAACAAATTATTTTAAGATTTGTGTGGAATCAGAAAAGACCCCAAACAGCCAGGGGAATTTTAAAAAAAGAAAACCATATCTGGGGGCATCACAATGCCAGATTTCAGGTTGTACTACAAAGCTGTGTTCATCAAGACAGTGTGGTACTGGCACAAAAACAGACATATAGATCAATGGAACAGAACAGAGAACCCAGAAGTGGACCCTGAACTTTATGCTCAACTAATATACGATAAAGGAGGAAAGACGATCCACTAGAAGAAAGACAGTCTCTTCAATAAATGGTGCTGGGAAAATTGGACATCCACATGCAGAAGAATGAAACTGGACCACTCTCTTGCACCATACACAAAGATAAACTCAAAATAGATGAAAGATCTAAATGTGAGACAAGATTCCATCAAAATCCCAGAGAAGAACTCAGGCAACACCCTTTTTGAACTTGGCCACAGTAACCGGAGAAGGACAAACAGTGTATGTTCTCATTCATTTGGGGAATATGAATAATAGCGAAAGGGAATATAAGGGAAGGGAGAAGAAATGTGTGAGAAATATCAGAAAGGGAGACAGAACATAGAGACTCCTAACTCTGGGAAATGAACTGGGGGTGGTGGAGGGGGAGGAGGGTGGGGGGTGGGGGTGAATGGGTGACGGGCACTGAGGGGTACACTTGACGGGATGAGCACTGGGTGTTATTCTGTATGTTGGTAAATTGAACACCAATAAAAATTAATTTATAAAAAAAAAAAAAAAAAAAAAAAAAAAAAAAAAAAAAAGAAGGCAACAAAAGCCATGGATATAAAACGTGCATTATCCCAAGGAGCAGTACCAGAGCTAGCAGCTGCAGCTGACGTGGGGCAGCGTGGCCAATGTCCCTCTCGAAAGCCCATTGCCTGGTCCTACTTACTTTGGAGCTTTTTAAAGCAGGACGAGTCAGCCTCATTCCAAGGGCTCTTGTTCTCATACCATAATTTTGACAGATTTGGCTTTTTCCTTTGTCTTTAGTATTTCTCAAAGACTTACTATAAAATATTATTATGTTTTCTTGCTATATTACTGAAATTCTCATAGAAATTTCACAAAACTTTCTTTTCAAGATTCATTCATCTCTTGTCACTTTAATATTCATTAATCCTGTCAGTAATGATCATAGGCAGGACCCCTGGGTGGCTCAGTGATTCAGTGTCTATCTTTGGCTCAGGTCATGATCCTGGGCTCCTGGGATCAAATCCCACATCAGGTTCCCCGAAGGGAGCCTGCTTCTCCCTCTGCCTATGTCTCTGCCTCTCTCTGTGTCTCTCATGAATAAATAAATAAAATCTCAAAAAAATGATCATAGGCAATTTATTTAATAATAATAAAGATATTTTTCCAGAAAAACTCAAAACACTTTTGTGAACCTTTCTACATTTTCCCATCCAAACTGCAGGGATTTGGATAACACAAAATACTTTCTCTTGCTGAAGATTCTCACAGTCATTTTTCATAGCATTAAAATATTTTTTGCATTTTATGGACTGTGAAAGAACATGCAGATTTAAGCCACTTTTCCAAGGCAAGGACTTAGTTCATTCAGACATCATCTCTGGGTTTTATATGTTATATGATGCAGAGGAAAAGCTGTAGTATAGGAAATTTACATTTTCTCTATAAATGAATAATAACACCAAAATGTTGTATTGCATATTGTAACTCAGTTATTTAAAAGGCAGACCACAGTGCCAGAAATAGGAGGAAAAATATGTATAAAACTGCTCAAGATTCTTGAGAAAGCATTTTCATGTATTGCAGAGGTCATAAATTAATGAGAATGAGTTTATAAAGTCCCTCTCAGAATTTTTAAAGGGAAGCATGATCAGCCATGAAATTAAAATGCTTTCATTTTATAACCCCCTGAGCACTCTCCAAACACCATAGAAAATTTCTTGCACCCTGTAAAGAATGAGAAAAAAAAATTGGTATCTTACCTTAGAGATGCAACCTGGAAGTGGATTGGAACTGTAAAAAAAAAAAAAAAAATGCAAATTTCTTCTGGTTAAACTCTAGGCATTCCCAATAATACCATAATTCTTAAGTGAGAATCAGGAAATGACTGGGAACACGAAAACATCTAATTAAAATTGCTACGGAGTAAGTTGGTGCTTCAGTGGAAGGGCTGCCAGGGGCAGTGGGAGCCAGGATGTGTGGCATGCAGGCAGCCAGATATCACTTACTGTCCTCAGACAGAGCCCTGTCCTCACACACACTTACCTTGAAGCTTTATGAGGAAAGACAAGCCATACCCATTCCAAGGGTACTTTTATAGGGTCAAATATGGAAAACATGTAGCCTCCTCCTCTTTCTTAGAACATTTTTGGCAAAACCTGTTTTTGGCAATGAAGGTCTCCAAGCATAATTCCCCTCATATTAAAGATGTTTGGATATAATTAGAAGTATTTCCTCTCACATTTGGTTAAGTATATGAATCAATCTCCTATAAATAATTTGAGAGGTTGGCAATCTGGAAGCAATCTGGCCTTGGAATAATGTAAGGTGTGGTTTCAAAGACGGCTATGTTCTTCAGTCCCCAGACTTTGTTGCTGGCTGTTCTGTTTCACAGTAGCCCGTGTGAAGTCTTTTCAATTGCCCGCACCATTGCAGATATTAGACTAGGAAGAGAAGCTGCCGTTGTTTACCAGCATGTTAGGAAAAGATTGTTCACTCCTCCCCAGAAGGCATGATTTTTTTGTTGTTGGTTTTTGGGTTTTGTTTTGTTTTTTTTCAACTTATTGTGCTTTGTTGAGGGTGCTTGGAAATGTGATTTTAAAAGTTGCTTCATGAAGAGCAGCCAAAGACAGCTGGTTTTGTTGCCTCTGGTCAACTGTCCCTGATTCATTGTTAAATCAGACCACTCCCACCTCAGGCTTGCTCCAGACTGCTTTGCCTCACCAAGCTGAGATGCTCAGCTTCTCTCATTTTTAAAAAATGCAAGTTGCTTGTGAAATGCTGTTTCCTCTGTGAAACTCAACATAGGAAAGTATTAGAAAACAGGGCATTTCTCTGTCTAAATATGCAGCATCTAGGGCTTCTCCATCAGCTGCCCATGGTATACATTTCACATTTTGCTTACAAACAATATCGAACATTATTTTCTAATTTTTAATTTTTCTTAAAAAAATGTGTCTCTATGTCAGCATTGTCCATCTGGGACGGAGATCAAACTTGCTTCATATACCCTGTTTTGCAACAGTTTCTCTTTCATTGTACTTATATTTTGATAGATTTACTGAAATAGATCTCCTTAGGAAACAGATATCTGGAGATACTGTTTGTAATGGTCACATGATATATCACTGTAAGGAAGCATCTAACCCATATTCCCATATCACTGTAAGGAAGCATCTAACCCATATTCTCTTTGAATCTCCTTAAACAACTGAGATTCAAAGAATAGAAGAGAGTGACCACAAATCACACAGCAGCCTAGACCTGGTCGCCTGATTGGCATGGCAGCCCAGCATGCCTGCTGCCAGGACTTCTCTACCTGGAATAGATTAAAGCCATCAGGAAGGGTCTTTCAGGAGACATGCGTCTGATGGAAGCCTTCCTAGCCAACTCCCGACCCACTTTGTGACCACAGGTATAGCGTTTTACTTTCTTACATATCTGTGTTTTTTTTTTTTTCTTTCCCACATTTGTTTTCTTTAACAGACATGTGAAAAATGTGGGCAACGATTCTCAGGAAGAGAGGACATTTTCATAATGTTCTCAGGAGGATTTGATAGGAATTTTAAGACTGCGTTTTGACCCGTGCTGGATAGATTTTGCAGTAAGCTTCTTATAAGACATTGTTTTTTGCTTATTACTGTCAAGTTATGAGGCACTTTAGTATTTGCAGGTGATGTAGAACAAAGTGGAAGATGGGCCAAAGCAATGAGGAGGGTGATCCCACACGCTTCCTAGGGCCAGTATGACAGTGGGAATCCTAATTACCTGCTAAGCTGCTCCCATGTGTCTGATGTAATTCATTCTCCCACAGTGCAATTTAAACCCATATACTCTTGCTTCCCATTCAGATGGGTAGTTGCCACTTAGCTTTTCCTTTATGCTGCCCAAGAAAGTTATACTTTTGGCTATGCATCTCAATGGAATCCAGTTAAAAAAAATATCATCTAGGAAGACTTCTCTGAGTAATTCAGATTGCTACTGTTTCTGGATTTTGCACCAAAGTCATGCTGATTATTACATGCAATGAGTATACTACCTAAGTTATCTATTTTAGGATTTTTATTTTATCGATACGTTTAATCACTTATTTTGGCTCTTCACATGATTATGTAGGAAGCCATCAAGTAGGAAGCATAGGCTAATAGCTTATTGATAATACATTATAGCATATAGAATAATATTCTCTTGGCCCCCAGACTTGAGAGCCACCCCGTAGGGAGAAGAGTCACATTTCCGTCTCACTCTTTCACATCATACCCATTACCCAGTGCACATTCTGTGAATATACAGTGTGTTGGTAGTCATGAAAATCTTAACAGGCTAATAATAATACTTTGGAATTGTATTCTTGATAACATCAAGGAGAAGTAATGATATAGGGTAGCCTGAATCTCCTATTTGAGAACATAGCCATAGCCAGTGCCATTCATTTGCATAGACTTGGAAAATTAGGGGGGATCAGGAGCTTTCTAGGATCCTATTATACTCTGGTATTAAGGAAAGGGCAGAAAGAAATGAAAGGTGACTTCCAGATTTCTTCCAGACAGTCTTCCCGGATCGACAACAACTTTATAGTTAAAGTATTCCTATGGACTTAAGATAAAAGTGAACTGTAATTGTTTGATAGTCTTGTGACTATTCCAGCTTTGACACCTTTTTAAGAAAGACCAGTCCAAGGATGTTGTTTGCAAAATACCCTATGCTCTTTATTTCCTTTGCAATAGGGTAGAATAGACAATAATTATAGAGGGAAATGACCAAAGACTTCACATTTTGTGCCTCTCTTCAATCATTCCATAGCATCCGGACATGATCACTCTTCACTTATGACTTTCGTGTGAACCTCTCGGCTCTTCACCCGCAACTTGTTGACCTGGGACTCGGCAATGTCAGCCCGCTCCTCAGCTTCCTCCAGCTCGTGCTGGAGCTTGCGGAATTTAGATAGATTTGTGTTGGATTGTTCCTCCTGAGAATAAAAATGGAATTGTAAGGAATCCGTACTGCACATCTTTCTAGACTCTGCAGTCTTAAGTGCAGAAAGGACTTGGCATCTACGGAGAACTTAAAATACTCAGCAGGGAATATTGTTGTCTTGCCACCTCCTGGATTTTGGTTGTCATTAAAGTGAACATTATGATTTGTTTGGGGCTCGGTGTCCCATAAATAATTGCATCCCTATTTTTGCAATGAAAACATATTAAAAGCTATGCACCACAAGCAAGAAAAAATAAAAGAGCAGAGAAGACAAGAGTACTGAAATCATTCTCGTTAATGCTAGCTATGAGATGACTGTAAGCTCAAGTTCTATGTCATGTTAAGGATGACTTTCTTAACAGTCTCTTTATATTGAAATAAATGTTGAATTCTATAATACCATGTTAGAACATTTCCAGCAATCATTTTTCCTTGTGGCTTGGATGTAATGATTCTACCAATAGATTCCCTAGTATTAACTAACCCTTACATTGAAGGAATTAACCTGTTTAATCACTAGTGGACAATCCCCTTAATAAAGGCACTGAAGTTGCTTAATAGTGTCACTGAAACCCTTAATAAAAGGCTTAACACTAAAGGAATCAACCTGTTTAATTACTGGTGGACAATCCCCTCAATTAAGCCACTGAAACCCTTACTCTTTTAAGGGTTTCAGTGACTTAGTTATTTATCTTTCCTGTAATTACTCTCACAAGGAAAACTGTCTTTAGTTTCATCCCCGTCCCTCCTCCCCTGTTTTCTCTTGGACAGGTTTTGGTATGAGAGTTACATGAGCTTCTTAAAATGATTTGGAAAGCTTTCCATCTTTTCCCATGCTCTGGAATGGCTTACATAGCTCAAGGATTATCTGTTACTTGAAATTTTGAAAGACCTTTCTGGACCTGAGTCCATTTTCAGAAATAGTTCTCAAATAAGTTATTCAGCCAACTTAGTAATTAAAATCTTATGAAAATCATTAATTTCTTCAAGATTTCAACTGTGTTGACAGATTTATATTTTACATTAAAAAATATTTTTCTATTTGTATGGTTTGTCTCCTTTCTCATTTCTTTATTTTTTCTTCTTTTTTAAAGTAGCCTTTACACCCAATGTGGGGCTTGAACTCATGACCCTGAGATCAAGAGTTGCATCCTCAGGGTGCCTGAGTGGCTCAGTTGATTAAGCATCTGACTCTTGATTTTGGCTCAGGTCATGATCTCAGGGTTATGAGATTAGGGTCCCAGGATCAGCATGGTGTCTGTCAGTCTCTTCCTCTCCTTCCCCCCCTCCCCTCTGCTTATCCCCCTGCTCCTGCTCTCTCTCTCTCAAATAAATAAAATCTTAAAAAAAAAAAATCGCATGCTCTTCTGACTAAGCCTGCCCAGTGCCCTCCCCTTTTTCATTTCTTTCCTTTTTTTTTTTAAGATTTTATTTATTCATGAGAGACACAGAGAAAAAAAAGGCAGAGACATAGGCAGATGGAGAAGCAGGCTCCCTGCATGGAACCTGATGTGGGACTTGATCCCAGGACTCTGGGATCATGACCTAAGCCAAAGGCAGACACTCAACCACTGAGCCACCCAGGTGCCCCCACACACTTTTTCATTTCTAATGTGAGTTTGTATTTTCTTTCTCTTATAAGTGTATTTATTTTATTAACTCCCCAGAAATTATCAGATATTACTGAAAGTATCATACTAGAAAATAGTCTACTCTAATTTATCAATTTCTACCTTTATCTTTAACAGTACTACTTTCATTATTTATAATTTCTTTATTGGACTGTCAATTTTTTAAAAAATTTGATTTGTAAAGCAATGAATTGTCCTCCAAGGACAGCTTTGACTACATTCTTTAGGTTTGTAAAAGTAGCATCTTCCTTGAAATTTTATTTATAATTAATAATTATTTAGTAGTTTTTTCTAAACGAAACCAAAAATTATTTAGGAAAGTTCATTTTTTAACATATGAGCATTTGGGAATTTGTGTTTATATTTTCTAACCACTTGACAATTTTATCACACTATGGATAGATAATGTGGCCTTCATTATTTCTGCTTTGAAATTTTTTGAGGTTTCTCTGTGGATTGAAACTTTACTTTTAAAATCAAACCATTAATATTACAAATAATGAGCAAGAAGTAGAAAAATGCACAAATGTTTTTAAGAAGCACAGTCTTCTAAAAAGCAAATGGCTTATTTACTTTTAAAAAGAGTGGCAAATCTAATTATTTGTTCATTAACAAGGGACTTCGCTCTTCCCTTCCATCGTAAGGATACTTACAGCCTCCTCAGCTTGTCTCTTGTAAGATTTCACTTTGGCTTGAAGTTTATCTACCAAATCCTGAAGTCTGAGAATATTTTTCCGATCTTCTTCCGTCTGAAAGATTATGAAAACCACAGGGTCTTACTTCAAAAGCACTTGGCTGTGTGTCACTGTATATGAGTGTTTCATATATGTACGGGGAGTGTTTAGCTGATAAAAACTATTGCTGTACCTGGTAAGTGAGTTCCTTTACTCGCCTCTCATGTTTCCGCAGACCTTTCACAGCTTCCGCATTACGCTTTTGCTCACTCTCAACCTCTCCTTCCAGTTCACGCACCTGCAAATAAGTAGGCTCTTAAGAACTTTGAACTAATAAGGCACTGGGAGGAAATGGAAGTAGACAGACATTGAGAGACCCACCCTGGCCTCCAGTTTCTGGATCTGCTTCTTCCCGCCCTTCAGGGCCAGCTGCTCAGCCTCATCCAGACGATGCTGCAGGTCCTTCACCGTCTGCTCCATGTTTTTCTTCATCCGCTCCAGGTGGGCGCTGGTGTCCTGCTCCTTCTTCAGCTCCTCAGCCATCATAGCCGCCTGATCAGCAGTAAAACAAAACCAGTTGAGAAAGCCAAGCAAGTACATCAAGATTCAGGTTTGACCACCACCGTGCTGCCCTCTGCTCACATCGGTAATGGCCTTCTTGGCCTTCTCCTCTGCATTGCGGGCTTCCTGGATAATGTCCTCCATCTCTCCCTGGATCTGGGAAATGTCTGTCTCCAGCTTCTTCTTGGTGTTGATCAGGCTAGTGTTCTGGTTAAAAATAAGTTACATTTTTTAATCATGTTACCAAAGTACTTATTTGTAGCTATTAAAAAAATAATCTCGGATAAAAATATACAAGTCAGATGCCCTTCCATATTGTTTGTTTGTTATGTAGTACAACTAAATAAAATAGAAATTTTATAATATTTTCAGCCTCTTCAAGTACATAGTCCATAATTAGACCAAATAGCTCTGTAATTCTATAACTGCCATTTACCAATGAGACCATTCACAGAGACAGAATTATAACAGATGTTCAAATGTTCCATTTCTCCAAAATAAAAATGCCAATATTGATAACAAGGGTCAATAAAGATATGAACACAGGAGAATATAGGAAGCTTTAGAATATTTTAGGAAGTAAATCAACAATTTATGCAAAATAAAACAATAAAAGATTTCACAATAATTCAGTGGAAACTTAGTAGAAGTATAAAACCTGGCTGTTGTATAAAAAATTTAAGCTTATATTGTTTGGGACACATAGCATTTATTGAAGGTAAGTTCTTTGTGCCAAATCCCACCTGGGTATGGAGGAGCTGGACGCGCTCACTGGCATCCAGGAGCTCCTGTTCTGCGATTTTCCTGCTCCTCTCCGTCTGCTCCAGAGTGGCCCTCAGCTCCTCAATCTCAGCCTGCAGCAGGTTGGCTCTGCGCTCCACCATGGCCAGCTGCTCCTTCAGGTCCTCCTGGCCCCGGAGGGCATCATCCAGGTGGATCTGGGTGTCCTGGGGAATGAATCATCATTGAGACACCTCGTTCTCAGGGCTGTGGTCACCCCAGTCACCTTGAGGCCCTCTTTTGAACCCACTTACTTTGAGGATGCCTTGGGTATTTCTGTAGTTCCTCAGGGCCTCTGCAGCCATGCGGTTGGCATGGTTCAGCTGGATTTCCATCTCATTGAGGTCTCCCTCCATCTTCTTCTTGAGCCTGATGGCATCATTCCTGCTCCTGATCTCGGCGTCCAGCATGGTCTGCATCGACTCCACGACCCTGATGTGGTTTCTCTTCAGCTGGTCAATTTCCTCATCCTTTTCTGCAATTTTCCTGTCAATCTCAGACTTGACTTGGTTCAGCTCCAGCTGGATGCGCAGAATCTTTCCCTCTTCATGTTCAAGAGATGCCTTAATGACAGCAAGAGGTGATATTAGCAGGGAATGGAAGCATTGGGAAGTTATTTTGCATACCTTTCCTTCCATTAATTTTGTGCTGTTTATTTTTTTAATTCAATCTATGTGGATGGACCTAAATATTTTCTGATCTTATATGTTTATAATGCACAATTGGACCTATACCTCCGCTTCCTCCAAGGCAGCCTGAATTTCAGACTTTTCTTGTTCCACTTGTTTCTTTATCTTCTCCAGTTCATGGATACGTTTCCCTCCTTCTGCAATCTGCTCAGTGAGGTCAGAGATCTCCTCTAGTGTTCAGGTAAAAGACAGGGAGAGGTTTGATCAGAGAGAGGACCTAAGAGAAAGGTCCCTGAGGCATGAATATTATTGAAAGTGAAAGGGACTCACGCTGCAAGTTTTTGTTCTCTCGTTTCAAAGTTTCTAGCTGATCCAAGGACTCCTCGTAGGCATTCTTCATCTTGAACAGCTCAGTACCGAGAGAGCGGGCCTCCTTCTGGGAGGCCTCAAGTTCAGCATGGGTTTCCTCATACTTCTGTTTCCACTCTGCCAGGATCTGAAAAACCGGGAGTGGTTACCGGCTATAAAGGACAGAGGAACACAGTGGAGAGCAGAGGCTGCTGTGCGAGGTACCTTGTCGAAGTTCCTCTGCTTCTTGTCCAGGGCAGCGCAGGCCGCGTTGGTTCTCTCCACGTCCAGCATGAGGTCCTCCACCTCATTCTGGAGCCGTTGCTTTGTCTTCTCCAGGGAAGCACATTTGGCATTCACAGCTTCTACGTGCTCCTCAGCTGCTTGCAACCGCTGGGCCAGCTTCTTCCTTGAGGATGATATATGTTTGTGGAGAGGAGTGAACCAAAAGTAGACTTAGGAACTATACTGAGAAGTATTGGAAACTTCATATTAAAAATATCCATCCATCCATTCAAGAGACATTGATGAGCTCCTTTTATGAACCAGTCATGGGATACAGCAGTGAGCAAGAGGGAAAAGGGGGCCCTGACTCCTAAGCTTCCAAATGAGTACAAGAGAGAAACAACAGGCGAGTGAGAAAATGCATAATAACATTATTGCAGATATAAGTGCAATGAAGAAAAGCAAAACAGAGTAAGGGGTGGGCAGCTATTCTAGATATTCAGGGAAGGCCCCTCTGAGGAGGTAGCATTTGAATCAAGATCTGAAAAGTCATAGTGAGCTGCAGGGAGATCTCAGGGAGAGTATTCCAGACGGAGGGACCAGCAAGTGCAAGACCGCTGAATCAGCAATGAGCTTGATGTGCTTGACAAACAGTAATAATACCTATCTGGATAATTATTTGTTACTCACTTCCTTAAGTAGATTTTAGCATAAGAAGGCAAGTACTATGTTTGCTTTACTCATATCTTATTCTCAGGGCCTGAGAGTGCCTGGCAAAAGGGAGCTAATTAACGAACGTTTGTGGGCTAATTCACTGAAGGTCGTATCTTTCTTATTCAGCGTGCAGCATTTTCTACACATTCTCTCGTATCTGCACACTTACTTTGCCTCCTCCAGCTCCTCCGTGCGCTGGATGGCGTCCGTCTCATATTTGGTCCTCCACTGGGCCACCTCGCTGTTGGCCTTGGACAGCGCCCTCTGCAGCTCGGCCTTGGACTCCTGCTCCTCCTCATACTGTTCCCGCAGCAGGTCACAATCGTGGCGGGAGGACTGCAGGGCGTGGGCCAGGGCGTTCTTGGCCTACAGAGATAGTTACACCTTCATTTTACTGGGTGTGTTTAATTAGAGTTTCAAAACCCTTTAAAAGTTGGTGTAAATGGACTCCAGTTAAGATTAGGTCATACCAAAAAAAGAGAGTCTGACAAGATTATTATTTACCTTTATCTCTTCTTCCAGCTGCCTCTTTAATTCCTCAATCTGTTGTGTAAATGCTTGTTTGCCCCTTGATAGCTGAGACACCAGAGCTTCTTTTTCATCTAGCTGTCGTGAAAATTCACCTGATAGACAAAAGAAATGGCACCGTTTTTTTTAAGTGAAGAAACAATTTTGCAAGCCCGTATTAGAAATAAATTTTAACTCTTACCCCCCCCCACAATGAGTGCTCAAAAGATTCAATTCTCTATTGACACCATCATGCTTAATGTCAAATTTCTGATTTTTATGGTGAAACTTACATATGAATCAGAATGAATAAATACAGCTGAAATTCTGTTTGATCTCTCCATAACTAATTCTTTCTGGGTGTATGATATTGTGCAAAACCTGGGGGCCAAGATACTGAATTCTACATGGTCTCAGTTTCATTGGACTTTTGAGAGACAGGATTATCCGCTCTCCCTTTAGGAATTTGAGTTACTTTGATGTATAGAGACAGAAGCTCAGTCGGCTACAGGAGTCCTGGACCCAGGCTAGAGTGATTCCTACTCCCAATCATCCTCTCAGTGTGGCCAACTACTCCAGACTTTTCTGGAGCAGAGCTTGATCCAGTCCTATCAAAGTCTTTATCTCCAACTCTGTCCCTGAGTGACCTTGTAAGTGAGTTGAAAGTCTGAGCTGTTCAGTAGAACACACATGTTCTCAGCTGCTTTTATTAAGCTCTCACATGACCAAATCAGTTGTTTTCAACCACATCATTTCCATTCTTAGTGCCTAGAAAAGGACAGAGTTACCAGATTCAGTCTGCAAGCGTCCCCTCTGGGTGGTCAGGTCATTGATCAGCCGCTGCTGCTCTTCCTCCTTTGATTTCAGCTCACTCACTTGGTCCTCCAGAGTGCGGCACATTTTCTCTAGGTTTCCCTGTGTGGGAAAAAGTAAAAGAAAGAAACAGAGATATTTTAATAAATAAATAAATAACCTTTGGCATAAAATCAAATTCTCTTATATGTAATGTGATACTTAAGAATTTTTTCTTTATATTTGATTGTTGTCCTCAGTTGAAAATATATATTGAGATTTTTAAAGAGTGAACTGTGAAATTCTGCACCCTATTAATACAAAAAAAAAAAGCCTTAAAGACTATGTTTAAAATTTAAGATTTTGTAAGAATTGTATGGTAGGTTTTCTAAAAGCATGTTTATAAATACTTGATTGCCTTTCTGTACAATGAAACTTGGCTTATCAGATAATTGAGAATATTGGAGTCCTAGTTCTTCAACTGGAGCCTGAGAAAATGCAGGTGACCTTTGTTCAAAAGCTGGTCCTGTCATTTGCTAATGGTGTGATGGAGTGCACTTTACTTTTGAATTTCAGTTTCTTCATATGTTAGTGGAAATAATACAAATGCTAGTATCTTTATTGTTTACCTCCTAGATTGCTGTAAAAATCAAATGACATAATGTGTGTAAAGTTCCTGTGTAAGGTATGATGTGTACATAAAGGATCATTGTCACTAATAATAATTTCCCGGACTTCAGTACCTTGGCTTTAGAGACTGTTTCTACGTTACTGGCAAGATCATCAATCTCCATCTTCATCTCGCTCTTCTCCTTCTCCAGCTTCTGCTTGACCCTCTGCAGGTTGTCTATCTGCTCCCCGAGCTCGGCCACGCTGTCCGCGTGCTTCTTTCTCAGGGTAGCTGCTGTGGCTTCATGCTGCAGGGTGGCCTCCTCCAGGTCCCTGCGCATCTTCTGGAACTCGGCCTCCCGCTTCTTGTTCATCTCAATCTGGGCAGATGTGGCCCCACCAGCTTCTTCCAGGCGCTCGCTGATCTCCTCCAGTTCCCGGGAGAGGTCAGAGCGCTGCTTCTCTGCTTTGGCCCTGGAGGCGCGCTCTGCCTCGATTTCCTCCTCCAGCTCCTCGATGCGGGCCTGGGAGTGGTGAAAAGCACAAACCCTTAGTTAGCTTCTCTGTGCCATCACTATGCCTTGTTGCGCCAGACTGATAGAAATCCAAACTTACTTGCAGCTCTTTGATCTTCTTCTGCAGCTGAATGCCAAGTGCTTGTTCGTCTTCAATCTTGCTTTGCAGATTGCTCATTTCAAACTCTTTTCTTTTTGGAAAGCAGCAAAATATAACAATTGAGTGTATATCCACCACTTGAAAGCAAGCTCATAAGCAATTCTTTCACACTTACTTTTTGAGCTTTTCATCAAGTTGTTGTTTTTCATTCTCAATGTCCATTATGGACTCTTGGGCCAACTTGAGGTCACCTTCAAGTTTCCTCTTAGCCCTTTCTAGATCCATGCGAAGTTTCTTTTCTTGCTCCAAGGACCCTTCAAGCTAAATATAAACTATGTTTAGTCTAAAGGAATGCTTAGCTTCCTTTTGAAGAAAATAATTTTTTTGACAATCCTGGACTTACGTCATCCACTTGCTGCTCTAGCTTGATTTTAGCTTTGGTCAGGGTGTTGACTTTGTCCTCTTCTGCCTGTAGGTCATCCAGGGTCTGCTGGTGGGCCTCTTGGAGGGCTTTCTTCTCCTTTGTCAGCTTTGCAATGGTTTCATCCAGGCCTGCCATCTCTTCAGTAAGGTTTTTCACCTTAGGGAGGAAAAATGCTTTGCATTACATGTTTTATTTTAATGGATTCAGTTTTATGTTTGTACTCCATAATAATAATAA
Organism: Nyctereutes procyonoides; assembly: GCF_905146905.1. Taxonomy (NCBI): domain Eukaryota; kingdom Metazoa; phylum Chordata; class Mammalia; order Carnivora; family Canidae; genus Nyctereutes; species Nyctereutes procyonoides. The sequence continues at coordinate 54,776,890 of NW_026575140.1, read as the reverse complement.
AAACATGAACTTTCTGTGTATAAGTTTCATACCTTGTTCTCTGTGGCATGCTTCTCCTTTTCAACCTTGGCCAGGGTCAGCTCAAGGTCATCAATATCTTTCTTGAGCTCTGAACACTCGTCCTCTAGTTTTCTCTTCTTGGCCGTCAGCTCAGCATTGATCTCCTCCTCATCCTCTGCTCTCTCAGTCACCTCCTTAATCTTGGCCTCCAGCTGGATTTTGGTTTTGATCAGCTGGTCACATCTTTCCTCTGCATCAGCCAAGCCTTCAGCTTCCTAGAGTTGGAAACAAAACCAAAATTGGAAAGAAAGAATGAAATATTTCACAATGATAACAATGTCGATCTCTGCTGTTGTTTCTTTGGATTTAGATTTTATGAACTACCTCCTATGTGCAATCCAGGATACACTGTGGGAAAACCAAAATGTATCCAATTCTGTTCTGTTCCTTCAGAAGAGTATATTCTCTAGTAGATTAGAAAGCCTACTTCCAAAAAGCTACCATGAATTCAGAAGGCAATTAGTGACAGAAGAGATCAGAGAAGTTATATTACGGATTATTTCCTGGATGAAGTGACATTTGAGGTGGGCAAGATTTGATTTTGTAGAAATCAAGTCTTTGGGGATGGAGCAGGAGGAGAGAAGGCATTCCAGTTGAGAATTCAGGGCGTGGCTGCTAATGAACTGCTTCTCTTTGTAGTACTAGAGGATGATTGTGATTAAGATGTTCTACATTCAAGTTGAGGCATAAAGTAATCAAGAAATTCCTGGCAACCTGCTATATTTCCAATTAAGAAAGTTGGGAGTGGACAAGGTATGAGAGGAGCTGATACATACATTCATTAGTGAGCCTCCATACCAGCCTTTGAATACATAAGAATGAAATGTGCTATGTGTGCTCATGTGGTGAATATGGTGGTTTAGGGAGGAGCCTAAGTAATTCTTTAGGGACAGCAGAAAAGCATTCTGGATAGATTTGAAGGGGATGGAACAGAAAAACAGCTCTTTTTCCTTCTGTAACCTAAAAGAATTATTACACTGCCCAAACTTGACAGAAGAAATTAATTTTAATCAACAAGAGAAATATATTATTTTGTGATGAGTAAATTATACCAAACCAATTCAGTTCACTCCGACTGAATGACAGTCTTATAAATTACATTTCAGAGTTGATGGAGGCAGTTGAAAATGACTGGTACAGGGGTGAGCAGTGAGTGGACTGGAAGGAGGAGAGAGCTGGGGGCAGACAGAGCATCTGGGGTGCTGAGGCAGCAGTCTGGATGTGATGTGATTGACACTGACTGTGCACATGGATTGGGAGGAGTGAATCTGGGTTTTGGAGATCAGTGGCATGGCAAAAAGCAATTCTGTAAAATGTGATATAGAACGCTGACATTTGTCAGTTGTTCATATTGTGATTTAAGACTCCTGGACATGGATCAGTTTAAGGAAGTTGCAGAGATTAAAAAAAATCACTCTCTACATGCTATCCTCCCCCTTAATATTTCATTTGGAATAGTTTTATGTGAAAATCACTTTCAAAGACTGACTTCCAAGGGAAAGGAAGTCATAACTCCTGTAGTTTGATAAAATTGTGGAGAGAATGAGTGACAATGATTGGTTCTACCTTATTGCCCCAGTCCTGGTTTGGACAACGACGGGATATATGGACTGTATTAGAACCATCAGAGTGCCTTGACCTTCTCCCTCCAGTGACTGTCCCCACACTGACTGTCCAGCTCACTGCTGCTAGTGGCCAGAATCCTAGCACTTGCATCCCAATAAGCAGCACCCAGCATGACACCACCACTTACAGCCTGAACTTGGAGCTGCAGGTCATTTTTCTCTTTTAAGAGAGTGACCATTTTTTCCTCCAGTTCCTTCCTTTTCGCCTCTGACTTGGCAAGCTCATCTTTGGTTTTCTGAAACTCTTCCTTCATGGTGGCCATCTCCTTCTCAGTCTCTGCGCTCTTGAGGAGGGGTTTGATCTTGAAGAATAGCTTCATCCAGGGCCAGTGTTTGACATTCATGAAGGCACGGATGTTGTACTGGATGCAGAAGATGGACTCCCTGAAACATAATTGATGCAAGTTCGATATGTGTGGATGAAGAAACGGGATGAAGTCTTGGCAGTGAGAGCTGGAGGTTCTACCCCCACCGTGTGCCTCACCTGCCTTCAAAAGCACAGATGGAGGAAATTCTATTTGGGAATGATGGTTAAGGACTCATTAATTACTCATTTCTCTACATCAGTGCCTCTCAAATTTTGGTGTGCAAAGAATCATCTGAAGAACTTGTTAAAACACTAATTCCTGAATCTTATCCTCAGAAATTCAGAGTCAGAAGATCTGAGATGGGGTCTAAAAATTTGCATTTGTAACAAGTTTGCAAGAGACACTGATGATGTAGATCTGAGGACCACACTTTGAGAACTGCTGTACATCAGTGCTTCTCATGCTCTCCATCTGGGACGCCAAGAGCAGTGATGAGGGCACTAGACTCCTGAGGGATGGGAGCACAGTATAAAGGGACTTATTAAAAACAGCATTACTGTGAAAAATCTCTGGTTTTATATTTTAATGTTATATAATCACATTTTTAAAAATCTAATTTATTTAAAGAATTAATTACCCTTCCATATGGGCAATTAACTGCCTATATATATATATATATATAGTGGGTTATGCCCAAACTTATAATTTTTAATAAAATAGAATACAATAGAAAATATTAATGTAACTACAGGTGATAGGATTAAAACTTATTTCATGTAAATTACATATATTTACATATACACATATGTCTGAATGTGCATGTGCCAATATAAAATGCATCTTTCATCACGGGTCCCTTTCACATGCATTCTGCAGTTTGAGATACCTGGCTCTTGAGACTTAGAACTCTGTCCCTTCATCAAATCAAATCACCAGAAAGCTACATACCTTGGTGACATTGTATTAACTTACTGAAAAAAATCTTTCACAGATAAATGCCCTTAATATTTTATATAATAGTTTGATATTAAAAATGATCAGATATGGAATCCCTGGGTGGCCCAGCGGTTTGGCGCCTGCCTTTGGCCCGGGGTGCGATCCTGGAGACCCGGGATCGAATCCCACGTCGGGCTCCCGGTGCATGGAGCCTGCTTCTCCCTCTGCTTGTGTCTCTGCCTCTCTATCTCTCTCTCTCTCTCTCTGACTATCATAAATAAATAAAAATTAAAAAAAATAATTAAAAAAATGATCAGATAAAAGAAGCCGATTCTGCATCTTGTATAAAATCTCTGGGGCAGCCCAGGTGGCTCAGTGGTTTAGTGCCGCCTTCAGCCCAGGGCCTGATCCTGGAGACCCGGGATTGAGTCCCACGTCAGACTCCCTGCATGGAGCCTGCTTCTCCCTCTGCCTGTGTCTCTGCCTCTCTCTCTCTCTGTCTCTCATGAATGAATAAAATCTTAAAAAAAAAAACAAAACTCTGTTGAAACTACTGTCTGCTCTTCAGTTCAATGTATCTAATTTAATGAGCTACCCACTAAATTCACACTGGCGTATTTTTATACCGATGTATTTTCTCTTGTTAGATAAGAACTGCCCATGCTTTGTGCGCTCTCTCTCTCTCTCTCTTTAACTTGAACATTCAGAATATGTTTCATGGTGATAATCCCCACCTTAAGTTTTCAGGTATATGTATATCCCCACTTCAGCATAGGACTCTTTATGTTCATTCTTGCTTACATTTGTGGCCTTATCGTATCTGAGTCTTAAGCCAACTCAAATGTGTTTCTTAAGGCAGAAAGATGGGAATAGATAAACAATTTATGTTTCTACCTTCTCTCCACCATCTTCTGGTACTCCACTCTTGCCAAGAACCCTCTGCACCTGGCCTGGGTTCGGGTAATCAGCTGGGCTAGCTTGTCATCTCGCATCTCCTCTAGGAGCCCCAGAAGACCAGCTTTGAAAAAGACCTGTGCATGGGAGGAGTTGCAGATAAGACACTATACATAAACTTCACTGGGACACAGGTACCAGCAGATAGGCTTTAGGGTTGGTTACCTTGGTGTGACCAAATTTATACTGGGTGTGGTCAATGTCGATGGATGCAAGGAGCTTCTCAGAAGCCTTCTTGCTGTCAATGAACTGTCCTTCTGGGATAGCACTTGCATTTAATACCTTGTATCTGTTTAAGTAAATACAGTTTTTTTTAACAAAAAGTCAGTTTATGATGACAGTAATAGCAGATAAACACTAAATGACCTATTTAGAAAACCAGAGCTTAAAAAAAAAAAAGAAAAAGAAAACCAGAGCTTTAAAGAAAAATATCCTTCATTATTCGCAGGAAGGACTTCTTTGTCAGTCTAGCATCCACTGTCTGTTTTCACTCCATCCCACACTCCTGCACAGTTGCAGACTTTCCTTTCTGCCTCATCAGACTTTATTCTCAGGAAAAAAATCCTACAATCTCGTTTACATTAAATGTAGATGACCAATAAAATGTAACATGTTTTCCTGGCTAGATCCATTTGCTTTTCATGATCCTGAATCTCAGAAAGCAAATTTTTAGTGAGGAGTCTAGTAGAAGGCCCACTTCAGGTAGGAGGAACTGTCCTAATCACCTAAATTCATGCGTAGTGTTGCTTTGGGTTTTGGGGATGGGAACTAGCTGCCAACTCCACCAGACCCAGCCTTAAGAGAGACCAGCTCCCTGGAGCTGCTGCCAACCCCTTGTCCATTTGTCTCCTATTTGGTCTCCAAAGATGGACCTGTCTAGGGAAGAGAAAGAGTTGCTGAGGAGCTGGTACTGTGACATGGTTTTGGAACCCCTGGGAAACCAGTGCATGAGGGAGAAAGGAAGCACCAAAATGACTCACTGGGAGCTCCATACCTGCATGAGAGAGTTCCTAACTCAGCCACCAACACCCATGTGACTTTGGGCAGGTAGCTTAATCTCCTAGAGCCTCAGTTTATTTGTCTATCGAAGGAGGTATTGATAGTACCTACCTCTACTGAAGTTTTGTGAAGATGGAAGGAGATAATCTAAACATATTACACATGAAAAAATGGTAGTTCTCATAATTACTGAAAGTAACGTATATACCTATGGGTTAAGCCAGGAGCTCAAAAAAGCCCAGAAAAGTCTGGAGTGCAAAATATGTGGTATATCTATATTTTAAAGGTGTTTTGAGGCTTATGATTTTTCACTCTTTTTTGTGGCAAATTAAACACGAATAGAAGCATATTTTTCACAAAATTATTTTGCTTGCAGTAAGTATATTTATACTAAACTTTAAGATGCACCATAATTCAGAGAGTCTGACCTCTGTTTGAAGTCTGCATAAAGGATTCTGCTTGGGAACCCCTTCCTGCAGATGCGGATCCCTTCCAACACACCATTACACCGCAGCTGGTGCAGGACAAGTTCATGTTCCATGGCCCCTAAAAGTATACATATAGATTACACTGTTTGTTTTTTAAAGGAAGTATGGCGGTCATGCTTTGTGCCTTCACTCTAGGGCTTCTTACCAGGAGTTTTTGTTTCATTGGGGATGATACAGCGCACAAAATGAGGATGGGTACTTCTGAGGTTGGTCATCAGCTTGTTCAGATTCTCCTGTAAAGTCAGGGAAAAGCCTGTTATCTCCAGTTTTAGCCATGGTTATGAGCATTTGGTGATGTCTATAAACTCAATGTCTGTGGTTGAATTGAACAACCAGTGTGGACCATTTTCATGTAGGGTAACACCTTCCTATCCTTCTCCTCAGTACCTCTTTCTCCATTTGGGTTGGGTTACACATGAGAAGCGGCCTGACACGTCCTACTTCCTCCCTGGTCCATGGCCTCCCACAGGCCATTGCCTTCCTATACTAAATGGCCACACTTTCTTCTAATCAACTCCATGGTTTTCCAATGAGGACATGCAAGCCTGCGCCACACTGGGGCTTTTTCTCATGAACATAGCTCCCCTTTCCAACTCAATTAACTTTCAGGGCATAAATGTTATCTAAAGGGGAATAATCCTACCAGTTATAATTGAGGACTGACTGAATTAAGGGCAAGGATACCATATTAAGTTCCTTATAGGCTAGCTGCTGGATCTTCATTAGCATTAGTGCTAATTTAGTCTCTCTTAGTACCGTGCCATTGCTTAGTTTCATGACTTGACTAGACTATGAATGGTAGAATATTCAGTTTTAGAAAATTTCCTGTGAAATATTTGGCATTATTTGCCTTGGCATGAAAAATGAGCTAATAATTCCCAAGTAATGTAAATGTCTTCTCTCCAAAGCTAGATTAACAGAAATCATTAATCAGTGTCAGTTTTTTCTCAATCACTTGTGGAAAGAAGACTCTGTACTTCCAAAAACAAATTGCTAAAGTAATTAGGGAGTGTCACAGTTTCTTCCTTACCCTGAAAAGGGCAGACACCGTCTGGAAAGAAGAGCCCTTCTTTTTGCCACCTTTCTTGGCACCACCACTTGCCTCTGGAGAGCAAATAAGAAAAGATGTCATTTAAATATAGTTTTGAACTGACAGGGCTATTTCTTGCTTATTTATTGCCAATTTTTCACACATCTGGTGGAGCTGTTTTTGGACACCACTGGCTTCTCTGTTGGAACTCGAATGACTCTTAGCTGTCAACAAGGCTTGTACCCACTTTTCTGTGATTTTTTTCCTCTATTAGAAGATGAGTGAAGGGCATTCACCTCACTGTATAAAGATGGATCCATAATGTCAGGACATTTGAGGACACAATAACTTCAAAAATCATCAATAGAAGCTAGTCTAAATAGGGAGAAGTTTGTCACTCTGTAGCCTTAAATATCCCAGATACTCAATATCCAGCAGATGTGGAGGAAGAAGTAGGAGAGAATCATAGAAGCTGAAGCTTTTCATTGGTTGAGGTCCTAATAGTTCAGATTTTTTTAGTATTACCTGCTTCGGCAGTTTGAGCCCCAGAGAAGAGGTAAGCTAGAGTTTTCATTGAAGACTTCTGGTACAGCCCGACCACGGTCTCATTGAGAGGGTCCTTGTTCTTGTCAAGCCAGCCAGTTATATTGTAGTCCACAACTCCGGCATAGTGGATTAGCGAGAAGTGTGCTTCAGCCTTGCCCTTGACCACCTTGGGCTTCTGGAAGTTGGCAGACTTTCCAAGATGCTGTTCATACAGCTTGTTCTTGAAGGAGGTGTCTGTTGCCTTGGGGAACATGCACTCCTCTTCCAGGATGGAGAAGATGCCCATGGGCTGGATTAAAGCAAAATGCATATAGGGTGAATATGAGCTGCAGGATGAACCACAGAATTTAAGAGAAGAAGTTACTGGCTGGACAGATCAGGCCACCTTCTCAATGAGCTCTATGCAGGCAGCCAGGTCCATCCCGAAGTCAATGAAGGTCCACTCGATGCCCTCCTTCTTGTACTCCTCCTGCTCCAGCACGAACATGTGATGGTTGAAGAACTGTTGGAGCTTCTCGTTGGTGAAGTTGATACACAGCTGCTCCAGGCTGTTGAACTAAATAAACACATGTATTCACTTTTCTCTTGAGCAAATTTGAGCATTTGTACATACACAACTTCTTAATTTAAACATATATGTTGAATAGCCTTTAGATTACATATATCAAAATCATTGGGGTGGGGGAGCAACATGAAATCTGTTTCCTCTACTGCCATTTTACACAGAATCCTATATTGCATTAATGCTTGTTCCCTACACTGGCTTAAGTTTACTCAGGGATTTTTCTGAGTTCCTATTTCATCATTTCATGTTTATTCCATTATCTTTCCCATTTTCTGTTGACTCGAGCTAACCGGCAAGCTATAAGGAGCTGGCTGGGAGGGGTCTCTGTTGTATGGAAGTTACCAGGGTCAGCTTTGCCAGTGGACAATAATTGCCACTGCTGTTCTTCAATGTGAAATGAAAACAGAATTAAGATACCAAATATCATATACAGTGTGATAACACACTTGTGTTAAAAAAAAAAACAAAACGAAACTCCAAAGCATTAACATTGGCTTGTTATAAATAGTGGAATTATTGGGGAACACTTTCCCTTGATTTTTCATATTTTCTGCAATGTCCAAGTTTCGCTTTTATAATTATGAAAAGATAAACTTCTTGAAAACTATAAGCAGGAAAAATATAGCTCATCAAATAGGGATTTTTATCTTGCAATATCACATCAACGAGAATAAATGCTGACTTTATAAGTCATCTTTGCTCTGCTCTTCTTCTCTTGTCTAAATGTTTTTGAATGACCTCCCACCATATATTCATAACATGTGTGTTTCACAGGAATACTTTGAGATGTTTATGTTAACTTCTTTTGGTGCTGTGGGATTTTTAGAGGACCCCCCCCCACCCCGGAAACTAAGCTAGCTCCTAACTTCCTTTGGGTCCTGTAGCAAGTCAGAGTGCTCAAGTGCATTATTCCTCATAGAAGGGGGACTGCTACTGTGATAAATGATTAACAATTACCCCATCATTCACTTTTAAGTTTCAGCGTAACTTTTTGGGAGTAATGAGAGAAGGTTATAATTTTCACAGATTTCTTCTTATTCATATTTTCATTGCCTTATTGCAAAATCTCCTTACCAACCAGCTACCAACTCACATCAAAGATCTCAAAGCCAGCGATGTCCAAGACCCCGATGAAGTACTGCCTGGGCTGCTTGGTGTCCAGCTGCTGGTTGATGCGGGTGACCATCCACAGAAACATCTTCTCATAGACAGCCTTGGCCAGAGCGCCCACTGCGTTGGTTACCTTGAAAAACAAAAATGTATCTCTTGAGGTTGTCAGAGGACTATAAAAATGCTTGATTCCTGTCACTGAATTTGAGTTATGCACCTACCTGCTCTACAGTCTGGCCTTTGGTGACATACTCATTGCCGACCTTGACCCTGGGGTAGCAGAGGGCTTTGAGCAGATCAGCAGAGTTCAGGCTCTGGAGATAGGCTGCTTTGTCAGCAACTGAAAGGAAGAAAGGAAGAAGAATGTTATTATGACCCTGAGCAACCCATTTTCTCAGAAAAAAAAAATTAAGCTACAGATATTTCATGGGGTGTTTTCAGAATATCTTTTTGAGCATTCTTGCCCATTTTTTTCACTAAGTTTAAGACTTTGATTATAGATAGTGTGTCCTAAAGAACTTCAGAAATAATAGGAAACATCTATCTAGAGGATCTCTGGGTGACTCAGCAGTTTAGCGCCTGCCTTCAGCCCAGGGCATGATCCCGGAGTCCCAGGATCGAGTCCTACATCGGACTCCCTGTATGGAGCCTGCTTCTCCCTCTGCCTGTGTCTCTGTCTCTCTCTCTCTCTGTGTCTCTCATGAATAAATAAATAAAATGTTTAAGTAAATAAAATCTTTAAGAAAAAAAGAAACAGGGATCCCTGGGCGGCTCAGCGGTTTAGAGCCTGCCTTCCTGCCCAGGGCATGATCCTGGAGTCCCAGGATCGAGTCCCACATCGGGCCCCCTGCATGGAGCCTGCTTCCTCCTCTGCCTGTGTCTCTGCCTCTCTCTCTGTGTGTGTCTCTTGTGAATAAATAAATTTAAAAAAAAAGAAAAAAAGAAACATCTATCTAATATGATGCTTCATACAGTATATTATTTGAGTATACTTTAAAATTCAATTCTTAAAAATGAATTTGTCTTCCTAAAAAAACTCAAGGGTAATATGTTAAGAATGTGATTTTCAAACAAAAAAATCAGGGAGATGTCTTAGTACCTTCAGTGCCATCTGGCTCAGCCTGTTCCTCCCGCTGCTTCTGCTTGAACTTCAAGTTCCCATAATGCATTACGGCCCCCGTGAGCTTGTAGATGGAGACTTTCTCTTCATTGGTGAAGCCCAAAATATCAATAGCACTCTGCCAATATAACCAAGAGGATAACTGTTAGGTTATGATACACACTTACTATTCATCGTTCACTTTCTGATTCTTGACATGTTGGTCACACTGAGGAAACTATCGTTGCTAATGGGGGTGCAAGGAACTCTTCAGTGTGGGTGTGCAGGGCGTTGGTCAACCAAAGACCAGCACTGAGCATTAGAATGATAGGTTCAGACCTCCTAAAATTGAAAAAGTAAAAAGACAGAGAACAAGATAGTAAACTTAAGGAACCTGTTATTTTGAGAAGTGGTACAGGTCTCATTCAAGTAGATTACCAAAAAGTAGTTTAGATAAATTCAGAAATTATAGACCTTTAAAAGACTATTAAGGGAAAATAAAGTGTTGTGGGGCATAGCTTAATCTTTTTGGTTGACTCGAGATGGCACATCCATGCTCATCTTTGAACCCTCTTTTGCTATTTCTACTAGAAACTGAATATTTATCTGGAGGGGCCATTGCTCTAACCCAACATCATCAGTCTAACTTTCTTGTGTTCTACTTACATCTGTTGCTATCAGCTCTTCTTGATCATCAATGCTAGCCACACTGATCTCCCCTTGACTGACAAATGGGTAGTCATATGGGTTGGTGGTGATCAGAAGCATTTCTGAGTACATGGAACAGAGAAAAGGTATATAATTCTATAAGCAGAATTACCCCCTTCATTTAGATGTCTAGACGGATTCTAAGACACTGTGAAGCCAAAGAAGTTTATCACATACGGGGAAAAGTTACATCTGTAATAATTATCAGTATAGTGTTGACTATTTAAAATAAAAAATTGGGAACAACCTGAATATCCTTAAGAGTGTATAGTTAAATAAATTATGCTTATCCCTAGAATATAACACCATGCAGCCATTAGAAATAATAATGCAGAGCTGCAACTAGTGACATGGAAAAAACCATGATACATTATTGCCCAATGAAAAAAGTACATCACAGAAGAGCACTGAAGTATGGTTCCAGTTATTGTATGTATATCTATATGTAAAGGTATATATACAGGAAATGAGTAGGATGATATTTACCCAGTATTCACAGTGGTTATTTCATAGTGATAGAATTTGAAGGCATTATGTTCATTTTCCTTTTTGATTTTTATAATAAGCATACATAAACTTACAAAGCTACTTTCAAAATCAAGGTGATAAACCTGACAAAATTTGGTCATGGAATGCTAGGATGGACCATTCACGGATAAGTACTGATGCCATAGTTCTGGAAAGAGATTATGACATTTCTTACCAATTAGTTCTGGTTTCTTGTTTGATGTGATCTGATAAAAAATATGATAGCTTCTTTCAGCCTTAAGCTGGAAAGTAACTCTAGACTTTTCTAACAGATCTGGAAGGAAATAGCAGAGTGATGCAAAAATTCACGAGACTTGCAATTTTTACTTTGTGTTGACTTTATAGATTATAAGAAACAGAAATGACCAAAAAGGAGATCCAAGCACTCACATGTTTCAATATCAGCAGAAGCCAGCTTCCCTGTAGTGCCAAAGTGGATTCTGATGAATTTACCCTTGAAAGGAAAACTAATATTACTACTTTGTTTTTATGTCACATCAAATCTTTGAGAAACTCAAAATACTTAGAATGCTAATGTGTTAACTGTTAAATAAATCCAGAGACTCTTAGGCAGAAGAAGTGTATCTTCTATTTTTTAGGCAAAAGAATTTTGTCTTTGATTTTCATATTATGAATAATTGTAGGTAATGACAGATAGGAAAGGGCCACATATCTTTTTAGATGGAACTCAGATCCATGTTATTACATGCTCAGAGGGAAAGGAGAGAACCCGATGCCAGTATAATGTGAACGAAAAAGATTCAGAGAATGTATTCACAAACATCTCATACACCTTGACCAGTGGGCAGTGTCTGTACTAGTGTCCGAGACTTACAAAGCGGGAGGAGTTGTCATTCCTCACAGTCTTGGCGTTGCCAAAGGCCTCCAGTAGGGGGTTGGCACTGATGATCTGATCTTCAAGGGTCCCCTGCAAAGGCAAGAGCAGTCCTTACCTCTGGGGCTCCAGACTTCCTGAGAGCCTGAGAGTCTTCGGTTTGGCCCCAGACTCACCTGCATTTTGCCAGAAGCAAGTTCCTCCTTCTTCTTCTCTCCAGTGACCGCAATTGTTGCAAAGTACTGGATGACACGCTTCGTGTTCACGGTCTTCCCGGCACCAGATTCTCCACTATCAAATAAAAAGCTAAGTGAGATGAAGTTCCAAATGTTGCAGCTACTGAAGCCATGAGAAGAAAGCATAAACTTTACTTACGTGATCAGGATTGACTGATTCTCTCGGTCTGCAAAAAAGAAATCATAGACATTTAATGTTGTGGGGGGTTTTTTGTTTGTTTGTTCATTTGTTTTTTGTATATTTGTGAACAATAAGTGAAGTAAAAGGAATAAACTAAGTATTTTTCAGACTGGCCTTTGCAATCCCTAGGGCTTCATGGACCCTAAGCCTCCAGTCTTTTCCAGTGCCCCTTTCAAGTTCCCCAGTACCTCCCCACATTCCACCCCTGCCTCCAGCACAGGTGCATCCATTTAAACAGAGCACTGCAATGAAGCACTGGACCTTTTCTCTATAATACTCTTCCCCTAAGGACATCTAAAAAGTGGACCTGAGCCTTTGGTTGGATTTAGATGACAATGCCAGTACTGAATATTTATTGAAGGTGTAAGATGTAATGAAAAATAGGCATTTTAGCATGTGGGATGGGGTAAGTATAATGCAGGTGGTAACTTTGGAAGTAATCACGGCTTTAGTCCTAGTTTGGGGAAAAGGTTCATTTTACTCTTTTACTCTCTCTGAAGACAGATTCTCCGAGTCCTTTCCCCAAGCAGCTTAGATTGCGCTGGCTGAGGCAATATTCTAGGAAGAAGATTCATGGCATAGCTGTCTTAATGTCAAATACACCTTAAAATCTGGAGTTCATTCAGGTTGGCTTTGGGAAAAGGGCAATAGCTTGGCCCTCCCTTGTATAGAAAGGGCATTCATTGGTCATAGTTTCTGATGTTGAGGATAAGGCCACAAGGGCAGATCTTACTTTTCTGGTTTTTGGCTCTTGGCAATGGAAGCACAGTTTCTATGTGTGATTATGTGTGTACATACACCTAAATAATGTTTATAATTTTTGCTCAAGCCTTTTTAGTTTTTTAATCATTCAAGAGTAAATTCTCTAACTATGGTGAGCCCCTGTTGACTTTTAAAAGTTGAAGAGATGGGGATGCCTGCCTGGGTGGCTCTGTGGTTGAGTGTCTACCCTTTGGCTTAGGACGTGATCCCAGGGTCCTGGGATAGAGTCTCACATCAGGATCCCTGTGGGGAGCCTGCTTCTCCCTCTGCCTATGTCTCTAACTCTGTGTGTCTCTCATGAATAAATAAACAAAATCTTTTAAATGAATGAATGAATGAATAAAATTAAACAAACAAACAAACAAATAAATAAATATTGAAGAGACCAGTAGCAATTGCATGATGGTAGGGATTGCAAGTCAACTTTTACACCCTCTCCTTCCTGGACCACCTCCCTCACAAATATACCATAACTAAAGGACCTAAAGAGTGTGTTGAGACGGTTCAGGTGTCTTTCTCCTACAGTTCTGAAAAGATTATGCACAAAGCATTCAACTCACCAGTCAGCATGAACTGATAGGCGTTGTCAGAGATGGAGAAGATGTGGGGTGGGGCCTCCTGGTGCTTCTTGCCTCGGTAGGCGGTCACCACCTCGGGGTTGTACACCGGCAGCCACTTGTAGGGGTTGACAGTGACGCAGAAGAGGCCTGAATAGGTCTACGCAAGGGAATAAGAAAGAGCAGCTGTCCAAAGGCTTCTCCTGTTAGGTGTGCAATTCACTTATTAAATGAATTCTGACTACAGGAACACTTTAAGTAAGTACCCTACATTTCTTGAAGGCATCAGCATGAAAATTAGTTGGAATTTTCAGCAATGAGATAGCAAAATCCTTGAGGGAAAGGCTCACAGTTTCGACTTTCAGTTGTTCCTCTTGGAACTTATCACAATGATTTTCACATAGTAGGATTTCCAAGGGTTACTTTTCTTCTTTAATGTGTAGCATGAGACATTTTTATTGTGTTTTAGAAGATATGCATGTTTTTCTTTTGCAGCATTAAGATCATTCAAATTCGTGGAAAGAGGGGCACCTGGGTATCTCAGTGGTTGAGCATTTACCTTCTGCTCAGGGTGTGATCCTGGGGTCCTGGAATCGAGTCCTGCATCAGGCTCCCTACAGGGAGCCTGCTTCTCCCTTTGCCTACTCTTCCTCTATCTGTGTCTCTCGTGAATAAATAAATAAATAATCTTAAAAAAATTCATGAAAAGAGAAGTTTGGACACAACCAAAGTGCCGAACGAAATGGAAGCAGTTAGGTAAACTGTGGTAAATAGTAAGACTAATATGATGCAGGAAGGTAGTCAGGTAAACCTGAAAGTATCCAGTGATACTGGGGCAACATTTGCAAAATACTATTAAGCTCTCAAGACCCAGAACACAAAATGATGTAAATACATTACAGTTAAACAAGGGAGATTTTCAAAATCTTGGGTAACTGTGTAAAACAGGCACTGATTAATCAAAATAGACTCTAATCACCAGGTACTACTGTGTGGGTGTCATCCAGCTAAGCATCAGCATTGGCTGAACTACACAAAAAATGTCAACGTGACATAATCAGTTAGTTTCTAAGACGTTCACCAGGTGTGTATTACATGCCAGACCCCTGCAGGGCACCTGGAATAAAGCATAAATGAGATGCATTCCTTGGGGAGCTCCCAGTCTACAGTCTACACAGAAGGCAGACGTATGAGTGGATGATGGTGGGCAACAAAGGTCAGTGCTGTGGCCAGGGTGGAGACCAAAGGACACAGCATCCCCCTCTCCCTGGGAAGATGGGAGCTTTCTTCAAGGAGGTGGTATTCATGGAAAAGGGACCTTCACACAAAGATACAAATTGCTGTCATCTTGAAAGACTGAAAATGAGTGAGATTTCGTCTTTCAAATATTATTTTTATGTGTTAAAGTATAAGTGTATCATTTCCCTATGGATGATTCTCCACTGGCATGAGTGGGGGGCAGGTGGGTAGAAAGGTAGGCCCATGGCTGAGATATAAACAGTAGCTGTTCCAGTGTTTGTTCAGGGGATATGTGGCAAACTCAGTCCATGTGGACAATGGCCTTGCCTGGCTTTGGATGGGAAGACAGAGGATGAAGTACTGGCTGTTGTGTTGTGCCTTACAACAGCAACTGTGAACCTTTTAACTAGTTAACTACTGTACTAACTAGTTAACTTGTGTGCTGACTAGTCATGCTACTGGTGAAAACAAAATGGGTCTCTGCTTTTGACCCATTTATACGACAGTGGAAGTGGGCTGGCAGGTCCCTGGTGATGATGATAATAAAGACCACTTGGAGGGGGAGGCACTCACGTAGATCATCCAGGCTGCATAACGCTCTTTGAGGTTGTACAGCACAGCAGGCTCATGCAGGTGAGTCATCATGGCCATGTCCTCGATCTTGTCATACTTGGGAGGGTTCATGGGGAAGACTTGGTCATCTTTCACCGTCAGAGTCTGGTAAACAGGGAGGACAACCATTTATGTCAATTGTGAGATCATACAAAAGTACTGATCAAATGTGGCCAGCTCCAGGGACTTTACTCACCGCTCCCGCTTCGGTCTTCACTGTCACTTTCCCTCCTTCTCTGCTCTGGATAGTCCCTTTCACAAAAGATTCTTTGGGCTCTGCCACAAAGACTGATGTCTTGGCATCAAAGGGCCTATTCTGGGCCTCAATGCGCTCCTTTTCAGACTTTCGGAGGTATGGAGCTGCCTCCCCGAAAATGGCCATTTCCTGGTCTGAACTCATGGCTGCTGAACTCACAGGTCCTAGAGGAGATGAAGCATTTCACATTAGAGACTGTGGACTGTCATGTGTATCAGTAAGTCTCCAGATATTGGTGATGATACCTCATGGAAAACCCACTATTTAGAAATTTCACCAGCCAGGCCCCCTGTGCACCACACTGTAATTACTGAAACGAACATAATCATAAAGTCTCAAATGCATCGAAGGTCACCGTGTAACCAGCACTGTACTCAGGGCTTGACATGCTTTATTTTCTTTCACCCCCAAGACTAGCGTTCTAATCAGGGAACTGAACATAGTCTCTGCAGCTCTGCTGCCGACAAGGTGGTGACCCTTGAACTTTCTGAGCCACGTGTCTCCCTCATAGAAGATGGATTACAATATCTGCCTTTCTTAATTCAAAGCCTGTGAGATACTGGACAGATACTTTGGAAACACATGATGACTGAGAAAGCAGTCTGAAACAGCCCAGGCTACCGTTTAGATGTCAAATACCATTGATTGTAATGTAAGAAAATTCCTTTTCTTGTTCCATACTGCAAGAGAACTTCATTTCCTCCTTCAGCTCTTCAGCCAGAAATGCTCAAGGTCAGGGCTTTTAGGGATGATAATTTTGTTTACTTCTTTTTCTCTAGTTGTGTGCTGACTAGAGTGTGCCTGACATAGTTTCTTTGCATATTATTATGTATTGTAATTGGCATACTATAATCCAATATTATAATCCATATAATATAATCCATATTATAATCCAAAGTTAATGAGTTGACCTGCTTGAGGATAAAAGCCATAGCAAATGTTATCCTCATTTTATTATTTTTAATTTCATTTATTTTATTTATTTAATTTGTTTCATTGAAGTTCAGCGGACATGCAGTGTTATATTATCTTCATTCTTCTAACCCTTTGCCCTTCACGATTTCCCACTGGAGAATGCAGGCTTGGATTGCTCCATTCTCTGTCATTTGCAGGTTGCCAGCGGCATCAGTAGAATGAAAAGTTTGGCAAAGAATGCTGCTCAATCATTAGGGATCCAGTTACTTGAAAGTTATTTTGATTAGTTACCTACCAATGTCTCCCTCCAGAAACGGGGTGTGTAGTAGTCGGGCACATTACTAAGTCTTTGCGTGTAACAAAAGGTTCACAGCATCTTAATTTCATGCAACACTCAGCATTGGGCAAGGTAACTTTCTGCGAGTTTTTAAGAGGTTTAAGGAAGCTCTTTCCTAGGTACCTTCTTTTTCTTATTTGTTAGGTATCATGTTTACCTAATGATTCTAATAGCAGCATACCTTTTTTTAAAAACAAATTTGAGATTTTTAGCAAGAGAACCTTATTGCAGATTTTTCTCCCTACAGAATGTTAATATTCTGTTAACAAGCCAACAAGTCCATTAGCAGTTTTCTTGTTAAGATGTCACCTCGCCAGTGCTTACATCCGGAATGAGTCTATGTGCATTGTTCTGAAGGCAAGCCCTCCTTCCCTGTCTCCCTAGCACCGTTTCCTGAAGTACAGTTATTAGGTATTTACTGAGACCAGCACTTTCTGAAAGGTTGCTAAGTGACACAGATCCATCCCAGAGGCTCTCATATTCTTCTTCAGGGACTGGTTAAGTCCAAATCTTACCTTGTTAGCAAGTGAGAAGATGCAGCCTGGTTCTCTCTAGACAGTTCTGTAAAAGAGAAGGGAAAAGCACTTGAGTAGTTAGCCAAAGGCACCCACAGAATCCCATCTGTGGCATGGTTGGCTATTGTAAACAGAAGGCAACAAAAGCCATGGATATAAAACGTGCAGTATCTCAAGGAGCGGTACCAGAGCTAGCAGCTGCAGCTGACGCGGGGCAGCGTGGCCAGTGTCCCTCTTGAAAGCCCGTTGCCTGGTCCCACTTACCTTGGAGCTTTTTAAAGCAGGACGAGTCAGCCTCATTCCAAGGGCTCTTTTATATGGATAGCTATGGAAACAATGCAGCTGCCTGTTCTTTCTTAAGTCAAAAGGAATTGTTTGGCAGAAAGAGTCTTGGCAGTCTTGCGTCCCTGCATAATTCTCATTCATATTAAGAATGGTTGGATATAATTAGAAATATTTTTCTTATTGAGTATGTGAATAAATCTCCTATGGATAATTTGAGAAGATGATCTGAAAGGAGGGTTCAGGCTGGTGGATAAAGGCAGTGGCGAGGCAGCCAGAATTACTGGCTTCTCTCATAAATTCTTTCTGGCCTCACTGGGCATGCCGTTCAGGTTTACCTTGCGTCACCTTTCATATTTCACATATTTGACGATAGAAATAAAACACAAATGTTTGTTTTGATTTTGAGAGGGTTAATTTTCACCTGTTGATCTCTTCTTTCCAGCCCTGCAAAATTAAGTTATGTGTCTTTGGCAGTTTAAAAGGAAGGAAGATCCTCTCCTTGTTCCAATATTCTTGTAGTTTTCAGGAATATCCTGACTTTCATGCTGTTTTGCTTTTGCCCAAATTGGTCTTCCATGTAGGACATTATCTCCTGCCCACCTACTTGTGTGGCTTGCATGCAATAAAAAAGGTTGAAGGTTTTCTAGTAGTAAAAAGTGCTTTTGGGGACTACTTCCCAACATTTTCCATATCAGCACTGTCAGAAAGTAACGATATTTTAGTGTAGTTACACTAGAATAACGTGGGCATGATCTGGCTCTATGTGTAAGGAGTTCGATAAGAACATTTCTTTATATTTCTTTACATTTCTTCATTTGATATAAATGTAATATACATAGGGTTAAGGAAAATATTAAATACTGAGTGCATCTGAAACTTCCAAATATTCCTTAAACTTTTAAGGAGAAATTTCAGCCAGATTCCATAAATAAAACTTGTTTAATATGTGACTTTACACTTGAAATAATGACACAAATTTCCTATTCTAAAATGATGGCATACAATATTTGCATTCCGATAATTACCATTGGAATGGGGAGAGTTTGCTCAAGAAATCAATCAAAATGCAAAACCATCTATTTTATTTTTTTGCAATTACTGAAATTATACCTTAAAATTTCTTTTTTTTTAATTTTTATTTTTATTTATTTTTTATTTATTTATTTATGATAGTCAGAGAGAGAGAGAGAGAGAGGCAGAGACACAGGCAGAGGGAGAAGCAGGCTCCATGCACCGGGAGCCTGACGTGGGTTTCGATCCCGGGTCTCCAGGATCGCGCCCTGGGCCAAAGGCAGGCGCTAAACCGCTGCGCCACCCAGGGATCCCGTACCTTAAAATTTCCCCAGCTCTTCTTTTTTCTTTACCGACAATTATCAGATATTTCCAAAGACATTGAAGCTCTAATCTTCAAAAGTCTGTGTGGTAAAGGAGTCACGCTACTGCTAGGTTGGTCAGCACGAAAAGGCACAGAAGTGCCTGATATATTCAAAGTGCAAAATCTGGAGCTGCCTCCACCAGGACAACCTACTTGGCCTTCAAGCACTTCTCCTCTGGCTGGCTGCACTCTGGGCTACATGCCCTGTCCCAGGCATGCTGGAACACCAACCTTCCCAGCATCTCCAGGGGTCTCTTGCCTGTAGCTGGCAGCATCACATCTCAGCTGGCTGTGAAAATAAATGTCCTCCTTGGTTCCACTCAGCAAATGGCAAACACCACCATTGTGTTTGCCTCCTTTGGGGATTATAGGGTACACTGTGAGACTCTAACTCAGCCCAGGCCACCCTTTGAGGAACCCCTGGGTAGGCTTCTCATAGCCAGAGACCACCCCTCAATGCTCTGGCCTCCCAGCCCATGCAGCCACCTCAAGACTGAACATTTGGGATCAACATTTCATGGCACATCTGTAGCCTTTCTGATGCCAAGACCCACTGGTTGGGCACCTCTGCTTTAAGATGAGCTGTGGTCCTATTTCCCTATCCTAAGCAGCCATTTTTAGTGCACAAACCAATATCTTGGTGTTTTCTTATTCCATTCCTGCTGCCCATGCACAGTATCTTTATGCTCTATTAACTCTTTATTACTTTATGTTCTTTGCAAAATGTCCTTCACTTTTCAGTCCTCTCATGATTATAGATTCTACTTCCTCAATTTGCAAAATCCCTTGGTGAATACCATATTTATAGGTAGAAGCTGTCTCATATATTACATTTCTGATGTAAAAAAAAGAAAATGAGAAGCCTCATTCCCAATGGTTGAGAAATATCCCTTAATTGTTCTCTCTGCCTCTTGGCTCGTGATTTGTGACTGCTAAATGTTCTCTGAGGACTAGACCCTAAAGAAAATGTCAGTCAAGATAATCTGCTTTTACCCTCTGTGAATAGGTTAAAGATGAACATTCATGTCAGGTAGTTTTCTCGATTTCAGCAATGTTTTGACCACTACCCTAATGAGTCAGGGACTTTCTGCTTTCCATTGCTTGCTTACCCTTTGGGATATCTGTCACGTTAACATCTAGTGATGAGTCAGTAATAGAAGGAATTCAAGAGTGAATACTGGTCTGTGCAAGGCAAGGAAATTCAAAGGGAATAGTAGCCAATGACCCTGTCTTCAAGAAGTTGTAATCTAACTGAGAAACCAAAAAAGCACCGGTGCAGTGGCTCAGGTTGCCTTCAGGACGGTATGATAGCAGCTTGAAAAAAATGCAGTGCACAAGTTCTTTTCAGAGAAAGAGCCATATTTTATGCATCTGTTTGATTCTTACCAATACCTAGAATAATGGTGGGAACATATGGAAAGTGTCCCCCAAATACTGGCTTACAAATTTCAGATGCTCCAGATTTCTTTATCCCAATCATTCTGGTCCCTGTCAAATGAAATTGGATCTTGAATTTGACTTTTGACTACACACCAACTGGGTATCCTTAGAAATTCACAAAACTTTCCCAAAGCTCTGTTTCCTGACTGTAAAATAGGTGATGAAGTAATTCCCCGTAAGGGCTTTTTAGGAATAAATAAGATAATAGAATGCTTGGAAGCTTCGAAGAGTATATGGCAGCCATCACTAATTCAATAGCTATTATCATTGTGATTATGATGGCCCCCATCTTTTGTTCATTCTTACTCTAAGCTCAGTTACAATGAAGTATTTTCTCTTCTGATTTCTCTAATAACATGCTTGTTTCATTGATCATTTCAATTACCTGGTAGACATTTGCAGGGCATTACCACACACCAGGCTCTTAGGTAAGCTCCCCACTGCCACCACAGAATGCCCTCCTCTCTTTTGTATCATTTGTATGTCTTATGTATATTGAAATCCAGATCAACCTTTCCCAGACGTTTTTTTTTTTGTGTGTGTGTGTGTGTGTATGGTAATTCTACTTGATAGAAGATAGGTAATTTGACCTAGAAAAAGACAAGTGAGTGTAAGTTGTTACAGTAAGATAGGTGTGGAGAAATGAGAGCCCGCTCCAGGGTGTTGATGGTTGAAATGATAAAGGAAGGTGCTCCAGAAATTCGTTAACTGGTGATCTCCAGGGTGAAGTGGTTAGGAGGGTACTGAATGTTTGGTAACAGGGTCAAAGAGAGACCCTGTTTCATAGTATACCCTTTGTACCTTTTGAATGTTGTGTTGGGTGCATGTATTACTGCCTTAAAAATAAAAGTGATGATTTATCAAAAGAAGATCACTCTAAAGTAGGGAACAAAAGAACAGGTGCAATTGAAAGAAGTATGATCACAGAATTAAAGAGATGAGAGATTAAGTCCCAGAGGAGTCAGAATCCAAGAGATGAGTTTTCCAATGGCCACTCCCTTCTCTTTTCCGTAGACTGGATCTCGCTCACCTGTCGAAAACCATGGGCATTGGTGTTGTTTTCTGGTTCCACTTGATACCATTGCCCCAGCAGCTCCCATGTTTCAAGTTCCCATCAGCAGGAATCTATATTTCCAAGTGTCCAGTTGTAAAATTTTCTGAGAATCTGCTTTATAAAGAAAATGGCAAAATGGCAGGCAAAATGGCCTATGGCTTGTTGTATGCAAAGCATCCAATTTAGCCTCTAGGAACAAGGAAGTATGGACCACACTTGCTGCCTGACATCCAGCAGTTCTAGCACAGAGCACATAGTCTGTAGGTAGCTAAGGGACTTTGGTGTGCTTTCATGGTGAAATCTGGGAGAAGCAAAACTGACTCCCTTAAAACTAAACCAATATTTGCTTTTCAAATTACAAAAATAATATAGGTACATGGATATTCTAGAAATTTGGAAAAAGAACAATAAACGAATGAAAATCAAGAGAAATTATTTCTTAATGGTGAATGGAGAGAAAAAAAGCACACACTTCTGCATATCTCAGCATTCACTTACCAAGTTGTATCAGGTTAATTATCCAGTTGAGAGGTATAATCAGTATGTATAAGGTCTCTTTTTCCTCCTGTTTGTGAAATACACGTTAGTTGAATAAATAAGGAATAAATGAGTATTAATTTGCTAATGTCACTCCATACATCTGTAAACGTCTTCTAAGCATTATCTCACCTTTTTCTTTCAAAGCTTTGGGATATGGATAAGGGAAATAAACTCTTCTCATTTTATATTTGAAGAAACCATGATCCAGAGGGCTGTGAAATGACTTGTGAAATCAGAGTGGAACTCAAATAAAAAATTTTCTGCTCCATCTCCATTGTTTGTTTGTATTTATTTATTTATTTATTTATTTATTTATTTATTTATTCACAATAGACATAGAGAGAGAGAGAGAGAGAGAGAGAGGCAGAGACACAGGCAGAGGGAGAAGCAGGCTCCACGCCAGGAGCCCGACGTGGGACTCGATCCCGGGACCCCAGGATTGCCCCCTGGGCCAAAGGCAGGCGCCAAACCTCTGAGCCACCCAGGGATCCCCCCCCTTTTTTTTAAAGATTCATCTCCATTGTTTTTAATGCCCAACATACGTAGCTCTGACTGTTGCTCATTCCAGAATTACTCTGATTCCTTTAGGTTGACCATTTGGTTTTTAGTTTAACCGCCTGCTAGCCTCAACCTGGCATCCTGCATTATTGTGTAGAAGGTAAGGTGGTGTACCAATATAAATATGGCTATAGCTATTCCAGAATGCAGGAAAGTTTTTAAGTGTAGAGACCCAGAGGAGATGGGATGGAATAACTGCTCTGCGTTCCCCCACCCCTTTGCATAGACCGTGACAGTACACACAGATTTCTTTAGTGAACAGATGGCATCTGATTGGAGGGATCAGAGAAGACCTCATAAAAATGACACCTCTGATGGTTTGTGAAGGAATGGGTTGGGTTTGACAGAAAGAAGTCCAGGATAAAAGGAGTTCTAGGTGACAGAATGGACACTGTTCTGTTGAAGTCTGTGTGAGGAAGTGAGAGTTGTCTGGTCTGTCTGGAGTCAACCCCGTGTGTAAGGGACAAGTCCAGAGGGACAAACTGAGGCCTCACGTGTCGGAAACCATTTCTGTGACTTACTCATTAGGAGCAAAATATCCTGTCCCCAAACTGCAAACGAGGCTGACCAGAGCACCCGCTGTATGAGCTTTTTCCTTTTTCTCTTGGACCATTTGGCCACCACCCATTTAGCCAGTTTTTCACTCAGTTCTGTGCTCTAATCGGTTCTCCATCTGCCACATCCACTACTGGGCTCCTCCTCTGCCTGGATCTCTCTCCCCTGACCTTACTAGATCATACTGTCAGCATGCCCAACACTTCACCCTCTTCCTTGATCTTGGTCCTTCCTCCCACTGACCCCTGTTGAGACTGAAAACTTCCCCCGGCTCCTACACTGCCTTCCCAAGCACACCCAGAGCATGTGATAGCAAAGGGCCTTGAATGCCGGGCACAAGAGTTTGACTTGGATTGAATAAACATTTAGCTCCCCAAATTTGGGGACTATTAACCAAAACAACACGGCCATGAATTTAGAATGCTATATCATTGAGCACTAATCATCACATACACAACTTTTAAAAAAATATTTTATTTTTCTATTCATGAGAGACCCAGAGAGAGAGGCAGGGACACAGGCAGAGGGAGAAGCAGGCTCCCTGTTGGGAGCCTGATGTGGGACTCGATCCCGGGACTCTGGGATCACGCCTTGAGCCAAAGGCAGATGCTCAACCACTGAGCCACCCAGGCATCCCCACGTACATGATTTTTTTTAATTTTTTTTTCTTTATTTATGATAGTCACAGAGAGAGAGAGAGAGAGAGAGAGAGAGAGAGGCAGAGGGAGAAGCAGGCTCCATGCACCGGGAGCCTGACGTGGGATTCGATCCCAGGTCTCCAGGATCACGCCCTGGGCCAAAGGCAGGCACCAAACCACTGCGCCACCCAGGGATCCCATGATTTAACATAAAATCTATCTAATGCTTGTCTCAGAAAATCTTATTTTACTCGATTGTAATGAGTTTAAAGTCAGTTTTAGGTATGAAAAAGGTATTCAGTTGGCCAAATGCCGATCTCTTTATCCTAGCATCAAGAATAAAACTCAGTCAAAATAATTTTTGTTCTATCGTGCCAAGATCATCCCCTCTCAAAAACAAACAAAAAAAACTCCAAGAAAGAAAAGGGGAGCATGAGTTGGGGTTGGGATTGGAATTCTCATAGCTGCACAAAAAAAGATTTTTCCTATTTCTGGGATCTGGACATTTCAAGGAGACCCAAACGTGGATCAGCTTCCTCAAAATTGCTACTGTTTCTCTGTGCTTTTGGCTTGTCCCAAACAACTGGTCCAGTGCACAGGCGTTGATGAAAACAAGGCTGCACTCCAAGGCTGAGGAGTATTTTTAGGTCTTGAGGAAGAAGACTTTTTTATTTGAAGGAAAGGATGGTAATGTCATCCAAAGTCCTGTGTGGAAGCTGGGACTTGGCAAGACTCAAAAAGCATACTTCAAAAGGAATGCGGTCAAAGGCCAAGCTTTGAGAAACCAAACGCTATGGAGACCCAGTTCTTGTCTTTTTGAAAATCTCGATAGCAGAAGTTTGAGTGGATTTTCTCATTCCTTGTCCCTTTTATAAACTGTTGGTGAACATAGGCATTTGCTCTTTTCAATTGCTTTGTGGGAGGCTCGAGCCTGTATCTTTTTCCCCTTTGAGCAATAAGAACAAAAATAACCCCTGAAACTCTTAAGAGATGTCACAATCTCATGGGAAAATGTTAGCTGGTCACTCTTGAACAGTCCTCAAAGTAAAACTTAGGTGAAGGAATGATGGTCTGAGGATCAGACGCCTGTGCGTATAGGTACATGTGGGTGCAGTGTGTGTTTATGTACCCCCAGCACACATGCCTGTGCTTAATCAAAGGTGCTCTGTGCAGGTGCGCCTGGGTGGCTTAGTTGGTTAAGTGTCTGACTCTTGGTTTCTGCTCAGGTTTTAATCTCAGGGTTGTAAGATTGAGCCCTGCATTGGGCTCCCAACTCAGTAGAGAATCTGTTTCTCTTTCTCCCTCCCTCTCACCCTCCCTCCCTCTGCTCATACAGTTTCTCTCTCTCTCTCTTTCAAATAAACAAATCTTTTTTTTTTTTTAAGTGTCCTGTGCAGATAGGAGAAAGGCTGGGAATGCAGAGCTACCTGTCTTTCTTGGACTCCATGGGGTCTGGGTGGGGCAGCTAGGTGGTTAGATAGGCCCTCCTCCCTGAGTCGATTCTAAATTCAACAGTGATTCTAAGTTGGCATTTGGAGAAATCAATAATTTAAGTGAAATGAGGCAAATGAACTTCTGGAAAGTATCTTCAGTTGAATCTTGGGATGTTGGTTCAACTACTCAGGACCTGTGGGCAAAGGCTTACAAATAAAAAAGTCTTTATCTGTAGGCTGTTTTTACCCATCCCTGGTATTTACTTCTTGGGGGAGTTTTTCTAGAAACTGGCTTTCCTCCCATCGTGTCCTTTGGACAGTCAGTCCCACACCACTGATGATAAAGGGATTTTGTGGTCACATAAACTTGAGACACACTGCATGCTGAGTTTTTCTGCTGGAAAGTGATCACGTATACTGACATCATGAAAGGTCTTACCACAAGTCTGCCTTCATTGTTCTAAGTTTTTCACATTTATTTAGCCATGAGCCTTCTTTATTTTCTATTTTATACTTGCACCTTACTGCCCAAAGCGAGAAAGTGTTAACACAGCGTATAGCTATCTCTGAGCTCTATTTTTCTGTGCAAGTTTCTGGGTGGACAGGCTGTGTCAGCATCACATGGGAGCTTATTATAAGTGCAGATGCTGGGGCCCTACCTGAGACCTACTGAATCAGAATCTCTGCAAGGATGGGGGCAGGAATCTGTGTCTTCATAAACTCTCCATGTGATTCTTTGTCATCTTAGAGCTTAAGAAGCCCTGATGTAGCTGTTCAGTCAAAAATGAGGCCAACTATTACATTTCTTAGATGATAATCTACTAAACCTTACGGATTCTCCCCTTGGTTTTTAAGGCCCCACTCACCCAACCAATCCAAACTTACTCTACTTTTATCTCCAACCCCACGCCCTGCTTACTGCGTATTCTAATTCACAGGGCCATTGTGCCTTGTTAGTGCTGTCTCTGACTATTTTTGTGCCACAGACCCCTTCTCGGAATAATGTTTTTATTTTATTTATTTATTTATTTTTAAAGATTTTATTTATTTATTTGACAGAGAAAGAGAGGGGGCCACAAGCAGGGGGAGTAGCCTGCAGAGGGAGAGGGAGAAACAGGCTTCCTGAGGAGCAGGGAGCCTGATGCCCACATCAGGCTCAACCCCAGGACTCTGAGATCATGACCTCAGCCAAAGGCAGACTCTTCACCTACTGAGCCACCAGGCACCCCCCAAAATAATGTTTTTAAATGCATACAGTGAAGTATGATTTTAAGATTTCAAAAGAAACCAAGTTATTCTTATTTATTTATTTATTTATTTATTTAGAGAGACAGAGAAAATGCAAGCAGGAGAGGGGCAGAGGGAGCAGGAGCAAGAGAGACTCTTAAGGAGGCATCATGCTCATCAAGGAGCCTGATGTGGGGCTGCATCTCACCACCCTGAGATCAACCTGAGCCAAAATCGAGAGTTGACATTTAACTTAGCTACCAAAGTGCCCCAGAAACCAAGTTATTCTGAAATACAGTTATCAAAATATTTTAAAAGCTCTGTTAATTAAAGAAGTAAATATATTCACATTTCTCGTGTAAGATCTAGAGGCAGATCTGTAACTGTTATACTTTTAAAGTGGTGATGCTTTTTATTTTTTTAAAGATTTATTTATTCATTTATTTATGATAGAGAGAGAGAGAGAGAGAGAGAGAGAGAGAGAGAGAGAGAGAGGCAGAGACACAGGAGGAAGGAGAAGCAGGCTCCATGCCGGGAGCCCGACGTGGGACTCGTTCCCGGGTCTCCAGAATCGCGCCCTGGGGCAAAGGCAGGCACTAAACCGCTGAGCCACCCAGGGATCCCCTGGTGATGCTTTTTAAACAATATTTTGAGATATGTACAACACTGAAGGATGATATGAGATGATATGAGAAACTTGTGATTTCTTTTGTTGACAAAGCCATGGATACTGCTACAATACTAGGGTCTGTCACCCTTGCCATATTTAAAAGAAATAGACTCTAGTTTCATTTTCTCTGAATAGCTTCCCAATTCTCTTTTACCTACCCAATCACTGCTCATTTTTCAAGACCCAGATGATTTCTCCACTCATTCCAACCTTTACCAAAATCCCATATTTCTGGAGCCTTCGTGTCTGTTATAACAATAACACCCAGCAGGGCATTTCAATTCATAAAATTTCAACTTTGTGCCTTATCTCTCTTATTTTAGTGGAACCAGGGATTGAGCTTGTGCTTATTTTGAAATTCCCTGGTCAGGGTCACAAACACAGTGATGTATAGATGATGCTTTAGTGGTTCTCAACCTTGGACACACATCAGAATTACCAGCAGGTACTTGGGTTCTGTGCCTTAGGCTAGTGATTGTCAGCATGTGGTCCCTAGACTGGCTGTATTAGCATCACCTGGGAATTTGTTAGAGATGCCAATTGTTGAACCTCACACCAAACTTACTGATTCAGAAACTCTGGGGGTGGAGAGGACAGCATTCTGTGATTTTGATCCACACTGAAGTTTGAGAATAAATGCCCTAGGGATTCTGATTCAGAAGATATGGAGTGTAATTCAGAAAACCATATAGACCAAGTACCATTACTCAATGAACTTCATGAAGTCACTACAGTCCAGTGTTGCTCACCATTGTATCTCCAGGCCCTGTCTCAGTACCTAACACATGGTTGGGACTCAAAAATATTTGTCAAGTAGAAGGAAGAAAGGTGATTTTAGAAGTCCATTAATTGAGTAATGAGCAACTACATGTCTGGGTATCTAATATCTTTTATAGAAATCAGGTGCAAGAAGCTCTTTGACAGACAACTATTCCCTTTGATGAGGCCATTTATGTCAGGAACAACAATTATTTAATGATGTACTTGTGGCTCATCTAATAGCTCCAGCTAGTGATTTGAATTGTGGGAGAATTTTGAAAAATAAGCCAAAAGGTCAGACTTTGCAAACCTAAATGACTACACAAAGTTAAATTTCGCGTGATTTTTTTTTTTTGTCCCAAGAACTTGCTATGTTAAGCCCTCCAGGGTTTTCTGATCTTCCTAGTATGACATGAACTCTTGCAGCCTACAGAATAAAGGAGGAAAATTCTGTGTTTCACCCTCAGGTGTAAGTAGAATAAACTAAAGCCGCAAAGGATAGTAATTTCCAGGAGACCGTGACTTAAATTCAAAAAAAGTGGTCAGAGAGCATACTTTTCTCTTTAAATAGCGTGTCCTACTATGTGCAAATCATTGTTTAAGACAAATCTTCTCACTGAAACAGTATTGTTACTCTCTAAGAGCTCACAGCCTGGAAAGATGAAAGCAGGAAGGCAAATAATCCTTCTTCTTCCTCTTTATTGCTCAGCAGAGCCCTTATCTGCTGTTTTCTTTTTTATTAATCTATTTGCTTGCTTGTGAGTGTATTGTCTTTCCCTATCACTAGAACATAAACTCCAAGAACCTCTTTCAGTCATATTTGACCAGTTAGAATACTCCCTGGAGCATGATGGACATAATAAGCATTTCTTAGATGAAATGCAACAAAGAAAATTCAAAATTAAATGTGTGCATTACTTCTTTTGAAGTATCAGATCCCACGTCTAGGTCTGCATTTTCATGTTCTCTGGCAAAGAGCTCTGGATTCCCATGGCTTGTGAGGTTCAAGTCTGGTTCCGAAATTTACTGCCCTGGGGCCTTGACCACATTACTTAGCTCTTGACTCTTGCTTCCTTGCCTGCAGTATGGTAAGGACCGTAGGACAGAATGCGGCTAAGGGCACTTAGCACAATACAGGGCTAGTGTTCGCTGTTATGGACACAGAACATTTGAAGCCTCATCTTCTTTAACAAAACTTTGTTAAAAACAGAACTGTTAAAGCCTCACCCCTAGCTAGAAATTATAACTGAAAACAGAGTCTTCAGGTGCCGGGTAGCAGTTTTAAAAGAAGCCTTGAAGGAATGGGGGGCTGTTGACTCAGTCCCTGTGAGGATGAGCACTGAGCTAGCCATCACACCTTGTGGGAAGATTAGCACAAAGTTACAGAAGATTTACAATAAGCCCATAATTACTCTGTACAGTTCCATTTGAAGTTCAATTTTTAAGTCTCTTGGTTAAGATGAGCAAAGAAATGTCCTCTGACATTACAAAAATGTGTTTCACCAGGTCCAAGGACCATTGACATACAACCTGGAAGCTACAGATATTTTTATGAAACAACAACGACTATATATGTTACATTTAAATTTTTTTCTTGTTATTTTTTGTAGAAAGCTTGTTAGTTCATTTAAAGTGGTAAACTATGTCATAAAAGGATAATTTTACTCAATGACCTTGTGATGATTAACTCACCATGACTTCCAAATATAGCTCAAATTTACTCAAGCAATATTAAAGGACTGTAAGATTAGGAGCATAGCTAGAGAAATTCCCTTGGAGCAATGAGTAAAATTATGTAAGTAAAATTAAAGTGACTGGCAATAACTTTAGAACCCAAGGCAGGATTCACCTTAAGGGTATTATTGTTTATTCTGTTGAAGTAATATTGAATTGGATTTCCATTACTTGAGGCATCAGTAATTCTAACAAAAGGAGTTTTCATGGGTGTGTATAAATACAGGTGTTAATATTTATATAATCAGTATTTTTTAGAGCCATGTTTCTCAAACTGTCTTTCCCTTGCTGAACTGAGATTGGTCTTTTTATGTGTTTTTCTAAAGGAGCAGCAATGTTTCCTTTGGTGTGTTCTGTGGAACTTATTTCTGATGGCTTGGATACCTTACTTGTTAGTAAGCACCCACCTCGAATGGTCCTGGTGCTCGGTGAGAAAACCATTGTCAGATCTCTTCAAGCCTTTAGTTTCTTATCTGCAACATTAGAGTCATAGCTATACCTTTTCTGCTTTAATGATCAAATACGAAACTGTGTGTAGTGTTTTGTAAGCGGCAAAACACTATATATATATATATATATATATATATATATCGCTATGTGTACATATGTGTGTATACAGGTGAACAATAAGCTATTACTTCTGATGCTCCCTAACAGCTTGCTTTTATAGATCTCCCAGGAAATGCTTATCAGGGGATTTTAGTGGGTCTAGTTATTAGCTCTTCACTCCCTAAACCTCACTTGGCAACACTGAATATGACTTGGCCACCATATTTAAGAGCACAAGATAGGGCATTCTTTTCACACTACCTTGGTTTCTTGGTTTCCCCTTTTCTTGTTTCCATTTCCCTTGTGAAGACTATTGGAAAATGAAAATTTCCAAACTTGCAAACCCTGGGTCTTACCCAGAGGAGCCTTCTTATTCCTCGACAACTACTTCTTACTGGGGAGCTAGGGCCCTAAATGGCAGAGGGACAGGCCTGGCCTGAACAAAAAGCCCTGCTGGCCAAGAGGGTCTGGCATGCATCTGGCACAAGTGTGCTTTCTCTTGTGACAGCATCTCACAGACTAGACTGAGCCTTTCTGAGACTCCCATTGCTCCTTGTGTTGTTTACAGAGTGAGGAAGTAAGTCAGTTTTTCAACAATCGATAATATCTTGCTGTATGCAGTAATGAGGCTTTAAAAATGAAGTACATGGACTAGAAAGTGAAGGCTCTCCTCTTTGCCTTCTGTTCCATGATTAGCAGTTTGGAACATGGCTCTTCAGATCACGCTGTGTGCAGTTTTAATATGCACATCCAAAGATCTTTTTAAATAAAGAAATCATTCTGTACATTTAGCTCTGCACTGAAAACGTCTTTTCATGTCAGAACATACACTGATATACCTGTTCCATAAGATGAATATATGTCATTTACCTTCTGATGGACATTTCTTTCTCTTCCTTTGTCTCTCTTTCTCTTTGCTATTACCAAATGCCTCAGCAAACATTCTTGTATGTAAACACACACACACACACACATATTTCTGAAGAGCACATTTATAAACTTGTTTCATACAGAGGGTTCTTTAATGCAGCTAACATTTATTTTTATACGTAATGTGGTATCACTATACTTTAAAAAGAGATAGATGCCCAGGGCCACCGCGGTGGCTCAGTGGTTGAGCGTCTGCCTTCAGCTCAGGACATGATCCCGGAGTTCCCGGATCGAGTCCCACATCAGGCTCCCTGCATGGAGCCTGCTTCTCCCTCTGCCTGTGTCTCTGCCTCTCTTTCTGTGTCTCTCATGAATAAATAAATAAAATCTTTTAAAAAAATAAGAAATAGATGCCCATTTGTTCTCAACCATTTATTGTATAGTCTAACCAGCTGGTATAAAATGTTAGCTTTACCATAAACTAAATTTGCATGTACACCTGCTTCTGATTCTTCCATTGATTTATCTTTCTACAGATCAATTTCTCTGTACAGTTATGGTAAGTTATGTAGTTATGATAATCTTATAGGACATTCCAGTTATGATAATCTTATAAGATATTTTCAGATCTGGTAGATCAAATCTTCACACATTTTTTTCTGCTTCAGAATGTTTCCATTATCCTTGTACATTTTCTTTTCTGGCTTACCTTCAGGATTAACTCCTCAAGCTTCATTTTAAAATTAAATTGGATTTAGGGCACCTGGGTGGCCTAGTCGGTTAAGCATCTGACTCTTGATTTTGGCTCGGTCATGATCTCAGGGTCATGAGTCAAGCGCCATGTCAGGCTCCATGCTGGGTGTGGAACCTGCTTAAGATTCTCTCTCTCCCTCTCTGCCTCTCCTTCCCTTGCTGAAATAAATAAATAAATAAATAAATAAATAAATAAATAAATAAATAAATAAATAGCTTTGGATTTAAAAATTAGCACATAGTTCTGTGAGTTTGGCACAAGCATGGATTTGTGTAGGCACCATCATAATCGGGATACAGAACAATTTCATCTCCCCAGAACTTCCTCCTGCTACCCATACTTTGTTGTCATACCCTACTCCAACCATGACTTCTGGCCACCACTATTGATTCTGTCCCTACAGCATTATCTGTTTGAGAATGTTATGTAGGTAGAATCCTATAGTATGTCGCCTTCTGAGGCTCACTCAGTACAATGCCTTTGAGATTTATCCAAAGTCTTGAGTTTGTTCCTTTTTATTGTTAAGCACCCCATTGTATGGAGGTAGCCCAGCTTATCCACTCTCCCCTGCTGAAAGACATATACATTTGGGGTCATTACAATAGAGCTATCTTAAACACTCATGTACAGGTTTTTGTGTGAACAGAAGTTTTCATCTTTCACCGGTAAATACCAAAAAGTGATAATGCTGGGCTGTACGGTGAGAGTATATTCAACTTTGTGAAAAACCCTACCAGACTGTTTTCCCAGAGTGGCAGTGCTGTTTTGTATGTATTTCCATCGGCCATGCCTGAGAGTCGCAGCTCCTCTGCGTCCTTACCAGGACTTAGTATTGTCACTTTCTACTATAGTCATTCTGAGCAGAGCATAGTGGTGTCTCTTTGTCCTTTCAGCCTGTGAATCCTCACTAATTCATGGTGTTGACCTCTTCTCATGTGCTTATTTGCCGTCCTTGTCTTTTTAGTGAAGTGAGTCTGTTCAAATGTTTTGCCCATTTTAAAGATGGGATACTTGGGGCGTCTGGGTGGCTCAGCAGTTGGACGTCTGCCTTCAGCTCAGATCATGATCCCAGGGTTCTGGGATCAAGTCCCACATCAGGCTCCTCTCAGGGAGCCTGCTTCTCCTTCTGCCTATATCTCTGCCTCTCTGTGTCTCTCGTGAATAAATAAAATCTTTAAAGCTAAATAAATAAAAATGGGTTACTTGTTTCCTTACTATTGAGTTTTGAGAGTTCTTTGTGTATTCTGAATACAGATCTGTTGACAGGGGTGGCTTGTGGGAGTGTGACCTGTGCAGTTGCCCAGACCCCATGCTCAGAAGGGCCTGCCATTTCATTTGACACTCTACTGTCATAATTTGAAGTTCTTAACAATTTTCAGCAAAGGGTTCACATTTTCAGTCTATACTGGGCCCCAGACATTATGTAGCTGGTCCCATGTATTGGATTGTGTGATTTGCAAATACTCTTTCCCAGCCCACAGCTTGTTTTTTCATTCTCTTGGCAGTGTCTTTCCCAGAGCAAAAGTTTTTAACTGTTGGTAAAGTCCAGTTTATCTATATTTTTCTTTGATATATTGTGTTTTTGGTGTCATGTCCAAGAACTTTTTGATCACAAGGATTTTTTCTTCCATTATCTTGTAAACATGTTACAGTTTTATGTCTTATGTTAAGATATATGGTCCACTTTGCATTAATTTTTTTATAGTAGATGAGATTTAGGTTTTACATTGGAACTTTTATTGACCATATATTTAATTTATAGATTAATTTAGGAAGAACTGACATCTTTACAATGTAGCATCTTTATATCTAGGAACATGATGATGTGTCCTTCACTTATTCAAGCCATCTTTCATGTCCTGTAAAGTTTCAGTTTTATTCATATACAGTTTGCACATTTTAATATTTATTCCTATTTTTGTGGTTTTTATTAATACTTGATATGAGACTTGTTTTCCATCATGTTCTCTATTTCTTTCTAGTTGATGAAAAGAGTTGAAAAGAAGCTGTTGTTTTTTGGTTGATCTTGTGTCACAGTGGCTTCCTAAAGGGTTTTGCTAATTGTTTGCTTTAGTCAAGTTCCCAAGGAGATGACCTCTTCCCCTTACTACCCATCTCTCCCTGTGTGACCTAGAGATGGCTGTGGGGTTGAGGGTTGGTCAGTTGAGCCGCCACATTGCTTCAGGGTGCTGAGTGCTCTTGTTCTCAGCAGTGGGTTTCAGGAGCTAATGGCCTCAGACAAACAATAAGCACATTTCATCAGTTCATATTCATTCAGCTGCAAGTAACAGACTAGTTAAGTGGCATTTACTTTTAAAAATGTGTTTTATTTTTCCCATACAACAAGAAATCTGTGCAATAATGCCATTGGGAATCCAAATTCTTTCCTTTTAGACTTTTTCCAAAATAAATTTTTAGTTTCAAATTATTTTAGGTTCTCGGGGAAACTGCAAATAAAGTGCAAAGAGTTCTCATATACTCTCCACCCAGTTTCTCCTAATGTGAACATCTCCTATAACTATAGTATATTTGTTTAAGAATAACAGGTTAATGTGAGTTCATTACGATTAACTAAGCTACAGATTTTATTGAAATTTCATCAGTTTTCCCATTAAACGTGCTTTAGAATCCAAGCCAGGGTACCATCTTGCATTCATGTCCTCATATCTCCTTACGCTCTTTCTTGGCTGTGACAATTTCTCTGTCTTTGTTTGCTTTTCATGACCTTGACAGAGTACTGGTCCGGTATTTTAGAATATTCCTCATTTTGATTTTGTCTGATGTTTCCTCATACTTAGTCTAAGATAATGAGTTTTGGGGAAGAATACCATAGGGCTGGAGTGCCCTTCTCAGTGCAGCAGATCAAGGGGTACGTGATACCAACATGACTTATCACTGGTGATGTTAACCTTGGGAGAGTCAATTGATCATAATGTTGGGCTTGATCACAGAGGTAGTTTCTGAGAGATCTTTTAGTCTTTATATCATAGAGAAGTCAAAGTATACATAACAGTGAAGAGACCATGCATCCATATCTAGCTTTGACAATTATCTATTTATGGTTGATCTTGTTTTATCTATACCTCTATCCACTTTCCCATCAGCCCCCACTGGGCTATTTTGAAGCAAGTACTAGACTTCACATTTAATCTATAAACATTTCAGTGTGGATCTTTAAAAGATAAAGACTCCTAGAAAAATAGCCACAAGATCATTAACATTCATAAAAAAATGTAACTCTGATTTCAGAGCTGTTTCTGTTTTCTCATTCTACCCTCCTTGGCATGCTGCTCTTTATCCTTGGTTGCAAGAGAGCCTCTCTGGCTTCAGCCATCACATATAAATTTTGGGAGATATGCAAGATATGTTTTGTTTTGTTTTTTCTTTTCTCTGTCTCATTTGTTCTACAGTGGTGGAAGTTAATATCTTCTATAACATGACCAGCATGCACCCAGAACCAAGTGGTACACTGTGCTGGTTCATTCTGTGAGATTCCTCATTCCCATTCTGCCCCCCTCTTTTATCTCATTTATGTTTTGGTAGTCAATGTTGAGGCCTTTTACAAGTATTTCTGGGTTATATAAATTTGGAACTGAGCATCTTCTAACATACAGAAACAAGAGGATCACCCTCTAGAACCCCTCAAGTAGACTACATTCTCCCTCCACTACAACTTTGTCACCACCACCATCTCCCAGTCCCCCCATTTTTTTCTTCTCCTTTTTTTTTCTCGTTTTCTTTTCTTTTCTTTTTTTTTTTCTTTCTCTTCTTCTTTGGGATTCTTGGCCTTTTATTTTTTGCTACTTTGTTTTAAAATTTCTTTTTCACTTTAGTGGTCTTTTTGTTTTATTTTGTTCTGATCTTTGTTTTCAATTTCTGGTCTCTGACCACGGCAGAATCATCTAGGGTGAAATTTACTTAGGTCATGGTTGATATTCTTGACGCAGCCCACTCATACAGCCATGGTGCACTGAGCAAAATGACAAGAAAGCAGAACTCACCACAAAAGAAATAATCAGAAACAGTTCTCTCTGCCACAGAGTTACAAAATTTGGATTACAATTCAACATCAGAAAGCCAATTCAGAAGCACAATTATAAAATTACTGGTGGCTCTGGAAAAAAGCATAAAAGAATCAAGAGACTTAATGACTGCAGAATTTAGATCTAATCAGGCTAAAATTAAAAATCAATTAAATGAGACAATCCAAACTGAAGGTCATAACGATGAGGGTTAATGAGGTAGAAGAATGAGTGAGTGACATAGAAGACAAGTTGATGGCAAAGAAGGAAGCTGAGGAAAAAAAGAGAAAAAAAATTAAAAGACCATGAAGAAAGGTTAAGGGAAATAAATGACAGCCTCAGAAGGAAAAAAATCTACATATAATTGGGGTTCCAGAGTGTGCCAAGAGGGCCAGAGGGCCAGAAAGCATATTTGAATAAATCATAGCTGAGAACTTCCCTAATTTGAGGAGGGAACCAGGCATTCAGATCCAGAAGATAGAGGTTCCCCCCCAAAATCAATAAACCTGTTCAACACCTTGACATTTAATAGTGAAACTTGCAAATTCCAAAAATAAAGAGAAAATCCTTAAAACAGCAAGAGACAAGAGATCCCTAACTTATATGGTGAGAAACATTACATTAACAGCAGATCTCTCCAAGGAGACCTGGCAGGAGAGAAAGGACAGGCAGGATATATTCAGGGTACTAAATGAGAAAAACATGCAGCCAAGAATACTTTATCCAGCAAGGCTCTCATTCAGAGTAGAAGAAGAGATAAAGAGCTTCAAAGATAGGCAGAGACTGAAAGAATATGTGACCACCAAACCAGCTCTGCAAGAAATATTAAGGGGGACCCTGTAAAAGAAAGAGGATGCCCAAAGAAATAATCCACAAAAACAGGGACTGAATAGGTATTACGACACTAAATTCATATCTTTCAATAGTAACTCTGAACGTCAGTGGGCTAAATGATCTCATCAAAAGATGCAGGGTTTCAGACTGGATAAAAAAGCAAGACCCATCTATTTGCTGTCTATAAGAGACTCATTTCAGATGTAAGGACACAAACAGTCTGAAAATGAAAGGTTGGAGAACCATTTACCATTCAAGTGGTCCTCAAAAGAAAACTGGGGTAGCAATCCTCATATCAGATAAATTAAACTTTATCCCAAAGACTGTAGTAAGAGATGAAGAGGGACACTATATCATTCTTAAAGGATCTATCCAACAAGAGGACCAGACAATCATGAATATTTATGCCCCCAATGGGGGAGCTGCCAATTATATCAATCAATTAATAACCAAAGTAAAGATATACATAGATAATAATACACTAATAGTAGGAGCCTTCAACACGACACTTTCTGCAAATGACAGATCTTCTAAGCACAACATCTCCAAAGAAATAAGAGCTTTAAATGATACACTGGACCAGATGGATTTCACAGATATATACAGAACTTTGCATCCGAACGCAACTGAATACACATTATTCTCAAGTGCACATGGAACTTTCTCCAGAATAAACCACATACGAGGTCACAAATCAGGTCTCAACTGATACCAAAAGATTGGGATTGTCCCCTGCATATTTTCAGACCACAGTGCTTTGAAACTAGAACTCAATCACAAGGAAATTTGGAAGAAACTCAAACACATGGAGGTTAAATAGCATCCTGCTAAAAGATGAATGGATCAACCAGGAAGTTAGAGAAGAATTAAAAGGATTCATGGAAACTATGAAAATGAAGATACAACCATTCAAAATATTTGGGATACAGCAAAAGTGGTCCTAAGAGGGAAATACATTGCAATACAAGCCTCCCTCTAAAAATTGAAAAAAACTCAAATATACAAGCTAACCTTGCACCTAAAGGAACTGGAGAAAGAACAGCAAATAAAACATACACCAAAGAGAAGAAGAGAGTTAATAAAGATTCAAGCAGAACTCAATGAAATACAGACCAGAAGAACTGTAGAACAAACAGATCAACAAAACCAGGAGTTGCTTCTTTGAAAGACAAAAAAAGAGATGGATAGATAAACCATTAGCCAGCCTTATTAAAAAGAAAAGAGAAAATACTCAATAAAATCATGAATGAAAAAGGAGAGATCACAACCATTACCAAGGAAATACAAGCGATTTAAAAAACATATTATGAGCAGCTATATGTCAATAAATTAGGCAATCTAGAAGAAATGGATGCATTTCTGGAAAACCACAAACTACCAAAACTGGAACAGGAAGAAATAGAAAACCTGAACAGCAATAACCAGGAAGGAAATTGAAGCAGTCATCAAAAACCTCCCAAGACACAAAAGTCCAGGGCCAGATGGCTTCCCAGGGGAAGGGTGATAGGGTGTTTTCCTATCAAACGTTTGAAGGAGAAACAATACCTATTCTACTAAAGCTGTTACGAAAGATAGAAAGGGATGGAATACTTCCAAACTCTTTTTATGAGGCCAGCATCACCTTAATTCCAAAACTAGAGAAAGACTCCACCAAAAAGGAGAATTATAGACCAATATCCCTGATGAACACAGATGCAAAAATTCTAAACAAGATACTAGCCTATAGGATACAACAATACATTAAGAAGATTATTCACCATGACCAAGTGGGATTTATCCCTGGGATGCAAAGCTGGTTCAACACTCATAAAGCAATCAATATGATAGATCATATCAACAAGAGAAAAAACAAGAACCATATGATCCTCTCAATAGATGCAGAGAACCCATTTGACAATATACAGCATCCATTCCTGATCAAAACTCTTCAGAGTGTAGGGATAGGGGAACATTCCTCAGCATCTTAAAAGCCATCTATGAAAAGCCCACAGTAAATATCATTCTCAATGGGGAAACACTGAGAGCCTTTCCCCTAAGATCAGGAACACACATCAGAGATGTCCACTCTCACCACTGCTATTCAACATAGTATTAGAAGTCCTAGCCTCAACAATCAGACAAGAAGAAGAAATAAAAGGCATTAAAATTGGCAAAGAAGAAGTCAAACTGTCCCTCTTTGCAGATGACTTGATACAGTACATAGAAAACCCAAAAGACTCCACCCCAAGATTGCTACAACTCATACAGCAATTCGGCAGTGTGGCAGGATACAAAATCAATGGCCAGAAATCAGTGGCATTTCTATACACTTTTTTTTTCCTGTGGTCCAAAGTTCTCGTAAGATGTATGTTAAGATACAGAACATAAATACATTGTCCTCGGTTACCTTAAAAGCAAGGACTCCTGCCCCATACGAGGGATGCGAGTGCACCTACAAAGCTCTACAAAGTCAGAGGGGTGGTGTGAAGCCTGTTACTGGTGATCCACCTGTGACATCCTGAAGCACCTAGAAGTCTGTTCCCCAAAGAGCGAGTATGTGTGGGTGTGGCGAGGGAGGAATAAGTCCGAAGCCAAGAAGCCACTTCTAATAAATAGCTGCCGACCTGCTAAAAGTTCTTGATCAACTCCAACTGGCTGGTGGGCTCCATAAAAGGTCTTTGAAAAAATTATGTGTTTTACTTATTTAAGGCCACGGAGTACTTACTCCCTGCAAGTAATTCAAAGGTGAGAGGCCTGGGAAAAGCAATGTAAGGAGGCACAAATGGCCATACAGAGGAGAGGTGGTGAGGGGGCCAGGCCTCCTTGAGTCCTGAAACTGAAGAAAGAGAAGTTAAGGAATCACTCCCATTTATAATTGCACCCAAAAACATAAGATACCTAGGAACAAACCTAACCAAAGAGGTAAAGGATCTATACCCTAAAAACTACAGAACACTTCTGAAAGAAATTGAGGAAGGCACAAAGAGATGGAAAAATATTCCATGCTCATGGATTGAAAGAATTAATATTGTGAAAATGTCAATGCTATGCAGGGCAATTTACACATTCAATGCAATCCCTATCAAAATACCATGGACTTTCTTCAGAGAGTTGGAACAAATCATCTTAAGAATCAGAAAAGACCCCGAATAGCCAGGGGAATATTGAAAAAGGAAACCAGAGCTGGGGGCATTACAATGCCAAATTTCAAGCTCTACTACAAAGCTGTGATCATCAAGACAGTGTGGTACTGGCACAAAAACAGACTCATAGATCAATGGAACAGAACAGAGAACCCAGAAACGGGCCCTCAACTCTATGGTCAACTAATATTCAACAAAGCAGGAAAGACTATCCACTGGAAAAAGGACAGTCTCTTCAATAAATGGTGCTGGGAAAATTGGACAGCCATGTGCAGAAGAATGAAACTAGACCATTCTCTTACACCATACATAAAGATAAACTCAAAATGGATGAAAGATCTAAATGTGAGACAAGATTCCATCAAAATCCTAGAGGAGAACACAGGCAACACCCTTTTTGAACTTGGCCACAGCAGCTTCTTGCAAGATACATCCATGAAGGCAAGAGAAAGAAAAGCAAAAATGAACTGTTGGGACTTCATCAAGATAAGAAGCTTCTGCACAGCAAAAGAAACAGTCAACAAAACTAAAAGACAACCTTCAGAATGGGAGAAGATATTTGCAAATGACCTATCAGATAAAGGGCTAGTTTCCAAGATCTATAAAGAACTTATGAAACTCAACAGCAAAGAAACAAACAATCCAATCATGAAATGGGCAAAAGACATGAAGAGAAATCTCACAGAGGAAGACATAGACATGGCCAACAAGCACATGAGAAAATGCTCTGCATCACTTGCCATCAGGGAAATACAAATCAAAACCACAATGAGATACCACCTCACACCAGTGAGAATGGGGAAAATTAACAAGGCAGGAAACCACAAATGTTGGAGAGGATGTGGAAAAAAGGGAACCCTCTTGCACTGTTGGTGGGAATGTGAACTGGTGCAGCCACTCTGGAAAACTGTGTGGAGGTTCCTCAAAGAGTTAAAAATAGACCTGCCATACGACCCAGCAATTGCACTGCTGGGGATTTACCCCAAAGATACAGATGCAGTGAAACGCTGGGACACCTGCACCCAGCAATGTCCACAGTAGCCAAACTGTGGAAGGAGCCTCGGTGTCCATCAAAAGATGAATGGATAAAGAAGAAATGGTCTGTATACACAATGGAATATTCCTCAGCCATTAGAAATGACAAATACCCACCATTTGCTTAGACGTGGATGGAACTGGAGGGTATTATGCTGACTGAAGTAAGTCAATCAGAGAGGGACAAATGTATATGATTTCCTTCATACAGGGAATATAAAAAATAGTGAAATGGGTTAAAAGGGAAAGGAGAGAAAATGAGTGGGAAATATCAGAGAGGGAGACAAAACATGAGAGACTCCTAACTCTGGGAAATGAACAAGAGGTAGTGGAAGGGGAGGTGGGCAGGGGGTTGGGGTGACTGAGTGATGGGCACTGAGGGGGGCACTTGACAGGATGAGCCCTGGGTGTTAAACTATATGTTGGCAGATCGAACTCCAATAAAAAAATATACAAAAAAAAACACTACTATTTACAGCAGTTTTGTATCACTTTGTCATATTCTCACCTGTGCACCTCAACCATATGTGTGCATATCCGGTGACTTTCAGAAGACATTATTTTCTGTTTGATCATGTCAATTTATACCACTGGCAACACTTCCTTCAGTATTGTCAGAATTCTTGGTAAATTGTGTTTACTCACTTGGAAACGTTTGTGTGATGGTTGCTGAAGAACCAGGCTGTTTTAAACAGAAACATTCTTTTCCTCTCTGGGTTATTGGATTTGAGTAATCCTCCTGTCTTCTTTGACAGCAAGTCACTCAAGAAATGGGTTGGCTTTTTTTTTTTAAGATTTTATTTATTTATTTATGAGAGACACAGAGAGAAGCAGAGACACAGGCAGAGGGAGAAGCAGGCTCCCTGTGTGGGAAGCCTGATGCGGGACTTGATCCCAGGATCCTGGGATCACGCCCTGAGCCAAGGATAGATACTCAATCCCTGAGCCACTCAGGCGTCCCTGGGCTGACTTTTAAAGGAAAATTTCATAGTAATTTTCCTCTGGATTATTTTTGGCAATCAAAACAAATAAAATCAAGAGACAGGGAGGCATTGATTCACCGTTTGAGATCTTAGGTTTACGTTTAGATTAGACTGTGGTACAGAAACGTGAAGCCTCATA
The DNA here is from genome assembly GCF_905146905.1 of Nyctereutes procyonoides. Classification (NCBI taxonomy): domain Eukaryota; kingdom Metazoa; phylum Chordata; class Mammalia; order Carnivora; family Canidae; genus Nyctereutes; species Nyctereutes procyonoides. The sequence continues at coordinate 54,734,913 of NW_026575140.1, read as the reverse complement.
CTAATCAGCACACATGCTTTAACAACAACAACAACAACAACAACAACAACAACAACAACAACAAAAAGAGAAAAACTGTAGGTGACAAATTCAGTAGATAAAATAGACCAACATCAAGAAAAATGGCATTCTGAATTTCGATCATGGAATTAGTCCCTTCCATGTGTTCCAGGGATGAGAAAACAATGACTTATTTCAAATCCATATTTGCTTTTCCTTTCAGTTAAATTGTTCATACTGAATAGTCTGTTTATACATCAAGAAAATTATACCTCCACCCCCCTCCACCCCCAATCTTTCATGGAAAACAGTGGGACAACTAAATCTTCCTACTAATTGCTCTGATAATACAAACTCTTAAATATGTGAGACTCAAATTTGGAACTTCTTTAAGATCAGATACTGGAAGACAATGCAATTCACCAAGGACTCCCCTTTGGAAAATAATAATTAAAAGCTCAGACAGCTGTAATGTGGTAAGTACAATGATCATGGAAGAGATGTCGGATTAGAACAAAACAGTTCTTAAAAGGGTAGAACAGTTGCGAAGGGCTAGCAGATTACTACATGAGGACCCAGTGACTGCCAGTAGCCAAGAATTGTCAAGGACCCGTTTTCAAATCCGTCAGCAGTAAAGGTGGAGAAGGTATGGAAGGAAAAGGGGTTGGGACCCTTTTACAGATACTCAGTGAGGTTTTTTTACTAGAGGAACACTGTGGAGGAAGAGTGACCTAAAAGCTTGCCTGGGTCAAGGGAAAGGTCTTGACTGCTCTACAACCTTAAGTTCCCTAGGAGGAACTCATGACCTTAGCTCTGGAAGCAAAAGAAGCCACTGAAGGCCCAGAAAGGGAGAGGAAGGTGAGGAAGGCAATAGGTCAAAGAAGCAGATCTTGAGTGGAATGCAGAGTGGGATGAGGAGTGGAAATTGGGGATCAGAAGCTAATGAGATTTCTGATTGACTGTGTGGGCCCCTAGGGATAGGGAGATGAAGCCAAAACAATGTGAAAGAGTGGGGAGCTTGTGAGGAGGAATTGCAGACAGGCTAGATGGGGTCTTGTAGGCCCAACGTGCTGCCCAGTACAATGTGTCTGAGTTCAGCAAGCGTGTTTTGAAATGGCTCCTTCTACTGATGCATCCAGGGGTTAACTGGGCTCTCTAGCTACCCTTTTAAGAAGACAACATGCTCTAAACTGTAGGATTTATTTCATTGCCTCTCTTTGCATCTGTCCTCTCTAGAATGTGCCTGTTGTGTTCTGAGTCTCTCTGCTTGCTCTGTCGCAGGCCACCATCCCCATCTAAAACTTGAGTGAAAAATCCCATACAAGGCCAGCAGCCCCTCTCTGTTGGAGGACATGGGATGAAAACAGCTCTTTTTTCACTCAACCTTTTGCCACCCTGTTCCTCTAATGAATACACTGAACAAGATCTATGAAATTTCTTTACTCAAGGGATAGAAGGGGTAGGTTAAGTGATCAGCTCTTGATTTTGGCTCAAGTCATGATCTCAGGGTCATGAGATTGAGCCCCACAACAGGCTACCATGCTCAGTGGATTCTTCTTGAGATTCTCTCTCCTTCTCCTCTCTGCCCCTCCTGCTTGTGCTCTCTCTCTCTCTCAAATAAATAAGTAAATCTAAAAAAAAAAAAGAGAAAAGAGTATTATAATGTAGGAGAGTAAAAAGCTAATAAGAGCTTTCAGTTGAGTGCTTGCGCTACCTGCCGTGGTTCTGAGGGCTCTATATGCTTCATTTGTTTAATCTTTACAACAACACTGTGTGGTATTATTGTGATTTCAGTTTTACAAAAGAGGAAACTGACAACCAGGGAAATTTAGTAACTTCCCCAGAGTCACACGTCCACCTAGTGAGTAGTACAGCAGGAAATGTAAGCTCAGGGAATGTGGCTTCAGAGCCTGCATCTCCAGCCACTGTGCTGCTTACAGGCTCTCTTTAGGGAACACCTGGGAGACAGACCTTCCCAAGGAGGTCTTCCCCTTCACCCCACCCCTAAGGTGGCTTTCCTGCTCTGGAGCTTGGGCCTTTCCTTCCTAAGCTCCTTTACCTTCAGCTCCCTACATGCAAAACTTCCACTCCTTCTCATGGAAATCTCCACCTTATCCCACTGGGAGAATCCCTAGTCCCTATATCTCTATCCATTCCCTATTTACATTTTCCCAAAAGTGAGTTCCATAATCTTGAACAACACCCAGAGCTAGGCAAGTGGGAAGGGATGCTCATTAGTGCTCAGGCTGTGGGAGGGGGATTCTCATTTCATAAATAAATGTGGACACAGATCTCCACCCCTTTCCACTCCCCCCTTCCCAATTCCACTTTCATTGTGAGTCTGGCAGTTCATTCACTAAATGATTTCTTAGAAGTAGGCATATCTCCCAAAAATGGACATTCACTTTTTAAATAAAAAGGCTTATTAATATAATTTATTATTTTTAAGATGTTATTTATTCATGAGAGACACGGAGAGAGGCAGAGACACAGGCAGAGGGAGAAGCAGGCTCCCTGTGTGGGGACCCTGATGTGGGACTCTATCCCAAGACCCCAGGATCACACCCTGAGCCAAAGGCAGATGGTCAACCACTGAGCCACCCAGGTGTCCCAGAGGAATCACTATAAATACATAATATTAATACTAACTGAAGTCAGTAGTTTACATTACACCTTCTGTGTTGCACAGGCTAGGGATTTTGAAAAATGAATAATGTCATGCATTCACCGTTGCACTCTCATATGGACATTAATTTCTTTTTCAGGGATGCCATATATTGATACCGTATTGATGAAAGAATTTTCCTATCTGTCCCTGAATGGAAGTTAGTGGGTCCCTGTTATGCTGAGGAATTTTGAATGTCCTTTCTGCTTTGGAGATGCTTTCTGCTGGCATCCCTAAAAGAACTACTAAGTATTACATAATACTTCCAGTGGGGTAATAAATGTCATGATCACTGGAAAACTTTCCTAAAATCATGAAAACACTGAGTTCCAACACACTTGGCCCCAAAGGTTTTGAGTTTGGAATTGTAGACCTGTATTCCCAGCATCCCCAGCAGGATCTGTGGCAGCACCTCAGAATCACACATTTTAATGTTTCAGTAGTGAAATGATCTTTGCACATGTTCACACTAAGTGGGAAAAATGGAGGTAAATATCTCCACATCAGTTTAAGACAAGTCTTGTTGCCAAGGTGCAAATCTATCCATTGTTTAAAAAAACAAAATTCATCTGAGTAAATGTGAAGATCTAGTTGGCTTTACTAAGTGATTCATGAATTGGGGAGGATGCCCTCTAGGAGAGGGGGGACCTCAGAGGAGTTGTGCAAAATGGAAGGATTTTTTAGGAAGGAGGCTGAGGCAAGAAGTTATTAGCAGAAGGAAAGGACTGTTTTGGGCAAGGTCACCTTCCCTTAGGGGAAGGGCAGAGAACCTTATCATGCAGATTACCTCATCTTCCTTTGGAGGATGGAGAGGGCCCATGTGGCAGATTACCTCATTGGTACTGACCAGACATACCTGACCAATTGGTTAAGGGTACATTTCTAGGGGAGGTTGAAATTGAAGTTAAAATAGATATTAAGCCTTAATTTGGTGACTTCGCCTAGCATAAGTGACTCTATCTTGGGCCTATGATTTTCCTTTTAACTTTCTCTCCCTCTCTCTTTCTCTCTCTCTCTCTCTCTTTCTCTAAGTTTTGTCTTTTCAAAGCATGTGGATTTCACAGTTTCAGGTAAGAGATGGCCGACCCAGACAATACAGATCAAAGTAGAATTGATGCCATTATAAAAGGGACCATGGACATGTAGAAGGGCAGTTGGCTCATGTCTGTACCCAGTAGCTGAATTTGATTTCAGAAAAGAACTAATAAGGGAATAGAGCTGGTGGGTAGTGACTATTTGTGTAAGAAGTTTCTTAAAGTATATCAGTTAGTATGTTTTTATTAAAAGTAAATTCCAGTTCAAAGAAGTGAAAACAGCAAGTACATCTGCTAATATACTTGGAAAAGCCAGAGAGAGGATGAGTATAAGGCAGGCTTGATCCAGAAACTTAGTGATATTATCAAGGACACAGATTCTTTGGTCTCTCTTCTTTCCCGTGCCAGTTGTTTGCTCTAAGGTTGGCTCTCGTCGTGGTTCCAAAATGGCTGCCAGTAGCTCACAGGTCTCCACGAGTCCCCACTCAAGTCCAGAGGAGAGAGAAAGCACTTGTGTCTTGGACAAGCTAAAGTCACATACTCCTGTCTGTGGCCAGGAGCCGGGACTGCAGTGATTGGTTTAGCTGAAGTTATCAGTCTTCCAACTAGCTATGCATATCCTTGAGGGTAAATGAAGCCTTTCAAAATGGAACACTGACTTAGTTTTACAGTAGTCAATATATTCATTTTTCATACTCACTCTTGCCTAACATTGATGTACCTGAGAACCTCTCTGCAGGTGAGGCTTTGGGCCAGTTCTTTTCATTCCCTTTCTCATAATCACCCTTCTCTTGCTCTACCAATGCAGGAGCATGTCTCAGCCATCCCAACTATTACTATGGTGCGCTGACCCAGGGCATAAAAATCTCTGGGGCACATTCCAAAAGGTCAGCTTTGCAGTGTTGCTATTGAACACACTCTTTTGATCAAGGCTTTATGACATTTCCTGTCTTAGCCTGAAGCATGACTTGGGAAGCCAATATCAGATCACCTTGGTGTGTTCTGAACCCAGACTAAATAGCTGGAGCAGTGAGGTGGTTTCCATCAGAAGCCCCAGCTGTGCTGAGGGAAAGCATCCTTCCAGAGGGAAATTCATGAGAACAAAGCAAAGGGGAATAGTAAGAAGGAAAATGGTGGTGGCTTGATTTCCTGGTGCCCCCCCCCCCGCCCCCAATCAGACATCTGGGGTTCAGAGGTGAGATGTTTACCATGTTTAACATTTGTGTTTGGGCTGAAAAGTGAAGAAAAGCTTCATTTGACAAAGAAGAAGTCTATTTGGCTACAGGTTTGACTGTGAGGTCTGCATTTGCCAACATGATTATATGACAGATTATTTTCTGTAACTCTAGTGAGTAAAATCTGCTGTTCCAAGATTTCTATGAAATACATTTAAACCATGTGATAAACATTTTATTTTGTAAAAACATGTTGGTAATGCTTTATTGAAGTTAGCAATACTTTTATTTTCCATGTCCTCTCTGGGTATATCAGGTTAAATCAAGTGTTTCTTAGCAAAAGAATAGCAAGTATAATTAACAGTCATTTGCTATCTAGGCAAAGCCTTTTGATATAATTCTTCCCAATTGAAAGAGTGAATGGCTCTAACTGGGAAACAAGTCCATTAGCAAGACATGTGACTTCCAAATCTTTGTTCCCAACAAAATTAAAGAAAAACTCTGACTTCCAGCTAGCTTTAAGAATAGTTTTTCATAGACCACTATGAGATTTTTGGCATGTAACCTGTGTGCATAATAATAAGGTATTAATTTCTATGATAAAATTCTTTCTCTTGCTTCCATTTATTTATAGGAATGAGGTCTCAGCACTTGCATTTATAAAAAGAAAATATAACAAAAAATTAATCTTATTTTTGAAAATTTCTCAAACTGAGTAATGTTTATTCATGGATTTACAAACTAACTAAAATATAAAGATAGCCCCATTTATCTCATTAAAAATGATTTTCTGATAACAATTTTAGTATTCATGTTTGGGCATTATTTATCAAAATCTGTCATATATTTAGATTTTTGATCGAATTGTAATAATCACTTCATGAGGAAAAAGCTGATATCTAGAACCTTATGGCCACAAGAAAAAAATTAATCTCAAATAATGGACATTTGTTATTGCCTAGAGAAATAATAGCTTACTTAAAAAAAAGCAAAAGGAACATTACATTATGATCAAATTCTGCGGAAGAAATAGAATAGAAATCCAACTTTTAAGTAATAAAAAAGAATAGTGGGGAATTTGACCCGTTATAGAAGAGCTTTTCAGATTTATTTTAGATGTTGGAAACCGATTGCCAAAAAATTTAGAGTTTGCTATGTACATGTAAAAGAGTGAATTAACAGTTTTATTTTAAAGTCTCAAAAGATACATACACAGGATTAGTTCTTTTGCATCTAAAACTAATAATGAAATTATTTTGGATGTCAACATAAAAACGTGCAAGGGCCAGTGAGTTTTTCAAAATTATTTTAGGTGTACATCAACAGCAACAAAAAATTGAACAAGGTGGCCTAGGCTGTGTGCCCTGTCCATTCCTGGAAGTGGTAGGAGAATCACCTTCCCTGGAACTGTCTAGATACCCAAACCAAAATCAGAAAATATTGGGAAGGAGCAAAGGAGATTGGCTGATGCAGAGACAGGTAGTCAACAAGTATAAGGGGAAAAAGCATTCTAAAGGTCAATAAAGTCAAGACAAATTTTTTTCCTTCTTCTTCAATATGGTGTATATGTGCTTGCTTGAAGGCAGAAAGGAGGAACCACTGGTGAAACGGGGTCTAGAGGTCTGGGGAAGAGATCCTGGGGGAGGGGAGGAAAAAAGATTTAGTCAGAGAGACAGTGGGTGTGTGGCTTTGTAAATAGGTTGTGGCAACTGGCTCTGGCATCCCTGAACTTGAACTTGATGGATAGGCACAGCTGAGTATTGTGGAGTCTCCTGGGGATTGCTGTGGTCACAGAGCAGTTTTTTTCTGTGGAGTCTAGCCTTCCCCAAGCTACCTGAGAGCAAAACCTAGCTGTTTAATCATTATTAAAAGGATATTGTCTAAAGGGTAAAAACTTCCAGGAGGAATAAATTCTGGGGATCTAGCGTACGGCATGGTGATTATAGTTAATACTGAATCATACACTTGGAAACTGCTAAGAGAATAGATCTTAGATGTTCTCACTACAGAGAAGAAATGGTCATTGTGTGACATGATGGGGGTGTTGGTTCATGCTATGGTGGGCTATCATATTGCAGTACAGTGTTTCAAATCAACACATTGTATGTGTTAAACTTACACAATGTTATATACTAATTGTATCTCAATAAAGCTGGAGGGGGGAAAAAAGGGAAATGTTGGTAGTGCCCCCACAAATAAAAAAATGCACTTTCAAAGCATAATATTGAGTCCCTGAACTTAGCCATCTCGGCTTCAAGCACTGACCATTACAGTTGTTTAAACAGATAAACATCTGTGGTAAATCCACGGAGATGTCCATGAAGATAACATGTATATTTTTTAAACTATTTATTGAATCATTATTTAAACACACACAAAAAGAAAGTTTTTGAAAAATAAAATTCAACTGAGTAAATTTGAAGATCTAATTGGCTTTCTTCAAAGATTCATGAGCATCCCATCGAGCAAGTGGGGAGGAACTTGAGGAGCTGTACAAAATGGAAGGCTTTCATGGACAGAAGGCGACAGGGACAAGGATGTCATAAATAAAAGAAGGGATTACTTCAGGCAGGGTCACCTTACTTGGGGGAAGGGCAGGGCTCCATCAACAGATCACTTTCCTAGTGCTGACTAGGAAATTTCAGACCCATTGGTTTAAAATTCTGCTCCTGGGAAAGGCTGAGACTGCAGTTAGGTTAGGTATGAAATCCTGGTTTGCTGACGTGGGGGTTAGCACAAGTAACTCCATTTTGGGCCTGTTACTTCTTTTCTTCTCTTTTCTTTTCTTTTCTTTTTTATTTTCTTTTATTTTCCTTTCTTTTCTTTTCTTTCTTTTTAAAACAATTCCCCCTTTTTGATCAGGCTCTTAGCCTGAGAAATATGATCAAGATTTCAGGCATCAGTACTGTTCTCAGCTACCTCTTTTATAGTTCTCACAACTTTGACTGATACTCTAGGTGACATTCATGAATCATGATGTTTTCTTTTTCTGTTTTTATTTTGTTCTGCTTTTGCAGAAACTCTATGGTATTCACAGATCATGATTTCAGGCTAACAATTTTTTGGTTGGTCATTTTCTTCATTTTTTTTTTCTCCTGATGTTCTAGTCTTAGGGAGATCATTTGCTTGGTGGTTAGAAGTTGCTAATGTGCATTAAAAACCTTTGAGAGAATACAATGCACCAGGAAGATTGCTATGATGATTATAAACAGGATAATCCCTGATATCTGTAGTATACTTTGGATGCAAGACCCAAACCACTCAAAATCAAATAAGTAAGAGAACCCTTTAAAAGAGTCACCTTTTTAAGCCAAGTGACTTGCTCAGTGATTTTATATAACTGATTTTCAACTTCCCCAGAAGTTTTAATCTAGATGCAGAATGTGATGTGGGCCACAGCACCTCCCTGCTCAGCTGAAAGATAATCAGGGGCTATCCTATTGTTAAGAACAACTTTGGCCAGAGAGTGAGGATTCTTGTTGGGCCACTATTACTTTAGCAACAGATTCTGCAATATTTTTAAGAGTTAAGGAGTGGTTCCTGATTATAACCTTATCTACATTTATTCCAAACCAGGGAAGCAGGACCCTGCCAAAGGAAGCAAAGCCTGAATCATGAATGTTTCCTGGTAATTCCCACTTGAATCTGTGGCTCAGGACTGGAAAAGTGACAGCCATGGAAGCCAGTAAAATTTTAAAGGTCTGTAAAGGACACGTGCAATTTTATTCTTAGCCCTTGCCTTGTGCCCCTTTCTTTGCATAGAGCCTGGATGCAAAATTCCCCAATTTTGGGATTGTTGAGTGGAGACAGGGAAATGGACCAGGGGGTCTCTAGCATCATGGACAGATGAGTTTTTATGACAAATCCTAGCAATAGCCTAGGGGATACAGATGATGGTGTTATCTTTGCAGGCCAATGGCAGAATAAAAGAAAGAAAGAAAAGAAGAAAGGATTTTATGTTTTTTTTTAAGATTTTCTTTCTTTATTCATGAGACACAGAGAGAAAGAAGCAGACACATAGGCAGAGAGCGAAGCAGGTTCCCTGTGGGGAGCTGGATGGGGGACTTGATTCCAGGACCCTGGGATCACAACCTGAGCCAAAGGCAGACACTTAACCCAGGCATCTCTTACATTTAATTAGAATATAAAGTCTTGATATGGCATGTTGGGTGGAAACAGTCTATATTGATGTTTACTACTATTCCTCCAACTCAGTTAGAGATGGAAGTCTCCAGCATTTGCATGGGACCATATGTTAGGTGAAGCCTTTCTCAGCTGTGAGATGAATATCCAAGGGTCTCTGAGGTTTAGCTGTCATGTAGGTAGTTCCTGGTGTAGTTCCTGCTGAGGAGATTTAAGGTCAGTCTTTGTTAGTGATTCTAGACCAGAAGGGTGGGAGAGAATCGGAAATATTAGTTTAGTAAATGATAGATATTTGCAGAAATCAGAACTCAGGATCCAGTCCAATTTACAGGTATGTCATAAAGATTATAACCATCCTCATCAGTTCACTCAGTCCCATGTTAGGAATTCTTGTTCTGTTTGAATCCAGGTTTTCCATTAGCTCTGAAAATTCTTACCCAGTTCAGTTTTATGAAAGTTATCAGAAACCTGTATTCTGGAGTACTTTCCATGAGTTTCTTTGAAGATGAAGGACTTTTGCAGAAATACTTTTGTAGAAGCATCAAAATAAAATAATAACTCTTTGTAACTGACAGACTTAAAAATGTCCATTGTTAAAGATCTGATGAGAGTTTATTGTAATTATAATAGAATTGACAAGGAAATTTGGTTTTTCTATAAGGCACAATATTTAAAAATAATAACTGGCATCATGGTGAGAACATTATACCAGGAAATATCAGACTTTAAGAATTATGTGCAATTTCTGAAATATTTATAATATATATACCTATACAAATATAACATAAAAAAGGGTTACCATTACTTCTTACTTGATAATGCTTTTAAGGTAATTTACATACTAAATTAGGATAATAGTGTATCATCTCTCATTTTATAAGGAGAGACAACAAATAGTGAGATGTTCCAGGGATCCTCTGAAAAGTCCCAAATATGTTTGATGTCAAAAATAATTCATTCAGAATTTGATTTGGGGGAAGTTTGTCAAAAATATCAAGAGATGTTAAAGCACTTGGTCAACTAGGATCATAATTTACTGTGAAACAGTAGTTAGTTATCTGTTTAACCAAAGTGACAAAGAGCACTGGGAGTTTTGGAAGGTTACATAGTTCTGAGAAAACCTTAACTCTTGTAATATTGAGAGTACTAGATTTAAGTAATCAAAGATCAGCTGAAGAAAGAGAACACAGAAAATTATTTTGATAAAAAGATCATTTAGAAGGTCAAAAAGCCTAATTTCTTAAGAGTGAACCAACTAACCAAGAAAGCTTGTCCTTTCAGCAGATGAAAGAATATTAAGTTTTAGTTTTACGTAAGTACACAATAGGTATTAAAGCTCATTAAAACATTTTTTAATTTGTATAGCCTGGTCATATGTAAAATTCCTTTCCCAAGATATGTTTCCACAAACCTTCTACAACCTTCTTTTTTAAATTTAGACTTCATCCTGTGTTTTTCCTCTCTAAACAAACCGCCTCACTTTAGAACACAGTTACCTTCTTTTTTCTCAACTAAAAATGCATCTCTGCTCCTCCTCATGATGAAGTTTTGGAATATAGGTGAGGTCTGGAGCCAACGACCAAGAAAGAATTCTTGAGATGTCTTTGGTGCAAAATGGTGGTTTTATTAAAACATGGGGACAGGACCCATGGGCAAGAAGAGCTGCTGCCCCGGGCCTGTGAGGGGTGGCTGATTATATACCTGGGAGTTGGGAGGGGTTTGAGGATAGTGTACTCGCTAAGGAATTTTGGAAGCAAGGTTTCCAGGACGTGGAGGGGCTAGCTATTGTTGGGAAAAGGTCACTTATTACCATCTACTAAAACCTGAGTCATGAGACCCTTCAGATATGTATCGGTGGGTCATGTGCTTGGGGGATGGTCACCAACACGTATCTTGGGGGTTTAGAGATAAAGGAAATTTCCAAAGGAATTTTTATATGTTAAAGTAGACTTAGAGGATCCTGAGGGTCAGGCTAAGATTGCCTTCTGTCCTTAGCAAAGTATCATCGAGGCAGTTGAGTCCGTCGAGGAAGGTCACTCTCCCTGTTTCAAGGACTTGTCAATGTGCTTTGTCCTCAGCTAGTCCTCTGTTCATCACTCATAACTTCTCTTGCATCCCATTTTCCTTGCCTACAGAGACATTTATTTCCCTTATTATTTATATTAGCTTACATATATATTGAATTTTCAGCCTTTAACAACTGTAATTCCTAGTGAAGATAAAGAAGCAAATAATTGCAGACTGTCATCCTAGCATTCTATAAATTGACAAACTTATGAATACATTTAGACATTAAACAAAGTTGGCCACTACTACAGCTGCTTTCTTGCTGATGGATTTTTGTAAGAGAAACATGAACTTATTTGACCTTTGGTAAACCCAGGTTGAATGAAAGTATTGCATTTAATGCTTGTAACTCTGAAGCCATGCCTCTTTTGAATTAAACCGATGAACTTAAACTAGCTTTAATACCAAATGTTCTTCTAGATCACATGAATCTGTAATTTATTTGGATTTATCTCTATTATATTTCTGAGAATTTAATTTTTATGAGCACTCCATTTTTGTTTACCCAATTAAATAAAGCTCTTTTATGAATTAATTTTGGCAATACCATCCCAAGGTGGTGAATACCATACATCTACACCTCTATGTAGACACTTGTGAACAGACACTAACTAAAATTTTAGCAGTGAGATGGATTGGAGACACACCAGGGGTTTTTTTCCCACTTAAGTTTCAAATAACCTTCTCCCCACTTGTTTTTCTTCTGACAAGAATTATCTCCCTGAAGTAGGTATTTTAAAGAGATGACTTAGGTAAGAATTCCTGAATATCTAAATGTAGAATATTTACATCTCAAGGCACAGAGGCAGAGTTTTGAGATAAATAGGGGAGGTTTAGGATTGATAAAACGGCTTGAGGGGCTTTGAGTTGCCTCTGGAGCCAATACCTTTGGTTCCTTAAAGACTAGATTTGTAAAACAAAAACAGCTGTTTTTCATTCCTCAAAGAATTGGGTTATCCCTAAAGAATACCAAGGGATTGAAGCATCCTTTCACTTATGTTGGAATACTGTTCTTTCTCCTGAGGGGAAAAGGCCTCAAACAAAGTTCTTACCAGGCACTAAATGTCAGGCTCCAGCCTGGCCCACCTCCACCATAGAGATACTTAAAAATTCTTTTAAATATCCTCTCTGTTTTTAGCTGGAACAAACAAATATTTCTGATAGTATTAAACCACCCCATAGATCCAAGAGGTGTCCTCAAAGAGAATGCAGAAGGCATTATCTTCACAAGATCTAGAGTTACTATCAAAGATCAGTGACACATGGCCTGGATTTTAAAGCAAGGGACACGGTGACCAAGGCCCTTAGATTGGCCTTGACCTAAGAGTGAAAGATTCCTGTAGTCTTATTCAAAGTGTATTTATTTTTAAGTAATCTCTACACCCAACATGGGGTTTGAACTCATAACCTTGAGATCAAGAGTCACATGCTTCACCCACTGAGCCAGCCAGGTGCCCTGAGTGGTCTTGGTTCAAAGGCATCTGTTTAATACTCTGTTCAGAGTGGAAAGGCAATTCAGACACAGGAATTCTAGAATTAGTGCTCAGATAAAGGAGGGGAGAGAGGGGAACAGTAGGAGTTATGTCCTTTTTAAAGTCTTTTTTTGGGGGGATCCCTGGGTGGCTCAGTGGTTTGGCACCTGCTTTCGGCTCAGAGTGTGATTCTGGAGTCCTGGGATTGAGTCCCATGTCGGGCTCCCGGCATGGAGCCTGCTTCTCTCTCTGCCTGTGTCTCTGCCTCTGTGTGTGTGTGTGTGTGTCTTTCATGAATAAATAAATAAAATCTTAAATAAATAAAGTCTTTTTTTTTTTAGTTTTTATATATTATTTTCCATCAGCCTCTTGCAATGAATCTTTCAATGAAGCTGTTTTGGAACTTTGAAAGTTTTAGGGGGGCTTCTGCATGCCAATTAAAACAACTATCCCATTTTATTTAATTTGGGCACCCTTACTTTCAGCTGCACTCCTTAAATGGTCTTATTTAATTGGAATGTTCCCCATAACAGCCATTTTATTTTATTTTGTTTATTATTACTTTTTAAATAAAATTTTTTTAATTTTTATTTTTTAAATAAAAATCTGCCTGAAGGCAGATGCTAAACCTCAGCCATTTTAATTCTAGGTTGTCTTTAGTAAGATTTTGTCATTTTTATAGATATCTACAGCTTTGGGACCACAGTTCTTAGATATAAAATAAGCAGCTCTGCTGGAAGGTGGCACACTGGAATTTGAGAATCCCATTTATTATTATTTTATTATTATTTTATTTTTTTATTTAGCTAAGCCTTTGAGTCTCTCAGAGTTCAACTAGTACCTAACAGAGATATGTGTTGGGTTGGGAATTATGCATTGTTTTACAATATACATCATTGCACAGAAATTTTCTTGAAGTTGGTGGGTGACCTGTAGGATGCCCTGATCAGATGAAGGGGCCGCCGAGTATGGGGTGCTTTAATCGGGTGGAAGCCGGTGGCACAACTGGTAAAAGTATTCACCCAAGACAGAATAGAAGAGATAGAAGCTTATAGAATACACTACAAGGGAGCAATGGGCAAGACAGCAAAGGAGAAGCTATCTGATATGAGGCAGTAGAGGGGTCACAGTTATAGGGCAGAGTGAGGGAGTGTGGGAACAAGTGAAAATTTCTCTGTTTTGATAATCTTAGAAACTGTGCCTGGTTGTAATTGGTCACTTAGAGCCTATGGATCACTTCATGAGCCTGTTTGCTTCAGTTCAGGGGTCACTGTGTGCCCTTTTGCTTATTCAGGTTTCCAGTGCTCATGCTTCCTGCCGAAAAGTGGCCTCTACATGACCTTGTGTTGGTCTAACCTGTTTTTTGACCAGTTTGTCCCAACTTGAGAGTCTTTGGGTTAGGTGGTAAGCATTTTAGCAGCTTCTAAATGATTGATCCATGCCCCCAAGTTATTATGGTTTTTCTTATTTCTGAGATTCCCATCAGCAATTAGCCTTTATCTACACAAAAGACAAATATGTGCACCTTAATATATTAGCAGCAATCAAGAGATATTATTGTTTCCTGGCCAAGAGAGTGGGCCTGTGTGTACCACCACCAATTCCTATTGGATTGGGGAAAGGATGGAGACAGCAGGCATCAACCGGGGACTGTGGACTCCATGCTCCACATGGATGGGGAACCACACACCGCCACTAATAGGTCCCACGTGAATCTTGAGGCAGAATTATGTGCTGGGGGTTTTCCACTAAAAAACCTGGTGATTGCAGTCTGAGAGGCACTTAGCTCCAGGCAAAACTGTCTCCAAACTCAGTTGGGCTCTGAGGAGAACTCTCTGTAAGTTCAAACTGACCTGCCCTGTGCTGGACAGCCAGTTAGATCATTGCAGAGAGCAGAGCTCACAGCCTAGGGGAATTTATCCACAGTCCTTGGGAAGTGAGGAGGAGAACTCAAAAAGGAGTTGATGGGTGCCATGCCTATGTTTCTCATTGTCCCCAAATACCTTTAGAAGTTTGCTTTGGATCCCATTGCTGCCACCAAATCTGTTAAAGCACAACAACAACAACAAAAACAAAACAAAGAAAAACAAACAATTTAACATGTTTGAAGATCTAAATTTGAAGTTAATGTCAAGATCTAATTTGCTTTATTCAATGATTCATGAATTGGGCAGCATCCCATCCAGCAAGTAGAAAGGAGCCCTGTGAAGGGGAAGACTTTCATAGACAGAAGGAGGAAGGGACAAGGACGTCATAAACAAAAGAAGGGATTATTTCAGGAAGGGTCACCTTACTTTGGGCGAGAGATAGGGTTCTGCCAACAGATCACCTACCTAGAAGCTGACCAGGAAATTCCAGACTGACTGGTTAAAATTCTGCTCCTAGGAGAGGCTGAAACTGCGGTTAGATTAGCTATGAAGTCCTGGTTTGCTGATGTTGGGGTTACCACAAGTGACTCCATGTTGGGGGCCTGTTTTTTCTTTTTATTCCCAAAGTAAACATATCATAAGACTATAGCTTGATGAATTTTTACAAACTGAACATACCAGGTGGTCAGCATCCAGGTCAAAACCAGAACATCACCAGTACCCAGTAGCCCCCTTCTACACAGTAATCTGATAATGTTAAAATTTAGTCCAGTTAGGCCCCGAGGCTATCAAGAAAAAGCAGTCCGTCTTTGAAACAATATGATGGCAGTTTTAGAGTAAACTGTTAACTTGGTTGTAGGAGTGTTTCACTACTGGAAAACTGATTTCAGAAATATTTTGCTCCTAAAAACCACATCTTTAAGCAAAAATCTGAATTGCTCACAGCATAATTTCCATCTTTTGATATGTCAGCAGAATCTGTCAAATGAAATGGCAAATTGGTGAGAAATACAAGATGAATAGAATAGAAGCAGTGATGAATGAGCAAAGAAGCAAAAAGATTAGGAATCAAAATAGGAGTCACTCCTATTTTGTAGCTTAGTAATTTGATTCAGGATACTGCTCTATAAACACGCTCTGTGTTAGGAACCTGTCAATGGCTCCTTAAGGAGTTTTGCTCTGTAAAGGTTGTTATTATTGGAGAAAAAAAAAAAAACCTGTTTTTTTTTTACTTCTTTTTATGCTAGTAATAATATTAATAAGTATCTTGTTTTATATGTATATATATTTAAAAGATTTTATTTGTTTATTTGAAAAAGAACGCACACAACTGGGAGAAGGAGAAGGAGAATCTCCAGCTGACTCCTCACTGAACATGAAGCTAATGTGAAGCTCGATCTCATGACCCTTAGATCATACTCTGAGCTGAAATCAAGAGTCAGATGCTTAACCGACTGAGTTACCCAAGCAACCCTCTTGTTTTATATTTTTATAGAGCATTCACATATTCATTTTAATTATTTAGATTATTTCCTTTTCAATTGTTATATCAATGCCAATCTGGCATCTAGCTCCCTGTCTTCATTCAATCCGCATAGGTGTGTTTATGGAAATGGAGTGTTGGACATCGTACCTGTGTTTTAAAGCATCAGTGGTTAGCTACAGTTTTATAGTTTTTTTTTTCCCCACCCTGGATAAGGTAGAAGAATCAGTTGAGGATTGAAATGGGAAAGATAGGAGTCCAAGAGGTCATGGGGGTTACTCTGCTGAAGTTGATCATCAAATCAGGGGACCATATGGTCACGCTGAGGTGTAGAGGACACTCCTCCAGTGTCCCTGGCTCCCCTAACCTTGCCTGGTCTCTGCTGGGACTGAGGACCAGGAGAGTGACTGCCAAGGGCTCGCCCACTTCCAGGTGATTCAGTGCATCCCTGTTTCTCTGCCTGCAGCCATGCAGCAGTTCCTGGGGCCAGGCCCTGTGTTTGTATACCTGCGTTTATTTATAACTGCATACCCTCCTCCTATCACACCACTGTCTACTGGGAAAACAGAAAACGTTGACATTAGTTAGGCTGAATATCAACAGCAACCAAATAAGTCTGGTGAATGTCAGCTCTTTAAAAAAATTGTGTTTTTTTAATAAAGGACATTTAACATGAGATTTACCATCTTAATAACAAATTTCCAGCATACAATACAGTATTATTAACTACAGGCATGATATATTGTACAGTAGATCCCTGGCGTTTATGCATTTTCCAAAACTGAAACTTTTATCTGTCGAAGAACAACTCCCTATTTACCCCTCACCCAGCCCCCATTTTCCTCTCTACTTCTATGAGTTTGATTATTTTAGATTTTTATGTAAGTGCAATCATGCAATATTTTTGTCCTTTTGTGACTGGCTTATTTCACTTTAGTACGATGTCCTTGAGGCTCATCCATGTTGTCACATGTGGCAGGGTTTCCTTCTTTTTAGAGGCTGAATGATATTGTATGTATAAACTACATTGTCTTTATCCATTAATCCATCAATGGACACCTAGGTTGTTTCCACATCTTTCAGAGGTGTTTTGGCTCTTTTGGATAGATACTCAGAAGTGGGATGGCTGGATCATATGGTAGTTCTATTTTTAAGTTTTTGAGGAACCTCCAGACTGTTTTCCACAGTGGCTGCGCCATTTGTGAGCATGTAATATGTTTACTTAAGTTTTTTAGGTAACACTCACTGCAATATGGTCATGGGTACAGTTTCTACTTCTCAAGACGTACCCACACCAGTAGTTGTGACATTTTAAGCTTTTATCTTTTGACAAGGAAGGAACTTGACTACGAGAAAGAAATTTGAATATTGGGAAGATCATACTCTTTGATTCTCAAAAAAATGATTTTTTTTTCTATCAAAGATACTTTAAATCTACCTTTTTTCTTTTTCCGTCCTCCCCGTGTGTTTTAAATTCAACACTTTAGGCTTATTGCCTTTTGCCTTCGTTTGAATTTCCACTCAAGGTAATTAAAATATGATGGATGGTTCTTGACAGTCTGCCACTCCCTATCACAATGGACTATTGGAAATACAGCCTTCCAAGGAGGAAAGTTTATGCCCACTGTAGTGGTGGGATTGTGCTAGCACTCGACAAAATGGAAACAGTGATTTGGAAACTCAGAATTGTAGGTTACTGACAGGTAGACTCAAGAAAGTTACCCATGTGTTCCTGTCCATGGAAAAGTGTGAGGGTGAGTGGTGATTGGAGACCAAGTCAAATACAGAGGGAGGAGTTAAGGCAGCAAAGTGGAGAAGTTAGAAGGAGAGGGCCAGAGTGGATTTTAGGAGAGATGACACAGGTAGTGGGAGTACAGGGCTTGGAGAGTGCAAGGGGGAAGGGAGGCAGGCAGGAAGTAAACAGGGGGAGTGATATAGAATGAGAGGTGGTCCCTGGACTATGAGGGAGAGGACCTCATGATGCTGGAGTATGGAGGCATGGAAGGAGGAGCTGAGGCCAAGGTGGCATGGTAGGTAGGAGGGGGCAGGGGCAGAGACCTCAGTTTCCAGCAAACCCACCAGCATTCTTACCTGCCTGTAGAATTATGGCCTTGAAATAGCTCCCATGGAAAGCTAGCACGTCTAGAAAAGTAATTGGATACAGAGCATCTGTCAGTTTACTGAGCCTCCGAAAGGCAAGAACTTGATTTCCTGACTTGTGAATAAACATTTACTCTACTAAGAAAAATTAAGGGACTCCACCTCATCCATTTAAATCTAAGTCAGAGAACTGAAGGCATGGTCCTGCTCCAAATCAAAGTGAGTCCATTTTTTGATCAGCTTAAAGCAATATTTTTATTTGTCAAATGTTCCAGGGGTAGTACGTGAGAATATTGGTACTGTATACCTTGCTAACTGGTAATGATTATATTAGACAACCACCTTAATAGAATAACATGTCGGGGGCAAAGATTTCTTCTTTATCAATCAGCTCATCAAAATATAACGGTCTTAGCCACAGGTTTAAAATATCCTAGCTGAAGTGTCTCCTCTGTTAACCTTCCTGAAAAGAGTGAATAGATTTGTATGAAGGAGAAATGTCTCATAGTTTAAGAAATGAAATTTATCTGCTAATGATTAAAAGGAAAATGGCCTTATTTCTTCTGGGGCCCACAGTGCCCAGGAATGTCCTGAGCACAGAAGTGTTAAGCACGGTGTTGCCCTGGGGAGTCTCACGATTCAACCTGGTAAAAGATGGCTTGTGTTGAAAGACAGTCACCTTCATCTGGAACTTGTACATTTGAGCTGGGGATGCATTTGTCACATAGCAACCTTGAAATAAACAAGGTGGCCGCTCCCCCAGAAATAGGATTTTTATTTGCCGAGGGGGTTGGATAGATAATCTTTCTGGTTTGGTACGGCTTCAGTCCTCTGTGGCCCATCCTCTGCCTTTTCCAAAATACGTGTATGGGGAGGGCTTCTCAACTGGTTTTGGTGGCAGTATAAACTGAAGCGGTATCTTTCAGGGGGGCAGTCAGGGAGTTGTATCAATGACTAACATGCACAGATCCTTTGGCCAAGCAGTTCTACTTCTAGAAATTTAACTTGTACACATAGTTCGACATGTGCATCAACATACACACACACACACACACACACACACACACACACAAGATTCATCACCGCAATGTTCATAAGAAAAAAACCCTTCATACCCATCAGTGGGAGACAAATGAATGAGTGATGATTCCTCATTCAATGGAATACTGATCAACATTAAAAATATGAGCTCGGGCAGCCCAGATGGCTCAGCGGTTTAGCGCCGCCTTCAGCCCAGGGCCTGATCCTGGAGACCCAGGATCGAGTCCCACATCGGGCTCCCTGCATAGTAAAGCCTGCTTCTCCCTCTGCATGTGTCTCTGCCTCTCTCTGTCTCTCTGTCTGTATCTCTCATGAATAAATGAATAAAATCTTTAAAAAAATAAAATAAAAAAATATGAGCTAAATCTATATGTGTTCAAATATTTGTATTCTTATCTCCATGAAGGCATGTGTTTTTGTCTTTTATTTTCCCCCACCAGCGCTTAAAACTGTACATGGAGTATATTAGGTGCTAATAAATTTTTTAACCAAGTAAAGGGATGATGAATGAATTTTAAAAATGAGTTTAAAGATGCCCATTATAAATGCCCAAAAAGCACTCCGTCTTTCCCAGTTTCCCAGGGCACTTCACAACTGGATCCTTGGTCATTCCCAGCTGCAATTGTAGGAGCTATGAATATTTTATGCCCCCTGCCTTTGAAGAGTAGATGATTTTGTTTAGAAGCGGTAAGGCTTACTCCCCAATCCAGACGACATCCCTGGGTGACAGAGGTGGAGGAAGGAAAAGCCACCGCAAGCAAGCACCATTGCCCATTCAGAGCACTCCACGACCTGAACTGTCCTCATGGCTGTAGGCAGCTTCGACTGTGCTTGACAACTGAATAGGAAAGAAATTGCCAGCTGCTCCATCTGAAAACATTTTCCTTGATTCGTTGTTAGTTTTACCACAAATTCTTTAGCTCAGCAAATTTACTCCTTAAATGAGACAAAATATTTCAAAAGAATATATGTTTGCAGTGAGCGTGACAGAGTTACCCTTTTTCATATCAAGGAGTTTGAAGATATATGCTTGGTGAAATGAGAGTAACTTTAAAAATGTTCTTTTCCTGAACTGATAACATAAGAGACAAAAATCCTAACATTAACCTAGTGGTTGCCTGTATTTTGATCGGTCAGAAAGCATGGATTTCATTTCCCCTTTGCTATTTTATTTCTCTGCCTCGTGTTTTGTTTTGTTTTGTTTTGTTAAATTTCCATTCTGTCCATTTCAGTAAAACACCTGGGGATGTGTTCTTAAAGGAACACATCCTAGTCCTCACATCCCCCTGGTCCTTTATAGAAAAAAAAATCAGAAAGCCTAATATACATAACCACACCTGTTGATTAAAGATACATGTTACAGAAAATAAAACCACTGCTCATTTTCCTTTCCGTGTTCACAAGATTATTTAAGGATTTCTTTCAAAAGAACTGCTGAAAATATGGAAACTTGACATCATCATAAACTTGCTGAGATGTTGGATGCTGGATTTACAAGTACACTCCCTTAGCACCCGTGTTGCAGTAAGTAGATAAGCCAGGTCTTGGCAGCCTGTTTGTAGTCACTGAAATTTGTGTGAGTCTCATATTGTCAAAAACTTAGTATAGCTTCTGATGGACCCCTCTATGGCTATACCATGGTATTGATGCCATATAGCCTTCTTATTTGGGGGAATGGGACTGAATATTAGTCTCTTGTTGTTTGCCATTAGTGAGATTCAGCTTCTCTCTCTGTACTTTCTCAATTGATTCAAGAAAGAAGGTGAAGAAATATATTGAAATTTTGGACTTCCTCATATAAATGGAGCCAAACAGCTCATTTGTCAGTTTATTCTATGGGAACATTTCCTTTTTCTTTTTTCTTTCCTTTTTTTTTCTTTTCTTTCTTTTTTTTTTTTTCCTTTTCTTGGCTTTCAATCCAACACATCTTATTTTTTTAAGTGTTTTATCTTTTTAACTTCATTTTTTATAAGCTTTACATCTACAGAAAACTGAGAAGACAGTCCAGAAAGCTCCCATATAACCCATGCCCAGTTTCCCCGTTAGTAACATCTTCTATTGGTATCAAATATTTGTCACAATTAATAAAGCAACATTGGTACATTATTATTAAGTAAAGCCCATAGGTTATTCAGATTTCTTTATTTTTTACCTAATATTCATTTTCTGTTCCAAGATCCCATCCAGGACATCACATGACATTGATTCGCCATGTCTCCTTATGTTCCTTTTGGCTGTGACAGTTTTTCAAGCGTCATTTGCTTCTGATGACCTTGACAGTTTTGAAGAGTACTGCTGTGGTACTTTATAGGGTACTCCTCTATTGTCTGATGTTTTCCTTATGGTTGGACTGGGGTTATTGGTTTGGGGGATTGAGATCCCAGAGGTAAAATGCAATTTCTTGTTCATGTTGAGTTTTGTCACCTGGCTGAGGTTGTGTTTGTCAGGTTCTCTAAAGTTCCTCTTTTTCCCCGCCTTTCCATCTTGTATTATTTTGAAGAAAGTTACCAAGGCAGCCCACACTCAAGGAATGGGGAGTTATGCTCCCCCTTCTCAAGGACCAAGTAACTACATCAGTTACTTGGAATTCTTCTGTATGAGAAATTTACCTCTTCTCCCCCACTTATTAATTTGGCCAAGTATTTATTTCAGTATGGATATTTATTCTATACCTTGAGTTATAATCCAATACTACTTTATCTATTTTGTGGCTCAAATCATGCTAACTTTGGTCATTGGGAACTATTCTGGTTGGTGCCTATGTTCCTTTGACATACTCCTGTTATTGCGTGTGGGGGTATTTTGTTTGCTTTGTGTTAGCACTGCCTTACTTTCTGGCTCTATAAGATGCTCTGGCCTCATCTTCTATATTTCCCTGTCTCATCCTTCATTCAACTCTTTCTTCAAGGAACGCTACTTCCTTTTATTTATTTAATAATGGTATTAGAAACCAAAGTCTGGCCTTGAAGTGTGCTTGTCACTAGTGGGGTGTCAATACTTTTAGGCCTTTTCAGTGGACAGAGCAAAGAAGTATATGTGTGAATCCTATCCTGTGTATATAGACATGTCAATATATAACCATCCGTCTATTAAGCTAACAGGAGTTAATCCTGGCAAACTGTAATCTATTACCACATGGATCATTCTAGCCCCCTTCCTTTGCTATATGTAAACTCCAAGAGTGAGAAACTTGGATCCCATCACTGGCTATTCATTTAATTGTTCAATTTCAGTATATATACATATAGCAGTATCAGACTTATTACCATGTACCCCCATGGGAAACAACTTCATCAGCTAGAGTACAGAATGTATGTGTAGGCCCTTTTGCTTTTAATATTACAGATTCTATTAATTCCTGAAGTTACTTAATTAGGTCACCACCTCTTCTTCCCTCCCCATTGCAGTGTGATTATTTCATACTGAATAATATTCCCTAATTAGAGTTTGCATTCCTTAATGGGATCCTCTAGCCTCCTAAAAGATTTTTTTTAATTTTGCGTACCTTAAGGTTCACTCTTTGTACTGTAAGTTCTCTGGGTTTTGACAAAGCTATAATGTCATTTATCCACCACTGAAATAGTTTCACTGGCCTCAAAATCCCCCATACTTTCCCCAGTCATGTTGCCCCTTTTCTGTAAATAAGTTAAACCTAGAAATAGAATATCAATCTCTAATTTACTGATGATGACACCATTTAACTTTTTAAATAATTGTTAGTATTATGAAATATACCTATGAAAGAGCATATCCAAGATGTATGAATGGTTTAACTAATAGTAGTAAAAGTTCTCCCCACCTTACAGGCATGGACTTCTAGAATGTAAAGGGGCCTCATTCCCTTTCACACTGGGGCTGTGGATGCTTTCTGACTCTCCAAGGTGACCCCTTGGCAGAATTGGTACCGGGTAATACTGATTCGTCATCTAGTGGGCTTTTCATTGTTTAGCTATAAAATGCTATTGTATCATTAAAGCAAATATTTGGCATTCATTTTAAACAAGGACCATCTCTCAAGTCAAAACAGATACCTAATGATTATTACCTACATCCATGCTCCATTCCTTTTTGATTGACACAAACGTTCCTTTTTTCTAGACCCACAGCAGAACAAAGGCCCAAAGATTTCTATTTAGTTACATAATGAAGTAAGTAAGGAAATAGAAGTGATTTCTAAGTGCTAGATATTATGACCTGTAGGTTTTAAATAGCAACAGATTATAACAAAGAGCTACCTAGTATCTTCTACATCCTGCTGCTACCCAGAAATGGTCCATAGGCCAGCAGCATTGGCATCACCTGGGAACTTGTTAGAAATCCAGAATGTCTGGCTCTGCCACAAGACACTGAATCAGAATCTACATTTAATGAGATTCTCAGGTGACTCCTATGTATCCAGTGTCCAGGATGCATTGTCAGATACTCATCAGCTCACATTTAGGGCACAGAAAATCATTTTCCAAATTCTAGTTTTTCATAAAGAAAGAAAAATAAATATTCTATTTATTTTTTATCTCTTAACATACTGTTTCTTATATACACATGGTTAATGTATCCCTTAAAGTGATCAGTCAAGATATCTTTGTCATCTTTTTGCTTACCACTGGAAGCTGACCTGAGATAAATGCCTAAGAGGGGGAACCGGTCCTGTCTCTCACCTCTACAGGATCAGGAGGCATCAACAGCCTATGAAATTCAGATTACACCAAATGAGCTTGAGTCAATTTCATTCAGTGTTATTGTTAAATGACAGTTTTGAGACACAGTGATAAAATAAAGAAATCTATTGAGTCAGCAGTGCAAGTCTCAAAAATGAAATGCTGTAGTGTAACCAGAAGTATGGATCTCAAATTAATTCCCATGTTGGGATTTTTGATTGCCAATTATATGTCAAATCCTACAAGCTGTAAATTATGAATTTGATGGATAATGGCCTGTCAGCAGATGGACTTGAAGTTACAATTGAAATACATTTCAATATATTTTAAATACATTTTGAACAAGATGCTACAGCAGGATACACAAAGCAGCTTTGCTCTCCTTGTTCTGAGGTTTCTCACCCCCCACACTGACAAGGTGATTCTTTGTTGTCGGGAGTAGACCTCTGCCTTGTAGGATGTTCAGCAGCAGCCCTGGGCTTTTCCCACTAGATGCCAGAAGCATCTCCCCTCCCCTGAGATGTGATCTTCAAAAATATCCCTAGACATTGCCAAATGTCACCATAAGAGACAAAATAGCCCCCAGCTGAGAATCTCTGCTGTATGCCAATGTAAATATTCACACCCAAAAAAATGTCTGTTCTTTGGCAATATCCTGAGATTGTAGCCACAACATATCAGACAATGAAGCCTCTCTACAGTGGCTGGAAGTATCTAAAAAGTTGAATTTTGAGGATGAGGTCACTCAGTTGATAGGCCTGGTATCTTATAACATCGGCAGTCACAGGTGTTCTATTCTACCTCTGACATGCAGTTATGGTTTATAGAACAATTTCTTACAGAAGGCCTGTGGTTTCTTCTACTGCCTTGGGAACTAGGAGATCCTGGGAAACATGGTTGTGAACCAAGCCAGAGCACTATTCGGATACACAGAGTAACTGGTTCTCAAAAACAAAATGGTGACTTTTTCAGAGCTTCACAAGCATGGTGACTCTTGGTCTTGTTCTCCTTGACCACAGCCCTGGACTCTTGGGGACCCTTATAGGGAGTGTCTTAGTCTTCTGGCTGCTATAACAAAATATCATAGCAGGTAGGAAACAGAAGTTTATTTCTCCAGTTCTGACAGCTGGGGAGTCCAAGATCAAGGTGTTGGCAGATTCAGGGTCTGGTGAGAGCCTGCTTCCTATTTGACAGGCAGCCATCTTTTCCTGTGTCCTCACATGGTGGAAGGGCATGGGAGCCCTCTGGGGGCTCTTCTAGAAGGGCACTAATCTCATTCACGAGGGTTCCACCCTTATGACCTCCTTGCCTTTCAAAGTCTCCACCTCCAAGTGCCATTACACTGGGGAGAGGTTTCAGTGTAAGAATTTGGGGGAGACAAAAACATTTTGTGTCTAGCAGGGAGGTAGAGTCAGAAAGCTAACCACTTCCTAGCTCCGTTTAAGCAAAGCCCTCCTAGCAGGTGCTCCAGGAAGAGAACAGTGTTAGATTAGAATGGAATCCAATCATTGTTCTAAAATCCTCCCGACTCTAAGATTCTGCTTCTGATCCAGATGCCCTCCCATTCACAGAGCTAGGTTGACTGAAGATAGCAACATCCCCTAAAACAACCCCTGGGAACCCTGGGCAGTTGTGGCCCCTGGAATTCATGGAAGTGTCAGCTCAGGCACACTTCCTCCTGTCCTCTCACCAGCCCAGGTATCAAATGTTTTCTGCATGACAAATAATATATAGACTTCAAGGGTTTTTTACAGATATTAATTGGATCACAAAGGTCATCCCTCTAATCCTTCTCTCCACCATGGACCTTTCCAGTTCTCCCGAGTTCACAGCTATGCCCTATTTCATTCCTTTGCCTGCTGCTTCTGCCCAAGACCACGCCTGGTCTTAGTCCCTTTGATGTCTAAGTTCTCTTTTCCAAGCTACCTGGGTGACACTGTGACCACCCCTTCCCAGCCCTCCCATCCTGACAGTGAAGCCGAGCCTCCCGGTGGTCCACCTGTGAACACTGATGCCATTGACCCCATCCCTGGAACTCCGTGCCTCAGGGTGGGGACTGCTCCTCATTACCTCTCTTCACCCTCATGGCCTTTGCCCATCTTACCTAACTGTGGCTCTCATCTTCTGCATGAAATTAAGGGAAAACTGTATCTTCTAATGTTTTGTCTATGTAGTCCATCCTCATTCTTCAGTGGCTCCACATTTGCTAGCTTGCCTAGTGCTAAAATTTATTTGTAACCCCCAAATCAGTCCTCCTGAACTTTTGTGGTCACCATGGACATGCTCAGCATAGTGAAAAATTTGCATTTCCAGCTGAAGGAGGGCACGGTGCCACTCTGCATTTTGTTTCAGGTCTCCTACCATAAGCAATGTCCTTTTTTTAGTCTATTAGGTGCCCCATTTTTTCCATTTCTGTTGATGAGTTCATTGTTTCAAGCCCAGGGGTAATGATAGCATTCTGTTCAGTGTTCCAAAGTGCAAGAAGGCCATGATGTGCCTTATGGAGGAGACATTCATATTCACCAAGTTTCGTTCAGGCAGGAGTTGTGCTGTTGGGCATGAGTTCAATGCAAATGAATCAACAATAGATGTTAAATAAGGTGTTTTTAAACAGAATGACACATAGAAGAAGATTATGTATTGACCAATTGATGCAAATGTTGTGACCAGAGGCTCACAGACACTGAATGCTGTGTTTGCTCTAGAAGGAATCATTCAGTGTGCGCTAATTTATTTTTAATTATGTATAGTTATATATATACATATACGTATATGTATACATATACCTATTCCCTTGAAGGATATACAAAAAACTGTTAAGACTGATTGCTCCAGAGAACAAAACTGGGTGGCTGAGCTACAGGGGTAAGAGGAGACTTTTCACTGTAATACCTTTTGTGTTTTGTGCCATACAATCACAGCCATCAAAAAATTAAATTTAATTATTTAAAAGCCAATAACAAAATGAAAACATACAGTTAAATCATAGGCCTCCTCAATTTCAGGGAAACAAAGCAACTGCTGCTAAAAAATCCAGTCTATTAGGGGACACCCAAACCTGTTCCCTGACCTTTAATGTCCTGTACCAACAACCCCATTGCTCTGCCTCCTTGGGCTGCTTCTCACCCCCTGCTTCATGAATGATTCAGGTCTACTCATTGCTCTTGCAAGTGCCTTCAATAACTCTGCTGTCACTTACTCTACATTCCTTGTGAGAAACACTTATCTCCTCTATGCCTACAGTCTGCTTTTCCTTCAAAGTCCTTGAAGGTTTCCCTGACCACTGTCTCCCTGACCACAGTTCCTGTGTTGGAACTGCTTAGAAGAGTTAGTTCACTGTTGCTCTGCATCCCCACTTGATTTTGTCCGTTGCCTTTTAAGTTTCAAGTCTCCCCAAATCCATTACCAGTTCTTGAGGATGGGCCTGGGGTCTTACCTTACCAACCCTTTGAACTCCTTCAGGGTCTGGCATGTAATAAACAGTAATATTGATTGATCGTTCTTCATCATTCACTACCAAAAAAAATTTTATTGAAGCCTTTATTTCTAAGTAGATTTATATCTAGCCATATAAAATTGAAGCAGGCTTTAGGAGTAGCGTGAGGATTTTGTTGGGAGCTCTGGGAAAGACTTGTAACTGCTCTACAAGATGCACAGAAGTAGGATTGTTCCATCTGCGAGGAGGAGATCTGGAAACCAGATTTTTATCTCAAGTAAGTCAAAGTGGGAAGGAATCTGAGTGTGGTTTTGTTGAGTTCTTACTATGCTGGACACCTTCTGTGGCCCCTAATGTACCTCATTTTATTTATGGAATCCTATATGGTAGCTATAATGAAGCCCATTTCATCAATGAACTAACAAAAGCTCAGTTACTAATCTAAGTATTATGTAGCTGGTGAACTACAGAATTGAGATAAGAAACTGGGTGATGGGCATTAAGGAGGGCACATGACGTGATGAGCACTGGGTGTTATACACAACTGATGAGTTATTGAAAACTACATCTGAAACTAATGATGAACTCTATGTTGGCAATTTGAATTTAAATAAAAACAAAAAACAACTCGGGTCTGAATGTCTACCACATTGGTTTGCCTCCAAACATTACAAGCAAGCAACATTCTGAATAAATATGAGTGAAAGTATTATTTTTGCTGTAAATTCACAGTATGATGCCTTTGGGTAAAACATAGGGCAAGGGCATTTGAGATGGTCCTGGGCAAAGCAATGTATAACTATTAATATATAGCTCTAAGGGGGGAAATAGCATGAAGGACTTTGCCCTCCCTGCTATCAGCTGACATACCTAGTGACTTAAAACAATACAAATAAGAAATAAAATAAAAATACAGTTAGGAAAAAATATATACAGATAGGGACAGCATTCAGTCCTAATTAATCTGGGTGGAGCTCAGGCACTGGTACTTTTATAAAGCTCTACAGGTGATTGCACGGTGCAACCAGAGTTGAGAACCACTGAGATGGGATGACAGAGAGGGTCAAGAACCAGGGTATTTCTCTAGTGTAGTGGCTTTAAAATCTGGCCCACAGCTCAGTAGCATTAGCATCACCTGGGACCATGTCAGACACACATATTGACATTCACTGAATCAGAAACTCTGGGGGTGGGGCCCCACAATCATATTTTAAGTCTTCAAGGTGATTCTGAGCTCTGATAAAGCCTAAGAAGCTCTACTTTTCAAATAGGCAATTCGCTGGAAAGGGAATCCAAAAAGTCAATAAACATATGGGAAGACACTCAACCTAGCAACTAGGGAAACACAAATGAAAATAACAAAGAAGGTATACTTTTTATCTTTCAGACCAGTAACAATTTACAGGATTGATAGTATCTAGCGTGGCAGTTGGATACAAGAAACATATACTCTCAGATATGACTAGTGGAGGGGGAACCAGTGCAACATCTACTAGAGCAGAGTTTGGCAGATTAGTTTAAAATTAAAAGTAAGCCTGTCTTATAACCAAGCAATTTTCTCTCTTAGCCTCTCCGCTAGAGAAACATCGTACCGATGACTAAACAGACACATACGAAGCTACTCATAGTGCTCCCTTTGGCAATGAGGAGAAACAGGAAACCACCTAAATGTTCATCAATAGAGAAATGGCTAAGTGGGCTGAGTAGCATGGCGTTCCTATGGAATACTATGCAGCAGGTGAAAGGGAAGAGGTGGCTCCAAATGAACATGTGTGGAGCTCTCCTCAAGACATTGTGGAACTCAGAGGCAAGTGGAGAAATACATATAAGATATGGAACCATTTAAGTCTGGAAAATCACACCCAAATGCTCTAAATTTTCTCTGTGAGTGCAGAATTATGAAAATGTGTAGAACACACATCATTTATCTCTGGAGGGGGCAACACTAAAGAAAGCAGGTAGAATGTAGGTATGGAAGAGGCTTCAGACTTATTTGTAATTTCTAAATTTCCTGTAAGATTTATGTAATCATGTCATTCTGGCACGATGAAAAACAATTTTTGAGAGCACACAAAATACTCATGGAAGTGTACTAGCTCGATGGTTCTTAGTCATTTTTTGGTCATGACTTCTGGGAATTTGATGAAAATCCCTCCCCTCGATTGAAAGTTTTTGTTCATCCCAGGGTATTTCTAGGTACCCTCATGCCTCTTAGGGCTTCTGGACCCCAGGTCAAGAGTTTCTGGCCTGCCTGATTTTTGAGAATCCTGAATAGCTTTGCTTTTGCACCCTGGGCTCCGTGACCCCTTCTTCACCGTACCACCGTATGTGTCCCGGAGGAGTCATAATGTCTGACAGCTATTTTTATGACTGTCAGCAGCTCTTCTCCAGCAGATTAAATTTCCCCAGAAGGTAGGTTTTCGCTGACATCTTAATACTTGGAAAGGAGCGGATGATCCTTGAGGAGTGAGTGAATATAGCATATGGTTTGCTGAGCTGCAAGCAGAAGCTGATCTGTGTCAAGGAAGCTTCAAGTGTTATGCATTTGCTTTTAGACATCATCAGGTTCTTTTTATAAGTTTTGCAGTGTCATTCTCCCTTCACATACACACAGACCCTTTTTCGGACCTTTTTGGCCATAAAAAGAGATTTCCCCCCCCTTTTATGTTTTTAAATAAGAAAGGGGCAAGAAAACAGGATCTTTTCACTCATAAAATTTTAATCAGATTCCCTTCTGCTATCCCAAAATGGTTTTGCAAAATGAAGACTTATATTTGACCTTTTTTAGTCTATTTAACTGTCTTAAATGGCAGTCAGTCCTCATAAATGCAAAGCTCCTTTCTAACCTACTTCTTAAAAAAAAAAAAAGAAAGAAAGATTTTATTTATTTATTCATGAGAGACAGAGACACAGGCAGAGGGAGAAGCAGGCTCCCTGTGGGGAGCCCAGTGCGCAACTTGATCCTGGGATCCTGGGATCACAACCTAAGCCAAAAGCAGACCCTCAACCACAGAGCCACCCTGGTGCCCCAGCTAACCTACTTCTTATTAAGTCCCTGAGCTGCCAATAGATTTATGGTCCTTGTGCACTAAGTCTCATCTTCAGTATGCTGTGCCTTCCACACAGTCTCCCTGGGGAGGCAATTTCGACCCTCTTGCTGTACCTACCTCAGTGCCCCACTGCTTTTCACACCATGGCAGATTTGGGGGAGCCCTGGCGAGGTTGGCTATGATGTATTTATTTATCCTTCCTCTAGCTTCTCATTGCCTTACTTACATTCTAAGTAGGAGATGAGAGGTCTGGGTACTGGATGGCATTAACCTGGTAGATTTAAAGGAAAGAACAGCATGGAGTTTCCTCAAAAATTTAAAAATAGAACTACCTTAGCATCTGGCAATCACGCTACTGGGTCTTTACCCAGAGAATACAGGAACACTAATTCAAAGGGATACACACACACCAATGTTTATAGCAGCATTATTTACAATAGCCAACATACAGAAGCAGCCCAAGTGTCCATCAACTGATGAATGGATAAAGATGTGTATTATACAATGGAATATTATTCAGTCCTAAAATAAAAAAGAATGAAATCTTGCCTTTTGCAATGACATGGATGCGGCTAGAGAGTATAATGCTAGGTGAAATAAGTCAGAGAAAGACAAACACCATAGGATTTCAGTCTTATGGAATTTAAGAAACAAAACCAAAAAGTAAAGGGGAAAATGAGAGAGAGAGCGAGAGAGAGAGAGAGAGAGAAACATACAGACAAAGCAAGAAACGGACTCTTAATTATGGAGAACTGACTGATGGTTACCAGAGGGGTGGGGGGTACAGGGATAGGGATGAAGGAGCACGCTTGTCATGATGAGCACCGGGTGATGTAGGGAAGTGCTGAATCACTATATTGTACACCTGAAACTAATAAAACACTGTGTATTAATGAACTAGAATTAAACAAAAAACCCTGAAAAAATAATATATGGCATTTTTCTAAGAAATGTGAGCTTTATTCAGTAGGGATGCAACCAAATATTCTTGAGTCCTTTCTCCTCTTAGAGAATACTTTCTGCAGCTGGCATTGGAGCCTGTCCATGGGCAGGTCCAGCCTGCCTTTTCAGGCTCACTGCTTGCTCCCATGAACTATTGGGTTCAGCTGCTCTAATGACCCCTTCCTGGGGAGTCTGAGTGGGTCAGTTGGTTAAGCATCTGCATTTGGCTCAGGTCATGATCTCAGGGTCCTGGGATTGAGTCCTGAGTCAGGCTCCCTGCTCAGCAAATAATTAAATGAGATCTCTAACGATCCCTTCCTGCTTCCAGGCTCTTTGCTCATGACCCTCTGGCCCACCCTCACAGACCCCAGCCACATTCATATTTTCTCTCTTCATCATGATCTAGATTCCAATCTAAATTTTTCAGATAACATTTGCTGATCAACCCAGTTGACCATACTCATTCCCCTTAACATTTTACAAAACTCTATCTCTTCTGTTCATGAGGTACTTCTCTGTGGAATATTGTACTGACCATGCCCTCAACAAGTGTGTGTTGAGCATGCCCTGTAGGTTCTGGAGATGTGAATGAGATCCTTTTCCCATGGAGCTACATTCCAGTGTGTGAAACAGAATCAAGAAGTACACAGATAAATGCAGTCATTTCCAAGAGTGGAGAAAATGAAGCAATAATATAATAAAGTGAATAAGAGAAAGGGATACCATTAGATGAGACGCTCGGGGAAGATTTCTGTGAGGAGAAAGCATCTGAGTTGAAAGCTCCCTGATCAGAAAAAGAGCTTTAGGCAGAAAGATCAGTACTTGCAAAGACCTTGAGGCAGGAAGGAGCTTGGCATGTGGGCAATCATGGGTTTTCTTTAAAAAAGGGATTTTATGAGATGACTGTGTCTCCCCTGCAGTGTCTAGCATGTAATAAGGCAATCAGATGCTGGACTGTTCTCTCCATGAAAGTAGATTCCATGCCTATCTCACTTTCCATGACTACTAGCACAGTGATTGGCAGATAACCAGACACTCAAACTGATTAATGAATGCTCATCAAGTAACTGAATGACTTCTTTTCCGGGCTGATAGCAGAACCAGAATGGACAAGAGAACTCCTTCGTTTACTAAATGGTAGCTCTTGCTGAAGCCAGCTCCCTTTGAATCTCTTGCTGTTCATTCAATGAAGAATAGAGCACTTAACTTCCTTTTTGGAGGAACACTGTACCCAGGAGAAATCTGATATATAAAATGTTTGGAACTTTTGGAAGCTGCTCAATAAATCCAGGCAATTCCTACAGCATGGCTCAGCAGGTGGGAAGCCGGAAGTCACTGTATATTAAATTTTACCCGAGCAACAGTAGGAATGCAGTGTGACTAGTCCCTGCCCTTACCACTGTAGGATTCCAAAGCTGGCACCTCTTTTAAGCTTTTGGAATGTGGATAAAGCATTCCATCATGTTAGCAGGACACTCTTTTACCTTCCCTGCTGCTGAGTTTATTGTTGTAGTAATCCCAGGGCACCCATCTGGCCCTTCTCTTGCATTCTCTCATGGAGAAGGCTGTGCTACAATCATTCAAAGTAATCCCTAGTGGAGTGATGTTTTTAGCGTATCGAGGAGCCTGTCCATTCACAGAAGCAATGTAGTAAGATCAGTTTTCAGGAGCATCAAGTTAATAAAGAATACAATCAAGAACTTTCTTAAAATAGTGAGCCTCCATAAAACCTCCCCCCTTCAAACAACAGTAGTTGAAACTAGGCCTGCTTCAGCTTTCAGTGGAAGTATAAGAAGCATAAACTACTCTGAACATCTTTGAAATGCCTGAGGATAATTTACTCTTCCAGTATTGCTATTTAGGATTATAAAATGGTAGAGAGGGGCCCCCGGGTGGCTCAGTCAGTTGAGTGGGCAACTCTTGATTTTGGCTCAGGTCATGATCTTAGAGTCCTGGGATCAAGCCCCACATTGGGCTCCGTGCTCAGTGGGGAGGATTCTCTCTCCCTCTCCCTTTGCCCCCTCCCCCTACTCGTGTTCTAGCTCAAATAAATAAATAAATAAATAAATAAATAAATAAATATTCAAATAAAATAAAACAAGATAGAATGATAGAGACAGTGGCTACTGGGGTCAAATAGGGAAGTAGATGAAGCATTCTGATTCTCTTCCTCCAGTGAAACCAAGATACATCCCAGGTCACTCTACCAAGGGGTCACATTTTTTCCTAAACAGTAAAAAGCAAGTGCTTTAGGAGTGATATTTCCTAGAAAGAGTTCTCAGCCCGCACCTATTTCCATACCCACTCTGCTGCTGAGCATTACCACTATTGATGGCAGTCACACCTGAGCACAGGTGCAGAGAACACCCATATTTGTGATGTGAAATGTCAAGTTCAACAGTGACTTGGTGCAGTGGCCAGAGTTTACCATAGCATGTGTAATAATAACATGTGACGGCTGAGGGTGGGAAGAGGAGACAGAGGATGAAGCTGTCGAGTCCATACTCCTGGCTTAGTCCCTTTTTACCACTTCGAAGCTACTCCCTGAGAGGGCAGTGCCTGGGCTACCACATGAGCTTAGATGCAGACCTAATCACTCAATTGACTGACTGATGGATTGAATTGAGTTGGGGGCCAGTTTGGCCACAGAGTTCCCTAAGTATTCCCTGCTGCACCAGTTACATCTCCAAAGCATTGTTCAGCCTCTAACAGAAGCCTCTCACCTCCCAGGACCCTTAGTCCAGATGGCTTCTAGGCCAGGCAACCAAGGTGCCCTAATGTTAGCACACTCTGGTTTCTCTGATTGATGTTGAACCCAGTTTGGAATGAACATGAAAGTCCCTCTTAGCAGCATGGGAGCACATTATGAAAGATTATTATCTGCCATACAGTTACACTAAAACTTTTTTCTAGTTGGTGTCTACTTATTTCCAGAAGAAGCAATTTCCCCTCTTTCTCGAGAGGTCTCCGGAAGGAGGTTTGACCCTTACAAGTCAATAGATGAGGAAAATCTCCTTGAACCTTTCTGAATAAAAATCCTCCCATTAGATTCTTACGTGTCATCAAATAGCTCCAGTTTTCAGAAAATACTTTCCATCTTGGACTGCTTTCCATAAAATTAAATTTACAACTAGTAGGTTACCAACTACGACTGAAGGTTTGCTCAGTAGACTGACACTGGTTCTGATTTAGCTTTTGCTTTTCATTCTTTTGTAATTTGGGTGATATGATTTCGACCCAATAATTGTGAGCCTCAGTGTCTATACATGCAAATGCAAAACAGTGACCTCTAAAGTCCTAATTATGTTTTCCAATTAAACTCACTTTTTTTTCCAACTTAACTCACTTTATGCATTCACCTATACTACAGATATTTTACACACCCAGCATGCACTTGGTTCAGTCATACTAGTACTAACTCACTATAAAGATGAGTAATATGGGGCACCTGGGTGGCTCAGTGGTTGAGTATCTGCCTTTGACTCAGGGCATGATCAAGGGAGTCCCACATCGGGCTCCCCACAGGGAGTCTGCTTCTCCCTCTGCCTGTGTCTTGGCCTCTCTCTCTCTCTCTGTGTCTATCATGAATAAAAAAATAAAATCTTTAAAAAAAAAAAAAAAAGATGAGGGGATCCCTGGGTGGCTCAGGTTTAGCGCCTGCCATTGGCTCAGGGCATGATCCTGGAGTCCCGGGATCAAGTCCCACATCAGGCTCCCTGCATGGAGCCTGCTTCTCCCTCTGCCTGTGTCTCGGCCTCTCTCTCTCTCTCTCTCTCTGTGTGTGTGTCTCTCATGAATAAATAAATAAATAAAATCTAAAAAAAAAGATTATAAGACAAGAGATGAACAACTTTTGCCTGCACAGAGTCTAGTGGAGAAGACAGGCATACACACAAATAATGAAAAAAGCAATATGCTAGAGACTAGATTTGAGGGTGACACAATGTGGAGAACACAGTGGGGAGAGGAAAAAGAATTCTCTTGGGGCTAGGAAAGGTTTCACTGAGGAGGGGACAACTTTGGCATTTATTCTTTCTTTTAATTTTTTAGTTTTGTTTTTAAGTAGGCTCCATGTCCAACATGGGGCTTGAACTCATGATCCTGAAATTAAGAGTCAGTTGCATGCTCTATGGACTGAGCCAGCCAGGCGCCCCAGCATTGGCATTTATTCGTGAAAGGAGGATTTTGCCAGACAAAGAAGAGAGAACGTGCATCCCTCGCTAATGGAACCTCATGAGCAGCATGCACCACATGGAGATGTAGAGAAGCCTGACAAGTCTGAGAAGAATAATTGTCAGGGTAGCTACTGTGTGGGGTGGGCATTCAAGAGTACAGAAGAATCTGGAGAACCATAGAGAGGTGAAAGACACAGGGTCTTCCATCAGTTCAGGCCTGGGCACTATGAAACAGCTTGCAGCCACTAGTAAAACCCAAAGGTAAAGCATATTATCATACCATAATATTACTGGGGCCCAGAGAGCAGGACTTAGGAGGCAGAGGGCAGAGTGTGTGTGACAGACATGAGGGTTTTTCTTGGCTGCAAAATTTACTGTAACTGTGGGTTTAGGAAAATCATTAGTTCTTCCTAAATCTCAGTTGCATTACCCGTAAAATAGCGCCATGGGTATACTTTCCTTCATAAGTAGGAACATAAGGAACAGGTGAGATGATAATGTACCTGCCACGCTCAACAGATATTGACTAGTACAGGGGAAGTACTCAACAAACGTTGAGTTCACAATGATTGGTGATTCATATTCATATCTGATAAATATGTGATTGATAATAACGTTCCCGTGGTCAGGTCAGTAGAAAAGCCCAGGGTCAGGTAGATCAACTGAGGTCAAATAATCCCATCACTTGGTTTCTGAGAACAGCCCTGGTGGGATTTACAGCGTCTCAGCCAGATTTGCAGTGTTGAGCAGCAGGCTCATTCTGTCCTCAGATTTCTCTCCCCCTGGGGATCAAGGAGGAGGAGCCCAAGCCTTGGATTATGAAGACTTGCATCTCCCTGTGTAAAATGATAATGCCAAAGGTTCTTGGCACCCAGC
The DNA here is from genome assembly GCF_905146905.1 of Nyctereutes procyonoides. Classification (NCBI taxonomy): domain Eukaryota; kingdom Metazoa; phylum Chordata; class Mammalia; order Carnivora; family Canidae; genus Nyctereutes; species Nyctereutes procyonoides. The sequence goes on along the minus strand of NW_026575140.1, from coordinate 54,698,728 downwards.
AAGGGAATGTGTCCCCCATCCAAGGCTCCTTGTCCCCACACGGTTACCAGGTTCCTGCTGATATTAGGCCCTAGGGACTATCTGTAAAGTTCTTGTTTCTTTCCCCTTTTGTCTTTGTGTGCCTAACAGCTGCCTTATACAGATGGGTACGGGGTATATCTTTACTTCCTGGCAGTGTCTGTTGCCCCTAAAAGAGATTCTTTACTAGATTTTATTTTTTGAGAACAATATTAGATTCACCGCAAAACTAAGCAGAAAGTCATAGAGTTGCCATACTTCCTACCTCCCTGCCCTGACACACACAGCCTCCCCAGCCAAGAGCATCCCCCAGCAGAATGGCACATTAGTTACATTCTATGAACCTATATTGATGCATCATCTTCCCTCAATTCCACAATATACATGAGGGTTCACTCTTGGCATTGTACCTTCTATGGGAGTTGTTAACTTTTTAGACCAGCAACTGTCTCAGGAAGGCCTATCCAAATAATTTGGGATAATGCTGGTGATGCTAACTATTTCCCAATAACCTGTTTTGGAGAATAGCATTTGGGACTGAGTTGAAGTAAAAAAGAAAGGCATGAAGGAAGGAAGGAAGGAAAGAGAGAGAAGACAAAGGACCACCCGTTCACCCAGACAAGTCCCACCCCCAATCTCAGAAGCTCTTAGGAAAGGCAAGTGATAGTTCTTGCCTAAAATGTCCCTAACTCTTCTCTTGTTTCTTAAGTCTATTTCTACCTTCGGGCACCTGCCTCTGGGCCTTTGTCTTCCTGGAGAGATAACTCTGCCTTTGAGGCTTTTCTTTGCAGCTTTTTTCCCCACATAGTTTCCAGGGCTACATGATGAGGTCCCCAAACTGCGATGGGGCAAGTTTTTTTGAGCCAGAAATCTCAGAAAGGGCCAGGGGCAACCCTGGAGAGATTTCTTTCAGCACACAACATCACTTATTTTAACTGCTCTTGCAAAGTTCTTGTAAGGAAACCGAAGTCAGCCTCTTGCTCTGACAGATGAAGCCTTGTGGGAAATTGGCTGCCTCAGGAACCCCAGGCAACGCTGAGATGTCCTTCCAAATAGGGACCCAAACAGCTGAAGGGCTCCAGTTACCCAAGAGGTGAGTGATGTGGATACTTTGCCAGTTGGAGGAAGGGAAGGAGTGAAGTGAGGGGGGGAGTGGAGAGTAGGACAGAGGTGAAAGGAAGGACGAGCTAGTGGGGAGTGAAGCTGGACGCCATGAGCCACAGCCACAAGCAGCCTGGGAAAAGGAGCAGGGCATCTTGTCCCCAACCACACTTCTTGGTGTACTTCAGGGGGCAGAGGTAGTACCCCACCTTGACCCTCAAGTGTGATCAGTGATTTGCCAACCAAATCACACCCTGCCTCAAGTGGAAACCATTCCAGGTGACTCCTCTAAGGTCATTAATGTCTTCTCATGGCAAGTGACCATGGCAAACAAACAAAGCTAGCCACCTGTGAGCTGGCAGGTGGAGTTCATCTTGAACCTTTGATTCAGGATTTAAATGTGTATTAGGTTTTTTTTTTTCAGAGAGCATATTAAAATGCACACTCATTTAAATGCTTTTATTTTACCTTGTTTTTGCTCATTGGCAGGTGTTATATTTTTCTGAAATAAGTATGGGTCGTTAGCAAGGATAAAAGTAAATCATTTTCAATTGTAAAAAATCAAATTGGTTTGAAAAAAGTCACAAAACAATTTTTTTTGAAAACTTTACAGAGAATGGGGTAAATACATATCAAATTGTTGGCCTTGTTTATCTTGTGGGATGGAGGTGGAATTGGAACAAGAGATAGGGGCTTGTCAACTTTTTAACTGTCTCAATATTGCTCAGATCATTAAAATGAGTATATATTACTTTTGTGGGGTTTTTTAAAAAGGAAATTCAAGAAAGAAAGATTTTGCCATGTGTTTTTCAAAAGCAAATCTGTCTCATTAAGTGAAACTTTTAATTCACTCTCTAAAATTGTATAAAATGTTGTGAATTAAATGTTATTTTCTTAACTCTTTAGCAGATCCTTTCTGCCAATTTTACATGTGTCAGCCCACCTGGCAAAAGTGGAGTTTTGCATTTGTCTCTCAATATGGACTATACAGGCCTTTCTGCCAGAAGCAAATGTTTCCACCAAATGGATTCAATATGTGTATTTAATTCAGAGCTTCAATAGCTCAAGTGATGTTTTTTTGACTATGAAGTTTCTCGAGCTGACAGAAAAGTCTGGGGAATCATTTAACAAATAACCATGACTCACCATCTTGGTTTAACAACTGTCCTTTCCTCCCACATTTGCTTTAAGCTTTAAAAATTATTGCAACTAATAATAATAATAGTAATAATGATGAGTTATATACCTCCTGCCTTTATTGCAGTAGCAACTGTGTCGCTGAATGTGGTGTGTATCTTACTGTTCAGTGTTGTATACTTGCATTTTACATGTGTGTCCATGAAGCACTGTTATTTTATATTTTACCAAACTATACCAAGATAATATGGCTCTGTATATATAATTACTTTTTGCTGTTTTTCATCAAACTTTTTCTTTTTTTAGGTTGGGGGAGGAGCAGAGGGAGAGGGAGAGAGAGAAATCTCTAACAGACTCCCTGCTGAGCATGGAGCCCGACACAGGGCTTGATCTCACGACCCTGAGATCATGACCTGAACTGAAATCAAGAGTCAGACACTTAACCCACTGAGCCACCCTGGTGCCCCATCAACTTTCTTTTCTTTTGAGGTTTATCCAAGTTGATACATGTAGCTCTGGTTGGTCATTTTTATTGCTGTATCTCTCTCACTGTACAGCTCTTTGTGGTTCATTTATCCATTCTTTTACTCATGGACACTCAAAATGTTTCTGGTTTTCTCTATTATAACAACTGCTGCACTGAGCATCCTTGTCTGTGTGGTCTTGTGCACTTGAACCAGAGCCCATCCCAGGGCTTGTCCTTGTGAGGGAACCACTGGGCCATTGAAACAGCTGCCAAATTTTAAGAGAGAGGAAGACACACACACAAAGTCTTGGTCTTCTTCAGGAAGCAGGGTTAGTAAGGACCCTGTATCATTTTATTTCATGCGAGGGTGTGCTCCCCACTTCTTTTCACTACTTTTCTCTCAAATTTGAAAATTGGAAACCTTCCTCATTAGAGCCCAGATTGCAAAGAATTTGTTGGTCAGGACTCAGAGAACAAACTCCTCCTGATGCAGAACTTTCTTTACTCTCTCTTGAAACATGGTGTATTGATTTAGAACGCATTAAACAAGCTACTGAGGCCAATGAGCTTATTCAAGAAAGAAAATGTCTTACTAAATGTAATGGTAAATTCAAGATCCTGAATTGTTATGAGCCAAACTGAAGGATGTCCCTAGGCCATTCCTGGGTGAGCATGCTGTGATGGTATCTTTCCCTCCTTCTAGATCAATGTCAGCATATTCCCATCAGCAGATCCCAGGTGATGGATAGGTGGCTTCATTTTAAGAGTCTGTTGGTTACAGGAGTGACCTGTGGCCTTTGCAGAAGAGGTAAATAAATCCTCCTGACATTGCCCCCTCCTGCCTCACTCCAGCCTTGCCATAAATCAATCCTCCCAACTCGAGCACTTCCCAAGACAGGCAGACCCCATGAGGATCAGTTGCTGCCTAGTACCTACCCGTGGTCACCTGAAGTTTCGTCAGCCCCACATGTGAGCACTTGCTGCAAAGGTGTGCCACACCTGGCCCAGACCTTGGCAAGCTTCCCAACGGCTGTCAGGTCCCCAGCCCTGTGGCTTCCAAAGTGTACCGCATGCACTAGGTGTGACAGGTAGCATGAACTAAGGTGGCCTACTGCTAAATCTGTTGCATTTTAACCATTGTCCATTTTTAACCATATTTCACCAAATTTTATTGTGAAGGGCAAGGCTAAAGTAAACATTGACGTTCCATCATTAAGTCATTCATTTTAAAGGAAAAATACTAAATACATAAGGATGCATGTGTCTGTGGCAAATATTATGAAGATATTATGCAAATGACTACATTTAGAAGACATTGCCTAAGCCAGAGCGTAGGCCAGCCTAGTGTACAGTAAGTCACTGAGCTCACCTGAGCATTACACCTAGTGAGTGTTGCTTTGTGCACATGTCTTCAGTCCAGTTCAGAGTCTCAGCTTACCCACCTGGAAAATACAGGAGTTGGACTAGGTCAGTGATTCTCGGCCCCACCTTCACCTTTTAGTCACTTGGGCAAATTTTAAAATCACTGAGGCCTGGCATTCTGCAGACCAACTCAGTGAATGTCTCTGGGGTTTGGGCCAGACATCAGAATTTTTTAAAAGCTTCTTCAGATGACTATGTGTGGGCAGGGTTGAGAACCAGCAGATATAATGATATCTGAACTTCCTTGCAGATCTAGGATGATTTTATTTTCTCACCCCATGTGTAGACTATAAAGTACTGATTCAGTAACAGTGGAGAAGGCTCATCACCCCCTCTAGGCTCAGCTGTAACGAGTGTGACACTTAACTGCTGTGAAGGCCTGGTCAGCACTGATGTCTGGAAGCTCCCTGTAGAGCTTTATGTGGGTCTTACCTGTTCCTACCATGGTGCATGGTATAGAGTAGGTGCTTAATAAATGTTGGATGAAATAATGGTAGATTGAAGTTCAAGAACACGTTTTCTTAGGACATCTAGGATTAATCACATCATCAGAAATTTTATAACCAAACTCACAAGAGGCTGATTTTTATGCCTGAAATCCAGTTTGTTTCTAAAAGGAGCTCTCAGGGTCCAAGAAGCAGAACCAGTCTTTTTCCCAGTGCAGTCTCTTCTTGGCAAATAAGATCAGAAGGTTACTCAGGGAGCACAGAATAGATGTTGGATCTTCTAATGTGCCATTGTTACCAAGTTATGGTGATCCGATGGCCTGGCCTCCATTTCTTTCAGGCTATTTCAATGTAAAGGGTCAGGATCAACCATCCAGAACCAGAGTGCCTTGAAGCCATCCCATTTTCCCTTTTCAGATATTCATGCAGACCACCACCCTGCCATTCACACTCATTACCACAACAGTCTCCCAAGTGTCAGTCTGGCTCAGGTTGAGTTTGGCTGCTTGCTAATGACATACTCAGGACAGGCACTTTAATCTCCTCGGTAAGGTCACTCCAAGTCACTCTGCAAGATGGGTTACTTCTGGAAAGCTGTCCTGTAGGCAGCTAATCCCATCCTTCTTGCAGCTTGACTTACAGAGATGGCATCTGCTGACCTTTCGTTTTGGGAGCCATCTTATTTTGAGGGCAGTAGCGCTTTGTCCACCGTCTACAATTACCTAAACTAAAAATACTTTGGAGGGTGAACAATCTTCAAGGGGACTTTGTAACCTGGGCTGTATGCCTCTTATTTTGCTACCATATTTCAAGGCAATATCCTTTTTATTGTACTAAGCTGCATGTCACCTGCTGGACCAATATTGCATGTTATAGTTGTTTAGAAGCCAATCTTTATGCTGAGCCTTGTGATTATGTTGCCATATCCCTGCAAATACACCCCATAATCACATTGCTTGCATTTCCCCTGATAACACCATCACCTCTTGGCCTCAACATACAGAATTAACCCACCTTCCCTGTGCGTCGTGAAGGTGAGAGGTGCTTCTCGATGAAGAAGCACTGGCTTCTCTCTTCTCCTGCCAGTGTAAGTCTCCATCCTTCTGTGTCAGCCATGATCCTCCTACGTGCCACCACCATCTCCCAGCTAGTTCTATGATTGGTGAGCTCCCGCATGGACCTAAGATCAGGAGAAGAGAAATGGACTTGTGTTGCACAGCTGCTGGTTTTTGTCTAAAGAAAAACATGGAACTTGATGCTGAGGGTCCAAACTGAATGGTGGATTATGTTTCTACATCTTTGTTTGCCTTTGATTCGATGAGCTGTGTGAGTGTCGCTTAGTTACCAGTCCCTTTTTTCAGGCACAAATGTGTTAGGCTCTAGCACTGGCTGCCCCCTGTTTTTTAGGGTGCTTAAATGAAAGGAAGCACTCTTTCCATATAGAAATGTTAGAGTAACCCCGAGCACTTACTCTATATCAAGGAAACTGTTGCTTAAAATTAATATGCATTTTTGCCTCCTTTGAGTCTGATTGGACCAGAGGAGGTGCGTGTGTGTGTGTGTCCTGGCACACTAATAAAGCATTTATGGAAGCATATACAAGAAACTGGAAGCCGCAATTACTTTAGGGAAGGTGACTTGATGAACTGAAGTAGGAAAGGGACATTTTTTTAAAAAAAATTTAAAACCTTTTGTGCTGTTTTAGACTGCTTCATCATCCATTAAATAAGAGATCATAGCTGAAGGATCACATGGTCTTCTGAGCCCCTTTTCTGAGAGTCTATAATTCTCTTGAATTGAGGATATATTTTGTATTCCTTTCTCTAATCTTTTTAATGGAATTCAGCTCTGCTGGTTATATTAGAAATACCTTTTTCCAGCATTGCCTGAGAATGGTATTTTCCATGCTATGAATTCTCTAGGTAGATGAGTCTAATCCCTTTATATTGCTGAAGTTTGGAATAACTTCTAATGGAATATTTATAAGTTATTTATATTTATCGCATACCTTCCTATCTCCCTTGCTTCTTTGCAGCTTTATTGAGATATATAGTTCAAGTATCACAACATTCACCTATCCAGAGTTGAGAGGCACTTAACATATTCACAGAGGTGTACAAACATCACCACAATCTAATATTAGAACATTTCAACTCCCCAGAAGAAACTCCCTCCCATTAAGCAGTAACTCACTAACCTATTTCTGTCTCTATGGATTTGCCTATTCTGGATATTTCACACAAGTGGAATCCTATAACATGCGGTCTTTTGTTTCTGTCCCTTTACACAGAGAGAATAGTATTTTGCCATTTCCTGACAGTTTGGGCTTCTTATCATTGACAATGCACTCTCAAGAACTTCAAGACTACCAAGGCAGGGAGGCTCTTGGTCTCTATACTCCATGGTCCATTGTGATCAATGGGATTTTGTCAAAGCTCTGCAGCCCAGACCATCAGGCAACCTCTTGGACACCTTGTCATATGACCTTGACTCTCGTTTTAACAATCATGTCCTTTCCAGTCCTCCCACTGGTGCAAATTTGATCTCCATTAGTTCATGACCTGGATGAGACCCCAGGTCCACCATGTCTTCTCTTGACCCAGGCTCATAATGTAGCTCAGATGTGAACCTCTTTGGTGCATTTCTGTCCTTCTCCTGGAGTGACTAAAAAGGGCTGAAATCTTCCTATCTTTTATTGCTATCTTGAGTATCTCATATCATTAAGGCAGCTAAATTCCATCTTAGAGATAAATCCCCCACAAGTATTTTATGATCTCTCTGGTTTAAGTGGTGCTAAACCCTTTGATTCCTTATATCCTTCCTCTCCCCTTTCTTAAAATAGGCTGTAGTTGTCATGTCAAGGACTTTACTGACTTCCTTTTTTCTAAAATTGTATAATTGTGAAAGATACTTTCTCTTATTTCCCTTGAAGAGCAATGCATAATCAAAACGTTCTCGAATGCAAACCTCCAGGTCGGGGTAGGGCAAGGGCAGCCCCTAAGTCAACAGGGCACATGTCTGCCAAGTCCAAGAGAATTTGAATGTCTGGTTCAGAGAAAGGCTCTTTGATCTCTGAACTGTCCTGAAAAAGTAGAGTCTCTGTAATTGCTTCCTTTACCTTGTGGTAGGAATGGAGCAAAGAGGGAAGAGCCTCGGGTCTGGGTGAGACTCTCTTAGGGTTTTTTTTTTTTGTCAGTTTGAGTCAGTTTGGCAGGGAGGGAGTTGTCACCGTTCTGAATTTAGCTGGAGGAACATGGCAGGGTCTGGCCGGGAGTGTGTCTAGGTGATTTGAGATTTTGGGGCTTCTCTTAGGCTCAGTGTCAGGATAAGCCCTGAAGTTTGGGGCCCCCTTGCCGCAAGCAGCTCTGAGACATCATGGATCTGGACACCCATGAAAATTCATTCTGTGTCAGGGAAACCCCCCCTTCTTGGCCTGCCTTGGGCAGGGAGAGGGTAGCAGGTCGGAGAGCGCCTGACATCGAGCAGATGGTGAGGATCTGCTTTGCTGCAGGACCAGATCTCTGCAGTTGAGTCTGAGCAGTTGGTGGCACTGCCTGACAGGAGATGCAGAGAGAAAGCTTCAGCATAGGCTCAGCGGAGAAATGCCATAACTTAGGATTGATGTGCCCCAGGTGCAGGTGAGTGAGTGGAGAGAATCAAGACATAGGGGATCCCTGGGTGGCGAGCGGTTTGGGGCCTACCTTTGGCCCAGGGCGCAATCCTGGAGACCCGGGATCGAATCCCACATCGGGCTCCCGGTGCATGGAGCCTGCTTCTCCCTCTGCCTGTGTCTCTGCCTCTCTCTCTCTCTCTCTCTCTCTCTCTCTCTCTCTCTCTCATAAATAACTAAAAATTTAAAAAATAAAAAAATAAAAAATAAATAAAAGACACAGGGGTAAGCCCTGCTACGGGAAGTGAGAACAGAGCCTGAGCTCTAAGTCGTTGCAGAAGGGCCCCAGAAAAGAGTTTGGGTGCACCGTGTTCTGGATGACCTGGCACCCGGGGGCTCGGCCGATCGCAGATCTGGGCAGACTGGCAGACAGGACAGGCCCAGAGGCCCAAGCCCACCTCCCAGGTAGCCAGAATTGAGGCGTCCCCGCTCTGCTCTGGGCCTGCCTTGGACGGAGCAGGAGGCTGCGTCTCCATAAGCGGCCCGGCACTGCCCTCTGGTGGCGAAACCCACCAAATGCTCTCTGGCTGAGAAGATCCCCGCGGGAGTCTCGCTGCCTACAACTTCTTAGGAGATGCCCTGGGGGCGGCAGCGCTTGGGCTTTGGGACTAATTTAACTAATTTGCACCAACCCAATCCTGCTGTGACGTGAGTACAAATAAGCAGGGAAAAAAATGCACGTTGTGCTGTCTGGTTCCAGCCGTTTCCGCTAGCCTTTAAGAGCTACCACAGCAACACAGCATGTGACAGGCATTGTGCTAGGTCCTGACCTCTAGGACAGGTGCTATAACTAGCTCCTCATGTTACAGATGACGAATGAGGCTCCGAGAGGTAGTTGCACCCATGTTGCAGGAATATGACGTTTGGTTCTGGGTGCACCTGACCCATTGATGATGGTATCCCACCTGGGGCTGGGAATGAGAGAGAGGGGAGTGGAGGGGGCAGAGGCACTTCTATTTTATTTTATGTTTTACAAATGTATTTTAATAATGAATACATATCATTCAGAGAGAGAGCGTGCACTCCAGAGAGTGCCAGCAGGTGGCAGAGGGAGAGGGAGCGAGAATCTCAGGTGGACTCCCCATGGAGCACAGAGATGAGGCCCTATCTCACAACCCAGAGATCGTGACCCCAGCCGAAATCGAGAGTCAGACACCCAACTGACTGAGCCACCCAGGTGCCCCTCTGTATGTGTATAGATAGATACATATACATATACATATACATATACATATACATATGTAGACGACATTCTGGATGTAGCAGGTGACAAAGGGATACTGCCTGTGAAGCACATCAGGAAGAGGGTAAGCAGGAAGGCAGGGCAGGGAACAGGTACTGGGGCTCTTCTTCCCTGGTAGACACGGTTTTATAGGAATATGGTAGCTGTTTCATAACTCCCGCAGAGCCAGGGGAACAAGTGGATCCCCTCTATTTCTGCAGCATGCAGGCCCAGCGCCCGGAGAGCAGATTTCTCAAGGCAGATGTCAGCCACATTTCAAGGCATTTTGCTGCCACAGGGGCTGCCCCGCTGGTGAAAATGGTAAGGTGCAGGTACAGTGCCGCTGGAGGGGCTGGGAAATTTGTACAGGGGAACCTTGCTGGGTAGAAGCTAGGTTCTGAGTCCTTAAAGCTTCTGCTGTCCCTCTGGGCCCCAGCCTGTGAGCCCCCCAGCAGACAGCAGTACCGTGGCTCAGTTGGGTGGAGCCTGGTGAGTGCGAGCCTGGGTTCCCACTGTGGGCCAGGTATCTTTTCACCTGCCAGGCGGGACTTAGAAACTACTGAAGCCTCAGGGGAGGGGGAGGGACTGCTCCCCCAGAGGTTCTGATGTCATCAGCCATGGGTGTGGCCCCCGGCCTTGGGTTCTCTAGAGCTCCCAAGTGCTTCTAGAGGGAGTGCATTTCTCTTGGTTTAGGGCCCACATTGTTTCACTCTTTTCTTACACTGAGCCCTGCAGGGGGAAATTGGGGTGGCTCCAAATGCTGTAAAGAACACTAGCTCAGGGCAGCTTGGGTGGCTCAGTGGTTTAGCGCTGCCTTCAGCCCAGGATGTGATCCTGGAGACCTGGGATCGAGTCCCATGTCAGGCTCCCTGCATGGAGCCTGCTTCTCCCTCTGCCTGTGTCTGTGTCCGTGCCTTTCTCTCTCTCTCTCTCTCTCTCTCTCTCTCTCTCTCTCTCTGTGCCTCTCATGAATAAATAAATAAAATCTTAAAAAAAAAAAAAGAACACTAATTCACCTGAGGTGGGGGTGAGGGGAATAAAAAGCTTCCTCCCAAAACAAGAGAGATAGAAGAAACAAGAGCCCAGCCAGCATACATGAGGGACTGGTAGGCAGCAATTCCCCTGGGGAAACAAGTTAAATCAAGCCATGCAGGGGGCAGGGGAATGTTCTAGAAGGCCGGGTGACACATAGGGCTGCTGCCTTATAACAGCAGAAACAGCTATTTCTATAGGCCTAGGCACTGGGGCACAAGCCACTGTGCTGCCGGGGCCCAGACTGGGACACCGAAGAGGCCAGTGAGCACTGAATTTGTGGGGACACCCAAACACTTGGTCATTGATAAGATTAATGATATTTCCACACAATATTTTTCCAACTGCAACGAATGCACAAGAATCCATGATGAACAAAATACAACATTTTAAATTAAGACTGGATCAGTGTCAGCATGTTCTTTTGCCTCGGCTTCCATGCGCAGCGCGGCCCTGCTCTGGACTTCTCCAGCAAAGCGCAGAGGAAGAATGGGACGGGGCGGGGGAAGGGGGCCTCTCCCCTCCCCCCTGCACTCTTCCAGAGTCACCCACCTTGTCACCTCCCCCCCCCCCCCCCGCGGGGACCCAGGCGGCTGGCAGAGCAGTGGTGCCACCTAGTGGAGACCCTGGCACCGAGGCCCGGAAGGTGACGCCCAGTCCCCGTCCTGGGGAAGCCTGTCCCTGCGGCTGGTGGGAAACCCGACCTGGGGCCTGGCTTGGGTGGCAGTTGAGGAGGGGCAGCCAGGGACTGTGTGAACACATGGGCCAGAAGGTAGTGCCGCTGGGACCCTATTATTTCCCAGCAGGCCGGGCACCCCCAGGGCAGAAAGTTCCCAAGACCCCAGGGTCAGCAGGGCCAGGACCTGTGGGGTGGCCTGGAAGAGGTCACGTACCCTGTCACTGTTTCTGATTGTGACGGAAACGGGAAGGGAAAGCTCACCTGGAACTCAGATTTTGTCACTGCCAGTCTGGCGTTCCTGTAGTAACTAGTTCTGCGTGTGTACATGTGTGTGTGTAAATGTGAAAACGCACAGTATTGGGGTAGGAACCGTGGTGCAAGGTCAGCAAGGCAATAAGACACAACCCCTACTTACAGGGGCCCAAGGGAATAAGAACATGTCCCGGGAAATGTGTACAGAGCATCACAGGGGGACCAGTGGTGGATGCAGAGGACCAGCACGGGCGTGCAGGGTGTCAGGTGGGTGTCATAGGGGACCACTGATGGCATCTGGCCAGACCAGTGACAGATCAGAGATGTTTCATAGGCCTAAGGAGGACCCCACTGTATGAGCCCACGTGAATGCACTCGGCTGTGACGTTGGTTACCTGGAACCCAATGGCTGGTGACCTCCGTGCACCTCAGCTCACATCTTCCAATCACCAACCTTGAAAGCCCCAAAGAGGGGTTCCAGGCAAAGCACCCGAGGCAGGAAGAGACTGGCAGTCTTGCTTCTTCCTTTGGCCGTGGAGCGATGATGGGCATCCATGTCCTGATCTCAGGAGCTCAGAAAGGTCTGAAACACAGGACTGTGAACACTTCCTTATGGAGCTGGCTAGAGCCACATGCCAAAAAAAAAAAGCCTGCGTTCATCTTCAGCCCCCAAATTTCAGGCAATGAATGAAAGGCCATGGGTGGCTCAGGATTGCCATGTGGAACAGAGCCCAGAGGAAGAAGAAGGGCCCCCGGCCCCTGGGGCGGCAGAAATGGTCCCGGACCACAGTCAGGAGTTCGAATCCCAGCCCGTGGAGCTGTCTTGGGGGCCCCTCAGCACCAACAGGGCTGACTCCTGGCAGCCCCACTGGTGTTGTCACTCTGAGCCCTCCCGAGGGGCGCACAGAGGCAGGGGGAGAAGCAGGTGGCAGGAGACACTCTACTTAAGCCCCCCACCCCACCCCGAGTCCAGAAAGGACCTGCTGAAGTCACGGCTGAGATGCTGTTCTTCCAGAGGAAGTGGCCTTCTTCTGCCACAGAAGGTGACAATGAGCCCTGGGGGGCGTCACACCTCTGGCCCCGTGAGATTATTTGTGGCCACAGATCTTATCAGGTGCATTGATTGTCCCCCCACCACTACCACCAATGACACTACACTTAAGACCCTGTTACAGTCCAGATGTTACTCTGGCACTGAAAGCAACACTTAAAAGGCAAAAACTCAGGTCATTTTAACTTTCAGACAAGCAATGGTCACATCTACAGGCTGATGGCCTTTGCTGCCTGCTGGGGCAGCAGTGGAAATGATCGGGAGAGGGCACATCAGGACAGGGCCTAACACAGTGTGCGGCGGCAGGCACGGGCAAGCTTTCTGCCTTTTTAAAAAGATTTTATTTATTTATTCAGGAGAGACCCAGAGAGAGAGACAGAGACACAGGTAGAGGGAGAAGCAGGCTCCCTGTGGGGAGCCCGATGTGGGACTCGATCCCAGGACCCCGGGGTCACGCCCTGAGCCGAAGGCAGATGCTCAACTGCTGAGCCACCCAGGTGCCCCCACTTTGAATTTCTTCCTCAGCTTGATCAGGCACCAGACGCTGAGCCCCAACATTGGGTGGCAAGAGGGGCTCCCACTTCTCTCTGCCTCCTGACTTGACCTGCTTGGTGGGCTTCTCACAGAGCCAGATGTACCCCACCCTCTACAGCCCCGAGAGGGGCACACATCCCAAACCTACCTCCTCCCAGAAACCTGTAGGCCCTGCAGGGCCAGGCCGCGGGTGGCCCAGGAGGCCACAAGCTGATGGGCCCAGTGGGGAAACAAAAGAGAAGGAAATCTGGAGTTTCTAGCTGAGGACAGTCATTTGGAAAGCTGGCTTTTGCCCCAGGAATGGTGCTAGGATGCCCTCAAAATGCTACGCCTTGCTCTTCAGGCCTCAACACCTGTTGCCCATGAGACAAAGACCCTCCCACCTCCCACCTGCAGGCCCAAAATAGGCACAGCTGTTGCAGAGGCTCATCTCCCCCAGAGCTGAGGCTGAGCCATATTTGGAAATGTATGTGGCCCCCACCCGCCCCACTCTGAGCCTTTTTTATTTTTTGAAGATTGTATTTATTTATTCATGAGAGACACAGAGACACAGGCAGGGGGAAAAGCAAGCTCTCTGCGGGGATCCCGATGCGGGACTCGATCCCAGGACCCTGGGATCACGCCCTGAGCTGAAGGCAGGTGCTCAACTGCTGAGCCACCCAGGTGCCCCTCCCCACTCTGAGTCTTGAGGCCTGAAGACAGGAGCGTTTGCTTCCATTCCTGGTCTGGTCTGCTTTCTTGGGGACTTGTGCTTCTCCAACTCCCTGTCCCTGGGCCCACAGTAGGCAGTTGGTAAATGACAGACAAATGAACACGCATCTAGAGACTTCCAGCAGCAAAGCGTGGGGCAGGTGGAGGCTCCGGGCCCCAGGGGCTTGGGAGCTGCCAGTCTCCAGATGTCACAGGGCAGCACCTCACCCCCAAGGGCCTCCTTTTTGATACTTGATTCTCTCTGCAGGCTTAGGAGCTGGTGTGAACTGCAAACACCCCTCCTTTCAGAAGGCTGGCAGTCAGGATGGCTCACAGATTTGTAAAGAGCCCCCTGCTGGCATATGACTGTCTCTTTATTCCTGACACCGGGAGGCAGAGAGCCAGAGTTTCTAGAAAGAACTGGAGTTTTCCCCCCAGGGCACGCAGATTCCCACCACTCTATTTTTCCTGCTGGGAACTTAGTTCAGCAGATGCCCTGGGTACCTGTCGTGTGCAGAGCACTGTGCTCATGCTAATGAGATGGGCTTTCTTAGGATCCATAAAATCCTGTCACCTTCCTCCATATCCTATTACCTCTGTGTTCTGGATTGTTTCTCATAATTATTATCACTGGGTAACCTGTGTTGGTGACAACCATCTGCTCTCTGTCTCAGGAAACTAGTGTTGGGTTTCTTGATGAAGATAGTCTAAGGATGTCTGACTGTCCCCTGCTCCTCTGACTGTCCTCAGGGCTCCTGACGAGGTTCCACGTCTAACATGATAAAATATCGAGAAGGCCCCCAAATGTCCAGGCGCTGGGGCGTCTTGCTCCTTGCTGCCATAGAAAGCATGGTGACATCTTAGCTAAAAATAATCGGTGTCACCCTGGGCCCCTGGCTCCTGGTGACCTGCCCCCCAGGGCAGGAGCGCCTCCGGAATGTCTCAGCATTGCTCAGGGTAACTGGATCCCGGCTCGGCGCCAGCAGGCAGCCTTAAAAGCCCTCAGCCTCAGCTGTTTTAACAGTGGGATTATTGGTAGGGGCAGAAATAGACCTCTGCGTTCTGGTGGCTTCCTCACCCCACATTCCTAGGTGCACCTTGCTTTATTAAGGCTCTCAGCTGTCGCGGTGATCCAGGCATGGAGAAAGGAGAAGCAGCCCTCACCAGCTGCTGGCAGGCCACTACCCAACCGGTGTGCCCCCAAAAGGACATGTTTCTCTTATTAGAAGCTGTGTCCCTCACGCGTCCTTAAGGAGGAGACCATCTGCCAATCATAAATCAAGATTCATCCTTTCCAAATAAAGAAGGAGCCTACCATCTTCGTCGGCAGTCCCTTTATAGTTGACAGAGATTTCTTCTTCTTTTTTTGTAATCCTGTGCTCAGCATGTATTTCTTGTGTAACTGAGAACTATAAGAGGTAATGAAAAATAGAAATCTGCTAAGAGATTTGAGGCTCAGTGAAGAATCCGGAGAGTCTGAGGTTTCTGGATAGTATATGGATTAAGCAAGGACATAAATAAATTGAGAAAAAAAATATTATAAGAGTGAGGCCATTTAGAAAAAGGAAAAGCCATTTGAAATGGCCCTTGATTGGGAGGTAGAGTGAGCTGAAGAATGAGCTGGAAACGGAGGGACCCTGTACCCTTCCTTTGTGGTCATCCAGTTTGGGGGAACCCATGAGTAGAGGAACCAGTCGATATCGTGAATGAGCTGATGATCACCCAAGTTCCTACTAGAAGGTCATATGGCCCGAGGGAAGGCTGTCTGGATTGCCGTGGGCTCAGTTGGTGCAAGAGAAGGGTTGGAGGGGAATGCCTGGAGGAGTTAACACACACAGGCAACAGTCAGAAAGACCAAAAATGCAGATTTTGGGTTTTATCAGCCCAATCATAATGCACCCCTGCCCTGCGCCCCATCTCCCCAGCATTCCTCGAGGCAGTTTTGCCAGACGGTCAGGGAGGCAGTGCTTTGTAGTCTAAGAGTCTTGGGATCTGGAGGGATTCCCAGCTGTGGCATGTTGACCTAAAGCAAGGTACTCTACTTGGGTGTCTTTGTGTGCCAAACAGGGGCATGGCCTGGCTTGTCCTCCCTGCACCCTTCCGCGGGTGAGGTGGGGTAGTGCGCCCTGGGAGCCCCCAGTAAGACACAGTAAATAGTGCCTGAGATCATCTTCCTCCTCTCCATCCCCGGGCAGGGCTCCCTGTCTCCTGCTTGTGCAGCCCCATCCAGGCCTCAGTGTGGAATGAGATCGTGTTTCATTCATTCTCTGTGTGACAAGGCTTGCGTCTTCCACAGTCAGGCCTGTCCCTCGCTTCAGGGAGCAGATCCGCTGGCAACACTGGTTATAATGTGAACTCTTAGAAAATCAGTTTTTCTGTTTTATTCTCCACAAGATGAGAGCATACTGGAGATAGTCATGGATAGTTTTCAGAACCAACGGCTCACCTTGTCCCTAGTGAGAAACACCGCGCTTTGCAGGTCAGAGGACGTTATTGGGCCCTGCAACAGCACCAGAGGTTTTCTTTTCTTTCTTTAAATATTTTATTTATGAGACACACAGTGAGAGAGAGAGAGAAAGTCAGAAGCAGGCTCCAGGCAGGGAGCCTGACGTGGGACTTGATCCCTGGTCTCCAGGATCATGCCCTGAAGGCGGCGCTAAACCGCTGAGCCACCTCTGAAACACCAGAGGTTTTCATGTGTGCTGCTCCAATTCTGCATAAAATGCATCAGGGCCTTGTCTAATCAATTCTTTTAAGTCTAGAATTCTATAGAATACGTTTATTTCAAAGACGGCCCTCCCTTTCTTCCTCCCTTCTCTTTTCCTTTCTTATCTGTATTTTGGTATGTATTTTTAATAAGGACTATTTCAGAAAACATAATCATAATATCACATTACACCTTGGAAAGGAACAGGAACCCCATAGCACTATCAAATACCAAGTCAATATTCAAATTTTACTAACTAGGGTGTGTGTGCATGCGCACTCTCACGAGGCCCACGCAGAGCGGTTGGTGGACAGGTATGTTAAATATCTTTTAATCTATAGTTCCTCCTTCCAATTCTTTTGTATATTTTTCCTTGCAGCCTATATTGAGAAAACTGGATTTTTTTTTTTTTCTCAGTTGACCTCCCCATGTCCTAGAATGTACTAGTTGACTCTTGGATCTCCATCCCCTGCATTCCCTTTTTGTTGGTCAGATTGTGGGGCAGGAATTCTCCACTGGCAATGGTGCGTACTTCTGTCAGGAAGCATGTAGTATCCGGTGGTCTCTATGTTTATGACCCCAGAATTCATCAGTGGCTCGTAATTCATTCCACAGTTGTGATATTCCAGTTCTTTCATTTCCTTATTTGCCGGTTTGAGGACGCCTGTAGCAAGAAACCATCCGCTTTCTGTGTGGCCCACTTCCCACCACAGGCAATCCGCAAGGGTCCTTGTCATTCTGGACGGCAGTGACCCTCGGCCCTTTGTCCTCGTTGGACTTGTTCTCACCGCAACTCCTCTCAGCAGCGGCCGCCCCACAGAGACATGCCACCTTTTAGTCCCAGTGTGGCCAGGGAGTATTGAAAGCAGGTCAAGGGATCCCTGGGTGGCACTGGGGTTTGGTGCCTGCCTTTGGCCCAGGGCGCGATCCTGGAGACCCGGGATCGAATCCCACGTCGGGCTCCTGCTGCATGGAGCCTGCTTCTCCCTCTGCCTATGTCTCTCTCTCTCTCTGTGTGTGACTATCATAAATAAATAAAAAAATTTTAAAAAATTTTTTTAAAAAAAGAAAGCAGGTCAAAGAGACAAGATCTTGGAGACACAATTCTCTGAAACCACCCACACGCCAAATCTGACATCAATATCGGCCTCCTTTCTAGTGACAGGTCCCAGGAGGCGCTTAGGTCCCAGTCAGGTGCTGAGAACGCCCCCCTTCCCTCCCCTGGCCTTTAACACCCACTGAGTCTCTCCTCATCTTCTAGAATTGGACAAAGAAGGGAACCCAGGGCAACTATTTCTGACTCATTCCAGGTTAGAAGATTCTATTTCCAATAGTGGCCTAGCCAGAGAATTATTGTGACTTGCCACCATTTTTCCTCTCTCAAGATAAAGACAAGTTTACCCTGGGTAAAGGGTAAGATTTTCTGTTGGGCGGCTTTAAAATAGTGCAGAGGGAGCCCGGGACTTGGTGGTAGATTCTGACAGAGTCTGGGAGGGAGCTGACACGGCCTCAATCATTGGTGTATTCGTGATGGTTCACACAGCAGTTGCATGGAGGCTGCCCCACAACCTTGGCTGGACTCCAGGTCCTTCCTGACTGAATGTAGAGGAGGGAAGTCTGTCCCTTGCCCTACGACCCTGAAAACATGACACAGGGTCTTCCCGACCCTGAGCCTTTGTGTTCCCCTCACACCATACCGAGAGGCAACTCTTGACAAACTCTCCCATCTTCCTCCCCCTGCCAAAGCAGTGGTTAACTAAGATTCTTTCTTTATGATCTAATCTCACATTTAAAAGCAATTTCTGGGGGTCTGGGTGGTACAGTGGGGCAAGTGTTCAATTCTTGGTTTCAGCTCAGGTCATGATCACAGGGTCATGAGATCGAGCCCTGTGTTGGGCTCTGTGCTGACTGTGGAGCCTGCTTGAGATTCTCTCTCTTTCCCACTTGTTCCCCCCCACTCTGTCTCTCTCACTCTCAAAAAAAAAAAAAAAATCTTATAAATAAATATTTAAAAAGCAACCTCTCCCTGTCCCCAAACACACACACCAGAGGACTTTATCACATCTGCCCACAGACATTTCAACATCAGGCACAAAAACCACCAAGCAATGAACCATTTCCACACAGGGAAGAGAAAACAAATACAGCCTCAATTTGGAAACGAAGCAGAGTTTAATGCATGTGAAAGAGTCACATGGGAATGAACTGTAATGGCCAGGAACCATGAAAATACACATTTTGCATATTTCCCGTCCTGCTCCAGAAAAGGCTCACTCACTCTTCGCTCTCATGGACCACCATCTGGAAAGAAAGCAGGTGTTTTTTATTATGTCAGGGGGCAGACCACATTTCTTCCCGTCTCCTCTACCCGCAAGCATTTGGAGTTGCTCGCTGCTGCTTTTCAGTAGGACAGGATATTTGGGGGACCTCAGGAGAATACTTGGTTGCACACGTGGAGGGGGTCACCCCGTAGCCTAAGAACCTGGGAATAAGCTGCATCCTCGGGGACGTCCTATCTCTGGTGACTGCAGACTAGAACCAGCAGAGGGCTGGAAAGATCCTGGCCAGAAACACGCTCCTTCCTTCTCAGGATGGCATTTGCTTTATTGCAACTTGGGTTTTGGTGAAGTTCTTCTCAGCTAAGTGACTTTAAGCCAATCCCTTCCTTTCCTGAGCCTGAGACTGACCAGGTTCTAAAGCACGGGGTTCTCCAAGGTTCTTCTCAGCCCAGAAGTGTCTTCTCACTGCGGGCTCTTCCCAGGTGGCCCCGGGGGACGCAACACTGGTGCACACCTGCTTCCCCAACTGGTGGTGCTGGGAACCACCTACCCTGCTGGAGGTGAAGTCGCGGGTCTTGGCGCGAAGCTTATTGACTTGAGATTCTGCAATATCAGCACGTTCTTCTGCCTCTTCGAGCTCATGCTGAGCTTTGCGGAATTTGGTGAGGTGGGCGTTGGCTTGTTCATCCTAAAACCAGAGAGCCCAGGCAGGTTGAGGGGAGCGCGCACCCACCGTAGGGCTCACAGGGAGGGACAGGCCAGGCTGCCATTCTAAAATCACAGTGTGTCTGACTTACAGCCTCCTCCGCCTGCCTCTTGTAGGACTTGACTTTCACTTGGAGTTTATCCACCAGGTCCTGTAACCTCAGCACGTTCTTTCTGTCCTCTTCACTCTAAAGGCAAGAACACAGCCTGTAGCTAGAAGAGGAGGGGGGAGTCACTTGAGGTCTGGCCAATTTTCTGGGGCAGCAGGTGTCTCCCCCTCTTCTGGAGAGAGAACCCAGGGTGGTGTTTGTGCTTTATAGAGAAAACGCCTATCGGGCTTGCTTTCTCTTACATGGTAAGTTATTTTGTTTTAAAGATTTTATTTATTTTTTCATGAGAGACACAGAGAAAGAGGCAGAGACACAGGCAGAGGGAGAAGCAGGCTCCATGCAGGGAGCCTGATGCGGGATTCGATCCCAGGACCCCGGGATCATGCCCTGAGCCAAAGGCAGATGCTCAAGCACTGAGCCACCCAGGCATCCCTTACCTGGTAGGTTAACTCCTTCACCCGCCGCTCGTATTTCCTCAGGCCCTTGACAGACTCTGTGTTCTTCTTCTGCTCCCCCTCAAGCTCAAACTCCAGCTCCCGGATCTGAGGAAACAGTTGGGAAGTTAGTCTGGGGCTGGGGAAGGAGCAGTTGAGGCCAGAGGCCCTGCTGATGCAGGGGGTCATCCCACCAGTACCCGCGTCTCCAGTTTCTGGATCTGCTTCTTCCCGCCCTTCAGGGCCAGCTGCTCAGCCTCATCCAGACGATGCTGCAGGTCCTTCACCGTCTGCTCCATGTTCTTCTTCATCCGCTCCAGGTGGGCGCTGGTGTCCTGCTCCTTCTTCAGCTCCTCGGCCATCATGGCCGCCTGTAAATGCAGACAAAGACCAGGTGCCTTGTTGCTGAGCAGAGCCACGCTAGAGAAGGACAACAGGTAAGGCAGTGATTGAGCCTACCCTTCCACAGTGGAACGTGAGAAGAGCTACGCTGGGGACATAACCCAAGCAATGCCACGGCTAGGGATTGGATGGAAAATTTCAGTTTCTTCCCTTTCTTAAACTGGCCTCCTCGGGACCTTACTCTACCCACCCCTCCCCGCCCCAGCAAATTCTTTATTTCTTGTCACCAGTATGTTTTCAAAGGAACCCAAGGCCTGGAGAAGACCCAGTTGGGACCCACAGGGCAAGTTTGGGGAGAGTGAGTTGTTGGTTTTGTTTTTGTTTTTGTTTTTGTTTTTGCTTTAAAAAAACACTATTGCTTTATTCACTACTAGCAGGACTGGCCTGCACGGGGCGGTGGATGCTGTGGGCTCAGGTCAGTATAGGATGGGAGGAGGACGTGATGACTGGGAGGCTGTTTTGAAGGAAAGAAGAGTTCTGGAGGCCGGGCCCAGGAACCCCTCGGATTTACTTCTGGAAATGTGGAGACCTTAAAGGAGTCATGGCAAGCTATGGCCATGCCACCGGTAAGATTAGGAAATTCTTGGAAATCTGGCTGCCCATCGAGGTGAGGTCCAGTTTCTTCATCATGCCCTTCATCAAGGGCACCACGGTCCTTCTGTGCTTTGTGAAGGCGGCCAGTTCTGTGTTCCTGAAGGTTAGGAACTCTGTCCTGGGAGAGTGAGTCTAAGGGAAGGCGGGCAGGGTACCGAGGCCGGCAGACGCCCCAGCAGAAGAGGTGCAGGGGCCCCACCAGGCGGCAGGTGGCGCTGTGGAGCTGTGGCTGCCAGGGACCAGGCCGCTCAGGTGCAGGCCGGAGGGCTGGCGACCCGCCCTGTGAACTTGGGTGAGACCCCGAGACACCGGCATCTGAGGGTCCCGTTTCCATCTTTGCAATAAGTCAGATATTGCAGGGAAGAAGAGCATACCTCTCTGTGGGCTTTAGAAAAGGACTATAGTCCTTTCCGGTCTTTTTTTTTTTCTATGCTTCATTATTTATCATTATGGCCATTTAAATGTGCCGGAGGGGATGTGCGGAGTTGGACGGGAGGGGGAGGGGGATTGTAGTTTGGGAGCACAATGCAGCCGCGTGCGCCCTGCCCCCCCCCCCCCCCCCCCGTCCCGGAAGGCCCCAGCCTGCCCAGTGGGAGCTATCTCGGGTGGGGGAGAAGGAGGGGCTTCAGTGCGCCGGTTGTGGCCGCCACACACAGGCCGAGGATGGGACCCCTTACGTCCGTGATGGCCTTCTTTGCCTTCTCCTCCGCATTCCTCGCATCCCTGCTGGCGTCTTCAACCTCGCTCTGGAGCTGTGTCAGGTCGGCCTCCAGCTTCCTCTTGGTGTGGATGAGGCTGGTGTTCTAGGGCAGGAGGAGCGGTGTCACCTGGTGCGGGTCAGGTGTGGGTCTCTCCCCCTTGCCTGCCGGCCCCTCACCTGGGTGTGCAGCAGCTGCACCCTCTCGTTGGCGTCCAGGAGCTCCTGCTCAGCCAGCTTCCGAGCCCTCTCCGTCTGCTCCAGCGACGCCCGCAGCTCCTCCACCTCTGCCTGCAGCAGGTTGGCTCTGCGCTCCACCATGGCCAGCTGCTCCTTGAGGTCCTCCTGGCCCCGGAGGGCATCGTCCAGGTGGAGCTGGGTGTCCTGGCCAGACAATCAGGGAGAGAAAGATCTCGTTGGCATTGAGACATTGGAGCCTTGAGTCAAGCCTCTGTCTTTGAGTGTTTGCGGACAGGAGAGGTGTCCCCCCCACCCCCCTGAGGAGCTGCCTCCAACCTTGAGCTGCCCCTGCACACTCCGGAGGTGCTTGAGGGTCTCGGCTGCCTGGCGGTTGGCGTGGCTCAGCTGGATCTCAATCTCATTCAGGTCCCCCTCCATCTTCTTCTTGAGCCTGATGGCCTCGTTCCGGCTCCGCACTTCGGCGTCCAGGGCGCTCTGCATGGTCTCTACCGTCCTCTGGTAGTTCCTCTTCAGCTGCTCGATCTCTTCGTCTTTCTCGGCAATCTTCCTGTCGATTTCTGATTTCACCTGCGTCAGTTCAAGCTGGATCCGGAGGATCTTGGCCTCTTCATGCTCAAGGGCGGCCTTCAGGGAACAAAAATAAAATAGACTAGTGCCAGTGAAGGGACAGAGCCTGCTACACCACCGCCCATTGTGATGATGAAGCTGCATGGGACATTCACAACTATAACTCTACAATATTCAAAACTCTCTTTAAAAAAAAAAAAAAATCCCTGGGGGCACCTGGGTGGCTCAGTCGGTGAAGCTCTGCCTTCCACTCAGATCATGATCCTGGGGTCCGGGGGCTGAGCCTGGTGTCAGGCTCTCTGCTTAGTGGAGAGTCTGCTTCTGTCTCTGCCCCCCCTCCCCTGCTTTTGCCCCCTCCCCCTCAAATAAATAAAATCTTTAAAAAATAAAAAATTTTTTAAAAGTCCTCATTTACCTTCAGTGTGGAAATAACATCTCTTTCATATCTGTTTGTTTCTTATTATACCATCAAACAATAACAATATTGAAATCTTCCTACTTCTTAGGAGCACAAAGCACCTTATGGATACTTTAAATTCATCTAAGGTCTTGTAAAATCTTGTTTTCAGACCTATTTTAATGTAATGAGTTTTCTCCAATAGAGCCAAGATAATCCACAGGTTTATCTTATGCCATTTGATAGGAAAGGAGTGGGCCTCGGGATTGGGGCTTGGCAGAGATGGGAAGGCAGGAAGGCAGACATAGAGGGAGGCCAGCTAGCCCCTCCACCACCTGCCCCCACCATCTCAACCCACCCATCTCCTCCCACCTGCCCCCACCCCCAGGCTGCAGCTCCACCCTGGTCCAGGACAGTACCCCACCCCCCCCATCTCTGCTGGCTCTTGCGTTCTGCTCACCTCTGCTTCCTCAAGAGCCAGCTGGATATCTGCCTTTTCCAGTTCGATCTGCTTCCTTGATTTCTCCAGTTCATGGATGGTTTTACCATTTTCAGCAATTTGTTCCGTGAGGTCCGCAATCTCCTCTGCAAAGACAGAAGGTTAGGTTGCATTTGAGCGCCTCTGCACAGGTTTCCAGGCACGGTAAACACCTACTGAGCGTTTTGTAACTAGTTCACCGTAATTCCAAGGTGGCTGTTTCCTAGAGATAAGACACCGTGTGTAGACAGAGGCTCTGATGTCACCCCACAGGTGATGGGGGCTTTCTGCACATGCACCAACCCATCCGCGTGCAGGGCTTTGTGCCTGAAGCCATGCCCACCCAGGCAGGGGTGCCAAGGGCTGTCTCAAACTGCTTACGCTCCAGATTCTTATTTTCTCGTTTCACAGTTTCCAGTTGATCTAAGGCTTCCTCGTAGGCATTTTTCAGTTTGAAGAGCTCGGTGCTCAAGGAACGTGACTCCTTCAGAGAAGCTTCCAGTTCTGCCTGGCTCTCCTCACACTTGGTTTTCCATTCGGCTACCACCTGGAACACAGGCATGGGAGGTGGTCCTTGGTCAGCTCATCCCCAAGCTCCTAACTAAGCAAAATGCTAAGGTAAATACTCCTAGAATTGGAGCTTCACTGGGCAGCATGTCTTGCCTAGCTCCTTGGTTCCATAAATTTACTCAAGATTGGTCAACATATCAACAACAGTTGCCATCTCCAAAAAGCACATGGATCCTCCAGGGAGGAATTCTCTGGGCCTCACTGCCCTTTTCTTACTATGAGAATGGCCCTGCACTTCTAAATATTGCCTTAAAACTTTGGTTCAAATCAACCTTAATGTCGTACCTTTTAGGAGGCTTTCGGAGAGCCTCCCAATGGGACCTGAGTTAGATTTACACATGTCAGCCACCCAGACAGACCAGCAGTGTGGGGGAGACCAGAAATGTGTGGAACTGAACGCATGGTAACAATAGGTTTGTGTCTGCTGACAATGCTTGATATGGACCTCCACCCCCATCCCATGCCCGGTTCATTTTATGCACGAGGAAACGACAGCCCAGGGAAGCTTGGGAGTTGCCCGAGGCCACACTGCTGATGGGGCAGAGTCAAGACTGGGGCCCAGTCTCCTCCTTCCATGACTACCAGGGGCTCCCCACGTGAAGCATGCAGCTTGCACGGAGCTGACCCCACACCTTGTCAAAATTCCTCTGCTTTTTGTCCAGAGCGGCGGCCAGTGAGTTGGCCCTTTCAACATCAACCATCAGATCCTCGACTTCCCCTTGCAGCCTCTGCTTGGTCTTCTCCAGGGAAGCACATTTAGCATTCACTGCCTCAACCTGTTCCTCCGAATCCTGAAGGCGCTGAGCGAGTTTTTTCCTTAAAGAATGTGAAAGGGAAGCAGACACTATTCAAACCTCGACCCTCTTGAACATCACTGTTCATCAAGTTGGAATCACTCATCTGTGTGACTCAAACACCCATTTGCCTTCAAAAGCCTAGAAGAATTTCCTGTCTGCTAAAAACTAGTGATCAATAACCTGCCTTGTCTCTAACCAAGATCAGTTGTTTGTCTTAATGCAGTGTGCTAATACCAAGTCCCTCTCATGGAGCGCACAGCACTGCATTAAGACACAGAAAAGGTGGGGAAACATCTTGTAACGTAACAAGTAGTTCAGAAGCCATTGTCATCTATCTTATCATCATTTGAGACCTCTCATTCTTCTACAGGCAAATGGACTCGCATACTTGGCCTCCTCCAACTCCTCGGTGCGCTGGATGGCGTCCGTCTCATATTTGGTCCTCCACTGGGCCACCTCGCTGTTGGCCTTGGACAGCGCCCTCTGCAGCTCGGCCTTGCCCTCCTGCTCCTCCTCATACTGTTCCCGCAGCAGGTCACAGTCGTGGCGGGAGGACTGCAGGGCGTGGGCCAGGGCATTCTTGGCCTGCAGCAGTCAAGAAAGAGGAGACACCCCCCCCCCACCCAGTGGATGAGTGTTTCCATGTCGTGGACAGTCCAAGGGTGTTCCTATATCATCACCTACTGAGTCGAGCTGCCCTGTTCTCCTGCAGGTGGTAACTGAACACCAGACCGAGGAAGCACTCCCTCAAATGACGTACCTTGCTCTCTTCCTCTAACTGCCTCTTGAGCTCTTCTATTTGCTGGGTAAATGCTTGCTTGCTCCTGGAAAGTTGGGACACAATGCTTTCCTTTTCTTCCAGTTGACGACTCAGTTCCCCTGTGTCCAGAAGGAGATATTTTCATGTTATTCACTCACTCATCCATTCATCGAGTTCCTACCGTGTGTAAGGCATCGTGCTAAGATTCAGGGAGACAGTAAATGACAGGGTGTAGTCCTTTCTTGGGGGAGATGAGAGGTGTCCATGAGAAAGAAACTGAAGACACAGCCACTAGGGTGTTGTTATAAACTACTAGAAGCCTGGAGTGACTTTTGTCAGTAAAACCCATTGAGAACTATTATAAATTGAAATACCTAAAAAAGCTCAGAGACCTTCCAGTGGCTGGTGTTTCCAGCTGCTTGTTGATTTGTCATTAAAATATTAGTGTCTTCCCTTGGACTTTATAGCTCGTGATTTGAAGTTAGACTCTTGGGTAAATATGGTGGGGTCAGGTTTATATGCTTATACAGAAGTAAGAAGGAAAAGGTGGGGGGAGAGGCCTTATGACTCCAGAGGTGAATTCCCCAGATGATTACAGAAGTGGAAACTAAACCTCAAAACCACAACCTTGGCTGTGGCTGCCAGCAAAGGACTGATGGATTCACTGGGATGATGGGCTGGAGGACCAGGCCTGGGCAGGGCCACGTTTTCTAGGTAAAAGCCCCAGGTAATGTTCCCCTAAATTCCTTAATTTTTAAAATATTTGTTTATATATTTTGGAGAAAGAGTGTGTGTGTGTGTGTGTGTGTGTGCGCACGTGCAAGCAGGGGGAGTGGGGGGGGAGAGAGAAAGAGGCAGACTCCCCACTGAGTGTGGATCCTGACATGGGGCTCAATCCTAGGACCCCAAGATCATGACCTGAGCTGAAATCAAGAGTTGGATGCTCAACCAACTGAGCCACCCACGTGCCCTTTTGTCCCCCGTATTTGTACTACCCGGAGCCTATTCAAATTGGCTATTTCTTTACCTATTGTCTAAGATGCTTGTTCGCAGACCACAGATCTGAATTTGTGTGCAGCAAGAAACAGAAAAGACTTGGGAGTTTGTTTCTAGTCCCATTTATGCCATTTTATTTATTTATTTGAGAGAAAGAGAGTGAGTGAGAGAGAGAAGGAGCAAGGGGAGGGGGAGGGGGAGAGGGAGAAGCAGATTCCCTACCGAGCAGGGAGCCTACTCCATCCCAGAACCCCAGGAGCATGACCTGAGCCAAAGGCAGACACTTAACCAACTGAGCCACCCAGGCACCCCCACTCCCATTTCTGTCATTTAGAAAATTTTGATCCAAGGCATTATTAATGTTGAAAGAGCTTGAACCAGGCCATATCTGAGTCTCCTCTCATTCCAATCTGCTTTGCTTACTCCTATTTTACCAAACTGTCAATGTTTCCTCCTTCATATTTTGAATGACTTTTTTGAGGGTTGTTCTGATTGCTTCTCTCTGAAAAGATGCTTCCCTAGAGATTCTCCCCCACACAGCACTGCCCTTTAGTGTTGGCCAGTTGCCCTCACTCCCCAGGCGACCAGGACGCATGGGCCCCCCCATCCCATCACTCACCAGCCTCTGTCTGCAGACGAGACTTCTGTGTCGCCAGCTCGCTCATGCTCCTCTGAATTTCCTCATTCTTGCCCCTGGCCTCACTTAGCTGATCCTCCAAAGTTCGGCATATTTTCTCCAGATTGGCCTAAAGTGTTGGGAAGGGGGAGAAAATTGAGTCCATATTCAGACTGGAATGACCCCAGAGACCCAGAGATGTCTCTCATCAAAAGCATGGGCCCCACCCTGCCCAAGCACCTTAGATTTTGACACGCTCTCCACATTGCTGGACAGATCGTCGATCTCCAGCTTGAACTCGCTCTTCTCCTTCTCCAGCTTCTGCTTGACCCTCTGCAGGTTGTCTATCTGCTCCCCGAGCTCGGCCACACTGTCCGCGTGCTTCTTCCTCAGGGTGGCCAGCATGGCTTCGTGCTGCAGGGTGGCCTCCTCCAGGTCCCTGCGCATCTTCTGGAACTCGGCCTCCCGCTTCTTGTTCAGCTCAATCTGGGTGGAGGTGACACCTCCTGCCTCTTCCAGCCGCTCGCTCAGCTCCTCCAGTTCCCGGGCATAGTCGCTGCGTTGTTTCTCTGTCTTTGCACGGGTCGCCCGCTCCGCCTCAATCTCTTCTTCCAGTTCCTCGATCCGCGCCTGGGCAGGGTGACCATTCATTCATGGACAGTGGGTCCCCAGGGTGACTCGCTCTGGACATCAAGTACAGGCTTGTTTCCACGCTCATTAAGCAAACCAATGTTTGGGCTTCTCCCCCAGGAACAGGACTATGGTTAATTTCCTTTGCTATGAATTTTTTCTGCCCCAACATGGTCATGACCCCTGCAGTGACCAACCCAGGATATTGTCTGTTCAGCTGAAATGTTGACCCCAAATACCTTCATGATGTATTTTAAATTATGGAAAGATTGCTCATTGCTGCTATGTCATCCTAGCAGAAAGGAAACCCGTGGTTCAGCCCACTTGCTTGAAATGGCTTACAGCAGATGGCACCCAGCCCATGTGAGTGACCTTCCCGGGAAAGAAAAGTCCAGGCTGCCTCCTACCTGTAGCTCTTTGATCTTCTTCTGAAACTGGAGGCCCAGAGTCTGCTCGTCTTCCACCTTGCTTTGCAGCTGACTGTATTCAAAATCCTTCCTGGGAAGGGAAATGTGGAACGTGTGAAGACACAATAGCCAGAGACTTGGAAGATTGAAACCAGTGGTTTTAGGACATACTTCTTGAGCCTTTCATCCAGCTGCTGCTTATCATTCTCCAGATCTAATATGGACTCTTGGGCAAGCTTCAAGTCTCCCTCAAGCTTCCTTTTGTTCCTTTCCAGATCTACACGGAGCTTCTTTTCTTGTTCGAGGGAGCTTTCCAGCTGCAAAGGGCACCATATCCTTTTGAGAACAAATGCTTTGCACCAGAGGGTTCATGGGGGGCTCTTCCAACTCTGAGGGTCTAGGATGCCCAATTAGCACCATTTACTTACATCATCGACCTGCTGTTCCAGTTTGCTCTTGATTTTGGTCAAAGAATTGACTTTGTCTTCTTCAGCTTGGAGGTCATCCAGGGCCTGCTGGTGGGCCTCTTGGAGGGCCTTCTTCTCCCTGGTCAGCTTTGCAATGGTTTCGTCCAACCCTGCGAGTTCCTCAGTAAGGTTTTTAACCTAAGAAGAGGCCAGAAGCAAATTATAAGAAAATAAATAGTCTGATTCACAATGAGCACACGAAGCCAGGAAGAGCCACGGAGAGAGTACCTTGTTCTCTGTGGCATGCTTCTCTTTTTCGACCTTGGCCAGGGTCAGCTCAAGGTCGTCAATGTCTTTCTTGAGCTCCGAACACTCGTCCTCCAGTTTCCTCTTCTTGGCCGTCAGCTCAGCATTGATCTCTTCCTCATCCTCCGCTCTCTCAGTCACCTCCTTGATCTTGGCCTCCAGCTGGAATTTCGCTTTGATCAGCTGGTCACACCTCTCCTCTGCATCCAACAAGTTTTCACTTTCCTTTAAAAAAAAAAAAAAAGGTAACAGTTTCCTTTAATGAGATAGGGCTTGTGATGTTCCAGTGCCTTGTTATAAACAAAGTCCTTTAGGAAGCATCCCAACTGCAAAGCAAAACATCCCACCCCAAATCCAGTCTTTCTAAATAATCAAATCTACAAGCAAAGGTAACAAATCCTCAACACATACAGCTTGCACTTGGAGCTGCAAGTCATTCTTCTCTTGTACTAGTGTCACCAGTTTTTCCTCCAGTTCCTTTCTTTTCGCCTCTGACTTGGCAAGCTCATCTTTGGTTTTCTGAAACTCTTCCTTCATGGTGGCCATCTCCTTCTCGGTCTCTGCGCTCTTGAGGAGCGGTTTGATCTTGAAGAAGAGCTTCATCCAGGGCCAGTGCTTGACATTCATGAAGGCACGGATGTTGTACTGGATGCAGAAGATGGACTCCCTGCAAACACAATATGGGTTATCTCCAGGAGAGGCCCCCACTCCCCATAAAGAGCTCATGTTTGACCAGAGACCCTGCTCCACCTTCTCTGCACCATCTTCTGGAATTCCACACGCATGAGGAACCCTCTGCACACCGCTTGTGTCCGGGTAATCAGTTTGGCCAGGCGGTCATCCCGCATTTCCTCCAGGGTCCCCAGCAAGCCAGCCTTGAAGAACACCTTCCAGGGGAGAAGGATGATATGAATCTATGTGCTGGAGAATTCCAAGAAGGGACTGTGGGCCAGCATCTGGCAGACCTGAGGCATTACCTTGGTATGTCCAAATTTGTACTGAGTGTGGTCAATGTCAATGGAGGCCAAGAGCTTCTCACATGCTTTCTTGCTGTCAATGAATTGTCCCTCAGGGATGGCACTGGCATTCAGCACTCGGTATCTGCCATTGTAGACACAGAAAGAATCACAGGCCATTAGCAGAGTCATAAACCTTGGAGACCAATGCATTCAGGCTTGTCTTCTAACAGGTCAGGGTCCAGAGAGGGAAAGAAACTTGCCCATTGTCACACTGCTATGTGGTGGCCTGGAATCTAAGCCTCCTGAAGCTTAGGGCAGGTCTTTTCCTACCATATCATTTATCAGACAAGCTCCTGAGAAAATGTGGAAGAAAGAAGTATGTATATCTTGGCTGGGAGGTAGGGCAATCAATTGACATGAAGGCCCACACTGCTCTGTCGAAGTGGATTACCAGTATTTCTCCCTCTCAAATTCAAGCATCTACACACCTCAGCAAGAAGTATATAGAACATTTTTATTATGCACCTTTGTTTAAAATCTCCATAGAGAATCCTGTTTGGGAACCCCTTCCTGCAGATGCGGATCCCTTCCAGAACACCGTTACACCGCAGCTGGTGCAGGACGAGGCTATGTTCCATAGCCCCTGAGAAAAGAAGCAAGAGATGTCAACCTCACACAGGATTTCTCAGAAATTGAGCACTATCTACATCAACAGCAGATGTCTCACCTGGGGTTTTGGTTTCATTGGGAATTATACAGCGCACGAAGTGAGGATGAGTCGTTCTTAAATTTGACATCAGCTTGTTCAGGTTTTCCTAAAAGATGAAATTTGACAGTCTACTGTAGGCTTTTACAAAGATGGAGATATACTGTAATGAAGACTAGGATACGCATTTTCAACTTATCTTGGATTCTAAAGAATGTAATTATTTAACTCTTTAATAGCCCATGGCTAGAGATACAGGCACATAACTGATACAACGTGTTTGGCCTCACAGTGAACCAGAAACTAACCACATACAGAATGCTCTCTGAAACCAGTTCCAGAAATGTGTCTGGCTCCACTGGGAGCTTAAGAGGCTGTTGCCTGTGTCCCTCAGGCAAGTAGGAAAGTTTGGGATGAGGATTGCTTCCCGCCCGCACCCCAGGCCAGCCAACCCAACTACCTGCAGAACAAAATAATTGAATTCTAGACCAACATTTGTTAAACCTCGTTTATATAGCATATATATTTATATATTATTATATATTTGTGTATTTATGTTTTGTCATACTGCCACTCAGCTTCACCAAGTAACAGCAGATTAAGACCACGTTACCATTCTTATATAAACCAGTCAGGATCTCTACATCACTCATCTTAAGATCATTTACACCAATTACAAGCAGATAAACTTGTGTTTTTCTTACCCTGAAAAGGGCAGAGACAGTTTGGAAAGAAGAACCCTTCTTCTTGGCAACTTTCTTCTTTCCGCTGTCAGCTGAAAAACATAAAAGATGGCACAACACTGTTATCAGATCTCTAGGGATCTTTCGGGCCTGAGAACTGAGTGGCGGGAGAAAACATGAATATAAGGCAGTCCGTGGAGTCTGTTACCGTCTGCTGTTGCAAAGGTGGCGTAGAGGTGCGCCAGGAGCCTGTTGGAGGACTTCTGGTACAGCCCCACCACGGTCTCATTCAGGGGGTCCTTGTTCTTCTCCAGCCAGCCCGAGACACTGTAGTCCACGGTGCCTGCATAGTGGATCAGCGAGAAGTGCGCTTCGGCCCTGCCCTTGACCACCTTGGGCTTCTGGAAATTGCTGGACTTGCCCAGGTGCTGGTCATAGAGCTTGTTCTTGAAGGAGGTGTCTGTGGCCTTGGGGAACATGCACTCCTCTTCCAGGATGGAGAAGATGCCCATGGGCTGGATTAAATCAAAGCAAAATGCACATAGGGTGAATATGAGCTGCAGGATGAGCCACAGAATTTAAGAGAAGTTACTGGCTGGACAGATCGGACCACCTTCTCAATGAGCTCGATACAGGCAGCCAGGTCCATCCCGAAGTCGATGAAGGTCCACTCAATGCCCTCCTTTTTGTACTCCTCCTGCTCCAGCACGAACATGTGGTGGTTGAAGAACTGTTGCAGCTTCTCATTGGTGAAGTTGATGCACAGCTGCTCCAGGCTGTTATACTAAAACCAAAATATAGTGTCCACGTGCAAATTTAGGTTGCCTTCAAAATCAAAGACCCGTCAACCTCCCTCCTCTTTGCCTCTGGCTCTGTCCACTCATTTATTCCCTCAGCTACGGGCATGTTCTTCAATGTCTAGCCCAGATCTCATCTCTTCCCTGGAGACGTCTCTGAGCTTCCAGCCCGAAGGTGTTTTCTCTGTCTGCCGAGTCCCCATGGTCGGGTCTCTCCTGTGCACCAACCACCGTCTGCTTATTCTGTAGTTACTCTTCCGTGTACCATATATACCTTCTGTTTTCCTCTATAAACTCAAGCTTATCTTTCATTCGCCAGCATGTCTTGTGTCTGGAAGACACCAAATATATGCTCTTATGGCTGGCTATATGCTTCTAACCTAGAACCAGCAGGATATTTATTTAAATATTGTGCGATTGGCTTATCAGATTCTCTGTATGCTTGGCTCTTCCTAGGTCAATAATTGCATTTGAGTTCTTTCTTTTATTTATTTAATGTCCTTTATAAAATTCCACTTGTTGCACGTCTTCTCCTCTCTTGGAATTATACAGCCCTCCCCACAAAAGCTGCTTCCCTTCTACTTGATCCGCCCCACAGTTTCCTACCAGATGTGATGCTCTGACACGTCGCTCACCTTGACATCTTCCCTATAGGATCGTGATGACCCATCCATCCCTCCATACAAAGCCACATGCCATCATGAAAGTAGGGAACCCAGACCTCAAAGATCTCAAAGCCTGCGATGTCCAAAACGCCAATGAAGTGTTGTCTTGGCAGCTTCGTGTCCAGTTGCTGGTTGATGCGAGTGACCATCCACAAGAACAGCTTTTCGTAAACTGACTTGGAGAGGGCGTTCACAGCATGGTGAACCTGCGGGGGAAAGAGCACTGGTGTCGGAGGGCAGCAGCCACCGGGAGCCTGCATTCCTGTCAGCCCTGAGGCAACCACTTACCTGATCCACTGTTTGACCTTTGGTAACATACTCATTCCCGACTTTCACCCTGGGGAAGCACAGGGCTTTCAGGAGGTCGGAAGAGTTCAGGCCCATGAGATAGGCTGTTTTGTCGGCCACTGCCAGGGAAAGAAAGATGATCACAAAGGGGCACCCCTGATACTTGGCAAAGTAGGAGAACCACTTTGAAACATCATGCAGGCGTTTCAAAGCTTGGGGAAGCTTGTCTCGGTTGTTTTACAATCTTTTTGTTTTTTAAAAAAGATTTTATTTATCTATTAGAGAGAGAGAGCAGGTGCACACAAGCAGTGGGAAGGACAGAGGGAGAGGGACAAGCAGACCCTCTGCAGAGCAGAGAGCCCACGATATGGGGTTCAATCCCAGGACCCCAGGATCGTGACCTGAGCTGAAGGCAGATGCTTAGCCAACTGAGCCACCGAGCTGCCCCTTATACCCCTCATCACTAAACCACTTGTGTGTGGCCAGTGGAAGCTACATCACTTTGAAAGGTTATGGGAAATGAATATGAAAATTCATATGAGAATATGAAAGGTTTTATGGGAAAGCAGGACTGGGTTCCAGAAAGCCCTGGTCATATCTCATTGCCTCTGAAACAGGCCCATTCTGGTAGTTGAGCAAATGGGGGGCAGTAATACTGTGCATCGGAGCCCCGGAGGGGTTCAGCCCTCCTGGTGGAAGGAGGACTCATTGCTTTCAAAAGAGGCACCAAATGATCTCCACTGACTACCCACCCGCCCAGCTATGGCGAACGGCTTGTGGTTATTTTGTACCTTCGGTGCCATCTGGCTCAGCCTGCTCCTCCCTCTGCTTCTGCTTGAACTTCATGTTCCCGTAGTGCATCACAGCCCCCGTGAGCTTGTAGAGCCCAGACTTCTCTTCTGGGGTGAAGCCCAGGATGTCAATGGCACTCTGACATTCAAAGAACAGCATGTTGGTCAATCAACCCTTGTGACGAAGGAGGAGCACCTCGCAGTGCCCTCTCCCTTCTACTTACATCTGTAGCCAATAGCTCCTCCGCATCGTCAATGCTGGCCACCAGGATTTCACCCTGGCTGATGAACGGGTAGTCGTAAGGGTTGGTTGTAATAAGCAGCAGCTCTGAAATGAGAAATGCCCAATAAAGAGGCCCCACGGATGCAAAGGAAACATCAACCCATCAACATCTGGGACTTGAGCTCCTAGATTCTGGGCTGAGACCTTCCCTGCCGGAGCCCAAACTGAATTTAGAGTGAGAAATCTCCTCCCAGGAAGCCTCACAATCCCCAGGCTGCGGCGGAACGGACAGTCGGGGGAAGTCCAGGCAGCCTGGCTGGGCTGCGTAGATTAAGAGCCCCAGAGAGGACCCAAATTTAGGCTTCCTTGCTCTGTGCGTGGATGGCGCCTATTAGTGTAGGCTGGGGAAAATTAAATTAGGGAAGCTGGGTCAGGGAGGAGCCCACCCTGAGGGGAAGCACAGGTGGTTTGGTATCATCATAGCCTTTTCCAAACTCCTTGAAGGGCTGAAGCCTGTTTCCAGGCCCTGGGGCCAGAAGGCGGAGCTCGCACAGCCTGAGAGCAAAGAAGGTGCCTGTAGGCCTGTGTTGGGTGTAGGAAGGGGCCTGGTGAGGCTGTCGGCCTGGTCAGAGGCTGGTTCCTAGGTCAGTAGGGGGCGCCGGACGACAATGAAACAGTCGTTCAGCAGGCGTGCGGAGCCAGGGCTGGACTCCGTCCTGGGCTAATCTTCCTAATCTCCGTGTCCTTCACCGGCACATCCCCTTCTGCAGCCCCCTCCCGCTTCTAAAGGAAGCTTCCCCTGTTGGCTGCCGCGTCTCCGCGGAGAGGCAAGAGCAGCCCTCCCGGTCCCACGACGTCAGAGCCCGGACGCCTCACCTATGAGCTCAGGCTTCTTGTTGGAAAGAATCTGGTAGAAGATGTGGTAGCTCCTCTCCGCCTTCAGCTGGAAGGTCACCCTAGATTTCTCCAGCAGATCTACACGCACAGACACGGCAGTTTCCCCAACCGCCCCACCTGCCCCGCGACGCCCCCACCTGCCCTGCGATCCACTTACAGGTTTCGATATCTGCAGAAGCCAGTTTCCCAGTGGTTCCGAAGTGGATTCGGATGAACTTGCCCTGTGAAGGAGGGGTGGGAAGGGGGGGACCAGAGTCTCCAGAAGTTCCTGCTAGCCTCCTGGGCCACTGGGTGAAAAGGAGCTTTATTCCCTTACTTAAAAAATTTTTTTAAAAGATTTTATTTATTCACTCATGAGAGACCCAGAGGCACAGGCAGAGGGAGAAGCTGCGGGACTCGATCCCGGGACCCCGGGTCACGCCCTGGGCCGAAGGTGGTGCTAAACCGCTGAACCACCAGGGATCCCCTTCCTTACTTAAAATTAAGCATGTCCCTAGTCGGGATGAGCACTGGGTGTTATTCTGTATGTTGGTAAATTGAACACCAATAAAAATTAATTTATTAAAAAAAATTAAGCGTGTCCTCCTCCTCCTCCTCTTCTCTTCCCCACCATGTTTGATTTGCCAATTCCTCCAAACACCTTGCCCCCTCACCCTCACCCCATCCAGTCCTAAAGTGACAGAATGACTTTTTCCAAGATGTAAATCAAACTGCATCACTTCTCAGTTCACAGAATCCCTCAGTAGCTTCCTGAATACAATCCACACACCCCACCCCACGGGCCCGCCAAGGCCTCCATGCTGGTGCATGACCCACCTCTGTCTACCTCTTCTCCCACCCCTGCCCACCTTTGCAGCCGCCACACGAGCCCTCTCAGGTCCCCTGACTACACCAGGCCCTGCCCCACTGCAGAGAGTGTGCGCTTGCTTTTCCCCACGTCCCTCCTCATCCTGTAGATCTTGGGGTTCACAGGCCGGCCTCCTGCTCTCCCCAGATGCCTGGGGAGACGCTGCCCCCAGTTACTCCATCACATGCCCTGCTTACTGAGCTTCTCACGAAGGCATCATTATCTGAAACTGTCCGGTGGCTGTGCTTCATTCTGCCGCTGGCCAGTGGCCTCCGGGAGGACCAGAACCCTGCTTCCCCTGAAGGCCCCAGAGAAATCCCGGCTGACCTGAAAACTCAGACTCACAAAGCGGGAGGAGTTGTCATTCCTCACAGTCTTGGCGTTCCCGAAGGCCTCCAGCAGCGGGTTGGCGCTGATGATTTGGTCTTCCAGGGTTCCCTAATGCAAAGGACCAGGGGAGGAAGAAGCCACAGATGACACTGGGAAATGTTCCCCGGCTCTGCTTCTCTGAGTGCCCCTGCTGCCTGTCACATCGTGACAGCCTGTCCCTCATCCCTCTGTCCCTGGCCTTCCGGTGGGAGGATCCACCAAATCTTCAGCTTGGCTCAGCTGAAACGCTTTTGCTATTTCCAAAATATTTATTTATTCCAGAGACAGACACACAGAGAGAGGCAGAGACACAGGCAGAGGGAGAAGCAGGCTCCCTGTGGGGAGCCTGTTGCGGGACTCCATCCCAGGACTCCGGGATCATGACCTGTGCCGAAGGCAAAGTCTCAACCGCTGAGCCCCCCAGGCACCCCTCCTTGTCTGTCTTGATGTAAAACTCCCTTAATGCTTCAGTTCCTTGCTTTCCTCCAGTGAGTTCAGTAGTTCATTACTGGTGGTAACCTATCTGTTTTGAAAAGCGAGTATCGCTACAGGTTTCTTTAAGTCGGTTCAAAGAATAAGCTCCCCAAGCTGCTCCCCCAGATGACCTTCCTTAGTTAAGGCCCTAGAGCCTTGCTTTTTAGAACATCTCAGGATCCAGGCCTGGAAGATTGCCCACATGCTGGGTTGTCTGCAGGAACTGGCTGTCTGAGAACTTCAGATCCTGGCCTGCCCTCACCTCCCGCTGTGAAGTTAGGCAAAGGTCACAGGTGGAAGGGCAGCAAGCCTTTCCCTGCCCCCACCTTCATTTTGGAGTCCTTCTTCTTGGCGAGGTCTCCAGTGGCTGCAATTGTTGCAAAGTACTGGATGACCCTTTTGGTGTTCACAGTCTTTCCTGCCCCGGATTCTCCGCTATTTGGAGTGATCAGGAGAGACAGAGAGAGAGAGACAGAGACAGAAAGAGAGTAAGAGAGAGAGAGAGAGAGAGAGAGAGAGATGTGTCCTGTTGGTATAAACAGCCTCCCCAAGATGTCACACAAAGGCCTGGACATACCCCGAGCCACATGAGACACACGCCTACCAAACAAATGTGAGAAAGTACGTGGAGAGGCAGAAGCCCAAGGGAAGCTTCATCGTGGCTGAGCTGCCTGGGCAGTGGGTGATTCCAGTTTTCCAAGACCTTACATATACCCTCTTGTGTGTGCATCTCCATCTCTGCCTTTTCATCACAGACTCTGCTCTGTTTTTCTTTTTAAATTTTATTTATTTATTCATCAGAAACACACAGAGAGAGGCAGAGACACAGGCAGAAGGAGAAGCAGGCTCCCTGCAGGGACCCCGATGCAGGACTCGATCCCAGGACCCCAAGATTCACAACCTGAACCGAAGGCAGACGTTCAATCACTGAGCCACCCAGGTGCTCCCTTCTTGTTTTTTAGAGAGAGAGAGAGTAAGGGGAGGAGGGGCAGAGGGAGAGAGAGAACCTCAAGCAGACTCCCCATTGAGTGCGGAGCCCGACTGAGATCATGACCTGAGCTGAAATCAAGAGTCAGATACTTAACCTGACTGAGCCACCCAAGCAACCCTACTCGAAGAACTTTCTAATTAATAGAATCCAATAAACGGTACCTTTGCCTCCTACTTTGGAGACAAAGAGCCACGGCTCCCAAACTGCTCTGTGTCTTAGGTACTTACGTGATCAGGATGGACTGGTTCTCACGATCTGCCAAAGGAAAAAACAAGACAGAGTTGACAGCGATATAAGGAGATTCCCTAGCCCCACTACGGCCCTTGTCAAGTGGTCACGGTTCGCTACACCAGGCCTCTTCCCTATAGTGTTTTGTGTGGTCCTAGGGGCAGCTGGGAGAGCCTCCTTCTTGACAGCGACCCTCAGAGGAGAAGCCTTTGCTTCAGACCAGCCAGTGGCTTTTCATCCCACTAGCCTGTTGGGCTTCATCTTCGGCCCTCAAAAATATTGGTCTCATTTTTTTTTAATTTTAAAGATTTTATTTATTTATTCGTGAGAGACACACAGAGAGAGGCAGAGACACAGGCAGAGGGAGAAGCAGGCTCCCCGAGCCCGATGTGGGACTCGATCCAGGACCCCAGGATCATGCCCTGGGCTGAAGGCAGATGCTCAACCGCTGAGCCACTTAGGAGTCCTTCATATGTTTTTTTTTTTTTTTAAGATTTTATTTATTTATTTGAGAGACAGAGCACAAGCAGGGGGAGCTGCAGGCAGAGGGAGAGGCA
Source organism: Nyctereutes procyonoides (assembly GCF_905146905.1). Lineage (NCBI taxonomy): Eukaryota > Metazoa > Chordata > Mammalia > Carnivora > Canidae > Nyctereutes > Nyctereutes procyonoides. The sequence continues at coordinate 54,660,473 of NW_026575140.1, read as the reverse complement.
GAAGGAGACTCCCCGCAGAGCAGGGAGCCCGATGCGGGACTCGATCCCAGAACCCCGGGATCATGGCCTGAGCCAAAGGCAGATGCTCCACCCACGAATCCCCCCAGGCGCCCTTGTTTCGTATTAGTTTGACCAATGCTTACATTCAGTCCAATCTTCCTAGCAGGGCTTGTAGGGCCTGAAAAGGTCTGGCCTCTTCCAGCCTCTTTAACTACCCCAACCGTCCGCCCTCCATGCTGGAGGACACGCGCCAGCCATCAGCCCCCTGTCGGCCCCCACAGAGACTCACCGGTCAGCATGAACTGATAGGCATTGTCAGAGATGGAGAAGATGTGGGGCGGGGCCTCCTGGCGCTTCTTGCCTCGGTAGCCCTCCACCACCTCGGGGTTGTACACCGGCAGCCACTTGTAGGGGTTGACGGTGACGCAGAAGAGGCCCGAGTAGGTCTGCGGGAGCGTACAAGATGCGTGTGCGCGTGTAAAACCCTTGGCCTTTGTCACTCTGTCTCTTTACTCTAACCTTGTAAAGGAGGGATGGGTTTCTCTCTATAGATGAGGCCACCCTGCCACCAGCAGGTGACGCTGCCCAGGCCCAGCCCTCAACCTGGCTCTCCTGGCCCGTCCCCACTCCCCCTCTTGCGGCCTCTCTTCTTACTGATGCCCGCTTCCTCTCCCACCTGCTGCCTTTCTCCTTCTCCTCCTTTCCTCCATCTTCCCCTCTTTTGTTCCACGGCCTCGTCACCCACACCAGCACCTCCACCCCCGGGGACCATGGGCACTGACATAGATCATCCAGGACGTGTAGCGGTCCTTGAGGTTGTACAGCACGGCCGGCTCGTTCAGGTGCGTCAGCATGGCCATGTCCTCGATGCGGTCGAATTTCGGGGGGTTCATCGCATATACGTCCTCTGGTTTGACCACCAGGGTCTGAGTGGGAAGAGGTTCGGTGACTACCTAATATCCTCCGTGTGCCTTGCCCCTGGTTTTAATTTTTTTGTCCGTCTCCCACAAAGAGCCTGGGTCCCAAGGGGCAGGCGCTGGAGACAAGGCCCCTCGACAGTGGGAGAAGACAGGGCCGCCGAGCGGCTCACGGTGGCTCTGAGGGCCTGTGAATGTGTCTGCACTCTGGGATTTTGCCTTTGTCTCTCTTCAGTGGTCCCATCTCTGGGCGACCTGCCTTCTCCTCCTTCAAGCAGGGACTCACTTAAACCAGCCCATGCAGCCAGCCCTCCCTGTGAAGGCTCTAGACCGTCCTAGGTTCTCATTTGTTGGGCCTGGCTTCCAGGTTGGCAAACCCACCCTCGACCCTGACACCTGACAGGTGCAGAGGGCCAGCCCCCGGGAGCATCAGGGCCTGGTGACGTGGACGAGTGATTCCTACTGCCTGCTTCCTTCACACCCAACCCGGTGACACTATGCTCTCTTCTTCAGATTGTCTTTTTTCTTCTCTGAATTGTTTTTTTTTTTTTTTTAAACTTTTCTCAGAACACTTCCAGATGCTTCTGGTCTCGATGCCAGAAACCAGTGAAGTCCAGGATTTCTCCCAGCAGCCCCATCATGTTCTGGCCAGAAGGGGGTACCCTTCACTGCTTATGGTCTTCCTGAAATAGGGAGGTTGCCACTTCACATGGAGCCTGGGGTCCACTAGGACCCCTTCCCCACTTTCCCTTCCTTCCCCCGCTAGATGGCAACTGCTAGAAGAAGTAGGGAAACCCAGGCTACCAAAGGAGAGTGTTTTACTGCAGGAGGGGTTCCCAGCCCTGCACCCTCGCGATGCCCTTAGAGGGATGTGAACGTTGGCAAAGGCTCCTGAACACGAATTGCTCTGAGCAGCCACATCTGGGTTCTCCTCCTACCCTGCAGCCCAAGGACAGCGGGGAAGCCGAGGCAGGGAAGCCACGTGGGGCATCCAGGTGCCAGAGCCACCTCGGGGGACCCTGCGCGGCCCGCGGAGGGCAAGTGTGAGGCTTACTCGGTTGTCTTCTGTTTCCACCGTGACCTTCCCGTCCTGGGAGCTCTTAATTCTCCCCTTGGCGTACTCCTCCTTTGAGTCGACCACAAAGCAGTAGGTCTTGGCGTCAAAGGGCTGGTTCTGAGCCTCGATCCTCTCCTTTTCCGACTTCCGGAGGAAAGGAGCGGCGATGCCGAACACTTCCATTTCCGTGTCGCTACTCATGGTGCCGCTGGAAGGCAGACGGACATGTGACCCCGCCGCCACCCCACTGGGGGCTGTGTCCCCTCGGCTCTGCCTGCCAGTGGCTGCTTGGTGATGGTGAGCGGAGGCCCTGAGCCCAGCACCCTCCATCCTCTGGGCTTCACCCAAGTGCGCGAAAATTGCATGTGCATATTTGCCCCGTGGCTTTTTTATTTTATTTTATCTTATTTATTTGAGTGTGTGTGAGAGAGAATGAGAGCACGAGCAGAGGGAAAAGGAGAAGCAGAGTCTCTGCTGAGCAGGGAGCCCAATGCAGGGCTCGATCCCAGGACCCTGAGGTCATGGCCTAAGCTGAAGGCAGGGGCTCAACCGACTGAGCCCCCCAGGGGCCCAGCCCCATGCTTTTCCATGCTAGGGCATGGAGCACAGGTGACCCAAGCTCTTGGGCTTGCTGTGGCCTCGATCGGATCCTTCTGATCAGATGGTGAAGGGTCCCCAGAGAACTCACCTTCCTGACCTGCAAACCCCAGGTGTTGCTGGGGGGAAGCATTACAAATAAATAGCAAAAAACATAAAACACCACTCTTCCAAGAGGGTGTGCTAAGTGGCAAGTAGCTAAGAAATATTTGGACCCTTCTGAGTCCAGGGGGCCGCCTCCTCACATGGGAAAACCAGCTCTTGCTCCCTTGAGTTGCTCAGACTAGAAGCGCCCTCGGATGCCAGCAGCTGGAAGGTTCTTCTCCGGCCTAGGTTGTGCTGTCTGAGCTCTCGGAGACTCCGTGCCTTCAAGGGCACTGGGAGCTTACCCGGAGGCTTCCAACAGCCTGGGGACCCCATCTGCTTCCTTACCTGATGAGTCACACCCACAGGCAGGCAGAGCAGAACAGCAGCCCCGGAAAATCAGACCTGCAACAAATATGCAAAAGGAAAAGTCAGGACACACGGGGCAGCATCCGGTGGGGCTCTGAACCCGCTCTTGCTGGGATGGCTCCAGAAGGATAGGGGCAAGCTGCAGGAGCAGGCGGGTCGCGACACACAGGGAAGCCATCAAGGCCGCGAATTCCCCAAGGTCCTGTGTCGGGCTCCTGTGAGGGGCTGGCAGGAGGGCCGGGGCCCTGAGAGGAGCTCGTGGTTCCAGCCAGGGTCAGGTGTCCCCGTCTTCAGGGAACAGAGAGAAATCTCTGACCATGGCTCCTCGCCACACAGCAGCGTGGCCTCGCGGGGACCGGGCCCCGGACAGGCACCCAGCCCCCGTGGGTGAGGAGAGGGTTAGGGGAAGGCACTGCATCCCCTTGGCCCTCCATATGGATCAGAGCGGCCAAGAGGGGACAGCAGGCCGTGTAGACAGGCCGTGTGTGCAGATGGATCCTGCCCAAGAGGGTAGGACAAGGCTGTGGGGAGGCGGCAGGAGGGCCTGAAGGACCCTGCTTCGGTGGGTGCTGGAGGCAGAGGGGGATGGCCGTTTGGGCCTGAGACATCCAGCTCCACATCTAGCCATTCTTCCCAAAGCCAGGCAGGGCCACGCTTGCACGCCCGGCCACACCGAGTGTCCTCTGAGGCCCAGGGGCGGGGATGGGGCCCAGGAGGCCCTGTGACTTACCTCCGCCCAGGAGAGAGGGAGCTAGAGAGGGGCTGCTGCCGCAGGGCTTTTATAGGCCCCCGCCAACCCCCCCGGCTCATTCCTTCTCTATATTTGGAAAGAGAGTGACCGACACCACACGCTGAGAACCAGCTCCTTCCTCACGTTTTTGGTCGTTGCCAAGGGAAAGGTATATATAGAAATGAGCAGGATCCCTAACCATCTTCCAGCTGTAGAAGTGGGAAGTTTGACATGCCTTTCCCTGGGCTCGGGACCCGCATCACCTCGCTCGCTCACCCTGATGGATGGAAAAGTTAAAATCTTCTGGGAATTGTGAGCAAGGCTGTTGTCCCAACACAGGGACACGACAGGGCTGTGTGACTGTAAAACTCGGGCCAGGAACAATAACAATGACAAGACCATTAATAATAATAATTCCTCCTCCCCCTCCTCCTCCCTCCCCTTTCACTGTGTAACTTTCTGCCCTATTAGTATCATTATTAACTTAATCCTTTTCGAAGCCCAGTAGGACCAACAGGGACACGCATGCCAGGGAGCTTTACCGGCAGCCAATATTCTCAGCAACAGCTGCTGCAGGGCCTGTAGTTATTAAGATATATTATCCATTGGGGAGCACCAGCTGCTGGCCTGGCTGGGGGGCGAGGGGGAGCCATGGGGCCTGCAGAGGGAGGGGGTGGCCGGGGGGCCTTCCGACACATGTGCTTGTTTCCAAATCGAGATCGGAAAAATAAAACCTCAAGATGAGAGTAAGGTGGGATTTGAAGCTTTTGCCTAATCTCTTTCAGCTTTTTTGTCTCTTGTCCACCCCCCTCCCTTCTTTTCTCTGGCCAAACCCTTGGGAGGGTGGCTGGGTGGGCATCCTGTAGCTAGACCTGCGGGTCAGTGTTCACACTTGAGAACGGAAGCTGTCCCCTGGCAACCCTCCCGTCCTGTCGCACTCGAGCCCAGACGTGGGGGCTATGCAGGGTGCGGGCTGGGGGTACAGGGCCGCAGTCCTCAGGATGAAGGGACATTAGCGGCTAATGACACAGCCACTGTGTGCTGGTCCCTGTGCCCGGCACTTCAGGAAGGTACAAAGGAAACGGGAAATGCAGCCTTACTCTGGACAGTTTACACTCTAAATGATGCGTCAGTTTTTTTTCAAGATTTAGGCAAATTCAGATTGTCATAACACACTTGTGAGTAGCCACCAGGGCAGAAAGTCGCTACCCTGCCCGCCTGCCCCTCCAGCCTGCTGGGATGGCTGTGTTTTCCTCCTCCTCCTCCTCCTCCTCCTCCTCCTCCTCCTCCTCCTCCTCCTTCTTCTTCTTCTTCTTCTTCTTCTTCTTCTTCGGATTTTGTTTATTTATTTGAGACAGAGCATGAGCAGGGAGGGGCAGAAGCAGATGGAGAAGCAGGCTCCCCTGCTGAGCAGGGACCCCGAACCCAAGCGGAACTCAATCCCAGGACCCTGAGATCATGAGCTAAGCCAAAGCTAGACACTTCACCACTGAGCCCCCCAGGTTCCCCTTTCCCTGCCCCTTCTCTTCCATTTTGGACTAGGATGCCCGTCTCTGGAGCCCCACCTCAGGCAGGGAGAAAGCACTGGCGCTCCTGGTCTCCGCCGGAACCCCCAGATACAGTGGTCACCTTGGAGCCTATCCTGCCTGCTTGGTGACATGTCAGTCCGCCATGTAGTTGGGAGGCCTGGTTAGCACTGTCTCCCCTGGGAGCGGGGGTGTTAGCAATCCCAAGGGGTCAAGCACCAGTGAGAGCAGCCCTGGCTGCTCCAGGGTCGTGGGTAGCAGGGTGGGCTGTGCTGGGCTGGGTGCTTGCTGTTCCTTCTCATGCTCTGAGAGTGGCTGGTAGGGACCTTGTGGGACTTTGGGTTTTCCTTTTTGCACCCCTTTACCCATCCCTCTGTCCAACTATGTCCATACAGCCCTCCGGGAAGCAGAGGGAACATATTACATACAGGATTCCTTTGAGTGCCTTGTAAAAGAGCACCCATCACGTGGCCATGCTCAGCACCAGTTCTGACATGTCGACGGCTCCATCCCCAGCTTTTCCAGAATCATCAGCCTTTCTCCCTTCTCTCCATCACATTTGTGGTCATAGGATCTGACGTGTCACCTGAGCGGCTGCAAACCAAGCTCTGTCTGCATGTGAGGTCATGGAAGGAGGGGATGGACTCTGCTCTCGAGAAGAAACCCCCTGGGAGGACAGAAGAAGTGACAAAAAACAACCTCCAGCACAGGAAACAGCTTCAAAACTAGACATCAGGAATCCAAAGACCTGGTCCTCTGGAAAAATGTCTCTAGGGGAGGGAAGAACCATGTGCAGGTGTGACCATGGCCACGGGAGTGCAGAGCTCTGGAGTCGGAGGGGCCGGCGTCTGAGCCCAGCGGTTTACTCCTTGTCAACTGCTGGGGAGGGGGGGCTTGGGCCTTACTTCTTGGAGCCTCCGTGATCCCACCTGTAAAATGGGGATGCGGGAGCTGCCTCACAGGCTACGGATGTGCATTCAGCAGGCTGTGAAACCATCAGACATACCATGGCAGGTGCTGTGTTGGACACAGCATAGACGTTTCGATCTTCTCCTGGATCTGAAGGCTTCCATGTGTTTTGGGGCAGCACAACCGGTTTTGTTGATGATCCTGAGTAGATTGTACTGAATATCTATTTACTGATATGAAGAGTGGGGGAAAGGACATATATAATATGAATATTGTAAGATGTCCAAAGAGAGAAAAATCTCAGACAATGTCTGGGGCGAAGCTAATGCTCTGCTGGTGTGACATCTGTCCTCCAATCCAGGGAACAGATGACTTATCAGTGTATTATTAGGCGGCTTTTCGGGAACAGGAGGATCCCTTGTTCCTTCAGCCCTCGCCCAGCTAGAGTTAATCCCCACAGCCAGGGCAGAGAGCTGCCTTTATTCGTGGATGAGTTGGAAACAAAAAACTGTATCATGTCTCAAGAATGCTCGCTGGCTTGGAAGGCTGTAAGGGAGAACCGCTGGACCCCCCTTCCCAGAACCTGGCTGTTCCTCTCCAGCCACTTCCCTCTGGTGCTGTGTGATGTCCCCTGGGTGAGGGTATGTGGGGCTCCAGCTTTACAGGGGGCCTGGCAGGGCCACTCTCTGCCAGGGCATGAAGTCAGCATTGAGAGTAGATGCCTCCTAGATCAAGGACCTTCTCCATATCCTGCGGCGAGGGGGATTAGGTGTCACTGGAAGCAAGGCACTTGGTCATGCTGGGCCAAGACCGCTCCTGGGACCGGGGTGAAGGGTGGGGTACTGCACTGATGCCCGGAGCCCTGGTCAGAAATTCAAGCAGAGAGGGTCCCTCTTGAATATAATTCAACAAACACCCATATTTCCCAACTTTCTGTTACGAAAACCTGCAAATGTACAGCTAAATTTGGAGCCTAGTAAAGGAACACCCAGGACTCTAATGCTGCTGGGTTTGATGGCAATGCTGAGCTATGTAGGAACCACCTCACTGTGCATGTGGGAGGAGTTCAGGGGGATGGACGGCTCAGGAGTTAGGACATGAGCTAGAACTTCAGAAAGTCAACCAGAGCAAACTGCTTACAAATGTCAGATCTTAATCTGATAGGGAAAGCAGGAGTAGTGCTAAAAGATGAGCAGGTGAGGGGCCAACCCCCATCCTGAAAGCATAAGGAGAGGGCAGGATGGGCAAAGACAGGGTGAGTCCTGTATCTGAAGTGGGGCCGCTGTGCTGCTGTAGATTCAGGTGATTGATGGGCCCTTGTGGTTGGGAGCGTGGGGCATGACTGAAGTGGGAAGGAATGCCTTGAGCTGGTTGGGAGAAGATGGGCATTCCAAGGGAAGGCACAGGCATGGCCCGGGGCCTTGCCAGGGGATTTGGGGACAGGAATGAACAGTAATGCACGGGTCAGAACAATGCCACAGAGAAGGAAGCAGGTAAAAGGGCATATGCATGCGGGGCATAGAAGGCAAAGGTCAGAGACCACCAGGAGCTTAGGGGTAGGAGAACAAGGAGGACAAGTGGTATAGAACAGAGAATCTAGAGAATCTGGAAGAAAGGTGGCCAGTTTGGTGGTTGCAGTTGGTTAAGATTTATATGCAAAAACTTTTTTTAAAGCATTTATTTATTTATTTATTTATTTATTTATTTATTTATTTGGAGCATGAGCCAGGAGGAGGGGCAGAGAGAGAATCTCAAGCAGACTCTGTGCTGAGGGGCTCGATCCCACAACCCTGAGATCATGACCTGAGCTGGAACCAAGAGTCAGATGCTCATGCAACTGAGCCAACAAGGTGCTCCTAAGGCATAACCTTTAAATCTAAAAATAACACTGGATTTTAATTTTAAATTGTGGTTTTCAAATTCAGCTATACCTTAGAGTCACCTGAGGAACTGGTATTAAAAAACAAAAAAACAACAAAATTCTGCATAACCAATTGGAAGACATGACCTCATATTGCAGAAGAGTCCACGGCAACAAACAACAAAATGCTGAAGCATAAACTTAACAAGATATGTGCCAAAGCCTTTTGGTAATACTGAAACACACAAAAGTGGATTTTCTTTGCTACTGGGTAGGATTAATCAATATCACAAAGAGGCCGATTATGCCCAGATTTATATATAAATTCAATGCAATCCCAATAAAAACACTAACAATTTTTTTTTTCTGGAGCTAGATAGTTAATTCTTCAGTTCATGTAAGCACAACCTTGAGAAAAGATGTCATAAGCAGGACACTCTACCTGATACTAAAACAGACCCTGTAAAGTCTACATATTGAAGAGCATCATCCTGGTACCTGAAGAGGCAGATCTATCATAGGAACATAGTAGAAAGGTCAGAGAAAGGCCCAAATATATACGAAAATGTGATTTAGGATGAAGGCGGCATCTCAAGTCTGTGGAGCAAAGATGGAGTCTCTAATAAGAGTTGGAAAAAGATAAATTTGGATCCCTACCTCACGGCACATATCAGATGAAGGAACAAATTTGTGAGGTTCAAATGTAAAGAACGAAACAAACATTAAGAAAACGGGCAAAATCCTTTACAGTCCAGGAATGAGAAGGGCATACCATGCCTCAAGGTTCAGAGCAGTAAAGTAAAAAAATTCGGAGATTCAGCATCATAACAGTTAAAATTGTGTGAGTCAAAAGACAAAAAGCTAGCAGAGCCAAAGACAAATGATGAATAAATAATAATAATAAAAACAAAAAAGACAAATGACAAACTGGGAGAAAATATTTGCAATTTAAATCGCAAAGGGCCAATCTTCTTAATATGTAAATTCTTAAAAGTTGAGAAGAAAAGAAATAAAAAACCCTCAGAAACAAACGACAAGCAGTCAACTCACAGAAAAAGATACGCAGGTGATGTTTTTAAAGATAGGAAAAAACGTCTATCTTTGTATTAAAATTGCACTTTCTTTTAATCCCTATCAAAACACCATGGACTTTCTTCAGAGAGTTGGAACAAATCATCTTAAGATTTGTGTGGAATCAGAAAAGACCCTGAATAGCCAGGAGAATATTAAAAAAAGAAAACCGGAGCCGGGGGCATCACAATGCCAGATATCAGGTTGTACTTCAAAGCTGTGGTCATCAAGACAGCGTGGTACTGGCACAAAACAGACACACAGATCGATGGAACAGAATAGAGGTTCCAGAAGTGGACCCTCAACTCCATGGTCAACTAATATTCGACAAAGCAGGAAAGACTATCCACTGGAAAGAGGGCAGTCTCTTCAATAAATGGCGCTGGGAAAATTGGACAGCCACGTGCAGAAGAATGAAACTAGACCATTCTCTTACACCATACACAAAGATAAGATGGATGAAAGATCTAAATGTGAGACAAGAATCCATCAGAATCCCAGAGGAGAACACAGGCAACACCCTTTTTGAACTTGGCCACAGCAATTTCTTGCAAGATACAGCCATGAAGGAAAGGGAAACAAAAGCAAAAATGAACTATTGGGACTTCATCAAGATAAGAAACTTCTGCACAGCAAAAGGAACAGTCAACAAAACTGAAAGACAACCTACAGAATGGGAGAAGAGATTTGCAAATGACGTATCAGATAAAGGGCTAGTATCCAAGATCCATAAAGAACTTACTAACTCAACAGCAAAGAAACAAACAATCCAATCATGGAATGGGCAAAAGACATGAAGAGAAATCTCACAGAGGAAGACACAGACATGGCCAACAAGCACATGAGAAAATGCTCCGCATCACTGGCCATCAGGGAAATACAAATCAAAATCACAATGAGATACCACCTCACACCAGTGAGAATGGGGAAAATTAACAAGGCAGGAAACCACAAATGTTGGAGAGGATGTGGAGAAAAGGGAACTCTCTTGCACTGTTGGTGGGAATGTGAACTGGTGCAGCCACTCTGGAAAACTGTGGGAGGTTCCTCAAAGAGTTAAAAATGGGCTTGCCCTACGACCCAGGAATTTCACTGTTAGGGATTTACCCCAGAGATTCAGATGCAGTGAAACGCCGGGACACCTGCACCCCGATGTTTCTAGCAGCAATGTCCACAGTAGCCAAACTGTGGAAGGAGCCTTGGTGTCCATCGAAAGATGAATGGATCAAGAAGATGTGGTCTATGTATACAATGGAATATTCCTCAGCCATTAGAAACAACAAACACCCACCATTTGCTTCAACGTGGATGGAACTGGAGGGTATTATGCTGAGTGAAGTAAGTCAATTGGAAAAGGACAAACATTATATGGTCTCATTCATTTGGGGAATATAAAAAATAGTGAAAGGGAATAAAGGGGAGAGGAGAGAAAATGAGTGGGAAATATCAGTGAGGGAGACAGAACATGAGAGACTCCTAACTCTGGGGAATGAACAAGAAGTAGTGGAAGGGGAGGTGGGTGGGGAGTTGGGGTGACTGGGTGACGGGCACTGGGGAGGGGCACTTGGCGGGATGAGCACTGGGTGTTATGCTATATGTTGGCAAATTGAACTCCAATAAGAAAAATTTTTTTTAATTGCACTTTCTTACCAGTGAGAGTGGAGAAAATCCAAATGCTGGGCAACAGATTCTCTTGATGAGCTGTGATGGAATATGCACTCTTGCTTTTCTGGTAGGCTAAAAAGTGTGCACCGGCCATGGAGGAGAATTTTCAAAAATTCACAATATTAAATATGCAGGTTTCCATTGGCCCAGCAGAACCACTTCTAGGAACCCACCCCAAAGACAGACGTCTACAAACAGTAAAACGTAAACGCCAGATTATTCATTGTGGCACTGAACGTAATAGTAAAACACCGGAAGCAGCCCAAGGATTTATCAATAGGATGCTCACTGATTAAATTATGCTAAAGCCAGATGAGGGATTATGTAGATCTCTGGCTCTGCAGCCATAAAAAGAAATAGAAAGATCTCTATGAATGAACCAATATGGACTAATTTCCAGGATACGTTGTAAGTGAAAAAGAAAAGGTCCAGAACAGTTGTATTGAAGGGAGATAGAAGAATGTCTATACATATCTGCTCATTTTTGCAAAAGGAAACATAAGAAGGATCAACCAGAAACTAATAAAAATGGCTACTATTGAGGGGAAATAGGAATTGTGACAGTTATGCCTTCTCATATGGCTTTGACTTTTGAGCCATGTCAGTGGTTTATATGTTCAAAAATAAATCTAAATAAAAAAGAAATGAAAAAAGCAATTTTCCCAGAATTGAACACAAACAAAACAAATAAGTCTAGTGTATATCAAATTCATATCATACCTGCACATAGAAAAGACTTAATTTTGAAAAATTTTCTGCACATTCTTAGGGAAATGTATTCAAAGCATAAAAAGTACTGTGAAGAAGTTGAGAACCCTTCTCAATAGGTCTGTTATTAGTTGTAATACTGGATTATAGTTTGAAACAATTTATAGGGACACCTGGGTGGCTTAGTGGTTGACCATCTGCCTTTGCCTCAGGGTGTGACCCCCAGGTCCTGGGATCAAGTCCCGCATTGGGCTCCCCACAGGGAGCCTGCTTCTCCCTCTGTCTATGTCTCTGCCTCTCCCTGTGTGTCTCTCATGAATAAATAAACACAATCTTTTTTAAAAAGTGAAACAATTTATATATTTTTTGATAATGCAAATAGCTCCATGATAAAATATTCATTTTATGAGAAACCAAGATTTCACTCTAAAGAGGAAAAAGAGGGCAGCCCGGGTGGCTCAGTGGTTTAGCACCATCTTCAGTCCAGGGTGTGGTCCCGGGGTCCTGGGATCAAGTCCCACATTGGGCTCCCCTCAGGGAGCCTGCTTGCTTCTCCCTCTGCCTGTGTCTCTGCCTCTCTCTGTGTGTGTCTCATGAATAAATAAATAAAATCTTGGGGGATCCCTGGGTGGCGCAGCGGTTTGGCGCCTGCCTTTGGCCCAGGGCGCGATCCTGGAGACCCGGGATCGAATCCCACGTCGGGCTCCCGGTGCATGGAGCCTGCTTCTCCCTCTGCCTGTGTCTCTGCCTCTCCCTCTCTCTCTGTGACTATCATAAATAAATAAATAAATTAAAAAAAAATAAAGCCACCTTGGTATATTTAAAAAAAAATAAAAAATAAATAAAATCTTTAATTAAAAAAATAAAGAGAAAAAAGTATAAAATAAAAGGAGGTGAGAAAAACCCAGCCATGTTAAGTTGAATTGGACCTATTAGTTTTTTTGTTTTTTTTTATTTTTTTTTAATTTATTTACGATAGTCACAGAGAGAGAGAGGCAGAGACACAGGCAGAGGGAGAAGCAGGCTCCACGCACCGGGAGCCCGACGCGGGACTCGATCCCGGGTCCCCAGGATCGCGCCTGGGCCAAAGGCAGGCGCCAAACCGCTGCGCCACCCAGGGATCCCTGAATTGGACCTATTAGTATTAACCCACTGGAGTATCTGAAAGAACGATGACTTTATTTGACTATCAATTGCCTGAATAGGAAATAACCCCTGAGTCCTAAAGTAAGACGGGGTGGAGGGGTTGGCGTATGGAGGAAGGGAAGCTCTTCCATCTTCTTCGCAGAAGGCCGTGAACAGACTGGACAGAATGAGAAGATGAGAAGCATCATCATTCTGGCACCTCCATTCTAGTTGGTCCACGCAAGGATCATGACTGCTGCTAAAAGCACTGGGGGAGCGTTAGGGAGAAGGATATTCAGCGCTGGAACCAGGCGATGGAACAGAGCACCACGCATCACATCCTGCCAGGACCACTTGGCATCCCAATGAGGGGATCCCTGTAAATACCCTCCACGGAACTGTCCTGCTGGGACGTCTAACCCGAGTCTACTCAAGCCTCCGGACACAGTGTCATGTCTTTGGAAAGTAGAGACAGGAACAGATGAGTGACACCACGAGGAAGAAACCATCAGTCAAATCCAAAATGCGGGACCCTCCACAGGAAAAAAACAAAAACAAAAACAAAACAAAACAAAGCCAAAAAACTGGCTGAGATAGTCTGAAACGAGTCAACATTATCTTTTTTAAAATTAAATCTCTTTAAGGTAAAAGAGACCCCAGAGATAGAACCAGATGCCGTGCATGAACCTTGGTGAGATCCTAGATTGAAAAAAAAAAAAAAAGCAACGATGTTTGGGAGAGAGGGAAGAAAGAACAATCTGGAACCATCTGGAAACAGATTTTGGGGACAAACTGAGGCAATCTGAGCATAAACTAGATATTAGATATTACATATGAAATTATTCTGAATTTTCTTAGGTGTGAAAATGCCACTGTCATTATGTGGGGGCTCCAGCCAGAAACATGAGTCCTCCGGGACAGGGACCTTCTCTCTAGCAGAATAATTCGCTGTAGAGAAGCAGGTTCTGGGGTCCTCAGGACACGGGAGTGACAATGAGCAAAGAGATCCTTTAGAAACAAGGTAGCCCCCGGATCTTGTGGGAAAACGTTCCCCTTCGCCAAGATTTTTTTCTCATAGTAAAATCAATATTCATATACATATTTAAATTTTATAGGAAAATGCAAGATAATGAAGGCAAATCGTAGTTTCCCTGCAGAGCCTAACAACCGCTAATACTATATATCACTTCCGAAGATTTTTATAGGCCTATCCATATTTATCCTTTCAAAATAAACAGGGAGATGCGTATGTATTTTTATTAAAGCAGCATATGCTCACTGTAAAAATGAAATGATACTGGGCAAAAATGTATTTGTAATCAACTTTGTTTTTACATGATGTCCTTGGGGACATCCTTCTATGTCAGGAATTTCAGATTTGCATCATCCTTTCTAATGGTGCCATGCAATTCCCTCATGCAGGTGTGCCACAATTAATTTAGCAAAAGCCTGCTTTTTAAAATATCACAGTGGCAGACATCCTTGTATCTTTGAGCATTTAGCCAACCATTTCCTTAGGATACGTTTCTAGAACTCGGATTATTGAATCTAGTGCTTTGGCTTCATTGTGACCATGTCACCATATCAACTTCCCGAAGGATCGCATCTACTTATTTTCCACCCCCCGCCCCCTGCAAGCCCACCTTCCCCACCGTGTAAGGGTTACTTTCCCACATCTTTGCCAACCCTGGGTATCATCGCTCTTGTCTGTGCCAGTTTTATAGGCGACAAAAATGTAACTTCCTGACGTCTTAGCTCGTTTTCCTTCTATTATGCGTGAGATTAAACCTTGTCGGCTTCTGGTCCTTTGTGGTTCTTCTATAAATAGTCCTCGTGGCCTTTGTCTTTCTTCTCTTGAGATGTTAATATTCTTCTATTTTAAGAACCTTCATATGTCAAAGATTCTGGTAATCTCTTGTGTATATTGCAAATGTTTTCCTCATTTGTTCCTTATCTCATCTGAGCCTCCCAGCAATCCTGGGGCGGCGGCAGCGGGGCGGCGGGGTCGGCGAAGCAGGTGGAATTATTCCCACTTAATTGACATAGAAACTATGACTCACTGGGGAATATTTGGGTTTCCTTGCTCGGAGCCTGGCACGCCAGGCTGTCCTCCTGCTCCAACAGAGTCCTGACGGCCTCCTTGAGGATTCTGGGAGAAATTTCTCCTATCTGGATTGAAGTTTGGTCCTCAGTTTTTCCTTTTTCTGTAAAAAAGAAAAAAAAATGGAGTTGGATCAAATGCTCCCTTACATTCTCTTTAGCTCTCCTATCTTTTGATTCTGTGATGTGAAGCGCAAGAGCGATCCGCTGGGATGAGGGCATTGTCTGTCTGTCTGTATCCTCCAAGCACGTGTGGGGTGCACGGGAGGCAGCTGGGGTGTCTTTTCCACATATGAATTGCAGGGTGAGTGTCCACGATGGTGTGTCGCTAGGAGCATTTCCTTCCTAGACCTGCAGGGGCTGGAACTGGGAATGGGACTCTGGCCCTGTCTCTCCCCAGTCAAAAGCAGCTCCAGCATTTCTGTGTCACGGCTGTACCTAGTATAGCACTAGGGTATTAGGTCAGGGTATCTACTCCCTCTTCCAATGACACCCACCCCCACCCCCGCAGACGTCACTAGTGGATCGTAGCACGTGCCATCTGAGCCTTCAGAATCCTTGGCATTGTCCTATAGGAAGCAATGACTGCTTAAAATCGACCAGAGGATAAACCATTTGTCTTCCTGACACTAGGATATTTTTCCTAAAGATCACTTTCCTACTACAAGACTGGACTATGTTTGTTAAGGCAGCTTTAGGAAGTAGATCCTCAAAAGTAGGGAAATAAATATAACCCATAAACATACCATCATTGTTGATGCCAGTTTGGTGCATATTTTTTGGGGGGGGTTTATACAAAAGAAAATGAGATCAGAGGTCGGCAGCTTACGTATTCACTTCAGGTATATACTGCGTGTCTTTCCATATCACCAAACACTAGTCAACGGCTCCCTTCCAGTGGCCCATGGGCGGGCGCTCCCTCAGGGGGTACCACAGCTCATTCATCCCCTGTGGCTGCGCACCTTACCGATCGCCTGGAGTTGCTCACCCTGGTCGTTCTCGGTTATTTACATTTTCCATGAGATCTACTGCTACACAAACGTTGCAGTGACCAAACCTTTGCGCGTATCTGTGGTTCCTTCCATGGGTAAGCGCATCCAGATGGAACAGTGGGCTTGCTGAGCGGTGACAAACTGCCGTCCAGAGACACCGCCGCGGTCCCAGGGGAGGGCCCACTTCTCCACACCCTCACACTCCCTGAATGACATCCTTTTTTAGCATTTCAACAGCCTGAGAGATAGAAAATCCACTTTTAAAATTTGTATTTGATCATCAATCATGCTTTTTTTTTTTTTTTTCTTGAACGGCTATTAGCTATTTGCTATTCTCCTTCCCTGAGCTGCCTAATGTTTAGATCCTGTGCTCAGCTTTTCCTTGGGGTGTTATCTTCTATTTCCTTAAGGACCCATAAACATTCCTTATAGATTCAGTGATGGTAGCCCTCCGTCACTATACCTTTCTGATCGAGCCTAACAACGACTTACCCTATGCTTTCTGCCCTTAGAGTCATGCTCACACAAGCTTGCTCCACTACCTTGGTCGGCCTTTCCTGCTTGCAGAACCAGGGGCCGTTAGATCTGAAACTGGAAGCCCTGGGCTCTTTCTGACACACTGGTTTCCAGGGTCAGGGGCACACATGATTGAACTGTGGGAAGGAAAAACTCCTCTATTTAGATGTATGTGCGTTTTAAATTTTTATAGGGAGATAGAGCAGACATGCGTAAGATATACAAGCATGTACGTGTTTAGTTTATAGAACAATAAAACAAATACCCGTGTACACATCACTTAGGCTAAAAATATCATTTATTTGCTATCTCAGCCTTTCACATTTTTTTTAATGTGTTATGTCTGGCAACCACTTGCCAGGTTTATCCATGCAGTAGTATGTGTATATAATTTATAAATCAGTATATGTACATGTATTGGAAGATGCATGTCACATTTTTTTTTACTTAAAAAAATTGTTGGTCAAAAAGGTTGGAGGGACACCTGGGTGGCTCAGTGGTTGAGCGTCTGCCTTCAGCTCAGGGCATGATCCTGGGGTGCTGGGATCAAGTCCCGCATCGGGCTCCCCACAGGGAGCCTGCTTCTCCCTCTGTCTGTGTCTCTGCCTCTCTCTGTGTGTCTCTCAGGAATAAATAAATAAAATCTTTAAAAAAAAAAAACAGTTGGAGAATGCTGCTCAAGGAACTGTGTCTGTTTTGGGGTTCCTGCTTGAGCTCGTCTGCATGCTCTTGGCTCCCTTTGCATCTTTTCCATGTGCGCATGGCTCAGGGCAGCCTCTCCTGGCCTGGCTGGGACCCAACTTCACCACAGCCTTGTGGCAGCTCCCACTGCCCACCAGCTCAGCCCCTCTCTGTTCATGTTCCTGAGGGAGGAACTGAGTGTCCCAGGCTGAGGACTGGCCGACTCTGCTGCCAGTCCCATGCGTGTGGGCAGGACACTCGCCGTGACACCTGGGGAAGCCTACCCCAGCAGGGTAACTGCTCACATGTAATTCCTGCTACCGCTTTTATGATTTTTTATACTTAAATCCTTAATCTACCCACATCCATTTTTATTTTTTTTAAAAGATTTTAAAATGTATTTATTCATGAGAGACACAGAAAGAGATGCAGAGGGAGAAGCAGGCTCCCTGCAGGGGGCCTGATGCGGGACCCCAGGATCATGACTTGAGCCACCCAGGTGCTCTCGTAATTAATTTCTGAATCTTTTTTGCTGAGCTCCCCAAAAATGCCGTTACAATTTTTTAAAGTAAGACTTGTTGAGATGTACATGTGAGATACATGTCCTGTGTATGCCCAGACTGTACACTAGGTGCCCGACCCTGTTGAGAATGGAAGCTGATCCTTGGGGCCCCATGGCTCACTACCTCCTGAGGAGCCTAACAGGGGCCGAGCTAGCCAGCGCGCAGGCAGATTGGGCCTCTCCCAGCCCCACTTAATTACATCAGCTATTCTCGTCAGGCCCGGGCCCACTGGAGGGCCAATGGTCCTGTCTTGTTTCAATCCAATGCTCCAAAATGCCCAAGTGGAAATCCTGCATTTAGCCCCGATAAGGTCTCACAGGCTAACCAAACAGCGTATCTCAGCTTTTTTTGCTTTAATTATATCAACAGAGAAACCCTTGGCATCTGTGCTGGAGAGAAGTTCTGACAGCAAGTGATCTGTGTCTTTGATTAAAATTTGAAAAATGGAGTGATCAAACCATTACCGGAAAATGGAATTTGTTTACTGGGGAGACACTTTCAAGGGATGTGTTCCATGGAAGCAAGATTAATTAAAGAAAGAGCTTCCTGGCCAGGGGGTGGGGAGATGAATTACTTTATCATTTTGTATTTTCTCTCTTCCCTGTTGGGGAGGAGGTGGGAGGCTCTGCGGCCTACAGGGGATGGAATTCAGTGTGCCATAGAGTGGTGCTTCTCAAGCTGTAATAATGGGTGTAAGAATCCCTGGGGGATCTTGTGAAAATGCAGATTCTGATTCAGGAAGTCTCGGGGTGGAGCCCAAGACCGTGCGTTTCTGGGAAGCCCCCAGGTGAGGGGATGCTGTGGGCGCAGGGGCCGCGCTGGGGCAGAAGGCGGGAGAGGCGGCTCCGGCCTCGGCTTTGCTGCCGACTCGCAGACGAGTTCCCAGTCGGGCCTTGCTCCGCTCCACGGCGGGGACGTGCTGGACGGTCTGCGCCACAGCTGACAGCGGGGTGGGAAAACAGCCTCAGGGCCAGCAGGGGCCTCGCGGGCCAGCAGGTGCAGAGGCCAAGGCTCTCAGCACGGGTCCGGGAGACTGGGAGGCCCTCCCTCGTCTGCAGAGTTCGGCCTGGCCCCTCGCCTTGACGTCCTCTTCCGCACAAAACGGGTAACGGGTTGCCAGGTGCAGACCGGCCCCAGAATACTTCAGATGGCTCAAGTGGAGGGCGGCGGCCCTAGAGGAGTCCCTAAAAAGGGATTTGAGGGGCCCCGGAATCATCAGAGCGGCCTCCCAGCTTGACTGGCAGCGGCCACCTGCTGCTCATGGCAGCAGCCGGCGAGGAGCCTGCCCGTTCCCTCCTTCCTTGTTCTCCACCGTGTCCTGGGCCCAGAAAGCCTCCAGAAGCCTCCGAGCAAGCTTCTCTCTCAAAGCTGCGCCAGCTGGCGGTGGGGAGGGGGTCCCCGGCATCCTTCCAGCACCTTCGGTGTGGAGAGGGGGGAGGACAGTGAGTGCGCACCCCCATGAGGGGAGACAGTAGCACCTGACTTCTCCCTGAACTAGAGCAACAATCCTAATGGGTGCCCTGTGCAGATGGGTGAGGCCAGGCTCTTGCTCTCAGCCCTCCAGCCCCCCCACCCACCCCCAGTAGACCCAGGGTCCCTGCCGTGCACGGGATGTGAGGCCTGGCCCCTTCTGCAGCCTTCACCTCCTGCCTTCCCTGACTCAATGAACTGCGGGGCACGGGGCTCCTTGCTGCTCTTGCTTCCCAAGACCACTCTGGGGTCAGGGCCCTGGGCCTGGAAGGTTCCTTCTCCCTCCAAGATACATGGCTCACTGCCAGGTTTCAGATGGTCACCCCCTGGAGGACCCGCCCATGACCAATTAATGCCCATCCTCCCCGCCACCCTCCAAACCTTTGTTTCTTCACAGCACTAACCACGGTCTGACACCAGGGAACATATTTGTGGTCTGTCTGCCTTGCTAGAGGTAAGGGGCCTTTGAGAGGCCCTCGGGGAAGAACCCCATTGGGCTGCCGGCTCCTACTGTATCATCGTGCCCTGGTCAAGGCCAAATGCCCCGAGTTTCTGATTCAAACCTCACAGTGTTTTCAAGAAGCTTGTCCCTAAATTCAAATGCCATTTAAGCAAGCAGGTGTGAACGGCCCATGAAGGCAACATGAGCATGGTTCCAGGCCTAGGTGTGTGTTGGTTTGGGGTCCGGGGGATTGGGGGGAGCACCCCTCTAGGCACGTGAGCGGAACCGTGACCGAAGGAGGGCAGGAAGCACTTACAGCCGAGCCCACCTGCTGACACATCTGTCAAGCAAGCCCGGAATGGCATCCACACCACCACAGTTCCATGGGGCCCTCCCAGCAACCCAGCACCGGCAGGGCTGTTGGTGTTCCCAAGTCGCCAGCAAGATGAGGGGCTGCGGAGGGTTGACGTAGCCCATGGGCAGTACTGACCCAGGTTCGGTTTCTGTGCAAGGGACTCCTGCAGCATGGGTACAGTTGCACGTGCTGCACACCTGGTAACACCTGCAGGACAGCTGTGTCCTGCCAACACCAGGGGCGTGTGTGTCCGTGAGTGATGGGGTCCTCGGAGCACTAAGAGGCCAAGTGAAGACTGCCCTGAACACTGATTTTTTGTCTAGCTAACCCACCACCTAACCTTGGCGAGAATACTGGGCTAATTTCACTATTTACTAAACTCGGTAATAAAACAAATAGGCAGTAATTAACAATTAACAGTCATATAAAAACCAGGCAACACGTGTCAGTCACGATAGTAACACATTTAACTCCGAGATTGTAACCTGAACCCGACTGGACCCTCAGGACTGCGGGAAGCCGCCCACCCAGCACTAAGCAGCAGGTGCCTGGGGGGTGGGCAGGGAGCTCCAGCTTGGCGTGTCTTGCCTCACTTTATAAAGGGATACGCTTGTGAATTTCTGGTGTAACGAAAGATTTTAAAATGTTGAGGATTCAAGGGAAATGCATCTCAATACTGTTCCCTGGTATTGGAGTAAGGGTGATTTTAAAATTATATCCTTCAACTTTTCTGTCCCAAATTTTGAAGCTATAGTAAAATTGTGGGAGAATAAATCAACTTTTTAAAGTACACTTTAAAAATGAATAGCAAATTACGACCTCCTAGGTTCTAGCAGGGTTGAGGATGGTTGGCTAAAGGGGTTGAGGGGACCTCAGGGGTAAATACGAGCAAGCACCCATATTGTTCCAGGGTAACCGTAACTCATGACTTGGATAAAGAATGCTTGCGTGGGTGACTGCTCTCTTAAAGGGAGCTTGCACACATACACAAGTTTAAATAAATTGTACCAGATGAAAAAGATGTCATTTGAGGAATCATGGGTGATTTGAAAATTTTCATTTTTTACTCTTTAAAATATTTTAAAGTATCTCAGGGCAGATACATTTGCAGCCTCAAATCACTCTACTGGGTTCACACTGGCCTCCCAATTCATGGTGCTTTACTGTGGATAGACCAAGTGGGTGGCTCAGTGAGTCTCAGTGCCTAGACCTCAGGTGATCGGCTGCCTTGGGGACCCCCCAATGCATTAAGTCCTTCCATGCCTCCTGCACCGGCAGGACACTTGCAATTTTCAAATGAACAACGGCATTTGTAAAAATATTGATTCTATGGAAGCCTCGAGCGCGAGCACTCCTAACTCACCCAGGCAAGGATCTGCAAGTGATACTTTGCCAAAAGGCAGCCTTGATTTTCATCTCCCCAAATCCAGGACTGAGAGGCTGCCCACCCAGCACATGGCACCCCAGGATGGTTGGATCCCCATGGTCACTGTGAGCCCCCCAGGGCAGGGGCACAAGCAGGAGCGTGACTGGACACGGGGACCCAAGTTCTCAACTAGGTTCAGAAAGGCTGGGACTGTCCCCTCATGAATAAAAAGAGACCAGGACGTCATCGCTGAGGCCCCTTTCCCTGCTGCTAATCCAAGTCTTTCAACTTGACACTGGAATGAGGAGCAAGTACGTTTCTTCAAAAGCTGCTGTTCCCTTTCTGGATCATGACACAAGCTCTAACTTGGAACAGCTGAGAATGAGGACTGCGTTTTTCTGGGAGCAAGCCTGTAGCAAAGGGATCCACACAAACGTCCTGTGGCTTAAAACAGACCCTCTTTTCTCATGTCTAGCATTTTAGACATTTCGTATCTTTTTTTTCTTTTTGGTCTTTTTAAAGTAGACTCCATACCCAGAATGGAGCCCAGCACGGGGCTTGAACTCACACTGCTGAGATGGACACCTGAGCGGAAATCAAGAATTGGATGCTCAACCAACAGGGCCCCCAGGCACCTCCATTTGGTATCTTTTGTGTCCTTTGGTGAATCCCTCGCCTTGACACGATCCCTAGCAAAGGTGATGTCGTGGTTGTTTCTCAAGGAGCCTGCCTGAGGAAAGAGAAGAGCCACTGTGGTGTTTCTCCAGGGTTCTGGAACAAAACCCCGCACACTGGGGGCTTAACATATGCCCCTCCTCCTACAGCACTGGAGCCTCGAAGTCCCAGGGCGAGGTGTCGGCGGGGGTGGGTTCTGGTGGAGGTGGTCTGTGTCATCCTCAGGGACACCAGCAAGACTGGGCGAGGGCCTCATTTTAACTCCCTTAAGTCTGAAAACACTCTCTCCCCCAAGAGAGTTCACACCCTGAGGCACTGGGGCTCAGCACTGTACAACTCCTGGGGGGACACAGACCAGCCCATGGCCACTGCAGAATTGATGGTTTTTCTTTTCATGTACACTGATGTATTTTTGGTAGGTTTACTGGGAGTACTGAGAGTTTAAAAGCCAAGATAAGCCTGTATCCTGTGCCTGTCAAACCCAAGTGATGGGCAAGAGCCTGTTGTCGGACTAGAGATGAGACCTGTTGCATTAGGATTTACTGAAAACTTCCAGAGAACTTCGCCCTGGGTGGCAGCTTTGGGTGGAAAAAGGTGACCGTCAAACACAGACATCAAGGGAAGGTTACTCACAAAAGATTCATCCCAACACTCGACAGTCACTTTCCTGAAAGGCTGTGTGCACAGCACTGTGAAGGTCACACCACAAGGTGGGCCACGGTTTCCCTTGCCCAGATCGAGAACTTGCTTCCCCACAAAGCTTCCCAGGCCTGGTCTGAGGCACCTACAGGTTGCTTACGAGTGCAGGGGCCTGCATCCCACCCCGGACTCCACGAATCTGGCTCTGGCCCGGAACGTGGGCTTTCACAAGCACCCAAGGGGTCCCCTGAGGCCGTAGGTCTCTCTTCGAGGGCTGTGTGCTGCCATGTGCACCCACGATTCAGCCACGGTAAAGGTCATGCTTGCAAAACTGAACACACCTTTATTTCACACCCACTGCCACCCTTCTAGGCAGAGAAGTGCCCTGTGTCACAGTCATGATCCACATTCCCTTCCATCCATTTGGTAGGTCGCGAAAACCCGGCATATTTAAAGAAAAATCATATAAAAGATCCCTACAGAAGCTGATCTATTGGTTTTTCCCCAAATTTCCTCTTCATTAGTATACTCAGCAGGTGCTGATGAACACAATGAAAACCTGACCGTGACATCTGTAAACACTGAAGACCATATACACATGCGTTTTCAAGTCTAAAGATTAACTGAACGTCCAAGAGCCTGATTTGACTGTTAGCAGCCCCCAAGAACTCGAAGCAGGGAAGTGAAGGCACTATGGAAATTACACTCTTCCTGGAAAATCAGCCCCACAAGCTGGACAACGAGGGTCCAGGACACCAGCAACGCTGACCTAAGGGCCCTGCTGACGTGGGGAAATGCACCTGCCGGCCCCCTGCTTTCCTGAGGTCCACTCTGCTGGCTTCACGTTAACTTGGTCCTCTGGTCCCAGGTGACTATGTCGTTGGAATCTTTACAGTTCCAAGAACTCTCTTGGCTGAACCCAAGGGTAACCTGCCCCGCCCAAAATAAAGATGCTCTTGTGGTATGAAGGCCATTCTGTAGGTTGCATATACATGTGTGTGTCTCTATATATTTTGGCTCCTATGGGAGATAAAGCCTTTTTCCTCTTCCGCAAGAGAATCCTGCCGCTGCCGCCTCCACGCTGGCTAGCTCTTCCTTCTGTGCTCTCTCATGTGCGCGGCAATGCAACCAGCGATTTCGGCATTCTTCTTGTTCTGGCCAAAATAATCTAGGAACTGGCCATCTGGTCCAATCAAGTACATTATTATTGTGTGATCCACCTGCAGAGTAAGAGGTGGGGGGAGGGAGAGAAAGGACAATAAGATTACCAAACATGCTGCTTATGTGACTGAGTGAACGCTGCAGGAGAAGAGAATTTCACATGAATGCTTAAACAACCTTTGTTACACCTGTCGTTTACAGAATGGGTCTAAGCCTGTTATAATAAATTCATGGTGACAACTATCCAAAGTCTTCTGTGTTCCAGAACTCCGCAATGACTACTGCTCTAAACACAAGGAAGAGTCTGGGATTCTTTTGGTTCCACCCGTAACATGCGCATCCACACAATCTCTGACTCTGCTCCTAAGACATGGCTGCTGCTTTAGGAAGAACCTGCAGCTCCTTACTCCTAAATGCTGCTGACCACTTTTTATTGAGAAGAATACAGAAAACTAACTACTGCTGTTAAGTATATAAATTCTAGCACAGTGTTTAGTCTTGATATCAGTGATTCAAAGGGAAATGTGGAAACAAGGGTTTTTCTCCCCTAAGAAATTCGTATACACTATGCTGAATGATCCTATCAGAAGCAGATCATCTGGAAACTAACTCCTCAGGCTGTAAATGCTACCCCTCCGAGGAGTCAATTTATTATCTATTTTCCAGGCAGAGTTCTGAAAACATTCCTAACTCTGAGGCTTAGATTAGTCATCAATTTTTTAATTTATGTGCTTCTACCAAATCCAATTTTAAATGAGAAGACTTGGCGCCTAGAGTCCTTGGAATTTATTTCAGGCTTGATTGCTATTTGGCAAGACAAAAAGGAAGACAGAAATGTGATCACACATACCAAGCTGGCGACACCCCCCAAAGCTGCCCGCCACACATTATAGGTCTGTGAGGTTATTACTTCTTTATATACACACATTCATAAAGAGGTAGCAAATGGAAAGAACCACTTGCCTGCGCACATAGGGAAGGAATGTGCTCAGACAGCTGGTGATTTCATGTGTCTTAGAATAACGTACAGCAGGAGCAGGACAGGGGACCCACGATTCTCCACACATCTGATGGAGTCTCAACGGAGTCTTTGGCTTGCTCTTCAAGCCTTACCCTGTAGCTTGCACCTCTCTCCCTACTTTTTCCTATTCTCTCTCTCTCCCTTGAAATTCCACTAGAATTCCAGTGGATTTTTTTTTACGAGTGTTCTTAATATAAATTACGTTCTAATACATAATGAAAATATTGTTCTATCCATATCTGCCAAACTTGTCAGTGGTCACATCTCGACGTTTGGCTGGCTTGTGGGCAGAGCGAACGATTGTGTATTTCTAAGACAGTGTGCTTTGAAGCTCTAGTGTCTCTCAGATGGAAAAAGGAAGCTAGCATGACGCACAAGCTCTTTCACATGCCACCTTAGTCCTGGAGCCAGGTATCCTAGTCCTATGCAAACAATCAAAAGGGCTTGAGAGTGAGCTTATCATTAGTAAGTGCCGGACCTCAGCCTAGAACCTGGGTCTGTCACAATCTGCTGCTTCTACTGTGGACCAGCAGTGTGGCTCTTCTAATGTGTGAGTTTTCTAGACACATATATATGCTTCTTATGTTTTTGAAAAGGTAACATGTATACATAAAAGTGAGCACAAGAATATACAGTAAACTTATGCAGTGGAAATCTGGCACTCCTTCTAGAAACCCAGAGTCCCCCTGTTCTCCTTGGAGAAGGCCACTGTCACCAGCTCCTTCTGGATTCTTCCAGAGTAACTGCCTGCATTTATTAGTGTGTGTGTGTGCCGCCTGCTTCTCTCACTGCAAGCATGGAAGTAACGATATACTGTAGCTGCTTTCTCGTTTTACAGGATACTGGACTCCATTCCTCAGCAGTACGTACACAGCAGCTTTAAAAAAAAAAAAACGGTTGCCTGGTGTTCAGTCTTCTCTAAGAATGATGCTGTAGGATATGGGTGTAGAAAAAAATTCCCCAAAGCAGAATCTCTAATGTAAAAGGTACTGCACTTGAAATGTGACAAACCACTCCCCGAAGAGTGTGGATCAGTTAATTCCTAATATCCATGTGCACAGGAATGCCTGCTCTTCCAAATTCACTCCAAGAGTGGATCCCCTCTTTTCCCAAATTCGATTTTGACAGTGTATTTCAAACTTCTGACCTCTGCTGGTCAGAACAGATTTCTGAAAGTGGCATCACATTGTATAATTTCCATTCTTTCATTTTGAGTGGAACTGAACATCTTTTCTTGGGTTTGAAAGCCAGTTGTAGTGCTTTTCTTTTTCTTTCATGAGAGAGCATGGGGGACACAGAGGGAAAGAATCTTGAGCAGCTCCACACTCAGTGGATCCTGAGATCATGATCTGAGCTGCAATCAAGACATTTGGACATTTAACTGATTGAGCCACCCAAGCGTCCCAAATTGTGTATAACACAGACTAAAGTAATAGCGTGTGTGTGTGTGTGTATAAATATATATACACACATGTATATATACACACACATATATATGCCATATATATACATATGGTAGTGACATGCATGCTCAGCTTCCAACGGAATCCTAAGTGTCTGGCATGCCCCCTTTGCACGTACTATCAGTCTGAAGACTCCACGGGCACTCGAAAGCCAGAAGCCTCCCTTCTGCTGTTATGGAGATCTCAACCCTATGGAACTCCCTCACTCCCTATAGGTCCTTAGATCTTGACAGAAGCTTCTCACACCATTTGTGGATGAAGATCTGTGGCCTCACGGCACAGAAGGCGCCAGTACCAATGAGAATCCTAAGCTGGAGAGCACCTCCCCCTACTGGTTGATTTAGCAAACGTATAGCAACGATCTCACTGGTTCTTCCTTGGTATTTTAATTCCAGTGCAGTTAATAACATACAGTGTTATATTAGCTTCAGGTGTACGATTCACTGGTTCTTATCAAAGGTCAAATTCTTAGGGCAATAGACCAGTAGGCCTCAAAGTGGGGTCCAGGATGCATTCTAGAGGGTACAAGAAGTCGTCTTTAAGACTTAAATATCTGCATTCTAATTTTTAAAATGAAAAAGTTAATCTTTGTATTCTGGATTCTGTGCAGGACTATCTTATGACTGAATACAAATCTCAGCACCCAAATGCATGTTCATGGTTATGATCTCAGGGCACCTAGCTGTCACTGCTGGTTACAGGCAGAAACCATGAAAATGATGTGCTCTGGCTGAGTCAAGACCAACCAGTCAAGGTAGACCACACAACCCAGTGTTTCCAAGTATTTTACCAGCACATGAAGGCCAGCTGACAGTATCGTTGAGCATCTGATAGACTCTTATGATTAATCGCTTTGCCCAACCAATGTTACAGAGAAACCAGAGCCTGACAGGGAAGATACGAAAGTACTACTGCAAGGCCAACTATTAATGGACAGGAAGAAATGTCCAGATTGAGAAGAAAACTGGGTGGGCGGGGTGGTCCTGATGCCCTCTGCTGGTGTTTCACGGTGACAGCACAGGTAAGAGAAGGAACAAGGCAAGGGGGACATCCTCCCAGGGGAGAGGCTGGAGAGGGAGTGCTGGTGAATGCCACGGCAACTCTTCCATGTAAACACAACCTCCTCGCTGTCCTTCATCATCCGAAAGCAAACATAAACACATAATTGTGCAAAGCATCGAGTTCCTAGAAAAATAAACCTTATGGAAAGTTTATCTTCTAATAGCTTTCAATCTTTTCTCTTGCTTTTCAGAATTCTTATCCATTCCAAAAATGCAGTTCCCCACATTCCCCATGGCCTCACACTACTTCTTCTGCCTCCTCCCTGGGACATGTGGAGAACCTACACGATGTTTTGAACCCAAATAAGCTTTGCCCCCAAACAATGGCTTCTCTTTATTTCCAACATGGTATCTAAGCATCATTTCTATTAAATCTAAAGTACCACTTGCCATGTATTTTCCCATAATTTTATGGGCCACCTAAAAACAAAAACAGGCAATGAGGTTACGAGAACAGTGAATGTACATTAAACCAGCATCCTTAAAAAAACTATACTTTTGTTGCCCTTTCAAATATCCCAAATTCCTGAGGAATTTGTGATCTCAGCTTTTCTTTCATTTCTGAAAAGCCAGTCATTTGAGCTGTACGATTGTGTGGGGCCTGAGAGCTGGCCCGTGGGAGATGCCTGAACATTTACTTACTATGTAGTCCTCATCCTCGTCCTTGGGGCCAGGGCTGTAGTACACCCTGTATGCTCGGGCCACTTGATCAATCTCCTCTTTGGTGCCTGTCAGCCCAATCAGTTTAGGAGAAAATTCTAAATAAAAAATCAGAAACACAGTGAAAAATGAGAAGCAAGCAAAACTACCCCACCCCCCATTTTAAAAACTTCAGTTATAAATCAGCTCCTGCTGCCACTTTCTTCCAATGGGTATCTGAACACTCCCTCGTGATTCACAGGAAAAAGAAATACACACAGAACAAATGCAAATACTCCTTTGTAATAAAGAAGTCACAGTCACCAAGACAGGCCACATTCTGGGCCATTAAATGGACCCTAACAGAAACCATATGATGTGCACTTTCAGACCACAGCAGAGTTAAAATAGAAGTAACAGAAAGATAAGTGGAAAATCCCAAAACACATGGAGATGAAACACTTCTGAATAATATGTGGGTCAAATAAGAAATCTCAAGAGAAATTTACAAGTATTTTGAACTAAGTGACAATGAAAACTTATCAAACTTTGTGGGACGCAGCCCAAGCAGTGCTTCTGGGGTCATGTGGCACTGAAATCTGTATATTGCAGAAGACAGACCTAAAATCAGGAATCTAATTATCCTCCTTAGGAAGCTAGAGAAAGAAGAGCAAATTAAACCCAAAGTGAACAGAAAGGAATTAGAACAGAAATCAATGAAACTGAGAACAGGGAATCGGTAAAGAAAAAGCAATGAAACCCAAAGCTGGTTCTTTGTAAGTCAGATCCTTTCAAAATGATCTTGTAAAGATCTGGAGGAAACATATTCTATGTTATTTAAACCATATTTTAAACAAAATTAGTTGTTTTTAAATACTTAGACATACTTCTGACATATGCTGAAGTTTACAGATATTGTCATGAATTAAGCAGTTTTTCACTGTATCCTGAAAAAAATGTTTGCTTCACGATTTACTTATCTCATAACAATAGTTCTCATTTTCTAGCAAAATAATCTCACAGCATGCACCTGATGTATGGCTGTATGGTTTTTGGGATTCGTGTAAGTGAGCTAAAGTCATTTAAAACACCTGGATGCATCAGACTGGAGAGATGACAGTCCAACACTTATTAATTGCATTACCTTCTTCCAATCTTCCAAAGGTAGAGAAAAAAGCCTACTGTCATTTCTAATTCATCCTAAATTGATAAACTGTTCCCATACTGAAAAAGTAGGATGGCTTTTCTTTTCTGCTCTGAGAGAAAAGTAAACGAAGTCTAAATTCACTGCATATCAACACCTTTTAAAAAATATTGTTGAAACTGTAATAATTTTCTACATATGAACTTGAATTATTTTTAATGCCGCCCCCCATTCCAATGCAATTAGTACAGATTATATCATCATTTACTGTATGTATGTCCTGGTGAAGAATATTAGTGTAGGGTTTTTGCATTTGAATTATGAGAACTCTCTCCTCCTCTGGGGACATTTAGGACTTGGTTAACATGTGGTAACAAACAAGTGCCAACATCACACACTTACATTGGAGATCATCTGTCACCCAATGAGTTATACCTGCTGCTTACTGCTTTAGAAAATAAACATGATATTGTTCAAATTCCAGCTAAACTTGTATGCCATGAGCATAAATTCACCTTAAATATCTAATAAAAACTGTACAACTTCAAGAAAACATAAACTTTTGTAACCTTCAGTTGGGGAAAGATTTCTTCCAAATGAAACCAAAAGAATTATCTATAAAAGAACACACTAATAAACTGGATTTCATCAAATTGAAAGCTGCTCTTCAAACCACATTAAGAGACTGAGATGACAAGCCACAGACTGTGAGAAAATATCTGCTAATCATATACCTGTAAGACTCAAATTGGGAATATGCATGATAAAGGAATACAAGTAAAACGAATAGCCCCAGAAATGAGCAAAAGTTGTGAAAAGACACTCATCAAAGACATACAGATAGTAAATAAGTACATGGAAAGATGCTTCATATTTTTTCCTGAAGATTTATTGAGAAAACGAGCAAGTGGGGGAGGGACAGATGACAGAATGAGAAACCCGAGCAGACTCCTCCCTGAGCATGGAGCCCAACATGGGGCTCGATCTCATGACCCCAAGATCAGGGCTGAGCTGAAACCAAGAGTCGGATAATTTAACCAACTGTGCCACCCAGGAGCCCCAGATGTGTACTACCAATGGTCGTTAGAACAAAGCATATCAAATCCACGATGATCTACCATCGAACACCTACTGAAGTGGCTAAAATTAAAGGCTGACCACATCAAGTGTGGTGAGGATGGGCAGGAGCTGGAGCTCTCACATGTGGCTGGCAGGAATGTAAAAATGTGCAACCACTTTGGAAAACTGTCAGTTTTCTTAAAAAGCAGGAAGGTGCACCTACTACATGATCCAACAATCCACTTGTATGAATTTACTCAAGAGAAATGAAAAGTATGTGTCCGTACAAAGACTTGTACATGAATGCTCTCAGCAGCTCTACTTGTAGCAGCCTCGAACTGGAAGTAACTCCAATGTCCATCAACAGAATACTGCTCAGCAATAAGAAAGCGAGCTTCTGATCAGGCTAAAGAATGCATGAGTCTCAAAAGAATTATGCAGCAAAAGCCATTAAAAAGAGTATACAGTGTATAACTCTGTTTGCATAAACTACTAGAAAATGCAAACTATTCCATGTCGACAGAAAGCAGATCAGTGGTTGCCCAGGGACAGGAGGGGTGCAAGGGAAACGCTTGGGGGTGACGACACATCCATTTTTTTTGGCTGTGGTGATGGTTTCACAAGTGGAGACATATGACAAAAGGTAATAAACTGTACACTTTAAATATGTGCTGCTGTACATCAATTACAGCTCAATAAATATGTTAAATAACAAGAGACAGCAGCTCCTTCTCCAAACATACTCTGAAATAACCTCAAAGCTTTAGATACGTGTTACAATGTGTCATATGATAAAATTAAACATAAAACTATTCATTACCCCTCCCTTTGACCATAGCCTAAATCAATTTCACCATAATTAAAATTAGAATTCCAATTCCTGATTTTTCAGCACCCACGTTCCTGTCACTCCTATAACAAAACAGATTTTTGTGCTCATCATTTTTCAGCTGAAAAAACTTGAATCCTGAGAAACTACACAATTTAGCCAAGTCATGAGAACCTGAACATTCATCCTTAATTCTACCATAACTTAATCTTTTTTTTTAAAGTGCCTTCTCATAGGTTTTAACCTGCACGTGAAGAAATTCTTCCATGAAAAGTTATACATGTGTCTGTCATAGTAAATGTTCTGGATTTACAAAATATGTGTTGGGACCTCAATCTGTATATAAAGTCTCTAATCTCCCAATCTACATACTCCCAGGATGTACGTTTGTCCTAATTTTACAGAATGGGGTAGACCTGGAATTAGAAGCAATGTGTCCTCACTCTGTACTCAAGGTTCTGTCAGCTTTGTGGATATATGAAGGCCAAGTCTAGTCCTTCCTGTGACAAAAGAAACAGAGCTGTGCACTAGGAATTGAGAAACTTGTTTATTTATTTGCTTATCAGCCATAGTCACAACTCAGCCTCACCTTTTTATTCGCCTATAAACCTGATGATAATATTTGTTCTCCCTATTTCATGAGGCATGGAGGTCAAATGAGTTGATCTTTCAAAAACTCTAGGAGCTTAAAGAGATGTAAAGTATTATTATTATTAAGATTTTTATTTTATTTGTTAAGAGAAAGCATGCGCACACATGCATGTGAGTGGGAGTGGGGGGGAGAGGGAAGGAGATGGAATCTTCAAGCAGACTCTGCTGAGCATGAAGCCCAACAATGGGGCTCGATCTCATAACCCTGAGATCATGACCTGAGGCAAAATCAAGAGTCAGATGCTTAATTAGCAACCGAGCCACCCAGGAGCCCCAAGATGTATTGTTAATACGACATACCTTTCACATAATTTGCGATGGCTTCCTTTGTGTCCCTTTCTGGGTCAATAGTGATGAAAAGCGGAGTTAAATTTGGCAGAGTTGGAATACTATCTGAAAGAAAGTTCTCATTGGTCAGTATTCACACTCTAGGGAAAAGAGGAACATCAACAATTACAGAGGAGAGTAGTTAATGTTACAGCAAGGTGTTGAGGAAACAGGGGAGCACCTAACATTCTAGTGGAGAGGATGGGGCAGGGGATCGGATGGCCTGCAGGAGGAGCAGATGTACACGGTGTCTGTGGTGGAACCAGGTAATTATCTTACCAAACACCTGCACCAGTGTGTACCTGTTACCTGGATCACGACATGTGACTATCTTGTGTCCTCATCCAATCTGATGTTTGTAGTTTGCCCCCCCACCCAGTATCTCAAGGACAAGAGAGACTATCAATAAGGGCTGAACCCCCTGAAACAATCTATTTTAAGAAGGACGTACCCTGCCTTCTCATTGGTGCTAAT
Organism: Nyctereutes procyonoides; assembly: GCF_905146905.1. Classification (NCBI taxonomy): domain Eukaryota; kingdom Metazoa; phylum Chordata; class Mammalia; order Carnivora; family Canidae; genus Nyctereutes; species Nyctereutes procyonoides. The sequence continues at coordinate 54,628,226 of NW_026575140.1, read as the reverse complement.
AAATGCCACTGAGTGCATATCACAGACTGCACGCCCAATTTTTTAGTCTGTCTGTCACAGGGATGAAGGCAGTGTCAGGGATGGGCATGTACATCCAAGGAAGGGACACAATGCAGAGCTATGAGAAACCCAACCTCCCCGACATGTTTAAGCAACTTAACATTTAGCATCAGAACAACTCCCTCTGCTAGAGAATAAGGTCACAGGAATCAAAGCAGCAAACAAGTGCAATGCTTAGATTTTGTTCTCACAATGAGCCCAAGTGATTCCAACACCCGACATGACAGTAATTCAAGAATGTGAGAAGCATGGTGACATTAAGTAAATTTACTTTTTACAGTTGGTGATGGCTTACCTATTTCATCCACGACTTGAATCATTTTCTCTAGTTCTTCTGGACAGACATCAGGACAATGAGTAAAACCAAAATAAATCAACACCCACTGACCCACATAGTCTCTGTCCGTTTTGGGCTCTCCAGTGTGCGTGGTGAGGGAAAATGGGCCCCCGAGCAAAGGCTTTCCCAGGCTTCGCTGCCGCTCCTTCTCCAGCTCTTGAAGAGATACAAACACGCACGGTCAAAAGTCAGTGTAACCACAGGCACCGAACTGCCTGATGTACAGTCAGTTCTACAAGTCATGCCTGTTGCGGCAAATGGTGGAAATGAGTCTGGAATGTGGAAAACAGTCTGTTTTCAAGAAGCTTAAAAAATCTTTCAAGGAAAACAAACATACAACAATGAACAAAATCAAATGAATTTGATTTTGCTATGATACATAGCAAGGACACTAAGAAAACAAAGCGGTGAAGAGATTTCTTCCTCTTCTGGAATGACGCAGTCCTGCCGTCAGGCGTGGCCATGATAGGCTGGGGGATAGTCTGCAGCAGCCTAGACCAGACTGTCTGGGCCCAAGGTGGGTACCCGGTGTCAGGAGTCTTAGCCCGAGGGTCCCAAGGAGGGCACCTGACCGGGGTGGGGACAGTGGCCATGGGACCTCACACAAGGGATCAATAGTAAATAAGCATGTTAAAGATAAGAATCACACATGGCAAGAGAGGTAGAAGGGTGGACAGATGGACAGGATGCATGCTGTAGTACTGTGCAGCAACTGAAGGTGCCAATAAGAACTTGTGGCTGCAACATATACAGATACAGAAGTAAATGCATCTATAAGTACATATACGTCTATCTTCTAGCTGGGTCCCCAGAGAGGAGAGGACCCTGGAGCAGACACAACCCAGCAGTGATGAGCCCATGTTCTGATTTCTAAAGATCACCCTCCACTAAAAGGAAACAGGGCTTTTTGGAGAAATGGCTGGTATTGGAACTATGGCAGAGAGGTCCAAGATGAGCCAGATTTAAGGAAGAACTAAGAACTCTGAAGACACGTCAAAAAGAACAGGAGCTTGCTCGGATCCCAGGGACCAATGCGGAACAATTTGAGCATCAAAATAAAGAGATTATGAAGGCATAGGAAAGCACAAGTCCATAAGGACATACATAAATGGGGAGTCTTGAGGAGGACTGGAATATTTATGTATGAAAATACACACCATAAAATACACATTAACCATGTTTTCCATAGAGAAGCCTGACAGACGCATGATCAACCTGAACATTATCAGTAATGGAACAAAATGAGATCACATGATACCAGACTAGAAGCAGTGAGAATACAGCATCACTTTTATGAGATTCCTGCTGAAAGGACACATGTGGGTTTGTCTGACTCCCTAATAATCATGAAGAATCCTCCTTCTTGGTTATGAGGAATCAAACTCAAACTAAAGGACATTTCACAAAATAACTGGCCTGTAATCCTCAAAGTTTTCAAGGTCATGAAAGTCACATAAAGACTGAGAAACCGCTACAGATTGAAGGAGACTACAGAGAAAAGTAGGTACAGGTATGTTTCCGAACCGGATCCTTCTGGGATAAAAAACATCAAGTTGCAAAACTTGAATGAGGTCTGAATACTGAATGGTAGTTAACATGTCAATGTTAGTTTTCTGATTTTGATGGCTACATTATGATTATGTTGGTGAACATACTTGGTCATAAAAAGTACACAGTGAAGTATTTAGAGATGATGAGACAGCATGTCAGCAAAGACTCTAAAATGATTTAGAAATACTTTTAGTAGTTTTATAATAATTTTTTAAAGACTTTATTCATGAGCGACACAGAGAGAGGCAGAGACATAGGCAAAGGGAGAAGCAGGCTCCCTGTGGGGAATGATGTGGGACTCGATCCCAGGACCCCGGGATCACGCCCTGAGCTGAAGGCAGATGCTCAACCACTGAGCCACCCACCAGGTGCACTTACAACAATTTTTTATAAAACAAGTATTACTGCAGGCGAAATTCCAAACTGAACTCAAAAGCTTGCATATCCTAGAACTGTCTCTGCCACTACAGTCCTAGTTTCTCAGATTTGTTTCTTTCTGAAACTGTAGGATCTTAATTTCTTATTAGAATATGAAAATCGCATAATAAATGATTGTTACACAAAATCAACATCATATGTTGATATGGATCTTATAATGCTACGATTCTAAAACCTATGAATTCTCACGTATATAATTTATTAAGAAAAAAAATTTTTTTTAAATTTTCATGGATTTAAAAACATCCTTTGTATCATGGCATCAAAATTGACTCTAAAGAACCATGACAGATTGAAGTGATATTTTAAAGGTTTACTGGAAACTTCTAAACCAAATCTTAAAAGCCTGGAATATTCACTAAAATATAACGTGCATGCAAACAATTTCTAAACACTTCCCATGCTAATCTGGAGCAGTTCCTGGCACCCCCTGACCAGGTTCTCCCTATCTGTCCATCATCCATGGTCAGCCTCTGGCCTCTGCCGATACTCCGTGGTCTGCAGTGCAGGTTGGCCCTTCTTTGGCCCTCGTGAAATCTTTTACTCCTGTGTCTGCTTCCCTGTAATATGCACCTCGATGGCTGGACTATGCCTCAATCATCTTTGTACCCTCTGGGCTTCCAATCACCCACATCCAAGCCTGTCCACAAGTCTTTTCATTCTGTTAGATGGTGGTATCTTGGACTAGGTCCTGGACCTGATCAAATGAAATGAAAAAAACAGATGACTTCGAAATCAAGTGAATAGTGAATAGTATTGCACCTACTTTAAACAAATGAGCCATGCATGGTTATATAATTTGTTAACCGGGAAGCTGGGCGAAAGATACACAGGAACTCTGTAGGCCATCTTTAAAACTATTCTGCTCCTATCAAATTATCTAAAGATAAGAAGTCTAAAAACAAAAGATGCTAGAAAAGAAGAACTTTATTCAGAGCTAACCAGAGAATGTCTACTTACTCCGTGTCTTTTCCTTCTTGAAGTACTTCATTCCGGCCAGTAAAGCTCCACCAATTGCAAACGTGAATGCCAAAGACTTCCAGGAAACAGGCTACTGGGGCAGAGATTTCAAATAAAGATATATATTTGTAAGATGCAAACATTCAACCACACTGAATTCACTATGGTGGTCTTTCATAGACACGAATACAAGTCCTGATCCTGTTAAATATACAGAAGGTCTCCTGTTCCTCTGGGGGGAGGAAGTACCCAGTCTGGAGGCACTTTGCACCGCGGTGATCACAATCACCGAGGCATTCATTTCCAAAGGGAAACTCCGTAAGTGCATTCCAGGTGAATGAGACCCAAAGCTCAATCCTCACGACTGTTCCCTCCGTGCGACCCCGACTGCCATCTGCTGATTTCAAAACCCGTTACTTAGGTGACTGTGCTGACTGGTAACTAGGAACACAAAACAAAGAAAATTCGGTTTGACCCAACTCTGGCTTCCAGAAATAACAGAGCCAAAGCAGAAACGGAGCTCCTCGCAAATTACTTGTTTGCACTCTTTTTCCAGTCCCGGGGTACATGTCCACCTCCTGGGCCTCCTTCGTGAACCTCCCCTCGCCCGCGCCCCCGCTTCTGAAGCCCACCCCTCTCAGCTGTCAAGTTCTCCTGGGGTCGGAACCAGAACCTGAGAAAGATGTGTTAGATGGCCTATCCTGCACGCAACCACGACGCGCATCTCGTCCTGCTCCATTTCAACCCACGCGGCGACCCTCTCAAGGGGGTTCAAGCGACAGAACTAAACATGCTCCGAGCCTCAATCCCGGCGACGCGAGGCCGAGGCCTCCGCGGAGAACGCGAACCCTATCTTGGGGGCATCTGGGGAGGAGCGGGCGCCCGAGCGCGCTGCAACCCAAGCCCGAGACTGCAGCGGCGTGGGGAAGCCGTCGGCTCTCACGTCCTCCGCTCCGGGGAGGAGGGCGCGGGACCCGCCCGGCCGGGCCGCGGACGGTCTCGGAGGAGGCCCGCAAGGCGGCGGGGGCGGGGCGGGGCGGGGCGGGGCGCCGCAGGCCGCGGTGCAGGGAGGGCTGCAGGGCCGCACTCACCCCGGGCTTGGAGGGGCGCGTGGGGTCTCTGCGGCCCTTGGGCTCCGGGCCGGACGACCCCGGCGGGGGCGGCATCGCCGTGCTCACGCGCCGCCTTCCCCGGCCGCGGCCAGCGAGCTCCGAGGCCCGCCACGCGCAGACTTGCCTCCGCCAGACGCCGGCGCTGCCGTCGGCCGGGGCCCAGACCCCGAGCCCGCGAGGCAGCAGCCGCCACAGTCGGGCCCCCGGAAGCCGCACGCCGGGGCCGCGGAGCAGCCACAGCCCCGCCATGACCGCGGCGGACCGCGCCTCCTCTGGCCCGCCCCCCGACTTCCGGCGCCGCGGCCACTTCCTCCGGAAGTCGCAAGGGGCCGCTCTTTCCGCTCGGCTCGCTGGTGGCGAGGTCGCCCAGCCGGTAGCCAGGGAGCCTGCGGCCGCGGAGCCGGCGCGCGGTAGGTGGTTCCTCGCGGCTGGAGGCGGGTCCGGCCGCGGCTGGGCGGGGGCTTGGCGGCGCGGGCGGCGCGGGCGGGCGCGGGCGGGCGCGGGAGGCTGCGGCGGGCTCGGGCTCGGGCGCGGGAGCGGGCGCGGACCGCCCGGGCAGCACCCCCAGCCGCGCGGCCCCCGCTGCATCGGTCCTGGGGTGCGGGCCGGCCCGTTGCACTCGGCGTCCGGGACTTACTCCCAGGGGTGGCCCTGGGCGGGCTGGGGCGGTGAGCGCGGCGCCGAGCGTGGGGCACCTCTGGCGCCGGGCTTGCCGGGCTTCAGGTGTGCGGATGACGTCCTCCCCGGGACCGCGCCTGGCGCCAGGCCGGGGACAGCCCAGCCGTCCTCGCGGGCTCAGAGCATCCTTCTCTCTGGCTGCTGAAGCTGCAGCTTGTGCACGCGCGGCCTCTTTGCCTGTGTTTCCATCCCGGTGTCTGCACCCCTAAGGCCTCCCGTGCCCTGCCCACCTCCGCGCTGGACTGGCAAAACAGAAAAACACGTGGGGCGGGGGCAAGGAAAAACCCTTCTACTTCTCCTCCTTGACTTCAGATTCTGCTCCTGCCTGCCTTTTATCAGGGAGCGTGCCCCACTGCGTGTGGGTGTGCAGCCGGCATAACTCGCCGAGTGAGTGTGCTCCTTCCTCCACAGTCAGGCTGGACTCTGCTGATACCCGCATTTCTTCATTCCCGAGCTGAACCGGGATTTTCTGGAAGTTCTGCACTTCTGTTTTTTTATTTTTATTTTTATTTATTCAGGAAAGACACAGAGAGAGGCAGAGACACAGGCAGAGGGAGAAGCAGGCTCCCTGCGATGCAGGACTGGATCCCAGGACCCCGGGGTCACGCCCTGAGCCGAAGGCAGATGCTCAGCCACTGAGCCCCCCAGGTGTCCCAGGTTCGCACTTCAGATCCTTCTCAAACTAATTTTTCTGCCCTGAGGTTTCCCGTGGGTGAGGGTTCTCCTACTTGCCTGTTTCGGTGGCTATTTCCCCGCCCTGGGAGAAGTTTTTCCCCCAATTGCCAAAAAGACATAAAAATACCTTCCTCATTCAGGCAGTGAGCATCTAAAAATTTTGTTCGTCTTTCTCATGGCTCCACTGTGTGTTAATTATGTCAGTCATACAAATTTTCTACTCTCTTTTGTTCTATAAAATGTTTTGGTTATCTTGAGGTTCACTAGGCAGATATGTTTTCAGGTAATTAAAAAGTAATTAATGTGCAGGTAGTGCCATATGATTTACAAAGTAGATTACAGTATGTTAGTTGAATCTCACAAGTGCCCATGAGAGTTATTTCCCTTTAGGAAAACCTGGGACTGCAGTTCACTTTCAGGTCTTCCAGTTTCAAAGCTTTCAGCAGCCATCCTCCTGCCTCTTGAGTAAAACCTAGGTAACTTCACAAATAACGGTGCACTCCAAACTTTTAGAATAAACCTCACTTAAAACTCGGGATTTTCCTTTCTTTTCAAGAGCACATTATTTCCTTGGATCTTCTGATTTGTCCAGACTTTTTTTCTTCTCTAAACTTTTTAAAAACTTCATAGACATTTAGAAACATGCAGAAAAGCAAGAGAGCACAAACCTCACGCGCCCATTATCGGCTTCAGCAGTCATCCTCCAGTCACCCACTCTGTGTGTGTATCTGGTGGAGGATGCAGGGTATTTTGACAAAGTCCCATGGCATTGGCACATTTATTAATTCTGCATTTCCTCACTGGAGGTGTCTGGGGTTTTTTTTTTTTTTCCTCTCTCTGTCCACCAGGACAGTCTTTTTGAGCTCCCTGGCACCTCCCAGAACCATACAATAAGAGACAAAAGGCATGAACTAGTGGATAGTTCATGCCTAGTCAGTTCCCTGCCCTCTGGGGTTTTTTGGACCCGCCTGACTTACTTCTGATCCTAACAGTCTTTCCTTACACGTAGCCTTGTCTCTTCTCCTGCTTGCTTCACATCTTTCTTTTAACAGATGGCAGTATCAGTTTGTATTTGTGTTTAAAAGTAATGTCTTTATTTTGTAAAACTGTATGTTCCCTGCCATATGTCTTTGACATTTCTGATCTCTTTTCTTCCCCCAGAACACATTACTGTTTTGAGGTGTGTGGCCCTCGCTGCTTCCCTGCACATTGCTTAATTTTCTTGAAAAAGTTGGCAAATCTCAGTTTACCCTTGAGTTTCTTCTCTAAATTGAACTGTATTCCAGTGAAAGGTGTATCTGATGGGACTTTTCATATAACATGACAGGAATCTTTTTTTTTTTTTTTTAAATTTATTTATTTACGATAGTCCTACAGAGAGAGAGAGAGAGAGGCAGAGACACAGGCAGAGGGAGAAGCAGGCTCCATGCACCGGGAGCCCGACGTGGGACTCGATCCCGGGTCTCCAGGATCGCGCCCTGGGCCAAAGGCAGGCGCCAAACCGCTGCGCCACCCAGGGATCCCACATGACAGGAATCTTAGAGCCAGTTCAATTTGACTAGATTCAGAGGAAAATTTATTTATATATTTATTATTTATTTATTTATTTATTTGAGAGAGGGAGAGAGAGTGTGTGAGCGTGCACACATGAGCATGAGGGTGGGAGGGGCAGAGAGAGAGAGGGAGAGAGAATCCTAAGCGAGCTCTGTGCTGAACGCCGAGGGGGGCTCCTGAGATCATGACCTGAGTTGAACCAAGAATCGGACACTTAACCAACTGAGCCCTCAGAGGAGAATGTAATGGCTGATGGAATTGAATGACCAAGAGTAGTTCTAGCAGGAACAGGTGGATCCCAGTATTCAACTGATGTTTCCAGGACTTGACTTCTTTGCATCATTCAAATGTGCTTCCTTCCAGGTTGGACTTCTTCTCAGGTAACCTTCCCCAGCAGCTCCGGCCTTCATCGTCAGCTTCACAGATGTGGTTGCAGCAAAAGCCCCTGCGCTAAAGCTCAGGGTATATGCTTACTCCCAACTGATCAGAGGGAAACTGGGCACTTACAGGCCAGGCTGGGGTCATGTGTGTGCTTTTCAGACACGTGCACAGCCAGGGGGTAAAGGTCATAGCACATGCAGCAATGCAGGGATTTGTGTGGATGCCTAGAGGGACTAGGGCTGCTATTACCAGAAGAATAGGAAATGAATACTAACTAGGCAGGCAAAAATAATGGCTTCTCCTAGAAGATCACTAAAAGTTCCCTCTGGGAGATCCGCCATACAGATCATCACCTTACAGCCTCTGAGTTTGTTTATTTATTTATTTTTAAAGATTTATTTATTCATGAGAGACACAGAGAGGCAGAGACATAGGCAGAGGGAGAAGCAGGCTCCCCATGGGGAGCCCTACGTTGGACTCAATGCCTGGACTCCGAGATCATGACCTGAGCTGAATGAAGGCAGATGCTCAGCCACTGAGCCACCCAGGCGTCCCTACAGCCTCTGAGTTTAAAGACAAAAACAAGCACATCTGGCAAGGGATAAAAGCCTCCCCAGAATCCGCTTTCTCTTAAGCTCTGGTAATCATGTTCCAGTGATAACATGTACCCAGTTATCTTCTGTTTGGATTCTCCTACTAATCTGTATTTTGAATCACAAATATTTGAAACCAAATACGACTATAGATTTTCATCTAACTTAGATGAATTTGATGTTTAATGTATCTGAGTTCTCCACCCTTCAAATCAGATGATCTCACCCACCCTGCACACATAATAGCTGGCCTGGTATCTACTGGGGTTTTCGGATGGGGACTGCAGAAGGAAACGAGCAAATGAAAAAAAAAAGTGTTAGAACACCAAGCTGCTCTTCAGGATTTCCAGCCTTTTTCTAGTGCTGCTTTATACCTGAGTTAGGGCTAGTTCTACACAATCCAATTAAGGAAGAAAGGAAAGTAATTGGGTGGATCACATAGAATGTGTGTCCTTTAGTGACAGTGATTTTGGAATGAAAAGAGACCTCTGATTCTCAAATTGAAGTCTGGCTCCCTTATGGACTGTGGAGTTGTCACCCCCACCTCGGACAGCAGCCCTCTGTCAGCTAGGATTTCACACTTCTGCGGATGATTAAAGAGAACTCAGTAGCTGTAGGGTTCGCTGGAGACCAGGAGTCTGAAAGTAATTTTAGAAATTCCACATGAAGTTGTTTTAGAAACAAGGAGCTTTAATAAACTTAGATGCCATGGTGCAGTCTATTGCCATAGACTTTATAGTAAGAGTAGTTGACTCTTTAGGGTCATGGCCTTTGGTTTTTAATTTAATTCTTAGTGGTTTTGGCTCTTTTAAGGCATTACAAATGGTTATAAATTTAGATTGTAAATAATCTAATAAAATAATAGATTTTCAGGTCTAACTCCTTTGTTCTCGGCTAGTGTGGCAGGGCACAGATCACATATGAGAAGAAAAGATGATGATGTATTTTCCATTTTGGTTGTGAGGGTAGTTAATATTCATGTTAAAAAAAAAAGCTGGTTCAAATTCGAATCCAGCTGTTGAATAACCAGGAACCATTTCTCAGAAATGAAGATCATCACATCAATATTATAGCTAGTTTTTGTGCCGGATTTTGTTTCTTTATTTAAAATGATTCCTCTCCTTTCTTCATCTCTTCCCCCTGTTATTCCAGATAGAAAATATGAGCAAGTTCTTTCAAGCAACCTACACACCAAAGAAGAGAAAAGATCCAGCCTGACACAAAATAACCTGTAGCAGGAACCTAGCCAAAGTACAATGAACAAGTGTAATATGTAGCTTTCTATAAAGAGAATCCTGAGGTGATAGAATTATTTTTTGTGTTTGTGGAAGAAAGTACTGTGTGTATGTGTAAAAAAACTAGTGTAGATTTCTTAAAAATCACAAGTTCTACCAGATGTGAGGTTGACTTTCCTGGATTTAGAATGCCTTTTCAATAATAGGATAATACCTTTTTTTGTAAATTATTTCTCTTCTGAAGAATAGAGGTTATTTTACAGAGGAGAGGACTAAACTGTTTAAAGGACTTGGTACTTTGTCTCCAGGACAATTGGACTTGAAGGCTCATGTGCTTCTCTCTTTATTATTAATACTTTACCATCCTCTTCGGCCCATTTGGAAAAGTAAAATGTTTATAGCATAGTAACGTTTTTTTCCTTTATCTCATTTATCTAGAAAGCTGTTTGGAGGTTATGGACGATAAGCCTGGAACCCTGAGTGAGAATTCGGAACTTCTCTTCTCCTTTGGGGTAATAGCAGACATTCAATATGCTGATTTAGAAGATGGCTATAATTTCCAAGGAAACAGGCGGAGGTACTACAGACATAGTCTTCTTCACTTGCGGGGTGCCATCGAACACTGGAATACAGAGGGCCGCCTGCCCCGCTGTGTGCTTCAGCTTGGAGATATCATTGATGGATATAACGCACAGTATAAAGCCTCCGAGAAATCACTAGAACTTGTTATGAACACTTTCCAGATGCTTAAAGTCCCGGTTCACCACACGTGGGGGAACCATGAGTTCTATAACTTCAGCAGAAACTACCTGACGAATTCTAAACTTAACACAAAGTTTTTAGAAGACCAGATTGTGCATCACCCTGAGACTGTGCCTTCGGAGGATTACTATGCCTATCACTTTGTCCCGTTCCCTCACTTCCGGTTCATTTTACTGGATGCTTACGACTTGAGCGTCTTAGGTGTGGATCAGTCCTCTCCAAAATACCAGCAGTGTCTGAAGATACTGAGGGAGCACAATCCAAATTCGGAGTTGAATAGTCCGCAAGGTGAATTATTCCTTTGAGCTGAGAATCTAATACATTGTCTTTACATTCTTCAGCTACCTTTTATTCAGCAGGAAGATGGATGATTAAGGTAAAAGTATATTGTCGCTGTCGTTCAGGGGCAGGATTTCTCACAGGCCTCACGGCGCATGGATTGGTTGCAGCTGGTTCAAGATTCATTCATTTAACGGGTATCTGAAAGCCTGCTCTGGGCCAGTCCCTTTTTCCAGGGCTAGCTCTTCAGAGCCAGAAGTAATGCTGACAGTGTCACCTTTGTGTATGGGTTTTTTTTTAGTTTTGTTTTGTTTTGTTGTAATGGGATGGGTGGAGTGGAGGAAGCAAGAGAAGTAGGTGGGCAGGACAAACCAAAAACAAACAGAATTATGTCTGCAGCAATAAATGCTGCCAGGAAAATTATGTGTAATGTTAAAGATAAGGACTCAGGATAGTGTTTTAGCTTAGCTGGTCAGAGGTGGCCTCTCCAGGGAGGAACAACATTGAAGCAGAAACTTAAATGCTTGGAAGGACATCGAGGTTGTCCTTGGGAAGTCCGGGATGGGCGAAGTGTTCAGGAGAGAGGGGGACAGATGGAAAGGTGCTGAGTACAGTGACACCCAGGCATCATTAAAGGACACAGGACATGGCCAATGGGGTGCAAGGTGACTGTCTCCGTAGGCACAGTCAGGAGCCTGTGTTTGGTGTTCAGTGTAACATGGAGCTAGCAAGGTTAGCAGACAAGTGGGATACGGGCAATTTATCTGTACGTTGCTCTCAATTCTTGTCATTTCCTATTTAAGTCAAGTGCTGCCACATTTTCCTACAGAAAAGTACAAGTGTCCCCATGTTAGCCAAGTGTGCATGCCCAGAGGAGGCAAGAGCTGATGTGTCTGATGTACTGCGTTCATTTCAGGACTCTCTGAGCCCCAGTTTGTCCAGTTTAATGGAGGATTCAGCCAAGAGCAGCTTAACTGGTTGAATGAAGTTCTTACGTTCTCTGACACAAACCAGGAAAAGGTGGTGATTGTGAGTAAGTATTTATATTACTTGATTATGCCAGCATTTTAGAGAATGGGAAAGTAGGTTTGAAGGTTTACCTAATAATATTTATGTTGTGGTGTCTTGTTGCTGTCAGATGAATACCTTCCTTTCTTTATGGAGAACCTGAGTATAAGATCGATGTGTACAGTCAGGGAAGGACTATAAAGTAGGCAAAATGTCTTGCTGTTTGTTAGTGCCTGTGAGATGGTCTTTTAGGTTTCCAAGGAGAATTTCAGCACCTGGGGTCATTTTTGTAGTACACTTGACCCTTGAACAGCATGCGGGTCAGGGGCACTGTCCCCCCACAGTCGAAAATCCATGGATAATTTGTGACTCCCTAGGAACTTGACTACAGATGGCCTACTCTTGGTTGGAAGCCTTACCGATGATGGTTGATTGGCACATGTTTCGTATGTGTATTGTATACTATCTTCTTAAATAAGTGAGGCAGAGAAAAGAAAATGTTACTAAGAAAATTGTAAGGAAGAGAAAATGCATTCATTGTATTTACTGTAAAATCATGTGGATAAGTGGACCCACGGAGTTCAAACCTTTGTTCATGGGTCGACTATAACATGTGAGTGAGAAATTCAGGCCAGGCCCCATTCCAGACCTCAGCCTCAGGAGACCTGCTGCTCAGCACAGTGGCCACCAGCCAGAGGCCTCAGCTGTCTGGTGGAACCAGAGCTGGTAATGGCATGAGCATTAGAGACGCTGCTGGCAGTGGGTACTTCAGTTCTGGACTGTCTGCCACATGCCCGCGAGGAAATGAGATTGATGTTATTTCCACCTAGAATCATCTTGCAGACGGGCTGTCATCACAGGTTGTGGCAATCAGGAGGTGCTTAATACACACTCAGCTCCGGGTGTGTGCACACGTGTGTGCCCACATGCACGCACATGGAGAACTGAATTCTGGATTTGCAGTGTGGCTGGTGTACTTGGTTTGGGCATGGAGTTTAGATCCTAGGTGTAGAATTGATGTGGCATAATGGCTGAACTGCCTGTGCCTGGGGTCCCAAGGGCAGGGGACTGTTCTGTATGCATTTGTTTCTGTGCACTGTGTGAGTCTGGGTAAGTGTTTGAATTTATAAGCTACTGTTTTTCTCTGGATTGCACCAAATGGAATTAGGAACATGAAAACCCCTTGAAGATGACAAGCTATTCTGATAGCTGATGATCTAAAAGTACACCTCCATAAATAGTCGTGACTCTTTCACCGAAGTGGAGAAAATGTGTAGGTGGAGTGGGAGTGTCTGTGCTGCCATGGGAGTACCAAGTGTCATCTGAGGCTCAGAGAAAACAGGGTGCCCTGGGGTTATTGGGATGATGTGACATTGGCTCTTCAGTAGGTGGTCTTAAAAATCGGGACACTTCACTTATGTCTGCTGTTTGGTCGCTTCAGAGAATACTGGAGCTGAGAGGGACCTACGGGTCATACCGTCAACCCTTTCATCCTGAAGCTCAGGAGACTGAGATAAATGACACAGTCCTGTCAGTAGTTCCTGCTTTTGGCTGAGACTGGCGTCCACCCCATCTCCTTTCCCACCCTGTCCTGGATTTCTCCCATTTCCTTTTATGCCCCCTGTGGATGTTAGCCGTGTCCTATATTCATACTCCCTTCACTGTAAGCTCAGACACCTGATGAACAAACCCTTGATCACAGTTTTTTTATAGCAAAGTTTTAAATGGCTAATAGCAATTTTTGTTGTTGTTGTTGTTCTCCTTTGCTCTTTGACTTCCATTTTGGGTATTGAGAGGTCATTTTGCCTCTGCCTCTGGGGTTTGGGCCATGCAGTTAGAAGGCTGGCCCTGCTATTTGTTGCAGCAAGAGGGGATGTGGGGTGGGGAGTCCAAAAGTTCGGCTGTGAAAAGGTTAAGTTTCAGATGCCTGTTAGGCATCATTGGAGACATCAAGTAAGCAGTTTGGATGTTTGAGGCTGAAATGCAGAGTGAAAGTCTGGGCTGGGTATAAACACGTGGGAGGGGAAAGAATGCCAGAGACATTGGAGATGGTATAATTACTAGGTCACATTAGGTGTAAACAGAGAAGCACAGCCCAGGGACCAAGCATTGAGGCCCTCCTAGTAGGGAGTGGGGAGATGAGCAGCCCACCAAGGGGAGTGATAATTCATGGTCATCGAGGTTGGAGGGAAACAAGGGGGACTGGTGGTGTCCTGGCAGTCCAGCATTTCAAGGACGGGGAGCAGGTCACTGTGTCAGAGGAGTCCAGAGTCATGCCTCAATCTGGAGAGTCACCAGCCTCTGTGGACTCTGAGACCTCATCATGGCTTCAGGAGTGGTTGTGTGTGCACACACCCGTGGGGTGTGTGTGTGCGCGCCTGTGCCCACCCGTGTGCCCACGCTCACTCATAAGTTCTTCTGACTCTTTTGACTCTTTAGGAATCTGTTAACACCCCCCTTTTTAAAATGTATTACAAACTGATAGGTATTAAACAGAATAAAAATATTCATAATAAAAATTTAGAATAAAAATAACCGTTTATAGTAACAAAACAGGAAAGTGATTTAAGGGGAAGAAGCAAAGCTGAGTGAGCTTTTGTGCCTGTGCTCCAGAGTGATACATGACATGACCGCCTGTGTGTCTTGGCGTCAGGAATTCGAAATTCTCCCGGCTCTCCTTCCATGTATCTCCTGCAGGACCTAGGATAAATATTCCCTGCTTTACCTCACTTTTCTCATCTGTAAAATGGCTCTGGCTATGTGATCTCATGGAGGTGTTTATAGCAGCATGAATCAGTTTTAAAGCACTGTCTGTATGAATGACATATAACCCATGACTCATCCCTACACTGTTCTTAAATTAGGGGTCTCTCTTTCTGTGTAAGAGACTGGACTCCAGCATGGCATCTGCCTGGCTTCTGGCCACCCTTGCGGGCCGTTCTGCATGGGCCTGCCTCGGTTTTTCCCGACACTCGTGCCTCTTCGGATGCTGTAGGCTGTAGGGATCTCAGGGGTTCTGCCCAAATGGAGGCCTCTCCCGGGTGCGTGGACTGTCTCCCCCTCTACGCCGCAGAGATGAGGCTGTAGATGATCTAGTTCTTCACGTACATGGATTCTCTGTGGTCTTAGTCTATTGGAAATAAGTAGCAATACCCCCCTCCTTTCTTTTTTTTCCAAGTACTAGTTTTTAGCCATTTGTTTTGATGAAAGAGATATTTCTTAATTGGCTCATAACTTTTCTTCTCTTTAACTAACAGGCCATCTTCCCATTTACCCAGAGGCCTCTGACAGTGTGTGCCTGGCCTGGAATTACAGAGATGCCCTGGCAGTAATTTGGTCTCACAAGTGTGTGGTGTGTTTCTTCGCCGGTCACACTCATGATGGTGGCTACTCTGAGGATCCTTTTGGTGTGCACCACATCAACCTAGAAGGGGTTATTGAGACGGCTCCGGACAGCCAGGCCTTTGGCACGGTTTATGTCTATCCTGACAAAATGATGTTGAAAGGGAGAGGCAGAGTTCCAGACAGAATTATGAATTACAAGAAGGAGAACACTTCCCAATTTTAGTCTGATTTACCTGTTTACCTTTACAGAGTGGTGGTTGAGTGTTGTTTTTGTTTATCTCCCCCCACCCCCCAGAAATCCTCAGGCTCATTGTTTAGCATTCTATTTGCACAACGAAATGTATTTATGGCCTCAGTGTGCGTTAGCTCATGAGACACTCTGAAATGTCATTTTTTGGGATAACATATCCAGGGCTGAGGATTGGAAACAGAATGAATGAAAGCAGCATGAATCTGCCAGGGAGGAGACCGAGGGGGCGGAGGGTGGTGTCATTCTCAAAACTGACTTCATTTAGCCTTATCGGAAATTTTTTACTTTTTACAAGGAGGATGTATTCATGTATTACCTATGTAATTTAAAATTCATAATAAAAAAATAAAATACGCTCAGGTAAACTTTGTTTATCCTGCTGTGTGAATAAACTTTGGACCTTAATTGCTCAGAATACCCATCGTGTTTGGACATTTATAGACTTATATCTGTGTTTTATAAACAACAAATAAGCTGTTTCAGACAGATGTGTGGTCTCTCCCACATGAGGCTATGAGCAGGGCCTCCTGAGGAGTCATGTGGTCGCCTTGTGATTTTAAGCAAAGCAGGACCAGAGGCCAGTGCAGCTGTGTGCCTGCCGGCCAGGTCTCTTTGAACAACAGCTCATCTCTAGAGACCACAGGGGCTCCATGAATTTACTCCTCACTCCCTTAGACAAATGGAGCATGTTAACTCGGTTGTCCTACGTGCTAAGGCCTATTTGTGGCAACATTTACTAGAGAGCAAAGGGACCATTAAGTGTAGAGGAAGTTTGACTCAGGACCTAAAAAACATCGAGAGAGTAAAAAGCAGTTCGAGTCAGCATCCATGTGCCCCCGTTCTGGGGCTGCTGTGGCAGATTACCGCCACATTGGTGGCTTCCAGCAGCACGTCTGTGCTCTTACAGTTCTAGAGGCCAGGAGCCTGAGCCATTTGCCTTGGGCTGAGTTCAAGGTATTGACAGGCCTGCCTTCCTGCCACCAGGGACTCCATGCAGCGGAATCTGCTTCCTTGGCTTTCCCAGCTTCTAGAGCCCACTTCCTGCAATCTATTCCTGGCTCCTGGCCCATCCCTCCATCCTCAGAGCCCACATCATAGCCTCTTCAGACCTCCCTCTGCCTGCCTGCCTCTTGTCAGGACAATTGTGATTATCTCCAGGCATCCTCTGGAGGATCCAGGATTCTCTCCCCATCTCAAGATCTGCACCTTGATCGTCTCTGCAAAGCCTGGTTTGTGATGCAAGGTGATGGTCCCAGGTTCTGGGGACCAGGACCTGCATATCCTTGAGAGCTGTGAGTCCCCCCACCAGAGAGGTAACTAGTGTGCTTCCTGCATTCACTGACCTTACCACCCACAGATGCAGACGTGTGCAGAAGGGCCTGGGTGTGTGGGGGCCAGGGGGAGTTCAATTTTGTTTAACGGGATCAGAAATGACATGAAAGAGGAGGAAGATGGTTGTGACAGGTAGGCAAAGTAGACTCAGCTGAGGTCAGAGGGCATGCAGACTGTAGGAGTGATGAGGGACGCTGTGAAGATTGACCAAAAGGTGCCTAGGATCATGGCAAGACATGGCACGGGAAGCTAACAGGGCCATGTCGTGAAGAGCCTTGAATGGTGAGCCCACAGTTGGAACTGGGCTTGTCAGACCACAGGGAGCCCCCCGTTTCCACTGGGGAGACTGTGATTGGATCCATGTCCCTGAGAGGCTGATGGAGACCAGTGCCAGAGGGAAGGAAAAAGGCGAGTGGGAAGGCAAGAGGCTTGGGTACTAAAGACCTGGAGTTCACTGAAATTCACTTGAGAAATAGAGTTTACAACAATCTCAGTAAGAAGGACTCCTCTCAGGAGGCAGTGCTCTTCCAAATTTTTCCATGCTTATCAAGATACAAAAGGAACTCCCTATAATCTTGGAATTCGTAGTGATACCGGAGGTGCAGATAGGATGAAAGTATATTTGGAACACCACTTTTTAAAAATATTGGAATATTACCGTCTTTTAAGTAGAGTCAGGCATTACCTGGAGGTTACATAGATCCTATATAGAATTTGCAAAGGAATCCATTTTTTTCACGTGTGATTTTAGTAGTTACATTAAAAGAGATGTAAAAACCGTAAGTATCACATAAGCTAAATGTTCACTGGAACACTGAAAGCCTTCATATGTATCTTATTGGCCCTTAAAATAAATTTCACATTATTTGCTTTAATATTGACTAGATTTTTTTCTTCCTTTTCCCTCATCTAAATCTTAATAGAGAATTTTGCCTGTCCAGTGGCCATTGTGTAAAACAAAAAACCATACATACCTTCTTTAACAAATATCTATTGAATAGTTAATATTGTATTAAAGGGTGTAAAAATAGACACTTGGCCAGACTTATTTCCACTCTTTTGATAGAGAGTAGAAATATTTTTTGAGTGAAATATTTCCTCAATCTCATAAAATGAGATTTGGACTCCAAAGTTTAAAGATAGCTTGTATAAAAAATTTGCCATCCAACAAAAATACAATGTGAGCCACAGAAGTAATTTAAAAGCAGTCACATTTTACAAAGTAAATGCAAACAGATAACCCTAACAACTTTAATTGATATAGTTTATATTAACTCAAATATATCTAAAACATCATTTCAACATGTAATCAATATAAGAACATTTTACATTTTTTGTACTGTCTTTAAAATCCAGTATGTATTTTATACTTTATAACCCATCCATTGGACATGACAAATATTTTCACTGGAAATACTTCATCTATATTTAGATATAAAACTTGAGGTTAAAGAAGTAGGGTCACATACACAAGTTGTTCCAAAACACTTTTACAAGTTTTCTCATAATTGAATTAGGTTTTAAAATTAAAATGAACAAAGTAGAATTTTACTGCCCCATTCTGGCCACATTTCAAGTACTCAGTGCAACACGTTATGGTTTTGTTACCATGTTATGCTACCATGTCACGGATGTATGCACCACAGTGATGTTCTCATGTCTGTGCATGTGCGTATGCACCGTGGTGACGTTACCATGTTGTGTGTGTGTGTGTGTGTGTGTGTGTGTGTGTGTGTGTATATGCATCACGGTTATGGTAATGCAGGTTGTCACATTGGAGAGCACAGCTCTAAAATGGTCTTCTCCCCAGGGCTATCTTTGACATTTTTTTTTTTAATGTGTATAGATCTTAGTCTTCTTTTTCATTTACAATGTGGTTAATATTCCCTCTTTCCTTTTGATCCCAAATTCCTTTATGCTACATGCTCATTCATTTGGCATCTTCGTTTCGTTCATGGCACTGCACCGGTCCTGCATACAGGGAGTTCAGTCCAGGGGCACAGCCCTTTCTTGAACCTCTGTTTCCATCACAGCACTCAAACCCTGCTTTCCTGTTTTAATCACGTGTAATCCCTTAGGAGCACTTGGTACTTTTGGAGTGCTCTCCTATTCTCCAGTTTAATCCTTGCAACTACTGCACAAGTGAGTAGGAGATCTGGCATTAATCCTATTTTGCAGATGAAGATATCCACCAGGAGGTTCATATGTTTGCCCAAGTCATATAGATAGATAGTGGTAAGCTGAGTTAGAATTCCTATTTCTGAACTTTTGTTCTGCTGCCTTTTCTACTACATGGTGACACAACATAATGTCAGACCCCTATCTCTTACCAGTCCCCTGCAATCCTATGCTGTATTGTAGGCATCCTCAGAAAGTTCTTAGAATTTTTTAAAAAATCATCTCTAATATTAGCTCAAATTACCTGAAATAAACTCCTAGGAAATTGGCTTCTTACATATATTGGCTGGTTACATATGTTTATAAACAATTGATCAACAATACTCATTTTAAGAACAGGATTCTTGACTTCATTTAAATTACTGTTTTGCAGTGAGTCGGCCAGGAGGACCGCATCTCCTTGTTGATGTATATGTAGATCCAAGAGATAAATGGGAGGAGAGTGATTACAACGGCAGTAGCCAACTGAATTCTTCCACCAGCTGGATTCCTATAAAGACCCACAGGAATTATTAGCAATAAAAATCCAATAAAAATTATGGGTTGCTTTGGAAACAAATACAAAGGTGGAATTAGGTGAGCACATTTTTTTTACAAAGTAGGCTCCATGCCCAGCCTGGAGCCCAACGTGGGGCTCAAACCTACCACCCTGAGATAGAGACCTGCAATCAAGTCTTGGACACTCAACTGACTGAGTCACCCAGGTACCCCCAGGAGTTCTTCATTCTTAATGCAAATCTTTGTTGTTGTATGTGTTGCAAATGGCTTTTCCCACTCACATATTGATGTCTTTTGAGGAACTGAAGTCACTGGTTAATTAGGCAGTGTTAAAATTGATCTATACTCCTTATGATTTCTGCATCCTTTTTAAGAAAACTTTGCCTCCCCAAGGTCTTGGAGATTTGGGGTTATCTTCTTTGGAAGTCTTACTGTTCTGCTTCTCACATTAGAGCAATCCACCTGGAATTGATGCTTATGAAAGTTAGCTAGGGAAAGACTGTCCATATGGGCTTTCCCTTGATCCCACACTATTTGTTGAGAAGTCTGCCTTTCTTTGCTGCACCTGCACTGCCACCTCTGTCATAAGTCAAGGGTCTGCTCGTGTGTGGACCTGTTTCTAGATTCCACTCTTTGATTAGTTTATCCTTTTACCAGCACAGGTTTATCCCTCCACTTTCTTAGGTGGTCTTTAATTTCTCCTACAGTGTTTTATAGTTTTATTTGTAGAGATTTTGCCTATGTCTTTCTAGATGTACTCCTAGAGAGTTGATTTCTTGATATTATTATTTATGATTAACTTTGTTTTTATCATTGTCTGTTACTTGATAAAAATGCAGTTGGTCTCAGTACATTCATCTAGCAGTCATGCTAAACTCACTCTAGTAATGTTTTAGATTCTGTTTGATTTTTTTTTTTGCATATGCAATCATGTCAGCCGTAGATAATGAACATTTTTCTTTTCCAATTGTTGTGCCTTTTATTTCTTTTTTTTTGCCTTTTTGGACTGGCCACAATACAAGCTAGAGCAGTGTTGAGCACAAGTTGCAATGGTGGCTAATCCCTGCTCACTCCCGATCTCAGACACAGTTTTCAGCTGCTCACCACTGAGTATTAAACTTTGGTGCTGATGCCACTTATCAGGTTCAGTTCCTTTCTACACCTGTTTTCCAACAGCTCTTGTGAACGGATGAGGAATTTACCAAATGTTCTTTCTGAATAGATTGAAAAGACAGTTTATTTTTTCTTTTATTCTGTTAATGTGATAGAAAACAGTGGTTGGTTTTCTAATGTTAAACTGTGTTCCTAGGGGATCCCTGGGTGGCGCAGCGGTTTGGCGCTTGCCTTTGGCCCAGGGCGCTATCCTGGAGACCCGGGATCGAATCCCACATCAGGCTCCCAGTGCATGGAGCCTGCTTCTCCCTCCGCCTGTGTCTCTGCCTCTCTCTCTCTCACTGTGTGACTATCATAAATAAATAAAAATTAAAAAAAAAAATAAACTGTGTTCCTAGAATAAACCCAAACTGGTGGTTGGGTTATATATTGCGGGATTTGATTCCCTAATGCTTTGTTTAGGATTTTTCAGTCTGCAGTCATGAGACTGCTGTGTAATTTCTTTGCTTTTCTTCCCTCTCCCTTTTTTTAAATGTTCTTGTCAAGTTTTGGTATCAAGATTATTCTGTCCTTGTAACATGAATTGTAAAGTGTTCCTTTTTTTCTGTTTTCTGGAAGTGTTTGTTAAAGGTTTGCTTAGGAAAAGGAAAGATTTCTTTCAAAGATTCTTGTTTGCATATACTTTCACTTGCCTATCTGACCTCACCAACCTGAAGATATCTGTTTTTAGCTAATGAGAGCTGAAAACTTACTTTGATGAACTGTGACATAGACTCATCCATACTGTGATAATCACCAGACCAAACAGCTCCCTATAAAACAGCATACATTTCAGATTTTTGAAGTAACTGCAAGTGAGATGCATATCATCCCATTCTCCCCATGACCGCTAGCTTCTGCTGATTATTGGATGACCTTCCCCCAAGATAATACAGGATCTACAGAATACTTTCAAATCTGGTCATGAGTCAAAAATTACTTTTTTTCAGTTTAAAGCCTTATATGAAAATAAGTTTCATCTTCTGAGGTAGATGTGAATTCCATCCCCGTTCTCCAACTTCTAAGTGGACAAAGAAACCCAAGAAAACAAAACCACAAATAAATCACTTATTTCAGGTCACTGGGAAGAATATAGTACAACCAAGGAAATTACCCCAGATATATCAGGCATCAGTTTTACATTGTTTTAGAGTGTTCACTGTTAGGCAGGATGAACTCAGATCCATAAATAATTTGAGTGCATGCTGCAATTGGGTCACATCTTAGTGGAGACAAATGATTTTTATGAGTCAGACTAATGATTCTGGGGTGGGTATATGCTTCTAGAAATATGTGTTAAAAGCACATCTTTTACATAAAGTGGAAAGGTCATGTTTGGCCATGGTACCACTGGAAGCTCACCATAACTCATGGGCCTCATGCTGGTGGAGTTCAATCAACCCATTTGGCTTATAATCCCATGGGCAGACCCAACCTCATTTGCTATCCAGTTTTCCAAGGATTAGGGCCTACAACAAAGTAGCACCTCTCCAGGAATGATTACCTTATCCATCTCTAAATCTTAGTGTTAGTAGATGTTAGCAGTAGGATGGACGGAAAGGAAAAAGGGGCTGTGCGTGAGGCCAGGGAGTCAAGGGTGGGGTGAAGCAAAGGAAGAGATGAGAAAATAGGGATGACATGGGACATTGCAGGGCAAGGCTGATGGGAGGTTGACTTAACATACTGACCTCTGAGGGAGCTGATCACATTTGTAGATAAGATTTTTGGCCAGAACCACAACTAAATCAGAATGCTGATGGAGTTTTCACCTTGTAAGAGTGGACTATTACTGTATGGTGTTGTTGCTCATTCATTGTAAGGGAGCCAAGGTCAAATGCCAACGGTAACATAACCAGTACGCTGACTGCCTCTGGTAGTGGTTGTGGAATGTGGTACACGATGCTGGGTGTGAATCCTGGCTCATTTTCTGTTTCTTCAGCTTATCAAGGAGATAATACCTTCCCTGCTCCTCTGGGTGTAGTTAGGGTAGCTGAGTCATCACGGTGCAGATACGGGGTTACAGAGGAACTGATTTCTCAGCTCCACCCCACCCCTTCCAAGGAGCAAAGGTCACAGCTCACCTGCCTTCTTCCTCATGTAAGATGTTCTGTTGGGAGTGAAGCCAGAGGTGGCACGCCAAGCTGACAGCCCACACGATACAAACGAGTATGTGTATTGTGGAGACACTCTTCCAGATAAAGTTGCCTAAAAATAGATATTCTGGTGCTGTTAATCATGGAACCACATCCCACAAAAAAATGATCTCTTTGTGTCTGCTCTGCCATAGTCTCCTATTAGGTAAAGACTTCAGAAAAAGCTGGGGTGGTGCCCGGCTGGCTCAGTCTATACAGCATGCGACTTTTGATCTTGGGTCATGAGTTCAAGACCCACACTGGGCAATAGAGCCTACTTAAAAAAAAACCTGGGGTTTAAGTTTTGTTTTGGGGGACATCAGAAAGGTTAAAGCAGTAATAATAAACTCAGGTGGACATTTATTTTGCAGTTTCCAACTGTCTTGTTTCTAAAATAACTACCCCTTGTTTTCATTGGGTATCTATCCTTCCCACATACCAGGCCATGTGTCCCAGACTATTGGACCTTAGCTTGATTAGTCAACATATTTCATCCTGTTAGCAACCATGATTTGGCTCTGGATGAACAGATGACAAATTGGGGCCCACAGCTCAATTCTGAGACTGATGCGGAGCTATCTGAGAAGCAGGTTTGATCTTCTGTTGGACAGAGCATCAGAGAGAAGTGAACTTTGAGCTGTCAGACTATCATGAGGGGCCCAGGATTGAAGCCAGAGTGGCATATGGTGGGACTGTGAGGTGCAGACAAGTTTAAGTTCTGAGCCACCACCAGCACCTGAAGCTAGCACCACCTCTGATTTTCTCAGTCCAGTATCCCAGTCTGTCTCCTTTTGAACTCATAGCCCATTTGAGTTTGTTCCTTGCCTGCAACTAATGGAGCCCTGATACACCTTACAGATGCAGACAAGAGTTCCAGGCAGGTACCAGGAGCCTGTGCATCCACAGGACAAGAGTGTTCCCCACCCACTTGGGAACCACTGGTCTTTATTCCAAGGCCCCTGAGGACTTTGAAGGCCCACTGGTTTTCATGACCCTGAAGAATGACCCATCAGGACTTACAGTCCCTATTAATAAGAAAACGTTAGTAAACAATGTAAAATGTATTTTTTTTTGTTGTTTATTAGGCACTGTTTTATGGTATAAAACTGTCCAACTCAAGGTTTACTCAGAGTCTTTGGGCCATAAAAGGTAAAGCAACTATGTTTTGCCTAGCATGGAGGTAGGCAGCCTGTGGGCAATAGAAACCGGCTATTTTAAGCAAATTTTGTTACCTGTATACCCACCTGAGATGGATATAGATCTTCCAAGGAGCAAGTTACAAAGTCTATGATAAAGCCTCTGTTTTACAGCCATCTGTTCACATTCAACAAGCATTAAATACCTACCATATTCCTGGCCATATTTCAGCTAGGCTTGGGCAAAGATAGGCTAGACCCAGTCCCACTTTTAAGGGACTTACAGCCTAGCAGAGGAAAACATATAAAAGCATGCAGTAAATTGCTATAGGTACTATGATGGCACAGAAGGAAGTTAGGGAGAACAAGATGTATTATGAAAAACCTAGACATCCGTATGGACATTATATAAACCGTTTCCCTAAATAAGTAGCCCATATACACACATGTTGATTGAAAAAGTGGTTACTGGGAGTGGTATTGGAGTTAAGAAGAACTGATAAAGAAGAAACACATAATAGACCGTGGTTGCCACTGACTCTAGAGACACAAGGTTTGTACTCTGTTGCTGATCAGCGTGCTGACCAAAGCCCTTCTCTCTCATGCGCTACACTGCACAATCGTGTTCCACACCAGCGTAAGCGACCTTGGGTTCCAAGCTGATAAGAGGCTATCTTGGTGTGGCAGGTCCGTGTGAAGTCTGCCTGAAGATGGGCAAGGGTGATCTAGATTAAAATTAGCCTCTCTTGTTATCAGGAATGGAGACCTGGAGAGCCCCGTGTTTTCCCCCGAGAGTCTGTCGTTATTGTCAGATATCTGATCTGCTACGTGTCCGTGCAGAATCCAGCATCCATACCCGTGACAAGAGGGTTAAGTCCAACAAGCAGGCTCAGCGCCGCAGGTATCATGTACACCACCTGTGAGCGAAGAGGGAGGAGATTACATGGGGTAAGAAGTATGCCTGACTTTGGAGATGTTCAGAAGAATCTAGGGAGTACACAGAGGTGGCCCTGGGGGCCGTCCTGCTGCAGGATTTGCCAGTCCTTGCAGTAACAGTTGAGGAAGTTGTAACTTCTGCTGTTATGGCACTTGCCACGCCAGGGGGTAATTTTACCTGCCTTCCTCCTAGACTGTAAACTACTTCAGGGAAAACTGGTTCGGCTCTGTGCGCTGGCATTGAGCAGAGCTTGGGTCTCAAGACACATTGACCTCCAGAGTTTCTCTCAAGCAACGTCTGTGCCCACATGGTCTTTCCCCACTCACACAAAAGCAACTGCTCTGAAAAGTCTGGCAGGAGCAGGCACGGTCAGCTGGACGGCCCTGCTGGGGCCCACCCTGCATAATACTCCGGTTCTGCAGGTGAGACCACAGAAAGTTGACTTACAGTGTCCGCATCAGGTAAGATCAGGCTCATCATTTTGGAAACTGCTGACCAGCTGTTTGGGAGTGTGGAAGCCTGGCCTGAGGAGGCCTGTTTTCAAGCCTCATGCACAGCAAGCCAACTCTAGCCAGACTTGCTCTGGCCTGTGTGTTGTGGGCAGAGGGCGAGTAGAATATGAATGGTAGATATACAGGAGGCATGACGAGTTTCCAGGAAATTTAGCTGCTTACCCATATCAACCATGATGCTCATGTCAGAAATCTTTCCTTATCTGGGAGTTGTCACAGCTGTGCATTTTAAGTGCTTTGCTTTCACCAGAGAAACAGGTCTGTCTTGATCCCAGGGAGAGAGGGCATCTGGATTACACACTTGGTGTTTATCTTTCCTACTCCATCCCTAATGATGGCCAGTCCTGACATCTGCAAGTCTGGTCACCTCTCACACATAGGCATTCATGCTATTGAGGGTTAAGACCAGACCTTCCCAAAGTTCAGTGTGTATACGAATCACCTGGAAAGCTTGGTAGAATGCAGATCTGATTCTAAAAGTCTGGGGTATGGCCAAGTTCTGCTTTTCTAACAAGCTCCCAGGGGATGCCGCTGCTGTTGTTCTAAGGTCCACACTTGGAGCAGTAAGGAGTGGTTTTCCCCTAATGAAAACCTACATGACTTAACCACTGAGAAAGAGAGGAAAGGAGAGAGAATGAGAGAGAGAGAGAGAGAGAGAGAGAGAGAGAGAAGTTACACACACACCATACAACATTTAACTGTGCTCTCTGTAAGAAATGTTTGGCAGAAATTTTCTTAAAATGTGCACTCACATGTATCAGATATCTGTTATTAACAGATTAAGGGATCTAAGATCTTATTTCTTTTTTTTTTAAAATAATTTTTTTTTTTTTTATATTTATGATAGTCACATAGAGAGAGAGAGAGGCAGAGACACAGGCAGAGGGAGAAGCAGGCTCCATGCACCGGGAGCCCGACGTGGGATTCGATCCCGGCTCTCCAGGATCGCGCCCTGGGCCAAAGGTAGGCGCCAAACCGCTGCGCCACCCAGGGATCCCTAAGATCTTATTTCTTTATATTGTAAACATATGAATAAAGTAACCCTTTACATAGTGGGTTTTCATGGCAGTTGTGCCACGTTAATCCTTAAATGCTTTTCTCTATCTCAAATAAAATAAAGAATTTTTTTTTGAGGACAAGGAGACCGAAAATAATGGTTTCTAGTACAAGGTAATATAATACACAGTATAAATACTCAATAATGAACTCAGTAGAACGCACTTATAAGGTCTTTTATTTTTTATGAGTCAGCCAAGCACCCCCCCATGGCATTCATTCTTAATGTCTCTCTCCCTTGTCCACCCGCCATTATAAAAGCCAATTTGTTTTCCCAGCCTTTTCTGCTAGGGGTGATCATGCTCCAGCCATAAATTGTAAGAAGTCTTGTAGGGGCAAGGCTGATACTCAGAGCATTTTAACAACCAGTATGCACAGACATTGACCAAGCAGGATGGATCCCAGAACATAAACCTTATGGGGAAAAAAAAAAAAAAACAAAACCTTATGGGTATGTACATACTGCATAGCGGCCTGTCTGAAGGGCTTCTCGGGTAACATTTCCTCCCTGATAAAAGGGAAGAAAGCATAGGAGGAAAAATTGTTTTGCTCCTGTCTTGTTTCTTCCTGCTTGGGATGCTCTCATCTGGGCAGGATGCTTGGAGCTGCAGCAGCCATTTTGTGAACATGAGAGGATATATCACCCACACATTGGAAGTGACAGAGAAGAAACCCAGAAAGCCCAGGTCTTTGATGACATTGTGGGTCATTAAGCAGCAGCCTCTGGACTTCTTGTTAAGTGAGATGCTCTCTTTTTATAACCTCTTGCTAGTCAGATTTTCCATTATTTGCTCCTATATGCATCCTAATACAGACATCCTCCCATGAGCAAGATGAAGTAGGGTACATGAAAATGAGTCAGGTGTGGTACAAGCCCCCAAGGCCCAGTTACCCAGTATTGGCTCATCTGTGCATGCTTTCACGCAGGAGTCAACACAGAACGGCTGCCATAGGAAGGCTGTGTGTTAGGTTGCCTGAGGACCACCAAGGACGAAGAACTGGTCCCTGTTTTCCCAGAAGCTGGCATGTACAGAACCAGCTTGAATGTAAAGCAGAATGTGTTAGCGTTAAAGGTTCAAAGGAAGGACAGTTGGAACCTATGGAAAAGAGACAGAGGGATTTTTTGAGATAGACTTTGAAGCTAAGCTAGAGTATGACATACAGGAATCCTAGGGGCAAAGTGCAGTAAGTATTAATAGGTGGATCAGGCTTCCAAGACCAAGGTGGGAACGTGGGTTGGAGCCACACTGGTAGGCCTTGAGCACCCTGGGGAGTTGTAACTCAGGGATCTTGGGAGATTAGGGAAGTTTTTGAAACAGGAAGTGAAAACGCAGAGATTGTTCAAGGAGTGCAAGAGCTTAGAGGCAGCTCTGAGAATTAGGAAGCTATTACAGGAGTCCACCTGGAAGGTGATGGAGGGTGAAACTGGCAAGAAGGGAGGATGTCTTTGGGGACATGGTGTCACCTAAGCATAAGGTGGGAGGAAAAGTATACACATACCATACAGATAAACAGTTAGACCTAGATTGGGTTTGGCTGGATTGCTTTGTTCTTCATTTTATTTTTTGGAAGGATCTCAAAGGTGGTGGCAAGGAACTGAGGGATGTTAGAGATGCCTGTGGTTGGGACCAAGGATGTCCCCGAGGATGATTTCTGCTGATAGAAATGGGTGAGTCCGGAGGAGGAGGGGGTTTAGGAGGAAAAGAGGCCGTAGGGACTTTGGGGTGTTGGAGGGGTCAGTGTGACATACAGGTGGACAGATCTAGCAGTCTTTTGGAAATTCAACATTAAGCTGGGTGTTGGGAGGCTTGCCTGCAGGGAAATAATATTTGGAACTCAGGATATGGACCAGAGTGCTCAGGAGGAGGCAATTTGATTTAATGCAAGGGCATGTGATCTGGACAATAATAGATGTCAGAATAAGTTCTACTGCACTAAAAAAAAAAAAAAAAAAAAAAAAAAAAAAAGACCAGAATTTTGCATTACGGATCCAAACACTTTCATTCGTTGCCAATAGTGTTCCAAAGTTGAAAAACATCTCATTGGTGATACTCCACAGTCCTACGTATCTGTTTTGAAAGAAACTGGGCAAAATCCAGATAGTTCTGAAAGTGTATGGAACGATCCTCCTCCAAATAGTTCCATCAGAGCACCGGTTAAATGTATTCTGTAGATTTTTCGGGCTTTAATTACTTTTTATAGACACAACTCACTGAATTAGAAGAACCTCAATCCCTAAGCCTGCCATTTTCTGGTCAAATGTTTGTTGGAGTTTCTGGGTGGAAACTCAGGAGGATTCTGTGTGTTGGGAGGGAATACTGCGGAAAGGCCCCTCAGGTCTCGGGAAAATCCTGAATTCTCTCTCATAGACACATTACATCACCCCTCTGATCCCTCTCCCCTGATATTTTAGGGAAGAGGGCTTACAAGTGATCCGATGTCTAAGTTTTTATGTACACAAGGGAGGGAGGCGGGACTAATCCATAAGGCTGTGTGTTTGGTTCCTGCCGGCGGAGGAAGCAGCGCCTACTCACCATCCACAGTTCTGCATCTGGGTCGTTCACCTGCAATGCCAGAACACCGGGCGTTAGCAGACACCGCGTGGTGCCGCAGTCCTGCTCCGTGCAGACGCTGCTGGGCGGCGGGGCCACACGAGGGCCTAGAGGGTCGGCGGGGTCGGGGCGGGGGGTGGCCCGGGGCCGCTGGCCGAGCGCAGCCACACGCCGGAGCACAGAACCGCACGGAAGTCGGACAGAGGTACTGTGGGGGCCTCCAGGCTTCGGGAGGAAGGACGGCTGGGGGGGGGGGGCGAGGCGGACTCGCGGGGCCGAGCCGTGCCGGGCCCATCCCGGGCTGCGCCCTCTCGTCCCGCTCCTCCCAGCACGTGGCTCGTGGGGGGTCGGTGCCGGCGGTCACGTGGACTCGCCACCTCTCGGCCGGGGGAGGGGCGGGGCGTGACCCCAATCTTCGTCCCCTTCTCCCCTTCCGGCAGGGCCGAGTTAGTCTACACCGCGCGCCGGGCCGGGGCGGAGCTCGAAGCCCGGCGCCCTGCACCACCCGCAGGCCCCTCGCCCGCCGCCCGCCGCCCGCCGCCCGCCGCCCGGGGCCGAGGCGCTGACCTGCACCAAGGCCGCCAGCGCGAAGAAGGCGGCCATGAGCCAGTTGCAGGCCCGCCACAGGCCGGGGGCCCAGCGCCCCGCCGCAGGAGCCATGGCTGCCGGCGGCTCGGGACCCGGCGACCGCAGGGCTGGGCTCTGCACGGGGCAGGACGTCCGGGCTGCGGGGCGGGGCGGGCTCTGCACCGGGCGTGGCGTCGGGGCTGCGGGGCGGGGCGGGCTCTGCATCGGGCAGGGCGTCGGGGCTGCGGGGAGGGGCGGGCTCGGCACCGGGCGTGGCGTCGGGGCTGCGGGGCGGGGCGGGGCGGGCTCTGCACCGGGCAGGGCGTCGGGGCTGCGGGGCGGGGCGGGGCGGGCTCTGCACCGGGCGTGGCGTCGGGGCTGCGGGGCGGGGCGGGCTCTGCATCGGGCAGGGCGTCGGGGCTGCGGGGAGGGGCGGGCTCGGCACCGGGCGTGGCGTCGGGGCTGCGGGGCGGGGCGGGGCGGGCTCTGCATCGGGCAGGGCGTCGGGGCTGCGGGGCGGGGCGGGGCGGGCTCTGCACCGGGCGTGGCGTCGGGGCTGCGGGGCGGGGCGGGCTCTGCATCGGGCAGGACGTCCGGGCTGCGGGGCGGGGCGGGCTCTGCACCGGGCGTGGCGTCGGGGCTGCGGGGCGGGGCGGGGAGGGGCGGGCTCTGCATCGGGCAGGGCGTCGGGGCTGCGGGGAGGGGCGGGCTCTGCACCGGGCGTGGCGTCGGGGCTTCCGGGCCGGGAGGGGCGGGGAGGGGCGGGCTCTGCACCGGGCGTGGCGTCGGGGCTGCGGGGCGGGGAGGGGCGGGGCGGGGCGGGCTCTGCACCGGGCGTGGCGTCGGGGCTGCGGGGCGGGGAGGGGCGGGGAGGGGCGGGCTCTGCACCGGGCGTGGCGTCGGGGCTGCGGGGCGGGGCGGGGCGGGGCGGGGAGGGGCGGGCTCTGCATCGGGCAGGGCGTCGGGGCTGCGGGGAGGGGCGGGGCGGGGCGGGGCGGGGAGGGGCGGGCTCTGCATCGGGCAGGGCGTCGGGGCTGCGGGGAGGGGCGGGCTCTGCACCGGGCGTGGCGTCGGGGCTGCGGGGCGGGGCGGGGCGGGCTCTGCACCGGGCGTGGCGTCGGGGCTGCGGGGCGGGGCGGGGCGGGCTCTGCACCGGGCGTGGCGTCGGGGCTGCGGGGCGGGGAGGGGCGGGGAGGGGCGGGCTCTGCACCGGGCACGGCGTCGGGGCTGCGGGGCGGGGCGGGCTCGGCACCGGGCAGGGCGTCGCTCCGGGGGCGGGGCATGGTGATGGCTGGAGGCGGGGCTTGGGGCGGGCTTGTCGCGGGGGCGGGCGCCTCGACTGGGCGGACCCAGCATCTGAGTGCCCTGCTTCCCGGCACCTGACCTCAGGTCCCTCAGGTGTTGTGTGGCCGCTGGCCGCTGCCCTCTCAGTAGGGGACGTGGCACTACATGAGTCTAAATACTTCTTCCATTGGCTTCTCCCCAAAACGTGGCGGTGGGGAGGAAGGCAGGCAGGCAGGCACGGTGTCCCTATTTCACAGATGAGGAAAGCGGGTCCCGGAGCGACTGGATGGATGACTTGTCCACGGTCGCCGTGTAGCGGGGGCGCAAAGCACCTGGCTCCGGGGCCCCAGACAGCCAGATTCGGTCACTGCTCTGCTGACAGACCCCAAAGGCCGGGAGGGAGGTGGGGAAACTGAAAGGTTTTTTTTGTTTTTTTGTGTGTTTTTTTTTTTCAGGGAGGCCAACCCCGGGAAGACCGCAGGGCTCAAAGACTCCACAGTGCTGAAAATACTTCCAGGCTTACATAGGAGAACGAGGGACAGGGATGGGTGTGTGCGTGCAGGTGGCAGTGCAGGTCAGGTGCATCGTGGTCTGGGGGCAGTCATGGGCGGGGTCTTGCTGGCTCAGGGCAGGCCTTACTGCTTGAAGGGGTGGTTCGGTTCCGGCAGGGTCAGCTTTGCCCCCAGGGTCTTTTGCCGCAGCGAAGAGATCAGCTGGAAAGGAGTTAGGAAGCTTGAGGTCAGCTTGGGGGTGGTTGGAGTCCACTTCCAGCGTAGGTCGTGGGTGGTGGAAGGAGGTCATGTTTAACCCTGTAGGTCCAGCTCTGCTGCCTGGTCACCAAGGCAGCCTTCCTCACAGGAAAGAAAAAGATCGGGAGCGGGGGGTGGGGGGGGGGGTGTCTGTGTGCCTTTTCTGATTAGTATTTATGCATTTCTTTCCAGAGCTGGAGGAACTTTGAGTGCCCGTAAGCATTATGGTAATTTCATAGTGACGACAGTTCTATTAGCATCTTACACAGCTCA
The DNA here is from genome assembly GCF_905146905.1 of Nyctereutes procyonoides. Taxonomy (NCBI): domain Eukaryota; kingdom Metazoa; phylum Chordata; class Mammalia; order Carnivora; family Canidae; genus Nyctereutes; species Nyctereutes procyonoides. The sequence goes on along the minus strand of NW_026575140.1, from coordinate 54,596,650 downwards.
CAGCTTTTCTGCAGACAGGCTCATTTATCTTCATGGGCTTTTATTATAAAAGGTATTTACATATTATACATATTTACAATTCTTTCCCACCACCAAAACCAACAAAATTTCCACACGCGTTGCTCATGAATTTCTTATGAACCGAAGACACTGAGATATTCACTGCTCTCCCCTCTCACTTGTTTTACAGTCTTTTTTTGTTTTGTAATTTACCCTCTGATGAGGCTTTCCCAAGCTCATTTACACATCCATAGGCCTCAACATTTTTGCTGTTCTAAGGAGTCTTTATCACTTCAAATCATGAGCATGAGCTCCTGTCCTCCTCTCCTTTTAGCTAAATCTCCTAAAATGCTTTAGGGAGTTTTTCCCTCCTGTTGCGTTCCTATTAAGGAATGCTTATTTCAAGAACATCACCAGCTGGGCTCCTGGCCCTGTGCTGAGCTCTGGATGAGGAGGGTGGATTTGCCCTGTGCACTTCCTGAAGGGAGCATGCAAGCGGGCCATGGGCTGGCTACCCAGTGGGGATAAGGGCCAGGCAGAGGACAGGCTCCTTAGTGAGTTCCACTGCCAAATCAGCCCTGGGATTAGGGACCAGTGACTACCTTCACTGTCCTATTCCTTATCGGAAGAAAAATATAAATAAATGAAGGAGAGGGTAGTGTTCTAGGCTGAATCAGTCCCCATGCCAATTCATATATATGTTGAAGTCCTGACCCTAATGGCAATTGGGGGGGAGGGCACAGGTTTGGGTAGCAGCCCACAAGAGAACATGAGTTGGGTTTCTAAAGGCAAAAAGGAATGTATGCATATGTTATTTACAAAGAATTTTGATTGGTGTTGGCTAGACATAACGGGTTGCCAAGGCTGTCACTAAGCCAAAGTCCGTTCCTGTAGCACGCGGCAGGTGTTCATGCAGAGTCCTTGGAATATTTCTGACTTGGCCCAGTTTATAAATTCTACCCAGTGAGGATGTGCTGAAAGCCTACCTCTTTAATGGGCTCCTGGCTCCCTTTGTAAATCCCCTTGACATAAGTGACTCCATTTTATTTCACCTTTCACCGGAGCTAGGGTCTTAAAAGAGATAAGTTAAAATGAGGTCATTGGGGTGGACCCTAGTCCAATATGACTGGTGTCCTTATAACAAGAGGAGATTAGGACATGGCACATGACACACACAGAGGGAAGGCCCCGTGGCGACACAGCAAGAAGATGGCCATCTGCAAGGCCAAGAGAGAGGCCTCAGAAACCAGCCCTGTTGACACCTTGACTTTGGACTTCAGCCTCCAGACTTATAGTCAAAAAATAGCTGTCTGTAGTTCAAGCTCCCCAGGCTGTGATGTGTTGTCATGGCAGTTCTAGCAAACTAGAACTGTATAGGGGGTGATAGTATCTGCTCTGCCAACCAAATAAGAGTGCAGGTGGCAAGGAAAGAATGGTGTGAAAAGTGGCGTGCCATAAAGCCATAGTGTAGTTTTATAGTTTCCACTATTGTCTGGAACCTTCTAGACCTCTGTATGGACATATGTTTTCATTTGTGCAGGGTTCATTCCCCTTCTTATAGGATTAGCATCCCTGTTATTTGGGAAGGGCCCCTTCTCCCGCTATTGGGGCATGGATACTCAGGGCTGGCCATGAAGTCCCCTCTCCAGAGATAGGGAGGTGACCTTGGCCTGCTGGTTGGCATGACCCATCCTCCTGACCACAGCAACTGGATCTGGGATGGTGTGTGCCTCAAACTGGCCGACCATATTGCTAGGACCTGTGTTGGACTAAGGTTGCCAGATAAAATACAGGATGTTAGTTACATTTGCATCTCAGATCAACAAGGAATAATTTTTTAGTATAAACATATCCCCAATATTTGCAAATACTGAGAACTGTAGCTGGACTATGAGAGGGGGGCTTTCTTTTTGCTGAGTGTGTTGGTCTGATGGCACGTATGCCAAGGCTGCCAGGAGAAAGCTTTCCTGAAGTTGGATTCATGTAGAGGAATCCAAGCTCAGAGATAAAGAGGGTGGGTGACATCCGCCTGCCTGATGACATTCCTTGAGGTTCTAGAACCATCCATGTCTGTCACTGGGAGCTGCCTCTCCATATTTCAGTGTTGTTAGCCAACGAAGTCCCATCTTTATATATAAGCCTGTGAGTTGGGTTTTTTGTCACTTGTGACTCCAAATGGTGACTTGAAAAATCCTGATTCAGTAGTTAAGTGGATGCTTAAAAAGCCTGTTTGTTCAGATTTTGCAAAGACAGGGAAGAGAAGCCTCGTCTGAAAAGTAATGAGAAATAAGGTTAAATGAAGCCAGTATCCCAGAGAGCTCTTCACAAAGAGTCATTTCATCTTCCATTTTAATTGCAATGTCACACTGCTGCAGAGACGGTGCCATGTGGATGGAGGCAGGGGCCTGTTGTGCTGGCTTCTGCAGAGAGGCAACTCCGAAGGCCTTCCTCCTGCTGGGCTGTCCCCCAGCTGCCAGGTCGTGACAGCTTCATGAAAGCAGCGAGAGCCACTGGTGTCAAGTGAGGGGGACCGGCTTCTCCGCCAGAACCTGACAGCGCCTGGGCAGCATGCGGAGATCTGTCCTCAGAAGACTTGGAAATAGAGGTGCTAGTTTTTTCTCTGCAAGTGGGATTTTGAATTCAATGCCAAGAGATGGAGCAGGGACTGGCAAACTCATACAAAGACACAGCCGGCCTCCCAGGGCCTCACTTGAGATTGAGGGAGACCTGGTGAATGTTGAGCATCTCTAAAAGGAGTGTCAGCAGAGGGGGATTGGTGGCTGTGGAAACCCACAGAGTCGTGTCCATCCGGAGGGCAAGGGCAGGCTCAGCTCAGCCCAGCACAGGCCGGAGAGGTGCTTTGCCCCCCTGGCCACGGACACTCACATTTCCTCGTCAAGCCATCCTCATGGAGCCCGATGTGGACCAAGAGGCAATTCACAAGCGCAGTTCCTCTCTTTGCTGTGATTCTAGAGAGAGTGTGGCCTCACAGCCACCTGGCCTAGGGTGGAGAATGAGCTGACCTGCCGGCACCACCCATCTGGTCAAATTCTTTTCTTACTTTTCTTTTTTCGTGAGAGACACACAGAGAGAGGCAGAGACATAAGCAGAGGCAGAAGGAGGCTCCCTGTGGGGACTCGATCCTGGGACCCAGGAACATAACCTGAGCCAAAGGCAGACACTCAACCACTGAGCCACCCAGGTGTCCCCCATCTGGTCAATTTCTAAGTAAGAAAGACACATTCACTAAACATTTATTCCAGCCTCCCTATGTATCAGGCGCTATGCTAATGACTGACGATGTGACTGTGAACAGAACATTCATGGCCTTACCCGGTGGCGTGGACACACTGAACAATAATCACACACACAGTGGCAGGTGATCCCAGCAGGGGCTTGTGGGAAAGCACAGACGCTCTTGGGGTTGTGTGAAACAAAGAGGAGTCAGAATTTTTCCAAGGGCTTTGAGAAACTTCCCGGAGAGGGAACTTTTGGGAGGGGCACCCTGAAAGATGAAAGGGGAGTGCAGGCGAAGGAGGCATGGGGTGCGGGGGAGTGCACACAGACAGAGGAGCAGGTCGGAAGGCCCTGAATCCAGAGGCCCAGAAGGGCCGTGTGTGAGTGCAGAGAGATGAATTTAGAAGGGTGTGGGCTGGGATCCCTGGGTGGCGCAGCGGTTTGGCGCCTGCCTTTGGCCCAGGGCGCGATCCTGGAGACCGGTGCATGGAGCCTGCTTCTCCCTCTGCCTGTGTCTCTGCCTCTCTCTCTCATTCTGTGTGACTATCATAAATAAATAAAAATAAAAAAAAATTTAAAAAAAAAAATAGAAGGGTGTGGGCTGAGGAGGTCAGTTTTCCATCAAGTGCAATGAGGAGCCCCCAGAACCCTGAGCTAGGGGTGGCAAGGCACGGGGAGTGCTTGGGGATACACTGCAATGCTGCTGTAAGAAAGCTGCTGCAAGATTGGGTTTGTTGCAGGCGCAGGTGTGTGCGGATTGTGAAGGTTAACACGTACCGAGCCCTCAGGGTTGCGGCAGTATTCTGAGCACTGTGTATACGTGAACTCATGCTGCCAACAGTTCAGTGGGGCAGGTACTGTCATGATCCCCACTGAACAGATGAAGACACAGAGGTGTGCGCGCTTGTCCTTAAATCCAGTCCTCGAGAAAGACCCCAGCTCGTCTGACCCGTGACTCGGAATTGGACTTCTCCAGGTGCATAGACAGGCTGCCTGTCGGTTTAGGAAAGCGGAGAGGGAGGTAGGCCCCACGCACTCCCTCCCACCCCATTACCTGGAGACTGGGTGGGGGCGCTTAACGGGTGACCTCCAGGCCCAGCAGAGGCGGCCAGGGCAGGCCTGCTTTGAGCCCTTTTGAAAGACCAGAAAGATTTTTCTGCCCATACCCTTGACCTTTGGAGCCTGATCCCAGGAAGCTGTGCTTGGAAGTGGGAAAAGCCCAGGGACTACGGAGGCCTCTTCTGTCCGCACCCGGCCAGGGCCAGGCTGTTAGGACGGCGGGTGGGCTCTAGGTGGCGGGCTTCTGCAGCCGATGGAGCCCCGGGCGGGCTGCTTGGAGGCCGACTTCCTGGGGGGCTGCGGAGCCCGGAGTGGCCTGAGCCGAGGACAAACAGAACTTTGTACCAGGAAGTACTGGTGTCTGGACGGGCCTGTGGCCGGGGAGTAGCTGAGTTTGGCTGTGTGCTGGCTGAGCGGCAAATTGTTTGCCACCCCGAGATTCCGGGCAAGTCTGATGCATCTAAGGGGAGCAGTCACTTCTAGTACTAGGACGAAGGTAAATAATGACGATGACGGCGGCGACCAGGCACTGAGTGTTTACTGAGGGCCCTAGGACATCCCTCACACCCTAACCTCACTGCAACGTCTGCATCTCCACATCTAAACCTGGCACCCCCTCTCCCATCTCCCATCCTCCAACACCTGCCCCCGCCCCACTGCTGGCCTGCCTTCCCTGGAGGCACCTTCACCCCCTTCAGTTACTCCTTGGATTGATTGCCTAGGCTTGCCTTAGCTGGGTGTCACAGAACTGGGGACCTAAAGAACTGTATTCTTTCACCATTCTGGAGACCTCAAGTCCAAAATCAAGGTGTCCGCAGGGACCCACTCCCTGCCCAAGGCTCTGGGGAGACTCTTTTCTGGCCTCTTTCAGCTTTTGTGGGGTGGCGGTGGGGTCCTTGTGGTCACATGACTGTAGTCTCAGATGGACTGGGATTGTTGGATTTAGGGCCCACGTGGGTGGTCCAGGATGATCTCACCTGCAGAGCCTTAACCCCAGGATTGGGACCTGAGCCGAAGGCAGACCCTCAACCGCTGAGCCACCCAGGCATCCCAAAGACCCTGTTTCTAATAAGATCACTTTCACATGTTCCAGGGGCTAGGAGGGAGACAGACCTTTTCAGGGGCCACCATTCAATTCACTGACACTCACTGCAGAAACCTATTGTTATCCTGGACACCTCCAGCCCCTCCCTCCCCTGTGAAGTCCACTGCCACCCATTGTGGCTGACTTGTCTGCTCAGTGCCAACACCTGCTCCAGGCCATCAGCATTTCTTCCCTAACTTCCTCACTGGTTTCCCTGTGTCCACCTGTTGTGGATCAAACTGTGGCCCCATTGCCATGACTCACATATTGAAGCTCTGACCCCCACCCCCAGTGGTGATTGCTTTGGGAAATGGGGACATTCACGAGATAAAGTTCACGAGATCACACGGGTGGGGCCCTGATCTGATAGGACTGACGTCCTTATAGGAAGAGCTACCAGAGGGACACCTGGATGGCTCAGCTATTGGGCATCTGCCTTCAGCTCAGGGCATCATCCTGGGTTTGGGATTTAGTTCTGGCCCCACGTCAGGCTTCCTGCAAGGAGCCTGCTTCTCCCTCTGCTCTCTCTTTCTGTGTCATGAAAAAATAAAATCTTGAAGAAGAGGAAGAGGAAGAGGAGGAAGAAGAAGAGGAAGAGGAAGAAGAAGGAAGAAGAAGAAGAAGAAAGAACTACTGGAGCTAGCTCTCCATGCAGGAATGGTGGAAAGCCACATTAAGGACACAGTGAAAAGCTGGCCATCTACAAGCCAGGAAGAGAGAGCTCTCCAGAGAGCAATCACTGCCAGCCCTCCTCCCCCCCCAACACCACCGGTGTCACCTTGGTCTCAGACCTCCTGTCTACAAAACTGTGAGAAAATAAATTCCTGTGGCTGCAGCCACCCAGCCTATGCTATTTTGTTATGGCGACTCCAGCAAATGCATGCACATCCCTCCTGGTCCCTGCACTCCCTGCAGCCAGCGGCCTGGGTTAGACACACGTCCCAGACCTCAGCTTAAAATCAAGCCTCCCACTGTTCCTCTCTCCCTGCCCCACACTATCCAGGAAATTCCTTTTCTCTCCTTGCAGCACTAATAACAATGACGGTTAAATCATCAACCTCACAGCTAGTTGTCTAGTTGTGCGGTGTGTGTAACCCACCAGCCTGAAAACCCCTTTTGTTTCCCAGACTTGGCAAAGTCAGGACACAGCAGGCACTTGTTACTTTTGGTTACACGAACCAGCAAAGGAATGAGCTAAGTTGCTCCAAATCTGATAAGCAACTCACACCCTTTAGGTGTTTTCATTCCCAGCGGTCAGATGGGAAAAGGTAAGGTGCAGTGTGGCGAGGTGACCGACACGAGGGCACCCAGTTAGTGACACCGGGGCACGGAAATAGGAATCCAGAGCTTTCAGATTTCAGAGACACGGCTCCTAACAGCCATGAGCCAGACCCAGATTGCTTCAATGAGGAGAGAATTCTTAACAGAAAAACGGAAGCATCCCAACTGGAAATTCATTAAAGAATGATTTCCTTTATCAACATACTTAATTGCAGGGAACAGGAGATGGATAAACAGTCTGTGATAGATTCACGTAATGGAATGCTGCTAGCAAAAACACAAGAAACAAACTGCTAATAACATGCTATTGCATTAGTGAGTTGCAAAAGCATTGTGCTGAGCCAAGGAAGCCAGGCACAGAAGAGCATGTGCTGGAGGATTCCATTTACGGGAAACTCTAGAATTGGCAAAATCATCTATGGTGGAAAAACATCAGATCAGCAGTTGCCTCCGGGGTGGGGTTGGTGGGGGCATCAGGGGCAAGAGGGAACTTTCTGGGGTGATGACAACGTTCTGTGTCTCGACAGAGGTTTCGGTTCCCCAGGTGTTCTGTATTTGTTCAAAGTCTGTTTGCAAACTTTATCTGAAAAAAGGAAAGCAAATATTAAACTTGACTTAAGTGATTGATGCACGCACCGAGGCGTTTACAGGTGAAGGATACTACTCACGTCTGCATCTCACTTGAAAACTCGTCAAAAAATAAGACAGTTCGGGGTGCCTGGGTAGCTCAGTGAGTTAAGCGTCTCAGGGCCAGAGAGGTTGTAGATTTTGGGAATGAGCGGTAGACGGCACCCACCTCCTCCCCCAGGCAGCAGGGGTAATGGAGTTGGTCCTCAGAACTTGCTCACCTGTGGGCCCAGTGGGAATCGATGACATTTCACCTAAGAGCTAAGCAGAGAGAAAGCCTGGTCAGTTGTGGGAATGCAAGCAGTGCAACTAAAACATCAGGCAGTTTAGAGCTGCATCAAGCTACCGGCTGCAAGGACCCGGTGCCGACATGACCCACATGGCCCTAAATTCAAGGCCACCCTCCCAGGAGCTGCAGGGGTGAGGAGCCTAGACTGGGCAGGACGAGACAACTCTGACAGTGAGTGGGGTGACGTCGGATGCCTTGGCTCCTCTGCCCTGTCCCCACCGCTCACTGGTTACGTGGCCCTGGGCACCTCTCTGGGCCCCTCCAGGCCTCAGCTTCCTTAGCTGCAAAATGGAGACAGTCACATTTAGCTGGCGGCCTGCGTGTTGGGTTACAGATCATGACCTTGTCCAGGTCAGCTGCCACCTCCACTTGTGTCCATCTCGTCAGTTCCCAGGTGGAGTCTCAGTGTCCCATGCCCCCGTTTGTCAGCAGCTGATGATACCTTGCTGATCAGCTCCCCTGCCCTTGACATCCGCACTTCCCTCTGCCACAGAGCCCAGCCTCCCTGGCCCCTCTCCTGAAGCCTCTCCTTTGCTCTCCCTGCACCCAACCCTTGCGTGTGATTTCATTTTAACCTGTCCAAAGCCATTTTTTTTAAGATTTATTTATTTATTTAGATAGAGAGAGGCAGAGGGAGAAGCAGGCTTCATGCAGGGAGCCCGACAAGGGACTCGATGGATCCCAGGTCTCCAGGATCACACCCTGGGCTGCAGGCGGCGCTAAACCGCTGCACCACCAGGGCTGCCCTTTCTTTTCTTTTTTTTTTTTTACAAAAAAATTGAGATAAAGTTGACATATAGCATGATATCAGTTCTGGGGGCTCCACAGTGATCGTTCGCTATCGATGTACGCTGCTGGGTGATCGCCACACTAAATCTCGTTACCGTGTGTTATTTTCCATAACTCGGTTACAGTGAATAACGCTGCAGTGAACCTAGAGGCGCAGGTATCTTTTTGAATTAGTGTCCTTACTTTCTTCAGATGAACACCCAGAATCATATGGTAGCTTTATTCTTTAATCTTTCGGGAACCTCCGTCCTGTCTTCCATGACGGTGGCACCATCTTACATTCCCACCAACAGTGCACAAGGGCTCCCTTTTCCTCCACATCCTTACCAACGCTTGCTGTTTTTTGTCTTTTTTGATGAAACAATTCCAACAGGTGTGAGGTGATAACCTCATTGGGGTTTTCACTTGCATTTCCCTGATGAGGAGTGATGTTGAGCATCTTTCCGTGTGCCTATTGGCCATCTGTGTCTTCTTTGGGAAAATGTCTGTTTAGATCCTCTGCCCATTTATTTTTTAATCAGATTGTTTGTGGGGGTTTGTGCTATTGAGTTTATGTGAGGTTTTTATACGTTTTTTTTGGATGTTAACCTCTTACTGGAGGTACGATTGGCAAGGAGTTTCTCCCATTCAGTAGGCTGTGTTTTTGTTTTGTTGATAGTTCCTTTGGTTGCAAAGAAGCTTTTTGGTTTGATATAATGTCACTTGTTTATTCCTGCTTTATGTTACCCTTTCCTTTGGAGTCAAATCTAAAACTTCAATGCCAAGACTTATGTCTTACTGCCTATGTTTTTTTTTTTTTTTCTAGGAGTTTTAATGGTTTCAGGTCTTACGTTCAAGTCTTTAATCCGTTTTGAGTAAATTTTTGTGTATGATAAGATAGTGATTTCTTTCTTTTTTTGATAGGGATTGCATTGAATCTGTAGATTGCTTTGGGAAGTATGGACATTTAAACAATATTAATTCTTCTAATCTGTAAACAGGGAATATCTTTTCATTTCTTTGTGTCTTTGTCAATTTCTTTCATCAGTGGTTTGTAATTTCAATGTAGAGGTCTTTTATCTCCTTGGCTAAATTTGTTCCTAGGTATTTCATTCTTTTTGATGCAATTATAAGTGGGATTATTTCCTTAATTTCTCTTTTCAGTAGCTTATTACTAGTTTATAGAAATGCAACAGATTTCTGTATATTGAATTTTGTATCCTGTGACACCACTAAATTCATATATTAGTTCAAACAGGGTTTTTATGTTTGTCTGTGTGGAGTTTTTAGGGTTCTCTGTATAAATTATCATGTGCATCATCTGCAAATAGTGGGTCTTCCTCCCCACCCCTCATCCCCATTTGGATGCCTTTTATTTATTTTTCTTGCCTAATTACCATGGCTCAGACTTCTAATAATGTTGAATAAAAATGGTGAGAGTGGGTATCCTTCTTTGTTCTTGGTCTCAGGAAAAGCTTTCAGGTTTTCATCATTGAATATGATGTTAGTTTGGGTTTGTCATATATGGCTTTTATTTTGTTGAGGTACATTCCATTTTACCAACTTGGTCGAATGGTCCCTTATTATTATATCCCATTGATTTGCAGATGTTGAACCATTTTGCACCCCTGGAATAAATCCCACTTGATCATGGTGTTTGATCCTTTCCATGTATTGTTGAATCCTGTTAATATTTTGCTGAGGATGTTTGCATCCATGCTCATCAGGGATAGTGGCCTGTAATTTTCTTTGTTTATGCTCTCCTTATTTGGTTTTAGTATTGGGTTAAGGCTGGCCTCATAAAATGAGTTTATTATTTTTTAAAAAATATTTTATTTATTTATTCATGAGAGACATAGAGAGGCAGAGACAGGGGCAGAGGGAGAGGCAGGCTCCCTGTGGTGACCCCAATGCAGCACTTGATCCCAGAACCCCAGGATCATGCCCTGAGCCATAGGCAACTGCTCAACCACTGAGCCATCCAGGTGCCCCTCATAAAATGAGTTTAGAAGTGTTTTTTTATCTTTCAATTTTATGGAATGGTTTAAGAAGGATTCTTTGAATGTTTAGTAGAATTCACCCCAGTAAAGATATCTGATCCTGGACTTCTGTATGTTGGGAGCTTTTGATTACTGATTGAATCTCCTTACTAGTAATTGGTCTATTCAGATCTTCTATTTCTTCATGATTCAGTCTTGGAAGATTGTATGTTTCTAGGAGTTTATCCATTTGTTCTATGTTTTCCAGTTTGTTGGTGTATAATTGTTCATACTAGTCTTTTATTATCCTTCCTTCATATTTCTATGGTATCAGTTATAATTTCTCCTCTTTCATTTCATTTTATTTATTTGAACCTTCCCTCTTTTTTTCTTGGTGAATCTAGCTAAAGGCTTGTCAATTTTGTTTATCCTCTCAAAGAACCAGCTCTGAGTTTCATTATCCTTTCTTTTGTTTTGTTTTTAAGTTTCTATTTCATTTATTTTTGCTCTGATCTTTATGATTTCCTTCCTTCTGCTACCTTTGGGCTTAGTTTGTTCTTCTTTTACTACATACTTTAAGTGCAAAGCTAGATTGTTTGAGTTTTTCTTGTTTCTTGAATTTCCTTGTTAGAATTGCTTTTGCTGCATCCCCTCAATTTTGCATTGTTTATTTCCATTTTCATCTGTCTCAAGTTATTTTCTTTTAATTTCCCCTTTGAATTCTTCATTGATTCATCCGGTTTTCAGTAGCATGTTGTTTAAACCCTACATATCTGTGATTTCTTCAGTTTTCTTATAATTGATTTCTAGTTTGTTGTGGTTGGAAAAGACACTTGATATGATTTCAGTTTTCTTCAATTTATGGGGACTTGTTTCATGGCCTAACATGTAATCTATCCTGGGGAAAGTTCCATGTGCACTTGAGAAGAATGTATATTTTCCTGCTTTTGGATGGGATGTTCCGTATATAACTCTGAATCCCATCTAGTATAAGGTGTCAATTAAGGCAAGTGTTTCCTTATTGATTTTCTCTTTGGATGATCTATGCATCAATGTAATTGGATTATTAAAGTCTCCTACTATTATTTTGTTGCTGTAAATTTCTCCCTTTAGGTCTGTTAATATTTGCTTTATATATTTAGGGCCTTCTGTGTTAGATGCATAAATATTTACAACTGAATCCTCACATTGGATTGACACTTTTATCGTTATGTAATGCCCTTCTTTGTCTTTTATCACAATCTTTGTTTTAAAGTCTATTTTGTCTGACACAAGCACAGCTACACCAGCTTTCTTTATATTTCCATTGCAAGGAATATCTTTTTCCATCCTTTCACTTTTGGTCTATGTGTGTCCTTAGATCTCATATGTAGATGAGTCTTTTTTGTTTTGTTTTGTTTTTACTTAGTTCAGCCACTCTCTGTCATTTGATTGGCGGTTTTATTCTATTTACATTTAAAGTCATTTTTAAAAGTAATTATTTTCTGACAGTTTTTGTAGTTCCTCTCTCTTCCTTTCTTCTTTTCTTATTCTCTTCCTTTGTGGTTTGATGACTTTCTTTAGTGTTATGTGTATATTCCTTTCTTATTATCTTTTGTGTGGCTGCAATAGATTTTTGCTTTATGGTTTTTGCTTCTTTAAAATACTTTTACCATGATGTTATTTTTTACCACAGAGCAGCATATATATATATATATATATATATATATATATATATATATAATAAGTTGATAATTATATATTATTTATTAATGTGCTATTTTAAGTTGATAGCTTAGATTTGAATGCATTTTCTTTTTTTCTTTTAAAGATTTTATGTATTTATTTATGAGAGACACACAGAGAGAGGCAGAAACATAAGCAGAGGGAGAAGCAGGCTCTTGACAGGGAGCCTGATGCAGGACTTGATCCCAGGACCCTGAGATCATGACCTGAGCTGAAGGCAGGTGCCCAACCACTGAGACACCCGGGTGCCCCAATTTGAATGCATTTTAAAGCCTCTACATTTTTACTTTGCCCCTACACGTGTTTTATGTTTTTGACGATATATTTTACATCTTTTTATTTTGTGTATCCCTTAACTAATTATTGTAGTTACAGTTCATTTTTACTACTTTTTTTCAGCCTTTGCTCTATCTTTTTAAGTGGCTCATACCTCTACTATATATTCATTTCTACCAGTGACATTTTTACTTTAATATGTTTTCTTGTTAATGTCTTCTTATCTGCTTAAAAAAAAATCTAACATTTCTTAAAAGGCCAGTGTGGTAGTGATGAACTTTAGCTTTTGCTTGTCTGAAAAACTCTTTATCTCTTATGCAATTCTGAATGAATGATAGCCTTGATAGAATATTCTCAGTTGAAAGGTTTTTGTTTTTTTTTTTTTTTTTTTTTTTAGCACTCTGAATATATCATGTCACTTTCCTCTGACTTACAAAGTTTCTACTGAAAAAAATCAGCTGTTAGTTTTATGGTGATCCCTTTGTATGTAACAAATTGTTTTTCTATTGCTGCTTTCAAGATTCTTATCTTTAATTTTTGAAATTTTAATTATAATGTATTTTGGTATCTACCTCTTTGAATTTATCTTATCTGGAACTCTCTTTGCTTCCTGGATCTGGATGTCTGTTTCCTTACCCAGACTTTCCTTCCCCAGGTTAGGGAAGCTTTCAGCCATTATTTCTTCAAGTACATTTTCTACCCTTTCTCTCTCTTTTCCTTCTGGGACCCCTATTTTCTGAGTGTTATTCTGCTTGCTGGTGTCCCATTGGTCTCTTAAGATAACTTTACTTTTTTTTTTTTTTAAAGATTTAATTTATTAGAGAGAGAATGGATGTGGGGAGGGGCAGAGGGAAAGAGAGAAGCAAACTCCCTATGGATCAGATAGCCTGACTCAGGGCTTGATCCCAGGACCCTGAGATCATGAGCTGAGCTGAAGTCAGTTGCTTAATCAGCTGAGCCACCCAGGCACCCCAAGATACCTTTACTCTTCCAAATTCTTTTTCTTTTTGCTACTCTGTGTGGGTGAACTCCACTGCTCTGTCTTGAGGTTGCTGATCTGTTCTTCTGCTTCATCTTCTGTCAAACCCTGCTAGTGTCTTTTTCATTTCAGTTATCATATTCCTTAGCTCTGTGACTTCTGTTTGGTACTTTCTTACATTTTCTGTCTCTTTGTTGAAGTTCTCACTGTTTGCACCCATCCTTCTACGTTCAGAGAGCATCTTTATGACTATTACTTTGAACTCTTTATCAGACTGATTACTTATCTCTGTTTTATTAAGGGTTTATTTATTTTTTCCCGAGATTTTGTCTTGTTCTTTTGCTCAGAACATATTCCTATGTTTTATCCTCTTACTGGACTCTCTGTGTTTGTTTCCATGTAATATGCAAAACAGCTGCCTCTCCCAGTCTTGAAGGAGTGGCTCTGTGTAGGAGAGGAAACTTATCTTTCAACCTTGGCCTAGCTCTTAGTTGTCTCTTGTACTTTTGTCATGGTCAAAGTAGCCTGATTTATTTTTGATAGGTTGCAATAAGTTCCAATTGTTGAGGGTGTGCCAAGTGTGTTCCAGAAGTGATCTCAGTTAGTACCTAGTTTCAGGCTGATTGGAAGCCAGGTCCTCAGGCAGCAGCTTTTAACATATGTAAGTAGATGCAGTCCTGTGGAACTGCAATTATTGACCTCTGGGAGAGGTCAATTATTGACTGGGAGATCTAAAGGTATCCCCTGGATGCCAGTTGAAAGAATCAGGGCTTCAGACAAGTATATAAACTCTTTTCTGGGAGGTACCAGCAAGCTGTGGCAAGGCCACAGGAGACTATAAAGATGGTATCTTTCTGCCTATATTCCCTGAGAGTGCCTTTGTAACCCTTAAATGTGTGGCAAACCTGAAGCCCATCCACAAGCAAATGGTCCTTTTTCACAGGCAGAATGGGTGTGTGTTTCAGTTTCTGTTCAGTGAGTGCCCTAAGTGGGCTCTAAGCTGTCTTTTTGACTGTTACAGTCCCAGGGGGCCCAGGAACACAAGACCCCTCTGGCCGCCAGAGACAGGTGATCAATAGGTGTTTCCTAAGTAAACACACTTTCCGACTAGCTTTAGCAAGGCCATGGGAGAATGTTGAGGGTGTGGCATGTCCACAGCTTTATTGAGGCAAGGGGTGAGCATGGAGACAGTGCATGCTCTTGGCTTTAGTGAGGCCAGGAAAGAGCACTGCGGGCAGGGCACACCTGTGGTAGAACCAAATTCTTGATGCCTCCCCACCAGCCCCCCCACCTTCAGATCTTCATTTTGTAAATGGCACCACCAATTCTCCCATTTTCTCAATCCAAAATGCTTGAAATCATCTTTGACCTATTTTTCTCTTCTACAGTTAATTCACTAACAAATCTGTTGCTTCCACTTTTGAAATATATTCATAGTAGGATCACTCCTCTCCACCCTTGTGATTAGCACTGAAGTCTCTCACCTGGACTGTTCCATTTGCTGCCTAATGGCATCTCAGCTTCCACCATTGTCCTCCTAAATTCTGTTTTCTCCATAGTAGCCAGAACTGTTCTAAAGGAAAAAAAAAAAAAAAAAGGACACCAGCGTGGCTCAGTAGTTGAGCATCTACCTTTGGTTCAGGTCATGATCCTGGGGTCCTGGGATCAAGTCCTGTATCAGGCTCCCCACAGGGAGTCTGCTTCTCCCTCTGCCTGCGTCTCTGCCTCTCTCTGTGTGTCTCTCATGAATAAATAAATAAAATCTTTAAAAACAAAAAAATAAAAAGAAAAAAAATCAAGACTCTCCAGTGGTGCCAGAATAAAGTCCCATGTCTAGCTATATCTTCCTATGAGGCCCCATGACCTCTCTGATCTCGTATCCTACCTTTCTCCCCTTTGCTCATTCTACACCATACCTACTGACTTCCTAGGTGTTCCTCCAACATACCAAGCATGTTTTTACCTTTCCCAGTGGTTTTTCTTCTACTTGAACTATTCTTTCTCTCCGTGTGACTTGGTGTCTCACTTCCTTTAGGTTACTCTCAGATGACACCCTATCCTAAAGACTATACTACTCTATCTGAAATAGTACCCCATTTATCTTTCTACCCTTTTAGCCTACTTTTTTTTTCTCATAAACACTTCTCATTATTTAAAATTGTATAATTATTTGCTCTTTTTTTTTTTTTTTGAAGAAGAAGACTCCGTGCCTAGCATGTAGCCCAATGCAGGGCTTGAACTCATGACCCTGAGACTAAGACCTGAGCTGAGATCAAGTCACATGCCCAACTGACTGAACCACCTTGGTGCCCCTTTATTTGCTAATTTTAAAATTCACTTTCCAATTGAATGTAAACTCCATGACAAGATAGACTTTCTATATTTTTACCCATCACCAGATCCCCAACACCCTGAACAGCCTGGCACATGGTAAGCTTGACAATAAAGATTTGTAAGGTGGATGAACAAATGAACAAACTCTTAGCTTGGTATTGGCTTAGAAAATGCTCTCACAAAATGATGTTCATTACCATAATTGTGGTCCTTTATGGAGAAAAAGGACAGAATAAGTGGGGGAACACTAACACCTGATTCTGGTCCTAAATGAGACCTGAGTGGAAAAAAACTTAATTTCTTGGGCAGTTTCATTGTCAGTGTGAGTCAGAAGTTGCTTTGCTGACCTGGAAGCTGTAGTGTCATGTGACCCAGAAATTACTGCCACCCCCTTCCTGGTAAATAGTTTTGTCTTGCTACCTAAACCCCTTCCTCATTTGGCTCCCGTTTCCCTGTTTCTGCCTGGGGAGCATTTCTTTGAAATGACCCTAACATACCATCACTCAGTGATGACACCCCAGAGCATAACACTTTTCTGTGGCTGCAAGACGGTGCTACTGCACCTTTCCATGGAGTCTGTTAAAAGGCATTTATCACAAATCTGCTGGGCATGCTCTGAAATTAGTTCAGCTTAGATGTTGGCCCTTCTTATCTCTGCAGATAAATAGATACAGCCCTGCATATCACCTGTGGGAAGTGGGGCCTTTGATCTCCATGGGGAAACCTGCTTTATAGCTCTTTTAAAAATTGAATTATGTTCTGTGTAAGTGAGCTTTTTAAGACATCATTGTCTGTGGAAAGAAGCAGGATTCATTTATCAGAAAGGAGATTTTAAGTTCTACAATCAAACAGATATTGAGTGCTTTCTTGGTTGATAATGTAGTACTTGTGTTTGATAAAGTCCAAATACCTGATCAAAAGCGGCAAGACAAGAGAGGAGATTGAGAAACACACACATACAGGGGGGCGAGGTGGGGCAAGGGAGAGGGAGGGAGGGCCTCAGGCCTGAAGAGAAGAAGGGAAAGGGGGAGTGAGTTAACCCTTCACATTTGTGGACGAGTGATCCCAAAGGTTCAAGCTGATGACTGACATGGGAGCTACTGTTGCTTCTGCCCCAAGCTGGTGAGCTGAGAACAGAGGAGCGGAGTAAGCCTTACTCTTCCCTCTCTTCATTTTCCTTCCTTTTGCTTCCCCACTATCTGGGAAGAACATAATTTGCTAGAGAGGCTTTGGCAGCAGCCTGGCCCAACTACCAAGCAGCAGCTTGGGATGGGCAGAAACTTGGGTCCCCCCAGGAGTTACAGGTGTTCCCCTGAAATCTGAGAGGTGATGTGACTTGTGGGGTCACAGAGTGGATTGAGGGCAGAGCTTAGCTTCTGCAGATGCTAAGCTTCCCTCTTCCTGCCCACAAACGTACTCACTGGAGATTTTCAAACCATACTCCCTGTTGGGGAGGAAGGAGGTGAGGTGGTGATTCTCCAGGACCCCTGCCAAGGAGCAGGGGGAGGGGGGGGAGAGGGGGAGGAGGGCATGGAAGGGGATCAGGTTGCTGTGACTCTAGGTGCCCCACCCCATCTTCAATCAGTGCAGCTCCACTCAGTTTTGTTTTCTATACTGTGCATCTGTGGAATATATTAACAGAAAAGATTTGAAACAACTGCAGATTTAGGGTACATTAGAAAGACATATTGAAAACTAGAGTACTTCAAAACACAGATTCTGGAACTGGGCTACGTGGGTTCAAATCCCAGCTCTAGCTCATACTAGTTTTATTTCCTTGTCTGATAAAGGGCTGTATGAAAACAGTAGTACCCCATAGCATATTAAATGAGTGGAAATCTGTACAGCACACAGAAAAGGCACTCCATGGCAGACACTTAATAAATGGTAGTTGTTTTTAACCCTGAGATGGGGAACCCATGATAGATTAAGCAGCTGCTGCTAACTGCTTATCAACTGGGAAGTCAGAATTCCGTTTAATGACTAGTTCTTCCAATCCAACCATTTCATCCTTTAATATTGACGCTTTGTCAAATTAATGAAGACATTAGATTGAGTTAGTCCTTTTGGTTGGAAGAGAGACAAAACACTCTGGCCAGTTCAGGAAATAAGTAAAATGGGATGGGGGTGGAGTGGCTATTATAAGAACGGCACAGGCAAAAGGAGAAGATGGAAATCCCAGAAAGGGACCAGGGTGGATTCTTGATCCTCAACTTGGTATGAAACGATTCCTAGAGCCTGGGAGTGGAACATGGGTCTGGGATCCACATCAACTTCAGGGTTGGGTTTTGCAGTAATGGGCCATCCTTAATGTGGCTCAGCTACTTCACTGTCCATTTATTCTTGTGTCCCTTGCTGGCTTATTCACTCAGCCACTGTGTCTTTCTTCTCTTCTATATCATTCTGCCCATCTCCCAATATCCACTCTCTGTTTTTTGCTCCCCTCCCGTAGCGAATAGCATCATTACCCTGATCAAATTCCTGAGAGAGCATATCTGACTAGTCCAGCTCCTTTTGCTCTCCCAGACCACACCATAGTTTGCTTGCCAGCCCAGGATAGACTGTTGGGGGCGGGAGGGGGGTCTACCAATACCCATCATTGTCCAATCAGCTTTGGCAGAGCTGGGATGTTGGGGGGTGTGGGGAGAAGGGGGGGGAACAAAACTGCAGACACAGCAATCAGCAGGGCTGCAGGTGGGGCACTTGTCCATAGACCATCTACAGGGCAGGCCCCAGACACTGACTTCCCTAATGCAGAATTGCCTTTATTATTAAGGATAATGAAGTGGGAAGGTCTGCAGGTCTCCCTCTAGGGAGAGGTTCCTGTTCGAATCTCTTACTGCCATGAAGGCACCTCCACTCAATGGGCAACCTCATTAATTCCCTTCAAGCCAAGTGCTCTGGAGGAAATAAATAGCCCTGAGTGTCACTTTTGCAAACCCAGACATCTGATGGCTCAGTGAGGCAGTACTCCAATTTCTTCCCTGATGTAGAAGGAGACCAGTTATCCAAGACAAATCTCTGAGGAAACAGATTCCCCAAGTTTTTGCACCAGCTAATTTTTTTCTATTTACTCTTGAATGCCTCAGTTTAGATAGTATGGTAAAAGAATGAAATAAAAGAACAAAAAGGTATATTTGACCTCAGAGTACACGAAATTGTGTAAATTAATTCCATAAATAACAAGATCACTCAGGCAAGCTTTTTGTAGCCACTTTTTTGCATTTCTGCTTTGCTTTCTCCTGCTCCCTGCTTGGAAATAGCAGCCTTGGACTGCAGCACACACTCAGACTCCACCATCTGCCTCCCACTCCAAAAGAGGGGTAGGAGAGGAAGGTACATTCAACAGATGGCAATAAACAGTTTTTGAACATCTCCTGGGCATCAGGCACTGGAGGTAGATGAATGTAGTAAGCAAAACAGAGAAAAGACCCTGCCCTCATGGAGGGCACACATTCTAGTGGGGAAAACAGACGATAAACTTGATGAGTGAGAGAAACAGATGGTTTCCATACCTTACTGCAAGGACTTTGGCTTAACTCTGAGTGAAATGGAAAGCGGCCAGAGGGCTTGAGGTGAAGGACTGATGTGGGTTTTTTTCCATTTTAAGAGTCACACTCAGGCTGCTGTGTTGAGAATAGACTGTCTCATCCTCCTGGGGGATGGAGGCAAGGATGGACATGGGGAGACAACTGAGAGGCCATTGCAATAATCCAGACAGAGATTTATCTTACTTTCCATGTGCTGTTGCATCATCACTTGGACGTAAGGAGGGCAGTGGAGTGAGAAAGTACTTCCCTCCTCTAGTCTCAACAGAGCTGCTGGAGAGACTCTTAAAATGGGAGTCAGATCATGGGAGTCCTTTGCCTGAAACCCTCCAGAAGCTTCCCACTGCACTCAGCATCAAGACAAAGTCCTTAATTTCAGACACAAATCACCAAAGTTCCAGAGAACTCTGGTGTGGAGGGCCCAGGCACTCTTTTTGTACACCTACAAGTTCCCCTTGGGTTACTCAGGTTTCTTGGAGATCGGTAATAGCCAGGGTCCTTCCACTCAGCTAACCCTCACTCTTTCCCAGTGGTTGGCTGACCCCAGGGTGGGGTGCTGAGGCCAGCCAACTTTTCAGGATAATGTCTGAAATAATTCAACAATAGGATTTTAAAACTGGGAGAGATATAGTCTAGCCTATCCTCAACCCCCAGCTCATTCTACAAATGGAGAAACCAACCTAAAAGGAGGAAGTGCCCTGATAAGTCATTGTGTGACTGGGTGACAGCTGGACCTCCTCTGGACATGATAGCTTAGCTCTGTGCTAACATCTTCATACAATGGGACAGGAACTTGCCTTCCCTACCAATTCCACCTGCCTCACAAACCCCCTTCTCTGAGTAAGAACCATAATGCTCTCCTCAATAGCTGATTCATTCTTGTACCTGCCTACATGTCCATCCATCCATCCATCCATCCATCCATCCATCCATCCATCCATCCTTCATTTCTAGTGGGTATTTGTGTTTTCCTTTCCCTTCCCTTTAATACTGGGATTTTCCTCTGTTGAATTCATTTATTCTGTGTTCTTCTCCATGGTGTTTGGGTGGGGTTGACCCCACCCACAGCTCTAGCCCATCTGACTGACTACAGGAGTGAGTTCAGAGAAAGGTATGTACCCCAATATAGGCTAATGAAAGTGATCCCCTCCATCCAGAACATATGCTACCATTATTGGAAGTCATTCGCTTTCTTCTCTCAGACCATGTGGTATGAGGACATACATGCTGTCTAGCCAGAGTTTCTGGGCCACTATGAGGAACCTAAAGATGACACTAACACCACGTAAGACAGGAGAGAGACAGAGACAGAGACAGAGATTGATTAAGGTCTTGGATGAGTTACTGGATCAAGTCTCATTTGAAGTTAAAATTATTTCTGAACATACAAGATTTTTTAGCTACTGCATTCTTTTTTTGGTTTGTTTTAGCCAGTTTTAATTGGGTGCTTAATTGGGTACTTTAACTGGGTTGATTGCAACCCAGAGAATCCTGACACACCGTTCCACTAGCTAGCATTTATGGAATGACTGCCGTGTGCTAGGCTCTCTGCCCAGTAAGCACCAGTGAGTCTGGTGGAGTTGATTATGCAGGGGAGAAAAATTTGCTACCCTAAAATGTATCTTTTTGGAATCTGGATATTTTTAGGCTATTTTGAAGAAACAGAAGACTCAATAGGTTTTTCTTCTCCCCCTTCCTATAACTGTCTACAAGAATTTGGATAGAATACCTGCTCCAGGAAGGGAGCTATCACCACAGAATACTTCAGTATAGTATGAAGCTAAGTATGATGGACTGGGAGGAATGTAGCAAGGCTGGTGTGATCAAAATCCTATGTCCCAGTGTTTCTGGATGGCCTAGCAAACATTAGTTTACCAAATATTCACCTTTTCTATTCTTCCTGTAAATAACTTCTCTTCCCTTTGTAGTCCCATACCCTCAACCCCTGTTCCTTAATCCAGAATGTCACATATACCCCGTCTTTGGAATCTCTAATATTTACACAGATTCCCTGTATGTACATAATTAAATTTTATTTTCTTTGGTTAATCTGTTCTTATGTCAATTTAATTCTTCGACCAGCCCGAGGAATCTTGAGGCATAGAGGAAAATTTTTCCTCCCCAGTAGGTGCTGTCCACACTGTGCCAAAAACCCATTGAAAAGACAGACAGATTACATAAGCAATTACAATAAAGTACGGCCATCCTATTGTTAAAAAACAGGGTGGTTGGTATGATTAGCCCTATTTTTTTTTAAAAAAATGCTATTTTCAGATCTTTATGTATGCCTATGCATAGAAAATATATTAGAGAGAGGTATGATCTTTGAGTGCTGTGGTAATGCAATCTGTTTCTTCCTTTATACTTTGCTTTTTCCCCCTTCCCCAACGAATCTTAATTACTCTAATAATCAAGATGGGAAATGCTATTAAAATCAAAATGCTAAGCATGATAAACATTACACTGGGAGAAGCACCGGATGCTGTTAGAGCACTTAGCAGGGACTTGCCTTTGGCTGTGATGTAACTCTGTAGGGAGCTGTAGAGAAGGCTCAGGGAGGCTTTTTTTCTGCATAGAGACCCACCTGCCTCTGCCTATATAGGCTGACCCTCTGTGAGGCCCTGTGAGTGTGAGTTGGGCAAGGGAAGCCAGCTTCCCGCCCCTTCCTTGGGCAGTCTGGAGCCTGGGTCCCCTGTACTGGCCAGGAAGGGCATTTCCCCAGCTCATTTTCCTGCACTGCCCAGTGGAGAGCTGGTTACTGGAAACACAAGACACTTTCCTCCCAGGGCTGCAGAGGCTGAACATTAAGAAACCATTGCAAATAGAGTAATTGCTCAGAATGAGCATTAGTGTCCTATTAAAAAGAGACAGCTGCTGGTGGCTGTAACCTCTAATTCAGCAGCGTTTCCTGAGAACCACATTAATGCGATTGGAGCTAATTCCTTCCTTGCTGCCTGGGGGCCAAGTCCAGGCTCCTGGCCCTCAGTCTCTGCAGACAACCAAGAATCCTTCACTCCATTTCCCGGCAGGGGTGTCCTGGGGGCCCGGCTCAGGCAGCAAGCTGACAGCAAGCACTCCGCAAACTACTGCTGATCGTCCACTCCTGTGCTTGACTTTGGACTAGGGGCTGAGGGCTGGGGGTATTGGGGGCAGAGCAGACGATGCTTATTGAGTGGCAGTGTCTCTGAAGCATTTGACATTTGTCTAAAAAAGCCGAGACGACTGTGCTAAGAAATGAAAGATTTGAAGAGCAATACAATATCGGATGTAGGAGAGAGTAAAAGGGGAGTGAGTTGGGAACTGACCCAGCCTTGTGTGGTGGGGGGCAACGGGGGGGGGGTAGATGGAGGAAGGTTCTGGAAAGGCTTCCTGGACGAGAGGAGATCTGAAGAATGAGCAGGAATTAACCGAGAAGGAAGAGCCTGTAAGCAGAGGCTTGTAGGCAGTGGGAAGAACCGAGCTGTTGGAGAAGTAGGCAGGCTGGACGCGAAGAGGCAGGTGGTGGTGGATAAAGCAAGCCTGTCTCCTTGCCTGCTGCAGTGGCAATGCTCTGCCCCCCTTGGGGACTTCACGCCAAGGAACAAATGACGCCACCAAACGTCTCCCAGCGTCTTTGAGCTTGTGGCCTTGCCCTCATCCTCTCGCCTCACTGGACTGAATGGAGTGCCCAACTCTCCCTCCCTCTCCCCTTAGGCCAAGGACTGGCCACCGCCTTTCTTTCCAGGACCACCCGGGCAGCTCGGTTTCCCGGATCGACAAGCAGATGGGGCCTAGGCGAGAGCCCTCAGGTAGTGCAGGAGATGGGCCAGATGAGGCCTCATCTGTTCCACCACCAACCCCTGGAGCAGGGAGCAGCCACAGGCTGCAGAGTCCTGGGGAGCACAGCTGCCCTCTGCTTGGTGCTCCGAGAGATGGTTCCCTAGCAACGGCACGGGCACAGGCTGCCCTGGGGGAGCGTGGGGTTTGCACAAAGGGTGGAGGAAACAAAGGGTCCTTGCACGCTCATTGTGGGGCACCGTGTGTTTGCTCCAGGGAGGCCCTGGCACCATGTGCGCCCTCCTCCCTGCAGGGACAACAGTGTGGCCTCTGCCCTTCCCACTGGGAAATCAGTTGACACATGGGTCTCATAATGCTGTGCCACAGTGTGGAGTTTAAAACATGCTTCTTGACCTCCAGGACATTTTTTTTCTTTTTAAAGATTATTTATTTATTTATTCATGAGAGACACAGAGAGAGGCAGAGACACAAGCAGAGGGAGAAACAGGCTCCCCGTGGGGAGCCTGATGCGGGACTTGATCCCAGGACCGGGGATCACCCCCTGAGCCGAAGGCAGATGCTCAACCACTGAGCACCCCAGGTGTCCCTGTTTTTGTTTTCTTTTCAATCTAGTCTGTGAACCCCACACTTACAGGAAGGCAAGGAAACAGTATGAACATCCCATAAAATAGGAGCACATGGGAGGAAGGACCGGGCAGTCTGGGTTGCAGGTGTGTGGAGCAGAGGGGCGGCCTGGACCATGTCCTCCTGTGTGGGGGACACTTGGCCCCCCTACAGCCCCATGCAGAACAGTGTCCTGCTTTACAGATGAGGAGAGTGATGCTCAGAGAAGTGACGCACATGCCCAAGTATATTTATGCTGTGACAAGTCAAGGATTTGTTCCCCCTTTTCTATCAGCCCAACTGGCTGCCTTCAAATGCCCCCAGACCCAGGCTACTGAGATACCAGCCTTGGGGCCTCCTCACATACCTCCTGTCTCCTCCACTTTTCAGAGAATGTGCTCTCCTGGGCACCAAGTCTGTAGCTAGGACTTGGGTCAGGCCCCAGACTTGGGACTCACCCCGACCATTGGGGCTGTCTAATGTGTTGTGTTTCCGCCCTGAAGCCTGCACTCTGAGGCCCACCTAGGGGACAGGCCAGTTTGTGGTTGGGTGCTGCTGGGTGAAAGTGTGTGAGCCACCTTGGATAAAGAAAATAATTCTGGGGGCCCCTGGTTGGCTCAGTAGTTGAGTGTCTACCCTCAGCTCAGGGTGTGATCGAGTCCTGCATTGGGCTCCCCGCAAGGACCCTGCTTCTCCCTCAGCCTGTGTTTCTGCCTCTCTCTGTGTCTCTCATGAATAAATAAATAAAATCTTTTTTTAAAAATAGAAAAAGAAATCCAGCAGGAAGTGTGGCAGGGAGGAAATGTCCCCGGGGAGGATTTTCAAGTGATAGGTATCATGTAGTTAAGAGCATGATCAGGGGCAGAAGGTTAGAGGTGGTGGCTGGAGATAGGTACAGGAGGGTTGTCTTTGCGTCGCGGTCCCCAGCCATGTTTCCTACAGAGAAAAGACTTAGAGAGACATTCTCACCAACCAGGGCTCTGCCTTTTTGAACTTGCAATAATTGTCTCAGTTGGCTGATCCTCCTACAAGGAGAAATGATGGGTGTTAAGATGGGGAAGGAGTAAGGGAGCCCCCCCCCAGGTTGGAGCATGAAACTGGAGGCGTTCTGGTTGCTGACATGAATGGACACCTGTCGGCCCTTCTACTGCAGGCCCCTGTCTGGGAAGCCAAGCTCTGCATCCCCTTCTGATTTCTAGCCACTTCCATGCTTCCAGCCAAGGGCACGGGCTCCCCCCTGAGGACTTCGAGTTTCAGCTTTGCCAAATCTTCGCTGTGTAACCTTGGGTAAGTCACAGAACCCCTCTGGGCCTCAGTGTGGCCCACCCATTAAGCAGAGATGATAGTCAACTCTGCGTTTCAGGATTGCTGTGAGGAGTAGATAAGATGGCATAGGGCGCCTTTCTTCCCACCAATGGAGAGACGTGTGTCTGCGTCCAGGCTGCGGGGCGAGGCGAGGGCACAGGGAGGGAGTGTTGTGCCTCCCGAGAGGCTGCCACCGCGTCCAGCGCTCTCCAAGCCTGGCCGTTCACTCCCAGGCTGGACGGGGCCTAGCTCCCTTTGTTCCTTCCTGTCTGCTCCCTGCGATGTCCTTAGGCTCTCGGCAGATGCAGAGCTGGTGCTTGTGGCCTTGGCCTCCCCTGTCTCGGGCCCCAAGCCCCATCACCGCTCAGCTCTGTGGCTGGGCCTCCATGGTCTCATCTGTAAACCGTGGTTGGCGGGGTGGGGGGGAATTGCCTCCCTGAGACAGCTTCCCACCTCCTTCCCATCACATCCCTCACCCAGGTGCTCTCAGCCCGGGCTGTCCAGTAGGATCTCTGGCAAATTGTGACCATCCGGCAGGCCCCGAGGGCCTCTCCTGCCCCCTTCGGGCCTCTCCTGCCCCCTTCAGGCTCCACAGTCTGAATACAGCCTGGGCACCGGGGGTTCCAAAAGGCACCCCACATGACTCTTGGACCGCACCTGGGCTGAGAACCACCTCGGGCTGCTGGGCCAGCTGCAGTGCTTCCGTTCTGGCCGTTGTCACCTGTCCAGCTTCACGACAACCCCCTCGTTGGGCCCCCCCACCTGCTTATAGATGTGCTGGGCGGCTGGCAGCATCCCCAAAGGAAGGCGCCCTCCCGGGCCTCCCAGGCCTCTGCCCTGATACCACCTCCTGCCCCTCCTGCCACAGCCCATCCCTTCCTTGGAGCCTTTCCTGGAGGGTTAGCACCCTTGTGCATCCCCACTTCTACTCCCGTCCCTGCAGGTCAGGTCATTGGTGCATAAGGATCCAGGGCTCCCGGCTCTGGAGCCCCCGCCCCCACCCTGCCCAGAGCCTCCTCTGCTCGAAGCGCCACCCGCCCCAACCTCCCTCAGCTCTTCTCTGTCTCCCCAGGCTTCCCGCCCCCCCACCCCCGTCCCGATGGCTCCTGGTGTCTGCTTGCAGCCGGATCACCCAGAAGGCTTGTTTGTGTTTGTTTCCAGCTTTTCTTGGGGGCACAGCTGAGAATTAAAAACTGTACATACTGGGGCACCTGGGGGGCTCAGGGGTTGAGCATCTGCCTTGGGCTCAGGTCGTGATCCTGGGATCCTGGGATCGAGTCCCACATCCGGCTCCATGGATCAGGCTTCTCCCTCTGTCTGTGTCTCTGCCCCTCTCTCTGTCTCATGAGTAAATAAATAAAATCTAAAAAAAAAAAACCCTATATATATATTTAGGGTGTACCACTTGATGATTTGGTATCTGTATCCACTGTGAAATGATCATCACAGGTGGGCTAATTACCATCTTTGTCACCTCACAAAGCTACCTTTCCCCCTACCTTTTCCTGTTTCGGTGGTGAGGACACTTAAGATCTACCCTCTTATCAAATATCAGGTAGGCAATATACTATCCCTAGCTAGAGTCTTGCTATCGTACCTTCAAGCTCCAGAATTTATAAGGGGTTAATACGCAAAACGTGTCATGAACTCATACAGTTTGATAGCAACAAACAAGCAAAAACCAATGATAATAATAATAATAATAATAATAATAAATAAATAAATAAAACACCCATGTAATTTGATTTAAAAAATGGGCAAAGGACCTGAACAGAGCTTTCTCCAAAGAAGACGTATGAACGGCGACAGGTAGCTGAACAGATGCTCACCATCCCTCACCATCAGAGAGACACAAATCAAAACTGTGATGCTACATCGCCTCACACCTGTTGGACCGCCTCCCGTCAGGAAGAAGAAGGGTCATCGTGCCCGTGACGATGTGGAGAAAGTGAAACGGGTATTAAGATACAGATGGTCGGCTCCATCCTCAGTTGGCGATTCAGTGGGGAGAGGGGAGGAGCTGCAAGTGTGCGCGAGTCTAACACCCCCCCAGCCCCAGCCGATTGACGGCCACACTTTGGAACTTGCTGCTTTAGAGCTGAGTTTCTCAACCGGCGCAATACGGAGATTTTAGGCTGGCTGATTCTTTGTCCTTTTTGGGGGGACAGGAGGCCATCCTGTGCACGTTGTAGGAGCGGCCTTCCTGGTCTCTACCCACCAACTGTCTCCAGACATTGCCCGTCATTCCCTGGGGGATGCAGGCACCCTGGTTGAGAACCATCACCCTAGACTCTGCCTTGGGGGTGGGATTCTGGGGGAGCCTTGGCAGGCCCACTTTCCCGACTTTGCAGCCCGCACCCTGTTTTTCGAACTCAGGGTTCCTTGGAGCCCAGCAGAGCCCATTCATCGGCATGTTGTATATGCTGCTTTCTTGCTATAATCGCCCAGGTGAGTGGCTGTGACGCAGGCTATCTGGTTTGCGAAGTCTGAGCCTTTTACACTCTGGCCCTTGACAGGAAATATTTGCTAACCCCTGTGCAGACCCTGAAGGGGACTGATGGACTGGGTTGGGATAGAAGGACCCGGGCCTGTGCCCCCTGCCCCCACCTTGGCCCACCCTGGTAGATGCGAAAGAGGAAGGGTGAGAGGTGAAGGGGCTTCTGGGCATGGGCCCTGGGGCCATCAGGGCCCTGCTGTCCACAGTGGGTGGATAAGGGAGTCCCTTCTTGGTGGGGCTCCACCTCCTGGCTTTCCTGGATCTGCCAGCCAGGCCCCGGCAGGACAAGCTGGGGGCCGGGCTGGGGATTTGCTGGGGATTTTCCATGGCTGCCGGGCTCATGATCAGCCGGCACTCGCCTCACGTGGACCAGCCCTGGCCTCTGCTTTATCTACTGAGTAAACAAGAGCTCTGCACACAGCCCCAAGGGAAAGGAGCCATCGAGACTGCAGACTCTGGGGTCGACAGGCCCCCTGTGCAGTGCTGTGTGGACACAGCGTTCAGGGCTGATACTTCAGTGGGAAGAGGGCCACTGGGGCCACTTGGGAGGAACAAGGATCCCTTATTCCTTCATTCGCCAGGAGCTCCTGAGTGGGGAGGGCCATACGAGGCACCATACGAGGGCCACCATGCAGACACCGTGCTTGCCCTCCTTTGATCTACCAGCTTTCGGGGAGACAGTGGAGCAAGGATGCTCACCCTGGGGGAGCCCCAGGGGTGATGGGAACACAGAGGAGGCAGACAGCAGAGCAGGGTGGGAGTGGGGCCAGAGAGAAGGGGGAGGAAGGACACCCGGTGCCTGTGGAAAAGCCATGACTCTACTCAGCGACCGAGCCAGCCAGCAGCACTGCTGGATCCTGCGCACACTCACCCTCCTCCCCGCTCCTCCTGACCATCCCAGGCACTCTCTCCTCTGCCAAGGGGTGGTGGTAGGCACATGGGCTGCAGCTGGTTCTGGATGGTTGCTCTGCATGGGCACAGGGCGGGACCGTTTGGCATTCCTCTCCGTGTTCCTTACTGCTAACCTAGCACCGAGCCTCGCCCGAGGTTCTCAGGAGGAGACGTGGAGCAATGAGTGGCATCCTAGCGCCAGTGGAGATGCAGGGCCTTGGGGAGATGTGGCCCCTGACACCTGTCCAGCTTTTAACAGTTTGCAACACCTTTGGAACTGTAGCATGTTAATCCCGCGGGCAAGGTGAGGTCGGCCAAGTGGGTGGTAGTGACCAGTCAGAGCTCTGGGGTGGTGAGCAACAGAAAATGGCTGGGGCTGATTTAGCCAAAAGGGACAAGTCCAGGGAAGCTCGCAGACTTAGCAGAAAACCGAAGGACCAGCTCTCTGGAAGGACACTCCAGGGAAGGAACGTGCCTCTGTCCAGGGCGACCAAGCAGAATGAATGGTTCTTCGTGTTTCTGCCCACGGCTCCAATCCCAGAGATGGTGTCCGATGGCTTAGCTTAGGGCAGAGGGCCCACGTCCCAGGCTGACCCCTGTGTGGATCCACAGGCCTCTCTGATCACAGGGTCCTGCCCTCAGCTCATTCTCTGCCTCGGCTCTGCTTCCATTTACAGCCAAATCTGTGTCTCCCCACTGTCCCTCAGCTTGGGCACTAGGACCCTCGTGCTCCTAAGTCACCCACACTGGCAGCCGGGAGCCTGTCCTCTTCTAGGGCAGGCCACGAGCCAGCACTGGCTCGACCGATTTTGCCTGGTAGCTTCCCCTCCATTCCGGTGAGCATGGCCGAGGTTCAGGCCCTCAGCATCTTTACACGGGCTGCAAGCTCCTCCCGAGGCATCTATCCTCTGCTCCTGTCCACGTCTGACCAGCAGCAGAGGGGACTTTGCTGATCCTGCACATCTTATCCTACCCCTCTTCTCCTCAGAAAGCTTCACACCACCTCTCTGCCCACGACCGTGGCTTCCAAACATCTGTGACCTTGACCTGCAGTAAGAGACGTATTTTACGTTGCAATTGATTTTTATAGTGCACTTGTTTCCATAAGTGAAGCCCAGTTTCCGAGAATTGATACTTACCTGAGTTTCTATCCTAGATCACTTTTTAAAACTCTTGGCCAGGACCCACTAACCTGATTTCATGACCCACGGCTGAGCCATCATCTGAAGACATTGGCTGAAAGATGAAGCAGGAATCCCTTGGAATGGCATGGAAGGCTGCTTGGTGACTCAGGCCTCCTTCCATTTCCACAGCTCTGGATGCTCTTGGTCTCTGTTTCTTTGAGTTCTTCTGTGCATCCCACCCCGGGCCTCACTTTTGTGCTTCAGGGCGTATCCCACACGCTCTGCCCAAATTTGTCTACCTCCCCTTCTTCACCTCCCCTGCCCACCTCATTCTTCAACATTTGTCTTCTCTCTGTGAGTTGGATGTGAGTGTCCTCTGTGCCCTTGAGCAGCATCTTGGGGGGTGATTCTGGCATGTGCTTAGGTGTCTACAGCTGTGTGGGGACTACCTGCCTCAATATTGTGTACATTTCCAGACCTCACCATCGGCTCTTGAAGTCAGAGTCTTCGATGATGAGGTTGCATGGGGTGCCTGGGCGATGCAGTTGGTTAAGCATCCGACTCATGGTTTTGACTCAGGTCATGATCTCGGGGTTGTGAGACTGAGGCCTGAGTCAAGCTCCATGCTCAACGTGGGATCTGTTTAAGATTCCCTCTGTCCCTCCCTGGCCTCCGACCTCTCACAATAAATAAAAAATAAATAAAATCTTAAAAAAAAAAAAAGCAAAAGATGGTGTGACAAATTTACATTTTTACTTAACTACCCTGGCTGGTTCTTAGGCATGTTAACATTCATGTCTGACACGGACTGGTCCGGAGGCCGTCCAGTTCCTCCAGGCTCTAGGCAATGCTGTTTGTTGATGCAAACCCTGGGAAATGGCCATCCAGACTCTCACTCCCTCCCCATGTGTAGGAAATTCCCTGCCACATCATCCTGGTAGGAGACAAAGCCCACTTGCTTGCAGAAGATGAAAGGTCTAGATACTGCCCTCCAGTATCCTGGCAGTGGGGACATGGGCATGTGGCTTTGTCTCCAGCAAGGATTCTCACCCTACCTGGGACTTTGAATCAGGAGCTGGTGACTCAGAGAAGCAGGGACGGGGGAGAAAGCGTTTGGGTGATGGCACCTACAGGATTCAGTTCCTGGAAATGGCATGAGCTCTGTCTGTCAGGGTCTGTCAGGAAACAGAAAGTACTGTCAGATGGAGGGACTAAAGAAAATTTAGTAAAGAGACTCTTGACCAAGATGTGGGCCACAGTAAGAGAAACTGGTTAAAATTGTCATTGGTGAAGCAATAGGATGGATAACAGGGAAGAAAGAGTGACTCCCTACCTCCTGTAGGTCCAAGGAGCAAGGAAAGGGAGCTACAACTAGAAATTGCAGGCCATGGCCTTCGGTGGGGGTGAGTGACACAACATGGTGACCAGGCAGGGTCTTTCTCCTCCACCCTCTGGTTTCCAGTCAATACTTCTCAGGGCTGAACCCAACTGGAAGCCAGAGAGCAAGGCGGGGTGGGGGGGTGTCATTGATGTGTCCATAGGGGTTGAGTTTCTGGAGGATGGAGTGGGATGGGAAAGAGTGGATCAGGAATGAATGATAGAGAGCATCCAGCACTGAAGCCTATGTCATACTTCCTGTGGTCTCCTAGGAACACATAACATACATAGCGACTCACGTAATTCTCAGAAGAAGCGTGGGTACTGGCATCACACCATTTTCCAGAGAGGCACCGCGAGGTTAAATAACTCATCCAATGTCAGTGTGAGAGTAGCTGCAATTCAAACCCAGACAATACGAATCCAGACTCTGTGTTCTTAACCGCTCTGCTGAGCCATCCAATAAACTAGCTATACATGGCTACACCCACTAGCTACACATGACTAAATATAAATTAGTCAATAGTAAACAACATCCAAAACCAGTAATTCCCCTGAGGCACATTTCAAATGGCTCACTACCTATGTGTGGCTAGCGGCTACCATCTTGGACAACACGGACAGAGAACGTATTCATCCTTCCAGACAGTTCTGCTGGACAGCCCTGCAGTAGAGCTGGACACTTTAATCTGCACCATTTCAACTCCCTAATGCCTTGCAGAACACATTTGCACACGCTCCCATCAGTGGCTGTGACATTCCTGGGCCAAAAAGGACAGGGGTGAGTCTGATTTGAAGATTTCACTGCCTTCTCAATGGCTGCTAGATGATGTGGCCTCAAGCCTAGCTCAAGAGATAAATCTGAGATGGTTTTATATAGGCCATGCCCTTTCTACAATCCCTCTGCTGTCCTGCCCTCTCCTCTCGAAATGGCAAGAACATCCCATAATAAGCAGCAGCACTTAGATCAAAAGAGACAGGAGATATGACTGGTTCCTCAGCACTCTCCCCTCCACCCCACTTCAGAGATATTTGTCCTCAGGGCTTATGAGATGCTGGCACCCAGTGATATACAGCGTCCTTCCATCAGCCCCCAAGAGACAGTTCTGAGTTGGATTTCATGATCCCTGCCTCTTGACACCGATACGTCATCTCCGAAATGTCCAGCATTAGTAGATGAGATAAATGCTGGAGATGTTGTAAATCCTACCTACCAGATAGGCTGAAGGTGAAGTCTAGCTCTGTCTAAACTGTTGGGACATCATGGAAAGGAATGTGAGTCAATATAAGGTGACCCTCCCTTCACATAAGGAGATGCAGGGTCTTTGTAACCTGTAAAAGCACTTTCTGGGAGAGGAAGCAAAAAGTTAGAACTTCTCTATCTCTCAGCAAGCATTAGGGCCAGCATTTTATACACATTGTCTCTCACCCAATCCAGTGTGCATTGACACGTGTGTGATCATGCCATGCATGATCTTTGTCCAGCGCATCTGGACATTTTTGCATCTTATTAAACAATAATAGAGGCTATCCTTCATTGCTGCTCATCATGTGCTGAGCCCTGGGCATGTTACATGGGTTACCTCACTTCTCACGACAGTAGCAAGATGGGAAGCGTTATTATGCTTGCTTTACAGGCAAGGAAACAGACACAGAGGAATCGAGTACCTTGCCTGGGGTCACAGAGCTGGTTTCATAGCAGAACTAGGACTATAACTAAATCTGTCTGACTTTCAAACCCATACCTATCCTGCCATGGTGCTATTCTATACCAATATCCTGCAAACTGTTTTAGCCCTAGTATGATTTTTTTTTTGAGAGAGAGAGAGAGCACAAGTGGGAGGGGCAGAGGGAGAGGGAGAGACAATCTCAAGTAGACACTGTGCTGAGTGCAGAGCCTGATGTAGGGCTCGATCTCACAGCCTTGAGATGACAACCTGAGCCAAAACCAAGAGTCGGATGCTCAACCAACTGAGCCACCCAGACACGCCAGCTAGCATGCATTCTTTAAGGGATTTTCTTCACCAGCCTAATAATATATAACAACAAATAGAAGTGGAACTGGACTGGTTGAAATGGAAGCTCCTAGTCTTACCTGCTCCTATACCTTGGCTTTCTCCCCTCCTACAGTTCCCCTGCACCCCCTCCACAGGCAACCACTGAATCAGCTCAGGGAATGCCTCAGACTTGGGAAGGGCCAGTTGAGAAAATACTGCCTACGCACCCTTTTAACAGACTGCACCGTATGCCCCTTAATGCATACAGCATCATTAATGCAGCCAACTGCCTCCTGCTCTGATAAGCAATCTTGATGATACATTTTGTACACATTCATGATTCTTTCCTGAATAAAATTTCTGGAAGTGAAATGTTTGGGCCAAAAATGTGCCAGTTTTAACACCAGATTCTCCTTCAGAAAGATTTTACTCCGTAAATTCCCATCTGCAGAAACAGGTTCTGCACATTCTCCCCCAAACTGGGTATTACTATTTAAAACCAATTTTTGTCAATGCAAAAGTACATTGCAGTTGTCTTGTTTTTTTTTTTTTGTTGTTGTTGTTGCTAAAAAACACATTTTAAAGTCTGCCAACTACTTGCCTTTCTTCTTATGCATCTCCTTTGCTGTTCATATACTTTGTTTTATTTTTTCCCTCATTTGGGGCAGTGATCTTTCATTATCTATTTGTAAACTTTATTTATAATGTAGTCATTAATCCTTTATGTATCATAATGACTGTAGACCGTCATATATTCATATCTGTTATATGTGTCATGTAGAATATGTAACATTGAATTTTATCTTTTATATATGGTGTTTTTGATTTACAGAGTCTTAAATTTTGATCATGGGCTTACATTCTCCTCTCTTTTAATTCTTTCTTTTTAAACCTCAATCCTTTAATCCACTGGAAATTTAATTGTGAACCAACAGCTAACATTTAAAACATAAAAGTGAACTAACTCCTCTGTATAACTAACTTTATTTCATTTTCTTGTCTGATTGCAATGGCTTGAACTTATCAAAATGGTGTTAAGATTTAGCAAGATGGTTCTCAACCCTGGGTAAAGTTTGACCCCACCCCCACCCCCGCCCCAGCCCTCAGGCACATTTGGCAATGTGTGGAGACATTTTTGGTTGTCACAACATGTGGTGGGTAGGGAAGTGTGTGTGCTGCTGTCATCTAACAGCTAGAGGCCGGAGTGGGGGGTCGGGGGGGCTACTACACATCCTATATCCCACAGGACATTCCCCCACAGCAAAGAATTTTCTGGCTCAGGTTGAGAAGCTTTGTGTTAACTATTAGTGGAATTAGCAAGTCCCTTTTATGTCTTGTATTTTCCCTGTTGCAAACTAGAGCTTCATTTGTTAAAGGCAGCTTGCCTTAGCGTCTCTGTGACGATCCCTCTGGAATGCGCCTACCACAAACAGAGGGATGCAGGCAGTGCCATAAAGAACATAGATGCCTGGGTCGACATGGAATAAAGAGAGGAAAGCAATGCAGACACAAATCACACATTAACAGTGTATAGTGTTGCTTCCCGTCTTGAGGTGTAAGAGCCTCATTGGCTACCTTCCTGTTGATTCTCTCCTGAGACTTAAGACCACCATAGTTTCAAGCACCACAAGACGTGTTCTGCAAGGACATGAACTTTGGAGTCATGAAGACCTGGGATCAAATCAGAGCCCAGTCACTCCCTGGCTGTAGATGTGAGACCCTGGGCGGGGTCCTACTTTCCCAGGGTTCTGGAGCCTGGGCTCCCTTATGGCAGACACTGACCTTGGGTGTCATGAGGTGAGTCCCTAGCTCAGGATCTGGAACATGGTCAGTGCTTATTTAGCATCTGCATGGAGTCCCAGGCACATGCAATCCCGCTCAGGTGTGATGAGCAACCCTTGTTCCCGAACAGCTCCCAGGAGCCTGAAACCCAAAAGAGGAGGCCCCCTGCAAGCCCCTGGCCAGTGTTTTGTGCTGGTTACTGAGATAGATCATTTTATTCTCACCACTGTACAGATGAGAAAGCTGAAGCACAGAGGTTAGTACCTTGCTCACCGTTATTCAGCTAGTAAGTGGTATAAGCTGGGTTAGAGCCCCGGCACTTAGCCGCTTAGTCATGCTGCCTCTCAGCCCCTCCCAAGCCCCCATCAGCAGCTCAACTGAAGGAACCTGGCCTGGCCACCCCACCTCCAAGGCTCTTGCTGTCACTCCTCTCAGCGAGGTCACCAAGCCTGTGTTTCTGGCCAGAGGCCGGCAGGGAAGCACTGGCTGGATGCTGAGAAGGGGATGGCATTCCACCTGCAGCCCTTGCTCAGAGCAGCTGCTGGGGCTGCCACCAGTTGGCAGAAAGAGCTCTCGGCTCAAGTACCGTCCCCAGAGGGCCTGACACTTTCCAGCATCCCGGAACTGTCCCCGAGGAGCCCTGGTGGCAGCTTCATGGTCTTGGGAAATGTACTTAACCTCTCCGAGCAGCCTCAGCTGGCATCTGGAAGGAGATTCAATTGCATGGTAATGAGCTTGAATCCTGCAGAGCCTGCCCTTTAATCACCAGCTGGAAAATGCAGCCCTGTAAGAAGCAGGTGGGCCAGAGAGCGGCCATGACCTCATTAACCTAATCCTGTTAGACTCCTCAGCTCCCCTTAGCTCAGCTGCAGCGCTGCTGGGAAGGTGAGCTTCTGGAGCAGAGGGCCCCTTGCCCAGGGACACTGCATCCAGGCGAGCTGCGCCGTGGGGAGGGTACACGCGTGGCCTGGCTGTCGCAGGGGTGCGGCAGAAGGCCTCAGGGCTGGGTCTCGAGAGACTCCTGTTGCCAGCCATGTGATGCACCATCCCTCTCAGTGGGAGCCCCACCGCCAGCACCGTCCTCATCCTCGACAGCACAGCGGGCTCAGCCCCTTCAGGGCTTTGGAGTTAGCCACTGCTCCCACAGAACATCATTTAATCCTATAATGGCACTGCTGTACCATCCACATTTTCCAGAGGGAGGAGACTGAGGCTCAGAGTAGTCAGGTGGCTTCCCCAAAGACGCACAGCAGCAGCACTGGCTTTGATCCAGCTTGGGCTAGCCCCAAATTCCACGCTTTTGGAATAGCTACAGAGACATCGGGATACGTTAGTAATATGTTCCTGTGACATGTCTGTGCTTGTGGCTTAGAGCTTGTAGTGTGTGTTGGGGGATTGCCAGAGGCTTGAAGCCCTCGTCTCTCCAGGACAGAAGAATGGATCCTCCCAGCTCTGAGTGCTTAGTGGGGTTCTGGCCTCCTGCACTGCGGGTCTGTGGAAAGAGTGGGACGTCAAGCTATTGGTGTCCTAGGGACCTGGCTCTGTGGGACAGTCTGAGCAGAGCTGCCCCAGTCACAAGGCGTCCTCCTGTGCATAAGATTGTATTTCCCCCAAATGGCCACATTTTGTATTGTATTATATTTCCAGTTCCACAGATGCTTCTAGAACCTTGCCACTCCCCCAGGGAGGAATCGGAGCCTGTTTTCCCTCCCCTTGAGACCTTGTCAAGGACTGGACCGTGGGGGACAGATGCAGTGTGACCTCCAACATCTGTCCTAAAAGGCAACATAGCTTCCTTCCGCCTGGCTCTTTCTCTCCCGGGCTGCATGGCTTTGCAACACAGCTGCCATGCTGTGAGGAAGCCCGGGCCATGTGAACAGGTGCATGGTGTCCCACTGGACGGCTCCTGGGTGGGTCCCAGCCCCCAGCCCCCAGCCTCAAGGCCGCCCCAGCAGACACTGAGCCGGGCACATACAAGCTCTCTGCTGAGCCTGGCCCAATTTTGCAGATTTGTGAGTAAAATGAATGATGTTACATTTTTTAAGCCATTAAGTTTCAGAGTGGTTATGAGGCCATGGTAACAGGAGCATTCTGGACTCACTGCTTCCCAAGACAGCCTGTCATGCTCACACACAGTGCTGCCCAGTGGGGTTGTGCATGTTGTGTGGTCATGCATGTTGCAGGTGTGGGCACAGCTCACCAGGCCTGAGCCCTAGCTCCAGGCTGCATCGGCCTCATGAGGTGCACTTGTGTGAGTGGTCTTGTCCCAGGCATACCCCTCTTTTCCCCCTGACCCCACAAAGGCTCTGTATAAGCTAGCTGCCTCCCTACCCCCAGGTTGAAAATTCTATTTTGGGTTTTTTTTTTAAAGATTTTATTTATTTATTCATGAGAGATGCAGAGAGAGAGGCAGAGACACAGGCAGAGGAAGAAGCAGGCTCCCTGCAGGGAGCCCAATGTGGGACTCGATCTCCAGGACCCCAGGATCATGACCTGAGCCAAAAGCAGACACTCAACCACAGAGCCACCCAGATGCCCCAGGTTGTAAATTCTTAGAACATTTTTCTTCATATCAAACAAAACCTCCAGTTTTACATTTCAGCCCATTTGTCCTAATTCTATTATCTAGGTCCCTGCAGAGTTAATCTAGTTTCATTCTGGTGTTTGGATGGTTGAAGACATCCCCCCTCTCTTCCCTTTGTCTGGTGAAATCTCCGGAGTTCTTCTGGTCTTTCCTGCTAGACAGAAGAGCATTTAGATTCTTCATTACCTGGCTGTCTTTATCTTTCCATAGCTCTTCTGTGGTGACGTCTGGCTCTACTCTGGCCACCCTGCCTTAGGTAGGGTCTGACCTGTGGCTGAAAGGAGCACTCGGGAGGGTCTGTTGTACTATTTCTCCAGCTCTCTTGAAACATCAGTTTAATTGCGTGTGGACCATGGGCTCTGGGCCCACTGCCCAAGGATCAGGGACTCACTATTGGGACCGGAAGACAGGTCCCAATTTTGCATTTGCCTCTAGGCCATGACTCTGCATCATCTCTTCCAAACATTTGTCTTCACTGTGCGGAGATCCCATCCCCATGAAATGCTTACTCTCCATCCCCTGCTCCCCTGGCAATCAGCCATCTTCTTTCTGTCTCTGTGGATTTGCCTCTTCTGAATACTTCATATCAACACAATGATAAATGTGAACTTTCGTGTCTGGCTTCTTTCACTTACAGAAGTGTTTCGAGGTTCATCCACTTTGTAGTATTTCTCTCTACCCCTCGTCCAGTCCCAAATGCTGGCCGCAGTCAGGGGTTGGTCCTGACTGTCTCCCTTCCTACCCTGGGTGAACTTACAACTGTTTGGATCGGATATTGTGGGTCAGCAAACATGGGACACTGCCAGGAGGGCCAGGCCCCAAATCCATCCTTCCATTCATGGTGAGGAAGATGTATGCGGTGGGAGGCGACTTTTCTGTTCTCAGATTCTCTCTTGGCTCTGAGAAGAGGCCGATGGACACCTTGGCCTCTCGTTGGTGGGGCCTGGGTGAGACCCTGATAAGAGGCTGGGGTGGGGTGAGGCCCTCCTTCATCTCCCCCAGCTAACCTCCCGGGCAAGGTGGAGCCCAAACTTTGGAGCTCCAGCTAGGTCAGCAAAGAACACCTCAGCTCCTTCACTTCCTGGGATCTTCGCCTTCCAACCTCCAATGCCTCCTGCGGAGGATCCTTTCTGATCGGTCCATCAGAAGGGAGGTCAGAGCCCAGGGGATGCATCCAGCGGTGGATGAAGCCAGGTGCCTCCTGGACAGTGAGGAGTGTTGTCAACACAATAAAGAGACCTGCAAAGCTTGCTCAGACTTCTGCAGTATCTGGTCAACCAGAAACAGCAGCAACAGCAGTAGCAGCAAGGAGACAGAGAGGCCATGGAGAGGAGACCCCGGGGCAAGCGGGTCCCTAACACCCTCTCCCCTTTGCTATTCTCTCAGAGACAGGCCTCTTTATATCCCTCTTGGTCTTTTCTTCTGCTTTTCACTTTCTTCTCCTCCTCTGCAGGTTTTCCATCTCAGAGTAAAAGCCAAAGTTCTTGTAAGGCTGATAAGCCCCTACTGATCTGCTTCTTCCTCCTCTGCCCTCTGGACTCATCCCCACTGTTTCTTGAACTCCCTGGATCTGCAGCCACCACAGGACCTTTGCATATACTACTCTCATCTTCTCCTAGCTCTCTGCACCTGGCCTCTCTCACTGTCCTCATGCCTTTTATTCCAACATCATCTTCTCTGCCACTTATCTTAACCCCCTGCCTTCATCCTGTCCTTTTCTGACTTTATTTCTTGGCCTTAATTGCTAGCTAATGTGCACATGTCTTGTTTTCTATCTCTTTTTTTTTCCATGTCTGTCCATCCAACTAGAATGGAACCTTCTTGAGGGTGGGGATTTTGTGTTTGGTTCACTGCTATGTATCCCAGAGCCTGGCCCCTAGCAAGCGCTTAATAAATATTAGTTGAATGAGTGAATGAATGCTCTGCATCATGCCTAGAGGATCTGAAGCCTTGTTGGGATGGGGGTTGCTATCTTCTGACCCTGGGTGTAAAGTGCCCACTGGACTTAAACATGCAACTATGCCCACTAACCCTGACATCGCTGGCTTCCACGCAGGGAAGCCTGACAAGTGGGAACAGGGGATGCTAGGTGGCCTACATTAACCACGTCTTTGCCTAGTACAGAACATGCTGCATAACATACCCAGGTCGAACCTAATAAAGTTCCAGAAACCAAGATGCTTCAGTGTGCTATGTGGCAGCTCTGGGGGCAACTGGTGGGTGTGGACTGGCTGATCCCGAGACCTCTCTGGATGTTGTGGTCCTCGGAACTCGGAGAGAATGGGGAGTGGGCCAGGGCCTGGGAGATTTTCCTGAGTTCGGATATCTGACGTATGTGATGAACAGCATCTGGTAGACACCAAGGGGTCCTATAATCCTGGAGTGGTAGGAACCTGGTAATCCCACATTGAGGTTTGGGTATGAATCATTGAGAAAAGAGGGCCAGTCTTAATCCAAAAAAGTGTAATGGGTGCTTTATGTATCATCAAGTTGTCATATGTATGTGTGTGTGTGTGTGTTTGATGGGGGGTGTCTCTGTGTCTGTGTATACGTATGTCTGTGTGTACCGAGGAGATGGGCACCAGAAGGGCAGCTCTGGATTCTGCCTCTGGGACACTCCAGACGGTGTCTGGTGAGTGTGGTGTTTTAGTGGCAATAAAGCTCTCTGAGACTCAAGTATAATTGCTTTATCTCCTTCTGTTAGATGTCTCTGGCACAGCGGTTTTTCAACCCCGGGCTGCACATTGGCCTTGTGCGTAGAGCTTTATTAAAATGCCGATGCCCAGGTATTACCCCCACGCCGGTTAAACCAGCTTCTGGATGTGGGACCTGGGCACTGATATGTTTCTGAAGGTCCTCAGGTGACTCAGGCTGGAAGCTGAGCAGAATCCGCAGCCAGGAGATTTCGGGCCTGGCTTTTCTATTAAGTCATCTTTGACCTTGAGCAAGTTGCTTGATCTTTCTGGTTCTTCATTTCCTTTCTGAATAAGACAGGAATCACTGCACCTTCCTGCCCACCCGCTGCCCATGGTTTGAGGTCGTTTACGGGTGAGAAGTTTTGTACATTCTGAAAAGAGAGCCACACAAATGCAAGGAAGTATTTGCGTCAGGCCTTTGTAGAAACCAGAAAATGAGGCCGGAGGTGGGTGTGTATAATTAGAGCGAGATCGTAGTGAAAGAGAAAAGCAAATCTATGAACTACATACACTTTGCGAAAGTAGCCAAATCGGTTAAGGCCTGTGCTTGTTATTCCAGAAGCTGCCACTGGGTGGGGCCTGCCCCATGGCCTGGACCTCCAGGTATCCTTGGAGGACCTGTTTTGCCCTCTTTGATTAAAATAAGATTATTTACTGACATAGAGTGTATATATCAAGAGTTTATTGTTTTTTAAAAGATTTGTTTATTTTATTCATGAGAGACACACAGAGAGAAGCAGAGACATAGGCAGAGGGAGAAGCAGGCTCCCTGATGGGAGCCCGATGCAGGACTCGATCCCAGGACCCCAGGGTCACACCCTGAGCCAAAGGCAGACGCCCAAACCATTGGGCCACCCAGGCATCCTGAGATAGCAGTTTAAATGCCCTTCTTACAGGGTCTTTGCCGGATCGGGTGGTGGTTTTCATTCTGCCCAGAGCCTAGGTCTTAGCTTCCTCCTCTCCTGACACTTCTGGGAGGAGCAGCACAAACCCTCCATCTGGAGGCCTGGAGTGGGCTCTGCTCACCCCTCCCTGCAACATCAGAAAGCTTGGCCTGCTGGCAGCGAACCAGGAAGAGGCCTGCTTGGCTGCTGCTGCGGACCTAATTAGCTCTGGAGGGGCTCTTCTGTCAATCTGGCCGGCTCTGCTCCTCCCCCAAGCCCTGCATTTAAGGAGCAGAATCTGATTTTCTTCCCCCAGGGGCCCATTCTTTGCAAGTCACTTTAGCTCTCTTTCCTTTCTGCAGTCTGATCCGGAGACATCACGGTGGGGTAATTGTAAAAGCTGACAGATGTGTTTTTTTATTTTTATTTTTATTTTTCTCCCTTCAGTTAAGGACTAGAGACTTTGGTGCAGAAGCTAGGTCATTCATACCCACCGTCTTTAAAACTGAGCCCAGTGTATGAATGACTTTGCATAAAGCCGCCCAACACTTTCCTACAGCCACCCCAGCAATGTTCATCAGGTTGGTTGGCTGTTTCCCACCCCCCACCCCAACACCCCAATTGCTTGGAATACATAGCTGTGGATGTTATGACTCAATTTGTATAAACACACAAAATATTTAGAACAGCACACGTGAAACAATTCACAATAATTGCCTCTGGGGAGGGGACTAATGTTTGAGCTGGTCCGTGTTCTTAGAGAAGATCTTCTATAGCAAGGAATCCTTGGGGATTCTTTTTTTTTTTTCTTAAAGATTTTATTTATTTGAGAAAGAGAGAAAGTGTGCATGAGTAGGGAGAGGGGCAGAGGGAGCAGCATGCTCTTCGCGGAGCAGGGAGCTCCAGGCGGGACTCGATCCCAGGACCCGAGATCATGACCTGAGCCACCCTGGTGCCCTCCTCCCCTCCAGGGATTCTTTAGCTGACTAAGTACAGCCTAATTCACTCAGCCAGACCCCAAAGACTAGATGCAGAGCAAGGGGATGCCCCTATCCCACCGTCTCATTCACAGTCCAGGTCCCTAGCGGTCCTTTCCTTAGGCTCACAGGAGCTCAGGGGGCATGGGGAGTGGGTTTTCCAGGTGAGGTGCCCAGATAGGGGACTAAGGAAAGAGGTCACTGGGAAAATTGCCGAGTGCTGTCAAAGCAGTGTTCACTGGCCCCCAACGGGAGGGTCAGCTTGAGGGGTTTCAGAGGGTAGGCAGGGGAGGTGCCTGGTCTGAATAGAGGCTGGGAGCCTGTACAGCTTCTGGTCTCTAGAACAGGTGCCTCTGTGGTCTTCTGTCCCTCTCCCCACCTCCTTAGCTTTGCCACATGCAAGCCCTCCCCTTTGGTGGGCACGTTCCCCAGAATCATCACCCAGCTCCCTGCCAATCCTCTCTCACAACACTTTCCTCTCTTCCCTTCTTTCTAAAACCTCCTTTTAAGTCACTGGGAAATCCTTCCCTTCCCTGGAGCCAAGACCTTCCTTGTCTCTCCTTCTGG
Organism: Nyctereutes procyonoides; assembly: GCF_905146905.1. NCBI lineage: Eukaryota > Metazoa > Chordata > Mammalia > Carnivora > Canidae > Nyctereutes > Nyctereutes procyonoides. The sequence continues at coordinate 54,554,403 of NW_026575140.1, read as the reverse complement.
TTCTTGCATTGTAGACCGCGATGGCCCATTAGACCCGATCCTCAGTCAACCAAAGACCACATTTCCCCTCCTTTGAGGGCAGGCAGGTATGGACCTTCCAACCTCTTCAGTTGGCAAAGATAAGTAGCAAAAGCAAAAAAGCAGTCAATGTTTCATCCTTCCATGCTCTGGCCAGTGCTAGCCCTTTGTGTTTAAATTAAAGCACATCTGAAGTTGGTTTGTTGAGTAACCTCTGCACCTAGTGTGGAGCCCAACACGGGGCCTGAACTCACAACCCTGAGATCAAGACCTGAGCTGAGAGATTAAGGGTCAGACACTTAACCAACTGAGCCACTCAGGGCCCCCTGAGTAAAACAGAGGCTCTAAGTGAAGGTACCCTACCTTTGCCTTTTATTCCAGCCACGGTGACAGCTTTCTGTCCTACTTCTAGGACTTCGCAAATACCCTTCCCTCTGCCTGGAGCACATGTCCCTTCACTTCTCTGACCCCTGTCTTCTCACAGGGTTCCTCCTGGGCATCTCTTCATCCTACGAGAGCATAATTCTCTGACCAAGTTATTTGTTAGCATGCAACAAACTTTCATTCTGCTCGAATGAGGTATGATAAGGTATTGCAGTGATGGCCTCCAGTGTATCCACACCACCCTGTATCTACACCTTCCCACCCAGCTTGGCCATGTGACATGTGTGACCAAAAGGATGACAACAGATGAGATACAAGCAGAAATGTGAAGCAGAGTACTTGCCCCTTGGTGCTTGCCCTCACTTGTTGCTCTTGGAATCCAGCAACGCCGTATAAAAGCTTGGGCTAGCCTGCTGAGTGATGAGAGACACAGGCTCCTGTCATCCCTCTTGCACTGGTTAGCAGCAGGCCCATCACTTGATGTGTAAACGAGGCCATTTCAGAGCACTCAGGGGCCAGGTATTTGCCAGCTTACTGCAGATGTATAAGCAAGTGCAGTAGGGATTACTCATGCTATCCCAAACCAGAAGGACTTCCCAGCCAACACACAGAATCAGGAACTAAATAAATGGCTCTTGCTTTAAGCTACTCACCTTCGGGTTTCCTTACACAGCTGAAACTAGCTGATGCATGAGGGAATCGACAGAAAGAAAAACAGCTGGTTCACTAAAGATATATGAAATTCGGATTTATGAAGTCAGCAGGAAAACGAATGCTAGCATAAAAGTGTAAATCTGATTAATATCCAACAGAGCAATAAAATGTAACCTTTGGAGTTATCTTCTGTCAAAAACCCAGAGATGATTGTGGTTAGGAAACAAAAGAGAAAGTTTTCCTTCCAAGAGTGTCAGGGAGTTAGACTTTCTGAAGGGCTGGATTGCCAAATACAAAACACACTGACCATTTAAAGAGAAAAAAAAACTGTAAAATCACCAAGGTTATCAAGTTTCTGTGATCCTTTCCATGGTGAAAAACATCAACTTTCTCAGGCTATTGTCATAATTCCAAAGGCCATGACCTATCTTCAGATATCAGCATGGCAAAAATCAAGGATAGATGGATTTTTGTGGGGAATTCAAGTTTATGGGAAATAGCCAAGGTTTTATGAGGTAGGGCACCAGAGCCAGGCAAGGTGATCCTGTTATTTTTGCTTTAGTATTATTATTTTTCCTAGCTGTGGTATAAACTTAATTGTCCTAGAATTGAAGTGTATCAGTGTCTGTTTTTATTTCCATACTTATTTACTAGACAGGAAAAAAAATAATCTCTCCTTTCAGTTTTATACCTGTTAACTTATGATTTTATGCCCAAGCTCTAATGACAAATTTGTCCAACAAAGATACATTTCCCAAGATGACCCTTTGGTAGGCTTTATAGAAAACACTCCAGCGTGGCATTAAATGGTCACACAATCTTTTTGTCTTATTTCCAAGTCCTACTAGATAATTTTCCATGCAGATCTTTCCCTGACTCATGAGTCCAGATGAGGTGACCCTCCTTTGTGCTGTCACAGCTCCTGTACCCACTTATCACAGCCTGGCATCCTTGGGGGTGGGGACATGCGCATTCACCTTGAGGTTCCCCAAGTGGAATTCAGTGCCTTGTATAATCATTTGTAGAGTGTGAAGATCATCTAATTGTTTCCTCATAGAGCCAAGGGCAGTGGCTTTTGTACTTTGCTAAACAGCTTACCAGATGATTCCCATAAAGTGGTGTATTGGAGCTGCCGGATCCTGGCTTGTGGGAGCCGACTGTGCACCTCTTTTCAACCCTGGTTCAGGGACATCACGTTGATGTTAGAATTTGGACTTGGTGGGAGCATTTACACCATGGAAGTCAGCAAATGCTACAAATGAGGGTTTTGTTTTGGTTTATGAGAGCCGGTTTGCCCACACCAGAGTCTGCTCATTTCAGGTCCTAGGACTAATGTTTGAGAGTTGCTGACCTAAAGTGGGATCAGCAAAGTACAGCCTGTGGGCCAAGTCCAACCTGCTGCCTGTCTTTATATTGACCATGGGTTAGGAATAGTTTGTACATTTTTAAAAGATTATAGAAGGAGGAGAAGAAAGAGGGAACAAAGGGGTTGGAGAAGTGACAGAGATCTTCTGTGGCCTGCAAAACCTAAAAAGTTTAATATCTGGCATTATATGGGAAATCTCTGCAGATCTCTGACCTAGGGAAGCTTCTTAACCTAGATTGCATGTTAAAATCACCCTGGAGAGCTTCTAATACATTCTAATGCTTGGACCCCATAGTGCCTGAGGTGGGGTCTGGGGCCTCTGTGTATTTTAACAGCTCCCTGGGGACTCACACTTTTCTGTCTGCAGGTCCCAGGTATCCTGGCTCCCACCTTCCTCACTATTTCCCTAAATTGCCTCTATTCCCATGCCCCACCCGGTCCCAGCCACCCTGAGTGTTCCCTGTCCTACAGAGATGGTCTCTTTAGGGTTGCCTTGGATCTGAAAGGCGTGTTTCACTTGGGGAGCTAGTAAGAAGATGGACAAGGCCTAAAGATGAGCAAACTGTAGACTTGGGTGCAAGGAGTGCTGATAGTCGAGCTGAGCCCTCACCCCACCCCAAAACATTGAGCTCATCAGAGACACTGGTCCCTTCCTACTGCTGATTTTTATTTCCTACTGCTGATTTTAAGTTTAGTTCCATTATGATCAGAAAACATATGTTGTATGATTTCAATACCTTTGATATTGTTAAGATTTGTTTTATAACCCAGCATATGGTCTGTCTTCGTGTGTTCCACGTGCACTTGAAAAGAAAGTCTATTCGGTTGTTGTTGGGTGGAGCATTCTATAAATGTTAATTAGATTCAGTTGGTTTATGGTTGTTCAGTTCTGAGCTGACAGCAAGTTTCAACTTTACGGTTGAAACCTTGCTGATTTTCTCTTGACTAGTTCTTTTAATTACTGAGAGAGGAGGTGAAATCTCCTAACAAGTTCTAAATGCATCCATTTCTATTTCTCATTTCCATTCTGTAAGTTTTTGCTTTACATTTTTTGAAGCTCTGTTATTAGGTACATATGCATTTATGATTATTCTGCCTTCTGGTGAATTGACCCTTTTATAATTATATAATGTCTCTCTTCATCCCTGCTAATTTTCTTGGCTCTGAAGTCTGCTTGTTCTAATTTAACATAACTTTATAATTTATATAGCCACTCCAACATTTTTGGGGGGCATGTTTGCATGTTGTATCTTTTCCTATCCATTTACTTTTAATATACAAGTATCATATTTGAAGTGAGTTTCTTGCAGACAACATATAATTGGATAATAAAAACAAATCCATTGGTATAATATCTTTTTGTTTATGTATTAGATTTATATCTACCATTGTATTATTTGTTTTCCCTATCTCTTTAAAATATATTCTCTGGTTTCCACTCTTCTGCACTTTTCAAATTCCATTTCAATTTTTCTTTTGTGTTTTTGACTATACTTATTTAAAGATTAAAAAAAAAAACATATTCATGAGAGACACACAGAGAGAGGCAGAAACATAGGCAGAGAGAGAAGCAGGCTCTCTGCGGGGGGAGTCTGATTCAAGATTCGATCCCAGGACCGCAGGCTCATGACCTGAGTCGAAGGCAGACACTCAACCACTGTGCCACCCAGGCACCCCTGGCTATACCTTTTTTTTTAAATAGGGTTTTTTTTTAGTGGTTGTTCTAAGGATTACAGTATAGATACTGTGCTTACCTGCTCTCAGGGTACTTGGAATCAGTATCATGCTGCTTCTCACAGAATGTGAAAACTTTCTCATAATGTAGGTGCCTCTGCCTTTCTCCTATGTTGTAGTTATCGTATATCTTACACATTAAATGTGCTATCAAAAACTTAAGTTATTTTGGAATTCATTTTTTACTCAGCTCTGTCCATTTGTTATCACACCACTCTGAGACCTGACCAAATATAAGGTTATAAAGATGACATATGGAATGTGGTAAGCATGTTTTTTATATACAGGAAAAACATTTCTAGGATGGATTTTTATAGATATACACATAGTGGGTGTTGGCAGTAGACTGCTCCCATTTTGTAGCTGGTTTTGAACATTTGTGAGCAGAAATAGGGGAAACTTGGAGAAAAAAGGAGGAAGATGTTGCTTCAGCTGAAATGTACATCACAAGAGTAAGGAAGTAAGATAACCGGGTGAGACTGGAGAGATGAAGAAACAGGATGGGAGGAGGAGGAGACAGTGTTCAAGAGTCACAGACCTCTTAATTTTTCTGTTGGAGCAGAAAGACTTGGGTGATTGGGTTTGAATCCCAGCTCAGCCCTTTAGAAGCCATTTGACCCTGTGTGCATTATCCCTCCTCTTCAGCCGTGGTTTCTCTGTAAGAAAGCTGACAGGTGTTTATGTGCATAAGAGAACTTGCCAGTAGCACATATGAGGCATTTCATAAATGACGGTGATTATTACTGCCTCCCAGGCCTCTCTGTATGTAGTCTGTGCCCTCACAGACATGTCAAAGCAGCTCATTTTATTCTAAAAATATTGACCTGAGATTCACCCTCAGAAACTTTCCCTTACTGATAGTTCTCAGCCCTAGCTGTACATTAGAATCACCTGGACTTCTTAAAATATGTCCAGGCCCCCCCTCAGAGGTTCTGATTCAATTGATCCAAGAGTGATAGATGATAGATAGATAGATAGATAGATAAGATAGATAGATAAGATAGATTAGATAGGGGATCCCTGGGTGGCGCAGCGGTTAGGCGCCTGCCTTTGGCCCAGGGCGCGATCCTGGAGACCTGGGATCGAATCCCACGTCGGGCTCCCGGTGCATGGAGCCTGCTTCTCCCTCTGCCTGTGTCTCTGCCTCTCTCTCTCTCTGTGTGACTATCATAAAAAAAAATTAAAAAAAAGATTAGATAGCTAAGATACGTAGATAGGTTGAATGCATGGATAGATTAGATAGGTAGATAGATGATGATAGATGATATATACACGTAGGTGAGATAGGTAGATAGGTGAATGAATGGATAGATAGATAAGAGAGGTAGATAGGTTGAATGGATGGATAGATTGATGATAGATATAGATGGGTGAGATAGGCAGATAGACGAATGGATGGATAGATAGAATGGATTACTGAGAATTGTCCAAGTGAGGACATTTTTGGCTGAGAGAGGTGCAGGTGTGCAAATGGAGGTAAGTGTCTAGTAACTGGCACATCCCTGTCCCCATGTCTCCTTGAGTGTGGTCTGTACTCTCCTAGCTGTGCCAAAGAAGCTTCTCCACACATCTTTTTCTTGAGATAATCTTCCAGTATGGGTAAAATAGAGGCAATTGTACAATGAACCTCCATCACTCAGCTCCCACAATTACCAGCATTTCATCGATCTTGTTTCATGTATCCTGCCCCCTCCAGCCCCTTTCCTGGTGCTGGATCATTTTTAAGAAAATCCCAAATATCATGTTATTTCACAACAGCGATTTTAAAAATCTCTCCAAGTGATTCTAATGTTGGTTGGGATTTGAAATTCACTAAACGAAGCCTCTTAAAAGTTGTGGGCAAATGCTTGAGCCATTTAGGAGACCAAATCCTTCACAGGGTTTCCTAATCGAATAAAGCCGTGGAATCCATCTGACATAGATGCGCTGTATGTGCAGTTTCATTGTGTGTATGGTAATCCAGCATGAATGGTAAGTAGCTCATGTAAATAGGTAATTAGCATGATGCACCTAATAAACAACACTAAGGTAATTTACTTTTCATGATATGCCCACAGTCCCAGAAACATCCCACTAATACTCTTTAACAAAATTCAAAGACCTATGGATGCTACTCCGTAAAAGCCAGCATGCACCATTCCTAGGACTCAGAGGTCTGGCCCCTCCCATCCCCACCCTAGACTCCATACTGCCAGACTTGTTTCAGGTAAGATGCATCTAGCGGTCCCTAATCTCCTAGGTACTGTTTTGAAATCATTTGCAATGCAACAGTAGGCTGTAAACAAATGATCTTAGATTGATCTTTGCTCTCAGTGGAAAAACAGAGCTACAGAACAGTGAAAAAACAAATGGTCCTATGATGGGAAAAAGAGAAAGAGGAGTTATTTAAGTTGTTTATCATTCATTCCCTTGATGAGTTTTTACTGGACATCTACTATGTGACATACAGTGGTCTAGGTATTTTAACACACATAGAACCAAATAGGTAAAGATCTCCACCATCATGCTTACCAAAGCAGTTATGCTGCACCTCCCCCCACAGCAGCTCCCACAATCTGTTTCCCCACACGTCAGTTTTGTTTTCCCTACAGTCAGCTCTTGCCATCATGCCCACTCTGCTAGCCCCTTGTTTTGGGGAGAGTGAAACTGTAGAAAGTGGCTACAGCAAAGGGAGTTGGGCAGGATGAGGAAAGTGATAAATTTCCCAGATACTTTTAGAACCACCCAAACTGGACTTGGGTGGATTTTGGTGGATACATTTGACTTTCTTGCAGAGAGGATGAGGAAGAGGGTGCCAACGGTGGAGACAAACCCCAGGGCTCAGTTGCACAATGGAAGACCCAATGAGAAGGACTCAGGACGAACATTGGTGGGTATCATACATGCCCAGGTGGACAGGAAGTCATCACTATCAACTGGCAACATCTGCTCTGGAGTCTGGAATTGAGAGTAAAATAGGGAGTTCATCCCTTAATCCCTATGCTAAATGTTGAAATCCCATCTCTCCTGGTCTACCTCCTCCCTCCCACCTGCCTCCAGAGATCTGTTTTCTTTTACTATAGCTTAATCTCTATAGTTTTTTAGAGAGGGGGATGATAACAATATGTACTCTTTCACACCTGACTTCTTTCACTCAGCATTGTTATTTGGAGATGCATCCTCATTGTTGCCTGTATCTATAATTCATTCTGTTCTATTGCTGAGTTGTATTCCATTGTTTGGATACGCAGCCATTTGTGTATCTATTCACCCGTTGAAGTGTTGATGGATATTTGAGTTGGTTCCAATTCTTGGCCACTACAAATAGAGCTACTACAATCATGTGTGTGCAAGTGTTTGTATGGATATTTTCTTTGTTTTCTCTTGGGTAAATAGCCAGGACTGGAATGGCTCAATCATCCGGTAGGTGTTTGTTTAAGTTAAGAAGGTACTAAACTCTTCTCTGAAGTGATTGTGCCATTTTACATTCCCATTAGCAATGCATGAGAATAACATCTAGTCCACACCCTTGCCAACACTTGATGAGGTCTATCTTTTCTCATGTTAGTTATCCTAAGACATGTGTATGGATATTTTGTTGTAGGTTTAATTTACCTATTAATGGATAGCAATGTTGGGCATCTTGTCACATGCTTATTTGCTTTCCTCTTTGGTGAAGTGCCTTTTGCCCATTTTGTATTGTTTGCTTGCTTCTTGTTAAGTTTTGAGGGTATTTTATATTTTATTTTTAAAAATATTTTATTTATTTATTTATTTATTTATTTATTTATTTATTTATTTGAGAGAGAGCATGAACTGGGGGAGGAGCAGAAGGCAAGGGACAAGCAGACTCTGCGCTGAGCATAGAGCCAATGCAGGGCTCGATCTCATGACCCTGAGATCATGATCTGACCTGGAATCAAGAGTGGGAAGCTTACCGAGCCACCCAGGTGCCCCTGAGAGCATTTTATATAATTCAGTTAAAAGTCCTCTATGTGGTGTGATTTGGGAAGTTTTCTAAATTCTTTTAATGGTGTCTTTGAAGAACAAATGTTTTTAATTGTTAAGAGTCTAATTCCTTAATTTTTTTAAGATTTTATTTATTTATTCATGAGAGACACACAGAGAGAGAGGCAGAGACACAGGCAGGGGAGAAGCAGGCTTCCTGCGGGGAGCCTGATGCGGGACTTGATCCCAGGATCCCAGGATCACACCTTTAGCTGAAGGCAGATGCTCAACCACTGAGCCACCCAGACGTCTCACCTTAATTCTTTCTTTATGGATTGTACTTTTAATATGTCTGACAACTTTTAACTTTTTGCTCATTGCAAGTTCACAAAGATTTTCCCCCTTTTTTTTTTCTTTCACTTTTTAGAAGTCTTCTTTTTTTTGGTATCCTGTTTGGGTCTATGATCCCTTTTGAGTCATTTTTTTGTATAAGGTGTTAGATATGGGTAATTTTTTGGGTGTGGATATCTGCTTATTCCAATGTGATTTATTGAGATGAATACTCCTTCTTGACTGAACTGCCTTTGTGCCTTCATTTAAATAAAGTTCTTCATATATTTTTGAGCTCTATTCTGTTGATCAAATTATCTTATTTGATGCCAACACCACATGATCTTGATTATTCAAGCTTTATAACAAGTCGTGAAATCATGTAATGCTGATAAGTCATTTCCATAAGAATATTAAAGTGAACTTGTCAAAAGAATAGTTTGCTGGGGTTTTCATTAGAATCATTTAACTCTATAGATCAATTTGGGGAAAACTGACATCTTAAGACTAATAAATCTTAGACCTATGGACAAGGTATATTTTTCCATTTCCTTAGGTTTTCTCTAATTTATCTCAGCAGTGTTTTATAGTTTTCAATGTAAAGAAATGTTTTTTCTCTGAACGTTTTTAATTACATATTCAATTTCTTTAATAGATATAAGTCCATCGATTTTTTTTCCTGAGTATGCATTTATAGTTTGTCTCTTTCAGGGAATTAGTCCATTTCATTTTGTTTGTCCAATTTACTGGCATAAAGTTGTTCATATTACTCATTTAATATTTTAAAAATATCTATAAAATCTGGGCATGTCACTCTTCTCACTTATAATATTGATAATTGTGTCTCCTTTTTTCCTGATCCGTCTAGTTAGAGGGTTATCAATTTTATTTATCAAAAAAACAGCTTTTGATTTTATTCATTTCTTTTTTTGAAAAAAAAACTTATTATTTCATTGATTTCTACTCTGATTTTTTTATCTGCCCTTCTGCTTGACTTGAGTTTATTTTGCTGGGTTTTTAAAAGACAGAATATAAGGTTTTAAAACTATACATACATGCCTTATAAGTACTTCTTTAGTTGAATCTCTCAAAGTTAGGTATGTTGCTTATCATTTTTATTCAGTTCAAAATACTTTCTAATTTCTTCTTTGAATGATGCACTACTTAAAAACATAATGATCACTTTCAAAATATTTGGGAGATTTTCCCAGATAGCTTTCCGTGATTAGTTTCTAATTGAATTCTGCTGTGGTGAGAGAATACGCTTTGTATGATTTGAATGACTTAAAATTTATTGACATTGTTTTATGGCCTGGAATATGGTTTGTCTTGGTTAATGTTCTGTATTCACTTGAGAAGAATGCATATTCTGTTGCTATTGGGTGAAATGTTCGATAAATGCCACTTAGGTCAAGTTGGTTGATAGTATTGTTCGCTAAGAGGATAAACTGTGTAAAGTGCTAGCACCCGGTAAACGATTAATGTTATTTTTTTAAAGATTTTATTTATTTATTCATGAGAGACAGAGAGAGAGACAGAGACACAGGCAGAGGGAAAAGCAGGCTCCCTACAGGGATCCTGATGCAGAACTCGATCCCAGGACCCTGGGATCACGCCCTGAGCCAAAGGCAGATGCTCAACCACTGAGCCACCCAGGAGTCCCTAATGCTAAGCATGGTGGCAATACAAGTATTATAGACTTAAAGTAGGACTACACTGATCAATAAGTCTGTAATTAATCATCATTCTTTCCGGTTTAAATTACTTGTGGCACAGGGCATGGAGGGGGCTGTGATTTATAGATGTCTGCCCATTGTGGTTGCTGGATAACCAACCACTCACAATTGGCGTATATCAAGTATAAATGATAGGGGATGAGGATAAATGGATTTCACCTCGGGAGCCAGGTTCCATGACCCCTGCAGTCCCTGGTGAAGGCCTAATGGCACAGTTACATGACCCTTGATTGATGCCTTCCATTAGGGCAGGTGGTTCATAGGCTGGGTTTGCCATCAGTGTTAGAATCAGTCTCCCAGAACTGCACACAGGGTGAGAGAAAGGGTAGGATCGAATGGGTAAGGCTCCACCCAAGCCTTCCCAGCATAGGATCAAGAGCTACCCTTGTACCTTTCCAAAGCCCTTGATGTGTGTCACCCAGCCTGCATCTCAAACGGCCCCTGGAGTAGATGATTCTGGCCTTAATATTCCCAACCTATAGAAAGGGCTCAGGAAGTTTCCCTGAGGAGTGCTTGAGAGAGTCCTTCTTCACTGCCAGCCCTCTGCCTTCACCCAGAGAGGAGGGATGGGGTGGCTGGACGGGTAGGGGGGAAGGAATCAGAAGACATAGGTTCCAGACCGGGCTGTGTGGTCTTGTGTGAGTTGTTTCATGTGCTGGAGACTGAGCTTTCTCACTGCAAACATGGGGCTTGGGCAAGAGAGGTGCTTCCTGATTGTGGGTATGGGTGCCAGGCATGGCTGGACCTGCCTGGCCACCTGCCCAGTGCACCTGGCCCATATCCACATGCAGTGGACTGAGGAGCCTCCTGGGAGGGGATGACTACCAACCGTGAGAATTGCTTCTCACCTGTGCTACATGACCCCCTCAGGGTCTACGCCATTTTGCTGGGGGAAGTAAACTCATAGGTAAAAGGAAATCAATTTTGTTTGAAGATTCTGGGACATTTTATAAGTAGTGAACAAGCACAAATGTGTTGTGGAGCAAAAGGCAACCTTTGTACAAATTTTAAAGAGCAAAAGAAGTTTTTAAGAAATTCCTTGTTTTGGGGGTGCCTGGGTGGCTCAGGTCATGATCTTTGGGATCCTGAGATCCAGTGCCTCACCGAGCTCTCTGCTCAGTGAGGAGTCTGCTTCTCCCTCTCTCTTTGTGCTCTCTCTCTAATAAATAAATAAAATCTTAAAAAAATAAATTTATTGTTTGAGGCAGGCCTCCACCAGCTCCACCCCTGGTTTTGCTCCTTTTCTCCTCTGCCTCATGATGCCTTGGTTGACAAGTGTCCCAGGCAACAATGGCGCCATGCCTACCCAGTGTAGCGGGAGCAAAGCCTTCGAGATTCAGGGGGACAGGGGGTCCATTGTTCAATCTGTCTCCAGCTCTCCTCTCCCAGGGGTTTGTGTCTGAGCAGGGCTGCATAGACAGAACTGGGAGAAACCACTTCTCTAGCACCTTGCATTGCACTGTGGCCCAAGCAGCTTGGCTTTGACCTTGCTGTGACAGAGGGGCACAGCCATCCACTCACCCCCACCCTGCCACCGACCACCCACCACCATTGGCCTGGTGTTGAGTTTCATGGTAAAGAGTCAAGACCAGCTCTAGCATTTGCAGAAGGTACAGGTGGGGTGGGGGTGGGGAGTGGGGGACAGGAGACCAGTCATGCTGGGAAAGTGGGGGATGCAGGAAGGGGCAGAGGAGCAGGTGCCCTGCTCACAGGCCTCACCTGGTTTAGTACAGACTTGTTTGTGAGTCCACGAGATGCTCTTCTAGGACCCCCAGAAATAGGAGGGAAGGTGCCATTTGTGGAAGGGACAAAATGGGCTGAGCATGGTGGGTGGGGCGGCAAGAGCCTCTAAGCCATTGTATTCTTCTCATACTACCTCCCTCCACACAGGCTCTCGAGGTCTGCAAATTTTGGTTCATTTGTTCCTCCCCAAATCCCCAGGGGGGTTTGTGGCAGTTGTAATGGATTGTTCTAAAGGTTTCAAAACTCTAATGGAAATCATAATACATCTGTTTTCTGCTTTTTGCATACCCTGTTATGGATGTAGTTTGATTAATAAATCATGGGGAAATAAATTAATTATTCCTTGATGATCAGTCTCCTTGGCAGACAGTGTATTTTAAGACAAGGGAGATACGGGGGGGAAGACAACAACAAAGAAGGGTCTCGATGTTGGAATAGGTTGAGGAAGAACAGATCAGAGTCTCCTTGGGGTTCTTTCTAGGCCCACAGGCCTTCCAGGAGAAGGCAGCACGACCTGCCAGAGGCTGGTGGTACCAACGATACAGTGGGAGTGATTGAAGATTGAAGACAAGGGTGGGGGGACGGTCCCTGCAGATTCAGGGGATTGATAGGTCAAGAGTGAGAGGTGGTATGTGTGTGTGAGAGTCACATGAGGGAGACCTTGGTCTCTCTCCCAGGTCTGCTGTGCCCAAGGCAGACCTTCAGAAACACTGGAAAAAATCCAGGATCAAGAAGCAACAGGCCTGGAGTGCCTGGGTGGACCAATGGGTTGAGTGTCTCCCCTGCAGATTCATTCCCTGCCTCTTCCCTCTTTTTATCTTATACCAGCCACCCCCCACCCCCACCTCCCCAGAGCTCCCACACCCAACCTTCTTCCTAAGCAACAAGGAACTTGAGTTTCTTGAAAACCCAAATGCAGACAGGGCCAGAGGAACAACCAGTCCATGCCCCTGGCCAACACAGGACACTAGTCACAGGCGACTGGGGACTGCATGCGCTGGCCAGGACTCGAAGTTCCCCACATCTGATGCAGCCGCCTGGGGTGGCACTGCCTGGCCAGGGTGCTGTGTGACGGTGGGCAAGGTCTGTTCTCCCGTGCCCGGGGAGACGGAGGAGATGGGGACTCCTGGAGGGCAGCATACGGGCTCGAAGGTCAGCTTTGGAGATCCGTCCCTGTGGCGGTATTGAGGCTTGAGCATCAGAGCCACCCCTGGGGTGGGGGGCTTGGTCCACATGGTTACAGAGCCCACCCTACAGCCTCTCTCTTTGTAGATCTGGAATAAGAACTCCCTGGGTCGAGGTGGGTAAACCTGAATTGAGTTGCTCACCCAACCAGGGCTGGACACTTTGCCCTTCTAAGAAGTTCCCAGGAGAGGCTGACACGGCCTGTCCCAGGGCCACATGTTGAGAATGGCCGTGTCATTGTTCCCAGGTGGTTGCAGAGAGGTGGGGTCGGTGTCCTATACCCTGAGAGGCTCTGAGCAGAGCCAGAACTCAGATGTGGACCTGGGACCTTGGGCCACAAGACTGAGATTGATGAGGGCCAGGAGGGCCACTCAGAAAGGTGGAATCGGGACCAGGGGACATGGGACTATGGCCATGTGTGCTGGGGACGTGCCACTGGGGACACCCTCCAGAGGGCCTCTGCCCTCCTCACACCCGGGGACAGGCCTGTGGTCTGGGCTGGAAGGGAAGACAGTGAAAAGGAAATGACCATCTAGAGGCTGGGGCTCGCTTGGGAGCAGTCCACTTGGAGGAGGAAGAGAAGCAAGGAAACAAAGACACGGAGACATTTGTCAACTGGGTGCTTGTATTTGGGAAGCAGAGTCGGGGCCAATGCACATCCAGGTTGTTAGCTTGTAAACTATAATCTGTATCTACTTTATTTCTTCCCAGGTCAACTCGGGGGGTTTGGGGGTGCACAGCCCAGTGGAGTGGGGGCATAGCAGAGGTGTCGGGAGGCCGTGGGACCTCATGTCCCTCTCCCTTCCCTGAAAGACACCAACTTCAGATGTGACAGGATCTCCTGAGAAGAGCAGTCTGTGGGATCCCGGAGGGGCCAGGGCCAGGGGTGGATATTTGTTGGATAAAGAAAGGAAGGAGAATCTGTGGGTGCCTTGAGTTCAGAGACAGCCCTCGCTGGGACTTCCATGCTTGGTCCTTAGACACAGACAGAGCACTTTGTCCACACGGAAACCTCGGCATTCCCCGGCGTTGCTCAGCGTCCAGCATTCCGATGCCACCATCCAAGGGTCCCCAACAAGGACCCATAACCTGTTACCTGCGTTCTCCCGGCTGTCCCTCTTCCCCTGTGTTCCTACCCTGCCGAGAAACTTCTTGAAGCCTTGGATGAGCCAGTTCAGCTCAAACAAGCTCAGCTAACTCTTAGCACCTACTGTCTCATGTGTCTGCCAGGAACTAACACAACTGAAGTTTACATCGGATGCTTCTAAGTGATGAGATGCGGACCCCAATATCCCACACAGCCTCCACCCACCCCGCGCCTTCCCCCACACTGCCCCAGCTGTCTCACAACCCTTCTTCCTCAAGAACAAATAGAGGTGGTGGGAAAATGAACGAAGTCGAGCATACCTATGGCTGAGCTTGTCTCTCTGCCTCTCTCTTCTCTTAGGGTTGGTTTTTACCCAGAAGGCTCTCTGGTCCCTCATGCAAATATGTTTCCAGGCTGGCCTCAGTAAGGCTGGACTCAGGATTCACCCCCCTTCTCCCATCACACTGCAATGTCACCGAGAAAGGAGTGGAAGCCTGGCAGCTTCAAGGCTTCTGGCTGAAGGTGGTTGCAGAGCCTGGGTAGAGCCACCCTCTGCCCAGAATGCCCTCACCCCCTGCACCTGTGGGTCCCTGCTGGCCATCTCTGCAGTAAACTATAAGGCTAGGGGTGTGTAAAGTGTGGACTTGCTGGTTAGTGGCAGATTTGACTCTAAATAGCTTTATAAATGGCAGGTGCTGAAGTCTTAGAGTCGCCAGGCATCCAAAGTTTATAGCTCTGTGTTTTAATTTCTGCAAAGGAGCAGTGTTGCTTTCTCAGGCATCTGCCCATTCCAGAGGTTGTGTGGATCTCTGGGGGCCAAAACTGAGTCCCCTTCGATCCTTGTAACCATGAGGTCATTGTCATGACCCTCAATAGGTGAGGATCACCTCACCCCGTCATCACTTAGCCCGTCAATGGCAGAACCAACTGAGTTAGGTCATTGAAAGAGCCCAGCTGTCTTCCCAGGGAACAGATACAGGGAGAGGCCGCAGAGATGGTTCCTTGGGAGAACTTTCGGGAGGATGAGCCCAGCTCCAGGGGCCCTGCCCATAGAAACTTGGCCGCTGTGTCCTTCTCCCTCTCTGCCCTGCCTTGCCTGACAGGATGGGCCCTCATGCGCTCATGGCTCTGGCATCTGAAGAGACAAGGAGCAGCGTGGAGGCCCAGGCGCTCAGGACCACATTCCCGGGCACGCAGTACAGTCACGTTGAGGCCCGAGGCGCACTGGCTCCTGACTCACCGGCAGCACGAGTGTACCTCACCTCCTCTGGGCGCTGTCCTGCCTGCTTGCTTGCTTGCTCTGCCCCAGGCTCAGCAGGGCTCTGGAGAAGCCAGTCAGCAGTGTAGGGAGGGGCAGGAGGGCTCGCCTGGCAGCCTGTGACACCTGAACACCAGGGCTCCAGTTCTGCGTCTCTAAAATAACAGGGCTGCTCAAGATCATGGCTCTTCAGTGTGTCATGTGGCCTGCCTGCAGTGGCGCCACCTGGGAGCTTGTTAGATATGCAAAGCCTCAGGCCTCTCCCCAGACCCACCTGAATCAGAATCTGCATTTAACAAGCTCCCAGGGAGATCTGTGCTCAGTGGTGGTGCTGACCCCTGAGAATGACTTCTGTCCTCCAATTCTGTCCCCTACGGGGTCCCTGAGCATTGTCCTGGCATGCACTCCGTTGTGGACCAAACCCTGTCCCAGAGGGGCAATGTGGCCCCAATTTCCACACTCACTGTCTAAACGTGCCTTCTCCATTCTAGCTCTTAGCCAGGGCTCCCCGATGGTTGATGCCTTCTTACATGGACCCCCTTCTTCTGGGGGGCTAATGGCAGGGCAAGCAAAGTGACCAGCTGAGTTTGCATGCAATGCACCCCCTACTGCTACTATCACAGATTCTCTCCCCATTGGTTCTCCAGAGCAGCTGGAAGCAGAAGCTATGCCCTCTAACTTGGGAGAGGGCTCAGGGATGAACACATGCACAAAGGAGAAGACCATCGTATGCACATTTAAAGTGCCCACTTAGCAGCCACACAAAAGTGAGCACAGGAAAGCTGCAGGTCAAGTGGGCAGGTCCTCGCAGTGGGTATGACAGGGGAGACCAGACCCCACAGCCTGCTCAGCCTATCTCAGGCCCCTCTGAGACCATAAGCTCTGGGCTCAGCACAAGCCCACTCTTTTGAGATTGGCATATCTTGAACAGCGTGGCTGCTGTGAAATGAGAGCCAACAATTGCATTTGGGTCCCAGCCAAAGAAAGGAAAACCTGTTCCACTTCTAGAATTAAAAACAAAAAAACAAAAAAACAAGAAGGAAGTTAGTTGGCTTCCAACACAGTGTCTTCCTCAGGAACTAGCTGCTCAGGGTGGTGTTGATGACACTCCACCCTTCTTTCTGTGCTAACATTTATTAGCACCTCAAGTGAGAGGAAGTGCTTCCTCACTGCGTGGAGTCAGGTGAGAAACACAAAGAAATGTCCAGGTGGGAAAATCAGTAGGATTACACAGATGGTCAAGGAATCTTCTGGAGTAGGAGGGGGAATCTTTCTTCTTATTATTCTTTTCTTTTTTTTTTTAAGATTTTATTTATTCATGAGAGACACAGAAAGAGGCAGAGACACAGGCAGAGGGAGAAGCAGGCTCCCTGAGGGGAGCCCGATGCAGGACTTGATCCCAGGACTCCAGGATCATGCCCTGAGCCGAAGACAGATGTTCAACCACTGAGCCACCCAGGCAACCCTGGAACCTTTCTTCTTAATGGCTTATCTGGAATGTTCTTTTGTGAGAGCTTGTCAGGTTTCTGAGTCCAGCCTCAATGCTGAGAGGCCAGGCTGGTGGCTGAGCATGGAACTTCCAGAAGATTCATGGTGTCAGGAGAACCCATGATGTATTGTCTCTGTCCACTGGGCTTTGTGTGCCCTTTTCAGGAGGTGCTATGCCCAATGTCAAATTCCAGAACTTGCACAGAAGCAGATTCAACTTTTGAAACGAGGCTGCTGTCAAGCTGGGAGTTTGAGAATTCTTAGAGACAAAGCACACTCAGAAACAAGTTGCATCATGGTAAAGCCGAAGACCAAACATACTTCTAGATTTAGAGAACTACCTCGTACCACAGGGCATCTGAAGTAGCTTATAGGGAACACTTATACTTTTTTAAGGTGAAATATAAATAAAAAGTACAAAATTAGACCAATGAAAATATAAGTTATTGAGGCAGGTCAAGCACTGGAGACGAGCACACGCACGTCTGATTAGCCTCTGAAGGGTGACTGTCATAGGTGGCTTTGATAGTCGGGCTGCATTTGACTAGAAGCAACTGAGTTAAGATAAAAAGAGTCCTGCTCTTAGGATCAAGAAATGCAAAACAAGAGGACAGCACAGCAGAGGCAGAGAATCGCCTAGAGGACAAGGATTCTAGCCGAGTAAAACCTCAATGTGAGCCACCCGGGCAGCCTGGCTGTGCACATGGGCAGGGCTGCGTTCATCATTCACAGCGTCCAGCACTGAGGAGGGCAGCCTCTTGCACATGGCAGGCCTTGCTTTGCTTCCGCAACCAACATGTTGCTATATGTCTCGTGTTCCAGCTGGGCCATACCAAGAGCTTCCTTCCAAGGCTCCCATGGCTTGTCCATGGAGCCAGAGAGGAGAAGTAGCAATAACACAGCATGATGTGTGCTTGCAGGAGACCCCCTTTAGACTTTTGCGCTTGGTTCTGTTAGTCTTTAACAGGACATTGACAAGAGGAGCAGCGGGGATGGGACTTGTCGTGGCATCTAAGCCCACCATGAAGTTTATTCCATCAGAATCCCAGTGCAAGAACTTTGAGGCTTCTCAGATTCTCCTGGAATAGGCAGGGCACCAGCAGCATAGATAGTGGCGTGGTGCAGGGGCACTGGACTCTTGATGGAGATTGGAACCTTCCAGAAGCCTGGCATTCATGCAATGTGGGGGCATCCCGGTGGGTGCTTTGAAAGCCTCTGCCTCGCAGGATCCTCCTGGGTATGAGTAAAGGATGCGGGGCAAAGTGGAGCATCTTCCCGCTTTGATGCTACTCTGTCGACAGACGGGACCTGTGTTGAATGAATGAAGATAAAATGGGTCAGCTCGAGATTTGAACACATCATTTCAAACCTGTGTGTTTTTGGAGTCAAGAGGACTTAGGTGTGAATTCTAGCACTGCCTCTCCATAGCGCAGTGTCCCTGGGCTAGTTGGGAACTGCTCTGAGACTCAGTTTCCTCCACCTGTAAAATGGGTATTTGAATCCCTGAGCTGTGAGCATCAGATGAGGTCCTGAAAACAAGTGATTGTCCAGTAAATCCCCAGTCACTCAAGTCTGAGTTCCCCCTCCCCAGCCTTCACTGTGGGCAAAGCTAATGGCTCTCCTGGAGCTCTGGATTCCACCCCCAGGTCCACCTTGGACATGGCCAGACATCCGGCTGTCTTCCTTTCTAACTCTGGTGTCTTCTTTGCCTGTCCACTGGCTCCCCCCCTCCCCTCCCCTTACCATCCTGCTCAATCTTCTTGAGGATGGATCTGTGCTGGCCCCTGTCCCTTGGACATCTTGGCAGCCACTCCACATGCAGCGCTGGTCCTATTTTATCCCCACTTGGTAGTGACAAAGGCTCATGGCCACATCCAGCCCACTCGGCTCAGGCTACAGGCATTCGATGGTCGGCCCCCTACTCTTGACATCATATCCTCTTTGTCACCTGCAGGATGTCGCTCCCTTATTACTACTGGGAACGTCCCTGTAGGCTTCCCAGCCTGCCTTCCTTCTCCCACTCCCCCCAAAGCAGGCATGGCTCAAGGTTCTGCCTTCGGCTCCCGTGGGAAGTAACCAGGGCTGGGCCAGAGGTCAGCAAACTATTCTGTAGGAGACCAGAGAGTAAATAAGGTAGGCGTTGCATGCTATATGGTCTTCGCTGCAATTTCTTGGCTCTGTCTAACTCTGTAAAAAGCGCTCTGGACAGTGAGTGAGTGAGTGAGTGAGCCTGGCTGGGTTGTAGACTCACAGAATGGGAAGGGACTTAGACTCGGTGCTCCTTGACCCTCATCTGTACAGGTGATTAATGATCGGTGATAATGAGGACGGGTTCTGCAGGGCAGTTTGATAGGGTGAGTGGGATCATGGGCAGGGCCTCCTTTAGAGAATCCTAGGCATCCCCCCCTTCCATCTGGTCCCCACCCCCCCACACACACACCCTGCTTTCCTCCTCTGTCTCTACCTGTGCAGCCTGTACAAGCTCATCCACGGTCCCACCTCCATGCCCCATCTCCCTTCTAAGTTTAAAACCTGTGCATCCCACGCCAGCTGGGCCATTCTGCTCAAAGGCACTATTTGCCTCTCAAACACTGCGCGTGTGCAGGAAAGAGCATCATCGGAAGCAAACCTGAGCCGTCCCTCGACTTCCCTCATCCTCAGGGCAGCTGGGCTCTCTGCAGCCTTTGACACCACCGCCTGGCTATCCGGGACCAGGATGGACCATCCGCTGGGCCTGTCTGTCCCCACTCACGCTGTCTCCATCTCCTCTGCTCTCCATGGCCCTCCGTTCCTGTCCGTCTCTTACTATCTGCCTGCTGAGCTTCCTGAGTGGTCCCCTGCCCGCCCCACCCCCACCCCCTCTCACCTATCGCTGCACCTGTCCCTGCACCTGCTACCATAAGCAGAGCCTGGCCATTTCCCTTCACAGCCTCTGAACTCTCCTCCTTGCTTTCCAAACATCTCAGTCCTCATCTTGCATCCAGTGGCCTCCAGTGAACACTCCCGACCTAGTCCCACCTGCTTGCTTGCTCCTTCCAGAATATTCTTTCATTTTGTTCTTTCTGCAGTCCTTCCCTCCAGCTTTTCCCAAGTGCCGTCTCTGCCTGTCACGTTCTTTCCTGCTCCCGGGGACCCAGGCCAGATGTCTGAAGCCACACACACACACACACACACACACACACACACACACACACCCCTTCTTCACCCCTACCCCACCCCACCCCTGTAGGATCTCTTCCTCAACGGGGTGCTCAGAGCTCCGTGCAAGACCAAGCTTATCTCCTGGCACACATTTTCTGTGTGCTTTTGCGGAGTATTGTGTACTTGCTTTATCTCTCCCCCTAGATTAAACATTCCTCCAGGGATTAGAGAAACGTCTGGCCCTTCACGCAGCCCCAGGACCGCATGTGCCCGTGGCCTGGGTGTGCAGAGCTGGCGTGCAGGCCTTTCCACCGGGCTGTACCCTGAGCTGACGTGGCAGCCCCTGTGGGCAGACAGGGTGTCTGCGTGTAGGAAAAATGTCGATGGTGAGGAAGAGGTTTCACTTCCCTGGGCTCAGGGCTGCGAGCCACCCATGCCCTTGGGCTTCGGTTGCTGGAGAGTGTGTGTGTGTGTGTGTGTGTGTGTGTGTTTCTGTGAGTGTGTATTTCTGGTACGTGTGTGGCAGGTGTGAGGGTGTATGTGTGTGTATGTTTGGGGTTGGGTGTAGACGTACACCGTCATGTAGAAAGCCGAGAGTCCTCACCTGACTCTGCCTGGGGGTTTATCTCTAGCTACAAGAAATGCCCAGCAAGTGAAACCATGGAACAAACAGATCTTTCGAGAATATAGTGACCGAGTGATAAAATCAGATGGCAAGTTGCCTCACTTGGTACACAAGGCACTCATCCGAAATTCCTGGGGGCGGGTGGGGGGGCCGTGCTTTGAGGTTTAGTGGCCAGGCTGCCCTCTAGTCACTGGAGAACCATGCAGGCCACAGGCTGAGGGCTCGAGAGACTGCCAGGCCCTGCCCTGTCCTGACCCCAATTCTATACCAGACCTTGTGCCGGGGGTGCAACCCGCTTATCTTGGGGAGGGGGTGGGAGTGTTCTAGTAAACTCATTGTCCCAAAACTGAAGGATGAGCTCAGAAGGGCGGCCTCGGGCTCTGAATTAAGGGGAGTCCATGCTCTTTCCTTTTACTCCACTCTGAGAATTGGAGAACTGACGGCGCCAGTTGTAAACTGCCCATAAATCCTGAGTGTGGTTAGAAATTATGCCCAGGCCAAAGGTCACAGACTACATGTAAGGGGATTGGGATGAGTCATTTTCAGAAATACGTTTTAACATTAGGACTTGTGTCCCCAGGAAGCCTTCTGTGACAGTTCAGTAGATAAAAGTGTGGAACACCCCACTTTTCTGGAGCTGTATATTGTCGGGTGGGTAGGGCTGCTGTCCTCTACCCCAGCCCCTGAGGGGTCTTCTCAGAACCTGGTTAGAACTTTCCATGGGGGGCACCTGGGTGGCTCAGTGGTTGAGCATCTGCCTTCAGCTCAGGGTGTGATCCCAGCCCAGGGTCCTGGGATCAAGTCCCACATTGGGCTCTGCTTCTCCTCCTCCCTATGTCTCTGCCTCTCTGAATAAACAAATAAAATCTTTATTTTTTTAAAGATTTTATATATTTATTTATGAGAGACACAGAGAGAGAGAGATAGAGACACAGGCAGAGGGAGAAGCAGGCTCCATGCAGGGAGCCCGACGTGGGACTCAATCCTGGGTCTCCAGGATCAGGCCCTGGGCTGAAGGCGGTGCTAAACCGCCTAGCCACCCGGGCTGCCCCAAATAAAATCTTAAAAAAAACATTTTTAGGGATCCCTGGGTGGCGCAGCGGTTTGGCGCCTGCCTTTGGCCCAGGGCGCGATCCTGGAGACCCGGGATCGAATCCCACATCGGGCTCCCGGTGCATGGAGCCTGCTTCTCCCTCTGCCTGTGTCTCTGCCTCTCTCTCTCTCTCTCTGTGTGTGACTATCATAAATAAATAAAAAATTGAAAAAAAAAATTGAAAAAATTTTTTTAAAAAAGAGGTGATCATATAACACTTTAGGGGTGTCTATCTCAGAGGAAGGCCTTACTTTTCTGTAACGCACCAACTACCTGCATCGTGACAGAGAGGTTCCCTGGAGTACCCTTGTGTCAGTTAATTATCGCTCATGGGTGCCACACACACATGAGCCCACTTGGTCTCTGCAACATCCTTATGAGGCCGCCCGGGCTGATCTGATCATCATCTATGAAGTCGGGGCTGTCATTAGCACCATTTCCATTTTATAGGTTTGGAAAATAGGGCATGGGGACATAAAGTAGCTCACTCCAGGAGTTACTTACACAGCTCGTAAGGGACAAAGCTGGATTCAAACCAGGCAGTCTGGGTCTTGGCCCATGCTCCTCACCACTGGGCTACTGAACTCTTTTCTGGGGAAGGACGTAAAGGGCAAGGAGCCTCACACTAGGAACCCCTAGCTGTTCAAGCAAGTGACTTGGCTTCCCCAAATGAACTTGAACTGGTGATCATCACCCTTACCACCGCCACCACCACCACCGCCACCACCACCACCACCACCACCATCATCTGTGCCATGGCCAGGTTGTCTTTTGAAACATAGATCCAGTTATGTCAAGCTCCCACCCTTGCTTACATTCTCTTTAATCACTTCTTATTGTTCTGAAGATAATGACCAAATTCCTGCTTTGCTCACACAATTGCCTCTCCCTGAAAGACTCCACTTTCTGGGTCAGCTTCTCTGTTGGCTGTTCCCATGAAGTGATGTCCCTTTCCTAGGACAAAAGGAAGACTAGAAAGTCTTCCCCTGACTCTGTTATTGGGCCTCCATCTCACTAAGAGTCTCCTCGACGGGAAACCCCTTGAGGGTAGAGACCGATGTACCTTATCCTTCATGGCATCCCTAGTGCCTTGCACAGTGCCTGACATGCCTTTGGGAATGAGCCAATAAATTAGGGGTTCTTTTTGCTTTGGGGTGCAAGCTGACTCCTTCACTACCAGTTTGAGGTGCACCAAGTACTCTCAGTGGGGACTCCAGGTCAGTTTACTCACCCTCTATTATATGTTTAGTAAGGATATGTGACATTTGTAAAAACCACAGGGTCTGCAAAGAGCCATACCTCTTTTTGGCCCCAGGGATGACAAGGGTGGGCCGTGTCAGCCTCGTATTACATATGAGGAGACTGAGGCTTGGGGCATGGTGCAGCCTGCCCCTGTGTCACCCAGGCAACAAGTGGTGCCACTCAGAGTGGGACCCAGGCCCTCAGACTTCCCATCTCTTTTCCTTTCACCTGCCGGGATCAGGTTTTACCCTCCCTTCCAGAAACCTCTTCAAACTGCTGCTCTGGTCTCTCCATTCCAAGGGTCAAACAGAAACCCCCAGAAGAGACACAGGAATTATTACCTTCTGCTTCCAACACAGCCGTGACCTTTATCCTCGCAGCCAGGGCTGGAAAGGGAGTGCCCGGCTGTGCCAGGTTCCCGGCCAGGTTGGTGGGGGTAATGGTGATCATCAGCCCAACGAGGGCTCCTGTTACACTCTCCTGGGGAGGGCTGCCCATAATGCAAGGCTGTGGGGGGCCAGACCAGCTCAATCCTTGGCGCTTAGTGCCCCTGTGAAAAATCTTACAATTATCTGCCTCCTGGGTTACATGCAATCAACCGTGCAGCCGGCCTGGCTGGGAAGGGCCGCTCGGTCGATGGAATGGCCTGCCATGGTCTCTTGACTTCTGAGTCTCCCAGACCAGCCGGGGCCGGGTGGGGATTGGAAGGTGGGGTGGGGAGGCGGTGGTGGCTGCCTGGAGTGTGTGCGAGGAGGGTGGGGTGAGAGCACTGGCTGAGAGAGAAGGCAGGTCCTCTGCCTGTTGGTGCATATCCCATCTCCCATCTGCAGGTGGAGGGAGGAAGCAAGGTAGAAAGGCCCTTCTGGGCCATTCCCTGCTGCAGGCCAGCCTGCACCACCTCCATCCACACAAGGGCACAAGCAACCATTGGGGAATCTTCCATCCTCTCCCAGAGCTAAAGGCTTTCCTTGCCACCTAGAATCTTCCCAACAGAGAATCAGGATGGGCTCTTTTTTCCCAAGTTCTGAGCTGAAGGAGCAATTTCATGCTCTGCGTGGCATATGAGGAGTGGAAGGGGCTGTGGAGACCCTCCATCTAGACTCCGTAAGGGCCCCAGGGGAGGGGACACCTATGGCCCACCACAGGTGAGCTGGGGCCCAGGTCAACAGAACCCCCAGGCAAGGTGCAGGCTCCCAGCTGCTTGCCCACTCAAGCCTGCCCTTGCTCGGCCCAGCCTCCCTGGCCACTCCTCCGAGCAGACCTGGCGTGCACTCACCTCGTCCTTGGTGGAGCATCCTGGGTGGGAGTGGCAATGTGTCCCCGCTCCTCCGACAGCCCCAGGTTCAGAGCCAGGTTCCTGTGCAGTCCGCATCCCTCCTTCCCTGCCTGCAGCCAAACTAAAAGTCCAGTTTCTCCAGAGGTTCCTCGATGTTGAGGGAATACCAGCTGATCCAGAACAGCAGGCTGAAAGCCAGGATCAGGGCCCCTGTGTAGACCAAGAAGTCCCAGTAATCGAGGGAGGCGAGGATGCCCAGCAGCAGAAGCACCAGGCCCACGGCGTCGAGCAAGAGGGCCAGGACAAGGAGGAAGGCGCAGCGGCCGGGGTTGCATCTTCCCCACCGCCTCCCCAGGAGCATTGCCCGGGGAGAAGCGGGAGGAGCCGAGCTGCACTCCTGGGGGTGATTTGCATGGGAGGGTGGTGGCTCTGCGTCTTGCCTCTGCCCTCGCTCCCTGCTGGGTGTGAGCAGCCGAGGGAGCCGTCAGGCTGTCTGGAGCCACAAGGAAGTACACGTGGATCTACCTTTATGAGCATGGTAGCCAGTGGGGCAGGATATTTCTTAACTGCTTCATGACTCAGGAATGGTCCCGACCAAAATAGCCTGACATCACCGGCAGTGGGACTGGTCATCGCTGGGCCAACTGAGTTACGAGGCGGAGGAGGAGTCAGGGGCCCTGGGAGGGATCTTCGGTGTCAGCCAGGGGCCCTCGGGTGGCCGGTCCTGGGACCCTCGCATACTGGGCAGGTGCTGGCAGGTTGCTTCACCTCCCGTGGTAGGCGCGGGACTTTCGTCCCCCTCACCCCCTCTGCCCTACTTTTCCTGGTGCTGAAGGGAGGTTTTAAGTAAAAGATGTGGAAGAGACCTTGTTGGCACAGATAGATTTTGAAATTGTGTCGGGAGAGTCGGTCAGTGCTAGAGACCAAATAGAGACCCAGAGAAGGTGCTGTGTCCTGTGGATCCCTCCACTGTGAAGACCTGGGGGCCTGGCTTCCTACAGGAGGCTCAGGCCTAAAGTGACAGAAGATAGACGGGGTGTGTGTGTGGGGGGGAAGGGGGTGCCCTCTGGCCTCCAGCTGTGGACCAACAGGCGGCACCAGGCGCAAGTCAAGAAAGGCCTACCTGGTTCTCTGCATCTCCCGGACCTACTGACTTGACCTTGGCCTCCTGTCTCGGTGGCACTGCTCGCACCCCCCAGGGGTTATGTAGGACACGATGGCCTTGTCACGGTGGCCTCTCACAGCGCCCCTCTGTCCCCGATTCACTGCGGGATCCTGACCTGCACACCGAACCTCTCTGGGACTCGGTTTCCCCACACAAGTGAAGGAAATCATTTCCACTCTTTCCATGCCTTTCCGGGTGGGTGAGAATGAACAGGTGACCTCAGCTTTGTTTCAGAGTGTGAAACAACTGAGCACCCCAGACTGTGCTGTGTCCAGTCAAGCGAGGGCTCCTGCTAGTGACCTGCCCCTGGCCTGGGCTCCCCTAGTGCTCCCTGTGTCCCCCCAACCAGCCACACCCTGCTGGCTCCTCCTGTCCCCACCCCTCTTCCAGTGGTCCCACCCCCAGGCTCCAGGCTCACCTGGACTGAGAGACTTTCAGCAAGAAAGCCCTGGGGTGGGGGGTTGGACAATTAGTGTCATAGATTTCTTTAATTAATCAATTAATTCACAAGCAGGGGGGAGGGGCAGAGGGAGAGGGAAAATTCTCAAGCGGACTCTACACTTAGCGCAGAGCCCGAGGGGCAGGGCTCCATCCCATGACCCTGAGATCATGACCTGAGCCAGAAACCAAGAGTTGGATGCGCCACTGACTGAGCCACCCAGGGGCCCCCTGTGTTAGAGATTTTAGGATCTGAAATACCAAGAGACTTGACTCAAGCCAGGTGGCCCATCTGGAGCATCTCCAAGTGAGAAGTAGCCGAGGCCAATCTCCCAGCCAGTGTTTGCTTCCCTTTCTGAGTACATCCTCCAAAGCAGTTAGGTATCGATACAGGAGCACCTCGTGCTGCTGGAGAAGCTGGTGTCCTTCCCACCGTCCCCCCACCTCCCGCCGGCAGCTGTGACCAGGAGGGGTCTAGGGAAGAACAGCTGGCGGACAGCAATGCCCATCTGCGGGGGCAGGTTTAGTGTCCCTGCAGTGGCCGTGCAGGGCCGGGAGGGTATGTCCAGGCCTGGCTGTCTACAGGTTCCCAGGTGCTTTTGCAGAGTCCCATGTGCCTGCGAACAATTTTATTATTATTTTTTAAAGATTTTATTTATTTATTCATGAGAGACACAGAGAGAGGCAGAGACACACAGGCAGAGGGAGAAGTAGGCTCCCTGCGGGGAGCCCGATGCAGGACTCCATCCCAGGACCCCAGGATTACACCCTGAGCTGAAGGCAGATGTTCACCCACTCAGCCACCCAGGCGTCTCCCTGTGAACAATTTTACAGTGAAAATCAGAATGGTTGATCCCCGTACTCCCATCTGACTTCAGAGGACAGGTCAGAGAGAAGCCAGCTCAGCCTTACTGGGCTCAGACCCCCACTTAGTATCCCAGGGAAACATGGGTTCTTCGGGCACTAGGGATCCTTTTTATTGCTACTATTTTCACACACACGCACACACACACACACACACATAAGCACATGCACACACACACGTTTCCAGCTGAAGAAACTCTGGCCCACTCACTAGCAAAAGGAACAAAGATCCAAACCACTCACAATTTCGTATCCACAGCTAATCGGCATCCCCCACTTGCTATTCAACCTCCAGAACCATAAATACCCCCTTTTCTTATAGAAATAGGCTGCGTTGTGCACCCAGTTCTTCAGCCTGCCTTCCCTTGTCACCCCACATGGCCGTTCTTCCGTGGGGTGAGTGGTGGGCCCCAGGAGGGAGACCACCCAGGCTGAGGGAGCCCCTGATTGTCCTTCCTGATCCTGTTTCCTGCACACGGAGCACTCTGGATGTTTACACAGCTGGGACAGACGGGGCAGTTGGTGGAAAGCCAGGTGAGCCTGGAGCCCGGGGGTGGGACCACTGGAAGAGGGGTGGGGACAGGAGGAGCCAGCAGGGTGTGGCTGGCCGGGGCAGGGAGGGGCGGTGGACACAGGGAGCACTAGGGGAGCCCAGGCCAGGGGCAGGTCACTAGCCGGAGCTCTCGCTTGACTGGACACAGCACAGTCTGGGGTGCTCAGTTGGAACAAGGACACCAGCCCCTCTGGCTCCCACACAGAGCTTTCCTGACCTGTCGCCTTGTGGGCTGTAGTAGCCACTGTGGGAAACAGCCATGTGGTGTTCCCGGGGCTGCTGTGACAGTGAACCTCAGACTGGGGCATCCAATCACAGGAATGGATGCCTCCCAGTTCTGGAGCCTGGAGGTCTGAGATCGGGGTGTCCTCAGGGTGGGTTCCTCCCTCAGGGCCGTGAGGGAGACTCCGTTCTCTGCCCCTTCCTTGCTTCTGGGGCCTTACTGGCAATCTTGGGTGTCTCTTGGCTTGTAGGTGCCTCACCTTCCCATTCAAGCATCATTCCCCTGTGTGCCTGTCTCTGTGTCCAAATGTCCCCTTTTTATATCAGATGAGGGGTGCACTCCACTGCCGTTTGACCCCCTCTTAACTAATTGCATCTGTAACGACCCCGTTTCCAAACCAGGTTCCGATCCCGGGGTCTTAGGGGTTAGGATGTCAATATATGGATTTGGGGGGACACAATTCAACTGGTAACAATGGCTAAGAAGGTTGTTCATTTGGTTTTTGAACCTTCTTTGACTTCAGCTACAGCACAGATTCAAGATTTAGACTTGCAAACCGAGCTTTCTGATACAAACGTAATTATGAAGCCAGCACCCCGTTAGAGGTGGCCCACCATGCCACCAGGCACTGGAGAAAACAAGGTGGCCCTGCTTGTTCCTATGTCACTGGGAGAGGAGCTGAAGAGAGATTCTCTCTTTCTCTCTCCTTCTGCCCCTTCCCCCACCCTCTCAAATAAGATAAATAAAATCTTAAAAAAAAAAAAAGAACTACAAAAACAAGGAGATGTAGGACAATGAGTATCAGGGATCCCTTCCCGACTACAAACGTGGGGTGTGGGGCACCACTGGATGCCACCCTTTGGCCCCTCCACTCCACTCATGGGACTTCTTGGGCTGCTGAGGCTGTCCCTGCCTCTATAGCTCAGAGACATTTGTCCTCCTTGCTGCCTCACAGACCTGCCTCCTCTTGGCAATCGGCACCTTGTCACTCCTGTGGAAAGCTGTGATTTGTCATCTCCCTGTGATGTCACCAGGATGACAGTGTCTCCATGACCTGGATTCTAAAGGTCAGGCCAAGACCAAGGGACCAGAGACAAGCCAGCCGGGTGCTCAGCTGACACAGAGTCACAGTTCCCGGGCCTGACTATATGGATGACCAAGGCCCGGTCATCAGCTGAGTGTCAGGGCTCAGATGCTGGGCAGGTGTAGCCACATCAGCCTGTGCCACTCGCTGAGTGACCTTGAGCAAGTCCCTTGCACTCTCTGTGCCTCAATCTCTTTATTATAAAATAACCCCTTATTTCCTGGGGTTCCTGGAAAGATTACGTGAGTTCATAGGTGTAAATTGCTTGGCACCTGCATGCTGTAACACAGACAAGTGTTTAGTCATGGATGTCTTTACATCATGCCTGCCCCAGTGCGTCCACAAAGAACACCCCAGGTTGGAAGGGATCCACCATCAACTCCCCTAAACGAGCATCTCTCCCCTTTATTGATCTTGACTTCTCCTGGTTGTGGCTTCCTGCCCTCTGAGTCCCTTGACACCCACTGAGACCAGTTAAGTCATGCTGGGCCCTCTCTCCAGCCTCATTGGGCACAGGGCCTCTGGAGATGGATCCCTTATTCACATGAAATGCTCTCCTGGTCCCCAGACTCATCTTTATCTGCACCATTCTCACATCTGTTGCCTTACCCCTGTCCTGTAGTCTGGTGTTTATCGAGCCTTGTCTGGGATTTGGCCCCGTATGTGCTAACTCCATGGTTTGGCCACAGCTATGGTCTGCTTCTGTTATCTGTTATATAATAATTTATTAATTTGTTAATATGTTCTTATGGTAGCTTGTTAATTTCATTTTGTTAATTTTTTGGATTCTTTTTTTAAGCTTTTATTTATTTATTTATTAGAAAGAAAGGGGGGCAGAAAATGAGCAGGGGAGGGGCAGAGGGAGAAGCAGACTTCTGAGCGGGGAGTCTGATGTGAGACTCCATCCTAGGACCCCAAGATCATCACCTGAATTGAAGGCAGATGCTTAACCAACTGAATGACCCAGGTGCCCCCTTTGGATCCTTTTTTTTTTTTAACTTAAATTAATTATTGTCACCATCAGTGGAAAGCTATCACTCACTATAGACAGCAGGTATTTTAGAATACATACACTGGAAACAAAACAATGTAATTAAACTAGACCAGGGGTCCTCAAACTTTGTCTGTAATGGGCCAGATATTAAACATTTTCGACATTGTGGGCTGTGAGGTTTCTGTTATAACCACTCAGCTCTCCCATGGGAGAAGAGTTATAAACAATATATAAAATGAATGAAGTAGTTGCGTTCCAATAAAACTTTATTTACAAAACCAGGCAGTGTGCCAGGCTTATCAACTCCTACAAACTGAAGTTGCTGAACCTGAAACCTATACTTACTTTGTCAAATAGAGGCCTGAGATTCGCATGTTTCGGAGGGGATTGTTTCACAGTGTTTTCCCAGGTGGAAGCCTAGGGTCTATATTTCCAGAAATATATTCCTGCTTGCCTCAGGAGTGTCTGACAATATTCATAGCTCTTCGTTGGGCTACAAGGGGCTGTTGGGCTACAAGAGGTGGAGGGCGCTTGAGAGACTTTCCTGGAGTGTGTATTGACTGGGCTTCTAGAATCCAGCTGCCTGCTACCCACAGGCTCAGCAAACATTTCAGCTCTCTCCCCTGGTCTTTCCATCTTATTCTGCACCGGGCTGCTCTAAACCATCATCATTCCCATCCAGACCTCAAGAGTATCTCCCCAACCCCACAAGCCACCTTCCCCTTGCTCGTCACCTTCACTCTCACAGGTTGAAGATGTCACCCACTATTTAGCAGAGAATCGTATTTCTGTGCCCTTGCGTTGCACTTAAATGTCCATGGGGCATCTCTCCACCTTCGGCATCTGCTTATCCCCACGGCAGCCCTATACCTGCCCCAGCGTTGAGAGCAGTTAGGAGATTCACCTACATTCACTTGGCAAGTAAGGAATGACTACAGCTACACCCTGGTCCTGTTGGCTGGGATGCACTGAATCTCTCTTTTTTCTGCTCTAAGTCCCTGTGCCAGCTCTCTCCCCAGGACCTGTGAGAATCAAGTTCATTTCTTTCCTACTCATGTTCAATTGTTACATTTGTAAAAACTGAACTATTGCAAAATATATACAACACTCATTTAGCATCTTAACTTTTTTAAAAGATTATTTATTTATTTGAGAGAGAGAGAGCTGGGGGACAGAGGGAGAGGGAGATAGAATCTCAAGCAGACTCCACGCTGAGCGCGAGCCCGATAACAAGCCTTGATCTCATGACCTTGAGCTCACGACCTGAGCCCAAACCAAGGGTTGGATGCTCAACCAACTGAATCACCTAGGCGCCCCACATTTTACCCATTTTTAACCACATTTTGTTTATCCAGCCACCTGTCACTGGATGCTAGGGTTGCTTCCACTTTTTGGCTATTGTGAATATGCTGCCGTGAACATGGGGCTACCAACACCTGTACGGTGAATCCCTGCTTTCAGTTCTGTTGGGTATATACCTAAAAGTGAAGTTGCTGGATAATATGGTGACTCTGTGTTGAACCTTTTGAGAAGCCTCTAAACTGCGCTCCATGGTGGCTGCACCATCTTTCATTCCCACCAGCGGTGTGCAAAGGCTCCGATGCCCACATTCTCTCCAGCACTTGGTATTTCCCATTTTTTTTCTTTTTTAAGATTTTATTTATTTATTCATGAGAGACACAGAGAGAGAGGCAGAGACAAGGCAGAGGGAGAAGCAGGCTCCCTATAGGGAGTCTGATGCAGGACTCAATCCCAGGACCCTGGCATCATGACCTGAGCCAAAGGCAGATGCTCAACTGCTGAGCCACCCTGGCATCCCTGGGTTTTTTTTTTTTTATAATAGCCATCCTAATGGGTAAGAAGTGGATTCCTATTTGACTTGATCGTTGTTTTTATAATAGTCCCTGGTACATTTGCAGAGGGCATTTGTCAAGTTCTCCTTCGTCCTCATGCAACCAGGCATTCCTTCCAGCCCGGAAGCAGCTCCGCCTTCTTATAACTAACACCCAGTGTTCATTGCCTAGACTCATTTCATAACAGCCGACTCCCGGCTCTCGGGAAAGCTGAGTGTCTTACCAGAGTTGCTCCATTTCTGCCCAGATCCGTTCCAAGTCTCTGTGTATCTATCTTTCCTCCTCCTCTTCTTGGTTTCTTTCTTTCTTTCTTTCTTTCTTTCTTTCTTTCTTTCTTTCTTTCTTTCTCTTTCTTAAGATTGTATTCATTTATTTATGAGACACACAGAGAGAGAGGCAGAGACACAGGCAGAGGGAGAAGCAGGCTCCCGGCGGGGAGCCCGATGTGGGACTCGATCCCAGGACCCCGGGATCATGCCCTGAGCCAAAGGCAGATGCTCAACTACTGAGCCACCCAGGCACCCCATCCAGTGCTCCTACAGCTCCCTTTCCAAAGCAAAATGCCTCCATGGTAATACCTTGAAGTCTTATCATCAGGAGAAATGGTCTCTTGCACTTCTGTTTGTTTTTTTCCCATCATACCCATTTAGTTTTACTGTCCGTTTCTACTGACACTCAACTCTGAAGGCATTCCTGGGCATATAGTCAGAGATGTCCGAGCTTTGAGTCCTAAGACATCACCACCGGGTTATCTGCTGGGTTTGGTGCTAGAATCTATCTTTCTGTCAATTCTGCTTGCCATGGCTTGCCTGCCTCAGGAGCAATCCGCTGTGGAGACTGTTTGCAGGGTGCCAGGGTTAGAGGCACAAGGCTTAGCTGCCCGTGACACACTTCCTCTCCCAGCCAAGCCCTGGACCAAGCTCCAGGGTTATGCTTTGGTGAGTCCTCACCCAGGCCCCCAGGCCGGAGCTTCAGGCCTGCCCCTCCACTCGTGGGCTCTGCGGGGAGCCAGGCTCAGCTCTCTTGACCTGCTGAAGCATCTATAGAGTGCAGAGTCAGCTCTAAGTGAGCAAGAGAAAGACAGTGTCTGCCTTTAGGGAGCTTATGGTGGCAAGAGGGTAGAGGGGAGAGAGAAGCAGGTGCCCATCAGTCATGTCAATTAACACATAAGTACAACAGAGATCAGTGGTCCAAAGTAAACTGAGATTATTTAAATAAATATATTTTTTAAAAAGCTATTACATATCATAATAAGTTACCAAAAAGCAATGGGAACCAAAGAACACAGGAAGCAGTAAAAACTGAAGATAGATGCTGAACTTAAAAATATATATATAAATAGAAAAACAAGGGAAAGAATGTTATTTTTCTAAAATCAGGAAGGCAACAAGAAGACACAGTCTAGGACCTAATTACGGATAAGAAAAGCGTAGTAGGTAATACATAGTTTATAGTATGTGGTACCTAGCATAGAGTACTTAGCACAGTATACGTGTAACATGGGACTGTAGACGGTCTGAAGAGCCCCATTCCCAAGTGGGTTCTCAGCTGTGCTGGTATAGACCAACGCTATCCAGTAGGGCCCTCTGCCATGAAGGAAATGCTCTATCATCTTTGTTGTCCAATATGGTAGCATGTGGCTCTTGAGCGTCTGACACATGGCCAGTGTGACCGAGGAACTGCAAGTTTAGTTGTACTAAATTGTAGTCGACCTAAATTCAAATGTAAACAGCCAGATGTGGCTACCGTATTTGGGTAACACCATCCATCTCTTGAAAGGCTTGGACCTTTCCCATTTGGCCGGGTCCCAACTGGCCCTCCTGAGCAACCTGGGCCTCCAGACAGGGTGCTTTGGCCTTAGGATCAAGAGACCCAGTTCGAAGCCTGATTCTGCCCTCTGTGAGCCAAGGGCCCGGTGTCCAGCCTGGCAGCTTAGACACTGCACTGGTGCCCATGAGCTCTGAGAAGGTTCAGGGATCTCCTGCAGTAATGACGTCTAAGGGCAAACAGATGGCTCCTTGAGGAAGAAGCTGGGGAAACAGAAGGAGGGAAGAGTAGGGCACAGAGGGACTAATGTCTTTGCTCAGACCCATCTGTAGTGGCATCTAACAGAGCACATCCAGAGGTGGATCCTTGCCTCCCCTGGGCCTACTTGGCCTTGCACTGGGTTCTTTGAGACCTGCGCTCCTGAACCCACAAAAAATTGGGGACTCTCTCTTCCCAGGCTCTAAGAGCTTTGTCCTCACCAAGCCAAACTTGTACAAGTACTTCTTGTACTCTCTGGAGAAGGAAGGAGGCTGAGGAATGGGAATAGGACAGGGTAGAGGCTGAAGCCGACTTCTCCCCAGACCCATTGTCCCTCTCTACAGGATGGCCTATAACTGTGGGCAAGTCTGGATTTCAATTTCTTCACCTGTAAAACGGGAGCAGTACTATCTACCCTCGTGACTCCTGTGCAGAGTCGCTGGAAGGACAAACTGCCCTATAGGGTACTTCAAGGAAGGCTTCCTGGAAGAGGTGATGCTTGAGCTAGGAGTCAGTTAGATGGAAAAGGGGATCAGAATAAGCATAGGCCAAGGAGGGAGCAAGTGGAAAGACACAAGGGGCGTCTTTTAGAAAGATGCTCTGGTTGGAATATGGAGAATGGATTGGAGCAGCATGAGCCTGAGGGCAGGGAGGCCTATGAGGATGCTGGTGACCTAACCTGGGGGCCCTGGGGCTGGATAGAGGGAGGCCTTGGAGGGGTTTAGGATTGGGGGGATTGGGTATAAGGGTGTGGGCAAGGGAGGATTGATTGGTGGTATCACCCTCTGCTGGCGCACAAGTGGATCCGAGGAGGCAGTGCGGGGACACACAGTGAATTCTTCTGACACCGCTCAGCAAGCGTCCAGGACCATCCAGGGTGGGAGGTGCTGCCTGGGGCTCAGCACAGGTGACAAAAACAGAAGCCAACTTGAGGGCCATTAACTGAAGCCGGAGCTCAGCTTGCAGGCAGCGGGGCAGCTGGGGTTGACAGCAAAGGGTGACAGCACAGAGGGATGGGGGGCTGAATGGACGTGAGGAGGAGGAGGGTGGAGGTGAAGGAGCAACCAGAGCAGCAGAAGGATGAGCAGCAGGAGAGGCGCCTTCCAGCAAAGACACAGGCCGACAGCAGCGCGCCTTGTCCCCACAAGGTCCCCTTTGGGAAGGAGGTGGTATGGCTTTCCTTCTCGGGGAGGCTCCTTTGCTGGAATGTTCTGCTCCAAACCTTCCCCTGGAGGCCTCCTTCTCCTTCTTCAGGCCTCAACACCACCTGCCTCCCTGCCCCCCATCCCATCACTGCCCCCTGACCCTATGGCCTGCATCGCTCTCTGACACTGGTTTGTTCATTGACGGTGTCCTTGCTCCTTGCTCCTGGCCTGTGTGCCTCTGCTGAGGCCAGCTTCAGGGCTCTGTTTCCTTCACCTCCTTCTCCGCGGCTCCTAGCGACGTGTCCGTGTCGAGTGGTTGGATGCAACAAGGTTGTCTTTCAGGGACCACATGTGAAAAGCCTCTGTAGGTCATCCCAGGCCCTTCCCAGGCAGGGCATCCTCTGTCCTCCGGATGAGGCAGGGACCTGTCTGGCCTGGCCGCGGCCACACCCGTCCCAGCCTTCCTGCTCCCCAACACCCACCTACTAGGGAGTCACCCCCCTCCCTGGCCTTGACTGCAGCTCGCTCGCCGGGCACCTCCCATTAGTCTGGGTTACTCTGCTCTGTCCCCCGAAAGCAAACACACCCTCACCCCAGGACTGGCAATTCCTGCTGGCTCATTACGTGGAGCTTTTCTTCCCTCTGCCAGTGAATGGGCACTGGGGGAGTGTTTGGCGACTGTGCTCAGAATTAGTCACCTGAGGTCCTTATGCTGAATGACAATGAGCACGTTGTGAACTGGTCTGGGACCAGGCTCTAACTATAAACAGTGATGCCACTGGGAGAGCCTAGCACGTGGTTGCAAAAATGCTGCTTTTCTTTCTTTCTTTCTTTCTTTCTTTCTTTCTTTCTTTCTTTCTTTCTTTCTTTTTTTCTTTCTTTCTTCTTTCTTTCTTTCTTTCTTTCTCTTCTTTCTTTCTTTTTTCTTCTTTCTTTCTTTTTTCTTCTTTCTTCTTTCTTTCTTTCTTTTTTTTTCTTTTTAAGATCTTGTTTATTCATGAGAGACACAGAGAGAGAGGCAGAGACACAAGCAGAGGGAGAAGCAGGGTGGGATTCAATCCCAGGACCTAACCCAAAGGGAGACGCTCAACAGCTGAGCCACCCAGGAGCCCCAAGCCTAGTGTCTTTATGAGAGGGGATCAGAACACAGACACACACACTGAGGGAAGACCTTGTGAAGGCCCGGTGGGGTGGGTGGGGGAGAAGGCGGCTATCTGCAAGCCCAGGAGAGAGCCCTCAGGAGGAGCCAGCCCTGCCAACACTTGGACCTTAGGCTCCCAGCTTCCAGAACCATGAGAAAATAAATGTCTGTTGTTTCAGCCGCCCACCCCCCACCCAGCCTGCGGTACTTTGTTCTGGCAGCCCTAGCAAACTCATGCAAGGATCTGCCCATTTGGAGAGATTATCTTGGATTTTCGGGGGGGGGGGCAATGTAATCTCAAGGATCCTTCTAAGTGAAAGAAGGAAACACAAGGGCCCAAGAAGGAGGTGAGGTGGCCTTCAGTGGAGAAGTAGAGATCAGAATTGCTGTGATTGCCGGCTCTGAGGATGGAAGAAGGGGCCACGAGCCAAGGGATATGGCAGTCCCTAGACGCTGGCTAAAGTGAGGAACAAGTCCTCCCCAAGAGCCCCCAGAGGGAACGCCACCCCACCAACACTTTGATTTTAGCCCCGTGAGATCCCTTTTAGACTTGTGACTTCCAGAGTGGTAAGATCATAAATGTGGTTGTCTTAAGCTACTCAACATGTGATTTTTGGACACATGGAGATAGATTTGGGACCTCACAGAACAATTGAACTGTTAATAAAGAAGCCCTTTGCAGACACGTTCTAATGAAGCCGGGCTGAGGTCGAGGGCAGCACCCACAGAGAGACCAACATCCCAGGACAGGGCAACTCCCACCGCGTGCCTTTGACAGGAGGGAGGGTCTCAGGACAGAAGTGTAGCCACGTGGAGGAAGTGATTCACCACCACCATCCCCCGACCCCCCTCACCGCACACACCAGAGCATGTTCTTCAAAAGTGGTGCTGTTGGAAGGCTGTGAGGAGAAAGGTCTTGGAAGAAGCAGCGAAAACCAAGACCGTGAAAATAGAGCGGTGAATATAATTGGGAGGGGGCGGTTCTCTCTGTGCGAGCCTCCCCATCACTAACCAGTGGGGTGCTCCTGCTGCCCTGCTGTCCCCACCCCCTGGGGCCAGTCTTCCCCTTCCCGCCCCTGATGTGGGCACCTGGCACGGTGCCATTCCAGAGCCTGAAAAGGTCAACTGTGGGCCGGGTGGTCCTCCCACAGCGCTCCAGCTTATTCCCTCTGGCCCATGATCAGTGGCCCTCGACGCCCTCCTCCCAGGGCCGCCTGCCTGCTTGCTAGGCCAGAGCCTGAGCCTCCATCCCTTCATCGGGCCCAGATCCCATGTCTCACACGTAGTCCATGCACAGGGGAAGGGGGATTGAAACGTTGGGCTAACTGCTGCTCCCAAGACACAGATCCAGAGGCTGCATCAGAGAAAGATAGAGCCTGGGCACCAGCCGGGCAGTGAGTTAGACAAGCACTGCTGTGGTAGCATCTGACATCCTTCTCCTTTCGGGCCTCCTTCTCTTGCAGCCCTACAGGAAAACAGCCATTCCTTACACCTATGCTTCTTTATTGCTGGAAGAGGAGCCCAACCTGGTTTGCATGATTATCAGATGGGCTGTTGGCAACCACTCCTCCTGTGCTTGGCAGTCACTCGCTTTGGTGCTTTGGCTGGAGGGCCCTGCTGGGGAGTGGGAGATAGCCTTCACCGCGGGGCGGGGGGGCGGTTGAGGAGGTGGAGGTGACTCTTGCTGAGCCTTCCTTCTCCTCGAGGTAGGAGACCTGACCTGGAGAGCCCCTCCTCCTTGCACCTGCAGCTCCCAGGAGATGTGCGCATAGCCCCTCAAGTAGAGGAGGCCCCCGGTGGAGACCCAAGGGAGCGGGCAGCGTGGCGCTGAGGCCTGGCTCAGCTGGTATTACCCCTGGAGCTTTGGACAGCAGCCTGTATAGTCAGAAAGCTCGGATGGGAACTGGCCACTCCCTGGGGGTTCTGAGAGCACAGGCTAAGGGGTCCGAGGTGCACCAGGAGGTAGGACCTGGATGGGTGACCACCGGTGGAGCTGCAGCAAGGAGAGACTAGGCCCAAGGCTCATCAGGGACTCCCTTCTAGTCTTAAAAAGAGGGAGGGAGGATCTTTTAAGAATGGGGTTGGGGGAACAAGCCCTGAGCCCCTCTCTCTGCAGAAAGCCTTAGAGCTCAGACACTTTGCTTCCTTGAAAAGTGACACTGGATCTTGACTTAGATCCTTTTGGTTCTAAGCACTAAGCACCCCCGTGGGAGGTGGTCTGGAACTTTCCAGGGGGTTATGAAGTTGTCCTGTGATGTGATGTGAGGCCATAATAGGCCAAAGTGCCAGCCCGTTCCAAATCTTCCCACTGGTCAGCAGAAGAGCCTGGCCTATGGGGCAAAGGCTTGAAGGTACCATGGTTACCAGGCTCTGGTAGTGTCACCATTCCTGCCTCTGACCCTACTCTGTGAATATTACCCCTTGCCTGGTGCCTGGCTCTTAGGAGGTGCTCAGAACCCTGGGCTCTTTCCTGGCTGGAGGCTCCTCTTGTCTCAACTTCTGGCTCCTGGCTACTTTCCTGGCTGGCCTTCTGGGCTCCTGCTTGGTTCGTCCTCCACTGCCTGTCTCCAGACCCCAACTGTACTCCTGCTTCTCCCCACTTGCTGCCCCGAGCCCACCACTGTGACCCTGGGGCCTCTGAAGAGCTGAATGGGTGAGAGGGGAATGGGTGTGGCCTCAGGAACCAGACCTTCGGGGTCTTAGTCCTGACTTGTGTTGTCCTTGCTTGGTGTCCCCAGGCCTCATTTATCCTGCCTGTAGGTGGGTATGGTGGTAACAGTAGCAACGGAGAACAGGGTTTTGGGGAAAGATTAAGTGACATGGGCAGGTTTCTGGGATGCCCTCTTCTAGACCCTTGATCTCCGAGGGCTGGAGACAGTGACCATGTGATGGATGTGGGGGGCAGGGGAGGGGACGGGGCGTCATGAGCCTGGCAATGCTGCTGGAACCAAAGGAGGAATAAAACACTGCCTGTTCATCCAAAGCCATCCTTTCTTTTCCCTTTAAAGACAGAGTACACTGGAGGAAGTGGAAAGTCGAGGTCACAGTGAGTCTGGTAAGGGGCCTAGTAGAAGAGGGTCAGGCTTTAAGACCTGGAGAAGCCAAAGAGGCTGGACCAGGAGAGAGGAAGAAAGGCTTCGGAGGGAGAGGGTTGCCACCCTTCTAGAGTTCATGGGGACAGGCTGACCTCCAGGTAGTTGCCTGCCTCACCCTGGCCCACTGGCTTATTCTGGAAGGTTCTTCTCCCCTATCTCTTTTTGGTCTCAATACTGAGTTTGTAGGGGAAAGGAAGAGACAGAGCTTCTGCTCTGCGTGGGGCTCTCAGCTCCACCAGGCATCTGAGGCAGGAAACCCGCCCCCCCTCCGCCCCCTTTCTCCCAGATGGCACCCTGCAGGCAGGGGAAGGTGGTGAGGCGGGTGCACCTTTTAGAGGAAGGAATTAGTGGACATGGTCTCGGAACTCCAAGCCGGATAGAAAGTAATGAAAACACAGCGGACACTGTGCAATAGAATACACTTCAACATTACATCAGTTCCTTTGGGACTCCGAATTAAATCAAAGTCTCCCAAACAGAGAAGCAATGGGTGGAGTGATACCATCCAGGTAGCCGAACATGCGGGTGCTGGCCCTGTCCTCTTGATCCACGGGCATCAAAAGAGTCGTGGGGGTGATGCCTTTTTTCCCCCAGAAATGTGGCATCTGATGGTGGCTGCATTTACAGGTCAGGTGCATTTATACCCCAGTCTCCTGTGCAGCGATGGTCTTTGGCAAAAGCCCCTCATCGTGATGCATGCATGTTCCTTGGCCCATGCTCATCACAGATGATGCTTGGAGAGCTTTTCTCATTATTCTTCCTGAGACACTAGCTTAAGGGGGTAGGGTGCATGGGCAAGTGCTCCTGGAAACCGCAAGATGAGTCCAGACCTTGGATACCTTCTAGAGTCATGGCTGCCCCCAAACTTCCTTCTATCAAGACACACGTGTTAGTAGCACCCACACAGACCCTTCTAACACAGCTGTGCCTGGACCACAAGCTTGGGGGTGGATACGAAATGAGACACAGGAAGTGTGGGTTCCCAGTGAGCTAGCTGGGGGTCTACCTCACTTGCCCCCATATGCAAAGCAACAGGAATGGAAGAGTGATTCCATAGGACCAGTAATGAATCTGCATTCCTGTCAGAGGAAGGGACACGACCTGTAAGCCCAGCCACTTGAGGCACCAGAACTATGATTGGTGACTAAGCACTTGCGACGGCCCCCCTGCCCCACAGATTGGTCTGTCCCACCTTTGTTCAGGGGACAGGTTAGCTAGCAGACTCGGCTACACTGTCTGAATGAGAGACATGGTCATTTGGGGTGAAGCCCGAAGGCCACAGGCTCCCCAAACTCTGGGTTCTTGGGGTGGGGTGGGGCACAGGGTGTCCATGGAATTTCCCATGATACAGATGGACCCATGTGAGATTCTGGCTTTGCATATGGAACCACCATGAAGGATGGAGGCTTGTTAGAGAGAGAGAGAGAGAGAGAGAGAGAGAGAGAGAGAGAGATTGCGTGGTGACCAGGGAGGTGGGCCCAGAAACCCCTGTGAGGGGACACAGCTCGAGCCAGTAGTGATTCCGATGTGGGATGCCCTCCCTTCACACCTTACTATCAAGTGCTCTCCCCTGGGCCTCTGGCCTGACTTAGGGCAGCCTCCTGGTGTGTCACCTCAGAACCTCTGGTTGCTACTGGCAGCCCCAGATTCTGGGAACACTCACCTCATGGGTGCTCTCTGCTTGGTGGGTCCCCTTGAAACTCCCTTCCAGTCTAGGACCTCAGTGTGGTCCCTGGAGAGGCTGTACTCTGGCAGGTGGGAAGCAGGCCAAGAGAGGGGACATTGCTGTGCAGCTTCCTAATTGTGTTACACTCCCCACTCATGCCACATGAGTTTCTATATGGCCATTTCTGCTGCTCAAAATGCCTCCCTGCCTCCCTGCTGCCCCCTTTACTAGCTCCTATCTTTCTCTCTGTTCTTAGTTCAGATGACACAGTATCTGGCAATCCCTCTAGTGAGCTGCCCCTTCTGTGTTCCCACACCTGCCACATTTCTCCCACAGAAATGGAAGGGAATCACCCCTTGACCTGGTTGTACTCTCTCACTTTGGAAAGAAGGTGAGAGCAGGAACCTTGTCTGGCCTGTTCCCATCCCAGGGCCTGGCCCAGAGCAGGGCACCCAATTAACGTTTGCTCGTTTGGCGGGTGGGGACAGGGAGAGCAGATAGGATTTTCTTTTCTTTCTTTCTTTTTTTCTTTTTTTTTTTTTTTCAGATAGGATTTTCTAAAACAAATCCTATCTCTGGAAACCCACAGACCATTCAGAGGTGGCGTGCCCTCTTGGTTTTGGTTCTCAATGGAGGCGAAGGAGAGAACAATCCTACATAATGCCTCTGTAGGTCTCTGTCTTGCTGTGCTAGAATTGGGGGTAGAGGCGTGAGTTGAGGGAAAGAGGAAGTTAGGGCAACATGCACTTACTTGTTCATGGCTAATCGTCAAATTCAGAGGGAAGAACCGTCAAGAAGAAGGTGTTAGAAGGTCAAACTGTGGCACCCCCAGCCTTCCCCTCCCACCCCACCCCTAACCCCAAAGTTCTCTGGTGTAAATACTGTCTTAACTGGGATGTAACTTCCTCAGCCCGCTGACTTGCAGAACCTTTCCCAGGGGCATTGCCCTCCACTGTTCGCTCTTTGGGATGTTTCTTACTTGCGACTTGTCTTGTCCCTTGAAATGCAAGTCAGTATCTCATCTGCAAAGTCGGCTGAGGCTGGCGAACCCAGCGAGCCAGAAGCCGGCCTTCCCTGTCTTCTATGAGGGAACTCCATGCATTGGTTTGAGTTCGAGAAAGATGCAAATAGGGAATGCAGCTTGGGCACTCTGACGTGCAAACGTGAGGTTCTCCTTTTGGGGCACAGCCTAGCCCAAGGAATTTCCCAGCATGCATAGCACTTGGCAGAGACAGTTAGATGAGTGATAGCTGGATGCAGGTGCAGGGAATGAGCCACGAAAGTGGGTGACTGTGGCCAGCATCACAGAAGGCGTAGCAATATTCGCAAGACTAAATGAGATGCAGCCAGCAGCATCCCCCAGCGACATGAGGAGCCCTGAGCTCTGTCCCACGGGGAGGAAGAGGAAAGCCTGTCCCAGGAAGAGGCTTTGCTGGCTGTCTTGTGGCTAACCACACCCCCATCAACCACCACCACCAAGAAGATGGGGATGTTGGATGCTATGAGAGCTCCTCCTGGTCAAGGCCACAGGGTGATGGGGAGAACAGGGCGAGGCCACCATCAGCGGTTCAGGAAGAAGGACTTGAGGGTCTGGAAGAAAACGGACTTCTGTCTCTGCTTCTGTTTCTTCTTGATGATGGGCACCCACACCAGCCCGCACACCAGCATCATGAGTCCCAGGGACAGGAAGGCAGGCCCTATCATCTTAAGGACCTTAAGGCTGTTGTCACCCAGCTTTAGGGTATAGGCCAAGCAGGTGATGACCACACCAAAGAGGAGGATGGCGCCACCCACCGACATGATGATGATGGGTTTGCGGTAGATTTCCCAGTTACTCCGGGGCGAGGTGGTGGTCCAGACAGACTCACTTCTGGAGCTGATGCACAGGGAGCTGGCAGTCTGGCTGGGCAGCAGGTCCTTGGATTCTGGAGACTTCTCGTCGACCTCCAGGGCCTTGGGGAGAGCCTCCATTGTCATGGCTCCTCTAGACAGGGCACCCAGTACCCACAACAGCTAGAAGCAAGGGTGAAGCCGGGGGGAGTCCTCACACACCCTTCCTGTTCCCAGCATCCGTCTCCAGCCTGGCTCTCAGCAGAGGGCGATACTGGGTTCCGTGCTAAAGCCAAACAGAAAGATGAGATCCACATAAATAAGAAACCACTCCCTGGCATGGCATTTTTTTTTTTTCCTTGTGAGAGATAAATACTATAGGATTCTAATCAATTGCTTTTAGGATTTAAAACAGGGAACAGTGTGAAGCCTGGGTGGCTCAGTGGTTGAGCATCTGCCTTTGGCTCAGGGCATGACCTCGGAGTCCTGGGATCGAGTCCCACATCAGGCTCCTCGCAGGGAGCTGAGCCTGCTTCTCCCTCTGCCTGTGTCTCTGTGTCTCTCGTGAATAAATAAATTTAAAAAAAAAAAAACAGGGAACAGTGGTACCCCTTAAAAAAAAAGCCAAAGCCGTGGTTTATTGAATGGAATCTTATTTTCGGACTCAACCACTTTCTCACTGTGTGACCTTCAGTGAGCGACTTAATGTCTCTGTGCCTCAGTCTTCCCATCAATAAAATAGAGATAACAATACTATTCATCTCATAGGATTCTCAAAGGATTAATTGAGTTAAGACATGTAATGTGCTGGAATGATGCATACATTGCATTTTGCAAATGCTTCGTAAATGGTATCATTTGCCAATCACAGAGTGAGGAGCAGCCAGAGGTTTGATATGAACCTGTTCTGCTCTTGCTCTTAAAACACCAGACTACATGTGGGCTAGAGAACATCTTTCTGTGCAGCCTGGGCTTGTATACATTTTTCCAAGACAGGACAGCTATGTTCCAGGTTCCGAGTGTGATCTTTTCACATCTAAATGCCCCCTTTCCCCATCCTTTTTGTGAATGACATCAAG
The DNA here is from genome assembly GCF_905146905.1 of Nyctereutes procyonoides. NCBI lineage: Eukaryota > Metazoa > Chordata > Mammalia > Carnivora > Canidae > Nyctereutes > Nyctereutes procyonoides. The sequence goes on along the minus strand of NW_026575140.1, from coordinate 54,510,961 downwards.
TCAGATTCCTTCCTTCCCATTCTCAGGCCTAAAAAGGTGTGAAGTCTAGCCAACCACCTGTTCCGATTTCTCATCCAGAGCCCTTGTGTGTACCCCGAGGTCACCAGATCCCACTCCTCCCCCAGTCCCCACACAGGGGAGGCAGCCGGTCACCTGTGCAGAGCACCTCCAGAGCTTCTGAGTGGCACCACTTACCTGCCAAATCCTCCTCCTCCCAAACCATGCTAGCTCAGATTCCTTTACCTTGGGGTTAAAACCTTTCATTACATAATCAAATATTGGGGTTTGAGGGCCAACACCTATATATTTACAATGAGGCAAAAAGATATGAAAGACGGAATTTAGAAACTTTGCTGGTATTGGGTCCTTTTTTGTGTGTGGGAGGAAGGGGAGGCTGAGAGAGCCCAGGTATGCATCCTGGAGGTCCTTGCCGAGTCACCGCCCTAATTCATCGCCCTTGACCTGTCTCCAGAGGGTCTGGGGCTATGGTTCGTACCCTAGAGATGCTGCATCCCTTTCCATCCCTTTCAGTGAGTAAGTGACACTCTACGACAGAGAAACAGGAGCACGGTTGTAAGTTTTTTCATAGTTTTACATTTACTCAATTTAAAGGACAATTCCATTCTGAGATTATGTTCTTCTTTCTTTTTCTTTTGGCAGTGGAATATTCCTCATTTTATGAAATGACCATGATGGAAAGAGGATTATTGGCTTTGTTAGTATCTGTACTCGGCAATATAGAGGTTGGTCATTTTATGTGGATATCTATGTATCTATCTATCATCTACCATCCTCTATCATCTATCTATCTATCTATCTATCTATCTATCTATCTATCTAAACTGTAATGGCCCATGCAATCTCAAAGAATGGGAACCTTTCATTTAGTTGACTTAAGAGGGCTGGGTCTTGGCCCAATGACAGGGCAAGAAGGGCTTCATTTTCTAGGCAGCAACCAAAGGAGAAGCAAGGGTGAGCCCTGTGACTTTTCTTCCTCCTCCCATCCCCTGCTGGCCAGGCAGGAGGCCGGAGTGACTGTAGACAGAGGGGCAGGAGGTCAGGCATGAAATGAACCCTGCACTGGGCAAAATCACTCCTTCACAATTCCAGCAAGTCACCGAGCTTATTCTAGGTGTCTGTGTGATGATGGGGAGGTTCAGGTCCCTGACATCAGAGGGACCACCACTTGACACCAGTTTACTAAAGCCGTGGGAACCTGGGCTGCTTACTTAACTCCCTGAGACTTACTAGCCCCACACCTAAACCAGGACAATGGAATATCTGCCCCATTGGGCTATGGGAATGGTCACACCCTACAAACACTGCTGCCCTGTGTGACATATGATGGGTGGTCCAGACCCGGCTGTTATAATTCACATAGAGAGAGGCAGAGACACAGGCAGAGGGAGAAGCAAGCTCCCCTGTGTGGAACCCAATGAGGGATTTGATCCCACTACCCTGGGATCAGTCCCTGAGCAGAAGGCAGATGCTCAACCACTTAGCCACCCAGGTGCTTCTGGGCTAAGGGGCTTCTAAAACTATCTTACATCAGTCCTCCAGTGACTCAGACTTGAATTCTGAGAATTAAAGTCTCCTGAAAAATCACTGACTCAGGGATGATAGGAGGTTCATCACACTTTATTAAAGTCCTAAAAGATTCTCTCTCTCTTTTTTTGATATCAGGGTTTCTCAACGGTAGCACATTGGGGGGGGGGCATGATTTTGTTATAGGGAGGCAATCCTATGCATTGTACGGTATTTAGTTAATGGCCCTGACCTTTACCCACCAGATGCCAGTAGCACCACCACATCTGGTCATGATGATCAAAAATATCTCTGGCAATTGCCAGATGTCCCCTGTGTGTGGTGAGGGTGGGGAACTAATCTGGTGTGTAGACTGCCACCTCATAGCAGCCTTTCCCTTTCTCCTAGCTTGCAAACTGCCTGAGGGCCAAGGCTGAGTTTACTCATCCGCCATGAGGAGGGGGCCCCCTAGCCTGGCCCTTAGCAGCTGCTCCAAGGACTTGGCCTCACTGCTGCAGCTCTCTGAGGACCCAGAGAGCAGATGGGGAGCCAGCCAGGTGAGGGCAACCACATGTTCAGGTTTGAATTAAGTTCTTTGCGGTTTGGTTTGTATGTCTCAGAGGATCCCTCACTCCCTGCAGTGGGCTGACTTGTCCACCCAGAATCTCAGAATGTGACTTTATTTGGATTAAAGGTCTTTGCAAATATAATTAAGGCAGGGGTCTCCAGACAAGGTCATCCCCAAATACCAGTCCAATGACTATGGGCTCCATACAGAGGTAAGCCATGGTGAAGACAGACCCAGGGGTCAAAGCAATGCCTCTGCAAGCCAAGGAAAGTCAAGGGTTGCCAGCAACGGCAAGAAACTAGGAAAGAGACATGGCCTAGATTCTCCACCAGACCCTCCAGAAGGAACTAGATCTAACTGCACCTTGATTTTGGACTCTGACCTCCCAAATAAACTTGTGAGAATAAACTTCCATTGTTTTAAGTGACTGCATTTGTGGTAATTCGTTACAACAGCCCTAAAAAATGAACACACCTGACTTTCTTTGAAGTCTTTGACACCTTAGAGGTGGACAAGTACTGAGGCCCCAGAGGCTGGGCTTATAGGGGAGAGACAGGAAGGAAGGCTGGAGGGCAAGGCCTCCTGGACTCACCACAGATTTGAATATGGGCTTGGCCCCCAGGGCAGCCATTTGAGAAGAGAGGATGAATTGCTCTCCACGGAGGCCACACTTTTGGAGGGTCAGGAGGCACATTTAGAGGGGGGAGACGGTAGCCCACACCTGAGGTTGGGTAGGCCATGGGCTGGTTGCCAAGATAGCACACTGGTCTGGGCCAATTGGTCATGAGAAGAAGCAGGAACGACCCCAAGCCTGAATGTGAGCGGACCTCCAAACATGACCAAGAGAAGCCAGGCACACTTCCATTTACATAAAATGAGATTCTATTTACATAAAATTCAAAATCTGTGCTATTTGCAGGGAGGATAGTGGTTACCTTTGGTGGGGGTGGTGGATGGGGAACGCACTGGAAACTTCTGGGAGTGCTCTAATGTTCTGATTCTTGAGCTGGCTACAGCTGGTTACATGGGTGTGTCCTATCCATGCTGTATGGTCGTGATAAGACTACTTTTCTGCGTGTAGGTTAAACAACAATAAAATGTTTAAACAAAGATAATTAAAAGGTATAACTAAATGCAACATGTTCTTTTTTTTTGGATTCTGACTAGAACAGACCAATTGTACAAAAACATTCTGGGATCATTTTAAGGAAGGCTGAATTTGGATTGGGTGTCAGATGATGCTAAGAATTTAACATTTGTATTTGGTATGATAATGATATTACGGACACAGAAGAAAACGTCTTAAAGGTAATGGAGCTACATCTTGAAATAACATCCAGGAAAGAAGTGCCATGATGCTGTGATTCACATGAAAACATCAGATTCCAGGGCTGCCCAGGTGGCTCAGCAGTTTAGCGCCAGCTTCAGCCCAGGGCCTGATCCCGGAGACCCAGGCTCGAGTCCCACGTCGGGGTCCCTGCATGGAGCCTGCTTCTCCCTCTGCCTGCGTCTCTGCCTCTCTCTCTCTCTCTGTTTCTCATGAATAAATAAAATATTAAAAAAAATCAGATTCCAGATACATATGACAAAAAGCTCAATAGTATTAAATCCAGATGGTGGATCTCTTGGAAGTTCATTATGATCACTAACTCTATTTTTATGAATGTCTGCAAATGCTTATAATAATGGGAAACTGAATATACAGACAGACAATGGCCGGACCATGTCTAAAGCCAGAACTCTGGGGTGCCTGGGTGGCTCAGGGATTGAGCATCTGCCTTCGGCTCAGGGCGTGATCCTGGGGTCCTGGGATCCAGTCCTGCATTGGGCTCCCCGCAGGGAGCCTGTTTCTCCCTCTGCCTATGTCTCCGCCTCTCTCTGTGTGTGTCTCACAGATAAAAAAATAAAATCTTAAAAAAAAAAATTAAAGCCAGAACTCCTAGGGGCGCCTGGCAAGCTCAGTGGAGCATGCAACTCTTGATCTCTGGGTTGGAGGTTTGAGCCCCATGTGGGGTCTGGAGATTACTTAAAAAAAAAAAAAAAAAAACAGAACTCTGACCCCAAGTCTGCAGGAAGCAGCCCAGGAAGCCAACCTACTACCTGTGTAAGTTTTGACTTTTAGGAAGTCAGGCCAGCGTCTCCAGCAACCAGCCCTGCAAGCCAAACAGTAACCAAGGACAAACTGCCTTTTGACAAATAACACCGAAGCAATCCAGTGGGGAAAGAGAAGTCCTTTCGACAGATGTTGAATGGGAAAAAAAAAAAAAAAGAAAGAAACCTGACCCCACCTCACAGCCTCCAAAAAAAAAAAAAAAAAAAAAGGATTTGAGACGGATCAGGGGCATCACCTAAACATAAAAGTGAAAACCAGAAAGATTTTAGGAGGAAATGGTGGGGAATACCGTTGTGACCCAGAGGCAGGCAAAATTTCTCAGACCGGGCAAGGCCACAAAGCAAGTGCGGGAAGAAAAGCACTAAAGTAAGATTTCGTCATCATTGAAAACTGCTCGTTAAAAGCTACTAAGAAGAAATAAAGGTGCAAACTCTAGGTTGGGAGAAAAGGTTTTGTGAAATACATATTTGTCAAAGGATTTCTATCTGGGACATATGAAGAACTGCTACCTTGGATTGATAAAAAACACAGCCAGTTTCTGGTTGGGCCATGGTGGGTGAGACCCTGGCCAGGGTCAAGCGTGCATTCATGTTCCTTCCACCCAACTCGTGTTCTCGATGACACCTCGTGACCTTAGCGAGGCTGGTAGGGTGGGACTGCAGGAGGAGGGGATCCAAGGCAGCCCCCGTCCCTGGCCTCAAATGGCCTGACATCTTGCCCAGCAGTTGTTCTAGAAGGTTCCAGCTGCCCTGAGCTGCTTCTCCAAAGCTGAAGCTGCAAACGGTGTACTCAGACAAGGGGCCAGACTCTCCATACCGCGCTGACTGCCGTTTATCAGACTCTTGCTGTGGGGTGGGACCCACGCGGGGCACTCTGTCTGCACCATGCCACAGGACCCTCCCCGAGCGCCCGAGGTGGACGGCGGACCATCACCCGACGTTGCAGGTGAGGATCAGAGAGGTTAAGTGGTTTGCCTGAGGTTACCTCAGTGCTGAGGAGCCAGCCAGGGTCAGAAAGGGGGGGGGGGTCCTGGAGACCGTGTGCCTCCAGAGCCTGAGTTTGGGTCGATCCTGCTCCCCCTGAGGGGACAGTTTTCATGTTCTTGTCAAACCAACGGGACAGTGAGCAGGGAGGACACTTGGAATGGGGCCCGGGCAGTGAACAGAACCGAAGTGGTGGCTGCCTTGGCCGACAGGTGAGGCCTTGCTCCGCGGGGTGGAGGTGCCAAGGATGGGGGTGGGGACTGGGGTCCCTAGGCTCTGTCACAGGCTTCCAGCTGCTCTGCTGGCCTCAGCTCAGGGACCCCTAGGTAGGGGGGCCTGTTACTGTCATTCCCACTTTACAGATAAGGACACAGAGGTCCAGGCTGCCTGGCCCCAGCACCGTGCTGTCGCAGGGATTGGAGCTCACCTCTCCCTTCTCCTGTCTTCCCTGCCCTCCGTCCTGGCGTCCTGCCACCCTCTTCCTGCACATCTTCACCTTGGCACCCACTACCCTACCGCCCTTTGCTGGCTGCGCCTTGTCTGAATGTGTCAAAACTGGGCAGTATTAACAGAGTCTATCTAGATTTAGCCAATAGAATGACAGGTGCCCGGGTAAATCTGAACAAGTCCTTTCCTTTCCTTTCCTTTCCTTTCCTTTCCTTTCCTTTCCTTTCCTTTCCTTTCCTTTCCTTTTCCTTTCCTTTCCTTTCCTTTCCTTTCCTTTCCTTTCCTTTCCTTTCCTTTCCTTTCCTTTCCTTTCCTTTCCTTTCCTTTCCTTTCCTTTCCTTCCCTTCCCTTCCCTTCCCTTCCCTTCCCTTCCCTTCCCTTCCCTTCCCTTCCCTTCCCTTTCCTTCCCTTCCCTTTCCTTTCTCTTTCTTTCCATTTGTTTTTTTTTTCTTTCTTTCTTTCTTTCTTTCTTTCTTTCTTTCTTTCTTTCTTTCTTTCTTTCTTTCTTTCTTTCTTTCTTTCTTTCTCTTTCTCTTTCTTCTTGTACAATAATGCACCAAATACCACATGGGACGTACATCGAACATTTCTATGTTGTTTATGAGAGATTCAGTTTTAGCTGGGCATCCTTCTACGCTAAGGGGCAACTCTCACAAGAGACCCCACTGCATTTGGGCCCCGAGTTATCTGTCTCTTTTCAAGCTTCTCCTCCCTGATAGGAGCTGGGCTATTCTGGGAATCGCAAGAACCAGAAGCAGAGCTCAGTGAGAGGGCATGCACCGGCTGCCTTGCTTGCTGGAGGCTGGGCCCAGAGAGCCCAGGTGGGGGGGAGAACCGGGGAGGGCCCGGCCTCAAAATACAACTGGCAGCAATAACACGATGGCTTATTTCTGAGAAAGGCCCATGGCGCGGACTTGCTTGCGACATTCCCGAGAGACATGGAAGGTCTCTCTCTCTCTCTCTCTCTCTCTCTCTCTATTGCCTGGAGTCCTCACCACCGCCCCACCAGGCTGTCAGTTCCAGGCACTGCCCTCTCTCCAGCAAGACATTCAGTTGGTGACCCCATTCCTCTGATAAGATGAGTGGGGCCCGGTGTCTGAGCTGATAAAGTAGAGGCCAGAGTGTTTCTGAATACGCTGCTCCTGTCACCATGGCTCGGCCACCCATCTGTCACCTGCTCATGGCGCTTCTAGGAAGGGAAGTCCCTCAAAGGTCACACTCATCCCAGACAGTGCCACTCGCCTCCACCTTCCTGTCACCCAGCCAGCACCCAGGCCCTGCCCAGTAGCAAGGTGGAAAAAATAGCTCAGGTGACAATGTCTGCTTGTAGGAGGCTGGCTGGTCCCCGTGCACATGTTCATCCTACGTGGTTCTGTTCCTGTTATGCGCCTGCTTGGTTTCTCCATTCTGAGATGAAGCGTGCCCCAGCCAGCTTGCTATACCGTGTCTCCTGGGCACCTGCTCTGGGCTCCTGCCACACCTGCATGCAGCAGGGAGGGACCAGTGGCAGACGCTGAGGTCTCATCTGGGATTCCCGGGAGGACATTCTGGGTGTGAGGTCCCGCCCATGCACTCTGGGAACAGAAGGCCATGCCTGGTGCTTCACTGTCTGGATTTTTTGGTTCCTGCTCAGTCTTCCCCGCCCCTCCCAGCTGCCACGGGTGAAGACTAGGTGCTAGATACCCAGGGCTGAAGCAGCTGTCTGCACCCGGTTTTCCGTCTGCCAGGCACATAGCACGGCAGCCCCCTCCTCCTCTGCCACCATTCTCCCTGGGCAGTTCCCTCCAGCCTGCTTGTGGCTGGTTCACCCTGTCCCAAGGCTCGGTTCGTCATATTTGTGTTCCAGTTCTAGTTCAGAGACTCAACACACTCCAAAGCAAAGTTAAAAATCAGCTCATTTCTCCAGGGAAATGGGAGGCCAGAAAGGATGGATCCCCCTCCTTACTTACTGTCCTCAACGTCCCACGGAAGAGGATGGTGAACCCGGTAGTCACACACGGCTCGAGCGGGGGCAGGAAGCTTGCAACGAGTTTCTGTTCAAGTTCTGCATCCCAGCCGGAGAAAGCCTCCCTGGCCCCATCTAGGAGCTGGTGTGCAGCGGATCCCTGCCACTGAGCAGGCTCCGGTGGGGATGAGCTCACCAGGATATGGGCTAATGGGTTAACCCTTTGCAGGCTGCTGGCACAGGCACTTGTGATGTGGCTTTGTCTCAGCTCTGCTCAGCCACTATTGGACGGATCTTGTGAAAAATTAATGAAGCTTCTCTGCAGTCTGTCTTCAAGTTTTAGTGCAGATGTGCATTAGGTCGGTGTCTGGGCAGGGCTGCTTCTCTTGGCCTGGGCTCAGAAATCAGGAGAGCCGGACTTTCTGGGTTGGTGATGTGAGCGATGGTGATGGTGGTGGTGATGGGGCTGCCAGTGGGTGGATTTCTCAGAGGCTCTGCTGGCTCTGTCCAGGGCAGGTCGTGACAATGAGATCTGGGAGCTTGTGTTTGTTCTGGGTGTTGGAGAGGGCAGGTGGAGAGGTTATTTAACATCCATGTTTCCAAGAGGGCAGGGGTGCCTCTTGGAACCTCCCAGTGCCTGTGGGTGGGCACCACGTGTGACAAAGAGCAGGAGCACGTGGGGTCCTGCCCCAGCCCAGGCCCAGGCATCTCTGAACTGGGGGCAGACGTTCACCATGGCCTCTCCCACCCTCCCGGTTTATGCCCCTGTGGCTTTTCATGTGACCATGATGAGAACCGAATGATGGCAGCCACGAATGGAGGACAAGTGTCTCTACCTCTGCAGTCGGACTGCGTTTGCAAAAGCTGCTTGTGAGGCATTGAGTTGTCCAGGTACTGAGCGGGACCCAGAAGCCAACAAAAGTGCCTGAGATGTTGAAAGCCAGACTGGCCCTGCCCTTACCCACACTAGCTGGAGGATGGGAGAAGCCATGACTTCTGCTGGCTGTGAGCCACCGGGTGGGGGACAGTCCTTGCCAATGGTCCCATCCACTGGATGGCTTCCTTCCCAGTTTCTCAGGGAGGCTCTCCCAGCAGTGGTCCAGAGACTCAGAAGACCAGGCAGGCGAGGGGATCGTTCATCTTTGCCAGCTTGATTTCTGCACCAGCTGCACAAACAGGAAATTTCCAGACCCAGAGAAATGGCAAGAGGGGAGGCTCTGAAAGCTACACACTGTCCACTCCGGGGATGAGTGTCCCTGGGAACTCGATCAGAAGGCTTTCGAGGACATTCTGCACTGCTGTCACCGCCTCTGCCTCTATGCTCTCCAACCTGTGTACGATCCGTTTCTCAAGAAGAAACCCTGGGGTGAATTATGCTGCGATGCAAGTAATCAAATCACATGTTTTCCCTTAAGTCCAGACTCTGACGCTTCCTCTGGGGGCTGCAGGGTTTGGCAGGTGGCATCGGCACGGTTGTGGGGTGAGACCAGCCCTCACTGAGCCCTTTGTCCACGTCAGGCACCAGGCCACATACTTTGCATGTGTAATAATTCACTGATGGCCCCATGGATCCCTCTGACGTAGCTGTGTGAGGCAGGCTGCTATCCGGATACGTGGCTTTGGACAAATTACTTCTCCGAGCCCTGACTTCTCCACTTAGGGAGTGGATGCGATCATGACCACGTCACGGAGTTTATGTGGATTGAATAAGCAAATGCACATAGCAAGTGCTCAATGAATATAGCTGTGTCATTAATATACAGAATACACATATAAGCAATGTACAGATATTAGCATATATGCAGATGAGGGGAGATTTGGGTCCAGGAGAAAGTGTCCAGATTGAAGCTGTGCTGTCTGCAGTCTCATCCCTAGTGGGACAGAAGAGGTGTGAGAAGCCAGAGTGGTCCCTGGGCAGTTGACTCCAGCCATCCCGGGAGGGTTACTGTGGCAGTTGGGATGTCCAAGGGGGAGAAAGCAGGCCTGGCATTGCCTAGGGGGGTGGCTCTTAGTTCTCCGATCCTCCCTCCGGAGCTCCTAGCCGCTCCAGCTCAGGTCCGCTCCCCCTTGACCAGCTAGCACCATGTTCCAAGGTTTGATTGATGAGGTGACTAATCACCCAGGTCTGCTCCAAACTGAGGGGCCCCCGGGACACAGCATGGGACTCCCAGTGCTCAGCCAGGCCAGTTTGAAGCCAAGTGGGATGAACTGGTTACCCTGATAAAGGTATTTGGAGCTTCTGTGCCTCTGCTCATGGGCTCTTCTCATCTGGAATGCTCCTTCTGTGCATCTTCACGGAGCCACTCCACCCAATCTGGCCTCACCCCCTCCTGACCTCCTCAAGTGCATGCTGGGTTCAGAGCTCCTCCTCTGGGCTTCTACATTTGTTCTCTCTGCGCTCAGTGATTGTCCTGACAAACTCCTTGGAATGCATCTTTTTTAAAAGAGATTTTATTTATTTATTTGAAAGAGAGAGAGAGAGCACAAGCTGGAGAGGGGGGGTGATAAGCAGGCTTTCTACTGAGCAGGAAGCCTGATGTGGGGCTCAATCCCAGGACCCTGAGATCATGACCTGAGCTGAAGGCAGATGTTTCACCGACTGAGCCACCCAGGTGCTCCCCCTTGGAACACTTTTAAAAATAAAAACATATATATACTGAAAGTTTAACATACACAAAAGTGGAAAAAAACAATGATCTAACAAGCCCTTGGGTATCCACAGTCCAGCCTCAGCAGTTATCAATGCTCGTTGTGTTTCATTTGACTCCCTCCTACATTTTTTTATTTTAGTATGATTAAAGCGAATCCAGACTCTTCTTCTTTAGTTGATCCCTGCAAGTAGAGATGTGTATCTCTAACAGATGAGGACTTCCTTCCTTCCTTCCTTCCTTTTTATTTATTTATTTATTTTTTACAAATAACAACCACCATCCTAATCATACAGGAAACTTATACATGACTTAATGTTAATACTCATTTCACAGTTATATGTCCCTGGGTGTCTCAAACCATCTTTTTTTTTTTTAACTTATGATAGTCACAGAGAGAGAGAGAGAGAGGCAGAGACACAGGCGGAGGGAGAAGCAGGCTCCATGCACCGGGAGCCCGATGTGGGATTCGATACCGGGTCTCCAGGATCGCGCCCTGGGCCAAAGGCAGGCGCCAAATTGCTGCGCCACCCAGGGATCCCTCAAACCATCTTTTTACAGTCAGGTGTCCATAAGCAGGATCCTGCCCTGCACCAGCCCAGCCCTTACTCACCGGAGCTCCATCTCCCGAGCTTCACTGCGCCTATGGCAGCCACTCCCTGCTCTGCTTACACCACTTGGTTCCTCAAGATGCCAGGCTGTCTGACTTAGCCAACTCCCACATTCTGGACTCAGCTGGCAGTCTCCTAGTGGTGCCATTTAACATCTTCCTCTGTTCTGCAAAGGCTGCATCTCGACTTCACTGTGGTCTGGGATCCTAGGGCCCTACCTTGCCTCAGAAGAGGCATCTGGTTGGTGCGGAAATAAGTGGCCGAGGGAACATTCACAAGGTACCTTACAATTTTCAGAGGCCTTTTGCCTCCATGGTTCTCATGGTAGTCCCATGATATGGGCAAGTCACATTTTTTTTTTTTTAAGATTCATTTATTTATTTGAGAGAGAGAGATCTGGGAAGGGGCAGAAGGAGAGAATGTTCAAGCAGACTCCCACTGAGTGGGGAACCTGACTCGGGGTTTGATCTCACAAGCCATGAAATCAGGACCTGAACTGAATCCAAAGTTGTATGCTTAACCGACTGAGCCACCCAGGGTCCCCTTAGGTCCGCGTTCTGTATAGTATCTCAGTCATACTGCTGGGATGGGTCACTGAGACTCCAGGTGCCAAGATCATTTCCATCCTCCCCTCCCTGCCTCTCACATTAAGTCATGGAGATTCACAAATAGGGACACTCAGGTGGACTGCAGGTCTCTGAGTCCTCATCAGAGGAGGCCTCCCTAAGCAGGCATTATTAGGGGCCTGGGCAGCTCCTGCCAATGCCCCTTCAGAGGGGGAGCTAGGTCTGAACATGAGGAGGGAGCCTGGGGCTGGTGCCAGTAAGAGAGGCGAGCAGATAGGGATCTCACCCTAGGCTGCAGGGCTACAAGTCTAGTGAAGGGATATCTGTGTTGATACCTCGTCTTTCAATCTGTTTGCCCCAGTGTCTTTTTACTGGATTTTAATAACCATTATGACAGCTTCCTATGTTGAGAAAACCCAACAACCCCAAAAAAAAAAAAAAAAAAAAAGAAAAGAAAGACAAAATCCAAACACCACTACATTTGGAGAATATGCTCAGAGGGAACACCTGCTTACACCTGGTGATGTTCCTGACCCAGACCTTGCCCGAGGGAAGGCACAGATATCGGCTGAGGCTCCCATGCTCCACAGGACCCATGGCTCCTTCTAGGGCAGTCCAGAGGCCTTTGCGTTTTCCAGGGTTGGGGAAAATCATGCAAAGCAACTACTCAAATCTGGCAGCCCCAGAAGAGCCACCTCCTTCCACCTGGCCAATCTTGACCTCCTGTCCTGTCTCATCAGGGGCGCCAGGGCCAAGACAGGACTTGAGGATCCTAGAAGTCTCTCCTCCTCTGCACCCCCTTGCGGGCCCCTTGAGAAATTCAGTTAAGTAAAAGCATCTCCCCACTGGTCCCTCTGGCTTGGTCAGGTGTCTACATGGAGCCTAGGGCTGCGACTAATGCCTTCCCTTCCAGCCACCCCCATCTTGGCTTTTCTTTCTTCTTGTCTCTTCTCACACTCTTTTTCCTTGTCTCTGCCTTTCTATCTTTCTCCTGTCTGTGACAGTTCTTAACATGTCCTTATATGGGGGGGGGGCACCCAAGGAGATACTACTGCCCCTTTCTTTGTGGTACATATTAATGCAGCAGCTGGGCTAGGTCCTGTGTCGGGGAACTGGGAGTGCCCCCTACAATGGGAATTTATAATGTGGGGTGGGGGCTGGAGGGTGGGGACCTGAGGGGTGAAGGGACTGTAAACTGAAGAGTTTACAGGAACCAGTGGGAGTGGAGTCAGGGAGGAAGGAACATTTTCAGGGGGTTGGGTCAGGAGCATCGGGACCCACCAGGACCTGCTGTCCTCCTTTGGAGGTTGAGTTCCGGGAAGGGGAGCCACACCGGGGCTGGGGGACCAGAGGTCACCAGCCTGGGACCAGACCTGGAGTGTGGGGCGCGGTCAGAGGCCAGAAGCCACCTGCTCCTTGGGTGTGGCTGCCATCTAGTGGCGCGTGTGAGGTAGTGTTGTTGTCTGAAGTTGACTTCCATTACTCCTTGGCGGGCCTTGGGCCCGCAGCAATCCTGTCTGTGGTGTGTAATTAACCCAGGACCCGAAGCTGGAGAAGTCGACTTCATGTTTGCTGATAGAGGCGATCTCACAAAAATAGCCACCATCGTTGCAAAATGTCAAAGGGTTCAGGCTTGCTAGTTTTTGAATAATTTAAAAGATTCATGTATTCATCACTTCATCAAATATTTATTGTATGTCTATTATATGCCAGGCACATTTCAGGCTAGGCACTGTAAATAAAGAGAGGACCTTGATGAACTGTACAATTGATGTGGCAAAAGAAAGACAACTAAACCAACAAGTCCAATCCAGAAGGAGAAACTCTTCGATGCAGCAAAGTCTGTGCTGCGCTTTGAGAACGCAAAGGGAGACCATCTTAAAACAGATTGGCCTAGAGTGGTAACTGAGATGGGGGTGGGGTGGGGGAGAGGCTTCTTGAAGGAGGTGATGGCTAAGATGAGTCTTGAAGGACATAGAAGAATCAGAAAAAAGAATGTTGGAGGAGATGTAGGTTTTGGTGGAGGAGGTGGAGGGGGTGAAAGTAGATGTGGTGATAGTGGTGGAGCTGGAGGTGAAGGTGTGGTGGAGGTGGTGATAGCAGTAGAGGTGGAGGTGATGGTGGAGGTGGAGATGTGATAGAAGTGGTGATGGTGGAGGTGCGGTGGAAGTGGTGGTGGAGATGGAGGTGGTGGTGGTGGTGATAGTGATAGAGGTGGAGTTGGTGGTGGTGGAGGGGGAGATGTGATGGAAGTGGTGGTGGTGGAGGTGTGTTGGAAGTGGTGGTGGTGGAGATGTAGATGGAGGTGGTGGTGGAGAATGTGGTGGAGGTGGAGATGTGATAGAAGTGGTAGTGGTGGAAATGGAGATGAAGGTGGTGGTGGAGGTGGAGGTGAGGGTGGAGGTGTGATGGTGGAGCTGGTGCAGATGCAAGAGGAGGAAGTGGAGATGGTGATAGAGGTGGACGTGGTTGAGGTAGAGGTGGTAGTGGAGGTGAAGGTGGAGGTGCACAGATGTAGGTGGAGAAGGTGGTAGTGGTGGTGAAAGTGGAGAGGATCTTGGTTCAAGAGGCAAAGTTGGTTGATGTTGGCATTGATCAGGAGACAGAGGGAACAGACCATGGGAAGCATAAACTTTCCAGTTCCTTTTTTTTATGAATTCCCAAGCATTCGGTTGCGGATCCAAGGAATCCAATGGAAATTTTGCAGTGTTATCGAACCACGTACTCGATTTATAATAATAGTATGATGGAACTTCGGAACTGGAAGGATCCCAAATTATATCTCAGTACATTTAAGCAATTCTTCTGTTACTATTTACCCTGTGTTCCCAGTTTCTCTTGCTAGGATAACAGTACCTTCCTGTGCCTTGGGTGATTGGGATAGGCCCTTCCTTCCTTCCTTCCTTCCTTCCTTCCTTCCTTCCTTCCTTCCTTCCTTCCTTCCTGATTCAACAAACCACTGTGACTAGCTGCTATGTGCCAGGCTGGGCATATTTGTGATTCAAAGGTACATGAGATCCCGGCCCTGCCCTCCAGGGCCTGGCAGTCCAGTGGGGGCAACAGACAGGTAACTAGGTGTAGACAACTGTTAAGAGACAGCCCGTCCCCAGGCAGCAGGAGGATCTAGTCTTTTGCCCTCCTCTTTCAGGAGGCACCTTGCTCTAGGGTACTGGGGAGAGAGGGGCTCTTGAGTCAGCTGGTCCTCTGTGTACCTTCCCCCTTGGCTGCTGTCTGGCTCTGCCTATCTTTGTCAGATCCATCTCAGGCCTCCACCTCCAGAGCTCCCACCACTACAGGGCGCGTGTGTGTTACAGATACTTAACTCTAAATTTGAGAGAGAGCGCAGGATTTCCAGGCAGGGAACCACTTAATTATTATTATTATTATTTCTCATTTAGAACAGTTGCACTGAACACAGCTGAGCTGACACATAGACGGTTAAACCCTCCCCAGGGAAATCTACGGATTATACGATACAATTGTTTTTTTTTTGCTGAACAATGGGTTTCTGACTTTTACCTCATGTAAAGATTTGTGTAACCACTACCATAATCAGGATAAAGAAACCAAGGTGTTCCCTCAAACTATCCCTTTAGTCCTTCTCTTTCCCCTGATAATCCCTGATGTGTTTTTTTGTTTTTTGTTTTTTGTTTTTTTTTTTGTCTTGAGAGCTTTGTCTGTCCGACAATGCACATAAATGGAATCGTACACCTTGTAAATGTCTGAGACAGGCTTCTTTCATTCTGTGTCATGACTTAAGGATTCATCCGAGTTATTGCGTGTACCAGCTTGTGCCTATTAGGACCAAGGAGTATTGCTTTGAAGAGATGCACCCATTTGCTCACCTATTCACCTGCTGAAGGGCAACTGAGTTGTTCCCGCATGTCTGACACTTTCTAGTAGAGCTGCTAAAAACATTTGTTTCTAGGTTTCTTTGGTTCACATAAGTTTTCCTTTCTCTAGGAGTGGGCCTTTGGGGTCATATGGTAAGGGTATAATTAACTTTATAAATGCCAACGGGTGTTCCGGGGTAGTCACACTATTTGGGTTCCATACAGCAATGTATGGCGGAGTTCCCGTTGCTCTGCATGCTCATCAGCCCTGTATTATTAGGGATTCTTTTTTTTTTTTTCCTTTTCGTTTAGCCAATGGAACAGGTGTGTAGTGTTATCTTATCTCTATTCCACGTCCCCTCGTGACTAATGATGTTGAGTATCTTTCTGTGTGCTTATTTGTTACCCTTATTTCCTTACTGGGGAAGTGTCCACTGATGCCTTTTGCCCAGTTTTAAGGATGTTATTTATTTGAGAGAGAGAGAGAGAGAGAGAAGGAGAGAACGAGCCATGGGAGGAGTGGAGGGAGAAGGAGAAGCAGACTCCCTGCCAAGTCAGAAGCCCAATGCAGGGCTCGATCCTGGGACTACAGGATCATGACCTGAACCAAAGGCAGATGCTGGTGCCCTGCCTTTTGCCCATTTTTAAATTGAATAATTTGGCCTCTCATTGTTGAGTTTTAAGATTTCTTTATACATTCTGGATAGAAGTCTTTTGTGTTTGCAAATATTTTCTTCCAGTGTGTAGCTAATCTTCTCCTTCTCTCAAGGAAGTCTTTGTTCTTAGGTGATGGATAATGGCCCCCCCATGGTTTCCCTTGACCCACTGGCCAATCTGCACTTTCCTTGGCACAGCAGGGAGGGCTGTCTTTGTCCTGCACCTAATCCACTGGTGTGGGCTTGGATTTCAGTCCACTCATGGAAACCAGAACTATCAGCATCCTTTGATTTCTTTTCAAATGACAATGTGGCTTCTCTCTTGAGCCACTATTGTGCTTGAGTGACAGAAACTTAGTATTGGTCGATTCGGTTTTCCATTTCACATTTTTGGGGGGTTGTTCTGAATTTTGGGGGGTGCCAGAGCCTGAAGAAGGTACATCTGATCTTCAAGTTATCCACAGATGCTGCTCCTAAGCAGATCACTGCTAAGCCTTCCCTGGTTTTACCTTCATGGCCTTGTTGGATTGGATGACCTTACCTCTACTTCTATTTCAGTCTTGGGTTCTCCAAAATCCTCTTGCTTCCACATTGGTTGGGGACAAGGGCAAAAATTTGCCCAGCAGGCATCCAAGGTGATAGTTCTCTGGATAATGAATGGTCATCTCTCAAGCATCTTGTCACCTTCCTGTCTTTTTTCTGGAGTTCCATGTGGAGCTTGGATTTTAGTTTCCCCTGCTATATTCCTCCTGAATATAGCTGAGGTCTTCACCAGTATGGCCTCAGGCTGGACAGTGGGTGCAGGTCTCTGTCTTTGGAAATCATATCTTCATATGTTTTCTTCCCTTATCCCCTGTTATGGACTGAATCACATCTCCCAACCCCTGCGACCCCAGGTTCATAGTTGAAGCCCTAATCTCCAATGTGATTGCTGAGCCCTTAAGGGGGTAAGTACGGTTAAATGGTGTCATAAGGGTGGGGCCCCAACCCAATAGGACTGGTGTCCTTATAAGAAGAGAAAGAGACACCAGAACCATATTTGCACAGAGTAAAGACCATGTGAGGGCATGAAGAGAAGGCAGCCATCTACAAGTCAGGAGAGAGGCTTCTAGAAGAAACCATTCCTGCCAACACCTTGATCTTGGACTTCCATCTTTCAGAATTGTGGAAAAGTAAATATCTGTTGTTTAAGCACCCCCTCCCCTGCTGTCATGGTACTGATTGAGCAGACTAATGCACCTTCTTCTTCTCTTCCTTCCACTCAACTCGGAATACTTTTCCATTGTTGAGTGTGGCATGGTGGGGTGATGCACATGGTGGTGGGTGGTGGAGAAGCCTTTCTCTTCTCAAGGCTTTTTTCTTGACTGTGTCACTCGTGTGGCATGCTTTTTTATTCTTGTCTGTGGACCAGTCCAACCTGGCTTTTTGGTAGGCAGGGCCCAAGAACACCAGCCAAGATGGCTTCTAGCCAAAAACAACAGTGAACTCACCACATGGAATCGGCCACATCAGTAGAGTGACTCTTGATCCTTGTTACTCTGAGATAAACACAGCAGTATATTTGCAAAGGGAACAGTATTAAGCTCTTTTGAAAAAGCTGTGGGCTGGGACGTTAGCCATGGAAAGAGATTAGACCTTGGTGAGTCTCCAAAGTGCCATGGGTGTGAGGGCCAGTCAGGGACCACAGAAGGAGCTTGGCCAAGGAAGAAATGACACTCAGCATCCAGCAGAGCTCAGAGACTTGCAGAGGAGTGGAGTGGGTGGCAGATATTACTGGCCTCAAGCCAACTTACCTGTGGACTTCTTGCAGGAGAAACAATCCTTATTGTTTAATCCACTCAAAAGGGCATTTCTGTAATTTTCAGTGAAAGAAATGTGCTCAGCCTGTCCTGGAGCCCTGCCGTGTAGTGTAGTGGCAGGGGCAGGCTTCAGTGAGCCATCAAACAACAACACTACTAAAATATTCTATTAACTCATTCCTTCAGGACGATGATTTTCTTTCTAAATACCATGTGGAGGTCTCTCTTTACTGATTCTCTCCCAAACAAGGATCTGCCCCGCGATTTCTTATGGATTTCACCACCAGAAACAAACAGGGCTGGTAAATTGTACAAGCAGGTTCTAGCCCTAAAAATTAATAAAGCACCTTCATTAGACCCCTGCTGTATCTCTGAGTATGTACTGGGATGGGGAAGGGGAAAATGCATAATTGTAATGAATAAGAGCATTTCCCTTCCATCTGAGTGGCATATAAGAAAGGCTTCCTGAAGATGTGGTTGTTAAATTATCTTAGTTAGAATGCAATTTTCCTTTGAAGTCCAATCTAGGAATGTGTAGTTCCTCCAGTGTAACACTTTATTGCACTAATTTCCACGTGTGTTCCTTCTCCCCTAGTCAGTTTAGCCCCTCAAGGAGGTGGTGGTGATTCTGCACCCACTTCCCCATCTGTAGCACATGAATTCATTCAAAGGATGTTTCCTTACAACCTGTTCTACTCCAGGCTCCAAGATGTTTCTGCTGCATGGTAGACCAGAAAGACATGTAGCCCCTGCTAAGCATTCAGAAGAGTGGTAACCACTGAACAGATTATTATGGCAGTTATTACTTCATTGTAATAAAGACTAGGAAGGAGAAGTACAGGAGCCATGAGCTTATGCCACAGAGGAGCCTGACCTAGTTTAGAGGATCAAGGAAGTTCCCTTGAAGGTCAAACATTGTGATTGAGACCGGCAGGCTGAGGGGACAACATATGTCAAGATCCAGAGCCTGGAGGAGCCTGACTCATTTGAGTGCTGGTTAGCAGGAGAGCAGAGAACTAGGGGAGAGTGATTCATGATGAGGCTGGAATTGCAAGCAGGGTTAGACCTTTGTGGACCTTGTAGGCTGTGATAAAGCCATAACAGAGTCTTAATAAATGCTAGCTTCCATGTATGAATGAAGGAAATGTCAGAAGGATGGCCTTCCTTAGGTAACCTCGTGTGGATTTCAGCATAAAAAGACAGTGGTGGCAACGCTCTAGTGAGGGGATGGTGAGAAGTATTCCTAGGTAAGCCTGGGAAAAAGGTAAGTTCAGGCAAGGGGTAGATTATAGGATTCTCGACAGGTCAGTGTCACTTTGGGGTGGAGATAGACTGAGTCTACTTCAGTGTTTGGTGTCTTTGGGAGCAATAATGACATAATTGTGGACCCCTAAACCTCCAGTTCCCCTCTTTCCTTTCCCAAGATATCGATCTCAAAGTCCAACCCAGTGGAAACCCTCAAACAGAGCTGATGAGAGAAGACTCCAAGTCCAGTGAGGTCAAGAACTGCCCCACAATATTTTTGACATGTTTGGTTCCAGGTAGCTTGTTGAAGGACAACAAGGAGTTGTTGTCCAACAAAGAGTTCCCAATTACAGGGGTGAGGGTTTAGGGACTCTGGCATCAGGCAATCATGCTGTCCCTCTCCACTTCTATGTAGCTTAAACAGCCCCAGAGGCAGGCCTCCATCTGCACACAGACTGGCAAACATATGGCAAACATATCCATCCATTTGGGGAGTTGTTTTCAGACTATTCTTGCACCAAACACTTCTAGGGTCTACCAACTAACTCCTCTTCCTTTGTAACAATTACAGTTGCATTTGGGCAGAAATATTTCTGTATTTGGTAGAATAGTCTTGTATGGGATGAGAACAAGTTTCCAAAGTTCAGTGGCTTGATGTAATAGAAGCTTATTTCATATTCTCAAAATAATATTTGGCAGGCACTTAGTTTGTCAAGGGAGCTTTTTTCTACTTGGTTACTTGGGGACCTGGGCTCCTTCCATCTTGAGGCCATGCTATCTCTCAGGCCCATTTCATTATTGTCTGCAATGAGCCAGCAGAAGGAGACTAGTCAGTTTGGAAGGAGAAAGTGATTGAAGGAGCATATGTAGGTTTGTTGACCATGCCCAGAAGTGGTATATATATATATAACACTTAGTCATCTTCCACCAGATAACACTTAGTCACATGGCCACATCTAACTACAAGAGAGGAAGGGACATGTATGTCATCTGGCCATGTGTTCAAAGAAGTGGTAAATAGATTTTGGTGGAAAACTAGCCATCTCTGCCACAGTGCTGACCCAAATCTATATTTCATAGTCTTCCTCTGTATTAGTTATCTATTGCTGTATAACAAAACATCCCCAAACAGAATAGCACCATAAAAAGTTATTATCTCCCAAAGATTCTGTGAGTCAAGAATTTGGCAACAATGTAGCGGGATGTTGCTGGGTCAGGGCTACTCATGAAGTCATGGTCAGCATGTTGGCCAAGGCAATACTAAGTTGTGGCCAGGTGTCAGTAAGTCACCTGAAGGCTGGCCTGGGGCTGGAGGATATGCTTCCAAAGTGGCTCCACTCCCAGCCCCAAAGGACCAGGGTAGTTAATGCCTGTTGTTGGTAGGAGACCTCACTTTCCCTGCATGTGAACCCCTCCGTGGAACCCCCTGCATGTCCTCATACCATGGTAGCTTGCGTCCCCTGAGAATGAGTGATCCCAGAGAGAAGCCATGATGTCATTCATGACCTACTCTCAAAAATCACGTCATCATTTCTGCCACATTCTACTTATTGGACACAAATCCTTAAGTATAGTGTAAACACAAAGAGCAAAAAATCAGGCTCCACTTCTCAAAAGGAGGTTTATCCAAGAAATCATGGATATATTTTAAAGTTACCACACTCTTAAAGAAAGGGCAGTCCATGAGACCTAGTTCATACCATGAGATGTGGCGAAGACATGGCACAGTTCCTCCAGGAAATCTTCTTCAAGGATGGGCACACTTATCTTGTTTGACCTTCACCTTCATCTTTCTGACTGTCTGGATCATGAGTGTGACTGTCAGTGCTCCGGTGGCCATCTGGAGGCAACAAGGAAGTTGTGAGCAGCAAAGGGATAAGAACAGGCACAAAAGTAACTCAGACATTTATGATTTGTGGACTTACTATGACACCCCTGCACCTCCTTTTTCTGGACTAAATTCATGGGGCAGGCAGAAGGAAGCATTATCTGATTTAAAACAGAATATTGGGGAGTATGTGTGGATCCTGTTACTTAGAGCCAGATACAATTCCTAATTGATGCAACATCTATGTGCTAGCTATTGACCTGGGCATTGGAAAAATAAATTTGAATGAGAAAAAGGTCTCTGTCGTCTGGTTCAACAGGGACAAATGATGGCCAGCATATGACAGAAAGATGACCCTTTCTCACACAAACCAACAACATTCAAATGAAGTTGTAGAGGAAACTCACCAAATGGAATGTAAGCCCCACAGAGCCATGAACTTGTTACGTTTACTGCTTTATCTCTTGTGCTTAGAACAGAATCAAAAGTGTTCAAATAATACATACTCGATGAATAAAATGGAAACAGAGCAAATTAGAAGAAAATGTCTTCTGGAGGGAGAAGATGATGATGGAGGAACTTCTTGGATCTCTGGCTGGGCTGGACGACAAAGCCAGTTGGGCAGGGCATTCAGGAGTTGGGTTCACACAGGGACCCTCAGGAAGTGGAGGCAAGCCAAGCACCTGCCTCCTACACAGTTACCTTTGCAATAGCTTTCAAAACATACGGTACTTACTGCAACATTGATTATGGGAAGCTCTGGGTGCTCAATTTGCCTTGAAAGTGCCTCTCCTGAAAGTCAGAATAGCAATTAAGGAAAGCATGGGGAGAGTATTAACCCATTTAATTAATGAGGTCATTTGTTTTGCTGAGACTCTCACCAAGGTCTTTGAGGAGGACTCTTGCAATGGATCACACCCCCAAAGGATGGACATTTTCTGCTTAGCCCATAAAGCCTCCATCCTGTCCTGCGAAGTCGATTGCTGATTTTAATTGACATTCACTTGTCCTTTTGCACTAATTTCTCTGTGGGCCTGTTTGACTCAAGCTGTCCTCCCTGGTGAGGTTCTCAAAATGGATTACACAATTCCAGTCAGTGTTTGCAGCATCCTGGACCCTGGTCCTAAGAATAAGTATGAAATTAAGCAGCTATGATGTGCTGCTTCTCCCCGCCTAACGTGACAGAGGACACAACCTTGGAGTCTGACCCCTGCATTTGCTAAGCTGGCGACTTTTGCACACTGTCTCTTTCCATCCAGTCTGGATGGGTGGACTCAGCATTGTAGACGCATGCTCAGGATCTTCCCCAGTGTCAAGGCCCTGCAAGATTCAACAGGGCTTACAGAAATAATTGGATTTTTTTTAATGTCTCCAAAACACAGAAAGAAAAGATTAATTAATTCTTTGCCAAGGTAACATTAAATCACTGAGTCTAGTAAAATTCAACTCGACACTTACATCATTATGTATGAATTATGTTCGGTGTGGGCATAGTTTAATATGATAAGAGATCAGGAGTGTCCAACATGGAGACAGCTAGTGCCTTTGGAAGTCCTAAAATGTGCTAGGGTCTCCTCACTTCTTGAAATCCAGGTAAGATTATTCTAGAATGCTATGGAAATTCAAAGCCCTCCCTATGATTGCTGCTATCAGCTGTGTTTCTGCTGTGGCATGGTTTATGATCTCAAATTTCCCTCCATCCCACCCCACCCCAGCTCCAGAAATTGCTTTAGTAGAATTAATGCAGTTTAGTGATCTGCTCATAGGTGGTCTCTCTTATTCTCTCAAATTTAGCTTGCCCATCAGTTTCCATAGATCCTCTACCTAAAGAATAACCTTGCAGAAGCAAGGCAAGATATTACATAACAGCAATGCTGAGAGCATACTCCCAGGTCCCTTAGTTACTAATATAGCATCCTGTAACTTAGCTCAAAATGCTTCTGAATTTAACTGTGGGGTATACGTAAGTATATAATTTACATCTGGAATCATGCAGATTAAAGTTAACTTTTGACACCATCTGAGGTGTTTTCCAACACCAATAGCCAGTTCTCCAAGTTTATGGACACCCAAATGGGTGTCCAACAATTCAATCCAATCCTGACACTGAGTAGCTGGAGTTAGGGTCAGATTCCATGGATCTGAGAGCTCGATCCTGCTAGACTATCCCCACCTCAAACAACAGTCACAGGTCTGGAGCCTCTCATACCTGTGACCAACCAGTTAGGGTTTTTTTTTTTTTTTTTGTTAGTTTGTTAGTTTTTGAAAGATTTTATTTATTTACTCATGAGAGATACACAGAGAGAGGCAAAGACATAGGCAGAGGGAGAAGCAGTTTCTTTGCGGGGAGTCTGATGTGGGACTTGATCCCAGGACCCCAGGATCATGCCCTGAGCCAAAGGCAGATGCTCAACCACTGAGCCACCCAGGCACCCCTAATCAACCAATTATAAATGGTGGGTTCCTACGACACCCTCTTCTGGATTGAAATTTGTAAAGATGGGTCACAGAGCTCACTTTGTTTACTGATTCATTATAAAGGTTGCAATTTAGGAAGAGCAGGATGGAAGAGATGCACAGGGCAAGGTTGGGCATGTGGGTTGGGGGTGGGCAGAGCTTCCATGGCCTCCCTGGGTATACTACCCTCCCCAAACCTCAGTGTGTTCACCAACCCAGAAGCTCACTCAAACCTCTTTGTTTCAGGGTTCCTAAGGAGCCTCCATTACATAGATATGATTGATTCAGTCATCTGGCATTGGTAATGGAACACAACCTCCAGCCCCTCTTCTGTCCTGAAGCTATCTGGGGGTTCTTCTTCTTCCCTTTTCTCCTCCTCCTCCTCCTCCTTTTAAGATGTTATGTATTTATTTGAGAAAAAGAGAGAGAGAGAGAGTACTACTGAGCACAGAGGGAGAGGGAGAAGCAGATTCCCTGCTGAGCAGAGAGTCCAATGCAGGGCTCAATCCCAGGACCCTAAGATCATGACCTGAGGCAAAGGCAGATGCCCAACTGGCTGTACCACCCAGGTGCCACTATCTGGGGGTCCTTAACCATTAGCTACCTCAATGACATGCAAAAGACACTATTACCACTCCAGAGTTTTCAAGAATTTGAGGAGGAGCTGTGGGCCAGAAACTGTGATCAAAAACCAAATATATTTCTTATTATGCCACACACCCTAATTAGGAAACTACACTCCAGGGGTGATAGCTAAAGTGCTTCATACACTGCTATATAAACCTGAACCAAAAGATTTATTAATGGAGCATAAAGGGATATTTTATATTTCTATATAGATATATATACGTTTGCATATAAAATATGTACATGTGCATGTGTGTGTCTGTGTGAAATGCGTGGAGCTCAAGAAATGTAGTTAACTATTAAAACTCTTGGCTTGATTGCCCTCCAATGAACAAGGCCTAAGAGTCTGCTGAGCCCACAGGCTGGTGTCCTGCACCCCAGTATCCTCCCAATAATCTAAGCAAGAGGGGTCCCTGTCCTGTGCTCCATGCTGGAAAGCAGGGCTCAGCAAACTTTTTCTGTAAATATTTTAGGCTTTGGGGGCCTTAATGTTGGTGTCACAACCACTCAGGCCTGCTGTTGTGATGCACAGGCAGCTGTAGGCAACACAACATGGAAATGGATGGGTGTGGCTGTTTCCAATTAAAGTTGAAAATGGGGATGGGAAAGTGGGGGTGGTGGTGAGGAGTGAGTTTGGTCCGTGAAATCCAATTTGCTACCCTAACCAGTGGTGGCAGATCTACTCATGAATTTTTCAATTGCACAAACTAATAATTCAGTCCCTTTCCCCCTTTCAACCAATATGTTTGGGTTTCTGTCATTTGGGATAAAAACAGCCGGGGAGAAAGGTGAAGGAGGCCCTACATTAGAGCAGTTCTTTTCAAACTTTTGTGCAGGTAAGAATCACGCGGAGAGGATGTCCAAGCACGTTGCTGGGTTCTGCCCTCATCAAGTCTGATGTGGGCCTTTAACAGGGCCCAGAATTTGCATTTCTAACAAGCTCCCAGGTGCTGCTGATGCAGTTGGCCTGTGAACCACACTTGTGTGGCAAGATCTGTCCCAGGTCAGTGGTTCTCAAGCCATAGTGAGTGTCGGGATCACTGGAGGGCTTGCTAAGACACGGGTTGCTAGTGACCTTGTCCAGAGTTTGTGATTCAGCTGGTCTGGGGTGGGGCCTGAGAATTTGCTTTTCTAACAGCTTCTCGGGGCTGTTGGTGTTGCTGGTCCTGGGACCCCACTTTGAGTAATGAGTCTTTGGAGGACCCTTCCTTGACCCTCTGCTAGCTGTGCCCCTCCCCAATGAGGAAGAAGTCTATGGGGTCAAGGGTCTATGCTCCCTGCTCCTAGACCATGCTGACCATACTGTCAGTACTCAGGATCCCAGAATTCCCTATCCAAGCAGCCTTGAGCTGGTTTCCAGAGCCTGCATGGGGTCTTTCATGGGGAGTAGAAGAGGCAGCTGGAGATACAGTTTGGGGTGTCCACACACTATGTGAAACTCTTGCAATTTAGGATGGAGCCAAGTCTGGGAAAAACTGAGGAAAGGGTCACACCACGGCCCAAACATTCTTTCTACAAAGGAACAAGTGGAATTCTTTCCTCCATATGGGACCATCCTGATCCAGGAACAAGGGGCATGAGCAAGTAGGACCGTGGGCTCTGGAATCAGGCATACTTATGTTCAATCTTTGACTCTGATACTTGCCTACGAGGGACTTTAGGCAAATAATTTAAGCTCTCTGGGCCTAGTCTCTGCATCTGTAAAATTGGAAAAATGCCAAACACAGATTTCATCGGTATTTTGGCAAGAGGAAATGCAGGAACTTACATAAAGCATTTAGCGTGAGCCTTGACACATAACACATGTTGTTCCTATTGTTGTTATTGTCAGTTGCTGTTTTAAGTCCTTGGGGGCTATGTGTTATTCATGACCGTCCTTCCATTGTATCACCCCAGAGCCTGCCAGGCACCTCTGAGCAGGGGACCAGCTACTGCCATGATCCTATGGCTACCCCCCACTCTCCGCCGCTCACGATTGTGAGTCCTAAACTTGCAGAACACAAGTAAAGGTTATTAGAATCCAGAAGATAACATGCCTTTTTATAAATGGCTAATCTGAACTAGTCATTCTATAGGAAAATAAGACTTGCCCCTCCCCCTTTTTTTGCACCACTGTAATTACAAGGTTCATGAAGCTGTCTATTGTGGTCCAGACAATGATGTTTGCCGAAAGCAGTGTGCCCATGATTATTTGACCCTTGCTTCTATTTTTTTCAAGGGTTTAATTATGTTTTCATTGCTTTCGTGACAGCCGTAGATGCAGCTCCATACTTGAATGCTTGTTGGCATCTGGCTGGGGAAATGAGTGCCTCTCCTTGTGTGTATGAGAAGTTCAACTTCCAGTAACAACAATCATAATACAACTTGTTTTTATTTGTACCAGGTTTTATCCTTGAAAACAGGTTTGTTGGTAGAGCTTTCCTAGATGAGAACAGAATTGTCTTCTATGTGAGCTGTCCAATACACAACCACCAGTCACATGAGGTTAGGAGTCCTTGAAAGGTGGCTAATGGGTGAAGAACTAAAGTCTTAATTCTCTTTCACTTTAATTTAAATTTAAATAGCCATATAAAGCAAGTGGCTACCTCACTGGAAAATGCAGGTTAAGGAGGTACTTGCTTGTTTGATCTTCATAACTCTTCCTAAGAGAGGAATAGAAAAATGTATCATTTTACGGACAGTGAAATAGCATATCAGATGCTCACCTATGTAGGTGAAGCAGGTGGTCATCACACTGTGTGAATTAAAATATGAATTGTATGGGACTCCTGGGTGGTGCAGTTGGTTAAGCATCCAACTCTTGGTTTCAGCTCAGGTCATGATCTCAGGGTCATGGGATTGAGCCTTGCATTGGGCTTTGTACACAATGGAGAGTCTGCTTAGGTTTCTCTCTCTTCCTCTGCCCCTCCCCCATGCTAAAACAAATTTTAAAATCTTTAAAAAAATAAAATAAAATATGGATCGTACAGGGCCCTCCTCACATTTCCTCAAAATAGTTCTATAATCAGGCCACTGCAGAGGATACAGTTTTCAGTAATTTGAATAAAGACAATGGCAAAGACTTGTTACTTCTTGTTAGAGGTCACTGGTCTACTTGACATTCCCAAACCACTGATTGTTCCATAGGTAAAAAGTAACCTTATTAAGTAGAGATTTTATTCTTGCCTTTGGAAGGAAAATAACCTTTGAATGAATGCACTGTTCAAGCAGAAGGTAGCTCATCAAAAAGGGGGGCATATTTGAAATATGTATGATAAGCAAGAGTTAAAATATTCCATGTGTAAAGAATTCTTTTAAATTACCCCAGACAGGAATATAAAAAATAGTGAAAGGGAATAAAGGGGAAAGGAGAAAGAATGAGTAGGAAATATCAGGGAGGGAGACAGAACATGAGAGACTCCTAACTCTGGGAAATGAACTAGGGGTGGTGGAAGGGGAGGTAGGCGGGGGGGTGGGGGTGACTGGGAGACGGGCACTGAGGGGGGCACTTGATGGGATGAGCACTGGGTGTTATTCTATATGTTGGCAAATTGAACACCAATAAAAAATAAATTTATAAAAATAAATAAATAAATAAATAAATAAATAAATAAATAAATAAATTACCCCAGACAGGCCAAGTAAGTTTCATGCTGGACACTTCGTTCTCATTTCAGAATATCTGTCACACTCAAAGCCCTTCTCAATGGTGTGTCTTACTTCTACTTCATTATGCTCTCAGCCAATTGTCCTCTGGTTTGCTCCCCAGAGGGCATTGGGCAACTTCAGGAGAGATTTTAGTTGTTATGACTTGGGGTAGAAGCACTACTGCCAGCTAGTGGGTAGAGGCCAGGGATGCTGCTAGCCATCCTACAATGCACAGAACAGCTCCCCTAGAACAAAGAATTAGCTGGCCCCCAAAATCAACATTGCTGAAATCAGGAAGCCCAGCTCTAAGCCCTTGCTATTCAAAGTGTGGGCTGAGGACTAGCATTGCAGGCATTGCCTGGGAACTTACAAGAATGATAGAACCTCAGGCCTCATCCCAGACCGACTGAAGCAGAATCTGCATTTTAGGACGATACCCTGATGATGTGTGCATGCTCTATCATTTTCATTCTTGTCTAAGCTGTGAACCCTATACTAGTCATAGCTGGTTGCTTTGGGGCAGCTGATCCGTAGGCTGAATAACAGTTTGGTGTTGGATCTAATGTCCTTGACATGGACATTCCTGATTAAACAAAGCACTTAGCCCTCTCTCTTTGAGACCATGGATCCAAAACACATAGAGAAGCTTCATGGATGATAGTGAGGACAGAAAAAAAACCATGAGGGTTTGCTACCTCTGTGTTAGCAAATGCTTGAGGCAGAGAAAAGCTGGTGGTATCAGAGAGTGCCTGGACCATAATTGTGGTGTTCGTGGACCACAAGGACCAAAATCTATGGCAGAGGAAAGGACACTTTGAGTGTTCAAATGACTCAGGTCATTTGAGTTACCTTGAAGTTTGAATTCTCTGTTTCAATTTCCTTTCCTCCATAAGACCTAACTCTTCGGCTGTTTCTGTGTTTCCTACCTACTTACCCCATCACCAAAGGTGATTACTTCTTCAAAACTTGAGAAAGCTTAATTAATATATGAACCAATAAGAAAAAGACAAATACTCCAATGAGGCGGGGGGACAGGACAAAAAAAAAAAGCAACATTTGAAAATTCAAAAGTGCTCCTATATACTAGGAGTGACCAATTAGAAAATGTCAGGCTTTTGATATGAAGAAAAGCTATATAATTGTCTAGAAGGATAAAAAGGAAGACATGACTGGGGGGCCTGGGTGGTTCAGTGGTTGAGTGTCTGCCTTCGGCTCAGGGCGTGATCCCGGGGTCCTGGGATCGAGTCCCGCACGCATCGGGCTCCCTGCGGAGCCTGCTTCTCCCTCTGCCTGTGTCTCTGCCTCTCTCTCTCTGTGTCTCTCATGAATAAATAAAATCTTAAAAAAAAAAAAAGGAAGACATGACTAAACAGGGAGGGGCATGTTATGTTCCTGGTGGGGAATCCCATCCTGTTAATATGTTGATTCCATGAAAATTAATCCGTAAACAGAGTCATTTCAATAAGAACTCCCAGGATTTTTCACAGAATTTTTCAAACTGAGGGGAAAAGATGCACCTGGAATATAAAATGCACAAGAACAGCCCAGAAATTTTAAAATAAGAATCAGGGGTTTCAGAGGGGGTAGAGATAATATAACAAAGTTATGACAAGTAAAACAATAAGGGATCAATGTATAAATAGCTGGAGAGATGAACGGAACAGAACAGAGTCTAGAACAAACCCACATATCAATGGAAATGTAGTAGGTGGTAGCAACTGCATATCAGATCAGTGTCAGGAGACAGATGTTCAGCCCATAGCAAAAATTCCACACAAATGTCCCATCATAGGAGATTAACGAAACACATTTCAAGACCTTGCGTGCACAGATTGGCAAAAGAGCAAAATGAACATCGGTACAGAGAAGTTCGTGATACACTGCTAAATGGAAGAAAACACAGCTACGAAACAGTAAAAGGTATAGGAATGATCGGCATTTTCTAAACACACATATGTGTATATTTATATTTACAAAAGTCACAAATGCAAATGTCCAAGCCCGTCCCATTTTTTTTTAAACCAACTTTAACCAAGGTAGTAAATATAACATCAGTAGCCACAGTGTCTCCATCTTACCTCCCAATCTTGGCTTCTGTGTCCAGTCTTGCAGGCTGGGTTTCCACATGGCTCCAGAAACCATCTTTGAGGCAGAGCACATTCCCAACCCCGTGGCTCCAGGGAAAAGCCCCATGGTCTGTTTCCTTTGGGTCGCAGCTCCTCTGTGATCCCTCTTCTTTCCTTCCATCATCATGTGAAGTTTTCCCCACCCTAGGTGTAGCATTCATAAGTCAGAGAAGAATCAGTTAAGGGCTCCACCATCGTTCTGAGCAAAATGGAGTAAGACCATGTAAAACTCTAGAAAGGCAATAAGGGGAAGAAAATGAACCACAGAAACCATCCACATTCCCATCTCTTAAGTGGGCAGTTGAGAAAAATCCCCTCTGATCCAAGCAGATTATTCAGCCTTTCCATCATCCCCCCACATTTCTGGAACTGAGAATGATGAGTTAACCCCATTGTGTGAACACTGTGCTTGGCACACTCAGCCTTACTGTCACACCCGGTCCCCCACCCTCCGGACCAATTCTGGCCCATCCTATGGCACTCAAACCATGACAGTTTCCCAGGACTTGCATTCCTGACCACCTTCCAACCCATTCCTGCTGCAAAATTTCAGAGACATGAGGTTAGGGACACAAGGAGGTGGGACTGTGTTGTAGCTGGTATATTCTAGAACAAATTCCTTACGTTGCTCCTGAAGAGCTCCCCGGCGTGGTGGTGAGTGAGCAAGAATTAACTGGCAGCGAAGGAACTAAATTACTACCTATTGTTCCTCTCTTATAATTGGGTTATTAATTAAAACAGAACTAACGGGCCCCATCCACACAAGGAATCATAACGTGCTTCTTTTTCAGACGGTTGCTACAAGATATGAAAACCATATCTTCTAGGGTGAGTGTTCTCAGAACTGCTTAGCAACCTTGGCTTTAATTGTCACCCAGTTTATAAGAACAGGCAGTTAATTATGTCTCATAGCTAGAATATTAGGTGCGTGGAAAAGTCACCGAGGTGGGTCCTCCTTGTAGTGAAACATACAGATCACCCACAGCGGGGTTCACCCTGCGAGGATAGGTCAGAATTTGTCTGTCGGGAGATCCCTGGAATGGACTTCATGAGGATGCATAATTCTATAATAAAAAAAGAGTCCATGTGGGTTTTCCATGGAGGAAAACATGTCTTTCTAGCCATATGGCTGCTGCCATAATGGTACAATTGCTGAACAAGGTCCGGCTTAGTATACCCATTGGTGACAAGTGTCTGTGTCCCATAACTGCGGTGGGGAAAATTTAGGGGTGATGACAAAGAATCAAATGCTGGGTTTAATAATAAGGAGGCTTGAGTCTAATTCTTATTCTTCTGTCACAGCTTTTTTTAAAAAAGAGTTTATTCATTCATTCATTCATTCATTCATGAGAGACACAGAGAGAGACAGGCAGAGACACAGGCAGAGGGAGAAGCAGGCTCCCTGCGGGGAGCCCAGTGCAGGACTCGATTCCAGGACCCCAGGATCACACCATGAGCTGAAGGCAGATGCTCAACCACTGAGCAACCCAGGCCCCCCTACCACTGGTTTATGAACCTTTATTCAAACTTTTCCTCATTAAGCCTTAGTTTCTTTATCTGTGAAACAGGTGGGACTTTGAAAGGCTGAGCTGGTATGCCTTGGGCCGCTGCCCAGAGCTGGTAGTCAGCAAGGACAAGGAGGACATCACTGTCTTTTAATAAAATGCAGGAATGCAGGGCTTATGGGTGACTCAGTTGATTGAGCGTCCAACTCTTGGTTTCAGCTCGGATTGTCATATCTGGATGGTAGGATTGAGCCCCGTGTGGGCTCTCCACTCAGTGCGGGATCTGCGTGTCCCTCTCCCTCTGCCTCCCCCCAACGCCCTCCATCTAAGAAAGAAAGAAAGAAAGAAAGAAAGAAAGAAAGAAAGAAAGAAAGAAAATCTTTAAAATAATTAAATGCAGGAATGCTTCTGCACAGCTGATGGTTACAACCCACCCCGAAAGCCCTCCTGCCCTCACCCCTCGCCCATGGCCTCTCAATTGCTCTGGCTGCGGGTTCCCTCACCTGGATCTCCCCATCATGCATCCAGTAAGGTTTAATATCTGGTCCTGCAGGGGCCTCCTGACATGACACGCACATGTCAGGGTCTTTCCCGGAGCCCTCTGTGGCTTTCTGATGATAGCCACCTACCCAGGAAAGAGTGTTACCCATGTTACGAATTAGGGGCTGTTTACATTTCCAACAAACAGAAAGGAAAGCGATTTTCAGAGTTGCCCATCTGTCTCTGTGGTTTGAGCCAGCTGGGGTCGAGCACTGATTTCCGGCTGTGTCGATTGATATGTGCAGTTGTATTGTGCTTCGTAAACAGGAGAACATCCCATTAATGGCAGAGTTTGGATAATTCAAGCAAGGATTAGACCAATGATGACCTTGACTTTGGAGATAATTAGATTTAATTATACAAATACAATTTGAATACTAAAAGCAGATAAATAAAATTGTTTTCGAGCATCCAAGTTGTTCTTCAGATAGATGGTGACTATCGAAGCAGTTATGATTATATAGCCAGGGTCCCCACAAGCCATTCTTTATCTACGTAAAGGGCTGCCCTTCTTTCAAAGATCCTGTTGGCAACCCTGTTCATTAAGGGTGAATTGCTGAAGACTCACGATATGTTTTCTCTCTCACCCAGAAGCGCTTTATAAAAAGTATCTTTGAATGTCTCGGACATACTTACTCATTCATTCAATAGTTATTGAGAATTTACTCCTGTGCCAGGTGTCTGAGCTAACTACTAGAGTAAAAGCCATAGAAGCCTCTTCATGAAAGGAGCTTCCAGTCTAGCAGAGAAAGAGACACAGTGACCAAAATTAGGATGCAGCTGACAAGCTGCTTTAATGGACACTTTCTGCTCATTTCCCCTGGCCTCTTGCATTTCCATTCTTCCCGAAGCATCCACTCAGTGCAACCCCACTGCTTCCCCCTCGTGTCTGCTCCCTCTTTGTCTATTCTGTGGGCTTCTTTTCCTCTACCAAGACAGCTAGAAGCTGAAGACCCCTGGTATCTGTCCTTAGCATCTTTCTCTCCTCATGTTCTGTGCTCTTCCCAGACCATTTCTTTCACTTCTGACATTCTAATTACCGCCTCTCTGCCAGTCTCTAAAGGGCGGCCCTTTCTTCTGGACCTGTATATCCAAAAGCTCACGGCCATCCCCACTTGGATGTCTCAAACTCAACATGTCTCAAACAGAGTTCATTGTTCTCTGAACCACACCTACCCCAACCTGCTTCTGTTCCAATGTCCCCCGTGTTTTATAAAATGACATTCCTACTGTCCACCCAGTTGGTCAAACCGTGAATCTGACAATCACCTGGCAATCCTCTCCCTCATACCTGAGGTCCCACAAGTCGCCGGTGCCTCCTCAGTGTCTCTTGAGCATTTCCCCAGCCCCACAGCCACCACCTTGAAGTCAGTTCTCACCTTCTCTTACCTGGAGGGGATAACTTTGGGGTGTCTATAGCACCACTGTCACACCTCTGCAGGACAGGTGAGGGGATCTGTACCAGTTTTGGGTCTGAGTAGGTCTATGATAGCTGCCAGTTGAGGTCTGGGGCTCTCCTTCTCAGAGACCCCCGTCCCATATTCTGGAAGCCACGTTTCTATAATGAGATCCTGTGTTTCCTACACCTGCCCACCCCCCCTAGCTCATCAGAAATGGAATACTGTGGCATTGTCATGTCAATGCCTCCCACCCCCTAGGCTCCCCTTGACATTAAGATGCAGCCCTAATTCCTAAACCAGCCCAAAGGTTTGGACTATCATTCTAGCCTTCTTTGGCTTCATACCTCTTTGCTCCCTGTGCTGCGGTCACCCTAGAAAACTTCTAGTTCCCCAGCATGCCATCTTCTCTTCTGTCCCTACCCTGTCATGCTCCTGCCTGGAATGCCCCAGGTCCCCTCCCCACCTACTAGTGCTATGCCCCTCCTTCAGGCCTCACCATAAATAGTGGCTCCTTAGAAGCCAGCTGCCTGGCCTTCCAGGCTGGGCTTCTGCCCAATTTGAATTTCTTTGTTCCACTCCCTACACCTCCCTCCCCTATCACTCTTCAGCTCTGAGGGTAGGAGACACGTCTGCTTCACGTGGTCAACCAGCTATAAGTTCTGCCACTAGTGTGGGGTCTGGCACGTGGATGGCCCTCAGTCAATGTCTGTGAATGAATCGATTGCTGGCAGGACTCTGGAGAAGGACCAGCGAAGTCTGCATGGATGGCCAGGGAAGGTTTTGCACAGGAGCCGGTGTCTGAGGGGAGCTTTGGAAGATGGGATGGGAGGATCTCATCCAAGGTGATCACTTCTTAGGAATTTAGGGACTTGGGGGCACCTGGGTGGCTCAATGGGTGAAACATCTGCCTTGGGCTCAGGTCATGATCTCAGGGTCCTTGGATCGAGCTCCAGGTTGGGCTCCCTGCTCAGAGGGGAGCCTGCTTCTCCTTCTCCCTCTGCACCTCTCCCTACTCTCTCTCTCTGTAATAAAAAAATAAAATCTTTAAAAAATGAATTTAAGGACATGGATGGGACCCTTGGAGATGATCTCGGCTTTCAAATCTGATGCTCCTATAACTGTGGGACTCTATCTGGAAGGGCTAGAAATAGCGAATATGCAGTAGCTGGCATTACTTTCTAGTAAATGAAAACAATATTTTTTTTAGATCAAAGTATTCCATAATGCTATGAGATCTTGCATAAATCATTTCAAATCTTTGAACCTCATTTTCACGATCTGTGTTGCCACTTACCTTCTCTACCACGTTATATTACTGTCAGGAGTGCATCTCCAGACCTCTAAAACTTATCATCATCCTCATCATCGTTAATTATTAGAATCATCACATCTTGGGATCCACAGTGAGGTGGCCCCTTCCCTCAAGACTCAGGCAATCATTCTTTGCCTTTGAGAGTTAAACTGTGCTGTATGCAAAGTCACCAGAAATATACAGAACGGTTCCCAGACCAGCAACATCTGAAAGTAACTTGCTTGAATATATTAACATATTTAAAAAGAGTATGTCAATCACAGAATGGAGGAGCAGAAAAAGTTGTCACACAGGCAAATGGGGACTCAGCCAGCAGAAGTGCCGCATTCCTGTTTCCAACGATAAGGCCATCCCTAGAGTGGGTAGATGTCCTGAAGATGCCAATCATTTTCTCTCTGCTCCCCGATGCCTTCTTAAAAGATGCTGCCCAAATCGGCAGCCCCAGATGTGGCAGCCTTTGTAGCAAATGTGCTTGCTCTCAGCACCTCTATGCTGACCATGCCTGATAGAGTCAGAAGTGAAGCCTAGATTAGAGCCGAGCTTATCACTTTGTTGTTCTGACCATATGGAACAGGGATGAGGAGATTGGCTCAGTTGGCTACTGTAGGGGGCACCAAGCTGGAAGTTTGGAAGGTCACTGGGACAAAGGCCACCCTCTTGGGATGGCCATGCTAAAACCTCATGCAAACAGGAGTTTTAGCAAAGAAGTGTCTGCAAGAAGAGAATAAATATGATGCCTAGAAGAGTGGAGAGAGGTGAGGCATACAGAGACAGAAGGAGATCCACTGATTTTTCTTTTTTAAAGATTTTATTTACTTATTTGAGAGCAAGAGAGTATACAAGCAGGGGGAAGGGCAGAAGGAGGATAAGCAGGCTCCCCTCTGAGCAGGGTTCCCCATGTGGGGTTCAATCCCAGGACCTGAGATTGTGACCTGAGCCAAAGGCAGATGCTCAAGTGACTGAGCCACCCAAGAGTCCCTCCACTGAGTTTTTTAGTTCTGTGAGCCTCAGTGGGCAAAGACGGGTCCATGCAACTAAACCATCCTAATGAAGATGGAACTTTTAGTTAAAAGACTTGGCGGACATGGCCAGGCAGGAATTTGAGCCCTGCTCTGCTTCTAAGATGCACGGCTTGCCCCTGCTCTCCCAGGAAAGCTAGCATCTCATTGTATAATAATCTGGTTTCCATGTGCTACACTGATTTTCTATTGCTGCTAGAAAAGAAATTAACACAAACTTAGTGGCATAAAACAATATACATTTTTTTTTTGCCTACAGTTCTATAGGTAGGAAGTTGGATGTTGCTCTTGCTGAACTGAAATCAAGGGGTCAGTTGGGCTGCATACCTTCTGGTGGTTCCAAGGGAAATCTACTTCCTTTGTCCTTTTCAGCTTCTAGGGGCTGTCCACATTCCTTGTCTCATGGTCCTCTCCTCCATCTTCAACCAGTTGCATAGCTGCTTTCTGCTTCTGCTGTTGTCTCATCTCTGTCTCTGACTCTGCCCACCTGCCACTCATAGGACTATGGTAATTACATTGGGTTCACCTGGATAAGTTGGGCTGTTCTTCTCATTTCAAGGCTAGCTGACTAGTAACCTTAACTCCATCTGTCACCTTAACTCCCCTTTTCCATGTAACCCTAACCATTCACAGCTTCTAGGGATTAGGGCATGGACACAGTGGGGGGCCATCCTTCTGCCTACCACATGTACCTTGACTAAAGAGAGAGAGAGGACAAAATATTGACATACAGCATTCTTTGAAAATACTCACTTGGCTTCAGAAACTTCAGTGTAAATGAATAAACTTGGAAATTTTCCTTCTCTGATTAAAACCTAAATCTATACTTCTGTGGAAGGAAAATGGGCTTTCCAGTCCTCCAGGACTGGGGCTCTATCTTACCACATCTAAGACTTGGTGCAGTCCAGCATTCTCCTCCATAAAATGGAGGTGATAGTATTGTTTGGGAGAATTAAATGAAATCAAATTTTTTTCCCAAAAAACTTGATAAACATGTTTTCTTCTCTTTCTTTTTCTTCTCCTTTTCTTCTCTATCATGATGGCCTGGAAGCATGAACTAGATATACTAGGAATTCTTCTACTATGTGAGGGAGCACTCACTGTGTCTTGGCTGCAGAAGGCACGTGGTGCCATGATGGCAACCTATAATCTTCTCTTACGTCTTTTCTTCCCCCATATATTGGATATTTTTATCTCTGGGAGTGGGAACTCCCCCAGGGTTTCTTTCTGTCTTTCTTTTCTTGCAACTTGTAATGACAAGGGTCAGAGAGCCAAGTATGGGATGTGCTGGGGGCTACCTAAGTAGGAGCTGCCAGGATAGTGATTTTCAGGGCCTGAGTGATGGGGTTTTGGAGATTTTCCAGTGAAGTGCTTCCTTGGCCTAGGCCTAGGCCATGGCCTAGGACAGCTATCTTTGTCCCTTTGAGCAGCTTATTATTCCTTTAAAGGATGCGCTGTTTACAAGTGTGGGTGCTGTAACATGTCTGTGCATGGCTGTAACTATAGTCATGGGCTTCTCACAGGGACATTTTCTTCTTTTATGTTTGAGGGAGCTTGGGAGGCTTTGACCTCATCACCCTAGTCACTCAGGATGGAATTAAGTGAAGGAGCTGCTATACCGGTTTGTAATAGGGAGACTCAAACTGGCTGGATTTAAATGATGCCCTTATGGAAATGTAACCAGTTCAGATATCAGAGACTCTTTGCAAAACATTTTAGAAAGTAATTTCTGTGGTAGTTGATAAAGCAGTCTGCAAATTGGGAAGTGTGGTTCCTTTCTAACCTTCCTTTCATTTTGATTTCAGACACAGTACCCATGTAGCCTACTTGGCAGCTCTCAAAACACCATCACACACATTAGCACTTTTTCTGACTCGAGTTCTGGGTGGAATCTCAGATTCAGACAGGTCACTGTAGAGACCCCAGCTTTCCTGAAACTATAAATCACTTTGTCTGAATCTCCTTTCTCTCAACTGTAAAATGGGAGTGCTAATACTATTTCACAGGATTGTTCTGCTGATTAAGAGCCCCTCACATGAACCAGACCCTTATTAGGCACTTGGGAGTTCATATTCATCATTCCTTTGTGGGTCATTTGCACTCAGTAGTTGTATGTGCTTTAATTCAAACTACTCTGTTTAGGGCCGGCTGGGTAACTCGGTCCATTGTACATCTGACTCTTGGTTTCAGCTCAGGTCATGATTAGGGTTGTAAGATCAAGTCCCCATGTCAGGCTTCACACTCAACGTGGAATCTGCTTGTACCTCTCTTTCTGCTCCTCCCCCCGCTTGTGTGTGTTCTCTCTCTCTCAAATAAATAAATGCAACCCCCCTTAAATCTAACTCTTTCAATCCCCCCTCAATCTAGCTCTGTCTCTTAGAAGTCTAATATTCAGGAATGGAAGATGCTTCATGGACAGAGATTGTACCCACCATTCTGTCCACCATCCTTCCCTGAGTAGAGGAGACATTTATTTGCCTTTCCAGTTTTGGAAATGAAGGAAGTAAGACTGCCTTGGGGGAGAGTGAAGCTGTGGAATAACAATGGATCACAGAAAAGGTATACAAAGTCAGCTGAAGGGGAAGGCACAGTTCTCAGGTGGGCAAGTCTCCATGGTCCCCAGATGAAGGCATTACCATAAAGAAAGGATGTGTCCATCAGAGGAAGGACTGGTTACCTCTGAAAGCAAAGAGAAATGGGAGCACCAGAGGCAAATGATGACAGAGTCCATCTGAGGGAAGAGAGAACTTAACCAATGTCCAAAAGAGCTCTGGTTCCATGGGGGCAGACCACTGAGCTCATACACTTTAAATGTCGCTGACCCCATGGGCAAGGACACACCTCTTGTGAGATGGGAACCTCAGGCTATCTCTGCTGGATGCTTTATGCACTGGATTATCAAACTTAACTTTTTCAGATTCTGGGCTCTCCAGAAACTTCCAGATTGTGGTTTGGGTCCTCTGGGAGTCTGCTTGGGAGATGAGGATGGACTAAGTCCATGGAATTTGAGTTTTCAGGTCTCAATGTCACTAATTTCTTAATGTGAATGAAATAATTGGCATTTGGGTTTTACACATCAGTGGTCTCTGCTTCATTTGTCAAGTGTCTGCACTGAGAGATGGAATCCCTCTTCAGATTATTGCATCCCAGCATCAGATGTCAGACCCAGGATCATGGGAGATTCCCCAAGGTACGAAACACCTGTTTAGGAGACATCTTGGAAGACAGTCTGCTGGCCTTACCGCTTGGTGATAACAATTTGGCATTTCAGAAGAGACAGCATTTTAGGTTTTTGCATGTTTTTTGGTCTTTGTTTTTTAAAGATTTTATTTATTTTAGAGAGAGAGCACAAGCAGGGGGAGAGGTAGAGGGAGAAACAGATTTTCCACTGAGCAGGGAGCCCAACGTCCATTCTGGGATTCCAGGATCATAACCTGAGCCCAAGGCAGATGCCCAACTGACTGAGCCATCCAGGTACCCAAGACAGCATTTTGAATTGAATTTTGACACTAACTGTACTCCTCATCTCACTCAGTAATAGCTCACAATGGCAGTGTTATATGGTGGAAAGATTCTGGGATTTTGAGTCAGACACTCTTGGGTTTGATTCCATCCCTCTGGGTTTCTGTCTATGAGATCCTGGGCATGTAATTTAATTTCTGAACATCAGCCTCTCCATCTGTAACATGGGATACCTCACAGGGCTATTTATTGTAAGGGTGGAATTGACAGGACTCTTAGTTTTGATTGTCCTGTGCATTGAGAGGGACTCACCAAATGAGGAATGCTGACCAAGCATGGATCTTTCATTCCACTATAGACCAAGAATCTATTGTTGTGCAAAATCAAATCCAGTCTAATATGTAAACCCCAGACTGTCCCTTCTGTCACGTTGGCCTATTCCAGGTTTGGAAATCAGCGGGGGGGGGGTAATCTGGACAATTTCTCCATGTTCTAAACAGTCTTGACCTTCCATGGAATGCTTGGTGATAAGAGTAGATTCAGAGCAGCTTTGCCCAAGGCCTTGAGTTGGGCCCATGAAGGTATCAAGAGATGACTTCCAGGAAAGCGAGTTTGCCTTTAAAGGTATGAACATGTGTGCATATGCCCACATTTTGATCTTCCTTGGAGAGGAAATTTTGGCTTCCTGGTACCATTTGATCGAACTTGGCAACTGGTTTATTGAATGAGCTGGTTTCAAGCAGAAAACAGTCTTACTCTTTCTCACATATCCATACTTTTTTTTTTTTTAAAGATTTTACTTATTTTATTTCAGAGAGAGAGAGTATGTGTGTGTGCAGAAGCAGGAGGAGGGGCAGAGGGAGAGGGAGAGAATTCCCAAGCAGACTCCACACTGATGCGGGGCTCTATCTCATGACCCTGAGATCTTGACCTGAGCCAAAACCAAGAGTTGGACCAAGCCACCCAGGCACCTCACATCTTTCCATGTTTTACCTGCTATCTGCCCCTGGATAACATTTTGGGTCGATGAAATAGCTTTCTGATCACTCATAGACAACAATAAGGAAAAAAGGTATTTGGTTAGTTTCAGGTCATAGAAAGCCTAATCCAGGATAATAAACTCCAGGCTTTCCTTCCATCACTTTGGCCTATTTTGGGTCCAGAAATCAGCACTGTGGGAAACTGTTATGATTACTTCTTCTATCACCCCCACCTCACCTCCCTGATCTCCAAGCAAACAATGCAGGGGCTTCCTGTGTGGCAGGAAAGAAAGAACAGAATAGGTCTAGCACAACAATTGCACCTGGGTGCTGTAGGTGTGTACAGATGACGTTCTCCAAGTGGAACTTTTGTGAACTCCTCAGGGAGCCCTCTGACTGCAGTCCCCTCTGAAGCTGGTGAAGCCATCACAGCTGAGTGCTTACGAATCACTTCTCCCAACATCCCAGTGCCTGATGGCACATCCTCAGCAGCTCAGCTGAGATCACCACCCCTGCCAGGAAGCCCTCATGGCCGAACTTCATTTCTTCCTCTTTACAAAAAAAATTTTACTTGTGCCCCAACTATAAAAGCAATACACATGACGATGGAATATTTCTAAAAATCATGGACAGAAGATAATTAGTTGAACTCCTGCAACCTACAACCCAAATAGATGAAGACACATGCTGGAGTATACTCCACCATGAAAAAAAAAAAGGAGGGAGAAATTGATGCACACAGCAGCAGGGATGAATCTAAAGATAATCATGCTGAGTGACAGAAGGCAGACAAAATAAAAAGGATGCATACTGTATGATTCCCCTTGTATAATATATTTGAAAATATAAACTAATTCGTGGTGACAGAAAGCAGATAGGCAATTGCCTTTCAGTAGAGAAGTAGGGAGGGTGGGAGGGCTTGATTCCAAGAAGGAGAAGAAAACATTTGGGGGTAATGGAAATGTTCATTGTTTTGACTGTGGAGGCAGTTTTATGGGTGCAGCCAGTTGTGTCATTTAAGTATGCATAGCTTACTGATATCAGTTACATCTCAATAAAACTATTAAAAAATTCTTACCATCTGACATAATGATACAGTCTTCTTTGAGAAGGCCCATGGCTGGCTGCTTCCTTCAGGCTTCCATCTGAATCACTCAGTGGTCACAGGCTCTTTGTCTCACCCTCCATGGCTGTAGCCTCTTGACTGTAGACTATTTTATCGTGAGCCTGGCTCCCGTCCAGCCTTGAGGAAGGTTGAAGTGCCTTGAGTTGTTCTTCCAAAGACTGTGTCCTTTGTCTGTCTTGAGGAGGTGGCCGAGAAGCACCTTTCTCTTTTGTCCAGCCCACGTGTGGAGAGCATCCCACACAGAATGTCCGTACCTCTCCTCAGAGATCCCATCACTTCTCATCCTCTCACCATCCAGTGAATCTTGACTTCCTCCTATATGACTTGGAGATGAATGGTGGAGTAATGAAAGCGGAAGTAGCTCTAGGGGATACCTTTCCCAAGTCTGCGTATAAGGCCCAGCCCCTCCATGGGGGTCTACTTGTCACCCATTGTTTTCAGCCATGGGGCCTCAGCTGGAACTCTGAGACAGGAAAAGTCTTCTTTTAATCACCTCTTATACTTGGTCTTGCTTCATTAAAGTACAAAGAGATCATTTGCTCCCCAACATATTTTTAGAGGCATAGTTACTGGTAGAGCCAGCAAGCTGCCTCTCTGAGTACCAAAGCCCTAAGCAAGGACTTAGAGGTCATGTATGTCTTCCTTGGAAGACACACGGTGTGCCTTTTGGAAGATGCACTCATCTCTTTAATTACATTGTTTAAGAACACCAGACAGTGGTCACAGATACGCACCCCATCTGTTTCCTGTTCTGGAGAAGGGAAAAATATGACAAACACCATGAAGACCCACATATGCCAGGCACTGTATCCAGAACTGATACCACACTGGCGACCATAGTAACCTCTGCTGGCGTGGATCCCACCGTCTAGCAGACCAAGTGATAGAAGCAACCTGGAGAAGGCTGTGGGATGGGAACTGGGGCCAAAAGGCCACGTGGCCCACTCTCGGAGACATCCTATGGGAAGGAGTCGGGAATGGACAGTGTGAGGCCTCCCACGGTATCTAGGAACACTGCCTATGCCAAGATCTTTCCCTCATACAGGCCACCAGCATCAGGATGATTCCGACGTATTCCCCTTCCTTCCACCAAACCACATCCAGGGCTAAAAACGAGTAACAGGAATGGAATCTTCTTTCCTCCTGTTGTTGCTGCTGGACTGCTGGCCATCGAGAGCCCTTTTTAGGATTAAGAGTCACGCAGGGTGATGGGGGAGAAAAGTCCAGGAAAGAAGGAAATGAGTTGACCAGATGCCCCCTCTCCCCACCCCCACCCCCAGTTCCTAGTGCCCAAATGGTTGGGTGCTGGGAGCTGAAGTTATATTAGAGTGAAGTTTTAAATGGGATTGAGCCAAACTTTAATCATGAAAAATGCCCCAAACCCCACAAATTTGGATTCAGATCTCATAAAGAGTAAAACAGTAAAACCCATGGAGGGTTTGAAGTGCCTTATATAAGTGCCCTTAACCCACACAACAGCTCCACAGGGGACAGGTGTGGTTATCAGCAGCCTCCTTCTCTCCCATGGGTGAAGTAACTTGCCCAAGGTCATCCAGCTTGAACTTTGACCCCAGAAACAGTGCTCCCTACCCTCTCTGACTCACCTCTTGTGCAACTCCCTGAAGCATCCCATCACAAGGCTGAGGCCAGGAGCTCTCCAAGGTCCTGGAGAGAGACCCAGAAGCCCCGGACAGAGGCGGCTGGGGCCTTACCACGTAGGTAACCTAAGGCGCTCCAGGCTGCTATTTTATTCTGAGTTCAGGGAAACCACAGGAATCTAAATCCTTGCTACTTCTGTGCTTTCATAGCCAGTTCTCTGCCTGTGCCCGCATTTAGCGCATGAGTGCTGCCTGTGTACTCTCCTTCGGACTGGGAATTGGTTATAGCACAAACCACATCTCAGCCATTTTTATGTCTTTCTCACGCTGTCCCAGTTACACGGCACAGGGCTGGCATCTATTAAACATTTAGTACGTGTTTATTGAATGAAATTAAAGGGGGAATGGATTTTTAATTATCTTCAAAAATTTCATTTTCCCACAGCCCAATTAATTTTAAAGAGACTCAAGTATTTCTACAGCATCATGGCAATAATAATGATGTTATTAATAATTGCAGTCACTACACGCAGAGCATAAAGCGCCAGGATCTGGGCCAGGTACTTTATGTTGACTCTGATATATCTATATACAGAAACTCTAAATCCTGTCAGTCCCCAGCAGTTGTTTCCCCAAGTTGAAGACCCACCCAGGGTTGGGCTCATAAATCCCAGAGGTGAAGAATATGGTTTTTCAGGAGTAGCCACGAGGTGGCGGTGTGACACCACCATCACCTAGACCTCGCCATGGGGTGGTGAGCAAGGTAGGCCAGCTTTGAGGGGTGACCATGATGGTCAAGAGGCGGCCCAGGCACTAAGCCCCATAGTTGGAATGTCCAACATATTCCCATGAGGGGGCCTTTTGAAAGGACCCTCGTTGAGCCAGAGAGCATTTTCTGGTTAACATCTGAAATCGAGTCACTTCATTTTAATTCAATTTATTGAGGAACTATGGAGCCTCAACTCTGACCTACAACTCTGTTTCCCTCCTTCTATTTCAGGTGAGGTTGGGCGGGAGGACAGGAAGGCCATTGGGCTCTATTCATGTTCAAGGAGGACATACTTAGGCCTTTAATGTTACATCCAGATTAGGCCGTACCTAGGACCGTTACGTTTCTCCGGATGTCAAAACTGTTTATCTGTTCCATGAGGAACACTTCAATTATTCCACTATTTTGCACTCTCTGTTAGCATACTTTCATTTTTTTAAACTTATATCAGCATTGTCAAAAATTGGAATGGTCTCTTGCTGCTCTCTCAATATTTGAAGAACTTCAACTACAATGCTTGCAGTCCCACCAAAATGACTCACTGATCATGTTTTCTCTCATCTTGTGGTTTTTGTACTCACTAATTCCCGCACCTGGAGCTCTTTCCTCACACCTCAGTTAGCTAAATCCTGCTGTTCTTCCAATCTCGGATTGGGTATCAGCTCCTCTGCAAAGCAAGCCCTTGGGTGCTCCAAAAGCACCCCCCACATTTACCCCATTGGAGTGCTTTAATGCACTACACTGTTATTCCTAAGTCCTTCACTGTGTCCCCTAAGAGACAAAGTTTCCTCAATTTGAGATCTACAGACCTTTAGGCCACCCATAAAGCCCTTAACATTTTCAATTATTTACCAACTACCACAATAATAGTAGACCCAGACAACCACAACACCTCAGTGGCCTCCCATGGTGAGTGACTATCACTTATGTGTCTGGTGTCCATTGGGGTTCTTTCCGGCTTATATTGACTGGGCTTTCTTAAGTCTTGGGATACTGGCTATTGGCTGATCTAGGTTGACCTCTGCCGCGGTAGCTGGGTTCTGTCCCACATGTTTCTCTTCTCCCTTCTGTTCGAGACAGCTAGCCCAGGGTTGTCCCTCTCCCGGTAGCGGTGGAAGCACAAGATATGAAGCCCCAAAGTGCAAGCTTGTTTCAAGCTTCGGCCTGCATCATTTCCACTAATATCCCACTAATGAAACAAGGTATGTAAATGATCTAGATCAAAGCAAAGTGGTGGGGCAGGTCTTGCCAAGCTACATGGCCCAGGGCATGACATAGAAAAAAACGTGAAGGATTAGAGACAGTACTACTGTCTAACAACAACTGTGTGCCAAAATACTCTTTAGTTTCTGGTAAGATGATCAAAGGCTTTTGCCACTTTTCCACTGTGACCCCCAGATTTAAAGATCGCCCAATATATACTCATCCTTGAATTCAAGATCTACATCTACTTCATTTTTATATCTTTAAAGCCTAGAGTGAAATCTGGAGCATAGTAGGTACTGAACAGCTGTTTGTTGAATGAGTGAGTGAGTGAAAGAATGAACGAATGAGTAAGTGCCTTCTGTGTGCAAACCCAATGCTAAATTCAGAGGAGA
Organism: Nyctereutes procyonoides; assembly: GCF_905146905.1. Classification (NCBI taxonomy): domain Eukaryota; kingdom Metazoa; phylum Chordata; class Mammalia; order Carnivora; family Canidae; genus Nyctereutes; species Nyctereutes procyonoides. The sequence continues at coordinate 54,466,049 of NW_026575140.1, read as the reverse complement.
GAGAATTGAGCCCTATGAGGCTTCTACCCTCAAGGAGCTTCTGAGAGAGCCTTTGTGCAGGGCTTGAAGTCAGGAGGTGGGTGGACAGCCCTCAGCCTCAAGCAGAATAAAGTGTGCATCATTATGAGAACTTAGGGGTGAAAGACAAGGGAGGATAAGCTCTGGAGGAGACAGAATAAATGAATACGCTTTACTTCCTTGGGTCCCAGCATGGGTTATCATACAGAAACCATATGCTAGGCAAATAAACGTATATGTGGGCTTAAAAAAACGCAAGTGGAGACCTTATATTTATTGGTGTCACAAAGTGAATAATGAATTTTCTTAGCAGCTAGTTCTAGAATCCCCCTCAGAGGAGGAAATTGGCTCTGTCCAAGAAAATATCTTGATATGCTGTTCAGGGCAGAAGGTGAGACCCCTGAAGGCATGGCTGTCCAATACAATGAATTGTTTGTTTTCTTCACACACGGAAGGGGAGAGAAAAGGGATAGAAGAGCGTGGGGTTTGGGAAGAGATAGAATCTGGGGTGGTAAATCACAGCTGAGACTTACATAGAAGAAAAGAGTAAGAAATCCTTGTAAGAAAACCAGTTAAAAAAAAAAAAAGCCTGGGCCTTTGCAGAAAATGTCTAATAATAAGTGTTTTTTAGCAGTATTGCTAGGACATGTTCTGTTTTGTGACCCCCACTCTATGGCACTCTCAAGTGCATCCTGCATTTTGTTTGTCCTAGCTTTGTTGGTTGTCTTTGTTATGCTGCTGTAGCAATTGAGTAAAAGATTGAGTTACTCAGTAGGATCCATGTGGTCCCAAACAGATAGAACAGATTTGGAAGCAAGAGCCTACAGGTGGAGGCACCTAGGTACATCTTTGGAACCTGGGGAAGGCTTTGGATATCCAGAGACTGTAGAGCCCAGGACACACCTAGATGGTGTGCCAGGCGGTTTGTGTCTGATGGTTGTTCTACAACACTCTCTGCTTGTAACTTTGGGCTGGCTTCTCAATTCTCTGCCTTTGTTTTCTCTCCTCTAAGCTGAGGATAAGAGTAGTGTCTCCCTGAAATCTGTGGAAGAGTTAGCAAGAGAGAGAAGCATAGCACTAGGCACATACACTCATGCATGTCAGCGATTTAATATATAACAATTATTATTATGGCTTTTGTTGTTTGTTATTAATAGCTGACATCTGGGCAGCACTGGCTCAGTGGGTTGGAAGTCCCACAGGACTGGGAATCAGAAAGCTAGGATCTGGTCTTGGCTCTGCCCTGGGTGCCATATGCCCTTGAGAAAGTCACCAGTCTTCCTTTCCTTTCTTTGTTAACCTGATCCATGGGGTAGTGGGGGCGGGGGAGGGGGGGAGGGTGGCATTTGACAAAGGTCTCTCCAAGGGTTGATTTTTTTTTCCTTTCCACCGGCAGGAGGCGCCATGGCCCCACAGCTCAGCCCCTAAACTCCCCACCCCACAAAGCCCAACTTGACATTGGAGGAAGGAACCCTGGGTTGCAGTCCACTCAGAAATCCATTTTCCCCACTCAGCACAACACCGAAATGGGACTGACTTGGTGTGTTTGTTTACACCCCTTGGGAAGTTATTTCCCGTTCACTTAATTACCTGATCCTCAGACATTGCTGTGCAAAATTCGCCTCAGATACATTTTGTAAAGTCATCTAGACGCGCTCATTTGGTGCTTTGATTAAAATGTGCAATCTTCCCCAGGCTTTGGCACGTCGTTAAATAATTGCACCTCCAGTGAGAAAGTAAACAGCACACTCTGGGGCACAGAGAACAAGATAAATGTGGTGCGCATCCAGCAGATATTTTACACTCCATCCCCAGGCAAACAGATGACAGCTGGGTCAAGTGCGCTGTGCGGATGGATGCTGCCTTTAGGTTGCTTTCTTCTCGCTGTCTTGTTGGGAAGACGCATGATCCTGAAGCAGAGCAAAATCACCTCTGCCTGTCCTTTCCTGCCTCCATGTCTCTTTGACTTGGACCCAGTCTCGGAGAGCGAATGATGGAGGGTTGGTTGCCCCCGGAAACCTGGCTCAGCCTCAGACTCTTCTGTAACTGCTTTGCACTCAGTGTGGAGGGGTCAGGGGACGGGACGCAGGACACACTGCGTAGAGGGCATGTGATGCCCTTGAGAAGGTGCCAACTTTGAGTCAAGCAGCCCCCCTTTCTCAGTAATTAGTGATATTGACCTTTCCACTTTACATTTTTGTCCTTCTTCTTTTTTTTAAGATTTATTTATTTTAGAGAGGCAGAGAGAGAGAGAGAGAGAGAGAGAGAGAGAGAATGGGGGGAGGGACAGAGCAAGAGAATCTTTAAACAGACTCCCTGCTGAGCTCAGAGTATGAAGCAGGGCTCAATCCCATGACCCATGAGACAATGACCTGAGCCAAAACCAAGAGTCAGAAGCTCAACTGACTGAACCACCCAGGTGTCCCTCTTCTTTTTCTTTTATAAAATGAGGAAGTTTGATATTTGCAGATGGCCCAAGGTGAGATCCACCTGTGCCATTCACTTGCATTATGACCTTGAGCAGGTGATTTCTATATACTTCCTTGAGACTCAGTTTTTTTTTTTATCTGGGAAAAAGTAGCTGAGAACTGACATGAGAACTAAATCACTTGAGATAATGTGTTTAATGGAATGGCACGCAGTATCAGGCACAGAGATGGTGCTTGTCAGAGAGGTAGTGTGCCGGTTTGGAACAAGTAATAGTCAGATTTGGATTTGAATTTTGGTTCTGTCAACTTTTAGCCATGACCTTGGGCAAATTGCTTTTTTTCTGTGGATCTCTGTTTCCTAGTCTGTAAACAGAAATAATAAATACTTATAAGGCAAGAGAAAGATGACATTAAATTAAATGAGATGATCTATATTACATACTCATCCACCTGTCTACATAGAATAAATGCTCCATAACCTCTATATCATCAAAGTGATGATGCTTAATAGCATAATGAGGCAGTTCTGAGCTCCAGAATCTTTGGAAAGTCTGTCCAGGATGATGTCCCAACCGCTGTGGTTTAAGAAGAAGCTGAATGAAGCTGGTTGATGTAGGCGCTTGTGGGAAATTCTTTTCCCTAGTGTTCTGACCCCAAGGTATGGTAATGAAAGTTCCCAATTTGTTATCTATCTATCCATCCTTGATTGAGCTCTCACTATATGCTATACTTACACTGTACACACTTTCTATTCTTGAGGCTTTGATATTGCCAAATGGCATGGGATCATTTCCTCCCTCCCATGCGTCTACTTACATCTTCAAACTGACACAGGAAGATTTATTCCAGGCACAAGATACTGAGAGCTTTCTTGTCTAGTCCTCCTAGGGTCTGGGGAGACATGGTTGTATCCATGGAAGCTGAAATTGGATCTCCCCTGCCCTTCACCATCTACCCTGAGGTTGCCTTTCATGTAGATAAAAGCAGAGGCAAAGCTATTTGAGAAAGCAAATGCTTGAGAATATGAAATTCCTAGGACAAATTAATTTGGGCAGGATTACATTGTATCGTTTTTTTCCTCCAGAGCTAAGTGAGACATAAATCTGATCCTTAAGGAGTTAACATAACTTATGGTCTAGAAGCCACCATGTTCCTTCTTATCTTAGGACCTTGAACATGCTTGTTATATATCTTTAATTCATCCTTACTCTTCACAACACTCATTAGCAACATAATGGATGATATATCATCAATTGTTCAATGTTTGTTTGCTCAATGGAATGCAAGCCCCAGGAGAGCAGGGATCATTCATACCACAAATAGCTACATTCACCATATACATTCCAGGCACTGTTCAGAGAGTCCTACAGATGCATTCTGCCTTCTGGAACTTCCAGTCTCATTCCAGGCATGGAAACAAATGGTATTACTACTACTTAATACAGTGGTTGGGTGGCATTCAAGAAGATATCTGAAAGAAGTGAGGGGCTGTGTTGTGAGGAAGAGTATTTGGGGAGAGGGAATGGAAAGCACAAAGGCCTTGAGGCTGGAACATGCTTGGTATGTTTAAGAAATAGCAGGGAGACCAATGTAGTTGATACAGAATGATCCAGTTCTAGAGTGGCTGAAGACAAAATCATAAAAGTAGCGGGTGGCCCTGGCTATTTCTCTGAGCCAGAGGGGAAGCTGTTTTTGACCAGAATGGTAGCATGATCTAATGAACATTTCAAGGATTCCCCCTGGCTGCCATGTGAACAGATCACCATGAGGGTGAAAGTGGAGGGACGGAGTTATTTTTTATTGCACAATCCAGGTAAGAGTGGCTTGGACCGGGATAGTAAAGAAGCAGATAATCTACATGTCCTGCAGGAAGAATGTTGCAGAGTGCCATGTTCCAGTCATCATTCCCGGGAGAGAACTCTTCTGTCCATTGCATCTTGGTTTTGAAATCACCAAGGAAAACACAACAACACAGTCTAGCATTGGATGGAATGATGCTTTACTTACAGAGAGAGGAGGCAGAGTAAGATCAGCTCCAATAGTGTCAAGCAGGGCCCCCCAACAGCTGCCACAGGGTTATTGGCCTATGCACACCCCTCTAGTGCTGCAGTAGAAGGACCTCAATCCCCCTCCCATGGAGTCAAAAATAATGGAATCCGAAGTGTGAAGAGCACTGACATACACATGTAAGTAGAACAAAGGAACACTCATGGTGCCTGAAACGGAAAGATATTCCCACCTGAGATGGTAAACTTGCACAGGCCATGTGGACTCTGTAATCTCTTGGTAAGGAAGTGTTCCAGGCCCAAAGCCCATTCTTTGCAGCCAAGTGGGGGTAGAAAGACTATGCATGATACTGCCTTTTCCAAGAGTTTGTAGGATTTGTCGTTTGAGTATTGGGAGTGAGGGAGAGAGGCAAGAAAGACTCCATGGATTTTAGGTGGAAGACTTGAGTTACTGATGAATGTGGAGGAGTGTGCACGTGTGTGTGCGTGTGTGCATGCATGTGTATTGGGGGTGGTGATGAGTCAGGAGTTGGGTTTTGTTCATTGGTAGTTTGAGGTGCCTATTATCTCACTGAGATGCAAGGTTAAGTTTTGCAAAGTTGAGTTGTCTGGGATTTAGAGGAGAGGTATAGCTGGAGATAGAAATTTGGAAGCCATCACTGTAATTGAGTTTCAATGCCATGAGACTGAATGAGATCCCCCAGATAGGAGCTGAGGACTGAGTCTGGGTCCCTTCAAAGTTTAGAAGTCTGGAATATAAGCCAGGACCAGAAGAGAAGACCACGAAGCAGAAGTTAGTCATGTAGAAGGAGAAGCTAGAGAGAGAGAAAAAAAATCTGGAGGCAAATAATAGGAGGGCTTCAGAAAGAAGGGAGGGACAAACTTGGTTTAAGATTTCTGGGATTAAGTAAGATGACAACTGACAACTGACCATGGGATTTGGCAACCCAGAAGTTACTGATGACCTGGATAAGAATTGTTTTGGTGGAGCAAGGGGTAAGCCAGCCTGGGAAGATTGAGTTTAATAGAAAAGAAGAACAAAGAGAAGGTAGGAGCTGGAAGAGAGTGAAGAGTCAGGAAGACTCTCTTTTTTTGCCTTATCTCATGGGAATGATCAAGAAGAGAGGGGAAAATGTGATGATGCTGGTAGGAAGTGATTGATTGACCAATAAGTTTGGTATTGAAAAGGAGAATGAGGATACAGATTCAAGTGGAGGGGTGGGCTTTAGACAGGAACCTTTTGGTTAATCTATGGTAGCGGGAGGGAAGGCAGAGTGTATGAACTGGATGCCCCAAGGCTTGTAGAAGTGTTGTTGGGAATCTGCAGAATTCGCTTCTGATTGCTTTTATTTTCTTAGCTGAGAGTGAGAAGCAGGAAAGAGAAGTTGTAACATGATTGTTTAGTCCTCTGATCAGATTTCCTCAGAATTACTCTGGGCAGCAAAGTCGATGAATGAATGGCTTGGGAAATGTGGTAGGAATGCAGATAGCATTTGGGCCCATTGAGCTTGGTCATCACTCATTCAAACAAAGCCAGTCAGAACTCTTGTGTATTTTTCTCTCGCAAAGTTCAGTTGCTCAGATGAAAGCTCAGAATGGTTAAGAAAGTGAGATTTAGTAAGGGTTGTATTTTCTCCAGGTGTGTGTTAGGGAGAAAGGAAGAAAGGGTTTGGAGCATATACTAGGCAGTAGTGATAACAGTACATATCGAATGTAAGCAGGATAAAAAGAAAAGTGAGGAAATGAAAGGATTGAGGTTTATGAAGAGGTCTAGGGTATGACCATGGGAGGGAGTGGCTGAGTTAGGATGAGTTAGAAAGGGACTGGAGGCAGTCATGGATCTGTCAAGGGCTTTGCAGGGGTTTTCTCTGTGGAAAGAGAATTCACTGAGACCCCAAATTGAAATAGTATTGGAGAGGGAGACAATGAGCCAGGTACTCAGCTCTTATAGGAAGGAGGGGAATGACCAAGAGGTCTATAGATGGCTCCCTAACCACAGAGTTCAGTCTGCCAACATGACCTCTAAAATCAAGAGTGTTGAGTGGGAGGCAGAGGTACGGGAGATTAATAAAGAACAAGGGGGATTCCTTCCACACCTTCAGGCCTAGTGGAACAAGGGTAGGAGAATGAAAAAAAACAAAAAACAAAAAACAGTCAGTTCTTGAGAGGACAGCAGAGGAAGCTGTGTCCTTAGGTAGAGCTTTAAGATTTTTTTTTTTTTAGAGGCAGGCTCTAGACGCATAGTGATCTGACATCCTCCATGAGCTTTCTCCCTGTTGCGGTCATGTTGTCTTTTCCTGGAGTTGTCTTCTTTTTGGCCACAGACCCTTCTGTGATGCAATATATGACAGTGGCTGGTGCATACAAGCTTTGAAGTCCAATTGCCTTGATTCAAATTCCTGCATTCTTGCTCCACGACTTTATTAACTCTGTGAACTTAGGCTAATTGATTAGATATTCTGTGCTTCAGTTTCATCATCAGAAACACAGGGGTAATAATGGGCTTAATTATAGGGTTGTTGTGAAGATTAATGGAATCAATATAGGCACCATGTTTGGAACGGTGCCTGGAACACAGTGAGTGTGCATATTACTTTCTGGTCTTAATAATATTATTTTTAAAATTAATATTCTGCTCCTGGTGGGTTCCTTGTTCTGTTAGGACCATTTAGAGATGCAACTGAAGGTACAGGGATTTTGCTGATAATGGACTATGGGTTCCAGACGACCCAATGGGAGTATCTGGGTAGTTAGGGATAGTGAGGTTAGATGTGGACAGAGGTCTAGGGGATGATAAGAGATGAGTTGAGGGGATCTTAAGGCTTATGCAGACGTGAGCAGAGATGAAGAGCAAGATGAAATCAGTTCTGTTGGTGTCTCACGTAAGAAAGAAAGGTATTGTCGGGGCAGGGAACCCTGCGATTGCCTTCAGGTCTGCTGCTGGAAGAGCAAGGCTGGGTGAAAGACCATCTTGCCTGGATCTCAGGGGCTCGCTCTTCATCTCTGCCAATGGACATGGATAGTGTGGTTTGCAGCTATATCTCTGGTGTCTAGCATGATGCGTAGCTCAAGGGAGCCCCACAACATCCTTGCTGAAAAAATGAAAGATGCTTCTGGAGATGAGCACACGGTCATGAGCTTCCCATCAGCCTGGCCCTGCTAACACCTCACACTACCCTTTTAGAAATCTGTCTCATCCCTTGGTCAGATTCCTTCTGAATTGCACCAGGCATCCTGGTACACCTCTGTACCTGAGATGGTCTGGCTGATAAATAGTTGTCCTTGTAGCTCACCTCACCCAGAGTTGGGATAAAAGGTGTCATACAATGTTCCCAAAGCTGTATTTCACATTGCCTGAGCAGATGCTATTGCGGCAGAATAACCAAAAGCGTTAAAATTCAAACCGGAAGGACATGTTGAGCCTTGCAGTTTTCTGATGGGACAGATAGTTTCCTTTCTCCTTGGCTCAGTGCTCAAGATTTTGTGAGACATGAAGCCTTCCCACTGTTGTCTCCCATGGTTGCCCATCCTTACCTGCTGTGGCCGTCTGCTCTTGGGTTATGGGCTGTGCTGATGAGCTCTAATGAGATCATCCAGGACCTGGGTCCTAGGAGACAGCACTGTTGCAGACAATAATCCAGGGGTCGTAGACTGCATGGAAAATTACTCTCAGGCATATGCTGTTTAGCTCACATACCATCTTACAAATCAGGAAATTTTATGTAAAATTCCAGATTTATGGCTTTTTTTGGAAAATCAGAAGGCTCAGCCACACTGATGGCTGGGATCTTACATGGCAACTGCTAGCTAGAGGTGACTCATGATGCCCCCTGCAGGCGGAGCACACTCTCTGACTCACTAGAGACCCCACCATGTATGATCTGTGTGACTCTTAATATTTATATTCCGGATCGGCTTCTCACTGGGCATTGGCATTTAAAACTTGAGCCACCCAACCTAAGTAGAGGGGCATTTGAGGGCATGTGCAGTGTAAAGTTATCTATGAAGGATTAATGACTACTTGGAATATTGATGTGCCGACCACTGATGTTCCGGCACTTGGACTTTTTCTGGCTGTTTGTGAGAGTAAACAACTTACATAATCTCTAAAAAGAAAAAAAAAAAAAAAGCAAAGGCCTAACTAATTGACACATTCTTCTCTTCCTGGAAATTTTGAACTTAAATCAGGAGCATGGGAAACTATTGCCTAATATGTTTGAGAACACCGTGGTTATCAAAGTAGAAAAATGCCTGATTCCTTCCCAGGGTAGTGGAGAATTTCACAGTTCCCTTTACTCCTTCGTGCCGAAACAACACCAATTATCACCTGCTGGACTCTTCGTGGTGTGTGTGCATGTTTTGTCACTTCAGAAAGAGGTAGTGGAGTATTGCTTTTTTTTTTTTTTGCGTCAGCAGTGCAAAAAAACTGAACAATCTCGTGACAGAGGTTATTTATTTTTTTCCCCCAAGAACAACTCAGCCCCTGAGTAGCTGTGATCTTGAGTGAGTTATATAACCTCTGCAAGCCTCAGTTTTCACCTCTACAAATCTGAAAGTAACAGTTTTATCTTTCAGTGTTTTCGTGAGGATTTAATCAAATCCACATAGAAGTGCCTGGCACAGAGCTTGTTACTGAGAAGCTTTCTGAGGAGTCTTTCCGTTCAGGTCATTCATAAGGAAAGACCCTGAGCAGAAAGAGGACCCCTGGGGAGGCCCACACACAGAATCTTCAAAAGATAGGGAGGGCGAGGGGGACTGAGATTCTGCATCATGGAACCAGTACAGGCAGTCTGGAGAGAGGGTAGCTGTTCATCTGCTGGTCTGAGTTACCAGCCCTGAGAGACTTCTCTTCCTTCAAGAACCAGGTTTACAACAATATTGCTCAAAACAATAATTTCCCCTGGAGAACATGCCAGGAAAAAATTCTTTGGCCACAACTCTCTGACTCTGATGTCTATTTCTTAGGGCCATTTCTCCAAGGAGGCAGACCAGTCAGCCTGGATTTTCTAAAACAGCCCAGCTCTAAAATGTTCCTTCCCCATTGGCCATTATTAACCTTGTTGAGGTAACAAGCATTTATTGACACCTTTTAATTGCCAGGCACTGCATTAGGTTCTGGGAATACAACAATCAATGATATGCCTCTCCCCTCAAGTAGCTGAGAGTTGAGGGTAAGATGTAGGTAAGTAAACAGACACTAAATATAGTGTGATAAGCACTACAATCAAAGTATACTCAGGATGCCATGGGAGTTCATGAGAAGGGCAACAAAAACACTTTGGGTAGATTTGGGATGTCTTTCTGGAAGAAGTAAGTTCAAATGGAGACATGAAGGATAAATAGGGGTTTTTCAGGCCAATAAGGAAGGGGAGGACAATTCAGGCAGAAGAAGCAGGTTGTGCAAAGAGCCAGGGACAAGACAATATGGCAGGTTTAGAGGTCTGGCAGTGCTCATCAAGACCAGAGTGCTGTTGGGAAGTCCCACTGGAACTGGTCAGAGAAGCAGGGCCTCATCATGTAGGGCTTTGTCTGCTGTACTAAGGAGTTTGAAATCAACCCTTGAATTGTTCCAGACACCCCAAACATTTTGAGGCCCAGCCTGCATCTCTGAGATAACTTTGCCTACCCAGAAGTGGCCCACATAGCTCGCCTTTTGAAATGCACAGTTCCCATAGATGTTAGCTGGTCAGAATGGCATAGTCCATGTTCCTGAGAACACACACTTCACATTTTCAGGGATAATCCTTTTCACATGTGTTCCATGGTCAAAACAATGCAGCCCAAAGTTTTGTTTGGACAAATTAGAATTCATATATACAGCATTAAAATGGCCCACTGCTTCTGCTCCTACTGCTGCCACCACTGATGTATCTCCGTCCTCACATCTCTGGACTTTTAGGAATGTCAAATACAGTAAGTGCCCATTTCATAGACTTCCAACTTAGGTTTGCAAAATCATGGGTAATACTCTGTTTTGCCAAAACTGGATTTGATTTCTATCTCTAGCTCCGTGCCACTGGCAGGGGAAACTTAATCTTAGTTACATCAGTACAAACTCAACCAATTCAAGGTTTTCTCAGTCAGTTCCCCATCTTATAATTCTCCCCCAGCCCTACGGAGTTAACCCCAAAGTAACAGGACACTGAGCTCTCTTATAGGACCACTCATGACTTTCCCCTTTTCTCCACTTTAGGAGAGTTTATTCTAATATGAATGGTCATAAAAACTGACTCTAACTAGTCATGGGTTCTTTTTGCCTACTTTTTTGAAAACAAACTTTCTGCTCGTGGTCTTTATGGGCTCTGCTTTGGAACTCCAATATCCCTTTCTCTCAAACTGCCTCAGCCACAGGTTCAAACATTCATTTTGAAACATGAAAGCTGAGCATGACTTTATTTATCTTCTCCCTTTTTATTGCTGTAACAATAAACAACCTTCCCCAAGGGCAGTTGGAACAGAACAGTCTCACTGTTGGTTGATGGAAAGTGGGAATAAAGGAGTAAGCAGGCAAAACTCTCATAGATAGAGTATGCTTCTCCTAAAAGGTTACTTGCTGGGAGTTATAAACAGGAGGCACTATTGGATCTTAGAGTGGATGCAGTAGGAAGAGGAAGAGTAGAGTCCATAGTCCGTGTGACCATGATGAATGTCCATAGATATAGTTGATGCTGCCCATGGTCTAGAGTACTAGGTGTAAAGGCCCCATTTACTTTCTTCCTTACTCAGAAGGTATATCAGAATGCAAGTTGGTGATAGAAATGCTATGCTAACAAAGACATCTGCCCTAATTTCCCTCTCTTCTCTCCAACTCCTTCTCCATTCCTCCTCTCTCTCCATATCCATCCATCCATCCATCCATCCATCCATCCATCCATATCCATCCAATGAATACATATACTTCAACTCTTCACAGCCTGTGCACCTGGAGAAAGTGATGGTTTTTGCTTACTATTTCCTCCAAGTGCAAAAAGATGGTAATCTCAGTTCTTCCCAGTGAACTTACTGCAAAGTTAGACCAAAGCACACCAGCAGCTTCCTGGTTGTTTGGAACTGGGAGCGTTCAAGCCATGGAGCTCCCAGGAACATGATTCCAACACAGAGTGTAGAGAGGAAACCTCCTGGTCCTCATTGCGCTATGTTTATAAAAGTCTAATGGGTATCAAGGACTTCTTCTGAACTCTCATTCCAAGATTGGGTATTGAAGTTGTCTGTTTATTTGTTTCCTTGCTTTTTCTAATGTTAACTGGGAGAGCTGAACTGTCTTGAGCAGAGACAGCATAGACTTTCCATAGTATGTAAATCCTTGGGTTAGCCTCAGAGACTGAGCCCACCATGAGCCCCAAACTCAAAAAGGATGACATTCTATATATCTGGGGCCCTGGGCCACCCCAGGGAGTTTATGGCCACAATGCAATTTATGGTGAATGCCTGCTTTTGTTCACCTGGAGCCATGCTCTATCTGTTTCACCTCTGGAGGGCCCTAAGAGTGAGTAGCTAAGGTCAGTCATGTAGAGGCTCCATGCCCATGTGACTGACTCCTCACCCACTGTTACCTCCCATACCTTGTCCCTCATTTGGGATAGCTCAACTTACACTCAAAAATCAAGCCCTACAACCCCATGGAGCCAGATGTTTAGGAGCATGAGCCTTATAGTCAGAGTGATTTAATTTCTTTGAATAGCAGTTACTTTTCAGTAAAATGAGAGAAGACTGAATGAAACCTTATGTGTAAAGCTCTTAGCATAATGCCCAGGGCACGCACGCCAGGGATTTTAGTAAGGGCTACTATTACCAAGCTTGTAATGGGTAATTTTATGTGCCAACTTGACTGGGCCATGAGATGCCCAGATATCTGGTTAAACATCATTTCTGTCTGGGAGGATGTTTCCAGAAGAGATTAGCATTTGAATTTGTGGATTCAGAAAAGCATATGGCCCTCCCAATATGGGTGGCATCATCCAACCCACTGAGGGGTCTGGACAGAACAAATAGGCAGAGGAAGGCTGTGTTTTCTTTCTCTGCCTGTCTGTTTAAGCTGAGATGAGAGTGCCCTTGGACTGGGGTTTACAACATGGACTTTCCTGATTCTCAGGCTTTCAGACTTGGACCCAAACTACCAACTTTCCTAACTCACCAGCTTGAAGACAGCAGATCATGGGACTCCCCATTCTCCACAGTTTTGATCACATGAGTTGATTCCTTATAGTGAGACTTACAAAGAACTGGTTCTGTTTCTCTGGAGCACCTTGACAAATACAAAGCCTTTTGTTTAAATACACACTCTATATTTGACACCTGACTCCGCAGCCTGAGACCTCTGTTGGCCTTGCCCTTCTCCCCTCCCGGGGCTGGACTTAATCACCCATCCCTGCAAGGGCACTGTCATCCAAGCCCTCATCTCCCTCGTCTCCTTGCTGTCCTTCCACGGTTGTGCCTCTCTTCCATCCCCACTGCTGTGTGGGTCCCACTGCTTGTGTCCTTTCTCCCTGCTCCGAGGCTGCTGGACAGTGCTAGAGAAAAATCATAGGACCATGCTGAATTAGCTCCATTCCACATTTATGAGCTTCCCATCCTCTGCTGGGCTGCCAGGACTGCTCAGCCACCTTTTAATGAGTTCTAGTTGACTTTCTCTCACTTTTCCTTCGGCAGCTGCCCCTGACCCCCACTGACCCCATCCAATCCACCATCACCCTTTGAATCACCAGCCCATGGCCAGCTGAAGCTCTAGAGAGGAAACAGAGACCATCCAGAGGTGATCGATCTCATGTATACCCACTGTTCTTCTAAAGCTAGCTATATGTTTACCTATATTTACTTCCTTCCTGATTCTATCCAAATAAGTTCTTACTCATTTCCAAAGTTAACCTTCCCATCAGTGACTGCTGGCTCTTTTGTTTGCTGTTTTCTTCTCTAGGAAAGATTTAACTCTCTCCTCCATCTCTTTCTCTCTCCCTCCAGGCTTTCCTTCCCTATATACAGGTATATTTATATTCCCTCTCTCTTCCATCCTTTTTCCTCTTCTTTCTATTATGCTTCTCTTTCAAGACTTGTCCTTTGGGTCTTCACAGCCTTAGGAGAGCCTGCTTGCTCCTGTCAAATGGCTCTTCCCTTTGCTGCCCAGTGAAATCGTGTGGGGAGCTTTTAAAAATACCCCACTATTTATTCCTCATCCCAGACCAAGGCTGATGATCACTACTCTGTTCCCTCACTTCCAATCCAAATCTCTGTGCATGATGATCCAACCTCTATACTGAAACTGAACTTCCTAAGGTCACCAAAGACCCCTTCATTCTCCAACTCTGTCCCCACCTCTCAGACTTCAGGCTATAGAACATTTATGGAGCTTGCAACTTTTAATGTACGCTTTCCTGCCTGGACTTCCATGGCATAGTTCTCCCCTACTCTGTTGGAGATATCCATATCTCTGCTCTTATCCATTTGATTCCACTGTATACATTATTCAGTGGTAATATCATTCACTCTCATTTCTCTCTCTCTCTCTCTCTCTTTCTTTTTCTTTTTAAAAAAGATTTTATTTATTTATTCATGAGAGACACAGAGAGACAGAGACACAGGCAGAGAGAGAAGCAGGCTCCCTGCAGGGAACCTGATGCAGGACTCAATCCCAGGACCCCAGTGTCATGTCCTGAGCTGAAGGCAGGTGCTAAACTGCTGAGCCACCCAGGGATCCTTTCCCCGCCACCCCCCATCTTCTCTGTTCTTTCTACATCAATGTGGCCAACATTCCGCCTGTTCCCACTAAATTGGCCAAGCTACAAAAACTTGGAAGTGTCATTGATATATCTTCCCCCATCATACCTTCATCTAACTGGAGAATAACATTTGTCAACAGTCTCATTCCTGCTTGATGGCCTTTGCAGGTCTTGGCTGGAAACAAGATAAAGTCTAAACCCCTTAGCCTGCTTTTGAAGACTCATCACAACTTCATTCCAGTGGCTGGCCCCATTTCCAGCCACTCCCTACACTTCAGTTTCACCACAAAGATGCACACTGTTCACTGAACATTTTTTTTTATCCCTTTGTGCCTCTCTCTACTTGCTCTTTCCTGGACTCCTCTACCCTTCTATGTATCTGGTGACCTTCTAACTCACCTTCAAGGCCCAGATAAAATATCAGGTCTCCCTGGCACTCTGCACTCATTTGTATTCTCATAGAGCTCTATAATAAACTCTAATTAAGCACTTACCAAAGAGTTTTATGGTTGCTGATTTATTTCCTGCCTCCCCTCCGCGATGGTAAATGACTTGAGGCCAAGGGTCATGGCTCATGCACCTTTTTATCTTTAGTAACCAACATAGGGAACCCTTGCAGGGATGGGTAAGTAAATCTAGCCTGGGAAGGGGACAGGAGACATCTGCTGATAAGAGCAGTAAAAGTGATGTGCACATCGTGGTCCAGAGAGAATGGAAGAGTAGAGATGCAATGAGACTTTTGGAGAGAGAGAGAGAGCAGGACTTGAGATTGTGTTACATGGAACAAGGACTAGATTTGCTCACAAAATATCCCTTGCTCTTGGTGTCAGGGATAGAATGCTGAGCTGGATAGAGCAGGTGTCTGACATAATATGTTATACATTATGTTTTTATGCCCATGTGCTGGGAAGGAGCTGAATTGGATTATCTCCCTGCCCCAGGAAATAGCCATGTAGTAAGCGTAATGGGATCAACGTGCCCTGACTGAAATTCTTCACAGCCTCCTGAGGGGAGTTCAAGGAGAGTCTCTCAGGGAGAGGGTGTGTGGGCCCCACTTGGGGATAAGAAGAGACCCGTCAAATCAGGTGACACTTTTGAGAGCTGCGGGCAGAAGATGGTGCCAGAGCCCTAGGTTAGATTAGTTTCCCACATGCCTCCTTGGCCAATTATGCTAAATAAGACTGTGCCTTGGGTAAGAAAGATATTTGCAGCCCTTTCTTCAAGGCACAAAGCTACTCAAAGCTTCTTTCCTCTTACCTTCCCCCTTCTTTGTACCCACTGGCATTTGTGTGTCCTGGATTTTTTGCCTACATTACCTTTAAAGCAAGTTTCAACCCTATAATGTTGTAGATATTAGGGACTGAGGGCTTAACATGAATGCTTTCTACTTTATGCATCATATCCCAAAGACCTGTAGCAGGTAGGAATTTGTCATCTAGTTAAGGTAAGAACAGGCACGACTTGTTCTATGATGGGGAAAGCAGCATTTAGTGAGCAAGTTAACATGTGTGGTCACCAGCCCAGCCTCTGCATTTCACTGTTGCTTTCTCCATTCATTCTACAATATATATATATATATATATATCTTCATATCACATCACCCTGCTATATATATATATATATATATATATATATATATATATATATATATAAAGAGAGAGAGAGAGAGAGAGAATCTACTATCTGCCAGCCCCTATGCTGGGAGGCCAGGTTGGGGAAAAAATGGTGAAGGAGAAGGTTCTCTTTTCCTGCAGACAGTGATTTGGGGGAAGGATGGGACATAAAAAGGTGAAAAAATTAATTTTATGCAGTATTATGTTCAATTAAAAAATATATATCAGGGTGATGTGATATGAAGAGAGAGGTCAGCATTTAGAACCACCACAGTGCTATTCATGGTAGCCCCAAGGTGGAAACCCGCACCCACATGGCCATCCACAGATGATTGGATAAATGAAATACAGTGTATTCTTGAAGTGGAATTTTTTTTCTGCCATAAAATGGAACAAAACTGGGATACATGTTACAATGTGAATTGAATCTTGAAAACGTTATGCCAAATGAAATGAACCAACACAAGAGGGTAAGTAAATATTGTAAGATGCCACCTACATGCGATCTCTAGAATGGTCACATTCGTGGAGATGGAAAGTGGATTAGAGGTTACAGGAGGCTGGAAGAGGGGATAATGGGGAGTTGTTGTTTAATGGGTACAGTTTCCCTTTGGGGTGACAAAGAAGTTTTGGAAAGAGATCACGTTGAGCATTGCAGGATGTTGTGAATGCACTTAGTGCCACTGAAGGGTATGCTAAAAAAAATGGTAAAAATGGCAAAGTGTAAGTTATGTATATTTTACCATAATTTTTCAAAAGAAGGGAGATGTATAACAAAAAGGAGTCAACCACGTGCACATTGGAAGAGGGGGGATGTTCCTGCCAGAGGGATGAGTCCCTGCAGAGGCTGTAAGGTAGGGAAGAGCTTGGGTTATGTTTGGTCCTCTAGTGCTCCGTGCACAGCAACTGCCATGAAGTGTTAAAAACATGTTTCTTTGTTAAAAAAAAAAAAAAAAGCTTGGGAAAGGAAGGGGACTGTCAGTGCTGGTGAGGGCAATAAAAAGATCTAAGAGCAATGGCCTGTGTGAATTTGGGGATTTGAAAGAACTGCCCATGCATTCTTCAGGAAAGTCAAGTCTGATGCGGTGGGTTTGCATGGCCAGCTTCCCGTCAGGCCGTGGGCATTTCAATGCCACTTGAGATCGTATTGCTTTAAGTCTGTACCTCTCACACTGATATCTGATGCGTGATGGAGTGACTAAGTAGACAGCAGCGGTTACATTCTTATGGGACAAGGAGCTGTAGTGTTGATAGTGTTATACCAACAAGCAGGAAAAATAGATTCTCATCCTCCTTCCACATGGATTAGTTGTATGTTTGCAGAGAAGAGGCTCAATCTCTCTGGGTTTCTGTTTCCTCCTCCATAAAATGCTTGCTTTGGACAAGATTAGAGGTCACAAATGTATGATATGCATATTTCTTTTCCCATGTTGGGCAGTGGAGCCAGATGGTGATGTGTGGACATTTCAGGCCTAATTGGCCCTCATCCAAATCAATAATCTTTACACACTTTTTTTTCAATATTTATATGACTGGGGAGGAGGGAGAAGTCAAAAGCAACTGGGTTTTATTATTATTATTATTAACAAAATTGTATTTGCTAATTTATTTCAACAAGGCAAAGAAGAATCACTGACAATTTCTCTAAAATACTCCCATTTTTTTGAGTGTTCTTGTCTTCTCTTCAGATTTCTTTAGTCCACTTAACAACGTCTATAATAAAATAAATTTCCTCTTCTGAGAAAAAAGCACTCTATCACGAGATATTTAGATGGAGAATTTTCACTCACTGGACCTGCATGAGAAAGTTTTCAAAAGGCTCAGCAGAGACAGTCTTTTCAAAGGTTCATTTCAGGGCCACCTGGGTGACTCAGTGGTTGAGCATCTGGCTTCGGCTCACGTCATGATCCTGGGGTCCTAGGATCGAGTCCTGCATCGGGCTCTCCCTCTGCCTATGTCTCTGCCTCTCTCTTTCTGTGTTTCTAATGAATAAATAAACAAAATCTTAAAAAAATAAAAGTTTTATTTCAGAGTGCTTCCCACTTTGGGTGGGGGAGTGGGACAAATGACATTTCATTGGTTCATTCCAGTGATGTTTTCATATTCCTCTCGGGTCAGTGTTTCCCAGCATCTGCCTGAAAGGCCTGGAGTTCCTGCAGCTGTCCAGAACAGACACTGCTCATGGATCACAGTGCTTCTCCTTGCAGGGTCCACACAGGACTCCAGCTTCCCTGTGACCTGTACCAAGCAGCCACTTCTAGCTATGGATACTACTGGCCATCTCTGGGTGGGGCGGATGCTGCGATTCCTTCCAACTTCAATGTGTTAGGATTCCATGTTCTTAAATTTTATGGGATGTAAGAATGATCACCATGTGCCTGGGACCTGAGTAACTGACATGTAATTTGGATGGAGACATGTTGATATTTATCTAAATGTTTGTGCAGAAGACAATGATGTAGAACAAATGCTCTTAGACATTTTTTTCCTGGGTTTATGGCATTTAAAGGAAGCCACAGTTGGAGCATATTTTATGGGAACATTCTAGCCACTGTCAAACAGGATTGAGAGCAAATGAAGACCCAGAATTGAGAGGGAGGACCTAGAACGTGAATGGGAAGGAGGATCTTGTGTTTTGGGGACAAAACAGTAAAGCACTGGATTGGAGTGGTGGATGAGCTAAGAAGCAGGCAGCTACAGAGGCTTCATTTGTATGAACTATGGCAAGTGCCGATATGAATTTGGTTGAACTTTGAAATAGCCAACAGTGTAGCAGGGTAGCTTTTGCTCCTAAGATCCTACAGCAAGAATATTTAAGGGAGATGAGCACAGGCTTCAGAAATCCACAGGCATGGAGATGGGTTTTGAGTCGCCCCTGTGATTATGTGCTATGGGAACTTGAAATAAGTAATTTGTTATGTTTTGAGCTTGTTTGCTTATCTGCGCCATGAGTAATAAGTGGTAAGTGATACTCACCACTTACCTTTCAGCATGTGGTGGGGTCTAAATAAGATACTGGTGGTGAATCACCCCCACTGGGCCTAGAGCAGTAATGAAATACAAACCGGGTGATTGAATCATGCATGAGGCGTGATTCATGCACTCTTTCTAGGAAGGACTCTGTGGTAAGAGCACTGCGGGGACACTGATAAACTTGGAAACAGAAACGAGGTCTGTCAAGGAGAAATATGAATCAGCTGGACAGCCCAGTAGAAAACCCAACACCAAGAGGCAAATCAGAAATTAATCAAGGAAATGAAAATCCATATCATTTTTCACCAATCGAATGGGGTTGGGAGGAGGTGGAGATAATCCTGCTGTGGATGGGATTATAAATCAGTATGGCCATGGGAAAAGACAGTTTGGAAGAGTTTGTGAAAATGCCACCCAGCAACACACCTCTCTCTGCCATATATGGTGGTTCTGCCCTGTGCAAACCACCAAAAACTTGGCCACGACCTTGGGAAGAGGGTGACTCTCTTGCTATGATGTATTTGTTCTTTCTAAGTCATAAATTCCTGCCCATGTTGCATATGTGTTCATTTATTTGTTGTTTACTTCCCATTAGAATGCAAGCTCAATGAGGTCAGGATTTTTTGTCTCTCATGGTCATAAGACATTATTATCGGGAAATTCAGAACGTGAGTATACAGAAAAGATCCTACGAAGTGCTCAGGAGAGGAAAAACAATACTTTTATCTGAGGAACAGAGAATCAGAAAATATGTTGTATTTAAATATACATAAATAATTATCTTAGGTATGCATTATGCTGCACCTTGCTTTTTCAGTTCATGGTGAGCTTGGAGGTCTAGCCATACTGGTGTTTATAGATAGATCTGCAGAATTCTATTTATTTTTTGAAAGATTTTATTTATTTATTCATGAGAGACACAGAGAGAGAGGCAGAGACACAGGCAGAGGGAGAAGCAGGCTCCTTGCGGGGAGCCTGATGTGGGACTTGATCCCAAAACCCCAGGATCACGCCCTGAGCCAAAGGCAGATGCTCCATCACTGAGCCACCCAGGCGTCCCTACAGCATTCTATTTAACTTCAGATTCTATAATCATTGGTTTCTTGTAGGAGTAGCAGACTCAAATACTACAGGAGTTATGCAGAGTGTGAGGCAGCCCTAGAGGAAGAAGTGCTATAAGCAGATATTATGCCTGCCTAATTACACAGCCGTATAAAACATTGTATGTATGCCAAATAAAGTCACCCAGCAATACATATACCTGGGCTGTATTTTCCTAAAAATTAGCAGCTTGTGGACTTCACTATTGTCTTCTCGTATTTGATGTGGTAGGTGATCTTTTGTGGGTAACCACAGGTATTTTGAATTACGTCCTCTTTTCTCCTCAAGTGATGACTCACGTGGGTTAAAAACTTTGGGATTAACTTGAGAACTGGAACATAGGAAAAGGAATGTATGTTGTATTGTTTTGAGGTTGATTGGAGAAGGTGGTTTTAAACCTGTGGCTAAAGGGGCTTGTTAATTTCTACCTTCCAATTTTGACAGACCCATGGACAGAGAGACAGGTTATAACTGGGTGTCTCCACCCCGAGGGCTGGACTCCCAACACCTAGCAGGTAAGGAAACAGGGTGTATGCTTTTTATGGCTGATGAATTTGGCCAGAGGGACAGGAGTTGGGGCTCGGCTAGGGATGCTCAGTTTCTTCTCTCAAATGCAAATACCAGATAAATCACTACTCCTTTTATGTGGAGAAATGAGTAAAGTTGGAGAGAAAAGATAGGAGCGATGGTCTCAGAAGTTTCTTTTCATGGGAGGTGAGTCTAGCAAGGAGTTTGGTTCCCTTAATAGTAACCAACATTCTCTAAATGGATCTAACTGGAAACTTGTTTCTCTCTCTCTCTCTCTCTCTCTCTCTCTCTCTCATATTACAAACTTAACTAAGAGAGCTCTTGACCTTAATCTCTTTTCATTAATTTTTCCAGCTACATGGGAAAAACCTTTCATTGGTAGTTTTGGGTATTTCTGTAAGACATAGATTCTTTCTTGTGGCATAGCTTCGATTACTGTTTCTATCCTTTTTTTTTTCTTTTTAAGATTTTATTCATTTATTTATTTAGAGAGAGAAAGAGCCCATGTGTGAGCAGTGGGAGGAGCAGAGGGAGAGAGACTCTCAAGCAGACACCACACTGAGCGTGGAGCCTTAGGTGGGGCTCAATCTCAGGACCCTGAGATCATGACCGGAGCTGAAATCTAGAGTCAGACACTTAACCAACTGAGCCACCCAGGTGCCCCTACTGTTTCTATTCTAATCATTTTGAGCTATTCTCTTACTGATGAACATTTCTCATGTCAACTCTGTTTTTTAAATATATTGACTTCCACAGATCATTTCATCCCTTCCCCTAATTTCATTCTCCTCTTAAAAAATCTACATCTCCAGCCCAGACGTTCTGTCCCAAGCTTCAGATCCACATATCTAACACATTCAATGCATCAAAAATAGGTTCTTATCTTCCCAGAACTTGTTCTTTCTTCTCCTGACATATAGCCTCTCTAGCCTTTAAATGTGCAAAGTTAAAAATCGCATCTACCTTGTAGTTTGGTAGGAAGACGAGATGAGACAATGCAAGTGTTTGCTGCTTAACTGTCTAGAGAAATAAGGACCTTGAAGACCAGTTGCAGAATTTAAGCCTATGTTAGACTATAAAGCATAGCTGCTTTCTTGGAAATTCTTCCCTTCAGATTTACTGTTTATCTTCTATTCTGGGTAGGTTCCCAGGAGAGATTGAATAGCAAGAAAGAGTTATAAGTCCTTATAAATGTCCTGAAACATCTATATTCTTTCTCACACCCAATTTATAGTTTAGATAGGTATAAAGTTCCAGATTGACAGTGAGTCCCCCCCCCCCCAGAATTCTGAAGGTTTCATTCCATTACATGGCAGTGTCTACTGTTGCTTATAAACAGCTTGTGTTTCTGATTTCTTTTCCTTAGCGTATGATCTATTGTTTTTTTTTTCCCTCTCTGGATATTTTTAGAATACTTTCTTTATCCCTAGGGTTATGAAAATTCAAAACAATGTGCCTTATTTGGCTTTTTATTATTAATCTTGCGGAGTATTTTATGGGCCCCTTCAATCTGGACACTTAGGCCTTTCAAGTCTGAAAAAAAAGAAGTTTTCTACCTCTTGATCTTTTGTCTATTTCTGGAATATTTTCTCAATTTTATATTCTATTACTGAATTTTTGTTATCATGTTTTCATTTCCAGAAGTTCTTTCTTTTTGAAATGATCATTTGTATAGTATGCTGTTCTTTTCGTAATTTGTGTTTTTTTTTTTTTTTTGTAGGGGCAGCATCTTCTTTCACTACAATGAAGATTCTATTTATACATTTTTCTTCTGCTCCTTGAGTCATCTCCGTGTAATCCAGGTTCCTTATTTACATTTATTTGTTCTGCTTTTTTCTATTTTTTAAAGATTTTATGTATTTATTCATGAGGGACACAGAGAAAGAGAGGCAGAGACACAGGCAGAGAGAGAAGCAGGCTCCCTGTGGGGAGCCCAATGTGGGACTTGATCCCAGGACCCAGGGATCACGACCTGAGCCAAAGGCAGATGTTCCACCACTGAATCTCCCAGGTGCCCCTGCTCTTTTTCTATTGGAGGCCTTTCTCAGGTATCTAGTGATCATCTGCTGGGCATTTTTTATTGTGGCAAAATATATATAATATAAAATACACAATTTTAACTATTTTTTTTTCAGTATCAATTCAGTAGTAGTAAATTCATGGTGTCAGGCAACCATCACCACTACCCACCTCCAGAATATTCTCATCATCCCAAACTAAAATTCTATATCGATTAAACCATAACTCCCCATTTCCCTCTTCACCAGGACCATGGTAACCATTATTCTGTTTTCTTGATCTATGAATCTGACTCTTCTGAGTTCTTTTCTATAAGTGGAATTATACAATGTTTGCTCTCCTTATCCAGCTCATTTCACTTAGCACAATGTCTTCTTGGTTGACTCATGTTGCAGCAGGTGTTGGAAGGTCATACCTGGCAAAGGCTGAAAAACGGTCCATCATTGTGTGTCTCCACCACATTTTGTTTATCCATTCATCCACTAATAGGCACCTGGGTTGCTTCCTTGTTTTACTACTGTGAATAATGCTGCTGTGAACGTGGGTGTAGAAATACCTGATTAAGACCCTGTTTTCAATGATTTTCATTTATTTTTTAAAGTGAGAGAGTAAAAAAATATTAGAGACTGTGGAGGTATGTTTGCTCCCAATGCTGGTCGGGGAGGTATGTGTGCTCACAATGCTCTTCAGGGAGCTTGCAGGGCTTGTCAGGGAGCTCACAGTGGATGAAAGGGTGTCAGATTAACTATTCATTAGGGGATCCTGGGAAGAGCATAGTCATTTCAAAGGCATCTGTCAAGCTCATGCACCATCTTCTGCATCTAGCAGAAATATTTGACATTTACAATACACAGCACAGGACCTAGTACAGTGTCTGGACTTTACCGAGTGAATGGCACGCAGGTGGCATTCTTTCTCAACTTCCACAGGTGATTTTCCTGTACTTTGATATCTCTTTGATAACTGTAGTTGTCATCTGGGAGGTCAGCAATGCGGCAAGGGGGAGAGGAACTGTAGAGTTAGACGTGTGTGCTCAAGCTGCCTTGTTCTTGGAAATTCCTCACATATATATGTTTTAGTCAGCTCTTGCAGCAGAGACCATTTTTATAAGCAGCAGCTACACATATAACTTTGTGAGGTGGGTTAGTTGTTTGGGCATCTGTCTTGGCCTCAGGTCATAATCCCAGGATTCTGGGACTGAATCCCGTGTGGGGCTCCCTGCTCAGTGGGAAGTCTGCTTTTCCCTCTCTCTCTGCTGCTCCCCCAGCTTATACTCTCTCTTTCTCTCTGTGTCAAATAAATAAATAAATAAATAAATCCTTAAAAAAATAAATTGTGTTAAGATAATTCAGGAATAAGGGATGACGGCTTCATCTTGGAATGTCGTGGAGACAGGTTTCATAGGACAAAGTGCACTTTTGTACTTTTATCGAAATGCTTTTCATTTTGTTTTGTTTGTTTGTTTTAAGTAAAATTAGCTTCCATTTGAGCTTGACTTACAGACGGGGCCATGACATCATTATCTTGATTCCAGCTTTAGAGCACAGCACTGGGGTGAAGACAGGATGGAGAGCAGAGCAGAAGCAGCTGGCATTTGGATCTGTGTCATCCTGAGTCACCATGGAGCCATCAATAAATAGGAATGGAGCCATCAGTAAATAGGAGCAAGGCCCTGCCCTTCCCTGCATGGCCTTGGTGCAAGGCACGCGCTGTGCTGTACAGATAGGGAGCTGCATTTACACTGGCTTTTTTTTTCTTTTTTTCTTTTAGATTTTATTTATTTAACTGTCTTTTCAATGATCTTTTTTCTCATCTACTTCCTGGCTGCCAGAGAATTTCTGTGAAAATAAGGCATGTCTACTTAAATTTTGCTCCTATGGATGTTATTGTTGCTCATTTATTTACTTTACAAATTCCTGGATGGGTTCTATACAATGCGGCGGTTTCTTTCTTGACGTCTCACACTTTGATCAGATCAACGCCATCTGCCATCATTAGACAGTAGTGATTGTAGATGTGTCTCAGGAATTGGTGGATGCCCCGTGAACCAGATTTGCATAAGCCTCTAACAGCCCCTGCTAATCAGTGGAGGATGGTTACCAGGGCCCAACAATGCTGGAAAGTGATTATTAACCCTACAGAGGTCCAAGAGCCTTCCCCTTACACAGAACCGAAACCAGCTATTCAGACAGGCAGGGGAAAATTCCCAGTGTTCTCTGCCTCTCCGTCTACTGTAACTAACTAGAAATCTGACATTTCTTCAAGGAGATGTCAACTATTTCCCCCATCATGTACTTCTTCACAGTTCTCTTTTTTATTTTACGTTTGACCGAGATAAAATTTACAGTGAACGCATAGATCTTAACCTTACACTTTGATGAATTTTAACAAATATATCTACTCATGTAACCAACACCCCAGCAAGAGGGAATATATCCTTGCCAGCCAGTTCTTTGCACCCAGCTCCATTCAATCTCCATGCCTCACAAGCAATCAGGGCTCTGATTTCTATCGGTAGAGATTTGTGTTGCTGGTTCCAGAGCTCCGCACAAATGCCATCGTCCTTTGTGATCATGCACCGTGCATTCCTTTGTGTCTGGCTTCTCTTGCTCCCTCATGTAATTGTGTATGTAAGCAGTTTGTTCTTTTTATTGCTAAGTGCTCGTCTATAATATTGTTTATCGTGGCATACTACTTAAAGGGAGAATTCTTTCCCTACCCACAAAGTGCTTCTTTCACCAAATGTGTGGGTTTTTCCCCCACATGAAGCGATTCTGATACTAAGCACCCAGAATCAGCACAAACTCTAGAGGACTCAGTCTCACAGGGATACACTCTCTTCCCCGCCTGCCTCGCTCAGACACCAATCACAAAGTCCCGGTTGTCACCCATACTTTTGATCAACAGCTCTAAAATCAGGGGTTCCCATTACGTCCTTTTTGAGTTTGATAATTTGATAGAGTGGCTCACAGAACTCAGGGAAACATGTCTGTACATTTACTGGTTTATTATTTAAAAATTTATAAAAGATACAGATGAATAGTGAGATGAAGCAGTACATAGGGAGAGTTCTGGAAGTCTTGAACCTCTGTCTCCTTGGAGTTGGGATGTACCACCCTGTTGTCATGTGGATGTGTTCACAACCCAGAAGTTCTCAGAACATTGTAGGTCAGGGATTTTTGTGGGGGCCTCATCAGAGAGGCACAATACATTATTAACTCAATCTCCAGCCCTGGTAGTCCCCATCAGAGAACTGGATGGGTTGGGTGGCTGACAGTTTCAATCATGGTTTATTCTTTCTGGTGACCAGTTCCCATCCTGAAGCTATTCAGGAGCTCACCAATAGTCGCCTCATTTCCCGGTGGTCCTATGATCCAGAAAATTCAAAGGGATTTAGGAGCTCTGTGTAGGGAATCAGGGTCAAAGCTCAAATATTAGAACAAAAGATGCTGTTAGCATCCCTACCACTCATGAGTTACAAGGGTTTTAGGAGTTCTGTGTCAGGAACCTGGGGTAGACACCAAATACATATTTATTATGATGTCACATTATGCCTATTTCACAATATTTTTTATACATTCTCTCATGGATGGATATTTGGGTTGTTTCATTTTATGAAGTTGCTATAAACATATCGTTGCAAGTTCTTTTGTAAACACATGATTTCACTTTTCTTGGGTAAACATTTACTAAGGCATAGCAGGATAGGGGTATGATCAAAGTTCTTGTTGCATTTGTTTCCAATATTACCACTGTTATGGTTGTACGTAGAGTGTTTCCCCCATTCCATTTTCTAACTATTTATTTCTGACTTATAAGAAAGAGAACAATTTTATTTTTATTTTATTTTTTTTTAAAAGAGAACAACTTAAAAAAATATTTGTTTGGTTGCTAGAGTCTTTGTCAATCTTTTGTACTGATTCTTTTAAATTGTCTTTTGTTTAACCCAAGCAAAACATGATTAGTCTCATCAAAAAGGACTCAAGTAATAAAGATATAGAGAGAAGGTAACATGTGAATGCTACTCCTTAATTCTGACTTTTTCTTTCAGAGATACTGGATGCTGATAGCTCAGTGGGTTGCTTTCAGACTTTTTTTCTAAGCACTGAGATGTGTGGTTTTGCAGGTAATCTGTTGCACAGTGTACCACCCGTAGATATCGTAGATTTGTGTAGTTATCATGTCGGTTAGTGGAAGGTTATAAATGTCTTGTGCTAACAAAATTAGAATATTATTACAATTTTCTGAGAGCTGGAAGTAAACTATCTTAAAGAAAGGGCACCTTTTGTAATTTGCACAAAAGTCTTGTGGATCTTACATTAAATATATGTGATATACGTATTTAGGTATACCTTTTTTGTTAAAAAATCTTTTTTAAAAAAGTGGAATCATAAAATATTTATTGCCCTATGATTTTCTTCTTTCAGCTATCAATATACTTTAAATACCTTTGCATTTCAATACTTAACATAGATTTAGCTCATTTTTCTTAATTGCTACATATTTTCATATACTCTGCACATTAAAATTTAACTTGGACATTTAAATTGATTTCAGATTTTCATTATTTCAAAGATTCTTAAATATGCACATTTGTATACATATGTAAGTATGTATTGAGGGAGGATTCTTAAAAGAAGAATTTCTGAATTTAAAGATCTGCACACTAAAACAAAGTTGTGCACATTTACAATTGTGTAAGCAGTACCATTTATACCTCCAGCAATTTTTACAAAAGTACACTGCTATTATCGATGTATGAAAAGTACCTATTTCTATCCATTTTGTAAATGCAGGACATTGCTGAATTTTTGTAGAACATTATTTATCTCTTTAACTTTTGGCCAAAAAATTATATGGCATTATTGCTTTAATTTTTATTTTACACATTTACTCATTAAAGAATGAGCAATGTGTCATCTATTTATTGGCCGTCATTTATATTTATCTTCATGAATGTCCCTTGCATATTTTCTACTGATTTTTATTCTGTTTTTTCCCCTTTTATTGATTTATGAGGACTCTTTATATATGCTGGGTTGTAATCCTAATTCCACTCTTGCAAATATTTTTGCCAGTCTATTGGTTGGTATTTTACTATGTGGGGAATTTTAAAAATATGTTTTTACAGTTAAATTTTTTGTTATTCTCAAGGTTTTTTTTTTCTTCTTCATTTTGCTCAAGAAGGTATTTCTGAATTCAAAGTTATCGGTGTGCTGTGCGTAGGAGTTGAGGTTGGGAGATACTTTGAGGGGTGGTAAAGAAGTAGACAGTGGAGACATCATTCTGAGTAGATGAAGCAGCAGGGGCATGAGTGTGGAAGAGATTGCAGCACAGGTAGAAAGACAGCTACAAGTTGACTAGAAGTATGATGGGATGAGGTTGTAAACTGCATTAGGTTAGGAACTTTGTTCATCTAACTCAGGCATTTGGCAAACTATGGCCCAGGGCCCAAATATTTTGTAAATAAAGTTTTATTGGAATATAACCACATCCATTTGACTATTCGTTGTCTATGGCTGCTTTTGCACTACAACAGCAGAGTTGAAACCATATGGCAAATAAAGCCAAAAATGTAAATGATCCAAACTTTCCAGAAAAGCTCACTGATTTCTAATCTAATTCATAAGCATGGCCCCAAACATATAGATTCTAATGTAATGCCTGGCACATAATAGATGCTCAATATACAATGATTACATGGAATCAAAGCAATTACTGGAATTCCAGTAATGAAGGAGCTTTTGTTGCTTCTTGTTAAGGAGATGGGGCATTACCTTAAAGGTAAGACATCTTTGATCCATTCACTCATTCATGTATTCATGTATTAATTCTGTTTTTGAGACTAGCCTCAAACTTGAATGGGCCTCTCTAGTGTGTTTCTATAGCAAACTGGATGAAACGTTCATCACACTGTTTCCCCACATGCTCATTGTTTTTTTCCATTAGACTATGATCTACTTGAAGGTAGAGAGTATTTCCTTTGCCTTTGTCTTCACAAAGCATGGCATAATGCCTGGAACATTGGGATCCCTTGATAAATACTTTTTGAATGAATTGAACAAGCATTTATCAAATGCTATTTTGAAAGAATCAAGAAATCCGGAAATAATGCTGATTTGAAGAGACGCTTGTGTTCATAAGAATTATGTGGAAGTGCTTTGTAATCAGAAAAGAATCACACAAATGGAAAAATTCTCTTATTGCTTAAAAATTCTTTCTACTTGTGTGCATATATTAAGTGTATAAGCTCCTGCAGGAATTGCTGACAAGGAAATGTGTGGCCAGGTAGATCTGAGTTCAAACTCCACCTTTTTTCATGAATTCCTATACCTGTTTGCACAGGCCCAACTCAGAGGCCACATTTTAAAAAAAGTAATGAAAAATGAAAACTTTTATTGAGACCTATGGAAAAATACCCATGCTTACAATTGGGATGACCCATATTTTTCATTATATTTCCTGGAGATCTTTGTTCTTCTACTTCTTATTCTCTTGGAAGAATTAAAAAGTTGCTTCTGATGTTAGACTATCTGACATGAAAGAAGGTTGGCGGTTGGGTGGGCATTTGGTCAACAGTGGGCATCCATGTTTCAATGCCATCTTTCCTACAAGATTTGTTGCACACTATTGCCTCCTCAAATCTTTTGGATTCATTTACTTAATCCTTCTGGAGTTTGATCTTCTGGAACTTTGTCTCCGACATCCTCAACTCCTAGAGCCTTGAGAGGCTCTAAATAAATGGGAATCTGGGACACCTGGGTGGCTCAGCCGCTGAGCATCTGCCTTTGGCTCAGGGCATGATCCTGTAGTCGTGGGATCGAATCCCACATTGGGCTCCCTGCAGGGAGCCTGCTTCTCCCTCTGCCTATGTCTCTGCCTCTGTGTGTCTCCCATGAATAAATAAATAAAATCTAAATAAATAAATAAATAAATAAATAAATAAATAAATAGGAATCTTGCAGAAAGAGCAAAAGGGCAGATGGCACAGTCAGAATAGTTAAGCCTGGATCACCAAATCCCACCCTCCATTCAGTTTCAGTTCATTTCCGTGTTACAGAGTCTGGCATTCCCTGCCCCTCACTATCCTCCCACCCTGTCCTCTGGGTCTGCAAAGTCGTCCTCAAGGGCTAGGCTCACATGAAAATGTGGGGAGCTGGGATTTACTTACAAGTGACTATTCTACATTTGAAGGTCATAGAGTCTTTCAACTGGGACAAAGAGGCACAGGCTTGAGAAGGGTGCCATGTGCAGTCCTCTATGGGTACCATGTTCAGATTTTCCCAACATACTTAGACTAAGCAAAAGAAGAAATTTCATGCAGCATAGTGCTCAGTCTCCAAGAGGACACCCACTGGGCAAGATTCATTTACAAGTCTGCAAGTCTAGATATGGGACCCTCTTGTCCAATGGCTCCTATGGGAGAAGATCTGGATATGTCCTCTGTCCAGAGAAACCTGAATGACCCTATAAAGGCAAGATAACAGGCTTACAGAGTTTTAACAGCAGGAGAAGTGTACATTTGAACAGTGTTTTACAAACTAATGCAGAGACCAAACCTGACAGGATGTGGAGTGTCCAGGCCAGTCCCAGCCATTAGTTCACACTCAGTAACACTGGTCCCTTCATCTATTTATCTCTCAATAGACTGATTGATTTTATCAATGGTAAACAGACAGAAGCTGGCTCTGCTCTGGAGAAAATCCCATGGGTTAATTTATTTCCTCCCCACCCAGAAAGGGGAAATCTCTGGAGCAAGGTGCAACATTTTGCACATCCTAGTTTCCCATCTAGGAGGCCAGACATCCACTGAGTGCTTTCTGAAGGTGACTTTTTTGCTCTGTCTGAAAATACTCAAGTTGCATGGGCTCTAGGACTCCTCTCAGGTTTCTAAGTGAGGGGTGAGCTGTTCTGAGGATGAGCCCCGGCACCCCACACAGCACATGAAAATTTGATGCGAGCTATAAAGCCTGTCTTGCTTAATGCAGTTGGCCCCTTTGCCCACAAGAGCTAATACCCTTTTGGGAAATGCTGTGATTTAAGCTGAAATGTCGGAGAAGGGGAGGGTGGAAAGGGAATGTGGGACTCTGCCACATAACCCCCTATCTCCAACCACTTAATAACTTGGCTAAAAGCTGCGATCAATACAGAGCCATCAGCCAGGCTCCAGCCCCTCACTGCCTTCCCAATCAATCAACAAGATTTAGTAAGCTACCAGTTGGAATTTATGTCACTTAAAAAGTGTGGGTTCCTAGACCAGTCCTACAGAGACTGATTAATTCCTCCTGGGCCCTTTGATTAGCTTCCATTTGGAGAACAGTAGCCTGTTGATAGAGGCCCAGCTGTTAGGCCTTCCAAATGCATACCTAAGAAAAGTAGGCAATTAACACAGTCTCTACTCAGCTCTACATTTTCCTCACAAAACATAACTCTGCCCTCAATTAATAGCACATTTTTGTAGTGGAGTTGTGGTTGAGAAGAAAGAGAACTACTGGAATCTTCAGTGCGTGCCAAGCTTTTTATATTCATTCTTTTTTGCATTTATTCCTATGACACCTTTAGGGAGTGGTTCTAATTATGCCTTGTTTTTCACACACAGAAACTGAAGTAAGACCATCCTCTCCCTGGACGGGAGTCAAAAGTAAATCCCATGTACCACACGTGAGTATAAGAACTCACCTTGCCAGGAAACCTATCAGCATTGACAGGAATCAGGGAGGAGCCTGTGGACACTGGAGGAGCGCTTGGATTCCTTACAACTCCTCACCTGCATGACAGAACCCAGAGGAAGCCCCAGACAACCACCATTGTCTCTCTTTCAACAGGTTTGGCCCCAACTACTGTTAAGTACCTTGAGTCCTTCACCATGAATCTCGTTTTTCCCTTTATCTCTTGTTCATTTCCGCTGCCTACAGAGTCCCAGATTCCCAGATCACCTTGGCTCTGGCTCAATAGATGCCCAAAGGCACTCCACATCCCTACCAAATCTCCCACCCCTTCCCCAACTCATGAAAACTATCTACTGTGACTTCTGGAATTCCTGGTCTGTCATCAGCAAAATCCCCTAAAACCTCAGCATGTTCTCTGGCTGTTCCTTTTTCCTTCTTGCTCTAATGGGAACCTGTTACTGAACACGGTTTTCTCTGCAGCCCTCTTGCATGATGACTTGTCTTTTTTACTCTCTCCTCCTCCGCATACCTCTGGGGGTCCTGCTTCCAGACCAGCCTTCCTCCTGCCTTCATGGAAACCCTCATTTTCCTTCAGGTCATCAGCCCATCAGTCCATGCTATGCAGTTCCACTCTACTTTGTTTTGTTTTGTTTTTAAAGATTTTACTTATTTGTTCATGAGACACACACACACACACACACAGTGAGAGAGAGAGAGAGAGAGAGGCAGAGACACAGGCAGAGGGAGAAGCAGGCTCCATGCAGGGAGCCCGAAGTGGGACTCAATCCTGGGACCCCAGGATCACACCCTGGGCCGAAGGCGGCGTTAAACCACTGAGTCGCCCAGGGATCCCCATCTACTTTGGCTGTTCATCTGCATGGTTTTATCCTAGACCTGGTCATTAACCAGTAATTGCAACTTTCCAAAAATCCCTATTCTGTGCAGTTCTCTGTGACCATCACCTCCTGTCTCTCTACTCACTCCATCTAGTACCTCCTCAGTTCACTTGCTCTCCTTCTCCCCAGATTTCTCTTTTTCATCTTCCTCTCTTGCCTTGAAATCCCCCGAACTTCCTTACTCACCCACACTCTCAGATGTAACCTCGCTTCCTATCTCTCTGGGAAAGTGAGGCAATCTGAAGAGAGCTTCCTCGGGCGCCCACCACCAAATCCACCTTCTCCCCTGCACCTGCACCATGTGCTCTGCCTTCTTACCCGTCCTTACCCATGAACCGCCTGTGGTCTCATAACACATGAATTAGCTCCCTCCACCCCCACCCCGGGACATCGCACTAGCAGTTCTGCTCCGTCTGGTCTTCAGCATCAAGATCTCCCCTCTACTGGATCAGTCTCCTGTTGGTCCCATTTCTTCCCCCAACCCTGCCTCCTCCCCTCACTCCTGCTCTCCGTCATCTACTTTCTCTACTCCCTTTTGGATTTAGCAATAACCCTGACCAAAGCATTTTTGTTGGAATGACTGGGGCAAAAGCCTGATTAGGATGGGTTAAGACAGAAGAGGAGGAGAGGAATTGGAGACAGCGAGTCTAGACTATTCTTTCAAGGAGTTGGCTACAAAGAGGAGGAACAGACCTCTCTTACACCAGCAGAATAGTTAGTTTAAACTTAGGGAGTTAAAGTTGTGGGAAGGGAACCTGGGAAAGTTGGGTTACATCGATATGATGCTCACAAGAAGCCAGGCATGCTCACTGGACTAGAGGCAGATGATTGTAGAGAGATAACGAAGTCTGGCCCTTCTCTCTAAGAGCTCTGGCTGGGTGGGAGAAACAGAGAGGTGAACAGGATGGGCTGGCAGGAAGGGGACTTGATTTCATGCTAACAACCAGACAGGGATCTTTGCTTCATCTCTCTCCGTCCTAGGATGTCAACTTGCAGACACTCACAACTTTGCATCATCGAGTCCCCACCTGGTGTCTTTTGTGACCTCATCTGAGCTGGACAGCATCTCAGGCAGACCATGTGCAGGACTCACCTAGAAGCAGACCTGGGCCTGTGTGAAGTGGAGCAACCCCCTTCATCCAGCCCTCGGGGCTCCAATTATGTGTTCATATGGTGGGATTCGGTGTGCTTGCCTCCTGGTGCCATCCCATGGGAGACCAACTGACCAACTCTGCCTGCCTCCCCAGGCTGTCTCATGGAGATTCATGGAGTATTTCTCCATCCGAGGAATGAGGTCAGCTGTCTACATCCATAGGTTTCAACCCTGCTCCTGCAACACAGATAATGTTCACACACCTATGCCCAACTGACATCCTGCTTTACCTCTCCTCCCTCCCCCTTTGTCCAGAAAGCATATCAGAATACAAGTAACTGATAAAAATATAAGATTATTCCAAGGATAACTTTTGGTGCTGCTCTGATTAGTTTTGGAAGTAAATTACTTGCAAATATTGATGCTCTAACCATCATTAGCAACTTATTACTAGCATCCTACCTCACGAGCGGTCAGAACACTCCCTGTAGTTGAAAGCTGCAATTAACACATTCAAGCTAATTGCAAGCAGGTGTCAACCAATCACTGGAGGGAAAGAAGGCTGGGTAGGGATTGTAATGTTTGTCAGGAAGGGGCTGAAAACTGCTCTCCTCCAAACCATTGCTCTTGTCATCTGCCCAGATGTGACCCATCTTCTGAGTTTTCAGAAGAAGCAGGGAATTCAAATTTTAGGGGAAACTTCTTGATTGTAAAATACTAAAAAAATTCAAAACTTTCAAAAACACTTGGCACGATAAGCAAAATACAACTGCAAGCTGAGTTTGGTCCCTGGGTGGACTTTATGCCAACCAGCTCTTTCACCTCTGGGTCTGTGATTCCCTAGGTGGCTCTCTCCCTGTCTTTCCAACTCTGTGGGTCTATCTGACCCCACTCTGCTTCTCTTCTAGGAAGTGTTTCAGCACTATGCCCTTAAAAGGCATAGAGGTACAGGGCACCTGGGTGGCTCAGTGGTTGAGTGTCTGCCTTTGGCTCAGGTCATGATCCCTGAGGGGTCCTGGAATCAAGTCTCAGATGGGACTCCCCACAGGGAGCCTGCTTCTCTCTCTGCCTATGTCTCTGCCTCTCTCTTTGTGTCTCTCATGAATAAATAAATAAAACATCTTTTAACAACAACAACAAAAAGGCACAGAGGTGCTTGGGAGGGGAGGGGCTCCTGTATTGCTAAGAGGTGGTCAGACAGGGGAGAGAGCAAATTTGCTGCTTTTCACAATTAGGATCCTAATGGATCACTCACCTAATGAGGAACGCGGCCAAGGATTCAGTGACATTTCCAGAACTCTGACAAACAAACTCACGAAGAGCTGGCTCTGCTAATTTTGTGAGCTTTGGGATTTCTTGTAATCCGGGAGCAGACTGCTAGTGGCAGCTGGGTCAGCCTGACAGCCTCTTCCATGTCCTGTGACACCAGCTAGCTTGACTTTGGACTTAACACTGCAGGAGAGCCCGTTGGCCTTTAGGTGAGAGGAAGGAAAAACGAACTGAGGATGGGTGAATGCTGAGGGGAGCAGGGAGTCCAGCTGCCAGCTCAGTCAGGGTCTGAAGACCTTCCACTCCTACAAGTGAGGGCCAACTCACCTCAACTAGAGTCACAGAAACAGAGAATGGGGTTAGGTGAGCTATGGATAATTACCTGGCTTACCTCCACTTCTCCATACCTGTGCCACTCTCTCTCCTGCCATCACTACCTCAGCGGGGACTGGTGACTAGATATGCACATGAGAGGACTCGTGACTCAACGTGCACTTGAATGTTTGCTTTAACTTGTGGGGGGAAACTGCACGCTCATTTTGGGTAGGGGGTAGGGGTGCACCTAGTCTCCGAACCACTCTTTTCTTTTAAGGAAGCAGAACATTAGGGCGTTGATGAATTTGCTGAGAAACTGTGTCTCTGGTTCCTAAACTGAACCTCCATGAGGTCAGGAATAGTCTCTGTGAAATCACTAGGTTCAGCACTGTGGCTAGCACATAGTAGGAGTTCAAAAATACTGTTGAATGGCCAGAAGAAGGAAATGAAGAAGGAGGGAAAGAAGAGAGGGAAAAAGAGAGGTGTCTGTGAGAGTTGCTCCTGTAGGTGATGCCTTGTAGAATGTATGATAAAGACTATTTCATTTGGGAGTGGGGGTGGGGGAGGAGGTGTGTGGAATAGGTCTTTCTCTTATGAAACAACACAGAGAAAGGAGGAAGGGGAAGCCTTCGCAGCACAGATTTATTTATTTATTTTATTTTATTAAATTTTTTTTTTAAAATTGCTAGACAATTAGGCGGTTTTCTTTCTGTTAAAATATAAAGCTTTTCCTCTCATCTGGAGAGAAACGGTTTTAGTAATCTGGCAGTTTCAATTTGCAGCTAGAGAAGTATTTTATGAACAGAAACATGAAACAATTTGGTAAGAATGACCATATAATTTAAAGCCCCAAATGATCATATTAAGGGTTTAGTTAATATTATGCCAGCTTTGAAACACGGAGAAGGAGGCAGAGTTGCTGGTGTGCAGTCGTACTGAAGTGCCAACCGGTGGGTGCTGTAAAGTTGGCTTTCTCTGAATTGTGGTGGACATGGTTTCCCAGGGTTCTGAAGCTCCCCAAAGGCGATGTTTCTGGAGCTGAATGAACAGAGAGCATGCATTTTCTTGGCTACTGAACTCAAAGCACAGTGAAGACCAGGTTCCCTCCACTTCATCTCGTTAAGATGGGTAAAACATCTCCATGAGCATTGATTGCATGCCTGCAAGTCTGATGCATCCTCTCCATCTGGAGAAGAGGCTGCCATTTTGTCCCAGAAATCTTCTAAAAGATTAGAAGTTCTTTTCTTCTAATGCAAATCCCTCAGTAATTTGCTCCTTCTGTTCATCTAGGGAGTCTTTTGAAGGTATCTTCATTGGGCCCCCAAAGCAGTCCTCCGGGCCTACTACAGTGAACACAATACCTGCTGTAGAGGGGGATCATTACTTCCTCTTATCTTAGAAGAAAAACTTCCATCTTTCTTTCCAACTCTATTATTTCTTCTTCAGGAAGGAGGAGTGACCTACCCAAATGCTGAAACTGGAGAAAGAAATCTTGCCTGTGTAGTAGCCCAGTCCCCTTTTTGCTCCCTACATGGATCCTGATTTGTGTGCATTCTCATTTCTCCATGTAGTGAATGCCCTGCTCTCCCTCCCTCCCTGGTGTGTGTGTGGAGGTGAGTGGGAAACAGAGTGATGTGAAATTGAATTGGAAGATCATTTCCATTGAGCACTAGCTATCAACATGGCTGGAATATGTGTAGTGGGAGGTGAGGAACAGAAGGAGAAAAGCAGAGACTAGGGAATAAAGGACCATATGGGTCTTTGTGGAGGAGTTTGGATTTTATCTTCAGAATGGTGGGGCTTAGGCCAGAGTTTTAAGGAAGGGAGCGAATGCGTGAATTGATCAGATTTTAAAAAATTACTCTGACCTGTAATGTGAAGAGGTTGGACGGAGGCAGGTTTGGAAAGTGGTGGCCTGAAGAAGGGTATAAGCATAGATAGAAGTGGTTGCAATTGTGTGATTTTTAGAAATTCAGAGGGCTTAGTGAGTGAGTAACTAGGCAGGGGAAGCCTGATAAAGTCTTTGACAACCCCCAGGGTTCTAGTTTGGGTCCTGGGGTGGATGGTGCACTTTTCACCAAAGTAGGATCTCTGGAGGAAACAAGCTTTTAGAGGAAGATGATGCGTTCCATTGGCACTACTGAATGCAGGTGCCAGTGGGATTTCCAAGGGAGGATGCTTGCTTGGTAGTTAAGCTAAGAGGATGTGCATCTCAAGGACAGATCCAGGCTAAAGGTAATAGATGTTGGGAGTCATCAGCGTCATCCGAAGGGTGGCACCTCTCCCAGGGAGGACATGTAGAATGGGAGGAGGAGAGTTTGGAGGACAGAACTCCAGGGAACACAATATGAAAGGCTCAGGAAGAGGAAAAAAAAAGTGACAGAGTTGGAGAAAGTATGACCAAGGGAATAGAAGGAAGATCAGGAGAAGATGTTTGAACTAGTCTGTGTGGACCATAGGAGAGCATGTTGCCTAAGAGAACTTGGAAGTGTTCTTGGTAAGTATGGAGGTGCCATTTGTATTTTGTCCATTAATGTAGCTGTGCTGGGCATGGGTCTACTTACTGAATCTCTCCAACCTACAAGTCTGTAGTGTTCTTCCTCTGTGGACAGTCTTTACCTTAGGCCACACCCTTAAAGTAGCACTAGTTGGTTCTGAGTAGATGCAGAACTCAGGGCTTCCATGTAAGAATTTCAGGGTATGTCTATTTGCCTTCATGAACTGCAAAATAAACTGAATTCCGTGACCCTACAGTTCAGGGACTACTGGGCTGGTGTTTATAAGTGCATCTAGAAATACTCCCCTCCTTGTCCCTCTAAGGGCACTCTGGCAACTCACTGCACATTGGAAACAACTGCAGAGCTTTCAAAGGCAACATGATGCCCTGGACCCTGCCCCAGTCCATCTAAATTAGAATCTCCAGTGATGGAGCGCCACAGGCGCTGACATTTT
Source organism: Nyctereutes procyonoides (assembly GCF_905146905.1). NCBI lineage: Eukaryota > Metazoa > Chordata > Mammalia > Carnivora > Canidae > Nyctereutes > Nyctereutes procyonoides. The sequence continues at coordinate 54,428,455 of NW_026575140.1, read as the reverse complement.
CATAAAGCTCCCCAGGCATTTCTAATGGATAGTCAGGAGTGTGAACTACTGATCTAGGCACACTCTAGCCCTGTGAGCCATTAACCTTCACCATATTAAGTAACCAATCCTCCATAAACAGGAAATAGTTGCAAATCTAGAGATGTTGTCAGTAGTGCTATAGAAAGTGATTTTTAAAAAAAACTTCCAGAATCTTCCAGCTGTAGGATAATGCATCTTTTGCCAGAATAGACAAACTCAAGGAAGACTGGGGCAATGATATCTGGGCTCATCTGCTGGGCTCCCTTAGCCTCTGGCTGCTTAGGAGCATATCCTCCTCACCCCTAAAGAAGGCAGCATTGCTATCTGTAGAGTAAGAGTGGAGATTCCAGTAAATGTCTGGCAGTGAGCTCCCAGAAGATTGGGTTCTGCTATGTGGAAGCCTCTATGAAGATTGCTCTGGGCCGATATTCCTGATGTCTACTTACATTCTGGCTCTCACTTACTTAGACATCATCAGGAGAGAGGCTGAATGTGATGTCCTGGGGATTGGGAATCAGCTTCAATCCTGCTGGGTTAAAGTTCCCTGGGAGAAGACATCAGGGTTCAGCACCACCCTATACAACCTAACCAATTCTAAGCTCCAATGAATCAAAGAACTGTAGACCTCTGCCCATGGGCTAGGCCCCTATCCATGCTTTACAGCCACTCAAAGTCAAGAATCAGATATTTGTCTTCCTTCCTTCCTTCCTTCCTTCCTTCCTTCCTTCCTTCCTTCCTTCCTTCCTCCTTTCTCACATGGGACATTCCCCACCCTCTTGTCCTGCAGGCACCTGTCCAGGTGAGCACTGGAGCCCACAGGCAGTATATTCAAGGCTTCAAGAGCAAGAGGGCAAGCTCACCTTTCTTCCTAAGCTACACCAGCCTTTTCACTCATAGGAGTTGCCAATTTTCTGCTTTTGCAACAACTAAATGAGCTTTGTCCTTTGCTCAAGACAAGTTGTAATTCACCAAATCCACTCATACTTTTTTCCCTTGCTTTTTACCCAGACAAAGAATGCAGCAGAGAGGTTATTAAATCCTTTTCTAGGGGTGAAATACATAGAAAGGCTGTGTGATTCAGTAATGCACTCCAAGAATTTAAGTAAATTTGCTATGCTTGATCTCACTGTTATGAAGCCAAATTTGCTGCTCTTTACAAGATAATACGTAAAAAGTATATTCAGCACATACCGCCCCTAATATTCCCTGCTGTTCTCAACAATGGGAGCTAAGCTTCCTGCTTTAGCTCATATTTATCTGAATAAAAGGAACTATAAGGACAATTTTCCATCCCTTCCTTCTGTGCCTGGAATTTCCACCATATTCCCAGAAGGTTTTTCTGCATTTCTTCTCCATGGTTCAGTATTTCTACTGGGCCATCATATTTATCCACATTTAAATCCCACTTTTGGATTCAATGCAGATGTGGAGACATCTTAAAAGTTACTTGCTTTTAGGTGAAATTAACATCATGTTTGATAATTTTGGTTTTGTTTATTTGAGCATCAAAGAAATAATCATACTAACTTCTGTTTATTGAGTATCTAATATGTGCCAAGCTCTGCATGGATGGTTCATGACAATAGTTCATGTAATCTCGAGACAACCTTGCGAGAGAAACATTCCAATCTCAAGTACAGATAAGTCAGTGTTAAGAGAGGTTAAGTTTCATGCTTAAGATCAGAATCAAAGTCTAATCAATTAATCCATTTATTAGCTTATTTGATTGAAAAGTCCATATAGAAAAGTAAACAAGTAAGAATAGCCAGGACAACTCTATAAAGGAAAAGCATGATCAGGTTTTAAAATACCTTTTAAAGCCTCAATAATTAAAGCAGTATGGTGTGGTCCTTGAATAGACAAGAAGGTCAAACCATGGAAGTAGAAAACCAGACACTGGAGTGAGCAAGTTGTGGTGGGAACCCTAACATGTGGTCAGACCCAATGGATATCTTGGAGAATTAATCACCTTTCTGCCCCTCCCCCTCCCCCCAGCTGGGATTCTGGTTTCCCACAGCAGAGATTAAAGTGAGAGCAGAGGCACTGAACACTGTGAGTCAACTTGGGCTTGAATTATTTCTTATTTAGAGACAAGGGGATGGAGATTTGGAGATGGAAAGGGACTTTCTCATTTTTCATTACTGATGTGTTGGGATGACATTTCAAAGTATTAGTAAATATTCCATTTCCTACTGGACATGGTATAGCTGATGACCCTCTCCCCTTCCCAGAAAGATAAGAGGGGTTTTCATGGCTCCAGGGCCAGCCTGCCACCAACCACAGAGGCACCAGATTCTATTATCAGCTCAGACAAGGTTCCAAGATTTGCCCAAGCATGTTTAGATAGAACTACTTTTATGCTCCGATGGTCTAGAGCAGTGCTTCTCAATGAAGGGAAGTTTTGCTCCCTGCCCAGAAGCATAGGGCAATTATCAGGTGACATTTTGGGTTGTGGCGATAGGAGGTGGGGGTTGTGACAAGTGTGCATCTGGCATCTAGCGGGTTGAGTCCAGGGATACTGCTAGTCATCCCACAATACACAGGGCAGCCCCACAACAAAGAATTATCTGGCCCAAGATGTCACTAGTGGCAAGGCTGAGATGCCCCGTTCTATAAGAGAGCTGGAGGGTGGGAAGGAGGATTTAGCATGGATGAGATGGAGAAAAGCAGAAGGGAAAAAGACACAATAGAGAGCAGGGATGACCCAGGGACCTGATGTTGGGAGGGAAAATATTCTCTTACAAGAAAATGTGGTTTCCTTGATTCATATTATATTTCTTTTTTTAAAAAATGATTTATTTATTTTAAAATATGTTATTTATTTATTGACAGAGAATAAGAGAGTGAGAGAGAGCACAAGCAGGTAGAATGGCAGGCAGAGGGAGAGGGAAAAGTAGGCTCCTTGCTAAGCAGAGAGCTCAACAAGGAGCTCGATCACAAGACCCTGGGATCACGACCTGAGCCAAAGGCAGATGTTTAACCCACTGAAATACTGGGGTGCTGCTAAAGATTTATTTATTTATTTGAGAGAGAGAGAAAATGAGTGGGGAGAGGGGCAGAGGGGAGAGAATCTCAAGCAAATTCCCCACTGAGTGCAGAGTCCCATGCAGGGCTTGATTCGCAACCCATGAGATCATGACCTGAGCCAGGCACCTCCAGATTATATTTCTTTTTTTTTTTTTTTTTTTTTTTTTTTATTTTTTTTATTTTTTTATAAATTAATTTTTATTGGTGTTCAATTTACCAACATACAGAATAACACCCAGTGCTCCTCCCGTCAAGTGTCCCCCTCCGTGCCCGTCACCCATTCACCCCCACCCCCCGCCCTCCTCCCCTTCCACCACCCCTAGTTCATTTCCCAGAGTTAGAAGTCTTTATGTTCTGTGTCCCTTTCTGATATCTCCCACACATTTCTTCTCCCTTCCCTTATATTCCCCTTCACTATTATTCAGATTATATTTCTGATAGCAGAGGACCTCTGTCTTAGCGAAAGGATTGGTGGAACACAAATCTTCCATGTGCAAAGTTATTTGTCCAATGGAATGAGAAGAACGTTCCATAGACGGGCTTCTGGCTTCTAAAAGTTCCAGGTGTTATTTTATTTCATTATACATTTATTTTGTCTGCTGTGAGGTTCAAGGCATGTTCATACAGTGACACAACTCTGGCCCTGTATCTTGTACAAAGTCAAGACCTGGGTGAAGCTCATAAATGTACCCCACCGAAACCACATGGGATTCCTAACTCAACTTACCCCCAACTATATTCCCCAAATATTCATGATCATCCCAGTGCCATTGAGTGTGACAGGAGATATGGTGGAGGGAAAATTGGAGTAGAAAGAAACACGGGTCTTAACCAAGAGAGATGAAAATATTTGACTTTTGCAAATTTTACAATAGTGAGTGGTCACTGTATGAAAACATTGCTGGGTCCCTCCCAGGAACTCAGAGAGGGGCCTGTGCCGGTGAAGGTCTTTGAAGCTTAAGTTTGGTTTGCATGTTAATAAATATGCCTTGGTGGGCAGTCTTTGCCTACCCCACTCCCTGTCCATCTGGTCCTGTGCAATAGAAGAGACAAGGTAAGTATGTTTGTGAACAAGGGATGGTGGCAGGTTACTTCTTGACTTGGAAACTAGGGGTCCTGGTGGAGTGGGGCGTGTAGGTATACTTTGGGACCTGCACTCCCTCTTAGGTTTGCAGGTTTATCAGAAACTCTCTTGGTTGTGAGTTGAGGGAACCGAAGGGTAATTCAGAAGAGATTCTGTTAAGATTGCCTTGGTGGGACTCACAGCCACGCAACGGAATCATCCAAGATGCATGTAGCCAGAGAAAGGATGGAAGGTGCCACCAAATCTCTTGGAGTTGGAGGAGGTTGTGATATTGTAATATAATGAGAAATATAGACTTGGTCTCTGTCCCAGTTTCCTGGCACAGAGTTCCTAAAGCCCTTGGAATTTCCTGAGTGATGGTGGGCAGGATGGCAGCATCTTTTGTTATTCATAGTAAAGCCCTTTTCAGCTACACCTGAGTTTTTGCTAGTGAAGTGGGTCTTGGAGGATGGGGCTGGTTGCCAGAGAAACCAACCATGTGATCTGAGAGTGGGTAGGAGGGTAGAGGTGCTGGGATTGAGCTAATAACCACTGGCTAAGGATCTAATCAATCAAGCCTCCTGTAATGGAGGCACCATCAACAAAGGAGTTCAGGAAGCTTCTGGGTTGGGGAGGGCAGGGAGTTGCTGGGAGGTGTTGTGCATAGAGAGGGGATGGAAGCCACTGCATGCCTTCCCCCATATCTTACCTGTGCATTTCTTCCATTTGCCTCTTCCTGAGTTGTATCCTTTATGATAAGCTGATACTGGTAGATGACACACTTTCCTGGTTCCGTGTGCCATTCTAGCACATTTTTGAATGCCACAAGGAACTCATGGGAACTCCTGATTTACAGCCAGTCACTCCAAAGTATGAAAGGATATGTCTTAAATAGTGCCTATAGGTTGCTCTCTCCCTGGTCCTTAGCTGAGTTTCTTCCTGGAGGTTGAGGGGTGATGCTGCAGCTGCAGGGTACCACCTGAGGAGCACGATTGTGGTGGTCAGCAGCAGAGAATGAAATCCATGACCTGGTAGCAGGAGTGAGGTGACCACATTGTCCTCATGGCCTCACCGGATGCTGAGTTCTGCCCATAGCCTTCTCCCCATTACCACCAAGGCCTCCTCAAAGCCTTACTCTGAAGCAAAGGCGAACATGAACAGGGTTTGAAGCTCCTGTCCATGGGGAGGGGTAGATCAAGTCTCTTGCTCTACCCATGGGAGGGGGAGCTGTCCTTTGCAGGACTATAGTAGACTGGGTCAAAGCCACAACTCATGCAGGAAATGAGCCTTTTACACAATGATTTATGTTTGTGATTCAATATAATATAGCCTTTTCTGCTCAGCTCTCATGGGAATGTTTTCAAAAATTTTTGTCCACTTGCACCTCATTAAGAAAACACAAGTCGGTTGCGCAATGGACCCTCAGTATTGAAGGACATAGGTCATACCTCCAGGAAAGCCAAATTTTCTTCCGCATTGCCTGGAGAGAACAGTTGCATTTGCCTTTGAGGGGAAACAGGGAGGGCTTTGTAGGAATGGGGGGGTGCTGAAGACTGAATGGGGATCTCTCCGTGGGCTGGGTAGGAGAGACTTTGTGAGGTTTGCAAACGGGAGAACAGTCTGAACATACTATGCTCTGTTTAGGAACCTGTGTCAGTCCTGCTGCACAGCCAGAGCCTCTGATCCAGAAACAGAGCCTCTATTCTACTCAGTGCCTGGAAACCAGAGCCCGAGAGAAGGTGGGAGGGAAGATTTTATTTCACTGAATGAATATGCTTTCTAATTTCCTGTCACCTTGGGGCCCTTGGGGAACCTTCCAAGCTGTCAGAGGGAGTCCTATGGAGTCTAGAAGCATAGCATTCTATTTTGATAAAGCCTAACCGAGGCAGCTGCCCACTTCCTCTGCTAGGAGCAAGGTGGAACAGCAGATGCCTTGATGTTTGGCTACTGAGAGGGGTGGAGAACACCCATGCTTCACCAATGAGTCTTAAGACAGGGGAGTGGAAAACAATTGCATGGGTGAGCCTCATGCCTGCCACGGGTTTGTATGTAGAAGACAGGCTGGCAGCAACTGGGGAGGTGGATCCATGTAGTGTTGGGGCTCAGATCAGGGAATGGGGAGACCTAGTGTTGATTCTCAGGTCTGCCCTCTCCTGCTCTTTGAGCTGAGACCAATGACCTTGTATCCCTTGTAACTCAGTTTCTTTATCTGTATATGTCATCCATTTAGCTAATATTTATTGAGCCCTTTCTTTGTGCCAGACCTTGCCAAGTGTTAGGGATATCAAGGGGGGGGAAAGCACTAAGCACTAATCTTGGCTTCAAATTGTGTGCCCAGTGGTAGGTCAGATGCGATAGCATTGGGATCTTTCTAGTCCCAGGCTATAAGTTCTGTTCTGAGATTTGAAAACCCTCCTGAGAATTTCCTATAAGATCTCTTCTCCAGGAATCTCCTCTCTTTCCAGGTGCTTAGCAAAAGTTGTCCGTAATCCTCATTCCTCATTCTTTGTCCTTCTGAAGCCCCACCTCCAGCCCCATCGGGTTCCCAGGGCTGCTCTCCACACATCTCACCTGCTTCTGTCTCTCCATGTCATGCTGAAGCCGTGGATACTAATAACACAGACTAGTTCCAACCGAGGTATTTGTTATTGATTTGCATGTTTACACATTTAGTCTGTTACTCCTTTCAGGTAACATTTACCTATTAACAGCAATTTCCAACACAATGATTCCAACATCGATCTCAAGGAGGATTTGATGGTTCTTGAAAACTCATTGATTACAGAGAAGAAATGAAGGGAAGGGAAGTGTCAGAAACTAATATTATGGATCTGAGTCTGGGTGATTAAAGAACAGCAACATTAGCCAATATGGCAAATTGAGTGGGATAATCACAGGCTTTTTAAATGAATTATTATTACTCAAATAATATATGCAAATATTATCCTCACTGAGACATGAAAACATTATAGCCATTATTGATGACTTCCCAGCAAACCCAATTCCTTGCTTAGAGATAAACACGTTTATTATCTTCATGTGTTTTTCTAGACTTTCCTACTTTTTTTAGATTTATTTATTTATTTATTTTGAGAGAGAGACAGAGAGAGAGAGAGAACAAACACAAGTAGGCAGGGCAGAGGGAGAGGGAGAGAGAATCTCAGGCAGACTGTGAATTAAGTGTGGAGCCAGATGCGGGGTTTGATCTCAGGACCTGAGCTGAAATCAAAAGTCAGATGCTTAATCCACTGTGCCACCCAGGGACTCCTAGACCTTTCTCTTTTCACTTAAGAACACAGAACAGTGCCTCAACATCATACGCTCTATACAAGGTAACAGTTATTGTCCTTTGTAATTGCTGCATGGGATTTCACAGTAGGGATCTACTCTAGTTTATGCCCATATAACTCTCTATTAATACACTATTGGGCAATTTCCATTTTGCCATTATGAACAATGCTGTAAACAGCACCCTTGTACCTCTTTCTTGTACACACATGCATGTGTTTCTTTACACAAATGGGGCATGCATATTCTAAATTCCAGTATTTACATTCTCACTGCGATCTGGACACATTGCCTCAAAAGTACAGTGTCAACCCGCATGGGATGCAGCGTTTGTGGGGAGAGAATGGATCTAGTTCAGAATATGTTGAGTCTGAAGAGTCAACATAGAGCATATCTATTTGGATACTTTAGGGTATTTGGTGAGAAGATGGGGTGAAAGTTTAAGGTTAGATATGTGGAGTTTTACAGTGATTCTGTAAGATCTCTGAGAGTGTGGAAAGAGTGAGAAGTAATTTCAGAGCAAAACATTGATTTGTTGGCAAAGGGAAAAACTTCCACCATTGCGCAGAAAGAGAGGAGAGAAAAGATCTAGGTTAGGGTAATCAACAATCCACTTTGCTGAGGCTGAAGGGGTTTCCGGAATGTTGGACTTTCACTGCTAAAACTGGATAAGTCCCGGGCAAACCTGGATGAACTGGTCACCCTACGGAGTGGAAGAGGGATATTGTTTTCTCTAAAACTGTAGGGAAGGAGGCCCAAACCAGGTGACTTAAGGCAGCTAGAAAATGCATGGATTTTGGAGGAAGAGGCTTAGCTTCTTTGCTGGAGGAAGTTTTGAAGCACAGCTTAGTGGCTCAAGCTCTAGCCCCATGTGGTGATCTGGTTGCAAGCAACAGAACATGACTCTCGCTAACTCCAGCAAGACGGAACATATTGAAAAACTATTAGAGATTCACAAGAGGGGCAAAGGCTAAGGGCTGGCCTCATTAGTATTGGCAGACAAGGAGCAGAAGCATGGCTACCATTTTGTGGCAGAGAACCTGGTCAAAATAGTGGTGTCTGGATGTCATGAAATCGCCAGCCCAACACCTGACCAGGAGAGGGTAGATATCCTGGTTGTATTCTTCCATGACGGATCCAAGAAGAAAGAGGCAACTCCTCAAAAGGAAGTCAGGGTATTGTCAAAAGGTAGAAATGGATACCAGTTAGCAAAAAAACATTAATAGAGTTCCATTTTGAGTCCCTAAAGATGGATCTCATTTCCTGAACATTCCATGTGTTGCAGGTATATATTCATGTAGATGTATCTGAATATGTTAGTGCACTATGGGTGCTCTCTACAATCTCGTTGGATATAGAAATGGATGAATATTCCTACAGATATTTACATACTCCAATTAGCAGCAAGCAGGATGAGCCATTCTTTTCCCATACAAACCAAGGGTAGCCATACATAGCCATAGACTGTTGTCTGCACCAGGCTGGCCTCACAGGGGAGCATGTAAAATGTCCCAGACTTGCTGACATAAACCAGCCCCACAGATATGGGTCACTATATATAACTGACATCTTACTAAGAAGTTGTCCTTAAGCTTATTTTATGGAAAAGAGTCAAATTTTAGAGTCAGTAGGAAAAATTCCTGTTTACAGGAGTATCGCAGCAATTTTTAATAGTATATTATTTGTTTTATAATTATAGATTTTCTTTGTAGATTAGATATGCTTAAAGTGGAATAAGCTCCCTGTTGGTAGGGGTGGGGAATAATCTGAGTTACTTTTTCTTTTTCTTTCTTTCTTTCTTTCTTTCTTTCTTTCTTTCTTTCTTTCTTAGAGCGAGCATGAGCATGGTGGAGACAGGGTGGGGGGAGGATGGGCAGAAGCAGGGAGAGAGAGAATTCCAAGTAGACTCCATATCCAGCACAGAGCCTGACCCAGGACTCAATCTCAGGACCCTGAGATCTTGACCTGAGCTGAGATCAAGAGTTGGTTGCTTAACCAACTGAACTACTCAGGCACCCCTTGAGTTACTTAAAAAACAAACAAACAAACAAAGAAACAAACAAACAAAAAAAACCCCAAAACCTTAGCTTCTTATATTGGATTTCAGACACACAACACTAATTGCTGACAAAGTGTTTCTGAGTGGAGGCCGTGAAGGACCACTTTGGAAACTCTCTGAAACCCATAGGTAATTGGTTCTATCCATCTTTATTCCAACGATTAATGTGCTAAAGTCCTTAAAATCAGTTTGTTCTGGTAATTCCCTTAAATAGGATTTATGCAATCTATTTTACTTTGCAAACCCTTTCGTTGCAGGGAATGCAAGTGTGAACTTTACTCCCAATTCAGAGGCCCGATTAACAAGGTTTAGGTAAAATTTCAAATAGCAATCCATGAACGCCCTTAACTCTGCAGTCACACGGCCTGTGCTTCCTTTTGGGGACTATTCAGCCTGAGTTGGGGTAAGCAACCCTGGGCTCCCATTAAGGGGTAGGAGTCTGAAATCAAGTCTCCTTTGGCTAGTATTTTCCTGCTCTTTTTCCTTTGGGTTAGATCCTGTTGCTGCTCACGAAAATTTTGCATTTCCGTATGTATAGATGGGCTATCTGGTGTTTTACCTTGCATTTCTTCTGATGTCACAGTATTTGCTTTTTTTTTTATGACAGTCACAGAGAGAGAGAGAGAGAGAGAGAGAGAGGCAGAGACACAGGCAGAGGGAGAAGCAGGCTCCATGCACTGGGAGCCTGACGTGGGATTCGATCCCGGGTCTCCAGGATCGCGCCCTGGGCCAAAGACAGGCGCTAAACCACTGCGCCACCCAGGGATCCCACAGTATTTGCTTTCATTGTTCCCCTAATAAGTAGGATTTGTGTCTTTTGCGTTCATCTTGTCTTTTGTTGCCTGCTGTTGGCAATTATGCATGGATCTATAACATAGTCTCAGTGTCAAGAGTCTGGATCCATCTAGGTTTTGCCACGGCTTAAAGTCAGATGTAAAACCTGAAACCAGGGGCACCTGGGTGGCTCATTGATTAAGCATCAGACTCTTCATTTCGGCTCAGGTCATGATCTCAGGCTCATGGGATCAAGTCCTGCATTGGGCTCCACACTCAGCGTGGAGTCTGCTTGAGTTTCTTTCCTTCTTCTTCTCCCTCCCATAGCATCCCTCCCCATCACTTACTCTGTCTCTCTCAAATAAGTCAATAAAATCTTTTTAAAAAGCAAAGCCTACAACAAGAAGATAAGAGTATTGGGTAGGATCTCCAAGGAAAAATATCTCTAAATCTGGGTGATAGGACCTACACAAACCTTTGCCCAAGTATACTTCTGGTAGTTGGGCTTGTCCCATTCCTTGCTTCCAAGCTGCTGGCCAACAGCTTTAACAATGCTCCATTCAGGCTGGTTTCTGCCTTCATGTGTCATCCCAGGGCTACAGGGGTCAGCCAAGCCTATTGAACAAGAATAGGTCTCCTCACCTGCAACACTGAAGACAGCTGCCATAGGAGAGAGTAGATCCCTTAGAAAATGCTGTGACTGGGACAGCCCGGGTGGCTTAGTGGTTTAGTGCTTCCTTCAGCCCAGGCCGTGATCCTGGAGACCTGGGATCGAGTCCCACGTTGGGCTCCCTGCATGGAGCCTGCTTCTCCCTCTGCCTGTGTCCCTGCCTCCCTCTCTCTCTGTATTTCTCATTAATAAATAAACAAATAAATCTTTAAAAAAAAAAAAAAAGAAAGAAAATGCTGTCACTGCTCCCAGCAGGGCCATCACCAGACTTCCCATGATATTCTTTCCTGATGAACTCAAATGTGGCTTTTACAGTCCTCAACTAAGGGAAGCACTCACTGATTATGGGTGGGCCTGTGACCTGAAATGGAATGAAAATCCTGGATTAGATCATGAGGGTCTAGGAAAAGGATTCCAACATCTGGTAGTAGGCTACGTTCTGAGGAGCTCAGATATCTGTGATTCTGTAAGTCAGTGCAAAGCAAATCCACTGTGAGCCTTGCCTTCCATGGACAGAAAGTATATCTGTTTCTATATAATGCACACCGTGCTTTGTCTGGGCTTCCTCTTTTTCCAGCTAGTCCCAATGAAACTGTGCAGAGCCCAGGGTGACCTTGGGCAGGCCAGCTCCTCTGTGTGAGGTGTTTGTCCGAAAGACCCATCTGCTCCTAGCTGCAACTGTCACTCCGAGTGAACTCACCAGCTGATCAAAGCCTCCTCTTTCTGAACATAAAATGAAATCTGAAAAGTAAGGCCATGTTGCCAACACCTTTTGGGCGAAGCCTTTTATAAAGGTGGAATGTCAGCCTTGATGGGTCCCATTTTCATATCTTGCCTGAGCCCTGGCCACCCAGCTGTCAGCTGGGAGCAGCTGAAAGGTACCAGGAGCCAAGAAAAATCAAAGCTCTCTCTCACCACCCGTTAAAGCTCCACAATCCTGGATGGAATGCATCCATCTTGGAAAGGTGCTGGGGGCTTTTTGTTCTCTTCAGGTCAGCTTTGCTGATATCCAGGGGCTAAGCATAACTGTAAGCATGTGAATTTCAATAAATATGTTTCCTTCAATTACCCAGCTGGACAGTTTACTTCACCAGAGCCCATAATCATACAAAAGCTGCCAGGGAATTGTTGCGATTTAGATAATTTCTAATCTCCTCTCTGCTTAACCTGCAGGGGTTATGGGCAGCCTCAGAGACCAGGAGTTTCAGTGAAAGGGGTGGAGAGAGCCTGTTTCATCAACCCAGAGAGGCAGGTCCTTGGCTTGGCCTTGGGGACCGATGCTGTGATCAGACACAGTGGCTGAAAAACATTGTGGAGAGTGAAGAGGTGTGTGCGTGTGTGTGTGTGTGTGTGTGTGTGTGTGTGTGTGTGTGTGTTGGGGATGTGATTTGGGAGTGAGATGGTTTGAGGAGGGGTGATAGAATAGAGCTGCTAGCTGGCTTGGATGCTAAGAAGTGAAAGACCCCCCCCATTACACACACACACACACACACACACTCAAGCAAAGACTCAGATTTGAGTCTCTGATCTTATAGCAAGCACCCCTTTTGCAAATTCCAGGGGGCTGTCCCTGGTTGACATTGACCAGCATTTTAATGTATTATTTGTAAATGTGATTTGATAGAAAACTTGCCAGCAGAGCATATTTCTGATGTCTGCTTGGCTAAGCCATTAACTGCGTGGAAGATTTTTCCCTAACTTACTTGGTTTGGAGGTTAATGACCAAGGGACTGTTGGTCTTTATGGAAAGCTGCAAAGGATAGTGGGGAGCCAGAGCTATCATCTGGGGGGCTGAGTAGTCATGTGGTAACCTTGGAAGTTCTCCGTGGGTGCACATGTGGTCCAGGGCTGTTGGGATTCTAGACTTGTGGAAGAAGAGGGTTTTCTCATAGAATGAAAGATTTTATCTCCATCCTCCCTTAATATTTTCTGGATGCTTGGCATCTGCTTCCATTCCCAAGGGTCTTCTTCCTTGTTAAACACTGTCTGATAGAGGAGTCATTGGCATTTAGCCATCCCCTGACCCAATCTAGGCCAAGGAGGTGATTCCTCCTATGCAGAGAGACAGGACTCCTGAAAATAACCGATATAACACAGCACCCAGTGGTGGGGTACCAGCCAGTCGCTCTTGTTATGGGACAAGTGTGGTCCAGGACTGGGTCTGCTTGCCTTCTGCTGCTCTCAAGCCTGGCTCTCCAAACTTCCTTCAATCCTTTATAACTCAATTATCCCTTGTACTTAGCCAGAATTGGATGCTGTTCTTTACAGCTAGAAGACTCTGTCACCCAATAGGTCTAGATCCAGTCCTGGTGATAAAAACTTTTATTCCTTTATTACAATTTTTATTAATCCCTGGGCAGGGACTTTAGAGATTGCAGAATCCTCCATGTTTTGTTTTTGTTTTTATGCTTTAACACATGGGGAAACTGAGAAGTGAGCCTTGGCTGGCTCGCCCGAGGTCCTGCGGCTGGTTCGTGACAGAGCAAGGCCCCCAAGTCGCACATCCCTGTTCTTCCTGCTACAGCCCACGTCTTCCTCACTTGGACATCTGCTGGCTCTGTGGCCCGTCATTCCTTTGGTTTGTTACGATGGGCTGCATGGAGGGGAGGTACACAGACAGCCACCTCGCCTTCTGCAGCAGGGACTGGTTGGGGCATGTGCACAGGGAGGAGACGGCATTTGCAGGACCTCAGGGGGGGAAGGCACCTGCACTTCAGAAAAGACCTTCATCTGCCCTCTGCTAGGTCAGAGAGCTCAAGTCTGTAGTAGTTAGAAGTTGCACATAATAAGAGTGCATTAATATAAATGGGAAATAAATAAGCAATAACCACAACATGCACATTTCAAGATCACCTTGGAGAAAAGTCCCTAGGATCCCCCAGGGGAAAGGTTCTTCCTCCCTCTGCTTTATTTCTTGGTTTGACCCCCTACCCCTCCTTCTTTCCTCCAAAGCCCTTGCAGCTGCTATCTCTGACACTCATTTCAGTTTCCTGGCAGGAGCCTGCCCTCTGACACTCCCCAGGGCCCCGGGTGTGCCCTTCCTCCTGTGAATAACCCCACTAACGAGGGTGACATTTCCACTTCCCCTCTTGTTGGCTTTGTCATCTTGCAACATCCCAGGCCTGGTCCCCTGGGATCCCTAATTAAAGCAATGACAGTGCTTTTACCAACAGTCATGTTCGGAGCTGAGCATTATATCTCTGTGACAAAAAAAAAAATTAGCAAGCATCTTTGTATCTATCCCAGAGGCCTATATTCTGTATAGTAATGTCGCCCACACCCAGCAGCCTGTGTGCATCCTCTGAGAGGAGGGAGCACCTCGTCTGCAGCCTCTGAGGATACCACATGTTATGACACAGGGCAATAATAGATGGTTTTCATGATAACTCGGACTGGATTCATTCATTTTAACTGATTGATTTATTAAACACAAGCTCCCTTGTATATGCTCAGTGCTATGCCAGGAAAGTGAAGATCCATGGAAAAGCCAGAGGTCAAGATCCCTGCTCTTAAGGCATCCAAGTGTACTGGGCCTCGCTCTGTGTGATTTGCACAGCATCTGTTTCTCCTTCTTTGGATAATTGTACTTTGATTTCTTCTTGAGGGACACCCCCTTCCACTCTCTATCCACAGGGATTTGGGGGAAGGGACTGATTCCGTGCCCTGGATCCAACGGCTGGATGGAAGAGGAAGGCCTGGCCCATCAAAGTACATCTTCACTTTTTCCAAACCATCAAGATTGGTTCATGGAGGAACCATGACCCAAGTCAGTCCCAGAGAGAGTCAGTCTTAGAACTTTTGTTAGGATTCTTGGGACAGAGGCGTTCTCCTTCTGCCATTGTTGCTAAAAGGCAGCACAGAAGCCTGGAGATTCTGAGGGCCATCCTTGCTGCCCTCTACTTGAGAATGAAGTCAGATTTCTGAGTGCATCATTGAGCACCTACATCCCATGGTGACAAATCTACCCATGAATTTTGCAATTACATAAGCCGATCGATGATCTTTCTTTTTTTAAAAAAAATCAATTAGAAGTGGGCTTCGCTCTTTTAAATGAAAGTAGTTCTTATTACTATTACTGTCTTAGGGGAGCAGAATGAGTTGATCACTTACTACAGCACGATGTCTCATTAAAAAGGCACAGAAATGCCACAGGAGTAGAGCGAGGGGGAGCCTCACTCCAAAAAGAAAATTGGAGAGGGACTTGGAAAAAGGTTCCAAGAGAAGGGACTACTTGGACTTAGTCATGATGGATAAGTGGGAATTGTCCAGATACATGGAGACTTTCCAGGGACAGGGAAAAGCAAACACAAAAACAAGCTAACATTCATTGACCACCCTTTTTTTTTTTCAGTGGCGTTACATTTGGAAAGATTTGGATCTGAAATGACTCACTTTATAAAACTTTGGTGTTCAAAAGGGGGAAGTTCCATTTTATAAACTGAAGAATGGCACCTTGTTTATAATGCCATATAATTGCTTCTGTAAGCTATTTCTGGAAATACCCTTCAAAGTCTTTAAGAATCCTGGAGGTGAAACCAGCTCACATAAGAGAATAGAATCTACAACAGTGGTCTACAGACCTGGACACTCATCAGAATCACTTAGGAAAGTGAAAACACGGACCCATGGACCCCACCTCTGACTGAATGAATCTCAGAGTGGGGTCTAGTGTTTTATAAAAATTTCTTGGGGTGCCTGGGTGGCTCAGTGGTTGAGTGTCTGCCTTTAGCTCAGGGTGTGGTCCGGGGGTCCTGGGATTGAGTTCCTCATTAGGGTCCCTGCAGGGAGTCTGCTTCTCCCTCTGCCTGTGTCTCTGCCTCTCTCTGTATGTCTCTCATGAATAAGTAAATAAAATCTTTAAATAAAAATAAAAGTTTCTTGGGTGATGTAGCTATGTAGCCAGTCCTGGTTGAGAAACAAAACCCACAATGACAAAAAGTCACCAAGATATGGAAATCAAGCATATCTAGGACTCCAAATTCATCACTTATCAGTCACACTACAGTTTATGACCTCCTTTTGTGAAACAAAAAGAATATATTCACTTAACTTTCATAATGATTTGTGGGATGATTCCTGGGTACCGTTTGCTGTATTAAATGCTTGGGATATGTTAGTAAATGAAGCAGATAAAGTTTTCACAGACTGTGAAAATAGTTCAATGAGTAAGTTATATGTGATGGAAGTTAATAAGTGCCATGAGAAGAAAAGAACCAAAGCACAAAGGGCATTGAGAATGTCATGGGAGGTACGGTGAGCAGATTGTAATATTACGTGGTGCTGGTTAGGGTAGGCTCAATGAGAAGGGATCTGAGCAAGGACTTGAAGGAAGAGCAGGAATTCATGCTCTTGCATTAGAACATTATAGGTAGAGGGATGAGATACTGGGCTTCAGAGAGTCCCATCAGGGATCACCCCAAATTCTTGGCCTGATAAATTGGAAGCATGTAATTGCCTTATATTGAGACAGGTAATCAGCTTGCAGATAAAGCAGGTTTTGAGGGGGAAGATCAGCAATCCAGTGTAGAACATGTTAAATTTGAGATATCTACTAGATCTCCAAGTGGAGAGGTTGAGGATGGAGTGGAATATATGGTTTGGGGTTTGGGGTTTAGAAGAGGAGTCTTTGCTGTAGATATAAATTTGGAATCTGACATAGATGCATATCGAAAGCCTTGGAATTCGACAAGGGAGTGGGTACCAGTGCAGAAGAGTGGAGGATGAAGACCTGAACCCTAATACTCTCCAATATGGAAAGATCAGAGAGGGGAGGAAGAAGCAACAATGGAGACTGAGAAGACCAGCCAGTGAGGTGTTCTAGAAGCCAAGGAAAGGAGCATTTTTAAGGAGGAGAGAATGATAAATCATGTCAAATACTGTCACTGCTGGTGCCATACAAGTAAGTTGAGGGTGAAGGATTGACCATCAGAGTGGAGAAAATTGTTGGCCTTGAGCAAAGAAGCTCTGGAGGATTGGTGTGGTAAAAAATTTTGTTGGAGAGAGTATGAGTTTCCAGCACATGATTGTTATGGGCATTATATTATCACTTTAATGTCACGTAAATTAATTTCTGTCATGGGCAGTATTAGCAATAAATCTTAATCCTCTTTATTTTATCTTAAAACACTTTTCTGTGTCTTCATTCCCGACTGAGAGTACTGATACTACAATACTGGACATAAACTCAGGGATCTTGATTGGGATTGCATTGAATACATAGATCAAATTGGGAAGAATTTGACATCTTAATACAATTGAGTCCTCCAATCCATGAACACGGAATATCTCTCCATTTATTTAGATTCTTGATTTCTTTCATCAGAGTTTTGTTGTTTCCCCATATACTTCTTAGATATATATCTAAATATTTCTCTTTTTTTCCAGTGCTATTATAAATAGTATTGCAATTCTACTTTCAAATTCCAGTTGTTTGTTGATGTTATATAGGAAAGCAATTGGCTTTTGTATGTTAGCATTT
The DNA here is from genome assembly GCF_905146905.1 of Nyctereutes procyonoides. NCBI lineage: Eukaryota > Metazoa > Chordata > Mammalia > Carnivora > Canidae > Nyctereutes > Nyctereutes procyonoides. The sequence goes on along the minus strand of NW_026575140.1, from coordinate 54,411,075 downwards.
TATCCTGTGACCTTGCTAAATTGCTTATTAGTTCCAGGGTATAGGCCTATATGGCTGAGTCTTTGGGATTTTTTATATAGGCAATCATGTCACCTGTGAACAAAGACAGTTTTAATTCTTCTTTCCCAATTTGTACACTCTTTATTTCCTTTTCTTATCTGTTTTTCACCCGTTGGCTAGCACTTCTAGTATGGTGTTGGATAGGAGTAGTGAGAGGGCGCACCCTTACTTTGTACTTATCCTAAGAGAGAAGGTTCCAGTTTTACACCATTATGATGTTTGCTGTGTACTTTTTGTGGATCAGTTTGGTCAGGTTAGTTACCCTATATTCCTAGTTTTTTGAGAGTTTTTTTTTTAAAATCATGAATGGATTTTGGATTTTATAAAAATATTCTCTGATAGTTGATATTTTGTGATTTTTTTTCTTTAGTTTGTTGATGTGCTACATTATACTGATTGATTTTCAAATGTTAGGCATTGCATAACTACAATAAATCCCTCAGGATTGTGGTACATAATTATTTTTATGCTTTTCTCTCTTAAAAATTTTTTTTGCCTTCTTGGGTTATAATAGAGCATTTTATATTATTCCATTTTGTCATAGAATACCAATTATATTTATTTAAAAAGTAGCAGTTGACCTAAAATTTGCACTATATATTTTTAAGTGATCTAAATCCACCTTCAAATAATATACCACTTATAATGTAACCACCTTATAACAGAGTTTTTCCCAATTTCTTCCTCCCATTTCTTATGATATTACTGTCATTCTTATCCATATGCCTTAATTTATTTATGGTTGTTACTTTAAACATTGTCTTTTTTTATAAATGAAGCATAAAAAAACATAACATTTTATTTTACCTTTAATTATTTCTTCTCCAATCCTCTTCCTTTCTTAATGTGGATCGATATGCTTTAAAATTTTCTTCTTTGCTTTTGGTTTTCTGAAGTTATTTTTTTGTTTGTTTAATATTGTATTTATTGATTCATGAGACACACACACAGAGAGAGAGAGAGAGGGAGAGAGAGAGGCAGAGACACAGGCAGAGGGAGAAGCAGGCTCTATGCAGGGAGACTGAAGTGGGACTCGATCCCAGGTCTCCAGGATCAGGCCCTGGACTGAAGGTGGCGGTAAACTGCTGAGCCCCCCTGGGCTGCCCTGGTTTTCTGAAGTTTGAAGACAATATACCTAAATGTAGATTTCTTGGTATACAACTTAGTGTTCTCAGAGTTTCTTGGATATGTGGTTTGGTGTCTATCATTAATTTTGAAAAATTCTCAGTTCTTATTTCAAATATTTCTTCTGCTTTGTTCTTTCTTTTCCTTCTAGAATTCCAATTGCATATAGGTTACACTCTTTGAAATTGTTCCATAATTCTTGGACATTCGGGGTTTTTTCCCCCATTCTTTTTAACCTTTGCATCTTAGTTTGCAAAGTTTCTTTTGACCTCTCTTCTGGTTGATGATTCTCTTTGCAGCCATGTCAGAGGAAAGAATTCTATTGATGAGCCTATCAAAGACATTTTTCACTTCTATTACAGAGTTTTTGCTTTCCGACATTTACTTTTGATTCTGTCATAAAGTTGCCCCCTCTTGATTCCATTACCCGTCTGTTCTTGTATAGTGTTAATTTTTTCCATTAAAGCTCTTAACATATTAATCACAGTTATTTTATTTTTTTATTCACAGTTACTTTATTTTTTTAAATCTTATTAAACTCAACAGCAAAGAAACAAACAATCGAATCATGAAATGGGCAAAAGACAGGAACAGAAATCTCACAGAGGAAGACATAGACATGGCCAACATGCACATGAGAAAATGCTCCGCATCCCTTGCCATCAGGGAAATACAAATCAAAACCACAATGAGATACCACCTCACACCAGTGAGAATGGGGAAAATTAACAAGGCAGGAAACAACAGATGTTGGAGATGATGTAGAGAAAGGGGAACCCTCTTGCACTGTTGGTGGGAATGTGAACTGGTGCAGCCACTCTGGAAAAATGTGTGGAGGTTCCTCAAAGAGTTAAATATAGATCTGTCCTACGACCCAGCAATTGCACTGCTGGGGATTTACCCCAAAGATACAGATGCAGTGAAATGCTGGGACACCTACACCCCGATGTTTATAGCAGCAATGTCCACAATAACCAAACTGTGGAAGGAGCCTCGGTGTCCATCAAAAGATGAATGAATAAATAAGATGTGGTATATGTATACAATGGAATATTATTCAGCCATTAGAAATGACCAATAAATCTTATTATTGTTATTTAATTGTGTGGTTTGAATACAGGGCCCTGAGATCAAGACCTGAGCTGAGATCCAAAGCCAGACACTTAACTGACTGAGCCACCCAAGTACCCCTAATCACAATTATTTTGAATTCCCTAGGTGAAGGGCATGTGAGTGGCTCAGACTGTTTAGCATCTGTCTTCAGCTCAGGTCATGATCTCTGGGTCCTGGGATCCAGTCCTGCATTGGGCTTCCCGCTCAGCGAGAGTCTGCTTCTCCCTCTCCCTCTGCCTGCCCTCTCCCCACCTACTCATGCTCTCTCCCTCTCTCTGTCTGTCAAATAAATAAAATATTAAAAAAAATTCCCTAGGTGACAACTCCAAAATCTGTATCATATCTGTGTCTAGTTTTCATGCTTGTTTCATATTGTCAGACTATTTTTTTCTTATCTTGTAGCATGGCTTCTTATCCTTTTTTATTGGGAGACAGAAATGATAAATCAGGTAATAGGGACTGAGTAAATACACCTTTAGTGTGAAGTTTTATGTTAATGTGGCTAGGAGTTGGCTTGTAGTTACAGGTACCAGAAGCTTTTTGTTCCTCTAGTGTCCTTGGTTTTTTTGTTTGTTTTTGTTTTAATCTTTGGACTTCCCTAAGAACTCCTCCCTAAATAAAATCTGTACCTTGGATGCTTGATGATGTGGTGATAAGCAAAAGAGAGGGAAGCATTCTGTAATTTTATAATTAAATCTCAGTTTTTCAGTGGGTCTCTGTCCTGGGTTGTGACCTTTACTAGTTTTTCTTTTTTTTTTTTTAAGTTTTTCTTGACTTTTATTTTCACCTCTTAGCTGAGAGAGGAAAACTATAAGGGGCTATAGTTGGAGATATGACCTTCCCCTGAATGGGATGAGGCTCTGGTAGTGTCTTTCCCTCTGTAGAATGAGTCCTTATGATGGAGAAGGGTATGTTATAGTAGTTACTTTCCTCCTTACCCTGCCAGAGCCAGGAGGGGATCTTTTCTATCTCTTGCTGCTGTCTGAACTTGGGCAAGGAAACCAAACTTCTCTAAGAATCAGTATTTTCATCTGTGAAATAATTCAACTAACTCACAGGATGGTTATAAGGATTGAGGCAAATAACTCATGTAAAACACATGATGCTATGCCTGGCACATGTTAAAACTTATTATTTTCATTTATCATAACTAGTTTATATTCTCATTCAGGCTCCAACATTGTGTAGGTTCTGATCAATGAGTTTCTACCAGAAAAACATACTTCATGTAAAGAGCCCAAAGAGACCTCTTTTATGTCCCTGATCTAGTAATTCAACTACTTTTTTCCCTGTTTACTTTTTGAATCCTCCAATGAATGAGGTTTTTGTTTTTGTTTTTGTTTTTTTGTCAATCACTATATTGCTTTACTAGGGCTATCTTAACAAATTACTATAAACTGGGGGGAATACATAACAGAAATGCATTTTCTCACAGTTTTGAGGGCTGAAAGTCCAAGATCAGGGTGTTGGCAGGGTTGATTCCTTCTGAGGGCTCTGAGGGAGGATCTCTTCCACACTTCTTTCCATGGTGTGTAGATGGCCATCTTCTGTCTCTGTTTCTTCACATGACATCTTCCCTTTATGGGTATCCCCCTGCATCTAAATTTCCCCTTTTTATAAAGGACCCCAATCATAGTGGGTTAAGGACCCCATGGATGACTTTGCTTTAACTTGACTACTTCTATTAAGACCCTCTCTCTAAATAAGGCTACATTTAGAGGTCAGGACTCAGAATGTGAATTTTAGGGGGACACAGTTCAACCTATAACAGTTACCTTGTGAGTAACTTCTTCCTGTTGCTACATCTGTCCTGCTAAGGCTTCTTTTGAGGGATCTCTGTAAAACTTAGTTATTGCTTTACACACCTTTCTCTATTTCAGAAGTTTGGCTTGATTCATTCTCTGCTCTTGGGCTGTCATTAACTTTTCTGACTCCTTCTTGGTTCATTGAGGAGAAATTTTATCACAAGCTGGCTGTTCTCTTCTGGCTGTGTTTGTCTTGGCTTTGAATGAATTCCAAAAATAATCCTTTGTAACCTGTAATTTTATCTCCGTGTTGTCTTTTGTTTTTCTTCACATTGCTGGAACCATGACAGAAGATTCTCAGAGTAATTCTGATCAGCATATATTCATGACAGCTCCAAAAAGGCTATTTTATCCTTAGGCAGATGCACCTGTAACTTTGCATTTCTTAGTACTTTTGGACACACCAGGGAATTAATATATGAAATTGGCTTTGGAACACTATATATTTGCATGCCGAGATATTTTGTTTAATTTATTTCAATTCAACAAATATTTGTTGAGGACCTACTAAGCCTCAGACCCTGAAGACATAATAATTTGTAAGATGTAGTTGCTAATTGCCATAAGCTCTTGGTCCAGCAGAAAAGACACATGTAAATACCTTATTGACACAGTGTGATAAATGATGCTCAAATGGTAGGCATAAAATGCTACATAAGCTCATGTTGCTAAGTTTTAAATTCTATTTTATTTTACAGAGCACTTTTGATCTTTTTTTTTTTCTTGAAGTATTGTCATGGATGTTAGCCTGGAGTATTAGGGATGATTTACCTTGATTTCATGGCTTTCCAGTGTTCTTAGGATATACTTAAAATCCACCAAGTGTACTATCGGGGCTTGTGTGACCTGGCCATTGCCCACCCCTACTGCCTGAGCTTGAGTCACCTTATTCCTAGGATAATGGTTTCCTATAATACTGGTGATCTTCCATTAAGCCAGTGCTCTATATTTTTTTCCCACTTCGAGATCTGAGCAGCAGCTTCTGCCTGGAATGTCCTCATCCATCCCACTTGGTCAATGCATCTGTTTGCTTAGCCACGTCTTAGAAAGAAGTCGGTTGGGCCCCCCTCCACCTGACTCATTTAATTACACTGTATTTTTCCCTTTGTCACTTTGGACTTTTCCTTCATAGCATATACAATATCTGCTTATTTGTGTGACCAGTTCTGTAATGTTGATCACTTCCACTGGATTACCAGATCCAGGGGGCAGAGAATTTATTTCTGTAGCTTATCACTCTATGTCCATTACCGTACTCTATCCAAAATGAGATCTATCGTAATTTGTGCTTGTAATATTTCCTGTCCATCTTCACATTCTATGTTTACACGGCTGCGAAAGGTCCAGCAGGCACTCACACTCAGGTCCTCTGTCCCCAAATCTCTTTCCTCCTGTCACAGTCACATCTGGAGATCATTTGATCTACTCTTTTTTTTTAAAGATTTTATTTCTTTATTCATGAGAGGCACAGAGAGAGAGGCAGAGTCACAGGCAGAGAGAGAAGCAGGCTCCCTGAGGGGAGCCCAATGTGGGACTCCATCCCAGGACCCCGGGATCACGATCTGAGCCAAAGGTAGACACTTAACCACTGAGCCACCCAGGTGTCCTCATTTGATCTACTTTTAAGGCTGGAGGCACATTTGCTAAAAAGTATAAGTCTGGATGTAGCTTATAAAATGTGATCCTGAGCTGTCATTTATATGTGTCCTTTAAAAATATATATGCACTAAATTAAGATACAGGAGATGAAATTAGTCACTGAAGATAGGTTAACTTTGTAAGCATTATACCCGCACTTTTCTTGACCGGGTATAAATAAGCACATGGGTTTCAGGCAGCAGATAGGTTTATCTAATGCCAGTTCCAAAAGATTGTTGGTGGCTGCCTGAAGTATTCTGAAAATTCTCCATGTCTTGCCCCAAAGTGAAATAAAAATGTCATAATTGATTATTAGTATCTACTGTAAGCACAGAGAGGAGTAGCAGCACGTGTACAGATGGTCTAGGAACTGGGTTAACTTACTAGATAAATATCAATGGAAAAGTCTACTTAGTATTTTCCAGCAGATGCTGAAAAAAAGTTTTTCCTCATTATTTTAAATTTATGGATAACTTACAAAGAGTAAAATCCACACTTTTTAGGGTGGAGTTCTGAGCATTTTGACCACCCTATAGATCACGTGACCAGCACTACACAAATCACCATACGCAAAACTGGCTAGGACATTGCTTCAGGAAATGTCAAATATCACTCAGAGGGTATCAAAGTATTCTCTTTTGCTCCTCCAGGGCTCATCAAGCCTCCCCTGCGTCTAGCCCAACCTTATGGCTGTGCACAGGCAGGAAAAGGAATGGCTTGATTGATCTTATGTTTTTCTTTTTTTACTGTAACAAACATTTACTAACCATGTACTCACTGTGAAGTTGAATGCAAGGTGCCCTGGGAAATGTAAAAGTAATAAACAAGACACAGTTTTGCCTACTTGATTTATTCCTTATTGATACCCCACTTTCCTTGATTCTATCCTCATTTTTCCATTTTCTCTCTTGTTTCATAAACAAGAAGCAGCTTCCAAAAACACATGGGAAATAAATCATTGAAAATGTTAGGACAAAGAGATAACGTGGGTCAAAAAACAAGTCAAGGGTAAATCTACCTACCTCTCAGGAATGTGTGCCACATTGTTTTATAAAGGTACCAGAGATGAGCCACAGATAGGGCTGAATGTTTCCTGGAGACTAGTAAGTAGGGAAATATGCTCTGTTAAAAGATCCAGATCGTCCACAAGATAAAGACAAACCAGTTGTTCAATGTTTTCATTTTGCTAACCTAAGAAAAATTTCTCTCTTGTGTCTTCATAAAGAAAACACTTTTTGGTTCAGAGAATAACATCCTGGACTCCAGCCCAGCAATAAATACAAGAGCAAAGTTTGCCTCGTTGCTTCTTACAGCATCCTTCAATGCAAGCCAATATCAGAACAGCAAAGTTCAATTCTGTCAAGTAAATTTGACAACAGAATGATGCCATTCAGATATGCAACTTTCAGATGGTGTGATTTGATCCAAGGGTAAAATTTATCATTTCTAGAGGATAGATGAATAGCATGTCCTTCAGGCAATCCTCCATAAATATCTGCTCTCATAAACAGGATTTTGATAGGATTTGGACAACAGAGTTATCTGACAAGTAACTAGAGTACATCTATTCAATGTTTCCATTAAGAGCTGAGCTTGTATTTTGACACCAATCAGACAGAAGGTAGGATACGATTGTTTATTAAAAATCACAGAGACTATATAAGGCATATTTTAAAAGGTTATTCCTCCTCGGCGCAAAGGTGTACTTATTCTAAAACAAGGCAATAAGCTAACAGTTTTCAATGTGCCCTATTGTTTTAATATCCTATAACATTCGTATGTAATAGCTTCTATTTTAATCCCCATTTTACTGAAAAGCAGACTAACATTGAGAAGAGTTCAGTAATTTGCTCAATGTAACACAGCCTGGAAGTAAAAGAGCCAGGATTCTAACCAGTTCTCTCTGGAACCAGGAACCAGAAACTGCATGAGCCTTTGTTTTTGTTTTTTTACTTGTTTAAAAACATTTTAGACATAAAAAGTATAAAGTATACTACACTGAACATCCTTGTCACTATTGCCCAGTTTATGATATAAAATATTAGGAATATTTCTTCTCTAATCTCATGTTCCTCTTGCGCCCCACCAAGATATAGCCACTTCTCTTTTTTATTTTTTTAAGATTTTATATATTTATTTATATGAGAAAGAGTGAGTGGGAGGGAGAAGGAGAGAGAATCTGAAGCATGCTGAGCGCAGATCCCAACACGGGGCTCAATCCCACAACCGGGAGATCGCGACCTGAGTTTATTTTTTTTATAAATTAATTTTTATTGGTGTTCAATTTACCAACATACAGAATAACACCCAGTGCTCATCCCGTCAAGTGTCCCCCTCAGTGCCCGTCACCCATTCACCCCCACCCCCCGCCCTCCTCACCCTCCACCACCCCTAGTTCATTTCCCAGAGTTAGAAGTCTTTATGTTCTGTCTCCCTTTCTGATATTTCTCACACATTTCTTCTCCCTTCCCTTATATTCCCTTTCACTATTATTCATATTCCCCAAATGAATGAGAACATACACTGTTTGTCCTTCTCCGGTTACTGTGGCCAAGTTCAAAAAGGGTGTTGCCTGAGTTCTTCTCTGGGATTTTGATGGAATCTTGTCTCACATTTAGATCTTTCATCTATTTTGAGTTTATCTTTGTGTATGGTGCAAGAGAGTGGTCCAGTTTCATTCTTCTGCATGTGGATGTCCAATTTTCCCAGCACCATTTATTGAAGAGACTGTCTTTCTTCCAGTGGATCGTCTTTCCTCCTTTATCGTATATTAGTTGACCATAAAGTTCAGGGTCCACTTCTGGGTTCTCTATTCTGTTCCATTGATCTATGTGTCTGTTTTTGTGCCAGTACCACACTGTCTTGATGAACACAGCTTTGTAGTACAACCTGAAATCTGGCATTGTGATGCCCCCAGATACGGTTTTCTTTTTTAAAATTCCCCTGGCTGTTTGGGTTTTTTTCTGATTCCACACAAATCTTAAAATAATTTGTTCTAAGTCTCTGAAGAAAGTCCATGGTATTTTGATAGGGATTGCATTATACGTGTAAATTGCCCTGGGTAACATTGACATTTTCACAATATTAATTCTGCCAATCCATGAGCATGGAATATTTTTCCATCTCTTTGTGTCTTCCTCAATTTCTTTCAGAAGTGTTCTATAGTTTTTAGAGTATATTTTGAGAACCATTTGAATGGTAAATGGTTCTCTAACCTTTTATTTTCAGGTTGTAGGTGTCCTTCTGTCTAAAATGAGTCTCTTGTAGACAGCAAATAGATGGGTCCTGCTTTTTTATCCAGTCTGAAACCCTGCGCCTTTTGATGGGGTCATTAAGCCCATTCACGTTCAGAGTTACTATTGACAGATATGAGTTTAGTGTCATCATGATATCTATTTAGTCCTTGTTTTTGTGGATTGTTCCACTGAACTTCTTCTTAAAGGGGAGTTTTAAGAGTCCCCCTTAAAATTTCTTGCAGAGCTGGTTTGGAGGTCACATATTCTTTCAGTTCCTGCCTGTCTTGGAAGCTCTTTATCTCTCCTTCCATTTTGAATGAGAGCCTTGCTGGATAAAGTATTCTTGGTTGCATGTTCTTCTCATTTAGGACCCTGAATATATCCTGCCAGCCCTTTCTGGCCTGCCAGGTCTCTGTGGAGAGGTCTGCTGTTACCCTAATATTCCTCCCCATGAAAGTCAGGGACTTCTTGTCTCTTGCTGCTTTAAGGATCTTCTCTTTATCTTTGGAATTTGCAAGCTTCACTATTAAATGTCGAGGTGTTGAACGGTTTTTATTGATTTTAGGGGGGGATCTCTCTATTTCCTGGATCTGAATGCCAGTTTCCCTTCCCAGATTGGGAAAGTTTTCAGCTAGGATTTGTTCAAATACATATTCTGGCCCTCTGTCCCTTTCGGCGCCTTCGGGAACCCCAATTAAACGTAGGTTTTTCTTCCTTAGACTGTCATTTATTTGCCTTAATCTGTCTTCATGGTCCCTTAATTGATTGTCTCTTTTTTCCTCAGTTTCCCTCTTTGCCATTAACTTGTCTTCTATGTCACTCACTCGTTCTTCCACCTCATTAACCCTCGTCGTTAGGACTTCTAGTTTGGATTGCATCTCATTCAATTGATTTTTAATTTCTGCCTGATTGGATCTAAATTCTGCAGTCATGAAGTCTCGTGAGTCCTCAATGCTTTTTTCTAGAGCCACCAGTAGCTGTAGAATAGTGCTTCTGAATTGGCTTTCTGACATTGAAGTGTAATCCAGATTTTGTAACTCTGTGGGAGAGAGGGCTGTTTCTGATTCTTTCTTTTGAGGTGAGGTTTTCCTTCTAGTCATTTTGCTCAGTGCAGAGTGGCCAAAAACAAGTTGTATTGGAACACGGGGGAGTATCACTGGTCCGTCTAGCTGGTCTTCTGGGGGAGGGGCCTGCTGTGCTGATTCTCAGGTGTTAGCATTTGGGGGAGCTGCTCTACCCCTGCCTGCTGCAGGGCTCAGCGGGGGTTGTTTACCCCGTGGGGCCCCAGGAGGATCAGACGCAGTTGCTATGGCAACTCTGGAAGCCTGGATTCAGCCTCCGCAGGAACTACGGGGCTCGGGGCTCTCGGTTCTCCGTCTGCAGGGCCTGGAGGCTCCGGGGCGGGGCCGCTGATCTGCTCAGCTCGGGGCAGGAGCGTCCTTGCTGTCCTGGGCCCTCCCGGCCTCTGCCTGTCCCAGGGGGAGGCGGGATCCTGGGCTGTGTCCCGGCGCCCTGTGCTCCGGGGCCTGCGCTGTTGGATTCGCGCTCCCGCCCCGCAGCCCCCTCCCTGGAGCGGCTCCCGAGCCCTCCGAGCTGCTCCCGTCCGCTGTGCGGGCGCTGCAGCCCTTAGGGAGCTCGGCGCACTCTCCTGCGCTCGCAGGTGTCTGTTAGTGTCCCAGGGAGCCCGAGGGCATCCCCGCTCTCCTGGGTCCTGTTCCAACTCCCTGCGAGCCCCTTTCCGCCCGGGAAGGTTGGTGCAGCTCCTGCTTCTCCGGGACGGGGCTCTCCTGTCCTGGGGACACTCGCCCCGGCCTCAGCCCGGCTCCTCGCGGGGCCCCTCCCCCTCGGAGGCCTTTTGTTCCTTTATTTCTTTTTCCCCGTCTTCCTACCTTGATAGAAGCGCGAACTCTGCTCACTGTAGCATTCCAGCTGGTCTCTCTTTACATCTCAGGCCGAATTCGTAGATATTCAGGATGATTTGAAGGTTATCTAGGTAATTTGGTGGGGACAGGTGATTTGGGGACCCTGCTCTTCCGCCATCTTGCCCCTCCCTCGCGACCTGAGTTTAGACTGAGAGTTGGACACTTAACCAACTGAACCACCCAGGTGTCCCAGATAGCCACTGTTCTTGAAATCACTATCATTCCCACCCATGGCTTCACTTATCTCTAAATGATGCATACTATTGTTTTGCATGTTTCAAAGTGTTAAATAGTTGGTGTTATATTATATGCATCTTTCCTTGACTTATTTTTTTATTCAGCTACATGTACTTTAAATGTAGCCATCACATTCATTCATTATCATCTGCTCAATAACACTGAATTGTGGGACTTGAATTTATTCTTCTTTTGATGACAACTTGGTTCATTTGCAATGCTTTGCTATTACAACAATGCCACCCTGAACATTCTTAGATTTGTCTCCTGGTGGACAGGTTTAAGAATTTCTCCAGGGCAGTGATTCTCCATGGGATATTTTGGGAAACTGTGGGTTAGCTTTTTGTTTGTTCTAGTGATTGGAGTGTAGTGCTGGCATTTAGTGGATGAGGTCAAGAGAAGCTAGATGTACCATGATGCATGATACACTCTCAAACAAAAACCTTTCCTAACATCTCCTATAACTCTGGAACGTCCTACTTGACCTTCAGGTGAAAAATCAATTTGTAATTATCAGAATCTATAAATAACTCTGTTTTGGGGCTCCTGGGTGGCTTAGTTGGCTTGAGCGTCTGACTTGGTTTCAGCTTCAGGTCATGATCTCGTGGGTTGTGGGATCCAGCCCTGAGCTGGGCTCTGCACTCAGTGGGGAGGCTGCTTGAAACTTCTCTCCTTCTGCCCCTCCCCCTACTAACATGCACACACACACTTTCTCTCTCTCAAACAAATTAATCTTTTAAAAAAGAAATAACTATTTTACATAAAGCCCACAAAGTATCTGCATAGCTTTAATCTAATCAGCGTCCCAAGAATGTAACAGCCATAAAGTTTTTTAAAAAACATTGTTTGGTTCAGAATTTTACCAAGTATTCACCATTTTGGAAAACCATGTCAGCAACAAACTCCACCAGTGACCATTGAGTTGTCCACTCAACATACTTGTGTCAATGTTAGTAACTGCTGTGTGTATGGTGATCCTACACAAAGTTGTATGCCAAAGTAGTGAGTATTAAGCATTCCCCTGGAATGGGACAAGGTATCATAATGGATTAATTACAGAATATATAAAGAGCCCCTACAACTCAATAATAACAGCAGCAACAACCAAACAATAATATTAAAAATGGGCAAAAGACATTTGCATCGACATTTTTCTAAAGAAGATAAACAAATGATCAACAAACACTTAAAGAGATGCTCAATATCGCTAATTATTAGGGAAATGCAAGTCAAAACCACAATAAGACACTCCATTCCATTCATTAGGATGGCTATTATTTAAAAAGCAGAAAATAAGTATTGGCAAGGATGTGTAGAAATTAGAACTCTTGTTCATTGTTAGTGGGAATGTAAAATGGTATAGCCATTGTGGAAAACGGTATAGTGGTTCCTCAAAAGAATCAACAAGGATTACCAAATGCTCCTGCGATTCTACTTCTGGGTATATACTCCAAAGAATTGAAAGCAGAGACTTGAACAGATATTTGTATACCCGTATTCATTACAGTATTATTCACAATAGCCAAAAGGTAAAAGCAATTCAAGTGTCCATCAATAGGTAAGTAGGTATACAATGAAATACTGTTCAGCCTTAGAAAGGAAGGAAACTCTGACATAGACTACAGTATGGAAGAACCTTGAAGGCATCATGCTAAGTGAAATAAACCCATCTCAAAAGGATAAATATTGTATGATTCCACTTATATGAGGTATCTAGAGTAGTAAATTCATGGAGGCAAGATAGTAGAATGGTGATTTTCAAGGGATGCAGAGAGGAAGAATAACGAGTTATTGTTTAATGGGTATGGATTTTCAGATTGGAGATGAGAAAGTTCTGGAGGTGAATGGTAGCGATGGTTGCATAGCACTGTGAATGTATTTAATGCCCCTGCAAATGGTTTAAAATAATGTGTTTTATGTTATGCATATTTTACCACTATAAGAAAATATATTTTCTTTTAAAAAACCACAAAATACTTATATATTGAGATAATACTATTTATTATAATTTATTTCCTTTTGAAATTACAGCTAGGTATCATGCTGACTTTTTATGAGTTTATAAGTATAATATCTTTAATTGAAAAATCGAGTAGCATTTTAAAATTATTTTCCTTCTTCACAGGCTTAATGCTCCTCAAAGGAGCATATTTGTATCTCCAAGAGAAAGTAAAGTTACCTTTTTATTCTCCTTCAATTGCTCAGAATCACAACACAATGTAGTTTGCACCAGTAGCAGATGGTTTCACTGGAGAATTCTATAAAATATTTAGGGAAGAAGTAGTACCAATTTACCACAATCTCTTCTGGAAAATAAAAGCAGAGGGAACACTGCTCAACTCATTCTGTGAGGTCAGTGTTAAACTAATACCAAATGAGATAAGCACATTACAAGAAAATAAAACCATAGATCACCATCTCTCATAAATGTAGATATAAAATCTATTAAAAATTCAGCAAATCAGATCCAGCAACATATTAAAAAATTGATCATGAACAAGTAGGGCCCATCTATGGATGCAAAGTTAGCTCAACATTTGTAAATTAATTTATGCAATTCATCCTATTACTAGACAGAAAAAGCAAAACTACATGGTTATATTAATTAATATAGAAGGCTTTTGACCAAATTCCCCCACCCATCATTATCAGGCTCCAAGCTCAATGCAGAGTATGCTTATCCCTCTCCTTCCCCCTCTGCCCCTCCTCCCTCATTATATCTCAAGTAAATAAATAATATATTTTTTTAAAAACCACATTAGGTTGCATATCTTAAGTATAGACAATTTTTGTCAACTGTACCTCAATATACCTGGGGGAAAAATGAGCTATCAAGATTTGCAAAAACGTAGATGAATCTAAATGCCTATGGCTAAGTGAAAGGTGACGTTCTAAAAATGGAAAATTACAAGACAGTAAACAGATCGTGGTTGGGAGGGAAGGGAGGACACAACATTGGATAGGTAATTTTTCAGGGTGGTGAAAATATTCTGTGCATTATGATGATTGATACTGTAATCAGAGGGAAAAATCATACTGTATGTATTGAAAGACAAGACTACTCAGCTTCCTTCCTCCCCTGGCTCCCAGAAGACTGCAAGGTGGGCTCCACCTCCTGGAGGAGATTGTTGGATCATTTCTCAGGAACATGGATCGACCAAGAGAAAGGATATACTGAAATCGATAGTAGGGAACATATCATCAAAACCACCTTAACCAGAATACCTTAGTCAAAGGTTCTACTCAGGATACCCAGATTCCTGTTAGTATAGCAGTGCCTCACTGCTGAGGATCACCAAGCCCCGAGGAAAACATCTATCATCAGAGAAGTGATGGAGCAGAAAACAAAACTCTCAGAAGAAGCGGTAGCAACATTGGCAGGCGAAGAAAAGCCTAAAAAGTCCTTTTCTGTATCTCCATAGAGACATAAGAGAAAACATTGTAGTGTGAAACAGAAACAGGATGCTATAAAAAAGGAATATTCGATGAGAAGCAAAAAGCTTTTGGGAGTTAAAAATATGACGGAAGATGAAAAATTCAATATAAATTTTGGAAGGTGATGTTGAGAGACTCCCCCACATATAGAGTGGAAAGCTGAAAGAAACGAGAAACACAGGGGATCCGTTTGGTAGAGTTGGACAGCTGAAAATAGGAGAGTGTTGAAAAAAGGGATTAAAGGCATTTTTAAAGAACTATATCATTAGAATGCCACATAGCTGAGGTGTATGAGCTTCCAGACTGAAAAGGCAAACCAAGTATCTATCGTGATGTATCTTTATAAAGAGAGAGGATGGGAAGGAGAAGAGAAGAATTGGAGGAAAAATGGAGGAGTAGGGAGGGGGTTACGGGGGAAGGAAGAAGAGTAGAGGAGGGAAGGGGAGGAGGAGGAAGGAGAGAAGCCATATACAAGGTATTAGGAATTGGACAAACATTACATCTATTCAACTAACAGCTTATGTAACAATAACCTGGATGACCACACAGTCAGTGCCCTCAGAATTCTGAGAGAAAATTGCCACTTGGTTTCTGTAGCCAGCCAGATTATTCAAAAGACTTCAATGTGGGAAGTACATATCTTGGATCTGAAACGTCTGACACATTTTATCTCCTATGCGCACTGGCCCAACTTGCTCAGGAAGATAAATCCTATAGAAACAAAGAAGCAAACAAAAAAAAAAGAGTGAGAGAGTGAAAACAAACAAACAAACCATGATCCCGAAAAGCAGGGAATTCAGTTACAGGTGCAAAATAAAGGCAACCCTGTAGGATGATGGTAAATAGAGCTCCCGGGGGGCATTTAGGGATAGAGAACAACCAGTTCAGGCTGGAGCAGGTGGGGAAAAGGCTCCGGAGCAGGCGTGGATTCACCATGTGAGTTCCTAATGTGTTGAAATGTACCAGGAGAGGATGCACACACCTGGTAGAGAACTCGAGAATGAGTTGGTGATGGATGCTCAGAAAATGAGGCAAATGAGATTCAGGAAAAAAAAAATATTCAAGAAAGGAACATCTAGCTCAGCTATGAATAACAGTCATATAGTAAAAACATGGTAAGTGATAAATATATACTTAAAGCAAGATAAATCTACACTTGGAAGAAAGAGGGAAGGGTAATCTCTGTGTCTTTAGGGACCAAGAGACTTGCATCAGAGAGCTAAATTCTCATCATCTGTAATGGCAGTTCAAGAGACAATATTTAAAAACTGAAAAAAAAAATCAAAGATTGTAAGTATGTTCCTTAGCAAGGTAGAGGTAAACACCAGGGGGGAAAATCAAGGCACGGAAGGAACTGAAAATTGTTGCCTCTAGAAAATGGGAATTAGGGATTTGAGTGGTAGGTAAAGGATAGTTCTTTTTTATTTTGTTTTGCTTTAAGCCATATAGAATTATTTGACTTTCTCAAAAAATTGTCAATAAACAAATAAATACATGAGAGAAATTGACTAATGGAAAATTGGTATGGGGTGCCTGGATGGCTTGGTGGGTTCAGCGTCTGTCTTCAGCTCAAGTCATGATCCCAGGGTCCTGGGATGGATTAAGCCCTGTGTTGGGCTCCCTGCTCATCAGGGAGTCTGTCTATCTGTCTCTCTCCTTCTGCTTCTCCCCATCGCTCATTTTTTCTCTCTCTCAAATAAATACATAAAATCCTGAAGAAAGAAAGAAAGAAAGAAAGAAAGAAAGAAAGAAAGAAAGAAAGAAAGAGAGAAAGAAAGAGAGAGAAAGAAAGAAAATTGGTATATTTTGGTAACTTTAAGAGGTTTGCCTAAAATGATATTTCTCAATGATTGATTTAGTATCTTGAGTGTAGCTTAAAATTTCACCTTAGGGATAAAATGTCATAATTCTAAGGGTGAAAAATCAAACCTCAGGATTTTTCAGAAAGACCTAACTTGGTACAAATGGCCCAACTGTTGAAAGCTTTCTTTTCCATAACTTGCCGATTTTCTTCTCACTTCTCAAGAAGTGACTTAGCGGTATGTTATTTAAAATCGTACACAAAGGCTGCCACAAATGTAAACCAATATGGATCACTGGGTCCAGTTGAAGTATAGGATTAGGAGCTCATTTGCCATCATCTCCTGAGTTGAGGCCCTCAGCCTTCTAGTTTGGACTTTGTTGTCTCCATGTCTGGCAGGATGGGGGAAGTTTTTTGTTTTGTTTTGTTTTGTTTTGTTTGAGAGAGAGAGAGAGGGGGGGGGAAAGATGGGGGAGGGACAGGGGAGAGGAAGAGAATCTTAAGTAAACTCCACACCCAGCATGGACCCCAGCACAGGACTCATTCTCATGACCCTGAGATCATGATCTGAGACAAAATCAAGAGTCAGATGCTTCAGTGACTGAGCCAGTGAGAAGTCTTTCCAGCCCACCCTTGACCCAGTTATTCTCAATTCTCCTAAAAATAAGCAAACATTTGCCACTGCCATTCGTGATGACCCACTATTGAAAATTAGATCTTTCTGATTTGAAAGAAATCAGGTGCACAAAAAAACTGTTAGAATGAAGAACTTGACAGAGCCATCATTGAGGTGAGTACTGCTGGCTAGGCACAAGATTATCAATACAAAACAATATTGTTGATATAAAATACTTCCTTTTTTAATTGCATGAGAAGAAGTTGCAGTAAGTTTAAAATTTTACCAGCCATCCATTAGTCCAAAGGTTGACCGAACTTACACATTGGAAGGTCCATGCTGGCTGGTATTTAGTTGGTGGAAGCACTGTATCCTAATGAGCCAGCAACCTTTCTGATGGATCAAAAGTTTGCTCTGTTTGGTTGCTATTCTGGAGTCCTCTGTTTTCCTTCATGATCTTTCCAAGATTCTCTGTTCTCATAGAGTGGTTCCCAGTAAGAGGTCAGAGTTTATCAGCATCATCTGGGACCTTATATAGTCAAACAACCCCACTCCTATTTCTGTTAAGCCCCAGGGTTGACAGTGGTGGTGTGGAAGATAGAGGTAGCAATGGTTGGCTGGAGAACCAAAATGCCAGTCTTCTTTGAAAATCAGACTGGAAAAAAAAAAGAAAATCAGATTGAGAAATTCTGTTCTAATGCACTAACAGATCTCCCCTTCCTTTCTGAATGATTTCAGAACCTCCAGTCTCCTGTTGAAGGCTTGAGGTAGAGAATTGCACATCTGGTTTATCCTTCAGAGAACCTGGCTATCAGAGATGCCATATGAAGTAACTCTATAATGAGTCTGTTTGGTCAAGCTCAGCTGAGTCATGAAGTAGTGTGTGTGGGTGCTTAATGGCCAAGGGAAGGGATGGGGAGACAATGGAAGGAAGGCATGTGTATGGCTGTGTGGAGGAAGGGCACCTGGGAAGAGGAATGATAGAAAGACCTGATATGCTTCAAATATTTGAATTCTCAGTGCACAGAGCGGGAGTCAAGCCCTCTTGTTTGCTCTGGCTCCTGAAGGCAGAAGCAGGTGTTATGGGTAGACCTATACTTGATGGGCGGAATAGTACAGCTATGAGCATGATCTCTGGAGTCAGACAGCCTCAGATTGAGAACCAGCATTCTTGCTTACCAGCTATGTGACTTTGATCTTGGGCAAGTTCTTAACCCGTCTGGACTCTGGCCTCTTCATCTATCAATTGGGGTAATAATAGCATCCATGTGGCAAAATTACTCTAAGGATGATGAGATCAGCTGACATACAAAATATTTCAAAGAGTGCTGGGCACATGGGAGGTATTCCCTTGTTAAGGGACTTATCCATGGTACTCAAGAGTGGTAGCATAAAGCACGGGGAGTGAACCAATGGTCTTGGCATCTTCTGCTCTATGCACAGTTAGTAATCATTGCAGGGGTCGAGCAGAAGCTGGCTGACAACTTCCTGCAGATAGGAGGATGTGTGCAAAGCCTAGGAGGTAGGATTAGAAAACTTTTATACTCCTTCCCACTTCTACTTGAGGCTCTCAAGTCTGAGCCATGTGGCCGTAAGCTGGTCAGCTGGGCTTGGGGTGCTGGCTTTTGGTATGTCCTGTGCTCAGAGCCACTTCCCAGAGCGTCACCTGGAGCTATGTCTCACAGGCATAGCCATAGTGGGATCCAGTCCCTGGGCGCTTCGTCTGCATTACAGAATGCAGACCCTTGGATGGAAATTGGAGCAACATCTTCCCTTCAGTGCACAGTCACAGCAGAGCTCACTGGTGTCCTCTGGGTCAGAGAAATTCCACATTTCAGGAGGAACTCCATATATGGAGATCAACAAAAACAAAAGCTTTGAGCAAGCTGTGCAGGGAGGAACTGTGTGTCTCTCAGTGTGTGAAGTACAATGTATTTTGACACAACCGACTCACAGGCACAAATCCACACCATCTCCCCAGCTCTGTCTCTCATGTACCCCAGCTGCCGCAGACAGGAAAATGTTCTCAGGGCAGACCAACCGGCCAGCTGTAGGTGCTGGGCTCAGTGGCTCCTCATCCAAAGCCTTGCAGCCATGCAGTGGCCATAGTCAACTGCGTTACACTCAGTGTCTTGATACACTGGAATAACTGTGTTCTTTTATTTTTTTTTAAGATTTTGTTTATTTATTCATGACAGACACAAAGAAAGAGGCAGAGACACAGGCAGAGGGAGAAAGAGGATCCCTGTGGGGATGCTGATGTGAGACTCCATCTCAGGACCCCAAGATCACGCCCTGAACCAAAGGCAGACACTCAACCACTGAGCTAACCAGGTGCCCCTGCAGTAACCGTGTTCTAATGGGTGGTGGTGGTGGTGGTAGTACTTTTTTTTTTTCTTTAAACTCTGGCTATCAGAATGCAGTCTATTCCCACCAGCCCCTCCTTATTTTTTACTTTATTTATTCATGAGAGACACAGAGAGAGAGAGGCAGAGACAGGTTCCATGCAGGGAGCCCGATGTGGGACTCGATCCCGGGACTCCAGGACCACACCCTGGACCGAAGTCAGGCGCTAAACCACTGAGCCATCCAGGGATCCCCAGTACTTTTTTATTTTGAATTGCAAAACCAATGTGCCGTTAGAGAAAGCACATCACATGAAATATTGGTGCTTCTGTAGGATTCCTAGAATTTGTCTTTACTCTTGGTCTTTTTTCCCTGTGCTTACCTATTTTCACACATTTGTAACCAGTCTTTGGACTTAACATTATATCATAAGAATTTTTATAAGTTTCATCTTGATCTTAGCACTTATTTTTTTTAATAAATTAATTTTAAAGATTTTATTTATTTATTTGAGAGAGAGACAGAATGAGTGGAGAGGAGCGGCAGAAGGAGAGGGAGAACAGACTCCCTGCTAAGCAGGGACCCCTACATGGGCTCGATCCCAGGACCCTGGGATCATGACCTCAGCCCAGGTCAGATGCTTACCTAACTGAGCCACCCAGGAGCCTCTCTCTCAATTTTTTTAAAAAGCTACCCAATGCTATCTTATATGTGCTCAGTGTACTTTAAATTGCTAACTACATACTCCTGGACTTTAAGGGGTTACCAGTTTGCCCTCTGCTAATATTGATAGTTTTAGCTTCTTCTTGATTCTTTTTTGTTTACTTAACATTAAGTGGGATACTTGGCTGAAAGAGCATGGATATTTTTATTACTCTTCACTTTTTTTTTCGCTAAATAAGCAATGCTCTTTTGATTAAACATTGCAGATGGATCATGTGTGTTTGCGTCTTTGTTCTCCTGAGATCCTGCTACATGGGCAGAAGGAAGAAAGCACCATCTATGTTTGAAGGGTCTGGGGAAGGGACTGAATGGAGAGGTAAGCTGCAGCCTGATGGAGAGACCAGGGGTGAGGCCCAGGGGATGCCAGCAGAGAGGAGGGGCCCCCCACTGAGCCAGAAAAATCAGAGAAGTAAAATCAGAAAAAGTGCTAATCCTAGAATGCAACTCAGCCTCTTGTGAGTGAACGAGAATCTACTTAATCAACACTGAGTGATGTAATGGCTAATTTTATGTGTCAGCTTGACTGGAGCATGGGGTGCCCAGATATTTGGTGAAACATTACTTCTGGGTGTGTCTATGAGGATTTTTCTGGAAGCAATTACATTTGAATCAGTAGACTGGTTGTAAGATCACAGCAAATAACAGAATATATAGAAACTGGTCTCGGCCCCTGGCCCCTGGGCACAGAGGCCCTACAACTTTAATAAATTCCTAAGTGACAAGAGCACTGGGAACATCTTGTTCTAATGAGTTGACTCTGGTGGGCTCTTAGATGGCTCCTAGGTTGGGGCTCGTCACCAGACAGACCAAACCATGGTTGGAAGCTTGGAATTTTCAGGCCCATTCATATCCTCATTCATGCCTATGTGAGGAAACCTCTAGAAAATCCCAATAGCTGGGGGTTCATGAAGCTTCCACCTTGGTAAACACATCCACACTGGGAGAGTGACACTCCATGTACCTTCCCTATGTACCTCTTCCTCTGGCTATTCATCTGTGTCTTTTAACAAACCAGTGAACATAAAGTGTTCCCTTGAGTGCTGTGTCACTAACAAATTAATCCAACCTCAGGGGAGGAGTGTGAGAAGCTCCGATTTGCAGTTGATCCGTCAGAGGTTGACAGGTGACAACTCGGACTGGTGATTGGCATCTGAAGTGGAAGGCAGTCTTGTAGGCGTAGGCTCTTTGCCTGGGGTCTGCTACTACCTCTAAGTAGACGATGTCAGCTCGGAGTTAAGTTGTAGGGACACCCAGCTGGGGTTGTGGACAATTGCTTAGGATGGGGAAAAACTCATATCTATTTGGTGACCACGAATGTTGTGAGTGTTCTGGATGAGCAGAGGAACCATGTGGGAGGAAGATTTGTTTTTTTTTTTTTTTTTTTTCTAACTCAGGAGGCGGACTGGGTAGCTTTTCTAACTCATTGAGTAAGGCAGATTGTCCTCTCCAAGGTGGTTAGACATCGTGCAATCTGTGGATGACTTGAATAGAACAAAAAGGTAGAGGAAAGAAGATAGTATTGTCTTTGCCTGACAGCTTGAGCTAGGAATGGGGCTTTGCCCTAGGAATGGGGCTTATAGCATCAGCCCTTTAGTTCTCAGAACAACACTGCTGGCCTCCCCTGGGCCTCTAGCTTGCAGGTGGCAAGATGTGGGACTTTGCCATCACAACTATGTGAGCCAATTCCTTGTAATAAATCCATTTATATATTAAAAAATATATAATATATAAAAATATTCTTAAAAATTCAGTATACAAAGATCTTGTATATAATAAAGAAAAATATATATTAGGTCTCTATTATCTATCATCTACCTATTTATTCTATTGATTCTGTTTCTCTTCTTGTCTGATAAGCCATGTTTCAGTGACTGCTCACACAATTCGAAGGTTTTCTCAACGTTCTTGATACACACTGTCAAGTTGCCTTCAGAAGGGCCACCCAATCATGGTCCAGCATGCTGAGAGGCTGGTGTCCATATCTGCACATGCAGAGGTTCATACAAGTGCACTGGCATCCTCAGAACCTTGACATTCCCCACTCCTCTGACTTTGGTGTCCTCCCTGCTACCTGCCCCGGGGTGTCCCCCCAATGCCTCTCCTCTGCACTGACTCTCAGATAACCCACTTCTCTTCCTCCTTTTCCTCTTAAAGATGGGTTTCAACAGAAGTCCAAACCCAGTTCTTATAGGACTTGGAGGTAAATCACTTAAATCCACTGGAAACCAATTCCTTCTGTGGCAAAGTGAAAGGATCTTATCACATAATCTCTAAGGGCCCATCAGTTTAGGCTTTATTTATAATAGTGAAAAATTAAAAATAAGCAAATGCTCAACAGATACCAACCAGTAATCTTTTAAAAAATATTTTATTTACTTATTCATGAAAGACACAGAAAGAGAGAGGCAGAGACACAGGCAGAGAAGCAGGCTCCCTGCAGGAAGCCCGATGTGGGACTCGATCCTGGGACTCCAGGATCACGCCCTGGGCCCAAGGTAAGACTGCTGAGCCACCCAGGCGTCCTAACAAGCGGTAATTTTTAAAAAACATGTACCTAATGTTGGGGTGCCTGAGTAGTTCAGTCAGTTTTGGGTATGTGACTCTTGATTTCGGCTCAGGTCATGATCTCAGGGTTGTGAAACCAAGCTCTGTGTGCTGAGCCCACAGCCTGCATGAGAGTCTCTCTCTCTCTCCATCTCCTTCTGCTTCTCCCCTGCTCTTTCTCTCTCTCTCAAAAAATAATAATAATTAAATCTTAAAAAAATGGTATACCTAAAGTCTCATGTTATCATGCTAAATGAAAGCAGCATGACACTGTAGGATTCCAAATTTATTCATACAAATCTTAATGCATCAACATAAGAAGAAACACACCACAAGGCTCTCAGCAGTTTTCTAAATAATTGTCATTATTGATAATATATAGTCATAAAAATGGCATTTTCTTTCACTGTGAAAATCAGATACTGAAGTAGGATTAGCTTAAGCTTGTTAGCCTCTGTACAGCGTTTCTGGACCTCTTGGTAGGATTAGGGTACTTGGCCCTGGCTCCTACCACATCTAGAACAAGCTTCCATTACAGCAGGCATCACCACCTTGCATTGTCATCACTGGCCAACATGTCCGCTTCCTATGGAATTCTGAATCTCCAGACAGCAGAGCCTTTGTCTTGTCTATTGATGTAGCATGATGCCAGGCACTTGGAACATGCCAGAACCATGTTGACCAAGGGTCAGAACAACTTCTGTTGGAACTACAGACCAATTTAATAGAATTTAGTTCTGAAGCTTGATAATGCTTTTCGATTTCGGCTCATAGTAAATACTATGAGCATCTCCGATACTATTTTCTCCTAAACGCTTTGTCTACAACTAGGGCGAACTGCATGCACCTAGAAGATGGGGGCTGCCTGGGTATATGGTAGGAAAATTCTTTCAAGGGACATAGAAGCATCAGACATCCATACCTGGTGGCATTGGTTGTGTACACATACATTGATCTCCCAGGGCTGGGATCCTTGCTCACCAGGCAGCTTTCAAGCTGTAATTTAGCTTCTTGTGGAAATGTCAAAATGGAGTATAAATGTGCCAGCTTGGCGAGAGGACATGAGTAACTATTTCCCCTGGCAGTCATGTTTCTCAGGGTAAATGAAAAAATGGGCAGAATTTTGTTAGCTCAGCCTTTCTGAACTTAATTAACTTTGGAATACTGAGGAAACTGGGTTTGGGCATCTGTGAAACTGGGAATGAGATTTTGGACTCTGGTGACCCAAATGGGGGTATTGATACACCCGTGTGAAGCCACCTGATGTGCTTCACACTTGTGATGCCACTCATCTCACCTCCACCAACAGTCACTGTCATGAATGCTCTAGAAAGGCAGTCTGAGACAGAAGGCATGCTGCTTGCTTGGTGAAATGTGGGCACGCCAGGGGAGCTGTGGACAAACCTTCAGGTTTTGGTTCAAGAAAGTTTCAATGTGGATTAACTCCACATTTGCCTAGGAGAAGACCAGGTTAAGTATGCGATGACACAGTATAGTTACACATTAATGGAGAAGGCACAGAGCGGCCCTTAGCCATTTACCCTCTGAATTGTTTTCTGCTTGTCTCTGTAGCCAATCTAACTAATCCTCATGTGTAGCTATTTAAAATATGTATGTTTTGTTTTTATAGGAAAGAGCTTCCTATTTTTATTGTTTTTAAAGATTTTATTTAGTTGAGAGAGAAACAGAAAGAGAGAGAGCACGAGCAAGGGGGCAGAGGCCGAGGGAGAAGTAGACTCCGTGCTGAGCAGGAAGCCAGATGTGGGGCTCCATCTCAGGACCCCAAGATCATGACCTGAACCAAAGGCAGATGCTTAACCAACTGAGCCACCCAGGCACCCTGGAAAGAGCTTTTTGAAAGCCACTAAAAGCATCCCAGCTTCTCTTCTTTGATCCATTTGATCCCCCAAAGCCCTCCTGGCTTCTAGGTAGCCTCTCCTGGCACCCCACACAGACACAGACCAAAGGCTATCTTCTCGAAAGGCAAATAGGGTCATGTATTCCATGTATTAAAAATCTTAGGAGAGCTCCTGGGTGGCTCAGTCAGTTGAGCATCTGCCTTCTGCTCAGGTCACAATCCCAGGCTCCTGCGAAGGAGCCCCACACTTTGGAGTCCCTGCTCACCAGGGAGTCTGCTTCTTCCTTTGCCTCTGCTCCTCCCCTTGCTCATAGTCTCTCTCAAATAAATAAATAAAATCTTAAAAAAAGAGAGAGGGAAACTCCTTTAGCTTTTGTGAATCCCACATCAAGTCCAAATTCCTGAGCTGGGATAAAAGGCTTTCACAATCTGACCACATATTCCACCGTGGAATCCATGTCTTAGAAACACTGAGATATTCACATTGTTCTGGTATGGCCTCTGGCCTCATCTTGCTTCTGTGTCTTTGCACCCCTAATACCTGGAATACTGGGATGCTTGGAATGCCTTCCCTTGCCTCTTTGGAAGTTTTGTTTGCTTACTTCAAACCAGCAAGCACAGATTCTTGCTCTCTCCTTTAGGTTTTCACAGTCCTTAAAGCAAACCTATTCTCTAGCAATTACCCCTGGTATTATAAATATCTATTTGCGTATGTTCGTCTCTTACGTCTCTATGAAATTCCTGAGAGTGGAGATCTGCCATTCATCTCTGTGGAGCCACTCACTGCTTTGCACAGTGTCTGACTCATCATAGATTCTTAATTCGTGTTTATTGAATTTATTAATTAAGCCATAACCAAGCATCACCATCCATTTAATTGCAAATGAAGTCCCAAAGATGAAATTAACAGCCTCATTTCTATCAGTCTCACTGATAAAGTGACAACAAATACTGAGTGCTTCTCATAATCCCAGCCAATGTAGAGCAAAGGAAAGCATCCAAGGGCGTTGGCCCTGCCCTTGAGTAGATTATAATAGAGTGGGGAAGATAATATTTCCATTCACAAAACAAAATGAGGGCAACATTAAGGATGTTTGAAAGCCTTGTGAGTTGTAGGGAGAATCTGAACTGCCTGGGGCAGATCCCTCCCTCCCAGCAGTATGGTTGGAAGGCATAGTCATTTGGAATCCAGTGTGGGAGAGGGGGACAGGGGGACACTACACTCTGCATGCTCAGAAAAGGCTTCTCCTTCTCCTTCTCCTTCTCCTTCTCCTTCTCCTTCTCCTTCTCCTTCTCCTTCTCCTTCTCCTTCTCCTTTCTTCTTCTTTTTTAAGTAGGCTCCACACTGGGTGTGGAGGTTTGAACTCCTGACCTAGAGATCAAGACCTGAGCGGAGATCAAGAGTCTGATGCTCTACTGAGCCATCCAGGAGCCCCTCAGAAAATGTTTCTATATGAAGGCAGATCAAGGCTGCTGTTGACAGAAGTTGGTTTGGGGATGGGCAAAGAAGAAGATTGGGAGAAAAGTGTTCTAAAAACTGAAGCGATGTGCAGGATGTGAATCATGGGCAATCTGAGTCAAATCTTTAGGCACCACGGTAGTTTGAACGACTCTTGTGCTGCATAGCCAGAGAACAACGATAAAGATAATTCTGTTCATCTCTTTTGTTTTAGCATTTACACAATGCTGATGCATCCTTGAAATAGTCATTGGATCCTTAGGACAATCGTATCTGGTGTGCCGAGTGCTTAGAGGCTGGGTCCTTCTTGACCCTGTCATACCACAGGCTAAGGCAGAAGTCTTCCTTGTGCTCCAAAGGGCTCCAAGCTTCCCTCTGACCCAGCACATTCACACTCTGGGGAGAGTAGGTAACATGTCTTGTCTGTGTCCAGCACCTGAAATAAAACGGGAGTTTGGTAAATGTTTGCTGCATGAGTGATTGGATGCATAGGTGGAATACAATGCATGGTAATCTTACTTGCTATCACTATCTCCATCAAGTTCCTCGTTTCTCCATCTGAGTTCACAAGCTACTAACCATGTCCCTGGCACTGAACACAAAGATCCCAACCCATCTCAGGATCTTCATCTCACCAAACACTGAATGCAGAGAGTTGCCCAGCAAAAATCTGGATCCATCTTTCCTCTGGGCTTGGAGTTATTAAAGGCTGGATGATAAAGATAACAAAGCATGGCAGTCCTGCTAGAGCACAGACACAGACGTGACCCAGCAGCTCCAAGCTCCGTTGATAACAAAGGCTTTCTGAGCAATGGCCCTTCAAAGCAACAAATCAAGATAGACAGCCTGCCAAAAACATGCCAACCCAGCAGACTCAGAATCCCTTACCCGCCGAGAAACAGCCCTTCCAGCCCATCCATCACTTAGACAACTGGGATTAGATGGTAAGAACATCAAAGAAGCAGAGTCTGCCGTTGTAGCTGTAGGAAAGCTCCCAGGCAGCTCGGTCTCAGGTCCCTCCCCACCTTTCAGGAAACCTGAGGAATAAGTACCCTTATCTGCCCTGCCCATCAGATTTCTATTCATCCTTCAAGACTCAGCTCTAATGCCACTTCCTCTGTGATGCCTTCACCCATCTCTGAACTGCACATTGTTAGGTCAAGAGTAGATTTTAATGTTCCAGGCAAGGGTCTGTGCCCTGCCCAAATTCTGATCTTCTGATCCATCACCTTTTCCCTGAAGGAGGTCCACAATAAGAGAAGCTATGTGAGGGCTGAGAATCCATTTGTACTCAACACTTCAATGCAGAGTTCTCAGAAAGAGCAGAACTAGATGATAAAACTTAGCTTGAAGCCTGGATTGAGCTTCTATCTCCTCCTAATGCCAGAATCCAAGTCCTGGGGTCTTAGCCTTTCTCAACATGGCCATGATGAATGAGTTCATGTGGGTAGGAAGGAGGAGAGACCTTGTCAGTCCTAGCCTAATGAGGCTGTTGAGTTCACACATCAATCCTACCTTATGGGAGGGGTAGGCAGGAGAGGAAAGAGATTGATTATTACCTTTTTCAAATCAGGTGGCCCCACTCATGTATAGATATGGCTCGGCCAATGGCTTGGGCTCTGGCCACTTATATCAACAAAGGGAAGGAGGGCTACCTTTCTTTTGAGTGTAACTTTAACCTTTTAATTATTGATCACACATCCATGGAATCAGAAATTTTAAAGTGACTACACTCTACTCAACATCTATATTTCTTTTTTTCTTTAATTTTTATTTATTTATGATAGTCACAGAGAGAGAGAGAGAGAGGCAGAGACACAGGCAGAGGGAGAATCAGGCTCCATGCACCGGGAGCCCGACGTGGGATTCGATCCCGGGTCTCCAGGATCGCGCCCTGGGCCAAAGGCAGGCGCCAAACCGCTGCGCCACCCAGGGATCCCAACATCTATATTTCTATGTGGATCCATGATCCTGGCAAATTTTGTTTTCAGGCCCCACTTCACAATGTCCTTGGTGTCATCTCACAGGTTGGCTAAGTCAGCAAGAAGAGGGGTGCAGGTATTCTATTTTAAAAATAAAAAATATCTAAATCCTTCTGTGGTGCCATAAGAACAGCCCCTGACATCAGGACTATCTTGGGGGAACATGTTCAGGATTTCAGAAGCCTGTAGAGTTTCTCCAGGATGGAGCTGGGACACTGGTAGGGAAGGAGAGGTAACATAAAGTGTTAAAGAAAGTAAGGGGATCGGTCTATATATACAATGGAATATTACTCAGCCATTAGAAATGAGGAATTTCTCACCATTTGCTTCAACGTGGATGGAACTGGAGGGTATTATGCTGAGTGAAGTAACTCAATCAGAGAAGGACAAACATTATATGGTCTCATTCATTCAGGGAATATAAAAAATAGTGAAAGGGATTAAAGGGGAAAGGAGAGAAAACGAGTGGGAAATATCAGTGAGGATGACAACACGAGAGACTCCTAACTCTGGGAAACGAACAAGGGGTAGTGGAAGGGGAGGTGGGCAGGGAGATAGGGTGACTGGGTGATGGGCACTGAGGGGGGCACTTGACGGGATGAGCACTGGGTGTTATACTCTATGTTGGCAAATCGAACTCCAATAAAAAAAATACTAAATAAATAAATAAATAATTTTAAAAAATAAAAGGGGATCACTGAGGGAGGAAAGAAAATGAGGCTGGGGAGATTAGGGAGGGAAAGGACCCCTGACATCCTCCCATGAAGACTCTGTATCGAAATGAGACTCAGTAGACAAGTTCATTTTGGACCATATCTACTCTGTGTAGAGTTCATGGTCATCTAATGGCGAAATGATCTCCCTCCTGGCAATACCCTGTCCCTGTAGAGCTTCCTGAACATGTGGATGTAACTGGAGAACTCTGGTACTCTTCTAACACTCCAGCTCTCCCATCTTCAGTTATGGACACTGGTTTCAATTCTAGCATTTCAGACCCAAGGTAGCGTCTAGCATGATGCCCACCGTAAGCTTTGGCCCAGATTGTGAACAGTATCTTCAGCTCTGTCAAGGGCAGAGGGATTGGTTGGACACATATAGCACATTTACATGTTGGAACACTCTGCCTGGCAGTCTGTTTCACCAGGATGGGGCCCTCTCCCTTTTCAGGCACAGGGAAGCATTGTATCTCCCTGCCAACCTGGATGTTAAATCAGATATATGACTACCTTTGGCCTTATGAAATGTGAGCCAATGCGATTTCCATAAGGGTGGGAGCATTTAATTGCCAATGGCCAACATTCCATCCTTTCTCCTCCTCTCAGAAAGCCTAAAGCATTATGTTCAGAGAGACACATAGTAAAAATAATGCGGAGTGGTTACGTGGGGCAGAGCTACCTCCCAAACCAGTGGAGCTTCCAGCATGGACAATAGATTTTTGTTGGGTTAAGCCACAGAGATTTTGGTGTTTTTTTAAAGCATGCATTTATATGTAAATTATGAATCTATATATAATATTTACATATAAATAATGTATACTATTTTTTGGATAGTAAGATGACCTCTTTCATCTTTTTACTATTTTTCCCCCACAATGAATGTATGTTATTCTTATAGAGATGAAAATGCTATTTTAAACAAATAGTTAGCACTTGTTCTTTCTCGCTCTCTTGCCTCCCTGAGTGTCTGATAGACTGACAGCCATTGAAGGCCTGAGTTTCCTTTCTGCTTCTCTCATGCAGATTTGTCTCATGCAGGTGGTGCTCAAAGAAATGTATATGAATGAATGATTTAGATTCCTCCCTAGCTGTCAGAGAAGCTCAGAAGAGCATCACCTTAGAACAAGGGTGGAGACAGAGTGAGATATCAAGGAGAAAAGAGACACAGGAAGTAGACACAGAAATGGACACAGGAAGTAGGTGGGGAAGTCCAGGGTAGAGAACTTTCTGAGGACCCATTGGAAACCTTTTTCACCCACCACCTCCTATCCATCCTTCAAGGACTAATTCAGATCCTACTTCTTCCATGAAGACATCCTTGACTTCTACAGTCTTCAGGGGTCTTCTTCTTCTTCCAATTCCTATAGTACTTGCATTATAGACCATTGGGATTTCAGACACAGTTCTTTGTAGGACCCTGGAGCCCTCCCATTCTCCAGGAGTACCTTGTGAATGCCTTCAAGGAGGGAGGATGTATAATCTCCCCATCCGGTCCTTGACCACTATAACTAAGACAACTATCCTACTCATAGGCTTCCATCAACAAAGAACAGGTTCTGCTGCTATAACAAAAGTTCTTTTCATGGGTATCTCCTCAGATACTTTATTTCAGAAGGAGTGGAGACCAAGGCTTTGTGTCCATTGGCATGGCTACGTCTTTGTTATTGGTGAGGGAGAGGTTAACTGTGCCCATCTGTGATCCAGTAGCCAGGGCCTCTCAGCCATGGGTTGCCATAGTGATAGTCACATGATACTCAATAGTACAGGCAACTGCACCAGGAGGCTCCCCCTCACTCAGTCTAAAGCAGTATGTTCCTGTGATAGTGTATTCTGCCCTTTTCTTTTCCCATCCAGATGCCTCAGAAACTGCTGCCCTGAGAATCCATGTAGAAGAAATTCTAGTACTTCACGTACATTTTTCAGCTCTTTTGCCCTTTGCAGCAAAGCAAAGCAAAGCAAGGCAAAACAAGACTTCTGTTTTGGAAGTAAGAGTCAGAGGGGACCTGTAGGTGATGACCTGCACATAGAATCATTGCTTCGATTTTGGGTCCCAGAATGAAACAGAGCCTGTCTCCATGCTGGGATCTTTCTTCCTCGTCAGATGATTCTTTACCCAGACCCTCCAGTCTCAGAGGCTGGCCCCTGACGGGTGACCTTGCCCACTGTCAGAGCACTCTGTAAAAAATGTTCTTTCTGAGGCTCCTGGGTGGCACAGTTGGCTGAGCGTCCAACTCTAGGTTTTGGCTCAGGTCTTGATCTCAGGGTCGTGATCTTGGGCTTGTGAGATCAAGCCCTGTGTCAGGCTCCATGCTCAGTGCCCAATCTGCTAAAGCTTCTCTCTCCCTCTGCCCCTCCCTCATCTCTCTCTTTTTCTCTCTCTCTCTCTCAAATAAATAAATCTTAAAAAATTTTTTTTTAATGCTCTTTCTGATCCTAATGAAACTAAAGAGAATATGGTCTGGACACAATGCTAAACACTTTAAATACTTAATCCTTATTTGTATACGAGACAATGAGGTATGGAAAATCAAATTGCATGCCGAAAATCATATAGCTGGTTAACACCAAAGCACATGCACTCAGCAGCTCCACTCTCTTGTTTCTCATGCTAAGTAGAAACTAATCTCCAGGGCAGCCTGGGTGGCTCAGTGGTTTAGCGCTGCCTTCAGCCCAGGGCATGATTCTAGAGACCCTGAATCAAGTCCCACATCAGCCTCCCTGAATGGAGCCTGCTTCTCCCTCTGCCTGTGTCTCTGCCTCTCTCTTTCTCTCCTGTCTCTCTCTCTGTCTCTCATGAATAAATAAATAAAATCTTTTAAAAAAAAGAAACTAATTTACCCAGTGAATTCTAGGTCCTCATCTTCATTCATTTCACTCTCTGGAGCAATGGAGAACAAATCCCCTTCTGTTTCACAGCAACTTACCTTGGAGAGAACCTGCGTGACGTCCTTCAGTGAACTGGAAGCAGCATAGCCAATTGGGAGGAACAGTTATGCCCAGAAAGCAGCACTGTGCCTCCCTTTGGTCCCTTTAACTCCAGACTAAACATCTTTGTCTTCCCTTAAAATGTATCATAAGAGTCCTTGGTCATGATCCCTAACAAACAAATACATTGATCTCAGCATTCCACAAAACAGCAGACAACTCTTGATTGTTGCTCGTCCAACCATTCCTTCCCATAACCTAGTGTTAGGCCAGCATAAACATCCCTCCACACTATCTGCTTAGGCACTGCCTGGCACTCACTGAGCGAGAAAAAACCACGAAGCTGTACTTGGTCCCCTGATGCCAGAAGTCATGTCAGCGACAGCAACAAAAGGTCATCTGTCTTGGTACAGTCTTTCGGAAGACAATTTCGTGACAGACAATTTGGTGACCAACAGGATACACCTTTGGATATTGACTAATTGTCAAGCATGGGTTGAAATCTTCAGAAACTCACCTCTCTTTCTGCACTGAGCCCTCCAAGAACAAACCCCCGCGATCGCAGGATGTGGTATTTAAAGGGACAATGGTGATTTTTTCCAATCCAGTTTGATTGTGACTGAGACCCAGAAAGATGAGACTGTGTTGTCAGTCAGTAGCAACACCAGGAATCAAATCCAGGTCTGTCTGAATCCAAAGTCCACCCTCTTAACTCCCCACTCTGTAAGGCATATTGCTCTCTAGTATTGACCAAAACCCTGGCTCTGAGAAGTCTATAAAATGGACATAGTGCAAGGACAATATAGAGTTGCAAATACTAAGTGGGATGTAATCCGTTACCCACCTAGCACAGTGCCAAGCAGGGAAGGAGACTCTCCATTAAAGGTAGCCAGTGTCATCAGCAAGGACCAGGACCCATGCCTCTTTTGTTTTTCCCAGTGTGGCCCTTTGTACTTTGTACACCTGCCTCCCTAGTGCACCTTATCACAACGGGCTCAGGGATGGCATAATTTGGGGTGCAGAAGGTTGCAACAACAAAATCTTGGCCCTCAGTGAGCTTGCAATTCTGTGGGAGAGGTAGGAACAGCCCCATCTTGTGGATTTCTCAAGCAGAATGTGACATGGCTCAGTGATTCTGCCTCCTTCAAACCCTTTCTTCTCCTGGTTTCTGACATAGTACCATCTATTTATTCTTACACAATCATGAACTCCTTTGCTGACTCCTCATGCTCTCCATTTCTAAATGATGGCAGCCCTCAGGGATCTCCCCTCTCATCTCCAAAGAGACCTTATCTTAGGTGACCTCCTCAGATCACATGATGTTGAGTACCTACCGTACTCAATGACACTGATGGTGACCCTGACATTTTTCTCTTCAGCCTTGACCCCTTCCTAAGCCCCAAGTTCCAGCATCCAACAGCCTATATAACATTTTCAGCTCGATGGTTCTTGAGATTCTTGAACTTAACATTTCCCAAACTGAATTGTACTTCTCCCATTCCAAACCCATCTCTCTCCTCAATTGCTGGTGGGCTTTCCCTTCGCTCCCACAGTTTATTCATTCAATACATGTTTACTGAGTGTCATTGTCATTGCAAACATTATTTTAGTCAGTGAGAAAAACCATAAACAAGACCAAGTCTCTGTGTTCATGAAGCTTATCTTCTAGTGAGAGAGCCAGGGAATAACCAGCAATTAGCTGCATAAATAATATAATTTCAGGCACTGATACTTGTTCTTCCCTCTATATCTCATTTTTTAAAAAGATTTTATTTATTTATTTATTCATGAGAGACACAGAGAGAGGCAGAGACATAGACAGAGGGAAAAGCAGGCTCCCTGCTGGAAGCCTGATGTGGGACTCGATCCCAGGACCCCTGAGATCATGTCCTGAGCCGAAGGCAGACATTCAGCCACTGAGCCACCCAAGTGTCCCATCCCTCTAGATTTCATTGTTGATATCACCATTTGTGAGTCACGGAGACCAAAATACTTGAAGTCATTCCTGACTCCTGCATTTCCCTCAACTCCTCTATGTAACCCATCAGCAAGTTCCTCCAAAATATATCTATTTTGAGGAGTCTTTGGTGGTGAAGGTGTTGAGAATGGATGGGATCGGTGATGATGAAGTATGTGCCATATGCTGTATCTGGAAAAAAAAACCAGGAGTAAGATGAAAAGATTTTCCTTCTTTCTTCAAAAAAAATATGGGGAGCAGGGATCAGTCACCAAACACACTCATGTTGGTTACCAGGACAATTTATGCTATTGCTGCCCCTGGTTTCACTTGTCTCCAGGACTCATCCTTTGGGGAGGGGGCTCTCTAATTCCTCTTTTCAGTGAAGTGGGGTGGTCTTGCCATGGTATTCACTCCAAGGAAGATCACAAACCATTTTTACAAAGTCTGACGGAGGCACAGGTGCCAGGGCATGCCTTTTCATGTCTCTTGGTTATGTCCATGCCCCATCCTCTGAGTCGAGAATCTTAGAAGTGTCTTGCAATGGCAACCCAAAATAAACACATTCATAGCAGGTGTCACTTCTGCAGGATGGTCATCAGATGATCTGTTGGTCACTGCTAACTTCAAAATGAGGGGCAGCCACAGAGTTTCTCTGGAGTGCTCATGCAAATGAACACACTGAGTGGCCTGCAAAGGCTCCCCTGGCTTGCTCATTATTCCTGAGTCCTGGAAATATTCAGAGCTCTCTTTCTGACACAGGATGAAGTTTGGAGGGCTCTTCATGTTGACTCTATATCTTTCCACTTGATCCCTCTGGGTCTCATCCATATTCTATCTTCTCTCTTTCCTTTCTTTGGTGGTGGAGGGCGAGGTAGAGAGAAGCCTTGCTTTGACCCAGCCTATATGAAATCTATGGCTGAGACCCCATGTTGTTCTTCTTCTCCCAGAGACCACGCATTGCAAATCTCGAAAGCAAGACTTGATCATTTTGTCAACCTTCTCCTGAGACAACTGTAGAATATCTAGCTGGCTGAATGGTGAAGTTAAGTATGAGAAAAAAGAAACAAACAAACAAACATTGAAAATAACACAGAATCTCTTTACCAAGTTCACCCTGCTATTGAGGAAGGTACAAAATTGTGAGGAATGCTACACCTGCAAATATAAAACTGTTGGGGTTTATAAAGAGTCTCTATATACATAATCTCACTTAATCTTCACATTCCTGCTGTGAATTAGTAACCAATTACACTTAAGATAGAGAATGATAGGGATCCCTGGGTGGCGCAGCGGTTTGGCGCCTGCCTTTGGCCCAGGGCGCGATCTGGAGACTCCGGATCGAATCCCACATCAGGCTCCCGGTGCATGGAGCCTGCTTCTCCCTCTGCCTGTGTCTCTGCCTCTCTCTCTCTCTCTCTCTCTCTCTCTCTCTGTGTGTGTGACTATCATAAAATAAATAAAAATTAAAAAAAATTAAAAAAAAAAGATAGAGAATGATAGATAGATAGATAATAGATAGAAATTGCCCCGAGCTAGGGCTTAAAAGCAGTTTTCTGCTCAGGTTTAGCGCATTAATCAATCCCCCGGTGAAAATCCTGGCATTAACAACTATGAATTCTACTGATAGAATTCTAGCCCAGACATTTGATCCAAATCCCAATCTTTGTCCGTCTGAGTTTCCCTCAAATAGCCAACTTAAGGCAATTTCTCTCTCCCTCTCAGATCTGGGCAGCTCATCATGGGATCATAGGCTTGCCGCCCTAATTCACTACTTCCAGTGAGTTCTAACCCATTTCTTTCCCCCATTTCCTAAAAATAAATTGTGATCTGGAGCCAAGGCAGAAAGATGGGTCTTTAAAAGAGGTGGGGTCTTTAAAAGAGGAAGTACACTTACGAGTGACTTTGACAGGGTTGGGAGTGAGCTGCTTGCATGAGTCTTAGAATGCAGAACAAACTTGATATCTTCAAAGCATGAGCAACAGAAAGAGGATGGTCCTGATTTTTCTTCCTTTTGATTTGTTTTTAATTAGACGTTTTCCAAAGGGGTGGAGGGAACCTGAGTTGCTTCAAGAAGAATTTGAGTTTCAGCCCATCTGCTGAAAGCCCTTTAAGGACACTTGCATCCTTCTTATGACTGAGAAGTGAAAGTGCTCCAACAAAGCTCCTTTCGGGCTTAAACAAGAATGAAGGGAGAGGAATCTGGAGTTGACCTTCTCAGGTTTTGTAGAGAGTGGTCACATCTTATTACTCACGATTGCGGCATAGAGGAGTGAGGGTGTAGAGTGGAAGGCCACTTTAAGGAAAAGGAAAAAAAAAGATAGAAGAACAAATATTTACTTACAATAAAAAAGCAGCCAAAATAGATTTACAGAAATAGAAATGCCCTGAGAACTCAACTACTTTTCTTTCAAAATATCTGTAGACAATTTATAAAACAAATAACACCCCCTACCCAACCCTCAAAAACCAAAACCCAGCAGCTTGAATAGAAACACGTTCTGATGACAAGCTGGTATCCCCATTCCTCCTGGAATACTCCGCAACCCTCAGTGGCTCCCAGCATTATGGGGAGGGGCTTGGGATCTTAAGCACCCATGGACTTCTAAGGAAATGTACAGGCATTTGTGGGGTGGCTGCCAGTGGGTTGGAGGGATGAGGGCATGTGTGTGAGGAGGTTAATTACCCTTCTTCCCTCCTCAGGAACATCTCTGGGCCAAGGTGGAGCTTTCACCCCACAACTGATCACATATTGAACGGGTTGGACCTCTCTGCTCAGGAATCTGGGGACCCCCGGCAGCCTGAGCTGGTTAGGGCGTCTCAGGACCCTGGTACCTCTTCATTCCAGGTTTCAAGTGGTAGCCAAAGCAGGCTTCAGATTAGAGCTTTGGAAGTTTTCCTCCTACATGGATCCCTTTGGGAGTATAGATTCTTTCCCCATTTTTACAGGGGGGATCTTCCTTCCTAGTATTTCTTCTTCACCCCACAGGGGATGGAGAAATCTGTTCCTTCTACCCATGGTGTGTAAGGCTGGGTAAAGGAACTTCGTCTCTCTACCAACCCCACTTAGAGGCTTCTTGCAAGAGGAATTGCTAATCTGACTGCCCCACATTCTCTGCATGTGTTCACAGACTATAATGACGGGATCCAGGATCACTTTCTTTTGCTTCTGGTGCCCAGCCCCCCACTTCTTTACCGTCCCCCCCACCCCCCCACACACATACTCTCCCATGCCCTGTCCCTGTGAGATCAAGCATACATAAGGTCCCACCTGCCTTTCTGGCCAGGCCCTGCATGTTTATCTCCAGCCACATTTGGAAGGGAATGCAACCTGGTCATCCTTGCTCATGTGGCAGAGGGGACAAGAGAGCTTGGTATGCTCCCACAGACCCAGGCATTTCTCTAAGAAAAGAAAATCCTGCTGGTCTCTCTGGGCTTATGCACCAGACTGCACTAGAAGAGAAGTTCTGCATAGGGATCCATCTGATGCTGGCTCAGAGGCTCCCATTTACATATCCTCCCCCCCCCCTTTTTTCTGTATTGAGTTCTCTAGTTGGCTATTTTTCCTTCAATTGAGAACCCAGAAGGGAGGAGAAATGCATGGCAGGGGTCAAGGACTGGAACACCATCTGTGTGTCCTAAATGCATGCAAGCACCCCCAGAGCAAGTTTGGATATCATTTCAGGGGTGTCACAGATTTTTCTAAGGAAACCAAGGAGGTCCTCTAAAGCAATGCTTCTCAAACATGAATATGCATGTGAATCATCCAGGGGATCTTGTTTGAATGCAGAACCTGATTCAGAAGATCTGGGGTGGGAGTTGGGATCTGCATTTGTTTTGTTTTATTTTATTTTAAATATTTTATTTATTTATTTTAGAGAGAGCGTGCACACATGAGGGAAGGAGCAGAGTGAGAGGGAGAAGCAGGCTCCCCGATGAGCAGGGAGCCTAATGCAGGGCTCCATCTCATGGGATGAGATCATGACCTGAGCCAAAGGGAGACGCTTAACCAACTGAGCCACCCAGGCATCCCTCAATCTGCATTTTTAACAGGTGTGCAGGTGACACCAGTGCCACTCATTCAGAGCATCTGGATCCTCACCACCCAAAGGCAGTCCTAGGACTCGCAGCATCCACACCCTCGGAAGCTTGTGAAAGATGCAGAATCTTGGGCTCCATCTGAGACCTATGGAAACAGAAATTTGGCCACCACGAGGTAGCCTAATCACCTTCTCGGTGTTTTCCCTGCCGGCTAATCCAGGGTCACAGTACATAAACCATTGCAGCTGCTCTGGGCAGGACTTGGTTAACTTTAGAGGCTGGTCAAGTAGGAAAATCACTAATTTCCCCAAGGAGCCTCAGAGATGCCTCTGGCAGCTGGTCTTCCTCTGTGAGTCATTGGAGGCTGCAAACAGGACCTTGTGCAGTGTTTGTGGAAGGTAATGTGGCTGAATTAATGATGATGCAGGAGCCTTCACAGAGGTGATTCTCAGCTCTTTTAATTGCACCATTTCTCAACCTTAATGCTGCCTCACTGCCATTTCTGAATTATATCACCATGCACATCCAGAGATACGCATATTATAGATTAATTCTCCCACTCAAACTGATAAACTACCCCACACATAATTTATACTCATCTGTCTTTCCCCTAATCTAGCCAAACCCTCTGCCTGCTACTCTGTCAACCAGAGTGCTTCAAGAAAATTAGTCTTTGGACTGCGTCCCTGTACTTACATGCCATCCATGGGAGTCTATTTGAAAGCTACGTGAGGAAACCAGAGGTGATAAAAGTCCAGGGTCTTTTCTGATTCCATGCCAATGGATGGGATGGGATGGGATGGGATGGACCATCAGAATGGTCCAGTACTTTACATACTTGAAGTTGTGTTTTGTTCTATCCCAGGCGGAACATCTATCTGTGAGTGTCCTGATCCCCTGAGCCAGAAATGCTGCTACTCTAGAGTTAGCATCTCTAGCTGGATTCCTTCCCTTTCTAGCCTCACCTTCTTGGGCCCCTCCCCTGATTCCTGAATCACAGCCGTCATGAGAGCTTGGCCCTCCCCTCCCCAGCCCTCCTTGAGCTCATGGGGGAAAAAGACTCACAGCTTTGAATCAGACTCATTGGTTCCACCCGTCACTCCTCCTGCCATCTCTAATTTCGTGGACGTGGTGTCTTGCTGGCACAGGCACGTGGTGCCCTGCAGGACAGTTGTCCTGGCTAACATCTGTGCTTGTGTCTGCCTTTAATCCTGGATCTAGGGTATTCCCAGAGTCTCCTAGGCACTCCCCCTCCCCAGGTCCTCTTGAAACTCACCTTCTTGGGATGCTTGAGTGGCTCAGCGGTTGAGTGTCTGCCTTTGGCTCTAGGTGTGATCCAAGTCCTGGGATCAAGTCCCACATCAGGCTCTTCACAGGGAACCTGCATCTCCCTCAGCCTCTGTCTCTGCCTCTCTCTGTGTGTCTCTCATGAATAAATAAACAAAATCTAAAAAACAAAGAATGCTTATCTCCTTGACTATTTGCTCTGCCAAGCCCGTTCCTACTTTGAACAAATTGCATGGTCTTATTTCTCAGCTATGGGGTCTTTCTAGAAAGAGTTATGAAACAGTCCTGGTAGATCAGCAAGGATCTCTGTTATTGGATCTTGATGGGGCTTCACTGACACTCAACAAAGCTTCCCTTCACCATGTGATGGGGGTTCTCACTCCTTGTGCCCCTTGAGCCCCTGACTTTATTCAGACTTGCACATTCTCAGCTGATGACCTCCCCTCTTGCTTTACAAAGATGAAGTCTAGAGAATGTCTAGAGAACACAAATGGGGAAGAACACACAAGGCCAAGGAAGTCTCTGGGAGTTCCTAGCATCTCACCAGGCACAATGCCAAGCCTTAAAGTTCTGGCTTCAGTCAAATAAGATCAAGGCGGCCGCCGAGCACTCCCTTCCAATGGAAAGAACAGATGTAAGAGTTTGAGATGGCACCCGAGGAAAACTGTTGCTAGACTTTGCTTAAGATTATAAGACCATCAAGGAAAGGTGGGAAGGGAAATAAAAAGTGAATCCTGAGGGACCCCTGGGTGGCTCAGTGGTTGAGCGCCTGCCTTCGGCTCAGTGATCCCTGGGTACTGGGATCAAGTCCCACATTGGGGTCCCTGTATGGAACCTGCTTCTCCCTCTGCCTTTGTCTCTGCCTCTCTCTCTCTGTCTCTCATAGATAATAAATAAATAAATAAATAAATAAATAAATAAATAAATAAATAAAATCTTTAAAAAAAGTGAACCCCAAGGTATCATTCAAGGAAGGATCGATTGTCTTGTTTGTGTCAAGCGGCTCTGGGTGTGTCCTGTGATGGAACACAATTACCTTCTGCATTCGTGCCCATTTTCAATAAGAACTGACCTTGTTGCTGGTCACACCACATATACCTTCTTTGCTTCACATCTCCCTCCTTTTCATTCTCTTTCCTGATTTTGTGGGACAAAATCCACCCAGAAAAACATGGAAGCCATGTTAAATATTTCAAATATCAGGGAAGCCCTGGATGGAACATGTTATAAAAGCATTGGAAGTGCTGAAAGAGTCACAAAGAGGAGGACAAGCTATTCCAGAGATTAGAAATGGCAGGAAGTCACTATTGCCCCTAGTGTTGGAGGAACCAAAGTTGGGAGATCCCAGAGCCCAGGGGCATGATGGTGGTTGGCTGAGGGAGGCCACTGCTGCTCTTCAGAGAAATCACTGATGCACTACAGAAAGCAACAAACTTGACACTGGACCCAACAGCCACCTGCCACTGCTGGCACTAGGACCACCCAAGACACCTGCAGGTGCTGACCACTCTGGAAGCCACCCAGTGCTATACCACCCACCTATCACTACAGCTGCTGGGTGAGAGTGCCCCAGGAAAGGGTGGAAAGGATGCTTAGGCCAAACAGGCAATGGTCAGCACGCCCTTCACTCCTTCTGTCTCTTAGCCTGCCTTTTTGAAATCCTTCTTTTCCTTTTTCCCTTGTCTTCTCTCACTGCATTCATTTGACCAGCATTCATGAGCATCTACTGTATGCTAGGAATTATGCTAGAATGGGAGGTTGTAAGGGAAGTGGATTCAGAAAGATAAAGATATTGACCTGTATCCAAGGTGCTTAAAGATCATAATTTCACACCCCCAAACACACACACACACACACACACACACACACACACACACACTTTGTTTTCTTGTTTGTTTTTGCTTTTGTTTTAGAAGATCAAGAATTGCTTCTGGAAATTGATCCTTCCAAGTTCCCTCCGCTTTTTCTTGAGTTTGTGTTTAAAAATCATAGAGTGTTTAAAAATAATAGAGTGATCTCTGGCCATTTTGCTCCACCAGTGGACACATATTGAGAATCTATAATATACATTAGACTCTACTAGGAGCAGCGAGCAGAAAAATGACCATGAAAACCTTACGATATCATGGGGAGATAGAGTACATGACATAGTGAACAAAATCTTGATTGCAACAAGTGGATAGACTAACTTCCTAAAGTCTGCTAGTAGGACAGACAGGGGTGTGAAGGGTGCCATGAAAGTGAGTGGGTCAGGGCAGGCTTCATGAGGAAAGAGGCTTGGCCTGGTTACGAGAGAGGAATAGGGTGCACTTACCTGTGTGCCCAAATCTCTCTTTTGCCTCTTGCCCCAAAGCTGGAACCATCATCAACCTCCGGGCTGTGGAAACATCCCATATTAGAATGCCAGGAATGCAGACAGAGCTCTACTTCCTTCTCTCTCCAACATGATCTTGGCCCGGTGACCTTGGCTAAGTCATTTGACCATCTGGGAACTCAGTGGTCTCAGCTGTGACAAGGGGTTACTGATGTTATTCCTGGTTTAGTGTTCTAGGACACATCAAATCTTTTGACTCCATCCTGCTATCAGACCCAGGACCCAATAACCCACCTAGGATGGGGTGGGTGGGGGCTGATTTACCTGGAGGGAAGTGGAATTCTCCTTTCAGGACCAGCAGAAAAGCTTGGTTCTTTCTCTCCAATGCACAATTCTCCTTCTATTTTCTCTGTTTTCCAACAGCCCCTGTCCTGGAGCTGCTGGGGTCGAGAGACCTCCAGATTCATTCCTCTGGTTGGCCAGTGTCCCGGACCCTACTATGATACCCAGTTGTGTGCAGGAAGCATGCTCTCTATTGAGCAGCCTTTCTTTATAGCCTGAATGAGGAAAAGCTGCCCAGTGGGCATGCAGGACAGAAGCTGACCTGGAGGTTGGCTCTTCTTTGTCCCCTGCCCCCCTCACTCAGACTCTCTGCACCTAGCATTGCCCCCCTCTTATGCTGCCCTCACAGGCTGGTCTGTGCCCATGGACACCTCTGGGCCTATCAGCTGTCTCCATAATGGACAATGACAGCTCATCACATTACAAGCCTGCTTCTCTGGCAGGAAGGCTAAGGGCCGGTGAGGCTCATTAGCGTCTGCCTGGAAGGGGACCAGGCAGTGGGGCTCTTCCTCCTCTCTGAGCTGCCCCCTCCTTCCCAGGCCCCATTTCTAGCAGACTCTCAGCTGTATGTCATGAGCAGTTGTGGTGTATCGTGAGCCTTTGTGAAGAAGGTCAGACTAATTTGTTGTTCGATAGTAGTACCGGGAAAGAGGCACATGCATGATTTATTTTTGAAAATTTACAACAAATGGAAGCAGTCATTTCCACTCTCTGGAATTCCAAGATGCTTTCCAAGGGAGGAAAAGGTAGAGCCACCAAGAGTAGAGCTAATGCACTGTGAGCTTGTCCCTGGAAGCGTGAGTGTGAATGTCACCCATAACATTGCCGGTGAAGGAAGATTGAGATGCGGACTACTGACTGGCCTCCTGCCTCCTGACTTTTGGCTGGGACAAAGAGGAAGATGGAATGTCAT
Source organism: Nyctereutes procyonoides (assembly GCF_905146905.1). Lineage (NCBI taxonomy): Eukaryota > Metazoa > Chordata > Mammalia > Carnivora > Canidae > Nyctereutes > Nyctereutes procyonoides. The sequence continues at coordinate 54,368,680 of NW_026575140.1, read as the reverse complement.
GCATCTTCTTAAGGAGCCCAGGATTAGAACATCCAACGAAGGAGATCCTCTGAAACAGAATGTCTGGAACGCGAGTGCCATATAAATCACCAAAGGATCTTGTTAAAATGCAGACTTTGATTCAGTGGGTCTGGAGTGAGGGTAGCTGGGGATTTCCAGACACTGGTGTGAAAAATGGGGGAATGTGCTGAAGCTTCTAGGCTAAGCATCCAATGCCTTCTGTAAGTAGAGTCTGGAGGTGGGGTATTTTCTTACATTGTCTCTTTTACTAGGGCTACTCAAAGTCTCCTGAACCCAAGTCCTCAAGGAGAAAAGCCATGCTGGATCCCAATGACCATGACAGGGACTTGTTATGCATGCGTGATTCATGCACACTAGCTTGGAAAGACTGGCCCTATTCACGAAACATAATTACATCCCACTTCTCTGGATTTAATTGAAATCACAGATGGATCAAAATTTAAAGCTGGAGGGTACTGTAGAAAATCTGTATTTCGGTTCACTTATTTTAAAGCCAGGACCTAGAGTTTGGGGCAAAAATTTGATTTCTAAGTATTGGCAGCTAATTAGAATTCAAAAGAGAATACTACATAGCCAGGACACCTGGGCGGCACAGTGGGTTAAGCATCTGACTCTTGGTTTCGGCTCAGGTCGTGATCTCAGGGTCATGAAACAGAGCCCCACGTTGGGCCTCCATGCTGAGCGTGGAATCTGCTTGAGATTCTCTCTCTCCTTCTTCTTCTGTCCATCCCCAACACACACTTACTCTTTCTTTCTAATAAATGAATAAACTTTTTTTAAAAAAGAGTACTATGTAGCCAAAATAAGACAACTCCCCCAAGCAGATACACCTGCTTGCTCTCAGCCTCTGATCTACATGGATGCCAGGGATTGAAAAGTGATTTTTGTTCACATGTCTGTTTGGATGTCATATTGCAGAGCCAAGGCTCAGGAAATACTTTCCCTACTAGCTTAGTCAGAAAGAGAATTTTTTTCCTAAATACCGAAGGGAAGTTTGTGGACAGGATGTAGGCGATGGATCAGACTGTAGAAGTCTCTGTCTCTGTGTATCCAGAATAAGGTGTTTGAAAGATTTAACTCAGCTTGGAACATGCTTGGAAATCGTCTTCAGGATGGGTGTCTGGTACTTAAGGCGGATGACTGGGGATTTTTCTGAGCTTAAGTGCTCACTCAATGAGCAGTTCCTAAATGGGTTCCCACATCTACCTACACACTGAGTGTATTGTGCCCGCGGGAATGTTGGACAAAGTACAAACTGTAGGGTGCCTGTCTATCCAATAGAAATATTTTGTAAGTGTTTAATCAACATACATATGGGAAATGTGCACACGATCTAAGTACAAGAAAGTGCACAGAAGAAAACCAAATAAGAGTGCCTGGGTGGCTCAGTGGGGTAAGCATCTGCCTTTTGCTCAGGTTGTGATCCTGGGGTCCTGGAATAGAGCCCTACATCAGGCTTCCTGCTCAGCAGGGAGTCTGCATCTCCCTCTCCTTCTGCCGTTTCTCCCCCAACTCATGGTCTCTCTCAAAAAAAAAAAATTTAAAATCTCAAAAAAAAAAAAAAAGAATGCCATACAATGTGGCAGCTATACTTGTGGTGAGCATAACACAATGTATGGACTTATTGGATCACTAAACTGTACACATGACACTAATGTAACACTATGTGTCAACTATACTTCCGTTTAAAAAATACCATAAAATGAATTTACACAAACTTAACACACCTGTCTAGCCAATACCCAAATCAAGAAAGAATATGACCAGTTACTCACCCTGGCCCCCCGATCCCACCAAGGCGACCACTCTTCTGTCTTCTAACACATAGATCATCTTTCTTTGTAGACATACCGTGTCTGACTTCTTTTGCTCCACATTGTTTGGAAGAGTAATTCATCGTGTCATGTGTAGCTGTGTTGCCATGGCACATCATTGCTGTAGAGTATTCCATTTTGTGTATTTAACGCTATGCATCCATTGTACTATCGATGCACATTTGGGTGTTTTCCATTTTGGGGGTTATTACAAATGGCACTGCTATCAGATTTCCTATCCATTTCTTCGGATGAACACATGTGTGTATTTCTTCGGGAAATACTTAGGACTAGAACTGCTGGACCATAGGTCAAGCATATGTTAAGCTCTCGTAGATGCTGCCAGAACTTGTCCAAAGTGATTGTATCAGTGTACATTCCTGCCAGCAGTGAGTGAGGGTTCTGATTGTTCCATATCCCTGCCAACACTTTGTTGTTGAAAAAGAAAATCTCAATTCTGTTTTCCAGTTGGTGGACATATAGGGTAACACACCATCATTTGCTTAATGGACGTATAGGGTATCACACCACCATTTGCAAAAGCTTAATTTACTCTTTCCTAATAACTAAGAAAGCTGAACACTTTTTTTTGTTTTTGTATATTGAATGGCCATTTGGATATCCTTTTCTGTGAAAAGTCTGTTCAAATCTTCCACTCATTACAAAAAGAAAGGTTATCTTTTCACTCTCTTAATGGAGTCTTTTGATAAATAGAAGTTCTTAACTTTAACGGTTGCCCATTTATCTTTTTTCTTTCTTTCTTTCTGTCTTTTTTTTTTTGCCTTTATGGTTGGCTCTTTTGTGTCCTGTTTAAGAAATCTTTGTCTACTCAAGGTCATGATGATATTTCCTTGAGAAGCTTTATTAAGTTTTACCTTGCACATTTCAAATGGAGATTGGAGTAAGCTTCTTTGTCTTTTTGAGATAATTTCTCCCAGACCCAGTGAGCACCCAAGCAGGAGCAAGGATCTGAACCCCGACCACTAGACTTTCTAGTCACCAGCTGCTTGACATTAGGCATCTGCTTTCCTTCTCTCTGCCTCACCTCCTCAGGGGTAATATTACCTTCTAGGGCACCTGGGTGGCTCAGTCGGTGAAAAGCATCTGCCTTCAGCTCAGGTCATGATCCCAGGGTCCTGGGATCAAGTCCTGCACCAGGCTCCCTGCTCAGTGGCTTGTGCTTTCTTTCTCTATATATACATCAAATAAATAAATAAATAAATAAATAAATAAATAAATAAATAAATAAATAAATAAAAATCTTTACAAAAAAATCCTTCCTTCCTCATGGTTTTTCTGGTAAGGACTAATTATCTTAATTACTGAGAACAGTATCTGACACAAAATAAACATTCACTAAGGGGTGGTGATCATTACTGGTCTTGATTTAATGAGCTAAGGAGGAAAGAGTAATGAGGAGGAGCAGGAGTAGGCCATCAGTGAGTGTGTCCTAAATCCTGGAAGGAATGGAGGGGAAGAGATGGAGAACCACTCATCTACACCCATAGTTTAGGTAGGCTCACGAGTCACAGACTGTCAGAGCATAAAAGCCAGAAGGTTACAAAAAGTTTACTCTGGGAATTCAGGGCGATAAATGCAGATGGCCAGGGAGCCCCCTCATCACATTTATCTCCTCCCCTGGAGCTGGGGATCACAGGCCACAACCCCACTACTGATATTAAGCAGGAAAATTTTTTTAAAGATTTTATGTATTTATTTATGAGAGAGAGAATGAGTTGGGGAGAGGAACAGAAGGAGAGAGACAAGCAGATGCCCCACTGAATACAGAGCCTGACACAGGGCTCGATCTCATGGCCCTGCGATCATTCATGCCCAGAGCCAAAACCAAGTCACTTAACGGGACAAGCCACCAGGTGCCCCTAAGCAGGAAATTATTGAACAGTGAATGTGAAGAGCAGCTGTCATTTGGGGAGGACTCAGCTCAGCTTCAGAGAGATAGACACTCACCAGAGGGTTGAGATGGTTTTCCCAGAGTGGGTCATTGTGGGCGAGTGGGTATTTGACCCTGAGCCCACGAAGCAAAGACCTGAGGACTACATCATTTAGTGGGTCAAAGAATTCCTCCAGAGAATTTCTAGAATTACGTGCATTTCTTCTCTTCAGGTACCTCTCCAGAATTATATAAGATAACACCATACCCCTCAGGTTGAACAGGAGTCAGCAAACTTAATCTGTTAAAATCCAGACAGTCAACATATTTGGGTGCTATGGTGTCTGTTGCAGCTTCTCAGCTCTGTCATTTTATCGTAAAAGCAGCCATGGACAATATGTAAGCATGTGAGCTTCACTGTGTCCTATGTTCATTTATGGGCACTAAAACTTGAATGTCATAGAATATCCATATCAGAATATATATATAAAAGTGTGTGTATATATATATATATATATATATATATATATATATATATACTTTTATCCAACCACTTAAAAATGCAAAAACCATTCTGAGCCTATGGGACATGTGCAAATGGGCAGCAGGCCAGACTGGTCCATGGGAAATAGTGTAAGTCAGTCCTTATCAGTGGTTTTCCAAGCATAGACCTGGACAAGCAGCTTCAGCATTACCTGGGAACCTGCCAGAAATGGGATCTCTCAGACCCAGCCCACATTTACTGCATCAGAAGCTGGGGTGATTCACCTAAATGATCAAGGTTATGTTTTTTTTTTTTAAAGATTTTATTTATCTATTCATGAGAGACAGAGAAAGAGGCAGAGACACAGGCAGAGGGAGAAGCAGGCTCCCCAAGGGGAGGCTGATGTGGGACTTGGTCCAGGACCCTGGGATCATGACCTGAGTCGAAGGCAGATGCTCAACCACTGAGTCACCCAGGTGCCCCACAGTCAAGTTTGAAAATCGCTGTTCTGCAATACAAGTTCTTCCAAGCACTTATTCCAAGCCAATTTCCCCGCCTTCTGTCTGTATCTTTTTTATATTAGACAAGCCAATTTAACCTGGCATCTGAAACCCCTTCTGAGAAACCCTTCCCCACAGCTGCTTGTTGAGGCAAATGGCTTCAGAATATTACTGGCAGGTGTCCACATCCTGGGCCACATGGATCTGACTTGCTTAGTACCAGACCCATGATCAAAATCTGGTCAGTGACAGGTGTCTGTCATCAAAGCTAATCGGACTCACCTTGGTAAGCATTTTAACTAGCTATGTAGGTCATTAATTGTTCATTGCTACTGGGAGCCAAAGTAAAAATCCAAAAATGCAGAGATGGAGGACAATACAGAGCTTTTGTGAGGCAGAAGATGTGAGGGTAAGGAGTTGTAAGGAAGCAGAGGTGTGATGGAAGGCAACCGGCTGAAGCTCATGGCTACAGACAAGAGTCTACAGGAGTGAGGGGAGCTGAGTTTCCTTAACAGCCAAGCACTGGGGTGACTCCAGAAGACATCTCTGCTAAAGGGGCAGCATAGAAACCTGCTCATTAATCTGCCTTGAATCCTGAAAACATGAGTCTGCCCCTTAAGCCTGGGGAATCCCAGGTCGCTATAAGATTTCTGGTCCCAAAGGAGTCCTGCCAACAAACAGGGGTGGAATATCTGTTCCTCAGACCCCAGTAGCGTGTTGAGGCTTTCCTTAATATGTTACACACGTATGTGTTTCTCTCTCCGCACCTAAAAATCTTACTCTCCAAGACCTCACTTCAAGGCAATATTCCCAACAAAGTTCTCCTTGATTCTTCTGCTCTTCCTCCCTGTCTGGTTAGTTCACCTTTCCTTCAGAGCCAGCACCCTGTTCCCAGAACCCCTCTGTATCGCATTCCGCCATTTTTAAAGATAGCCACTGCAGGTCTGCTCAGGTGACTTGAAGACTTGGGAAAATATTCATGTCCTTGCCATTCCCAGCACTTGGTCAAAGTATAATCAAAGTTGGGGGGGATCAGAGAAGGTCCAGTCATCTCTCTCTGAATGACCTCTCCACCTTCACCACCTGCAGCCATTGGACAGACCAGAAGAGCGAGTTCCAGGGAGGGGACAGGATTTGACAGCTTCTGTTGAACAATGCTCTGGGACAGGACCACATGTCCCCAGTGGGTCCCCTTTCCAAGCCCTGTCTCCTTCACACTTCTAAATCCCTTCTCCACACTTCAGCTGAGGGGACCTGAGATAATTTCAAGGGCTTTCAATGACCATTTGCAATTAACTGTATGGGAAATATCTCCAGTCAATTAGTGTTGGCACATTTCCAGGGCTGTCACCAACCTGCTCTGGAGCAATCAGACTTAATTATCTTGTTGTCTTTGCTTTTTTTTTTTTATGTTAATCTCATTTGTGAGGGTTTCTGTAAACAATTAGGTAAGGAGAGCCTTTTCATTTGAATGAAGCAAATGGGATGAAGCAACTGTATTTTACAAATAACTCCAAGGCTTTAAAAATCTCAGCTGAGTCCCATAGTCAGTATCAGGGCCTTCAACTCTTTTTAAAATCCCTAGAATCATGCTCCCATGGAGCAGACACTTGGATAGCTATGGAGGGAAGCTCACGTTTTTGTTTATTTGCTGACCACCACAGAGCACAGAAGAGGAGCTGTGGGAGGGGACAGTCTGTGTTTTGTTTGGGTTCCATTTCTTCAGACCCAACAATAAATTCATGGAATTAAGCTTAACAGCTGTTTATTGGCAATAATAGCAAAATGCAAGCACAGCACCGCACAGCCTAGTGCCATGGAAGGTTAGCAGGTGTTCGGAGGGAATGCTCTTATTTTTGCCAGCCCGCATTCACCCTACAGAAATGGGCATCCCTGCCATTTGAGGGAAGCCAAGCCCTCCACACCCAGCTCCATGCAGGGGTGGGTAATCAACCATCCTGCATCATCAGGTCACAGTCGTTGAATTGTGATGCACAAATGACCAAGGCCAAGCTAAAGGAGAGGTGATTATGGAATGTTTTCTGGAACCATAGGGCAAGAGCAGCTCTCTTTCTATTGATGGGGATAGGCTATAAGAATGAGGGTCTGGTCCTGTCAGTGGCTGTGCTGTCATTCTGTTAGAAGAGTGATCATTGGGACACCTGGATGGCTCAGTGGTTGAGCATCTGCCTTCAGCTCTGGTTGTGATCCTGGGGTCCTGGGATCTAGTTCCACATCGGGCTCCCCAGAGGGAGCCTGCTTCTCCCTCTGCCTGTGTCTCTGCTTCTTTTTCTCTGTGTCTCTCATGAATAAACAACTAAAATCTTCAAAAAAAAAAAAAAGAAGAAGAAGAGTGATCCTTATGAAGATGAAGGAAAAAGGAAGGAAAAGTAGAGGAGGAAGAGAGAGATTCTCAATGCAAGCAGTTGTGTTCATACTCTGATCAAACTACATCCTTGACTTCTCAGTTATGTGGCCAGTAACTCACCCTGTTTCCTCCTTCATCCAGCTGAAATTGTGTGTGCCACTTACAACTCAAAGAACCCTTCCAAACATAAAATTAAAGGAAAATCCTTTCGGGTGAAAAATTATGACTCCACTATTTCTTGTCAACTTTATGCAAGCAGTTAAAGTCCCATTTTACTTGAAGCTCCCTCAAGAGCCTGAATGATAAACCAAGGTAGGATTAATCTGATGGAAAGAATAACTTGCATTTTACCTCTGTTCCTTCCTGGCCTTGAGGCACTAGTAGCCTTGTTCTTCAGAGTCCTCAAGGATTTCAGCCATGACCTGTGTGCACCTTACCTCTCAGCACTTCTTTGCTTTTAAGTCCAGGGATGATTTGACCTTGGCTGCCTGGAGTCCACAGAGTCCCCTCCCACTGCAAAGGGCACAGGGACAGGATCCCCAGATCTTGCCCCTATTCTGCTGATGACTGGCTGTGTCAACTTGGGAAGACATGCTGCTATCTTTTCTCTGTTGTGCAAATTCCAGTGGATTTCCTTCTCTTACCCTGAGTGCTCAAGGAAACAACCACTGTTCTTTCAGACAAGTCTCAGAACAGGCGAACATTACTGAAAACTCAGAGCATATTGTGCAATTGAGTATTTCAATACCACAGATAGCCCCCACCCCACCCCGAGTCTTCTCTAAGTCCTTGGATGCTCCTGCTTTGTCACAGCCTCCCCTACTAGGGGTCCCACACCTCTGACTCAAACCAGATTTCAAATATATCTTCCCACTGAAGCCTATGTTTTGCAGAATTTCTGATTTTTCCCTCCCAAAGCCAGCCTCAGAACTCCATACTCCACTGTGTGTGTTTAACTATGGTATTCATACTTCAACTTCCCTCCATCTTTGGAATCGCTCAGATAGAAAGGAGAATGTAATACACAGCATTTTCTGGGATGGAGGTTCTGGTTCCCAGGAGGCCCTGAGAGAGATGGGAGTGAGGCCGGAGTTGGTATATGCTTCCAGGCTCTGGGAAAGTGTGCTGAGGAGGGACTGGATAGAAGGCTTTGTACCTGTTACCACTGACAGTCATCACACAGTTGAAGAGTGTGTAAGACAAGATATCCTTGGTGTGAATTTGAAGAAAAACAAGAGAAGAGTGAGCGAGTTGCAGGGTTCACCCTTCCGGGCTGATGTAGCCTGGTCTTTCTGAGGAGACAACTGAACTTTAAGCCTTCTCATATGTCCCTCATGGGTAAGGAAGCTGTGTCCTTAGTGGGATGGATTCTGGGGCAACTGTCAGCCCCACTTTACATGGAGCAGCTGGCCAGCTTGGCTCTGGGCCCAGTTCTGAGCATCTCCTGGGTTCTGTCCAGCTTATGAGGGGATCGATAAACATTTAAATGTCATGCTTCCAGGAGCCATCCATCATAGTAAATGTTGTTGTTCAATAAATGTCACTAGAGGGTAACAAAATCTCTCTTGCAGAATACCCTCTGGCCACCACTTCCTCTCTTGACCCTTCCATTGGGATCATCACAGAACCTCTCCTGATTTCAAATAGTAAAGGGTGAGGGGCTGTTTCTGAGCTTGAAACAAAGAGTGGTCTTTTTCCTGGAGCTGGCTTCCTTGTCACATATACTCTGTGGTCATCATTGATGCAATTTGTCGAGGATTTCTGGCTCTTTTCATTTCTGGAGCAGGACTGGATTGCATTTCCTAGGACCCCTGTGGCTGGATGGATCTAAATGACTATTTCTGACCAATGCACTGTGAACAGAAGTGACTCATGTCACTTTTAGATTGGAGTGTTTAAATGCCGATCTGAGACCCTCTCCAAATCACCTTTCTTTAGAATACAGTAACTTAGAATACTGGATATTGTGGCTCTTCATCAGCCTGAGTTCCTATGTGACTCCAAGGAGCTGAGCCCTCTGCTATTGTGGACATGCAGTATGAGCAAGAAATGCACTTTTTATAATTTGAACCCAGTGAGATTTGGGGAGTGTTTTCTATTGCAGCATGACTTAACCTCTTCTGACTGATACAGATTCCAAATTGCCTAGACACTCCAAAGAAAGGAGCAGATACTAACCTGATTCTTCCTCTCGCCCGCTGTGGGCATCTCTCCAAACTTTGAGGTGGGAATAAAAGCTTCTTTTTTACTCCAAGAGTGACTGTTTCTGCAGCACCAGAGAGATTGCTGGTAGATCTCCAGGAGAGTCCTTGCACACACAGAAAGGAGGCCTCTTCCTGGATCCATCAGTGTTCTCTTCCCCAGTAAAGTATCCTTGGGGAAGTATCTGCTCTTGGGGTAGAAAGCACAGAGAAAGTCGTCCACGTTGTTTTGGGATCTAAGTGGAGGAGCAATGGCAGAGCATGAGCTGCAGGCGGGAAATTGTAGGCATGAGCATCTGGGATGTGGGAGCAATCAATGAGGAGGCAGGACATCACCCCATGTCTGCTCAGGATACTGCTTCCAAGGCACAAGGAGAAAAAAAGAGCCTACACATGGACAAAACCTGGGCCTGCTCTGGTTGTTCTAATCCCTGGCAGGCCCTTTGTCAGGTGAAAGGGTGGCTCCTCCTCTCCAGCACGGGAAGCATCTGGATTGGTCCTTCTGTTTCAGCTCTGTCTCCAGATCACTTTCAAGATGCACAGGATGGACAATTGCCTTTGGCATTGTGGGATTGCAGAACTGGCCTCAGAGAACCCTCTGGAAAGCATGCTCACCACTTCTGTGGAGCTTTCAAGTCACATTTCCAGCATGGCTGCTGGCCAGGCTGTGGAGAGTTCAATGCCAGAACTTGAGGGAGAAGGTGAGAAGGATGGATTCTATTATTCAGGAGGGCATGGTAGCAGTTGTCATTGATGGGTTGTTCAGGAGCACTATCTTTGTTTAGACACTTTCTGAGTCATATCCTCACCTTTACCTGTCTTCACCGGCTCACCTACTCTGTTTGCTTCAACATGGTTGGAACTGGAGGGTATTATGCTGAGTGAAATGAGTCAATTGGAGAAGGACAAACATTATATGTTCTCATTTATTTGGGGAATATAAATAATAGTGAAAGGGAATAGAAGGGAAGGGAGAAGAAATGGGTAGGAAATATCAGAAAGAGAGACAGAACATAAAGACTCTTAAATCTGGGAAACGAACTAGGGGTGGTGGAAGGGGAGGAGGGCGGGGGGTGGGGGTGAATGGGTGACAGGCACTGAGGGGGGCACTTGACAGGGTGAGCACTGGGTGTTATTCTGTATGTTGGCAAATTGAACTCCAATAAAAAATAAATTTATTATAAAAATAAAAAAAATATTGTCAGAGGGATGGCTCCTGGACAGGTGAGCCGGCACTGGAAATATAGGTCTATTGTAAGCTAGACTCACTCTGAGCACAGTGTTCTATCTCTCTTTCTTCCCCTCATCTACCTCCACAAGGAGGGGCTCCATTCACAGGTCATCATCACTAGCTGCCTTCCCATTCAGCAGCTAGAATTCTGGGCTTGTTCACTGCCTTGGATTCCAGGCCATTTGGGATTCTTCTTCTCTCTTTCAAAGAGAGTGAGAGAGAGAGAGAGAATCTGAAGCAGACTCCACTGCCAGTGCCTGACATGGAGCTTGATCTCATGACCCTGAGATCATGACCTGAGCCAAAATCAAGAATCGAACACTCAATGGACTGAGCCATCCAGGGGCCCCACCACTTGGGATTCTCAGCAGGCTCTTCAAAGTTCACTCTCACATCCTAACAGTGTTGCCTTTTATTCTCATGACAACATCTTTCAAAAACTGCAAAATAAATTTCCATAGTGTCCACATGGTATTTGTACTCCTTTCCTACCACCAGGAAAACCAAAACCATTTACACAGACATTTGGTTGAGGACACTGCAGCTTTTTGTAAACATAATACAGTCACATTTTAATTTTTTTCCATCTCTTCATTCTTCCTCTGCTTTTCCATAATGCATCTGACCCTTTTAGAATGTCCTTCTAATGGTTATATTATGTGCCTTCCTACTTCAGGGTTTCTGCAGTCTTGGGAAGTATTCAAGCCCTATACGCTAACTGTAACTGTTTTTTCACTTCCTTTTAACAAGGCACCTAACCATTCCTTTCCCCTTTTTTAAAATTGCAGCTTGCTTTTTCTACCTCCATTCTGCCTCTGCCTAACATTCCTCAACTTGTTCTAAAACTCATGTAACACATTCAGATGGCCAGAGTTTTTCTGTATACACTCTCTGGATCCCAAAAGTGTTTCTTTCCTTAACCTTCTTAAAATAGAGCTAGGCATTCATTCACTCATTCAACTACTTAACACATGTTTATTGAGCACTTACTATGAGCTAGACTCTGTAACAGGCATTGGAGATTCAGCAGCAAATGAGGTAGGGGTAGTCCTTGAATTCCTGGTCTTATATTTTGAAGAAACTAACAAAGCTGTAAATAATTAAAAGTCATTATGTCAGAGAGTGATACATGCTCTGAAGGAAAATACAGTAGAGTAAGGTTATAAAGAGTGATAGGGGCTGGGTGGTCTTTAAAAAAATTATTGAGGAGGTCTCTTTGAGGAAGTGAAGTTAAACCAAATATCTGACTCTGGGAAATGAACTAGGGGTGGTGGAAGGGGAGGAGGGCGGGGGGTGGGGGTGAATGGGTGATGGGCACGGAGGGGGACACTTGACGGGATGAGCACTGGGTGTTATTCTGTATGTTGGTAAATTGAACACCAATAAAAATTAATTTATAAAAAAAAACCAAATATCTGAATGAAGTGGTGAGGTAGCCATGCCCTACAGGAGGAAGAAGCCCACATGTGAAAGCCCTGTGGTTGGAGGGTGCTTGGTGTCTTCATGACATACCAATGAGGTCAGTGTGGCTGAGCCTGGTGAGTGATCAGGAAGGGGTCGAAGGTGAGGCTGGAGAGGTAGGCTGAGAGCCTCCTAGGTCACAGTCAGATTTTGGAGTTGGTCTAAATAGGATGAGACTCACCAGAGAGCAAAGAGCAAGGAGTGACATACTCTGGTTCATGTTTCAGATGGATCAGCCTGAATGTCTGGGTGGAGAATGGAGAATATACAGGGACAGAAACAGAGTTTGGGGCACCTGGATGGCTCAGTCAGTTCAGTGTCCAACTCTTGGTTTCAGCTCAGGTCATGATCTTCAGGGTCATGAGATTGACCCCTGTGTTAGGCTCTGTGCTCAGCATGAAGTCTTTGAGAATCTCTTCCTCTGTCCCTTCCCCAACTCATGTATTCACTCTTATTCTTCCTCTCTCTGGAATAAATAGATGAATCTTTAAGACAGAGAGAGAGAAGAAAGAAAGAAAGAAAGAAAGAAAGAAAGAAAGAAAGAAAGAAAGAAAGAAAGAAGAAAGAAAGAAAGAGTCTGGTTTGCCTGGGTGGCTCAGTGGTTGAGCATCTGCCTTTGGCTTAGGGTTGTGATCCTGGGGTCCTGGGATCAAGCCCTGCATCCGGGTCCCTGCAGGGAGCCTGTTTCTCCCTCTGCCTATGTCTCTGCCTCTCACTGTGTTTTTTTGTGAATAAATAAATAAAATCTTAAAAAAAAAAAAAGAAAAGAAACAGAGAGTCTACTTAGGAAGCCACTGCAGAAGTCCGAGAATGATAATGGTACAGTGGACAGAATGGTGCTGGTGGATATCTGGAGACAAGTGACTGGATTCAAGCTATACCTGGAAGATAGAGCTGATAGTGATTGTTCCTAGACTACACTTAGAGGATGAGGATGGTTTTGGTGTTGGTAAAAGCGAGTAAGTAGTGTTATCATGGTGGGGGGACTAGTGGAGGAACAATGGATGGGGCAAGGCTGGACATCAAGCATTCAGGTTTAAACTTTGGGCTGAATATAAAAATAGAAATGTGGTGGGAAAGCAGCTGGATAACTAAGAGAGATGTTGAGGTTGGTGATGTGGACAGGGAAGCATCAGGGTATAAGTAATGTGTGAAGCCATAGGACTGGCTGGGATCACCAGGGAATTAGTGAGGAGAGAGAAGAAAAGCAGTCCAGGGACTTAGCCTTAGGAAACTTCAAATTATAAAGGTTAAGCAGAAGCATGGGAGCAAGCAGAGAACATTTAGAAATAACAGCCAGTGACATAGAAGAGAATCAGCAGAGTAATAGCTCCCAAAAGCCAAATGAGGGAAATATTTCAGGAAGGAGGGCATGATTAATGGGGTCAACCCTTTGCATCTTTAACACCACACAATTTTTCATCTGCATCACCAAGTTGGGGGGAGTCCTGTGAGGTTCCACAGTAAAAACTTCAGGAAACACAGCCAGCACAATTCTGCTCTCTTCTGGTGACCAGAGTGGGGACTTTATTGTCCTTACAAGTGAGACAGAGAGACTTGCATAAAGGTTTCCCTCTCTCTGCTGGACCATCTTCCAGAGGGCAAGAGGATAATTATACAATTTACAGGCTAAAAGGCTGTACCCCATAAACAAGTATCTGTAGCTTCCAGAGGGTGTAAACTGGCACACAATCTAAGTTGTGAAGGAGCAGAATAAGAGTCTCTCTTTGGTTAGCTGGAAGGTCTGAGGAATTTTCAGGAAGAAGATTCTTATTCCCTTATCTTTAATTAATGATAGGAGTTAGGAGTCACAGTTCAGGGGCTGGAAAGTATGATATGCAGAGACAGGACAAAAACGTGGCTCATGAGGGTTCCTTTCTCCATCCGACTTGCTGGATTGCTTACTCTGAACCTCTAAATGGAGATGGAATCTCATGGAGCTGCCCAGAAACTCAGCAAACCTCATCCTCCCTCATGCCTCAAATTGGACCTACTCCAAGTCTTGTCAGTTTTACCTGCTAAGTACCCAGATCACATCTTCCCATCTCCACCACCATTACTGGAATCCAAGCCATCATCACTCTTGGCTGGACTCCTACAGACTCCTAGTTAGTCTTGCTACATCTGCTCTGAGCCCTCCAACCTCTTCACAGCATTGTCATGTTTTCAGTCTCCACTTAGAAATGTTCAGCGACTTCCTGTGGATCCTATGATGAAGCCCAAGTGCCAAGCATGCCCTTCCCCTGACTCTGATCTCTACTGGAGCACCATTCTTTCATGAATACCTCTGACCCCTTTGTCCACCATGGATTCCTTTGTTATCTGCTTTCAGAGACCCACATTCCTTCCTTTCCTAGCGTGTGCATCAATTTGTAATTATAAACTTAACACTGTGATGATTGAGGATCTATCCTCAACACTGGACATTAAGACCCATGACCTATTTTTTGCTTTCCACTCTGTCCCCAGCCCCATCTCAGTGGCTGTCACATAAAAGAATGAATGATAGTGTGAAGGGAGCTCTCAAGAACCCAGCTAAGTCTATGCAGAGAGGAAACAAGGTAGAAGCAATTGTCACTTGGGACCCCACTGTTGTTAGAGACCCAAATCCAATTACTATGAACACCAGGTTAGTTTTACTCTCATCCTGAAGTGCTTCTGCAGGTCCTGGCTAGACTGTGAGTCCAATTATTTCACCTGCAGATGTTATTCTGTTGGATCAACATTCCTGTAATCATACATTCAGCTTTATTCAGGTCTCTGAAAAAAAAATCCACTCACACCAAGCCATGTTGGATAGTTCCTAGCCTTTTATGGGACATCACCCACTTTAAGATGCATCTGTATCTAGAAGGGACTCTAATATTCATTGAAACTTTGGTCAGCTCAGGTCATCAGTTTAAGGAGATTTTTCTTTTATTAAATTGTGGGTATCTGCATCTGCTGCTCTATTTGCCTTATTTATCCCATCAAATACACCATTAATCCATAGTTCAGATCTCTTCTTTCTGTTTTCTATGTTCAGCATTGTTCCTTTCATGATTTGATTTGATTTTTTTCCTTTTCCTCTTGATTTTGGGTGAATTCCCCAAAATTGTCTTCCACATTGCTGATGTGATTTTTTTTGCACTGTTGATTCTTTTATTTTTTTATGCATTAAAAAAATCTCTTTTCACACATTTAATAGTAACATTCTCTGCTTATCTCATCTAGTTTCCTTTTTATAATTCCTTCTTAGCAGCTGCCTTTTGATCTCATTGTGTTGTCTTTTGTTTTAATATTGTTGACAATACAAGACAAATGTCTAAAATTTATGCAGTAAATCCATAAAAAGAATGTCCTCCTTTTGCTTCATAAGTGTTTAGGATCCATCTGTGTTTAGGATCTTTTCATAGGTCTCCTATTATCTTGTTTCTATTTTTTCATCTTTGAACAATAAAGCTTCTATCTGTGTCTGGAATTTGCTCACCAAACTGGATGAGTAGATCCTTCTGAAATCATCTCATCGAGGTCTTAAGCTTAAGCGGGCAGCCTGAGGACTTGAGACAGACCTACAGCCACAGACAAGATAAGGTCAATTTCATGATGGGGTAGTCTCTTTTCTAGGTAAAGCCACTGAGTTGGGCATCTGATTGGCAAATGGCCCTGTTCCCAGCCCACCACACCTGGATGAGCCATTGTTCTGTGGAATAGTGGGGCATTTCAGCAGTCTCCAGTCCACTGTTTGGTGTCACTGCCACGGCTTCGTGTATTACGTGGTTGTTCTACAAATTCCCCATCACTCTTTCTGCACTGTTACCCTCCACATCAAGAGGGGACTTCCCAACCCCCATAATTACCACCAACAGTCTCATACTTGACGTACAGAACTCCTAGCATTCATCAAATTTTCATTTATGAAGTGTGAATCCACATATACACAGAACTCACATATAACCCTTCATGTGTTAGCTCTTTCCTGTGCCTGGAACATGTCAATGCATCTTCTTTATTCTTCACTTTCTTTTCTTTCTTTCTTTCTTTCTTTCTTTCTTTCTTTCTTTCTTTCTTTCTTTCTTCTTTCTTTCTTTCTTTCTTTCTTTCTTTCTTTCTTTCTTTCTTTCCTTTCTGTAAAGATTTTATTTGACAGAGAAAGAGAACAGAAGCAAGGGGAGCAGCAGGCAGAAGGAAGGGGAGAATTAGGTTCCCTGTTGAGCAGAGAGCCGAATATGGGGCTGGATCCACTGACCTTGGGATCATGACCTGAGCTGAAAGCAGATGCTTAACCAACTGAGCCACCTAGGTGCTTCTGTTCTTTTACTTTCAATTCCTCCTTGCACACCTAGCCCATTGGTCCTCTTGGATTTCTCCAGCGATGGCTTTGACTCTTATTGTGCCTTAGAAAGATCTCTATGCCAGAAATTGGAAAGTTGTGTTTTAATGGCTTATTCTTTCATTTCTGCAGTTAGCATATGAGTTCTAAGTTTTCAAAGATGTGTTTAATATATCCCTATTATCCTGTCTACATCCTTGGCATCCCACAGACAGTTCAGTAAATGCTTGTAAATGAACTAATTGAGTCAAGAGACATACACACCAAAAAGCCACCAGCATATTCAATCTTAAGGTATTTTCTTTTTCTTTGGTTTCAGCATGGTGGTATGCTCAGATGCTCAGTTTTGACAGCATGGGAACTGCAATTCTTGTATGCACGGTTTTGTGCTGTGTATCTTGTCAGTGACGGTCCTTCTGGCTTGTAAAATCACACGAAACAGCCATAACTCAGATCACGCTGTCTCCCACTCCTCACGGGTACATGGGTGTTTGCTAGCATCCCCTCCTATCACCAACTCTGCAAATAAAAGCAAGTCCTGTTCTCTGTTAATTAGAAGAGGCCTTCGACTTGAAAAAGAAGACAACACACTTTCTCATGTGCTTGTTGCTATAAATCACACTATATAGCGAGGTGCCTGTCTTCCTCTCTTGACAGAGATGGAGAATTGAATATGCCAAGCTCTTTATGCTAGGTACACTTTATTTTCGATATTTCAACCAAATGTCAAGAGACAGGAGAATTTCTTTCCTTTAAGAAAATCCTGTCTCATGGTTTGGAGGAAAAATTGAGATGAGGCCGGGTGTTAATTATATTTTAGTTTTTTCCTAGAACTGAGTGGTACACTCAGGACCTATTCTGAATGTGCATTTATACCTTTAGATGCCGAAACTACCTCCAATAAACAAAAGCAGCTACTTTTTTCTGTGGCCTTTTTTCTTTCTTTCCTTCTTTTTTTCTGCTTTGCTGAGGTGTAATTGTTATTTGACAAAACATATTTATTTAAAGTGTATAATTGGACAAATTTGGCATATGTATACACTTGTGAAACCAATAGCATGATCCAAACAATGTACATACATACGTAAAACCTTGTGAGCTTATATGCCAGCAGGACCAAGGGTTCTACATCCTTAAAAGCTAGTGAATTTTGTCAGTTTTTGCCTGTTGCAGACTTTATGTGTTTTTTTATCACTTGACCCTTTCAGCATTTCTGCTGTACCTTGAAACTGATGCCGATTAGTCTATGGCCACTGGCATTGTATGTCTGTTGGGGAAAGGGACCTCAGCCATTGTGGTCCTACACATCTTCTCATGGGATTATAGTTCTCTGAGCAGCTATCCTCTTTCAGTACTCTAAAAGGGGTCCTTTTTCTACATTCTACCATGACTCCAACCAACCAGATGCAAGTTAGTATTCCCAGCCCCTCTTTTCTCTCACTCCATCATGACCTTGACTTTACACATCATGATCTTGGCAGACACAGATGCTGAACTCTGCCTTCCTCTTAATCAGGGTCCCTTCACCTACTGGACAGGGGGTAACTGGAGGGTGTCAGGTTACAGCTCGCATGCTAACAAGCTTCTAGAGGTGGTCTTGTTTTAATATAAGCTTTCTTTTCTTCCATGAGGACTAAAGTGGTAAACATTTTATGTTTGGAAAGCAAAGGAAAAAGTACGGGAATCTGAATGATAATTAGATCATCACATAGGTTTAATCTGAGTGCAAAATTGAAAGCATCCTAACTTAGAATAAGAGTTATCACTCATATTCTTCATTGCACAAGGGATAATTCACTTCAGGTTTCCCACACAGAATACTAGAAGTTAAGTAAGAATCCTAGGGCCTCTAAATTGCCTTGTGGTCATTTCTGTGATGAATAGGGCAGAGTCATTTCTCCATGGGACTATTAAGGTTGGTTTTACAAATAATTTTGAAATAAGCAAGTCATCCATGGGGGATGGTTTTATCCTTGATTAGACTCTTATAGGTGTGAAAATTATAATGTGATTTACTGCATTTTGTTTCTGTGGCATATTCACCACCAGGTCTGGCAAAGGCCAAAACTGGTGATAGAGTCTAACAAAGTTCAAGGTGAGTTGAGTATATCTGAAGAGGAGAGTGATTGGAGAAAGAGAGAGGAAAAAAGAGAGGAGGAGGGTGAAGGGAAAGAGAAGGGATAGGATAGCAGATTATAGGAAGTAGAGAAAGATTCAGGTAGAGATTTAGAAAAGATGTGGAAATGCTCTGATTCTAGTTTACAAGTATGAAGATCAATGAAAACAGACATGGTTATGTGTTTTGTTTCAATTATTTCCTGATAAACTATCCAAAATTAGTGGTCTAAAACAACTTGTATTATACTCACAGATTCTATGGGTCCAGTCCCCCATGGGAATGGCTTGTCTTTGTTCTGAGATATCTGGGGACTTAGCTGGGAAGACTCAATGGCTGAGGGCTGGAACCATCTGAAATCATCTTCACATACAAGCCCAGCAGTTGATGTTGGCTACAAACTAGGATCTCAGCTGGGAAACCTCCACTGGAATACCTGTACACATACTTTACACATAGTGTGGACCTCCTCTCAATATGACAGCCTTGGGGCAGTCAGACTTCTTGTGTGGGACTCATTGTTTCCAGCACAAATGTTCCAGCAAACAAAGTAGTTGTGTTAAATTTTGGTAACACAGTTTTGAAGGACCCAGAACAGCTCTCCTGCTGGACTCTTTTGGCCAGAGCTGTTATATACATGTTTAAATTCAAGGGGAGGGGAAGTAGAACCTCACATCTGGTGTCGAGAAGTGTCAAAGAACCTGGGGTATGTCTTTAAACCATCACCATTTTGTTGTTTACCTCACCTGCCACCTTGAAGGATTCCTCCAGGGCTCTTAACATATATTTCAGCTTCCCTCTTGAGTGAATCTCAACATATTTTCATAAGTAGGTGTTGAATAAGTAAATGAGGACATTCACATTACATAGCCTCAAGTTTGCTAAAGTATATTCCATGAAGGCATTTAAAATGCCAATCCATGCATGGAGCTGCTCCTTCCTTCCCGACTCATGGTTTTCATGCATTTCAGGTGTCACAAAGACCAAGAGGTTATGCAAGACTTCATCCTTGTTCTGCTGGAAGAAGGTCTGGAGGATGATCATCATCTCCCGAGTCTCCTCCATTTCCTTGCTGCAGCTCTGCAGGGGATCCTAGAGCTGTAGTTTTCATGGCCTTGAACTCCTCTTTGTAGGCACTATTGTTCAATTTCAGCCTGAGCTGCTTCTTTGGCCTACTTCAGCCATCAGATCTTTTGCTTGCATACCTCAAACATACTGAATCAGAAACTCATGGGTAGGGCCCAGAAAGCTATGTTTAAGCAAAATGCCTGGGTGATTCTGATGCAGGTCAGTCTGACCCATTGATTTTGAGATGTCTGAGGCTCTTGTCACTCTGAGATCCTGCTTCATCAATACACATACCACATGATCATAAGCTCCTTAAAGATAGAGATGAATACCTCATATTTCTCTTGGTACAAGGAGCCACTAGGGTAATCCCCGGGACCATCTCAAACAACTTGAACCTGATCTTCACTTTACAGAGACAGACATCCCTTCTATTCCTATTTCCTGCCTTTCCCGAGCCTTCGCTGAGGCTCAGGAATTAACCAGATAGGATTTTATTCAGTTTTCCAGAAGGGAATCTTGCAAAGCTGGTAGAGGATTTAGGTCCATGTGAAGGGTTAGTGCTCTTCTCACCTTGGGATTAGATTTACATGTGATCAAACTGTTTTCGATTTTTGCATATGTTCTTGGGAGGAACATATGTTATGAAAGTGTAACTTCTCATTTGACTGTCCTATACCTGGCTGGCAAATGCTAATGACCTGTGGAGGTAATTTAGAGATTACCTTCCTTTTACAGATGTGCCAACCAAGGCCCAGAGAAGTGAAGTGTTTTGCTCAGGGTTGCACAGCTGTTCATAGTACACCCAAAATTAGATCCCAGATCTTCTCACATCCAGATCTGAGCATTTACCTTGATGTTTGAAATCCCCACAGGGGGATGAATGAGATATATCTCCATTTAAAAATCTTAGACTCATGTCAATCCCAGAGTGGCCACTGCCATGGCCAGCCAGTCCATTCAGCAGCTTGCTGCAGGCCAGGAAGCGGGCCTTTGAGATGTTTGAGGTCTGCAAACAAAAGATCTGATGGCTGAAGTAGGCCAAAGAAGCAGCTCAGGCTGAAATTGAACAATAGTGCCTGCAAAGAGAGAAGGAGTTCAAGGCCATGAAACTTGAGTTTCATTCTTGAGAAAAGACATTAAATTATTTCTGTATATTACACAGTAGGGCCCTTCACTTTTTGGAGAATAACAAGCCTAACTTCTTCATACAAACTTAGAGCTTACCCAAATATTTTCTTGTGCCTTGTGTTTCTTAGAAATTTAATGCGTAGACATTGTCTGTTTTCCTCTACAGACTTGTAGCTCAGGCAATATATAAATCAGTACTTTTTCTTTCTTAGATGTAGTTAAAAGACATTTTTTTTTAAAGAAAAAACAGGATGAAATATTTTCCCCCCATCTCTTTCTTGGAGGTCAGGGGCTTTATCTACATAAAAGCAATAATAGTTATTTGTAACTTGTGCGAAGCAACAACCAGCCTTCAAACAGTCCTTTCTGGCTAAGGGTTGGAACAAGGGATCCCAGTATTAATGTTTGGGCTGCTTTTAGCTTCTCTTAATCAAAATTACTAGATGACAGAATTAAAGAACTTGTTACGTGTTATTCCTCAGTGTACCAATAATTATTTAAAAGTAAAGACTTTGTCACGCACAGACAAAAAAATCCTAAATGAAAGTGAATGTCAAGTTGTTTTTTAAAGTTTAGCAACACTGGTGTATGCAAATCACATGGCTCCATTCAGAAGATGCAGGGTGTCTGTATTAATCTTCTCTATTGTTACTTTAAGTAGAAATGACTAGCCATGTATTTCACTAACCGAAGCACATTGAATGGAAAATAAAATCACTGCCCCAGAGCCCTTTTCGACACTAACGTATGCATGTTTATCTTTATCTTCACATTCTGCTAGACAGTTGTGTCAGTGAAGAGACTTCTAAAAGTGTTTTCAAAGGAGGAGAGAGCTCTGCTTATAGCTTTACCCAGATTGGACTGGTGGTCATTTAGTCATAGATGGGATTGAAAGGATCCCATTATGATAGTTCGTAAAGTAGATTCTGGAGCAGCTGGTTTGCCCCAAGCCAGGACCAGGCTATCTGGTCACCAAGTAGATACACCAGAAGATGAAAATTAATTCTTTACTTTGCAGATCCTACCATGTCAGACATTATATTTACTTGAATTCATTCATTTTCTGAATTTTTATTCAAGAGACCATATGACCTGATGAATAAGAACACAAGTGCTGGAACCAAACTGAGTACTGCTCCTTTACTTGCTTTGAGAACTCAGACAAATTACTCACCCTTCCTGAGTTCACTCTTCTCATCTGTGAAAGGTTTATCAATCAGTTAGAATTCAGTCAAAGAAGCAGAGCCACACTAGAATATATATGTCAAGGATCTGGCCTTATTCAATTGTGGCAGTTAGATAAACAGTCCCCAGGAGGCTCTTAGCTCCCTGCCTGATGCTGGTATTTGAAATCTGCAGGGCAGGCAGGTGGATGTAAGGTGGAGAAGAGTAAGGATAAATTGGAACCCATGGACACAAATCGAAGCTTGCCAGGACAAACCCAAACCAACTTCAATGAGGTCCTGTAAGAGAGGCTGGCATTCTTCATCACACAGCCACACACACACCTGGCCCAGGAGATGGTGAAGATGAAGGAAGATCCAGGGGAAGGTTGAGCTGATTTCACAGCAGCTGCCCAGGCCAACAAGGTGAGTCCACAGATCAGAGACAAGGTGGGACAGTATAAAAACAAAATGGCAGCTGCCTCATATCCACCCTCAAAATCTAGCATAAAAAAAGATCTCTTATGGCCCACCCTAACCAAAAACACACTACAAGGGGGTTCTGGGAAATGTAGTGGCCATAACACGAAGCTACAAGGTGTGGGTAACAGAACCATCTGTACATATATCATGAGGATTCATTAAGTGTGAAGCCTGGAATAATATGCAGTGATTAGGATGAAGGCATGAACAACAGTCTATCTTGGGTACCACAAAGGCCAGGAATATGTCTCCAGATCTGCTCTCAATTTCTTTACATTCTAACCTAAGAAAGAGCACATGCAGAGGAGACAGTATCATTTTAACAATTCTCCACCATCACATCTCAGGACTTGGCCAGTTCCAAATGGGGGCTTGCCCTTTAAACACTGAAACCCTTTCTTACTTTAATCATTTTCAGTGAACATCTTTGACTAGTGCACTTTACATTTTCTGACATCTTACAGAGCATGAAGGAAACCACTTAGCTTTCCTTTATGACTCTATGAGTTATCACTGGAAGCATCAGTTGTGGTATTGTTCTATAATGAGACCAGTTGTATTGGGGGCAACTTGGGGGTGATGCTAAATGGTTCCATGATTGATACCATTCTCCCTGGCTCTCAGCTGGCATTTCTTAATCTTTTCATTCTTCTAGCTTATGGCAGTATCTCTCCCTTCTTTTAATTTGCTGCTTGCAATCTGCTATAGGTTGAGAAACCAGATATACTAAGCTTGTTCAAACTGCATGCCAAGCACAATAAAATAGGACCTGAGAGAACCTGAGAAAAACTCATTTTATTGCCTTTATTTTCCATTTTTTAGGAGCAAAGCAATTTCAGTGTCCCATCCCCCCACTTCCAGTAAGTAGTCTCTTTTACTGTATAGGTCACTAAGTATACTACTATACAACATGGAGGCATTCCCAGCAAGTGAGGCCATGTGCTGCCCTGGCTCTCTGTGTGAACAAGGTTTCCCCAAAGTCCTAGGAGGGAAAACCAGTAGGAGGACACAGAGGTCCTACAGCACCAAGTAGTCTAGTATGTGTGTGCTCAAAAGGACCTTCCTATGGCAGGTGGGACCATTGTCACCCAGGGTTTAAAGATCTAGTTTCAGCAAGGCATCACCTGGCCCATGACACTTACATTGGTAATTTGAGGTTAATTTTGTATTTGGCTCCTCCTTGATTTCTAAATTTTATAATTTTTAAAACCTATAAACATGGAGAATTTATGAGATGGGTGTAATTGCAGTAAGCTTGTGCCTGCATGGGGAAGCATTTTCTTTTGACAAGCAAGAATAACTCCCCACTAAGCTTCAACCCTATCTGTCACGTTATTCTAATTTCTGTTTTCTGCTCAGGTTAAAGAGAAATCTTTCAATTCTGCCTGTCTGAGGACTGCTTTACCTTCCATGCTTCCATCAATGTTGTTTATTTCTGCTTTGCGACATAGTGCAGAATAGGAGCCAAGAAATGGGTCCTGGGGTCAGGTGGGGTGGGTATGAATCTCAGCTCTGCCAAATTACTAGTTGTATGACTTCAAGAAAGTTAACTGCTGTGTGCTTCAGTTTCCACTTCAGCAAACAGAGAATACAGTATATACCCTCTAGGTATACAGCAGTAAAGATTAGTTGAGGCAATGCGTGGAAAGTGTTAAGAGTGCCTGGCAGAGAATGGGTGCTTCTCAAATGTTGGCTGTCAATGCTCTGGCTTTTCTGCTACTTCAGAACCTCAAAGCATAAAATGATGCTGAAATGAAATGAAAGGAATGGAAAGGAAGAAGAGCCAGACCATGAAAGTTAATACTGGCATTAGAGCAAGTATTGCTGTAAATCAAATTTATTTAATTATAAGTGTTTTTAATTAATTTCAAAGGAGAATGGCCATACCCATCAGTGTTTGGCAGAATGCCTATGTTTGAGGATGAAGAAAATATAGCGTGTGTGTGTGTGTGTGTGTGTGTGTGTGTAAATGTAAGGCTTTTATGATTAAAAGAAATAATGAATTCAGTCATCAATTTAAAACCCTGTTCGAAGTGAAATCACATTTGCATGACAAACAACACAACATCTACCAATTAGAGTCATGTTTGCCCAGCAGAAAAATAGAGTGTTCCTGGAGCCAAACACCAGTGTCCCAACCACAGAGAAGTTCTGCATCTTATCTGTTTTTTTGCCGTTCCTACCTGCATCTTAGAACATCAAAAGAAACTCATTGGGTGTCTAAAGAATACATGAATAAATGAATGTGAATGAATGAACAGAGGACAGAATGCACAAAAGCTGTCCGCAGAAGGTGAGAATCAATGTCAAAAAGGAATATTATAAAAGAAGATTACCAGGAGAGAGAAGATGGATAGAAATATGTATTGTTCTCAAGCTGCTTGTGTAAATTGGTCAAACATCACGGGTCTCACGTTGATTGGCCCTCTGTGGCATCCTGAGGATCTGGGGTGGTAAAATTACAGTCATGGTGTGACTGTAATTGGAGTGTGTGCGTGTATGTGCGTATGAGCGTGAATGTACACACCATTAGGTTAATGTAGGCTGGCTGGCTGGACCTCTTCTACTTGAGTCGACAATCATAAAAATCAATGTTAAAGGTCCTTCATGATCTGTCACCCATACGAGACAGAATCTGCTAATTGCCCCCTTGAAACTCAGTTCAATGTTTCCTTAACTAGGACTAGTCTCTGGTCCTCTGTAACTGTGAAGGGGGTGGCAGCAGGTTCTGCTTCCCTTCTTCCATATGACTTCCCACTCCTGATCCTCATTAGAGTCAAAACATAAAAGAGGAAGAGCCCAACCATCTAACCTTTGGAGGTGTCCCCAAGCTGGCTTAATTTGCCCACCTCCTTTTCCCCTCCTGCAGGATGACAGGGTTTGCTCACCAGAAATTGCTTCAGGTCACTTATAGGAGCCACTGTTACCTGGTTCCCTTCTTAGGGACTCTCATCGGAAGCCAGGCTTCTACTTCCTGTAAAGCACTGAAAATCCCAGACACATGATAAAGAGTGTTTTCAATAGACATGGGTCCTGGATAGTTACCATCTTCAAGTTCACAGTTTATGCACCATCAGCTCCTTTGGAAATGGACTTGGATTGACAAACACGGATGTCCCTTCTTGCCATAGGTGTTCATGTGCTTACGGCAGTGCTGCCACAGTCAATCTCATGGCATAAAGAAGGGAAAGTGAGATGATCCAGGTATGAATCCTAACTCTAGCCCTTTCTAACTTCATAGCGTATTAATTGTGTTTTTAAACTTTTTGTATATTATAATCTCTTGACATCATAGAAGACTTTTCTTGATGGGGAGAGACTGCCTTTCCCTGGGCTAGCCAACTCTTAGAGATGGCAAAAGTCTCTGCCAAGAGCATGCCTTTGGTATACAGACTGACCAACCCAGAGCCACATCTCCTCTACCTGGCCAGAACAACCCAGGGGGCAATAGACACCCTAATCACCCAGGGCCATGTGCTAGGCACCTAGGGAACACCCTGTAGCCCAAGGCCCTGCTGAAATTATTTAAACTAACCAGTTCTAAGTTGTTCATCCTGTCCTTCCTTGCTTTTCCAAAACTTCCTTCACTCTTGCTTTCCTTTCATTTTTAAATTATTTTTTAAAAGGTCACTTAAATTTAACTTGCCAACATATAGCATAACACCCAGTGCTCATCTCATCACGCACCCTCCTTAATGCTCATCACCCAGTTACCCCATTCTGCCCCCCTCCACTTCTGCAACCCTTTGTTTGTTCCCCAGAGTTAGGAGTCTCTCATGGCTTGTCTTCCTCTCTATGCTTTCTTGACCAAAACCTGAGGTCTTCCTCCCATGGCAAATCCTATCTCTCATTTCTGGGGGCACTGTGAGTAACCCTCAACTTCTCTTTCAGTGGCATTCACCTCTTGGTATCATCACTCAGTCACCTTTATAAATTAAGACCTGGATACAAAACACACAGCAGTCAGCATGTTACTGACCCTCTCTGAGCCTAACATCCTTATTGCAAGATGGAGCTACTCATCTCTCCTTCCCAGGGTTATTAGAATGATCAAAGAGAGAACATTTGAGATTCTCCCAACACTGTGCCCAGCTAGTGGGCAACCTGGTTCAGAGAAGATGCTTACTAATTGTGAGTTCAGCCCCTGGTTTTCCCCTGTAGCAATGCTTACCATACTGTTTTCACACCATGGGTCCCAGAGAAGTAATGATGTTACAGCACTCTGGCATGAGACGGATGAGCCTGTTGAAGCCAGAGGTTCCAACTGCCCCCATACCACAGCTTGTAGCACATACCTCCAGCTACCTGAGGTTGTACATTATACATGCAGCTACCTGAGGCCCTGCTGTGTGTCAGCACACACCTCTGGGAAAATAGTGGTGGTGTGTCTCAACCTTGGGGAGGAGCATGGTCATGGTGACAGGGCTGCCTGCACCAGAACACTGAGTCTCAGCAAGGGGACCTCAACAAGTCCCTGCAGTGTTCTCAGCATGGTATCCACATTAAAGTTAGTGACAGTTTCTGTGCTGTCCCAGGCACACGGATAGCTCTCCATAAATATGAACTGCCATTGTCTTGATTATTACTCTAATTTTAACCAAATTTGGGCTGAATGTGAGATAAAACACAAATTGATTTTTTCTATCCAATCGCTTTCTTCAGAATGCTATGAAAATATTCCCTTTTGTGTCCCTTACCAATATCTCTGTCAGATCCCTTAGTTATCTGGCCAGTTTCTGATATTGAAAGGGGGCCTTAGGAGGCCTCAATTCTATTCCCAATTGTGCTGCCTCTCCTTTACCCCAGCCAGTGCTCTCTGTTCCACAACTAACTACTCTCTCCATTCCACCATCAACCATCTTGGTGCAGGCACCCCACACCTTTCTCATAGGAGCACAGAGCATAAGCAGATGGCCAACCAGAATGAGGTCTCACTCCTACTATCTGCGGACACTGCAGTTTCTGCCAATAGTTCCTTGCTGCAGGCCCTCTACTGATTTAGGGTGGGGTGAAACATGGCAGCTGGAGAGGAAGATCATAGCATTCTCCCCACAGAGCCACCAGCAAGTTCCTCCCAAGATTCCCTTTTTGGTGGGTGATGACAGTGAGGCCAGGTCCAACTGTTGATAAGCTCTGGAGGGAGTCTTTACATCCTGGGACATCCTTTCTAGAACATGAGAACTTATTGTTCCTGGCCTTGGAACTTTACTCAACTTTTAGAACAGCAACTATCCTACTCACTGAGAGTCCTTGTTTATTTTTTTTAAAGATTTTATTTATTTATTCATGAGAGACACACGGAGAGAGGCAGAGACATACACAGAAGGAGAAGTAGGCTCCCTGCAGAGAGCCCGATATGGGACTTGATTCCAGGGCCCCGGGATCACCCCCTTGAGCCAAAGGCAGACACTCAACCATTGAGCCACTGAGGTGTCCCCACTGAGATTCCTTGTATACAAAAATGCCACGAGAATACAAGAGGCCCTTGTGGTTCCCGTGATTATCATGGGGAGCACACACAGGTTCCGTCTTCTTCCTCTCCCTCCCCAGATCTTCCCACCCTGCTCTTCTTGCCTTCTGCCTCCGATCCTCCCTTTTCTCAAGATTAAGGAAAAAGTACCATTCATGGAATCCCGAAGTAAATAATGATCATAAGCCAGAGGAAGAAAGAAATAAAAGCAAGGTAAACGGGAGCCATAAAGCACCAGAGAAAATAGGAAAGGAGGAGAGAGAGAGAAAGGGAAAGACGTTCATGTAGGGAAATCAAAATGAATTATTGCAGAAACACAACTCAAGCTGGTTAACACAAGTTTATGTCATCATACTCTATTCTCTGACATTATGCATATGATGCATCCATCAGCTCTGGCTAGACATCTTAACAACATCACACCTTTCAATTCACGAACACAGGGCATTTTCCCATTTTTCTGTGTCTTCTTTAATTTCCTGCATCAGCATTATATAATTTTCAGATTATATAATTGTACAAATCTTTTGCCTCCTTGGTTAAGTTATTTCTAAGAATTTTATTATTTTTGATGCTATTGTAAATGAGATTGTTTTTTTAATTTCCTTTGGAAAAATCCACTGTTCATGTACGGAAATGCGACTGATTTTTGTATATGGAGTTTGCATTCTGCAATCTTATTCAATTTGTTTATTCTAACTGTGTGTGGTCTTTGTGGTTTTCTCCATATAAAATCATGTGATCTGCAAATAGATCATTTTACTTCTTCCTTCCTGATTTAGGAAAAGGAAGAAGTATCTTTTATTTCTTTTTCTTGTCTAATAGCTCTGGCTAGGACTTCAAATACTATGTTGAACAGTAGTGGTGAGAGTGGAGGTCCTTGCCTTGTTCCAGATTTTAGAGGAAAAGCTTTCAGTTTTTCATTGAGTATGATGTTATTCTATTCTTATTACACTGAGATAAATTCCTTCTTATAGAAGTGTGTTGGGTGCACCAAGTCACCAGCTCCTTTTCATAGCCATCCCTATCAAACTATGCAAGTTTCATCAGTTCATGGATGAGACATGACAGACACCAGCCTCTCAGGCAGTGCACCAAGAGGCCAGGACATTGGAAGCACAGTCCACTCCTCTTCCTTTCTTCTGGGAAAGAACCCTCAGTTTCGTGCCTTCTCTGAATCTTTCTTTCTTTCTTTCTTTCTTTCTTTCTTTCTTTCTTTCTTTCTTTCTTTCTTTCTTTTCTTCTCTTTTCTTTTTTTTTTAAAGATTTTATTTATTCATGAGAGACACAGAGACATAGGCAGAGAGAGAATCGGGCTCCCAGAGGGGAATATGGGACTTGATCCCAGGACCCTAGGATCACAATATGAGCCAAAGGCAGACATTCAACCACTGAGCCATCCAGGCACCCCTCCTTCTCTGAATCTTATGGAGCTGTGTTGGGTGCACCAAGTTGCTATCCCCTTTCTTTTGTTTTTAAACTGCCCTCAGGTATCTGAATTATGCTGATTCTGTCAGTGTTCCATGTGAAGCAGGACAGAAACTGAATACTCAGAGAGCATCCAAAAAAAAACAAAACAAAACAAAACAAAACACCTAGAATGTTGGAGGCATGCTCCAGTCTACTTCCCAGCAAGAGACTAGTGGTGGGGTGCATGATTTCTTTTGGTGCTGACCTATTCCAGCTTGGGGAAGGGGCTGGCGGGGGAGTGGGGGTAGTGAAATTGCTCTTCTTACTCATTTCAGTATGGGTGTTCTTGGTGTGTGTGTGTGTGTGTGTGTGTGTGTTTGTCATCTGGAATACTGCAAACTCCTCACTGGATTCTGGACTTCTCGCAAAAGTATTTTGGTTCATATATTATTATTAAATTGGTGTTTCTGTGGAGAAATGAGGGACTTCCTATTCTTCCATCTTGAAGACATCACTCCTTAATTAAACTCTTAAAACTTGTATTCCTAGCTGTAAAATGGGGAGATAGATACCTATTTCCAAGGGATTTTGTAAAGATTAAGTTAAACTATGAGCTTAAAGCTTATACCATCTCTTCGTTGTATATCCAGGTAAAGGGTCTACATTTAATCTCATAGGTCAGTGGAAGGTGCATTTCTTCCTCCTTTCCTCATACTTTCTTGTTCAGCAACCAGTTTTTCCAACCCCTCCACTCCCAAAGAGAGGAAGAATTGCTGGTTCTATTGCTCAGGGTCTGAATCTAATAGGGTTTCTGCTTTAACTTTCTGCTCTGTGTCCTGTTTTGCCTTCCTATAGTCTAATAATATCTACATGACAGCTAGAGAAATCCTCAGAAGTGATAAATCAAATGGTCTCTCTCTCTCTTTCTCCCTTTCTCTCTCTCTTGCTTAGTACCCTCTAATGGCTTCCCAGTGCTCTTAGAATAAACTCTGAAATCCTGACAGTATTCATCATGGCCTTGTCAGGTCCACATGGTCTGGCTTTAACCCCTCCTCCAACCTCATTCATTGGCGCCTTTCTTCTCACCCTCCATGCTACAGCCCCATTGGCCATACTGAGAATGTCCTAAAGTCTTCCTTGCTTCAGAACCTTTGCACATGCTGTTACAGCTGTAATGAAATAACACATTAGACTGGTTCTTTGCACAACAGATGACTTTGCATTCATCAGATCTAGCTCAAATATCACCTTTGGAAGGCCTTTGTGAGGCAACTAAGCCACTCCAGCCATCTGTCAGTTACACACAAGCATAGTGCCATGTTAATTTCTTTTAAGTCACTTTCCACATTTTAAGTATCTTTTCATTTTATTACCTGATTTTAGTCTGTTTCTCCCATGATTACATAAGCTCAGTAAGAGCAGAACTTTTTCCACCCTGTTTATCCTCGATGCCCAGAATGGCATATATATATTTGCCAATTATATCTATCTATCTATCTATCTATCTATCTATCTATCTATCTATCTATAATTAAGTGTTTAGTAAGTAATTGATAATGAATGCAAAATATTAGGCCAGAGTTACTACCAGGAAGAATCGCTGTGCATTGGCTGTGCATCCATGAGCCATCTCTTCTGGTATTTGCATGGCGAACAGACAAGGCAGGGCAGACTGATAAATTTCTCCTTCTTGCCTCCTTCCTCTGTACCTTCAGTTGGGTGAGTAGTGTGGGGCCTGCTTTGGAGGCCTGATCACATGAAATTCAGAGCATGAAGAAACTTTTGCAAGAGGCCTATATTGCATTTCCTATTACTTTTGCCAGGAAGCCCTACCATGGCATACCAGGTGCTTGCCATCTGTAAGTAAGGATTATTTTGATTGTAATTCTTCTGTTCCTAATGTATAGGTATCTCAGTAATATACAGGCATTTATGGGCCTTGGTCATAATAATATATTAACAAAACCCTACACTGAATCAGTAATGTATTCGTGCCTGATCTGGAGCCTGGTTGGGAAATGCACAAAGATGAGTATTTGGGACCAAAGCACAACCTGGGGGAGATCTTAAGCTCTGGACCCAGTTCTAGGAAACAGCTCTGGCCAGACTTGGGCTGTGGTAGCTGGCACCAATAACCAGATTTAGCTAGAAAGAGGAATGATGAGAGCCAGATGAGGAGTGTCCTGGACCTCACATTGAAATCACAGGTTCCTGCTTTGGGCCCAAGATAGAGGGATTTTTCATAGAGCTAAGGAAGATGATTTATTCACTCCTCAACTTCAGAGTGAGTAGAAGGAATGCAGGTCTCTTACTGTCCCCGTCATGGTTCCAGGCTAGCAGTATGATGGCACCACTTCTGCTTTTTGCCATCCACAGGAGTCATACATCATCTGTGTGTTGGGAGAGGAGATGTCTCATGCCATAGAAACCACCATGTCTCATTTCCTGGGCTACTCAAAACTTTTTGAATTAAAAAAGCCAGAAACCCACTCAACCAGTTTAAGCAATAAAAGGAAAGTAATCAATTCATGTAGCGAAGGTATCTTGGGATGGATCTAGCTTCAGGCTGGGATGGCTACAGAGGTTCAAACATTGTCATGATTCTTTTTCTTTTCCTTTTTTTTTTTAAGATTTTATTTATTTATTCATGAGAGACACAGAGAGGGAGAGAGGCAGAGACATAGGCAGAGGGAGAAGCAGGCTCCGTGCAGGGAACCTGATGTGGGACTTGATTCCTGAAACCCGGGATCATGCCCTGAGCCAAAGGGAGACACTCAACCACTGAGCCGCTGAGGCATCCCACGATTCTTTCTTTTTCTTTTTTTTTTAATAAATTAATTTTTATTGGTGTTCAATTTACCAACATACAGAATAACACCCAGTGCTCATCCCGTCAAGTGTCCCCCTCCGTGCCCGTCACCCATTCACCCCCACCCTCCGCCCTCCTCCCCTTCCACCACCCCTAGTTCATTTCCCAGAGTTAGAAGTCTTTATGTTCTGTGTCCCTTTCTGATATCTCCCACACATTTCTTCTCCCTTCCCTTATATTCCCCTTCACTATTATTCATATTCCCCAAATGAATGAGAACATACACTGTTTGTCCTTCTCCGATTGACTTACTTCACTCAGCATAATACCCTCCAGTTCCATCCACGTTGAAGCAAATGGTGGGTATTTGTCGTTTCTAATGGCTGAGGAATATTCCATTGTATACATAGACCACATCTTCTTTATCCATTCATCTTTCGATGGGCACCGAGGCTCCTTCCACAGTTTGGCTATTGTGGACATGGCTGCTAGAAACATCGGGGTGCAGGTGCCCCGGCGTTTCATTGCATCTGTATCTTTGGGGTAAATCCCTAACAGTGCAATTGCTGGGTTGTAGGGCAGGTCTATTTTTAATTCTTTGAGGAACCTCCACACAGTTTTCCAGAGTGGCTGCACCAGTTCACATTCCCACCAACAGTGTAAGAGGGTTCCCTTTTCTCCGCATCCTCTCCAACATTTGTTGTTTCCTGCTTTGTTAATTTTCCCCATTCTCACTGGTGTGAGGTGGTATCTCATTGTGGTTTTGATTTGTATTTCCCTGATGGCAAGTGATGCAGAGCATTTTCTCATGTGCATGTTGGCCATGTCTATGTCTTCCTCTGTGAGATTTCTCTTCATGTCTTTTGCCCATTTCATGAACACAGGCAACACCCTTTTTGAACTTGGCCACAGTAACTTCTTGCAAGATACATCCACGAAAGCAAAAGAAACAAAAGCAAAAATGAACTATTGGGACTTCATCAAGATAAGAAGCTTTTGCACAGCAAAGGATACAGTCAACAAAACTCAAAGACAACCTACAGAATGGGAGAAGATATTTGCAAATAACATATCAGATAAAGGGCTAGTTTCCAAAATCTATAAAGAACTTTTTAAACTCAACACCAAAGAAACAAACAATTCTTTCTTTTTCTAACTGTCATTCCCCATCATTCAGCTATTTGCTTGTTTTTATTTTTGTTTAGGTTTTGTTCCTGTGACAGCAGCATTTTGTCCTCCTTTTGTGCCTGCAATCCCATGGCTGCAACCTCAAGCTTTCATTGTCTTTAGAACTCTTGGTCTTTGAAAAGAAGCAATGTTTTTTATTCCCCTCACCCCAAAGGGCTCTGATTGGTCTTATGTCCAGATCAAAACCAATCAGTGTGTCCAGGTGTTGTGGGTATGTAGTCACTGATGGCCTACCTTGTTGACATGCTTAACCCTATACTAGAGGAGGTGAAGGTGCTTGATGGACATCCCCACCCGACTCACAGTGAGACGGAGTCTATTACCAAAAGGAAGGGATACAGAACTCTGTATCTCTTCCATGAAAAGGAATGCATTTCATGCATCTGTAAAGGAGCCCAGAAATGGATAATTCAACTGCACACATGCCGAAGACTGAAGAAGCTCAGCGTGTGGCCAAAAACTTAAAGTGGGACCTTTTTGCTTGGTGAAAGCCCCATGTGAAATTAGGGAGTAGAGAATTTTACCTAGTAATTTTTTTAAAAAGATTTTATTTATTTATTCATAAAAGACACACAGAGACAGAGACACAGAGGGAGAAACAGGCTTCCTGTGGGGATCCTGATGCAGGACTTAAAACAACAACAACAACAACAACAACACCTAATCTCAAAAGTGACATCCATCACTTTGTTAGAAGGAAGTGACGTGTCATGGGGGGACCATCTGAGAGACCACCTCCCACACACAATGGAACATATAGGCCTTACAGAGTTTCAACTTCATTCAAAAAGCAATGGGCAGCCCATTAAACAGTGTTAAATAAGGGGATGTTTCTTCTTTTGAAGAAACAGACTTTGTTTCTACTGATCAAAATCAATGTAAAAAAAAATTTAAAAAAAACAAAATCAATGTCATCTTTTACTATTTTCCTTATTTTATAAGAGGTGGTTTTGCTTTTCTCATTGGTACGTGTTTTTTTTTTAATTAATTAATTTATTTCAGAGAGAGAAAGTATGAGCAGGGGGTGGGCAGAGAGAGAGAAAGAAGCAGTCTCCCCGCTGCTGAGTAGGGAGCCCCACATGGGGCTTTATCCCAGTACTCCAGGATCATGACCTGAGCCAAAGGCAGATGCTTCACCAGCTGAGCCACCCAGGCACTCCGGCACAAGAGTTTTTTAACAGAGTTTAAATTTTCTAGATAGTAGAGCTTTTTTTAAAGTTTTTTACTTGACTGTTATTTTACATATTTATTGCTTCATGCACAGGAAACATACTTTATGCCATTTCTACACTAAAGTGTTCCTCGGTCAGTGGATTTTTTTTCCCTTTTTACTCTGACCTATTTTTATATGTTAATCGTGTTGCATGAGTGTCTCTATCACTACCTGGTTTCCTTCTCCTTTATCT
Source organism: Nyctereutes procyonoides (assembly GCF_905146905.1). Classification (NCBI taxonomy): domain Eukaryota; kingdom Metazoa; phylum Chordata; class Mammalia; order Carnivora; family Canidae; genus Nyctereutes; species Nyctereutes procyonoides. The sequence goes on along the minus strand of NW_026575140.1, from coordinate 54,334,153 downwards.
GTCCAGCACTGAGAAAAGCATATTAAAATCTCCAATTTAAAAAAGTAAAATAAAGGGGATGCCTGGGTGGCTCAGTGGTTGAGCGTCTACCTTTGGCTCAAGGTGTGATCCTGGGGTCCTGGGATCGAGTCCCACTTCGGGCTCCCTACATTTCTCCCTCTGCCTGTGTCTCTGCCTCTCTTCCTCTCATGAATAAAAAAATAAAATCTAAGAAAATAATTAAAAATAAATAAAATAAAATAAAACATCTATTTTTGCCATAGGAATACTGATACTTCTCTGTTTAATGTGTATGCTCATTATATTGTAAACTATGTCCTTTTTACTATGAACAACCTTTCCTGTCCAAAATGATGATTTTTCACACTCATTTCATTGGTTCACACACTTTTTCGTTCTGTTGCTCACTCCTGCTTTATTTTCAATTTTTCAGATCATTTTGCTTTAGATGCCTCTCCTAGGTTGTGCTTTCTGGTACAATCAGCTAATTTTTAATAAAATAAAATGTTTCAAAAGGTGAGTCTGAGTTAAATTTATTGATGAGCAAATTACCATATTTTTATTATCTTGAGGTTGTTTTTTTTTTTTTTGTCATCCTTTCTATTCTTAATACCTTTAAAACAAGAACAAAACTATTCACTCTATAGCATTTGCTTTCTTTTTTTGGCCAGCCTTCCCTTCGGGTAATTGGAAGGTTAGACACTTTCTTTTTGTCCTTTTTTTGTTCTCCTAGTGGCACATAGTGGCATGCCCTGAGAATTTTCTAGACGTTGTTTCAGTTTTATAGCTTGAGTATTCCTATAGGTGTTACCAACACCTGATTTTAATTCATCTGTGTATACAATTTGCTTTTCCTGTGTGTATGTGTGTGCACATGTGTACGTATGTGTGGAGGGTGTACACTGGGGACCTTCTAAGATCCTCACTACAATCTCTTCCCCTACCGTTCATGCCCTTGTGAAGTCCTCACCCCTTGAGAGTGGGCTGTACTTAGTGACTTGCTCCTAACGGAGAAGATCTCATAAAAGCGATGGGATCTTCCAATATTGAGTTGCAAAAAAACCATGACTTCTGCCTTTCTAATCCTCCTCAGCTCTCTTACTGGCTCATCTGAGCAGGGTTGCCAGATTTAGCAAATCCACTTACAGATGCCCAGGGAAATTGAAATTTGCAGGCAAACCATGAATAATTTTTTAGTGTGTGTCTCATGCAATATTTGGGACATAGTTATACTCAAAAATGATTCATGGTTATCCGAAATTCAAACAATTGTACTTTATCTGGCACTTGTGGCTCGGAGGGAACCTGGGTGTCACATGTGAGGAGCTTTATGGAAATGCTACATGGCAAGGATTGGGAGGACAGCCTCCAGCCAACAGCCAGAGGAAAACAGAGATGCTCAGACCGACAGGCCTCCAGGAACCGAATCCTATGAAGGATTGCATGGGTGAGCTTAGAATTGAGTCCTCCCATCCCATCCTTGAGAAGACCGCAACTTAGATCAACCCCGTGTTTGCTGCCTTGTGAGTGATCTTGAGCCAGAGAACCCAGCGAGGCCACACTTGGATCCCTGAGCTACAGAAACTATGTGACAAGAGATGTTTGATTTTTCTAAGCCATTGAGTTCAGGGACAGTGTGTCACGTATTAACAGACAACTAATACAGGGTGTCTGGATTGAATTCTTTCTCAACTTGAATGCTTTACTGAACTCCCTTAACTTTATTAGGATACTCTGTACTGCAAGCCTTCATCAATCCCTATTCATCTTCCCAGGAAGAGTCTCCGGAAGCAGCAAAATTTTCCCATCTTCTCTCAGAGTAGCTTTCCTGATCTAGTTTCTCATTTGCTTTCTCTGTCTTTTAAACTTTTTATGCTTGTTAAGTTCATTTTTTGCCCCATTTTCTCAATCCCATCTTGCATATTCTTGACTGTGTTTCTGCATTTCCTATTCTTTCTCACTGCTTCTGGGGCTCCCCATTGTTTCCCCAATGTCTTCACTTTGTATTGCCACTTTGCATCCCTTCATCCCTTTCCATCATTCCATCATTTCTTTCTTGAGCCCTTGTATCTCTCCTTTGAGCTTCCATTCCAAGTAGAGTATTATTATCTTTTCTTTCACATAGAACTCCAGGAATAATATTTTTGCCTGCTTTGTTCTAGAACATTTCCAAGATGTGCCCTCTTTTAGTAGGTTCCCTATTCCCCACTTGCCTTTGTTTGCTTGTCTTCTTTGTGATCATCGCTCTTCCTGGCATGGACTCCATTCTTCTGATGCTGGACAGGGTGACAGGAGCTGCACGGCTGAGCTGGAAGAGTAAGCAGCCTGGAGTCTACTGCTTCCAAACACTCTACCCCTCACGTTTGCTCCTACTGTAAGCTGGCAGAAACTCTCCTTGGTCACGGGGAAGCTCTGAAAGTCACAGTCTTTTTTTGATGGGGGTGACTTAGCCTTTAATTTTCCCCAGCAGGTCAGAATGTCAGCTTTAAGTATGCTTCCTACCTTTTGGTTTCTCCTCCACAATACCCTACTTTTTCACATAGGTGGCATGTCCACTTAAGTTCCTGGTCAGCCCCACTTCTCCACTATTCCATGGTGCCAGCTTTCAGGAAACTCTGCTACTCGTGTATCCCAAACTTACTTTTCTCAAGAAAGAGTCCCACTTGAGAATTCTGGGCTCTGTCTATTCCGTCCGAAAACCTCAGGGATCAGAGTCCTCTCTCAGCATCTTCGCTCACTCTGAGAGATTTTTAACTATGTGCCTTAACCCTCATTCACAAGCTGTAGTTTGAAGAAATGAACGTGTCTCAGTGTCATCAAATATGTAATGTTTCTGTTCCTCATTCTCTTTGTTGTTTTTAGGGAGTTTCCAGGAGAAAAGATGAGCAGAGGTTCTTTTTTTCAAACTATAAATACAAACCTATTATAAAAAAAAATCAAACTATCCAGGAATACAGAGAGCAAAAGTAAAATGTCCAATCAGCCTATGCCAATATGATACTATTTCTTTGTGTATAGAAATAATTTTTACTTAAAAAAAAATTTTATTTATTTATTCATGAAAGACAGAGAGAGAGAGAGGGAGAGAGAGAGAGGCAGAGACACAGGCAGAGGGAGAAGCAAGCACCATGCAGGGAGCCCGACGTGGGACTCGATCCTGGGACTCCAGGACCACACCCTGGGCCGAAGGTGGCACTAAACCACTGAGCTACCCGGGCTGCCCCTAATCCTTACTTTTTAACAGAATTTGCTTTAAAAAAAAAAGAATTTGCTTTTTATAAACACACACGTGTTAAGACTTATACCCCCTTCCATGTCAGTCCATATAGACAAAGAACACTCTGTGTGGTAGATACACACACATATACTACTCACTCCATTTTTATGGAAATTCAAGTTCTCACTAGTCATCAGCCCTTGGGATCACTGTCATACAGGCTCCTTAAGAAATGTGTTCCCAATATTGAACCCATTAACAAAAACTTTCTTTTCCCTTCCCTTTCACTGAAGTCAGGATAGGGGTTTAGCTACAGATCCCTGGAGTACACATTGATGGTTATGATACCTTCCTAAAGTAAAAGCATGCTCACCAGCCTCTGAGTGCCTGCTGAATTTTATACCACTCTGTTCCCCCTCGATTTTCTTCAGGGCACCTGGATATACCTGGATGTTTGCATAAAACCTATGCTACGATGCTCTTCCCAGATCTGTTGTGGTGCTCCTGACATTCCATCCTGCATGCCTTTTGCGGGCCACCACGGTCAAAAGTATTTGCAGTCACATAGTAGCAGCAGTGAGAGAGGTTGAGCAAAGCCAACAGCCTGGCCTACAGCCTTCAACCTGAGAAAACCTGTATCTTCCTTTAGCACGTATTGGCTAAAACACATGATAGAGTTGTTTGCTCTTGTGGTTGATATGCTATGGGAAACTAATTCTGCATTACTCAGAACTTTTAATGGACACATAGCTATGTTTTAGATATTAAATACTTCTTGTTTTAAGGTTTGTTTATTTATTCAGAGAGATAGAGAGCATGAGCCGGAGGGGCAGAGGGAGAGGAAGAGAGAGAATCTCAAGCAGACCCTGCACTGAGTGTGGAGTCAGATGCAGGGCTCAACCTCAGGACCCGGATATCACAACCCTAGTGGAAACCAAGAGTTGGGCGCCCAACCGACTGTGCCACCTGGCTGCCTCTAGATACTAAACACTTCTGAATGAACATTACTTTACTGAAACAGTGCTCCTTGGATCAGTGCTTAAATAGATTCTTGAAGAATCAGATCCTGAGACAAGGGCTTGAGTATAAGCAGCTTATCTGGCAGGTGACCCCTGAAGCACAAGTAGGGGAAGAAGGAGACAGAAGTAGGAGGTGATGGTATGGGGTGCACTAAGGATTAGGTTAACACTTTGGGCAGCTAGAACCCAGTCCTACTGAGGACAGTTGGGAAATGGTATGGAACATGCACCAGGCTATCCCACCTAGGAGCAAGGAAGCAAGGGTATTTATCCTCCAATTCCCATCTGTTATTGTTGAGGGCTGCTCCTGCAAACTCTCCACACTCTGGCTGCTGCATCCAATGTAGGTTAAGAGAGAGCACAAAGGTGGAGAATCACTAGTGCTTGCTATTGGACGCTATCGACGCATGCGTGCCAAGAAGCTAGGAGCGGGGCGGGGGGGGGGGGTGTGGGTGGGTGTGGGCAGGCTATGTGCTAGAGTTGACCCTTGGCACTACTCACATCCCCAAGTTTATTCTGTTCATTCCCCAACACTGCCCCTTTAAGGAAGTCATGATCACGATTTCTAAAAAACAAAACAAAACAAACAAACAAAAACCTAGGACTTAACAAGAGCATTGATAAGATAAACTCCAATCCCTTCTGCTATGGTTGGTCCCAATTCAGCATCTTCTTCTCCAACGTCCCAATTTCAGGTCCTAAGGTAGGACCCTTAGCTGGGGCTCCAACCCCAAGGAGTCTGAGCCCTTGATTTCCTGGGTGCTGGTAAAACCTGGGTTTCTGAAGTTGCCTGATCCTGATCGTCACCACACATAAGGGCACCAGGAGGTGGCCCAATGAATCCATGAGTCCCAACCAATTCATGACAATCATGATCAATTACTCCCATCATATAGTAAATCCTGCTGCCTAGTAATCCACCGAGCTGAGAAGCCTCAATGAGTCAGCTATCAGCCATCACGTTGGGATCAATGGAACACTTATTATGCCCCCTGGCACACCTGTCCCTTCTGCATGAGTAACCAGTACTTCCAATCCAGAAAAGCCAAACTTTATGGAGAAAGAAAAGTATAATTTCCCCAACTGAGTCCCTGGCAGAGATGTGGACAAAAGCCATTCCTACTTAGGATCTCAGCTTTTGGATCCAAACTGCTTTTGGATTCAAGCATATGTTATCTCTTAAAGGACAGCACCCAATCTCTTGAGAGTAGCATCCCAAGACTGGTGCATTAGCTAAGCATTAAGAGGTCATTCCAATTTTATTACGTAAGCCACTTTGGGGGGAAACGGGACATGAAAAGGCCACTGGATATCATGATCATGTGTCCATTGTTTCACCTCCTTTGCCTAAAGATAGGTCCGTTAAGCTTAGGATCCCATGGGCCCTTGGATAGTGATGCTGCCTGACACACTACGGTCGGGAAAGCAAACCCATGCCCAGAATATGTACTAGTCCTAACCAGGATGAATCACTGTTCTTTCCAGGGAAGAATGGTTCCAATCTGATCAACTTGACATCTAGTGGTAACCAGTCTGACAACCTCAGGCTCAGTACTGGGCTGTGTGACTTGTAGGCCAGGACAATCAGCAGAAGCAGTAGGTAGACCAGCCTTGGTTGTCAGGAGCTCATCCTGTTGGGTCCGCAAGTACCCTTCATTATGGATGAAGACACTGGTAGCTGAGGACAGAGGTTGGCTGAAATCCACAAGTCATCCCATTCACCTGGTTCTTCAGTGACCTGTCAGCAGTAAAGCTTTCTAGTTGTCACTGACACAAACACAAGGTCCCATGTCCACTCCATATGTCTACTATATGCCTCTCTCCTTCTCCAGACTGCTTGTGTTCTTCTAGGCGCCCTCCCTCCCCTACCCATGCCCCTGACAGTCAGCCAAGATATTCACCAGCACCGAGGAATCTATATATGTCCCTATCTCAGACCATTTCTCTTTTCACAAAAAGTTGAAGACCTAGTATACTGTTCTGAGCTCTGGCCCCTGTGAGGATTTCCCCTACTATTTAGGGGCACCCCAAGTGGGGTTATGGTGTGGCAACACTCTAATGTCTCATTTCTGTCCACACCAGATTGGGTTGAGCCAATCCCTTGACAAAATACAATACAAAAGCAACTCACCAGGAGCATACATTTGTGTGGATCTGTTCCAGTGAAGATACTGGGATCCCTAACAGAGCATGAGAGATTCACTCTACTGCTTGGTTACATTTGCAGGGCGTTTAGCATCACCCTTGACAATCCATCTGGTTTTTGCAAGGGCCGAGTCAGTGCGTTAAGTAGAGATATGGGAACTACCGCCTCTGCAATCTTTCAGTGACTTGACGAAGCACTCATTTCTGCCACTTCAGCTGGGATAAGTTACTGTTTTTAATTTACTGTCCTGGCTGGAATGCTGAGCAGTTTCAGGGGCTTCCACTTGGCCCTTTCTACCCTAATAGCTTCCACTCTGCAGGTCAAGAACCAATGAGAGGGTTCTTCTAGCTGCTAAACATATCCAACCCAATTAAGCATTCAGAAACCATAAAAATTATCACAGTGTGGGTTGGCAGACTCATTGGGCATTTGTGAAATGGACCTGGGCCAAGACTCCATTTATCACCTGGTTTTTCAAAAACCCACTCTAACTAGATCATCAGAACGGTGCTCCGGTTTCTCTGGCATTAATGTCAGCTCAAGCCCTGGATCCAATTGCCCTTGAAATATGTAGGTGGCTTCCCTTCTGCCGTGCGTAGTACAGTGCACACTGTATGGGCATTTCCTCCTCTGCACTAGAGGTCCCTCTGGAGAAAGATTGGGGGAATTAGTACTACTCATTCTTTCTGAGGCTCTGTAGGTGTTTCTGCAAGAGGATCTAGTATCTCCCTCAATCATGGGATTCTGGATCTGAGAACTAGCTCAAATCTGGAAGGCAGATGTTGGATTACCTTCCATTGGGCCACCAACGTCAGCATTGTTTTCATCTGCTCTTGGTCTGTTTTGGTTATTCAAGCCAGGCACTATCCTATCTGCTCTCCAGCTGGCTGCCCTTAGTAATGCCATGGTCTATTATTCTTTGCCACAGAGCCCTGCAGCTCCAGGCCTCCTGTTTGTTATTCCAGCATTGCTGTCCATTATGATCATTAAACCCACCTTGCCCCTGATGCTTACAAGCCACCACCTTGCATCTGCCCTTCTCAAATTCTCTCATTCCCACCTGATACAGAGAGCCTAGCTTCACTGCAGCATCACCAACTATCAATCCTGGGCTATAGAGGAATCTACCACTGAGATTCTCAACAAAGCTGGGGTCCCCTCCACTAGCACATTCTCTACTGCTTTAGTAAAGGCACTCTTCTTTGGGGCCTCCCAGGGAATCTGGTTACCCCACGGGCTGCCTGTTCTCTATTAAATGTCCATCTCTAACAACTTGACATCTTCCTCAAAATTCTGCCAAGGCCGTTCTAGCATCTCTGCTTCATTTTCTGTAACATCATTGTTTCCAAGCTTCAAAAAGAAGCCATTCCAGGGGTGCCTGGGTGGCTCAGTCAGTTGGGCATCTGACTCTTGATCTCAGCTCAGGTCTTGATCTCAGAATCATGAGGTCAAGCCCCACATGAGGCTCCATGCTGGGGGTGGAGCCTACTTTTTAAAAAAAGGAAAAAAGAAACCATTCCAACAACCTTACTATCCTCACAGTGCAAAGTCTACAGTCATTGGAGGGTATGCTTGTACCATAAACTTTCCACTACAAAACTTATAGCTCAGCTTCTTTGGTCCTCCACCCTCCAAAGCCCAGCTATGTTCTCTCACATCATTCCAGAACACACCAGCTGTACCCTGCAGCTTTTTTGGAAAACAACCATTTTCTTCTCCTAACAGGAATAGCACTTCCCTGTTTGACTTATGCTGAATCCTAATCCTCATTCTTGCTCTTGACATAATGAGAGAAAGCAGAGGCAGACTCTGAGGAGGACAAACTGACTTTTTTTAAAAAGGTGTGCTCCTTAGGAATCCCATTTGCTGAGCTCCAGCCAGTAAGATTGATGCCCAGTAGCAAGAGGGAGAAATCCCCTTCTGTTGATTTATAGCATTCAGAGGGAATAAGTGGTTCCATATTCTCACTAATCAGCAGAGGAGACATACCAGGCTTGTGCATTCAGCCTCTGTTATAATTCCGCCGTTCGTATAATGAAGTCTTGGGCCTGATTTTTAGCACAGTCTTCGCTCTGCCTGCAGGAGATGACAAGCCCTTTACGGATGACAATGGATACTTCCTGGTGTTCTCACCATGCCCTAAGCTGACAACTGATTGACCTGAGCCTGTTCTTTACTTCTTGTAGAGGTTGTATGGCAGTCAACACACCCAGCTCCATAATCCTTACATTTATTGCTGTGCCTGTACCTTTTAAGCACCAGGGCTATTTCACAGGCCTGTGCCTTTCCACCTATTTTTTAAAGATTTTATTTATTTATTTGACAGAGAGAGAGAGAGAGAGAGAACACAAGCTGGGGGAGCAGCAGGCAGAGAGAGAGGAGGAAGCAGTTTCTCTGTTGGTTGTGTGTGTGTGTGTCCTGATGTAGGACTCCATCCAGGACCCTGAAATCATGACCTGAGCTGAAGGCAGATGCTCAACCTACTGAGCCACCCAGGTGCCCCTCCACCTATTATTCTATCCAAATATCGATATGTGAAGATCTTAGTACATGTAAGCTACAGAATAATAAGGATTTTAACAATATCCCCTTAACATCAGAAGTCCTACAGTTGGAGAAGAAACCAATTTCAGAAACCCATCCTGAGGGTCTGCTTCTTAGTATCACTTCTTTTACCAACCATCTTTGGCTGGGTTGCCCCCCAGAAACAGATCTTGAGACACATTTTAGTTCAACTGGTTTGTTAGGAAGGTGATCACCAGGAAGCCTGTTGGGGAGTGTGGAAGGAGACAGGGAAGGAAGGAAAACCAATGAAGGTATGTCAATGAGCACGTTGCTGTGGACAGCTCAGACTTAATCCTGATAGAAATCTCCAAGCTGTTCACCAACCAAAGGGCAAGGACCCTATAGGATTTATCCTCTAGACTGTTTCTGGTAGCATTCCCTGCCTGGTACTTTTGTCCTACCTTCTATGAGGCTGAAAGAAAGCCCTTAGATCAGGGGCTAGCAAACTGTAGCTTAGTTAGGTTAGTTCCAGTCCACCTCTTTTTTTTGTCAATAAAGTTTTATTGGAACACGGCATGCCCATTCACTTACATTTTGCCTATGACTGCTTTCACATTATAAGGGCAGAGTAGAGTAGTTGTGAAAGGAACTGTCTGTCCTGCAAAGCCTAAAATGGTTCCTGCCTGGTCCTTTGCAGGAAAATTCTTGCTGCCTCCTACTTTAGAGAGTCTCAGTGCTTGCACACAGGCATCCACCCAAACAGTGAATGCCTAGGTGGGATGAATGGGCAATAGTTAACATGTACTACAATTTACTTAACCACCCATTTTAAATACCCATTGGTAGTTACTTAGATTATTCCTCATTTTGCACTTTTGTAGAAAATCCTACAAAAGATAATCCTATATGTCTATCTTTGCACACTTTCGTACATATCCTTCTCAGGTTTTTTTTTTACAGCTTTATTAGGATATAATTGAGATAAAAAGAACTGCACATATTTATTGTGTACTTGATTGATTGGGACATATACATATACCCATGATACCAGAACCACAATCATGGTAATAAACATAACCATCATGTCCAAAAGCTTCCCTGTGTTCTTTTGGTTGTGTGTGTGTGTGTGTCTGTATTAAGGGCATTTAACGTAATAAATTAAGTGAGCAATATCATATTGTTAACTATGGGCACTATGTTGCACAGCAGATCTCTAGAACTCACTCACCTTGTGCAACTCTAACTTTACATCTGTTAAACAATAGCTCCCTATTCTCCCCTGCCTCCATCCCCTGGCCATTATCTCTGAAGAACATAGATGCAAAGATTTTCAGCAAAATGTTAGCAGACCAAATCCAATAATACATTTTAAAAGATCATTTCTCACTATCAAGTGGGATTTATTCTAGGGATGCAAGGGCAGGTCAGGAAATAAACCCCCAGAAGAAAAAACTCCTGGAAAGTAAAACTCCTAGAAGAAAAAAATAGCCTATGATTTCTTCGACATCAGGCATAGAAACATTATTCTAGATATATCTCCCCTGCAAGGGAAACAAGAGCAAAATTAAACTATTGGGACCAAATAAAAATAAAAAGCTTCTGCACAGTGAAGGAAATCATCAACAAAATAAAATAAAAAAGCAATATATACTGAATAAGGGAAGATATTTGCAAATGATATAGGCAATAAGGGCCTGATAGCAAAAATATGTAAAGAACTGATACAAGCCAACAATCCTCAAAACGTAATCTGATTAAAATAGGCAGAGAGCTGCATAGACATTTGTCCAAATGAGATATCCAGATGGTCAACAGACATGTGAAAAGAAGTTCAATTTCCCTCATCATCAGGAAGATGCAAATCAAAACCACAATGAGATATCCCCTCACACCTGTCAGAATGGCTAAAATCAAAAACACAAGAAACACCAGTGTTGGCAAGCATGTGGATAGAAAGGAAACCACATGTACTATTGTTGGGAATGAAACAGTATGGAGGTTCCTTGAGAAATTAAAAATACAGTTACCATATGATCCAGTAATTCCACCACTGGGTATTTACTCAAAGAAAACAAAAACACTAAATCAAAAATATATATGCACCTCTATGTTTATTGCAACATTATTTACAATAGCTGAGATATGGAAGCAGCACAAGTGTCCATCCATAGATGAGTAGGTAAAGATGTGAGATATATATGTCTCAAATATATATATCACAGTATATACAATATTCCATTAATTTAAAAAGCAATAAAAAGAATGAGATCTTTCCATTTGCCACAGCATAGATGGATCTAGCTGGTATAATGCTATGTGAAATAAGTCAGGCAAAGAAAGATAAATACTGTATGATTTCAATCATATGTGGAATCTGAGAAACAAAACAAATGAGCACAGGGGGAAAAAGACAAACCAAGAAACACCCTCAACAAACTGATGGCCCCTAGAAGGGAGGGTGGGGTGAGGATGGATGGAAAAGGTGATGGAGATTAAGTATACATTTCTCATGATGAGCACTGAGTACTATATAGAATTGCTGAATCACTATATTGTACACATGAAACTAATATAACACTGTGTTAAGTATACTTCAATAGGAAGGAAGGAAGGAAGGAAGGAAGGAAGGAAGGAAGGAAGGAAGGAAGGAAGGACACTCCAAATAACAACAAAAATGCTAGTTTAAGAAACAGTGCAGGGGCACCTGGGTGGCTCAGCAGTTGAGCATCTGCTTTTGGCTCAGGCCGTGATTCCGGGATTCTGGGATCGAGTCCCACATTGGGCTCCCTGCAGGGAGCCTGACTCTCCCTCTGCCTGTGTCTCTGCCTCTCTCTGTGTCTGTCATGAATAAATAAATACAATCTTTAAAAAAAAAGCAGTGTATAATTGGATATAAAATATAAAGTGGTATAAACAGTGACAAGTATTTGCAGCATCTGTAAATCAATATAATTGTCCTGAGTTTTACCTAAATGATGTCAGAAAGTTTATTATACCCTATATTGAATGATGTAAGGCCTTAAGCCACTTGCCAGTGAATCCCCAAATTCCTCTCTCATAATTATCCCTGAAACTTGTCTAACAAAGAAAAAAAAGATTAAAAAAACAATTTTTTTTTAAAGGGAAGGTTAGGCAGAAGTACTAGGCATGATTTTAGATTCAATAGTCCGGCCAAATTAATTACACATTTTTACATTAATTACACATTTTTACATTCCCTCTCTATGAAGATTCCTGTAGCATCCACATGCTGGATGTAAGTTTTGCTCACAGGGTGGAAATTCGGATCTATGAGTCTGTGGTTCAGGAGAGAAAGCCTGGCTGGAGTCAGAGATTTGAATGCTGTCAGCATACAGATGGTCATTAAAGAAATACAAGTATTTGAGACCACTCAAGGGGAAAAAATATGTAAATTGAGAAGTAAAATGTGCAGAGAATCTAAAAAAAGAGCACTTAGGGACACTGATATTTGAGGCGTGGATGCAGGAGAGAAGTGACTACGAAAATGAGGAGTAGGGACACCTGGGTGTCTCAGGGGTTCAACATCAGCCTTTGGCTCAGGGCGTGATCCCGGGGTCCTGGGATTGAGTCCTGCATCAGGATCCCCACAGGGAGCCTCCTTCTCCCTCTGCCTGTGTTTCTGCCTGTCTCTCTGTGTCTCTCATGAATAAATAAATAAATAAAATCTTGAAAGAAAGAAAGAAAGAAAGAAAGAAAGAAAGAAAGAAAGAAAGAAAGAAAGAAACTGAGGAATAGCAGGGAGATAGGAGGCAACCCAGGAGTGAGCGGGGAGGCACAGGCAGCAAGGGTCCCATGAAGAGCTACTGAGGCATGAGGACTGGGCTGTGTCCATGGGTTTGGCCACAAGGACAGAAAGTGAACATCGGGAGAGAACAGCCTTCATGGAGCAGCAGGAAAGGAAGGGGCACAGCAGTGGAATGAATGCAAAGGGAAGGAGGGAGGATGTTGAGTATTTTCAGATTTTCCAAGGTACTGTCAGTTTGGAGGAGAAAGTTTGGGTGGAACTTGGTGGAAGACGCAGAGTCAAGAACATTTGCAATTTGGAGCTGGGTGGTATCTCTTCTGAGCATGGGAGCCTTTTCCAAGTCCCAAGGAGCAGAATTCTGGGTCTTCTCCTCCAGCAGCTGCTCCTGGATCCTCCTGAGCCCCCTCCTCCAGGAAGCCTCCCTCCATGCCCTGCCTCCTTTGGGCCACCAGTCTCCCTTGCATCTCCTGGGTGGGTGGGCTTATCAAACTGTATTTCAATAATTCACAAACCTGTCTTCCTTTCCTCTATCAAGTTTTTAATTCCTTGTGAATAGAAGCCTTCTTTATAAGAATAATTGATGATCTTGGAGGCCTGGAATTTTTCTGCAAAGTACAAGTACTTAATAAAGATTTGATTGAAGAATATTGGATGGATGCATGTATGGATGGGTGAAGAGGAAATTTTGCAGAAATATGAAAAGTCCCAGTGCCTATGGGTACTCTCACCTGTGCATGTCCACCAACTGCTTCGGTCATGGATCTAGGCCAGGGTCATGCACAGGCTATATTTTTAAATATTATTTTTTTATTATGCATATATGGGTTATCATTTTAAACTATAGGAAAGGGGATGCCTGGGTGGGTCAGTCAGTCAAGTGCCTGACTCTCCATCTCAGCTCAGGTTTTTTTTCTTTAGATTTTATTTATTTATTCATGAGAGACATAGAGAGAGAGGAAGAGACATAGGTAGATGGAGAAGCAGACTCCCTGCAGGGAACCAGATGCTGGACTTGATCCCAGGACCCCAGGATCATGCCCTGAGCCAAAGACAAATGCTCAACCACAGAGCTACCCAGGCACCCCTCACCTCAGCTCTTGATCTCAGGGTCATGAGTTCAAGCCCTGCATTGGGCCTACTTAAAAAAAATAATAACCCTATAGGAAAAGATGTACAGGGAATTGTACACCTGCCTTCCATCCCTGTCTGGGAGTCCCCAGCTTCTCTCCTACCACTGTCTTTGTGGAGCTATTCTATGCATGTGACAACAGGAGTTAATTCTGTAACCCTATGCTCCTCTTGCCTTGGGTCCCCATGAGTCCCAGCATAGCCTGTGGCCAACTGAAGCATCATGGGGGTGAGGAGAGAGATGCCACATTCGCTATGCACATGAGAAACTGAGGGTCTGGGGTGCAACCAGATGGGGAGATCGGAGTCAAAACCACCTGCTTCCCTGATCAGGCAAAAACAAAGTCTGTATTGACTGTTCTGTGACATGGAGCTTGATATAGATATTCCCAGCTCCTCACTTCACCCCCTCCCTACCCCTTCCCCCCCTAGTATTTACTTCCCTTGTATTACCAATCTTTGCTTTTCCTAGCCAGGACCCTCTGGGGACAATAGCATCGATCCCATTCCCAGGTGGAACCGCCAGACCTGGTGATTCTACTCTGCTCGCCCTGCCCCCTCTTGCCAATACCAGCCCTCTGTTCACCCCAGAAACCCTCCTGGGCAGCCCCAAGGAGACCCTCACCTACACCACTCTTCTCCGCCAATTCTGGCACAAGACCGATACCTTGATTTTTCTGAGCTCCTGTAAAATTTTTAAAAGGCTGTGATTTTGTAGGAGTTGAGACTGCGAGGTGCCATTGTTTCTACTGGATTGAAACCTTGGCGTTCCTCATCACACCCAGCCTCGGGCTTCAGGAGCATGAAGAAACCCTATTTACTGGCATTCAGTGGGCCTCTGGGTGTTATTTCAGAATGCGGAATAATTAGCAATATGCCCAAGAAGCAACAAAGCCTTGAATGGTATTTAGTGACAATTATTCAACCAAACCATTGCTTACTATTATAGGGGCTTATTAGCACGAAATTGTTTCGATAGGAAGTGGCATCAGCAATAAAAAAGAATGCCTGCAGCTTGCTGTGCCATCCGAGTCAGCAGAAAGGGGCTGGAATGTGTGCACATCTCTCTTACATCCCCCCAGAAAATCGGGGGGACCCGCTGAGATGTGTTGGCAGCAACAGGAACTGACTCAGGTGGCGTGGGGTAGAAAGCAGGTGGGGCTGTTCTCCGAAGTCACTTCCTCCTTCCTCCCGCTTCTTATTCCTACACAGAGGAGAGGTGTGGGGAGCGGGCTCCCAAACACCTGTGCCCAGCTCCCCTTTTGCATCAAACTGTAGGATGACAGGGGACACCCCGTCTCTCTTTACATTTGTACACCAGAAATCTAGGACCTGCAGGCTGGAAGGGACTACAGAGCAATATAACCCATGCTTGGAGATGTTTAACTGCTAGGAGGTCATGGCGCCAGGACTGGGAAACGAATCTGCATAAGCTTCATACATCCTTTCTCCACTCCCTTTGTGCAGCCGGAATCACATTTTATTTACTACAATAGAGAGCACAGAGTCATACAGTCGGATGAGCAAGTCAGCTCTTTAGTCTGCAAATGGCTTGAATACTTCCTAACTGGAGTATTGGTGGGTGAAGTGTATGCACAACCAGAAACTGAGAAGTACACCCAGGACTTAATGAACTTGACTTAGCATCAACTATATCTGTCTTCTCTGATCTGCATTTCATCCCTCACATTTGGGCAGTTAGGAAAGCTTTCTCTCTTTTTTTTTTCAACTTTTAAAAATATTTTATGTATTTATTCATGAGAGACACACAGAGAGAAGCAGAGACATAAGCAGAGGGAGAAGCAGGCTCCCTGCAGGGAGCCCGATGTGGCACTCGATCCCAGGACCCCGGGATCATGACCTGAGCTAAAGATAGATGCTCAACCACTGAGCTACCCAGGTGTCCCAAAAGTTTTCATTTTCAAGGACAATGCAAAACTGCACTTCTTATAGGCTATGGGGATTCTTCGGGGAACACACCTCCCCCCCCACCTCTCCAACTTCCAAGATCTACCCCTGGCAAAGCGAAGAATAAAAAGATTTAAGATTTATATAAATAAAAAGACTGAATATGAGTATAAAATGTAAATAGTGTTAAATGTAAATCTTTACGTTGGTTTTAAGAAAATCAGTATGACAGGGGAGGGAAGCCACATGACTGCTGGCTTGGGAATTCTCTTGATGAGGCTTATGTGAGTCAGTGTCTTGCTGTGCTTGGGCTGCTGTAATGGAGTCCGATAGACGGGGTGGTTAAAACCACACACATTTCTTTTCTTCTCGCAGTTGTGAGTGCCAAGATCAGAGCACCAGAACAGATGGGTGGTGGTGGGAGCTCTCTTCCTGGCTTGCAGATGGCTGTCTTCTCTCTTCCCAGGGTGCTCACATGGTCTTTCCTCACTGCTTGTCCATGGGGAGGGAGACAGCAGGTGGCAGGCGAGGGGAGACCTTTCTCTTCTTGCAGGGCACTAATCCCACTATGAGAGTCCCACCTCGCCAGCTTCATCTAAGCCCAATCACTTCCTAAAGGCCCCCTCTCTCAATAGCATCACTTTGAGGGCTCTAACATATGAATTTGAGGGGAGAGGGCCACAAATATTTAGTCCCTACAGTCAGCACTGTTGAATTAAATAACATATTTTAGGGGCATCTGGGTGGCTCAGTGGTTGAGTGTCTGCCTTTAGCTCAGGTTATGATCCTGGGATCCTGGGATCAAGTTCCCACATCAGGCTCCCCATAGGGAGCCTGTTTCTCCCTCTGCCTATGTCTCTGCCTCTCTCTTTGTCTCTCATGAACAAATAAACAAAATCTTTTTTAAAAATAACATTTTTTAAAGGCCAAAGGTAAACTCTTATTAAATTCAAATAATATAGTGTTGAAATAAAAGAAGTGATAGGCCACTCCAGCTTTTCTGGGTCAGATTATAATGGAGTACACATTTCCTTTGCTTTACAAAACCCATCATTGGAATAATATTCATGGTGAAGATCAGGCTCCCCAAAATTAGGTACCCCAGTAAACTTATGTGGGCTGAAAAGAGTTTTGGAAAGAAATCAAGTTTTTAAAAATATATATTTTATTTATTTATTTATTTATTTGAGAGAGAGAGAGAGCCTGAATGCAGGAGGGAGGGGAGGGACAGAGGGAGAGGGAGAAGCCCATTCCCCGCTGAGCAGGGAGCTAGACCTGGGGCTCAATCCCAGGACTGTGAGATCATGACCTGAGCAGAAAGAAGGCAGATGCTTATATGACTGAGTCAGCCAGGTGTCGTGAGAGAAAATCATAGTATTGAAGAGAAGAAATTCTGCATTAGAAAGTGAATGCTGAAGGAGGTTTGAAATTTTATTCCAGACTAGCAATAAGGAAGTAATTGAGCTCTGGAAGCCATACCACCCTAAGCATCTGTTAGCACAGACTCACGCTGGAGACTATCCTGTATAAAGCTACAGTGACTGCTCTTTGATTTGGACATCATGGCCAGGCCAGACCCAAGCCATCAATCAGCCCAAGGGACACTGGAGATCTCTGCTAGATGCAACAACTGTGTTTCCATCCAGCAATGGTCTTCACACACTGAGAAATACTGAGACAGCTGCCATCCCGAATTGGTTCAAGTCCTGTTTCTTGTCATTTGGTCTTGATCTTTACTTTTCTTAATTTTGTGGATGGTAGGTAGAAATGGTAAGCATTCTCATGTCTCAACAGACTGATTGAATAAGAATGATCTTATCTTGTGGGGGAAAAATGTTTTTCTTGCAAGAGACCATACAACTGACTGAAAAATAAACTTGGTAGACACCATGGGCCCCTGGTTGGCAGCTGCCATCATCACAGGCCTGGTGCCACATAGTGCAAATAGATGGAGGATGCATCCATCAAATTCACCCCACTGTTTCCTCCAAAAGACATTCATTTTCTTCCAGGACACAAGGGAAAAATCAGGCGAAATCATAAATTCTACCTCCACCAAACTTAATATAATAGATGAACAGTTAAAAATTTTTAAAAAACAAAATCTGGGGCACCTGGGTAGGCTCAGTTGGTTAAGCATCTGCCTTTGGCTCAGGCCATGATCCCAGGTTCTTGGGATCAAGTCTTACATCCGTCTTCCTGCCCATTGGGGAGTCTGCTTCTCCCTCTACGCCTCCCTCTTACTTGTGATCTCTGTTTCTCTCACTCTGTCTCTCAAATAAATAAATAAAATCTAAAAATAAATAAATAAAAACCCAAAATCTTCTCATCAATAATAAAAGGAACTTTAAGCCATAATATTTGAAAAAGAAGGAGATAGGAGAGGAAGAGAAAGAGAGAAGACCCCAAGAATCTGCACAGGTTGGTGCATTATGATGGTATTAGAAGCCCCTCCTCTTATGTCCCTTCCCACAGAAATACTACATGAGGTTGAGAAAGGGTGAAAGAAAGGATAAATGAAACCATTCACAAAATCAATTCATTGTCCCCAGCTTGCTGAAAGGTAGGTGGAGAGCTACACAGTCACCCCAGTCTGCAGTGCATAATGCTGGAGGGAAGAGACTCTACCACCTGTCCCGCACCATACCACCAGAGGCTGGAAAAAAACAAACAGGAAGAACAGAATGATTATAATCAGTGGGGGCTAATTATCCACAGGAACAAGCAATGACTTAGAAAAAACAGAGACAAATGCATAAGAGAAAATACGTAAGCTAAGATCCTCCAAGAAATGGGAGGATGAGAGAGAAGAAAAGTGTAAGCAGAGATCATAGAAAGACTACAAACCCTCTAAAACCAGAGGGATGACATCCCCCTCCACTGGAGAAAACAGAGCTCACACAAGAAAACAGAAATAAAAGGAAGACTTTTTAAAGTCTTCTCTTTTAATTTTCTTTAAAAGATTTTATTTATTTATTTATTCATGGGAGACACACAGAGAGAGACAGAGGCACAGGCAGAGAAAGGAGAAGGCTCCCTGCAGGGAACCCGATGCAGGATTCAGTCCCAGGACCTGGGATCATGACCTGAGCCAAAGGCAGATGCTCAACTGCTGAGTCACCCAGGTGTCCCTAAATTTTTTTTCTTTTTGAAAAAGAAAAGGTGGCAAGGTAGCCTTAAGGTCATAGAAATCTTATATCAGTAAAAGTTAATGGTATAAATTTATCTATGAAAAGAGAAACATTAGATCGTGAGGATCCATACCTCCAACATTATGCAGGAAGCTCATCTAAAAAAAGCAAACTTTCAATGAAGACTTAAGAGAAGTCAAGAAGTAAGCCATTTGTGCATGTGGGGAAAGAGCAGGTGTCAAGACTCTGAGGCAGGAGGCTGCCAGGTGTGTTTCAGAAATAGTCTGAGGCCAGCATTGCTAGAATGGAGTAAATGAGGGGGAAGATGGTGGGAGGTGAGCTCAGAGAGGAGGTGGCAAGTTAAATCATCACACATCATAGTGAATATTTTGGCCTTTACTATGACATGGTAAGCCCCTAGAAGCCCCTAGAAGCCCATCCATATTGTGATGGAAATATGCCATGCTGTAATTCCATATTAATAGCACCACATCATCTGCTGCATTGAGAATATGCTCTGAGTAATAAGGAGGAAGCCATGAACTGATGAGGAGTCTCTTGAAATAAACTGTTATGGTAGCTTGGACCAGGATGGTGGCAGTGAGGGTGGTGAGAAGTAGTCAGATTCTAAATATATAGTGACATTAGCGCCAACAGGATTTTCACAAGTGGAAGAGTTGGCCTTCGCTGATGAATAGACAGTGCATCCATAATAACTGGAGAAAAGAAGTAAGTTATGGGCATAGGTCTGTGGAAGTAATGTTGGTGGAAGCATATAGAAGCTTTATTGAGCGCGACTTTTGTTCAGTGAAGTTGGACACAAGAACACCAGCCAACACTAGAATGATGAAGGAATTGTTGGAGGTCTGAGAAGAGAGGAAGATGTTGGGAATAGTCATCTAAGAGAATGGAGACAATGGATGGACTAGAAAAATATGCACAGTGGCTGATCAGCAAGAAGGGTCCACTGAAGGCTAATGATCATTAATTTTGAAATGAGACTCATCAACATGCTGGTGTGCTTTATTCCAACCACATTCATCCAGCTCAGGATATGCAGGCATGAAGTGTGGGGAGAGATTAATTTCATTAGGGCTATGGATTAACCAAGGCAGTATGATGAAGTAAGAGAGCAAGAAGGGAGCTGGAGGGATTGTAATCTAATGACAAACCATGAATTCAAGCTAGGTATGGATGACAGGAGGAAGCAAGAAGGTAAGGGATGATTAAAATAAACAGGATACATGGACTGATTGGCAGTCAGTCTCCATGGAGAAAAGGTTTTCCAACTTACTGAAGAGAAGGATCTGGAAAGGTAGGAGGCAGTGGCTGTTGACATGGAAACTTAGTTTATGGAGGGTCTCCTTTACACACATCGGCTTGATAAAAATCTAGACTCTTAGACAATGCTAAGTGTTACTGAAGATATGAATTAATAAGAATCTTCATGCCCTACTGTGGAAGTGCAGTGATTCCCCAAAACGAATTGGTTGCACTTACCAAACTTAAGTAAGCTTATATCCCAAGATCCAGCACCCTATCCATACCCAGGAGAAGCTGCCCACAAGTCCATAGAGAGACTCCTATGGCAGCATTCATTGCAAGATTGTTTGCAGGAGCACAAGGTTGGAGGGAGCCTACATGCCCATCACCAGGGGAATAAAATAGAATGTAGAATATGTATAAAATGTAATATATTGTAGCTATAAAAAAACAATATTTACAAACAGCAATACAGATAGCTCTTTAAAATATAGGGCTTAATGAAAAAAATGAAAAGATGAAAACAATATTTTTAGAGCTACACAGTTATGTAAAGATATAAATTTAATACACTGAAATGGGTGTCTAGGAGGGGATGATGGGTTTTGAGGGAAAAAGAGGAGAAATAAGAGCACATGAGCAAAGTCATGCTCAGATTGATGATGATAATGAGTTTTGTTTCGGAATAGATTGAATTTGACTGCATGAAGCTTTAAATGGGGCAGAAACATTTCAAAAAAAGACAAACTGCACTCTGAGGAATATCTAAAGATGCAAATTCTTCCATTACTAAATAAAAACAAATGAAAATAAGTAAATTAAATGTTCAACTCAAGAAGTTTAAAAATGAAATAAATCTACAGAATGAAGGGATTAGTACAGATAAAAAGCAAAAAACAAATCACACTTGGTTAAAAAAAAAGAACTGTGGATTTTTTTAAGTAATTAAAAAACCATATACATCACTGATTAGCTTGATCAAGAAAATGTACGTAATTAGCAACAAATTTGGTAAAATAACATCATAGAGAGAGAAAACCATAGATAAAAACACTGCAAAGCAATTCACTTTTATGCAAATAAATCAGAAAGAAATTGAAGAAATGGATAATTATCTAGAAAAGTAGAAATGGCTGAAAATGATTCTGGAAGAGGAAAATTTTAAATACACTGACACTATTGGAAGAACTGAGGGACAACAATAAACACCCAAAAGGCTTAGACATTTCCACAGACATTATCCTAACCCTCAAAGAATATATAATAATACTATTTATTCTTATCTAGATAGTAGGACTTAAAATAATTTAAAAAAATTGTACAGGGGGAACCTGGGTGGCTCAGTTGGTTGAGCATCCGACTCTTGATTTTGACTCAGGTCATAATCTCAGGTTTATGAGTTCAAGCCCCATGTCAGGCTCTGCACTGAACATGGAGACTGCTTAAAAGTCTCTCTTTCCCTCCTCTCTGCCCTTCTCCAGTTCTCACTCTCCATCTCTTTAAAAGAAAAAAAATTGTACAGAATCACAGTATACCAAAGTCATGCAAAATTTTATTCCAAGATCTGATACAAACAGCACAAAGAAAACACCAACTTTACTTATGATTATTAATGGAGAAAATCTTCAATGACATATTATCAAAATAAATTAGCAAAATGTCAAACAAATGGTGTACCCTTATGTGGGTTTTTTCCCTCTATGTGTGTAAGGATGGTGTCATAAGTTGAACTGTGTCCCCACAGTAGATATTCTAATCCTAACCCCAGCATCTGCAAATGAGATCTTATTTGGAAATAGTGTCCTTAGTCAAATAAAAATGAGGTCATTAGTGTAGGTCCTAATCTAATATGACTGGTATCCATGTAACAAGGGAAAATTTGGACACATAAAGATACATATGTAGGGACAACAACATGTGAAGAAGACAGAGATTGGAGAGATGCATGTACCAGCCAAGAAAGGACAGAAATTTCTAGCAAACCACAGAAGCTAGAGGAGAGGCATGGAATATATTCTCCCTCACATCCTTTGGGAGAACCAGCTCTACTGATGCCTTGATCTCAGATTTCTAGTCTCCAGAGCTATGAGACAATAAAATTCTATTGTTAAGACTCTCGGTCTATGGCACTTTGTTGTGGCACCCCTAGGAAACTAATACAATGGTTCAAAGAGAAAAACTATGTGATAATCACAGTGGATGCCAAAAGTCATTTGAAAAACTCAACATGGATTCTAGACAAAACAATAAAAACAAAGCTGAAAAAACAAATGATAGAATCAAAAGCCAGTACCTTGCTTGCTGGGGAGACACTAGAAAAATGCTCATTAGTGTCAGAAACAGAAGATACTCTGTTTGCACCAATATTGTTTTAAAATACTTCTCTGGAAGTTCTAACCAAAGCAATTAGACAAGAGAATAAAATCAGAGGAGGCAAAATTATCACTATCCACAGATATGTTTGGGTATCTTGTAAAAGCTAACGTGTCAACTAACAAAATGATACAAAATGGGAAATTTCAATATGCTCTCTGGTGACTTTATAAGGAATAAAGGACTCTTCTCTAAGGAAATGAAATAAACTGCTTCAGAATAATGAGGGCAGGTAAAGGGGTTGACAGTACACCAGAGTTAAGTCATCTAAATGTTGGTGGTTGGCCCTCCACCAAGCCTCTTCCCATCTGTTCACATTAAAGCAACCTGTTCACCTACAAGCATCTCCCACTACAGACTCCCAATCAGCCTTACAATCTATGCCACAGACTCAGTGCAAAATCGACCGATTTTGGGGCACCTGGTTGGCTTGGTGCTTGAGCTTCTGCCTTGGGCTCAGGTCGTGATTCCGGGGTCCCAGGATCGAGTCCTGCAATGGGCTCTCCACAGGGAGCCTGGTTCTCCCTCTGCCTACATCTCTGCTTCTCTCTGTGTCTCTCCTGAATAAATAAATGAAATCTTAAAAGTAAAAGAGAGAGGGAGAGAAAGTCATAGACAAAGAGACCCAAACTCTCTGGCCAGTCAACAGATTTCTCATTAGCAACACTCAATGTTAGAAGGCAAAGTTTTAGCAGAAAGTTAATTTGAACCCAGATTCTATGACCTTGACCATCAGGCAAGAGGAGATGGAGAGGGAAAGACTTCCTGACTTGCAAAAACGTAAAATGTACCCACTCTGTGATCCCTTTCAGAGAGGCAGACTACTTTGTCCAGAAAAACATAAGTAGAAGACACAAGAGAAGATATAAGTACTAAGAATCAGAGAAAGTTAAAGAGAAGAAATTGCAGGATGACAGCTGGGTGGTGGACCAAAATTAAACAGAAAATACAAAGTCTAAGAAGAATGTCTTCATGAAAGAAACTGGAAATTAATCAAGCAATAGAATGATGGAGCAGCTGGATGATTATAACATGAAAAAAGAGGGATATATTTTGTTTCTCAGTAAGAAAATTGAGATTTACTAAAAAGGAAAAGCAAACATATTTTTTATAAAACCCTTAAATCCAGATATGAAGTAAAATAATCTGAAGCAGAGGTGTAGGCTATCGAAGTATAAAAAATAAATAATCCACTTCGTCTGGGTGCTTGAAATGAGTCTACATTGAGTGCTACAGGATTTGTGACTTTGGGCCTGTCTATCGGTCAGGGTTCAACCAGAGAAACAAAACCAATAAGAGATCTATACTGAGATGTATTGCAAGGGATTGGATGTTACCAATGTGTAGGCTGGCTGGGCAAAGCCAAAATCCAAAGGGAAGAAAGGTCAGACTCTTAGGTGGGAACTGAAGCTTCTATTCACAGGTGTTACTTCCCTTCTTCACAGGGAGCCCCCTGCCCCCTGCTGTGCCCTCAAGGACTTCTCAGTAATTGATTCAGGTTCACCCTAATTATCTAGCATAATCTCTACTGAAAGTCAACTGATTAAGGACTTTAATCACATCTACAAAATACCTTTACAAATACACCTGGATTCGTGTGTGTGTGTGTGTGTGTGTGTTTAAAAATTTTATTTATTTATTCATGAGAGACACACAGTAGAAGCAGAGACATAAGCAGAGGGAGAAGTAGGCTCCCTGTGGGGAGCCCAACGTGGGACTCAATCTCAGGACCACAGGATCACACCCTGAGTCAAAGGCAGATGCTCAACTACTGACCCACCCAGGCATCCCTGGATTCATGTTTGATTGAATAATTGGAGATTTTAGCCTAACCAGCTGGCCCTCAAATTGAACATCACAGTGTGTAAAGAAGGTGTTCTAACCCTAGACCACTCTGTGGCTCTGCAATAACTGGCATTTCTATAGTCTTAATACTGTAAGTACATGTGGTTGTTTTTTGGCTTTTTCAATAAGCTTTTAGACAAATGACTGTCAACATTTTTACAGGGCACAAGGTAAATATCATCAACACTGTCCACATCAAGATATAGATAAAAACACAGAAGAACCTCAAGTGTTTGGAGAAGGATGGATATTGTACAAACAGCTGGGGTGGGAGGCAGAACAGTAAACAACCCAATCTCTGAAGAGTTGGAGCTGGTTAAAGAAATTGTTCATATCACAAAACACAATGCTATGCATAGTTAGAAAGTGATGCGTAGAATAAAAATATGATGTAGCTCTCTCTCTCTTCTGATAGGGGAATTTTGAATTACGCTATAAGTGAAAAAGCCAAGTACAGATCAATATATTTATACACACAAAGCATGTGTGTGTAAATATATATAATTTGGGATGCCTGGGTGGCTCAGTGATTGAGCATCTGCCTTCAGCTCAGGTCATGATCCCAGGGTCCTGGGATTGAGTCCCGCATCAGACTTCACGCAGGGAGCCTGCTTCTCCCTCTGCCTGTGACTCTGCCTCTCTCTGTGTCTCTTATGAATAAACGAATAAAAATATTTAAATATACATGTATGTATATATATATAATTTTTTCTAGACTATACATATCCTAAGGCTATATACGCAGACACACATATACACTCATGTATTTATGTATGCTTACACAAGCGTGTATACATATACATTTTAAGAAGGATATCCGGGAAAAAAAACTTTTATTTGTAGTTCGACATGTTTACGAACAGGTACTGGGAGTAAGTGGACAAAGAGAAACTTTTATTTTTCACTTTTGGTGCTGTTTGAATATTTTTTAATAATGTACATGTAACATATTTATCATTATTTGGGTGGTGAGATTAAAAGCCACTTAAGTTGTCTTCGTATTTTTAAGGTTAAACACACACACACACACATCATCTAACAAATGTTACTTAAATATGTTTACTGAATACTTACTGTATGCTAGGCAGTAAGCAAAACCTAGTCATGCAAAGGCACATAGGAGTTCCTGCTGGGCGCCTGGCTGGCTCAATCAAAAGGGCATGCAACTCTCTGTCTCAGGATCATGGGTTCAAGTCTCAAATTTTGTGTAGTGATTAAAAAAATAAACCTGGGCTTCAGTCGGTTACATATCTGCCCACGGCTCAGTCAGAATCCCAGAGTCTTGGAATCAATTCCCACATTGGGCTCCCTGCTCAGTGGGGAGTCTCCCTCCTCTAGTGATCTCTCTCTCTCTCTCTCTCAAATAAATAAGTAAATATTTAAATAATAAATAATAAATAAGTAAAATATTTTTAAAAATAAAAAATAAAATAAAAAAATAAACAAAAATAATGTCTGCCCTGAAGGAGTTCCAACTCCAGTGGGAGGTATGTGTATTCAACAAAAATATTATAAAATATTGTAATGTATTTTTGTAATGTAATGATAGAAATGAGAACAGGGCATGACAGGAGGCACCAATTATGCCCCCTGGAGAGTGGGCAAGCATTTCTGTCTCAGGTGGTCAGAGGAGAGGCTGGAAGTGTGCCATCTGCAGAGGGAGGGATGAGTCAGGTAGCTGGACCCCGAGCGTGGCTTTCCCATCTATAAAAAGAGTGACTAAATACTTATCTCAAGGTTGCACACAGATGAAATGAAATCGTATCTATAAAAAGCTTGGTATGTAGTGGCATTCAAATCTGAGTGCTTTTCTCCTTTCTCTGACTCATACCAGAAGCTGGGAAATTGCACCAGATAGAGGTTTCTGTACTTTCCCTGTTGAACACCACAATCCGGAGGGAAATGACTTGCCCACATTACTGGCTGGCTCGAGGCAGAAGCAAAACAAGAGCACAGATCTCCTCACACCACAGGTGGCGCTCCTTGCATGGCGCCCAGAAGCAGTGACTCTGCATCATTTCCGGCCATCCATGTGTTGTGATGAGAGCTGTAGGAGGTGGCACAGAGAGCATGGGTCAGAGAGCCCCAAAGTACAGGTCATTATGCTTCTTCTTCTTCTTCTTCTTCTTCTTCTTCTTCTTCTTCTGCTTCTGCTTCTGCTTCTGCTTCTGCTTCTGCTTCTTCTTCTTCTTTTTTGTCATTATGCTTCTTGATGAAAGGCCAGGCTCCACATCTGCAACAAGTGATCCACCTCTGTGACCTTAGAGCCTGTAGGCTTTATTTATCTGTTCTACCCTCCTTTCCTTCTCAGCACCCATCACTCAGCCACAAGTGGAAGCCTCTGCTCCCCAGTTCTGAAGGAACTACCCACGAACACGTATTATCGTTATTGTAACATATTCATAAAACCAAGTGTGTTCAAATCGTGTATGTGTTGTAATGAGTTAAAATTTCTACAGGGTGCATTTGAGCAATAAGGAGGGGGTCTTCAGATGCTCAGTCTGTAATACAGATGGAGATGAAAAGTCCATTTCTCCATTTTATGGCATCTTCCACCCAGAGGAGGAGTGGTGGAAGCATCAGCAGCCAAAGGCCTCTTAGGAGCTCTTACATTCAGGAGGTATTCTGAGGGATGGGGCTAATGAAATAATCAGCACTGCACTTGTGAAGGGCAGCCATACATGCACTGTACCAAGGAGCCAGCCGGGTGTCTGCACGATCTAAGTTGACAAAGGGGGCTCTTCAAACACTTCTTGCTAATCAGTTAAATTGCAGATTACCCTGTAGAGAAGTTCCAAATGTATGCTAGTTACATGTTGTTGTGCTTTACAATTGCTCTGTACAAAAGGCAAAGGTTAGATTTCAGCTGGGCCCATTATTCAACCGAAAGACTGTCCTTTTTATTAACAAGTGAGTGAAGACTGTGGGATATTTCTACTCTCTGAAGTTGTTTAAGCCTTAAGAAAATTCAACTCTAGGGCTGGGCTGCCAGAGACCTTTACCTGATAGAATGCAGGGGATTAATCCACCACCGCAGGGTCCCAGTTACCTGTGGTTATTTAACAATGTACCGACGCTACAGGTGCAAAGGTACAAGGCAAAGGATGGTTGAATATTTTTCCTCTTCAATTATGTCTTTCTGGAGTTCCTTGATCCTGGAGATCTCTGGTCCTTGGAGCCCAGATGATTCCCAAATCAGCTAATAGCATGTCTTTTGTGATGATGTTTATTCTCTTGTAGACAGAATTTGCTGTACATAGGAGGTCAGCTTCTTAATGTACCTCTAGAGACCAGGGCCATATGCACAATAGGATGAGGAAATATTTATCATCAATAACAGTACTGCTACTTACTGAGCAGTCCTATGTGTAAAGCACTTTTATGATTGCTATCCATGTACTAGCTCACTGCATCTTCTTAACACTTTGGAGTAAGTGCTGTTATTTTTCTGATTTTGCAAATATGGAAATTAGGGCTTATAAGCAACTGCCCCATACTACCAACATGAGCAGTATATTAGCTATCTATTTTCCCATAGCAAATTATCCCACAGCTTAGGGTCTTACAATGATAATAACAATTTACCATATCACACAATTTCTAAGTCAGGTGTCCACAAGTACCTTCATGGGCACTTCTGACGCAGGACCTCTCATGAAGTTGTGGTCAAGATGTCAGCTGGGGATGCATCATCTGAAAGCTTGATTGGGACTGGAAGAACTGCTTCCAGGATGGCACACTACATGGCTGGTGGGCTGGTGAGCTGGTGCTGGCTTTTCGAAGGAAGTTTCAGTTTTTTACCATGTGGGCCTCTCCAGGGGATGCTCCAGTATTCTGACAATATGGCAACTGACCTTCTCCAGAGTGGGTCATCCAAGAGAGAAGGTGGAAAATTCAATGCCTTTATAATCTAGCCCCAGAAGTCACATACTAGCACTTCCACTATGTTCTGTTGGACCCACACACCTGCCATGATCCAACGGATAGAACCCCTAACACAAGGGCATGACTGTAAGGAAAACAAAATCACTGGGGACATCTTCGAGACTGACAGAACTTGGATTTGAGCCTGAGTCTACTCTCTGCAAAGTTGTACTCTTAACCACTCGATGATATTCCCCCACCCCCACCCCTAGTAAAAACAAAACCAAAAAATCATCCCAAAGTGTTTGAGATACTTGAATAGTCATCAAAGAGTCAATCATGATAAAATTAAAACTATGACATATCAAGTGCCTACTATGTCCTAGGCATTATACTGAGTTATCTGCATTATTTCTGCATCAGACCTAATGATAAGGCTCAGAGATTCAATGGTTTGCCTAGAGTCTCAGAAGTGAAATCAAAATTGTCTTTGTAAATGCGAAGCCTGTGTGAGATGAATGAGCAAGTCTGAATGGAATACACTTATGTGAAGAGGGGGAAAGGAGCCAAAATTGCATGAATCTGTGATTGAGAGAAGACTGGCAGCAGAAGGTAGAGTTAGAGTTGAAAATTAGGCCAATGCAGACAAAAGAATATTGTCATTCAATTGGAAAGCCAATGAGCTAAACATGAGGATAAAACCTAAGAAACAGATAAGAAGAGAGAATTCTCAGGGCACCAATTATACACTGCAGTTAATCAAATATCACAGAGACCTCACAATCTAGTTCTATTCAGCTGAGTGGACTTATCTTTTTCAGAAATACCACTTTGTGTTTTTAAAGACAAGGAGATAAAAGAGAAAGACAGAGATAAAGGTAACTTGGTTTCAGAACACATCTATTGGCTAGATAGATCCACTTGAGTAAGGAGGAAAATTTTGAAAGCCAAATATGGTTTTCACCTTAAATGAGATTCCTTTTTTCTTTCATTATTATCTATGGTTTAATGAATACACAACTTTACAAATCTGACCCATGCACTAGTCGTAGAGTGTCACTGGCATCTGTTCAGCACTGTACTAACTGCTAGGAAATATTTAGAAGTATAAAGCATTATCTGTGTCCTAGAGAAGCTTGGATTTATTTGAAAAGACATATGTGGAGAACCCTCTGCAGGCAACACTTTGCAGTGATTATCTGCAGGTTCAACTATTGTTCATGGACAGTAAGCTTAGAAGGAAGACAGAGGGATGTGTGAAGGCAAAGGTAGTGGGGGAATAATGGGTGGAGAAGAGATTTGGGTCCTGCTTTAGGGATGGTCCAGTTTGGATTGGTATCTATGCCTGTTTGGGTTTCTGCAAAAGCAAAGCCTAACACAAAAATTTGGTGCATATAATCTGGAAGGTAACCCCAAGAAACAAGAGTACAGTAGAGGACAATGAGACTGAGTTAGGTAAGGAGGAGTCAATAAAGGGTGTACTATCGCTGCAAGGTTGCTCAGCTCCTTGGAGATCTTAGAGAACCATGTGGAATGCCTTGTAGAATTTTCCTGAAGAACAGGATGCTGGGGCACTAGTCCATGGGCTACCACTCCCCATTGTTTGAAGGTTAACCCCAGAGACATTAACCTCCCAGCTCTTCCTGACTGCACCGGGATATAAGGTTAGTGGACTTTTGTGGCTCCAAAGAAAACTCTAAGTCAGAAGAACAAAGCAATGTCATAGCATGCCCTTGAGATGGCAGTAAGCCTGGGCTTGCTCACCACAACCGTGGCTGAAATCAGAGGTGGGTGGGAGGAGATGTGGTAGGAGGCACAAAAATCACCTGCTACAACCAAGAAAGTAAAAACCATCTCTCCTTGTACCAAACTTACTTGTCATCAGCCAGAAATGTCACGTGCCCAGCTCTAGGTGGATGGGAACCTGGTGAGTAAGCAGCTTCAGTGGGGTGGTCTGTAAGTAAAAGTATAGCCTGTAAGGCCAAATGGGAATGGATACTGAGCAGGCAACTAACACAGATGGCCTTAGCGTCATGTCTAACAGAGGAGCCACTACAACCCCATCATCTTTGTAGAACTGAGCTCCAGGTATCCATGGGGTCCTAAGTGTGGAAACAGTTATATTAGGAGCCACCAGTCAAACTTCCCTCCAGCAACTTGTCCACATTTTACTTTGATGATTCCTATGCCTTCTTGCCCCATGGAGAATGTGGAAGGGGTGCCAGCCATGTAATCCACAATTCGCCCAACTGCCATCTGCCCTCTTCCACAAGCATAGCATCATATTATAATCCTTGAGAAGAGCAGAAGGTAAAAAATAGGCCATCACACTGGCAAACCAGGAAGAGAGGGGTGGACAACAGTCAGGCTCCAGTTACTCACTTTTGCTACCTAACTGCCCCACATGCTGCAGTATTCCTGGGTTGGATGACCCCGGGAAGGGAAGAGTCTAGAAGACTCGTGCCTCTCTCCTTTTCTTCTCATTCCTCACTGGTTTTCTTCTGAGAAGGAATTATCAAGACTCTTGCAACTTGATCTTCTCCTTTCCAGAAACATCCAACACAGGGAAAAAGATGTGAAATGGGAAATTCTATCTCTTATGCATTTCCTCCCATCCCCATCTCTGTGGGGAAACCAGCACACGGAGGCTGTTAGCGGAGTGGCTATGGTAACAGAGTAATTGACATACAGTCTGTAAGTCATAAACTTAATGAAAGTATAGTTTTTATTGCACTTCAACCTCATCTCTGATTAAATCAGATCTGCATAATGCAAAGATATTAAATTTCCGTGTTTCACATTGTCTGTCCCCTGCCAATAGGTGGAAAGCTCTATTGTGAGAGAACCCTGCCAGTAGGCTGGGAACACCACAGCTCTAGATTTCGCTGAAAAATGTTTTTTAATAATTGGTGCTGGCTGGCTCACCCAGCAAAGCAAACTTTTGAGAAACGATTGGATTCCAGCTCCATGGACCTACAGCTGCTTTTTCTCTGGCAGGTGGAGACCATAGGGAGGAGTAAGTCACAGAGGGGGATGGGACAGGAACAGGGGACACCTTGATGCAAGAACTCATTCCAGAGCTCCGCATCAGGCCCAGGCCTGTTTGAGATCTGGGGACAGGGAGAGGAATGAATGAGAGCACCTGAGCACAAGATACACACAGTGTATATGAAAAACTCACCTGGATGACTTCTCCCTGCCAGCAGCAAAAAACAACAAGAATGGGCACTGGGGATGAGTCTGTGCTGGCCAAGTGGAAAACCACCATGTGACTGTGTTTCAAGTACTGTGCCTCAGGATTCTTTGGGGATTTAAGATCAATTGTATTGATGCTTATACTATAAGAGCCTTCATGCTACTGGGGGGAATGTGCGAACAGCCACAGTATGAGAGGTAATGTGACAAGAAGTTTAAAGTGCTATAAAAATTTTTAGGGAGGACTGGTTATGTCTAGCAGGGTCCTCCTAGAAGGTATCAAAGAGGTGTTGCCCTCAGCCAGTGCTGATTTATGTCAGGGGTTCTGCAAAGCATTTTTAACTGGAAGAAGGCTTCCTTCTCTGGAATTTTAATTGAATTTTATCTGAGCAGAAGATGGAAAATGTGAGCCAGGAGGGTATAACAAGGCTGTGATTCTCATCTGGGGACAATGTTGCCCCCTTCCCCTCCACCTGGTGGACATTTGATAATGTCTGGAGACACTTTTAATCTTTCCAACTTGGGGAGGGTCTCCTGGCATCTAGGGGGTAGAGCCCAAGGATGCTGCTCCACATTCCACAATGCACAAAACAGTCCCCATCACAGAACTGTCTGGCCCCAAATGTCAGTGTTAATAAGTTTGGGAAACCCTGCATGAGGGGGAAAGATCCCATGAATGTTACTGATGACCTCAGAGACAAGAAGAGAACCAGCTCAGCAGACTTTTAAGCTAAGTCCCTGTCCCTGCAGGATAGACGAGGCATGATCAAAGCGATGTCAGGTGAGGAGGATTGATTCTCTGGGTCCAAGGCGTGTGGCCCATGAGGCTGATGGAGGAGCCTGGGCACTTCAGGCTGAGGTGAAGACCTAGAAAGAAGCCATGTCTGGCTGCACTTTTAGTATTGCCCATTTTGCCTCCTTGTCTATTCTCATGTGCCAAGGGCCCCTGGCACTATCCCCAAGCTTACCCTATTCCTGCCAACCTCCTCTCTTTCTTAGATTACTTTTTCCTATCTTCTGTTCTACCAAAGTTTAGATGGCAGATAGGTAAGCATGACGTGTTCAAAGTCAGAGTCAAAGAGGTGAGATCAGGAACACAGGCTCATATCTCCCATTGAAAGACTTTCTTGAGCATCTGAGTGGCTCAGTTGGCTAAGCCTCTGACTCTTGATTCAGCTCAAGCCCATTAGGTTGTGTGCTGAGTATGGAGCCTGCTTAACATTCTCTCTCTCCCTCTGCCCCTCCCTGCTTGTGTGCTCTCTCTCTAGAAGAGGAAGAGGAAGAGGAGGAAGTGGAGGAGGAGGAAGAGGAAAAGGAAGAAGAAGAAGAAGAAGAAAAGGAAGAAGAAGAAGAAAGAGGAGGAGGAGGAGACTTTCTAGCAAAGGAACTACTGTTCACTTTCCCTTGTGAGAAGAAGATGACCATGAAAAGATGTGACCACCCATAAAGTGCTTGTGCTCTTTTTTTTTTTTTTTCACATAATCTCAAGTCATGACTTCATGAGGTATTGCTCTGGCCTTTCATGGATAGAGATAACTAACAAAAAATAGAGACTATATAGAATGTGAACCGACTCATCTTATAGTTTCTCAAAACAAAAAATCTTAGAAGTAAATGAAAGTAATATGCAAAGTAGTAACCCACCATAACTCTTTTCTTAGCATATTAGGAAAAATAAAACCCAATAAAAGATTTAAATACAAAAAATGTAGGTACAAGACGTTCCCTAATAATTTTTTTTTGTTGCGGGATGCCTGGGTGGGTCAGTGGTTCAGCATCTGCCTTTGGCTTAGGTCATGATCCCAGGGCCCAAGATCGAGTCCCTCATTGGGCTCCCCATAGGGAGCCTGCTTCTCCTTCTGCCTGTGTCTCTGCTTCTCTCTGTGTGTCTCTCATGGATAAATAAATAAAATCTTGAAAAAAAATAATTTTGTTGTTGTATGGTCTTGGGTTTTCTTATCATGTTTCCATAGCTAACTGGTTTGGGCCCTGTCTAGAAGACAAGAGACTTTGGGACATTTGGAGCTTTCTAGCTTGGCTGAGACTGTAAGAAGTTTTGAGATCAGATCTTACAGCTAGTGTTCACTAAACTCACCTTGTCTTGCTAGTTAAAATTATTTGAGATTCTAGTTAAAAATATGGATTTCAGGCCTCACTCTAGGTGTCCTGAATGAAGAAAGGAAAAGCCTAACTCCATGGTCCTTGGCCAAAGCTATGCTAAGAGACACTTATTCAATTGTCCTGGAATGAGATTTGAGGCAAGAGAATGTTTTTAAGCCCTTGGGTGATAAACATTGAGCAGCTAGGGCTGATAATAATGGGCTTAATCTCACCGTATCGATCCATGGCTATCCTCTGAGGAGTGTCCTTGTTCCCAGCACAGGCCCTGCCACACTTTTTCTGCTCCCAGAAAGAGAAACCTATACACTAGAGTATAAAATAGTTGTCTTTATTCCTTGCATCAATAACAAGACATATGTTGAGTCAGTATCAAAAGCATTCCTTTCCTGGCAAGGCAGGTAACCAGCTCATGACAGAACATGCAAGAGAACGAGGCCAGAGGCCAGGCATAAAAATGCAGCAACAGGAGGGAAAAAATGCAGGTCTCAAGAAATGCAGGAGACCAATGTCAAAGTGGGAGGAGGGGACTATGGACAGGCTTCAGGCACCATTAACCAAGTGTGAGCTCAGCCACGGAGCTGGAGTTCAGGTGTGTAAGGAGACAGAGCATGTGGTCCCTGGAGGTCTAAGATGCTTGAGGCTGGCTGGCTGCAGGAAGGAAAGAGCCAGCGACCAGAGCTCGGGTGCAGGAAAGTCAGCCCCTCGGAGTGGACTGCAATTAGTGAGTTCATCCTGTGCAAAGAGGCAAGGCCGGGAAAGGACAAAGTAGTGGTAAAGTGGATGGCACGTAGAAAAGTGAAACACTTCCCAAGGAATCCCTGCATTCCCTCTCCTTAATGACAAAGTGGCTTCCAGAATCTTTGGAGAGGAAGAAATTACTTTCAATCACAACAGGCCACTGGATAGAGGAGATTCCATTTGGAAGCTTAGAGATTCCCCAAAAGAGCAGGCCAAAAGGAATTTTCCACTTGTCTGCCTAAGAATCTCAAGATGCTGTCCCCAGCTTCTCAGTCAAAGGTCCCTCGCTGACCCTTCCTCCCGATTTGACCTTGAGAGGGGTTTGACCTTGGGAGGCATAAAAGAAAGACACCTCTGTTTTCTGTCTTTTCATGGTATACTCTCCATACTCCTGGTTACCAAGGGCATGTGGGTTTTCCCCACACCAGGCAATTCTCCAGTTCTCCGACACCAGCCTGGAGTCCTACATATAACAGAAGTCTGACCCTATTGGCCTGGAGTTGGTGTCCACCCCTCAGGTTAATGGCTCGGTACTGCTTCGTACACTGGTCTCAAGACAAGGTTGCCATCAAGGCTCCACAATGCATGTCCTCATGGCCCCCTCCTTGGGTGCGATTGTTTGTTAGACTGGCCCACAGATCCCCAGAAAAACCATTTACCTACTATATTGATGGTTTATTACAAAGGATAGGACTCAGAAGAAAGTGGATGACAGAGATGCATGCAAGGCAAGGTGTGGGAGACGCCCTCTTGGGCCCCCATCCACCAGCACCTCCTTGCATTTACCAATCCTAAGCTCTCTAAGCCCCATCAGTTAGGACCTTAATAGAAGCTTCATTACATAGGGCAAGTTGATTAAGTTATTGGTTATTGGTGATCGAACTCAATTTCTGTCCCCTCTCCTCTCCCTGGAGCTCAGAGGTTAGAGGCAGGTGGAGGAGGAGGATTGGGGAGCAGAAGTTTCCAACACCATAGTCCCAGGGCTGGTTCCCTCACAACCAGCCCCATCCTTAGGGGCTTCCCGGAAGTCGGATGTGGTTGTTATGAGCAGCAAAAAACATCTTTATGGTTCTTCCAAAGGTTTTAGGAGCTGTGGGTCAGGAATGCTGGATGAAGACAATTATCGATTTTGTATTCTAAATGGTAATATCCGAGGAGGCCACGTGTGGGAAGGGGTGATCCCAGCCTGCGTGCCTGTAGGTCTACCTTGATTCCGGGTTCAGGTCCAGCTCACTCAGATCCACTTGGTAGCTGCCCCAGGAGCAGGCACCTGCTGAGGGCAACAGTCTGGACACCAGTGTCTGCACATCTCCAAGTACCACTCACATGTCTGAAAGACACCAGAAGGTAGACAGTGACACGCACCCCATGGAACCAACTGAAGAAAATGGCATAAAGGATTTTCTAGAAAACTAGGGAGACAGACATTGCATTCTCCTGGGCTCCCAGACACCCAGGATCTGTCTGTTCCACGTGTTCACAGGGCCTCTCCCTAGGAAGGCCCATTGCACGGTCGTCTCAGAGCCACGTGAGGCTTTCGCATATGTTTGGCGGGTGAAGTCCCCTTGTGTAGAAGTGAGCACAAGCACAGATTGCATGTGGCAGTAGATGTTCTCTTGCTGTCTGCTCTAACTGTTCATCGTTCCAAGAGAGGGAAGTGAATGGGGATTGCCTGAACCATGCTTGAGTTGAAAGAGGACAGTTAACCGAGGTCGTGGGACTCTGCAGGGAAGGATTTTTCTTTTGTTCTTTTTATTCCTATGATTCGTGGGCAAACCAGCGGGCCAGTCAGCTACAGTTTGCTGGCAGACCCTGTCCTAGCCATCCCCTACTCTGCTTCTACTGGACACCCCCCTCCAAAGCCCCAGTCTTGCGGGAAACCTCTCCTGTGGCAGTCCCTGACTCTACGGTAGCAGAGATTCCCTCTGTTTCTGTTCTTGGCTTCCCCAGCCTTTCCACCACCTGTGTCACCACTTCTCTGAATCAACTTTCTGTGCTACAAAGACCCTCTAGTTCTTCCTCTTTATTGGCTGATAAAGTCCTTAAATAATAGCAAACACTTTTATAGCATTAGTAGTGCTTTCCCTTATTAATTCACTTAATCCCCATAACTTTCCCATGAAACAGGTACCATCACCATCCCCCTTTCACAGATGTGGAGAATAAGCAGGAGGGAGGTTGCATGGTCAATCAGTGATGGAGCTGGGACTCAGGAGGTATTTGAAGTCGAAGACTGAACCGAAACTAAAAACACAACCAATAAAACACACACACGCATATGTGAACAAGCACAAATATCTTGATTCACGGAAATTTTGGAGCAAGAACACACTAGGGAAATGGTTCTGAAGTTGCAGCTCCTGGACCAACAGCACTAGCATCACCTGAAAACTTGTTAGAAATGTACATCTCAGGCTACTCCTACTAAATTAGAAATGGAGACTGGGAGTGGGGGAAGCACTCTGCGTTCTAACACACCCACCAGGTGATTCAGATGCTTAGTTTAGGAACCACTGCTTTAGATCATAGTTCCATCCTTGGATGTTGAGGTCCTAGAAGGCTCTTGGACCACTGTGCTCCTCTTGTCAAAAAACAAGCAATTGCTGATTTACCACATGGCATGGTTCCTTTAAGTGGCTCTGCATGTCCCTGCATCTTGGGGAAGACACCGTGATGGGTAGAATCGGGAAGTCCACATCCTAACCTCGAAGACCTGGGAATATGTCCTGTTACACAGCCAAGGGGTATTACGGTTGCTAATTTGTTACTTTAAAGGAAAACGAGTATCCTGGATTATCCTCCTGGGTAATTATAAGTGTAATTATAAGTGTCCTTAAAAGGGGAAGAGGGAAGCAGATGAGTCAGAACTAGAGCGATGGCTGGTTTTGAACATGGAGGGAAGGGATACAAGCCAAGGAAACCAAGCAGCCTCTAGATGCTGAAGAGCTTGGTAATACATTGTCCCTAAATGCCTCTAGAAGGAACATATTGCTGCCAACGCCTTGGATTTAGTTCAATGAAATCCATTTTGGACTTCTGACATCTAGAACTATAATATAATAAATTTGTGTTGTTTTTGGCCAGCAAGTTTGTGGTAACTTGTCATAGTAGCCACTGGAAGCTAATACACACTCTGTCCGTACAGACTTTCCAGGGCATAGTGGACACCAACAGCTGTAGTCCTAACCACCCTTCTCAACTCATCGCTCACACCTCTTCCTCTCTCAGTCTTGTCCTCCCAGTTTTCTGTTTGTGGGTTTGGTTTTGATCTTTTGTTTTTATTTCAGTAGGTGCCATGCCCAGCACAGAGCCCAATTCAGGATTTGAACTCAGGACCCTGCAATCAAGGCCAGAGCTGAAATCAAGAGTTGAACGCCTGACTGAGCCACCCAGGCATCCCTGTCCTCATTTTCACACTTCCAAATGGAAGCCAAATTTCTACCCATCCTCCTTGCCTAAAGCATGTAGTTGTTCCATCTTATGGAATTCCCCCTCAATGACTAGTTATCTCACCTTCGACTACCGTCTTCTCTTGGGACATTCCTTGGCTTTTTAAAAAGATTTTATTTATTTATTCAAGAGAGACAGAGACAGAGACACAGGCAGAGAGAGAAGCAGGCTTCCTACAGGAACCCGATGTGGAACTTGATCCCAGGACCCTGGGATCAGGACCTGAGTTGAAGGCAGATGCTCAATCACTGAACCACCCAGGTGCCCGTGGGATATTCCTTATTTGATGCTGAAAGCCCTGGTGTCTCTAAAGGCTACTCAAGCAGAACCTGAATTTTCCTTCACACCCTACAGACCTCAGGGTCAGGAAGCAGTGTCAATGTCCCAAATCCACTTTTTACCCCCTTCATCCTGCAAAAAAACTCCTTTCTTAATTGAAATTCCTGCTACTCTTAGATCTTTCACCCTCTTCCCCATTTTCCTGCCACCGATCAACCTGCCAATCCCTCCCCACCACTCACTGAAGATTGTGGGTCTGACACCTTTCCTGGCTACCAGTACCCCAGCCAACACTCTTGAAAACAGAACATCCATGCCAGTGACTCAAACAGAACCTCTGGAGATCTCTTCCAATTGCACATCATTTCATCTCTTCCATGGTGACACCTAGGCCTTGTCACCCCCCATAACCACATCACCCTCAGAACTAACTTTAAGAATTTAACCCAGGGATGCCTGGGTGGCTGAGTGGTTGAGCCTTTGGCTCAGGGCATGATCCTGGGGTCCTGGGATCAAGTCCTGCATCGCGCTCCCCGCAGGGAGCTTGCTTCTCCCTCTGTCTGTGTCTCTGCCTCTCTCTCTCTGTCTCTCATGAATAAAAAATAAAATCTTAAAAAAAAAAGAATTCAGCCCAATGTCTTTTACTCTGGTCTCCTCCAATACTACAAGTCTTTGATTTCACTGTGACTTGCAAATCCTATCCTCACTTTTCTAACTTCCCAGCTACAAACCCATGGCTATGAGTTTAATCACTTCCTTGCAAATATTCTGAGCCCCTTGATCCCCCCTCCCTCCCCCACCTGCCCCAGACGTCACTGTCTTGCTCACCTGGTAAACCCCAGTCCTGACTGAACTCTGATGTCTGCTCTGCTATGTTGTCACAGGAGCTGCTGAGCTCTATGTAGTAAATCACAGATCCAGGCTAAATGCTTTAAAAATCACAGTTGTTACCCCCATGTGAGTCCTTCTTTCTGCCTGATGCATCTGTTGCCCATCGTTACTAATTTACCTCCTCTCTGCCCTGTGATGACTATGCCACGGTTTCCTTCCTGCTCAGACCTTCCCCACTCTTCCATCCCACACACTCAGTTGGTTCTGTCCCCTCATGCTTGCTCCTCCCATGGAGATGCTCTCAGCTTCTCATCAGCAGATCTGGAAGGCTTCCTTCATCATGACCCATCTTTGCTCTTCCCCTCTGAGAAGGAGGAGCTGTCCTGAGCACCCTTCCCTTTTGCAGACCCAAAGAATGTGCAACTCTGTTTTTTCTGTCCCTCTCCCTCATCCTAGGTCTTTCTGGGGGACATCTATAGCTTTAAATGCTTCTATCAGAAATGAACAAAGGCTTGAAATCAATGACCCTAAAATTCCACTTTCAGAGGTTAGACTAAAAACCAGGAAGGGCACCTGGGTGGCTTAAAGGTTCAATATCTGCCTTTGGCTCAAGTCGTGATCCCGGGGTCCTGGGATTGAGTCCCACATCAGGCTCCCTGCATGGAGCCTGCTTCTCCTTCTGCCTGTGTCTCTGCTTCTCTATGTCTCTCATGAATAAATAAATAAAATCTTAAAAAATAAAAACAGGAAAACTGACTGAAAATAAGCGGAAGACAGAAATAATTGTGATCAGAGCAGAAAACAATGCAATTGAAAGCAATCCACAAAGCTAAAATTTGGTTCTTTTGATCAGAAGATTCACAAAACTGGTAAACCTCATGCAAGATTGCTTAAGAAAAAAGGAGAGAGAGCACAAATGATCACTATCAGAAATGAAGGAAGGATCATTATGACAGATTGCATAATTACCAAAACAATTTAAAGAGAATACTAAGGATAACTTGATGTTCACAAAATTGATAATGTAGATGAAATTGGCCAGGCCTCTGAAAAACTCAGATGATCAATACTGACACAAAAATAGCCTCATATCTACTGAAAAGGTAAATTGATTATCAAATGTTCCAGGAAGAAATAACACTGAATTTGCACAACTTATTTCAGGAAGTAAAGAAGAAATGAGCTACTATTTGAGGCTACAGAGAAGCTAAAGGAGCTTGACACAAAAAGGTATGGTCTCATGATTTTATTTTTTTGAAGATTTATTGGTTTATTTTAGAGAGAGCAAGTGTGGTAGGGGGAGATGCTGGGTAAGAGAAAGAGAGAGAATCCCAAGCAGACTCCAACTGAGCATGAAGCCCAATGTGGGGAGGATCCCAGGACCCCAAGATCATGACCTGAGCCAAAATCAAGAGTCAGGTGCTAAATCAACTGAGCCACCAAGGCACCCTTCATGATTCTATGTAAAGGAAGTTCTAGAGTAAATACAGCTAATTTATTGTGGAAAACTTCAAAGCAGTGGTTTCCTTTTTTGGGATAAGAGGTGAACTGGAGGGCACCTGGGTGGCTCAGCGGTTAAGCATCTGCCTTTGGCTCAGGTTGTGATCCCGGGGTCCTAGGATCAAGTCCCACATCAGGTTCCCTGCAGGGGGCCTGCTTCTCCCTCTGCCTGTGTCTCTGCCTCTTTCTGTGTGTCTCTCATGAATGAATAAATAAAATCTTAAAAAAGAAAAAAAAAGAGGTGAACTAGAAGGGAATCCTAGGGAACTTTCTAGAACAGCAGGAATAGGTGAAACAGATGGCGAAAACATACGTTATGCATTTTAATACAAGTAGATTTAATGACTAGTCACCAAAGAAGTGCAGACAGCTGGAGATGGGCATGAACCAGAGCAGCAGAAGTTGGTGGTGGACACTGGGTGACAGGTGAAGGACCATTTATTACCTTATTCTGTTTGTGCTGGCTGTGCTTTACATCTCCTGAATACTCAGGTAGCACAATTTATAAAGTGAGATATTCTATTTGTACATCACACCATTTCAAATCGGCAGACCTTAGGTCTCCACAAAATAAAGTAGATTGGTATTTCCTTCAAGTCTTATTTTGTAAATTATTCCGACCTGTCCTGAAGATGCACTTTTGCACCTGGCTTTCCTACTCATATTACACTGTAAGCATCTGCACACTTCTGCAAACAGTTTTACAGTCTTTGTGATCATCACTTTTAGTGACTACCCCTCTGGCTTCTTAATGCTGAAACTCAAATTTTATCTCATTATTTTACCTGCATTGAATGTTAGTGCTACTCCCAATAATATAGCTTGAGTGCATCCCCCAGGACAGCACATTTAACTATTTATGTTTTTTACCCTCCCTTTGTACCAAGGAGGATTTAAGGTAGCCCAAAAAGACACATAAAATACAACCAGACAGAATAAATCAGAATACAAAAAGAGAAACATGGCTTAAGATAGAATTGAATCGAGGATATTTAAAGAAGGACTAATCAGACATGCTTCTTTGCCAAAGTATGTCTCAATAAAATCACTACCCAGGATGCCTTACTTTGAGCAATGATGCATGGTGTGTGTGTGTGTTGGTTGGGGTTGGGGGACAAGAGGATAACCAAAGAAGCCTCTTGTAAGACAGTTATTTATGAAGCACTAAAAAAAGTATGTAGGGAATATCTACAGACTTGAGAATAAAAATAGTTGACTAACTTCAGATGTAGCATGGAATAGCTTTTAATCTTAGAATAGCAAAGGGATGACTGGGTGGCTCAGTGGTTGAGCATCTGCCTTTGGCTCAGGTCGTGATCCCAGTGTCCTAGGATCAAGTCCCACATCGGGCTCCCCACAGGGAATCTGTTTCTCCCTCTGCCTGTGTCTCTGCCTCTCTCTGTGTGTCTCTCATGAATAAATAAATAAAATCTTAAAAAACAAATACCACTGAGCCTTGCAATATCACTTACATTGAGTCGATCTGTTAGCCCTTCTTTTTAGAAAAAAAATATTAGCTAGTGAGGACAGTGATCTGAGTAGGACATCCTCTATTTGAGAAAAATCAGATCCTTCAGTCCTCTGTAACAGAGATTCATTCTTTGGGCTCATCCAAGGTGGAGGCTTGGGGCCATGGCAACTTGGCTAGGCTGAACTCTATTTTCCAGAGTTTCTCTTCTTGGGGGTTTCTGGTGAAGGGGCATGAATGTCTTGGAGAGACTCCATGGGAGGTCTCTGGAGTGGACGGGAAGTGGCAGGTGCTATGTGGCTCATACTTCCTCATACTCAGCCATGCAATGGCTGTGCCAGTTGGCCTCATCCCTGTGAGGCTGGGACTGCTCCAACCTCCCCGGATCCCCCTCCACCTTCTCCGACTCCAGCTCCATCAGGAAGGGTCCAGCTTCTGCAGACACCCCCCACCACCATGACCACAGCCAGGCTCAGAAGCATCAAGAACTGCTAAGGGCATGGACCCAGCTCCCATGGCCCAGCTCCCACTTGCAGTCTCCAACTTATTCTTACTCTACTTTATCCCCATCCTTCCTCCTCGGAGGCCTGTCTTTTGTGCCCTTTGGTTTTCAAGCTTCATCATCAGCTGTGAAGACAGCAGCCATACAGGGCCTACTGAATCAGCATCCAAGGTCAAGTCCCTGTATCTCATTATAGACACATATCTCATAATGTTAATAATGATTTATATATGACATACAATTATATACATACATTTAGAGAATAGAAAGTTATAGAGTTGTATAGTTAGAGTTATAGTTTATGAATTTGCATATATACATATTGGTGTTATATTGCACATATATATTGGTGGTTGTGCTTCTCCAACTGATCACTGGTTGATCCACCAAGAGTGGTATCAGATCAA
Organism: Nyctereutes procyonoides; assembly: GCF_905146905.1. Taxonomy (NCBI): domain Eukaryota; kingdom Metazoa; phylum Chordata; class Mammalia; order Carnivora; family Canidae; genus Nyctereutes; species Nyctereutes procyonoides. The sequence continues at coordinate 54,291,497 of NW_026575140.1, read as the reverse complement.
AGAGAAAAACAAATAGGACCAAATACATCTCTGATTTATACCTGGAAATCTCCAAGTGTACCTCAGAAAACCCTTTATAGCCAAGGACAGCTCCAGGCACACACAGACATGTATCAGAGCATTCTAGAAAGAAAGAATGGCCCAGTTCAAACTCCCTTGGTAGTTATAGTTCTGGTTCTCTGAGAACATTGCCAGGACCCTAACCCAGGGCTCTGTCCACAGACACCAGAAAAAAGGAAAGAACGAGAATTCTGGGAAGGGCAGAGCCAAGAGCATGAACTGGTCTTGTCTCTAAGTCAAAGTTAAGAAAGATCAGTTGAAACTATTAATCCTCTACTATTTTCCTGGCTACTTATTCTAGCAAGTGGAAGGGTTGTAGAAGCAGACTGTCCGTGTGAGAGGCCAGCCATGGCCATGATCATGACCATGTGCAACTCTTATAATAAAACCCCAGCCTGAGAAACCCACATTTGCAATTTGTGGAGATCTCCCTATGGCAAAATATCAACGGATTGCCCAACAAACTAATAGATTTAGATTTTAGGGAGAGTGGAGGTTTCTTCCACTGTTTTGTTTTGTTTTTTTAATAATAAATTTATTTTTTATTGGTGTTCAATTTGCCAACATACAGAACAACACCCAGTGCTCATCCCGTCAAGTGTCCCCCTCAGTGCCTGTCACCCATTCACCCCCACCCCCCGCCCTCCTCCCCTTCTACCACCCCTAGTTCGTTTCCCAGAGTTAGGAGTCTTTATGTTCTGTCTCCCTTTCTGATATTTCCTACCCATTTCTTCTCCCTTCCCCTCTATTCCCTTTCACTATTATTTATATTCCCCAAATGAATGAGAACATATAATGTTTGTCTGTTTTATTTTGAAAATAAAACAAGCTGTACTCTGATTCCAGTCAAGGGGAGGCCATACATGAAAAACCAATAGATGCTAACAAGTGTACCGAAGTTGAAGTTTATTGTTTTGTGAGGTCCTTAAATGGCCTCGTCGGGGGGGTGTGGGGGGAATATGTCTGGGTGTTTTATTCAGCCTAGATTTCAAAACAATCCTAGAGGACCATTACCATTCCCCATCAGAAAGTGGCCCAGGAAACACAAGGTTTAAGGCATTTTACTTAAAAGTTGCTGGGGAAGGAAGGGTTTGGGACATCTCTATTAAAGACTCCCTTTGAGGTTCCTGGGTGGCTCAGTGTTTGAGCATCTGCCTTGGACTCAGGGCATGACCCCAGGGTCCTGGGATAGAGTCTTTCATCGGGCTCCCCGCAGGGAGCCTACTTCTCCCTTTGTCTGTGTCTCTGCTTCTCTCTCCGTGTGTCTCTCATGAATACATAAATAAAATCTTAAAAAAAAAAAAAAGACTCTCTTCATTGTCAATATAATGCTTAGTTTTGGCTGGAAGAGCCCACATATTCTTGGCATCGTAACATACCAACCCTGGACAGTGAATCACAAATCAAGTCTGCTTGACACATTTTGTAAACGTTATTCCTTTGTCGACAAAAGAAGAGAACCATGTGAGGATAGGCTCCCTTTCTGTTCCCCGTGCCCTACCTCTCTCCATCTCCCCCGGGCCCTGCCTTTGGAAGCAGTCATGATGCTCCTAGCTGCACCAACCATCACAACCACGAGAGAGGCAAGCCACTATGCTGGGGTGGGCAGAGCAGAAACAGAAAGAGCCCAGGCCTTGTCAAGATGGTTGAGCAGTGCTCACTTCGGCAGCACGTCCTAAAAGTGGAACGGGATGGCTGAGAGGCTGAACCAGTCCTGAGCCTCCTTCCCACCCCCAGACTTTGTGCTTTATGAGATAATCAAATGTCTTTGTGCATTAGCCCCTGCATACCAGATATTCTGACACTCTGGACTCGATTCTTCCTTAAGGCGGTTTGTTGCTTGTTTCTTTTTCCCAATAATAAAGTGATATCAAGTTCTGTATTTGATATATGCATTTGTTGAGATATTTCCTGGGTAGGGACACCCGGCTGGCTCAGTTGGACTCTTGATCCCAGGGTGGTGAGTTCGAGCCCCACGATGGGTGGGGAGATTATTTAGAATAAAATGCTTTTTTGAAAAAAGGTATTTCCTGGGGCACCTGGGTGGCTCAGTTGGTTAAGCATCTGCCTTCAGCTCAGGTCGTGATCCTGGGGTCCTGGCATCAGGTCCCTGCATCGGGTTCCTTGCTCAGCTAGGAGGCTGCTTCTCTGCCTCTCCTCTCTGCTTGAGCTCTCTTTCTGTCAAACAAATAGGTAAAATCTTAACAACAAAAAAAGTCATTTCCTGTATACACTGAAACATATTTGTCATATAGGGAAGCAATCACTCCATCCATTTGCGACACCAGGGAAGGTCTCATCAGCTGTACAGCAATTTACCAACTTCTGTACCAACAATTTACCGCTTCTTCCAGGGAATAACCAGAATATGTAAAGTTTAAATGGTCATGAAAGGAGACCATACATCCAGCCACGCCAAATTTGTGCTGGCAGGAAAATATACATGTAAAGATAAGGTATATCCAGCTTCTAATGAATAAATCAAAACAGACCAAACAAGAAAAAGTACAACATACCAACCAAGCAAACCGAGACTGATGAGGAAAAAGCCTTGCCAATTTGTCCTCTTTGGAAAAATAAAAAAATAAAAAGCCCCACGGTTCATTTTCTGGCAGCTGGCACAATAAAGATTTAAATCTCTGAATAGGAGGGAGGAGGTGGTTTCCATCTGTGGTCATTACCTGATCCTGCTGATTTCAACGGCCAGGACTAACTCCGTGGGGCATGCATTTTTTTTAATTTCTGATTCTTAAACAGTTCATTATAGGAATACTTCGAATCCAGAGAAGGGTGCAGGAAATAATACAACATACATCCATGTACACTCACTGCTGATATTTGACAAATGTTAACATTTGCCATTTGCTTTGGAGGTTTTAAAAATGAAACATTTCGGATACGTTAGAGTACCCATAAATATCCTGCACAATCCTGTCTCTTTATTGTTCTAATTTGAATTCCATGGCGCACGTCTTTGCACAATTAGACCACCTGCACACTGCACATTTGAACCATCTTCAGGAAGCTGCCACGTGGAGGTCTGTTTTCAAAATAGACTTGGGTTGGTAGAATTAAGCCATGGTGCCATTAGGTCTATACAGTCTCTCTGACTCCCTTCTAATGCTCATCAATACACATTTTGCAAGAGAGCCGAAACTAAAAGACCTGCATTTTTCTTCCTTTGTCCTCATTACTGAGCTCCTTGCTGGTTTCAGGTGACATATCAGATTCCTGGAAGCAGTGCCTGAGGCAACCCTCAAGGCTAGTGAAGATTCTGGGCACCACTGTGGACGTGTTGAGGGTGGGGGATGCCTACACTGCCAAGCAATTCTCCAGCACTAGCTGGGTGACCTACAATTCATCTCAATTCCCACACTATCTATCCACCTGGAGGTAACGTCAGATTCCATAGGGTAACGGTCCCGGCCTCCAGGACCATCCTCCCACTTCAGACACTGATAGCAAGTCATCTGTGCTTCTGACCCACCTACAACAGATCAGAAGTTCCCACAACCCCCTTCCTCGGGTGCAATTAATTTGCCAGAGCAGGTTACAGGATGCGGAGACACATTTTATTCACTGGATCACTGGCTTCTAATAACAAGATAGAACTCAGGAACAGCCAGGTGAAAGAGAGGCAAAGGGGCACCACACTTCCTAAAGTTTCACCTGTGCATCAGCCCGGAAACTCTCGAAACCCTTGCCTTTTTGGTTTTTATGAAGGCTTCATTATGTAGGCATGATTGGTTAAGTCATTGATCATTGGTGATTGAACTTGATCTTCAGGCCCTCTCCCAACCCCAGAGAGCAGGGAAGGGGACTGGAAGTTTCAACCTCTAAACACAGGGTTGGTTCCTCTGGCAACCAGCCCCCATCCTTAGGTAACCTCAGGACTTTCCCCAAAGTCACCCTATTAACATTACAAAAGACTCTTTTATTACTCTCCTTACTTACAAAATCTCAAAGGTTTTAGGAACTCGGTGCCAGCAACTGGGTCAAAGACCAAATACAGTATATTCTTATAAATCACAGCTTGGGGATGCCTGGCAGCTCAGTGGTTGAGTGACTACCTTTGGGTCAGGTCATGATCCTGGGGGCCTGGGATGTAGCCTCACATCGGGCTCCCTGCTCCTTGGGGAGCCTGCCTCTGCCTTCCTCTTTTTCTCTCTGTCTCTCATAAATAAATAAAACATTAAAAGAAAAAATAAATCACAACTTCATATTAGTCCTTTGGGAAAGAGTTGGTTGGGAAGAACAAGGCAGGAAACCACTTCCTATCCTGGGGATGCTGCTCAGCAGGGGAGCAACTTCTCAATAGCTTCTTCGTCCTGTTTCATGGAAGAAAGGGGACCCAGGTGGGAGATGATGTCAGAAGGTACAAGCCATGTCTGGCCTATCCATATCTCACATCTACCTCCCCAGGGCTCTTTACACAGCCTGCCCTCCTTCCTGAGCCCTCACACATTGCGTCTCCAGGGCTGTCTCCTGTCCCCATCCTGGTGTATCTGCCGAGGACTCAACGTTTCACTCTGTCTCTGCCATGCCCAATTTGAGTGTTACCTTCCTGGCAATCTCTTCCACCCCCCATCCAGGCTCTCAAATGCCCCATCCTGGGCACAGTTCTATATAAAAATTTTCCCACAAAGGAAATTTGATCTCTTTACCAGCTTACCAGAAGGTAGAGACCTTAGGTTTCCCATAACATAAACAACCAGTGGGTGTTTCTCCACTGTCTCTAGGAGATAACGATCCTAATGAGTCCTGATTTGGGACAACTGACTTCCTCCTAAGTAACCAAAATCAGGGATGCCTGGATGGCTCAGGAGTTGAGTATCTGCCTTCAGCTGAGGGCCTAATCCCGGGGTCCTGGGATCAAGTCCCACATCGGGCTCCCCACAGGGAGCCTGCTTCTCCCTCTGCCTGTGTCTCCTCTCTCTCTGTGTCTCTCATGAATAAATAAATAAAATCTTTAAGAAAGAAAAGAAAAAAAGAAACCTGAAATCAACACTTTCACTTCTCTTTATGGAATGAACAAGCCATGACAATAAAAGTCACAACATAAGGAATCCAGTCAATGATATTGTAATAGTGATATAACAGGACGGATGGTAGCTCCACTTCTGACATATAACTTGTCAAATCACTAAGTTGTTCACCTGGCACTAAAGTAACATTGTCTATCAGTTGTACTCAAATTCAAGAAAAAATTCTTTCTACCTTCCAAACTATGAATCCAGCCAGTCTTTCACGTGACATTTTCTTAAATCAGCCTGAAAGAAAAAAGCAAGATCTACTGTGACGTGCTGGATGTCTTTATTTGTTTGCCTCTCCCCCAAACCCTCCTTTTTTGGTATCATTTATAGGTGTCTCTTACTCCAACACAACTCGATACCTAACAAAAGAAAGGATATTTTTGTTCAGGATGCCCTATGCTTGAGGCAAATTCATCCTAGAGTACATGACCTGACTGAACAAAACGTGGCCCCTGCTGGCAAGTGATGTTTCTAATGGTCCAGCTGTCTGCGTGCTCATCCAAAGAATAACGGGAGGTGCAAAGTTGTAGGTACAATGAAGGGAGAAGCAGGGACTCTTTAGGTTATGGTGGTGAATTTTTCCCAACTCACCAAGGACTTCCCCAGGTTCAGCGCTGATCCTCCGCACCCTGGGACACCATCCAATCCTGAACAAACCAGCAAGATGGTTCACCCTACCCCACATGTAAAAAAGACTTTTAAGATCTGATTGAAGGTATTTGACAAAGAAAAGGAATAATCTTCAATTTTTTAAATAAAAGCTCATAGGGACACCTGGTAACTCAGTCAGATAAGTAATGAACACTTGATTTGGGGTCAGGTCAGTCAGAGCCATGAGATCGATTTGGGCTCTGTGCTCAGTGTGGAGTCTCCTTGAGATTCTCTCTCTCCCTCCTTTGCTCCTCTACCCACCCTACTCTCTCTCTTATTTGATCTCTCTCTAAAAAAAAAGAAAGAAAGAAAAAACCTCACAAATAATTTTAATGTAATGAATGAGTTGTATTTAAATAATTTTTTTTTCAGGGAGCAAATCTCTATTTCGAAGAATCCAATTTCTCCCATGTAAGAGAATTGGGGAGTGTTTGCCCCTTCTCAGCACTCCCATCCTTTGTAATGTTTCAGAGAAAGCATTGATTCTTCACTAACATCTGCATCCCTTTATTTTTGAGGCCATAGTTTCTAAGGTTCAAGTTTCTTAGATCCACTGAGGCTTCCTTACACGTGCCATGCGTTCATATGCCAGTACTGGCCCCCAAATAGCCTGATTAAATGTGATTAAAACAAATGTTGAATCCATTTTAATTACGCTTATATTTTTGGCTTCACGTATTTATTTTTCAGCTATTTTTAAAAAGATTTATCTATTTTAAAGAGATAGAGAGCAGGTGCATGTGGGGTGGGCAGAGGGAGAGGGAGAGAGAATCTCCAGCAGACTCCATGCTGAGTGCAGAGCCCAATGTGGGGCTAGATCTCACAAACCTGAGATCATGACCTGAGCCAAAACCAAGAGTCCAACACTCACCCGACTGAGACATCCAGGTGCTGCGTTTTGAGCTATTTTAAAATATAGGGTTAGATTTGCCCCAGAAACTGGATAAAGAAGAAGGCAAATGTGTTAGTAAGGGAATGGAAGAAATGACTCAAATTTTAAGGAAATTAATTATTTGTGGACTGATATTTATTATCATATGATTATTTTTATGTACGTTATATATATACACGTATATAATATAAAATTTTGGCTATATATGCAGCCAAAACAAATAGTTTTTTTAAAAATTATCTTATTTATTTTGACAGAGAGAGAGAGAGAGAGAGGAGAGAGCACAAGCAGCAGTTGGAGACTCCTCAATGAGCAGGGAGCCCTATGTGGGGTTTTATCCCAGGACCCTAGGATCATGACCTGAGCCAAAGGCAGATGCTTAACCAACTGAGCCACCCAGGTGCCCCCCAAATAAATAATTTCAAGATGAGGAACGCAGCTAATCATCAGAATGCTTTCGTCCCTCCATTCCTCATACTGGCACACAAGGCAAACTGTCTGGATTTTTCATTTGGCTTTCATTTCACCACCTCCATTAGCCAACCCCCCTGAGAGACCGCAGAGGCAATGGAAGATGAAACAGAGAAGGAAGGTATCACTCGAGAAGGCCCTTCGAGTTTCCCTGCTTCCATATAGTCCTCTTGCCAATGCATTGTGCATTTCTCAATTACCTTGATTCCACTAAAGCTGTGCAGCACTGAATATTAATGAAACCCTGTGTTTCGTATTATAAGCAAAGTGTGGTGTGTAGAATAGGATCTCTACCTCAAGATCCTGACATTCCTACAGAAACTAGGACATGTAGGCACCCTGACAGCTCTGTTTTTGTTTTTTGTTTTTTTTTTTATTCTAAGATTTTATTTATTTATTTATTTATTTATTTATTTATTTATTTATTTATTCATGAGAGACGCAGAGACACAGGCAGAGGAAGAAGCAGGCTCACTTCGAGGAGCCCAATGTGGGACTGGATTCCAGGACCCCGGGGTCATACCCTGAGCTGAAGAAAGATGCTCAACCACTGAGCTACCCAGGTGCCCTATTATTTGCATTATTTTTTGTGCCTATGTATGCCACTTTTGTTTAGGTATGAACCCACGGTGTATGAATTCAGCACCCACCAGCAAGCACCATGGAGCATCACTGCCCTCCTCATCAACTTTGCATAGTTAATTCATCTCCTGGCTTTTCACCTCCCCACTTGGACTTTTAAGGATGAGTTCCTGGGTCATATAACCCCTTACATTGGTGGATATCTACTATTGTCACATGGGAATAGCAGCTTTACAAGGATGGGGGCTCCCCAGTACCCCTAAAGCCCTCTCAACTTGACATTGAATATTAAAGAGAAACCTGAGATTGGTCCAATTTCTTTTTCTGCTGTAGTTGACCTGTTCATGGCATGGAGATAATGGTGGGCTGTATTCCTGAAATAATATTGTCACCATATTAGGACTAGCTGTACATCTCTTTTTTTTAATTTTGCCTAAGAATTGGTGAATTCTTCTGGTACAGACATTTGCATCTTCCCTAAATTCCAAGAATTTTTCTTTTCACAGATCTTGGAAAATGTGTTGTTTTTGGTTTTGTCTTCCTCTTCAGGAATGCCAATGATCTATTTTGTGGAATCTGCTCTGTTTGCCCTACACCTGCCCTGTCATTTGTGATCACATCCATTTCTTTGTTCCCTTTCTCTGCATTACGGGCGATTTTCAGCAAAATTACCCACATCGCATAGTTCAATTTTTGCAGCTCTGCTTCTTTTCCCTGCTACTTCTAATTCCTGATACAACCTCTGGGACGAAGTTATTTCCATTCTACCTTTTTCCCTTTGTCTCTCACAATCTTTTCCTGTTTAGCCTTTTATCTTGTTATCTTGTTTCCAATGAGTCCCACTTACAGCAAATCTCGAGTTGATACAATCTAAGCTTTTTTTTTATGTTTCAATGATTTTTCATTTATAGTTCTCAAGGCTGTATATTTACTTCTGTAATTATATATATATATATATTAGAGTGAGCTCCGTGTGACCATTTGCTCTGCTGTTTACTCTTTCTTCAGTTTACTCAGATCAATCTGGAAGAATCAATCTACCAAGCTGAAAGGGTGGATGCTCCTGTCGACCACTTGCTATCTGCCTGGGCCTGTTGGTCTAAATGGCCAGCAAACTTGTTCTGTGTCCGGAGAGAAGTGGGAAGGGAGCCAATGCCAGGGCACTCCCATCAGGCTTTGCCTCTTTTCTGCTCCTCGGGGGTTGTGGTCATGTCCCTCTGACTCTGAAAGTGCCATCTCAATTTGAGTGATCCAGTTGCTTCAACCAAAAGCTAAAAAAAAAAAAAAAAATGGTTTTTTTTCCAAGTGATATGTGTTTATTGATACAAAACAGATCAGCCTGGAAGGGCCCAGGGCCAAAGCATCTTCTGGAAGGCAGGAGATAGGGTCAGCTGGGCTCCATCTTGCCAGGATGAGTGGGATCCTGGCTCTCACCCCCTTCTGGAGCAGCGGTGGATTTGGGGCTCCTTGCAGGCTTTAAAACCAGTTCTAAGGCCCCATCGCCAGCCACTTGGCACATCTTCTCCCCTCTATCCACTAGGATTTATCACTGGTTCCAGGTGAAGAAATGTCTTTCAAGAGAGTAATCTTCAAAGATCTCTCATTTGCTTCTCTTCAGACTTCACCCAACACAAAAGAGTTTTCCTTGGTTCTTCCCCTCTATCACCCCACAAGCAGGGAAGCCTGGTCCTTGTTATAGACAAGCTACATGATAAGCCTACTTTGCAACCCACTGGCATGGTCCACTCAGTTGGGCAGCCCCAGCTCTCCTAGAGCTTTTTTTCTACACCCTCTCGTTCCAGGCTTTCAGTAGATTTGCAGGATTTCCTTAACTATTGTTCATAAGGCTCAGTTCAGAGTCTACTTAAGATTCTCTCTATCTCCGTCTGCTCTGCCTCCTTGCTCTCTCAAATAAATAATAGAAATTTAAAAAAAAAGAAAAGAAAAGAAATGCCTGCAATCAGGGAGACTAGGTAGGAGGTTGCTCCATTTATCCAAAAGAGAGATGTTGGTTACCTAAGGTAGGGTAGAAGAAGACAGGTTTTTTTTTTTTGCTTTGTTTTGTTTTTAAAGGATTTATTTATTCATTCATTCATTCATTCATGAGAGACCCCGAGAGAGAGGCAAAGACAGATGCAGAGGGAGAAGCAGGGTCCCTGCGGGGAGGCCAATATGAGACTCAATCCCAGGACCCTGGGGCCATACCCTGAGCCAAAGGCAGATGCTCAACCGCTGGGCCACCAGGTGCCCCAGGAGAAGATAGGCTTAAGAGACATGTGAAGTTAGAACATAGTATTGTTTGGAGGAAGCAAGTCAGGCAGAGAGAGAGGAAACAGGGATTCACGCATTCAGTAAATATTTAATATAGTTATTTAACATGAACACACAAGCCCGCATTCTCTATGTATTGGGAACTATAGGGTTACATCAGTGAGCAGGTGACACTCAGATGTTTGGCTTGTAGAACTTACTGGATGATGTGGTGCTGCTCACTGAGGCAGGCAGATCTCTGGTGTCAGAGGAGATACCCTTGTATAGTTTGTCTCTACTTCTATCAATTCCATAGCCTGTGAGACTCTCGAGTGCTCCCTGCGATTTGTGCTAATTCTCAGGATGTACCCTCTTCTGCTTCCAAGGTTTCTCAACCGTGAATGTTGTCTCTGCTCTTTACCATGTTGAACAAGTTAAGAATTTTCATACTTCTTTCAACAGCTATAAAGTAATCTTTTCTCAAAAGCTTTAGCAACTAGGATGACAGTCCTGAGGATGATGTGGATGAGAGGTTCACATCATCCACTCCACAGCAAACAGTCTTAAAATCCGTTAGAGGGGTGCCTGATGGCTCGGTCGGTTGTGTCTGTCTTGGGCTCAGGTCAGGATCCCAGGGTCCTGGGATCAAGTCGGGATCCCTGCTCAGTGGGGAGCCTGCTTTTCCCTCTGCCTCTACCCCTCCTCCTGCTTGAGCTCCTTCCCGCACACACTCTCTCTCTCTAATAAATAAGTAAAAATCTTTAAAAAGCCCTGTTAACTATTTCAGCTCCATGAAATCCATTTTGTGACACTGTTCCAAGTAGTTCAGAATCAGGTGCAACCTCTCACTTCATCTTGAATTCAATCCCCACCCTCGAACATACCAAAATCCTCTCCGTGGATGTGAGCCTTTTGGACACGTGGTAGAGAAAAATAAAGACATGACCTCGGATGTCACTGAGTATTCCACTCTGATTCCAAAGAGGGAGTGAAGACCACTTCGAGGTGAACCCTTTTAAGCTAAGGAAAAGAGGCACAACTGCTGTGGAATCCCAAAGGGTGCTTGTGTGTGTGTGTGTGTGTGTTGTGTGTTTTAAGGAATAAGAGCAACTCTTATAGGTGAGTGCCCATGGCTAATGTTCAAGTCAAGGGTGTTCAATGTGATGGGAAGCACCATGAACTAATATGCAGGTGGTGGGTACAATCTACTGGAACTATGCTAATGATGTCAGAGTCTCAGCAGCAAATCGAATTCATTGCAGATGGTTCAGATGAAGAGAAATGTGGGAGCCGACCACTTATAGGGAGGTGGGCTGCGGGCAGGGCACAACAAGGGAGAAGGAATTACCCAGGGACCAGCACCAGGAGGAAGCTGTTGCCAACCCTGAGGAATTGGAACAATAGAGGAGGGGCCACATGGTACGGGCGACAGTCCCAGTGGGAAACTGAAGGTGAGACGCCCAAGCTGAGAGGAAGAGAGGGACTCACATCCTGCCCTGTCTCCTTCACTTCTCCATTTCCTGCCAAGACTTCCCATAGGTCAAACCCAACCCGAAACCATCTGGAAGGAGAGCCTGGGGGGTGATGCAGGACATAGAGCTGAGCAGAGAAAGAAGGTTTGGGGGAGAGGCGTTAGCAGATGGAGAATAATCACATAGGGCTGCTATCTGCTAAGAAGTTCTGCTCTGAAAAAGAAAAAGCTCAGTAGCCTCCACTGTGTGGGTTTGGGACAATTTATTCCATCAGATACGTGCCAGGAAAGACTGGCTGGCAGGAAATCACAGCTCAGAAGGAGGACTGTGCAAAGCCCATGGGCTGACCCTGGGGAAGAATGGGCTTGTGTAGTGCTCTTGGAGGAGGTGTTAGAGTGGGTTTGTGGCCAGGCTTCTGCCATCAGGTGTGACCTGTCTGCACTTCACTTTTTGTTATTTCCAGGTTGGGCCACTACTCTTCTTGGAGGGGTCATAAAGGATTCTCCAGGTATGCATCCACCCCTTACTACAGTTGAGGAAAGTTGCTGAGAGCAGGGTTCACTCTGAGTAGGTTTATAAAACTTGCTGAAAAGCTCTCTTATTAGGTCACGTCCATCATAAAGCCCTGTGCATATTGTCAGAACCTATGGGGAAGGAGGAGCTCATTTTATCTGCAGAGAAGAAGGGACCTTAGTCCTTTAGGAAAGTTTTCAGGGTTTGCAGAGATAAATCAAGCTGTTAATTCTCCACATTCTGTCCATCTCTCCAAGGGAGAACAGTGAGCTACTCTTTTAAAGATGTCACTCTGCACCTTTCATTGCAGGATACGAAGTGGTTTCTATTACCTTAATTGGTCTCTCTCTGTCCATATCACCACTTTTCTTTCTCCCTTGAATTACTATGGTGGCCTCGTCACTGGTGTTGACATCTCTGACATACCCCTCTACCGCCTTCACCATGCTTCACAGCTGGAGAGATCTTCCCAACATGCAAGTCTCATTCAATCAGACCCTGGCTTAAAACCCTGCAATGGTTTCCAATGGAAAATTCTTGGAGATTTTACCACCTGGGCACTACTTGCCTTTATTCTCATTATTCTGCAACATCGGCTCTCCACTAACTGTGAGTGTGCATGTATGCACACAGTGCCACCCATCACATACCATTTATTTCTCTGTTTCAGCTCTACAGAACACCCCATATTCTTCTTTACGATCGATGGCCTCCTGCATTCTCTGACTTGGGGTATCAAGATGCAGAGACCCATCTCATTCCCCTGGGTTTCCTTTATAAACATCGTGGAGGAAAACCGCCTGAAACGTTTGGTACAAATGAAGTGTGTGATCTCCTCATTAGTTTCTTTCTTTCTTTTAATCATCCTAAAAGGAGTCTCATAAGTCATGCTTAGGATTTACTGGGGATGCATAATAATGAGGCCCGTCTCCCGATTTAGCAACACTCCTGGGATCGCTCTGTCTTCCACTTCAGGGCTCAGATGCTGAACCCGAGATCAGATCAAGGTAGAGGCTTGGAAACCAGGGCTGCCCTGCGGATGACTTCAAGTCAGAAGGCCAGATAAAGTAATGTGTTCAGGGAAATTTCCTAAGTATTAACAGAGAAAGGAGGCCAGCATGTCAGGACACTGGGTTTATACTGACATTTCATTTTATTGCTGTAGAAAATGTAATCAGAAAGCCAAAGCTCAGGGTGCCTGGGTGGCTCAGCAGTTGAGCATCTGCCTTCAGCTCAGGGCATGATCCCAGGGTCCTGGGATCAAGTCCTGCATCAAGCTCCCTACAGGGAGCTTGCTTCTCCCTCTACCTATGTCTCTGCCTCTCTCTGTGTGCGTCTCTCATGAGTAAATAAATAAAATCTTAAAAAAAAAAAGGACTAGGAGAAAATAAATAGCCAAGTAGTAATATAATGTTGAGTCAGCAAATGATAAGAGCTGGGATGTTGGCGGGGGGGGGAAGCAGAAGTAAAATGACATTGTATGATGGAACAGGGTGCCTATTTATATGAGGGGGAATCAGAGAATAAAACCTCTCTGAGGAAAGAGAATTTGTTTAGAAACCTGTCTGAAGTGATGGAGGAGGCCATGCAAGAAAGGAACCGGCAAGTGCAAGGAAGGACCAGGAGGCCAGTGTGGCCATATGCTACAAGCTGGAGTGACAGAATCAGAGAAGTAGCCAGAGCTAAGCTCTCATGGGACTTGAGGCAGGCAGCCCACAGTGAGGACTCTGGGTGCTATGGGCTCCAGGGGAGCTGCAGGAAGACACGGGGCAAGAGGGACCCGGCTGGCTGATGTTTTCAGGGGAGTATTCTGACTTCTGTGTGTGTGATATTGACCATGGGGAGAATAGAGAGCAGAAGGAGAGACACTGATAAGAACAAGATCACAGGTCTGTGTGAGATGCTCATACAGCCTGGACTAAGACATCAGCAGTATGGGGTATGAAAAGTAACCCAATTCAGAATGTATTTTTAAGGCAGGTTGTTGGGACCTCCTGCTGAATAAGATGAGAGGAGAAGGGAACAAAAAGGGTGAAAGATAATTCAAGATATGTGTCCTAAGGGATGCCTAGGTCACTCAATGGTTGAGCATCTGCCTTCGGCTCAGGTCATGATCCCAGGGTCCTGGGATCAAGTCCTGCATCAGGCTCCCCATAGGGAGCCTGCTTCTCTCTCTGCCTGTGTCTCTGCCTGTCTCTGTATCTCTCATGAATAAATAAATAATTTTTAAAAATCTTTAAATAAAAAAAATAATGTGTCTTGAGCAAATACACAAATGCTATCCCCATTTATGGACAGACAGGCACAACCGGATCTGCAACATTGGGGTGAAAATTAAGAAAGTGCTTTGGATAGTTAAAGTCTCAGATGCCTATTAAGGTATGAAAGTGGAAATGTTGACTGGGCAGGTGTATATGCAAATCTGGAACTTGAGGTGAAGGTCAGGACTGGAGATTTTTGAAGGCAGGTAAATTCAGGGTATATCTGAGAATTAATATTATGGATTTTAATTTTTTAAAAAATCTCTGGGGTATAAGGATGGAGAATGGAGGAGAGTTGATGTGTTAGACCAGGAGGGAGAGAAGAGTTCTGCAGAAGAGATTGAATGAATGACCAGCAATGCTAGGAAGAAATATGTGGCCATATGGGGTTCTGAAAGTCACACAAAAAATTCCTTCCTTTTTAGGAAGGAGTCAAAAAGGATGCTTTCTTTATTTTTTTAAGATATTTTATATTTATTTATTTTGAGACAGAAAGTTTGAGCAGAGAGATGGAGAAGCAAACTCCCTGCTAGAAAGGGAGCCCAATGCAGGGCTTGATACCAGGACCTTGAGATCATGACCTGAGCCGAAAGCAGAGCCACACAGGTCCCCCTAGAATGTTTTTTTTAATCACATCAATGAGGGGGCACCTAGGTGACTCAGCCAGTTGAGCATCTGCCTCTTGATTTCAACTCAGGTCATGATCTCAGGGTCTTGAGATTGAGCCCCCAGTCGGGCTCCACACTCAACAGGTAGTCTGCTTGAGGATTCTCTTTCTCTCTCTCTCTCTCTCTCTCTCCCTGCCCCCACCACTAGCTCCTGCTCACTCTCTCTTTCTCTCTCTCTTTCAAAAAAAAAAAGAATAACATCAATCAGCATGGCTATTATTTTTAAAAACAACATAACAAGTGTTGGTGAGGATGCAGAGAAATTGAGCTGCTGTGGAAAACAGTTATCATGGTTCCTCAAAAAATTAAAAATGTAACTACCATAGGACCTAGCCATTCCACTTCTGGGTATATACTCAAAGGACTCAAATAGTTATTTGTATACCTATGTTCATGGCCACATTACACAGGATAGCCAAAAAGTGGAAGCAACGTAGGTGTCCATTGACACAGGAATAGATACAAAAAGTGTGGTGTATCCATACAATAGAATTTTCTTAAGCCATGAAAAGGTAGGGAATTCTGGCACCTGTGACAATATGGATGAAACTTGAAGACATTCTGCTGAGTGAAATAAGCCAGTCATAAAAGGACAAATATTGTACAGTTCCACTTACATGAGGTTCCTAGAGTTTTCAAATCCGTAGAAAGTAGAAAGGTGGTTTCTGGGGGCTGGAGGGAAGGAGAAATGGGGGGCTATATTTTCATAGGTACAGAGTTTCATTTTTGGAGGATGAATATAATTCTGGAGATGGTGGTGATGTTCGTACAATGCAAACACACTTACTTCTATTGAGCTGTACTAAAACAATGAGCTACACTAAAAAAACTTTACACTCAAAATTTTTAGCCAAAATTATAAATTTTCTGCTGTGTATATTTTGCCACAATAGTTTTTTTTAAGGATGATTTATTTTTCAACAAATATGCTAGGGCAATTGGATATAATTTTTTAAGGTAAACTTCGATTCTTATCTCACACAATAAACAAAAATCTACTCAAAATGGATTATAGTTCTAAATTTAATAGCTGAAACTCTTGAAAACTTTAGAAGAAAATTATGAGAAAATCTTATGACTTTGGGTTAAGCAAAGATTTCTTAAATATGACATCAAAAACACATAATCCATAAAATTAGCAATTAATAAAGTGGACTTCATGAAACATTAAAAATGACTCTGAAATGGTATTGTTTAGAAAGTTTTAAAAAAATCACAGGAGAGAAAATACTGGCTAATTACATATCTGAAAAAGGATTTCTATCCAGAATATAGAGAACACATATAATTCAATAATAAGACAAAAAAAATTAAAAATGGGCAAAAGAATTAAACAGACAATTCATCAAAGAAGTTACATGAATGGTTAATAAACTCATAAAGAGATGCTCAACATAATTCGTCATTTGACAGAATGAGTCCTGGGTGTTATACTATATGTTGGCAAATCAAAGTCCAATAAAAAATATACAAAAAAAACCCACAATTCGTCACTGGGGAAATACAAATTAAAACTATGATGAGATACAATTAACATCTACAAGAACCATTAAAATCCAAAAGATGGACCACAGCAAGTGTTGAAACCCTAATGCACTGCTGGTGGGAACATAGTAATGGTACAACCACCTAGAAAACAGTTTGGCAGTTTGTTAAAAAGTTGAGTTCAGGGGGTCCCTGGGTGGCTCAGCGGTTTGGGGCCTGCCTTTGGCCCAGGGCGTGGTCCTGGAGTCCCGGGATCGAGTCCCATGTTGGGCTCCCTGCATGGAGCCTGCTTCTCCCTCTGCCTGTGTCTCTGCCTCTCTCTCTCTCTCTCTCTCTCTCTCTCTTTCTTTCTCTGTGTGTGTGTGTGTCTCATGAATAAATAAAATAAAATCTTCAAAAAAAAAAAAGCAGATGTCCTTTGGCCATGGGGTCCAAGTTCATCAAAATTCCTGGAGGTGGTACCAGAAGTCTGTATTTTAACAAGATAAGTATACATTGGTCAGGAAGTCAGAAAAGGTCAGGAAAGTCCAATGCATATCAAGGACAACTATCTTGAAAGAAAAACATGATTACTCCAATGAAAATGCTCTTTTTTGTTTGTTTGTTTTAAAGATTTTATTTATTTATTCATGAGAGACACTGGGAGAGAGAGAGAGGCAGAGACACAGGCAGAGGGAGAAGCAGGCTCCATGCAGGGAACCTGACATGGGACTCGATCCTGGGTCTCTAGGATCACACCCTGGCCTGAAGGTGACGCTAAACCGCTGAGCCACCCAGACTGCCCGAAAAGGCTCTCTTACATAAAAAGGAAATTAGAAATATCATAGACTGGTCACCTACCTAGAACACACAGCATACCTTGCAGGACAGGGATGATAAAATGAGGCAGGAACTGGTGAGGTGCTCACCAGAGCCATTTCTTCCCTCTGTCAACAAATCATACTACATTTTCCAGACTTCCAAGCAGTGGTGAGTGAGAGACATGCTTTTAAATTCTGGCTGGTG
Source organism: Nyctereutes procyonoides (assembly GCF_905146905.1). Taxonomy (NCBI): domain Eukaryota; kingdom Metazoa; phylum Chordata; class Mammalia; order Carnivora; family Canidae; genus Nyctereutes; species Nyctereutes procyonoides. The sequence continues at coordinate 54,274,154 of NW_026575140.1, read as the reverse complement.
AAATGTGGGTAGAAGGCATACTGGCCACATCCAGACTTGGCCCTAAATCTCCTATGAAATTCTTCACTTTTACCCTCTTTGCTCTTCAAACATCAAAATGCTAGAGACCTAGCTGTGTTCTCAGAGTAGGGAGACAATGGTACAATCAAAAGGAGAGAGGATTTTGTGTAGCTGGGAAGAGAGCTCTACCTTACAAAAATCAAGGGGAAGATAGTCCCACGATGGGGAAGCCATTGGGGGTGTGCTTAGGCGTACCCAGTCTGGTCTGCCGGTGGATGCATCTGTCCCCAGTTATGCCCCACTCCAGAAATGTACGAGCTCAAGAGACTTTTATCGTAAATCAAGCCAGCAAAATTATCATCAGGCAGGCAACGTGTCAGGGAAGGAAAGGACAACCATGAGAATAAGTTCAAGGGGACAGAGGAGGTAAAGAATTAAGAGAGAATAGAACACCTCAAATGAAGTGGGGTTCTGGGGAATGGCTCTTAGCAGAATTGCAGGGGTGTGGTCTCTAGCAGAGGGAGCACTGAGGTTCACCTGCTAGGAACAGGTTTGACTGGTTAATTATACCTGTTTCTAGACTGATTGATATCTGACCATTCTGGTTGGTTGGTGCCAGTGACACAATGAGAGAACAGTTGGTAAGTATTCTATTCCCAGTCTCCCAGATGGGATGGGGGGAGAGGGCATGCAGAAAGAAGGCAGAGTATCTGGAAGAGCTTTTCAGGGCTGGGAGCACTCAGTAGACAAGGGAATAGCTGGAGGAGGAGCTCACGAGAATCCTCAGACAGCAGGGTGGACTTCTTGAAGGTTAGCAGATGGACCGCTGCCTCATTCCATAATGTGGGATTCCCAACCTCCTCCACCCATGTGTGGGACTCCTCCAAACCCCCACGGTGGAAGAGTCCAGTACACAGATCCAAGTTACCAAAGGCATGCCAAGGCAACCAACTAAGGGTGCGGGGTAAGGATGAATTATGGAGGGTCTCTTGGCTTTCAACATAATGCAGCCATTTAAACGAAGCCAAATGATTGAATTCTGCTTATTCTTTAGAATTCTTAGAAAGTAGCCTATGGTAGTGTATGAAAGACCAGGGAAGGAGGACTGTTTGGGAAAAGCCCCTGTGGTCCAAGTCTCTGCCAAGAAACGACAGGGAGAACTAAAAGACAGAATTCATTAGTCTCTTTCTCTTTATTTCCAGATCAGTCGCCAGTTTTTCCAACACCATTTGTTGAATAATGTACCCTTTGCTTACCGATCTGAAATGCCAGCTTCATCATGAGATGCAGTCTCATATGTCCTTGGATCTCTGACTGAAGTTTGTATTTTGTTGCTTTTTATCCCCTGTGAAGTTACAGAGCTGGAAACATATCCCTAAAATCTAACCAATCAACGGCATTATTCAGTTCTCCAACCTCCCTATTTTTGCCTATTAATCTGTCAAAGATTTAAGGAAGTGTAATAACTTCCTTGCCACCATTCTAATTCTGGCAATTTCCCCATGAATATCAAATATTTTGCTTTTATATGTTTCGAGGCAACATTATTCCCCAGATAAAAGTGTGTGTCCGTTACATATTTACTGTGAATTGTGACTTTTATCAAAACAAAATGAGGCAAAGTCATAGTTTTCAAGTCATAGGCAAAAGAGGTGGTTTGGTTTCCTTTTCTTCTCACCACCATTGCAAACAGCCAGGAGAAAGGGAAGAGTAAATTTCATCTTTGATAAAACCAGATTTCTACAGCCCCAAACAATATCACTTATAAGTGTGAATGACTATTAACTGGCTTAGCAATGAGAGAAAGTCCATGCCCCTCAGAGCAGGAGGGCAGCTGGTGAGAGGTAGGTCAGTATTGCCTAGCCAAGTGCTGGAAGCATTAGGACTTTGGAGAAAGCAAATATCAAAATAGCCAGAGGTGAGTTAGGGTTGACAACCAGAGGATTATTTGAAAGTTTCTTTGAGAAGCAATTAGATCTAACATCCCCTCCCCTACCCAGCATTTTGCTACACAGACAAGGGGGTCGAGGGCAAGCCGGCCCCAAATGTGCCACTTTGGCTGGTTGATTATTTTAAATAAGTTACTTAAGAGCCAGCATGTGCAGGAAGGAAGCTCAGACCCATCTCTGTCCCCCTGAAATCAGGAAATAAATTTCCCGTGGGAGGGGCGCCTAGGTGGCTCAGTGGTTGAGCGACTGCCTTTGGCTCAGGTCATGATCCCAGGGTCCTGGGATCAGCTCTCTGTTCAGTGGGAAGCTGCTTCTGTCCTCTGCCCCTCCCCCTCCTCATCCTCTCCCTCGCTTTTGCTCTCTCTGCCAAATAAATAAATAAAATATTTTTTAAGAAGAATTTAAATTTCTTTAAACTTGAAGGATAGTGTAATTAATATCCTCATAGATAGGAAAATGCAGATGCATCTCTGAAGTGTGTATGGGATGCTGTTTACAAGCAGGACCAGAAACAGCCTTTGAAAATTAAAAATATGACAACCAAGATGAAAAGTTCAGCAAAGATCTAGAAAACAAAGTTAGAAGGTCTTCAAGAAAGAAGAACAAATGATAAAGAAATAGATAAGAGGCCAAAAATAAAGAAAGGTGGGAGTGTCTGGGTGGCTCAGTGGTTGAGCGTCTGCCTTTGACTCAGGTTGTGACCCCAGGGTCCTGGGATCGAGTCCCACATTGGGCTCCCCGCTGGGAGCCTGCTTCTCCCTCTGCCTATGTCTCTGCCTCTTTCTGTGTGTCTCTCATGAATAAATAAATAAAATCTAAAATAAAAATAAAAAATAAATAAAAGGGGTGTAAGAGGTATAAACTTCCAGTTATAGAGTAAATAAGTCATGAGGACAAAAAGTACAGCAGAGGGAACACAATCAATAATATTGTAATAGTGTTGCATGGTGACTACACTCATCGTAGTGTGCACTGAGTAACGTACAGGATCACTGAGTCAATACACTGTACATCTGAAGCTAGTATAACACTGTGTGTCAATCAAACTTCAGTTAAAAGGAAGAAATAAAAGGAAGAGAGAATTCCATTCCTAATTGTATTACAATTTCCAAAACCAAAAATCAAGACAAGTACGGGCAGATATTATCAAAGGAACCATGAAAGTAACCTCTCTAGAACTGGGGGACTAGAGATTCTACATAACTTCTTACCAGATGTTCGGCATAATGGATGAACACAACGGATGAATACTTATGTCAATATGCACAATAGTGAAATTGCAGAACCCCAGGATTAAAGTGAGGATCCCCAAAACAGCTGAGATGGGGTCACACACAAAGGATGAGTCATCAGCATGGCATTGGACTTTAAAAACAGCAGGAGCTGGACAGCAAAGATCTGAGTGAAACCTATTCCAACCTCTAGCCCCAGACTTCAATTTGCAATCAAGTGCTAGGATAGAAATGCAAAAATGTATAAAAAAAAAAAGTAGCAACCATACATCTTTCCCCCTTTTTGCTTTCCAGAAGGCAATTAAGGATATGTTCCCCCCAAATTATCCAGTAATTAATTCAAGAAAATGAAAGAGGATTCAGGAAAGTAGGGGAAGTGGATGGACAGAGTTGCCAGGATGGTGACAAAGGTCAGTCCCTGGCGGACAGAATGGCTTCAAGCCTAGAGACTCACTAGAATAGAATGGGTGGCCCGAGTAGCAATATCTCTTGGAAAAAAAAGGGGGGGGGTTTGCAAAATGCCAAATTATCTGACAGATTTAACATGGGAAATAATGTTGAGAGATATTTTACAGAGCTTAATATTCATGCGAAAAGCCACAAGTTCAAAGAAAAAACAACAACAACAAAGCAAAAGAAGAATAATAAGGCAAACTTTGCGGGCAAAACAAAAATATGTACCAGAGAGAAAAATACTCGTAATGTGTTACTGGTTAAGTGGTGAACACTATTCACATAGTGTTAATAACGAAAGCACGTTTGGTTACTTTGCCAGTTTCTACAACTTCTTTCTTTCTTTTTTCTATTTTTTTTAAAGATTTTATTCATTAGAGACACAGAGAGAGAGGCAGAGACACAGGCAGAGGGAGAAGCAGGCTCCATGCAGGGAGCCCGACATGGGACCCAAACCCAGGACTCCAGGATCACTCCCTGAGCCAAAGGCAGACGCTCAACTGCTGAGCCAACCAGGCATCCCTCTTTTTTCTATTTAAATTCAATTTGCCAACATATTACACCCAGTGCTCATCCCATCAAGTTTCTTTCTTATATCAAAACCTTCACTGTGTTCAGGCAGTGCCTATCTAAAAATTCTTGCAATATGGGACGCCTGGTGGCTCAGTGGTTTAGCGCCTGCCCTCTGCCCAGGGCGTGATCCTGGAGCCCAGGGATCGAGTCCCACATCGGGCTCCCTGCATGGAACCTGTTTCTCCCTTTGCTTATGTCTCGGCCTCTCTCTCTCTATGTGTGTGTCTCATGAATAAATAAATAAAATCTTTAAAAAATAAAAAATAAAAATAAAAATTCTTGCAATAATAGATTGCCTTTTATTTAGAGGTGGCCATGTAACAGGGTACCCCCTAAAAAAGCACCTGGTAAGGGTTTCCGGGAAATTGTTCTTTTACCTTTTCCTCCTTATTTGTCTTCTTTCTTCCTTTTTTCTCTGCCTGAAACTTGGATACAATGTCAAAAGCATAGCAAGCCATCTTGAGACCATACAGATAAAAAACACACGCCCCAAAACAGGAGAACAGAAAAATAAAAACAGCCTGAGCCACTGATGACATTATAAAACCACTACCTCTGCTCTTGACTGCCTGAAAGTCACTGTTGGGAGTGTGTTCTGTTATGTGCACGTTTCAGACTGATACAATAAATTGGATGTGGGCACACTCCCCAAAAGTGATCTGACCCTAAGTTGTGACATCAGAAGAATGAGAACAGCTATGATGGTTGTAAAGTAATTATAATTTTTAAAACTACACCAAATTATTTGCTGGCATTATAAAAAGTCACTATTACTGATCAAGTGAGGTCAGTTTATGTCCGCTAACATTAACGTTGAACTGAAAATAAGAAACAGCCCAAAAGGGATGCCTGGGTGGCTCAGTGGTGGAGCCTCCACCTTTGGCTCAGGGTGTGATCCCGGGGTCCTGGGATCGAGTCCCACATCGGGCTCCCCGCAGGGAGCCTGCTTCTCCCTCCGCCTATGTCTCTGCCTCTCTCTGTGTTTCTCATGAATAAATAAGCAAAATATTAAAAAAAATTAAAGCTAGTTGAAAGGACAAAAAACCTTTATCTCATATACGGTCTTTGACCTTAGATCTTTGTCTTGTGTTTAATGTGGAAAGCTCCATTTTCCATATTTATTCTTTTTTAAGAAAAAATCTTACAGTCATGGGTTTTGCCCATACTTTTAGCTTAGCCTGTTTGGATCATTTTATTTTAGGTTGTTTAAGTTATATACTGTAGACACATAGGTTTGGGGCTTTGACTCCGTCTGTCTGTCTCTTAGCAGAGAACCTTGATCCATTTGCTTTTATTGATATGACCTCTATGTTTGATCCTTCTTCTGCCATCTTTTTCTGTGCTTTCCACCATTTAGGTTTTCTTTGCTTTCCAACTAGATAAATGGATTTAGCATTTTGAGTGACATATTCCATTTTAGCTCTCCTGATTACTACCTCTAAGGTTTATTAAACATGCTTTTCAAAAGGCACTTTAGGGGCAGCCCCGGTGGCCCAGGGGTTTAGTGCCACCTTCAACCCGGGGCCTGATCCTGGAGACCCAAGATTGAGTCCCACGTCGGGCTCCCTGCATGGAGCCTGCTCCTCCCTCTGCCTGTGTCTCTGCCTCTCTCTCTCTCTCTCTGTCATGAATAAATAAATAAAATATTTTTAAAAAAAGATTCAAAAGGCACTTTAAGCAGTATTTCCTTAATCATTTGAATCAGGACTGAAACATTAATTTATGTTTTTATGTTTAAGACAGGATATCAAAATTTCCCTCTTCCTCCTCCTCCTATTTCTTCTTCTTCTTCTTCTTCTTCTTCTTCTTCTTCTTCTTCTTCTTCTTCTTCTTCTCCTCCTCCTCCTCCTCCTCCTTCTTCATTTCTTTTCTTTTCTTTTCTCTTTTCTTCTTCTTCTTCTTCTTCTTCTTCTTCTTCTTCTTCTTCTTCTTCTTCTCCCTTCTACCTTTCTGTTTTCTTTCTTTTCTTCCCCATTATGGTCCACATTTACCTTCTCTCTCTCTCTCTCTCTTTTTTTTTTTTTTGTAGGTTCCATGCCCAGTCTGGAGCCCAAAAGAGGGTTTGAACTCATGACCCTGAGATCAAGAACTGAACTGAGATCAACAGTCAAATGCTCAACCAACTGGGCCCCCCAAGCACCCTCCTGCTTTTTTTACAACTTATTTTTGAAATTTTACATTCTTTCAACTCATCCACACTTCTATTCATGTAGCAAACCCTGTTCCATAGATCATGCTAGACAATAGTTTTATTCTTTTAATAAAGATTCTATTTATTCATGAGAGACACACAGAGAGAGGCAGAGACACAGGCAGAAGAAGCAGCAGACTCCATGCAGGGAACCTGATGCAGGACTCGATCCCAGGACCCCAGGATCACAACCTGAGCTGAAGGCAGACGCTCAACCACTGAGCCACCCAGGCGTCCCTACACAGTAGGTTTAGAGACAGGATCATAACCCTTGCCCCCTAGGCACTAGAAAAGCAATTATAGTCCAGGAAAAGTCCAATGGCAGAGGTATGCCCATGTTATGGGGGAGGACCCAAGGGAGGCATGTGGTCTGAACTGTCTTCTCAAGGACACTCGAGCTGAATTTGAAAGCATGACGTTGATGACTCAGCCAAAGAGTGGGGAGAATTCTTTCCAGGGCAGACAGAACAGTCTGTGTAGAAAGATGCCTTGGGTTTTTGGGTAACTGCACACAGCTCAGTGCTGCCAGAATGCCATGGAAGCAAAGGTTCAGAGGGTTGCAGCATGAGATCATCTCCATGGGTCACAGATGGCCTCGAAGGTCACTTTCAAGAGGGTGTATCTTATACTCGATGCAAATGAGACAGGAGAGAGGATAGCGTTGAGGATGGAAGGTGGTGGGACATTTAGGGGGCCAGTGACAGCAGAGGTGATGAAATGAAAGACAAGAACTGGAACAGGGGAAAGAATATAGTCTGGAGACCTCAATATAGTGTCCTTGGAGGAAAAGCAGGGCAAGGGAGTGTTTCTCCCAATCTCTCTGGTCCCACTCCAGTCCAACTCCATAGAATGCTCCCCTGGAAACCAAATAACACTTTCCAGTTTATGGCACCTGGGTGGCTCAGTGGTTGAGCGTCTGCCTTTGGCTCAGGACATGATCCCAGGGTCCTGGGATTGAGTCCCTCATTGGGCTCCCTGCAGGGAGCCTGCTTCTCCCTCTGCCTGTGTCTCTGCCTCTCTTGAATAAATCAATAAAATCTTAGGAAAAAAAGACTTTCTAGTTTATTCCAAGAAGAAATATCTCTGAGCTCTCACTGGTCCCAGTGCCATGGTTTGACTGAGCTGTCTCTTGAAGAGTAGAGGCTTCAGGCAGAAGATGGGAGAAGGTAGAGATGGCTTTAAGCCCAATTTAATGAGCCCGGGAGGTCACAGACAGGCCGGTTCAGCCCTCTTTCCCCTCGCCTCAGGTTCTCACTTGTGTTGTCAATCATCTTTATGCCACCACCTCCGAAGCGGAGATAATGTAAGGGCCAGTTCAAGATCTGGATCAATGAATTCAATTTCAAAGTCAATTGCTAAATTGCAGAATTTTTTTATTTTTATCTTTTTAAAAGATTTTATTTATTTATTCATGAGAGACACTGAAAGAGAGGCAGAGACACACACAGAGAAGAGGCCTCCCTTTGGGGAGCCTGATGCGGGACTCAATCATAGGACCCTGGAATCACGCCCTAAGCCAAAGGCAGATGCTCAACCACTGAGCCACCCAGGTGCCCTAAATTGCATAATTTTAAATTAATACCCTTCCATTTATCAACGTGTGATCAATGCCAATGTTCTATTCATTTCAGGTATACAACACAGTAATTTGACATTCTGTACATTAAACGATGCTCACCAGGAGGAATGAAGTCACCACATATCACTGTACAACGTTCTTCTACCATTATTGACAAAATTCCCCACGTGGTTCTTTTCATAGCTCTTTCATCTTTTACACAGAGGTAATTTAATAAGGTTTGATGATGTCAGGAGTTAACAAGCAAAAAACATGATTTCTTAAGTGAATCTCAGGGTTTTCAGAGCAGAGGGGTGGTTATCGGTGTGGTGGTTGAGCAATGATGAGATGAGAGAGGGAGACCTTAATTTGATATTTCTGATGGCACGCATGTTGCACCTTCTCTAATTGTCCCACTGTCCCTGGATATTCTCTTTGGTTTTTCTAAATCTTTTTTCCCTGGAAGTGTCTCTTGATGTCTTCAAGCTCACAGATTCTTTCCTTGGCTGAGTCTGGTTTATCGATGAGTCTGTCAAGAGTTTCCTTCATTTCTGCTGTGGTGGGGTTTTTTTTTTTTTTTTATCTCCAACATTTGCTTTTGAGTCTTTCTTAGAGTTTCCATCTCTCTACTTACATTACCCATGTGTCCTTACGCGGTGTCCATTTTCCCATTAGAGCCCTTAGCACATGAATTACCATCATTATAAATTCCCAGTCTAACCATTCCAGCATCTGTGCCATGTTTAAAGTTGTTCCGAGGCTTGCTCTGTCTTTTCAATCTGTGCACTGTTTTTTGGTTTGCTTTATTTCTCTTTTAGTCTCCCTTGTCATGTTCTGCTGCATGTCAGACATGCTGAACTAGGTCAGTGGGTAAAAGAAAGGTGTTACTGACTCCTGCAGAGTTTTCTTCTCCTGGGTTTCAGCCTCAGTAAGTTGTGATTCTCTGGATGCCTGTCTTGCCTCGTCCATTTTGGAGGTGACATTTTGCTCTTTGATGTCAATATTCTGATAGCTCTAAGAAGAAATGTTGATTTTCGGCTTGTTCATTTTTTCTCTTGTGGTGCGGATGGGAGAGATGACTTCTAAGTTCTTCGTGTGTTCACCCAGAAGCCCAAGAGGTCCCAAATTTGGGATTTTATTCATTAGGAGTATAAACAATACTAAGGAAACCAGTTTTAGAATTTTAGAATGAGGCTCTTCAGCCACTCCTTTTGACGCCCTACTTGGAAAGAACGAAGCTTTTGCCTTCACATGAGAATGTTTTCCTAGATCCAGTCCTTTTCTTATAGATCCATGGAACGTTAGAGTACTTTCTCTCTCATTTTACAGATACGCACATCAAAATTTTCTCTAGATCACACAGCCAGCGACAGATCTGGGACTTGGGTGCAGGTCTCCTGACGTCGGTTCAGAGTTCCTTTCCTGGCTCCTCTGACTTCCCAGTCTATGCTCCTGAAGATAATAGGCCTCTGTTAACCTTTGTTCCCAGAGATGATAATCCCAACAGCCTAGAGGACGGGGTATGCATGGCCTCCCCAGGGGGGGCTAGGAGTATGGAGGAGATGATTCGGAACGAGTAAGAAGCATCCTGAGTGGAGGAAGATGTGTTCTGAAAAATAAAAGGGACTTGGTGCCTACAGGAATGTGACAGTCACCTTACTCCTTACTCCCTGGAGCTCAGCACCCTGCCCACATCCAGACATTGTCTGCACACTGATGCCCTCTAGTGGCTTGAAGGAAGAGCTCCCTCTCCCAAACCTGCAATGAGAATCTTCAGGCTTTAGCCCTTGGGAGGGGAAGATGTCCCTCCTCCATCCCTCTCTTTGGTTCAGAGATTTGTCTCACCAGGCTTTTTCCTCCTGATATACTCTTTAAATTCTTTCTATTAAACAACCTGAAGACATTTATAAACGTGAGCGAGGGAAAGCATTCCTCCATATGGAGAACCATATGCATCTAAGTGTGAGGCTGGAGGAGGAGAGCCATAGGAAAGCACACAAAAACACACGGGGGTGTGCCAGCACAAACACACACACTTGGGGGGATGAAGACTTTGTAAGTCCTAGAGGTTATGAAATTTGGCAATCTCATGTATAATATAATATATATAATATATATACACACACACACACATATATATACACACAAATACAAAATTAAGCACAGAGCCTTGGAAGCATCCTGTTCATCAGCTTCAAAGTGAATAATCTTTGCATATACCTATCTGCTTCTGCACAGACCCCAAGGAAATGGAGATATAAAACAGAGCTATTCTCGTTTTTTACTATTACCCTGAAATCCTATACATACTGAGAAATGGCCCGCCTCAGCGGAGTCACCTTCAAAAGCTGTGCACTTATTCTTATAATGTCATTGCTGTTTAGAATGTACCTGGAATGTTCCTTGGAATTGCCTTCGGATTCTGTGGCATATTCTTTGGAATATTATTAAGGATAACACGTGCTATCATTTAAGTGAAGGTTGATAGATCAATTTTTTGCAATAGCCAAATCCACACAGAGCCAACCTTGATAAGTACTAAGATGGATAGTCAAACTGGCTGAGCCTGTTTTGGTCAAAAGTCAAGAGTATTTTTAACATTTATCAAATTCGAGGAGCTGGGTGGCTCAGTTTGTGAAGTGTCTGCCTTCAGCTCAGGTCATGATCTAAGTCCTGCGATCGAGCCCCACATTGGGCTTCCTGTTCAGCGGGGAGTCTGCTTCTCTCTGTCTCTCTCTCCCCCTCCCCATCACTCGTTCTCTCTCTTTCTCAAATAAATAAATAAAATCTTTAAAAAAATTTTTTATCAAATTCTTTTTTCCTTTCCTTGCTTTAATACTATTCTGCGAAGCAGCTCACCTGAAAGCCACTCCAACATGCCATGCCATGTGGACGAACACGGATGGTGGCCATGAGAAAGTGGCTCGCATCCTGCAGCTACAGGAAAGACCACTGCCTAGGGGTCTGACTGCAGAGTTGTCAGATCCCCTCATTCACCCAGGTCTACTCCCAGCCCAGACATGGGTATAGAAGGGCCACATGAGCAGCCCTCATCCTAGCAGGGACTCCTCCAATGGCTGACCTTGGCACAAAGACTTTGCTGACCTCTTTGTAGACTCCATGGCAGTCAAGGATCTTTCCATCAAACTCTCTTTTCTTCCTCTGTCCTTGCTGGGGATCAAACTTACATCACTGTCTGACTGCTCTTCCAGCTTGCCTGGGCCCCTCTCTATTTTTTTTTTTTTTGCCATAGGCATTCTTCCCCAAAACTCTTGCACAGCTAATCCTGCCTTGGTTTCTGACTCTTGGGGGACCAGACCCAGCTTCTCATGTTGACCGCTTTGGAGAACAGGGTGACCACTGTTTTCTCTAATATCTACATGACTGCAATTAGGTTTCTGGCCCCATTTTACTTCTGATGGCAGACAGTTGTTAAGCTTTACCTCTCCTTCCACCCCTTGGGCCCCACTCCTGGGAAATATGATAGGAAAGTCTGCATGTTCTTTCCTTGGCACCAGTGGGACATTCCAACTCCACCTGGCCCTGACCCTTCATGGGAACTCTCATCCCGGCCTCATTTCTTAACCACCTTGAAAACCCAGGCCAGCTTCCTTCCCTCCATCTCTCAAGTCATTTTGGATCTGCTCCAGAGGCACATTCCATTCTCCCCAGAGACCTCAGCTATGTAAGTAATATGCCCATCAGGCTTCTTGGTGAGCATTGGCATCATCAGTTTTGACATCCAAGCCAAAGGGGATGCAAATGAGACCATTGATCTTTGAAGGGTAGTCAGAGCCATAGCAAAATGTTGTCAGTTGCCAAAAACTGGCATTGGCTTCTTAGGTCCCCGACAAAGAACCGGTGTTGCTAAAGACCCCACATTCTGACTTGAGAGGGTCACCTGGTGTGCAGGGAGCCCCCTTTCTTCATGGCACATCGAACAATACAGCTCAGCAGAGTCAGGACCACCCACCCACCCACTCGTTACACACAACTGCACTGTGAAAGGAAGGCTTGGGGAGAGGAGGTGGCATTTGGAAGGAGTGTCATGTTTGTGAAAAGTGGGTCTTGCTTTTTTCTCCCCAAAGTTGGGAGTTACCGAGGAAATCAGTCAAAAAGTAGAAAATGCCAGAACCTCCTCTCCTTCTGCGAGATTGGGAGCCGGAGGTCATCTGGTCTAAACATTGATGAGCTAAATGGATTGGGCAAGTGCCTTCTGCTAGGGCAAGTCTGAGGTGACAGCAGAGGAGAGGGTGGCTGAGCTAGTGGAGGGTATGCCAAGGCTCATCACCATGTCGCATGGCAAGGATGTACACACTCCCTGAGAAGGCATAAGAGTAGGCAGGAGGCCACTTCAGCCTTCAGGGCTGCTATTGTGGTGGGGAGACCCATCAACAAGATATGCAGGATAGACAGCCAGGAGTGGGCAGTGGGAGGAAGAGTTGGAAGACTCACCACTGAGGGACAAATCCAGAGTAATGTGTAGGGGGAGGAAGCACCTGGGCTCTCTGAAACAGCACAAATGTCCTGGGGAAATAACCAGCATTCCTTAGGAAACATGGTGCACACAGAGCCCCTTGGTGTTGGAAAAGAGACAACAACCAACAGATAGAAGAACCTGCACACTGGGCAGCCAGTAAGGACACACACACCAACACTGCTTCTCTTGGGCCCCAACAATGGCCTGAGTGTATGCAGCCCTCTATATTTCAAGCTGCTAGCTGCCAGTGTAGCCTCTGAAGTGCGGGAAGCAGCTAGAGGTAGGCCACAGGGACAAAATGATTATGGATTTAGCAATTTAAAATAACACTGGAGATCTCAAAAAAAAAAAAAAAAACCACTGGAGATCTCTGGGTGGCTCAGTGGCTGAGCATCTGCCTTCAGCTCAGGGAGTGATCCCGGGGTCCTGGGATCTAGTCCTACATCGAGCTCCCCACAGGGAGCCTGCTTCTCCCTCTGCCTGTGTCTCTGTCTCTTTCTCTGTGTCTCCCATAAATAAATAAATACAATCTTTTTTAAAAAATTAAAATAAAATAAAATAATACTGAATCTAAGAGAAAGAAAGCAAGACTGATCTGATAACCAAAAGTGGCTAAAGATGGGACGCCTGGGTGGCTCAGCGGTTGAGCGTCTGCTTTCAGCTCAGGGTATGATCCTAGAGTCTCGGGATCGAGTCCCACATCAGGCTCCTTACATGGAGCCTGCTTCTCCCTCTGTCTCTGTCTCTGCCTCTTTCTCTGTGTCTCTCATGAATAAATAAATAAAATCTTTAAAAAAAAAAGTGGCCAAAGAGTTATGGAATTCACCTGTGCTGTCATGATCCACCGTCCAGTGAGCGTGGAAAAGTTGCCTATAACCCCAGTAAGAGCAGAAAAGTAGAAAAATACAATGACTCTATGTTTCTATTCTAGTTGACTTGCTATCCTTCTCTAAAAACAACTACATATGATTTTTTAAAATACTAACATCTTCAGGACACCCTGGTGGCTCAGTTGGTTAAGTATCCGACTCTTGATCTCAGCTCAGGGTCCTGGGATCAAGCTCTGTGTCAGGCTCTGTGCTCAGTGGGGTGTCTGCTTGGGATTCTTTCCTCCCTCTCCCTCTCCCCCTCCCATCACTCTCTCTCTCTCTCTCTCCAAAATAAATAAATAAATCCTTTAAAAAATACAAACATCTTTGAAGGAAATAATTAAACACCATCAATAATTTGATGCCCGCTCTATATGCACCCAATTCATTGCTTTCACATATGAGGCAATGCTTACTCCATTAGGTTATGAACATTATTTCTCACCCATGGGATTTGCTCACGTTGTTCTGTCTACTTTAAATATCCATTCTCAAGCTCCAAGTCCTATCTTTCAATTTAAAATCTAATGTTGTGGCGCTCCTCGGTGACTCAGGTTATGATCTCACAGTCCTAGGATCAAGCCCCTCATTGGGCTCCCTGCTCTGTGGGGAGCTTGCTTCTCCTCTCCCTCTGCCTATCATCCCCTGCTGCTTGTGCTCTCTCTTTCTGTGAAATAAAATCAATCAATCAATCAATCAATAAAATCTTATGTTGCTAGAAAAATACAACCATCCTTTCTTCTACTCCCTTTACAGAGTATGGGGAAAAGAATGGCCCTTGGCTAAGAATTTAATCTTGCATTTTCAAGAAGTAATTGCAGAACCTCTGTTTGGTCTTTGTGTAGGCATGAGAGCAGTTTTTAAGAGGCATGTAACTGGAAAATGGGCCCATTTCTTATTTCAAAGAGGCCCTAGGGGTCCCAGGTTGGAAGGGTGGGGGTACCTACACTGTTCAAAGGTAAATTACATATGGTATTAATTACGCATTGAGACGAAACTTTGAAAACTGTGGGGATGTTAGAAAGGTATTTCTCTTCCACTTCGTGGATTTAGACTGTAATATCTCTGATAACACTTAGAAGCGTGGATGTGTGTGTTCTGGAGGAGGAAGTGGAAAGAAACCCCATAGCTCTCCAACGAGCAATCCATAGAACCAAGAGGATAGTTTGCATTCATCATGGTATGGGGACCTCTTGGGGGTTGGAACAGGAAGGTTCACATGGATCCTGGATGGCTCCGTGGAACTTGGCATGCCTAGGGCATTGCCCTACTTGGAATGACTCAGAGCTGTTCACAGGGAGGGAGGTGGGTCCAGGGTGATTGGTCCCTGCAGGAAGACAGACAGACAGCCTTCCTGAAACAAGAGTTGAGACATAGACAGGGGAGTAACAGGAGGAGAGGAGTCACAATAAGAAGCAGATCCCCAAATGGGAGAGCACAGCTAGGAGCCCAGGGAACCCCATGAGGGCACCCCTGGGCTGCTTTAACAAACTGAATGTCCTTCCCTGGAATGTACCAGGGCGGAAGTCCTCTTAGAGGCTTTAGTGACTGGGCTTCTCCATCCCAGTGTCCTTGGGTTGCTACAATCCCGCATGATGGCTGATAGATTATTGATTTATCACACAGCGATAAGTATGCTAGACATGGCAGTGGTGTCTAGGGCAGAGGAGCAGCCTCATGAAGGGAAGAAGGACTGGCCGCATGGGTGGGTGGCCTTTCCAGGGCAGCCACGCCAAGGGACAAATGGCCCAGCAGGAACTACTTCCCAGCCGAATGCCCAGGAAGCAGAGATGGAGCTGGGAGCTGCAGGAAAGAGCTGCATGGTGAAGCTGGGAAGGCCTGCCCACAAACCCCTCCCTGCACCCTGCACGTAAGAGCAGCAAGTGACCTTTCCAAGTGGGAAGAGGCTGACGTGTCCGTTACTCTCTTCACTCCTCAAGGCCGGCTTCTCAAATGCCACATCCTTTACCAAGCCTTCCAGGAGCTCGGCCAAGCTGGAAAGTATCCCTCCCATGCCTCCCAAAGCCCAAGAGTCCTCCATGTGGGGCTTTTTGGGGGGCATTTCCCAATTTCTGTTTTTATTTTATTTTAAGATTTTATTTATTGATTCATGAGACAGAAAGAGAGCCAGAGACACAGGCAGAGGGAGAAGCAGGCTCCCTGCAGGAAGGTATGACCCTAGAACCCCAGAATCATACCCTGAGCTGAAGGCAGATGCTCAATCTCTGAGCCACCCAGGTATACCCCCAATTTCCACTTTAAATGACAGTCATTTGTAGGGCAACTCTTTGCCCAAATCCCTTTGGTTTACCCTCACTTTCCGCGTGCCCACTGCATATCTACTCTTCCCCACCTTGCCACATGCCAACACCCAGCTCTCAAGCACCTGTTGTCCCATGGGGGCTCTTACTGAAGGTGGGAGGCAGGTTGGGATGCTCCATCCCTAGTTCTTTCTCGAGAGGTCACCTCAAGGTAGCTGACACCAGGAGACTCTATCCCCTTCCAGGTTCCAGCATCTACTGCCTACCTTAGTTCTGTAGGGCCTTGGGAGGATAACAACTCAGCTGCTACCAGCCCAGGTCACCATTGTATCCTCTGTACTTTCCCTACAGTCCTCCTTTGTGCAGAGTTCTTCAGTTCATCTTCTTCCGTGCATTCCAAATGTCTCCAGTTGGGACCCCACCTGACACACACACACACATACCCTCACTAAATACATTCAGAGCTCACCCAAATATGTCTGAATTATGCTTCTATATGAATCATGGCCAAAATAAGTTCTTGAAAAATTATAGGTCTCCAATAAACTTTTGTTCAATTAATGGCATGCCTACCTCTCTGTCCCTAAAACAGAGTTTCTTAACCTTGGCACTATTAACACTTTGCAATGGATAACCTTTGTTGGTGGGGGTGGAGGGGGGGCTGTTTTGTGCACTGAGGATATTTGGGAGCACTCCTGGCCTCTGCTTCCTAGATGCCAATAGCACCCAAGTCCAGCTGTGGCAACCAGAAGTGTCTGCAGACATTGCCAGATGTCCTCAGGGAGCAAAACACCTCCCTGTTGAGACCCCCTGCCCTAGATGTTTGCTCCTCTTGTCATTTCAGCATTCATGCTACAAAAAACATAATTACTGGGGCACCTGGGTGGTTCAGTCAGGAAAGCACCTAACTCTTGATTTCAGCTCAAGTCATGATCTGAGTCATAAGATCATGTCCTGCATTGGACTCCAGGCTGAGGGAGGAGCCTGCTTGGGATCCTCGCTCCCTCTGCCCCTCCCCCACCCTACCCCATTGACACGCTCTCTCTCTCTAAAAAAAAATCATTACTTCATAATAATGGTTCATAATATACGTATCACAATCCATAAACACAAGACACTCCGAGTTGCGTAGTGCGACATACATAAACATATGTGCACATATGAAGAATGTACTTCAAAGGAATTTCTAAAGCTTGAAAGGAATTTCTAAAGCTAGGAAATCAGACATTTCCTTTGATTTTTAAAAAGTCTTTATTATCAAGTGAAAAAAATCACCTACAAATTGAAGACAACATTCAATGAGATTTCTTTGACCTTTACAGAAATTCATGCACTTAGAACTTCAAAAGATCACAGGCATACGTATAAATGCAGAAGGTGCTAAACATAGTGCATGCATGGAATAGGAAATGATCAAAGGAAACAAGACGCTTCTGGGTACAATGTTGAGAACACAGGTGTCTAATGACCACCCCCCCACACACACCCAGAGAGTCATTGAAGTGGCCATGAGCTTGCAAGCAGAGAAACCTATCATGATATCTTTTATTTTGCTGCCTGCAAGAGAGGTGTATCATGGGTCTCAAAAGTCTAAAAGCCACTTATTATAATAGTTTCATTCACCTTCTTCCTTCTTTTGTATCCTCTCCAGCACCAATAGATGCTGTGCTAGTACCACCATGCTGCCCACATCCGGGCAACACCCTTTGCTTTGTTTGGGAGCAAACTATGCTAGAACACTACCTCCTATTAACAAATCAGTATTAACACCTCACCATCCCCTTGCCAGAAGGGCTGAGGGCATTGTGCTATTGTTTGGAGAAGTATTTCAAAGTTCCAGTTGGTTGTTGATGATGGAGGAAACTTTCCCAGGGTTTTGGTGTGTGGAACTCAGGTAAATCACTGGAAACTCTGTCTCAAGACTCAAATAAGCAGCTTAAAATGGGCTCACCAATTCAAATAGACCCAAGTATAAAGGAAGAGCCAATGTATATAATACCTTTGATGTCAGCCATGATAGGAGCCAACAAAAGAAGGGTATGGGATTAACAAGAAGAAACCTAAGATAATTCATAAACTCAGGGAAGCTCTAGAGGCAAGTACAAGAATGGTGTTTTTTTTCCCATAGCAGATGATAAGAGTGTGTTAGATTTAAAGGCACCGGTACTTTAAGATCAACCACAATAATAGTAAACAACTTCATTGAATCTCCACCAATCAGAAGCACCCAAGTGAGACTCTGATTTGAAAGTGAGTTAAGAGGCAGGTGTGAATCATCCATTTTCCTGAGAAAAGTAGTGGCAGTAGATTTCTAGACATAGCAGAGGTAATGGGTTCTGCTTTCTATTCCATGCCCATAACTGTTTCTGGAAATGTAGCCTAAAATGTGTTCTACCAACCTTTCCAAATATTTCTTAAGTGATTAAATTCAATTTCATGAATTCCTTACTGCTTAAAGTAGCTACAGAAGATAGTATGGTCTATATCTATGAACCCAGAAATCCTTGGATTATTTTTTTAAAGATTGATTTATTTTAGAGAAAGAGAGCGCAAGTGAGTGGGGGGAGAGCAGAGAGAGAGAATCCTTTTTTTTTAAGATTTTATTTATTTATGCATGAGAGACACAGAGAGATGCAGAGAGAGAGGCAGAGACACAGGCAGAGGGAGAAGCAGGCTCCATTCAGGGAGCCCAACGCGGGACTCGACCCGGGTCTCCAGGATCACACCCTGGGCTGAAGGCAGCGCTAAACCACTGAGCCACCCGGAATGCCCAGAGGGAGAGAATCTTGAAGCAGACTCCCCGCTGAGCACAGAGTCCAATGGGGATCAACATGGGATCCCATGGGTCATGAGATCGTGACCTGCGCTGAAACCAAAAGTCAGACACTTAACCAGCTGAGCCACCCAGGTGCTCTGAAACCCTTGGATTTTAATTCAAACTGTGTGTGTGTGTGTGTGTGTGTGTGTATCTTACAATAACACACCCTACACTAACATGAATTTGGAAAAAACATGATTGGTATTTGGGCTGTCACCCTCTGGCCAGCCTCTATTTGGGAACAGGGATAGCTAACTTTATTATCTTTTATTGTGCAATGTATACCATAAGACGTGAAAATCTTAAAATGATTTGGGACTTTCTCACTATAATCAGCAGTGTACATATATGACAATACAGCATTGTAGTATTATAGAGTGACTAAAAAAATATTGATTTCCACTTACCTTCATTTTCTGCAAGTGAATTTTTAGTTACCACTCATGGCTTTACACTAGGAATGTATATACATAGTAAACTTATATATACACACCTATATGTTACATACATACACATATACACACTTGCTATAACTAGATAGTTGAGTTTTTATGACACCTCATGACAACAAAGAATACATTAGAAAAGCTTCATCTCAAAAATCAATCTCCCAGGAAGCTGATTTCCTGGGAGAAGGAAAGGAAGAAAAGGAAGGACTCCAAGAAAAAATAAAAAAAATTAAAAAATAAAAAAAAATTAAAAAGGAAGGACTCCAAGGTCACAGAAAGTTTCTGGCCAGGATGCAGGTAAGGACAGAGCCCAAGAAGTGGGAGCCCAGAGTCTGTGATCATTTTTCACTTGTGGGTAATTTCTGATTACCCTATCGTTAATGCTACCCACTACCTGGCAGATGCACATGTAAATTATTTTTACAAGGAATTTTTTCCAATATGACATCTACCACCCAAGCACAAGAACAAAAAATCAACAAAACTCAGCAAAACAACAAAGATTAAAATAGACTTACATGGCTCTAGACTTTTGTTATGAGACACAGACTTAATAATCATGTTTATTATGGCCATGACAATAAAAGACATAAATTGAGAATTCTGACAAAGAATTGAAAAATTATGACGTGAAAGAACTAAGTAAGAATTCTAGAATGAGTAAAAAGTGACATTAAGAATTCAACAGATAGGGACGCCTGGGTGGCTTAGCGGTTTAGTGCTTGCCTTCAGCCCAGGGCATGATCCTGGAGACCCGGGATTGAGTCCTATGTCAGGTTCCCTGCATGAAGCCTGCTTCTCCCTCTGCCTCTCTTTCTCTCTCTCTCTGTCTCTCAAGAATAAATAAATAAAATCTTTAAAAAAATTTTAAAAAAAGAATTCAACAGATAGGGCAGCCCCAGTAGCTCAGCGGTTTAGCGCTGCCTGTAGCCCAGGGTGTGATCCTGGAGACCTGGGATCGAGTCCCACATTGGGCTCCCTGCATGGAGCCTGCTTCTCCCTCTGCCTGTGTCTCTGCTTCTCTCTCTCCTCTCTGTGTATTCTCATGAATAAATAAATAAAATCTTTAAAAAAAAGAATTCAACAGATAAACAGTAGATTAATCTATGGGCAAATAAATATTAGCTATATAGCACAATGGAACATGTAAAAATATACATAAAATTAGGATTAAAATATATATGAAATTAAAACCCACAAAAATTGCTTGTAAGATGAAAAGGGGATAAATTAAGCAAATATAAGCAAGTATTCTCTGGTACTTACATTTCCTTGGAACAGAGATAAGGTACTAATGAATATTAGTGAATATTAATATTTAATATTATATTTTAATATTGAATTTTAATAAATAAATATTAAAAGTTTAATTAATAATCTTTTAATAAAACATGGATATTTAATAGTCAATTAAGTATTGAATGTTGAGTAGACACTAAAAGAATAATCAAAGCTTTAATATCTAAAAATAAAAAAAAAATCTAAAAATAGAATAATAAAATGAAATCTAAAAAAAAAAAAAAAAGCCAAGAAAGGAGAGAAAAGGAATACAGCAGAGGTGGAACAAATTGCAATCAAATAGATGGTTTGGAGCTGGCTGGCTCAGTCCACGGAGCATGTGACTCTTGATCTCAGGGTTGTGAGTTCAAGCCCCACACTGGGTGCAGAGATTACTTAAAAATAAATTATTTTTTAAGAAAGGAAATAAAAGCAAATCGATGGCTTAAATATTGAAACAGAAGTGTATTAGCAATTATAATAAACTAAGGGGCACTTGGGTAGCTCAGTTGGTTAAGCATCTGCCTTTGATTTGATCCCAGGGTCCTGGGGCTTGATACCCATTCAACGTGGGGAGTCTGATTCTCCCTCTGCCCCTCCCCTTGCTCATGCCTGTGCTCCCTCTCTCACTCTCCTTCCCTGAAATAAATAAAATCTTTAAAAAAAAATAAACATTAGTAGACTAAATATTCCGGTTAAAATATAACAGCTGTCAGACTGGGTTAAAAAGATTCAGAAAAAAAAAAAAAAAAAGAAAAAAAAGAAAAAAAAAAGAAAAAGAAAAAAGAGAAAAAAAAAAAAAAAGATTCAGAAGAGGGGATCCCTGGGTGGCTAAGCGGTTTAGCGCCTGCCTTTGGCCCAGGGCGTGGTCCAGGAGTCCCGGGATGGAGTCCCGTATCGGCCACCCAGAATGGAGCCTGCTTCTCCCTCTGCCTGTGTCTCTGCCCCCCACCCTTATGTCTATCGTGAATAAATAAATAAAATCTTAAAAAAAGATTCAGAAGATGTTCTCCTTTGAGAGGTGTATTTTAAATGTAAGGATACAAAAAGGTTAAATATAAAAAAATGGAAAAGAAGGACACCTGGGGGGCTCAGTCTGTGAAGCATCCCACTCTTGATCTCAGCTCAGGTCTTCATCCAGGGTTGTGAGTTTAAGCCCTGCGTTGGGCTCTGAGCTGAGCATGGAGCCTACTTAACAACAACAAAACAAAAGGTGGTCAAAACATAATATATGTTATAAACTGAATACTCTATCCCCTCCAACCCCTCTGCCCATGACCAAATTTATATGTTGAATCCTAATTCTCAGTGTGATGGTATTTGAGGGTGGGACCCTTGGGAAATGAGTAAGTCATGAGGGTGGGGCTTTCATAAATGGAATTAATGCCCTGATAACAGATCCCAGAAAGCTCCCTTGCTCCTTCTGCCCCTTGTGGACGCAGCAGGAGAGTGGCGATGAACCAGGAAGCAGGACCTCACTGCACACAGAATCTGCTAGTGCTTTGATCTAGGACTCTCCAGCTTTCAGAGCAGTGAGAAATAAGTTTTTTAACCGATAAATTTCTCTTGTTTATAAACCACCCAGTCTTTGGGATTTTGACATTATAATAGCCTGAATGGGCTAAGATAATATGCAAAACCAAATTTTTAACAAAAATGGTGGAACTTAACTAATAAAAGATAAAATAGACATAAGGCAAAATATATTACTGAAGACAAAGAGGAATACTTTGTAATGACAGAAAGCTTCAATTTCCCAAGTAGATATAGCAATTGTAAATTTGTATTCATTTAATCATATAGACTCAAAATACATACAGTTAAATTAATAAAACCGAAAGTAGGTAGACGTATCCAAGATCAGAGTGGAAAACTCTAACACTTCTCTCAATAACTATTAGAAAAACAGGTCAAAAATCAACAAAATTATAGAAGATTACAATAATGAAATTAGAAAACATAACCTAATAGAGGTATAAATAATATTCCCCCCAATAACTGAAGAGTATATATTCTTTCCAAGGGCACATGGAACATTTATGAAAAATTATCATGCAAGATTCACAAAATTTAAAAGATTGAAAGGACATAAAATATGTCCTTTGATCAAATTTAAGGATAGTAGAAACCAATCAAGGTACTTAAAAGTCCTCCCAATGGCTGGAAACTAAGAACTAAACTATATAACCTATAAAGAAAAGAAGAAATTACAATAAAAGTTGGAAAATAAGTTTTATCCAGTGATAATAAAACTATGGCATGTAAACTTTGGTGGAATGAGGTAAAATGGAGAATTTTTCAAGCAGTAAAACTGTCCTACGTGATACAGAAATAGCAGATAGATGTTATTATACATCTGTCAAAACCATAGAACATACAACACCAAACATGAACCCTACTGGAAACTCTGGACTTTAATTAACAACATATCAGTATTGGTTCATCAGTAATAACAAATGTACATATTGTACATTAGCACCATAGTACATCAGTATATGTTGTACTAATGTAAGATGTTAATAATAAGGAAAATTATATGAAGGTGTGGAGGTCCATACATAAATTCTCTGTAGAGTCTGCTATGTTTTTCCATAAACCTAAAACTATTAAAAAAAACTATTGGGGATCCTGGGTGGTTCAGTGATGGAGCATCTGCCTTCAGCTCAGGGCATGATCCCGGGGTCCTGGGATCAAGTCCCTCTTTGAGCTCCCCGCAGAAGCCTGCTTCTCCCTCTATGTCTCTGCCTCTGTTTCTGCATCTCTCATGAATAAGTAAATAAAATCTTTGAAAAAAATTAACAATGTACAAAGGAAACTAGTGGGATGAAATGGTGTCACCACTGTAAATGTTAGTTTGGTGGTTTCTCAATAAGTTAAACGCAAAGTTACCATAGGACCCAGTAATTCCACTTGAGTCTATATACCCAGGACAGCTGAACATGGGTGTGCTAATGAAAACATGTACACAAATGTTTACAGCAGAATTGATCACAGTCACCCAAATGTCCATCAATGGATAAATGGATTTTAAAAAAAATGGTGTATCCATACAACAGAATATTATTCAGCCATAAAAAGTCCTATTTATATCAAAAGACTAGAATAAATAAATCCACACAAACTAAAAGCCCATTAATGTTTATCAGGGGTTTAGAGGATGGGGGAACAGAAAGTGACAGCTTAGTAGGGACAGGGTTTCCTTTTGGGGTGATGAAAATATTCTGGAACTAACAGTGTGACAGTTATGCAACATTGTGAATGCACCAAATGTCACTACTGATCAGTTTCATGTTACGTGTTTTTTAACACACACACACGCAAACTAGTGGGATGTACATATTTTAAGAAATTTGAAAAAATCAGCCTAAAACATAACAAGTTTAATCTCAACAAAGTAGGAGAAAGAAAAATCAATATAAAAACAGAAATTGTTGAAATGGAAAATAGTCTACAAAAGAGGATCAATAGGGCAGCCCCGGTGGCGCAGCGGTTTAGTGCCGCCTGCAGCCTAGGGCGTGATCCTGGAGACCCTGGATCGAGTCCCACATCAGGCTCTCTGCATGGTGCCTGCTTCTCTTCTCCCTCTGCCTGTGTCTCTGCCTCTCTCTCTCTGTGTCTCTCATGAATAAATAAAATCTTTAAAAAAAAAAAAAGAGGATCAATAAAGCTACAAATTGAGGCAGAGGAGAGAGAGTAGTAAAATTGCTACATGCCTAGTAAGACTGATCAAGAGAAAAAGAAGGAAGGCACAAATATCCAGTGTGAGAGATGAAATAGGACACATGACCAAAGATCATACAAACATGAAAAAGCAAGTGAGAGATAAGTTTGAACCCTTATACTGACGCATTTTGTATTTTAGATGAAATGGATCCAGAATCACATTATTGATCAAAAATGACATAAGAGGAAACAGAAAACAAGAATAGCCTAGTAACTTAAAGAAAATGAAATCGCAATTTAAATCATTCCCACAGATACAATTCCAGGAGGAAACGGCTTCAGTGGCAAATGACAATTTTACACCAGGATTGAAACAGAGACTAGTCCCCAGTTTGTTTTATGAGGTCCAATACCTCAATGCAAATATCTGACAAGGTCACTATGAGAAAATACTCATTTGTGAGCAGTGAAGCAAAAATCCTAAAGAAAATGTCAGCAAGATAAGTACAGCGATATACACAAAGGATAATTTATTATGAGTAGATTGAGTTTATTTTAGGAATGCATGGTTTAATTAACATTCTAAAATCAATAATATACCAAATCAACAGGATAAAGGAGAAAAATAACAGATGCAGAAAATTCATTGACAAGTTTAAATATCTGTTCATTACATTAAATATTTTTCTAAGTCTTAGTTAGCTAGGAATGGGAAAAAGCTTGCTTAAGCTGATACACACACAGAGAGACACACATACACACACCTATAGCAAATTTGATTGTTAGTAAATTGAGTTTCCCTCTGAGATTAGAAATAATAGTGCTTGGTGTAAAATGAAAAATATTGACATATGTATACTGTACATCAGCATCAAAAGAATGGAGTATTAAATACCAAGGAATCAAACTAACAAAAGCTGTATAAGACTTCACTGCACAAAATGTAAAAGGAGAAATTAAAGAAGAACCAAAGAAATGAAGGGATGTGTCATGCAAATTTGAGACACAGTATTTTTAAGATATCAATTCTTATTAGATCAATTGATAAAGTCAATAGGATCTCAGGTTTGTTTTGCATTGTTTGGTTTTTGGTGGAAAATTGGGAACGAATCCTAAACTTTACCTGGAAAAATCACGAGGATAGTTCAGACACTCTCAGAAGTGAACAGTGGGAAGCTGACTCAACTTGATATGAATAATTATTATCTGGGCACCTGAAGGCTCAGTTGGTTAGGCATCTGGCTCTTGGTTTTGGCTCAATCATGATCTCATAGTTTGTGATCTCAGGGTCATGAGATTGAGCCCCACCACAGGCTCTACACTCAGCAGGAAGTCTGCTTAAAATCCAACACTCTAAAAAAAAAAAATCTATCACTCTAGGGATACCTGCATGGCTCAGTCAGTTGGGTGTCTGCTTTCATTTTGGGTGGTGATCCTGGGGTCCTGGGATCCAGCCCTACATTAGGCTCCCTGCTCAGCAAGGAGTCTGTTTCTCCCTCTCCTGCTCTCCCTGCTTTGTGCTCTCTCTGTGTCAAATGAATGGATAGAATCTTTTAAAAAAATATTTTTTCACTCTGCCCCTCACCCCTCCTGCACACACTCTCTCTATATATAAAATAAATAAATAAATCCTTTAAAAAAGAATCATTATAAGGGAATGGGTGCTTAGGTGACTCAGTCATTTAGGGGTCTAACTCTTGATTTCACTTCAGGTCATGATCTCAGGGTCATGAGATTGAGCCCTGCATCAGGGTCCCTGTTGGGCATAGAGCCTGCTTATGATTTTTTCTTTCCCTCTCCCTTTGTCCTCCCCCCCCCACACACACACAACACACACACACTTGCTCTCACTCTTTCTAAGAAAGAAAGAAAGAAAGAAAGAAAGAAAGAAAGAAAGAAAGAAATATTATACAGCTAGATTCCTGAAGACAAGGACAGACAGCAATGGGATTAAAAAAAAAAAAAGCCTAGAAATAGAATCACTGGAATCACATGTGTATAGATAGCTGACAGCTGACAAATGTAATACTTCCTTAAGTAAGGGTGGGATTTTCAGCAAATTGTGCTGGAACAATTGAACGTTCACATTCCAAAAAAAAAAAAAAAGGAAGAAAGAAAGAAAAAAGGAGGAAGCTTTTGGTGCTTACCTCCTGCACCATACCCAAGTCCATTTCAGTTGGATTTAGATATGTTGTCTTCAAAATAAAACACTGAAATGTCTAAGAATAGTGTCTTCAAGATCTTAGGGTAGGTGACTTTTAAACATCACACACACACACCCACTCACACATATACACTGCTAACTGAAAGGAAAAGGTTAACTCTATTCTCTTTAAAAAATTAAGAACTTCTGGGCATCAAAAGTTGCCATTAAAAAAAGGAATGAAAAGGCAACAGAAAGACTGGAAGAATATATTCTTGCTTACAAAGTATAAAGAACTGTTATCTGTCAATAAGAAAAGGCAAACAGTCTAACAGAAAAATGGGCAAGAGGTTTGAACAGGCTTTTTGGTATGAAAGATAATGGCCCAAATGGCAAATAAATAAAAAAGGTGCTCAATCTCATCAGAAATCATAGAAACATGAATTAAAATGACCATGCAAAGCTACTACAGCCCCATGAGGATGATGGTAAAAAAAATCTGGAAGGCTGATTTCACCAAGTAGGTGAGGACAGGGAGCACTTAGTTTTTAAATTTATAAGGAATATAAGTTGGTACAACTACTTTGGAAAGCTGTTTGACATGGTCTGCTGAGGCTGAAGATATGCATTCCCTAGAGCCCTGGAGAATAATTCCCTTTGGATGGAGGGGTGGGTAGTGACAGGACTCAGCAACATCCAATTCACATGAATGCAACCTCATTTATAGCCACAAGTTGGGATGCCTGGGGACAGAAGCAAGAACTGAAGAAGCCCTAAATTGTTACCAGATGACGTGAGCCAGGAAAACTGCCCCAGCTCCAGTGCTTGAGATCTCCACAGTTTCTATTTCCTCCCACCTGTCAGAACTTTTTTAGGAAAAACCAGAGTGTCTCACAGCCTGCTCCAGCCAACAATTCATCTGGAAAGAAACTGCTCATCTTTTTGATCTGGATTGCAGTGGGGTCCCCTGTTCAAACTGCTCAAATGTAGGGTGCTCTCCCTGGATCACACTGATGGTGCCATGGGATGCTAGGGAAGGGAGCACCTCCAGATCCCTATTAGCCAGTTTGGGGCCAATTACGGTAAAAGAAAAAACAGCTTAGTTGGCTGCTGGACAGGTAGCTCCCCGATCCTGTTTTTCTAGAAAAAAAAAGCAGTGCTGGGTACATGTTGTTGGACAAAGGGTCCAGAGCAAAGACAGTTGACTCTGGTGACACTCCTCTTAGCTTCCCAGGCACCCTGCCACCAAGACTCATCCACCAAACACCTTCCTCATTGAGTTCAAACACTGTACCCCCTCCCCTGCACCTCTCAGGTGATACCTTCGATTTCCTTCTCTGAGTCAAGGAGTGGGCTGCTTGCCTATGTTGTGTGTCTGGCACCTGTAATCAACACAGCCCTGATTTCTGGTTTGAGCCTAGCTCAGACAAAAGCTCATGAACAACTTGTCCATTCTGAACTCCATGATGTTCCTAATTTCTGGCTCGGGACACTCATCTCTTTCCCAGCTCCTAATGCTTTAAAAATGTTATTGTAATGAGCATAACAAGATCCAAAAGGAAATAGAAACAGAAAAGAAAATTCACCCAGGGAATCCTGGGTGGCTCAGTGATTGAGCACCTGCCTTTGGCTGGAGTCTTGTTCCCAAGGTCCTAGGATTGAGACCTGCATTGAGCTCCCTGCAGGGAGCCTGCTTCTCCCTCTGCCTATGTCTCTACCTCTGTCTCTGCGTCTCTCATGAATAAATAAAAAGAAAGAAAGAAGTCACCCAGAATTGCACCTATTCTGTGTTTATTTTCCAGATTTTTTCCACCCCACATCTATAAGCATGTAGTGTACAGTCATAATCGTGGCAGAGAGAGTTTTGCTCTGCCACTTAGTAGCTGATCAATTTTTTTCAAAATATTACAGTTTTTCTCTACTTATAATTTTTTAAAAGTAGGCTCTGTGCCCAGTGCGGAGCCAGATGAGGGGTTCCAAATCACTGCCCTGACATCAAGGCCTGAGCTGAGATCAAGAGTCAAACACTTAACCAACAGAGCCACCCAGGCACCCCAAATTATACTTTTAATGATCATCTAGTATGCCATGGAGCCGATGTTCTTGAAACCACCTGACATCTCCTTAATGAAACTGAGTCATCCTTCCCAGGTACATTGCCACACACACATCCTTGAAATGCCTTTCAAGGACAGCCCAGGCTTAGAGAGTGTGCCCTCTTCTGAACTCACGAGCATTTTCTCTGTTTCTCAGCCTCCTAGCACATGCTGTTTTGCATTTATTTTAAACATTTCTGTGTGTAGATGTGTTGTCCTCCTTCTAGAGTCTGATAGCCGTGAAAACCAAACTAAGTCTTTTGCACCTCCATACCCCTACATTTGCAGAGTACCTGACATTTTATGCTCTACCATAAAAGCTCTTCCACAAAATTAACCATGGTGGCAATGCTGTCAATGGTGTGATTCACTGCAGGCCACAGACACAAATCAACTCAGGGTAAGTTTAGCAGAAAAGAAGCTGATTAGGGACACCTCGGTGGCTCAACTTAGGGACGCCTAGGTGGCTCAGTGGTTGAGCGTCTGCCTTTGGCTCAGGGTGTGATCCCCAGGTCCAGGATCAAGTCCTGCATTGGGGTCCCCACAGGGATCCTGCTTCTCCCTCTGTGTGTCTCTGCCTCTCTCTTTCTTTTTCTCTGTCTTTTGTGAATAAATAATTAGAATCTTTTAAAAAAAGAAGCTGATTAATATTAAACATACACCCAGGAATTCGACTCCTAGGTATGTACCCTTGAAAAATAAAAACGTATGTCTACAAAACAAACAAAACAAAGCAAAACAAAAAAAACCCTAACCTGTACAAGAATGTTCTTATGGGTCTCATTCAGAATAACCCCAAACTAGGCAGCCCCGCTGGCTCGGTGGTTTAGCGTCACCTTCGGCCCAGGGTGTGATCCTGGAGACCCGGGATCGAGTCCCACATAGGGCTCTCTGCATGGAGCCTGCTTCTCCCTCTGCCTGTGTCTCTGCCTCTCTCTCTCTCTCTCTGTTTCTCATAAATAAATAAAATCTTAAAAAAAAAAAAGAATAACCCCAAACTGGAAGACAAACCATATTTTGATCAACAGGAGAATGGAGAAATGGTTGCTAGTATGTTCATATAATACTACTCAGCAGTAGAAAGGCCCACGCTATGGACATAGGAAACAACTTGGATGAATCTCCAGGATGCTATGCTAAGTGAAAAAAGGCAGACATAGAAGAGTCCAAGATCAGGCAACACTAACCTATGATGATAGAAATGTTGCTACCATGTGCACAGATAAGTGGGGGCAGATTCCAAATAAGAATTTGTAAGCACTGGAGCAGCAAGCAGCTGTCATTCAGACCCTATTAACAGGATTATGGCATTATGCCTTTGACCCTAGAGAAATATGCTAACCTATCAATTGAGCAGCCTTGCTGACTGCAGGGGACCATCCCAGCAAGATCTCACTAAAAGAAGAATGATGATTCTAGTTCTCTCTGGTACCCTTGGCATCCAGGAAGCCAGAGTGGAGAGTAAACCAGCACAGTCAGGACTCTGAGATGGAAGCTGGAAGCTTCCAGTACCATCTGGTCTCTATAATCCCTACTGGATTCTCTCCTCGGTTCCCTTGCTGGGACATGGCAGGATGGGGAGATATGGCAGGGTGGGGAGTACAGACATGCAGCACAGAGAAGAGCATGCAAGTGCCTATCAGGAGATCCCAGGGCTTTCAGAGTAGAGGAAGAGTGGGGCATGTCTTTCCTCTGGGCTGATTAAATTCCCGCCCTGGTCCTGTCCATCTTCAGTGAATGTGTTTGCTTGCGGGGGTTGAGCCTGGCACCTGGAAACCTGTACCTGAGTGCGGGCCATCCATCAGTTGGGAACAAGCAGGGCTCACTGTCTGAATTGAGATCCCCTGGATGAAAAGGACTGGTTTAGAGATTTTGCCTAGAGCTGGATATCAACTTTCCAGAACGAGGAAGCAAATAGAAGTGGAGGCAGAACAATATTTTTTCCCTTTGTGTCACACATGTGGACCTAACATTTTCCCTAATGGAAACATTTCTGTTTAATGAGCCCTGGAGTTTGGAGACAAGTGAGATTATCTCATGAAGGACGTAAGAGACTCAGGTTTGCCTTGCAGTAAGCTAGCCAAGACTGGGGGCTCCCCATCCCCCCACAGGGAGAATCTGCACATAATCCCAACCTCCAAGTGTTCATGTGCCAGCCAGCTGGCATTTCCCAGCACCTCCACCAACAGCCGGCCCAGCTAAGCCCAGATTCGATTCCCAAATCTGTAATGTTTATTGGTTGCCTCCAAAATCACTCTCAAGCTTGCCCTGCAAAATGAAAGAGCAGAAAGGAGGTGAGGCCTCTTTCCTACTACCTGACCCTGTGGTACATCTGGCAGGTCATGCACAGGTCTTGGTAGGACACTAGAAGAATGGACAACCTATGGACCTTTTGGCACTTTTGCCCTTGCCTCGCAGCATGAACCAAGTGACGCCTGCTGTTGTTTATCCAAAACCATTGCAAATAGTTCTCACATCACGACCCCAGAGTGGGGAGTGTCTCAAACATAGAAAGTGATGCAGACAATGGGTAGCCAAAGTGAAGGACAATTATTCATTGAGTTTCTGATGATCAGAAGGATTTGAGGGAAGGGTTCTTCAGATTGTTCTGGCCAGTATACATGACATTCAATCAAATTCAACTCGGGGTAGCTGAGTCATTTTTTAAAAAGATTTTATTCATTTATTTGAGAAAGAGAGAGCACGAGCCAGGGGAGGGGCAGAGGGAGAAGCAGACTTCCTGCTGAGCAGGGAACCCACCTTGGGGCTCCATCCCAGGACCCAAGGATCATGATCTGAGTTGAAGACAGACACTTAACTGATTGAGGTACCCAGGCGCCCCTAACTGAGTCATTTTTGAACAAGGGACTTAGAGTCAGAGATATTTGGATCTCAAATATCCGAAGTTTGCTTGGTTGTAAACTAGAGAAGCTCGCATCTATTTCAAAGAGGTACAAAGCAGTCTCAATGAGATCACCTATGCACAGCATGTAACACAATGACTGAGAAATAGTAAACTCTCAATAAATCGCAGTAACCCATGTTAATCAATAATACTAACATGAAGAAAGGCAGTAAAAAAAAGAGGAGAGAGTGAACGTATGACTCTAGCTTCTGAAGGACCCCCTCAAACCTGTCCGATATGTCCAATCAGCTTCGCTCTTGAGGGGAGTCCAGGCATCACAGAACTGTGATTTACTAATCTCTACAGCCATGCAAAGTCTTGCTGCTCCCATCAATGACATCAAGACAGGAATAAATTTGGTAGTAAAAAAAAAAAAAGAGGGGGGTGTTGAGACAAAACACAAAACTTTACCTATGAAATGACATGGTTGAGGTCTCAAACTCTGATTTCTACTAATGGTTGAAAAAATAATCTTACCTATTTAAAACAATTCATTCATGGCTATTAAAATTTAATCTCATTTAGATAAGTGCTCAGTTAATATTAGCATTTTCCTTCATCTTTCCAGACATGAGACAGGGACTGCAGTGCCTGAGTATCAGTGGAGATTGGGACACGTACCCTCCTGCATGAGCAGAGACCATCACAGGGGTGGTTACAGCTGAGGTGTACCTGCTGTTCCCAAGTTGGGGGTTTCTGCCACTGACCCTCCAGGACTCACTGCTGTAGCTGCTGGGTGGCCATCATTCTGTCCAATGGCTCCTATTGGTGTAAAGACCTCTCCAAGTCAAGCATGCTTTGAAGCTCCTGCCTTCTTTTCCCAAACCCCTAAAAGCCCTTACTCCTTTCAGGGCAGGACTTAGTTTTCTTCAAATTCTCTTTATAATCTATTGTTTACAGATAAACTTTACCCTCTTTCTCCAGGCTTCACCTCAAGATCCTTTAACCCTGCTTTCTAGAATTTAAAACATCTACTTTTTGTTTCAGCACCAGGTTCTCAGAATAAAGACCTATGGCATTCAAGTTCCTAGATCTGCTATAGATTTACCCCCCAATTATTTAAAAATTCAAAAGCCTTGAATCTGGGATGCCTGGATGGCTCAGCAGTTGAACTTCTGCTTTTGGCCCAGGGCGTGAACCTGAAGTTCTGGGATCAAGTCCCACATTGGGCTCCCCGCAGGGAGCCTGCTTCTCCCTCTGCCTGTGTCTCTGCCTCTCTCTCTGTGTGTCTCTCATGAATAAATAAATAAAAATCTTTTTTAAAAAAATGCCTTGAATCTGACTCTTAGTTTCACTCTGTACCACTGTCACCTTATAGGAAGTTTATAATGAAAAGCCTTTTCTTCAGTGAGGAAAGGAAAGGTAGAAGGTAAAAGAAATTAATATCAAAAATTACTTCTGCTCACACTTTTCTGCCTACAGCCCAGAACAAGTCCAAGTTCATGGCTAAAAACTATCCCCTTGGCATCCCCACAGACTGTGTGGATGGTCCACCTCAAGGCAGGGACCAGAGGAGAGTCAGAGTTTCTCAGGCGGAATCTGGGATGTGCATGAGTGGAGGAGGTGAAGGGGAGGTATCTTCCATATTTGTTTCTGAACCGGGAGGATGTGCGAAGGATATGTATGATAGAAATACAAAAGCCCCCATTACCAAGGTAGGATCAGAAGATAAAAAACAGAGGTATAGAGGCAGCCTGGGTGGCTCAGCAGTTTAGTGCCACCTTCAGCCCAGGGTGTGATCCTGGAGACCTGGGATCGGGTCCCACATCGGGCTCCCTGCATGGAGCCTGCTTCTCCCTCTGCCTGTGTCTCTGCCTCTGTCTCTCTCTGTGTCTCTCACGAATAAATAAAATCTTTTTTAAAAATTAAAAAAAAAAAAACAGAGGTATAGGAAATATCCCCAAATTTTAAGGTTACTCAACAGATTATCAAGTGAAGGGTTTCCTTGGACTCCAAAGCTTTCTTTATTTGGATTCTCTACCCAGCTTCTCTTGAATGCAAAAGAGTCTGCTGCAGACATAGTGCTCTGTATTAGTCTGGTTTTTCCAGAGAAACGGAATCAAAATCAACAGGATTTTTGATATACCCAATCTTAATTAATAATTTCTGTCTTTATGTAGATACAGGTATAGATGTATAGATGAATATAGATATAATTCATCTATATCCACAGATATAAATACACCTACATCTATATAAAATAAAGAATTATTTGTTGAGATTTGTCATAAGAGATTCTAATCCTCATTCATACAATCATGGAAGCTAAGTCCAAAATCTGCTGAGGCAATGTGCTGGTTCAAGTCTGAAGGCCATCAAGTTTCTGTGGAAGCAGGAAGAGCAGATGTCCGGTGTCCTGTTCCCAAGTTTAATAAAACCATGTTTTGGCACACACACACACAAAAGGAAGAAAGAAAGAAAGAAGAAAAGAAAGAAAGAAAGAAAGAAGAAAGAAAGAAAGAAAAGAAAGAGGAAAAAAAAGAAGAGCAGATGTCCCCGCTCAGTGGTGTCAGGGAGGAGAATTATCTTATTTGAAGGTGGGTCAGATTTTTCTGTTCTATTCAGATCTTCAACTGATTGAATGAAGCCCACCCACCTCAGGGGTAGCAATCTGCTTTACTTGATCTACTGATTTTAATGTTCCTCCCATCCAAAAACACCCTCACAGAAACATCTAAGTATCTGGGCACTCTGGGACCCAGATTGCTCCAGGGGTAGCAATCTGCTTTACTTGATCTACTGATTTTAATGTTCCCCCCTTCCAAAAACACCCTCACAGAAACATCTAAGTATCTGGGCACTCTGGGACCCAGACACATAAGCTTAACCACCACAGGTCCTTTTCTCCCCAGCTATGTTGTCAGCCCCAACACCTGTGGCCTTCGTGCAATTCTCCATGACTTCTAACCTTTAGGCTCATGCTTTTCTCTAAATCAGGGAAATGGCTATGTGTGAAGCCCTGGTGCCATTTTGTGTCTCTCTTTGTCATCTTCCCTGCGGACAGCAGCCTGTTCTCCTCAGCCCCATACTTCTCTTGGTCTCCCTCCCACGGCAAAGTCTTCTGGAAACTAGTCCCACAAAATGCCCAGTCTAACTGGAAAAGCCCTCGGGAAGAAAAATCTCTGAGCCCAGATCTGAAGACCAAAGTCCTAACTCCAGGGGCAGTATCCTTTTGGCCATGTCAGCCGATAGCCTCCAAGGTTTGAATCTAGCCCAGTTCCCCAGCTCCAAGAGCCACAGAGATAAAAGCCAGCTGCTGGCCCCTCAGCTGAAGGCACAGCAGGAGCTGCACTCACTGCCTTGTGACGAGGAGCTGGTAGTGGTGCTGTGACCAATTACCAGAGCTTGGAAACATTAGCTTGGATAAAATTAGATTTGACCCGAGAGATCGTTCCAAACACCAACTCACCCGCCTTTGAGTTTCTGAATCCCATCAAATTGCACAGAGTTCTCTCTTCCTGTCTTTAAATTTACTCTCTTCATCAAAGAAATTTTAAAAAAAAGACCTTTTTTTAAAAAAAAAATCTTTAAAGCTCTCCCCTGGAGGTGTTGTAACAGGCTGGCGGATGTGGCATCAGCTAATTGTAGCAAATACCACAGCACTGAGGCTGAGAGATGAGCTGGCTTCTCACTTGAATGTTGAAAGGATAGTTGCCCCTTGAGATGAAGACTCTGAGGGCCAGAGAGGTCCCAAGACCTGCCCTAGAACCCTCAAGATTTTATTTTAGCATCCGGGAAGAGGGCAGAAAGTCAGTGAGCAGGAGCAAGGACAAAGTTCCCTGAGATCAGGGACACATCCGTCCTGTTTACCAGCTCAGCCCCAGCAGCAGCTCTAGGTCTGATGCATCATAGATGCTCAGCAAACATTTGGGGAAGACATAAACATATGAGAGGCAGGAAGGAAGGGAATAAATGAGCTGTGACATGAAGGCAAGCTGGCTTGGGGTCACGTTTTTTTGTTGTACCATCACTTCCTTATGCTGACGTTGTTTTGAACTTCTGGGGGTTTCTTTTGAGGGTCAAGGGGGGTTTTGTTGACCTTTATTTTCATTTTGGGACTTCTGTTTTGTGTTGTTCCATCCAAGTCAAAGACACTGGGGCTGCCAGAGGTCTAACTTCTGGATAAGTGGAGCACTGTGATTGTCACGGAGTGATTTTTATCAAGGAATTCCCCAAGCTCACATATTTATAGCTAGAGTCAGAGCTAAGACAAAGAAGTGTCACCTCCGGTAGAGTACACAGAGTTCCGGAATGTTCCTACCTGTGTGTCCTCCCACCCGCCCTGTTGTTCTCAGGGCTTCTTTCTGCCCCATGGGAAATCTACTTGGGCTATAGATTGTTCATTCCTTCTGGGTCCAGATTTTCAAGGAGCAAATCTGACTAAAAGACCCAAGCTCGGGAGGCTCAGGTTTGAGAGTCTGCCTTCGACTCACTTTGTGATCCTGGAGTCCTGGGATCGAGTCCCTTATCAGGCTCCTCACAGGGAAGGAGCCTGTGTCTCTTCCTCTCTCTGTGTGTGTCTCTCATGAATAAATAAATAAATTTTAAAAAAATACCCAAGTTCATATGACCCAAGATCATTCAAGCATTCATGCATAGACTCATCCACTCGGTTTCTCAAAGAGTATTTCTCTGTGCCACACACTTCACTGGGTGGTTCTAAAATGAATGGGACTCAGCTCCTGACCTCAGATCCTCACCATGAATATAGGAAACAAGCCTGTCTACAGCTAAGGTGATGACTGGAGCATCATGGAGGTAGAAATTAATTTTTCTGGGAGGTCAAAGGGGAAAGGCTTCAAAGAGAAAAGGATAATAGAAGTAATGATTAAAATAGGAATAGAATTTCAGTAGCTTCTGTTTTGAAGGTGTGGGGCCAGGTAAGGAGAAATCACTCCAGATAGAGGTTAAATCTCATCAATTCTAATAAAGTCTAAAGTTCTCCACATGACCCGTGATCATGAACTGGTGCCTGCCTATCTGGCTAACCCCAAGTTAAACCGAAGGGCTTATTGCCTTTAAAGTCCTCAGTATATACCTGACACTTGGGCCTTCCTTTGAGAGAAGAATCCCCTAGGCTGTTTCTGGCACAGAACATTAGAACCTGCTGTTTCCTCTGGTTAAAATGTTCTCCTTTAGCTCTTCATGGGACTGGCTGCCTGTGAGCAATGAAATCTCAGCTCAAATGCTTCACATGAGGAAGGTCCTCTTAGAATCCCCATTGTGCACATCAGTAAGCACCCTGTGACTGGGAAGTAACTTATTGGAGGTCACCCAACTAAGGGGTGAAGCTATCAGAAATTAAACCTAAAGCAAGGCTTTAGAGTGGCTTTAGTGTGGCTTAGACAGGCAGCTTGGATGCACTCGCTGCACTACACCACTTCTCCCACATCTGAATTGATCCTGTCTACACATTGTATATTTCCCTCTCCTTATGATAGAATATATAGTGTCTGAGAGCAGGGGCCCTGTCTGCCCAGGTCATGACTATCTATCTCCAACATTGCGTACAGAACCTGGCATAGAGGTCACACTCAGAAAATATTTTTTGAATGAAAAAAAAAAAGAGCAAAAGCTCAGGAGAGAGGAAGTATGCATAAAGAATGAAGATTAGGGGAAATAGCAAGAAATCTTATTTCTTTTTTTTTAAGATTTTATTTATTTATTCATGAGAGATGGAGAGACAGAGACAGAGACAGAGGGAAAAGCAGGGTCCATGCAGGAAGCCTGACGTGGGACTCAAACCCAGGTCTCCATGATCACACCTTGGGCTGAAGGCGGCACTAAACCGCTGAGCTACCCGGGCTGCCCAAGAAATCTTATTTCTATGTGACCTCTGGGAACCATGTCCCTATATTTATCCTCCCACTCAAAGTAGTGACAGTGGTTGGAAATACAGGACAGGTAGGAAGGAGCAGGTATGGTGACCCCAGAGGGTAAGGAATCAGGGGGAGATCTAAAGCTTCGGGGGGGCAGGGAATCCTTATACTACACCTCCAGCTGTGACATAGAAGTGACCTCTTGGTCCTAATCAGAGAAGATAATGGATGTCACTTCATGGAGGTCCTTTCCATAAAGAGGTAACCGCCGAGCAGCAGGAAAAACCATTCCCTCAGAGGTCTCCATGGTGTCGGTAACTCAGGCATCCTCTCCAGCGGACCGGGTCAAGATGGCCAGAGCAGATGGCGTTAATGAGCTTGCAATGACTCAAGCCACGTCTGCAGTCTGCTGCCTGCCAGAGGCTCACTCTTGGCCACAGTTCCCTGATCTTTCCCCAGTGAAGCGCTGTGGTGTTCAACAGACTCTGTCATCTCGGATGGTAGACTTTCCAAAATGCAGTGGTTCCAGCACAAGGATTGCTGCTTCTGACCAGGGCTGCTCAGGCATAGCCCAGACTACTGTCCTACCAATGAGAGGAACCTGGGATTGCACTTTGAGATTCTGACTCATAGGAAAGTCTTCCAAGGGCTCACCATACTCTTTCCCTCACCTCGGAAAGGGAATCACACAACCTAAAGGTAGACAGTTCTCCTAGCTGGCCACCAAGTAGACCTTTGCACCTTTGACTGTGCTGGCTTGGGGTTAAAAAAATTATAGTAAGGGGTGCCTGGGTGGCTCAGTCGGTTAAACATCAGCTTTTGGTTCAGGTCATGATCTCAGGGTCCTGGGATCAAGCCCTGCATTGGGCTCCCTGTTCAGGGGGGACCCTCTGACCCTCCCCCTGCTCATTCTCTCTCTCTCTCTCTCTCTCAAATAAAAAAATCAAATCTTAAAAAAAATTATAGTATGCTATATCTATGCATAATTGTAGCTGCCATAGATCTATTGCTTTTTCTGTACTGGACACATTTCAAAGCCCCCACACAAATCCCCTTACTGAATATCAAGACACCTCTTTGTTATAGAAGGGACCTCATACCCATTGCACAAAGGAAAAATCAAAGGATAGAAAAGTTAATAAATTATTTCAGGTCTTACAGGCAGCAAGTGGCACAGCCTGTATCTGCCAAATTTCAAAGTTGAAGTTAACCTTTGTGCTGTTATTGACCTATCTGTGAGTTTCAACCTCTCCAAATACATCCTAACCTGGGAATGGAAAGCATGTACCATCATTATTTGTCAATACATGTACTGTGTTTGGGTGAGGATTTCTAAAATTTGATTTCTTCTTTTAAAAAAGTAATTATGCAGAACATGAGAGACTCCTAACTCTGGGAAACGAACTAGGGGTGGTGGAAGGGGAGGTGGGCGGTGGGTGGGGGTGACTGGGTGACGGGCACTGAGGGGGTCACTTGATGGGATGAGCACTGGGTGTTATTCTATGTTGGCAAATTGAACATCAATAAAAAATAAATTTATAAAAATAAATAAATAAATAAATAAAATAAATAACAAAAAAGTAATTATGGAGCATCTAGATGGATCAATCGGTCAAGCATCTGCCTTTGGCTCAGGTCATGATTCTGGGGTTCTGGGATCAAGCCCTGCATTGGGCTCCCTGCTTAGTGAGGAGTCTGCTTCTCCCTCTTCCTCTGGCTGCCTCTCCTCCTGCTTGTGCTCTCTCTTTCTGTCAAATAAATAAATAAAATTTCTAAATAAAATAAAATAGTAATTACATTTCCTAACATGGAAACCTCAGGACCTAAAACCAAAGATACAAAGACATCAATTGCTTCTAGTCTTACCCAGAGATGATTTAGGAACTAAGTATCAGAAATATGACCAGTACTGAAGCATGATCCATTGGTCCATTGGTTCATTGGTCCATTATCAAGTTGCAAATAAGCTCTCATGAAATTCAACAAAGATGTATTTATCTAGGGCTTTCTAAACACACAATTCCTTTGCATTAGGCGATGCAAATGATATAAAGGACTAAAACAAGATGTGGTGTGTATGGGGCGAGTTGAGGATGAAATTTAGATGAGTCCAACTCAACCCTACTTCAAGAATATTGGGTTTTGCTTCTAAACAATCATCATTCAATTTGTTTGTCTAAACCACCATCAATCACCTCCATCTCAAAGAGCTTCCATG
This sequence comes from Nyctereutes procyonoides, assembly GCF_905146905.1. NCBI lineage: Eukaryota > Metazoa > Chordata > Mammalia > Carnivora > Canidae > Nyctereutes > Nyctereutes procyonoides. The sequence goes on along the minus strand of NW_026575140.1, from coordinate 54,235,199 downwards.
AGTCCTGGATCATTCAAGCAGGAAAGTCCACATGGCAAAGTGGAAGAAGGCTGAACAGAGTGTCAACATGCAGCTGGACATCACTCGGAATCAACAGGCAATGTTCTGGCAGCTAGCTACTAAAATTACTCACTGGATGGCAAAGAAATGGAAATTCTCACAGCTTCTTGGCATACGGGATGTTCAGTTCTCCTCTGAATGGGAAGGGAAGAACTTTAGGTGGTGAATCAGCTCTCACATGCCACCGTGGTACTGGGGACAGATGGTGCTCACTTGGGCACAGGAGGGCTAGTCCCTTCTCTGTGGTTCACCTCCTTTCTGTTTGGTCTCAGACCACATGGTATCTATCTGGTCTTGAAGTGGGAAAAATAGTTCTGCATATTCTTCTAAACCTATTAGTCTTATATACTGAATCCTGGCTTTAGATGTCTAAAAGTCAAAAATGTTGGTTCTGTTGTTTTGTTTCTGCTTTGACACCCCTCCCCTAAGGTAGAGGGCACCCCAGTTCTAGTCACCTGGGCTAGAAGGAAATGCTTCAGTGTGTGCCTGCAATGGTCTTCCTAATATTTCCTCTCCTAAATAGGTATAAGTACTGCTGTTTACCGGCAAAGATTGTCAACCATGAGTTTCCCGCACAGAGGGGCAGGCTCATCAGCTTTAAGAATGGAGCTGCAGGGGCACCTGGGCGGCTCAGTGTTGAGTGTCTGCCTTCAGCTCAGGTCGTGATCCTGGGGTCCTAGGATCACGTCCCACATTGGGATCCTTGCAGGGAGCCTGCTTCTCCCTCTGCCTGTGTCTTTGCCACTCTCTCTGTGTATCTTTCATGAATAAATAAATAAATAAAAATCTTAAAAAAAAAAAAAAAGAATGGAGATACAGAGGATGGATGCTTGTGGCAGGCAGGGCTGGTTCTAAAGGAGAAGAGAAGCCTGAGCTAAGCATGTTTGGTTTCTTCTTCCAGACTCACCACTCAGCTAGTTATTCCTCTTCATCTCATGTGGAAGACTGAGAGTGGAGAGTGGCTCTGTGTTCCTCCCCTGATTTCCAACCCTATGCAATGGAGTAGGAATCTACTCCTCTACAAACAGATACATGAACAGTAGGAAGAGCTACCCTCCCTCCCTCCCTCCCATTTGGCAACAGGGTGACAGTGCCCATACTAGAAGTACAACCGGGGAGATAGCTACATATAGAAGAGTGGTTCGTTTCGCCTGAGTAGTCAAGGAGGGCAACATAGAAGGAGCATCCCAAAGTAGACCAAGTGTCCTATTTTCATCCCTTAGACCTAAGTTTCACCACCATCTGAAATCCCCCTTGTTCCAAGTAAAGGAAAACAAAACAAAACAAAACAAAAATAGGAGTTTAAGGAGACAAGCTATCATGCTGTGTGCCTCTCCCGACAATGTTGAAGCCTTGTCTGGAGTAGACTAATAAACAGATGTACCCATGCAGGCCCCCTGGGGAGTTGTTAACCACAGCACTACCAGAAGCTTCCTAATCTATTAATCAACTGATCAGTTAAAATGCCCTTAAAGAGCACCGACTATCTGTCAGAGGGCTACTGTGTTTAAGTGCCATTGGCTGTGCTGGAATCCAGAGCCAAATCTTTGGAAACTGAGATCAGAATTTGAAGAATGCAAAACAGTAAGGGGGAAAGACAGTCTGCTGCAAGGTGTGGTATTACAATAAAATCACTGCATTTCCTGAATTCCTACTGTGAGTCAGACACACTACATTTCATGCTTTACATGCATCATCTAATTTAATCAGAGTTAAGAATTATTCTTAATTAGCAAACTGAAGTTATTATTAAGAAATTAATAATTTTTTTCAGGGTTAAATAGTAAAGAAGAGGAAAAAATCATGGAGTGCCTGTGTGGCTTAGTCAGTTAGGCATCTGTGTTTGGCTCAGGTCATGATCCTGGGGTCCTGATATCAAGTCCCTGCTCAGCAGGGAGCCTGCTTCTCCCTCTCCCTCTGCTTGATGTTCCCCACTACTTGTGGTCTCTCTCTAATTAATAAATAAAATATTTTAAAGAAAAGAGAGAAACCACTCAAAACTAAATTTATTTCCTTGTCCAACCCAAATTCTTGTTTCTTCTCCAAGATAGAGCTCCTTCTTCAGGGGAAGAACTTCTCCACTGCTAGGCCACCTCAGGCTGATGTGTCACCGTTAAAGACATATTATTTCCTCTTTCTTTTTTAAAGATTTTATTTATTTATTCATGAGAGACACAGAGAGAGAGGCAAAGGCACAGGCAGAGGGAGAAGCAGGGTCTGTGCAGGGAGCCTGATGTGGGACTCGATCCCAGGACCCCCAAATCATGATCTGAGCCCATAGCAGATGCTCAACCATTGAGCCACCCAGGTGCCCCAAAGACAAACTGTTTCAAAAAAAAGAAAAAAGAAAAAAGATACACTGCTTCAGACTCTTAGCAAAATTGAAGGTCACCAGAGGCGGGTGGGGGGCTGGGGATTAAGGCATGCATTTGTCGTGATGAGCAATGAGTGATGCATACAAGTATTGAATCACTATATTGTACACCTGAAACTAACAAAACATTGCATGTTAACTAACTGTAATTAAAATAAAAACTTTAAAAAAAAAAGAATGCTTCAGGTTAAAGCAATTTTTTCACATCCCACATAATTTTTGGCCATATCATATGTTTGGGATTTTATTTAAATCAGCTCAGATATTTGGCTTACCCAAAGGAATACATCTTTATTACTTTAAATGGAAAACAGTATCACATATAAAATGAACTAAAATGAAGAAAATTGCACATATGTAAGATAATGTTATTAGAGATCATTGAGGTATTATTTCCTGGTTCAGGCTGTTGTCTGTTTTTTAAAAACCAAACCAAATCAAAAACAAATGGGAGTAGCAATCATTAGAAATACATCACAAACAGGCTGGCACGACACTGAAATGTTCTCCTTGGGGTCCTGAGAGGGTTGGGGTAGACATAAAAGGTTTATAACTTTTTCACAAGATGACCCAGTGTAATACAACGCTCTGTGTGTTCACCACCTTAAATCATCTCCAGGAGGCTGATCCTAATATCACCTTTGGAAATGCTGACCTAGAGCATCACCTCCCCAGAAAGTCTTTTAAAATTCACATATCCCCTGGTCCGTAAGGAGATGGAGAAGAAAATTAAAAGTTCATTCAAAAAAAGAGACATAGAGGTGATGGAAAAGAATGATTGAAGGAAGAGCATAAGGAAAGAGGAAACGGATGACTAAGTGATCCTGAGACTCTAAGAATTTCACCCAAGAATACATAATCACTTTGTTGGTTGAGCACAGGGTACAATAATAATTTTCATAACTGATATTTGTTGACATATGTGATATATAGTGCTTGCCACTTGCCAGGCACTCCACGGAGGACCTCCAGGTGTTAGCTCATTGAACCATGCTGATGGCTCTACAAATCAAGAATTAGAATTATCTCCATTTTAGAGAAAGAAAACTAAAGCAACTAGCCCACGATCACATCCTGGTTTGTTCAGGCAACTAGCCCATGATCACATGCTGGTTTGTTGTGGAGCTGGCATTTGACCCCAAGCATCAGGCCAGACTTGACATAGCCCCAATATTTTGGTCCTGAGCCATCCCTTCATTTTCCTGAGATGGTTCTCTCAAGGTATGACAAAGTAGTGAAGGGAGTACTGTGTCCATGTTATCACACACTATGACTATAAATTTAGACAACACAGACTACCAATAAGTAGCAGTTGCAAAGTCCTTCCTTGTGGCATGAACTATGCCTTATTTATCATTAAATCTTCTAAATCCACCAGACTCTGACAACCACAGTTGGTGCACCATAACAATGGTGTCCCATTATTGGTTCATGACCAGGACAAACAATATGGTAGAAAATAAGAGTCAGTTGAATGAAGACTGGAAGATGGGTTCTTGCCACCACTAAAGCCCTAGATAACTCATCTACATTTGCTGGACCTCATTTTCCTTGTCTGTAAACCTGGTATCTTAACCTCACCCCCACCCATGTGATTTGATTATTGTGAGGGTGGTTTAGGGAAACAATGTAAAATCTTTCTAAAGAGCTAAGAACTAGGTAGACACTTTTGCTTAAAATAATGGTTTCTGGGGCAAAAGATTTAAACAATCATTTCCTTAAAAGAGTAACCAGTGATCCAAAAAAAAAAAATCCTCCTAGGTTTCTTGATTTCATGAATTATGAGGGAAATGCACATTGGAGCCACTCTGAGACACTACCATACACCCGCCAGAAATGCCAACATCAAAAAGTAACACTAGGGCACCTGGGTGGCTCAACCAGTTAGATTTTAGCTCAGGTCTCAATCTCAGGGTTGTGGGTCAAGCCCAGTGTTGGACTCTACACTGGACATGGAGCCCACCTAAAAAAAAAAAAAAAAAAAGATATAAAATACCAGATCTAATGAGGATCAGAAGCCAATGGAACTCTCACACACTGTTACTAGGCAGATAAAATGGTACAACCACTTTGGAAAATTCTTTGGCATTATCTACACAGATCCTACGACTGAGTAATTCCACTCTGATGCATATATACGTTCATGAAAAGACATGTAGTAGAACATTTATAGTAGCACTACTCATAATAGCCCATAATTGGATATGTACCAAATGCCCAACAGCAACAGAGTGCACAAACAGTGGTTCCTTCATGCTGTGGAATACCACACAGCAGTGACAATCCACAGAGTACAATTAGATGCAACAATGGAGATAAATCTCACAAACTTAATGTTGAAGGAAAGTCCGATGAAAGTAAAAAAAATATATATATATACAATATACAATTTTATGTATATAGAAGTCAAAAACAGAGCACCTGGGTGGCTCAGTGGTTGAGTGTCTGCCCTTAGCTCAGATCATGATTCCAGGGTCCTGGGACTGAGTCCTGCATCGGGCTCCTTGCTCAGTGGGGAGTTTGCTTTTCCTTCTGCCCCACCCCCCTGCTCATGATCTCTCTGTTTCTCTGTCTCTCAAATAAATCAATACAATCTTAAAAATAACAACAGACATAGGGCCATGGACAGGCTGCCCCTAAATGTGCCACTTTGGCATATTGATTATTTTATTTTAAAGATTTTATTTATTTATTCATGAGAGACACACACAGAGAGAGGCAGAGACACAGGCAGAGAGAGAAGCAGGCTCCATGCAGGGAGCCTGACATGGGACTCGATCCCGGAACTCCAGGATCACTCCCTGGGCCAAAGGCAGGTGCTAAACTGTTAAGCCACCCAAGCATCCCCATATTGATTATTTTAAATTTTTATTTATTTATGATAGTCACACACACACGGAGAGAGAGAGAGGCAGAGACATAGGCAGAGGGAGAAGCAGGCTCCATGCACGGGGAGCCTGACGTGGGATTCGATCCCGGGTCTCCAGGATCGCGCCCTGGGCCAAAGGCAGGCGCTAAACCACTGCGCCACCCAGGGATCCCCATATTGATTATTTTAAATAAAAGTTACTTAGAACAGCAAGTACAAGGACACTCAGACCCTCCTCCATCCCCTGTAGGCAGGAATAAATTCCAATGTGGAAGGTGTCCTCCCTGTCCCAGGAGATAAAGAGAGTTGGGAACTTTAAGGTAGAGAAAGTTCTAGAAACAAACCTGGTTACTTTTTTTTTCCTCCTCTACAACCTCAGTACCAATTCTGCTTAGAATTCCTTACTGATTAAAGCCCCCAAGCATCTATTTTTTTTATCTTGTAAATTCCTCACAAAAGTAGTGTCTCTTTGTCTAAAAACTATAAAAACGGCTTGTCTTGGTCAATTTCTTTACATCTCAATTTCAAGATTGGGACTCCATGCACATGCATGTAGTGAAACTCTGGTTTTTCCTCCTGTGAACCCATCTCCCGTAAATGTTAAGTTCAGCTAGAAGACATTGAAGGGTAGAGGAAGAATTTGTCCTTCCTTAGACAGGTAAAACTAATTTAAGGGGTTAGAGGTCAGGGAAGTAGGGCACCCAGACCTCCTGGATGTTAGTATTTCTTGATTCAGGTGCTGGTTACAGTCTGTGAAAATTAATTGATTTGGATAGTTGTGCACTTTTCTGATTATTTATTATACTTTAGTTAAAAGTTCACACAGACACTTTGGCCATGCAGGGACACACACATACATGCAAGTTTCATTCTCCCCCCACTCCAAAAACTGAATAGCTTTTGGGCACAGCCCCTGAACAATCTCTAACTTTGTCATCAAAATTTACTAAGATGGTAAATAAATAAATAAATAAATAACAAAACAATACAAAACCAAAAAAGAAGACAAAAAACACACCCCCAAACCAAAATAACAAACACAAAAATTCGCAGTACCCCAAATTTGATGGTCGATCCTGTTGCCAGCACTTGAGGGAATTAAAATCCTTCCTGGGCCTCAGGATCTCCTCCAGGATTGTAAACAATCTTCGCAGAACACATCACACAGAACACCTGTGTGATGCCATGGGTGAGTTTATCTACTTGAAAATAGGTAGTGGGGCAGCCCGGGTGGCTCAGTGGTTTAGCACCACCTTCAGCCCAGGGTGTGATCCTGGAGATGCAGGATCGAGTCCCATGTTGGGTTCCCTGCATGGAGCCTGCTTCTCCCTCTGCCTGTGTGTGTGTGTGTCTCATGAATAAATAAATAAAATCTTAAAGAAAAGAAAATAGGTAGCAAAAAAATATAATTGAAAAAAGAAAATAGGTAGCAACCCATTTCTTCCTTTTCCAGTATCTGGATTCTGGATATGAAACTCCAAGATTTGCATCTAAGGGAAAACTGGGTTAGTTTGTGCTCCAACATAGGGGAGGTGTGGGTGGCTGGTTGGTGAGGTCTCCCTCCTGGTCATCACAAATCTTGTTACAAGATAAAAAGCGCTTGAAAGTATTTCTTTTTTTAGTTTGGTCCCCAAATTAGGAAACCAGTTCTTTTTTTTTTTTTTTTTTTAAGATTTTATTTATTCATTCATGAGTGACACACAGAGAGAGGCAGAGACAGAGGCAGAGGGAGAAGCAGGCTTCCTGCGGGAAGCCCGATGTGGGACTCAATTCCAGGACCCTTGGATGACACCCTGAGCCAAAGGCAGATGTTCAACCACTGAGCCACCCAGGTGCCCCAGAAATCTAGTTCTTTCCTCTATGTTCAGGTGGATCTTAGAGCCGTGGGGATATTTGTCTCTGCAGAACTTTCTTTCAGCAAGGACGTTTATTCTTGGAAATGTATTTCTCCAGGAAATACGTTTTCTCATGCCATATTGTCCACCTCACAATTCTTGACAAATTTGTTGAGCATTTAAACAGATATCTGTTATTGTTTTGTTAGGCCATTTGTTAGTAGCAGTTCAATTATTTACACATTTGGCATATAGCATCAGAATGAGAAAGTAAAAAAATCTCTATTTTTCATTACCAAAAAAATAAAAAAATAATTCTCCATAAAGCAATATGCTGGTTTTTTTTTTTTAAAAAGATTTTGTTTATTTATTCATGAGAGACACAGAGAGAGAGAGGCAGAGACCCAGGCAGAGGGAGAAGCACGCTCCATGCAGGGAACCCGATGTGTGACTCCATCCCAGGACCCCGGGATCGGGCCCTGAGCTGAAGGCAGGCGCTCAGCCGCTGAGCCACTCAGGCATTCCTATGCTGGTATTTTTATTGCTCAGTGGAAATGCTCTGAGTGGAAATGTTCTGTTTATTTAAAACTTACATGGAAGTTGAAATCTATAATGTATAAAGTGCTCCTGTATTGTAAGTAAGAAAACAAGAAACAGTCCAAGAGACAATGGCAGAAGGGTAATAACAGCAATTTACAGAATAAATGGAAATGAGCAACACATAAAAGGATACACAGCCTCACCAGTCATGAAATAAGTGTGAATTAAATGCTGATATTCTTCGATCATTGGATTTTCAAATATTAAAGATACTGAGAAAATCTGATATTGTCCAAACAGGCAATTTCTTACACTCGTAGTGAGAGTGGGATTGGGGTATTTCCCTTGAAGGAAACATATGTTAATGTTTAAAATGTACACTTTTCAACATTTTAAAAATGTGAGCCTTTTTGACCTTATGGATCCCATAGAAATACGTATTGACAGTGAAAAGATATGGACAAAAGGATATTCTTTGCAGATTTGTATGTAATAGAAAAATGGAAGGAAACATAAACACAAAGCAACTGGAGACATTTTAAAACAAATAACAATGATGATGGGAGAATATAGTGTATAATTCAATTTTATTAAAAAATGAATAAATAAGGGTGTCTAGGTGGCTCAGTGGTTGAGCATCTGCCTTCAGCTCAGGTCATGATCCCAGGATCCTAGGATTGAGTCCTGTGTTGGGTTCCCTGCTTTTCCCTCTGCTTGTGCTCTCTTTCTGTCAAATAAATAAATTAAATCTTTTTAAAAACTGAATAAATATACACACATACATACATAAACATAAACATATATGCATACTGTATACTATATATATCGTCTTTAGGTTTTTACAGTGTTTATAAAACTGCTACCACCTGGGAAAGGCAATAAAGATTTTTTAATAGTACAGGAATATACACCAAATGCTAAAGTTGTTATGTCTAAGTGATGGGAATCTGGATGTTTTAAAATTTTTCTTCATTACGTACCTTCCAGAAGTGTCTGCAATGAGTATCTGCTCCTTTTCATATCAGAAAAAAAAAATAGGTGGAATTTTAAATAATAAGTATCTACAATTTAAACTACAGCATATGATCAAAATCATGTCTAAAATATGGACAGCATAAAGCTTCAAAGGACATACACCTCAAAGTTCATGGTGATGAAGTGGGTGGCAGGTCAAAAGGAGGCTTTTCCATCCTTCTGCTCATTTGCAATCAACAGCTGAGTGATGTCAAGATCAATGGTTGGAATGACAGTGAGTTTATCATTATTGTAATTGATGTGCTCATTAGTACCTGAGCTCTCTCTCCCTTGGTTTCACACATGCTTGCTATTTCCACACAACAATGTTAATTATGGTGACAGAACACTAGAATGAACGGTGGGGAAGGGATCCAATGGCAGCATGGAGACACAAGCTAACAGAGTAAAAAGGAGTCTTAGGAATTCATTCTGTTCTGCTTCCCACCTTAAAATCAAGGAGATTTCTGGACAATTCAGCACATCCAGTGATCAGTGCATCCCCCAAAGATGCCTAAGGAAAGGCACGATTTGTACATTCACATTCCAACAGCTGCCTACCCATAATTCAATCTCACAATCGATCAAGTAACCCTCCACCATATTGTGTTTTTTCTCCTCTTCCATAAGCATAACTCGTTGGGGGTAGGTCAGCACTTTCTAGAACAAAATCTAAAATTTTGGGGGCTCCTAGATGGCTCAGTCATTTAAGCATCTGCCTTTGGCTTAGGTCATAATCCCGGGGTCCTGGGATGAAGCCCCACATTGGGCTCCCTGCTCAGCAGGGAGTCTGCTTCTCCCTCTGCCTGCCTCTCCTCTTGCTTGTGCTCTCTCGCTCTCTTGCTCTCTGTCAAATAAATGAATAAATGATCTTTAAAAAAAAGTCTAAAATTTTGTTCTAGAAACTTCCTAAGTTTACCCTTGGAAGGAAATACCTAAGTGAAGAGGTATAGCTGGTCAAGGGCCAGGGCCCTTCATCTTTCAGATGCCCCTGGTTTTAATTGCCACTGCCACCACCATGGTCATGCCACTCCCCAAGAACACATTGGTCCTTTTATAATGATCCAAATGGAAATAAATACCTTAGTTTTTATCCCTTTTATAGAATTTTCCAAAATTCTTTTGAAAATACTAATATACCTATTGTTGTGCCCAAGATTGTGAATCTGAGAAACCACCGAGAAGCTGACACCGATGCAAACACACGAGGGTTTATTTACGAGCTCGAGCCTGGGTCCAAGTATGCCCGACGACGCAGCGGAGCAGGGACTTGGACCCCGAGACTAAGAGGCTTAGCAACTTTATAGGGGCCAGTGGCCAATGGGATACGCAGAAAGTTGCACAGTCATGCTGGTCCAGACACTCGCAGGTGGCCAATTGAGTTACATTTTACCCTAAAGTATCCATTTGAACTGGCCTATCACTGAGCCGATTTCCGATTAGGGTGTGCCCTGGGCTTGACTAGGGTGGGGCAGTGCCCTAAGCAGATCCGCACAAGGTGGGTGCAGCACAAAATGGAATCAGTCCTGCTCTGCTTGTCCAGGGGTAGGGGATTTTTGTTAAATTTCCTGGGTCCCACACCTATATAAGCAATGAAAAAAGCAAAGGCCAGAAGAATATGCCAAAATGTTAATGGTGGTTACACCTACAAAATTGGACCACATGTTACTATTTTGACTAGTTATTTTTTTTCTAGGTTTTTGAAAATGACATACATTTTTACTGCACACTGAAGCTTTTGCTATATATACCCAATCCTCTCATCCCAGGAAAATTTTCTTCTGCTATATCCTTGGTTATTGATTCTAATTAAATTGTACCATTTTCCACTTTAAGAAAAATATCTGTATGCGGAGTTTACACTCTCTGCTCTCATGTATTCTTCTTTGCTATTTGGAATGTCTTCCCATCTTCCTATGTATTCTTGGAAAATTTTTCCAATTTGTTCTTTGTGTAATTTATTTTTTTCCTGCAGGATTGATCCTATATATTTTTCAACTGCTCTTAAAATATTATCTTCATTGCCATACTCTTCCATCTCTTTTTTCATTTTATCCTGCTGTCTCTTGGTTTAGCTCATTCTCTCCCTCTTTCTCTCTCTCTCTTTTTTAAGATTTTATTTATTCATTCATGAGAGATACAGAGAGAGGCAGAGACATAGGCAGAGGGAGAAGCAGACTCCCTGCAGGGACCCTGATGCTGGACTTGATCCCAGGACCCTGGGATTAGGCCCAGAGCCAAAGGCAGAAGCTCAACCACTGAGCCACCCAGGTGCCCCTCAATCTCTCTTTAAGGATATTTTAATCACATGTTAGGAAAATACTACTTCTTGTCCTCTACTGAAAATGCCAAATCATTCCCTACCAATTTGTGCTTTATTCTAAAATACATAATTTTCATATACGTTTGTCTTTGGCTTGATTATACCTCCTGCTTCTTTGGCAGATTTTTTTTTAAGATCTTATTTATTTATTCATGATAGAGAGAGAGAGAGAGAGAGAGGCAGAGATACAGGCAGAGGAAGAAGCAGGCTCCATGCAGGGAGCCCGACACGGGACTCGATCTCGGGGCTCCAGGATCACGCCCTGGGCTGAAAGCAGGCGCTAAACTGCTGAGCCACCCAGGGATCCCCTTAGGTAGATTTTTCACAAATAGGTACTTAAATATTTCTCAGTGCCTTGGTGCTGCATTCTGTCCACCTGGAAGATGATTAAAACTCCCAATCGGATCTATGGCTATAGCATGAGTGCATGAGTATAGCCCCTGATCCCATCCTGACTTGGATGAAATGAGCCAGTGGGGAGCAGAGTCCATGAATCAATGCTGAAAGAGGGCAGTGAGGAGGCCTCTGGGCCCTGGAAGATGAGAAGTGTCCAAGGGGTGAAATAGGAGTGCATTTGCAGCAACCTTGATCTTCTCTGCAAATTTAGCTCCAGGCTAGCATTGGCCTTTTCTCTTCCTTTGAGATCTCAGTGTCTCCTATAAATGCATGGCAGGAAAGACTTTTGTGAGCTGTGAAGAGGAAAAGATGGAAAAGATAGAGCTTTGATGGTCAAATACATTTAGCAAAGAGGATTAAATAAAGTGTTAAAAAGAACACCACAGTCCCCAAATGGCATCACTTAGGTTAAGACCTCACTTCACTAAAGCAAGACTTAATACCTGACCCAACTCCATTTCAATCTCCCAGAAATGTAGTCTTAACCAATCAGTCAGGAATTTTCTGGTTAGCACCAATGAGATAACTTTTTCACGGGATGGCTCTTTATCCTCCAAAAGGAGATGAGCTAATCCACCTGCTAAAAGCCTTTTTCCCCCAATTGAAGATGATCTCACCTGAAATAATCCTTTTTTTTTCTGTTTATCCTGCCCTTTTTTAAAAGATTTATTTATTTATTTATTTATTTTAGAGGAGGGGGAAGGGGTGGAGGGATAGAATCTTCAAGCAGACTCCTCACTAAGCTTGGAGCCTGATACAGGGTCCATCTCACGACCCTGAGATCACAACCTGAGCAGAAATCAAGAGTCGGATGCATAACTGATAGAGCCACCTAGGCACCCCTTTCTGCTCTTAAAAACCTTTCCCTATCTGTAGCCTTTTGGAGCTCCCCTCTCCTTGCTAGATGGGATGCTCCTCCATTCATAAATCAATTAATAAAGCCAATAGGGTCTTTAAGATTTATTTGGTTAAATTTTTGTTGGTTAATAAAAGTTGAAGAGGGGCAGCCCCAGTGGCTCAGCGATTTAGCGCCGCCTTCAGTCCAGGTCGTGATTCTGGAGACCAGGGATCAAGTCCCATGTCAGGCTTTCTACATGAAGCCTACTTCTCCCTCTCTCTGCCTATGTCTCTGCCTCTGTGTGTGTGTGTGTCTCTCATGAATAAATAAATAAAATCTAAAATAATAATAATAAAAATAAAAGTTGAAGAGATCTGTTTATTGTGTCAATGTCCAGACTCAAATATGCTGAGAGCACTGTAAGTTTCTAAGAAGTGGCTCTTTTAGGGCGACATTTTCCAGACTTCATGGACAATGGCAAACATTTTGAAGGAGTCTCTTATGGGACCAATATTTCCTGGAAAACACTTCTGGAAACAGCGTCTTGCAGGCTAGTTACAACAGGCCAACTTCAGCGGGCTCCCTCAGAAAACCTGGAAATGTCTGAGGAGTGAGTAAGCCAGGACCGGCTGTGTATGCAAACACCATGTGGGGCTTGAGTGTCCCCTGCCCTCCATGGCAGTGGACAGGGATTAAGGGAAGGAACACAACCAAAGTAGAAAGTCAATAGCTAGAAGCTCGGACTATGCATATGAGTTGGTCTTTCTTTTTGCAAGAATCCAGCAACACACCTAAGAAGCAAGGTATATTTACTGTTATATCTGAGGAAGTTATAGAACAAAAATATGTCTTGATCTGACATGGCTCATAGTGTCTCACAAAATTCAGAGTATTAGGGATGCCTGGGTGGCTCAGCGGTTAAGTGTCTGCTTTTTAGCTCAGGGCATGATCCTGTTGTCCTAGGATTGAGTCCCACATTGGGCTCCCTAGGGGGAGCCTGCTTCTCCCTCTGCTTGGGTCTCTGCCTCTCTCTCTCTGTGTCTCTCATGAATAAATAAATAAATCTTTTTAAAAAATCAGAGTATTAAACTAGAAAGGAATAAGGAGCTCATGGACTCCGACACCCTGGATTGAAAGTGGGGAGACAGAGGGGTAAAGCAGGTTGTTCTAGGTGACTTCCAGAAGACCAGTGCCGAGTCTAGGACTGTCATCTCCAATGCTCCTTCCACGAAACCATAATGCCTAGTATATAACTAAAACAGATGAGTGTGGAAATTTAAGATTTCCAAATGGCTAAAGAAGAATACTTTAAGTATTGTACTCAATATTCTAAACAACCACAAAATTTAGCTTCTTTTCATCTCCCAATTTTGGCAGATAGAAAAATAAATTATTAGTTCATTCATGCACTCACTCATTTATTTGTCTATTCAGCAAGTGTCTACTGAGCATCTACTATCTACCAGGAACTGTATTAGAGACTTGGAGTATAACAGGGAAAATACTTGACATCCTCTCTGCTGACGGTTTGATGGCAAAGACAGATATTATCAAAATAATTACAGAAACAAATACTGGGTTGATTCTGACAAGAATCATAGGCAGCTGAAGAGTAATAATGACCAGAATAAGCAAAATCAATCTTGAGCCATAAATCGGAAGAATCAAGAGGTCTAAAAATAGAAATTTCTCATGACACGCCCTGACCCCCAATCTCATTTGCTGGAAAGGCAGAGGCAGAAATTAAAACACCAACATTGCCATCCTCCTGTCTGTTCTTTTTTTTTTTTTTTTTTAAGATTTTATTTATTTATTGAGAGAGAGAGAGAAAACACAAGTTGGAGAGTGGGGCAGAGGCAGAGAGAGAAGCAGGCTTCCTGCTGAGCAGAGAGCCAGATAGAGGGCTCTATCCCAGGACCCTGATATCATGACATTAGCTAAAGGCAGAGGCTCAACCCACTGAGCCACCCAGGTGTCCCTATCCTTTGAAAAGGGCTTTCGGGTAGGCCCAATCCCCAGCTATGCTTCCTATTTGGTAAACTCCAGGGGAATCTCTCTCCCTTTAGCAACACAGCTTTGTGGTAGAGCATCAAAAAGCATTTATAAGGGATCCCTGGGTGGCTCAGCGGTTTGGTGCCTGCTTTTGGCCCAGGGTGCGATCCTGGAGTCCCGGGATCGAGTCCCATGTCAGGCTCCCGGCATGGAGCCTGCTTCTCCCTCCTCCTGTGTCTCTGCCTCTCTCTCTCTCTCTCTCTCTCTCTCTCTCTGTCTATCATAAATAAATCTTTTAAAAAAAAGATTAAAAAAAAAGGATTTATAATCGTGAACCTGAGTTGAACTGCACCCCTGAGCTACTGCACATGGTTGCAAGGACTCTCTGGTATGGAGACTGTCCAACAGTCTACTGCAATGCTTGCAGGAAGCACACCTCAGTGAGCCCTGTGTTGGGAGGAGAATTCAAAGCAAGAGAGCAGATGTGGTTTGCTGGGCAGGGCTGGGAAGTGAGCTCACATCACCCCTTAGGGAAGGTCTTTCGTTCTCTACTTGGAAGTTCTTGCAAGATCTGCTGGAATCCACTCTTATGGTTTCATCATGTTGTAACATGAAGAACCAATGGGGCCAGGCAGCTAACCTCCCACGGGCTCCTCCGCTTTGCACTAAGTGACACTGGTCAAGTCCTTTGACCATGGAGGGTTCCAGTGCTTTCCTTTATAAAATCCCTCACTCATGGGGCACCTGGGTGGCTCAGTGGTTGAGCATCTGCCTTCAGCTCAGGGCGTGATTCTGGAGTCCTGGGATCAAGTCCCTCATCAGGCTCCTTGCAGAGAGCCTGCTTCTCCCTCTACCTGTGCCTCTACCACTCTCTGTGTGTCTCTCGTGAATAAATAAATAAAATATTTTTTAAAAATCCTCCACTTGCAAATTAAATTAAATTGGGAGTTTCAAACCTGGCACATAGAAGGAGTTCAATGGCTAGTAGGCTCTCCTTTCACCTGCCTTCTGCTTCCTTAAATTAGGCTCTTTCCTAAATGCCAGTCCAGCCCCTAATTTATCGGGTCTCAGTGTCATCATCTGTGAAATGAAAGAGCAGGGAAAGGGGGTGCTTGCCGGGGTTTCTTTTAATTCAAGCAGCTTCGGATCCCAGCATTGTAACCACCACCCCAGGCAGAGAAGGAACAGCAGACGCCAGGGGCTCTGTGACTTCAGTCCTCCGGGGTGAGTTCCAGGAGGGGTCCCCAGCATCAGCCATGACCTACTCGAGGGCAAGCAAACTAAAAGAGGTGGAAGAGGCCAAGGCTGCAGGGCACAAGCCTGCAAACAATTTCCACGCAGTTGGAGACGCTCGGCTGGAAACCAGCAGCTCCTCTGCAGCTCTATTTGCAACAGAAAAAGTTGCTATTTGCAATACTGTCGGTAACTGATGGCTGGGCTTCAGTGGCTCTTGTTGTAAGCTGCCACCAAACAACCAATTTTCACTTTGCGAGTCAGAATGACCCCTCCGATGCTCCGGGCGGGAGGGGAGAGAGGTGTGGGTGTGTGTCTGCTGGGACAAGTTTGGGCAGGAAGTCTTCTGATGGCTGTGTCTGGCACGCAGTTCCTGCCACTTGCAAGCTCTTCACACCACAAACACATAGCTTTTCCTGTTCTTGAAACCCTCAGGAGCCCACCTCTCTTTCCTGGCGTCAGAGGAGAGGAAGGCGGGAGAGGGAAAAAAAAAGAGAAACAGAAAGACCTGGCTGTTTTTTGAAGCAACATGCAGGAGTCCCGGGTGTTCTGCTCAAAGCCATCACAGGCCAGCTGTGCAAATCTAGCAATTGCTTCCTGTTTCTGGATGCACTGTAGGCAGGTGTCAAGGGTCAAGGTCAGCAGAGGTGATCTTGATCCCACCAAGGAGAAGGTGGTGAGCAGGGGGCACCAGGAAAGGTGATGCAGGCTGCCACAGTGAAGAGGGAAACAATATAGATTTGCAGAGGAGTATCCCTTGCAGAGCTAGAAGTGATCTCAGTGGTGACCCTGATTATAATCACTACCCAAACCACTGAAGCTCTAATGAATTTGTTCAAGGGACATGAGTCAGGAAGGCTCCTTCTGGATGCCCACCTCTCCAGGACCCAGAAGACCCCCGCCCGTGTGAGTTCCAAGCTCTAGGGAGCAAAGGAGTTGCACAAGGAAGCCTTGTGAATCTGGCCAATTGACACAAATTTTCTTACTACCTACAGCCCATGGAAGTCCTTGAAACAGGCAGAGTGACTTCCTTTAGGGACTCAGCTGCCTTGATGTTGATCCTTTGCTAAGGGCAAAAGGCAATCTTACCTCAATCCCCAGGACCCTGTAAGTCTGCTTTAACATATAAAAATTCCTTCGGAAACTTCCTTTATCTCAACCCTCTAGATACGTGTTGGTGATCATCTTCCAAGCACATGGCCCACCGACACATATCTGAAGGGTCTCATGACTCAGGTCTTATTAGACAGTAATAAATGACCTCTTCCTAACAATAGCTAGCCCCCTCAAGGTCCTGGAAACCTTGCTTCCAAAACTCCTTAGAAACTTATGTTATCCCTAACCGCATCCCAAATTGAAAGTTTATAAATGCCCACTCCTCCTCATCCCAGTGCAGCTCTGCCCACAGGTCCTGTCCCCAGGGTTTAATAAAACCACCTTTTTGCACCAGAGATGTCTCAAGAATTCTTTCTTGGCCATCAGCTTTGAACATTAACGCCTTTCCTACATCAGCACTTGAGGTGCCCAGGGACCAGTGCAAGGGATCCCTGGCCAAGGTTGCCATGAAGAGGAGGGTCCTGAGCATTGACCTCATGGGTTCTGAGCAGACACCCCTGAGAGGCACCCCAGTCACTGTACCATCAAAGGGCCATCTCCCAGCTACTTCTTTAAGCCTGGAGGGCATGGGCTAATGCCTTTGTAGGGGCCAAAGACAGGTCACCTCAAGATGCGTCATGAAAAGGATTTTGATTTAAAAAGCAATCAAAACCCTCAAGCCTCAGGCAAAGTTCTTTACCTCCCCCACAACTGCCTAAAAGATTCAGATAGAGGACCTGCTCCAGGAGGAGAGCTATCACCATAGAGAACTAGCTTCTGATCCAAACTAGGTAGACAGGAAGGAATCCAGCAAGGCCTGTTGGATCTATGTCCCATTTTTTTCTGAGTGGCTCAGCACACATTCATTTACCAACCATCCAACTCTCTCTCATCTCCTGTGAATTGCATTCCTTCCCTTTGAAGTCCCAGACTCCTACCCACTTGATAGTTAGAAGGGCATACACACCTCATTCTGCCTGTCTTTGGAATTTACATGTCTGTATGGATTCCACATATGCACCCAATCAAATGTGATTTTCTCCTCTTAATCTATCGGATGTGACTTTGATTCTTAGTCCTTGCTAGAAGTGATGAAGTTTTGGAATTATAGGTGAGGTTTGGTGGGGTGAGGTCCAGAGCCAATATCCAAGAAAGAATTCTTGACATGTCTTTGGTGCAAAATGGTGGTTTTATTAAAGCCCAGGGACAGGACCCATGGGCAGGAAGAGCTGCTGCCCCGGGCCTGTGAGGGGTAGCTGATTATATACCTGGGAGTTGGGAGGGGTTTGAGGATAGCATACTCTCCAAGGAATTTTGGAAGCAAGGTTTCCAGGACCTAGGGGGCTAGCTAGCTATTGTTGGGAAAAGGTCATTTATTACTGTCTAATTAAACCTGAGTCATGAGACCCTTCAGATATGTATCGGTGGGTCATGTGCTTGAGGGATGATCGCCAACACGTATCTTGGGGGTTTAGAGATAAAGGGAAATTTCTAAAGGAATTTTTATATGTTAAAGCAAACTTATAGGATCCTGGGGGTCAGGCTAAGATTGCCTTCTGCCCTTAGCAAAATGTGAGCATCGAGGCAGTTGAATCCGTAGAGGAAGGTCACTCTCCCTGTTTCAAGGACTTGTCAATGTGCTTTATCCTCAGCTAGTCCTCTGTTCCCCCATCAGAAGGATTTGAAGGGCAGAGGAAGTTCTTCCTCCCTGTCACCTTATCCAACAAAAGAAACACTAGTGACTTTCCTGGCTACCTTGTTCTGTTATTCTCACCTGGTTTTGCTTTAAGCTCTCTGAACAGCCCCTGCAACTGCTCTGAGCCTGCCCCTCCTGGCCTCGAGGGTGTGTGCTGGTGTCTGATCCCATATCCTCGTCCCTTTGTCTTCAAAACTGATCTGACCTGTCTTCTCCCTGTCTCTGATCTATAGACCTCTTTGGATCTAACTCTGAGTCCCCTGACAACCAGCTTCAGCAATTCCTTTTACCTGGCACAGGACACCTGCCTGTGGAAAACGGTGATGAATCCATATCAGGTCACCACTTAAGGCCTCATCCGCTATATTCAGATTATGTTTACAAAATTGAGGATGGTGGGGGTAGAGGAGGGAATGAGGTAATTGTGAGGGAGGGAAATAATTTTCCCTCATTCTTCTAGGTTCTTGGCTGAGATTTTCCCCC
This sequence comes from Nyctereutes procyonoides, assembly GCF_905146905.1. Taxonomy (NCBI): domain Eukaryota; kingdom Metazoa; phylum Chordata; class Mammalia; order Carnivora; family Canidae; genus Nyctereutes; species Nyctereutes procyonoides. The sequence continues at coordinate 54,216,451 of NW_026575140.1, read as the reverse complement.
ACCCACCAATTACTAAAAGACCAACAGAAGAAGTCAAACAGAAGCTTAATAACACATAAAGAAAAAAAAAACACATAAAGCTCCCGTATGCACAGAAAGACCCAGAAAAACCGAATAACTCTTGGAAATGGCCCAAGCCAACCTTTAAATATCAGCTAAAGATAAAAAAAAAAAAATGTCAGATGGTGGGGAACCAGTTCTGGGAGATATCAGGAAAAGCCCCCTAAACAAGGGAAAAGTTGTTATGCAGATTTACGTCTTTGCCTTCCCCATTGATAAGTGTTTCTAGGGACTTAGTCATCCTTCTATTCCTGGAACAGAAAGGGAAACACCTTTACAAATGGAAATTTTCCTTATAAATGTAAATGTCTCCTACAAAAGGGTAAGTTAGACTCAGTGTTCAGAGCTTTTCCTACCGTCTGCTGTTTCTTAAAAATGACAATACTTTTTAAAAAAGATTTTATTAGTTTTGAGTAATCGCGATGCCCAACGTGGGACTTGAATTCACCACCATGAGATCAAGAGTCTCATGCTCCACCAGTTGAGCCAGCCAGGTGCCCCAGTGACTATACTTTTAACCCCTAAAATAATACTAATGCCCAAAAGACATATTTTAAGGTGGCAAATTCTGGTCCTAATCAATTCAAAGACAATTTCTGGGGGCACCTGGCTGGCTTAGTCAGTGGGCATGTGACTCTACATGGTTGGGTGTAAAGATTACTTAAAAATAAAATCTTAAAAAAATAAAATAAAACTAAAATAAAATCTTAAAAAAATTCTGGAAAGACATCTTTTCAGGGAGTTAACAACATTTAAAATTTTTTTGTTACTAGCCGTTGTAATGTCTTACAAAGGCTTGTAATGATTTGGAATTGAATTACAACCCATAGAAAGAAAAACCCAAATTCTAAACAAGATAACCTAAGAGCTGACATAGATGAGGTCATTTTGGTTTTTGGTATCTTGATCATCTGAGGGACATGGAGTGGATATAAATCAGAGAACAATGAGCAACAAAAACCAATTAATTAAAAATATAATTAAAATTAATAAATTTTAAATTAATTAAAAAATTAAGGCTAGGATTGAGTTGGCTACCTCTAAAAAGATGCCAGCCGGAAGGATTTTTAAATCATTCCCAGCAATTACAGAGAGCAGAAGTACACCCTAAGAGTCTTTGATCCTGGAAAAGGATTTCAGGAAATCCTTAGGACAAGAATACTAGCAATTGCATTAAGTAGAGATGGAGAACAGTTGCATTAGTAAGAGTGCAATATTTGATTTAGGTTTTTTCATTCTGCAATTTGTCTGAGATACTACAAAATTTATACATAAATACAGTCCTTTTAAATCTTTTTATATTGTTATTTTTATAGCTCATTTTTATAGGTTTGGGAGCCCCGACATTTTGGCTTATATAGTATCTCTACATTTTCCATACTTGGAGGGAGCACATGAATCGGCTTGTGCACATATAGCGCACGGTAGCACTTCTTGGGAGACACCAACCAGGCCTTAAGTAGAATTCTTAAGACAGTGGGGTTGTGGAGCTGAACATCAGAAGCATCTGAGATGCTTGTTAATAATATGCATTCCCAAGGGGCTCAGGGGCTAATTGTCTGCCTTTGGCTCAGGTCCTGATCCTGGGGTTCTGGGATCCAGTCCTATATGGGCTCCTTGCTCAGTCGACTCTCTGTTTCTCCCTCTCCCTCTGACCCTCCTCCAGGCTCTCTCTCTAACTCAAGTAAATAAATAAAATCTTTAAAAAATATATGCATTCTCAGGACCCCCTAAATATGTTCCCACCAGGGACAGACCCAAAAATCAGAATCTCTTGGAGAATCAGGCTTAGCATAAGAATCCGTGGCAAACTCCATTTTCCAAAGCAACTGCAACAAATTATTCCACCATCCCACATCCTCTTCTACAATATGATCTTGCCTCGATACCATCAAGAGATGAGGTCTGTGTCCCCCCTCCTTGCTTCAGTCTGGATGGACTAATGGCTGCTTTGACTAATAGGATATGGTGGAAATATCCTTGGGTGAAATATCCTTGGGGGAAATATCATTGGGTGACTTTGAGGCTGGGCCATACAAAGCGATGCAGTTTCCAGCTTGTTCTCTGGAGCACTCACATTTGGAGTCCTGAGCCACTGTTCAAGACCAGCTGTGCTGAGGCCGCCATGCTGTGTGGAAGCCACACCACCTGAAGAGACCTACACAGGTGTTTCCACTCCTCAAGTCATCCCAGCTCAGGTGGTGGCAGAGTGAAGAGTAATCCAGACAATTCTTCCCTAGAAGATGAACCTCCTAAACCCAACACTTTCCAGAGGACAGATGATTGATTAATCCTTGAGCTGTAGTTGGTGTGGAGGCCGAGAAAAATCAAGGCCATTCCACCTCAAGTTTAGCATTAGCACAAGTACAGCCATTTTAGGCCCCTGGGAATAAGAGCTGAACTTTATGGGAAAAACTGCAGAATGTCCTCAATGTCCTCAGCAGGTAATCCCATATCAGAAAGACAACAGAGCCAATGCCCGTGGTGGTAGAAAGTCCCATATTAGAATGAGAACAGAGCTCAATGCCCTTGAAAGCCCCACATCAGAATGTAAACAGAACTTGAGAAATTCCTCCACACCTTCTGAAAATCCCCTAGACCAGCCTATAAAAAAAAAAAACAGCTTGGGCAGCCCCGGTGGCGCAGCGGTTTAGCACTGCCTGCAGCCCGGGGTGTGATCCTGGAGACCTGGGATCGAGTCCCACATCGGGCTCGCTGCATGGAGCCTGGTTTCCCTCTGCCTGTGTCTCTGCCTCTCTCTCTGTGTCTCTATGAATAAATAAATAAAATCTTTAAAAAAAAAAAAAACAGCTGTAACCCACTTTGGGGTCCAAGTCCCTGCTCCGATGTGTCGGGTGTACTTGGACCCAAGCTCGAGCTTGTAAATAAACCCTCGTGCACTTGCATTGGTGTCGGCTCCTTGGTGGTTTCTCAGATTTGCAGTCTTGGGCACAACAGTTGGCATCAGAGTTAGCTTTGATATCAAGATGGATCATTGCTTAGTTACTCAGTCATTCAATTAAAAAGCTATTTCTGATCGCCCACCATTGCCAGATTGTTCTAAAATCCAGAGGAACAGTAAAGGTCAAGAAAAATCCCCCCAGTATCAGTGCTCATGCATTCTAAGGGTGGTGAGGCAGGGTGTAGCTGGGGGAGTGGGGAAAGGGGGATAGATAAAACACGTACATAAATACATTAATAAGATAACTTAGGCAAATGTTAAACGCTGTGAAGAGAGTAAAGCAAGGTGATGTTGACAGGGAGGCACTACTTTAGATTGCATGGGCATTGAAGGTCATGGCTAGAAGTTGATTGGGCTGAAACCTGTATTAGTTTCCTGGGGCTGCAGAAGTCATGTGCCACAAATTAAAAACATCACAACAATAGAAATTCACTGTCTCACACTTCCAGAAGTCTGGAGTCCAAGATCAAGAAGGGCTGCAAGACAGAATCCATAGCTCTCTCCTCGCTCCTGGGGGTTTGCTGCCAATCCTTGGTGGTCCTTGTTTGGAGAGGCATCACCCCCAAACTCTGCAATCATCTTCACCTGGTGTGCAATCTGCATATGCGCCCATCTCCGGACACCACTACTGAGTTAGGGACAAACAGGGCTAGGCAGGGCTAGATATGGGGCCACAGGAGCAGGCTCACAAAAATCCTCAAAATGCTGAGGTGTAAGGAAAGCAGAGATGAAGGATCAAGCCAGACCACCCTGCCCTGGGTATGGGCAGGGAGGGTATCTTTTTATGACAATTATCTGTGACCAACAAAGAATAATAACCAGACCCCAAAGAAGAAGTAAGCCATTAAAGATGTTATCACTAGTCCTGACTCAGTGGTGATAGTCACACACAGAGAGAGAGAGGCAGAGACACAGGCAGAGGGAGAAGCAGGCTCCATGCACGGGGAGCCCGACGTGGGACTCGATCCCAGGTCTCCAGGATCGCGGCCTGAGCCAAAGGCAGGCGCCAAACTGCTGCGCCACCCAGGGACCCCCTCCTGGCTTTTTTCTTGATGAACACCTTAACTTGCAGGAGCCAGCTTGGGACCCACCTCCATTAAAACAGAAAAAAAGCACAAAAAAACTACTCTTCTTCACTCCTCCCTGAAAACCTCCCCACTCATGTGTCTGAGGTAGGATCAACTGCTCCTTTTCTTTAACCTCATAGCACCTTGCCCGGCATTTATCATCTTTGCTGCTTATGTGTATTGGTTGGCATATTGGCCATTTGCCTCCCTTGCTGAGCCATGAATTCTGTGAGATCAGTAACCAGCGCCTGGTATAGTAGGGGTTCAATAAATGATTTGCCAGACTGAAGTTACGAATGCTAGTAACAGATGAGGTGCAAGCACCACCCTCTTATTATTTATTTATTTATTTATTTATTTACTTACTTACTTATTTAAGGGAGAGGCAATGACTCTTTTGACACTGACACTTTCTCTTGCATTTTTGAGACTTGTGTGTTAGTAGAAGTGTGTAGTTTTGTAGTGAAGGATATAGGTTTGTACAATTTTGATGGTTTTTTGTTTTGTTTTGTTTTTTTGTTTTTACTTATAAGCTTGGGGGCCCTGGTAAATTTGGGCAGCTTTTCTGAAAATTGACCATACGGGAAGCTGTGCCAAACCTCTCCCAGACCCCCTCCGATTAATCCCCGCTAATTCTCATTAGCATGTTTCTATTGCAGACTCGAAAGCAGGGAGAAATTCTTTGCAGTTCATTTAACACCTGCAAGTTGTGAGAGTTGGTGGAGAAAACGCATCGATAAAATAATCACTTGCTTTCTCAGAGATGTTAAATTTGAACCCTTTAAAGGTTGGACTTTTGTTATGATTTCTATTTATGTTTTTACATCAAGTCATATGTTAATTAATGCTCTCCTCTTCTCAATGTAAAGGAAGGGGGGGGAATATCCGAATGAAACCATTTTGGTGTGTGAATGGCCCCCCGTTAAGAAAGCATTCTGGCATTGGAGGGAGTGTGGCTTTGGTCCAGGCAGCCTCCAGCCTTAGCTAGGCCGGGGTGGGCCCGACAGGCAGGGCTGGAATTGGGAACCGGGTGGTTTGGTGATTCAGGGGCAGAGAGCGAGGCTCTCTACTGTACCACAGTGCCCCAGCAGGAATTGTGGCAAGAAGGTGATGAAGTTTTAGAATCTAGGTGAGGTTTGGTGGGGTGAGGTCCAGAGCCAATATCCAAGAAAGAATTCTTGAGACGTCGTTGGTGCAAAATGGTGGTTTTATTAAAGCCCAGGGACAGGACCTGTGGGCAGGAAGAGCTGCTGCCCCGGGCCTGTGAGGGGTGGCTGATTGTGTACCTGGGAGTTGGGAGGGGGTTGAGGATAGCATACTCTCTAAGGAATTTTGGAAGCAAGGTTTCCAGGAACTAGGGGGCTAGCTAGCTATTGCTGGGAAAACGTCACTTATTACCATTTAATAAAACGTGAGTCATGAGACCCTTCAGATGTGTATTGGTGGGCCATGTGCTTGGGGGATGATCGCCAACACATATCTTGGGGGGGGGGTTAGAGATAAAGGAAATGTCTAAAGGAATTTTTATACATTAAAGTAGACTTACAGGATTCTGGGGGTTGGGCTAAGATTGCCTTCTGCCCTTAGCAAAGTATTAACAGTTGAGTCCCTAGAGGAATGTCCCTCTGCCTGTTTCAAGGACTTGTCTATGTGCTGCCCTGGGCTTGTGCTTTGTCCTCACCTAGCCCTGTGTTCCCTCATTAAAGGGACAAGCAAGGAAAACTGTCAGATGTTTGATACACAGTGTCTGTTGGGAAGGATACTCCTCCATCTCACGAGGCAGGGTTGGGAGGGGGGAGAGGGGCTATTCCCTCTCCCTTCAAAAAAACAAAACAGAAAAAAAGCCAAGTCAGAAAGAAGTGGGGAAGAAGGTTCTAAGGTCATCCCAAGGCGGGGGGATCTCCAGTTCCTGTAAGAAAGAACTGGGAGCCACCATGGAAGGGGCAGGGCGTGTGCCATGCTTCATGTGAGAATCTGACCATGTCCCTGGGAGTGATATGGGCTGAGTGGCCAATGCCCTGTTCTCCGGAGATTTCTAAAGAAGGAGGCTTGCAGGAGAAGCCCTTAGCCAGTGGGCAGTGGGGAGTCTAACAAAGGAGAGATGGATGTATCCCATACCTCCAAGGCCCTCCAAGAGCAAGAAGAGGCACTTAGTCATCCCAATGCATCACTGGAGGACCACCTAAGTTAGAAGAGTAGACAGATGGTGAGGCCGAGCCCAGGGCTTGGCTGAGCAAGCATGAACATACCTGGCAGGGGCTAGGTTGTGGGGGTAGACCCCTAGCATGTCCAAAGGAGGACAAGGAGGGTAGTAGTGATGAGAGGACACCACGAAGTTGCATGTCATCCTAGGACCTCATGCATACCTCTAGGCAGGTGCCACCACATTTCTGGAGACCAACAGAAACAGGATGGAATGAAGTAGACCCAGTGAGGCCAGGATGCTCCACCAAGCTGACAGTTAGGTAAGGTTATCTCCAGTGTCTCTCTCATTTCTCTGTGCCCTCCTGGAGGAATGAAATGTGGAAATGTGGGGAGAGCAAACTAGACAGAGACCACGGTCTCCCATCACACTGCTGCAAGGCCCTAAGGCTGATTGAGAGGAAAGAATTTATAATAGGATATCTGGTTAAAGCCTTAAGCCGGGTTGGACTTTTAATAACCAAAAGCAACCAGAAAGCCATACATTTGGCCGTCGTTGTGGCCAAAGGGATGGGAAGCCAAGTCAACCGAGTGTGGTTAGAAGCACCAAGGAAAAACATAAACCTGATTGAGGCTCACTGCTCACCATGTTCTGACTGGTAAGCAAGCTGATTTCCAGGTTACAATGAGGAATTAAAAGTGATATTTTTTTTAAAAGCCTTTATTTATATTTTTGACAGAGTGAGAGAAAGAGCAAGCACACAAGCAGGGGGAATGGCAGGTAGAAGGAGCTGGAGAAGCAGACTCCCCACAGAACAGGGACCACCCTCCCCCAAGTAGGACTCGATCCCAGGACCCGAGAGCAAGCTGAAGGCAGACGCTTCACCCACTGAGCAACCCAGGTGCCCAAATGTGATCATTATTAAAGACACACACAGCACACAAAAACTTAGCAAATCAAACCTCCTAAAAATTCTGCTTAGTCTTTCTTTTTTCCCCACAGTTTCACACTTGTGAAGGCTTCTCAAAAATATGTTCCCTGCCTCTACATGTAGTTACTTCCCTGTCAGAGGGCCTCAGTTGAGCATCAATGCTTCCCAACCCTCTCGGCCTGACCCACACACCTGCATGAGCCCTAGACAGTAAACAGAATCCTCCTGCTCGGGCTGAATTTCCAGAAACAAGCCTTGTGGGAAGCTCGCTGTCTTAGTCTGTTCGGGGCTGCTATAACAAAACAAAACAAAACAAAAAAACATAGACTGAGCGGTGTTTGTTTGTTTGTTTATTTGTTTTTCCCCTCACAGTTCTAGAGATTAGGAAGTCCAAAACCAAGGTGCTGGCAGATTCCAGGTCTGGTGAGAGCCTGCTTCCTGATTCTTAGGGGGCTGGCTTCTCCCTCTGCCTCCTGTGGTGGAAAATCAGGAGAGAGCTCATCATTTTATAAGGACACTAATCCTATCATGGGGCTCCATTCTCAGAGCCTTCCTACCTCCCTTGGGATGCCTGGGTGGCTCAGAGGTTGAGCATCTGACTTCAGCTCAAGGTGTGATCCCGGGGTCCTGGGATCAAGTCCCACATGGGGCCCCCCCGCAGGGAGCCTGCTTCTCCCTCTGCCTGTGTCTCTGCCTCTCTCTGTGTGTCTCTCATGAATAAATAAATAAATAAAATCTAAGAAAAATAAACACATAAAAAATAAAAATAAATCTTTTTTATATGCTTTATTTATGAAACTGCTGATGTGCAATTCATTCATTTTTTAACATATTTTTTTAATTGGAGTTCAATTTGTCAACATATAGCATAACACTCAGTGTTCATCCCATCAAGTGCCCCCCCTCAGTGCCCATCACCCAGTCACCCCAACCCCCCCCACCTCCCTTTCCACCACCCCTTCCTTGTTCATTTCCCAGAGTTAGGAGTCTCTCATGTTCTGTCTCCCTCTCTGATATTTCCCACTCATTTTCTCTCCTTTCCCCTTTAATCCCTTTCACTATTTTTTGTATTCCCCAAATGAATGAGACCATATAATGTTTGTCCTTCTCCGATTGACTTATTTCACTCAGCATAATACCCTCTAGTTCCATCCACTTCGAAGCAAATGGTGGGTATTTGTCGTTTCTAATGGCTGAGTAATATTCCATTGTATACATACATTAAAAAAAAAAAAGGGATCTTCTTATCTCCCAAAGATGCCATCTCCCAATCTATTACATTAGGGGTTAGGATTTCAATGTCTGAATTGGTAGGGAAGGGATGCGGATGTTAAGTCTATAACAGTCACTCTTTATGTTTTCCTTCCTTTCATGACTTGCCCATTCATGATATTTACTCATTTTTCCATTTCCATCTCATTTTTAAAAATCATCTTTTAAAAGTACTCTCCATCCTAAGAATACTACTCCTTTGTCACATGCAATTATAAGTGGGTTTTTTTTCTTCTGTTTTGCTACTTATATTTTGAGCTCATTTTTGTTGTTGTAACTTTTAAAAGATTAATCAATCTTTCCTCAATGATTTCCAAACACTCCCATCCAAAATATTTCTTGTTAAGGCCTTTCTTGTTTCCTCTACTTCTGAATCACAGTCAGCTGTCCTGGCTCTGTGTGTTTCATGCCGGCCTTCCCCCCATAGTTAATCTTCATTTTGTGATAGGACTTTTGGAAGCATTTCCTTCCCATATTGGGAATGCAGGTGACACATTTACTGGGTCCTTGTTTGTCCATAAACATTTGGGGGGGCAGGTCTTTGCATTTTATTGGTAGTTTAGCTAGGTACAGAATTTTTTTTTTAAGATTTTATTTATTTCTTCATGAAAGACACACATACACACAGAGGCAGAGGCACAGGCAGAGGGAGAAACAGGCTTCATGCAGGAAGTCCAATGCGGGACTCGATCCCGGGTCTCCAGGATCACACCCCAGGCCAAAGGCAGGTACCAAACCGCTGAGCCACCCAGGGATCCCCCTAGGTACAGAATTCTTGACTCAGAATACTTTCTCCTTAGAAGTTTGAATATATTGCTCCTTTACCTAAAACCCAGTATTGCCAACCAGAAACAAATGTCAGTATGCTCATCTTTCCCTACCAGAGACTTCCCTTTTTTCCTCTAGATGCCTTAAGGTGGTTCACTTTATCCTTTGAATTAGGAAATTTCAACAAGATATGTCTCTATCTGGGTTCTTTTCTTTCTTCTTCTTTTTTTTAAGATTTTATTTATTTATTCATGAGAGAGACACAGGCAGAGGGAGAAGCAGGCTCCCTGCGGGGGTGCCCCATGTGGGACTCCATCCCAAGACCCTGGGATCATACCCTGAGCCAAAGGCTCAACCACTGAGCCACCCAGCTGTCCCTATGGGTTGTTTTCTTAATTATCCTTCTCTATACTCAGTAGATATTCAATCTTAAGAGTCATGTCTAGTCATGGAACTTTATTAGCAGCCCAGGGAACTTTATTATCCTTAGTGTCCTTAACTATGTTTTACCTTCTCATGCTTCTTTTCTTTCTTCTAGGTGTACTAGATTGCTGTCAAGACTCCTAGATTTGCCATTTGTGTTTCTTAACTTCCCTTTGCCTTTTATTTATCTTCTGGCTCCAAATTCTGAGAGATTTAATTTATTTTATTTTCCAGATCAAAAACTTAACCTTCATCTCTGTCCAATTTATCATTCAACCCATCTAGTGAAATCTTCACTCTTACAGTAATATCTTAATTTTGAAATTTCTTTCTTGTTCTCTGACTGGTACCTTTTCAAAAGAGAGTGCTCTCAATTGGTGGCTATAATATCTGCCCAAACCTATAGGCAGAAATCAGAATGTTTTTAAATAGTTCATCTTCTCTTTGAATTATCTCTTTCTCTCCATTCTGAGATTATTTTGTATTTCCTGATCCTTCGCTTTCTCTTTCATGCTTCTGAGTTTTATTTAATGCCTCACAATCTTTGTTAGCAAGTGCTTTTTTTTTTTTTAACGAAGAGCTACTTTCATCTGTGCAGATAATTGGTGTGCATTTCGTCTGCAGTTGTGTATGCCTCTTTCTTTAATTGAAGAACCAAACATGAACATTCAGAGCCCACAGAGGCTTCTGGTTTGCTCTGTTTCTTTCTTTCTTTCTTTTAAGATTTTATTTCTTTATTCATGAGATACAGAGAGAGAGAAAGAGAGAGAGAGAAGCAGAGAAACAGGCAGAGGGAGAAGCAAGCTCCATGCAAGGAGCCCAATGTGGGACTTGATCCCAGGACTCCAGGATCCCACCCTGGGGAGAAAGCACATGCCAAACCGCTGAGCCACTCAGGGATCCCCTGGTTTGCTCTGTTTCCTTTGTTGTCCCCAACACCCTCACCAGGAGCTCTCCTAGAGTACATTAAAGATGCATGCAAATCATTTATTTACTTCTCCTGTTGAAAGTTTGATCTCCCCCTTCCTGGAGTCTGTAGGAATCTATGTACAAAGCCAAAGTGAAGCTATCCATTCTGGGCCTGGGCCAGCTTTCACTTCTTTCCTTCTTTCCTCATCTTTCCTTCCTTCCTTCCTTTCCTTTTTTTTTTTTTAAAGATTTTATTTATTTGAGAAAGGGGGAGAGCAAGCACAAGCAGGGGGAAGGGGCACAAGGAGAGGGAGAAGCAGGCTCCCCACTGAGCAGGGAGCCCCATACAGGGCTCAATCCCAGGACCCTGGGATCATGACCTGAGTTGAAGGCAGATGCTTAACTGAAGGAGCCATCCAGGCACTCTTTACTTTGTATTTCTTAAAACACTTGCTCTGTAAAAAGCCCAAAGACTTTGAGATCATCACAATATGGGGAACCAAAGCTAGCCACATGGAGAGGGTATATGAAGAGGTAAGTGTCTAACCAGACCCCAGATATCTGAGCCACGTGGATGGTTTGCACCCAGGCATCAGGCATATGAATGAGGAAATCTTCAGATGACAGCCCCATCCCCCATCTGCCTGTACTGACATGAGAGAGAACCATCAAGTTGAGCTCAGTCAACCCACAGAAAAATGAGAGGTGATAACATAGATTTTTTTTAAGTGAACTCTACCCTGAGCCTGGGGCTTAAACTCACAACCCCAAGATCAAGAGTCACATGCTCTATCAACTGAGCCAGCCAGGCAGCCCAATACATAATTGTTTTGAACCTTCAAGTTTTGGAGTGGTTTGTTACAAAGCCGTTTCTTGTAGCAATGGACTAACTCCTTTCTCTAAAAAGCAGAGCTCAAGCTTTGGCATGAGGATTAAAGCCATAGTTGCCAGCAAATCTTTTTAGGAGAAAAGGACCCACTGGTATAGTCTTAAAATGCAGGTCTTCAGTAAAACTCTCTAGAGTCTTCTTACATTTGGGGGACTCTCACTTGGATCTTCTTTAGGCTCCTTTGAGGGAACCAACGCTTAACTCTGTTGCCTTGGCCTGTGGTGTCTTCTACTTTTTCTCTGTCAATCAGATAAAACTACACCATATCCTCTAGATATTCCTCAAAATTTAAAGGTTACCAAAAGTATCTATTTCTTTTCCCCTACTCTGTTCTGACATATGTCTGTACTTTCAATGTAAATTTGGGAAAATATGGAGGTTGCAATATGTGGTCAGGCTACCATCTTGAATCAGAAACCTATTAAATTCCTAAACAGAACCTAACGGCAAGAGGGCTTACTGTGTATTTCAAATAGTTTTAGGAGTACTAGGTACATGAAGAGTGTGCCATCTGCTAACTTCCCATTAAAATAATTATCTGGGGGAAATTCATGCAAAAATGTACTTCAGTGAGTATTCCTAAGGGACAGTGGTACATTTGCCCAGTGATGGAAGGTTGGCCTCACCCTTCACACACATACTCAAACAGCATAAGGGGGAAAGGGGAGGGAAATGACATAGGATTTTGAGGCCAGTGTGAAAGTTTTATTTTTTTATTTTTTTTAAGAGATTCAAAGAATCTCTTTTTTTAAAAAATTTATTTATTTATGATAGTCACAGAGAGAGAGAGAGAGAGAGTGAGGCAGAGACACAGGCAGAGGGAGATGCAGGCTCCATGCACCGGGAGCCCGATGTGGGATTCGATCCCGGGTCTCCAGGATCGTGCCCTGGGCCAAAGGCAGGCGCCAAACCGCTGCGCCACCCAGGGATCCCCCAGTGTGAAAGTTTTAGAAGTAAGTCCTCTATATTTCTATGAATTTGAAGAGTTGGTATTTTATCTTATTTATTTTAATTAATTTATTTAAAGATTTATTTATTTTAGAGGGAGAGTGCATGAGCAGAGGGAGGGGCAGAGGGCAAAAGACAGAAACTCAGACTCTGCGCTGAGCTCAGAGCCTGATGTGGGTCTCTATCTCACAACCCTGAAATCCTGACCTGAGCCAAAATCAAGAGTCAGATTCTTAACCAATGGAGTGATCTAGACACCCTTATTTTGTTTATTTTTTAAAAGGTATTATTATTATTTTTTAAAGATTTTATTTATTTATTCAAGAGAGACACAAGCAGAGGGAGAAGCAGGCTCTCCTCCAGGATCCTGGTGTGGGACTCGATCTCAGGACCCTGGGACCATGACCTGAGCCAAAAGCAGACGCTCAACAACTGAGCCCCTCAGGCATCCCTTAAAGATATTTGTTTAAAGTAATTTCTATAACCCAATGTGGGGCTAGAACTCACAAACCTGAAATCAAGAGTCCTATGCTCCACTGACCAGGCCAGCCAGGCCACCCAAAAGAAAAGTTTGTATTTTATGTCACAGATGCTTTTGGTGGTGATGGTGGGGGGAGTACCAGAAAAGTAACTGACTTTTGTCTGAATAGGTAGAAGAAATAAGGTAGGAAAAGTGAGATAAACTTTCAAAGTAGAAAGATATTAGGCAAGTATTATCTCTGGGTTGTATGGTGGAGTTCAAAGACAGTGATGAGAAGAGAAAGGATCTATTTGGGAAATGACTTTCCTATGCAAAATGGGAAGACTTTTATGACCTCTGGATGCTTGTCCTGCTTATCAGGAGTTTCTTCAGAGATGCAAATGTAGGAGCCCAGGGCAGGTGACCCTAAAATGTGCCGTTTTGGCATATTAATTATTTTATTAATTTTTAAAAATATTTTATTTATAAGTAATCTCTACACCCAACGTGGGGCTTGAACTCAGAACTCCAAGATCAGGAGTCATTTGCTCTATAGGCTGAGTCAGCCAGGTGCCCTGGCATATTGAGTATTTTAAATAAAAGTTACTGAAGAGCTAGCCTGTGCAGGAAGGAAGCTCAAGACCCTCCTCCATCCCCCTCAAAGCAGGAAATAAATCTCCCATGGAAAAGATGCCCTCCCAGTACTAGGGACATAGTTATCCCCAGAGATGGTAAATTCAGTGCCAAAAAGGTGCATAAACAACCCCTGCTGGGGCACCTGGGTGGCTCAGTCAGTTGGGCATCTGCCTTTGGCTCAGGTCATGATCCTGGGGTCCTGGGCTCAAGTCCTGCATCGGAATCCCCACAGGGAGCTTGCTTCTCCCTCTGCCTGTGTCTCTGCCTCTCTCTCTGTGTGTCGCATGAATAAATAAAATCTGGGGAAAAAAAAGGTATAAAACTGCCCACCTTGGTCATTTCTTCAGGTCTCAGTTTTAATATTGGGCCTCTGTGTGTGCACACATAACAAAACTTTGTTTTTTTCTCTTGTTAATCCATCTCATGTAAATTTATTTTTTGGGTGTAATGTTTTTTAAGTAAGTTCTATGCCCAATGTAGGGCTTGAACTCACAACCCTGAGATTAAGAGTCTAGTTGTAGTTTCTACAGACTGAGCCAGCCTTCCTCCTCCTCTGTCTCATGTAAATTTAATCTGTAGTCCAGCTGTGAGACCTTGAAGGGTAGAGGAAGAATTTTTCCCTCCCTAAATAACTTTTATTTCAGACTTTAGGTGCTTACTTGGCTTCTATTTCTATTTTTAAACCATGAATCCTGTGGTCTCTAAAGTCCATGGGCTAACTTTTGAGGGAAGGAGATTAGGACCTGGAAGAAAAATTTCCTAGAATGAAAATCAAAGAGTTGGGCAATTTTGACAGGCCACCTGGAAATGTACAGGTTTTCTGAGAAGGTTACAAATTCAGTGCCTCATAGAACTGATATAATTTGAGTGTCTGGGGCAGCCCAGGTTGCTTAGTGGTTAGCGCAGCCTTTGGCCCAGGGCCTAGTCCTGGAGACCCGGGATCGAGTCCCACATCAGGCTCCCTGCACGGAGCCTGCTTCTCCCTCTGCCTGTGTCTCTGCCTCTCTCTCTCTCTCTCTGTGTCTCTCATGAATAAATAAATAAAATCTTTAAAAAATTTTGTTGAGTATTTGTTCATTTATCTATAAGCACAACTGGTCACATATGTGGTAAAGCAATGATGGAAGGCTACAGACATTGGGCCCTAGCTTCTTTTCTCACCCACAGCATCCAATTGTGGCCCAAACCTTGAACATTCCATGCAGCAAAACCAACACTGTGCAGTTCACTGTATCCAATCTCCTTAGAAGGCCAGGAATCGCCATAACCATTTCATCACCTTTACAACCATCATCACCACCACCATCACCACCACCACCACCACCACCATCATCATCAACATCATCATCACCAGTATGTTTGTTATTTTTATTACTATTATTTGGACAAGCTTCTTGGAAATTGGCTCCCTTAGCAACTCATCAGAGCATTTCTTCCAACTCACATGCATGCCTCTTCCTAAGAGCATTCTGATAAAAACAATATTCTCTATTTTGTTTTATTTTCAGTAACATGTTCATGGCATGACTCCTTGTGTCCCATACAAATGTGCCCTTGGCCTGCCTCTTACTCTGGCTGTGTTCTAGTCTGTCTTTCAGAAGAGAAGAATCATAAGAGATGAGTCAGAGAAGGCTTAAGAAGTATCAGACATAGCTCCACCTAAAACCCAATAGAACTCAGAAAATGCCATTGCTAAAAGCTTTTAAGATTCCTTCTGTCTGGGCAAGCTCACCATGATTTCCCCCAAGAAACCTCTGTTTCCTGTATTATTTATTTACAAATTTTAATGAGTTTAAGAATCACTTGTAAAGCAACTGAAAAGTCAGATCACCAGGAATTCTGATTCATTGGTTTCTGAATGAGGCCCAGAAATATCAATTCTAATAAGGACTTCACCCTAGTAAATTTTGATGCAAGTGGAGTATTGACTTCAAGAAATAACAGGCTCACATTATACAAAATAAACTTTACATGACCTAGAAATCTGGATGTATTTATTTAAGATAAAGATGGGATAAAAAAAGAGATATGTGTACCTGCATCCTCTTCTAAATGGAGTGCAGAAGGCAACAGCACCAAAGGTAGAAATGAATGGTATTTCCAAAGATGAGGGCAAAAAAAAAAAACAATCACTGGTGGTCACAGATAACAAAATGAGTGATTTGAGGACAGCCAGTATTGCTTTAAAAAAATCCTTACAGAAAATGCTGCTGTAGGAGCCAGGAGCAGAGAAGGAGCACTTCACGAAGAAGATTCATTGATTCATCAGTTCAGCCTGGGGAACCAATGAGCCACCACATGGATTGCATCCTTAGGAGCAACATCCCAGAAAATGAAAATGGAAGGGATCAGGCTAAAATTCGTTGTATCAGGCAGGTGTTATCTCTATTTCCAAGTCTGATCAAGTAGTAATGGCCTCCTGGAACACTAGGTCAAGAGAGATCATGTAGTCATTTCTAGGCTTAGCAGAAAAATGAGCATTGATTGATTAGTGATGTCTGCCAACAGCAAGGAGAAGGAGCCTCGGATGTATCCTGGCCATTTCTGCTAAGGCAGCAACTGTATAATTATCCAAGTTCCACTCGAGTGGAAAGACTCAGTCATTCCTGGTTAAGTATCATCTCTTTCCTGCTATTTCCATTCAGGGAAAAGACTACTGTGGGAATTATGAGGTTATGTTCATCCTGGTAAAGACGGTTGCTGTACTAGAACATCTCAAACACTTCCCTGGTGGACACCCAGACCTGTTATCCTTGCCCGCTCACTAGCATACTCTTTGCTAGTTATATCTCCATGCTCTTTGCTTTGCCTAAACTTCCGAGGAAGAGGAAAAGCCAGTAAGCAATTCTTTCTTGTCCATTCAGGCACTCCCCTCCTACCCCACTGATCTCAAGATTTAAAACATACAAAAATGAGCAGTACTTCATAAAATGGCTGGTGTGCCTGCGTTCGAAGAGCAAATTCTTTTTAAGTACCTACTTAAAAAAAAGTCGGTGTGCTTACATATAATGGAGAAGCTAATTGCCAATCAACCATACCTATTCATTCAAGTAAGCGCCTGTCAACACTTTGTTCAACTAATTTGAGTTACTGCACGTATATACACGAAAGAAGTAAGACTGCAGTAAAAATATTTCAAAGGAAATTTAGATTGATGGTCTTCTAGAATTCAGATTTTTCTCCAGTTCAGATTCACCTTCCTCAACTGTAGTAAATACATTTTGGTTTTTCTTAGATGCTTCTTTCTTCCTAACGGCTCCAAAGTTTGGTTGGGGATGCATGTTGTTCTGGGGAAGCGAATATCAATCCAGTTCTAGACACAGACCACAGAACCAGTTAGGGCACTCGTCCTGCCCAAGCACAGTGATGGGCTCGTGTTGCCATGTGATCTTAGCCAATCCAGTTGGAATGAAACTTAGGACTTTTGCTGGGAATAAAGATGGTGTCTCTTTCTGGCTGGAGCTGTGTAGCTCTTGAAACTTCCGAAAGCCATCTTAGACTAAAAAAAGAAAGCCAGCCTTAGGAGAAAATCACTCTGAAGAAAATACTGTTGAAAAGAAAAAAATAAAACCCAAAACCCTTGAGCTACTAATCTCTTGTGGATTTTTCAGGCAAACGAATCAGGATATTTTCTGTATTGTAAACCCACTTTTAATTAGATTTTTTTCTCTGTCCCTAGTAACACTAGCTGCTACACCCAGTTAATCTGAATCGGGCCAATCCATTTCACTGGTATTATCTTTGTTTCCTATGACTCAACTTTTCCTTTTCTCATTTTCTTTTATGAATGAGATTTGGGAAGCTGGGTAATAAACAGCTGATAATGATCGGGATGAAAATCTCAGTCATGTTCCAGGGGATGCTTTGGAAAAGAATATGCATCTTCTGAATCAATAGCATTTACATGATGCTAACAGGAAGGGAAGGAGAAAGAGCCTGGTTTTGTTGTAGATTAAAATGCCTGTGTACTATGGGGAGGAATTAATTATGCAAAATAGTGAAATATGTACAGACAAATGCTAATTTGTCAACCTGTAAACCGAGCTTCCTAAATCTTAGTTTGCAATGAATTGAGTCATTTTCAGATATATTAGGCAAATGAGCTAAACCCTAGTGTGATATATGTATTTAATCCTGATGCCCAGGCACATACTATTTTCCAAAAGATATGAACCCCCTGACCCAAGGACCAAGTTTTATTACATTTTCTGTGAATGCATCTGTGGACATTGTAGCTTCTTGTTTCTGCCACTGTAACCGCAGCTCAGCTACTCAAAGAATAAAAGAAGGTAATGAAATAGAAACACAGATTTATGCTTGTGAGTGGTGTGCAGAGAAGAGTCTATCCAGCCAGCTTTCCAGGCAACACTGGAAGAAGGTGTAGTGACCTTCTATCTAATGCCTCCTTGGGTATTTCTCTTGCCTATCAGAGCAGAAAACAGGGGAGGCTCTCTGAAGACAATTCAGGAAGGAGTAACTACAAACAAGCTTGTCTGGGGCAAGTGGCTTCAGGGTCTTGCACAAAAAGAAGACAGTTAAGGAGAGGAAGGGGTTGAGTGGGCAGCAGTAAGCTGTTGGCCTGGGTTGCCCTTGCTCACCTTAGTAGTGCAGTTATCCTTATCTTAATGCTGTGGTCCAGACCTTGGTGTGGGTGGGGGTTTGGACTGAGGCATCTTGCATCTAGCCACAGAAGAGCTACAGAGATACACATCCACCCCTGGAGTTGGCCTAGCCTTGCAGAAAGGACAAAGAAACCCTGGAAGTTTTGAAAGTGCTCCGCTTGGGGCTGCCCTGGTTGCTTAGATACTCCGTTGGTAAAGGAAAAAAATGAACAGGAAATGTCTCATAAGCTTCCTTGGAGGAGGTCACATGGTGGACACCAGACAGCTGGATCCTGGCAATCTGAGGCTCCTCACCCCATCTTCTGTCTTTGGAAGGTACATTCCACCCACCTAGGAGCCGCTTGAAGGACACCTTATGAGAACAAAACATGTCATTGAGACCATCTGGACTGTGTAAGTGATCAAACCCTGTTTCACCAAGCCCTCTAGAGAAACTCAGAAGATTCCCCCGCAGGTAGGTGCAAAAATCTACAAGTCTACTCATCTTGCAGCTGCCTACCTACCCATCTAAAATGGTCTGCTTGTTTCTTTGGTCTCTGTGTGCCCTCTGGGGCCCGAGGGATTTCAAATTTCATCCCAGGGAACTCCTGAAAGTGCCAACCAACAAATGCACTCAGTGAAAGGATCCCAGGTAGGATTAATTCCAGAATTAAGATCTAAGAGGAGATTAAGAAAACAGCAACAATAAGGCTGGGCACTTAGCTCATTTTTGTTTCCTAGCCAACGTCGTCCTGGGGCAGTTCTGGAAAAGGCAGCCCGCGTCACTGGACACTAGGTGTCCTAATTGCATTGCTTTAGGTGAAAAGACCTTTGTGCTCTTCAGATGAAGTTCTCCCTGATGCTACCGTCACCAACGATCACCAGATTATCAGGGAGATAATTTTATATCAACATACAAATCCCTTCCTTATACCTTCTTCCGGTTGAATGACACAAATGCACCATTATTATTTTTTTAACTACTCTCCAGTGGAAGGGTAGGTAGTTTCCACTATTTTGCTGTTCAAACAAGTGCTGCTATAAATAACCTCATCTGTGTATCATTTTGCATGTGGACAACTATTTAAGTAGAATAAACTCCTAGAACTATAATTGCCGAGTCAAAGGGAATGCACTTCTATAATTTTGAGAGACTTCTAAAAAAATGTATGACAGTGTGGTTTTAATTTTCATTTCTATTATAATTGAGGTTCTTATCTTTTTTTTTTTTTTTTTTACATTTTACCTGTTTATTTGAGAGAGAGAGAGAGAGAGCACAAGCCGGCAGGGATGGGGGGGTAGGGGGTTGCGGGACTGGATCTCAGGACCCTGAGATGATGACCTGAGCCAGAGGCAGGTGCTTAACCAGCTGAGCCACCCAGGAGCCCCTGTGGTTCCTATCTTTTCAGGTATTTGAGGGACATCTTATCTGTTCCTATGAACAGTCTACACTTACCTTTTGCTCATTTTTTTACTGAGTTAGTGGTCTTTTTGAACTCCAGAAGTTCTTTATGAATTGAGGAAATTAACTCATCATCTGTTATTGAATTACAAATGTTTTCTTGCATTGTCATTTGTCTTTGAGTTTGCTGAATGAGTATTAACCCCACACAGACCTTTTATTGTTATTGTTGTCACTAGGTTGAATTTATTCATATTTCATTTATGAAATTTGGACTTAAAGCTATGCTTTATGGCAGCATAATCCCATACACCCTTTATCCAGTTTTCCTCAATGGTAACATCCTGCAAAACTAAGGACCAATATTACAAACAGGGAATTGACATTGCTGTGATCTATCAGATTTTATACGTTTTACATGCACTCAGTGTGTGACTTAATGTGTGTGCCTGTGTGTATATTTAGTTCTTGCATTTTGATCACATGCATCGGTTTATGTATCCACCACCAAGGACACAGAACATTTCCTTTCATCACAAAGATCTCTCCTACTGCCTTTTATAACCACCCCCACCTCTCTCCCACCTTCACTGTCAGGAAGCCCTGGCAACCATTGATCTGTTCTCCATCTCTATAATGTTATTTCTAGAATGTTGTATCAGTGGAATAATGCAGCGTGTAAATTTTTGGGAACTGGTTTTTTATTTATTTATTTATTTTTACTCAGCATAATTCCATTGAGGTGCATCCCTACTTCTTGCACTTCAGTCATTAGCTCCTTTTTTTTTTTAAGATCAATTTTATTTATCTTAGAGGGATACAGAGTGTGAGTAGGAGAGGCAGAGAGAGAGGGAGACAAGCAGACTCTCTGCTGAGCCCGGAGCCCCACTCGGGGCTCGATCTCATGATGCCGATATCACAACCTGAGCCGAAACCAAGAGTGGGACACCCAACTGACTAAGCCACCTAGATGCTCTTAATTATTTCCTTTTTATTTTTTTTTTAATTTTTTTCTTTAAAAATTTTTTTTAATTTTATTCTTTTAAGATTTTATTTATTTACTTGAGAGAGAGAGAGAGTATAAATGAAGGGGAAGGGCAGAGGGAGAGAGAGAAGCAGGCTTTCCAGTGAGCAGGGAGCCTGATGCGGGGCTCAATCCCAGGACCCCCAAGATTGTGACCTGAGCCAAAGGCAGATGCTCAACCAACTGAGCCACCCAGATGCCCCTAATTAGATCCGTTTTATTGATGCCAGTATTTCAAGATATGGCTGTACTATCACTTCCCTATTCATTGTTGAAGGGCATTTGTTTTTTTCAAATGTGGAGCTATTTGGAGTAAAGCCACTATGGGCATTCATGGACAAGGTGTTTGTATGAACATAGGTCCTCATTTCTCTGGGATAAGGAGTGCATTTGCTGGGTCATTTGTCATCACATGTTTACTTTTGTACAAAACTGCTCAATGTTTTCAGATGAACTATACTATTTTACAGTCCCACCAGAAGCATACAAGTGATCAAGGTTCCCTGCATCCTCACCAGCATTTGGTGATGTCACTATTCCTTATTTCATCCATTCTGATGTGAATGTAGTGATACCTCATTGTGGTTTTATTTGTTTCCCTAATGGCTAATGATACCGACCTTGTTTGCCTTCTGTATATCCTCTTTGGTAAAATGCCCATTTGTGTTTTTTGCCCATTTTCTGATGTTTTTGCTTTTTACTATTGATTTTTTAGTCTCTTTACATATTCTAGATACCACTCCTTTGTCAGACATGTGATTTGCAAATATTTTCTTCCAGTCCATAGCTCGTCATTTCATTCTCATAACCATGACTCTCATAGGACAGAAATTTATTTTAATAAGACCCAATGGATCAGATTTGCTTTTTTTGTTAACTTAGAAAAAAAAAATCAAGAAATGTGATATGCATATTCCTCAAGTGTGATGACTGAAAAATGTACACTTTTTAAAAAAATATTTATCTATTTATTTATTTTAGAGAGAGAGAGAGAGAGAGAGAGACAACTAGTGGGAGGAGCAGAGAGAGGTAGAGAATCCCAAGCAGACTCCAAGCCGAGAGTGGAGCTGGATGCAGGGCTCAATCCCAGGACCCTGAGGTCATAACCTGAGCTGAAACCAAGAGTCAGACACCTAACCTACTGGGTCACCCAGTCGCTCTAAAATGCACACTCTTAATGCAATCTGTAGGAGAAGTGAGAGTACAGATGTTAGGACTGTTTTACAGATTAAGGACATTGGACCTTGCCTTGACTTCTAGTTCAAGTCTTCCCACTACCCCACCGTGAATGGAGTTCTGTGTGTATTTCGGCAGAATGATATAATTCGGCACAATATAAGTCTTCTGGTCATTTTAACCACTTAGGACACTTATGAGACCTTCCCAATGAGTGTCCTTTGAGATCACACATCACTTTCTTTTTTTAAAGATTATATTTCTTTATTTGAGAGAAAGCAAAGGGCAGGAGGGAACAGAGGGTGAGGGAGAAGCAGATTCCCTGCTGACTGTGATGCCTGATTCCAGGCTCAATCTCAAGACAGAGATCACGAACTGAACCAAAATGAAGAGTTGGATGCCCAACTGACTGAGCCACCCAGGCACCTTGCCCACACATCACTTCCAACCTACTTTCTTTGTAATAACAATCAATATTTTTCCATTGATATATTTACGATGTGATGTGATAAGTGAATACGGACTCCAAAAGCATCCCCCTGACCTATCCCAGCTCCAGCAGCCATGGATAAGCAAGGGACCATGAGTTGAGATGTCCAAACTGAGTGCATGAAATTCTAAAAACTGAGATGAAAGGCCTCGCCGAGAGATAGTCACAAGAAATGGCATTATACGGGCGCCTGGATGGTTCCGAGGTTGAACGTCTGCCTTTGGCTCAGGTAGTGATCCCTGGGTCCTGGGATCAAGTCCCACACCGGATTCCCCACTGGGAGCCTGTTTCTCCCTCTGCCTGTGTCTCTGCCTCTCTCTCTGTGTGTCTCATGAATAAATAAGTAAAATCTCTTAAAAAAAAAAAAAAAGGAAAAAGAAATGACATCATACACTAAGAGGAGGGCTTTTATTGAAGAGAAAAGGTCATGTGGCATAAGGGTGACCTTGTGTCATTTGTGCTAACTGGAGTCCCTAGCCTGGGGGCTGAGCCCTTCTGCTGTTCCCCAGGAGAAGTGGCAATCTGCAATCCCAGTCAGTAGGTGCCCGTGTTGTTTCCAGGCTGACCTGAGCTAGTGTCCCTTCATCTCTATGCCTGGTGGTCCGAGGAGGCTCTGGGGGGAGGCTGTCTTCCTGCCATCATGCCCCGTGATTATCAAGTTAGCTCAGGCAGGACTGCTGCCCTGCCTACTTGGCAGGGCTGCAGAGGGAGTCTGGGAGGGCCTGCAGCTCCCCAGGGAGCCAACCCTGGCTTGCGACTGCTCCATAATCAGGAGCAGCTCCCCTGGAGCCTTGTGAAGATGCAGGGATGTGCTCTCTCTTTCCTAGTCCTACGATACCAGGGGGAGACCTGGAGGGCCCAGGCTGCTGGTAGAGATGCCCAAAGAGCTGGGTTACCCCACACACTTCCCCGGGGAAGAGGCCCCAAAAGACTGAGCTGCTCAAAATGCCCCTCCCAGGGAAGGCTCAAGGAGAACAACATTGGGAGAAAGAGCCAGAGGTACCTGCACTTCCTACTTCTGGAAGAGGACATCTGTGGGGAGAGACGTGGATGTGCCCAGAGCACCCTGCAAGGCTGCAATGATCTGTGGCCTGGAAAACACGAAAGAAGGTCAGTGATGACTCCCTGACCCCTTTTGTGATAAAGCATAGGATCCAAGCAGGTGGAGGCACATGCGTGTTGCCCCAGAGAACCCACAGCACGTTCCCCAGGCGTGATCCCATCACACATGTCCTATGGGTGTTTGCTGCCAGTGGCTGTGGGTAAAGCTCTGGAGTCTTTCCTTTCTTGGCTGGGTCAGAGCTCAAGGTACATCACTGCTGCCTTTTTTTTTTTTTTTTTTGAGATTTTTTTTTTTATATATATATTCATGAGAGACACAGAAAGAGAGGCAGAGACACAGCCAGAGGGAGAAGCAGGCTCCCTGTGGGGATCCCAATGTGGGACTCAATTCCAGGACCCTGGGATCACACCCTGAGCTGAAGGCAGATGCTCAACCACTGAGCCATGCAGGTGCCTGCATCACTGCTGTCTTGACCCCTTCTCTGCTCCTGTGGATGCTGCATCGTTCCATGTGTCATTGCTACATCTTCAATGGGATCCCCACCCAAGGCTGTCACCTCTCAGGCTCTGTGGTATGGGCACCTGAACCTCTTCCCAGGGGGCCTCATGGCACTTGAGGCAGTGGCCATACACCACTACGGGGTGTGAAGGCAGCTCCGGGGACCCAGCCAGACCTGCTTGCAGCCCAACCAGTGCCCCCACCTTCCTAGCTATGCAGGCTGCCCTGTGATTCTCTGTAACTATATATAAGTGAGAGATTCTAGAAGGGGAAATAATGTTGCTTGTTTCTTCTTCTGGTGTCTCCCTATTCTCTGTTTCCCTTTTTATTTTGTTTTTAAAGTCTATTTATTTATTTTTTTAGTAATCTCTTTCCCCAACGTGGGGCTCAAACTCACGGCCCCGAGATCAAGAGTCACACGCTCTTCCAACTGAGCCAGCCAGGCACCCCCTCCCTTCCCTCTTTCTCTGCTTTCGAGTGAGTTTTTCTTGAATTCCTCCCCAACCTACTCAGACCTCTTGTACTTTTTTTTTTTTATGATTTTATTTATTTGAGAAAGAGAGAGAGAACACAAGCAGGGAGGAGGGGCAGAGGGAGAGGGAGAAGCAGATTCCCCACTGAGCAGGGAGCCTGATGCAGGACTCGATCCCAGGACCCCAGGATCATGACCTGTGTTGAAGGCAGATGTTTCACCAACTGAGCCAGGAACCCTGACCTCCTGTACTTAAAGCTCCAGGAGCTTGTTGGCTGGCCTTGTACCACGTGCCAAGTGGGAGCTAGGGAATCCACACCACCAGTGCTTTCCCAGCAGCACCTGGCTCTCAATCCCATGGGTTATCTTGCATACCACACTGTTTGGAAGGTCCCAAGCTTCTGCTTTGCCTTCCCTCCCAGGGAGCCAGGCCCCTCCTTTCCTGGGTGTGTTATATCACAAGTCACATAGAGGGCAGGCCATACACATAGAAGGCTTCCAAAAGCATATTAATGTTTAAAAACTCTTGTCCCTATTTCACAGGAACAGGAGAGCTTCCTTCTGCCAATACACACACACACACACACACACACACACACACACACACACATACTCCTCCCTCCCTATCCTGTTCTACTGAACCCTTTGGGATTCTTCGAAACCGGGACAAAAAATCTTGAATAGAGGATGCCAACGAAAACCTCAAGTTTTTTTTAGAGGGGACAAGGAGGGAGGCTTCTATGTTCCTGGCCATATTCTTTTTTTTTTTTTTTTCCTGGCCATGTTCTGTTTCTCCATCTGGGATTTGTTTAATGCAAAGTGTAAAAGGATATCCATGGTGGGAACTCTTCCATCAAACCAAATTTCTCCTTCAGAAACAGTCTCTTGCCCATGATTATGGTTGGCTCCAAGACAGGCTTTGCCAGCATGCCTGTGTTTTTGTTTTTGTTTTTGTTTTTTTTTTCCAGTCCCACCTGGGCCTGAGAACCATGGTGCTCCATCTTTAGTCTACACCCTAGCTTGGATCCTTTCAACAGTTTTGCATCTACTCCACTGCCACTTCCGTTGGTGGTGTTTGTTTCCTGCTAATTTCCCTGGTTGGTCCCCTTGACCTGGGCTGGCCTGAATTAATCCTGAATTAATCGAAGAGGAAACTGGCATGCTTTCCCCAGTCCCCACCTCTGTCTCCAATTCCAGTTATTCCATTTTGACAGGAGCCATCTTGGCTCATCCACATTCCAAGCACTGCTTGGAGTTTTATCACCAACCCAGGCTAAGTGACAGGTGGGAAGGAATGGGAAGGAGAAGCGAGAGATAAGGCTGTGACTGCCAGGTGACCCGTTTTGAATTAGACAGTCCTGAATGTGAACATCTTTTTAAAAAACATACCTTTTCTCTGGGAAGACAGATAATAAATCCCAAATGGCGTTTGCCTCAGGATTTGGGAAGGAGGAGGTGTAGGTGGGTATAGGTGATATGTTTTGTGAAAGGGGCCTTTCCCTTCATCTATCCTGTTTTAATTTTTTTTTTTAAGATTTTATTTATTGAGAGAGAAAGAGAGAGCATGAGTGGCAGGAGGGGCAGAGGGAGAGAGAAGAAGGAGACTTCCTGCTGAGCTGGGACTTGATCCCAGGACCCCAAGATCATGATCTGAGCCAAAGGCAGATGCTCAACCACTGAGCCACCCAAGAGCCCCCTCTTTTTAGCCAACCTTAAAGGAAACCATCTGGCTTTCTTAGAGGGGGTGATCTGAAACACATGAGACAAGAGAGGAAGGATGGAGCTGAAGAGGGGACTGGACACTCCTTGGAATCCTTGTTCTTTCTGGAAACGAACAGCAGGGTGTTGAGAGTGCTCAACTCCTCCCCGCCCCCCACCGCCCTGTGCTCCCCATGAGCTGGTTCTATGGTCTGACTGCAGGGAACTCATCCAGAAAGAATCTTCTTCAAAGCCTCTCAGTGTGATGGAGAGTATGAATTGCTGCCAGTAATGGAGGAAATGTGTTCCTGGCACCTTTGAGTTCCAACTCGTAGACTTGCCACGTTCTGGCAATCTGCGTGTGAATTGTGTCTTGCTCCAACGTGTACCCAGATTGGGGGTGGGGAGCCGTCACCCCTTCCTTTTAAACTGCTGTTCCTCTCCATTTGCTGCCGCAGATGCCAGCACAATTCTTGTCGCGTTAATTTGACCAGGAGAGTGAGAACTGGCAGCAGCATTCATTAAAAAGGATATGCCACCCAAGAGATAGCTTGAGTGCACTTCTTCTCTTAGCATTCCTCTGTATGTGTTCTCTTCTTTCCAACCTACAGCTGACATTCCACAGGTTCCATGGAGGGGAAGACGTGATGTTCACTGGAAACATGAATGAAAAGTGAGAGGTAGTAGAGAAAGGACTCCAAATGTAATGAGAGTCTCCAATATTAGAGGGGTTAAAAAGGCCTGGGTGGCTCAGTTGGTTAAGCATACGACTCTGGCTCAGGTTGTGATCTCAGGGCGGTGAGATCGAGCCGCACACTGAGCTCCATGCTCGGCTCAGAATCTGCTGGAGATTCTCCCTCTCTCCCTCCCCCTCCACATGCTCACTCTCTCTTGCTCAAATCAATCAATAAATCTAAAAAAAAAAAAAATCTGAAGGCACTAAAAAGAATTAGTAGAGACTCGGGGAAAAGTACTGAATGGTAAGGTTACGGTCACGATGGAAGGATTGGTAGAAAATGGTATAAATGGATTTTTTTTTTAAAACAGAGAGAAATAATGCCATTCTTCCTTTCATAAAAGGAACCAGGACTCCTTTGAGGAAATGACTGAGTCTAGGCTTGGGGCAGGAAAGGTGCATTAGCCCTGAGGTCTCATAATCTCCAGAAATAAGAAAGTGCTGAGAAATAAGACCACTCAACAATGCACAAACCCAATGGATGTATGCCAAATGGACATAAGAGCAAACGGAACGATCTCCCAGTGGAGAAAACATTTGAGCACAAAATTAATAATGTAGTAGTGGATTACAACTTCAAGTATAAATATCCGTGAGTTCATACTGATGTAAAGAAATGATTGAATATATAGATAAGTGGGGGAGAAGAGCCAAGTCTCCTCTATAGAAGAATACCAAATAATTTATATACCTGTGACCCCTCCCTGGAAGTGGAAATTAGCTCCCTGCTCTTTACCTGTGACCTGTGCATGGTGACTTCTTCTTCTTCTTTTTTTTTTTTTAAGATTTTTATTTATTTATTCATGTGAGACACACACACACACACACACACACACAGAGAGGCAGAGACACAGGCAGAGGGAGAAGCAGGCTCCATACAGGGAGCCTGACATGGGACTCGATCCTGGGACTCCGGGATCACACCATGGGCCAAAGGCAGGCTCTAAACCACTGAGCCACCCGGGGATCCCTGCATGGTGACTTCTTTCCAAAAAGTACAGCATAGAAAAAGAGAGGAAAAAAAAAACCAAAACTTTTTTAGTGGAGGAATTTGACAGCACTCTCCCAGCAGGGGTGATCCATGTTAACATCATTGTTAAAACGTATTAATAGCACATATCTTTGATATGGTGACAATGGTACATCACCTCATTGGTCTTCCCAAAGTGGTAACTCCAGTCTAACCATGAGAACAATCATTAGACAAACCCAACTTGAAGGACATTCTACAAAATACCTGACCTGTACTCCTCGAGCCTGTCAAGGTCATCAAAAACAAGGAAAGTCTTAGAAAGTGTCACAATCCTGAGGAGCCTAAGGAGACATAACGGGTAAATGGAACATGGTGTCTTGGGTGGGATCCTGGCACAGAGAAAGGACACCATGAGGAAAAAACTAAAGAACGCAGAATAAGGTATGGGCTTTAGTTAATAATCATGTATCAATAATGTTGCTTGGAACCATAAATATCAACTAGAATATGGAACTGGGTCCAGTCTGGGGAAAAAAAAAAAGTTTTACATTTGCCATCAGAAGTCTAGCTACCACCTGGTCAGCCCTGCTCACATTGTAAAGAAATAAGAAAAAAATATATAGTGGCTGCAAGCTGTGTTTTAAAATTTTAATGCTGTTCTAAATGCCCATAATTTCAGGTAGTCTCCTTTGGAAGTGCAGGCAATATTTTTAGCTATCTAATGTATTTGTTCTGGGCTTGTTGACAGAGTAGCATTGGCCGAGCCATAGAGGGAAGGAAGCAAATTTGGGGAGGAATCCACCAAGTTGACATGTGAATTATTCAAAATCAAACAGTTCCTCCTCAACCCGTGTTTCCCATGCTGCATCCAACAAAGGGTGATTTTTCCTTTTCATAAGACTAAGATGCACTTCGAATTGTCAAATTAATTAAGTCATTTTCAGTTCGTTATGTATGCCTTTAAGGAGACTTTCTAATAAACTCAGTTGTTATCAGAAGTGTCCTTGGGTTTCACATTTTGGTCCCCCGTGTGGCCCTTTGTTTTCTAATCAACATCACAACTTCTAAATTAGGCGAGGGAGGCATCTTGTTCTCTCAAACCCATTTGGTGTGCGAGCAAATCAGAAGCGAGCTGAGGCTGCCACCTCTTTATTTGTTGTGTCAACCAATTAAAAAGTGTTACTCTCTTGGTAATAAAGTGCAACTTTGTCCCCCTGGGTCCTCACTCTGGCCTCTTCTGATCTGGCTCTTTCTTTAATTTTCTAGCTGGGCTCACTTTGGTCTCAGATTGCACAATCATCCCGGGCTCTGCCTGGGTCAAAGCCCTTCTCCATTGGAGGGAAGATACGGAATCGTTCTGTCCTTTCTTTTACTCCAAGCTTCTGTTCCCAGGAGCCAGTAACAGAATCCATGCCATACAGAGCTGTGTCAGAAATCTCTTAGAAGAGGCGCGTGGATGGCTCAGTGGTTGAGCATCTGCCTTCAGTTCAGGGCATGATCCCAGGGTCCTGGGATCAAGACCCGCATCGGGCTCCCCGTAGAGAGCCTGCTTCTCCCTCTGCCTGTGTCTCTGTCTCTCCCTGTCTCTCTCATGAATAAATGAATAAAGTCTTAAAAAGAAAAAAGAAACAATAAAACCAGAATATGTAAACGTGTTTCTTTGTATGTCCAGATAATTGATGGAATAAACTGGGTGGCAGCCAGGATGTGGGAGTAAGGCATTCAGAAAGACTAAAATATCATACAGGACATGTGTGGCCTCAGAAGCATCATGTCCCTTGCTGCCAGGGCTGGTTTGGTTTTACTTTTTGCCCTCATATTTTTGTGTAACTGAGGGATTTGGCAGACTAAGAGAAGCGAACACTTTTATTTAACTTCTGAGCATCCAAAATACTTCAGCATTCATGATCTCATTTGATCCCTACACCCTGTGCTGTTCGAAAGGCCAGAATTACCTTCTCTTTTTGACAGCAAAGGGAACTGTGCCCCAGGAGGTCACACACACTAGTTGCTGAACTAGTAAAAAGTAGCCTCAGGACTGGAATTCAGGTCTCCCAAATTTAAGTTTTAGGCTTTCGTCCTATAGTAATGTTCTAATTTTTTTCTCCTAGCGTCTGAATTCGCTTGTCTGATGAAATGTGTCCTACAAATAGCACATACGCAGACACACATACACACACACAATTTTGCTATAATTTGAACTCCCCATCGTCCCCAGGTTGTGAACTACTGTCCTCCACGATATCAGCTCCATGAAGGTGATGGAGCAAAAATAAGAAAACTCTGAAATAGGACAATAAGCAACCTGAAGATAAGAATTGAAACCAAACTCCTAGGTTCTTTTGCCAAGTTTCCTCCCTTCTCTCGGAATACATTCTCTCTCACAGGGAATGGCATATCCTGAAATTAAATGTGTTAAAAAAATACCCTGGGGGTGGGGGGTGGAGGTAGATGCAAAAATGAGAACACGTTGATGGAAAATAAAAACCTGAGAGGATAGGGAACTGCAGGACGAGGAGGACAATCAAAGAAAAAAAGAAAAGAGAATAAAAATGATGTTCAATGAGATATTTGCAATCATGACGATTTGCCACCCACGTAGTATGTGTATTTTTGACATCTGTCTGGGGTGGTGGTGGTGATGGTGACCAAAAAAGGAGCTTGACCCAGAGAGAATAACACAGGCTAGGAGCACCTGGGTGGCCCAGTGGTTGACCGTCTGCCTTTGGCTCAGGTCGTGATCCCTGGGTCCTGGGGTCAAGTCCCACATCGGGCTCCCCGCAGGGAGCCTGCTTCTCCCTCTGCCTGTGTCTCTGCCTCTCTCTCTGTGTGTCTCTCATGAATAAATAAATAAAATATTAAAACAAAACAAGTTAGGCTAATGGAAGCCAAGTCGGCATTGACCCTCATCACACTAGGCCCAGTGGGAATTAGCCCCTGGTCCTGGGTTTTCTCTTTGATTTGCAACTGTCCAGTCACCAAACCACCATGACATTGTCCTTCAGCCTCCAGCGACTCCTCCTGGAGAAGGATTTGGAGGAGGTTCATTTCCTCCCTCCAAGCTTGAGATTCTAGGAGATGGAGTTGGGCCTAGGGGTTGGGGAATGAACAGGAAGGTATTATAGTGAACAGGCCCACCAGGTGTTGAGCTAAGATTTGCAAAATAAGTTAGAAAACCAGACCATCAAGCAAAGGTTGAATAAGTGTTTCTCGGGCTCTCTGGCCAAGTATCTCCAGAAATTCCTTTGCCAAGCATCTTTGGGCCAACCTCCCTCCTTTCATGGGTACCCGGCCCCAGCAGGCCCTAACTTAGCCCTGGTTATGTCTGCAGGTGGGGGTTATTCTGTGTCCTGTTTAAGGCTCAGGAGGTCAACGTGGATGTCTGTCCACTGGAAAGTAATTCCAGGATCAAATTCGTAATTTTGAAAATTGATAGGAGTTAACAATCACAAAATTGGTCCTTTTCAGCCCAGTTACCTCTATTATTTTAATGATGACATTTGTCTATTCAGTGATTCACCCTGAGCTTGGCACCCAACCAACAGATGGTCCATCCAGATAGTGTCTACATCTTGATGCAGAATCAAGAATTGCTGTTTATTCATTTGGCTGTATTAATGACCAATTTGTGCTCAGTCAATTAGATTAGATCAGTGACTTAGATCCAATTAGTTAATTCAATTTTTTTTTCCTTTAAAGGAAAAAGAAAAGCCACACCAACCATTTTTTTTTTTAGTGTTTGTGTGTGTGTTTTAAATCCTGTGTACCTATTCTACTGAAGATACTTTTGACTATGGCATGTTGTGAAAGTTGGACACAGAATTCAAGGTGACCCAGGTGAAAATAGACACAAAAGGCACTGACTAAAAGGTAGGACATAGAAGGAAGAGAAGAGAGTTTATACTGATGCAGAATGCTGGTTGGTACAGATCCTATGCCAAGAAAATATCATATCTATGTTTAATGTGCTCAGTTTTATGGGGAAACATATTTTTGTAGGTTAGTTCATGGTGGTTTTGAATAAAATGTCAAAAAATTCCAACCAAACAGAAAATGTAATAGTGATGCACAGAATTTGCACATGAATATCAGCGAGTGGCTGTGTGGTGATTATCCTTGGCATTTGCTGGGCACACTCTTCATCTCACATTTCTCAGGAAGAACTTACCCCAGTGTGTTATTTCCTCTAGTCGTAAATCAGTGTCATCTTTCAGGGGAAAAAGCACATAATAGCCAATGACGCTTGGTGTCCCTCATGGTCTCACCCCCTTCCTTTCATAAATATTTCAGTTTGGGGCAATAAGGCTGCATAATTGAAACAGAATTCTCAAGCCATGTTCTATATAAAGTGATAGAACTGTGTTTGGACAATTCTGTAGCTTCTCACTGAGCTGTTAGACAAATAGGATTTATATCCTTGTACTCGTTCCAACTCCAGTTAATCCCTGTTGGCCATGTGGAGCTTTGTGCATGGAAGAGCTTTCTGAGGCCCTGACTGGTCTCCATGGGAAAGGGTTCCATAATTGATTACTGATGTCTGCCATGGGCATGGAAGAAGACTGTCATAGTGGGAGACATGGTTACAACCCGTTCTAGCCACAAGACTGACTGAATCCAATGCCCTGTAGCTAAATGTGTCCATTTGGAAGTAAAAGTATAAGAGTGCATACACATTCCCTTATCATTGCTAATAGGATTGCAACAAATATGGATAAAACCACATTTAATAGTTCTAAATGATCATAATAGGAGAGCAGGCCCTTAAGGCAGGGGGTGGTGATGGTGGTGGGGGATGTTTCTCAGGAAGCTGTTAAGAGGGGGCACTTGGGTGGCTCAGTGGTTGAGTATCTGCCTTCAGCTCAGGGCATGACCCTGGGGTCCTGGGATCAAGTCTCGCATTGGAATCCCCGCAGGGAACCTGCTTCTCCCCCTGCCTGTGTCTCTGCCTCTCTCTGTGTGTCTCTCATGCATAAATAAATAAAATATTAAAAAAAGAGAGAGAGAGAGAGAGAAGAAGCTGTTAAGACATTGAGCTCCTATGTGGTCTTCAAGCTAGACTCTTCAATTATGTTTCCAGAGTATCTCCCGAGGTCCTTTGAATCTGCTAAGGCTTCCTCCTGGCAGTGTAGCTCGTGACCTACCTGTAAGAATCTGTGTCCCAGGCTGCTGCTGGATATTCAGCTAGTGGAGAGAACATTTCTGAAGTCCTCCCAGAGAGGTACTTTTTCCTCTCAACCTCTGGTGTCCTAATTAGTTTCAATGGCCATGATAAAATACCAACAATTGGTTGTATTACAGAACCAGAGTCTATTTCTCATAGTTTTAGAAACTGAAAATATGAGATCAAGGTGCCAGCAGTGTTGGTGTCTGGAGAGAGATCACTCTTGGGTTACAGATGGTGCCTTCTTGCTATGTCCTCATAGCCTCTTCCTCTTCTTCTTCTTTTTTCTTTTTTTAATTTTTAAAATATTTTTTAAAGGTATTTATTCGTGAGAGACACACAGAGAGAGGCAGAGACATAGGCAGAGGGAGAAGCAGGCTCCCTGATGCGGGACTCAATCCCAGGACCCCTGGATCATGACCTGAGCCAGAGGTGGATGTTCAACTGCTGAGCCACTCATGTATTCCTTCTTTACTTATTTTTTTAAAAAGATTTTATTTATTTTAGAGAGAGATAGAGAAAGCATGAATTGGGGGGAGGTGCAGAGGGAGAGAGAGAATTTCAAGCCGACTCCACTTTTAGTACAGAGCCCAACGTGGGGCTCAATCTTGTGCCTCAGAGATCATGATCTGAGCCAAAATCATGACTTGGATGCTTAACCAACTGAGCCACCCAGGCACTCTTCTTCCTCTTCTTATAAGTGTATAAGCTCCATTGGGGGTGGGAGTTTCACCCTCATAACCTCATCTAAATCTGATCACCTCCCAAAGACCCCACCACCAAATGCCATCATGTGGCGGGTTAAACTTCAGTGTATAAATTTTGGAGGGACACAAACAGTAGATAAAATCTGGTATGTAGTAGAAGGAAGGTAGTTCCAGGAGTACCCAAACGGGGCTCTGGATGGCAGGTCAGGAAGCATAATTTATTTGTTCATATTTTAACTAGCACCTAGAGGGGCTCGTTAAATATTCATTGAAAGACTGATAGAATGAATGATAAAAAATGAATAAATGAAAGCACAGATGACTTGATCCTAGGCCAGGCTACCTGTAGAGGTAATATGAGGTCATTTCTACCCTCACATGCCTGGCTGACCAGATATAGGCTCAGAAGAGTCCAGAGGACATAAATTCTTTTGGGTCCATTCAATTCTAAAATGCCACAATTCTAATTAGGCATGTCCTATCCTGCTTCTTTCAACCTCAGCTTCCAGTCCTCACCTGCCATGTGTGGGGTCATTCAGAGGAGGGCAAAACCACTTCTTCCAACTTAAGACTTCAGGCATGTGGATCAACTATGAGATCAGCTGTATGTTAGATGCAGAAACATCTAATTGCAGAAAGACAATCCAGTGAAAAAGAACTTAATTAATGTAGGGATAAATTGGCTCAGGTAACATAAAAGTGCAGGTGTTGGCAGGCTTCAGCTTAAGCTAGATTCAAGGTTCAAATGGTGCCAGTAAGACGGTGTTTCCATCTCTTGGCTCAGCCCAGTATCCTGCTGGTTCTCTTCTCTGCCTTCCGGTGGGGACCTCAGCGGCTGTGGGTTCTCCCTTCTCAGGGCAAGATAGTTATCATGGGTGCCATATTTACCTCTTCCCAGGGGAAAGAGTAATCATCTTTCTTGGTCCTGCCCACACAAGTCCCGTGGTTCATCTGATTGGATGGGCTTCCGCCGTTGGGTTACTTTCTCTGAGTCTCCAGAATAAGGAGTTAAGATGTGCTAAAAGGCTTAAATCTGGGGCATGTGGAATCCCATGCAAACCCTGTGGAATGACAGTAGTGGTCAGTACCCTAGTGGTCAGTAGCCAAGGTTTGAGACCTTGGCTCAAAAAAGGGAGAAAGGATGTGGGGAGAAATAATACATAGGATGATGAGTTCCCCAAATGCTCAAAAAGCTGGAATCATGGGCTCAGCTCCATAAAATCAGCTAAAGTATCTACGAAGTGTTCCACATGGATGTCAATAGTCATCCTACCTAGTGCAGGTGTGAAAAAGACTCTAGTCAACTACAAGCTCAGTATGAACCAATAAACTGATTTGCCTATCAGCAATAATAACAACATGCAATGTATTCCCATTTTCAACCATTAGAACTATCTAACATTGGAATTGACGGCCTTAGGAGATCGTTTCTAATTTGTCACTAGATGTCCTAAAGCAAAAGCCGTATCATCACTTTTAGGGATGCCATTTAGGGAACTTGGAGGATCATAGACTCATTCATTCATTCATTCATTCAACACATATTTCCTGAATGCCTATGGTGTGCGGTCAGTTCTCTTGAAGCAGATGCTGGTACAAACATTGACAGGCTCTTTTTTAGGGGAGGAAGCAGGATTATGCAGATTCAACACAGGTCCAACACAGGGAGCCTGGACCTTTGGAGAAAATATGGCCCATCAGAGTGCCTGCATTGGGCGAAAATAACTAGGCCTTTGTACTTGCAACTTGATTAGTCATTGGATGTGGGCCACTAAGGGAAGGAAGTCTGTGTTCCTGGAGAAGCCTGTGTCCCTAAAGGAGCTGACAGCTGGAGATGTGTCCTTCTGTGCCCACCACAGTCTACTGTGTGCCAAGCACTGTTACAGACATTGAAAATACAGCAGTCAACAAAACAGCAGCAAAGTTCAAGCAGGAGTGGGTATTCTAGTGGAAGGTGAAAAGAGAATTTTTATCTTGTAAAAATTTTTTAGGGGCACCTGGGTGGCTCAGTGGTTGAGCATCTGCCTTCGGGGTCCTGGGATTGAGTCCCTCATCGGGCTCCCCACAGGGAGCCTGCTTCTCCCTCTGCCTAGGTCTCTGCCCCTCTCTGTGTCTCTCATGAATAAATAAATAAATATCTTAAAAAAATCTTTTTTAGAAGTTTTATTTATTTAAGTAATAGCTATACCTGATGTGGGGCTCGAACTTACCATCCTAAGATCAAGAGTCACATGCTCTGCTGACTAAGCCAGCCAGGTGGGCTGAGAACTTGTAAAAAATATTTAAATGAATGTGTAGCAATTAGTGATAAATGCTATGATGCATCGTGGCAAGGAGAAGGTCGTCACTATGGAAGAGGAAATGGTGGGTAGTGGTGTAGCGGTTGTGCCATTTTCATCAGCGGGGTTAGGAGAACTTCTTCTTCTTCTTTTTTTTTTAAGATTTTATTTATTTATTCATGAGACACACACACACACACACACACACACACACAGAGACACAGGCAGAGGGAGAAGCAGGCTCCATGCAGGAAACCTGATGTGGAACTTGATCCCGGGACTCTGGGATCACACTCTGAGCCAAAGGCAGAACTCAACTACTGAGCCACCCAGGTGTCCCTTAGGAGAACTTCTATAAGTGATGCTTGAGTAGACATGTAGGGAGGTTGGAGAAAAAAACCTGCATCCACTGGGGCTCAGTGGGGTTCCAGGCAGTGAGCAAGGCAAAGGCTTTGAGGAGGAGCAAAGACACCATTGCGTTTGGAGGGAGAGAAGGGTAGAACAGGAACTTGGAAGAATAGAAGGGGACTAGATCATGCAGGGCCACAAGGCCATGCTTATACTTGGGGACCATGTTAAGCACTCAAAGTGGGAAGATACAATGGAGGTAGCTTGTTAGAAACCCTCCCTCCACTTAGCTCCCCACTTTAGAGGAGGACACCAAATTCCACAGAAATAGTAGGATTAGCACAAAGTTGCATAGAAACTCTAGAAAAAGTCAAAACAGAGACAGAAAAGACATGATATATCCATTAGGATGCTTTGGGCTGCATGTTTGAGAAACTCTGGATTCAAAGAGGCTTCAATAAAAGGGAATTGAATTATTTCCCATTACTGGAAGACCAGAGTTGTGAGAGCCCCGGGCATAGTTCCAAGAGTGGCTCAGTAATTTCCTTCCATCCTTCCATCCATCATCTTCAGTGTATAAATCAGGATGAGCTAGGATACGCTGCGGTAACAGATCCAATTCCAATAGCTTTAAGGAGAAAAAGTATATTGTTACTTCATGTCCATGGCTGGGCACCATTTTTATTAACTGTGGGGCTGCCCCTACTGTCATCACTTACAGTTTGACAAAGCCCCTCCCACATAGAACATTGCTGATCACCATGCCAGAAGAAAATGAGTGTCTTGAAGTGGTGATTAAACGCTCCGGTTCAGAAATCACATACATCATTTCTGCCCACGATTTGTCGGTCTTCCTACTCACAAATGGGCCAGGAATTGCCATTCTACTATGTGCCTGGAAGGCAGAGAGATGCATCGAGCAGCACTAATGACTCTCAGAGTCAATACCAGCTTCGATACTAAGAACTGGTTCCCCCACTCCCCACCCGACACCTCCCTGGGAGGTCAGGACAGTCACAAAAACAACACTCAAAGTAGAGGAATTACCACAATTTTTAAGAGCAAGGAAAATTTCCCCAGACTTTCCCAATACTTTCCTCACATTCTATTGGCCAGAAATGGATCACTTGTTCATTCTTAACCAATCATGGGCCCCAGGGGAATGGGATTCCCAGGGTCTCGGCTTAGCCCAATTGGGATTTACACTCTAGAGCCCCAAGAGATTGGGTTGCTTTTTCTTGAGCCTAGGGACCGGCTATTTAAAGTTGGTGTAGGTGTTGAAAAAGATAACTCTTCTCTAGCATTTTTTAATGAGTTCAACGCACAGAAAGGACACTTTCATACTGTCAACACTTCAGGTAGTGAAACCAGGAGAAAGGAGAAAAATAGATGCTGGTAGGCAAATGGATATTGGTTGGTTGCAACCAACGTGGTCAACTACGAAAGGGCAAACCAGGAAGGCTAGAAATGTCTATAAGAAATATAATACATCTCTACATTATATTTCTTATAATATAAAAAATAAATCTGGCTCAGCCGAACTCTTGATCTTGGTGTAGTGAGTATGAGACCCAGGTTGGGTATAGAGATCACTAAAGAATAAATAAGTAAAACCTAAGAAAAATATGCATATAATGCACTGCAGTAAGGGTTGGAATGAATAAACTTGAAGATCCTGTCTAACTCTGAGATACTATTATTTTCTGTGGGTTTGCTGACGCTACCATCTGTGAGCACATGGGTTCAGAACACATTTGTTTGTGGGGGTGATCTAAGGAACCAAAGCAATTTCCCTTACTCAGTGCCACTGATCAAGTCTTTTTTTTTTTTTTTTTTTTTGATCAAGTCTTGTTAGAGTCCCACACGAGGAAGACATGCTTCTACTTATTGCTAGAAGCTGCCAGATGAGGAATCGGCAATTTTAGAATAAAGAAGGGGAGGTGAAAGCTCAGGGAAGAGAAAAGGAAGGAAACGAATTCATTACCCGTAGTGGGGCACCCAGGTGGCTCAGTGGGTAAAGCATCTGACTCTTGATTTCAGCTCTGGTTAGGATCTCAGGGTCACGAGATTGAGCCCTGTGTCTGGCTCTGTACTCCGTGGAGAGTCTGCTTCCGATTCTCTCCCTCTCCCTCTGCTCAAGTGCACACTCTCGCCCTCTCTCAAATAAATAAATAAGATCTTTTTAAAAAGATTGCACATGGTATAAAGGCCAAGAATATGTTTTTATGATTTCCAAAAGGATACGCCTACGTTAGGATTCCCAAACGCATATGCTTTTCTTATCTGCTCTCCTGAGCTTGAAGCTCTTGTGCTGAACAACTCTACTTACGGCTCTTAAAGGCACTTCAGCACGTCCACTGCCAGTGCCGTGATGAACCAGCTCTTCTGACCATGCTAGCCATCTCCGCTAACGGGCACCGACTACCAAAAATCTACTTGAGCCTTTTGTCCGATTTTACCTGGATCATCAGAAGAGCTTTCAGATTGCTCTTCACCC
Source organism: Nyctereutes procyonoides (assembly GCF_905146905.1). Classification (NCBI taxonomy): domain Eukaryota; kingdom Metazoa; phylum Chordata; class Mammalia; order Carnivora; family Canidae; genus Nyctereutes; species Nyctereutes procyonoides. The sequence continues at coordinate 54,177,858 of NW_026575140.1, read as the reverse complement.
ATGCAATATTCCTTACTCCTGTTGACCCAGAGATCCAGCGAATGTGTAAATCTGACCGTGGCTTCCCCTTGAGTGGAACCCACCAAGAGCTCTCCATCAACTGTAGAATCAATTCAAGTTCTTTGGCAGGAGATACAATGCCCTTCTGCCAGCTTTCTTTGGAAGACTCCCTGGGAATCTATGCTCAATTGCTGAACCTCTGCTCACACCCCCTCCCCCGTACCCCCAGGACTCCCCGTCTTTCCGGTTTTGTCTCTGCTGTGAGTGGCCTTCCCCTTTGTTTGCTGGATTAATTCTTAATTATGCATTCACGGTTCTGCTCACTAACTCTCCCAGAAAGCTGCCTTTGACCTTGTCCCTTCCCAGGCTAGGTGAGGAGCCTGACACCTGTGCTCTCGGAGCATTCTGTGCTCACCTGTGCTCTCGGAGCCCATCTTTACATGGGACATGGCCATGGACTTGGAAAACATTTGTTTATGCCTTCGGAGCGCTCTGCAAACTTCACTCCTCGATGAAGGGGAACTGGCTTACTCATCTTTTACCCGCCACTTGCCACAGTGCCTGGTGGAGTGTAGGCTCTCCACACCTGTTTATTTGACAGAAGCACTGAGAGTGGCAGGTGAGGTGCGGCTGAGAGAATGGGAGGAAGTGCCGAGGAAGAGGGAGGGAAGGCATCCCAGGATCTGCCTCTAGTGTCTTGGCATCTGGGGTCCATGAGTTCCAAGCAGAGCCTCTCTGCCTTTCTGGCACTGGGGAATCCGGGGCTTGGACCCGGCAGGAGTGAGACTTAATGGACAACCTCGGGACAGTATCTACTGCCCACACTCTGACAACTGCCCCTGCCTTCAAACAGAGCATATTGGCACTTGCAACAGAAGGCCAGGACACACGGGCAGAATTTTGTCAGGGGCCCCTGCTTTCCGTTCTCATTTTCCCCATCTCCTCCATGGACACGTGCCAAGGTGATGATTAGGACTCCCTCTTGGGGTGGCCTCAAGGCTTAGAGTTAGACCCCGGACTCTCCTTTCCATGGATCAGATGAGCAAGCGCACAGGAACACCTCCGTTCTCCCCCCCCCCCCCCCCCCCCCCCCGCCTTCCCCTACAGCACAGGAATTTCAAAGCTTAGGGGCTCGGGCAGCTTTTCTAACCCAGTGCTCCGGAAAAAGCTCCGGAAAGAAGCAATCAAAGGTGCCACCCGCCCAAGCCCTGGGGTTGTCTTGTGCCCGCGGGAGTGCGTTTGGCGGGGGTGGGGCGAGGGGCAGAGGAGAGTGCCCGCGGGGAAGAGAGCACAGGCCCAGCTCGCCGGCAGCCCCAGGACCTCGGACCAGCCCCTTGACCCCTGGTCTCAGTTTAGGAACCTGTAGCAATGGGTTTGGCCTTCTTCCCTCCGCTGCGCGCGCCGCCACTAGGGAGAGGCAAAGGCTCGCAGATCCCCGGAGTCCCGCTCCGGCAGCGCAGCGCCCGGGCTTCGGGGCAGGTGGGACCCTGGCCGCGGCCCGCACGGGGCAAAGGCAGCGGAGGCGGGGCCCCGCCGCGCGGGCCGGCTCCAGAGGGGACCCTCCGGCACCCGCTCCCCTCGGCCGCGGGCTCGCCGTTCCGGTGACGCGGAGCTCCAAGTGCCGCCGCGAGGGGGGAGCAGCGAAGAGGGGCCCCCTCTCCTCCCCCGGGCGCCCGGGCGTGTAACGTGGGCGGCGGCGAGCGGCTGCCCGCCCTCCCCTCCCGCCCTCCCTCCCTCCCTCCCCTCCCGCGCCTCGCCTCGCCGCGCCTCGCCGCCTCCCTCCCCGCGCGGCGCTCCCGCGTGTGCCGGTGTGAGTGCGTGTGTCTCCCTCGCTCCCTCCCGCACGCGCCCCGGCACTAGTGCAGGCGGCCGGCCGGCGGCTCCCGGCTCCCGGCTCCCGGCCCGCCCGCCCGCCCGCCCGCTCGCCCGCTCGCCCCGGCCGCTGCGCTCCGCCCTCCCTCCCGCCGCCGCCGCCGCCGCCGCCTCTGCAGTCGCAGCCGGGCATGGTGAGTGAGTGAGTGAGGGCCGGCCCCCGCGCCCCCCGCGCCCCCCGCGCCCCCCGCGCCCCCCGCACCCCCGCGCCCCCCGCTCCGTCCCGGAGCCAGCCCACAGCGGGAGCGCGCTGCCGGGCCGCCGGGCCCCTCCGGCCGGGCCGGGCTCCTCGAGGGCTGCGCGCCCCCGCCCCGCCCCGCCCCGCCCCGTGACCGGCTCCCGGTCTCGTCCCGCAGGACCCGCCCGGACGGGACCACGCCGCCGCCGCCGCCGCCGCCCGGAGCCGCGCTTCGGGTCCCGCCTGAGCCGCGCCGCCGCCGGCGGGGGATGGGGCTGCCCGGGAGGCGCGCCGAGCCCGCAGGGGGAGCGCGGAGCGGCCGCGCAGCGTGAGCGCCCGAGCAGCCCGAGCAGCCCGCGCCTCGATGGCGCCATCGCCCCGGCGCCGCTGACCGCCCGCCCGCCCGCCCGCCGCCTTCGAGCTCGGCCTGCCGCGGAAGCCCGCCCGCCCGCCCGCCCGGCCGGCCCCGCCATGGCGCTGCGGCGCCTCCTCCTGCTGCTGCTGCTGCTGCTCTCGCTGGAGTCCCTGCACCTGCTGCCCGGCGCCCGCGCCGCCCGCGGCCGCGCCGCCAACCGGACCCTGAGCGCGGGCGCCGCTGCCGTCGGGGGCCGGCGGCCCGGGGGCGCCCTGGCCCGGGGCGGCCGCGAGCTCAACGGCACCGCCCGGGCGCCCGGCGGCGCGGACGCGGGGGGCCGGCGGGGGCAGCCCGCGGGGGCGGCGGCGGCGGGGGCGGCGGCGGGGGCGGTGGCGGCGGCCAGCGCGGCCGTCACCTACGAGACGTGCTGGGGCTACTACGACGTGAGCGGCCAGTACGACAAGGAGTTCGAGTGCAACAACAGCGAGAGCGGCTACCTGTACTGCTGCGGCACCTGCTACTACCGCTTCTGCTGCAAGAAGCGCCACGAGAAGCTGGACCAGCGCCAGTGCACCAACTACCAGAGCCCGGTGTGGGTGCAGACGCCCAGCACCAAGGTGGTGTCGCCGGGGCCCGAGAACAAGTACGACCCGGAGAAGGACAAGACCAACTTCACCGTCTACATCACCTGCGGGGTGATCGCCTTCGTCATCGTGGCCGGCGTCTTCGCCAAGGTCTCCTATGACAAGGCCCACCGCCCTCCGCGGGAAATGAACATTCACAGGTGAGAGGGCGAGCGCGCGAGCGGGGGTGCGGGCGGCCGCCGGGAGCGCGTGCCCGGTCCCGGTGCCCGGTCCCGGTGCCCCGTCCCGGTGCCCGGCCCCGGCCCCGGCCTCCCGCCACCGCGCCTCTCTTAACGCGCGCGGCCCCCTGTCTTCTCCACCCTGGGTACCACCACCTCGCTCTGACTCTCCCTCTAGGACCAGTTGCTCCCTTGCTCCCTTGACTGGCAGCTAAATCCCGGCTTGCTTCTTTTCACCATTTCTTCAGAGTCCAGAACGCATGCTTTGGTGGTACGGGCCGGGGGGGATTACCGGGCAAAGTGAGGAGCGGTGGAGTCCATGAAGTTTGAGTCTAAGAATTTTACAAACCCTGTAAGCCTGGATCAGGGGGTAGGGGTGGGGGCCCCGGGTTTGGCTTTCAGGACAAAGTGGGCACTCTGGGGTACGCTCCTCGTCGCCTTTGGTGTTTTGAGTCTAAGCAGCACATCTTCTCGGGTGTGGGATATTGCACAATGTTGGAAGCCTACAGGAGGGAGTACCAAGTGATTTAGCATAAGCTGGAGGTTCTCGGTGTGGAACCGGGGGTGATGCAGAAGGGATGCCTCCCGGGTAAGAAGGGGTGGAGATTTATCCATTCCGTGTTGACCAAGGGCAGATGGTGTCTCCTCACTGCCTCCTGCCCGAGTGGGCTGCTTATTTTCCTGCCGAGACTGGAGGACTTGTTCTTTAAAACCCTGTAGGCAGAACTCTCCTCTGAGTTAACATTCTTGCTGTGTTAAGCCGGGTGGGCAGCCTTTTCCCTGCTCACGTTTGGGGGGCGGTGGGGGCAGCCTCCTCCCAAAACTTAATGCGGAGAGCTCAAGATATGGTAGTGCCCGGCCCCACCCTGCCTGCCTCCCAGCCCACCACCCCGGCTCCCAGTGAGTCCGGAGGGAAGCCAGAGCCCCAAGAAGAGGAAACCGGCCTCTCCTCACAAGTCAGCAAACGATGCACCCAGGGGAGGCAAAGTTAGCTCTGCTTCCAGTCCCCTCATGATGATGGATGGCTGGACTTGGTTCAGCAGAGTCTTTCAGGGAACAAACCCTGCCCCGGGACATGTGTCCATTTTTGGCACATGGTTTGGGCACTGCCCTGGTGACCAGGACCCCCCCCCCCACCCCTTTCCCCAGTCCAGTCCTGCTTCTGAGTGAGCCAAGCAGGCCCCTCCTACCCTGAACTATATACCATAAGCTCGTCTCTACACTCAGCTTATTATCCTTTCCGCCCGAAAGCCTTCTTCCCCTTGCTGCCGTTGGACATTAATCAGCCGTACCTTGATGAAGAGAGAAAAAGGCAGATAGAAATTTCTGGGCATGATTTTTTTTTTTCGTCCTTTGAAGATTTTGAGAAAAGATGAATACTCCCTGGCAGGTCTTACTGAGTCAAGCACACGATGTGTGGGTATTTCAGTATTGACATACATATTTGAGGGTCAGAACTGGGTGCTTCCAAAAGCAGACCCGTTTATAATCCACACCTGCTGGGTACCTGGCTGGGCTCAGGGGTTGAGCATCTGCCTTCAGCTCACTGCCGTGATCCCGGGGTTCTGGGATTGCCCCCACCCCTATCGGGCTCCCCGCAGGGAGCCTGCTTCTCTTCCTCTGCCTTTGTCTCTGCCTCTCTCTCTGTGCCTCTCATGAAAAAATACAATCTTTAAAAAAAATAATCTCACCCACTACCCCAAGGTACCACTGGGCCCTATCCCACCCCATCTTATCCTGAAGGATAAGTGAGATTCTGTGCCTGGCTGGTCCTGGGCACTGATGGAGGAATTGTGACAAATGGTGTGCGCTCAGCCCCGTGTCTCCTTTGGGTCTGGTCTGGTGAAGGGTTCTCCCTCTTGGCTCACCTTGCAAAGCAGAGAAGGAATAGCCAGTGGGGAAAGCACCTTCCTGAAGCAGATGTACCTGGTCCTTATCCCTCCTCTGCCTACCTCCAGGCCCAGAGCCTTGTTCCTCTTCGCTTTCTCCTGGTCTCCCATTCCTCCCCCTACCCCCAACTCTGGCCACTATGTGACCTCCTGCTGGTTGATTCCCACAAACCTTTCTCTTGGCTTCTTTCTTCTCTGAGCCTTTGTCTTCTTAGACTGAGCCCCCGCAGCCCCCACCCCCCCTGCCCTGACCTTGCCACCACCTACCAAATGTATTCCTCATCACCTGGCAGGATACTGATGGGCTTTGGATGCTGTCCCTGGCCTCTGTTCTACTGGCTCTTGACCCTGGAGATGTCATGGTCCCTCTGAGTGTTTTTGCCCCCTCTGTATCACCGTGACCCCTCCCCCAAATCCAAACTAGGGTGACTCCTTTGTGTACAGGTGTGTGGCTCAGTGACTGGTGTTGGCTTTTGGAGCAGTTTCTCCTCGGGGCCGGGGAAGGAAGCAATCCATGGATGGGGGATGAGTTCAGCTTTAGGCCAGGATGTAAATATGGGATGTTTCTCCCTCAAATTCACCTCCTGATTTTATTCAGTTCACAGCTTCTCTTCCAACAGCTGTAGCATTGCCTGCTCAGTGCTTTGGAAACCGTCATGCTGGTGCTTGTTAGGTAGGGGACAACGCCTGACTCTCTTTGGGGGAAGGGGACAGAGCATGAGCCGCCGTCCCTCGAGGACACTCCACGAGTGACCTTGGGGCAGGGGAAGGCACCTCCTCATCCAGCTTTGGATGACTCAGGCACAACAGCGTCCCATCCTGACTTTTCCCCTCCCAGGCTGCTCCCCAACTCCTGGGTGTGTTACCACCACTGGTCTTACTTGGCTCCCACCTCAGAGGTCACACAGCTTGCCATTCTAGGCAGTGTTTGGTGCAGATGGTCCCATTGGGAACCCGAGTAGGGAAAAGAGAAGAGATAAATAGTCCTACCTAATGAGTTTTCCCCAGGAGGAGAGTGGGGAAAAGAAAGGATGGACCCTCTCCAGGGGTCACGGAGGAAGTGGGACGTGCGTTAGGTTCCATGTGCCTTGAAATAGTTCAGCAGAGACGTTTCCTTTCTGAAAAGGTGAAGGATTTTTTTTTTTTCTCCAACGTGTGATCCTCTCTCTGGAGATGGTAGTTGGGCAGGCAGAGGCCGGGGCCGAGGGAGGAGAGATGCTTCATTGAAGGGGATGTTTGTGGGAGGGTTGGCAGGGGTGAAGAGGAAGGAGGCTGCTGCCCTGAGATCAGCCATCTGCCTCTGCCTATGTCCCCAGGCTGGTCAGCCCTGCGCCTGCCCATGGCACACATTCCTTAGAGCTGGGCTTCCTTTTGCTGCTCTGGCCCCCGCAGGGAAGAGCAGATTTAGTCTTTTCCAGAAGTGATTAGACGTTGCCATCCTGTTTCTGTAGGAGAAGCCAGTGTCCGTAGGGGAGACTCTCTGCTCTCTGGTGATTTGACCATATGAGCAGAGTCACATCAGCTGGACCCCAGGGAGGAGGAGGAGATGGCCAGAGGAGACCAAAGGGACCAGAAGCCGAGCCGTGCTCTGCATCTGGGGAGCCCCTGGGCGTGGGGGGGCCCACCTTTGCCAGCCAGAGCCCCATTTCCCACCCGGATCTCGACCTCACCTTCCCCCAGTCACCTTCCCGGTGCTGAGACTCAATTGAGAAACCACAGGCATGCACCGAGTTTAATGCTTCGTGAGCGCTTTTTGTGGTGCTTCCTGGGGCTGTTTGTTCCATGAGGGGCTGTCCATCTTCTCCCAGGAAACGGCCCCAATGAGCTGTCTCCCATTCAAACCATTCATACCTTCCTCCTCCTCGCCTAGAGTTGATTCATTAGTGTCCTGGAGATGAGCATCTCCAAGCAAGAAACTCTGGCTTTTTTTTTTTTTTTTTTTTTGATCTTTTATGAAATGGCTACTTAGCTGATGGGGCAGGAAGCTATTAGGGTGTTGTAGGTGTAGGTGGTACAGCCAGGGATGCCCTGGGTCCTCCCGCGGTACAGGGATGGGGGGGATGGAGGAATTTAGGGTGGGGGTGGGGGTCATGCTCAGGGTTTCAGGCAGAGGAACCTTAGCAGATGTTACCAGGAAAAAGGAAAAAGTGTCAGGAGGTGACCCTACAACCATTAGTAGGGTCCTTTGTCTTTAGGCTCCTCTGCTTCTTTCCAGAGGAATCAAGAGAACACTTTGTTCCACTTTTCCCCCTCTTAGAAATTAATGGCAAACCCAAAGAGGCCGGTTTTGTGCTCACAGACCACATCAACTTCAAGAGCAGGACCCCTTTGCTGGCGGATCTCGTGAATTCTCTTCCTAGGTTCCCAGGCAATGAACTGTCACATCATCCCCAGACACTCCCATTTTTTGAGGCACTGTGAGCTCACTGTAATGAATTGATCTAAACAGAGAGTCAAATTTTTTTTTTTCTTCAAATAGAGCAGTTGGAAGGACAGGGGGAAAAAACGTCTTGCCTTGGAGCGAAGGTCTTGAGCCTTGCGTGTTTTCTATTGCCTTGGAAGGGAAAAAAAAAATGCACGTAGGGAAAGGAGTAAAATTGTAGAAGAATTTAAGGAGGCTCCTGGATGAGGGGCTAGAGAACGACACCAGGAAGATAGAGGCAAAGACAGGGAGGAAGGTAATGGGATGAGAAGCAGATGTGCCCAGGTCCTGGGCTACATGCAAATGCCTTCATTGCACAGATGAGCCCCGCTCACCTGCCGTGGGCAAGGTATGCCTCAAACCAAATCCCTAAAGCCTTCCAGGTGGATGTTACCTTGGACACACGAGGCCAGCAGAGCTCATTCTTGATTTAGCAGCTCAGCCGTGCAAACTACTCTTCAGAAATCTGGCACTTTGATAGTCCTGCCTGGGCCGTCGCTTGCTGCCTTTGTGTCCTCTCCCATCTCGCCCCGGCCCAGAGGGCATGCACCCGTGTCCGTGTTCACCACCCACAGCCCCACCCCAGACTCAGAGCGCATTCCTTGGGAGGAATCTGCTGCCAGCATACCGAGAGATTCCCCATAGCGCTAGGCTGCTGAGACACAGGTGGAGAAAAGTCCAATTCACTGTTTTCAACCTGTTTTAATAAGAGATCAGATTGATTCTGCAGTTGATTCAGATCAGTTGTGCAGGAGGCAGTGGTTCAGACAGCCGAAGACGGGAGCTGATGGAAAGAGGTTAATTCACCAGCCCTGGGCAGACATGCCCGAGGAGGATCCAGAATAGAAGGGAGCTGCACCCAAGCAGGTTTCAGCCTTCCCCCTCTCACTGCCTGACTTCTCCGGACCCGGCGGGATGGATCGCCCTTAGATCTTAACTTTTCTGGCTGCCTTTCCAAAAGTGAGTGAGAATCCCCAGGGCAGGCTGGAAAGCACACCCAGCCACTGGCCATGGGACGTCGCCCCTCACCTCCCTCCTTGGCCCCCGCGCCCCGTGCAGCATGCTGCATAATCCATTTTTTTAAATTACAGTGAATTCAGGCGCACTGTGTCTTACTTAACGATACTGGTTCTATCCCTTGAAGACGTCCATCCTGTTGAACCACAAAATTGCCTTCTGAGCTTGTAGGTAAAGTGTCTCAGATTGGCAATGTGGAAGGGGCTCTGATGGATTCTATTAGAGCCTGGGTTAAATTTGTTTTTAAAATATCTTCTGATGTGAATCCCCACCTACCACCCCCTCAACATTTCACTGTCTTGGGAAACTCCAGCCCATTATTTTTCCCTGAGTCACATTTCTGACCTCATGTTTCTAGAAGGTAGTGTGGACGGGGAAGACGGCTTGATGCAAGGGTTTACCCATAAGCCCTCAGAGGCTCTCTGTTCCTTGGCTTATTTCACCCCTGTTTAGGATAGATTGCACACATACCCCCAGCCTCCCACCCCCGGTCTGGTCTTCTTTTATCTCTAGAAGTAAAACCAAAACATCCTGAAAACGCAGAGTAATACAGTTGACCCTTGAACAACATGGGTCTGAACTGCACGTGTCTACCTTTATGCAGATTTATTTTTTCAGTTTTATTCTACCTTTTGTTTTTTTAAGTAGGCTCTATGCCTGACATGGGGCTCGGACTCACAACCCTGAGATCAACAGTCACATGCTTTCCCGACTGAGCCAGCCATGCGCCCTCAGATGTTTCTTTCAATAAATAAAGTGCAGAACAGTAAATGGATTTTCTTAACGTTTTCTTCTCTTCGACTTACTTTATTGTTAGAATACAGCATATGTGACACATAACGTGCAGAGTACGGGTTGGCTGCTGTGTTGTTGGTAAGGCTCCTGATCAGCAGGAGGCTCTTAGTAGTTAAGTTTTTGGGGAGTCAAAAATTATCCTTGGATTTTCACCTGCATGGGGAGGGGGTTGTTGCCCCGCCCCCCACCGCTTCATTCATGGGTCAACCATTCTTTTTATTATTTTGTAGTCAGGGTAATTGTAGAATTTTTGTCATGGGCAAACCATGTAGTCTCACTTCCTGACTTTATAGGTGAGGCGATGCCCAGGGAGGCCAGATCACAATGCCAGGGGTCCCCAGCTAGCAGGTGGTGAGCTAGACCTCGAAGCCCTTGAGGAAACAGGGGTGAAAGGTTTGGAGGGGCAGAGGCTGCATCCTGGGCCCACGCATGCTCCTGCCAGTGTGCAGCGAGCACCTACAGTGGCTTTACACACCCGTTTCTTAGTAGCCGCCAGATAACTTCCAGATGTTGAGAGATGAGAGTGACAGCCTTCTCCCCTCTCTTGCTTCCCTACATTATTGGGATCATTCCTTATTCAGTTCAACCATCCCCTAAAAGCATTTCTCTGCCGATCCTCTTCGCAGTTTCCTCCATGTCCCTTTGCAGAGGAGCACCAACCTGATCTAAGTACGATCCTTTAGTGAGATCATAGTAACGCAGCCCATCGAAGCAGGGGGATGCGGTGCAAGCTCGAAAGTTGTGAACCACAGCAATGGACCACCCAGTAAAACCATGGGCAGACCTCTGTAATTCAGGATATGGTCTCTGGATGCTTTCTGTCCATCCCAGAGATGGAGGGGTGGACGGGGATGCTGACACCTACCAGGTTCAATGAGTCTCAGGTTTGCTAGAAACCACCAGAGACCTCCAGGCACCCCATGGCCCAGTGGGTGGGGGCAGGGGGATTTAATGTTTGTCCTCTAGGATGGCTCCCTCTGACATTCCTCCTTCTCTGCACTGGACCATGCTCCCCCAGGGACAGGGTGAGTACAAGGTGAGGGGTCTAGAGAAGGATGGCTAATGAAGCTGGAAATTCAGGTCCCATTGTTCTGTGGGACTCATCTCTATGGTATGCAACTTGGGGCCTGTGTCCTGCAATGTACCTGATTGTAACTCTGAAAGAACCAGGACATGTACGTATCCTAAATGTGTCCTCCTTCTGAACAATCACCTTGGGAGGCCCCGTGCTGACTCTTCTCCAGAAAATGTGGCCATTGTTCCCCTCCTAGAAGTGTTCTCAGAGCCCGTGGCATGTCATTCTGTCTGTAATGGTACATATTTTTATCCTCTTAGGGGTAGATCTGATTCTTGTAAGTGGCGATAAGTCATGGGGCCGGGGACGATGAATGGACTCGGTGATCGGCCAGTTATTTGCAGAGAGAACGAGTGCCTCCAGTAATGAGAGCTGCTCTCCTAGGAGCCCCGTCAGCTGTCCCCAGAGGCTGAGCCCAGAAGAGGCGTTCCAGTAACCGGCGGCCGGCCCTGCACAAGCCGAGCCCGGCTTGCCACGGTGGCCACTTTGCAGGGACCACCCTGTACGTGGAGGGATATAACCAGCCTCGACAAAATCAGCCTCAGGTCCTGTTGGGGTGTCGGGGCAGACCGTGGAGGAGCTGCTCCAAGAAAGGAGTCGAATGAGCCAGAAAGAGTTCAAATAACTGCCCAGAAAGGGAGAGAAAGAAAGAAAAAGAATGCCCCACATTTGTTCACCAGATAAGCAGACAGATAGCTCAATTTAGATACCTAATTTGATTCTGAGGGTAGAAGGACCCAGTTTCTTGGGGATGCATGCAGCTGAGCGTGGGGTCAGAGCTGGAGCTGCACCTTGGCCTCCCTCCGGTGCATGTGGATGCCATCACCTCTGCAGTCTGGCTTTCACGTGAGGTCCCCACTGGGGCCAGCCAGCCATCGATGAGGCAGAAATGTTTGCACATGCAGGGAGGTGGGGAGCTTCCAGTGAGCGTGGTCCGTGCATTTACTGCATCCCTAGACCCCACCCCCCCACCACGAAGAGTGCACTTATTGTACCAGATTGATCACAGAAATGGAGTGAGCATGGGGTGGGCTGATTTTAGGGGCAGGTGACAAGGGGCCACTGGTGCTGTTTGTCGCTAAATTTTCCTTGATGTAGTTGGAGAAGCAGCCACTGTGCTGCTGTAGCGGGGGCTGGCATTGCTCTTCTTCATCAGGAGCTGGTGGGTGGTGGCACCCCCACTACGTGGGCTGGGGCACAGCCTCTGGCCCCTGCAGACACCAAGTGGACACTCGGGAGGAGTCAGCTCGGCTCTGTGGCTGGGAATCCCCCTTCTTGTGCTCAAAGGTCGGGATCGGGGGAGACCTGTTTCCCGGATGCTTACATAGCCCTGTTGCCTGTGCACCTGCAGAGAGCTGGCGCCAAGGAGAGCCAGAGGCCTCAGAGGAGGCCTCAAGGTCACGTGGATGAAGCAAAGGAGGTGGTAGGGAGAGGCTCGGGAGAGCTCCCATCTCCAGGGCTTGCTCTGTGCCCAGAGCCCTGCTATGTACTCGACAGACTCTCCCACTGCATCTTTCCTTTACCCTCAAGGGAGAGATGCCTATTGAACAGACGAGGGCATCAACTCAGAGAGGCTTAGTAACTTCCCCAAGGTCACACAGCTAGAACATCACCAGCCTCCATCTCCTTTGGGGGCCAGTCAAGCTCTCACCTTCCCAGATGTAACCGGGTCAGTGATGCTCAGGTTCCCTGAGAAAACGAAGACCCCTCTGCCCCATGCCCTGGCACGCGTTGCCACGGTGAGAAATGGGGGTGCCTGCTGCCCTGCAGACCAGGGTACCGCAGAACAGGGCTGGTGGCCTCGCTCACAGTGCCTGCAGGGCATGAAGCCACCAGGGTGGTGCAAAGGCTTGTTGTCAAGAATGGATTATGTTGGCCAAGGATGGGGAGGGCAGCGTGAAGAAAAGGTGGAAACACGAAAGCAAAGCAAAACACCCTGATTCCAGGGGCGAAACAACAAAAACAACAAACCTTGACAGTATTGGCAGATCCCTGGGGCAACTCTGCACAAAGTCCCAGCTCCCGAGTCATAGAGGCGCCAGGGAGAAGTGATCTGGGGGCGTGAGGATGGACCTCGGGCCATTCCCAGTTTTAATTACTGAGACCTCCTGCTCCCCAACAGCTCCATTTATCACCACCCCCCTCCCCGCACGGGGGCACACAGAGCTCCCGCCAGCTCACTGGTGCTTCCTAATTCTTCAGTCTTTCCAAAGGATTTCTCTTGTTTCTTGTGACCTCGGGGCCTCTGTCCTGAAAGGCAGTCTCCAAGGAAGGCTTCCCAGGGAACCCTCAGCACCCTTGGGCTTTACTCCCAAGCTTCTGTCCTCCTGATCAGTGGTGACGGTCACGGCCATGGTGGGGGTCAGTGGCAGGGCTCTCACACCCTGGCCTGCGGCACCAGGGCAGTGTCCCTGATTGAGAAGGGCACTCACTTTTTTTTTTGTTTTAAAGATTTTATTTATTTATTCATGAGAGATGCAGCAAGAGAGAGAGAGAGAGAGAGAGAGAGAGAGGCAGAGATATAGGCAGAGGGAGAGGCAGGTTCCCTGTGGGACTTGATCCCAGGACTTGGGGATCGCGACCTGAGCCAAAGGCAGATGCTCAACTGCTGAGCCACCCAGGTGGCCCAGAGAGGGGCACTCACCTGATGGAGGGGGGTTGTGGGAGCAATTTCCTTGGCTTGCCCCAGGGAGGGGGCTGATTCCTGGGCGCCCTTTCCAGTCCCTACCCTCGCTCAGACCCACACTGCTCAAAGGAACAGGAGAATCCTTGGTCCTCCTTGCCCAGGGCCACCGTCCCCACCTGGAGACCCTGGAGGCCAAGTCCCAGCCCGGCCCTAGGCGGCTACAGCCTTGGCCCTGCTCCCCAGCGCTTGGGAGAGGAGTCGCTGCTTTCTGCAGCCTTCCCAAACACTCATTATTCCTTGCTTTTTTGGCATTTGGTCTCGTGTACTGTTCCTATTAGCTCCAGCATTAAAGTCTCATTACTTAGGACATCTGTCCTCTGGACACATTTGCGGCTCCCTGAGCCAAATGTCCTCTTCTGGGAAGTACACTTTCCACCATGCCCCCTCTTCCTCTTTGATCTTCCTTCGATCTTGCTGCCCCAGCAAGGAGGGATTTGAACCCAAGAGGTATCGCAGGGGGAGGAGGAGCGGCTGTTCATTCTAAGTGGTGTGTGTTCCAGAGCCCACCTGTCCCCTCCCTGTGGAGGTCTTGGGAACACAGACCCTTGCTGTCACCCCTGGGCGGTTGGGCAGGAACAGGTGCCGATCCCCACCTCCGGGGACACTGTGGCCGCTCCAGGTCTGGTGGAAGAATCGAGATCCCAGCCACCCTGTGAGACTAGCAACTCTCTCTCTCTGTGCACTCTCTCTCTCTTTTTTGGACTGCATCTCGAGAGAAGTTTGTTTGAACTTTCCCTGGGCCATGATCCCCCCTTCCTGAGATTTGGGACTGGGGTGGCTCTTGATGCTCTGGGCAATCACACGGCTTCTCTGTTCTCAGATAATCAGCCAGCACCTTGCCCACCTCTATGCCAGCACCTTCCCCCCTCCAGCCTCAAGCATTCCCAAAGGGAACTGGGTCTCTAGCAGAGGATCTGTGGGCTTCTCTCTCTCCCTCTTTCAAGTCCCATCATTAAAATGTTTCTTCTCTGCTCCTCTTGGTGTCTTTGTCCACTGTTGCTTGTTTCTCCCATCTGTCCTCCTTTTGATCCTTCCTCACTTCTGTTGGGTTGTGTTCCTTTGCTCTCTCCCTCTGGCTCTCTCCTTCCTGAACTTGTCCTGCTGTAACTTCATTAAACTGCATCGATTCAGACTCTGCTAATTCCGAATTTACCCAAATCGGACCTGGGTGAGGTTGTTTTTCTTTCCTCTGTCGGATAAAAATCTGTTATGAACAGATTAATGACCCGGACAAGACTGCAAAGATTGCGCAGGGCGCGTATACCATGCGGAAGGACAGATTTTTCCAGCAGGCTCTTCCATAGACGATTGGCATGCTAATTACAAATCATTCTTATCTATTCAATGAAGTAGCTCTCCAACGATCAATTTCTGTTTTTTTTTTTTTCCCCCCTAGCCTAGTTTGTAATCCTGCAATGGCCGGGGAAGCAGTAAAAATGCATTTCCTTTAGAGTGTTTTACAATTTCCACTCCTGTTTCATTGATTGGGATTAGCCTGCCCCCATTTCTGCTGAGTTGGTGATGCTTGACCATTAGGCTGCTTTGAAGTCCCTTTTAAATACCCTTGGGGGGCTCCTGCTAATTGCCCCTCTTGTTTTCTTTTGTATTTTCCCGAGTTTTTGGAATTTGGAACCATTCTCTCTCTTTGGGTTTTGAGAATTTTGTTATGGACCATGGCACAACCCAAAAGGTTCACCGCCTTTCCCTCTTGCTGCAGCATGAGCAGCTGGGCACCAGGGCCTGAGGCCGACTTCAGGGTTTTCCTGGGAGCTGAGATAAGAGGCAGAATCACTTCCGGTCCTCATGATCTTGAGTGATTCCCTTGAGTGACTCCCTTGGGTGACTCCCTTGGGTGACCCTCATGGTTTCTGCTTTGGTCCATTAGCCTGGCTGTGGGGTGGGGGGCTGTCAGGTTGTGGAGGTGTGTTCTTCTCCATCCCTATTCTGATTTCAGCATCCCTTGGTGGGGGCGATCATGCAAGCCGTGAGTGTACATCTGTACCTTCAAATACAACAGCTTTGGGTGAAAATGCATTTTCCTGACACTCTCCTGTCAGGTAAGAATGCTATCTGCAAACGGCTTCCTGTGATTGCTTGCTTTTAGCATCTTAAACTTACAGAATCTCTCGGGTGGGAGGGACTTGGGGGTGTTTTAGTTCTCCTCCTCCCATATATGTGCATCGAGAGAGCTGGGCCTCCCTCTATTCCTGGAAGCGGTCTATCAGGTTCTTAGGAACTCTTGTTACTTCTTATGGAGAGCCAGCGTTGACTTCCTGGCATGAGGCATACCCAGTGGGGCAACCCCTAGGAAATGTATCTTTCTGGAAGACAAAGAAGACTCCTCTATGAAGATGGCAGTGCACACCCTCTTCCCCCAGTCTTCCTTTTTCTTGGGTAAACATCCCTAGTTAGGAGTCCGCTCTTCCTGGGACATGGATTCAAGTGTTTGTGCCTGTACGGTGCAGGTGGTTCACATAGAAGTAGGCTTGTAATTCTCTAACACAACCCCAAGTGACATTTCCAAGAGCAGCAACGTGAACCTCATTCAAGGGCCTTGTGAACATCTGAAGATTGCTTTTGGGGAATTGGTCGGTCTCCAGTGCTAGGCACTCGTCCATCTCTTCGACCACGGTGTCAGGACGACATGTGTGTTTGCTTGTTTTGTTCACACCTGTATTTTATGCCTAGAGTAGTGCCTGGCACAGAGTGGGTGCTCAGTTAATGTGGTTGATCCAATGAATGGCTTAAGTAATTAAAATGGAGAGGACGTTAGGTGGTCTTTTTGCATACCCCACTCTTCTGCTGGTTGTGTTGGTGTGAAGGTACTTGAGCTTGGAGATAACAATAATGTTTATAATTCCTTTTTTTTTTTAAGAAGAAAGGAAGGAAGGAAGGAAGGGAGGAAGGGAGGAAGGAAGGAAGGAAAAAGAAGGAAAGAAAGAAACAGGCAAGTAGGAAGAATGAAGAACAAAACCCCAGCTGAATCCTTGGCAGAAAATGTTGCCCTGGCTAGTGTCATGTGTTTTGCTCTTTCATGCCCCGGCTGGAATCCTGATTGGTTTTGTTCATGATGTGAGTCTCCTTGCTTTTCAGTGGTACTCTCTCTCGAAGCTTTCTGGCAGTCTAGCAGAAGCACAGTTTGTGATGGCCTTGGAGAGAGGAACAGACACTCTCTTTGCGCTTGGCTCTCAGAGTCCACGTTGAGGGTTCAGGGAAAACTGCTGTGTGACCAGATGCATTCCTGTCCTTAGGCCCGAGTGGACAATATGGGATGTGGGTGGTCCCTTCCAGGATGACCCGTGGCCATAGTGTGCCATGTGGCTTGCTCCTCATACCCAGAGTTTTGCCCATCTGGTGTCATAGAATCAGCCCTCTGGGATGCCCCTCTTTCCACCCACACTTCTGTTGTGGTCCTAAAGCCCAAGCCTGGGCAGACACAAGGAGGTTGTTATAGTGTTCATTAGTTGCCAGGTTCTGTTCTAAGTGCTCTACGAATATTACCTCATTTAATCTCTGTAATAACTCTAAGAGGTAGACATTATTTTTGGCCTTATTATTTAAGCTCTATTTTTTCAAAGAGAGAATCACGGGGCCCGTAAGCAGCTAGCTGGTGATTGCCAGCATACGAAGTGGCCAGCACTACCCCTAACCCAGGGCACTCTGGCTCCTGAATCCCCAGGTTCAACCACGAGGCTATCCCACCTTTATTTTGCCTCAGCTACACATTTAGGTCTGTGCCTATGGCACGTCAAGAAAACGATATCAGAAAAACAACAACAAAAAACCAGTGGCAGGAACATTTGTGAACTTGCCTGTCACTTGGCTGCCCAAGTGGCTCTGCTTGGGCACACATCTTGGGAACGTTTTTGTTTGCCCAACTCGAAGTGGTACCTGTACCTGACCCACCCAGGCCTTTGATTTGTGCTCAGATGATCCAGATGCTTCTGGAAAAGTCTAAGCTCGATGTTGATGCTACCCAGTTTTGCACTCCTGGGTAAATCTGCACATGATTCACGAGGCCAGGAGTGGTGGGCGTTGGGGAGATGCCCTGAAGGGTGAATGGGGGCCCCAGAGGAGGCACAGCCATGCTCTGCCCGTCTCGTGGCTGGCCGGCATGCCACAGCCCCAGGACAGGTGCCCATCGAGCAACTTGCCCTGCTTGCCTGCAGCACAGAGCAGCCGGGGCCGAGCCTCCCCTCCCTGGGTCCTGCGATGTTTATTGGCCACGCTGAATTCCGATTGTGCCCAGGACAACTCAGACCCCCAGAACAGCTCAGTGCAGATGCACAAACATTGTTACCGCAACAAAGGAGATGTCCACACCCATTTGGAGCCTCTCTGTATGAGGAGAGCGGTCTTGTGCACACACAAAGCCAGCAGCTGTGTTTTCCAAGTGGACTGTGAGAGAACCAGGGATAAGCACTAAATTAAGCCATTCTCCTTGGTCCGTGTTTATTAAAAATATATTCACTTCAATTGTCCGCAGTGCACATCTTGCAGAATAAAGGTGCCCCGACTGACCAGTAAACAGGTAGGAGCATGTGGTCAAAGAGGACGCTAGCTTCCCAGGGTGTCAGTGTCCAGCAAAAGCTCTATTATCTGGGACTCAGAAAACCAGAATATTCTATTTAACTGGAATAGAATGTCTGCATTCTGCTGCTAGGAGAAATACAAAAGTAACCATCAGAGATTTACTTAAAGAGAGAGAGAGAAAAAAAAAGAAAACCTGAAAAAAAAAAAAAAAAACCAACCTTCCTTGGTTTGTCCTGCAGCTTGTACACAAATAACTCCATTTCCTAGAATAATCTACATTTTGCTTAATGTTTTCCAAAGAGAACTAAAGATTAGAATGGTGGCCCTCTCATGGAAGAAAGTTGCATTCTTTAAAAAAAAAATTAATTATATTCAGTATATTCTACTTAATTAGGCAGGAATGCTTTTAGAAAATTCTTCAAGATCAAGAGTGTTCTCATTAGTCCTGAGGAATAAGAACATTAACCAGAATAGCTTATTCATCGAATAGTTTATCTGTTTGGTCTTTTATCATACCTACCCAACAGCAGAAATGCTTTTCTGCTCCTCCCAGAAAGAGAAAGGGCAGGGTTAGGGGTCGAAGCCAGCCAGCTTGCCTTCCCTTGACACAGAAAAAGAACTTCCTGGATGCTGGGTGAATCTCCTATGTCCTATCCGTGGCATTTCTGTGGCTTGGAGCTCCCGAGATGAAAAGTCTACCAAGTTTGGGGACAGAGTGCTGGATAGAAGGCAAGGGTTTGGTAGAGCAAGACTGTGGCCCCGAGCAGAGCAGGGGGCTAAGGAAGTGCGTTGGTGTTCTGCTCAGGACTTCGCGGGACAAAACAGTTGCCTGCTAAAAATGTAAAATCATTCCAAGCTGCTAATGTCAATGACCTTCTCTGGAGGGTCACAAGAAATGGGTAGCTGAGTGGGAGCTGGCTTCCCTTTGGGCAGGTTTTTGCACTAAATATTGAACACTCTCTAAAACCTTGTGTTCAGAGACCGTTGGTTGGAGGGACAAGTGAATGGATGCATGGATCACTGGTGGTGTAGAGGCAACCTCTGCCTCTTAACCAACCCATCTGTGAAATCTGGATTTACCACTTACTAGTCATGTGCCCTTGGGCGATATAGCGAACCTTGCAAAATCTTAGTTTTCTCATCAGCGAACTGTGGCTCTGAATAGCGTCTACATTTTGAGGATCATCTGGTACAGTGCATGTTGGGGGAGGTTAGCCCTGGTGTCTGGCCCATAGTAATTGCTCAATAAATGATAGCAGTCAATTTCCGGAGTCTTTCCTTTCCTGCTTAATTATTTCCTAAGCAGGCAAGATGAGAAAACAGAGGTGTGAAGAAGGTCTTATTTTTTCCCCCATCAAGGGGAATCACATCACCTTTTTAGAAAGATTCCATGTCTTTTGGATGCAAGGTGGTAGCACGTCAAAATGTTGGCTGGGCCTGGTCCCTGGTATGCAGATAATGCATGCAACACTTCAGAGACGTTCAAACACACTTCCATTTCCTTGGGCTCACTGACAGTATTAACTGAGGCTTTAAGCAGATAAATAATCGGCCTTGACCTGAATCCCTTATTTACCGACTGTTTTTCTCTGTGCCCAAATGTGCCCAAATGTTTTTCTCTGTGCCCATTTGCTGCATTGGCAACCCCGGCTGGAGAGGCCAGGAGGACTCCCCTGTGGAGGTGGACCATGCATGGGGACGTGAGATGAATGTAAGTGGCAGCCCCCATGAGCAGAAGGACCCCTGGGCCCGGGTCTGAATTTCTCTTCCTTCCTGTTCCGGTCGTGGAATCTACGGGAGCCTCAGTTCCTTGTTAAACATTGGGGTGGTGGTAACTGCAGAGGGTTTCTGTGGGTGTCACAGTGGAAAGGCAGGTGAGCACATCTAGAACCTGGTTAGTGCCACACAGGTGCCAGGGGATGTCTCTGTGAGGCTGATGGGTAAGACCCAGATGGTGGCTACTGGGGACCCCTGAAGCTCCCCGGCCCAATTATTCTCGACGACCGCTTTCCCTACTCCCATTTGCTGCCCAATTAATTTCCTCGCCCCTGCTCGCCACATGTCCGCGAAAGCCAAGGAATCCGTGTGCCAAAGGGAGCAGTGGACCAAGGCCGTGATGCAGGCAGTTCAGGCAAAAAGTGAGCTTTTGTTAGACATACCCAGATCTGGCTCACTGGGGGCAGGGAGGCAGGGAGGCCCAGGATGATTCGCAAGATTCTACAAATGCTCTTTTAAAAAAAATTTTTTTTTTAAATTATTTTTATTAAGTAAGCTCTTGGCCCAACATGGGGCTCGAACTCATGATGCTCATATCAGGAGTTGCATGCTCCATCGACTGAGTCAGTCACCAACCCCCCCCCCTCCTTGCAAGATTCTTCAGATTCTTTTTTAAAGATTTTATTTATTTATTCACGAGAGACAGAGAGAGGCAGAGACACAGGCAGAGGGAGAAGCAGGCTCCCTGCAGGGAGCCCGATGTGAGACTCGATCTCAGGACCCTGGGATCACACCCTGAGCTGAAGGCAGATGCTCAACAGCTGAACCACCCAGGCATCCCAGATTCTTCAGGTTCTTAAATGAGATGCTTGCCGGGGGGTAGGGGGCAGGGAGGGCAGGGAGGGTTGGCCTTTGGTTGGGAAGCCCCTCTGTCCTCACCTGCCTGGCCCTGTCCTGTCCCCCACCCCTCAGTGCCTCCTTCTGGCCCTCCCCCTCCTCCCTCACCTTCTGAGTCATTTCAGAATGCTTTCTCTGAATTTCTCTTTGTTTTTCACCTTGCCTTTGCTCCCTCTACCTACTCATGCCTGCTTGGTCCCCTTGTCTCTGTGTCCCTTTCTTGGTCTCCCCCTCAGTCTCCCCCTCAGCCTTCCCTTCCCTCCCTGCCTCTCTGTGGCTCTGAGTCCCTGCCTTCCTCTCTCCACCTGTCTGCCTTCCCTCCTCTGGTCTGTCCCCTCTTCTACATCGGCCAAGGTCTGTCTGTCTCCCCCTTCCCCCCCAAGACCTGGAAGCGGCCGCCCACTCTCTGGCAAGCCCCGCCCCCCCGGTCCTCAGTGACCGATTTTCTCTCTCCCGCCGATTTTCTCTCTCCCGCCGTTGGAAAGTAGCTCAGGCCCTAACCCATTTCCTGGGGCGCATCCAGATTAATTAGGTGAGATGGGGATCGCACGTTGCAGAACCGGAATAATATTTATCAAGCACCCTGGGGAGAAGGGGATGGAAGATGAAGAGGAGAGAGGAATGGGAGCAAGGAGGGAGGTCATGAGCTGAGGGGCTGAGGGAAAGGGGGTGTGAGGGGGGCTGCCAGAGGGTGCCACTCCCAAGGATGCCACCTGGGAATTCGGGCCACCTCTCCAGTCGCCAGGGAAGGGGGGACTGGGAGCGTGTCCCTGGCTACCGTGCTCTTCCTGAGGACCACACAGGGCAGCCCCCCCTACCCCCCCAGATGGCCTCTGTCTTCAAGAACGCCTCTAGCGCATCCCAACCCCACTTGGCTGTGCTGCTCAGCTCAGCCCATCCAAGTGGGCATCTGGAAAGGATACGGGGCAGATTGCCATCCTCAGGAGGCAATCGCTATACCTGATTAAAACTCCTTGTCCAGCCACAGGCCAGACCGAAGCACACTAGTATCTCCCCAGCCTGATGGTCTTCAGAAAAGCATCTTCTCTCCACCCCTGAGTCTCCAGAGCCCATGTCCGTCAGAGCTTCTCAGGGGATGGGCATCAAGAGTGCCCCCATCCTGCAAGAGGGGAACTCTGTTCTAGAATGTCTGCTACATTCTCCTTGGCTTGCAAACCGAGGGGCTGATCTCCCCTGAAATTGTCATGTACACTGTTGGTGTGGACCATGGGGATAGGTGCTGAAACCCTACAAAAGTGGGAACAGGGCTGGTCTTCACTCCGCCCTGTGCTTATGTAACATGGATGGGCTGTGTGCCAAGGCCTCAGGGTACAGTGAGGGCCCCAGCAGATAGGCCCACTCCTTGGAGACCTTCCTTTTGGCATCTCTGACTTCACTGTGCCCCAGAGCCCAGCCCCGTGTCTGATCCTGGTACGAGCTGCTCAGTAGACCTCTGTAGAGTTGATCACATTGAACCTTAATCAAGGACTGGCTTCACCTCGTGGTGCACACAGGTATCTCAAGGTTTCTTAACCTCACCACTGGTGGGCCAGGTAATTTTTGGTTGTGGGGGGCTGGCCTGTGTATTGTGGGATGTTTAGTAGCACCCTTGGCTCACCAGAAGCCAGGAGCGCTTCCCTCCTCAGCTGTGACTGCCAAAAATGTCTCTGGATTTTGCCAAATCCCCCCATTCCTTCGTGAGCAAAATCACCGTGGAGAAGCGCAGATGGAAACTCAGTCTCCCCAAAGCACTAGACTTAACCTCAAGACCCCTTCCTCCGTTACAGGCAGCAGAGAGTCTTTATAAAAACTCAAGAGGCAAGAAACAGAAAAATAATATATATTCTTTTTTTTTTTGTAATTGGAGTTTTATTGAAATATATTTCACCTACCGTAAAATTTCATCCTTAAATTTTAGAGTGTACAATTCGATGCTTTTGGTACATTCCCCAGGTTGTCTAGCTATCCTTTGAGAACATATTCATCTCCCTGAGAAGAAACCCTGTATCTATTAGCAAACACTCTTGACTTTCCCCTCTCCCAGCCCCTGCTCATCACAAGTCTACTTTGTCTCCATGGATTTGCCTAATCTCGACATTTTCTGTAAATAGAATTCTATAACATGTGGTCTCTGGTGACTGGCTTCTTTCACTTAATGTGATGTTTTTAAGGCATCTGTCGGTACTGCATTGCCTTTTAAGGCTGAATAAATAACGTGTTGTGTGAGTATTCCACATTTTGTTTATCCGCTCATCAGTCCGTCCATGGACATTGGGCTGTTCCCACCTTCTGGCGATTATTGGTCATGCTGCTAGGAACCTTCATGAATAGGTTTCGTGTAGACATGTCCTTTCATTTCTGTTGGGTCTATACCTAGGAGTAGAATTGCTGGTCTGTAGAGTGACTCTATGTTTGACCTTTTGAAGGACCACCCAACTGTTCATCAGTAGTGCATGGGAGGCTTCCATTTCTCCACCAGCACCATTTTACATTCCGACCAGCAGTAAATGAAGGCTCCCATATCTCCATCATCTTACCAACTTTTGGTATTTTCCGACTTCCTGGTGATATCTCTACTGGCGGGTGCGAACGGGTGCCTCATTGTGGTTTTGATTTGCAGTTCCCTGATGACTCATGCTGCTGAGCTGCTTTTCACATGCACCTTCTTTGGAGAAGAAATATCTTCTCTGTCCTTAGTCCGTTTGAAATTGGGCTGTTTGTTGTCTTTTATTGTTGAGTTGTAAGAGTTCTTTATATATTCTGGGTATAAGTCGTCTCTCAGACATCTGATTTACAAACATTTTCTCCAATTTTCTTGGTGGTTGTGTTGCATTTTCCCAATGGTACCCTGTGATGCAGACAAGTTTTTAATTTTGGCCAAGTCCAGTATTTCCACTTTCTTCTTTGCTTGCTCATGTTTTTGGTGTCACATGTATGAAACCTGAGGCCAAACCTGAGGTCACAAAGATTTACTTCTATATTTTCTTCTAAGAGTTTATAGGTTCAGCTCTAATATGATCTACTTTGAGTTAATATTTGCATATGGTGTGAATTTTCGGTCTGACTTCATTCTTTTGCACGTGGCTAGCCACTTGTCCCAGTACCATTTGTAGGGGAAACGGCTCTTTCCCCATTGAGTGATCTTGGCACCCTTGTTGAAAATCAATTGGCCATAGATGTACAAGTTTATTTCTGGGCTCTCAATTCTATTCCATTGGCCTATATTTCTGTTATAACTTTTAAGCTCCCTGTTTTCTTACCATGGGAACATGGTAGGAAAGTGTCTTTGATAACCAGAGGAACGAAGAACTCAAGACAACTTGCATGGATATGTGGTGAAGGAAATATAGGAAATATTTATAACATTTTGGAATGAGAACAGATCTAATTAGGAGGGTCATGTTAGTTTAAACCCTTTGTTTTGCTGTTGGGGGAGAAAAGATTGAATTTGGATTTTAGAGAGTAGCAGATCTGCCCAAAGTTTAACAGCTCATTTGGGATTAGAACCCAAATCTCTTGACCTTTTCGGGTGGTGCATGCTTCTCATGCACACATTCTGAATCTCAGGTCCCTGACCCGGATCCTGGGTCTGCCTGAACCTCCTTCACCAACCTCCTGAGCTTCTGTGTTCCCCTCCCTGCTCGGTATACCCCAATGAACAGGGTGGGGGTGCTGACATGTGTCTGTTCCTCCTGTTAAAGCCTGAGAGAAGAGACACCAGCCAGGGGAAAGCGTTTGGAACATCTGAAATTGCTATATAAATGCCAGTAAATGATAAGATTGCCAGGTTGATGCTCTTCTCCTCGGAAGGTTCAGCATGTCAGAGGCAGCATAATGGAAGGCAACAATTTACTCTCAGACATGCTTTTAAACAGCTGTGGTTGTTGCTTTGCAAGGGGGCAGAGTGTTGAGTGCTGGAGTCCTGGGGTGAATGAAGCGGGGGGGTGGGCTGAGCTGGCTGGGGGAGGCCTGGAGGCGGCTGGGGCCTTGCCTGCATCTCAGGGACACCCCAAGTAGATGGAAGAGTCCCTTCCCTGCTTGCACAAGACAGGGATGCACCCAGAAGTAGGGACCTGGCCCTGAGATGGCCTTCCTTCTCTGGATGGTGGTCTCGTGTAGCTTGTCCACACTCACCTTGGCTGCCTCAGACTGTCCCTACTTGTCTCTGTTTCCCATCAACAGTGGTCACCCCCACCAGGTCACGGCATCTCCCACAGAGCGATTCCTGTTTGAAACCAGGTGGGGGAGCGATTTTTGCCTAAATTGTAAGCTCTCAAGTGATGAGAACTGTGTTTGTGTATTTTCCTCTCTGTGTTTGTAATCGTTGCCTCCTCTCAGCTCCGGTAATGGTCACGGTCCTCGCCCTCCACATGGTCATGTAGTTACTGTGGTATCTCCACGTCCTGTCTTTGTAGTTCCATTGCGCCTTCCTCTGATGGCGGGAGCTGTGTGTTGGGTCCCCAGTACACAGGATGGGCCACCTGGTGGGTGTTTTTCAAAGGGGGTGATTGTCCCTGTGTTATTAGTCACCTGCTGCTGGAGGCAAGGCTACCGATGCCAGCCCTTCGCTGTGGGGGCATGGTGCTATCCAGCTGTGCACATATCTGCCCGGTGTAGGGGGGTGTTTGGGTAGCCACTATTTTGAAAGAGTTCATGTGAAATAAATTGAAGACAGAAACCATAATCACCACCCTTTAGTGCTTGTACCCCCAGAGATGGCAACCTCTACTCTGCATCCCACCACCCCTCCACACCCCCTCCCAGGACCAGCACCAGATGAAGCTGTGGCTACTGAGAACAGAATGTTGTGTCTGCATCTCCTCTTCTGGCTCTGTACATCAAAAGACCCACGAAAGTAAGCCAACTCTCTCTGTGGTTGTGTACACCTGCTCTGTGAATCTCACTGTGTGATCTCTTCTTTGTTTAGGGCTCTGGCTGACATCTTAAGACAACAGGGACCAATCCCCATAGCACACTGTGAAAGAGAAACTATCTCGGCTATCAATACCTCTCCCAAAGAGAACACACCGGTCAGATCGTCCTCCAAAAACCACTACACCCCTGTGCGTACGGCCAAGCAGACTCCAGGTAGGTGAGCGCCGATCAGCTTGCGTCTTTGTTGGGGCGTGGGGGCCGGTGAGAGGTTTTGGTGATATTTTGCTCTGGTGGGCCAGGGGGGCGCTGCATTGTGCCGTGGGAAGACTTGAGTGGGCAGGTGGGCATGTGGACGAGTCTGAGGACTGGTCTCCTGGGGGAGGGCCTGACATCAGAGGGACCGTGCCATTAACTGTCTTGGCTGGAGGAGAGCTGACGATTCAGGGCATCTTGATTCGTGGTTGAGTGAGTGGCTGGCATACTGTCTTACCTGAAAGGAAGCTGGTGGCGGGGGTTGTGGAGTGTCATCACCCGGTTGTCCATGTGGTGGGGGGAAGGGTTAATTTGCCCAGGACGCCAGCTATGTGATGAAAAATTGCTGCTGTCACTTGTAGAGATTCCAGCTTTTGGGATCTCAGGACGTACTTCCCAAGGGTAGGGATTATATCTGTATTATAGAGTGACCTTGGCCTGTGCTCTGTAGATCCCCCGGGTAGGATGATGAGTGCCTGGGTTCTAGCGGTCATCAGGATGACCTCATGAAAGAAACTAAGCAGGGTGTCTTTTTCTTACCGTATGGATCAATAAATGAAGTCCAGTGAAATTTAGTGACTTGGGCAAAAATCAGTAAGATGTTAATAAGAACATTAGCGATATAGTAATATAACTCATGTTTATTTGGGTCTTGCTCCAAGGGACATGCCGAACATTTCACGTGTATTTCCTTACTTATTCTTCACAGCAGTTTTAAAAGTACTTCTGTTGTCCCCATTTCATAAGAGGAACAGAGGTTCTATAATATTCCCAAGGACACGTAAGAAGAAAAGACAGCCAGAATCCAGACCAAGAGGTAGAGGTTCCAACAGTCAGTACTAGAAAACTCTAACATCCTAACCCAGTTGGGAACACGAATCCAAAGGAGCTGAGTGGACAATTTCCTTACAAGCACAGCTGGGCAAGTCATTTTCTATGGTGAGCATGACCAGACTGCCTAGTACTGACCCCAGTCCCTTGGCACGACTTCCACTTTGATACTAGGATCTGAAATCTTGACATCCATCACCCTAACGCTATTCGGAGGATGGGCTCTGGAGTCTGAACTTTACCTGCAGTGAGGATGTGCAGTTGCTTGGTGCCAGGAGGGGTGTCGCAGATTCAAAAGTGTAGTGAATGCGCTGCTGAGATCAAATTTCTTTTCCATTCATTCTTGAACTTGCTCCAATTTATTAAATCAGAAACTGCATACTTGCCCGTAAGGTAATCCTAATTAAACCTTTTGAGGATCTGATAGAGGTTAAGGGCATTCTTCTTCAAAAATATGCACATATATATAAATATATGGATTTGCCCGACACGTTAAATATGATTTCGGAATTCATGGACCCTTCCAAAGTTAGAAATCCCTGATTTAAAAGTAAAGACGAGAGATCTATCCTTGCAAAAAGTCTAGCTTTTAGCTTTGCTATCATAGATGCTTAAAATGTAAGCAATGGAAGGAATCTTGGCAAAAACATCTGGACCGGTAGTCATCTATTTCGCTGTACATCTAGATCACCTAGGAGTTCTTAAATATGCTGATGCCTAGGCCCTACAAATTAACCTGAATTTCCAGGGATGCTGCTAGCATCTTTACTTTTGAAAATCTTCCCAAGGTGATTCAAACACTCAGGGTGAAGATGATTCAAAGACTCAGGGTGAAGAACCATTGGTCCAGATAGATTCTTCATTTTATGAGTAAGGATACTGAAAGGCAGTGCCAGTGGTTCTCAAACACTGGAATCAACCAGGGAGCCTTAAAAATGAGGGATACCTCGGTCTCAACCCCAGAAATTGTGATTTAATGGATGTGAGAATGTAACCTGAGCATAGGGCGGGGAGGTGGGTGTTGCAATCTTCCCAGGTGATTCTGTTGTGGCGCAAAGTTTGAGAATCGCTGGTTGGTGTGAAATCGCATAAAGGTACCATTCTAACTAATCCTTATTTTCATCCATCACCGTTTATTCTAACCTTGGTATTATGACGAGGTTTGAGGAGGGTATTTTTGTTTTCCTGAAAACTCAATGGTGTGAAGTCAGATTTCTCTGGGACCTTGACTGTGATCCTGGAACTTGAGGTCAACCTGGTATCCATAGCACCCCTGAGGGTGTACCCTGCCCCACCCTGCTCTGATTTTTCTTTGTCTCATTCACCAGCCTGCTTGTTCCCAGCCGCCGAGTCCAGACTGATTAAGTAGATGGTCCTGATTTGCTCTTAAAATGCATTTCTGGGCAGAAAGATTTGTCATTTCTTCTGGTTTCTGTGTACATCCTCTCCTGGTAATCTGAGAAGGAAAGCTTCTAGTTCCGTAATTCATCCTGTGTTTGTCCAATTGGAACCCTTCACTTTGCCTTTCGAGATGGGCATTGTTTCCCTGGTCCAGAGAGCGCTCTCGATCGAGGTGACACTTGAAAGTAATTTCATAACCCTCAAACGCCTACAGCTTATAATGCACACAATGCCTTTTTCAAGTAGCTACTCATAGCCTTTGCCACAAAATATTGCAACTGGAGCAGAAGTTTAAGCAGAACTTTGCCCTAAATGTCCAGAGGGGAGGTTTACTATGATTTTTTGTTTGTCTCCCATCTAATCAACAACCCACTGATGGGAGGAGTATGGTGATAGAAATAGGAGGAGGCATCATAGCATGAGTAGTTCTGCTACTCCAAGTGAGGTCCGTGGACTGGCAGTATCAACACTGCCAGGGAAGGTTTGTGAGAGATGAGGTATCGCAGGCTCCAGGTCACCTGCCAAAAGAGAACCTACATTTTGCTGAAATCACTTAGCAGATGACATTTGAGAAGCGCTGGAAAAGCCTGGGCTCTGAAGTACATCCCCCTGTTGGCTTTCTGGCCCTGTGACCCTACTATGCATGTGACCTTGGCCAGCCACCCGGACTGAGTTTCCTTCCCTGCCCTTGAGGCTAGTAGGACCTGCTGCCCCGAGTGGTTTTCGGGATATACTGAGTTAAACCAACTAGAATTCTTAAGACCGGTCCTGACTCATAGCACACACTCAGAATGAGCTGTGGCCGGGCTGGAGGAAATATATACACAACTCATGGCAAATTAGTGGGGAAAAAAAAGGATAGAAAACAAAGACATTGGTGTTCTTAGACCAGGCAGGGTCCATGGGGTTGTATCTGAGATGAAAGCCCCTGCACCCACGCCTTCCTGTGCTCAGCCCCTGCCCACAAGTGCCTCTTCTGAGGATGAAAGTGGCTTTGTAGGGCTTTGTAGGGCTCTCTCCAGTTTCTGGATGCCAAAAGAACATGCCTGGTTAGGTTAGGAAATGGAGTAAGTCCTGTCTTAATAATACAAACAACGAGGGCATGAGTAGCAAACGCACCATTTATTAGCACCTACTGTGCACTGGGTGCTCTGTCAAAGATTTTATTTAAGTTTTTAAAAATATTTTTATTTTAAATATTTTACTTTATAATTTTTTTTGAAGATTTTATTTATTTATGAGAGACCTATTGAAAGAGGCAGAGACACGGGAAGAGGGAGGAGCAGGGTCCCTGCGGGGAGCCCGATGTGGGACTCGATCCCAGGACCCTGGGATCACGCCTTGAGCCAAAGGCAGACGCTCAACTGCTGAGCCACCTGGGTGCCCCTGAATCTTTTTATTTTTAAGCAATCTCTGCACCCAGTGTGGGGCTTGAAAAATCCTGAGGTCAAGACTTGCATGTTCTACTGACCGAGCCAGCCAGGTGCCTGTGAATTTTTATTTTAATTCTAGTAAACACTTTATAATAGATGGTGGATCCTGTAATTTTTCCTAGGCACAAGAGCTCCTATCCCCACGTTAGAAAAGTCCTCTTTCTTTCTGGAAGAGCCTTCCAGTGAACTCTTCCAGAGGTCCCTTCCCAACTTTAAAGGGAGATTCGTAATGGATGTTTGGTCTGGGTGTAGAACATCAGGGAAGTTCATTTTCATCCCTCACCGCCCAAATCTGGTAGCCCCCAGACCCTCGCCATGGCCGGTGTGGTCCACGCACCAGCCGTGACTTCATCCCCACCTGGAGTTGGTTAGAACTACTGAATCCAAATCTGCATTTTAACAAGACCCTCAGATGATGCGTAAGCACATCAAGGGTTGGAGAAGATCCCTTTAGCATGGTGAGCCTCGGCCCTGGACGCACCATGGGGTCATGTGCATGGTTCTGAAAGTACTGATGCCTGGCCCACACCCCCTGCAAAGATTCTGCATTAATAGTTCTGGAGTGGCATCTGGATATTGGTGTTTTTAAAGAGCTTCCCATGTGGGTCTCGTGTTCAGCAAATGCTGAGAACTGGAGCTGAGAGGGGGACTGGCAAGTGAGGGAAACATCTGGAAGGCTGTGGGGTGTGGGTGCATGTCGAGACCCACGTGGTCGAGCCTGAGACCCACGGGGTCGAGCCCGGCTGGCCCTGGTCAGCGGGCCGCAGAGACACATCCTCCTTCCCACAGCAGGCGGGGCAGAGGGAGTGGAGGAAGCAGGTGTACTGAGGGGGCGGGGCCCGTCTGCAGTTCTGATGGGGACACCTGGGCAGCGGCCGGGAGGAGCAGAAGCACAAGAATGGACTGCAGGGTCAGGTAGAGCCAGGCAGCAGGAAATGCACCACATCCAGAGCTGCAGGGCCCCGAGGTTTGCGGGGTGATGGGGGTGGGGGGCTTGCTTGGTTTTCTTGGATGTGGAGGAGTGGAGACTGAGCATGCCCCCGGCCTGACTCAGCCCTAAAGAGCCTGGCTGGGGGCAGGCCAGGGGAGAGTGGGGTACCCATCCCTCGCCGTTGCCAGTTGACGCCACATGTTGGGGTTCCAGAGTTCCGATCCCCAACTTCCCCCTTATCAGGAGCGGCGTCAGCTGGAGGAAATAAATATTTATGTCCCAGCCACACACCACTGTGAGTTGTATAAATGAGCAATCAGTCATCCTGTCTCTTGTCAAAGCCGTGAGCTATAATGGCAGGCGAAGCGAGCCAAGGGACGTGACTGTTTAAGCTTCGTGGAGACCGGGAGTGAAGCGGGAGCAGCTGACGGTGGGGGGGGGGGGCGCTTTGTCGCAGCCCGGAATGGCCTGGCCCCTCGCCGCTCCTGCCACCCACTTTCGCCATGTTTTGCTGGAATCCAGACCCTGTCCCTCCTCATGTCGAGTCCATGCTTGCCTTGGGGGTCTTTTCCTCTTTTGCTTTTTTGGCCAGAAACTTTCCATGACCAGATCTTTGGCCAATGCTCAGACGGCCCCGCCTTTCCTGGTCCCCTGCCTTCCTTTCTTCCGAGCACTTGTGCCATCTCACACTGTGTCTTTGTTGGCACGTTGCTTCGTTGTCTGTGCCTCTACCTGAGTGCAAGCTCCATGAAGGCAAGGGTTTTGTCTTTCTCTTCGCCGTGGCATCCCTTACCAGGAGCATGGCCTGGGAGATCATGGTTGCTCAGTGACTGAATGAATGCACGCATGCCTGTTGGTGAGGTCCTTTCTTTGGATGGACACACAAGTCAGCACGCAGGCACTGGTTACACAGCTGCATGCCACAAAGCTCCCATGAAGGCTGCGTGTCCCTTCTCTGGCCCTCCCTGCAGCACCAGTGGGGAGTGGGTCACTTTGACAGCCTGGCGATCGGATCACCCGGTGGCAGGCTGAGCTGGAGACGCTGGTTCCTGGTGCTCAGGCCTTTCACCAAGACCCTCTGGCTCTCTCCTCCTGTCTGCGGCTGACCCAGTTCTCCATGGCTCAGTGTGGCTAGAGACAGGAAGCTTCATGTCCCTGGCTGGGTGCAGAGAGGCTGTAACCCCAGGGACAGGGCTTGGGGGATGGGGGTTAGACTCCTTTAGAGTTAGAGAAAGACTCCTTTGCAGAGGTCTGGGAAGCTGAGGCTGCTCAGAGTCCCAGTTCAGGGATCAGTGTAGGGCTGCAGGCCATACCCCTGAACTCTGAGAAACTTTGGTCGTGGGAAGTGGGATTCTTCTTTGTCTCATCCCCAGGGTGACAGGACTGTCTCGTTCTATAGGAGGTTGAGATCACAGCCACATGCGACCTCTGAGCTCTAAGGGGATTGGTGGTGAGATTGGCGGACCCATAGTGTTGCAGTTGGAGATGTGGTCTGTGCCACTGGGCAGACTGGGGCGTGAGTCCTCCCTGCTCACCGCAGGCTCTGGGACCCCTGACCTTTTGCTCAGTGGCCACCTCCATTTCAACCATCTTCACAACTGTCCTCTCTGTCAGCAGCCATACCTCTGTGTCCCTCTATCTGCTTTTTTCCTTCTCCTTCTCCCTGGTAACTGCCAGGCTGGCTTCTGCCTCTGCTCCCTTTCATGGTTCCCGATTCCATTGATCTGTCTCTTATTCTGCGGGTCTTCAGCAGTGACTGTGTCTCAGCAGTTCTCTTAGAACAGATACCAGCTTAGCCCACCGAGGACCTGCCTTTTCATTCTGGGGGCCTCCCTGGCCATTCCCTGCCACTTCCGAGTGTTCTCCTGGCCGTAATTTCTTTCCAGACCTGCCCTTGTGGTTCTGACAGGCTCCTAGCAGGCTGGCATGGCATGTCCCTCCTGAGGGCTCCCTGTGCTTACCCAGATGTTGGGTTACCTCTGTTGTCCTCACGCTTTAAAGCCCTTGCTCTTTGCAGCCATTGCCTGCGGGTCTCTGCCTGGGGGTGGCTGAGGCCAGGCCACAGACCCAGCCACTCTGATTATTGTCTCCTTGCAGGGTCTGAAAGACCCAGAAAGTTTGCTTTTGGAGTCAAGGCCAGCAGCAAAGACAAGGCACAGGCACTGCTCATCCTTGATAACAGGAGGAACATTAATTGGTGCTTATAGTGGGGTGAAGACCAAGTACCAGGCACCATTGTCTGGACTTTCCCTGCATTATCAGAAGGACTCTGTGAGGTGGTATCAGAGTCATCCCCATTGTACAGGTGAGGATGTTGAGGACTGGGAGATGGGAGGCCCTGCCTGAGGCCACAGACGCAGACATGGGTAGAGAGAGGATTGCCAGTCAGATGGGCTCCGCTGCCATGCTCTCGCGTCTCTCTTCTGTTACTTGTATATTTTGCTTCAATTTCTTATATCTCACGTCATGTTAATAAACGTAGACGGCAGGATGTCCTTTATCTCCGCTTCACAAAGAATGCCCCTGTTCCAGCTGACCCAGGCTTTTGGCATGGAAGCATTTGTGTCTTGAGGCAACTAAAACTGTTTTTTTCTCACTTGGGAAACGATAGGGTAGCCAGGGAAGTACACTGCATGGTATACTCTGTCTTCCCAAATAGTTTGCGTGGAGCTTATCATGTGCCTGATGTCGTGTTGGGTCCTGGGGGGTCCATGAATGGAGTTGGCAAGCATGGAGACAGGCATGGAGACATCCTCACGAGGACAGCAGGGTGTGGGTGTGGAGAGGGGAACGGGAGACCCAGGATTCCACAGACGCTGGCATGCTAGAGCAGGGTGCCCAGGAGTTCCATTGGACAGAAAGGGTGAGCAGTGAGGTGTGCAAAATAGCGCAGGCCAGATTGCCCGAATCCTCAAGGGCAGAAAATAAAATCTGCAAGGAACATTCCGTCAGAGGGATGCTCTCGGGGGCGTTATCCTGTGTGGGTGTGAGGCTCCTCCACATTGCAGAGCAACATGGGTTCTTACGGTCAGTTTTCGTGCTTTGCTATTTGTTTCTTCCCTTGGGTTCAGGCAGTCAGCGACTCCCTATGTTGACCTGAGCACAGCCACCCCTCCTTCTTAGCCAAGGCTTTCATCTGGACTGAGCCTGCAGATGGCTGAGCTTAGTAAGCTCCAGTGGCAAGGAAGAGTCACCTTTCTCACCCGGGGTGGGGACCTGCGTCTCACCGTCTTCTACACTGGTTTTGGTGGTTCCAATTTTTTCCTCTCTTGCTTTCCTCTGGTGAATGTGGGACATTGCAGCTGTGATTCCTGGACAACGAGACCACTACATAGTCTATCTCCGAGCCGTTGCCCATTTGTATTCTCGTTTTCGCTCATTTTCCCATGACACCAGAACCTTTCTGTGAAATTCCGCCATTTAAGTCATCTGTGCCTTCGGCCAAGGATTAAAGGCAATCAGGGTGGTGGTGAAAAGCACAGACTAGGGGTGCCTGGGTGGCTCAGTGGTGGAGCATTTGCCATCAGCTCAGGGCGTGATCTGGGGGTCCTGGGATCGAGTCCTGCATTGGGCTCCCCACAGGGAGCCTCCTCCCTCTATGTCTCTGCCTCTCTCTGTGTGTCTCTCATGAATAAATAAAATCTTTTTTTAAAAAATGCACAGACTATGGAACCAGACTTTCCGGGGTGAATCTGGGCTGCCTCGGCTTCCCCATCTGTGAAATGGGTCTGGTAATAGCATCTCTCTCCTGAGACAGTTGTGAGATTAAAGCAGTTTGGGTGGAAAGCAGTCGGAGCAGCAGCTAATGTAGGGAAGCATTGTTTTCAGTGTACAGGGGCTCATGTGTTTGATACAAGGCCACCTGTGGCTGTTGAGTGCTTAGAACTGAAATTGAAATATGTTTCAGAGCCTCAGAAATTTCAAACTTTTTTTTTTTTTAAGAGAGTGTAAAGTATCTCCATAATTTTTTTTAGGTTGATTGCATGTTGAGATGATAGTCTTTTGGATATATTGGATTAAACAGAATCTATTATTATACAATTAATTTCCCTTCCTTCCTACCTTCCTTCTTTCCTTCCTTCCTTCCTTCTTCCTCCCTCCCTCCCTCTTTCTTTCTTTCTTTCTTTCTTTCTTTCTTTCTTTCTTTCTTTCTTCTTTCTTTCTTTCTTTCTTTCTTTCTTTCTTTCTTTCTTTCTTTCTTTCTTTTTCTTTTCCTTTCCTTTTCTTTTCTTTTTTCCTTTCCTTTCCTTTCCTTTCCTTTCCTTTCCTTTCCTCCCCTCCCCTCCCCTCCCCTCCCCTCTTCACTTCTCTTCTCTTCTCTTCTCTTCTCTTCTCTTCTCTTCTCTTCTCTTCTCTTCTCTCTCTTCTCTTCTTTCAATGTGACTCCCAGAAAATGTAAAATCACACTGAGCCAGATGTTAGTGGTATCAAGAGTCTACTTGAGTTCAAGTTTTAAAACAAACCTTTTGTGGAACTTACGCTGTATTGAAGGGGACAGGGAATATCTGATAACTGCAGAGTGTGCTGAATGCTCAGACACAATCAGACAGGTGGTGTGTTCAAGGAAACCTGGGGAGAGGGAATCACTTAAAAAAAATAGACTTAATTAATTTATTTAGAGCACATGAGCATTGGGGAGGAGGCAGAGGGAGAGAGAAAATCCCAAACAGACTCCCTGCTGAGCACAGAGGCCAACACAGGGCTGGATCTCTTGACCCTGAGATCATGACCTGAACTGAAATCAAGAGGCAGACAGTCAACCAACTGAGCCATCCAGGAGCCCTGGAAGGAATCACTTTTGATAGTGTGGTCCTAAGAAGTGGCGTTTGAGCTGGAACCTAACTGGCGAGCAGAAGCCAGCCATGGAGAAATCTGGAGGAAAAATGTTCTAGGCAGAGGGAATAGCAAGTGCAAAGGCCCCAAGACAGAGGTAGACCTGGCGTGTTTAAAGCACAGAAGTCAGACATGGGTGTTGAGTATGGTGAGCGAGGAGCAGGCGGTGCGTGGCCGGGGTAGACACAGGCCAACCACACAGGGTGTTGGAGGCTGTGGTAAGAAGTGTGGACTTTATGCAAGCGTGATCTGATTTCTGTTTTAATACGATGACTCTGGTTGCAGTGGAGTGGGAAATGGGCTCTGTCAAGAAGCAGGAAAACAATTGGCATTTCTGGTGACAAGACGAGTTGATGAAAAAACTTTCTGTGACTTTCTCCTCCACGAGAAGGGGCATAAAGGAGCAGAGTGATGCAGGATGATGGCCCATGGGTTTCAGAATCCGGCAAATGAGGCTCCAAATCTCACCCAAGCTTGGACAAGCCCATAGACCTTCATCCAGAGCACTCCAACAGGGGTTGGCAGACTTTTCCTGTAAAGGGCCAGATTGTAAATGTTTTAGGCTCTGTAGCCGGAAAGCCTCTGTGGCATCTGTTCAGGTCTGCCACTGTGGCGTGGAAGTAGCCATAGTAATATGTAAATGATGGGCTCGGCGGCCGCGTGCCCATAAACCATTATTTACAATAACAGGCGGTTTGCAGGATTTGGCCTGGGGGCTATGGTTTGTCAGCGCTCGCTCTTAACCTCGCTCTGGAAGCCATAGCCGCCTTCCACGGGGCACGTGAACGGGGACACATCCCACACCCGGATGCTGTGAGGGGGGTGTCAGTGGCCAGCCAGAGCCGTGAGCCCTTGGGGCGCTCCGAACATGTCAGGCCTCCCTCCCTCTCCTGCAGCTCTGGCCAGGTTGCTGCTTCGTGCTGATTTTACAGCCCGTGGAATGGGCCCTAAGAAGGGTTGATGAATTAACCACATCAGAGTGAGACCAGGGTCTTCCTCGGCCCTGAAGTTCTTGTGGTGGGGGTTTACCCCTCACCTGGGTGATGGTGTACAAATGTGCTTATTAAATAGACCAGCGACACATCAGTTGGAGGGATGGACAGTACCCCCTCCCCCACTGATGACAGACTTACAGTTCAAAATGTCTCTGTAGGTGTAGACACCCCAAAGTCACGGTGAACAAGCCCGTTCTGCTGTTTGAAGCTCAGGCTTCCACTTGTGTCTCAGATCCTGTGTATTCCTGGTCCTCAGACACTTTGTCCCCTTGACCTATATGCCTCCTCTCCACGAGCTCTGTCCCTCTGGCGTGTGAACATGCTCTGCTTCCCACCTTAATACTTAAGGACAAAGACCCCTCCACTTTGCACCCCTCCACCTTTTCTCTCCCCAACAGCTGAACTTTGCAAAACAGTTGTCTCTACCTGCTGCCTCGACTTCCTCTCCTGCCACCTGCTTCTCGGCATGGTTCGCTGGCTTCTATCCCCTCCACCCCAAAGCTTTGGGGGTTTGGCTAGAGTGGACCTCTTGCCCCTCCCTCCTTGGAAGCCAAAGCTCTGGCCTCCTGAGCCCATCCAGGTTTCCCGTGCATGCTCTGCTTTGTGCTCTGTCTGGAATGTTCGCTCTCTGTCTACTCTCCCCAAGCTGTGCCTGCCCCCTTTACCACCCAAATGTCAGCTGAACTCCCACGGAAACAGGTGTCATCCCTGGTGCCCCAGCACCCTGGGCTCCCTGTCGTTACAGAGAGTTGGGCTTAGCTCAGAGGCCAGCTCGGCCTCCTACTGGCTGTAGGGTCTTGACCGATTCACTTAACCTCTGCGTGCCTCAGTTTCCTGGTCTGTAAGCTAGGACCATGGTATCTCCTCCAAGCGTTGTAGTGAGAATTTGATGCATTGATAACCTGTGTGAGGTCTTTCTCAAGTCCGTCCAGCCCCAGAGCAGACCCTACAATCCTCGGAGCTTCCATGAGGGCACATTCAACGTCCCTTCAGTCTTTGTTGGGGGACTGCAGGTCACGTGAGAGAGTCATGGGGGCAGCATGGTTGACACCGTTCGTGGTCCACAAACAGACCAAATTTCTGGTCCCTCTGGAAACAGCTGTTTTTAGACTGTATTGAGAGAACCTCGAATCCAGATCCAGGGCAGATCCAGAGACATGCCTGCTCCCCCCTTGGCTTGTGTGTGGACACCTGCACTCCTGTGCCCTGTGTGTGCCAGGAGAGTGTTGCAGCACAAGACAGGCCTAAGAGCCCCGCTCTTAGGTGATCGTAACGACTCATGCATGGAGTTTTTTTTGTTTTTTGTTTTAGATTTAATTTATTTATTCATGAGAGACACAGAGAGAGAGAGGCAGAGACACAGGCAGAGGGAGAAGCAGGCTCCCCTGTGGGGAGTCCGATGCAGAACTCGATCCCAGGACCCCAGGATCACGCCCTGAGCTGAAGGCAGATGCTCTACCACTGAGCCCCCCACGCATCCCATGCATGGAGCTTTTGCAAAATGCTTTCCATGCACCGACTTACTTAAATCCTATAGCAGCCCGATGAAGGTGTGGGGGCTTCAGAATCTTGTTCAAGGCCAGACAACCAGGAGGGACTGGCTGGTATGGGCTCTGAGGGCAGGCAGCCTTTCCCCAGAGAACAGGCCCTGACATCAAACTGATCAGAGGAACAGACCAGACATGGGGAGCCCCTTGCAGGTGCCTGAAACCTGTCCTGTGGCCAGGAGTCAATGCTGGCTCCTGCTTGTCACTGTACATGAACGTGGGGTTTGTAGATGATGTTGGAAGAGGCCCCATGACAGTGGCCACCTGGCCAGTGCTGAGCCACTCATCCCAGGATGCACTTAAGTTGGGCTGGGGGAGCCTCCGGGCATCTTTAGCTTCAGGAGAGGCTCTCCCAGCGATTTCTAGGAGCCTCCTCCCGTGGGTCTTGTCCCTGCACCCTGCTGTGGGATGCAGGGGCAGGCCTTGCATCTGGCCCACTCTGTCCCATCCAGAGCTCACTTAGCAGCTACAGTGCTTTGTCTTTCTCTTGGAATTCTGTGATCCCCGGGGTCAGAGCTCCGGTGAGCCCACTGACTGAATCACTGTCCCATCCTCTGTGCCAGGCTTGTCACCGGAGGGAATTCATTCCCACTGCAGGATGTAGTGCCATTCAGAAAGCGAAGCGCAAGCTGCCCCTGTGTTCTGATCCTGGGGGTGGAGGGTGTTGGCGAATGGTGCTTCCCAGC
This sequence comes from Nyctereutes procyonoides, assembly GCF_905146905.1. Lineage (NCBI taxonomy): Eukaryota > Metazoa > Chordata > Mammalia > Carnivora > Canidae > Nyctereutes > Nyctereutes procyonoides. Next base: position 54,139,837 of record NW_026575140.1, on the reverse strand, counting down.
CCAGGATTGCCTTAAAAAGGGTTGTGCCCAGGAACAGAGCCTTCCAGAAGCCAGAAGAACTGCCCTTGCCTGGGCCAGGAGGCCACTGTGCCCCAGTTGCTCTGCCCACCCCGAGGGCCGCATCTTGCATGGGAACCGCAGGGGCTTGGCCAGAATGGACCCTCTCACCCCACCCTGCCTGCACCCTTCCTGCCAGGGAAGCAGCCTGGGTGGGGGTGGGGGCAGACGGAGCCTGCTCTCACCATATGGCTGGGGGAGCAGGGACAGTCACTGAGCTGGCCCACTAATTACCTACCGCGCCCAGGAAGCAGAAGGATTTAGAATATTTTCTGGCTGTTACCAAAATGAGGTGCAGGACAGAGGGAGAGCCAAGGCGCTGTGGACAGGGTTAGAATTCACAATTACCTTGGTGAGTTGGCAAAACAGAGGGACCAGCAGAGTACGCACGGTGCAGGGAGGACGAGAGAGCAAGAGGGCGCCCGGGCAGGGAAGAGAAATTGCTGCAGGCCTCGGGGGAGGGTGGCCATGCGTCCTCAAGTTGGCAAAGATTAGGGCTCCCTGGGTGAGGGGGTCCCAGGCTCCACCTGAGTGGGTGGTAGGGGTCTTCTCTCAGGGGCCTTCACATCCATCACCAGCTGAGGACAGGATTAGTGGGATACCAAAGAGAAGGGGACATCGAGCCATCTGTATCCAGATGTTAGGCACCCATGATTCATTGAGCATTCTGTGAGGTCCTACAGAAGCGAGATGTTGGGCAAGACACAGTCCTGGCCTTGGGGGCTTAAATCTAGGAGCTGAAAGACAAGACTCTATAGTAGAAAGATGATCAGCCATACAGGTGCTCCACCAGAATCACAAGCCATGTGCTCAGAAAGGTCCAGAGGGAGGTGGCTTATGTGGAGAACACAAGCTAGTAGTGCCTTCAAGCGTGGATGCATTAAATGGGTGAGGAGGGTGGAGGTCAACTGAGGCCAGAGCCTACATGGCAGAGATGCTTAAGGGACCAGTGGTTTGCTAAGGCAAGCGGTGACCATTTCCTTTGGAAAGATTGGTCGTGGCTTTCCTGTATACAGATAGTCATGATGAAGGAACCAGGGGAAAGGCCAGAAGGAACTGGAAATCTGTGTCCTGTTGGAGAAGGCTGTTCCAAGCAGGGGAATTTCCTGTTTTTTTTTTTTTTTCTTTAAACATAAGGGCAGGAGGGATGTGGGTAGGGATGGAGTGCCTCGTGTGGAAGTGCCATGTGGCCCCTCCATTCGTTGGGCTAAGGATGGAGGATGGGGTTGGGGCAAGGCTGGACCCTGCAAGGGGGCTTGAGAGAAGGCTTTGAGGATCTGTAAAATGAGAGGTAACCAGAGGAAGAGGTGCAAGGACCATAGACCATGAGCAGCACCTGGAGAAAGCGGAGGTCAGAGGTCAAAACAATTTTGATCCTTTACCGGGGACCAGGCACTGAAGTTGTGGGAGTGAACCGAAGAAGTCTCAGTTGTAGGAGACAGGAAATGAACCCATAAACCTGCAACATAAGATCGGATCATGATATTTGCATCAAAGGGAACTAGAGTAGGGAAGTAGAAAGTGGTGGGAAGTGGGAGGGACAAGCCTGATTTGGAGAAGGGACCCAAGTGGCCAGTCAGATTACTGAAGCAGAGACTTGAAGGGCTGAGAGGATGAGCCACATGTGACTGTATGCAGGGTAGAGGGGAGATTGTGCCAGGTGTGTTAGGGGGATGAGAAGACCAGGGTGGCTAGTGTGGAAAGAGCCAGGGTAGAGACATGGTAGTGGATGAAGTTGAAGAGGTAGGGCATTGGGGGCCATGGTAGGGTCTTGGGTTTCATTCTGGGAGTGATGGGGGCTGTGGTGGGGATTTGCGGCAGAGGAATGATGAGGCCTGACTTGTATCTGACATAATCCCTCTGGCTGTTGTGTTGAGGATAGACCCTGGGAGGCAAACATGGAGGAGAGGAGATGTGTGAGGAGGTAGAAGCTACTGCACCATCCTGGGGATGAGCCAGAGGCTTCGACTAGGATGGTAGTGATGGAAAAAGAGTCAGTGTCAGTGTTTATTTATTCTTAACTTCTTGTTTGGAACAGTTTTAAACTAATGGGAAATTTTGAAGTGATTGAATGATACAGGGTATACCTGCATGTCTTTCACCAGTAATTAACATTTGCCCCCCCCTCTTCTCCTTCTCCCCTTCCTTCTCACTATCCCCATCACCATGGTCACCATCATCATCATTGTCATTGTCACCATCCTCTTTGCTATCGCCATGATCTTCATCACCATCATCATTACTGTCATCACTACTGTCATCATCATCATCATCACCACCATCACCATCATTACCATCATCATCATCCTCATCATCATTACTATCATCACCACCATCATCATCATCACCACCACCACCATCATCATCATCATTATCACCACCATCATCACTACCATCATCATCGTCATCACCACCACCATCATCACCACCATCACCATCATTGCCATCATCGTCATCATCATTACTCTCAACACCACCACCACCATCATCACCATCACCGTCATTGCCATCATCATCGTCATCATCATTACTGTTATCATCACCACCACCATCATCATCACCATTATCACCACCACTATCATCATCACCATGGCTATTGACATCATCATTACTATTGCCGTCATTTTCATCATTATCATCATCATCATTACTGTCTACCACCATTATCATCACTATCACCATCATCATTATAGTCACCACTATCATCATTGTCATTACCGTCATCATCATCATCATCATCACCATGACCATCAGCACCATCACTGTCATCATCACCAGAACTGAACCATGTGAGAGTAAGTTGGAGAAATCATGATATGATTCTTCACTCCCAACTATTCCATCATGGATCTTCTGAATTCAAGGATGTTTTCTTACATAACCATGAAACATTTATGCGATGCAGGAAATTCATCTTTGTTACAATACTGGTATCTCACAAAGAGTGCAGGATTTATTTGAAGTAGAAATGACAGCATTTGCTGATGGATTATATGGTGGGTATGTAGGGAAGGCTGGAGTCAGAGATGACATCAAAAATTTTGGATAGAGAAAATTGATGAGAATGGGCAGGCAAGTGCAAAGACCTAGAATGAATCGCTGAGAACTCTTACCCAAAAGAAAATTAGGAAGAGTCTGAATGTTGACAGATGCACTGAGCCGGGCTGTCCAGTTCTCCAGTGGATGTGCCAGTGGAAGTGCCACAGCACTTCTAAGGGAAGTCAAAGAATCTGGGCTCTCTCTCTCACTGTCTTTCTGTCTCCATCTCTATCTCTTTAACACACACTCCCTACATATACAGACTTCCTTTTCCCAATGATCAGGACCTGAAATCAGCCATAGATATATCTCACCACAACTAAGCAGAACCACTAATGACCCATTAGACTGTAAGTGTCTTGGGACACATCTCCTTTACTTACTGTATTCTTAGTGTACATCTTTTGGCACTTAGTATGTACTCAAAAACTATTTCTTGAATAAACGAATGAGGGAGTGAATGTTTTTATTTAATACATTAGACAGGGTGCAGCAGTCATGAATATGTATGCTTACAAGTGTCAGAGTCCCTAAAATAAGCAATTGTTGACACAAAAGAGAAGTTTCTCTCTCTTATAAAAGATGTCAGTGCAGGGATGATATGGTGCTACAGTGTAAGGGAACTCCTTTTATCTGTTTGCTTTGGTTTCTAAACATGTAGCTTCCGTGTCATGGCCCAAGGTGGCTGCCCAAGCACCTGCCCCTGTGCCTGCGTTCTAAGAGGAAGGAAGGACCAAGATCATACCACATTTCTTTAAGTTGCCATACCACTCCCACTTCCATCACGTTAGCCAAGGTAGTCTTTATTTTGTGACCAGTTAAGATAGGAGAGTTCTTTTACTAGAGAAAAATGGTTCATAGGGGACAATTAGTGATCAGTGTTATAGTGTGGCCTGGCAGGGGACCGGGGCTGTGTGCCACTCTCTACTACAAACCATCGGGATACATAGCCAGCGGGTTTGGTGTATCACCATGGCCACCATCTGTACTTCCCACCATAAGGACAATTAGTTGTGTCCTTAAGGGGATGGTCAGGCCATTGGGACACCTCTGCCAGACTGTCTGAAAGCTCTGCAGGAGTCTCTAAAACATCAGAGACCCCAGAACATTACCCCGATAGTGACACCAACACATTTGGGGAACCAAATGGTGAGGTCGAAGGGTTCCGAACTCTGTCCCCAGCTGTGAGGTCCTGGGAATCCGAGGCTGCATCCTACTCGGCTTTGGGGGCTTGGGGCTCTCCGGTGCCCCGTCCCTTAGCCCATGCCTGCTGAACAGTGAAACGGCAATCAATTTAGATTGTTCAGGAGTTTTACAAGATGCAACGAGGCCAGTTTTTTCCGAAAGAGAATGTTTGCAGAGGTTTTAGCAGAACTTTCTAGAAAGTCTGTCGGTGTGGGCCTTGCCTGGGCCCAGCCCCCTGCCCCTGCAAGGAGGCAGCAAGAGTCCCCTCTGGATGAAGACCCTCTGGTGGGTGAGGAAGACAACCGCAGCTGGGCGGAAGCCCACACCTACCCCTCCCTGCTACTCAATTCTGATCGGTATTCAAGCTTCATATTTCCTTTTGTATGTGTTTAGCTTGGGGATTTATCACCGCGGCTTAGATCTGTGATGGAATAGATAAGCCTGCACTTTAATAAATGTGGCATTTCTTTCCCCATAAGAATTAGATGAAAGGAAATGGGGCCTCGGAGGTGTCCGGATAGGGCAGGCCGGTGGATCGAGGGGCACTGAAAAGACATCACCAACCAGACCCTGCTTGAGGATGGGAATGCTGGAGGGATGGGGGTCATTTTACAGGGAGATGGTGAGCATCACTGTGACAAAGGGACAGCCCTGTGTCCCTTGGAAAAAAAAGCGAAAGCACTCAAGTTTTAGGCTTGCTGTTGGATCCTCCCTGGGGTGAACAGTTTGGGTCCCCGACTCGACTTCTCCTCCTGGAGCAACTCTGAAGGCCCTTCCTGCAGTCCTTTGGAAGAGACACAGCATGAGCTCAGAGGCCAGGGGCCTCTATCAGACCATGATTTCTGCTCCAGGACAAGCGGAGAAACGCCATCGTGATAGAAAGAGTGGCTGAGCAATGCAACCTCAAGCAGAGACATTGCCTCACCTCTCTGGACCTCTTTTTTCCTCCATGCACATGCTAATGTCTACTTGCAGGATCCTTGAAGAGATAAGAGGCAATAAGTATAAAGCAACATGATTGATAAATAAAAAAGAACGACCACGTTGGTATTGTTAGTATGGAGTTTGGATCAGTTTTGTGTAATAAACAGGCTTCAGGACGAGGGAGCTCTTGTCGTACCTTGTCGTCCATGAGGCTTTCCCGAGAAACAATTGGAAAGGAAACTCATGGAGTAGATAATATGATTATCCTTCCTGTCACCTACAGAGGACAGGTGTGCTGCTCAGAAAGGCTGGCTGACTTGTTCAAGGTCACACATGTGTGACCTTGTGTGTGGCAGTGCCAGGAGCGGTTACACGAGCTTGTAAAGACAGGTTCCCTTAGCCCTCCCAGCAGAGCAGTGTTTCCAAGTCCTCTTATGATTTTTCTTTTCTTTCTTTTTTTTTTTTTAACTATTTATTTATTTATTTATTTATTTATTTATTTATTTATTTATTTGAGACAGAGAGAGAAGAGAGAGAGGGGCAGAGACACAGGTAGAGGGAGAAGCAGGCTCCATTCAGGGAATCCGAAGTGGGACTTGATCCCGGGACTCCAGGACCATGCCCTGGGCCAAAGGCGGCACTAAACCACTGAACCACCAGAGCTGCCCCCTCTTCTGATTTTTCATTCATAGCTGTCATGTCGCAGAGATTGAGAAGAGAGAGAGAGAGAAGACCAGGGCAATGACCTGTATTTTTAGTTTTCATTAGCCAGCTCACTCTCTCAGGGCTGCTCTGGGCAAACACCTGCCTTCTTAGATTTTACTATAAGAGAAGTTCACAGGGAGTTTCAGAGCCATAAAGGTTCAGCTGAAGCCGGCCAGCAACCTCTGGCCTGTGGGCTTGCATGAGTCAGAGGGACCAGGTGGGCCTTCTGAGCCTTGTCATTCTCTGAGAAGGAGCAAGATGTTTTCCTATGTAAACCACCTTAAATAGAAGCCGCTGAAGAAAACACGCCTCTGAACCATTTCTGTTTATGTTGTTGCCACATAAAGTTTCAGCTTAAGTACCTTGCAGGTCTTTTTTTTTTTTTTTTGAAATTTCCTCTGGGATGTATGAGCCATATGATGGAAATTTACCCCAAGTAGATTGAGATTCATTAACCCACTTGTTCATCCATTGTGGATTGAATACTGATCCTGTGTTATGATGGGATGCCATCCCCTCAGAGTAAATAAGATGCATGCACAGAAGACTTACATAGCAGTACAAGAGTTAAAGGTCAGGACTTCTGGGTGGCTCAGCGGTTGAGTGTGGCTCAGGGCGTGATCCTGGGGTCCTGGGATCGAGTCCCACATCGGCCTCCTGCATGGAGCCTGCTTCTCTCTCTGCCTGTGCCTCTGCCTCTTTCTGTGTCTCTCATGGATAAACAAAAAAATAATAAAAAATTTTCAAATTTTTAAAAAAGGAGTAAAAGTCTGCACAGAATTATGATTAAAGAGTTCACTTATCATCTGTAGGACTGAGGCTTGTGTAGAAAAAGGCTGAGATACAACATTTGATCCAGCATGAATTGAGAGGGACACATGAGTTTTGTGTGGGCATTCCTGCAAGTAGGAGAATACTGCAAGTTTATTCATTCTTTTAGGGTTTGGTGAGTCCCTGCTGTATACCAGGCACCATGCCAAAGACTGAAATGATCTCTAAGGAGGCAGCATGGCAGGTAGTAGATATTGAATATGACCTAGAACGATAGATAAGACTTGGATGCTTGCTCTGAAAGCTGGGGGTTGATTGGCTGAGGTAGGAATGGATTGGATTAAAGAACTCTATCAGGATAAAAAGAGTGGTTTTCATAGAGCAGAGGATAGATTTGCTTTTCTGGAGTAGCATCTTTATGGTGGGATGGGGGCAAATAGGAGGAGGACAGGTTAAAGAAGGTGGTTGGAGACAGAATGTGGAGGTCTTAAATGCTGGGATTTGTTAAAGGAAAATGCCTGCAGGGAACACCATAATGATAGTGCTGTTTACATTAACATTTATACTCACATGCCAAAAGCAGCTGACTGTTGGAATTTTGACTGCTTGTGGCTAGTATATAAAAATACTAATTGATTTTATATAATGACCTTGTATCCTGCAAACTTGCAGATTCCCCAATTAGTTCTAGTAGCTTTTTCATAGACTCTAGGATTTTCTACATAAACATGAATGTCATCTCTAATATAGTTTTACTTCTTTCCTTACTGTATGCATTTCCTTTCTTTTTCTTGCCTTATTGCACTGGCTAGGATCATCTGTATAATACTGAATGAAAGTGGGAAAATTTTGTTCCTGATCTTAAGGAGAAAGTGGTCAGTTTTTTATATGGTATGTGTGCTGCATTTTTCGGAGATAACCTTTATCATGTTGAGAAAGTTTCCTTTTAATGCTAATTTGTGGAGAGTTTCGTTTTTTGTTTTTTGTTTTTAAGATTTTACTTGTTTATTTGACAGAGGGAGAGAGAGAGCAAGCAAGTGAGTGGATAAGCAAGGGGAGCGGCAGGCAGAGGGAGAGGGAGAAGCAGGGAGCCTGATGCAGGGCTCAATCCCAGGACCCTGGGATCATGACCTGAGTCTAAGGCCAATGCTTAACCGACTGAGCCACCCAGGCATCTCATTATAGAGAGTTTTTTTATCAGGAATGAATATTAGATGGTGTCTATTTTTCTGTCTTTTCCTGTATCTAGTGAGATGATCATATGGCTTTCCTTTTTAGTCTGTTAATATGGTGAATTGATTGATGGTTTTTCAAATGTTACATTAACCTTGGATTCCTGGAATAAGCCTTTTTTGGTCATGATTTTTTAATCATTTTATAGATTATTGGATTTGATTTTTAGAATTTTGCAAAGAAGTTTTTGTATCAGCGTGCCTGGGTGGCTCAGCATCTGCCTTTGGCTCAGGTCATGCTCTTGGGGTCCTGGGATCGATCCCCCCATGTTGGGCTCCCTGCTCCGTGGGGAGTTTCCCTCTCCCTCTGCTTCTGCCCCTACTTGTGTTCTCTCTCGCTCTCTCTGTCAAATAAATAAAATATTTTTTATAAAAAGAAGTTTTTTGAATAAATAAAAATTTTAAAAGAAATAAAAATAAAAAAGTTTTCATTTCTAGTTCATGAAGGATATTGTTGTATAGTTCTGTTTTCTTATTTTGGTTTTGCTGGTATTGATAGAGTTGTGCCCTCATAGAATGTATTGGGAAATTTTCCCTCTGCTTTAATTTTTTGGAAGAATTTTTATAGGATTCACTGGTGAGGCCATCTGAGCCTGGACTTTGGTTCATTGTCTTAAGATTTTTAAGCTAAATGTTTATCTTTAATGGATGTAGAGCTGTTGAGATGATTTCTTTTTTGAAACAGACAAGCATCCCTAGAAAACACTAAGACTTTGCTAAAGTTTCTGGTTCCCAGATAGCCAGCTGTCTTGACATGATGTTACATGTGAAGAAGCAACTAATACCCAAATATGATTAAAAACAATACACGTCTTTTACTCGGTTTTTGGAAGAAAAAAAAAACAATGGGATCCATGAAATATTTGTTATATACAACAAATTTTTAAAGATTTTAAAAATTAGAAGAAATTTGGGACACCTGGGTGGCTCAGTGGTTGAGCGTCTGCCTTTGGCTCAGGGCCTGATCCTGGATTCCTGAGGTCGAGTCCCGCATCAGGTTCCTTGCATGGAGCCTGCTTCTCCTCCCTCTGCCAATGTCTCTGTTTCTCATGAATAAATTTAAAACTCTTTAAAAATTTTTTTAATTGCTTTACTGTCATTTTTAAATTTCTTCTGATTTTTTAAAAAAAGATTTTATTTATTTATTCGTGAGAGACACACAGAGAGAGGCAGAGACATAAGCAGAGGGAGAAGCCGAGCCCAATGCGTGGGACTCAATCCCAGGACCCCGGGATCACACCCTGAGCAGAAGGCAGATGCTTAACCAGTGAGCCACCTGGGCATCCCTAAAAAAATTTTTTTTAACCTTTTCCTCATCTTCCTTACTGTCAGTACCTTATGTATCCACAGAAGCTCCTTCTTCAAGTTCTCTGGTTTCTCACAAAACTCCCCCAGACTCAGCCCACTGGTTTCTGCAGGTCTACCCCCACTCTTTATTATGTAAATCGCCTCACGATTCTCACTCTTTAAAATTCTCTTGTTCACCTATTATCCAGATTTCAGACATCAGAGTTCTAGAGCCAAGAACGCGGAGGGTAGGGAAGGGCAAGAGGGCAAGTAATTTGAACTAACATGATTTTGTTTATTTACTATCATACCATGCATCGGCCATTTCAATCTAGAAATGTACGTGATTGAGCATCTCTCCATCCGCCACCCCAGGGGGCACCTGTGAAGCAGCAGGTGCAAGGACATGCCTCCTCACTCAGACCCTGAGTCTATAAACTGGGATTTAGATGGATGCACTCACCCGGATTTCTCCAAAAGCCACCTTCCACATTCTGCTTTATAGGGTGCAGAGCTCAACGTTGGTTTACATTAAGAAACAGTCTTGCTATTTATATATAATTGGCTCCAGGACCATTTAATTGATCTGATAGAGTGCCTGACTCCTTGAACTTGGTTCAGAACATCTGGGGTGGTTGTTTTTTCCCCCCCAGACACACTTCAGGGTAACTGAACTCTGTAAGATGTCCCCACAAAAATAGGAACCATTCCTTACTGTCCCTTTAGACAATATATGTAATAAAACTCATTGCATAGATAGCACTCTACAAAAGCAAATACATCTGAATGTTAATCAGTTAATCATCACTTCGGTCTGTTGAGGAAGAATAATTATTTTAATTTCGTAGGCGATTCTCTGCAAAGATTCAGAAAGTTTGCTGTGTGTCCATCATCACAGAGCCCATAGGTATTAAAACCCAAACTTGAACTCAGGTCTTCTGATTTAATTTCTCCATCCTTTCCCTGTTTATAGTTCAGCCACTCATTTGTCTGCTACCAAATTGAAATCAAGTCGATTGGAAGCCCTATCCTGAGTAGACTCATGCACGTGCTTACTTTACGTTCTTTTGAAGAAAGAATTCAGGAGAATAAGCTCGTTACATTAAAATGGTGTCAGTGGATACTGTACAAGGCATACAGCCCCAATGCCATGCTTTGGGGACTCAGTAAAAGGTTGGTGGAATGGAAAGATACCATGTGGTATTGCAGATCCTAAACACCCAGATTCTGTTGGAACAGGGAAAGAGCACATAATGGAAGTAAGGTGCAGTTTTGGATTTCAATAATAAAACTTTAGTGGCCAATAAGGAAATTTCCAATTTTGTCCTGTGCTATGGGGGAGCTTCTCTTCTATTTCTACTGGTATTAGAGAGGCATGGTGGAAAATGATCTGTATAATTCCGGAGCTTGGGCTTTATGGGTGGTTGGCACTTCTGGCATAAAGGGACTTTTTTTTTTTTTTTTTTTTTTTTTTTTGGTGGATTGTTGTTCTCTAGTGCCTTTCTAGTGGTTCCAAGCATTTCTTACTTAGAAATTCTTCTATTTGGGCAGCCTGGGTGGCTCAGCGGTCTGGCGCCACCATCGGCCCGGGTTATGGTCCTGGCCTGGGATCGAGTCCCACGTTGGGCTCCCTGCGTGGGGCCTGCTTCTCCCTCTGCCTGTGTCTCTGCCTCTCTTTCTCTCTGTGCTGCCTCTCATGAGTAAATGAATAAAAATCTTAAAAACAAAAAAGAAATTCTTCTATTTGGCACAAAAAGAAAAAAACCTTCATTAGAAAACTCTGTCTCCCATATCACCACCTCAAACCACCCCCACCCCCTGTCACCATCTTCTTACCTAGTAGAGAGTGGGAGAAGTCGCTTGTGTCCTCGGGCTTTGCTTCACTTCAAGTAATAGAAGATTACCAACTGTGGGTGAGACAAATACGGGCTGATTTTCCAACCTAGCCAGGAGTCCAAAGATAGATCATTTCTGGAGTGGGTTCAGCCGCTCAGCACCGCCTCCAGAGAACCAGACTTTTCCCACCTTCTGTCTTCACCTTTCTTGCTGCCTAACGTTTGCAAGGTGGCTGCCTCAACCCCAGGCCTTACATCTATGTTCCAGGCAACAGGAATGGGGAAGAGCGGAGCTCGCAGCCGCTATTTAGCGGGACATATTGCTGCCTTAAAGAATGTGTGTTTTGTTAGCACAGAAGGAGAGGATGCATTGACTGTTGGGTGGATAACTCACAGTATCTGCTCTGTCTTTTGGGTACACTTCTGTCTTCTTATGGGCTGAGAAGGGACTTCCTCATTGAGGAGAGGCTTCGGGTTGTTTGCTCACTGTAACAAACGTTTCTATCATAAACTGAGTGGGAGGCCCCTTGGAGTCCATTCTGTTTTTTAGGACTCCGTTTGCGTTGTACTATACTTGCTCAACACTTGACATTTTCACTGACATGGTCCCGTTTTAAACTCAGCCACGGGCGTGAGATACAAATATTACTGTCTCCCTCATTCGAGGGAAGAACCCAAGAGCAAAGAAGCTTAGTGATGCGTTCGATCCAGGTCGTCATCATCCAGTCTTCCATGCTGCTTTCCTTCTACTTCTAACTAAATTGAGGGTGGCTGAGGAGGTGCTACCCCAGGATGACCCTGTGAGCTCAGGATGCCCAACGTGGTGCCATTCCGCAACCGCGTGGCATTTTGTGCATATGAAATCAACCAGGGGAAAAAACTGCCCTGAGAAATACCCATGGAGGTTTCATTGGCACCCATGCTCATGTGCACACGAGCCTCTTAGGAGTCAGTCTTCACAGAGAAGGTTCTGTGTGTCTCGGGAGCAGGGTAGGAGGGGCGACTGCTTGTTCCACTTTGATCGGAAGAACCTCAGATGCATGGATGTTGGAAATCTGCACTCGCTGGGATTGGATTTACACATCCCGTTTGGTGTGTCAGGCAGATGGGGACGGCATCTTCATCCCAAGGCCGAGAGGCAGTGCATGATTTTTGCAAGAGTTGCTGCCATTGTTGCCTCCTAGCGTGTTGCAAAATGACACTTCTTGTATGTGTGTGTGTGGGGGGAGGTCACGGGGGGGGTGCGATGCGTCCCACATCCCGTCGCCCCTTGATGTCCTGAGAGGGGCCGATCTTCTCTTGCAGTGGGAAAAGCCTGTGTCTGCAAAAGGAGAAAGGCGAGGATGGAGAGGGTTATTTCTTGGTGAAAAATAAGGATACAGATCCCTTTTCAAAAGTGAATCTGATGGGAAGCCTGGAGGGCTCAGCAGTTGAGCGTCTGCCTCTGGCTCAGGGCGTGATCCTGGGGTCCGGGATCGAGTCCCGCATTGGGCTCCCCACAGAGAGCCTGCTTCTCTCTCTGCCTCTGTCTCTGCCTCTCTCCCTGTGGCTCTCATGAATAAATAAATAAAATCTTTAAAGAAAAAAAGTGAGTCTGACTGGCAGCTCAGGGACCTTTAGCTGGGGGAGTGCATTCGGTGTGCACAATACACATTTAATGAGAGCCTAATCGGAGCGAGGTCCCTCTTTTCTGCAGAGCATGTGAGCCCATGCGTCCACGCTTGCACGGGTCTGTGCTTACTAGAAAAAAACAAAATAAAACAAAACACCTGTGGCCAACAGGGGCATTACAGTGGCTGGGAAGCGGCTCTTTGGCATTTTGTAGAAGCCGGTGGCTGTTGTGACCACTGCTGGAATGAGAGGGAGGCTGGGACCTATTGCCTTGTCCCGGGAGGTGAGGCTTCATGTGGGAATGCACCCTTGAACTGTGCCACTGGCCGCCTCTGCAGGAGCATGCCTCAAAGAGGGGAGGTCTGGTCCTCTGGTGGGGTCACCTCCCGCCTTCTCCCTCTGCACCTGCCCACCCCACACCCCTCCTGACCAGGCCTTGTTACTGACAAAGGGACCATGTGTGCTTCCCTCTCTACTGAAGATTCAGTGACAGGTGTAAAGGGCACAAGCCCCGCATCCCGAGCTCACACAACTCCAAGATTTTGTTGGTGCCATTCTCTCTGCTAGGAATTCCCTCTCCCCCTTGACCACCTGCAGAATCCTTGTCATCTCCTCCAGTTTACAGGGTGTGCCACTTCCTTCAGGAAGCCCACTAGGATACCTCTCCTCCCTTCATCCACATTACAGTTAGCCCCTCCTGTCTCCTGTGTAGCTTTTGGCTTGAATGCCCGGTTGGTTGGCATTCCCATCATCCCGACCTTTGTCAAAGTTCTGTGTCTGGATGTTGCTGCAGCGTATCCAAGGAAGATCGTGTCTGTCAACGGGAGAGAGATGTTCCACAGGAATTCGGGGGTAACATCAGTTTCCCTGCAAAGGAACCGGAACCCAGTCCAGGGACAGGCTCTTTCATTTGGTGAAATGGCTTTTCAACCCCAATAGGACCCCAGGACATTTTGTCCCGCATATCATAGTTGGTTCACTTATTTAAATGGCACGAATTGGGGATCTCTCAGGTGCAGAGCACTGCAAGGATTCTTCCGAATCCTTGGAAGCGGGATTCAGGAGAAGGAATTTCCTCATGTGTATTAGAACGATGGAAAACAAGAGGTGCTATGCCGAATGCTTATATACCTAATATAGGTATTTCAGTGTGAGTTTATTGATGTGAGGAAGGAGGCATCTTAGCCAGCAGATGTAACTAGTCTGTGCTCTTGATGGATATGGCTTCTTCTGAAATTTCCCTCCTCTGAAATTTTAGTAATTTGTATCACTCAAGTAAAACATCCTCGTTTATAGAAAAACGTAAAAGTGCAGCAAGTAAATGAGAAAATAAACTACTCAGAATCTGACTCAGAATCCCTGGTATAATATTTTGGTCTCTAATTGCATACATACCTGAATTTTTAGAATGAGGTTCTGCTCTATGTAGTGTTTCAAAAAACCCTTTCACATCTATATATCATAAATATCTGTACCTATTAATAAGTATACACTGTATGTCATTTTTTGAAAAGATTTTATTTATTCATGAGAGACACAGAGAGAGAGGCAGAGACACAGGCAGAGGGAGAAACAGGCTCCATGCAGGGAGCCCGATATGGGACTCCATTCCGGGACTCCAGAATCACGCCCTGAGCTGAAGGTGGACACTTAACCACTGAGCCACCCAGGCATCCCACTGTATGTCATTTTTAACAGCCTCCCCCTTTTTTTGCTCTGGAAAATTTGAAATATATGTAAAAGTAGAAGAGTATAAATAATGAACCCCCCATGTAGCATCACCCCCTTCCAGAAATGGTCAACCCATAGCTAACGTTATTCATCTATAGCCTCCCCTGCATTACACCCCAGTGTTAACCAGATTATTATGAAATAAATTCCACATACTACATCATTTCACCTGTGAATATTTAAGGGTGAGTCTCTAACAGAAAAAGACCCTTAGAAGAACACACATCCACAAATAGCATTAGGTCACTTAAAGAAATTAGCAGTACTGACCCTCACATCACCAAATACCCAGCAGGTTACTGGCCCATTCCCGGTCCCAAGTGTGACATCTTCAGCAGGGGCCCTGGTGGTGGCCGGAGAAGGTGATGCTCTGGTTCTCCACCCATATTACAAATAATGAGACAGTGAGTAACTTTGACAAGACTGGTTGCACACCTAGGTAATGGTCTTCCCAGGATAAATTGCTGAAGGAAGCCATGCCGAGTCAAAGGTTGCATTAAGTTTCTATTTATTTATTTATTTATTTGAGATTTATTTATTTATTTTTCGGAAGAGAGTGCCAGGGGTAGGGGCAGAGGGAGAGAGAGAGGATCTCCAGCAGGCTCTCTGCTGAGCTCAGAGCACGATGTGGGGCTCGATCCCAGGACCCTGAGATCACAACCTGAGCCCAAACCGAGAGTTGGACGCTCAACCAACTGAACCACCCAGGTGCCCTGGTTGCATAGGCTTTCAAAGACTTTTATTCTAAAATGCTAAATTTCCTTCCACTCGGTTATACTCGTTTACACAGTCCGTGAGCAATCCAGGAGACTGTCTAATTATCCTTGCAGTTTTATTTTTATTCTTCTGTATAAATGTTAGAATTATTTTGTCAAAATAAAAATACAATGGAGCTAGTTTTTATTTTCGACTGCGTTTTTTTATACAATAGATTATTTTTAGTTGAATTTGTATTATAATACCGAGAATTCCTGTCCAAGAATGAGAATTTGATGTCCTCTGGTAGATAGATTAAATCTTACTCATGCCAGTTCCCCGCACTTCCTTTAAAATACCATGTGTTTAATATAATTTTTCATAATTGTGAATAGGAGTGCCTTTCTCTTCTCTCTCTTTATCCTGCCCAGACTAATTACTGCTGGTATAAAAGATTAATTTTTGTCCATTTATTCTGTAATTGTCAACCTTATTGAAAATTCTTATTAGTTTCAGTGTTGTTTTTTTATTATTTTTTTCCCAGTTGATTTTCTTGGATCTGTATTCATATTATTTGGTGGTAATAATAATTTTGACTCTTTCTTTGAAATATTCCTTTTTTAAAGAGACTTTTTATTTATTTATTTTTTATTGGAGTTCAATTTGCCAACATATAGTATAACACCCAGTGCTCATCCCGCCAAGTGCCCCCCCCCAGTGCCTGTCACCCAGTCACCCCAACCCTCCACCCACCTCCCCTTCCACTACCCCTTGTTCGTTTCCCAGAGTTAGGTCTCTCATGTTTTGTCACCCTCACTTACTTTATTTATCTGAGGGAGAGAGAGCATGGGCACGAGCAGGGGGAGGGGTCGAGGGAAAAAATTTTAAGCAGACTCATCTCTGGGCCCAGAGCCTGACTTGGGGCTGGATCTCAGGACCCTGAGATCATGATCTGAGCCGAAATCAAGAGTCAGATGCTCAATGGACTGAGCCACCTAGGCACTCCTGGAGCGTTTCCTTTCCATCCTGCCTCTCCTCCTCCACCCCTGCCTAATGTATTCTGTGCTGGGAAACTTTGAAGGCGTTTACCTTGCCCTGGGCAAGAAACTTAAGATATATCTTAAGATATATATAAATACATTTATATATATATATATAAATAACAATAATAAATATAAATATATATCAATTTAATATAAATATAAAATATATAACTATCAATATACAAAACATAACATATATAAAATATATAATACATATATTTTGATCATATATGTTTGTTAAGTGGTATTTCCTGTTTCTTCCACGATTATTGCAACTCTCAGATTGTTTTCCATCTGTTCTTGAATTCATATTGGCGATTCGTACCTTCAAAGAAAATCATTCTGATTTTGTTGAGTTCGTTGGCATAGAGCTGCAAGCAGCCTCTTATTATTTAAAAATAGCTCTTCTGGATCAGCAATTATATACCTTTTTTCTTTTATATCACTGGGTGTTTGTGCTCTCTTGCTTCTGACTGGGGTTGCCAGAGACTTAATTAGTTGTTTCATAGAACCCGTTGGTGCGCATATTGGACTTGGTCTCCAGATTCTTTAAGTTTTATTGTTGCCTCTTAAATATAAGAAAACTCGAAGGCATAAGTTCTTTAAGCGTAGCTGTAGCTGAATTTTTGTCTCTTTTTATAGGTAATATTTTCATTACTGGTATGTTCTAAATATCTGCAGTTATGGATTTGAATTACACCTTTACTCAAAGATGACTTCTACCCAAGAAGTAATCTGTAAGACTTTGAAGATTAAGACTTTATGATGGACTGTGTTTCTTAAACTTTTAAAAAATATTTTGTTTATTTATTCATGAGAGACACAGAGAGAGGCAGAGACACAGGCAGAGGGAGAAGCAGGCTCCCCGTAGGGAGCCCGAGGTGGGACTTGATCCCAGGACCCCAGGATCCCGACTTGAGCCAAAGGAAGATGCTCAACCACTGAGACACCCAGGTGTCCCTGTTTCTTAAATTTCAATTGGGTTGCCTTTTGGTGTGTTTATATTTTGTTATCAGCATATAATTTCATTGCATTTTAGGTAATGTGACCAGTATTGGTTCTAAATTTAGAGATTTTCAATTTATTTTTGTGTATATGAGGCATATCATATGATCAATTCTTGTTAAATGTTATGTAGGCATTTAAGAGTATCTGTTTATCATTCTTAGTCAACATATCATAATGAAAGTTATATTATTCAGATCTTTTCCATTCTTATTTATTTTCATTCATGTCAGAGTTGATAGCAGTGGGTTCATTTCTTCTACTGCGATTGTGTTTTATTTCTCCTTGCATCACACATATAGGAAATAGCTGATTTTATAGGTCAGGGCAATTAAATATTGGCAATTTCCTATGGTTTATGATATCTAAAATATACACGTATATTTTTAATGCTTGATGTGTGAGGGCTCCTTGGGCTTCTGTGGCCACAGTGGGTTATACCCTCTTCTCTTCGATGCTGTTTGCCTTGAATCTTGTTCTCTGTGACATTAACCCTCCCAGCCCTGACTGCATTTTTCCATTTTCCTTGTATAATTTAGCTTGTTCCCCTTGTTAATTTTTTTCACGTAACTTTATTTTAGGTACATCTCTTTCACACAGCTTACCTTAACATTTTGTTTTATGTCTCTATGTGAGTGGCTTTTATTATAATGGAGGTGTTAAGCCTACATGTATTTATCTGTTAACTGATACACTTGGTTCATAATTTTTTTTATGTCACTCATTTCCCATCTTTCTATTTTTAAAAAAATCCTTCCTTCCTGTTTCCTTTCATTCCCACCCCCCACCCCACCCCCTCTATTTTTGCCTCTTCTCCAGTGATTTGGAAAATATCTAGCTTATTTTTATTCTACTGGTACCTCCCCTTCACTTCCTCCGTTCCTCTCCTTTCTTGGGTTTTATTTAGAATAAGCTGGAGTGTAGAGTCATGTGTTCGTTCATTCACTGGGTACTTCCTAAGGGACTCCTGCATGCCGTGCGCCCATAACAGGCCTGCGAGTTAGTGGTGGTTAGATCCTTGCTCTTGCAGAGTTATGGTTTGATGAGGGCAGAGGTGGTCAATCAGCAAGCAGGGAAATGATCAGAGCCATACCAGCTGGGCACACAGTTAGAGTACAGCCACATGGTAGAAAGTTTCTGAAAATACCTTCTTTACACTGAGTGCTCCGGAAATGCCTCTGTGCTGGTTTGGTCAGGCTGCCACAGCAGAGTTCTACAGACCCGGATGGGGCTGAAGCACCAGAAATGTGTTGTGTCGTAGTTCTAAGGGCTGGAAGTCCACAATCAGGGTGTTGGCAGGGTTGGGTTCTTCTGAGGCCTGTCTTCTTGACTTGAAGATGACTGGTTTTCCCCTGCATCTCTTCCATGTGGCCTTCCCTCTTCACATGTGCCTGTTTGGTGCCAGAACCTCCTCCTCTTAGAAGGACATTAGTTATTTTGCATGTAAGCCCACCCTAGAGATCTCGTTTTAACTTAATATCATCTTTAAAGACCCCCATGTCCCAACAGAGTCACATACATTCTGAGGGATTGGGAGTTAGGGCTTCAGCACCTGAATTTGGGGGTGGTAAGGGAGGGACACAGTTCAGCCCCACGCAGTGGGTCTTGAAGTTGACATTTATTTTGAGATCACAGTGGACGTGTTCTCTTTGAGACATTCGGTTGGAGCTGCCCTGTATGCAGCATGGGTCAGCGTCTGGACAGCTCAGGAGCTGCCTGCCTTGGAATTTAAATGCATGAGTCATCTGCACCCAGGGAGTCATGAAAGTGATGGGGTGATTTCTTGGAGGAATAGAATATTGAGCTTGGAAAGAGAGCCAGCAACCAAGTAGGGAGGCACCCAAATGCTTTGGGGTTGGGTAGGAAGAATCCTGGACAGAATCACATGAGGAAGGCAGAAAGAGAACCCAGAGTATGATATTCTAGAAGCCAGAGAGGAGAATGTTTGCATCCTATCCAAAGCCTTGGAAAAGTCAAATACGATGGGAACAAAAATCCACCCCCATTGGGGTGGACTGTGGGGTCATCAACATTCTCAGAAAGAGCGGTGTCAGTGGGGCTATGGGGGCTCCAGCCAGTTCGGGTTTCCTGGTTCAAAGAGGTGGGTGATGAGAAGTGGGAGCTATATAGATGGCACTTGCAGGAGGTTTTGCTTGGAAGGAGATTGAAGAAACGGTGCTGGAGGGAACGCAGGGTCAAGCATGGGTCTAATGCTGATGGAAGTTCCCAGAATGTGTGTGTGTGCTGAAGTGCTCAGTCCAATAGAAGATGGGAGAAGAAAGGTAGAAGGGAGGGCAAACAGTTGAGTGTGGTGGTCCTAGAGAAGCCAGGCATATGGATGAGCGGAGAGGTGTGTATTGATTAGTTTGGCTCTGTGTATGGGGTACGTCGGGTAATGGTAGCTTGAATGAAACGGGAGATTACTCTGTCCTTTCCAAGTAGATATTCCAAGATGAGCTTTCTAGGGCTGGAATGATGGTTCTGTTACATAGGGTCGGTCAAGGATCTAGATCTTCGGATTGACTAATCCTCCACTCTGGGATCCTTGGACTTCGGGGCTAGACTCACCACCACCATACCCACGTTCTGGCAATCACGATTGAGCAGCCAGCCCTGTCTTTTCAAGGTCATGTCCCGGGGCTTGCACCCATCACTTGGCAGCATGTCCCAGATGCCATAATGTGGTCACACAGCCGCCTGTAGTAGTTTTTCTCAGTGAGCATGTAGTCAGCTCAAATTGAAGTTTCTCTTACCATCGAAGAAGGAAGGGGCAGCTGTCGAGAATCTGTCCCAACACAGCCCGGGGTGTCCAGAGCCATTCCTGTCACAGGCAAATGGGCACAGGCTCCCCAGGTAAAGCCCAGTTCCTGCCCGGCAGCAGGAGGAAAGACAAAGAGGGTGTGAGCACTGGAGAGTTTGTAGATCTGAAGACTGGAAGGCAAGAACAGTCCCATCTTTTTTTTTTTTTTTCAGTCCCATCTTTTGAGGTGAGGTCCTCAGCTGACGGGAGGGAATGCCAGAGAGTTTTGAAGAAAGAATAGTAATTGTGTGTATTAGGGAGGGCTGACTCCTTGCCAGCCTCTGCTATGAAATCTTTACATGTATTCACTGACCTAAGCCTTTGGAGAACCGGTGAGATGCTGAAGCTCAGAGAGCTTTAGCTGTTCCACTGAGACCCTACAGTGGCTAGGTAGGGGGTGGGGGTGGGGATCTGAACTCCGGTGGCTTCATCCCAGCACCTACGTGCCTACTGCCTCCAATCCTGGAGCCAGAGATGTGGGAGATGTGGGACGGTCTTCAGGACTGGGGTGCCCATTAGAGGGCTGGCTTGACCACAACGAGCACCCAGGGGAGATGTGGGACCACGGGTTTACAGTGAAGCCTCTAAGCCCGATCGTGCAGGTATGGAGGAGAGAGAGCGATTGAACCAAATTAGACTATCCCAGGAGAGTGTGGCGGGGAGGCCTGGCAAGAGCGCCGAGAGTGTTTGAGGTGCAGATCTTACAATGACAGACTCTGAAATGCAGCCTGGGCCAGTGGGCATGGGGTAATGACGTGGGGCTGGTGGCCGGTGAGAAGGCATGGGATCCATCCTGGTCGAGGCTGAGGAGTGTGGCAGTGGGTAAGCTAGAGCCGGTGGGCCTGCCGAAAGGTGGTGCAGCGGGGTGTTCGCGTGGTGATTTTGTGGGGTTAGGTTCTGGTTCTGAGTTAGGAGCCCTGGGGTCAGTGGGAGACCGGAGGAAGCCCCAGTGAGAATTAAGAACATCCAGCAAATTGCTCCCAGTGGGAAAACCATGTGCCAAGGTCACTGTTGACAGCCAAGTTAAGGAGATGGAACTCGTTGCTGACTTGGAAGGGAGGATGGAGCCCAGAATCTTCTTCCGTTGAAGGCAACTTCTTGATGGTAGGTTTGCCCAGGGACAGCACAAAACCAGTGAGCTACAGAATGGGACCCCATGTCCTCCTATGACCTAGAAGAGGTGAATCTTCTATAGCTCCCACATTCCTTTTTGTGAAGAAGAGAGGTAGTAGTAATGAGGTAGTAATGAGGTAGGAACGATGCTAGTAATGAGGTAGTAATGAGGTAGGAACGACGAACACATTTCCCCGTGTCATTGTGACCTCTAGTGCATCATATTCCTTGTCTGGACTTTTATCTTCTATAAAATAAAGCAGTTCAGCCAGAGTTTTAGCTAATGTTTATTGAGAATTGCTGAGTGCCAGATGCTCCTCTAAGTCCTTTACATATATTACATTACATTTAATTGTCCGGACAGCTCCGTCTGAGCTGGATACTATTATCAATCACATTTTTTCCCAAAGACAGAGCTGAGGTGGGGAAAAGAAGTAACATGCCACATTAGCTTTCTGTTGCCATTGTGACAAATTACTACAGACATAGTAGTTACAAACAACACAAACATATTCTCTTAGAGTTCTGGAGGCCAGGAGTCCAAACTAAGGTCCTCTTGGTTAGAGTCAGGATGTTGGCAGAGCTGGTTCCTTCAAAAGGCTCTAAGGGGGGAGCCCGCTTCTTTGCCTTTTCCACCTGCTAGAAGGCGCCTGCGCTCCTTGGCTCATGGCCCCTTCCTCCCATCTTCAGATTGCAGATTGCATCACCGCAACCTCTGCTTTTGCCATGCCATCGCCTTCACTCTCTGACCCAGACCCTTCGGCCTCCCTCTCACGAGGACCCTGTGACCACACTGGTCCCACTGCAGTAGGCCCGTCTCAGGATCCTTAGCTTAACCTCATCTGCAAAGTTCCTTGTGCCCTGTAGGGTGACATACTCACATGTTTAGGGACTGGGAGATGGACATCCTTGGGGACCATCATTCTGTCTAGCACAGAAGCCCAGGGCACGGGAGACCAACCAGTGTGGTCCTGCCCTGAGCCGCCCCCCTTTCTGCAGAGTCAGGAGCGGCCACCACATGGCATGGGAGCCACCCCTCTTGCTCTTATGCCCACAGAACATCAGCAGCTGACCCTCCTTCTGAATCCAAGTGCATCCTCAGGATCATTCTCAACACTGTGTTGCAGGCAGTGCCATCTAACTGATGTGAATTGCCCCACATGACAAAGCCTTGGCGCCGTTCTCAGTGTGGGGTCTCTGCGGCCCCATCTGGATCTGACATCCAGAACTCTTGTGATTCTGGCGAGAGTGAGAGAATTCGCCTGTGGCAGCAGCCTGTGTGTGCCCCTCTCAGGAGAGAATTTCTGGGTTTTGGTGGTTTTTTTTTTTTTTTTTTTGCAAGTTCGGGGCCATTTGTCATAACTCACCAACTGTGGGCGTAAACATTAGCTTAAGAGAAGATGGTTGTAGGAAAAAGCAGCCCCCTTCTTCTGATTCCTTGGCATGCTGGCCGGGAATCACAGCTCTTCCTGAACTGTTAGTGGCTGATTTCAGAGTTTGGGCAGTGGGGGAGGGAGGTGGAGCCCACAGGAAGAACACGGCTCCACCTTCCCGCCCCATCTGCCCTGGCTTCCAGAACATGCTGTAAATCGCTGAGCCCTGCATGAGGAGGAAAGAGAGAAAATCACAACATGTTCACCCAGGAGAGAAAACAAACAGCCTTCAGTATCAGGCAGGGGAAACACTTTTAAAGGGTGTTTGCAAGGCCTGAAGCCAAAGAAAGTCCCAGCAGGGCCTTCTGGGGTTCCATCCACAGCCTCATCCTGGGCTTTCCTGTTTCTGGGTGTCGGAGCCTCCCCGGGCGTGCTGGGTTCTCCTCCTTAGAGGCCCATGTGCTGCTGGGATCCTCACTGTGGCCTGTAATGTTGTGGGGGTTTGGGCTGAGAACCCTGGACTCTCATATGGAAGCTCAACTGCTTGTCCCTGGGGTGTCCTGCAGCCTGTGGGACCATTAACCACACATCCCCCAGAGCATCAGGTTGCCCAAGGGGGTGGAAAATTCTATCTCAGTCCGAGGGGATGGTAGACACTGACCTTGATTTGTCTTTCCAGTTTTCCACTTCTTTGGGGGATGCCAGGCTTTGCCACGACCTACAGTGCTAGTCCACACAATGGCTACATTCTGGGTCAATAGTTCCCTAATCCACTGCTTGGCAGGGGTGCTGGCCAGAGGCTTGCGGCGGCTGTGGCTTTCCACCCTCAGGTCACACCGTGCATGAATTATCCTTTCTCTTCTGAGCATCCTCAGTCGCCATCTCCCTGTCGGTCCCCTCCTCCCTGCCTCCAACAGCTGGGGGCAGCTTCTAGAAACATCCTCCACATTGGCTAGTTTCTTCGTGAGTCTGGGGGCCTCCTTGAACATCACATCTCATGGAGGAGTGTGGTCACTCCCCACACGGGTTCCAGCCATCTAGATGTGTCCTTACGGATCCCCAATCAAGGTTGCGCCAGTAGAAGGGACAAGAACCTGGGTACCGCACTTCTGAGGAAAGATGTCCCCCTTAAGGGAAAGCTCTGAGCTATAGGGGTGCCCTTCCCTCTGCAGGCACTTAGGGTCTTAGAGCTGGACCCTGGGCCTGCGGTCAGAGCATCTTGAAACTGTTTGTCAGGCTCAGCGTCCTGCCAGTGGAATGTAAGAAGTGGCGGGAGTGAGATAGATTATGGAACCTTATGCTGGAAGTCACTTCTCGAGTTCATGCAGTGTAAACCTCTAATTTTACAGATGATGAATTTGCCCAAGGGCCAACAGCTAGTGAGTGGCAGACCCATGGCTGGAATCCAGGGCCTGTCCTTGCTATACTCCCTTTTGCACACCCGCCAGAGGAAATGCTGTGCATCTCCCTCTATACACAATGGTACCCCAAATGGGCGACTTTATGCTTTGGATGGTGGTGGGGGTGTGGGGGGGGCAAGAAGGGAAGCAGGTGTCCAGGAACCAGCCCGAGTGGTTTGGTGCCTCTAGAACATCTGGGCTGGTCCAAGGCCTCTTTTGCATCCAGCAGGAATGATAGCAATGCTCAGGTCCTAGGGCATCTGTACATGGCCCCTAACCCAGCCATTTGATGGCCAGGGCCCAGAAGGCAGCCCCAAGGGTCAGTGCTCTCCGTGACAGCAGCCATCCCCAGGGGCTGGAGGCTGCTATAGCAGTAGCATGAGGGGGAGGGGAGGAAAAAGCAGCAGAGATTAATCCAGGTGGAGTAGAGGCAGAGGTTTGACAGTAGAGCCTCTTGATGGAAACTAGAACTTTCCACAAGCTTCTCCTGGAGTTCAGTCAGAGGCTGAGGACTCTGTCATTTCCTGGCGAGAGGTTCAGCAGCAGGGGATGTCTTCATGGGTCCTGGGGGGCCTCCTGGGAAGGAGGGGTGTGACAACCCTTCACGGGGGCCAAGCAAGGCCTCATGCTGATGCAGTACCGCAGTACACCTGCAGGCCTGCGTGGTCATGAGTGTGTGCGAGCATCGTCTCTGCTTACCTTATTGAGAGGCAGTAGGGAAACCCCATCTGCTAGAGGCTGAGCTTGGGGAAGAGGGAAGGGATCATGTCCAGGACATGGAAGATAAGGAGTCCCTATCCCTGAGTCCACTCTCCTCTTGCCTCCGATGCCTGCAGAATGAAAGCATGGAAATAAAGCTTGTTGGTGGGGCTGGCTCCTCCAAGGAGCATCCTGAGCTGGCCTTCAGGGCTCAGGGACACAAGTGGGGACAGGGAGGAGGGTTGAAGATGACAGACTCTCTCCTTCAGTCTGTTCCGTTCAGTCAGATGAAGGGGATGTAGGAAGCGGGGGGTGGGAGTCCCAGAATATCAGGAAGCTGCCTGATATGGACTGGTCTTCCACAGGTCCTGGGGAGTACTCACACCGAATGACCTGGTGCGTGCATGCATTCCCCGGACCTTCTTAATTCCTCGAAGGGAGAACTGAGAATGGAAAGTCCCCTTGAGCCTTGGGGCATGTCCCTGGAAACCTCCTTGGGTGGTTTGCATTTTTCTGGGTGAGTGATGGGATCCAGACAAAGCAGCAGAAATCCCACCTGGTGACACAGGTCTCCCTTGGCTCTGGGTTTTGGCCTCATGGGGATTTTTCCCGGCCTGCCCTGCAGGTGCTGTCCTTGCCCCTCTGCTATCAAAAGAAGGGTTTGAGCCTCCAGGGTGGGGTCTCTGCTGGGTGGGCAGGAGACCCCTATTCCCGGATGCTATGAAGGAGCCAGCAGAGAGAAGCAAGGCGTGTGTGTGTGCTGGGATGGCATCCTGAGCTGATTGGAGAGGAAGTGAGGAGGGGGTGCTGGAGGCCGGGGCGGGGTGTCAGAGGAGGAGATGAGCAAAGCTGGCAGCCGAAACACAGCCCACAGTCAGTTCTGCCCTTTGGGACTGTTCTTCCTTGAGGAGGCACAAGACAGAGTGTCAGTGAGGTGTGGAGGAGAGGCGAGAAGAGCTCAGAACAGCTCGGGAACCTTCTGGGCTCACTTTAGGGCTGATTGCTGGGGGCTCCCAGCTCTGGGCCCGTGGCAGCCGTTCCTGGCAGGGGCCACACTGATGTCCTGGCCCTTGGCCACTAGCAGGAGCCCCTTTCCTTCCTGCCTGGCTGCTGGCTGACCAGTCGATCAAAGACCAAAGGGAACCAAGAACAGGTGTGGTGATGGTCAAGTTCTCAGACCGTGCGTGTCCATGGACAGCCGTGTTGTTCAGCCTTTACGTGCTTCAGAGAGGCACAGGCCTGGATGTCACCTCCGCCTGTGGTGGTGGGGCCCTCGGGGCTCTCCCATGTATGTCACATCTCCTCTCTGGTTACACAAAGCACTTGCCAGCACTTACCCTTGGGCAAGTTACTAATATCTTTTGTGGTTCGTGTCATATGAAAACCAGAGTTCCTAAGACCAACCTCATTGGGGGTATGTTGTTTGCATTGGATAGTGAGTTGCCAGCATTTGGGAAAATTCGCTATTTTATGGATCTCCAACCAGCCCTAACTGTGAATCCATATTCATGTACATGCTGTGAGCTAACCGATGGCGCCCCTGGACCTCTTCAAATTCATGTTCATATTCAACAGGTAAGGGACCCAAGATTCAGTGAGTTTAAGTAAATGTCCAAGATCCGTTGGCAATGCACAGGATAGGGATGAACAGAGCTAAAAGAAACCAGCCAAAAAGAAGCTCATGCCCCCAGGGGTTGAGGGAGGCAGGAAAGCCCTGAGCCAGGTGACAACGTCTGGACCCTTCACAGATTCTGCATGGTCAGCTGGAATCGGCTCATGAAGCCTCTTTGGGATTACCTGCAACACCACTTTAATTAATGGAGAGGGACCCCCCCCACCCCCCGCGGAATGCATCTGAAAACCCCCTGGAAGTTTCTCTCTTTTTTTGACAGTCCGATTTTGGATTGACGGGTGGCTCTACCCTTCCGTCAATCTAGACGGTCTTCTGTGTGGTTGAAGGTGGGTCAGAGCATCATCTGCGCTCTGGCCCTCTGGGGAATGAGCCAGAGTGGAGAAGGCAGGTGACCTCCTGCAGCCTACTGTCTGGGTGTGGGGCTGTCCCCTCTGCTCACGTGTGTCGGGAGGCATTCCTGGTGGGCAGCTGGCAGTCTCCAGGCCACCACACAACTGTGCATACCCCTCTTCTTACAAACAGAAGGCTCAGCCCTGCCCCAAGGAAAGCCACCCAAAGTCTCGTCACTTGGCACATCCAGCCCTGGGTTCAGGGTCCCTGGACCTGGAGCACTTCTCCTTTCCCAAGGTCTGGATGAGTCTGCTCATAGTCCAGAGGTCTAGACACATGATCCAAGCCCTCCCCATTACTGCAGCCCTTCCTCTGCCCCGTCTACTCCCTTCCTGTCTCCACACAATATACGGTGGTGACACAGAGTCAGGGGAAAAAAATCACAAGAACAAGTTCTACTCAGAAAAGGGAAGAAGGGGAAACCAGAGCTGGTCCATAGCTGTGATGGGACTCTACTGGGTGGTAATCATGAAGAGCCTTTGCCTTGGGAGTGGGGCAGGTTTCCGATTGAGACCTTGATTCTGCCTTCTGGGAAGAACTCCCTTATCCAAGGCCACATGCACTGTGACCACTGCATTTACCCCCAGACTGCTCTCCCTGCCCCCCACCCCTGCCCTGGATGGGTATTCCTTATCCATTCTCCTCTGTGTTTGCATGTGAGAGTGCATTGGGCAGGGTGTTCCCTGGAGGACGGAGAGCTTTCCTGCTTGCTTCCTTGTCCACAGTCAGGGCCTTGGTGGTGGTTCAAGGCATGAAACAGTCAGGCTTTTCCAACACAGGTCCAGTGTTTTTTGGCGATGTGATTCCCACAAAAGATTTAGTAGACTTCTGGTCTACCTACGTGTTGTCCGCCCCCTGTTCCAGTAACCACACTCAGTAATCTTTCCTAGCGATAGTTTTTAAGTCTGCTTCATATCTTTGCTTCTTTGGACCTATATTCTCTCTTTCCTCTCAGTGGTGGCCGTCTTCTTCGGGTCATCTGCAACAGTAGTTAGGTGGGAAGGAGAGGCTGCATTCTTAAGTTAATCTTTGCCAGAAGGATCGATGGTTTAGCTGGACTTAGAAGACTGAATAGCTCTTTGAGGGAGACTTTGAAGAAGCCAGTCTCTCTCCTGATGTGCAGGCTGGAGTAGCAGATGGCTTTCCCAACCCTGTGCCTCCCCACCCTTGTTTCTGGAAAATTTTTCTATCTCTCCCCCATTTGCAAAATAACTATTAAGGCGGTGCCATAATGCTTAGTGCTGTATGCTCTATGTCAGTTAGAATCTAAGTTGCTTTAAGAAAGAATCCATAAAATGTAACGAAGAGCTCCAACAAATGACGTGTTGCTCACATCGTTAAATTTCTGATCCAGGTGAAGGTTTGGGGTCCCTGGCTTCCTTTCATTTTGTTTCTCTGCCTTCATGAAGTCTTTCTCCTGGTCTACACAGCCAGCGTGGGGCTCCAGCCCCGTTTCCCAGCTTATACTCAGAAGAAGGGAAGCCTGAGTGGGGAGGGAGGCAGGTTCACCATCTTACAGGCTCCAGACAAGAAGTGGCACAGGGTGCTCTGGTCACCTTCCTTAGGTCAGATCTTTGGCTCATGGCCACAGTGGGTGGCAGTGGACCTGTGTGTCAGGCCGCAGTTCTCCCACGGAAGGTGGGGGGAGTGGATCTTCATGGACAGTTAGCAGTCCCCATTTTTCAGACTATTTGTGCCAAGTCTGTGCCTCATAGAGTTTACCTTGAAGTGAGGAGGTGAAAAACAGATACTTTTTTTTTTAATTTTATTTATTTATTTGACAGAGAGAGTGAGAGAGCACGAGAAGGGGGAATGGCAGAGGGAGAGGGGGAAGCAGACTGCCTGCTGAGCAGGGAGCCCTACGTTGGGGTTTGATCCCAGGACCCCAGGATCATGGCCTGAGCCAAAGGCAGATGCTTAATCAACTGAGCAACCCAGGTGCCTGCCCCCCAATACTCAGATTCTTGATATAACTTCACTTTATGCTACATGCTGCCTGTAGAAAAATATTGGGGGATGGGGCTTAGGTATACGGAGTGGCCAAAACAGGTTCTGACACGGGGTTAGATGACCCTGATGGGTCCTGGTCCACGCCCCCAATTTACAGATGAGAATAATTTAGGTAAAATTATTATACAATTTTTAATGTTAACAAGCAAATGAAAGAGGCGTTCTCGAAAAAGGGCACATGTTTTGTTCTTGTTCTCCTGGTGCCTTCAAGTCGTCCAGCAGACTGAGCTGGCTTGAGAGTCTGCCTTAGGGTGAGGTAAGGACGGAGGCACAAGGGAGTTAGATGTGCAGGTTATTAGTTTTATCATGGAAGCGGGATGGGGGCCCCCAGGAAAGCCTCATCCAAGCTCTAGTTTTACAGACCGAGAAACCTGAAATCCAGAGAGAGTAGTCATCTGCTCTGAATTTCACTCAGGCTCCTGGCAGATCCTGTCTAGGCAGAGATGCTGAATGGAGATGACACAGCTAGAGGGACAGGTCTGCCCGAATTCCATCACCTTGACCCCAACACACATGGCTGCCTGTGCCCTGCCCTCACGCCCCATCCCCTACAAGCATACCCTGGTGCAGCCAAATGACTTTTCCAGGAGCAGGATTTTCTCCTCTCTACATCCAAGGCCACAAGGCCACCGTGGGCGCCCTCTCATCCTCCTGTCTCTAAAGCCAAACATCTCAGGCTTCCCGAGTCTAATTTGCGGAGCATTTCATTAAATATACTCACTCACCCCCCTGCCCCCAGATAACAGTGCTCGCCTGTTGTGGCTAAGCCCCCTCATTTCACAAGCTGATCCGAAAAGCAATCAGGTTTGTCCAGCGTGATTTGTTCTCTCATGAAGAAACTCTGTGATCTCAACAGCTGATCTTTGCCCCAGGCTCAGGCTGCAGCCAACCCTGTTTGATAAGTGGCCCCAGTGGGGGTCATCTTCCAGCAGGTGACAGCTGTGAAGGGGACAGCAGACAACCTTTCAGAGCAGGGACCTGAGGGCCCAAGCGACAAATGAGTTCAGGAAACGTGTAGGCTGTCTCTTCCATACCTTAACTTAATACTGAGCTTCCAAAGATTGGTCCCGGCTGCTGAAGCACCAGCTGTCCACGGGGGAGTTCTTGAAACGAGTGTTTGATGGCAGAGATCATACGCAACTGGCTTTTGTCATTTAGGGACAATCAGATGCTAGTTGGTTCCTATTGCAAATTGGTTTGTGCAGTAACTTGGATTGACTCACTGGATTGTTTCTTACCCTGAACCCGTGTCTCTTCTACCCTGAACTCATTTTATTAGTGATCTGTCCGTTGTGTTTCATCTTTGGAGGCAGGAGGACACCTGTGTGCCTGGGCGGGGTCATTCCCTAGGGTCTCTCGCTTTTTTTTTTCCCCTGGGGTGGGGGCTCACTCTCTGATGCCTTGTTGTGTTCACTTCTGATGCTGGGTTTTTACTCCCTTGGGCATGACCCCTGGATTCTGCTAAGTGACCGTGCCCTGAAGCATCATCGATGTATAGAGCGGCTTGTCCATAGCTTTAGTTCTTCATTAAATCAGGGGTACAGGGATGCCTGGCGGTTGAGTGCCTTTGGCCCACAGCATGATCCTGGGATCGAGTCCTGTGTCAGGCTCCCCACAGGGAGCCTGCTTCTCCCTCTGTCTGTGTCTCTGCCTCTCTCTGTGTCTCTCATGAATAAATAAATAAAATCTTTATAAAAAAGGTATTAAAAATCGATCGATCAATCAATCAATCAGGGGTACAGACGCTCCTTCTGCAAGCATCTGCTGTGCCCCGGATTTGGGGGGTGACTTCCTTAATTCCCTTTACCAGCACTGCTTCTTACCCTATTCTGTAGTTCTTTCCAACATAGATGGGTGCCCGTGCTCTGTCTGGGTTTTGGATTTCCCTTCCCTATTTCCACATGCAGAACAGAAATGTCAGGAGAAGAGGTTTGTTCATTCATTCGTTCACTCAGACATGTCAAGGCATTGCCCTCTGCGTGGCCAAAGCTGGGCTCCAGCATTCTCCAGCTTCTGGGTAGGGGGAGGGGAAGAGGAACTTCTCCTGTGCCTCTGACTCCAGACCAGAAGTAGCATGGAGTACTCTCGTCACTCTCCTCGAGTAAGATGCAGGTGCCTGGGCACACCTAACGGCAAGGGAGGCTGGGACATGGAAAATGCAGCGCCCCTGGCCACCTGCATGTCGGGCTGCTGTCCTCCTGTGGAAAATGGGGGGAACGGATTGCCATCCCCATCACCTTGGCTGTCTGCAAAATGTCTGTGCCATCCTGAAGTTTCCTTGACTTGAAGAGGTAGACAAATGTTCCTGTTCATAATGTAACTTCACATAATGATGCCGGGTGCCAGGTACCGCTTTAGGCCCGAGACTTAGCTGACCCAGCACAACAAAGTCTGTGACCTCATCAGGGCACTGCCATTGGCTCAAGTCAATGAACGACACATAGATAATCCAGTGCATAATACAACTTCACATAAGGGCAAGGCCTACAGAAGAAAATAGTGCAGGTAAGGGGTACCGGATGACCAGAACTGCTGCTTAGGAGGGTCAAGAACAGAGGCAGGGAATGCAAAACATTCCAGGGGACACCTGGGTGGCTCAGTGGTTAAGGGCATGATCCCAAGGTCCTGGGATCGAGTCCTGCATCGGGCTCCCTGCAGGGAGCCTGCTTCTCCCTCTGCCTGTGTCTTTGCCTCTCTCTTTGTGTTTCTCATGAATAAATAAATAAAAATCTTTTAAAAAAATAGCAGAACTCTGACACATTCTGAGACATTCCAAAACTTCATGTTTAGAGGACTAATTTGGATAATTCCTTCATGGTCAATAGCCTCCCGGATGAAGTGCACCAGTTTTAATGTCATTTTCTCATAGAACTAGGTGTCCTATACTTTATGTATTTTCTAAATTCATAATTGCTGCTTTTGTCTATTGATTTTCCTCTCTTGATTTCCTTGAGAAATCCTGGTTTCCTGATTCAAGAGCTTAGTGTATTATCATGCTTTTTGTTGTTGTTTAATAATGGAATTATACGAACCTATGAGTTTCCTTCTTACTACAGCTTTGCCATATTCCATAATTTTTGCCAGGCATTATTTGCATTGTCACAATTTTTAAATAGTCTGTAATTACACTTTGGTTCCCTCTTGAATCCAAAAGTTTTTGAGATCATTTTTCTTCCCCTGAAAATAGCATCCGCTACAGTTCTGGAAATGCATACAGCTTATAAATGGATAAATTAGAGAGCAAAACCTTCCCCCACCCCTCCGTCAGTCCTAAGGAATGGATACTTCCAACAGTTTGGCACACATCCAAATAGACCTTGAGCAAACACATGTAAAATGATATACTGCAAGCATATGTGATTTGTTAAAATGAGATAATATGCATGCCCCCCAAATCCTTTATTTATTCAACAATAAGCTGTGGCAGTATCTGTAGATCTATCTGTCTCAGTCTCTTAAAATGACTATATTATAATATGGAATGCATTTTAATCATTCCCCTACTCATGCGCATCTAGGAGACCTAGATTTTCTATTTCTTAAATGTCTTTCTTCCTCATGCGCTCATGCCATGATTTCTGCAGGAATACTAGGCCAAAATGGTGCCCATTTTTCCTTTGTATACGTACAGGCATTAGTATGCTTCCATGCTGGCTGCCAAACAAATAAACAGAAATAGCCATCTGGGGAACCTGGTTGAGCATCTGCCTTGGGCTCAGGGTGTGATCCCAGGGTCCTGGGATCTAGTCCCACACTGGGCTCCCCACAGGGAGGCTGCTTCTCTCTCTGCCTGTGTCTGCCTCTCCCTCTGTGTCTCTCCTGAATAAATAAATAAATCTTAAAAAAAAGAAAAGAAAAAGAAACAACCATATGATTTAAAGCATTTACTGATTTCCATGGTTAAAATAAAGTAGGTACCCACTGCCCTCGATCCAAGGAGAATATGTCCCAAGACACGCCCCCCCTCCAGTGGATTCCTATCTATATCATATTTTTTTCCGATGCATGCATATCTATGTTAAGGTTTAACCTCATCGGTTTGGCACAGTAAGAAATTAACAACTGTAAGTCATAATAATATCGAACACCTGTAACGATGGACTCTAATAAAACTTATGTGAACATGGTCTCTTCTCAGTATCTTACTGTAGTATATGAGCCCTTCTTGTGAGGGTGTGAGATGATAAGAGATGAGATGGAGTGAGGTGGATTGTGATGTGGTCTTAGGCTCCATGACCTGACTATATGTTGGAAGGAAGGTGAACTGCTTCCTGACCACCTTTGACTGTGAATAATTGAAACCATGGATTGGAGATGGGGAGGAGGTGGTGGGGAATAACTGTACTGCCATCATGGCCAACTTCGAGATAGGACAGCTCTCAGAAAACCCCAGATTGATTATTTGATTATTTGATTATTTGATTATTTATTTATTTATTTATTTATGATTTTAATTTTTTTTAAAAGATTTTATTTACTTGTTCATGAGAGACACACAGAGAGAGGCCAAGACACAGGAGAAACAGGTTCCAAGCAGGCAGCCCAATGTGGGACTTGATCCTAGGACCCCGGGATCGTGCTTTGAGCCAAAGGCAGACAGACAGACGCTCAACCACCGAGCCACTCAGGCGTTCCAACCCCTGAATATTTAACTATGGTTTCTTGAGAGTGGGTATAAGGCAGTTCGGGCTGATTCTAGCATATCACTAGGAGAAGCCAAAATGCCTCCAAAATCATTATGCTTGCTCTTGTGTGTGATAATGCACTTCTCCATATCACTTAAATAACCTGAATATTAAGAATCCTCCTCCCCCCCATTTGATAGATTAAAAGTTGTATTTCATTCTATTTAGTTAGCATTCTATGTGCTCAATGCCGCTTTATTTCTTCAATGAATTGCTTATTCATGTGATTTCCCTTTTTTTTTTTTAACATTCAGTGACATTTTAATTGAGCATCTTCTGCATACTATCCATTCCTCTAGCTGCTGGGGATATAAGAGTAAGCAAGACAGATTCTGTTCTCTGCACTAGTCAGTGTTTATGTTCTAGGGAACAAGACAGATGAAATTATCACACACTGGAAATAAACTACGAAGTTAACAACCAGGCAGCTAAGCTAGAAAGTAAGTACCTGCCTTTTGCTGTCACATTTGGGGTAGGCCTCTCTGGAGAGGCAGGGTTTTAGCTGAGACCTAACTGCAAAGGAGCTGGCTAGGGAGAGAGCACAAATTGGAGACTGGAGATTAGCGGTGGGATCCATAATCTTTCCAAATAGCAGCAACAGTGTGCAAAATCCTAGGGAGCACAGAGATGGAGGAAGAGGAGAGAGAAGGACCAGGCCAGGCCCTGGAAGGGAACTGGATTTTATTCTAAATGAGTGGTTATCTACTGCTTTAAGTGGAGAATCAATGCAATCCTATTGAAAATACAAATATAAAAATCCCTTTTGTGGCCAGACAGAATATGGATTATAGGGAGATAAGAGAGGAATCTGGAAGCCAGGTAGGAGGCTATTGGTAATATTCACCTACTGACAAGTAATGATGTTCTGGACCAAAATCATCATGTTGCACAACTCCAGGGGGAGCTATTCAGACTGCATTCTGCGCTTTGCTCTCACTGGCAGCCCTGTGGGTGGAAGTGACTGGTTTTTTTCCCCCTCATTGATCTCATTGATGTTTAGCTATCTTCTGGGTAGCAGATACCCTTTGGTTCCTATATATACTGCAAATATTGTTTTCACTGTTGGTTGTAACCTATTGCATGATTCGGAGTATCAAAATTTCAAATTTTCAGGAAGGCAGTTTGTCCATCTTTTTTCTTTTATTGCTTCTGAGCTTCCTTATTTACCATTTAGGGGAGATATTCCCTTTTACGAATTTATAAGGCACACTTTCTTTCCATATTTTTTAAAAGATTTTATTTATTTATTCATGAGAGACACACAGAGAGAGGCAGAGACACAGGCAGAGGGAAAAGCAGGGTCCATGTAGAAAGCCCGATGTGGGACTCGATCCTGGGACCCCAGGATCACGCCCTGGGCCGAAGGCAGGCACCAAACCTCTGAGCCACCCAGGGATACCATTGGGAAAAAAAAAAACCACCGAATTTATTTTCATTGTTTTTTTAAAGATTTTATTTATTTGAGGGGGAGGGTGCAGGAGAGAGAGCATGAGTGGGAGGGCAGGGCATAGAGAGAGGGAAAGAGAGAAGCAGGATCCCAGGTCCCTGAGATCATGGCCTGAGCCGAAGGCAGATGCTTAACCATCTGAGCCACCCAGGTGCCCCCAAACCCTTGGATTTTAAAATGAATCTGGAAATGACTTCGGTGTATAAATAAGATAGAAAACTTCTATTGTGTGTATTTTTTTTCTGTGAATCTTGATGTCATTCCATGCTGCTTTTAAAGTTGGGGCTCTGTACGATATTTTGCTATCTTGGAGATGAAAATTTCCCATCATCATGTTCTGTTACAGAGTGTAGTGGTGGTTTGTGTGCATTCACTTGCCATTGATAACTTATGTAAGCCACTGTCACGTTCTGTTTTTAAAGAATGAGATTTTTTTTTTTTTTAAGAAAAGACCATTTGGGGGAGAACTGGCATTTTAGATGCTTTCACATTTCCTGTCCAGTAACCTGGTATGCATTTTGGTTTTCCAGACTCTTCCTTCTTTGACTTTCTTTAGCAAAGTTTACATAGTTTCTTATCACAGGGTTCTAATACTTCATTTGTGTCTTATTACAAAACATGTCATCAAAATGGGCTTATTTTTCACTGGCTTTTGCCAGGATATAGGAAAGATATTTTGCTATGCTTTTCTTCTATCTGTTCACTGTGTTGGATTTTCTCACTATGTTTTAATAGCGGTTCAGTTAATTGCCTTAGATTTTCTGCGTGATTATATCATCTACAAATAATGACAATTAGGGACGCCTGGGTGGTTGAGCATCTGCCTTAGGCTCAGGTCGTGATCCCGGGGTCCTGGGATCGAGTCCCACATCATTCCCCACCAGAAGCCTCCTTCTCCCTCTGCCTATGTCTCTGCCTCTCTCTGTATGTGTCTCTCATGAATAAATAAATAAATAAAATCTTTTTTTAAAATGACAGTTATACCACTTTTATTTCAATATTTGTTTCTCTTACTGCTTTTCCTTAGTACATTGATTGTAACTTCTTTTTAAAAAGATAAATAATTATGGTGGTAACAGGTGCTCCTTACAGAAATATCTTTTGGGATTTGTCATTAAGATAAACCTTTTGCTTTCAGGTTACTGAAAAATGACTTTTTTAAAAAATGACTTTTTCTACACCTAGGACGATAGTCATAATGCTTTTTCTTTTTTACTAATGTCATGAATTATATAACTTACTTTGTTTTTTCCACTGTTGAGCTTCCCTGCGTTCCTGGAATAAATTCACCGTGGCCTTGATGCTTTATTGTATTATTATGCTGAGATTTAGTTTGCTAACGTCTAATTTAGATTTTTTTTTTACGTTGAAATTTACAAATGAGATTGGTTTGAAACTTTCATTTTTCTTAATATCTTTGCTTGGTTTTGGTATGAGAAACCAAACAGAGCCTGACACTTCTCTTGTACTTATTACAAGGCATTTATCATTTAGACTCAAAGAACGATTGAAAAAATTTTTTAGTCTTTTTCTCTGCTCTGATGTGTTTTAGATAACAGAGAAGTTATGTATTATTTAAAAGTTGGATCAAACTAGGTCATAAAATGATCTGGGCATCTGTTCACTGTTCTATTGTTATTGGTGGGTTAGTTTTTATTATATCCAGAGCTAGTTGTGTCTATTTCATCCAATTTTTAAAAGCTTATTGGTATAGGGGCACCTGGGTGGCCCAGTGGTTGAGCGTCTGCCTTGGGCTCAGTGGTTGAGCATCTGCCTTTGGCTCAGGACTTGCCTGGGATTGAGTCCTGCATCAGGCTCCCCCCAGGTAGCCTGCTTCTCCCTCTGCCTGTGTCTCTGCCCCTCTCTCTGCGTCTCTCACAAATAAATAAATAAATAAAATCATTAAAAAATAAAATTAAATAAAAATAGAAAAATATTCCAGATAGCCATTGTTTTGGTCATTGTTAAATTGTTAACTTATTAATATTTAATTTTGATTTGAGGATGAGCCTCTTGTATGACTTCTACTTTGTGAGGTTTATCAAAATTTTCTTTGTGGCTTAGTGACTGATTTTCCTAAATACTTCATGGATATTTGGGATAAATATATTTAAGGTTTGATTGCTATCCATGCACATTTGTAAGTTTCATTATGCATGATGTGTATATCCTATGTATTTCTTTCTGTCTTAGAGTTTTAAAACCCTGGTGAATTAGTTATATTTTTCACCATGATTGTGGTTTATTCAAACTCTCTTTTATTTTGTTGCATTTTGCTTTCAATATTTCTCCGGTGTATTTCCTTTTCTTAAAAAAAAAAAATCAGGATTGCTATCATTTCTTTGGTCCGTAGTTTTTTACCAAAACATAGTATTTTTTGTCTCTTTGCTGCCTTTTTTTTTTACTCTGTATTATCTGTTATCTGATAGAATATTTCCAGTCCTGATTCCTTATTAAAAATAAGTGCATAGTTTGTCTTTGTTTGGTTCTTTGTTTTCTGCCTTTCTCTGTTATTTTGTTATTGAATATATGTGTGTACATATATACATATATATGTATATAATTTGTTCATGTTTGTGTTTATGTCTTAAAAGTCTTTGAAACAAATAATTGAACAGGTTTCATAGCCACAGTATAATTATTTAAATTTTCTCTATTCACTGGTTTCTTTGCTAGCCTGCTTGCCTTCCTTCCTTGTTTTTTTTGGGGGGGGTGGGGTGGGGGATGAGGGATTGAGTCTCTCTTTCTTTTTAAAAGCAGGTGGAGTATTTAGGTGGCAAGCCTATGAGTGTATTTCTGAAAAATGTCTTTACTTCACTATTCTAGATTTTAACCGAATTTGGTTTTTACGTTTTTATTATGGAAAAATTGCAAACATACACAGATGCAGAGAACTGCATGACAAAACCCTTGTCTGGGTCTCCCAGCTACTCCTGTTGTACCCCGCCTGCCCCCACGCCCGCCTTGCACTCCCACCCAGGATTCTTCCGAAGCAAGTCCCAGAGATCATATAATTTCATCCCTAAAGAGTAAATATTTCAGTTGAGCATTTTACTTCTGAGAGGTAGTAAGATAAAGACCTTCTTTGGGAAACAAGCACAATGCCATTATCCTCCTAAAAATTCAACATCACTTCCTTAACACATTTAAATTAGATTCAAATCATTTGAACTTCAGCACTTTGAAGTTACTGCTCCATTGTTTTCTCACACCTCGTTTTTGCAGTCAAGAAGTAGAATATCAAGTTCTCTTTGTAAATTAACTTGGCTTTTTTGGAAGCTGGCAATATTTGATTTTTTTGGACTTGGGATTCACATATGTCACATCCCTCCTTATTTCCTGAGCTCTGACCACACTGGCTTTCTTATAGTTTCCTAACACGCTGTGTCACAGGACCTCTTCACAGGCGCTTCCCTCTTCTTAGAATGCTGTTGTGCAAATACTCCATCCTGCCACTCGCTGCTTAAGTAAATCTCAATGTCCTTTGGATGTGAACATACTGAGCTTGCTCCCTGGGGGTCTTCCTGACACTGCTATAGTATTATTCACTTATACTTCATCCTCTTATCAGAATTACAATTGTACATCTAGTGTGTCCTTTTGGGAACGATGCCCATTTTTCCTGGTACACCACAAGATTAGCTCTATAAGGGCAGAGACTGTACCTATATTGTTCCTCATTGCATTTCCTGAACTTAGCATGGTGCTTTGCACACAGTAGGCAGTCAATAAACATCCATCAAAGAATAGAATGTGTGAACTGCCTCCGTGAATGAGTGATGACTATCTTCCCAAGGTACTCATTGTATCTTTATTATACACATACTTTAGCTTTGGATTTTTTTTTTTTTCATTCCCTCATACAGTTTCTTTGCTTCTGGAATTCTCAGTAGATGGATGCCAGATTTTATTCAATGCATCTACAATGGCCTTTTGCTTTTCTCTCACAATTTTCTTTTCTTTTTTTTTTTTTTAGATTTTATTTATTTATTCATGAGAGACACAGAGGGAGGGGCAGAGGCACAGGTAGAGGGAGAAGGAGGCTCCAGGCAGGGAGCCTGATGTGGGACTCGATCCCGAGACTCCAGGATCACATCCTGAGCTGAAGGCAGGCCCTTAACCGCTGAGCCACCCAGGCATTCCACAATTTTAATTTCTGACTCTTGTCTCTATAGTTTAGTAAATTGAACTTCAGCCTTGCATTAGCTATCCTGGCACCGGTGCTGGCTCTTCCTCAGGTTGTTGTTGCCCTTGTTGTTATGTTTTATTTTCCAGGAAATGAACTTCTTTTTCATGATGATGTGTGCTTGCTTGTTTAATTATTTATTTTATCTTATTTTACTTAATTTTTTAGAGACAGAATCTGCACGTGAACCATTGAGGCAGGAGACAGAGGGTGAGGGAAAGAGAGAATCCCAAATAGACTCCATGCCCAGTGTGGAGGCTGACACGGGGCTCGATCTCATGACTCCGAGATAATGACCTGAACAGAAATCAAGAGTTAGTCTGTGTGTGTCTTTCGTGAATAAATAAAACCTTAAAAAAAAAAGTGAGATTCTTAACTGACCGAGCCCCCCAGGCGCCCCAGTTTACAGTTATTTTTATATGTACGATGTGCTCTTAAATATACTCGGAGGGAACTAATTTAATTTATTTTAAAGTTGCTTATTGTTTTTGAAGTTAGCTGTTTTTATGAATCCTTTGGTGTGTTTAGCCCACTCCTTTTTTTTTCATGCTACTGTTGTTTTCCTTGAAAGGTTGGCAATTAAGGATCACCTTCCCACTTTTAAGATCAACACTCTCATGTAAGAAAGTCATGTGTGTCTGAGTCCCCTTAGCAACAGGAAGGGAAATGAATGACATGATGGCTCTGTGATTATTCAATGGATTTTTCCACGTGTGGGGATATAAGAATTATTTGAAATGTATTCATCAATCCATTAAAATACTTCATTGATGTCAATTGAGTAGGTGCTGCATCTTTAGGTACCGAAGACAGAAATCTGAGTACGTTTCTATTCTTTCACTAATCAGGGCAGCAAAGGAGGGAAAAAGTGCAGGTGAATAGATGGGTTCCAGTAACAGCAGTGTTAAAGCAATCCTGATAATGGATTGTCTAGAAGGACACTAGAAAGCAAGAGCTTAGGCAAATTCTGAAGTATGGGAAAAAGAGTGGAAGTAGTTATTTTCTCTTTATGTCCCTAGTGCTAGAACATAGTCAATACTCGATACTAAAAATTTTTCATAAATTTTTTTCTGGAAGTGTATTGGCACACTCTGTAAGTGTCAAGGGTGCTTCTTTCTTTCTTTCTTTTTTTAAGATTGTATTTTTCATTATCTTTGCCTTTTCCTCGTGTCACAAGATGGTTGCCATAGCGCCAGCCTCATGTTTTCATTCAAGGCACGGACAATGGAGATAAAGGCTGATTTATTTTGTCAACACATATCCTCGATGTCAGGAAAGCTAACACAGCCCCAGGAAGTTCCCATTCACATCTTGTAGCCCAGCCCTACACAATATGGCCACTCCTGGCTGCAAGTGAGGCCAGGAAAGGGAATGATTAGCTTTCCCAGATTCTTTGGAAAAGGCAGGCAAAAGAGAAGGAAGATGAGAGTAGTAAGTTCCAGGTTGGCAGCCAATAAGATTGATCAAAGATTCGATATTTTGCATGGTAGATCTTTCTCCGTCCTCTAACTTCCAACCTATGGTTTAATATCTAAAGGGCATTTAGGTCTTGTCTTCTTAGCTAGTCAGAAAGCATTGTTTACTCAACTTATATTTAATGTAATTCTTTTCTTTTCTTTTCTTTCTTTTCTTTTTTTTTTAGATTTTATTTATTTATTCATGAGAGACACAGACAAAGAGGCAGAGACACAGACAGAGGGAGAGGCAGGCTATCCCCAGGGAGCTCGATGTGGGACTCGATCCCAGGGCCCCAGGGTCACGCCGTGAGCCAGAGGCAGACACTCAACTGCTGAGCCACTGAGGCGTCCCTGTAATTATTTTCATTTTGAGTTTAACTCTACCATCTTGCTATTTGTTCTCGTTCTGGCCTCTCTGGTTTTGGTCTTTGGTTCCCCCTCTCCTTTGTGTTTTTTTGGCTTAAATCAAGTTCTGTTGTTTTGTTCTTTGCTATTCTTTTCTATCCTGTTTCTTCTAGAGTTTTGTTTTATTTTGCTTTTTTCAGATACACATCTTTAAATAATTTCTGTGTGTGGTTGCTCTGGGCATTCCAATATACCTCTTTAACTTATCAGGGTCTACCACTACCATGAGTTAATATTATACCCTTCATGTATAATGTAAGCTCTTTATAATAATAAACTCCTTTATGCTTCTTTCATCCTTTTGTCTCTTGGTGACATGAATTTTACTTTTATGTATATTCTCCACTCCATGCTACATTGTTTTATTTTTACTTCAGTCAATTAAAGAATGCAACAGAAGAAAGAAAAATAAGTCTTTTTGCATTTTGCCTATTTACTGTTTCTAGGGTTTACTGCCCCTGGAGTTTGAAATTTCTGCTTAGTACTTTGGTAGAATGACATTTTCTTTTCTTTTCTCTTCTTTTCTTTCTTTCTTTTTTCTTTTTTTTAAGATTTTATGTATGTATTCATGAGAGACACGGAGAGAGGCAGAGACACAGGCAAAGGGAGAAGCAGGCTCCCTGCAGGGAGCCCGATGCGGGACTGGATCCCAGGACTCCGGGATCAGGCCGTGAGCCAAAGGCAGATGCTCAACCACTGATCCACCCAGGCATCCCTAAAGTCTGTGCTTTTATCAGATTTTCTTAGTTTGTACCTCATGTCCTTTCCTTGCTCCAGGATCCCCTGTAATTGTCAGGTGTCCTTAGTCTGTGACCGCTTCTCAGACTTTCCTTCCTTGGATGCCTCTGGCAGTTTCGAGAAGGCCAGGTTGGGCATTTCGTATTATGTCACTCAAATGGTATTTGTCAGGTGCTTTTCTTAGGACTAGATTGGGGTTGTGTGTTTCATAGGGGAAGGCCACAGAGGTCGAGGCTCGTTTTCCTCCGATCAAATCAAGGGTCTGCACGATTACTGGGAGTCCTGATGTCGATGTAAATCTTGATCACCTGGCATCATAGGTAGTGTCCGTGTGGCTTCTCCACTGTAAAGTGATTTTTTTCCCATCTTCTTCTACTGTATTCTGTGCGAGGAAGTCACTCTCTTGTTGAAGCCCACATTTAAGAAATCGGATTTGTGGGGCACCTGCTGGCTCATTTGGTACAACATGAGACTCTCGATCTTGGGGTTGTGAGTTAGAGCCCTGTGTGGGGTGTAGACATGACTTAAAAATAAAATCTTTGAGAGAAAAAAAAAAGAAATGAAACTTATGTTACACTGTTTGGGGATTTTGAGAGTCGAATATCTCCATTAACAGTTTCAGAATCTTCTGTGTGGGCGATTTGTCTCTTCTCCATTTATATCAATACAGACTTAGGGATATTTATTTCATACTTTGGGTTATAACCCAGTGCTATGTTATTTTCTTGGTCCGATTGTTTCACCTTCTTGGTGGTCATTTTTAAAAGGTATGTACTGTTTATGGGACTCTAGGTTGGTGTTATTTTTAAGTTTGAGCACTTTATTCATTTTAGAGATAGAATGTGCGCGAGTGGAGGAGGGACAGAGGGGAAGGAGAGAGAATCTCAAGGAGGCTCTGTACTGAGCCCGGAGCCTGACGCAAGGCTCAATTCCATGGCCCTGAGATCATGACCTGAGTCAAAACCAAGAGTCGAATGCTTAACCGACTGCCCCAGGCACCTCAAGTTTGAACACTTTAAAAATGTTATCTATCGTCAAGGCATCCGGTGTTTCTCAGTAAAATCAACAGTAATCTTCCTTTTTTTTTTTTTATAAGTGATTTATCATTTTCCCCCTCTGACTGCGTTTAAAGGTCTTTTTCTTAAGTTTTTGGGTTTTAGCAGCTTGATGAAGATGTGTCTATTTTTGTTTTTGTTTTTTTTAGATTTATAAATTTATTCTGCCAGAGGGCACTGAACTTCTTGTATAGGTGGTTTTTTTGTTTTTGTTTTAAATCAAATCTGGAAAAATGTAGCTGATATTTATCCTTTTTTTTTTTTTTTTCCTCCCCTGCCCTATTCTCTCATCTCTCCTTTGTGGACTCCAATCGCATAGGTGATAGTTTGCTTGAATTCCACATGTAATTGAGATTTTTTTTTCTTTTTTCTTTTTTTAAAAGCTTTTCCCTCTGTTTTCAGATTAGATCATTTCCCATGCTCTGTCTTCAAGTTCACTGGCCAATTCTATTGGTATGTCCAGTCTGCTGTTCAGCACAACTTTTTTTTTTTTTTTTAGATTTTTTTTTTTTCCATTTGTAGAATTTCTTTTGGCTCCTTGATTCTAGAGTTTCCATTTCTCTGCTGAGATTTTCTTTTCTTTCTTTCTATTTTTTAAAGATTTTATTTATTTATTTGACAGAGAGAACATGCAGGAGGGGCAGCAGGCAGAGGGTGAGGGAGAAGCAGGCTCCCCCCAGTACCCTGAGATCATGACGTGAGCCAAAGGCAGACACTTAACTGAGCTGCCCAGGTACCCCTCTGCTGAGATTTTCATCTATTCACTCATTTTCACTTTGTTTTTCCTCAGTATTGAAACATTTATAATAGCTGTTTGAAAGTCTTTATTTTAAAGTTTGGCAGCATCTTGGGACCCCCAGGTGGCTCAGTGGTTGAGCATCTGCCTTTGGCTCAGGTCATGATCCCAGGGTCCTGGGATCGAGTCCCGCATCAGGCTCCCCGCAGGGAGGCTGCTTCTCCCTCTGCCTGTCTCTCTGCTTCTCTCTGTCTCTCTCATGAATAAATAAAATCTTTATAAAAAAAAATAGAAAGCTAGGTGAGCATGGGCCTCATCTCGTACATTTCTCTAGGATTGAAACGGAGGCCTCGTACTTTGTTCACTTTTATAGTTGCTTACAGCAGGAAGGCTCGGCTGGCACTAACTGCTTCATTGTGGTCCTCATTTGTGTTTTATCAGGCTCAATTGTAGTTTAAATTTTTGATCTCATATGTGTTTTTAAGATTTTTTATGCTTTTTTCTCTCCCCCTCCCCACTGTTCCTGCTGTTTCTGGGCATAGGCTTAGATTTCATTTAGGTTTAGGGTCTTTTCTTTTCTTTTTTTCTTTTCTTTTCTTTTCTTTTCTTTTCTTTTCTTTTCTTTTCTTTTCTTTTTTTCTTTCTTTCTTTCTTTCTTTCTTTCTTTCTTTCTTTCTTCTTTCTTTTAAAATATTTTTCTTTCCTTTAGAGAGGAGTGTGAACAGGGAGAAGGGCAGAGGAAGAGGGAGAGAGACGCAGGGCTTGATTTCACGACCCTGAGATCATGACCTAAGCCGAAACCTAGAGTCAGATGTTCAACTGACTCAGCCACCTCATAGGTTTCAGGTTTTCTTCTTTGTTTTTCTTTTTTGGT
Organism: Nyctereutes procyonoides; assembly: GCF_905146905.1. Lineage (NCBI taxonomy): Eukaryota > Metazoa > Chordata > Mammalia > Carnivora > Canidae > Nyctereutes > Nyctereutes procyonoides. Next base: position 54,095,715 of record NW_026575140.1, on the reverse strand, counting down.
TGTTGTTGTTGTTGTTTATTTTTCACAGTTTCCAGATCTCTTTTGAAACTTGCCATCTTTTTTTTTTAAGATTTTATTTATTTGAGAAAGAGAACCAGAGATGGTGGCAGAGATAGTGAGAGACAGCAGGAGCAAGGAGGAGAGGGAGAAGCAAGCTCACCACTGAGCAGGGAGCCCAATGCAGGACTCGATCCCAGGACCCCAGGATCATGACCTGAGCCAAAGGCAGATGCTTAACCACTGAGCCACCGAGCTGTCCCTGAGACTTGCCATCTTGTCACTCATTATATTCAGTTTGTTCTGAAGATTCTTTAACACATTACAGACTGTCTTTTTTGTTATAACAAAATCCAGGTCATTTCTGGAATTGCTTCCTTTAGCTGATCTGTCTCTTAAGTGTTGGTTAAACGTTTGCATTTACGGTGATTCTTTTACTACATCCTGGATGTTGTGCGTGATGCATTGTAGAGACTCTGAATTGTGTTATCATCTTCCCAAGAGTGTTCTTTCTTGTTCCAGCAGCTAGATAGGTTGCTGGTGGATCATGAACTTGGGGAAGCTCACTTCCGTGAGCTTCCATGGGCAAGTCCCTCTTGGTTTTGCCCTTAATTTGAGTCTCCTGTTACATTAAAAATTATGAGATGTTTACCAAGTTTCTCTGACTTGGTGGGACTCACATTATAAATTCAAAGCCCCCTGAGGTGGGTGGGCTGCAGCTGAAACCTGCTCACCTCTAACTTTTATTTTATTTTTTATTATTTTTAAAATATTTAATGTATTTATTCATGAGAGACAGAGAGGCAGAAACACAGGCAGAGGGAGAAGCAGGCTCCCTGTGGGAAGTCCGATGTGGGACTCGGTCCCAGGACCCAGGGATCACGTCCTGAGCTGAAGGCAGACGCTGAGCCATGGTGCCACCCAGGTGCCCCTCACCTTTAACTTTTAAACCTCTTGTTGCCCTGCCAGCCTCTTAACAGGCTTGCCTGCATCGGGGGGTCAGCCAAGGATTTTTTTTTTAAAGATTTTATTGTATTTATTTTACAGAGAGAGTGTGAGTGTGGGGAAGGGCAGAGGGAGAGGGAAAGAGAGAATCCCAAGCAGACTCCATGTTGAATGAGGAGCCAGATGCGGGGCTTGATCCCTGAACCCTGAGATCATGACCTGAGCCGAAATCAAGAGTTGGATGCTTAAAGCAACAGAGCTACCCATGTGCCCCAAGGGGCAGCCGAGGATTTGAAAGGAGTTTCAGGGCAGATTTTGGGGGGTAGTCTCACCTTCTGCAGCTCCCTCATTTCTAGGCTCTCTCACTCTCTTCAATTTTCAGCTCTTCTGGGAATCCCAGACTCTGTCCTCCAACTCAGGCCAATGAAACATTGGCTCTCTGCTTGAACTGGAAGCATATCGTGTCATGTGCTCTGGGTGGGGAAGGGTCCTCGCAGGACAAATACAGTGTGAACATAGACTTTTCCAGATACGGTTTTCTTTCTTCCAGGGTCAGACCCTCACTAGTTTCTGCCTGCTTTTCATCTTTCTCTGGTACCTTCAAAACGCTGGGTTTCCATCTTGCCCAGAAATTGTAATTCACAACGAGCCGTACGGGAAGTGGTGCCCAAGGACTTGAGGCATGAGAATCTAGTAGTTCCTTTTTTAGTTAACACTAGAATCAAAAAGCTAACTTTTGTTAATCAGTGTGCAATACGTCATTTGCTTCTTGGAGATACTAACCCAGGGTATTTGACCCACTTGGGCAGAATTCACTGTATTCCTAAATAGGTTGATCCAAATGTAAAATGGCAGGTTTCTACTAGAATGCCTTCGTTAGATATCTTACTGGACGATTTTCAGCCTCCTGGTTAAAATATTGAGTGAGGTCCATTTTTTTTTTTTTTAGGTTGTATTTATCTATTCATGAGAGACACACAGAGAGAGGCAGAGACACAGGCAGAGGGAGAAGCAGGCTTCCTGCAGGGAGCCTGATGCAGGACTCGATCCCAGGACCCCGGGGTCACGACCTGAGCCAAAAGCAGATGCTCAACCACTGAGCCAGCCAGGTGCTCCACGTCCATTCTTTACAGGGCACATCGGGCATGAGGGTATCAGTAAGATGCATATTTTAGGGCATTAATTTTGAGGTGTCTCTTTCCATTTTAGGGCATTATTCAGAGATTTGAGGGGGAGTTAGGCCAGGAGAAGAGATAGGATGACTCACTGACATTGTTTTTGAGACGGCGATTCCAGGTCAGGTTAACCAGTCCTCCCCAGTCCTGTGCCCACAGGATCCAATGTTCCCCGAGTCCTTCATCAGGAAATTCACAGAGGCTCTTGGAATTCCATTCTGTTCCTTAATCTGTCACTGAGAGCAGGGTGAGTTCTGTAAAACTCATACAGTTCTAATTTTATCCAAACTTCATTAGCTCGTCTTAAAATAATTCCCAAGCCAAAGAATAATGGAAAGCTGGCACTCATCACATCCAAGCACCTTTATTTTACTAATGAGAAACCGGAGATTGCTCAAGGGATTGCTCAAGGTCAGGATACTCGTTAGTGGCTGAGCTGGAACTTGGACCTGTGGTCTTTGCCTTCCCTGGCCAGGCTGTCATGTGCTACAGCTCAACAAACCTCTCTCCTGTCTCTCCTGTCCATCCTGTCGTCCTTTACCTGCCCCTCCCCTCCCCACCCCTCTGCTCCAGGGACCCAGGCATGGCTTTACTTTGCCTGTCCACCAACCTATCCACAGTCCTGCTGCAACCTGAGCTTCATGAATTTAGTTTTTTAGGCAGCTTAAAAAAAAAAAAGATTTTATCTATTTATTTCGGACAGAGAGAGAGAGACAGAGAGAGCATGAGCGGGGCCGGGGGAGGGGCAGAGGGAGCAGCAGACTCTGGCAGAGGAGGGAGCCCGACATGGGGCTCCATCCCAGGACCCTGGGACCTGAGCCGAAGGCAGACACTTCACCGACTGAGCCTCCCTGGCACCCCTTTAGGCAGGTTTATTGAGATATAATTCATATACTATACAGTGTACCCATTTTTCCGTTAACTTTTTACTGCTGCCTGAAATCTGGATTCTGGATCCCAGAATGAACATCAAATACAGAAAGAAGGCTGTTCCAAGTAAGACAGTCGAGGGTACCCCTGAGCCCTCTCCCCCGACCCCCCCCCCAACATCCCCCCCCCACCAGAGTGCACGCCTAGCCTACGGTAGACACGTTCCTATTTCCTGGAAACCCCAATCCAAGAAGAGCCACGTTTCTACATTTCTGGCCCCGAATCTCTCGGAAATCTGTGCCCACCCATCTGCAGCTCTTCTCAGCTTGGGTGCTGGGTTTTTCATCCCTCCTCGGATTCGTGCAAGTGAGGCAGCACCTAGAAGGAAAATTCTCTGTGAGCTGTCTTTGGCGTGAAAGGGAAAAGAAGAAACTCACGTGAATTTGTCCGCACAGCCTGTAGCCCTTGGACACGGCCCCAGCACTGTGGCTTGTGTTGGGCACTGGGGTCAGGCGGTGAGTCAGATAAGACAGAGGCTCTGCCCTCCTGGAGCTTCCAGGAGTCAGGGGTTGGGCTTCCTGATGAGTAGTCAGTTTGTTTTTCTTTCTTTTTCTTTCTTTCTTTCTTTCTTTCTTTCTTTCTTTCTTTCTTTCTTTCTTTCTTCTTCTTTCTTTCTTCTTTCTTTTTTTCAAGATTTTGTTTATTTATCATGAGAGACACAGAGAGAGAGAGAGACAGAGACACAGGCAGAGGGAGAAGCAGGATCCCTGCAAGGAATCCACTGTGGGACTTGATCCCAGGACCCTAGGATCCCAACCTGAGCCAAAGGCAGATGCTCAACCACTGAACCACCCAGGAGCCCCTGTTCACTTCTGATGCTGAGATTTTTACTCCCTTGGGAGCCATGGGGATAACTAGTACCCAGGCCACATTCCAGGTGCCCCCCCCACCTAAGGCTTCTGCCCAGATCTCCCCATTAGCAGCACTTCTGCTTCAGGCAACCAAGCAGACTGGCCACCCAGTCACAAGCCCTGAAGTCCCAGCTACTGGCCCAGGTCCTCACCCGGCAGGGTCTCAATGTCCCCGAGATTTGTGCCATCCTTCTCAGATGGCAGCCTTGACATATCAGGATTGATACCAGACCTTGATTGTATCAGGCTCAATCCAGGCTAGTATGCCCCTTAGGGGAAATGCAGATTAGGGACACATCGAGGTGGTGATACATGGAATCGGGGACCCCGGGGTCTGGGTGTCAGCTGATCCAGCAGAAGGGGCGGTGGGGCTTTGTCAGGTTGAACTGCATGAGAGCTGCAGAAACAGGGCAGTGCCAATACTTTTCTAGGACTGCATCGGATAAACTGGGACATCTATAATATTTCCTAAGCAAACTAGGTTACCCTCCCTGCTGCTGCGGCCACCCGAGGGCATCGGGCAGCTGGGTGACCCAGAAATGGTCATCTCCTTGTCCGGCTCCATCTGGAATCCCAGCCCCTGATGCCGCTCACTTGACAAGACAGGCGCTCTAGGTGGACGCTAGTTTTACAACCCCGGATGGAATGAAGCCTGTATTTATGGTTGGAGGCTTACCCCAACAATAAGGGGGCAGAGGCTTTCTGACTGTCTTAAAAAAATTAGGAAGAGAAATGATGATAAATCTTTCCTGTCTACTTTTTATATTTTATAGTCTAGAGAAGCAAAGTAATTGTAGGAGAGTGTGCCTTGTTGGGTGGTGGGGGGGGGAGAAAAAAAGAAGAAAAGCTTGACGTCAAGCACATTGATGTGAGTCGCTAAACTTGGAAGAATTACTTCCTCTCAGGGCCAGAGTCTCTCTGGGGTATAATGACAGGATTGGCTTAGAAAACCTCCAGGGGTCTTTCCTGCTCTGAAGGGCCGTGGCTGTACATGATCTCTAGTTCACAATGCCAGGAAACGAGAAGGAGGGTTAGCTAACCTCTGAGAAGTCACCCTCTCCACTGCCCCCGAAAGGCTTGAACACGTAGCCAGGGGACGAGTTAGGCACCCTCTCCCCTTCACACCTACATGCAGGACATTCAGGATCCGGGATGCATGGTACCACTAGGGGTACAAGTGAGGAGGGGGAATCCCTCAGCCAGTAGGTAAGTCTCCCAGTTGATTGCCAACAGGGCAGTGTTGGGGGTAGGTGGACCCAGGCTCATTTCCTTGTTCATCCATGACCCATCTTTGGCCAGTGCCCCAACCTGCTGAATCCTAGGCCTTTTGCCTCTCTTTGTTTATTTGGTTCTGGAGCCCTATGTGCTCACAGAACCTTCTGGCAAGGTCATGCATCCTCCACGTGCGAACCCCCGGGCCTTCGAGGTAGACTCACCACCCACGAGTGTGCTGAACTACTTAAGCAGAGAACGGAGACACATCCACGGCAAGCTGGGACCCCAGGAAACCATCCCAGGCAACGAGACCCCAAATAACCAACTGAGAAGCACACAAAAAAACCTTCCCCTAAAAGTAACAACTCAACTCCCTGTTTCTGACACTGGAATCTCCATCTATAGCATCAGCGTCCCACTGTGACCTCACCCTAGGACCCCCATGCATTTCGGCCCCCACTCTGGATGGGGGCAGGAGGAGCCCCAGGTTGGAATGCACCTGGGAAGTGTAAGGGCATTGTCTACCTGCTGTGGACATTCACATAAACGATATCGAGGACAGATGAGTCAAAATGCACCTGTTTGAAACCCGGGCACAGGGTCAGGGACCAGAGTAAGTGTTCTCTCACTTCCAGATTCAGCTGGGATTCAGGGATTATTCCTACATCATGCGTGTGCCACGAACGCACACTCGTGTGGAAGAGTCAGGTGGCGCCGGGTGTGTATGTGATTTGCAAAGAACGTCACAGTTGTGTGTCCTCTGTCACTGTTAATGCAGCTCACAAGTGGGGTGATCTCGGGCCAGGCATTTCACCTCCCTGAGGATCGGTTTCCCCATCAGAGAAATAAGAGGGTAAAACCAAAACACCCCCTAGTGCTGCAGCTGAGAGAGGCCTCGGGACATGAAGAGGAAGAGAGAGGGGCTCTGTCTGCTTTACTGGTGAGGTGAAACCTTTGTCAGCAGTGACAGCAGTAAAGCCAGTCTGGGTCCAGAGACACCAGAGTAAAGAGACCTAAAACTCATGACAAAAGACAAGTAAGTTGAAGCTCTTCCTTCCATCTGGACTTATTCTAGAAAGATAGGCACACACACATTTTCCTATATTCAGGCATATATAATAGTGATAAAAAAAAACTCGCTGACTTCTTTTTAGTGAGGCAGTTTATTTTATTTTTTTTTAAGACTTTTTATTGGAGGACGCCTTGGGGGCTGAGTGGTTGGGTGCCTGCCTTCGGTTCAGGTCATGATCCTGGGGTCCTGGGATCGAGTCCCACATCGGGCTCCCCACAGGGAGCCTGCTTCTCCCTCTGCCTGTGTCTCTGCCTCTCTCTCTGGGTTTCTCACGAATAAATAAATAAAATATTTAAAAAAAATAAAAGACTTTTTATTTATTTATTAATTTGGGAAGCAGGGAGGGCAGAGGGAGAGAGAGAGAGAGAGAAAACCCCAAGCAGACCTCCAGCTGAACACAGAGCCCGACATGGGGCTCAGTCCTACAACTCTGAAATCATGATTTGGGCCAAAACCAAGAATCGATGGACTGAGCCACCCAGGCACCTGTTAGGCAGTTTATTGTATTTTATTTCTTTTTTTAAAGATTTTATTTATTTATTTATGAAAGACACAAAGAGAGAGGCAGAGACACAGGCAGAGGGAGAAGCAGGCTCCTTGCAGGGAGCCCGATGCAAGACTCGATCCCAGGACCCTGTGATCATGACTTGAACTGAAGGCAGATGCTCAACCACTTAACAGACTGAACGACCCAAGTGCCCCCAAGGCCTGGGTTCTGACCTTGACTAGTAGCATAATCCCAGAGCACTTAATTAGCCTCTCTGTGTCTTGGTTTCCCCATCAGAAAGTAGGAGCAGTCATGGTATACTCGGCTTCCAAGATTTTCTTGAGGATTGAGTGAGTTCCTATGGATAAAATGTTTAGCATGGTGCCTGGTACTTAGTAATAAACACCCAATAAATAGTGTGTTCAGGTGCACATATGCATGTGTGTTTTGTAAAGTATAAAACCATCAATGAGAACAATGTGGCAGAAATTTCAACAAAAATGGCAAGTCGTGAAGCATCCTCTTGCGGAGCTCGTATTCTCAAGGAGAGAGACAGACAGTTCTCAAATAGGTACAGAGTAGGTCAGGCAGGATGAGTAGGATGGAGGAGCGCAACAGGAATCAGAGGGTGGAGTGATGGGTGACGAGAAGGGGGTGCCCAGTAGAGTGTCACCCCCAGGGAGGCGTGTAGATGTTTTTAATGAAGGACTCACTGGAGTGAGCTTCAGGCCACCTGCCTGAGGCGCCCGGTTGTTCCTGGCAGAGAGAACAGTGAATGGTCAAATGTGAATCTGCTGCTAATATGAATAGTGACAATAATGGTGATAATGATTAAAGAAATACAACAACAACAACAACAACAACAAACCAAGAAGCCTTAATAAACAGTGCTCTGTGGATGCCGAGGACATGATGCAGGCACATGAGCTCATCTTTGTGCTCCCATACTCTTGTTTGCATGTGGGGTGTTTTTGTTGTAAAGATTTTATTTCTTTATTAGAGAGAGAGTGTGCATGAGCAGGGGGAGGGGGGCGAGGGAGAGGGAGAAGCAGACTCCTCGCTGAGCAGGGAGCCTGAGGTGGGACCCTGGAATCATGACCCGAGCTGAAGGCAGACACTTAACAAACTGAACCACCCAGGCGCCCCGTGTGTGTTTTAAAATTGCAGTGGACCATGTTCAAGGAGGGAAGAAATCAGTTTCCTGACAGACTGGACATCCGTCTTGTCTCCCAGGTGACAGATTTTGGCTCTTCTGTCCCTGGCTCTTCCCTGCAGGGTCCAGAAAACAAGAAAGGGGCAAAGCGATGAGCGGTGGCACATGGCGTGTTAGGAGTCCCCAGCAGAGCAAGAGGCTTTGGGGAGGGGGTGCCGTCCGAAGAGCCTTGGGCACGGGTGTGCTGGTTATCACGACTGTTTGTGTACTGTTTCTGCTCCGAAAGTGTTTGTGAACCAGTCAGTGGGGGCAGGAGAGAATCCCGGCTGTCCTGGTCTCGGTTCTTAGTGTGAGGCAGGTAAAAAAAAAAAAAAAAAAAAACCTGCTTACAGCAGAGTACGGGCAAGAGGAAGTATACTGGCTCATTGCACATAATGTGTCAGGTGCGCCTGGGTCAGGGTGCTTGTGTGATGTCTTCAGTTCCCCCATTTCTCTGTCTCCCAGTCTCTGCCTTTACTTCATTCTTGGGCAGACCACTGCCACATGTGGGACATGGCCCCCAGCAACTCCCAAATGCATAATCCTGACAGCTTCACATTCCAGAGGAGAGTGAAGATGCTCCTTTTACGTTTCCAGCAAAGGCTCCAGGATTCTGGTTGAAGTCCTGGTTGGCCTGTCTTGGATTGGCCCGTTTCAGGGGAATGGGGGCCTCTGCTTGGCGGGACCCATCAGGCGGCCAGAGTGGGAGCCACCTGTCAAAACCACCTGGACCATGGAGAACTTTCTACACAAGGAGGCTGGAGTGGCTCCCCGAGGTGGCAATTCTAGGCAAATGAGAGCCTCATGCCCGTTCCCTCTGTGCTGGGCGATGCCAGCGCTAGTGGAGGAGAACTCCCATCAGGAAAAATCTGACTTGGGGCGCCTGGGTGGCTCAGCAGTTGAGCGTCTGCCTTTGGCTCAGGTCGTGATCCCGGGGTCCAGCTCCCTGTGAGGAGCCTGCTTCTCCCTCTGCCTGTGTCTCTGCCTCTCTTTCTCTGTCTCTCATGAATAGATAAATAAAATCTTAAAAAAAAAAAAAAAAGGAAAAATATGGCCAAACGTGGATGGAGCTAGAGTATGTTATGCTAAGGGAAGTAAGTGAGGCAGAGAAAGACAAGTATTGTATGATTTCACTCACATGTGGAATTTAAGAGACAAAACAAGCATGCAAAGGGGAAAAAATAAGAGTGAGCAAGAAAGCGAAAGAGCTAAAACCAAGAAATGTTCTCTTAGGTACAGAGAACATGCTGATGGCCCCCAGAAGGGAAATGTGTCGGGGACTGGGGGAAATAGGGGATGGGGATTCAGAAACCCACTTATGACGAGCTCTGTGTAATGTACAAAAGTCTTGTGTCATTCTATTCACTTATATTCATGTTATAGTCGCTCTACCTTATATTCACTATATAGTACACCTGAAAGCAACGGAACTCTGTATGTGAGCTATACTGGAATTACAAAGAGATAAATGAGAGTGGTCAAGAGAAAAAGAAAAAGAAAAATCTGCCAGCAATGAGGCTGGCACGTTAAGTTGTTTTTGGAAAATTCTAAGGATAATGCTAGAGATCAGAGAAAGAGATGGAGAAAGAGAGAAATTATCCATGGCGGGGGGAACCCCAAACAACAAAATGGGAGAAGCAGCAGAAATTAGCGCTGTCCCTAAAGCGATTTCACTTCAGTTCTGAGAAGTAGGCATCACAGAGGCAAACACATTGCCCTCCCTGGGTTTCCACCTGGGGCCCATGTGAATAGGACACTTCTCATTATGGGCAAAAACAAAAGGAAAAAAGAACAAAAAACACAAACTACAATGACAACCATGCCCAGAGCACCTTGCCAGATTATGGGACTGTACAGACAAGGTTCAAAAATTCAGTAAGCATCTCGTCACTTAGGATAATTTAAAAAGGGACACCTGGGTGGCTCAGTGGGTGAAGCATCTGCCTTTGGCTCAGGGCGTGATCCCGGGGTCCTGGGATTGAGCCACACGATGGGTTCTCTGCTCAGCAAGGAGGCCATTCTTCCCTCTCCCTCTGCCCCTTGCCCATCTCATGCTCTGCTCTCTCACTCTCTCAAATAAAAAAGGAAAAGAAGAGATAACTTTAAAAATATTATATATTTGAAGTAATGAAATTTGGGCTGGCAGTGGTCTGCTTGGCACCCAGGGGCAGGAGAGAGTGGAGATGTACCCCAGGCTCCTGAGATTGTGAACCAGGAGAAAACATTTTTCTTCCTTAGAAACAGTGTAAAGTCATCCTTGGATGGGCTCTGTCTTGGAAAATAGTAAGTCCGAGGCTCTAGCGAACCAAGGGATCACTCAAATTAGGAGGACAGGTGGTGGTTCTGTGTAGAAAAGCTGGCTGGCGGGCGGTCCTGATGGGGGGGGGGGTGACACGTTCCTGTCCAGAGGGATGTAGGGGAGGCACCTGCTTGGGAACCCCTGCCTGGGCTGCACGGGCCCCTCTTTCATCCCTGGGGCATCTGAATGAATCTTCAAAGCCAGGGACTTTGGGACACCTGGGTGGTTCAGCAGTTGAGCATCTGCCTTCAGCTCAGGGTGTGATCTCGGGGTACTGGGATCTAGTCCCACATCAGGCTCCCCACAGGAAGCCTGCTTCTCCCTCTGCCTGTGTCTCTGCCTCTCTCTCTGTCTCTCACGAATAAATAAAATCTTAAAAAAAAAAAAAAAGCTAGGCCTGCTTCTTGTGTTCTTGAAAGGTGGCTCCATGGGCCGTGTCTTCCTCACTCTGGTTTTCTGTGGCTTGCTGTTTCTAGGGACCACATACTACTTTTTAAGTGAGAAGAAACAATATAAACGGTACCACAGACGCAGTGGCGTGCGTTAAACCAGATGCACTGATCAGAGACAGTGCACACAGCCTTTGGGGCACTTCCTTATGACTGCACTGCTCTCCTTCCAGCTGTTGCTCCCAGACACAGACCTGCAGTCTCAGATCACCCTGCACCCGTCCCCGCTGCCCTCCGAGCTCTGCGCAGATGCACACCTACCTTCAGTAGCTTCCCCCTCCCCCGTTATCTCATCTGCCTCCCCCCTTCCCTCCCTTACCCTCTCTCCCACACAGACTCACCTTGATTAGTTCCACACACGTAACCGCAAAACTTACGGATTCAATTATCCCAAACACCACAGTCTTTCCCCCTTCTCCACAGAAGCAAAGACAAGTGAACATCCTCTTTGGAACATTACTTGTCTCATTGGCACCAAGACACAGTAGAGCCGGAGCTGAAAAAAAAAGGGGGGGGAGACGGCGACTTGTTTACCCCCCTCGTGGCCCCGACACCTCTGCCCTCAGCTGGCTGAGTCATCTGGGGGCTTCCTGTGGGTTGACACCAGTTCTCTGCCATGCTGGGCACCAGATACTGGAGACAACTTGCTCTTTGTCCATCCCTTTGGATAAAATGATGAACTCTTTAACCGGAAGCTTTGGAATAAGCATGTACTGTAATCATTGCCTAGCTCGGATCTGTGGATCCCCTCCCCACCAAAAAAAAGCTTTTGAAAAGCTTCCTTTGTTCTTTGTCAGTTAAAAACTAGACACAGACCTAGCCCCTCGGGCTCCCATAGGGCAGGGTGGACATGGGTCGCACAGGTCTGAGGCTACATCCAGGTAGACGGCGCCAGGATTGAAGTGGATGGTAGTTCACCCACCTGGTGTGCATGGAGAATCGGAGGATCGCTTAGCATGGAAACACCCCACCCTTGATGGGAGAAGCATTGTAAGTGGAAACAGCTCGTGGGTAGTGTGCGAGAGAGGCAGCCCTGGGCCCTGTGTCAGACTCACAGGGTGCCCATCCTTCCTGCACTCAGCCCTGTGGGGGGTGGGGTTTCCTCACAGGATCCTGGTGGCCCCAACACATCTTGGCCTTCCCTGTGAAGAGCACCCGTCTTTGAACACCCATCCCCATGTCATGGGTCCCTCGAGATGCTTGCTGCTCTCGGGTTTACTCTGGAGCCTCGCAAAGTGCCGACCGCATGGGGATGCCAACAAACCCATGTTGGGTGAACAAGTGAACAAACAAGTGGGTGGATGAGAACGGTCCTTCTTCCTGCCTGACTCGTGGCAGAGCAGAGCAAGGGGGCCTTGGGGCCGGGTGTGTGGGTTCCAGTGCGTGTAGAGGAGAGAGCGAGGCAGGCTTGGGTTCTTCTTTTTTTGCCAACTGAACTCATTGGGGCTGGGCTGGGAATGGTGACTTGAATGTCAGGAAACCTCTCTGAGCTTCATTCTCATTATTGGTAGAATGAATGGAGGGATGGAGGGGAGGGTTATCATGATGGTGTTTCCTACCCGGCATCACTTGGAAGTCCAAATGACGTTTGCACATGGCGCCTTATAAAACCAGTGAGTGCTATGAAATGTTAGCTAATTCCATAAGTCTCTCCATTTTAGGGTTCTGGTTCCTATGTACTTTTTTTTTTTTTTGCCTAAATAACTTTTTTTTTTTAAAGATTTGATTTATCTGCTAATGAGAGACACAGAGAGAGAGGCACAGACACAGGAAGAGGGAGAAGCAGGCTCCCTGTGGGGAGCCTAATGCAGGACTCCATCCCAGGACCCCAGGATCATGACCTGAGTCAACCACTGAGTCACCCAGGTGTCCCATGCCTAAAAACTTTAATGTGGATGTGGGATGTGCTTGAGGGGCAGCTAGGAAAGCTGCAAGGAGGAAGAGAGGGTGGGCACGGTGAAGGATGTAGACACTTTTGTCACCAACATGGCTTAGGGCGGATGCTCTGCTGAGACCCCAATACTGAGCTCATGGGGACCACCTGCAGCCCCTCACCTGCCACCCCAGGATATCCACACTCTGACGAGGCTTCTCCATGTCCCACACCTGGGGACTTGAGAAGGTGATGGAGGAAGGGACGGGAAGCAGTCACCATGCCCCCCTACCGCCTCCCCCCCCCCCCATTCCATCAGGGATGAGACAGGAAGTGAGCCAGGGGCACAGCCCTTCCCTGCCCCTCCCTGAGGAGCCTCCTGCAATTAAAGGCCTGACATTTGCCATCTGTCCTGTCCTTCCCCTGTCGCCCAGGGCGCAGGGATTCAGAGCTGGCACATTGTGATACTCTATGGTGTTCGTGTCACCTCTGATTTCTTCCAGAAAGTCATTAAGCAGATCTGTGCAGGAGCTGCTCCAGCGTCAGAAAACTTCCTCCAGGGCAGGCAGCACAGAGGTGGTGAGAACACGCTAGGATTCCTCAAGTTCGGGGGGCTGGAGTCTGTGCGAGCTCAGATGAGAGGTGTGTGAATTTGCACCAGGATGAGCCAAACTTAAACCCTGAATGGGCTCATTTACTCTTCCCCCTTTGGCTTCCTCAATCTGAGATGGAGCCCCAAGTCTTCCTTGGAACCCCAGAATCACAGGGAGTATCAGACTGTGTCTTGCTTCGGGTTTTCCTCAAGGTGGAACGTGACACAAGAACTTGGCTACAGGAAGTTTTTTGAGAAGGGCTGGGGGCGGGGGTGGGGGGTGGTGGCGGGATTCATGGGCAGAAGCCAGGGAGCGGGCAAGAGGAAAAGCTGGTCACATGATGCATGCCCACCCGAGCTGGTTATCTGTGGGCAATTGAGATTTAGTCCCCAGGGACCTGTCTGCAGCCCCAGGCAAAACTTGCCTCAGGATTGCCCTACTGGGAGGTGGGTGACTGGCCACCTGCTCCTGGTACACTGGTGCATCAGTTCCCTGCACTTCTCGGGTTGCATGCGTTTGTGCAAAGCACTGAGGCAGGAAGGCAGAGAGACATCTGGCACACTTGACATGGGAAGCTGGCAACTTGCAGAGAACTGCCCATTACAGCTGCTGCACTGAGACCCCGGAGCCCGGAGATGCAGTGTGGTGGTCCTCAACCACAGAGAGCCAGAGCTCTTCCCAAGAACGAGGCTTCTCCATCGAAGCACAAAGACACAGGGACTGGACCACTTCTGTCCCCCCGACGGGCTTCCTTTTCTTTCCCTTGAGAATCAGCTCGTAGGTTATCAGCTGTGGGCTGGCTCTGTTTGGTCGGGTGCAGTGAGGCTCCCCCTGGGCTCCTTCCTCACACCATTCCTACCTGGTCCCCTGGTCCCCTGTCCGCCCCGCACTGCTGTCTTACTGTTGATTTGCCTGTCTTTCCCACCAGATGGGGATCCCTACAGGACGAGGAGCCCCACCTGCTTCATCCTTGTTGCCCCAGCACCCGGTGAACTATCTAACCTGTAACAATTGTGGGTCAGCCATTTATTTCTCCATTCATGCATTTGACAGTGCCTGCTACGGAAAGTGCTTATATGCACTACCATTGCCGTTGATTGAGCAGGGGGGCAGCAGGTTCCGAGCTTTGGGAAATCTCAGAGGAGGAGTGATGGAGATTGCAGGGGTCACTCCCAGGGACCGTTGCAGTAACCCCAAGAGGAACTGATCGGGAGCTGCCTTGGGGTTCCCTTGTAGGAAAAGTGCAGAGAGATACATTGTTGGAGAATAGTGTTCTGGACTCCTATCTGGTCTGGATAAGGTATTCAGTAGTGTGTGGAGTGCATGGAAAGATAGCATTCAGTAGCTCCATATAGACTAGGTGAGGGCTCAGCATCCTTCTGCTATGAAGATGCTATTGGGGTATCACCATCTCCCTGCTTCTCCCAGCTACATAACAGTTTAGACCTCTGGCCCTGAAGTGATGGGTCAGGGAGCATCTGCAAATGGAGAGCAATCCAGAATCTGTATCCTAGAGCCATGGACTGCCAAGCAAGTCCCCTTAGTCCCAGAAGGTTTTTAACAGGAGGCTTATCCATCTTTTAATTGGCCATCTTGTGATTTGTGGCTCAAGGTGACTTTGAATTATCACAGACAATACCAATCTTGCTCCCTCCCTAATTAGTACTGAAACTGCAAAGATGCATGAAAAATATGTGCTGATTAAATTATTGGAAAGCTGGGAATAACCTAAATGTACAACAATGGGGATTATTGAATTAATTGAATGATGTGCATAAAGGGACAAACATCCATGTATGTTACTTAGAATACTATTTAAAATACTAAACAAACAAACAAGCAAGGTAATCTAGATACCCAGGAATAGGGGATTCACATAGAAAGAAAAAGAACAGATGTGTGGTTCATCCGGACAGTAGAAGGCAATGGGGCATGAAATTGCCGCCCCCCAGTCCCATTAAGTATGTTGTCAACACATATGTGTTGACAGGAAGGTCTGTTCATCATACACTGAATGGAATAAACAAATTAAAAATTAGTGTATGTACCATGATCGAATTGTTTCCACTGTGATTATTTAAATATGAGTAAAAGACCTGAAACAGGGATCCCTGGGTGGCGCAGCGGTTTGGCACCTGCCTTTGGCCCAGGGCGCGATCCTGGAGACCCGGGATAGTATCCCATGTCGGGCTCCCGGTGCATGGAGCCTGCTTCTCCCTCTGCCTATGTCTCTGCCTCTCTTTCTCTCTGTGTGTGTGACTATCATAAATAAATAACATTTTTTTAAAAAAGACCTGAAACAGTAATTTCCAAATATTTACTAGAGTTATTTCAAAGTGATAGGATTGTGAGGTTTTCACCCCCTTACTGGGGGTCTGCGATTTCTAATTTTTCTGCAAAATTTTTTCATTGGTATGTATAATTAAGTTTTTGAGGGATAACTGAGAATAGCAGCACCGTGGATATTTAAGCAGAATGAAATAGGAATATTCTGCTCACCCTAAAGCAGGATAAAAAAAAAATAAAAAGCACAAAGGCCGCCACATCTAGAAGGGTTTTCTGGAGTCACTCTTCCTCCCTTCTTCCCACTTGTGTTGCAGTGTGTGACTTTATAGGTTAAGGGTTCAGGTGCAAGGTGAGCCCAAAAGATCCAGCCAGAGGGAATGCAGCCCAGGGAGGGATCTCCATCTTTGGGATTCGGAGGCCATGGAGAGAGAATAGTTCTGACCTGGGGTTGTACAAGATTTGCAACCTGGGCTCAAAGGTTATGCAGGTTTTGTGGGTTTTTTTTTTTTTTTAAGATTTATTTATTTTTTAGAAAAAGAAAGCATGAGAGGGAGAGGGAGAGAGAATCTTCAGCAGACTCCACACTTCAGCAGAGCCTGATGTGGGGCTCGATCCCATGACCCTAAGATCATGACCTGAACTGAAATCAAGAGTCAGACGCTTCACCAACTGAGCCAGCCACCCAGGCATTTGTTTTTACAGGTTAAGAAAATTGAGAAAGACATTTGAACTGGAGCTCAGGTAGACAGTAAGGGAAGGACAGGGACGTTCAAGAAGTTTTGCGGAAGGAGGGCCAGCAGTGAGACCCAGGGGAGAAATAAAGGGATGACCTATAGAAAGCCAATTACTGTTGTAATTGTGTCAAGCTAATTAGGTAATGAAACTGGGTACCTGTGTTTTACCTTTTTGTACATTGCTGCCTCTACCATTTTAAAAATTGAGAACACACAAATGCTCAGTGATTGGATGAGCATGATACATTGTGAGCTTGGGTACAAATGAGCTGAACCTAGCTGGTGGTTTAGTGATTGGTGAAGTGTGTCAGTTACCTATCACTGCGTAACAAACGAGCCTAAGACTTAGTGAATTAAAACAACATTTGGTTATTTCTTACAGTTCTGAGGGTTGGCTGGACAAATCTCCTGCTGGGCTTGCCTGAGCTTACTCCTTAGCTGCATTCAGCTGATGGGACAGGTGGGGGCTGGCTCATCTAGGCCCGGAAAGGC
The DNA here is from genome assembly GCF_905146905.1 of Nyctereutes procyonoides. NCBI lineage: Eukaryota > Metazoa > Chordata > Mammalia > Carnivora > Canidae > Nyctereutes > Nyctereutes procyonoides. Next base: position 54,079,125 of record NW_026575140.1, on the reverse strand, counting down.
CGGACCACCCTCCATCATGTTCTTTCATCGTTCAGTAGTTTAGGCTAAGCTGCCTTATGTGGCAGCTAAAGTGTTACAGGAAGACTAAAGCAGAAGCTTCCAGGCTTTCAAAGGCCTAGACCCTGATCTGATACAGCATTGCTTCTGCCTCAAGATATGTCTTGAAAGCAAGTGACAAGGCCAGCCTAGATTCAAGGGAAGGGGAAACAGACACCATCTCTTGGTGGAGTAGCTTCATGCATGTACCAGGATGGGAGGAATTACTGGTGATCATCTTTGCAGACATTCTGGCACAAAGGAGCCAGCTGTGATGGCAGCTCAGATTCTCCAATATCATCCCCACTCTGAAGGCATGACACCCCAGTCCCATGAGGGCCACCTAACAAGGCAGGGATCACAGACAGTTCTCTTGGGGCTCCCACCTAGAGCATGCATGTGACCTGTGGAAGGAGATGCCTGTGAACCATCTGTCTCAACTTGTCTCTAGGGAGATAAAAAAAAAAGGAATAAAATGGGGGATATAGTTTGGATCGGGGATGGGTAGGGCTATAAAGTAGGATCAGAGATGGCGTTTGGCCAGACAGATATCGCCCCAAGACTCCTTTGAAGTCTCTCCTGTGGGTAACTGGTGGATGTCAGGTACAGTCCTGCCCCACCTTCCAGGGGAGCTCTGTGGGTTGGGTCTCTGGCTGAGATGCCCTCACTCGCAGATGTTCGGAATGGGGTTGGGGACATTTTTTGGGGGACCTGGGGCTGAGTTTGTCATACGTCGATGCTGAATCCTCAAAATGACCTTATAAAGTAGATGCTCCTCTTAGGCTCATTTTACAGATGAGAAAACAGAGGCAGGTTAAGTAACCTGCCCAAGGAGGAATTGCATTTGTAACTACAGAGGCCGCGCTCATAGCCACCAACCTGCTTGAACATTAGAGCTGCTTCTTTCTTCCATGTTTTGTGATTTTAGTGTCCTTGCCTGTAGAATGCACTGGTGATCTCATTTAGGATGGATAATCCTGGGGAAGAGTGGATATTTCGTTGCTGATTAGTTAGACTCATGGTTTCCTTCTAAAAATGGATTTTGTGCATCCTCTGGGGGTGGTATTATTGGGTCCCTGTGCCAGCTGAGTCTAGGATGAGGGGAAATGGATTTGAAAAGCAGCGTGCTGAACCCCCAAACCTTACCATCCAGGAGTGAGAACTGGCTCACACAGATACAGGTCTCCAAGGGAGACTGCAGATCCCTGCTCGAGGACCATCCAGCCACTGCTTTGCATCTGTTAATGTGGTTTTAAATGTGGTTGGCTCTGAAGCCACGGGAGTGGGTTAGGTATCTTCCATGGTGTCCCCCATCCTCACTCTTGTACTCCAAGGAGCATGTGCCCCATGATGTGCAGGCTTCCTGGAGGAGGGAGCGCAGCTGTGTGGCAGGCAGTGGGCATCACCAGAGGGGCTGCTGCAGAGCTCCTGGCCTAGGGGTGGGGAAGGGATCTAGGAGTCCTGGGCCAGCCTGGGTGGTAGGGAGGAGGTGGGGCAGCCCAGAGATGGGAGCCTACAGACCATCCTCTCCGAACCTCTCCCCAGAAGGTGGTGTGCATCAGGCTATCCTGTCTCTCTGGCTCATTTTCATCAAGGCTCTTTTTATTTTTAGAGAGAGAGATAAAGAGAAAACACATGAGCAGGAGGTGGGATGGGCAGAGGGAGAGGAAGAGAATGAATCCCAAGCAGGCTCCTCATCCAGCGTGGAGCCCAAAGTGGGGCTTGATCTCACAACCCTGGGATCATGACCTGAACCAAAATCAAGAGTCGGATCCTCAACTAACTGAACCACCCAGGTGCCTCTTCATCAGGCCTCTTGCATGACCTCCCTGCTCATGTTGCTCTTGAAGTGAAACAGAGGGGTGGGGAGGGAGAAGCTCTTTCCTTGCTGACCTCAGCCTCCAGAGGTTCTGCAGCCACTCCAGGGCCCAGAGAGGAGGAGGTGTCTGCCGGAAAAGCGAGATCTGTGGAGCTGCAGCCTTAAGCTACATAAATATGAAATCACCGAAAAGCTCAAATCCTCTGGGACACGCAGTCTGAGTAGGGGTAGGAGGAGAAGGAGGAGCCATCCATTGGGAAGAGGCTGAGACCAAGGGGAGGAGGAGAACAGGGGGAGGGAGGGATGGAAGGGAGGGAGGATGGATGAGAACATCAGGCTGGAGGTACAAAGAGAAAGGAAAGACTTGGAGCTACCAGTCTAGGATATTGGGGTGGTGGCAGGGGGAAGGGTGGGGGGGTGGGGTGCTTCCAGGAGCACAGATGATTTTTCAAAATCTCATTTCCCATCAGCAGAGCAGTAACACCTTTCTAGTAGTGAGTACAGGTTATGGAACTGCCCCAAAAGCAGCCAAGAGTCCTCCCCCCGCCACACACACACACACCAGCCAGGCTATAAGACAGACCAGTGTTCTGATAAGAATTTTAATTTCTTTTCTCCCCATGGGAAGATTCACACTCTCACAGATACTTATCTGCGGCAGGCGTGGGCCGTGAACACCGGCTGTGAACATCACAGGCAAGGTCGTGGTTCTGGAATGTTCAGCTTTTTTGGGGGGGGGCAGGGGCCGAACAAGCCCCTGTCTGATGTAGGTTTTGAGGACGTACATCACCCACGTCCTCTGTATTTTTCAGGCTGTGTGAATTGTGCGTCTCTCTGGAAACGGAACCTGGGACTGTTGGTCCCGGGGGAGACCTTGGGGTTCCTTGTCTGAGCCTCTCACTTTACAGGCCAGAGACACCTGCGTGTGGCCAAAGACAGAGAATGTGTAAACCGATTCTGGGTAGTGCTGGCTTGTGAAGCAAGCAGCACCCAGGTGAACACAGCCGGGGCTCCCCTGTCCCAATGCCCATCTTCCTCTTGGATCTTGGATGGGATGGCAGCTTGGAGACAAATCTGTAACTTCTGTAGGCTGGGAACTAAAATCCATGCATTATCTCAATGCAGACCTCTGAAAGAGGAAGAGAGGAGCTCCCCGCCTCTGCTCTCAAGCCAGGCTAAGCTTCACACTGTTTCCTGGATCCCCTCTAAGAGGCGGGAAACAGATGTGGTTGGCCCGATGGCCGGGCGTCTCTATCCCATGCTTATGAGATCAGTGACTTTGCTTGGGTCCCCCCAGGAGGCAGAGCCTGGAACAAGGCCTCGGGTACAGCAGTTGATTTTGTGGCACCATCCCAAGGGTGGAGGATTGAGAAAATAAACAGGGAAGGAGAGGAGGCTAATCCAGAAGTTATTGAGCTGGTTTTAACAGTGGATAACAGGAACTCGATCCTGCTGAGAACATGGGCCTTGAAATTGTCTGCCTGAGATGCTGAGCTGGGGACCATTTATTTCCTGGATTCTGTACCCAGAGGCGGTTAAATGCCTTCATTCTGATTTTGCAGGTGCCTTGATGGGCTGAGTAGCAGTGCAAAAGCCCTGGGGCAGAAGGCAAGAGGTGGCAGGGGCATCAGCTGCAGTGACAGGCTCTCTCCAGACACGCCTGTGTGTAGTCAGCCAGCTGCCACCATAACTCCCTGCCCGAGCAAAGATGAAGGTCAGGAGAACGTGAGACAGGGCATAAGAAATGGTCGATATACTCATGCATAAAAATGAAAGTGTTTTCTTTGCCTTCCTGTACGGGGGACCTGCCCAGGCTTTTGTGAGATCCTGACACCTGGGTCTCCTAGGCTTTTGGCTATCACGGTGGTCCTCAAACTTGCAGAACCCCTGAATGGCATGTTAAAACACGGGGTCCTAGACCCCATTCCAGAGAATCTCATTCCTGGACTCTTAGTGGGCCTGAGAATTTTGCATTTCTTACAAGTTTCCAGGTAATACTGGTGCCACTGGTCTGGGAGCCCCAGTGAGTGAACCAGTGTTGAGGTAAGACCTAATCTCAGCCCTGCTTAGGAGGATAAAATCCTAAAATGGGGTTTCTGGCATAAGCCAAGTTAATAAGGCAGGATCTTTCTCCGTGCACTGTTGCCCATCATGAACCTCACATGGAATAAAAGAAGTAGGTGAGAGGAGGCAGGATTTTTTCAGTCTTAGCCACCAGAAGGTCCCAAACCTGCCCCTTATCACATCAAAAATGGCACCCTTCATTGCATCCATATTGGAATGGATGCTGGATTTTGACTCTGCAGAATTGATTTGTCAGGTTGATAGGGTGCCATTATTTTTTTAAGAACAGCTTTATCAGGATATAGGGTACATACTGTACAATTTACAAATTGAAAGTGTATATAGTTCAGTGGTTTTTAAACTAAATTCAATAAATTGATAAAAATCAATTTTAGAATATTGTCCCCACCTGCAAAAGAAACTCAGTTGCCATTAGCAGTGTCTCTACAGTGTGCTCCCGTCTGCACCCCTGGCCCTAGGACTTCTGTTCTTATAGATTTGCCCATTCTGGACTTTTTATATGAATACATTCATGCTATATGTGGTCCTTTGGGACTGACTTATTAATTAGCATAATGTGTTCAAAGACCATCCTTTTTCGCGGCTGAGTAATATTCCATCATGTGGCTGTGTGGCACTTTGTCTACTCTTCACCTGGTGGGCATTTGGGATGCTTCCGCTTCTGGGGTATTATGAGTGATGCTGTTATAAACAGTCACACACAGGTTTCTGCACGAGCGTGCATTTTCAGTTCTTTCGTTTGTTTATAGCTAGAAGTGCAATTTCTAGGTCATGAGGTCACTCTATGTGTGATGTTTTTAGGAACAGCTAGATTGCTGTCCAAAGTGGTTGCATCACCAACAGTGAGTGGGAGTTCCAGTCTCCTTACATTCCCATCAATGCCTGCTATTCATCTTTTTTGATGGTAGCATCCTCCTAGTGGGTGTGAAGGGATATCTCCTTGGGATTTCCATTTCCACTTTCCTAATAATCATAATACTGAGCATTGTTTCATGTGCTTATTGGCCATTTGTATGTTATTTAGAGACCCATCTATTTATTTTTTTTAAAGATTTATTTATTCATGAGAGACACAGAGAGAGAGAGGCAGAGACACAGGTAGAGGGAGAAACAGGCTCTATTTCAAGGAGCAAGGAGCCTGATGTGGGACTCGATCCTGGATCCTGTTATCATGCCCTGAGCCAAAGGCAGACGCTCAACCACTGAGCCGCCCAGGTATCCCGAGACCCATCTATTTAAATTCTTTGTCTGTTTTTTAATTGAGTTGCCATTTTATTTTTTAATTGAAAGAGTTTTTATGCAATTCTTTTATGTAAATTCAAGCCCCTTATGAGATGTAGGATTTGCATGTATTTTCTCCCAATCTGTAGATCGTCTTTTAACTTTTTTGAAGCTATCCTTTGAAATAAAAAATTTCTAAGTACGATGAAATATGTTTTATCTATTTTTTTCTTTGGCTGCTTGTGCTTTTTGGTATTGTATCTTAGAAGCTTATGCCTAATCCAAACTCACTAAGATTTACTTCTATATTTTCTTCTAAGAATTTTATAATTTTAGATCTTATATTCAGATTTATGAGCCAATTTCATTCTTTTGCATATGGATATCCAGCTGTGCTGGCACCATTTGTTGCAAAGTATGTTCTGTCCCTCATACAATTTTCTTGGCCTCCTTGTTGAAAACCAGTTGACCATAAGCATAAAGGCTTATTTCTGGACTCTCTTTTCTATATCATTGATCTTATGTCATACTGTCTCTTTTACTGTAGCTCTCTAGTACGTTTTGAAATCAGGAATTCTGAGTCTTCCAACTTTGTTCTTTTATTCAAGATTGGGCTATTCTGGTTCCTTACATTTCCATATGCACTTTAAAGAATCAGCTTGTCAATTTCTTTTTAAAAGCTCATTGTAATTTTGATAGAGATTACATTTTAAAGCTATAAACCAGTTTAAAATGTTGCCATCTTAACAATATTGAATTTTCCAGTCCATGAACATGGGATGTCTTCCCATTTATTAAGGTATTCTTTCATTTCTTTTTATAATTTTTAGTTTTCAGGGTAAGGATCTTGCATCTCTTCATTATATTTGTTATTTTTGATGTTACTATAAATAGAATCACTGCCTTTATTTCACTTTCTGATTATTTGAAGAAGTAGGGGCTCAGGAAGGTCATAGTAACTTGCCCAAAGGTCAAAGTTATTAGTGTATAGAAATACAGCTGTGATTTTGTGTGTTGATTTTATATCCTGCAACCTTGCTGAACTCTTTTATTCTAGTAGTTTTAGTGGATTTCTTAGGGATATGTGTATGAAAGATCACATCATCTGAAAAGGGAGATAGTTTCATTTCTTCCTTTCCAATCTGGATGCCTTTAGTTCTTTTTCTTCTCCAATGTTATGGCTAGAACCTCTAGCACAATACAAGTTGTGAGTAATTTTGTTCTCTTTTATCCAGTCCTAGCAGGGAAGCTTGCAATCCTTCACCATTTCATAAAATGTTAGCTGTGAGTTTTTCATAGATATTCTTTATCAAGTGAGGATATGTCCTCTTATCTGTAGTTTTGTAAAGAGTTTTTTTTTTTATCATGAAAGAGTGTTGAATTTTGTCAAATGCATTTTCTGCATATTAGACAATTGTGTGTTGTTTTTGTATTTGGTCCTTTTCTATTGATATGATGTATTATGTTGATTGATTGTCAGATGTTAAACCAACCTTGCATTTCTGGGATAAATTCCACTTGGTTATTATGTACAATCCTTTTTACATGTTGCTGGATTTGTTTTACTAGAAATAACCGAAGGAGACTAAAAAGAATTTCCTCAAATAGTATACCATTCTATGCTTGTCTTTGGTAGCCTAGAATATTATTTTTGTTACAACAAAATAATTGTCACTTATGCTCATATAAGTGTCACTTGATGCAATGAGCAGAAATGTTTATTTGAATCTCAGTGATACACTCAATATACTTACCATGATATATTCATGAAAAGACATAATATATATCATTGGACATAATGAATTAATATATTCATTTGGTACTCAATAGTGTATTCATTGTATAATCAATATACTGATGATATTCTCATGAATACCTAACGTGATATATATCATTTGTTATGATGAGTTATTCTTGGAAGACAAATGGCCACATTTCGTGAGTTTATAGGCCACTGTATGTTTGTGGCATGTTTGTGGAGGTCAATATTAAATCACTTAAATCATACATGTTCCATATGTATTATCTTAATAATACAATAGCTTTGTGAGATGGATCTTACTACTTCCATTTCATAGATAAAGGAACAGTAGCTCAGGAATCTGAAATGACCTGCCCAAAGGTCAATATGAGAGTAAATTGTAAGTTGGAATTGAAACCTGATCTGACTGTAAAGGAGAAAGGAGGGAGCAGGTGGTGAAGGAAATGAAAGCATCATGGATAGACAAGGAGAGATCCAGAACCTATCGGCAAAGATGAAGGTGGATTCAGGGAAGAGACACCCAGGCCCAGGGGTAAAAGTCGACACTCTTTTCCTGAGAGCCCTGATCTGGTGCCAGCAAAGGACACTCAGTGCTACATCTGGCCTGGTACTCCCAGGGTTCTATCCCCCACCACCCATTGTGCTCCTCTTCCATGAATTGACTTGACCTGTAAAGAAAGATCTGTGGGTATCTGTAAGACCAAAACAAAGGGCTCACTTCTGAGATTAAACAGGATTTTTTTTTCAGACCAATTGATGATTCATAATAGGATGTAAAATTCTATTTTTTTGTCTGCAGAATGTAGTGGCTCTGCACGATAGTACCATGAGAAATATGTCTTCTTTTCCTACACATGTTGGGAGTATGTATAGTGAACCAGCATTTAATTGGAACGCATTACTTTGACATTTGTGATGGCCTGGACAGGAGCTAGGCTTGAGCTTTAGCTTTGCTCTTTTTATGGGACCAGAAAGGAACTTGTAAGTTATTTTATATAAGTGAGCACAAGAGTGTTATATCTCCTTAAGAGATAATAAACAGTTCTCCAGAACTTAATATAACTCTATACCTACAAGATTGTGGATATGATAACTATGAATAATTTTTTGCCTATTATTAAAGTGGGCCTCAAAGACTTTCTTGACAATTCTTGGTTAGCTAATGACACTTCTCACTCTCTGTGCTTAAAACAATTGAGTACTTATTCAATATCAATATTTAATTAAACAAATATATAATCATATGGTTTCTCTTAAAATAGTCTGTGATCCTGACGTGCCTCCACACTGTTGTTCTGAATGGGTGAGGGAAGGCTTATTCCTTTGATTCTGTTGGTAGTCAGTGATGTCTGATCAGGCTGCTTTATTTTTTGTTTTTTCCTCCTCCTTTGTCCTTTGAAAGAAACATTTCCTTTGGGGGCCTCTATTTGGCAGTCTACCCAGTCTGTGTATTTTGACACTCAAGATCCTAAGTAGTAAAGTAGAATATATGTTTCACGTTTGTATCAAGATTGCTCATTTCCAAACCTCATAATTATCTTGTGAGCAACTTATTTTTCACACCTATGTAAAGAGTTGAACAAACATAGGAATAAACATCAGAACTCAAATCATGAGACTTGACCATCCTTTGGCTCATCCCATTCATCTGACTTTGCTTTCACCAGGGCAGGGCAAGCGTAGGTGTACTTCTCTCCAAAGTAACATCTGCAGACTTTGAGATGTCACAGAGAGAGGGGTGCTGTACCAGTGGTATAAGACAAGTTGAAGGCCATGTGTGGTCTGGGGTCCTTTTGTTTAATGTTATGCCACTGGGGAAACCTCATCAGCTGGATGCTTTTGTTGTTGGCTCCTTGTAAGGAAGTGGAAATTTTGGCTAGCTGTAACAATTTTGCTAAAAGTAGCACCCTGTAAATTTACCACCTGATCGCCCCACCATGTCTCTCCATCCTGAATCATCAATGAAACCATGCCTTCGCTTATCATCTATCAGCATTAATTTGTGCATATTGTGGCTCTTGTTGGGTTGGAAGAAAACCATTCATAAGCCTGTGGCTTAGACCTGTAGCTCTCACATTCCTTGATTTCAGAGTAAAATCCTTTACTCCTTGGTTTTGGAGTAAATACTCCAGTATAGGATGATTTGGCATTGTTTCTGTTCTTGGTTGGTGCATAGTCCTTCGAAGAGGGCTTTTGTCACCTAACAACAGAAGTTATTCCTGGTATGGATTTTACGGGTCAGCACTTTGGAAACTGCAGATGCCAGTGGCTGTATCTCCCTGGACTTGAATCCTGTAGCTGAGCAGCCTGGGGGGATGTTTAGGTCTAGAGGCAACTGCTTTATTTACAAAGACCCAGTGCTTTCCAAATGCCTACACAGCTGCCACTTAGCTTCAACTCCCTGCTAAATTTGATTTCTGATGAGAGGGAAGAAATGGGATCAGGTAAAAAGAGAGTGAGAGAGAATGATTATTCACATTAAAATTTTCAAGTCAATGGATTTGAAGCAGGCAAAAATGAAGCATGTAGGAAGTTAAAACTGTCAAGAATGCAAGATGGTATATGAACCCAGAGTTAAATCCCCTGCACTGTGCCTTCTTTTCAAAGATCTAAATAGAGTCCTACAAGAGCCAAGAGGAACCAAGAGAATGCCGAAACATATATTGCCTTTCTGACTAAATGTTTCTTTGGCATTTCCTTTGTCCCCCAATGTAGGAATGAGTGGCTTATGAAAACCATGGAAAACAATGTCCTTTTTTTTTTTTTTTTTTTTCATGACTGGTTCATTGGCAGCTGAAAAGCTCTGTGTGACTCTGGTTACCCCATATCAAGAAGGAAGAACAGGGAAGTCATTGGTGGCGTGGAGGTTGGGGCTGCCATGATGAGACACAAACACCAAGTTAGTGTCCTCTGCAAGACCAAGGTCAGGGCATGACATGATCCAAATTTGAGAGCTGTGAGGGGTGTGGACCAAGTGAATATGAACCATTCACTTCTCCAAATGCTAGTGTTGATCAAAAAAAGGAAACCTAACCTCACCAACAGGTAACGATAGACATGTGGAATTTGTCCATAAAAAGGGTCGGTTCTGGTCACAGAGGGGAAGCTCAGTCAGCATTGCTCTTTAGAAAAGAGGCTACTCTGCAGCAGAAGTGGCCCCAGGAGCCACTGATATCACCTGTTGTTGTGTTCCTGCCTACGCAAGGTGTCCCGTTCTCTCTGTGACAATCCCGGTCACACAGTTCTCCCTTTGCCTTCATTTTTGGAGCATCAGTGCTCTGATCTCTTGTTCAGTCTCCTGACCTGCTCCATTGCTAAAAGCTCAACCTGGAGATGCCTACAGTTGGTCCAAACCCCCCACTGTTCTCATCCTGAAGTCACTAACCTCAAACAGCCACCAGTGTCATTTTGCTATTTCTGAAATCACTCCACTTTTGAGCCCCGGTGACTACTTAATTACTACATGAGATGGTTCCTCTTCAGTCCTTAATCTATTTGTTTGTTTGTATTTGAAACTGTTAACCATCTTCGTAGGGTGAGTTTCGTCCTCTTGATTTCCCTGTATCAACATGGCCGCCTCCATTATATGCCTACTCTTCCAACAGCTCTCTGTCCTTGGGATTCCTCTTCTTTGGGCCCATCCTTTAAAAAGACATTTCAACAAAGTTTCCTTTCTTGTACATTTGTTTGCTCCTCCTCTCTCCCTTATTATCCTATTCTTTTCTCACCTCCAGGAAGATCCTTCTCAAATCCACTGCTTGCCCCTGGACTGTCCCTACATTTCCAACTTCTTTTTTTTTTTTTCCTAAAATTTTATTTATTTGAGAATGAAAGAGAGCATAAAGGGGGTGGGCAGAGGGAGAAGTAGGTGATGCAAGTTCCTCACTGAGCAAGGAGTCTGATGTGGGGCTCAATCCAGGACCCTGGGATCATGACCTGAGCCAAAGGCAGACACTTTACCAACTGAGCCACGCAGGCACCCCGTGCTTTCATTTCCAACCATTCCAGGTCCAAAGAACTATGGATCATTGTTGATTGCTTGTCCTATATAGACCTGCAGTATGCCTTTGTTCTGTAGCCGCATGGCACAGGCTTATTCATCTCCCTAAAATGCTTTCTTCATTCAGCAAGCATCCCATGAGCTACCAATATTATTAGGTCCTATGTCAAGGAATGAGGATAACCAAGAGTAAATAGGCCCTGGCTTCATGGAGCTCAGGGTCTAATGGAAATGGAGATGTAGAGACAAAACAACTAATAAATATTGAGCATTGCTATAATGGAGACCTGATTTAAAAGTGATAAGGGGGTGCTTGGGTGGCTCAATCAGTTGGGCATCTATCTGCCTTTGGTTTGAGTCATGATCTTGGGGTCTGAGATCAGGCTCCTTGTCAGGCTCCTGGGACAGTGGGGAGTCTGCTTCTTCTTCTGCCTCTCCCCCAACTCATTCTCTCCCCCCACCCAAGTAAGTAAATAAAATGTTTGTTTTTTTTTTTTTTAAAGTCATAAAAGAGGCAGAATTGTATGTGTTGGAAAGATCAGGGTAGGTTTCTCAGAGGAGGTGAGGCTGGGGTTGAAACTTAAAGAAGGAATAGGATTCTCATCAGTAGGTTCTTTGACAATTTCGTGTCCTAGGAAAAAGAAACAATGCACAACAATATGTAGAGATATCCAGGATATTTTTTTTTTCAGAAAACTACACATGACCTTGGTTGTTGGATGTTCAAAGACGTGCATGATGGGATGGAGGCAGGATATTTTATGTCCTGCCAAGGCATTGGGCATTTAGCCTTTACTCAGTAGCCAACCATTAAGGAATTTTGAGCAAGGGAATGACATGGCCAGATTTTTATGCCAGCAAGTCCCTGTGTGATGAATGAATAAGGAGAGAGTAGACTAAAGGCAGAAAAAAATAAAGTAGGCATAACATTTTAATGGTCTAGTAAGAAATGATTGACAGAGGGTGTCAGGAGGAGAGGATAGATTTGAGATACAAGAGGGAAGAATCAGGGGCACCTGGCCAGCTCCATCGGTGGAGTGTGTGACTCTTGAGCTCAGGGTTTTAACCTCGAGCCCCACTCTGGGTGTGGAGTTTACCAAAAAATAAAATCTTTAAGACGTAATGATTGATTTAGGTATCCGGTGAGGACCTTCGGTTGGTTTCTCCAGAACATGACCCTGGGAAGGTTCTTCACCACTTGTGACATTAATCCTGGCTTCATAGGCTTCAACCACTGTTGGGCTGCTCCAACCAACAAGGAAGGCAGGTGGCTGGGCTTGGGTGAGACATACGCCAAGTCCAATGCAGTCTGCCTCCAGCTGAAGGAAAAAACACGTGACAGGTCTGCCCACGGCCACGGGGGACCCACGCATCGTCATCATGTACTCCGAGGGTACCATGCTGAACACAAGGGAAAAACAGATGCTCCAAGGAATGGAGGAAAGATCATTTATCTGTTCATAATTTAGATTTTAATGTTGCTTTGAAATGCAGGACGTCATTCCTGCCTTCTGGGACTGAATGTTGGAAGGAGACATCTGTTTATCGAGTTGTCCTGGGCCTATTATATAAATTTATTTTTAAGTAATCAGTTCAGGTGAACCCTGAGGAAGACAGGGAAAGGGGTACAGAGCCCCAGGAATCTCCCCTTTTGTGAGAGAATGTCCCTACCCCAGGGTTTCCCCACCTCAACATTATGAACATTTTGGACTGGAGAATTTTTTTCGTTGTCAGGAGGCTGTTCTTGTACATTGTCAGAATATTTGTCAACCTCTCGAGCCTTTCCCTAGGGCATCCCCCCGCCCCCACGTTGTAATGGCCAGAAATGTCCCCAGGCATTGACAGATGTCACCCGAGGGGGGCAGGATCTCCCAGTATAGAACCACAACACTACACTAAAGCCTCTCAAATTTGAAGGTGCATAGAAATTGCCTGGGGACCTGTTCAGCTGCTGATGCTGACTCAGTAGGGCTGGAGTGGAGATTCTGCATGTCCAGCAAACTCCCAGGGGATGCCTATGCTGCTGCCCCAAGGACCATGCTTTGAACGTCAGAGTCTTCCTACCGTCCACCGGTGCTGCTTCTGCACCTGCTACCACCACACAGGTAGAGCCTGGTGGGGGTGTGTGGAGGCAGCAGAGATGCCACCAAGGCTCCTCCTCTCTGTGTCAGCGAAGACCTCCACCAAGGGGCAGAGAGCAGAGGGGGGTAAGCCCAAGAGGCACATCTCAACGGTATTGTTCACGCCTCTGATGTCACACCGGAAGCATGGGGCAGGGGGAGAGAGACAAGGTCTGGAGTGCTCACACATCAGCCAAGGCAGCTGTGTCTCTCAGTCCAGGGGGTGCGGTTCAGAGGGCACAGCCGCTAATAGGACCAGATGGTCGGTGCCTTGTTTGTGGGCACGTGCCTCCCCCCCCCAACCTCCCCACACAGTGATTTCCTCATTTGTTCCTACCCTCCGGAAACAGAAGAGCCATTTCTAAATGAACGGGGGCTGAAGGCTCTCTTTCTTCCCAGTCTGTGTGCCACTGAGCCTTCAGATGGGAATCTGTTGAATCATGGAACTTTCTTTAAAAGCGCCGGCAGCCGGCTTTGTTTGGGAGCCAAGTAGGGTCGTGATGTGGAGCCAAATGAAAAGATAACCAACTCCCCACCACACACACACACACACTCACACCCCCTACAAAGGGACCCCTAGTCAGGGCATTATCTGCCATCGAATGCCTGAAATTACAGGAGGCGCCTTGTGTTCTAAGCCCTTAACTGTTAACACATCAGGGCGAAGCCCTTTGGCAAACCCTTCCAGATCGGCCAACTGGGAGCACTTTACCCTAGAATTCCCCACACTGCAAAGCTTGGGGAGAGGCCAGAGCCCAGGGGCTGTTCACTGGCCCTTCTGTTCTCAAGCCCCGAAGCAGAGAGAGGGGTTTAAGTTTCTTAGCCTCATCAAATGGAAATCCTTCAATGCTGTAAAAACCACCCATGTTCCCAACTATGCTTCTCTTCGTTGATGTACGCTGTTTTATTCCAAAATACCCATCATTTCCAATATTGACAATGAGGCTGGTCATGTGCCCCCCATGTTAGGAAACCCCCCAATAGGGGCTTCCTAAGCCAAGGGGAGCCCGGGGTTACTGTGGCTTCCACTCCATTGCTCTGCCTCTGTCCTGAGTGGTCACACTCTGCACAGCCTCAAACGGGCAGTGTAGACAGCTTCAAACTTGCACCTTGGTCCTACATAGCCTTTGAATTCCTGCTGAAACTCATGACCTTGACCAGCACCTGAATTCCTTAGGGTGATGGACTCAAGCATTCCATAGCTGGTGACCTTGGGTGATGGGCTTAATCTCTCTGAATCTGGTTTCTCCCCAGTCATGCGAGTACACTGACACCCTTTAGTGCTGTTGTGGGCAGTTACGGAAGGAGTAGAGGATCAGAGGGGAGTTCCTCTTTTGTTTTTTTTTGTTTTTTTTTTTTAAGATTTTATTGGGATCCCTGGGTGGCGCAGAGGTTTGGCGCCTGCCTTTGGCCCAGGGCCCAATCCTGGAGACCCAGGATCGAATCCCACGTCAGGCTCCTGGTGCATGAAGCCTGCTTCTCCCTCTGCCTGTGTCTCTGCCTCTCTCTCTCTCTCTCTCTCTCTCTCTCTCTCTGTGTGTGTGTGTGTGACTATCATAAATAAATCAAAATTTAAAAAAAATTAAAAAAAAAAGATTTTATTTATTTATTCATGAGAGGCAAGAGAGAGGCAGAGACACAGGCAGAGGGACACAGGCATAGGCTCCATGAGGGGCATCCGATGCGGGACTTGATCCCAGGACTCTGGGATCATGCCCTGAGTGGAAGGCAGATGCTCAAGGCATCCTGAGGAGGATTCCTGTTTGCTGAGCACCTCTCTGGCAGGCCTGGGCTCTGCCCACCGGGATTTCAGCCTGGACGACTCGAGGAGCTTAACTGGCCTCAGGTACTCCTCCGCTCCTGACTCTAATGCTTCCCAACCCTGCTGTTTTCCTGATGTAGCTTCTGGCAGACTACCTCCCATCGAAGCACATCGGCACCTCTGAGCAGGTGTCTCTATTGAGACACTGACTTCACTTATTCCTGTGGACCAGAGCAATTTCACAGAACTCCAGCCACTCTCAGCCAGGGTGAGGAGTTCAGATGCTGCATCCCTTTGCGGGCGGGAGCCTGTGTCTGCAGTTGGGCCCGGGAAACGGGGAGTGCTCAGCCCAGCAGGGTCCACACATCTGAGCAGACCTGCACAGAATCCACATCGTGCTTGTTGCCTTGAGCCAGGCCCTCTGGCGCTCAGAGATGCAAGCGCCAGCCTGGGCAGGTCCCATCACACGGGTGGGCAGCAGGCTGCTCCAACCCCAGCTCCATCAGGCCGTGGGAAAGCAGCTGCTTCCAGCTCGCTGCCTCTGGGTTCTCTCTTCCTTGGCCTGTCTCGCTTGCATGAAACCAGAGCCCAGAGCTTCTGCTGCACAGAGGCAAACATCCTACACAATTACTCTCTTCCCAGCCACAGCGAAATAGCTTCCTCGACCCACTTCAGCTGGAACGTCTTATTTAAAGTTCACACCCGAAGAGACGAGGGCGTTGATGGCTAATTTTCCCTAAATGAGAATCAGGAGGCCTCTTCCCTGGGCTGACAGCTGTGGGGTCTGTGTCCATCTGTCTGGTCCCTGTTGGCCCTGACGCTGCCTCTGGGCAGGGGACCGCCCCAGGCTTGCTGCCAACAGCACAGCATCCTCCTGCACATTCCAGGAGTGCTGCACACCAGCTGCCGACTCCTGGACACAAACCCCCCACCCCCACCCGCTGCTATGTCCCCTTGCAGAGGCCCAGCAAAGTCCCCATTGGAAGAGAGGGGGACGGATGGTTCTCCGGTCCTATAAATGCCATGCAGGGGAGCAATCTGCAGGGTTGGGAAGGAAGGGCCTCCTTGGCTTTCCCAGGCTTAGAGAGTGAGGGCTGGAGAGAAGCCCAGTTGGGGCAGCAGGGTTTCACCCCACCACTGTGCCATGCCATAGGAAGGGCAGTGGCAAGAGATGGGGACACCGCACAGGTACAAGCCAGCAGCAGTGAGGGCAGGCTGTGTGGACAGTTTGCATTAAATCTTTTTATTGCTCAATTTCAAGACAACTCCCTGCCCTCACAACGTGCCCCATTTAAAATACAGAATAGTCCTAATTCTAAAAAAAAAAAGCAACACCTGCCCATTAAGGAGAGTTTGGAAAACACAGAACAGTGTAGAAAATTATTCATCATCCCAACGGGGTCTTTGGAGCAACTGAGGTATCTGTCCTCTGCCCCATGGTCTCCCCCCAGCCCCCCTTTTTTTACAAAGATGTAACACTTTATATGTTTGTTATAAACCTTTTGCTCACTTGATGTCATTTCATGAGAATTTTTCAAGGCACTGAAATATTTTTCAAAAGGCAGCAGAGAGGGGTGCCTGGGTGGTTCAGTGGTTGGGCATCTGCCTCTGGCTCAAGGTGTGATCCCAGGGTCCTGGGATCGAGTTCCCCGCAGGGAGCCTGCTTCTCCCTCTGCCTGTGTCTCTGCCTCTCTATGTCTCTCACAAATTTAAAAAAAAAAAAAAAAAGCAGCAGACGATGACTCTGTGGCATCAGCCTTGGAAGTAATATAATTTATTCAGCCATTTCCCTGTTGATCCCATTTAGCTTGATTCTAGTTTTACACTATTATAAATAATACCTTGATGATAATCATTGCACATAAATCTCTGCTATGTGTGTAATTATTTCCCTTGGATGGATTGCTATTAAGTGGAATTACTAAGTCACAAGGTGTGCATGTTTTAAGGCTCTTATTATATATCATTATATTACCCTAAAGAGATACCGCTCCATTATATTTCTCTTCCAATTTGCCAGTTTATGTCCACAGCCTAGTCCCCCCCCCCCCCCCCGGAAGTTCATCTCTTCTTTATTTGTAAGAGCTTTTTAATATATGCTGAAAATATTAGCTGTTTATTTTATTTTTTTAGAGATTTTCTACTTCTCCATTTGAGGGGGCAGTGGGGAGAGAGCTCAAGCAGGGGGAAGAGCAGAGGCAGAGGGAGAAGCAGACTCCCTGCTGAGCAGGGAGCCTGATGAGGGACTTGATCTCAGAGCCCTGAGATCATGACCTGAGCTGCAGATGGACACTTCCACTGACTGAGCCAGTCAAGTGCTCCAAAAATATTAGGTGTTTATAAAAAACATTTAATTACAGTAAAATAGGCACAACATAAAATTTACCATCTCAGCCATTTCTGAGTGTACGATTAGGTGTGTTCGTATTGCTGTGCACTCATCACTGACATCCAGCCCCAAAACTTCCCCATCTTATAAAACCAAAACATTGTATGAGTTGTATGCATTGTATGCATTTTCTCTATCCCCTCCTTCTGGCAACCACCACCCTCCTCTCTGTCTCTATGGACCCGACAGCTCTAGAGACAGCGTAGAAATGGAATCATACAGTATTTGCCTTAGCGAGTAGCTTATTTCACTCAGCATAAACGTGCTCAAGGTTTAACTATGCTGTACCACACGTCAGAATTTCCAGCCTTTTTAAGGCTGAATAATATCCCATTCTATGAATATATTACATTTTCTTTTTTTAAAAAAAGATATTATTTACTTATGCATGAGAGACACAGAGAGAGAGGCAGAGATACAGGCAGAGGAAGAAGCAGGCTCCTTATGGGGAGCCTGTTGTGGGACTTGATCCCAGGACCCCGGGGTCACACCCTGAGCTAAAGGCAGATGCTCAACCATTGAACCACTGAGGCGTCTCAGGTTTTCTTTCATTTCACAATGACTTGCCTCTTCTCTTACATTAATTTTTCCCAGATTAAAAAAAAAAATTTCCCAGATAGACTTCAGACATACGCATCTGCTTTTTATTTTATTTCTTTTTATTTTTTTCAATGCACCAGCTTTTTAGTTCCCATATGGATGATTCACATTTGAATTGTTTTAAAATCACAGGTACATTAGGGTGAGGACAATTAATATTTTCAAAACATCTCATGTACGCACTATTTCTACTTATTTTTATTTTTTAAAGATTTTTTTTAAAGTTTTTTTTTTTTTTTGAGAGAGAGAATGAGGGAAGAGCAGAGGGAGAAGGAGAGAGAGAATCACAAGCAGATTCCCCACTGAGCACAGAGCCCGATATAGGCCTTGATCCCATGACCCCAATATCCATGACCTGAGCCAAAAATCAAGTCAGACACTTAACCAACTGAGCCACCCAGGTGTTCCTCTACTTATTTTTAAATAAAAATGAGTTTAATTTAACTTATTTTGTTTTAAGCTATCATGGCACCTAAAATTTGGATCCACCAGGGCAAAGATGGGAAGTTCAAAGTTAATCTCACCCAGCACCCCATTGAATGAGTCAATAAATGAATATGCGTTCAAGTCCATCTGCACGGATTGGCTTTTGACCCCAAGGGATCACTGGAAAAGTTAGCGGGAGGCATCTGGTTGGAGGCAAAAGCAGTTGGGGAGGTTTTGCTCATCCTCTTGCCGGCCCTTCCTCTTGCCGGCCCTTCCCTGGTCTCATAACAACTCAGCACTTCCTTTAGGTGCAGATAAAGCAGGAAGTCCCATGACTCAGAACTTGAGATTATTAAAATGTGTACACAGACAGAGTGGTTTTGTTCACTAATTAATTTGTTCATTCATTAATTCAACACACAATTAACGAGCACGGCGGGTGCCGTGGGTACTCAGAGATGGGTTCGGGTCACAGCCAGCCAGATTCAGGGGCCTCTCCCCTCTTCACTTGATGAGAACAGACCACGAGCCACACGTGACCAATCACCTGGGGAGCTGGCCATGTGGCTGCTCTAGACTGTTGAGCACAGTATTATTTCTACTTCTTGCCACTGAGCTGAAATCCTTGGCCATCACGTCCAACTTCCTTGGGTCCAGCTCTCTTGAACATGACCTCTACTCCCCTTCCTGCTGATGCTTCCACAAATTCCACTTTCTTGCAATATAAATACGTCTTTATGTCCTCATGGCAGCTCGATGCTGCCAGAAGACCACAGGCTTTGGAATAAAATAATGTTTCTTTGGAACCTTTCCTATTTATGTTACTAGCTGTGTAGTTTGGGACAAATTATCTAAAACGAAGGCAGATTTTCTTTTTCTTAGGTGCCATATGGGAACAACGAATCTACCCTTCGTGAGGCTGTTTCAAAGATTCCATTAAATGAGATTTTATGGAAAGCATGCCACCAAGTGCCACATCAGAGGTGATGAGCATCTTTATAAATAGTCGGCCTTCCCTATGGGTCAGAGGTTCTCCTCGACCTAGAGATTTATCACACTTCTCCTGGGTTTGGCCTGACTTCCCCTTACAGTGAGAACCATTCTTTTTACTTAAATCGCTCCTTTAGAAGAGGTCGGGGGCCTTCAGCTTCTTGTCAGCTGTTGCACTGAGTTTATTAGTGGAATAAGTGTCTCCAGGCCGGCTGCTGAGATGAATATGCTCTGCTTCCTTCCTGGCAAGCATAGTGTGGCTTTACTTCCCTCATTGCTCACCGGGCAGCCAGGGCCAGCTCTGATGCTACAACTTCATTAGAGACAGAGCTTAAGCTTCTGCTTTGATGCCTTTCTTCTTTCCAGTCTTTACACCAAATCCCTTCTCCCTGCCTCCTCTGCCGCTCCAGGGTGCATTCCCTCTTTCCGAAGGAAGCCTGCTGGGCTGCTCATTATCACGGGGTCAGCTCTCCTGAAGTGACATCCTAAGTCTCTGCAGAAAAGTGGCATTGACGGGAAAGTGCACGTGAAGGAAGGGCAATAACTGGGCTTGGAGGTGGGTGGTGGGTGGTGGGTGGTGGGTGGTGGGTGGTAGCAGGTAGCAGACTCACCTGCCCTTCCTGGGTGCTGGGAGCTTGACAGCTCACTTTCTCTTTCCTGATCTGTTTGCTCGTTTGCCTAATGACAGGTCTCTTTGTGGCCTTGCAGCCCTGATGGTCTTTGGATTGTAAGCTCAGTTAAATCTGGGATACTAAGAAATAGTTTCCTCCTTTTGGGGTCGGTATAATTGGGGGACAAATGAGAATCCATTTAGTGCAAAAGTTAAAAGCATTTTTTTTTAAGTTTTTAAAAGATTTGTCTATTTATTTATTGAGAGAGAGAGAGAGAAAACACGAGCATATGAACGGGAGGAAGGGCAGAGGGAGAGGGAGAAGCAGATTCCCTATGGAGCAGGGAGCCCAATGCGGGGCTCAAACCCAGGATGCTGGGATTATGACCTGAGCCCAAGGCAGACAGCTAACCAACTAAACCATCTGGGGGTCCCTAATGCATGGGTTTTTATTTATTTATTTTTATTTTTTTTTTTATTTTTTTATTTATTTATGATAGTCACACACACACAGAGAGAGAGAGAAGCAGAGACATAGGCAGAGGGAGAAGCAGGCTCCATGCACCGGGAGCCCGACGTGGGATTCGATCCCGGGTCTCCAGGATCGCGCCCTGGTCCAAAGGCAGGCGCCAAACCGCTGCGCCACCCAGGGATCCCTGCATGGGTTTTTAAAATTGATATCTAACAGAAATCGTAAAATATAGAACATTTACCAACCTTCAGTATATAAGTCAATGATGTCTCACGTGATTATCTGTTATCTCTTGTCTACCCGCCCAACTGTCCCTAACCACCTGTCCCCCATAAAAACGCAGAATATTTTCATGACCCTGTAAGAGTCCCTAGACTCCTTCCCAGTCTGTATTTAACCCCTAAAGGTAACCACTCTTCTGACTTCTGTCATCATCAAATGACTTTGTCTGTTCTTCAGGAGTCTTTTTCAAAAGAATTTGGTCTTGGGCTTCAGCTTTGTGCTGCAGCACATTCTAGCTTATGTCTGGCTTTTCATTTAACATCATCTTTATGAGAGTCATCTGTGTTGTTACACTGGCCAGTAGGTCCTGCCTTGTATAGTATTCGTTTCATGAATATTCCACAGTATTTTAATATTCCACAATATATTATTTATTCAAGCTGTTTGTTGGGCATTCTGAATACTTCCATTTTTTTATTACTCTTTTAAAGTAAAGCTGCAGTAGATCTTGCACATCTCTGATCATGGATTCTGATTATTTTCTGGGGTAAATACTTATGTATGGAATTGTTGGGGTGTAGAGCAGGAGTCCTTTACCTTCAGAAGAAACTACCAAAAAGTTGTGGAGGGTTTTTTTTTTTTTGAAGATTTTATTTATTTGAGAGAGACAGAGAGAGAGCGCAGAGGGAGAGGAAGAAGCAGACTCCCCACTGAGCAGGGAGCCTGATACAGGACTCAATCCCAGGACCCTAAGATCATGACCTGAGCCAAAGGCAGATGCTTCACCAACTGAGCCACCCAGGTGCATCCACCAAAAAAGTTTTTTAAGGTGCTTTATCATTTTCTATCCACACCAACAATGTGTGCAAGAGTTTATTTGCTCCATATCCTCAGCAACATTTGGTGTGTTGTGTCTTTTGAATGTAAGCCACTCTGGCAGGTGTGTGGTAGTATCATATTATGGTCCAAAGCATCTATTTTTCTGTTAAATTATAAAAAAAAATTAAAAAAAAATTAAGACTTAGGTCATCCCCCAAGGAGATGTATGAATAGGAAGAAGATCCCTCAACACTCTGAGATTCAGTTTCCTCCACTGCAAAATGGTGGGAAATGGGCCATGATTGACACAGAAGACGTGGGGTCAAGGGAGAGTGTTGTGTCTAGCATTCAGAGGGTCAGGAAAATTTGAAGTGGGAATGAATGAATGAGCCTGTCAACTGAGAGAAAGCGGTGTTTGAGAAGGGGGGGGGTGGTTTCAGGAGCTAAGTCCTTGAGAAGGTGGAGAGGCATGGATGTTAAAGTTATTTCACTTACTAGCAGGGAAGACAGAGAGAGGGGATGGGTAAGATCTCCTGTAAATCACACCTTCTTTTCTCACTGTTCCAATTTCTCCTTGGAGTATGAGGCAAGGTTAAGTTGGAGGGTATAGGGAGCAGGTATGGGAGGTTCCAGGAGCCAGGAGAAACCCAGGAAGAATGTTCAGAAAGTGGAAGAGTAAACATTGCAGGGAAAGAGAGCAGAATTGCCTAAGGGTTTGAGGTGCCATCTGAGAATTTGGGTTATTCATTCTAAGAGAGACTGGTCATAATAATGGCAAACAGAGCAGCAAACATATCTCAGGCACTGTCCTGGATTCTTTTTATAATATGGTAAGTATTCATTAATTTGATTATCACAAAACCCTCCTTTAGTATGATTACTAGGCTCATTTTACAGATGAGGAAATGAGGGTTCAGAGAGTTCAGGTAATTTGCCTAAAGTCCTACAGTGACAAAATGGCAGCTGGTCAGCTCTCTTCACTGGTGGTTTTGCTGGGTGAGCACAGTGGACAAGGTTGGAGGTCAGGGTGCTAATAAGGATGGACCATGGCATCTGAGCAAGCTAAGGAGGGAAGAAGGCCCAGGATGGTGATGGATGGTGTATCAGTCGGAGTCTGGCAGGAAACAGATGGCACTCTTAAAAGGGGTAATTTGAGAACGTTTTAGCATGAGTGTCATTAAAAAGAAAGAGGTAGGGTTTAAGGAATTTATAAGGAGTGGCATAGGGTTTTGGGCAAATGGCAGCACAGACCAGCCCACTGCGGGGGCTGAAGGGCCAATGGAGAGGTCCTACCACCTCACCTACAAAATCCAGCCTTGGGGACCGACACAGGAGGAACAGGACCTGCAGGGAAGATACATAGCCAGGCGGTCCTGAGGAAGGTCATGGCCTCTGCCTCAACCCCCCACTGAATGGAGAAGACCAAGTGCCTGAGGGCAGAGGGCAGGGTAGGAACAGGAGTGTGGCAGAGGATCAGGACATGTGGCCCTTGTGAGTGGACCATGGGACTGGGTCGTGGGTACACACTAGTAAATTGACCATACCAAATGGAAACATGGAACATTGGAGGCGTGTTCAACAGCTTGCCTCTTGGATGTATCCACCCCCATCCCTACCCTGTCCTTGAGAGTCATGGGTTTGAGCAGGGGAAGGTGGCAGGAGCTCACCCCCAAGAGGGGGTGGTGTTGGGAGGAAGTTCATGCGGATAATTTCCCATCTCTGCACCTCCTCTAGCTCTCTGTTCTCTTCACAGGAGTCTGTCTCATCCTACCCCCCAAAATCTGGCAAGAGAGTTTACTAGAGACTGATCAGAGTATGTCAAGAGCCCAGTGAGGCCACCCCTCTCCCCACCACGTCTACACTATCATGGCTTCTCTGGATCTTTCCATTGGACCCAGAGCGGGCAGTCTTGCTTTGCCCATAGAAGGACACCTCTGAGTGGAGTCGCACATGATGTTAGCTCCATAAACTCTGAGGTGACACTATGCCCTATGCCTAAAGTTCACCATTTTGTTTCTCATCTCCTATTTTGCCAAGCTGTGTTATTCATTGTGGTGACAAATGCCTAACCCAGATCAGTGTGAGAAAGCCCCGAATTTGAATATGAACCTTCTCTCTCTCATCAATAGTTTCTCGCAGATTTAGAATAGTCCATGAATTAAATTGCCTTCCCCATAGGAGCTGAAGCCTGATGAAAGATTACAGTCCCTAAAATTCTTCCCTCTCCCATATTTTTTGTTGTGCTGTCTTAGTCAGAAGGGTCTCTCTTAGGTGTTTTGGGAGAGGTAGGGCCCTAGGGCAGCTGCGGGAAACATGGCTTTCCTAGAAGCATGATAGAATGAATGGAAGCCCCAGTGTGTACGGTGACAGAGATTTTAGGTTCTGTCCTAAATCACAGGCCAGCCACTCTGATTGTGTATATTCAACCTCTCTGCGGCTGTTTATTCATCTGCAAAGTGGAGATAATATTTTCCTCAAATATTTCCCTCTTGATAATAAAAGGCATTCATTGCCAATGTCTCTGCGTAAAGGTACACAATAAAATAAGATGGTAGAGCTTTTCAGCATTATTTCATTTATCCCCACCAGTTTGGATGCACTCATAGGAAGCTCAGTGGGTTATTTTATTTTATTTTATTTATTTATTTATTCATGAGAGACACACAGAAAGAGGCAGAGACATAGGCAGAGGGAGAAGCAGGCTTCCAGAGGGGAGCCTGATGTGAGACTTGATCTCAGGACCCCGGGATCACACTCTGAGCCGAAGGCAGATGCTCAACCACTGAGCCACCCATGTGTCCCTCAGTGGGTCTTTTTGTAGAGGATGAGGAGAGGTCAAGAAACAAGAGAAGAAAGGGGGTCTCAGATGCCCCCCACCCCGGGCTACCCCACTGTAAATCTGCACTAATGTCCTCAGACTTGGGGACCAAGGAGAACCTTCCATCACTGTGGAGAGCACCTCCATCCTTGCTTCCACTTAAATTCTTCAGGACTCTTGGCCAGGGTCCTGCTCTCAGGAATGAGCCAGAACTGAAATGGGGATCGCAGTTAGAGCCGGGGATTTGGTTAGACTCTGGGCTTCTTTCCAAGGGGATTATAGCCAACGCATCCAAGGAGAAACTAAATGGTGCGCTGGGGTCCCCTGAAATAGAAACCAACCTCTGTACCGTTTCCGGGGGCAGGGAGGAGGCTGTGGGCTGCTTGGTGCGTTAGGGAAAGCTCTGATGTGGGAAGATGCAGAGTGTGGTCATAGCCCTTAGCCAGTGACCTTGGGCTATCTGTTTTCCCTCCCCAGCACTAGTTTCCTCGTCTGCAAATATCGAGGCTGGAAAAGGTGCCCTTGAGAAGTCCTTCCATTGGAACATTCTCTGATTCTATCTCAATGGCGGGGAGTGGTGGGGGGAGGGGAAGAGGGTTTAGCCCTCTCCAAATCTCTGAAGATTAATGTCACCATCAAGTAATCCTCTCTCTCATCCCCTTGGGAAATAATTAGGATGCACTAGAGGTGTGGTTTTCAGACTTTTATATTTGAGCCACGTAATGCTTACCCCAAAGCCAGCATGATATACAAGAGGCCACAGCAGAGCTCCCCTCTTGCAGTGGATAAGGTTGACCTAGAGTTTGCCCTTGGCCACAGCTGGAGACCTTTATAGAGGACATCTTCATGTTTTTGTTGTTTGTTTGTTTGTTTTGGTTTCAAACACAAAGTGCCAGTTTTCCTAAATCCAAACCAACAAAACTGATGGTTCAAAGGACATTAATTTGAATCAAAAGGGGCTGGTTTAGGAGTGACCTTCTGGAGGATTGGCCTTCAGTGCGGTGGTTATCAAGATGTATTTCTAGGTTATGCTCCTCACCCTACCCTGCTTGTGATGAGATGTGATGAGAGCCTCTGCTTTCTTCAAGCAGAATGATAGGATGAAGAGTGCCATCTTGAAAGTCAAGAGTTGAGGTTTAGTATCTGAAATTATCAACCTGTGTGACCTTGAGAATGCCTCTACTCACCCTCTCTGGGTTCGTATTTCCTTCTTTGTCAAGTGAGAGTGTTGGGCAGGGTGGTTCCCAAAACAACCGGGATTGCTGATCCTGGGTCCTCACAGCTGGGGACCCATGGCCTCCACCAGGTGGGCTACGTACCTGGTGGCCATCCCCAGGTCTCCCAGCTACAGAGTCTGCAGAGGGGAGACGCCAGAGGGCAGATCTGTGGCACTGCCAGAGTACTCGCCAACAGCTCTGTTAACTCCACAGACTCTGGAGGAGACTGTCCCCATGCGCTTGTGTGAGCAAGCACTAGAATTGACACATAAAATAAAGCATTGCCGGTAGCTGCTCTCTCGAGATTTTTCGCCTAGTAAATAGTCATTGTCAGTGCAATCTGCAATTAGACCTGGCCTGCCCCCAGTTTACCTCAGTGGAGCGAGCTCAGAGCTGCCTCATTCGCTTAGCAAAAAGTGAGAGCGTGGTGGAACAGAGTCCCTCCTGGCTCCCAGCCCACTCCCCTTTGTGGAGTGGGTGTGAGCTCTTGTGTACAAGAAGGAGCTTTGGGGTGTCTCTGGGAAAGAGCCCTCAGGCAAGATTGCAGAGTCCAGGCTCTGTCCAGCTCCTTCTACTCTTGACTCCTTCTGGCCTGAGGTCAGCTCAGGGCGGACTCCACAGAGACCCCTGCATGGGAAAGAGGAAAGACTATAGTCTTTATGTGACTAGCAGCTCCCATTTATTGAGGCTTACTGGCGTACAGTATTAGGCGAAATGATTTATACCCAGGATCTCATCTAATCCTTACCACCCTCCTGCCAGGTGGGTATTAGAATCTGTGTTTGATAAATGCCTTGTCATTTACACAAGGAGACAGTGGCCCCTCTCACTTCCTGGCCCTTGTATTTCTTTTTATAAAATGACATTTATTAGAGATTTTTCCCCCCCATGTAAAGAAGTACAAAAAAGAAAAACAAAGAATGGCCCATGATCCCACTCCCTAATCCCAGATGAACTCTGTAAATAGTACAAAAATAAAAAATACCACATATACGTGTGTAGAAAGTTCCAACAGTAGAACAAGTAATAAAACTCCAAGGTGAACAACACCTCTCTTCCTTCATCCCAGGACCTCTCCCCAAGGGAAAGAACGTTTTAGTAGTTTGTGGGCATAATTACTTGCAGAAAAAAAATATTGTTCATATAAAGCACTCTAGTCTCTAATATATCCTCCCTGTATTATTTTCATTCTTGTTTGTACAAAAAGGTTCCTACTGAAACACTGATCTGCACCTTGCTTTTTTTTTTTTTTAATCTTCTCTTGGAGATCCTCCTACATCTGCACATGAATTCTGACCTCATCTTTGTAACAGCTGCATGGTTTTCCACCACAGGCATGGATTCTGGTTTTCTTAATCAGCTGCCCATTGCCAGAAACTACTATAGTTAATGTCGTACTGTCTGGCCTGGTTCATGTATTACGGGGAGACTTGAAGACATATGTGGAGGGTGCATTCCTAGCAGTGAGATGCCAAATCAAAGGCTTGTCCTTCACATAAACACCACTAATTTATGCTCTCCACCAGCAGCAATGACAGAACCCCTCCTCCTGGCTTTGGGTGTCATGCACTACTTAAATTTTGCCAAGTTATTTCATATTTTGTAAAGACTTATTTATTTTGTTGAGGCAGGGAGGGGGAGGGGCAGAGGGAAGGGGAGAGAGATAATCTCAAGCAGACTCACTGAGCGTGGAGCTCAATGCAGGGTTTGATCTCACAACCCTGAGATCATGACCTGAGCTGAAACCAACAGTCAGTCGCTTAACTGTCTGAGCCACCCAGGCATCCCCAAATCAACTAGTTTTTTAGAGAGGTCCTTTATTTTTTGACTTCCATTTCCTTAATTGTGACTCAAGGTTAATCATATTTTTTTTTACATATACCCTGGCCTTCAAAAAAATTTTTTTTTCTTTTTTTTTCCCGAGGGATAGAATTACCTATTCATATCCTAGGTGCATTTTTTCCAGGGTGTTATTGGTAGTAGTATAATTGAGCTTTTTCTGAACAAAGGGAAAAGTCCTTTCTCAAGTGTATTGGAAATATTTTCCCAGAGTTTATCATGTGTTTTGATTTCTGTCTGTGTCACATTTTTTTGCACCGAGAAGTTCAGCAGTGAAGTGGCTGTATCGCAGGGCCTTAGCACCATTTCGGCTTTTCAGAGACCAGCTCCCTGTCTGTTCTGAGCACATGCTGTGCATTTCAAGCAGGCTCTAAAGATGGAGCGCTGTTTCTCTGACCACGGAGGCTACTTTTGGTTTTATTTCATCACGATAATGCACTTTGGTCACTCCGTCTGCGTACCAGATTTTCCAGGGCAGATCCAGCACCACTTAACTTTATTTCTGTCAAAAAAAGCCAATTCGTTAAATGTTACAAATGTGTAATCTAACTTACCAATCTTTTCTTAATGAATTTTGGGATTTGGGTACTGCTTGCAGATTATAAATAAATACATCTGTGATTTTTGAAATTCTATAGTTTTATTTCTTGCTGGACAGACATTGTCATCGGGCACCTCACCCTTCCCCCCAAGGAGAATTTGTGGGGTTTATTTTATTTATTTTTTATTGTTAAAGATTTTATTTATTTATTCATGATAGACACAGAGAGAGAGAGGCAGAGACATAGGTAGAGGGAGAAGCAGGCTCCCTGCGGGGAGCCCAATGTGGGACTTGATCTCAGGACCTTGGGATCACGCCCTGAGCCAAAGACAGATGCTCAACCACTGAGCCACCCAGGTGTCCCGAACTTGTGGGTATTTTAGTCTCTGAGTTCTTAAAACTGGAGATTCTTTGATTCCTTTCTTGTTGAGGAACAATTTGGTGGTGAATAAAATATTTGGGTTATAGTGACTTAACTAAAAACTAGCTATCTATCTATCCATCCATCCATCCTTCCTTCCATCCACCCATCCATCCATCCATCCTTCTACTTATCCATCATCTATGCATTCATCTATCATCTGATAAAATAAAGAATTCTTTAGCAATGGATTATGTCCCCAGCTACCCAACATAGGAAAGAAAATATAGAAGCACCTCATCTACTCTTCCTTCCTCAATTACATTTCACTCCCTACCTCCAGAAATATCTGTTTTGAAGTATTTATCATTCCCTGAATCTCTTTGTACTCATACTACATATGCACATATCCTGAAACAGTATAGAGTATTGCACTGCATGTTTCATAACTCTTTCTATGTGATGGCATCCTGTTTTTCCTCGCTTTGCTTAGTATACTCAACATTATAACAGTCGGTCCTCCAAGTTGCTACTCAGAGCTCTGGTTCATTCCAGTTGGACTGTAGCATAGGATTACGTCATAGGAGTATAGCACTATTTATCACTTGTTCTCTTGGTAGGAATATTGAGCCCCTTCCACTTGTCTTTATTACAAACAATACTCATATGAACATGCTCATGGGTATCTCCTTATGCTCGTGTGTGAGGATTTATCTACCTGAAGGGGGGGATTTGCTGGTTCAGTCAAATATCCGTCTTCAACTTTCCAAAGCAGTTGTACAATCTACACTCCCAGCAGAAGTGTTCAAGGGTTCTTGTTCCTGCTTATCCGTGACACTAGTGTCAGGCATTTCTACTCTTCCCAGTCTGCTGGGTATGAAATGATATCTCATTATGGCTTTAATTTGAATTTCCCTGATTACTTGTGAGATTGAACACCACTTTATGTGTATCGGCCCTTTGGGTCTTCTCTGCTGCAACTCGCCTGTTCATCTCTTTGGCCTGCATTTTCCATTGTGTTTTTTTTTCGCCTGCTTATTAATTTGGAATTCTTTATGAGGCTTAGTTATTAATGAAAATACATGTTTCAAGCCTTTGTTTTTTTTTTAATTTTTTTTTTTTATTTATGATAGTTACAGAGAGAGAGAGAGAGAGAGAGAGATGCAGAGACACAGGCAGAGGGAGAAGCAGGCTCCATGCACCGGGAGCCCGATGTGGGATTTGATCCCGGGTCTCCAGGATCGCGCCCCGGGCCAAAGGCAGGTGCCAAACCGCTGCGCCACCCAGGGATCCCTGTTTCAAGCCTTTGACTTGCAGTTTCACGACTGCTTTCGACCCCTCGCTGTTTAAGAATGCTCACTTGTTTCCTTTTTAGTCTGTACCTTTTGCTCCTTGTTTCAAAATCCTTCCCTACTTTGGGATCATTAATGGAATGGCCTTTATTCTTTTTCTGGAAGTATAAGGTTTAGTTTTTCACACTTAGATCTTCAGCCCACTTTGAACATATTTTTGTGGGTTTTGTGTTTGTTTGTTTTTGGTTTTTTTTTTGTATTTCTCTGTGTATGTATATGTATTTCCCCTATCATTCTACCTCTATTAGATGTTAAGTCTGATATTTTTCTCCTCCTGTGGAACTTCTTTTCTCTTCTTCCTTCTTTCCATTATCTTTAGTACCTTTTGGCAGAATGGAATCAAAACATCTCTACTCCAAACTGTTAGCAAGCTTCGAATTATTCTGAATGCCTTCTATATGTATTAACTCATTTAATCTCAACAACCAATGAAATGGATATTATTATTGTTTCTCTTTTGCGTCTGAGGAAACAGACATACAGAGAGGTTTGAATCTTCTTGTCATCTTGCTTCCAGAGGGCGTGTTCTGTGAACAGTATCTGTCTCTATGGAAATAAAAGTCTCAAAATTCTTCAAAAGGTGCTTCACTTTTTTCCCCCACCTTTTTTTAAATATATTTTGTCTTTATTTTATTTTATTTTATTTTTATTTTTATTTTTTTAATAAATTAATTTTTATTGGTGTTCAATTTACCAACATACAGAATAACACCCAGTGCTCATCCCATCAAGTGTCCCCTCAGTGCCCGTCACCCATTCACCCCCACCCCCCGCCGTCCTCCCCTTCCACCACCCCTAGTTCGTTTCCCAGAGTTAGAAGTCTTTATGTTCTGTCTCCCTTTCTGATATTTCCCACACATTTCTTCTCCCTTCCCTTCTATTCCCTTTCACTATTATTCATATTCCCCAAATGAATGAGAACATACACTGTTTGTCCTTCTCCGATTGACTTACTTCACTCAGCATAATACCTTCCAGTTCCATCCACGTTGAAGCAAATGTTCCCCCACCTTTTTTTAAAAAAAGATTTTATTTATTTATTCATGAGAGACACACAGAGAGAAGCAGAGACATAGGCAGAGGGAGAAGCAGGCCCCCCGTGGGGAGCCTGATACGGGGTCCCAACCCAGGACCCCGGGGTCCCAACCTGAGCCCAAGACAGACACTCAACCGCTGAGCCACCCAGGTGCCCCATTTCCCCAACTTTTTAAAGAGTTTCATGAAAATGGCATCTTCCTTTAATTTTATATTTTAATTAATTTGTTATTTCCTTTATATTTTTAAAAGACATTTCATCAGAGTATATCTAGATTTTGGTCACTTCTAATGCAGAGTGTGATGCTTGATCTTGCCTTTTGATCTGAAGGCTAAAGTCTTCCCATCTGCTCAGAAGAAAAGAAAATTAACTTTTATTCGTTGTTTCTGAATGATCCTTTCTGTCTCTTCTGGGAATACTGTTGGAAATTGATGGAAGTGCCTAGAATCGTTCTCTCCATCTCTTCTCTCCCATCGTTTCTGTCTCTTTGTCCTCTTTGCCACCGAGTACCTGTCACTGAGAGATATCTCTCTCATTAGGATTTACTGTACTGATTTCCTTCAGGATGCAGTCCGCTGGCCATATTTGCAACCCAGGACAGCTGTCCTGGTCAATTTCTTTTCCTCCCTTGGGTATTGATCTAATTTCACAGATGCAAATCGCTCTTAAATGTTACTGAAATCACCATTCAGATATTATGTTTCCCCTTCCTATTTCTTGCAGCACATCTCCTAACAGAGAAACCCCCTATAGTCACTCAAAGTTGCTGCCCTAACTAGAGCCACCAGCATGGCATGACTCAGAACTCAGCCTCAGACCTCTCTTGAGCTTTCTCCTGCCAGAGGGCCAGTTGAACTTGAACCTTAGTGCTGCCCCTGTGACTTTCAGACTTCAGGATGCTGGTGATGGTGAGAGAGCCAGTGGCAGAATTAAAAGTAGCGAATCCAGCCAGGGGCTGCATCACACCGTTAGGGTTCAGCAGGTGGTAGCAGGTGCACTCTGCAGCCAGAAACCATCCTCGTTCCTGGCAGGGCTGTGCGTTTGTCTGCACCACGACATGGGTGTGCTCATGCTGCTCAGCAAGGGTGCTTGCAAAGCTCTCGCCTACCTCTGCCAGGCTCTCTGCTGGACGTGTGGCTCTTTCTCTGGAAACACTCTTTCTCTTGATCCGAGTACTGTTTGGCTTCCTGTCTCGATGGCAGGCAGGAGGGCATAGACTTACGGTGGTGGCTGCAGACGGAGAAGGACATGGTTCTTTGTGTTATGTCTAAAGATGTCTGGATACTCATTCATCACACATCTCTTCAGCTGCTGGACTGTACGCATCCTCAGGGAAGAGAAGAGACATTGACTCCCTCTGTTCACCCCATCCACCTGCACAGGGCTTTGCGTTTACTGATCCTTCCTCTCATCCTGCCAAACTAATTGTTCCTATGGAGACACAGAGAACGTGAATCCTTCTGGACCTTGACCTCCTAACCTTGGCCTTGTATCCAGCTGAAGGGAGATCTGTCAGTTGCTCTAACACATTTGTTCATAGAGTGTGGCTCCTGGACCTGTGGCCATCGGCAGCATCACCTGGGAACTTGTCAGTCGTGGAACTTACCTCTGACCTAGTAAATCAGGAATTCCGGGGCTTGGGTCTAGTAATCTGGGTGCCTTCATGTGAATCTGAGGTGCTCAAATTTGAGGACCACAGCTCCAGCAAAAGCTGAAGCTATCACCCTAACTTCTCCCACTCAGCGTCATGGGCAGCTTTCCCAACAAGCATCCTGAGAGATGCCTTTGAGAAATGTAAGCGCTCCGGGAGACGTGGGGCTCATTGACAGGTCCTTAGACTTGGTTTTCATGCTTACTTTTCATTTCATGTAACTCCGTATTTTCCAAGCTGATTCGACTATAGAATTCTTTTTTAAAAAAGATTTTATTTATTTATTCATAGACACACAGAGAGAGGACATAGACACACAGGCAGAGGGAGAAGCAGGCTCCCTGCAGGGAGCCCGTTGTGAGACTCGATCCCAGGACCCTGGAGTCACGCCCTGAGCCCAAGGCAGGTGCTCAACCGCTGAGCCATTCAGGTGCCTCTGTCACCTGCTCTTGTTCCTGACACCTCAGCATATCTTGCCTTTACTCAGCGCAGAGCCTCAGTGTTGAAGCTCGACCTCCTTTGTGCCCCAACTTCTACGAACTTATTCATCACCATAGACTGCTCCTGAATCAGTAGTGTTTCCACCAGGTTCAAGTGTCAGAGAAGAGTCACAACTGTGCCATTGTGACCATCCAGACCGTGGAGTGAAGTGGCTGGTGTCAGAGTTGTACAAATATTGGGCGAGGGGTGCCCTCTGGAGCCAGTATTATGGCTGACCAGCTCCACAAACATGGGAGCGTGGCTTTTTCTCAAAGCTCTTGTGGGGAGTAAGGAGCCTGGGGTGCAGGATGGAAGGGACCCACGGTTTGAAGGGAGAAGAACTGGAAGCTAGCATCGACTGTTGTCTTCTTTTGGCTTCCACTTTTCCATTGGTAAATGGGGGCATAATAAGATAGTAGGCAACTATCTTGGTGATTAAATTTTAAGAAAATGGTACATGTGAAAAATCTCTTAACCTGCACTATGCTACAAAATGTTCACTACTGTGATATCAACAAAACAAACCAACCCTGAGGCTGTGTTTTCAGAGGCACTGCCTGGCATGTAGTAGGTGATCAGAAAACTTGAGTCACTTATTAGACAAGCAGAGCCTTGGAGGCCTAGGCTACTGCTCAGTCCCGAGGGACATCGTTCCAGCTGACAGATAAGAATGATTTGTAAGTGGCACAGGCACTGTTTTATGTTTCATCGTCCTTGGTATTGATTCGTGTATCAAAAATTGTATTTATAAAAGAGCACAAAAATAAACCAGCCCAAATTCTGCAGGATGCATCACCGGTTCTGAATTAATGAGGTCCAAATTTATGACACTTTGGAACTGTCACTTCCTGGCCCTGCCCTGCCATCATTGGGAGCGGGGTAGGGAGAAAGTGACCATGTCATACAGGACATTGGTCCCTCTCTCTTTGCAGTGCACAACCCACCCTCCCGACTCCTTCATCCCTAAAGAAGATGCATTTCTCCAGGTACTGGAGATGGTTTCTGGAGCTGTGACATGGCTTGGGGTAGGGGCAGAGTCCTCTTAACTCCAGTAATTCTATTCTGTCAAATTCTGGGTTGTGACCACAGTATTTTATAGCAATAGGGCTCATCATAGCAGGCTGTACGCCCTGAGGAATGGGTATGGAGGGCACAACAGAAGTGGTGGCAAAATCCTCTCAAGTTGTTGTGCTCAGACAGTTCTCAGAGTTTGGTCCCTGGACCTGACAGCATCAGCATTACCAGACGACTTGATAGAAATGCAAAATCATGAGCCCCGTCCTAGATCTCCTGAATCAGAAACTCTGGGAGTGGGTCCAGCAGTCCGTGTTAACATACCCTCCTGGCTTTTCTTTTCTTTCTTAAAGATTTTGTTTATTTATTTGAGAGACAGAATGAGCAAGAGAGAGCAGACCACCAGCCAGGGGATGGGCAAAGGGAGAAGAAGGAGCAGACTCCCAACTGAGCAGGGACCCCAATGTGGGACTCGATCCCAGGACCCTGGGATCATGACCCAAGCCGAAGGCAGGTGCTTAAACAACTGAGCCGTCCAGGGGCCCAGCCTCCCATCCTGGCTTTGCTGATGCACACTCCGGTTTGAGGACTCTTGGTGTTGGAGAAGAAGGAAGGAATCAGGCCAGCCAGATTCTACTCATCAGAGGGAGGGCTCTGGAGCTCAAAACTTAGATAGTGGGTGGTACCAAGCACCCCCGAGGGTCCAACAGATGTTCATTGTACCAACTGAACAAACTGAACTTAGATTATCTCTCCATTTACCCCAGGGCAGTGGTTCTCTTTTCTGGTGGCACATTAGAATCAGCTAGAGAGCTTCTTTAAAATGTCATTGCCTAAGCCCAGACCTCAATGAACGGAATCAGAATCTCCGGAGTCATGTCTGGACATTCACATTTTTAAAAGCTTCCAGTTGGTTCCAACATGCACCTAGATTTGAGCTCTACTAATGCAGAGGGCACCCTATTAAGAAAAAATGTGTTTAGGTTGTCTTTATATTTACCCTGCCTTTTTTTATTAGAAATTTATCTTATTTATATTATGAAAGAAAAAAACTTGGAAAATATGGAACCATTGAAAAGAGAGAAGAAATAAGACTCAGGTTCTAATTGTCTGAAGGCAGTTGGCAGTATCACTTGTGTTTTTTTCAGATTTTTTTTTTAATGCTCTGGTTTGACTTTTTTACAGCATTGTGATCATATATAATATAGCATTGAGAGAAAGGGGATGGAGGGCCAGAGCCAGGGGGGTAAAAAGAATCTCGAGCAGATCCCACATTAGTGCAGAGCCCAGAATGGGGCTGTTTCACGACCCTGAGATCATGACCTGAGCCAAAACCAAAGAGTTGTATGCTCAACTGACTGAGCCACCCAGGCACCTCATTTTCTGTCCACATTTTAACTTAACCTTGCATCTTGGGTAGCTGTGCACACTGTCTTACTTCTAAGTAGCTTTTAACGTGCTCCTGTAGCAACATGACGAAAATATGACTTGTCTTCATTTTCCTATGTCTCTACCTCAGGATGACATCATGGAGTCCTTTTTCCTTTCCCATACCTGTATTTCAAGAGCATTGCGGAATCCTGTTTGGAATGTCAGAAGCAGAATAATACTCTCTTTTCGCTTTTAATTTCTTCTCCCAGGAGCCCCATGCACCTGCACGTTTTCTCAGCCCAGTCCCACAGGTAGACGGCTGCGTGAGACCGACAAGGGATAAGGTCTTATTACAGAAAGTCAGGAGGGGAAAGCAGGAAGGAAATATTTGCCTGGTGTTTTACAACCGCCGTCCTGTCCCTCTTCATCGGCTGATGCCAGATCTCTCCGAAGCCACGAGGCTGTGTTTCCACGGGGTGTGGTGGGACTCATAAACAGTCACATAGAGAGCAGCCCTGACCAGACAGACAGACCCCAGCCTAATGCTCTGGAAAGAAAGAAAACAAATGAGCGAGGCCAGAAGGAGCAACAGGGGAAAAGCTAGGCCAACGCACAGGATGGTGGGGCAAATCCACTGATGTTCTGGTGCACTCGGTCAGAAATGCCAAAATCAAGCCACGTGGACTCCTATCCCTCTGCTTGCCGTGTATCCTTCCTATAACTTTTGTCTTTGTTGTGCAATTATATATATATATATATATACATATATATGTATATATACACATATACATACACACGTATATATACCCACATGTACTTGTATATATACTTGATATATATAGTTTTTATATATACTGTGTGTATATTTGAAATATATATTATATATGTTTATAAAATAATATATATATTTTTTTCTTGATGGCGTCTACCTGCTGCCTCCGCTGCTGGTTTGAAACTGACTTCCTCACCTCTACCGGGTGAGCTGGAGCTGCAGGGCTTGCTTTGCTCTTGCTGCCATGGGTCTGCCAGGTAACTCTGCCCCATCTTCTTGCAGGACATTATGGGAAGGATGCTTACCGAAGTGGAGGACCTGATCTCCATAACTTCATCTCATCTGGATTTGTCACGTTAGGAAGAGGACACACGAAGGGTACAGTGGAAACCATTTTTTACTAAAACACACAGGTTGCCTAGGGAGCCCCGATCTGAAATGTGAAGATGATGGTGGAGGCCAGAGGCTTGTCTGGGACAGGGGAAAAGCAGGGGTGGTTCCGTGGCAGCTTGTCCTGGTAACGTACGTGGCTCCTGACAGGAGGGACCAGCAGGTCACAGGTTTGCCTTTAGAGGACTATAGACTTGCACGAGACATCCCTCCTGCCCCGCCCCCGGTGTGGAGCGGGACCCCAAAGCCAGGGCTCCTGCGGGAGGGACCACAGGCAGCGTGGTGGGAAACTACCAGCGGACATGACACCATTGGAAAACTGTTTGCTCTCCTCTTGGCTCTTACCCGTTTTCCTTTTTAAACCACATTTTATAAATTGATGTCAATGTTCTGTACTGTGGGTTTTGAAGCCAGCGTGCTGCATGTTGAGAGTTTCAGTGTCCTAAGTGTGTCTATGTAAACTCTTGGGTGGGGACGCAAAGGTAGAGGTCACGCAGACCTTCAAGCCTCAAGATGAACGCTCACGTGGCATTTCTGCTGAGCTGCTTTATGACCTAGCTGACAGCTTGCAGAGCATCTGTGCAGGGGGTATGGAATCCTCGATTCTGTCTTTTGTTTAAAGAGTCCTCCTAGTGTTGTGAGCATCCTGTCATATCAAGAGTAACCGGATCCCTGACTCCTCTGATTACCTTCCTAACACCTGTGTACTGTTATAGATCAACTGTGAATTCTGTTGTAGGGATGCTGTATCCCTGTCTTCCTCTGAAATATGTGTCTGTTTTAAGTGTGAGCGAACAAGGACCTTTGCAATTTTTTCTTACATTCCATGCAACTACTTTTTAAATTCCCTATGTGATGTTTGTTCATCCTATAGAGAAAAAAAAATCTGTATCTGTGTATGTATTTT
Source organism: Nyctereutes procyonoides (assembly GCF_905146905.1). NCBI lineage: Eukaryota > Metazoa > Chordata > Mammalia > Carnivora > Canidae > Nyctereutes > Nyctereutes procyonoides. Next base: position 54,042,043 of record NW_026575140.1, on the reverse strand, counting down.
CTGTTGTGTCTCTTTGTGTCTAAATAAAGTTTATTGAGGATACAGGTGGCATTTGTGGCTACTCGAAGTTGCAGAAATCAAATTGGGACCAGAAGGGGAATTGGGCTGCACGGTTAACCAGCAAAAGACACGCTCTTAGTCATACCCCTGTTAGCTCAAAGCTAGGACAGCCAGCCCCCACGTCATCTGCTCTGTGATGATTACGTCTCACTGACACAACTAATGAAACAGATCTGAAACATCGCGTTTTAAAACAATAACAAATAAATGTATTATCTTGCAAAGTTTGGGTGGGTTAGGAATTTGGGAGCAGCTGAGCTCAATGCTTCAGGGTTGGAGTCTCTCATGAGGTTCCAGTCAATATTCCAGCAGGAGCTGCATCATCTGAAGGCTCAAGTGGGGTGGAGGACCTGCTTTCAAGATCATCCACACACATCATGCTGGCTGTTGGCAGCAAGCCTCAGTTCCTCCCCCACCATGTTTGCTCCACAGGCTACTTGTGTGTCCTCATGGCATGGTGGCCGGGCTTCCCCAGAGTGGGTGATCCAAGAAAAAGAAAGAAGGAAACCCAAATGTCTTTTATGACTAAGCATTTTCTCAATATCTTATTGGTGACATGAGCCAGCTATCTTCCAGATGGATGGGAACTACACAAAGGGGGAGTATCAGGTGCCAGAGATCCTGGAGGGCCATCTTGGAGGTTGGCTACACCACACTGTTACAACCCATGGGGCAGAGCTACAGATCTGAATTTTTCAAACAGAACATGGAAGCTCTTTTTTTTTTTCAAAACTATTTGATTTATTTTTTCATGAGAGACACACAGAGAGAGGCAGAGACATAGGCAGAGAGAGAAGCAAGCTCCCTGTGGGGAGACCAAGCAGGACTTGATTCCAGGACCCTGGGATCATGACCTGAGCCAAAGGCAGATGCTCAACCAGTGAACCACCTAGGTGTCCCAGAACATGGCAGCTCTTACCAAGCTTTCCCAACTGCAGTGGTTTCCCACCCATACCCTGGACCCTTATAGGTGGTCCAACCTGAAACACCAAACAGCTCAATCTAAAGAACTTTACATATATATATATATATATATATATATATTTATATTTATATTTATATTTTTATAATTTATTTTATATATATAAAAGAACTCTTCAAATGTTATGGCTTTGAGTTCATATGCTCATTCAACAAATATTTCATGAGGCCTGCTAGATGCCAAGCAATATTCAGAAGTAAACAAAATGGACTCTGCTTCTGCAACACTCCCATTCTTCTGGGGAAGCAGACAAAATAAATCCTTGACAACACAAGCATGGGGAAAACCCCAAGCAGATGCAGGGCAGGGAATGCTGTGGCAGGAAGCCACTCTTGTCTGGAAAAGCAGCTTGGAGGAGGCGGTAATTGGGCAGAGACCTGCATCCCAGGCAGAGGCGATAGGAAGGTGGCCCTGAGGTAGAAGCTTTATTGCAGCATCGAGAAATAGGAAGGGGGTTAGTGTGAATAGCACAAGATATTTCCTACAGGGTAGGAAAGCACAAAAGTAGGAGGACTTGGGACCAGAGCCCGAGGGGAGCCAGATCAGGCATTTATCTGACGGTGGACACCAGGTTGCTTCCAAACAGACTAGACCCCCATCAGAGCAACATAAAGGCAACTCTCTGTCCCTGATTTGTCCTCTGGGTTGCTTTCATCTGGGAGGCTCTACCCTGCCTCGGGTGTAGGGCTTTGCTGTGTCTGCTACTGAGTTCCTAGATCTTAGCTTGTCCAAGTCTCCTGCAGCCTTCCTGCAAGCACATGGGACCCCAGTCATCACCCTCACCGGATCCCGTTGATCATTCCCTTCCTATCAAGGTCTCTGAAACGTCCTCTCCCCTCCAGGGATATACCTTGTGTGTATTTTCCTATTTAGATAATAACTAGAGTTTCATGAGTGGGGAAGCTGGAGCTGGGGGAGGAGCTTTGGAAACAGGGATCTCTTTCCAGTATGAGGACTCATTCTCCCTGCACAGTCTGGATCTCAGGACAAGGGCCCAGCTCCATCCTGCCTTCCTTCAGAGCAACCAAGTTCAGCTCTGAGTAGTACCTATAAGCATAGCGGCCCCATGGAAACACTTGGGAAGGTAACTCCCCACAGGCATCGAACATGGGGCCATGTTCATCACCTGGGTTTTATGCTCTTCCTTTTTTTTTTCTATGTATTTCTTTTGGCTTCCCCTCTACTCTGCTACCTCTACCTTTATCCCTGTCTTCTCTTCTTCCTACATTGGCTTGAGGCCTTCTGGTGGCACCTGGCCACTGTGTAGCCCCACTTGCAACACTTGGAACCGACAAGGTAGCAAACTCCTGCTTTAGAAGGTCATACCATTGCCCTGCCAACCTGCATCACCCGAATTTGAATATATTTCTATCAGACTGTGATATCTGAGAATCGTGCATTGATGGCCCCTGTTCTAGACAGTGCATCTTTGGATGCTTGGAGGCCTCCAACCCTCTCTACTATTTCAAAGACCCCAGAGGCATCATGGGGAGAGAGCTGCACTCTAGCTTCATTGGTGGCTTGTTCAAATTCAGAGAGTTGGGGGTGAGAATGCTTTGGAATGAGATCCATAGAGAGTAGGATGCTTTAGAATGAGATCCATGGGTACACAGGCAATTAAACCTTCTGAGACAAAGCCTACACCAGGGGCTGTTTTTTGGTTAATGGGATTGTGAAGGTGAGACATTAAAGAACAGAAATTCTGACCTTGGGGGCTTTGTAACCACAAAAGCCCCCTGTTCCACCCCTATCCTGTTAGGAAACCCTATATTTTAGCTTAGGAGGCCACCCAGCCATTGGTCAGCCTCCCAGGGGGCATAGCACTGCCTTAAGTTCACAGGTACTAGACTTTGTACTGATGCCCCTTTTTTCAGGACTAACTGAATGATGTGCTCCACTTTCTATAATTCTTACTTTTTCCCTTATTTTCTCCTTCTAAGTAGTTAACTGTCCACTACTCTGATTTCTTCCTTTTACTTCCTGCTTCCTCACCCCTTAGGCTAAGTGGAAGTCAAGGCCAAGAAAGATGTTATTAGAGTGACCATGAGTTTAGCCCAAGTTCCCCCTACACCATTACCTCTGTTCTTTAGACAGAATTACCCAGACCCATATGGGACCCCAGAGGAGTCTGGAGGAAAGCAGAGCATCCCCCTAGCTGCCACAATGAAAACCCAATGATAAAAGTTCCTATTTGCTGAATATTTACTATGCACCAGCACTTTGACATATGCTGTCTTATTTTCACCTTTATGGTGACCCCATGGGAGAGCTCTCATTATCCTCATTTTGCTGGAGAAAACTCAAAGTAGAGCAGTTGAGTAATTTGCACAGATGAACATCAAATAGTCACTTTCATTCTAAATCCAGACCTATTTCCGAAGATCATGCTCCCAACCACTGCACATCCTTCCTCTTGGACAAGGAAGGGGCCAGAGCAGCGATGGGCAATGATTCCACAGGAGGGGCCCATCGCAAGCTCTCCATGGCCAGTGGCTGTTCTTATTAAATGCACACATTTTGGAGGATGTGAAAATCACACAAAAAGAAGATGAACCAGGAATAGTACACCACTCGCAGATGAGCACTCGGCTGTCCTTCTAGAAAGGACGTGTAGGGACGCCTGGGTGGTTCAGTGGTTGAGCGTCTGCCTTAGGCTCAGGGCATGATCCTGGAGTCCCGGGATCGAGTCCCACATCGGGCTCCCTGCATGGAGCCTGCTTCTCCCTCTGCCTGTGTGTCTACCTCTGTGTGTGTGTGTGTGTGTGTGTGTGTGCCTCTCATGAATAAATAAATAAAATCTTAAAAAAAAAAAGAAAGAAAGAAAGGCCGTGTAGTCTGCTAAGATCAATTTTCAGGATCTGTCCAAAGGAACACACTTGCAGGGACCCTATTCTACTTCAGCATTTTGGTTAAAATGTCAGTCGGGCTGCCCGTTTTTGAGTCTGGTCAAAAGAGCTACAAAGAATTCTGTCCAGAATCCTCCATGTGTCAGTAACATGGATCCAAATGATCTCTACCAAGGTGTCCCAGGCCGAGCCAGGGAAGGTCCGGGAAGGTCCTTTTGGGCCGCCATGGCAGCAATGCGTGTGTGCTCACTGAGGCTGTCTCCTACACTTGGGCAGTTTGCATAGTGAAAGTGATGTGCTGGTTCCTGTCTGCTTCTCCTCTGATGTTTCTGTTTACCAGGTCCTTTCCACCATGCCAGGAGCCGGATAGAGGGATATGTGTGCATGTGTGTGTATGAGAGAGAGAGTAAGTTTGGAACAGAGGGGGATCCCTACAGACTTTACTAAAAGGTAGGAGCTCCAAAGTAACGGCCCCTCTGTAAGAGGCAGACACTTCGCTCACCTGGTCATTCATGCCTTCAGGGAAGCGCATATGAGGAGCACCTGCTCTGTGCCAGACACTGTACCAGGCACTGAAGATACAGCAGACACACTTACAGGCCAGTGAGAAGTGATCGAAAGAAGGAAATACGTGAAGCATGTCAGGTAGGGTTCGAAGCTATGGAACAAAACAGGACACAGAAAGGGAGGGAGATGGCAGTTCATAAAAGCACCCACAAGGCTTCAGAGAGAAGTGCCATTTGGGCACAGACTGAAGGCGGTAAGAGGTTTGGGGGAGGGGTCTCCCAGGCCCACAGGGCCAAGGCGGACCATTTAAGGATCTGGTTGCCTTTCTGGGCAAGATGGAAGACCAAATGGTTTTGGCCTGAGACATTAGGAAGCTGGAAGTCTGCGGGAGGGATGGGGTTTAGGCAGAGGTTGGGAGTGATGTGAATCCAGGCTGGCTCCCTATTAAGTTGTAGATGCTTATTTCAATCAAAGCATCCATGCAGAAATGTCAGGTTCAGGAAAGAAGTTCAGGCTGGGGATATACAGGTGGGGGTTTGTGATGGGTGAACCTAGGAGACCACACGAGGTCTGCTGGGGAGAGTGTCACTTCCCACACTTCCCTAGTGAGCAAGGCTCTAGGAGGGAGCCACTGGGCACCCAACATGCAGAGCATAGCCTGGAAGCAAGCAATTCAGGGCAGTGTGAGACCTTGGAAATTGAGTGGAAAACAGAACAAGAGTGCCCAAGGGGGACTGTGATCAACTGGGTAAGCCATAGAGTGGTCCAATGAGCTGAAGCCTGAGCAGCGACCACTGGGTACCACCTGGTAACATAGAGGTCATTGGTGAGCTTGGCAGGAGCAGTTGGAGAGAAGAGGCACATGTGTATCTGATGAAGGCAAGAGAGAATGAATGATGCCTGGGCTGTGCTGTTATGCGATTGGGGCAGACTGGGTGATGAGAAGAGCAGGCGTCATTACGCTATCCTTTCTGGGGATGCGTTTGAAATGTCCCATGATAAAAAGCTATAAACGATTCTTTAAAATAAGAGAATGGGAGAAAAAGGATAGACTGCAGGCATGGACAACCCTCTAGAGTTTTAATGTGAAGCAGGGCTGGAGGGAAGTGTGATGGGAAGAGAGTTGTGTTTTGTTTTAAGACAGGAGAAGTCACGGTGCATTTGCGTGCTGATTTGAATGGTCCAGTAGAGAAGGGGAAATTGATGATGTATGTGGGTTGGGGAGCGTGGTGTTTCAGAGGTGGTGTCCTTGATGAGCAAGAGCAGATCGGATCTACCATGTAGATGGTAGATCTTAGCCAGGAGCAAAATCCGCCAGAGAAATCCACCACAAATGGAAGGCAGAGCATTTGGCCCCAGGTGCATGCAGGTGGGCATATGCCATTGGTGCTCAGTGATTTGGAGAAGCAAGATCATTAGTTGTGAGAGAGGATGAGGGTGGTCGACCAACCCACTTTGCCCCAGATGATCCAGTTTTAGCACAGAAAAGCCTGTGTCCTAAGAAGCCCCTCAGTCATGGACAAATGCGCATGCTTGGTCACCCTAATGAGGACATTTGAGAAACCCGAGTCAGTGTGGCTTCAGAGCATCTTCCATACCCATCTCCAGGGCCCAGAGATGCAGACTGAGGATGCTGCTGGCTGGGGCTGGCCTCTGCATGGCTTCCAGGTGCTTAGAGGACTTGGGACATCCCCAAAATCAGCTGGGAGATATAGACAAGGCCAGAGTGCCAGAAGCTGCCGCCCTTAGGGCCATTCCAGGCCCTGCAGAAAGATCCTGAGCAGATCTCATTCTGTCTGAATGATGCTACCTGGAGACCAGGCTGGCTATGGTTAGCACCACTGCCCAGCCAGACTCTCCATGGGGTCTGAGGCAGAGGTAAGGCAGAAGTGTATAGGCTATAGGCTGCACACAGAAGAGGTAGGAGCATTAGAGAAGACCTGAGATCAGAGCTGGAAGTGACCATCCTGATGCCAGTTTGGGAGTCTCAGCAATGAGGGCCATGGTGGGGGATGGCACCCCAGCTGCAAGTCCCCAGATATAAGGACGAAGACCAGTGATCCAGAGGGATGGGGTTGGGCCAGTGGCACCTGTCCCTTGAGCATGGGACAAAGCCAGGGATGGGGTCCTAATATACAGAAGGCCTGCAGGTGTTAGCCAGTGATGGGCCTGGATGAAGGTCCTACCAGGAATAAGGGGCCAGGGCAGGGGAGAGAGAGGACCAGAGCCTTGTGGTCAGTGTGGTAACTGAGAGGTAGAGCGTAAGAGGTGGGAGACCTTTAGGTCATGACAGGGCCCAAGGGATAACATGGGAGTGGCTCTGAACAAAGCAGAGGGACCAGTGAAAACTGAGCTGAGGGGCAGGCCTCCACTTATCCAGAGCCCCCATGGCTGTAGACAGTGTACCCTGGGTGCTGCTACGGTTGCCTGTGGTACCCAGGGCTCGAAATGAGGTCTTCGATTCTAGAAAAGAAAGAAGGGGCAGGCAGGCCACCCCCCCCACACACACCAGGGTTTGAGCAAAAGCCTTCAGACCATCCTGTGGATTGTGACAAGGGGGCACCCCTGAACCATTTGACTAAATAAATCCAGCTTTATTATTTTCATAGTCTAGGATCTGGAGGAGTGAGTGGGCTTCCCTAAGCCAAGGTGTTGGAAGGCTGGACTCCAGATAAAGCACAGAGCTCAGAAGGCATCTGGTCTCCATGGCAACACAGAGCCTGGGAAGTACAATAAGAGCTAGAGGAGGCTGGGTCTGGCCTGCCTGAGACTGGTCTCTGAGAAGCCCATGTGCCACCTCGGAGCCTTCTTCCCTGTACTTTCTCCAGAGGCCAAGGTGGGCGAGAAGAAGCGGGAGCCAGGCAGGGAGGAGCTCTTGGCTTCTGGGTCTGAGTCAAGCTGTCTCTGGATCCTTCTGCTCTGTACCGTGGGACAGCGCCCTTTGCTTCCTCTCTGCCTGTTCCCTCCCGATGAATGGCTAATAGCGAGAGCCAGCCTTTGACTGTGTTGTGCTCGGCCTCATCGGGTGGCATTTCGCGTGATTCAGTCCCACACACACAGGCTGAACCTAGGCCTCACGCTTAGGAAAACACGCAGCATCAGTGCGATTCCCTACTTTGTTGCATGGCGTCTACCTCACGTAGTTGTTAATTGCTTAATGTTGACTGCGCCAGAAGCAGGGATGGGTCTGCATGAAGGGTGAAGGTCATGCTTGCCTGGTGAATCCATTGCTCAGCATCACTGCTGATCCAGCAAGAAGAAATAAAGCAGAACCAAACCAGGACCATACCCTGGGGAGTTATCAACTGGACGCTTCCATTTGTGAATTCACCATGAAACCCCCCTTTGTATGTTGGTCCAGCGAACAGGAACACCCATGACCTCTCCCGTCCCTCAGGAACCAGAAAGGGTGTTACGTCCCTTTGGTGGCAGTTAGACCTTGCAGATGGAGCCTAGGAGCATGGTGCCCACCAGAGCCAACTTCCTGAGCCATCCAAGGTTCCACTTCTAAGGTAGAACCATCCTGTTTGCCATCAGGAGGCCCACTTGGAGCCTCTTAAGAATGTCAGTTCACAAGCGGACCGTCCTTTTAGATTCATTTCGTTCTAAGGGCAGTGCTTGGGTTGAAACAGCACATGCTGACAGGTCATGTGGCATCTAAGCTGTCATCCAGCTCACGCTACCTTGGTAAATCATGGTGTTGAGAAAAAAATCCCCATTAATACTTGTCTGTGGGCCTGCTATCTTGGGTCAGCTGGGCTGGTGTAAGGAGAGGAGAGGCGACACAGGGCAAAAAAGGGGGTCAGGATACATGGGAAATTGCCTTGGGACATTTTGACTCACCTATAGGGCACATGGATGTTCTACTCAGAAGACGAGGAGCCCAGATACAGGTGGATGTCCCGTAGTCTCCAGCAGGGAGGCAAGAGAGATGTCTTGTCCATACATTGAAATTAGGGAAGCATCAGTCCTCAGCTTTTGCCAGCCTGATTCCTTTTCTGCTCAGCCGGTAGGGGAGGCCCAGAGGAAGCCTGGAGCACCCCCAAATCTCAGTGGTCCCTTGAAGTCCCCATTGGGAGAGGGTAGAGGATCAAGTTCTTTGGTTTTCCCAGAGGTTGGCACGCTCAGCCAGAGGTCTGGGCTCCTCTGGGCTCTCTGCTTGTTTTGTATTTGCTTGCCAGCGCCAGATCTGAGTTTTCTCTTGCCATGATCCATGGCCCACGTTGACCTCAGCGGCAGGTTTGTGGCCAGTGCACCCTCTTCCTGGCACTGGTCTTGGCACCAACTAGTCATCCAACTTGGGAATCTCCCCTTCTCAGGAGCCAGCCCGTGGCATTGGCTTTCCCTCCTTCTCCGCTGCTCATTGCCAAGAGTCTCAGGAACCCTGACAGCTAAGCTATGGGGCTTTCGGGTCTGGGAAGGTTCTGGGAGTGCCATCCCTATGCCAAACGGGAGTCTGTGGCCAGGAGGCAGCCTCTCAATCCACAGTTGCCAGGGTTTCATGGTGGACAGAATAGTGATGACCTCTGTTCTCAGGGCACCAGTCTCTGGCACGTAACCATATAATTCTATGACTCAGCTTCTGGGCAGATTACGGACGTAGCAGGATGATGACATGCCAGCCCTTCCCGCCCAGACTCACGGCCTCAGCCTCAGTGTTACCGACCTCCAGGTAGTGAAGTAAACCTCCCTCGTTAACAAGGAATGTAGTGAGGAGAAGAGGGCCACTCATGTCAGACAGGCTCATTTACGCCTGGCAGCTTCCCCACCTGCTGGCCATGTGACCTTGACCTCTATGACATTCATCTCCAAGATCAGGTAATAGTGTCAGCTGCCCCACAGGGCTCTGTGCAGATCGTGTGAGATAACACACTCCAGAGCTCGAAGCACTCAAGCAGGGGTAGCTCTTCATATTGTCAGTGGCTTAAAATGCTGAAGAATCTTACCCCTCAAGGGAAAACGTTAGGGCCAGCGCATTGGCATCTCCTAGGAACTCGTTTGAAACACAGACTCTTGGGCTCCACCCCGAGCCTACTGCATCTTGCAGATTCAGACTCGAGCGACCTGTCCCAGATGTCAGCATCACAGGGCTTTGTCCATTTCAGTGAAGCTTAGTTCTCAGGTTGGGCCAAGATGAGTACAATAGTGCCTGGCTTCTGGAAATTTCGACTCTGCCAAACAAAAGGGAAGTGCCATAAAATAGATCCCAAGGAGAGTTGGGGGGAGGGCAGGATTTAAGGGAGGAAAACCTTTTCTCTGAGTGAAGGAGTCCTGACCGGCCCTTCTACAAGACATGGGAGTTGGGATGATCCTCACAGAGCGGGAAGACTGTGACAAGCCAAGAGTGGGGCAGGCATTGGTGCCCTCAGAACAGAGGCAGGGAGATGGAAATGCCAGTGTGACAGGGCACAGGACCGCTTTAGTGGGGTACAGGGAAGTGATGGGGGCCATGGGACGCCAGTAGGGAGCAGCTGGAAATGACACTTGAGAGGTAGGTTGGAGGCAGTGCCCTAAACCCTGCCAGGACCCAGGGGGACAAAATACAGGTTGAGGTCAGAATTCCAGCTGGTTATCCTCACCCATTTTATCCTGTCCCTTTCTACTCTTCTGTCTTTGAGAATAAAACTAAAGCCAGGGGCGCCTGGGTGGCTCAGTCAGTTAAGCATCCGGTTCTTGATTTTTCGGCTCAGACCCTGATCTCGGAATCAAGCTCTGCATCAGGCTCTGTGCTCAGCACGGGGTCTGATTGAATTCTCTCTCCCTCCCATTTGCCCCCTCCCCTCTCTCCCTCTCTCTCTCTCTCTCAAATAAATAAATAAATAAATAAATAAATAAATAAATAAATAGGAACACCTGGGTGGCTCCGTGGTTAAGCGTCTGCCTTTGGCTCAGGGCATGACCCCAGGGTCCTGGAATCAAGTCCCGCATCGGGTTCCCTGCAGGGAACCTGCTTCTGCCTCTGCCTGTGTCTCTGCCTCTCTCTCTGTGTGTCTTTTATGAATAAAGTCTTAAAAATAAATAGATAAATAGATAGATAAATAAATAACTAAATAAAATTAGAAAAAAAAAGAATAAAACTCAGCAAAACAAGCACACACCAAGCAGGCCCCCATGTGACACTGACTCCCTGGGTAGAGATGGACACGGCAAACTTAGAGTCCACTCCCTGCCTCTATTTCTCCAACTGAGAGCATCCTCCCTGTGCATCAGTCGTGGTGTAGCAGACAGCAGAGCTGAGGGAATCAGAGGAGAGCTCCTGGAGCCAGTGCTCCGTGGAGATTCAGCTCCCCCGGCCCCACCCCATCCATGGGTTTGCCAACGTCGAGCCCTGCAAGTCTCCCTGTATCAGGCCTGTGTCCTCGAGCAAGCCAGAGTGTTGAAGGCTCGTCAGGTCCCTTGTTCTCTGATACTCTGGGGGTGATCTCATGATCTCAGGAACAGACCCCTCCTGATGTGAACCACAGCACGGAGTCAGGCAGGTGGCTTTCTCCCCCAGGAGACCTTTGACGTGGAACACCCCTGCGTGTTCCCAGAGTGGCTGGATCTCCTGCCCACACTCCACGGTACATTTAGGAAGACCCCCAGGATACATGCGTGATGCTAGAGGGAGGTAATTTTTTTTTTCCCCGAGGTTAACTGCAGATGGTTCGTGGCTCTTACCTGAATGCCCTTCCACTGGCAATGCATCAATGTGCAACTGGGTTCATGGGGGCCAAAGCTTATAAAGTATTCATTCCTCGAATAGGATGGCTGTCAGACGCTTGCTCTCATCATCTGCTTGCCAATGAATCCTTTCGCTTTTGCCCTGGGAGAGTAATTCTGGGGGAGCATAATGGTTTTCGGGTTTTTTGTTAAGAGCACTTGAACGCAGATGCCCGAGCCCCGCATCCATTCAACTGAAATATGGACACCAGCTGCGCCCAGATTGAATCGTGGCAGATTTGACAGAAACTTACATTTGTGCAGATGAAGGCCAGGGGCCCTCAGCCAGTAGCACCCCTGGCTTCTCGGGGGCTTAAGTAGAATTCTGCATGCTGTCCTCAGGATCTCTCCTGCATCACCACTCACACCCAAGTGCATTGCCATTCCATTCTGCTCTTATCTCCTGGCCTAGCCCACTGCTTGCTTCCTCCTCCTCCTCCTCCTCCTCCTCCTCCTCCTCCTCCTCCTCCTTTTTGTTCTTCATCTATTTTTAAGATTTTACTTATTTATTTTGAAAGAGAGAGCATGTGCGTGTGCCAGAGCATGTGTGTGTGCATTTTGCCAGGGGAGGGGCAAAAGGAGAGGGAGAGAAAGGATCTGAAGCAGACTCTGCACGGAGCTCAGAGCCCCATGTGGGGCTCTATCCCACAACCATGAGATCATGGCGTGAGCTGAAATCAAGAGTTGGATGCTTGGGATGTCTGGGTGGCTCATTGGTGGAGCATCTGCCTTTGCCTCAGGTTGTGACCCTGGGGTCCTGGGATTGAGTCCCACATCAGGCTCCCCACAGGGAGCCTGCTTCTCTCTCTGCCTGTGTCTGGGCCTCTCTCTGTGTCTCTCATGAATAAATAAATAAAATCTTTAAAAAAAGAAAAGAGTTGGATGCTTAACCAACTGAGCCCCCCAGGTATCCCTGCTTGCTCCCCTCTTCACCCAGCATCCGATCCATGACTCCCTCCCTTCCCATTTAGACAACTCTCACAGACCTCGCAGGTGGAGATCCGTTCTTGCCCCGCACATCCTGTCCTCTGCTGAGCAGCCAGGGTGATCTTATTCTAACCTCATTTGATCCTAAATATACCTAACCTGACCTGAAGCTCAGACCTCTTGTCACTCTTTGCTTTATAAAACTTCAAAGGCCCTCTACTGGAGCCAGAGTCTTAAATATTAACCCTGACGCTTCCAAACAACATTTCTGCATCATTAAAAAAAAAAAAAAAAAAAAAAACGAGTTCAGTGGCACGTGGGTGGCTCCATCTGTTGAGCGTCTGACTCTTGGTTTCGGCTCAGGTGGTGATCTCAGTGTCGTGGGATCGAGCCCCGCATCCAGCTCCACGCTGGGCTTACGATTCTCTCTCTCCCTCTTCCTCTGCCCATCCCCCACTCCCTTCCTCTCTTAAAAAAAAAAATCCTGAGTTCAAAACTCTTAAAAGACAATTTGTGTTTACCCTTCCTAACTTCCTCTGTCCATCTATTGACACCGTGACTCAAGAACAAACACATGAGATGTGAGGACGGCACTGTCTGGTCCCCGTGTACTGCTTTTCACTGCTCTCCAATAAGAATTGGGCTCTTTCCTGTTCTTCCCTCTCTAGGGTCTTTGCACAGATGATTCCTCTGTCTGGAAAGTTCTCCTATGGCCCATATCAGACCAATCTATTCATTGTTCAGGTCTCTGCTGGAATCTCCCTTCTGCAGGTTAGACTTCTTGCCCATCGAATGGAACTCAGACCTTCTATTATATTTTCCAGTTTCACTCTTTATATTTCCTTCCCTGTATCCTTCAAACAGTTATTTTTTTTTAATTTGTATAGTTCCCTGCCTGATAGTTTTCTTTGCCACTAACCACATGAGGAGGCACCATGTCTGGAGATGTTTACTGTGTGTTCTTCACGGCTAACACAGTGTCTGGCACGACACTATTGGTGTTCAGTGGATAATGTGAATGAATGAATGAATGAATGAGTGAATGGATGGTTGAATGAATGAATTGAAACAACACTAAAGTGGAAGTTGAGAGACCTGATTTGTTGCAAGTGAATGTGTTCTTGGAAAAATACCTTCACCTCTCTGGCTCTGTGTCTCTCTATTGGTAAACTTTTCTACAAGATAGCTTTTAGTCCTGATATTTCGGGACTTGTGTGTGTGTTAAAACACAAGGTAGGCAGTTTCCCATGACCCAAGTCCTCTCCAGAGCTGTTCTCTGCCCCCTTAGACCTTTACAAGAATTGATATCTCTTCATTTCTTTGTATCACGGTACTCTTTACAGCTGCAATCATATGCATTTTATTTTTATTTTTTAAAGATTTTATTTATTTGAAAGAGAGAGCACAGAGGGAGAAAGAGAAGGAGATTCCCTGCTGAGCAGGGAGCCTGATGCAGGGCTGGATCCCAGGACCCTGAGATCATGACCTGAGCCACAGGCAGGTGCTTAACTGACTGAGCCACCCAGGTGCCCCTCACATGAATTTTTAAATAAAGGAGAAGGAGAAGAAGGAGGAGAAGGAGAAGGAGGAAGAAGAAGAAAAGAAGAAGAAGAAGAAGAAGAAGAAGAAGAAAGAAGAAGAAGAAGAAGAAGAAGAAGAAGAAAATATAGTCACCATTTTTCATCTTATTTTTTAAACTTAATACAGCTTGGATATCATTCAATACCTGCACATACAGATCTAGATCAGCCTCCTCCCACCCCCACCAATGGCTGCTTAAGAATCCATCCTATTATAACATCATTTTTATAAAATCAATATACTAATTGCTTTTTTACTGCCGCCTTTTTATCTTTTAAATGTTTTTATTTAGAAATAATTTCAGATTTACATAAAAGTATCAAAAATAGTGCAAAAATTCCTGTATGCCCTCCAAGTCCTCCAACTTTTAATATTTTATTACATTTGCTTTATCATTCTCTCTATGTATATATATACACACACAACATGTCATGTATACATTTAACATCTTTAACATCATATGATGCATATATATAGCATCACATATATACATTTATATTTTTTTTCCAAAAATACATATATGTAGGTCTTTAAAAAATATTTGGGAATTAGTTGGAGATAAGATGGCCCTCTACCCCTGAATACTTAAGTATGTAATTCTTAAAATCAAAAACTTTCTCTGACATATCCATCGTATGATTATCAAAACAGAAGATTGACGTTGATAGAATACAATTAACTAGTCTGCAGCTTTTATTTCAGTGCACCACCCCTGTCCTTTACAGCAAAGGAGAAACATTTTCCCTGGTCCAGGGTCAGATATTATTAGGTTTATTTCTTAGTATCTGAACACCTTGGTTGTTGTTTGTCACTGGGTTTTCTCTAGCATTATGACCTCTGGTTGCATTTGCATATATAAAGGCCTTTGATTTTTTGGTGTGTTAATTATATATCCTGCTGCCTTAGTGATTTATTGTGTTGTTTGAATTATTTTTATCATTAACATTCCAGATAAACTATTATGTCAGATGCAGATAGAGGTACTATTGCTTCTCCTATACCCTTATGCCTCTAATTGATTTACCTTTCCTGATTGTGTTAGCTTAATAGTAGAGCATTGAATACTAGTGGCGCTAGAAGGCAGCCTTGCTTTGTGTCAATGTTAGAGAAAATGCTTTCCCATTAAGATACTCTCTTCAGGACCAAGGTAGGTAGGTAGAAAATGGATGGATAGCTGGATAGATAATTGGTTCAGATTAATTCATGTTAAAAGCATCCCTTGATTCCTGGGGCACCTGGGTAGCTTGGTAGGTTGAGCGTCCTGGTACTCTTGGTTTTAGCTCAGGTCATGACCTCAGGGATTGAGCCCAGCATCAGCCTCTGCACTCAGCAGGGTGTCTGCTTGAGGATTATTTCCCTCTGCTCCCCCCCCCCCCCCCCCCCGCTCGCTTGCTTGCTCGCTCTCTCTTTCTCTAAAATAAGTAAATAAATCTTTTTCCTAAAAAAAGTATCCCTTGATTCTTCTTGAGTTTCTTTTTTAAATCAAGAATAGATAGGCATTGAATTTTGTTAAAGGCTTTTTCATCATTTATGGAGATACAATCTTAGATTATTCCCCTAAATCTATTAATATAGTATATAATATTGACAGAATTCCTAACATTGACTCAGTCTTGCATTCCTAGAATAAATCCCACTTGGTCATATATTATCTTCCAGATATGATATTGGATTCTGTTTGTTAATGTTTCATGTAGTATTTTCCTATCACTATTCATGAATGATATTTGTACTTTTCTTTCTTGTACTGTCTTTATGTGTCTTTTAGTTTCATCATTACTAAAGCAAATACCACTGGCTTTTCTTTTTAGAGATATTATTTATTTATTCATAAGAGACACAGAGAGAGACAGAAACAGGCAAGGGAAGAAGCTTCCTGTGGGGAGCCTCATGCAGGACTCGATCCCAGGTCCCAGGATCATGCCCTGAGCTGAAGGCAGTCAGTCACTCAACTACTGAGCCATCCAGGTGCCCCTATCACTGGCTTTGTTAAAGGAATTGGGAATTACCTTTCCTTTTCAATGCTCTGGAGCTATGTGTATAGCATTAGGACTGTGTTGGCTTTGAAGATTTGAAAGAATTAATCCTAGTGCACCCGAGCCTAGCTTATTAGTAATGTTTTCTACAAGGTAGTATTTTTTCCTATTTAATTTATTTTTAAAATCTTGGTATCTAAGTTGGTTATTATGTGGGGTTCTTCTGGTTTTTTGGTTTTTTATTTTTGGTAGTAGTTACCTTTGTACTTAATTGTTCAATGCTTCTTAGTCCCATGTGTTCAAATGTAACTTTTTAAAAAAAATCTGGTTTCTTAGTTTTTTTATTGATATTCTTTAACTTCTGCCTTTTGCCTATGCAACAATCAGTATGTTTATTTCTTTCTACTTTCTTCTCCCAATTTTTGGTTGCCACATAAATACCACTTGTACATTAGTCCTGTACCCTCTTACCCACCTGAGTTTTAACCTTTTAGTTTGACAGAGGTCTCTCTCTCTCTCTTTCTCTCTCCCCGCCCCCCCCCCCTCCGAGAATTCCTCTGAAGTTTAACCAGTCATCACTTGGTTGGATGAAGTTCATCTTCCAATAGATTGCCTAAGGGCTCATGAATACAGAATTCCCTAAGTCTCTATTCCTTGAAACTTGTTCTGTAGCCTTGATGGTTGAACAAAAGTTTGGTTGTAAAATTCTAGGTTCGCCCTTTGTTTTCTTTAGTCTTTGAAAATGGTGTTCTATTGTTGCCTTTGTACACTATTGTACAGTATTTTTTTGAGAAGTTTAATGAAAGCTCGATTCTGACTTTTTTTTTTTTCATAGAGATGCAGAGAGAGAGAGAGGCAGAGACACAGGCAGAGGGAGAAGCAGGCTCCATGCAGAGAGCCTGACGTGGGACTCAATCCAGGGTCTCCAGGATCATGCCCTGGGCTGCAGGCGGCGCTAAACTGCTGCGCCACCAAGGGCTGCTCTCGATTCTGACTTTGTAAGCTATTTGATCTTTATGCTTGAGAGGCTTGAGCAATTTTTTTTTTATCTTTGAAGTCTGTTAGTTTTACCTTGGTACCAGAGGTGATCATTCGTCCATTTCCCAGGTCCTTTTGGCTCTTTCAGTATGTACCACCAGAACTTCTTTTAATTTAAAGAAAGTCTTAGTGAATTATGTTTTTATACATTAGTTTTCTTGCCCAGTTTTGTCTTTCTTCTTAAGGGACCCTAATTATAGGTCTACTATGTTTTCTCTCCTGTCCTCCAGTGCACCACTTTCTAATTCTCATTGCTTTCATCAGTTCATTAATGTGGCTGTTTTTTTACCTTTCCTCAGTACCTTTGGTAAGTTTTATTATTATTATTTTTTTTTTTGGTAAGTTTTATTTTGATTCCGTTCTCTCTCTGGCCTCTTACATTTTAGTCTTCAATTTGTCTTTTTCTTCTATCTCCTTCTGGATCTCAGTAAATTCTCTTTCATTTTTTTCTGTTTATTTTTAATTTTTGAATTTCTCTTCCAAGGTATTTTTATGACTACAAATATGTATTTAAGACTGTTTAATTCATTTTAGCATGTTGTGTTCAGAATTTCTTCACAATTTCTTTTGGGTAGAGTTGGAAGAAAATTATTGCCAGTAGAGGTGTTTGGATTCTCATTTTGGTTTTTTAAAGATTTGTATGTATTTATTAATGTTCTTCTACCCATTTCTTTGATACAGGGCAGTGTAGAAGATTCCTATTTTAACGGTAGCCTTTTCTATCAATATAGAAAGTACAATTTCTCTAATTGGCATTATTATTATGGAGAATCTTATTTCCTTTGTCTTACAGGACCCCATTCCCCATCCCTGGGCTTCTTTTCACCTTTACTAGCCAATCTCCAAAAGGCTTCTCTGTCTTCCTTTTGAGCTTCTTCTTGTCTAAAAACAACGCTATAGAGGACTGCTATGTTGATTTGCACGTAGTTACTACTCTGACCTACCAGGACACTTTTCAGTGTTTTCATACCTGGAGTGAACTTTCTTATTCCAACAGTAGTTTTAGAATGTTCTTAGGCCTGCTGCAATCCCCTCTCTTCTCTCTTCCACATATTTTCAATTAGCAATAATCGCGCCTCGGATAAACCTCATTGGCTACGATACTGCCACTGCGCAAAGCTTCTTCCACATATTTTATTCCAGATTCTTTTTGTTCTCCATAGGGCTCATAGCAGGAATGGAAGGACAACTTTCTGAGATCTGTTATATTTTCTTAAAAGTAATTTAAAATGGGGGCATTTTCTGTTTTCTGGCTGTGCTGAGCACACCTCTAGAAATAACAGGGCTGGAATTAAGGCCAGATCTGTGTGAGTGTAAAACTTTTAGTTGTGTTATACAACAGAAAGATGGACAGGGTTCATGGAATGTACAGGTGCATGGATAAAGCTACACATGTGAGCAGCATCTTATTGATCAGCCACAGTGCTCAGCCTCTTTTTGCTGCCGACTCTGGAAAGCCCTACCTGGTGATTATGAATTTACTAATTGTATGTAGGGCTAAATATTATGTCATTGACAGCAATGAAATTATGGCATCACCCCTGTCCTCAGTGGTTGAACTGAGGTTGATTGTAAAATTCATTTTACTAGTGTGGCAGATACAGGAGAACAGGAATTAGAACTTTGGGGCGGGGAGAGATTTATTTATTTATTTGAGAGAGAGTCTGCACGTGTGTACATGTGAGTGGAAGGGAGGGGCAGAGAGAGAGGGAGAGAAAGAATCTCAAGCAGACTCTGGACCGACTGAGGAGCTGCACACAGGGCTTGATCTCACAACACTGATATCATGAACTTAGCTGAAATCAAGAGTTGAATGCTCAGCCCTCTGAGCCACCCAGATGGCCCAGATTCAGAATAATGTTTATGGCAATGTTGGGCCGCATGAAAGGTGAGACATTTAAGCAGATGATGATGCAACTCTCAGGCAAAGAACTAGCTTAAACGCCACTGTCAGAGGTCTCTGATACAAAACCAATCTCCAGATCAAAGGACTTCTCTTAGTTTCCATTCCTTCTTCTTTTTTGCCTTTTCTCCAGAATCTGATACTATGGACTTCCCACTCTTACTTGAAAATCATCTCTCATGACGCTAGACTAGAGCTTCTTTTGCTCATGCCTTCTTTGCCTCCTTCTCCGTGTATACTTACCCTTCCCTCACCCCACAAACCTGCACATTTTCCAAATGCTGTATTGACCCTCTATTTTTCTCTTTCTTAAAACTTTCCCATAAAGGATGTCCTAATGTGCATGACTCCTGGCATCATTCCTAGCCAAATATCCCAAAGCCCTTCTCTTTTGCCTTTTTTTAAAAGATTTTATTTATTTATTCATGAGAGACACAGAGAGAGAGGCAGAAACACAGGCAGAGGGAGAAGCAGGCTCCCTGTGGGGAGCCCGATGCAGGACTCAATCCCAGGACCCCAGGATCATGCCCTGAGCTGAAGGCAGACTCTCAACCACTGAGCCACCCAGGTGCCCAACATGTACAGTTTTTGAGATACAGTTCTCACCTCTCCTATTTCTGTGCTCTCTGGCCCCAGACCCCTTTCCCTCACCTAATGGGGGGTGTTCTGTGCCTCTTAGATCTCGTGAGAGAATACACCTTCACAGTCTTCACTCAGAGTTGTTTTATCCAATTAAAACTCTGTCCTTCTCAGCTAATGCGGGAGGGGAAGAGGAGCAGGGAAAAGTGACCCACCAGCTCTTACATGCCCCACCTCTATGAAGGTCTAGTGACTTCCGCTCATTTGTCATTGGTCCACACAAGTGGCCAAGCTTTGAGATAGCAAAGATGTATTCTTGCAGCGGGATGGAAGGAGAGTCAGGCCAGTTAGTAGATAGTATGGGATGTGTCCACTTCTGTGTGGAAACTGTAGGCCACGACTCTAAGGAGCTGAGGTGAGTATCAGTAAGGGAATAAGTGAAGGCGTCAAGGGAAGGTACAGATTATTCCCTTACGTCAAGGTCACACAGATATTTGGAGTGCTGGTAATTGCACCCCATGGAGATAACTGTGGTGTTCTGCCTCACAGCGTCCTACCCTTAACCTCGAGCCCCAAAGCAGCTCTCTCATGGAGAGGAAGGTTTGCAAGAGAACTCATCCCATGAAGCTTGGGGTCCCAGAGAGGGAGGCCTCTGAGAGCCCACGCTTCTTGGTGGTCATGTTAACACAACTGGGGCTTCATAAAATGCTCTACGTGAAGTTCACACTTACTGGAATCACTCAGAGAACAATCACTCTCAAAGACTCAGATTTCACTGGAGAAAGTTCAGGAGCTGTCAGGGAACAGAATAGGGTCCATGCAGGTCCCTGCACCCTTTGTCTCTTCCCATGGGCAGACACTTCCCAGGAGCCACCTGGATGCACAAAATACCAAGAATCTGATTAGATTACTTTTTTTGCAACTGGCAGGTTTGGGGACTCCTTCTGGAAGTTTCTGTAGTGGAGCACGACAAAACCAGCCATCCCTGATACTGACAACAGGGCTCCTTGGGAGAGGGGTCAGAGACTCAGTGCCCTCTCGGCCACCCCATGCGGTTCTGGAAAGGTCCAGGCAGAGTGCACCTGCCAGAGTTGGGACTGCGGTTCGGGTGGATGTGGGCGTAGGGTGGCTGAGACAGGTGCTGGTGCTCAGCCAGCCTCGTCTCCATTTTGACTAATTGGTTTCTCTTTTGTTTTATGGGACTTGACAGCCCTGGTTGTGGCTTTTTGTGGTTGACTACCCCCGGAGTACCTAATTACAGAGGAGATTTTTAAAAGCAACAATGAACACATTTTCTAAATATGTTCTCTGTCCAATCCCTCCCTGGGTAATTGAACGCAGAGAGAAAGGAGGGGGAGAGTGGTATTCCCAGAGGCCTCCTGTCAGGCCTAGGCAGGTCCCACTGGGGCCACTCAGGGCCACAGTCACCTGGAAACCCCAAGGCAGGGATGGCAGGGAGGGTACCCCGGCCTTGAGGCCACACCTCAAGCACATGAGGCTCTGACACCTGCCTTCTCCCTGAGGCACCCCACCCCCCGAGAGCTAGGTAGGAAATTATACGCTTCAGCCTAAGAAGCGAGGTGTTCTGTCAAAAGAAAAAATAAAAATATCGAGCAGCTTCTAGAAAGATCAAAGCCAGACTCAGTAAAAAGCTCCTGGCACAGGTGATTCTGAGACTCATTTCTTTGTTCTTTTGGATGAGAAAGAAGGGTAGTTGCCCTAGGAACAGCGTCCTTACCCATCCACCCATGTGTTCACGTGTTCATTCTGTGCATTGGACCCCGTGCTAGACAGTGGAAAGGTCTATCGCCAAGAACCTGCCTGGGCAAGGAGGGGCCCCAGGGCATCTGGAGCAGGGTCCTGATCTGGCCCCCCACCAAAAACCAGAAGGAGGCTAGGGACATCCCAGAGACTTTGTACCTCTGTAGCCCAGCGCCATGCTGGCTCGGATACCACTGTGCTTCCAACTGCCTCTCCGCAGAGGAAGAGGAAAGAAAATGCCTATAGTTAACTGGCCTGGCTATCTCCTTATGTCTGGCTAGCCACCTCCATCTGCCCTCTCACTGCTTAGAAAGGCCTGGAACTCTCTACCAATTACAAGCTGCAGGCAGACGCTGACGGGGGGGGGGGGGGGGGGGGCAGAGTGAGGCATGAATCACAGGGACCTCTCAACTGGAGAGATGTTCTCATAACAGCCAAGGGATGCTCAAAAATGCACAGTAATGCCCTGTTGCACTGCACACACACACACACACAAACACACACGAGCACAAGGAGATCAAGGAGATTTAACCTCTTTGCCTCTCACCTATCCTTTCCGGAGACTTACATGGAAGTTGTGAGTCATTTTACAGCACAAGAATGACCTCACCTTTGGGCTCATTTTTTTTTTTTTTTTTTTGTCTCCATCTGTTCCCAAGGCAATCAGAAGGGACTGTGCAGGCCTTCCACGAAAACCTTCCCACTAATGTTCAGACGCAGGTTCTGATCCAGAGACCTGGGGGGAGGGGGGGCCGTGACACAGCATTGCTGACAAGTCCCGGGGGGTTGGCACTAGTCCAAGGACAAACTCGAGATACCAAAGTTATAGAGTTAGGGTTCTGACATGAGTGCACGTGAGACTCATTGGGGGAGCTTTTAAATATCCCGTTGCCTAGGCTGAACCCTGACCAACTAATTCGTAATTCCTGGGGCTGGGACCCGCATATCGTAATTTCTACATCTTTCCGAGTGATACATTTACACAGCCCCAGTTGAGAACCATTGGTCCAGGAGCTGTTTCCTAGCATAGTGGGTGTGTTTCCTAGCATAGTGGGCTCGTGTTCAGCTGCTTAGCTCCCATCCCAACCCTGGACCTGCTACCTACTCTCCAAAATATTTATTTTCCAACCAGCTGGGCACTGCATATTTTTTCCAGATAGCTAGACAATACATATTATCATCACAGAAGAGCTTTTTGAAATGTATCCCTTTCTACAGATAACCAGTAGCAATATAAGCAAACACTGTACATCCAGTACACTCTCTTTGCACATAAAATTAATTCTCGATTGTCAGTTAATGGTTTACTGGCTTCTCTCCGTCTCCTGGAGAAGACTGTGTTGTACATTTACACAACTGTGCAGTACATAGACATGCTAGGTGGATGGGGTTAGCCTCTTACACAATCCCTCCACTTTTGACTTCCCATCATTTTAGACTCCTTGGTTCTTCCTTAAGAATCCTAAGGAATTGGGACCCCTGGGTGGCTCAGTGGTTGAGCGTCTGCCTCTGGCTCAGGTTAAGATCCCGGGGTCCTGGGATCAGGTCCCATATCGGGCTCCCTGCAGGGAGCCTGCTTCTCCCTCTGCCTGTATCTCTGCCTCTCTTTCTGTGTCTCTTGTGAATAAATAAATAAAATCTTTAAAAAAAAAAAAGAACCCTAAGGAAGTAGAATCTTGATTCCCTACATCTTCTACCTTCTTCAATGTCATCTGTGTTTCTGAATTTGGGTACACAATGCCTTTGCCCACCTTGTTGGCATGGCTGGCTCCTACCTGTTTTTCAGCTCTTTCTAGGCTTTGGGAGGACCACACCTCCCCACACCAAGATAGGCACTGCAATTCTAGGCACCTCTGTGCTCTCCCAGCAGTCCATGGCGATGCCTGTTATAATCCTCAGTGTATTGTGCAGTATTTGCTGGTTTTCTAATCTGCTTCTTCCATCAGACACTGAGCTGCTTGAGAGTGGGAGTGGCGTGCCCACCTCTCAATCTACACCATCTTGCACAATGCTCAGAACATAGCAGAGGCTCAAACAACATTTATTGAATAAACCAATAGTTCCTCTCCTCTTTCCTTCCCCCCCCCCCCGGTTTTTCTATTGGGTTACATAAAATGTACAGAAACTGATCTGCTTTAGCATGATTCTGACTGGCATATTTGCTCAAACCAGTCCATACTCAACAAGAGTATAATTGGAATACCCAGTCCTTCCAAAACCCTGCCAATCATTCTGCTGTGTAAATAGGCACAGGTGATTGGTTCTAATCAAAGTCATTAGGGTGGTTCTGGAATGATCCTGCTGCCATATGTAGATAATTATGGCAGAAGTCTAAATTTTGGATGCTAGCCAATCCAAATAGCATTAGCATGAAGAATTTGCATAGAACAAAAGGAGAAGGATGGCACAGTATTTGGACATAAATAATAATGACTAGTATTTATATAGCATTTTCTATGTGCCAGGCATCCTCTAAGTGGTTTACATATATTAACTCATTTACTCAACAGAACAGCCCCATGAGAGGAGTACTGTTAGTATCTCGGTTTTAGAGGTGGGTAAACTAAGGCTCTGGGACGGTAGGTAACTTGGCCAAGACGATACAGCTGGTAAATGGAGAGTCTCCACTGGAACCAGGTAGACTAGCTTCATGTCTGCGCTCTTCACTGCTATACTGCCCTAGAGGGTGGGCTTCTTCTAGAATAGAACTTCAATCATATGTCTCAGTATGACTCTCTTAACATACTCCACAGTTCATGTGTTAGTAAACAAGGAACCTAACTTGATACCTGGGAACAGAATAGACCATCAGGGTCTTCCATCCTATTAGAGGAGCAGTCCCCAAATCTTAGGTATACCCAGTTGACTTTTTTTTTTTCTCTCTCTCTCCCTCTCAAATACGCGCGCACACGCACACAGACATACCCATCTGTCAGGAAGTAGAGACTCAGGAACCTTCAGTGGGCAACTTATCTATAAATGCAAATTAAACACTTTTTTTCACAGCGAGAACAGTGCCATTTTCCTAGAATTTTATTTCCTTTGGATAGAAGAATGGCATGCCAGAATCAGGATTTTGGCTGGTGGTTTCTGAGTCTCACACACTCCTGTTAATGATATCTCTGTGTGTCCTTACTTAATGGTTCTTTTGGGGTCACCCAGGAAGCTAAGGCCCCCTCCTTTGCCCTCTGGGGTGCATCCAATCCCCTTCCCCCATGAAGAAAATGAGAGTGAGGGATCGTTAGCACACAGCCAAGGACCTTCCTGTGAAATGAACTTACCCTCATTCCTGGAGTTTCTGCACCTTTTGTGAGAACCATTTTCTTGGTGATGTCACATTTGAAAAATTAGGACTTGGAGTCAATCTTTTTGCATGACCATTTCTTCCAAGATGTGGTCTCCCCAACGTCTGTAAACAAGTATGACGCGATGTGCTCAGACCAAGTAGACACACTGCCTCTTTCCATCTCTGAGGTTAGTGGAGAGTGTAGGAGCTGATATTTTGAACAAAGTTCTCCGTAGCAGACCCTTCTGCGAAAGAAACACGCAGCCAGGTAAGGACTTTACGAATAATAGCTTCCATCTTCTCTGTACCTTTTATCCCACGTGGGAAACCATTAGAACTTAATTTAAAAAGAAAAAAGCATCAGTATCTTGAAAGCAGCAGTTCTCAAAGTGCAGCCCCAGACAAGCAGCATCTGCATTACCTGGAAACTTGGTGGAATGCACATTCTTGGGTTCTAGTCGAGACTTCCTGAGTCAGAGACTCTGGGGTGGGGATTTGAAATGTGTGTCCTAATAAGCCCTCCAGGGAGTTCAGACACACCCTTAGGTTTGAGAACCACTGTTATAAAGAACTAGCATAGGGGCACTTGGGTGGCTCAGTGGTTGAGCATTTGCCTTAGGCTCAGGGTGTGATCCCGGGGTCCTGGGATCAAGTCCCTCATCAAGCTCCCTGCAGGGAGCCTGCTTCTCCCTCTGCCTATGTCTCTGCCTCTCCTTATGTCTCTCGTGAATAAATAAATAAAATCTTTTTAAAAAAAGAGAACTAGGATATAAAATTAAATTATGCTTCTTAAGATACAATCTCACCCAAGAAGATGGGTGCAAGGGATACGTTATTCAAGTATTATGCCCTCAAAGGATATCTCAGCTGATGTGTTACCTAGGAATGAAATTCTTTACCAGGCACGAAGTCAAATTGTAAGGAGCTTGACACAAGCCCCCGGGAAATTGAAGCCATTCATTTATTACTGACCCCAGAAAAACACTTCCCCAGTGTACAAACCATTATTTGCCCATTGATCAAGGCAGGTGGGATGTGGTTGGAGGCTGATGATTAATTCAGATGATTCTTACTTGGAAGAGCTCAGCTGTCTTCCTTGCTATGATATTAAAACCGAAGATTCTGAAAGTTAATTCAACCAGTGACTTTAATCACCCAGGGTGATAGGCTGCACTGAGAGACTAAAGACTGGGGCCTTGGTCACATTCCAATGTTATTGCTTTTAACTGGGGCCATGGCAAGACTCACAGAGCAAATGGAATAAGCACAGTGTGATCTTTAAAATTAGTTACAAAGATCAAAACATTTTAAAAAAAGTGATTTTTCTGAGCATAAAAATGTATTCTTTCAGAAAGAATTAATTTGATAAAATTACTCATTAGACCCATGTATCGTTGTGTCATTATAGTTGCAGTGTCTAAAATAACTTCAACTTTCTGAAGAAACTGGTATAAAATCTAAAAGTTAAATATCCGATTAGGTCATGCAGTAACCAACTTGCCTTTCTAATACCAATCTGTGGGGAATACTAGTTATGATTACCCTCTGTTGGTTTGAGAAAGGAGCTCTTGGAGTATCATCCCAACCATGTTTGGATGACATCATAAAGGATCAGAGTTCCCCCCACCCCATGACACCACCACAAATGACCTGGGTAGACCAATGGTTGTGACCTAATGCATTGCTTTTAATACATATATCTTTGATCATCTTCCTTTCTCTGAGTCCAGAGGGCATCAAGATGAAAGGTTTATAGAGCGTTGGAAAGAGAGTGGTAAGAAGTCCTAGGCTCACAGAATTCTTTAGGTTGGTAGAAGAGTTCAGCTCTCCTTATCCCCTTCTGTTGGCGTAGCCTCAAGCTGTGGGTTAAGACCCAGGAGTTTTAATCTTCCAGAGGTTCAAGAACTCTCCTTGATTCTTAGACCTTCTTTTAAACCAGCCTTGACTCCCTGACATTGCAGTCCACAGGGTCAGGTGCTACCAAGAAGGAGTAACTTAAGTTGGCTCTGACCTCACCTTTGCAGCATGAATATCCCTGATCAACACCATCATAGAAGAGGCTGGATGACTTTGCCCAGTTCCCTGAAGCAATATCCATCCACACATCACATTGTGCCCACAGGTCCTTCACCTTTGTCTTTTTGAGACTCATAATGACTCTACAAGTTAGGTACAAATGAAGAAAAGGAAGCTCAGAGAGGCCGAGCACCTTGTCCAACCTTGCACAATTCCCAAAGGGCAGAGCTGGTATTTGAGCTCAGGTCCAGTTAGCATTAGGGTTATGGGAAGATCTAACTCTAGTATATGTGCTGCCGAAGCGAGCACAGGGAAGGTCTAACTCTAAAACCCCTGGCCTGTTTGAAAGTGGGTCACCTCAATACACTACCTTTCAATAATAATCCCACTGATTATGTAGAAGTTTCCTAAGTAGATGCAAATTAGTCTTTCCTGGTGCATCTGTTAGGTCCTAGATACCCCAAGCATGCACTACACCAGTCTGATTGGCTCCAGCCCTAGTTTTGGAGGTAGTAATGGTCAAAGTATGGCCCTTGGACCTATTCCATCAACACTACCTATGAACAGGTTGGAAAAGCACCTTATCAAACCCCATCTGAGACCTCCTGATCAGAAACTCTAGGGATAAGGCCTGGGAATCTGGGTTTCTGCAAGTCATCCACGTAGTTCTCCTGCATTGGCCGGGTCTGAGAACCACTGGTCTCACCTCTCCGTCTTGGAGGGAACAACACCTATTTCCTCTTTGACCTTGTCAGGTGACTAGCATTCATTTTGTTCTGGGTGCTTTAAGTTTTATTTACCACACACATGCCCCATAGGATCCCAATGGTGTGTTCAAGTGTCTCCAGGCTTTCTGAGATGTGGGGACTTAAAAAAAAAATAGGAAGAAGCAGAAAAATTCTACCTCTCCCTTCTGTTTTCTCTAATGAATGCCCACCACATTATGATTTCCCTTTGAAAAGGGCACGTGGTTTTTTTAGTTTCCTTTACCCCCAAAAGGATATTTAAAGAAGTTAAGAAAAAGGTTGTTTCTAAATATGTGAGGCTGTTGCTTCTTAACAGCAACTTGTAGTGGAAAGATGAGCTTTGGAGACCTATGGGACTGTGGGTAAATAGCCTTCCTACTTTCCTGGCTTTGAGACTTTGAGAAAGAATCCATTCAAATCTCTGAACTTCCCCCCCACCACCACCATATTTTGATGTTAAGAAAATCATGCCACATAGGGCTGTTGTGGTTATTGTATGATGTAGGAGGTGCCCAGCACAGCACCTGACATGTTGTAGGTATTAAATAAATAACAACCATTAATATTATCGAGGGTGAAATTGGTCTTATTTCCTCAGGAATAGAGTATGGAAGCCTCTGGAAAAATGTGGTATATGGCCTTCAGGAAAAATATAATGTATTAAAACTCTAATTCTGTTTAAGCTCTCCTGCATGTTTTTGAGTTTTGAAAGGAAAGCATGTCTTGAAGATCTAGACTTCTGAAAACTGGCTCTATGGCTTGATGTCCTGTCCATTCTGGCAGTCCCACCACTGAGTATTGTGTCCATCCCCTTTTCCCTTATGCATACCTCACAGGAGCAATGTGGAAAGCACTAGAAAGCAGGACTTTGACCAGTGGGTGAAAACAGTAAGTAGGCAGGTTACCGGATAGCTGGATGTCACTTTCTAACAATTAGGGAGAGACTCCATAGAACGAGGAGCCTGCCACAGATGTCCTGAGTGGGGTTTATTGGAGGTAGGTAGGATAGGTTATTTCCACATCCTTCCCAACTATGAGAGCCTTCAGGGTAGGATTCCCATCCGCCTGGCTCCCTCCACTAGCAGGTGTGCAGATAAGCCATAGTGCCTATTCAAATGATTGAGTGAAAGAATGAATGAATAAGTGAATGGCTGAAATAGTGGCTTCCCTTTGATTCTGCACCCCCAGGCCACTGTACCATTCTACACCTGCTATCACTGACTGTCCTAACTCCACTCGGACTTTGAGTAACACACTCTTCCGGTTGCAATTATGTTGAGTGCAAGTAACAGCAAACCAGCCCTTATACTAAAAGGAGTTGATTTACCTGCCAAAAAAAGAAGCCTCTTCTTCCCCTCAGGGTTGCTTGATGGCTGGAAAGTTCCAGCTGTCACATGGTCCTCGCATTCTTGCAGAAGAGCAAGGATGGAGAAGAGTATTGCCAGCTCATACCCACTTCTGCTTCTGAACCACTTCTCTGCTGCTGGACAGACCATCACACCAGGACATTAGCAACAACCATTCATTGGACTCATGTTTATGTGGGGAGGCAGTTGGAGCAGGCTCGACTGGGCAGGGGTTTTCTTTGTGGGGTTTCCTAGTGTGTCAGCAGGGTGGATCAGCCTCTGGAGGATCAGCACCTGGCCACCTGCTGGTCATCCTTCCACTGGTTCACCTGGGCTGGTCCTGCCCGCCCCCCTGCAGCATTTCCAGGAGAGGGCAAAAGCACCCTAGGCCTCTTGAGCCCAGGCCTCGGGACCATCACTTTGTGTCATCTGCTGGCCAGAGCAAATCTGGCAGTCAGAAGCTGGAAAAAAACAGATCCCCGCCCTCCTGATAGGAGTCACTGCAAAGTCACAAAGCCCAGAGATATGCTCCTCAGGGGGGGCCTGGAGAGGGGAGGCCATTCATCTAGGGCAGACTCATTAGCCAAAACTGAAACTGGCAACTTGCCTTCTTCCTTCCTGCCTCTCTCCTCCCTCTGCCCCCTTCTCTTTCTTTTTTTGTAGGTTTTACCAGACCCTGTAATAATGACGAGCCAGGGAAAAGGGCGTGCTGGGAGAGAGCGCTGGGATAAAGCACTTTGCGGTACCCACCGTATCATTTAACCCCCATCCTTGACTTTGCTAATAAAGTTCTTTTCGGACCAGCATCCCTATTAGACTGTCAGAAACCACAGCCTCAGTGAATTTCTACTGACATACCCCTTGAAGCAGTTCATTTTGGCCCAGGCAGCCCTCAAACCCGGTTCCTGTTGAGCTGTTAAAGAAGGAGGAGTGATAACAGACAATATGCCTCTTTTCTTTCTGCTACAACCCCCTCCCTGCCATTGAAATGTCAGCGCTAATTCTTGCAAAGTATCTGTGAGTACAGAAGGGCCACCTCGCTTCCCTGCTGTGTTTGTGGCTCTCCCTGGAAACATACTCTGTGATAAGGTATGAAAGGAGACCTTCAAAACCCTGCATATAATAATACTTCTCCCTAAGGATATTTATTTGAAAGCCGAATGATCTGTAAATAGCATATAGGTAAATAATCAGTCTGGATACAGGAACTTGCTGGCTACATTGGCATTTCAGGGATGATATATATGTACATATATATACATACACATATAGACGTCTATACACGTGTATACACACATATACACATGTACACACATACTATATATGTGTACATATATGCACACACATATACACTATATATGTGCACACATATGCACACATATACACCTACGCTTACACACTGTATATGTACACATATAGATACACACGTGCATACACATATTCACATGTATATACACATATATATGTATGTGTGTACACATGTATACACATATACACATGTATACACATGCATGCACTTATACATACTATATGTATGTACATATATACATATACATGTATGCACAATATATATGTATATATACATATATGCACATGTATACACACTATAAGTGTACCTATATACACATGTATACACACTATATAAGTACACATGTGCACACTTATACACACTATATGTGTACATATATCATACATACACATGTATACACCATATATGTGTACATATACACATATATACATGTCTACACGCATACACTTATACACTATATATATACACATATATACACACGTACACACACACATACACTTATAAACACACACTGAAGATAAAGGAGGCTGTTATTCACAAAGAAAAAAAAACTAATAATAAGTTCATGATCTGAAGTTCATAAAATAATAGCATTTCTTGTGCACTTATTATGTGCCTGGTCAGGGGCGACATATTTGGCACAATTTGATTTAATTTTCAAACTCTCTAACCAAGTAAGAAATATCCCCATGCTTCCATCTGATGAGTACGAGGCATTGGTCTACCAGATTGTTTTTCAAGATGATGCCTGAAGAATCAGGATTCAGTTTCATCTCTGTCTGGCCACGAGCCCTTGCTCCTAACCGTGAGAACACACCCTGTTCTACTTATTTATAATCCATGCTGCAAAGGTAATTATGAGTAAGCCTAGAAAAGAATTCATGCTTCCTAAGTATCAGCTGACAGTCTTGGACTAATCGAGCCTGGGCCTGTGTGAGAGCTGAAACACTCAAAATTCAAACAAACGTGTAAGTTACACAGGACTCCAATGACCACGGTGTTGTTCAGTGAAGGAGAATTTATTATTGAAGCCGGATGATTATCAATAATTGTACAAGGTGTAAACAAGATCGTTATTAATGAAGCCTTCCATTAGCGATGTCATTTTTGCGTATCAATCTACATTTATAGGTAGGGAGTTTGTGGTGGGTTTTGCTATTAATTTATTGTTTGTTTTTTGTCCTTGTGCTACAGTTTTGGTCATCCAACAGATTAGTGTTTCCCAAGCCGTGTTCCACAGAATATTACTTTTATGATATGTTTGTAGGTGTCCCATGAGCAAAAAGGGTACCACAGTCAAATAAATTTATAAAAGGTAGGGCTCATTGACATTGAGTTTGTTGCTTTACTGCACAACTTATCAGAGCCTTTTGTTTTTTTTATATATATATAAATTAATTTTTATTGGTGTTCAATTTACCAACATACAGAATAACACCCAGTGCTCATCCCATCAAGTGTCCCCCTCCGTGCCCGTCACCCATTCACCCCCACCCCCCGCCCTCCTCCCCTTCCACCACCCCTAGTTCGTTTCCCAGAGTTAGGAGTCTTTATGTTCTGTCTCCCTTTCTGATATCTCCCACACATTTCTTCTCCCTCCCCTTATATTCCCTTTCACTATTATTCATATTCCCCAAATGAGTGAGAACATACACTGTTTGTCCTTCTCCGATTGACTTACTTCACTCAGCATAATACCCTCCAGTTCCATCCACGTCGAAGCAAATGGTGGGTATTTGTCGTTTCTAATGGCTGAGTAATATTCCATTGTATACATAGACCACATCTTCTTTATCCATTCATCTTTCGATGGACACCGAGGCTCCTTCCGTTTGGCTATTGTGGACATTGCTGCTAGAAACATCGGGGTGCAGGTGTCCTGGCGTTTCATTGCATATCAGAGCCTTTTGGATAGTGCAGTCTGGATCATGGCCCTCTGAGATGGCAGTACAGTCCACTTTGTTGGCTGTATGTACTACGTACTGGATGATGGGAAGTACAGTTTGGTTGTGAGTCAGTCTGATCTCATTGTGGTTGGTCAGAGTTCATAAAGGAGAGTAGATCTAGTAGAGATCTCCAATCCCACTCATGCATACCATGTCTCATATGTTTTTAAATTACTTTCTTCCCATCCTTCTAAAAATTCTTCTCAAATCATTTTCTCCCCATCCTTCCAAAGATTCTTTTCAATTTGAATGAAAATGGCTTTGCTTTTAGAGATTTAGGACTTGTAGAGGCATCCGGCTGACTCAGTTGGAAGAGCAGGTGACTTTTGATCTTGGGGGTGTGAGTTCGAGCCCAACATGGGGTATAGCAATTACTGAAATAAATAGAGATTTTGGATTTCCCATGTCTGTTTACCTAAAGAAACATAATTTATGTGTTAGCTTTTGAAGACCAAA
Organism: Nyctereutes procyonoides; assembly: GCF_905146905.1. NCBI lineage: Eukaryota > Metazoa > Chordata > Mammalia > Carnivora > Canidae > Nyctereutes > Nyctereutes procyonoides. Next base: position 54,010,076 of record NW_026575140.1, on the reverse strand, counting down.
GAACATTGATTTGGCTCTTTGTGTATGTTGATTATGGAGAAAGGTGTGCTGTATCCTTGCTTGGATATCACTTCATGTTTTTGGTGCCAGAAAGAAAATTTTCTTTCAAGAAAGAATACTGAACTAGGGGAAGAAACAGCCATTTCTGGAGGGATTATCTTGTGTGAGTCCTTCTAATGTCTGACTTAACCCTTTCACAAACCCTGGAAGTAGGTCTTTGTGTCTCCACTTTGCAGCTATAAAAAGCTGCATGTCAGAGATACCAAACTATTTAAGCCTATGCAGATGATAAGCCTAAGAGTTAGGATTTGTTTTTTTTATTTTTAAGATTTTATTTATTTATTCATGAAAAACAGAGAGAGAGAGAGGCAGAGACACAGGCAGAGGGAGAAACAGGCTCCCTGCAGGAAGCCTGACGTGGGACTCGATCCCAGGTCTCCAGGATCACACCCTGGACTGAAGGCGCTGCTAAACCGCTGAGCCACCCGGCTGCCCAGAGTTAGGATTTGAACCTAAATCTGTCTGACCCTAAAACGTGTGAGCCATTTCTTATGTCAAAGTAAGCCAAAAGAATGAAAATGCTAGGAAAGCTACCATGTGGAAGCAGATTTGATAGAGGAATAGTAGTAATAGTAACAACTGCTACCGTTTGACTCCAATGGGACAGAAGAAGCTAAAAGACATTATAATCAATATCTGTCAACCAGAAAGAGTAAGAAACTCATCTAGTCTGTTTGCTGGGTTCAAAAATTAGGGACTGGTCCTTAAAGCTTGACTAGAATTATTTTCAGAAAGATCACACTATTAATTAGGAAAATAGGGAATAAGAGGCCCTAGGGGGGCTCAGTCGGTTAAGCATTTGCCTTGGCCAAGATCATGATTGCAGGGTCCTGGGACCGAGGCCTACAGGTCTGCTCTCTGAGCAGGGAGCCTGCTTCTCCCTCTCCCTCTGCCCTGGCTTGTATTCTCTCTCTCTCTCAAATAAATAAAATCTTAAAAAAAGAAAATAGGTGATAAAATTCTTACCTGTATTAGCAAGAAAAGAGGGCTTATTTGAAAACCATGAAGTAGATGGAAGAAGTAATTGGCTACACTATTGAGTAATTAGTATCTAGAATTTTTTACTGCAAGACTATTTAAGATGATGGCACTCATCACAACATGCCCTTTGGTACTACCTAACCACATAGTCTGTTCATTGAAATGGCATTGTAGCTTCACCTTGGGATGTTGACAAAACAGCTGAGACTTCTCTGGGACAGATTTGGCCTTTTTATAGACAGGGGGCCCAGTTTGGAGATGTGACCTTCACTCATTTAGGATTTAGCAAAGATAATTCATATCATCTTTTATGAAAGTCAACTGCTGGCAACTTGGTCACAGTAGGAATAGAACTTCTAGAATTTGAGCTGAAGTGTGGGTCTTTGTGGAAGTAAAATAACAGATCTAAGTCAGGTTGTATATTCCCATCTGAATAAATTCAGCATCTATTATTTGATCAGGGAGGAGATCTAGGAATTAGCTTGGTCATTTTTAAGGGAAAGGCAACAAGGGGAAAGACTCAAGAAACAAATATCAACATGCCCTCCCCTATCTTGTGAGCAGGGGTACAGGTGGTATACAGACACATGCGCCCTCCTTAATCCTCCAAATTGAAAACAAGTAAGCAAATGCCTTACAAATGTAGGAAATAGGACTGAGTATGTCACTAATATCTCCAAAAAAAAAAAGAGTGAAATATGTTATGGTTCTTTATGCTCTGTGATAATGCTTTTTTTTTCTTTTAAATCATTATGAAGATTTTTTTTTTAAACTCTGTAAATGTCTTGGTGTCCAAGTGACGATGGTCCATGATTTATACCATCTCTCCTTGGCCAGGATCCACTCTCTCAATGTCTCATCAGGGTGGATATTTTATTAGTATCACTCCTGGGGCGCCTGGGAGGCACAGTTGGTTGAGCATCTGGCTCTTGGTTTCGGCTCAGGTCATGATCTCAAGGTCATGAGCTCGAACCCCATGTCGGGCTCCACACTCAGCGTGGAGTCTGCTTGGCATTCTCTCCCTCTGCCCCTCCCCCGGCTCTCTCTCTCTCTCTCTCTCTCTCTCTCTTTCTCTATCAAATAATAAATAAATAAATCTTGATTAGTATCATTTTTAGTTCTGTCTCACTGTATGAGAGACTTCTCTGTTGAACATTTTCTCCCACGTTCCCTTCTCAACCCTCCCTTATTACTTTGCCCTCCCATCCTGCCCTGCAACACACACACACACACACACACACACACACACACACACACACACTTTGGCCTGATTCCTAGCTTCACCACTTAACAGCTGTATGATGCTTGGCAAGTCTCTTAACATCTTGGAGGCTATTCCTTATATACCAATGAGAAGTAATAACTTCTCTGCCCACATCACTTTGCAAACTATAATGTGCTATCTAAATATAAGTTTGTTGTTGTGATTATTACTACCTTGTGCCCACTTTTCCTGCTAGAGCATAAGCATGTCCCTGGTCAAGGTTGTCAGTCATTTCGCTGCTTGAAAAGTCTGATGGAGAAAGTAGTGCCTCTCCCTCCCACCCTGTCTGCCTACTGTTGCCACCGCATTCTAGAGTTTATGATGGAATTGTTCTTTTCCCTTTTTAACTACTTGAGTGTTGTTTATCTGGTCAGTGGAGAGCATTTTATTTCTATTCCATTTTCATCTGCTCAGCGGTTGCTACTAATTGGGGTGCCACCCGTCTTTCCATTTCTCTGCTCACCTGGCTTTTCTGCCGCCTTACCGGGAGATGGGAGGCTGCCAGGAATGTCCAGCAATGCGATTAAGTCACAATTTTTAACAAGGAGAGAGGGCAGGAAGGTCAGGAACTAAGAAAGATGTACTATTAGGACAATTTGCAAGGTATTGGGATAATTTCAGAGCAGATTCTCCATTGCAATCATCAATTCATTTAATAGATGTGGTTAGATCACTATTATGGTCAGATGACCTCAAGCATTTGAACCATTAAGGATTTGGGGCAAGGTGGAGACGTTTTTTGTGTGGCTGTTGAAAGCACCATGAACAAATCTGAATCCTTCAAACACCAAGAGACCTCTTACTCCTATGGCAAAACCACCTGTAGAAAAAAAGAGTACCAAAATAGTAACCTATAAATATAATGAAACAAAAACATGCTTTGGAGAGAGGGGGTATAGAGGAACATTGGGCTGGAATTCAGATGTGCTTTTATCTTACATTTCTGCCACCTTCTCCCTGGTGGAGATCCAGGGAGATCTCCCTGATATTAAACAGCAATAATAATTGTAAAGCACGCTTCATATTGGAGCCCTCCTTGACGTTCATCTAATTTTTATCTGGCCATGCACGGTTCCACTGGTGACCTATAACAACCACATGGAATCCAAATGGGCACAAGTCTTGCCCCATCAGGACAATTCCAAGCCAACCATCGACCCCCGCAACCAGCATTTGTTCCCATACACGTAAGAGGGGTAATGAGGCATTCGCATAAGGTTATTCTGAAGATGAAATATGATCATGGGGCTGAACATGCTTTGTAGAGTCCACAGGATTACAAAGCAGTTTGTGGGATTTTAGGAACAAGGGAGGAGGCTTTGAACCTTCTACTTGTAGGGTTTTGGCTGAAGGCAGCAGGAAGTAAGCCTGTAAGTTAACTAGAAAAGGAGCATATTGGAGTGATCTCACGTAGTTCATAGGCTGAATAGCAACACTGAAGATCCAGGCTAAGAAACTATCCAGGAATCACTGGAAAGTGGAGGGCAGGGGCTGCAGCTGTAACATGCCACTAGGAGAGCATGGTTGGCATGGCTCTTGTCACAACTTGACCGATTGCCACTGGCCCCAGAAGGAGCTGATACTGCCACCGCCCAAAGCAACCCTCCATGGTCTCTTGCCTTACAACATTGTAGTAGGAGGCAAGGTTCTGTCTCTCGCCTCTCCTGGGATTTCTCCACACACAGGAATAGTGTTCTGAAGTCAATTTCAGGCATGTTATGTTAAATAACCTGCTCAGAGTCTACAGATTATTGCTGGCAGGGCTAAATCCCATGTCTCTGCATTCCTCATCTCCTAGGCCTTCTCACCATCTTATATTTTCTCCTATAAAGGTGTCCAGTCTTTTAATGAATATCGAATCTCTCCCTATGCCAGGCATTGTCATGGGATTCCTCTGGCTCTCCAATTTTAAGATTCTACGATTAAATGTTTCCATGTAGCATTTTCCTGGTGATAAAGCACTATGTTAAGGACATTGTTTTCACAATGAAATTTTAGAGAGCCTCCAATTTAAAATGAAGATTACTATCAGAAGTATCCTGCAGATTCAGCAGAGAGGCATGGCTGGAAAAGATAATTTTCTCAACAAAAAGAAGGGGGAAATAACAGCACCAGGGGGATTTCTCAGGCGCCATCAATGTCCACCGTTAAACTTTATTATATAAGCCAAAGGAGGGGTTGTACAAGTCAAGGACGTGCAGCCCATAGCATGAATCTAGAAGAGGGCTTGCCCGGCTCTTATACTGCAAGCTATTTCTGCACACCCTCTCCACTTTGCCCGTGTCCAGTACCAAGATACAATATGGTCATGGGGTAGAAAGACTGAGAGACTGTTCAAGCCTGATATCCATAAAAACAAAACAAAAACAATGGAAGGAATGTACCTTTTTCTCAGAGAGACTTTCTACCTTCCCCCAATTTTTGCCTGGTTGGATAGAGGGGCCACAGGTTCCATAAGATGGCAAGCATGTATCTCAGTCTGAATTCCCTAGAAAAAATGGAGCTGAAAGCATATTCTTAGGTGTTAACAGTATACAGGGGAGTCCAACTCTAGCGACGAGGGGTGGGGGGTGGTCATTGGAAGTGTGGAAAAAACAAAAGTGACTCTGGAAAGGCAGGAAAGCACATTTGAGGGGTTATATCGCAGCTTTTAGAATAAACACAGCGGGTTGCTTGGTCTCTCTTTAGGGAGGCCACCTGAAACCACTGCAAACTTTAATAATCCATCTTGAAGGAGGAAGAGAGAAGAATTTTTATGCTAGCTCTGGTCTCTCTTGGGTCATAGTTGTCCCAGGAGGCATCAGCTCTCCTGCACTTGGGAGTTTACCTCCTCAGCCCTCCAATAGCCACCTAGGAAGCCAGATCTCTGGCACCTAGGAAAGCAGTATCCATGGCATAAACCACCATACTCAGACCAAGCTCGTGATGGAAGCAAACCATTGGCACTCCCCATCTCTTCACCTGAAGCCTCACTGGAAGGCCAGCTGGACAGGACATTGCCACATAGTGTCTCATGCCTTGGTAGCAGCAGGATAGCTGAGGAAGTAGAGCCAAGAGGTATGCACATCCAGGCACATGACATGCCTATGAGTGAGATGAGGGACCTAGAACAAGCACTGCAGAGACCATAGTAAGCTAAGCCAGTGGCACACCACAAAGGTGGACACAGAGACAGATATTTTTTTCCCACCTCCAAGAGTGCATTTGGGTCAGGAGATCTTCACAGACGCTCAAAAATACCATCAGTGGAAAGACATGGCCAAGGGTATCCAGAGGTTACACTGGGTTACGTACACTAAGATAACCTCACACTATGCATACTAAAAGTTTCTGGATGAAATACAAATAAAATGCATGGCTGAATTTGAAAGAAGGGGAAATCCATGCTTCCAGAGAGAAATTAAAACCTTATTAGTAAATGTATGGACTGGTTTCGCAGTTACTCTTGGGAGGTGGAAAAGAGTGCTTTTCTTATGCCAGTAATCTATGGGATTTAATTTTTTTTTCTTCCACACAGAAAAAGGACCCCGAACCTTAGGCCTGAGCAAAGTGGGAATCATAGAATCAGGGACCTCAAAGAACTGCATCCATATTATACCTAAATATATGTACCCATCATCACAGGGCAGTGACAAGGAAGCTTTTCTCTCATTGTCTGCATCTGGTTGGGAAAAAAAAAGTTTTTTCTGCAAAATCAAAACCAGAATGCATTTCTTAGAGGTCTGAAGGCTGATTTTATATTGCTGGGCAGTTATAGAGAACCACCAGGGTGAAACTACATCATAAAACAGAAAAACTGGGGTGCCTGGGAGGCCCAGTTAAGTGTCTGACTCTTGATTTCAGCTCAGGTCATGATCTCAGGGTCATGAGATTGAGTCATGTTGGGCTCCATGCTCAGTGGGGAGTCTGCTTGAGATTCTCTCTCTCCCCTCCTTCGACGCCACCCCTTGAACCCTCTCTAAAATAAATAATCTTTTAAAAAATAAAACACACACACAAAAATAAAAAAAATAAAACAGAAAACAGAAAAACTGATCCTGAGACAGTGATACAACTAGAGTGCTCAGTATAGGCAAAAACAGAAATATAGGGAAAGGCAAACCTTGAGATTTCTGAAGGAAGAAGGAACATCCCACAAAAGATCAGCTCACCATACAGCCAAGCTATCCAATAATTTGACTTCCAGAACCTGAACAGAACAATCTGGAAAAGTATGTAAAAAGTGTCCTTAAAATAACTGAAAATATAAAGAAAAAGGATTTATTTTATTCATAAAAAATTAAGATCTTATTAAAAAAGAACAGGTAACTTTGAAAAAGAACCAAGTACAAAACTTCTAGATGTGGAAAAATCACAATTGAATTGTGTTAAGGTTAAATAGTAGATCAAATACCACCAAAGGGAGAATTAGTAGATCAGAAATCATTTCAAGAAATTATACAGAATGCTGAGCAGAGACAAAAGTATGCAAAGAGAGAATTAGGCTAAATAGTTTAAAATCTGTAAATCCCACATATAACTAATATGTTATATGTTACAGAAGGAAAAGATAACAGAGAAAATATGGGAGAAACAGTTTTTGAATGGATAACGATAAAATGTTTTCCACCATTGATAAATGACTTAAATCCATGGATTTGAGAAACAAATTGAACTTCAAGCAAGTGAGATAATCAAAACCCTAAACTTAGGTCACATTTAAAGCAGATAGAAGGGACTCCTGAGTGGCTTAGTGGTTGAACATCTGCCTTTGGCTCAGGTCGTGATCCCTGGGGTCCTGGAATTGAGACCCATATCGGGGCCCCCACAGGGAGCCTGCTTCTCCCTCTGACTGTGTCTCTGCCTCTCTCTCTGTGTCTCATGAATAAATAAAATCTTTTAAAAAATAAAGCAGATAGAAATTAATGACAGGTTCCTTACCCAGAGAAAAACTTGAACTAGCAGAAGACTTCTCAATATTTATGATTACACCAGGCAACGCTGTGACGAAACACTAATGCCATCAGTTTGAGAGTCTATAACCAGCTAAGTCACTCAGGAGGTGAGACAAAATAAATACATTTTTGCACAAATAAAGACGAAGGAATCTACCTCCATCAACATTAATAAATCATTAATACTAATACTAAGTGAGAAAGGCAAGGTCCAACAGGATATGTAGAATATTTTTGACATAAAATTATGAAGCCCAACAATGAAGTATCTACTCTTTTTGTATTTCTTCTTACATTTAGAATACAAAGCAATGTAGGGGAGTAACAGCTACATTTGAGATCATCATTACTTCTAGATGGGGTGGAAGGGAAGCAGAAGGAATGAGAAAGGGAATCTGTATCAAAAGAAAAGAATCTACATCCACTAGGAGACAAAAGGAAGGAAAGGAGAAACAGAGGGAGGAAGAAAGAGAAGTGGGTCACCTTGGTAAGCTCTTGAAAGGGATTGGAAACATACTCACCCTTGTAGACAATGGGTCCATTCCAGTCTAAATGGGAAGAGGTGATGGAGGCATCTGTGTGGCTCAGTCAGTTAAGCATCCAACTCTTGATTTCGGCTCAGGTCATGATCTCAGGGCTGTGAGGTCGAGCCCTGTGTCAGGCCCTGCACTCAGCAGGGAACCTGCTTAAGATCCTCTCTCTCCCTCTCTCTCTGCCCCTCCCCTGCCATTTGTGAGCTCACGCTTTCTCTCCTCCCGCCCTCAAATTAGGTAAATAAATAAATGGGAAGAGGTGAAAAAGAGAGCTAGATGTTAAATCTGGATCTTGCCCTTGCTTCTGCTAACTGAGCAACTATGTGGACACATGCACAGACATCCCTGCTCTGACTCCGTTTCCTCATCTTTTAATCAATGGGGTCAGAGCTGTCACTCGACAAGATCCTTTCCATTTCCAGCATTCTTTTGTTCTGCTTCCTTTGACTTTTCAGATGGCCACATTTTAGGGCATAAAAATGGCTTTCACTAAATGCAGCTGTATCAGTGAGAATTCCTTTGTCTTCAAGTGACAGAGCATTCAATCCAAACTGGTGTAGGGACAGTGACAAATTATTGGTTTGTGTAAGATGAAAAACTCAGGGCTAGGTCTAGCTTGAGACACAACTAGATCTGGAGCTCAAAAATACTACCATGTGCCCCAGGTTTTTTTTTTTTTCTTTTTAATCTTCCATAGTGGGTCTTTAGTTACATTGGCTTCATTCTCAGGCGTCACGTGGTAGGCCAGATGGTGGTTGTAGCCAGATGGTGACAGCAGCTCCAGCCCTTAAATCCTCTAAGTTTTCCGTTCTGCAAGGAAAGCAAAATCGCTTTCCCTGAAGCCCCAGTGAAACACTCATTGTGTCTCATTAGCTCTGAGAGAGTTCTGAGCCCAACATGGAGCCAGTCATTGTAGACAGGGTTGTGGGTTATGTACTGATTTACTTGAGGTGAACGAGCTCCCACTATGGGATGGGTGCAGCTTCACCTCAGCCACATGGATAGGGAGTAGGGGAGGATGCCAGTTCCTGAGCGGGAACCAGGATGTGGTCACCAGAAGGAGGAAGATGACTATCAGATGGTAAACCAAATGTCCCCTACAACCTGCAAAATTACAGAAGTGGTTTCCCAGTGAGGACAGTCTTAAGAATGTTAAGTCTCGTATACAGAATGACAAAGGTGAGAGAGAAACCTGAAAAGTGTGGACCATTCGAAGCACAGAAAGGGGCCACGCGAGGACAGTTGTGTACTGGCTTTCAGACTCCAGTATTCATAAAGTAGGCAGAGAGGCTTCTTTGGCTTGAAAGATGGAGTCTAGTGAGTTCTAAGTAGAATGACAGAATTAGAATGGTATCATGGGAAATGATGGGCCAGGAGATGTTTCCCGATGGTAAATATGAAAGTTGGAGAGAAGGTTCTGTGGATTTTTGGAAGAGAGAGCATTACTAACTGGGGAGCTCTGTATACCTCTGAAGAATGGCACCGTGTAGGACGAGGAACAACTTTGCAACAACAACAACTCTTCCTCTGGCAGAAGAAGGACCCTGGAGTCTGTAAATCCTTTCTCTTTATCACACTGCAAGAAAAACGTTATATCCATCTTTCAACCATTCTCAAAGCTTTATAAACCTAAAATAGATCCACCTTAATAATTAGAAATAAAAATAGGTATGTTTGTACATAATGGTTACACAAGAAACATTTGCTGTCTGTGATTCCCATAGAGCCTTAGTGACCATGGACATGTGGGAGAGTAACAAATTGGGTCTGGGGAGGCACTTCCCTATCCCTACCTCCTTATCTGTTGGTCTAGATATTCCGGATCCGTTGCCTTCATCTTTTTGTCTGCTCTAGCTTCCTCTCCCACATCCCTGGTGTCCAGAAAACAACCCACAGAAACCACTGCAGTCCCTCCCACGTTAACCCTGCTGCAGCTATAAGGATTTTACCAGAAGCAGCTTGGTGCTCTGTTATGAATTCGGAATGTGTTCAAGTGCCCTGTAAAAAAAAAAAATTCTTCTGGTTACCTTTCGGTCAAAACATCCAGAGGAACCCCTCTCTCATTAGCTTTCTCCTGTCAGCTCCCATGACACCCTCAAAGATGCAGGGCCAAGTCCCATCCCACCCTAGGCCTCACTGTACAGAGTGAAGCATCTTCAAGTTGATGGGCTAATTAGTTAAGCCAGCCAGCCAGCCAGCCATCCATCCATCCATCCATCCATCCATCCATCCATCAGTCATTCCCCAAATACTTCTGAACAACCTGCCTCTCACGAGTTGTGTTCATGACCTAACTGATGGGGATTCATGTGTGAAAGGACTCCCTTTGCATCAGAAGTGCGTGGTCCAAGGGCCAATAGGAAGGGAAGAGAACAGAGAACCCCAGCCCACCACATGAGTGAAGCAAAATAAAATCCCCCTGTGCAGTGTCCTGCCATCTTGGGTCACGGAGAGGGAGCAGCACATACAGTTGGGCTGACCTGGGGCCATTCCTGGCCTGACTGTTCTTAGTTTCCTGCCTTGGATTGAGTGTAAAAGCAGAGACTAGTGACAGCATAGTATAGCAGTTCATCAAATACTAAATATTCCACCTGTCAAGTGAGGCATGAAGTCTGTAATTGAGATAGCTAACCTCGATGGAGTACATTCTCCTCTCCCAGCCTCTATGCTGTGCTCTTTACGTGTAATACTTTGTTTTGCCTTCAGAAAACCCTGAGTGCTATTTTATCCTCCTTTTACCCTTAAAGAACATTGGGACAACGTCCCCAAAGGCACACAGTTAATAAGTAGGGGGACTGATCCTGATGCCAGGTGATCTGGCTCCAGAATTGGATTTTATCCTGATAAAGCAGCACACTGTCTCCTGATAAAAGAACTGCAAAAAGGAGGTGGGAAAACAGCGATGTACTTGATCCTTTGTAATAGCTAAGGCAGAATTAATCAGTCCTAAGGAAGTCTGCGGTCAAGGGAGGCACCCGTGTATTGTAAAACAGCCCACTGTGAGTATGACTAGGCAGGGTTTAATGACAAAACTGTCCCTGCTTGAAAGAAGGGAGACTGAGGGTGGGGACAGGCTGGTGGCAGCAAGATTGTCTCTGCAAGCAGGAGATATATTCTATGCATTCATGGCTTCTCCACCTAGCAGAATGCTAGGTTTGTATTAGCTATCTATTGCTGTGTAACAAATGATTCCCAAACTCCTTGACTTAAAACAGCACACACTGATTTTCCTCACAGTTGCTGCGGGTCAGGAATCCATGCGTGGCTTTCCCATGTGTCTCTAGTTAATGGTTTCTCACAAGAATGAATCACAGGGTTGACTGAGGTTACAGTCAGCCTGAGGCCCAATGGATGGACGACCCAATTCTGAGTTCACTCAGCATTTGTTGGCAAGATTCAGTGCCTTGGGGACTGTTGTCTGGATGCCACCGTCTAGTCCTTGCCACCTGGGCCACTCCCAACAGCAGGACAGCTTGCTTCATCAGAGCAGTCAAGAGAGAGGGTGACAGAAGTGATGCCCATCACTTCTCCACGTCCCTGGGCCTGGCCCACATTCAAGAGGAGGTTGATCCCACAAGGGGAATTGATACTGGGGGTGAGAATCATGGGATTCATGTCAGAGGCTGCATCCTACGGAGTTCAAAGCCCATCTGCCCAATTGAACTTTGCCCATCAAAATGCAAATACATCTCATAGGAACTGAGGGGAGGGAATCAATAAAATTAAGTTACTATCTATGTTTGCCCTTTAAGGTGAAAGTGATTATTAAATCATATCCTTCAAGATGGTTACCCATGTTTAGGGATTCGAATAGGAAAAGGAGGGAAGGGGGCTAATAGTTATTTGTGCCCTGTTGAATGAATCTGAGTGAAGCTTACAGACTTCTAGAATTTGCTTATGATCACACAGTGAGGAAGGGATGAGGTTACAACTGCAATTGGTTCTTGTCACTAAAAGCTCATTTTTCCATTCAGCATAGTCATGGGCCTATTGGTTGAGTGTCTCCAGTTTGGTCCACTCCTGGCCCATCAGAGAACTGTACTTTATACTACTCTTGTGATTGGGCGGGGTCAGGAGACCAGTTCTGGCACATGTGTTGTGAGTAGCAGTGTCTTACTTCCAGGCTCGAGTGTTTGATTACAAGACCCCTCTTTTCCCTCTGCTGTGGCACCAGCAGAGTTTGAGTCCCTGCGAGGCAGATGTACAGACTCTCTAGTGCCACCCCTTTACCAACCCACAGTGGCTACGTAGCATGCACGAGGAATAAACCTGTGTTTTGGGGGATGCCTGGATGTCTCAGTGGTTGAGCATCTGCCTTTGGCTCAGGGTGTGTTTTCTCAGGGTCCTGGGATCGAGTCCTGCATCGGGCTCCCTGCAAGGAGCCTGCTTCCCCCTCTACCTATGTCTGTGTGTCTTTCATGAATAAATGAATAAAATCTTTAAAACAAAACAAAACAAAAACTTGTATCATCGGGAGTCACTGAGCTTTGGAGGGGATGCGATTCAAACCCTCCTTACCGATGTGTCTTTGGACAGAAGATGAAGGAGCAGAGAGGAAGAGGGTGTGGAGGCTGCCCCTAGAGGGGCTGTGGTTCTGGCTTACAGCCGGCTGGTGTGAGGGCATGGCAGGCACTCACCTTCACCTCAGTTACCTGGGCCCCACAGTGCCTGCATCCTGGCAGCCTTCTATTTCTGAGCACAACTGGCTAAAATCAGGACCAGAGGGAGCAATGGCATGACTCACAGGCAGGGTAAGAACCCCGCCACCTCATTCGCTCTGGACTCTCCTTGCTTTGGAACAGCAAAAAGCACGAACAGAGCCCAAGCAGTGTTATCCCTTTCTGAGCCTGATCTGACACACACAGCTCAGCAAGAGGCTTTTGAAAGAAGCTTAAGTGGAGCAGCATCCTTGTCACCGAAGAGCCTTGGTGGCTGGAGTGGGTATTTGCTAAGCTAGTTTCTGCTCAGCTGGGGACTGGTAGACCCAAGGTTGCATGTCAAGGTTTGGAACCATTTAGGGAGGGTCCCAAGCATAGATTAGTATGCATCACAAACGTCATGGCCCCATTGCGCTCTTCCACTGGGAGGTGGGATTGGCTTCTCTTATGCTGCCTGGGTCTCCAACACAGTGGCTGGTTCCTCTGGCTGCGGGCGCCTCTCTTCTGCCTTCCATACCTTGAGGAGTTGCAGCCTGGCTTAAAGCTGCTCACATGCACAAATCCTGGATGGACGTGGGTCCCTTGGTAGGCTGCCGTGTCCACATAGGTGACAGCAGGGCCCCCCTTGTGGCTCTTCCCTGTTAACGGACACCTCCCCCCCTTTACATAGGGTTGTGTGGCTACATCAGACTTTGCTCAAAGATCAGAGTATATCAAGTGAGTCAGAGAAGTAGCACGTTAAGTTATGTACTGAGTCTAGTTTTCTCGTGGTCCAAGGGAAAAGCATCCTTCCTAAGGGAGGGACATTTTGCACAGCATGGGTTCCTAATTTTGCCTCTTTGTTTTCAAGTGTAAGATTATTTTCGGAGTTATTTCTTCTTTAAACTTCCACCCTGTGAATTTCTTAAGGAGACCCCACAGCCGGATTGATCTTACCCGAGAGCTATTCCCTCTTCTGCTCCATGAAGTGGCAAATTTCCTTAAGCCCAAATTATTCAGTCTACAGACACACCAGAGCTTGGGGCTGGGACTCTAGCATCATCTTCCAAGGTGGATTTAGGTACTTTAACTAAACAAACAAACAAACAACCAGAGTAGCTCCTCCTTGGCCTCATCTGCATTGTCAGTTTCCATCCATGATCCATTTGAAGAACTGCTTCTGTTGACAAATTCAATTGAAACATCACTACCATGTCCAACCACTCTTGCTCCTCCTTTGATAGATGGAGCAAACTGATTTGAAATGCCTTGCCACCCAGAGTGCCCTTCAGGAACTCTGGGATCCTAAAAGCAGATTTGCTTGTAAGAAAGAACAAAATGATCGAAGTTCTTTCATGAGGATGGACATTAAAGGTCAGAGAAGAGAGGATGAATAAAGGCTCTGTGGTGGTGAAGGGATGGTCCATGGAGAAGACGCTGAAAGAATGGGAAGCTAAGCTAGATTCCTGTGACTTCGCACCTGTGCAGAGGGTGGGCTCTGCTGTTGGCCGTGGGCAGTGTCCCTGGGATCAGAGGCAAGGTGGATGCCTGCTCAGAGACAGTGCAAAGGAAACCCTTAGGTAGACATCCCAAATGTACAGTTATCTGTAAGTTCTGGTTTGCTGCCCAACGTTCATGTTGAGCCTACCTCACAGAGAATCCTGTAGGAGAGGCTAAAGTCTAATGAACCACAGGCCTGGATGCCACCTGAACCCTAGAGTCACTGCATCTGAAATACATATTATCTACAGAAAATTGTGTCTATTACAGGGGTTTAGCTTCAAGCAAGGAAAACCCACCTTGCCTAACCTAAGTAGAGAAGGAATTTATTGGAAGGACATTGGGTAGGTAATAAAAACAGATGAGAGAAACCCAATCATCAACTGATGGATGGATAAATTAAATGTACTATATCCATACAATGGAATTGTATCCAGTCACAAAAGGAGTGGAAGGTTGACCCATGTTACATTAGGGAACAGAGTTTAAAAACATGATGCAAAGTGAAAAAAGCCAGTGGCAAAAGACCACATTTTGAGTGATTTCATTCATAAGAAATGTCCAAAAGAGGCAAATCTGTAGAGACAGAACATAGGGTAGTGCATGCCTACGGCTGGAGGGCTCGGGAGAAATGGAGAGTGATTGCTAATGGGTACAGAGTTTCTTTTTTGCAATGATGAAAATGTTCTAAAATTGATTGTGGTGATGGTTGCAGAATTCTGTGAATATACGAAAAATCAAGGAGTTGTATATTGCAAATGGGTGAATTATATAGTATGTGAATTATATTTCAATAAGGCTATAATATATTTTTTAAAAGATTATATTTAGAAAACCTTTTAAAAAATATAAAAGAGGAGGATGGAGATCCTGGCTGAGAAATACTCAAGACTCAAGACCCCCTAGAGGGTGCCTCCCATGGACTGAATGACCTTCAGCCATTCTTGTCCTTATGTTCACTTACTCCACTCAAAACACAAGCTCAAGAGAGCATATTTTTTTAAAGATATTTTAAAATGTATTTATTCATGAGAGACATACAGAGAGAGGCAGAGACACAGGCAGAGGGAGAAGCAGGCTCCCTGCAGGGAACCCAATGCAGGACTCGATCCCAGGACTGCGGGGTCACAACCTGAGCCAAAGGCAGATGCTCAACCACTGAGCTACCCAGGGGCCCGTCTTTCACAGATTTTAAAGATTGAAACAGTTGGAGGCTGTTGAAGAGGGATTATTATGGAGTGAATGTGTCCTTCCAAATTCACACATCAAAGTCCTAATCCTCAGTGTCATGATACTTTTTGTGAAGCTCTGGGAAGATGTTTAGGGTTAGATGAGGTCATGAGGGTGGGACCCTGGTCTTGTAAGGGTTAGCACCCTTAATAAGACATGAGAGAACTCATTCTGTCTCTTTCCTGTGTGCACTGAAAAGAGGTCATGTGAGCACACAGCAAGATGGCGGCCACCTACAAGCCAAGTGAAGAGACCTTTGGATATGACACCTACCTTGCTGGGACCTTGATCTCAGGCTTTCCCTTGTGAGAAATAAATCCTTGTTATTCAAGCCTCAGACTTATACAGACACTGAGTCACACCTATTTTAGACTTTGGAAGAAACTAATGGAGTTGTAAGATTTAACTTTCAACTTAGTTGTTACCATCGTTGGAAATCTGGTCTTTCCAACCATGAGATCAAACTCACAGATGGCTATTCGTGTAATGACCACCACCCAACTAAAGCTAACAGTCCTGGGAGAAAATTCATTGGCCTCCTGTGTACAATACACATGTGGCTACAGAGTGGCTACCTTTGATTTTTCCCCTGAAAAGAGGGTCTTGGCTTCGGGGAGGTTATTCCAAGGAAGCAATAGTGAGGGGCAGGAAGACAAGAGAAGAAAAGAGAACAGCTAATAGAGGGTTGCACTGTCAGGTGCTACTGCAGACGGCAGGGGGTTGATTAAGATGACATCTCTGCAAAGTACCCAGAATTGTCAACTGAAAGGATGAGGCTTCTGGGTGACCTATCCACTGGCTTTTATCTCTTGTTGGCCAAGGATTGTCCCAGAACCATGTACTCCCCACCCTTCCAGGCTGCCATTGGGTGAAAACTAAGGATTCCTAGGGGCTTGGAGACTCAGCATGAGTCTACACTTGCGAGGAACTATCCTCCATAACTGTGCCTGAAACCAGAGGTAGAATGTCACAAGTGTCAGCTACCCTGGCTTAGCATTTTTCTTTTGTGGTAACACATTTCCTTTGTTCTACATCTTCAGTTCAAGCTGACGGTGATAGACTTGTCTAATCCATGAGCATACTTGGCATGGCAGGATGGATTTCTTCGTTGGCCAAATAGGTGGATTCACCAAATGAGTCCTTTTCTCCTGGCCCCAGGTGCACTCCATTCCATGTGCTTGCCTGTTGTTTTAAACACCGGTGTGTCACATTATCTCCCTTACTCACTTTCTGATTGTGTGAGTGAGTCCTTAAACCTCCAGGTCCTTAGGAGCAGGTGTAGTGGTAGATGTGGTTTGCAGAGCAACCAACAGGGCCTTGACAGTGGCTCTGAGATATTGGAGCTGACACTGCTGAAGGTGGGGCTGGTGATGATCAGATTGGAAATTGCCATAAATGACTCTTGTCATTTGTTAGGTGATGTCACTTATTATGGTGACGTTTGAACCTTGGCAGGTTGGGCCAGGGTGGATGAAGATTCCTGCCATACTTACTTGCCACCTTTTCTGCAAAGTTTTCTCACCATGCACTGCTCCCTAAGGGCATCCCTGCATCGCCTATCTCCATGTTCTTTGTTTAATTACTAGCTAATTCATTAATAAGTGATGTGTTTTGGCCTAAGCATTATTTTCACCAGCTGTTTTGTCCCTCACCATTCTCTAGACATCAAGGGATGTTTAAAAACCTAGAGTGTGTTGGGATGCCTGGGTGGCTCAGTTGGTTGAGCATCTGACCCTTGACTTTGGCTCAGATCATGATCTCAGGGTGGTGAGATTGAGTCCAGCATTGGACTCTGTACTTGGTAGGGAGTCTGCTTAAGATTCTCTCTCCCTCTCCCTCTGCCCCTCCCCCTGCTCATATACGTACTCTATCTCTAAAATAAAGAATAAATCTTCTTAAAAATTAAAAAAAAAAGAAACTAGGCTGTGCCATTAGTAACTATATTAAGTCTGCTCGGGCTGCCATAACAAAATTGCACACACTGGTGGTTTAAACAAAAATTAATTTGCTTACAATTCTAGAGTCTGGAAAGCCAAGATCAAGGCGCCAGCTGGATAGGATGGGTGTCTGGTTAGAGCTCTCTTCCTGGCGGGCGGTCAGCAGTCTTCTGGCTCTGTCCTCACGTGGCCTGTCCTCTGTGGATGTACCCAGGGAGAGAAAGGGCTCTGGTGTCTCTTCCTCTTCCTATACGGAAGTCCGGTGCCTGCCCCACCCTATGACCTCATTCAACCTTTATTACCTCCTTCCAAGTAAAGCTCCTTCTCCAGATATAGTCACATTGGTCCCTGAAAGTGAGTCAAATCTAGCCCATTGTTTTCCAACAAGATTAATAGCCTCTTTGAAATAGAATGAGTTTGTTACATATGCTTATGACTAAGGACCGAATTATGTCACCGCAGAAGTCCTATATGGTCAGCTAACCCTGAGCTGAGGATTCAAGGCCAGGTGAGGGAAGCAGGGAAGGAAATATGAAAATCTCAGCAAAGTCTCAAGAACTGGTCTCACAGGGCCCCTGGGGTGTTCATTACTCCTAGAGCAGTGCTGGCCTGGAGGCTGGGCTTTGCTACTCCTGGACCTGGCAGTGGTTGGCTAAGGGCTTGGTTGGGATTGGAGGAGCGTGTAAATTTTCAGACATTTCCAGTTCTCTGCACCGAAGAAAATCCTTCCAAGAAGAGAGGTGAGTATGTCCGTTGGAGGCAAGAACAGGCTTTGCGTAGGGGACAGGTGCACAGGAGGCATGGAGGGGACCCAAGGGGTCCAGGTGGACCGTCGGCAGTGCCCGATGCTGAGCTCCAAGAAGAGTAAAGAGCACCTCAGGGTGGACACACTGCCAGCGGAGGAGCCAGTGTTCTGGGCAGCGGCACTCCTGACCACGCCCGGCTGAAGGCACACGTTGTTTGCTTGCTTTTCTCCTTCCCAAAGAGAACACAGGCAACGCTAGGAGTCAGCAGTGGCGAGCCACAGACTTCATGCGTACACACTCCCAAAACTAGAGGCCTCTTAGATCCCCAGAAAATTAAAGAAAACTGTGCGCAATGGAGTCCCACATACCCGTGCTGGATCCTGAATCTCCCAACTTGCTAATTGTGAGGCTTTAGACAAGAGACATTATCGCATGGGCTGAGTCACCGGGTCCAGCTAATCCTGAATGTCATCTATAGGATGGGTGTGACATAAATAAAGCTGTGGGGAAATTATCCTGCACCTACCTAGGAGCATTCAACAAGCACGAGTTCCTCCTTCCACCCTCGCCTTCACTCCCTTCTGAGCAATCGCTTCTGGAAACATCTGAAGGCAACTCTGCCTCCTTCTGTGTCTCTTTTGGTTTCAAGTTTTTTTTGCTCCCTGGGGAGAGAGGGTTTTATGGTCTGATGACAGCTGGAAAGTCTTCCAGATTTTCTGGTTCTTTACTGAGAAGATAGATTCACCTTATTTGGTGATTCAGACATTCTTGTACTTTGCTGGAGGGAAGGGAAAGACAGCGGGGCAGAGGGTGGTGAGGCGTGCATCCCAACTGCACAAGAGGCAGGTAGATGGCCCTCTCTCACTCACTCACTCATTCATTCATTCATTCATTCATTCTTTCATTCCATATTTATCAAGTACCTGCTTAGTGCTGAGCAAGAAACCAGAAAGACCAGGACTGGGGTCCTGCCCTATAGATGTTTCTCTCATTGAGGAGCTGTGGAAAAGAGGAAAGAGGTGCAGAGCTACAAGGCTGACCGGTGGGAACTCGAAGCTAGTGTTTGCTATGTCATGATCTGTACTGAACTCTGGTCAACAGCCGCTACGGTCCAGTGACTTCTGTGGGGTTCTCTGAGAGGAGGAGGGATATGGGAGAAGGATACGATTTGTAGCAAGTGAGCCCACCAGTCCTTGGTCCCTGCTGGCCAGTGCCCCCACCCTTCCTCTGCCTTCTCTGGGCATTCTAGCAGCTCTGGTGCAGATGCAGGAGCAGGGTGGCCTGGTAGAGAACACGGCTCTGGATTTGGATCTTAATGGCCTTGGGGCAATTGATGTATATGGTACTGGCTCACCTCCCTCCTGCAGGTTGCAACAAGCTGGCTGTCTAAGCAGCGGTTTGCTCAGTGATGCTGGGTGTGGGTAACACAGAGCAGATGCCTGAGATAGGGCAGCAGCCCCCCAGTGAGTGGCGGTTCCTTGGTTAATCTTTTTTTTTAAAATTTTTATTTATTTATGATAGTCACACACACAGAGAGAAAGAGAGAGAGAGAGGCAGAGACACAGGCAGAGGGAGAAGCAGGCTCCATGCACCGGGAGCCCGACGTGGGATTCGATCCCGGGTCTCCAGGATCGCGCCCTGGGCCAAAGGCAGGCGCCAAACCGCTGTGCCACCCAGGGATCCCAGTTCCTTGGTTAATCTTAAGGCCACTCCTGCTGCTGCCTCTGCTGTCCTAGCTATTTCCGAGACCCAGATGTTGCTTATACTGCAGGCCTGGGAGGGAGAAGGCTGGATAGGATGCTCAGGGCTGGAGACACAGGGCCACTCAACGGGAAAGGAGAGAAGGGGAAAGACTCGGTGATGTCAGGAGGTCAGCAGCAGAAAATGGGAGAGGAGGAGAGCCCACCACCACCTTCCCACCAAGCTTCCACCTCTTCTGATGAATGCAGGTGCTCCTCCCTCCCTGAGATCCTCCCCAGGTCCTCTGCTGGCAGGAGCCCAGATTCAAGGTTCTTGAGGAGCCTCCCACAGGCTACCTTGCCTGAAATAACCCACGCTACCCCTGAGGGGCAGAGCTCAAAAGAGATCATAGTGATGGAAGGTGTGAGGGTCTCTCCTGCCGAAGAGAGATCAGAAATCCTTTAAAAATGGGCCTACCTAGAACCGTCGGAGACAGGAACATCTTTGGGACTCTGGCAGACAAAAGGTTTGAAACTACCTAAGCTGCACTCGGGTGAGGCGGGCCACTTCACCAGGAGTCAGGTGTTCATCCGTGGATGGGCCAGAGCTCGAGCCCACGGAGACCCCTGGGAGGGGCGGCATTACAGATTTTGAGTCACTTCTGATTTGAGCCTCCAGGAATAGTAAAGAACAGGAAAAACAAACAAACAAAAAACTGAACACCTAAAGTTACTCTCCAAAATACTCTGCAGAGTGGATGTGTACATGGTGGAGTGGTGGGATGCCCAAAGTGTCACCGTGAACTTGAATTTCAACCCCAAAATATATTCACGGCCACCCTCCATCCCCGTGTGAGACATTTCTCCCTACGTTAAGCTGGCATATATCCGGCACCCTGCCACCTGTTCACACTACCTCATTTGGGTGGACTGTGACAGCTGTGGCTAGTCCCCCGATGAATGCCACAGGCCCAGCACTGGAGGACACAGACTAGAAACATCTAAGGGAGGCTTCTGCGGGCCGCGAGCAGGCCTGAGGCCAGCTTACCTTTGCTGAACCACAGAACACTGGAGGCCTTTTGTTGCTAACAAGGACTCCTTGGAGGTGGACCAGGGACAAAGCCAGAATGCAGAAACTGCAGAAACTTCTAGAAGGTCTCCCTGGGTGTGTGTGGGGTGGGGGAGCCTTTCTTCCCCTGTTTGCCCCTTTCTGGGCTTAGAGTGCCATCTCTAGCACCATCATAACCCTCAGAACCTTGGTACCAGGCTTCGGGGCTGCCCACCAGCATTTTGGCATTGGAAGCTCAGAACACTGCCAGGTCTCCATACGCCTTTCCCTGTTTTATAGCTAAAGAGATGGAGAGTCATGTCCAGGTCACATGGATGGGGCCTAACCTCGGGGCAGCCAGCAAGGAATCATCCTGCCCTGGAGCAGCCTGGACCTGCCCCACTTGAACCTGCCTTCCAGCAAAGCCTCTCACGTTTCTGGCTCTTTCCTTGCCCATGTGTCCCCTGCTTCCCGCTGGAAACCTCGCTGTCCCCAGAGCTCTGCTCCCAAGACACTAGCAGAAGAAACACCACCATGGAGAGCAGAGGCTCTGAGTCTTGAGTTCTTGTAGCAGCTCAGCCTTCATCAGCTGCGTGACCTTCGCAGATGTACTTAACCTCTCTGAGCCTCGTTTTCTGCACCTGCCAATGGGGCCACTGACAATACCACCCTCAGAAAGACTGTCTTGGGGGTTAAATAAAATAAGACATAAAATGTTTAGCCCGGTGCTGCGCATGTGCGCGTGTGCACACGCACTCACACACACATACACACACAGGTCACTGGTACTGCCCATGCTAAAAGAGTCCAGGAATGAGAGTTAGGCTTTGGATGGGACCCTCCAATAGACAGAGCACCCACCCCCCCACCCCAGGGGTGCTGGGACGGGGCCCCGGGGACAGGAGTCTGCGGGATACTGTGGGTCCCAGACAGCGTGGCAGTGCCAGGATCAGATGAACTGAGTGTCCAGTGTAATGATGTGTCACCTGTCACCTGCAGCCTGTCTTTCAGCCAGGCCCCTGCTCATTAGCACTTTCACCCACGTGCCTGCAAAGAAGGGGGTGGGAGCAGAGGTAGGGCGACATCCTGTCCCATCCTGGCACTTCTTGGGAGGAAAAGAAAGCCAAGAACTAGCTCAAAGTCAGGTTGAAGTTGGAGGGCTTGAGATTACGCCGAGCTCTGCGCACTCCCTCCTCCACAGTCTTAGGTATTTGAGCAGAGGCTGCATTTGGCAGCTTGGAAACATGTGCTTGGCCCCAACCTGAGAAGTTGTGTCTTCAAGAGTCTTGAAGGGCACCCTGAGATATGAAGAGTTTCCTTCTGCTTGCAAGTGTCTGAGCCCCCCAGATAAGGGCTGCAGCTCTTGGCACAAAGCATGCAGCCAGGAGTTTGCACCCCTTCAGCTCCACCCATTTATTATGTCTGCTTTGACTTGCCCATCTCAGAAATGGGCAGCCAGTGTGATGCCCCTTGCCCGGAGAGGGGGATCACATATTCGTAGGCATTCATCACTCAGCATCACTCTGCAAATGCTGTGTAGGTACCAGGCACGGCTAACAATGGGAGCATTAGAACTAATAATACTGCCCCTCCTCTCACTGGTAGTAATAGTTAATATGAGCTAGCTGGGGCACCAGGGTGGCTCAGTGGTTGAGCATCCGCCTTCAGCTCAGGGCGTGATCCTGGGGTCCTGGGATCCAGTCCCGCATCGGGCTCCCCGCAAGGATCCTGCTTCTCCCTCTCCTTGTGTCTCTGCCTCTCTCCCTGTGTCTCTCTGTCTTTTTTTTTTTAAGATTTTATTTATTCATAGAGACACACACAGAGAGAGAGGCAGAGACACAGACAGAGGGAGAAGCAGGCTCCATGCAGAGAGCCTGACGCGGGACTCGATCCCGGGTCTCCAGGATCATACCCTGGGCTGCAGGCGGCGCTAAACCGCTGCGCCACCAGGGCTGCCCTCTCCCTGTGTCTCTCATGAATAAATAAATAAAGTCTTTAAAACAAAATATGAGCTGGCTATTCGCTAAGTGGTTGCTCGGTGTGTCAGGCCTCCCATCCTACCCTTATAAGGTGGAGGCTATTATTATGGCTATTTTATAGGAAAAGAAACCAAAGCACAAAAAGTGTATGCAGCTTGCCTGGTAGTCTGGGGCGATTCTCAGCCATGATAACAATTGCAACGAAATATTATTTGTGCTGCAACAGAAGCAATAATAGGATAAAATTGTTGAGACCTGAGAGAATGTCAGTTCAGGTGGGTAGGGGAGGGTCGGGTCAGGAAAGGTCACGAGGTCCGATACACTTGAACCAGACAGGGAGGCGCATTTTCCTTCTGTAAAGGATCTGTGACATCGTACCCCATACGGGACAAGTAAAAAATGGGAAATAAAAAGGAGTAGAAAAGTCTAGATCAGAAAAGGAAGGAGAATCTCTTTCGCAGCCAGCGCCGAGAGCGATGGGCATCTCTCGGGACAACTGACACAAGCGCCCCAAGACCCGGGGGCAAGAGCAAGCCCTACCACAAGAAGCAGAAGCATGAGCTGGGACGTCCCGTGGCCAATACTAAGATTGGCCCCCACCACATACACACAATTCAAGTCTGGGGAGGCAATAAGAAGTATCGAGCCTTGAGGCTAGACGTGGGGAACTTCTCCTGGGGCTCGGAGTGTTGTACACACAAAACAAGGATTATCGATGTTGTCTATAATGCATCCGACAATGAACTGGTCTGCACCAAGACCCTGGTGAAGAACTGTATCGTGCACATTGACAGCACACTGTACTGACAGTGATACGAGTCCCACTATGCACTGCCCTTGGGATGCAGGAAGGGGGCCGAGCTGACACCGGAGGAGGAAGAGATTTTATTTTATTTTTTTTATTTTTTTTTAAGGAAGAGATTTTAAATAAAAAAATCATCAAAGAAAATTCAGAAGTATGATGAAAGGAAAAAGAATTCCAAAATCAGCAGTCTTCTGGAGGAGCAGTTCCAGCAGGGCAAGCTTCTTGCATGCATCGCTTCAAGACCAGGCCATTGTAGCCAGGCAGATGGCTATGTGCTAGAGGGCAAGGAGCTGGAGTTCTATCTCAGGGAAATCAAAGCCCGGAAAGGCAAATAAATCTTCTATCTTCGGTCATGTAATAAAGGTGTTTATTGTTCAAAAAAAAAAAAAAGAAAAGAAAAGAAAAAGGAAGAAGAAAATTAAGTTTTTGTCTCTTTTTTCCTGTAACCATATTTCATGAAAATAGCCATAAAGAATTTTCTTTTTCTGTTACCATATTTCATGAAAACGACCAATGGGTAATACAGTACATGGGAACGCCGTCTCAAGGGGTTATGGAAGCAATCCCCGTGACACTGCTGGTCCTCCAGAGCAGTCCAAACAAAGGGAGGTCTGCAGGAGATCCCTTGTTACCTGGGAGCCAGGAGGGATGGGTGCTGTGGACGCAGATGCTCTGGACCCAAACAAAACAAAAATCACAATGATGATAAAAACAAAAACAAAAACTGAACTCCAAATCTAAAGTCACCACAAGAGAAGCTTCTAGCTGCAGGTGTAGATCTGGGTGGAGCTTCTCAAACACAGCCCTAGGAGGCTTACGCCAAGGGAAGAAGCAGCAGAGGTTTATCTAACAAATGGTTTACAATTCTCAGGAGAAATAAGAGGCAGTCAGAAAGCAGTTGATATAATAATATAACACCGCCCCTCCCCTCACTGGTAGTAATAGTTAATACGAGCTAGCTGGGGCACCAGGGTGGCTCAGTGAGGGGAGGGTTGGTATATATGTATATATACACACACACATCTGGTTATTTGGAAGATAGAGCCTTACCAGTTCCACAGAGGAGACCGTGACTTTCTTGGTATCCAATTCTAAGATCACTTCATTGCATGGTGCAGCTGAGTTATTAGAAGGCAGGGTGTGACAGTTTTATAGAAAATGCAGGTGTTGAGAGGTGGTTTTATTTTTTTTTTAAGATTTTATTTATTTATTTGGGAGAGAGAGAGAGAGAGAGAGAGAGAGAGAGAGAGCACAATCAGGGGGAGAGGGAGAAGCAGGCTCTCCACTGAGCAGGGAGGCCCTCGTGGGGCTCAATCCCAGGACCCTGGGATCATGACCTGAGCCAAAGGCAGACGCTTCACCAACTGAACCACCCAGGCCCCCCTGCAGAGGTGATTTTAAAACAACTTTTATTTCTTTTTTTTTTTTTTAAGATTTTATTTATTTATTTATGATAGTCACACAGAGAGAGACAGAGGCAGAGACACAGGCAGAGGGAGAAGCAGGCTCCATGCAGAGAGCCCAACGTGGGATTCGACCCTGGGTCTCCAGGATCGTGCCCTGGGCCAAAGGCAGGCGCCAAACCACTGCGCCACCCAGGGATCCCTTAAAACAACTTTTAAAAAATGGTCTTTAATAAAGCTGGAAGTGTAATGCTTAAAAAAAAAAAGAAAAAAAAAACCCAACTCAGTGGAAGTATTTAGGAGAGAATCAGCATAGTCTTTAACTGTCCTGAAGTAAGAGCTGTAATTGCATGCAAAAGAATCGTTACACACACTCACACACACACCTTTGCAAAATAACTCTGATAAATTTGATAGTAATGTGTTTTAGCGATGCAGGTATGCCAGTGTTTGTCGAATATATTAAATCCTAATTACACGACAGTGTTGCTTTGTGTTTGGTTTTGTCCTCAGCCATGGGACATTTACTCTTTGTAAAAATTCAGGTGCACTCATGAAACAGTGATTGAGTGCCTACTGTGTGCCAGGCACGAGGCTAAGTGCTGGTGGTGCAGAGGTATGAGAGCACTGTCCTTGATCTCGAAGAGCCCAAGGGCTCGGGGAGCTGGTACCGATAGATGGACAAGGAGGGCTATAGCATGGTAAGCAGTGGAAGTCTACAATTTTTTTTTTTTAGATTTTATTTATGTATTCATGAGAGACACAGAGAGAGAGGCAGAGACACAGGCAGAGGGAGAAGCAGGCTCCCTGCAGAGAACCCAGTGCAGGACTCAAATCCGGGACCCCAGGATCACAACCTGAGCCCAAGGCAGATGCTCAACCACTGAGCCACCCAGGTGCCCCCAGACCAAGCTTCTTAAAGGAGATGACCAATGGGGTGAGGCTTGAAAGATGGGCAGGCTTTGGTCAATTATAGGAAAGGCGGGGAAGCAGGGAGAGTGATGCATGCAGAGGCAAGAGCATGAGCGTAGGCCAAAGCATTGTGTTTGGATGGAACCATGCATCAGCAGACTGGTGGTGGCCACACGAATCTGGCCACATGATAAAAATGCATAGAAAAATACACACATGCACACCCTCCATCCACACTGGGACTATTTTCGAAGACAAAGACTGGAAGCCTTGAGAGGTACCGAGACCCAGCAGCAGCCCCCAATTCCAGCATGTCATGTTAATTACTGTGCCTCTGACCTTTGGAATATAACATTCCTAATCCAGTTCCCCAACACTCCTCCCCAGAAAGGCCGCTGTCAGCGAAAACATTCTCAGGCAAATATTGAATGAGAAGAAATTACAGCAGACGGTGAAGCTGAAATCCATGTGTGGGCAGAAGTGTGGGAGATGTAGTGCCCTGTTGTGTCCAGTCCAGGAAGCAGGCCAGTGTTCTCTTCCTTTTGTCTAGATGTTTCTGACCTGCAGCCTGATCCATCCTCTCCTGACCCAGCTCCCCTGATGTGGTGCTCAGGATGTTTCTCATCTTGTGTTTGCCGTTGTGATCTCGTGCAAATCACTTGAGTTCTGAACTGCGGGTTCCTGGTCTGAAAACAAGACTAATAGGTGCCTGCTAGTCTCCTATAGCTGAGGGAGACTCCAGTGAGATCTGGCTTCTGGAATGTTCTTGCTTCTTCCAGGTGACACTCCGAAGAAGCAGGTGCTTCCAGTCTTGACAATGGGATCTTGCTCCTGTGGAGACTCTATAGGAGTCTTGGAGCCTAGTCTTCTCTCAAACTAGGCGCCATCGTGCTTTTTCCAAAGGAAGTGAAGCCATTCCGTTTGCCTCCGTAACAATGACCTGTTTTCAGATGTAAATAAGGCCACAGGCATGATAAACAATACACATTTCAGCACAGACACACACACACAAAAATGGTGTCAAGGTGACATTTGGAACCAGAGTGACCTACAGCATTTACAGCTTTCTGAGGAGAAGGCCTCTCAGTAAAAGGCAATATCCTCAGAAATTTAGGGCTGGGCTAATTCAGCCAATGTGGGGCAATTGTCTCGTTCCCAGAATACTCTGGAGAAAGTGGTGTAATCTGTGGGAATAATGAACAGTTGAATATTTCAGCTTAATGGCTGCTGACCTCAGAGAAGAACCCCCACTGCTCCCCCAAACAGGCTGAATGGAACCTGGGAATGAAGCCACCTTCCTTGAGTTAACACAAATCTCTTAATGCCAGACTCATTAACAGCTCGCCCCACTCCAGCCTCTGCAGGGTTGGTTTTGTGGGTTGGATTTTTCTTTTCTTTTCTTTTCTTTTTCCTCCGTCTAAACCTTTCCAGAGAGGAGGCAGGCATTTCATATTTCTTCGTATTTGGTATCCTGGCTCGTTTGACAGATTTCCTCCTCAGTCCTCTGTGATGGATTCCCAAAAGCCACTTTGGCAACATGTCCTCCAATGAGTTTTCCTTCTTCCCCTTTTCTTGCACTCTGAATCCACGTGTTTCATGGCTGGCACGTTCTGTTGCTGATGGACGTGGCCTGTGGTGGGCGAGGGGGCACGTTGGGATGTTGCAGAGCCGATAAACCAGCAGAAGGCTTATCAAACAAGAATAGCCAGGGGCAGTGAACTCGGGCAGCCCTGTGATTCTGGTGACTGTCACTTTCCAATGACACTTCATGTTCTCTGATGTGACTGTTGTTGGAGTTGGTGTGCCAGGGCACACGATGCAACTCTAATAACTGCCTCGTTCATAAGCTCCCTGGGAGCAGAAGGGAAAAAAAAGAGTAGCAAAGGGGGACCTCATAATTTATGGCATCCCTCCTAAGCAACAGGGACCTTGCCTACAGTATTTTATTTAGTGCCTGAAAGTACTCTTTGATTGTCCTAGTAAAGAGATGAGGAGAGGGGGCGCTCCCGAAAGATGAGTCCTCTCAGGGCAGCAAGACTCTGCCTCCACCAAAACACACTGCACATCATGCCTGAGCCTTCTTCTGACTGTCTTGAATTCTGTGACTGGAGTCTCTGCTTTGTATCTGCCGGATAGACTAGGAGCCCCGTAAGACCTGAGTGATGTTGGGGGAGACAAAAAAATAGGCAAGACTGTGGGGCCAGCCTCTTCCCTCCTCATTCTCCCCACCTATCCCTCCTCCCCCTCCTCACTCTCTCCTCTTCTTCCTCTTCCTTCCCTCCCTCTCCCCTCTTCCTCCCTCTCCCCTCTTCCTCCCTCTCCTCTTCCCCCTCCTCTTCCTCTCCCTCTCCTATCCTCTCCACTTCTTCCTCCTCCTCTCCTCTTCTACTCCTCCCTGTTGACTCCCTGTCCTCCTCCCCTCCTCCCCCTCCTCATCCTCTTGTCTTCTTCCTCCTCCCCTCTTCCTCCCTCTCCTCCCCCTTGTCCCTCTCCTCATGCTCTCCTTTTCTTCCTCCTCTCCTCCTCTCCTCCTCCCTTCCCTCTTCTCCCCCTCCTCATCCTCTCTTCTTCTTCCTCTTCCTGCCCCCCCTTCCTTCTCCTCTTCTTCTTCCTCTCCCTCTCCTCATCCTCTCATCTTCTTCCTCCTCCTCCCATCCTCCTCCCTATTCTGCTCCTCTTCTCTACTTCCTCCCTCTCCT
The DNA here is from genome assembly GCF_905146905.1 of Nyctereutes procyonoides. Lineage (NCBI taxonomy): Eukaryota > Metazoa > Chordata > Mammalia > Carnivora > Canidae > Nyctereutes > Nyctereutes procyonoides. The sequence goes on along the minus strand of NW_026575140.1, from coordinate 53,981,729 downwards.
CCACCCCTGTCCCCTCTCTTCCTTCTCCACTTCCTCCCCACCCTCAGTCTGGCTCTAGGTCTCCCGGAAACACTGAATTTTCCAGGGACCTGAGAGCACAGGCTGGCCTCAGCATTCATTTCCTCCCACCCCTTCCTTTCCTCTGGTGATGACTCACGAATCTATGCTAATTAATATTGGCGAGGGCCAAAGATCCTCAGAGGCAGCCCCAAGCAGGGGGAGACCTGGCATGGAGGGCAGCAGATGACCAGCTGGGGACACCCAAAGCTCACTTGCCAGGCAGGCTGACTCTGTGGGGGTGGCAGCCACAGAGCAGAGCAGACCCTCAGTGACAGGGAGCTGGGGCAGCAGCTTTAGGGAGGTCAGGCTCCGCTGTGTCCCCAGCCCTCACCCCCTGCCCCCGATTCCTCCCCATCAAACGGTTCACTCTCCCCTCCCATAGACCCTCAGAGGGACAGAGGAGCTCCCTTGCTGCCCAGCCAACCTGCCTTGGAGCTTCATTCCGACCTGACTCCAAACCAGAAGTTTCAGCATTGAGCCATAGCTTCCTGTCTCCCTGCCGCCACCACCATCCTCACCTCCAAACGTAGTACAGCCACACACAGAAGTTTCCGTTTCTGCCCCCTTGCTTTTTTTTTCTTTTCCCTTTTCTATTCCAAAACACGTGTCAAGTGTATTTTTAAATTTGCATGCGTTGAAATTGGCTTTCGGTGGAGGCGTTGCTGGAAACCTACTCCACGATAAGAGGGAAGGGACGATTAAGTCACACAGCAATGAGGATGACCCTCAAAGGCATTCTGTGGAGGGGGAGAGGCCAGGCTCCAAAGGTTCATACTCAGAATTCCTCTAATAGGACATTCTGGAAAAGTTGAAGCTGCAGGGACATGGGGCAGATCAGTGACTGCCAGGGCTTTTAAGGGTTCATATGAACCCTGGTGTGTTTTATGCTGATTTGCCCACTGAAGACCATTTAGGCTATAAGTCTTTATTTGGACAGGTTTTCATTTCTCCTGGATAAATACCTAGGCATGAGATTCCTGGGTCATCTGGTATATTTCTTTTCTTTTTTTTTTTTTAAGATTTTATTTATTTATTCATGAGAGACAGAGAGAGAGAGAGACAGAGACAGAGGCAGAGGCAGAGGGAGAAGCAGGCTCCCTGTGGGAAGCCCGATGTGGGACTCGATCCCAAGACCCACTGAGCCACCCAGGTGGTATATTTCTGGTATATTTTTGTTTAATTTTGTAAGTCAAGCCAGTAACTTCTTTCATGTTCTTTCATCTGGTAGAAATTATTAATTAGCCAAACTGTTTTCCCGAGTGGCTGCCATCCATTTGACATTCGAAGCCAAAACCTAGAAATGGTTCATATCACTGTCTCTCATGAGGTCCCACGCTCACCTCCTTGGCGAGTCTGTCACGTCCACACTGTAGCTTCTAAGGGCCTACGTCTGTCCATTTTTGCTGCCACCACCTTGACAGAAGTCACTGTTAGGTTTTGCAGAGCGGCCCACTCATGTCCCACATCCTCTCTGCCCTCTCCCCCTACCACCCATTCCCCATAGAGTGGCCAAGGTGATTCTTTTAAGACATTTCTCTGATCAGGTGACTCCCCTAGTTCAAGCCTGCCATCAGCAACCCACTGCACTGGGGATGTCCCATTACACTTTGCCTTCAGAGGTCTGGTGATCTGGCCCCCTTGCCTACATCTCCCCCCATGCACTCCCTCTATTGCAGTGGGCTGGCTTCTCTGAGTTCCAGACGACCCAAGAGCTTGCCCACTTCAGGATCTGCACACACACTGCCCCTGTGTGCAATGCTCTTCTCAGAATCCAGCTTCTTTGCACCCTAGTTCAAATGGTACCTTCTCAGAGAGCCTTTGTTTCCTTTGTGGCACTTATATGACAGATTGGTTACTTTTATATCAAATTATAAAAATATCTTTTTTTTAAATTGTATAATTAATTCTATGAATCATAGAAATATTTCTACTTAAAAACCAGTTTACCCATTTGTGATCTCTGTCTTCCCAACAAAAATAGGTGTACTCCCCCTTTTTTAAAGATTTTATTTATTTATTCATGAGAGATGTAGGGAGAAGCAGGCTCCCTGCAGGGAGCCCAATGTAGGACTCGATCCCAAGACCCTGGTATCACACCCTAAGCCGAAGGCAGACACTCAACCACTGAGCCACCCAGGTGCCCCTAGGCTCCCCTTTAAAGCAGGGAAGCAAAAAAAAAAAAAAAAAAAAAAACAGGGAAGCTCATCCCAGCTGTCGCTAGCACCTAGGACAGTTCATGGCACATAGTAGGTGATTTAAGACTCTTCAGTGATTGGATAGATGAATAAATGCAAGGATGGCAGCCTATACTGGTGACTTCACTAAAAAGCGAAGGCGGGGGAGCTTATGGAGATTCGATCTGGGATGACATAGGTTTAGAACCAAATGGGTCCAGGCGCAGAAAACCCCTGCTGCGGTGCCTGGTGCACCCCAGGAACAAGCCGAAAGTCTCAGGTTAAAAAGTGGTATAGGGGAACAAACCAGTGAGAAGGGAGCTTCCACTCTCTCAAGGAGGTCGAATGTCTTCATTCCTTCGGCAGACACGCCCTGAGTCTGCGTGAAGGGAAGTGCGTGCACAAGCAGAGGCATCTTGGTGAACAGCATTCCTCACGAGAACAGAGCATGGAAGCTTCACAGCTTGCTCCGAATCAGCCCAGAAATGATGGTTCTTGGGACACCTGGGGGGCTCAGTGGTGAGCATCTGCCTCTTTCTCAGGGCATGATCCCGGGGTCCTGGGATCGAGTTCTGCATCAGACTCCCCGCAGGGAGCCTGCTTCTCCCTCTGCCTGTGTCTCTGCCTCTCTCTCTCTCTCTCTCTCTCTCTCTCTCTCTCTCTCTGTCTCTCATGAATAAATAAATAAAATATATTTTTAAAAAAGGAGCGATGGTTCTTCCCCAACCCCGGACAGCCTCACCTTCCACGGAAACCACGAGAGAGAGCTCCCATTCTGTTCTGGAAGGGTGAACCCCCGCAGCAGAGCACTGTGCATGGTCCTGCGTGTGTCTCCAACCATGTACCACTTAGGGAGCCTTCTAGTCATCAGAAAGCTGTTATACGTTCCTCTGCACTCAACACAGTAAACCTCATTTGAAGATAATCTGCAGATCCCCTTCGTCTTAGAGCTAGCTGACCCCACTGTCTCCTGCTGAGCACACAGGAGTGCTGGTTGACAGAGAGATCCAAACACAGAAGGGCCTTCCCTTCCGCCTGCTCATCTCCTCCAGTCTCTGAGTCTCTCCCAAGTCTCTTCCCCCTCGGCTAACAATCTACAACTGGCATGATCCAAAAACCCTTCATAAACATAAACCCATCACTTCACCTTTTCAGTGGTGTTCTTTTTAAAAAAAATTATCATTATTTTTAAAAGATTTTATTTATTTATTTATTTATTTATTTATTTATTTATTTATGACAGAGAGAGAGAGAGAGAGAGAGAAGGGAAGGGGGGGCAGAGGGAGAGGGAGAAGCAGACTCTCTGCTGAAAGCCCAGGACCCCGAGATCATGACCTGAACTGAAGGCAGACGCTTAACCCGACAGAGCCACCCAGGCATTCCTCCAGTGGTTATCTTTACTATACCAGTCAGGAAGATGTGATGGTATATGCAGGAGGCATTTACTAAATGGACATGGGGAAAAGCAGATGAGTGGGAGACAGAACACTGGAAAGAAGAAGAAGATGTAAATGGCATCATGGACCTTGCCAGAACCACTCCCAGAGTGTCATCATGTAGGGTCACCCACAGAGGCACCTGCCAATGGGCACCTGCTCGCTGCTGGCCACGGCCCCATGAACACCATCCTTCTTTACAAACCTCAGTGAGCAGAACGGATCTCAGCCTGGATCCTGCCACAAACTCAGACGAGCCTCTTCCCCTTCTCTGGCTCCTGGTGTCTACGTCCCTAAAATGATGAGTGGACAAGACAGTTGGTCTTCACACATTTTATTTCGTCGCCCTGGAGCCATGAGCTCCAATGAAATTGTCCTCAGAAGCCAGTCCTCAAAGCGAATCGCCTTCAAGATGTACTACTGTGGGAAGTTGGTCCCCACCAGGGTCATGCTGCATCCCTCACTTGCAGTTAAGGCCAGCAGGAGACGGGGTGTGCCTTTAATGTTTTCTTGGGTGCTCTATCTCTGTGATTTTATAAGAACCTGCGAAGCAGGAAAACACCCCCCAATGACCGTAGACAGTTGCACACAAGTAGAAATAATAAAATCCATAATCCCACAGTACAGCCTGGCTGTTGAACTGAGCACTGTGCTCAGGTCTTTCTAGCAGACCCTCAGCTCCTGACAACTGTCAATCACCTGCTTCTCTGCCATAAAGCTTCTAGCCCTTTGCTTCCACCTACAATCTCATCCATTTCTCTGTTGTGCCATATGTCCCCTGGATATTGGGAGATTCATAGAAGAAATCAGTTCCCCTGTCAGTTCTAGCTCCATCAAGGGCCTCTCTACAAATCTCTGCCTAATTGAGTATTCATGGTGGACAACTGAATATTTATGATGCCAAAAAAAAAAAAAAAACGCTCCATAGGGCCCTGTCTTCTCCCGTCTGCGTGCGGTCTTTGTAATGCACGCAGCCTTCCCTGGTCTGTGGCAGCTGTCCCTTTCACTCATCCCCCATTGCAGTCTCTGTCACTCATCGCTCAGCCATGCACTCCTTCCCTGGGGCTGTTAATCCCATTCAGCAATCCTGCCTTAGTCCACAGGGAGTCTTCCAGAAGAGCCTTTTCTGAATTACACCCCCACCCGTGCAGACCACAGTCACAGCCCTTGTACTGAGGCTTGACAAGTGCAACATCCTCAACAAGACAATGAGGCGTTCATTGGGCCCGTAGCATGTGTTAAGAATTGTCATAAGTTCTTTGCAAGTCTTACCTTGAGTCAAACCAGTGGATTTGTCCAGGGTAATACCAGAACTTTCTCAGGCGTTGTCTCGTGTGTAAGATGGAGAAAATGCCTGCCCATCACGTTCTTCCCTAGATGAAATGGTGAGAGGTGGTTGGCCTTGCTAATAAGCTCGTCAGTGGGCCTGGTAAGCAGCCCCCCACCTCCCGCATTGCAGGCATTTTGCTTTCCCTCCTCTGTCAGGGAATAAAGAAGAATGAATGGCCCAGGAGTGAGCTCTGCACCCCACAGAAACAGACACCAAGGAGGAGCTGTTATTTCTGTGGCGTGCCTGTTGAGCGTAGCTGACCGTGCACTAATGAGGATGGATGAGGCTGTGTGCTGGAAAGATCTGTATTCCCGGAGGACGCCGCACCAAGGATGCAGGCAGTCGCCGCAACCTTCAGACTGGACCAAGTCCCTTTGTGTAGGGCTAAAACTATCTTTGTGTCTTTTCTGTTTTTAGATTTATTTATTTTTTAGAAAAAGAGGGAGAGAGAGAATTCTTAAGCAGACTCCCCACAAAGTGTGGAGCCTTCTGCAGGACTTGATCTCAAGACCCTAAGGTCATGACCTGAACTGAAATCAAGAGTTGGCTGCCCAACAGACTGAGCCACCCAGTTGCATCCACTGGTGAATCTGCTCCATATGTGATGCCTTTTCTTGGCCCACCCTGCTGTCCCAAGAAACAGGATGGCACAACACCACTCCTTGACTTAGCCAGGCTCCATGCACATCTACCATACCCTCTGGATAGCCTTGAGCTGGTCCCCCAACTTCTCTGACCCCTGACGTCCCACTTGACAGATGGGCTTAATCCTGCCCACATTGTTGGGTTGTTGTGGGAACTCAGTGGAGTCATGGTGCCGAAGACACTAAATACCAGGCGAATTCCAATTGTTCATCAGTCACGAAGCCTTACCCTATCCTACATGGAATTAATCTTGTATTCCTCTGGACTGCCTCCCAAATATTAACATGTCCTTCTCACCACGTCTCTCCCCACCTGCCCTGGATTTTGAGGGGTTATGTGCATGTGTTCATTTGCCTGCTAGACATAATCTCAACAGGATGTGGATCTTACTCACCTCCACATTCACCCCCGTGGGTGCACAATGCCTGGCATGTTGTAGATGCTCAGTAAATGCTCAGTGAATGATGGAATGAAAACCCTCTCTGCCCGGGCTCAGCCTGTGTGTTATCTCTTCTGTGCTACTCAGGATGTGGAGATAAGAGACAGGGGTTTCTCTTAGGGGTCCACACAACCTAGTCTGGGGGATGGGCTCCTGTTGTACAAGCTGGTGATGCAAGTGAGACATAATGGGAGCAGGAGAGTCTGGATATGAAATACAGAGCTCAACTCGTTACTTCTCATCATCTGCCTGCATTCAGCCACAGAATCCTTCGAGGGAACTGGACGGAGTCTTTGAAGCAATTGTTTCTTGTCTCTGAAATTGCTTCCTGGTCTTCTGGGCCAGTCCCCCCGAAATGGCTGCAGAGAGCCCCAGCTGTTTAATATCCAGCCTGCTGCTGGGAGTGATTGCTCATCAGACCCCAGAACCCGGATGAGTTCAAGAGGGACCATGGACAGCCCCGGTCCTGCAGGTCTCAGACAAATGGCTGCCCAGTGGATTGGCCAGCATTAAGCAACAAACATGATTAAAGCCCAGAAAATAGGACCCGGGAGGAGAGGATGAGCCATCTGTTTGATATATTGTGCGGGAGAACAAATAACAATGTGCAAGTCTGCGGACATTTTCTGCAAGAAGGATGGCGATGCCCAGTTCAATCAGGCCCAAAAAGGAAGCAAAGAACACCAACTGCCACACGAGGGATTTTATCCAGACGTATTAAGGCAGAACTTGTCCACTGCCTGGCAGTTGGGGACATTTATACTCTGGGACGGTCTCCCAGAAGCAGCTTCTGGAATCCGATCTGCTTGGTAAAAACGATGGACCCAAGTCTAGCAGAGAAACCCAACAACTCTTGCACCTGGGGCTGAGAGAGAGAGAGAGAAGTTTTAAATGCCTCCCTTTGGAGTATTTCCAGGACTCTGACAACTCACCAGACAAGGTGTGTGAGGAAGAGGAGCCAGAGAGAACCCCCAAAACATCTAGGCTTGCTCAAGGCCAAGCCCCCGTCCTTGACAAGGGTTCTGCTCTGGCCCCTGGAGCGTGCTTAAGCCCTCATAGAGCTGACCAGCCCGTGACTGTCTCTAAATCATCTGATGACAAAAAGCCATAATTAATGGATTCTCACTGCGGTAACAAGAGTGCTTGCAACATAGAGGGGCTTCTTTTTTCAGCATAGAATTTTATCAGTTAATTCACAAGTGAATATCTAGTGGTTTCCGTCTTCACCAGAACCTTTGGTATATCCAAAAAGCACATGTGGCACCTGTTAAAAATAGAAATACTTATGAGTTAGAAAACATCATCTTTTGGGGCACCTAGGTGGTTTAGCAGTTGAGTGTCTGCCTTCAGCTTAGGTCGCGATCCCGAGGTTCTGGGATCAAATCCTGCACTGGAGTTCCCACAGGGAGCCTGCTTCTCCCTCTTCCTGCATCTCTGCCTCTCTCTCTTTGTCTCTCATGAATAAACAAATAAAACCTAAAAAAAATCCACCAAAAAACATCATCTTTTGATATACAGTTCGGTAGAAAACACTCTTGTTTTAAAATTTACTTCTGATGTGTTTCATAGGGAGGTATAAGCAGTAAGACATGTAGAGATGGAAATATTTGTGGCAAAGGAAGAAGTTTTTATACTCACAGATATCTAGAAGCTGAAGGCACAGCAGGCCATGCAAGGCCATAGGGGAAGCATCAGGGCCGGTCAGGAGGCACGGGGGACCTGAGGGAAGGGGGCCCAGGGACATGTGTAAGAGTCTTTATCATAGTTTCAGCCAGAAAGGGAAGGCAGGGTAATCAGGTTTAGGACTAACTGGTTTGAATAACCCCAGTGGGCTCTGACTCTTAGCTGGTTTCTGGTCCTTGAATGATTAAGGCACACGGATTGTGATCCGGGGTATAGAAGACCCACAGAGGAGACGGGAGGAAAGGGGTGGCGGGCTTTGCTTATGAACCTGCTCAGCCAGGCCGTGAATGTGAAGAGCACCAAGAATACAGAAGAAAAGACAGTTTAGTTAGTACAACTCTACCTCCGAAAGTGAAAATAAGGACACGGTTTACAATTGTGTTGATGTTTGTGGACCACTGGAAATTAATGAGCTTTAAGAAGATGCAAAAATATTTCAGGCAAAGCCATGCTAAAGAGAAAAAAAGAAAGAAACCAGTAAGTTTAGAGAGAAGCTACCACAGCGACAGGGAACAGAGACTAAAGTTTGTCGGTGCCTCCTCCTCCCTCCTTCTTTCTATTCTGCCCTGGGTTGGGAGGACAGAATCCTTGTGATTCTCTGCTCTGTAAAGCATGCTCTAGAGGCTGAATGGCTTATCTAGCTATGATGCAGGCTGAGGATGCTACCAGGATGGGGCTTCTCCCCACGATGGCCCAAGAGGTCCGTCTGTGTTCCAAGATCACAAATTCCAGTCTTAACCCAGCTGCCAGTGGGTGATACTCTTAGCAGTATCTACTCTCGGCCACCACCACTCTCAGTGCCAATGGTCAGACAACCCTCGATGAGGGCTTCCATTTACTTCCCACCTTTCAAAGACAATGAATAGACCTGACAATGTAGTGTCAACTACAACACCCGGTGTTAGGTATTGTGCTAGATGTTGGGAATACAGCAGTGCACGTTGGATACGTGGGTCATGCCCTTGTGTTGGGCAACAATACAGGATAAGTCAACAAATCAATGAGTTCATTACACATTGCGTACGTGTGATGACAGGATAACAGGGACATGTGAAGGAGAATAAAGTGGAGCTCTTTGGAGGGATCACGATTGGCTTCTCCACTAGGAGAGGAGATTAGGAGCCTGAGTGAGGCATAGGAGGGGCCATCTGCATAGGTAGAATGAGACATACAAGGCCTCCAAGGGGAGGAGAACATGATTAATTCTAGGAACAGAACTCCAAGGAGAACATCAAGGAATTTGGACTTTATCCCAAGGGGCAGTGGAAGGGTTTGAATCAGTGGACACAACGTGAAGTGATGTTTTTTGAAAGATCACTTTGGCAGCTCTCTGGGGACCAAATTCCAGGGAGGCGAGTTGGGGAGCAGAGAAATCCATCAATGAGGAGGCAGCTGGATGGTGAAATTGAGTTTGAGTAGGGTGCCTTGGGCAGCAGGTGGAATCACAGGGTACTTTGGAGTGCCAGAACCAGCAGTGGAGTAGGGCCATGGAGGAGGAGAAGAGGGGAAAGCATTGTTGCAATCTTTCAGGCTTTCGGATTCAGATCTGGCCGGTCCCGCCATTTCTGAGATGGGAAAGAAGATGCCAGGGGTCAGTTGTTTTTGATATCATCATTCAAATAATCATTTTGATCTCTAGTAAACAAGCTTGTCTCCAGCTCAGATCTCAGGAGGGGTGCTGTTGACATCCACAACTCGGTTTGGCCTCAAGATACCTCATTCTCCCTGCCTGGGCATCAGTGTCTTAACTTCTTGACTCAAGAGTGAGGTTTCTTAACCTCAACACTATGGACATTGTGGGGAGGGATAACTCTTGGTCATGGGAGTTGGTCCTGTGTGTTGGAGCGTTAACAGCATCCCTGGCCCTCACCGACGAGAGGCCAGTAGCCTTCTCTCCCCCCAGTTATGACCATCATAAATGTCTCCAATCATGACAGATGTCCCCTTGGGTACAAAGTGGATCCTGCTTCAGGGCTTCTGCTCCAGAAGCAGAGGAGCTGAGATGAGGATGTAAAAGTTCACCTAGGAAGGACAGGCCACCTGCTAGGAGCATGGGGAGCTCTCTGACCTGCCTGACTCTTGAACTGCAGCATGTTCCAGGGCTACTAGGCTGATGGCAATCCAGAGTTGGAAAAAAGCCTCACTCAGCAGCAAACACACACACCGAAATAAATACAAAGCACTCATGCCAGGTGCTGCCCCACGGTTTTCTCAGGTAATCCTCTAGACCGCCCGTCCTACCTGCAGGAAAGCAGAGGCTGATACAGGCTGAGTTGCATGCCTGTGGCAGTGAGGTCACTAAGTGGCAGAGGCAGAGTTTGAACTCAGGTCTTTAGTGCCAGATCCTGTATTCTTTCTTTGGTATCACAGTTACCTTCCCCGGAGACTTGTGAAGTGTCTGTGCCTGAGAGTGCCATGGCCTCAGAGAGGGGGAAGGCCAGAGCCGTGACCCTCACGTCACCAGTGACTCCTGTTCTTCTACTTTGATCCTCCAGGCCTGTGGGGACTTGCTGAGAGTCCTCTGCCAGCCACTGGAGAGAGCGTCTGGGTGTTGCACCTCGCTGCGCACCACCACCTCCCCAACCCCCCAGGACTCCCACCAGCAGGTTCACCAATGTTCTTAGCTTAGATCTCCCACAAATGCATGGCTACATCAGTAGTGCAGGACAACAACGTCTCAGGTGAACAAAACAAACTTTCTTCAGACTCCTTAAAGCCTGTGTCTCTTCTTAATAAGATCAAAAGCAGGCATACTCCCCATTCCTACAGTGTCCCAACTTTAGTGCAAGAGTCCCAAGCATAGGGGGGATCCCTATGTGGCTCAGTGGTTTAGCACCTGCCTTTGGCCCAGGGCATGATCCTGGAGTCCCGGGATCAAGTCCCATGTCGGGCTCCCTGCATGGAGCCTGCTTCTCCCTCTGCCTGTGTCTCTGCCTCTCTCTCTCTGTCTCTCATGAATAAATAAATAAAAATCTTAAAAAAAAAAAGATTCCCAAGCATACTCTTCTCCCCAGATACACAGATTACCACCTCCCTGAGAATTCTGGGCCACAGTCCTGGAGGTTCGTGTAGAGGTACCTGGGTTCCATCCCCCCAAGGGATGTGGTGGGATGAATGGGTTTCCTCCACTCCATAACAGTGATCTTCAATCTGTCCAGCCTAGGAGCCACGTCATAGTGGCAGAGGGCTAGTCTTGAGTTCCTTGAGAATTCTCTGATACTATTTAGTATTTTGCATTGTTCCCAACAGATTCCCTCGAATGCAGTCTGTAAATGTTTGCTAAATTAGTGGATGGATGGAAAGATGGAAGGATGGGTGAATGCTTGGGTAGGTGAATGGATGGATGGATGGATGAGTGGGTGGATGGATGGAATGGATGGATGGATGGATGGATGGATGGATGGATGGATGGATTGATGAAATGTTGAATGGATGAATGGAAAAGAGGAGGAAGGAAAGAAGCTAAGAGTGGAGGAAGGGAGGGAAGATTAAGAGATCTTCAACTTTAGGTCACGTACTCCACTAAAGCTCACTTTCCCATTCAGAAAATTTCATATAATTCATGCAATCAAGAGTTTTTGGTTTTTGATGAAACACCAGTGGGGCAATATATAGGGTTTTTTTAAGAAATGTATTTAGTAATCAGCATATTATATATTCCAGGTAGGGTGAAGAGTGAAACAGAGTAAATTCAGATGCTGTTCTTGTAGAGCTGGTCATCGCCATGAGTAGTCTCATGATATACCCATGATCTGAAAATCTGCCCTATGAAAATCCTAAACACAGGACACCATCATTCCCTTTTCCTAGGAATTGTTTAGGAGCAGTATCCCAGCCAGAGCAGCCCATGAGGACCTTGACGGATATCAAGCATATAGCAAACACTCAAGAAATAATAGCTGTCATTCTTTATGCCACTAGATGACTCCTTTAAATAGTGCAAACCGTTCACGGATCTTTTAAAGGGGTTTTATTAAAAAAAAACGCAGAACATAAAGAAAACAAAATTGCCTCAAATCCCACCATTTATGATGATTACAGAAAGGAGTAGGAATGGCGGCCTCTTCTCCATGCCAATCCCCCATGACTTAGATGCCATTTACAGAATCTTTTCCAGCATTTTGCTGTGCTTTATTGCATGCCTACTTGAGTATATACACACATATCTTATTTCTTTTAAGTGGGCTCCACGCTGGGTGTGGAGCCCAATGTGGGGCTTGAACTCATGACCCTGAGATCAAAACCTGAGCTGAGATTAAGTCGGATGCTCAACCAACTGAGCCATGATTTCCATAATGGTCTGGGACTTGCTTCACTTGATCCTATGACATGGAGAATGTTCTTTTTCAGCTCACTCAGATCTACCATTTTCTTGTTTTAATAGCTGCATAGTACTTCATCGTACAAATGTGCCATCATTTATTTGACCAGCCGATGGACATTTAGGTTGTAGCCTTATGCACTTTTGGCATAAGGATGGGGAAAATCTTTGGCTTGTACGTTCTGTACATATACATGCGCTGGGTACCTATAAAGTGATATAATTAAAGATGGTGCAAAGGGTTTTCTTTACATTTATATTACACTCAAAGCCATGTGATCTATAGATTTTATGTGGTTCACCTCCTATTTGGAGGAACTATCATCATTAATATCATGCTTGGCCCAACTCCCACGCCCAGCTAGCCCATCCCTTGAGAGAACATGTTTCTCACAGATTTGGGAGCCAGGGCACAAAGACTCCATTTCCCATCCTGCCGGAGTGAGCTTCCAGTCTTATCACTCAGGAAAGGTGTGGTACCTCCCCCTGGTCGTAGCTTGTTCCCTGGAGAAGAAAGCCAAGGGACCCAGAAGGCTCAGCGTCCCATAGTTGGGGAAGGAACGCTAACAACCAGACCCACAAGGAACCAGCTTGACTGTTGTGCAGGTCGTCTGTTTGAAGGAATCCAAAAGCCACTGCTTGATGTTTTCTATTTTTCTCACATACTTTCCACTGTCCTTGTTATTCACCAAAAAGACTGAACCTCTCAGACCATCTCTCATAGTCTTCATCCATTTGGCCTCCAACTGTTCCCAATTCATCTCCTGCAAGATCTGGCCCAACAGTCCACTCCCCATCTTCCCAACACTGAGTCCTTCCCACGTCCAGCTGCCTGACCCCAGCAGGCATTTGGGTCTTACTTAGCACAGGAAGACTGTACAATTGTGTCTGTCTTTTAAATTATTTTATTTTATTTTATTTTTTTAAATTTTTATTTATTTATTTATGATAGTCACAGAGAGAAAGAGAGAGAGGCAGAGACACAGGCAGAGGGAGAAGCAGGCTCCATGCACCGGGAGCCCGATGTGGGATTCGATCCCGGGTCTCCAGGATCGCGCCCTGGGCCAAAGGCAGGCGCCAAACCGCTGCGCCACCCAGGGATCCCCTTTTAAATTATTTTAATATTCATTGTGTCTCTCATATTCAGCCTTGCATTGCTGCTGTTCACACAGATATATATACATATGTATATATATGGCGTATGTCCTATGTTAAATTATCAGGTCCTGGAGGACAGGAATAAGGCCCCATAAAGCATTTTTTACTATCTACTGTCTCCTACACGTAATAAGCACCTAATGCATATTTTAAAACATTGCACTAAGTTAAGGACATGATTTACAGCTGCAATGTTCACTTTTTGAGGAGTGTTTTCTGGTTTCCCCAAATCAGTATCTAGTTGGCAGGCCTTCTGCATTGTGCAGAAGAGATGATAAGAGCAGGCAGGCTTCCTAAGACATGCCACTCAGTCTTCTCAGCCTCCAGTATGGGCAGTGCTGCTATAGGGATGGGGAGGAAGAGCGGGTATGGTGTCCAGCTAAGGGGAGGGAAGGGGCATTTTGTGGGATCCAGGAAGTCAACATATGGGCGGGATGCAAAAACCCATCACATGGACCTGGCCAGCAATTTCCTCAGCTTCCCTGTTGAGCTGTCCTAGCTGCCTGCCCCCAGGGGATCTGGAAGCTTCTCTGTGATGCTGGAGTCACACCCGCCCTGGCTTCTCCTGGTTCAGCCCCATTGCCTAGGCACCCCCAGAGCCAGCATACTCTCTCTTCTCTGCCCGAGTCCTGGGCCCCTGCTCTGATGCTGAGCTTCATGCTGGGTCATGCAGCCATGATTATCTGAAGGCAGCCCCATGTCTCTACAGTTCCCACAACCACTCCTGGGCCTGGCATCCCATGCAAACATGATCTCCACACCTCCTCTCTGAGAAGAGAGCGTTCACAAAGGGTCCTGCTGTTTTGTTGCTGTCAGTTCTAATGACAGAGACCTTGCCTCCACTACCACCTCAAACCCAGTGCTTAAAAATTCGCCCCAAAAAAGGTTCTCATGAAACAGAGCTCTGGGGAACATGAGGGTCATGGAGTCAAGAATACTGATGTAGGACCCCGCACGTCCTTAAACTCCCCCAGCCAGAGACGTCTCCATCCGAGGGGGCGATCAGGGAAGGAATCCCAGGATTTAATTCCTTTAATCAATTCAATTAAATTCCTTTAATTTAATTACATTTAATTTAATTCTCAAGTCAGGGAACTTGACGAAAGAGGAAATATTCCGGGAGGAGGGAAATTGCCCTTTAGGTTGGTGGCAGCTCCCAGCACCCCCAAACCAGACGTACCTGCCCTGAAGTGACCCACTCAGTTACAGGTATTGCCACTGTTTGGTTCCCAAGGGTCTGTAGCCACGGAGAGAGGAAACTGGATGGCCCTGTGGGCTCGGATAATCACATGGGCACCCCAGACCTGCTCACTCACCTGAGCATTTCAGCGGGACATTGCCTTCGGGTGGGAAGTCAGGCAGCCAGCCGTGCGCTGGGGCCCAGTTCTGCCAAGGGCATGTCAAGGGCAAAGGACACACACTTGGAAATGAACAGCCTGAGTTTCCGATGCCGCCTCTGCTTTATACTAGTGCTTTGTGCTTGGACAAGTCATTTCCCCGGATGCCAATGACTCGTCAGTAAAATGGGCAGGACTGTACATTGGTCCCACCTGGCTCTCTAATCTCGGGACCTGCCTTTCTGCAGGACAGTCTGGTCATCAGACCCACCGGTCGGGGATACTGGTGGGGGATGGCTGATGGAGAGGACAGGATTTGTGTGTTAGTTCTCCTGCCCCTCTGCCCTCGTGCCCACACAGGGATATGCAGGTGGAATTCGGCTGGAAGAAAGGAAGCCACGTTAAGCTACCTGGTACTGAGCCAGAACGTCCAGGGGATCAGGACTCAGCACACTCTACCTCCATATGCACCAGAACCCTGCCGTTCACCCACCTGCCTGCCTTCTTGGAAGAGTTAGCTTTTTCCTGGCTCTCATGGGGCAGTATGATATTACTTCCCTATGGCCACTGTAACGAATTACCATAAACTTAGTGGCTTAAAACAACACAAATTATTATCTTACAGTTCTGGTTGTTCAAAGTCCACAGTAGGTCTCCATGGGCTAAAATCAAGATTCCGGCAAGGCATCAGTTCCTTTCAGAGGCTCTATGGGAACAATCCCTTCCCTTGCCTTTTCCAGCTTCCAGAAGCTGCCGGCACACCCTGACTTGTGACCAGACGACTGCAAACTCTGTTTCATTCTCTGAGTCTGACCTTCCAGCTTCCCTGGAATGAGGACCCTGTGATTAAACTGGGTCCACCTCGGGTGCCTGGAATAATCTCCCCATGTCAATGTCCTTAATCACCTCTGTGAAGTTCCTATTTGCCATGCAAGGTAATACCATATTCACAGCTGTTTGGGGCGGGGGGGCATCCTTAGGGGACCACTGTGCAACCTGTCACAGGGGTGTGTTTGCACTGCATCACCCTACAGTTTACATCATGTGCTGGTATGTCAGACATCCTGACTGTACATCCTCTGACTCTTCTGAAAATTTGGAGTTAGGAGGGTAAAATATAAACAGAGATCAGGAAGCAGTTTCTTTCTTTTTTTAAAAAAGGTTTTACTTCTTTATTTGAGAGAGAGGGGAAATGAGTGGGGGAGGGGCAGAGAGAAAAGCAGACTCCCTGCTGAGCAGAGAGGTGGATGTGGGACTGGATCCCAAGACCCTGAGATCATGACCTAAGCCAAAAGCAGACACTTAGCAGACTGAGCCACCCAGATGCCCCAGGAAACAGTTTCTAAATGGATGTCAGATCATGGATCCTAGGAACTTCCTGACCACTACCCTCCAACGGGGTATACTCACAGCACCCCCCCCCATCTCCCCTGGGCTGGCCTTCTACAGCCTGACTTGTCCTTCCTCCTTCCTGCTGACTCTTGACTCCTTTATGGAAATTAGGCATTCACCCCATCTCTCCCCCCTCGGGCTATTTTTTTTCCCTTTCCTAAAGATCCTTAAATACCTGATAAACAAAGGATCATGTCTTTGGATCTTATTCCTGCTGAGTTTTGACAATCTTATGAGGGCACCACTGCCTAGATGTATTTGCAAGCTGTTCAGAGTTAGTTTCTGTGGGCATGATGATTTTATTCCCCTCCTCATTCATTACATTCATTCATTCACTCAGTGTTTGTTAAGCGTCTACCAAGTGCAGGTGCTACTCTTGGCCTCAGGTTGTAACGAACAAGCTAGGGATGGTCTCTAGCCTCAGATGGTGACACACACACACACATAGGTGTTTGAATTCAAATACAGACCACCCCTCCCTCAGCTTGTAGATTTTAAAGATCGCTTCTAATTTTTGTCACCTTGGCTGTGTTGTGGCAATGGTCCTCAAAGACTCCTCCGGTCCCCCTGTTATCTATTAGATGACAAAAGGATGGCAGAAGACTTTGTCACACATAAGTGAAAAGCAGCCAGAGGAAGGTGGGGCTGGAAAGGACCTATCCCCATCGTTGTGGCAGCCAAATGTGATGCAATTCTGAGCTTCCTGCAGGACCAGAAACGGGGGAACCTCTGGGCTCCGTCCTAGGTGGTCCTTACTTCTTGGGGGAGTGGGGATATGAAATGGATTAGGGGCCTCTTCTTGGAGCTCCTGTTGATGTAAGAGGAAAACAGTGTCCGTGTTGTGCGTTGCGAGGGCTTAGTTGGGCAGAATAGGTACAGTGTAAGTGTCCGAAAGCTGGGCTTGCTTTGGATAAGCCTCCATTCAGATAATGAAGAGCCGAGTATTCACTTTTCCCACTAGACCCTCCCATGTGTGCAGCAAACATCCTTGTTCCTGTTAGATACAGCTTCTAAAACCTTTAAAGCTTTCAAAAGCTCCTTGATATTAGCAGTTGGTTTATTCATTTCCCCGAAAGCTTATGGAAGCATAAAATTTTAAAGCTCGAAGGGACCTGTGAGAACAGATGCATTATTTAATTTATATTTTTAATTTTCCCAGTTCAGCAACTCAGGGGGAGATGAGTTTACAACTCCGTTTCCCTCTTTTCCCTGGTCTGCTCCCATGCACAGCCCTCTGGCTCCCCAGGCCGGCTCTCTCCTCAAAAGATGTTGCTTGCTTTCCTGAAATGTGTCCACATGAGTGCCCCAGGTTCCCTGTCCTGTGTGTGGTTGGAGTGCAGGGGAGCCTCTGTCTGTTCAGGTACTTTAGCTGGCTTCCAGAAGGATGGGCCACACGCAGACAGGACCCTCGTATCATGTGAGTCAGGGATGGGATTCACAGGATGCAGGCTGCATGCAAACACATACAGGAGAGGGGGTTACTGTGCCTGATTCTAGTAGGACAGTGAGAACTCAGGAGGGCTGCAGGCTCATTCTCATCTCCAGAGAGGGGGGACCCCTGTTACCCCAGGGTCATTCCCAGAGGAATGCTGGAATAGCACCTAGATTTGTCGGGCCAGTCTAAGTCTGATCTGCAAAAGGCAGAGCTAAATTTCCATCATTCATCTTCCAAGGAGACGGGGCAGTGTGATATCATGAGCTGCAACCACAAACTACCCATTCCCTCCTCCCCTGAGGCTCCTGTTTGGAATGCTGGTTATTGTCATGGGAAGAGAGTAGGGTCACCCCTGTGCCAGCTGTGAAGGACTTTACTATATACATGGGCCCACTGAGGTTCAGAATTTACCTGGCCCCAGTAGTCCCAGGATCCCATCCCGAGCCTGCTTGGGTTTGGGGGCTGAGAGTGCATTTGACTGTGGGAGCCAACCTTCTGGAGTCAAGAGCCAGGACTAGGCTTGGATGTCTGTCACTGCCCCCTGACTGAGACTTGGTTCATACTTACCAGGCCAGGATGTCCTTCCTTTCCAAACCTCCCTGAGCAGGAAAGGCTGTTCCCAAGGCCCCAGTGAGCATTTTCTCCTGATGGAGATATTATAGCTTCTACCATTTCCTCTCAAGGCAACTCTCAGGGCCCCAGTGCCCCCCCCCCTCCAGGATGAAGCAAGCTTCTGGCACAGGTAGGAGTCTCCCCTGTGGTAAGCAGAATAATGGTCCCATGGATGTCCGCATCCTAGTCTCTGAAACCTGTGCATATGGTATTTACATGACTAGGAGGATTTAAAAGATGGGAAAATTATCCTGGATTATCCAGGTGGGTTTAATGTAATCCCAAGGGTCCTTATAATCAGGAGGCAGGAGGGAGCATGTCCAATAGCAAGGTCGGGAGGTGCTAACTGGCTAGCTTTGAAGGTGTTGGGTGGGGCCCAAGCCAAGGACGGAGGCAGTCTCTTAGGGTCAGGGTACAGACTCTCCCGTAGAGCCTCCAGAAGGAACACAGCCCTGAAACATCTTGATTTAATCCAGAGAGATCCATTTCAGACTTCTGAGCTTCAGAACAATAAGGTAATAATAGGTTGATGTTGTTGGAAGCCACTGAGCTTGTGCTTGTTTGTTACAGCAGCAAGAGGAAACTAATACGCACACACCCCTAAGCAGGAGGAAACCAGATCAGGTGTTGAGGGTGTCCCGCCACATTTGGGTAAGGATCACCTGATCACACAGGCCTCACCCATGGGAGGTGTCCTCAGAATCTCTGGAGCTCTACCCTCCTCCTCTTGTCCCTGATGGCCCTGCAGAGCCTCGGCTCCAGATTGAGTGGTTGCTTTTTCTGCCTGGCCTCAGCACCAGACCTCCAGGCTCTGGCTGAACCTCTCCCTGTGGCCGTCAAGCCGCTGACTGTGGTTAAAGCCTCTGTTCACACAGCTGGACCACCTCAAGGCATCTCTCTGTTCTCTGCTCAGAG
Organism: Nyctereutes procyonoides; assembly: GCF_905146905.1. Taxonomy (NCBI): domain Eukaryota; kingdom Metazoa; phylum Chordata; class Mammalia; order Carnivora; family Canidae; genus Nyctereutes; species Nyctereutes procyonoides. The sequence continues at coordinate 53,962,792 of NW_026575140.1, read as the reverse complement.
TTCTGTGTTCCGAGTGGCCAATTATGAGCACCCAGCAACTAGGAGGTGGGGGTGTCTCTCGGGAGGGTTCCTTCGAGAACTCAGTCCCCAGAGGATCTGTGGAAACCTCCTTTTAGGAAGAGTGTTGCCCTCCAGGGGACCCAGAGGCCACCGCCAATGCCCTCAGTTTGGCTTCTCTTCCACAAGGATGATGACCCAGGCTCCTTAAGACCGGCCACAAGCCAGCCTTCCAATGAGCGGGCATCCCCTCCTCATTCTCCACCAACAGCAGATGAAATGAGAGGAAAATGAGTAAAAAGGCAGATCTGGGGGGGAGACAGCAATCCACTTCAGTAAGCAGTGAAATCACAGCATGGCATTGAAGGAAGATGTGCGTGGGTGGAAGGGTGGGCCGAGAACAGTCTTCTGTTTGACCCTGACAGGTGTGCAATGTCGCCTCATGCTTCTCTCTCCTGGCAGGAAGCAAATGGCACTAGGTTCCACAAGGGTGAGTGTGGTTAGGGGTTCTAACAAGGGTTAGCGCAATCAGGGGCACCTGGTGGCTTAGTCAGCGAAGCATATGCCTTCAGCTCAGGTCATGATCTCAGGTCCTGGGATTGAGTCCCGTGTCAGAGTCCCTGCTCAGTGGGGAGCCTGCTTCTCACTCTCCCTCTTCTGCTCCTCCTCCCTGTCTCCCTCATGCTCTCTCTCACTCTCTCTCTCTCTCTCTCAAATAAATCTTTAAAACTAAAAAGAGGGATAGCGCAGTCCTAGGATGGTGGCAATGGCAGGGAGCTGCTGCAATCCCTGACATAGAGCGGCGAGGGGAAGGTGGGTTCCAGAAGTCAGAGAAGGTATAGGAAGGCCACCTATAGGAGTTGGAGCCCACCTGCAGTGACCCACACAGGCATGAGCTGGGAGAAATATATCTCCAACTGACTATCCTGCTCTCCCCACCCATCTCCTGCTGGTGATCCCCACTGGATAGCCCAATGGAAACCAGAGTAGTAGAGGATTTGGGGTCCACAGAGGGGAGCCCCTGAGAGTGAATCTGCAGAGCTTGCAGAAGATAGCAGCATGCTTACTCTGCTCCAGCCAGATGTTCTGTTTTCTCTTCTCTCACGTGATGGCCTTCCTGTCACCTCTCATGGCTCCACTCTGGGTCATCTCCTCGGTAGGTGGTGGGGGGAGCCTTCCCTGACCTCTGGATCTGAAGGAATAATTCCTGCACCCATGGAAGCTTCTGCATCATTTACCACAGTCTGCAATCATCCTGTGGGTTGGTCACTTCTGTGCCAGACTGGGGACTCATCAGTGTGTTTGACCCACTGAAATGAAAGCCTGATGAGGGGACCTTTTATTTTCTCTCTCTCAGTCACACCCATAGCAACTAGCCCTAAGCCTGGCTGGTATTCCCACTCAAACACTTGCTGGATGGATCAGCAGACTGACATTTATTGAATAAATGGGTGGGAACTGTCAATAATGAATAGGACTTTATCCAGGTGATGGGCCATCATCATAGACATGTCAGAAGAGGATGAACTTCGCCGGGTTCACCCTGGAGTCACAGGGCTGTGGTCTACCAGGCTCTCCCCTGATTCTGGGGAGCACTGTCCCCATGGCTGCCTTTTCTCTCAGTGTGTTCCCCACGTGGGTTCTAAGAATGAGCCAGGTGCCCCCACACTGGTACCTGCAAGACAAAGAGCTGGAGCTTTGCTGGAAAGAAATGACACAGCAATCAGGGTCCTATGCTAGAGGTGACCACAACATGTGGAGACTTACACCACTTGAGGAGCTAAGTGGGGTTCAGCACCCAACTTAGGACAGAAAGGGCCCCCAAGGAGAGTCTAACGGCACCATATGTGGGGCTGTTCCAAATTGAGGTAACCATCTCATTTAAAGATGTCAGCTAGGGACAGGGGTGGAGTGTATTAAAAATATGGAGTGCCTAGAAAGATAAACATTGCATTCAAGAATCAAAGATTAAAAAATTATTTTCTTTTTTTAAAAGATTGTATTTATTTATTTGTGAGAGACACAGAGAGAGAGAGGCAGAGACACAGGCAGAGGGAGAAGCAGGCTCCCTGTGGGGAGCCTGATGTGGGACTTGATCCCAGGACCCCGGGATCACAACCTAAGCTGAAGGTAGATGCTCAACCACTGAGCCACCTAGGCATCCCTAAAAAAATGATTTTAAAAATATTCAGAAACATATTAATATGTCATTTACTTTCACTGAAATAGATGAGGCCATTCACTTAATAAAATATGAGATAAAGCAAATAAGCATGTCCCAGTCTGTCATCTTATTATGATGTCATCTTATTATGATGACAGACTGGGACATTTTTTAAGGCCTTGATAGGTTAAGGAAAGGAGATAAAGAGCAAATGTCACCACTGGAAATGTCAAGGAGCAAACACATTCCACAAGAAACAGCCAAAGGAATATGAAAGGTGAGCCAGAAATGCTGTCCAGGTGCTGAAGCAAAAAGAAGCCACATATGGAGGTGGCCAGAAAACACGTATTTGGAGCCTGAGTTCAAAGACTAAAAATCCACATGTCCGTAAAGGGAGTTCTTGAAGGAGAGAAAAGGAGATTCATTTGTTGTTGTTTATTACATGAGTTGAATTACAAGAATAAAATAGGAGAAAGTAAAAGAATTCTCTGAATTTATTTTTTAAGATTTTATTTATTAGAAAGAATTTTAAATTATTTATTTTATTTATTATCTATTTATTTATTTTTTATTTATTTATTAGAGAGAATTTAAAATTTTAAATATTTTATTTATATGCAAGAGAGAGCAAAAGAGCATGAAGCTGGGGAGGGACAGAGGGAAAAGTTGCCGCTGAACAGGGAGCCCGATGTAGGACTTGATCCCAGGATCCGGGATCATGACCTGAGCCAAAGGCAGATGCTTCACTGACTGAGCCACTGAGGCTCCCCCAAATTTCTTTGAATTTAGAGAGATGGGAATGAGTGGATGGGATGAGACCCCTCTGGGAAAATTAAGTGAAAATATGCAACACAAAGACATATACAGATGCTTTATTTTCCTTTTAGTTTGAAAATTAAAGAAAGGATTCAACAAGTGTCTAGGCAGGGGAAAAACAAAGACAAAAGAAACACAAGAAAAAAAAGCTGTCTACAAAGGATCACCAGTTAGATTTGCCACAGAGATCTCCATGATGCAGATGATGTGAATTCCAGGAGAAAGTAGCTACAAAGCCAAACAGAGACAGAGAGATAGAGAAAGACAAAGACAGGGAGAGACAGAGACATGAGAGAGAGAGAGAGAGAGGCCAGCCTCACACTCAGGGGAGGGAAATGTTTTGATGCAAAAACACACCAACCCACCAAGGTGTTGTTTGCTTGTCCAGACAATACAGAGGCTCCCTCAGATATGTAGAGATTCCACAAATGCATACCTGACAACCAAAAAAAAAAAAAAAAAAGAGTCATAGAGTTCCCAAGACAGGACACTGGGCTCAAGGACCCTGGATACTAGTCACAAGTCCAGATCTAAATAATGATTGTCAGTACAGTCACAAAACAATGTAAATACGATTCTTGAAAGGAAAATAAGGGAGGGACACCGTAAGGATAATCATTGGTCAATAATCAGGGGGCTAAATATTTAAAAAGCCTTTAACAGGTAAATCTGAGACGGAAGGGAAGGAAATGTAAATACTTGGTAACATCTTCCTCCCGTATGTATTTAAGTCATCGAGGATGATTTTGTTGGATTTTGATAATATAAAAGACTTGGGCTTGACAATATTTCTCAAGTCGAAAGTAATTATTATAGGATGAAAATTAACATTTTAGGGGAGAAACCAAAACATGGTCCCATAAAACTAATGCTAGGAAATAAACAATCAAAGAAACATAGAAACCAAAAACAAAAAACAAACAAAAAAAAAACCCAAAACAATAAAAAATGAAATATGCAGAAATAAGAACCAACAAATCAAATCTGAGATAAAGATAAATGGATTTAACTCCTCTGTTAAAATACAGGCTTTCAAGAAATAATCGTTCCAAAAATAAAACTTTGCTTTATGTTACCTACAAGAAATACACCTACAGCTTAATTACTTGTAAAAAAAATTTTTTTAAGAGCTAGACAGAAAAATACCAAGTGATACAAATAACTACAAAAATATCTTTTTTTTAAAGGGAGTCTTGTGTAGGATTCCAAACCACTTCTAGGGTGGACTCATTTTTTATCGACCAAGTAAATAATCCACATGGAGAGCTAGTGGACCTCTCTCTTTGTGCACATAATAACATCACAGCAAGGGTGCCTGGGTGGCTCAATCTGTTATACGCCTGACTCTTGATTTCAGCCCAACTTGTGATCTCAGGGTGGTGAGTTTAAGCCCTGAGTCAGGCTTAGTGCTCAGCATGGAATCTGTTTAGGATTCTTTCTCCCCCTCTCCCTCCGTCCCTTCCCCACCTGTGCATGTACACATGCGCACACTCTCTCTCATCTCTCCAAAATAAGTAAATAAGTAATAACAGCACATCAAAATGTATAAAGCCAATGTAGTTGGAATTGAAGAGAAATTTTGACAGAAATAATAAGGAGGAACATTTCTCAAATGAGGCCATGGTGATCTGCATAAATATTTAATAGTTCAATATTGACATCACTAACCTACAAAGAAGTCAAAATATTTTCCTTTCCTGTGACCGCGGGATATTTACAAAATTGGACCATACGTTGGCCTCTGAAGAAAATGTCAGTGAGTTGACCAAACAAAAATGAATGAGAACGAGGGAGTCCCTTATTTGTATCGGAATGTAGGAAGATACAATTAGACAAATCTTTGGAAGTTAGCAGGGCTTAACTGATGAAGATTAAAAAAAAATTCACAAAGTAGACGCAATTAGAGGAATTGACTCTAGAATTGTGACTTCACCAGAATACACATAAAATATATGAAGCGGATGTCCATGTTAATGAGAAGTCACTAGAGAGAAGGACACAGGTACACAAATGTAGGGGCGCCTGGGTGGCTCCATCGGTTAAGCATCTGCCTTCGGCTCAGGTCACAATCCCAGGGTCTTGAGATTGAGCCCCACGTTGGGCTCTCTGCCCATGGGGTAGTCTGCTTCTCCCTCTCCCTCTCGTGCTTGCTCTCTTTCTTTGAAATACATACATAAACTATTTTTTAAACAAATACACCTAAGTGGGGTGTGAAATAGGGTAAGAAACCACAGATACAGAAACTAAAATCTCTTATGCACACAGAGAACAACTTTCTAGGCAACCAAATATTACTAAATTGACTTGTTAAGAGTATTTAAAAGCTTTAATTGGTGAAGAATCATGGAAAAAATTGAAAAACTGAAATGAATTGCCCCCCACATACACCCCCGCCCACAAGGAAACTGAGCAGAGATAAATTTGCAGGCAGTATTGGAACCTCAGGCCACATACTGTCATCGAAGTGAATCCATCAGCATGCTGCTTTTCCAATCAAAAGAGTTGGCTATTTTACCCTCATACTATCAGCCTCTTCTCCATCGGTGGCTCCGGGTTAGCATAACTTTGGTCTCCCACTATTGAACAAAAGGGGGAGAACCTCCCCCTGATGTTCTTCTGTAGGTACAAGCACATAATTATCTTCCTTTCCCCCACATTTTTAAAAGAGAGTGTTTTCATTATCAGGATAGGTTGGACAGAAGGGAAAAGTGCCTGGACGAGACTCGTTTTCACAGAGAGGCATAGGGAGGACCAGGGCAAGCTGTGACCCAAGAAGGGAAGGGCCCCTGAGCTGCCACATGGAGGGGTGCACTTGCTGGGGAAAGGTTCTCTCTTTCAAGAAGCCAGGAGCCATCTGATGGGCCATGAGAGTGGGGGACGCTGTGTGTGTGCACAGGGGCTGGGCACACTCAGCATCCAGGCCGTCGGTGGGGAAGGCCTCTCACTCATCACCCGCCGTCTCTGTGTTTGCCAAGCCCGTGGCATAGGGTCCCAGGAAATGCGTGGAATCTACAGACACACGGATAGCCCGGAGCTTGGGGCCCTTGCACATGGCCTTGGCGCCCTGGGCAACACTTCCACCGCCAGATGAGAAGCAAGGGGGCGTTTTCAGGAGATTATTACAGTAATCCAGTAATTGTAATTGTGACCTAGGAGAACAAGGGGAATCAGGTTGGCCCCAGTCCTCAGGGAAGACCGGGAGCCAGGGAGAAAGAGAGAGAGGCGGGAGAGAGACTTTGCCAGGGAGCAGAGATGCTTTGCCAGCACTTTTTCTAAAACGCTCCTTCTAAATGACTCTGGATTTGTGTTTTTCATTCAGACTGGATGTGCTAAGGCATTTTCATTTTGCTCCAGCTCCCTCCCACCCTACCTTCCCAGCAAATTCCATCCCGGCACTGTTGATTTCTGTCTTGCGACCATTATGGAAATCTGGCTTCATTTCTCCTCCTAATTTATGATCTTGTTAACATGCCCGCATGCCAGATGGTCCTGTTCTTCAGGTTGCGAGTTAATGAGATAAACAAAAACTGCTGTAAGAAGCAAACAGGGGGAGGGTTGGTTTTTTTTCTTCTTCTTCCTTGAATGGGCTTCTCTGCGTTCCTCCAAATGTGCTTCAGAGGCCTCTGCCACCAGCTCCCTGGGATTCTAAGCAGGTGAACAGCGCCCCATGGCACTCAAGTGGTCACTGAGAGGTGAGCCGGTCCTTTCCTGTGGCTCTGGAATTCTACTCTGGAATTCTGTCCCAGGAAGAGACGGGGCCTCAGTATCACTGGCCTCTGGAGTCTGCCTTAGTGCTTGAGGAAGCCTACCTGCCCTTCCTTCTGTGGAACTGTTTGCTCACCCCCAGCACTGCACCTAACACGTTGTACTGTGATTGTTGATTCTTCTTTCTTCCTACTCCGTTGTAAGCATCCTGGGGCCAGAGACTATGGCTTTTGCCCCTGAACCTGGAGTGACTAGCACAAGGCCAGACACCTAGTTGGCGAATATTCAACAAATGATTAGGAAACATCCCCGAGGTAAATACGCAAGGATGTGAATGGATAAATACACAGTACAGAGTGGTGTGTGTCAATAAGACAGGTTGCCAGACACCCCAGCCCCAAGCAGGGGCTGGACCACGTGATCTTTAAGGACCCTTTCTATGCCAGGAGAGACAGCACCCAAGGTGAAACCCTTATCGGACCCACTGAGGTAGAACTTTCCATCATTCTTCATTCACCCTTCAGTCTGGCATCTGGGCTTTGGGAGGAATCTCAGGGGGCCATCTTTTATAACCTGCTTGTCTTTATCAGCTGTCCTCATACCATCCTGGGAAGATAGCGATCCCACCCCCAATATGGAAGGGAGGCAGACTGGCGTCACTAAGTTAATGCTGGTAAACTGAGGCAATCCACACAATTGGCGTTTATAGCTCAGCAGTCCGCCAAGTAGGCCTGCCGGCCACATCCAGTACCATCTGCTTTTGTAAATAAAGTTTTGTTAGAACATAACCCTGCTGTTTTGGTAATATATTGTCCATGGTTGCTTTCGGATCACAGTGGCCAAGTTGGATCTTTGTGAAAGGGAACATATGTAGTCTACACAGCCTAAAATATTTACTCTCTAGCCTTTTGCAAACAAAGAGCCTGAATTTAGGGAAAACACAGGAAGCCCTGTGTGCACATGTGTATGGGTTTGCAAAAGTACAGATGGACCATCACCTTATCTCCCACCAGGAGGCACCAAGAGCCATGGCAGTAGATGAATGAACGAATGAATGATGAGTGGAGCTTCCAGGTGTAGCAGTTCTTCCGCTCAGGTGCCCAGAGGATATGACAGTCACTGGGCCAGTCGAAGTCTGTAAGTTAGGTCGGAAATTATAAATGTTCACTGTTCATAAAACAACCTTGCTTGCTGGTTGATCACCGTCCACCATGATCAGGGCCCCCAGGGCATGTGGTGGGATTTGGTTGGCAGGATGCGGGGCAAGGGGAGAGCTGGTTGTGGTCTTGTTCTAATGCCACCAGCCAGGTACGCAGGAAATATCACCCCAGTGTAGACAGCAGGAAGGAAAAGCAGGCCCCTGCACTAATTCACTCCTGAGATTAGGCTTGAGCCAGAAGAACCGGATGATAGAATTCCAAATAATAGGATTAGCCTCAGGCAGAGTGCACTAATGCCCCCGACTCTTTCTAAGGCTAGAAACATTTCAATTTAGCACTCAGTTGATGCCAGGACCCTTTTGTAAATACCCTGTCTGCCGGTCTCTTTAGGATTCCCGCTTGCAATGAAATTAGCTTGTATTGCCCCCTCCTGAGAACCTGGAGTCTGGTCTTAGGGATGTGACCCTTCTTGACAGCAGGCACTGGTCATAACTTTCCATCAGGCCAGCTGCCTTATGGGCCATAAAATGCCTCTCAGTGAACAGAAGAAGCCCAACCAGATGTTGGCCCATGTTGCCTTAGGTTCAAAAGTTATTCAGATCTCATTCAGACTAAAGGGTAAAAGTCTATCTTTGGATCGGTTTGAGTTTTGATCAGGGCATTGGCACCCAAGAACCCAGTCAAAACTATCTCCTATGGAGAAAAACCCTCCTGATGTTAATTCTGCCCAAAACCAGCCCTGGGAGCCCTCAGCTCTCTGGACAGACCATGAGAAGCCCCACACATTGCCGAACAGGATCCAGAGACTAGCCTTATGGAAATCTTAGTGCTGTTTGCAATTAAGAATGATCGGCAATAAGAATGGTCTAAATCATTGCCTTTACTGGCGGGGAGGGTCCTTCAACACCACCTTGTTCAACGTCCTCATATCAGAGAGCTGAGATGGGTACCTGCAGCCAAACTTAGAATTCCTGATTCCTAAGCCACGCTGCCTCTTTGCGTTACTGAGAACGCTCGCATCTTCAGAAGCCCACCTCAAACTGAGAGTGGGAAAAAAAAGTATATGAATGGATGGCCTCATTTTACTGAAAATGCTTGGGGTATGGACTTCAGGCATAGCTGGATCCAAGTGTGCAGCTGGTGTCGTCAGCAACCTATCTCTGTCCATCTTTCTGCTGTGCTCTGTTCAGTGCCGGCATTGTTTTCACACGGGCTCCCTCACATCCTTCCAGGCTGGCACTTCCCACAGAGAAAGAATGTATTCCCAGCGATGTGTTCAGAAGTCCCAGGCCTGATGCTCGTTGTCGCTGATTAGCCTCACTTGATTGTGTGGCCGCCCCTGAGCCTGTTGCTGCTGCTGAGGGGATGTTATATTCATGGCCCCTCCTGATGCCACATGGACAGAGAAGGGGAAATGGGTCGTTCCTCAGAGAAGAACAAGGGACTCGTGGTTTCTCTTCCAGAGGAAGAGATGGGAGGTGCTGGGAAGCAAGAGTGAGTGGGTACTCATGCTGCTCAAGTCGGTCTCTGGAGCTGCTTGATGTTCCTAATTTGGGTGTGTCCATCTCCTGGTTTGCATCCTTCCCACGCAGGTCTTTTCCTTGCTCACCCTTGCTTTAGCTGAGCCTCCTCTAAAAGCTTTCCCACTCACCCCAGCATAGCCCTGAGCTCTGTGATCCCTTCATTGATTCCCTAAATCATCGCCTCCATTTAGGGAGCAGTCCTCTCCAGACCACTTGTTCGTCTCTGAGCTACCCTGACTTTTAGGGAAATTTTTCTGTTCATGCTTGTTGTCGTGGCTTTTCCCCCCCTCTTTCTTTCTCCCACCCTGATTGCTGAGTCTCTTCCTCCATTTAAATGATTTTTCACACATCTCCCAATCTAATCAACCAAGTTTCTGGAGTGCTCTTATCCATCATCGCTTAAAATGAACTCTCCCTTGAGTATATAGGTTTAGTCCTATTTGCATATAATAATAACATAGTGTGGTCCTTAAGTACGTTTTCCATAATGGGATGTGATACTTTATAGTTATATCTCATTTGTTCTTCACATTAATTCCTAAAGGAAGCAATGGCCCGATTTGTCAAATGGAAAAGAAAACAAAAACAAAAACAAAAAAACAAAAAATGCCACTTCAGAAAGCCTCAGTGTGCTGAAGGTTGGCGCTAGGAAGCAGGGTGGGTGGGGAGGTGGCAGGGTTGGGACTCAAACACTGAGGCTGGTGGGCTTCTGTTTCAATTACACAGATGCCTAAGTGAGCTGGGCATAGACCGTGGCTCTCTAATCGGGGCCATGGTGCTGCCCTGGGGACATCTGGCAATGCCTGGAGACTTTGATTGACCTAACTGGGGGTGGGGGGGCGGGTACAGGAGGAAAGGGGCCAGTTTACTGAAGGGAAAACCAGAGGTGCTGCTAAACGTCCCACAACATACAGCACAGTGCCCCCCCCCGCCCAGCCACCCCCGTACACAACAGAGTCATCTGGCCCCCAAATGTCACTAGCGCTGAGCTTAGATGCCCCAGCTCAGGAGTCTCCAGAGAGAAGTGTTTCCATCCGTAACCCTCTAATGGTCTTCCCTTCTGTCCTCAGCCACGTGCAAACAAGACCAGCCATTACATTATTTCGTCTTCATGAGAAGGGGTGGGACATGCACAGGCCTGAGTGGAGGAGTCGTCTTTCCACCATCCATTCTGGTTTTCCCACGATGGGAGCATGCCCCGGCTTTGGCCTGTGCTGGCAGAGACACGGGGTGGCCGCCTAGCTGTAGTGCCGTGGGGTCCCCCGGAGAGAGTAGGAGGCAGAGGGGAGGGGGTAATTGTGACTTTAGTGGGGGGGTGGGGAGGAACAGATACAGAGAGGAGGAAGAGCTAAGGAAGGAGGATGGAGAGCCTGGGGAGGACGCCTGGACTTGTCTGGCACGAGAGCATCCCAGGTCAGAGAGGAGGGAGGCCAGGGCCTCCCTGCTGCCTCTGCAAGCTTCAGGGAGTGTGATTTTAATGGGAGTCTAATTAAGTCAGAAGCAGTTCCCATTATTCACACTCTGCTCCAGTGGTTTCTGAGCCCACACACCCCGCCACACTCTGGAGAGGCTCCATCAGTGGTGACTCTGGGTCTGTATTCGCTGCAGAAGGAAGGGGGGGAGTGGTGGTGGTGGGGCGGCCTGGCTCCCGGCCGATGGCAGGCAGACCTGGACTCAGCGGCCTGCCTTCCTGACCTTTCCCGTCTCATTTCCCCTAGACCCAGATCATGTGGGGTTGGTAGCGGGGTAGGGGGTGCAAGAGGAGTGTCCGTTGATGAATTTGTGTGCGGCTGAGAAGCAGCAGGAGGATGTTCCTCTGCAGGAAAAGGATCAGGTCTGATGACCTCATCCAGCCAGCTGAGGCCCAATGAAAAGAAAGGGCCTTGCCCGGTAGCTTTGTAACGTGTGCGGCATACTGAGCCTGGGCCTCCCTGCGGGGAGATGCAGGCCAAGTGCAGATGCAGGACTCAAACTCAGGCCTCGGGCCAGATGCCAGCCTGTGAGCACAGAAGGAGGGAGAGCCTCCAGGACCCCTGGTTTCTTTGGGGTCCCGTTAGCTCAGGGCCACTCTCTCACTGTTAGGGGAGAGTCTCCCCAGCATCAAGACTCTCTAGGAAAGAACCAAGCTAGGGGTTGAGGGCAGTGGGGACCTAAGGGACAGACTCAGCCCCATAACTTACTGAACCGCCTGGAGGGAGAGGCCTGTCACCTATAGAAGGAACCATGAACCCTTGCATGGAATAAAGGTTGTACGTGGGGATTTTGCCAGGAGTTGGGTGTAGCTAGGGAGAGAAGTTTGAGTAAATGGAGCCCAGGCAGCATCCCTTCTGATTGGGATATGAAAGAGTGATGGGAGAAAGGGCTGGGATGCCCCACCGACCAAGCCCACGCCAACTCAAAGCTTGAGGTCTCATTTTGTGATGTTTGAGGGAAACTCTGGAAGGTTTTGAGAAGTGAAGTGTGATGTGATTAGGGTTCAAACACTCCATCTGGGAGAGGGGTGTGTGTGGGGGGAGGGTGGGGGTCCTGCCTGGAGTTCCATGTTCTTTTTTGGGCCTTTCCAAGAATGCCCAATCAAAGATGGGTGAGAAATACAGGGTGCTGAAAAGTCACAGAAGGTTCCAAATGCTTAATTTCTTCCTCAGTCGAGGTCCAGTTGTACCAATGGCTACAACAGCATTGGATGAACGACCCTGACCTTGACTCACAGAAACCGTGACGATGATGATGGGCAAGCTGCCAAAGCTTTGATGGGTCCCTAGAAGGTGGTCTGGCTTAGGAATCAGAAAGTCTGCGGGTTTAAACCTCTCACAGGTGTATTTCAAAGCCTCAGCTGTCATCCCTAAAACTGGGTGGTTGTAGGGAGGAAATGCGGGCAAGTGTCTAGCACGGAGCATGGTGCGTGGTCAATGCTTGGTAAATGTTCGTCTCCTCTCTGCCCCATTTCCCCGTTGCAACATACTACTCTGTGCATTAGGCCTTGGACCCTTCCCTGATCCTCCAAGCACTAACCTTTATTAAACTTTTCCATGAGCACCAAATATGTTCAGAAAGCTTTGACTAATGAGCATTGTGAGTTCGGGGGACCCACCCCCACCAATGCCTCATCAATACAGCAGGGTCGGCTCCTTCTCATGATGGCTACTTGGCTGGCCAGCCAAACATGATTCCCGGAAGGAGATAAAGCACCTGCTTCTTGCCTGGCACCTCTCCGCTCCCCAGCACACACACTTTCCACCCGCCCAAACACCTGTGGTTTGAGAGAAGCTTCTTCACTTCTGACCCATCAGTGGGGGGCCCAGGCACAGGGTACCATATAGATAGGCACTGAAGCTACAGCCGTAAGTTAGGGCTGGATGTGCCCAGGCTCACCGACCTCCAAGCACCTAGGCTTTTCCCCCAACCCTACACAGCTCCGAAGTGCAAGGGTCTCTCAGAAACCCTGGCCTTGGGGTGCTTCAGTCAGAACGGGAAAGGAAATAAATGCACTACACAGAAAAGTAATTGTAACATTCCATATATTGCATTCTGTGCCTTGTATTTTTTTCTTGCTTGTTCTTTTTTTCTTTTTCTCATTTGAGTCTAATTTCTCATCTGAGTCAAAAATTATTTCATCAGAGAGGTGGTGATTAAATCTGATAATTAGGAAAAATACCAATTAGGTAGTCAGGCTGCACACACATGAGGCAGTCCTCACTTGTTGGAGACCGGGGATCAGCCAGTGGCCATCTCGGGCACATGGGGGTCACAGTCCACTTGCTGAACAAGACTGGGGGTCTCTATCCCCCTCAGGGGGCAGGAGGAGGGGATTTTTCTGCCTTCACCCCCATTAGCTCCCATGTCCCACCCTCTTCCTGTTAGAATCCACTGCTCAGGGGTGCCTGGGTGGCTCAGTCAGTTAAGCGTCTGCCTTCAGCTCAGGTCATGATCTCGGGGTCCTGGATCAAGCCCCACATCGGGCTCCCAGCTCAGCAGGGATCTGCTTCTTCCTCTGCCTTGCCCGCCACTCCCTCTGCTTGTACTCTCTCTTTCTCTCTCTGTGTCAAATGGATAAATGGCATCTTTAATAATAATAATAATAATAATAATAATAATAATACACTGTTCAGACCCCCAGTCCTATTTCCCACCTCACTCTATAATTATTTGGTGTTCTTACCCAGATCCTCTGCTGCAGTGAAGCACCATCCAAACCTAACCCTTGGTCCTCTGTCTGCTTCTGAAATCACCGGTCACTTACCAGTGAAGGTGTCTGTAGGTAGAAATGCACCACCCCTGCACACCCACAGGACTTCCAGTGAACAGGGAGCTTCAGAAGGTGACAGGGAACTTAAGTTTTCTCCAAGTGTGGTCTATGGAGCTCTTGCATTGGGGTTTCCAGGGGAAACTGCTGAGAATAATGGAATAAGCTCAGCTGGAATGAAGTGAACACATCAAGGAATCGAAGAAAGATAGGGCTAGAAGGTCAGTTTGGAGCCACTGGGGTTGGGGGAGCTTTTGTATGCCTGGCTGAGGGATTGATACTTAGTTTGGTAGGAAATGCGGACCCATAGTAGGATAAGATTCTGACACCCAGTTCAACTCAGTTCTGACACTTGCCCTGAAGGTAGCATCAGATCCCACAGGTTAGGGGTTCAGTCCCACAAGACTTTGCCCCACACACCACAGAAGCCAGTTGCAAACCCAGGTTGTTACCTGTGCTGCTGACCAGGTGGCTATAGACTGGAGACGCCATCTACCCCTTTCCGTGCGTTCGGTCCATTTATTAGAGCAGTTTGGAACTCAGAGAAGCACCCTCCTTCCTACATTACCAGTTTATTGTGAGAGGAGATAACTCAGGAACAGCTGGACGGAAGAGAGGCACAGGGCCAAGTATGGGGAAACAGTGCAGGGCCCCTGTGCCCCTCCCTGAGCGTGCCATTCTACCAGCACCTCCATGTCCTCACTTTCACAGAAGCAATCTGAATCCAGTCCTTTTGGGTTCCTATGGAGGCTTCATGACACATAGGCATGATTGATGAAATCATTGGCCAGTGGTGACTCAACTCAATCTCTAGCCCCTCTGCCCCTCCCAGGAGGTCAGAGGATGGGACTGGAGATTCCAACCCTCTAGTCCCATGGTCCATTCTCCAGGCAGCCAACCTCCATCTTGAGGTGATGTCCAAAAGTCACCTCTCTAACATAACAACAGACACCCTGACCACTGTCAGGAGTTAGGAAATTCCAAAGGTTTTAGGAGCTCTGTGCTGGAAAGAGGAATGAAAACCAAATGTATATATTTCTTACTATAAATAACCATATTACACAAGGACACAGATGAAGCTGAGCATAACTAGCTGTGATGTCAGGCCAGATTCCTCAGGCTAAGCCAGTGGCTCTTAAACATGGTCGTGCATTAGAATCACCTGGGAAGCTCTCAGAACACTTGGTTCTTGGGTTGAAGTCTGGATCAATTATAATAATATGTCTGGAGCTGGAAGCCAGTCATTAATATTGTTCAAAGCACCCAATATGCAGCCAAATGGAGGATCATGGGGTTGACCTACCTTCTGATCGGGTGAACAACCATCTTGGGTTTGCCCAGGAATGAGAGGTACCTTGGATCATGGGGTATTCAGGACTAAAACCAGGAAAATCTGGGCAAAGCAGAATGACTTTATTGCCCTGCCTCCAGTAGACTTTGTGGAGCCCTGTCTGGGAGAAATCCAACCCCAGGGTGAAAGCCTCTTGTCCATTGTCAAGTCTATCAAGTGCATTGTCTTGGAATCAGAGCAAGCCAGGTTCCATCATTCATAAGCTATGTTACCTTGGGAAGGCTGACTTCTCTACCAGGCACTTCAGTTCCTTTTCTCTCTCCTTCCTCCCCATCTTCCCTTGGGGGTCATAGAATGAGCTGCATTCTGTGGGTGGTGTGCTCCAGCACATGGTGTCAACTGGAACCAACTTCCACAGAGGCCAAGAGAACTGGGGACTCTTGACAGGTTGCCAGAGAAGGGTAGGGGCTGGGGGGAGAGAGATAAGATAGGCTTGCCCATGCCAGGGTCATGGCTGGCCTGGGTGTCTGCACAAAGAATGCATGCCTTCCTCCTTCCACCTCCTTTCAGTGCTGATTGGCAGACTTTAGTACAGAGGGGCCTTGTATCCAGGATCTTCCCTCAAGGCTCCTCTCAAGGCAACTGCCTACATCTTCATCCCTTAGGTATGCCCCTGGCCTGGCCATATTGTATGAAAACTGCAGACTGCCAGGGCTCAGCCATTGTCTGCTGTCCCTGACACAGGCACAGCCACCGCACCATCCCTCCAAGAATTAAGTGAGCATGTTAGCTCATATGTTTTTGGTTTGCATTCTCCCCATCCCTTTAGTTTTTAACCATCAGGGGGTTGATTTATCTATAAAATGTGTAACAGTTGTGCTCTTCTGGCTGTGGGCCAGACTTTTAAATCACACAGTTAAAGCTGATGGAAAGTAGTATCAATTATTAAGGGAGGCTGCATCTGGTAGATTCCCAGAGACCTTTCCCAGGGCCCCTCTTTCTTGTCTGGTCCTCCCCCAAACTAAGCCAGAAGAAGGCCGGAAGATCCAACTGAAAGTCCACCTGTTTATCTGTTCGTCCATCCATCCATCCACCCATTCACCCATCCTCCATCCTCCCATTCATCATTCCATCCATTCATCCTCCCATCCATCCTTCCATCATCCACCCTTTCATCTTTCCATTCATTCATCCATTCTTTCATCTTCCCATCCATCCAGCCATCCATTCTCTCATCCATCCCTCCATTCATCCATCTTCCATCTTCCCATTCATTCATCTATCCTTTCATCCTGCCATCTTATTCATTCATCCATCCTCCATCTTCCCATTCATTCCTCCATCTGTCCATTCTCTCATTCATCCATCTATATCCATTCATCCTCCCCTTCATCCATCTATCCATCATCCATCCATCCAGTTATCCATCCATCTATTCCTATTCCACAACTATTTATTGATGGCCTACTGTGAACCAGAAGTGATATGGTGCCTGCTGTCCTGGTACTTACACTCTACTTGCAACAAAATTTAAGATTCTCCAGGCAAAATCTCCTGGGAACTGACAGGTCTTCCCTATGTGCCAACCCGGTGAAATTTCCAGATCTCCAGAAGAGTGCCTCTTCTCTTACCACTGTTTTTACCCCAACCAATCTTCTGCTACCTGAAACTCCTTTAACACCCTTCATCACAGATGAGGCTTAAAGCAACCTCTCCAAGAGTTACTGTCTTGATTTGGATTCACCATAGAGTAAAATTAACAGAAATTACTAGCCCAGGCATGCCTGGGTGGCTCAGCTGTTGAGCATCTGCCTTTGGCTCGGGGCATGATCCCGGGATCCTGGGATTGAGTCCCACATCAGGCTCCCTGTGGGAAGCCTGCTTCTCCCTCTGCCTCTCTCTCTGTGTGTCTCTCATGAATAAATAAACAAAATCTACAAAAAAAGAAATTACTAGCCCAGGTTGTAAACTCGAGTGACTACAGGGCCAGGTAGAAAACAATACAAAGTGGTGAGGATCATGGCAAACTGGAAACCACAGTCCTACTTAAAGAAGCCAACCAATTATTGATCTCTCTCCAATTATCTCCATGTGGGAATGCAGATCCCATGGGACTGCATCTTCTCATTTTTCAAGAGAAATCAGGAATCCAGATTTTGTATATAATTTTTAAAACAATGAAGACTAAAGAAATACTGGTGAGGGCAAGATTCAATTTGCATGCCACCTCCCCTAACTGTAGACACTAAACTATGGATTCTAGCCTGGTCCTAGGCCAGGCCCCTTTAGAGTCTCTTCTCAGGACTAACTCTGATAGGGGATGCCCTGAGGACTTGGCCTGGAGAGAGGAGAAGAGAGAAGAGCATCATGGGCAGGGGAAGTAGATGAAGGAAAAGGAGCCTCCACTAATAGACCAGCCTGCCGCATGTTCTGAGATTGCTTCTAGAAATTCTTAATTCTTGTGCCTCAGCTGTCATTTTCACGTGCCCTGATTTTCATGAAGTATGATTTGTGGGTTAAAATAATCACTCTGGCTGTTGTGAGGAGAAAGGCAGGCTGTGGACATATCCAAATGAACAGGACAATTGTTGGATAGGCTACTGCAATGGTCTAAGCAAGAGCCAAGCTGCTGAGCACTATGGCTAAGGAGCATCAGCCCAGGATGCTGGACTGCATGTGGACAGAGAAGGCTCCCCAGACACTTTGGGCTGCTGGCCTTGCATATGGTAGTGAGTTGGTCGAACCACCAGGGAAATGCTCCTTCAGGAACAAATCACCTCTTATCAAACGTTTATCCAAAAATCTTCCCCTTGGTTCTGAAGCTGGCCACAAATTGTCATCAGCCATGTTCCCCACAACCTTGAGCTTTTCACCTCATCAGACTTCTCCCTCCCCCTTTCTCATCCCTGCAGCTACCTTATTTCTTGTTTCCTTCTTTCCATGGGGCCTTCCTCTTCACCTTCTTCCCACATCTGTTCCTCACTACCGGGCTCAGGCCCATGCAGCACTACCTTTGAGTGTTGTTAAAGCCCATTTCTCCACTGGGGACCTGCGCTCCTAGCCTGGATTTCGAGGAGCAAGTATTGGACTTTATTTCTTTATATATTAATCCCCAGCTCCCAGGAGATGCTTAATAAAGACAGCATTTGCTGAAGGAAGTGTGGAAGGGAATAGGGACGATGGGTAGGGAACTCTTACTGATTCTAGCCTAGCAGCCCATCACTCACCTCTTCCTCTTCTTCCTCTCCTATACAAGTGGAAATCCACAGGTGGGTCATACTGAGGACACTGGAGTTCTCACACAAACTAGAAAGTTGTCTTCTGTGCTTAAGGCTCAGCCTAAGGGGTGCATCTTGTCAAGCTTTCCTTGGGCTGGTCCCCTGCACTATCCTGTCCCTCAGACCTCAACATACCCATGCCTTATCCTTTCTCATCTTCAATGAGAATCAGTTAGGGAGTGTAATTAGGGAAAGAAAAAGAAACAAAAGAGGAACGGGGAAGGGAGGAGGGAGTGGATGGAGCCTGGCCTATGGGACCAGACAGACCCCAGTTGGAATTCCAGCTGAACCACGTCATGACCCGTGTGACCTTGTAGGAGCTGCTCTTCCCCTCTGTGCCTATGTCCTCACATTTATAAGAGATCTTTATAGGGGCTTCTGGGTGGTTCAGTCAGTTTAGCATCTTACTCTTCATTTCAGGTCAGGTCATGATCTCAGGGTCATGGGATCGAGGCCCGTGTCGGGCTCCACGCTCAGGACAGAGTCTGCTTGAGATTCTCGCTCCCTCTGCTCCTCCCACTTATGCTCTCTCTAAAATAAATAAATAAATATTTTTTAAAAAGATCTTTAGGGATCCCTGGGTGGCGCAGCGGTTTAGCGCCTGCCTTTGGCCCAGGCCGCGATTCTGGTGACCCAGGATCGAATCCCACGTCGGGCTCCCGGTGCATGGAGCCTGCTTCTCCCTCTGCCTGTGTCTCTGCCTCTCTCTCTCTCTCTCTCTCTCTCTGTCTCTCTGTGACTATCGTAAATAAAAAGAAAAAAAGATCTTTATAAGAAGATGGTCCACGAGGCTCCTGTTGGTTCATTTTCAATGCCTATATTTTTCTAGCAGGGCTAAAGAGTGGAGATGGGTCTGGGGGCCGGGGGAGCGGCATCTGGACAGAGAAGGACCTTTGATCTTAGTGTCACTGAGATTCTTGATGAATCCCAATCCCCCCTCCACCACCACCACCCCCCCGTTGTCCCCGCAAATCAGCCTGACCATCAGCTCTCCTGGCCTCATTATCTCTGTGGTCAACTACCTGCTTCTTTTCTCCAAGCCCGGCCTTTGAGACCATTCTAGAAAAGTCTTTGAGGTTCCCCAGACTTTTTGCCCTTAGATGTAATAAGACTCTGCATATTGTGGTCATTGTCAAAGATATTAACAGCAATGGCCGAATTTTAATTGGTGGATGCTTATCAGCTGACATTCGCTCTCCGCCTGTGTCCCATGTGGGAATGCGTACCCGACGGATGTAGCCAGCACCCTGTGCCTCTGAGCTGCGTTCTCTGTGCATCTGCATGCCCTGTCAGCCCCTCTGTACCCCTTCTGTTCGCACGTATGCCCTCTGCAACCTTCTGGTACCTGCCTCGCTGTGTATTTAACCTTGTGCCAATGTTCACGGTGCAATAAAAGCAGAACCAAACGAACACGGTGACTTCTGGCGATTTTTAAACCTCATGGGAAACACTCCTTTATATGGGATGGAGGCATGCGTTCTTTTTACCCAAAGGCAATGGGTTGGACAGAAGCTCCCAATGACCCTGGAAGGTCCATGAGCCTCTTGGCACCTATACCCGAGGTTGGCAGGTAAGAAGGGGGCTCATGTACGAAGGAAGAAGAGAGGAGGAAGGCTGACTTCACAGGCCTGGCAGGTGTATGTGTGTTGTGCACGAAATCTCAAAGGGCAGAGCAGAAAATGAGGTGGCTGTTGGCACTCGGAGCCTCCTGGTACTGGTGGAAGGTCCATGGCCCCTCGCCTCCAGTCGAATTTTTAGACCACTCTGCAGAATTTCACCTTGAGAAAGCTCTTCCATCATGAAGAGGAGGCTGTCTGCCCCCCCTACTTTACTGTCCCTTCCCTGATCATAAAAGCCCAAGGAATTTCTTTTTTCTTTTAAGATTTTATTTATTTATTCATGAGAGACACAGAGACACAGGCAGAGGGAGAAGCAGGCTCCATGCAGGGAGCCTGATGTGGGACCCAATCCCGGGTCTCCAGGATCACTCCCTGAGCCAAAGGCAGACGCTCAACCACTGATCCACCCAGGCATCCCAAGCCCAAGGAATTTCACTCATTTAAGACAGACCTGTCCCAAGGTTTTGATGTAGTCCTGCTGTTAAGGAGTGAAGCCAGCCTTCCTGGCCTAAGTCTGTTAGTGGTTAAGGAATGCTCCCTTGGACATCCCTATGACTACCCTGCCACTGGCCCCCAGTCATGACCCCTATAGGTGATGTTCACTGGTGGGTGCTCCATTCAAGATGGAAGACATGGTGTCTGGAGGGCTTGTCCCTTCTCTGCTTCCTCCCTGGCTATGCGCTTTTATGGCTTCCTTTTTATTCATCTGGCAGATACCGATTGACTGAGTCACCAGGCACTGGTGTACTGTATGTACCAGGCACTCTTTTTAGGTAGCTGTGTACAAGCATGAACAAGATAAATATGATCCCTCCCCTCAAAGGGTCTATCCTCCGGTGGGAGGGACAGACAATGAGTAAGCACACAAATAACACAGATGCAAGTTGTGATAAGGGTCCCAAGGCAACAGGGAACAAATGGGCGTCGTGGCTTAGGCTCTGGATACGGAGTCAGGGGAACCCTCCCGAGGAAGGAAAATGTGTGCTTGGAGCTAGGTGACAGGAGAGAATCAGCCTTGAGAATGCCAGGCAGAGGAATGCCATGGACACATGCTCTCAGGTGGGGATGGAGTGGCCGTGCTCAAACTACAAAAATGGGTGTGCTTGGCTGGAGACATGCATGAAAGAGAACAGATATAGCAGGGCTCAGAGGGGAAGACGAGGCCCAAGGAGATGGGATGCCGTAAGCCATGCTAAAGAGCGTAGGTGTTATTCTAAGCACAAGCAGAGCTGATCCTCTGGATATGGGCCCTTTACGGCACAGCCTACATGTTGTTTGAGAAACCAGATGGGAGGTGCGATGGGAGAATAATCGAGGATGACTCCATGCTTGGGGCTGAACCAACTGGATGAAAAATGGAAGCCCTTGAGTTCATCCATCCCCTTTTCTCCCCAGTCCTGAACATCCCCAACACATGGCCCATGTCTTCTCCAGCCTTCCCATTGATCCCTACCATCCTCTTCCCACTCCCCCCACCCCAAAACATGAACTGGGATCCCATAGCCCTTCCCTCTGTCTCCCCTACAGTCTGCCTGGCTCCTTGCCTCTCTGAGGGACTCTCCTTTGCAGGTAATCAGATCACACTAAGTCCCAATGAAGCACTCATTTGTCTGAGCATCACATTAAAAGAGTCTAACTCAATCATCCTCATTTATAGGAATAATGAGCACTGGGGACAAGATTTGATACCTGAATAGGATAATAGCACCGCCTTAAAATCCTCCCAGGGAGGTCTGACGGCATAAAGCATTGACTGACTCTCAAAGGCTGGGTGGGTAGGGGGCAGGGTTGGGATTCAGACTCCATGCCTACACAAACTCAGTTTCTCAGAGAATCTGGATCAAAGATGGTGTGTGAAAGCCCAGGTCTGTAACTGGAAGTGTATACACACCCCAAGCATGCACAGAAGATGCTTGGCCACTGTGAGGAGAAGCTTTTCCTCAGGCTTTACCTTCCAAGCCCATTAGCGGGAAATGTAGTCTGATTCACGCAAAAGGCACACACCCGTGGTCAGCTATGGCATTGCACATGGCCATACCCGCACAGTCATACCTTCACCATCTCTAAAGTATTTTGGCTTCTGCCATCTGGTTGGAGGCTCCCCACAAGTGCGTGTGGCTGACGGGGACAGAGAGCTGTGGAAATGCCCCAGAGGCTGCCCAACTTCCTGGGAGTGTGAGCAGAGCAAGCACTGTTTCACACCTGTGGGGAGCTGCTTGCTGGCTCCACAGAGATGTCCTTCCTCTCCCCTTGGGTACCCACTGCCACAGGAGAAGCACTGGGCTAGACTTTCCCCAGAGGGAATGGAGTGATTTTGGGGGGGGAGGTGTCCCACTCTGGGGTAGAAGACAGGAAACCAGTGTGGCAGGAGGCAGAAATCAGGATGAGGAGGGAGGGAGCACAGCTTCTTAATTTTCTATGGTCCAAGGGATGCTTTGTGTGCATTGTTCTAGGTGGAGGAACAAGTTGATCACTTATGCCTTGGGGGGAAAAGAAGCTCTGAAAGCAGGAATCTGTGAAGGAAGCGGCAGACATGGGGTAGGACGCGGGAGAGGAGAGAAGGGGAGTCTGTGTGGAGTGAGAGGCACATAAGGGGGGAGTTGGGGAGGGAAGCCACGCTGCCTGTGTGCAGCTTGCACAGAGCAGAGCCCTCAAGGGACACAGGGGAACTGGGGAGCCCTGTCCCCCAGCCACATCACGCACTGCCCCTTCCCCAAAACTCGCTCCTCTGATTTTCTTGAAACCACAGATGAGACACCACCTTCTCCAGGAAGCCTTCCCTGAGGCATACCTTCCCTACAGGGTCCCGGTTCCCCAAGGAGGACACTGTAGCATAACCTGCCCACCCCCTAACCTGGGTGCCTGAGTGGTCAGTGAGTCCTGGAGGCAGGCGGCAGGTGGTGTGGGGTGGGGGAGGAGAAGCATCAGCTTCTGCTCTAGCTTTAGTTCAAGGCTTTCCTGGGTTGGACAAGAATTTTCCCAAGCAGCACCAGCCGCCTGTTCTACCTTGCCGAGTGATGGGGTTGGCCCACAGCCCATGAATGTGTAGGTAGCACTCTAAGCCAAAAATCCTGGGATCCACCAGAGGGGTGAGTATAATCCTTGCTCAGCCTGCCTGGTTCCTGTACAGAGGTTCAGAATGTGTCCAACGGGGACCCCTGTTTTCACATATGGACCAGAGTAGAAACAGCACAGACATTTAGGAGATGGAGGCTTCAACCAGAGTTGAAACCAGATCCCACAGCTTACCAGCCACCTTGGGTTGGGATGAATACTTTCTGTCTGTCTCCCAACTGAGTGCAGATAGCAGGATCTAGCTGGTGTGCTAGGATGCACTAAGCACAGGGCCTGGCCCCTGCAAACAGCGCCCCACATAGCAGGCATTATCATGCTTGTCATTGCTGGAGTTGGTGCTAAGGGTCAGGTTTTAGAACATTCTGCCAGAATTTCCTACCCCAGTTCTGCCCTCTTCTAAAAACACGTCATCTCAGACAAGTTCATTTCCTGCCTTGGGCTTCGGTGCTGTCATCTGTTAAATGGCAGAAGAGCCCACCATCCCCCAACCCTCACGCCTTTTTCTAGGGCCCTGAGTATGAAATGAGATAGTGCACCAACAGCGCTTAGAAACCAGCCTTGGTGCTCTGCGAAGGTTCAGTTAAATGTTCCGTTAGCACTGTCACGCTTGTTATCGTTGAGCCCAATGTTACCTAAACTTTCAGAGCTATGTAAAATTAGGTCACAAGACAGCAAAATGATGCGATCTAACACTCTAGTGCACGATCCCCTCATTGATTGTAAATTCATAAGCCCATCCCGAGCGCCTTCGGCGTGCAGAGCACCATGCAGGTGCGGAGCATAGACCAGACTCCTGCTTTAACCAGACACAGACGCTGCTTCTCCGCTGGTAACATCCAGTCCAGTCCTGGATACGCAGATAAGCCAGAGGCACAAGGATGAATGCTTTGGGGTGCAGTAAGCAGAACACTGCCCCGGGAACCAAGAGACGCAAATTATTGTTTTTTTAAGGTTTTATTTATTTATTCATGAAAGACACAACAGAGAGAGGCAGAGACACAGGCAGAGGGAGAAGCAGGCTCCCTCTAGGGATCCCGATGCGGGGACCCCAGGATCACGACCTGAGTTGAAGGCAGATGCTCAACCACTGAGCCACCCAGGTGTCTCAAGGAATTGTTTTTTAAGAAGCTTTTAGATGATGGAGTGGGTGCCCAGAGCAGACCTCTCTGCTTGCTTGGCCCGTCTCTGCCTCCAGGTCCAGCTGCTCAGCCTCAGCTCTTGGGATGGTTCTATGCGACCTCAGACTCCCTTATAAGGACAGCATCCATCCCATGTGCATCTTTGGGCTTTACATAAACGTCTTATGGGATGTGGCCAATGCCCAGAGACACAAGAGAGATCAGCCCCGGGGCTCACAGTCAGCCAGTGTGGGACGAGAGCCAGCTCACGAGTGCTCTGGCAGCTCTTGCCTCCATGCACGAGGCCCGGAGGACCCTGCACATTTCTCAGGAGGGCCCTGTGCTTAGCACATGTCCTGCAGCTTCCATGCACACATCCCTAAATACAAGGTTTGTTTCCCTTCCTTACCTCGATCCTAGAGGCTGTCCCCTAAATGAACAGTGTGCACCCACGTCCTTGGCTCTGACTGCACTTTTGGGGGAGGGGTTGCCGAGACGAAGGAGGGCTGGTCCTTCAGGTAGCACAGGGAGCTGCGAAGGTGGCACATGGATCTCCATGGACCTCTTTAGAGACTGCGGAGGGTGGTGGTGTCTCCACTAGGGACTGTGAAGTCAGCAGGAAGACCCGGAATTCCCTCAAATCCTTCTATTTGTATGTCAAGGGGAAGGGGGGGTGTGATATTGCCAGGAAAACCCTTAAAAGGTGCTTCCCATAACCACTAAGACTCTGCATTTCTTGGATGCCACAGTAGAATTTCTCACATTAGGTTGAGTTCCTTAGAAGCTGAGGCTGGGGTGGGATTCTTGGGTCAAGAGTTTTCTTGGGAGGCATTTTTTTTGTTTTTTGTTTTGTTTTGTTTTGTTTTACCTTGCTGAGCAAGGGTATGGGCTCAGCTGGACAAGGGCCTCCATCTGGCCCCACAGAGAACTCAGGAGCACAGAGTGTGGAGTGTTGATCATACCTTGAGACACAGGGATGGGCATGGTATACATCTTGTCATTCAGACATTGGCTAAAGGCTGCCTTCACCCCGGCATTTCCCTAACATCAGGGGTTCAGATACTGACCAGAGAAACCATCCCAGGAGCTGAGGGGTACATGCATCAGCTCAGCAAAGAAGTCTCCATTGATGAAGCTTCCATTGCATTGCCCTTAGTCAGGAGCTCCTGGTCTATGAAGAAGATCCTATTTCCTTCCAATTCTTCATGACACAGAGACTTATGTTCTCACTGTATGCTTTGAAACTCCCCTTGTCCAGAGCTCTCTGTGTAATCTTTCATCTCTCCAACTGAGAGAGCTCAGGGGAGTGCCAGGGATTCTCTCCAAATATGGATTTTTAAGTGTTATGACATCATCTCAGTCATTAGCATGAAGATGCTTGTAAGCACCCCATCATTTCCTCTAGGATTCCCCACTGATAATTCCGAATCTTTTTATAAGCTGAGCATTTTCTCACATCGCACTGCCTCAGAAGTGAGGCCTCAACCTTTACTGTAACGATCTCTGGTGAAAAACTCTGGAAGTATCTGCCCCACCAACCCAGGTGTTGGCAGCAGATGCCAAGATTCCTTGTAGAGTACCTCAGGGTCTAATTCCACACCATCTTCATATCTCCAGTTTAAGAATCTAGGCCCCGGTTCCAGTTCTGCTACTCACCAGCCAATGACCCTAGACAACAGTCAACCTCCTATGAGCTCATTCATGGGGATGGAATAAGATTAGGTTCCAAATGAAGGTAACGGTGGTTTATCCCAACCAGGCATTCAGGGATATGCTGGTGAACTGGCTTGGGGAGTTGGAGGGTGGATACCATGGAGAGAGAGCCCTGATATTCACATTTGCTGATTTCCATGGTGTAAATATTCCCATTACGATAGCTGTCCAACTACCTGTGGCTGAACAACCAGCTTGCAAAATTCCTCAGTATTTGAAAATCTGCTCAAGGGAGCTGGTGGGAAGCCTACATCCTACCGCTAAACCCATCAAAATGGTGGCTCCTTGTATCTGCCCATGCTTGTTGGTCAAATGTCTCAGGAAAGACATCACTGGGATTATTCCCAGCCAAGGGCTAGTCTCTGTGTCTAAAAGAGGGTGTTAAAAGGTTCTTGGTCTGATGCTTGTTCTAAACCTTCATACTTGATGATAAAAATCTCCACTCGTGGTACGGCCAAGACCAACCCAAACTCAACACCTTCCGGTGAAGGCATTACCCTTAAAAACAGTGCTGAGATGTCCCCAGTCTTTGAGTTTGGGAAACCTGCTACTCCTGACAAAAGTCTAGAAGCCTGAAGGAGAAACTGGTATGGAGGATTGGGGAGGTAAATCTGTATTTAGTGAGTTTCACTGTGTAAGTAGCCATAAGACGATTGACGATGTAGCTTGCACCCTAGCACTATAAACCAGACACAACTGCCTTTACCTTTAGTGTGCTTTCCACCCTTTCAATCTTGCTGTAGACAGCAGCCTCTGGTCCACCTTCCCCCGAAATGATCCGTCTACACCAATGACCTTGGAGCAGGCAGTGTCCTATTCCATGGGGATGTGCAAAGTAAGGTTTCGAAGTCCACCTCAGACCTAGCTGTGTGCCAAAGCTCCCCTGACCCACACCAGCTCCCCTGGCTCCTCTTTGCACCCTCCTCCTATAATATGCTGAGAATTTCAGCTTCACCCTCAGGCATGCATCCTGACTCACCTCAATGGCCATGCACCCCAATCCCAGCAGCCCCCAGATCCACCCTTCATTGACCATCATGCCCCTGCGCTCCGTGGGGTCTCCTCCTTGCCAGAGAGTTTATCAAAGTATTTCCTCCAACCCTGTGAAGTGTCCCTCCCCACCCCTGAACTTCATTCTTGAGGATTCTGTTCTGTTTCCAGGGCTGCAGGTACACAGTCTAGAATGTGCACACGATGGTGGCGTGTGCTGTCCATGGTCAAGAACATGGAGTCTAAGCCCAGAGTTCACGGTCTGAAATCCCCACCCTCGACAATTGTCACACATTAATTATGTGACCGATTTTATCTCTGCGCCTCATTTACCTCTTTGTAAAATGGAGATGTTAATATTGTGAGGACAGAAGGAACTAGTAGATGGAAGACGCTTAGAACAGGGTTTAGGGGCCCCTGGGTGGCTCAGTGTTTGGGCATCTTCCTTCAGCTCAGGTCATGATCCTGGGGTCCTGGGATTGAATCCCCGCAGGGAGCCTGCTTCGCCCTCTACCTGTGTCTCTGCCTCTCTCTCTGTGTCTCTCATGAATAAAAAAGAGAGAGAGAGAGAGAGAGAACAGCGTTTTTGGCACATGATGACATTAGCTCTCACTATGGTAGAAGCCAACAATGAGAAAGAGATGGGCTCTTAAGTGAGTACTTTTTAAAGGGAAACAGGCTGAAGACAGAGGGTTGCTGGGCTGTGATTCAGTGAGTCAGGAAATACACATGCGCACAAATACACACACACTGTAATCTGTACGGGCTCATTTCACTTAAAATTTATGATCACAAATCTCAAACTGGGGTCCGACCTCCCCAACGATCCTATTATTTTTCACTAACAAGCTTTCTTTGCCAGTCTGAAACAGCCATCCTCTGCCTGGGGGGGCACATTAGAATCATCTAGGGAGCTAAACTATAGCTAACTACAGGGTTAGTGATACTAACTGTAAACTAAACTGTGGTTGAAAACGATGTCACTTTTCAACTAAATTATGGTCAAGACTATAGAGCCCAGGACCCACCCGAGACCCAGGACTTCACAACCACCACACGAGGGCGGGGCGCAGGGCTGTGAATCTCTTGCAGTTCTGCAGGTGCCTCTTAACACGCAGCCAGGATGGAGAAATGTTCCTTTAAGGTGATCATTTGCTACCTTCTCCCTCCTCTAACCCCCCCCTCCCCACCCCCTGCCGTCTTTGGGCTCTCAGCTGATAAACTTGGCTTGATACTTGAGGGGAAATTTGAAGCCATTTGAGGGAGACTTCTTATCTTCCCGCTGTCAACGCTGCTAAAGTGGCTGCATCCAGAGCCAAGTCTTCTTCCTTCTCTTCAACAGAGGAAGGTCCAGCCATGTCCAACAGCCCAAGTCCAGCTTCCCCACTCATGCATTGTCACAGAGCCTGGTCACTCCTCCCCCCTGCCTCCACCCCCCTGCTCCTGCCATGTCCCTCTTTCTGCTCAGCATTTCTGTGAATCACTGCTGGTGGCATGCGGATATGCTCTGGTTTCTCTCAGCTTGGGGAACAGCCACCACCGCAATGAAACACACCCCATCTTAACTACATATCTCACCCCTCCCCAGCTTCCACCCCTTTTACTGTGCTCAACAGGTGTCTATGCACCATGGGTGCCCAGCGTGATTCCTAACAGTCCAGGATGGAACACAACCAAGTGTCTGTTGATGGAAGACCACAAAGCTTTTTTTAAAAATAAGATTTTATTTATTTATTCATGAGAGATGCAGAGAGAGAGAGACAGAGACATAGACAGAGGGAGAAGCAGACTCCATGCAGGGAGCCCAATGTGGGACTTGATCCCAGGACCCCAGGATCACACCCTGAGCC
Source organism: Nyctereutes procyonoides (assembly GCF_905146905.1). NCBI lineage: Eukaryota > Metazoa > Chordata > Mammalia > Carnivora > Canidae > Nyctereutes > Nyctereutes procyonoides. The sequence continues at coordinate 53,934,250 of NW_026575140.1, read as the reverse complement.
GAAGGCAGGCACTCAACCACTGAGCCACCCAGATGCCCAGACCACAAAAGGCATTTGACAGGTGCTTCCACATGGCTGAGCCTGGAGGATATTATGCTGAGTAAATTAGCCAATCCCGAGAGGACCAATACTGTGTGGCCCCACTGTAAAATCCATAGAGACAGAATGTAGAAAGGTGGTTGCCTGGGGCTGGGGCAGAGGAAGGAATGGAGAGTTATTTACTTGGTACAGAATTCCAGTTTGGGGAAAACGAAAAGGACCCCAGGGATGGAGGGTGGTGACAGTTGCACAACACCATGAATGCACATCTGGCCACTGAACAGTGCTCTTGAACATAGTTAAGATGGTCTGTTGTATGTCATGCATATTCGCCACAGTTACAAATCATAAGAGTAATAGTTGTGCACACCTGCTCTCCGCACTCTGATCTCCAGTGAGGTCCTCAACTCACAACCACGCTGGCGCTGCTTCCCTGACCTGCTCTGGCCAAGGTCATGTTGACATACATGATTGCAGATGCAGTTCTCAGGAAGTGAGCTGCATGCTTCAGCGAGGTGAAGCTCTCCCTCTGAGATGCCCTGCTTGTCTGGTTTCCATGTCACCACGCTCTCCTGTTTTCTCCTCCTGATTGCCCCCTCGGTGTCAGGCCCTGGCATTTGGGGATGAAGGCCAAGGGTTCCTCAGCTGTCCCCTGGACCTTCTCTCTCCTCCTAGTGGATACACTCCTTTCTCCAGGGGAACTCGTCTCGGCGTTTCCCTTCAACCCCATACCAGTCAACCCCACTGCCTGCTTGACATCACCATCTCAGCGTTCTGAAGGCACCTCGCACTCAATGAGTTCACAAGAGCACACTAGAATGGCATCTGCCATTCATCCCCACCTCAGCGAAGGGCAAGCTGTTCAGATCGGAGTGGCATGCTTCACTTCCTCATCCATATCTAATGCATCAGCAAATCCTCATCTCCCCTTCAAACTCGCATCTTGAATCGTTCCACTTGTCCCCATGCCCCCTGCCTTGTTGGTACCAGTTGACGTCTTCTCTGAGCTGGGCTATGGTAGTAGTCTTCTCACTGCACCAGAGGCCTGATTCTTCTCCAACCTCATCTCAAGCCTCTCTGCTCCTTGCCCGAAACCTCTGAGCTCTAGCCACACGTGTCATTTCAGCTTCTCAATTGTGCTTGCGCTAAGGTTGGTTTGACTCTTTCCTGCCCCAGGCCTTTTGTGCGCACACACACACACACACACACACACACACACATACACGCAACATACATACTTCCTTCCGCTTTCCTCCTCCTCACCCCATGTCCATTTCCATGGCTGGCCCTTCTCATCCTTAAGACCGCTGCATAAATATCACTTCTTCAGAGAGCCGCACCTTCCTTGATCAGCCTAACTAAATAAACACCGCCTTCTGTTGTCATCCATCCCTTATGTCTCGTTATCTTCTTAGAATTTGTCACCATTAGTAATCATCTATGTTTGTTAACTCCTTCTTATCTGTCACTGTCAATAAATCCCAAATCCCACGAGTACAAGCTCTGCATCTCCTTGATTCACCACTGTGTTCTAGAGACCCCCTGGTAGGGTCCACCTGGGACATGCACGGTACACTCGATAAATCCTTAGATGACAGATTGGGGTACGAGGTCCTCATGGGACACGATGTCTTAGCTGTAAAGCTTGGGTTTAGATTAAGACTTTTCTGGTCGCCTTCTGGAAGTTTGCAATCCTGAATTTTCCCTATTTTTATTAACAAAAATTGAATTATTTATTAATAGTCTGCTGAGCTCAAGCGATAGGAATGGGTGGATTATATTACCCTTCAGAGCAAGTTTTTAAGGGTCAGAATTAAATATATATATTGTGTGCTTTAAAGCAAGATTTTTGTTTAAAAAAAATAAAAAACAAGTATGGATTTGGTATCTTTGTTTCCCAAATCCCTCACATCACCTTATCCTCATTCTTAGTTTAGGCAAAATCCTCTTGGGATTTGAGGCTTCCGTCAGCCTGGCTTCAAAAATATTTGCAGCTGATATTTGAGAGTTACTGACTACAAACTTGTAGTGATTCCTTCTTGCAAAGGCTGCTTTTTAAAAAGTAGTTATGGAGAAAGTGGCCAGACATTAGCTCTTCTCTCCTTGCTTGTCTTTTGTCTCTTTGAAGAGAATAGGAGAGGAGGAACGAAGAGGGAGCGAGAGAGAGAGAGATGTGGCTTTTACATTGAGTATTAAAAAAAAAAAAAACAACCCAAGATCAGAAATGGCATCTGTCTCATTAGTAGATGGCATATTTCACATTATTCAGCCTGTGTTTCTGATCTCACATTCCAGTGGAGTATTTGCAACAAGGACTTCTGTATCCTGAACTGCATGCCATAATGCTTTACATAGAGGCTTCCAGAAGCTTCTTTGCCTTATCAAGTTCCCAGACGTGCCTTGAGATCGCAGATTGCTTCAAATTCCCTGTTTTCAGAGCCATTTTCCAAAACAAGTTGTATCCTTTGCTTGAACAGGATTTTCTTTCTTTCTCTTTTTCTTTCTTTCTTTCTTTCCTTCTTTCTTTCTTTCTCTTTCTTTCTTTCTTTCTTTCTTTCTTTCTTTCTTTCTTTCTTTCTTTCTAGAATATTCTTACCAACGTTTAAACACAGCCTCTCAGCACATGTTTACACTGGTTTCATCCCGGATATTGATGCTGAGCACTCTCTGAGCCTCTAAAAAAGTCAGATGATGAGTTTTCTGGGCACCACCAACTGAGCCTGTCAGTAAGCAAGCCCAGATGGTGGGCATCGGCACGTTCTAGAACTGAGTAGGGAGGTTTGCAAGATTAGAAAGAAAAAGAAGGATCAAAAAGGTAGAAAAGCATCCTGTTTGCTCTGGTTGTATTTGCTGCTGCTGCACAAGGGTTGTGACTTCTCTGTGTTCATTTCTGGCAATTTATTCCTCCCGTCGTCTGTGGGAGGTTTCGAGTCTGCAAAGGGAGTCTGGCAAGACACTTCAAGTCTAGCTGAATAAGAATGCCAAAGGATCGCTCCAGAAGTGGGCAGATGCCTCCCTTGTGAGCTAGGGAGATAAAGGTGCCTCGCCCCCATGGGGGATGGCGGGAGGTGGTGGCACCTGCTCAGAGCTGGAGCAAGAAGTCCAAATTGTGGCTTGGAGTTTGGCCACCAGCTAAGGGTCAGGCTGACTCTAATTGTGCTAATTATGTCCATGTGATGTTGTGTGCGTGCCTGCTTTGAAAGCAGGATGCTTAGATTTTTTTAATACAGATTTTATTTATTTATTCATGAGAGACACACAGAGAGAGGCAGAGACACAGGCAGAGGGAGAAGCAGGCTCCCCGTGGGGAGCCCGATGCGGGACTCGATCCCAGGACCCCGGGATCATGCCCTGAGCCCAACGCAGATGCTCAACCTCTGAAAAACCCAGGTGCCCCAGGATGCTTAGATATTTAAAGTGGGCTCCAGTTTATCTGCTTTGTTCTCCAACCAGTTACTTACTGGATGTGTGTGTGTGTGTGTGTGTGTGTGTGTGTGTGGTGGTGGTGGTGGTGGTGGTGGTACCAGTAAGCAGCTCCAGTCATGAACCCTTTGAAAAGAATATGCAGACCTTTCAGCTTGAACACACGATGGGGTCACACTTGTGCCATTTGGTTCACAGGGTCCCAAACTCCTGAGAAACAGATGGGATCCTTTCTCTTCAGTTATGAAATGGCAACAGTTGAAGTCATCAGACAGTAGTCTGTGGCAAAGTGGGGCAGAAAAATAAGTATTCTAGAAAGACAAGTTGGTTTTTTTTCTTTTCCTTCTGTAGGCTAATATGGTCCAGAATTTTAAAAAAGAGTGTCCTAGACAGACAAAAAGAGGCAGACAGACTTTTTGGACAACAGATGAGTGTGACAGATTTTAAGACACAAGATAATTCTCTGGGTAGTGGGCTTATAGGCAGTTTTTATTTTACTTTAATTCTTTTAGTGCTTTGCAGCATTCCTTCTATGATCTGAATTTCTTTTTTGACTCTCTCCCCTTTTTTGTATATTTTTTTTATTGGAGTTCAATTTGCCAACATATAGTATAACACCCAGTGCTCACCCCGTCAAATGCCCCCCTCAGGGCCCATCACCCCGTCACCCCAACCCCCTGCCCACCTCCCCTTCCACTACCCCTTGTTCGTTTCCCAGGGTTAGGAGTCTCTCATGTTTTGTCACCCTCTCTAATTTTTCCCACCTATTTTCTCTCCTTTACCCTATAATCCTTTTCACTATTTTTTATATTCCCCAGATGAGTGAAACCATATAATGATTGTCCTTCTCCGACTGACTTACTTCACTCAGCATAATACCCTCCAGTTCCAACCATGTCCCCCTTTTAAAAGAAAAGGGGTTAGAGATGGTTTAGCTCTCTATTGCTTTTAAATCACCATCTTGTGGGCACCTGGGTGGTTCAGTGGTTGAGCATCTGCCTTTGCCTCAGGGCATGATCCTGGGGTCCTGGGATCGAGTCCTGCATCAGGCTCCGCTCAGAGAGCCTGCTTCTCCCTCTGCCTGTGTCTCTGCCTCTCTCTGTGTGTCTCTCATGAATAAATAAATAATATTCAAAAAAATCACTGTCTTGCAAAGTAACCTTGGAATGAGAGGTGGAAGGTTCTCTCATATCTAACACATGCAAAGACCAGCAGGTGTGTGCCATAACTACTTTCCTTGGATTTTTGTTCTCTACATATTGTTCACCTTGTCTCAGAGGGAATTGAGTGTTGCAAAAGCAGAAATGGGAAGTAAGAGAATGTCAGAGAAAGTAAGACAAAAGTAGGGGACGAGTATAGGCAGGAACGAGGGTAAACCATACAGCGTGAACTGCCTACATGTTTAATCTGGCCATCCTAGCAGCCAGCCAGAGAAACAGAATCTTCTGGGGCATACAATTCAGAATGTCTGTAGGATAGAATTATGTCCATCAGCCAAGAGAGATACGCTTATTGGTGTCAGGATCAAGCTAAATTCTCCCAGTATTTTCCTGCAAGGGCATGTTGTGATGTAATAAACGAGATTATCTTAAATGATGGGTTTCACGGGGCTGATTCACGTAACCACCTTCTGTAGACGGAGGGTATCAGAGCTGAGCTGCTGTCAGTAAACGTATGTGGCCGCAGCATGACACTGTGCCGTGAGCTCCCTGCTGTCTGCTGATTCGGCCCAGATGTGGTTTCAAACACCAGGATGAGTCGATGGCTCATATATTTTCCCTCCAACTCTCCCCAGACATTGTTTCTTTCAAGCAAACTATTGATAAATATTGCATGGTAGTGAGAGACTACTACTTCTGGCAGCGCAGTTACTCGGCATCATGTAATAGGCAATGCATCCGAAAGCAGTTTGCATCTTCTTGTGAAAACTTGGGATCCTGGCAGGGATGCTAGCCTCGTTTACAACAGCCCTGAGTCAAAGATGTGCCCGCAGACTGTCCTCAGGGACATCCTTGTTTTCCACCTGTTCCATGCAGGTACAGGGGTAGGTGGCCAGAGCATCATGCTTGTATCTCACATAGCAGGGGAAGAGGCCATTTCAGCCTGCAAAGTTTTGGGAACACATTCAGCCACGTACCCGCCCCAGGCAAAGTAAAACTCTCAACACAGAGTTTCTGGTTTGAACATTGCCACATCATGGTACTTTTCAGGGATAAACAATTCAGAAAATGAATAAGATAAATTCGTCTGAGGGGCCTGGGTGGTGAAGTCGATTGAGTGTCGGACTCTTGATTTAGGTTCAGGTCATGATCCTAGGGTGATCAGATCAAGCCCTGAGGCAGGCTCTGAGCTCAGCAGGGAATCAGCTGGAGATTCTATCTCTCTCCCTCTGCTCCTCCCCTCACTCACTCTCTCAAATAAATAAATAAAATCTTTTTAAAAAAGATAATTTATATGAGATTTAGGTAAAATGGATAAGGATTAGGAACAACCTGCCAAAAATAATAACATTAGAAGGTGACTTATGTCAGGGGTTGGTAAATATTTTTTTGTAAAGGGCTAAAGAGTTAATATTTAGGTTTTGCAGGCCTTTTGTCATCTCTTACAACTACTCAAGTTTACCATTCCAGGATGAAAGAGGCATAGATAATATATATGTGAGTAATGTGGCTGCATTCTCATAAAACTTTATTTCTGAAAGAGGTAGCGGGTCAGATTTGGCCCGCAGACCATCGTTTTGCCAACTCTGGATCTCTGTCATTCTTTCCGGCAAAGTACCTTTAAAAGACCAATTTTCCCATCAGGCAATTCCTAATTTAATAATCTAATAAGATAAACAGTGTAAAAAATGTATTCAGTATAAAAAGGATGATCATCCTTCTCATCCCTGTATGGGTGAAAATACATGTGTACAGGTGATCCAGCTATAGATTCAGAGTAGTAACAGGACAAAATTCAAACCAACTTAACTGGAGATTTTTTTACTGACTCCTATAGAATATTACGGTACGGTTTTTATATTTCCATCTGAACCAATAATATGTGTGAAACCCCAAGGCCTGACACTTAACTGATTTCTGCCCATAAGCCCATCAAATTCATATGTAGTCTATTAGTTTTCTGTATGGATTTCCTCACAGAACAGGAAGACACATTCCAGAGGTCATGATGGACTGGCCAAGAGTAGCATCCACCATTCTTCATGTGAATCGTTGGCCTGGGAAACTCAAATCTACTACGGCTGCTCAAGCGAGAAGCTGGCTTAGCCTTTAGGTAAAATGTCCAGGAAAGGGATAGGTCTATAACATGGGGTGGTAAAGAGCTGCCCTCCTGGAAATGGGATTCACTTTCCCCCTGGTCCAGGCAGGTGGAATCTCACCTGGAGCACTCATGAAGATCAAGCAGCTAGTGAGAAGCAGAGTCCATCTTGCAGAGTGGTCCTCATGCAGCCCTGGAAGCAAACACTTTTTCCGAATGAGCCGATTCCAAATTCTTTGTAAAACTCAGCTGTACAATGAGGAATCATCACCAGACTCTAACTAAAAAGGAGCCTGAGGTGAAACATCAGGGCAGTTGCCCGCATTTAGAAAGACAGGTGGGTGCCTGCTGTCATTCGGGATATAAGCATCCCTGGGTTACTTACACCCTCAAATTGGACCACTTTGTCTGATCCAGTTGCCAGATCTCTCTGCAAACTTCTAGGTTTATTTGTTAACTATGTGTCTGCTGGTTCATCAGTTTGTTTCATTTGGTTTTTAAGATGCAGAACTTTAAAATAAAATTTAAATATGATGAAGTCCCAGGGAGTTACTTCCACAGTGTTTTTTGGTAAGTCATAACACTCCCTAAGTTATTTTTAGCCACTTGATAGTATTTCCCAAAACCAGGCACTTCGAGCCACCGTCACAAGAAAAAAAAATTATTGTAAATAGATGTTATTATATAAAAATAGAATCTCTACAAAGAAGACAACAAATATTTACTAAGGCGCATAATAAAGGATTTAGGGAACCCTGGGTGGCGCAGTGGTTTAGCGCCTGCCTTTGGCCCAGGGCGTGATCCTGGAGACCCGGGATCGAATCCCACGTCGGGCTCCCAGTGTATGGAGCCTGCTTCTCCCTCTGCCTGTGTCTCTGCCTCTCTCTCTCTCTCTCTCTCGGTGTGACTATCATAAATAAATAAAAAATTTAAAAAAATTAAAAAAAATAAATAAAGGATTTAAATTAAATACCCACTAAAGGGGATGGGTATACAGACCATGTCCCTGAATGGGATGATTTTCAATTACCCTCTAAGTTAATCTATAAATATAATAATGTAATTCTAAGCCAAAATCTAAATTTGCTCATTTTAGGAAATACTAGTAACGCATGAGCCTTACCATGTACATACCTACACATGTGAAAATGCCGATGGACATTTGCGCTGCTAGATCTTTACCGATTTAAAAGAAAAATGTAATGATTTGGATGTGTGAGCGGTACCAGAAAAAGCAGCATGGATTCGCATGTGTGATGATTTGGGGTCGACAGGGAAAGCACCGAGACATAGACAGTTTTTGGGTGGCACAGGGGTGAGGAATACACTTGAGAGTAAAGAACATTCTGCACTTAGATGCACGGGGTGAGGACCTGGGGGCAGGGCAGGGGCTTTCAGAAGCACCCAGCTGGGGTCCAAGTCCTAAGGAGATGCCCTCAGGCCACAGAACCCACTGCCAGCAGCCTCGTGGGGACCTGCTTCACCCGATCTAGCTCAGCTGTCTTTTTCTTTCCTATTCTTCTGTTGCTTGATATTTTGTAGGCTAGATCCCCAGTCAAAACTTTGACTTCGCCTCCTTGTATCAAACCACTTGGAAACCATGGCATCATTTCTGGATGTGAGTTCACCCTTCAGACCTCTCGCAGGGCAGCCCTTCCTCACTATCGTTGATCTAAATAGTCTGTGTGCTTAGCCGCTGCCAAACTCCTCGGCTTCTTTGGTGGGTAATTTATTCGGGGATAGGATTAAGATGGATTTGCATAAAAGTGAGGAAAGCCTGCATTAGGCTCAATAGTGAACCACTTTAAAATAAATTAAATTCTTATCTCGTGACATAACACACTATATTCCATGTATAGTGAAGATTAAAATGCCAGAAGTGAAACCCTAAAAGAACAGGAGACACGATATTTGTGTCCATCTTGAGCATGTCCATGCACCGGGGCCCAGGGTCTTGCTCAACTGCTTTCCCAATGGTTAATAAGTTGCCAGAGAGACAAAACTGTAGAGGAAAAATACAGATAAGCTTGACTACATTAGAATTTGATGTGGGTTGAAAAAAATGAAATGAAAAGACAAATGATTAAAAAAAAAAATCAGAGGGTGTGGGGCACCTGGCGGGCCCAGTCATGGAGCATGCGACTCTTGATCCCGGGGTTGTGAGTTTGAGCCCCACATTAGGTATAGAAATTACTTAAAAAATACAATATTCAAAGGCACCTGCGGGCTCAGGGGTTGAGTGTCTGGGGATCAAGTCCTGCATCGGGCTCCCCGAAGGGAGCCTGCTTCTCCCTCTGCCTGTGTCTCTGCCTCTCTCTTTGTGTCTCCCATGAGCAAAGAAATAAAATCTTAAAAAAAATAAAACCATTGAAGTGGAATTAACTTTAATATCTGACCACAGGGAAGTGGTTAACAAAACAAGTTTACCAATGACAATAATGACACCTCTGTATGGCTGAGTGCTCAGCTATCATTTAGGATCAGCACAGAAGCCTTGGTGATTGACTTTGACAAATAGTCACAGTACCGTGTCCGTGCAAAATCAGGACAGCTTATGCAGCATTATCCCATTTTTTTCTGGAGGGGGTAAAAATACACGTCTTTCTTTCATTCTTTTTTATTTTCTCACCTTCCAACAATTGCATGCATCCATTGTATAGTTTTTAGAGAATTAGAGGCAGTCACAACCCCAGCCATTTTCAGAGGGGAGACAGAGATGCTCCTAGAGATTTCAGGAGCCTGTAACTGAGCACGCAAGTACACAGCTGCCTTCAGGCCCTCCTGCTTTATCACACTTGACGGGACGTCTCAGCACACCGTGGTAGAAGGTCCAGCCCCATCCCTGGCGTGTCTGTTGTCAAGGCCAGTCATTTATTTAAGATGTTCTTTGCTGAAGGCTTCCCATACTCAGGAGGCAAAGAAGCCATGTGCGGATTTCTCGCAAACAAAGCAAGGATGCTTTTCATGGCGAGGGAGCTGAACTCTGATGACGGCAGACGTTTCTCAGCCTAACAAGGGAACCTGCTTCACGGTGGAATTGGACGGCAGGTGGGGAATTTATTAATTATCCTTTCTACCCCCCTGGGGGTGTATCAGCTGGTGGCTGTTATTTGACTGCGTTCTTCGTACGGTCAGGATTCCCAGGAGACCAGCGAAGCCTTTTCAGTTGTCTTAGTAACTGATGTGAGTAGCATGTGCCGGTGACAAGATCGGCCGTGAAGCACCAGTGAACAAGCAGCAGCTCATATCTGGTTAGTGAGGGTTAAGACGGTGGCGGTACAGCCAGAGGTGTGGGTTCACCAGCCTGTGTCTTGGCCAGTAGGCAAGGCACTGCCCTGCGCCTCGGTTTTCTCGTCTCTGAAATGGGGATAATGCAAGTTCTTCCCTCTCCCCTTCCCCATGGCACATATATCCCAACTCTCAGCACACAGTAATTTCCAGGGTATTATCTGAACTATCAGAGGGATTAATACTCCACTGGGCATGCAGTACCTGCAAATGGGTGTGTTGGTACAGGTGACTGGCCTTTCTGGAAGAAGCAGAGGACAGGACGCAGCATCTCTTCCCCGCCTTTTGCTTAGAGCCCCGGGGCACCCTCTTAGGGACCCGAGAGATTGAGTGAGTGTGGACAGCATTTTGGGTTGTAGTTGTCATCCCAGCAGAGCTCTGTCTTCTCTCCTTGAGGTGTGGAGGCCAAGTGCCAGCAGGAAGGAGTCCCCCAATGAAGAAATGGGATCAAGTATTTACCGCTCCTCCTTATATCTTCTACGTGGCCCTCTTTGCTCATGAAACATGAGCACCGTAAATTATGGACACCTCAGTTTGCAAGGAATCTGAGAGTTGGTTCAGCTTCCCTGACTTCCCACCTGCATTTCCACAGTACGCTCCTTAGTCCCTTGGCTGTAATTAAGTGCCATCGACCAAGTGGCTTACAAACAGCAGAGATTTGCTTCTCACGGCTCTGGAGGCTGGGAGTGCAAGACCACCGAAAGCACAGTCGGGTCCTGGTGTGAGCCCCCTCCCTGGGTGCAGGTGGCCAACTTCTCCTTGTAGCCTCACCTGACAGAAAGCAGGCTATGGGCTCCCTGGGGTCTCCTTTAGTGAGTCACTAATCTCATTTATGAGGGTCCATCCTCATGACCTCATCGCCTTCCAAAGGTCTCTCCTTTAAGTACCATCACACTGGGGGATAGGGGTCCAACAAGTGAATTTCGAGGGGATGCCAACTTTAGCACCCAACATGTCCAAACTGGTTTTCTTTCTAGTCTTCCCCACTGATCAATCCTTAGGAAATAAAGCTTTTGTCATCTCACCCTCCTGTGTGTGAATCAACAGCTTTTCAGGGAGTCCCCCTTCTGCCATTAAAAACTGTCCTGACCTGGGGCAGCTGGGTGGCTCAGTGGTTGAGCATCTATCTGCCTTTGGCTCAGGGCGTGATCCTGGGGTTCTGGGATCGAGTCCCACATCGGGTTCCCCACAGGGAGCCTGCTTCTCCCTCTGCCTGTGTCTCTGCCTCTCTCTGTCTCTCGTGAATAAATAAGTAAAATCTTTTTTTAATAAATGTAAAAACTGCCCTAACCTCATTCCAGCCACCTGTATTGCTGCCTTCCCCAGCGCTCACTCTCCGCCTGATCTGAACCATCTGTGCTGCCAGCCCCTCCCCCACTGATTGACCTCAACCTTCCTTTACATGCAAGAAGTGCCTTTCTCTGATTTTCCATCCTCCCAGTCCAAAATCACATCTCTTTTAGAACCTGTTTAAGATGTACCTTCCTTATGAAGCCTTCCCTAATTATACTCTATGAAAATCTTCCAGATATTTTGTGTACTCTCTGCAATCATACATGTATTATCTCATTCAGAAACATTTATTGGGCACCTACTGTCCACAACTAAGGTTGTCTTAGTGTCAGATCTGCCTTCATATCTCCCTGGGTGCCCAGCACAGTGGACCCATTCGTCCATCCAGTAGATGGCTATTGAGTGAAAGCTCTATGTTTGTTAACTTGGGAGATATGAAGATGAGTGGTCTATTGCTTGCCATCACGAGGACCCAGTGTGTTATAAGATACTAGGCGTGTACCTGTGTCTTGGATAACACAACGTAGAAAGCAGTAAAGCCCCACCCCCCACCCCCAAGAAACTACAGGGTGTAAGAAAGTTCACAGCGGGGACATCACTGGCAGCTGAGGGGTTGGCGAAGGCTGCAGGGAGGTGGGTCATCTTTCAGCTGGTCTTCAGGATGGATAAGAACTGAGCAAGTTGCCAACAGGGAGAAGGAATCAGAGTCCTGGGATTCCAACCGGTTGGAACTCAGTGGAGAGCCCAGCAAGAGGCTGTGTGCAGGGACTATTCTAGGAAGGTCCTGGGCAGGAAAGGAGGCATGAGACAGCAGAGGACCGCTAGCCTACAATGTTCTCTAGAGGGTTATGACTCATTGCCTGGAAGCAGGGCTCTGCATGATGGTCCCCAGCAGGAGTGCACTCCCTGCCTGAACGCCCGGTCTCCTGTGTCCCCAGCAGTGTGGCTGGCTTCTGCGGAGTTGCACGCACTGATTGGATGGTGGCTTTTTTGGTGAACAACAGAAGGGCTGCAATGGGAAACCAGAAGGTTGCCATCACTGGGGAAAGGCGAGGGCAAGGAAGGGCTTCATTGCTCTCGGCTGAGTCGGGGACAGCCTTCCTAGAGCCACATGGGGGAGGTGTAAGGACAGGTCCTGTAGATCAGAAATTGTGTGAGATTTGTCTCGTAAGTATCAGCCATTCATTACCAGTGTGTAAATCCAAAGAACCAAGATTCCCCCTAGAAACTCAATCCCACTTTGATGGCTGTAGAAGAGTTCGTATTTGCACATTCTAGCAAAATGGCACCGTGTTTGGAGCCTTTACACGTGGATTTGAATCCAGGTTCAGCCACTTACTTTCTGTGCAATCTTGGGCAACCGAGTGTAATCTATAAAATGTAAATGACCTCACAGAATTTTTGTGAGGTTTCAGGGCCATGATACTTGTAAATTACTTAGCATACTAAGTGTCTAACACAAGAAATAGTAGCAGACAGGGAAAAAAAAGATTATTATCTTTGCCCAAACACAGAAAAACTCCATTTGTGTTGAGACAGCAATGCGCGTGGTTCCTAGGGCCAGGTACCGGGCTTAGAGTGTCTTCCTGTGGGTATTGTAATGTCCAGAACAAATGTGAAGGTAAAAAATGGACCCAGATCACCAAAAAAAAAAAATCCACTTCTTAAAGAAAAATATGATACTATGTCAGATATACTCATGGCTCATAGTAGTTACAGGATGGATACAGATCCTCTGGTACCTACTTTTCATTTAGGATATTTTGGGGTTTCCCAAAAGACTGCATGCCCTCTAAATACCAATCGTCCTTCTGTTCTAGTTATTTCAACTAGAGTCACCTTTTGGGATATTGGGCTACTTTGTGTCACCTGGTAGATGGGTTAGGTGCGTAGACCAAGCACTACTGGAGGGCAGTTGTAGGAAGGGGTGCCTGTGGGTGGGGGCGAGGAGAGTCTGGAATTTGCCAGAGACTCTCACCATACTTCCCTTTCTGAGGGAACATCAGAGGTCTGAAACCTCTTTTTTTTTAATTTATTGATGAGAGACACACAGAGAGAGGCAGAGACACAGGTAGAGGGAGAAGCAGGCTCCCTGCAGGGAGCCTGATGTGGGACTTGATCCCAGGACCCCAGGATCACTGACCTGAGCCAAAGGCAGACGCTCAACCACTGAGCCACGCAGGTGCCCCAAGTCTGAAACCTCTTTAAGGAGCCCACCTGATGTGCCAGCTTGGCCCACTGTCAGAGGCCAAGGCTACCCCACCATCTCCCAGATCCCCCCCATCACATCCCTGGCACTTATATCTCATCCCACTCCCAGGTATTTCCAGGGCATTCCAAGGTTGACTTTCCACGGGTATGATTTAAAATAGCTCTCAGGGATTTGCTTGAGTCATTATTGCCAGGAGTATGATTAGTCCCCTGAAACAGAAGGGACAGTAAATACTCCTCTTGTGGTGATTACAATAACCACCAGCAGAACAAACACAGCTCGGGTGCCTCCAGGCTCAAGTGAGCCGAAGCTGTCCTGAAGAAGTGGATCACGGCAGGTGGCAGGCAGCTCTCCTAGGGAAACCTAAAGTTTGTCCTTTTAAGTGAAGCTGGGAGAAGACATGTTGTTTTCCTGTGTGGGCATGACGACTCAGGCTGACCTGAAAATTAAAATCCCTGCTCGAAGCGGGGAGATATTCACACAAAGCCAGACTCCCAGGTGTAGGACCCAGAGGACCCTGTGCCAAAGCTTCTGAAGCAATGGAAGATGGAGACATGGAGGAGGAGTGTAAATGGAGAGGAGCACAAGAATCTATGACCTCACAATGTCATTGGCAACTGGCCAGGAAGCCTGGGAGTAGTACCACCTTCTGACACCATGAATCACAGGCCTGCCCTCCTACTTTAACCTCTTCATACCACCAAGATTAAAAGAATGATGTTGCATTAGAAGGGCAACTAATCCTCAAGAAGTGAAAGCATGGGCTGGATTTGAGGTAGGGAAGCAGGGGTGTCTTACTCCACACACACTTACACTGAGACACATCTAAAATATTACAACCCTCAAACCTGGCCATAGGCCCAGAAAATCTGCCACTCTGAGCATGAAGGAGAGGGTGAAAAACAAGAACATAGAAAGTAGGACAGGCAATCAAGTATCATCACCATGGCCTCTTGCCCATTTTCTTCTGCCTCAAGACTTGATTCATTTACTCATCCATTCATCATCCAGAAAAAAAAAAAAAAAAGAAAAGAAAAAAGAAAACCCGCACAAGTGCCTCCAAGGAGCCCAGCCCAGAAAGAATTTGGTGAAGGTAAACACGAAAGACGTGTGATTGATCCCCACCTCCAGAAATTTCCAATGTATTCATAGTTGGGGAGAAGCGCCTCCCACACAGAAGTGTTCAGTCATCTTTGAAAAAGTGAATGAAAGAGAGAGAAGGGAAAAGGCAAAATTACATGTGATGGAGCAAATGGTGATGGTAATAAATTTATCAGTTATCAGAAGGGCAAGGATCTCACTCATGGAAGGGCCTGAGGAGGACTTTGGGAAGATGACACTAGCATTTTATCTTCAAGGTTTGGAAGGGTTTGGAGGGAGGTAAGGAGAGGGAGACCAGTCCCGGTGGAAGATGTTTCTGAGCAGAGCACTGAAGTGGTGATGGGTGCTGGGGACAGCACGTAAGCGGTCCTAGACCACACATGCCTTTGAAAATGCAGTACATGGGACAGCATTCCTCGGAGGGGGGGGGATCCCCAATTCCAGCTGCAGAAGTATCACCCGGATGCTTTTGAAATGCAAATTCCTGGAACTGGTCTTAGATCAACTAAATCATAATTCATGGGGTGGGGAGAAGGGCCCAGAAGTTTTTAATGAATTCCTTGGGTGAATCTTCAGGACATTCTTTCAAAATATATGCTCCAGAGGCATCTAAGTTTTAACCTATTGGTAGTTTGTGATATTTGCATGCTAATGGCAAGGGTGACATTAGCATTTAAGAATGACTCATCTGGCTGGAATGTACAAAGCGGACCCCCAGGACCAGAGACTGGAACCTGGAAGGAAATCAGGAGGTTATCCTAGCAATTCCAGCATGTGGCGATGGGACCCAAGACCTGAGAATCTAGAACCAACGTACGTGTTACCTCCGTTTTATTTCAAGATCCCCATGGATGGAGCCATCGCTTATGACTTTGGGTATTATCGGTCCTCTACAAACCTTTCTGTGACTCACTGCGACAGAAGTTCCTTTTGCTACATCTGCCACTGAATTGTCCCCAAGGAGGTCCAACACCTTATCATCCTTCTCTTTCCCTGACTCCCCTTCCACACACACACACACACACACACACACACGAGCGAACACACAGGCACATGAGTGTGTGTGCACACATACATGCCCTCGATTTATTGATTCCGCAGAGGAAACTGGCCAAGTCCCCTTGCAGTTAAACCAGTCCCCAGTGTGAGGACACCCACTGTCAGCAACAGCACCTTCATGGCTGCAGAGGTGAGGGAGGACAATCTGACTCTAAGAGGCCAGTTAACTGCCCGTGGTCCACATGCCCACAGGAGGTGGGGAGTGGAGGGCCCCGCCCTACTTCTCTGCTCCCTTCCAGCAGCCTTGGCACCCAGATGGAGATTGTTTTGTCACTTTATAGTCTTGTCAGCGCATCGATCGATGAGTCCTGAGCGCTAATTAATTGTTATGTTATCCAGCTCAATCCATCAGGAGGCTGATGGCCCTGACTGGGCACTGTGCCAAGGCCCAGGACTCCCTGAAGGGAGAGGGGGAGGGGGAGACAGGTGATTGAGGGAGTGGAGATGCAATCCGTTGATAAGTCCAGGGAGAGACAGGGATGCCAAATCTAGCAGACTGTGTGCACCTTGCCGTGGAGAGGAGCTCCAGGCAAAATCTCGGGATCATTAGCCTTCCTATTCTTTGTACATCATGAGTTCTGTCTTCCTTCTGCATCAACACCTAGCTACCCACACACTCCAAAACTCCATCCATTACCTAGAACACCATCTGCCCAAACCTCCGAAGACCATCTTTTAAAATAAAGAATATTTTATTTATTTATTTGAGAGAGAGAAAGAGCCAGCACACAAGCAGGGAGAGTAGCAGATAGAGGGAGAGAGAGAAGCAGACTCCTTGCTGAGCAGGGAGCCTGATGCAAGACTTGATCCCAGGACTCTGGGATCATGACCTGAGCTGAAGGGAGATGCTTAACAGACTGAGCCACCCAAGTGCCCCTGAAAGACCATCTTCAGAATGAACTTAAAGCATTTGTCAGAGACAGTTAATAAGTCTATGCTGGAAAGTTTTTCCATTTGACCCTCCATATCGACTCCATACCCTACTGTCTTCTGGGTGCTAGCCTTTATGGATTGCTTTGTGGGGCTATCTTGCTCCATGGATGTCAGTTGGCTTTAGTAAATGGGGAGTACTAGAAAGATAAAGGAATGGAAGAGAATGACAATGGGGTACCTGTTTCCTACACTACCTCTTGGTACATACCTCTTGGCCCTTGACTGTAGCTCTCAACCAAAGCTCAGGGAGCCCTGTCCACACAGCTTCCCTCCCACTTTGGGGTCCAGAGCCACTTCCCTATTTCACTACTCAGACCCACTTTGAATAAAGCCCCTCACTTTTCCTCGTTCAAGGTACTGCACTATTCCTTATGGGTTCCCTACATTCTGCTCATATCTTTGCAAAAAGTCCTTTATTAAAGTCCCCCTAAATACCCAACTGGATGTGTATCTGTTTCCTGTCTGTACCCTAACTGTGTTAGGTGAAAAAAATTCTCCATGTCAAGTAATTAATAAGATGGATGATTTATGACTAGACTTTTCATCTCCCTTTGTCATGCCTGGTGAATATCCAAAAGGAAAGATGCAGTCTGTAAGATCCAAAGCTTCTTTGATCCAGAACCATTCTCCATTCTCTCCCCACCCCCAGAATTCAGAGGATGTATTTCAGGAAAGCCTGATACACACTGACAGCCAAGTGCAGCCAGCAAAGAGGGGCAGAGCAACCAGAAAATGCACAGCTCCTTGGAACCTCTGCTGGAGAACACAAGAGAGTTTTTTTTTTTATTTTTTTAAGATTTATTTATTCATTCATTCAGAGAGAGAGAGAGGAGAGAGGCAGAGACACAGGCAGAGGGAGAAGCAGGCTCCACGCAGGAAGCCCGATATGGGACTCGATCCCGGGTCTCCAGGATCACATCCCGGGCTGCAGGCGGCGCTAAACCGCTGTGCCACCGGGGCTGCCCAAGAGAGTTTTTAAATAATGTGAAAGCTTTCTGATAATGATATGTCATGAAAAAAAATAAAGCCTATGACCTAGTCCTTTCTCTGCCACCAATTTCATGACACTGGGCAGATCACTTCACTTCTCTGGGCCTCATGTGTCACCTGTAAAATGAAGTAGCCAAATTTGATCCATTGATTTTTACACTTTTAAAGACTGCAACTGTTCAAGTGAAACTGTAGGTAGAAGACCAATATAGAAGACAGATGGAAACCATGCTGCTTTGGATGAGGCAAGGGTCGAGGGTAGGGGAGTAGTGGTGGGTAGGCAGTGCTAAAACACCACCCACTAGGTTCTATTCTTTTTTTTTTTAAGATTTTTATTTATTTGAGAGCGAGAGGGAGCACAAGCAGGGGGCAGAGTGAGAGGGAGAAGCAGACTCCCCGCTGAGTCGGGAACCTGATGCGGGGCTTGATCCCAGGACCCCAAGATCATGACCTGAGTTGAAGACAGTTGCTTAACCAACTGAGCCACTCAGGTACCCTTAGACTCTATTCTTAAACAGGAGCCCTTGAGGTGCCTCCAAGGAATCCACAAGATTTTCGGGAGCCAGTTTTGGGAACACTGTCATGGAGGTACTCAGTGGGTGCCAGCTCTGATGCGAGTACAAGATGGTCTTCACATGGAATCACCATTGCCCCGTCCCCTCCAGTGGAGGTGGAGAGCCATTGACCTTGCACTCAAGGCAAAGCTAGCAAAAAGCCCCCTGTGGAATCTTTCTCTATTTCTGATAATGTCTCAGCTAATAACTACAAGTAATTCCCTTGATCTCAAGGTAAAGGAACTTTGGAACCTATTAAGTGCTCCTAGGATGTGTCTTCTACACCAAAAAATGAGTTTTCCCAGCCAATATTCTAATTATTAAAGTGTGTGAGTGTGTATGAAATCTGGACACAGGTCTCACTTTCCCTGGATACAAAATGTTTAGTCTAAAATGTGTTTGGGATTTTACTAATACTGAAAGACTCTAAAGCATCTTCATGCTCCCAAGAGACTGAGGACCCAGTCAGACTCCCCTTTCCTCCTGATCTCCATCCTGGCATCTCTTTGAGCACTGAGGTCTTAGGCTACTTGAGAGACTACATCAGCCTGGCTGAGAAACAGGGAGTTGGGGAGAGTATGTCAAGCATCTAGGGGAAGCTGGCCGTGGCCCGTTGAGACCATTAACAAATCCTGTCCCCATAAAGTAGCTATGAAGCTGGACAGAACTGATAAAAGCAGCCACTTCAGGGGCATCTGGGTGGCTCAGGGGTTGAGCATCTGCCTTCGGCTCAGGGAGTGATCCCGGGGTTCTGGGATCGAGTCCTGCATCTGGATCCCCGCAAGGAGCCTGCTTCTCCCTCTGCCTGTGTCTCTGCCTCTCTCTGGTCTCTCATGAATAAATAAATAAAATCTTTAAAAAAAAAAGCCATTTCAGTACTCTGGACAATCAAAAAGCTTACAACACCTGAAAAGCATTTGTGCTTGAAAAACTGATGAACTTATGGTAGGAGTGAAGAGTTTATGACAGTCTTGGGATTCTCCTGGCCTCCCCCCAGATCAGACTGCACAGATTTCACCAGGATGGGGACGGCTATGAGTATTGGCACCTGTGCTACTGTCAGGTCAAAAGGGACTCACTGGATTTGGGGTGTTGGGTGACACCCCTGCCCTCCCTACAGAAGAGAACCAATACAATTAATGGCTGACTCTCATCTAAAGTAATGGAGGCCAGAGGTAGTTGGGAAGTCCCATTCAAAGTGCTGAAAACACCTGTCAGCCAAGAAGTCTATAATAGCAAAATTAACCTTCAAAAATGAAGGTGTAATGAAGACATTCTCAGGTAAGCAAAGATGAAGAAAATTCTCTGACAGCACATCTGACTGACAAGAAATGCTGAAGAAACTTAAGAGCCTGAAAAAATATATATATACCAGACAGTAATTCAAATTCACCGGAAGAAATGAAAAACACCAGAAATAATAAATGCATTATTAATGTGATAAACTCCATACATATTTTTCTCATTTCCTCTCTTAACTTTTTGAAAAGACATAGAATTTTGTATATCAATAACTTGAATACTAATCATTGGGTATAACATATACACATATATATGGAGGAATGTCAGAAACTCTCACTATCCTACCTGAAGTTCGGCAGTTCTTAAATACAAGTGCTTCTCAGATTGTTGTATACTTTTTGGTCAATTTTCAGAGTATTGGATAGATAGATGATAGATAGATAGATAGATAGATAGATAGATAGATAGATGATAGATAGATATAGAGAGATATAGATATATATATAGAAATATAGATATCTCTATATATAGAGATAGATAGATAGATAGATAGATAGATAGATAGATAGATAGATATAGAGAGATAATATATATGACAATGACAGTATAAGGGAGGGTGATTCATTGGAGCAATATTGGGGTAAAGTTCCCATATGTTTTTGGGAGTAAATTAGTCCTGAAGATTGTAATAAGTGAAGGAACATATTGTAACCCCTAGAGCAATAGCTAAGAAAATAACTTTTAAAATATAGTAAAATTGTCAAAGGAATTTAAGTGACACCATATAAATAGACATACCATGCTCATGGATTGAAAGATCAGCAGAGTGAGCTTATCAATTCTCCCAAAATAATATACATATTTAACAAAATTCTTATCAACGTCCTCACAAGAGTCTTTGTAGGGATAGCCAGTATTATTCTAAAATTTATATGGAAACATAAAGGAGCTAGAATAGATAAAATAACTGTTAAAAGGAGAACTAAGCTGGAAGGGATCAGTCTACTCAATTTCAAGAAATATACAGCTACATTGATCAAGACTATTTGTATTCATAGAGAATATAGTCAATGGCATTGTGATAGTGTTGTATGGTGACAGATGGGAGCTATGCTTGCAGTGAGCACAGCATAACATATAGAATTGTCAAATCACTATGTTGTACACCTGAAACTAATGTACCATTATGTGTCAACTGTGCTTCAATAAAAACAAAAGACTGTTCCTGAAAATGAAAACAAAGAGATAGTTTAGTATTGGCAGAGAAAGGATATGTAGATCAATGAAACAGAATAGAAAACCTAGACATGGACTCAAACAAATATATCCAACTGTTTTGTTTTTTTTTTTTTTTTGACACATATCCAAAAGCAACTAAATGGAGGAGAGAGCCTTTTCAAGAAATGACACCAAAGTAATTGGCCATTAGAAAGAAAAGAAGAGGGGAAAAAAAGTCTTCGACTTAAACCTAAATCTCACACTTTGTATAAAAAATTAACTCAAAATGGAGCACCTGGGTGGTGGCTCAGTTGGTTAAGCATCAGACTCTTGATTTCAGCTCAGGTCATGATGTCAAGGTCATGAGATCAAGCCCTGTGTCAGGCTCTGTGTGGACACGGAGTCAGCTAGGATTCTCTCACCCCCTCTCCCTTTCCCCCTCCCTGCCAACTCTCTCTTTCTTAAAAAAAAATAATAAATAATAACTCAAAGTGGATCACAGACTTAAATGTAAAACATAAAACATCTAGAGGGAAAAAAACCAGAAGAAAATAAAAAATCTTCAGGACCTAGGGCTTGGAAAAGAGATTTAGACTTGACACTGAAAGCACAATCTATAAAAGAAAAAAAACTGGTAAATTAGATTTCATCAAAATTAGACCTTTTGTTCTGCAAAAGATTGTTAAAAAGGATGACATAGTTTGTCTTAGCTATGGGCCGGGAGGCGATATTTACAAGCCACATATCCTACCAGTAATGATTATCTAGGATATAAAAAGAAGTCTCCACATTTAATAGGAAAAATGTAAACAATCTGATTAGTAATGGGCAAAAGTAATCAAGAGACATTTCACTGAAGAAGATGTACAGATGAAAAATAACCACATGAAAAGATGTTTAACATCATTAGCCATTAGGGAAATGCAAATTATAGCCACAATGAGATATCACTATACAGCTATCAAAGCTAACTAAAAATGGCTAAAATAAAAAATTGTGGCAACACCAAATGCTCACAAAGATGTGGATAAACTGGACCACTCATTCATTGCTGGTAGGAATTTAAAATAGTACAGCCAATCTGGAAGACAGTTTAGCACATTCTCTAAAAGATTAAACATATAACTACCACACAATCCAGTGGTTGTGTTCCTAGGCATTTATCCTAGAAAATTAAGACACGTTGACAGAAAAACCTGCACATGAATGTTTCTAGTAACTCTCTTTGAAATATAACAAAACTGAGAACAACCCAGATGTCCTTCAAAAGAAGAATAGTTAAGCTATGTTACTGAGATCATAGGATATTTACTACTCAGCAATAAAAAATAGTGAGCTATTGATACATGAAATGATCTGGTGGATTTCTGGGAATTATGCTTGATGAAAAGAATCCTATCTCGAAGGTTACATACTGTAAGATCCCATATATACAATATTATTGAAATTATAAAAGTATAGAAATGATGGACAGGTTAATGACCAGGGGTTAGTGAGGAGGTGGGTACAGGAAAGAAGTGGGTGGGTCTATAGAAGAGCCACAAGAAGCCTTCCTTCTAGTGATGGCAATGTTCTGTGCCCTGACTGCATCAGTGTCAATATTCTGGTTTTGATACAGCCTATGGTTTTGTAAAATTTGACCACTGAGGAAGTTAGCTAAAGGGTATACAAGATATCTGTATTCTTTCTTTTAGTTGCATGTGAATCTATAATTTCAAAATTAAAAAAAAATTTTCATCATAGAAAATGATACAATGAAGGCAACATTTATCTCAGCTGGAGCTGCCAGCGCTTACCTATAGCCTTTGCATGTGGCCTGGACTTGTTTACAGCATGGTGGCTGAGATCCAAGGTTGAGTGTGCCTCAAGAGAGACAGGTGAAAAAAAAAAAGAGAGAGAGAGACAGGTGAGAGCCATATGACCTTTGGCAACCTAGCTTGGAAGTCATACAGTATTCTATTGCATTGTGCTCACTAACATAATCATGGAGGCCTTCCAGTTTCAAGGCGATGGAGAGGATACTCCCTCTAATGGGGGACTGGGAATGTTCTGGGACTAGAACCATGGCTGTTTTTGTAAAATATAATGTGCCACAGTCTCTAAAGGCTGACCTTCTCTCTTCCAAGTCTATGAGACTGCCCGTAGCTACATAGTTTACATGCCATGGGTCCAGCCATGCAGAGACCAAACCTACCTTATAATTCCTAATTTCTGGAAAAAGAGCTCTATTTGGCCTAGGCTGAGCCTGACAGTCACACCTGGTCAACTCAACCATGACCTAGAATTTGGCCTCTATTAACATACAACTATAGCCAGAAGGTAGGGAGCCACAATAGAAGGAGGGGCATCTGGATGGCTCAGTTGGTTAAGCGTCTGACTCTTGGTTTCGGCTCAGGTCATGATCTCGGGGTCCTGGGATCAAGCCCTGAGTTGGGGTCTGTGCTCAGTGGAGAGTCTGCTTGAGGATTTTCTCTCTCCCTCTCCCTCTGCCCCTCCTCACCACTCACTCTTGCTTGCTCTCTCTCTCTCTCAAATGAATAAATCTTAAAAAAAAAAGAAGAAGAAGAAAGGAGGACAGCTTTCTAAGCAAGAGGACTTGTTTCTAGCTCTCAAGGCAGTCTGCAAAGTGTCAAAGCAAGTATGGCAGATTTTCTTTAAAAAACTATGTGCTCTGTCAAGAGACAAGTGTAAAACAACATGACACAAAAAGGTTAGATATAAAAGGATAGGCAAAGTTTATCAGGCAAATGCAAACAAAAGAGCTGGGTTGGCAATATAAACATCAGATCGTGAGGACTTAAAGGTGGAAAAAAAAAGGCATTACATAGGATAGAAAGGGTTATTTCACATTGATAAAGAGGACAGCCACAAAGAAGATGTAAGCAACATGAGCCTCTTTGTGCTGAATAATGTGGCTTGGGAGCACATAAAACCAATCCCATGACAAATACCAAGAGAAAATGACAGGAACACAAAATAGTGGGAGACCCTAACACATACACATACCTCCTTCTTTGACAGAATAAGTAGGCAACGAGTGAATTGGTATAGAGAAGAACTGAATGATGTATTTCATGTGTCTGATTGAATAGATATATGCCTATTTTGTACCCTCCAAAAAGAAAATATACCTCTTCTCTAAGTACGCACAAAACATTTACAAAAATTGATCCTATGGTATCCTACAGAGGAAATATCAATAAATTCCCCAAAGCAGAAAGTGTACAGGCCCCGTTCTCTGACCACAATACAATAAGACAGGGGCCAGGGGCACCTAGGTGGTTCAATGGTTGAGTATCTGCATCAAGTCATGATCCTGGGGTCCTGGAATCGAGTCCTACATCAGGCTCCCCACAGAAACCTGCTTCTTCTTCTGCCAGTGTCTCTGCCTCTCTCTCCGTGTCTCTCGTGAATAAATAAAATCTTAAAAAAAGAGAGAGAGAGAAAAAATAAAAGAAAATTAAGGGCCAAAGCTCAAACCAACAAACCCAAACACTTCAAAATGTAACAACACTCTACTAAAGAACTCTTGGGTCAGAGGGAAATGAAGGCTGCAATTACAGATCATTTAGGACATTGCAACAATAAGAACATTGTGTATCGACACTCACAAGAAAATGCCAAAGATAAATCAGAGCTAAAGACCATATTAACAGAAGAGAGGAAAAGTAAATGGACCAAAGATTCGAGCCCAGAAATGAGAAAACAAAAACCAACCAAACCAAAGAAAATTAGGAGGGTAGAAATGAACAAGGCCAAAACCATAAAGATTTGAAGACAAAAGAAAAAGAAAGAAAGAAACAAAGAAAGAAAGAAAGAAAAAAGAAAAGAATTGATATGTATATGTATAAGAGGTATTATTCTTGGGAAAAGAATAATAATATGAATAAATCACTGATCTAGAAAACATTATCATAGAATATTAAGAGTAAGAAAGGAGTTTGAATTTCATGTACACAGGATTTTTTTGGGGGGGGATGTTATAGTTTTAAACTAATAAAGTTTCAAATATCCGATGGATATATTTAAGAAGAACAGAAATTACAAGTTGAATTTAGAGTTGGAAAACTGAATGGGTAAATATGCAAAGAAAATGTTGCCGAGTGTGAGAAGCAGTGTGCTTAATGGTTAAGGATGTGGGCTTTCGAGCCAACTTGCCTGGGTGTGCACCCCAGCTTCACCTGTTAAGCCAATTATTTGACTTCTGTAAAATTCAGTTTCCCTAACTCTAAATTCCCTAACCCTAAATTGGATATAAGATGGATACAACAGGGTTGCCTGGGTGGCTCAGCAGTTTAGCGCCTGCCTTTGGCCTAGGGCGTGATCCTGGAGTCCTGGAATGGAGTCCCACATCAGGCTCTCTGCATGAAGCCTGCTTCTCCCTCTGCCTATGTCTCTGTCTCTCTCTCTCTCCATCTCTCATGAATAAATAAATAAATAAAATCTTTATTAAAAAATGGATACAACATCCATCTCCCAATTTTTTTGTTGTGCAGTCAATGAAACAATAAATCATCATCCTACTATGGTACTAACAGAAAAGTTCCCCCCAAAGACACCAGACATATTTATTATTGCATTCCTCCAAACTTCCAAAGAACAGGTATCTCAGGTGCTATATTAATAGTTTCAGGGCACACAGAAAAATGGAATGTTATACAGCTGACTTAACAAAACCATTATCTGGATGCACTAACTTGATGCACAAGAAAAAGACAAACTTTATGAGTATGTATGAACTAAATAAGACATATGCAAGGGGCGCCTGGGTGGCACAGTTGATTAAGCATTGGAATCTTGGTTTTGGCTCAGGTCGTGATCTCAGGGTTGTGAGAGTGAGCCCCCCCCCCTCCAGCTCCATGCTTACCACGGTGGGGGTGGGGTCTGCTTGAGATTCTCTTTCTCCCTTTCCTCACTGGCACGTACTCTCTGTCTCTCTCTCTCTCTCTCTCTCTCTCTCTCTCAAATAAATAAATAAATCTTCACAAATTTATAAATAAAATATATACAAATAGAATCCAGTGTTTTAATGAAAGACTATGACACCAAAATCAAATAAGAGAATTCCCAGAAAGAGACGAATGGCTCAGTAGGAGGAAATCTGTCAGTCTCTCAATCCATTTCATCAGGGGCCGGGCAGTTAACAGTGTGTTGACCTAGAAAGACTGCTTTTCATTAGTTGCCAAAGGAAATAAGACATGGCAGGGATTGGTGTTCAAGGTTGTTTGGTGTAACATTACTGAACTTTAAAACATTCTAAATATACAATAATAGGGGAATGCTTAACTACATCTATGAAATAAACATATAAGTTCTAGCTATATACTATAGACTATTCTATAGAAAAGACTATTGTGAAACCGTATAAAATATTTCAAGGAGGGACGCCTGGGTGGCTCAGCAGTTGAGCTTCTGCCTTTGGCTCAGGTCATGATCCCAGGGTCCTGGGATCGAGTCCCGCATTGGGCTCCCTGCGTGGAGCCTGCTTCTCCCTCTGCCTGTGTCTCTGCCTCTCTCTGTGACTCTCATGAATTAAAAAGAAAATCTAAAAAAAAATATTTCAAGGAATATTTCAAAATGTGAAAATATATTCAAGGTAGATTGTCCATTAAGTATAAAGGAAACAGATTAAAAGTAGTATATTTGGGACACTTATATCTGTGGAAACTGTATGTATTTATCTATGTGTGTATATCTACATATACATATGAACATTTAAGTTATTTCTCTTTGCTATTATAAAGATGCTGCAATGACTAACCTCATACATTGGTTATTTTGCACAAATAGGATCAAATCATCGTATTTTTCTCCAATTTTAGAGCTGACAGCTGATTCTCACTTGTGCAAAATGACAAATGCAAAAGGTAATTCATTGTTATATTGTGTGTGTGTGTGTGTGTGTGTCTGAATGTAAACATACACATAGTAATTTACAAGGGGAGAGAAACAAAAGAAAATATAACAAAGTGTCATGGTGGTTAGTTTAAGACAGTTTTAATTTTCTTCTTTGTGATTTAAATTTCTTTCCTTAATTGAATGTTAGCAAAACATTCAAAGTACTGATTCAAACAAAAGGAAAAGCACTGCATTTGTAAACAAAATATCTAAATGCAAGACCTCTATCCTACTTGCAAACTCATCTGTAAAGAAAAAGTATCAGGACCACCTCAAATGAGATATTTAAAGATTTTTTTTTTACCATTTGGAAATTGGTGGCCCAGTAACATAGATTCAGATCAAAATCAGTATGAATATTAGTTTTCAAAAATGTATGTGTGTAGCACAAAACACAGAGCACAGCTGGTGACCAAGAATGACTAACTAAACCTGAATCAATGCCGCTTTCTTTTTATATGTATATATAAATGTATTTTTTATTGGTGTTCAATTTGCCAACATATTCAATGCCGCTTTCTTCGGTGGTACCTAGATTCTTAAATGGAAGATTAGAAGTGTTCCTATTTGTGCAAAATAACAAATGTATGAGGCTATTCATCGCAGCATATTTATAGTAGCAAAGAAAAGGAACTTAAATGTTCATATGTATATGTACATATACTCTCCACCATTCCACCTGGGCTCTTCCATTTGTTGCAACTGTCTCTCTGATGCTGCCATATTGCCTAAAAACAAATAAACCAAAATAAATAAATAAATAAATAAATAAATAAATAAATAAATAAATAACAACAGAAAGCAGTGACACCGGTTTTCTCCTTGCCTCTGGAAGACAAGCAAAAAGGGAAATATATATATTCTTTATCTCCCTTCCTGGATTCTCTCCTCTTGCTTAAATTCAGGTCTGGTGTAGAATTGATACAACCTTTGGAAAATGTTTTTCCCCTGGATGTAACTTCATAATCTGTTTTGGGAGGGAAGCATACTGTGATGTGAGAAATTCTGGCTTGCTGCTCAAACCCACGCCCCCATTGGATGGTGTCCATGACTATTTAAAGAGGATGGTCTGAACCAAAGGAATGACGTCATGATGATTCCATGGGTAGGGGAAATTTTGCCTAGTAGGAGTACCCAGTGTCTTGGAAATGGATAGGAACTAGAACTAAGAAGAATCTGGATGAAAAGATAGATCATGGGCCTGGGTTTCAGAGGTGGCTATAAGAATAGGATTTGGGGTCTCAGAGACGGTAGGCAAAGGGAGGGAAATGATGGACTATGACTGGGGTTCTACATTGCAAGCCCATGAAACAGCCAGACATAGGCTTGACCATTGGACAATAAAACGATGAGAATGCTCAGGTCAATTTGGGACATGGTGGTTTGGGCTAAGGGCAGGAATTTCAACGCATGTCCCTAAGCTGTTTATAATTGAACCCTACAGACCAGATGGACCTGGAACGAGAGTTGTACATTTGAGAACTATCAGTGTGGGCAAGAAGGGAGAGCCTTTGTGAAACACCAGTATGTCGAAAATACGAGAAGAGAGAGGATCTGGTGAGGGAGCTGAATATTCAGCAGCCAGAGGCTTCAATGCCAGGGGTAGAAAAGATGGTTTCAAAAGCAATACGTAAGGAAACAGAAGCAGATCTTTGAGTCTCCAGAGGATGGCATGACTGTAAATCATGGTTTAGATAAACTAAAGCAAGGACTTCATGCCTCCTTTTCCCCTTGTTTTAGTTGAAATCAGATGCAAAAAATACAATGTTGAAGTAAAAACACAGGGCCGAAGAGTGCTTTTGTGGCAAAACCACACCTGCATTCAGTTTTAGGAGCCCTTAGAATGCCTTGGAACTCTGGGCTTTGGCAACTGGGACTCTATTAATTTTGTGACTTGTTCAATCCAGGTGGACTTTGCATTTATAACAAAAATAAATGCTTTCAAAATGTTGGGCTGTGTCATTGAGAGGCACAGAGCCTATAACCCAGGGCTCGTGATCCCAAGCAGTGGACAGTTCACATCAGCTTGCCCCATCTTGGGCTGCACTCAGACATGTGTAAACAAAGGCTCAGGACAAACCAAAGCCCCATAAAGGGCATCCTCTTCCTGGCTAACCCCACCCTAAAACACTCCTCCCCCTAAAAGGATCTACTTCCCCAACCCAGTTCCCCACCCCATGCATATCTACTTGCCAAATGCCCCTTAATCTCCAACCTTCTTCTCCACCCACCTCCGCCCCCAACAAACCTCTGTTGCCGGTCAACCAGACATACAGATGTGGGTGGGTCTCCATGGTGACAGAGAAGGAGAGAGATGCCAATAGCAGAGGAAGGTTCTATGCACCCAACACACTGCCTCCTGCCCTTCACATTTCCAGGGCATCAAAGGGCCCAGGCTTTGCAGAAGGGCTTCCTTGGACTCAGAGAAGCCTAGTAGAGGTCAAGAGAGGCGCTGTTGTGTGGGAGAGACAATGGAATGCCTGAACTCTTCTTTAAACATCTCTTTTCTATGATTTCCAGGTGATCATCAGTATAACCATCCGATTTTAAGCAGTGCTGCCCAGACCCCTACACATGGTGAGAGACGGCTGTGGGTGCTTCACATTCCATCCCCATTCTTACTGTCTCCATCCTGATGACTGATGTCCATCAGGCATCAGACATATGGTCATGATTCACTGAAGCCCAGGAGGTGCAAGGAGCCCATGATGGCTCAGTCCCATGCTTAGACCGTTGTCCCCTCATGTCCCACCTATGGAACTGGAGTGATCTTCCACTGTGAAAGGGAAGGAGTGAGACCCTTCCCTACCCCATTCTCATGTGCGATCCAGATCACTTCTTGCAGTCATAAATTCCGTATGTTCACAGCAAGGGGTGAGCACTCTCCTTTGCCCAGGGCTGCTCGTGGTACCATTTACTAATAGCATGTGACTTGGCATACATTCTATCAGTCCACCCCAGGCCAGTTAAGGTTTGCTAACATTCAAAACCAAACTGGGGGACCTGAGCGGTAGCCCCTTGGCAGGGTGAGGAAGCAGCAGGTTGTAGAGCACAGGAGCAGGAGCATGGCTCCAGAGGTTTACAAAACCACGCTTCCTTCTCATAACCTCCTCCTGCCAGATTGCAACTTTAACATCTGGAACTGCAGAGGAAAACTATTTTTGGTACCTGCTTGAAACTTGGTAGAACATAAGACAGCCATGTAAATTACGAGCTATCAGTCATCCTTCTGTCTTTGCTCTGAAGGAGTGAAAACATCATTAAATTTTAGTGAGAAAGAAACTCAAAGATAAAATCTGCAGCTCGCTTGGCAGAGAGATCGACCACTCTCCTGGGAGATCATACTCTGCGTCAGCATTGAGGTGTTGAGCATCATAATTAGGACAGAACTGGACTATTCTGATGGCCCCCCCTCTAGGGCTAGGCTCCTAGTGGAAATTTGTGATGAAAGCGATAGTTTAATAATCCATTTCCGGTTGCGGGATCTGGGATAAACCAGAACTGGAAGACATTGGAGATCAGTTAAGAAGGAGCAGGTTACCAGCAATGATGTGGACGATGGGAAAAGACAGAAGGTTCAGATATGAAACGTGGTGGAGAAAATGTAGTGACTCGCTGAATATGGCTGATGAGAGTCAACTGTGAATAAAATGGCAAGCTATGATCAATGAGAAGAGTGGGGGTTCTTTGGGACACAATCTGAAGAGGTAGGAAGGCAGCTAGGGCATAGAGGAGAGGAAGCTGTCAATGGTGAATTTGGATCTGGACCTCTAAAACTGGAGGGGACCATAGGGTAGTTAAGAAAAATGACTCAGCAGGCATCTAGAAATGCAGACATGCAGTCTGGAGTCAGGTTACGGCTGAAGATGTAAGTTATGCTTTGGAAGCAGGAACAGACGCCCTGGGAGTTGGGGGGGGGGCGCATTTTGTGTGAGAAGGCTGAAAGAGAAAAGCAGAAGGCAGAAGCCGAGAGCCTGGGGGATGCCCATGGTGATGACGCAGCTGCAGGAAGAGGAGCCAGAAGAGGCAAGCGAGGAGTGCTCTGCTTGCTCCTGAACATTCTGGAAGGATAAGTAGCAGCTGGTTTTCTCCAGAAGTGGCCAACACAAGCACAGCCTCCTGAGGACAGAAAGAAGAGCCATTCTTCCCTGTTCCTCTCCCTGTCTTCTTTTTTCCACCTGTTACAAGGAGGTGAGGGTAGATAGATCTAGTCCCTGACCTTGAGCAACTCACAGCCTGGTAGAAGCAGAGTTTTCTCTGTATCTGTTTCTTGGAGGCTACACTTTCCGCCAGGAGCTAGCAGAGTGACTATTAAAGGGGAATGTGTCCTGTGTCAACTTGATTAACCAAAGAGCATTAACTGGATCCTTATTTAGGGCCAAACACTATGGAGGCATCAGACCAATTAGAAAGCAAGTTTTTGCTGTCAAGGATATGGCCATCTTTGGCGATCAAAAAGACCGGCTCAAGTCCAATGATTAGAGATCACATAGGCACTCAACTGGGTGGGATTGCCTGGAAAAGCAATAGGGGCTTGAAGACCAGATATCACCACGCACTGAGAAGATGTGACATTGCCATAGCGAAGAGTCTTGAGCGAAGAGAGAATTTGGACAGAAGATGAGTAAGGAAGGGCATGGCACTAGGAGAGAGCGCATGAACAAGAAGACAGGGGTAGTCATGGTGGAGGCAGAAGAAAAAAAAGAGCTGGCCTTGGCTCAGCAGCATGAGCTGAAGAACAGTGGGGCGGGCGAGGTGGGGGTTGGTAAGAGCATCCAGAAATGTTGCATTTGGATGCGGGTGACCTGAGCTGTGCCCTCAGTGGGAATATGATGCCAACAGGGAGAGGGGAGCTTCATCCTCCCCAGCATCACCAAAAGTGAAGAAACGAGAGCTAGGGGACTAGTGGCTGTTACCCAACTCCGATAGCAGTGCTCCCAGCTTCCTGCCCACTCCACTTCCTGGCATCTGTCCCGATCCATGCCAGGGAGGCTCTTCTGTACAGCATGTTCTGATCTCTCGGGGATGTAGAGCGTCCCTCACCCCCTCACATATGTACCGAGCTGGCATGAACACCAGCTTGTTGGCTGGGCTCCCCTAGCTTCATCTCCAGTATTTGGGGGAACCAGTGAAGGCAGGAAGGATAGAGAAGCTGGGAGTTCCCTGTAACAAGGCTGCCCTTGGACCAAGTCTAGCAGTGCTCCTCGTTGTCCCCTACTTCATAGAATCCCTGACTTCCAGAGTTTGGCATTCTCTTTGCCAAGAGGCAGGGGGAGCCACAGCCTGGCCCTTCTTGGGGGTCCCAAACCAAAGAGGAGGGAGGGACAATGAGAGAGCCACCTGCCTGCCTCATATTGGGGAATGGTACCACTGTTTCTCCAGCAGTACCTGTTGACTTCTTGCTGACACACAGCAAATCAATCAAGCAGCAAGGCCTGCTTGCTTCCTTCCTTCTCAACCACTCCCTTGCCCATACCTGCATCTCCTCTCTTGCCCCAACCCACAGAGCCCAGCTCAACTCATTCACCTCATTATTCATCCACCTCATCACCCGCACATCTTCTCTTCCACTACTCCCCCCAATCCTTCCCACCCCCCAGTCTGGCATTGAATACAGTCCCTTCTCTCTCTTCAGATTTTGGAATCTCAAGGTTCTAGCTCAAGGGAAGGAGGGAGAAAAGGGAAATTATGTGCTAAGCATTTTGCCTACATTCTTTCCTCCAGTGGCTCAGAGATAGCCAAGGGGGCTTCAGGGGGAGGACTTGGAGGAGGAAGAAATGGCTCAGGAGCTCACGGTGACCTGTGGGGCTCAGGGCTTGGGGAGGTCTAAGGCAGAAGCGGTGATGTGAGGGATAGAATGACATCATGGATCATGTGGGATGGAGTCTCAGTGGAGCTGGGGTCCTAGACCCAGGTCTATGGGTCTGTGGACAAGACCAGTCACTCTACCTATTTCAAATTCAGATTTTTTCTGAACCTGAGAGCTAGGAGGTAAAAGATGGAACTTTCACACCAAAGTAGACAATTTTATGACCCCCCTCAGCTCTATCAGGCATACGTCTTCATCAGATACAGAGGAGTTTGCCATTAAAGGAAGGGCAACCCCCCAGCATGGCTAAAACAGCACCTGCCACTAGGCTTGTAGACAACTGGAACTGGATATGAGGGAAACTGAGTCACCAGCACCACCTGTGTCCTAGCACAGTGGCGGGGGGGGGCAGGAAAGCAGGATGAGGAGAGATAGAATCTGGACCTTCCTTGGCCCTGCCTGCCCTTTGTCCTGGCTAATGCCATGCACCCCTCCCTTCTTTTGCAGAGAAGCCACGGATGAACAACATCCTGACATCGGCCACGGAGCCCTATGACCTCTCTTTCTCCCGCTCCTTCCAGAACTTGGCCCACCTACCCCCATCCTATGAGTCAGCAGTGAAGACCCACCCCAGCAAATACTCATCCCTGAAGAGGCTAAGTAAGTGGGGTTTCCTGAGCTTGGGCTTTGCCTCTGGGCCCTCTGTGGCATCATCCTATATTTTTCTCTCCTGCTCTGCACCTGAGAGGACAGACGTGGAGTGCTGAGAATAAAGAATGAGGTATAGCTTAGAAGAAGAGGATGGGAAGCCCCTGTGTTTGTTCTTTATGGTGGCCTGAATCCCTCTGCCCACAGATAGAATAGAAGCCACAGAATCTTGGATCCACTTTCCCATAGGACAGAGGCCACAGAATCCTCAGATCTACTTTCCCATAGGATAGAGGCCACAGAACCCTTGGATCCACTTTCCCATAGGACAGAGGCCATGGAATTCTCAAATCTACTTTTCTGTGAGAGTCAGCACTTCAACTCATATACCCATTTACCTGCAAGAGAAAGCCCTTCTCCAGCCTCAGCCAGCACCTGCCACCTTCAAACAGTGAGCCTTCGTCAAGCTCTAGCTTATCTTGGAGTGGAGGCTACCAGTCCCATAGCTTTCTCTGAGACCATACACACACACACACACACACACACACACACACACACACACACCAGAGACTTCCCTTTGAAGGGCCCAGAAACTAGCTCCCTCCCTTACCCAGTCAACACTGTCTTAAGAACCTGAGATTCCAGACTCCCATGCATGCACCTCATTTCATCGAGTGCATTTTGTGCAGTAACCTCGGCTCTGCCATGTGAATCTAAGAAGACTCTGGACATGGGTGGGTTTGAGACCCATTAAAATGTCAAGAAGGTACATGGCCAGAGAGCTCTTTTTTCCTAGCTTTCTGACCCTTGGACCTTCTGCCTCCATGTCCCCATGGGTCTATTTTAATGACCACCCAACTGCGGGGCTGGGCCTTTGCTTGACGCTACAGGGTAACCTACCCTGATGGAGTTCATCCCGTGGATCTACATCAGCCACTTCCAAGGTGAAATAGTGAATTTCTGTGGCTAGAAGTGGGGGTCCCTGATGATCTGAGGAATCTGATGAATGGTGGGGAAAAGGGAGGCAAGGTTTACCCACCCGTGATCCTCTGGGAAAAGTGTAGAGCAGTCAGCATCTCCACATCCTGCAGAGATTTTGAGGATGGTAGGAAGCCTCATTCCTGAAATTTGGGGCAAAGCAGGCAGGTGTGTGTCTGAGGTAAGTTCAAGGGTATAGCAGTCCGTGTGAGCGTGGGAGGGCCTCCTGGATGGACAGAGGGCAGAGCATTGAATGTGGTCCACAGAGAGGATGGCTCTGGCCTGCTCATATTGTGGGCACAGGTGAAGTAGGTGTAGGCTTGATTCTGTGTGAGTGGGGCTGAGGCCTGTGCAACTGTTTCCTATGCACTGGCTGTTACTCCAGAGGAGGTGTTACTATGTTCCTAAGTTACCAGCTAAGCATTTCCACAAGTGCCTCCTGGTTGGAGCATCTTACTTGACTGTAGCAGGAGTCTGGCTCTGCAACCCAGCTTCCTTGGAGAGAGGCTCCAAATCTCATTGGAAGGCCACCAGCTGCTTCTTGAGTGTTTTAGCTGGAGCCGTTCTGTTTCAGGACCGTGGTATGGTCGACATAGCTCTGGAGCAGGATTTCAGGGGCTCGGCCTTGCCATCAACTCTGCCCTGAGCTCTCTGGGGAGCCTTCTGGGGGCACCTGCATCCCTGGAAACTGAAAGCGACCCTGAGGCAGGGGCATTAGCATTGCCGGGGAGCTGGTGAGAGGTGCAGCCTCTCAGGTCCACTCCAGGCCAGGAGGTCTGAATCGGAATCTGCATTTAAGGAGACCTCTGGGGACTGGTTCTGCACATTTGGTGGAGAAGCACTCCACCTGTCGGGGCTCCAGAGTTGGAGGTTAGTCCTCGTGTCACCTCAACTGACTTCTCTCTCTCTCTCTCTCTCTCTCTCTCTCTCTCCAGCTGACAAGGAAGCTGATGAGTATTACATGAGGAGGCGGCACCTGCCTGACCTGGCCGCCCGTGGCACCCTGCCCCTCAATGTCATCCAGATGTCCCAGCAGAAGCCCTTACCCCGCGAGCGACCCCGCCGGCCCATCCGGGCCATGTCCCAGGACAGGGTTCTGTCCCCAGAGCGGGGCCTGCCCGACGACTTCGGCTTGCCCTACGACCGCATCCTGTCCGACGAGCAGCTGCTGTCCACGGAGCGTCTGCACTCCCAGGACCCGCTGCTGTCCCCGGAGCGGACGGCCTTCCCCGAGCAGTCCCTGTCGCGGGCCATCTCGCACACGGACGTCTTTGTGTCCACGCCCGTGCTGGACCGGTACCGCATGACCAAGATGCACTCCCATCCCAGTGCCTCCAGTAACTCCTATGCCACCCTGGGCAAGAGCCAGACGGCCGCCAAGCGCCAGGCCTTCGCCTCCCGCAGGCACAACACGGTGGAGCAGCTGCACTACATCCCGGGCCACCACACCTGCTACACAGCCAGCAAGACGGAAGTGACCGTGTGACTGGCGGGGCGGGGCGGGGCCGCCGGGGCGGGGGCGGGGCCGCCGGGGAGGGGGCGGGGCCTCCCCTCCGCAGGAGGTGCGGGGGGTGGGCCGCCGCCTCTGCCCAGAAAGCCATACTCCGGGGGACACAGCCCGGTGGCCTGGCACAGCACCCTCGGACCTGGGATCTCGAGCGAGCTCTCTCACTCTTCCGGAAGCATCGAGGGGAGTGAGGAGACCGGCTAGGCCCCAGTCCCACCTCCCCACCGGCCCCAACCACCCCGCCCCCAACACCACTCTCTCCCTTGCAGCCCCATGTCCCCCCCTCCCCACCCACCCCAGGGGGCTCAGCTGCGGGTTCCGTCAGCCTAGAGACCCTGGCCTGACCTCGGTCCGAAGCCGCCTGGGTTTGGACTGGCCAGCAGGTGCAGTCAATGGGCTGACCCAATAGGCTACTTGGTCTCATTCATTTACCTACAACCGCGTCACAGAAATCTAGTGCCTACAAACTGCCTGCTCGCTCTCTCAGAGCCAGGGAGCTGCTGTGTCCATAAGCACAATAACGTTCTCTTCTGCCTGCTGGAAATCTCTGGTCCCCACTGAATGGCCCTTCCTTCGTGGACCCCCTCGGGCCCGCCCCCCTTCCCTGGGCCCCTCCCCCAAGACCCAGGATAGGGAGGGGTTCCCTTTCTTCAGCTGCCTCCCCAATGTTGGGAACCCCGCTCCGGGTCGAGCTGGCTGCCCCACCTGCAGACGCCCCAGCCCCTCCCCCCCCGCCCTTCCCCCCCTCCACAAAGCTCTCTGGGGCTTTGCTCTAGCCCACCCAGAGGAGAGTCACAATGGGGTGCAGGGACTTTTGGGGTGCCCTCCCCGGCAACCTATTTCCACACTTCCTCCAGGCCTCTAGGTCTGAACTGTGACCCGACACTCAGGCCTGCCTTCCCCTCCTTTGCTCTGCTCCCTAGAGGCGTCTGCCCAAGGCCAGAGAGCGGAGGGTGGGGAGGGCCACTGTGATGCCCTGGGCCTCAGGGGTTCGTCATTCCCAACGCCCCAGGCTCTCTGCCTGTCTCCCACTGCACAGGTCAGGCAGGCTGAGGCAGAGGCTTCTAGAGAGGGTGGCTCAGGCCCAGCTGAGGAGGACCCCGGGGCAGTGGTCCTGCGCCTTGCCCATCCCTCTCTCCCCACCACTGCCCACCTGCTTGGCTCCTTCTCTGTTCAATGCTCGCTCTCTCTGCCTCCTCCCCCCTGCATTTCCATTACTCAGACCAGTGCCTCCTCTGGAACAAAGCAACAGAGACCCATTAGCAAACACAGATAGTGGTACTTACTCCAGGCTATGGGTCTAGGGGTTAACTGGGCAGCTCCCCATCCCTCCCCTGCAGGGGGCACTTGGGCACCAGGCAGATCCAAGCCTTCAGCTCTGTCGGGAGGCCACCCCTGCCAGCCCACCTCAGCCTCTTCTCTGCCTCTAACCTGGGCAGTGGGCAGTGGGCAGGGTGTAACAGCCCCCTGGTTAGTGAACAGTGAGCTAAGCAGCATCCACCTCCCCAAGACCAGAGCCTGGGGGGAGAGAAGGGGCTCCCCCATTCTCAGGGCCAGGGCACTTCCTTGGGCTGGGGCTAGGGGAATCAGCCCTAGACTGTTGGGTAAAAGGTATGATACAAAAAAAAAAAAAAATTGTGACTGTCACCACACTCAGACTCCAAGCAATGACCGTAACCTGGGATTTTAGGTTCCCCTGGTTCTGCATACGGCATGTATGGTCCTTTAAAAAGGAGGTCAAGGAAGGGGGAACGCCCCAGTGTCAGCCCTGGGAATTTTTAATCTCACCAAGTCTACAATCCACAGAAAACTCAATCGACTGAGTCCTCTAACTTATTTCAAGAATTCCAAAGCTCTTGTCTCCCCCTCAAGGCTCATCACGAGGGGATTAAGCTGGGGGTGACAGACACATATCTCAGCTTCTGCCCTGGGATAGCACTGGAACCGGGAGGCTGTGAGGACAGTGATCACTCTGCTTTCCTCCTCTACAAACACATAAACCTTCTCAAGGGCTGGTCCCCAAGGGTTTATGAGAGTTTGGAAACCAATCTACACGGAGCAGTTGGCCACTCCCGGAAACAAGGTGTGTCTCTCACAGCTGGTCCCCCCCCAAACCCTATGCCCTCCAATCCAGCCTCCCCTCGAAGGCTGCCTGTTGGTACGGAGGGGAAAGGGTGACAATCCCCTCCCCAGGTGTCTGCACACACATACACCGTGAACCACAAACCCGATCTCACCCCGAGGTCTGAAGCATCTTCTTGGCACCAAGTTCTCCAGGCGTCAGCATGATGCTTCTCTACTGCCCTCTCTGTCTGTCTGTCGGTCTGTCTGTCTCAGGGGTTGTCTGATAGGTTGATTCCAAAGTGTTTCCCATCTCAGCCTTATTGTCGTCCAGTTTAAAACCTCTGGTGTCAGTCAGATCAGAAAATTCTACCCAATGCTTAAATGCTTACTTTGTTTAAATGATTCTTCTGCTTCACACTTGGGGAAGGAAGGAAGAAGGATGGAAGGAAGGAAGCAAGGAAGGAAAAAAATGAAGTCTACAAACATGCTCTAATGCAATTCTTCATTTCAAAACCCATAAAATTATGTCTCAATAGGGATACAGAAATATCTCATTTGTTCAGTTGTCCCGCCCACGCTCAGAGAACAAGCAAAGCCACATGACCAGACAAGTTCACACAGTGAAGAAGAGAAGGTTCTGGGCAGGAATCCAGATATCATGACTCCAAACCCCACCAGGCTGGTGGCCACTAGCACACATAGAGGGGCCACCCCATCCTCACAACGAAAGCCCTCCTTTCCCGGCAAGGGCAGCCCAGGGCCCTGAACTTCCCACTGCTTGTTTCGCTCTTTCTGTGTGTCTCCACTGCTCTGATGAGAATGGATGGGGCTCTACACAGGCCCTCTCCTCCCCTGAAGGATCTCATGGGTCTCCTCACGGGTCTCCTCCTCTGATGGCAGCGAAGACCTCCCAATCTCTCATGCCCCTCCACCTTCCCTGTCTTACTTCTTCCAGTTAACTCTTGGCTTCTTAAGTTCATAAGTCACAAAGGCTTTCCCAGGAATTCCTTTATCCCCCCTAGCTGGGGTTCTACCCTTGGGGCTTCCCAGCGTCTTGGATGATGGGTCTGCCTTCTAGAAAGTTCCAGAGTTTCCCTTAATCCTAACTTCTCCTCTGTTTCCACTCTCACACCCAGAAACTCTTGTTTTAACCTTAATCTTCTATGCCGGTTCAGTCTTTCCTTCTCTCATCTCCCTGGCCCTGTCCTCTTCCTCCACGTACACCTTCCATCTCTAATTTGTTTTTCTCTATCCTGCTATAGTCCATAATTCTAAAACTTAGAGTCCTCAGTGAAAACAAGCAAAAAAGGAGACATTCCTCAAGACTTCTGCTTGCCTCCTTAGTTTATCCTTGACCTCCTGTCCCTATAAGATGATGCCTGGGCCATGCAGCCAAGAGCTCTACCCCTCTGATCTTTGGGAGAGTAGGGAGAGAAGCTGGCCTGTCAGAGATGTCATGGTTGGAAGGTCAGCTTTGGTCCCTGCAGCTGGCAAGTCCCCTGAAGCTCCTGCCCAACCTGCCATGAGCCCAAAGGCTCCTGCTCTGGCCAAAGATTCATATCCTTGATGGCTCTCGACCACTGTGCCACCTTGCTTACGCGTGTCCTGCTTGTGTGTATCACAGATTTCCCCTTTGTGTCAAAAGATGGGAGAGCATCATGACTCTCCAAGCATGGAGAAATATCCATTCCAACCGTCCTGCCACCAAACAATCCATTTTTCTTCCCAGATACTTTGCCACCAGCCTTTCATCCTCAGATTCCATCCACAGGCAACCGTGGATTTGACCCAAGGTCATCTGAAGGGGCTTCTGATGACCTGGACCCTAGCAGCACCTGCTCTGAGAAGGGTTGACATGTTACCTCCCACAGACATTCCTCCACCATCCTCCCCAAAACTGGGAAATTTTGCTCTGGAGTATTTTCAAGGAAGCTTGTCGGGTTTTAATGAAGTATTTTTCAGGGTTCAAATGTTATTTTTTATAAATGCAGCATTTTAGTGACAGATTCAATATGAAAGATATGTCTTCCTGGGCTCTATATTTAATTTCAGAAGGCAGCATATTACAGGAGGAAAAAGCACAGGGCTGAGGCTCTTGGAGACATGGCTTTGGCCCTGGCTTTGTCTCCATCTTGCCGTGTGACCAAGGATGAGTCACGATCTCTCTCAGTGCCTCAGTTTCTCATCCGTAAAACGAGGGGCTTTGACTAGATGAGCGCTGACGCTTCATCCAGCTCTTATATTCTAGGGCCTTCATTCCACATTGGCACCCCCTTCTTTTCTTCACATTTCTCCCCACCGCAACTGAGCTGCACAAATCTCATTATGCCTGCCCCATGGTGGCATCCTCAGATGCTCTAGGCAGTCACCAGACTCCTCACTAGAGCCTGAGGTGGGATCCATGGTCTCAGCCACCCAGGATGCCCTCATATCTGCAAGTGGAAGGGCCTACCCATTCAGTAGGTTACCAACAGTGTTCTTCATGAAAGCCCTCTCACAGAGACACGTCTAATTCATCCTGGGTGTCTGTGTCATTAGGGAATTCTGAGTTGGAAGTGTTCATTTTAATGTGGTCCTTGAAGCTGGAGGGAGGCGGTTCTGATTTCAGAGAGAGGACAGGCTGGAGGAGAAGGGTCCAGAGCATGGCCCATAGGAGTGTAAAGTCTGTATTTGAGGACAGCTTGGAAATGCATGTCAAGCCACAGAGGAGAATACATGGCAAAAGCTCTGTGTTCAAATGGATGTTACTCTATCTCACTCCAGAACCTGTGTCCTGAAGACGGAGTCTGGACACCAGGCTCCATCCCAACTGGAGGAGGGGGAGGCGTCAACCCCTGGGCTGCTAGGAGGTGGACACTCACCCCAGGCTAGGAGTTTTCTAGTCCCTCCTCATGACACTACCGTCCTCCTGGTGAAAGCTTGAGAACTAAGAGGACAAGTCTGCATCATCAAACCCGTCTTGTAAATCAGCAAACACATCAAACTTCCCATCAGGAAGAGAAACGACGTTGTATGTTTCCTTAAAACTCTCCCTCCTGAGGGAGAGGAAGACCCCATGCTCCCCTTTGCTGCCCACTCCTGCTGTACCCCCTGCAATGCCACTCCATGGGAGGACTCGTTCATTGGCTTCGTAGTGGCAAATATTCCTCTAGTTCTGTAACTCAACTAGACATTTTGTAGTAAAGAATTCTTGAAATTCTCGAATAAAAAGCAATTCTTACTGTAATATTTTTAGTTTGGGGACACAATTTCCTAAGGGGGGGATTAATGAACATTTATATGCATTAGCCCAATTTATGGATTCCGTGTTTATTATATGGTAGTACTGACGAAAAGTACCTTTCTATCTGTACCTTTGCACAGTTTCTCTGTTCCTCGTAAGGAAGCTTCATGATGAGCAGTGCTCTTGCACCTGCTGTTTCTGTACAGATCTCATCATTCCACTTACTTGTCAAAGCACATTCTATATGTACTGTAAACAGGTATCACTTTAGTAAGATTTAGTCTTAAGGATTTTTTCCACTTTTGTCAGTAACAGATATTTATGGATTAAAAAAATAAAGCTGTTTCAACATAACCTGTGTCTCTTAAAGTAGCCACATGCTTACTTTTATAAACATAGAGCCAAAATGGAGGGATGTAGACCACTGGAGAGGGGGGGCAGGAGCAGGGGTTGGCTGCATATGAGGGACCTATATTAGGGTGATGCCCACAATTGTATAAATGTACTAAAAATCACCAAACTCTATATTTACAATGGGTGGATTTTATGATATTCAAATTAAGCCTTAATAATGCTTTTAAAAACAACGAACCCGAGAAATGTAGGTAGGTAGGCTGAGGAT
The DNA here is from genome assembly GCF_905146905.1 of Nyctereutes procyonoides. Classification (NCBI taxonomy): domain Eukaryota; kingdom Metazoa; phylum Chordata; class Mammalia; order Carnivora; family Canidae; genus Nyctereutes; species Nyctereutes procyonoides. The sequence continues at coordinate 53,892,891 of NW_026575140.1, read as the reverse complement.
CAGTGCCAGTGGACAAGGTATAGGAATTCAAAGCAGAATTTGAAGTTATAACTTTGTATCCATATTTATCTACTCTGGCACTATTGTTCTTAGACATTAGGTCTTAGTTTGACTTTACAGTTAATTCCTGTAGTTAGCATATGTGGTTAGAGTACTGGTGGTTAAATATCCGTGCCATTTAAACCAAACAATCAAGTTGCACCATGAAAACTGATTTAGATTTGGAGTCTTGCTCAAAACCCTCTTTCTCTGGACTCGCTTTTTCATATTATTTTCTTTGGCACATATTCACTGTTGCTGCTAAGGTCATCTGTTGTTCTGTGTTTCTGAATTTCCATCATAACCTAGATACTGGTGGGCTCAGGTTCAGCAAACAAAGTGTTGCCAAACAGGACATGGTCTTTGGCCGACTTCAACACCTCCAATAGCTCCTAGACCCTACAGCGAGTTATAGTCTCTTTCCAACTGCCTGACTCCTTTGTAATTAAAACCTTTCTCATTGGATGTGTGGAGTTTATATTCAAAAATCCTTCTGGGGCACCTGGGTGACTCAGTTGGTTAAACGCCTGCCTTTGGCTCAGGTCATGATCCCAGGGTCCTGGGATTGAGCCCAGTGTCGGGCTCCCTGTTCAGTGGGGAATATTTTTCTGCAACCCCCACCCCTGCTCTCAAATAAATATTTTAAAAATAAAAATCCTTCTATTATCTCCTACAAATGGATTCCTCACCTAAAACGAAGTCACAAACTTGTTTACTATTCTAATACTTAATAACACATAACCACACATATTCTGAGGTGTCCTTCGCTCACTATAACAATCATTATTACAGTGTATTGCTTCTAAGTCACTCTATGATGACCAAAGCAAATACACATACATGTATAATATTCATTATGGAAAGGAAACCCAAGGAGCACCTGGGTGGCTCAGCAGTTAAGTGGCTGCCTTTGGCTCAGGTCATGATTCCAGAGTTGTGGGATTGAGTCCTGCATCCGGCTTCCCACAGGGAGCCTGCTTCTCCCTCTACCTGTGCCTCTGCATCTCTGTGTGTGTCTTTCATGAATAAATAAATAAAATCTTGAAAGAAAGAAAGAAAGAAAGAAAGAAAGAAAGAAAGAAGAAAGAAAGAAAGAAAGAAAGAAAGAAAGAAAGAAGGAAGGAAGGAAGGAAGGAAAGAAAAGAAACCCAAGCAAAAACAAAATTCTGAATTGGAGAATTTTTTTTAAAAGAAGTATAATTACAATGCTTACACATACCTATAACAACTAAATTAGACTAGCAACATGTCCCCTAATATAAAAATCTAAGAAAGTCTTTTTTTAATTGAACAGGTTAGAATAAGGTGTAATCAATATAAAAATGGCCAAGAGGTATGGATCAGAGTTCTGAATATGCTTTAAATGGTATTTCTAAAATACTTTAAAAGATTCTCCTCTTAAATAGCTTAAATATCCCTCTTTAAATACCATTAACTCTGGTAATTTGTTCAATGTTTTCTCTTTGATTCTTGGAGGTAAACCTCAATTTAGCCTATCCCCATTGTCACTAATTTCAAATCGGTTAAGATCTGAATAAATAAGGTGAAACTATACCATCAACAACAAGCCAAAGCCAGAGAAGACTCATGTTGGGATTCCTGGAATGCCAGGAGTCTTAGATAGCTTTTCGTCACTTTGGACACTGATCCTTCCCCTCCCTGGTTGAGCATGAGAAGGAAGGCCCAAACCTCTAAGAAGGAGTAAGAAAGATTTTTCCTTCAAGATTCTAAGAAAAGGAAGGATGCTCACTGGACTGCAGTGTGTTAGGAGTGGACAAATTAGGAAAAGTAGAGGTTGGGAATGAGTGCTTTGAAAGTTCCAGAAGGAGGGATCAGTAACTTGCTGTTATTCAGAGGAAGTAGGAGAGGCCACTATCTATACCATCACCTGCCACCATGGCAGGGGAGGAAGAGAGCTTGGGAGGGCCTGGCAGGGACAATGAAAGGACAGCCCAGATGGGACACTTATCACTTCTGCTCAGAGCTTCTTGGTCAGATCTGGCAACACAGTCCCACTATGCTGCAAGGCAGCCAGGAAGTGTGATCTGATGATATTCCAGACAGATGGGGAGCAGGAAACATCCAGCAAGTGGCATTGATGACCTCCATAGTTGCCACATGCTGAGAACAAAAGACTGGGAGTTTACAGAGGCAAAAACCCCCTTTTCATTTCCTTCTCTCTGCAAATAGACTCTGTATTCCTTCTGTATGTGGTTCCCTTCACACATGGTCACACCTGACTGAAATGACATCCTCGGCAGTTACATCTGTACAATATCCTTGGCCCCACCCCCATGGTTAGCTGACACAATCTTTTTGTGCCCCATTTCCAAAACTCCTGAGAGAAAACCTGAAAGTCTCTGCTATGACTCCCCTTATATATCAGTCATCTATTACCACATGATAACACCCCCTAAATTTAATAGCATCAACAACAGTAATCATTTATTGTTGTAATCTCTCACAATTTGAGGGTAGGCTGGGCTCAGCCAGATAGTCCTCACTCAAGATCCCTTATAGGATTGCAGTCCAGTGGTAGCTAGGCTGGAACTAATCTTCAAAGCTTTCTTTCTCATTCACATGTCCACCTATTAATGCTGGTTCTTGGTTGGGACCTCAACAGGGGCTATTCACTGGAATGCTTACATGTGTCCTCTGCACATGGCCTGGGCTTCCTTATCACATTGTGGCTGGATTCTAAGAGCAAGTATCTTGAGATAGGAGAAAGAGAGAGAATGTGAACAAAAGGGAGATATTGGGAGTGAGCCAGGTGAAATCTGTATGTGCTGTAGTCTCAGAAGTCACATAGTGCATTTTCCAGGTAGAAGAGTTATGAAGTGCTAGCCAGGTTCAAGCGGAGGGGACACAGGTTCTATGGTCTAAAGGGAGCATAGCAAGCTTACATCATAAGAAAAGCATTTTGATGGAAGATATTGCTAATGGCCATCCTTGGAAAAGGCAACCTGTCACGCTTGGGGCCAAATATCTATCCCTGGTCCCATAGCCATGGTCAGAGAAACCTGGATCACATAATCTGAAATGGCTACAATCATCTGCCCCTGGAGTTGTAGGCAGTTTCTAGAAGATGAAATGTAGGCTAGGCCTAGACATAGAGCAGCTTCTTTACAGTGCGATATCCCTTCAGTGTCAAGAAAGCATCCCACAATGCATGTACATTTCAGCTCCACCCTCAGGGCCCCAGAGAAGGCAGCAAACAAGTTAGACTAACAGTGGATTCTGTGAAATCACGTTAAAATATGTCCCTACAACAGGGTGATGATTTTAAACTGCATTGGGTTCCTCTTCTTTCCTTTTATCCCCACTATCTTCCCCACCAGACCATACATCAACAGTCACCCTCCATCTACTCTGCCCCTAGGGAAAAGGTAGAAAGACCAGAAAAAGAAATCTTTGTTCAACCTTGACTTTCAAAATTGACTTTTATCAAGCTCACAGTAGCAAAAATTCTTGTGTAATTGCAAGAGCAACATAGTGGAAAGGAAGTGTTTTCTTTGATATTGACCTCTGAGTATCAATGATCTAAGCTTGATTAGGAACCTGAATAGACTATGTATGGGATTTGGTGGAGGAGTACTTCCCTACTATGCAGGAAAGAGAGAAATATCTTCCTTTCCTGGAGGAGAAATTCAGGGAGAATCAGAGAAGTGAGTAAGACATAGATATCTCTGAGAAAGTCCCATTATCATGGGGTGGCCTAGTAAGACTAGGAAGGGAGGGAGGTGGACAACAGAATCCTCTGGATAAGTTGGAGGATCTGGGAGCAGTTGGGTGTCTGCTCAGCTTCCTGCCAGGAACTCCAAGAGGAACATTTTTGATGAATGTTTTATGCCAACATATGCCTGGTCTGGCAGCATGGAAATGGTAGCAAGATAGGTCTACAGAGAGTGAGCCCTTTCCCTACCTTGAACCCCAGGCCCCCAGCCCCTAAGTGATCCCCAGAAGACAATGTGTGTTCTGGGTAGGAATTTGAAAGATATTTCTGAAGACTGAGTATCCCAGGGCTCACAACAACAGATAGCCACCATTACAGAGAAATGAAGAGGAGGGCAGCCTGGGTGGCTCAGCAGTTTAGTGTTGCCTTTAGTCCAGGGGGTGATCCCGGAGACCCAGGATCGAGTCCCATGTCAGACTCCCTGCATGGAGCCTGCTTCTCCCTCTCTGCCTGTGTCTCTGCCTCTCTCTCTCTTTCTCTGTTTCTCAAGAGTAAAATTTAAAAAAAAGAAAGAAAGAAAGAAAGAAAGAAGAAAGAAAGAAAGAAAGAAAGAAAGAAAGAAAGAAAGAAAGAAAGAGAAAGAAAGAGAGAGAGAAAGAAAGAAAGAAAGAAAGAAAGAAAGAAAGAAAGAAAGAAAGAAAGAAAAATGAAGACAAGCAAAAGCTGCATATCTGAGTTATGGTGATACATTTTATTTATTTTTTAAAAGATTTATTTATTTATTTATTTATTTATTTATTTATTTATTTATTTATTCATGAGAGACAGAGAGAGAGAGACAGAGACACAGGCAGAGGAAGAAGCAGGCTCCATGCAGGGAGCCCAATGTGGGACTCGATTCAGGGTCTCCAGGATCTGGCCCTGGGCTGAAGGTGGCGCTAAACCCCTGAGCACCTGGGCTGCCCATGGTGATACATTTTAAAGCTGGTACTTGAGACCCAACATCTTCCAAGACTGGTCTCAAGTCTTTAATCTCAGGACCTCTTACACACTTAAAAATTATTGAAGATCCCAAAGAGTTTTGTTTTGGTTAAAAATTGTCAAGGGGGCACTTGGGTGGCTCAGTGGTTGAGCATCTGCCTTTGGCTCAGGTCATGATCCCGGGGTCCTGGGATCTAGGCCTGCATCGGGCAGCCTTCAGGGAGCCTGCTTCTCCCTCTGCCTGTGTCTCCGCCTCTCTCTCTGGGTCTCTCATGAATAAATAAATAAAATCTTTTAAAAAATAAAAATAAAAATTATTGAGGATGCCCAAAGAGATTTCCTTGAATGCAACATATCTATACACACTTTTTATGTTAGAAATTTAAATGGAGACCATTTGAAAATTTATCAATTAAATCATTTAATAAACAACCACCCCATGATGTGTTTCTTTTTTAAGATTTTATTTATTTATTCATGAGAGACACAGAGAAAGAGGCAGAGACATAGGGAGAGGGAGAAGCAGACTCCTCACAGGGAGCTCGATGTAGAACTTGATCCTGGAACTCTGGAATCATGCACTGAGCCAAAGGCAGATGCTCAACTGCTGAGCAACCCAGGCATCCCCCAATGATATGTTACTAAAGAATATATTTTTATCAGAAATAACTGTATTTTCAAAAAAATAGAAGAGTGGAATTATTTTACCTTTTTTTTTTTTTTGCAGATTTTGTTAACATCCAGTTTATTGGAAGGTAACTAGGTCTTGATGCTTATTAGTCGGTTGCATTATCACACCTGTATACCTTCCCCCAGACCCAGAGGAAACCTCAGAAACAGGGAGGAGAAAGAGAAGCATCAACAGAGGAGACAGAGACAAAGCCCCCCTTTCCCACTGACACTGGGCAGCCCGAAGTAAGCCTGACCAGAACCTAAAGCCAGGCTTTAGTTTCCCATTTATTTGGAATTGTTTTTATAAGGGTGTGGGCATATTATTAGAGTTTGTGTTTTTTTTTAAGCAAACTCAAACTTACAACTCTGAGGTCAAGAGTTGCATGCTCTCCTGACTGAACCAGCCAAGTGCCTCCGAAGTGGGCATATTATTAAGCTAACAAATTACCAAATGACTTCTCATTTTCTGAGAATAATCTGAAAAGCAGGGGGTGAGAGGAAGGAGTAAAGTTTGCTAATGCAATGGCAAGATTTGCTCGTTTTACATAATGGTTATAAAGATAAACACATCATTATTAGGCAGCCATAAGGAAGGATGAGCTCCTGCCATTTGCCACAACATGGAGAGACCTAGAGGGTATTACGCTAAGTGAAATGTGACTGAAAAAGAAATAATCATAGGATTTCACTCGTATGTGGAGCATTAGAAAACAAATGAACAAACCAAAAGCAGAATCAGACCTATGAATATGAAGAACTGGTGGTGGCCACAGGGGTGGGGGGAGATGGGCAAAATGAGTGAAGAGGAGTGGGTGATCCAGGCTTCTAGTTATGGGACAAATAAGTCATGGGGATAAAAAGCACAGAATATGGAATTGTTGTTGATACTGAAATAGTACACTTGCAGTGAGCACAACTAACATATAGAGTTGTTCATTGACGACATCATACACCGGACAATCAGGCAGCTTCATGTGTCAACTACACTCAAATAATTTAAAGATTTTATTTATTTATTCATGAGAGACACACAGAGAGAGAGGCAGACACAGGCAGAGGGAGAAACAGGCTCCCCGTGGGGAGCCCAACGTGGGACTTGATCCCAGGACCCCGAGATCACGACTTGAGCTAAAGGCAGACGCTCAGCCCCTGAGCTACCCAGGTGCCCCTCAAATAATTTTTTAAAAAAGATAAGCACACCATGCATGGGACCTTTACAAAATACCCCAGATTAAGGAAAAGGGAACATTCAAAAAAAGGAAATTCAAAAAAGGATCCTAAAATTGTTGGAATGGGAAATTATGCGACATCCTGGCTAGACTCCAAGAAGACTGGGCTTTTATGCATCAGGAGCAGAAAAGCTTAGAGAAAGACAGGATGGAAGTGGGTAAAGGATAATCTGAAAAGCAGGGAGTGGGAGGAAGGAATAAAGTTTGCTAATGAGATGGCAGGATTTGCTTGCTTTACATAATGGTTATAAAGATAAACACATCGTTATTACCATTATTAAGCAGCCATAAGGAAGGATGAGCTCCTGCCATTCGCCACAACATGGATGGACCTAGAGGGTATTAAATTACACTAAGTGAAATTAGTCAGGCTGAAAAAGACAAATAATCATAACCTCCCACCCCCACCCCACAGCACCTCCTGGTAATAGACTCCAACCACACGCCAGCCACTGGTGTAGACACATGACTCGGACAATTATACAGACGAATTAAAGTCCTTTTCCTTCATTTTCAAATGGAAACTTACAAAGAGAAATCGTCTTCCTTCTCAGGAAATGGACCTTAATGACAGGCATCTGGGGCTCCCAGGGAGTTTGTCCCACGTCCCACAGGGAGAGAATGAAGGCAGTAGAAAGAATGGTGATGATAGTGAACATTAATTCAAAGCTCACTATGCACGAGGTGCTGTTCCAAAGCTGTGTGAGCGAACTTATACTGTCTTCACTCTTCCTGGCAGGGACTGCTGCTTGCCCCCATTAGCACTCTAAGGGCAAGGAGAAGCCATTGAGGGGCTATAGGAAGCAGTGTGAGGGCAAAATCCCAGCTCTGCTTCAGAGCAATCCCTGGAGCTCTACTATAGAGAATGCATTGGAGAAATTCACGCTAAAGGCAAGGAGGCCAGTGAGCAGCATGGGGGTCTTGTGCCCAGAGAGCCACCTAATCAGAACTTTAGCCCCATCCTTAAAATTTTAGTTATGTAGCGTAACGTAGTGGTCACTTCAGGATTCTGAGCAATTTTCTGGTGATCAAAAAAAATCCCACTGAATAATCCATATCATGATGTGTTCAAAAAGATATGTAGGCTAATAAATGATCGAGCAGTAGACAATATTTGCGTTTCTATTTGTCTTCCATGCAGGACTGTGATTATTCTGGATATACTATGCCTTAGAAAATCCGAATTGTGTGTATGTATAAAGTGGGTAGGTAAGTGAATATTCAAACAAGTCAGTTATGTTACCACTAAGGGGCGGGACTTTGACTTGCAGTGATTTCTTTATAGGTGCTCACTTTTTTTATCATTTCCAATTTTCTATAATGAGCATATATTACTTTTATATCTAGAAAATCATAAGCATATGCAATGTTATAAATGCCATAAGATCATTTTATGTATAAACATATATATGTGTGTGTGTATATACATATATATGCACACATACATATGCATTTGTATGTGTGTGTGTGTGCAGCAAAACAACTGGAAGAAAGTTACCCCAAATTATTAACAACAGTGGTGGTGACTCTAGGCAATTTTTAAATTTCCTTTTACTTTTATGCATTTTGCCAATTTTCTTTAATGAGTATGCATTACTTTTTAAAATGGGAAACATAGAATTTATGGTTCTAATTTTTAAAAGAAGTAGGGCTAGAGGGCTCATTATTTTAAAAAAATATATCTTTTTTTAATTTGGGGCACCTAGACAGCATAGTTGGTTAACCGTCTGACTCTTGGTTTTTGGCTCAGGTTGTGATCTCAGGGTTGTGAGACTGAGACCCAAGACTCTGCACTCAGCATGGAGTCTGCTTGAGATTCTCTTTCCTTCCCTCTCCTCTCCCACTCATGCTTATGTTCGCTCTCTCATTCTCTTTCAAATAAATACAATTTATTTAAAATTTTTTAATTAATTAATTTAAGGTAGGCCCCACCCCCAGTGTGGGGCTTGAATTCATGACCCTGAGATCAAGAGCCACATGCTTAACCAACTGCAAATGTAGCCATTCTGCAGCAGAGCTCCATTCATGAAGGGATGCTCCAATCATCATACAGAGGTTGGTTTAGATTGGGTAGACTCAGACTTGAATAGGAGTACAGCTGCGTACCCACCTTACAGGGCAGTGTGCCATCAGCCTGCTCTGACTTTTGCCCCTCTTTCTTTTTTTTTTTTTAAAGATTTTATTTATTTATTCATAGACACAGAGAGAGAGAGGGGCAGAGACACAGGCAGAGGGAGAAGCAGGCTCCATGCAGGGAGCCCGATGTGGGACTCGATCCCGGGACTCCAGGATCACACCCTAGGCTGCAGGCGGTGCCAAACCGCTGCGCCACCAGGGCTGCCCCCCTCTTTCTTTCCTTTCCAGGACAGTATGTTTATCACTCTCTAATACACAGAGAATGTATTAGCTCCATTTGTAATGAGGGAATTGGTTGAAGCAGGGGCCAGAGGGGATGAATGGGTTGTAGCTGTTTCCCTTGGATAGGGCACGCTGGTCTGCCCAGCCCCGTCACTCCCTGCTGTATCTCTTATGAGACAAGTACTCTTGCCTATGAGAAGACACAATTTCTAGGGTATGTTTACTCTTAGCCTAACATTATGTATGTTCATTGCATTAAGAGGTAGTGAGGGGGTAGTGAGGACAATGCCAAATCTCAGAGCATAAGCCCCATCTCAAGGTGGGGGTGGGGTGCTACACCTCTCACTTGCAGCCAATCATTACAGTGTGGAAATGCCAGCCCAGAGTGGCCTATCTTTTTATATTTTTTAAAGGATAAAAGTACACAGATTTTAAAATGATGACAACTAATTCATTTAAAATGAAATGCTCCCTTGGGACGCCTGGGTGGCTCAGTGGTTGAGTATCTGCCTTTGGCTCAGGGTGTGATCCCGGGGTCCTGGGACTGCATCCCACACTGGGTTGCCCTAAGGGAGCCTGTTTCTCTCTCTGCCTTTCTCTCTGTGTCTCTCATGAATAAATAAATAAAATCTTTAAAAATAAATAAATAAACATCTTCCTTGGACATTGAAAACTGGGAAGGTAATCCCACTTTTTGGTAAGTCATAGGATATAGGTTTTTATACTAAAAGGTGCTGGCTACGTAAGGGGTTATTGAACAGTATAAGCAGAGTATAATCTATATACACCTCAGACAAAGTCTACTTCCCTGAGCTAGCCTTGAGATGGCATTGTGCTTATTTCTGCGATGCCCTCCTTACAGGTCAGCAAAACTCCCAAAGATTCTGAGCTGGACTGGTCTTTGTTCTCACTATGCAGCAGCTCTGAGACCCCTGGGAAGCTGTGTCACCAAGAGAAAGTCAGTGTAGCAGTAAATTAAAATCATGTCAAACTACAGCAGAAAGAGAAAGATGAAACACCAAATCCCAAACATCTAAATCTCTCCCTCAAACCTTCACTTCTCACCACAGATTCTCAGGCAGGAATATATGCAACAAGAGCAAAGTAGAGAGGTGTATGATTGTCGAGGGCCACGTGGAATTTTCATGAACTTAGAGCACCCTGGAGATTCTTCTTTTTTTTTTTTAAGATTTTATTTATTTATTCATGATAGACATAGAGAGAGAGAGAGAGACAGAGAGAGAGAGAGAGGCAGAGACACAGGCAGAGGGAGAAGCAGGCTCCATGCAGGGAGCCCGATGTGGGACTCGATCCCGGGACTCCAGGATCACGCCTTGGGCCAAACGCAGGCACCAAACCGCTGAGCCACCCAGGGATCCCCTACCCTGGAGATTCTTTTTTTCTCTAGTTAAGAGCTGGGGGAAGAAAAGAGGGAGAGACTCTTCCTAAGTCCAGGGATTAATCAGAGTGTCAGATGTCTTAGACCAAACCAATTTTGGTTCAAGGCCAGCTCCAGGTCAACTTCTATCAACCACGAAGAAGCTCTCAAAGGACAAAAAGCCCAAATGGAGAAAAAGATGGCTTGTCCTTCTTTTAGAAAAAAAAAAAAATGCTCCATCCCCATCTTGCTTATCCAACCCTGTGAACAAATATGCCTCAAAAGTATGTGGGTTGGGCAGTGGTGTTGGAGGGAAGATGGGGGAGCATGGTATAGACAGCCATGGTGGCATTGAGCTGGGCAGCCCCTCTCTCCACTGGGAGAAATCACTGCCCTTTTGATTTCCCTGGGTATGTGAAGAAAGGGTGTCCCTGGGGTTCACTTTGGACTAGACTAAATACTATGTTGGAAGTTTTATCAATCAAATCAGAGGCCTTCCTCTTTGGATTCAGGGTACGCAAAGAGGAAGAGAGGTAGCCCGGGGAGTTACTGTGAGCTTCTGCTCTCTTGGAGACCAGACATTTTCCTGTCCTCCCTAGTATCTTAAGGGCTCCACTCAAGCCTATGGACAATCAGTGGGCACTGGTATCCTTTCCATGGAATGAAAGCAATAGGTCAGAGAAGTTCCCCAAGTTCTCTGCTCCTTCCTGGGCTGCCTTGCCAGATCTCTTCTGACCCCTCTGAGGCCCAGTCAAGTGAGCAGCTCACCCTTCAAAGCCATGTGATGGTGTCTTTGATCCTGCTCTCAGAATCGGATGACACAGGTCAAGCTAAGACAGGGAAAGTTGGGTTTGCCTCTAGGCCACACCAGGCCCACCCATCATTCTCTTCTGTTTCCCCACGGAAGTTAAGCTTAGCTCCAGCTCCCCATAAGCTCATCAGATAGGGCTGCATGATTTGCTCCGGAAAACTCATGTGGAGGAAATCTGCCCACTAAGGCCAATAGGCAACATAGGAGAGTGCTAAGGGCTTTGGGTGTGGAAGCCAGGCCACTGCTCTCTGAGACCTTATATTTAAACCCTTCATGCTACAGGCAACTCATCTGCAAAGATGAGATTTCATTTGTGCTTAAGTCATAGGGTTTTGTGAGGACGAGATAAGTTAATACATGTAAAGCACATAAAACAGTGCTGAGCACAGAGTAAGCTCTCAGTAAATGTTAGAAGAGGTTGTGACTTATTTTAATATACTGAGTGTGTGTGTGTGGAGGAGGAGGGATTAACTATATAAATTTCCTCCTGTCTCAGACAGTGGCTAACTCCCTTGTTACAGCAAGCTCTGAATAAAGAGCCTCTGCTTTTTTTCTTTTAGGTGGTCTTTATTTCCACACGAGTCTCAGAGATTTGGGGTTGTTTCTCTCAGCAGGTAGCATTATCTACTTGGAAAAATACAGGTCCCAGCCCTTGTGAGGCCAGATGTCTGGAAGACTTCCTTTATCCAAGGTGGAGGACTGTGAGGAGTCCTCCACAGAGTCTGCATCTCAAACCTCAGCATGCACTGGAATCATCTGGAAGTCCTCTGAAACACACTGCTAAGCCACACTCCCAGAGCTTCCTTTTGGGTGGAGCTGTGTCAGGGATGAAGAATCTGCCTTTCTAACATGCTCCCAGGTGCTGCTGATGGCCTGGGGTCACACTTTGAGAACCACTGGCCCAACCTAGAGGAAACCAGGCCTAATCATCCCACTCTGGGGCTTGTATAGGCTGGGGTCAGCCTCCCACTTGAGGACTGTTGCTCTTTCTTTTACTTCAACCTTGGCCTCAGTATCTACAGGGCCCTCAAGGGGCAAGAGGCGAGGGTGGCCTCTTCTCTGAGAGTGTGCCTATCATCCTTCCAGACTCTTGGAAATAAGAATGTCTGAAGAAACCAAGAGAGAAAAAGAGGTGGAAGCTGAGGAATGGATGATAAGGGAGTGGCGGGTGGGGAGTGGGCTGGAAAAGAGATAGAGATCTAGAAACACAGAGAATCAAAAGTGATGGTAGAGAGGGGGGCGTTAGCTCTCCCATGCCTTTAGCCCTGTAGAAGGAAGGGTTCCCCAGAAAACAAAGGTTCTCAGCTCTGGCAACACCCTGGAATCACCTGGAGATATTTCAACGTGTCCCAAGGCTGAGGCCCTGTCCCCCAGATACTGCTTCAGTGACCCCAGGGTGGGCCTGGGCGTTGGGACTTCTAAAAATCCCCTGGTGACTGTGACATGTGGCTGCAGCTGAGAAGCCCTGGAAGAGAAGACAGCACACCTCAGGTACACTCATCTCCAACCCCTGGATGGTCCTCTTGTGGACTGTACCCCTTATCTCCTGGGTGTAAGCTGGTCCATCTGGTTCTGCATCTCTGGTTAGGAAGCAGGGGGCAGGGCTGGAGCTCCAAAGACAGAGAGACACTGAGAAGGAGCTGAGATCTCCCACTTTCCTGGAGGCAAGCAGAAAGAATCTGGAAAGTTCTCTCTGACTCTGAGAGACAATGGCTATTAGGCAAGGCATCAAGGATCTTTTCTCTTCTTCCCAACCCCAGGCCCCTGAAGAACAGCAGCCAGTGTTCATCACGATGCTTTCTCCCCCTCCTCCCCATCCCACCTGACCCCCACCTGACCAGTTCAGAGAGGAGCACAATCTTTCAGAGGTTTGATAAGACATGCATTATTACTTGGTTCACTCATGCAGTCAGGACGGAGCATGCATCTCATAAATTTACGATCCCGTTTCCATGGGAAGGGTTGGCTCCCTCAAGCTTCTCAGAAGTGTGATTTCTTCCAGAATCTAGAGTATCATATCCAAGAACTAAAGTTCGTGCCAAGACCCAAGAACTCCCACAATCACACAAAAGAGATTGCTGAGAAGGTGTGTTTTCTGCAGCTTTCCTTGTTCTGCCCCCGCCGACTATATCCTGGGTGGAAAATGTACAGTTACACCCTTTAGATGATTATGATTAATGTGTAGGATTCATTTTTTTAATGAAGAGCTTCATCAACTCTTCATAGTGCATTTTTGTGGGACAATTATGGGTGAGAAGCAAACGAGGATTGCTATTGTTTCGCTCGTTTAATTGAGCAAGTATTTCTCTCATCCTTCTGGGAATTAAACACTGAAGGGTGGAAAAACACAGGGAAATGCATGCATATTAATTTCTGGTGTATTGCCTTCATTCAAAAGCAGGGCAGAAATCAAGAGCTAGGCCTGTGCTGTGGTTTATAGAGAGGGTGAAGTTTCGCCCTTCACATCTCCTATAGACACTGTTCTGATGGGATCACGAGCCCAGTGTCACACTGATGAGGGTGGAGAGGGGACAGAAAGGTCTGGTTAGTTTGGTCATACACTTCAGTTTTAGGGCTGGATACTGAACCCTACCTACCAGGAGCACCTTGACTGGGGTTAGGGTAGAAGGCGGTTCATGGGTGGAGGTATTTTCCCCAAAGAAAAAGTGGTAACAGTTTCTAGAAGAAGGGTGAATGAATGGATGCAGGGGTAAAAACACAAACAAAACCAATGTCCATCAAACCACCTTTCTGCCGACTTTTGAATAACTGGCTGAGTGCGGTGTAGAGATTGACTAGATTCAGAATGTAGACAGCCTCTAGCATTGCCCTTTTGGATTGTCACTAAATGGCTTGTTCTCTCTGAAGACAACACGATAGCCCATCCATCACTGCATCCCCAAGGCACGCAGAATAAATGATGGGGAAATGCATTCCTGCTCTCAGAAGTGTAAATCACTACCTCCACAGCCCCCAGAACGGGCTGGGTCATGGAGAGAAAAAGAATGCAGTTAGAACCATTAATAGCCAGGGGCCCCTGGGTGGTTCAGTGGTTGAACATCCATCTTCAGCTCAGGTTGTGATCCTGGGGTCCTGGGATTGAGGCTGCATCAGGCTCCCTGCAGGGAGCCTGTTTCTCCCTCTGCCTGTGTCTCTGCTGCTTTCTCTCTGTCTCTCATGAAAAAATAAATAAAATCTTAAAAAAAAGAACCATTAATAGCCATTAATGAGAAAGCACTTTATGTTGTTTAAGATTATATCTAGCTAGGGACACTTAATGTAACCTCTCCCAACTTCTCACTAGAATAACTAGAATAAGAGAACAGGAAAAAAGAATTCTCCTCACTTTCATAGCTGTGACTGAAGATTTGCCTGATTCCACAATCTGGAAAGATTGACCTTTTACTCTAAAATATATGGAAACCACCAAACCCATTCTGATTTTGACTTTGAGACTAAGACAACTTTATGCCTTCTCCACATTGAGTTCCTGCCAACTAAAAGACCTGAAAGTACCTAATCTAAACTAGAGGTTGGCCAGGTCGCCTGGGTGGCTTAGGCAGTTAAACACTTGCCTTCACTCAGCTCTAGGTCCTGATCCTGAGTCCCGGGATGGAGCCCCACATCAAGCTTTCTGCTCAGTGGGGAGTTTGCTTCTCTCTCTGCCCCTCACTGGCCTTGTGCTCTCACTCTCTCTCAAATAAATAAATAAATAAAATATTTTTAAAAAATCAATAAAAATAAACTAGAGGTTGGTCAATTTGTTTCCGGAGAGAGGTAAATATTTTAGTGACTTTTTAAAAAATATTTTATTTATTTATTCATGAGAGACCCAGAGAGAGAGGCAGAGACACAGGCAAGAGTGAGAAGCAGGCTCCATGCAGGGAGCCCGATGAGGGACTTGATCCCAGGACCCCAGGATCATGCTCTGAGCCGAAGGCAGATGCTCAACCACTGAGCCACCCAAGTTCCCCAGTATTTTAGGTTTTGTGGGCTATTCTATCTGTGTAGACTTGAACAATTCAACTCCACCCTTGTAGTGTAGGAAAAAAAAAGTCACAGACTTTTCATGATTTGTCGTATAATTTATAAGTGAGTGTATACATAAATGAATAGGCTTGGTTGTGTTCCAATGGACTTTATTTTTTAAAAAGATTTTATTTATTTATTCATGAGAGACACACAGAGAGAGGCAGACACAGGCAGAGGGAGAAGCGGGCTCCCCATGAGGAGCCCAACACGGGACTCGATCCCAGGACCCCGATATCATGACCTGAGCCACTGAGCCACCCAGGTGCCCCTCCAACTGATTTAAATTTGCAAAAATTAGGCGCTGGGTTGGATTTGGCCCACAGGCTATAGTTTACCAACCTGTGACGGTAACCATGTGACGTGACCAATATTTTACCCCCTTATAGCATACAGTTTAATCTTACCACACACTCTCTATTCTCATCATCTTTCTACCCTCAGAAACAGAAACTCTTATTAAAAGATGGCCCTGGAGGAGATTGGATTCTGGGAGGTGTGTAGCCACAGGCAGGAAATAGTCTTTAAATACGATAAAAGTACCTTCTCCGTGGTTATGAAACTATGACGATTTCTCTGATCCTCCAGCTACAATCTTCCAGACCGTCCCCACTTCACTTCCTTGCTCTTCCCACAGTCATGGAAGGTCTGATTTCATTTCTTTCTGGCTTTTTTTTTTTTTTTTGAGATTTCATTTATTTATTCATGAGAGAGAGGCAGAGACATAGGCAGAGGGAGAAGCAGGTTCCCCACGGAGAGCTCAATGCGGGACTCGATCCCAGGACCCCAGGATCATGCCCCAAAGGCAGACACTCAACCATTGAGCCACCCAGGTGCCCCAAAGGTCTGATTTCTATAAGAAACTCCTATTTCCATAAATCTTGGAGTGGCTCTGACCAAGCCCAGGCTCATTCGTCCCTATGCCCTGTCAGTAGAAAACTGTCTTGCCAGTTCATGGTTATCCAATCACTTGATGTCTGTATAAGCTACTCAGGATTCTTTCCTTTTACCCTCTTCTGTGGAGGGCTGGAAGATCCCAGAGGAACTTAAGTATCCCCTGGTCATCAGGAGAGGATCTACAACTGTCCTATGTCCTCACCGAGATATAAACCATCTGGTAAAGTCGGCCCTGGTAACCATGCACTGTCATTCACCAAGCCACCAAGTGATACAGGTACATAGACTTCGTCCTTCTCAGCTAAGCCCCAAGCGGACCCTTCAAGCATTTCTATTCTCTTCTTCCTAGCCATCCTACAAATATCTTGGGAACTATCCACCTCTGCCCCCTGAACATGCTAAGGCAAGGCAGCATCGAAAGTCTGCTATCTGCTTACTCTCCTTAGACCCTGCTCTCATCCATTGCTGCACTAACACCAGGGGTTCCCTGGGAAGCCAGGGTCAAGTGCCCCCTTCTCCTGCACACCCTAGTATTTCTGTAGTAGCTCTCATGTCCTGACCCCTTCCTCGGACTCTCCTGAGAGGCTTAATAATTCTACAGATTATCCAAGTTATCCTCCACTTTGCTTCCGTGGCTCCCCTTCCCATTATGTGTCCTCACTAGGAAATGTGCTTATTATCCATCTACAGGTTAGCACATATGTTCTAGCCTCTCAGTTTCCAGACTGTGTGCCCTGTGTCCTCAAAACTGACTCCTGCAATTAAAACAAACGAGCAATACCACACAAACCTTTTTTCCCTCTTTAAGTGCTTAGCTCTTACAATCAAAGAAAAGAAATAGCATGGCTTTCAAGACTATTGTCTCTGTTGTGTGTTTGAAAACTATTCAGAAATTCAATAGACTGTTTGAAGCTGTATCCACACTCCCCTGAGGCATTAAATGTCACTAACTCAGTGAGTTGAGAGCCACAGGACAACATCAAAACATACAGGAATAAAAAAAAAATAAAAAAAAACCTCAATTAGTATTTCAAAATGTATCCCTTACTTGTAATTTTGAGCACACTTTATCAGTTTACATTACCAGAGAAGCCGACCAGAAAGTGCAAGTAGAAAACAGGTAGTAATCAAAGATTCCATAGAACACTTTACTGCTGCGAAGAAACCCATCATTATGAGAACTGAAAGCACTCTCACAATTTAGGTAAAAATCAAATCAATGGGACTTTAGCTATATCCTAAAACATTTTTTTTCTTTAAATCACAGAACTAAAAAGGGAAGAAAAAAACCTGCCTTAAACAATTATGTAGTTTCAAAATGTTACCTACCAAGGAACAAAAATCAGGCTGGCTTCAGACTTCTCTTCAACACTAAATTTCAAAAAAGGGATTCCTACAGAGGTTTGAGGGAAAATAGGTATTGCCCTAAATGATATACCTACTTAGTCCTGGGCTGGAGACATAGATTTGGCAGCTATTAGCATAAAGGGAGGAATTATTACTTGGGATGAAGAAGTTCATGCAAGGAGAGATTTTTTTTTTAAAGATTTTATTTATTTATTCACGAGAGACACACAGAGGCAGAGGGAAAAGCAGGCTTCCTGCAGGTAGCCTGATGTGGGACCGGATCCAAGGACCCCAGGATCATGCCCTGAGCTGAAAGCAGATGCTCAACCCCTGAGCCACCCAGGTGCCCCCATGAGGTTGTATTTAAAATGCAATCATGTTTATTTGTATGGATCTTTCTACATAACTATTTTTGTGCACAACATTCCGAGTACAAGAAACGGCATGCCCCTTTTTATTTTTTTAGTTATGAAGTATTTCATACATACACAAGAATGTATAAGATACATATGTATGGTTTAAGAAGAATGAATAGTAAAAGGAAAACCCATAAGCCAGGTGAAGAAATAAACCATTACCAGAGACAGGAAAGACCCCTGTGTGTCTCCCACCATCCCACACCCCTTCCACTTCTGAGCAGCAATCAAAATCTGAATTTTATGATAATAGTTCCCTGACTTTTCTCCAGATTACTTGGTGTGTATGCCTGTCTAACAAAATATTGTTTGTTTGGTTTGGTTTAAAACTTCTAAGAAACATAATACAAGATACATTTATCTGCAACTTACCTTTTTGTTTAGCATTATGCTTTTGAAACCCATCTGTGTTAATACACACAGCTGCAGCTCATTTCCTCTTCACGGCTGTATAGTATTTTATTCGATGAATGTCATACACCACAATTTATCTATCCGTTCTATCATTGATAAACTGTCTGTTTCCCATGATTTTGCTCTTATGAACAATTAATATTCTTATACATGCCTCCAGAATGGAGTTCTGGGTAGCTTGAGTTTTCCTTTGGCACATGTTTCCGATA
Organism: Nyctereutes procyonoides; assembly: GCF_905146905.1. Classification (NCBI taxonomy): domain Eukaryota; kingdom Metazoa; phylum Chordata; class Mammalia; order Carnivora; family Canidae; genus Nyctereutes; species Nyctereutes procyonoides. The sequence continues at coordinate 53,874,438 of NW_026575140.1, read as the reverse complement.
TATTTGCATCAGACTTCTTCATTTAGTGGCATCTAAGATGGCTGCAAGGAGACTACTCTACCAACACATGCACGCTCTTTCATTCAAAACTTCATCATGGGGTGCCTGGGTGGCTCAGTTGGTTAAGCATCCAACTCCTGATTTCAGCTCAAGTCATGATCTCAGGGTCCTGAGTTGGACTCTGTGCTAGCATGGAGTCTGCTCGTCCCTCTCCTACTCTTTCTCAAATAAATAAATAAAATAAAATTTCATTATTGTTTTGAATACTTCATATGAAATGGTTGATGTAGATTCAATATCCATTAGCAGCATCATGAGAAATTTCAACATTGTGTTTGTCCATGAAGAAAAGGACTGTTAGATTCTGTAAACATAATGTCAACTGCTAAATTTTGAAAGATTGTAAAGGCTTTACATTTTGCATTGTGCTTGGTTGTGTGAACAAAATCTTGCCAATGATGACTGTCTAGAATTTAAAGAGATCATTATTAAAAAGTGTTGAATAGGGATTGCACAAAGTAAAAAAAAAAAAAATCTGCTATGAAAAAAACTTATGCTCATAGAAGGAAGTTTCAGTTTCTAATTTAAAAAAATGGAAATAAAGGCACCTGGGTGGTACAGTCGGTTAAGCCTTTAACTCTTGGTTTTGGATCAGGTCCTGATCTCACAGTTGTGAGACTGAGCCCCAGGTCGGGCTCCACACTCAGCGCAGAGTCTGCTTAAAACTCTCTCCTCTGTCCCTCCCCACTTCTAAAATAAATAAATAAATCTTTTTTTTAAAAAAAAAGGGAAATAATTTCATCTGGATAGTTTTACAAATTCAGTATTGTCTTTAATACTCTCTGTAGCAGCCAGCCTCTTGGCTGGCACCAATAATTCTTGTCCCCTGATATTCACATCCTGGTCTACTTCTCTCTCAAACTGAATAGGGTGAATCTGTGTATGAGGACTATTGCAGAAATGACGGTGTGTCCTTCCAAGGCTAGGCTGTGAGGGACATTGTGGCCTCTGTCTTGCCTGCTCCCTCTTAGATCACTTGGTCTAGGGGAAGCCAACCATAATGTTATGAAGACATCAAGTACCCAATGGCTCTGACTCCCAGCCATGTGAGCAAGCCACCTTGAAGTGGCTCCTCCAGGCCTGGTCAAGCCTTTAGATGATGCAGCCCCTGGTGACATCTTGTCTGAAACATTGTGAAAGATCCCGAGCCAGCACCACCCAGATAAGCTGCACCCAAATTCCTAAGTCATCATAAACTATGTTACATAATACATGTTATTAAGCTGCTAACTTGTCATTTGTTACCCAGTAATAGATAGCTAACACATTTGTTATTTTATTTCCTTTACTGTAATTATACAATATAAACTTGACTTGATGTCAGTTGCTTTCAAAAAACCCCATTTAACTGTCCCCCCACTTCCTTCTAGAAATGAAGATAAAGGTGTGTTTTTAGAGGGAAAAAAAGGAAAGCTGGGATTGCCAGTGTTCAGGAGCCTTCTCTCTCAGATACACATCTTCAAGTCATCTCTATGGGTTCCTGGGTTTCTATTTTTATGTATATTGGGGCAAAGGACAATAAGGATGAAGGGCAAAATAAGCCACGGTTGGGGTGGTAGAAACTTTATTTGAAGGGTTTACAGGAAGTTAATGGCCCTGATTTCACTCGCTCTATAAAACATGATCAGGATTCACACATTTAGGGCAGCCAGGTGGCTCAGCAGTTTATTGCCACCTTCAGCCCAGGGTGTGATCCTGGAGACCTGGGATCAAGTCCCTGAACGGAGCCTGCTTCTCCCTCTGCCTGTGTCTCTGCCTCTCTCTCTCTTTCTGTATCTCTCATGAATAAATACATAAAATCTTTTAAAAAATAAATTATATCATGCTTTCCTCTATGCAAAAATAAAAACTCTACAAAACTATGATATGTGTAAGAAGTCTCCAACACTTCTATCTTTCCCTGATGGTTTTTTTGCAATGACAATCATCATATTCATCTTAAAATTATTTAAGTGTGGGCTGCCTGGGTGGCTCAGTCAGTTGAGTGTCCGACTCTTGCTTTTGGCTCAGGTCATGATCTCAGGGGCCTGGGATGGAGCCCTGAGTCAGGCTCTGTGCTCAGTGGGAAGTCTGCTTGGATTCTCTCTCTCCCTCTCCCTCTGCCCCTCCCCCTACTCATGTGTGCTCACTCTCTCTCTTGCAAATAAATTAAATGTTTAAAATAAAAAATAAACTCATTTTAGTGCCTCTGCTTTGTCTCTTTACTCACAGTTGGTCTTCCTACTGTTTAACAATGATAAAAGACTCTTTACAAACATAAAGATTCATTTTCTATTGTGAACATTTTTCATCATAGCACCTCCTGTGCCCTGGTTATTATGAAATCAATCATTTTACTTTCTAGCTACCAACTTTTCCTGAGGGGTTCTTGTTAGCTGAGTTCCCTTTGATAACTGCTTATTCTGTTAATGTTCTTTTGAAGCCTGTTACAACATTCTTTCTTCTTCTTCTTCTTCTTCTTCTTCTTCTTCTTCTTCTTCTTCTTCTTCTCTTCTTTTTTACCAGAAATTCTGCAGTTTCTGATTGATTAAAATCAGGGTGGTAGGGCAAGGGGGGAGCTCATTTCAGACCTGCAGCCCTCATGCTGCCAGGCTGTCTTGTCCGTGTCCCATTCTCCCCTTACATGATGCAAAGGGCCAAGCTATTTATAGTCCTATAAGAGGGATTCAGCAGGTGACAAATAATAATTTCTGAAGTCAGGAAAGGTGCTTCACCTCATCCTTTTTTGAAGATAAGATCCAGGTATCTCACAGACTCTGAACATCTTGCATATTTAAAAGCAATTTTAGGGAGTCCTGAGTGACTCAGTGGTTGAGCATCTGCGTTTGGCTCAGGTTGTGATCCCGGGGTCCTAGGATGGAGTCCCGCATTGGGTTCCCTGCAGAGAGCCTGCTTCCCCCTCTATGTCTCTGCCTCTCTCTATGTATCTCTCATGAATAAATAAATATTTAAAAAATAAATAAACACACTTTCATGCATCTAAGAATTGATTGGAGCCATACTCATGAAAATCACAGTAATCTCAGTTTGAGTCCCCATGTGTCAGATTGAGCACACACTCAAGGCATGAACAAAACAGGACACACACACACACACACATACACACAAAAAAACACCTTTTATTTTTTTTTTTAAGATTTTATTTATTTATTCATCAGAGACACAGGCAGAGGGAGAAACAGGCTCCACGCCAGGAGCCCGACGTAGGATTCGATCCTGCATCTCCAGGATCGCACTCTGGGCTGAAGGCGGCGCTAAACCTCTGAGCCACCAGGGCTGCCCACCTTTTATTTATTTTTATTTATTATCTTTTAAAGATTTTATTTATTTATTCATGAGAGACAGAGAGAGAGAGAGAGAGAGAGGCAGAGACACAGGCTGAGGGAGAAGCAGGCTCCACGCGGGGAGCCTGACGTGGGAGTCGATTCCTGGTCTCCAGGATCACACCCCTGGCCAAAGGCGGCGCCAAACCGCTGGGCCACCGGGGCTGCCCTTTTTTTTTTTTTTAATTATGGATCTGGAAATTCTGAAACTGAGCTAAAACTAAACTATAATTTAATAGTAAATAGTAAATTAAATAGAAAACTCAGTTCTATGGAAGACTCCTAACTCTGAAACGAACTAGGGGTGGTGGAAGGGGAGGAGGGTGGGGGTGGGGGTGGGGGTGACTGGCACTGAGGTGGACACTTGACGGGATGAGCACTGGGTGTTATTCTGTATGTCGGCAAATTGAACACCAATAAAAAATAAATTTATTATTAAAAAAAAAGAAAGAAAACTCAGTTCTTCGGCCACACCAGCATATTTCAAAATGCTCAGTAGCCCCATCTACGGCCTTCGAAAATATTGAAGCTCCCACAGAAAAGCAACAAAACTTCCCTGAATCCGCTTACGTCTGTTTTACGATTTGATCCTGTTTTCAAGTGTGAATTGCACAATTTGGGGAGTAGGTGGGAGATCCATCCTATTTTCAGCGTCTGGAGTCCTCTGAGGAATTTAATCTGACCTTCGGCAGCAAGGCCCCTAGCAGCATTCACACCGTCGCGCTGCCCTCCACGCACCCCGTCAATAAACCATCGATTGTCCCGGAGGGTCCCGGGTGAGCACCTGCAAGCCCAGAGACCCCGCATCAAATAGGAGCCGCGGCCCGTTTCCTAGCAACAGCGACGCGACCCCGCCCCCTGGCCTCGGCGTCGCTCTCCTACCGTGGGGCCGCGAGGGGGCGGGGCCAGGAGTCTCTTGCCCAATAGGAGGGGAGCGGAGGCGGAGTCCCGGCCGCGTCCGCGTCGCCAGGGAAACGGCGGCGTCCGCGGGAGTCGGCGCGCGATGCCGGGCGCGGAGGAGCGGGCGGCGCGGGCTGCCGAGAGCGGCGACCCCGAGCGCGGCGCCGCCGACCCGCGCCTGCGACTCCTGGGGGCCTACGTGGCCCGGAGCCTGCGGCCGGCCGCCGGAGTCTGGGAGCGCTGCGCGGGCACGTCCGAGGCGGAGCGGCTGCTGCACGCCTTCCTGGGCCGCGAGGCTGCGGGGGGCCCGCGGCCGCCGCTGCTGCTGGTGGTGCGGCCCGGGCCCGGGGGCCTGGCGGTGCGGCCCGGGCTGGACACGGGGCCCGAGGCCGGCCCGCCTCGCGCCAAGGGGCTCTTCTTCCTGCGCACCGGGCCCGAGCCGCCGGGGCCCCGCAGCCTCCGCGGCGCCGTGCTGTGCGGGGACCTGCCCGCCGCCCCCCTGCAGCACCTGGCCGCGATGTTCTCCGAGGTGAGGGTGGGCGGGTGACCCCGCGTCCCGGAGCGGGCGGGAGCTGGGGGGGGCGGGGTAGGGAGGGGTGTGTGGCCGAGGGGGCGGGGCCGGGGGCGGGGCCGGAGGGGATGGGGCTGCGGGGCCGGAGGGCGGGGCACGGCCGGAGGGGATGCGGAGGAAGCCCGGGCACCCCTGAGAAGTGCGAGGGAGCTGGAGCAAGGGGCGGAGGGGCTCAGGCTTGTGTCAGTCCTGGTCTGGGCACAAGCCAAAGTCAGGGGGAGGCCAGACTGAAGTTGCCTGCTGGATCCTGACCACCTTTTAAGGCGCAGTATCTCTTAACCCCCTCTGTGGGCCGGGACTAGGGAAGACGGGTCGTGGCGAACAACAGGGCATCTCAGTGGGGTGAGTAAGGCAGCGGAGGTGAAAGGCCATCGACACACAGTGCCTACCCACAGAGGGGACTCAAAGGCGAAGGGGGTTTGGTTTTGATTTCATCTCATTCCTAAACCTCACATCCATGAACCCAGTTGTCAGCCCTGTGCCAAGATGAGAAGTTGGGGCATCCGGCCGGAAATGCCCAACAGGCGTTTGGAGCCGTCCACCCGGAGCTCAGGGAGGAAGCTCTCCGGAGACGTGGGTTATACATCCTTCTAGAACACCGCAGCCAGAGCTTGGAGAGTACAGGAGGTTTCAGAGACGGTGCTCTGCAGAGGCAAGATTCTTGGGACATTTAGAACTTTCTGGACTGGGAGTAAACTTCCCTGTAAATTGAGTGTGTGTGTTTCTGGAGGCTTGATGCACTGGATCCTGCAGCTTGTAAAACGAATACTAGTGGGGTACCAGTTATATGATATTTTGTGTGATAGAGGCTCTCAGGAATACCAAACAAAGAGAAGATGAGATCCCACCCATGCAGTTAATCCTCTTTTTATAAATATTTAAAACTCCTGTGACTGGGGTGGAGCTAGAATTCACATGAACTTGGCTGCAGTACTGGAGCTAGGTCCTTAGGCTCTCTGCTGGGCCAGATATGCTTTATCAGAAAGCTCTGGAGAGGGAGAATTTCAGGGAAGGGGCATGCATGACAGTCACCCCTTGGAGGGGCCCCGAGAAGCCAGGTTTCTCAGGAGACAGGGATGTATTTCAATCTTTTTAACAACCGGAATGGCTTTACTGCCGTGCATCGTCTGAACACCATCACTGCAGAGGTCCAAGCTTGGATCAAATCCCGCGCATGAATGATGATGATAGAAGGAAGTGCCATTGTATTCAGAGGAGAGACATGTGTGTGGTTGGAGAGCCAGTGTTGAACCGGCTCCTGAACAAGAGGAAGGATCAGGGGACATAGACATCAAGGTAACTTTCAAGGCACTGGGAGCAGATTGCACAAAGGTTTGGATGTGGAACTACACTTAGTACGTGTCGGGGACAGCGGGCCCATCTCAGAGTTGTGTCCCACCAAGGAAATGTATCCAGCAAGCCAAAGTAATTTTGAAATAGTTCAAACTCTCAAGTGCTCCAGAATTTTCATGGGTGTATCAAAAGAGACTGGAAACAAATTAAATGTTTATCTATCGAGGACTGGGTGAATGAATTAGGGTCTATCTATAGTTAAAAGGAATGGTTGCTATGGAACGAGTTCTTAAGTTAATTTGTATTTATTGTGGCAAATAAAAACCCACAGGAGATAAAATTCACTCTCCCAATAATTTCCAAGTGTACAGTACAATATCTCCAACCACACACACTGTTGGCCAGCAAGTCCCCAGGAACTCCCACCATCCTGCATGACTTAGTCTATACCCACCAAACAATTCCCTCACTCTGCCTTTCCTGAGGCCCCAGCACCCACGATTCCACTTTCTGTTCCTATGAACTTGATAGCTCTGCATACCTCATATAAATGGAATCATGCAATATGTGTCTTATTGTAACTGCCTTATTTCATTTAGCATGATGTCCTCGAGGTTCAAGCACGATTGTAGCATGTGACAGAATTATTTTCCTTCTTAAGGCTGAGTACTATTCCACTGTACATATACACCGCCCTTTCTTTATCCATTCATCCATGGATGGATGTGTAGGTTGCTTTCACCTCTTGGCTGTTGTAAATAGTACTGCCATTTAAGATAATTTTTTTTTTAAGGTGCAGAACTATAGTCTAGTATGCTACCATTTCTGCTAAAAAGAGAAGAGAGGGAGGATGGAAAGAAGGAAGGAGCATTCATTAACAGAGTAATCCACAGGCCTGAGAAACTAGGAAGCTGAGGTACACGGTACACTTATATTTTTTTTTAAGATTTATTTATTTATTTTAGAGAGAATTTCAAACAGACTCCCTCTGAGCATGGAGCCCAATGCAGGACTCAATCCCAGGACCCTGGGATTATGTTCTGAGCCGAAACCAAGAGTCAGATGCTCAACTGACTGAACCATCCAGGGACCCCAAAAATTATTTTTGGAATAGCTTCAGGCCTTAGCATTTCTCAAAGCCTGTAGCAGCATCTCCCATCTACTTCCTTACACATCCAGAAGCTGATCCTGTACTGTTTCAGCTCCCTGTTCACCTCCCATCCCCTAAGCCCCTCCTACCCTCCCCTTCCTGCCCACTCTCCCCTCTCTGTGGACCAGCCTGGCCCCTGGCTGCATGCTCCCCTCTTCCTCCCACACCCCGCAGAGTGACACTCAAGCCAGAGGAGCCCACATGGCTGAGAAAAGTCCTCTGCTGTTGGGGGTGGTGGTGGTTGATGTCAGCGAGAGGAAGAAAGCTATAAATTTCAGCATCATTTTGTTACCCTAGTACAGGGTCTTAAAAAAAAAATGCATCCAAGAAATGTTTCTCGGAATTGACAGAACTTAATAAGTAGTTCCCTGCTGCCTGTCTTCGTCCTCCCAGCCACACCACTCACTGCTGCCAGGTTACTTTCTTTGAGCTCTGAGACTTGGATGCTATTTTGAAATTCTGTGTATTTAGAGAGGGAGCATGGGACGTGGGATCTGATGGGCCTGGGTTTGAATCCTGGTTCTGTAAAATGCATGTGTCACGTGACCTCTGGGGTCAGGGTCTCACTATCTCGCAGGAGTGTCATGAAATTTAGAAATAATATATTAGGACACCTGCAATAGTGTACTAGGTTGTAGGCATGCCCTAAGGGACAGGAATTATTGTCACTTGACTTCCTATTTGAAAGCGTCCTCACTTCTCTGACCCATCCTCATCATCTTGCCCATCCCTGCTCTCCCTGGAGGAGAGCTATATTTCCCCCTAGCCCTTCCATCTCTGAGCCTGGACCTGGGACAGGTGTCCTTGCTCCCCCTTACTGCTTCTAGATTCATGTTGAAAAACCTCAGTTTGGATCATATGTCACCAGACAAAGCCACCCTGTCCCCTCATTGCTGTGTCATACACTGATGACACTGCCCCCGGCTCATAGTGACTCTTTCCAACATCTCTCCTGCCTTAACACATGGCGACTTCAAGAGACGCATGAATGATCCTTCCAATAAGCAGGCCTCTGGGATCCTCGAACCTTCCTCCCCTGGCTATCTTGTCCCCCTCCCTCCCTTCCCCAACCCTTCCTGTGGCCATTCCCAGACCTTATATTACTAACCCCCTCCCTTGTGATCCAATTTCACCCACCTCTTTCTCTGACCACTACTCTCATCTTTCAGCTCACTCCCCACAACGACCCACTACTGCAGTCCCTGCTGGGGTCTCCATCCATCCATCCTGCCACCTTCCCGCTGTCTGACTCAGTACCCATGCGCTTTCCCCCACCCAGCTTGGGTGCATCATCATCGTTCCCTTGCCTAAGCTTCTGACTCACTGGCCTCTGCTTGTTTTGTCATATTCATTTGGCAAAACCATACTTCTGATGAAAGCCAACCCTCTGTCTGTTCCATCCCGCATCCGTGAAGTCAGTGGGGCTGAGAAAAACCAACATACTCCACTTAAAATTCATGACCCTGAACCTGTAATAGGCCTTTTATGCTTCCCAGCTGACACCTCAAATTTCCAATTATTTTCTTGCTTTTCTAGATCACTTTTACACACTTTCTTTTCTTCCCCCTCAAATGTCCAAAATTTCTATCTGCCTCACTCTGACATTTTTGCTTCTTACTTGGATTTTAAAAATGGAAATAATAGAAGAAAACTTCCATAAATGCTTCCCTGCATCCCATCTGCCAAATATCCATACTCATCCTGCTCTGCCATCCCATCCATTGCTACAGGTGGACTGTCTGCTGTCATCTGATGGCAACCTCAAGACTTAAAGCTGCCACTTTGGCTCTGAATCCCGTCTGTTCTGACCTTCTTAAAGAGATCATACCAACAATTCTTTCCTCACTCCTATATTCTTTTTTTTTCCTTTTCTACTAGGTAAATCCCAATCCTCCCACCAGCCATCATCCCATTTCTGTGATCCCCTCTACAGCAAAATGTCTAGAACATGTGTCTGTTCCTGCTGTGCCCCCTTCCTTTCCTGTTTTAGCTGACAGTCACTCCCACATTGCATGGAAGAGAAAGTAAAGACCTTGTCAGCATTGCCAGTGACTTCCACTTGACTAAATGGCATGACCCTTTACTAGTCCTCTTCCTGTTTGACCTGTGAACAGTATTCAGCAGGGCTCGTGATGACCCACTCCTCCTGGAAGTCCCTTTCTTCACTTGGTTTTCAGGACTCCAGTCTTCTGGGTTTCCTCCTTTCCATTGATGGTACTCCCTCTTCCTCCCAACTCCCTCACCTTGGAGAGCTCTTGGGCTCAGTCCTTGGACACCCTTCCTTCTCTGTGTGACCTCAGTTCCTTGGGAGCGCTCATTCACCTGCAGAGTTTCACAGACCATCTGTATCTGACATCTACGGCATTTGTCATCTCCAGCCTTTGCTTCTCTGAAATCCCAACTACCTACTCAATGTCTCCATTTAGAAGTCTAACAGATGCATCAAATCCTAATGTGTCAAAAACACATTCCTGGTCTCCCTTCAAGAATGTACTCTACCCTGTTCTTCCCCACATGAGTTCATGGCAGCTCCATTCTTCCTCAAGCCCCAAACCTGGGAGTCATCCTGATGCCTCTTTTTGTTCTCACAACCCCACAGCTGATCCATTAAGAAATCGATTGGAGGGATGCCTAGGTGGCTCAGCGGTTAAGCGCCTGCCTTCAGCCCAGGGTGTGATCCCAGAGTCCAGGATCGAGTCCCACATCAGGCTCCCTGCATGGAGCCTGCTTCTCCCTCAGCCTGTGTCTCTGCCTCTCTCTCTGTGTCTCTCATGAATAAATAAATAAAATCTTAAAAAAAAAGAAAGAATCCGATTGGCTGAGCCTTCAAAATGTATGTAGAACCAAACCCTCTCTTACTATATCCTCCATTCTCCTAGGTGCCAAGCCATTGTCCTTGTATTATAGCATGGACTTGCCAACCCATCCCCCTTTTCACTTTTGCCCCCCTACAGTCTATTCTTAGCACATCAGCTGGAGCACTTCTACTAAAAAATGTGTCCGACCATTTCTCTCCCTTTGCTCAGAACCGCAAAGTGATTTCCATTCATCTGCGAGTAAAAAATCAAAATCCCATAGACAGGGCTGCATGTGGTCTTGTCCCCTTTACTGACCTCTACTCTTTTTGCTCACCCAGTTCCAGTTTCACAAACCTCCCTGGTACTCCCTGATCACACTAGGCAGGGCTCCCACCTCACAGCCTTTGCACTGGCTGTTCCTTCTATCTACAATATACTTCCCCCAAGGATCTGCATAGCACTCTCCCTATCCTCCCATCTTTGTTTAAATGTTGTCACTTGATTTATCATTATAATCGGTCCAGCCCACACTCTTGGTCCTCCTCACCTGCTTTATTTATTTCTTTTTTTAAATATTTTCGAAACATTTTACTTATTTGTTTTCATGAGAAACACGGAGAGAGGCAGAAACATTGGCAGAGGGAGAAGCAGGCTCCCTGTGGGGGGAGCCTGATGCGGGACTCAATTCCAGGACTCCGGAATCACAACCTGAGCCAAAGGCAGACGTTCAACCACTGAGCCACCCAGGCATCCCTTTTTACTTTATTTTTGCAGAATGTTTTGTTTATTGACTCTCCCCTAAAATATAAACTTTGTGAGATCAGGAATCCTTATCTGTTTTCTTCACTGATATACCTTCACAGCACCTAGAGCACTACCAACACACGGTAGATGCTCAACAAATACTCATTGAATAAATGAATGAGTACCTTTTTGTCTCAGAAATAGTTCGTATTCATTATTTTTCTACCACTCAAAGCCCTCAAAAATCCATTCTGAGCCCACTTACCACTTTTTCTGCCTATATGCCAGAACCTCCAGAGGATGGTGGCTATAAAAAGACCAGATAAGGGGCGCCTGGGTGGTTCAGTTGGTTAAGTGTCTGACTCTTGGTTTCAGTTTAGGTCATGATCTCAGGGTCATGAGGGCAAGCCCAGGGTCAGGCTCCGCACTCAGCACAGAGTCTGCTTGAGAGTCTCTCTCCCTCTCCCTTTGCTCCTTCCACTCATGTCCTTTCTCTCTCTCTCTCTCTCAAATAAATAATTTTTTTTAAAGGCCAGATAAGAAATGGCTCCTGCATTTGAGATCCTAGGAATATTCTTCATTCTTTCTCTCCTGTTAGGTCTTCTGCCTTGGGTCCGAGAGCATCTTTTCTTATCACGAATGAGTAGAGCTCAATTTGTAACATTTCATTTGTTGGTACTCTCTGCCCACCTGTTCTTGTAAATTCACAGTTCAGCGATTGTTTCCAGAATCACCAAGCAAGAATCAACCTCTTAGATTTCCCCTGATGGGTCCAGGTGCTCTGTTTTGTAGCCACATGGACTTCTTGGTCATATATAGGACCCAACCAGTCAAATGAGTCTTTATTTTCATTATTTACTCAATTATTACATTTCCTGGTTTTTTTTCCTGCTATTCTTTCCATTAACTGTGAGATTTGACAGGCAGCATTTCCTAGTAAGTTACATTAACTACAACTTTTTAAATGGCAAGTGATCAAAACCTCCATTTAAAGTAGCTCAGGAGATTCAAGAGCAGCTTGATTCAAGAGCTCGAATGATGTCATAGGACTTGGTCTTTCTCCATCTAGGAACTGCCCCTTCCCTGTGTTGACCCTATTCCAAGGTCCCTATGGTAGCAAGATGGCCACAATTGTTCCAGACTAGGAGAAGAGAGAAAGTCCTCTTCACCAAAAAGTTCAGATGACAGACTTTGGCCTGGCTTTCACTGGCTCAGATTTGTTCATGTCCCCCATCTGGATCTAGAAATGAGTACTTCCCCAACCCACCAAAAAAACAAAAACAAAACGCAGAAGAACCATACCAGATGACCAAAATCAACTAGTGTTTGCCCTATAGGTAGGATGCCCTGTCATACCACCTGGTGACAAATGGGCATCCTTACTTACATTTGTCCTATACTTTGCCTCCAGCCCCTGTGATGGTTTCAATCCCTTTTATTCACCCTGAAAATGAGGGAGGGGCTCCCTCCCAAGAGTTCTGGAAGTAGCTGAGCACACCACGCTGGACACAGGAGGCTGACAGCAGTTTATAAGTCACACATAGCCACAGCACAGAGGAGGGTGCTGTGTCACTCGGGGGGTGCGCTTGGGAATGCAGTTAACCATCAGAAGCTTTGGGAGATGAGCTTGGTGGGATCCAGAGGGTGGGAGTGCACTGGCTCCTGTGGGAAGATGGGATCAGCTTGTGTGAGGCAATCCGCTGGCTGGCAGGGACCCTGTCATTTTACCAGATATCAAGGCACTACATCCTGTTGGTTCTTAATAGTAGGCCCCACAGGGGATCCCTGGGTGGCTCAGCGGTTTGGCACCTGCCTTCGACCCAGGGAGTGATCCTGGAGTTCTGGGATCAAGTCCCATGTCAGGATCCCTTAGTGGAGCCTGCTTCTCCCTCTGCCCATGTCTCTGCCTCCCTCTCTCTCTGTGTCTCTCATGAATAAATAATAAAATAAAATATATATTTTTTTAAATAGTAGGCCCCACAGCACGGGGGCCTGCAAAACGGTTTCTGGGCCTTTCTTTCTTTTCTTCTTTTTAAGATTTTTTCTTTTTAATTCATTCATGAGAGACACAGAGAGAGAGGCAGAGACACAGGCAGAGGGAGAAACAGGCTCCCTGCAGGGAGCCCGATGTGGGACTCGATCTCAGGACCCCAGGGATCATGCCCCAAGCCAAAGGCAGATGCTCAACCACTGAGCCACCCAGGCATCCCCATCTGGGCCTATCTCAATAGTCTTTCATTAAGGTGTCAGAGGAAGGATGCCCACCCTTGTTGCCCATGCACCTCTGTCTCAGGTGGTTATCCCCATTCTGGCCAATGAGAAGAATCACCTGGACTGGCCCCACGTGCTCCGTCAGGATGTCCAGCGGCACGCCCACAGCCTCCAGTGTGACCTCCTGGTTATCCTCGAGCAAGTGAAGGGGAAAACTTTGCTTCCTCTCCCACTGGATGCAGCAAAACTGGAGTTTGAGGCTTCTCCCAGTGGGAACACGTAAGTAGCGCCAGCCCGGCCATCTGGGGCTCTGAGACAGGGGAGATGCTGGTTTATCTCCATGTTTCCTTTATGACTTTTCTGTTCCCATCTCCACACCTCGAATTGTTCCACATACAAGCCCACTGTCTGCTCTGTCTGCCAACATCCCCAGACTGTGTTTTTTGCAGATTACCACACTTGCCCTGGTCCCCCTGCCCAAAGTGTCTGAAGGCTATCATGGCAACGTGGCCTTTTTTTCTGCACAGAATTATTTCAGGCCCGAGAGCAGCCACACTGATTTCACTATTTTGCTTATCAGGACAGTGTCTCATCCTTGGCAAAGACCCATGTCCAGCCTGGGAGACGGTTGTGCCTCTTCCCAGCATTTACGCAGCACATAATGTCACAGAACTAACTCTGAGATTACACACCCTGCTCCCCCAGCAGCTGGAGATTTCCATCAGGTCTTGGAGATTTTTTTTTCCCAAATAGAAACAAATCTGGCTTTGTCGAGACTTGAAGTCCATGTCTCCTGCGCCTGGGTAGGCATTAAAACCCCAGCCTCTTCTCCTTTTAGGGGAGGACATAGCTTTATTTCTGTCCCATAGAGATTTGTTTTTCCTTTTCTTTGAAACCAGCCTGTATTATCTAAATTTTATATATATATATATATAATTATAAATTAATCTTCTATCCAGCACATCTGTGCGTCTGTGGCAATAGGTCACCTTCCTGCATGAGCACAGTCGGCCCTATTGCCAGTATTTTGCAAATGTATTACTGTCATCACTTATATTTTCAGGGGCTGTGATTGGATCTTGAGGAAAAAGTAACGCATGGGATGCCAGTGTATTTTATAATGAGTTTTCGCTATTGGAAGTAATTTGCTACATATATAATTTGAAGCAATTTCCCAGTTAACTAGAAAACGTAACACGGTTTAATAAAAATATTCAATTTTTGAAATAAATAAATTCAAATTACCCTTTTCCTGTTTCTTTTATATTTTAACATAATAACATTCAGCATGTGTGTGTATATAATCATTACTGGGTTGGTCTCGCTTTGTTCAAATTTGATAATTTCCCAGAAGGCTGGATCGTTATTTCAGGGCCGTATCTTCTCCTCTCAATACCTTCCATAATCGCTTCTGCTGTATCATCACTCAGCAAATATGAATTTAATTAAATTAAGTGAAGGTGGGTATCTGGCATGAAAATGCGGGTGATAGATTCTCTTTCTGGGTCACTTGTGTCTTGGGTTCTTGGCATGAACAGCTGTCCATGAAGGCTTTGTGGAAAGACCACCAAAATGCGTTCTGGATGTTTAATCCCTTCTGAAACACCTCGAGGTTTCTTCACTTAGTGATTTTTGAAAAGCTCTATGAGGGGGAATGCTGACTCCCCCAGCCTTCTGGAAAAGTGAGGATATAATGAAATCACCCATGGGCTGCAGACAGCTGATTCTGTTCCTCGTGGAGGATGGAGCCTACCTCCTCTTGCGGCAAAAACTAAGGGATGCAAAGAAAAAGGCAGAACTAAGACCCAGTGAGGGAATTGGCAGAGAGGTCAATGTGGCTCAGGTCAATGTGGCTCAGTGTGGAGACCAGCTTTCTCCTAGGACGAGTTGATCTACTAAGGATCGCGCTGCTTTATCAAGTAGGAAGCTGGCTGACACTGGTGACACTCAAGCAAGGGGTGGATGGTCACCCGAATATTTTCTGTCCAGTGTATTCCTTTTTTTTTAAACATTTTAAAAAATATTTTATTTATTCATTCATGAGCGATACAGGCAGAGAGAGAAGCAGGTTCCATGGAGGGAGCCAGATGTGGGACCCGATCCTGGGTCCCCAGGATCACACCCTGGGCTGAAGGTGGCGCCAAACCGCTGAGCCACCCAGGCTGCCCTATTCCTTTTTTTTTTTTTTTAAGATTTTATTTATTTATTCATAAGAGACACACAGAGAGAGGCAGAGACATAGGCAGAGGGAGAAGCAGGCTCCCTGCAGGAGCCCGATGTGGGACTCCATCCCAGGACCCCAGGATCATACCCTGAGCTGAAGACATGCTCAACCACAGAGCCACCCAAGTGCTGCAGTCCAGTGTATTCCTGCACTGACAGAAAGGCCCAGTTGGATTAGACTCCAAGATATTGGTGAATCCTCAAACCTTGAAATAATCATGTATACACGTCTGACGAGAGAGGATCCAAATTCTTTTTTTTATTGACCCTCACATCAGAGGCTGTCAACCAATAAAAGCTGAGAATACCCAGACTAGGTCAGATTTCCCACCGATTTTTTAAAGCCTTGGACTTTTGTTTGGGGGACACCTGGAGTTATTTCCAGTATCCTAGGAGATTCATTGTGTCTTTCACAGCTTGGATTGCACAGATAAGTCCATCATCTATGCCCTTGAGTCGGCCGTGATTCAGTGGAGCCGCCAAGTCCAAGTGGTGCTCAAGAGAGAGTCAGGCCAGGCACTCCTGCAAGGGGAGAGCCCCACCCCTAAGGTGGAGTTGGAGTTCTGGAAGAGCAGGTAGGCGCATGCTCAGATCCGGGGGCGTAGCTGTCTTACAGAGGATCAATGGCCTGAGGTGGGGGTTAAGGGGCAGCCCCTGATCTGGTCCCACCCCCAGGTGCTCCTTGTCCCCCCTGGAGTGGGTAGGCAGCATTGACTGTTTAGGTCAATATGGGTTTCCTGTGCCCTGGAGGATGCACACTTACCCTGGGTTTCAATAGACTTCCCTCCTTTCTTGAGCTATTTCCTCAAAGGCTCCTTCAACCCGATGTAAACTTTAAAAAAAATTTTTTTTTAAGATTTTATTTATTCATGAGACAGAGAGAGACAGAGAGGGGGGGGGGGAACAGACACAGGCAGAGGGAGAAGCAGGCTCCATGCAGGGAGCCTGACGTGGGACTGGATCCTGGTCTCCAAGCTCACACCCTGGGCTGAAGGTGGTGCTAAACCACTGAGCCACCTGGGCTGCCCAACCCAATGTAAAATTAATGAACTCCCTTTCATGGTTTGCTTCTGCTCATCTGCTCCCTCCTCCTTGGACAGTCAAAGCTGTGTGCACACGCTTTTTGTCAGGATCCAGAGGAA
This sequence comes from Nyctereutes procyonoides, assembly GCF_905146905.1. Classification (NCBI taxonomy): domain Eukaryota; kingdom Metazoa; phylum Chordata; class Mammalia; order Carnivora; family Canidae; genus Nyctereutes; species Nyctereutes procyonoides. The sequence goes on along the minus strand of NW_026575140.1, from coordinate 53,858,023 downwards.
GAGAGGGGCCTTGGCAGTGGGCTGCCAGCAGAATGGCCTTTCCTGAATCCCTGGCAATCACTAGCAGGGCTGGAAAGCCCATCCTTCCCAATGTCCCAGATTCACAGGATTCCAGAAAGGCCTAACCATTGATTCTGGTCTTCCCCTCCCTTGCTTCCACTCTTCTATTTATCATCGTGCTGCACATTGAATGGAGAGAGTCCGTGTCATAGGACCATGCCCAGATGCCCCATCCTCTGGTCCCATCTCTGACCATTCTTCTGACCTGCTACGAGTCCATCTCCGGCAGCTGTGTTCTGACACCTCTCTCACCCCACCCTGCACCTTACTGCAAGAGCTAATGACTTCCAGCTGCCACCCTCCTGAACCACCAGATGGTCAGAGCAGGGTTCCCCACTGCTACCTCCTGGAGCTGCCTCTTTGAACCTGCTCAAACCTTCCCAATTCAGGTTTTGCCCTCACTGTTCTGGGAACAGATGCCCTCCTCCATGGCTCTGGAGCCAGCTTCTGTGGAAGCAGCTGGAAGCAGGGCTCTCTCTGAGTGTCTCTGTCATCACGGCATGCCCCGGGTTCCCAGAGGTCCATCTGGACTCACCCTTCTCCATGATGTTGTAGGTCTGAGGATCTGGAATACATTTATAATCAACTGAGAATGATAGAAGTGAGGGGCATGGCCAGGCTCCTGGACAAGCTTCAGAGCAGCTACTTTGCAGCTTTCCAAGCCATGTTCAGAGACATCCAAGCAGGTGAGAACCAGCAAGTATGTTCATAAATACATCGGAGTCGAATTTCTCATGGAGTGCTGCATTATCTGCTCTCTCTGATTTCCACAGCTCACGGTTCTTCAAACGGGCCAACCTGACACCATATAGCTTGGTGGCAGGAACGCCAAGTCCGGAAACAGGAAAGCAGCTACCTTGGACTCAGTTTGCATTGCCAGTGCTTTGTGACCTTGGCAAAGTCATCTAACCTCTCTGGGCATTAGCGTGTAACCATGGCTGTGGTGCTCACACTTCCCACGCAGGTGTCCCTGGACTGCTGTGGGATGAGATAGTGGAAGCACCTTATTGACTGTAGTGTGCTGTCCCCATGCACGCTGGAGTCTCACTTCCAGAATTTGGGCCCCTCTAGTCCTAGCTCCTCAAGAAGTCTCCGTTCCATTTCTAGCTCCATTCTGCGTTTTCTCTTCCTGCTTTTGGATGGGACTGCACTTTTCCTGGCCGTCAGAGCCCCAGACAAGATCAGCCCCTGTCAAAATTGCAAAGCCAACAAAGTCTATAATTAGAAGTAGGTAAATTTTTTCCAGGGCTCCCTCGCCCCTCTCCCCTTGTCCGTGCACTTTGCTTCTTTCCCTTCTCCTATCAAACTTCCTCCAGCCCTTGGCATTGGAGGTCAGAATGTGCTTTTGAAGATGTTCGCAATGTCATGGAATTTAAGCTAAATCCAAACAGTGATTTTTCGAACATTTTTTCCCTATCAGAACTCTTTCTCACAGTACAATCTTCCATGTAAGTTCAAAATAGAAAACTAATCAAGGTACATTTGCTCTGTGAAAGAGGGGTGTGTCGTGCGTCCAGAGCCCGTTGGTGGGTCCCCTGCCCCACCATCTCTTTGTCATGGCGTGGGGCTTGGAAACCCCTCAGCTGTAGAAATAAAGGTTCCAGGTGGGGTTCCTGATGTGTCCTGAACAACAGAGGTGATCTGCATAACAGGCTAGTCTTCGAGGTCCTTTTGGGCCTAAGACATTATCATAGGCATGGCTCCACCAAATCCCTCTTAGGGTCCCTGTTTATTGCTTCACTGGGAGATTTTGTGCCCCAAAGGAAAACCAACAGTTGTTTCTAATTTATAAGCCAGCTCAAATGGGACAGGTGTCCCCAAAAGTGTGTGTGAACCACTACTGGTGTGACAGATGGCTGCAAGAGACGTGTGGACAGGTATATTTTAAAACTGTGTTAAAGGGTGACTGTTTTTGGCAAGTGATATTACCTGCTTTCCATTCAGGGTAGTGATTTGAAGTCTTCACATTGTATGATTTTATTCAGGTTAAAATGTGAGTCAACTTAGAAGCACAAAGTAAGTAATATTATGGGATGTGCAGGCATGACACCTGTCATAAAGGAGTCATGCAGATGGCTGGAATGTGAAGCTCTGAAATAAAACTTCATGCAGGGAAAGTATATTTGCGAGTTGGTTATTTAGAACCCCGAATATATTTTTCACATTAATAGATTAATAGACTGTAATCATTTTCATTGATTGATAGTCATAAAAGATTTGGTTTCCCAGGAGGACTTCAGAAAGCTCTTTGCAGTGGAGTCTTACGCTGGTTATGATAGAAATGAGAAAAAAACAATACCATAATAATAATAACAGATGAACACTACAGTAAAATTAGAAATCCTTGAAATGTATAACTGAATTCTGATGAGGCAAGGAATTTTTTTTGAGAGAGAGAAAGAGCAAGAGCTAGCAGGGCAGAGGGGCAGAGGGAGAGAGAGAGAATCTCAAACAGACTCCTTGCTGAGCACAGAGCCAGATGTGGGGGGCTTAATCTCATGACCTTCAGATCATGACCTTGAGCTGAAACCAAGAGTCAAGAGTCAGATGCTTAAATGACTGAGCCACCCAGGTGCCCCAAATGAATTTTGATTATAGGAGTTAGGCAAAGGCTTGGTTCGAAATTTTGCTGGGGTGGGGCATCTAGGTGGCTCAGTGGTTGAGCATCTGCCTTTGGATCAGGGCATGATCCCAGGGTCCTGGGATCGAGTCCCGCATTGGGCTCCCTGCAGGGAGCCTGCTTCTCCCTCTGCCTGTGTCTCTGCCTCTCTTTGTGTGTCTCTCATGAATAAATACATAAAATCTTTTTTAAAAAAATAAATTTTGATGAGGTTTCTTGAGAATAAAAAGATCTTATAGGGGCACCTGGCTGGCTCAGTTGGTGGCCCTTGTGACTCTTGACCTCAGGGTAGGTGCAGACTTAAAAATAACAACTTAAAATTCTTTTAAAAAGATTTTAGAGGCTGGTAATTGATCTTCTCATCTCTAATTTAATTTCAGAGCATCTGTCTCTCTCGATCCTAAAAAGACCCACTATGTGTGTTACTCTCATTGGTCATGATCAAGGTAGTTGTTTGGCTCACTGGTGGACTGGAGAGAGGGAGAGGAAAAGAAATAGTCCTGGATTGGTGGGCATGAATTGGAGAACAGTGGGAAGGAAAGAAGGAGGTCAAAAAGGTGGAGGAAACAGTGTGGGAACAAGATGGTTAGAAGTGAATCAGGCAGTAAAGACCCTTGGGCCACAGAGAAGCAATAGGTCCCTGCACGAGATGGATCTGCTGGCCCCCAGGGGGCAGGGCTGGCATAATACAGCTTGGCTGCCAATCAACATGTGTAGGTCAGTGTCCAGTGGTGGGCAGGAGCCAGCTGGGACTGGCCTACAGTTTTTTGTGAGAGCCTGCTATATGCAACTTTTACCAACTTCCCACTCCCAACGCTCAGAGAAGTCCAGTTGGTAGCTAGAAATCAGACCTGGTGGGAAGATTGGCAATATCTATATCCCAGAAACTGGCAAATGCTACATGTCATAAAGACTTTTGTCCCCAAAGAGCCTGTTGTCAACAAATGACCAGCAAGGCACTTGGCATCCCCATGCAACTCGCTGTTCATATTTATAGTTTTTAAGAAGTGGGACCCTAACTTTGTTCATGTCTTTTTTCACCTGCCTTAGGAGCCAGTTTGAGATAGCACCCTGGACTGGGTGAGCCAGCCCTCAACCACTGTGCCTTTATTTTTTTATTTCTTTTTAAAGATTTTATTTATTTATTCATGAGAGAGAGAGAGAGAGAGATAGGCAGAGGGGGAAGCAGACTTCCTGCAGGGAGCCCAATGCGGGACTCGATCCCAGGACCCCGGGATCATGGCCTGAGTCAAAGACAGACGATCAACCACTGAGCCACCCAGGCGTCCTAAATACTGTGTCTTTAAAAATCAGGGGAATGCCTATTTATATGATTAAAGGAGGGTTTGCTTTTTTAAAAAAGTCTCATAAAGAGAAGGCTTCTCTGGCCCAATGTCCTTGGCCTCCTTTCTCACGGCACCTGCCCATTAGCAGCTGCTGGAGCTGTGTATCCTCCACCCCCACACAGTGGTCTGGGTGTTCTCACCACTCCCCCATCATTCAGCATGCTTTCTGACTTTCAAAAACTTGATTCGCATACGACCTCCCATTTGGGATAGAAAAAACAAATGTACACATCCCAAGCTCCTGGGGGAGCGAGCCCCATAGCCATCAAGCTGGGGTTCAACCCCGTAAACCTGGGGTCATCTTGCTTTTAGGACTGGCAGACTCACATAGGTTTCGATTTCTTCATTTTTAAAAAATATTTATTTGAGAGGGAGAGAGAGAGAGAGACACAAGTGGAGGGGGCAGAGGCAGAGGGAGACGAAGAAGCAGACTCCCCCCTGAGCAGGGAGCTTGGTGCGGGGGTTCGATCGCACAACCCCCGAGGATCATGACCTGAGCTGAAACCAAGAGTTGGACACTTAACCGGCTGAGCCACCAGGCGCCCCTGATCCCTTTACTTGTAAAGTGGGAGTGATGACGCTACCACACAATGTTTGCAATGTCTAGTGAGCAGCACAATGCCTGGCGTGTTGAAACGAGACAGCGCATATTTTGAGTGTCCTTTAGGATGAACACGGAGCTTCATCCACATGCTGTAACCTAAGACCATCTGGTCTCATGGGATAGTGCCTGATTATCTGCCCAGGAAAGAACCAGCCTTCATACATGTCTCCTTCCAGATCAGTTTTGCTTCCTCTCCATTGATATGCAGAATGAGTCCCCAGCACACCTGGGGTTCCCGCTTTCCCCTCTCAGCCCCCACACAGTAACTAATAAAAAGCACCTCTTTTCTCCTTGGCTGTGTTCAAAGGAAATGGTCAGATTTTTCCTGGCTTGAAAACCAGCAGAACCTTGCCGTAACCAGCCCGTGCTCTCTCTCTCTTCCCTGTGACTGCTCCTCACTATGGGCTCATCAGTGAGATACTTTATTAGCAAATGTTTGTCGGAGACGTTACCTGCTCTGGTCCAGGCACCATGCTAGCTGCCTACGGATTCTGTTCACCTTCAAGAGAACTCTTTAGTGTTCAGCCTATTTCTTTTTTTTTTTTTAAGATTTTATTTATTTATTCATGAGAGACACACAGAGAGAGATGCAGAGACACAGGCAGAGGGAGAAGCAGGCTCCCTGCAGGGAGCTTGATGCGGAACTCGATCCCAGGACCCTGGGATTATAACCTGAGCCAAAGGCAGACACTCAACCATTGAGCCACCCAGGTGCCCCTGTTCAGCCTCTTTCTGAGGTTAGAGAGGTTGAACATGCCCTGAGGTCCTGCCACAGGGAAATGGTAAGGGCAGCATTTGAAGGCAGGTCTTCCTGACTCTAACACTTGTTCTTCGTCACCTACTTCGTGGTCTCGGACCTAGCAGCAGCAGAGGATCTTCTGCACATCGGGCACCCGACTGGAGCTAGCAGAGCCAAGCAGAAGTCCAGATGCAGGACTTTTGTAAGAGATGCTTCTAGGACCATTATTTCAGCTGCCCAGAAATCATAGCCACTGCTCCACAGATCCTTTGCTCCCAGGCACCAGGGCTCCACTGGGTGGGTATGAGCCCCAAGCAGGGAGGGTGACCCCCTGCCATTCCTCCCAGCCCTGGCAGAGGCCCAGGACATCCGGATACACCTGATGCCACTCTCCCACCACCTGGAGATCCTCGAGAGCCTGGAGTTTCCTGAGGTGAAGCCACGGCTGCAGCCTCTGCTCCACGTGGTCTGTCTCATCTGGGCTACATGCGCGTCCTACCGCTCTCCAGGGCGGCTCACTGTGCTGCTCCAAGAGATCTGCAACCTCCTCATCCAGCAGGTCAGGCATCTGGGACTCCTGGCAGCCTTCCCCAGGGGGTAGGGGGTGTTGCTGGCTGGCACCAGGTCACAGGGAGGAGTAAAGGGTTTGTATTTTTTTCAGGCCAGGGAAATAATGATGGTCCAAAGGATTCTCACACTTCAGTTATTTTACCGTCACTGCCAATAAGCCACAAAGACATTTTCAATGGTGCAGGAATACGTAGGAGGACCAGTCTTCCTTTCCCCTTTGCCCACGACCCAGGATCAGGCAAAGGATGGGTGTGGTGGGTTTCAACCTCTGTGATCTGTGCCCACGGTTGGTGGCAAAGCCCAATAGGTAAGAATGGTGCCTCTAGGGCCAGGCGTCCTTGGTGCCAAATTCTGCATCACCACCTGTTAGCTGTGTGTGCCTGGGCAGGTTACTGACCTGCTCTGTGTAATGGCAAAAAAGAAGAGGACCTATCTCAAAAGCTGGCTGGCTGCAACCAATGTGCTCATGCCCTCCACGTGCTAGTCTGTGACTGTGAGCTACACAGAGACAGCTTCTTGGACCACACACTTCACCCTCCTCCTTCTTAGGGACTCTGTTGCAACTCCAGCCAGCACAGCATAAACCTCAAGGGGTCTATCTGTAAACAGAACTAGGCATCTTAGTGAGGCTTGGGGGAATCTTCCTCCTAAATTAGCTTCAATTACCTCTAAGGAACTGTGACCCTCAGAAAACAATGAACATATATAAAGAGTGATTGGTAACAACTAACCTCTATTGGAGCACATTGTAGCCTGTGACATTCAAGATCTTGGCCACTTTCAGATGAACCCTGTGAGATGGGCAGGGAGAGCCTTATTAATTCATTATTAATATTTAAAGATGTGAGCTAAGGCTCAAGGAGGTTAACTGAGTCACCAAGGATCACCCAAACCAGCTGTGTGACTCCTAGACCAGCACCCTTCCATCACTGCGTGTTTGTCAGCCAAGACTCTTATGGATGAAAGGATAAGAAAATCCAACCCAAAGTAGCAACAGCAAAAAGATAACTTATGGGTTTGTGTACCTCAAAAGCCCAAAGTAAGGCTGGCTCCACCCTGGCTGACAGGAAGGCCTCAGGTAATGTCACCAGGATGTGTTATTTCTGCCTGACCTGTGGTGGTGACGGCAGCTGCCGTGAAGTTTCAGCTTCATAACCTCCTAGGTTCAAGGCTCTTGGGGACAGGTTCAAAGAATTCTTGCTTTTGAATTACTTTACTGTAGAAAGAATGCATACCCAGCCCCAGCCGGCCCAACCAAGGTCACCTCCCAGCCAGTCCTGGACAGTTCAGCTCAAGCTCAGGTCCCAGCCCACCTGCGGAACTGAGGGCGAATTCAGGGGTTTCCTACAGTATGCTCCTGAAAAGTGCTGCTTGGACAATTTTTCAGTTTGGAGTTGGGGGGGGAGGGGTGGGATGGACAGAAATCGTAGTGTCCTGCACCCATGCCTGCTAAACGCCCAAAATCTGTTTGCTCTGTAGGCGTCTAATTATCTCAGCCCAGAGGGCATCCTGAGAGGCGAGGTGGAGGAGAGCCAGAGAAAACTGCAAGTGGCGATGGACACTTTAAACTTCTTCAAGCAGGTGTTCCAGGACAGGAGGGAGAATCTGCATACTTACTTTAAAGAGAACCAGGAAGTCCAGGAGTGGGATTTCCAGTCGGCTTTGGTCTTTGTGCGATTGGATGGCTTCCTGGGGCGGCTGGTCATGGTGCAGGTGGGTGCTGCGGGCGTAAGCAATGAGGGGGATGAATGGGGGAGACCCGGGGGTGGACAGACACTGAATCAGGAAATGTCACTGGGTAGGGGGTTTCTATTAAATGCCACGATAAAAGTGAAATCTGTGTGTGACCTGGTAGAGGAAGAAAGAGGGGCTCCCTATCCCAGAGGGGCTCTGAGAAAGTGGGGAGTGCACAAGGAAATAAATTTTGAAACTCCAGTAGGACTTTCCACAGAAAGGAGCAGGGGAGGGCATGGAGACAGAGAAAATGGAATAATCAAGAAAGCCAGAAGCCGGATCTTACAAGAGACACCCCTTCAATCCTTTGCCAGATCCTGGGGAGTACAAAGGGTTGACCTCTAGCTTTGCCCAAATGTCCCCTCTTCTCATCCCTTCCTCTCTGGGGCAACCACTCCCCCTGCTGTTCGGCCCAGGTGTGCCCGGCCCCAGGCCACCAAGGTGGAATCAGGGCCACCACCCCCTTGCACAGGCTCTCAGGACTGCGGGCAGGGCCTTGGCCCCGGGCACACATGCTAATGATGTGACTTTGCATATAGACAGCTAGTCTAACATGAGGGCATCTAATCTGCTGGGCGTCGGTAAACACAAGCAGTGCTGGCCTCCAGTCTCTCCGGAGTCATTACCCTCACAAGGCTGCTCCTGCTTTCTGAATCAAGGGCACGGATGCATACAAAGCAGTTGCCCCAGTTTAACTAGAGGATGGCTTGAATGTCACCACATCACGTCCTCCTGCCCTTTCTCTCCCCGTCTCCTGTCCTTGGCTCTGGCTCACCTCCCCACTCTCAGGTCAGATCCCACCTCCTCTGTGTTCATCCTTTCTTCCTACCTCTCCCCCTTCCCCTTCTCTCTTCTTTTCTTTTCTTTTCTTTTTTCTTTCTTCTTTCTTTCTTTTCTTTCTTGCCTTCCTCTTGTTAATTCTTTCTGTTTTGTTTTCCTCACCTCTGTATTCAGCCCGTATTTCTATTCCTTTTCCTATGGCTGCCCCTACCCTGCCTTAGCATTTCCTCTCCTCCTCCCTGTTTCTCATCTCCATTTCCAGAATGCTAGCTCTGACGCATCCCCTTGCCCTCTGGCTCCCCCATTGCTCCCCTACTCGGCTCAGTGCAGAGGCTGCGGGGCTATTTTTCTTCTGGGAGTATATTTCATGTGGCCCCATGTATTTCTGTGATCAATGCCTGTTTGAAATGGGATTAATCTGCTCCTCTCCAGCAAGAATTAGCAGAAATCTCACCTTCTTCGTCTTGCCGTTCTAATATGTGGCCACCGAGACATTGGTGGCGGCAATGAACAAATAACACGAGGCTGCATTAGTAAAATGACATCCCATCCGTACCCTCACCCTTCTGTGTGGCTATGTCCAGGGTTATGTTGTAAAAGGGCTGGCTTTTCCCCTCCATGGTTCCCTTGGATTTTCCCCCCCTCTGATTTGTACTGCTTTTCTCTTCGCTCTTTTGCATGAGAAAGTTTTATTGTGCAGATGGACTCTTCCCTCTGGGCACCTGCTAAAGCAAGAGTGGGGGCAGGGCGAGGACGGGGCTGCAGGGCTGGAAGTTGCTGAGCGGAGTCTGCAGGTCTGAGCGCAGAATGATTGTGTTCTCAGATTACCATCCAACCCCCCTTCTCCTCCCCTCCTTCCTTCCCTTTCCCCCCTCCTCCTCCCTTCCTCCCCCTTTGCCTCCTCCCCTTCCTCCTCCCTCTACTCCCCTTGCCCTCCCTCCTCTCCCTCCTCCCCCTCATCAGGATACAGCAGATCTCTTATAGAGCCAACCCTAGGGGAGGGAAGGGAAGAATAGGAAAATCAAGAACTAACATGTTTGGCAGCCTACCTCCAGCCAGAGCTAAGTACCAATGCCCTCACCAAGTGTGACGCATAAATTCACTTGCCCAGTCACACCGCGCAGGGAGCTGTGGTTGGGATTTGTAGCCAGGGGCATGTTGTCTTTCCAGTAGGGAGTCTGAAGGTCCCTGTCCCTCTGTCCTGCTTCCTTCCTTGCGTTGAGAGGGTTTCAGACTGATCTTGTGCTTTTCTTCTGCCCTCATTCGCTTGATTCTGCCCTTTGGGACCCTATTTCTACCACCTGATCCCCACATCTTTTTTTCTAAATAAGTCATTTGGGTCAAATTATAACCCCCCTTCCATGAGAGGGCCTTATTTATTTGACTTTAGGACTTCCTAAGGAAATCCCAAAAGTATATGCCAGCTTTGCAATTGGAACAGTCAAAATTCAAAGAGCTAAAGAGGGGTTCAGCTGCCTCTTGATTCCGTCCCTCATCGTACCTTCCTGTTGGGTGCTCCAGTGCACACTCATGCCCACACACACACACACACCATGTGCATACACACCACAATACATGCACATACCCCAAACACTCACCCCCATGTGTATACACACTCACACTGTATCCATACATATCACGTGCATACACACCCCAAACTCACACATACACCACGTGCATACATGCTCCCACATATAGCATGCACGCCCCCCCCCTCCACACACACACAGCCTCCACACATTTCATTTTTGTGCCGTGGCCACGGAGATGCCGCAGACCCCCTGTTTGTGTTTCTGCCTGCAGTCTCTTCCTTCCGAGCAATGTCCTAAGCAGCTTGGAGAGAACCCTCATTTCTTTCATTATAAAATTGCTGTAAAGCTGTGATTCACTTGGAGACAAAATGATTTCCTGCTGAGGCTTTATGCGAGGTGATTAGCAGGGAGAGAGGTAATCAGCTGACCTAATATGCACCGAGTTTCCTCGCTCCTTCTACCATCTGCAGCCCTCTGCCGCCTGCCTTCATCCCCAGCCTAATTGGGGCGGCTTCCCTTTCAGCCAGGCCCGAGCCTGGGACCGCGCAGGAGACCATTAGCCGCGGAAGGTCAGCCACTGTCGAAAGGTAAAGAAAACAGACTTTTACCCGACGACCTTTTGAGATTCTCCTCTATGAATGCCTGCTTTGTGCTCTCCCTTAATGAATTCTGAAGACATTTCTTTTAAGATCGGGTGGCGTGACCTCTCCTTCCAAAACGGGCCTGTGTTTGTGGGGTTGGTCATCATCCCCACGGTTGACTCCAAGCCTCACAGGCCACAGCGCAGATGGAGCCCTCCCCCTCCCCCCTATTCAGCTTTGCTCAGTTGTTCCTAGGAATGGGACCCAGTCTGCCAGCCGCCTGCCTGGGACCCCAGGCTCTTTGGGGGATCCGGCTGGGAGGGGGCAGCTGTCTATCCAGCTGTTAGACCTCTCCTGCTCACCAACCTGTTCTAGTGACATCAGCGTGATGGTAAATCATGACAGTGGCCCCCACGTATTGAAGCCACACCAGCACATTTGCTGTGACACACGGTGGCCCAGGGCAAGTCAGGTGGTAGCCCACCACATGGTGTGCACGCACGTGGAAGGGAGGTTTATTTAGGAAGGCGAAGTGTCTTGCTTTACATGTAGCTGGGAAATAGCAGACCAGGGTGGTGGGGCCCAGGGCCTTTGGGCCCTTGGTCCCAAGCTTGTGAACTTTATGTGTCTACTGGCCTGAAGAGCAAAAATGGATATTTCTTCAATGTCATTGAAGCCTCACATGGGCCTTAATGGCCTTTTATCTGTGTTGTGAGGACCTCTAGATAAACAACGAAAGGAACTGACATTCAAATCATGTTAAGAATCAAAGCTGTATACATAAACCACATTCTGTATGTTGGTAAATTGAACACCAATAAAAAATAAATTTATTATAAAAAAAGCTATTAAATGAAAAAAAAAAAAAGAATCAAAGCTGTAGTCGCCATCGTTACGACGAATCTGTTTCGACAGTTGGGAGGCAACTTTCCGCCTGATTCAGGAACCTGCTCTACAGTGTCTGTGATGTCTGACTTCTACTAAAATCCGTGCCCTGATGGAGAGCTCACTACCTATCTCAACGCCCATTCTACAGTTGGGCATTTCTAGGTGTTAGACAGTGCTGCTTTCTTAGGTGGAACCTCATGACGTTGCCATTTCGTATAACCCAACATGGTCAAATACAAGATGCAATCTACAAATTGAGGTCAAATCCACTTTTTCGCCCTGTCCCCTCTTTTGCCTGGTTTGTGCCCGCCGCCTAGGACCATTCTAGCTTCTGCCTTGCACTCGACCCAGGCCCTTCAAACATTTAAAAGCACAGTTCCATTGTGCTATGTAATGAATGCTCTTCTCTTGTCTAATTTTTCTTATTTTTTCCAATTGCTCCTGAGTTGCTGGTTCATAGGTTCTCTGCCCACCTGTCATCTTTCCCTGGAGGTGCTGTAGCTCAGTGCAAGCTTACAGATTGTATAGTTTTTCTTTTTCTCTTTTTAAAGATTTTATTTATTCACGAGATACACAGAGAGAGAGAGGCAGAGACACAGGCAGAGGGAGAAGCAGGCTCCCTGCGGGGAGCCCGATGTGGACTTGATCCAGGACCCTGGGGTCATGCCCTGAGGCAAAGGCAGACACTCAACCCCTGAGTCACCCAGGTGTCCCTAGTTTTTCATTCAACAAATATTTCTTCAGCGTTGAGGATTCTTCCAGGGTCTGAAGGTACCGTGGTACCTCTGGGGCCCCAAGACCATGCTTCAAGTATTCTTGAGAATAAAACAGTGCCACAAAACACAATCTCGTTTTCCGATGTAATCACGCATATCGAGATGCATCTGTCTTTTAACGTGGTTAGAGAGTCTTTGCCTCAAAAACTGAAATTGACTTCCACGGAATTAGGAAAGATAAGTACCCAGGTGACATTCCACCGCACAAATCCCTTTCTCCTATCACACTGATTACAACTAAACACTTTTTGAATGATTTGATTTACTATTTAAGTCAATTTCATTTAAATCAAATTCATTTCTGTTTTCCTCCATGTATATGAAGTCGAAACGGGTTTTTAAGTAAAGATTGCCCCATTTCCCACTGTCAGAGATAAGACCGCCAGTCTGGGTGTGTGTCTTCCTTCCCCCTGGCTGGTTCTCTCCTCTTTACTCCTGCCTGACCCTGAGCATAGCCGACCACAAAGGTTGTCAGATGGGCTGCCCAGGCTGCAAGGGGCCCTCCTAGCAACATGGGGCAAACCAGCCCCACTTCGCACTTCCTGGTGCCTCTGTCACTGTTGCTGGACTTGGTGTCCCAGCAATAGAAAGGAGTCGGGCAGGCTTTCACTAGGCTGATGGGTCAGCCCTTGGCGGTGGCCCCTGGCAGCAAGGATTTCCTGGAATGGAACCAGGACCCGCTGGGTCTTCTGCATTGTGACGTAGTGTTCCCTCTACCTGCCCTTCAGACTCTCTCAGGGTAGAAGGCCTCCTACCCCCACTCCCGAGGGTCCACACCAAATGCTTGCCAAAACCACCCAAAGGTCATGATTATTTTCTTCTATCCTGTTAAAGACATACACGCCTAGATGGGAAGTTGTAATGTGGAGAAAGTCGATTTGCAGGTTCTGTGCTTTTAGATGGGTGGGTCCTCGTGAGAGAGAAACCCAGTCTGTCCTGTTAGCAAGGAGGACTCCTGTCTGATGAAGTGGCTTCTGGGGACTTGGGAGGGTCCACCTGTCACTTAATTCTGAGCACGGCCGGGACACTGCACATCAACGACTACAGTGACAGTAATCCACACTTACTGCATATTAGGTGTGTGCCAGGCACTGGCCTAAATCCTAAGCCAGCACTGACTTATTTCACTTATTTCACTCCCGCTGTTATTATCCTGTTACGGATGAAGAAACCCAACGCAGAAATGTCAAGTAATTGCCCACCGTCCCCCAGCTGTCCACATGGTGTCTCGTGCCGCTGACTCTTGCCAAAGAACCCTGCACGGGACTTTTCTCAGCAGGGGTGGTTGCTGGGAATGTTGGTGTCTGCCTCTTGGTTTGTCCTCAGAACTATTTGGAGGACCCACTTTCCATCAATATGCCCTAAGATAGCTGTCCTTTTAGAACCAGACAGCCTGTTCCGTTTGAAATTGATTTTTTAAAAAATTGGAAGTAAAGCCACCAATCATGCAAATAATGTTGTTATATTTTATTATTTATCCAAGAACCCGGAAAGAGGCTGAAGCATAAATTTGATTTTTTTTTGTTTGTGTGAATCTTATTTACATGTCCTTTCTCTTGGCTGTGTGAGTTTCACCAGGAGTTATTTATACCAACCCAATCTAATAATAAGGTCCCGATACTAATCAGCCTTCATATTTTCCTAAGCAACCACCACCCCCGTGGTTTCTAGCACTTCCTGTACTAATGTGTTATCTACTGCTGTTCCTGTTGTTATTATTTTTATTTTATTTCTAAACATTTTATTTATTTCAGAGAGAAACAGAGAGAGTACAAGCAGGGAGGGGGGAGAGGGAGAAGCAGGCTCCCCACTGATGGGAGCCCAATGCAAGACTCAATCCCAGGACCCTGAGATCACGACCCGCACTGAAGGCAGATGCTTAACTCACTGAGCCACACACAGATGCTCCTCTTGTTACTGTTTTAACTATTTTGTGACTTGCCCCCTACAGGATCTCCTGAAGACAACCCTGGATTTCCACAAACTGGGAAAGCTTGAGTTTAGTGGAATCCGAGGAAACGCCCTGAGTCAGCAGGTCCAACAAATGCATGGTGAATTTCAAGAGCTGTACAGGGTCTTCGAAGAGTCTTCCTATGACTGCTTGGACCCCCAGAGCACGGTGAGGCTTGGAAAGGCAGACTTGGGAGCTGCTTCTTTCTCAGATGGCCCCGGGGCAGTAAGGTCTGGGTGTTTGCTTACATTTTCCCTGTGTATTTCCTTAGGCCCTATGACCCCAGGGGTTTTCACAGAGACCACTCACAGTTATTCTAGGTCAGGAGAAAGATCAGGAGGGGTCTTTTCTAACTGCTGATGGTACCAAGGGTTTCTGAGACGCTGAGATGAGCATGGGATGACAGTGGAGGCGGGTGCTGCCCTGTAGCTGGCAAAGCTATTGGCTTGGAGTGGGGAGTGCTCCGTGGAGGCCAGGCACACCCGGACAGAATTTCATCAGTGGCTTGGGGAGGGGTGAGCCAAGCAGGAGCTGAGTTGTTCTGAGCTCAAGAGGGTCCTCAAGAGGAGGAAAGGGCCAGAGTTGCAGTTTCCAGCTGCCCAGGAGCCTACATGTCACCTGTAGCCCTGGGAAATCTGAGACTTGTGAGTCCGAGCTTGAAAGGGGGGGGGGGGGGAGAGGGGAAGCAGCAGAAGGGTCAGTACAGAAACAGGGAATGGAATGCCCCGAGAAGGGAATAGCTGAATCATGGGAGAAGGAATTGCAAGAGTATTGGGGGGAAGAAGAGAAAGAAATTGAGCAGAAATCTGCTCTGAGCACCTTCAGACAGTGGGGGATGCGTTGGCCAAACATAGAAGATGGCACTTTCTAAAAATTCCACGAGTCTGAAGTAGGAAAAAAAGGGGGGGAGGGCAGGTAACAAAACAGCATATATACTGTGTGTTTCCCCACCAGATGATAATATTAAGAACACACCAAATCCTACTATAGTGTTAATGTGGTTGGGTTTGAGAGGAGGAAAATGCTGTGCTTTTCTATTCTTGTCTTTTCTTAAGAATATGCATCAGTGTTGTGCAGCAGGAATAACAGATAATAGTGATGGCACAGATTAGAGATTTGAGTTAACAGAGTTTCTTTGAAAATTGGTGCAACCTAAGAAAGAGAACACACTTTGGACTGCCCAGTAAAATAAAATAATTGAGAAAGTCATGTGCCTAAGTTCAAAATATGTGTCTATTCATCATGGATCTGAAATTTACATTTAACTGGGTATCTTCTATGTACCTTTGCTTGCTAAATTTGGCAACCTTGGAAACAATGGCTAGCTGCCTCTTAACCAATTAAAGCATACTTAGAAGAAATAGTGGGTATTAGCTTAATTAGCTAGCTTTCCTCCCAGTGGCCAGATTAGTTTGTTTACACTAAAAAAAAAAAAAAAAATAGGATTTTGACTTGGGGGAGGAGGGAAAGTAGGTGGTCAGAGCAGAAGAGCCTCATTGCTGGGGCTGCCCCTGCTGAGGTAGACTTTGGAGTGACATGAGCTGGCCCTGGACTTCAGGAGGTCATAGAGGGGCCCAGAAAGGGAGTGACACGGTGCCAACCTCCCATCCCACTCGCTTTACCATTTTGCCTTGTGCCTAAGAAAACGAATACTGCAATAATAGGGTCACTGTCTGTGTGGGTAAAAACTAATCCACGGCAAGGTGATGTTTAAAAAATTAAAATAAGGGCTCCTGGGTAGCTCAGTGGTTGAGCGTCTGCCTTTGACTTAGGTTGTGATCCTGGGGTCCTGGGATGGAGTCCCACATGGGTCTGCCTGCAGGGAGCCTGCTTCTCCCTCTGCCTGTGTCTCTGCCTCTCTCTGTGTGTCTCTCATGAATAAATAAATAAAATTTTTTTATAAAAAGAAAAAATAAATCCTTGGTGTAGCCACTTTAAGTATAAAGCTTGTCAGAAAGAGCACAGTGGGATTGGCCTTGAGGAAACCATTGTCTTATGACCCTGTGACATCTCTTTAGGAATTTGAAAATGACGTGTCTGAATTTAACCAGAGAGTAGAAGATCTTGACCGAAGACTGGGGACTGTGTTCAGTCAAGCCTTCGATGATGCCCCTGGTTTGGAACATGCCTTTAAGGTTTGTGCAGTAGGTTGGGGTGCTCTTGCTGGGCTCTATCCTCACACCCCCACCCTCAGTGGTGGAGGGCAAGGATCCTCTTCCCACTGTTTTGTTCCCATGGAGAGTAATTATTCCCATCAATCATGCAGAGAGGTACTGTGGGCGAACCAGGGCAAGGGACTGGGGTGGAGGTGGGGGGTTGGGACTAGGCTCCCCGGGTTGATAATTAATGATTTTCTAGAAACACAGCAATGGGGGTACCTGGGTGGCTCAGTGGTTGAGCATCTGCCTTTGGCTCAGGTTGTGATCCCAGGGTCCTGGGATTGAGTCCCACATCGGGCTCCCTGCATGGAGCCTGCTTCTCCCTCTGCCTGTGTCTCTGCCTCTCTCTCTGTGTCTCTCATCAATAAATAAATAAATAAATAAATAAATAGTCTTAAAGAAAACAAAAGAAACACAGTGACCTAAAAATACTTTTCAGGAGAGTTACTCTGGAGGGGCTGGGCTGGCTTAGGCAGAAGAGCATGCAACTCTTCTTTTTTTAATTTTAATTTGATTTTATTGAAATTCAAGTTAATCTATAGTGTATTCTTAGTTTCAGATGTAGAATTTAGTGATTCGTCAGTTGCATGTGACATCCAGTGCTCATTATAAGTTCCTCCTTCATGCCCATCACCCAGTTACCCCATCCCTCACCCCATCTCCAGTGACCCTATTTGTTTCTTATAGTTAAGTCTCTTGTGGTTTGTCTCCCTCTCTGTTTTTATCTTACTTCATTTTTCCTTCCCTTCCTCTATGTTCACTTGTTTTGTTTCTTAAATTCCACATATGAGTGAAATCACATGATAATTGTCTTTCTCTGACTTATTTCACTGAGCATAATAAGCTCTTTGGCTCATCCACATTGTTGCAAATGGCAAGATTTCATTCTTTCTAATGGCTGAGTAACATTCTGTTATATATATATATATAATAGTATATAATATATACACACATTTTTGTGTATATATCCATTTTTCCATTGATGGACATCTAAGATCTGGGCTATTTCCATATTTTGGCTATTGTGGACATTACTGCTATAAACACTGAGGTGCAGATGCTCTTCGAATCACTACTTCTGTATCCTTTGGATAAATACCTAGTAGTGCAATTGCTGGGTCATAGGGTAGCTCTATTTTTAATTTCTTGAGGACCCTCCATACTGTTTTCCAGAGTGGCTGTACCAGCTTGCATTCCCACCAACAGTATTAGAGGGTTCCCCTTTCTCCACATCCTTTCCAACATTTGTTGTTTCCCGTCTTGTTAATTTTCACCATTCTCACTGGTGTGAGGTGGGATCTCATTGTGGTTTTGATGTGTATTTCCCTGATTAGAGTGATGTGAAGCATTTTTCCCCCCTGTGTCTGTTGGCCAGGTGTATGTCTTCTTTGGAGAAACATCTGTTCATATCTTCTGCCCATTTCTTAACTAGATTTTTGTTTTTTAAGTGTTGAGTTCGATGAGTTCTTTATAGAGTTTCAATACTAGCCCTTTGTCATTTGGAAATATCTTCTCCCATTCTGTAGGTTGTCTTTTAGTTTTGTTGTTTCCTTTGCTGTGCAGAAGCTTTTTATCTTGATGAAGTCCCGCATAGATCATTTTTGCTTTTGTTTCCCTTGCCTCTGGAGACATGTCTAGTAAAAAGTTGCTGCAATTGAGGTCAAAAAGGTTGCTAGGTTCTCCTCTAGGATTTTAATGAATTCCTGTCTCATATTTAGGTCTTTCATCCATTTTGAGTTTATCTTTGTGTATGGTATAAAGGAATGGTCCAGTTTTATTCTTCTCCATGTGACTGTCCAATTTTCCCCACACCATTTATTGAAGAGACTATCTCTTTTCCGTTGGATATTCTTTCCTGCTTTGCCGAAAATTAGTTGATCATAGAGTTGACGGTCCATTTCTGGGTTCTCCATTCTCTTCCATTGATCTATGTGTCTGTTTTTGTGCCATGCTGTGTTGATGATTACACCTTTGTTTTGTTTTTTTAAAGATTTTATTTATTTATTCATGAGAGACACAGGGAGAGAGGCAGAGATACAGGCAGAGGGAAAAACAGGCTCCTCCTTGCGGGAGCCTTAAGTGGGACTCAATCCTGAGACCAGGATTATGCCCTGAGCCCAAGGCAGATGCTCAACCACTGAGCCACCCAGGTGCCCTGATGATTACAGCTTTTAAATAGAGTTTCAAGTCTGGAATTGTGATGCCTCCAGCTTTGGTTTTCTTTCTCAACATCCCTTTGGATATTTAGGGTCTTTTCTGATTCCATATAAATTTTTAGAATAGTTTGTTCAAGCTCTGAAAAATGCTGGTGTTATTTTGCCAGAGATTGCATTGAATGTGTATGTTGCTTTGGGTAGTATAGATATTTTAACAATATTTGTTCTTTCAATCCATGAACGTGGAATGTTTTTCCATTTCTTTGTGTCTTCCTCAATTTCTTTCATAAGTGTTCTATAGTTTTCAGTGTATATATCATTGACTCCTTTGGTTAGGTTTATTCCCAGATATCTTATGGCTTTTGATGCAATTATAAGTGGAATCGATTCTTTGATTTCTCTTTCTGCTGCTTCATTGCTGATGTATAGAAATGCAGCAGCAGACTTCCATGCATTGATTTTATATCCTAAAATTTGCTGAATTCCTGTATCAGTTTTAGCAATTTTTTGGTGGAGTCTTCCAGCTTTTCTACGTAGAGTGTTATATTGTCTCTGAAGAGTGAAAGTTTGACTTCTTCTTTGCTTTTTGGATGCCTCTTATTTATTTATTTTTGTTGTTATTGTCTGATTGCTGAGGCTAGGACTTCCAGTACTATGTTGAGCAACAGTGATGAGAGTGAACACCTCTATCATGTTCCTGACCTCAGGGGAAAAGCTCTCAGTTTTTCCCCATTGAGGATGATATTAGCTGTGGGTCTTTTGTGGGTCTTTTGTACGTGACCTTTATGATGTTGAGGTATGTGCCCTCTATCCTTACTTTGTTGTGCTTTTTTTTTTTTTATCAAGAAAGGATGCTGTATTTTGTCAAATGCTTTTTCTGCATCTATTGAGAAGATCAGATGGTTCTTGCCCTTTCTTTTATTAATGTGATGTATCACATTAATTGATTTGCAGATGTTGAACTACCCTTGAAGCCCAGAAATAAACCCCACTCTGGTCATGGTGAATAATTCTTTTAATGTACTGTTGGATCCGATTACCTAGTATCTTGTTTAGAATTTTTGCATCCATGTTCATCAGAGACATTGGTCTATAATTCTCCTTTTTAGTGGGGTCTTTGGCTTTAGAATCAAGGTAATGTTAGCCGCCTAGAATGAGTTCGGAAGTTTTCCTTCCATCTATATTTTTTGGAACAGCTTCAGAAGAATGGATATTAATTCTTCTTTAAATGTTTGGTAGAATTCCCCTGGGAAGCCTTTTAGTCCTGGACTCTTGTTTGTTGGATTTTTGACTACTGATTCAATTTCTTTGCTAGTTATGGGTCTGTTCAGATTTTCTATTTCTTCCTGTTTCAGTTGTGGTAGTTTATATGTTTCTAGGAATTTATTTATTTCTTCCAGGTTGCCTGATTTGTTGGCATATAATAGCTCATAATATTCTCTTAAAATTGTTTGTATTTCTACAGTGTTGGTGTGATCTCTCCTCTTCCATTCATGATTTTATTTATTTGGGTTCATTCTCTCTTCTTTTTGACATGTCTGGCTGTTTATCAATCTCGTTAATTCTTTCAAAGAACCAGCTCCTAGTTCTGTTGATCCATTCTACTGTTTTTGTAATTTCTATATCATTGATTTCTTCACTAATCTTTATTATTTCCCTTCTTCTGCTGGACTTAGGCTTTATTTGCTGTTCTTTTTCCAGCTCCTTTGAGTGTAAGGTTAGGTTGTATATTTGAGACTTCTCTTGTTTCTTGAAGAAGGCCTGTATTACAGAGTATTTCCCTCTTAGGAACAGCCTTTGCTGCATCCCAAAGGTTTTGGACTGTCGTGTTTTCATTTTCACTTGCCCCTATGTGTTTTTTAAATTCTTCTTTAACTTCTTTGTCGACCCATTCATTCTTTATTAGGATGCTCTTTAACCTCCATGTATTTGTGGTCCTTCCAAATTTCTTCTTGTGGTTGCCTTCAAGTTTAATAGTGTTGTGGTCTGAAAATTTGCATGGTATGATCTCAGTCTTTCTGTACTGTTGAGTCCTGATTTGTGACCCGGTATGTGGTCTACTCTGGAGAATGTTCCAAGTGCATTTGAGAAGAATGTGTGTTCTGCTGCTTTAGGACAAAATGTTCTGAATATTATCTGTGAAGTCCCATCTGGTCCAGTGTGTCTTTCAAAGGCCTTGTTTCCCTGTTGATCTTCTCTTTGGATGATTTGTCTGTTGCTATGAGTAGAGTATTAAAGTCCCCTACTATTATTGTATTATCATCAATGAGTTTCTTTAAGTTTGTTATTAATTGATTTATATATTTGGCTGCGCCCAAGTTAGATATTTGTTTACATAAATATTTACAATTGTTAGATCTTCTTATTGGATGGACCAATATGATATTATTGGTATATCATAATAATGATATAGTGTCCTTCTTCATCTCTTATTATAGTCTTTGGTTTAAAATCTAGTTTGATATAAGTATGGCCACTCTGGCTTTCTTTTGATGTCCATAAGCCTGATCAATGGTTCTCCACCCCCTCATTTTCAATCTGGAGGTCTCTTTGGGTCTAGAAGGGATCTCTTGTAAACATATCAATGGGTCTTGTTTTTTTTTTTATCTATTCTGATATCCTGTGTCTTTTGATTAGAGAATTTAGTCTACTTTCATTCACAATAATTATTGAAAGATATGAATTTAGTGCCATTATATTACCTGTAAAGTTGCTGTTTCTGCAGATCTTCTCTGTTCCTTTCTAGCCTTTGTTACTTTTGGTCTTTCTTTCCCACAGAAGAGCATGAGACTCTTGATCTTGGGGTCATGGGTTCAAGCCTCACATTGAGTGTAGAGTTTACTTAAATAAATAAATAAACTTTTTAAAAAAAGAATTTATTCTGGAATGCTCTCTCTGGGCCTTATCAGTACAATGGCCATTAAAAGTGGAGAAGCCTGCTATGGTCCCCACCCTGAATCCATGGCTCTGCTGTACCCTGCTATTTAACCAGTGCTGCACGGTTGACTGAAGCTGGAGAAAACCCTACGTAACTGGTTATAGCAGTCAGCTACTAGCAACTAGAATAAGAAGACTCTACCTTTGCCCTGTATAACAGGGAAGGAGCAAAATGGAACAAGAATAGGGAGGAGGCTTAGGATGATGAGTAGACAAATGGCTGCACACTGAGAATTCTGAGTCATAAGACATGACACTTTCATAGCATGTGATCGATCTTTTATTAACTACAAAGGAACTTACTCTGTAAAGACTTAAGAATTAGATCCAGGGGGATCTCTGGGTGGCGCAGTGGTTTGGCACCTGCCTTTGGCCCAGGGCGCGATCCTGGAGACCCGGGATCGAATCCCGCGTCAGGCTCCCGGTGTATGGAGCCTGCTTCTCCCTCTGCCTGTGTCTCTGCCTCTCTCTCTCTCACTGTGTGCCTATCATAAATAAATAAAACAAACAAAAAAAAGAATTAGATCCAGGACTGATCAGTGGCAGTTACCAGGAAGCAGATTTTGGCCCAGTGGAGGAGAGAGATTTCTGTGAAAGCTATTGGAAGGTGAAATGGACTTCTTTGAGAAAGTGAAATGGACTTCTTTGAGAAGTGGGTAAGTTTCCAGTCATCAGAAATATCCTCAGGTAGCCTCGATGACCACTGGGACAGTTGTAGAAGAGGCTCAAACCTCAGATGGATGAGTCTGTGCTATTCCAGGATATCAGGTAACCCAGCATGCCAGGCTTCATTAGCCATCAAGTATAGATATGTATGACCTTTAATAAATAGTGTGGCTCCCTAATTCATAGGGGAGCACTGGTAGGATTCCTCTCCAAGCATTTGAACTCATTTCAGAAATTAGTTCCAGAATTCTCTCTGAAACTTTGTTCTTGCTCCCACCCTCAAATTTTAGCCTTCCACATTCTCCCTGACACCCACTTAGCTGTTTTATCTTGTCTCCGTCTTCACCCTCCACCTTTGTTTTCAGTCTTTTTTTTTAATGGAGAACTTCACCTCTCTGATATCCTTAGTTTTCTCTTTGTTTGGTCTTTTATTCAGGTTCTCTCAACACATGAGGGTTCAGTGGGTAATTCAGGACTCCTCATTTAGAAGCAAAGGAGAAGAGCACCTGGGTGGCTCAGTCATTTAAGCATCTGCCTTTGGATCAGGTCATGATCTCAGGGTCCTGGGATCGAGCCTCACATCGGGCTCCACACTCAGTGGGGAGTCTGCTTTTCCCTCTGCCCCTCCCCGCTGCTCATGTGTTCTTTCTCTCTCACTCTGTCAAATAAATAAGTAAAATTAAAAAAAAAAAAACAACAACCATGAATACCCACCTATTCATGATAGAGTTACAATAACAATTTTGACCCTCTTCTGTTGGCAGACATATGAAAGAAAAGCCAGGAAACAAGATGTATGTGACCTTAGGTTGAAACTGTGACTTCTTCTTCTCTTTCTGCCTCCTTTGCAGCTGCTAGACATAGCAGGGAAACTTCTGGAAAGACCGCTGGTGGCACAGGATGCCTCTGAAAAATACCTGCTGCTCATCCACCTGTTCATCAAAGACTTGGATACAGTGAGGGCAATCTACAGTCAGCGTGTCCAGGAGGAGGCCGAACTTGGTAGGTTTGCTGCCAGTGGATATGAATGGGGCAGTGTGATGCCTGGAAGGGTGCAACTCACTCCTCTTGTATCTGTTAAATGGCCAAGATGGACCCATGATATCCTCCTGGAAAAGAAAGCAAGACATTCTTGCTTGGCATCTCAGACCATCTTGGGTAATTGTAGAATTCACTGAACTGAGCATTTCCCTGTCTCTGGGGCTGAGATTGGCCCAGAGCAGTCAAGTCCTAACTGCTTCTGGTTGAGACCCGAGCATAATGTACCAGTTGACCCTTGGTCATTGCTGCCATACTGCTTAGTCTCTGACATACCACAATAAATTTTTACGTGCCACAGAAAAGTTTCTGATCCCCTCCAACACTATATCAGCCATGCCTTTGGAGGGAGGAGCTGTCAGGCGCCCGACCAAGGGTGCTATCATACTAAGGTGTGATTTTTCCATTCTTTAAAAAAGATTTTACTTATTTATCCATGAGAGACACAGAGAGAGGCAGAAACATAGGCGGAGGGAGAAGCAGGCTCCCCGTGGGGAGCCTGATATAGGACTCAATCCCAGGATCCCAGGACATAATGTGATGTTAGTGGCTTAAATAAAACAACACCCATCTTTTGGCTCATAATTCTGTAGGTCAGAGCCCAGCTTGATGGAGCTTTTTTCCCATTCTGAGTGCCCAGGGTTGAAATCAAAGTCAGTCAGGCCAAATTCTCATCAGGAGACTTTGGGGGAGAAAATCTACCTTCCAGCTTATTTTGTTGGGAGAATTCAGTTCTTTGTGATAGTAGGCCTGAGATCTGCAGTTCCTTGATGGCTGCCAGCTGGGGGGACCATTTAGTGACCAGATATGTGGCAAGGCTGTGTGGCTGCCTCCATCCTCAAGCCAGTAGTGGCACCCCGAATCCTTCTTATGCTTCCCATCCCTGACTTCTGCTTCCTGCAACCAGAGAAATAGTCTGCTTTTAGAGGACTCACCTGATGAAGTCAGGCCCACCCAGGATCATTTCCCTTTTGCCATCTAACATAACATTGTCACAGGAGTGATTTCTCATTGTAGCAAGGTTCCTCACACACTAATAAGAGGATTATGTATGCATGAGGGTCGTTGGTGTCATCATAGAATTTTGCCTATCATGGAGGCTAGGGAGAAAGTAACTGTAATAGATCTGTGTTGAGTGTAAGACAACAGGGAGTGGTGAGGTCTGTGGCAAAATAAAGGAAGAGACAGCTATTTAGCTCCGGTTACTAGTTAGAAGCAGTGGCTTGTTCTCACCAAATCTTTCAACTGAGGAAGGAAGGAAGGAAGGAAGGAAGGAAGGAAGGAAGGAAGGAAGGAAGGAAGGAAGGAAGGAAGGAAAAAAGGAAAAAGAAAAGAAGGGAAGGAAGGAAGGATGAAATCAAGAAATCTATCTAATACTTGTTCAACCATGAGAACTAATTATGAGTCAGGAAGCCAATTTTATGGGCCAAAGTCAGACTATCCAGACTGTGCCAACTCTGGTCTTGTGGCTCACAATCCATGCAGTCAGTCTTATTCATAATTGCAGTGAATTCTCCTAGAAATCCTGGAAATTAAGCAGGAAAGATATTATCCCCACTTTATAGATGAAAAAAACCTGAGACCCAGAGAGATTAAGTTCTCTGTTGAAGGTCATTTTTTCAACCCTGAATGTACAATGGAAATTCTCCCAATGAGATAAAGACCTGAGCTGAGATCACAAGTCAGACGTTTAACCAACTGAGCCACCTAGGTGCTCCCTTTCACTCTGGTATTACATACATTTAAAAGTATGAGTGACCAGGCCCTGCCCAGACCAATTAAATCAGAAAGGTGAAGGCAGGGTCCAAGCATCAGTATTTTTTTTTTAAAGATTTTATTTATTTATTTGACAGAGAGAGAGTGAGAGAGAGAGCTCAAGTGGGAGAGGGAGAAGCAGGCTCCCCACTGAGCAGGAAGCCAGATGCAGGACTCCATCCTAGGACCCTGGGATAATGCCCTGAGCAAAGGCAGGCGCCCAAGCACTGAGCCACCCAGGTGCTCCTAAGCATCAGTAGTTTTAAGAAGCCCCCAGGGGCTACTGCTGTGCGGCAGGTGGAAAGTCAGTGGCATAGAGTCAGACAGCCAGCGAGCAGCAGAGCCGGGCTGGGAACACCTGTCCCGCCCCCATGCAGTGTTCTGCCCAAGGTCACTCCTTGCTCCTCGGCCCACACAGCGATCTGTGTGCCCCCATCTCAGTGTGAGCCCAGGGTGACATTAGCACATGGAGACAGGACTGGGGAGGTAACTGGGGGGAGGTGTTCCTGGGCAGGGCCTGGCTCATTTGGGCTGTGCCGTGCCCCACCAGGGTTCTCCTCCACGCACAAGAACATGCCCGCCATGGCCGGGGGTCTCCGCTGGGCACAGGAGCTGAGGCAGCGCATCCAGGGTCCCTCCACCAACTTCAGACGCCTTGCACATCCGTGAGTAACTGGTCCCTGAGAGGCAGTTTTGTCTTGGGCTTTAGCTCCTGCTCTGGATTTTGAGTGTTGGAGACACGCAACTCACTCACCTTGGGCCTGAAAATCCTCTTCATCTCTCTCCAGCATCTCAGCCCACTTGGGCTGTTTATACAGAATACCGGAGATGGTCCTCACAGCGCTGGAGGCTGAGAAGGTCCCAGATTTCGATGCAGGCAGATTCGGTGTCTGGGGAGGGCCCGCCCTGGTTACAGAGGCTGTCTTCTCACTGGTCCTCATAGAATAGGAGGTGCAGGGGACCCCAGTGGGGCCTCTTCTTATTCCCTGAGAATCCCTTCGTGAGGGTTCCACTCTCTTGGCCTGGTTAGGCCCTCTGAAAGGCCCTACCTCCTAATCCTATCCCATTGGGGGTTAGGATTTCAACATGTGAATTTTGGGGTGAGAGGGCACAAACACGTTCTGTAGAGAGATTGATACATTTGGACCGATTGGGGGCCCCTTGGTGTTAAATGAAGCTTAAAGGATGGCCAGCTGCCTCTTCTTGCTGCATGAGATTTGTTTCTAGAGGTATGTTAGTCAGGGGCTATCAAGCAGTGGGGCTCGACCAACATATCTCCTCTGACACAGTGTTGCCTGGCTCCTAAGGTTGCTGGAAAATAATGAAGCCCAGAGTTTCCTACAGCATGGAGTAAGGACTGCCTATTAGAGTACCTTGGGCTCCTGTTAAATGCTGATTCCCAGGCCTCGTCTCCCACTGCACAGAATCCAAATCTATGAACCTGCTTCCTTAGCAGGCTCCCCCCTGCAGTTCCAACAGTTGACCAGGTTTGGGAACCATTGGCTTACCACTCAGCTGAGGCTAGAAGCCAAGCCAGGTCAAGGCACCTTGGCAGCTAGATGCGAGGGAGAGCTGTCTGCAGGATCTATTCAGGATGCTTCAAGGAAGGGCAGTCTTTCAGTGACCCCTCTTTTGTTCTTTTTTTTTTTTTTAAAGATTCTATTTTTTCATGAGAGACACACACACACACACAGAGGCAGAGACGTAGGCAGAGGGCAAAGCAGTTTCCCTGCGGGGAGCCCGATGTAGGACTTGATGCCAGGATTCTGGGATCACACCCTGAGCTGAAGACAGATGCTCAGCCACTGAGCCACCCCCATCTTTCAAATCTTCTTTCTAAAGAACCTCATAGAGGGCTCTCAGCTTTGGCAAACCAAACAGAAAAATTAGCGTTGAGACACGGGCCTTACAGGTGTTCTGGCCTTAGGTGGGGCGTTAGAGCCCCTCTGGCCCAGGTGGTAAGACTGAAGTCTTTCAGAGGCTGCTGGGAAGATGATGCAAGACAGCCAGGATGTGGTCCAGCAGGGGTCCCCACCCCCCATCCAGGGCTGCCCAGCAGAAAAGCAGGCTCAGTGTGAGCAATCTCCTGACTCCAAGAGAAGCTGAAAATCACGATGTGTATGAAAGTGGCCAACCTCAGAATTAGCAAGTAATTCACCTTTCCCCAAACTCCACACCTTTCCCCAAACTCCACACAGGTCAAATACACAGGCCTGCTGATCTGGTCTGAGCTAGCTGAGCTCTTTGTTTTGGAGAGGAAGAAACTCAGAGAAGCAAATGAGGTGATAGGCCTACAGCCCCAGAGAGAGCCCAGAAGGAACTGGAACATTCCAGGGCTCAGGAGTCCCAGCCCAGAGCCCTTTCCAGGGAGTCCCCAGCCACAGGAGGCTTGGCCCCAAGTACTGCTGAGCCCCCATCTTCTTAACCTGCCCATGGATGTGGGCTGTCCCAGGGGAGGGGCATGATCTTGGGTAAGGGGCTCTCTGGCTGCAGCTGTTCCCCAAGAGGGAGGCAGCTGCGCTTTGTCAGCAGCCAGCATGGATAGCCAAGGGGGATGGGAAGTGGTAAGAGGGCCTGGGCCTGGAGGGGGGATCTGATTGACATCCCAAAGCGTCCTCTCCAGCTCCCCCCCAAAAGTCCCCTTTGTTTAAAAATGAATTCACGTTTGTACTCTACCCTATATTATACAGCTGATTTAAGCCCAGGTTTTTTTTTTTTTCTACAAAGTTTTAGTTTCCATTTGGTCCAGGGCTTGGGCGAGGGCTCCAGGGTGGTTAAAAGCTGCCTAGTAGCTGCAGGGAGAGGTAGGCTCCTGCCGAAGTCCTGACACCACGGGGACGCCAGAGGGGTCCAGGAGGCAAGTCTCGTCCTGCTGGAGAGTGAGCCAGCCTTTGGCACAGGAGGAGCCACCTGCCCAGCCCAGTCTGGGTGCATCAAGTGCTCACCATCTTCTTGAGTTTCACCTGCTCCTCTAGGAAGTTGTTCTCCAGGACTCACGAGGAGCGGGGAGGAAGTCTGATGGGCAGAGCCCAGGGCCATCAGACCCAGAGGGACCTGGTTCAGGTTCTCGTCCACCTCCCTGGCAGCCTCCATGGCACCACAGGTTTTACCCCTCCCATCTGGGGATGGTCCTGCGTGTTCTAGAAGACGCACAGCTAAGGCATGGCTTTTGCAACTTCAAGAGATGCTGGACACTCTTGAGCATTCTTGGCCAAGTGGCAGAAGTGGCCCAGCCCTCCAGAGCCACATCACTGCAGTAGACATAGAAGCCTGGAAGGAGGGAGGCGAAGGAGGTCTGCAGGTGCAGGCTGACCTCGTGGAGTACTTCTGATGAACCCGGGAGCTTGTGGTTGGTGCTGACGGGTCTGCAGGCAGGAGGTGGCTGAGAGGATGGTTTCAAAGTGGTAGGAGGGTGGTGGGGAGGCCGGAAGGAGGTGTGGCGCCGGGTCTGTTCCCTGCACACACTGCTGAAGCAGAAGATAGATCTTGGGGGGGGGGGCACAGGGCCCACTACCTAGACGGAGTTTTTATGGTGCTGTAAGGCATTCCCTTCCTTACGATTTTCTTACCATTTTTTTCTCTATCCTTTATCGTAAGAATGCACTATATAAGGCAATAATGTAGGAAATATGTGTTCATTGACTCTTTACATTATAGGAAGGCTTCCAGTCAACAGTAGTTAAGTTTTTAGGGAGTTACAGTTACATGCGGATTTCTGCTGGCATGGGGGTTGGCATCTCTGAAGCACCCCCCTCCCCAACAGGTTGTTGAAGGTCAACTGTATATACAAACTGGCTACTTTCCTTACCACGAAGAGAAGTAGAACCTATGGGAAGTTTGCACTTACTCCTGTGACCTATCAAACTTCCAGGCACCCGGCACGGGGCCCCAGTGTGAAAAACCGCTCTCCCCTCTGGCCTCATTCTCCAAGAAACAAAACTGAGATCTAGGGTTAGGAGGTTTGCAGAAATCCCACAGCTCGTAAGGGGAAGACTGGGATGGGAGGGAGGGAGGGCACCCACCTAGTCCGAAGCCCTTTCCACGTCTCTTTGCTGCCTCGACAGGTGCATCTGCTCATTCACCAGGAAAGGGAACTAAGCAAGTAGAGGGGGGAAAACCCACCAGGAAATCCAATGCTTACTCTGCAGGCCTGAGGGCTTATACCGTAAGCTCAAGAGACCTGATGAAGAAACCTTGTTGGTAAAGCCCAAGTGGGTGTTTTATAGTCTTTGCAAAAAGCTGCCTCACTTTGCCGGCAGAACACACACAAAACAGACCCTCCAACACAGTTCATGCGAAGGTTCTGAAAGTGGCAGCTTCTTCAATTCTCCTGGAGGCTGGTTTCTTCATTTTGGGTTGCAGAGGAGCATCGAAACCAGGTAGTGGTGTGGGTAATGGGCCTCCAGCTGGACTCTGCTTCTGTTCCTCTGTGGCTCCCAGCATCCCCGCAGGAGCCTCTGAGTGTGTGTTGTGTGTGTATGCACATGTGTGCATCGGTGTGCTCACATTTGGGGGCACAAGAGGTGAGAGAGGAACCTTGTATAGACATGTCAATGAGTAGGAGGGCTTGTCATCACGTGTCCTAGAAGGATTTCAGGGAAGGAGAAAGATACACATACATGTTATATATGTATGTTTATAACACACATGTATGTGCATACACTACTATATATGTATATACACACATATATAAAACATTGTTTAATGTTATATAGTTTTGTTATGAGGCATAATGTTATATGCAGTTTTTTCCCCCGAAATACAGAAAGCTGCATCTAGAATTTTCTTCTCATATCTCAGTTTCCCTTTTATTTAGATTTTGGAAGGACTTCGCTTCCTCACACTGGACTGGCTGGGCTAGGGGTGGGGGGTAGCTGTGTCCTGCTCTCCCTGCACCCCCTCCCCCCCCCGGGGGGGGGGGTGAGGCGAGCATTTCAGGAAGTGCAGCTGCCCTCTGGTGGCCGGTGGGTGATGTTCTCGAGGAAGGAGGTAGGCTCCTTTAGGGGCCTTTGGAAACCGGCCCCCAAAACCATTCAGTCTCTTTCCAGGCTGCAGTTTGTTACTTAGATGGTTATGTTGGCTTCTTCTAAACTGGTGCCGTTTCTTGTTCTCTTTTGTGGGGACAGTTGCATGGAATCTGCCGAAGGAAAGAGAATGACCCAGAAATATGAAGATATGCTCTCGTTGCTGGAAAAGTAAGTGGCTTCTGGGGTTGCATTGTTCTGCAAATGGCATGCCCCCCCCCACCCTGTGAGGCATTTTGTGGCTCCGGGTTTGTGCAGCAAAAACCCGGAGCCCCCCCCAACCCCCCCACACACGGCTGCCAAATGCCACTGTCTGTCTTATGATGTAACCGCAATGCCTGTGAGTACAGCGCTTCTGGGGTCACCGACCCAGGGTCTGGGGGGGAGATGCAGCTCCATTCTAGTTACAGACACTTTCCAGGCTGGTTTTGTGAGGAGCGTGAACTTGGCAGAGCTGGAGGAAGTAGGGTGCTCCTCGTGGCACGTGGGGCTCAGTGTCACGGAAAATCACAGCAGCTGCTCGCTGAGCAGAAAGCAACAGTTGGTGCTGCAGAAAGAGGAGATGAGTTTTATAAATATGTCCTGTGTCCTCTGACACAGAAATGGGAAGAATGACAATTTGCATGGACTCAGAGCTGTTCCTGCTCTAAAGCCACAGTTAAGTCTTCTGTGGGTACAGGTTCTACTGCCCCATGGTTAGCAAATCCCAGATCCGATGATGCTGGCACATCCTCTGGCTGGGGGGCCTCTCAGGGTCTCCCCCCAACTCTCATCTCTTCCTCGTGGCTTTTGCCTCCCTCTCCAGCCTTGACCTCTGCCCCCTGTGGTCTCAGGTGTCCCCAGATGACAGTCCACTCTTTCCTACCTCTGCCCAGGGCTGTGCTGTTGTTTCTACTGGGAGCATTCATTTCCCTTTCACTGTCCTACCTCTCCTGGTCCTCTGACACTCCATCAAAGCTCAGTGTGGCCCCTCTTCCATGAAGCCTTCCTAGTGTTCTCCTCATCATGCACTCACTCCTGCCATGAGAGGCCTCATGCCCGGTACATCTCTCCAGGATTGTACTCCTGTATTTTCCGCTTACCCGTGCTCCAACACATTAGCTGCATTTACCATGGGGTATTATTCCCCATGTTATCCCTCAAGCCTGACACATGGTAGGCATCCAGTCAGTGTTTAATGACCGAGCAAGGGACGTCTTGAGCTGCATGAAGATTAGCATGAGAGCAAATCTTAGCCAGTAAGTTCTTCCAGGATTTAATGAGAGTGGTCACAACTCCTCTTCTGCCCTGAAAAGATTGCATGGAGCCTTTCTTTCTGCTCTCCTGTCATTTAAGCTGTGCCACCTTTCGAAATGAGGTGCTACCTGCAGGTGATGTGTCTGGCTGAGTCATTGACTTAAGAATGGATTCAGGAAGGGGCACCTGGGTGGCCCCAAGTGTCTGCCTTTGGCTCAGGTCATAATCTTAAGATCCTGAGTGAATGCTGTGTCAGGCTCCCTGCTCAGCGGAGAGTCTGCTTCTCCCTCTCCCTCTGCTCTTCCCAACCCCTCCTCTCATGCTCTCTTTCTTGCTCCCTTTTTTTTTTCTTGCTCCCTTTTAAATAAATAAACAAAAATCTAAAAAAGAAAAGAAAAAAGAATGGATTCAGGTATTTTTCCAATTTTACCAATCAGCTCATGATATACACATGTGTATGTACGTACTTAGATAGCTGGGTTGCATATTTGTTAAGATATCTGTCTTCAATTGGTCGTTGCTGGGTGCTGGAAGGGTGCATAACAGGTGGCTGTTGTCTCTGGTTCTCACAGGTACGAGGCAAGACTTTATGAGGACTGGTGTCAGACAGTGTCAGAGAAGTCCCAATACAACCTTTCCCGGCCACTCCTGAAACGTGACCCTGAGACAAAGCAGATCACCGTCAACTTTAGCCCCCAGGTAAATCAGGGGGCAGAAAATTCCTTTTGGGCTCCTCAAGAGACTCATTGAACTCCACTGATCTCCAAGGCAAAGGGGCTTTTTATAAGAATATAGAAGGTGCTGAAAAGAATTTCTACCCTGGATCTCCTCCTGGGGAATGAATCCTGAGGTGTGGTGTTTTCTTAGGTTGTCTAATGTCCACATTTTTCTGCATGGTTGGCCAATAGATTTGCATTGATTTTGCACAACAGAATATAATTGAAAAAAACATTTTTTTTACCTTCCATTTGTGTGGTAATAGTTTTATTATGAACTTGACTTCAGGCACAAAGTTAGAATGGCAGTTACACTCAAGATGAACTCATCTGCAAGTTTCAATATCCTCTTCTAAATATGCACTGTTTGAAATTCCAGAAGGTATATCTATACAGGAATAGATATTACTACCCATCCTTGGACAGAGGGGGTGACAGCATTACCCTTTAGTACCAAACAGAGTTGACTGTGCCTGCCTTGAATGCATGCTCCACATGAAGGCTGTTGACTAGACATGAGAAGGCCAACCAAATATAAGATCCAGTTCCTGCCCTCAAGGAATCCACCAGCTAGTTGGGAGCTGGAACCTCAACATGTAGAGATGTATCTTTATTAGATCATATATGATAAATCACACTGGAGTAGCTTTGGAAATAAAACTCTAGATTACGGATACTCAACTGAGGCAGTTTTGTCCCCCTGGAAGTAATTTGCGTTGCTAAACATGGACTGGATGCCAATGGTGTAGGGTGAGTAGATTCTAAGGATGCTGCTAAACTTCCTACAACATGCAGGATGGCACCCCACAAACAGGAGATTTTGTCTGAAAATGTCAGTAGTACTGAGATTGAGAGATGCTGCTCTAGCTGATCAGAAGAGCAGAAAGTCCTTATGGACTGTGGCAGTATGGAGAGCGTAAAGCTGGAGAAACGTGAAAATCAAAAGCCAGCCCGCATCAGGAAGCATATGGGGGAAAAAATGTTAAAAGTATAGGCTGCAAGGAGCTAAAAGCCCTTGCCTACTCCTGTCTCAGTGGCATGTTCTCCAGGAATGCAGCCATAGAGAGCCAGAAACTGAGCTGAAGTAGTTGTAGGAACTCAGCAGCCCTCAGGATGGTATGGGGGATGGACCACTCCTCTTCTGTATACTCCAGAGCAAGGACTCTCTCTGCCCCAATGCACAGCATGTAGTGGGTGCTTTATAGGTGTTTGTAGGTAATAGGAGGCAAGGGGGGAGAGGAAAGAAGGGAAAAATGGGGAGAGGGAATTAATACCTGAATTATAAAGTGAGTTAAGGGGAGACAACCAAACATACAAGTCAAGGAAGAGCTGCAAACATCCCTTAGCTCCTGCTTGGAGCAATGTGACAATGGCAGTCCTAATAAGGATGGATAGAAACACACATATTCTAGAGGGACATGATCAGATTTGCCCCTTTGTGGCCATTATAGGAATTATATGGGTGAAAAATATTTTTTTATAAATTATTTCTTTAAATTATTTTAAATTCCCTATCATTGGGCATTTACATTATCTTCTAGTTTTATCAATCTGTATTTCATTGACTGTAGGATGCACTTTTTTAAATAAATTTTTTATTGGTGTTCAATTTACCAACATACAGAATAACACCCAGTGCTCATCCCGTCAAGTGTGTCCCCTCAGTGCCCGTCACCCACTCATCCCCACCCCCCGCCCTCCTCCCCTTCCATTACCCCTAGTTCGTTTCCCAGAGTTAGGAGTCTTTATGTTCTGTCTCCCTTTCTGCTATTTCCCACACATTTCTTCTCCCTTCCCTTATATTCCCTTTCACTATTATTTATATTCCCCAAATGAATGAGAACATACACTGTTTGTCCTTCTCCGATTGACTTACTTCACTCAGCATAATACCCTCCAGTTCCATCCACGTTGAAGCAAATGGTGGGTATTTGTCATTTCTAATGACTGAGTAATATTCCATTGTATACATAGACCACATCTTCTTTATCCATTCATCTTTCGATGGACACCGAGGCTCCTTCCACAGTTGGCTATTGTGGACATTGCTGCTAGAAACATCGAGGTGCAGGTGTCCCGGCGTTTCATTGCATCTGAATCTTTGGGGTAAATCCCCAACAGTGCAATT
This sequence comes from Nyctereutes procyonoides, assembly GCF_905146905.1. Lineage (NCBI taxonomy): Eukaryota > Metazoa > Chordata > Mammalia > Carnivora > Canidae > Nyctereutes > Nyctereutes procyonoides. Next base: position 53,824,027 of record NW_026575140.1, on the reverse strand, counting down.
GCTGGGTCGTAGGGCAGGTCTATTTTTAACTCTTTGAGGAATCTCCACACAGTTTTCCAGAGTGGCTGCACCAGTTCACATTCCCACCAACAGTGCAAGAGGGTTCCCTTTTCTCCACATCCTCTCCAACATTTGTGGTTTCCTGCCTTGTTAATTTTCCCCATTCTCACTGGTGTGAGGTGGTATCTCATTGTGGTTTTGATTTGTATTTCCCTGATGGCAAGTGATGCAGAGCATTTTCTCATGTGCGTGTTGGCCATGTCTGTGTCTTCCTCTGTGAGATTTCTCTTCATGTCTTTTGCCCATTTCATGATTGGATTGTTTGTTTCTTTGGTGTTGAGTTTAATAAGTTCTTTATAGATTTTGGAAACTAGCCCTTTATCTGATACGTCATTTGCAAATATCTTCTCCCATTCTGTAGGTTGTCTTTGAGTTTTGTTGACTTGTATCCTTTGCTGTGCAAAAGCTTCTTATCTTGATGAAATCCCAATAGTTCATTTTTGCTTTTGTTTCTTTTGCCTTCATGGATATATCTTGCAAGAAGTTACTGTGGCCGAGTTCAAAAAGGGTGTTGCCTGTGTTCTCCTCTAGGATTTTGATGGAATCTTGTCTCACATTTAGATCTTTCATCCATTTTGAGTTTATCTTTGTGTATGGTGCAAGAGAGTGGTCTAGTTTCATTCTTCTGCATGTGGATGTCCAATTTTCCCAGCACCATTTATTGAAGAGACTGTCTTTCTTCCAGTGGATAGTCTTTCCTCCTTTATCGAGTATTAGTTGACCATAAAGTTCAGGGTCCACTTCTGGGTTCTCTATTCTGTTCCATTGATCTAAGGATGCACTTTTTTTTAAAACATCTTAGCATCTCTGAAAATGGCATGTGTTTATAGTTTAACATGCCATATTTTTTTTCTTTCTTCCATAGTTGGACATGAAATAATGGTGAATCTTACTATTGAAGGCATCTTACAATGAAATAAAATACAGTAATAAATATTAAATATATATAAATTAAATATGAAAATATATAATAAAAATAAAACAAAATATAATATATAATATATAAAAATATAACAGTAAAAAATAAAAGATATTATAAATGTATGTACATTTATAATATTTCAACATTGTTTTAGTTTATATCTGACCACTAGCAAAGTAGAACTTTCTCATGTGTTCATTGGCCAGTTATAGTTCTTCTTTTACAAATTGCTTATTCATGTCTTTCTCCCATTTTGGAGTGGAAATACTCTCTTTTCCTCTGAATTTGTTAGAATATTTGAGAAATATTTGTCAGCTATTAAGAAATCTGTTGCATATGTGTTTTGTTTTGTTTTTGTTTTTTACCAGTTGAGGTATGCCATTTTATTATGTGAATGATATTTCATACTTATAAATTTTATCTTTTATTTCCTGTTGTATGTTTGGAAGGGCCTTCTCCACCTCAATATTATATAAGTAGCCTCCAGGCTTTAATTGTTTTTGTTTTCAGTTTTTACATTTAAATTTTTAATATCTACCTTGAGCTGATTTCAAAATAAACTAGGAGGCCTAGGTCCTGCCAAATGGTTAGCATTTGCCTAAACCCTGAGGAGAATTGGCTGGGCATCAGTGAAACACTTGTCTGGAACCACTGCAAGGGGAGCTAGGAGCCCAGATGTCCCTGCAGAGGTTGGGAAAGGGGAGTGGAAGGAGAGGGGGGCAGAATCTATGGCCTGGTATCTGTTTTGTCGCACCTATCTATATATACTAGTCCTCATAGGTTCAGAGGTAAAAGGATAAATAAAAGGGGGTGGGGCATCGGGGTGGCTCAGTCAGTTAAGCATCTAACTCTTGATTTCTGCTCAGGTCATAATCTCAGGGTTGTGGGATCAATCCCTGCATCAGGCTCTGCATACAGTGCAGAGTCCACTTATTCTTCTCCCTCTGCTCTACCCTGACACACACTCTCTCTCTCTCTCTCTCTCTCTTTCAATTAAAATTTAAAAAGTATAAACAAAAAATGGAGACCAGGATGCCTAAAAACCCAGATGAAAACTCCTTTTTCCATTGGACCGCATCTGCTTGGCCTCTCACTTGTGTACTTCCACTAAACATAGCACCCACAGATGTTCTGAGAGGTGCGGGTACTTCCATTTCCTCATATGTTAAGACACAAAGATACACCAATGCAGGCTTATGGAAGTGAAGGGCTATTTCAGATGATCATATCTGATGATCCCAAGTTGTACAATGAGGCATCGCCTCTCAATTGTCAGTGTCTCTTGTGCTTGTGACCTGGTTGGGGAGACTACCAGGAGTCTGAGTTTGAGGCTTCTCAGGCACGGGGCTGGCCCAGACCAGGTGATTCCCCTCCCGCACTCCTTCGCTCCTCCATGGGAACTAACAGACTCTGTCAGCACGAACCCATCATTGTGTCAGTCATATACCCAAAAGCATCAAGGTAGCCCTGTTTTGTCTCTGAGGCCACCTTTCTGCAGTTGATCTTTGGAGTTTACACACTTGGTGATTGTTGCTGCCTCTGAGTCTTCTTCCTTCTGCCTAAAACTCAAATTTCCTTCCTCTAGATTTGCAAAAGAGGTAGAAGCAAAAGTTAAGAAGGGCCCCATAAGGATCTTGGGGGCCCCGGGATTTTCCTATCTTTGACTGGTGATTGCTGTTTTTCATGGCCACTGAGCCACAGCCACGTAATGTGGATTCTCCTTTCCAGCTGATTTCCGTGCTGAAGGAAATGAGTTATCTTGAACCCAGGCAGAAGCAGCATGTTCCTGAGACAGCAGCAGCCATGTTCTCCTCCAGGGAATTCTATCGGCAGCTTGTGGCTAAGTTGGAGCTGATGGCAAATTGGTACAATAAGATTGTGAAAACTCTTATAGAGGTGGAATTTCCCTTAGTGGAGGAAGAGCTGCAGGGTATCGACCTCCACCTAAGAGCTGCAGAGGAGACTCTGAGCTGGAAAACAGAAGGTAACAGGGCACCGCCTGGAATCCAGGGGAGGGAGGGAGGTCAGGGGTTAAGATCCTGATAAAGTTGACAGAACCATGAATCATCCCCCTCCAGTCTGGTTTTTGTTTGAAACACAAGCCTACCCTCTCAGACACACACTCAAAGCAGAGAAGACAAGAAGGGTAGTATTCCTTTTCTTCCTTCTCTTTTGGATATGATTGGTAGATTTAGAAAATCTTGCCACCATGTGCTGCAGGAGGCTCAGAGGTCGCATGACACCTCCCATGGTCTCCAGCATATGTTGGGCACACTGTGAATGAGGGCTTTTACTATATTATGAGTTACTTTTCTTCACTAGACTGTAGACATATTTTTTTTATTTGAGAGTTACTCATTTGAGAGACAGTGTGAGTAGCGGGAAGGGTAGAGGGAGAAGAAGAGAATCTCAAGTGGACTCCCTGCTGAGCATGGAGCCCAATGCGGGATTCGATCCCATGACCCATCATGACCTGAGCTAAAATCAAGAGTCAGATGCTTAACCGACTGAGCCACCCAGGCACCCCTAAACTTTAGACCTCTTAAATGAGGGTACTATGCATTTAATTCTCATGTATCCTCTAATTCAGTACTAATTTCATTGATGGATTAACATTTGTAGGATACTGTGTGAAGGACTCGGGGGGAATATGGGATATGAGGTGTATGAGACATTGCTCCTACCCTAAAGAGCTCACACTTAGTTGGGACCACAGACATGTACAACTGTAAATTGTGCAAGACAGGCTGTGATAAAAAGCTATCATAGAGTTAAAAATAAAGCATGAGGAATCAGGGGAGGGAGATTAATTTTCCTTTGAACTCAAAAGAGTTAAAGTTTCAAAAGAAAGTTATGGTCAACTCAGAAGTCTTAGAATGTCATAGTGAGTTAGAACTGTATGTTATATACAAGAGGGAACAGTATTTTCAACATTTAATAAAGCAAAAGTGCTTAGAAAAATAAGGTTCATTAACCCAAATGAAATCATCATGGTGCACTGGTTATGCCCCAGCAACTGTGCCAACTTTTGTGCACTGGTTTGGTAAGCATTACCTCTTTGTTTCTTTCCCTCCTTTATGAGGGTTATGATAAGCATGAGCTGTTCAACCTACCCAGGAAAAAGTCTTTTAAAAACTACAAATATTAAATCCTTACCTTTTCTAGCAACTAGACCTTTAGCTATTTCTATTAATTTTGTTTCTTTGGGGGCACAGGCATCTGGGATTATGTCATTCAAATCACTGATAGCATCCGTGATCTCGAACAAAGAATTCAGAAAGCTAAAGACAATGTGGAAGAGATTCAAAACATCATGAAAACATGGGTGTCTCCAATATTTAAAAGAAAAGATGGAAAAAAGGAATGCCTTCTTTCCATGGATGATCAGCATGATCAGCTGGAAAAATACTACAATCTCATCAAAGAATCTGGACTTCAGATTCATGCCCTTGTTCAGGTAATAACCAGCCTCTCAGATACACATACCATTGGCTAAGGGGGAGCATCCGGAAGTGTGTTTGGGTGCAAGAAGTGATTTGAAAATTAAGACAATCAACAGAGGTTGTGCCTTCTGCCTTCAGGGATGCTAACAGATAGGGAGAGAGGAAAGGCACATTCTGGTATCAGTATGTCAAAATTAATACTGTCTTAACGGTGATCCCGCATGACTTAAGTCCCACACCAAACCTCAAGGAGAGAGAAGGCCATGCCCAGTACCAAACCCTAAATTATCTTCTATACTAACCAGCCCCGACTTGCTCCACACAGCCCATGTGAACCCCCAGCAGCACCTCCATAACCTGGCTCTATACGCCTGAGGAGATGAAAGATGACCGTGGCCTCTCTACCTGCCTTTGTAAAGAGAAGAAACAGTGCAGGCAGCTGTACTTCCTGCAGGAAGGCTCTGCCCTGCGTTATGATCAGGGCAACTTCGTGTCTACCATCAAAGACCAGACCATGGAAGGGAGCTATAAGTGGCTACCAGTTTCAGCTCTACTCCAGCTGCCCTACATGGGCCAGTTCTGGCAGGTTGATCTCACGCACAAAATCAGTAATGAGTCACAGATGCTATCTGGGATTGTCTATGGTTTGAAGCAAGCAACGTGTTATACTTTTGACTTTGTTAATTTTATTTATCTGCTTTCTATTCTTTGTTCTTTATCCTTTCTTTCCTTAATTTGGGGTCATGATGCTCACCTATTCATGGGGACAGCCTCCAAGGCCAGAAACTTAGGGTATAGATTTTGAGCCTTTCTTCTTCTTTTTGAATACAAGCATTTGACATAATTTTCCCTATGAGTTCTGCTCTAGTTGCATTCCAGAAATTTTGTGCACCTCATTTCCATTGTCATTCAGTCTTAATTTTTTTTTTTTTTGCTTGTGACTCATGCTCTAACTCAGTGGTTGTTTAGAAGTGCATTGTTTGATTTTCACTTATTCGGGGCTCTTCTGGCTAGCTTGATGAAATTGGCATCGAGTTCAGTCCCATTGTGTTCAGAGAAAATACTCTCTAAGATCTGAATTGTTTGGAATACACCAATACTTGTTCAAACACATAGAATACTATCCACCTTATTGCATGTTCCTTGTCCACTTGACAATTTGTTTATTCTTCCATTGTTGGGTATAGTGTCCCATAAATACCAGTTAGTTCAAAGTGGTTGATAGTATTGTGCAGATCTTCTGGATGGTATCTGAGTTTTTTGCCCCTTTATTCTCCCAATTACTGAAGATAGAGGGTTAAAATCTCTGCCTGTGACTCTGGATGATTTGTCTAAGCCTTTAGTGTGGTCAGAGTTTTCATCAAGTGTTTGATGCTCCTTTGTTTCTTTTTAAAAATAATTTGTTTGTTTATTTGGAGGGGGAGGGGCAGAGGAAGAGTGAGAGGGTCTTAAGCAGACTCTGTGCTGAGCTGGATCCCTATATGGGGCTTGATCTCACGACCCTGAGATCAGGACCTGAGTTGAAACCAAGAGTCAGACACTTCACCGACTGAGCCATCCAAGTGTCCCTGGACACTTTTTTAGTATGAACACACTTATAATTATTTGAACTTCCTGAACAATTGACCACTTCATTCTTATGAAATTGACTTTTTATTTCTCATAATACTCCCTTGACCTGTTAATACTGTAGTCTTGCCTTCCAGATTCACCATTCCTACTTTGCACTGCCCATCTTCCCACCCTTTTACACTCAACCTGTTGGTTTCTTTGGAATCAAATTTCTTCTCTTGTAGACAATATAGTAGAGACTTACATCCCTAACAACTCTGCCTATTAACTGGAATGTTTAGACTATTACATTTAATGTAATTATGCTGTGATTGGATTTACCTCACCATCTCACCATTTCCTATTTGCTTCATGTCTGTTTTGCTTTTCTGTTCTTCCCTTCCTACCATCTTCTTGTTAACTATTTTAAAAATATTCTATTCTACTTTTTTTAATATTATTTATTTATTCATTCATTCATACATTCATGAGAGACAGAGAGAGGCAGAAACATAGAAAAGGGAGAAGCAGGCTCCTTGCAGGGAGCCCAATGTAGGACTCGATCCCCAGACCCTGGGATCACAACTAGAGCCAAAGGCAGATGCTCAACCACTGAGCCACCCAGGTGTTCCTATCCTAATTTCTCAATTGGCATTCCATCGTGTTGCATAGTCATCCCATCCATTTGCAGTGGTCATTCTGGACTTTAGTATGTTTCAACTTAGAGTTTTCCTGTGAAATATAGGAACCTAGCCACCCTATGGTTCAGTTCAAACCCCCCTCCAACTTTTGTACTGTTGAGTGTACATGCATGTGAAATAAATCCCACAATAAATCCCAGGCCTTGCAGAGTATTATATGTTTTTGTTTTAGAAACTCAAGAAAAAGGGGCACCTGGCTCAGTAAGTTAAGTGTCCAATTCTTGATTTCAGCTCAGGTCAGGATCTCAGGGTCCTGGGTTGGAGCTCCAAGTCAGGCTCTATGCTCAACAGGAAGCCTGCTTTAGAATTCTCTCCCTCTCTCTCTGTCCCTCCCCCACTCTCTCTCTCTCTCTTTAAAATAAATAAGTAAATCTTTTAAAAAATAAAAACAAAAACTCAAGAAAAGACATTTATAGTATTTTATATTCACCCACATACTCCCCATTTCCAAACTTGTTTTTTCTTTTCTGAAAAACTGACTTCCCACTTGTGGTCGTTTCTCTGCAGCCTGAAGAACTCCCTTTAGCTTTTCTTGCAGATCCAGTCTGCCAATGACACATTCTCTCAGTTTTTGTTTCTCTGAAATGTCCTTATTTTACTTTTTTTTTTGAAGGATAGTTTCATTGGATATAGAAATCAGCATAGACAGTTTTATTTCTCTTACAAAAATTATTTCCTTGTATCCTCCTCCCCTCCAATGTTTCTGAGAAGCCAGCCCTAATTTGTTTCTTTGTTCCTCTATATGTAATGTATTGTTTCTCTCAAACTGCTTTTAATAGATTCTTTTTTTCTAATCTTTGTGTTTTTGTTTGTTTGTTTGTTTTCTGTCTCACTGAGATGTGCCTGAATCAGTTTGCTTTCTGTTCACCCAGCTCAGAGTTTGTGAGCTTTTTGAACCTATTTTTCATCAAATTTCAGGAGTTTTTAAATCAAATTATGACATTCTTGACTGCTAATTCCAACATCTATTTTATTTTCGGAGTCTTTTTTTTTATGTTGATGTGACAACAGTTTATTTTTCTCTCACACAAAATAAGTCTGAGGAAGATACATTCCAGGATTGGTAGGGCAGTTATTTGCTAAGTCTGTTCTTGGTGATTATTTCCTCTCTTAGTTAAATATCATGCTTTCCTGCTTCTTTGTATGTCTAGTAATTTTTTTTTGCTATGTTCTAGTCATATTGGATACCGCTTTAGAACTGAGTTGTTATTTCCTTTAAAGAGGTTGTATTGTTTGGCAGACAATGCCATGTTACCAGGCAAGGGTAGGAGGGAAGGAGGGAGAGGGGGAGGGAACACACATGTGTCCCTTTATGTTTATGTTTTCTTTTCTCTCTCTCTTTTTTAAAAGATTTTATTTTATTTATTCATGAGAGACAGAGAGAGAGAGAGAGAGAGTCAGAGACTTGGGCAGAGGGAGAAGCAGGCTCTCTGAAGGAGCCTGATGTAGGACTCAACTACTCAACCTACTGGTGGGTCAGCTTGTTCCTGTAGAGGCTCAATTTTAAGCTTTGTGAGGGTGGTTCTAAGGAGGCCTTACTCTAGGGCAGTTCTAACCTCCAAAGCATAGTGTTTCTGGGGTCTTGGCATGATTCCTAGGTTATCTGTAAGGTCTTTCATGATTTTTTTTAAAAGATTTTCTTTACTTACTTGAGAGAGAGAGCACAAGCAGAGGGAGCGGGAGAGGGAGAAGGGGACTCCCCCCTGAGCAGGGAGCCTAATGCAGCACTCGATCCCAAGACCATGGGATCATGACCTGAGCTGACGGCAGAGGCTTAACCAACTGAACCACCCAGGCACCCCTATTATTTCTGATAGAATCACAAACATTGTCCAGTGTTGTATGACCACATGATCTCTGTGCAGCTTACCACAACTGTTCTCTGCCAAGCCTTACAGAATCTGTTTTAAGGATATACAGCTTAATATTCAAAGATTCAAGGAGACTTCACAGTCTCCATAGTCCTGAACACTCCAGTCACTGGGTGTTTTGTTTTGTTTTGTATTCTGCCCAGCAGGAAGGATGCTGTCATCATGGTTCACTTCCCTGAGCTGAGGTTTGGAAAGTGCCTCCAGGTAGAAAGCTAGGTGGTTGTGAAGCTCACCATGAGGATTTCATGATGTGATGAAAGGATCACATCACTGTGCTCTTGTTCTTTAGCTGCCCCGGAAGAATTGTGTCTTCTGTCCAATCCTATAGTTGTGTGTAGCAGAAGGGTAGGTCTGATCTCATTGCTGTCTTGGCTACAATCAGAAACTTGACCCACTTATTCTTAGTTCACAGAAATTCCAATATTTTTGCTCCTTAGACCATCACCGATCTGAGGTGAAAAGTCAAAATATGGAGATAGCCATCTACGAGTGTGACATTAGGGGGGAGATAAAACAATGATACAGGCAGTCATAAAAACTAAATGTTTTAAAAAATAAAGAAGCAAACAGACCTACACACTTAATAACATCCGAGAGCAACTCTATACTGTCACCATGCTATGATTTGCATGATGATAGGCTTTAAATCATTGAGAAAATCTTATATCTGCTGAGGAAACAAAGGGGTATATAATGCATTTTAGAAATTTTAGAGTTTTGTCACATAAAGACAGGATCATGAGATTCTTTTTTTTTTTTAATCTAGGGGGGGTTTATACATGGTAATGTCTGTAGAGGGTTATGAGTGGCCTAAAAAATGTACTTCTGCAAAGTAGTTACCACTTTCTTTGAAGATATGGGATAAATGGAAAGTTGATTTCAGAAGGCTTGATAATGAAAATGGTGATGAGTAAGTGGGATGTGTGTGTGTCCGTGCCATGTTACCAGATGAGGGTAGTAGGGAGGAACGGAGAGGGGGAGGGGACACACATGTGTCCCTTTATGTGTATGTTTTCTTTTTTTCCTCTTTTTTTAAAGATTTTATTTTATTTATTTATTCATGAGAGACAGAGAGAGAGAGAGAGAGAGAGAGAGAGAGAGAGGCAGATACATGGGCAGAGGGAGAAGCAGGCTCTCTGAAGGACCCTGATGTAGGACTCAAATTTGGACCCCGGGATCATGCCCTGAGTCAAAGGCAGATGCTCAACCGCTGAGCCACCCAGTTGTCCCTTTTCTCTCTCTTCAGAAAGGGAAAGAAGAGGAGAGGAAGAGGGAGTGGGAAAGAAAGAATCTTAGGCAGGTTCCATGCTTAGGACAGAGCCCAATGTGGGGCTCGATCTCGACCCAAAGATCATGACCTGAGCTAAAGTCAAGAGTCAGATGCTCAACCAGCTGAGTCATCCAGGGGTCCCCTAGGTATACGCATCTTCTAAGTCACTCAATATGATGGTTTTTAATAGTAAATGCCCCAAACAAAACACTCCAGCTCATTTCTAAAGACAAGCTAGGAAACACTATACTTGTTTGAACCCTGAATTTCTTACATGCCTTGAATCCTAAAGCCCTTTCCCCATAGTGTCCCTTCCTCTCTCTGCCCTAACTTCTGCCTTGATATAGTTTCTTCCACAGCACATCCATCAACACTTATAAATCACACCCTGTGGCCCATTTTTCCTGAGAAAGTGGTCTGTCACCATCCTCTTTTCTTGGGGATGGGATGAGACTCTATATTCCCTTCATGGATCAACTCTGTTCCTTTCAATCAGTGGTCATAGCCATTAGACAGAATGGACTTGATATATGTGTAATAGCAAACTTTTCACAAGAATGCTCCCCCCCCAGTGTTATTTTTATTTCCATTAATGACAATTAGACCAGGCTTTCCATATTATTAAACATGGTTTAAATCCATTCTTCTTTCTTTTGTAGGAAAACCTAGGTCTGTTTGTGGCAGACCCAACCTCTAATATCTGGAAGACTTATGTTAACTACATCGATGAGATGTTGCTGGATGGGTTTTTTCTTGCTATTGAGTGCTCCCTCAAGTACCTCCTGGAAAACACTGGTATTTACTGGCTTATGGATGTGCATTATCCCTGAGAAGATAATAATAGCACCTGTTGAATAACAGTGGAGTGTGACCAAGTGCCTAGTGACTTTTCCCAAAATGTTGTGGATATTTTATGAATTGTATGTAGTAAAATAGCCAAGGTGTTGAGTTTCTAAATTGTTCCCAGAGGAAAGATGTCTCTCTGTCTAAAACTCAGGTGGTACGCCAGGCTCTAAGATAGTGAGGCCCATAGCAACAGCAAAAACATAAATGCCAATTTAATCTAAATAAAGTTTCAGTAAAGAGGATGAAGCCCAGTTAGTAATGGCGGCTTCATCCAGACTTAGTTCATGGCAATGAGAGGGGGACATTCTGTGCCTTCAAGCTTAATGTTCTCTATTTCTAAAGCCTTTTGAGAACACAGGGAGGTTGTAGTAGCCAGGTTAACAGAAGTTTTTCTGTGTGGAAAAATAGTCAGGCAAGCTGTGGATGAGGTCACTGTCACAAGGAACAGGAATGCTAAGAAGGTCATGGGCATTCTCTGGAGCTGTTTAAAAAAATAGCTTTAAATTGTGCTAGATAAACCGAGTTAAGGTACACAGGGCCGACCTTGGCTAGTAAGTGATGGGATGGAAAGAACAGAAGGGTTCAGGCAAAATTTGAATTAAATCTTCACATTCTGGTAGATTCTGAGGAGTTTAGTAAGCATTGCATTGAAGAATTCATCAAAATGGAAAGGCAGAGGTGAATAGTTGGAAGCCAGAGGATGACGGTGGGGATGAGACTTTAAGACGTCAAGTCCAACCTGAGGGAAGAAAGAAAATCCAGTGGTAAAATGGGTAGGTCAAGATCCATGTCCAGATACCCAGCCCCAATAAGAGGGCATGTGCAGGCGCCTGGGCTGAGAATAGAGGGAAGCAAGACTCAGTGCTGGGTGTAGTGCAAGTGGGCAAACCCCACATGGTCTCGGTAGATGGAGTCACTGAGATCAGAGGCATGGTCTTTGTTTTCAGGGTTGAAGGATGCTCCAAATCAAGGAGATTAGGCAGCAGGAAACAGGCTCAGGGGTAGTTGGTGTGGTGGGGATCACATTCTAGAGCCTGGATTCAAGTAGCCAGTGGGGCAGGAAGATTGGAGAACTGGCTCCTAGGGAGCAGTGCCAACAGTGTCCACCTTGGAGAACCAACCAAACCTCCTCGAGGGTAGGAGGTTCAGGGGGCCTCAGACCTCTCTAGAAGATCCAGGACGATGCACACTTGGCTTGGGCTGAACTCGCTGTCACCTCTCAGAATGCAAACCCTGCCTAGGGTAGATGCTACCCCATCTAGCAGAATTGCTCTTCCCCCTCTTAACTCCCAAAGTGACCAACTTGACCAAGGTGGTGGAACCACCGAGGTAATCTGGTTTGTGTGGTAATGATGACGTCATTGCCTCGAACATAGGGATTAGGTTCCCACGGGAGCACAGGGAACAGAAATCTCACATAGTCCGAATGGTCTCATGAGTCTTCTATATCCTATAAACTGTATGCAACCCGATCTATTAAATGATCAGTATCTCATACAGAGAGTAATGCAGAATATAGCAGGAGCACATATGCAAAGCCTAATATTATAGGTGGTTTAAAAAACTATTCCATGAGAGTAGTGTAGTTTCTGTTCATTCCCTTAAGTTAAATATGCACTTGATGGGACACATCTGAATCTAGTAATGCAGATTTATCATTCCCACAATTTTGAAGGCAAGGCTCTCATCTTACATATCTTTGAGGATCCCACAGTTATTTCAGTTTGGGGTGAATGACGAAGCTACGGTAACCAAAACTCCATCAATAATGTGGCTTACATGACAAAGAGATCTAGCTCCTAAGTTCTGGGCTAAGGAGAGTGCTTCAGGTTAGTGGACAGGTTCCCACCATGCTGTGGTTCCACCACATTCTAGGGCCTTGTCTTCATTTCTGTGGTTGAGCTGGGTCCCACCAAGACATCCAGGCTCTCATCCATGAGCAGGGGAAAAAGAGCGAGCATACAGATGGGTCCCCTGCTGTCTCAAGGGCCACAGCCCAGAAGTGACAGCCATCACTATTCTCCATGTTCCACTGGTGAGCCAGTCCTCTTGCCTACCTAACCAAGAGTAGGGCTGGGAAAGGCAGCCACATGGCCACTCTTACCGCAGCCTGTAGGGAGGAACGAGGGTAACGGATTCGAATGGGTTTCCATCACCCACAGCATCCAGCACATCACGGTCTCCCAAATATTGCCATAGTCAAGGTGACCTATGAAGATAAGCGGTTATGAATAAAAGTTTAAGCAGCAATCTTGTACTTGCAACATCTTGCTCCCTGTTATATTTTGATTTAAATTCAGCGAGGCAAGTTAGTCTAGCAAGTAATCAGGGATCTGTTAATTATTTATACAGTTTTTAATTTTTTATCACTATAGAGCTACAGAATTAAAAGACGTTATGTCTTCCTGGAAGATCAGAACGGGCAGGATGGTAACTTGTTTTTGTTTTTCCTGCCAACGCCAACTACTGACAAGGGCGCCACAGCTCGCCTAGTGGCTACCAGTGGAATTGCAGGCGTTGTGCCTCAGGAGAAATTAGCTGTTTCTCAGAAATTAGCTTGGCAAAAATCAACCTGTTCTCAACCAGAGAACTTCGCTCCCCTGACCCAGGCATTTGGGAATGTGGAAGGGGACTGGCTTGGGCTGAGCAGTCCCTGGGATGTGTTCTCCGAGGACAGGAGGGTAAATGTCCTGCAATGCCCAGGACAGGCCTGTGCAAGAATTGGCCTATTTGAAATGTCAGTGGCTCCCCTGTTGATAAACACTGAGAGACCGTTACCCTCACCTTTTCTGGGGGGTTAGCAAATTTTATGTTTCTATTTTCCTATGCCCAAAAAGCTTATAGCAGGGAAAGAAGTGTTCTGAGGGCCTTCAAAATGGGTACTGCCTTTTGCCCATTTTAACCATTCTGTTTTGTGTGTATGCGTCCCTTGTTCTTCAGAATGCAGGGCAGGACTCACTCCGATATTTGAAGCACACCTGAGCTTAGCCATACCAGAATTAGTTTTCTCTCCCTCCCTGGAGTATGGAGTCAAGGGTGGCTTCTATGACGCTATTGAGGGGCTTATTACTAGCATTTTTGGAATATCGTCTTTGATGCTACGGCTCTCCCCACACACCGGCTCGCCCCACTACCAGGTACTGAGTGTGCAACTGCCCTGCCTCCCAGCCCAATCTGCAAACTTATTGCCGAGTGCAGATGTAACCTGTGTGTTGTCTTGCCCCCCCCCCCCCCCACCAGGCTGACATAGAGGGCATGGCCCACTTGGCGAGCATGAGGACCAAGCTTCTGGACAGGGTTCAGGGTATGATGGCCCTCTGCTGTGGCTATCGGGACACCTTCAGCCAATATTCCTACCTCTATGTGGAGGACCGGAAGGAGATTCTGAGCCAGTTTCTGTTGTATGGGCATGTCCTCACCCCCGAGGAGATGGAAGCCCATGCAGAAGATGGCATCCCAGAGAATCCTCCTCTCCTCCATCAGTTTAAAGCACAGATTGACTCCTATGAAAAGCTCTATGAAGAAGTATGTAGACTGGAGCCCATCAAAACGTTTGATAGCTGGATGAAAATTGATGTCCGGCCTCTTAAAGCATCTCTGCTAAATATAATTAAGAGGTGGAGCCTCATGTTCAAACAGCATCTTGTTGACTATGTCACTGACAGGTAATAATGTTGTTCTAGTTCCTTCCAGCATCCCAAGCAGTTGCGGGGGGGCACCATGTTTTTCATCCCTTTCATATTCTTCCCCAAGGGGTTCAGTGGTTGAATTAAAAATTAAAACAGCTGGCTGAGGTTCCAGGCCCTTAGACACAGTGATAACTTTAGTCCTGCCCTTCCCTCGGTTTACCAGACATGGCCTCTTTTTGTTTTATTTCCCATTTGGTGCCCAGGGTGTGAAAAGCGCTCAGTAAGTGGTAAATAACGTTCTATGCAATAATGGCAGATCCGAGCTCCCTTTGCAACCCTGGCTGTGAAATCTCTTTAAGCCTGGGAAGCGGAGGGGGGTCTAATGGACCTCTTAGATTTTATTTCTGCCACTTGCTCCTTGTCTCAGATTATCCAGCTGTGCAATGTGGAAGTCACTAAATCCTCACACTCCCAGTGCCTGTCTCTGCCACTCTAGCTATGGACAGACTGGATCTGCAATGGTCTGTTCCCCTGTGCACCTCGACTATCCAGCGCCAGGCTCTCCCATCCAGAGCATTGGTCTCTGGGTATATAGGTTGATGTTTGGTCCCCCAGTCACTTCCCCTTGGCCTGTCCCCACAGATATGCCACTGTCAGAGGCTCAACTACAGGGGCGCCTGGGTGGTTCAATTGGTTGGGCATCTGCCTTCAGCTCAGGTCATGATCCCAGGGTCCTGAGAAAGAGCCCTGCATTAGGCTCCCTTCTCCACAGGGGGCCTGTTTCTCCCTCTCCTGCTCTACCTGCTTGTGCTCTCTCTTTATGTCAAATAAATAAAATCTTAAAAAAAAAATCTCAACTACCACCTCCACCCAGAAGTCACGATCCCTCTACACAGCCATAAGCTTTTGGTGTGTCAGCTGTGGGCACAGGGGAGCCAACCTGACCCCTTCCTTGAATTTGGGGGTAGTCTTACTTAATGCTACAGCTGCCTTGCTCAGTGATCTAGTACTAGGAGCAGAAAGGAAATGGCCCCCATCAAGGATGTGTTTATCTGCAGATGAATTCCAAGATACTTGGTAAGAGTGTGATGGTCCTCCACTCTAGGAAACTCCAGGCAAGTGTTGTGGGATATTTTAAAGGGATTTGCCAGGTGTTCTTTAAGAAGGGGCCAATTTTCCACATTCACAAAAACTTTGGTTCACTGAGGACCTGAGAAGCCATGAAGGGAAGTACTGGTTGGAGGCAGGGCAGAAACAGAGATGTCTCTGAATGTAGCTGCTCCATGGTCCCTCTCTATCGGCAAGTCTGCCATCCAAGGACACAGAGACATGTTTCAAAATGTCAATCTTACTATTATTTACATGTGGTATGGCCAACTGAGAGACTTGATGGAAAATGACTGCCATTGGAAAGGTATTTGGTTATAATCATAGATTCTAAGACAATGAGACACATTGTGTGCCACACGGGGAGGCAGTAGGGGTCAAACAGGCAGAAGGAATGATGGGGAAAACGAGGGCAAGAACCTTTATTGTGGTTTCCATGGAACAGAATAGTCAAGAGAGGGTCAGCAGGATTAGGATTGGCTCTTTTGAATGATTCTAACAGGCTCTGGAGGACTATCTCCAGTTTTTTGGTTTGTGGCCCTGGAGTGATTAGAGCAAGTGAATAGTGGTCTGGAGTATGGGAGCCAGATGGAGGAGTGTTGGAGACAGGAATTCTGGCTTGATTGGTTTGCATATGAAAAGCATGCGCAAAGACAAGTCACTTAACCACCTTTAGGAACTGGTCAGCCAGCCATGGGAAAGGAGGCAGTCCCTCCAGGGTGGGTAAGACCCCGAAGGCCAGCATCAGAGTACATGGTTGATTCAAGATGTAGTGATGACAGCAACCAGGTGCCTCTTACCAGGCACAGCTTCGTAAGATCCTCACAGGCCGGCGAAACAGCATAAACGTGCAGAATTCTCATCCTTTGACCCCATTTCCTTATCCCTGAAGGGAGACAATGACCGGGTTCCTCTAAGGTGCCTTCCTTTTTTTTTTTTTTTTTTTTATAAATTAATTTTTATTGGTGTTCAATTTACCAACATACAGAATAACACCCAGTGCTCATCCCGTCAAGTGTCCCCCTCTGTGCCCGTCACCCATTCACCCCCACCCCCCGCCCTCCTCCCCTTCCACTACCCCTAGTTCATTTCCCAGAGTTAGAAGTCTTTATGTTCTGTGTCCCTTTCTGATATCTCCCACACATTTCTTCCAATCACATCAGGTTAGTGGTATCTCACTGTGGTCCGTATTTGGTATTCCTCTGATCATGAATAAAGTGGCTCCTCTTTTTATGTTTCTGGTGACTTTGTGTTTCTTCTGTGCTCTTACAAAGCTCTTGCCCACTTTTTATCAGATTTTATTTTTTCCTTTGTGATATTTAGAAATTTTTTTTATATTTGATATATATTCAGTCTAATCCTGTGCTAGTTGTATATATTGCAGATACAGCCTCCCATTGTGTGGCCTTTCCACTGCATTTATGCTATGTTTGCAGATCACGTAGCCAAATGTGTTCATCTTTTTCTTTTTCCCTTATGTTGCATTCTTTTGTCTTAAAGAAATCCCTTTCTGCCTTGAGGTCCTAATGATGTTCTCCTATACCCTCTCCTAAAAGGTTTATAGTTGTATCTTTCTCATTATGTAGCCATTTGTCTGTCACTGCATTGTATGACAAAGTCCTAGTTGTCTGGTCATAAACCCCGATATCTGGCAGGTAAAGTCTTCGCCTTGTTCATTGTCATTAAGACTGCCTCCACAATTCTTGGCCCTTGTTATTTTACATAAATTTAAAAATCCATTTGTAGGAGAAAAACATGTGTTGGGATTTTTATTATATTGCAATGACTATAGCTCAACTTGAGGACAGTGGTCATCCTGATACACTGAGTGTACCTTCCCATGAACAGGTCATCTTTCCATTTCTCTATGCACTTTATTTATTTACTTTTTTTAAAAGATTTATTTATTTATTTACGATAGACATAGAGAGAGAGGCAGAGACACAGGCAGAGGGAGAGGCAGTCTCCATGCCCGGAGCCTGACGTGGGACTCAGTCCCGGGACTCCAGCATTGCGCCCTGGGCCAAAGGCAGGCGCTAAACCGCTGAGCCACCCAGAATCCCCTCTCTATGCACTTTAATGTCTTTCGATGAAATTTTGTCATCATTACCTTTAAAATAATTCTCGTGTCTTTACGATTTATTCTGAGGTATTTCAATTTTAGGCTTCTAGCATAAACTATATTTTAAAATCGTATTTTCTGTGGAATGGAATTGATTTCTGTTTATTGATTTTGTATCAAGCATCTCTGCTAAATTAACTTATTAATTGCAATAATTTATCTGTGCACTCTTTTGTATTTGCTATTACATAGTCATCATCTTCAAATTTATAATAGTTTTATTTCTTTGTTCTGAGTGTTGTTATGTTTTTTTTTAAATGCAGTTTATCACTATTTTTTTCTTGCTACATTGGCTAGGTCTTACAATTTATGTTGGATAAAGTGGTAAAAACAGGTGCTCTTATCCTGTCTGATCTTAAAGGGGATATTACAACATTTTACTACTAAGCATATTTGTTTATTTATTTATTTATTTATTTATTTATTTATTTATTTATTTATGACAGTCACAGAGAGAGAGAGAGAGAGAGAGAGAGGCAGAGACACAGGCAGAGGGAGAAGCAGGCTCCATGCACTGGGAGCCTGACGTGGGATTCGATCCCGGGTCTCCAGGATCGTGCCCTGGGCCAAAGACAGGCGCTAAACCACTGCGCCACCCAGGGATCCCAGCATATTTGTTGTTGTGAGTTTTTTAAAAAAGATTTTAAATATTTACTAGAGAGAGAGAGAGCAGGAGAAGGAGCAGAAGGAGAGGGACAAGCAGACTACATGCTAAGCATGGAGCCCGATGTAGGGCTTGACCCCATGACCCTGAAATCATGACCTGAGCCAAAACCAAGAGTCTCGGAAGCTTAACTGTTGAGGCACCCAGGCGCCCCCCCTTTGCCATGAGTTTTTATGGTTTCTATTTATGGAATTAAACAGGTTCCCTTCTTTTTTTTAAGTTTATTTATTTACTTTTTGTAATCTTTACACCCAAGGTGGGGCTTGAACTCACAACCCACCCCCCCGAGATCAAGTCACATGATCTTCCAACTGAGCCAGTCAGGGGCCCCTCAAGAAATTCCTTTCTATTCCTAGTTTGTTAAGGGGATGTAGCAAACAGATAAAACATTTTATGAAGGACTTTTTCTAACTCTGCTAAGATAATTCTCATTTTTTTGCATCGAAATTAAGTTAATATACTGGTTATTAGGTTAATATACTAGTGAATATACTGGTTTCTAATATTAAGCCAACTGAGTGTTACTGAGAAAAGCCCAACAAAGTATTATCTTTTCCAATATATCCACTGATTAATTTTGTTTGCAAATACATTGTTTATTGCTGATGTATCTCTCTTTGCAACTGAGATTGGCCTTCACTTTTCTTTTGTCATACTTTCTCTGATCTTGCTCTGTGGTTTTGCTAGTTTCATAAAATGAGTTAGGAAATAATCCTTCCTGTTTATTCTCTGGAAGAGTTAGTGTAAGATTGGAATTCTCTGATCCTTGAAGATTTGATTTAAATCTTCTATTGAACATCTGGGCTTGGTATTTTCTTTCTGATGAGATTTTTACCTATAATTTCTCTAATGGTTGTAGAGTTATTAAGATTTTCTATTCCTTATTAAGTCATAGTTGTCTGGGAACATATCCACTTCATGTAATTCTTTATTGTCATAAAATTTATAATATTATCTGTTTACTCTCCTCAGAATCTATGATTATGTTGCTCTTCTCATTTCTATTCATTTCTATTTGTGCTTTCTATGATTAATCTTGCCGGGATTTACAAAGAGCCATCTTATAAATCCATTGATCCTCTTTGTTATAATTTAATTTCTGTTTCAATAGTTTATTCTTTTATGTTTATTATGTCCATCTGTTTCCTTAAATTTATTTTTTCTTCTTGGCTAAGTTAAGATTGATACTTTGCTTATTTACTTTGAGCCACCTTTGTTAATGTAACAAATTTATGAGTTCCCTTCTCAGTACAGTTTTACCTATATCTCACAGGTCTTAGCATGTGATATTTCCATTATAATTTAGTTCTAGGGATCCCTGGGTGGTGCAGCGGTTTGGCACCTGCCTTTGGCCCAGGGCACGATCCTGGAGACCCAGGATCGAATCCCACGTCGGGCTCCCGGTGCATGGAGCCTGCTTCTCCCTCTGCCTATGTCTCTGCCTCTCTCTCTTTCTCTCTTTGACTATCATAAATAAATAAAAATTTAAAAAAATTTTAATTTAGTTCTAAGTATTTTTAATATCCATGATGATGTGTTTATATGTATTTAATATTTCCAAACATTGGATTCTTCTAGTGATATTTTTTAAGGTTTTTTTCTTAAAGAATTTATTTGTTTGTTTATTTATTTATTTATTTAGTTAGTTATTTGATAGATAGATAGCACAAGTAGGGAGAGCGGCAGGAAGAGGGAGAGGGAGAAGCAGACTCCCCACCAAGCAGGGAGACTGACTCAGGGCTTGATCCCAGAATCCTAAGATTATGACCTGAGCAGGAGGCTGATGCTTAACTGACTGAACCCCTCAGGAGCCTGCTTTTAAAAGGTTTTAATTTTAATTGCTGTACAGTTAACATACAGTGTTAGTTTCAGATGTACAATATAGTGATTTGACAATTCTATGCCTTAGTGCTCATCATGACAAATGCTCTACTTAATCCCCATCACTGATTTCACCCATCCCCCCACCCACCCTTTTCCCTCTGGTGACCATCAGTTTGTCCTCTCTAGTTAAGAGTCAGTTTCTTGGTTTGTCTGTTTGTTTTCCTTACTTTGTTTTGTTTCTTAAATTTCACATATGAATGACATCATCTAGTATTTGTCCTTCTCTGACCTGTTTGGGCATTATACTACCTAGCTCTATCCATGTTGTTGCAAATGGCAAGATTTCATTATTTTTTATGGCTAAGTAATATTCCATTATATACATATACCAACCACATCTTCTTTATCCATTCATCTATTAGTGGACATTTGGGCTGCTTCCATAGTTTGGCTATTGTAAATAATGCTGTTATAAACATACAGGTGCATATATTCTTTTAAATTAGTATTTCTTATTTTGGGGGTAAATACCCAGTAGTGTGATTGCTGGGTCACAGGATAGTTCTACTTTTAAGTTTTTGAGGACCCTTCATACTGTTTTCCACAGTGGCTGCACCAGTTTGCATTCTCACCAACCCTGCAAGTGCATTTCCCTTTCTCCACATCCTCACCAGCACTGTTGTTGTTTGTGTTGTTGATTTTAGCCATTTTGACTGGTGTAAAGTGGAATCTCATTATGGTTTTGATTTGTATTTCCCTGACGATGAGTGATGTTGAGCATCTTTTCTTGTATCTCTTGGCCATTTGGTTGTCTTCTCTGGAGAAATGTCTGTTCATGTCTTCTGCCCATTTTTTTTTAAGATTTTATTTATTTATTCACAAGAGACACACACAGAGAGAGAGAGAGAGAGAGAGAGAGAAAGAGGCAGAGACACAGGCAGAGGGAGAAGCAGGCTCCATGTAGGGAGCCTGACGTGGGACTCGATCCCGTGTCTCCAGAATCAGGCCCTGGGCTGAAGGCGGCGCTAAACCGCTGAGCCACCTGGGCTGCCCCTTCTGCCCATTTTTAATTGGATTATTTGTTTCTAGGGTGTTGAGTTGTACAACTTCTTTATATATTTTGGATACTAACCCTTTATCACATATATCCTTTGCAAATATTTTCTTCCATTCTGTAGGTTGTCTTTTAGTTTTGTTGATTGTTTCCTTCACTCTGCAGAAGCTTTTTATTTTGATATAGTCCCAATAGTTTTTTTTCTTTTGTTTTCCTTGCCTCAGAAGACATAGTTAGAAAATGTTGCTAAAGCTGATATCAGAGAAATTACTGCTTGTGTTCTCTTCTAGGACTTTTATAGTTTCACGTCTCACATTTAGAGCTTTAATCCATTTTGAGTTTATTTTTGTGTATGGTGTAAGAAAGTGGTCCAGTTTCCCCAACATCATTTGTTGAACATTTTCCTATTGCATATTCTTGACTCTTTTGTCGAAAATTGACCATATAATCTTGAGTTTGTTTCTGGACTTTCTATCCTGTTCCATTGATGTATGTGTCTGTTTTTGTGCCAGTACCATACTGTTTTGAGTACTACAGCTTTATAGTATATTTTGAAATCTGGGATTCTGATACCTCCAGCTTTTGTTTTTCTTTTTCAAGATTATTTTGGCTATTCAGACTCTTTTGTGTTCCATACAAATTTTGGAATTATTTGTTCCAATTCTTTGAAAAATGCTGTTGGTATTTTGATAGGGATTGCATTAAATCTGTAGATTGCTTTGGGTACCATGAGCATCTTAACAATACTGTTCTTCCAGTTTTTGATCATGTAATATCTATTTGTCTATGTCTATTTCTATTTCTATTGCTTCATTATTATTGTGTAGAAATGCAGTGGATTTCTGTACATTCATTTTGTAACCTACAGCCTTATGGAATTTGCTGTATCAGTTCTAGTAGTTTTTTGGTGGCGAGTTTACAATTTTCTATAGCTAGTATCATGTCAGATGCAAATAGTGAAAGTTTTACTTCTTCCTTACCATTTTGGATGCCTTTTATTTAATTATTCTCATGATTGCTGTGACTAGGACTTCCAGTGCTGTGTTGAATAAAAGTGGTGAGAGTGGACATCTTTGTCTTTTTCCTGACCTTAGGGGAAAAGCTCTCAGTGTTTCCCCATTAAATATGAGGTTTGCTGCGGGTTTTTCATATATGGCCTTTATTATGCTGAGAGATATTCTCTCTAAACATACTTTGTTGAGTGTTTTTATCATGAATGGATGTTGCACTTTGTTAAATGCTTTTTCTTCAACTGTTGAAGGTTCTTATCCTTTCTCTCATTTTTAAAAAAGATTTATTTATTTGTTTGAGAGATGGAGAGAGAGACAGAGAGACAGAGACAGAGAGACTGACCAAGTGCATGCATGGGGGAATGGGGTGGGTAGTGGGGGAGAGGAAAAGAGAGAATCTCAAGAAGACTTCCCACTGAGCATGGAGCCCGATGCAGGGCTCAGTCTTGCAACTCTGAGATCACAACCTGAGCGGAAACCAAGAGTCAGATGCTTAATTGACTGTGCCACCCAGGTTCCCCTTATGCTTTGTCTTATTAATGTAATGTATCACATTGATTGATTTACAATTATTGAACCACACTTGCATCCTGGGAATAAATCCTGCTTGATCATGGTGAGTGATTTTCTTTTAATGTATTGTTGAATTTGGTTTAAAAGCATTTTGTTAAAAAAAAAAAGCATTTTGTTGAGGATTTTTGCATCTAAGTTCATCAGAGACATTGGCCTTTACTTCCCTTTTTTGTGGTGTCTTTAATCTAATTTTGGTATTAGGGTAATGCAGGTCTCATAGATGAATTTGGTACTCTTTCTTCTATTTTTTGGAATAGTTTGAGAATAGGTATTCATGCTTCTTTAAGCATTTGGTAGAATTTACCTGTGAAGCCATCTGGTCCAGGACTTTTGTTTGTTGGAAGTTTTTTGATTACTGATTCAATTTCATTGCTGGTAATTGGTCTGTTCAAATTTTCTATTCTTGTTTCAGTTTTGGTAGGTTACATGTTTCTAGGAACTTATTCATTTCTTCTAGGTTGTACAATTTCTTGGCATATAGTTTTTCATAATATTCTCTTATAATTGTTCATAATTCTGTGGTGTCCATTGTTATTTCTCCTCTTTCATTTCTGATTTTGCTTATTTGATTCTCTCTCTCTTTGATGAGTGGCTAAAGGTTTATCAATTTTAAAAAAATCAGGTCTTAGTTTCATTGATCTGTTCTATTGTGTGTGTTTTTTAAGGTTCCATTTATTTCTTCTCTAATCTTTACTATTTCCTTCTTTCTACTGTTTTTGGGTTTTGTTTGTTCTTTTTCTAGCTCCTTTTGGTATAGGGTGGTTTGAGTTTTGCCTTGCTTCTCAAAGTATTGCCATAAACTTCCCTCTTAGGACAGCTTGTGCTATATCCCAAAGATTTGGACCATTGTGTTTTCATTTTTGTTTATCTCCATGAGTTTTTGGACTTCCTCTTTGATTTCTTGGTTGACTCTTTCATTGCTTAGTAGCATGTTACTTAACCTCCATGTATTTATGCCCTTTCCAGATTTTTTTTTTCTTGTGGTAGATTTCTAATTTCATAGTATTGTGGTCAGAAAAGATATGTGGAATGACTTTGATTTTGAATTTGTTTAGACTTGTTTTGTTCCCTAATATGTGATCTGTTCTGAAGAATGTTCCAAGTGCACTTGAAAAGAACATGTATTCTGTTTTAGGATAAAATGTTCTGACTATATCTGTTGAATCCACCTGATCCAATGTGTCTTTCAAAGCCACTGTTTTCTTGTTGATGCTGTTTGGATGATCTATCTGTTGTTATAAGTGGGATGTTAAAGGTCCCTGCTATTATTATTATATGACTATAGCTCATTTACTTTATGTTTGTTATTAACTGCTTTAAGTATTTGGGTGCTTCCATGTTGGCTGCATAGTGTTTACAACTGTTATATCTTCTTGTTGGATTGTCTCCTGAATGATTATCTAATGTCTTTCTTTGTCTTTTGTTATAGTCTTTGTTTCAAAATCTATTTTGTACAATATAAGTATTCCTACCCCAGCTTTCTTTTTTTTTATTTTTTAATAATAAATTTATTTTTTATTGGTGTTCAATTTACCAACATACAGAATAACACCCAGTGCTCATCCCGTCAAGTGCCCCCCTCAGTGCCCATCACCCATTCACCCTCACTGCCCGCCCTCCTCCCCTTCCATCACCCCTTGTTCGTTTCCCAGAGTTAGGAGTCTTTATGTTCTGTCTCCTTTTCTGATATTTCCCAAACATTTCTTCTCCCTTCCCTTATATTCCCTTTCACTATTATTTATATTCCCCAAATGAATGAGAACATACACTGTTTGTCCTTCTCCGATTGACTTACTTCACTCAGCATAATACCTTCCAGTTCCATCCACGTTGAAGCAAATGGTGGGTATTTGTCGTTTCTAATAGCTGAGTAATATTCCATTGTATACATAAACCACATCTTCTTTATCCATTCATCTTTCAATGGACACCGAGGCTCCTTCCACAGTTTGGCTATTGTGGACATTGCTGCTAGAAACATCGGGGTACAGGTGTCCCGGCGTTTCATTGCATCTGAATCTTTGGGGTAAATCCCCAACAGTGCAATTGCTGGGTCGTAGGGCAGGTCTATTTTTAACTCTTTGAGGAACCTCCACACAGTTTTCCAGAGTGGCTGCACCAGTTCACATTCCCACCAACAGTGTAAGAGGGTTCCCTTTTCTCCGCATCCTCTCCAACATTTGTGGTTTCCTGCCTTGTTAATTTTCCCCATTCTCACTGGTGTGAGGTGGTATCTCATTGTGGTTTTAATTTGTATTTCCCTGATGGCAAGTGACGCAGAGCATTTTCTCATGTGCGTGTTGGCCATGTCTGTGTCTTCCTCTGTGAGATTTCTCTTCATGTCTTTTGCCCATTTCATGATTAGATTGTTTGTTTCTTTGGTGTTGAGTTTAATAAGTTCTTTTTTTTTAAAGATTTTATTTATTTATTCATAGAGATGCAGAGAGAGAGAGAGGCAGAGACACAGGCAGAGGGAGAAGCAGGCTCCATGCAGAGAGCCTGACGTGGGACTAGATCCAAGGTCTCCAGGATCATGCCCTGGGCTGCAGGCGGCGCTAAACCGCTGAGCCACCGGGGCTGCCCTAATAAGTTCTTTATAGATCTTGGAAACTAGCCCTTTATCTGCTACTCCAGCTTTCTTTTCACATCCCTTTGCATGATAAATGCTTCTCCATTCCTTTGTTTTCAGTCTGCTTGTGCCTTTAGGTCTGAAATGAGTCTGTTGTAGGCAGCATAGAGATGGATCTTGTTGTTTTTTTTTTTTTTTTTTTGTTTGTTTGTTTGTTTGTTTTTAATCCTTTCCATCACCCCATGCCTTTTGATTGGAGCATTTAGTCCATTGACATTGAAAGTAATTATTGATAGGTATGTATTTGTTGCCATTTTGTTACTTGTTTTATAGATGTTTTTGTAGTGCTTCTCTGTTTCTTCTCTCTCTTCTCTCATGACAAGTGGGCTTTTTATAATGATATACTTGGATTCCTTTCTCTTCATTTTTTTGCATATTTATTACTGGTTTTTATTTGTGGTTACCATTAGGTTTGTATATAACATCTTCTACATATGGCACTCTATATTAAGTTGATGGCCACTTATTTTTGAACCTAATCTTTATTCCTCTTCCCTCCACATTTTAGGTATATGGTGTCATACTTTACATCCTTTTATTTTGTGAGTCCCTTGACTGTTTTTTTACAGATATACTTACTTTTACTGTGTTTGTGCTTCCTTCTTTCTTTAGTCTTTCTTATGATCTTTCCTTTCCACTCAGAGTCCCCTTTAACTTTTCTTATTGGGCAGGTTTAGTGGTCATAATTTCCTTTAATGCTTGTTTGTTTGAGAAACTCTGTCTCTCCTTTTATTCTGAATGGAAGCCTTGCTGGATTCTTGGCTGCAGATTTTTTTCTTTCAGCGTTTTGAATATATCTTTCTACTCCCTTCTGGCCTACAAAGTTTCTTCTTAAAAATCAACTCATAGCCTTATGAAGTTTCCCTGTATGTAACTTCCTTCTTTTCTCTTGCTGCTTTTAAAATTCTTTCTTTATCACTACTTTCTGCCATCTCAATTTCTATGTGTCTTTGTGTGAACTTCCTTGGGTTGGTTTTATTGGGGAATCTCTGTGCCCCCTGGATCTGAATTTTTGTTTCCTTCTCTAGATTCAGGAAGTTTTCAGCTATTAGATCTTCAAATAAATTTTCTGTCCCTTTTCTTTGTCTTCTCCTTCTAAGGTCCCTGTAATGCACATGTTATTACACATGATGTTGTCACTGAGTTCCCTAAACCTATTCTTATTTTGTGTATTTTTTTTCCTATCACCTGCTCAACTTGATGACTTTCCATTTCTCTGTCCTATAGGTTGCTGTTTTATTCTTCTGCTTCATCTAGTCTGCTGTTTATTCAATATAGTATATTTTTAACTTCATTTATTGCGTTCCTCATCTCTGGTTCTTTTTTATCTCATTGTTAAGGGTCTCACTGATGTCTTCTGCTCTTTTCTCAAGTCCACTGAGTACCTTTGTGATCATTTAAATTCCCTATCAGGCATATTACTTATCTCAGGTTCACTTAGGTCTTTTGCTGTGGTTTTGTCCTGTTCTTTCATTTGGGACATCTTTCTCTGTCTCTTCGTCTTATCTAATGATCTGTGTTTCTCTGTGTTAGGGCAGATAGCTATGTCTCCAGCACTTGAAAATAGTGGCCTTATGGGGAAGAGGTCCTGTAGTGCCCTGTAGTTCAGTGTCTTCTGTTCGCCAGAACATGATGCTTCAGGGTGTCTCCTTTGTGTGATGTATGTGCCTTGCTATTGTGGCTGAGCTGCTTTTTCCTTCAGTCCATTCATGTGCTCTGGCTCTTTGCCTGTTGTGGGCAGGGTTTGGTCCCTGTGGTGTTAGTGGGCCAATCTTGGGATCTCTTGGGCTTGAGTCGAGTCAGATCAGGCGTTTGCTAGAGATGCAGTAGCACCAAACTGCATTGTGCTCTCCCCGGGGTGTTCCCTGAGAATCTCATTGGTGGGCAGGGCCTTCAGTCAGACCCAATGTCTTCCTCCATCCCACTGCTAGGGCCACAGTCTGACTGGTGTGTGTGGCTATCCTTCCCTCTCTCCAGGGCAGAAGTCACTTTGGAGTGTTGCTGACTCCTGTATGGGCTACTTGCATACTGCCAGGCCCGTGGCATCACCTTGTATGGGCTCTGGGCAAGAGCATATTAGAGAGGATAGTAACCAAAGCACAGCATGGTGGTGGCAGTGCACTGGCACAACTGTGATAGCAAATTTTGCACCTTATAATTCCTCTGGGTGAGGGGTTCTACGGTGCCCAGACTGAGGTGGGCTGTCCAGAGGGATGGACTGTGGGAAGCACAGCATGAGGGTGGGACAGCAGTCCTAGCAAGTTAGGTAGCAAGTCCTGCAGGTCACTATGTGTTCATGCTGAGGGTAGGGAGAGGGACGTGGCATCTGCCAGATCCTTTGTTTCTGGAGGAATCACCCAGCAATTTCTATCCCTCTAGAACATGCTCTGAGATTAGTAAATAACTCTCCCTCCTACATGCCCCAGGCACCTTTCAAAGTGCTGCTTCCCTACTGTATCTCCATGGGCTTTTTGTTGTGTTGTCTCTTTAAAGGCAGATACTCCATTTCCTCTTGGCTTCCCTTCTCTCCCAGAGTCAAGCCCACAGATTTTTAAAAATTCCAGGTGTTAAGTCCCACTGGTTTTAAGAACTCACAACATTCAGCCCTTCTGGTTTTCAAAGGCAAACGTTGTGGGGATTCATTTTCCCTGGTGCGGGAGGTCTGTTTCTCTCCCTGCTTCGTGCCCTTGGTTGCCTCCCTCCCATGGCTGGTTGGGCAAGTTCATTTAATTTTGACCTTGTCTCCACCCTTCCTACCCTCTTTTCTGTGGCCTCTTCTCTACATTTAGTTGTGGAGTCTATCCTGCCAGTCTTCGGGTGATTTCTGACATGAGTGCCATCTGGTTGTATCATGGAACAAAGTGAGCCTAGGGTCCTCCTCCTCTGCCATCTTCCTGGGAAGTCCTTCCAGTTATATTTTGTTATGAATCTTTAACAATTGCATTGCGGTCAGAGAAGGTGATATATATATATTAAGCTTCTGTAATTTATTGAAGTTTGTTTTAAACTGGACAGTATGGTCAACTTTGTAAATGTTCTGTGCACATCTAAAGAGAATATGTATTCTAGAACTGCTGGGGGAGGAGGAATGTTCTGTGCAGGACTATTTGATCAAACTTGTTAATTATTTTTTTCAAATCTGTATCCTCATTGTCTTCTTTTTCTGCTTAGTTTATTTATTATTGAAATAGCTATATTAAAAATCTTCTACTTTGGCACACCTGGGTGGCTCAGTTAGTGAAGTATCCAACTCTTGATCTCAACTCAGGTCTTAATCTCAGGGTCATGAGTTCAAGCCCTGCATTGGGCTCCACACTGGGCATGGAGCCTCCTTAAAATAAAAATCTTAAAAAAAAAAAAAACCCTTCCACTTTGATGGTAGATTGACAATTCACCTTGTAATTCTGTCCCTTTTTGCTTCATATATTTTAAGGTTATGTTAAATGAGCATACAGAGTTTGACTTTTTTATATCTTCCTGACAAATTAGAACTTTCAGCCACACATAAAAATCTTCTTTATTACTAGCTATATTTCTTATATTAAAGTCTGTTTTGTCTTATATTAATATAACTAAACCAATTTCCTTTGTATGATATTAGCTTGGTATCTCTCATTTTATCCTTTGGCTTTTAATCTTTCTGTGCCTTCATATTAGGTAAGATTTTTTTAATAATTGGCATAGAACTGAATGTTTTATTCACCTTAATATATCTTTTAATTGGGGAGTTTTGTTCATTAATATCTCTTCTACCATTTTATTATATATTTTCTATTCTTTTTTTTCCCTTTGTTTTCTTGCCTCCTTTTGGGTTTAATTTTATGAGATTATTATTATTATTATTATTCCAGTTCTTCCTCTTCTGCTAATTTGGATGTTATACGATCTAGATCTACTGTTAGGTCTACTGCTTACCACAGCTGTTTTAATAAGCATCCTTAAATGAATTAGTCGGTTTTGTTACTCTCCTCACAACTAATACAAAGATTTTAGAGTAGTTTGATCTCAACTATTCATTCATCAAATTATATTCTTATTCCCAGTAATTTCAGTTGTTTTCTCTTATTTATTTAAACAACACAAATTCCACTTCATTTTATACACTTGGTGTTTATTTAAATTTATTTAAATTTAATTAAATTTACCAACATTTTTGCTCTTTGCTTCTTTCTACTCCCTGAGTTATGTTCATTAGAAGTTCCATCATTTTGAGTCTCTAGCTCCCTGAGTTATGTTCATTAGAAGTTCCATCATTTTGAGTCTATTGATGAAACTCTCATTCTTTCTTGCCTGAAAAGGTGTGTATTTTCCCCTTAGTACTTGGGGGGAAATGGTTTTGTAGAAGGGGGAATTCTAGGATAACAGCTATATTCTGAGTATTGAAAGCATTGTTCTTCCATATCCTGGATGCCAGTTTGGCTTCTGAGCAGTCAGCTGTTAGTCTGGGGCTTGGGGGCTTTTTGTTTTTTGTTTTGGTTTGGTCAAACTCTACCTTTGCTCTGAAGCTGATAAGCTATTTTTGAGATTTTTATTTCCTTTTTGGTAAAGGTATCAAAAAGACGTATCTTGAGGGTTTCTTTTTTTCTTTTTCTTTATTTTAGATTTTAGATTTTCTTTATTTGAGAGATATTTAGATCTCTTTAGATTTTCTTTATTTGAAAGAGAGAGAGCATGAGTGGAGTGGGAGGAGCAGAGGGAGAGGAGGAGCAGAGGGAGAGGGAGAAGCAGGAACAGGGAGCTCATGGAGTTGTTTTCTAGGATCTGGAGATGATGACCTGAGCTAAAGGCAGATGCCTAAGTGATTGAGTCACCAGGTGCCCTCCTTGAGGGTTTCTTTATATTAATTCCACCTGGAATTTTTTTTAGTTTTCTTGAACTTACATGGTCTTTCAGCAATTCAAGAAAATTCTCAGCCAAGATGTCAGAGATTGCATCTTGCCCATCCTCTCTTCTGAGCTCTTAGTAAGCGTATGTAAGATGTTTTTCACTATCATCCACCTATTTAACAGATTTCTTAGTTTACAACTGTCTACACTCAGTTTGGATAACTTCTCCACTTTTATCATACAGTGGTCTGATTCCCTCAGCTTTGTTTAAATCTCCTGTTTAATCCATTCATTGAGCTTTAAATTTTAATGTATACATTCCAGTTTTAGACCTATTTGGTTATTTTAGAATTATGCTTGTTCAGTTTTGTATTTTCTTGTTCTTTGCTTAAATATTGAGGCTTCCCTTTTAATCATTTTTTTAAGTTTTAGATAATGTATGTTAGAGGATGATCTTAAGACAACTTCTGATTTGTCAATTTGAAAATATTTTGTTTCTCCTTGCCATAGATTAAAGGTAACATAAAGACCTACCCCAATGATTAGCTTCTTTCTCCTGGAATTGCCCATCAATGTAGCACAGTATGATAGTTTTTGAATTGCTAAAACACATATTAAAGGCTTTTGCTATGGTTCTCTTCGCAAAGTAATGCCATTACAGCCTGTAATTTCCAGTAAGTTTTGCCACTTCTCAGAATCTACCTTCTCCGAGAGCAAAGGAACATGCAGAAACACAGGTTCTGGGTATATTTGGAGAGCCTCTAAAATTGCCTCTATTCCTGACTCAAGCAATGCTGAATTTATATTTGAACTTAAAGTTGGGTCAGGGGCAGTGGCTGTGACCTACTGAGACTGTAAGAGCTTATTTAGGCTTCTGAAGGGGATTCCTAAAGAGAGCGTTTCTGTCTTAACTGATATATTGTGCTCAGAAGATTCAAGTTATTTTTCCTCATCAGTCTGAATTGAAGTCTGAGAAACTATAGGGAAGACACTTTTTCCTGCTATATGGGTCACAAACAAGTAAGCAAGACACTTAACAGGAGCCCTTGTTTTTGAAAATATATTAAATATTGCTATTTTATATTCTTAGTATCCAATATTTGAAATCTCTGCAGGTTTAATTTCATGGATTCTGCTGGCTCCTACTCATGGTGACTTTTCCTTGTGCATTTCATGACTTTTGGTTGCAAAAATCATGTTCCTTGGAATTTTGTCTGTGGGAATCCTTTGAGGATTGGATTCTAGTCTGCATTCCTCCATTTGTTTCTGCCTGTCATCAAGGGACCCTCCCAACCCCAGACCACTTGCATTTCCACTTGCAGGGGTCCACCTGTGCCCAGGCTAAAGCAGAAAGTTTCCATACTTGCCCTTTCTATGCAGCGAATTTATTTCTTGTTCTGCCCTTATGGTGTCACAGTTTCACACTTGGCTTCTTAACAGCCTCCTCACTTCATGTAGGCCCCAGGCGGCATCACCAGTTCCCCACATCCGATGAGGCAATCCAAATAGCAGCTCATAGTCTTTAAGGTTCAGTAGAAACCATCATAGAAAGCCTGCTTTGGAGTGCCTGGGTGGCTCAGTCGGTTAAGCATCTGCCTTTGGCTCAGGTCATGATCTCAGGGTTCTGGGATTGAGTCCCCACATTGGGCTCCCTACTCTGTGGGGAGTCCACTTCTCCCTCTCCCTTTGCTTGTGCGTGCTCTCTCTGTGTGTCAAGTAAGTAAATAGAATTTTAAAAAAAGAAGACTACTTGAACCTTTCTTAGTGCTTGCTTCAGCCTGGTAAGATTCCTTAATTTCATGCCAATTTAGTGACACATTTTTAAGTGTTGTTGAAATATATGTTTAAGCATTTTTTTCCAAAGATTTTATTTATTTATGTGAGTCACAGAGAAAGAGGCAGAGACATAGGCAGAGGGAGAAGCAGGCTCCTCCTCCTGAGGCAGGACTTGATCCCAGGACTCCAGGATCATGCCCTGAGCCAAAGGCAGATGCTTAACCACTGAGCCACCCAGGTGCCCCATGTTTAAGCAGTTTTGTTGTTTCAGCAGAAGGGTTATTTATCCATATTATTGTGTGCATTGTACAGCTAGAAACAAAAGTCTCCAACTTCTCCAGGTTACTCTGCAGTTAGGCTTTTCCTAGACCATTCCACCAAAACCATTCTCATCAAGAACACCAGTGGTGGTCACATGGCCGAATCCTGTAGTGGTCATCATCTTCATCTTACTTGTACCCCTCAGTGGAATTTGGCAGCTGATTATTCCGTCTTCCCCAAACAACTTCTCCCTGTGGCTTTCAGGATACCTCGCCTTTGCTGTTTTGCTTCTGTCTCACTGGATCCATCGTCTTGATCTCTGGCTGGGCTCCTCTCCTCTTCTAGATGGCAAGATATTAACATTCCTGATACCTCAATCCTGAACTTTCTATCTACATTCCTGTTCCAGGTGATATCAGCCCAACATTAAATATGTCTGTGTGCCAATAACTACCCAATTTATATTTTCAGCCTCATCTCTCCAGAGCTCAAGACTTCCATTCAACTGACTGATGGATATCTCCCCTAGGTGTCTGGTATCTGTGAGGTGTCTTACACATAATATATTTAAAACTTGTACCTCTTCTTCTTTCTCCCTCCAAAAAACCCATGGTTTTCCCCATATCCTTCTATGGATGGCATCATCATTGACCCCATCATCAGGAGCTGTTAAGGATTTCTCTCATCCCCTCACTTCTCTCTTCCAATCTTTCAGCAGGCCTCGTAGTGTCTCCTTGTGAAATTATCTTAAACCTGACCACTCCTCATGTCCACCTTCCAGGCCAAAGTCAACATCATCATCTTTTGTCACTCAGATCACCATTAGAGTCCCTAAATGCCCTCCTGGCTTCCATTCTTATCTCCCCACTTCCAATGCCACCATCATCATCACCTCCTTAAGCTACAGAGCTTTTGAAAATATAAGTTAAATCATGCCATTCTCCTATTCAGAATGTTATGTTTAGAACACAATCTGAACTCTACCCTGGGAACAAGACCTTGCAGTGTCTGGCCCATGTTGATTCTCTCATCTCCCTTCTCTCTATGCTTCCTCCTGTTCCTCATATGCTTCTGCCCTCTGACCTTTCCCCTGTCCCTCAAACACATCAGACTGAACTTAGGTTCTACTCATCCTG
Source organism: Nyctereutes procyonoides (assembly GCF_905146905.1). Classification (NCBI taxonomy): domain Eukaryota; kingdom Metazoa; phylum Chordata; class Mammalia; order Carnivora; family Canidae; genus Nyctereutes; species Nyctereutes procyonoides. The sequence continues at coordinate 53,790,752 of NW_026575140.1, read as the reverse complement.
TGCTTTCTGCCTCAACAGCTCTTCTCCCATTTCTTTCTTTGGCTCATTCCTTCCCATAATTTCCACTTCTGCTCAAATATCACCTCAGTAGAAAGGCCTTCACTGACCACTGCAAGAAAATAGGACTTTCCATAGTCTCTGTCCCCTTATAGCATTCAACACCAGGTGAAACTACACAATTGATTTCATCAATTTGTTTCAATTTGTTTCCTATTTATTTTTCCCATTAGAATGTACACTTGATAAGGGCAGAGCCTTTATTTCTCTCATTTTGCATTCTATCTTCAGCACCTGGAAGCATGGTTGGGCTCAAATACTTGTTATGTTAATATAGCTATTTTATGTAATAGATGCTCAATAAATATTTCTGAAATAAAGACTGAATGCCCACGATAACCATTGAGACAGAAATGATTTTACCAATCATATAGGTGAGGAGACTGAGATGCGGAGGTGCTAAATGAGTTGGCCGTATAAGTGTCCAAATTAAACCCAAGTGTGGTATGACTTTAGAGGCCATAATATTTTTTTATTTTCAATTTTTTTTTCTTTTAAGATTTTATGTATTTATGGGAGAGAGGGAGAGAGCGAGAGAGAGCATGAGCAGAGGGAGAGGGAGAAGCAGATGCTCATTGAGTGGGGATCCTTCTGTAGGCCCGATCGATCATGACCTGAGCCAAAGGCAGACACTTAACCAACTGACCCACCAAGGTGCCCTAAAAGTTCACTTTGAAATACTGTCAGACTTAGCAAAAGAAGTTGCAAAAATAGTTCAGAGTTCACTTACACCTTCACTGAGCTTTCCCAGTAATACAGTCTTGTATAACCGTAATGCAGTTATCAAAACTGGAAAGTTAATATTGGTGGACAACTAGTAACTGATGAACAGACCTTACTCACATTTTGCCTATTGTCCCAGTAACACATCCCATCTCCTGAGTCTCCTCCAGCACAGGGGTCCTTGTCTTTGTCTTTGTAACTGGCCATTCTAAAGAGGACCATATTCTCACCATCAGGGTCTTGGCTACACAGAGTGCTGGACACATGGGAAGTTTTCCACAGTAATAGCTGTTATTATTAGGGAAATAAATCTTCCTTTTGAGCAGTGGAAGGGAAAATGCTTCTTCACATTCTGTTTGTTCTGCTTAGCCTGGCTGACCTTGAAGTGTTTATAAAAAACAGTGAGAGCGGCATGCTCAAGAAAGTTGAAAAAGGAGATTTCGAAGGACTGGTTGAGGTTATGGGACACCTTATGGCCCTGAAAGAAAGGCAGAGCAGCACTGATGAGATGTTTGAGCCCTTAAAGCAGACTATTGAATTGCTGAAGACCTACGAACAAGAATTGCCAGAAATGGTGTTTAAGCAACTGGAGGTCAGTATGAAGTTTGTTTTCCGAATAAAAGAAATGGAGGGAAAGTTTCTGGGTTGGGTGAGGTGAGGTGAGGTAAATGAGAAAGAGGGCTTGGTGAGGCCCCAAGGCTTGTGTTTTTAAACTATCTGTGTGATGGATATGTGCCCTCTGGTACATTCTGGAAACTCTGTAAACATGAAGCAGTCCAATGCCAGAGGTAGATGGGACAATTGATGTGGATGAAGTGTTTTGGGTTTAATTGCCTTTAGGGATGAGCCAAGTTTTTTATTCAGAGGGAAAAAAAGCAAGTCTGAGAGATATTAAGATGGACTAAGGAGATGTGAGGCGTAAAAGAAAATAACCAAGTGCTCTGAGAAAATAGAAGGGCACAGGTTACCAGGTTCAAGGTGGAGGGCAGGAAGAACATGGTGGATTCAGAAGGAGGTGATAGGCAGGCCCGCAGGCAACCAGGGAGACAGGTCAGGGGAGGGGAGCTGCAGGAAATGGGCACACAGTGCCATGACATCACATCTGGTACCCGAATGTCATGTCCACTTCAGTGCCATGATATGACATCATGGCCTTGTAGTAGACATGAAAACATCCGGGTACCATCCAGCCTCAGGTCTGCGGGGAGAGAGAGCACGGTGTGGATCTGACCACAGGGAGGTCTTCATCATAGGAGCTGCCTGAGAAGTGGAGCAATGTGAAAAAGGTGGCAGTCACCGTGAGACAGCAGGTGGCCCCGCTGCAGGCAAATGAAGTGGCCGTCCTCCGCCAGAGGTGCTCAGCCTTTGACATCGAACAACAGCAGTTCCGGGAGCAGTTCTGCAGGGAAGCCCCCTTCAGGTATGGGCCTACTTTGCTGGCGCTCCTTCCTTTCTTTTAAACATGGCGACGCATTAAAAAAAAAAAAAAAAGGGATCCCGGGGTGGCGCAGCGGTTTGGCGCCTGCCTTTGGCCCAGGGCACGATCCTGGAGACCCGGGATCGAATCCCACGTCGGGCTCCAGGTACATGGAGCCTGCTTCTCCCTCTGCCTATGTCTCTGCCTCTCTGTGTGTGTGTGTGTGTGTGACTATCATAAATAAATAAAAATTTAAAAAAAATAAACATGGCGACGCTTGGCTTTACAGAGGGTCTTTTTTTTTTAACATTGGGAAATTATTCATTGCATCTTTTTCTTTTTAAATTTGTGTTTCCATTCTATTTCTCCTGTAGAACTTTATATTAATGTAACATATGCATATTTTTAAAGTCTTTAGTTATTTATTTTTCTGCCAAAAACGTATTTTAAATAACTCTTTTGTGATAATTTTACTCATACAGAGGGTCTTTCAATTGAATTATTGAGTTCTTTTAGCAGATAAAGACTAGCTAAGTCTTCCCTCCCATTTGAGTCTGTTGGTTAGCACCTGGTGCTGACGTGGACAGAGTCCCATCCTGGCCTCTACAAGATGACACCTTGCCTTAGAAACAGAAGTCTGGAAGCTCTGTGTCTTCAAGTTTATAAAGGGGCCGTATGTGATCAAATCACAAGGTTTTTTACAAAGTCGTTCATATTCTAAATTCTCACAGACCTGTGTTCCTTTGGTTTTAAAAAAAGTGCCTGGTAGAATTTGGAAATAGAAAAAAAAAAAAGAATTTGGAAATAGTTTTGATAGGCACTTTGGAAGCCTGAGGGAAGGATTCGAGGTGATGGATTTCTCTCTCATAGTAATACTCCCCACTTGTGATAAGGGTCGGTCTTTTTTTTTTTTAAAGATTTTATTTATTTATTCATGAGAGATACACACAGAGAGAGAGAGAGGCAGAGACACAAGCAGAAGGAGAAGCAGGCTCCCTGCAGGGAGCCTGATGCGGGACTCGAACTCAGGACCCCAGGATCACACCCTGAGCCGAAGGTAGATACTCAACTACTGAGCCACCCAGGCATCCCAGGGGATCGGTCTTTACTTAAAATAACTATAGGACCAGGCAGCACCATTCACATGTGCCCCGTTGCACACACACATGAGTTTAGCTCAAATCCTTCCTTGGAGAAGTGTACTGGGGTCTGCACATGATCCACTGCTCGAGACCAGGGGCTCCAACCAGAACAAGCTGGTTCTCAGGGTCCCATGTCTGCTGATGTGCCAGCTGAGACGGGTACTCTCCCTCACTCCAGCTCCATGGCTGGCTTTCTGCTTCCCTAGCTGAGCTTCCTGCTGGGTCTTCCTCAACAGTTTAAGACAGACAAGCTTAGAACACTCCGGAATGGAAAACACCCTACGTAATTATTTATTTTAATTGTAATATTTTAATTGTTAAGGGTACTTACCCATAAAAAACAGTACTACATGGGGAAACAACACGTCAGAGCAACAAATAAAGCTGAAAACCAATGCCGTGCCTTAGTTCCCTCATCTGTAAAATGAGGTTAATAACAGTATCCATCTCGTAAGGTTGTTGATAGAATTAAAGAAATAATTTTTTGCAAGTGTCTACTGTAGTATCTAGGATGCCCACCCACCCCGCTTTCCCCTTGGCTATTCTGGTTTTAGCCCTGAAAGTCACACTTTCAGGGAAGCCCCTCTGTTTCAGGCAAATTGGAACGTTGGTCACCCATCATGGCACATAGGAAGGACCTACCTGTTCTTATTAGTCACTCACCAAACATTTATTCAGCAGCTCCTATCTCCCAATTACTGTACTTGGGGCATGAGAGAACAACAGGAGTGGGTTAAGAGGCAGGGAAGGGCAGATGGGTAAGCTCTGTGTAAGGTGGAAGTGTGTGTATCACATAAGACGCTAAAGCAGTGGGCTCCATGTTGGCTGCACATGAAGATCACCTGGGGTGCTTCTAAAATTTTCAACACCCAGCCTCTCTCACAGACTAACTAAATCAGATTCTCTGGGGACAAGACCTGGCAGTAGTAGTTCGTAAAGCTCCTCAGGTGATTCCAGTGGGCAGCCAGGTTTGAGACTTGCTGCTCAAGGGGGAAGTAACTGGTTCTCTTTCAAGCAATCAAGCCAGGGCATGTAATTCCAAATGAGTCTGTATCCCTTTAGAATAACTGCCTTCGGAGCTATGCCCTTGTTCCAAGGAAATATCTATTGCTCTAGACATTGGCTTAACTCCTTTTAGGACTGTTCTTTTTTTTTTTTAATATTTTTTTTTGAATTTTTATTTATTTACGATAGGCACACAGTGAGAGAGAGAGAGAGGCAGAGACACAGGCAGAGGGAGAAGCAGGCTCCACGCACCGGGAGCCCGACGTGGGACTCGATCCTGGGTCTCCAGGATCGCGCCCTGGGCCAAAGGCAGGCGCCAAACCGCTGCGCCACCCAGGGATCCCAGGACTGTTCTTTTGGAGTCTGAGACATATTTTTTTTTACTCTCCTTTGGACATGCAATTGAATTTTTAGAAATTCAACACCAATCATGCAGAGCCAAAGCTGGGGAGGAAGCTGGGTTATCAAGCTGAGTAATACTGCCTAGTGTTAAACATCACACCAACGGCAACAGCCATGAAAGCAATGACATTAATATCTTTGCGTCAACTGTCCCTTAAAATTTTTTTCCCAAAAAGGAACACCAGAGATACTGGGGGAAATATTTTCCTGAAGGGATTTCTGATAACTACTTGACAGCAAATGACACGCATTCACTGGTGTGATTTTGTGTGTCTGTTGGAAACATGATGTCCCTCCTTCATAGTTATACCCTGTGTGTGTATTGATCAGCTGGTGGTGTTTTTTGAATGTGCTAGCTGGTTGTTTTTACTTTCTTAGCACTTGTATCTGCTGGCTGGGAGGATATTGCTTCTGTTAGCTGGGTTTTCCAAATTCGCATCTGTTAATTTGACATGCAGATGAATCTTTGCAAGAGAATACTTTGAAAAGAACTGCTCACAGCAGCGTGGAAAGCCAAACATCACTTCAATTGTGATGTGTTTCTCTTCTTGTCAAGAAAACATCAGGGCTACAGCGGAATTGCGGATTGAGTGCTGAAGGGAACCTTAGTGGGAATCAACTCATTCCTTGTTTTGTTTCTTAGTTTGGTGTATATGGATATGTATGCTTGACATTTTAAGGCACTGTGTGTGTAGCAAAGGATTTTAATCCTGGTTCCTTTTAGATCCTTTGTGAATTTCTAAAATGCAGACCCTGGCACATTCCTCTGTGAGTGCAAATTTCCGTTCCTGATTATAATGTGGGTAAAGCTCACGTTGATCTTGTCTTTGAGGAGGGAAAGGAAAGTGAGTGTCTCATTAGGCTCTTGCAGCCTGTCAGGTGCTGGGTGATGTCCCCTTGCTTGGGTTGAGGTTCTTCATGTTCAAGAGTTATCTCTTTCAGAGTTCTTAATTCTGAGCTGTATCAGCATATTCCTAGCTGAGTTCCTCACTTCACAGTAATTGGCTAAACTGTCACACTCAAGATTTTCTGGACTTTCCAGAACTCTTAAAGTTGGAGAGGAATTCTCCCCCTTTGGATGAAAGGAATGCTCCAGGCTCCTAGTGGCATTCTCTGGCTCAGTGTTCCTGACCTTGAATGCAGTCTTCCTGACCTTAAGAAATGATGCCATGACATCCAGTCATTTTCCCCACATCAAGACCAAGGTTACCCAGGGGTCTCTTAGCCAAAGCACTTGATGTCAGTGAGCTCCAGCTCAGTGAAGACCATCAGTGTATTCAGCTGGCTGGCAACCAGAAGCGGTGAATAGTTGACAGAGCTTTCATGAAGACACCTTCCATTTGGGTACTATCTTAGTGACAGCTAGAGAAAGCAAGACTTTCCAGGTAGCCCAGTGCAGCAGACATGAGAAAGACAAACCTCTGTCTCCCTTGAGCAGTATGTGTTGTCTCTTCAGCAGCCAGAGTAAAGGACATTTTGAATCCCCAAATCTCCCATGGACATATCGGTGCCCTAAAACACATCATTAGTTCAGCTTGACACTGTTCTTCCGGTCAATCTGACTCCTTCACTTGATTCAGGCTTCCAATGGAGTCACCGAAAAATGATGTTAAGCATTAGGATATTAAGATAATACGTATTCCCTGAAGTCAGGAATGATTTCAAACATGAGTACTCAGATGTGGTCATTGGGTGGCCAATTGGAAGGTCCCCTGAGGAGGCAGTTCAAACCTTCTGTAGGAAATGGTGCTTGAGCCAATGGGAAAATGCAAATTAGCCATTTGGAAAAAGATGAGTGGGAGGGGAGGGTATTCTGGGTAAACGAAACAAAATAGCCAAAGGCACAGAAGAGTGAGGATGTAAGAAACAGTTGAACAGCAGAATGTGTTGTGCCTGCTGGGATGCAGGACTAACATGGGAGTGAGAATGAAGTGGGTCACGCCTCCAGGTCTTGGCCATGATCAGCCACTGAGGAGCCTAAGCATGAGGACAATGTAGTGTAAACACCACTGTCCTGTGGCTGCGAAGACCTGGATGGAGCAAGATCCACTCAAGGCCAAGTGCCCCATGGGGAGATGGCAGCAGCCTGGGCGAGAAGCAGTAGCCCTGGACTACAGGCAGTGGCTATGACAATGGAGAGAGAATGGATCTGGGAGAGATTTAGGAGGGGAGTTGGCAGGATTGATTGAATGTGAGAGGTGAGCAGGTCAGGTCTAAGTCACTCATTTTTCCGAGATCACACGCATGGGTACCATATTTCCATTTCTCTCAGTTATATTCATCCAGACTTGCCTGACGTTTCTCTTTTAGATTAAAATACTTTTGCATTATTATTTCAATTTTAAAGACTTACTACACCCCCTTCCCTCCTATTGCTTTCTTGTTCTTCTGCACTATTCCCCTAGGGTTTGGAGAACTGCTTCCAGTTTATTAGGCACATTAATCAGGTCTGTGCATATCCTGACAAGGTGCACTAGAGTTTTAAAATGAGAAGAGGGTTACCTGCCCTTACGTCTAGGGATTCTTTTCACCCCTTAGGCCAAATTAACTTTTATGTGTGCTCAGCTCCAGGAAATGAAGGTCCACAAATTTGAACTATAAACAAAAATTATGCCACAAGGTAGATGAAGTTTCCAATAGGTTTGACAAATGGTCACCTCTTCCAGATATTTGAGGAACCTGTATTGATTTAAGGATGTTCACATGTGCTAAGGAAAGAATGGTGGGAAAGACCACTTATTTTCTTCTGCGTACACTCCAAACGCTCTAAGAGCTCACATCTTACCCATAAGTTATCCCTGAATTATCCCCCATTGATGAATTAAACAGAATGTGGGCTTTTAGAGTTTGTCTGGTAGATCTTGTACAGCAAGGGGTGAAATTCACTTTCCCAGTCACTCCAGTCTGGATAAAAAGTAGAACCTACATACCCTGACAATTAGTCTTTGGAAATGAAGAATAAATAGAAGGACTACTTGTGCGTGTACACACAGAAGCTTTCCTGCTGGACCACTTGCCATGGAGATATTATATTTCTTTCCTTCTGGTTCTTTTTCCATTGTTCTCATAGGGGAGAAAGCTCCTTGCCTATAGAGACAAAGGATCCTCTTCAGCTCCGAGGATTTCACCCTTCTGTTCCACTCTGGAACACTTGGAAGTGAGAGAACAGAGAAGATGTGCCATGATGTTCAGTTTTGTTCTCCTAAGATATAAATGCACAACCATAGCACACAAGCCAAAAACTATTTAGATGAAACAAGCAGAATCAAACATAGCAAGCATCAAAGTTAATCTGACACTAATTTAATGGTATGCATAACTGTTATTGTGTTGCATGGTAATTAGGCTTAAGTGGCGAGCAGTTCAGGTAAATGACTTTAATTAGGATTACTTTCCATCCGTCAAGTCAAATATTTCTAAAGACAACTGAGAGAAGAGGCAGTTCAAGAAAAGGACTTTGTATGTCCTCCTCCCGTCCAAATCCCTCTACCCAACCAACATACACATCCATAGATATACACACATGTGGGCGCGCACACACTTGTCATAGACTGGAGGACATGACCAATGCTCAAGGCACTCACTTCCTCTCAGCTTTCCCCTTAATTATGAACCCCATGATGTACTATTCTGATTTTATTTTTTAATTAATTAATTTGAGAGAGTATGAGCAGGAGGGGTAGAGGGGGAGGGAGAGAGACTCTCAAGCAAGACTCCATGCTGAGTGTGGAGCCTGACCCAGGGCTCGATCTCATGACTCTGAGATCAGAGTCTGAGCCAAAATCAAGAGTCAGATCCTTAACTGACTGTACCACCCAGGCACTCCTGCCCTGTTCTGATTTTAGAGGAACACGGTATTCACCCTGAAGTTGTGATGCCCCAACATCATTCAGTACACAGAAAGAAGATTGCTGATGGGGAGAAGGGAGTTTAGGAGAAGAAAATGAGAGGTTCCTTGAATACCTCGATTCTGCATACTCCTGGCCAAAGAAGTGTTATCTGCCCACGTGGGTTCCTTTGCATGTTGAGTTCTTTATTCTTTTTTTTAAATTTTTAAGTAATCTCTCCACCCAGCATGGGGCTCAAGCTCTTGACCCCCGAGATAAGAGTCTCATGCTCTATAGACTAAGCTAGCCAGGAGGGCTCTTCCTGTTGGAGGAGAAGCTATGCCAGGCCCTCAGGTCTGGAGGTAGCACCATAAAGTGGGTCAGGGGCAGTGGGTACATGCCATGAGCACTGGAGACAAGAGGGTGAAGAAGTGTGAGCAAGAACCATAAAGCTATATACAGTGCCTAGAGCAGTCGGGTCCAGAATGAGAGGCACCCAGGAGGTGGAGGGGTGACTTAAGAAGATGAAGAGCCTGACTTGAGGGACTAGGTAAGGGCCTTGTGCTTGATCTTGGAGGTTCCCTACCCATGGTTCCCAAACTGGGAAGTGCTGTTGCTGGAAGGTCATGGAGGCCACCAGCATGAGCCTCACCACAGTCAAGGACACCAACCTGGCACATTGAAACCACCCAAAGAGCTTGAAGAAAATGTCTTTGCCTGGGTCTCACCTCTGAAGAGTCTGATTTAATTGGACTGGGGAGCAAGCCTGGGCATAGAGATTGTTCAGAGCTTCTAGGTCATTCTCCTATGCCACCCAGACTGAGAACTGGTGCCCCAGAGGGAGTAATGCCAGATCAGGTTGAGGGCTGGGCTTCTAAGTGCCATCTATCTCACTTAGAGACCACCTACAACTTGTAGCTTCTGGCCAGAGCTGTGACTTTATAGCACCGACAGGAACACGACAGTGCTCTCTTGTGTCAGGCACTCTAGAGGCCAACAAGTGGAAGCAGAGTCTAAAAGAATCTCAGACAGATGGGTGGTCCCCTCTACACTTGGATGAGGGGGGCAGTCGGTGGTGGAAAATGAAAGAAGTCCTTTTATCTTCTCAGATGTGAAGAAAAGATCCAAGAGTGTTGCTCCCCTGGGATTGCCTTTTCTCCAGGTGGCTCTGCTCACCCCACTCCAACCTGCCCTAAGTGCCTTTTCTTCCAAGGCTTTGCTGACAACTACTGCCTATGCTAAAATACTAAGCATTTAAAGATTTGAACTGGTGTTACTTTGGTGATTCCTGGACATGAGCCCCTGGGTGCCGTACTCACAAAGGGAACACATTGTGTTTTGTAGGTTTGATAGCATTGACCCTCATCAAGTTCTGGATGCCAGGCACACAGAGATCCAGCAGCTGGAATCTACCATGGCCTCCATTTCTGAGGCTGCCAGCTTGTTTGAGGTCAACGTTCCCGACTACAAGCAGCTGAAGCAGTGCAGGAAGGAGGTGTGCCAGCTGAAGGAGCTCTGGGACACCATTGGGATGGTGACCTCCAGCATCCGAGCCTGGGAGACCACCCTGTGGAAGGAGGTCAACGTAGAGGTCCTGGACGGGGAGTGTAAACGGTTTGCCAGGCACATTCGGAACCTGGACAAGGAGGTCAGGGCCTGGGACGCATTCACGGGCCTGGAGAGCATGGTGTTGAATACCCTGACCTCCCTGAGGGCGGTCGCCGAGCTGCAGAACCCAGCTGTCCGGGAGCGACACTGGAGGCAGCTGATGCGGGCCACGGGTGTGAGCTTCACCATGGGCGAGGGTGCCACCCTGGCACACCTCCTACAGCTCCGGCTGCACCACTTTGAGGACGAGGTCCGGGACATTGTGGACAAAGCCATGAAAGAGATGGCCATGGAGAAGACCCTGAAGGAGCTGCAGACCACCTGGGCTGGCATGGAATTCCAGTATGAGCCCCACCCGCGGACAGGCGTCCCCCAGCTGCAGTCAGACGAGGACCTCATCGAGGTCCTGGAGGATAACCAAGGGCAGCTACAGAACCTAATGATGTCCAAGCACATTGCCTTCTTCTTGGAGGAAGTGTCCAGCTGGCAGAAGCAGCTGTCCACAGCTCATGCCGTCATCTCCACCTGGTTCGACGTGCAGCGCACATGGTCGCATCTGGAGAGTATATTCATCGGCTCCGAAGATATCCGGGCTCAGCTGCCCCAGGTACCTGCCCAGGAGATCCTGCTCTCTCTGTCCCCTTAGGCGAGTCGAGGGAGCAGCTCCTAGATCCCACGTCCTCTAGACCTTTCCTCACCGGCTCGCCCTTGGCTTCACTCAGAGGCACCTCCCATGACCATGGGCCTGCCAGGCCACTAAAAGTCAGGTGGAGGGAACTGGAGAAGGTGAAATGCTCACCAATCAGTTTGCCCCTGGACGGGTTGGGGAAAAAGGAGAACCTGGTTTTTGGTTGGTTTGGTTTTGTTTTTTTTTTTTAAGATTTTATTTATTTCATTAAGATTTTATTTATTTATTTATTTATTTATTTATTTATTTATTTATTTATTTATTTATTTATTTATTTATTTATGAGAGACACACAGAGGCAGAGACACAGGTAGAGGGAGAAGCAGGCTCCCTGCGGGGAGCCTGATGTGGGGTTCCATCCCAGGACCCCAGGATCATGCCCTGAGCCAAAGGCAGTTGCTCAGCCATTGAGCCACCCAGGTGCCCCAAGGTTTTGTTTTCAATGCTTTCATAAGAAAGGAAGCAGGAACTGCTGGCTACCGCAGTTTGGGATAAGCTGCTCCTGAGTTGGTCCCCAGATAATTAGAATGCAGCCAGCGACTGGAAGAGAGCCTTGTTTCCCTGCAAAGGCAGGTTCCTTCTCTGCAGGGAGCCACTCTGTACACTTCTGGCCTGTGCCACTTGCTCAACAGCAGTCTTCTGCTCAATCCTAACCAATGAATTTCTCGAAAATATGCATTCTTCTCATTACTACCTTCCCTGTGGTTGATTGCCCCTTCTAATTGGTACTGATTAATGTGCCATTAGCTTACCCACCTCTTGGTGGACTCTAATTCATTAAAATTTTTTTTTCTTTTTATTTTATCATACTTTTTTTATTTTGCAGACATCTTTCTAGTCTCCCTTGGGCACAATGAGTTCTCTGCTTCCAAATTAGTTTGCTTCCAAAATGTCACATGTCATTCAGGCCCCACTTAAAAGTTAAAGCGCATTCCATCAAAACATTATTTTTCTAGCTCATCCCACAAAAGCGTATTTCATGCCCTAATGCAGATTACTGGTTGTACATCTGCATTAGGGATGAAAAATAGCCAGAAACAATTTTGATAGAGATGTTGTCATTAGGTCAAATTGAACAAGCTCGATTTTTTTTTTTTTTAGATTTTATTTATTTATTCATGAGAGACACACAGAGAGAGGCAGAGACACAGACAGAGGGAGAAGCAGGCTCCCTGCAGGGAGCCCAATATGGGACTTGATCCCAGGACTCTGGGATCACAACCAGAGCTGAAGACAGATGCTCAACCCCTGAGCCACCCAGGCACCCTAAACAAGCCAGATTTTATTTCTCTCCAGCACTAGTGATTGAAGAAGAGCAGGTTTAATTAGGAGGTGAGGGCAGAAGAGGAGACTCTAAAGGAGGCTTTTGAGAACTTTCAGCCACACATCAGAAGGAATCGGTATCATTAACTTCTCAACAGTGGTGCAGGTTGTCGTATGAAATATGGGGATGCGTTTATTTATCCTTGTATTAACAGTACAATAACAGAGGCAATTTAAAAATGTAATAAAATCGGTCATAATCTTACACCCTAACTAGTAACTATTTTCACTCATTGTGAATGTCTCCCAATTTGGCCTCACATATATATGCATTTTTACATAATTGCTCTCTGTGTAATTATTATTTTCTTTCCAGCTCTTCTCATTGGAGCATTTATGTTCCATATTTACAACACATCTCTAACCTTGATACTTTCTCATCTTTCCCTGGGATGAAATACCTCGTTGAGTAATCATAATTTACCCTGCTGTCCTATTTTTAAATCTTCTTGGGAGAGGGACATCGATTGCAGAGGTTTAGAGCAGACTGGGGCAGGGTGGTGGAGGCTTGTAGCTGTGGGACCTTGGGCAAGTTACTTAACTTCTCTGTGCCCTGGTTTCCTCCTATAAATTGGGACAAATACCAGTACCCACGTTAGGGATGTAATTAAACAATGCACACAGCACTTACTGTTATGATTGTTGTCATATAATAATAATACCACGAGTTCTCACCAGGTGCCAGGTTTGGGGCTAAAGCCTGCATATGTTACTATCTCGGGCATTCCAATGATGCTGTTGAGTGGTTGTGTGTTTAAGGGAAATGATGATACCTAATTAATTAATCTGATATGATATTTGCTGAAGAACATCTTACTTTAGTTACATCAACTTTTGCGCGTTCCCAGGGCAAACACTGGATCCACTGTCCACCTGGTGCAGAAAATATGTGTTTTATGCCAGTGGTTCTCAAGGCGTGGTCCCTGGACCCTGAGCTTCATAAGGGATCCTCAAGGTCAGGACTGTCTTAGTAATAACATGAAGATGTTATTTGTCTTTTTCACTCTCATTTTTACGTGCACACAACAGGGCAGTTTTCCAGAGGTTACCTGACATGTGACATCATGGCAGATTGAATGCAGAGCAGAAAAGAAAATCTGGTCATGTTCTAAGTCAGACATTAAATTTTTTTTGCAGGGAAAAAGTGATACAAGGCCACTTTTCTCTCTAAATTATTTTGTTGTGAAAATACAATTATTTTGCATAAGAACATGTTGTGTTACCATTGTTATTTTTTAAATGAATCAACAGGGGCACCTGGGTGGCTCAGTTGGTTAAGCATACGACTTTTTGTTTCAGCTCAGGTCATGATCTCAGGGTCGTGGGATTGAGTCCCATGTCAGGCTCCATGCTCAACAGGAAGTCTGCTAGAGATTCTCTCTCTCTCTCTCCCTCTCAAAATAAATAAATAGATATTTAAAAAATAAAAAAAATGAATTAACAAATATTTTTAAAATTTCTCCATTTGAGCTTCCAGCGGAGGCATGCATAGAGATTACCCGCATACACAAAAGCTCTTTGCACTCCACAGTGATTTTTCAAAACACAAAGGGGTTTTACAACCAAAATGTTCAGGAACCACTCTTTCAAGCTAAGGATATTTCCTTAACTTTTTGGACATCCCCAGAACTGGTTTCTGCTTCTGACTTGCTGCACGAGGGATCTTCTTCAAGTCCAAGAAAGTAATAGTTAATTTTTCCTCATGTTTTTATTTCAGGATTCTAAACGATTTGAAGGCATTGACCTTGACTTTAAAGAACTAGCTTATGATGCCCAGAAGACTCCCAATGTAGTGGAAGCCACCAACAAACCAGGTCTTTACGAAAAACTGGAAGATCTTCAGAGCAGGTGAAGATCTGCTGGCTGCTGCCCCTTTTTGTATCAGGGAGTGAGATGTTTCCTTCTTCCTATTCTGTCTCCAAGATCCTTACTTTCTTTGACTGTCCAAGTGAGCGAGTATGTGTGCTTGTGTGTGTGTTTTGATCTGCTTGTATATTAGATAATGTGGGGTATTAGGTGTTTATTTGGGTGGACATGCACTAGTATCTACATTTGCAAATACCTGTGCTTCTTGCACTGATTTTGCATTCCATATCCTGCAGCTGTCTGCATTTAGGTAATATCTATGCACAACAGGGGGTGTGGGTCTAAGCAAACCTAATTAGGAAATGCTGTGTCTCTGCTCTCAGGTTATACCTGTGTGAGAAGGCCCTGGCAGAGTACCTGGATACCAAAAGGCTTGTCTTCCCTAGGTTTTACTTTCTGTCCTCTTCTGACCTGTTAGACATCCTCTCCAATGGCACAGCTCCGCAACAGGTGAGCTGAGGGAGTGTTCATGGAAACGTCTAGAAGAACTGATGGGCTTCCAGTGGGGAGGGTTTCAGGTTCCCTGTTATGCCCACCACTATGTTTCTCAAGGTGTCAACCAGCCCAACAGTGGCTACTATCCCCTGAAGGGGAAGCTGTGAAAATGGAGGGGGTGCTAAGCCTTTACAGAGAACGCCTTTGATCTGATTCTAAAGATAGATCCAGTACATTCCTGTCCAAAGTTAAAGCTAAAATTTCCATGGGAGAGAAGACTGGGGGTTGTATTAACTCGACATTTAGGGATTTATGTGGAAAGAGTGTATATGAGGAGCTCAAAATTGAGGGTTCTAGCCATTTTATTGGCCATGTAGTCTTCAGTGTCCCTTCTCTTTGACAAACTTCCTTCACCTGTAAAAGAACCACTGTACTACAAGCATTTTTTTGTCCTTCTTAAAGTAACTAATTGAAGCACTATTGACATTTGGTGCTGTAGACAGTGGTTCTCAAACTTGAGTCACCTGGCCTCTCAGGTGCCTCAGAATCACTTGGAAGGCTTATAAAAATGCAGATTTATGTAGGTCTGGGTGGAGCTGGAGAATTTGCACTTCTCAGGATTTCCCAGGTAATGCTGCTGGTCTAGGGACCACACTTTGAGAATGACTGTCCTGGACCAAAGGTCTGAGTCTCCCCAGTGACCAGTGGGAGGGAGGGAGGTATAATGTCTGCACTGTGTGCTCCTGTAGCTCTCCTTACTTCTCACTCTAATAAGACTTCAACATTTGTTTCTAGTTCTTTATTTGTCCTTTGAGGCTATCCAGTCAAAGCACCACATTCAGAAGTTACTTAGATGCATCTATTCCCCTGTTCAGTGTGATTTCATTATTCATTTGAAGTGTAGTCAAGTTCATTTATTTGTCTTTGTTTTGAGTTTTGGGGGTTTGTTCCCATCCTTGTTGATTGGATTGTTTGAATATGTTGAATTCTAAAAGTCAAACTTACGCAAAAAAGTATGTGGGAAGGGCCACTCCTATTCTTCCCATCCACTCTCTGTAGGTCACCAGTCCCACTAGTTTCTGGTTTATCTTTACAAAAATGAGCAGATGGGCATTTACGTTTGCACATATCTATTTTATTTACCCTCCTTTCTCACACAAAAGGTAGTGTGGTCTGTAGACTTGAATGCAGTTTTTCTATGCAGTGATGTATCCTGGAAATCACTCCATGTCAATTTAAAGATATCATTTTTTTAATACACCTGCATTACACACCATGGACTACACTATTTTTGGCCAAAGGTAGTTTATACTATTTCACAATTGAAAATAATGCGACATTGAATAGCCTTGGGTTTAGTATTGTTGGAGGTCTGTCTTCCAGGTAAATTCCTAGAGGTGGGATTTCTGGGTCAAAGGGTAAGTGCTATGTGGTCGGGTTAGATATTGCCCTATTTCCCCCTATAGAAGTTCTAGGCTTTGAGATCACCACCAATGATGGATGCGAGCTTCCCCAACAAAGCCAAAATATGGCTCCCATGCTTTAGCTTTCTGTCTTTGTCATTAACCCTCCAACTTACCGAATTTATGTTTAGGGTGTGTTGATGAATAGCAAGTACTAAAGACATATTATCCCTAGAGTTAAAGCCCCATTTCTGTTTTATGATCGCAGAGTAGCCCAGGTATGGTGGAGTTGAAACAGTTATCACACTAACATTCTGTTTTGTAACTATACGTTCATTAATTCCATGCATAGGAAAAGTCAGATTGTTGCCAGACCCTTTATACATGACTGTACTCATGCTAAATATTTTTTATTTCTCACTTGATTTGAGTAAATCCTTAAATAGCTCCCCCCTCCTCACCAACCTGAGAGATGAAGCATGGTAGGCTTCCCCAATTCTTTCTGTATCTGGGACTCTCAGCAGTTTTTACAGGTGAGTGATTGAATGAGTTTGGAATTCACGGGTTACAGCAGTTTCTCCTCGGATCCCCCCAGATGTAGCTCTGAGACATCATCTGAAGTCTACCTGCTACCCGCACCACCCCCCCCCCCGCCCCACCGCAAACCCTTCTAGGTAGCCTTCTTTCTTTCTATTCAGATCTCTGTAGAGATCAAAATTTAAATTTTAGAAAGTTTGCATACATTTATATACTTGCTTTGTTCATTTTCCCCATACATGATGAGTTTTTTCCAATCTGAAAACCAGGCCTTTCATCTTGGAAAAGTTTTCTTTCTGGGTGCTTTAAAATAATATTTCTATCCCACTTATCTGGATTTTTTTCCCCTTCAGGTTCATCATATTTCTGTAAGTTGACATCCTATATTTTCTGTGCTATATACATTTCCCTCACATATTCATATATATTTGTGTACATTCATACAGATTTTCCTCTCTTACCCCTCTCCTTGGAATTCTTCCATAGGTCCTCAAGCTCATCTGCCATATTGAATTCATTTGTGTCAATTTGATCCGTTAGTATTTTTGTTTCCTTGTGTTATCTCCTTCCACTACCAATTCATCTTCATCTCATATTTTGTAGGGTTCATATTTCTTTCATTTAATTGAAAATAAGATGGCATTTTTCATAATTAGTTCTGTTTCCTTTATTTTTATTTTTTTTATTTTTTAGAAAAATGTCAAGGTTTAATGCCAACATAACATGAAACAGGAGAGGGTTAAAAGTATCAGGTGGCCTGTTTAAATGGTGTATCAATTTTCAAAAGAGCTATTGCCTCACCCCTGCACAAATGCAAACCATTTTTGTACTTAAATCACCCAGCAGGTATCTTCAGGAATGTGGCTTTGCACAAGGACTCAAAATAGTTGTAAGGGGCATTACATCATGCATCTTTGTTTTTTTTTTTAATAAATTAATTTTTATTGGTGTTCAATTTACCAACATACAGAATAACACCCAGTGCTCATCCCGTCAAGTGTCCCCCTCCGTGCCCGTCACCCATTCACCCCCACCCCCCGCCCTCCTCCCCTTCCACACCCCTAGTTCATTTCCCAGAGTTAGGAGTCTTTATGTTCTGTCTCCCTTTCTGATATTTCCCACACATTTTTTCTCCCTTCCCTTATATTCCCCTTCACTATTATTCATATTCCCCAAATGAATGAGAACATACACTGTTTGTCCTTCTCCGACTGACTTACTTCACTCAGCATAATACCCTCCAGTTCCATCCACGTTGAAGCAAATGGTGGGTATTTGTCATTTCTAGTGGCTGAGTAATATTCCATTGTATACATAGACCACATCTTCTTTATCCATTCGTCTTTCGATGGACACCG
The DNA here is from genome assembly GCF_905146905.1 of Nyctereutes procyonoides. Lineage (NCBI taxonomy): Eukaryota > Metazoa > Chordata > Mammalia > Carnivora > Canidae > Nyctereutes > Nyctereutes procyonoides. The sequence continues at coordinate 53,772,961 of NW_026575140.1, read as the reverse complement.
AGGCTCCTTCCACAGTTTGGCTATTGTGGACATTGCTGCTAGAAACATCGGGGTGCAGGTGTCCCGGCGTTTCATTGCATCTGAATCTTTGGGGTAAATCCCTAACAGTGCAATTGCTGGGTCGTAGGGCAGGTCTATTTTTAATTCTTTGAGGAACCTCCACACAGTTTTCCAGAGTGGCTGCACCAGTTCACATTCCCACCAACAGTGTAAGAGGGTTCCCTTTTCTCCGCATCCTCTCCAACATTTGTGGTTTCCTGCCTTGTTAATTTTCCCCATTCTCACTGGTGTGAGGTGGTATCTCATTGTGGTTTTGATTTGTATTTCCCTGATGGCAAGTGATGCAGAGCATTTTCTCATGTGCATGTTGGCCATGTCTATGTCTTCCTCTGTGAGATTTCTCTTCATGTCTTTTGCCCATTTCATGATTGGATTGTTTGTTTCTTTGGTGTTGAGTTTAATAAGTTCTTTATAGATTTTGGAAACTAGCCCTTTATCTGATATGTTATTTGCAAATATCTTCTCCCATTCCATAGGTTGTCTTTGAGTTTTGTTGACTGTATCCTTTGTTGTGTAAAAGCTTCTTATCTTGATGAAGTCCCAATAGTTCATTTTTGCTTTTGTTTCTTTTGCTTTCGTGGATGTATCTTGCAAGAAGTTACTGTGGCCAAGTTCAAAAAGGGTATTGCCTGTGTTCTCCTCTAGGATTTTGATGGAGTCTTGTCTCACATTTAAATCTTTCATCCATTTTGAGTTTATCTTTGTGTATGGTGCAAGAGAGTGGTCTAGTTTCATTCTTCTGCATGTGGATGACCAATTTTCCCAGCACCATTTATTGAAGAGACTGTCTTTCTTCCAGTGGATCGTCTTTCCTCCTTTGTTGAATATTAGTTGACCATAAAGTTCAGGGTCCATTTCTGGGTTCTCTATTCTGTTCCATTGGTCTATGTGTCTGTTTTTGTGCCAGTACCACACTGTCTTGATGACCACAGCTTTGTAGTACAACCTGAAATCTGGCATTGTGATGCCCCCAGATATGGTTTTCTTTTTTAAAATTCCCCTGGCTATTCGGGGTCTTTTCTGATTCCACACAAATCTTTATTAAAGCTTCTCTCTCCCTCTCTCTCCCCCACCCTTCATCCCTCCCTCCTCTCTCCCTCTGTCTCTCCGATAAAGAAGGACCCATCCCATCAAAATACTCATCCCAGGTCCTGTGGGTGGGATCTCCTCAAGCACCCTCACAGTTTACTTCAACACATGTAGATTTCTCCTCTCCTAAACTAGAGAGCTGGTTGTTATAGATTTAGGATTACAATTCAGGGTAGTAGTAGCTGAAGGCCCTATATTACAAAAAGCTCTACCAAAGAGCAGCTAACTTTTTTCCCCCCCTTTCCAACCTGCCATCTCCCTCACCTCAGGACCATGGTGTGGCTCTCTGGCAACCCTCCTAAAAAAGTCACCTGGGGTATTACTATTAAGGAACTCTGTATCATGAGACAACATGAAAGGTGAGAAGTCCTGGTGTGGCCAGTCTTTCTGATGGGGGTGAGCATGTTTGCCTTCCTTTAGATCTTCCAGATATAGGACTGCTGCACTGAGGGGGTTCCAACAGCTGGTGACTTCTTCTACCGGCTACTGTCACCACTGACCTTCTGCAGGCTATCATCTGCCCATCTCCTGCTTCATTAATTTATGAATTAACCATTTTTTTTCTCCAGGTTGTTCCTATTTAGATCAACTAGACATTAATCAAACTTCTGTAGCTTCACTGGATTGTGGCTAGTATGGGATGCCCACTCATTTTACATTCCTTTGTCCACTTCTACCCAATTCAGTTGGTTCTGACCTCATACCACCATTGTCCCACGCTTCCCTCCAAATGTTTGGTATCCAAACATAATGGCTGTCCACAGTAGAACTCCAAATAGTACTACTGAGCCTCTTCCTGACACATCCTCCAATCCTTTGGCCTCATTTCCCTTCGTAGGTCCAGCGCCATCTTTCCAAACTCTTCGACAACATGGCCAAGATGCAGTTCCAGTTGGACACCAGTGAAAAACCAACCAAGATAAGTCTTGGCATGTACAGCAAGGAAGGAGAATATGTGGCCTTCAGCGAGCCCTGTGACTGCAGCGGTCAGGTGGAGTCAAAGTCCTGTTCCCTCCTTCCCTCATCCAGGTTCCCTCCCAAGTGTCTGTATCCAGATAGAGGTAGTCTCAACCTTTAGAATGGCCATTTCCTCCTTGGGCCAGACCTGCTGTCTGTGCCGTGGGCCTGCCAGCCTCTCTTGACTTGAACCGACATTGGGAGAAGCTCCTACTACTTGCTCTCCTCTCTCCCACAAGGACACATGTCAATATCCATGTATCTTTCTTAACCAGAGACCTATGCAGGGAGGAATAAAACGTGCATAAACAACTACCCAAGTCAACAAGAAAAGGATTTTGAAATGATGAGCAGCACCAGGAGACTTTAACATGACAACCCCTGGGGCACCCCACAGGGGAGTCTGGCACACTTACATCTTTCCCTGGAGAAAATGCTCTTTGAAATCAACCATTTTCCCTGAGATGTCATTTCTCTGTACAAATACAGCTCAGGGTCCTCCTGCAGCCCTACCCCTGGGAAAGCCAAATGCCATCCCGTTCCAAGAACTACTACTTCCAAGTCTCCTGTGTGAAATTCAAGCAGCACAAGGCATGGGATGATTCCCTCCTTAAACTTCCTTCCTATTCTTTCCCATCACCACTAAAGTATAAGCCCTTCTTTGTGGTTTATCATAAGTGATCCTACAAAGCATTGTCCCTGGGGTTTCTAGTCTAGTCCAAAATTATACCTGGAGGAAAAATCTTTTTACAGCATTCTACCTTTATCTACATGTCTCTTGGAAAGTAAATCTAATTCCAGGAAATGAACACACATTCTCAGTTTTATGAGAAGGACCCTGGAGTTTGATTCCAGATCTGTCCATTTATAGACTAAAAAGGATTTAGTTGGAAAAGATAACATTGGCTTACTCCTCCATCCTTGGGGTGGACAAGATCATGAGAACCCAGTGACTTCTTGACCTTGCTCAATCCAGATTAAGCCTTTCTTGAATGAATTTCCCCTCAACCTGCTACTGTGTCCAGTGTGTTCCAAATGGGCCTGTCCACCTGTTGTTAACTGAGCCTGACTCACACTGATCACTGTCCTGGGTTTAGAAACAAAATATCTCCCTCTGCCTTCTGGCAGCCATTGGGGTTGTACATTTTCTTCACTCCCTCCGGGTGAGTGATAATATCTTCCTCAGAGTACAGCATCTCACCCAGAGTTCTTCTTTCAGGTAGAAATATGGTTGAACCGTGTGCTTGCCCATATGAGGGCCACAGTGAGGCATGGGATGACTGAAGGTGTGGTTGCCTATGAAGAAAAGCCAAGGGAACAGTGGCTCTTTGACTATCCAGCTCAGGTATTCTAACCAGGACTGATGTGGGCTGCCACCTTTTGCTACACCTTCTCCCTCGGGGGTCTCCTTCAGCCTTCAGGGGACACCAGGCCTCAAACTCACTAAGTCCTTCAGTTAAGAGAGCCTGCTCGAGCATGAGGGAACAGGGGAATTGTCAGCCATGACCTACTCTAGCCATTACCTTGGAAAATCAAGGGTTGTCCATTGTTACCCTCACTGGCTACAGCAGGGGGAAAATGTAAACCATTCAACTCATTGAACCAGTCTGCCAAGATCTTTGCTGAGCACAGGAGACCTCCAACAGGGAATGATACATCATAAGACATCATAACTCGGCTCCACTGAAGCTTACCAACTGCTGTGGAAGTCAGTTGCTTACAAATGAGACCTGGTCCTCTGGGAGCACATAGCTAGCTGGGGGCAGAGTGGGGGGTGGGGGAGCTGGGCCCCCCACCTGAGGATACGACATGTAAGCTGAGATTTGAAGTAGGAGCAAACAAGTTAAAGATGGAGGGAACAAGCACTCAGACATGGGGAGGACTATGCACAGAGGCTCAGAAGCAAGGAAAAGCATCCTGTGGTTAGGGAACCAAGTGTGATTGCAGCAAGATGAAGGGGGGGGTGGAGTGAGAGGCAGCAGGTAGGTCCCGCAGAGGAAACTCAAAGCCAGTTCTCATCTCACAAGGTAGTCTGACTTGCTTCTGAGATGGATCTGAATACTTTCCAGGCTTCTCAGTAGGGCGATGAGGGAAAGGCATGAACTAATGAGACTTGTTTAAATGACTCTGGCTGCAGTGTACCCTTCTGCCTTCCCTGTTAGGGGCACAGGGCTGGTATATTTGGGGGTTGCAGATATCTGCTCATAATTGAAGCCATAGGAGTAGAGAGGACCACCCCTGGAAAATATGTAGCCTGAGATGAGGATGTAGAGCAAATCTGAGCATCATGCAAAGATAGGGTTGACAAGGAGGAGCCTGTAAAGCAAGGTGAGAAACAGTGGCTTTTATATAGAAGGAAAACCAGGAGATGGCCATAATGAAACCAAAAAAGAAACTGTCAGTAGTGGGTGAGAGTCAGTCATGCCATGCATTCAGATATAAGGCAAAATAAAGAAGCTGAGGCATGTCCATGAACTTGGCATGACCATTTCAGTGGAGTGCCAGGTGGTGTCATGTTGTAGGGGGGTGGAGATGGGAGAAGGTGGGAAAATGTTGGCAGTTAGTGCAGACAAACAGAAGACATGAGAAGTAAGTCGGTAGTGCTGAAGGGAAGAAGTATTCTTTTAACTGTGCAGTTGGCATGTCATATTCATACCATCCCAACAAGATCACAGCACAGGCAGGATTGTGTGTCTATACCCAAAGGCAAAATCGGATAAATTAGAGAATATTGCATTAACATGATGGGTTTCTCTATTTCACAAGAGGAATACTTCCTCTCAGGATTCCTTCTTTACCTGAATCAGAATTTTGAGGCAAGAAAATGTGTTGCCTTCTGGTGTTGTGACAGATCTCTAGAGCAATGTCTCCCAAACCAAATGATAAGACAGATGATCAATGTATCTAAATTCTCCACCATGAATAATCACAATTATGCGTTTTCCATACTAAGCTGCTCAGCCAACAGAAGAAATGTTCATTCGAATCCCTTTTTCCATGTATTTATTTTGAATCTCTGAAAAACACAAATCCCATTGACCATGTTGAATTTTGCTGTAATTTGCCTGATTCTCAAGAGCAGGCTTTTCAAGGTTATAGGTTTTAAGAACCAAAAAATAGATGTAGCAAAAGTGTTATGGACAAGCAAAAAATATGCTACAAGTGATCATCGTTGGCTCACAAAGCTAGAACACTCATATCACAAGAAGTCCAAGAAGAACAAAACAGAGACCAAGAGCTGTTGAGATGTTCAATGTATTGTTGACCTCCAAAGCACAGAAAAGGTGCTTTGCCTGGGGAGTAAAAAATTGAAAGATCAGCATAGCAATTTCTAAAACCAAGTGACATTGACCAAAGTGACTCTGGTTGTTTTCATACAAGCGATTCATTTTTTTCAAGAGTAGGAAGTGCTTTCCCCACTTGGAACCACTTCACATCTCCAAGGAGATAGAAGCAAGTGGCTCACTTAGTCAATGCTGGTGGAAGAGGGAGAGAGGGGGCTTATGTCACCCATACAATTACATTCTGATTCTCGCCGTGTGATGGATGAGTGAGCTGGTTTTGGAGACGGGTCCTGGTGATGGCTTTACAAAGTGACTCTTATTGCCACAGGTGGCCCTGACCTGCACTCAGATCTGGTGGACCACAGAGGTGGGCATTGCCTTTGCCAGGCTGGAGGAAGGCTACGAGAACGCCATGAAGGACTATTTTAAGAAGCAAGTGGCCCAGCTCAAAACCCTTATCACCATGCTAATTGGGCACCTCTCCAAAGGGGACCGGCAAAAGATCATGACCATATGCACCATTGATGTGCATGCCCGGGATGTGGTGGCCAAGATGATTGCTCAGAAGGTGAGTCCCAAACACGCAGGAATGTCCCTCTTTGTGGGCAGCTACACCATGAATGATGGGATAAGGGAAAAGCTCATTACAGCTCAAGTGTGGGGGTCCCACACGCTGCACTGGCCAGAGAGCTGGGAGAGAGGGTCATGGTGGCTGCGCCCAGAGAATGAGTTGTAATCAGAGCAGCTTTCTGATTACACCATGCTGTGGTGGGTGCAGCATCTACTCTTGACTAGAAGACAACACACAGCTTGTCCAGAGCCCCGTGTGTCTTGTGGCCAATCCCTTCTGGACAGGGATTCACACCCACCACCCCCACTCTGCATTCTCTCTTTAGGTGGACAGTGCTCAGTCCTTCCTCTGGCTGTCCCAGCTGCGGCATCGTTGGGATGATGAGGCCAAACACTGCTTTGCCAACATCTGTGATGCACAGTTTCTCTACTGCTATGAGTACCTGGGAAATACACCTCGCCTGGTGATCACGCCTCTGACAGACAGGTGAACACGAGTGTCAGCCCCTTGCAGAGAACCCAACTGTGGTCTGGCTCAGGCCATTCAGGGTCAAGGCCACTGTCATTTGCTACTTGTCCACAGAGCTGTCAGCGGGGAGGAGGGCAGATCACACAAAACATGTAAAAATAAAACTGAAAAGATGTAGGACAGGGCCCTTCTTAGAATGAACCTCAGAGCAAATCAGCAGACTGTGATTTTTTTTTTTTTGAGGATTTACTAGGGAGTCATATAAACTTGGATTTTCACATCAGCTCTAAATGCATACCAGCTCTTCAACTTTGAAAAACTTGACCTAATTCTTGTTCTTAATTTTCTCATCTGTGGAATGGAGATAGTAACTCACACCTCGCATGGGGTTTGTAAGGACAAAAGACAATAATGCTCATAAGGAGTTCAGTATATAGTAAGTGCTCCATAAATGATCCTATTACTATTTTCCTATCAATTGATTGGCACATTTACTGAGCAGCTCTTACTCTGGGAGTCAGATAAAAGCCAGGTAGTCCCTGCTGTGAAAGAGCGTACAATTTTTGGAGAACCATAGCCTCTGTCATTCATATTAATTTACAAATGAATTCGTACCAGTCACTGAACTGGCCATGGGGCATGCAAAGGTGATTAAAACATTTCCTGCCCTTCGGCTCTAATTCCAGTGAGGGAAATAAGATATCTGTAGATAAAAATTTAAATATCACAAGGGGGAAAACTCCCAGGGCTATAATGCAAAATAGGGCTCAAAGCCATTTGCTGCAGATTTCCAAGCAAATGACTTAGCCATGAGTGCTCCAAGCACCAGGGATCCCGCCCAACATGGGAAGAAGAGAACTGGAAATATACCTGGGAACGGGTGGTATCTGATCTGGACCTGGAAGGAAGTGTAGGATCGCAACAGCCTTTCAGTAGGTTGTAGAATGGCTGCCAGGGCGTCCGTGAACTTGTACAGAAATCTGTGAGCCTGTCACTGTCTCTGGTGTGAGGATCTACCAGCATCCATTACTTGTTCCTATGGTCTAGGGTCCCCAGAAGCTGCAGAGCTGCTGCTAAGCATTCTGGAAAATGGAATTTTACGTGCAAAGGAGAATCTGAGACCTGTTCCTGGAAGGGGGGTACACTCTTGACTTAGGGGGTATGTAGCTGGTCATAAGCCTGGGAAGGTGGGTAAGAGTCAGACTATAAAGTGTGCAGCGTACCTTTTTTCTTCAGTAAGTAGTGATAAACCCTTGAAAACTTTTCATTGGAGGAGTAAAACGATGAAAACTGTATTTTATGGAGATTTATCTAACAGCACTGCTTGGGCAAAGGAGAGAGAGGACAGGATATTTTAATTCTGTTGAGATTTCTGTGAATTCTACTAATAGTGCATCCCCTTTCCCTTATAATTCCATTGAGCACTAAATCCCTTTTTCGCTGAAATGAGTTGCATACCTGAATGGCTGGCTCACTCTAAACGAGTGACTTGTAGGGACACCTGGGTGGCTCAGTGGCTGAGTGTCTGCTTTTGGCTCAGGTCGTGATCCTGGGGTCCTGGGATTGAGTCCCACATCGGGCTCTCCACAGGGAGCCTGCTTCTGTCTCTGCCTGTGTCCCTGCCTCTCTCTGTGTCTCTCATTAATAAATAAATAAAATCTTTTAAAAAATGAGTGACTTGTAGATAGCAAAGGCATTGTCACAAATTGTGATGTCAGAATGGCTACATAGAATTGGTGCCAGCTTCTATTTAATTTTCTCTGGCCTGTTTTAAGTGTTGCCACCTACATCCTGGTCCGATCCTCGGATGTATTTCCAAGGAACAGTGAGTGGAATAACGGTGCTCATGAAATGAATTTGGGATGTGGGAAAATCCCAGCATCATCTAGAGAGGGAAACTTCATGATTCATTTCTCCCCCCATGCTGTTCATTTCTTTCATTCGGTTTCCCGCCCAGCCTGGAATGAGACCACCTCAAACCTTTCCATGGTAACTCTTGCATTTGTCTTTTGTGTGTGTATGGGAGACTGCAGAGGTCACATCACTGTCTCGTCAGTGCACTTGGACTAAAATCTGAATTCACCACAGGACCTAGCAACTCCTGCCAATCACCCGACACCTTTGCCCCAGCACCCCAGCCCCACTGACCACCTCTCTGTTCCTTAATCCCTTAAATTAGAGCCTTCTACACATGAGGTTCCCTCTGCCTGGAATGCCTTCCTCATGCTCACCGTTCCATTGTCACCTTCTCATCTTTCGTTCTGTCCTCAGTTCCGAGGACACCTGCCGTGACCGCTCTCTCTAAAATCCAGCCTCACCCACACCACACATGCACTCGCAATAAACCAGATGGCTCCCTCTGTTTACTTTCTTCCTAACATTTCCTGCATTCTGCAAAGCCCTTGCTTGCTTGCTTATTGGCTGTATCCCCTCTGGAATAGAAGCTCTTTGCAGTCAAGGAGCTTTGACTGCCTTGTTTATTGCTGTGTCACCAGCACCTCGTAGACCTTCTGTTGAATGAATGAGTAGTTGTTGAATATTGAAGACCCAGATGGTGAGAACAGACAGAATCAAAGAGAAGGTTGACTCAGAAGAGGGATCCACACAGGCCCCGGTGCTGTGGCTCCCAAAGAAGGAGGAACAGCATCTCTGTCTTCTGCTCTGACCTAGGGACCAACACCCCTCTCTGTCCCAGCTCAGGGGAAAAGGCAGATGATGTCTGTTCAGAGGGAGATGCTATTTTCTCTGCTGCTGGTACAGTGTTGGCAACTACATCCTGGGGTGAGGGGGGATTGGGCATCTTAGACTAAGTTAGTTGTACTTGACCTTCACGTGGATCAGTCCATTAGAGGCACTCATTCAGTGTGGATCAAAGGAAAAGTTTTCCTCAAGCTTCATTCAGAGTTGACCCTCTTCTGTGTCTTTGTCTTCACAGTGAATCTCAGTGAGACACCTTCTCTGCATAGCCAGAAGTTCCGTCCAGTCCAGGATTCTCTTTGGCAGTGAGTTTTTCTGCCAGCCTTGGAATATAAGCTAATAGTTTGGGAATTTATATTGCTTACAACAGAAGAATGAAGTTATTATACGTTTGAGCGTTTTGGTTAACGTCCACCCCTTATCCTAGACTATGTGGTCCATGGTAACGTTGACTTTGATCTGCTCACTGCTCTACCCTGAGGGACCCAGCTCCATGTTGGGTACATGATGGGCATCCAAGAATTTCACTCCTTGGACAAATTCAGTGAAATGATTTCTGAGACTGAGTATGTGCCGTAGCTTCCCTGTACCTGTCAGAGTATACCTCCTTCCTTTCCAAGGATATATTAGACGTTATCATTCCAAGTGATAAAAAGTGCAAGACTTTCCATTTCCCTAGGTTGTCACACCCACCCAAGGGTCAAAGACGATAATTGCCTTGTTTGGACTTAGAAGTCTCCAGTACACTAATGCCAGACACCTTCTAGAGAGGGAGAGGGTAAAGCTTTGACAAGGAATTATTTCGGAAACAGGAATTTATCACCCCTCCTAGGCAACGATGCTAGTAAGAACTAGAAAGGAAGATTTACTGCAAATAATGGTGAATGCTATATAGACCTTGACCTCATTTTGCGCTTTAGACGCTTTTCTGACAAAGTGGTATGTAGTGAATATTTATATGTAAAATTCCATTTTCTCATTGACTTCCATTATTATCTCAAGAACTGTTTTGACCAGAAAAAGAAAAAATTGGCCTTAGCACAGAAAATCACATTTTAAAGAGCATTCAGCCTTTGCTGGTGTGTAGCATAAGTACATTTAATTCTCTCCTGCCAGAGGAATTAATCAAATGGACAATTGATCCATACAACCTTTGCACATTCATTAAAAGCATCCCTGCATTACAGTACATCCGACTGATTATGCCTATTTCTTTGGAATTTCCCACTGCCTGGATAGGACCTGAATATATAAGTGGGTACAATGGCCCCACTGCTGTCGCAGGACTTTGGCACAGCCCTAAGCTGAAGAATTAAATGGAAATGCTTTTTCAGGCTGAACAAAAGCAATTCACATAAGTGGTTTCTCAACCTTTGGATGACCTCCTCCGCCTCAACTCCCCTTCCCTCACCTTCACACCCAGCCGCCCCTTTCAGCCCTGTGCTGTGCTAAGGTTCTAATCAACCACTTCTTGAGTTTGAGTACCTCCTAATTTCTCAGGAACTACTGCAGGCAGGTGAGGTATAATTGACCCAAGAGTCTTTAAAGGTGATTTGCCAGACAAAGGCATGGCTAGCAAAAGTCCTACGCTTTCTAAGTTTTTACCTGCAAGTTTTTTTTTTAAGATTTTATTTATTTATTCATGAGAGACATAGACAGGCAGAGACACACAGGCAGAGGGAGAAGCAGGCTCCCTGCAGGGAGCCTAATGTGGGACTCGATCCTGGGACTCTGGGATCACGTCCTAAGCTGAAGGCAGATGCTCAACCACTGAGCCGCCCAGGCATCCCTTATCTGCAATTTTTATTGGAAAACTTAGTACTCGGTAAACAAAGACCATAAAGTCAGGCAGAGATAACCATTGTTAATATCTGCTCTGTTTCCTTCTGCCTGTAGATTTGGACAAAATGCATTTGCCATCCTATGCTTTATGTAAAATGCAATATATTGCTTTTTTAATATATAATATGTATCACATGCATATTCTCTAAACATTCTTCTGAAACACTCCAAGAGCTGACCTACCTCCTCTTTACAAGTATCCCATCATTTATGTACCATACCCATATTACAAAATGTTTCAGTCACACCTGAGCTTTGACTATTAAAAATGAATCTGTGGTGAACTTGCTTATAAATAATTTGTTCCTGTATTCTCATTATTTCCCCAGGAGAGATTCTAGGAGGCGGGATAATTAGATGACACATACTTTAAAATTATTCTTGAAACAAATATTGTTCCCAAGCTCACTAGCAATTTATGAGAATGTTCATCTCACAACATCCTCACCAGCATTAAGTATTGTTGTTAAAAATATTAATTTTATAAGTCAGAGTGGTCTCTCACTTGGACTTGGATGTCCTTAATTACAGGCTTGAGCATTTTTATGTGTGTATTAGCTATTAGATTATCCTCTCCTGTGAATTATTTATAACTGTCATTGCACATTTTATGTTTAGAAAAAGCCCCTGCCATTTCAAGATAGGCTTAATATTCACCTATATCTTATTTTGTTTTATTTTTCCCTTTAACCTTTTAACATTCTTTGGTAAATTTTTTGACTAGTGAGTAGGGTGAATGTCTTTACCAAAACATTTTTGTTTACAAGTGCTAGAAGCCAAACCCAAACTAACATAAACAGAAGGAAGACCTGTTTGAGTCTAGCTTGCTCTGTGTAGCAGTTCTGGGGCCCAGACAGGGAGTTACCAACAATGGTAACTCCAGTTCTCCAGTAATGGCTTTGCTTTCTTTGGAGTGTTGACTTCTTTCTTGCATGGGTTTTCTTTGGATGGTTGCAAGAGCAGTCTCCACACCCATGACTCTGCGACTCCTGGTCCAAGAGGAAGAGAGACCTTCCCTCTTTCTCAGCACCACAGGTCTGATTCCTTCAAGGGCCTCTGATGATCCCGTTTGGGTCCTGTGCCCATCTTGGAGTCTATTACTGCAACCAGTGAGCTTGATTTTTTTTAAATATTTTATTTATTTATTCATGAGACACACACACACACACACACACAGAGAGAGAGAGAGACAGAGACAGAGAGAGACAGGCAGAGGGAGGAGCAGGCTCCATGCAAGGAACCCAATGTGGGACTCGATCTCGGGTCTCTAGGATCATGCCCTGGGCTGAAGGTGGTGCTAAACTGCTGAGCCACCCAGGTGCCCCTGTTGCTTTTTATTTCTGAATAATAATATCCCTTTTTATAGGTAGGACACATTTTGTTTATTCAGGCACCCATCGATAGGCACTTAGGTTATTTCCAATTTCGGGCTATTATAAATAATGCTGCTGTGAACAAGTCTTTGTGTTGATGTGAGTTTTTGTTTCTCTTGGGCACATACCCAGGAGGGGATTTTCTGGGTGGTATAGGAGTTTTATGGTTAACTTTCTGGGAAATTGCCAAATTGTTTTCCAAAGTGGCTGAATCATTTCACACCCCCACTTAGCAGAGTATGAGGATTCTTATTTCTCCACAGCCTCAAGAATTTTGTTATTGTCTGTCTCATATATTATAACCATTGAGTGGGTGTGAAGTAATATCTCCTCTGAGTTTTAATTGGCATTTCCCTAATAATGAGCATCTTTTCATTTGCTCCTTGGCCATTTGCAGATCTCCTCATAATCCTCTTCACATCTTTTGCCTACTGTTTGATTGATCTCTTTGTCACCTCACTGAGTTGTAAGAATCCTTTGTGTCTTCTGGTGATGTTGCACACGTTTGTAAGAATTGTATCCCAGTCTCCTGCTTACCTCTTCTCTTTCTTAATGGTGTCTTTCAAAGAGCAGAAGTTTGTAATTTTGATGAGGTTCAACCTGTCAATCTTTATGCACCATGCTATAGATATTACAGCTAAGAAATCTTTGCTTAATATCACCATATCTTTTTTTTATCTCTTTTCACTCATGTATAGGAGAAAATGGATTTTAACAAATTTATCTCCTATTCTGCCCATTGACTGCCCTCTGTTAAAAATCCTAGAATTTTAGTCTTGATGTTCCTGTTTCCTAAGGCACTTCTGGAATGTCCAATAATATTTGAGATATACACACAATATGAAGCATTATTATAACTACTCAGGTTTTGTAACTAGGCATGCTGTTACTTTCTTGTAAGATTTATGTATTTATTTTTATTTTTTTAAAGATTTTATTTATTCATGAGAGACACACAGAGAGAGAAACAGAGACATAGGCAGAGGGAGAAGCAGGCTCCACGTGGGGAGCCCGATATGAAACTCGATCCCCAGGACTCCAGCATCATGCCCTGAGCTGGAAGGCAGATCCTTAACCCCTGAGCCACCCAGGCATCCCTATGTATTTATTTTAGAGAGGGGTAGGACAGAGGGAGAGAGAAAGAATCCTCAAGCAGACTCCCCACTGAGCGCAGAGCCTGACACGGGGCTTGATCCCACAACCCATGAGGCCATGACTTGAGCTGACATCAAGAGTTGGATGCTTAACCAACTGAGCCACCCAGGCTCCCCAGTATGCTTTTATTTTTGCTAAAGAGATCATATGTCAGCCATTGCTCTCAGTTCTTTTGTTGTGTTTTGAGAACGATATTTACCACCTAGTGTGAGCAAAGAGAAAGGTGAGCACTAGGTGAAGCGGGATCGCACAACCAAGTGGCATAAGGAACAGATCTTAGAATCGGGGGACATCGTTCAAAATTTAAATATTAAAATGTTATAAGAGTGGCAGATTTGTTTTAGGTTGATACTGAGGACCGTTGTCTTCTATTGATACTGTTTCTCACTTTGAGCAGTTACAGCTATTGAACCATGTGGTAGGTAGAGTTCTAAGAATGTGGTCCCCAGTGACCTTTTCACTTGTGTGATCACCTCCCCTTTGAGTCTGGGTGAAAACCACAAATATGATGGTAGCGTTCCCATGGTAACGTTTTGCTTTATGGCAAGAGGGAAATTATTCAGATGGACCCAGGGTAATCATATGAGACCTTGAAAGTAGGGCTTTCTCCTGGCTGAGGACAGAAGAGGAGAGCAGAGAGATTTGAAGCATGAGAAAAAATTGGCATGCCATTGTTGATTTTAAAGGTGGGCGAACCATATGCAAAGATGGTAGAGGGGTCTCTAGGAATTGAGCCAACCCCTGGCCAATAGGAACCAACAAAGACCTCAGTCTTGCAACTGGTAGGAACCTAATTAAGCCAAGACCTCCAGTGAGCTAGGGAGCAGATTCTTCCCCAGAGTGTCCAGACAGGAGTCCAGCCAACTAATAGCCTTGCTTTTGGTCTTGTGAGACCTTCTGTGGAGGGGCCACCGGGACTTGTGACCTACAACAGTGAGGTCCTAAAGGAGTGTTATTTTAAGCCACTCAGTTTATGCTGATTTCTTAGAAAGCAGTGGAAAGTGAATACAAACCAACTATGATTTCACCAGCTCTAAGATTAGTCAGACCACATTTCTGGGATGGCAACAGGCTATTTATAGCAGAAATCAAGACGCATGGGCTTTGATGTTTTCTTTAATCTGCCAAATGAACAACCATATCGAAAACGAAAAGCTACATTTCATATGTTTGTTACTTTAGAAAATAATACCTTAAACCTAGATTGGCCTTCTCTTTTCAAGGCACCTTCCTATCTTTTGTCTCATCTTATCTGTACAAAAGCCTGCCAGGGAAGATAAGAATAAGACCTATAGAAGTCATTTGCCCAAAGAGAACAAGGCTGCCTTCAGCTTGATATTAGAAAAGCCTTTCAAACAATTACAACCAGCCCACTGTGGAAGGAACTGACTTCTAGAATAAGAAAATCCTGTCCCACTGGAGATGAAGACTACATAGTCCTCTTGGAAGGAATTTTTTTAAGGTTTTAAAAATTTATTTGTTTGTGAGAGACACAGAGAGAGAAGCAGAGACATAGGCAGAAGGAGAAGCAGGCTCCCTGCAGGGACTCTGATGCAGGACGCTATCCAAGGTCCTGGGATCACACCCTGAGTTGAAGGCAGACGCTTCAACCACTGAGCCACCCAGGCATCCCCTCTTGGAAGGATTTGATGGGAGAGAGCCTGACTTGGTGAAGAGGCCAGACCTCTGAGGTCTGTCCTGACACCAAATGGTCTGTGGTTCCCACCAGACTAATTTGATCCGGATCCATGTTGGGGGCCAGTTGGCCAGGCAAGAACCCCTCTGAAAGGAGTCCTTGGTCATTCTCACAATGGCTATCGGTCTGAAGCAGCAAACATACTAAATTTCTTGGTGCAAACAAAGACTACATGATGGATGCCAGTGACACCTTTTATAAGGCACCAAGGTTCACTACCCTGGTCGAGTTGCACAAACACTTTGTAGAGGTGATGTTTTTAATTCTCCAACTCCAGAGTCCTTGCCTTGGCCCACGATAGCATGAGCCACCCTCCTCTGTGCAAACGGATGCAGAGTTAAATAGTTGGCTTGATGTTTATAGAGACGGACAAGCTGGCAAGACCCCAGATGGAATTTTAGAGCAGGATCCTGGCCTGAGACAGCCTAAGGCCTGGGACAGCCTGCTGACCAGTGGCCCAGACATCAGGGCAACTCCCATGTAGAAGAGGGAAACCAAGCTACAGCACCACTACCCCTGCCTTAGTTATTTAGAACACCTTAGCCCACTTTCTTTCCTGAGCCTTAGGTTTCCCATCCTTAAAATAAGGGTGTTAGTTAATCTCAGAAATCCCTTCTAGCTCTACAGTTCTGTTCTTATGGAAAGAAAAATGTTTTTGGGGGGTTTGTTTGCTTTTCGCACTCCCCCTCTCACCTCTGAGTCCTCCTGGAGATAATTGTGAGCTCAGTAGAGGCCCAAAAAGAGATCGACACCCAGTTCCAAGGATTTCTTTTCAGAGAATCTCTTTTAATTTAATTAGCTAATTAATTAATTATTTTTATTGGAGCTCAATTTGCCAACATTTAGCATAATACCCAGTGCTTATCCCGCCAAGTGCCCCCCTCAGTGCCCATCACCCAGTCACCCCAACCCCCTGCCCACCTCCCTTCCCACTACCCCTTGTTCATTTCCCAGAGTTAGGTGTCTCTCATGTTTTGTCACCCTCACTGATATTTTCACTCATCCTTTCCAGAGATTCTTGGGTCTTCTGTGAGAATTCTGTTCCTGTGAAACTCTGTTCTTCTGGACTCCCAGATTCCTTGAGAGTCCCACAGCTCGAGAGAGAAGCAGCCTGGGATTGCCCTCCGGCTGGCAGAGAAGGCAGCATGGGACAAGAAGGGGTGGGAGAGAGTGGGAAGGAGAGCTGGCTGGGGGTCGGAGTTCCACCAGTCTTCTTGCCTTTCCTCCTGGGAGCTACGGGGCTGCAGCAGGCCCCAGAGAGTTCTAGAAGAAGCCTGAGGCTGGGAGAGTGGAAGGAACTAGGGCCAGTCTGGAGCCAGAACTCAGCCCACAAGGGCAGCTATGGCTAAAGCTGTATGCAGACCTCTGTGAAGATCTAGCTGGAGATGTTTGAGAGAGGAGAGAAACATTTCCAAATGGTAACAATGACTGAGCTTTCGTCCTTTGTCCTGACTGTCGTAGCTTTGTGGTCCATGCCCCAGGTCAGCAACTCTAATGTGAGCTTAGTCCACAGGGAAAAGTGAGGCACCAGGGGCCTGGGCTGGGGGGATCCCAGTTCCCCAGCGGTTAAATACACCAGTGCCTCCCCTCAAGAGCCGAGGCAATACATTCCCTTACACAGGCAAAGTCCAGGCGGAAGAGCAACTCTGCACACCTGTTCTCTCCACCTGGGGCACCTGCCTTCCTGGGTTTCACACACAAAGGCTGAAATATGTACAGGAATTTTGCACTCAAAGGAGAATTCTGGGACTCACTTCAAGTCTTTTCAAACCCATTTTGGTTCTAGTGGAGATATAATCACCAACTTGCATGCAGGGTGTTAGTCTGGGGTTTCGGGTCCTCGCAGGCCAGCCTGCAGGTGGAGAGCCTGTGTATTAATTTGCAAGGTATTAAAAAGCTAGGCCAGTGGCACATTTTTAGTGGCTTTCCTGAAGTATAATTTTTGTGCCTTACAGCTCACTGGTCACAAGTGTGCAATTCAAGGGCACCCGGCTGGCTCCATTGGTGGTGTGTGCAACTCTTGATGTTGGGGTTATGAGTTTGAGCCCACACTGGGTGTAGAAATTATGTAAAAATATAATCTTAAAACAAGGGTACAATTCAATGACCTTTAGTAATTTAGTAATAGAGTTGTGCAACCGTCACTACCACCAAGTTTTAAACTTTGCCAGCACCCTTTCTGTGGTCAATCTCATATCCTTTTCCCAAGCAGCCTCTGATCCACTGTATGTCTCTGTATTTTCCAGGCATGTCATAAATGAAATGATCCAATATGTGACATTTAGCGTGTGACCTCTTTGGCTTTAGTGTAATGCCTCTAAGGTTCTCCCTTCTTGTAACACGTTTGTGCACTTCATTCCTTTATATTGTTAAATAATATTCTGCGCAGGTACATCACATAGTTGTTTATCCATTCACCATTGGATATTTGAGTTGTTTCTGGTTTCTTGGCATTAAGAATATTGCTGCTAGGAACATTCCTGTGTTAAGTCTTTGTCTGAAAATAAATGCTCATTTCCTCTGGGTAAAGTCCTGGAAGGGGAATTAGTGACTCATATGGAAAACTTTACGTTATTAAAAAAAAAAAGATTTATTTCTTTTAGAGAGAGAATGCACACGCATGGGCAGGGGGAGGAGCAGAGGGGAGAATCCCAAGCAGGCTCCCCACTGACCTGGAAACCCAATGTGGGGCTCGACCCCATGACCCTGAGATCATAACCTGAGCAGAAAAGTCAAGAGTCAGACGCCCAACCAACTGAGCCACCCAGGCACCCTGGTAAGCTTTACTCTTTAAGAAACCACCAAACTGTCTTCCAAGGTAGCTGTACCATCTTCATCCCCATCAGCAGTGGGTGAGTTTCCCACCTTTTTTACTTCCTCACCATCACTTATTCTGGTCTGTCCTTTTGACATCATGGTATCTCATTGTGGATTTAATTCACATTTCCCTAATGACCAGTGGTCTTGAGCATCTTTTTATGTGCTTATAACCCAAAGGCACATTTCCAATTAAATAGAAATGCAAGTCCTTTTTAAAAAGTACCAGAAATAAGGGGCGCCTGGGTAGCCCAGTTGGTTGAGATTCTGACCCTTGGTTTTGGCTCAGGTCCTGATTTCAGGGTCTTGGTATCAAGGAGGGTGAGGGTTTCACCATATGTCTTGGGAAGCTGGGGTGCACAAACATTCAGAACACAGCATGGGCACGTGAAAATAGCTCTCCACGAAGGTACCTTAGGGCACTAGGGCTGGAGAGATGGCAAAGACGGGCAGTGAGCTAGAAAAGTCAGCAGGGGCGAGATCAGAAAGGGCCTTGGCAGAGAGCCAGCGATGCCCCTGAAAGGGAGCATTGTGATTAGATGAACCTTCTGAGAGTTCTCCCCACAGCACTGTGGGAGAGAGACGGGAGTGGGGACCCTGGCTTTCCTTTACAGGAGTTGTCAGGTCTCCCATGGCCTGGAACCTGAGCTCTGTCTCCCCAGGACCCAGCAGGGCCAGGGTCCTTGGTCGGACCACGTGGAATCCTGGGAATGATCTATGCACTCCTGTGTTTGACAGATGCTACATCACACTCACCCAGTCTCTGCACTTGACCATGAGTGGAGCTCCAGCAGGACCCGCAGGCACAGGCAAAACAGAAACCACCAAGGACCTGGGCCGAGCGCTGGGTGTCATGGTGTATGTGTTCAACTGCTCCGAGCAGATGGACTACAAGGTATGGCCTCAGCTGGAGGAGGAGCTAGGAACTGGGTGGCAGTACACACTGGGGACCAGGTTCATCCATGCCATCCTGGCCCAGCCCAGAGGCCCGGGCACAGAGGTCTCTGCTCGCTCGGTCCCAGGAGACCTGAGGCTTTGATCCCTGGAGCGCGTTGACCTCACTGTAGATGAGTTTCCACCAGTGAGTGTTGTAACCACTGATGGGTTACTTCACTTTGGGAGTTTCTTTTAGTCACCTGTAAAATGAGGAGGCTGAGCATGTATCCAAAGGCTGACATTCTCTGTTTGACCTAGAACCACAGAAAGGTTCCCAAGTGGCTAACATGAAATCTTCCCATAAAAGTCATGTTTGTGCCTTTCTGGAAAAGTAGGCATTTTCCCAATATTTCTACAAAGACAAAATATCCTCCAAGGGCAGGTGTAACTTCTGAAGGCAGACTAGATTAACCTCCACTCCTAACAAGTGATGCCCACAAAGGACAAGTGCAAGGCCAATGTTCTTCATCCAGGTTCTCACCATTTTTTACTTTTTAAATGTATTCCAGGTTCTGTGTCATAGAGAAAAGCAAGAGAAGCAAGAAGCCCATAGGTCACTTCTTAGCTAGCAATGTTCTGCTAGATGTCATATAAATTCTTTTTTTTTAAGTGTAATAAGATTTTCTCACTTTTTCATTATTTTTATTTTGTTCTATTGTATTATTTTGGTGAACTATCTTAAGTCCCTTTTGAAATAGGATGACATGTAAATAAATTTAGAGTGGGGGAAAATATAAAACCATAGCATTAAGTAGATTAAATATTTATATCTATAAATCATGGTATATTGGGTACAAAATAAATTTAATTTAAAAATAATTTTAGAGACTACGAGCTAACCTATAGAACTCTAAATGAGATTCATCTGCTGTAACTTTAATAATTTCTCTTGTACAGAAAATTTTGCTGTGCAAAGAGTTGCAGAAATCTCAAACACTGTGTTTGCTCATAGCCAGCAAACAAAATGAGGATTCAGACGCCAGACAGCTGTCTTCCCCGTATTCTACACAGTCTAAATTTTATCATGGTTGCTTTTATTGATGAACACATTAAAGTACTACTACTTCTCAAAAAAAAAAAAAAAAAATAGGGCACCTGGGTGGCTTACTCAGTTAAGCATCTGACTCTTGATTTCAGCTCAAGCCATGATCTCAGGTTGCGGGATCCAGGCCAGAGTCAGGCTTAATGGTGGGTGTGGAGCTTACTTAAGATTCTCTCTCTGCCTCTACGCCCCCCTCATTTGGGCATGTGCATGCATGTGCACGCTCTCTTTCTCTAAAAAAAAAAATTAATTAATATTTCTCTTTAAGTTAGCCTAAAAGAAGAAAGTATTTTTTTCCTACAAACTCAACCTTCAAGGATTAAGTTTCTAGATTTTTCTATAGTTGAGCAAAGGCAGCATTGCTGGCTAGGGATATTCTCCCCAGAAGGACATTCTGGAGGATGCACTCATTTAGATGGAGAAGACCTGGTGTATTGATTGAAGATAATCAGGATTTCTTCAAAGTTAGGCCTGGCATGCAAAACAGAAATAGATGAATTGGCCCCATGGTGAGGGAGTTACCAAGGCCATCTTATTTGATTCTTTCAAAACCTACGACTGAACTCCAATCCCCCATCGATTCCTCTGAGGGTATAGGATGAGCAGAGGGGTCTATCCGTATTTTGTCTGGACTGTGCAAAGCTTTGGCTCAGCCTAGTGAAGACACAGATCAGAGCAAGAACAATAGAGAAAACTATAGCATGAATAGAGGAATCCATTAATTCAGGGAACTTAATGAAAAGTGGGGCTTATCCTTCCATCCTTTTCCAGGCCAGCTTAGGTGATGTTAGATTGGTTCTCCTAAAACGTTCATTGAATCATTCTTTCCTCTGCTCCAAGCCTCCATGGACCTTCACAGTCCCTTCTAATAATTCAAGGCTTTTTATAACCATGACCTCCTTTTGTACTTCACCTTTCCAGCCCAAATGATGCCTTTATTTTTTCTCTAGATATATGATTTTGCTCATCCTTTGCCTGCAATATTTACTTCCCTTACCCCCTTCCATTCTACCTATACAGATCCTAATAAGCCAACATCCACAGTGTATGTTCTGAAGGTACCATACAGCCCTGTGAGATACCAGCATGTCCGATCTTTTAGAATTCTATTCCTGTGTTCTGTCCCTGACACGAATGTTTGCCAGCGTGCATCCTGGGAAAACCAGGAGCCACATAAGGAAAATGAAAAATCCTGGCCATAAAACATTAAACGAATTTTGTTGTTCAGGACTCTTCCTTCCTCCCCTTAAAGTTCTAATAGATGTTGGGGCACCTGGGTGGTTCAGTGGTTGAGTGTCTGCCTTCAACTCAGGGTGTGATCCTGGATCCTGGGGTCCTAGGATCAAGTCCCACATTGGGCTCCCCGCAGTGAGCCTGCTTCTCCCTCTGCCTGTGTCTCTCTCTGCCTCTCTCTCTCTCTGTGTCTCTCATGAATAAATAAATAAAATCTTTTTTAAAAAGAGTTCTAATAGATTTTGTAAATTAGCAAAAGAGGGTTATAGGATGTGGTGTTTCCTGAACTTCATCGGCCCAAATGCCATCTCTTCAAGGAACATCTACAGTCTCCCAGATTTGGCATCTTGTGAAATAAACATTGGGAGTCAATGTCGTAATACTGTCTGAAATTCATCCCTTTGGCAACACTGCTTGCTAGCGAGTGCTCTCCTTTGCTCCTCTCTGAACGCCCTAACATCTGTGTCTTTTACTCTATCCACTGGAACTCCTGCTCATGGAGCGATTGACCTGCTCTGTCTGGATGCCTTCTCTCTACAGCCCAGCTAGGAGTTCTTAGACTGAGTCCTTCTGTGTCTAACGCACAAGCTGTGCACACACCTGATGAGTAGCAAACACTCACTACAGAAATGAATGAGACTTTTTCATTTCCCCAGCACTCCAGCGATGTCTCCTTGCCAGTGACCCTGAGAGTGTCCCCCTGTCACCTTCCCCTCTGTATTTGCTCTGTGGCTTAGTTATTCACGTTGAACGCCCAAGCGGTTTTTATTTTTAGGACAGATATGCCATCTTCCCTTTGAAAATTCCTTTCTTGCTCTCATTTGAAAATATTTACCTGTCATTCACTTTCTACAGATCTTATCATGTCCCCTGTCCATCTACAGCTTCCTATCACCCTGGGCATTTGGGCACAGATCTGAAGATACAGACATAAACTTTTCTATCAGTGCATGCCGAATGCTGAATAGAAGGCTTTTGTGTGTGTGGGGGGGGGGGGTCTATGGTGCAAAAAAACAATATTTTATTCATTTCCTGTGATTTTGAAAGCTACAGAATCAAGAGTATCACAAGCCCAATGACATTTTAAAGGGATTTTGGTCCAAGTGTCTTGAAAAGGTTCTGTTTGATCCCATGACTTATGTTGGCACCCTCAGCCATCAAAAATGTGATTGCCCTTGAAATTTTAATAGGAGTTTTTCAAACCAGCAGTCGGTAGGAGACTGGAAGTATCTCTCACAAAAAGGATGGAAGCTGATTTCCATGTGTGGTGATGAGCACGGCACAGAGGGCCATTTAACCTTTATACGTTTCATTGCAGTCTTGCGGCAACATCTACAAAGGCCTCGCTCAGACTGGTGCCTGGGGCTGTTTTGATGAGTTTAACCGAATCTCTGTGGAAGTCTTGTCGGTGGTAGCCATGCAGGTATGGGGGCCACAAGTTGGTGGGAGGCCTGTGATCATCTCCCCAAGCACTGTGGCAATCTACATCCTCTTGCTCTCAACCTCTGCTCATCCACTTTTGTGTCTCTCTTCCCACTTGGACGTCAAGCCCCTTCCTCTGTTCTTTAGAATTGGCCCCGGGGCAGGATATGGGGATCCCATGAGTCCCTACCAAGGTGAATCCATTCACTGGCTGTGGACTCCATTTCCTCCTCCGTGACCTGTCCCACCTGCTTCCTGTGGGCGAGGGGAGGATCAAGGCAGATAGCAGAGCATGGCTTCTTGGAAAGGCCATGGACTTTGGAAAGGTCTTCCCTTTTGTAATCGAGCCTGGGAAAGCTGCTCTACTTCTTTTGGGCCAATTCATCTCATCATACAAAGGTAGGATCTCTCATGCAAAGGATGGGAAATGACTTCACCATGTGATGATAAGCTCAGTAAAGTGAGGATCACAGGGTGAATGTTGCTGAAGGAAGGAAGTCATGTTCGGGTCACATTTACATAAACATGCCGCTTGTCTTCCAACTTCTCCAGAAAGCATCTCATCTATTGAGCACCTACAGCAGAGTGAGTGCTAAGCTCAGAACCAGGGTGAAGTGTCCCCGGTTGATTAGGGCAGATCCCTAACTTCATAAAACAACTTTAGTTTTTGAGACGGGCACAAGCACTCTTGAGGGCTTTAGAAGGGATCAGATTCCTGACTCACAGTACAGGGCAAGGCTGCTAGATATGCCATCTTGAAGCTAGACCTAAAAAATTAGATGGAGACGATCTGGATTAAGGGGAAGGGTCTTATAGACAGAGGAAGCAAGTGAAAAGAGAGATCCGTAGGGAAAAGTGAGCAAACCTCTGTTGAAAGTCTGTTCTGTACCAGCTCCCAAAGACCAGCTGAGGAAAGTCATTTGTCCAAGGACATGTTGGCAAGTGGTGAGGTTGGGCCTTGAACCCAGCACCCTCTCCCGTACAATCAGGGGCATGTATAGACACAGATACCGGTGTCTAAGGGATAAACTGCTAGAGAAGAAAATAAGGCCAGAGAGGCAGATGGGCTCTAATGTTGTGATGTGTGTTGTACCTACTTTGGGGGGCAGAGAGCCCCTGCATGTTTCTGAAGGGGAAATTGCCCTCTGCTTGGCAATGGTTTTAAAGAGGGGCTGAGCAGCAGGAAAGTCAGTGGCTGCAGGATGTCAGGGGTCTCTCACAGGGGTCCCAACTGGGGCCACGGCCTCAGTGAGAGCCCCATGGCCTCCCCCAAGGCGCCTCAATCACCCTGGTGAAGCACAGCCTTTGCCAGCACCCCCGTTCTGTGCTCCTTCCAGTAAACTGGGTGCCCCTCTTTCCCGCCGAGGAGCCTGTCGTTTCAGAGCCCACCCACTCCACCACCTCAACAAGACAAAGCCAACATAAGGGCACCAAGCGGTGTGGTGATGGCGCCTGGGATGCTGGCATGACCGGTGCTCCCAGGTTGTGCCTGGGCTCCATGCGGCCTAAGCATATAATTTTCCTCCTGTCATTTGCCTTTATTTCCAGAGCAGGATGTATACAGTACAGAAAAAGAAAAGCAGAGCTATGAGGGACTCCTTGGTTCCCCTAGGCTTTGGTTTAAAGCCTTCAGGCCCAAATGAAGGGCCAAGGCAAAATTTTAGCTCAACTGACATTTTTCTAAGGGTAAGGGCAGCAGAAGGGGGGAGGTGGGAGTTGCTGCAGATGGAGGGTGGTCCTCGGTGGGGAAACTGGCCGAAGGAGCATTCTTCCTCTCCCGCTGGCCTGGGCATACGGGGCAGGAGCTAGCCTCTATCCACCACCCCCCAGCATGCTGTCCCCATGCAACATGCTGTCCCCATGCAACATGCTGTCTCTGTCCATGTAGGCTGGACTTGGAGCCGTGAGCAGGTGCTGAGGCCACCCTGAGGTGGAACACTGGCAGAGCTCACACCATCTACCGATTCCATGGCTCACCTTCACCTCCACTTGGCACTGGGAGCCATAAGTGGCTGGGAGGCTCTGCAGGGTCCCTTCACTTCGCCCTCCCCCCAAGGTAGTCAGGCTTTCCATCCCTTGTGATGGACAGCTGATTGGTGCTCTCATTCATGGATTCTTGTCTGGACTGCTTCTTGGTGAAGCCCTCACAAGTTGCAAAACTGTGGGTCCTTCTCTCATTCCCAATGGTGATGTATGTTTTTCCCTCTTTTGGATTATTTGATTCGATAGGAGTTGGTAGCAGCAGTAAATTAAATAGGTGGCCAGAATACTCCCTTGGAAACCTTTGACTAGCATGGTTCATGGGAGCTGATTGCGAGCGTTTCAGTGCTCTCACATCGATGGCTTAAAATCAGCAGTGATGGGAGCATTTTCCCAGCAGAAAGTGGCAAATCCTACAAATCAGGGGCATTTTGTTTTCCCGGTGAGCTGGTTCTTAAACATTTACCAGCACGCCTCTGCCTTGTCAGAATATGTCAGTGTTGCCAGATTTTTTGAATTTTAAAGAGAAGCTGAAAGTCCAGATTTTTATTTAAAAAACTCCAGGGCAGCCTGGGTGGCTCAGCGGTTTAGCGACGCCTTCACCCTAGGGTGTGATCCTGGAGACCCAGGATCGAGTCCTGCATCGGGCTTCCTGCATGGGGCCAGATTCTCCCTCTGCCTGTGTCTCTGCCTCTCTCTCTCTCTCTCTCTCTCTCTCTGTGTGTGTATCTCATGAATAAATAAATAAAATCTTAAAAAAAAAAACCTCCAGGTTTCTGAAAGTTGGCAACTCATAAAAAACAAAACAAAACAAACAAAAAAAAAAAAAACGAAAGGAAACAACTTGGGAGCTGGACCAAAAAGCATGCCACTGACTGCTTCATCTCTGTGTGGTCACTTCATAACTTAGAAGAACCAGGATTAATGCCCCTTCCAGGTCTGTGTGAATTTGGGGAAAGAAGGTGTGGAGTAACACGAATAAAATAGAGCTTTCTCAGAGTACTAATTCTAGGCCTAGGATGGTTCTGAGAGTTGGGACAGAAGCATAAGCTCTTTGTAGCCTTGGATATTGGGATTATAATTATCATTATATCTTGTACCTGGAGTTTCCTCCTTGTTTCTTCCACTGCAGATACCTGACAGTTCATATACCACCCATCTTTTCTACTTCTTGCCCACCATCTTCTGTTATTCTACATGCTATAAAGTCCCGCTCTTTCATTTCTGCTGTTAGGAGTTTCTGCATCTTCTTTTCTGGCTACTGGCCCCAGATTGCAGAGGGCTTTTCTTGTCCTCACCAGCCAGGTTGCACTGCCATGACTGCCCTTGCTGAAATCCAGGACCATTTATGGTGGACCCAATACAGTGCTCAGTGCTGTGGGGTTGCCAAAGGGCCATTTCACGGTGTCCCTCCAAGGAGCCTGGGGAAGAGCCAGCAGGAAGCAGTGAGAGCCAACTAGGATCAGCATAGAGTTCATCTTGGGCTCCAGAGATTATAGGAGCAATCCCACATGCAACTGGGATCTTCAAAGAAACAGGTTCTTGTAGGGTGGGGTGAACCCTGCAAGGGGGTGGGGAAGTGGTCATGTGTATAGGTCATGTCTGAAACCACACAGCCAGTGTTCAACTCTGGTTCTGCCACTTACCAGCTGTGTGACTTTGGGCGAGTCCATATCTCAAGTCCCACATCTGTAAAGAGGGTTAATAATAGTACCTACTAGATGCGGTTGTAATAATTATTTAATAAGTTAATACGTGTGGAGCATTTAAAGCCCTACAGCTAGTAGGCATGCAATAAATATTAGTCTCTATGATGATTGTGGTGGCGGTAATGGTGGTGATTGTGGTGGTGGTAGTAGTGGTGGTGGTGATGTTAGTGGTGATGGGGGTGGTAGTGCTGTTGGTTATATTGGTGGTGATAATGGTCATGATAATGATGATCATGGTGATGATGGTCATGGTGGTGATGATGATGGTATGAAAATAGTGGTAGTAAGATGATGGTGATGGTGGCCATGATGATGATGGGGACCATGATGGTGGTGGTAATGATGATGGTCATGATGATGATGGTGGTGGTGGTTACTGTTATTATTACCTGAGCACTGCAGAACACAGGTTGAAGGGTAGTGGAAGACCAGGAGACATGGAGCAGGGAAAGAGGGTCCACACCCAGGTCTCACCGCCCTCCTCAACACCCTTCACTCCTCAGCTGGCCCAATCTCAGA
Source organism: Nyctereutes procyonoides (assembly GCF_905146905.1). Lineage (NCBI taxonomy): Eukaryota > Metazoa > Chordata > Mammalia > Carnivora > Canidae > Nyctereutes > Nyctereutes procyonoides. The sequence continues at coordinate 53,746,111 of NW_026575140.1, read as the reverse complement.
CCATCTTCCCAAACTTAGTGTCTTAATTGACGAGGCAGTATTCAATAGCCATTGTCCCCAGTGCACAATAGATAAACAATGTGAATTCGCCTTATTTTGAAGCTGCCCAATAGGATGTCCTAGCAGGTTCTGCAAGGTCAGTTCCTTTTTGCTTCTGGAATTAAATGAAATAAATTCAACCCAGAATTCCCTGGTGCTTTCACACTCCAGGCTAGGAGCACACCCGTAGGAGAGATCGTCTCAAACAAGTGGTCTGACAATAGTCGGGGCAGAATCTGAGTCTGTTCCACTTAAAATCCTATACCCGCCCAAGGAGAAAATTACACTTAATTATTCACACAGCCATCCAGGCTGGCATATTGGTTCCAAAGCCATACCAGCTGTGACTCTGCCTCGTCATCCCCTCTCCTCCTCCCAGCTCCTTGCCTGTCTGGGTTCCTCTCCCAGTAACTTCTACAAAAGTGCGTGTGCTCCGGGGTTCTTGCAGGTGGGTATTTTCGTGTCTCTGTCAGAGTGGTTGAGCAGAATTACATATACGATGGGAATAAGTGGGACAATTCCAAGAGCAATTACTCTGCTGTCTTAAAGATGTATGAAGTACTACTTAGTCTTCCCCCCCTCCCCCAGAATTTTGCCAATACCATTGCAATCAGCTCACTAGGCCTTTGGGCCCAAGGGCGTGTGTCAGCAGGACACACTCCACCACCTTCTCCCTCCAGCCTCCCTGGCCAGGCATTTCTGCCATGTGCCTTCGTTCCCCATGGCACAAGGGTGCTGGGCCGAGGCAGGAAGCAGCTAGAAGCAGCAGATCGGTTAGCAAGGTCTTGGGAGGTCACCATAGCAGTGTTCCAAGGACTCAGAGTGCCAAATGCTAGAGTCTCGGAACCAAGGGAGCTTCCCACGTAACACCCTTTATAGAGGAGTGTAAGGTCTAAGGTAAAAACACGGAAATTTTTTCTTAATGTAAAAAGTGGTGAGTGGGTTGTACTTCCTGAAGGCAGCAGATTCCAATCTGCTTTTTGCAGAGAGCAGCATGGAATGAGCCAGGCAGGATTTTAATAACACATGGCATCTGGGGGCAAAGTCTGGACCACAGAGTGGACTTACTTCCCTAGAACATAAGGGGATGGTTGGAGGGGCATGGGGAAGCTGAGTGGGTTCAGGTAGCTCAGAGCTAGCCGATGACCTCTTTAAAACCTATCACCTACAAGAAAGATGGTATGACTGTTACCCTTCATGAGTGTGTCTGATACAAGGCCCCAGCCTGGGTGGGAAGACGTAGGGCTGGAGCCCTCTGTGTTTACCAGTTTCCAGTCTTGGAAGAGAAAGGCCTCATTCTTAAGATACCCCATTGGGCTCTCATGGTCAGACAGGCACACATGGCTTTTGCAGGATATGGGGCTGGCCCGAGATAGAGGTAAAACCTACCCACCCATCTAAAGCATCAGGCAGAAAGCAAGCTCCCTGATTAAGACTGTGGCGCTGGAAGGGCAAGTGGGCCCATCTGGCTAAGGGCCAGTGGAGGGTCCTGAAATGGGAAGGGGGCAGTCGGGTCTCTTGGCTGGGGCACTCAATGGGCCAGCAGCCTCAACTTCCCTGAGGAGCCTGTTAGAAATGCAGATCCAGACCCACCAGAGCCCTGCTGTGACACAGTCTGCATTTCTGCACAATCCCCTGGGTTTCGTACTAAATTTAGGGACATGCTGCCCTTGGCTCCAGCCCCTCAACCCTGGTGACACAGTAGAAGTGCCCGTAGCAATGCACAAACACACTGTCTCCATCCCCAAAGATTCTGGTTTCATTGGTCTGGGACAGGACCTAGGCATCAGGTTTGGTTTTGAAAAGAAACACTTTTGTTTTGAAAGAACCACGTCCACATGGTTCTCATGTCCAGCAGATGCTGAGAACTGGAGCTAAGAGGGGGACTGGCAAGTGAAGGAAACATCTGGAAGGCTGTGAGGCTTGGGTTAGCCTGGGTTAGCAGGCCACAGAGACACATCTTCCTCCCCAGGGTAGGTGGGGCAGAGGGAGTGGAGGAAGCAGGTGTACTGAGGGGGTGGAGCCTATATGCAGCTCTGATGGGGACAGCTGGGTAGCAGCCAGGATGAGCAGAAACACAAGAATTAACTGGACCGCAGTGGTTTTTGAACTGGGCAGATATCCAAATCTTACTTGTCAGGGTTTACTATAATCCCAGGGCTTACTAGTTAGCTGGGCCCCACCCCAGAATTTCTGATTGGGTGATCCGATCTGGGGTGGGGTGGGGGGCTATGAATTTGCATGGGAATTCAGGAGGCCCCAGGGCCACAAGCCGTGGAATGGTGGACAAATCAGTTATACTTTCTTACCCTCAATTTCCTCATTGGGAAAACATTCTGCAGACCACGGTTTTCCCAACTTTGGCATTTTCAATGCCTTGAGCCTGATAATTCCAGAAATTTCGCCCACTACTTGTGACAACAAAAATGTCCCCAGCTGTGGCCAGATGTTCCCTGGGGAGGGCAGGTGCACAGTCACCCCCAGGCAAGAACATCGGTTTCTACATAGCGTTTTTTGTTTGTTTGTTTTCTTTAGCGAGTGGCAAATACACTTTTCTTACTTCATGGAAACATATGCCTCTAAATTATAACATGATTATTTTTAGAGTAAAACAAAATTCCCCTGAAAGGTATATATTCAATGAGGAGCCATGTGGCTGGCACAGTGTCCTGGTAAAAGGAGGTTTGGAAAGTGGCTAATAAGAGCATGTGCTTTGGCACCAGATTGCCTGGTTGGTAACTTGGGTTGCCCCACCCACCAACTGTTAGACAGCTGGCAAGTTTCTTTTTTTTTTCTCTTGCAACTTTTTATTTTTAACAATTTTAGACTTATAGAAAAATTACAGAAATAGCATAGAGTCCCCACATACCCCTGTCGTAGTCTCCCTAAACCCAGCATCTTGCATAGCTGCAGCACAGCTTCTTAACTGCCTCTGGCTCAGTTTCCCTATCTATAAAATGAGGATCTGCCCATCTCGTACAGTTACTGAGAGGACTTCACAGGATGGGATGACTCACCTAAAATACTCAGAGAAGTGCCTGGTACATACCAAGTGGTCGGTAAACGTCAGCTATTCTTTTTCTTTTTGTTATTCCCTGTGGGTTTAAAATCTTTTAAAGTGATGAGTTTTAGCAGAGAAATAATGGACCCCCTTGAGTGAAGAGTGGCTTGGCCCCTTTGGTATCCATTTATGCCTACCTGTGTTTGAGAATCCCCCTTGCTGGGCTTGCGGTGTAATCCATGTGATCCCAGCCCACCTGCCTCTCCTGCCTCTTCCCAACATCCTGAAGGACCTCTGGACTTTACTGGGGCCTCCTGGACCCCACCCGCTGCATTGCAGTGACTCATCCCCATGGACCCTGATTGCCACTAAGGTGATGAGAAGGTGCCAGGCACACAGTCTTCTGTCCTGTCCCAGAAGAGCCCTGCTCACAGAGCCTGCTACTAGCACTGATGCCCCAGCGTTAACTGTGGCCTTGCATCTGCTCCATACTCTGCCTCAGGAGCACCCCCTACAGACTTTTACATGGGAGGACAGAGGCCTCAGATCCTACAGGAGGGAAGCAAAACGGTCCTGGGCTCTGGCCTTCGCCCAAGGGTATCAAAGCAATCAGTAAATGGCAATGAAACTCCCTTCCCCACCCTATAAGATGGTGATGAGCATTTGGTGTATTTTATAGGTGGAAGGACTGGGACCATTGGGGAGAGCCCCTTCCTCACCACCTTCATAAGCTGGGGGGTGATGGGGAGGCAGGAGGTGCTGTGTAGGGCTGCCCTGTGAGCACCGCTGTGCGTGCCGTGCTGGAGATCACCTCTGACACACGGCATTGCCATTCTCTATGCAGAAAAGAAATTTTAGTCTCTAACTCCATGAGCTCAAATGCATTTGGTCTTTAGAGCTTCACTTTGAGAAAGGAGCTGAATCCTCATTCACCTGTCACCTGTAGACCTGTCACCCATTCTGGTGGGTGCTGCCCTGCCAGGTGCTCGGGAGAGCCCCACTCCATGAAGGATGGTCCAGCTGCCTGGTGTCTTTCTCTTTTACTTAGGCTCCTGCTGTCTCTCCATGTCTGTATGTCTCATAAATCCTCCAGCTCTGTCTGTCCTTCTCTGTTTATATCTGTCCCTCTCTCTCACACACACACACATACACACACATACCTACAGCCCAATCTGCACAGAATCCTCAACTATTCTAAACACCTGCCCATGGCCAACATGATTGGAGCTCTTTCAAGACCTTGCACTGGCCCCTCAGCTTTCAGGAGCCCCGAATGGCTAGAGATACTCAGATACACTCTGGGGCCTCCCTGAACAGCATGCCCCTCTTATCTTCACTCCTGCTGTTGCTCATCATTGTTGCATATGCCTTTCCAAAGCACCATGTGTGAAAATGGGGATTTTGTTTCTGTATCTCTCCCCACTGCTGTTAATAGCATTCTAGAATGTAGAGCCGACCAGGTCAAGCTTCAGCTTAAATCCACACAATTAAGACAAAAGTCTGACTTTAGAAAGGTACTCATAGCCCTTGGGGATGTGGCTCCAGTCTTGCTTTGCCATTTAAGGATGTGCAATCTCTAAAGGGGTGAGCTGTGATTATGCCATGTGTTCTAGAGACATAGCCTGAGGAGGTAAGCCAGGCTGAGGACCACAGTAACAATTTCTGTGTTAGCTGCTGTTTTTAAGCATTTTCTGTGTGCTCAGCTCTTCATAGGCTTTCTTTCATTTAATCCTTAGAACCAGCCTAGGAGGTAGGTCCTGGTGTTCTATCCATCATGCAGTAGACAAGTTGCCTGGATTCAAGTCCAGAACCCACCACTTAGGACCTGAGCAAGGTCAGGCAAGCTACCCAGCCACTCAGTGCTTCTGTTTCATCATAGAGAAATGGGCTTCAAGGATTATGGTGAAGAGCAAATGAATTAACATGTAGAAATACTCAGAACGGTGCCTGGTGGGAGGTCAGTGGGGTTAGACACCTATTTGCTGTTCACGCCCGACCCCTTCACTGCTGTTATAAATATGGGCATGGGAGACCAGATTTCTTTCAGACGGGCACCCCATGCTCATTAGCAGAGGGTCCAGGGTGCAGTCACTGTGCCCATGCTTCAGTGAAAGGGGCCATAGAGCAGGTGTCTGCACTGGGCATAACCATGCTTCCCAGCCTTACCTACTGCTCCACCCCCGGAGCACAGTGGAGACCTTTTCTGTTGACTCATTCACCAGGTAAAAAGCATTCAAGATGCAATCCGAGATAAGAAGCAACGGTTCAACTTCCTTGGGGAGGAGATTAGCCTGGAACCTTCGGTGGGGATCTTCATCACCATGAACCCGGGTTACGCTGGCCGCACGGAACTTCCAGAGAATCTCAAGGCTCTTTTCAGGTGAGCATCAGCTCTGCCCTATGCAAGGACCCAAGAGAGAAGCCTCTTCTGTTTTTCTCCGCTTAAAATGTATGGCACATATATTGGAAGAAATTTAGAACATATAAAAAAGTAGAGTTTATAAAACCACCTTTCACGTTATCACCAGTAAAATTATTTCTTGCTCTGTTGTATTCTGTTCTCTATATGAGTATTTTAAAGTCATGCATTTGTGGTCTACACACACTTTCCTATTGTTTTTTTTCCATTTCATACTCTATCATAATCTTATCATAAATCATCTCTTCTGTTAGATATTCATAAGAAATCTCATTTCACGACTACGTTTTATTATACCAAGTGCGCAGTCCATGGTATCACTAAGTGGTCCCCCATATTTAAATATTAAGAGTGCTTCTAACATTTAAAATAAATTTACACGTAATGCTGCAATATACATCTTTGTACATAAGTCCTTTTTTTTTTCTCTATGCATAGTTATTTTCTTTGGCTAGCTGCCCAGAAGTGGAATCACTGAGTTAACAGGGAGGCACCTTTTTAAGGCTCCTGATACACACTGACAAATTGCTTTCTACAAGGACTAGTGCCAAGTTACGCTCCTAGTAGCCATGCACAAGAACACCTCTTTTATTTCACCTTTGCCACCAGTGGATATTGCCATGCTTTTACATCTTTTTTACTGTGATAAGAAAACGCAAATCCATTTTCTAGAAGGGGCTGGAGGGAGTCTCCGTTCTTTTTTCTCAGGAAAGAGATTTCAGCCCAACCAAAAGAGGTACCTCATGGTTTCTGATTTTTCCGCCTCCTGGATCATCATCTAAGACAGGCCACAGGAGCTGTGACACAGAGGTCAGCCTCCTCTTGGGAGCCAGAGCCCTTGCTCTGTTGGGGACGTGAAGCCCAGGAGCCCCCTAGAGAGGTCCCTGTGCATTTCGTCCCTCAGTCCAGTCCCTGTGCACTTATGCGGTGGCAAATTCCTGCATCACAGGAGTGGTGTGGACATACCTGCCCCCCTCCAGGCCAGTGCCCATGTTAGCCAAGAGCTTATTGGAACATCACCAGGCTGCCTGAAGGGGTGGCATGGAATATCACTTGCTCTTGGCTTGCACAAAGTATTTAGTGAGCCTTGCGTTTACAAACAATTAACGCAAGTGGATTATCACCCTGGTAAGAACGACTCTTTACATTTCCACACCACCCCCCTGCCCCAAATTTAAAGGGAACATTTATCCAGAAAGTTGGGAGGGGAGGGAGAAAAATATTTGTAAAAAAAAATAAATAAATACAAACATCTACTTTGTTACTTCATTTTCACAAAACCCAGTGAGGTGGGTGCTACTAGTATCACCCTTTGTGCAGGGGGAAAATAGGGCAGCAAATTGCCCAGGGTGGGAACTGTAGTCACTAGGGTTCGCTCGCAGACCAAGTAGCGAGCCAGAGAACAGGGGTTAGAGCCCAAACAGTCCACCTCCAGAACCTCTCCTCCTCTTGTTTGAATGCTGTCATCCAGAGATAGTTACAACCTTTTGGCATTCTCCCTTCCAATATCTGGTGGGCAGGGTATCTCTTTGTCACACTTGGCATAAGACTCTATATAAATTAGTATCCTGCCTTTGTTAACGAATATTTTCCCCATGCCACAAAATAGTTTCCTTCCATAGCATTATTTTCCATGGCCCTATTGCATTCTGTTGTATGAATGCATACTTAACCTTAGTTCAGGTTGCAAAATAATTGAGATTCTAAGTGTGTGGTTGCTCCTTTGAATTTGAATACGCTGTCAAATTTAGAGGAAAAATGTTCTTGAATGATATGCTTTTGAAAATTTTGCATCGGTGTAGGGAAAATGTGGTTAAAGAAATGTAAACAACCTTAGGCTCCTGTTATTGACTTAATAAATTAATTTTAAAAATACGTAATTTAAAAATCAAATGTTTCTAGGCTATGGGGGGGGGGAATCACAGTAAATCCTTATAGATAAAAATTCCCCTCTGTATTCCCATATATGACATTTTTAATAAGATTTTATTTATCTTAGAGAGAGAGAAAGAGAGAGAGGGTGTGCTCGTGTAAGAATGGGCAGGGAGAGGAACAGAAGGAGAGGGAGAGAGAGAATTCCAAACAGACTCTGTGCTGAGCATGCAGCCTGAGGGTGGGGCTCAATCGCCTGATGCTGACATTAGGACCTGAACCAAAATAAAGAATCAGTCATTTAACCAACTGAGCCACCCAGGCACCCCTCATATATGCATTTTGTGGCAAGATGGGGTTAATAGGTATTTACTTTAGACCTCAGTGTTAGATATTTATTTATATTTTTATGCGCATAAGCACAGAATGAGCCCCAAGTGTATAGGCTTGGAGGAGACATACGTTTTGAAAATGAGGAGTAGATCCTTGTAGACCCCAGAAGAGACCCAATTCCTCAACCTTAGCCCCTAATCTATTATATAAGGAACTGACCGAATAAATTACTACTTACTAAAGCTTGACCAAGCCATGCCTGTGTAAGGTATATTGACCCCAAGTTGCAAGATGAGCTGTAACCCCAACCCTGCCCCTTCCTGCTACCATCATCCGTCACCTTGGTCAAGAAAGTTCATGTCTTTTATCCTTTGTCAACTCATCCCTGAATTGGAAATCTTAGATGAAACTATTGGGAAGGACTGAGTGTTTATACTCACAGATGCCTCTGTCCATGATCTCAGCCAGGGTCACTTGTCTTCCAAGCACCCCCGCCCCTTCGACTGTGGTTGGGAAACCATCTTGGCCCTCTGTTTCCCCATTCACAGGCCTTGTGCAATGGTGGTTCCAGACTTTGAGTTGATCTGCGAGATCATGCTGGTGGCAGAAGGATTCATTGAAGCACGATCATTAGCCAGAAAGTTCATCACCCTTTACCAGTTGTGCAAAGAGCTGCTCTCTAAACAGGTACTCTCTCTAGTTTGGCCAGACCACCTGTCAGGTGTAATTGCCCAGCTCTGCCCAGTGTAGTAGGGAGACATGAAAGCCTTCTCACAGAGAGTCAGTGTGCCCATAAGAATAGTAAAAGCTCTGAATTTAAAGCTTCTCCTCCCTTCAGGGCTCTCTTACTAGGACTACCTTTGCTGCCATAGCATGGGTGCACTCAGCCCTATAAAATCTGTCCCAGGTGGATTTCTTTAAAAACCTCTCCTGTTTCTCCTTGCTTCCCAGACCCCTTGTTCATTGTATTATTGGTCGGTTCCCCACCACCACTGACTTCCCGGCTAGAGACTGACACTCACAAATCCACCCTGAACCTCTCTTCTGAACTCTAAACCTGTATGTTCAGCAGCTATACCACAGCTCCCCCTGAGTGCAGGAAAAGCAGCTCCAGCTCAGCATCTAAAGCTCATCTCCCAGCTGATCCTCACCCCAGCCAACTTCTGCACACAGTGCTTCAGTGCGCAAAACCATCACTTACTCACTGGCTAGTTCTGGAACGCTGGAAGTCATCCTCGACACTTTTCTTCTCTGCAGCCCTATGTCTAATCGTGGATGAACTCTTATTCATTTCACCCTCTGGATATCTCTCAAATCCATCTCATTTTCTTCCTACCACTTTATATCTAAGCACCCCTGCCTCTTGCTTAAACTCCTGGAACTGCCTTTACTAGTTGCTACTAGTAATTCTTCTTTTTAAAGATTTTTTATTTATTTATTTTTTTGAGAGAGAGAGGGAGTAGCAGATTCCCCACTGGGCAGAGAGCCCAACATGGGGCTCAATCCCGGAATTCCAGGATCATGACCCAAGCAGAAGGCAGACACTTAACCAACTGAGCAACCCAGGCACCCTGCTACTAGTAATTATTCTTTAACTACTTTTCTCAGAGACTCTGAAGGCTTCCTGGGTGTAGAGCATGTGAGCTCAGCCTCGACCATCTCTAAGAGCTAACATGGCTTCCCCCTAGATACCCTTCCACTCTCTAAATGGGCAAGGAGTAGCCAGACACATTGAAAGTGGTTCTGTTTGGTTTCCCTGGCCCCCAGCCCCCTGTATGCTCTGGGGCTTCTTTGTTGTCATCAGAGTTAGAAAAGTAGCTAATGCCAGACCAGGAGCTGGAATCTGTGACTACGACCTTCTGTGTCATTGGTCCTTTCCTGAGCTTCCAGCTTGGCCTCATAAGTGGCCTGCCTATAATTTTTAAAAATATTTTATATATTTATTCATGGTAGACACAGAGAGAAGCAGAGACACAGGCAGAGGGAGAAGCAGGCTCTAAGTAGGGAGCCCGAAGTAGGACTCAATCCCAGGACCCTGGGATCATGACCTGAGCCAAAGCCAGAAGCTCAACTGCTGAGCCACCCAGGCACCTCCGACCTGCCCATAATTTTATAAACACTAGCATGTGATGTTCAGCACACCTGCCTGACCTGTGCCACCTTCCAGGATCACTATGACTGGGGCCTGCGGGCCATCAAGTCTGTGTTGGTGGTGGCAGGATCCCTGAAGCGAGGAGACCCTGACCGCCCTGAGGACCAAGTCCTGATGCGCTCCTTGCGAGATTTCAACATCCCCAAGATTGTGACCGATGACATACCAGTGTTCATGGGCCTGATTGGGGACCTCTTTCCTGCCCTGGATGTCCCTCGGAGGAGAGACCTCAACTTTGAAGCGTTGGTTAGGAAGGCGGTGGTGGACCTGAAGCTCCAGGCTGAGGACAGCTTTGTACTCAAGGTATTTGGGGGTTTCCCTCTCAAGATTTTTTTGTCCTTTAATGATTTTCTTGGATAATGGGTCATCCTTAATCCAAAGGATTGCTTTAGATATATAAATATGTATCTACCTAGTAATAATTCATTTCAAGAGCTCTTTCCTGGGGCACCCACAATGGGGAATGTGTGGTGGGGAATACAAGGGAAAGATGGCACCCCTACCATCAGAAAGCTCATGATCCAATAGAGGACTAACTCCAGTCCATTCTGCTCTAGCACATATTTTTTTTCCTGTGAATTACTTCAGATATGATTAGAGAGAACTGACAGTGGTACAATATGGAAGCCATGTTGGTTCTTATGCATTTTTCTGAGCTTGTAAACATTTTGAAGTGATCAAGGACAAGTTTTCTCACAAGAAAACCTGAGGGCGGTAGGCAGAATAACATCCCCCACCCCGAGATGTACAGAGGACATGGATAGATTTTTTTCCTGTGCAGTAATACCTTTGGGGATCCTATGAACACCACCATAGACGTTCACAACTGCCTTTATGTTATGTATCCTGTCTGAACTCCCCACAACCTGTGAGGTCAATGGAGCAGATGAGGCACTTTATAGATGAGGACAATGGCCACCATTACTTCTACAGGATACTCCACTGAGCATTGCTTGAGAGACAACGTGCTCCCCCTTGAGGAGGTTACCACCTGGGGGGCACATTCCTTCTATACCACTCTGGGAGGCCTTTCTAGAATGTAATACAATACAGTCGGTTGAGATTAAGCCCTGGCTGTATGCAAATCAGCGTCTGCTTCTAGCTCTGAGCTTCCATTTCACAGAGGAAAACAAAATGTTGACCTGGTCCTTCCCAGCTCTGATTGGTTTTGCCTGTCCACCATCCCCACACCCAGCCTCCCTCCTCCCAAGTGCAGAGGATAGACTTTGTCAAGGTAGAGATGGGCCTGAGGGCCTTCTAGGTAGAGGCCAAGGGTTGGTGAAGAGTTGGATGGAGAAACACAGAGATTGTTTATGCAGCAACAAGAAATCCGGCATTGCTAGGGAGAAAGGTATGGGGGCAGGGAGTGAACAATAGGACTCAAAGGGTAATATGGGACCATGATATAAAGGGCCTTGAATGCCAGACTGAGTGCTTTCCTCTTAAAGGCTCCAATCCTAAGAGATGCCCCTTCTCTGGAGGGCAGTTAAACCCAATGAGGCTCCTGATACCCAAGACACTGGGGCTGAGGACTTGCCATCAGAACAGCCCACATCCTCCCAGACACTCTGGTCTGCTAAGGCAACGTGACCCTACCTCCCCATTTTCTCCATTTTTTTCCTACTCAGAATCTTACCTTTCCTATTTGTTTGTCAGTTGGTGCACATTCTGTGTCCTCCTTTCTCTCTCTCCTTTCATGACTGCTTTCTGCTCCTCTGCTAAGATGATACTCCTCTGCTAAGACGATACTCCCTGTTCTTGGGACAGATGGTGTTTTCTACTGGCTTTTCATTCGTGCTGTCCATCTGACCTCCTGAAAGTTCATCAGAAACGCCTAGTGAGGCTCTGCTTTCAGGTGTCATCCTGAGATCCCTAAAAGCAATACTATAAATTCATCTTTTGAGAAAAAAGAATTTGAAGTGTAGAAACTGGAAGGGGAGAGTTCAGTCAGTTCCTGGAAAAAGGATGAAAATGGGTTGACAGATCCCGCATGGCAGGAGGGCCAGAATCCACTTAGAAGGGGCTTCAGGAGAGGAGGGCCCTGGAGGCAGCCAGTCTGCCCCGCTGAACCCTGGTAATGCCTTAGCCTTGGAGTTGGTAGTGAAGGAGGACAGGGAGAGAAAGAGAACTGGAAATGGCCAAGGGGGAGATCATTAAGTCAGTTTACCCTGTAATTTTTCCACCTGACTCCCTATATTCTTGTCTCCTTTTTTTTTTTTTAAGATTTTATTTATTTATTCATGAGAGACACACAGAGAGAGGCAGAGACACAGGCAGAGGGAGAGGCAGTCTCCCTGTGGGGATCCCGATGTGGGACTTGATCCCAGGACCCCAGGATCACACCCTGAGCCAAAGGCAGACGCTCAACCACTGAGCCACCCACACATTGCCCTGCTCCCCCTTTCGGTCTCAAATTGCTACGAAGACAGAGCATGGTCTTTAACCTGCAGCAAGAAAGAAAAGTTTAAGACAATCTAATAAACTCTTTGGGGGGAAACTATGACTGCTCTTGGAGTATTGGTGTTTCAGTTTATAGCCGATCTGGTCTATTTGGGACCCCCCAGCCTGGAGGCCAGTCACTTGCTGACTCACCCACAAGTGAAAGAACATAGTCCAACGTCTGTCCACATGCATGCGCTCTCATCCTGGAGAGGCACTGTGGGCATATCCAGCCATCCCTGCCTCCTGGAAAATGCAGTGCAGCTCTTCATTTAAACCTGAGGCTCACCAGATCCTGGGAAAAGCAACAGCTCAAGAGACAAAGGCAGACACAGACACCCCCATACACACACACGTGCACACGCACACAGCAGCTGACTCTGATGTGAATAAGGAAGAGAACATTTTGAAAGTTCTAATTAGTATCCTTTAAAAAAAATTAAGAGAATCTTCTTATGAAATAAGAAATACCTATGAAAAGGGAAGGAAATGCTCCAAAAAAATAATAAAAAGAACTATCAGAGAATTATAAAGAGCTCTATGTATCATTGATATAAAATTCAAAGAGAGGACTGGAAGGTAAAGTCCAGGAAATACCCCAGGACAAAATTATGTGTGTATGTATAATTTAAAAATGTATTTATGTATATATTTATTTTTATTCAATGTGTATGTTTTATAAGGATAGGGATACTTGTGTCTATATGTAGATATAAAATGTGTACATAACAAAATATAATGTATACAATACACAAAGAGACAGTCCAGGAGTCAAGATGACATAGAGAGGACTGATTTCTGTGCAACATGTTACCAATGGGAATTCTAGAAAGAACTTTCTAGAACTGGAGAAACAGGAGTTTGGAGGGGCATAGTCAGTACTGAAGAGTGGATCCAAACAGACTTTTACAAAGACACATCGTAATGGGATTTCAGAAGTCAGGGGTCAAGAGCAAACAGTAAGCTTCCTGGTTGGGTGATGGACCAAGGAGGTAGGAACAGGGGACCCGAGGAAAGGGCGAGGTTCAGGATGACGTGGGGGCCTCTCATCACGAATACTGGGTACTAGAAGACGGGGAAACCATTCCTTCAGAGTTCAGAGGGAAATGGTTTCAAAACCAATTCTGTACCAACGAAGATAATTGAAGATACTACCAAAGAGTCCTAAATTTTACTTCTTAAGCACTCCCTTTTTACTGTTTTATTTTTTTTTAATTTTTTTGCCCTTTTTGGTGTCTGTTTTTGGTTTTACTTAAATTCCAGTTGACATACAGTGTAATATTCATTTCAGGTACACAACGCAGTGATTCACCACTTCCATATGTCACCAGGCGCTTATCACAAGTGCCCTCCTTCATCCCCATCACCTACATCACCCATCACACTTCCCCTCCCCTCTGCAAACTGGTGACCATCAGTTTGTTCTCTATAGCTAAGATTCTATTTCTTGGTTTGTTTCTCTCTTTCTTTTTCCCTTTGCTTATTTGTTTTGCTTCTTAAATTCCATGTACGAGTGAAATCATATGGTATTTGTCTTTCTCTGACTGACTTATTTAACTTAGCATTGTACTCTCTAGGTCTATTCATGTCATTGCAAATGGCAAGATTCTGTTCTTTTTTATGGCTGAATAATATTCCATTGCATATATACCACATCTTCTGTATCCATTCATTAGCCCATGAATACTTGGTCCGTTTCCATAATTTGGCTATTATAATAATCCTGCAATACATATCAATACGTATTATGCACCCTTTTGAGAAGTTATTTGAGGATATACTATGGAAAAATGAAGATGAAAAATAAAAATGCAATGAGTTTCAAAAAATCCAGAATCAGGAAGAAAAAAAAAAAGTCCTAGCATTTTAGGTGTCACTGGACCTAGAAAGCAATCAATCCAAATTAGGGCAGGAAGTCCACAGTGTGGACAGCGGAAGTCCACAGCGGAAGTACACAGACTTCCAGAGAAAAGACCTCAAAAATGGTTACATCCAAAGCAAAAATAGATCAACGTTGATCTATTTTATGTGTTTTATTAAACTTCTCAGTTATGGGGACTGAAGCTTGTGTCTTTTCTTTTAACAAAAAGAAAAGGAGGGATGCCTGGGTAGCTTAGCAATTGAGCGTCTGCCTTTGGCTCAGGGCGTGATCCCGAGGTCCTGGAATTGAATCCTGCATCGGGCTCCCCACAGGGAGCCTGCTTCTCCTTCTGCCTGTGTCTCTGCCTCTCTCTGTGTGTGTCTCTCATGAATAAATAAATAAAATCTTAAAAAAAAAAAAGAAAGGAAAAGAAAAAGCAATTAAGAACACCCAAAGAAAAAAATCATGGTCCACATAGTTTTTTAAGTAAACATAACCTGATATATTTTTTAAAGATTTATTTGATTCCATTTGACCTTGGCTTGATGCTGAGAATATGCTCGGTCAAATCATGACACTAGGCCCATAGAGAACACAAAGGGTTCCAGGCAACCAGTTTATTCTGTCATGAAAAATCTCCACAGCCATAAAAACGTCAACCATGATCCGTCTTCAACCCTTACAATCGCAGAAAATAGAGAAGGTCTAAATATAAGACCAGAACAGAATATAAATATATCAAACATACCAGTGTAAAGGTATAATGTGTCTGGTAGAAGATAGGAGAAAGAAAGATAAAGGGAAAGATAGGGATACTTATATATTTACCTTACAAAAGATACTGTCAAAAGTTGATAGATTCATAATAGAGAACAGAAATAATGCATTCATCAGCTGATAAATGGATAAACGAATTGCAATCTACCTGCACAATGGCATTTTATTCAGCTCTAAGGAGGGATGGTGTAGTGGTACATCCTATGGCACAGATGAGCCTTTAAAAATTATGAGTGAAAGAGGCCATTCGCAAAATACCACATACTTTTCTAAATCTATTTAAATGAAATGTCCAGAAAAGTCTAATTTAATAGATGGAGAATGTCAGGGCTGCTCAGAGCTGAGATAGGAGTCAGGGGTGTAATGGTATGGTTTTCCCTTCTGGAGTGAAGAAAATATGTTAATACTGGTAATGATTTGGACTGTCCTGTGAATAGGCTCAAAACCTATTGGATTGGACACTTTCAAAAGGTGAATTTTATGGTACTTGAATCCTATCTCAATAATGCTATTGAAATGAATGAAAAGAAGTTAGATGGAACCAGAAAGTGATTTTAAGGCTTTCAGGATCAGGGAAACAGTCAGTAGCTGTTCATGAAAAAAAAAAAATCTAGGAATATAATGTAGTCTCCATTCAATAACCACAGTACTGCCTTCATTTCCCTCCTCCCCTCCCTCCCCCTGCATTTTTTAATGCAATGCCCTCAGGCCAATTTCATGCTTAAAAATCCTCCAATGATTCTTGTTGTACTTAGAATAAAATTCTAAGTACCAATTCCTGCATAGCTGACCCCTGCTTATCTCTTTTATCTCATCTTATACTCGTCTCCCCGCCCCCCACCCAGTACCTTTCTTTGAGCTGATCTTATGCTCTCCAAGCTTACAGCCTGAACCTGATGATTTTGTACTCACTGTCACTCCACCTGGAATGTCTCCCATGGATCTTCACGGGGCTCTTTTTCATTCATATATCAGCTTAGATATCAGCTCCACTCAAAACCCTTCCTGATGCTTCCCTCATCCTTATCTGGAAATATCCTGTGTTAAGTCCCAGAAGGACAAAACCAAAATCTGCTTTGGGTGCTTTTGGGCTCTGAACCAGAGGAAGAGCAAGAGCTTAGGAGAGAGAAGAGAAAAATAATGATGCTGTGGAAAACAAAACTCAGTATCTCAGGAAGTTATCTCACCATGGTGGAAACTAATCATCTTGTTCCCCAAACAGCCATTCATCTGCTACCTTCATATTGAGGTTAGCAGTACCGCTCTCCTACTGATCCCTGGTTATATAGCTCTAGAATTTCATTTTGACACCTGAATCACTTAATTTTTTTTTAAATAGAGAAGTTACTTTTTATCATTTTTTAAAATGTAGAAGAAATAAAAATCTTTGTACTGTCCTACCACACTGTCAACAATCCAGAACATTATCTCTTACATTCACATTTCTCAGCCAGTATGGGTTTTACAGTGCAAAATATACTTGATCTACATTAAGGTTCAAATATCTTAGCCCATGCTGTATAAGATCTTTCACAATAGGGGCCACCCAGCTTCTCTAGCCATCCTTCACATTTTCAGCAAATATCTGGTCAATGCTTGGTATGTGCCAGACTCTCTGCTAGACACTGGAAATAAAAAGATAAGAAATCCAGTCCTCCCTGCCTTCAATGAGCTGATGATCTACTAGGAAGGAGAGTAACCATGGCAAGGTTGATGAGTACCGGGATATAGGTATGTCACATCTACTGCAGACTATGGCATATGTAGGTTTGGCCAGAAGGCGGCAGGAGAAAGAGTAACATCTGAACAAGATGCCATATCTTGAAAGATGGAAACTCAGGAAGAACGTCATTAAAGAACTCCACCTGTCTACCTGGGATGTGCATGCTACAGGATGAGCGACAAGACTGGAAGCTGGTTGGGCCAATCTGCAAAAGGGCTTTGTAAGCCAATCTAAGGATTCTAAGGCCAATCTAAGGATCTAAGCCAATCTCCATCACCAATGGAGAACCATTGACAGGACAAAGTGATGGCAGTGGCATGATCAGATTTTCATTTCTATAAATGGGGTCTTACAACAGTGTGGAAAGATAAGCCTGGAGGCAAGCCAGGACAAGTGTGATAAGACCTTCAGTGCTACCATTGTTCCTAAGAAGCTCCTTGATGCCTGGCTCATTAGGCCATCTGGTCAACCACATCAGGGCTCTGTCACAAGGCTTTGTGCTGTTATACCTCTGCTTCCAAATCCCCTGATTCATCTTCTTGGCAACTCACCTCTAAAGTCCTAGTTCAAATGCCCCCTCCTCTCAAAGCCTCTCTTATTCCTGTTACCTGTACAAAAGCAAACGTTTCTTCCTATCTGTTCCCATCACACTTTATACGTACCTCGATCAGAGCAATTATTATGCTTCCCCATTAGCCTGTAAGGTCATGGAGGGCAGGAGAGTCCTCTCAGAATCTCCCTCATCTGGTACACTCTCCAGCACTTAGTTGGTGACTAGTAATTATCTGATTGAATGATGAATAAGTATGTTGCCCCCACATTTGGGACCCCCACATCTGGAGGGAAATAACCTTTCCTCTGTTGACATCAGGTCTCACCTCAGATACCAACCTGGTGCACAGAGAGCAGTTGGGATGTCAGTGAGTTGATCCCCTTGGCTGAATTTTGTGTCTCTCCAGATAGTCCAGCTGGAGGAGCTCCTGGCAGTGCGGCACTCTGTGTTCGTGGTGGGCAGCGCCGGAACTGGAAAGTCTCAGGTGCTGAAATCCTTACACAAGACCTACCAGATCATGAAACGCCGCCCCGTCTGGGCTGACCTCAACCCCAAAGCAGTCACAAACGATGAACTCTTTGGCATCATCAATCCGGCCACCAGAGAATGGAAGGATGGTAAGAGCAGGATACCCCTGGCACAAAAAAGCCCCATGGGCAGGCTTGAATCCACATCCAAGGGTGAACTTCCGAGGGAAGAACACTGGCCTGATCTGTTAGGACTGGGAGAAGGAGATGAAACGAATCAAAGAAAGGAAGACCCCAGTTTTGGCTTGCAAGGGAACCTCAGTCCTTGGGATATTCTCTCTCCTTGGAGACCCTTCCAGCTGCTCTATGAGAGAGGGCATTCTCAACTATGGTTCTGTGATTGCATAGCACAAGTCAGAGTCCCTACGTTGCCTGGCAGTGGATTTAACACATGAGTAGGGGAGAGATTCCACAGCTCCTTCCCAAAGGTGTGGCACAGCATGGCCTGGCATCCCACAGTTAGGCACTTGTTCCTATCTGCACAGCCCCAGGACTGATGGGGAGATACTGGGATGCCAGTGATGGGGCCTCCGAGCCTGGATGAAAATATTCATCACCATTCATCTCAGATGGGTCCTAGAACCAGAATCTATAGGGATTCAGAGGGCCCCAAACCACTGTTCACTTGGTGTAAACCCCAAAGTCATCTTCCAATATGTAAGAATCACTGGTAGATGTGTGTAAGGGACACTGTCACTGGGAGAGAACTAAAAAGAAAACTCTGAGCAGACAGGAGCCCTTTCTAAAACCCATGTGGCTTCTGGAATGAGTGCCTCCTACCTCAGTATCCAACTGCATCAGAATCCAACTGCCTGGATTCTAATTCAAGGTCTCCAGTCAGAGGTCTGGAAGAAGGGGACTTAATGAGCAGCCTCCCTCGTTTGTATTTTGCTCACCATTAATGAGGCTTAGCATCTTTTCCTCCTTATTGGCCTTAGTAATTGGCTCTTTTGTGATTTTTATTTCTCTTTATTTTCTTATCTATTTGGGTTTTTTTTTAATTTTTTTATTGAAGTTCAATTTGCCAACATATAGCATAACACCCAGTGCTCATCCCACCAAATGCCCCCTCAGTGCACATCACCCAATCAACCCCACCTCCCGCCCACCTCCCTTTCCAATATCCCTTGTTCCTTTCCCAGAGTTGGGTGTCTCTCATGTTTTGTCACCCTCACTGATATTTTCACTCATTTTCTTTCCTTTCCCCTTTATTCCTTTTCACTAATTTTTATATTCCCCTAATGAATGAGACCATTCATAATGTTTGTCCTTCTCTGATTGACTTCTCCACTCAGCATAATACCCTCCAGTTCCATCCACGTTGAAGCAAATGGTGGGTATTTGTCATTTCTAATGGCTGAGGAATATTCCATTGTACACATAGACCACATCTTCTTTATCCATTCATCTTTCAATGGACACTGAGGCTTCTTCCACAGTTTGGCTATTGTGGACATTGCTGCTATAAACATTGGGGTGCAGGTATCCCGGCGTTTCACTGCATCAGTATCTTTGGGGTAAATCCCCAGCAGTGCAATTGCTGGGTCGTAGGGCAGATCTATTTTTAACTCTTTGAGGAACCTCCACACAGTTTTCCAGAGTGGCTGCACCAGTTCACATTCCCACCAACAGTGCAAGAGGGTTCCCCTCTCTCCACATCCTCTCCAACATTTGTTGTTTCCTGTCTTGTTGATTTTCCCCATTCTCACTGGTGTGAGGTGGTATCTCATTGTGGTTTTGATTAGTATTTCCCTGATGGCAAGTGATGCGGAGCATTTCCTCATGTGCTTGTTGGCCATGTCTATGTCTTCTTCTGTGAGATTTCTGTCCCTGTCTTTTGCCCATTTCATGATTGGATTGTTTCTTTACTGTTGAGTTTCATGAGTTCTTTATAGATCTTGGAAACTGGCCCTTTATCTGATATATCATTTGCAAATATCTTCTCCCATTCTGTAGGTTGTCTTTTAGTTTTGTTGACTGTTTCTTTTGCTGTGCAGAAGCTTCTTATCTTGATGAAGTCCCAATAGTTCATTTTTGCTTTTGTTTCCCTTGCCTTCATGGATGTATCTTGCAAGAAGTTGCTGTGGCCAAGTTCAAAAAGGGTGTTGCCTGTGTTCTCCTCTAGGACTTTGATGGATTCTTGTCTCACATTTAGATCTTTCATCCATTTTGAGTTTATCTTTGTGTATGGTGTAAGAGAATGGTCTAGTTTCATTCTTCTGCATGTGGCTGTCCGATTTTCCCAGCACCATTTATTGAAGAGACTGTCTTTTTTCCAGTGGATAGTCTTTCCTGCTTTGTTGAATATTAGTTGACCATAAAGTTGAGGGTCCACTCCTGGATTATCCATTCTGTTCCATTGATCTGTGTGTCTGTTTTGTGCCAGTACCACGCTGTCTTGATGACCACAGCTTTGTAGTACAGCCTGAAATCTGGCATTGTGATGCCCCCAGCTCTGGTTTTCTTTTTTAATATTCCCCTGGCTATTCAGGGTCTTTTCTGATTCCACACAAATCTTAAGATGATTTGTTCCAAATCCCTGAAGAAAGTCCATGGCATTTTGATAGGGATTGCATTAAATGTGTAAATTTCCCTGGGTAACATTGACATTTTTGCAATATTAATTCATCCAATCCATGAGCATGGAATATTTTTCCAACTCTTTGTATCTTCCTCAATTTCTTTCAGAAGTGTTCTGTAGTTTTACCTCTTTGGTTAGGTTTATTCCCAGGTATCTTATGCTGCAATATTAATTCATCCAATCCATGAGCATGGAATATTTTTCCAACTCTTTGTATCTTCCTCAATTTCTTTCAGAAGTGTTCTGTAGTTTTACCTCTTTGGTTTAAATACCTGGTTTATTCCCAGGTATCTTATGCTTTTGGGTGCAATTGTAAATGGGATTGACTCCTTAATTTCTCTTTCTTCAGTCTCATTGTTAGTGTAGAGAAATGCCACTGATTTCTGGGCATTGATTTTGTATCCTGCCACAATGCCGAATTTCTATATGAGTTCTAGCAATTTTGGGTTGGAGTCTTTTGGGTTTTCTACATACAGTATCATGTCATCTGTGAAGAGGGAGAGTTTGACTTCTTCTTTGCCAATTTTAATGCCTTTTATTTCTTTTTGTTGCCTGATTGCTGAGGCTAGGACTTCTAATACTATGTTGAATAGCAGTGGTGAGAGTGGACATTCCTGTCGTGTTCTTGATCTGAGGGGAAAGGCTCCCAGTGCTTCCCCATTGAGAATGATTTTTGCTGTGGGCTTTTCATAGATGACTTTTAAGATGCTGAGGAATGTTCCCTCTATCCCTACACTCTGAAGGGTTTTGATAAGTATTTTGTCAAATGGTTCTCTGCATCTATTGAGAGGATCATATGGTTCTTGTTTTTTCTCTTGTTGATATGATCTATCACATTGATTGCTTTACGAGTGTTGAACCAGCCTTGCATCCCGGGGATAAATCCCACTTGGTCATGGTGAATAATCTTAATGTACTGTTGGATCCTATTGGCTAGTATCTTGTTGAAAATGTTTGCATCTGTGTTCATCAGGGATATTGGTCTACAATTCTCCTTTTTAGTGGGGTCTTTGTCTGGTTTTGGAATTAAGGTGACGCTGGCCTCATAGAACGAGTTTGGAAGTATTCCATCTCTTTCTATCTTTCCGAACAGCTTCAGTAGAATAGGTATTGTTTCTTCTTTAAACATTTGATAGAATTCCCCTGGGAAGCCATCTGGCCCTGGACTTCTGTGTCTTGAGAGGTTTTTGATGACTGCTTCAATATCCTCCCTGGTTATTGCTGTTCCGTTTTTCTATTTCTTCATGTTCCAGTTTTGGTAGTTTGTGGTTTTCCAGAAATGCATCCATTTCTTCTAAATTGACTAATTTATTGGCATATAGCTGCTCATAATAAGTTTTTAAAATCATTTGTATTTCCTTGGTATTGGTGGTGATCTCTCCTTTTTCATTCATGATTTTATTAATTTGAGTCTTTTCTCTGTTCTTTTTAATAAGGCTGGCTAATGGTTTATCTATCTTATTAATTCTTTCAAAGAACCAACTCCTGGTTTTGTTGATCTGATCCACAGTTCTGGTCTCTATTCCAGTGAGTTCTGCTCAAATCTTTATTAACTGTCTTCTTCTGCTGGATGAAGGTTTTATTTGCTGTTCCTTCTCCAGCTCCTTTAGGTGCCAGGTTAGCTTTTGTATTTGAGTTCTTTCCAGTTTTTTGATGGATGCTTGTATTATGATATATTTCCCCCTCAGGACTGCTTTTGCTGTATCCCAAAGATTTTGAATGGTTGTATCTTCTTTCTTGTTAGTTTCCATGAATCTTTTTAATTCTTCTCTAATTTCCGGGTTGACCCTTTCATCTTTTAGCAGGATGATCTTTAACCTCCATGTGTTTGAAATCCTTCCAAATTTCTTCTTGTGATTTAGTTCTAGTATCAAAGCATTATGGTCTGAAAATATGCAGGGGACAATACCAATCTTTTGGTATCAGTTAAGACCTGATTTGTGACCCAGTATGTGATCTATTCTGGAGAAAGTTCCATGTGCACTTGAGAAGAATGTGTATTCAATTGCATTTGGATATAAAGTTCTGTAAATATCTGTGAAATCTATCTGGTGCAGTGTATCATTTAAAGCTCTTGTTTCTTTGGAGATGCTGTGCTTAAAAAAATCTATCAATTGCAGAAAGCGCCGTGTTCAAGTCTCTCAGTGTAAGTGTATTATTATTTAAGTATGTCTTTACTTTGGTTATTAATTGATATACTTGGCAGCTCCTACATTAGGGGCATAAATATTCATGATTATTAGGTCCTCTTGTTGGATAGATCCTTTAAGTATGATATAGTGTCCCTCTTCATCTTCTACTACAGTCTTTGGGATAAACTTTAATTTATCTGATATGAGGATGGCTACCCCTACTTTCTTTTGAGGACCATTTGAATGGTAAAAGTTCTACAACCATTTGTTTTCAGGCTGTAGGTGTCCTTAGGTGTAAAATGAGTCTCTTATAGACAGCAAATAGATGAGTCTTACTTTTATATCCAGTCTGAAACCATGCGCCTTTTGATGGGATCATTAAGCGCATTCACGTTCAGAGTTACTATTGAAAGATATGAATTTAGTGTCATCATGATACCTAGTCAGTCCCTGTTTTTGTGGATTGTTCCCTTGGACTTCCTCTTTCTATTACAGAGTCCCCCTTAGTATTTCTTGCAGAGCCGGCTTGGTGGTCATATATTCTTTCAGTTTCTGCCTATCTTGGAAGCTCTTTGTATCTCCTTCTATTCTAAATGAGAGCCTTGCTGGATAGAGTATTCTTGGCTACATGTTCTTCTCATTTAGGATCCCAAATATATCCTGCCAGCCCTTTCTGGCCTTCCAGGTCTTTGTGGAGAGGTCTGCTGTTAACCTAATACTTCTCCCCATAAAGTTTAGGGATCTCTTGTCTCTTGCTGCTTTAAGGATCTTCTCTTTATCTTTGGAATTTGCAAGTTTCACTATAAAATGTCAGGGTGTTGAATGGTTTTTATTGATTTAAGAGCAGGATCTCTCTCTCTCTCTCTCTCCTGGATCTGAATGCCTGTTTCCCTCCCCAAGTTAGGGAATTTCTCAGCTATGATTTGTTCAAATACACTTTCTGGTCCTCTGTCCCTTTCGGCGCCCTCTGGAACCCCAATTAAATGTAGATTTTTCCTTCTGAAGCTGTCATTTATTTCCCTTAACCTTTCCTCATGATCTTTTAATTGTTTTTCTCTTTTTTCCTCAGCTTCCTTCTTTGCCATCAACTTTTCTTCTATGTTGCTTACTCGTTCTTCTACCTCATTAACCCTCGTTGTTAGGAGGGTTTGGATTGCATCTCATTTAACTGATTTTTAATTTCGGCCTGATTAGATCTAAATTCTGCAGTCATGAAGTCTCTGATTCCTTTATGCTTTTTTCCAGAGCCACCAGTAGCTTTATAATTGTGCTTCTGAATTGGCTTTCTGACATCGAATTGTAATCCAAATTCTGTAATTCTATGGGAAAGAGGACTGTTTCTGATTCTTTCTTTTGTGGTGAGTTCTTCCTTCTAGTCATTTTGCTCAGTGCAGAGTGGCTAAAAACAAGTTGTACTAGAAAAAGGAAGAAAAAAGGGGGGGGAACAAACAAAAAACAAAAAACAAGGAAGGGTATCCTCTGATTCTATATACTATAAGCCCCTCGACTTCCCCTGGAGCTTTCCAGAGCTGCTTGGTTAAGAACTTGCTCTTCCCCTGTCCTTCCAGCTGGTCTTCTGGGGGAGGGGCCTGCTGTGATGACTCTCAGGTATATGCACTTAGGGGAGCTGCCTTGCCCCTGCCAGGTGCACGGTTCAGTGGGAGCTGTTTATCTTGTGCGGCCCCTGCTCCCTGGCAGCCCTGCTCAGTCCCAGGCACAAGGTGACACCAGGAGGAACAACAACAGTGGCAGCGGCCAGCTCTCTAGCCCTGGAGTCAGCTCCAGCAGTAACTACCATAGTCTCCCAGTCCACTGGGGCCTGGGGGCTCCACTGCCCCTCCTGGGATCCTGCCCGAGCTCCCTGTGAGGGCCTTTCCATCTGGGAAGATTGGTAAAGTCCCTTTTTCTCCAGGCCTGGGGGCTTCAGCCCGCCACCAGCCTTAGCCAGGCTCCTCGCAGGAGCCCCTCCCCCACTGGATACTTTTTTTTTTTCCATCTTCCTACCTTGATAGAAGCATGAACTCTTCTCACTGTAGCATTCCAACTGTTCTCTCTAAATCTCAGGCCAAATTCATAGGTTTTCAGGATGATTTGAAAGTTATCTAGGTAAGTTGGTGGGGACAGATGACTTGGGGACCCTACTCTTCTGCCATCTTGCCCCGCCTCCCTCTTTCTTATCCATTTGTTTAGCACAGATATTACCCATTATCTGTTATATGCATCCTTAATGGTTATTCCTATCTACTATTTGTCTACAGACACTTCATGGCATATTTACCATGTACTTTAAAAAAAATTTTTTTTTAATTTATTCATTTATTTAAGAGAGAGACAGAGAGAGCAGGGGGAAGGGGCAGAAGGAGAGGGAGAGAGAGTCCCAAGCAGATTCCACACTGAGTGCAAAACCCAATGTGGGGCTCGATCTCACAACCCTGAGATCATGACCTGAGCAGAAATCAAGAGGCAGTCGCCTAATGACTGAGCCACCCAGGAACCCCAACCACGTATGTTTTAAGAGGAAATTATGTCTGTCCATTCTCTTTAGCATCTGGGATTCCTATCTAGTTTATCATTCTTTCTGATTTTCAGCTATATATACAGTATCATAAATTTGGTCCTGAAGATTCTTTTTATATTAACATTTTTTAATCCATCTGGTATTTCTTTTGGGGCTTAGTATGTGGTAAGGTAGAGAATCAACTTCATATTTCCTTCCAAATGGGTAATTGAATGTGCCAGGACCATTTATTAAGCAAACCATCTTTTCCCTCTGAATGTAAGTACCAGCTTGTCATATATGCTGAGATCTGATTCTGGGTTCTCTGTTCTGTCCCATTCTTTATTTAATCCTATATGAATGTCATTCTACTCTGTTCACAATTGTTTTATAACACTTAAGTGTCTAATGACATAAGTTCCTCCTCAATATCCTTTTGTAATTTTCTTGGCTAGTCTCAGGCACTTATTATTCCATATTAAATTCAAGCACATATAATGTAATTTAGACTTTAATCTGTATTGTAATTTTAATTAAAATTTTATTAAGTATACAGTATTCATCAAATATCAAGACATTAACAAAGAAGATTTATAATCATAAATCTGCATTCCCAAAAAAGAGAGATTCTAAGTAGATAGAGGGCAACTTTTTAAAAAATTTTAGGGGAACTTGAGAAAAATAGAAATGTAGTGGATAATATTACTATGTGTTTTTCAAAACTGGACAGAGTCTGTAAACAGAAAAATAAGGATAGTCATAGAGAAATTGAGAAATACTTCATCAAACTCAATAGAACACAGTTTTAGAACTTTGCATTTTATAAGTAGAAAATATTCCTTTCTTGGTACATTTGTGGAACATTTACAAAAATTTGAAATTTAGTTGGGCACCGAAGAAACTGTAATAAATTCAAAAGTATTAATTTACAGGCCACATTGCCTGATAATAAAGCAAAAGTAGTAGAAAAGAACAGCAAGAAAATGACCAAAATCAAGAGACGTTCACTTAGCCCCTGGATGAAAGAAAAAAAAAAAACAAACATTGCATCCCTTCTTGGAAGAGTAAAAAGAACATACAAAAACCAATGGGGCATGCCTAAGACCAATAAAGAAAAGCTCTAAACTCCTCTTTTTTTTTTTTTTAAGGTGGGCTATTAAGTCCATCATGATCATACTTGATGGTGGAAGAAGAGTAAAAATTAGCATAATAACAGCAGATAAAGATTAAAATGGAAGAGATCACTTAATTATATGATACATGTTTGGAAAACTAGAAGAAATAAAAATGTTCCTTTAGCAAAATATAACATTAACAAAATTTACTTCAATAAGAAGCAGAAAATGGATAAACTAGTGAAGAGGACAATTTAAAAAGAGTAGCAAAAAAAGAAATCCCAAAATGATAAAAGAAAAAGGACACCTTTCGATTCATTTTATGAATCCAGAATAATCTTTTTTTTTTAATTTTTATTTATTTTATGATAGTCACACACACACACAGAGAGAGAGAGAGAGAGAGAGGCAGAGACACAGGCAGAGGGAGAAGCAGGCTCCATGCACCGGGAGCCCGACGTGGGATTCGATCCGGAGTCTCCAGATCGCGCCCTGGGCCAAAGGCAGGCGCCAAACCGCTGCGCCACCCAGGGATCCCCAGAATAATCTTGATATCAACCTTTCTGTAGAACCAGAAAGAGCCCAATTTCGCTTAATAATATAGTTTCTGAAATCCTGAATAACATCAGCAAGGAGATCACATCTCTATATTAATAAAAATAAAAGTACATTTTGACTAAGTAGAATCTAAGAATGTAAGGATACATAGATGATTTTTTTTTAAGTTTTTATGTAAAGCTTTGAAAAACTAAAGGAGGAAATCATGTGCTCAACAGTAGACCCTAAAAACTCAGGAGCTGTTTCTAATTTTAAAAATCTAAGTAAAATAGGAATATATGGAAATCCCTTAAATATGATAAATCTAAATCTTTATAAATAAATGTTTATCTAAAACCCAAAATGGGAGGGGGATGCATTCTGAATGATGAGAAACCATTCCATTGGTTAAAGCCATTTCCATTAAAATCAGGAATAAGTCAGGGGGAGCCATTACCAACATTATTATTCAGCACTGCTTGGCTTGGGATCCTAGAAAATTCAATAAGACAAGAAAATGGAATATATGGTATAGAGGAAAGGAAAAACATTATTGTTTTGCTGATTATACAACTTTATACCTAGAAAATTCAGGAGACATTTTGAAAAAAATCACAAAAGCTAATATGAAAATTTACTAACAGTAACTAAGCATACACAGAATCTGATACCTTTTCTTTATATGATTACTAGCCAGCTAAAAAAGGGAAATACAGAAAAAAAAATCCAATTCACCATAGCAATAAAACTATGAAATGTTTAGGAATTCTTTTAAGCCAGAGATACATGAGAAACACTGTAAAAGTTTATTAAGGAGCATAAAGTAATATTTGAATAAATGAAAAAAGACATATATTATTGGTAGGGAAAGCTTAATATCATAAAAATCAATTCTATCCAAATTAAGATATAAATCCCATGTAGTGCCAGTGAGAGTCACACTGGGAACTTCTCTCAAAGCCTGGGCTGTCATCGCAAAGGATGAAATCTTATCTAAAAAGGTTTTATGTAGGAGCACCTGGGTGGCTCAGTGGTTGAGCATCTGCCTTTACCTCAGGGTATGATCCGGGAGTCCTGAGATTGAGTCCCTCATTGGGCTCCCCGCAGAGAGCCTGCTTCTACCTCTGCCTGTGTCTCTGCCTCCTTCTTTGTGTGTCTCTCAACAATAAATCAATAAAATCTTTTTAAAAAATTAAAAACATTTTTTAAGGATTTTATTGATTGATTCATGAGAGACACACACAGAGAGAGAGAAGCAGGCTCCATGCAGGGAGCCTGATGTGGGACTTGATCCCAGGACTCCAGGATCATGCCCTGGGCTGAAGGCAGGCACTGAGCCACCCAGGAGTCCCCAAAATTAAAAGTTTTATAAATTTATAAAATTTATTTTTATAAAATAAAAAATTTTATTAAGATTTTATGTAAATCCATCATGTCCCAGTTGCCTGTTTAAATGGTTCTCCGGGTCCCTCGTTCCCTAAGCCAGTACTATCAGACTTTGTTGCTGTTTTGTTGATGTTCTTAAAAAGAGCCAGAGGGAGGCACAGAGACAGGAGCACCTTGGCACTCGCTATCAGATTTAGATAGATCAAAATACAAATCCAGTTCTGACCTGTCTTTTCCATTTACACCTTCTTCTGGACGTTATAGCTAAGAGGGAAGGGCTGTCTGATGAAAAAGAGCATTGACGGTGAGGTAGTTGGTAAGCTATTTGTGGTTCCGTTCAGGACTCTTCTCGTCTGTCATGCGGGAGCTTGCCAACATCACCCACGATGGGCCCAAGTGGATCTTACTGGATGGCGACATAGATCCGATGTGGATTGAATCTCTGAACACCGTCATGGATGATAACAAGGTATCACGGGGGAAAAGAAAGGCCCAGGCCATCCCTCCTCATCTAGGAAACCAGTTTCTCTGGTGCATTTGGAAATCTCGATCCTATACAAGGGCTGGTCCCAAGTAAGGAATTTGTTGAAAGCCGGTGTTACATTTTTTTTTTAATTTTTACCAGCTTTGTTGAGCTATAATTAACATATAACATTGTGTGAATGTAAGGTGTATGATGTGCTGATTTGAAATATGTGTATTTTACAAAATGACCCCAGTAAGGCTAATTAACAACTTCATCATATAACTACTGTGTGTGTATGCATGCGCCTGCAATCCTGCATTTTTAGCATTGTTGTAACTGTCTTCAGAATCATCTGTAGAGAGATGAATTTAATATTCAGAGCTGGAGGGAATCTTAGGTCATCCATTCAAATCTTTTTTCTTGGGTTTTTCCTTTTTTATAAATAAGGACAGAGCCTGTCAGCCATCCTCACCAGTGACAAACCATTATCCATGGAGAGTATATTTTATTTTTTGTAAATAGTGAAAATTGACACCAGTAAAGTGGCCACTAAGCTGATAGCTGCTTCCTGAATTTGTTCACAAAGCACACATGGATTAGAAGTGTTATGATGGTTTCAGCATTGACAGAATCATTAAAATAAATGTGTGCTCTCCCAGAGGGACTACTTTACTTATTTTTTATTGAAGAGCAGTTGACACGCAATGTGATAAGAGTTTCAGGTGCACAGCATGGTGATTAGGCAGCTCTCTCTGTTAGGTGGTGCTCCCCTCAGGGGTAGCTACCATCTGCCACCCCGCAATGCTCTTACACACCATTGACCGTATTTCCTACACTGTACTTTTCCATCCCTGTGACTCATTTCATAACTATAAGCCTGGTACCTCCCACTCCCCTTCACCCATTTTGCCCACCCTCCCACCTCCTTCCCCAGAGGGACTACTTTATTTATTTTTTTAAATTGAGAGACGTAGGGAGAGGGAGAAGCAGGCTCCCTGGAGGGAGCCTGATGTGGGACTTGATCCCAGGACCCCAGGAGCACAACCTGAGCCAAAGGGAGACAGTCAACCCCTGAGCCACCCAAGTATCCCTACTTTATTTTTTTTTAAGATTTTATTGATTTATTTATTCCAGAGAGATTGAGAGAGAGAGAAAGCAGAGGGAGGAGCAAGGGAGAGGAACAAGCAGACTCCATGCCAGGCATAGAGCCAGACACAGGGCTTGATCCCAGGACCCCAAGATCATGACCTGAGCCCAAACCAAGAGTCAGATGCCCAAATGACTGAGCCACCCAGGTGCCCCCCAGAAGGATTAATTTAAAAGAAATAGTAATATGAAACCTAAACACTTTTTTTAAATAGCCTTGTTATTCCAATATGTTCTTGCTCATTCAAATCACTGACCTCCATTTAAACTTTTTAAAAAGCTTATTTTTTCATTTTTTGCACACACAGGGATGGAGGTGGATGGGCTACAGGGAGAGAGGTAGAGGATTCTTGTAGCAAATCTAGAAAATACTTGTAAAGAAGAAAAGAATCATCCTTAGTCCCTCTCAGGAGTGATCAGCCAAATCCCACCCCCCACCCCCAGCTGGCCATGTGTCCTTACTCCTTCCTCCCTGGTGTGTCCCTCCCCATTTCCAGGTCCTGACCCTGGCGAGCAATGAGAGGATCCCCCTGAATCCCACAATGAGACTGCTCTTCGAGATCAGCCACCTGCGCACGGCCACACCAGCAACTGTCTCCAGAGCAGGTATGGCCCAAGAAAGGAGAAAACCCACAAACCCACCTCACTTGGAAACAGGTGCCTCCAGCATCACATATGACATGGCTGGTTCTGAAGGAAGCTCCAAACAGGAGCCACACATCGATCCTGCGGAACTCTGGCCTGCATCTCAGCCTGAATGCATGTCTGTGAGGGTGAGCAGGTGCTCTAAGGCAAGAGCCATAGGATTTTCTTAGTCCAGAGGTGGGAAGGGAAAGGCCCCAGAGCTGGATAGCTGGGTTCTGCACAGAAGTGCCTCGGATAAAGAAGGGCCACCTGGATGCCTCAGTGGATGGGTGTCTACTTTTGGCTCAGGTCATGATCCCGAAGTCCTGGGATTGAGTCCCACATCAGGCTCCCTGCAGGGAGCCTGCTTATCCCTCTGACTATTTTTCTGCCTCCCTCTGTGTGTCTCTCATGAATAAATAAAATCTTTAAAAAGAAAAAAGAAGTGCCTCGGATGAGGCTACTTTTAGGCCAATTCCAGCATCATTGTCAACAGAGATGACCATCCCTGCACTTCTCACTATGTCCTGGTGACCGTTGACAACTTTATACCTTAACTCACCTCTGACTCCACTGCCAGACTGATTGGCCCAGACTACAGTGTAAGGAAAGTGAGTCTGATCTCCACCGTCACATCAGATTCCTTCTCAAGGACCCACATAGGCTGTCCTGGGGAGAATTGTCTCTCTATTTATTTCCTAGGGCTGCTGTAACAAATCACCACAAACTCAGTGGCTTTGAAGACAGTAGGCACATATTCGCTCACTATTCTGGAAACCAGATTCCAACATCAAGCTGTCAGCCTTTGGGGGATAATCCAGCCTTGCATCATCCAGTTTAGGCTTGTGGCCCCATAACCCTCCCCCTGCCCTGACCTCCTCAGCCACACGGCCTTCTCTGTGTGTCTGGCCTCTTCTGTCTTTTACAGGGACACTTGTAAATGTCCCACACAGATAATCCAAGATGATCTCATCTCGAGATCCTTAATCACATCTGCAAGGGAAACTCCTTTTACAAATGAGGTCATGTTCTCAGGCTCCAGAGATTAGGACATGGTCATATCCTTGTAGGGGCCGCCGTTTAACCTCCTGAGCCTAGGCTTGGCCATATGATCCTTCTCAACCCTGCTTGCCATCAACTATTAACAGTCAATTGGAGCTGGTCCCAATACAAACCTACTTACCCTCTCAGATCAAGGCTGGGTCTCCATTTCTTTAAAGTCCAGTCTTCTGTACATTTCCCACACAGAGAGTAACTTGCTTTCAGGGGGCGGGTGGAGAATATATTGTCATCTGTGGAGACTTCACTGAACAGAATTCTCTGTGTTCCCAGGAATCCTGTACCTCAATCCAGCAGACCTGGGATGGAACCCTCCGGTGAGCAGCTGGATTGACAAGAGGGAAATCCAGACAGAGAGAGCCAACCTAACCATTCTGTTTGACAAGTACGTCCCAACGTGCTTGGACACGCTCAGAACCAGGTAGGCCAGGAAATAAGGAAGCTAAAGATTTCAAGAGACAGTAAAGAGCTCATCGGCTCACACCTGATGTCCTGCTAATGTTCTGTAGGGAAAATATAAAGTGACTTCCGCATGTGCACATGGGTGTATCCAGAGCCTGTGGGTTGTGCTATGAGGTGACAATCCTGAGATCCTTCAGTGTGCAGGCCCCATGGCTGACCCTCCTGCAAACAATACACACGCCAGTTCAACAGACCTGGAGGTGATGATGACACCCATCAGTGACAAATGGGGCCCGCCCCTGTCACTGACCATGTACATTCACCCAGATAACACAGGACCAGATGTAACATGTCGTTCAACCAGTCCTGCCCCTCTAGACGCTGAGAGTTTACTCTTCCTCTTCTGAGTTTGCAAAAGTAAAAGCAGTAATTGCTGACCACGTATCCTATACACAAGAGACCAAGTACTCTTACCCAGGAGTTTGCTTATTACAGCAGGAGTATTACAGGTGCCTGCAGAGGGAGGTTCGAGGTTTGGAACCTGTGTCTGCTTTATACTTTCTTGCCCAGTCGATGCATCCTTCTCTGAATCAGTCACCCAGCCTCATAGTTCAGCCAAGTCCAATCACCAGTTAGTGAAGGCATGACTCAGGAGTCAATAGTTCCTGAACATTCACCAAGTTAAGATCAGGATCATGTTTCTGGGAAATTAAGGCCACCGCCCAAAACAATCCCTGACTCTGTGTTCCCTGATCTGTTGCGCATGGGACAGAGCAGAGCTTGGCAAGCGTGGAAGTGGAGATGGAAGGGGACCTGCAGGCTGCAGGAGGCCAGTGCCCTGCCCCTTGCCCAGCCACGATCCATCCACGTGAAGAATGAATTTTATGTAACTAAAACCCAAGTTGCATGTGACTAGTTGACATAGATATTATTTTACATATTTTAGATATTTAATTGGACATCTATTAATTTTGCTTTGTAATTCTTGTATTTGGGGGCCAAGAATTCTTTTCCCGATCTTCCACATTTTCAGAAACCCTTGAAAACCCTTCAGCCTCTTGTGGCCTGTGGGGTCCTTGAAGCCTTGGGATCTAATGAGATGAAGCAAGCAGCCCTGGCAGCAGGTGGAGTAGGGAAATGGCCTCAGGTGGACCAGGGCAGCAGAGTTAAAATGATTCAGGAAGGGAAGGTTTTCAGAAAATAGCAAGCATAACTCTGTCCTTTATCGTTTGCTGAAACACTTGTCTGATAGAGCCTTTTGCCAAATGTTAGGTCATTTACACTCTGGGCATTTAGGACAAGAGATGCCAAACTCTTACCAGTGTGTGTGTGTGTGTGTGTGTGTGTGTGTGTGTGAGAGAGAGAGAGAGAGAGAGAGAGAGAGAGAGAGAAAGAAAGAGAGAGAGAGAGAGCGTGTGTGTGAGTGTATGAGTGTGTGCAGAAGCCTCTGGACTTCTGTCTCTCCAGAGGCAGCTCCCCCCGATGTCTGAACCCTGTGGCCATCAAGGAAGAAACACGTCTGTGGTTTATGGTGCCCACATGGGGTGGCGTTGAGTGCTCATGGAATTTCTAAGAGGGCAAAGCATCTGTAGATGAGGGGCTGAGGTTCCATGCTGTGCCCTGGGCACCACAGCTTTCAGTAACGAGACTCTGGCCTCCTAATGCCAGCATTCCATGGCCCTGGTCCTACAAAGCTGTGGGGTGTCCCCACATAATAATTTTTATATTGAATGAGTAGGCCTCATAAGGGGTGATGATAAAGCAACTTTATTTTGTCTCCCACTGCTCCTTCACAACCATCTTATGTGGTTGGTTCTCCTCCCGCCCCTGGATGAAATCTAGGGCAACACTGATGACTTTCCTGGTCATTCTCCAGTAATGCAGAGGCACATGATCGCCTCCAGAGCCTACCTTCCCTGTGGAGAGGGGGTACCCGCACACCAAGGCTTCTCCTCTAAGCCCTGAATGCAAATTCCTTTCCCCTCCAGCATCTCCCACTTTGATTCTCTATACCCTTGGAGGAGACCAGAGTCCCCCATGGTTGTCTGGAATCTGTTGCCTCCGTGCTTCACCCAGAACCAGGCCTGAGATAGTTGGACTTTAACTTTATGTTACAAATTGATGTTGAAGAAATGAAGGAAAGCCTGTCAAGGCCTTAATTTGCTCATTGCTCATGGAAGTAATGCCTAGACTGCGGGACTACTTCCTAGTGGTACTGCTGTAGGGATTGCCGCTAGGTTAGAATCAAGCACAAGACACTGTGGAGGATGGAGCGTGTGCGTGAGTGTGTGCATGTGGTGAGATAAGCATGTGTGTGTGTGGGTACATACATGTGTGTGTACTAGTGGGATAAAAATGTATGTGTGCACATGCATGTGTGTGTACTCATGGTGGGATGAGAGTGTGTATGCATGTGTGTATGTACACGTGGTGGGATGGGGCTATGTGTGTGTACGTGCATGTGTGTGTACTTGTGGGATGAGAGTGCATGTATGCACGGGCACATGGGTGTACCCATGGTGGCATGAGTATGTGCATGTGCATATGTGTACTCATGATGGAATGAGAATGCCTGCATGTGTGCACATGTGTGTATGTGTCTGTACACATGATGGGATGAGAGTTACCCATGTGTGTGCACTCACACATGGACACGCTCCTGTTCCCTCACACATAGATGCACCTTTGCGCATCTCTTGTTACCTGCCTTTCAGTCAAAACCTCCGAATCCAGTATTAAAACTGCAAAAACCAGGTCAGGGCAAAGGGCAAAGTTAATCACGAGCATATAAAATAAGTATCTGTCCGGGCCCACTCTGTGTTCCCTGCTTCCCAGTAAGATGCTGGTTCCAGAGAAAATGTTTCTCGTGTGTTTGAATCAAGGGAACATCTCCTCATGGAGGAGTGGAAGGACCAGCATCAGCCCTGCACCCACCTTGACTCTTGAGGAAATTGTGACCCTGAGATTTCACCCCATCTTGTCACAGTGGCCTGTGCTCCCCGAGGACTGAGGAGCATTCATGTTCAAAGAAGGGAAGAGTGGATGGGGAGAGTACCAGAGGGAAGGAGGATGAGAAAGAACCTTCTCAGAGCACTCCAGGCCCTTCTTGGTGAGGAGCTGATGAGAGTAAAGGCTTAGGTAGCCCCATGCGATCCCAAAGAACCTGAGAGGCCACAGTTCCACCAAAACCAAGTAGGTTCCAGCAGGCCTCCACAATAGAAAATCTGGTGCCATAAAGCATATCTGGGTCTGTCTTTGCAGATTTAAGAAGATAATTCCAATCTCAGACCAGAGCATGGTCCAGATGCTGTGCCACCTTCTCGAGTGTCTCCTGACTGAGGAGGACATCCCCGCGGACTCCCCCAAGGAAACCTATGAGCTGTATTTTGTGTTCGCTGCCATCTGGGCTTTTGGTGGAGCAATGATCCAAGATCAGGTAAGAGGAGGGGCCGTCATTGACACCCATGTGCAAGTCCACCAAGGCAAAAACCCAACTTCCAGCCAAGATTTGGAAAAGAGGACCGCTGAATGTCAGAATTAACATGAAGGCATCCATCTATTATCTACTCATTGCTCTACTAAAGACGTCAGTCCCCATGAAAGGGCCACTTGGAACGAGACAGATGAGCTCAGGCTATGTTTTGAGCAATTGTTTTTTGAGCTGATATATCCTGATTTCTTGGAGAGTTGCAATGTTTTGGAACAAACAGAGGTATAGGTATACTATTTGGCGAGCTGATGGGTGTTTTATAGAGGGAATGATGCTGTGCTGTAGAGGCTTTAGAAGGAGGAATCCCTTTAGTAATCCAGAACAAGCATATACGACTCCATACCAGGCCAGAGTTACCTAGCATATCCCCAATCCCCCAAAACACAGAGCTGCCCACAGAAGCTTGGACCAAATGTTCATGGACATATAGGGGTAGGAAACCAAGTCAGTATTTATATCATGGTATTGGCTGCTGTAGCCTCATGTATGCGGGTAGGGATGTTGGCTTGGAATATCTTGGCATCCTATTCTCTAATCCTTCCTATATCCTCAGACTTTTCTTTTAAAGAAAGATTTTATTAATTTATTTGAGAGAGCGAGGGGCTGGTGCAGGCAGAGGCAGAGGGAGAAGCAGACTTCCCGTTGAGCAGGGAGCATGATGCGAGGCTTGATCCCAGGACCCCAAGATCATGACCTGAGCTGAAAGCAGACGCTTAACCAGCTGAGCCACCCAGGTGCCCCTCCCCAGACATTTCCTTGGTTTAGTTTCCTCCAAATAAGAAGTTCCTTATCTGGAAACATCATATTCAAGGTTAGACAGGCCAGCCTTTGACAGAGAACTTCAGCTATCAGGCAGGGTCACATAGGGGCTGAGGCATAAACTCTGGGTCTGAATTATAATTTTGCCACTTATTACCTGGGGGACATTGGGCAATCGCTTCAACCCTCTCCACCTGGATGAGGGTGCTGACAGTGGTGCCCAGTTTCCTGGGCAGTTATAAGGATTACAGGAAGGGATACTGTTCTGCTCATCTGGCACAGATACATGCAAAGCTGTTAAAACTGTGCTGGCACACGTACATGCTTACTATTAGTATTCTCATACTATAAATACTCAGTTTCATAGCAGGCGTCTGGTACCCCTTCACAGCAAGGGATCAAACCAAGCTGCAATGGGTGGAGTGGTATGATTTACTCCCTCTGGTCTGGGTTGGTCTGGGGCTCTTTCGAGGAAAGAGGTAGAAAGTTTCAGCCTCCCAGGGCAAAGCCACATTCTAGAATCTAGAATGGTGGTGAGGGAGAATTAATTTAGAATTAACAATTAATTTCTATTCCGTTTCCACAGGCCCTGCTTGTTAGCATCCATCCTACCTCCCTTCACTCCCTAACGTGTCCTTTGGTGGTCCACATGCAGAAAGCAGCTCTCACAAGCTCCTGGGACTCGTACCTTTCCCCATCTCCCTCTCCAGAGCCAGACGCTGGTGGGAAAGGGGGAATCTCCGAGGGTGGGGTGGGGAGGGAGGCCCGAACTGGGGTTGAGGCATCTGAGAATTTCATACTGTGTCCCCTGGTCCTTGGAGCTTCTCTGTGACAGCTTCTTTGACAGCTTTCCATCCTTGTCCCTCACTTTTTAAAAACGATTTTATTTACTTATTTAGTTGATCATTTCAGCACAAGCAGGAGGAGGAGGGACAGGGCCTAGGGAGGAGCAGGAAGCCCGACTTGATGCTCGATCCCAGGACCTGAGTTGAAGGCAGATGCTTAACTGACTGAGCCCCGAGGTGCCCCTCCATTTCCCCTTCGAGGCAAGGAATCCACAGGCTGGACGGGACCTAACTAAAATACAGAGGTCCCAAAAACATAAGTTCCTGCCTTCCATCAAATGCATGCTGTGACCTTTCAGCAGCTTAAATGTCAGACAGCAACCACTTCTGGGCTTTGCCACCATGTTGGTGCTTAGCAGGTAGCAGGGAAACAGGATGAAGACACTTGGTCAATTTTTCTATCTCAGTATAAATTTAAATCCACTCAACTCTTTTTAAAAGCCCAGGAGAAAGCATCCCTCCAGGCGTCCTGGGCTCTGGAGCACTTGGAGCTGTAGGCAGCCATGCTAGCGCATGGGGAGAAGACAAGGAAAAAAGCTTTTAGCAGCAGGGAATGCCCCAGACCCCTCCACAAGCTGCATTCAAGCTAAACACCAAAAATAATGCTGTAAGTAGAAAAATAGGAAGCTGGCCAAAATACCCACCTCGAGAACACACACACAGTGGTGCAAATGTTTGTAAAGCTGTCGTTAAAGCAGAAATTCAATATGCAGCCCGTACGTGAGTAGAAGCTCCAAAGGAAAAAGGAGGTTGTCACTAAATACTTTGCAGGGGTCCCAGGAAATGGTCTCTCAGAGGGCACCAGCTCGGGAGACCAAACACCTGAGTCCAACTCCCAGCTCCACCGTGGGCTTCCAGAGGCCATCCTTTTGAGTTTTTTTCTTTTCGTATATAAAATAGGAAAAATTTGTACTAGCCAGGGTAACTCGGAGCATGGTGAGGATCAGATGAGATGATGCTACAGCCCAAACTCTTTTACAAATATACAGATGTGCCTTAGTGTCATCAAGTTCAAAGGCAGGAAGGGGGCGGCAGGACTGTCCAAATCCAAAGGTGTTGTGATGTCTGAAAGGTCATAGCTGAAGAGACACCCAAAGAGTTGAACTGAGAAAGAGCTGCTGGTTGACTCAACAGAGGTGACCTTGTCTTTAGTGTCCAATTATAATGGAGGTGAGGCCAAGTAGTAGTGGGGAGGAGATGATGCTGGTCCAGCCCAACGGGCAGTGTAGCTGGTTACCTGACCAAGGAGCTCAAGGTGGAACTGGAGGTAGAGAAAGAAGATACACCCAACCTCCTTTTTTCTAGAGGTGGCCTTTGCCTTGGATTTTCCATATAACTTTAGAACCAGGTTGTTTATAGGAAGTGAAAAGTCTTGAAGGATTTTATCCATGAGCTTTTCCAAGGCTTCTGATCACAGAGCACAGAGCACCCCCTTCATCGGAAATCAGATCAGAAGAGCAGCAAGCAAAGCTGTCCGTCTCTTAGGGCTTTTTTCTGTTCTCATTCTAAAGTAAAAGAATTCAAAACAATCTTTCAACAAAAAAAAAAAAAAGAAAGAAAGAACTTAAAAAAAATAAATAATAGGGCAAAAGAACTCAATCCTACTTACCCAGTAGGTGACAAAACAAGGAGTGCCACTCTCTGCAAATCCAGATTCACTGCCACAGGGCAGTGTCCAGACTTCCAACTCCATCATTGTTCTGCCCTCCAAGAATAGGTCCTAAAATGTCCAATATGGGTCTCTTTTTAAGTTTTCATTTTTGGAATTTTTTCTAGGTCTGTATGTTCAAAGAATGGGTTTATTGCCAGTAGTAAGTGGGTATGCTATGGCGGGTGTGTGCATGTGTGTGTGTGTGTGTGTGCACGCACATGTGCATATGTGTTGGATGTTTTGGCTGGGACACAGTAAGACCATGTGAGTACATGGGATGCACAGTCTCATCCTGAGGGACTCCTGATCTAATGTGTATGCGTGTAATATGTATGATACATGATCTAATATGTACGCATGGAAATTACACAAAATAAGGCTTTGTCTTTGCTGCTCCTAAATTTTAGAGATTCTGTGAGGGCACCTTAGAAGTCCTTTTTTCTAGGTTGCTCTTTTTTTAAGTTTTTTTTAATTAATTAATTTATTTATGATAGTCACACACACAGAGAAAGAGAGAGAGAGAGAGGCAGAGACACAGGCAGAGGGAGAAGCAGGCTCCATGCACCGGGAGCCCGACGTGGGATTTGATCCCGGGTCTCCAGGATCGCGCCCCAGGCCAAAGGCAGGCGCTAAACCACTGCACCACCCAAGGATCCCCAGGTTGCTCATTTTATAGATGAGGAAAATGAGGCTCTTCTCACTCCACCACCCTGTACCCCCAGATGTCAATGGTCACCATGTTACTCATTCCATCCCTGACTGTCACCCCGGAATTGCTGAGTCTCGGCAGCCTGGGAGGATGGGGGTCCATATATCTCTTCAGGAGCTCTTGGCCATGTTTGCCCATCTTATGGTCACGAGCCCCCGGTCTCCTCTCTGTTCTTACACCCCCTTCCCTGCATCCCATAAGGACACTTAGCACAGTGGCAGGGCAGCTCAGCCACGTGGTCAAGGGGTGGCACGCGCACCTGCTCAGGGTTGGCCCCCATGCCACTGTGTCTTGTCAGGGCTGATCCTTAGGGAAGCATCCTCCTTCGCCATGTTCCCCACCCTGACCTGCCTGATGCTAGGGCAGCCTGTCCAGGCTTCTGAAGCTCTGGAGAGCCCCACCTCCTGATTGCTTTGTTTGGGCAGATTGTGGACTACCGGGCAGAGTTCAGCAAGTGGTGGCTGATGGAGTTCAAGACCATCAAGTTCCCCTCCCAGGGAACCATCTTTGACTACTACATAGACCCAGAGACAAAGAAATTTGAGCCTTGGTCCAAGCTCATCCCCCAGTTTGAATTTGACCCCGAGATGCCTCTGCAGGTGAGTGTGGCCGAGTGACCAAAGGATGTACAGTGGCGCCAAGGATCTGCAGTGGCTTTAGTGCCAGCCCCGTATTGGTGTCCAAGTGTTTTAACTTTGCAGGAGCCAGTCATCCCCAGCTGCACACTTTTCAGGAGGAAATCTTAGGTGCAAAAAGCCACAGATTCCCCCAAAGACTAGGCAACTTGATTAGACTCCACCAGCCTCCTTGGGGGCAGAGCAGGGGAAACGGCAGGGCAGAAGGTTCTCAAACACAACAGAGCAGCCGCAGGGAGGCAGACAGAGCTGGCAGGGGAGGGAGGGGATGCTCTCCACCAGGAGAATGGAGTTGTGGAATGGTCTTACTGTGCATGTGACCAAAGTCACTCCTGCCCAGCATAGGGAGCCAGCACCACCACACCTCTTCAGAAATGTTCCAGAACATTTTGCAACACACCTGTTTCTCCCACAAGCCCCTGGCACACTCATCACATTCTCCCTGCAGGCTTGTTTGGTACACACAAGTGAAACCATCCGAGTGTGCTACTTCATGGAGCGGCTTATGGCACTGCGGCGGCCGGTCATGTTGGTGGGGGCCGCAGGCACGGGCAAGTCGGTGCTGGTGGGAAGCAAGCTGGCCAGCCTCGACACTGAGGAACACCTGGTGAAACACGTGCCGTTTAACTACTACACCACGTCAGCAATGCTGCAAGGTGAGGGCCTGGGGCACATGGAGGGGAGGGTGGGGGTGTCTGAGTGGCTACGTGCCCTGACATGGAGCTGGAGTAAAGCATTGGGCACCTGCTTGGCCCCTGTGCCCACACTCCTCTCCTGCCTCTCCCTTCCTTTCTCTTCCATGGCACCTCTGTTTCACTCCTCCAGCACCCTTAGC
The DNA here is from genome assembly GCF_905146905.1 of Nyctereutes procyonoides. Taxonomy (NCBI): domain Eukaryota; kingdom Metazoa; phylum Chordata; class Mammalia; order Carnivora; family Canidae; genus Nyctereutes; species Nyctereutes procyonoides. The sequence continues at coordinate 53,705,546 of NW_026575140.1, read as the reverse complement.
ACCATACTTTTTCTCATCCCATCTCCTACATTCTTCCCTGGTCTCTTACCTCCCTCCTGGGCCAGGAGTTCAATACAGAACAGTGTTCAGTACTTTGATGCCAAGGACAGCTGACACCCACAGAAGGATGGCCACAGGCTTGTAGACCGCTGGCTCTCGAAGCATCTCTTGAGATCATTTCCTTCACCCTTCTTATCATACAAATAGGAAAACTGAGGCTTGGGTAAAAATCGCCCAAGGTCAGCCATCAAGTGGCAAGGTTGGTGGGGCACATCCGGTCTTCTGAGCACACAGCGGGTGATTTCCACTGGGAGTTGACGTGCTGAGCTCCCGAGGGGACATGGGTCCTCCAGGTGTGGCGTCAGGGTCAGAGGCTCACTGACAAAGTTTCCCCCTTGCCAGCACCACTTTCTCCCTGACCCTTGTTAAGGGTAGGGTCTCCTTTTATGTAGAAACACTCACCACATTAACCCTAGAAGCAGCTTCCTCTTGACGAGGTGTCCAAGCCAGGCTCCTGACAACATGAGAGGGGTTGCAAGGCTGGGGAGCACCCTGCTCTTGTTCCTCACACCATAACTTGGCCGTGCTTCCCACGTGAGACCCCAACACATGCCCACACCCCAAATGCAAAATCACTGACAGGAATTCCATGCTCCAGGCTGTTCACACACTGGTGATTATATGCCATAGTGTAGCATGCAGAATGTGAGCCTGGCACTGCGCCCGTCCGACATCCAGGCCTCAGGCCAGCAGACTTGCAAAACAAGCTTCACTTTGACTGTCCCTTGCTCAGCCTGGACCGGCTTCACTTACCCAGACCTTCCATGGCCCCCCTCAGCAAGAACCCCAGAGTCAGTCAGCTCAGTGTTGGCACGTTCCATGTCCCTGACTCCTGCATAGAGAACAGCTCACTTCTCTCCCTCCTCCCGACCATTCTGGCCCTTCTCCGTGCTGCTGGGGGCACCACTAATCTGCTCCCTGCCACTCAGAGCCATTAGGCCCTGGCACCCCGACAGAGAGATTCTTCTACACCTCTTTGTCAAGTGAGCCTCTGGGCTTCCTCCCCTGTTGGGCTCAGGAATGTTCCACATCCCAGTCGGAACCCAGCAAGCGACTACAGTTCCCATGTTAACATAACAAGACAACGAGACATGATGAGGACTCATGTCAGGAGTTCACTGGTTGGTCAGTGACATGAGCATCTTCTGTTTGAATGGCCAAAGAGGATGCCATTTTTGTTGTTGTTGCTCCTCACAGTGTAAACAGCTACAGGCATGAGGCACTTTTAAGTTTAATCTGCATGATTAACATTTTTAATCCAGCATTTTCTGAAATCTACATGAGCAACCAAACCTGTCCCAACTTCTGTAGTGTAAATACCCTCACCACAACCAATTTCAAGCTGCCAGTGCAATGTCTGTGAACAGAGAAGGTAGTAGCTCACCCTTCATGGTGTTTCCACTTCCCAGATACAGTAGACAAGAAATAGCTTCAGCAGCACAGATAATGGTAAGGTGAGGTAAAATAATTCAGATGTGATGAGATTTAAGTATCTTTACCCTTGTTTTCAATGTAATTTAACTAGTAAGGTTATTGAACTTACTGTTTAAATAATGACTGTGTTTAGAAATCCATCTTGCAGAACTACCTCAGTTGTAACAATCAGCTCTCAAGAGGCAGCTCCAGTAAACCACCAGCTGCAGCCTTCTTCCGTGAGACCTTAGCCACCATCATGGCACGCCATGTTATCTTCATGGCCTGGCCGCATCCATCATGGCCTGGCCACATCACATTCATGCGCTGCAGTGGTTGCAAGCAGACTTCACATTGCATGGCTGGCTCATGTCTGAACACTGTTTTGTCTACCTTCCAGAGTTTCTTGCTCATGGCAAGACATGCCTCTTCACTTATTTGTAAGCCGAGTCCAGTGACTGATCAGATTATCAGTTTTGCTCATTCACTCCAATTCTTACGCCACTACCTCTCTGCTCATATCAACAACTGGCATTTATCAAACATTCACCAAGTATATGTCAGGCACCAACCTGAAACTGGAATTTTACACATATTTAAATTATTTAATCCTTTATAGCCCCATGAAATAAGGCCTTGCATTATCGTTCTATTATTGATAAGAAAATCAAGGAAGAGAGAAGTTAAATAAGCTACCGTAGGCCACACAGTAAGTGATGGAGTTTGGCCCCAGACAGTCTGACTTCAGAGTCTGTGCTCTTAATTGTGAGGTTATACTGCCACCCTGGCCAGAAAATACTTTGAAAACTGAAATAAATGTTTGCTATTAGTACTGTTATTATTAGTGGTGCCATTTGAGTATTCTGGAGGAGTTGTTTTCTAGGATCCTATTATAAGGATTCTTAGTTTAAAAAAAGTACCTTGGGTAGCCCGGGTGGCTCAGCGGTTTAGCGCCACTGCCTTCAGCCCAGGGCATGATCTTGGAGACCTGGGATCGAGTCCCATGTCAGGCTCCCTGCATGGAGCCTGCTTCTCCCTCTGCCTGTGTCTCTGCCTCTCTCCCTCTCTCTCTCTCTCTCTCTCTGTGTCTCTCATGAATGAATAAATAATCTTTAAAAAATAAATAAATAATTTAAATTTTTTTTAAAGTAACTTAAATAATGAATCAAAACATAATCAAGGAAAAGGAGATGAGCTGTTTGCACTGCCTGGGCCTCTCTCTCTTATTCTGGGCCCCTAAGCCAGAGGATTTTCCCCTTCTCTCTTGTTGAAGCACAGAGAATTATTTAAGAGTCAGACTGCCATCAGACGGAACCAGAATGATACTGGCCCCTCACTGCAGCTAGACACAATGCTTCTGCATCTTGTGAATTTCCCAGTGGCCTCTTGGTCCCATCCATCCTCCACACTAGGGATGGATGAAGCAGTGATCTCTAACCTAACCTATCTAGAAGCAACAAGGAACCAGGGAGTCACCCAGAGCCCCAGGGTAGCAGGATAAATGCCCCAAGAGTCCACACAGCAGAGCTCATACCCTTGACTTTGAAAAAATGCTGAATTCCCTTCCTGGGAACCTCCTGCCTCTTGATTTGGTCACAGTCCAAACAACTTTATTTGGCTTCTTAGCCTAAAACATATTATTTTTCTAAAGATTTTTATTTATTTGAGACACAGAGGAGAGAGCATAAGCAGGGAGGAAGGTCAGAGGGAGATGGAGAAACAGACTCTCCACTGAGCAAGGAGCCCGAATCGGGCGGGGCTTGATCCCCATACCCTGGGATCATGACCTGAGCCGAATGCAGACATTTAACCAACTGAGCCACTTGGGTGCCCCTAAAACATTTTAGAAACAACAAAATGGCAGAGAAAAGATGCCAATGACACTTAGAAAAGTGGTAGCAAGAAACCTGATATCCAAAAGGACACGGAGAATTTCAAAAAGGAGATACAAGAACTCCTAGCGTAACTACTCTGGCCTTGAACAAGAGGCAGATGCCCCCACCCACATCCTGATCCCAACCCTCTTTTTCAGCCAAGTGTCTTCATTGCTGGTCATGCTCAAGACCCTGCATAATTACGAAAATACTGAATGTATTGTGAAGCAGTCTGCATCAAAGGGCAGGTAGTACACCCAGATAGGTGTGCAAAATGTGCAATTATAACGTGTCTGTAGTGGCACATGGTAGGAATAGCCTAATTATCTATATGATGAAATGTGAAGCATTATTACAAAGAATGAGGACATTCTCTGTGAATGGATTTGGAACTCTGTTCAAAGCTTTGTTGCACAAAAAAAGTGAGATACAGAACAGAGTATATTGTGTGCTCCTAAAAATGTCATATTTAAAAGATATAAAGACAGAACAAGAGGCACCTGGATGGCTTAGTTGGTTGAGTGTCCGACTCTTGATCTTGGCTCAGGTCTTGATCTCATGGTCATGAGTTCAAGCCCCACCTTGGGCTCTGCACTGGGCCTGGGGTCTACTTAAAAGAAAAAAAAAAGAGGGTCACCTGGGTGGCTCAGGGGTTGAGTGTCTGCCTTAGGGTCAGATTGTGATCCTGGGACTACACTGGGCTCCCTGCGTGGAACCTGCTTCTTCCTCTGCCTGTGTCTCGGCCTCTCTCTCCCTATATCTCTCATGAATAAATACATAAATAAATAAATAAATTAATTAATTAATTAATTAATTAATTTTTAAAAGAAAAGAACAAACTGAAGGTTGATGGAGGAGGGTGGAGGATGGACTAGATAAGTGGTGGGCATTAAGGAGGGCATTTGTGATGAGTGCTGGAGATGGTATGTAAGTGATGAGTCACTGAATTCTACTCCTGAAACCAATATTGCACTATGTTAACTAATTAGAACTTAAATACAAATTTGAAGGAAAAACAAAAAAGGGATACATAAAATATGCATATATATATATCACTCACATATCTATGCTTATATATACTTAGAATATCTCCAGAAGTACATACAATAAATTGATAGCAGCAGGTGCCCCAGGCAGGGGGAACTAGATGCTAACAGAGAGCTGGAGAATTATTTAAACTTTTTAAAAATTATGGAATTTTCCCAGCATGCAAGAAAGTACAGAAAAATAATATAACAGATGCCCATGTACCCACCACCCAGGTTTCATAGATGTTAAAATTGTATCATTTTTGCAGTGAATCTTAGCGTTGCAAGTACAGCCAGCACACCACCCCCATCCTCCTTCTTGCCCCTCTTTGAGTACTAAATTTGATGTGTGTCATTCCAAATTAATGCCTTTTCTTAAAAGTTTTTAAATTCCAGTTAACACACAGTGTAATATTAGTCTCAGGTGTACAGTATAGTGATTCAGCATTTCCATACAGCCTTCCGGGTGTTCATCACAAGTGTGCTCCTTAATGCCCATCACTTCTTTCACCCATCCTCCCACCCACGTCCCCTCTGGTGACCATCTGTTTTCTATAGCTAAGAGCCTGTTTCTTGGTTTGCTTATCTCTTTTTTCCCCCTTTGTTCCTTTGTTCTGTTTCTTAAATTCCACATATGAGTAAAATCATATGGTATTTGTCTTTCTCTGATTGGCTTATTTTAGTTAGCATTATACCCTCTAGCTCCATCCACATCATTGTAAAAGTCAAGATTTCACTCTTTTTATGGCTGAGTAATATTCTATTCTATATATATATAGAATATATATATAATCTGCTTTATCCATTCATCAGTTGGTGGCCAAACTGTTTCCTTAGTTTGGCTATTGTAGATAAAGCCGCTATAAACATCAAGATGCACGTATTCCTTTGAATCATTATTTTTGTATCCTTTGGGTAAATTCCTAGTAATGCAATTGCTGAATCTTGGGTAGTTCTATTTTTGAGGATGCTCCATACTGTTTTTCACAGTGGCTGTGCCAGTCTGCATTCCCACCAACAGTGCAGGGAGATTTCTTTTTCTTCACATCCTCGCCAACACAAGGATGTTGTTGTTTCTTGTGTTGTTGATTTTTGTCATTTTGACGGGTGTGAGGTGATATCTCATTATGGTTTTGATTTATATTTCCCTGATGATCAGTGATGTTGAGCAAAATGGATGAAAGACCTAAATGTGAGACCTGAAACCGTAAAAACCCTAGAGGAGAGCACAGATAGTGACCTCTTTGACATCAGCCAAAGCAACTTCTTTCTAGATATGTCTCCTGTGGCAAGGGAAACAAAAGCAAAAATAAACTCTTGGGACTTCATCAAAATAAAAAGCTTCTGCACAGAGAAGGAAACAACAAAACTAAAAGGCAACATATGGAATGAGAGAAAGTATTTGCAAATGATGTATCTGATAAAGGGTTAGTATCCAAAATATATAAAGAACTTATATAATTCAACACCCCAAAAAACAAATAATCCAATTTAAAAAATGGGCAGAAGACATGAATAGACATTTTTCCAAAGAAGACATTCAGATGGCCAACAGACACATGAAAAGATGCAAATTTACTGTTAGTACATATATGTACTCATAAAAATATACAATGTTGTGTTGTAGTTCTATTTTAAATATATATCATACTGTAACTTCCTTTAGCAACTTAATTTTTTAATCATTGTCTATTTTAGTACATGTAGATCTATTTTTTTCAAAGATTTTATTTATTTATTCATGAGAGACAGAGACACAGGCAGAGGGAGAAGTAGGCTCCCAATGGGGAGCCTGATGCAGGACTCGATCCTAGGATCCCAGGATCACAACCTGAGCTGAAGGCAGACACTCAACCACTGAGCCACCCAGGTGTCCCCGCATGTAAATCTATTTCATTGGTTTTCACTACTGCACAGATTTCCATTGTGTGAATAAATCACAGCCTATTTATCCATTTTCCCACTAAAGATAGCAGATTTTTTTTGACACTTTACCTTTTTAAAAAGCACTATTGAGTTATAGTTGACATACCTCACATGGCATATATTAAAGTATACAATTTGATAAGTTTTGAAATATTTACACACCCATGATGCCATCACTACAGTTGAAATAATGAGCATATCCATCACCTCTGAAAGTTCCTCCCCCCTTACCCTTCCACCCTGCCTGTGCCCAACCACTGACCTGTTTCTGTCACAAAAGATTAATTTGCATTTTCTCGAATTGTCTATAATGGAATCACAATATGCACTCTTTTTTTTTTTTTTTTTTTTTGGTCTGGCTTTTTTCACTCAGCATGATTTTGAGATTTGCCCATGTTGTTGAGCATATCAACAGTTCATTCTTTTCATTCTCGAATAGCAAGATAAAATATGTAAAATGCTCAGAATGAGTCCTAGCATACAATAAGGGCTTAGTAAACAGAAGCTATTATTATAATAATATCAAATCCCTCTTGAATTTAAGAATCTATAAATACCATGCAATAATTTCGAAGCCCCGACTGCCGAAACAAAGGAACACAAGCAAAACTCTTCTGCTTCGAAAGGCGGCTTTACTTCAACTATACTAAAACAAAAATGTTTTGGTAAGAAAGTCTCCAACTTTCAAATAGGCAGTGACTCAGCCCAGCAGGTCAATTCATGGGGCTTGTGGGGGATATTTTACAGTTCACTCATCTGGCTAGCCCATCAAATGTCTCATTTCTCAAAATGAGACTTTCTTTTATAGAAGGAGGCACCTGCTTGATACTCTCTGCACTGCTCCTGTCTTTCATTTTTTCCAGCTCTGGTATCTCCACCAACTACTTTTCTAAATGCAGATCCAATACTCTCTTAAGAACAAGTGGGGCTTTGGGCACCTGGGTGGCTCAGTGGTTGAGCACCTGCCTTTGGCTCAGGTCAGTGATCCTGGAGTCCTGGGATTGAGTCCCACATCAGGCTCCCCACAGGGAGCCTGCTTCTCCCTCTGCCTGTGTCTCTGCCATTCTCTCTCTCTCTCTCTCGAATAAATAAATAAAATCTTAAAAAAAAAAAAAAAACAAATGGGTTGTGTTCCAAAGCATTCATATGGCTCACCAGTGTAGATAGCATGTGCTTTATGTAATGTTTATACTGTGCCAAATCTTGGGCTAAGGGTCTTACCCCTTTGGTTCATTTCACCCTCCCCATCCAATGAGACAGTGTCAGTAATGCCTTCATCTGCACTCAGCACAAAATCTGACAGTAATGACATGAACATTTTTTTTCCATGCAACAAGAAGTCTTAAGGTAGGCAGTTGCTAATGCTAAATCAATGGCTCAATGGTATCAATGCTATAATATCTATTCTCTTAGCTTCTTCCTCACGGTGGCGGGATGACCACTGCTCTAGCCATCACATCTGCATTCCAAATGGAAAAAAAGAAAAAGATGAAGGGGAGAGGTAGGGCCCAGGTCAGGAAATGACAGCTCTCCAGGATCCCCCAATGGCTTATGTGTGTGTCTTGCTATTTGAAACCTGGCCACCCCAGTTGGAAAGTGACTAAAGAGAAAGAACTTGCAAATGGTGTCCAACACAGATCTGATAGTCTCCATTTTTGCGAGATGAGAAAAATGAGGCTTACCGATGTTCAGTGACTTCCCTGAAAGTCACACAATGAGTTAATAGCCAAGCTATCTTATTTCATCGAGCTACAGCCGCCTTCTGCTTTGATAAGAAGACTGTAGGTCCTGCTTCTGGTTTTCCATAATAGAATGCCAACTTTGCTTCCATTCATCTGATATCTAGAGCACATGGATATCTTTCCCTTTGATAGTAAATAAAATAGGCCCTTCAGGTATTCATCGAGATGTCAGATTTCTATTGACTTCTCTCCAAAAGCTGCCCAGAGCACGGATTTAGAACACCGACACCTCACATTGAGGAAGGCAGGGACCCACGCACATCCCATTCCCCCAGCTCCTGAAACCCCCACAAACCCACTGCATTGCTTTCAATTTCCTTTCCTGAGCTTCAATTTAATGATCCACCTTCAGGCTTTGTTGAGGGTCAGGATGATAAGAAATCATTTTAAGTAACTTTTAGATCTCCTGTGAAACCCATTTGAAGCCCATGCCCATTCTGTACCCTGGTATTTCTTTTGTGAGTATCCATAATACATGCTCTTTAGAATTTCATGCCTGGAAAAATTTTTTCATACCAAATGAGAGGTGGATTTGTTCCAGTAATCCAGGATGACATGGTTGCTGTAATTAAACACAGATTTAGCTCTGAGATTTCAGGTAGGGAATTCATAAAGAGCAGCATGCAATACATTTTTATTTGGTTACTATAATGGTGTCATCCTAGATGATGAGTCCAAATATGTTTCTTTTCCTGTATTGTTTTGGGATCTGTGTTTAGTCTCTTAATTGGTCTGTTTCATGTCCCTCCAAATACTTGAAGCCTATTCTCATTCTTTTAGAAAATACAAGTAATTTTTAAAACTAAAGGAATTTTCAGGGACCTATAGACAGGGTGGTCTAGAAAGGGAAAAAGGAGAAGCTAAGAAATGGACTGAGTCATCAATGGGCTCATATTTGCAGCATCAAAAGAGGAGGTTCAAGATGATGTGCCTCACAATTTGGAATTCTCTTACCATCCACCTGTGATTTAAATTATTAGTTTAACAAATATTTGAGTGCTTAATTACACTAATTAGATAGGAGCTCAGGCATCTGAATCTTTGTGTAATACAGATCTCCATAAACTATTCATTAAAAGTTTAAGGTTGGACAGGACCAGAATAGATCTGATTAGACTGTCAACCTCAGAGGAGCATCATCACACTTACATCATTACAGATAGGCAGCTCTTGTCCACCTGCCTCACTGTCTTTCAAAAAGGAGATGAAACAAAATGAAATCATGAAAAATTCGTCACCTCATGGGCAGAGCACTCTGCTCAGGATGAGTGAGAGTAGTTTCAGAGTATTAAAAAAATGGAATACTGCATACATTTCAGACAATGGAGAAACCATCCCATAAATTTTGGTACCTCCAAATTATGGAACACAATGCAGCAATTAAAATCATATTTTAGGAGAATATGTTATTATATAATGATATTTACAAAACTTGGAATGAATCATTCTTCAACCTTTTGGTTAAGATCAAGTGTACAATACTTGGATTGAAAACATATATATGAGCATAATATGCAATATAACTCTGATTTTGTAAAGGGAAAATTGAACAGAGTGAATAGACTAGGTTGAAATGCACCAAAATATTGAAACTAATAGCTCCTGTGAGGTGATTGAATCCCAGATAATTTTCATTTTCATCATTATGATTTTCTGTGTTTATTAATCTTCAGATAATGAATATGTGTTCTTTTTACAATCATACAGAGGACATTCTATTTGGAAAGAATAAAAGCAAAGCCCTTCCAATATAATGGAAATGTCTTAACACATGAGAAACTAGATAATGTGGATGGGAAATATTTCCAAGAAAAGGAACATCACTACAAAGTCAGACATGATTAATTACTAATGATCTCTGTCAAAAGTGTGGTCAGGCAGTGAGTTCTCCAAACTGAGGATTTTTCAAGGGCAGAAGCCGTGTTGTGAAAATGTTCAAGTGGTTCGCAGTACCAGCTACCCCAGGTGGCCCAGGTTAGAGTCCTGGCTTGACCATTCAGTAGCTGTAAGACCCGGGATAGAGCCCTGGATTTTCTCTAAGCCTCAGTTTTCTCATTTGTTATAAGATTTTTAATACATGGTAGGGCTGCTCAGTGATACATGCATATCACCGACTCCGTAGAGAACCAGGTCTTTAGTAATGCACCACAAGTGAATGGACACCCTGCTCTGAGTTCAAAGACCTGATGAATCTATAGGCTGGGAATGGCCAGGGTAGCCTTAGACAGTGACTGCAGTGTGAAGGCATCTAAAGGCTCTCTCCCTGAGTGATACAAAAGAAGCACTAGAATCAGGATCTACAGACCTGGATCCTAATTCCCACAAGGCTGGCAACCTACTTTAGTGTCAGTGTCTGTTTTCTTAGTTACAAAATCCTGATAATATATCTCTCTTTGCCATTCATGGGTTTTGTTATAAAGTTCATTCATTTGTTAATAAGTATCTTTCAGACACCCTACTGTGTGCTAGGTAATGTTCTAGTACATTTCTCTGGAGTTCCAGAAGAAGATTCCTGTCCTCTCCTCGTGGAATTTATAGTGTGGAGGGGGTAACATAATACATAAGATGAATACATAGCATTTTAAGTGAAATTTTAAAATGAAGCAGGCACAGGGAGTGGAGGTTAATTTTAGCCCTTGTGTAGGGCAGGGCTCATTGAGAAATGGCATTTGAGCAAATAAATGCCTGATGGAAGTGAGAGAATAAGCTGTGCTGGCCTTTGGGAGAAAGGATTGCAGGCAGAGGCGTCAGCCAGAGCGAAGGCCCCGTGGCAGCGAGTGTATGAGAGCAGGACTGCTCGAGCAGAGAATGGACAGGGGTGCATCGGAGAGAAAAACAGAGACGCAAGATTTGGGGACATGAGCAGACTGGCTCTTGCCCCAGGTGAAATACAATGCCCCAGGTGAGTTTTAAGCAGGAGACTGAGGTATGAGCTGATTTACATCTTACTATTGTACTCCTGTCTGCTGTTTTGAGAATATTATAGAGTAAAGGGATCCAGGGCGAAAGCAAGGAGGTCATTTGGGAGGATGTTGTACCTAGCAGGTGGGGGCCAACGGGCAAAGGGTGGTCACGGTGGGGACAGTGAAACAAGAACAGATGGGAACCCACTTTGAAACTGAAATTGCTCTTTGAGTGTATGATGGTGCTGAAATATTGCAGAAGGAGTGATATGAATAAAAGCAGAGGGCCACTAGTGCAGGACATGGCCACAGGCTGAGGGCCAGGCCAGTCCATACGGGGAACTTCAGTAAGTTGGAGCCGATGGGGGTGCCTGGGTGGCTCAATCAGTTAAACGTCCAGCTCTTTTTTTTTTTTTTAAGGTTTTATTTATTTATTCATGAGAGACAGAGAGAGGCAAGAGACACGCAGAGACACAGGCAGAGGGAGAAGCAGGCCCCATGCAGAGAGCCCAACGTGGGACTCGATCCCGGGTCTCCAGGATCAGGCCCTGGGCTGAAGGTGGCACTAAACTGCTGAGCCACCCGGGCTGCCCAGCGTCCAGCTCTTGATCTTGGCTCAGGTCGTGATCTCAGAGTCCTGAGATCGAGTCCTACATCAGGCTCTACACTCACCAGGGAGTCTGCTTGAGATTCTCTTTCTCCCTCTCTTTCCACCTCTCCCCCAACTCATGCTTGTGCTTACTCACTTCCTCTAAATAATAAATAACTAAATATGTTTTTTAAAAGATGGAGCGGGTGAACTCTGGGCCAGGAATGGGCTTGACTCTCAGGCCTTGTTTACAACAATGCAGGACCCAGAAGTGCAGGGGGAGAATCATGATCCTTTACACTTCTCATGTGTTGAGTGCCTTCACCAGCATGTTTGCTAAAACTGAAATCCACTTCTGTTTCTCCAGTTCTGTCTGTTAACGATCACTGAACCCCCATTTCATCCGAGATGTAACTTGGGGCAGAGCTTGGCCACCTATAGGGATAAAAATTTGGATGTCTTTCCTGAAAGGGTCTTCCCTCCCTGGAGGACTCCACATGATCCTTTCGGGATGATCCACCACATTCCAAGCCCACTTCTTGCTAACTGACATGCTTTTCTCCTCAGTAATCCTTTAGAAGCATAAAGAGCTTAATCAACCCAAATTATAGGGGTCTGCTTCATTCCAGGGGTTGATTTGAATATCACTGCTTTGGGGGAGGGGGAAAAGAAAACAAGTCTCCCTAAGAAGAGAATTTCCTCCTAGAAGGACTGTTCTCAAAAACATGTCCTTGGCAGCCCATTAATTATATTTCATTTTGACAGATCTCATATATAGTTGTTATATCTTTAGGGGGGAAAAGGTGTTGGGTGATTAATTGGTTGATAGTGTATGTTAATTGATGCTAATTAAATTTAAATCTAATTCATATTTGAAACACTTAATTTAACTCAGGACCAGAAAATTAGAATATTCAAGCTTCTTGAAGGAACTTGTCTTCCTATCTGTCACCTCCAAATGTCTATTGACACTTTCTCCTTGTTTACAAACTTGTTTTTCAAAAGAAGGAATCAGATGGTTCTTAGAGCTTCCAGCTGTAATAAGAAGTGTCGGTTCTTCTTTTTTTTTTTAAGATTTATTTATTTATTTATTCATGATAGACATAGAGAGAGAGAGAGAGGCAGAGACACAGGAGGAGGGAGAAGCAGGCTCCATGCTGGAAGTCCGACGTGGGACTCAATCCCGGGACTCCAGGATCGCGCCCTGGGCCAAAAGCAGGCTCTAAACCACTGAGCCACCCAGGGATCCCCGAAGTGTCGGTTCTTGCAAGCCATATTTAATTGCTTTATTGGGGGAAAAAAAGTACATATATCTCCACTCCATTACTCAAGGTTGTCCTAAACAAGTCCTGTCAGGCTGGACAGCAGTGCTGTTTGAAGAAAAAATTCTAGAAGACAGTCTGTAGCTAAGTCTCCAGAAAGGCACCAAGATGCTCTGCTAGGAGCCTGATAACCCAAAGGCAGTGGAGGAGCCCTTTGCAATGCTGGAAAGCTTCTGGGAAATTCTCTGGGGTGGCTATTCCCATTCCCCGTCAGGGAGGTGAATTCTCCGGGAACTCTGCTGGCAAACTGTCCAGTAGCCCCCAGGTCTTATCCCCAAGGCATGGAAAGGGCCTCCACCCACCCTGCTATGGGAGCCACAGCTTCTGTGCCCCCATGTTGCCTTAGCTAGAGAAGCCGGCTCTAGCCAGGACACATGTGTGCGTAGATTTCCCTGAGGGTAGAGTACCAGGTAGAGACTGTGAAGGTTTCCTCTGTTTCTACTCTATAAGCAAACCTGGGGACCACAGCAAGTAAGGTAAGTGGAGTGTGGGCTCTGTAATATATATGCTCTGGACCTGTGTCCTGGCTTCACCTTAGAAAAGTACCTTGTACTTTTGGGCATCAAGTGTCCTCATCTGTAAAATGGGATGATACTACTAATCTTGTGCTGACATCGCAAGGATTAAATGAGATCATACGCATTTGTAAATGAGATCGTACCTGACACAGGGCACACAGCCAGGTGTTGAACGCCTGGGTGATGCAGTCGCCCTTACTACCAGGTGATTCCAGGTGATTCCCAGCTTCACCTCTGGTCCCATAGAATGGTCTGGATCTGGTAGTGACTGCTGCTGTCTGCAGGCAAGTGCATGCTGTGTCATTGTCAACCTGCCCTTGACACCTGTTCTGTCTCAGTGCTGACATCTGAGGTTGGGACCTCCCTCCCTCACTAACTGACTCATCTCTTCAGCTGTCCTGGAAAAGCCTCTAGAGAAGAAGGCTGGAAGAAATTATGGCCCCCCAGGCAACAAGAAGCTTATCTATTTCATTGATGACATGAACATGCCCGAGGTGGATGCCTATGGGACCGTGCAGCCCCACACCATCATCAGGCAGCATTTGGACTATGGCCACTGGTAAGAACACCCATGCAAAAGGACTGGGGCCCATGGGGCGGTGGGGGGAGGCTTAAGGCAGTGCCGAATGCTGTTCCCCTGGATGCACAGACCACAGCTGAGTGCTGGTGCCAAATGAGAATCCCCATGGCAAACCTCATTCCTCACGAAATTCTATTTCTGGCGTGCTCTTTTAGACAGGGGTGTTAATGCCTACATAGGAAGTGTGGTCGAGGAAGATCCTGAGCACTTCCCCCCCCAAAAAAAAAATGCCTACTTTCTTTTTCAACATTCATCTCAAAAGTTGCATTCTCCAAACCCCCAAAGCAGAGCTAACCACTCCTGCCCCCAAAGCAGAGCTAACCACTCCTGTCCCCCCCACTGTGGTCCTGTAGCTCTGAACATGTACGCAGGTGCTAACAGCTCACACCCTGTGTAGTGCACATGTGCCTACATGCCTTCACAGCCTTTGTCTCTTTCAGAACAACTCACAGGGTCTGGGGTGTCTCACGCTCTTCATTTCTCCCCTACCCCTTAGTCCATCCTTATGGCTTCTTTATCCTACGCTACTTCCGTAGATATTGGATCCCTCAGGACTTTGGCCCAGGCTCTTGTCCTTTTTCATTCTCTACCAATGGATCTAGACCTTTTTTTTTTTAAACTACCCAAACACGTGAATGATAGGACACATCCGTCCTCACTTTGACAAGGCACTCACCTGCCTGGGCCCTCACCCACCTCTCACCATGGTTTCTGACTGTTCCAGGTATGATCGGAATAAGCTGTCCCTGAAGGAGATCAGGAATGTGCAGTATGTCTCCTGTATGAACCCCACTGCAGGCAGCTTCACCATCAACCCACGGCTTCAGGTATGGGAGGAACCATGGTACCCAAATCTTAAATAAATTCTACCTCGCCAGAGCTGATATCACTCAATGATAAGTAATAACTGTCCCTTCCCCCATCCAGCCTCTTAAAGTGGCAAATCATACAGGATGCTGATTTGCATTTCTAGAGAGACAAGGACCCTCCTAGACCTGTGAAGGTTTTTGAGCCGGAAGGGGCCATGGAGCCCACCTGATTTAGCCCATTCTTCAGAGTAGAAAACCTTCAGTGAGATGAAATGACTCTCCTGCGGTCATATGGATCTTAAGTATCAAATACTGGTTGGGACTCAGATGCTCTGAGTTCCAGCTCCGTTCTCTTCCTACTACCTATTGGCATCTTCAACGGAAGGCCCAAAGCCCGTCACTCCCCCAATCATTTAGGTTCAACCTTTGTTTTGGTTCAGTGTGAGGAGTGTGACCAGAATATAGAACCCCAAGCCCTTATAAGAATTATGTGCGGGGATCCCTGGGTGGCGCAGCGGTTTAGCGCCTGCCTTTGGCCCAGGGCGTGATCCTGGAGACCCGGGATCGAATCCCACGTCAGGCTCCTGGTGCATGGAGCCTGCTTCTCCCTCTGCCTGTGTCTCTGCCTCTCTCTCTCTATCTGTGTGACTGTCATAAATAAATAAAAATTAAAAAAAAAAAGAATTATTTGCTGTTTTACCCAAATGCCCAAAAGTCGATTCTGACTCTAACTCACATGCCTGTTCCCTTGCGCAGCGCCACTTCAGTATACTTGCCCTCTCCTTCCCGGGACCAGATGCCCTGGCATCCATCTACGGCACCATCCTGACTCAGCATCTAATGCTTGGGCGCTTCCCAGTGACCCTGCAGAAATCTAGCCCCCAGCTCATCAGCCTGGCCCTGACCTTCCACCAGAAAATCGCCACCACATTCCTACCCACAGCAATCAAATTCCACTATGTTTTCAACCTCAGAGACTTTGCCAACATTTTCCAGGTGAGTCCATCTGCTCCAAGATGCCCCAGAAGGCTTAGTGATGATCCAGTCCCTTCCATTCTTAGTAAAACAATAGTCAACACCAAACCCTCAGGCAAAGGCACAGTTCACCTGGATCCGTGAGCATCATAAACAGGTAAACAGGATGCCATGGGATCCAAGAGGAAGGACATTGGCCAGGTAGAGTTCTGTTTGCCATTGACATCATTTCCCAGGGTGTGTTTCGGAGTTGGTTCATTTGGGTCGGAGAAGGCTCAACATCTTGAACAAAATGTTATATAATGACTCCAGCATGCATAGGAAGGGAGGCCAAGAGAAAACTACTTTGCAGGCCCTGGCTTTATATCCCATTGTTCTTGGGATCAAAAAGAATGTCCTCTGAATCTTGCAGGATAGATCCACTTCCAGAAAAAAGCCATGTCATAATACTCTTAAGGTACTATCTGCCAGCCCCTGGGAAGCCTTTGTTTTAAAATTCCAGGTTCCTTTCCAGGTCACAGCCATTCAAGATGCTTCCAGCTGCTCTTCTGAATAGTGATGGGGGGTGAGGCGTGACCTTCCATTGGGAGTATTTGTAATTCATTTCCCAGGGCACTACATGTGCAGGTAGGATTCTGGGGAAGCTCAGATTAGCAAAGGTCCAGAACCGGAGGGCATAGAGTCTGCATGGTCCAACCAGGACTTTGGGTTGTAAAACGCAGAAATCTCCTAAACATGAGTTCAGAGAGCTAGCAACCGTGCTCCAGAATGGCTGATCCTAAAGGTAGAGACACTGAGCCCCACATGAGGGAAGGTCTTTGAGAACACCCCTAAACTGGCTCAGGAAAGCCCTCCCAGTCATGTACCTCATAAACATTAACTACTCAAAATGAGGGGACACAGGACCCCCCAGGGATTCTATAGATTTTCCTGAGAGCATACAGCTAGCAGGTGAAGAATGGGAACAAGAATCTGGGTCTTTGGGTTCATGGCCAGGCCCTCTATCTTCCACACCATTCTGTCCCTCTCATCTGCACTTTTGAGGAGGAGAACAAGCATAAGATAGTTAAGGTAGCAAAAAGACTCCCTGCAAGCCTGTGAAGCCTGCAGATTGTAGATGTGAGGCCAGGACGATAACAAAGCTTGTGCATGCCCACTCTCATTTCTCATCTGTTAAATATTAATTGAGAAAGACCTTTTTATCACACAGCCCCTCCCTTAAATCTCACTGCAGCTTGGTGAGGTGGGGGTGTCACCATCTACATTTCCCAAATGCAGAAAAGGGAGTTAACATCATTGGATCAAATCCACATTGCTCATAGGGCAGAAGCTGAAGTGGGGAGGGCATTAAGTCTCTTTTACCAGAAGCATCCAGCTCCTACCTGGACAGACACCTTGTCACCTGCACCCTCTGAGATGTATACTCATGTCAACCCTTTGGGATGCACATTATTATCCAGATTTAAGGTAGGCTCAGGGAAGTCACCAGCTGGATGACAGCATGAATGGTCATGAAGACAGAAAGGTATAGACAATGTCTATACCAATCAGTAGCAAGCATCCAGCTCAGTGGGAATGGAGAGTCAGGTGGAGGGGGTCGCTGAGAGGGGAGACTGGAAAGAGTATTTGAGGCCACAGTGGGCCCTCACAAAGTCTGACACTGGTCTGTAACGATAGCTAGCATTTACTGAGCGCAATCCTAGACCTTGCACGTCTAGTAGCTAATAATCCTTGGAATAATTGTGCAGGGTCAAAAACCAATGATTTCCAACTTGGAAATGACAACATTATGCCACAGACACACTGAGTACCTTGAATATGATCACATAAGTGATAAGCAGCAGCACTGACATCCAAAGCTAGAATGTTCCACTCTACCCTGCAGGGAATCGGGCACCAAAGGCTCTCTGAGGAAGGACGGCTCTATTCCAGTCTTGTTTTTGTTTTTAATTTTTTTCATTAAAGTGTAGTTAACATGCCATATTATTTTATTAATTTCAAGTGTAAAACACAGTGATTCAGCTTTTATATACATTACAAAATGCTCACTGTGATATTCTAGCCTTGTTTCAGTGGCGACCCTGCAATGTCAAGGGAGAGCCAGGAAGGGAGGTATTGGCATGGAGGGAGGTCTCTTGTTCACCCTGAGCACCATGTGCCATCCAGGCCTTGCTGCAGCCTGCCAGCTGTCAGCCACCTGCCACAACGGTGGGAAAGTGCATCCCCCACTGGAGCCCCTGCCTCTCTGCAACCACACGGCCCACCACTCTTCTCCAGAGGGAGTTTCAGGCTCACAGCTTGACCATGGCCTCTGCTGCCTGCCTCCCTGCCTACTTGTCTGAAGTCCTGATGGAAGCACTGAGGGGGTAGTTGAATGCCTGCTGGAAGACAGGCATTGCCTAAAGAACAAACTGCTTTCCTCTACCCGGCTTGACTTGAGGATCAGTAATTCAGACCTTCTCCATACATCCCTCACTGTCCTGATCAGGACACAATCTGATAGAGCTCCGAGTAGCAGAATTTATTAACCTCTCCCATCTCCATGTAATTCGTAACCAAGGTGATGCAGAGTTTTTGCTTGACGTGCTCACATCAACTCAGTCCTTAACTGTTGAGCATCCTGAGCATTTGGCTTTCCCAGGGTTACAAACTCCAAGTCATAGCACACCTCACAGTATCAGGGTTCCAAGAAGTCAGGGTTCCTGGATGGTACTTCTTCCTACCCACTGCATCTCGTACATGCCTGACACCTAGGAGAGTGAGAACAACGGAGGCTGAGATATGGGTGTGGATCGGGCCACAGGGACCTAATGGAATTTCTTTTTGAAAAATAAACTTTTATCGAGTGTAACATACATATAGGAAAGCACACAAGTCATAAGCTCACAGCTTGGTTAATTATCACAAAGTCATCACACCTACTTAGCCACGAGAAATAAAATAAGATCTTCAGGTCAAGAAACAGAACATTCCCATATCCCTAAAGCTCTCTCCCTCTCTTTTTTTCCCCTTTCATCTGTTTGTTTGTTTTGTGGGTTTTTTTTTTCCCCCTCCAAGAGGTAAATACTACCTGGATTTCTAACACCCTAAATTCTTTGGGCGTATTTTTGGATGTTATCAGAATGGAATTCTGTTATTCTGTTATTCTGTTATTTTGTAACTTCGTTCAGTATGATGTTTATACTTACATATGCAATCATGTTAAATTGGTTAAATAAATACTGGTGATAATAATTTCTTTCTTTCCAATCCTTTAATCTTATAATTTCTTTTTCTTGTCTTATTGTGCTGGCTATGACTGCCAATGTGAGGTTGAAGAGAAGTCATGAAAGTGGCCTTTTGCTGGGTTCCTAATTTTAGGGGGAAGAGCTTTTAATAGTTGACCATTAAGTGTGATACTTACTTTTTGTGGATGCTCTTTGCCAGATTAAGAAAATTTCTTCCAGTTTATAGTCTCCTAAGAATTTTAACTCTGAATGTATGCTGAAACTTAACAAATGATTTTTCTGTAGCTCTTAAAATAATTATATAATTTTTTCTCATTGTTTCTGGAAATGAGATAAATAAACAGTATTTTTGAATCTTAGATCACCCTTGCATTCCTATGATCAACCTAACTTAATTGCTGCATGTTGAGCCTTTTATATTTTGCTAGATTCCATTTGCTGTTTTTTAAATATACTTTTTGCACCTCAGTTAATAAGATTGTCCTATAATTTTCCTTTCCTCATAGAATGCTTTGGAAAGTGGTCTTTCTTTTCCTACTCTCTGAAAGACTTTGTAAAACATTCTTAAATGTCAGAAGAATTTACTGCTGAAACCATCTGGAGTTTTTTTGTGGAAGAGCTTAAGTTATGAGTTTAATTTCTTTTGTACACATTAGACAATTCAGATTTTCTATTTCTCCATGTCATTTGTGATGTTATTGATGTTCTTAATTTTTAATTTATTGGCATACAATCATTTATAACATCCTGTGATTATCTTTTAGATGCCTGTGTGTCTGACATTATGTCCTCTTATTGGATATTATTTGTGCCCTTTCTGATTTTTTCTTTTTCTCTTTTTATCAGCCTTACTATGGAATTATCAATTGTGCTAATCTTTTCAAAGACACTGAAAAGCATATCAATGTTATAAGATTTTTTTGCTTTATTTGCTGTCTCTATTTGATATCCACTTTCATATTATTAATAATCATTCTCTTCTTTATAATCTCTCTACACTTTTAGGGTTGTGGTTCTCCTTTCTCTAACTTCTTGACATGGCTACTTGTGTCATCAATCATCAGCCTTTCAGCTCTTCTAAAACATTCATTTTAAGGCTATGACTTTATCACTAATTGTGCCCTACACTCTACTATGCTAACTTTTATATGTTGTATTTTTATTATCATTCACTTCACAATATTCCTTAATTCCTCCTATGATTTCTCCTTTAACCCATGGGATATTTGGAAGTATATTGCTCTATTTTTTTAAACTGAGAGATTTTCTAGTTCTCTTTCTCTTATTGATGCTCAGCTTAATTCCACTGTTTTCAGAAAATATACTCAATTATTTTCTTCCTTTGAAATTTGTTGAGATCCATGTTATGTCCCAATATCTGACCAATGTGCACTTCTTAAATAGGGCATTCTTCAAATGCTGAGTGTAGTTGAATCAACATGTCAATTAGGTCAAGCTTGTAAATCATGCCATTGAAATATTTTACATCATTACTGATTTTTTTTGACTACTTGTTCTGTCAGTTTCTAAGAAAGAATATGCTGAAACCTCCCACTGCATTTGTGGACATGTCTATCCCTCCTTTTGTTTATGTCATATTTGCTTTATGTATTTTGAAACTATGTTATTAGGGGCACACACATTTTGAATTAGTATATCTTCCTAATGGACTGACCTTTTTCTTATTATTAAATATACTTGTTTATTTCTACACTTGATCTTAGCCAAAAGTCCGAGAAATGATTATATTTGTTTATTTCTAAAACTGGCTCTTGCTTCAAAGTCAGTTTTGTGGAGCCATGTGGCTATTCCACATTATTTTAGTCAGTATCTTCATGCTCTATTTTTTCCAATTCCTTCATGCTATAGTGTTTTCCAATTTCTTATTTCAGCCTCTTCTTTCTTATGTTTAAGGTATATCTCCTATAAGCAACATATAGTTGGATTTTTAAAATCTTGTCTAATAATCATAGTCTTTTAATTAAAATATTTAGTTCATTTATATTTGATGTTATTTTATATAATATATTTAGGATTAAATCTACTTCATACTGTTTGTTTTCAGTATGTTCTACCATATTCTATGTTTCCTTTCCTCTCATGTTTTGTATTGCATCAAACTAATCACTTTTTATTCTTTTATTTTCTCCCTCTTTTAGCATACATCTTAGCATTCATCTAATGGTTACCAAATGCATCATTTTATCCCTTTTTCTTTTATAAATTAGTACATTCTCAATTGCCATATATTGCAGGGGTCTTAGAATAATTTTATTCTATTGTTACTTTTAAAATTCAATGTATATTGAAACTTAAGCTATAAATACAATGCACTATTATATATATAATTATATGTGTATTAAATTATAATACACTAATATTTCTGTCTTAGTCAATATTTATGTTTTAAAGATTTTATTTATTTGAGACAGAGAGAGCACTAAAGAGAGCAAGTGCAAGCTGGCAGCAGAGGCAAAGGGGGAAGCAGGCTCCCCGCTGAGCAGAGAGCCTGATGCAGGACCTGATCCCAGGATCCTGGGATCATGACCTGAGCTGAAGGCAAATGCTTAACTGACTGAGCCATCCAGGTGCCCAAATCAATATTTACTTAGGTTTACTCACATATTACTCTTCTCATTGTTCTTATTCCTGTTGCATTTCTGATTCTTCCATTTGGAATCATTTTGATTCTGCCTGAAGAACTCATTTAGTGTAGCTTCTATCTACCAGAAAATAATCTCTCAGTTTTTATTTAACTGAAAGTATATTTGTTTCTTATTTTTTTAAAGAATTTTGGGAAGGGGGTTTAGCAGCGAGGTTGCTAGTCTAGGTCAGCAGCTATTTCTTTCAGTATTTTGAAGGTGTCCTTTTATTGTCCTCTGGTTTCCATTGTTTCTGTTGAGAAATTCTCAAGTCTTACTGTTCCTTTGATGCAGTACACACATTTTTTTTTTACTTCTTTACTTTTAAGATTTGGTTTGTCTTTGATTTTCAGAAATTTCACTATTATGTCCAAGATGTGATATTTTTTTATTTGTCCTGCTTAGTGTTTATAACACTTTTGAATCTGGGTGGATATCTTTTCAGTTGCCTTCCCCCCACCCCCCAGTTTTAGAGAAGTCCCAGCCAATATCTTTCCAAATATTCCTTCTGCTTCACTCTCTTCTTCTAGTATTCTAATACATGTATATGAGAACTTTTCACTGTGTCTTATATGTCCCTTATGTTGTTTCTTTTTTTCTATTTGTGATTCAAGCTGAATATTTTGTGCTACTCTCTCTTCCTGTAAACTAATTCTATTTTCAGCTCTGTCTATTCTGCTGTTAACCCCACTGATTAGTTCTTAATTTCAGTAACTGTAATTTAGGATAATTTTTAATTTGAGAATTTCCATTTGATTAATTTTTAAGGACTCCAGTTTTCTGATGAAATTGTTTACTTGATATCCTCTAATATCTTGGTCATTTTAATCATAGTTTTTTTAAAGTTTATGTCTGATAACTCCAATACCTAGATCTCCTGTGGGTCAGTTTTTTCTTGATTTGGTTGTATCTTCTGGTATTCCCAGTAATTTTTGTTTGCTTGCCAGACATGAGGAGTTTTTAAATGTACAGATAATTTGAGTATTTGGATGATGCTGCTCTCTTTCAGAGATTACATACTTCTGCCTCTGCTTCTGGTAAGCAGTTACCAGGGGTTGAGGAAATTGAAATTGGGCTCCAGTTTCTGTTAGGACAAAATAGATTTGTGATTCACTCATACTCTTGGTGTATAACCATTTGAGGGGTTCCCTTGGGGTTTTTCAAGATAACCCCCTTTTTGATCATTGTAATTCACATTACATTTTGTCTGTTCTCTTTAAAGGGCATCCTGTTCTCTTCAGTGGAATGTGTAAAATCCACACAGGACCTAGTAAAGCTCTATCTGCATGAATCAAATCGAGTTTATCGGGATAAGATGGTGGAAGAAAAGGACTTTGATCTTTTTGATAAAATCCAGACAGAAGTGGTCAAGAAAATTTATGATGTGAGTATTGCCCTGCCAATTTTTTTTTACATTTGAAAATAATTGTTATGCAGATAATCACCCAAATGATAAAATCTAGCTCATGAAATGGAGGGGTAAATTACAGGTTAGATTAGGGAAAGAAAATCTATCATTATTTTGCTGAGGTGAAAAATGCTAGGGGGGCTCCCTGGGTGGCTCAGCAGTTTAGCGCCTGCCTTTGGCCTAAGGTGTGATCCTGGAGTCCTGGAATCGAGTCCCAGATCAGGCTCCCTGCATGGATCAATTCTCTCTCTGCCTGTGTCTCTGCCTCTCTCTCTCTCTGGGTCTCTCATGAATAAATAAATAAAATCTTAAAAAAAAAAAAAGAAAAATGCTAAGACAAGAAAAAGCACCAACTAATCATAAGATCTCAGGGTTGAGAAGGTCTGTGGGTATCATCTGATCCAATTCCTCATTATTTTTTTAAAGATTTATTTACTTATTTATTCATGAGAGACATAGAGGCAGAGATATAGGCAGAGGAAGAAGAAGCAGGCTCCCTGCAAGGAGCCTAATAAAGGACTTGATCCCAGGACCGCAGGATCACAACCTGAGCCAAAGGCAAAGGCTCAACCACTGAGCCACCCAGGCACCCCGCAATTCCTCAATATATACTGACTCCTTTTGGTAACATCTCTCAGATTGGTCATCCCAGTGGACACTCCAATGTCCTTGAAATTGCCCACCCTCATCTTTCCCAAGGGTTCCATTTTGGGGCTACTAGTGACTGGAAATTTGGAACAATTTTGAAATTTGGAAACTTTTGAACAATTTTAAAGGCTGGAACTTTTTTCTAATAGTGATCTAAAATTTATTTCCTTGCCCAGTAATTTTAGGTCTACATGAAAAACTTTCACATATTTTAAGACCATTTGCCTTGTCCTTCCTGGGTCTTCTTTTCTTCAGACCAAATAGCCTCTGTTTTTTTAGCCACTTCTGGTATCACTTGTTTTAAAACCCAGAGAATTTGCTATCATTTTTATTGCTTTTCCATTAGTTCCCCAATCTGAAATCATGGTGTCTGACTTTCATTACACAACCCAACTGGGGTCTGACAAAAGACAAGATTGTCATTGCCTCTTATATATACTATAATTTTGTTACCATTTCCCAAAATTGCCCTACTAACTCGTTGCACTACAATATACTCCTTGAAAAGAAAATATCCATGATAAAATAAATTGAGAAATATTTCATATTCTATCCATCCCTTGGAAATTCACAGTGTTTTCAGCACATTAAAGCCCTAAAAATCTTGAATAACCCTAATTCATTATCATTTCTCAAATATATGAAACCCAAAAACTCTTTTCCCTTGATAAAACCTATTAATAATTTGCAGAACAAATATTCCATATGCCTTGGGAAGCACTGATACATTAACACAGTCTAAGATCATATTACACTTCTTCATGTCAAAATTACCCCACAACTAGCACTGAGCCTTCCAAAAGTTGGCCAAACCTCCATGTTTTCCACACATACCACTTGTCCTCTCTTGAACTTAGAAATAATTAAAACTTTTATTTAAATGTGTGGTGTTGTCCCAATGCTCACCTTGCTGGGTCTCACTGCATATTTTTTTCTGATACCATCCTGTGTCTACCTGTGAAGATATTTACAGTCCATCCCAACCTACATGACAGCCTTCTGGATATATGGACAGCATTTCTTTTTAAAGATTTATTTATTTCAGAGACAGAGAGAGAGAGGGCATGAGCAGGAGGAGCAGAGAGAGAGAATCCCAAGCAGACTCAACACTGAGCATGGAGCCTGATCAGGGCTCAATCTCACCACCATGAGATCATGACATGAGCCAAAATCCAGAGTCAGACACCCAACTGACTGCACTACCAGGCACCCCTTGGACAGCACTTTTAAGTAACATCTCAATCTTCTCTTTATTAGTATGAACACCCTGAAATTCCTCCACTTATCATTTTTCTCTGCCCTAATGTTCAGTACTCCCACATCTTAGATGCCCTATGAGCATTGTAGAATTTGCCAACTCATTCATTCATTGTTAGATCTGCAAACGAACCTTGACTATCTTCTCCCATCTATCTGAGCTGTCAATTTAGAGTAACAACACTCAGCCTTTGAAATAGAGGTTCTATGTGCATTTGTATCCTAAGAACACATTCTTTTGATCATAGACCCAGATATAATTAATATTGACCTCATCCTTCTCCAACAATATTTGAAGTGCCAGCCGTAAGTACCTTTGACTGCATTGAATCTTGATATTGGTATTAAAGAAAAGTTGCTAAGTTTTCACCAAGGAAATGATACAATCCTGTTTCCACCACTAAAATCTTAAAGTTCTCTGAGAAGTGGCCCTTGTATGATGTGGTGTCGCTATTAAGAAATCTTTGATTCATTGCACGGGTTGGTTTTCTCTCTCCCTCCTGCACAGCCTGGCTCTGATCATAAAATCTGAGACACGTTGTTTTGTTCATCAAACAGTCTTTGTAGAGCAGGCTTTTCAGAACTATGCTTCAGTCATTCCTCTGCTAGCTCATTAGTGTAAATTAACTTCGATCAGGACCCATTCCCAATATATTAGCCCATTTTCAAACTAGGTAAATGGATTCCCACATCACTTCCCCACATGCTTTCTGCAGCAAGCAAGAATGGCTCTCTTGCCTTGCATTAAATCTTATCCAGGTCTCCAGACATTTATGGTTAATGTGTGGCAAAACCAGAAGAGTTTAATGGCTTTCCATGGCCCTGAGATCACTTTCAAACTATATAACTCTTTAATATTTAACTCTTTCTATTTCATTCTTATAAACCAGATAGCAATCCTGCTCTGTCTATAGATAGGACTGTCATCCTTACTTACCCTCCATTAGGTTTGATGAATCTTGTCCCATGGGCTTACAGAGCTAACCCTACAGTGACTAATGCCCCTGCTGATAGATAGCATGTGGATTACTCTTTCCCAGGTGTCTCTCTCAGTCAGAACTTTGGAAGAAAAAATGGCAGATGGGGACAGTTGCTCATACTGGCATAAATTCCTACTTAGGCACTAGAAAACATGCTAGTTCTTGGACTTACTTCCTCTACCACTTTTCCACTTTTCTTCCTTTTGAAGTCTCCAGGATTGAGTCTTTTAAAAAATATTTTATTTATTTATTCATGAGAGACACAGAGACATGGGCAGAGGGAGAAGCAGGCTCCCTGTGGGGAGCCCCATGTGGGACTTGATCCCAGGACCCCGGGATTACGACCTGAACCAAAGGCCAACGCTCAACCTCTGAGCCACCCAAGTGCCCCCAGGATTGGGTTCTTGATAAGTAAATAGTTCCTTTCTAAAGTAAAAAAGAGATTAGCTTTTGATCTCTTTGATACTTAGAGGGTGTATTCGTAGTAAAGAGACACAGACACCCTATCTCTTAAATTAATTGAGTTGTACTAGGTTTTTATTAAACATATTAAGGTCTGCCGTGTGGCAAGAATTAACGCACATGGTTCATATCTTTATGAAAATATTATATGTAGGGGGCTTTAGTGTGAATGTTTTCAGATTATCAGTATCCCCATAAACAAACCAGTCATCTAAGGATGGCTCATGACATGATTTTTTTAGAAATCAAGTTCTATGGGATGAGCCATAGAACACTGACAGACACTGGCAGCCTATAGTGTCTATCTCACAAGAAACAGAAAAGGATGTTATGATGCTGCTGTGGATTGGGAACCAAGACCTGTTGGAATGGTTGTGGAGGAGATGAGGCCATTGGGACATGGATCCCTTCACCCAGTAGTGGTGAAAGAGCCCTTGCTTAGGGAAATCTATCCATATGTCCCCTGCTCCTCTGTCCAGACATGGGCTCTTACTATGCATATGGGAAGAGTACCTTCCATTTCCCAACCTCAGCCTGCAAGGAATAACAAACATCACCCATGACTTCATGGAGCTAGTAAATGAATTTTAAACATCTACTTTTTAAGAGCTTCTTAGGAAAAAGGAATTGTTAGAAGCATCACTGATATTTAATTCACAAGAAGTGTTCAGAGAGAAAAAAGCAAATGAAGGGTCTTCACTCTGTATGGAATCAGAATTGATTCAGCAGGGAGGATCCTTATGTCTGTGTTCCACCCCCAGGATATTGATGAGACTGTGGAGCAGACCCAAAGCCTGAACATGTATTGCCATTTTGCCAGTGGTATTGGTGAACCAAAGTACATGCCTGTTCAGTCGTGGGGGCTTTTGACCCAAACTCTGGTGGAAGCCCTAGAGAACCACAATGAAGTCAACACAGTCATGGACCTGGTTCTCTTTGAGGATGCCATGCGCCATGTGTAAGTGTGCTTCTGTTCTTGCCTTTCCTCAACTGTCTCTTCTTCCCAACATCAGATGTCTTCTTCCCAATGTCAGATGTCCCAACCTTGATAAAACCAGAAAGGCAGAGCTGCTCCTGCCATGAAAATCAAGATGGCGGCTCATAGAGCAGCAGTCACAGCTTCTACCACCGGCCCTGGGGGGCAGCAGGCTGCTTAAATCAGGCAGAACTGGATTTATTTCCCTGTCTGTCATTTACCATCACTAAGCATGACCACAGTAACACCAAGGGAAATTTTGAGATCATAAAAGAGACATCAGAACAGCTCAGGACCTGCATCCCTACCTCATACGAGTCTTAGGGCCAACTTCACATTAATGAGATTGAAGATTTTTGTTTAAATGCTCACATATGTCAAAAATTAAATACCCTTTTAAGGATCAATGAGTCACTGAGAGTAGTCACCAAGCCTCTCAGATGATTTATACTCACACCAATGCTGTCCCAAAACAGCTCCTTACATTTCCCAACTAAGTCATGTCTACCACCCCTCTCTGCCTTCTAGAATCTTTCCACTCTGTCTCCTGGTTCCCATGGACTTCAGCAGCGCAACCCACCTCATCTTCAATTTCTCTGAGCTTCCCCCTCATTGATGATTCTAAGTGAAACCTCCCTGACCCCTGAGTTGAGGAAAACTCTTTTTTCTTCTCCATTCAGTATACCCCAGAACCTAGAAAGAGCTAAGTATACCTTCCTTCTATCCCACCTCATTTCGTTGGCCCATTTAAACCACCACCCCCCCTTATCCTTCACAAACCCCAGTTCTTCGAAAGCCCGAGTAACTGGACTTTTATACTCACCACCTCGCCTTGTTACTGCCATCTACTGACATTGACTGCTTCCCCAACATTTACCAACTACCTGAGTGCTTGGACCAGGTTCCCTCCTCAACTATATCTTTCTTCATGGTGGGCATCTGTGTATCACCTGGTCCTTCTGCTCCCTGGCCTCATTAGCTCCAGGGGTCATTTCCTCTATTCCCTCTCAGGCACACACTCGCATGTTCCTACTCTAGAATTTCTGTCATCAGTGATGAACCCATCTCCACAAGCCCACTCTCTGACATGTACTTCCACTCCCTTCCACTCATCTGCTCTGTTTTTTTTATTCCAAATATTCTTTCTTTACCTGGTTTTATTGAGATAGAATTGGCATCTAACATTGTATTAGTTTAAGGTGGACAACATCATGATCTGACATAGGTGTAAAATACAAAATGGTTACCACCGTAAGATTAACAGTCATTCACAGGTTACGGGGTTTGTTTGTTTTCCATTGTGATGAGAATTTTAAGATCTGTTCTTGTAGCAACTTTCAAATATATGATATGGTATTGTTAACTATAGTCATTGTGTTCTACATTACATCCCCAGAACTTATTTATCTTATATCTCGTATTTTGTACCTTTTGACCACCTTTATGTAATTCCTCAGCCCCATTCCCCCACCTCTGGCAACTAAAAATCTGATCTCTGTTTCTATGTGTGTGTTTGTTGTGTTTCTTTTTTTCTTTTCTTTTCTTTTTTTTTTTTGATTCCACATATAAGTAAGATCCATATAGTATTCATCTTTCTCTGTCTGACTTTCTCCATCTCTGACTATCTCACTTCAAGGTCCTTCCATATTTTCCCAAATAAAAATACTCCAGTTACTCTTAAACTTCATCAAGACTTCATTTCATGGAGCCAACCACTTTCTCAGACTCCTTCACCCTTCTACCTACCATGGTTTTGCTATCCTCAACCACCATAAACTTCGTCATCCTGGTACAAGCTCCACTAACTTTCCTGGCCTTACATTCATGTGACTTAACCCCATTCTAGTTAATCCCAACTGTCTTATTCCACACCTGGTCCCAACCCTCTGAAGATTGTTGCAGAAAAACCACCACCATTTGGGCTTGGTGTGCTTCAGATTTTCAGCCACATATATCACATGGGCCCTTGACTTAGCTGGAAACCCACCTCCACTACCATGGGCAGTTTGCTCTCTTACCCTGCCTGTGGTGATTGCATCCCACATTTTTCTTCTTTTATCAAGCTTCTAGTTCCCATCTCTCTTCTTCCCGTTAATGAGCACATCTCTTACTTCACTGAGGTCGTGAAAGCAGCCAGAAGAGAATTCTCTTTCCCTGCCATCAAATCTAACAGCCCATCTGCATCCCACCTGCATGCCACCCACAAGTTGTATCTTCTCTACTATTTCAGTACATGAACCTTCCCTGTTCCTACCTAAGGCCAATCCCTCCATGTACATCCTGGATCTGATCTCTTAGCATCTTCTTAGTGACTTGACTCCTTCCTGAAGTTAAATTATTCATTCTCCCTCCTGCCTCCCTCCTCCTTTCTTTCCTCTCTTGTCCCATCATCATTACTTGACTAATTTCTATCATATGTATCTACCTACAAACATGCCATATTATTATCAAAGGTAATAAACAATTCCTTCACTCTCACATCATCTTCATTTCCTACACCATTTCTCTTTTGCTTCTGTTCACAGCAAACTCGTCAAAATTGTTGTCTATACTTGTCACGCTTTCTCACTTCTCATTCTCTTATTGATCCATTTCTTACCAATTGAACAAAGAAGCTTTTTTTTCCAGTCACCACAGAGCCCCTTCTTGCTAAAGTCAGTTGTCACGCTGGGTCCTCACCTTATATAACTTGACTGCCCTGCTGCATTTGTCATGATTAATCACTCTGTTTACATTCATACACACATCTCCCCATTCATCCACCCACCCACCAATCCATCCATCCATCCATCCATCCATCCATCCAACCAACACATATCTATGGGTTAGGCATACTATGAGTGCAGGGACCTTTGTTTTATTCACTGCTAGATCCCTAATACCTAGAACAGTGTCTGGAACATAGCAGGTACTTAACAAAAATTCTTAGCATGTCATTTAGGGTAAATGACGCAGAGGAAAAACAGAGAAGGAAGGGCAGAAGGGTGCTGGTGGAGAGTGGGGAGGGTGTTGATTGCAATTCTAAATAGGGCAGTCAGGAAGACCTCTCTGGAAGGGCAGCATTCGATATGGCATGTAGGCTACCCTGAACACAGAACTCAACATGGGCCTGGTGTGTAGACCTTTGCATACATCACTTCATTTAGCCTTTACAAAAAGAAAGTAGAGTCTGCTCTTATCCCTATATTACAAATGAGGAGGCTATAACCCAGAGATATGGGAGAAGTTGCCTAGCACCACACACCCCAGAAATAGGCAAGCCAAAGCTTATACTTGCACACTGTGGCTCCAGTGGGTTCGCCCTCAGCCATCACACTGTGGTGCTTCCTTGTCTGCATTTCCATCTTTCCCAATCCAGTGTGAGCTCCTGTGTGCAGACTTGGTCTTGCCCACCGATGAATCCCCAAAACAGTGTCTGGTGCATACTAGGTGGCCAGAACCAGCATCTGGGGACATCTGTTCACGAACCTCAGAAAGTTTCAGTGAGCATTTTCCTTCCTTTTAAACAGCTATCAGACCCTGTGTCATAGTCTTGGAATTGAGACAAATCTCTGTCCTTTCAGGATAAATTAAATTTGGGAGAAGAGCAAGTGATTCGGTCAATGCATTTTCCAACATGGGTGATCAAACTAATACCGTTTTTAGGAAAAAATAAGGCTGTGAAGACTGGCTTGTCTCCCAAGGCTCCTTAACAGGCTCTGAAGACGGTTTTCAGAGAGAAGCCTGAGCTGCATTAGCAATGGCAAAATAACTGGAATAATGAACTGCCTCGAGGGGAGGCAGTTCTCAAGATTAAAGTATATTTGGGCATATAATTTCATGTACGCTTGTTTAAAAACATCAGTTCCCCATGACATTGTCTTTGCATTGCCTTCCTCTCCCCTCCCCATCTAGCCCCTTCTGTCCCTTCTCTTCCCCTCCCCCCCACTCCTGTCCCCTGGGGCCTCTTGACCCTTTGCTACCTCTACCAGACACACAGAGCAGAAGCACCCCCCTTATGCCAGAAAATGGAATGTCTACCAACAGTGAGAAACATAAGACCTAAGAGTGACAGAAGATTCGTGGCCTCATGTCACTGCCCACGATGCCCGAGGCAGAAAGGATTCTTTCCAGGGAGGTCCAACTTCTGATACCCAGGGTGGGAGCAGGGTGAGGCAGAGCAGGATGGAGGCTATAGGACCCCTCGGGAACCCACAGGGCTGGTCGAGGGGCCAAGATAAGGGTATATGTTCATAGGTGCAATGAGGCTTATGCTCTTTTTTTTTTTTTTTTTACAATTCTATATTTTCACTGGGTCATTTTTTTTATTATTGGAGTTCAATTTGCCAACATATAGCATAACACCCAATGCTCATCCCACCAAGTGCCCCCCTCAGTGCCCATCACCCAGTCACCCCAACCCCCCACCCACCTCCCTTTCCAGTACCCCTTGTTCGTTTCCCAGAGTTAGGTGTCTCTCATGTTTTGTCACCCTCACTGATATTTTCACTCATTTTCTCATTTTGATTTTATCATCTGGCTCTTTCTTCTTACCACATGAGTTCTTAGCCAGCTCTCTGGTCTGCTAATTTTTCCTGCTGCTTTTATGCTGAACCCAACCATGGAGCACTGAGTAGGGGTTATGGGCACAGGTTCTAGAGACAGAGCCAGACCCACATTCAAATCCTGGGTCTGCCACTCATTGGCTGTGGTGTTCTGCAGAGGACACTGAACTTCCCTGAGCTGCAGTTTCCTCCTCTGGGAAGTGAGGATAATGAGAATGTCTATGTTGTAGGGTTGTTGCTATGTGTGCACAGTACTTCATGCTTAACGAGCAGTCCATAGATGCTAGGCTTTTTCTTTGTGCTGTTGTGTCCTTCATGGTACCATTTTGCTCTCTTGCTGATTTTCTTCACCATTCCAGCAAATTCTTATTCTGCGTTTCCTTAAAGTTTCACACCAACTCTTTTCCCCTGCTTTTGGCATAATCCATATCTTTTTGCTTTGTTTACTAGCTCCCACAGAGATTGTTCTGACTTTTTTGTTCTCTTAGCATCACTTAACAAAAAAGGAACATTAGATGTACTTATCTGTGCCCCTTCCTTTGTGTATCTTATCCATTCTCTAGGGCATGTGTGTGCACATGTGTGTGCATATGTACACACGTACATATGCGTATGTATGCACATATGTGTGTGCATACATACATGTTTGCACACATGTATGCATGTGTGCATGCATATGTGTGTGCTTTTGTAGCCCTCAATAAGCCTCCTTCCTCCAGCTGTGCTGTGGTACATCTTTAGCTTTTGTTTTTAATCTCACAGGAGTTCAGTAATGGGCTTAACTTAGACTGCACTGGTTTTCTCGCCCAGGAGCCCTTCAGAATATTGATCTTTTTTTAAAATTTTGTAATTTGAATGCAGAGTCCTTTGCCCTCGTCAGAGGTTGTTAATGAATCCCCAGCTGGAGTCCAGTGCTGACAGTTGCAGACTGAACCATTCTTCTCTGGGAACTTCAGAACTAATGATGCATTTCCCATTTAGATATTGAATAGCAGGAACCGTGTTAAACTGAGTTCAGGCCTTCCAGAATAGAGAGGGTGTGGGGTGGCCCAGAGAACCCAGGTGAACTTCTCCTCCAAAGAGAACCCGAATGCCTTAGCACCTCAGTTTCTCTTTTATCCTTGGAGTCCAGCACCCCCTAATATAGACACAAAACTGCTGAGTCCTTCTCCTAGCATAATGTATAATTGTGTACGTCCTCCCAGATGTGATGCTGACTATAAGGTACGTGTTCTGTTTCAGTTTAACCAAAATTTATTACCTACCTTCAATGTGATGGGACTATAGAGGATACAAGATGAGTATACACACTCTCCTGATGCCTCAAAATTAGGATTTAATAAGGGAGCCAGAGAAAGTGTAAATCTATCTGATACAAGACAGAGTCAAAGTATCCCAATTAAATAATTATAAAGGGGAAAAGTAAAACCATAAAAGAACTAAGCATAGGTCAATAAATAATGCCTAAATACTTAGGGGAATTAATTTTCACTACAAAAAGTTAGTGACTTACAATTTTAAATCCAGAAAGCCAGAATTTTCTACACATCCAAAAACACATTAAAACTAAGAGGTGAAAGTGACAAATTGGCGGGATGTTTCAGAACACACCCAGGGATCCCTGGGTGGTGTAGCGGTTTGGCTGGAGACCCAGGATCGAATCCCACATCAGGCTCCCGGTGCATGGAGCCTGCTTCTCCCTCTGCCTATGTCTCTGCCTCTCTCTCTTTCTCTCTCTGTGACTATCATAAATAAATAAAAATTAAGAAAAAAAAAGAAAAAAAAAACTAAGAGGTGAAAGTGACAAATTGGCGGGATGTTTCAGAACACACCTAAAGGGGTCTTACAAATCTAGAAGAGTTCAGTTAAGAAGTGGGCGTTCGGGGCACCTAGCTGGCACAGAGAGGAGCATGTGACTCTTGACCTCAGGGTCATGAGCTCAAGTCCCATGCTGAGTATAGAGATTACTTAAATAAATAAAACTTCTTTAAAAAGAGGGCAATGGACATGAAAAGGAAATTAATAAAATAAAAAATATATACTTAATCATAAATGTGTTTAATTCCCTAGATATCAAAGAAATAAAATTTGAAATCATATTTTCAACCATTCAATTGGCAAAAAATTAAAAAAATATATGTAAGACACGGTGTTAACAAGAGTGGGGCCCAGACTCTTCCTACCTGCTAGTAGGTGGGCATTATTGACTTAAACTGCACGCCTGCTGGGGTTTCCTTCTTAGTAGCAAATATATCTCACAGGAGAGAAGAGGCATCGAGGACCCACAAACATTTAGTTTACTGATTCTGCTTATGACCCAGTCATATCAGACCCAGTGTATGTCAGAAATGTGCAATAGTAAGAAAACTCAAGCCACAGGTCAAGAGGAGCCCTGTAACAGCCTACATGCTCATATTTTGTTGATGTGTCAAGTCCCACTCATCCAAACTCTCCCCACCCCACCCCAGCCCTTCCTCTAAATTGGTATAACTGCCCTTAAGTTGTTCTATCCACCAATTGCCTTTTGCTTAATGTGAATGTGTTATTTGACATCATAATACCATTAACACAAGGCAGACACAGGACTGTAGCCTACACAGTTTAATCTCAGATGTATGCTCTACTCTGATTGTTTGACTCCACCCGCATTCTTGTTCTGCTCATTTCTTCAATTCCAAGGTCACTGACACCTGTCATTTTGTCCCCCTTATCCATTTCTTCACCGTGGCTTGATCACTGTGCTATGTGTTTCCAAGTTTTCTGACTTAACACATTCTAATTAAACTCACACAATCTAACATGGTCAAAATACTAGACCCGAAAAAAAAAAAGAAAAAAAATACTAGACCCGCCATTTGATCAAATCTACCCAAGAAGTTGATAAATTGGTGCCATCATTCTGGGAGGTAGCTTTTCAATATGTATCAAGAGCCATACAAATTGTCTTACTGTTTGACTTGGCAGTTTTTCTTTTAGGAATCTGTCCTGTGGACGTGATGACAGAGAGAACGAAAAATATTTACATAGCATTATTTATTACTGGAAAATGTTGGAAACAACCTAAATATCCAATAGCAGGCTATTGCAGACAAGGAATTTATTCTGTTGTTCCACATTAAAAGCATGGCTTAGCGAGTACTCAGTGGTGTAGGAAAATATTAGAATATTGCTAAATGGAAAAGTGATTTCAAAACACTGGTTAGTATACAATGTGAACACAATTTTGAAAATAGGATAGATATATATCAAATTTTCAGATGTAATAAGTGTATATACCCACATATATACACTTGTAAACACACAGACTCTAGGAAAAAGTCCAGAAGGGCATAGAGTTAACGTCAGTTGTGTTCATTGCTGTCCAGTAAGTAGAATCATAAGTGTTTCTGTATTTTGTGAGATGAGTAGTTATTGTTTTTTTAAAGGTTTATTTATTTATTTATTCATGAGAGACAGAGAGAGGCAGAGACATAGGCAGAGGGAGAAGCAGACCCCCTGCGAGGAGCCAATGTGGGACTCAATCCCAGGACTCTGGGATCATGACCTGAGCCAAAGGCAGACGCTCAACCACTGAGCCACCCAGGTGCCCAGTTATTGTTTTTAAGATAAGAAAAGAAAGAGAGTAGGAGTTATTTTTATAAAGAATGTAGTTACTTTACATAAGGTACATACATAGCTCTAAGAGGAATGAAGAACCTGGAGAAGAGTCTATGGATAGCCTGATGTAGGAACAGCATTTGAAGGCTTGGTGAGACAGGGGGTGGAGGGTCTTCTGCAGAATGTAGTCTAAGCCCAGGGCCTGGGAATCTTTCCTCATTGCTGGGCAGGAATATGGGTACTGAGAGAGCCAAATATAGCTAAAACGGGATGAATCCAGAAGCCAAGGAAGTGGGTGTCTTATAGGTTGACACCAAGAACCTACATTCATTACAAGGGCATCAATGTCCAGGGTTATTCTGCTGTTATTCTGCTGACTTGAATTTTACTTCTGTCTTTAGAGGAACAAATAGTTCTGTTCCTGCTGGTTCTTTGGCCTCCCTTGAATTTTTTCGTCACTTTTCTCTCTTTCTTGCCCCCTTGTCTTGCCTAAAACCACAAGTAGGTGAGGCAAAGTGCTGTGGGAGGTATGACAGAGTCAGGCTCAGCTGGGGGAGAGGCTAGAGGGTGAGTCAGGGTCCCCTCTAGTCCTGCCTGGCTGCCATGAACTCTTCCTCCACTATCACTAGTTCACTTGCCACCAGCTTTGGCTTTTAGCAAAAAGCAGGAGGGACTTCCACCCATTTGGGCAAGAAGGTGAGGCCAGGTCTAGGGACAATTTAACTCCTGTTTCCTGCTGCTCAGCCCATGACATGCCTCCAAACAAGGTTTTAGTTCTCACTTGGACCATGGCACCTGCTCCTCATAGAGGAAAGTCTGATCAAAGCCACGTGCCTCTGCTCCTCTCTGCAGCTGTCACATCAACCGCATCTTGGAGTCCCCACGGGGAAATGCTCTGCTGGTCGGTGTGGGTGGGAGTGGCAAGCAGAGTCTGACAAGGCTTGCGGCTTTCATCAGCTCCATGGATGTATTCCAGATCACGCTGCGGAAAGGCTACCAGA
The DNA here is from genome assembly GCF_905146905.1 of Nyctereutes procyonoides. NCBI lineage: Eukaryota > Metazoa > Chordata > Mammalia > Carnivora > Canidae > Nyctereutes > Nyctereutes procyonoides. The sequence continues at coordinate 53,669,065 of NW_026575140.1, read as the reverse complement.
TCCAGGACTTCAAGGTAAGAAACAGCTCCCCCTCCAATCACCCACAGCTCCCTGTCACCCTTCATTAGCTCTTTGCTCCCCTTGCTCAGAACCCCCCATGAGGGACTGGCCATTCCCTTCTTCAGTTTTGGGCTGGTGACACAAGGGTCTCTTTTCTCATTAGACCCAGGCATGCATTTGTAAAACCTCTGCTACTTCAGCTCCATCTGCATAGCCTTGGCTTTCACCAGATCAGAGGCACATCTCTGTCAAATTTAGCACCCAGCTCCCTCACAGCTGTGGTAGACTTTGAAGGAATTCTGACAGTCTGCCCAAGTTCTGTAAGAAATTCATATTTTAGAAGACAGTTCCAGTAACCACCAGGTAGTGGGAGCTGACACTTCCTGGTTCCAGACATTAAGCACTTAGCAGCCATGCTGCATGCTCTGGAAAGGGGGGAACGGCATTTATACGATCTTCAGAGGTCACTGAAGCCCCCTCCCTTTTGTGCCTGCCTACAGCTGTGGCAAGGTCAGGAGTCCTGATGTAATTTCCACCAGGATGCTGCACTTGCTGTCCCTAGGAGAATTCCAGCCAGCATGGAGCCAGACCTACCCACTTGCTTAATAATCTCTCAGCCAGGGGTGGTCACTGCTCTGAAACCACAGCTCAGCCTCTCAATGACTGGCTGGATCTAAGGTCATATGCGAGTTTCATGTTAGATCAATCTTCAGTGGTCAAAAAAAAAAGGAGTAAACAAGATAGTGCATATGAGAATTACCTACTTACAGAATGATCTAAGACATTAGTGTATTAGGTTCTCAACCTCAGCTATACACCAGAATCCCCTTCAAATAATGCTGACACCTGCATCACCTCCAGAAATTTGGGCTTAACTAGTCTGAGAAATGGCCCGGGCATCAAGACTTTTCAAAGCATCTCCCAGATGGTTCCGGTGAGAGTTGAGAAACGTTATCTTAGCTAATTCTGTAAATGCATAAGGTTGAGAACGGTTGATATTAAAAGAAGTTCACTAACTTTAAAGGGGAATTATATATAGGACATGAAAAAAGCTTTGCTGTAAGGAAATGCATGAGGCTCTCAAAATGAGCTTTGAGTGGTACAAGCGAGAAGAGCAAGATCAGGGACTGATGGCTGAGCTTTGTGAGAGGGTTAGAGAGATTGAACCAAGATTGACTAAGCTGGGAAAATTCGGGGCTTGGCATCCAAGCCTAAAACTTCATCCACCTGCAATTTTGAATGGATATAATTTCCTAACAGATGATCTTGTGTGTGTGTGTGTGTGTGCATGTTCCCTAGTATATTTTATTCCAAAACAAAGCTTTTGCTGGAGCGAGTCATGAGAACACAAGACACTGTTAGCATAAGACACATTCATCACCCGGATCAGTAGCCCCAAATACGTGACTCTCCTGTCAAGACCAAGAGCAATTGCTTGCCTTCTGGGGCAGGTCATTCACTTGTATGATGATATAAGTAACACAGATGAACAGGGACTATTTCTGTCCCTTTGGAAATCCGTTACTTTGCACAAAGTAGGAGCTCCAGAAGCTCATACAGGAGCCACAGTGTTTGTATGATTTAAAGATCATCAATGTTTAATTTTACTTGTCCACCTCTATTGGGATTGAGATCATATTTCCCTACTTGTCAGTACAAAATAGCACTCCTTCCTAACTTTCCATTGCTGTTTTGCTTTGTTTCCCATTAAAGTAGATGAGGAAATGGTCCCATTCCTAAAGAGTGGGTTTGGGACCTCTTTCAATAAGTCCATCTTCCCAAAGATCTCTAATATTGATAATTTCTACAGATGGACCTGGCCAGTTTGTGTCTGAAAGCTGGGGTGAAGAATCTCAGCACAGTGTTTCTCATGACCGACGCCCAAGTGGCTGATGAGAAGTTCCTTGTGCTCATCAATGATCTCCTGGCATCTGGTAAGAAACCCTTTGCACTTGAATGTAGATTCCCCCTGGAGTCAGAGTCATCCCAAAGTGCTCCAAGATCCAGAGAACTAGGTCCTGATAGAAGTCTGGTTCTTTAAGACCCTTCTAGGGTCAGTGATGTGCCTTATCCTTTCATTGCAAACAGACAGTAATCTTGGGGCTCTCTTACTGGAACTAGATCTGATCATTGGGAAAAAAAAAAAACATGTTAAGGGTCTGCTGAGCCCAGAGAGAAGGTGCTATTCCCTTCCCATATTCAAGACAGAGAGAAACTAGAATGTGTGCAGTATTTCAGGTATATTAGATATTGGCAAGAAGATACACAGCGAATTTGCACACACAAAGCTTACACAATAGGGCAATATTAGGCTGCTAATTTAGTCAAGGATTCAGAACCTGATGCAGGCAAAGTAGAAGCAATAGAAAATGTAGAATATCTCTAAAATGGTTTTCCTTGGTTTCCAAAAATCTGTCAACCATCCTGGGGCTCTGTCAGTAAAATATAGGACTTCATTGGAAAGTTCAGTTGTGATACTTTACTATCCTTATTTATTTAGGAATTATGTCAACCATTCTGGGTAAAAAAAATTACACACACACACACATGTATATATATAAACATAACCTGATATATATATAAGTATATATACCCAAGAGTACAAGACAATAGAGGACTTGAATTATGCATTTACAGTAATGGGAGGTGTGTGTTTTTGCATTTATATTCATTAAACCTAGAATATGCTTTCCTTGCTCTTAAACCAAATTTGGCATCTGCAAAACTACCTTTTCATCTGGATTAAGAACAGAGTCAATGCACAGATGTTCCAGAACAAAATTTCTGCCTCTAGCTTTTCAGCGTTTGAAAGCCCTGGTATCCACAGTCCACCCCCTTGACTGGCTAACTGGATGCTTTTTAGTTTATGAAATCCAGAACCGTGATCACAGCATATTTCTCCATAGTCTATCCCATGCAATCCCTAGCAATGTCACTGCTTCTAATCATTGTCTGCTTCAAATTTTGTTCGCTTATACTCTAGGTCATTTTGCCATCACCCATGAAGAGCCACTGGTCCCTGGTCCTGATCATGTACTAACAGGCTCTATGTGCAATCTTTGGATTGCTTCTGATGAGGATTAGAGTCCCAGGGTCCTTACTGTGCTGTCTGTAAGCATTATACTGATTTCTACTACAAAGTTACTTTATATATGGAAGTTTACCTTACTAGCTCCTATTCCTTTTCTTCACCAACCCAATACATTTTCTTCATTCTAAACACTGTCTTAACATCCTACCACTTTCCTCAGCAGTATTTTATTACAACGTTGCCTCATCTTTTATTTTACTAAATAATGAGGTGTCCAACAGTGCTCCTACCTTGTGCCCTAAAGTTTAATTTCTAAAACAATCCAAAAAGGTAAAATTGTGCTTCCAAAAACTTATGGCCTTGGAAAAACCAGACATGTTGCCAGCCTCACTCTGTATTTTGGTTGGCTTCATTCCAGCCAGGTCACCTTCTCCTAAAATAATGTCTGAGACACAGAATTTATATGCATTCACCAATTGAAATTTTATTTATCAATTAAGTATTTTTAATTTTTCATTTAGAAGACAACTTTCTCAAGTTTAAATGAATTTCTGAAGCCCTGCCCAGTGAAAGCATAATGTAATCAGCTTGCTCCAAGGTCATGAAGTTTCAAGTTCATATTTCTCCTTTAAGTCTTCTATATAAAAATAAGATTTACATACACCCATTAAAATGGAGATGAACTTAGAAGTAATACTTCTCTGATATTCCTCTCTTTGTTCTTAGCCACTTTGACAGGGAGAACTAGAGCATATCTTAGTTCTAATTTTCCCTGTCAAATAAATAATTTGCTAGAAATTAATTGACTGCCAGTCCAGAGAGGGCTTCAGGAATTCCTCAGGACCTCCCCACCCCCTTCATTTTTAAATTTTGTGGGGTTGTGCAATCACTCCACTCTTGGATAACACAGGGCAGACTGTGACACTGTGTCAGGCTACCTTGCCATGAGCTCATCCCTCTCTAGTTATCCATAAGTCCTATTAGTTTAGAGATAGAGGTACAGTGAGTGTATTCCACTGATTCAACTCTCGCCCCAAAATATCCTCCTCCATGTTCTACTAATATGATGCCATAGGCTCTCTGGCTTCCTCTCACACTCCTTTAGCTCATTGTTTTATTCCTTGATTTCCTGATGCCATTTCAAAAATCAAACTCTAATGGTAATTCAGTGCTTCAATCCCACTTCTGACACCAACCAAACATTTCAGAACCTATCATTATGCCAGTTGCCTCTCAGTTGGATTACAGATTGACAGGAAGAAATCCTCCATGCAAAGTTTAAAAATTAAGTATAGTTCTTAGCTTAATTAGCAAAAGGTACATAATTGCCTAAGAAGTTGGGTGACCATACAGATCAGAAACAAAGGAAACATATCTTTGAATCACTTCTCTCGGCTGCCAGAGCCCCACCTTGGCATCATGTAGCTGCTGGTGAAACTATGTATGAAAATCTAGTCCTTCCTGAATCTGATAAGTCCAGATTTTGCTATATCCTTATTGCCCTATTATAATAATTCCTGAAGAATGCACACTGGCCATCAAACCCAAGTATTTAATAAATTCTTATAAAATATGTCTTCTCTTCATTCTTAAACCAAACTCAGAACCAGCAAGGCCCAATCCTAATCTCAAGGGAGGAAATGGAATCATTCCCTGGCTTTTTAGTACAGCACAACTGTCTCCAACTTTCACACATTCCAGAAAGTCCATTTTACTGCAGTCTAACCTGAGACAACCTCATCTGCTCCAGGTGTGGTGTCTCTTCCTTTCCAAACTCTGCCAGGTTTCACACTTTATTTTGGGATCTTATGTTGGGATTTTCCTTCTGCTTTTCAAAAGGTTTAAATTTCCCTCCAAAGTTAACATTTCTCTTCCCTGGCCCAAACTAAATCACTTTCCATTTCTTCATATATTCAGGATCCACTTATTAAGCTCCCGTGTTCCAGTCGGTAAGTGCTGCACTCAAAGATGAGTATCATACACTCTTTATGTGGCGCATCCAAATAGTTTATAACCAACTGGGGCTCCCTTGTTAAAAAGTCCCGCACCTCTCCATGTCTGAACCAAATTGTCCTTTTCATATGTGGGCCAGTATCCTGTCAGTATATAGAACATGAAAAGATCACCTCGTCATCCAGAATCCTAAAATGATTAGATCCAGAGTTGATGTGTTAGTAATCTTCACCCATCACATGAAAATTTGGAATGTGGGGGGTGCATGGTGGCTCAGTGAGTTGAGCAGTTGACTTGATTTCAACTCAGGTCATGATCTCAGGGCTGTGAGATCAAGCACCACATTAGGCTTGAGCTCCACTGAGCATGGAGCTTGCTCATGATTCTCTCCATCTCCCTCTGCTCCTCCCCCCACTCATATGTGTGCTCACTCACTCTCTTTCTAAAAAAAGAAAAGAAAATTTGGAGTCTGGAAATATTCATAACAGACTTGCTATTGGATTGTTATTCTCCCATAAGACCCAGAACTACAAATCCTGATGGGCCATTTTTGCTTTACATATATGGAGATCTGGCCCAGTCTCCCTGGAAAGAGAAAAGACAAAGTGTGGGACAAAAAGAGAAGCCATCCAGCATGCACCAGGTCCCCTGAGAATACTTATGATCTCCACCAGATGTGTCCTCAAACCACAGATGTGGAAATTTAAATCAGCACCTGGTTGGCTCTCCGGCTACCAAACAGAAATGCCAAAGGATATGAATAATCATTCTTTCCTTTCCTTCACATGGTGCTAAATTTCCACATAACTTATTGAGACTATGTCCCCGTGCATTCTCCTGTATTACTGACCTCTCCATTATCATCTCTACCCAAGAGATAATCAACTGCCGCCCATTTTACCCCTTAGCTAGCCATTCCTGAATCCAAATCATAGCTATCATAACTACACCACTGATCTTTTCATCTGTTGTTTCAACAAATGTGACACTTCTTTTTTTTTAAAGATCTATTTATTTACTTGACAGAGGGAAGGAGAGTACAAGTGGGGGAAGGATCAGAGAGACAGGAAGAGAAATCCTCAAGCAGATTCCCTGCTGAACACAAAGCCTGAAGTGGGGCTCAATCCCAAGATACTGAGATCATTATCTGAACCAAAATTGAGAGTCAAATGCTCAACCAACGGAGTTACCCAGACACTCCAATAAATATAGACACTTCTTAACTCATCCCCCACCTCCTAGGCAGTACTTCCTCTAATCCATTCTCCTCACTGCTTCCAAAAGGTCTTTCTAAAATAGTTTTTTCATTGGTTTCTAACTAAACTCAGGAGAAAAATCCAAGAAAATACCCTGCTGTTGACCTGCTCTATGATCTAGTAATTCCTAACTCTCTGAAATAGCACACTACTTCCTTAACATCCTTATACTATTTCTTTTGAGCTTTATGCCCTCTCCTCCTTTGTCCGGATTAACTTCTATCCATAGCACAAAATTTATCTTGAGCATTCTCTCTCTAGAACATCCTCACTGATCACTGTCACCCCTAAGAGTGAGAAAAATCCCTCCACATTTCTACAGCACTTCATGCCAGCACACACCACCATTGTACTGAAACAGCATTGTAAATTTACAAAAGGCAGAGACTATATTGTCTGTCATCGGTTGGTTTTTTGTTGTTGTTGTTATTATATGATGTAGGTATACAAAAGGAAAATGATTAAGTAACTACTGCCCAACTTAGGAAATAAAACAATGCTGATAGAATTATAACCCTCCATCATTCATATTGTCAATAGTTACCACATCTCTGGTCCCATAATTAGTATTCAGGAGGAATTTGTTGAACTAAGGTGTGTGATATCATGAGAATGATGTGCTGTCTTATGTATTAGATATCACTGTTGCAGATGTGCTTTGAGATGGCTTTCAGGCATGCAGAGTGAGGTGCACAGGTCCTGAAACAGCCACCACACTCCCCTTCTCTCTTTCCCTTGAGGCCAGAGAAATGTTCTGGAAAAATGGTAGACCTAGATGAGGCCAGAGCCTTACCTTAGCGTCATCTGTTTTGTCATCAAGCTCCAACTAACAGAACCATCTAAAACTATAAGGATCTCCTCTCCCCAGAAGCAGTTATGGCCTCTGAAAATCCCACAGGAGCACAGAGAAGATGAGTCTGACTTGGAAAGTATCAGGGCACAATAATGATGGCACAAATTGGAGGCAGAAATAATGTTTCCCAAATTTTGGCCTTAGGAGGAAACTTTTCAAATATTTAAATAGGCTCTTCCTCTAGTCACGTGTCCAAATCCCCTCCACAGTTCAATCCCCTGCTTTTAGTAACTACCTATGTCACACAATAAATGGCAGCTATATTGTCAGGAGAAATTGTAGGAACAACTTGAAGATACAGACTTTGCTCCCAAATCAGAGGCACTACGTTCCATCGGGGGACCTTCTTCTTAAGGGCTCTTGGGACCTAGTGGCAGACAGCAACATCCTTAGAACAAAGAAAGTCTCCAATGGCCTGGTGCTTTCAGCCTCTTAGCCCTATGGGTATCACATAAACCAGAGTAGCAAATTTGTTTTTCTATCCAGGGTCAGAAAGTGAATATCCTCAGTTTTATAGACCAGATAGTCTCTGTCACAGCTACGCAACTCTGTTGTTTTTTTGGGAAAACAGCCATAGACAATATGTAAATGAGTGATTGCTGCTGTGACCAATAAAACTTTATTTATGGACAGTAAAATTCGAATCTCCTATAATTTTTACAAGTCATTAAGCATTATTATTTTAATTTTTTCAACCATTTAAAATTGTAAGAATCACTCTTAGCTTCCAGGCCATGCACATAGAGGCAGCAGGCCAGATTAGCCTATAGACTATAGTTGGACTTTCCATTTCAAGTATGTTATACATAAAACATCAACAGAACTGGGGCACCTGGGTAGCTCAGTAGGTTAAGTGTCTGCTTTGGCTAAGGTCATGATCCCAGGGGACTGGGATCGGGTCCCGAATCATGCTTCCTGCTCAGTAGGGAGTCACTGCTCATTCTCACTCTCTCTCTCTCTCTCAAATAAATGAAATCTTAAAAAAAAAAAGAACCTAGGTCTCCCATATTTCGAATAATAGAAAGGCAAAGGATACAGACTGTGCTATTACAGATGTTCTAAAACCAAAGAGGGGTGGCTCAGTGGTTGGGTGTCTGCCTTTGGCTCGGGCGTGATCCTGAGTTCCAGGATCAGGCTTCCTGCATGGAGTCTGCTTCTCCCTCTGCCTGTATCTCTGTCTCTGTCTCTGTCTCTCTTTCTCTCTCTCTGTCTCTCATGAATAAATAAGTAAAATCTTAAAAAAAAAAAAAAGAAAGAATGGAAGTCCTCGCAGGAGGGCTCTAAAGTTAACAGAGACAGGAATGCAGATTATCAGAGACGTGAGGGAGAAAAAAAAAAAAAAGAATACAGACCAGCATAGACATGAAAGAAGAAGGAATACAGTCAACTCCTGAACCTGGATGAGTATGGGTCATGTCAATTCCATCTGAGTGTTGTTGCTCTTTTTAAAACTTCTCTGAACTCCTTAATTCCCAACACATGCTAAATACTATTTCATTTTCTTAGAGTTTCCTCTGACCTCTGTTTTTATCAAATGAGACAGAATGGGGTTGTTCCATTAATAAGACCTTAGTTTTAACAAGTTATAGCTCAGAGTGTTTTATATGCATGCTACAAAATAGTTTAATGAATGGGAGTTAAATCAAGTTTGTCCAATTAAGGGAAGAAAGTAAGTGATCGCTTTCATGATAATGCTTTTTTTTTTTCATTTTGACCTTTGAAATGATTAAGTCTAATTAGTATAAAATCCTTACTGAACTCCTGCCTGGGTTAGTGTGGTCAGACTATGAAGGCCAGAAATGTATCAGAAGCTGGCATGAGTTTCCTTCAGATAAAGTAGTTCAAGGAAGTGCCACAGCTCCTTCCACAGTTGGCTACTGTGAACATGCTATTATAAACATCGGGGTGCAGGTGTCCCGACATTTCACTGCATCAGTATCTTTGGGGCAAATCCCCAGCAGTGCAATTGCTGGGTCGTAGGGCAGGTCTATTTTTAACTCTTTGAGGAACCTCCACACAGTTTTCCAGAGTGGCTGCACCAGTTCACATTCCCACCAACAGTGCAAGAGGGTTCCCCTTTCTCTGCATCCTCCCCAACATTTGTGGTTTCCTGCCTTGTTAATTTTCCCCATTCTCGCTGGTGTGAGGTGGTATCTCATTGTGGTTTTGATTAGTATTTCCCTGATGGCACGTGATGCGGAGCATTTTCTCATGTGCTTGTTGGCCATGTCTATGTCTTCTTCTGTGAGATTTCTCTTCATGTCTTTTGCCCATTTCATGATTGGATTGTTTGTTTCTTTGCTGTTGAGTTTCATAAGTTCTTTATAGATCTTGGAAACTGGCCCTTTATCTGATACGTCATTTGCAAATATCTTCTCCCATTCTGGAGGTTGTCTTTTAGTTTTGTTGACTGTATCCTTTGCTGTGCAGAAGCTTCTTATCTTGATGAAGTCCCAATAGTTCATTTTGCTTTTGTTTCCCTTGCCTTCATGGATGTATCTTGCAAGAAGTTGCTGTGACCAAGTCCAAAAAGGGTATTGCCTGTGTTCTCCTCTAGGACTTTGATGGATTCTTATCTCACATTTAGATCTTTCATCCATTTTGAGTTTATCTTTGTGTATGGTGTAAGGGAATAGTCTAATTTCATTCTTCTGCATGTGGCTGTCCAATTTTCCCAGCACCATTTATTGAAGAGACTATCCTTTTTCCTGCTTTGTCGAATATTAGTTGACCATAGAGTTGAGGCCCCATTTCTGAATTCTCTAATCTGTTCCATTGATCTGTGTGTCTGTTTTGTGCCAGTACCACGCTGTCTTGATGATCACAGCTTTGTAGTACAACTTGAAATCTGGCATTGTGATGCCCCCGGCTCTGGTTTTCTTTTTCAATATTCCCCTGGCTATTTGGGGTCTTTCTTCAGAGAGTTGGAACAAATAATCTTAAGATTTGTGTAGAACCAATTTTGAGTTACACTTAAGAAGGCCTTCCCCACTCAAAGGTAATAAAAGTATTTTCCTCATTTCTTCTGCCATTTTTATGATTCTTTTTTTATATAGTTAAGTATTGATCCATTTGGAATTTATCCAAATAGTTTTTTGCCAGATCCTAGCTTTCCTAATAATTAAATGTTCATTTTTTCGCCACTGATTTTAAGATGCCATATTTATCATATACTAGATTCCCTGAATCTTATTCTCTCCTTTTCTTTTCTAATAGAAAGGGATAGCTCATTCTTCATCGATATGTGGATTTTTCTGTATTTTTCTCATGGTTCTTTTCACTTGTGGTCTTCTAGGTATTTTACATCTGTTTTATTTCTCCTACTAAATATTAAGCTCCTCAGAGGCAAAATTTTTACCAATAGTAGTTAGTAAATAAATAGTTTAGGCAAAAGAAGTAAAGAGAGTTGAAAGCTCTTGTGCTACCAGCTGCTGGCCCAGGACAAAGGGATACCATGTACCCTGTCCCATTCTTTAAAGTATCGTCCCTCCCCCTGCCTTGGGTTTGGAGTAGATGTGGTGTTTGTCCAATTCCACCAGCAAGAGTGGTGGGACATGGCCAAAAAATCACAGGCTCTGTGTCTCAAGGTTGGATAAACTCTTGTGTCCAATTGCATCATGCAGAGAGATGCCAAAGCTGCCCATCTGTGTTCCATTTCTCTCAGGAGAGATCCCAGACCTCTACTCTGATGATGAAGTTGAAAATATCATAAGCAGTGTAAAGAATGAGGTCAAGAGCCAAGGTCTGGTTGACAACAGAGAGAACTGCTGGAAGTTCTTTATAAATCGGGTCCAACGACAACTGAAGGTATAGAAGGATTTACTGCCCAGGGTAGGCGGACCAAAGATGGTTCCTGAGAGCCTCTAATGATATTTTGGACACAGTCATCCCTATTGATTATACTGGGAGTGGGCAGGGAGGGTGGAGTGCCCTTCTCAGCCTGAGCAATTTTGCAAGGCTGCCCTTCTCATCTGCTCCAAGGGCAGTAGCTCCCTATTGCCTCATGCAGTCCCAGCATTCTTAATTTCTTGGCTAGAAGCCTGGCTATTATTGACAATATTTTTCCTCTGCTGGATGTGTTTCCCAACTTTCTGGGAAATAAAGAACCCAAAGCCATATCTGTCTCTCTGTGAGTACTTCTCTGATACCTTCTTTGTTCTCCCTGTCCTCTGTTTCTCAGGTGACTCTTTGTTTCTCCCCTGTGGGGAACAAGCTGAGAGTCCGCAGCAGGAAGTTCCCAGCCATTGTGAACTGCACGGCCATCAACTGGTTCCATGAGTGGCCCCAGCAGGCACTGGAGTCTGTCAGCCTCCGCTTCTTGCAGAACACAGAAGGCATTGAGGTGAGAGGGCAAAGAAGACACTCCTCAAGGGGTCCTTACCACCTCAGGTACAAGGAATTCCATGTCCAGAGTTTCAGGGTTCCAGTTTGGGCTTGGAGAGAGTTGTTGGAGCAAAACTTTCCATGTAGGGAGGGAATGAGTGAGGTGAGGCAAACATCACCTCCAGTCTTCATGTCCAGACAGTCTCTTTATTTCCCACTCTTCGATCTTAGCCCACAGTCAAGCAGTCGATTAGCAAGTTCATGGCTTTTGTCCACACAAGTGTCAACCAGACATCCCAATCTTATCTGAGCAATGAGCAGCGCTACAACTATACAACTCCCAAATCGTTCCTGGAGTTCATCAGACTCTACCAGAGCTTGCTGCGCAGAAACAGAAAAGAGCTCAAGTCCAAAATGGAGCGTCTTGAGAATGGGCTGCTGAAGCTTCACAGCACCTCTGCCCAGGTGGGTGATGGTCTCTCCTCGCTCCTGCCTGCAGGGCACTGGGGGGCGACGGTGGGGAGCGCCCCTTCCAGTGAACCAAAGGCATCACAGTCCAGGCCTGAAAATCATGTATGGTTTTCCAATGGTGTCACCAGAAACCATTCCAAAAGTTAAGGCCAAACTCTCCCTGCAGAAGGGCACACTACTAGCTTCCAATCTGGTCTGCTCTCACATACTGATGGAATCCTCTGGAGCACCCCTTCCCTCTTGCTTGTTACCCCTCTCCTCTTCTGCTACATCCTTTCCTCTCCAGTCTGCTTCCCTTCCATCTTCAAAACCAAAAGAGATACATGGTTGGGAGAGATGGTTGTAGAGATATCCCAATTTTCTTTTGCTTCTTTGTGTCTTGCTGTGTCATCCATCAAAGCACCACTGGAACCTGATTTCTGAAATCCTGTCTCATTTCTTGCATTTCTTCTTATATTCCTAAGTGGTAGACTGTTGAAAGAAGGCCCCCATGGGCCTGTCCTCCTAATATTTTTCTACTTACTCTTCCAAAGGGAACAAGTTTATTTCAATTTCCCATTCTTCCCTTGAGAATTGGGGGTGCTTCTAGCACCTTCTCTGCCCCTGCTCATGCCTATCAAACATTGCCAGTCCCTTCATGGCTCCCTTCTGTGCTCTGTTTGCTTTTAGCAGAGCCAGCCTGTCAGGAAGGGGGTGTAGTTTTGCTGCATTTGCACCACAAAACTAAAATCGTTATCAATTCTTAGGCATCACATATTCCTGTCAATCTCTAAGCCTTTTGCTTGTCATCATTGCTTCAGAGCTTTACCTTTGCAATAACTGTTGAATTTGCTTCTTCTGACTTGTCCTCTCTCCCCACTTGAGTGTCTTGAATCATAACTGTAATATGTCCAGAGGATTTCAGTTCATTTCGTGGGATGCAATGAGCCCTTGCAATCTGTTCACATAGAATTCTTCTACTCAGGCCATTTTTCTTCTGTTATCTGGTTTTGTTCATCTGCTCTAGCCTCTCCTCCAAAAGCAATGATTTGCTAGATGGCTTCTCTGCAACCTGTATCTATTATGTTCTCACTCATTGATCTCAACCTTTTGGCTTTTTTCCTCTTTGTTCTAGGAAAGCTTCTCACGTTTATCCTCAACAATTCTAATTTAATAGTGCGTAATATTGTTTCTACTGCTTGTGCGTCCAGTAAAGATTTTAATTATGTTCTTACATTTTTAATATCCTAACAGCCCTTCCTCATCTCATCCTTTTCCCCTTCAAACACATCCTATTGCTCTTTTCTTCCAGCCTGTTTTCCTGCCACCGTGTCACAGAAATCATTCTACCAATGATGGCAGACAGCTTTCCTGATGTTTTTTTCTAGATTCAGTAATGCATCATTTTCAGAGCTCTGTTCTTAGTCTTCTAGATGCTTTTCTCTTCCTTGTTCTGTATTTCTACAAAGACCCTTTCCTTTTCTTCATTTACCCTCAGGTGTGGTGAGATCTGTTCAAACTTGGTATTTGTCTACTGATGACAGGTAACAATTATCCATGAAGCTCCTCTGTTTCCTTGTGTGCTGTGACCGCACCCCTTCCCAGAGCTGAAGTTCAGGGCAGATGGAGGGACACAGATCCAAACAGCCAACGCCCTAGCAGTTTACCTGGCATCTTATAGAAAGGTAGCATCTTCTCTCCCAGTGCTTTTTAGTACTCTCAATCTCTGAACTTCTAGGAAACAGCATAAGATAGAATCCCAGAATGCAGTCCTACCAGATTATTTTTAACATCTGTCACTTTTTTCCTCTTCTAGTCTCCCCCCACCTATGGTACCCTCAGAATACTGTCACCCCTAGCAGCCCCTGTTCTCCCTCCTCTCCCCTATTCTCTGGCAATTATTGATCATCCCAGAAGAAGACTGGTTATACCGTAGATGAACCAAGCTCTACCTGCGTGTGGTTAGTGGAGAATCCTCCCCTGTCCTGGCATCAATTTTGGTTTCTTCTCCTTCAAGATTCTCTACTTCAATGAGTACTGCTTTCATCTACTCACTTACCTAGAAACCGGGGAGTTACCTTACATTCCTCTCCTTGTCTCATTTAAGAATTAGCAAATTCTGTACTTTTCTATTTATCTCTCGCATGTACCCCTCTTGCTGTAAGCCTGTTTTCAATGCCTTGATTTAGACACTTCTCACTTAGATTGTTTCAATACACTTAACTCTACAATGTCTCCCCCAACCTGAACCTGCTTCACCGCAACCTCTCACATAGCCCATCAGGCCAAATACTTAGGGTTGTCCTTGACTCTCCTAATTTCTCTCTCTCACATGCCCTGTGCCCAAACACAAATTTGCTGTTGGCCCTATCTTCAGATATGCCCAGAATCCCACCACCGTGCACCTTTTATGCTGCTACTCCCTTGATCTGGGCCATTGGCGTCTTAACCCAGTACCTTTCTAACTCATTTGTCTGCTTCTCCTTTTGCCCATCTTTGGTTTATCATCAACAGAGCAGTCAGAGTGATCCTTTCAAAATATAAATCAGAGCATGCCACTTTTCTGGTCCAGAACTATTTCCCTGTGAAGGATCTTTTGCTCCTTCCCATCTGGATGGTGGTGATGGTGGTTTCAAGAAGCAGCTAGTGAAGCCACAAGGTGTGGTGAGCCCTTCACTGGCTCTGCTGACAGTGGCTGATTCTGCTGGGTCTTTGGGTGGCACGGTCTGTCTTTGCTGCTGCCTCAGATGAGAGCTTCACAGCTGACATCACTTCTGTTCTGTTCCTTCTCTTGACACAGAACTCCCAGCTCTGACTTGGGGTCTCACTCTGTCCCCTCCTGGCATCTTCAGAACCCACTCTCAGCCTCACTTCTGGATCAGGAGTCCTCATGAGGAAGGGGGGCTATTGGGTTGAAGAAATGTTCATAAAAGGCCTACATGTTGTTACAAATTCCCTGCCTTTACAATTTACTCTTCAAGTCTGTCTGGAGATTCTTCGATTTATTTTGGGGTTTCAAATAATCTCAGGCCACCAAACTTACCTAAAGTCGACAGGTTCAATAATTTACCATGATATGCTCATCAAGACTCTTGGTTGCAAGTGAAAAAAAAAAAAGAATTCAAGTTCACTTAACATTTAAAAAGAGAGAGAAGGAGGGAGGGAGAGAGAGAAAGAAAGAAGAAAAGAAAGAAAGAGGAAAAAGAAGGAAGGAAGGAAAGAAAGGAAAGAAAGAAAGAAGAAAGAAAGAAAGAAAGAAAGAAAGAAAGAAAGAAAGAAAGAAAGAAAGAAAGAAAGAGGAAGGAAGGAAGGAAGGAAGGAAGGAAGGAAGGAAGGAAGGAAGGAAGAAAATGAAAAGACAGGAGGAGAAGGGAAGAGAGAGAGAGAAAAAAAATTTTTGAGATTATGTGATATATTTATCAGGATCCTTTTGATGGCAGCTGACCAAAATCCAACTGAAGTTGGTTTAGTCAAAACAAGTTGGTTCCGATAACTGGAAATTCAGAGACAGAGCTTAATTTAGACAGGGCTAGAGCTAGATCCTCAGTAAGCATCCCTGTTCAGGGAAGCAACCCCCATGGCCCTGGCAACCACAGACCTACACTCTCTTTGCTTGGCAACCCTATTGTAAGAAGGAGTTTGTCTTTCCCTGGATTTTCTGCCAAATTCCTGCATAAATGCTCAGTGGCTCTGATTGATTGGCCCCTTCAGATCATTGGTTTGCCCATACTTGAACCGTCCTCTGTGACTTGGACATTCTCTTGACCAAGTGAGGTTCCAAGGCCAACCACTGGAGTCAGCTCCACGCAAACTATGAGGACTTGGGAAGGGAATGTTCCCCAGAGGAAATTCAAACTCTGTTTCCAGAACAGGGATGAGAAGGTTTTATTAGGCAGGCAGATGGGAAAGCTCTAAGAGAATAGCCTATGTGAGGTGTGAATTCATATGAGAACATGGTAGGTGACCAGAGGGACTCAGAGTAGGAAGGAAAATATCTCTGGGCCTCCAGCCTTCTGCACACTAGGGATGGCTCTTGATTATCCCGGGCTCTCTCTTCTCTTTCTGTGGCTCTGAGGGGGAAAGGCCTAGGAAGTTTCGCTTTTCTCTTTAGCATCATATTCCTGGTCCTTGAAGAAGGGAGAGTGTCTCACCACCAGCCTTTTGTCACCCCACTCAACTGACATCACCCCCACCCAACAACACTCATGGTGCTGACAAGATGGTGGAAAGGGTTCCTCTGTTGTTTGTGATGCTCTCCCTCTTGATCCTCCTATCCCAGGGATAGGGGGTGGGGTGCCTAAAGAGGAAGAAAGCCAAAGAGGGGCTCGAATGCTTCGAATAAGGAAAAAGGGAAGAGGAAATTTTAGCGTGACCTATTTCAACGTCCTGTTCTATTGCAGAAGAGCCATAAAATGAGCCTTACTTATACGCCTTCTCTGGGGAGCGGCCCCATTATGTCTTGGAGGGACCCTCCAAGTCACAGCTGAAGAGCTATCAAGCTCCCATCCACAATGCTGGTGATTATTGACCTTGGACCCGAGGTCATAGACCCTATCTGCAATCAGCAAAACAAACAAACAAACAAATGACAACAGGAAAAAAAAACCCAAAACCAACTCTCCAATTTTCTCAAATCTCCCAAGATTTAAAAAGGAACAAAAAGTTACTGGTGTGTTTGCTGACTGCAGTGATTATGTGGTTCAATCATTTTGATTTACAATTGCATCTTTGTCCTTGTAGAAATAACTCCCTGCAGCTGAACGACGGGAGATAGAAATGGATTAACCTTCCAGCACGGGCATATAAGACTCGTTCTAGGGAGCAGGCCTTCATTTGAGGTTAACAAAAAGTCTCCAGTTTCCATGAATACAACAAAATTAAAGAGCTTTCTTTTTCTTCTCCCTCTGCTTTCCTTTTCTTCTGATCTGCCGCGAAAAGGGAATTATCAGCAGCATCTAAGCCTCTGTTTTATTTTTCCCTTTATGCATTTTGCATCATAAAGCATTTGAGTCTATTTAACGTGTTCCAGGAGCTCTGAAGTAATCTTTGGTTGTTGTATGAAAATAGACTGCAGAAAAATGAGAGATAGAAGGTCATCCTGCCATGTAAAGTTTATGGGCCATATTGCAAATACAAGTGGCTTTTTTACTTCCAAGAAATAAACAAATCTGAGTCTTCTCTTTGCATGTAAAAAGGCCATAAAACCAGGCCAGTGACTCTCAAACCCAGGTGGCCATTTGCATCAGC
The DNA here is from genome assembly GCF_905146905.1 of Nyctereutes procyonoides. Lineage (NCBI taxonomy): Eukaryota > Metazoa > Chordata > Mammalia > Carnivora > Canidae > Nyctereutes > Nyctereutes procyonoides. The sequence continues at coordinate 53,651,952 of NW_026575140.1, read as the reverse complement.
ATCACCCAGAGGACCTGTTAAAACACAGATCGCCAGACCCACCTCCAGAATTTTTGGTTCAGGAGGTCTGGAGTGGGCCAGAGAATTCACATTTCTAGCAAGTACCCAGGTGATGCTGCTGCTGGTGGTCTGGGAAACACACTCTGAGAAACACCACCCTCCACTGACCTGAATGTACAGAGGAAAACATCCCTCCTCGAGAAATAGGTGATTTCTGACATGCTTGTATTACTATCACTTTAGTATTTCCTCCAAAAAGACTATGAATATGGAAGCTGGATGGAGAGCCAGTTCTGTTCTGGTCTGGGCCACTGGGACTCTTGCAGTCCCCTTTTTACTTGGCCAACATCTGTCTTGTTGGGATGGTAGACATAAACAAAGACCAACCAAATAAGAAGCAGCAAATGCTCTCTCTTCAGAGCTCACTCTAGCAAAAGAGGCAGCCATCAGCACCCAGTTTTGGCCGAGACTCAAAGGCAGCAGAGGCCTGGGAGAGCTTCATGGTGGGGAGAAAGGGAAGGGTGTCGGGTGTGTCCTGAGGAAGGCTGGTGGCCTGCAGAAGCTGGGGGTGGGCACTAGGAAATGGGGCGCCCTATGTGAGCAGTCAGGGGAGCGTGTTCGACTTTCTCTGGTTGGTCCTAAGTTGGAACCAGAGAAAAGAATTAAAGAAGTTGTCGACTATTAATTGAGTTCTGGCCATTGGAGCCACTGTTACTGAGGTTTTTGTCTGTCTTCCTGGATTGTTCCGGAGGTGGGCATCTGACTTCCTGCTCATCTGACTTACAGACAGCAGGCTGGCTTCCTGAGCTAGTTATTGTAGATAATGGGTTGGTCTCCTGGGCACCAGGAGGGTCACGGTTGTGGGTTAGAGTTCTACTTTTACATATGGTCTGACCATTGTCTGTCCATACATTCAATCTCTCAGGATGCGCAGTAGATACTCACTTTTTATAGCTTGCAAAATTCTTGGCATACCAGACATTGGTCAATTTCAATTAAATAATGACTGATTTTTATTTATGACATGCCCACTATGAGCAAAGCATCATGAGAGACACATGGAGTTTTATAAGATACAAGTGCAATGTCAGTGAGAAGCAGCCTAGGTCATGCAAGCATCAAGGGGAAAGAGAAGTCAAGGCACGTGTTGCCTAGAATATCTTACCATGCTTACTGTTGAGGGAGGAGGAAGAGGGAGTCCAGTGTGCCTTGGTCCCAGGGCCCTTGGTCCCAGATGAGAGCTTAGCTTTGCCCCTTCCTGTCGGGAGTTGGCATGTTTCTCTGCAGGGTCAGAGCCCCAGGACCACCTGGTGCTTTTCTGCTGCAGGTGGATGACCTGAAGGCCAAGCTGGCTGCCCAGGAAGTAGAGCTGAAGCAAAAGAATGAGGATGCGGACAAGCTGATTCAGGTGGTCGGCATAGAGACAGACAAGGTGAGCCGAGAGAAAGCCATTGCAGACGAGGAGGAGCGGAAGGTGGCTGTCATCATGCTGGAGGTGAAGCAGAAGCAGAAGGACTGTGAGGAGGACCTGGCCAAAGCAGAGCCAGCACTTGCAGCCGCCCAGGCAGCTCTCAACACCCTCAATAAGGTAGGAGGATCATCTGTCCTGCTGCTTACCTCTCACAGTGGTGGGGGTGGCAGGAAGTGGCCCCTGTGACCCAAAGACAGCTTGGTACCCTGGTGCCCTAAAGAGATCCAAGGGCAAAGCTGGATGCTTAAGGTAGGATCCAGCTGTCACTGCTTTATTCATTAAGCAAACATTCGCTTATTTTCTTTAAAGATTTTTCTTTATTTACTCATTTGAGAGAGAGAGAGAGAGAGAGAGAGAGAGAGAGAGAGAGAGAGAGAATGAGTTAAGGGGAGGGGCAGAGGGAGAGGGAGAAGCAGACTCCTCACTGAGCAGGGAGCCTGATGCAGGTCTCAATCCCAGGACCTCAGGATCATGACCTGAACCGACGGCAGACGCTTAACCCACTGAGCCCCCCAGGTACCCCTGCAAACATTCATTTACACTGACGATCTATCAGGCTTTACAGAGTACCAATGACATCCCAGGCCTTTGAGTCTGAGAACCAGTCAGAACAGGAGATGCCCAGTGTTCCAGACCTTCCACTTCACAGATGACAAAGCCTGGGCCCTGAGGGGAAGATCGGCTTACCCAGAGTCACAGACTCGCTATTAGAGCCAGGCTTAAACTCACACCCTCACAGTCCAGCTCCAGAAACACTCAGCTCCGTAGCCCATGGTCATTTTACCCATTACATACGACAGGACACACGAGCCTTATAAAGCCCTGAGAAAATTCTTAAGACCTGAGACTCAAACACATGTTGGCTCCAAAATATGAAAAGAAAAAAAAACGCTACATAAACAAAATTAGCAGATATTCAAATATCAACAATATGTAGCCATGTGTCAGTTAAAGTCCTATATGTAACCATCTGGTACAACAAGCGTGACCTTTGAGATGTATTCACGGGGTACTTTTATTTGGGTTCCCTTGAGATGTATCCCTGTCTGTGTGTACTAGGGGGATGGTAATTAGCTGCTTCTTTTATTTTTCACAGATTAAGCTTCTCTCCCATTTGGATAACCGTGGCTGAAGGGCAGGGGGAGGGAGGGAAGAGATAGGAGCAGACTCCAGTCACAGGGAGCAAGCTTCAGAGGGGGCCCCAAAAGCTGACCCTGTCTGTGTTGGGATGCTTACATGGTGACTTCTCCTCCTCCTGGGAGTCTGGCAGTTCACTTGCCCCTTGGCCAAGATCTAAAACAACCTGTGCTGGTTCCCCTGAGCAAGAGCTCACCTCTGATCCATGGGGTCACCTGTGCCTCCTTTCCCGCAAATGCACTGAGGGCATCAGCCACCCCTGCAGCACCATCTCCCTCGCTCCGTGATGGGGGCAACTCCAGCTTTTCTCCCGCATTCTCAGTTTCTGGGGTATGAGCTAGACCCCAGGCCACTGTGTCACACAAACTATACCCCCACATCCTCCCTTATAGGTGGGGTGGGTGGCACTCACCAGTGGGCCTCTCTTCATCTCCACCTGCCTGATGCTTTGACATATTTAGTGCAGGTGAGACATTTGAGATGCAAACACAACGCCTCCTGCGTCACCCTGGAAGGTAATATCTAGCAGTTTCGGGCTTCAGCAAATCTAAAACGGAATTAGGAATGCTGTAGAAGCCTGTAGCATATGGTTACATATAAATTGTAATTTGAGATGAATGCATTCTAGGATTTTTAAGATTTTATTTATTTATTCATGAGACACACACAGAGAGAGAGAGAGAGAGAGAGAGAGAGAGGCAGAGACACCGGCAGGGGGAGAAGCAGCCTCCCTGCAGGGAGCACGAAGCGGGACTCGATCCCAGGACCCCGGGATTACGACCTGAGCCGAAGGCAGATGTTGAACTAGTGAGCTATCCAGGCGTCCCACGTTCAAGGATTTTTTATGAAGAACTCTAGAATTATGCATTCTGGGCTTTTTATTTTTTATGCTCTAAAGGCTAAGGCACTGAGGGCCTAAGTGGCCCTAAAGAGACCCCCCATCAGGAGAAATCACCAGATTTCCTACTAGGAACCTGGGTACTGTGAGGGATGGACTAGGATTGCAGGGGTTGCCCAGTTATGCCACCACTTCTCAGCCTGAACCTGGTAGCAGGACCAGGCCAGGCTTCTCCCATCCCTGGACAGTGGCATCCGCTTGCACCTCCTGGACACTGGTGAGGCTGTGTACCCCTCCCTGCCACCACCCTTCCTCCTGCCTCAACCCTATCCATGTTTCAAGCTCAAACTTACATTCTAGATCAGTGTCACCCTTTTCTGATTCTTTGATCATGAACCACAAGACAACTTCATTGACGCACACATGTGAAGCATCTGCCATAAGTGTCTTACTAATAAGGCAGGTGCCTTTCATAACATCTTTTGACACAGGGGGTTAGATTTCCTAAAATAAGCTGAGTCCAAATACTAGGTGTGCTGTTCACTGGATTATCTCTGAGCATGATTTTCTCTCTGCTCAGCCTGTTTCCTCATCTATGCAAGGGTGGTAACAGTGACACAACTCCCATTAGGTTATGACAGGGATAAAATGACAGAATGTATGAAAAGTAGCTCAGAGGTGACCCTCCTGAGTCAATTTTTAAAATATTTTATTTATTTACTTAAGACATAGAGCAGGGGGGGAGCAGAGGGAGAGGGAGAAGCAGACTCCCCACTGAGAAGAGCCCTACACGGGGCTTGATCCCAGGACCCTGAGATCATGACCTAAGCCAAAATCCAGAGTCAGGGTTTAACCTACCAAGCCACTCAGGTGCCCCCACCTGAGTAATCTTTTTAAAAGAGCAGTTGGACCACATCACCCCTCTGTTCAGAATCTTCCATTGGCTTCCCATCCTACTCAGAATAAAATCCAAAGTGGCCCACGAGACCCTACGATTTTGCCCAGTTCCCTTCTTCTGGGTACAACATGATTGTCTTCCTCCTGTCACCCTGACCTCCCCCTCTGCACTGGCCTTGCTGTGTCTCAGACACCCCAGCACAATCCCACTCCAAGGCCTCTGAACAAGCAGTCAGCACTATGTGAAGTGCTCTTCCCCCAAAAAGACCCCCACCCTGTTCTGTCAGGTGTTTGCCCAAAACTTACTCCCACAAAGAACAAGTAATAAAAGCAATTAACTAATTTCAGAAAAAAAAAACCTCAGGATATACAAGAAAGAAAATGTAACCCAAGGTGAACAATATTTACGATCATGTCATAATCATACTGAACATTAACTAAAAATTCAATATAACCATAATAATTAGGAGGGAAAAGAGGACAGTAAACATAGCTAAATATTCATACTCTAAGTAGGAAGACACTTGATAAAGTCTAAAATGAAAAGAAGGTGCCTGGGTGGCTCAGTCTGTTAAGCATCTGATTCTTGATTTTGGCTCAGGTCATGATCTCATGGTCATGAGATCAAGCCCCACATCAGGCTCCTCATTCAGCAAGGAGCCTACTTGAGATTCTCTCTCTCTCTTTCCTCCTCTGCTCCTTGCCACTGCAAATAAAATGGAAAAAAATATAGCAACATAGGCATGTTCTTTATCAATAAGGAGTGAAATCTAGAAGAAGCAGAAGAAATTGTAAGCATGGCTTCTGGAAAGCTGGAGTTGGAGTCTATCAGGCATGTGCTTTGTTCCAAGCCCTGCGGCCCTCTCAGAGTTTGTAAACTCCCTGCATGCATTACATGAGCAGAAATAGACTAAAATTTCAGGGGCTCAAGAGCTCAGAAGATGACATGGCTAACTGGCTGGCCAGGTAGGAACTAGGGAAGAGAAAGCCCATGAAGCAAGGACTATAAGGAAGAGAATTTTACTGGATGGAGGAGGGAGTAGAGAAGAGCATCCCAGAAGGAAGCAGTGTTTGCAGAGACCTGGATGTGCAGAAAGGTGCAGAGTCTCTGAGCCATGGTGCACGAGTGGGCTCCTCCGAAAGTGATCTGACCATGAGTCTTTCCAGGTGGGTTGACCGAGATCGTTAACAGTCCATGGCATCACTGCACAGTTTACCTGTGGACCATTGTTTACAGTCTACAGATCACAGGATGCGTGAGGGGGGCCTCAGACAGCATTTTTTAAAATTGTGGTATAAGTGACATGTAATAGTACTCGTTTCAGGCATATGACATAATAATTCAGTGTTTGTATATGTTGCATTGCTATAGTAAGTCAGTTTAACATCCATCATCACCACACATAGTTAATAGATATTTGTGTGTGCAATGAGAACTTTTATGATTTCCTCTCTTTTCAAATCTGCGGTGCAATATCGTTAGCTGTAGTCACCCCAGGACTTATTTCTTTTATAACTGTACCTTTTGACGCCTTCCACCCATCTCACCCGTCCCCCTCGCCCCACACCTGGTGAAGTGGAATGGATCAGCCTGTACTGCACATGGTCAGGACACTGTTGCTTCGTGGACCCAAGGACCCCTGAAGTATCCTCAAACCCTCCGCATTCACAGGATCCTGTATTTCCTGACCACTTCCCTGTTTTCTTATAGTTTTCAAACTTAAAAATAAATCTGTAGTTAATGCATAAAGAACACCTGTAAATCTGAGCCTGGTAGTAAGTCTCTGCTTTGGCAGTCTTATTTCACTTTTATAGCTAAACTGAAATAAATCCAGTGTAACTTTTCCTGCCTTAGTGGAGGAATGGTTTTGCTTGCAATTTCATGGCCTCTTCCCCTTGACAAATTTAGCTAGAATATTCTATTTGTTCCCTATGTATTTCTTACCATGAGCTTGCTACTTTATTTTACAAATAATATATAATGGCATTTTCATTATTAAAAATTATTCATTGGGTACCTGGGTGACTTAGTAGCTTAAGCGTCTGACTCTTGGTTTCAACTAAGGTCATGATCCCAGGGTTGTGGGGTCAAGCCCCACGTCAGGCTCTGTGCTTAGTGGAGAGTCTGCTTGAGATTCCCTCTCTCTATATATCTCTCTTTCTCCCCCTCTCCCTCTGCCCCTCCCCTTGCTCAATCGCACATGCACTCTCTCAAATAAAAAAGTAAAATCTTCTAAAAAATTATTCAGATAGTGTAGAATACATGGAGTAGGATATAAAGTCAACCCTCTTCTACACTACAGCCCCATTTCTCTCCCAAGAGAACTCCTGGAATAATATGGGGCATGGAATGGCTGGGTGGCTCAGTGATTGAGCTGCCTTCAGCTCAGGTCATGATCCCAGGGTCCTAGGATCAAGTCCCGCATTGGATTCCCCACAGGGAGCCTGCTTCTCCCTCTGCCTGTGTCTCTGCCTCTCTCTCTGTGTGTGTCTTATGAATAAATAAGTAAAAATAAAAAATAATAATATAATAATAATAATAATCATCATCATCTGGGGCATATCCATTCCAGCAATTTTTCTATGCATTTTTAGTTGTGCAAATGCACATATAAAATATGTCATATTTTAAATATGAATGGATAACGCCAACTTACTCATGAAGTAAGACCATTTCATGCCAGTACATACACTGAACTTGAATGCGTCATCGGATTCCATGCTATAATTTTACCCTTTTTTTTTTTTTTTTTGCTATTTATCCATTGTTGAGTGTTGGGTTTTTTTTTCCAGTATAAATATCCCTGTGCATAGATCTTTGTTGCATACACAACTATTTCTCTGGGCCAATAAGAAGTACAGTTGTTTGGTAGAATGACATGGCGGACTTGAATAATGCATCCTCCACCTTAGAGAGATTCACATCCTAATCTCTGGAACCTGTGAATTTTGCTCCTTATGGCACAAGTGACTTTATAGGTGTGGTTGAGTTAAGGGTACTAAGGTGGGGAGATTATCCAGCTGGGTCCCAAATACAATGTGATGGGGGAAGCAGAGTAGGGACAAAAGTGGATATGATGTGGGGACACAAGCCAAGGAATGAGGCCAACCTCCAGTCGCTGGAAGAGGCACAAAGCAGGTTCCAGGAGGATCCATCCCTGCCCACAGCTAGACTTGAGGTCTTCTGGCCTCCACAGCTGGGAGCTAAGACATCCGTGTTGTTTCAAGTCTCCAACTTTGTGTTAATTTGTTACAGAAGCAATAGGAAGCTCTTATCAACAATATGCTCTTTTTTCTGAAGATTTATGTATTATTTGAGAGAGAGCACGAGCGAGGGAGGTATGGAGGGAGGAGAGAGAGAATCTTCAGCAGATTCCCCAAAATGGGGCTCAATCTCACGACCCTGAGATCATGACCTGAGCCAAAATCAAGTCAGACATTTAACCAACTGAGCCACTCAGACACCCCCCACCTCCTTTTTTAAAGATTTATTATTAGAACAATATGCTCTTTTTTTAAATAAATAATAACCAGTCTCTGTCCAAAAAGGTGATTCTTGTCTATAGTTTTGAATATCACCTTTCCTATATCCTTGATATTCTTAGACATTTCAATCATTTTAACTTGTCTAAATAAAAGAGCAAAACATTTTTCACTTTTTTTCAAATTATGGTTGGTTTCATGTTCTAATGAGATTTGGGCATCTTTTCAGATATTTAGATTTCTCTTGCCCATTGCTTATTCAGACTTTTGTTGTTCGTTTTCTTGTAAGAGAGTTTCCCTCTTTTCTTACTAAATCATAGTAAATGATTTACTTTATAAATTATTACTACTTTATAAATTTTTACTATTAATCTCCTGGTATATATATCATAAATCTTTTCCTCCTTATCATTTGACTTTCAGTATTAGCAAGGAGATTTTATAATCAAATAATTGGGAAAATTCTAGTGTTTCCAAGTTAAATAGACTTCTTTCCTACAGGACTTGTTAAGGCCTGTGTTATGTGATAAGCCTGGTACTAAAAGGTGATAGAGCATGAGAAAATAAAACCGCAGGTGAATCTAACTTATGAATAGTGGTGTAAGACGCCTATATAAAATACTAGTAAATAAAATTTACCATACTGCCAACTGGCTAGTTTTCCCTATTATTTGCAGCCCCTTTGCAGATGCCCCAGCACAAATGTTAGCCTGCCAAAGTGGCCTTCCCAGGCCTCAAGGGGTAAAATCAATCCTCAAGAATCTTCTATCCTATTAGCCTTGTTTCCATTTTGGGGTGGGGGGGTTAAGCACTTTCTCGCTATCCCAAACACCAAAGGTGGATCCCTGTATGTTGCCTGTCTTTCCACCTGAATGAGCAGAAGGGCTTTGCCTGTCTTGTTCCCACTGCACCCCCATTTGCCAAATGCACAATGACATGAACCTTTAGTCCTTCATCTGTTCACCCAGCCAGTACTCATCGGCTGTTCTGGGTGCACATGATGCATCCGTGAACAAAGATCCTGCCCCTGTGAAGACTACATCCTAGCACAAGTGAGGGATGAGAGACAAGCATGATGACAGAGTTCTTTATTGTACAGTGTGTCAGAACATGTCAGATGTTGGAGGACAGAGGTAAAGGAAGCACAGAGCAAGGAGGAGCCCTGGAGGAGGCGGGGGGTTGCAGTTTTAAGGAAGGGGATCAGCATGAGCCTCGAGATGAGAAGTTTGGGTGGAAACTGGAAGAAGAAGCAAATTCCTCAGGCAGACACCTGGGAGAGTGGTCAAGGTCAAGGCAGCAAGGGGTCTCCACAGGGGCCTGATAGCAGGAGTCGGGTAGAGAAACCAAGAGTGCGAGCCTGATGTTTGCTCGCTCAAAATTCTGTCTGCCAACTGGGAACTGTTTCTTCCATCCTGTGTTCCTCCTAGTAGAACCATATCTGCCTGCCCTGTAGCCATTGGCTACAGGAGCCCTGTCTAACTAAAAAAGGTCATTTCCTAGAACATTTTTTTTTCAAAGATGATTGATTTAGAGTGAGTGTGCAAGTGGGAGGAGGGGCAAAAGGAGAAGGAGAGAGAGAATTTCAAGCAGACTCTTGGCTGAGCAGGGAACCCAATATGGGGCACGATCTCAGGACCTTGGGATCATGACCTGAGCCAAAACCAAGGGGCAGCCACTTAATCAACTAAGCCACCCAGGCAACCCCACCCCCACTCCGTCCCATGGACATTTTTATTTCCACTTGCATTGGAGAAAAGGTCTCAGTCCCTCCTGGGTGCAAAGTGATGGCCATGACCTTGAGCTGCTGCCCCCACTAATTCCAGGCAATTGTTGGACACCCATGTTGATGAACACCTGCTGCATGCCAATTCCTGGGACCAGAGCGACAGTGGTTAACAAGATAGATGAGACCATCCCTGTTGTCACGAAGGAGAGGAGATGGAAATTCAATAAGGAAAGAGTGGTGATCATTTCTGATGGCCCCAGGTTCTCTGCAGGTCATCAGGGTGCTGCTAGGAAATGATGAGAAGGGGAAGTCTTTCCGAGTGGGAGACGTCTGAATTCTGAATTGAGATCTTGACGGATGAGAAGGGACGGGCCATGCAAAAAGCTTAGCAAGAAGTGGTCCAGGCAGGGATCCTGAGATGGGGATGAGCTTGGCAGTCAATGTGCTGGGAGGAGGTGACCGTGGCTGGAGCTTGGTGACACATGGAGAAAGTAGCACAGAGTGAGGGCAGAGAAGTAGGTCATATGCCTTGCAACGCGAGGAAGCTTCTACACGAAAGAGAAGCACACACAGGGAGAAGCAGCCACAAGAGAAGATCCAGAAAGCCCGTAGACACTCCAAACACAGCTCCACTCGTCCTTACAGCCAGCTCCAAGCTCATCCCCATCACAGACATGAGTGAGAAACTCCCCTCTGTACTTGGTCTTTGGTCACTACTACCAAAAAGTTATGATTAATTTATCAGGAGCGATAAATATAAAAAAGACTGGAAGGAATCACACTGAAATATTAACAGTGACGTATCTGGGTTGTAGAATTCCATTTCATCTCCGTACATTTTTATATCTTCTTAATTCATGCTGAACTTATACTGGTTTAAAGTCATGGAGTTTTGTTTCTGATTATATTTTCTGATCCTGCGCCCTGTGCCCCAGTGGAGGCCACCACGGCAGGTATGCTAGCACACCATCCTATGTATACTGTCCTTCTATCCACCACTGCCCATGTCACCCAATAGGTTTTCACGACGAAATGTGGAAATAGTTTCAGAAGCAAATGGAGCATCTTCCCAGCTGCCTCCATTAGGTGCAGGAAGTAATCCCCCTCATTTGTAGATTTCCAGGCCCAAGGGCACCCCAAATTCATTTGGCACAGGTGATCTAATCCTTAAAATCAAGATCTTCCCCCACTTGGGGCCCCTGGGTGGACCAGTCAGTTGAGCATCTGCCTTTGGCTCAGGTCATGATCAAGGGTCCTGGGATCGAGTCCCACATCAGGCTCTTTGTTCAGTGGGGAGTCTGCTTCTCCCTCTCCCTCTGCCTGATGCTCCCCACTGCTTGTGTTCTCTCTCTCAAATAAATAAAATATTTTAAAAAAATTCACCCCCCCCATAAAATCAGCCCCAAAAAGCAAGTGCTTTTGAGGTCACATGGTGCTCACTGATGGTCGCAATAAACCTGAAATCAACTGTACGTGCATGTATGACACAGCTTCACTCACACATCCGGGGTGCCCCTGCTCCCAATTTACAGATGGAAACACAGGGGCCTGGGAAGTCAAAGTGACATGCCAAGGCCAACCCTTTTGGCCCTATTTTTCTAGTGCAAATGGTGATTGGAGCAGAGGACAAACCCCCATCCAAGCAGGGGCAGTGACTATGCCCGGCTTCCAGGCTGAATTATTTCTTGGCAGAAAACGTCAGGACAGTCAAGTGTAGTTAGAACAGGCTCATGGAACAAAGAAGTTTAATTAAAGAAAAAAACAAAATTTGTTGGGTTACAGGGCTATTCTCTTCGATCCAAGATGGGAAATTAATTTATAATAACCTTATCTTTTATTCAGGGCACGCTGCCTGTTTCAGAGTATGTTGGCATCCTGCTATTTTTCTGTTGAATGTGAAATAATTGTGTGTTTCTAATGGGCAGCGAGACCGCTAAAGAGCTGAACAAACGGAGCCGAGTCTTGGGCTCGCCATGGGGCGCGTCTGAAGCCACTGGGGGGAGTAGCTTTCGTTTCCCTCTGATGAGTCATGACATTTAAAATTCAGAGGGCTCCATGGGCCTCAAGGCAGCCTTTTCAGAATGGTCATTCTAGAACCCACGTGCTTTCGTGGCGCATTCGTGTTTTTCCTGACAGCCTCCTCCTCTCTCCTCAGACCAACCTGACCGAGCTGAAGTCGTTCGGGGCCCCCCCTCCAGCTGTCAGCAACGTCACGGCCGCGGTGATGACCCTCACGGCCCCCGGGGGCAGGGTGCCCAAGGACCGCAGCTGGAAGGCCGCGAAGGTCACCATGGCCAAGGTGGACGGTTTCCTGGACTCCCTCATCAACTTTGACAAGGAGCACATTCACGAGAGCTGCCTCAAGGCCATCCAGCCGTACCTGCAGGACCCGGACTTCAACCCCGAGCTGGTGGCCACCAAGTCCTACGCGGCCGCGGGCCTCTGCTCCTGGGTGGTAAACATCGTGCGCTTCTACGAAGTGTTCTGTGATGTGGAACCCAAGCGCCAGGCGCTGAGCAGGGCCACCTCGGACCTCACTGCCGCCCAGGAGAAGCTGGCAGCCGTAAAAGCCAAGATCACTGTAAGTGAGGCTGGAGGGCCCTGACCACGACCCCTGCCCTGCCAGGTGGCCTCTGTGCAAACCACACACTCCCCCATTTCCCAGCACCTAAGCAGCTCCGGTTTTATGGTTTTTTATTTTTTTTTTAAAGATTTTATTTATTTATTCATGAGAGGCACAGAGAGAGGCAGAGACAAAGGCAGAGGAAGAGAAGTAGGCTCCCTGTGGGGAGCCCGATGCGGGACTTGATCCCAGGACCCCAGGGTCACGACCTGAACCAAAGGCAGATGCTCAACCACTGAGCCACCCAGGTGCCCCAGCATCCTGGTTTTTAAAGAGAGGCAGGAAAACCAAAGTGAGATGCCAAAGCTCCTGATTTTTCAAGAGAGGCACCTTTTCCTCTTCCTCAAATACTGTATAGTCCATACGAGATAAATTCACCAGGCCTTTGGGTTTATATTCTCTACACTGTTCTGTGAAAGCTTTTAGAAGCAATAGTACATTATGGTTTGGGGGGTGGTCCCTTGACCATAAATCTAAAACAAGGAGGGTCATTAGCTTTTATTAACCTCCCAGTGATGGTTTGATCAGCTCTGCCTCTCTCTAGGCTGGGGAATGGGGTGTTTGTGGATCAACACCTGTTTGGGAGAGAGTCCCCTTGAACTTCACCTTTGCCCTTAAAATAGATGCTACCAAAGCAAGATTAGAAATCGGGACCCCATGAGATAGCAGAGTGGTTGAAAATGCAATCCAAGCTTGTACCATTTATGGACATGTGACCTTTACGAAGGTCTTTAAAATGCCCACGCTGGGCAGTCCGGGTGGCTTAGCGGTTTAGCGCTGCCTTCAGCCCAGGGCATGATCCTGGAGACCAGGGATCGAGTCCTGCATCGGGCTCCCCACCAGGAGCCTGCTCCCTCTGCCTGTGTCTCTGCCTCTCTCTCTGTGTCTCTCATGAATAAATAAAATCTTTTTTTAAAAAAAATAAATAAATAAAATGCCCAAGCTTCAGTTTCCCGAAGCAAAATGGACACAGTAACATCTTGCTTAATGAGAACACAGCGAGGACAAAAGGAGGGCATACTTGCAGATCCTAGCCCGTAGCCCACGTGGCGCTGGGGCCACTGCCGTGGTCACGATGACCACTGCTGCACTACCTCTACCCCTGTCCCCCTCTTCCCTCTACACATGCTCTCACACGTGTGCACAAGCCCTGGGGACCAGGCACTCCTGTCATCAAGTTCAATCCCAAACCGTTCCTTGGATCTTTCCTTCCCACTCATGCATCCCAGGCAAATAAGATTCTTGCTGCAAATTAGTCATGATGGTAGAAAGGGTTTTACAAATTAGAAGTAAAATTGCAGACATGCCGCACACTTCACACAACATGGGTTTATGGATTGCTAGATTGAATTCTGTGGCTGGTTCAAAGAACCTTGCAACCCATGTCTCTCCAAAGAAAAGATACTTTGGTGAAGCAGCTAATCTCTCAGCATGCTTGCTTTATAAATCCAGATGTCCGTGGGTCAGTCTAGAACAGGTGATAATCACTGTAGCATTGGCCCTCTTCAAGGAACACCATCACATCCCCATGACTGATTTTTAAGGGAAAAAGCCTCCCGATAATTTTCGTATTCTGCAGTTTCTCCCAGAAAAACATTTTAAGAACTGCATTTTCAAAGATTTTTTTTTTTACTCAAGTTATTTTAACTAAGGGAACATTTGGTGCAAAGGGAATGTTTTCAAAATGTTGATACCTATTCAGTAGCCAACATTCACATGATGGGCCCACTCAACCTGTGAAAGCAACAAGCATATCTTTCAAATACTTGGCTACCTTAGGAAGACACTTCTTTTCTGCCAAAATATTTTTTGAAAAAATGTATTCTTGCTTCAAACAACTTCCTCTCCATGCTTTGCTTACCCACATGCCCGTCGGCATCCCGAGAGTTTCGGACACTCCACCACTGAGGACAGAGAAGACGGGCTTACACCCAACCCTAACATGGAAGCCAACCCAGGCGAGGAAATTCTTCCCTCTGTGACATGGAGGCCATCACTGGCCTTCTCCAGTCCCTAAGACTTATTATTAGGATTTTAGGATACTTCCAAGGAAAGAATACTATATTCAAGATAAAATTTAAAAAAAAAGTGTATTTCCAAACAGATTATAAAATACATGAAACATGAGTAGTGGTAGTGGCTGTTATATCTGGGTGGTATATTTTGGATGGGTGTGCTTGTAGGTGTCTTCTTTTTTTCTATCATGAGCATATATTAATGTTATGATTTATAAAAATAATAGTAATAAAAACAAGCAAGGCATTTTCATGGAGCATATACTGACACATAAGTAAAGTATCAGAGAAAGGTACTAATGAGAAACAACACTCTCTGACCCTTTGCATGCTTGTGCCTGTTTCAAAGGACTGGTCATGCCACTCAGAGCCTTTATACTAGTGCCTTCAATGTGTTTCATTTGGCACACACATGGTCTTTGTAAATGATTTCATTAACTGCCAGTATTTAAATCAACAGGAGATTTTCATAAAAATCTGATTTCTGGCCAGTCTTAAAGTAATCAGAAGATTCCCAAACATCATGAACTGACCCTAGAGTTGAGTAGCACCTTCCTATCCATCCAGTTTTGTCATAGGTCCCGACCAACGCCAGTTTTCTTTTTCCAATGCCAGACTCATCTGACCAGCTCACATCATCTCCCCACAGCCCCTGCTCATCTGAATGTCATCCATACTATGTTGACATCCCTGTTTCTTGATGTACCTTATGCAGGGAGATTGGCTTTCTGCTGGATGGGGCTCTAAGAGGTTCATATGCATGTCTTCTCGATATCATCATAACAACTACTTCAAGTTAATGTAACTTGTATTTCTTGCTCCAGCACATAGGCAGCTTCCCTGGAACTTCCTGTTTTCAAGATAAGATTATTACCTGTTTCTTCAGCTTTCTCCAACCTCCCACTGCCCAACTTCAGTTATCAATACTGATTGTTACATTTGCTTTTGAATCACCAAGACTCAAAACATCTTCATTCTGTCCTGTGACCAAAATTAAGTGTCCCATGATCTGTTCACTGGCTGATGGGGAAGGGTGAAAAATCAATTCCATTTGCATTCTATGAACCTGCCTGTATTGTTCTTAGGAGACCTAAATAGTACAATTTCCTTTGTTTATGAAAATTGCTCTTTATTATTTATTAGGTAACAATCCACAAAATGCTCTTTGAGCTAATAAACAAATTCTGAAAACGTGAAGGATATACAATAAACACATAAAAATTACTATTTTTATATGTAACAATTGAATGATCCAAAAAAGGTGATTAGGAAAACAATTCTTTTTTATTTTGGGGTAGTTGACACATGGTGTTCTATGAGTTCCAGGTGGGCAGCACAGTGATGTGACAAGCTTATATGTTCTGCTATGCTCACAAGTGTAGCTACCACCTGTCGCCACATAGCGCTATTACAATATCACTGACTGTATATTCCCTATGCTGTGCCTTTCATCCCTGACATTTATTCCATAACTGGAAGCCTGGACCTCCCACTCCCCTTCACCCATTTTGCCCACTCCCTCCTCCCCTCTGGCAACCATCAGTTTATTCTCTGTTTATATATGTCTGATTCTGCTTCTTATTTAAAACAATTCTACTTTTTAAGCAGGCTCCATGCAGGGAGCCTGATGTGGGACTCAATCCCCGGTCTCCAGGATTAGGCCCTGGGCTGAAGGCAGGCGCGCCAAACCACTGAGCCACCCGGGCTGCCCAAAACAATTCTACTTTTAATTCATTTCCTTTTTTAATGCAATCTTTCCCCCTCCCCCTGGAATTTCTACTTGCCTTTTGGTTTTTTTTTCTCTGCCATTAATTCCTTTTGCTTAGCCTCAATTACTCTTAAACTCTCCATGCAATTCAGTATCCTGCCACTTCCATTTTTGCCTCCAAGACCTTCCTCTCTTGTCCCAGACTCAGAGCTCCAATCAGTGTTGGAGAGCAAACATGTTCACTGCTGTCTCAGGTTGGTTCCAGTGACTTCTGGACCACTTGCTTTCTCCTTCCTTGATTTCTTCTCTAGCTTGCTGGAGCTCACTCTTAAGTAACTTTCTCAGAAATGTTAAGTAAGAGGGAAATTTTCTGAATGATTTTGGTCTGGAAATGCCTTTATTTGATTTTTAAACTGACCTGACAATTTTGCTGAGTACTGGATTCTGATGCTAATTTTTTCCCCCTTAGGACACTGAATGCCTTACCCTTTTCTTAAGTGAGTAGTTTCATGAGCAGTCAGGGTCCCATTTCTTTGTCAATGCACTGTGTTTCTACCTTTCTGGAAGTCTTTCCATTTTTTTTCTTTATTCCTTTTTTTCCCCCTTGAGATAGCATGAGTGGAGGAAGGGGCAGAGGGAGAAAGAATCCCAAGCAGTCTCCATACCCAGCACAGAGCCTGACATGTGGGTTGATCCCATGACCCTGAGATCATGATCTGAGCCAATATCAAGAGTTGACGCTTAACCAATAGAGCCACGCAGGTGCTCCTTTTTCTTTATTCTTGGTGTCTATTCTTTATTATTGGTGAAACTTTGTAGTGATGTGCTTAGCTGCCATTTTTAAGATTCATTGTGCTCAGCATGTGGAGACTTCTTTTCCTTGACTCTGGAAAATTATTGTATGTTATTTCTTTGGTAGTCTTCCTCTGTTTCCTTTTTGATCTTACTTCCTAGAATGCACATTTGTTGGATATTGGACTTTCTGATAAGTCCTGTTTCCTCAGTCACTATGTCTTCTTATACTCTCTAGATTTCCTCAAAGTCATCTTTTAACCCTTCCCTTGAATTTATTATTTTTTTACATTAACAAGAATAATAATTTCTGCAACAGGACTTTTGTTTTTGTTTTTGTTTTTGTTTTTCTCTCTGCTCCTTTTGCTAGCATTCTCTTCTTGTTTTATGAATGAAATATCTTCAATCTTCCTAAGAACCTACTCATGAAGGATTTTATGCTTTATTGCCCTCTTTTGACTAAAGTAATCTTTTCTAAGGTGTTTTTTTTTTCTCCCCCCTTATTTACCTTATCTAGGCTTCATCAAATGACTTCTTGTCCTTTCATGTTTATAAGAGGAGTGCTCAAAAGTTGGTTATAGCTTTCCAGGCAGGAGCAGATCTGACTAACTGGCAGAATTTGTTTTTGGGGTCAGTTATGTTGAATGCATCCTTGTTGCCATAATGTGGTTTTCTCTCTGCCACTATTGAATCTCTTGCTGGTGACATAGACGCCTGATGACTTTGGACACTGGGCACGTGGGTAGAGATGGGGAAAGAGGATCCATCAGCTTCCAACAAACCTTACTTTCAGCACCCCCCTCCATCACACCTGATGTTTCCAAAACCCCAGTGCATGTCCTCTTTGGTGAACAGAGGCCTGCTCTGTATTGTAGCTTCCTATACCCTACTCTGGCAGTTTCCACTCCTCTATGAGTCCAGTCTGCCATACATAGATTGGAATCTCTTACTCTTCAATGACCCTCAACAGTTGCTCAGTGTTAAGGATTTATGATGTTTTTATTTGTTTCATAATTATTTTAGAAAAGTCTCAGGAAAGAGAGGAGGTAAATGAGTGTGGCCAGTCTGCCATCATCAATTGGATGGCTCACCACCTGCTTTTCAAAGTGCTTGGCTATATAAACTTGGCACTTGATTTGTTTCTCTTGGGACATGGCAATGGCCAACAAAGCAGCCTGAATTCCAGTTATTGCATAGACACAAGACACATTCAGAGGTATCTACCCTGCGTCCCTATGTCTTGATGTATAAAATATATATTCTGGAGGCAACACAAGCTACATACCTCAATTCTAAACTCTTGATGAATTTAGAAAACACTGAAATCATGTCTTCTTACAAAATGTCCCTCTACTTTGGGGTAATTGGACAGAACAAATGAGGTTAAGCGGTAGTTACCTGTACTCCTAGGATCTGAAAGCAAAGGGATGGACGTCTTAGACTGCACATAGCCCATCTTAGACTGCACACAGCCCAACCCCAAACCACAGACCTGCTGCAGCAGACATACTGTGCATCCCTCCCAGGACCCTGGCATCCTTCTGACCATTCTCAGGCCACCCTAGGCTTCAGTACACTTTTGCTTCTAATAGCAGCACTGCCATTTTTGGGGTATGCTCCTGCAACCCCTTCTTCCCCACTATAAGGAGAAAGAGGACTTATGCACCCCCATCCATTTCCATCATCCCTCTTGTCCCTGCACCAAGGACCTAGGTAGGAAAGCTCAGCCCCCTCCCTTGGGTCAGGACCAGCCTGGACTTCCACCAGGGCTCCGCCTGAGATCACTCCTAATTCGCCAGCCTTTCCTTGTCTGCCCTGCCTTCTCCAGGGGGCTGGAATTACTGATAGACTTTGTGTTCCTTCATAAACAGCACCTTAATGAAAACCTGGCCAAACTCACAGCCAAGTTTGAGAAAGCAACAGCCGACAAACTCAAATGTCAGCAAGAAGCTGAAGTGACCGCAGGCACCATCTCCCTTGCAAATCGTCTGGTGAGTGTGAGACTCTGCAGCCTGAGCCTTAATTATATTAGCTGAGCTTGTCAAGTGCCAGCGAGGTGCAAAATAGATGAGCACAGCTTAGCACCGCTTTGACTTGGGGGAAAATATTAAAATGTGCTAGGAGGCGGGCGGAGGTGGGGATGGATATTAAAATGTGCTGGGATGCAGGGACTGAATCCTGAGAAGCGTGAATGCATGCCCTGGTCTGGTCAAGAGAATTTTCCTACAAAGACGTTTGGGAGGATGGGAGCCCTTGATCTATCAGACAGGTGGGTGAGACATGACATGTTTATGTGCATATACACACATCAACCAGAGGAAACCCTACAGGACAAAATGAGCCACTTGATAGGCAAGATCTGCAGCTCTTTACTGTGTGATGTTTGATAATAATAGTGTGACCAGGGTCAGGAACAGAGACAGTAAAGAATGACACCTCTGGACTCTGAGCATTTGTGAGCTGACCTTGCCCACATGCGTGTGCGTACACTCACATGTGCACACACAAACATATACACACAGGCTCTGGCCTCCCTAAGAAAATAAATATGAGGGTTTTTGTCTTGTGGATGTCTGCTATCACACTACCCAGAAACTTAGTGATTTAAACACAACACCATTCTGTTGCCCCTTACAAGTTTACAGGTCAAGAATATGGGTAAGTGTCACCTGACAGCCTCTCTGCTCTGGATGGTGCCTATAGGGCCCACTCAGCATTCTTCAGCCAGGAGCTGCCTGGTTTGTCACATGCACCTTGGCAGGAGCCTCCAGAAGGGCAGAGCTCTCTCCATGTAGTCTCAGGCCTCTCCAGCAATGTATGCAGACATCTAACACAGGGACTCTGGGCTCCAAGAGCAAGTGTTCCAAGAGACAGTAAGTAGAAGAGCCCAGTCTCTTAAGGCCTGGGACCAAAAGCCAACACAACATCCCTTGCTCTGTGTTCTGTTGGTCAAAGGTGGTCACAGGATAAGGGAGGGGGGAACATAGGCAGCAACTCTTTTTTTTTTTTTTAAGATTTTATTTATTTTAGAGAGAGTGAGAGATGGGAGGAGAGGCAGAGGGGGAGGGAGAGAATCCCAGGAAGACTCTGTGCTGAGCACAGAGCCTGATGTGGGGCTCAATCCCAAGACCATGACATCATGACCTGAGCTGAAACCAAGAATGGGACGCCCAACCCACTGAGCCACCTAGGCACCCCCAGGCACTAACTCTTGATGAAAGGAATATCAAAGAAATCATAGCCTTTTTTAATCTCCCGTGGCTTATATTTCTTGTCCTAAATTATCTAAGATCCTGCAAAGCAGTGTCCACTGGGTATGATTTCTCTTCAATAGAAAGCCTTTCCAGCACCTTTGTCTCCAGTGAAGGGAGGTGGAATCAATACCTTTGTACTTTGATTCCAGCCACCATTTGTTTCTAAAATGGAGCCAGATTTTCTAGTTTAAGAAGAAAGGAATCACGACAATGATTGAACTGAGCCATGCTTTTGAGAGGAAAGGTCTCTACCACAGGAGTGTCTACAGTTATTGGACTTACTGTTGCATAGCCTGGAAATGGTCATTTGGACCAAATAATGTGATTTAGAGACAGCTCCTCTGCAAACGTGCAAGATGCCCAGGCCTCCTAGCTGGTCTGTCTTCCATGCAGTTTTCTGTGTGGTTTCCAGAACTTAGCATAGCCTTCTTTGCCTGGCCGAAGCATTTTCTGAATTGGTCCTCTTGGAAGGCAGGCAGGGTGTACAGGCTCTGAAGCCAACCCTGTTTCCACTGGCCTGAAGGTTCCGGCGAGATATTTCAACTCTCTTGGGTTTTTCTGTGTAATCTAAAAACGGGCGTGGGAATGGTTCAGTTGGCCAACCTCAAGGTCTCTTCCAGCTGTGACATTCTATGATATCATCTTTCAAGGAAGAAAGAAGGGTCAGTCCTAACACAGACTCAGCTCATTACCTAACAGTCCTCTTTGGAAAGGAGGCCTCTCCTCCCCGGAGAGGAGAGTCCCCACAAAAAGATGTGCCACACCATAGTGGTGTGGGCAGGGTCAGGACGGGTTCCGCCATGTTGGTACTTTGTGCACACCAGTATGTTTCAGTCCCTCTAACTCTGTGTCTTAATTGCCCTGTCTGTCTGCCCACTCATTGTGAATTATTTATAGCACATGGAAGTGATTTTATTTATTTTCCTATCCCCAGCATTTGGTGAGGAGAAGGGGGAGGCGCATAATTTTCTCAGAAGTTCTGCAGCCCAGGCACTGTGCTAAGTGATTAACATACACGATCCTATTTAATTTTCTTCACAGCCCTCCGAGGTGGGTAGTATTTGCCTCTATACCCATAAAGGGCAGAGCCTGGAAGCCTGCACTCAAAACCTGTCATCCATCCACAGCCCATATGACGCATAGCACAGAGCAAAAGCTTGTTGACCGAGTGTGTGTGCAGCCAGTACAAGTCCCCGTTGATCAAAGGGCCACATAAACAATGTTTCCAGCCTTCTGATGTCAAGCGTACACCATGCATTCTCTGTGACTGAATCCAAGGGTCTCTGTATAGCCTGTGGAATGATAAGCCTTCTCTCTTCTCTGGTCTCTGAAATCGTAGGTGGGAGGACTTGCCTCTGAAAACGTGAGGTGGGCAGAAGCTGTGCAGAACTTCAGACAACAGGAGAGCAAATTATGTGGAGACATCTTACTTACCACAGCTTTCGTCTCATACCTGGGCTTCTTTACAAAGCGATACCGGCAGAGCCTCATGGACAGGACCTGGAGACCCTACCTGAGCCAGCTGGAAGTATGTGCAGCTGAATTTCTCTTGACTCCCCTCTCCCAGCCTGTGGCTAGCAGTGAGCTCACATGATGATAACCGTCCAGGCCTTCTAGTTCCTTCTTCCTTCTTGCATACTCCCTCCCACCCGAGTGTCCCTAGGGATCTCTGGGATCTAGGAGTGTGACATATGCACCATGTCCTTCCATGCTACTCTACCACATTGCCCATTCACTGTCTTCTGGCCCACCTTAACTGGGCTCCCATGGGCACCTCTGGTCCACTGCCCTCCCAGCTGTCCTGAAACCATAAAACCCGAGAGGCACTCTGTGTGTTTCCTCAGTCTCCTTGCTCTTGAGTCAAACTTCAGAGCTGCAGTGAGGCCAAGGCTCATTTCACAGATGCTGGACCTTGTCACGGGGCCCCGGAGCTACATACTCTGTGCCCGTTGCTCACAGACCCCCTTATGCAAACAGCTCTGTCTACTTCTCTCGAGTGTACTCAGCTTGTCCTCCTAGTATAAGTAGGTGGGTTTTGCTCCCAACCCTTCCATCTCTCCTGAGATTATAAAGTAGGGGCCCTGCTGGTCCCTGGCTGAAAA
Source organism: Nyctereutes procyonoides (assembly GCF_905146905.1). Taxonomy (NCBI): domain Eukaryota; kingdom Metazoa; phylum Chordata; class Mammalia; order Carnivora; family Canidae; genus Nyctereutes; species Nyctereutes procyonoides. The sequence continues at coordinate 53,629,906 of NW_026575140.1, read as the reverse complement.
GGGTTCAGGGTGGTTGCCCAGAGCCAGAATAATCCCTCGCATTGTCCACTTTCCCATCACTTATAGTTCTCGATTGACGAATCTTCACTGAGGGTTCCGCATGCCCTCCCTTTCCACCAGACAGGAGGACAAAAGTGTCTAGGACCAGGCTGCCCACAGGAAGGTCACAGGCCAGTGGAGGAGGTTAAATGCGTGAAAAGTGGCTGCTGTTAAGAGTCACCCCAAAAGTTCACCACATGCAGGAAGAGTTGTATTCCAGAATGTGTTTGTAGGTAGATCCTCAGAACTTAAAACCCATATTCTCTGCTGGTGCTTGGTTCCACAGATCAGCACACAAAATCTGAGGCACTTGATGATTTGTTGAATAGTGATACAAAAGCTATTAGAGAGGACTAATAGCTTTTGTCTCTGATGAATAAATAAATAAAATCTTAAAAATAAATAAATAAAAATAAAAGCTATTGTGTAAATACATACGTACATGCTATTATGGCACTAGGAAATAAAAATAAAGCTGTTGTTTATCTTGAACACAGTAGGAAAGGAAATTATTACAAGGACAGCCATTGGCTGCATGAATGAAGGTGAGGAGCTCAGTGGCAGCCTGAGGGAGATTTTTCTGGCTTTGTTTGGGGTTCATAAGCATTTTTGTGCCGTGACCTTTGGCACTTTGGCACTCTGGTAAGACCTATGGATTCCTTCTCATGAGAAGGTTTTTAGCGCCTAAAATGAATTTGAAATACATTCCTGATCCCAGGGTAAGAACTTCCAGATCTTCCTTTTGAAGGTTTAAAAAAAAAAAAGATTTTATTTATTTATTCATGAGAGACACAGAGAGGCAGAGACACAGGCAGAGGGAGAAGCAGGCTCCCTGTGGGGAGCCCCATGAGGGACTCAATCCCAGGACCCAAGGATCACGCCCTGAGCCGAAGGCAGACACTCAACCATGGAGCCACCCAGGTGCCCCTCAAGGTTTGTTTGATGGTGTAGGGCTTGCCGCCCGTCACTCTTAGTGAGTGAGATGAAAGAAAAGGGGATGGAATGGACAGGCTTTCCTGATGTAATGAGGTAGACAAACCACAAAGGAGAGAGGGATGAAGAAGTTCAGGGGTTACATGTGTGTGAACCTTGGAAACATTACACGAAATGAAAGCAGCCAGACACCAAAGGCCACATGTCAAACAACTCCATTTATGTGAAGTTTTCAGAATAGGGAAATGCATAGAAAGTAGATTAGTGGTTCCTGGGAGCTAGGGGTAGAGGGAGACAAGGAGTGATCAGTAAAGGGTACGGGGTTCCTTTTGGGGTGAAGAATGTTTTAGAACCAGAGAGAGCTGATGGGTGCCCCACATTGTGAGGTACTTAATGCCCCTTGAACCGTGTGTTCTCAAATGGTTCATTTAAGTTATGCAAACTTTACCCCAATTTAAACAAAAAAAAAAGTATCCGTGTCCCCAGTAAAAAAAAAAAAAAATAGTAGCTGTAGAATTGAATGAGCTGTGACAGGTCAACAGAAAAAGATGGGGTCAGGGGCACATACAGGGGCCAGGAGGGGAACCAGACCCGGGAGAGAGGCATCCTCAGGCCTGGAGATGCTATCATGGCAGGCTTCCCAGAGGGCACCAGCGGACGAGCCTGCAGGGAGAGGTCCTGCGGGCCACCCTGGAAGCGAGGGGCGTTCTGGGCTGGGAGGGAGGTGAGCATCTCCAGTTCTTGGCAGGCCGGGCCTCCGCCAGTGTGTGGTACTGAACAGAAAGGGTGGTGCAGGCTGGGGCTGGGGCAGGCAGGGGCAAGCCCAGCAGGCCCGGGGCCTCCTCCGGGAAGCCTGTAGGAGCATCAGAGCGCGGGAGCAAAGTGACCCTCTTAACATGAGCAAGGGCAGAGAGGAGGCTGTTGGGAATACATGTATAATCCATGCTAGAAACTCGACTTAGGTGAATATATGAAGGAACAAAGGGTCACAGAGGCTGGATCTCTGCTGTTGTTCATCCATCAAGAGAGAAAAAGACTCTCGGGACTTTAAGAACTAAAACCTGCTTCCAGAAATAATCAGACAGCCAGAAAAGCACCTTCCAGGGGGATTTTGATCTTGCTTTTGAAGGAGGTGTGCTGTGTCTTCGGGAGCTGCTGGGTGTTCCACCCCTGGCTGAGAAAGCTGACTTCTGCCCTGAGCACGTGCTATGTTTCTGGCTCATCAGGTCCCCATCCCAGTCACCCCCACCCTGGATCCCCTGAAGATGCTGACGGATGATGCCGACGTGGCGACCTGGCACAACGAGGGCCTCCCCGCGGACCGCATGTCCACGGAGAATGCCACCATCCTCCTCAACTGCGAGCGCTGGCCGCTCATGGTTGACCCGCAGCTCCAAGGCAGCAGGTGGATCAAGATCAAATATGGCGAAAACCTCCGGGTCACCCAGATCGGTCAGAAAGGGTAGGTGGCTGAGCACATCACTTCTCACTTTTGTCCGTTGTGCAGAGGGAACCAAAAAAAAGTCCTGAGCGGATCTTCAGCCCCAGTGGGTTATTTCTACCCTCGTGTTCCCTCCATGAGGTTTTTCCTGATTCCCTTCCCATTTTAGGAAACATCTCAGTGAAAGATGTGTGGGCATCGAGTCTCTGCTCTTCTTTATCTTGAGAAATTGTGTGTGTGTGTGTGTGTGTGCGCGCCTCCCGGACCCATCAGGAGTCCTGCCTCCACCATCTGGCATCCCCCCTCCCATCTCTCCTTGGACGCTTCCTCCCCGGGCATCACATTCCACTGGGGGGTAAAATTCTGTGTTTTGCAAAGTCTCCCTCCAAAAAGTGCCTGTCTTAGCCCATCCTAGAGTCCATTTCTCTACCCATTATTCCTGCCTCTTGTCCACAGCCCCATAGGACAAACCCAAACACTGTCTCTCCTGGGGAAGGATTGGACACTGCAGTTATGCTGCGAACCCACGGGAGCCCCTGCACCTGCCATGTGGCCTCCCACGTATGCGGTGGGGGAGTTACTACCCAAAGGGACGTGAATGATGCTGAGACTGTCTATCCAGCACCCACTGCACTTCACGGCCCCAGGCCCCCGCATCTCCCACTTCTTAGCTTCATTAACTGCGCTAGAACCTAGCTTTGGATTTTCAGTTCTTAATTCTTGTTCTGTGCCACCAGGCTCCATGAGCGGCATAGGATGGTGGGAGGGAGGGACAGAGATCATTGGTGAGGTGGTTGATATGTGCCAGTCCTGGTGTTGGGGGCCTCATCCCAAATGCCTTCCTGAACCCGCGCAACTGATGAGGTTAGTGTTACTGGTACCATTTCACATCCAGGGAAATTAAGGTTCGCAGAAGCAAACTAATATCTGCAAGAGTGTGCCATGTTTTTGAGATTTTGTGCACTTATTAAAGTTTAAAAAAAAAACTGATGGAGGCAGTGTTTGAACCAGGTGGTCCTCAGAAAGGCAAGGTTTCTCTGCTCCAGCATTACAGCCACCAAGGTGAGGCTTGCTGCTCTGGTGACGCATCCCAAACGTAGTTGCCCAGAGGTCCAGATCAGCAAGCATTGTTTAAATCAAACATGCGGTGCTACCAAAATAGTTAAACAAAGTGAATCTAGACTACCAGAATGGATCCTTTCTTCTAGAGAGGATAAGAGGAGAAATGAATCCCAGGGCCCGCCATGGTATATTTTTATCTGTGTCATGGCCAGAATAATCTCATCCTTGCCTTCTCCCCACACTTTGATCAAAACATTCCTTTCTAGGGGCCCCACTTGGCTCAGTCAGTTAACTGTCTGACTCTTGATTTCAGCTCAGGTTGTGATCTCAGGGTCGTGAGATCGAGCCCTACATCAGGCTCTGTGCTGGGCATGGAACCTGTTCAAGATTCTCCCTTTCTCCCTCTGCCACTCCCACCCCCCCCACTCATATTGTCACTCTCTCTCTCAAAAAAAAATTCTTTCTAGTTGGCCAACAACTGCATCTTAGATATGAGTGTATTTTCCTCTTTGCTCATTCTCTATCCCTAGTACCAAAAACAGTGCCTGATACATAGTAGGGCCGCAATAAATATGTGTTCAATTAATTCTTTGTTTCTGTCCATCCACTTCTCTCTTGGATGGTTTTCTACATTTGTTGTCCATTATCTGAATGTAAACATTACACACAATATGTGTTAAGATTGTTAAGTATGGGGATCCCTGGGTGGCGCAGCGGTTTGGCGCCTGCTTTTGGCCCAGGGCGCGATCCTGGAGACCCGGGATCGAGTCCCACGTCTGGCTCCCAGTGCATGAAGCCTGCTTCTCCCTCTGCCTGTGTCTCTGCCTCTCTCTCTGTGTGGCTATCATGAATAAATAAAAGAAAAATTTAAAAATAAAAGATTGTTAAGTATGGTCTCCATCATATCAATGGAAATTTGCTCAAGTGTGTCATTTACCTTTTGATTTTATTTGTGGGGTTTCACACATGATGGTTTTGGGGGTTTTTTCGTTTGAGGGATTTTTTTAGCTAGATATGTCACCCATTTGTTCTATAGATAATGCTTAGAAAAGTCTTTCTCTCTCCAGAAATCATATAAATATCCACCTAGATTTTTTAGGTTTTTCTGTAGGTTTTTTTTTTCCTTTACGTTGAAATCCAATCACCTGAAATATATTTTAGGGTACTGCAGAACATACAGACCTAATTTTCACTTCCAAGTGGTTAGCCATTGTTCTAGGACCATTTATTAAATTCTCTGTCCTTTCCTCAATTAATTAGAGATGACAGTTTACTATACATTATTTTATTAAGCAGTCTTTTTTCTTTTTCACTTATATAATACTACACCAGCCTCTAATCACCTAGCTTTATATTTAGCAACATTTATTGTGGTATCTCTCATTACAAAAGTAGTACATCAAAAAGAAAAGTAATGTATTACAGTAAAAAAAGGGGGGGTGTTACAAAATAAAAGAAATTTAAACTCCTGTAATTTATCATTCAGAAAAGAACTCTCCTAACCTTTTGGTAGATGATGTCTTTTCAGATTCTTCCTATATATCTGTATTGTTCAAAGTATATAAAATACTGTAGTATCAGCTAACATGAGTCCCTCCTCTTCTTTTTCAGGAGCTTTTACTTCTTTTTCCATCCTTATTATTTTAGAAACTTTAAGATTTATGGTCCATCTCTGTAGTCTGTTATATATAATTTGAATTGGAGTCATATCAAACTTACCAGTCTGTTTAGAGAAAGTCAACCTTTTAACATATGTATTAAACTCTAGGTACATTGAAAATTCTCAACAACCTGGGTCTGATTATTACTTGTTAAATAAATTAAGGTCTATCAGTACAGCCTAACATCCACTCACAGAAAATTTTTATAGAAGAATATTTAATGACGTGGCAAATTTTTCCCATACATTTTACATATAAGAACCAAATCACAAAACAAATGTGCTGTAGGAACCTCCAAATAATAAATAAATATGAATACAAATACAAATTAAATTATAAATAAATCATATGTAATAAAATCAACTTGAAAATATCATCTATCCAAGCATACACATTAAATTCCAAAATGACCAATGGAAGGGTCACATTCATTCTTGTATCCTTTTTTGTATTTTGTCATTTTTCCTTATTTCTGAAACTGTGTAAGATCACATAAATCTTATCTTAAATAGAGACAAACAAGACCCCTGAAGTCATCCCAGGTAGCTGCACCTCCACATCGGCCACAGAGGCCACAGTTATCCTGTTTTACTTTCTGTGGATCCCATTACATTTCCTATGGACCTGTCACACTTCCTGGGGATCCCGTTGTACCTCCTGGGGATCCTGTTACACTCCCTGTGGATCCCATTATGCTTCCTGGGGATCCCGTTACATTCCTGTGGATCCGTACCTTGCTAAAGGCTCATACTGCCCAACTCTCTCCCCAGCTACCTCCAAACCATAGAGCGTGCCCTGGAAGCTGGAGACGTGGTGCTGATTGAAAACCTGGAAGAGTCCATTGATCCTGTTCTGGGACCCCTACTCGGGAGAGAAGTCATCAAGAAAGGACGGTAAGACCCAGCCACCTCACTGACCTTCCAGAGGAACTGGCTCATAGGACCATGAGCAGATCCACTCTACCTAAGACATCCCCCCTCAACTCCTGCTGTGGGGCGCCCTGCAGCACATACCCCCTTCTCTTTTCCACATGGGGACTACTTAGCTGCCCTTGACTCCTAGAGAAATTTTCCCGGAATAACTTTGCTCCCATCAGTCACGTGCTCCGTGACTCCCTCCTGCATGGGTACGGTGCACTATTTTGGAGGAATTTTAGAAAGGAAGTGGTCAAAATGCACACCGACTTGTAGGCATGAGCATTATACCCAAGCTAGACCTCTGGGTTCCAAGAACTGAGTTCTCTGTCCATTTGATGAGCTCCTATTGCTTTGGGGGCCGGTGATCAGACAGTGTCTGGCAGAAGGAAGGGGATGAGAGAGGAAAGAGAGAGGCAACAGGCACATAGAAGAGAGAGAGGGAGAGACAGAGGGTATTATCATGGACGGTTGCCTCACCCCAGGGCTTCACCCACTGCCCAGGCCATCAATTGCCTTTCCGTGTCCTTAGCATGCACTCATTTCCTGAATTAACCATTTTCACATACTACAGCCTGGATCCAAAAAGAAATGCACCCTCTTCTTGCTAGTGGTAAGGCACCTTTGTGCAAACGGATAGCGGCCTCTTCTGCAAACACTTTACTGCCATCTGCTGGGAATGTTTCATAGCATACTAACCTGCTCCGACTACAATGTGAATGGCTCTCCGGTCATCTCTACACCCACCATCCCTGTTCCCCCATATTAGGGCAAACGGGGATCCTAGGGCTCAGTCTGGCACGCTTGGGAGGAATCTGAATATGGCAATATTGTTTGATATGATCTTGCAAGAAAAAAAACTAGAATTCTATCCCCGACCATATCTCACAGGAAGGTACCCCAACTTCATTCACATGACCCTTCATGTTCCAGATTCATTAAAATCGGAGACAAAGAGTGTGAATACAATCCCAAATTCCGGCTTATCCTTCACACCAAACTGGCCAATCCTCACTACCAGCCTGAAATGCAGGCTCAGGCTACCCTGATCAACTTCACGGTGACCCGGGACGGCCTGGAGGACCAGCTGCTGGCAGCTGTGGTCAGCATGGAGAGGCCAGACCTGGAGCAGCTGAAGGTATGTGGGGTACCCATCAAGGAAGGAAGACAGAAAATGCTCTGCCACTAGATCTTGCTCCCCGTTCTGGGAGAGGTATGCAGGTGGCTTTTCCTGGAGCTGAGCAGCATGGTCTTTGCTAGACTTTAGGGGAGTGGCAGGGGTTGGCCAACACCATTTAGCTGCCCAAGTATCAAGTTGGTAAACAGAGAATAGAGCAAGATGAAGAACAGAGAGGCAGAAGGCCGATGGGAGAACAGACACCCTTGTCACCAAGAGCAGAGGTGAGAGCCCAGGGCTCTGTACATGCTTGGGCCCACACAGGGAGTAGGGAGTCCAGAAGTAACAGCCATGCAAGGATAGTGTCTTAGTCAACTCTGGCTGCTATAGCGAAACACCATGGACTGGTGGGCCATGTTCCCACCCCTGTGGAGCTTGCAGTCCAGTGAAAGATCATGGAAAATAAGTGTAAACCAACAAAAATGGTGTCATTTGACATTGTGACAAGACTTTTCAAGGAAATAAATCAACATGATAGTCAGGAGCCAGGGGGCTAATTTAAAACAGGGAGGTAAGAAAAAGTTTGTGTGGAGGTGACATTTGAGCTCCTCCTTAAATGACTTGAAAGCCTCTGGACACAGAGCATTCCCAGCAGAGGGAACAGTGAATCCTGGACAAAAAGCAAGATTGAGGTGATAGGTGTTTTTAAGAAACAGAGGATGACCAGAGTTGCTATGGCTAGAGCTCCCAACAGGAAGAGTGTTCTTTCCAGGGATCAAAACCAATCATCCCAGGCAGTACAAGGGCAAAGAAATCACAGCTGCCTGAAGTTACATTTTCCTCCCACTAGTGTCCCGTGCTTTTGGATATGGAATCACCAGGAAGAGAAGATGAGAGAAGGTCAGCTTGGACACCAGAACCCCACTCTGACCTTGAGGAGGCTCCTGCAATGAGCTTGTCTAAACTTCTAAACTTTGTGTTGATTTTTTTTCCCAAGAAAAGATCATCTACAGGAGAGCCATTCATTTGGGGGCAGTAAAGTGGTAATAGAGGGGACCCTCCAGAAAAGGAAAACTTGACCCTACCCTTTGACCAGGCACACAAATAGTGTCCATCTAGTGAACACGCTGTGTACTATCATTGTGCTAAGTGTAGCACGACACCTCTATGAGAAGGGATTGGGGTTAACCCAGCCCAGGACACTGATGTGTTAAGAAGGCAACTTGGCCCCGAGTCACACGACTAATAAATGGTGCATTTGGGATTCAACTCACCTGCTTGTCTGGTCTCCTCCTATCCTGCTTCCTGCTTCATCCCTCCAAAGTAGGACCTTTACCCCATAGCATGCATTTATTCAGGATGCTCTGGGCTTCTACACCTGACTCCCCCTTACTTGATGTTTGCAGTCAGATCTCACGAAGCAGCAGAATGGGTTCAAAATCACCCTGAAAACATTAGAAGACAACCTGCTGTCTCGCCTCTCTTCAGCATCAGGGAACTTCCTGGGGGACACGGTCTTAGTGGAAAACCTGGAGACCACCAAGCAGACTGCCGCTGAAGTTGAGAAGAAGGTAAAACTGCCCTGGCAGCTGAGGTTGGGATGCAAGGCCCTCGTCCTGGTCTCTGAGTCCCAAGTTTTTGCAAAAAAAAAAAAAAAAAAAAAAAAAAAGAAGAAGTCAGAATTCCTAGGTAGCTTTACAAAATGTTCCCAAATTCCTTCTAGAAAGTCAAGCGGGGTGGGATTCCTGAGTCAACCAGCTCACACCCTGGGTGGCTCAGTGGGTGAGGCATCTGCCTTCAGCTCAGATCATGACCCCAGGTCCTGCAATTGAGTCCTACAGCAGGCTCCCTGCTCAGCAGGAGTCTGCTTCTCCCTCTCCCTCTGCCGCTCCCCTTGATTACGCGTGCTCTCTCTCTCTCTCAAATAAAATCTTAAAAAAAAAAAAAAGATGGAGAGCTAGTTTCAGTATGATAGGGGTTGGAGGCAAACTTGAGTCTAGAAATGAGATCCACGTTCTGTGGATCCATGTAAGCAACTGATCTAGGAAGACAGAAACTTAAAGGAATCAGAGGAGAAGCAGAAATGGAGATTTCTTCCTGCTGGTCTCTATCTAAACGGTGAAAGCATGGGTCACGTTTATCCACTGAGAATAAAATGAGTGATGGTGAGGTAGGAGCTGGGAGGGGGGTGAAAGTTTACAATTGCTGAAATAGGAATGAAAGGTGACTCAGGAAACAGTGAATGGATGGCATTAAGAACCCAGGTGAGTCTGAATGAATGAGCCTCTATGATAACACCAGTCTGAGTAATTGTATGTTTGTTCAGTCCACCCCCTTCTGAGACTCTGTCTTCAACTCCTGAATTTAACCGATTTACATTTATTAACATGATTGATAGAGTGACTTTCTTTCTACCATCTTAATTTGTGTTTTCTATCAACATGTGTATTTTTCTCCTTTCTTGCTTTTTCTTTATTCTCCTCTTTATCCTTTGCTGATTTTAAAGTTATATACTTTTTCTTATTTTATTGATAAATCTTGTTTCATTTATACATGAATACATTCATTTATATATGAATATATAAATATTACATATATAAACATATAAACTATATTTCATTTTATATGTGATGTAATGATATATACATTGGTTAACAAAGTCTATAAAGTGATATATCTCACCTCTTCCAAAACAAATATAAGGACTTTAGACTTACTTTGATCATCCTTTTCCATCTTCTGTTACTGTTTTTTTTTTTTTTTTTTTTTTTTTTTATGATAGAGAGAGAGAGAGAGGCAGAGACATAGGCAGAGGGAGAAGCAGGCTCCATGCACCGGGAGCCTGACGTGGGATTCGATCCCGGATCTCCAGGATCGCGCCCTGGGCCAAAGGCAGGAGCTAAACCGCTGCACCACCCAGGGATCCCCTGTTACTGTTTTATAATATTTAAGTTCCACCTACTATTCCCCAGGTGGCCATTGTTTATGGCCTTTGTTATTTAGATTAACCATATATTTAAGAAATTTTCAGACCTTATTTCTTCCTTTTGGATTCAATCTTCTAATTGAAGCAAATAATTATTTCTTCAAGGGCCTGTTGATAGTAAATTCTCTTTGATGTTGACTGCTTCTTTGAAGAGCTCTGGTCTTTCATCAATTTTGGGAAATTCTCAAATATTAGAGTTCCCATCCAAGTACTAACCAGGCCTTACACCAGTGAGAATGGGGAAAATTAACAAGGCAGGAAACCACAAATGTTGGAGAGGATGCGGAGAAAAGGGAACCCTCCTGCACTGTTGGTGGGAATGTGAACTGGTGCAGCCACTCTGGAAAACTGTGTGGAGGTTCCTCAAAGAGTTAAAAATAGATCTGCCCTATGACCCAGCAATTGCACTGCTGGGGATTTACCCCAAAGATACAGATGCAATAAAACGCCAGGACACCTGCACCCCAATGTTTCTAGCAGCAATGTCCACAGTAGCCAAACTGTGGAAGGAGCCTCGGTGTCCATCCAAAGATGAATGGATAAAGAAGATGTGGTTTATGTATACAATGGAATATTACTCAGCCATTAGAAATGACAAATACCCACCATTTGCTTCGACGTGGATGGAACTGGGGGGTATTATGCTGAGTGAAATAAGTCAATCGGAGAAGGACAAACATTATATGGTCTCATTCATTTGGGGAATATAAATAATAGTGAAAGGGAATAGAGGGGAAGGGAGAAGAAATGGGTAGGAAATATCAGAAAGGGAGACAGAACATGGAAGACTCCTAACTCTGGGAAACGAACTAGGGGTGGTGGAAGGGGAGGAGTGTGGGGGGTGGGGGGGACTGGGTGGCGGGCACTGAGGGGGGCACTTAGTGGGATGAGCACTGGGTGCTAATGCTAAATGTTGGCAAATTTAACTCAATAAAAACTTTTTTTAATTAAAAAAAATATTAGAGTTCCAACTGTTGCCTCTCTATTCTCTACTTATCTCTGTTAGATGTATTTTGAATCTTCTCATTCTGTTTGCCATCTCTCACAACCTCTTATATATTTTTCATCTTTTTTTCTCTCTCTGAGCTGCTTTTTTTTTTCCTCTGAGCTGCTTTTATTCCAATTTCCTCAGATCTGTCTTCTAGCTTGCATATTCTCTTTCTAACACTAGTCCATTATTTAACCCGTGCACTGGTTTTTTCACTCAAATAACTGAATTCTTATTTTTACAAGTCCTAGTTAGTTGTGTGTGTTTTCTTCAAGTAATACCTCTTCCTGTTTATAATGGCCTGATTTTATGCTTTCTTTCACCTCTACTGCTTTTAAACAGAAATAGTTAAGAGTGAGTTATAGATTGTTCAGTGATCTTCAGCTCTTGGGATGCTAATCCTTCTGGGGTTCAGGTTTCTGATTGTCCCCTTTGGTAATATTTCCTTCTGAGATTTGTAATTGTTTATCATAAGCTCATCTTCAAAAGGAATCATTGGGTTTTCTTCCTCTGAGATTCTCACAAATAATAATTAGTTTCACTCTTCTGAAGTATAAGGCAGGTCATATTAAGGTTTGTATTTAGTGGCATGTTCTTTCAGAATCCCTCTCTAATACTAAGGTCTCTTTTCTCATTTTTCCCTGTAATAAGAAACTTTCTGAAAAAAAAAACTATTCCATTGAAAAAGATCCTTTTGCAACATGGTTGGATCTAGAGACTTTAATGCTAAGTGAACCAGTCAGAGAAAGACAAATGCCATATGATCTCACTCATATGTGAAATTTAAGAAACAAAGCAAACGAGCAAAGAAAGAAAGAAACAAACCAAAAAATAGACTCTAAACTTTAGAGAATAAACTGATAGTCAGCAGAGTGTAGGTAGGGGAGGGGGATGAGTGAAATGGGTGATGAAGATTAAGAGTAACTTTTCATGATGAGCCCTGGGTGATGTATAGAGTTGTGGAATCACTATACTGTACAACTGAAACTAATATGCCCCTGAATGTTACTACACTGGAATTAAATTTTTTTTCAAAAAATGAAAGAGATCCTCTTTGTGAATTTACATATTAATTCTTCCATAAAAATTAAAATAGAACATTCCATTATGCTGTTTTCACTGGCTTTTCATGCCTGGAATTCTGGTTTATTTCTAAGTGATTGATATATATGTACACACACACACCTACATACACATGTATATGTTTATTTATTTTCAATTTACATATTTTTTCCATGAAATCTTTCTCATTTGAAATGGAGCTCAGAGGTTTACATGGCCCACACTTCCCAACTGGAAGAGCTGGCACTCTCACCCTCATCAAAGATTGAATATGTCACTCAAGTGCTATTAGGAAAATACCACAGCATGGGGCACCTGGGTGCCTCTCTCGGTTAAGTGCCCAACTCTTGATTTTGGCTTAAGTCATGATCTTAGGGTCGTGAGATTTGGGCTCCTCACTGGATGTGGAGCCTGCTTGAGATTCTCCCTCTCCCTCTGCCCCTCCCCACCAGCAACACGCACATGCACAAGCTTGCTATCTATCTATCTATCTATCTATCTATCTATCTATCTATCTATCATCTATCTATCTATCTCTCTCTCTCTCTGAAAAAAATTAGATTAAAAAATAACATGCAGCTTCCTAACTTTCTAGTGGCTACCCCTACCCAGACCCACCCTGCCCTCCACACAGACACCTGTGTATTGACACAGAGAGGCCAGGCCAATGGATTGGTTAGAACAATGAACCACTATTTCCTTCCCTAACAGGTCCAGGAGGCCAAGGTAACAGAAGTGAAAATTAATGAGGCCCGAGAGCACTACCGGCCAGCAGCTGCCCGTGCCTCTCTTCTCTACTTCATCATGAATGACCTCAGCAAGATCCACCCCATGTACCAGTTTTCTCTCAAGGTGACTTACACCTGCAGTTCTTTGCATAATCATAGTAATAGAGCTAACAACTCTCTGTGAAAGCTTATCTGTGTGCTTCATTAGCTGTGGCAGGTCTTTCAGATCAAATCCAGGAGAGTAGCTACAGTGCCTTCAGACCCACATTACAGTCCTCATCTCTTTAATTGGGTCGTTCAGGACTCATGGGTCACTTCGGCTAGAACGGGAGATGCCACAGCCTCACACACTCAGCACAGATGACATAGTGGTTGTGAGCTTACTGAATGCAAGGAAGGGGACCAAGAAATATCAGAAGTGACCCCTGCTGCCAAAGACCTTAACATATGATAGAGGAATGATCAAATGTGCATGTCATTCATACCAGATAAAGACCATGGCAGGCAATAATAGCAGTCCAACCTTAAATGACTTTTCTTATTACCCTAATATCCTCAAAGCTACTGCTTTATGCCTGCTGAAATATTTCTGTACCAAAGACGTTAGCAAATTGTAAACGCTGACTAAACTTAACTTACTCATGAAAAAATAAAGCCCTGTAAATTTTAAGTGAACTGTCAAAAGTATATCTTTCTCCCCTAGGGTGTTGCCAAAAAGACCACAGTTCAAGAGGCATTAGGGGTAGTGGAGCATTTCTAAACAACCTCTTTGACTTAACAGAGAATGGACACACACACACACACACACACACACACACATACTCAGAGCACACACTTCATTCTGTGAAGGTAAACTGCCATATGGGGTTTGCCAAGGTGTGGAGATGGGGGTGAGCAGGTGAGAAATCAGAAGGTCTCTAGAACCTGGGGCCCATTCAATTGCAGATGCCATTTTACCATTTCTGGGTCCTCTTCCCTCAACTGAGTCTCCGCAGATTACATAAAAAGTGTTTATAATATTTTATGGTTTGGGAGGTGCCTGGGTGGCTTAGTGAGTTAAGTGTCTGACCTTGAATTTGGCTCAGGTCATGATCTCAGGGTCGTGAGATTGAGCCCAGCATTGGGCTCCAAGCTGGGCGTGGAAACTGCTTAAGATTCTCTTTCTCCCTCTCTCAACAGATGAAAGAATTATGAAACATTTTTAAACAATATGAAAGTTAGCATGATAAGCCTAATAACTGCAAGATTGCTCCCTAGTACTGAGAGTAGTTGAAAAGAAATAAAATGAAACCCATGCAAATATGTGTTTTGAAACGTAAATTTTGCAGCAAAAGCATCCCAGTAGAGGCTGGTTTCATCACTGGAAGTGCTATTGGGGGGGTGCATTTTGGGCCCCCATACTGTTACTAAGAATTGCCAACCAGCTTGATCACTGAGAACAGATCTATTTTTTTTTTTAAGATTTTATTTACTTATTCATGAGAGACACACAGAGCAAGAGAGGCACAGACACAGGCAGAGGGAGAAGCAGGCTCCATGCAGGGAGCCTGATGTGGGACTCGATCCTAGGTCTCCAGGATCACACCCTGGGCTGAAGGCAGCGCTAAACCACTGAGCCACCTGGGCTCAAGTGTCTTCAGAGGCGCCAAAACAAGAGTGCACTTCGAAGCCTTGTGTGATTTGAAGAAAAGCCAACCACAGGAGTCTCCATGGTCTTTGCTTTTGTCTGAGGTTGGATTTTACAGCTGCTGTTCTAGGCAGAGAAAGGAGAGGCGTTCTCATAGTAGGGAAACCACAGATGGCCCAATGTGGCAGGAGCTGCACATCCCAGTCTTCTAAATTGTCTTGAGTGCGAATATGTTCCAATGTGTCTCTTTGCTTTTACTCGAGCAAAAACTCTTCAAGAGCCAGTCTTGAACAAGTTTGGAATAACATGGTTAAGATGGAACCTATGTGATTGTAATTCTTCTTCAAACCTCAGCCAAAATAGGGTTAATGAGACTTCACTTTCCGGGGGCTCAGGATGTCCTAAGAAAGATCACACCTCTCTGGTGTTCCCTGCAGACTGGTGGAAGACCCAGCTCCCTCCATCCTGTGCCTTACGTGGGAAGGACACAGCTGGAGGAATGACCTGTCTCAGAGAGACAGAGAAAGGAAGAATCACATAGAAGCAAAGAGCACAGAGCTCTGATCTCAAACTGAAGGCCCCCTGGCCTATTTTCAGAGGGCTTTCATATACCTTCCTTGAAGTCAGGAGATTTTATATAAAACCAGATATCTGGCCTCCCATTGATAGTCTGTAAGATCTGGCAGCCCTGAGCTCACATTCCACATGGCATGGATTTGCTGGAGCTGAGGGATGGCTGCTCCCAGATGGCGGTGTACCTCCATGTTACCATGTTCCCTGCCCCTTCCTTATTGGGTCTTACACATCCGGCCCCTGGAGGAGTTTGAGTTTGAGATCCCTGGTCTGGAGCATCTCTCATGATTTGCCTAAGCTCTCCAGGGCACTAGGTAGGACGCATTCATTGACAAATCTCTCCAGTGCCCATCACAGATGAAGAGCTGGGCTAGATTCTGGGGAAGAGAAGAAAGGTGCTGAGGCCTGACTTCCATCCCCAGGGTGTCCACAATCTGATAAATGACAAGATGAAACTGACTCAGCAGTTTAGTGCTGCCTTCAGCCCAGGATGTGATCCTGGAGACCCAGGATCGAGTCCCACGTCAGGCTCCCTGCGTGGAGCCTTCTTCTCCCTCTGCCTGTGTCTCTGCCTCTCTCTCTCTGTCTTTCATGAATAAATAAATAAAATCTTAAAAAAAAAAAAGAAACATACCTAAGGCACAAGGCGCAATGGAGAAGGACCCTAGAAGGGTGACAAGGGTAGCTGGAGGCAGCATAAGACTGCGCACAGCAGAAGACCCCAGGAGTGGGTTGTAGAAGCAGAGGTCAGCACAGCACCAGACTCTTCAGATGCTGGAAGTAAGAGCAGGACAAGGGCCCTTTGACGATGGAAAGGAAAAGAAAGCCAAAGTTAGCTGAGTGTAAAGAAAATGCTAAGTGTACCTCGGTCCTTAAATTTTCTTTAGATCTTTTCCTGACTTGTGAATCACTTTGTTTAAACTTAGTAACTAGAAATTATTTACTGATTACTGTCATTTGGATAAAGATAGTTTTAGGGGGGAAAAGCCACTCTAACCACCAGAGGAAAGCTACCCATGTGGTCTTTACAGACCTGCTCTGCAGATGAAAGGTTCCCAAATTGCTCTGCATGGAGCTCTTGGACATGATCCGCCTCTACCTAGCTGTTCTTCCAATCCCCCCATCCTACCAGGTACGGGTAAACATCCCAGTGGATTGGGATGAGGGTGGTCCAAAGACATTGCTCTGATCATCAAAACTGAATGAAGAAGGAAGCCTGCAAAGGTTTCACTTATGAGAAATAGCATGGAACTATGAAATAGAATTCATATTTCCCCCCATTTTGCAAATGAGGAAATATCGAGACAACAAAGTTCATATGATTTCCACTGAGGTTCAAATACCTGGTGTTAGAAAGACCTAAGACTTTTTATTTTTTCTTTTTGAAGCTACCAAAGGAAAGTAGAGAAAAGCCTGGAAATCTGCACAGCCATGAATTGAAAAGGCCCAATTATATCTTGATTTTGATCGTCTTTAATGATTCATTGTATACATATCACATTCAAAATGCAGCATTCCTGGTATTTATTTTTATAAATGCCATATAAGATTGAAATAATGAAAAATTGATTCATATAAATTTGTATTTCATACAAAAGCTTTAGTATTTAGAAGATGTGGCCAAGGGGCACCTGGGTGGCGCAGTTGGTTAAGTGTCTGCCTTCGGCTCAGGTCATGATCTCAGGGTTCTGAGATTAAGCTTCACCTCCCCTGCTCAGTGGGGAACCTGCTTATCTCTCTCAAATAAATAAATAAAATATATTTTTTATGTTAAAAAAAAAAGAAAATGTAGCCAAAGCAGGTTATGCTTCCTGCTCCCTGATTGCAGGAAGGGTCTATCAAGAAATAAGAAATGTGTTAGCAGACTTCTCAAATGACTGCACAGTTAATAGGAAAAAAATTAACGCAAGATTAAAAAAATAAACGCAAGATTCTGATCATTCCTAAAAGGAAAAATCATTAATTTAAAAATATTCTGAGTGCCTACAATGTTTACAAGGGTCTCTTTAGGACAACAAATTTGTCCAACACATTTTGGTTCTACCATCAAGAATTCTGGAATTTACTGGATAGGATCATTAATCCCAACTGGTTATTGTTGGCTGTGTTTATGCTTTTCGAGGGTTGTTATCCAACAAAACATACTGGATCTAATTTAATGATTTTGGCTACTGGATAATTCCTTTTCACTGGTCAAAACTGTAGGCTCTTTGTCAATATGCCCCATAGCTTTGCCCACTTCCCTGAAACATAATAATTCATATAAGCAAACTAAGAGAGCTAATAACATGTTGTCTTATTGCCACAGTCCCTTCTTGGCAGGATATGCTGGGAAAACATGTCTGTGGCGGGCAGATTGCAATATTCTTCACAGGTAAGTCTACTAGTTGTATATCAAGAGAGCTGTGTTAATTACCAGTGTCCAACCTCCTGCCCCCAGGCATTCAGCATCGTCTTCCAGAAGGCTGTGGAGAAGGCTGCTCCAGATGAGAGCCTCAAGAAGCGCGTGACTAATCTGATAGACAGCATCACCTTCTCTGTGTACCAGTACACCACCCGTGGGCTTTTCGAGTGTGATAAGCTGACCTATCTTGCCCAGCTTACCTTTCAGGTAAAAGTGGATTGAAGATGTTTCTAGAAAAGAGGTCATTTTCCAGTATCCAAACAGCAGGTGTAAAGAAAGTTTCTTCTTTTCATATTGCTTCCCAGAGAATATGAAGACTATTTGGTTCTAAGCAGAGCATCGGACAAGAAGGTCCACTATGGCGCATGCATGCTGCCTCGCCATTGTCGCACTCATGGCAGCCATGACTCATCAACTCTTGTACTTCTTGTTTACCTTGGATGACCTAAGATCCGCCTTAGCATAGCCCTCTGGCAGCCACTACCCATCAACCCAAACTGGCACTAATGATGGAACTCGATGGCCATACCAATAACTAAATATTTTTTGAGATGCTCTAAGAAATCTACAGCATCCCTCATTATTTATTTACCTTTAGAGATGCGACTTTAGTGTCCCAAACTTCCCATGGAATAAGAAATTGCAAATGTCTTTCCATAGCTATGGCAGCCTTGGCCTTGAAAAAGGTCCTTAAGGACTCTAATTCTCAAGGGTCTAGGTGGAGCAGGGGCTTCCAGTATTAATTTTTAAAAACCTTATCTTCCACTTATTCTCAACAACAAAAAGCCACGAAAACTTATTTTCTTGCACTTATCCCTCTAATCATTTAGGATTGGGAATTTTTTCCATGATTTAATTAGGAGCATACACTAGATTATCTCTAAGGCCTCTTCCAATTGTAAACACCACATGGACTGTGATTACTTCTGAGCTGACTCCCTATGTATGTTCCAAAGTCTGAATTCATGGGGGACTGTTAGTGTGGCTTGTTCCCCCCTTACCCCCGGTATTCCCTCTCCAGCCCAAAGGAGTGTGGCCATCATAGAAAGAATGTGGGGTACCTGACTGACTCAGTAGAGCATGCAACTCTTGATCTTGGGGTTGTGGGTTCAAGCCCAAATTGGACACAGAGATTGCTTAATTTTGGTGGGGGGCATCTGGATGGCTCAGTTAGTTAAGCATCCGATTCTTGATCTCAGCTCAGGTTTTGATCTCAAGGTCGTGTGTTCAAGTTCCACATTGGTCTCCATGCTGGGCACAGAGCCTACTTAAAAAAAAAAAAAAAGAGAGAACTTGAGTTGCAGCATGAACTACCACTCGTTGCCCCCAGGCCTCCAAGGAGCTTCCAACCCTAGCTTTTGCTCTTCTCTCCTCATAAATATTTTAGCCTCATTTTACCAGGGTTTTTCCACCTCGACTGCTATTTATAGGCTTTTTCCCCTTTAGAGACTTTTCCTCAAATTTTCCAAATTGTTATTTCTTAGTGAGCATTCCCATGCTGTAACCTCATAGCACAAAACACCATTTAAAGGGAGAAGCACAAAACACCATTTAAAGGGAGAAGACAGGGATTCCTGGGTGGCTCAGCAGTTTAGCACCTATCTTTGGCCCAGGGCGTGATCCTGGAGTCCCGGGATCGAGTCCCACATTAGGCTCCCTGAGTGGAGCCTGCTTCTCCCTCTGCCTGTGCCTCTGCCTCTCTCTCTCTCTCTCTCTCTCTGTGTGTGTGTGTGTGTGTGTGTGTCATGAATAAATAAATAAAATCTTTTTTAAAATAAATAAATAAAATAAAGGGGGAAGACAATGTCCCAGCACCTCTTAGTGTGAATCATTAGCTCCAGCCACGCTGAACACTCTACCCTCCCCTGCACACACCTCACTAACTTTCCCCTCCAAGCCTCTGCCCATTCCTTGGCCCCTCCCTGGAGCACCTTCCCTTCCTACCTAGATAGTCGTACCTTTTAGCTTCTCTGACACTCAATTCAAAACCACATATAGAAGGTTTAATCAAATGAATCTCCCCACCCCAGCTTGCCAACCACTCCATTCTGGAACCCGTTTGGCATTATTGATTCACTTATGCATTTCTGTTTTATGTATATCCATATGTGACTTTGACATTCTCCTACGTGTCATCTTCTCAACTAGATTGCAGGGATATACTCCATGGCATTTAGGACTGACATGAAACGCTTGCTAACCAATGTACCTAGTCATTCACTGCATGCAATTTTTTTAAGATTTAATTTATTTATTCATGAGAGACACAGAGGCAGAGGGAGAAGCAGACTCCTCACAGGGAGCCCAGTGTGGACTCGATCCCGGGAGCCCAGGATCACAACCTGAGCCAAAGGCAGATGCTCAACCACTGAGCTACCCAGGTGCCCCGACTGTGTGCATTTTAAGTCACCCTGATATTTGGAGCGAATACAAACGCACCCAGAAGTGATTTGCACGGATAAGCTCTTTCTTCCACTCTACCCCCTTTTAACAACCAAAACTGATGGGCAAGCTCCAGGACTCGAAGTAGCAATAATTACCCTGAGTGCTAACCCCAAGATCTCCAGAACCCTGTGACTACCACACCTAAAGAAACCGGGTACCGCTCCTCCACATTGCAGATCCTCCTCATGAACCAGGAAATTGATGCTGCGGAGCTGGATTTCCTGCTTCGATCTCCAGGACAGACAGGCGTCACCAGTCCCGTGGGCTTCCTCTCCCATCAGGCCTGGGGTAACATCAAGGTCAGTAGAAAGGGCCCCCAGAAAGAAGCCAAGTTCTCAGCTCTTGGAGTTTTTCCCGCTGACACTTGTCCCCAGGAAGTCAGCAGGTCTCCCTTCAGGGGTTCAAGCATGGAACAACATAGGTGCCTGCCTTTACCTGGTCCCCCACAGCAGAGCTCACCCCTCCTGGGCCCACTGGGAAGGCTCTGCAGAGGAGCAGGTGTGTGCGGGTTGAGGGCTTTGCCTCTCCAGGATGTGGAGGGATGGTAAGATCCTACAAGCTTCCCTACCTTGGTGGAGCTGCCTTTCACCTGCCAAAAGGGCTGGAATGTGGGCTCCTCCATGAGGCCCTGGGGCTGGTGTGGGGGTGCTGCGAGGGGCTCCAGGAAGCAGGTAGATGCCAGAGCTCTCTTCAGGCACGTCCAGGTGAGTCCTAACTCAGCTTCAAAGTGGGGGATGCATTCCAGCTTGGGATCCTCAGTGGTTAATACTAGCTCACATTTATTGAGCACCTTAGAAATGTGTTTTATCCTCACGCTCACCTGGGAGGTAGGTGTTATCTGTTCTCATTGAACGCAAAGCCCATTTTCCTGCCATGTTGTGTAGCTTAGTTTAGTTGGGATCCTATGAACATTATTCTAGGAAAAGATCACAAAGTATAAGCTTCTTTCTGGAGGGAGCATGCCTGCATTGACAGAATGTGACACGATGCCAAGCACTAAGTGACCACCCACTGCAGAGCCCCAGCCTGCTGTCCACGTGGGCAGCTGTCAGGTCCACACCTGCATGAGTACACGCAGCAGGTGCTGGTGCCTTGGGAGCACTGGCATCTACACAAAATGAATCCTGTTTGTGATCTTCCATGTTTGTTGCATTTTATACATGGTTCATAGAACAGAGGATGTAGTCTAAAGTAACAGGATTGGTTCGTTTCCTCCTTATATTTTCTTGTCAATTTTTTTTTAAATTTTGAGAGAATATAAATTCCCATGCAGTTATAATAAATAATAGAATTATCCCTTGTACCCTGTGACCCTCAGTGATAAAATCTTGCATTCGTATCAGGCAGCATCTTATCCAGGAAATTTCCTTTGATACAATCTACTAATCTTACTCTGATATCACTAGTTTTTATGTGTGCGTGTGCATGTACGTGTGTTTAGTTTTTCACATGTGAAGATTTATGTAACCACCACTCTGGTCAAGATACCAAAAATTCCACCACTGTAGGGATCCCTTATATTGCCCTTTATAACCAGAACAACCTGCTGCCTCCCCGAACACCTAATGCCTGGCAACCACTAATCAGTTCTCTGTATAATTTTATCCTCCCAAGGATGTTATGTACATGGAATCCTACAGCATGTAACCTTTGCAGACTGGCTTGTTCACAGAGCATAATTCCCCTAAGAGCCACTCAATTTGATTTACTTTATAACAGAAGCCCAAAACTTAATATTTATACGCATGCTCTTCTCTTCAAAGGGACCATCTTAGGAAATTCAAGACTAATTCTATTCATGCTGCCATTGCCCAAAATATTTTTCTAATTCCTTTTTCAGAGCCTGATGCTAATCTTTTAAGCAACTTTAGGGCTGTATCTAAATCAGGATTCATCAAACTTTTCCTGTACACGGTCCCACAGTAAATATTTATGTTTTGAGGGCCAGACTGTGTCACAACTATTTAGCTCTGGCAAAGTCACACACAATACAGAAGCAAATGGAAATGGCTGAGTTCCAATAAAACTTTATTTACAAACACAAGTGGTGGGCCAATTTGGGTCTACAAGCCGTAGTTTGCTGATCCCTGGCCAAAATATGAAGGTGTGATTTGACTTTCATTTATTAACTGCATTTGTCATTCTGGACCCTATCCGGCAAGTAAGAAGAGGAACAATATATCGGAAAAGAAATAAGGAAGAACTCCTTTCACAATAATAACCAAAATAACAAAGTTCCAAAATGCCTAAGAAAAACTATAACAAAGGCAGAGATTTGTGGAGATGTGTAGAAAACCATTAACTCTCCTAAGCTACATAGGATCTGAATGAATTGATATACTCTAGAGTAGCACTGTCCAAAAGAAATATAGTGCCTGTCACTTATGTAATTTAAAATCTTCTAGTAGCCACATTGAAAAATGTAAAAAGAAATAAATTAATGTTAATAATGTATTTTCTTTAACCTAGGGTAGCCAAATTACCATTTCATATGTAATTATTATAAAAATTATTAATGATACATTTTATATTTTTGTATTTGAATTCCTATGTGTATTTTTTATACTAATAGTTCAGTTCAGATGTTAAATTTTCATCAGAAATTCTCAAGGGGAGGCTGACTGGCTCAGTCAGTAGAGCACGTGACTCTTGATCTCAGGATTGTGAGTCTGAGCCGCCTCACCTTGAGTGTAGAGATTGCTTAAAAATAAAATCTTTTTTTTTTAAACAATTTTTTTTTTATTTACGATAGTCATACAGAGAGAGAGAGAGAGAGGCAGAGACACAGGCAGAGGGAGAAGCAGGCTCCATGCACCGGGAGCCCGACGTGGGATTCGATCCCAGGTCTCCAGGATCGCGCCCTGGGCCAAAGGCAGGCGCCAAACCGCTGCGCCACCCAGGGATCCCCAAAAATAAAATCTTTATATGGTCTCATTCATTTGGGGAATATAAAAAATAGTGAAAGGGAATAAAGGGGAAAGGAGAAAAAATGAGTGGGAAATGTCAGAGAGGGAGACAGAACATGAGAGACTCCTAACTCTGGGAAACAAACTAGGGGTGGTGGAAGGGGAGGTGGGCAGGGGGTGGGGGTGACTGGGTGATGGGCACTGAGGGGGGCACTTGATGGGATGAGCACTAGGTGTTATTCTATATGTTGGCAAATTGAACACCAATAAAAAATAAATTTATAAAAAAATACATATATATATATAAAGAAATCCACATACATCAGAGAGCCAATTGTAAGCCATGGGCCAAATCTGGCCCACCTCTCTGTTTTTATAAATAAAGTTTTGGGATCCCTGGGTGGTGCAGCGGTTTGGCGCCTGCCTTTGGCCCAGGGCGCGATTCTGGAGACCCCGGATCGGGTCCCACGTCGGGCTCCCGGTGCATGGAGCCTGCTTCTCCCTCTGCCTGTGTCTCTGCCTCTCTCTCTCTCTCTCTCTCTCTGTGTGTGACTATCATAAAATAAATTTAAAAAAATTTATAAATAAAGTTTTACTGGGACACAGTCAAAAATAAAAAATAAATAAATAAAATCTTTAAAAAACCTATTTGATATGTATTTAGGTTTCATAAAACCTAGATTTTAAATCATTGATTCATATACCTCAGTTGCTCCAAACATACTTAAAAGTTTTCCAGTTGCTAAAGCAAGTTCCAGTTTCTAAATCTAAATTTTAAAATAATTACAATTAAGTGCAATTTAAAAAATGCAGTTCTTCAGTCACATGAGCCATAGTTCATTTGCTCATTGACTACCTAGAGTTGAGAAGAGCGACTCATACGTAGTCCAATGACCTTACAGAAAAGCAGTTCTGGAAATCAGTTCTGAGGGAGCCCTTTTGCAGAACTGGAGCAATGATGGACTGGTTAACACAGGCTCTGGAGTCAGACATTCCTGGGTTCACATTCAAGTCTGAGTGTGTGTGGCCTCTGGCATATTATCTTATTCCTCTGAACTTTTTTTTTCCTTACCTGCAAAATGGCAGTTGTCATACCCACCTCACAGGTTTCCATCAAAGAGACAGTAGAGGATTGCAGTAGTGGTTGTGGCTACTGTACTGGTTTCCTACAGCTGCCATGACAAAAACAACAGGCTGGGTACTCTCACAGTTCTGGAGTCTGGAAGTCTGAAATTAAGGTGTCAGCAGGGTCATTCTCCCTCCAGAGCCTTTAGGGGAGGATCCTCCACTGCCTCTTCCCACTTCCAGTGGGAAGGTATTCCTTGGTTTGTGATCCCTCTATGTGTCTTTGCATCTTCCCTCCTTATAAGAACACCAGTCATGATGGTTTAGGGCCCACTCTAGTGACCTCATGTTACCTGGATCGCACCTGCAAAGACCCTATCTCCAAATAGAAGATTACATCCACAGGTATGGAAAGTTAGGGGAACACAACTCACCCCAGAAGTTATGTTTATTAATTATGCAGTTGTGGGGTATATGTACACCTTGGTTGCATTGTGCCTGATGGAATTTATCCACTGAAGGAAAAACATTGAGGAATTGTGAGTTTGGATCAAGTCCAGTTGCCTTTCTCTATTTTTCCCCACAAAGCACTCTGCAGCAAAAGTCATAAAGGATAAATTATTCCAAGACGCTCCCTACTGTTTTCATTTTACGTTACTCCACTCAAAAGCTACTCTGCCACGGAGTTCCATTTCTCTTTGCACAAAACATATTGTTTGCTTTGCTTTGCTTTGCTTTACTTTGCTTTTTCTGATTGGTTTTGTGGGCGAGGCTCATCTGGCTATTCAAAGGCTTTTACAAATGCATGAAGCTTTCTCTCTCTTTCTGTGAGTTGTGTTATGTGGAGAGGCCAAGTCCAGACCCGTCCAACTCAAGCACAGGACTGGATGTGAGCAGCTGAAACAAAATACAATGTGTAGAGCATATCGCTGAAGCCTTTGATAAATGTTCATTTTAAGTGTTCGGTTGGATTCTAGCCTAAATTAACAAATACGATTGAATAGGACATGATAAAAAAAATGGGTTTTCTTTTAATTATATCTGATGAGGAAGGTTGATTGCCATGTTTCCCCCAAAGGAATTAACAAGCAGGTAATAAGTGAAATCTTTATGATAAAATATTGCTTTTATTCTTATCCTTTGTAAGGATTTTTGTTTTTAAAGTCTCATCAAATGCTGAACTTGAAGGTAATAGGCATGCTCTTTCTTCATTACAAAAATCTCATCTGTGATGCACGCCACTGTCAGCCTCTGAAAAGGACCTCTCACCACCACTCTGGATGCCAATTTCGCACAGTTGTATTTTGCTACGCAGTCCAATGTAATTAGGTTAATTAGTCATTTCCACTTAGCTTATTAGAAGGCTAGAAATCCCTTTCCCTCATTTGGAAGATTAAATGTTGCAATTGTGTTCAACCCAGAGCTTTAAGAAAGTGTGTCCCAGACCCAAGTTGTGGCAGCTGGGAACACTCATCAGAGTGTCATTTGCTCTGTTTTGTGGTGTCACCAGAGGGGGTAATGGGTCTGCAGAAGGGGTAATGGTGATACAGGCTGGGAAGAAGATAGGGAGCCAGTTCCTCAGCCCAGAGAGAAGTAATTACAGCAGCAGCAGCTTCTCTCAGCCTGTCAAGAGCCCTCCTGCTGGCCACGCAGATGTCAAACTTTATTAATTGAACACGTTCTAAGTGCCAGGCAGCCTGCAAAGCCTGAGGCATACAAAGACGCCTAAGAAAGTTCTTGCCCGCAGGGAACTCACAATCTTGTGGGAAGTGACAGGCAGGTAAACCAGCAATTGCAATTGAATAACTGTAGGAACCCCAAGAAAGCACCAGGGAGGGCTTTATAGTCTTCAAAGCACTGTATCTGCATTAGAATATGAGCTATGCAGACAAGGATTATTTGGCCTCATTTTCCAAATGAGAAAATCAAAAAGGCCACAAAGGTTTAAAAACAGTCTCTGAGTCACAAGAGGCTCCTAAGAGGGGGTGCAGAGACCAGAACCTTCAACTCTTGGCACTCGCTCCTCCATCCTACACACAGTTCCTCCCCACTTCTCAGTAGGAGTGATGCATATCCCTTGCAAAGTGGCCAGAGTGAAGTTGGGGGGCCATGGACTTCTTGTGAAAGAGCAAGTAAAGGCAAGACATGGGTTCATCCACATGGGAAATGAGCCTAGGCAAGCCAGGTTAAGGATGTGTCCTTCACCAATTCTCTCTGCCCCTGTTTACCGGGAGGACTCCTCTCCTACAGTCACACTGCTCTCTGGCATGTCCTACACTCTTCCGTTTCCAGACTTCAACTCTTGTTGATCCCACCCTACAAAATGCCCTTCCCTTCTCTTTATCTCTGTCTCTGCCCAGCAGAATTCTACATACCCACTAAGGCCTCCCTCATCTCCTCTTTCTCCTTAACTTAGGACTGCTAGCACCTTGAAAGCATGTGTCTTTTTTGGTTTTCATTTGTATTGCCAAGTACCTGGCATGTAGTAGACATTCAATAAATGTTGAATGAATGGATGGATGGATGAATTCAAATAACAAGAATCTATTAGGATCCTTAAAATTCATGGCACTGTGGTAGGTGCTTTGGACATAGTCTAGCTTTTCATCTCATTGAAGAGACCAAACACTCAAGCAGAGTTGAGTAGTAATGGAGAGATTGCAGATACATGTCCAAGTGACTAATGTTTATGCGAGCATTCTGAAGACAGGGGATGGGATGAACCCCCATTAAAATTTAGTTCTGATGTCAAGATTGATGATGCCACACATACCAAGAGAATATTAAAGGTTTATTACTCACATAATGAGTCTTTCCAAGAAAACAAGGGAGCTCCCAAGCAGTCTAAAAATCGCTTGAGAGAGCCAGGGAAGGAGACCACCTTGGAGTTTTTTGGTAGTATAAGGTTGGGGCCAGGGTGAGTATTCCCTGTGCATGGTCAAGGGCTTGCATGGTACAACTTTCCTCCAGCACCAGAGGAGGGAGTGCCAACACTCATTTATCAGCTTGCCTAGATGTGGAACAGAAGAGGAAGAGAGAGGGATAAAACTTTAAAGCTGTCAGCAATCAAACATCTAAAAATTGAGTCAGACCCTTTATTAAAGAGATCCACTCTATAAGCAGTTCCAAGTAGCCCACAAGGAGGATGGGAAGGCTCTGTATTCTAGGCTAAAGAGGATGAGCCTGAGAGAGGATGAACAGGACTCCAACACCCTCTGGGGCCTTAACACATACTAATGACCAGTACAAGAACAGGACTCCAACACCCTCTGGGGCCTTAACACATACTAATGACCAGTACATCGTGAGGACCTCTTGATGGTGAAAGCAGCACAAACCCAGAGCTGAATTAGAATTGAGTCTGGCACAGTTCTAGGATTGGCCACAGATGCTCTTGGACAGAGTAGAAGGGAAGAAAGATACCCGATTCATTGGCTGGTTTGGAAGGAATTCCTAAATGAAGACATCTGATTACCAAGTTATGCATTTGGGTTTTATTCTTCTGGAAACAGGCAACTCATGGAAATTTTAGCATTGGCATTAACACAAAGTCAATGATTCTAGGGACACCTCAAGAGAGATCTTGACAGGAGTTGCCAGCAGAATGAGTACTGAGATGAAAGGAAGGAGTCAGAGATTTTAAATGTCTGGGCTCCATGACATTTTATGGCAACCCTTCTTGTCCCTCCTTCCATGCAATGCCCTGCAGGCAGGTGCTGCTCAATTTCTGCTGCTACTAATAATCCAAACACTTTATTTGCTAAATCTTGCACATTAGTGGTGCAATTTGCTGAAGGTAACAATCAATACCCTTCTACTTCCTTGAATTTAGCTGGGGGAAAGATCCAAGATTCCAGACAAGAGTATGAAGGAGACAAAATCCTATCCATACTGTTATCTTGTTCCTTGAACACCCCCCCCCCAAAAGCAATTGAAAATGATAGCTTTCTGGATAAACTCCATTTCAAAACAAGATTCTCTAAAATTTCTCAGGCACTTTCATCAATGGAAGGGTTCTATAACCTGGATCGGGACATTGAGGGATCTGCCAAGAGCTGGAAAAAGTTTGTGGAATCAGAATGTCCTGAGAAGGAGAAGTTTCCACAGGAGTGGAAGAACAAGACAGCCCTGCAGCGCCTCTGCATGATGAGAGCCATGCGACCAGACCGGATGACCTACGCCATGCGGTACGGGACACAGGATAGTGGGGAGCCCCTGAGTGTGCGTGGGGCAGTCTCAGCATGGCCTGATTAGGAGAACTGAGCTCAAAGATCATGTGTTCATAGTAACAGGAGCATTTGTACCAACATCCCAAATCCCATAAGGCCTATTGCTCTGTGTTTGTCATGTATTTTCTTAGTATCTAAGTAGATGATTTGGGGGAAAAATGCTCATCAATATCAGCATTGAGAAGGATGCTGGTCACACCTGAAGTGGTGGGAGATGATGGTTCCCAGATAATGAATGGAAGGGTCATCCATAGGAGGAATAACATCTCTCCGACCACAAAGAAAGGAGAGAGAAAGAGCTGTGGCTATAGCTGAGGTGGTAAAAGGATGACAGAAAATTGAGGAGGACTTTATGTGATGACTTCTATTTTCTCTGAGGAAGCATGGTCATCTTGTGCCATGTGCAAGAGGAGGTGGCAGGGTTGGAGCCTGGAGGAAAATGAAGAGTTTTTAATAGAATCTATGACAAATGGGAGAGAAGGCCAACCAGATCCCACCTAGTTAAGATCCTGTGTTTATAATGGTACCAGTCTTCACCATAGGATGGTTCTCCACAGCAACATCAACAGTCCAAGTGTAGATTTAGAGTTAAGTTGGTCCGGAGCATAGCTCAGTTCAAGTTGGCATGTGGGGGCAGGAGTTAAGCAAGGGGAGAGGAAGATATTGGGGAGATAATAACTGGAAGTCATAGGTCATACAGTCTGTAGAGACAGAGCAGATTAGTCACTGCCTGGGGCTGGATGGTAGGAACAGGAATTCTTGAAGTAGGCAGGAGTAATCTGATTGGCATGATGAAAGTGTTCTGAAACCAGATTATGGTGAAGGCTGTGCAATTCAGTAAATTTATCAAAAATTATTGAAAAGTATACTTAAAATAGGTTTTATGGCATGTCAGCTGTCCCTTAAGAAGTTGTTTTTCATTTTTTTAAGGTTATAAGCTATGGAGTCTATACTGGATAGGAAAGAAGTGAAAGAAAGTAAGGGGATGGTTTTATTTTATTTATTTTAATTTTTTTGAGAGAGAGTGCATGCAGGAAAGGAGGTAAGAGGCAGAGGGAGAAGGAAGAGAGAAAATCTTAAGAGATCATTACCTGAGCCAAAATTAAGAATCAGATGTTTAATGGAGCTACCCAGGCACCCTGAATAAAGGGATGATTTTTTTAAAAAAGAAAACAGGCCAAAATACCAAAAATCAGCTGAAGAGATAACAGAGAGAACTGTGTCCTTGGGGAAGAGTTAGAGCCAAGAGTTGGGCCAGGTGATCAATAAGAGGTTGCAGCTGCAAAGTTGGCATAACATGGAAGATGGAAGAGTTTGGAAAGGAACGTTGGTAAGTAGGATAAGATGAACATGAGGGTGCGAGAGCATAGGAGGGCAGGAGGCCTTAAATCCTGAGTAGGGAAGGAAGACCACAAGGATATAGAGCATGGAGGATTTAGCTGCCTGCACACTTTCGGAAAGCATTGATCCTGGCATTCTTCTGGTGGATGATGGTCATGTGACAGGACATGCAGGCTTCACAGAGAAGTGGCATAGTTGGATGGGGATTCAGAACGAGCCCTGACCTAGGACAGCAGGCCAGCATTAGTGACACAGGTGCTAAGTGTGGACCTAACAACCCAGGAACGGAAGTTGGCCCCAGCTCTGTAACTACCTACCAAGGCCATGACCTTGAGTGCATCCTTCCATCTCTGTAGGCCCCCATTTCTCAAGCGTTGTGGTTTTGTGATTGATACATGTGCGTGTACTTTTCCCACAGAGATTTTGTTGAGGAGAAGTTGGGTAGCAAATATGTGGCAGGAAGAGCGCCAGACTTTGCGACCTCATTTGAGGAATCAGGACCAGCCACACCCATGTTTTTTATCCTGTCTCCAGGGGTGGACCCCCTGAAGGATGTGGAAAATCACGGTGAGAAAAACTCCTCTGGGAGCTGAGACTGCACCATGAATGGTCACTCTTTGTGTCCATTGGTCTCTTTTTTCTTGGGTCAAAGTTCAGCATGCAGGGCTTGGTATTTACTGACATAGAGAAGTCAGGGTCATTGCTGAACCAACACCAGGGATCATCATCAGAGAAAGGACCATTCAGAGGGGTACGGGGAAGAGTCCACACTCGCATGTTCATGAGGAGACCTTGTCCTGCCACCTGCCTGCCCACCCACCCTCTCCCCCTTACTTTGGCTGAAGCGATCTTTCTGAAACATAAGTATGACCTTTCAAGGCTCCTACTGCCCTAAAAATAAAGTCCAAACTCCTTACTGTGTCTCACAGGGACCTTCATCCTCCCGTCCCTCCCTATTTCTCCAGCCTTCTTTCCATTATTATGATTTACCACAAATCTGGAGGCTTGAAAGAACACAAATTTGGTATTGTACAGTTCTGGAGATAAGAAATCATAAATGGGTCTTATTGCCTCCCTCTTTTCTTAGAAAAACTCCTGTGATTATATTGGGCACACTGAGATAATCCAGGATAACGTCCCCATCTTGAGGTCCTATATTTACTCACATTGCAGAGTCCCCTTTGCCCTGTAAAGTCATATGTTCACAAGTCCCAAGGGTTAGGACATGGACGTCTTTGGGGATCTATTATTCTGCCTATATTTCCTAATCCTCTCTTTTGCCTTCTAAATGGCAACCATTCTCCCAAGCCTGCTATGTCCCCTCCTGAACCCCCTTCACCAGGCTAGCCTCTATTCATCCTTCAGATACCGATTTCAGTGTCACCACATCCAGGAAGCCCTGTTGACCTCCAAGATTCTAGGCTCCCCTCCCATGTGCTCCTAGAATGCCCTTCTTTATGTCCATCACTTTATAATTGTCTAGTGACTACTATGTCTTCTTAAGAGAGTGAGAGCTTCCTTGGAATCGGGTATCTTTTTATCAGAGTATCCCCAGTTCCTAGCTCTGGGATGGGTACTCAAGAAATATAGACATTAAATGGAGGAATGAGCGAATGAATGGCTAATCAAAACTTATAACACTGGCAAAATGACATTTTGCAAAGTTACATAAAGACGTGATGGGTTAAAAAAAAAAAAAAAGACCTGATGGGTTAGAGCCCAACCCAGGTAATACAGCTCTAAGAGCAGTCTCTCCATTATGCAGTGGAAGGACTCCACAGCCTGTGCCTAGTGCTTGGGGGGTAGTTGAGATGAGCTGAGTCAGTCCTAAAGAATGGATAAGATTAGGGCACCTGGGTGGCTCAGTCAGTTAAGCCCACGGCTCTTGGTTTTGGCTCAGGTCCTGACCTCAGGGTCATGAGATTGAGCCCCATGGGAGGCTCCACACTCTTTAAAAAAAAAAAAAAAAAAAAAAACAGAAAAAGAAAAGAAAGAAGGGATAAGATCTATGGGAGGGAAAAAATTATCTTCTTTACTAATTTTATGTATATTTTTGTAGTCTCCTAGTAATTTCAAGTGACACTTGCATATTTTTAAAATATGGATAATAATTATAAATGAGAAGCAACAGTTCTTGGGTTGAACTGGAAAGAGGAAAACTATCCCCTTTCCAGACATTTGTTCTTTGGGTTTTGGAGGGTTGTTTTGTTTTTGCCAATTTCTGAATTTAGTCCTGGTAGTTGCTTCTCTATTTCCTACTAATCTTATTATCACTAGGTTTTTTTTTTTTTTTAAGATTTATTTACTCTAGAGAGAGAGAGAGCATGCATGACCAGTTGGAGGAGGGCAGAGAATCTCAAGCAAACTTCATGCCTAGCACGGAGCCTGATGCTGGGCTCCATCTTACGACCCGCCGGTCATGAGCTGAAACCAAGAATAGGACGCTTAACCCAGGCGCCCCTTGTATCATTAGTTTTAAATTTATCAATTCTAGATAACTATTTATATTCCCTGATATAAAAAAATAAGAATTTAAGTCCCATTACTGCCCACTAAGACTGTCTACTTTCTGCCACATTTTTTAACAGCTTTATTGAGATGTAATTCATATTCGATATAATTTACCCATTTCAAGTACATGATTCAAAGCTTGCTAATATTTTCACAGGGCTATGTGACTACCACCACAAACTAATTTTAGCAGATTTGTGTCTCTCTGAGTCCCACCTTCTACCCCTGCACCACCAAAAAAAAAAAAAAAACAGAAAACAAAAACAAAAAACCTAGATCTCCTATGCCATCCTGTGTCCTCCCTGGCCCACCACCAATTTACTTTTTGTCTCTAAAGATCTGCCTGTTCTGGACACTTCCTATAAATAAAATCATATATTATAGGGTCTTTCATTGATGTTTCATTTAGCATAATACTTTCAAGTTTCGGGGCACCTGGGTGGCTCAGTGGTTGAGCATCTGCCTTCGGCTCAGGGCGTGATCCTGGGGTCCTGGGATCAAGTCCCACATCAGGCTCCCCGCAAGGAGACTGCTTCTCTCTCTGCCTGTGTCTCTGCCTCTCTCTCTGTGTCTCTCACGAACAAATAAATAAAATCTTTAAAAAAACATATTTTCAAGGTTCATCCATGTTATAGCTGTAGCATATATCATTATCATTCCTTTTTATGGCTGGATAATATTCCTTGTAAATCAATCTAGGAAGTATTATCTTAACAGTATTAAGTCTTTTGATCCATCAGCATAAAATGTCTTCCCATTTATTAATCTCTTTAGTTTCTTTTATTGATATTTTATAGTTCGGGGTGTACAAGTATTGCATTTCTTTTTTCTTAATTGAAGTATGATTAACATACAGGGTTATGTTAGTTTCAAGTGTACAATACAGCAATTCAGCATTTCTATACAGTGCTTAGTGCTCATCACAGTAAGTGTTCTCTTAATCCCCTTGCATTTCTTTAAATTTATTCCTGAGAGGTTTGTTCTTTTTGATTCTGTTGTAAGTGGGATTCTTTCCTTCATTTCATTTTTGGAATAGTCACTCCTAGTGATTTTTGTATATTTTTGTATATTGATCTATCCTGCAACCTTGCTGAACTTGTTTATTCCAATAATTTTCATAAATCCCTTAGGTTTTTTGCAGATACAAGTTTATGTGATCTATGAATAGTTTCACTTCTTCCTTTCTGATATGGGTGCCTTTTTCTTTCTTTTTCTTGCCTAATTGACCTGGCTAAAATTTCCAGCACATTACTAGGTAGAAATGGCAATCTTGGACATCCTTGGCTTGTTCTAGATATTTGAGGAAAATCATTCAGTCTTCACTGTTAAATGTGATGTTAGCTGTGGGTTTTTTATAGCTACCCTTCATCAGATTAATCAGGTTGCCTTCACCAGGTTGCCTTCTAGTTTGTTGAATTTTTTTTATCATGAAAAGGTGTTGGATTTTGTCAAATGCTTTTTCTGTATCCATTGAGATGATATCATCTTGTCCTTTATTCTGTTGACATATGACATTAATTGATTTTTAGAAGTTAAACTAACCTTGCAGAAGCACCTGGGTGGTTTAGTCAGTTAAGCATCTGCCTTTGGCTCAGGTCATGATCCTGGGATCAAGTCCAGGTTGGTCTCCCTGCTCAGTGGGGAGCCTGCTTCTCCCTCTACTCCTCCCCTCAAACTCTCTCACGCGCTTTCTCTCTCTCTCTCTCTCTCTCTCTCTCTCTCTCTCCTCTCTCTCTCTCGCAAATAAATAAGTAAATAAATCTTTAAAAAAGGTTTACTTCCTCTATTGGCTATGTTAACTTAAACAGTGTTAGTGAAACTTCATTTTTTATTTTGTGAATTCTAGATCATTTCACTTGACATCACCCTCTGTAAGCTCAGACTTCAGTTTTCCAACTTGCATCACCTGTGCTTTACTTTTTCCATAGGCAAGGATAAATATATATTCATTCTATTCTGTTGTCATTAATTTTATTCATGCCTAGTCTACAAGTTAACTATATTTGAAAACTGATAGCATTTATGTCATAATTGATATAGACTTATAGTCACCGAAAAGGCAAATAAATATGCTAGGGTTACATTTCCTTCTTCATGGATCCAATGTCTTTATCTTCAGGAGTCTCTCAAAGAAGAATGTTCTCAAAAAGAAGAATGTTCTCAGTATGGAGTTTCAAAGTCATATCAAATTTCAGTGTGCTTCATATTTAGATAATGATTTTCTTATGTAGCTTTTAGTTTTTCCTGGAGTTTCTTAATGTCTTTTCCTTGTTCCTGGGAGAAGAAATGAATGCCTCCTCTGCCATTATCACTAATATTTCACATTTCTTATTTATTGTATGTATTGACTAGGACCTACTTTATCCTTCTTGAAAATGTTCTACCTAGAGTCCACTTATATTCTGCTCTGAAATAAATAAATTTCACGTTAGCCATCTTGGGGCTTTCTTTATATTCTAGTTAAGTAGTATCATTTTTGGATCCTATGTCTTTTATCTTCAATTTTCACCCTAGTTTTGCTAGCATGCACCACCAGAAAAGAATGATGGGAAGTAGAATTTCTGAATCCTTGGGTGTCTAAAAAGGTTTTAATTTTGCCCATCTACTTTTTCAGTAGTTTTGCTAGGTGCAAAATGGTTTTTACTCAGGATGTGTCCACATTGCTTAGCTGTCTTCAAGAAGCCAGTTAATGTTGGGTTGAGGTCACATGCCAGTAGGGTGCTGTTCTTCCCTCCTTTTTTGGTTATCTGGAAACTTTAGGATCATCTCTCTACCTTGTGTTCTGAAATACCATGAGCTGTGTTTGGTTGGTGTGGGTCTTTGTTGAGTTAATTAACAAATAAATGAACATCTGCTCAGCACTCACCATGCCATTTTAAGTGGAAAAGGTATATCTTTATCTCCGGAAATTTTTGCTCTATTATTCTTGGTAAATACCTCTACCATTCACCAAGTTGCTCATCCCTGAAACCTTGGAATCAATAACTTTAGACCCTCCCTTTATCACCCACCACATTTAGTTCTATTAATTCTGCCTTCTAAATCCATTTCAGATTGGTCTCGTTGTTTCTATCTTCATTGTTGCCTCCCTGGTGTAAGTCACTGTGATCTCATTTGGACTGACACAGTAGCCTCCCAACTTCCCAATCTTCTCCCCCTACCTGCATTCTTTTGCCACTCTGCACCCAAAACATCTTGCTAAATCTCAAATCCAGCTGTATCAGTCTCCTACTTAAAACTGTCTAGTGGCTTCCCATTGTTCTTAAGGTAAAGTCCAGTACCACTGACATGATCTATGTAGCCTACATGGCCTGGCCTTTCTGCAAGCCTTGGATCTTAGCTTCTCCCACACTCACTCTACTCAAGCCACATAGTCCCTTTAGATCCTCAGCCACACCATAAGCCTCCCTGACCTAGGGCATTTTCACAAGAGATTTCTTTGATCTGAAACATTTCCCCCCGATGATTCGAGAGTCCAGGACCTGCTCATCCTGCGGGTACCAGCCTCTCCTGACCTTCTCCCTGTAAGACCATTAGTTCCCTCTTATACATGTATGTGCCTCAGAGCATTCCATACACTTCTAATTAAATACTTCTTTCATAATTTAACTTATACTTGCATACCTGCTTGTCACTAAGGTCCTTCAGGTCAAGGACCATGTCCTTATCATTTTTTTAATCAGTACCCAGATGCATAACTAGCAGAGAAAAGGTGCTCAGGAAATATTTGTTGAGTGAATTAACAAATGAACATCTTAAAAATTGTCGTAGCTGAGTTTTTCCTGATTTTCACCCTTTTATAGAGTTCTATATTCCTCTCATCTTCCAAAGGTTTTATTCCTTTCATGTTGGCAAAATCTAGTTCCCTCATTTTGATTCAGTGTCTTCCTTTTTGGAAGCTTTCATATACACTGTTTATGAGCAATTTCCTGCTGTTCTTTGCCAATTGACCTCCATCTATTCCATCATGTACTTTAAGGCTTTCTGTCATTTCAGGGATGCTGACCCTTCCCTGATCTATATTGGTTATTTGTCTCTGAATACATTATTAATCTTAACACATATTTCCTTACCAAAGGCAATATGGCTGTTCATCAACCACAGATTACTTAGGCACCTGTGCCTCCTTTTCTCCCTTCCCTTCCTTCTTGCCTTCTTGATGGTTTGATTTATTTTCTAATTTGCCCATTTAGAACATATACTCTGGTGACAGCCATGCTTTCTGCATCTTGAATCAAATCAGATTGCCTGATGGGCTCCTCTTCTCAAGTCTGGAATCTACATGACTGACTCACACTTTCCCCTCTCTCCCCAGCACCAACTTATTAACTAAAATTACTGTCTCTATGCTTGGGCAGAGTCTGTGTATCAGGCAGTTCACTGTTTTACTCCATGTAGACTCTTACAAAGAGTGGCTGTCCCATTTTTTAGTTTGTGATTTATGTTAACCCCTTCATTTCTTTATCCTTAATTTTCAATGTGCAGTTCTTAATATTGAGTAGGGTTTTAAAACCTGAGAGTCAGAAGTACCTGGGTGGGTCAGTCGGTTAAGCACCTGACTTGATATCAGGTCAGGTCTTGATCTCAGGGTTGTGAGTTCGAGCCCCGTGATAGAATCTAAGCTGGGTGTGGAGCCAAATGAATGAATGAACCAACCTATCTACCTACCTGCGAGTCAAATGAAAGATATGTTGCTTCATCCTCATTCCACCACTGACCCTTGATCAAGAATCTCTGCTTTTCTGGCACCTTTGTGTCTCTTAGTCTCCTCCAGGATTTCCCTTCTTCAACAATTTTGGAGGAAGAGGAGGAGAAGGCAGGGAGCAAGAGGAAGCGCCATCCACTCTCCTTGGCTTCTGTTTTAACACAAAACCTAGCACCATCCACCCCCTCCCCACACTTTCCATCTTCCCTTCTCAGATTAATCCCTTTAAGTGCTTTAATGTAGCCCTCCTTCTCTCTTTCCTCATCACCTCCTTCCTGAATGAGCCATACTTCCTTATTTGCACATTTATTCTCGTCTTTGCTTCTTTTAAAAGCAATCATCCATTTTTTCCCCAATCATCCATAATACCTGCTTCCTAGGGCTCCTGTAGGATAGAAATGAAGTCTCAGACGTGAAAAGACTTTGAAATGTTCAAAGTACAGTAGAATTGTGTGGCATTCGAATGAAGATGATAATTCCTCTGGTCTTTGAGGGCAGTTCAGCTTACTCCTTTTTTTATGTCCTTTCGAACCATAGCTTCGTCCTTGGCCTTCCCAAACCAGGACTCCCCTTTCCACCCAAACTCACAGGCATCTTCTCTGGTCTTTCACTTGACTCTAGCCTGATCTTGCTCTGTCTCTTTCTTCCTTTGTTCAGTCATCTGGCTTTAACAAATAATTCTGTCATTTCCATGTTGTGATCATGAAGAAGCCATATCTACCACCTTTGCCTTCCACTCCTTCCTTTTTCTCTCTCCAAAGTACTGGTCAGGACTATGAGCTCACTTAAATTTTTTTTAAAGATTATTTCTTTATTCATTCATTCATTCACTCATTCATTCATTCACTCAGGAGAGACACAGAGAGAGAGGCAAAGACACAGACAGAGGGAGAAGCAGGCTCCCTGGGCCCGATGCAGGATTCAATCCCAGAACCCTGGGATCACAACCTAGCCAAAAGCAGATGCTCAACCACTGAGCCACCCAGATGCCCCACTCACTTAGATTTTTTTGCAAGCCTGCTACCCGGTGTGTCCAAAGGAACAGTTTTCAATTTAGTGTTCCTGTGGTCAGATTATCA
This sequence comes from Nyctereutes procyonoides, assembly GCF_905146905.1. Taxonomy (NCBI): domain Eukaryota; kingdom Metazoa; phylum Chordata; class Mammalia; order Carnivora; family Canidae; genus Nyctereutes; species Nyctereutes procyonoides. Next base: position 53,592,090 of record NW_026575140.1, on the reverse strand, counting down.
ACACTTTGCATGCAGCCTCTTTCTCATTGTTCCTGGTCCTATTCTCTGTTCTTCAACAGTCCATTGGATCTTGGTTAGGTTTGGAGCAAGTGCAGTCTTGGTGAACAGCTTCAAGATTGGTGTGAAATATTACTTTTCCTATTGGGAGAGACTCATTTGTTCATGTGCCAGGGAGTGGGAGAGTGAATAAGGAGATAAAGGTTGATGATACAAGAGAGATGGGATTTAGGGAACGGAAGAATGAAAGGCAGAGGGAGGACACCTCTTCCACTGAGATGAGGATGTGCAGGCATACAGATAAAATGGTAAGGAATTGAAGGGGTTCCCGCTTCATGGCATATGTTTCCCAAGGAGTGAAGAAAGCTGCTGGGAGTAAGTAGGGTGGGACCTCCTGAGAAATTTAAAAGAAGAAGGGAATGGGCAGTACAGCCAACTTCTGGGCATACCGAAAGATTGCCAAACAGCGCTGAGGGTGCGAATCATGAACTTGGGGTGGTTCCAATTCACCGAATGTTTTTTTCCCGTCCTCTCTTGTTAATTCATCCAAGATGGAGACTTTAGAAAACGTTGGGTGGTGCAGAAGTAGAAAGGGCGCCGGAGTTGAGGATTTTGTAAGATAAGCATTAAGAGGGATCCCTGGGTGGTGCAGCGGTTTGGCGCCTGCCTTTGGCCCAGGGCGCGATCCTGGAGACCCGGGATCGAATCCCACGTCGGGCTCCCAGTGCATGGAGCCTGCTTCTCCCTCTGCCTATGTCTCTGCCTTGTCTCTGCCTCTCTCTCTCTCTGTGACTATCATAAATAAATAATTAAAAAAAGATAAGCATTAAGATTAAGGATTCTTGAATCCATATTAAAATAAGAAAGAAGTAAAAGTGAAGATTAGAAAAAATAGAAGAGCCAATGGACTGGACATTTCACAGGTAGAATAACAGGTAAGGAGCGAGAAACAGAGTGAACAGCCTGGAAAGTAGAAAGGGATAGGAGTAGATGTGAATGAAGAATGCGTCCGACAGGGGACAGTTCTCCATGATAGTGAAGTCCTGGTGCAGCCACGGGGAATGGGTAACAGAGTGAATAGAGTTCAGTTCTTTGAAGATGATGAAGCATGAGGCTGGAGGTTGCCTGAGTCCTCCATTGTGACATTGAGGTTTACCCGAAAAATGATGAAATGGGACGTATGCAAGATTTTGAACCCAGTTCCAGAGAGCCTAATAGAAATGAATCTCACCGGGAAGTTGGTGGAAGGCAGAGAACCTAGAAGTTAGTAGATAATATAGCCAGGTGGCACATGCTTTAAAAGAAAAGGGGGTTTCAGACAGGGATGGGAAGAAATAACCTGCAAGTGGCAAGAGTCAGCTAGAAAAACATTCCCCTTCCTCCCAGCCCCACAGGTACGTGGAGTTCGGGAGAGGGCCACGGAAGGTGCCATGTCCTTAGAGACAGGAGGTCAAGGAGGCATACTTGGGAGGTGTGAAAGGAGGTTTACAATGGGCACCATGCTGGCGGTGGAGAGTGGGAAAGAAGATCAGAAAAGGAAAGATGAGTTAAAGGTAGCGGGAGTGGGGGGCATGGAAGCCAGGGTGCAAAACAGTATGAAGGTGAGAACCCAAGAGGACATGGCTGGCGAGAGGGGCTCGCTGATGACCTGGCAGGGCATCCCGAGAACCTCATGGTTGAAATGGAAGGACCCCACAAGGTTGCCCTGGCACATCACAGGGCTGAGCGTTCAGTCCTTGTAAGTCCCATCAACACTTCCCCTTTCTCAACATCTCCACGTCAGCCTCATCATCAGCCTAGACTAGACTAGACCTCAAGCCTAGACTAATGCAAGCTGATCCCAGCCTGAGCAAGCCAGACTCTGCCCTGGACAGTCTTTGCAGTCCCGGTTTGCAAACTAATCTTCAGTGAGCCCTCTTCTCCTGCATCTCGCCGACAAAGAAAAGAAATCGGCTCTTTTGTGGGTAGGAACCTCACTGAGAGTATCTAATAATCCTGGCAGCTTTTATCCTGGTATTTTCTCTGGAATAAGTTGTTTATATTGCAGTTTCCAAAGCTGACATCAGATCTATTGCCAGTAAGGATTTATAGTTTAATAAGGGTGTTTCTTGGGTTCATCTCAATTGAATCTCTAATAACTCTTCCTCGCTACAAAAAGTCATCTCACTTTGTCTTATACAGAGTTGCAAAGGATACTCTGTACCTTTTCTTGTGTTTAAAAGAAATATCCAGTATTGACAGCTTTGTTTCAATTTTCTTGCACAAGTATCAAACTGCATTTTCAATTTCAGTTCCTGTGAAAAGAAACGTTTAAGGACATATTTTTATCTTTTTTCTATCCTTCTATTTCTTCTCTTTTCCCTCATGTACTTTATTTTCCTAGAGAAAAAATTGCTCGATGATTCCTTCATGGTAGCATACACTTTTATAGCTGATGTCCAAGGAGGGCTGGTCTCTATATTAAGGTTAATTGCATTGGATAAAGTTTTTCCTGGGCATGCAGAACACCCAGTGAGATGGTTGTGATGTGTGTTGCTGTAGCAGCTCCCTTGCTGCATCCCCAATACCAGCCACCCCTCCCAGGATGCAGAACATCTACCCCTGAACAGCCAAGCCCTTTCTTGTCTTACCTTCTGCTTCTCTTTGCTCCCACTCATGCAGAATGGTGAGATAAAACGTCTCTGTTTGTTGGGAAAAATAGGGGGGGGGGGTAATAAGAGTAAAGTCCAGGAAGCCAGAACTACCTGAGTCCTGCCTCTACCAACCACACCTCCCATTAGAGTTTGGGGGGTACAATACATATTCAGAGGACAAAACAAGTCAGAAAGAACCAAACCCACATTCTTGCTCATCTGGTGGCCATCTCGGCCTCTAGGGTAGTGGGCCGATGCCTGGGCTTCAGGTGGAAGCTGCACAGAAGGGCATCAGCACTTGTGCTCATCCTTGGGGATTAAGTGAGGGAGGAGGGTTGAAGCCCAGATGAGTGCCTCCTTTGGTTTGGGGGCACAAAGCTGGAAGATGTATCCCCCACCCCGCAACACACTCCTGAAAGGAAGAGGGTTCACGTGTGCAGCTCGGGTGTGGGTTCAGGTACACCTGTGTTGGAGGATGATGTGGAGACGGGCATCTCCTTATGAGCACAGGCCAACACAGATTGTGGACACGAGAGGTAATAAGGACAACTCCATACCCCTTTCAGGTAAAAAGCTCGGATACACCTTCAACAACAGGAACTTCCACAACGTGTCTCTGGGACAAGGACAGGAGGTAGTGGCTGAGGCTGCGCTGGACCTGGCTGCTAAGAAGGGTCACTGGGTTATTCTGCAGGTACGGCCCCCTCTGCCCTGATTGGGGTCACACCCGTCTGGACCTCACATAACCATCGCAGGGCTCCTCTGTCCTCTCTTCCCCTCTCCCCTTCCTGTCCTTCCACACCCTTGCCCGTCTCCCTGCATGATCTTCTCTCCTTCCCTCTTCCATGGTCCTCACATCCTCACCCCTCCCCACGACTCCTCGCCCCTTGCAGGCCTCTGCCACTCTCTCTAGTTTAATAGCTCCACTGACATTCCTGTTGGGCACCTGCTCAGGGAGCGGGTATCCAGCTGAAGACCTCAGAGGGTGGGTCTTGTTCACAGGCTGACCTCTTCCCACACGTAGCACAGAACCTCCTACTGCTGTGCCCTTCTGCTGTCCTCTGCGTTCTCCATTACACGCATGACTACAACAGCACACATGTCACTGGTAACTTCACTGACCACCCCATGTCCCTGCTTTATGTGACTTGCAGGGGAGCTGGGGCTGCGGCAAAGCAAGTGGCCCACGTCTCTTTTCCTCTAAATGGCCTACAGCCACCTCTGTTAGGGCGCTCTGGCTGTGCTGCAGTGACTTAGGTTATGACTGTGTCCTTTGCTACGTTTCCTTAAGGAGAACCTGCTCCTTAGTCCCCTTCCCGCACCCAGCACACCACCAACACCACGAACAGAGTAAACACCCAACAAAAGCCTGCTGGGGAACAGAATCAATGAAGAAATCAATGCAAGGAAAAACAAACAAAGCAAGAAAGGTCACTCCCATCCCATCCTGGCTTTTGATTACCTAGAACTTCGTCTGTATCCCGACCAGTCACTGGGCCACATCTGAGAACAGCCACCCAGGGTTTGGGACCTTCGCCCTCCATTTTCCTGTCATTCTCTTGAACCTGCCTTTTCCCGGGACTCTTTTTCCAGAAACACAAGAGAACAGATAGCACCACCCCGCTAACAGACCCCTGACTTTCCAGGCAGCCCACTGAAGACGTGGCTCCCACAGAGTGATTATAAATGAATTCCTTAACAAATGTTCATTTCAACAGCCACTCCTAACGCTTACATAGCATTTTACAGTCTGCAAAGCCCTTGCAAATCCATTACCTTTGGTTATTTGCAGCAACCCTGTGAAATAAGTATGGCCAATATTATTTTTATTTCTCCTTTTATAGAAGAGAAAGCAGCAAGCACCCAGAGACCAGATTGCTGTGGCCAAGTACTGTGCTCAGTGCTGATCAGTGTACTTAAGGCTCTGTGAGCAGGCTTCCTCAAAGATTTATCGAGGAACTTTTTATCTGTCCATCATAATGAAACATATGGCAAAGAAGCAGTCCTTGCCAAAGTGAATGGTGCATTCTGCAGAGGATTGTTGAGAAATAAATGTAGGTTTGGACAGAGAGACAGATAGATAGGAATCACGGGGGGGTTGGGGTGTGGGGAAATGGGCTCAGAGACGAGACAGAGGTACCTGGGCTTGGAGTAGGAAGCCTTCCCAGTGTCTGAGCAGTAATGCCTCCGTTTGTTGTAGGAAGATAAGTTTGGCAACAATGAACAGAATGGTTTGGAGAGAGGACTCAAGAGAGCCAGCTAGAAGTTTAAATCAGTGCTTGTCAAATTTCAACACACATATAAATCACTGAAGGATCCTATTAAAATGCACTGAATCAGGAAATCTGAAAAAAAAAAAAAAAAAAAGGAAATCTGGGTAGGGCTGAAGAGTCTGCATCTCTAAACCGGGCCCAGGTAGTCCCCACATTGCTGGTCCACGGGCCCCCAGTTTTGAGTATCCAGGGTTCCATCATCCAGGCATGGGGATCTGGATTTGGGGTGTCTGCATGGTGTGTTTGACTCTTCAAGTATGGCCCACACACCAGCATCTTGGACAGTGCCTGGAACTTGTTAAAAATGCAGATTCTTAGGCCCCACCCTAGACCCAGGAATCTTTGTTTTAAGAAGCCCTGCAGGAGTCAAGTGTAACAACTGTGTGCTTGAGAGACTTGGGAGAACAAGAGATAGGGTTCAACCACAAGATACTGGCAGGTCTCATCACTGGGAACCCAAAGGCACTTACTGTGATGAGCTTTATTTGAAGAGAAGGCCATGTCCCTTCTGCAGCTACCTTGCTGAAACTGTCTGCCACTAATGAAACTAAGTAGATGTCTGCACTGTGGGGGGGGGGGGGTCTTCCTTCCCACTAGAACATCCACCTGGTGGCCAAGTGGCTCGGCACCCTGGAGAAGAAGCTGGCAGAGCACAGTGAGAACAGCCACCCAGAACTGAGGGTCTTCATCAGTGCGGAGCCTGCGCCCTCCCCTGAGGGCCACATCATCCCACAGGGCATCCTGGAGAACTCCATTAAGATCACCAACGAGCCCCCCACAGGCATGCATGCCAACCTGCACAAGGCTCTGGACAACTTCACTCAGGTACAGCCCTGGGAGGGAGGGAAGAAGAGCACTGCCCCTCACAATTAGCTGACCCAACTGGGTAGAAGTGCATCCAACCACAAGGGGGAAGGGGGATGAGCTGCAGCACAATGTGTCCCCTTTGTGACTGACCTCTTCCCACTGCCCTCTAAGTACAGCCCAGCTGTCAGTTCCTGGGTACACCCGGGGGAACCAAGCCTAGGGTTTGTCTTCGACAAGAGGTGTGGGGAAATGTTGCACAAGTCTACTGCTCAGGGAGAGTCCGCGATGGAGAGGACGCATTGCTGTAAATCTACCTGGTGTGATACACTAGCCACACGCTTACTGGCCAAGCATGTTGTCTTCAAGCAGGGGGTTGACTCTCATGTTCAGAGGAGACCTGTTGCCATCTGTATGCATCTTGAGTGTCCAGGGTTCAGATAACCCAGGTGTCAGAAGTGGGATCTGGACATGGAACATAACCACGTGATAGGCTCTTAAATTGTGGTTCCCCAGAATAGCAGCAGCAGCAGCAGGACCTGGAAACTTGTTAGAAATGCAAGTTCTCAGGCCCTGGTCTAGGCCTACTGAATCAGAAACCCAGGAATCTGTGTTCTAACAAGCCCTCCGGGGGATTCCATTGTACTGTCAATTCTGAGAACACTAAGCTGCAATCTGCCTATTGCAACATGGAGTAGAAAGTAGTCTTTCTTATCCAGGGGCCTTTTTTTTCCCTTTCCTTTAAAATTATTTTCCTAAGTAGGCCTTAACTAAGCTCCTAAGTACTCTGTACCAGCAGTCAAAACGTCTAAATTTTCTATGTTTTATTTTCCACATAGGAGAAATAATACCTTCTTAGCTCTGAAATCTACAGCCTTCTGTCCAGAAGGCAATAGCTAGTTCCAAGCAAATCCATTTTTATGCCCTGAAAAGGCACTGGCTGCCCAACAGTGTGAACACATGTCATGCCACTGAACTATACAGTTAAAAATGTTTAATGAAATAAATTTTCGTTGTGTACTCTACCAGGATTTTTTTTAATTCATAATTGAAAAGTAAAAGGCACTGGAGGGTACCTCTGTGGTCCAGTATGTTAAGTGTCTGCCTTTGGCTCAGGTCATGATCTCAGGGTCCTGGGATCGAGCCCCATGTCAGGCTCCCTGCTTGGTGGAGTCTGCTTTTCCCTCTCCCTCTGCCCCTCTCCCCTGTTCATGCCTTCTTTGTCAAATAAATAAAATCTTAAAAAAAAAAAAAAAGGGCACTGGGATTCAGTCTGCTAGCTCTATCAAAGGACACAATGAGAGACCACTCTCAGATCTTTTGCCTTGAAGGTCTTGAACAGATCAAGGGAGAAGGGCAGCAGATGTCTCTGATGCTGTGTCTCCTAGTAATTAATATTACAATATTATGCCTCAGTAGGATTATTATCATCTATAGCCACCTTCTGGCTTCAACTTCTCAGCCTCTTGTTCATGGGTTTCTGTCCCTTGCAAGCCCCTTGTCTAGTCCTGGTTATCAGGGAAACACATCCCAAGGGATGCAGGCTTTTTCTGGTTATGCCAGCCCTACCACACTTGGGTTTTGGGCCATTTATAGCCATCTTCAGTAATTCATTCTGAGAAAGAGAGATAGATTTATGAGTATATTCATTGCTCACATGTGTTTTAATTGTTCCATTCTGCTTTTACAACTGCCCTAGAACAGAGGCCAGGTTAATACCTCCTATTATTCATTCTCTTCCTTCAGAGTCCTATTTTATCCATTTAAGGGACAAATGGCAGAACTGAGCTCTTTTATCCCCACTGGCCTTGATGTTTTGGGATGAATATTTTATTCTGATTTTGTCTGAGTGGGCCACTGTCAACCAGGCTCGGCATCTTGATGTATGACTCTTTGTCTTGGTACTTAGAGGTATTTTTCATCAAGGCCCAATTTTTTCAAATAAGTCAAAAGTAACAAAAGGGGGACGCCTAGGGGGGGGCCCAGTTGATTAAGCATCTGCCTTTGGCTCAGGTCATGATCCTGGGGTCCTGCTTTGCAGGGAGTCTGCTTCTCCCTTTCCTTCTGCCTGCTGCACTCCCTGCTCGTGCTCTCTCTCTCCCTCTCTCTCTCTCTCTCTCTCTCCTCTCTCCTCTCTCTCTCCCCCCCATCCCCAAATAAATAAAATCTTTAAATAAAAAAAGTATCTCTCTCATAAAAAAAGGAAGTCACAAAGGAAGCAAAGGAAGCATCCTGTCTGTAGAGAACAGCTCCACCCAGAAAGCAATTAAGTTGTCACTTGCACCAGGCAGTGACTCTGTCTTCTGTACCACCTCTGACCTTTCACATCCATAGCTTTGTGCCAAAAATGGTGCCCAACAAAGGCACAGGGTGACTCCAATATATCTAGAGAGAGATAGAGACCATCCTGGGGTTCATTATGGAAAAAATAAGATCTACTAAAAGTTTAACTGGTCCTGTTCTCCTCTGCTTTTCCTGCCCATGTGAGCAAAGTCTAAGGACCAATTCTCAGATAAAATGCCAGGACTTAACCCAATCTGATTCACGTGAGCTTTCTGAGTGCTCCTCTCAGGCTCTGTTGCAACATCTTGTTCCTTTCTCATCAAAAAGGGTCTAACTCAGAGGAAATTATTGTTAATTCCAGGCAATCTAGGGATTCTTGTCCTACTACCCCTTCAAAATGCAGGCTTTCCCCCTCTGCCACATTATCACCACCATCCCCCTTTAAATCTGCCACATACAAGCCCATTGCCTTCCTCTGCACTCTCTCACTTTCCATTTCTTCCTTCTGGCTTTTCTTTAATCCCTCTTGATGAGACCCACTTTTTCCCTTGCCTTACATGCTACAGCCAGGACCTCTCTGCACTCTTGTTCCTGCAGCCACATGGCCAGTCACCCCTGTGTAAGTTTAGTGGAGCAGTTGGCACGGTGAAGGGCACAGTATTCCTCCTCCTCTCATGGCTCTGATGCTCATCTTCTTCCTGGCTCACACATTGATTACACCCACTCTGGTCCATGATGGGCAAGAAAAGCATGGTGTGGCAGGAAGGGGCGAAATCAGAAATAATGCTGTAGGGGTCCCCAACCACACCTCAGCACAAAATGACACTCATGACAGATGCAACTCTCATGACCCATAACCCTGTTTTCCATTAGTTCTGCTTGGGAACTTAGTTGGCATGTTCATGGGTACAAACATTAACTGCAAACCAAACCTTGTAATAACCTGAATCTAAACCTTAACTCAGATTCTAAATTTTTTTTAATTTTTATTTATTTATGATAGTCACAGAGAGAGAGAGAGAGAGAGGCAGAGACACAGGCAGAGGGAGAAGCAGGCTCCATGCACCGGAAGCCCGACGTGGGATTCGATCCCGGGTCTCCAGGATCGCGCCCTGGGCCAAAGGCAGGCGCCAAACCGCTGCGCCACCCAGGGATCCCCCTTAACTCAGATTCTAAACTAGAACCCAACCCCTCTGCCAGGTCCCCACAAACCCTAATCCCATGCCTACCCACAATGCAATCTATAGTCCTATTGCAGCTCAAAACCTAACCAGGATGTAACTTCCAGCCACCATAACCCACACCCTGGTCCACACTGCATAACAGCAGATCTGTGCTAACATTGGAGGCAACACTTTCTTTTCAGGACACGCTGGAGATGTGTTCCCGGGAGATGGAGTTTAAGAGCATCCTCTTTGCTCTTTGTTACTTTCACGGGGTGGTGGCAGAGAGACGGAAGTTTGGGCCACAAGGATGGAATCGTTCCTACCCCTTCAACACTGGGGACCTCACCATCTCTGTGAATGTGCTCTACAACTTCCTAGAGGCCAACACAAAGGTAGAGTTTCCTGCCAGCACAGCAGAGGGAAGGCAGGGGCGGGGGGGAGGATAGGCCAGGAGGGATGATGATGTAGCATCAGCACAGGGAGAAGAGGCACACGCTGGGGATGGTCTACACCCTCTCCAAGAACAGGAAGGAAAGGCCAGTCCAGGACCAGCATGAGGCCAATAAGAACACCATGGTGAGGTTAGGGCCAAGAAAGTTCAGGAAAGCAAACCAGTGACTCATGACTGGTGTGAGTCCATCCCTTGAGTCTTTGTCCCAGAAGCCACCAGATCATCCCTGTGCACTTGAAGCATTATAGGGCATTGTGAATTGGTAGAAGAGGCCCTATGCTCACCTGATACCAGTTCCCAGTTTACTTAGCCAAGAACACAGAACTTCTCTTGGAGCACACAGCTCCTCACATAGCCATAATCTGACCAAAGTTGAAGAAGCCAAATTATTCCTACACCTCATCTCCCTCATTCTCTGTCTGATATGTGCATTTCAAAGAAAACTTAGATTAACAACCCACGCTCTTCCATTTATGGGAATGTTTAGACCATCCAGGCTCTTTTAGTTCATAGACCAAATATAGCATCAGCAAGGCCCCCTCCTCTTCCTGGTGGGAAACATGAATCAGGCCCAGATGCCTAAGCCATCGCTCTGCCTCCAGTTCCAGGGTCCTGGGAAGCTCACCCCCATAACACCACCTCTTCATTTTCTGCCCTGAGTCAAGGCTTTCCCCAAGAGGTTCCCCTCTTAACTTCAGTATCTTGACTTTACATGCTCTATTTAATTCACTTTGAGCTTTGGAAGGAGACCATAAATTCACATGGTAAGTAATGGTAGGAGTCAGAAAAGTACCCTAGTCCTTACTTTGTTCAATTTGACATTGACCTATGGAAAGGACTAAGGACTTGTCAGTAGAGTCTGACTTCATTGCCAAAGCTAATGACCATGAAAGAGGAAAGGCTTAGGTGCAAGGGGATTGGCACCTTGCCTCTCCTCTCCCTGGAATGGAATTTTTTAAGCATTTAACAAGCTCCCAAGCGTGCCTGACTCTGCTGGGCACTTGAGGGCTATGCAGATGAATAAAATATCGCTTCTAATTTTGAGAAGCATCCCATCTTGTGGCTTACACTCTGCCCACACATCAGGGCAGCCCCAATGTCTATGCGGAGGTCTTTCTTCCCTCTCAGGTCCCCTATGATGATCTGCGCTACCTCTTTGGAGAGATCATGTATGGAGGCCATATCACAGATGACTGGGACAGGAGGCTCTGCAGGACCTATCTGGAGGAATTCATCAGACCTGAAATGCTAGAAGGAGAGCTGTCTCTGGCACCAGGGTTCCCACTCCCGGGCAACCTGGACTATACTGGCTACCATCAGGTAAGGCTCTTCTCATACCTGGGTCTTCCTTCAAGTCTGCCCTGCAGAACAAGGGATGCTCACACAGGGCCAGGGAAGAATGGCCTACAGAACAGAGCTTAGATGGAGTGTGGTTCTCAGCCCCAAGTTTGTCCTGTTCGATTTAAGAGCTGTGGGATTCCTAGACTCAAATTTGTGATACAATTGAGCTTTTTGGAGATCTTTCTACTCTTGATGTTTGGTTCAATAATTTCTATTTGTTGCTCTTTTCTACACATAATAGCTGGGGCATTCATTTGATTGCTTTCATCCAAGATATTGACAAAGCCATTAGGAGCAAAATTCCAGGTTAAGAATTTAGCCAACTTTGGGTAAAGTTTGTATTAGTGATTCTAAATATCTTCAGAGGGACATGACCTTGAAGACAGAGCATTTACCCCTCCTGTTCTTTCTTGGCTGCAGTAAACTGCGTGCATACATGCCCGTGTACACACACACACACACACACACACACATTCCCATGGAGCTCTTCTGTACTATTACTTTGAGTTCTCATTTTACTATGACCGCAGCTATTTTTAAAGTGTTCATTTTTACTTATTTAGCCTGCCATGGAAGATATATTAAGAGATTTTTTTTAAGGTTTTTATTTATTTATTCATGAGAGAGAGACAGAGACACAGGCAGAGGGAGAAGCAGGCTCCCTGTGGGGAGCCCGATGTGGGACTTGATCCCAGGACCCCAGGATCATGACCTGAGCCAAAGGCAGATGCTCAACCACTAAGCCACCCACGTGCCCCTAGATGATTATTTAAAAAAAAAAAAAACCTTCATGATTGCTTGACTTTTGAACATGCCTAAAATAAATATGAATACCAAACTCAAGGGAAATACTGGTCATGGGTACCTTAACTATAAACTTGAAAAAAAAAGCTTTAAACTTTAATTCATAAAATTTAAACTGAGGGGTGCCTGGCTCTCTCAGTCGGAGGAGCAGGCGACTCTATCAGGGTCCTGAGTTCAGCGACACTTTGGGTGTAGAGATTACTTAAATATGTCTTTAAAACCCATAAAATTGAAAAAGATAAACTACCAAAGTCATTCAATCCAGAAAAACTTGAACCTATGAAAAGAAATTTCAAACAGCAAGACTACTTAAAGAAAATACAAGGAATTTTTAAAAATTGCTTGACCAAAAGGCATCAGGGTTTTAGCCGATAAACTTGTGCAAGAGCGCCCTCTAGTGTCCGCGGGACAATCCGACAAGTGGCTCGAGGTGGGAAGGGCAGCAGCGAGGCTGGCACACTTCCAGGGACTGAGAGATTTTCATCTTCTTTACATCTCTCTTTAATCCGCCAGTTAGTAGATGGTTCCAGGGCACCTACCAAGAGCTCAGGAGTGTGCTGGGGGCTGGAAGCAATACAAGAATAAACACACTAGTTGGCCTTTGAGGAAGGAGCCATCTTTTACTTAGACTAGAGGATACACCAAGAAATCAACATCCATTTAGGAGCTGACCTTGAGGGGCACTTTCTCACGGTAATGGAAAGACCTGGAAGGGGCCCTCAGAAAACATTTGGAGAAGAAAGCGAGGGGTGGTTTTTTAGGGACAGCCCGCCATGACTGACCACAGGGATGCGTTGTTTGGATGGCACAATTAAAAATTTTTTTTTAATTCAAACACTTTTTGCCAGGGGCACCTGGATAGCTCAGTTGCTTAAGCATCTGCCTTCAGCTCAGGTCATGGTCTCAGGGTCTTCAGGTCAAGCTCAGCAGGGAGTCTGCTTCTCCCTCTGCCCTTCCCCTGTGCTTGTGCTCGTGCTCTCTCGCGCGCGCACGCACGCTCTCAAATAAATAAAATCTTTTTTTAAAAAAATAATTTTTGCCAGAGGTAGGAATTCCCGATTAACAGCAAAACTTGCCTTGTCCCACAGCTCGATTCACACATTTATTCTGCATCTAGGTTTGTCACCTCTGATTTAGATAAATGGAGGAGAGAGAAAAGGAATTTAAGGGCGAGAGGCCTGGGATCCTAGGAGTGTCTTGAGTAAGACACTAGGTAGGCGTCTGTATTTCTCAAGGACTTTGGGAAGTCCTCCTTGTGTGTGGAGGGAGGGACAGGTGTAAACCAGGGAGTAGGGAGCCTGGAGACGGACAAAGTCCTCTAAGCTTCCTTCTGAAGAAGACAATGTCTGTGTGGGTATGGAAGTTCTGGAAAGCCAGCCTGGCACACGAAGACAGGTGCTGCCAAGGCAAGACTGGCAGACAGGATGTGTGCCAGGTGGAGAGCATGCCCACAACGGCCAGCGCCAGTGAGCAGGGAGGCAGGTGCCTTAGGCCTGCTGCGGCCCCCAGACAGCCCCCCACCCCAGACGAACCAGAATGGATGGCCCACTCATCCCAGTTTGTGTTTAAGTGCACCTGCCCTTGACTTCCAGTACGTCGATGCCCAGTTGCCTGCAGAGTCGCCCTACCTCTACGGCCTACACCCCAATGCCGAGATCGGCTTCCTGACCCAGACGTCAGAAAAGCTCTTCCGCACGGTGCTGGAGCTGCAGCCCCGGGACAGCCACGCTGGAGACAGAGCAGGGACCACCAGAGAAGAAAAAGTATGTGGAGGGGAGGGGGAGTTGCCAGAGAGCCTTCTGGGGCACCCAAGGATGGCACAGTGAGATGCTCCTCCCACTGGCCACATTGGCAGCACAGACCACATGGTGCACATCTTCCCCTCACCTGTGGCTGGTGCAGCCTTGACCCACAGGCCAGGGGTCTAGGTGAATCATAGGAGGTCCCTGCCACTGGCTTTCGCAGTTTGCTTTTCTAGTTCCCCAAAGACTATTTCTATCCCACTTGCCTGCCAAAGGGAAGAAAGACAGGGCTGAACAGTGGTGGGGCAGGGGAGCTAGAAAGGGACCTAGCAATTCCTTGACGAACCGAGCGGTGACCAGTGGGCAGCTGTACTTAATGAGCGCCACCCTCACCGCACCAACCAGATGCTCATTTGGTTTGGTCACTCTTTAAAATGAAAATGCCTTCTTGTGCAAACAACATTGGATCAGAGGGTCCTCCAGCACACAGGTAAGGGCTGCTGAGCACAGGACTTTCAGAAATTTCAGAAAGGCAGAGGGGAACCGTGGAGTAGTTAAGGCAGACAGGGGTGAGATGGCACCACCTTAGAGATCAGGTGGTCTGAGGGCTCTGCTCCTGGACCATGCACCACACAGGATGGAAGAGGAAGGAGGCACAGTAAAATCTGTCCCTGGATAAGCCACTTGGGTTTCCACAGGATACCTCCCTGGCGCCTGCCTCTGATCCACAGCACCACCTGGATTCCCTCCTCTGAGCTGCCACTGGGTTTACAAGGAAATTTACCTGGAAGATTAAAGGTTAGGAAGCTGGGCAGTTACCAAATTGAAAGCTCCAGAGATTGCTTTTAGGAGGACAACCCACTTCATACTAAAGGAGCTGGACTTCCTTCCATCCAAAGGTGTCAAGTGTGCCATCCTGCTCTCAGATCTTAACACACCCCAGGACAAGGCCAGGAGCTTGGAATTCTGACCCTGGGGTCCAGGGTCAAGCGCAGGCATATGCACCCTGGTGATTTTGCTGCAGGTGAGCATACTCCCAGAAAGCTACTCTAAATCACACTACTCAGCCAATCCCACTATTTGATGCATAAGATAGAATTTGAGAACAAAAAGGAAGAGAAGACATGTTATGTCACCCAGACCCCAAGCCAGCTAGGATGAAAAGCTGTTCTAGCTGTAACATTGTGGAACTGGAAGGTATTATGCTGAGTGAAGTAAGTCAATCAGAGAAGGACAATCATCATATGGTTTCACTCATATGGGGGATATAAAAAATAGTGAAAGGGATTATAGGGGAAAGGAGAGAAAATGAGTGGGAAATATCAAAGATGGTGACAAAACATGAGAGACTCATAACTCTGGGAAAGGAACAAGGGGTAGTGGAAGGGGAGGTGGGCAGGGGTTGGGGGTGACTGAGTGACGGGCACTGAGGGGGGCACTTGACAGAATGAACACTGGGTGTTATACTCTATGTTGGCAAATCAAACTCCAATAAAAAAAATATACAGAAAGAAAGAAAGGGAAGAAGGAAAGAAAGGGAGGAAAGGAGGGAAGGGAGGAAGGGAAGGAAGAAAGAAAGAGAAAGAGAAAAAGGAAGGAAGGAAAGAAAGAAAAGAAAAGAAAAGAAAAAGAAAGAAGAAAGAAAAAAGAAAGAAAAGAAAAAAAGAAAGAAAAGAAAAGGAAAAAGAAAAGAAAAGAAAAGAAAAAAAAAGAAAAGAAAATCGAGTCCAGGACTCTATACAGGATCGATTTAGGGTTCTTCAGGCAGGGTTCAAAGAAGCCTCTCGTTCCCGTCGGGGCCTCATCCTTGTCCAGCTCCAGAAATGATGCTGCAGAAGTGAATGGGCATCACACTGCGCAGACAGGCGTCGTGTGTGTGTGTGTGTGTGTGTGTGTGTGTGTGTGTGTGCGTGCCCGGTGTGTGGTCGCCTTGTCCTGTGCTGCGTGCCTTCTCCCCAGCACAGCCGCTCAGTGGACAGGCAGAGAGCCAGAGCAGACAACGCGTTTTACTGTCAAGCTGGTGGCAGCCCAGAGGTGGCACCTGCACAAATCTGCTCCCCTGCCTGCTTGTATCTGGATGAGAACCTGGGACATAGGACACCCCTGGGCTGCCAGGCACCTGGGAAGGAGAGACAGAAGTCAGGGGGAGCTTGGATGTTCCAGGACACCACGGGCTCCTCTGATGACCTGAGCTGGAACTGCTGTGCAGCCCCAAATGCCTCTCCTAGGCAGACGAGCCTGCTGCTATTGGGGGGGTACCTGGCCATATTAGTTTGCTAGGCTGCCACCACAAAGTACCACAGACCAGGAGGCTTGGACAACAAAAGTGTGTTTTCTCACTGTTCCAGAGGCTGGAAGTCCAAGATCAAGATGTCAGCAGGGTCGCTTTTCTCCTGAGGCCTCTCTATTTGGCTCGTGGGTGGCAGTCTTCTTCCTGTGGCCTCTTGAGACCTTCCCTCTGGGCTCATGCGCCCCTGCTGTCTCTGTGTGTGCAAATGTCCTCTTCCTAAAGATACCAGTCAGATTGAGTTAGGACCACATTATTACAGCCTCCTTGTAATGTAATCATCTCTGTAAAGGTCGCGTTTCCAAACACAGTGACATTCTAAGGTACTGGGGGCTATGTGAGTTTTAGGGGGACATGACCCAGTCCATCACACTGGCTCCAGGGCCCCCCTCAGACATACACCCTTTCAGTGTTAGGGATGCAGTAGCATCTCCCCCATTTGTCCTTGACTACTGGATCTCGCTAGTGTTGAATGAGTGGTCATCTGGAAGAAAGTGAGACAGGTGCCCGACTCCTTATATCACAGTACCTTTCAGATGGCTACATTTAAGCTTTTTTTTTTTTAAGATTTTATTTATTCATGAGACAGAGAGGGGGGGGTGGGGCAGGCAGAGGGAGAAGCAGGCTCCCTGCAGGGAGCCTGATGTGGGACTCAATCCCAGGACCCTGGAATCATGCCCTGAGCTGGAGGCAGACGCTCAACCACTGAGCCATTTAAGCATTTTTAATGAATTTTACATGAAAACATCAAAAGTACTGAAAGATAACTTGGGTGAATGCTTCTATGATCATACAAAGAGGAAGGCATTGTAAAACCTCTTCTTAAAGAGAAACTCCGAATCTATAAAGATTGACAAATGTGATGACTGGGAAACTTTAAAAGATCTGCAAACCCAAAAACACCATGAACAAAGTCCAAGACAAGCTAGGAGAATCTCTGCCACACAGACACTGGGCTGTGGGCAGATCTTACTAAACTATGAAGAGTTCTGACAGGTAGAGGAAGAGAGGACAGAAGAGGGGGACAGAAGGACACAGTCACACGATAACATGACAGGCCAGTAAAAATAGCACAGTTCTCACTGTACTCCCAATTACATGAAGGTATGAGAAATATCCTTTTTTACTTGATGGTACAGAGTTTTAAAAGTGATCTTATCCAGTGGTGAGGGCGTAAGAACACACTCTCTGGGGGTAAGGTTTCAATTCCAGAACAACAGCTACTAAAATGTAAAATGTTCCTATTTTTTTTACCCGTAATTATATTTCTAGGAATGCAACCAGTGGAAACGCTCCACAGTGCGCAGATTTTGTGCTGTATTTATTTATTACAGGATCGATTATTATGGTACAAATGATAAACAGGGCAAATATCCATCAAAAAGGGAAATGACACAAATTATGGTATGCCCAAGCAGTTAAATAATATATTCTATACTATCATATGTGTATACATGATACGTAGTATATATATCACAGTACTTATATAAAATATATGCAATGTTTTAAAAAGGCAGGTCAATAGGTTCTAACAAGAAAATGTGTCCAGGATTTATTATAAGGTGAAAAGCAAGTGTAGTATGACTCCATTAGTGAGAGGGAGGTGCAGAGGAAGGGGGAAGGCTGCAGCGGGGACAAGGAAGGTAGTTAGGATAGGTGACGGACACGGCTCTGTGCCTCAGAGGATATCTGCGGGGATTCTAAACAAAGACAGAAGCAGTTACCAGTGACTTGCTCCTCTTTGAGGGAAGAGGCAAGATTGTAACAGGATTTGGTTCCTAATATTACAACTGTCTGTGAAGCTTAGATTTTTAGGGTAAGCATTTATTTGTCAGGAAAAAAAAAAGGCAGAGGAGTTTGCTTGTGGAAATAATTAGACCACATTCCTTGCAGCCCATTCTTTCACCTGAAGAGCCCTTCGGTTCCTGCTCCCTTCCCTGGCAGTACTCCCTGTCCGAGGCTCCTCCTGGTCTGCTCACTTGCTCCCTTCCCTGGGCAGTCCTTCCCATCTTGGGATTATCCTGACTGCACCTGCTCCGGTCCGCAGTCCTCCACATCCTGGGCTCATCCTGTCTGTGCACCTGCTCCCTTCTCAGACAGTCCTCCCCCAACCTGGGCTCATCCTGTCTGTGCACCTGCTCCCTTCCCTGGCAGTCCTCTCCTCCTGTCTGTGCACCTGCGCCCTTCCATAGCAGTCCTCCCATCCTGGGCTCCTCCCGGCCTGTGCACCCGCTCCCTTCCATGGCAATCCTCCCCATCCTGGGCTCCTCCCTGTCTGTGCATGTGCTCCCTTCCGTGGTAGTCCCCCCCTATCCAGGGCTCATCCTGTCTGTGCACCTGCTCTCTTCCGTGGCAGTCCTCCTCATCTTCAGCTCCTCTGTGTCTGTGCACCTGCTCCCTTCCATGGCAGTCCTCTATGTCCTCAGACTTGGTCTCCAAATCCTGCTCAGCCTGATCAGGACAGAGTTCTGTTTCTCCATGGTCTGTGTATTTTGGGAGAGTGCCTCCAGACTATCTTTTCATCTCTTTGTGCAACTGTCCGAATGGCAGCTCATGGGTGTAGGGCTGTTTCTTCAAATTCAGCTCCATAGAAAGTAAGATGATATAATTTTAGCCATTAGTCTTCTATCCCAGCAGCAGCTCTCAGGTACCGTTAAAATTCTGTTCTGGTTTTTGCTGTGACAGCACCAGAGACCCCTTTCTGACAGGGAGATGAGGTTTTACTTTCCTTTTTCAGACATCAGCCTTTTTCCTGGAGAGTGTACTGTGTGTTAACAATACAAGGCAAAGTGAATATTAATAATCCCTTCTGTAGCTCTGTATAGCTTTCAGATGCCACCACATCCATCAGCTCACTTGATTTGGTCTTTGCAACAGCCCTGGGAGTTGGGGGGGGGGGGCAGGTGGAGAAAGACGCTCTTGGAAAGTTTTATAGATAAAAAAATTGAGGCCTAGATGACTTGCTTACACTCATGTGGATAACACATCACAACTGTATTAACTCAGCCAAGGGTTTTGGTTGCAAGCAAGAGACTAATTTAGCTGAAATAGGCAAGAAATAGCCCACTGTGTCAAAGGAATTAACCTAAGAAAGGATGGAGAAATCCCAGGGGCTCTAGGATCCAAGGGAGAAAGAAGAATGTCCTTTCAGGGCACTTCCATCAGTAGCTCCAGCCACTTTCTGTCCCTGAATCAGGCTTGAGATTCAAATTTTAGTGCTCCTGGGAATGATGATCTTGTTGGCCTACTCTGCTCATGGGAGGATTGGGCCCCATGACTGTACCCCAAAACAATGGGGAAGGGAGTGGAGACAAGTGGAGATGGGGGCCTGTTATAGGAGATGATGAGCAGAAAAACAACCATCCCATCAGGTCCTCCTGGAGCCCAAGCTTTCATGATCCAGGAGGGGCCACCCCCCTCCATGCTGGCCACATGTTCTATTATGTCTGCACTTGCTCCATTTTTCTTTCTCTGCTGACGGACCTCCCGGGCTTACTCATTTGCTTCAAAATGGCAGACTCAGCCTCCAAGTACTTGCCCCTAAATAACCCAGGATCTCAGGGCTTCAGTTCCAATTTTCCAGGCAAGACACCCTGGTGGTCCTAGCTCCCCTGGTCTAATTAGCTGATAGTTTGTGCAGTAAAAGGAATCATGGAGCTGGGAGGAGGCTTCCATGATAGATGGGGATGCTTGTTCCAGGACCCAAGGACAGAAACTGCAGTGCAGCCTCATGGAATATATATACACACACGCACACACACACATACTTATTCATCACTACTGCTCATCACTTCAGGTTCATATGGTCCCAAATGACCATCCTAGGCTATCCTATGCCTTTCCAGTTTCATCTGCGCAGCTAACTGGGTCGGCCTCTGGATTTTCCCAACTCCTGATTCTCGAGAAGACACCTATGTTCTCTTTTTAAGCTGGTCACCCCTCTGGAGAGGCCATCCTGTGGGTGGTGCTCAAGCCCTGACCCAGCTGACCTAAGCAAGTAGGCAAGAGTATGGCCAGGGGTTGGATGACTGGCCTCTTTATCACCATATCACAGGGGAATGGAATCCTGGAGAGTCAGAAACCTTTCTTAACCCTGTGTTTCCTGTTGTGGGGCAGGTCAAGGCTCTCCTGGAAGAAATCCTGGAGCGCGTGACAGATGAGTTCAACATGGCAGAGCTGATGGCCAAAGTGGAGGAACGCACCCCCTACATTGTCGTTGCCTTCCAGGAGTGTGAACGGATGAACATCCTCACCAGGGAGATCCAGCGCTCACTGAGAGAGCTGGATCTTGGCTTAAAGGTGAGGTGTGTGAGGTCTGGGTGGGAAGCGGCACTGCCAGAGGACACGGCTGGACCCCCTGGGGGAGGGGGGCTTCCAGGGACTCGGGAGCTGGGCAGCTGTCCTACAGCAATCTGGATGCTCCAGAAGGTGTCACTCCTAGAAACCAGAGTCTGGCTGGGCTGTGGGGAGGCTAAGACCCAAGGTTCTATAAAGTCAGAAGCTGTACTGAAGTTAGAATATGCTAGAATGGCGGGTCGGCATATGCACACTGCCTGAGGACACCGTACTCTGAGGAACAAGCAAGAGTATCATTGTGACAGCCTGGTGTCTTCTACTGACATAAGTTGCTTTTGTGGGGAGGGTGGGGGCAAAAGAATGCTGGATGCAGTTCAGGTTCTAGAACTGGACACCCCCCAGGGTCACCAGCCAGCCTCTGCACTTCCTCGCTGTGTGGCCTTAAAGTGGCTTACGTCTCAGTGTCTCTGTTTCTTCACCTGTAAAACAGGGATGACAGTCCTACTTCATCAGGCATGGGCAAAGGATTAAGTCAGATAATGTACATAGTATGTTTACAGCGATCCCTAGCATACAGTAAACACCCCAAAGTAGTAGCTGATAATTATCACCACCCTAGCAGGGGAAAGGATTTTAATCTCTTACATCAGGGTTGTAGGAAAGGTCCAAGATCCTGCACAGACACTGCGTTGCTCTTGAGCAATGAAGGAGCCTGTTTCAACCACCAGTTCCTTGGATGAGTGAACCTTAAAGACCAGGAGGTAATTATGTTAGGTGCCTGGCCCAGACCCTCGTGGAGAAGCAGTGGTATCACCACGCCTCCAGTGACAGGTAAACGGGAGATCCCGCTGCCTTTCACGAGCTGAAGGGGACCATCATCCACTGACATGGGCACGTTCCTTAACACAACTGTGGCCCCAGACAGAGGGAAGGGGAGAGGCCAGTTTTTGGAGCTGGCACAGAAAGCCCAGCCAGGCCCCGAGGTCCAGAAACTACAAAACAGACTGCAAAACCTATGTTGGTAGGCATTTTTTTAAATCTATTAATGTCCTCCCCCCAGTATAGATGAAGTAAGGAGGAAGGACAAACAGAAGTGATGTTGAAGACAGTACATGGAAATGTTTCCAAATTATGTACCAGCTTGTAATCAAATGAAATACAAAATGCCACAGGACCATCTCACATGTAAAGGAGGAGTCTGCGGGTCACATGGCTCCATCCCAGAGGCATGGTCTCTACTGGCAGTGACCTCAAGGAGGTTTGCTGCAACCTTAGCTTATCAAGTCTGTGCTCTTTGGTGCAGCCTGTTACCATCTGGCTTCTGATTCACTCATTTTTTCTTCCAAGAGCCGAGGCTGTCCTCGGGTGTCACGCATCACAGAGCATGCCCGGATGAAGACGAAGGGGGTGGGCAAGGAGCTTCCTCTTTGCTCTCGGTCTAGTTCAGGCACAGCTGACCGATGTACTAAATGGGTGGGTCTGAGCAGCCATGCTGGAGGGTGCAGGCGACGTTCTGGTGACCTCCACCATGACAGTGTCAGAAGAGCGAGCACGTGGGCAGAGCATGATAAGAGGCCAGCAGGGAGATGCAGGAAGAGAAAGGAAGGAACAAGTGGCCCCGGAGGAGAAGCGGCATGGACTGGCCATGGAGGAAGGGTGGGATTACAGCAGGTGGGGACAAGGAGAAGGATCTTCCCGAGGCGCCGGCAGAGGCACCCTGACCCTGCTCTGGCTGGAGCAGAAGGTCCACTCGGGTGAGCGAGCGTGATGTGGTGAGCTTCAACAGCTGGTGAGGGGACGGCACCCACGAGCAGTCAGGATAGCTGTAGGAGGCCTTTTTCTCCCAGTCCCCCTGGGAGCTGGAGAAGAGGCATTTTGAAATGGTGCCGTCTACACCCAGTCTCTTTAGGATAGGTCCCTCCCCAAACAGGCCTGCTCATCGGACTCCTGGGGGGACTCCCAGCACATGTCCCTGATCCACCGCTGGGACCTGGAAACAGTTATTTTTAAGCAGCAGCCAAGTGATTCTGACCACAGGTCGTTTGTGAAGCAGAGGTTAAGACAAGTAGGTGGAAGAACAGGATGGGAAAAGGAGTGTGCAGAGGTTGGTAGCAGAGTTCAGGGGAGGGAGAGAGACAGGAGAGGAATGAGCAGAGGGGACGGCCTGGCAGGGGAGGGACAGGGGTCAGCAACTGCCCGCTTCTGGGACAGGGTGGCTGGCTCTGCTGACCAGCTCCCATGGCAGTGGGCAGGGGGCCATTCTGACTCCGGTTCTCCTTAAAAGCCACGTTAAAAAAAAAAAAAAAAAGCCATGTTAAAGTTCTAGGAGCGGACGGGGGCAACTCACATGACCCCCACACACTCTGTCCAGAGGGGCACCAAAGTTAGGAGATGTCTAACTTTTTAAATCATTAAGTCAATACCCTTAGCATTTATGATAAACTTTTATGTGTAACTGTTCATAGTTGGCTGCATGGGAAACCATAAGGCTACCACCCACAGAGAACCAGCTGAACTGAGAGGAACGGTATGCTAAGCCCAAAGACTTGTAGGAGCTCAAAGCACACAGAAGTGGTAGAGGAAGACAGGATGGACACTGAAGAGAGGTTGGTTTGCCACAACCACATTTCCACAGAGACAGATTCACCACAGTAAGACATCTGGCTCCTTGCCTTACACAGTGAAGACAGGTCCTCTGAGTACCACAAGCTGACTGCTCAAAGGTACTGACTCTCACTAACCAAATGCACAATAGCCTGATGCACACCGACCTAACAGTAACAAGTCAAAGCCCAGTAATACATATGCAAAAATAGAGAGGAATCCAAATATATCACTAAAGAAAGTCACTTACAGTCAGAGAGCAAGGAAGAAAGGAACAGAGAAGAAATATAACCATAAAACAAGTAACAAAATGGCAGTAAATACACACATACCTATGAATGATTTTTTGAATGTAAATGGACTTAAACCCTCCATTCAAAAGACACAGAGTGACAGGATGAGTAAGAAAATAAGACCCATCTATTCACTGCATACAAGAGACTCATATCAGACCTAAAGATGCATGGAGGTTGAAAATGAAGGTATGGAGAAGCATTTATCCTGAAAATGGATGTGAAAACAAAGCTGGGGTAACAATACTTATATTGGACAGATTACACTTTAAAATGAACCGTAACAAGAGACAAAGAAGGACACTTCATAAAAGGAACAATCCAACAAGAAGATAAAACAATTGTAAATATTTTTTTAAAGATTCTGTTTATTTATTTGAGAGATAGAGAGAGAGCATGAGCAGGAGGAGAAGCAGACTCCCTGCTGAGCAGAGAGCCCAAAGCGAGACTCAATCTCAGGACCCCAGGACCATGACCTGAGCCGAAGGCAGATGCTCAATGGACTGAGTCACCCAGGCACCCCAACAATTGTGAATATTTATGCACCCAACATGGGGACACCCAAATATGTAAAACAGTTAATAACAAAAGAGTAATCAATAGTAACTATAGTAGGGGCCTTTAACACACTATGTACATCAATGGACAGACCATCCAAATGAATAGTCAACCAGGAAACAGTGGCTCTGAATGACACATTGGATCAGGTGGATTTAACAGATATGTTCAGAACATTCCATCCTAAAACAGCAGAGTGCACATTCTTTTCAAGTTCACATGGAACATTCTCCAGGACAGGTTACATATTAGGCCACAAAACAAGTCTCAACAGATTCAAAAATATCGAAGTCATAAGCATGCATCTTTTCTGACTACAACACTATGAAACTGAAATCAATCACAAGAAAAAATCTGGAAAGAACATAAACATATGGAGGTTAAATGTGCTATTAAACAAGGAATTGATCAACTGAGAAATCAAAGAGGAAGTCACAAAAATACATGGAGACAAATGAAAATGAAAACACAACAACACACAAAAACCAATCTTTGGAATACAGCAAAAGCAATTCAAAGTGGGGAGTTTATAGCAATACAGGCCAAGAAGCAAGAAACATCTCAAACAACCTAACCTTACACATGAAGGAGCTAGAAAAAGAAGAAACCAGTAGAAGGAAGGAAATAAAGATTAGAGCAGAAATAAATGAAATAGAAACTAAAACAAAACAAAACCCAATACAATAGATCAATAAAACCAGGAGCTGGTTATTTGAAAAGATCAACAAAACTGATAAACCTTTAGTAGAATTACTAAAAACAAAGAGAGCGAGGGGGTGCCTGGGTGACTCAGTCAGTTGAGCATCCAACTCTTGATTTCAGCTCAGGTCATGATCTCAGAGTCATGGAATCAAGCCCCACATCAGGCTCCATGCTAGCCATGGAGCCTGCTTAAGATTCTCTCCATTCCCCTCTCCTCAACCCATTCATGCACACACTCTCAGAGAGAGAGAGAGAGAGGACTCAAAGTCAATCAGAAATGAAAGAGAAGGGATCCCTGGGTGGCTCAGCGGTTTGGCGCCTGCCCTTGGCCCAGGGCACGATCCTGGAGTCCCGGGATCAAGTCCCGCATCGGGCTCCTGGCATGGAGCCTGCTTCTCCCTCTACCTGTGTCTCTGCCCCTCTCTCTCTCTCTCTCTCTCTCTCTCTCTCTCTCTCTCTCTGTGTGTGTGTGTGTCTATCATAAATAAATAAATAAATCTTTAAAAAAAAGAAATGAAAGAAGTAAAAACCAATATTTCAATAATACAAAGGATTGTTAAAGATTATAAAAAATTATATGCCAATAAACTGGATAATCTAGAAGTAATGGATAAATTCCTAGAAGCATATAACCTCCCAAAACTGAATCAGGAATAGAAAATTTGAATAGACCAATTACCAGCAATGAAGTTGAACCACTAATCAAAAAATTCCTAAAAAAACAAAAGTGCAGGACCAGATGGTTTCACAGGTGAATTCTATCAAACAGTAGAGAAGAGTTAATACCTATTCTTCTCAAACTATTCCAAAAAGTAGAAGAGAGAGGAAAACTTCCAAATTCACTCTGTGAGGCTGCCATTACCCTGATACCAAAACCAGATTATTAAGACACTGCATAAAAAAAACTATAGGCCAATATCTCTGATGAACATAGATGCAAAAATTCTCAACAAAATATTAGAAAACTGAATCCAACTACATAGTAAATAAATAATTTACCACAATCAAGCATGCTTTATTCCTGAGATGCAGGAGTGGTTCAATATTCACAAATCAATCAACATGACACCTCACATAAATATGAGAAAGAATAAAGACCACATGATCATTTCAACCAATGCAGGAAAAGCACAACAAAATACAACATCTATTTGCAATTAAAAAAAAAAACTCTCCACAAGTAGAGTTACAGGAAACCTACCTCAACATACTAAAAGCCATATATGAAAACCTCAGAGCTAACATACTCCATGCTGAAAAACTGACAGCTTTCCGCCTAGAATCAGGCACATGACAAAATGCTCACTCACCACTTTTATTGAACATAGTACTGGAAGTCCTAACCTCAGCAATCAGACAAAAATTTTAAAAAGGCATCCAAATTGGTAAAGGAGAAGTAAAATGTTCACTATTTGCAGATAATGTGATACTATATAGAGAAAACCCTAAAGACTCCACCAAAAAACTACTAGAACTGATAAATTCAGTAAATGATGTATTCAGTAAAGTCACAGGATATAAAACCAGTGCACAGAAATACACTGCATTCCTACATATTAATAATGAAACAGCAGAGAATTTGAGAAAACAATCCCATTTACAATTGCACAAAAATAGTAAGATACCTAGAAAAGTAAGATAATAACTTAACCCAAGAGGTGAAAGACCTATACTCTGAAAACTATAAAAGACTCATGAAAGAAATTGAAGATGACACAAATGGCTCATGGATTGGGAAGATGAATATTGTTAATATGTCCATATTATCCAAAGCCATTTACAGATTTAATGCAATCCCTATCAAAATACCAACAGCATTTTCACAGAACTAAAACAATCCTAAAATTTGTATGGAAAGAATCACTAGAAAATGAAAAAGCTGGAAGTATCACAATCCCAAATTTCAAGATATACTACAAAACAGTAGTGATCAAGACAGTATGGTACTGGCAAAAAATACAAAAACATAGATCAAGAGAACAGAACAGAAAGCCCAGAAATAAACCCACCATTATAAGGTCAATTAATCTTTAACAAAAGAACCAAAATTATACTATGGGAAAAAGTCTCTTCAACGAATGGTGTTGGGAAAACTGGATATCTCCATGCAAAAGAATGAAGCTGGATCACTTTCTTTCACCATTCTCTTACACAATACACAAAAATAAACTCAAAATGGATTAAGGATCTAAATGTGAGACCTGAAAGCATAGAATCCTAGAAGAGAACACAGGCAATAACATCTCGAACATCAGCCATAACAACATCTTTCTAGATATGTCTTCTGAGGCAAGGGAAACAAAAGCAAAAATAAACTATTAGGACTTCATCAAAATAAAAAGCTTCTTCTGCACAATGTAGGAAACAATAAAACTAAAAGACAGCATACTGAATAGGAGAAGATATTTGCAAATGACATATCCAATAACAGGCTAGTATCCAAAATATATAAAGAATTTATACAACTCAACACCCAAAATCTAAATAATCCAATTAAAAATGGGCAGGAGACATGAACAGACATTTCTGCAAAGAAGACATGCAGATAGCCAACAGACGTATGAAAAGATGTTCATCATCACTTACCATTAGGGAAATGCAAATCAAAACAATAAGATGGTCACCTCACACCTATCAAAATGGCTAAAATCAACAACACAAGCAACAACAGATGTTGGCGAGGACACGGAGAAAAAGGAACGCTCGTACACTGTTGGTGGGAATGCAAACTGGTACAGCCACTGTGGAAACAGTATGGAGGAGCCTCAAGAAATTTAAACTAGAACTGCTATATGATCCAGTAATCATAGTAGTGAGTATTTACCCAAAGAAAACCAGAACACTAATTTGAAAGGATATATGCACCCCTATGTTTAGACCAGTATCATTTTGTAACAGCCAATTATGGAAACAGCCCCAGTGTCCATCAGCTGATGAACAGATAAAGAACTTGTGGTGTATACATACAATGGAATATTATCCAGCCATAAAACAGAATGAAATCTTGCCATTGTTGTTGTCTATGCAACAACATAGATGCCACTAGAGAATAATACTAGGTGAAATAAGTCAGAGAAAGACAAATACCATATGATTTCACTGATATGTGGAATTTAAGAAAAAAAGAGACAAAAAGCCAGACCCTTAACTTATAAAGAACAAACTGATGGTGACCAGAGTGGGGGGAATGGGTGAAATAGGTGAAAAGGATGAAGGAGGGCACCTGTCGTGATGAGCACTGAGTAATGTATGGAATTGTTGAATCACAATATTGTGCACTTGAAACTATATAACACTGTATATTATCTACACAGGAATTAAAAGAAAAAATTTCTGTGAAACAGCAAAAATAAACACCATATTTCAATGATATAAGACAAAAACATAAAATATCCTATTAATTTTTCTATTACCTACATATTAAGATATCTGACATTTTAGATATATTGAGTTAAATGGAAATGTATTATGAAAATCAAGTTCATCTTTTTAATTTTTTATAGGGGGCTACAAGAAAATTTAAAATTACACACGTTACTCACATTTGCAGCTTGCATTATACCGCATTTGAGCAGTGCTAGTGCTCTTAGTTGGAACGATTGGCCAGCCTACACACTGGGCAGGGCTGGGATTTTTTTTTTTTTTTAAGATTTTCTTCATTTATTTGAGAGAGAGACAGAGAGCACAAGCAGAGGGAGGGGCAGAACAACAGGGACAAGCAGACTCCCCGCTGCTCCATCCCAGGACCCCAAGATCATGACCTGAGTCAAAGTCAGACATTTAAGCTGAGTCACCCAGGTGCCCTGGGAATCGTTTTTGATTATTCAAATGTTTTAGGACATCAGACTTTTCTTTTCCCCCTTAGGCTTTCAGTGGCAATTAACAAACTCTGTTTCTAAATATGTAAAGGATACTCACACTTGAAGTCCAGCTTGCTGATTTGGAGAACTAACCATTCCAACTCTTTACTCTGATCCATTGTGTTCTGACTTAATAGCACAGGTCTGACAGGGCCTTGCTTTGACCCTCTTGACGACTTACAGTCACCGCTCAACAGGCAGCCGCCCTGCCCCATGTGCCTTCCATCTTCCAATGCACCGTCAGAGCACCTAGCTGGATGGGCTGTGGTCACCCCTGGTCTGGAAGTCAGACTGGGAGGGGTGCAACTCATATCATTCCCACCACCGTCCCCATCACCTCCCCTCCTGTGTTACAGACAGATGAAAGCTGGCTGCAAAGGCCACCTTCATAGGGAAGAAAAAGCAGATAAGAACTGACCATCAGGACAGGGTGCAGCCTGCAGCCCCTCGAGGAGGAGGATGTGGGTGTTGCTGATGCCCTCTGGACTGAATGCTGGTTGCCTGCCTGTGAGCCCAGAGCACCCAGCTGCTTCAGATCCAACAGAGGTACCCTTTCCAAATGGAAGTTCCTGGCCCTCCAGGGGGTTAGAGTCCTTAGGTGTGGACTGCAGCCTATGAATCTGAGGAATTTGATAAGATTGGGCTTGAACAAATGTAAACAGGTTTCTGTATGATAGTACAGCTGGACCTTTAAGAAGGGCCCACTTGCCCAGAGCATGGCCAGAAATTTCCTGTCTGCCCACCCCAGCCTCCACTGATCTGGAAACACCCCAAGAAACTGATGTTTTCTGAACAGCTTCCAGGAAATGCTGTCCTAGAGTCTATGCTTTCCTCTTCTCCTAAGAAGGGACACAACTCTGACTTAGTGAATTTGTGGTGGGGCTCTCTTTCATTCCTTCTCAGCCCCTACAATGAATGTGAGTCATTTCTACTTCATCTAAAGGTCATGGGAATACTGACGTCAGACACCTAACTACAAGGTGAATGGTTTCCTCTTTTCCTAAACTGTTCTTCACTCTCAAACTGGCAAAACCTCAGAGACAGTACATTCTTGAAGGCTCTGTCACTTCCACATTCAATCAGCAAATGTAAAAGCATTGTCAGAAAGAATTAACATCAGATTATAAGCAGATGTGAGAAAGTTTTAAGAAAGCCAAGTTACACATTTTATGTTTCTCTATCAAAATGATTTCAGATTTCCAAATAGTGTTTAAAATTCAGTATCACATATTTTTTAAGATCTTATTTTTTTAGAGTGGTTTTTAGGTTCATAGCAAAATCAAAAGGAACGTACAGAAATTTCCCACATACTCCCAGCCCCCATACAGCCTGCCCCCCATCCGCATCTCCTACGAGAGTGGTTCATTTGTTACAACTGAGGAGCCTATACCATCTCATCACAATCACCCACAGTCCGTGGTTTATACTGGGGCTCCCTATTGGTGGCATACATTCCAGTGGTCTGGACAAATGTGTCAGGACAGGGCAGCCTAGGTGGCTCAGCGGTTTAGCGCTGCCTTCAGCCCAAGGCGTGATCCTGGAGACCCAGGATTGAGTCCCACATTGAGTTCCCTGCATGGAGCCTGCTTCTCCCTCTGCCCTGTGTCTCTGCCTCTCTCTCTGTGTCTCTCATCAATAAATAAATAAAATCTTTAAAAAAATGTGTCAGGACACAACTGTGATACTTGATAGAAAGGGAAGGAGAGAGCTGCTCCCTTCATCGTACGAGCTTATTATGGGGAGGCAGTTTCGGGGCTGCAGGTCAGCAAAGAGCTCCACAGTTCTACTGAACTGAGGATGTGCAGAGCAGAGCTTGTGGAGGCCAAAGCAGCGGGGTTTGTAGAGCAGAGTGCCTACATCAGGGAGCCGCCCAGACAAAAAGCCTCAAACATCTGCACAGGGGTTCCCCTTGAGACTCTGGCTGGCTACTGCTCTACATGTGAGTGAGGAAAAAAACCATCCAAGGCTGAGAAGGAACCATGAGGAACAGAGAACAATCTCAGAGCTCACATAGAGCTGGGAATTTGTGTTTGTGTTCCCACTAACTGGAGTACAAATAAAATTTTTTTTAATTTTAAAAAAGCAGGACATATCAAAGAGAATTCTCAGAAGAGTATCAACCTAGTAGCAGGGCTAAACTGAACCCAGACTAAAACTGGTCTGTACTCTCACTGTAGCAAAGCTGAAACACAAACTTCCAACAGATCCTCTAATTTCAAGTAAATTAACTGCAGGAAAAAAAAATTCCAGAACTGTTAAAAGGAATAGACCAAAATCCAGCACTCAAAAATGTAAAATTCATAGTGTCTGACATAAGCTAAGCAAATTACAAGCATGTAAAGAAGCAGGAATATATATGATCTATATCCAGGAGAAAAGTGGATCCTATTGGAAAGGAGCCAGAAATGGCAGGGATGATGGAATTCACAGACAAGGAGGTTAGGACATGATCGTAAGTTTGCTGTATATGTTTAGGAGACAGAAGAAAATACAAACCTGATGAAGGACAAATGGAAAATATAAATGGAACGTGCAGAGATGGAAAATAGAATACCTGAATGAAAAATGAGATGTTTGGAAGATTTGCAGCTGATGAAAACATAGCAAAAGAAACTATCCAAAGTGAGGGGAAAAGCAAAATACTGGAAAAAAGTAGACAGCACATCAGGGACCTGTGGGATAATATCTAGTGATTTAATATATGTAATTAGAGTCCCAGGAGGATGGAGGCGAGGGCAAGGGTCAGGAAAAAACACTTGAAGAAATGCCACAGTTTTGCAAGTTTGACAAAAACTATAAACCCATAGGCGCAAGAAGCTCAATAAGCCGATGCAGAATATACCTAATGAAAACTATGTAAAGGTACCCTTCACCCTTAGTGAAACTCAAGGGTAAAGAAGGCGGGGTGAGGGGCGGGAATAGGGGAGGGGTATACGCAAAGGAGCAAAGAACGAAATGAGCAGATTTCTCATAAGGAGCTATGCAAACTGGAAACAGTGAAGAGATAGCATGAATGTGCTAACAGAAAAGTGCCAAAAAGAAAACGAGAGGTACCAGGGCGGCTCAGTCAGTTGGGCATCTGATTCTTGATTTCAGCTCAGGTCATGGTCTCAAGGATCATGGGATCAAGCCCCATGCCAGGCTCCTTGCTCAGTGAGGAGTCTGCTGGAGATTCTTTCTCCTTCGGTCCCTCCCCACCTTGCTTGCCATCTCTCAAATAAATAAATCTTTAAAAAAAATAATAATAAACCCAGAACCCTTTGACTAGCACAAAAAGAAAACTAAATAAAGGCGTACCTCACTTTGTGGCATTTCACTCTACTGAGCTTTGCAGATAATTGCATTTTTTTTTTTTTACAAGTAGAAAGATTGTGGCAACCTGCATCAAGCAAGTTATAGGCCTCGTTTTTTCCAACAGCATTTGCTCACTTCATTTCTCTGTGTCACATTTTGGTAATTCGCACAATATTTCAAATGTAATTGGTAAATATTTATGTGTTCTGACTGTTCCATTGACTGGCCATTCCTTTGTCCCTTACCCTCTTCATTGGCTACCCTCTTCCCTGAGACACAATATTGAAATTAGGCAATGAATAACCCCAACAGTGGCTCCTAAGTGTTCAAGTGAAAAGAAGAGTCACATGTCTCTCACTTGAAATCAAAAGCTGGAAACGATTAAGCTTAGTGAGGAAAGCATGTTAAAAGACAAGATAGACCAAAAGCTAGGCCTCTTGCACCAAATGGTTAGCTCAGTTGTGAATGCAAAGAAAAAGTTCTTGAAGGAAATTAAACTGCTTGTCCCGTGGACACACACATGATAAGAAAGTGAAACAGCCTTCTTACTGATGTGGATAAAGTGTCAGTGGTCTGGATAGAAGGTCAAAGCAGCCCCAACATTCCCTTAAGTAAAAGCCTAATCCAGAGCAAGGCCCGAGCACTCTTCAATTCCATGAAGGTTGAGAGAGGTGAGGAAGCTGCAGAATAAAAGTCTGAAGCTATCAGAGGTTGGTTCAGGAGGTTTAAGGAAAGAAATCATCTTCATACATAAAGGTGCAAGCTGCAGGTTCTCCAAAAGATTGAGCTAATGAAAGTGGCTACACTCAGCAACAGATCTTCAATGTAGATGAAACAGCCTTCTGTTGGGAAGAAGATGCCATCTAGAACTTTGACAGCTGGAGAGAAGTCAATGCCTGACTTCAAAGCTTTAAATAGGCCGACTCTCTCGTTAGGAGCTCATGCAGCTGGTGACTTTAAGTTGAAGCCAATGCTCATTTACCATTCTGAGAATCGCAGGGCCCTTCAGAATTGTCCTTAATCTACTCTGTCTGTGTTCTTTCATTGGAACAATAAAGCCTGGATGGCAGCACATCTGTTGACAACATGGTTTACTGAATATTTTAAGCCCACTGCTCAAAAAAAACAGAATCCTTTCAAAATATGGCTGCTTATTGACAATGCACCTGGTCACCCAAGAGTTCTGATGAAGATGTACCTGAAATTAATGTTGGTTTTATGCCTGCTAACACAACATCCATTCTGTAGCCTATAGATCAAGGAGGAATTTCAACTTCCAAGTCTTATTATTTGTGAAATATATTTTACAAGGTTCTAGCTGCCATGGATTGTATTCCTCTGATAGATGTGGATAAAGTAAATTGATAACTTTTGGAAAGGATTCACCTTCTAGATGCCATTTAGAACATTTGTGACTCATGGGAAGAAGTCAAAATATCAACTATAGGATATAGTAGGAATAGGAGGAGTTTAGAAGAACTTGATTCCAACCCTTATGGATGACTTTGAGAGGTTCAAGACTTCTGTGGAGGAAGTCACTGCAGATGTGGTACAAAAAGCAAAAGAACTAGAATCAGAAGTGGAGCCAGAAGATGGGACTGATTCACTACAATCTCATGATAAAACTTGAATGGATGAGGAGTTGCTTCTTTTTTTTAAGATTTTATTTATTTATTCATGAGAGAGAGAGAGAGAGAGGCAGACACAGGCAGAGGGAGAAGCAGGCTCCATGCAGGGAGCCTGACATGGGACTCGATCACGGGACTCCAGGATCATGCCCTGGGGCGAAGGCAGGCACCAAACCACTGAGCCACCCAGGGATCCCTGTAGTTGTTTTTTATAGATGAGCAAAGAACGTGGTTTCTTCAGATAGAATCTACTTCTAGTGAAGATGCTATGAAATTTTTGAAATGACAACAAAGGATTGAGAATATTCCAAACATTTAGCTGATAAAGCAGCAGCAGGGTTTGAGAGGATGGACTGCAATTTGGGTCAAATGCTATCAAACAGCATTGCAGCTACAGAGAAATTGTGAAAGGAAGAGCCAATCGATACAACAAACGTCACTGTTGTCTTATTTTCAAAAACTGCCACTGTCACCCCAGCCTTCAGTAGCCACCACCCTGAACACTCAGCAGCCATCAATGAGACAAGACCCTCCACCAGCAAAAAGATGAGGACTTGCTGAAAGCTCAGATGATGGCTATTTTTAAGTGAAGGTATGTACATTGTTTTTTCATATATAATACTAATGCACACTTAATAGATTACAGTGTAAACATTAACTTTCATACACACTGGGAACCCAAAACATTCATTTGACTTGCTTTATTGCAATATATAGCTTCTTGCAGTGGTCTAGAACCAAACCCACAATATCTCTGAGATATGGCTATAAGCATGTTCTCAGACAACAAAGAGAATCCATATTCAACAGGCCTAAAATAAAAGTTAAAAGCAATGCTCCAGACAGAAGGAAAATGATACCATATAGAAATCCAGATCTACACAAAGAAATGACTGTCTCCATGGATGGTAAATATGTGAGTAGTATTAAAGACATTTTTTTATCACTTAAGAATCTTAAAAAAATAATTGACTTTTTAAAACAAAAATAAGGAGTAGCCTGGGTGGCTCAGCGGTTTAGCACTTACCTTCTGCCTAGGGCATGATCCTGGAGTCCCAGGATCGAGTCCCACGTTGGGCTCCCTGCATGGAGCCTGCTTCTCCCTCTGCCTGTGTCTCTGCCTCTTTCTCTCTGGATCTTTCATGAATAAATAAATTAAAACAAAAATAATAATTACTATGGACTTTTTATGACATATGTAGAAACAAAATGTATGTCAACAACAGCATAAAAATGAAAGGGAGGAACATAACTGCTACATTGTACGTGACGTGGCATATTATTTGAAGGTAGACTGTGAGTAAAGAGACATACGTAAATCCTAGAGGAGGGGTCTGCAAACTAATGGCCTGCAGGCCAAATCCAGCCCACAACCTGTTTTTGTAAGCATTTACTGGACTAAGGCCACAATCATTTAATTTACACATTGTGTATGGCTGCTTTTGTGCTAAGACTGACGAGGTGAGTAGCTACAACAGAGACCATGCAGCCTCCAAAGCCTACAGTATTTACTATTCAACACTTTGCTGAAAATGTGCCAACCCCTACCCAGAGCAGCCAATGAAATAAAAAAAAAAAAGGTAGATTTAAACTCTGTCATACTGATAATTACATTAAATATAAATGATCTAAGTGTCCAAAGTACTGATTAGAATTGTCAGAATAAACAAACCAACAAGATCTAACACACTGTTGTGTCAGAGATCCTGTCCCCAGATCACTTCTGCATTTGAAGATTGGATCTCAGCACACAGTTATACACTTGACTGAGACTGTTACAATGGGACAGTAAAAATACAAGCACAGGGACACCTGGGTGGCTCAGTCACTTAAGCATCTGCCTTCAGCTCAGGTCATGATCTCAGGGTCCTGAGATCAAGCCAAGCATTGGGCTCCCTGCTCAGTGGGGAGTCTAATTCTCCCTCTCCCTCTGCTCCTCCCCCTGTTCATGCTCATGCGCACTCGCTCGCTCTCTCTCAAATAAAATCTTTTTTTTAAAAAAAAAAGAATATATATATGGCTGGATCATGAAGGGAAAAGTCACAGCAGAGTCAAGAAAAATCCATATGCAGACTTCTTATGCCATCTCCCTCTCCTGAGGTATCACATAGAGTATGATCCCATATCCAGAGAAAATATTTTAGGAATGAAGGGGAAATCAAGACCTTTTCAGATGAAGGAAAATCATAACAGAATTTGTCACCAACCCTAAAAGATGGGAGGAGGAAAGGGTCGAAGATGGTGACATGGTAAGATCCTGAACTCAGCCCTCTCCAGGGTCATACCAAATCCATACCTATATATAGAACAATTCCTCCTGAAGAAGTGGTGAGGGCTGACTGGATAGAGGGCCTTGGTACAGTGGAAAGGAATAGTACTGAGGGCCCAGGGGCAGATTTGTCTGCCCTGTGGCACAGAAAAAAAAAAAACAGTTTAAAAGGGCAGATAGAATGTAAAGGAACCAGTTTTACTCCACCAAAAGGTGAGGGAACTGCTGGAAATTTCTTCTAGCGTCAGAGGCCTGGGTGAGTGCCACTGTTCATGATCCACCTTTTTTTTATTATTATTATTAAAGATTTTATTAACTTGAGAGAGTGAGTGGAGGAGACAGAGAGAGAGAGAATATAAAGCAGACTCTGTGGTGAGTGCAGAGC
The DNA here is from genome assembly GCF_905146905.1 of Nyctereutes procyonoides. Taxonomy (NCBI): domain Eukaryota; kingdom Metazoa; phylum Chordata; class Mammalia; order Carnivora; family Canidae; genus Nyctereutes; species Nyctereutes procyonoides. The sequence continues at coordinate 53,556,420 of NW_026575140.1, read as the reverse complement.
CCAACATGAGGCTTCATCCCATGACCACAAGACCATGACCTGAGTCAAAACCAAGAGTTGGACGCTCAACTGACGTCCACCCAGTGCCCATCTCCTCCACTATGAGCCACCCAGTGCCCATCTCCTCCACTATGACAGCACAGATGACAGCAAGGTCTGGGGACCCTAGATGGCCAGCTGCCTTAGTGAGCTCCAGGCCTCCAGTCACACAGGTCTAGTCCTCACATCAAGGCAGCTCCCGTAAGGCACACACCACGACACCCCTGGACAGCATCTACTGAAGCTACTACTAGTCAGCTCACCAAGGCAACATGGGCACAAAGCATCCCAGAACACCCCAAGCTTGTACCTCTTTCAACTCTAGATGACTCACCAGGGCATCCCCTGGGTGCTGCACCCCAGGGCCTCCTAGCCTGCACCTAACCTCAGCTCTAGCCACCTTGCAGGGAGGGCCCAGCTTGGAGCACCACTACAGCTCCAGTCAGCCAGTCAAAACCACTAAGCACATGCAGTCTACACAGAGGACATCCCTACACAATATTCTTCCCTTAGGTTTAGGAGAAGTAGCTCTTCCAACTAATTCACAGACTCAAACACAGACAGTAATGAGGAGATAAAGGAATATGCTCCAAATAAGAGAAAATAAAACCAAACTGGGGCCAGGGGCGGGAGGGGGTGGTTGGGGGTACAGATAATGGAAATAAATGAAATGGAGATAAAGCAATCTACCTGATAAAGAGTACAAAGTAATTATCACAGAGATGCTGATCAGACTTGATAGAGGAGTGGACAGACTCAGTGAGAACTTCAACAAAGAGATGGAATTTATTAAAAAGAAACAATCAGGGGCACCTGGGTGGCTCAGTGGTTGAGCATCTGTCTTCAGCTTAGGTTGTTATCCCAGGGTCCTGGGATTGAGTCCTCCATTGGGCTCCCCGCAGGGAGCCTGCTTCTCCCTCTGCCTCTCTCTGTGTGTCTCTCATGAATGAATAAATAAATAAAATCTTTAAAAACGAAAGAAAGAAAAACAGAGTTGAAGAACACAATAACTGAAATGAAAAATACACTACAGGGAATCAACATTAAGTTAGAGGATGTCAAAACAGAACCACAAGCTGGAAGACAGAGTAATGGAAAGTACTAAAGCTGAAGAAAAAAAGAAGAAAAAAGAATTTTTAAAATAAGGGTGGGTTAAGCGATCTCTAGCACAATATCAAGCATACAAACATTTACAATATAAGGGTCCCAGAAGAAGGAGAGAGAGAGAGACAGAAATTTTATTTGAAGAAATAATAGTTGAAAACTCTCCTAACCTTAGGAAGAAAAAAGGCATCCAAGTCCAGGAGTCACAAAATGTCTCTAACAAGATGAATTCAGAGTGGTCCACACCAAGATACATAATAATTAAAATGTCACAGATTAAAAATAAAGAGAGCATCTTAGAAGTGCCAAAGGAGAACAACTACTTATATACAAAGGAAACCCCATAAGGCTATCAGCTGAGTTTCTGACATAAATTTTACATGCCAGAGGGCACCTGGGTAGCTTAGTCTGTTAAGCATCCAACCTTTGATTTCAGCTCAAGTTATGATCACATGGTCATGGGATGGAGCCCCACATCCAGCTACCCTGTGTGGAAGGAAGGGAGGGAAGGGAGAGAAGGCAGGAAGGGAAGGAGGGAGGAAAATTTTACAAGCCAGAAGGGACTGGCATGATATATTCAAAGTGCTGAAAGGAAAAAACCTACAACCAAGGATACTCTACCTGGTAAGGTTTATCATTCGGAATTTAAAAACCAATAAAGAGCTCCTCAGACAAAAGTTAAAGGAGTTCATCACCACTAAACCACCCATACAAGAAATGGTAAAGAGACTTAAGCAGAAAAGGCTACAATTAGAAATAAAAGTTATTATTTAAATTTCATGAGTAGAAGCAAACATAAAGGTAATAAATCAGTCATTTATAAAGCTAGTATGGCATTACCCTAATACCAAAACCTAGACAGGCACTACAAAAAAAAAAAAAAGGTCAACATCTCTGATGAACATAGATAGATTTAAAAATCCTCAGCAAAATATTAGCAAACCAATCCAACAATACATTATATACATCATCCACTTCAATCAAGTGAGATTCATTCCAGGGATGCAAGAGTGGTTCAATATTCACAAAACAATCAATGTGATTAACCATAATAACAAAAAAAAAAAAAAGGATTAGGGCACCTGGGTGGCTCAATTGGTTAAGGATCTGCCTTCAACTCAGGTCATGACCTCAGGGTCCTGGGAACAAGCCCTGCTCAGTGAGGAGTCTGCTTCATCCTCTGACTCTCCCTCTGCCCCTCCAATCGCATTCTCTCTCTCACTCTCTCAAAATCTTTTTTTTAAATCAATCAATGGAATTCACAATATGAATGTACATAAGAAAAAATAGGATTATCTTCATAAATGAAAAAAATCAACAAAATTTAATACCAAACCTTGACTTAAAATATCAGAAAAAATAAGAAAAGGAACTTAACTAAATAAATGACATCAAAGAAAAACTCATCACATTTAATGATGAAAGACTATTTTTTCCTCTAAGTTTGAAACAAGAAGAATGTCCACCCTTATCACCCTCATTTATCATTGTAAAGAAGTTCCTAGATAATATAAGGCAAGAAATAGTTACACAGACAGGATCTCATAAAAAAGAGGCTTTGAATTCATTTTTTTCCCTTTGCACTAAATTTTGATAGTTATTTTATTAAATAATCAGCTATTTTTAGGGAAACTTTATTTAAAACGAAGTTATAAACTACACATAATAATGAATAGCTGGGGCTGTTTGCCTTTTTAAAAAAATATTACACCATTTATATCTGAAAATAGCCCAGCCACTCGACTCCATGGTATAGGAAGTATATATGCAACAGCAACAGTCTCTCTGTGAATTTCATAAAGAAGTTATTCATCTATTTCCTATAAATCAGGGGTCAGAAGGTTAGTTTCTAGTTGTCACTTAGGACCTGAAATAAGTTCCTCTTTAAGAGAGGTATTTTTTTTTTTTTTAAACAGTTCCAAGAGTTAGGAGAAAGATTTGGTCCTAGCACTACACAATGCAGTCTCCCATCCCACAGGCAAGGTGACTCCAGGCCCCACTGAGGTCTCTCCATTTTAGCAGTCTGCACTTCAGGCAAGCTGAGCGGCCTCAGTCCACATAGGCAGCTATAATTGAACACCAGACTGGGTGGCTTAAAAACAATACAAATTTACTTCTCACAGTTCCAGAGGCATCGGCAGATCTGGTGTCTGGTGAGGGCCCACTTCCTGGTTCACTGCCAGCCATCATCTTACTGGGCCCCCACAAGACAAAAGAGGTGAGGGGGCTCTCTGGGGTCTCCTTTATAGCAAGAGCACTGATCCCATTCGTGAGGTCCCCATCTCACGACCCAATTACCTCCTAATACCATCACACTGTGGGTCAGGTTTCCAACATACATATTTGGGTGCATGGGGAAGGAATATATTCAGTCCATACCATGAGGCTTGTCGAGTACACTAACCCCTGTACAGAACTCACTGTACTAGAAATGGGGTCTTAAAGAAATTGCTAGAGATCCTTGTCACAACAAAAGTTACAAAATCAAATTTAACAATGGTTTTCAACGTAACCCTTCTTTACAAAGTTCATCCAGTAGTTGGAAAAGGGCTCCTTCAAGGTGACCCTGTATCCAATACCTCGATTCTGGAGGAAATCCCTGACTTGGGGGGACACAGATCTCCCAGGCTTGGGCCTCTTGTGCTTCTGAGCTGTGCACAGAAGCCTGCAGGGCTGCTGCAAAGGCTGGAGGAGAATCCATGCTTTAGGGTTGGTGGAAGCAGCAGGGAACCCACAGGTGGTCTGGGGTCCACAGTGGACGTTGACTCCTATCAGTAGACAGGTGTAGACTCTAACTGTATAGAGCAGGGAAAGTTTTAAAGTCTGCAAGTCAAGTATTAGGGACAGTCACTGTGTCAGCACCACTCCTGGAGTTGTCATCTGTCTGCCTGTGTGCCATGAGCCAGAGGTCCCTAAGGCCAGTTGTTTCCAGGGACTTCCTGCCCCCTCACTCTTTGCCCTCTTGCTCTTTGTCTACAGGGGGAGCTGACCATGACCAGTGACATGGAGACCTTACAGAACGCCCTATACCTAGACATAGTGCCAGAGTCCTGGACCAGGCGAGCCTACCCTTCAACAGCAGGCCTGGGAACCTGGTTTTTGGACCTCCTCAACCGAATCAAAGAGTTGGAAGCTTGGATAGGAGACTTTGCAATGCCCTCCACGGTGTGGCTGACAGGCTTCTTCAACCCCCAGTCCTTCCTGACCGCCATCATGCAGTCCACGGCCCGCAAGAACGAGTGGCCCCTGGACAAGATGGCCCTGCAATGTGATGTGACCAAGAAGAACAGGGAGGACTTCAAGAGCCCTCCTCGGGAAGGGGCCTACATCCATGGCCTCTTCATGGAAGGGGCTCGCTGGGATGTACAGGTAAATCTTGGGGTGAGCCTCAGGGCACCCTCTGCGGGCTGATTAAATTACATGTTGCCTCCACTGAGTCTGATCACGAAAAGGGATGCCCCGGGATCTTCTGACCTAGGTGTACTTCCCTTGAGGCCATCAAGCCACTTTCATGCAGCCAGGGATGGCGCATCTAGTACAGACTTCACAGAGTGGGTAGAGTACAGTGATTAAAGGCAAGGGCTGGAGAACTGAATAGCTGGATCTAGATCCCAGCATCTCCCTCTACTGCCGCTATGACCTTGGAACATGGTTCTACCTCTCCAAATCTGTTTCTTCGAGTGCTAAATGGGAAAATATATAGGCTGCAAAAATTAAATTAGTTACTATATGGGACACTAGGAATAGTGCCTGGCACATAGAGAGTGCTCCAAAGGTGTTGGAGTTCGCTATCCCTGCTACTGGCTGACCGGGGGATATCATTTCACCCCCCGCGGCCACTTTCCTCATTCATGAGCTCTAGGAAGGCCGGCATCCCTTCTGCCTTTTACATTGCCCCTGTCTGCAAAGGGAGTCCAGTAGATGCTATTTTACAGGGCATTCTGAAAGGATTCCTCAGTGAAGCCTGATAAAAATTTGAGTCACCATAAGATTAGCTGGGATAAATGACATGTGCAAGGATGGATAACTCTAGAACAAGTTTATGTTTGTTATACACACGACCTGGAAGAGGTGCTTAATCAAATACCCTGCTTGGTAAGTGACACTTAACTGTTCCTAGCAGTCAGTATCGAATTAATGGGGAAAAACTGTTAGAAGATCTATAATATCATAGAAGGTCATATAAATACCCATAGAGCTGTATTAAACAATGACTCCCAAAATTCTACCAGAACCTCAGAATGTGACCCTACCTAGAAATAGGGTCTTTGCAGATATAAGTAGTTAAGATGAGGTTATACTCTACTATACACTTAGGGCAGAGCAGGCCCTAAATCCAAGGACTGGAATCCTTGTAAGGCCATATTGGAAGCACAGAAGCAAATGTCCTGTGAGGACAGAGGCAGAAATTGGAGTGATACAGAGGCATAAATTGGAGTGATACATCTATAAGCCAAGGAACGCCAAGGATGGCCAGCAGCCACCAGAAGCTAAGAGAGGGGCATGGAATAGTTTCTGCCTCAGAGCCTCCAGAAGGAGCAGACCCTATGTACACCTTGATTTAAGACTCAGGCCTTCAAAAAAAGAAAAAAAGACTCAGGCCTTCAGCAGTGTGAAAAAATATATTTCTGTTGTTTAAAGCAACCAAATTCATAGTAACTTGTTACAGCAGCCCTATGAAACCAACTGAGGGTCAACAGAGAAGACAGTAAAGCAAGACAGTGTTTAAAAGGCCCTGAACCTTGAGAAGGAAGCTACCTTCCCCCTCTCTATGCTAACATTTGTCCAAGATTCCATCAGTGGGGATCTCACATGGATTATATTAGGTATAAGGTGGCCTTGGGTGGCCAGAACTAGAATACAAAAAAAAAAAAAAAAAATGGAGCAATTAGGGAAGAAGTTCAAAAGAGCACTGGCACTGTGGGAGAAAGGGGAAAGGACACCGATTCTAATCATCTAATTATCCAATATTTTATTACCTTGTTTCTTCATAATAACTTCCCAAAAAGCAATATTCGCCTACCAAGAACTCTTGTTCTGTTTCTACTCCTAGAAAGACATCAGCAAAGGTAAGAGTAACAATGTCCAAAAATCTCCATAAAATCATAACACTGGCCCAAAATTGTCAGAACCCACTTTTTTACAGAACTCTAGAGATCAACCAAAGGCTTTTAGCAATCCAGAGAGTGTTTTGTGAAGAAAAATATCCAACTCTCACGAAGAAGAAACACTTGGCAGACTTTTTTTTTAAAGAAAAGATTTTTTTTTTTTTGACAGAGAGAAAGAGCATGAGCAGGGGGGCAGGCAAAGGGAGATGGAGAAGCAGACTCCCACTAGGCAGAGAGCTCAATGTGAGGCTCAATCCCAGGACCCCAGGACCATGACCTGAGCTGAAGACAGATACTTTTTTTTTAATTTTTTTTAATTTTTATTTATTTATGATAGTCACAGAGAGAGAGAAAGAGAGGCAGAGACACAGGCAGAGGGAGAAGCAGGCTCCATGCAGGGAGCCCGATGTGGGATTCGATCCCGGGTCTCCAGGATCGCGCCCTGGGCCAAAGGCAGGCGCCAAACCGCTGCGCCACCCAGGGATCCCTGAAGACAGATACTTAACCAACTGATCCACCCAGGCACCCTACTGGGCAGCCTTTTAACTTGCTCTGTTTCTATTCTTTCCCTACCAACTCTGTGGTGGCCTTGAGAACCAACATGCCACAGTCGTAGTGCAAACAGCAGCCTCCCAGACATTTGAGGCAAAATGGAGTTGGAGTTCTTTCAAAGCTCCATTCCCAGAAAACTGTCATTATTTCCCCCTACCTGTTGGTTTCATGGAAAACCCCCATTTATAAGTCTGTCTCTATTTGACCTGAGTTAGAGCTCACGCAAGGGAACAGCCTTTCCCCTCCAAGGGCCATTTACTGTTTTCTGTCTAAAAACAGTCAGACAACTGTTTAATCTTGCAGATAACAGTGCAAATAACAGGCTAACCAAAAAGCTTAAAAAGAGGAGCTGGAGCATGAGATGACCTCCAACATGGCCCTGGAAACCTAGAAGGCCACACCCATATGCCGGCTGTGCACAGGCTCAAGAAAGACCTGAGAAGGCTATAAGCTCACCTCTGGCTGACCTGGAGGCTCTTTACAAGCAGGAAGTTAAGGCTAAGCCAGAATGTTAAACTGCCCTGCTGAGAGCACTGAAGGCATGCCCAACTCATACGCAGAGCCCCTGAGCAAAAACTGAGAGACTTACTAGATGCAGGTGTTTAAGAAAATCTCTGTCATGTTACTTGCTAACCACTCAGCTAACTGGGCAGGCCACTTCAGTAGTCATATGTGACAAAGACAGACTTTACAGAATCAGTTCAGAAAAGAAGTTACTAAATAAACAACAACAACAAACCCTATGGAGGGAGATCTGATGGCCAGAGTTCCACATTATATTATTTAAAATGTTGACGTTTTCAACAAAAAATCATGAGACATTCAAAGATACCAAAGGGGGGGGGGGCAGCAGTCAAAAGAAATGGTTCCTGGGCAGCCCAGGTGGCTCAACAAGTTTAGCACTGCCTTCAGCCCAGGGCATGATCCTAGAGACCCAGGATCGAGTCCCGCGTCAGGCTCCCTGCATAGAGCCTGCTTCTCCCTCTGCCTGTGTCTCTGCCTCTCTCTCTCTCTCTCTCTCTCTCATGAATAAATAAATAAAATCTTAAAAAAAAAAAGAAATGGTTCCTGAAGTTCAGAAGTGGGACATACTACACAAAGCCTTTTAATCAGCCATTTTAAGTATTCAGAGAACCAAAGCAAAGTATGTGAACAATGTCTCACTGAATAGAGAATATTAATAATGGGAAGAAAGTACATTTTAAAAAACCAAATAGTAATTCTGGAGTTGAAAAGTATTAGTACCTTAAATGAAAATTCAGTAGGGAAATTCAACAGAAGATTTGAGCAGGCAAGAATCACCAAACTTGGAAATACATCAATTGAGATGATACGATCTGACAAGCAGAAAGATAAAAAGAATGAAGACAAATGAACAGTTTAGAAACCTGAAATAAATCAAGAAAGCCAACATCCCCATAGTGGAAGTCCCAAAAGGAGGAGAGAGAGAAAGAGCTAGAAAGACTATTTGAAGCAGTAATGGCCACTTTCCAGATTTGATTTAAAAAAAAATTAATCTATATATCCATGAATCTCAACAAAATCCAAACAGGATAAACTTAGAAATTCATACCTTGGGCACTTGGGTGGCTCAGGCAGTCAGTTAAGCATCTGACTCTTGATCTCAGCTCTGGACTAGATCTCAGGGCTATATGTTCAAGCCCATCAGAAAAAAAGGAAAGGAAAGGAAAGGAAAGGAAAGGAAAGGAAAGGAAAGGAAAGGAAAGGAAAGGAAAGGAAAGGAAAGGAAAGGAAAGGAAAGGGAAAAAGGGAAAAAGGGAAAGGAAAGGAAACCCACACCTGACATGCTATAAGATAAAGACAGAATCTTGAAAGCTGCAAGAGAAAAGCAGTTTATCACATACAAGGGGTCCTCAATGGGATGAACAGCTGATTTCTCCTAAGAAACCATGAAGGCCAGAAGGCAGCAGAATGAAAGGTCAAAGTGCTGAAAGAGCAGCCAACAGTTCTATATTCAGTAAAACGATCTTTCAAAAATGAAGGAGAAATCAAGACATTCTCAGGAAAAAGAGAAGGGTGAGGTGCCTGGGTGGCTCAGTTGGTTAAGCATCCAACTCTATATTTCAGTTCAGGTCTTAATCTCAGGGTCATGAGTTCAAGCCCTGTGCTGGGCTCCACACTGAATGTGGTGCCTATTTAAAAAAGACAGAGAGAGAATTTACCACTAGTAGATGAGACCTGTAAGAAATACTTAAGAGAGTTCTTCAGGATGAAATAAGTTACAAGACAATAATCCAAATCCACATGAAGAAACAGTATACCAGCAAAGATAATTACATATGTAAATATAAAAAAGTTTGTAACTTTTATTTCTTTCCTAATCTGATTCAAAGGACAAGTCCAAGAAGCAATAACCATAAATCTGTGCTGATAAGCATAAAAGATGTTATTTGTATAATGAAAACAACACAAGCTTTTGAGCATAGGAAGGAGAAGGAATGGAACTTATATAGGAATACAGTTTTAGTATACTACTGAAATTAAGTTGGTATTATCCTGAAGTAGATTTTTTTACAATGATGTTGATTGTAATCCCTAGGGAAACCACACAAAAAAATAAATTTTAATATAGTAAAAGAAATGACAAGGGAATTAAAATGGTACACTAAAATATATCTACTGAATGGAAAAGAAGGCAACAGAAGAGAAATTGCGGAGCAAAAAAAGACAGAGGACATAGAAAACGAAGAGTCAAGTGGCAGATGTAAGCGTTACCTTCTCAGTAATGGCATTAAATGTAAATAGATTAAACACTACAGTTGAAAGGCAGAGAACAGCAAAATGGATTTTTTTGATACAACTATAGGCTGTCTACCAGAGATACACTTTAGATTCAAAGACACAATAGGCTGAAAATTAAGACATGGAAACAAATATGCTGTTCAAATAGAGAATTCAACCATAATAACTGGAGATATTAATACCCTACTACTAATAGTGACTGCTAATGGTTAGTTTCTTTTGGGAGTGATGAAAATGTTCTAGAATTACAAAGTGATGACTGTACATTAGACAATACTGAATTGCACATTTTAAAAAGTTTGATGTTGGGGATCCCTGGGTGGCTCAGCAGTTTTGCCCCTGCCTTTGGCCCAGGGCGTGATCCTAGAGTCCCAGGATCGAGTTCTGCATCAGGCTATCTGCATGGAGCCTGCTTCTCCCTCTGCCTGTGTCTCTGCCTCTCTCTCTCTCTGTCATGAATAAATAAATAAAATCTTTTAAATAAATAAATAAATAAATAAATAAATAAATAAATAAATCGTTTGGGGTGTTTATGGTATATGAGGGAAAAAAAAAGTTCTACCCCTGTTTCCATTCCCTGCCACAAACACTCAGTTGCTGGGGTTAAGGGGGTACCCACCATTTAAGTTCTAGTACTCTTCATGCCTCATACCAGCTTCTAATAAAACCGAAAAGGCACATTCTCTCCCTATAAACAAATTTCATGGAAAATGAGCCAAGTCCTATCCATAGTAGAAGGGGCTGTGAATCACCAGGACAAAAGCAAGGAATTTGTGAATCACTCTGTATCAACATTTGCCAAAGTATGTTGTCGTGGGAAATAGATAGATTGCCAAGAAAAGAGTCCTGTGGTCAAACAAGTTTGGGGAACACCAGGTTAAATAAAGTTCATCGCTTTCCGTTATTGCTAGGATTTCCTATATTCAGTGCACTAGTGTGTACTATAAAGCTTCAAGCCTAGGGTATGGTAAGCACCTTTTCCCAAGTTTATTTGATGAAGGAACCCTTTTGTTCTTCAGAACATTTCTCAGGACTAATAATAAATAAATCCATTCATTAATTAAAAAAAAAAACTGTCCTAGATTACTCTAATGGGACTCTCAGAAAACCAGAGAGGCCCCAACTAGAAAGCTACAGAATAGTTAGGTCCCTATCACATGAGTAGGGATAGAACGTAGCCCTGCTCAAAAAGTCAAAACACTCTTGTGAGAGGATGAGGTCCCATATAAAACTGAACAGGACATAACCAAACTCTTAAAAATCTAAAGCATTTGCAGGCAGGAGCTGTGCCTTACCCATCTTTAAAACCCTAGCACAGGGATGCCTTGGTGGCTCAGTGGTTGAGTGTCAGGGTGTGTTCCCGAGGTCCTGGGATCAAGTCCCACATGGGGTTCCCCGCGGGGAGCCTGCTTCTCCCTCTGCCTGTGTCTCTGCCTCTCTCTGTCTCTCATGAATAAATAAAATCCTAAAAAAAATAAACCCCTAGCACCTGGCATGATGACATCTGGCAAACGGTTGCATTCAATATGCTTATGAAATGAATGGATGAAAAAATTTAAAAAGACTCAACTTGCAAAGGGATTAATTTGTATGTGACACATAACAACTTGTAGAACTTTCCTTCAAAAAGTGATTTAGGCTGAAAAGCAGTAGAAATATGTTTTCTACATCTCAGATGCATTCTGTCCTGGATTGTTGAGCGAACCTGTAAGGCAGCAGGCATAAAGGCAGCCAGCCTTGCCAGCCTCTCAGCTCTTGGGTCTTTGCTGGCCGGGCTCTGGGTCTGATCTAAGCTGGCTCTTTTCCTGTTCTTGTCCTCAGGCTGGGATCATTACAGACGCAAAGCTGAAGGATCTGACACCGCCCATGCCTGTGATGTTCATCAAAGCCATTCCTGCAGATAAGCAGGACCACCGCAGTGTCTATCCTTGTCCTGTGTACAAGACTTGTCAGCGGGGACCGACCTACGTGTGGACTTTCAACCTGAAGACTAAGGAGAAACCATCGAAGTGGGTGCTAGCTGGAGTTGCTTTGCTTCTCCAGACTTAGCTTTCTGCAGAACCACTGAAACAACAAGGCTGGGCTGGAGGCTGCCCAGAAGGACAAGTGGGTGAGGGGAGACACAAACATGAAGATAAGGAATCATACGTACTCACAATACTGTAGAATTCTTGCAGGGAACCTGGAGAGAAGTGCCTATAGTAAGGTGGTGCTGGAAGAGTATGGACCCAGGAACTAGGGGAGAAGCATTCCATAACACTGCACCTTTCCTAATAAAGTGACTGACTCTTCAAGTGTGTCTGGTCCCAGCTTTGAGAGTGACAGAGTCATAAACAATCCTAAGACCAAGAGAAACAAACCACAAACACTTGAGCCCTGATGCTGGTAAACTCTGTGCTCTAGCTCCCAGCTACTCCATGGATTAGCCACATCAACACCACCCCCGAGTTAGTCTGCATTTTGACAAGCTGAAAATGATATGAGGTGAAAGGATATGAATGCATGCTATCGTTTGAGAGACAGTACTCTGGATGAGGGATCACCAAACTTTTTCTGCAAAGGGCCAGACAGCAAATAGTTTAGGCTTTGCAGGGCCTGTGTCTGTTGCAGTGACTCAGCGCTGCCACTATAGCCTCAAAGTAGCCACAACACATAAATAAATGGGTGTGGCTGGGTTGCAGTAAAACGTTATTTGCAAAAACAGATGGTGGGCCATATTTTGCTGATCATGGCTCGAGGATAAGGGAAGTACACACATGATATTTATCCTTCATTAATTCACACATGCCTTCAATCAGTTAGATACAATCAATCTCCTGAGAACACAACTGTGAGCAAGGTAGGTTGCCGCCTTGTACCTGTATCATCCTTCAGATCATTTAAGAGGGATCCGTGGAGAAACCCTTCCCCTAAAGCTTTTTAACCTAACAATTTTCTAGATTTTTCTCAGTGGAACAAATTTTCCCCAGAACCCCAAAGAGTTCCACAGTTCCTGTAAAGAGCTCTTAGAGGGAGGTCTGTTTGCTAAGAAGAGTCCAGGAGGGCCCAGTACTCCTTCCAGAATCCTTAATCCCATATATCCCTTACAAACTTCCAATGCTGCCGGTCCAGGGAACACATTTGAAGAACTGCGATCTAAAACATAAAATCCCAACACTCTACTGAATACAAGATCAAATGCTAATTCCTCCATGATTTTCCTGCTTTCTGGCCTGTGGCTCCTGTACCCCCTAGCAAGGGGCTTCCTCCTCACCTCCATGCCATAAGACAGTTAACAAATTCCTCTGAAACACAGGAATTCCAACCTGACTTTTGTCTCTCATCAGCCTGTAACATACTTGCCATGGTTTGCCAACAACCTGTGGTTCCATGCCTACTTATTAATCTGTTTGCAGGGACACAGCTCTGCCCTCATGAGCCTCATCCTTCCTGGTCCTCAGAAGAGCAAAATAAGGGTGGGCAAGAAGGATGTCTGGGTGGCTCAGTCAGTCAAGCGTCTGCCTTGAGCTCCGGTCATGATTTCGGGTTCCTGGGATCGAGTCCCGCACTGGGCTCTGTGCTCAGTCTCCACCTTCTCCTGCTCATTCCCTCTCTCAAATAAATAAAATTAAAAAAAAAAAAAAGGCAGACAAGACAGAAGGAAGGTGGAAACCACTCTGAAAGCAGGACACTGTGGGGCATGTGATTTTCAAGAAAGGACAGGTGGGCAGGTTAGGTACACGTCACACCTGACACAACTGAAAGTAGGTCAATACTACTGACCGCTTCCTAATACCTACTGACAAAATGAGATAATGAAGATCATGTTAGGGACGCGTGGGTGGCTCAGTTGGTGAAGCGCCTGCCTTAGGCTCAGGTCCTATCCCGGGGGTCCTGGTCCCTCATCCGGTTCCTTGTTCAGGTGGGGAGGGAGCCTGCTTCTCCCTCTGCCCCTCCCCCCCTGCTCTCTCTCTCACACTCTCTTTCAAATAAATTAATCCCCTCACACACAAAAAAAGAAAGACACCAGGGATGACACACTTACCTGAAAGACTGCCCAGCACTAACCAAGCTCTCACACCTGGACACCAGGTTAGCAATTTCCTGACACGTGAGTACGTGATGATCAGGAAGGAGCTCAACCACCATTTAGAGTCTTCTATGGGAAAATGCACTTTGAGTTACAGTTAAAACACAGTGACGCTATAGACACAAATAAGACAGGGAGCAACTATAAGAAGTTTATTTATAAAACGAGGGACATTTGAAGTTAATTTTGCACCTGTCTGACAACACATGCAAGCTCTCTGGCCCTGTCTACTGCCCCTACTGTAACAGGAGACCTGCTCTAGGACCCCCACCCCCAAAGTGCTGACCTGAGGCCCCTCCCAAGAGCAGCAACTGTAGCTGATCCAGTTAAACACTCCCCAGACAGCACTTGTAAAACAGGAACTCCAAGTGATATGTTTTTCTCCCCAAGGGGTTCAAAACAAAAGATGAGCTGAAAGATGAAGATTGTTCTTTCTCCTGATGCAGAAGAAATTAAACCAACACAAAAGCCAACCCAGAGGCCAACATGTCCTTCCAGTTCAAAGCTGTGTTCAGGTAATTCTCTAATCCATGAAAGAGAGAGAGAGAGAGAGAGAGAGAGAGAGAGAGAGAGAGAGAGAGAGAGAGAGAGAGAGAGAGAGAGAGAGAGAGAACAGGGCTGGTCTTTAAGAGATGCAATTTCTCCAGATGGCGAAGTATTTTTAAACGGCCCAGGGCCAGAACTGGGCTATGGGAGCCTGCCTACGGAAAGGGCTTCTTTCCTAAATGGGATCTTTGATGTTTATCAAGGCTCGAGCTCCAGCTGAAACTCTTCCCGCAGCGGGAACACTTATACGGTTTCTCTCCTGTGTGAACTCTCTGATGCCGATTAAAGTTTGATCTCTGAATAAAACTCTTCTCACAGATGGGACATTTATAGGGTTTCTCCCCCGTGTGGATCTTCTCATGATGACGCAATCCTGAGAAGTCGCTAAAGCCTTTCCCACAGTAATCACATTTACAAGGCTTCTCTCCTGTGTGGATCCTCTGATGCTTCACAAAGTCTGAACTCCGCAGAAAGGCTTTTTTGCAGGTGGGGCACTGAAAGTACGTCTCTCCGGTGTGAGTTCTTTGGTGAAAAACAAGCTGAGAATTCCTGTAAAATGTTTTCCCACACTCCCTGCAGGTGGGGAGTTTCTGGGCCATGGGGGCCCTTGGCTGCCCTTTCGGAGAGGTCTCTCTCTTCTCCTCCAGCCACAACAGGGACAGTTCTGGATGGGGATTGGCCAAATGCTGTTTCCCAGAATTCCTTCCTTGAGGCGAGAGTTGGCCCACTGGCCCCTCACCTTGAAGATTTTCCAGAGCCTCGGGGAGACTGTCCCCTTCTCCAAAGCATCTTGGTTCATCCTCACTGAGGAGGCCACTCAAGGAAGCCTGCGAAGGTGCCTCTCCTGACACTTGGCAGGAGACGTCGGAAGTTTCCTGGCCCCTACAATTTTCCAAATTCAGGTTCTCTTTGTCATTCTCCTGCCTGTCTCCTGGAAGAAGAAAGAAGATTTGAAATTGTTCAATGTGCACACTCCACCAATTGAGCCAGCCAGGCGCCCCCAGCAGTGTGCATTTGAGGCCCAAGAAAAACAAGTGTATTATATAAGGGTGTTACTTTGAAAAATGATTCATTTTTTTTTCTGCTTATACATAAAACATTAAGTATGATCACTAAAAACAATTTGGAGAGAAAAACAGAAAGAAAACCAAATCAACCTCAATCAAACCACTCAGAGGTGGCAACCACGATTATACTTCTACGGTGTCTGTTCAACCTATACATATGTATGTATGTGAATGTTTTATTTTTTCTTTACATAATTGATACCATACTGTCTACACAGTTCCACACTTGGCTTTGTGGCATTTAAATTGTAAATGGCCAGATTTATGAATTCCACATGGATTCTCCCATTTACAGGTAACGTAAAACTTAGGAAATGCATTACAATGTCACTTTACTGTGGCTTTAATGCAGAGTGAGGCTGTTGCATTGAAGTGGACCCTTGGCCTGGGTCTGAATGCAGCATCCATCCACCTGTGCCTCACTAACTCGAGTTAACAGTTAAAATGTCATTCTTCTCATAACGTAAGTTTTTGGTTATTACCACTACATGATACAAATAGTAAAGGCTTTTATTTTGGTGGCTGAATTTGTTTCCAACTTTTATAAATTACTTTCTTCCCACAGATCTAAGGTCTTCAAATTATCTGCTAGAGACCCCAGGAATCTGCTAATGAGGGAGATCTTGACTTGTTAATTCAGAGTCTTACAACACATTCCTCTCAAATGACAAAGGCACTGTTGTCTTTGGAGAAGTCTTTATAAATATCATTTTAAAGCTGAATAATGGTCCATCATGGAGATGTCGCCATAAACATACAATACTAAGCATACGATTTACTGAAGGAATTCTCCTACTGTGGAAACTGAAGTTGTGTGTTGAGTTTTTGTTACTATAGATAATGCTGCGATTTTTCTTCGTACATGTCGGCCCACATTTCTGACCACTCCAGGTTCCTTGAAGTGTTGCTACCCTGTCACCTGGCCTGAATGCTGTTTCTGAGGCTGGTGATGCTGAATGGTGAATCCATCTCCAGAAGGACCATGCCATCCCCTGGAGTGAGCACCTGGGCTGAGCGAAGCAGACTGTTCCATACTTAAGTCCTGAATATTTCTAAAATATTGGCCATTGAGAGCAGTGAAAAGAAATAGTTTTTCACTGTTAGAAAGGGGTTAATTCCTTAGTTAATAAGGGATGCATTTTTTTTTCACATTTAGGAGCTATTTTTCCTAAGACTGCTGTCCATTTTTTTTATTTGGAAAGTCATTTTTTCTTATTAACCTGCACTAACTCTATATTAAGAAAAATAATCATTTACCCAACATGTTAATAAACAATGTTTTTCACCAATTTAGGTACCTTAATTTTGCTTGGGGTTATTTATCTATAAATGTAAGTCATGGGGGCAGGTATTTTTAAAAATACTCCAGTCTATTATGATCTTTTCCTTAACAGTTTTCTTCTGTGGCTTTTTTGTATATTTTTTTATTGGAGTTCGATTTGCTAACATATAACACCCAGTGCTCATCCTGTCAAGTGCCCCTCCTCAGTGCCTGTCACCCAGTCACCCCATCCCCCCCCCCGCCGCCCACCTTCCCTTCCACCACCCCTTGTTCCTTTCCCAGAGTTAGGAGTCTCTCATGTTTTATCTCCCTCTCTGATATTTCCCTCTCATTTTCTCTCCTTTCCCCTATAGTTCCTTTCATTATTTTTTATATTCCTCATATGAATGAGACCATATAATATTTGTCCTTCTCCAATTGACTTACTTCACTCAGCATAATACCCTCCAGTTCCATCCACATTGAAGCAAATGGTGGGTATTTGTCGTTTCCATATCTGTGGCTTTTAAACTGATAAAATCTTCCCCACCCCAGATGAGGGTCAAATATTCACTCCCTTCCTTATTACGATTTTCATATTTCATATCTTTTTCATCAAATTTAAACTGATTCCTTAAGAGCACTGCTCTGTGAAGAACCCTCCTCCCATGCATGGGCCTGCGCTGCCTCTTCCTCCATCACATGCTAAACCCTCATATAGACCAGCATCTCTTCTGAGACTCCCTTTTGTGTTCCATCCGTCTGTGGGCCTATTTTTATATCAGTATCCCATCATTTTAATGACTTTGACTTTCTTTTTTTTTTTTTTAAGATTTTATTTATTTATTCATGAGACACACAGAGAAAGGCAGAGACACAGGCAGAGGGAGAAGCAGGCTCCATGCAGGGAGCCTGATGTGAGACATGATCCCGGGACTCCAGGATCACGCCCTAGGCCAAAGGCAGGCACTAAACTGCTGAGCCACCCAGGGATCCCTGACTTTGACTTTCTAAAATGACAGATTCTTTTTTTTTTAACCCAGGCTCCACGCCCAACATGGGGCTCAAACTCAGGACCCAGAGATTGGGTGGCATGTTCCACTGACTGAACCAGCTAGACTCAAGTAAGACTCTCAACATTTACAGATCTAATGCTGATGAAACATTCTTCCAAGACTCTTGTATTCTTGCAGTATTCTTCCAGACAAGTAATAATGATTCATTTCCCCCAATTTATTTTTTTTATTAATCCCTTAGACTTTTGATCAGCAGTGAGTACGTGGCTTCTTGAGGTTTATTCCCCTGCTGACCTGCTTTAACTATGAGCTAGTCTTCCATATGGCCAAACAAACAGCATACATGTGCTCTCCTGATGCTTTTGCCCCCTTGATATGAGTCCAGGTCTGGCGGGCCGGCTAACTGTTGTGTCTTTTTTTTTTTTTTAAAGATTTTATTTATTTATTCATGAGAGACAGAGAGAGAAGCAGAGACAGAGAAGCAGGCTCCATGCAGGGAGCCTGATACGGGACTCCATCCCGGGACTCGATCCCAGGACTCCAGGACCACGCTCTGGGCAGAAGGCAGGCGCCAAATGGCCAAGCCACCCAGGCATCACTAACTTGTTGTGTCTTTAAGACAGGACCAGTCCTTTCTGGTCCTGTTACTTGTTCCCCCAGGAGTCTAGGGCGCATCCCTGTACCCCTGGCTCTGGCATCAACTTTCCACAGGGTTCCTCACATACTCCCTTCCAGTCCAGCCTGGACATGCCTACTTCCCTGGCCTCTCTTCCCATATATCCTCTCTTTCAAGAACCAAGAGTAGCATTTCTTTGCTCTATGAAAGCAGGCTAGCTTTATAGACTCTCTGCAGTCTCTTTCAGGGTAAGATCTAATGGGACCATGCTGGCAGGTGGATTGAAGGAGGAGGAGGAAAAAAAAAGAATGAGTAGGGATATGTGAATTATATATCACAAATAAAATCCCACTGCAGAGGAGCATATGGGAAATCTCTGTACCTTCCACTTAATTTTCCTATGAACCTGTAACTGCTCTGGAAAAGAAAATCTAGTAAAACAAAAATCCTACTGCAACAACCACTAAAGCAGTGTTTTCAAACTTTTTTTGTCTGCCACCCACTGTAAGAAATATGTTTATACTGAAATACAGAACATACACACATATTTGGAACAAAAATTTCCTGAAATGCTACCTATCCTGACATCTGATAGTGTCTATCTGCATTCTGGCATCTTCTATTCAGTCTTATCATTGCAATTTTTTAAATGCTGGTTGCAACCTAGAAGAGGATTTCACAATACACTGGTCATGAAACACAGTTTGAAAAATATTGCTCCAAAGGAATCCTTGTGAAATAGTACAATAAACACATCAGTTAGAATTAAAAATCGTCTGTTTCATTTGATGCTTGCTGTCTCTGTAGCATATCAGCAAAGGAACATAATTAATTTGATCCCACTGGAGAGAAAGAATGACTGTCATAAAATTGTCATCCCTGGTCCTTTTCTTCTTCTAATTCTAGGATCTTTTGTCTATGGAGAAAGGTGTGTTGTGGGATGGAGTGTGCAGGTATGCATGACAGGTAGGTGTTACGTAACTGCAATGTTTTAAACAGAGTGCCGCGAACAAAGGGTGATTGCTATGTTACAACAGAACAAAGTCACACATTTCTTCCTCTAGGATCTTAAAATACAGGGTTTATAGGAAGTGTTTGTCACCGCTGCTGTCTAGTGCATGTTAGGTGCTTAGAGATTAATTAAACATGTTTTTCTTTTTTAAACAAGTTTGTTTTGTCTTAATTAATCTTCATTTCACTCCTACCAGAATAAAGAAAGAAGAAAAACACAAGAGTCAGGAAGGGCAGTAACTGCTGCCTTTTTCACATCACCTTTTTTTTGTTCAACTCATACCTGGATTGGTATCAATCTATCCTACTAACCTTAACTCGCTCTGAGAAAGCAAGCTGTCATGGCACACAAGACTGCAGGCAGCAGGTCCAAAGTGTGGTCTGTGTTCCACGATGACTTAGTACGAATCAATGGCCCCACACCAGACGTGAGGAGACTCAACCTCAGCATTCTCACTGGACCAACCAGATCATGGCCAATCACAGACAAGGGCACAGACCTCAGTTCCTAGTACATCCCCTGCCACCTCCAATTCAATGACAGGAGGTCAGAAACGGCTCAGGCCCAATGAAAGATCGCTCACCTATGAGGGTGGGTCTTGGGATCTTCTCGCTGACATGAAGGTGCAATCCTGCCAGTTCTTCCCCATACTCTGCGGAATTAGTCAGATCAGACTTGGAACTGGAAATGCCTAGCACAGAGAGAGAATAGGAAGATGAATGGGGAGAACTGGGGACCAAGCTGTGTCTTTCAAAGGTGCAACTGGACTGTGATGGGGAAATATGAAGGATCTGGAGATCCCTCAAAACACTTATGTTAAGAGGTGTCTGCCTTCCACACCACCTGGCAGGCTGGTGCAAGGCTCTTGAATGAGTCCCCCCAAAGGTTGGCTGAGACAGCGCAGGTTAGCGGCCCAGAGCATGGACTCAGTCGGCCACACTGAGTTGTCATAACTCAGCACTTACAAGCTACGTAACAGTGAGCACATGGTTTGACCTGACACTCACTTTGATCATCTCCAACACGGGAAAACCATCATATATCTTGTAGATTTAGGGAGTTACCACATGGAATGCACCCATAACAGTTCGAGGCACACGGAATCCTTCCAATACAAGGAAGCTCTCACTAAACATGCCCAATGCCCTCCCCTTCATCCAGGGAACTTCAAGTGGAGCAGCTACCTCTAGAGGGACACAGGAAGTGTTTAATGTAAATTAAACAGACAGACATCGGACAAATGCACGCCCTCACCTCCTGAGACCATTTTCCCATAGGTCTCCAGCATGAGATCCCAGTACTGCTCCTTCTGAGTGGAATCCAGGTGCCTCCACTGCTCCTAGAAAGCACACAATACCATCACTCCACTGCACGTTTGTGAGCCAGCCTTCCCCACCTAGAGGGAAGTGGAGCAAAACAGTAATGTGCCCTAGAGCCTGGTCATCAGAAGATCTAAGGAAGGGTGCCTGGGTGGCTCAGCCAGTTAAGCATCTGCATTCGGCTCGGATCATGATCTCGGGGTCCTGGGATTGAGTCCACATGGGCTCCCTGCTCAGCAGGTCATCTGCTTCTTCCTCTGTCCCTCCCTACTGGTTGTGCTCTCGCTTGCTCTCAAATAAATAAAAATCTTAAAAAAAAGACAACAATCTAAGGAATCTTGGGAGGTGGCTCACCAGAAGAGGCAAGGGGAAAGCTACAGCCTCCTCGTCACTATTTCTTGCCCTCATTAGAAAACATTTAGGTTTAAGCTCTGGATTATTTTCATTTGCGCATATTTAAGAGTGAAGGACACAGAGGCCTTTTCTACACTTTTTTTTTTTTAACTCAGTGCTTATAATAGTCCCAATATCTCATTAAAATCTGGAAATTCAAGAGAGGAAAAAAAAATTAAAAGGGAATTTGTTGGAAATGCAAATGCAAATCAGCAAAAAGGTGGGAAGAACCCACAGGGAAGCTAGCTGCATTGTCTGACACAGATCAGTGGGCTCAGAGCAGATGCTGCCCCCATACACATTTGGAAATCCCCCAACAGTTCTGAGTTTAAGGTCTAACATTAGCCCACTTTTCCTCCCACTGAATAGAAAATCAATGGGTTCTCTGGAGCAAGGGATGCCTCAATTATCCCCAAAACATGCCCTTCTTTTCCTAGGAAACTAGGAACACTGCCTAACTGGAGTCTCCTCCAGTGAATTCAAATCCCGATCTTCCTACTGAGGGGCTGACTAGACTCAGTCTGTGCAGCAGTGTAATTAATAAATAGCCCAGCCCTTGGAGTCAGACACACAGGGTTTCAGGTCCCAGCCCTGCCACTGCTACCTGTGTGATCTTAAGCAAGTTATGTAACCTTTTTGAGTCTCCATCCTCACCTGATCATAGTACAAAATTCAAAACCGAACACATAATGCAAGCGTCACTTATTTTCATAGCACGCACACATGCACAAGTATCTAAGAGCTGCCTCTACTAGCATGTGAGCTACATGAGAAAAGGACTCTCCACTGTACTTTCTCAGTCCCCAGGGCAATGCTCAAGACAGAGTAAGCACCAGATATGTTGTTTGGGGGAAATAAAGCCCTTAGCAAATAACTCCTCAGAAAGTGATATTTATTACTATTATTATCTTACAAGTGGTCTACAGGTCTCCTAGACTCCCCACCAAGGGGTTTGCAGAGGGAATTAAGTGGTTCTGTGCACTTTTAGGAACCTCAAAGTCAATAGCCATCCATTATTATTATGAATAGACAGCTATGAGGAGCAAAACTAAGAAGAGAATAAGATCCTCTTCTGACACATGGTACAATCAGGGAAACCATTCTCCATCCTAAATCAAGCCTGCCCCACTGCACATCAAAGGGAAGCAGAAAGACCTGAGAAAGAATAAAGATACCAAAAAGTCTGCAATGAGCAAATACTAAGCAAAAATTTTTAAAAGCTAGATGGCTTGGATTTTTTTTTTTTTTTTTTTTTTTTTTAGGATAAAAATGTGAAAAGCAGGGATGCCTGGGTGTCTCAATCAGTTAAGCATCCAACTGTTGATTTCAGCTCAGGCCATGATCTCAAGGTGTGAGATCAGGTCCCACATAGGGTTCTGTGCTCTGCAGGAAGTCTGGTTGAGATTCTTTGTCCCTCTTCTCCCCACCCCGCTCATGCTCTAGCTCTTTCTCTCTCGCTGTAAAGTAAGTAAAATCTTTAAAAAAAAAAAAATGTGAAAAGTGACTTAAATAGATTTCACCATATACTTAAGTATTAACTATAGCTACACTTTTAATTTGAATTTTAATTTAGAACTTTTGACTGTTAAAGAAATTCCTTGAGTTGTGAGCTTATTTTGTTAATCTATGAGTGAAGTGATTTTAACAACCTTCTGAAAATAACCAGTTTGAGCAAACACTGCTGAATACAGGATCCCTCAGTCTTTTTGATCAGACAACATGGACCGCACCGCAGAGAGTAACAGGCATGCCCAGCACAGTGACTGCTCGGCTGCCTGGCCTGCTGGACACACGGCCAGTTCTGTAGGCACCAGAATAGGAGCTCCCAAGGACGGTACAAGTCAACCAAGAGTGCAGCTACCAAAATCCCCAAGGGCCACTATCAGCTCATTCAAAACTCTGAAAAGATGCTTCTGGGGGGCTCTAAACAGCATACCTCCACATGAAGCCACCTCACTCAAGGAACTGCCTGCCAAGAAGCTAGGGATTCATGAATAAACATCTACACAAGACACAACTGCATCCATCTTGCCTTTTTCTCATTTTTATATTAAGAAAGGGGGAAAAAAATCTCAGTTCCTATTCTGGAAGGACAGAAGTATAGAATTTAATGAAAAAGCAATCCGGATTTTGTGTGAAGACAGCACCACCTTGTGGGTCTGTGAAACACTGCACAACTGACTTGCCCAAGTTTGCACTGTTCCTCTCCAGGTTGAAAACACAGGAATGTGAGTAAATATGTCCCCCAATCTTGGTGAGGCTCTAACTCAGTCATGGGTTCTAACAATGAAGAAGCACTGTGTAGGGATGCTACTTCATTATTCTGGCATTATTCACGAGGCTCCTAACCTATAAAAGAGATCAGAGGACATGATTACATCTATTTCAATATCACCTTCAATTAACAAAGCATCCATTAAATATCATGGTCCTTCTGATGCAAACTGCTTTTGTTACAGTTCAGAGCAGGGATACTGGGATCAGATAGGAATGACCTTTGTTTGGATTGAGTGGCTATTAATCAGTTGTCTGTGCAATATAGGGAAACACACGCACAGTACCCAGAGCAAGTCATAGTAAATGCTATGTATAGTCAATGCTTAATTCTCCTAATTAAAACACAGTTCATAAATTGTATATGCCTTTCATATGGATACTCTGTACTTTCTACAGAAGCAACAATAAGCCTCCATGTCTGCTTGAAATATTTCACAGAATACCCAAATCCTTTGACTACAAAACTCCCTACCTAACAGTTTGGTTTCCAGGTATCTGGAAAGTAGGAAGACAGGTACCTTTGAGTCATTAAAAAGATCTGTGCCTCTCCTGGACACGCCTGTCCCTCTCCTCAGGGCAAACTGTAAAGTCGGTATCCTGGTTCCTACCCTTCTCTGCCTGGGAAGCTGAGGCTCAGACCTGGCTTGAGCATCACATCAAACACCACCTACTTACTGGCTTCCCTCCCTTTACCTTCACTCTAAAGTACCTCAGGAGGCAAGTCCCAAGAAGGCTTCCCCAAAGGTTTGAAACATGCTGTGCTCAAGGTATACAGGTTCATTCCAGAAAAACTTTATTTTTAATCAAACGCAACTTTTCAGAATTGTTAACTACATGTTCAAAATAAACCTGTTCCAAACTTGTTTACAGCAAAGATGGGAGTAACAGAGACCAGATTTACCTTCTCGCCTCAAGCAACTGAAAAATAGGACAAAATACATGACACAATGGTTTGCAGTCATCACCTGAGAGGCAGAACAGAACAGAGATCCCTCAAAGTGAGGAAACAAATGAGGTGAGCCCTGCCACTGCCCACAAACCTGCTGCCTGGAGAGAGCACCCCAAGAAGCACAAGCAGGGGAGCCAGGTGGAGTCAGGCAGCCCCTTCCCCCTTAAGCTGGCAGAAGGAGCTCAGAGTTTGGGGAGGTGAAGGCAGTTATAGTTAACAGGGCAGAAGACCAGAGTCTTCTGAACAGAGAGAGAGCTCCGGAGATCTGCAGAGGGTCCCCCACAAGTCTGAGAAAGATCCCACAAAAGAAGCAGAGGAAACAGAGCTTGCATAGTGCTAAAAACAGTTATTTTCCACCAGTCAGAGTAGAAACCCTTATACATCAAGCAGCAACAGGTAGAAGACACAAAAGGGTATTGCCTCAGTAGTGGGAGAAATTCACCCAGACTAAAGGCTTCTCTGGTGCCATAACACAAACTATGTCCAAGTAACTCAACCATATGCCAGAGCGAAGCTCAACAATATTTATAGGAATGTCAAAATACCCAGCACCCAATGAGGTAAAATTCACAAAGTCCAAGATCCAATCAAAGGCTGCTGGGCATACATAAAAAGTAGCAGGAAATCATCTCAAAATGAGATCAGTCAAACCATCAAAACTGATTCAGAAATGATACAGGTGATAGATGAGTAGACAAGGACATTAATACAGATGGTACAGCCATACCCTACATGTTCAAGAAAGTGTAGGAAAGACTGAGACAACCTCAAGAGAGCTAACATATATCTGCACGTTATCATTATATACAGCCTGTGGAGATGTTATCCTCAAAGTCCACAAAGAAGAGGAGAAGGAAGGGAGACAGAAAACTGTCGGGAGAAATACTGGCCAAAATTTCCCATATCTGTTGGAAACCATATACCCACAGATCCAAGAATCCCAAAGAATCCCAAGCAAGAAACATGAAGAAAATGACTCCAAGGTCCATCATAGTCCAACAGTTAAAAACCACTGAAAAAATGTGAAAAGCAAGAAAAATACAATACATGCAGAAGAACAAAGGTAAGAGCAGAGATGGCATGATTCTGTGTTACGTAAGATTCTGGAAAATGCAAACTAACAAATGTAAAAGAAAGCAATTTGTGGTGGCCTCAGGATCTCAAGATCGGGGAAGGAGTGAGGGACCACAAAAGGGCAAAAGGAAACCATTGGGCATAACAAGTATCTTTATCATCCTGACTGTGGCTGTGGTTTCACACGTGTGTGTCTGTGTCAGAGAGTTACCAAATTGTACACTCAAAATACGTGTAGTTTACTGTTTGTCTACTAGGCTTCCATAATGGTGGAATTAGGTGGCTGGGGGAGGCCACCTGCCCCACATTAGACAGAACCATTCAAAAGCTCAGATGGACTTCTATGGGCGAGGCCTAGACCAGGAAATGAAACAGAGCCTTTTCTCAGCATAACCCGAAGAACAGGAAAAGGAGAAACAAGAGGGCACTTCTTCCAGGACCCAGATCCATCATCTAGATGATTACTCAACATTCTGCCCCAGGGGAAATTGCGAGACTCAGGGTTCATTCTGTGGGTACTGTTCTTATCCCTGCAAGGCTGTCCTCTCTACTCTGCTTTTCTTTCTTTCTTTTTTTTTTTTTTTTTAAATTTTTTATTTATTTATGATAGTCAGAGAGAGAGAGAGAGAGAGAGACGCGCAGAGACACAGGCAGAGGGAGAAGCAGGCTCCATGCACCGGGAGCCCGACGTGGGATTCGATCCCGGGTCTCCAGGATCGCGCCCTGGGCCAAAGGCAGGCGCCAAACCGCTGCGCCACCCAGGGATCCCTCTTTTTTTTTTTTTAAAGATTTTATTTATTTATTCATGAGAGACATACAGAGAGAGAGGCAGAGACACAGGCAGAGGGAGAAGCAGGCTCCCCACAGGGAGCCTGACATGGGACTCGATCCCCAGTCTCCAGGATCAGGCCCTAGGCTGAAGGCAGCTCTAAACCGCTGAGCCACCTGGGCTGCCCTCTACTCTGCTTCTAAGGACGCACCCCTTCCACCCTCCCAACTACCAACACCCTCCAGCCCAGGTCTGGGGTGAGAGAGGCAGGGTGGGAAGTCAGCTCACCGGAGATGCTGCTTGCAGAAAGGAGGCTCCGAAGTCCTGGTCTCTGATAAGCCTTTCCTCAGGTGGGGCAGGAGGTGGGGCAGCAGCCATCGCTGAAGTGAGGAACAGAGTTTGAAGACTCTAGAAGTCATTGTAAACCATCCCCAGAGGGTACAGATGAAAATCATCACAAATGAGAACTGACCTGATGCCTGTCCCACCATCCATGATGTCAAGACTCGTATTTACCTACCTCTCTAACAAATTCCAACTCCCCCCCCAACCTTCCAAATAGTCTTGTCCGTATTTTCCTCCTCCCTTCTTTCCCCTGCCTCAGAACCAAAATTCAATTGGTCTGGCCCAGTCATAAAGGAGATTCACAGACTGAATCTCCACATCAGAGGGATTCAGTAGGCCCACCCTGTTCCCAAACTTTCCAGAGATACTGTCATTTGAGCAGTGTGTCATTTTCAACTCACTCTTAGGCCTACAAACCACAGTCCCCAAAATTCCCCGAGAGAGTACGGCACATGACAAGTAACTGGCCCTCACCTAATTCTTGTTCCACGTCACACTCCTCTTTCACAGTATGGCCTGGTGGCTCCAGAGGCCTGCAGGTTGAGTCATGAAGTCCCAGCTCTGGAGGCATCACTTCAAGATGGCGCTCCATTCCCCCCACATGGCAGCTTGCAGATTCCATCGTCTCTGATAAGATTTCCTGTCCTAGAACCTGGATGCTGATCTAGAGACCACATATGACGAATTACAGAAAGATTCAGACTGAGGAGCTCTAAAAGAAACAAAGCTAATGCTCCATAACATATAAGAAGGCAGTCCTTAGGGATATGGAGCAGGGAAATAGAAAACCAGCAGGAACCTGTGAGGAAAACATCCTAAGAGATGTAGAACGGCTGAGGCCTGAATCAGGCCTGGGAGGCCCCGAACATGCCATTAATCATGTGTTTCTACAGGATAATCTCTGTCAATTAAAATTCAAACTTCTTAAACGTGTTAGTATAAAGATGGAATGGATAAGAGACTTTATCTTCTATCTGCAATGATGAGAAAGCATTAAGTCAGAGAGTCTTAGAACTCAGTGAGCTATGTGGATATACAGATGTGGTATAATAAGAAATAGGTATTTGGTCTTTGTCCCAGGTTCCTGGAATTGCCTCAGGGACAGGAGTGACAGGACAACTTCCATTATTCATAGTGAGCCCCCTTCAACTACACCTGAGTTTAGGCTAGGAGGGGGACACTCAGTGGGCCCCAGACAGTTCAGGAGGGAGGCTGGTCATCAGAGGAACCATTCAGGTCATCAGAGGACTGAACATGCAGCCCCAACCCTCAACCTCTGAGGAAGAGAGAAGAGCTGGAGATTTTCAATCACCGATGGCCAATGGTTGATCTAGCATGCCTAAGTAATGAAACCTCCATAAAATCCCTTCAAGTATGGAGTTCGGAGAGCTTCTGAGTAGGTGACCACACAGAAGTGCTGGGAGGATGGTGTGCCCCGACATGCCATGAAAGTCCTATGCCATCCCTATGTCCTCCTTTTGACTGTTCCTAAAACATGCCCTTCATCATAAACCAGTAAGTATAAGTGGTTTTTGCTTCAAGTTCTATGAGCCATTCTAGTAAATTAACAAACCTGAGGAGGGGGTGGTGGGAACCTTCAAATGTACAGCCAGTCAGTTTTAAGCACATCTGGCCTGTGTGACTGAAATGGGAGCAGTCTTGTGTGGCTGACCCTTATCCTACTGGGTCTGCCGACCCCAGAATATCAGTGTCAGATTTGAAATGAACTTTAAGACACCTAACTGGTATTGGTAAATTGGAGAATCGACTGTTAGTGTGGAAAATCACACACACTGAGAAGTCAGAAAAAAGACAGCCCACCTGGTAAGACCCCAGAGGAGCCCTGCGCACCACTGGCAGTTATACCCTCCACTTACCCATTGCCACAGTCTCCGGGGGTCTCCCCTCAAGCTCTCCACAAGGGTCACCGCCTCCTCTCCACTGCCTGGACACTGTTTCCGCACCCACATCTGGATCTCCCCGGGCAAGATGGTCAGGAACTGCTCCAACATGAGGATCTCTAGGATCTGCTCCTTTGTGTGAACCTCTGGCTGCAGCCACTGAAAACAGAGTTTCCGAAGTTGTCGCAGGGTCTCGTGGGGCCCAGACATCACCTGGTAACGAAACTGCCTGAAGAGCTGGCGTGCAGTCTCGGGGTTAGAGAGCTCCCCTCGAGGAGTGGCATCTGGTCCAGAGAATGGGGAGTCCTCGGCCTTTGCCAGTGGCGGCAGCAGGAGCAAGGCCTGCCCCAGCTCGACAGGCATCATCCGGCTTGGCAAGTCCTTCTTGGTGAAGTGTTTCCGGGATGGAGTTGTCTCTGGGGAGGACCAAGTCTTCACTGAGGTTCTCACAGGTACATTAGAGAGGGAATGAAAGTCAGTGCTGGAGAGAGGAGAGGGACACGTTATCAGTAAGAATAAATGCACATGACCCACCTGAGAAAGATCATAAACTTGAAGCCACCATGCAAATAGCTCATACTGTATCTAAACCGGCATCCTCACGCTAATCGCTTTACAACTCTCTCTCTCTCTCTCTCTCTCTCGTTCTTCAAACACGCAACCAAGTAGAAAAATAAAATGCATCAGTGGAAGCATTTTCACTAACTGGCTTACAAGCAAATGGCTCTTCTGCACAACACTTCCTTACCTGCATATGGAAGTCTATAGACTAGAAAGTAAAGCTGAATAAAGATATCATAGCCTAGAAATAAAAGCTAACGTTGAAATAATCTGATGCTTCCATAATAAATAGGAGGTTAAAGAGAATAAATTAATTTTTCCCCAAAAGGTGCAATGAAATTTCTAGGTAACCTCTTTTGAGTGCCACATGGAAAACTGGACTATTTGGAGAGCACCTGGGTGGCTCAGTTGGTTAAGCGTCTGCCTTCAGCTCAGGTCATGATCTCAGGGTCCTGGGATTGAGTCCCGTATCTGGCTCCCTGCTCAGTGGCGAGCCTGCTTCTCCCTTTCTCTCTGTTGCTCACCCTGCTTGTGCACTCTCCCTGTTTCAAATAAATAAAATCTTTTTTAAAAAATTATACATAAAAAAAAGAAAACTGGACTATTTGGGAATTCAGGAAAAACTTGTCACAACTGAAAGTTTCAACCCTCAGTTTGAAGAAGACTTAGAACAAAGAGTGACTACCTCAGAAACATTCCTATGGCCTTGAACTAAGTGAGCACTATTTTATGGTGACTGGTATAAAAATTTAGAAGACAGTAACTAAGTGAAAAGAAATATTAAATGACAAAGTTAGTATTTAGAAATGTTTATTGTACTATCATACATGTACTATTTCTAATTAACTTTTTTTTAAAGATTTTATTTATTCATGAGAGACACAGAGAGAGAGAGAGAAGCAAAGACACAGGCAGAGGGAGAAGCAGGCTCCATGCAGGGAACCTGATGTGGGACTCCATCCCAGGACTCCAGGATCACGGCCTGAGCCGAAGGCAGGCGCTAAACCTCTGAGCCACCCAGGGATCCCCTAATTAACTTTCTTGAATATGATCCTAATAGTGGATCACTGGGTCCATCCTTGAATGTTATTAAAGAGCTACAAACAGATCATCATTTCTCCAGAACACTAACTGTAACAATAAAAACAAAATGAGGAAGCAAACACACCCGATCACTTAATCTGTCTGGCTTAATCAGAGATGGTATAACACTCCAGCTTTTAAAAGTTGCTTTTCTGAGGGCAGGGGGGAATGGGGTCACTGGGTGACAGGCATTAAGGAGGGCATGTGACATAATGAGCACTGAGTGTTATATGCAACTGATGGATCACTGACCTCTATCTCTGAAACTAGTAATATAGTATATGTTAATTAATTGAATTTAAATTTAAAAAATGAAAAAGAAAAAGAAAAGTTACTTTTTCCGGGGCACCTAGGTGGCTCAGTAGTTAAGCATCCAACTCTTGGTTTTGGCTCAGGTCACGATCTCAGGGTCATAAGATGGAGCTCTGCATCGGCCTCTGTGCTCAGTATGGAGTCAACCTGGGATTCTCTCTCCTTCTTCCTCTGCCCCTCCCCCCACTTGCTCACACATGCTCCCTCTCTCTAATAAATACATGATTAATAAACAAAAGCTGATTTTTCCTCAAGGTATAATAAGGAATGTCTTCATCCTTAGCACTTCAAACAATTTATCCTGTATCAGAAAATCATTTAAAAATTTAAAAAGGGCACCTGGATGACTCACTTGGTTAAGCATCTGCCTTCAGCTCAGGTCATGACCCTAGGGTTCTGGGATTGAGTCCCTCTTCAGGCTCCCTACTCAGCCTACTCCTCCCTGTGCCCTTCCCCCCTGCTTGTGCTCTGTCTATATATATATATAATAAATAAATAAACAAAATATTTTTTTAAAAAAAGAAGAAAACATGGGATGCCTGGGTAGCTCCGTGGTTGAGCATCTGCCTTTGGCTCAGGGTGTGACCTTGGGGTCCTGGGATCAAGTCCCATATCAGGCTCTCCACAGGGAGCCTGCTTCTCCCTCTGCCTGTGTCTCTGCCTCTCTCTCTCTCTCATTAAAAAAAAAAAAAAAAATCTTAAAAAAAAAATGTTTCAAGCAAAATGGAAAGTCTGTGTGGGGTTTCCCTGTAAGCCCAGGGCTGGACTGCACATGGGCAGGGTGAAACTATGCAAAAGCACACTTGCTACAGGGTTAAGAGCAAAAGAAATACAAAATGCTAATCAGTGATGAGAAATATTGGACTTTTTGACCATTGAGAAAGGAGACCTCACTAATACACAAAGCATCCTGAGATACCAGAAAGGCCACATGTCAGGAGTAAAGACCACACCCTAGAGTAAGACCTACTCTAAACCTGCCCTAAGAGAGCCTAAAGCCAAGCCTCAACAAGATCGACAGAGGAAACCCAGCCTATTGGTCTAGTGTGATCAAGTTAGAAGGCCTCAGGGATACACTTCGGGCTTTCTAGAGATCTGTCCTAACAAGGTATAAAACCAAGCTAATTCCAGTCAAAGATGATGTGTCAGTAACTCAATTACCTGCTAGAACAAAACTCAATACTCTTCAGAGAGGGATAACAGAATCCTTAGCATCTATGATGTGCCATCCACAATGTCCTATTGGACATTGAAAGATGTTTTTACTGGATGTGGAAATCTGGATTAATGATCCCACAACATGATATTAAACAACGAATAAGTCAATCAAGAAATCAAAGAGGAGGGACGCTTGGGTGGCTCAGCGGTTGAGCATCTGCCTTCAGCTCAGGGCATGATCCCCGTCCCAGGATCGAGTCCCACATCAGGCTCCCTGCATATGAAACCTGCTTCTCCCTCTGCCTGTGTCTCTGCCTCTCTCTGTGTGTCTCAAATAAATAAATAAATAAATAAATAAATAAATATCTTAAAAAAAATAGAAATCAGAGAGGAAATAAATACATGGAGACAAATGAAAATAATACAATGGATCCAAAACTTTGGTATGTAGAAAAGCAGTTCTTAAGAAGGAAGTTAGGGCAATACAGTCCTACTTAAAAAACAAAAATCTCAACTAAACAACCTAACCTTACCTAAAGGAGCTAGAAAAAGAACAAAACCCAAAACCAGTAGAAGAAAGGAAATAGTAAAGATTAGAGCAGAAATAAATGAAATGGAGAGACACCTGGGTGGCTCAGCAGTTGAGCATCTGCCTTCTGCTCAGGGCATGACCCAGGGGTCCTGGAATCAAGTCCCACATCAGGCTCTCTGCAGGGAGCCTGCTTCTCCCTCTGCCTGTGTCTCTGCCTCTCTGTCTGTCTCATGAATAAATAAATAAATAAATAAACGAAATCTTAAAAAAAAAACAGGAAAGAAATGAAATGGAAACTAAAAAAAACCGATAGTACAGATCAATGAAACCAGGAGTTGGTCTTTTGAAAAAAAATCAACAAAATTGATAAACCTTAGGGTGCCTGGGTGGCTCAATCAGCTACACGCCCAACTCTTGGTTTCAACTCAGGTCAAGGTCTAAAGGGCCCTGAGCTCCAGCCCTGCATTGGGCTCCATACTCCGGGGGAGTCTGCTGGAGATTCTCTCCCTCTGTCCTTCCCCAACTTGTACCCATGTGCTTTCTAAAATAAATAAATCTTTTTTAAAAAATGATAAACCTTTAACCAGATTCATTAAAAAGAGACAGAGAGGCAACTCAAACAAACAAAATCAGAAATGAAAGAAGAAAAGTAACAACTCAAATCACAGAAACACAAAAGATTACAAAAGAATATTATGAACAATAATATACCAACAAACTAGACAACCTAGGGGGAAAAAATGGATAAATTCCTAGAAACATACAACCTTTCAAAGCTGATTCAAAAATAGAAAATTTGAATGAACCAATTACTAGTAATGAAATTAGTAATCAAAACACTCCCAACAAACAAAAGTCCAGTATCAAATGGCTTCACAGGCAAATTTTAGCAAACATTTAAAAAAGAGTTGATAACTATTCTTTTCAAACTATTCCAAAACATGGAAGAGGGAGGAAAACTTTCAAGATTCTACAATATCAGCACTATCCTAATACTAAAATCACAGAGACACAAAAAAAGAAAACTATAGGCCATTATCTCTGATAAACATTGATGCAAAAATCCTCAAGATATTCGCAAACCAAATTCAACAATATATTAAAAAAATCATTCACCTCAATTCATAAAACAATGTAACACATCACATTTAACAAGGAAAAAACCCCATATGATCATCTCAATAGATGCAGAAAAAGCATCCAACAGAATGCATCCATTCATGATAAAAATTCTCAACAAAGCAGACTTAGAGGGAACACGCATTTTTTTTTTAAAGGCCATATATGAAAACCCTGAATCTAACATACTCAGTGGAGAAAAACTAAAAGCTTTTCCTTTAAGATCAGGAATAAGACAAGGATGTCCATTCACCACTTTTATTCAACATAGTACTAGAAGTCTTAGCTGTACTCACCAGACAAGAAAAAGAAATAAACAGCATTCAGACTGGTAAGGAAGAAGTAAAACTGTCACTATTCACAGATGACATAACAGTATACACAGAAAACCCTAAAGTCTCCATCAAAATAATGATTAGGACTGTTAAATGAGTTCAATAAGATTGCAGGATAAAAAATTAACATATAGAAAGCTGTTGCGTTTCTATACACTAATAATGAAATAGCAGAAAGAGAAATTAAGAAAATAATCCCATTTACAATTGCGTGTAAAAGAATAAAATACCTAGGAATAAATTTAACCAAGGGGGTGGTTAAAACTCTGAAAACTAGAAGACATTTTTGAAAGAAACTGAAGACAACACAAATGGAAAGCCATATCATGCTCATGGACTGAAAGAATATGTTTGAAAAGCCCATACTACCCAAAGCAAACTGCAGATTCAACATAATCCCTATGGAAATAATAACAGTAACTTCCACCCAACTAAAATAATTATTTTTTTATTTTTTTAAATTTTTTTTCAACTAAAATAATTCTAAAATGTGCATGGACCCACAAAAGACAACAAATGACCAAAGCCAATCTTTGAGAAAGAACACAACTAGAGGTATCTCTGTCCCAGGATTTTAAGATCTACTACAAGGTTATAGCAATTAAAACAGTATGGTACTAGGATGCCTGGTGGTTCAGCGATTTAGCATCTGCCTTCAGCTCAGGGTGTGATCTCAGGACCCAGGATCAAGTCCCACATCTAGCTCCTTGCAGGGAGCCTGCTTCTCTCTCTGCCTGTGTCTCTGCCTCTTTCTCTGTGTCTCTCATGAATGAATAAATAAAATCTTAAAAAAAAAAAAACACCTGTATGGTACTGACATGAAAACAGACATATGGATCAATGGAACACAACAGAGAGCCTAAAAATAAACCCACATCTATGTGGTTAATTCATCTACAACAAAAGAGGCAAGAATATACCATGGGGAAAAGACGGTCTTTTCAGTAAATGGTGCTAAGAAAACTGGACAGCTACATACAAAAGAATGAAACTGGACCACTTTCTCATACCATGCTCAACATTTAGCTGAAAATAGATTAAAGACCTAAATGTGAGACCCAAAACCATAAAACTCCTAAAGGAAAACACAGACAGCAATCTCTTGGACACCCTTAGCAACATATTTATAGATATATCTTCTCAGGCAAAGGAAATAAAAGCAAAAATAAGCCACTGGGACTACACCAAAAAAGACAATGTGATAGACTAATAATCATATCAGTAATCACATTAAATGTAAATGGATTAAACACTGAATTATAAAATAAAGATTGCCAGATTTAGAAATGGCCCAACCATATGGTGCTACAAGAGATATTTAATACATAAAGATGCAGATAGTTTAGAAACAAAACAATGGGGAAAAGACATCCTATGCAAACAGCAAGCATACAAAACCTGGTATGGTTTTATTAGTATCTAGGCAAGAGACTTCAAGAAAAAAAGAAAAAGGAACATTTCATTATGATAAATGGGTCCAATCATTTAGAACACAAAACCCTAAAAGTATATACACCTAGTATCAGGTCTAAAGGGACAAATCCTCATAGTTGATACAATGAGAAGACCAAAACAAACAAACAAACAAACAAAATCAGTAAGGCTACAGAAAATCTGAACACTATAAACCAACTCAATCTAACAGACATTCAGACAACAACCACAGAATACACATTCATTTCAAGGTCATATGAAACATTCACCAGAGCAGATCATATGCATAAATAAATTTCAAAAGACCAGAATCCCAAAGAATGTATGCTCTGACCACAGTGCAATGAAATTAGAAACCAGTAAGACATCTAGATGCCAATATATGTATTAAATAACTAATACAACCTATGGCCAAAGAAAAAATCATAGTGGACATTAAAATGTTTTATTTGCCTTTTTTAAAAAGATTTTATTTATTTATTTGACAGAGAGAGCACAAGCAAAGAGAGTGGCAGGGGGAGACGGAGGAGTAGAGGGAGAAGCAGACTCCCCACTGAGCAGGGAGCCAGATGTGGGGCTAGATCCCAGAATCCCGGGATCCCGACCTGAGCAGAAGGCCGACACTTAACCAACTGAGCCACCCAGGCACCACAAAATTAAAATGTTTTCATATTAATGGTAAAAACACATTATCAAAATTTGTAGGTGATCAATCTCTAGGTAAAGCTCTAGAGAAAAAAATGTAGTTTTGAATAAATATGTTAAAAAATTGAACAAGGGGTACCTGGGGGACTCAGTCAAGTGTCCTACTCTTTTAAGATTTTTATTTATTAAAAAAAAGATTTTTATGTATTTATTTGAGAGAGAGGGAGAGAAAATGGACGGGAGGAGGGATAGAGGAAGAGGGAGAAGCAGACTCCCCACTAGCAAGTAGCCCCACGTGGGGCTCAATCCCAGGACCCTCAAATCATGACCTGAGCCCAAGGTACACATTTAACTGGCTGAACCACTGGGTGCCCCAAGTGTCCTACTCTTGATCTCAGGATTGTGAGTTCAAACCCCGAGTTGCTGGGCACAGAGTCTACTTTAAAAACATTTTAAAATAAGGTGCCTGGGTGGTGAAGTCGGATAGGCAGCCAACTCTTGGTTTCAGCTTAGGTGGTGATTTCGGAGTCCTAGGACCAGGTCCTGCTTTTGGCTTTATGCGCTTATTAGCACAAGGTCTGCTTGGGGTTCTCTCCCCCTCTCCCTCTCCCTCTCTCCCTCATGCTCTAAGATAAATAAATAAAAATTTAATAAATTTAAAATAAATAAAAATATTTCATTATCTAAATCAATTTTCCTGAGTTTCGAATAACAAGTAGAAAGATTTCAGATAGCAGGAGACAGATGGGTAGACTTACTCAAATGTTTTTGCTTCCTGAACTAAGAGAGCAGTTCAGGTAACATTTAGGGAAAATTAAAAATCACATAAAATACTTAAATCTGCTTTCAATAATTCCACCCAAACAAAATGCTAAGAAAAACGTCTAGGGAATCCCTGGGTGGCGCAGCGGTTTGGCGCCTGCCTTTGGCCCAGGGCGAGATCCTGGAGACCCGGGATCAAATCCCACATCGGGCTCCCGGTGCATGGAGCCTGCTTCTCCCTCTGCCTGGGTCTCTGCCTCCCTCTCTCTCTCTCTGTGACTATCATAAATAAATAAAAAATTAAAAAAAAATCTTAAAAAAAAAAAAAGAAAGAAAAACGTCCCAAGGGGATCCCTGGGTGGCTCAGCAGTTTGGCGCCTGCCTTTGGCCCAGGGCATGATCCTGGAGTCCCAGGATCGAGTCCCATGTTGGGCTCTTTGCATGGAGCCTGCTTCTATCCCTGCCTATGTCTCTGCCTCTCTCTCTCTCTCTGTGTGCCTCTCATGAATAAATAAAATCTTTTGAAAATAATAAATAAATAAATAAATAAATAAATCAATCAATCAAGACCCAATGTATTAACCAGAGTTCTTCAGAAAAACAGAACAAAATATATGAATATTCTGAATATTCTCATGAATTAATGAATAAAATCTTCAAAATAAAATGTCTCAGTTATTCCCAAATTACTTTACAGAGGGTATAGTTTAGAGTCCATGATTTCATGAGTATCTGCTCCTACTATGAAAAAAACATTTCAAGTGATCCCCAACGTGTAGTTGTGATTAAAACTGTGATAGGGACACCCGGGTGGCTCAGTGCTCAATGGTTGAGCATCTGACTTTGGCTCAGGGTGTGAACGGATATCAGGATGGAGTCCCTTATCAGGTTCCCCGCAGGGAGCCTGCTTCTCCCTCTGCCTGTGTCTCTGCCTCTCTCTCTGTGTCTCTCATGGATAAATAAAATCTTAAAAAAAAAAAAACTTAAAAAATAAAACTATAACAAATAGGGGCACCTGGGTGACTTAGTCGGTGAGGCATCCGCCTTTGGCCCACGTTGTGATCCCAGGGTCGTGGGATGGAGCCCTGAGTTGGGCTCCCTAGGCAGGATCCCTGCTCAGCGGGGAGCCTGCTTCTCCCTCTTCCCCCTGCTCATGCTTTCTCCATCTCGCTATCTTTCTCTCTCTCAAATAAATAAATAAAATCTTTAATTAAAGATCTTAAAAAAATAAAACTATAACAAACGAGAGGGAACTTAACATGCACCCTTAGGTAAGCATCCTTACTATACATATGCATACGAGTAGCTCTTTGTTGTGTACATACTACTGACAAACACTCTTTCCTTAAGCAAACTTTAGCCAGGCTCCCACAGAGGCCTGGCCTTTTGGCCCTTCTAGTCCCGTTTTAGCAAGAATCTTGGCTGACTGAGTCCAGTTTAGGGAAAGTCCGTCACCTCTGATTAGCTGGCCAAATGCTACAGCAACCATGGTATCTGACCAGCCCGGATATCTGATCAAATGCTTTCTCACCCAGGCCTGCCTTTAGAGGTAAAAAAAAAAAAAAAAAAAAAAAAAAAAAAAAAAAAAAAAGCCCAGTCCAGTGGGTTCAGGGTTCTTCCTTCTACCCGTGATGTCAATTTCCATCCACTGCCCCCTCCCGCCCCGCCCGGCCCGGCCCGGCCCCCGGGCTCCCCCGCTAGAATTCTCCACTCCTTGCTGCAGACCGCAGCCCGCAAATCGCTCCCTGCTCCTGCAAAACCGCGTCGCAGCAGCCCCGCCCCCGAAGACACTCCTGCCTTACCGTCTCCGAGGAGCGTCTGAGTAGTTATTTCTCCAGCACTACGTATCAGCTCCATATTAGGCCCTGCTCATGCCATTTCTAGTCCTCACGATGCCCCTGCAAGGCAAGCATCATCGTGGACCCATTAGGAGGCTCCCTGGCTCACTGGGGGCGGCCGCGCCAGAACCCAGGTTGCTCCAAGCGAGGCCTGCGCTCCGGGAAGGCGAGCTGCCAACTTTGGGGGGCTTGGGGGGGCTTGGGGGGGCGGGCCCGTGGGGCTGTCGCACACGCCGAGGCGGGGCGCTCCCGGCACTGTGCGCCCCGGAGGCCGGGGCAGCGCTCCCCACCCGGGCATCCTCCACCCGCGCACCCCGGGGAGAGACGCTCCGCGCATCGGCCCACGGAGGGCCTCCTCCGTCCCAGCGTTTCGCGGAAGGCGGAGGACGCGGCCGGCTTCGGGGCGGGTCCAGGGGCGTGCGTGCCCGGGGAGTCCGGCGGGGTCCACAGGCTCCGGGCCGCGGAGCCGGGTCGAGGGGCTGGAGGGGCCCCGCTGCCCCTCCTCCGCACCCGCCGCGTCCCCGCGTCCCCGGAGACCGCGGGTGGCGCGTCCTCCAGCCCCGCCGCCGCTCCCCGGGGGCCCGGCCGAGCCCCGAGCAAACGCGGGCCCCGCCAAGCTCGACCCCGGGCGGCCGCAGCCAGACCCGCCCAGCCCGGGCGCGCTCACCTCGGCCCGCGGCGCCGGCTCCGGAGGCACTTCCGGGAGGGAGCGAGCTGCGCGCGCCGGCGGCGTCGGCGTCGGGCGGCGGGGCGGGGCCGGCGCTGAGGCGCGGGCTCCGATTGGCCGCCCGCGTCGCCCCGCCCCTCTCGCGTCGCCCCGCCCCCTCGCGTCGCCCCGCCCCTCTCGCGGGCTCCTGGTCTCCGCAGCCGGCCCGCCCTCGGGTCGTTGGTTCCGGCCTGGTGCGCTGGCTCCTCCGCCTGCCCCCGAGCGGTGGGCTAGCGAGGCCCTCCTCTGGGCCAGGCACTGGGCCAGGCGCTGCGACGATCCACCAGGATAATTCCCTGGTCCGTCGCAGACGCTGTGCCGGCCCCACGCCTTTGCGACCCTGCAGGTACGGCAGGTGCTTAGGAAGGGCTCTCGCCGGCTGCCCTTCCTCCCCCCCTTCCCTCCCCCTCCCCTACCTTTGGGCTCCCTGCGGCATTTCATTTCCTCCATCTCTCTCTTTTCTTTTTAAGATTTTATCT
Source organism: Nyctereutes procyonoides (assembly GCF_905146905.1). NCBI lineage: Eukaryota > Metazoa > Chordata > Mammalia > Carnivora > Canidae > Nyctereutes > Nyctereutes procyonoides. The sequence continues at coordinate 53,517,276 of NW_026575140.1, read as the reverse complement.
ATTTATTCGTGAGAAACACAGGCAGAGGGAGAAGCAGGCTCCCTGCGAGACTGATCCCAGGACCCCGGGGTCACGACCTGAGCCACCCAGGCTTCCCCAGTCTCCCGCTGTCCTGCCGCTCTAACTCACACCAACTCTGCGTTTCCTGGGCGCTTTCTTCCCACTTCCCTATGTTGGAATTCAGCGAGGTACTAGCTAACCTGTCTTCCCAACTTTGCCTTCGTCTGTCTCCCTCCTTCTGCCTTCACCAGGCTCTACTTGGACAGGAATGTCATCATCCTCCCTCCCCTCCTGTCATCAGAAGTGTGGAAGTGCTATGATTTTGCCTCATCTCTCAGACACCCCCACCCCCACCCCACCCCCATTCTCCACCTCTGTCTCTTTTTCACATCCATCCTGCACGTGGACACAGCTGTCACTTTGATACTCAGCAGCACTGATACAAGTATCAAATCCAAATCTGGGAGATGGAACTCCTACTGTGTATCATATGTGTGCTCCGTCTTGGGTGATTGGCAAACTGGGGAAGCGCTCAGAAACAAGAGCTGCCCTGGCTCACATCATGTAGAGGAAGTGGAGACACCTCCTCTGAAGAAATAAGGCTTTGGAAGAAGGAGGAGGTGTGAATCATGAGATCTTTACAGATCTGAAATACTAACCAGTGGAAAAGGGATTTAACGTGTTCTTCTAGGTCCCAGGGCCTGAACAAGACCCAGCATGTGAAAACTATTTCAGCTTAACCCAAGTGGAAATTTATCTAAAGTTGACTTGTCAACAATGCTACTTTATGAGTTCCTGAACAGCAGGGTGGCGATTTATCAGGAATATTTTATTTTTTATTTATTTTTTTATGTATTCATGAAAGACACAGAGAGGCAGAGACATAGGCAGAGGGAGAAGCAGGCTCCCTGCAGGGAGCCCAATGTAGGACTCGATCTCAGAATCCCAGGATCACACCCTGAGCCAAAGGCAGATGCGCAACCATGGAGCCTCCAGGTGCCCCTATCAGGAATAATTTAAAGAGATACCCCAGTGGCTCTTTCTTCTGACACAAAGGGCATTACTTTTAGGAAAGTCAAGAGATAAGCTGATTTGGAAAGAGATGATGTGCTCTTATCTTCAACACTGAAGCTTTTAGCTGTTCGGTACCCAAGGAAGATAACAGTAATTCAAATTCAAAACCTTTCCTTGGGCCACAGATAGTTTGTGAATCTGGTGGAAGCTATAAATCCTTGCCCAAGGAAATGCCCATACACATCTATGACATTTTCCACACCAATTCATGGAGTTCCCAGAGCTCTGAAGCCCACCCTCAGAACCCATGAAACTCAGAGTAAAAACTCTAATGCTGATAGATGGCTCCTTGACATTGAAGTGACACTCAGTACTTTAACAATTTCTTTATAAACTGGCAACCTAAGGGGCACCTGGGTGACTTAGTCCATTCAGCGTCTGACTTCAGATCAGGGAATGATCCCAGAATCCTGAGATCAAGTGCAGAATCAGGCTCCTTGCTCTGTGGGGAGTCTGCTTCTCCCTCTCCCTCTGACCCTCCCCCCTACTCATATTCTCTCTCTCTCTAATGAATACATTTAAAAAATCTTTTAAAAAATAAAAATAAACTGTCAACTTGAGGTGAAGCATGAAATTTCCCTTCTTTCTGAACAGACCGAACAACGAAATATATTAAAAGTTGGGAGATATCTACCTCAGTTTAGGAAATTATGGAAAAATATAATCTATTTCCATTAATTTATTCACTCGCTCATTCAGCAAATATTTTTCAGATGCCTCCTGTGCCCAGCACTATTCCAACACCTGGCTATCCAACAGTGAATTAAACAAATAACGTTCCTGCCCTCGGAAGACTTCTGTTTTGTGAAAGAGTTGGACAATTAGATACACAAGTAATAATAAACATGTTGGATAATGGCAAGTGTTGTGGAGAAATTTAAATCAATGGGAGAGGGCATGTACAATGTTAGGAATGGAATGTAATTTAATAGAACAATCAGGGAAGAGTTACCTGATAAGACAACTGATAAAACAACACAGAATCCAGAGCTAAACTGAAGGAGCAAAGCTTGAGGATATCTGGAGGAGCTTTCTAGTCACAGGAAATAGCAAATGCCCAAGTCCTGAGACAATGAGTGAAAATAAGAGAAGAGGTATGAGGAATCCTGGGACACATTAACATATTGGGTCAAGAAGATAAGGAGGACCCATCAAAGAGAGAGAGAGAGATCAAGGAGCACTGAGGAGAAAAACAAAGACAGAGTGATGTCCTGGAGCCCTAGTGTACAAAATGTTCAAAAAAAGAGAGAGAGTCAGTAAATTAACTGAATCAAAAGCTAGTGATAGAAGGTACAATGAAGATTGATAATTGACCCTTGGTTTCAGCAACAAGGGAATCACTGGTGACCTTAACAAGAGTAGCTGAGGGTGGAGAAAGCCTGAATGGAGTGCTTCAATAGAGAAAAACTGGAGCAACAAATAGAGACAAGTCATTCAAAAAGTTTTGCTATAAAGGGAAATATAAAAATGAGACAAATTAGGAGGTATTTACAGCATGTTTATATGCTGAGCGGAATGATTCAGCAGGGAGGACAAACTTGCAATGCATGGGAGAGAAGAGACAGCTACTGAACAGTATCCTTGAGCAGAGGAAAGGTTGATCTTTGAATGATAAAACCCCAGGGTACTCCAATTTAGGCCACGTGAGGCACCCACAGAAAACATTCTTCACTGAAGAGAAGCTTAAAGTCATAAATTATAAGCTTCACCAAAAGCAATCCATCAAGAAGGACTGTCACCAGTTTTTTTTAAATGAGAGAAACTGCACCCCCAAAATTAGAAATCATAGACCAATCAGATTTTTTTAAAAGATTGTATGTATGTATGTATGTATGTATGTATGTATGTATTTAGGAGAGAGAGTACAAGCAGAGGCAGGAGGGGAGAGAGACAGAGAGAGAGAGAGAGAGAGGCAGGCTGACTCTCTGGTGAGCAGGGAGCCAGATGCAGGGCTCAATCTTGGGACTCCAAGATCATAACCTAAGCTGAAAGCAGATGTTTAACTGACTGAGTCACCCAGGCAGCCAATGATTTTTAAATTATTTTTAAGTAATCTCTACACCCAACGTGGGGCTCGAACTTAGAAGAGTCGCACGCTCCACTGACTGAGCAGGCCAGTCACCTCAATTTGAAAGAAATTTTATTTATTTATTTATTTATTTATTTATTTATTTATTTATTTTAAAGAGGGTTTTCTTTTTTTTAAGATTTTATTTATTTATTCATAGAAACAGAGAGAGAGAGAGAGAGAGAGAGGCAGAGACACAGGCGGAGGGAGAAGCAGGCATCATACAGAGAGCCTGACGAGGGACTCTATCTGGGGTCTCCAGGATCACACCCTGGGCTGCAGGCGGTGCTAAACTGCTATAAAACCTCTCAGCCTTTTGCCCTGGGCAGGTTTGTCATCGTGGAGGTGTTATTTAGCTGCAGCTTCCTGTGCCTGGCAAAGTAATAAATTATCTTCCTTCTTTACACCCAAACTCTGTCTTCACTTTACATATTTTGGCTCCGGAGCACAGAGGTTGGTTTTCAACAACACTCCCACTGTAGAAATAAGAAAACTGTGATCTGGAGGGGTCCGTGCCTAACTCAAAGCCACAAAGTCATTTAGTTACTGATCTTACATTTAAACATTTTTCTGACTCCAAATTTCACCCCCTTGCCTCTCTCTGCTGCACGATGCCCCAGGTTGGAGCCTGGCAACCAGGACACACTGCTCAAAGAGATGGTGTAAGGTTTGGGAGTCTTATGGGAGATCACTTATGAGAAAAATTTGCAATTAATGTAATGGTGAAGTTAAATGGCATGAGATTGTAGTGGGTCAGATCAGTTGTTATCTCATTAACAATTCACTGAAACCTAGAAACAGGGATTTGAAAAGGGATGTTGACTTCAACAACAGAAGATTCATTGACTTGAGTTTAAGGAAGTAGAGGGCACCAGTGGAGGCTTCATGGAAATGCTGACCATTTGCACTGAGCAAGGAAGGGAGGCTGGAACGGAAACCAGTCTTAGTACTCTCCCTGTGACATCAAGATGTGGTCTGTAACCTACTGACTTCATTGGAGCAAACAGTGATTTAACTCATGGCAAACGGAAGCCACATTGTCTTCTAGGGGCTATTTAGAGAGTATTTAAGAAAATGCTAACTGCTTTTTTTTTTTCCTGGTGAGAAATCCTAACATATCACTTTTGTTATAGGGGGTGTCCTGAAAGAGGTCTTTAAGATGTTCAGAAAGCTTCAGGTGGGGCTAAAGAGGACTTCCTGTGTGCCTACAGGTGACATGAGGGACCACAGACCTGATTGGAGAAATTTGAGTCCTTCTAAAAAAAATCTGTGGATGAATCCTAATGCTTCTCTAATCAAACCACATTCCTGAGGACATAAGATGTCTTTAAACAAGGGGTTCTCAGTCTGCAGCTTCAGGATTTCAAAGACCAATCCTTAGCACAGATATTTGTAGGTATGGGAATTTTTCTGGAGACTTCTTCAAATAGATCTATGATTTTTTTTTTTTTAAGTATAAAAAGTCATTGCAGGGACGCCTGGGTGGCTCAGCGGTTGAGCGTCTGCCTTCAGCTCAGGTCACCATCCTGGCGTCCTGGGATTGAGTCCCCCATCAGGCTCCCCGCAGGGAGCCTGCTTCTCCCTCTGCCTGTGTCTCTGCCTCTCTCTGTCTCTCGTGAATAAATAAAATCTTTAAAAAAATAAAAATAAAGAAGTCATTGCATGCTTAGGCAGATGTCTTTAAACATCTAAACCCACAGAGCCAGAAAGATGAGAAAGAATCTCAGCTCCATGAGTATTGAATATGATGGACTGAACTGTCCCCTTATTTATCATATGCTGAGCAGACTTGGGTCATAGTGTGGGAGGTGCCCTGAGGGAAGAGAAGGTCCATGCTCTGGATACCACCCAGGTGCCCTAGAAATATACATTTATATCCACTATTATTCAAGATGAATGTCGCCTTAACTATATATGTATACTTGTATGTACTATATGTGCTTATATACACAAAAATATGTTTACTTATATATGCTGTAAGGATATATATATATATGCATGTGTATATATATAATTACACTGGTAAATATAAGTATATATATGTTATGTAAATATGTATGTAATGTGACAGTATATATATACAGATTATTAAATATATACAAATTATACATATATAGAGATTACATACAGGCTGTATACACAAACATATATATAATATATATAACTATATATATAATATATCCTGGAAAAATATATATCCAGAACATGAAGATAGTTTTTCAGCAATGTTTAAGGTCATACAATATCCTTTTCAAAAAAATTTATTTATTTGACAGAGAGAGCACAAGCAGGGGGAGCAGCAGAGGGAGAAGCAGCCTTCCCACTGAGCAAGGAGCCCAACGTGAGACTTGATCCCAAGATCCTGGGATCATGACCTGAGCTGAAGGCAGACGCTTAACTGACTGAGCTACCCAGGCACCCCAAGGCTGTACAATATCCTATCAAGTACTAAGTCTGATGAAAAATGTTTTGGGGGCACCTAGGTGGCTCAGTCATTTGAGCATCTCCTGGTTTCAGCTTAGGTCAGATCAAGCCCTGCAGCAGGCTCCATGCTCAGCTTAGAGTCTGCTTGAGATCCTCTCTCTTCTTCTTGTTCTGCCCCATCCCCCACTCACCCTCTAAATAAATAAATAAATAAAATCTTTTTTTCTTTTCTTTTTTTTAATGCATTGTATCTTCCAATTAGTTTGCAGGAGGTACTGACTTAAAACAGGGACTATGGAAACAAGTTGCCCCATTTCATCAAAAACTTTTGCTTAATTAGCAGATGGTACTGAAAAATGAGTATGTACTGCCAGTGATGTACTTTTTCCATTTGGAGGTTTTGTGCGGTTTTTCACTTATGGCAACTACTAAAACTAATGTCAAAAATAAACTTAGAACCAGACCTGACAAGTCTCTGTACAACACAGCATTAAAAAACAACAACAACAACAGCATAACCCAGGATTTGATCAGAGAATGCAGCATATTTATTTTATTGTTCATTATTTTTTTAAGATTTTATTTCTTCATCACAGACACAGAAGAGAGAGAGAGAGAGAGAGAGAGAGAGAGAGGCAGAGACACAGGCAGAGGAAGAAGCAGGCTCCATTCAGGGAGCCCGACATGGGACCCCATCCCGGCTCTCTAGGATCACTCCCTGGGGCCAAAGGCAGCGCTAAACCACTGGGCCACCAGGGCTGCCAGTTCATTATATTTTTATGAGAACTTTCTTTACTCAATAAGAAAAATATTTTTCAAATATTTTGTATTCTCACCTCAGCTTTCCTCAACCTTTACTTTGCATATGTTTTATAATATAGAATATAAAGGCAAAATAGCACATGTTTATTATTTATGAATAATGCAACTACAGATAGTTGCTTCCTCATCCTCAATTTTTTTTTAACTGGTAAAGAGTGCTTCATTAGAAAAGACTAGAGCCCATAAGCCCACTGCTCTAAATCAGACTTCTTAAACCTGGCTGCACACATGAGACTCACACAGAAGGCATGTTAAGTCCAGATTTCTTGCCTTTGTCCATAATCTGATTCTCTGAGAGGTGGGACCTGGGTATTTGATTTTTCTCCCCCTCAAGTAGGCTTCATGCCCAGCATGGAGCCCATCGTGGGGCTTGAACTCTCAAATGAAGACCTGATCTGAGAATAAGAATCAGCCGCTTAACCACTGAGCCACCCAGGCACCTCTGGGTATATGATTTTTTTTTTAAGATCTTATTTATTTATTTGACAGAAAGAGAGAGCACAAGCAGTGGGAAGGAGAAGCAGGGAGCCGGATGATGTGGGGTTGGATCCCAGGACCCCAGGATCATAAGCCCAGCTGAAGGCAGACACTTCACTGACTGAGCCACCCAGGAGTCCCTGGATATATATTATTTTTTTATTTTTTAAAGATTTATTTATTTATCCATTCATGAGAAACACAGAGAGAGAGAAAGAAAGAGAGAGAGAGAGAGAGAGAGAGAGAGAGAGAGAGAGGCAGAGACACAGGCAGACGGAGAAGCAGGCTCCATGCAGGGAGCCCGATGTGGGACTCGAGCCCAGGACCTTCGGATCACACCCTGAGCCAAAGGCAGACACTCAACCACTGAGTGATCCAGGTGCCCCTTTTCTTAGGATTGTTAAGAGAATTAACTGAAATGATGTATGTAAAATGCCCATGATGATGCCTGGCATGTAGTAAAATCTCACTGTTACTGGTATCCTAATATTTATACACCACCCATTTTAGAATGGATTTGTGAAAAAAAAAGGTAATAAAAATTATTATATTTGAGCATAAGCCCTTTTGCCACAGAGTTTCTACATAATGCCCAAATATCTGAGAAGAAAAAAAAACACTTTGGAATGATTAGAAATGTGGCTAAGTCTCATCTAAATGAATTTAGTTATGTAAAATATGAGGGATCCCTGGGTGGCGCAGCGGTTTGGCGCCTGCCTTTGGCCCAGGGCGTGATCCTGGAGACCCGAGATCGAATCCCACGTTGGGCTCCCGGTGCATGGAGCCTGCTTCTCCCTCTGCCTGTGTCTCTGCCTCTCTCCCTCTCTCTGTAGCTATCATAAATTTAAAAAAAAGTAAAATATGACAATCTGCATTGTGTAATAAATACTATTTCTTCAAGATTACAAGTAATTCCCAAAGAAAACTGTGGATGTCCTCTCACAGAGACACCCATCTATCTCCTGTTAATGCAGTTTCCTGTGACAGGCCCGAGCTTTATTTTATTTTGTTTCTGTTTGTTTAGGGTCGGCCTGTGCTTCTGAGCTTAATCTCTGTCCCTGTAGATACTAAGATTCCAGTTTCCACCATGAAGAGAGAGAGTTGGGTCTAAAATTCACTGAATGTTGGACACAAACCTGATGGAGACTCTATATATATGTTGATGCCTTTTTGAATGTCAGTTCATGCCAGGAAAAAAACTCCAGGCTTTTTTTTTTTTTTTTCTGAAAAAATGCAGATCTGGAAAGACTATGGGTGATTCTTCATCTCATTAACTGACCCACGGCCCCTTTAAAACCTGGAGGGTTCTATTCAGGTAACAACCTTCAGGATTGAGTAAGAGGACTCAGACCCCCTTAAACCTTCTGCCACCCACAATTCTCCTTCTCAGGTCTCCAAAAGTGCCTTATCTTGACCTCTTGCCCACTGACTTCTGCTTTTTGCATGGTCGCTTGTTGGCACCCATGCTCTTCCTTTGCTTTAGGCTGCATGACCTTTTGCTGAGCTGATGATCCTGCCAACATTGGACAACCAGCCCTTGCCCTTGCTATGCCTGTGACATTTACCTCTTCTTGATGGCTGGAACTCCCAAAAATCCCATCAGCATTGAACAGTGGGAAGCCCCATCTGTCCCTGCTGTCTGATGCTAGGGATGGCTGGACATCTGCCCATGCTGAGCTTCTGTCTGCACTGGGTTTTCCAGATTGAACTTTTCTCTCTCTGACAGAAGCATCCAGGAGCATGTGGTGACTCCTGAAGGTCTCCTAGATCAATAAGAGAAGCAAGCTCTTTCCTCCCTTGGGGAGATAGCAAGACAGGTGACTCATCTGTCACTGCAAATTAGCCTAAAGGGTCTGAACAGTGGAGAACACACAGAAAAAAGAGTTGGGATTAACCCAACACCAGGGTTCAATTTTTAAAAAAAAAAAGACTCCCCCCCCCCCCGAATGTAGCCTCTTCATTATGCAGTGCTAGGAGAACAGAAAGAAAATTAAATTAATCAGCGGTGGTAGCCTGTCTTAGAAAGTCCTGAAGAGGGTCACCACAGAGAGATTTAGGTTGCCCATGGAGACATGCAGAAGAAACAGCATGTAGCCAAAGGCACGAAAAAGAAAAGAGCCCATCTTGGAAGGAGATGGTTACCAATAATTAGGTAGGCATGGAATGTATTCTTTTTTTTTTTTTAAGATTTTATTTATTTGAGACAGAGACAGAGAGAGAGAGAGAGAGAGAGAGAGAGAGAGAGAGAACAGAGGGTGGAGAGGGAAAGGGCAGGAGGAGAGGGAGAAGCAGACTCCCCAATGGGCAGGGAGCCTGACTCCATCCCAGGACCCAGATCATGGCTTAAGCCAAAGACTTAACCAACTGAACCACCCAGGCCCCCCTGGAATACATTATTTATAGCTTCTAGAATGCTACCCAAGATCCCTTCTCTCTGATGCCAGTGTGGATCCTCCAAACCAGGAGATGCAAACTGGCAGCCAGTATTTCATGTCGCAAGCACAATTTTAACAATTCTTTCTTTGAATGTGAATGCCTTTTATGGTGCATGTTTCTCGCTCACCGTAAGTCTGATCATCCCTTTAAATCAAATCTCTACCTATTCACAGTACTTTACTACCTGACCTCTGAAGACATTTGCACAGGATTGCTCAGGAATATCATCCATAATACAAGAGATGAGAGGCTAATGATGCCCACCTTAGATTCTGGGTCTTAGAGCCCATTGGGGATGCCTGAGAGCTTTGCTGGCCAGAGGGTCTGGGAGTACTCGGGAAAAAGCAAGGCCAAGTACTTGCAGACTGGGCAGGGCACTGGCCTTGTCAGAGCCTTATTCCTTGTCAGCACCCTTATACATTAATAGCTTGCTCATCCTTCTGAGGCAGTAGGCATCTAGGAACTTTTCTTCTCCATTTTCATGTATTTCATGGTGGTGGGAACTCCCAAGAGAGAAATACTAAGGAATTGGTCAAGGTCAACTGATCAAAATTGAGCCAAGGTATACTGTAACTATATTTCCAGAACCAGAATTCACATCTCATGGTTCAAAATTGGGAACATGGTATTTGAAATTTTGAGTGCCTTGGAAAACTCATGACAGGAGCAATAGAGTTATTTAGATCACAGCCCGTGTGGACTGGGAGCAAAAGAAGGGATGGAGGGAGTTAGAATCTCAAGTCCCATCTGGGAGACGGAAAACAAGGATTCAGGGTTGTACTTGACTCTGAAGTGGGATCTGGACTTCTTTTGCAGTCTACTGAACGACGATCTAAGATTTCCTCCATGTGCCTGAAAACATAAAGAGTTGACCCTTGAACAACATGGGTTTGAAATGCGCGGGTTGACTTATACCTGATTTTTTTTTCCAATAAAGTACAGTATTGTAAATGTATTTTATTTTCCTTGTGATTTCCCCCCTTAAAAAAAAAAGATTTATTTATTTATTTTAGAGACAGAAAAGGAGCAGAGGTGGGGAGGGGCAGAGGGAGAGGGAAAGAGAGAGTCCTAAGTAAACTCTGCACTGAGCATGGTGGCTGAAGCAGGGCTCCATTCAACGACCTTGAGGTTACGACTTGAGCCCAAACCAAGAGTCAGACTCAACCTATTGTACCACACAGGTGCCCCTTGTGATTTTTTTTTTAAAGAATTTTATTTATGAAAGAAAGAGAGCATGAGCAGGGAAATGGGCAGAGGGAGAGGGAGAAACAGACATCCTGCTGAGCAGGGAGCCTGACGTGGGGCCTGATCCCAGGACCCTGAGGCACCAAAGGCAGGCACTTAACCACTTAACCGACTGAGCCACCCAGGCGCCTCTAATTATACTATATTTGTATAAGCATTTGAGTTTATTTCTGGTCTTCCTAATTAGTCCCATCTGTTTGTCTATTCATGTGCCAGCTCCATACAATTTTAATCGTTGTAGATTTAAAATATTTTAATATATTGCAGAGCTAAATTCCCTTATTTTTCTTCTTTTTCAGACTTTTGTGGGGGACTATTTCAGTTTATTTTTCCATATGAACTTGATAATGAACTTGTCCAGTTTCATTCAGATGATGAATAGGAAATCTTTTTCTTTGTCTAGGAAGTGTGTGGCCCCAACCCATAGAAAAACATTATTGTGGGTCATGTCAAAAGTAAAAAGGTGCTTTTTCACAACGGGTTTGCCACCAGAACACAGGTGTTGTAAAAACCACCTCTAAATCTAAACCAAAATGGGAATAGAGAAGACTCACATGAACATCATTGTCATTGGACCCGTAGATTTGGGCAAGTCTACCACTACTGGCCATCTGATCTACAAATGTGGCGGGATTGACAAAAGAACCATCGAAAAATTTGAGAAGGAGGCTGTTGAGATGGGAAAAGTCTCCTTCAAGTATGCCTGGGTCTTGGATAAACTAAAAGCTGAACGTGAACATGGTATCACCATTGATATCTCCCTGTGGAAATTCAAGATCAGCAAGTATTATATGACCATCATTGATGCCCCAGGACACAGAGACTTTATCAAAAGCATGATTATAGGCACATCTCAGGCTGACTGTGCTGTCCTGATTGTTGCTGCTGGTGTTGGTGAATTTGAAGCAGGTATCTCCAAGAATGGGCATGCCCTTCTGGCTTACACACTGGGTGTAAAACAACTAATTGTCGGTGTTAACAAAATGGATTCCACTGAGCCACCCTACAGCCAGAAGAGATACGAGGAAATCATTAAGGAAGTCAGCACCTACATTAAGAAAATTGGCTACAACCCCAACACAGTAGCATTTGTGCCAATTTCTGGTTGGAATGGTGACAACATGCTGGAGCCAAGTGTTAACATGCCTTGGGTCAAGGGATGGAAGGTCACCTGTAAAGATGGGAATGCCAGTGGAACCACACTGCATGAAGCTCTGGATTGCAGTCTGTCACTTGATTGTCACAATGGGGATGTGGGGATGTTGTGTTCCTGGCATCTACTGGGTAGAAGTTGGGGGCGGGGTGAGATGCTGCTAAACATTCTATAATGCACAGGACAACACAGCACTCACAACAAATCATCTAGTACAAATTCAGAGGTTTAGAAACCACAGTTTGGAGAAAGAAGGAGATAGTCTGGATTTTTAGAATGTGTATTCATTTTTTTAGAAAATTTATTTATTTATATGAGGTGGGGGATGGGCAGAGGGAGAAGGAGAGGGAGGCTCCATCTCACAACCCTGAGATCAAGACCTGAGCCAAAATCAAGAGTCTGATGACTGATTGTGCCAACCAGGTGCCCCAGGATTTGTTTCTTTTAAAGGGAAATACAAAGAAAGGGGGAAATGGAGATGATTGTTAGGAAGGAAAAGGATGATAAAAGGACATGAAGGTGATAAAAGGAGGTAGGATGGAGTAAAACTTCTGGTCGTTTATGAAATTTTAGGGGTTTTTGGATTTAATTTTTAAGTCTTCTCTACACCCCAAATGGGGCTCAAACTCATGACCCATAGATCAAACTTCACATTCCCCACTGACTGACCCAGTACAGTGCCCCCAAATTGGCTGTTTATAACAAATATTGATGTAGCATCATGTGAAAGTCTTACAACTCTGATGGATATGAGAATGCACCTATGTTTCATGAACTATCAGGTCATGAGATCAAGCTCTAAGTTGGGCTCTGCCCTCAGTACCAAATCTGCTTGAGATTCTCTCCTTCTGCCCCTACTCTCTCTTGCTTGCTCTTTCTCTCTCTCAAATACATAAATAAAATCTTTAAAAAATAGAAAAATATATTCTCTAATGTATTTATATTTGTCAAATTTCTAAGGAAATATATATTATTATTTTAATGCATATTAGTATGTGAATGAGACTTGGAATCATTGGTTTATAAGTCATCTATATTTATCTTTTACTCATTTTTTTAAAGATTTTACTTACTTATTCATGAGACACACACACACACACACACACACACAGAGGCAGAGACACAGGCAAAGGTAGAAGCAGGTTCCATTCAGGAATCATGACCTGAGCTGAAGGCAGATGCTCAACCCCTGAGCACCTGGGCATCCCTACTCATTTTTTTCTATTGCATTGTTGATGCTCATTTATTGGTTTATGTGCTCTTTATCTATTAAATGAAAGTTGGGGCACCTGACTGGCCCAGTTAGAGGAGCAAGTGACTCTTGATCTCTGGGTAGTGAGTTCAACTCTTATGCCGGGGGTAGAGGGTGCGTAAGAAAAATAACAAACAATAAATAAAAGTTTGTCTGGCATTTAGCTATTATCAACAAACATATAAACTGTTCCTGGGGTTCAATGGGGTTACTTTTCATAGATGTATTTAGTGTTAATAAAACATCTGACTGATATAAGGTAAGTTACATTTTTCCAAAGTGTCTACTTTGTCTTTTTATAAAATCTAATTCAGACTTTGTATTCTTGTGACACCTTCTCTCCTGCACATTAACATTTTTATGCCATGGAGAGTGTATTTTGGGTAATTAGATTTTTTCAACATTCCAAAAATATAGAATTTCCTGTGTCCAGCAATAATTTCTCAATTAATCAATGTTGCTGATAAATTGCTTCATCAACTACTAATAGAGTTTAGTTACTGATTTCTGATAGTTAGAATAAGTCAACAGCTCTGTATGCACCTCTTGGAGAAAAGCACAATTTCATGAGCTTGAGTCATATAGTTAATGTGGTCTGATTGTACCCAAGGTAACTGATCTGTGATCACAAGAGTTTGTGTTGTGATAGCTCTTCTTGAAATGAACATCTGATTTTATTTTTAGTCTGGTTTATAAAATATACAACGTCTGCTAGATGCATTTCAGTGGATGCTCCAGATGTATACTCAAATCAATGTTACCTACTAATAACAGTAACAATGACAACAAGAACAATAATAATAAATGTTGACTAAGATGTGGAGAAATTGGAACTTTCATACACTGTTAAAGGGAATGTAAAATGGTGCCACCAGTTTGGAAAAGAATCTGGCAGGCAGCCTGGGTGGCTCAGCAGTTTAGCGCCGCCTTCAGCCCAGGGCATGATTCTGGAGTCCCAGGATCGAGTCCCATGACGGGCTCCCTGCATAGAGCCTGCTTCTCTCTCTGCCTGTGTCTCTGCCTCTCTCTCTCTTTCTGTGTCTCTCATGAATAAATAAATAAAATCTTAAAAAAAGAAAAAAGAATCTGGCAGTTCCTCAATGGTTAATGGTTAGATTTAGCATATGAACCAACAATTTCACTCCTAGGTGCATACTTTTATATTTGAAAACATATGTAAACAGAAAAATTGTACACAAATGTTCATAGCAGCATTGGTCACAATAGTCCACAAGTAGAACAAATGGACAAACAAAATGTAGTGTATTCATACAGAATATCATACAGCCATGAAAAGGAATGAGGTCCTGATACTTGCTACCAACAAGGCTAAAGCTTAAAGACATTATGTGGAGGGAAAGAAGTCAGATAGAAAAGGCCACATAATTGCATCATTTCATTTATATGAAATGTTCAGAATATACTAATCTACAGAGACAGAAAGATTAGTGTGGTTGTCTAAAGCCCAGGGAGTGATGGAGGTTGGGGGCCAATTGGAAGAGACTGCACCTGCATAGGGTGTGGAGTTTCTTTTGGGGGTGATGAAAATATTCTGAATTTGATGATGGTGATGGCTATACAGCTCTGAATATACTAAAAACTACTGAAATGTACACTTCAAAGGGGTGAATTATATGGTATGGTGAATTACAGCTCAAAGCTGTTACAAGAAAACACAATGAAACAAAACAATGTTATTAAATTCAAACCAGATATTGTTACTTAATCTCAAAAACAAAAACAACACTGTCCTCCCCTAAGTAATGATTAAATCCTAAAATCTAGACTTAGCTAGAGATGCCTGCGCAGTCTCATGTAAATCCACAACAACACGTCATTGCTTGTGAGGACCATGCATGGCTGTACCCTAGGTGATTCCTTCCTTTTTTTTTTTTTTAAGATTTTATATATTTATTCATGAGAGAAAGACAGAGAGAGGCAGAGACACAGGCAGAGGGAGAAGCAGGGTCCATGCAGGGAGCCCGACGTGGGACTCGATCCCAGATCTCCAGGATCAGGCCCTGGGCTGAAGGCAGCGCTAAACCGCTGAGCTACCCGGGCTGCCCATTCCTTTCTTTTATTACTATTATTTTAAAAGATTTTACGTAGGGCAGCCGGGGGGGGGGGGTGCGGGGGTGCGGGAGCTCAGCGGTTTAGTGCCGTCTTCAGCCCGGGGTGTGGTCCTGGAGACCCAGGATGCAGTCCTGTGTCAGGCTCCCTGCATGGAGCCTGCTTCTCCCTCTGCCTGTGTCTCTCTCTGTCTCTCTGTGTCTTTCATGAATAAATAAATAAAAATCTTTAAAAAAATAAATAAATGATTTTACTTATTTATTTGAGAGAAAGAGAGCACAAGCAAGGGGAGGAGCAGAGGGAGAAGGACAGGCAATGGTCTTAATCTGTTATTTCCTATTCTCTTTAATGACATAGAAATGTCATTACATGGAGGAGCCAAGAGTTTCAAACTCATGTGGGGATTTTCTCAAGGAGCTCTTCTAAATGTGAATTGTAAAAAAGATTTATTTTTAAATTAATTGATTTTTAAAAGTAATCTCTCTACCCAACATGGGGCCTGAACTCAGCACCCCAAGATCAAGAGTTACATTCTCTTCTGACCAAGCCAGCCAGGTACCCCATGAATTTCTTGAATTATTGATAGTTACTGCCTAATTGGCTTGTTTTCTCCCCAAAGATTATGCCAGCTACTATTATTATTACTTAAAGAGTTATCTTTTTAAGCAATTAATTTTCTAAGCCATGTATGAGTTTGTTAGGGCTGTCATAACCACCTACCACGGACTGGGGGGCTCAAACAACAGAAATTTATTTTCTCACAGCCCTGGAGGCTGGAAGTCTGAGGTCAAGTTGTAGGCAGGATCAGTGTCTTCTGAGGCCTCTCTCCGTGGTTTGTACATGACTGCCTCTTCCCTGCATTTTCCCAGTTTTCCCAGTGTGTGTTTGTGTCTTATTCTCTTTAAAGGACATCAGACATATGGCATTAGGGCACACCCATATGACTTCACTTTACCCTAATCACCTCTTTAAAGGCTTTGTCTTCAAGTACAGTCACTTATACATAGTTTTATTTTTTTTTGGGGGGGGGGACACAGTTCAGTCTATAATGAACAATAAAACACAAATATAAGAAAAATATGAGCATAAGGAAAAGTTAAAAGCAGGGGCACTTGGGTGGCTCAGTCTTTTAAGTGTCTACCTTCAGCTCAGGTTGTGATCCCAGAGTCCTGCAACTGAGCCCTGTGTCAGGCTCCCTGCTCAGTGGGGAGTCTGCATCTCCCTCTTCCTCTGCCTGTCCCCCCAGCTTGAGTGCTCTCTCTCTGAAATAAATAAATAAAATCTTTACCAAAAAGAATTAAAAAAAAGAAAAACTAAAAAAGCCTATAGCTTTGTCAGTTTGAACAAATCAAGATTGTTCCTCATTTTTGCCAGTATGCAGACGTAATTGATGGTTTGCATAATCCTAAATGTAACTTTTTATGTATAATTTAAAATAATACTGGAAAACTGTATGTTTTAAAAAACTCTTCCCAGTAGTTGTATAATCACTAGTATTGCCTCTAGAATGTCTATCAAAGAAACAACAAGCTTTATTAAAGAAATATGTATAATTGGAAAAGAGGGCTGTAGCACTTTATATAGTAAGACTGTAAATAAATCAACTACCCACATCAAAGAATGGGAGTGGGATTCTCATGGTATTTATGGGGATGGGGAGACCAAAAGTCCTCCAAGCTATTTTTTTGGCATCACTCCAATCTTCAAAGAGCTGGAAATGAGAAATGAGATGACACACACATACAACAGTGACTTTTAGACAACAGAAACTGGTTGGGAACCCTACTGGCAGATACTGGCAGATACTGGAAGAAAGTGTTTGAAAATTGCTCAAATAGAACTATTTTGTATCTGGTCATGCTGCATCTGGAGCCTGATGATGACAAGATACTATATTTAGTTCATTTGTCAGCAAAACTATAGGGCTGTGGATGCCTTTTCTTAATATGCCAAAGAGGCCAAGCCAATGGAAATGCAAAACAATTGCGTGGGAAGGGCGGTCCCTCCTTCTTCTGCATCAATCTTTTCTAATTGTTGGTAAGTTGTCTTCATAGTTTGAAAGAGGAACTTCATTTGCTTTTTGATACTAGCCCCTCCAGGCACAAAAGTATAAACTCCAAAGAAGAGGGGGCCATCTTCCAATCTGCACCTTCAAAGGCGAGAATGATAAGGAGCCACAGATCCTCCTTTTCTTTGTCATTTTGTCCTCTTCCCATGAGCACCAGGCAGAAGACGTAGACAGAATATTTAGCTTGTAACCTGGACCAGATAGCCTGGATGGGAACCTTTTCTTTCCAGTTCTCATAAGATTTCCCCTGGAAGGACCCCACCTTTGGATTCCTCAGGACCCACAAGAGCAAGATGGGCTACTGATTCTGAGATGGGGATTCGGCAGTGCATATAATGACTTAGACTTGGAGATATTGCTTCAGCCAAACCCCTTCCCCTAGAAGGGGTGTTCTGAGGCAGAGTGGAATTTGAAAGCCTTAAGTACATCTTAAGTACATTTACCTGCTCTCTTCAATATTTATTTATTGTTCTTTATTGCCTCCCCAATTTACTTTTCCTAAGCCCTTTCTCCAGCCACTATTAGCATCCGAGCAATCATGATGAGGGTGAAGTTGGGTCTGCACCAAGAAGGCAGGGCTCTTCTGACCCAGGACACATTTACAGCATGCTTTGAGGAAGCTCCAGCACAGACAAGGTCCACATGGAAGGAGGACCTTGTGTACATTGTGCAATGCTTCCAAAGGGCAAGGACAGTTCAGCTCCACGGTTTAGATTACTTGCAAAGTTGTGTTGTTGGTCATTCTATTATAGGAAGACCTACCTCTGCCCAGAGACCCAGGTCTCCATCTTCCCAATCACATTTCCGTTGGCTCGGAAACTCTTAGCCTCACCAAGGACTATTTTTCTGCTTTTAGCTGCTTCCTTCCTAAAATCAAAGGCTCTGTGCAAAGCACTGGAAGAAACCTGATTTTGGGGGGAGGTTGTCGTTTTATGCAGTCCATAATAATGACCACACCTGGTCTTATAAGTTGCAGAGGCAGTGGGAGAGGGAACCCAGTGTGTGTGAAGGGGAAGATGGTGACATAAACAGCGCATTTTGGGAGGCCAGGGAGTGTTGGGTGCTTAAGACACTGTTTTTCAAATTTAATGTCTATACAAATTACCGGGAGATGTTATTAAAATGTAGCTTCTGATTCATAGTTTCAGGATGAGTCCATAGAGCATACTTTGGCACCCCCTTGGCAGTCCCCAGGCCATTATAGAGAGTTGGGGTGTTAGGGAGAGCCTAACAGGAGCTCCACAGGGAATCATAGATGGAGGCCAACTCCTCTGTGGACGTGCCACGTCAGAGGCTAGACAGGAAGCATGACCCCTGGGATCGTTTTCAGCTTTACCGGCCTGATTTTGGGTTCTGAGGTTTCCAGCAAGGAGGTGGGTGTTTTTGTTTTTGTTTTATTTTCAGTAGGCTGCATGCTCAGCATGGAGCTGGGACGCACGACCCCGGAGATCCAGAGTCCCATGCTCCACCATCTGAGCCAGTCAAGTGCCCCCCAACATGGGGGTTCTTTTTTTTTTTTTTTTTAAAGATTTTATTTATGTATTCATGGGGCACAGAGAGACAAAAGCAGAGGGAGAAGCAGGCCCCATGCGGGGAGCCCGATGTGGGACTCGATCCTAGGACCCCACGATCACTGCCTGGGCCAACGGCGGACGCTCCACCACTGAGCCACCCGGGTGCCCCCGACACGGGGGTTCTTCGGCTTCTGGGGTCCTCTGCCGGAACGACAAGGCTCCGCGCCGCGCGCACGCTCGCTCCCGGGCCGCACACCGCGGGAGCCCCCGGGGGCCCCCCGCCCGCTTTCCGCTCCCCCCACCCCCCGCCGCCCGGGGTCGCGCACCCGCGCCCGGGGCGGTTCTGCGGCTCCGCGGCTGGCCGGGGCTCCGCGTCAGGCGCGGGCGGGGGCGTGCCGGGGGCGTGGCCGGGGCGGGCGGGGGCGTGGCCACGGCGGGCGCAGGCCACGCCCCTCGGCCGTGCGAGAGGCCGAGCTTGCTGCATTGCAGCCGCCGCGGCGCCGCTCGGCTCCTCACTCCCAACAATGGCGGCTCCGAGCCCGAGCGGCGGCGGCGGCGGCTCCGGGGGCGGCAGCGGCAGCGGCACCCCGGGCCCCGCGGGGCCCCCGGCGCCGGGCCACCCGGCCGTCAGCAGCATGCAGGGTAAGGAGCGCGCCAGCGCCGCGACCCCGGCCCCCACCCCCGGCGCCCCCCCGCCCCGGCGCGGCCGTCGCGGTCGCCGCGGCCTGTCCCCGCGCCCGCGGCCGCCCCGGAGCCGGCGGAGGCAGCCACCCGAGCCGCCCGCGCCCGCGCCCGCCCTCGCTCCCGCTTCCCGCTTCCCGCTTCCCGCCGCGCGCCCGGGCGGCCCCGGGTGGGCCCCGCGCGCAGGCCCGGGGCCGCGGCCTCCGCCTCCGCCTCCGCCTCCGCCCGCGCCCGGCCGCCCCGCGCCCCGCGCCCGGCGCCCCGGCCCACCTGGCCCGCCCCCGCCCCCACCCCGCCCCCGCCGCGCCGCCGCCCCCGCCGCCCCCGCCGCCCCCGCCGCCCCCGCCGCCCCCGCCGCGCCGCCGCCGCCGCCGCCCTCACCTGGCGCCGCCCCGCCCGCGGTTCCGGGCCCGCGCCGGGCCGGCAGGTAGGCGGCGAGGCGGCGGCGCGCGCAGCCCAGCCCGGCCCAGCCCAGCCCAGCCCCGGCCCCCGGCGCTCCTTCGCCGCCGCCGCAGCGGGGCCCGCGCAGGGCCATCTTGGCTCCCCGCGGGGGCGCAGCTGGAGCTGACCTCCCGGCCCGCGCCTGCGGGACCCACCCGCGCCTCCGAACTTCGGCGGGGGGGGGGGCGCTCGGCCTGGGCCACCTGTGAGGTGCTGGCGGTGCGGCAGACCGCGGCGGGGGGTGCAGGGGTGCGGCGGAGGAAGGGCAGGGGTCCGGGCGCCGCCGCGCCGCCTGCGCTCCCGAGGCAGCTTCCTCATTCACGGCTCTCCCCGCCCGAGTGCGCTCGCGGAGCCGCGCGGCTCCGACGAGGGTGGGGTGCGGCGCGGTGCGGTGCGGTGCGGTGCGGTGGGGGGGGGGTGAGCAGCACCAGGCCCCAGCCCGTCGGGGCCATTTCCTTAAGTTTCCCGTGGAATTTGGAGGAGTAATGTTATTTTTAAAACCGGGAATCTCAGAAATCTCTTGCCGACCTCAGCTCGCTGCTTAGGTCACACGATTCGCAGGGTCGGTCGGGTACCCCTGGTGGTCCGTGTCGCCATGGTTACTCTTTGATGGAAACGTGTCCGAAGGGGCTCTCTGGTCTGTCTGAACCGTGTGTCTAGGTGTGTCACGACCTGGTAGGTTCCACTTCTACTGGCTGTTTGGTGTTTATGAGAGTGTCTGCGTTCCGGAAGCAGAGACAGCATTTTATGCCCTTTTTTTTTTTTTTTTTTTTAAATCCCGGTTGCCCTCCCTATGAGATAATTTTAATACACATAAAGAATGGTGATATATAGACGGGATGATGTCAGAGCTCAGAGGACACTTTCTGTGCAGGCCTTCATAATTAATTCAAATTGAATTAGTTATTGGATGCCGCTATGTTTGCACGGCACACTATCCAGACGGAGTAAAGCATGGATTTCCTGATCTTACAGCTTTCCAGTCTAGTAGTTGCTGGCGGGGAAATGAAACAGCAAAATGACAATTTAGGGTTGTATTGCTTATGCAAAATGGGTGACCTACAAAATTTATAAAAATAATGCAAGTGGTTTTTTGTTTTGTGTTTGTTTTGGCAAGGAGGGGTGCGGAGATTGGTAGTTTGAAAAAGCTGTATAAATTTACTTTGTTGCTGTTCAAAAAATTTTTTTATTGAGCACCTGCCTGGGCCTTGGGATAGACTGTAACACTAGGTATAGAGAAATAAGTGAACCGGGCAGTCTCATTCCTGGTGGGGCTTACACTCCTGACGGGATGGGGGAAGGAAGACACTCTGCTTGTAAATAAGAAAGATTACTAATGGAGAAAAAAGTGTTACGAAGGTAACAAGCTGGGTTTAGTGATGGAAGGTCACGGGGAAAGGTAGACTGCTTCGATGAGATGGATTAAGAAGACCTGTGTGCAAAGATGACGCCTGTGCTAAAGGCAGAGGGAAAGGGTGTATATGAAGGTTCCAAAGTGGGAAAGAAAGAGCTTGGAGTGTTCTGGGAGCACAGAGTCCTTGCGGCTGGGCATCATTCGGACGTTCTCTATTCTTCTCCGCCACCCCTGAGATTCAGTGCCTAGTAAACTAAACTTTCTAACAAGCCGAACCTATTTCCAAAGAGAGAAAGAGGTCATAAGTCTTCTCTTTGAAATCTTGATGAATTTTTCCTTTACCAGTGCTATGTCTAGCCTTGATTGATACAGGAAACTGCTAGTTATATATCTTGTTCTTTAGCCTGTTTTGCTTACTCAGAATGAAGAGAAGCACTTGAAAGTCTCAGGATGTTGTCTAGCACGGTCCAGGTTATAGACCGTGAGCTTACCAGCAACTTAGGATCCTTTTTGTTTGTTTTGTATGGTTAGAGCATGGCCTTTCATGCTTCATTTACTCTAGAGACCTTCAGGTTTAGATCAGACTTCAGATCCTTAGAATGTTTAGTAGATATCCCCCCTCCCCTTCCTCAGTCGGCTTCTCCTTGCCGCCCCAACACACTGCCTTCCTGGGAGGTGTTAATGGCCCCTCCCCCTTCAAACAGCTAGTTGTAGGGCATATGGAATACATTTCAGGTCCTTCTGTGTGATGAGCCCTGTGCTGGGCACTGGATAACCCCATATACTTTTTTTCATAGCTTTGAGGTTTGTGGCTCAGGAGTGGCCCAAGTTAGGAGGCATTCTTTTCTTTATATCCTAATGTTTAAGAGTCATAGCTCTGGGGTCCTGGATTTGAATCTCCTCATCATGATTGAAAATTTTTGTGACCCAGGGCAAGATACTTAACCTCTCCAGACCTCAGTTTCTCATTTGGAGTGTAGGAATAAGGCTTACTTTGAGGATGCATGTAGAGCATGGGCCTGACATATATATAGTAAGGATGTGATACATGCCAGCCATCACCATTGTTAATAGCAACAATGCTGTTATTTGTAAGGATGCCATTAATGGTTTCTTTCATTATTAGTAGACATGTCCCTAACCCCTCATGATCCACTACACGGTTTCTTTAGCTTCATTATTGCTGGGTCCTACTCTTCTCAGTAATCTGTGGATTTCTACTTTTCATTATGTAGCCTCTCCTTTAAGCATATTCCTGATGAGTCTTTACCTGGATTCAGGTAACTGCTCAATCATGTACAAGCTCTGTGACTTGGGGCGATTACTCACCTTCTCTGAACTCTGAGTTTCTCATCTGTTAAAATAGTGATAAAACTTACCTGGCAATGCTGTTATGAGGATCACGTTATTGATTAATGCATACAGAAGTGCTTGGAAAATTATAAACTATAAGTGTATAAGGATTGTTAATAGACATGGTTATTTACTTGCTAGAGTTACTAGTCGCTTAAAATGTACAGGTTTTAAAGATCTCATAAACACAAGAAGTTTATTTTAGAGACTTAGGGGGAAAATAAAACTTCTATAAACTTTACTTGGGTAGCTGAGAAATGTCAGGGTTTTTTTTTTTTCAAAGATTTTATTTATTTATTCATGGGGGCGGGCAGGTAGAGACACAGGCAGAGAGAGAAGCAGGCTCCATGCAGGGAGCCCGACGTGGGACTCGATCCAGGGACTCCAGGATCACACCCTGGGCTGAAGGCAGACAGCTGAGCCACCCAGGCATCCTGAAATGTCAGTTTTAAAAAATTTATTTACTTATGAGAGACACAGAGAGAGGCAGAGACATATGCAGAGGTAGGATCAGGCTCCTCGCTAGGAGCCTGATGTGGGACTTGATCCCGGGACCCCAGGATCATGCTCTGAGCTGAAGGCAGACACTCAACCACTGAACCACCCAGGAGTCCTGAGAAATTGTTTTTAAACATTATTTGAAATGTGATTAGAATAGTTAGAATCTACAACTGATTCTGAAAAACATGAAGGCATTTGTAAAGTATTTGTTACAGGAAATAGTTGTACGTTGTAGGTACCTCTGATTCTCTTAATGAGCTGTTCTAGGTAGGCAGTTGTTCCTTTTTTCTTCTAGGGTCTCAGATGTAGATGTATAACAGAACTTAGGGGCTAGTCTAGTCCTTGCCTATTTACCTCCACCTGAACAATTTATAAATATCAATTTAAGTAAAAAGATGATAGTTTTTGGGCAGCCCCGGTGGCTTAGTGGTTTAGCGCTGCCTTCAGCCCAGGGCATGATCCTAGAGACCCAGGATCGAGTCCTGCGTCAGGCTCCCTGCATGGAGCCTGCTTCTCCCTCTGCCTGTGTCTCTACCTCTCTCTGCCTCTCTCTCTCTCTCAAATAAATAAATAAATAAATAAATAAATAAATATTTAAAAAAAAAGATGATAGTTTGATTCTCCTTAAAAAACACACTTAGATGGGAATGCCTGGGTGGCTCAGTCTTTTAGGCTTCCAGCTCTTGATTTCAACTAAGGTCTTGATCTTGGGTCCATGAGTTCCAGCCCCGTGTTGGGCTCCATCCTAGGAGGGTAGCCTGCTTTAAAACACACACACACACACACACACACACACACACACACACACACACACAAAATAATGTACAACATGGCAACTATTGTTAATAATATTATATTGCATATTTGAAAGTTCCAAAGAGTAAATCTTGAAAGTTCTCATTACAACAATAAAAGTTCTTTGTGTATGGTGATGGATATTGGTTTTTGTAAAGGTTAAAAAAAAAGATATTAATTCATGAGAGACAGAGACATAGGCAGAGAGAGAAGCAGGCTCCTTGTGGGGAGCCTGATGGCAGGACTTGATCCTAGGACCCTGGGATCTTGACCTGAACCAAAGGCAGATGCTTAACCACTGAGCCACCCATGCGTCCCTTTTATTTTTATTATTTATTTATTTATTTATTATTTTTTTTCATGTGTCCCTTTTAAAAAGATTTTTATTTGAGACACAGAGAAAGAGCAGGGGGGAGCCAAGGGAGAGGAAGAAGCAGACTCTCCACTGGGCAGGGAGCCCGACATGGGGGTCAATCCCAGGACCCCAAAATCAAGAGCTGAGCTGAAGGCAGACGCTTAACCTGCTGAGCCACCCAGGCACCCCTGTGTATGGTGATGGATGTTATCTAGACTCATTATAGTGATCATTTTGTGACACGTACAAATACCGAATCATTAAGTTGTATACCTGAAAGTAATGTGTAACGTATGTTAGGTATTCTAAAATAGTAACAAAATCCAAAAACAAAAACAAAAAACAGAACTTTCAGGTGTAATAACACACATCTATTAGGAAAAGAAGGTTTAATATCAATATACTTTTTTCTCTCAATAATATTTAAGTATATCAAATATGTGTGAAATGCCCCATTTGCGATTCTGTTTGACTATTTCATGCCATTTAGTCTGTGATTTCTAAGAGCCATAGGAAGATGCCTTTCCCTGGATCTTAACTGAATTGTGCATACAATTGATATAGTTCCAAACCCTAGAATTGCTTGCCTTCCCTCCCCAGTGTGCTCAGTACTATTCCTTTAACACTTTTTTCACATAACCTGATACAAAGTCCAGCTCAGCAAATTGGGCCCCCTCAAAGCACCTTGCATTTCTCTGTTCTCTTAAAAATGAGAGCAACTCTAGTATTAGAGAATAAGTACAAAAGCAATGTTTTCAAGATACTTTCCTTTTTTTTTTTTAAAGATTTTATTTATTATTGAGAGACAGAGAGAGAGAGAGAGAGAGAGAAAGAGGCAGAGACACAGGCAGAGGGAGAAGCAGGCTCCACGCCGGGAGCCCAACGTGGGACTCGATCCCGGGTCTCCAGGGTTTCCAGGATCGCACCCCGGGCCGCCGGCGCTAGACCGCCGAGCCACCTGGGCTGCCTGATACTTTCCTTTTGTTCTCACATACCTTTGAGTGAATGTGTACTGAAACTCGTTTTGAGATGGGGTATTAGTTAACCATGTATTTTGAGTCCTATTTTCTTTTTTTTTGGTAAAGTTCTTTATTTTCTTTCCATTTCTTTTACCTAATGTAAGAAACTCTCATACATAACCCAGGTCATTTCCTCTGTAGTTTCCATCTCTTGGAGATAGAGATTTTGGCCCAAATAACACAATCTGGGAAGCTTTAATTCAGATTTAAAATTAAGAAAGGAAATTAATAGTTAACACAGTTCTTTTTCACTGCCGTTACCTAATTTGATGCTCATAAGCACCCTGTAAGGGTAGGTGGGCATAGTCCACTTTCATAGATTAGGGAATTTAACATTCAATAAGGTAATTTACCCTAGATGAGGTGGCTTTTAACCCACCTATGTGACTGATAGCCTTTCTTCTTATTGCTCAGTAACACAGGTTCACACAGGTTCTCTGAGCTCAAAGCCATTTCAGCCATTCAGGTCTGAGGGAAGAATCTTTGCCAGAAGTGATGCAGATTCAGGAATAGAAAGGGGAAATTATTTTAGGTTGCAGCCAGGGGGTGGAAGCTCTAAGCAGCCAGCCATGTTTGGGTTGATTTTGGAGCTTTGTTGCTTCCTGATGCTCCTTTATGTTATAGAGTTCTAAACTCGCTGGAGGGTTGACAGTAGCATTTTGAATTAGGAGGCGTTTTGGATTGGAAATCTACAAGTTAAGTAGAAAATTTACACTGGTAGATTTGAAAGGTAATAATAGAACCCTTTCCACACTATACATAATATGTAAAAGGAACCCATTTAGCATAAGAGTTAATGACTTTTGTTGCCATTCTAACTACATTGTCATCTAGGGCAAATGACCGACCATTCCTGCCAATGAATGGGCATGGGTTCGCTTCTACCGTTATCCCCCAACCTGGGAAGTCCACAAAGTCTCCATGTGTCTCTTCATGCTCTTGGCAAGGCTGAGAATTAATCTGTGCTTATAGAAAGGCCTCCGGGGCCAGGGGTGATTAAGATTGGCCCAATTTGTGGCTATACGTGAAACGAACCATTGGTTAGTAGTTAACTCAACATGGGCCTCTTGAAAGAAGATAACATTCATATCATACGCAGCTTGATTCCTGAAAAACACATCGATCCCCACCGCATGGAAAGATGATCGAAATAGGCACTTGCAGCAGCCTTTTCAAGGCATGTTATGTTTCAGCTTACCAAAGATCACTCATAAAATTTATAAAAGGGAGAAACAAGAAAAGTTACCAGTTATATCTGATACGCATTCATTGTCTGACTTTACTAAGAAGTGATATTAATTGGCTCCCCTGATGTTTGCCGGTATCCCTGAAATCTGGGTTAGGTTCCTCCCAGGGAAAGTATCCACCTTCTTGGACACCGGGACACTAGGTTATGTCTGGGAAGGGCTGTGGTGGAATGTAGAGCCTGAAGTGGGGATCCCCATGCTGTCTGGAGTCCTTCCCTTTTACCTCTCTCAGGGTGACGTGGAATGAAAGGAGAGAGACTGGTTTTGTGTAGGGGAAGCTGGTCTGATGGGGAAGGTGCCACAATCATTGCTCACCTGACGGAGAGACCAGCAATAATCACTGTGGTAATAACAACCTGCATCATTCCAGGCTCTATGTTGGACATTTTAGATATTTTAATTGTCACAAAGCACTTTTGAGTATTGCTGTTCTGTTTTATAGATGAGAAAACGCTGCTCATAGAGGTTGGATACTTGCCCACAGTCACAGAGTTAATCAGCTGCACTCCCTGGATGTACTTGGGCTTCCCCCAAACAGGCTGGAGATGATAATATATAGCATTTAGTTATAGAGCCAACGAGTAAATGAGGTGGTCATTGGCCACAGGCAGGAAAAAGAAATGACTTATGAGGACTGACAAGATCTCAAGTTAAAAACAACTATGGAAAGGATTTGATCTGTATTTATCAAATCACAAATGGTTTTGGATGATGCAAACAAGCTGTGATTAACTCAATTTAAGTGGCTCCCTTTTAAGTTTGAGAATGGTGAAGCAAGGAAAGTGAAAGGAAACACAGCAGGAGTGGAAACCACTCTAAGTACAATGCACACACAAATTTTGGGCAAGCCAAGATAAATCTTTAGATGTTAGAGCCATAATGATGTACTCTGAGTAACTTTGCAGTTGAGGCCACTTGCCACAATTTTGAGGTTGAACTTGGGAGGCAGCAAACAACTAGACTCTTCATGCTTGTGTCTAGACTTGGTAGCTTGCTCTATGGGCCTGACCCAGTAAGGCAGCTCTGATTTTCTTTGCACTAGTGTGGCTCCATACTGTAGTTCATCGTGGTCCATTGGCAGCAGTACCCATGCTTAGGATGTCCGAGGAATTGGAAGGAGCTGCTGAGGAAGTGGGAAACCACTTAGGCCCCTGCCCTGTACCCTCTGGGTTATACCATCGACCCAGAGAAGGGGACTGGGTATATGCAAAACCCACAGGAGCTGTTAGGCTGGCAAAGTAGGTGCAGACACACTGTTTTCAGATTATAAGATAAGATTACCTGATATTATCCTTTTTTTTTAAGATTTTATTTATTTATAAATAAATAAATAGGAGCAGAGGGAGAAGCAGGCTCCATGCAGGGAGCCTGATGTAGGATTCGATCCCAGGTCTCCAGGATCACACCTCGGGCTGAAGGCAGCGCTAAACTGCTGAGCCACCAGGGCTGCTCTTTTCTTTCTCTCTCTCTCTTTCTTTCTTTCTCTCTCTCTCTCTCTCTCTCTCTCTCTCTCTCTCTCTCTCTCTCTCCTCTTTCTCTCTTTCCCTTCCTTCCTTCCTTCCTTCCTTCCATACTTCCTTCCTTCCTTCCTTCCTTCCTCCCTCCCTCCCTCCCTCCCTCCCCACCTCCCCACTCTTGGAGCCCAATGCAGGGAATGAACTCACCATCCTGAGATCAAGACCTGAGCCGGGGGATCCCTGAGTGGCGCAGCAGTTTGGCGCCTGCCTTTGGCCCAGGGCGCGATCCTGGAGACCCAGGATCGAATCCCATATCGGCTCCCGGTGCATGGAACCTGCTTTTCCCTCTGCCTGTGTCTCTGCCTCTCTCTCTCTCTCTCTCTCTCTCTGTGACTATCATAAAAAAAAAAAAAAAAAAAAAAAAAAAGACCTGAGCCGGGAGGGATTAAGAGTCAGACACTTAACCAACTGAGCCATGCAGCTGCCCCATCCTGATACTAGTCTTAATTTTATAGTTAGGGATACTGGGGTTCAACTGAAATGACTTGACTTTCACAGTTGGAAATAGGGCCCTGGGCTGACATTTCTCAGTTGGTTTTTTACTTTCATAGACTGTCTGCCTTTTGTTTTTGTATTTTCTTAAGCACACCATAAACAGCCTTCAATACTAACATAGACCAGCTCACTTTGTCTGGCAATACTGTAATGGTAGGTTGAGTCATGGCCAGCTAAGGGTTATTACGATTGAGGTACGGATTTTAAAATTTCAGGTGCCTCCCTCTTTTTTATCCGGGTATCTGTACCCTGGGACTAAATTCTATATGATCCTCTGCTTCAATTTTGAATCTTTTTCATTTCTGGCCCCAAGTGAGTTTA
Organism: Nyctereutes procyonoides; assembly: GCF_905146905.1. NCBI lineage: Eukaryota > Metazoa > Chordata > Mammalia > Carnivora > Canidae > Nyctereutes > Nyctereutes procyonoides. The sequence continues at coordinate 53,488,594 of NW_026575140.1, read as the reverse complement.
TTTGCGTTAAATCTTAATTTTAAAAATTCACTAATTATTAGCAACAGATTCAACTGATACCTAGTCTCCTGGAGATAGATGCAGTATCTAAAGTGTGAGGATGAGAAGACAGAATTCAGCCAGAATTTCTGAGCTACAGGGGAGACCTAAGAAATGGAACATATGTGAACGAATATTAATGGACTAATTATAGCATAGCCACAAATGGTCTTTGTATGAAGCTGAGGGTACTGGAAGTTTTCCTCTCTGTTTCTGTTCCTGTACAAGATCTCTGGTGGTCCCCTGGGGCCCTCCCTGCCCTTTGAGTATAAGGAGCTAGGGGAGGTCTAGAAAGACTTAGCTGATAGCCTTTTTATCTGATTTAATTGATAACACTAAATGGAATTCAAAGGTGAGAGATTACGTTTGAGTTAGTTTAGCTGTCATTGCCTGTGAACACTCTGGGTCTGTTAGCAAGTCTTCTGAGTAAGAAATGATGCAGAGGTGGATGTTGGTGTGAGGTCTCAGAATCTGTTCACGTGGTCACTTTACCCATAGTTAGATAAAAAGAGCAAGTCTTGTAATGCTGCTGTGAGAATTTTGGCCTCCTCCCTTCTTAGCTACCTGCATTGATTTTGTACTTAGTCAGTTTAACCCCTCCTGTGTTAGAGCGGTAATTGGTGACCTCCTAATATTGTCAGTTACATTCGCCTTTACACATTTTTTTTTCCTGTTTCCTAAAATGATCCTGTAATGTATTTTTACACGATTGTGCAGACAGATCTCCTTCTTTTTCCTGTAAGTTTATTTTCCTTGTTCCTTTCGCCTTTGTATTGCTATTCTGTTGCCTTCCTCCCACCATTTGCTACCTAGTAGCAACCTGTGAGCTAAAAAAGAAGAGTGTTGACTTAAACTGGTTTCAGTGTTTCATCTGCTTCCTTCCCAATTGTCCAGGGGAGTTTTCCCTTCCTTCTCCTGGGAGTAGGGTGTGTGTGTGTGTGTGTGGGGTGGTGGTGGTGGTGGTGGTGGTTGGTGGTGGTGGGTAGTGGGAGAGAGGCTTCTGACCCGGGGCTGAAGCTCCCCTGTGTCCTCTGTGTATTATCGCTGCTTCCAGAGAACGGGTTTCCTCTGCTCCTGGACCTGTGCTCACCTCATTTTGCCTAGCAGGAGGTTTGCTGGCTTTTAGTTGCTTTAGGCCTTTAAGACTACTGGCTCTCTGACTTTTCTCTTTCTGAAGTCTTCCTGCCGAGCATCTGATGGGGCAGCAAGTTTAGCTTAGGGGTGGCTGCCTCCAGGTTTGCCCCCAGGACTTCTGCCCATAAAGTGTGTCCATTCCCACTCCCTCCTGTGATGTCTTTTGTGTGACTACATAGTGAGCAGTAGGTCACTTCTGGGCAAAGAAGCTACATTAAGATTTTTCAGGTTTTGCACGTTATAGGTGAGATCTTTATCTTAGCATTTTTTACTTTTTAAAAAAGATTTTATTTATTTATTCATGAGAGACACACAGAGAGAGGCAGAGACATAGGCAGAGGGAGAAGCAGGCTCCATGCAGGGAGACCGATGTAGGACTCGATCCCAGGACTCTGGGATCATAACGTGAGCCAAAGGCAGACACTCAACCACTGAGCCAGCCAGGTGCCCCTTTATCATAGCATCTTAAGCATTTTGGTAACTGGATGGGAAAGACTACTTAAACACATCCTCCCTTTAGTCCTGGCTCTTTTCTTCTGAGTTTTGATTGCATTTGTGTAAATACAAGTTTGAATGATCCGAGTTGCTCCGTGTAGTTCCTAAAGCATTAATAAACGCAGGTGTAGGTAGACTAAGAAAACCAGACATTCACCCAATTAAACTGAAGTAGTGAGAGCATATTTTGAGAAGGTTTTGTCATAAACAGCTTATTTTACTGGGTGTATTTTACAAGAATTTATACCTGTATGAATGTAGGCATAAGGTAGGACCAGGTCCAGGTCCAGCAGGATTTAGGACATGAGTTTACTTCCCAAGGAGAATTCACAGGTTTTCTTTCTGTAACTTCTAAGGTCCTGCTCTGCCTTCTCATTCCTAGGGAGGACACAGTTTTGTCAGGCCTCCTTTAGGAGAATTGCAGTTCTTCCTCAGTAGTTCATTGTCTTATTATGCTTGAAGTTAGCAAATTGATTAGAAAATGTTGCTTTGAGTGTTTAGGCTTCACAATCTATGAACTTCTTTTGAAGATTTTGAATCACGGATAGCAATTAATCATGAATAGTTTTCAGTCATTCATTTGTGTTGATAAAAGTAACCTGTAATATGTTCTGAATTTGTAGATCGAAAAAATTGACAAGATTATCAAAAAATTACTCTGGACTTCCAGGGGCTAGTAGCTGTCCTATTTATCTAATAGATGTGAAAAATTAAGGTAATGGCAGAATTTAGAATTTAATCTTGACTTCAACTCCTCTTAATAAAGTACTTCTACCCTAGAGAGAGCTGACTTTTTAAAGAAAGGCCATATGTTACAATTATCACTGTGATGGTGGGGGCTATGTGATTTGAACTGTTCTTGAATTGGTTTTATTCAAATGTAATATAGAAATGTAATGTCTTGTTCTAATTTTGGTTTGTTTGGTTTACAGTCAATGAACTGGAACTTATCTCTTTTACTTTAGGCTTTCAGATAAACTTCTGTGAAAAGGCACAAAGTAAGCTACAAATTTTATGATATTATGCTACTTATTTTTTTTCCATATTCATCTTGGTATTGGGAATGTGTCCACTATTGTTTCAACTAACCAACCATGGCAATTTTACATTAAAAGAGCTTCCATTTCTCATTCTTTTTCAAATACAAAAAAAAAAATTGTGTTATATTTTTTATTGTAAATTGTTCTTGTTTTCACTTGAAATCGGAATAGAAAGATACAGGTATTCAAATGTACGTAGGTATAGAGAAACGTGTATAGATATCAAGTGTATATAGTTTTGAGATGTACATAGGTACAGTAAGCATACTAGGTTTAGAAACATGTTTACAGGTATACAAAGATATTCATGTGACTTAGTTATAAAAAAATATACAGAAGTATTTGGACTTAACCATAATTTAAACTATAGATTGAGGAAAGTTCTCTTTTGTTTGTTTTGTTTTTACATTTTTAAAAAAGATTTTATTTATCTGACAGAAAGAAAGAGCAGGTCCCCAAGCAGGGGGAACAGCAGGCAGAGGGAAAGGGAGAAGCAGGCTCCCCACTGAGCAGAGAGCCAGATGCGGGGCTCAATTCCAGGACCCTGGCACCATGACCTGAGCCAAAGGCAGATGCTTAACCAATTGAGCCACGTAGGTACCCTGAAAGTTCCCTTTTAATATCATGGTGTGAAAAGTCTGTAACCGTACTCAGAGGTTTAATGCTTTAAAATTCATTTATTTGAACCATACATTTAGAGCACTTTTACTTTTTTCTTTGAAACAAAGTTTGTTTCTTCTTCCTGCCTCCCTCTACTCCATAATAGAGACTAGTGTTCTATTTTAGGACACTAGTATTTATAGAATATAGAATAAGTTTCCTATTAAAAAGCAAAATTTTAAAGCTAAAACAAATGCATTTTAAACTTAAATATCATTTGTATAAATGCAGTTTCAAAAAAATCCTTACTCAAGGAGGCTACTCTCCAGTTAACATAAAAGCATCCCAAAATATTATGTAACTTAGTTTCATCTTCTTATTTATTCAGAGTAAAGAAGAATGGTGACCACCTTTTGATATACATCATTCTACCCCCCCCAGCTTTATTGAGATATAACTGACGTATATAACATTTGCGTAAGTTTAAGGTATTTAGTATGACGGTTTCATATGCTTATATATTGCAAAATGATGATCACAGTAGGTTAGTTAACGCCTCCCTCACCTCACATAGTTACTATTTCTTTTTGTGTTAAGATCATTTAAGGTTTATTCTTTTAGGGACACCTGGGTGGCTCAGTCAGTTAAGCGTCTGCCTTCATCTCAGGTCATGATCTCAGGGTCCTGGGATCGAGCTTCACCACATCGGGCTCCCTGCTCAGCGGGAAGTCTCCTTCTCCCTCTCCCTCTGCCCCTCCCCCAGCTTGTGCTCACACTCTCTCACTCGCTCTCTCAAAATCTTAAAAATTTTTTTTAACAAAAAAACAAATTTTTTTCGTTAAAAGTTTTTTTTTGTTTCATTACTATCATGCTTCTCTTACCTTTAATAATATGTGATTTCCTTCCAGTGATAAATCTACATATATGATATACATCTATATATAATGAAGTTACAACTTCTATTTTATGCTATTTTTAATTTTAATACACTTACTGTGATAGTTTTTAGCTTTCACTTACATTTTAACATAAAATATTTAATGCTTCATGTAATTTTTTATGTTTTGACAAAATCTAAGAAAATTCCTGAGATTTTTAAAATTTAAAGCTGCATTCACATTGTTGCCCTTTTTTTCTAATTTAGCCCAGTTGTGGACACAAAGCAAGAGAAATGTATTGATTTTATCAAGTTTAAAATTATGTAACAGTGTCCTTGAAAAGCTCTGTAGCTAGATTAAAAGTGCCCTCAGACTAAGTGGTTCTGTCCCTTTTCCATTGTTACAGAAACAGCAGATTTGCAGTGCTGTCCACATGGAAGAGTCAAACAAGGAGGTGTATACATTTCTACTTTGATACTCACTTTTGGTTGTCTTCCCTACCTCTTCACATTGGCTACTTCTCACATCTCCTTTTTCATTCCCCTCTATCTTTGTTTTTCAGCTTTTGGGATTCAGCACAGTTTGATACATTCCTTTACAAAGCACCTTTTGGACACTTTGGTACATAAAGAGGGGGAAATGATTAGTTCAGAAATAAATAGGTCCCTGTCCTCAGTGGGCTCAGAGTGTAGTGGACTTGAGTTGATCTGGGGTTGGTTCTGAGCGTTCAGCTGCCGATACTATAGATTGATTGGCAGCTGAACCCAAGAAGAGGTAGTGTAGGAGAGGTGTCCTGGGCACCTTTTCTCTGCTGTTGTGTCATGAGAGAGAACAGCATGGCGATGGGGCTGTGGTTTGCAGTGGGTCTCATGAGACTGCTTTCCTGATTGGAGAACGTGGCTTGGAGATCCAATGGTGGGCCTGCCCTACTTTGGAATGAAGCAGAGCTGTCTGCTAGCTGGAACCTCAATGGAACACTCCAGGGAAGGAGCACCCATATCAGGGTTGGAGCAGGGATGTTGGTAGGTATGGCCAGCTCCAAGTTGACAGCACTTATTTTTGTACTAAACTCTTAAGTTTTCACTTGCTTACATACATTAACTTTTTTCCAGGGTTGGTCCTGCCTTAAAAATTAAAGTACGCTTTCCTAACATTTATAGACAGTCTTACATTTGAAATTGAGACATTAACTTTATGTTAAAAGTGGTCATCATATCTTTAAAAATAAAGAGCTTGAAATCGCTAAGAGAGTCTTTTCTCATCTAATAGGGCATGGTCTAGTGCCAGAATCTTCTGTTTTATTTTAAGGGTGTTCCAAAAATTATTAGAACTTACGTTTAATTAAGAATATTTATATGTTAATAAAACAATATATGTTATATAGTAGCTGTAGGAGGGGACGGGGTGCAAATAGCACAAAACTAGATTATTGTTAAAAGTACGTGAGTGAAGTACAACTGCTTCAGATGTTCAATTCTCTATCATAAATCAGAAAGACTTATTGTAAGATGATTCTGATGACTAATGGAAGCTCTGAAGGATTAATTTTCCCCATTGTTTGACTTTCACATAGTTTTTGTTTATATTGTTACATCACTATTCCAATTAGTTTATTACAATTGCCTGTTATAAATTAGTGGAGTTTTATTGGAAATGTGTGTGGGGGTATTTACACACACACTGTGAGATTGCATATTTAACTTTGGAACCAGATTTTTATGGAAATTCAATAAAAATCCACTTTGCACCTCATGGTTGACTTTTTAAAATCAATTATAATTTGCATTTATTTGCTTTTTGGCTTTCTAAATATATTCATTTAAGATAATACACATCTGAGATAAAAAAAGTAAATAAATGAAGTTATAATTAAAGACAACAGTGTTGTATTTAATACTGTTGGATTGTCAAATTATTCTGATGTCTGAATATAAGAGTACTTGAGGAAAAAATATTCTTATTTAGAGTGCCTAAATTGAGAAGATTGATTAATTCATCATTTAGCTTTTAGAGATAATGATTTTGTGCTTCTAAAGGTGTTTAGGTGGCTTCTGACCAAGTTTGAATGATATCTTGATGGCTTTAATCAGCTAACCTAAAGGCAGTTCTTTAGAATATGATTTGCTTTGCTTTGTAAAATTGATTTTTTTTTTTTTTTTGGCAGGGGGAGATATGCCTAGAAACACTTTTTGAGAAGTGCTTTTATAGGTGTCAGATGTACCCTAGTGTATTAGCATTCTGATTTTCCTATTTGGATGACAATGATGACTTATTAAGGAGCCCATGCTATAGAGTTCTTGAATGCTAAAGACAAGTTTGAGTAGAGCCTTGTAGCTTTTCTGTAGCCTTTACTCTTCTGGTAGCTTTGAAAACTTTTTCTAGTGACTTTCAAAAGTTGTTTTACTTGGGAGAGTTTGCATAAACAACAGGATCTTTTTTAGAAACTTATGTGCTTCATAGCTGACTTTTATTCTTGAAATCACTAATATTTGGATTACAGGTAGTGATTGCTTTTGATAACATTGCACATCAGAGTATTTGGAGAAACACGAGGTATCCTAATGACAGATTCTCATTAGTTGTGAAACTACTCTTTTACAGTAAGTGTCCCTAATTGTTTTTAAGTTGATAATCATAAAAAGGAAACCATAAAGAGGAGGAAGGATGTTTTGTGAATCTTCCCAGAAATTTGAGGAAGTCATTAATAAGTTTACTGACCTGATAAAAAGCATCTATAAAGGATGATGTTTTGCACAAGAGTGTATTTAAGGGGGTGGGGAGAGTGTATTTAGAGGCAGAGCATGTAGAAAATCAGGCAAAGGAAGAAGTGGAGGGAGAGAGTCAAGCTATCCTGCAATTATATTAAGAACTTGGAAAATTCAACTGATTACATTTCTAATTTTCCATTTTATGTAGCAAAAATCTATACCTAACAGCTAAAATTTCATCATTTGGAATTTATTTATTTATTTATTTATTTTTTAAAGATTTATTTATTCATGAGAGACACAGAGAGAGAGGCAGAGACGCAGGCAGAGGGAGAAGCAGGCTCCCCCCAGGGAGCCCGACGTGGGACTTGATCCCAGGTCTCCAGGATCATGCCCTGGGCTGAAGGCAGGCGCTAAACTGCTGAGCTACCTGGGCTGCCCTCATTTGGAATTTATTAAACTCAACTAAGTTTTTCAGCAATCATAAGAAACAGAATGTTGCTATGGGAGGTTAACAAGTTTTATTTAAATTTATATAGACTTAATATTTTATTTGTCTATATTTTACATTTATATGCAGAAATTAGTTGAAAAATGAGACTTGTATAGGATTTGCCATAAGCCTGACTAGCATCTAGGATATTCATCACTATCTTTGTGGACCATGATAAACTGCCAGTGGAAAATCCATCTGCTTGGAAACAGCTTTTATATAAATGGCTCAAGAATTGTAGTAGTGGTATAGTCAGAGTCAAGGTTCACGTAATCCCTTTATGCCTTATAATATTCCAAGGGGAATGTTGCCTAATTATCTTTGATCTTGAAAGTAATGGGAACATTAATTCCTCCTGAGGAATGGTGTTTGTTGCTAGGAGAGGGAAGGTTTTGAATAGCTGTTGCACCTTAAAAATCTTTTGGAAGAGCTTAATGTATTACATTTTTGAGCGAGAAAAAAAATGAGTGATAATCCCACTGTGCAGAAAGTTTGCCTTCATCTGCCTGTAGAACTTCTCTCTACTAGCAGTGTTGGGCTGTTTGACAAAACTTTTGTGGTTGGGCAGCTATAGGGCAGAAATGATGTGAAAGTTTTGCGTATTCCTAATTAAATCTCCAGTTAATCAAAGTGATTTTCAATTTAGCTTACAAATTTAGGGTGATGGTTTTCAAACAAGGTGGAGCAACTACTTGAGATTCTCACGACATGATTTTTATGAGGTGCTTTCAAAATCCAGACACAAGTGTCTAGATGAAAAGGCGTCCTAGAAGTCACTTTTATAACACCCAGGTTGGTTTTCATCTTCTCATTAGGCAGAATTAAGTGAACATTAATCAGAAATGAAAATCAGGTACATACAAGCATATTCCCTTCCCTGTAGAGATCCTCGTATATGGTAAATAAACAGAGGAACAAATGTAACATTTAACAGATGCTGCTTAATGATAAGAGGTGCACTGGGGTCTTTAAAAGATGAATTCAATCTAGAGCCTGTTCTGAAGGCGCTTATATTCTTTGAGAGATTGAACGTGTAGAGATGGACTGACAGAAATGATAATAATAATAGGTAACCCATTTACTGTGTGTCAAACCCCATTCCAAGCACTCCTTTAATTCTTAAAACCTCACGAGGTAGGTATAATAACTATTATAGAGGAGGAAACAGGAGCACAAAAAGATTAATAGCTAAATCTTCCGAAGTCATCCAGCTAATGAGTGACAGAACTGTGTGACCTTGCTCTGGTCACAGTCGACATGCGTGTTTTATTATTTCTTGAAAGAAAGCAGGGGTGCTCATAAGATTGATTTTCTAAGCCAGATGGCTTTTAAGCAGCCTTCACTTGCAAATGGCCATGAGATCTGGACTCATCATGTGTATCATTTCTGATTTTCTGGCCCTGGAGAGTTTCATAGTGCTATCTAATAAGCCTGGCTGAATGTTATTTGGAAAGATTCCCTCTTCTATCTCTGAAGTTAGGACATAGGGGATCTACCACTAGGAGAAAATTGTTTAATGAAAAAAAAATATTATTCTGGCCTAGACAGATGCAGAGAATGAATTGCTTCAGGATTCTCAAATGACTTTGTGTGTCCAGGGAGCCACCGACCAAGTTTTGAGACATGAGAGTCAGGGAACAAGGTGGTGTAGCCACGCGCTGCGTGAGGATGGATTTGTATACGGACTTTTAACAGCACATTGATGCAATTGGCAAAGATTTATGTCCCTCAGTGTTCTTTCTTCCATCCTTAACACAATTTAATTTTTGAAAACTTTGGATGAAAGTTTCTAATCATACACAAATATGGAATAGTATCACCAACCCCCACGTACCCATTGCATAGCATCAGTGGTTACCAGCATGTGGCCACTCTTATCCTGTGTTCTCCTTCCTCCACCTGTGTCCACTGAAGTATCTGAGAGCTGGTTCTGATTTTCATGATTTAGTCTGTGTCGGTCCCATGATAAGGATTCTTAAATGCATAACCTCAGTTGATTGTCACACTGTTAAATAAATAAAACACTATTACCAGAGAGCCACTCAGTGTTCATATCTCCTTAGTGCCATTCAGGTGCCTGTTTACAGTTGATTTGTTTGTTCCAAGTTTAGATCTCAGCGAGGTCCACACATACTGCATTTGGTTGATAGGTCTCTTAGGTCTCTTTAAGTCTGTAGTGGTTCCCTTGTCTCTTTTTTTCCCCTTGCCATTTATTCCTTGAAAAAAAATTGGGTCATGCATTTTGTAGCATTTTGCACGTTTTGGATTTGGCTGATTACATCCTTTTAGTAATTAGTGTTTTACAGGTTTCTCTTTGCCCTGTGGCTCCTGTTAATTGGCAGTTAGAGATAGAGGCTTGATCACATAAAGATTCAAGTTTTTGGCAGTAACACTTTATAGGTGGTGCTGTGTATTTCTTGTTGCATCACATCAGGAGGGATATGATTTCTGATTGTAGCTCTTATTGAGATTAATCACTGGGCTTAGGTGCTGTCAGTGAGAAAGGTCACCATCAGCTTTTCACCTGATGGTTTTGGCCACAATCAATGATTTTTGTCTAAATTATTTTGTTAGGGTCTGGTTAACTCATACTGGCAAACATTTGTGGGCCCTGCAAATAGTAGCTATACTCAGCCAAAAAACCAGCATTTGTTTTTAGGCCTACCACTGAATGCTGATTAAATGAAGCATTAATCATCTCTGACTTAACTTCACCAATGTTGGAGAACATGAACGTCTGTGTCTATGAGCACACACATACACCCAGATGTTTATTGTGTTTTTCTGTACTTTGAGAGAAGTGAGCCTGGAAATGTATCTGTTCTTCATACCCTAGAACATGAATCAGTCTCTTCTTTAATTGAGATTCTTTTTTACTTTTTAACATCTCTCCATCTCTGAAGGTGACTAAAAAAGATGTCCAATACTAATTCTTGACGTTTTTTGGTGAGGCTGAAGAATCAGTGGATATGTGAGACCAGTTCTGCAAAATTAAGGTAATTCCAAACCAGAGTCCGGCTCTGCTTATTAATTTCTCTTCAGTGCTTAGAATCACATCCTCTAGGGCATTGCCTTCCGATTACTTGGGAGCCAGCATTAGTCATCATCAAAAAGGAGTTTAGTGAGAATAGAAGTAAGTAAGAGTTCTCATCCAGTTTACAAAAAAACCTGGGAACTTCTTGCATTCCAGTGAGCAATTACCTTTTCAGTGACAGTGTCGTCTTGTCCAACAGGTGTCATTATTCACCTTTCAGTAGCAACAGTGTCTTAACTGGCTCTCCTTTTTCACTGTTCCTGTTTAGTTACAAGATAGGCAACTAAATTGACTAAATTGTCAGTCTCCCCTTTATGATGTTCTACGACTGATTTGGCCTCACCCAATTTCATGAGAAAATGCTCCACATCACTTGGCCATCAGGGAAATACAAATCAAAACCACAATGAGATACCACCTCACACCAGTGAGAATGGTGAAAATTAACAAGACAGGAAACAACAAATGTTGGAGAGGATGTGGAGAAAGAGGAACCCTCTTGCACTGTTGGTGGGAATGTGAAATGGTGCAGCCACTCTGGAAAAATGTGTGGAGGTTCCTCAAAAGAGTTAAAAATAGACCTGCCCTACGACCCAGCAATTGCACTGCTGGGGATTTAACCCAAGGATACAGATGTAGTGAAACGCGGGACAGCTGCACTCCAATGTTTATAGCAGCGATGTCCACAATAGCCAAACTGTGGAAGGAGCCTTGGTGTCCATCGAAAGATGAATGGATAAAGAAGATGTGGTCTATGTATACAATGGAATATTCCTCAGCCATTAGAAATGATGAATACCCACCATTTGCTTCGATGTGTATGGAACTGGAGGGTATTATGCTGAATGAAGTAAGTCAGTCGGAGAAGGACAATCATCATATGGTTTCCTTCATACAGGGAATATAAAAAAATAGCGAAAGGGATTAAAGGGGAAAGGAGAGAAAATGAGTAGAAAAAATCAGAGAGAGTGACAGAACATGACAGACTCCTAAGTCTGGGAAATGAACAAGGGGTAGTGGAAGGGGAGGTGGGCGGGGGGTTGGGGTGACTGGGTGATGGGCACTGAGGGGGCCACTTGACGGGATGAGCATTGGGTGTTATGCTATATGTTGGCAAACGAACTCCAATAAAAAAAATACCAAAAAAAAAAAAATAACCAGTTGGAGAAATTGCCATCAAAATACTCTTGTGGACCATATATTCAGGAAGCAGAAGGGATATAACATATCCTCTTTGCCACTCTCTCAATTAATCCTACTTCATTCTACCTTTTTGAAAACCTCAATTTATAGAATACATTTATAGGCTACAAATAGTATTTAATTATGTTTGCTGAGAAACAGAAGTATTACTCACATCTTAATGTTTTTTAAATTGGGAGGGATTATTCAGTGGGATCCAAAGAAGCTCTGAAGATACTAACAATGAGAGGAATATAATAGTGTTATCGTTATTGCTTGTTCGTGGATAGTATTAGCTTTGTGTCCAAGATGCCTACTCATTTTCCACCTTTGATTTAGATCACAGATTATTATTTAAGAATTTAAATATTTAAATATACATTTAAAGAATATTTAAAAATATACACATATAGTATAATGCAGTACTGAAATGGAAAAATCATTTGAATATACAGAAGATTGTCACATGTCATGCAACCTGAGACCAAAAACACCAAATATCTGGGGCACCTGGTGGGCTCAGTCAGTAGAGCACATGACTCTTGATCTTGCGGTTTTGAGTTCGAGCCTCACGTTGGGTGTAGAGATTACTTAAAAAAATCTTAAAAAAGTAAGAATAAAAAACCCCACAAAGCACCAAACATCTTTTCGAAAGCTAGAAGATGGTGGACTAATTTATGTGTCATGAAATTCTCTAGCTAAAGCTTCTGGCTAACTTCCTCAGAGAACTTAATTTATAGTTATACATATTTTGATTAATGAGAAAAAAAATGAAGCAAAACTCGAGCTTGGAAAACCCATTTATCCAAGCAATATTTCCATTCTTGTGATATGCCAGGTGCTGTTCTGAGAAGTACTGAATCACTGGAGTGTTAGATCTAATTACCAGTTGTCGGAAGTCATCCAGATGAATATTTAGGTTCTGCATGTGAAGAATGCGTATATTCAAATGTTGACCATAATCCTGAAGAGAGAGGCTGTCATATCAATAAATGATGACTAGTTAAAAATGATATTGTGTGATTTCCCCCCTTCTCTGCAGTTATTAAATTATTGTTGAGCTACTAATGGTATTTTAGAATTGGGGAGATTATCTTTGAAATAAGGTTTTACTTCCGCGTTAGTGCAGGCTTCATAATAGAAGAAGAAGGCTTATGTTCCACTGCTTTGCAGCAGTAAATAGCTCATATGTTGGATGCAGGTTGTCTCTCCATCAATATAAATGGTCAGCAAAAGTCAGACTTCTTGTCATTTGAGTGCCATTTAGTGGTAAAAGATTACCTGAGGGCTCTCCAAATTGTCTTAATTGAATGAAAATATGTGCAAAATTATGTATATGAACAAAATTGATTCCTACCTATGCCTTTCTGGATTCCTAAGGACATATGGTGAAAAAGAATTATATTACAGGGGCACCTGGGTGGCTTAGTGGTTGACCGTCTGGGTGGCTTAGGTGATCCCAGGGTCCTGGGATCGAGTCCCACATTAGGCTCCCCTTTGGAACCCTGCTTTTCCCTCTGCCTATGTCTCTGCCCCCCCCTCTCTGTCTCCCATGAATAATAATAATAAAAAAAGTTATTACAGGTGAAATTTGGTACGATGGTGTGAACTTTTTGCTTTGGGATAAGTGAATTGGGCAATAGGGTAAAGGAGTCAAGTGTTTCCTGGAGACCAAGTCAACTTGCAATAAAAAGTTAACTGTGATCCATTGTGGAGCCAAATAGAAAGGAAAAGAAGTAAATAAGATCCTCTATCTGATTTTCCTGAGCTAGCCTAATGTCATGTATGTTCATTCTTTGCTCTAATAAGACCTTTCCTAAGTCAACTTAATAAATTGATAATATGTTATGTCCATGTCCATTCATTTTATAAATTGACTGTTGATATATGACAGAGAATATATTTGTAAACCATATTTTCCCACTTTTTATCTCTAATTGATTTGGGGTATTTTTCTTTTTTTACTGTTTTTTAAGCTTGGTTATAGATTTGAATAGCATAAAAAATCAACCACAGTTATATATATTTTAAAGATTTATTTATTTATTCCTGAGAGAGAGAGAGAGTCAGAGACACAAGCAGAGAGAGAAGCAGGCTCCTAGCAGGGAGCCTGAATTGGGACTCCATCCCCGGACCTAGAATCACGTGCTGAGCCAAAGGCAGACAGACGCTCAACTGCTGAGCCACCCAGGCATCCCAATAAGCCATAAATATTAGTGGAAATAAGAAAATACTTATTCCTTGAAACTGACTTAATATTCTTTGTTTCAAATTTTGACATTAATGTTTTCTGACACAAAGCAGTTCTCTAATTTTCTAATGTCAGCTGGGTGTCCACCTATTCAGTTCCATTCTGACAGTATCTGGCTGGAGTTAGCTTCAGGTCCCTCAAGTTAAACGGATCAGCCCCACAAAATTGTCCCACTTCAGATCCAACTGCAAATGTGGTACCCAGTTGTGCTTGGCCAATCATGGATTAGAGGGCTCCCAGGATTCCACCCCCAGGTTCAGTCATTTGCTAGAATGGCTCACAGAGCTTAGGAAAACACTTTACTTATGTTTATCATTTTATTGTAAAAGAAACAACTCAGGAACAGCCAAGTGGAAGAGATGCATAGGGCAAGGTATGGAGACAGAGAGAGTGAAGAGCTTGCATGCCTTCTCTGTGTATGTCATCCTCCTAGTACTTTGATGTGTTCACCAACCTGGAAGCTCCTGGAAGTCCTTGTTTCTCATGGGTGGGGTGTTGATTATGAAGTTTCATTGTAGGCGCAGTTGATTAAATCATTGGCCATTGGGGGATGGAATTCAATTTCTAGCCCTTCTCCTCTCCTTGTAGGTTGAGGGGTGGGGCTAAAAGTTATTCTTATCACTAGGTTAGTTTTTCTGGAGACCAGCCCCCCTGACCTGAAAGTTATGTTAGTAGTAGTGCCTGTTGGGGAGTCCCCCTCCCCTTTCACCATATTGGCATAATCTCTGGTTTGGTTGAAAGGGGCTTGTTATGAGTAACAAAAGACTCTTCTATCACTTGGACTATTCCAATGGTTGTAAGAGCTCTGTGCTAGGTACCTGGGACAGGTACCAAGTATATTTTTTATTATGTCATAGACACTGTAGCAACTCTACCTTGCACATAATAGACCCATAGCTTTGAATCTGTAAGTATTCTAGGAGGGCTAGTCTATACTTACCTATAAAGAAGAATGGGAACTGGTCCCATTAAGGCAGCAGATGGTTGACTTTCTGTTGTGAAAAGGATCAATATGCTCCATCTCCTAGGACCAAAGGTGTACCTTCACTATGATGCTAAATTATCTATGTCTTATAGTTTTCTTTATCCTACCCTACTTGTTATTGAAGTTCATGTACCATTGAGTTTGGAAAAGTTAATTATGATTGGTGGGAGTTCTCACTGGCATTTCAGGCAGACAAGGGAAGAAGTTAACATTTGACAAAAATCTGACTTTCTTTTATGGTTAATATTATTCTAAGTAAACTCTTCAAGAAGGAGAAGTCCAATCTGGTTGTTTTAGTGGCTCCTCAATTTGAGTGCTGCTGTGAATACCTTACCTGTCAGCTGAAATGTAGTTTGCCTTGGCCTGTGGCCTAGAGCTGGAGCCAGTGGCCTTTAGCCAAGAACAGACTTGTATTTCTGTTACTGTGCTGCACAAATGTCCTTTCCTTCATATTATGGTGCATACAGAAAAGATTTGAGGCACTGAATGAAACAATACTGATGGCATAGAAAAAAAAATATATATGGTTGATGTGCTTGTTTCATTTATGGGGGGGCTGGAAGTGAAAATGGTAGTGATAGGATGTTGTGGGGTTTACCAGGCAGGAAGCATAAACATGGCCTGACACCAATGGGTTCCTTTGGTTCCTTGTTAGAATTCAAGACAGCCGTTCTGAGAATATCTGCTGTGTTATGATGTGTGTCTCTGTCGGACAGTGAGGTGGGCTGGAAGCTAATTGCATGGGCTCTGGGGTATTGGTGACAAGCAGAACAAGCCTTGTGACTTTCCTTGACCCAGTTTTCATAAGTGTGTGTGTTACGTGCCTTGTCCCACTAGGAAGAGGGCTACCAGGAAGTATGAGTCTGTCATGTGAATGATTTTCCAGAAATCCTAATACCTTGCTACTGGTGCATGGTAGGATAGTAATGTGAAACTTTGGGGAGCTGATGAAGAGTGTAAATAGAATGTCAAGGACTCTGATTCAGAGGCAGAGGTCACTACACGGCCTACGTATCACAGAAGAAAGGATTATTGACCATCCTGTGTAGCAAGTGTTGTTGGTTTGATCAACATAGTAGTTATATCTCACTTGTTTCTGTGGGACCCCTGTTAATATGTTCTTATCTTAGGGTTTAACATGCCCTGTGAATTTGGCTGAGTTTTAGGTTTAGGCATGACATAGATTTATTATTATTAAAAAAAAGTTTTTTTTAGATTTTATTTATTCATGAGAGTTACATACAGAGGCAGAGACATAGGTAGAGGGAGAAGTAGGCTCCCTGCAGGGAGTGCACTTGGGTGGTGGGTCAGGCCTTTTTTTCTTTTTTAAAGATTTTATTTATTTTAGAAGAGGGAGGGGCAGAGTGAGAGGGAAAAATAGTTTCAAGCAGATTGCGCTGAGCATAGAGCTTGACCGCAGGACCCCAAGTTCATGACCTGAGTCCAAACCAAGGGTCGGACACTCAACCAACTGCGTCATCCAGGTGTCCCCAGGTCAGGCCTTTCTTTCTTTTTTTTTTTAAGATTTTATTTATTTATTCATGAGAGAGAGAAAGAGAGAGAAGCAGGCTCCATGCAGGGAGCCCGACGTGGGACTTGATCCCAGGACTCCAGGATCATGCCCTGGGCGGAAGGCAGGCACTAAACCGCTGACCCACCTAGGGATCCTCCAGGTCAGGCCTGCCTTATGAAGAGAGTTGTGAAGGGCAGTGGTATAAAAGAGAACTCTATACAAGCTGGGGACAAATGAAGAATTCAGAATTATTAGCACATTCTTTCCCTTCTCCCCTAAACTGGGTGTGGAGGGGTACTGGCAGTAATGGATGACACCTTTTGGGTACCCATTTGGAACCTTCTCAAGGTGGATGTGTAACTGGAATTCCCACTCTCAGATTCCCAAGGAGGCCGTGCTTCCAAAATCATTGGCACATGACTTTTGGAGGGAGGGGATTGTGTTGGATAACCATTTCCTGTTTTGTTGGAGATTAAAATATTGTTAACTTTAGCCTTTACAGACACCTTAAAAAATCTCTAAAGATATCATTTGTGAAACATTATCAGATTTTAGGGGTATGGAAATATCCAAGTTGTATGAGCAGATAACATGAAAGTACGTATTTGTATTTTTAAGGCCATTTTACTTTTTCTCTAGGCTTTAGTACCTTTGGGCTTAGAGACCAGATCTCTTTTTAGAAACCTCTGGTATAAGTAGCAGGGAGATTATACTTGAAACAAAATAAATGCTTAATGTAGAAAACCGGAAACACAGAAAAGTGAGAAAAAGAATCACCCCATAATTCTAGCACCTTGAATTAATCACCTGTTGTACTTTTGGAGAATGACCTATGTGTGCATTATAAATGATCATATGCACATATACTTTACTAAAATAATTCATTAGACACATTACTTATTGCTTGATTAAAAAAAAGGATCCTTACTATTACATTTCTTCACTTCAGTAGTCTTTTTTTTTTCTTTTTTGGTGGTATATGATTTTTTTTAAAGATTTTATTTAATCATAGAGACATACACACACACACGCACAGAGAGAGAGAGAGAGAGAGAGAGAGAGGCAGAGACACAGGCTGAGGGAGAAGCGGGCTCCATGCAGGGAGCCTGACGTGGGACTCAATCCTGGGTCTCCAGGATCACAACTCGGACTGCAGGCGGCGTTAAACCGCTGCGCCACGGGGGGCTGCCCTGTATATGATTTTTTTGATGATAGCATAGTATTCCACCAAATCACGTGTTGTGATTTTTCATCTAACTTTCTTTGCATAATCTTTAACTTCTGAAAGGGTGACTTCTAAGGGAATGGAGTTACTGAATTAATTAATTGTTAAGGACATACTAAGATGTTTGGAAGATACTGTCCTCCAGAAAGCGGTCTAGTTTATATTCACAGCAATAATTTGTTCCTTTTTTGGGCTCCATTCATTTGTTTACTGAACAGACATTAAGGATTTATGTGTCAGGTATAATTCTAGGCATGGAGGCAAGTGAGGTATAGAGTTTCTGGGCTCTTGGAGCGTAGAGTGTAGTGGGGAAGGTAGACATCATATAACCACAAATAGATGTAAAAGTACTGTTGTGAAAAGTCCTGAAAAGACTACCTGCTTCTTCATACCCTTGTTAGCATTGATATTGGGATTCTCCTTATTTGTACGTGGTATTAGAGGCAAAAATTGAATTTTAATTTTGTGGGTGACCAGAAGAATTGGATGGGTTTTTTTTTGGATTCTATGTGTATCCTTCCTTTAGTTAATTACCTGTTCATATTCTTTGTTTATTTTCTAATTGGGATATTTGCTGTCAGATCAATCAGCAAGTCCCTTATATCCACGCGCCCCTCCCCCGAACCCTTGTCACTTCAGAAGGTTGTGACTTCAGCTGGGGCTATGTCGTTTAGACAAAGACTAAACCTGGGGACCTCACAGGAGAAGGACCATGGAAATCCAAAGCCCAGGATCTACTTGACAATCTGTTGATTCCATCTGCATGATTGTGTGGAGGAGCATCTCATGTCCTGTTTATTTCAATAAAGCGTTGGCATTTGTGCTGTGTTGGTAATCCTGAATTAGCTGGTGTTTTTGGAGAGTTTGGACTAATCAGGACTTGGCCAGTTTAGCCTGGGGAATTATATTTTTTACTTGGTAGTAGATATCCAGGTCAGAGTCTGATCCAAGTGGGTGGTGTTGCTGGCTTTAAGTAGTTGCTGGCTTAAAGGTGTGGCTACCTATAGAAACTCATAATAGTGACATTGTGCATAATTGAGGCAAAATTCCTGGTGACCATAGAGGGGCATATAATCAGTGTCAGAGTTGATGGTTAGTGAATCAGAGAATAAAGAATCAGTATGAGTTCCTAATGTTAGGTTTGGGATGTTAGGGCATATTGTGTGCTCCATTCCATGAAACTTGTTAAACTCCCCATTTTACTATGTTGAAAATGAATTACATTTTTTTTTCTTCCTTGTTGGATGATCACTTTGGGAGCAAGTTGGGGACTTTTCAGCCTTCAACTCTGCTTGAAGACTTTTGTTAACCAAAGTTAACCATAGTAAAATACAGTCTCCAACAAGTAAAATGTTTCTTTTGCCTTTGCCTGGAGTCCATGGCATCTGCTAGAAATTGTTAGGCCTTTGGGTCAGAGCAGTGCCCCTTCAGGCGTTGGTAGAGGAATGACAGAATCCTTGATATTCCAGGTTGCAGAAACCTTTCTACCCGAGGATAGCTGTGTACCATCTGCCAGAGTTGGCAAGGTTGAGAGTGAATTATTTAGGTTCTTTTTTTGGCAGCGGAGCCTCTGAGGCCCAAGCATATCAGATGAGTAAAATGTTTAATGTTTAAGAAGTGCTGGTATTAGTGATCAGCCACCCTGGTTCAGGACCTTGCCACCGTAAACCTAGACACAATTGATAGTACAGGGTAGGGAAAAGGAATGACGGCTGACTCTGTCCTACACAGAAACTCCTTTACCTCTGCCAGTCCCCCTCTGAGGAAGATATGTTAATCCTATGTGGCAGAAATGGGATTGTGCCCAAGAATATATAGGTAATAAGTAGTGGAGCTGAGTTTCAAGACTGGTAGACTGGCTTTACCACTCCATCTTGGTTTTCCTAGCTTCTAATTGAACACCACTGGGCTGCTGGCTTTGGGTAAGAACAGGGATTTTTATTGGCACAGGAGTTAAAAGGAATCTACCAAGCAAGCTGAATTTCTTTCTTTGTTGCTCAGATGTTTTGTTGGTTTAAAGGGTATCAGACACATTTTCCTCCCCAGTTTTCCCCTTTTTAGAGAATTTAATAATTTAAATTTTCAATTAGGTTTTAATACATATAGATAAACATCACAATAGTTACCATTTTTTCATAGTTACTATTTACCAGCCATTGCATTTTTAAGGTATATGAATCCTCACCACAGCATCACACACCAGATAAGTAAGTAAACCAAGTTTTTATCTTGGTTTTATAGATGTGTCAGTTACCAGACCACAGCAATATCCCTGTTTTATCTTTATTGTAATTTCAGTGGTAATCATTTAGAGTCCAGCAGAAGTAATTTTCCTCCCCTAATTCTACCATTTAGCCTCCTCCTACCATGTTCCTTTTTAATTTTGCTAGGATACCAAACAAAATTGTCTTTGTGGATAGGTCAGCTGCCTTATCTGTCTTTTCATCTGTAGCTTGTATATAACTGTGATATTTCTGCATCTGTGGCTATGTCAATTATTACATTGGACTATCCTAAAATCCATCTTGCACACAAAAGTGTTGAACTGTGTGCTAAAAGGATCTACTGGCATATTATATGATGTTATATATATATATATATCTTTAACTCAGAACAATCCAGTTATTTATTTATTTATTTATTTATTTATTTATTTATTTATTTATTGTTTCTTTAACGCAGAACAATCCAGTTTCCAAACATGTTTAGCTATATAGATGAGTAACAGTGTTTTATTGATAAGCGTTTAAAGCTCTAAGTGAGATTTTTTTAGAAATTTTTGAAACTTATTTACTCTTTTGTATCAAACACTAGAAGAGGAGAGGGACAATATAGTATTAGCTGGCGGTGACCCATTTAATACTTAAGATTGTCTGAGATCCCAGGCTGGAATGGACAAAGTCATTCATTTCTTCTGATTCCAAGTCTAATATCCTTCCTGTCTTACTCTCTTGAGCTTATCAAATAAGTTAGGGCACTCACCACTCTAGTAATAGAGGTAGAGAAGGGAATGAGGGTAAGTTATTGTCTAACCACTTTATTTCCTCATGTCTGAGATTGTTGAATCGAAAGTTGCATAGTTGGAATTGTGTGTTTCTCATTTTATAACCAGTGATTGCAGATAATTTAACAAGTGACTTTGGATACTCTGTTTTGAAAATGAGGTACTAAGAATTAGAGCCAAAGGAGAAAATAAGAATTTCAGGCAGTCTTTTTCCTTCTGCCCCTGGTAGGATGCTCTGAATGCTGGTAGGTCAGTCACTCCTATTTTTTTTTTAATGTTTCTTTTTTTAATATTTTATTTATTTATGATAGACATAGAGAGAGAGAGAGGGGCAGAGACACAGGCAGAGGGAGAAGCAGGCTCCATGCACCGGGAGCCAGACATGGGATTTGATCCCGGGTCTCCAGGATCGCGTCCTGGGCCAAAGGCAGGCGCCAAACCACTGCGCCACCCAGGGATCCCAGTCACTCCTATTTTTGAAGGTATTCTGTGAGCAACTTGAGCATTGTAGTGCCACTTCTCACTTTTTCCTATGCTGGTTCTAGGAAATCCCTCCTGGGGGCAGTGGAGTTCCTTAAGAGGAACTGATTTTTTTCTTTATTTTCTTTTTTAAAAGATATTTATTTATTTATTTATTTATTTATTTATTTATTTATTTATTTGAGAGAGGGAGAGAACCTGAGCTGGGGAGGGGGCACATGGAGAGGGAGAGGCCTACTCATCACTGAGCAGGGAGCCCAACAGGAGATTCCAGAACCCTGAGATCATGACCTGAGCAGAAGGCAAACACTTAACTGACTGAGCCCCCCAAGCACCCCAGGAAGGAATGATTCTTCCTGCATTTTGATGATTCCTCCCTAGCTCCTTTGGCTTGTGAGTAATGGCTTTAAAGACCAACTGTTTAATTTTTATGATTTTGCTTGTTAGTTGGGTGGTGGTTGTACTGGTCTCACTTGAGCTATGTCCTGTGTCTGCATTAGGCTAGTAGGTCTGTTGGTGGAGACTACACTCAGTTGTTGCTCGGGTCTCTGAACCTCTTGTTGGATGTAGATTATCATCATCAAGGAAACTAGCCTGAGGTGCTTCACCTTTAGACTTGGGTGCTTTCCAAGAGCGTGAACATGGAAGTTGTAAGGCCTCATAGGCCTAGCTCAAGGAGTCCCACAACAACCTTTCTATTCTATTCTTGGGATCACAGCAAGTCTGAAGGCCAGCTTTATTCAAGAAGTAGGGAAATAGACTCCATCTCTTGATAGGAGGAGCAGCAAAGTCACATTGTAAAGAGGTGATTCATTGGTGGCTATCTTGGTGATAATCTACCACATAACCCATAGTGATCCATTAACAGATCAAAAAAGCCACCTTCTAGATGCATCAATTGCACATCCTTCAGGGATCGTTATTGCCCTCAACAATAAGAAATTTTACTGTTATTTTTTCAGATTTGGAGAAATTGGTGTTGAAGATATGTAGGCTGGCTACAATATTTTAGTGATGGTCTCCATTCTTACAGGTTGGGTAGGAAGACTCTGGTTCTCAGATCCTGACTGTAAGGGTAGCAGAATCTTGCTTTCCTATGATATAAAGGAAATTAAGCCCACTAGGTTATATGAGTGGGTAGTGCAATGTTTGTAAAAAAAAAAAAAAACAAAAAACGACTAATTCTAATTCACTAAATATTTGTTATTTATTTATTTATTTATTTATTTATTTATTTAGGATTTTATTTATTTATTCATAGGTACAGAGAGAGAGGCAGAGACACAGGCAGAGGGAGAAGCAGGCTCTATGCAGGGAGCCCGATGTGGGACTCGATCCCAGGTCTCCAGGATCACACTCCAGGCTGCAGGCGGGGCCAAACCGCTGCGCCACCGGTCCTGCCCTTTATTTTATTTTATTTTATTTTATTTTATTTTATTTTATTTTATTTTATTTTATTTTAGGATTTCACTAAATATTTGTTGAACTGCTATTTTTTCTGTAGCTCCCTATTACAGGTGATTTGTAGAATTGAAAGATAAGAGAGTTAAACATTTAGGACAGAAAATTGTTCACAATTTGGTGATGGGAACAGGCTTGAGAAGGATGGGAGAGGATGACAAGGTGGATCCCGTGTAAGCATAGTGTCTCTCTGAGGACAGACTGGTTTTGATGTTTTGGAAATGAGAAATAGTGCTTAGGAAATGCTACTTTTTCCTCATCTGTGGAAGGTTGGGGTGGGATGTTTTTGGTAACCTAGATTGCAGAGAGTGGTCTTCTTCCGTAGTTGATTGGTAGGTAGACTCTCAGTGGCCCTTGGATGGAATTTTTGACAAAGGTTGAACCCAGCTATTGGGTCAGCTTAGCTGACTATGGAAAATGAGGTTAAAGGTTTGTATTGCTTGTGAAGTTAGTGGAGGGAGAATTATTCTGGGCTCTTTGCTTGCTTAAGGCTAAATGAAGTTGAAAGTAGTCTTCCTTCTACCTTCAGCCGTCCATGAGTTTGTGAGCTGCTTGCTGGACAGAATAAGAGCAAAACACATGCCCAGGCCTTAGTGGGTATGCATATGCTTGAACAAATCCTTGTTCTTCAGAATCCTAGTTTGGAATATTCTTGAAGATCCCATTCATGGAACTGCTTCTCTCATGAGAAGTCTGAGGAAAAAGTTGGATATGGGTGATGTGGGAAAGGTTGTTTAAAATTTCTAGATGTTTTCTTAAGACCCAGCTTTGAAACCAGAACTTCAAGGGCAGTGCAGAGAGGTCAGTCCCCTGGTCCTTGGAGTGGCAGAGCAGGGCATGAGGCTGCTGAGCCCCTTCGCTCAGCCTCTGAACCAGCTGTGATTCTGATCCTCCCAGTGTGTTGAACAGATATCCTTATATTCTGTATGAGCCACAGCTTAAGAAAAGTTGGGCAGTCCTACCTAAGGGAGATAGCAGTACCTTGGAACTATGATGGGATGAGGATAGATACTGTTGTCCTTAAGAGTCAGGGTTTTGAGTTACAGATGGCAGAAACTTATTCTATCTAATTTACCCCACATCTGAATGTCTGGGGCTATCCATGTGAAATCGATTGTTGGACCAAGCTACTACACCTTTGAAAGCACTTTCTGTATCAGGCACTGATCGTAGTTTTTAAGTATACAAAGACAATCTTCTCTTACAGGAAACTCCTTCCATATCAATAGTTTAAGATGTTGGATCATGGCTGGTTTCTATCATACTGTAGATAAAGGGGAGGCTCTGTTTATCTCTGTTGACTGGTTAGGAATTGATTATTTGTAGACAGTCTCACCAAAGGGGAAATTATGATCACAAATTTGTAATCTATCTTGATCAATATTTTAATCTCTTAGCTTCTGAAAATCTCCACAGGCCATTTGTAGTATCACTTCCTTCCTTTTGCCCTTTCTCTTTACTGCCCATGGAAGCTGTTGCGGGGTTTTGAAAAAAATCCACGTTGCTCTCATGTCAAGCATTTGCCTGTTGTTTTGTCATTAAAAATAACTGAGTGTGTAGTGACAAGTTGCCTTTAGAGTTTAGGTTTTTGGGGCCCTTGAGAAAGAGAAGTAAAATGAGAAGAACTAGTCCTAATAGAGGTTCTTACTTAGAGAAAGTGAATGGAGGAAGAAGAAATGCTGGGGGGTAGGGGGTGGGGCGTGGGAAGAAAAGAAAGAAAGAAAATGCTCATATCTGCAAATAGCCAGAGGTAGCTTCTCTGAAGTATTGCAAAAGCTGTCTTTCTGTCTCTCCTTGAATCTCACCCTTGACTGACTCTCTGGGCTCTTCCTTCTCCTCCCATGACTGCCTTGGGAGTTCATCTCGAAGTGATCATTCTTCAGAGATTGGGGAGCCCTGCTGGAGGAGCCCATGTAACTTGATCTTACCCTACACCCCCTGTCACCAGTTTTAGGCTCTGAGTCATCTCTTCTTAGGCTGTGAACTTTTATAGAATTGTTTAGTGCGTATTGTTGGTGGACGATTAGAATATATGCTTGGACAGTGTTCAAGATAGTCACAGATGCTTTTGAAATGTGGAGTGTGTTCACACCTAACTTATGTAAGCCACATTGTGTTGCATTTGTGTGCTTGTTCATTTATGCAGGAAATGTCCTTTAAAGGCCCCAAATTATTTTTGTTTAAATGTGAATGTAGTGCTGAGAATCTCTGTGTGTGTGTGTGTTTATATAAATACCTATTTTCGAGGAAACCGTTTGAGTAAGCTTTAATTGTCATAATAGATTTTATCTGCCTGCAGAGGTTAGTGAGCCACTGTCCCCTCAAATTGAGCTTTTAGGGGCACTTGGGTAGCTCAGTTGGTGAAGTGTCTGCCTTTGGCTCCAGTCATGATTCAGAGTCCTGGGATAGAGCTCCACGTTGGGCTCCTGGCTCAATAGGCTTTGCTTTTTCCTCTGCCTCTGCCCCTCCTTCTGCTTGTGTTCTCTCTCTAGCTCTCTCTCTCTCTTTCTCATGAATAGTTAAAATCTTTTTTTTTTGAATAGTTAAAATCTTAAAAAAAAATTAAGCTTTAGAATAAAGGGCCAATTTTGGTGTTTTTCTTTGGATGATTTTTACAGTGATTCTTTGTTCTGTTATTGTCCTGCCTTTGATCCTGGTGTGTTTTCAGATTTTTACCATATAGAGATCGTGGTGTTTTCACGATCCTTTCACACACCACGTGAAAGGTGGTCACCTTTTGATTTGGGGGATTTGTGGGCATTGAGTTCATTCAGGTTTATGATTACAAAGGTCCTTACCTTAATTTTATCTCTAGAAACTCTGCCCTATAAAGTAACATTCATAGGTCCCAGGGATTGATTAGGACCTGGTATCTTTGAAGGCCACCATTTTCACTTACATCTCACTTACAGTACGTATCTGTCCCGTGTACCAAGTACATTCACCCTGCTCCAGTGTCCCCCCAGAGCCTTAGCTCATTATAGCATCAGCTTGAATCCAGGTCTGATCTAGACACCATCAGTTCCACAGGGTCTAGTCTGCTCATCAGAATCATCCAAGTCAGGTATGAGTGAGACAGAGTATGATCCATTGTGACATAAAATTCCTCTCCCTCTGTACTGGAAACAAGACCGGGTTACTTGGTTCCAAAACACAGGGGTCAGGCATTGGAAACCAGTTTTAGAGATACCCATTCAAAACAGGAGAACAATGAAGGAAGAAAGGAGGCAGCAGTTCCAAGGAGTTTCCAAATCCAGCAGGGCAGTTTCCTTTCAGTTGCAGGGCCTGGGGACGGTCTTCTGCTGTTCAATATTTCCTTTTTTGTTGTAGTTGTTGTTGCTTGCTCTTCCTTTTTTTTTTTTTTAAACAATTTTATTTTTTATTGGTGTTCAATTTGCCAACATACAGAATAACACCCAGTGCTCATCCCATCTACTGGGGGTAAATGGGTGACAGGCGCTGAGGGGGGCACTTTCAATATTTCCTGAAGACAAATTTCTAAGAAGTGAAAGAGCATCTTCATGAAAAGTTTTTTCTTGTATATTGCTGAACCTTTCATCAGAAAAAATTATGCTATTTCCTTTTTTACCAGCAACATTTTGTACTAGTGATTTTTTTTACCTGGTCACATTATCATTGGAAAAAAATTGGTCTATGTATAAAATGAGACCTAAGTTTTGCCAATTTTGCATGAACAAAACTTTTTAAAAAAGATTTTGTTTATTTGAGAGAGAGAGAACAGGTGCCTAAGAGGGGGGTTGGGAAGGGGCAGAGGCAGAGAGAGAGAGAATCCCAAACAGACTCCCCACTTGGGAGCGGAGCTTGATGTGGGACTCGATCCCAGGACCCCTAGGATCATGACCTGAGGCGAAGGCAGACGCTTAGACTAGACTGAACCACCCAGGAAGCCCCTCACATGAACAAAACTTTAAACTGTTTTGTTGTTAGTGAATGCCTTTCATAATTTTTTCTCAGTTTTGCTTTACTGTTCATACCCTTGCCAATTTTTCTATTTTTCTTGATTTGTGTGATGTCTTTATATATTTAAAGTTCTTCTCATTTTGTATTGGAAGGATTTTCCCCAGCTTTCACTTAAAATTTGTTTTTTTAGATTTTTTTTTGGTAATATACAGTTTGCTTTTTTTTAATAAATTAATTTTTTATTGGTGTTCAATTTACCAACATACAGAATAATACCCAGTGCTCATCCCGTCAAGTGTCCCCCTCAGTGCCCGTCACCCACTCACCCCCCCCCCCCCTCCCCTTCCACCACCCCTAGTTCGTTTCCCAGAGTTAGGAGTCTTTATGTTCTGTCTCCCTTTCTGATATTTCCCACACCAGTTTGCTTTTTAATACAGCCAAATTTGCTGCAAAACTTTGCTTTTTTGTAGACCCAAATTTGCTGTTTAAGAAGAGTACCTTTTGCATGTATAGGTTGAATGCCCTTCCTCTACTTGCTGCCAAATAAAACTTAGTTTAAAATAAATATTTGGTACCTGTATTGAGCGGGTTACATGGAAAATTCATGTTGTAATATTCTTACTTCTGAAAATGATGTGTCTGGTCTTCTTGGGAATTCTCATTATCCTGTAGACAGGCCCATTCCTGAGAGCTGATCCGGGAGTCACAGCCAGGAGCTCTCTGCTCTTATCCTACGGTCCTGTCCAACTGGTATGTTTGGCAAACTCAAACTTGCAAATCTCATTGAAAGCACCAGGCTGAGCAGAATGAGTCCCTTCATACATCTTCCAAATCCACTGGGATGGGAAAGTATTTGGATTGCAGAGGTGTTGTTGGAGAAGGTAGAATTAGGCATAATAAACTGTGAAGAGTGTATTCTGGAAAAAGATATACTACAGTGCTTAAAAACCCAATTCTGTAACAAAGCCTCTATTCAGTAAAATCCCAAAGAAATGTTTTTATAAGATTTATAGACATAGAAGAAACATGGTCAGTGGGTAAAGCATGTTAAAAAACATATTGTGATCTGATTTTAATTGTAGAGAAAAAAAATGTGTATGCATAGAAAGTAGTTTCTAGGAGACAATGATTATTTGGGGATAATTGGACTTAGAAATGTAAAAAAAAAAAAACCCCATATATTCTGTAGTAGTATATAATATTTTGTATATTTATATTGTCTTTTATCTTTTCTGAATTTTCTATACCGGGCAAGTTTTGTTTGTATAATATAAAACACTGTTACCTTCCCTCCCTACTCCCTATCCCAAAGAAATGGCTCCAAATAAATGATTATTTGAAATCCCTGTGTTATGAACTTGGTTGACAGTGCCGTGATTTTTTTTTCTTTTAGTTATGATTGCAGACTGCTTCAGATTCTTCACTAGTTGTTAATATTGTATTTGAGGGAAAATCATTTTTATTAAATAAAGATGTTGAAGTGTAACCCTGGAAAGGTGGTAATATTTTAGTATTTTTCAGCGTATCTGCCAAAGTGAATGATTTTTATAGTGGTGTTTTCTTTTGCAAAAGTGTTACCATCTCTGAATGATATACACCTGAAGCATTATTTTCTATTGATTTGGAGGATAATGGGTGATTTGTGGTTAATAATAACTTTAGATCCTTTTTATTTACTTTATCTTAAAGCTGAGAAATTCTTTGTTGCCTTTCAAAATATGATATTAACTATATGTTAAAACAAATTTTTTCTGCTTTTTGGTGTGAATTTCTTATGCCCTCAGATTAGTGTCTGTTTTATAGTACTTGAAACTTTTACTTTTTATTTGTTATTTCTTAGGTAAACGCAAAGCACTGAAGTTGAATTTTGCAAATCCACCTTTCAAATCTACAGCAAGGTTTACTCTGAATCCCAACCCTACAGGAGTTCAAAACCCACACATGTGAGTATTCCTGGTAATCAACTAAAAGGCTCAACTCAAGCAGAAGTTTTAAAGTTATTGTATTTTACGAATTTTTCCAAGTCGAGGGATTGGTATTTCCATTGTCTTATGGGCCATTTGACACTTGGTCTTAGCCAAAAGGCTGAGAAGAGATCTTTTATGGGCCATTTGAAATAATTACTACTTGAACTTAATTAGAAAGCTATTGATTCTGTGGTCTGAAGTAGGTGAACACAATTTTCTTTGTTAAAGTTTACTTGAAGGGGAAAAGAGCTGAAGATCCAGATGTATTAGTATCTTTTCAATTTTTCTCTTGCTGAACTCTGAGAATATTGTTTAGACCTACCACCTTCTGGATCTCCAGTTAAATTGAAAGTGGTATTTAGGAAACATTACTCTCCTCTGTAGATCTGCACAAATCATCCCCACTTACCAGGTGATAAAGTAGAGTGTCATTTACCCTTTCTGGATAAATGACATTCCTGTAAGATTTCCATGTCACAGTAAATTGAGAGAACATGTACATGTTGGTGTATAGGTGTCAGTGATTACTTTTAAAATGTATTCTATATATATATATTTATTTATTTATGTATGTGTGTATTTTCCCTTAATATTTTTTATTAAAATACAAAAATGATATTTTAGCATCTTGCTGAAGGTCAAAGTGTTAAGAAACATCTGTTAATTTAAAATAATACCTTCAGAATGATATTTATAGATCTCTTGAACTGCAGTGATGTATTAAATAATGATGCCTCCCCACTACCCCCCAAGACCTATCATGAACCCAAACAAGTCAAAGCCAGTGGGTTTGCATTTATACTCATGTTCATAAAGATAATTTTTACCTAGTTCTGGTATCAAGAACAATAAAGCAAATGGTGGAATGTGTTTTAAAAAAATGGTCAGAATATATCATCTTGTAGTTTTTAATAATTATAACAAAATAATTTTTATTCAAGCCTAATTAGACTACAAATATATTCATGCTTCCCCCCAAAGGCACACTTCTTGCTGTTTCCTTTCCTCATGATGTCTGACATGCATTGTATTTACAAACAGTAACAAATTTGTAGAAGGCAGTGTGTCTCACAATAGGAATGCTGAAAATATATTGTGATTTTTAAAACATCGGTGTGTAGAAGGGAGCAATGTGGATGTGTGTGTATATGTGATTAGGCTTTCGCCTGTAACTTGAAAGCAATAAAAAACTGAAGTAACAGTTCATTTGCCTGGGAATAGTGTTTGCTAATTTTATTAGACTGGTGTTCATAATGAGATTTGTTGTCGGAGCTCAGCTTAGAGTCCTAGCCTTTTTATCTCCTCTGAAACATCAAGTGGGGGCTATACTGAGGAAGGAAACTCTTAGTACCTCTTAATTAGTCAAAGCTCTGGTGGCAAGGAAACATTCTTAAAAGAACCTCCTTCCTCATTTCCTAGAATTTCTAGTGAAAGCTAGTACAAAATAATTCTTGAACATGGTCCATGTCTATTACCTTGGTTGCTAGCTGAACCACATATAAAGGAAACGTAGTTATTGCCAAACTTAGTAGCTCGCTCTTTTTTTCTCTTTTCTCCTTCCTTCCTTCCTTCCTTCCTTCCTTCCTTCCTTCCTTCCTTCCTTCCTTCCTTCCTTCCTTCTTTCTTTTTTTAAAAGTCTCCTTTGACACAAGGACAACCTGACTTAGATTTAGAACTGCAAAAACATTGATATCATTTGTACCCTCTTCCTTTGAGAGTATCATGTATTAGGGAATTCATGGACAAATCTTTTTTTCTTTTTCCTGAACAGTAAACTGGGTTAAAAAAAACCTTTTTTCCAAAATTTGAGTTGATTTTTTTTTTTTTTTATTCTACCACTTCATAATATTCCTATAACCAGCTAGGTTTCCTATCCTTTGTCAATTCCCAGCAGATGTTAAAAGTTTGAGAGGACATGGTAATCATTTTTACTTTATGGTAGAATCTTTTGATTTTGATATGTTAAAATGTTAGACCCAGACTTTGAATTTTATGGCACTGGTCTGTTACTATGTGTATCAGGGACAGGTAACTATTGGTTGAAGATAATTGTTTCACTACTCAGGGTAGCATATCTCCTCTACTCCCCTACCCCCTTTCATAAAGGGATCTTTTTGTCTTCTTCCTCTGAGTTGTACCGTCAGGCACTAAAAACCACTGTCAGTCACTGTTTAGGGTAGGTAGTTTGCAATTAAAAAATATAACTTGCAGTATGTGAGTGTTTGAAAAAAGATACCTCTGTGTCACTTATATGTATTTCCTTCCTCTAAAATTTCCTTGAACTTTAGAGATATAAATAGAAAACTTGCTCATAAATTTTGAAAAGATATGATGAAATGTAAGCAACTAATGAAGTTAAGATATGCTCCAGGAACTACTTTCACATCCATCTAGCATTTGATGTCTCCTGGGTGCAGATTCTGTAGACATTTTAAAATTTTAAGACCATGTCTTATCTTCTGAGAACCAACAGTTTAAATAAAATTCTAAGAAATAACAGTTGGGTATAGCAATTCAAGAAGTGAGGCATAAGGTAATACAGATTGAATGTCAAATGAATGGTGCAGGTGGGGGTAATAAGATCACTTTAGGATAAACAACTTGGGTGAAACATTTCACAGAAGAACAAGATTTGAATTGGATTTTGAAAGCCACTTTGAGAGGGGAGAATAGCATTCTGGTGTGTTGAAATACAAGATAAGTTTAGGGGACTATGTGTAGATCTGTTTAATTATAGCAGAGATATTACTTACAGATTACCAATTTCTATCCCTGGAAACAGCAATTTTTTCTTTATTCTTGGTGTTCTGTAGTTATATGAAGATAGATCTAGGTCTGGATCATCCTTCTGTGCACAGAAGAACCATTTTAGTTTGAAGATTTATGTATCTGTTTCTGAGAAAATTTCTGCTTTTGATTGATTCCTTCATGTTTTTCCTAGTCTTCTGTTGTTTGGACATTGGACGTTCTAAATTTCTTGGGTCTTTGACTTTTTTTTTCATACTTTTTATCTCTCTGTTTTCTATATCCTAGGTCTGTCTGTTTCCTTCCTTCCTTCCTTCCTTTTTTCTTTTCTTTTCTTTTCTTTTCTTTTCTTTTCTTTTCTTTTCTTTTCTTTTCTTTTCAACCCTTGTGTGACTAGGGTGGGGAGGGGGGTGAGGGAGGGGCAGAATGAGAAGGAGATAGAATCTTATTAAGCAGGCCCCATACCCAGGACAGATGAGCATGATGCCATGCTCAGTCTCAAGACCCTAAGATCATGACCTGAGCCAAAGTCAAGAGTTGGATGCTTAACCAACTGAGCCACCTAGGTGTCCATTTTTTTTTTCTGATCCTTTAATGAAATATTCTATTTTGGTAGTCGATTTTAACTTATGGATGTAAAATCTAGAATTTTAAAGTTCTTTTTTATCTGCTAGGCAATTTGTTTCTTCAAGGGTCAGTTTTTCATTTATCTTTTCTTCATTGTATAATTTTTTTTTCATGTGTCTTTTAATTCTTGGTTGTCCATTGATAGTTGAGGATAAGAAGATTAGAAAGCTGATTGGTAGCTCTGGTATAGGTGGTCAACTGGTGGACTTGACCACTTCTCTGTGAATGGTTTGAGAGCTGGCTCTTAGGCCAGGAATATTCAGATGCCAGGAGGAGTAGGGCCAACATTCACCCTAGAAGGCCTTCTTTTATCTAAATAGTATGTTTCTTTTCCTTAAAGACATGCTCTCTTTCTATTTTAGGGGAAAGGTAGAGAGAAAGGGAAGAACTTACTAGACCTTTCTTATAGAAAGAATTTCAATGAACTCTTCTGCTTCTGGACATTCATGCCTTCGACTTTGCATCCTCTCTATGGTTCTGCTGGGACCATTGTTAATTTCTCGTCTCTGCTGCATGTTCCCCTCGTACTATGTGTTATGGGTGGGACTTTTCTCTATTACTGTTTCTTTTCTTTTCTTTTTTTCCTTTAAGGGAAATTCTCTATCTCTCTCTCTCTCTCTCTCTTTTTAAGATTTTATTTATTTATTCATGAGAGAGAGAGAGAGAGAGAGAGAGAGAGAGAGAGGCAGAGACACAGGCAGAAGGAGAAGCAGGCTCCATGCAGGGAGCCTGACATGGGCCTTGATCCCAGGTCTCCAGGATCACGCCCTGGGCTGAAGGTGTCGCTAAACCGCTGAGCCACCCGGGCTACCCTCTCTCTCTCTTTTTATTAAGTGATGGGCAGGGTTCAAGTTTAAAGAAGATGAAGTGATTTTTGTGTTTTTTTTAAGATTTGATTTTTAAGTAATCTCTGCATCCACTGTGGGGCTCCAACTCACAACTCCAAGATCAAGAGTTGCATACTCCACTGACTGAGCCAGCCAGGTGCCCCATTACTGTTTTTTTTTTTTTTTAACTGCTTATTATGATAAGTTGCAAATATATCCAGGACTAGACAGTGATAGATGATTCTGTACCTATTTATCAATCAATTTTAGAAGCTCCAGTAGTTAATGTGGCTAGGATTGGTTTTATCTGTTCCTCTATCTTCCTTCTTTTTAACCAAACCTCAGAGATTTTTCTACCTATAAATATTTTGATATGTATTTCTAAAAGATAAGGACTCCTTTTTATTTATTTTTATTTTTTTAGATTTTATTTATTTATTCATAAGAGACACAGAGAGAAGCAGAGACATAGGCAGAGAGAGAAGCAGGCTCCCCCTGGGGACCCCGATGTGGGACTTGATTTCAGGGCCCTAGGATTGTGACCTGAGCCAAAGGCAGATGCTTGATCACTGAGCCACCTAGGTGCCTCAGACAGAGCTCCTTTTTAAAAACATAATCACAATACCATTATTACATCTAAATAATAAGTAAGATTAATAATTCTTTAATGTCGGGCAGCCCCGGTGGCTCAGCAGTTTTGTGCTGCCTTCAGCCCACGGCCTGATTCTGGAGACCCGTGATCAAGTTCCACGTTGGGCTTCCTGCATGGAGCCTGCTTCTCCCTCTGCCTGTGTCTCTGCCTCTCTCGCTGTCTCTCGAATAACTAAATAAAATCTTTAAAAAAAATTCTTTAATATCATCATATAAGTAGATTACTTCATAAAAAACATTTTTTAAATGGTTTGAAGCAAGATCTAAACAAGGTCCTCTAGTACAGATGGCTGGTAAGTCTCACACTTTGGAGTTCCTTCTTTGGGGGTTGATTAGTTTTGTTTTGCACATTTTTGTCTGCTTTTAGACATTCAGAAGTTTGCTAAAATCTGTTTCTTCATTGTTTTTCTTTTTTTCATCATTCTTTTCCCATGAGCCCTTAGAGAATGAGATAACCTGAACCAGAAACACAGGTTCTTAATTATCACTAGTTAAAATTATAAAATATTTCCTACCCATTAAAAAAAAAAAGTAATAGAGACTCTTGTACCTACTACCTGGATGTAGCAGGTGTTAACATTTTGTCCTTTGGCTCTTTAAATTAAAGATTAAGCTGTAAAAATAAAGAGTGTAAGGCAAAGCTAAAGGAAAAATGTATGGCCACGTTTTGATTTCTGTCAGGATTGCGTATTGTAGGTGCTCTAGGTCTCTCTGATGCCTCAGGGGTTTTGTTATAAATGTGGCCGACTTGTGCTACAGTTGTGTTCTTATATAAATTTGACATGAATAGAAGTTAGATATTTTACTATTAGATCTGTGCTTTCATCATGCTGGGTAATGTGCAAGTGCCATCAGTGCACTGAATCATTGGGAATATACCAAATACAATTGTTATCCTGAAAGAAGAGCTGTTTTATCTTTACAACATATCAGAATTATATAAGAAGAAACACTAGCTTAAATGCTGGTAATTGAAATAAATAATGAGGAGGACAGATGCATTTTGGAGCTTGAGCTAAACATTTTGAAGCCATATGTTCTAACTTAAAAGGAATCTCTTTGTTGAGACCAAGAAGATCTCTGGGATCTCTTTTATCTTCATTACATTCGAGCACGAAAAGGCTCAGTTGTGCTATAGAACATCTAGGAAACAGTTTTAAAGTCCCCAGTTAATAACTAGTGGTGTTCTTAATTTCAGGATAGCTCTACTCAGTAGAGCTTTATTGTAAAGCATAGAATAGCAGTTACAAGTTATCTAGCCATTATTCCTGGTTAAATTATGGATACCTTATATTTTAAAGTTTATTCTTTTGGATTAACCATTTTAATTAATATTGAAGTCCTGGTTTCTAGCTCAGCATTATCATCATCATCTCTCTGACCTTGAGTGTATCACTTAGCACTTTGATGTCAATTCAGGTGTTGAATTAGAATAGTGACTTTCATTCTTTTCTTTATTTTTTTGAAAGAGAGAGGGAGTGGGAGGGGAGGGGCAGGGTGAGAAAAAATCTTAAGCAGGTTCCATGCCCAGTGCAGAGCCCGACTTGGGGCTCTGTCTTATTGCCCTGAGATCATGACCTGATCAAGAGTTGGATGCTTGACTGACTGAGCCACCCAGGCACCCCATGACTTTCATTATTTTAGATGGTGAATTAATGGAGGGAAAGAAAGAATTAAGCTGGTTTTGTGCTACTTTCTTCCCATAAAATGTTATGGACAAGCCTCATATGCTAAGTGTTTCTGAGGTGGGAGAAGGCTCTGTAGTCTTGACTGCCCTCATTCCCTAAAATAGCCCCCAGGACATCTCTGGTTAACTCCTAAGTGTGAAAACCATGAGTCTACATGAGCTTAAAAGTTTTTTTTCCCCATTTCTGACGTTTTTAAATGCATTGGTAGTAATTTGGAATCTCTATACTTCTGTGGTAGAGCACATTCACAAAATGGCAGTCATAGTAGAAATATTTGTAGCTACAAATTAGTACTCCAAAATCTAAAACACCAAATGTGTTAAATACTATGGGATCTTTTAATTTTTGGCTGGTTTAGATTTACTGCTGCAAACTTTTTCTTTCTGACTCTCTGTTCCAGGTATATATAACATAACATTTACCATCTTAACCATTTCCAAGTGTGCAGCTGAGTGGCATTAAGTATATTCACTTAATTGTGTAGCCACCATTACCATCCACCTCCAGGACTGTTTTCTGCAACTGAATGTGTATTTGTTAAACACTAACTCCCTATCCCTATTCCTGCCAGCCTTGGTTCTACTTCATCTCTGAATCTGGTCACTCTAGGCACTTCATCCAAGTAGAATTATACAATGTTTGTTCTTTTGTGTCTGTCTTACTTCACTCAACATTATGTCTTCACACTCTTCGATGTGTAGTATGTGTCACAGTTTCCTTTTTAAGGCTGAATAATAATGTATTTATATATGCCATTTTGTTTATCTGTTCATATGTTGATGGACATTTGAGTATTTCTACATTTTGACTCTAGTGAATAATCCTGCTGAGTGAGATCATTTTGTAGAGCTTACATTATTTTACTTCTTAAAATTCAGAGGTATTTAATCTTTTCCTCAGTCCCACATCCTACCTTGGTTCACCTAATGGTTGTGGTATATTTCTTAAGCTAGAGATTCATGGGAGATGGGATTCTCAACAGAACATAGTGGTAATAGCTGTGGTTGAACTGATTCTCTGTGTAGGCCCCTCCCCCCCGAGATTCACTAGTATAATTCTCCTCAAGATGGATGTTTATAGCTGAGATACTGATGCTAGTTCTGGAACATTTAAAGAAATTAATAGTAAGTGCTGTTGAGTTGCTTGTCTACTAAAAATGAATTTAGTTGTGATGTTCTAAAACATCTTAGTTCTTGAATCAGAGACAAGCTGACATTGAAAGGTGTCCCTGATTCTTTAACCTATAGAGCTGCAAAGCTCTGTTCTTTAGAGAAATGTCTGATTTCTTTGTTTCTCATGAGCTTTTCAACTGTTTCTGATCTGGCAGCAAGACTTTGAGTTTCGATTAGTTCAGAATGTTATAGAGGTCCTTTGCCTTTGTATTGTAGGCATATTTCTGGAAACTTCTTTGTTAATAAGGAATTATACTATTTAAAGGAGACAGCATATCTTTTCAGAGTGTTCTTTTTTATTATCCCTTATGACTAAGTATGATTACATTACTGTTCTTGAGCAAATTTATTTTCCTCAGAGTTAATAATTGCCCCATATAATGGGTCACTGTAAATCTTCTCTTAGCAGGGAATCCCTTGGTGGCTCAGCAGTTTAGCGCCTGCCTTTGGCCCAGGGCGCGATCCTGGAGTCCCGGGATCGAGTCCCATGTTAGGCTCCCGGCGTGGAGCCTGCTTCTCCCTTTGCCTGTGTCTCTGCCTCTCTCTCTCTCTCTCTCTCTCTCTCTCTCTCTCTCTCTATGTCTATCATAAATAAATAAACCTTAAAAAAAAAAAAAAGGAAAATCTCTCCGCACTCAGTTTTTTTTTAAGAGTTGTCTATCCAACCATAATCTTACTGTGATCTGGAATGGTTGCATGTTAGGGCTGTTTCATACCTATTGGCATTGGTTTGTGAATGCCTGTATTATTCTCCTGACTTTGATTCCCTGTCTTGGGGATGTCATGTCTTTCTTTGGTTTTTAGTTTCCCTCCATTTTGAGGAATTATCTCTTCCAATGGCTTCTTGATACAACTATTCTTTCCTAGTAAGTTTGGTTTTGGGGGCTTTGCATGTCTGAAAATGCCTTTAACCTTTTTGATACATTAATAACTTTTGGCCTTGGAATTCTGGGGTAGAAATTGTTCTTCAGAGTTTTGAAGACTTTACTTGGGGATCCCTGGGTGGCACAGCGGTTTGGCGCCTGCCTTTGGCCCAGGGCGCGATCCTGGAGACCCGGGATCGAATCCCACGTCGGGCTCCCGGTGCATGGAGCCTGCTTCTTCCTGTGCCTGTGTCTCTGCCTCTCTCTCTCTCTGTATGACTATCGTAAATAATAAAAAAATTTTTTTTTGAAGGCTTTACTTGCTCTGATGTTTTAACCTTCCAGGGTTACTATTAAAAAGTTCTATGCCTGGGCACCTGGGTGGCTCAGTTGGTTGGGCGTCTGACTCTTGATGTCTGCTCAGCTCATGATCTGGGGTGGTGGGCTCGAGCCCTGTGTCGGGCTCTGTGTTCAACATGGATTCTGCTTGTTCCTCTATCTGTCTCTGCTCCTCTTCTCTTTTTCTCTTTCTCTCTCTCAAATAAAATCTTTTTTTTTAAAATTTTTATTTATTTATGATAGTCACACACACACACACACACACACACACACACAGAGAGAGAGAGAGAGAGAGAGAGAGAGAGAGAGAGGCAGAGACACAGGCAGAGGGAGAAGCAGGCTCCATGCACCGGGAGCCCGACGTGGGATTCGATCCCGGGTCTCCAGGATCACGCCCTGGGCCAAAGGCAGGCGCCAAACCACTGCGCCACCCAGGGATCCCTCTCTCAAATAAAATCTTAAAAAAAAAAAAAAGTTATATGCCATTGTGATTCCTGAACTTTGGAATATGACCTATTTTTCCCTTTATGGATGACTGTAGTGTTGGTTTTTTTCCCTCTGTGTTGAAATCTCATTTTTCTGCTTTGGTTTTATTCTCCTTTTCTTTTCTCTTCATCATTTATTCTTTCCTTCAACTGAGCTCTTGGTGTGGTCTCTTTTAAACCACTGTCTTTCATTGTAGAATGCATGATTTATTCTTCTCTTATTCTCTTCATTTTCTCTTTTCCAGGAGCTCTCCTACTGGAACCCCACTACAGGCTTTGGACCTCTTAGTGTGAGCCCTTAGTTTTCTTAAACTTTTCTCTCCTTCAACTTTCTATATATTTTCACTTTTTTGTTCTTGTCTTTTTTGATCCTTGTTTGTATCTCTCTCTCTCTCTCTCTCTCTCTCTCTCTCTCTCTCTCTCTCTCTCTCTCTCTCACACACACACACACACACACACACACAAAATGAGGCAACCTCCAAAAGTTGATTGGAAACTTTGTGATTTGATTGGTGGAATTCACGGTGAGGTGAAAGAGAGAGGTTCAGTTGTTTCCTTTGGAAGATTCCCAAATGTCAGATCTAGAGGTTTTTTTCTCTTTTCTCATGGGCGATTCTCTCTCCTTTTCCTCCCCGTGTTGGGGGTGGAGTGAGGAGGGGATTAGCCTGGGTTGCTGAGAGAAGGCATGTATGTTAGGCTGCTATAATTCTGCAGTAGATCTAAGCAAAGGAGGCTACGTATATCTCTGTCATATAGGCTTTAGTTAATCCACTTTACTTTTTTTTTTTTTTTGTGCCCAGTGCCTTTCTGGTAGTTTCTCTAGAATATATATAGCCTTGTTTATCAAATGACATAGAGGACAGATTATCACCTGGTTTTGGAAATCCAGGGATCTAATTGCACTTATGTAGATTTTAATATTGCCTTTGGATTGCCCCCACCCCTCATCCTTAACTGATGCTTTTCATTCTTGAACTTTTTTCTGAGTTTCCGCAGTACAAGTCACCTTACTTTTTTGGTATCCTATGTTTGCAGGCAATTTTTAGTTTTACATCTTTTTTCTGCCTTGTTACATGTTCATTTACCTTTGATCTTCCAAAAATGTGTTGCAACTTCTCATCTAGTGTGGTCTTTTCTAGTCTCTTTTACATTGTGAATTTTGAGTATTTTAAAAATCCCTTTCTGTTGCTTCATTGTTGCCTGAGGCGGGAGGGGAGACTAATGACTGTTTATCTGCAAATCTCTTCATTAAGTTGGCTTTTAAAATTAAGCTTCTTGACATAGTTAGAATTATGTCAAACATTACTTCTTTTACAACTAGTCATCTAAATCTTTGTTTCTTAATATAGGCATTAAAAAAAAGAAATGAGCATGAATTAAACTCATTTGAGGGAATGATTACAGATTCTGAATGAATCAGAAAGAAACAGAAAGTGTGATGATATTGTTCCCAAATATTTAAATGCCTAGGCAAGGCATAAACACAGAATCACTGGAAAGAGTAGCAAAAACATCCGACAGGAAAAGATGAGCAAATGAAATACAAAATAAGTAGAAGAAAGGAAATAATAAAGATAAGAATGGAGAGCAATGAAATAGGAAATGAATAAATTCAAAAGTCATTTCTTGGAAAGATCAGTGAAAGTGATGAACCCCCAACAGGACTGATTAAAGAAAAGAGGAAGCTCAAGTTAGCACTGTCAGAAATGAAAAAAGGGATATCACTACAATAAATGAATAATAAGGAAATATGATAAATAGTATTATGTCAAAAATTCAGTAACCTGAATGATGGAGACAGATTCTTTGAAGGATAGAAGTAATCAAAACTGACTCAAGAAGAAATAGAAAATCTTGAATATCTTTGTATCTGTTTAACAATTGAATTTGTGATTAAAAACTTTCACACAAAAGAAACTTGAGGCCCCAGATGGTTTTCCTGTTAAATTTTATCAATTGTTAAAATAAGAAATAAGATTAAGCTTTTACAAGTTTTTTGGGAAATAGAGGAGTAGGGAACATTTTCCAACTCATTTTATGAGGCAAACATAACCCTGATATCAAAACTAGACAGGGATGTTATTACAAAAGAATACTACAGACCACTATCCCTCATGAACATACACTTAAAAATCTTTAACAAGATACTAGCAAATGGAATCCATCAATAATATAGAAAAGACAATACATTACAACAAAATGGGATTCATTTTAATTTTTCATTGAAAAATTATCAATATTACTGCATTAACAAAATA
The DNA here is from genome assembly GCF_905146905.1 of Nyctereutes procyonoides. NCBI lineage: Eukaryota > Metazoa > Chordata > Mammalia > Carnivora > Canidae > Nyctereutes > Nyctereutes procyonoides. Next base: position 53,448,529 of record NW_026575140.1, on the reverse strand, counting down.
AGGGAGAAAAATGATGTAATCATTTCAGCAGATGCAGAAAAAGCCTTTGACAAGATTCAATATTCATTCATTATAGAAATTCTCTTTAAAGTAGGAAAAGGAGAATTTTTCAGCCTTTTAAAGGATATCTATGAAAAACCTATAGCTAATATCATACTTAATGATGAAGGATTTAATACTTTCTCCATAAAATTGCTAACAAGACAAGAGCATCTGCACTCACCAAAGCTGTTCAACTTTAGACTGGAGGCCCTACCCAGTGTAATAAAGTAAGAACAGTAATTAAAGACATAAAGAGGGATCCCTAAGTGGCTCAGCGATTTAGCGCCTGCCATTGGCCCAGGGCCTGTGATCCTGAAGTCTTGGGATCTAGTCACGCATTGGGCTCCCTGCATGAGGCCTGCTTCTCCCTTTGCCTGTGTCTCTGCCTCTCTCTCTCTGTGTGTGTCTCTCCTGAAAAAATAAAATCTTAAAAAAAAAAAAAAGAAAGACATAAAGATGGGAAAGAGAAGCAAACACTCTCTTTTGGTTTAGATGATATGATTGTAAATGCAGAAAATCCTAATTAGAGAATATTACTAGAATAATTAAATGACATTAGCAAGGTCACAGGATATGTGGTCATTATTCCAAAATCAATTACAAAAAATACTTGGAAAAGTGAAATTGGTAAAACATGATTGTAGTACTGTGAACAAGTATAAAGTACTTGCAGATCAATTTAACAATTGCATGACTTCTCTAATGAAAGGTATAAAACATTTCTGAGAGAAATTGATGTATATATGGATCATGATGCCATGCTTGTGACTTGGATAGTACAGCATTACTAGAATATCTGTTCTTCCCGAATGGATCTACCGATTCACTGAAATCCCAAAGAAATTCCAGCAAATTTAAAAAAAATGTAATTTGATATAATGATTCTAAAATGTATATGAACATGCAGAAGACCTAGAATATCCAAAAGCAATTTTGTACAACAAAAAGTAAATTGGAAGACTTATACCTGATTTCAAGGTTTATTATAAAGCTATAGTAATGGCTTTATGGGGGGATGTTAGGATACATTGATACATCAGTGGAACAGAAAGAAAGTTTGATAGATACATACACAGAGTCCGTTGTTTTGACCAGGGTGTCTGTATAGTTTACTGGGGAAAAGGATAGACTTTTCATGGCAGTAGAACAACTGGAAAAAGATGTGGAACAGAATAAATCTTGATTCCTATTTCATACCACATGCAAAAATTAGTTTGAGGTGGATCATAGTCCTAAAAAGCAAAAATTCATAAAGTTTCTAAAAGAAAACATCAAGATACATTTGTGATCTGGCATAGGCAAATATTTCTTTTTTTCTTTTAATTAATTTATTTATGAGAGACACAGAAGGAGACAGAGGCACAGGCAGAGGGAGAAGCAGGCTCCCCATAAGGAGCCACTGTGGGACTCGATCCTGGATCCTGGGATCACGCCCTGAGCTGAAGGCAGATGGCCCAACTGCTGAACCACCCAGGCATCCCAAATGTTTCTTTTTTTTTTTTTTAATATTTTATTTATTTATTCGTGAGAGAGAAAGAGAGAGAGAGAGGCGGAGAGGCGGAGAGGCAGAGAGGCAGAGACACTGGCAGAGGGAGAAGCAGGCTCCATGCAGGGAGCCTGATGTGGGACTCGGTCCTGGGTCTCCAGGATCATCACACCCTGGGCCAAAGGCAGGTGCTAAACCGCTGAGCTACCCAGGGATCCCCTCAAATGTTTCTGTTTAAAATTTTTTTTAAAAGATTTTATTTTTTAGACAGAGTGCCCATGAGCAGGGGGAGAGGCAGAGAGAAGGGGAGAAGCTGACTCCCTACTGAGCTGGGAGCTCTACTTGGCCCTAGATCCAGGACCCTGAGATCGTGACCTGAGCTGAAGGCAGACACTTAACCAACTGAGCCACCCAGGTGCCCCTGGCAAATATTTATTTCATGGGACAAAGAAAGACATAACCACTAAAAATCAATAAATTAGATGTTACCAGAATTAGAAATTTTTGCTCTTCAGAAATTTAAAAAATATGTAGCCATGCTATAAACTGGGAGAAAAATATTCATAGTTTACATATCAAAAGCCTTTAACGTATATAGTGAAGTACAACACAGAACAAAGAACTCAATTAAAAATACAAGTAAGTTTAAGTTAAATGCTTTAACTTAAATCATTTCACAGAGGAGGTTTAGGAGTAAATAATAAGTACATGAAAAATATTCTTTACAACATTGGTAATTAGGGAATGCAAATTAAAACCACAAAGAGATAACATTTACAAATGAAAAAACCTCAGATTTTCCACCTGTGTAAGGGAAGAACTTGGTTCAGTGTGTTTCTTCCCCATGAGTCTCCTTTGTATCTCCCACAGATCACTTCACTCTGACACTTCTTATTCCCAGATGGGGGCGGGGGGCCGGGGTTGTCCCCAGAAGAGCAAGCAAGTCTCCAGCACTCTCTGGGTGTCCTACAGTTTGCCTCAGTTCTTTTTTTTTTTTTTATTTTTATTTATTTATGATAGTCACACAGAGAAAGAGAGAGAGAGAGAGAGAGGCAGAGACATAGGCAGAGGGAGAAGCAGGCTCCATGCACCGGAAGCCTGATGTGGGATTCGATCCCGGGTCTCCAGGATCACGCCCTGGGCCAAAGGCAGGCGCTAAACCGCTGTGCCACCCACGGATCCCTTTGCCTCAGTTCTGACACTGTGCCAGGGCAGCATCTCATCCCATTGGGACAGGCTCAGTTCCACAAGACTCCCCTGCTCCTCATTTTAGCCACCAGCCAAGCCCATGTTGTCACCTGTGCTGGCAACTTGGCTGTAGATCAGACGTTCCAACAACTTGGGTTTGATAACTTGCTAAAGTGGCTCCCAGAACTCAGGGTAGCACTTAGCTTTACCAGTTTGAGGACAAGATAAAGGGTACAGATGAACAGCCTGATGAAGAGATAAATGTAGTGAGGCCTGGAAGGGTCCTAAGCCCCAGAACATCTGGGGAGTTGGGGTGTCTCACCCTCCAGTTGCTGGTGTATCCACCAACCTGAAACTCTTTGAACTCCTTACTGTTGGAATTTTATGGAGACTTTGTCACGTAGGTGTGATGAATCATTAACTCCATTTCCAGCCCCTCTCCCCTCCCTGGGGCATGGGACTGAAAATTCCAAACTTCTGGTCCTGGCTTGCTTGGTCTTTGTGGTGACCAGCCCAGGAGCCTTCCAGGGTTGCCTGTTTAGAACAAGAGAGCTGCTACTATTCTTAGCACTCAGGAAATTACAAGGATTTTAGGAGTTCTGTGCTGGGAGTGGGGGACAGAGACCAATATATGTATTTTCTATAATCTGACGTTATTACACGCCCCCCAGAATGGATAAAATTTGAAAGACCACACAGTATTTTTAACAAGTATGTGGTATAACCAGATTTCTCATATATTATTGGGGAAGCAGACAATGGTAACCACTTTGGAGAAATTGTTGATAGTTACCTAATAAATTAAACGTACATTTACTCCATAACTCAGCAGTTCTACTTTTTGATATTTACCTAGGATAAAAATGTCCTCATCAAGATTTGTATATGAATGTTCATGAAAACTTAATTCATAAGAGCCCGCAAACTAGAAACAACCCAGGTTTCCAATGATGGAAGAATGGATAAACAACTTATGGCATATTACTCAGTGAAATACTTTTCAACAATAAAAAGTAACAAAATATTGATGCCTGCAATCACACTGGCGAATCTCCAGAAATGGTGAGCAGAAGTCAGGCATAAGAGAAAACTTTATATGAAATACTAGACAAAACTAGCTTCTGGTGATCAAAACCAGAACAGTGTCTGGAGGGGACAGACAAGAATGGTTCAAGAGAACTTTCCAGGGTGATGGGATGTTCTACATCTTATTAGGGTTTGAGGTGCAAGGGTGTGTACAGTTGGTGACTCAGCCAACTGTATACTTATGATTTGTGTATCTCACTATTTGAAAATGACACTTCATTTTTTTAAAAAGATTTTATTTATTCATAGAGACAGAGAGAGAGGCAGAGACACAAGCAGAGGGTGAAGCAGGCTCCATACAGGAAGCCTGACGAGGAACTCCATCCGGGTCTCCAGGATCATACCCCAGGCTGCAGGTGGTGCTAAACCTCTGCGCCACTGGGGCCACCCGAAAATGACCCTTCAATTAAAAAAAAGCCAGAGGGGTGCCTAGTCTGACTCTAAGTATCTTACTCTTGATTTTGGCTCAGGTCATGATCTCAGGGCTGTGAGATTGAACCTTGCGTTGGGCTCCACACTTAGCTGGGAGCCTGCTTGGCATTCTCTTTCCCTCTCCTTCTGCCCCTCCCCCCTGCTTGTACGTGTGCTCTCTTTTTATCTTGAAGGAAGAAAGAAAGGAAGGAAGGAAAGGAAGGAAGGAAGGAAAGAAAGAAAAAAGAAAAGAAAAGAAAGCAAAGAATCTCTGCAAAAAGAAAGAAAGAAAGAGAAAGAAAAGAATCTCTGCAAATAAAAAGCCAGAAGAATAACAGTAAAAATTGGGTGTATATCATTTACTTTCATTGAATTGTACCTGTGCTTTTTTGTACTTATTGTCAAAGCACCTATATGTTTCAACAGTCACTTTATAAGTATATGAACATGGTTTTTTAATGAGTTCAGCTCTTAGGCCCATAGAACAGTAGTGTGACAAATTATATTTCTGCCCTCTTGGTTTCCCTTGTCATGATGCTTGATATAAGCCTCGAGGAAATTCTTAAGAAGTTATCAAATACCATCTGAGGATTAATCTGTAGCGTCTATGGAGTCACATCAGGTGTGGTGGACCCCAGAGTATTTGGAGGCCCCTAGAAAAAGTATGGGGAAATGTTGTCTTTATTGTACTTTAAAGGGGCATCTGACTGGCTCAGCTGGTAGAGCATGCAACCCCTGATATTGGGGTTGGAAGTTCGAGTCCCATGTTGGATGTAGAGATTACTTAAAAAAAAAAAAAATCTTAAAAAAAATACTAGTATTTCTTTCTTTTCTTTTTTCCCCCTTTTCAAGATTTTATTTATTTGAGAAAGAGAGAGAGAGATAGAAAAAGAATGCATGCAGGAGGGGGAAGGAGGGCAGAGGGAGAGGGAGAAGCAGACTCCCCACTGAGCAAGGAGCCTGATGCAGAACTTGATCCCAGAACCCCAGGATCATGACCTGAGCCAAAGGCAGACATTTAACTGACTGAACCACTCAGTGCCCCTGCCCCTGCCCCTCCCCCTGCCTCTCCTCTCCTTTCCTTTCCTTTTTTCTTTCTTTTTCTAGTACAGAAAAGTTTAAAGAAGAAAACCAAAATTGCCTATAATCTTACCATCCAGATAGTTCATGTTACCTTTTAAAAAATGAATAATATATGCTTCTGGTGAGATAATTCAGTTGATATAGAAAGTTATAAACTAAAATGTAAGTTTCATGCTGTCCCTATTTTCTCTCTAAAGATAAAAAACCCTGTTAAGTGTAATATGTCCTTAGAGAAAAACTTGTTCAAAATAAAAATATATAATAATTGATATAACTCCTTGAAAATATTTATTAAAAAAGCTATTTAGTACACTACTTTGTAGCTTGATTTTTCACTTAGATCTTGACAATATTTCTAAATTAGCATGTATCTTACTCATTCTTAGAAGTCAGTTATATATATCTTTTCATTATATTTGTGTAAGTGTACTATATATTTAATTAGTTCTTTACTGATAACCATTTATTTATTTCTTTATTTTAAAGATTTATTTATTTGAGAGAGAGCATGAGCTCGGGGAGTGGAGGGGCAGAGGAAGAGAGGGAGAGAAACTCAAGCAGACTCTGCACTGAGCACAGAGCCTAACTCAGAGCTGGATCTCAGGAGCCAAAACCAAGAGTTGGATGTTGAAATGACTGCACTTCCCCACACACCTTCCCCCGCCCCCATTTTATTTTTATATAATCTCTATACCCAACCTGGGGCTTGAACTTACAACTCTGCGGTCAAGAGTTCTATACTTTACCAACTGAGCCAGCCAGACACCCCATGAAATATTACATTTCTCTGATTACATAATGTCTGAGCCTTATCAGACTGACAGTTTTTGGCCCTACTCCTGTTTTAGGAGACTGTGAAAATAGCTTTATCTTCTCAACCTTGGCACTATTGAGATTTAGGCTGGATAATTTTTGTTATAGGAGGCTTGGCCTTTGCATTGGAGGATGCTTACTGGTATCTCTAGACTCTACTCATTAGATGGCTTCAGCATTCTCTCTGAGTAGTAAGAACCAAAATTGTCTCAGACACTGACACAGGACCCCATGAAATGCAAAATTGCCTGTGACTGAGGACCATTGATACAGAGAAACATTGCAGGTTCACACAGATGGTTACAGTTGCCTTTTCTCCTGACCTGGTAGCTGCTGAGGTCATAGGTAAGTGGTGTGTTCCTCCATATCTTGGGTCTTGAATGGATGCAAAAAAAGGGGGACCTTCGGGGATAGTTATAGGGATATCTCCTAGAGCCCAGGGGGTACACCAAAACTTTGGGAGCAACTGACTTGATAGCTGTCAGAAACCAAACCCTTACATATTCTGTTATATATTCAGCAGGTGTTTGTTGAATGCCTACCATCTGCTAGATATTGTGGTCGGCACTGGGTATGCCATGTTGAAAAAAAAAAAGAGATGCTGTTTGCTACTTCATGAAGCTTACAGTTTAGGGGTGATACATTCAGTAAATATGTGTGTGTGTTTATAATTATAAATACTACACAGGCTATTGAAGGAAGAGGGCCAGCTATGAGACCATAATTTATAATGGCAGTGGTAAAGAGGCAGTCCTTGAAGGCTTCTGAATCTGGAGCAAGTTTTTACTAGATTTGGGGAAGGGACTGATGAATGTTCCAAGTGCAGGGAATAGCATGTATTTGAAGTTGTAAGATAGCAAGGTGGGAAAGCTTCAGCTTGTTGTGGAACTGAAAAGGCCCCAATTTGATAAAGAGAAGGAGAAGGAAAAGTGAATTTATGCGTGGAGAGGTAGTCGTGGGCCAGATAACATGGGGCCTTGTAGGTAATGAGTTGAGGTGGCTTTCAGAGTGAGCGGGAAGCTGTGGAAGGATTATAAGCAGGCAAGTGACACCATCTGATACATCCCAGCATGGTAATTCTGAGTGCCATGTAGAGTATGTATTGGAGGGAGGCAGGAAAGGAATTCAGGAGTCCTTATAAGGCTATGTGGTAGTAGGGTGTGATGATAATGGTATTAGGTTGATGACAGCGACGGTAGAGGGAAATGGACAGGTCTCAAAGGAATTTTGAAGGTAGTATTAACAAAAGTCAGTAACAATTTGAATGTGGATGGTAGAGAGGGAAAGGTATTCTTAGTGACTTCCAGAATTCTGGGTTGAATGATGGGTTTAGTTGCCATTGCTTAAATGAAGACCACAGGGTGTGGAGCATTTGTGGGTGAGAACGCAGAAGAGCAAGAGGTCAGCTTGAGATACATTAAATTTGAGATGCCCATGAAATATCCTATTAGGCTAAGGAGGTAATACAGCACACACTTTGGTGTTGGCAATATGACTGATACCCAGAGGAGACAGGGCAGATTGGAGATTAAGTGTTGAGAATTGTCAACATGTAGATGCTAACATTGGCTGGGAAGAGAGTGTACCTTGATGAGAGAATTGGATCCAGGGCTGAGCCTCCACAAAATCTAACATGTAGAGGTTGAGTAGAAGAGGAGCTATAGGCAAAGAAAACAAAGATGCTGGAGAGGTAGGAAGCAGATCCTTAGGTGTGATGTCATAGAAACCAAGCCTTGTTTCCAAGGGCAGGTGGGAGGGATGACGGTCAGCTATATCTAATATTCTGAGAGTACTGGTAAGGTGCCTTTCTTGATTCCTACTCCTGAGATACACTTTTAAGGGATCTGATTTCTTATATACTAGTGGGGAGGGTTTTAGCTACCAGTGGAGATTGGGGCCCAAACAGGGAAAGGATCTTAAGAAAATCTATAACCTGTTGGTTTGGGGCAGCTTTCTTAACTTTCATTATAAGAAACATAGCCCAGAAAAAACTGTTCTAACGGTAAACCCTTAGTACAGCTGACACACGTTCAGCTCGTAGGAAATATGCTGTCTGGAACAGCAAGATGCAAACAGGAAGCTTATCTTACACTCTCTAAATATTCCCCTTTTCCTTAGTGGTAAAAAATTGCTTTCTGCTTCATAAATCAGTACTGCTTTAGAGCACTGCAGATTCATGTATTTAGTATCTCCTGTTCACTGAATACAAAGAGCAGAATTTGAAATTTTATATTTGGAGTATTTGAGCAATTCTTCTGGACATCTTTCCTTTCTTTTCAGTTTATCCTTTTGCCTCATCTTAAATCTTAGCAAAGATACTCATTTTGTGAGTAGTGCCAGGAAGCAGGCAGTTTCCATGGCAACTGACAGACCAGGTTTACTGTGGAAATTTCCGGAATTAACAGAGCTGCATTGCAGAAGGATGCATAAAGCAGTATTCATCTAGAGATTCTAACAGTACGGACACAGAAGAACAGTTGCAGTGGTGTGCAGGGTATGTGTTCTGTTTATTTTCCTGTCTAAGGAGGATTGCGAGTTATATATATAGATATATGCTGAGGAGAACATACAGCAGCTTGAAGCATTTTAGTGAACTGGCTTGATAAAATCAAGGATGCTTAGGGGAAAGGGAGGAGGAATAAATAATTTGGAGAGAGAGACTTGTTTGATAGCATTGGGAGAAAATCAAGATTAAGATAAACGAAGAAGAATGTGGTAATAAAAGAAGGGGAGAAAACACACGTCTAGCTAATTAGATAATAGAAGGTTCTGGGCACAAGGAGATACTTATTTATCAAAGGAAGATCTGTAGGCACAGGCAGGCTTGGGGAATCAAGTTCTCATGTCCAAGAAGAGGAAATGGGTTAAAGTAATTATCTGTTACTTGCTGAAGGATATGTAGATGGGAGGGATGCCCAAGGCTTCAAGCTTTTCTACCTCCTTAGTGCATTTATTTACCTATGTGATGAGACAGTCTCAGGAGTGTTATCAGACCCCTGATTCCACTGCCTGTTGATATGTGTGTGTGTGTGTGTGTGTGTGTGTGTGTGTGTGTGTGTGTGTAGGGGTGGGGGTGGTGCTTAAGAAAAAGCCCAAAATACATCTCGAGATTAAATTCCGGAAATAAAACTGCATGATTTGGGTACTTGGCTGGAGTTTCTAATCTTCCAGAGAATAATTATAAATTTGAAACAGGAGGGATATGAAAAAGGAATAGGTATGACATAGGTCATTTAAATGATAGATGTCATTTAGATCATGTAGTACATACACTATAGCTCAGGAGTCAGAGAAGGCCTGCTGCTAGTGTTGGTAAATAAAGTTTTATTGGAACACGGCCATACCTGTTTGGTTGTGTTGTTGCTACAGAGTTGTATAGTTAGTTGGCTGGCAAAGCCTAAAATACTTACTGTCTGTTTCTTTACAGAAAAAGTTTGATGACTCGTGGTTTAGATGGTTATTGGATTCCTGCGGCTGCCGTAACAAATGCTCACAGATTTGGTGGCTCAAAACAACAGAAATTTCTTCTTTTGCAGTTTTCGAGGCCAGAAGTCTGAAATCAGGGTGTTGGCGGGGTGATGCTTCTTCCAGAGGTTCTAAGGAGGATCCTTCCCTCTTCCAGCTCTGGTGTCTCCTGGCATTCCTTGGGTTGTGGTAGCATGACTCCAGTCACTGCTTCTGTCTTTGCTTGGCTTTCTTCCCTGTGGCTCCCTGCCTGTGTCTCCCTGCCTGTCTCCCCCTGTGTCTCCGTCGTCTTCTCTGTCTCTTAAAGGACACTTGCCGTTGTATTTAGAGCTTACTCTAATTCAGGATGACTTTTTCTCAAGATCCTTATCTTAATTATATCTGTAAAGATAAGGTCACCTTCTGAGGTGCCAAATGGACAGATCTGTTGTTAAGGGGCACGGGGGGGGGGGGGTGGTCCCCAGTTCAGCCCTTTGCATGTGGTATTGAAGGTCTGGGTTTTGGCTTCTCAGACCACGGTCTTATGTCAGCAGTAGGTAGCGCCTGGCAAGTGTCCTTTGGAAACCTATGGAGCACCTGCTCTCCAATAGACTTGACCTGCTGGAGAGGGTGTCACACTCACTTTTCAAGGATGAATGGGACAGGCACAGTTAAAATCAGAGCAGATGGCCTCTGTGATGCGAACACAAGTAGCAGAGTAGAGGTGGTTCTAGAATATCACAGGAGAAAAAGGACCAAATATTCATGGGAAACTTATGAAGGGTGGAGTCTAATGCCTTATATCAGTGTCTCTTGACACCTACCCTCAAAACCCAATAGGCATTCTAATGAAAGACAGTTGACGCCAAAGGAATCAGGGTTTTGAGGGATTAGATTCTTGTCTAGATTACGACAGTGGGCACTATATGTGTGACTCAAAATAAGTAGACTGTAAGCTGTGGAGGGGTGGCAGCATAGGATTGGATACACAAGTGGACAGAGCTGTGAATGTGAGACTTGACTCTGGGTGGAGGGATCTGTGTCATTGTGGGAGAATACAAATTGGTGGCCTGGGCAGGAGAGGTCTGTGGTGTTCTATGAGCTGAGTGCCTTTGTAAGCTTGGGGTGATGGGGGGTAGACCTCTGTCTTTGCTTCCCTGGGATGTTTCCTTTAGCATACCTGGGTGTGTTGGGGAATGTTTAAGAAGTGATACATGCCCAAGGTGAAGAATCAAGTAGTAGACAAAGGATTCCAGCATGGATGCCGGATCTGCAGAGAAAACCCTCTTTGTTCTGTCATTTGAAGGACCCTGGCCTATTGTTCATATCCTCACCTGTGCCCCTTAAAGGAAACCTCTGATTTAGACCCTATGGAGGTAATTATCAGAAAAGTTAAGCAAAAATGATTAGAAGTGGATCCACGTTAGGGTACACCAAGAATAAGCAGTGTCAAACTGGCCTAATATAGTACAGAAACAAACACAAAGGCAATTTGTGTTCAGGAATTTGCCATGGACTGGGTGTTTCTTGATGTCAGCATCCTTGGGTACCAAGGAGGAACATTAGGCCCAAGCCAGAGTTTTCAGGCCAAATTTTCTGTAGGACAAGACTAGATGAAGTCTTTATTTCCTTTCTGATTGCATTGTTAGTCTGTGACTGGGTACATCTGGAACACCAGATTTAGACATCCGGAAGCTGTGGGGATGAAAGTTTTCTTCTTGCTCCCTTTCATAGAAGATTTTGCGCATTAACTACCACACATGTTGAATTGTATTCTTCAGCTTAAATAGCTTCACAGAAAGATTGCAATTCAACTGCAGTTAGATTTTAACCTTTTATTTTTCTCTTGCCATCTAGAGTATACATAAGGAAATAGAATGAGTTAAGGTTAAAGCTTAGACTGGTGTTAAATTAAGCTAGTTTGACTGTAGTTCATACAAGCTAAAACTTAAGTATTATGGGATGTTGAAATAATGCCCTCGGTTTCAGGTAAGTATATTATATAAAATAGCATGTGTCCCTAAATGTCTGTTAACAAAATTTATTTCTATTAAATATTTTTTTTTCTCATTCACTTGTTTGGATAAATATTATCCTCCCCCTCCAATAATAAAAGTAAGCTGAAGAATGTTTCATAGTTACGTGACAGTTCCCATAGTTACAGGTTGTGAATGAAAAGTAGTTAAGACTTTTCCTTCTTTGCTTCAGGGACTAAAGTTCTGACTTTGTAAAAGCAGTTTCAGATTTGTAGTACAAAATGATGTAAGAGTAGCAGCATCCTGCTCAAATACTTTTTAAGAAACAAGGATGAATCTATGAAACGCAAAATTAAGACAATTTGATGCTAAACTCTATGTAGGATCTCTATAGGAGTGAAGAAAAATTTAGAGGGTTTCTTGTACATCATTCCTGCAGATTGCAGGAGAAATGTGGCCTCTTCGAAGCTGTTAGTTTCAAAGATGGAGCACCTTTACCCCTTTTGTGCCCTCTCCCCTCACTGATAACTACCAGAAGATAATTATGGGGAAGATATGGGAGGAGGGAGGGGAGATGGATGCAGGCACATTTTATCTGGCTGTGTGGTCATTCTGAGTAATATTGTGGGTGGACACAGAGAAGAGTCGTGGCAGCAATATAGATTGAGGATTACATTCTTACATTTGCTACTGTCAGTTGAAGATACAGTATTCCAGATCAAGGAGATCAAGAGAGAATTGCCTTTGGAGTCCTGTGTGCTCTGATGGGTAATAGACTGAGCCTTGGGGGCTAGAAGTATGGACATGGTTTGAACTATAGACGTGATAGATAAATCCCTCTCACAGGAGAAGAGTGAGGCTCAAAGACAATCCCTTTCTCTCTTTTTTCTCTTTCCTATCAAATTTATTGAGGTATAATTGACATACAATAAATTGTGCATAGTTGAAGTGTACAGTTGCCAAGTTTTACATGCACACACCTGTGAAACCATGGCTACATGCAAGATAGTGAACATATCCATCATCCCAAAGATTCCTCCTACCCTGCTGTAGCTTTTCTATCTAGATGTTTGATTTGGTTCTTTTTTGTATATTCCATGTCTGTTTAACACATTCTCTCTGTCCTTTAGTTTCTTGAACAACTGAGAATGCAGTAATCATCACAGTTTCAATGTCCTTGTCTATAATTCTAGCATCCCTGTCATTTCTGACTCAGAAGTGATTGATTTTTCTATTCAGCTCAGGTCATGTTATTTTGCTTCTTTGCATATTGGGTGAGTTGTGGATTGCAGGCCAGATGTTGGGTGCTGGATGTTTCTGCATTTTTTTAAAATTTTGAAGATATTTATTTATTTATTTTTAAAGATTTTATTTATTTATTCATGAGAGACACACAGAGAGAGGCAGAGTCATAGGCAGAGGGAGAAGCAGGCTACTTGCAGGGAGCTTGATGTGGGACTTGATTCCGGATCCTGGGATCAGGCCCTGAGCCCAAGGCGGATGCTCAACCACTGAGCCACCTAGGTGTCCCTTTATTTATTTTTGAGGGCGGGGGTGGGGGAGCAAATGAGTGGGAGGAGGAGCAGAGGGAGAGTGAGAAGCAGAAGCTCCGCTGGCCCCACTGAGCAGGAAACCCCATGTGGGGATTCAATCCCAGGACCCTGGGATTATGACCTGAGCCAAAGGCAAATGCTTCACCAACTGAGCCACCTAGACACCTCTGTTTGCATTCTTATAAATATTTTTAAGCTTCGGTCTTTGGTCAAGTTATTTGGAAATAGTTGGATTCTTTGGGTCTTACATTTGAGTTTTGGTGGGTGTTGAGTACTGCTCCAGCCTGGGTATTTTTCCTCTAATCCTTTTGGATGTTTCTTCCCCCTAGGCTTGTGTAAGTTCTTTTAAGAGTGTGCTGACCAAGGACGGCTCTGTGCACATCTGTGAGGTTCTCTGTGCGGCTCTCTCTTACCCGGTACTCTGCCTCTCGAACTATATATACTTTGGTCTCCTCAGATGCTCAGATTCATCTCCTCAACACAAGGATATTTCCAGGATGTGCCTAGATCCCCTGACCCCCATCAAAGTTTGTGAGTCCTTTCAGACAGGAAGCTGGGGGGCAGTTATAGGGCTCTCCTTGTGTATTTCCTGTCTCTCAGTGTTCACTGCCCTTTGTTGTCTGATGTCCATGTCTTTTTTCTTTTTCTTTTTCTTTTTCTTTTTCTTTTTCTTTTTCTTTTTCTTTTTCTTTTTCTTTTTCTTTTTCTTTTTCTTTTTCTTTTTTTTTAGTTGTTTCAAGTGTGAGAATAAGTCTGTGTGCTGATACTCTGCAGTAGCCCAGGCACAAGTACCACACAGATTCTCCTTGTGAGATGGGACTGCAGAAATTAGGGAACTAGGGAGCACTATCTTCATGACTTTGAGAAAGAGCATCTCTGAATATGATTTTTGCAGTATTCTTAATAGAGTAGAAGTAAATGTCACGGTGTTTGTAAAAAAAAAAGGGGGGGGGTTGGCAAATCTTGAGAGAGCAAATGTGGATAAATAGGGGACAGGATTACTGATAGGGTGATAGATGAGAAAAGAAGACATTGCCAGGAAACTGAAAATGCAGTGGTGGAATGAAGTCATTATCACACTCAGAAGTGAACTTAAGTGATACTACATGACAGCAAGAGAAAAAAATGGAACGGAATGATTGATTTGAAAGCATACAAATTTCTGAATTAAAAAAAAATATTATTTGAGAGAGAGAGTATGTGGGAGAGAGTATGTGGCAGAGAGAGAGGGAGAAATTCAAGCAGACCCTGGGCTGAGTGTGGAGCCCGACATGGGACCCAGTCCTACAACCTTGGGATTGTGACCTGAGCTGAAGTCAAGAATCGGGTGCTTAACCAACTGAGCCACCCAGGTGCCCCTTGAATTTTTTACATGTATAAATTCATAAATAGAATGGGGAGGTAGATGACACCTTGGAGAAATATTTACAATGCTGGACCAAGAGTTGATTGATAGGTTAATAAAGGACTTCTATCAGAAGCAGCAATAGCAAAACAAATGCTGGGCAAGGAGGGCTCAGGGTTGTTCCATCAGGCAGTTAACCAAAGAAGAAACACTTGTTCATCAAATGGCAAAAAATGTCCAACTCTAAGGGTAAGAAATCAAAATGTAACTTAAAAGAATGATCTCACTCTTCTCTGCTTTCAGGTTGGCATGAGGGAAAGGGTGCTATTGCCTGGGCTCCCTGGGCACTCGCTGCTCGTACTGTTGAGTACTCGCTGCCTGTTGACTCAGGGCAGACTGGCTCTGTGGCACGACAGTAACCATGTGGACCAGGTCATGGCTAATAGGCCAAAAACATGCGAAGTGAAGTCTATAAAGCAATAGATGTGAGATCTCCTTTTATAAGCTATCCATGTAGTACAGAAAGATACAAAGGGAATATGCTCAATTGCAAAGAATGGTTTTCTCTGGATTATGATTGAATTTTCCATTTTTCCTTTATCTTTTACCTGTGTGGCTTTAAGAGGGACTTAGGGTGACATGGTCTGGTTGGAAAAAGATTTGAGTACTTGTCCTGCTACTGAATTTTAGTACAAAACAAAATGCTGGATTTAGCAAAGGGTGGGGGTGGAAGGTATGGCTAAAGCTACCCCAGGTAACCTTGGCTGTGCCAACTGTAATTCTTCAAAAAAACAGGTCCACTCACGTATGTGCAAAGCCCCAGGCAGCTTTATTAGACATTTAAGATAGAAATAAAGCTTTCTCAGTGCCCAGTCTGATGAATGCTCTGGAACATTATGTCACAACTTTCTGGGGTTTTTTTGGGAATCTGTAGGATTTCAGAAATTTATAAATTAGTCTGTGTCAGTGAAAGGATGATAGCTAAATCCAGTGGTGATGATTCAGTGTTTGCTAAGTAGTAACTGGGCAAGTCAGTCATTTCTATCCAGAGGATCCAGCCATCGAAGAAGGTACACAAAGGACTTCAGTGTAGGCACGTGGGCTCAGGAATTACAGTTTTCAGATTTTCATGTAACAAGATAATCCTGAGTTCAAAAAGTAATTTCTTTATATCAAATTGTAATTTCATAAGGTCTGTATTACGTAGATCCAAGCTTTCCACTCATCATCCTGTGTTTGTAAAAAACACACTTTTTCCACTTATTTGCAATGTCCATAGGATCTGTGTCAGTTGTTTCTTTTCTTTCTTTCTTTCTTTCTTTCTTTCTTTCTTTCTTTCTTTCTTTCTTTCTTTCTTTCTTTCTTTCTTTCTTTCTTTCTTTCTCTTTCTTTCCTTTTTTGTGTCAGTTGTTTCTGTCTCTGTGTGTGTATTGTTTGCCTAAGTGTGAAACTGCTGGTCTCTGGGACCACGAAAGACAAGGTATGAGATTTAGATGGGGCCTAAGAAATCAAGGATACCAGAGCTAAGGATTTTATTCGAGAAGTGTTTTTGGCTTGTTTGTAACTGGCTTGTGGATTTGAAGCCAATTAGTATCAGTGGCCCTTAGCCACTAAATGCTCATAGCACTTTCCAGTCATCATGGTGACCAAACTACTGCCTGTTCCTCCCTCCACACCACTTCCAGATGCTAGAATCCTCCTTCTATGACTGTCTCTGGGAAATAAAATAGTGTTAGGGGCTGTGTTAGCTGGAAATGAGTCAGCTTGCATATAAACAAACATGACAAATAATGGCTTGAATAAAACAGTTTATTTCTCTTTCTGTAGATGCAGTCTGGCAGTAGGCAGGCCTAGGGTTGCTGTAACGGTCATTAGACTAGAGACCTTTAATATTCTCCTTCATTCTCAATACATGGTTTCCCTTCTCCAGGGCCTTGGGGGTGGCTGGAACTCTAGTCATCACCAACATTCCAGGCAATAAGAAGAAGAGGGAGAAAGAAAAAAAAAAGACCTTCCTTCCAACTGAGTCAGCTCCTTTTAAATATTCCATTTGTATTACTGCCTCTAAATGCAAAGAAGTTTGGTTTCTTTGCTTGAGCCATCATAACAAAATACTACAGATTGGGTGGTTTAAACAACAGAAATTTATTTCCAATGGTACCCACAAGCTGGGTTTCATTCTGAGGATTCTCCTCTTAGCTTGTAGGTGTTGTAGGAGGCCGCCATATTGCTAGGTGCTCAGGTGACCTCCTTGTGTGAGCATGAATGTGGGGGAGAGATTCTCCACTGGGAACAGCTGTGTGGTGTCCTTCTTATAAGGACACTAATCCTGTCAGATCAGAGCTTCATCCTTATGACTTCACTTAACCTTAACTGCCTCCTTATAGGCCCTGCCTCCAGTACAGTCACTGGGAGTTAAGGCTTTGGCATGAATTTTGGTGGGTGGGGGGTGAGGGAACATAATGTATTCCACAGCAGTGGGGAAGTATAGTATTTAGATGGATATATTTCTGCCCCAGCAAAGGAAGATCTTAGCAAGGAGCAGAGGACGGGAGTGTTGGGTGACAGCTGGCAGTGATTGCCAGAGGGGCTGCTGACTCATTTTCCTGGGTGGATCATCAGGCCCTTGAAGTTAGAACCCTATGGAGCATTCATGGAGCATTCGTTGAATACAGCTAGGGATACTCCGTATAAAATTATCCATAGAGAACTGGGAAAAGGAGAGATTTAGAAGTTATTGCTGAGAAAACACAGTCCCTCTTCTGAAGAAAGTGATATCCCAATGAAAAGTCAGGAGACCTTTTTTATCCTAAAGAGTATAGCTACAGGCAGTTTTACATTGCTGCTTTTTACTTTTCTCCAGCCTTCTACATGAGTGTGTTTTCTACTGTTCATATATTTTTTTCTCTAGAGAGAAAACTACTCA
Source organism: Nyctereutes procyonoides (assembly GCF_905146905.1). Classification (NCBI taxonomy): domain Eukaryota; kingdom Metazoa; phylum Chordata; class Mammalia; order Carnivora; family Canidae; genus Nyctereutes; species Nyctereutes procyonoides. Next base: position 53,431,176 of record NW_026575140.1, on the reverse strand, counting down.
GTTTAGGACAGAACTTGTATCTTAGGACAGAAATTGCCATCAGCAGACTGCATGATCTCCTCATTGCCCTTGAGACTCTTGGTGAACTTTTTCTAGAAGTGGCATAAGCCAGGACTTTGAAGCTACAGGTATAACTCAGGTCACCAAAAATATTTGTCTTTTGTACTTCTGTGCACTTCTGCAAGGGGTCTAAAGGGAGTTGATTATAGGTTATAGGGTCAGTTGCAAAGCTCTGAAATTCTTGGTGCCTGGAAGCACCTGGAAGTGTTTAGATCACATGGAAATCGTTTTATGCTCTCTGAGCCCTAGGAATTGCATGATTGCATTTCATTTTCTCTATCAAATGCTTTATTAAATTTTTTGAAACTTGGGTTTTGGTTATATGGTTTTATATTTATATAAAAAATGAAGAAGCCTCCTTTCAATTTGAATTTGGCGCCAATTGAGAGATGCAAGAGCCAGACATAGGGAGGTCATAAGATTTATTGTATTCTTTTTTTCTTTTTCAAATAATTTATTTATTTATTTATTTTAGAGAGAGAATGAGCTCATGTACACGGCAGGGGGTGTGGGGGGGGTGGTGGAGAGGCAGAGAACGAAGAGGGAGAGAATGCCAAGCAACTCCCCACATGAGGAGGCAGGGCTCCCCACGAGGCAGGGCTCGATCCCATGACTTGGGGACATGACCTGAGCCTGAGCTGAAACGTAGAGTCAGATGCCTAACTGACTGGGCCACTCAGGCACCCCCAGATTTATCATATTCTTGATAAAATTGGAAATATAGCTCTGCATTTGAGGCCAGAATAGTTTGCTAACTCCTCTTGGCCTCACATAATTAGGCTTACCCATCCCTTTAGTGGCAATGTCTTACAAGGCATGGTGGGGGGACAGCCAGAGCATATGTATGCTCTCTATAGGAAGGCTGTCTTCAAAAGACAGGAATTGAACCAAGTGTGTGTTCAGTTTCTTCTCACATATTTGCTGGTGAGTCAGTAAGGGCTCAGATGAGAGACCCAATCTCTCTCCATGGAAAGATGAAGCATGGAGCGGGGGAAGTGTTTCCTTAAACAATTGAGAGAGGTAAGCCTAAAATCTTTCTTTTTTTTTTTTTTTCCAATCATTCAGGCGGCATCCCTTTACAGAGCCAGGGAATAGAGTCTTCAAAAGAGGAACGTGAGCATACTACCCACAGGGGACAGGGACCCAACCTATTTATGTTAATAAGTGAATCCGGTAGTAAGATGCAGCATGTCCAAGTATTGATTCTCCAAATTTGATTTCAGTCAGTTAACTAAGTCTATTGTGGTTTTTTGTTTTGTTTTTATTTTTAAGGTTTTAATCCTTTGTGTTGGTGTTTGTAGATTTCACCAAAGTTTATTATTGCCACTAAAGTTCTACTTACCTTTATACAGGAGAAAACATTTTAATTGTGACATCAGTCTATCTGAACAGCTTCCCTGGTAATGTCTATCGCCAAATGCTGTTGGAAATACTGTGTCCAAGAGAGGTGCCCTTTCAATCAGATTTGTGATCTGTAAGGCATTAAAAAGTCTAAATGTATAGCTAACTTTTTAACTGGGATGTGTATAATTTGATAGTCTAATTACAAGTCCTATTACAACAGAGACTTGTTTTCATATTAAAGACCTCTAAATCCAGAGTAGAATGTTACTGATTTTCGTAGGAACTATTCTGTGTACATGATTAGATACGGGTCTGGGGATTGTGCTCCTATATGAGATTTGGGTGAATTTGAGACTTGAAACCTCAGTCCCTTGCTTGTTTCTTGAATGGAGAGATGTCTGAGTTAAGAATTGCTCATGTGGAACACTTAACATACATTTTAGAGGGATGAATGTAAGAGTAAATAAAAGGTCGTAGGCTGAACTTAGGTACTGATGAGACAGAGGCATTGGGGCTTATTTACAGGTTGGTGGAGTTGTGCTGAACTAATTTTCAGGTTAGAAAGTAATAACGAAGTGACTGGGAATCTTTGACCCTGTTGAGTAGAAGTAGCACTTTAAACTCTGTTTGACACACTTGGCCCAAGATAAAAAACTGTGGTCAAGGTTTTGGGCACTTGCTGCAGTTGCCTCAGTGATTGACTGCTCTAGTGTAATGGTAGAGGGTCAGCTCAGGCTTCTTGGTGTGGTCACCACAGTGCTGCATCTCTGTCCAGTCCTTCTTTGGAAGCCATCAGGGTTGGATCATTAAAACAATAACTGAAATTGGATTCAGTTTCATAGGAAAGATTACCAGCCTGGTGTGAGTGGGGACTCCGTGAATAAGCCTTCATAGCATGTTTTTTTTTCTGTGGTTTCCACAACTTTTTCTGTTAAATGAGAAGATGGACTCTGGGTAATAGCCACATTCTTCTGTTCATCTTTTGTTTTAGCAGCTTTATTGTGATATAATTCATGTACCATATAATTTACCCCTGTACTGTATAGTTCATTTGCTTTTTCTATATTCAGAGTTATGAGTCTGTCATCTTACTCAGGTTTTGAACATTTACATTAGCCCAGGAAGATAACTCGCATCCTTTTGCTGTCAGTCTACTCACTTTCAAAAAAAAAAAAAAAAACCTCATCCAAAAACTGCACAGCAAGCTATAGTAAGCTAAATGATTAGACAAGATATTCCATAATTCTAAAAATTGATCTCATGGTATAGACAACATTTTAACTGTTGTTATTCCGTGGTTTATGTAGTAGTGAGATACTTCATTTCTCAGGAATGCTAGCAGCAAATGCTATCTAACTCAGTATATCCATGAGTGACATCCTTTGTCATATTCTATTGGTTAGAAGCAAGTTGCAGGTCCTGTCCACACTCAGGGAGAAGAGCCTCCACAGAGATGTGAATCCTGGGGAAGTACAGCTCATGGGGATCATCTTAGAGCCTGTCTGCTACGTGCTGTAAATTCGTGAATAATGTAAAAATGTTGCTTCCGATTTGCACATAATTTTAACTAACTTTTTTTCAGCTACCTTCAGCAATTGGCTGGTGCTACATGTTTCACCAGTGATTAAGCTGAGCCATAGAGATACTGTTTACTTGCCAGCAATCATAGAACAATAATTATTGCAAATGAGCTCCTTTGTGTTAAACTGTTGCTACATCATGAAAAAGATTACTAAGAAAATTAGTTACTGGGCTCGACTGGTGAAAGTATGTTATAAATAGAAAAGAACTTGTGTGAAAAAAAGCTGATATTATGGCTTATGGTCTGGGACTCTGGCATTTGGAATGCTGGTTCATTACGTGATTATTTAGATAAAGTTTATTAGTCTTTGAGCTATAACCTTGAATCGTGGTTATTATTAATACTGGTATATACCATAATTGTGGGGAAATGATTTTAAAGTTCTGCATATTTTGAGAACCTTAAAAGTAGCTACAAAAAGCAGTTCTACTAACCTGAAAAAACATTTCTAAATTTTGGGAGAAGAAAAATAAAATACCCAAGCATTTAAAATTTTCTTGCTTACCAGATCAGATTTTAAAGAGAGTCTGACCACTTAATATGAAACTGACAAAATGTAGATGCTCTTCAGTGGAATCTTTTTCTTTATGTATTTTGTACTCTAGTCTGATAAAGTTCTTTCCTACACATTGATGTCTGGGGGTGGGGGCAGGAAGAGAAAGAGAACAGAGATTGTCTTTACATTCTTCACTGAATTTGCTTTTTTTTTTTTTTTTTTTTAAACATAGCATAGTTACGTTACAAGTTAATACTTTGATCTCCAGGTTGGAGTTTTGGAGATTTTTTTTAATTTTTTTAAGACTTACTGTCTTTTTTTTTTTATGATTTTATTTATTTATTCATGAGAGATATACAGAGAGAGAGAGAAGCAGAGACACAGGCAGAGGGATAAGCAGGCTCCATGCAGGGAGGCCGACATGGGACTCGATCCCAGGTCTCTAGGATCAGGCCCTGGGCTGAAGGCGGCGCTAAACTGCTGAGCCACCCAGGCTGCCCAGAGATTTTTTTTTTTATTTAATGAAAATCTGTATCGAGATTTCTGTCCATGAATCATTTGTTTTTCACCTCATTGCTGTATCTAGGCTGAAAGATTCAGATTTGAATAGTACATGACAGTTTTTCTCTTAAAGCCAGCTGGCTATTCATCTAATTGTCCCCTTGCTTCAGCGTGGCATTATCAGGAACAGGGCAGCATGGTAAGGTGCCAGTTCTCAAACTTTACTAAAATCATCACCCAGAATCTTTACAACTACTGTTTTTTGACTCCTGTTCCCCAATACTCTGATTTAATTGCCATGAGATGATACCTGGGCATCTGGATTTTAAGAATCTCACCAGGTAATTCTGACGTGCAGCAAAGTTCAGGAGCAGCTGTACTAAGGATTGAAGACCGAGAGAGTCATTCATGTTGGGTCAGGTAGGATAGAACTTTTTGGACGTGAGGTTTGTAGCTCCTGGGACTTTGCACTTGATAATGGAGTTTTACAGAGTTTGAAAAAGATCTTGTATTTGGCAATGAAAACTTATCTACAGAATCACTTTTTTTAATGACTGGAAACTTGGTTTTCTGAATCTCATTAAAGCTATATTTATTGCCTTCCTAAATTTAGGCTTTTCTTAGTTCAGAGTGTAAAAAACCAAGACAACGTAAACAAACCCCCCAAACCTCGAGGTCAGACTGTGTTAGCAACTTGAAAAAGACATTTTCTCACGCATTCATCAGTGCTAGCTATAAGAAAAAAAAAAAGTCAAAACCTATTTAAAATGTGGAAAAATTGCTTCCCGATATTTTAACAGAGAGAGACTGAGAACACACAGCATTGAATCATCAGGAAAGCTGAAGATCTCCCCTGAGCAGCACTGGGATTTCACTGCGGAGGACTTGAAAGACCTTGGAGAAATTGGACGAGGAGCTTATGGTTCTGTCAACAAAATGGTCCACAAACCAAGTGGGCAAATAATGGCGGTGAAAGTAGGTGATGCCCATCATTCTTTCTGGTGCTTTCATCCACTGGGGGCAGTTTCTTGGTGCAGTGGTACCCCTGCTGTTCTGTTTTCGCTTGTGTGGTACATACGGGTGTCTGTAAAACTGTCTCTCCAACCCCCCTGAGGGTGTTTCGTACCGAGGTTGTCTTGTCGGTGGCACGTCCTCTATCGCCCTGGAAACACAAGTGTCCGAAGCGCGTATGTTGGCCGCACGTCCGGCATGATGCTTTAACGTGTTTTACACTTCAGGCCCTGCCGCTGCCCAGGTGAGTTCGGGCTGGGCGGCTGCAGCCCTGGGATCAGGGTAGTGCTGCGCCGAGCCAGGCGGGGAGCTGGAAGAAGAGGCAGCACACTGGGTTGGGCAGGGTGCGGGGCTAGGGCTAACAGCAGTCTTACTGAGGGTTTCTTGGAAACCACACACATGCTGTTGCCACTAACCTCAACCTTACTCGGTCCTGACCGGCTCGGCTCCTGTTGCTTTAGTTCATCTCTGCTCAGTACTGCCCTGTTCCCTGGTTTGAACGCTGTATTGAAATGCCTCCCTCGTGACAATGTTGTCGCCTTCTGTCCTTGCTGTGAGTGCCGTGCGTGCCACTTAATTTGTTAATAAAAAAAAAGAAAGAAAGAAAGAAAGAAAGAAAGAAAGAAAGAAAGAAAGAAAGAAAGAAAGAAAGAAAGATCGAGAATGGCCAGAAATGCAGATGGGCCTATAGACTCTACCTGGCAGGCTGATGTTGGTGCCTGTTACAAACTAATGATTTATGTCCGATGCCCATGGGGGCCACGTGGTTGTAATGTGTTCATCTGTGTGTTTAGATGTTGAACAGATGTTTTCTGCGTGTACGATGGCACAGGAAAATCGACAGCGTTGGGGGTGTCAGTGTAAAAAAGATAAAGGGTGAATGAGATGTGGTCATTCCCTTATCCAAATTGAAATTCTCAGGGTAAATTAGTCATGCCTTAGTTTACCCAATTGAGAACAGGTCTGTGGACCATCAGAGCTAATCATCTCCCCATCAGTGCCCTATTTGGAGAGTTTGTCAAATGGCCTGATAGAGGAGGAGCCTTAGTTTCATAACTGACTTTTGGGAGCAGATTTGTATCACATTAATATGAAATGCTATCTGTATTGGAGTTTATCCTGTGCAAAATGTTACTCTGACCCTTTTTGCTTCCTTCATTGTTGAGCATTTCTGTTTGTTGGGGCATATGAACCTAATGAGAAATGAATGGTGGGTAAAAATTTTATGTTTCTCTTTATGGGTTCTTAACCTTGTGGTTGGTCATAGTTCTTTTGCAATATGCTGATACCAATAGCCTTTTTTCATAGGATGATGCATTCATACATAAGATTTTGCATATATCTGGTGGATCTCTAAAGCAGCACAGGCTAAGACCTCTGCTTCGGATTGTCTGTTGAAATAAAACAGTGTTTTTCTTGGAATGTGAAATGATTCCTCCATTTTTATTTTGTGCCAGTGCAGTGTAAGTGGAAAGTCACTTTATTGAGATTTTTTTGGATGAGGATTGCATTGCTCTAATGTACTATCCGTGCAATATCTGCCTTTACTTGGCTAGGTCTTAAGGGAGAGGTAGCATATATAACTAAACTTCTAAACTTTCTTCCAGATACTAGGGAAATAACTTTTAAATAATTACATCTTAGTTTTTTCAGTCTGTGCTTGACTATGTTGATCAACATCATAATCTGTTTTAGTCATCTGGATAGACTTGAGCTGTGGTCAGTAGGGTTTCAGGTAAAGAAGGTACTTCATTGTGATTTGAAAAAAGTGTTTCTTAATTTGATAACGTTTGGAACTGTGTGATGCTGACTCAAAATTTGAATGAACTTAAGAGTGAATAATAGGAAATTATTGTCTGCCACTTATAATTTGACCTTATTTTGAGAGTCCTGTCGGAATGCCTTCAAAGAGCCCAGCTCTTCAGAAGTACTTCTGAGGTGGTCATGGGACCTATGGATTGGTAGCTGTCACACCTGTGCCTGCCAGTTGATACTGTCTACTTTTAACACCTTGAATTTTTTTTTTAAATAAATTTGTAACAAGTATTCCAAATCTTTTTTTTTTTTTAAGATTTTATTTATTCATGAGAGACACAGAGAGAGGCAGAGACATAGAGAGAGAAGCAGGCTCTATGCAGGGAGCCCGATGTGGGACTCAATCCCGCGACTCCAGGATTGCGTCTTGGGCTGAAGGCAGTCACTCAACCACTGAACCACCCAGGTGTCCCTATCACCTTGACTTCTTGAGTCAGCATCTTAGTTTAGCGCAGGGAGGGTAATGATAGCATTGGATTCCAGTGACAAGTATTCAAGTATCCATGACATCATGTAATACTTGAAGAGGGTTTTTTCCTTAAAGTTAAACACATTAAAGTTCTCTTTTTTTAAAGATTTTATTTATTCATGAGACACACACACACACACACACACACACACACACACACACACACACACACACAGAGGCAGAGACACTGGCAGAGGGAGAACCAGGTTCCCTGCGGGGGAGCCTGATGTGGGATCGATCCCCAGACCTTGGGATCATGACCTGAGCCAAAGGCAGACAGACACTCAACCAGTGAGCCACCAGGCATCCTGACATTAAAGTTTGATACCAATTTGGTGACTCATAAATGCCATCCACTACGATTTTTATTTTTATTTTTTATTTTTTTTTTTTAAAGATTTTATTTATTTATTCATGATAGTCACAGAGAGAGAGACAGAGAGGCAGAGACACAGACAGAGGGAGAAGCAGGCTCCATGCGCCGGGAGCCCGACGTGGGATTCGATCCCGGGTCTCCAGGATCGCGCCCTGGGCCAAAGGCAAGCGTCAAACCGCTGCGCCACCCAGGGATCCCCCACTACGATTTTTAAATGCGTATCTTGATCTCTCTGAAAAAGCTTAGCCTTTTGTCACACTCTAGAGTTTGTTCTTTTGTCATGTAGGCACACAGACCAGATTGATAAATACACACACACAGAGTCAGTGTGTGATTAAGGAGTTCGATTTGACATTTTCCATGTAGACAGCATGATGACTAAGCACTCGCCGTGTCTAGCTTTGAGACAAGGACTATAGAGATTTAAGAGTGGGAGACTGGTTCATGCTCTTGTGAGTTTTCCAATTGTTGTTGGTAAACTGAGAAATGCACTTGAAGTGTACCTCTATATAGTGTTTTATAATGTGCACTTTAATGTCAAGGATTACTGTATTAGATATTAAGCTTACCTTGGAAATAAATTACCCTTAAGATTTACTTTCAGTATCTACAAAACTGAACTGCAGTATCAGCCTGATTTTTATTATTATTCCTCCTCATTTTTAGTTTTGAGGGAGCCCTTCCCCAAATTTATTTTGCCACACATGAGAAATGGCTTAGAAAGATGATTTGTTAATTACCAGAAACAATGATCTCTAAGACATATTTAAAAATCAGGATGTAATAAATCAGATTCAGCCAGATAGCACACAGCATATGTAAGATCTCATGACCTTTGGCCCGAGGACAGTTCTTCAAGCTGCCAGTGAGGTTCTCTACATTAGGACCCAAGATGTGGGAAATTCCGACCTTTTGGCTCACCCACCTGGGGAAACAGGTCTGACTCTTCTGTGAGTGGGGAGTGTTATGACTGGCTTGTCTAAGGGCTTGAAGGACTGAGTCACGGGGCTGCCGAGGACAAAACCATTCCTGCCATAGGATTTTCTAAAACTGCATTAAGGATGACCTTTGACTCTGGTTGGGTATGTCAGGCTTCGATCAGCATCCCATGCCAATAACATTTATTTAATGTCCCATTTTGTATGATGGTAGAATAACCACCAAATGAAAAAATTTAGACATGAACAGTCCCTATCCTCTAAGAGTAAAATAGGTGTCTGGTTTGCGCCCTGCCAGGGTTTATTGTAATGAGCAGAGGCCTAACATTCACACCAAATGTTTGAAGAAGGTGTCAGGATTAGATTTCTGGGCTAGGGTCAGAGAAATTCAGGATCTGGAAGTAAAGTCTGGTGAAGTCAGGTCCACAGATGATCACAATTGGCATGTCAGGGCAAGTCCAGGGACACAGGAGAAAAGCATTAGAAAGAGTGGCTCCAGGCCACAGTCCAGGCCCTTGGGCCGGAATGGAACGGTATGATGGACACAGGTTGCTAACAGAGGGAGGAATGACTCTGAGCCTTCAAGACTTGACAGCGTATCCTCCACCTGACCCTGCCTGTGGCATAAATCCTGCCTCCATGCTAGACTCCCAGCTTCCCTGTCGTTTCCTCAAAGACCGTGTCTACTGACTCTTGAAGATATGCATGTGTCTGTCTGTAGGCTTGTAGGCAGGGGAGAGTAGAAAAGAATGCAGGATCCCTGGGTGGCTCAGTGGTTTAGCGCCTGCCTTTGGCCCAGGGCGTGATCCTGGAGTCCTGGGATCGAGTCCCGCATTGGGCTCCCTGCATGGACCCTGCTTCTCCCTCCTCCTGTGTCTCTGCCTCTCTCTCTCTCTGTGTGTGTGTGTGTCTATAATAAAATAAATAAATAAATAAATAAATAAATAAATAAATAAATCTATCTTAAAAAAAAAAAAAAGAAAAGAATGCAGATGAGAGGGAATAGAAGGGAATGAAATGGATGCCCCTACAGATGGAAGGCAGTGGGATTGATATTTAGAGGGGTGGCCCTGGATTGAAGCTGTCATGTCACGGGCGAGTGGAACTGATGTTGGGCAGGTGGGTGGGGATGGGCAGGTGTCACATTGAGGCTGTCACAATTGATATTTACAGATGAGCTTTCAGTCTTCTACTTGAGAAGTCATGTGTGATAATCAAAGAGACAGCCTAGGTGCTTTGGTCAGCCTGGTTAGCGGGGTGAAGGGTTTTAGGTGATTTCCCTTTCTTGGTCATGGGCCTTATTGGTCTTATTACTTCAACCCTCAAGGGTTTTTCTCTACTCTTCTAACTTTCCTGTTGTGTTGATTTGAGGGCTCCTGATTCATCCTGGGCTGGTAACCTGATTTTGATTCCTGCAATCCTGCCTCTCCTTGGTATTTGGATCTTGCCTGCCTTGATCTGTAGTTGAGATTTAGGTTAATCCTCCTGCCCTGAGGGGAAGTATCCAAGCCCTCCACCCACCCATACCAGCAGCCCCTAGCTCAGCCCTTGCCTGAGCAGTGTGGGGGGCTTCCATCTTGAGGCAGACAGTGCTGCAAGTATAGGAACGCAGGGGTCGGCAAAGGACAGCTTGCTCATTTTCCCTGCCACTGCAGACACCTTGCCATTTCTACCAGAAGTTCCATGACTGAATGATTTTGGTGGGAACTGTGAGCCTTATTGGACGAGGTTCATTTGAGTCCTTAAAACTGGTCTTGCACATTGTTCTGAAAACACTGGAAAGATAGTTGACAGGAGTGGCCTTAAGTTTGAAAAGCTCCTTTCTCATGGTATAGAGTGCATTGTTAGGCAATCTTGTTGGGTTTTGAAAGGGCAGAGCGCTCATGTTTGATATTCCAGATCACTTGTGGGACACAGAAGTCACGGCTGTCTGGTTTTGAATTGAGACTAGATTCCAACACCTTCCGCTCTGATTTAATTGGCTAGACCATGTGGCTTCATTAAGAAATCCGTAGTTGGCTGAACCATATTATTGTATGCTTCCTAAAGTCACCTGAACGTTGTGGTGTTGCAGATGAAAAGTAAGTGGATGCTTCCAGGACTGGGCAGAGCCAAAGAATGTGGCAGAGCTGTCCTCCCGTCAGCCTTGGTTTTGAAGTCAGGTCCCTTGTTTATAGTTGGAACTCCTCTGTATGTGTGGGTTTTTTTTGTTTTTTGTTTTTGTTTTTTTTTTCTCCTGTTTTCACACTGAAGACTCTTTCTGTTAATGAAATTGTATGTAGACCCTAATAAATAATATAGACAAAATAGTACTATTTTGGTTGGTGTAAGGATAGGAGATGGGAACCTTGCCTGCTCATAGGACATGAACTCTAAGAAGAGCTTTGGGATCTATACCTCAGCCTATCTAGTAGTAATTTGGAGAAAAACCTTATCACACCTCACTCTAAATGAGGATCATCTGACCCCATATTTTATATGATTTTTGTTGTTGTCTTCCCGCCATGCCTCCAAAATTGGTTATACATCAGATTTCTTCTCATATCTCACTTTAGTGTCACGGGTACTGATCTGTCGTTTATGATCTTTAGGCACTTGCAGAATGTTAGTGCTAAGATTGTGCCCTTTGTATATGGATGATGTAATTAGTAAAGAGAAAGATGATGATACCATCCTTAATCAAGACATATCAAGCTTGTCCCATTAACTTTGCCCTCAGGCAGCTCTGCCCATGATGTAATAAATACGCCATATGTTTTGGGACTGATCTCCCAAACTTTCTGATGATGCATAACAGAGCCTATGCAGAAGGTATTAAATGGGCCTCAGTATCCTCAGTGAGGAGAATAAGAGGTACTACTGTTAATTAATTTGATTAAGATACAATTGAGAATTCATTAAATTGATTCTAAAGACCTGCATGATTTTGCAATTAAGAATCAGTATTCTTTCTTCCTGCTTTAGTGGAAACATGTCTTCATAATTTAAAACAATTGATTTAACAGACACTTTTGATTTGCTACTCTTTGACATGAAAACCGGTTTTGCATCTGTGATCAGCATTCCAAATACTTGGCTTTTTAAACTGTTTCAGCTAATGTTGCTATCTGCTTTGACCTCATTAGTGATGGCATTGTGAGACAGAAACAGTGAGCATTTTTGTATGTGATTTGTCTAGAAGACTAGCAGCTAAGGATGAACCTGTGTAGCAGGGATGAGTCTTGCTGCATCTGTGGGATAGAGAATCTTTGTTTTGAACTTAAGAACATAAGAATGCCTGAGATTTCCTGCATCCTAGAGGAAGGCGATAATAGCATACTGATGTGCTGCAGTGGTTTCTGGGGTTTTCCAGCTTTGTATTAGAACTGACTTCTGCACATTTCTTCTGGGAAAGCAGCATATTTGTGAGGATCCACTGGGGGGCACTTGGGGATCTGAGTGTGATCCTTGCTCTCCTATCCCCCACATCACTGATTTAGGTTGGCCTGAAGTCAGCTACTGATTGACCGTGGACTCCCCTTCATCTTTTATTCACAGATACTAACCTTAGGAGGGTTCTTTAGCAAGGAATCCTTAATGAACAGGTGTACTTCTGGCATAACAGTATTGGGTTTGTAGAGTCCAGGAACAGGGCACATTTTCAAAATATCACTCTCACAACTGTATCAGTTAAGATAATCCTTGTTCTTGTCATCTTTTGATTTTTTTTTTTTAAGATTTATTTTAAGGGGGGAGGAACAAAGAGGGAGTGAAAGAGAATCTCAAACAAACTGCCTGCTGAGCGTGGAGCCTGCTATGGGGCTTGATCCCAGGACCTTGAGACCATGACCTGAGCCAAAAATCAAGAATCAGATGCTTAACCAAATGAGCCACCCAGATGCCCCTCCTCTTTTGATTTTAAATGAAATAGTTACTGTGGAGAAGAGTTCCACCCGCAATCCCTCATGATCTGTTTGCTCATGTACTAGTTCTAGGATTTCTGCATGGATGATATTTATCAATGTCCACTTGGTACAAAAGGTCAACACAGGGAGCTTTTGGTTTCATTCTTGTCCTGGGAGTGGTTGTTCTAGCCATCATATCACTCTGGCAAGACATTTGGCAATTACTTGAAACACGGAATCCTAATGTTTTAGTAACTTTTGATGCTGATGGGTGCTTATGGGTAGGAATGAGCCACAATCAGGGAGATGAGTTTTAGCCACCTGCCAGTAATGCAGATCCCCCACAGTATTGTTGAAGAGTATATACCTTCTGGGGCTCCCATGTAGGTTGGTGGCAAGTTGAGACACTTTGCCATTAGAAGGGCCAAAATACTAATAGCTGGCATCATTTTATCTGATGTCACATTGTCTTAATAAGTTCCTAGATAATCTTCAAAGGTATCCACAGATTTCCTGTATGGTCATTGAACCCATCAGCTTGCTCAGTCTTGTATCCATGCCCTAATTTCTCACTGGCAAACTCACTTTTCTTCACTTTGAGTAGTTGTACCTTATTCCTAATGTACCCTAAGTAGCTGAAGATGAGCATGTGCAGCAGGGTTATGAGTCTCCAGCCTTGCTCTTATGACCTAGTTCTACTGCCCTCTGGACCCTCAGCTGAGCCCGTCACAAACCTGATGTGAATTTTCAAGAATTTAGAGACCTTCTTACCTGCTGGGACTAGAGATCATGCCCTACCACATCAGTTACCCTATTTCTTCTGTTTCCCCACATCTCATCCTCCCAGATATTTTCTCTATTTCGAAACAAAAGCAAAACACGAGTATCAGTTTGAACTAGTAGATATGTTGTAAGTGTCTTTGTGTTGTTGTTTTGAAGTCCACCTTTCTAAAGTTCATTCCTGGACTCTCCCCAGGTCTTGATTCCTGATCCGTTTGCAGATGACTTGTATCTTTTTTTTGCCTGGAATGATCTGATCCTAGAACTTGCATCTGTCACATACATTGTGGAACTGCTGTTTTTAATCAGGAGCACCTATGATTTGTCATCAGTCTTGCCTTGTTCTGAGTCTTTTGAGCATCTGATGAGCTGTTTTCCCCTTCTCTGAGCAGAAATGGGATCGGGTAACCCAGAGGGCCTTCCCCACACCCACATTGTCCAAGACATAGAGCCTGTCATCTGTCTGACCTTTTCTTACATCTTGAGTTGGTAGGAAGAGGATCTCTCAGTTTTTGGTGAGAATCAGAAGGTCTCACACCAGGACCCAGGCAGACCAGACTGGGTCATTTCAAGGAACGCCCTAGTGCTTTGGTACATGCCTGGCCTCTGCAGCAACTGAGATATCTTTGAGAACTCTGACGTGGAGATGGGAGGGTTACCTCTGAGTCAGAGTGAGTGGTGAGCACCAGTAGCAGCTGGATATTTATATAACACCTAGGCAAAAAGTTCCTTGCTGACCTGCTTCTAAGGACCTACCCTGTGGGCCTGTCTTATTTTGCTTCCCCTACAGCTTGTCCCTTAGCCATTGTGTTGTCAGCCTTTCTTCTTTTTCTCTGCTACATTTGAGCCACCTTGGCCTTATCTCCCAACTTCGATTGGGTCATACTGACACTTTCCTTTTATCCCTTCCGGAATGTTTCTTCTGACCCTTGAAAATCAATTTAGGAAAGGAAGATAAACAGTGACGCTAATACAGTCCTGATGTCTCTTAAGAGGTGAATGGTTTCTTTGAGGGTGTACACTACCTGTTTCCATTCATCTCCTTTGCTTCTCTGCCCTTCCCACCTCCAGTCCTTAAGTGAATGTAGTTTGAATAGTTCCCACAATCCCTTTCCATTAGAAAAACAGGTCTTAATCTACTGGAAAGTTCTTCCTGCTTATGTTAGTTTTATCCCTATCCATTCATTCCTGATGAGTACCAACAAATTGTGTGGGGGAGGTTGGGTTGGCAGGGTTTGGAGATAATGTGCAAGAATCATCTTATTGTGAAGGTCCCAGTGTATTTAGAGGCCATCTGGAACTACGCCACATTTAAATAGTTGTTCACTATCAGTAAAGGAGTATTTATGCTTTAAATTTAAATTGTTAAACATTGAAGCATTCCAAATGAAGGCCAAGTATAAGCTGCCAACATTTAAATTTACCAATGATTTCCAGATGCCACGTTGTGCAGAGAGAAGGAAAGCAACCTTTCAATCACTTATTGGTATTTTGTCTGCATGATTTGGACTGTTGTTAGAGTGGACATTTTGTTTTATGCACGAGGTAGGAGAGGGCAAGAGGACAATTTCTAACTTAAATTTTTGAGCTTGTCCTATCGAATCTGTCGACTTTCTATCACTGCAGCTTAATCCATACGGAACTTCTAGTACCTGGGTTTGTGGCTGCTCCAGCCAATGGCATGAGTTGGATTGGCTGTTTTAAAAAAGTGAAGCTCTGTGGACTTCTAAATTTTTTTAATTTTTAAAAATGTTTAATGATTTTGAGAGAGAAAGCAAGTGGGATGAGGGAAGGACAGAGGGAGAGGGAGAAAGAGAATCTTAAGCAGTTTCACTTCCCACATGGAGAGCCTGCTGCAAGGCTCAGTCTCATGACTCTGAGATCATGACCTGATCTGAAATCTAGAGTCAGACATTTAACCAACTGAGCCACCCAGGTGCAGCTGGATTTTTTTTTATTTTTAATTGGATAAGAACTGCATAACACTAATAAAAACAGAGAACCAGGTATTCAGTTTATCCTCTGTGTCTGAAAGAGTTTTCATTGGAGTTATTTTGGCATTGCTGATCTGTAGCTACATGCAGTTTTTATTGGCATTTACCCGCTTTTGTTTGGAGTATAAAGCAACCTTAAATACAAATTTGGACAATAATTTTTAAAATGTTATTTTAGATTCAAGTATATCAATTTCTTCACTGTGGAAAACAGCTTCTAATGTGGGGTATCAAGTCTTGTTTTGATTTTAAGTGTTTGCCCTCTATTTTGTTCCAATAAAGTAAAACTTGTGATAATTTGAAAATATTATTGGAAAAGAGGTATGGATTGATTTTGAAAAAGTATAATTTGTCTCAAGAGCATGTTATAATTGGAGCTAAGGTACTAAAATAGTGACAAATAAAAGAGCTCAATAATCCCATAATGAAAAAATTAGTGATTTTAATGAGTTCTGATATTTGGTTGAAAATGAAACTTTAAAAAGACTTAAGGTTCTTGAGATAATTTTCTTAAATATTTTGTCATCTTGTGTGAGTTTTTCAACCCCATTCTTTATGAGAAAAAAAAAGTGTTTCTGAACACAAACTCAAAGTCTTATTTAGTTTTCAAGTTTATTGATATAAATAAAAGTTTTCTTTGATTCGAGACATTTATCGATACATTTGCCTTTTGAACATTCTAATTACGAGAGATTTTTATGTAGCTGTCACCTTTGGGCTTCAATTTTCCATTCTTTCTATTAAGGAAAGCATTTTTTTTTTCTCTCTTTAATTTGAAGATTTAGTTGGCTTTATGAAATGATTGATGAATCAGGCAGCATCTCATCTAGCCAGGAGAAGGGAAGCTCCCAAGAACAGTTTCATAAAGGGAAGGGAAATTTGTTCTTGTTCATGTGTTCCATGTTATATGGTTATTCTCCCTTAGTATTAGAAAATCCTGGCTGTACTTATTTCCAGTGTAAAAATCTTATCCATACACATTGTTTTGTTCCATTAGAGAAACTTTCCTGGCTGTGACTCGTGCTACTAAGAATTATTTCTAGTTACTGATTATTGTTAAGTATTCTCCAGTTTGAACATTTATTGAATTAATTGAGTTAAAATCACTAATTTGAAGTAACCATTACTGTAGACATGTGCTTGTGGTTAATCCCCTTTTTGAATCCTTTAGGCCTTTTGAATTACTTTATTTTATAAGTGCTCACATATAATACATGTTGCAATATAACCCTAAAACTTCTGTATAATGAAGAGTTAGTGCTACTTGCTCAGTCCCAAACAATGCTGGTGCCTTCCCAGCAGTTTCTCTTCTACCCACTTCCTGTCCCTTGGACCAGATGCTCAGAGAGCACGAAGAGGTGTTAATCCATTGACAAGTATCCAAGAGCAGAATCAATTTGCTGGTAGACCAGTAGGTCATCCAGTGGTCCCGTGTTCTGTTTTGTACTAGTAGTGGCTTTAAAGAATAGTTTACAGATGAATAGATTTTACTGCCACATTGATGAGCTCAAAGGTTTGAGCTATGGCAGGAATTCTCTCCATCCTGGCTCATGATAATCCGGCCCAGGATTGAGAATTACATACCAGTCCAATACTGGGACTTCTAGTCAGGCCTCCAGTCCATATAGTAGCATGTGTCTTTTCTGTAGCTATGGTAATATTTTTAGAAATTCATTCTAAAGAATTGGTTCAAGAGTCAGTTATTGATGTTAACTATTAAGGTTTTGGCTGTAATATGCTTTCCAGTAGTTGAAATACAAGCATTTGTACAAATGGAAATTTAGAAAACCCTATGACCAGTTTGGGGAAACAAACTAGGAAAGAGGACATCTTTTATAATAGTGTCTTATGAGTGTGAATGTTAGTGTATTTATACTTGCCCAGAGATCCGTACAAGTGAAAATAGAAAAAAACAAAGTTTTTAAACCTTTTAATAGTGAGAATTTTTCAGTTGGTGGAAATCTTTCCCAGAGTATCATTTCCTTTTTCTTTCCCATTTGTCTCTAATTACCAGCTCTTTGTCTTTCAAATGTAGACATATAAGATTGTTAGGTTTTTCTTTAAAAAATTGCCTTCCAAACTAGTATTTTCACAGTTATCCTTTTAAGCTTATTGTTTTAAAAACAGTAATAAATGTAATTAAAATATTTACCAAAATTATCAATATCATGGTTTTCAACTAATAACAAATTAAAATCTCTGGACTATTTTAACTTTTTAAAAATATAGTTTTTGAGCAAACATTAGCCTGATGTTGATTTAAAAGAAAGATCATTAATCTCCAAACTATGAAAGTAAATAAATGATAGAAAGAAGGAAATTTTTCTTAACTTTAAAAGATTAGTCTTATATTGTCATTATTTTTTGTTCTTTTTATTTATTTGTTATTTATTTCTTGTTTATCTGGTTAGTGATATTCAGTGTAAAAGTCTTAAATCAGTGTATACAAGACAGATGCTAATTAGTAAATTTTACTTGGTATGAAGCACTGTAGCAGGCTATAAATTTCAAGTAGCAAAATTAAATGTGTTTGTATTTGGAATATATGGAATGCCTCATTTCGTGGGGAGAGAGGAAAATGAAAGAACCTGCTTCTGTTCCTTCTGCAAGTGCTTATTGTCATGTTACATGGAATACATCTTTTGTATCTCTCTGTGCCTCTGGCTTCTCTTCTGTAAAATGGGCCCAAGAATTTAATTGCCTGCCTTCATCCCTTTCAAGAACATTGAGGACAGATACCTTGAAGTCTTTGGAAGACAAAATGCCACCTTGTGTATTTTTTGATATACTAACTTGCCTTGTAAGTATGTACTATGTGTTGTACACAGTGGCGCGGTGTGACATTGTGAACTTTTTTTTATGAGAAAAAAGTTGTTTGCATGCCTCAATGTTAAACTATAACTTCATTATTCATGTTTTATATTTTTTGAACTTGATTCTTTCCTCTCTCTCTTGTGCAGTGGGAACCATCTCTCTGAGTGTCTCCATGCGCTCTACTGTTCCTGGGGCTGGGGGCGGGAGCAGTGGGTTGTGGGAGGTGGAGGTACTAGGTTTTTGTGTTACTCTTTTAGAAACATGCAGAGAAGTGGTACAGGTGGGTTAGGGGTAAACCCCAAGTCTGCCGTGAACAGAGAAGGGAGCCTCATCAGTTTAGAAATAGACAAAAAGCCCTCTCTCTCTTCATTTGTTGAGTTTCTTCACCATGTTCTTACTGCCCTCCATTCTGACCCCTGGGGTGGAGAGTCAGGTAGAACTTTTTATTCTTAACTATAGAAAATGTGGTGATGGGGGAGATTCCAGCATAGGATTTGGGAGGCTGGGAATGTAGTCTGTGTGCTGTGCCTGCACTGATTCCCATTGACCTGTTCTGGACCATTTTCCATCTAGTGAGTGAGGATGCTGGAGGGTGGGTGGGGGGTAAGGTTGCCAGGGAGTGAGGAGAGCTGTTCTTGCATTGAATACCTAGATTCCATACAGTAAAGGTATCTGTGAAGCTGATTATTCACACAAAAACTGTTTCAAATATAGCTCGTTAGGCTTCTCTTTATATTTGCATGTGAGGGTTAATTTTCACTGCTTAGGAACTTCTGTTATATAACTGCCAACGTCATCAGCGGATGCTTGTGGTTAAAAATCCCTGTGTCCTTTAAAGAATTCCTAAGTGCTGGTTTTTTTTTTTTTTTTTTTTTTTTAAGATCCTAAGTGCTATTTTGTTTTTCTGTGATAAAAACTGTTCTCATAAAAGTCTAAGGAAGTTGATAATTTTTATGTCTGGTTAGTATTAAATGAAATTTGCTTAGCAATTTTTCAGTCTTGTGGTAGTGGTTTTTCTTGGGTTTCTAACATTGTTTTATGTTTTTGTGACATCTTTTGTCATTCTTTTCCAGAGAATTCGGTCAACAGTGGATGAAAAAGAACAAAAACAGCTTCTTATGGATTTGGATGTAGTAATGCGGAGTAGTGATTGCCCGTACATTGTTCAGTTTTATGGTGCACTCTTCAGAGAGGTAGGAATAAACAATTTGGGGTTTTAGCTGATGAATAACTATCTCATTGGAATAAATAAGAGGATGGCAGGCTTAGATTCTGATCTTCATTAATTGCCAGACGTTAGCAATAAGCTGATCTCTGAGTATTTTAGTATATAGGTGTGAGATGGCACACATTCATTTCCAGCACTGATTATTCCTTGGTTAAGGGGTGAATCTCGGGCTTTTAAAATACATATTTATGGCTGTCATTTGTGAATCCGCATATTTCCTTTCTTCACTTATTGTTTCTGTTCTTTAAGAACCTGACAAATCCACTAACTTCTGAATAACCCTTTGCCATAGGTTAAGATTTTTCTGTTTTGGCTTTGAACTCCCTCAGTGTCCCCTCTCCCCCTTTAAAAACTTATATTTATTTCTGTCATTAATTGTATCTGCTTTTAATGGAAGCATTTACTCACCCTCATCAGAACCCTCAGTGCAACCCATATGGAAATTCACTAGTTATACTAGAAATTCTTCTAGCTAATCTTGTTATCTGGATTTTTGTGTAGAGACTGCATGGTCTCAGTGTCATGTGTCTTCTTTTGGCCCCTGGTTATTCTGTGTCCTGACACAGGTATCACTTCTGCCTCTGGCTGTCAAACCCGTGTAGTCCTTCCAGTCATCTCATTGCCTGAGGCAGGGAAGGAAGGAATTTAGAGCAGGGGGTGTGGGTGGAGCTGGAGCTGGGCCCCAGTATCCTGGCCAGTCCTCACACATTTGTGATATTTACTTAGGTGAGTGGGACTTCAGCTGAATGATCCCTTACACACTTTTAATACTCTTTATAAAACACCGTTGTCATTTTGAAAGTGTTAGGATGAGCTTGTGCTAGTGGGGCCGTTATGAGCTGGTGAGAAGCCCCTCCCTTCTTTTTTTTCTGGGACTGGATCACAAAGCGGAGATGTAGCCTTGGGGGTTTTGTTTTATTTCCTGACTTGAAAAATACTGTGTTGTAAGACAGGCCTGACTGTAACTTGACTAGAAATGTATGAAGTCTTAAAATTGGAGAAGACCTTTGAGCTTAGTCAATTAATTCCTTAGTACATCTGTTTTTATTGATTTGTTTTTCTGTACTCTTTATAGGTGACTCTAGTAGGTGGAAGGGTCCATTGCTTTGTTGAATCAGTAATTAATCACTGTTAATTCTAGACTCCTCTAGTTTCTTTGTACTTCTGTCCTTGTACTTGTTATGACTCGAATATTCGTTTTTGTGACTGGGTACACGGGATTTGTGAACTTCCTTCACCATTGCACACCAGTAGTACGTTGTGACAGTATACATCGTATGTTCAGGAACATACTCTGTCCTGAACCTAAGTGTATCATAAAGTCGTGCTGTCTGTAAGATCATGAATCTGGAACTTTTCTTTATGTTCCACAAGAGTCTTGCCATCTCCTCCTCCCTTCTCCCAAACCATTGATTTAGTCTTTATAATCACTAAATCTTCTGGCCATTTTATTCTTCAGAGCTTATGCAGAGCAGTACTTACTTAGGGATTGAACTACAGTCTGTCCCAACTGGATTCCACAGTCTGCTTTTCCAGCTCTGTCATTCTCTGCCACTTGAGGCTCCTACTGGCCCTATCTTAGCTGTATTTCAACTCCATTGAGCTCAGGTACTCCAGCCTATTTCTCATGTTCATTGTTTAGTCATTCCTTTAGGCAGTATTAGATGTATAACCCCAGCCTACTCAGTGTAGAAGTCTGATTTTATGAAAAGAAGGCAGAGTAAGTGACACCCAGAATTGCAAATATTGGAAATAACACAGAAAGCTTGGAGTAGTATCTGAACAGTGTCTTCATTGTTTCTTCTGAGAAGCAGGGTAAAATGCAGTGTCAATATCTCAGGGAGGTGGAAGGGAGTTGAGATAATGCAGCTGTAAGCACAAACATCTGTCGACTATTCTACAGTTTTCATATGTATTCTCTTTGTAATGGTCTCAGGGCATTCGGGGGCATCATTCCCCTTCTCCCTCTCTAAGTTAATTAGGAGGCTGAGGTTTGAGGACTGTTTGGATGGGAGTCACATAGTCACATAGTCACTATAGTCACATAGTCACATAAAGAAGTAGCAGAGATGGGACTTTAGGGACAAAAATCTCACTGTTCTTTCTGTTATAGAACAAGTGGTCCAGGGATGAGGAACTTTCAGCTTCATTTAAAAAAAATAATTACTTTTTCACAGGACTACAATTTTTGAGTATGATCGGATGGAGGCTGAAGATCTGCACAGTTAAGTTGTATAAAGTTGCAAAATGCCCTGACAGGTGAACATGAACTCTCTCCACCCTCCTGCAAGAAGTAATAGGTACTTTCTGGATTAAAAAAAAAAAAAAAAGTTTAGAAGCCAAAAGTTTACCTTTAAAGAATGTATAGGCAGAGTGTGTTTCCTGAAGTTACAAAGGTTAAAAATATTAAACAGACTTAATAAGGGTTTAGAGAAACATTTTTCTTTTGAGATTGATCACTTAAAAGAATCTTTTTGGCAACGTGATCTTCAGTTCTAGTAATAGACACACAATTCTGGGTTTATGAAAGGAAAGACTGGAGATGAACATATGTAATCTGGACTCTCCACCTAATCACCACTATGAGGAAGACAAATGACTTTTAATTACTGTCCCTGTGAGGAACCCTCCAGGACATTTCGTTTTATCATACGTATGCCCGTAAGACATCAGTTTGTGTTTTGCTTCAGTCAGCTATCAATCACAGAGCTCGTGAGATGTTAGTTTTCTTACCCTGGCAGCTCCTCTGTAGAGATGAATCTTGCTCTTGGGTAATCACTGAGCCTCTGCAAGTTCCATAGTTTTACTCAGAGCAATGACTGAATAATATTTAATACATAAGTTGGAAACTTGTTTTTTGCCATTGTCTCCAACCATTTATACTTCTTTCTACAATGGAGCTGAACTCAAATAAAAACCCAAAGTAACTTGGATTTGATGTCGGTAAGTTATTAAGACATCTAATTGCACAGGTTTCTAAACTCATTTTCAGACTTTGAAGACAGAAAAATGAAGAGCTTCACAATATTGAACAATAAACATAACTTGTAGCCTGTAACTTGCCTAAAGGTCCACACCTTCCGTTTATCAGAACTGAAACCTAGAATCACTTTAAAAATGTCCTTTAATATATAGATTTTCAGAATTTAAAAGCACAAAAGCCCTTACTTTGAGTATCTTTGGAGGTTGGAGAAATTCTAGTATAGGAGATACTATTCTGAGCAACTGGTGACTATAGCTGGTCATTGGGTTATGTAAAAGGCGCTGATATGAGCTGAATTTAGTGCATTCTTCCCTTTCTTCCCCTGCTACTGCTTATGTTCTTTCCTTCCTCTTACATAGTTTAAGCACAGCCTTATTGAGGGAACATCGACATATGATAAAACGCACGTATTGAGAGGGTACAGTTCCATATGTGTGAACAAGTTGTACACCTGTACAGTTATCACCAATCAAGAGGGTGGACATTTCCATCACTCCCACTCCCTGTGCCCATGTCCTCTCTGCTCCCACTGTGCTGCTTTCTGCCTCTGTAGGTAGATGTGCATTTTTTAGAGTTTTATGTAAATGGACTAGTGCAGTATGTATGCTTTGTCTTCCTTACTCTACATAATTGTTTTTCAATTCCTTCTGTGGTGTGTGTCAATAGTTTGTTCATTTATATTGCTGAGTAGTGGAAGTGGTATTCCATGGTGGGGATATGCTATGTACAATTGGTTCACTCCTCCTGCTGAGGGACTGTTGGATTGTCTCTGGTTTTTGTCTGTTACAAATAACACTGTTGTGAGCATTTGTGTACAACTGTGTGAGCGGACATGTGCTCTCATTTCCCTTGGGTAAATAGCTGGTAGTGGAATGGCTGGATCATATGGTAGGTGAATATTTAACTTTTTGAAATTATTCTCCAAAGTGGTTGTACTATTTTCAACCTTCACCAGTAATGTATGAGACTTCTCTTTCTTCCACATCTTTTCTAATACCTGGGATGGTCTTTTCAACTTTTAGCCATTGTCATTGGTGTAAACTGGAATCTCACTGTCTTTAAAAAATTTTGTTTAAGGATTTATTTATTTTAGAGAGAGGGTGCACACATGCATGTGTGAGAATGAGTGGGGAGAGGGGCAGAGGGAGAGGAAGAGAAGCAGATTCCCACTGAGCCAGAGTCCCGCAAGGAGCTGGATCCCAGAACCCTGAAATCCTGACCTCAGCCCAAGTTAAGAGTTTGCTACTTATTTGACTGAGCCACCCAGGCACCCCTAAATTTGTTTCTTTGATGGATTGTGATGTTGAAAGCTTTTCAGGTGCTTGTTTACCAACCATATGTCTTCTCTGATGAAGTTCCTCTTCCAACTTTATTTTTTAAAAAGCTTTT
Source organism: Nyctereutes procyonoides (assembly GCF_905146905.1). Lineage (NCBI taxonomy): Eukaryota > Metazoa > Chordata > Mammalia > Carnivora > Canidae > Nyctereutes > Nyctereutes procyonoides. Next base: position 53,407,512 of record NW_026575140.1, on the reverse strand, counting down.
TTTGTTTCTTTTTGAGTTTTGGGAGTTTTAATTTTTATTTATTTTTTAAAAAATTTATTTATTTATTTGAGAGAGAGAGAGCACAGGGGGAAAGAATAGTGGGAGAGGGAGAGAGAATCTCAAGCAGACTCTTCACTCAGCATGGAGCCCAATGTGGGGCTGGATCTCATGACCCTGAGACCCTGATCTGAGCCAAAACCAAGAGTCAGACACTTAAATGACTGAGCTATGCAGGCGCCTCTTGGGAGTTTTTTTAAAAAAACATATTCTGGATATAAGTTTATTATCAGATATATGATTGCAAATATTTGCTCCCCCATGTGTGACTTTATTCATTATACTCTTAGCAGCATTTTTTTTTTTTTGGAAAAGTGAAGGTTCTTAATACTGTTGTAGGCCAATTTGTTGTTGTTGTTGTTGTTTTAAGAAAAAATGTATTGTGCTTTTGATATTGTATGTAAGGAATCTTTGCTTAACTCAAAGTCACTCAGATTTTCTCTTATGTTTTCTTATAGACTTATAATTTCAGATAACATTTATATTTATCATCCATTTGGAGTTCGTTTTTATATGGTGGTAGGGAGGTATGGATTAATGTTTACTATTTACATGTGGATATCTTTTGCTCTTTTGTCAGAAGTTAGTTGACCCCATGTGTGTAGGTCTGTTTCTGGACTAGCTAGTCTTTTTTTTTTTTTTTTTAAGCTAGTCTTTTCTATTGATTTGTTTGTGTTCTGTCTCTGTATCAGTTCCACACTGTCTTGAGTCCTCCAGCTAGTCTTAAGATCAGGTAGTGCTGGTCTTTAAACTTGATTCCTTTTAATTTTTTTTTTTAAGATTTTATTTATTTATTCATGAGAGACAGAGAGAGAGAGGCAAAGACACAGGTAGAGGGTGAAGCAGGCTCCTTGCAGGGAGCCCGTTGTGGGACTCAATCCCGGGTCTCCAGGATCATGCCCTCGGCAGAAGGCAGGCACTAAACTGCTGAGCCACCCACGGATCCCCCCTTTTAATTTTTTAAAAAGAATTTTAGAGATTTTTATCTATTAGAGACTGAGCCAGAGAGCTAGAACATAAGTGGGGAGGGGCAGAGGGAGAGGGAGAAGTAGGCTCCCCGCCGAGCCTCGTGTGGGGCTCCATCCCAGGACCCCACGATCATGACCTGAGCTGAAGGAAGATGCTTCACTGACTGAGTTACCCAGAGGGCCCCTAGGAAATTCTAGTGCAAGTTGACTTATGAGTTCTTGTAGCTTTTTGTAGATTCCATTACATTTTCTGTATAGATTATCATGTTGTCTGTGAATAAAGAGAGTTCTTTTCAGTTTGGGTTCCATTTATTTACTTATGTCTTGTCTTACTGTGCTGGTTAGATCCTCTAGTACATAGAAGCAGTGACAGTGGCCCTTCTTGTCTTGTTTCTGATCTTAGGGAGATCTTTAGGGTTTCATCAGGAAGGACGATGTTAGCTGTAGTCTTCTTTCTTTCTTTCTTTCTTTCTTTCTTTCTTTCTTTCTTTTTTTTTTTGCTGTAAGTTTTTCATAGATATTCTTTATCAGGTTGAAGAAGTGCCCTTCTATTCCTAATTTTCTGAGTTTTTTTTGTTTTTTTGTTTTTTGTTTTTTTTTAATGAGGAATAGATGTTAGAGTTTCCCCCATTCTTTTTCTACATCTTTAAGGTGATTGTATGATGTTAAATTCTTTTTTTCATATTGTAAGTTACACGGGTTGCTTTTCATATGTTAAACCAACCTTGCATTTCTGGGATAAATCCACTTGATTATGATGTATTACCATTCTAATATATTGTTGGATTAAATTTGCTGAAATGTTATTTTGAAGTTCTGTTTTTAAATTTTTATTATTTATTTATTTTGAATAAGCTCCATGCCAATTGTAGGGCTTGCTTGAACTCACGACCCTGAGATCTAGAATTGTGCGCTCTATTGACTAAGCCAGCCAGGTGCCCTTATTTGGAAGTTTCGTATCTGTGTTCTTCAGAGATACTGATCCATATTTTTCTTATAATGTTTTTGTTTGGCTTTCATGTCGGTATATTAGTGCTAGCCATATAGAATGAGTAGGAAAATACTCCCTTGTTTGCAGCTTTCTGGGAAAATTTATATAGACTTGGTATTGCTTCTTCTGTAAATGTTTGGTAGACTTCACCAAAGAAGCCATTTGAATTAGGACTTTTCTTTGTGGGAAACTTTTCAACTACAAATTCAGTTACTTTCAAAGATAGAGTTTTCTATTCAATTTATGTTTCTTCTGGAATAAAGTTTGGTGGTTTGTTTCTCTGAAGAAATTTGTTTCTTTCATCTAAATTGTCAAACTAATTGACAGTTTAATAGGTAATTTGCATCTCCTCTATTTTTACCTGATGAGTCTGGCTAGAGATTTATCAATTTTATCCATCATTCAGTGAGCCAGCTTTTAGTTGCATTAATTTTCTATATTATTTTTCTGTTTAAAATTTTTTTCAAAGACACCTAGGTGACTCAGTGGTTGAGCATCTGCCTTTGGCTCAGGTTGTGATCCCGGGGTCCTGGGATCAAGTCCAACACCGGGCTCCATGTGGGGAGCCTGCTTCTCCTTCTACCTATGTCTCTGCCTCTTTCTCTGTGTCTCTCTCATGAATAAATAAAATCTTTAAAGAAAAGTTTTCTTTTTTTCATTCTGATCACTCTTCTTGTTTTCTGCATATTTTGGCTTAATTTGCTCATCTGTTTTTAGTTTCTTAAGGTAGTTCTTGCTTTTTTTTAAACTGTGAAGTGGTTTGAACGTACAGACACTTAGAGGGGAATCACAGCGGACCCAACATTTTATTTGTTTGCTTTTTAAAGTAGATTCTGTGCCCAGTAAACACACACATGACCCCGAGATCAAGAGTTGGATGCTCTACTGACTGAGCTGGCCAGGCACCCCTGATTTGGTTAATTTATCTTAACTGTTGTGTAGTATTCTATAATTAAATATACCATTTTTTAATGTTTCTTTAATAATCCTAATATAGGTCATTTCTCATTTTTGCAGTGATAAAGGGTGTAAAAATGAACTTCTTTTTGCATTTCTCCTTGACAACATAGGTTACAGATTCTGTATAGTGTATGCCTAGAAATATAATTGCTGGGTTAAGTAATATGAATTATTTTCAACTTTATATTGGCATATTCCTCTTCACAGCAGTTGTGCTAACTTCTGTTTCTACCAATAAGAATGAGGATTTCCATATCAGGAATAGTATTTGGGTGTTAGTACTGGAACCTGTTAGTGGGTTACTGAGTTTGTGGTTTACATTGTTAAGGTTGTCCTGGTGGTCCAGGTTGGCTCGTGTAGGTCAGCTGTAATGTCCACACAAAGGAAGAGAAGTGGGAAGAACCAAAAGGCTGTTCTGCAATCATCAGCCGACTGTGTTGACATTTCACTGGCTGCCCTTCTCTACATAAGACTAGGATATGTAGTTTCAGCTGGGCATGTTGTAAATAACAAAGAGGAGGTGGTTGTTGGGCAACCCAGAAACATTTACTGACATAGATCTCATTGCTAATGTTTGGTATTATTAAATGTTTCATTTTTGCCAATTGGGTGAGTTTGAAGTGGTATCTTACTTTTTTTAAAAAATGACATTTCGGGCAGCCTGGGTGGCTCAGTGGTTTAGCGCCACCTTTGGCCCAGGGTATGATCCTGGAGACGGGGGATTGAGTTCCATGTCAGGCTCCCTGCATGGAGCCTGCTTCTCCCTCTGCCTGTGTCTCTGCCTCTCTCTCTCTCTCTTTGTCTCTCATGAACAAATAAATAAATAAATTTAAAAAAATGACACTTCCCTTACTACTGGCAAGGTACATAATTTTTTTTACATATGTGTTCAGGTCTTTTGTAAATTGCCTATCAATATCCCTTTGCCATTATTCTGTTAAGTTTTGTCTTTGCCTAATTAATTTAGCATAGTGCTTTAGTATTCAGGGTACTAATTCTTGATTATTATCCAAGTAGGTGCTTTTGTTTTATTTTTGAACTTACAGTATGGTATCCTTTGTCATACAGAAATATCCATTATAATGGAGTTCAATTTAGCGGATCTTACCCTTCATGATTTATTTTTTTCATGTGTGATTTGGAGAAGAAATAAGTCTCCTACCCTGAAGAACTCTTATTAAAAAAAGTTTTAAGCCTTAACTTTAAAAAAAAATCCATTTGAGATTTTTTTTTTTTTTTTGGTATTTTTATTTGTGAATGATCTGAGATACTTACCTAATTAACTCTTTTCTGTCTGGAAGGCCAGTGGTTCCAGCAACATTCATTGAATATTCCATGCTTTTGCAACTGTTTGCTTTGCTATATTTATCATCTTTCAAATTTCCATGTGTGCATGAGCTTTTGAATCTGTTCTGTTGGTATTTTTACTTCCCTCTCTATTTTATACCACTGCCTTTTGTTGTGACAGGTTTATAAAAAAATCTTTGTCTAGTAGATTAGGCTCCCTTCTTTAAAATCATCTTTGCTATGTACACCTAGATGGCTCAGTGGTTGAGTGTCTGCCTTTGGCTCAGGACGTGATCCCTAGGGTTCAGGATCAAGTCCCGCATTGGGATCTCTGCGAGGAGCCTGCTTCTCCCTTTGCCTATGTCTCTGCCTCTCTCTGTGTCTCTCATGAATAAATAAATAAAATCTTTAAAAAAAAATTGCCTTGGCCATTCTTGGCTCTACTTTTCTTTAAAAAAAATTACTTTATTTGAGAGACAGAGAGAGTGCATGTGAGTGTGGCCGCAGAGGCAGAGGAGAGAGAGAAAAATCCCAAGCCGATTCCATACTGAGTGTGGAGCCAGATGTGTGGGGCTAAGTCTCACGACCCTTAGATCATGACTTGAACTGAAATCAGGAGTCAGATGCTCAGCTGACTGAGCTACCTGTGTGCCCTGGCTCAACTTTCCTATGTAAGTTTTAGGATCAGCTTGTCCAGGTACATGATAATTTTGATTAGAATTTACTTGAGTTCTTAAGCTAATTTAGGGGAATCTGACACTTTTATGATTTTGTGTCTTCACACTGTTTGCCTCTCTCTTTGGTCACTTGTTATGTCTTTAGTCATATCTTATACGTGTCATGAGCGTTTTGCTTCTTTTGTTATATACATTCCTAGGAGCTTTACAATTTTTCTTTGTATTGTGAGTGGTGTCTTTTTTTTTTAAAGATTTTATTATTTATTCATAAATAAATAAAACACACAGAGGCAGAGATATAGGCAGAGGGAGAAGCAGGTTCCCTGTGGGGAACCTGATGTGGGACTCAATTTCAGGACCCCGGGATCATGCCCTGAGCCAAAGGCAGACGCTCACCATTGAGCCACCCAGGTGCTCCATGAGTGGTGTCTTTTTAAACAGTTTATTTTCTGAGTGGGTATGTCTAAGCAGCCAGTGGTTTTATCTGGTTTTTGTCTCTAGGAACACTTATCTTGATCTTACTGGTTCAGTTTTTCATCATCCTCCACCTTTCTTTTCAGTAAACCCATATTTAGTGATTTCTGCTTTTGCATATTTCAGTCGTGTGGGTGTCCCTTCTTGTGCTCGACCATGAAAATAAGGTTGCTGTCGTTGCTTTTTGAGGCAGTTCAAACCATCCCACCCCCACTCCCCCTTGTTTTTTCAAAAGCAGCTCACTGCTGCTGCTATCTGTTCTCAGTTATGGTCAAAAGGAACTGCCAGATGAAATCAGAAGTTCACATTAGGCTATGTGCCTTGGAAACCACAGAGATCTCTCTCTGTCTCTCTGGAGCTGATTGTAGCATTGTCCTCCCCCCCCCCCCACCAAGTTCTAGCTTATTTCCTGCCTTTATTTCCCCTCTTCCATGTCTCTCTTTTTTTAGTTGCCTTCCTGTTTTCCATCCTTCCTCCCCACCCTCATTTTCTGTACCTGTCAGACCCTTTATTTTGTACTTTATGTGTTAACTCATTTGATTTTAGTCCTACTCTGTTGAGGATGGTAGGGCAGCCATGTTTCCTAGATGAGGAGTTGAGGGGGTCCCACAACTCTCTTTTGCTCTAATAAAAAAATTCTAGTGCATCTATTGAGATACTGTCTTTAGCTTCAAATAAATTCAAGTGTTTGTGTTGGGTGAAGGATGTTACTAGTCTTTTGTGAGTGTCTGTCTGCAAGAGCACTCAGAAGAAGGATCCACAGAGAGAGAACACAGACTTAAATATAAGTAGAAGTTCACTGTGTCAAATATATAAGCATTCTGTGAAGCCACGTAGCTACGTGCATGCTCTAGCAGGTGTCCATCCTGTCTTCAGAGTGCTGGTCTCCATATTCAGTGCAGCATGTGTTTCCTGCATGTGAGACAGTGTCCTGGCTTTGTAGGTGTTGGGAGCAACTGGATTTTGTTCTGTTCATGGCTCTGCTGCTGATTGGATTGTCGTTCTACACAGGCCATCTTACCTTAATGGGCATTAACCTCCTACATGATTATCCAGGTGGGAGATTAGTGGTCAAAAATCTCCAAGGATACAGCTGGGCCTGTAAATTAGTAACAACATGCAAACTCTTTTGAGATCATTTTTATCATAGTCCTGGCATCTGTTCTCACGCTTGTAAGGTCCTTTGTGGCGATTGTTCTTACATACTCATTCTTTCTGAGCGTTGTAACTGGGCTATCTGCTCATATGCTGTGTTTTTTCATGCATACCTCTCACAAACCATGTAGTTTCCAAGTAACAGTAATATTAGGTAATCCCTTTAATAGTACTCCATTCCTTCTTGTGAGATGGTTCCATGCTTTTGAGTTTTGTTTCTGTTTTTTTTTTTTTTTCTTTTTTTTCTGGAATTTGTGAACTATTTGTTTAATTAGATTTCCAGTCATGAGATGACTGTATCAAAGGGTTTAAATACTGTTTCTCTTGTTTTATTGTCAAATTGCCTTCTGTCTGGTTTAAAACACACTGTGATGCTGCCAACAGTGTTTGGATGATTCAGTTTAATTATGGCAAGCATTCATTCATCTAGGGAATGTTTATTGAGCCTGTGCTGGTGGAGTGTGTGTTAATTAAGGGAGCTGGATGACAAACATAACAAGTTATATTTTCTATTATAGAATTTCAGGGCAAGACAGCACAGAGCAGGGTGAGGGGATGCTAAGAGTGAAATGACCTGCATTTTAAATGTCAGCCACCTGAGAAGGGGGCATTTGTGCAAGGATTTGAGACATTGGGTTTGCTCTGTGTATTTTTCTTCCTTTCTTACTAATTTCAGAAGTTTATATAGAACCTCTGGATTCCTGTAATCTGCTTTTCTTTATTAGTGACAGTAAACAGTTTCCCACATGTTTTCTATGTTTGTATTTGATTATGGCAAAATTTGATATATTTTTAAAAGCACAAAAATTTCTATGTAATAAGACCATCCCTGACTTTACAGTCAAGAGTGGGGAAGTTGAATAAATAAGTTTGTGTTTACACAGGAGGAGACTCTTCTGGCCAGGGCTTTATTAAAAACCAAAAATTCCCTCTAATGCAAGATTTAAAAAAAAAGATGAAGAAGATTGCTTTTTCTCTAATTGTATTTCTATTTTAAGTAAAGGAAACATAGTACTTAATACTAAGATGTAAAGGAATAACAGCTGTTTGTTATTTTATAGGGTGACTGTTGGATCTGTATGGAACTCATGTCTACCTCGTTTGATAAGTTTTACAAATATGTATATAGTGTATTAGATGATGTTATTCCAGAAGAAATTTTAGGCAAAATCACTTTAGCAGTAAGTACCTGGCTTTCAAATTATTCCTTCTGTATATACTTATATAAAGATGCTTCTGGAGTTTTGAATGCACCTATCAGAATGTCCTTCACAGAATGTTGCTGACCTTCCTGGAAAATCATTTGTAATAGGAAGACAGACAAAAATCACTTCTGTGGGGTAATTAGTACAAGTCATAAGAACAGTTTTCAAAATAGGTTCTATGTAAAAACTACAATATTCTGTTCATTAAAATCACAATGAATCATAGTAGATTGTGCTATAAACAAAACCAGAAAAAGAAATTTTCTGTTCCTTTTAGCCCTGTTGTTCTAACTACTTTTAAATTGCTTATGTTCTCACCATTATCTCTAAATTAATCAGAATCACAGCAGTCTCCTTCAAGTCCTTTCATTGAAATTCTTAGGGTGTCTTTCCTGTGGTTTAAGATTTGAGTGGTCCACTCTAAGCTATTGAAAGTTTTGACTGGCAGTTTCAGTAACCAACATTGCTGCTGATTTGGCCAATTCACTTTTACCAGAGTACCAAAAACAAAAGAGGTACTCTTTTACACACGTGTTTGTAGTTTTCAAAGTGAATTCCTGATCGTTTTTCTTCCTCTGAATCTTTTAGTTGCAAAGGTTGTTCACAAAAATCCTTTCAAAGGAGTAAAATTAGTAAGATTCTTAGAAAGCCCTGAGACTGAGCTAATGACATTGAGATAGGTTAGTGGATGTATAAGCTAAGTTTTATAGGAAGCCGTAAAGTAGAAATTCTGGTTGCATGCAAGTTCCTGCCTCTTTGTTCTTACATCCTTCACCTCCAGTATAGTCTGCTGATTGTCAGTTGATCCTGTTTGATCATTAAGGGTTAATATAAAAATACATAGGCAGTTTCTGAACTGTATTTTAGTTGTGAAACGTGTGTGTGTGTGTGTGTGTGTGTGTATATATATATATAACTGGAATTTAAAAAATCAGATTAAAGTCATAATGGTCTTAAGATTTATGTTAATATTTTAATTTATTTAGCCAGATTGGTACATAAATTTAAATATCTTATGAGCTTAACATTACAGTATATACCCTTTCATATGATATAAAATGAAACTGAGTAATTCTAGAAACTTGTTTATTCTTGGGAAGATATATGACATTTTATATTGATCAATTTTGTCTTCTCTCTCTGTCCGGTATCCCAAACCCAGTATTATCTTGGAACTTTTACTATTCATGATAATTATAATGCAACAATAGTAGATTAATGACAGTAGCTAATGGTTATTGAATGTTTACTTGCATCAGGCTAAGATCTTATGACATTTTATCTTCATAGCAACTCTCTGTGGTGAATAGTAACCCCTTTTACAGATGACAGATCTGGAGCATGGAGAGGTTAAGTAATTAATTTGCTTTGAACTTCATACAGTTGTAGGTAGCAAATGATTTAAGCTCAGGCAACCTGATCCCAGAATCCTGTTTCTTTTTTTTTGTTTGTTTGTTTTAAGATTTTATTTATTCATGAGAGACACAGAGTGAGAGAGGCAGAGACACAGGTAGAGGGAGTAGCAGGCTCCCTCCAGGAAGCCTGACGTGGGACTCGATCCCGGGTCTCCAGGATCATGGCCTGGACTGAAGGCGGCACTAAACCGCTGAGCCACCTGGGCTGCCCCAGAATCCTGTTTCTAACCAGGGTGATCATGAAGTTAGAAATCATAGACAAAATTATTTTATTGTGTATTGCAGTAAGTGTAATGTAGACACACAAATAAATCATTTGTTACATATTTGCCTATATTTCTAGACGCGGTGATCATCCTTTCTATTAAGCATAACATTTAAAATTACTTTGTGTTAAACCTCTTTTTGCTAATTAATGACCCAAAGAACACAAAAGGCCTTAGCTACTTGAAAAATTACGAGTTCAGCATTCCTGACACCCAGCAGCTTGATGGAGCAGAGACTTGACCATTTGATAGCAAAGGGTTGGCTTGTTCTTCATTTCTCTTTGAGATTGTAGAAATTTTGATTCAAGCCCCTGTTCCCTATATTTCTGAAGAAATGCCTAATTTCTGGCCGCGAGCAGAGATTAAACAATGTAAATTCTGCAGAAATTCCCATAGTTGTTGAACAGATACTTTGCCAAAATTACTTTGAAGACTCAGCACAGAGTGAAGGTGAATGAATAATTATGAGAAACTGAGGAAATTTGGAAAGACTTGGGATCCCTGGGTGGCGCAGTGGTTTAGCGCCGGTCTTTGGCCCAGGGCGTGATCCTGGAGACCCGGGATCGAATCCCACGTCAGGCTCCCGGTGCATGGAGCCTGCTTCTCCCTCTGCCTGTGTCTCTGCCTCTCTCTCTCTCTCTGTGACTGTCATAAATAAATTTAAAAAAAAAAATTAAAAAAAAAAAGACTTAGCTGATAGAATTGATAATGGAACCAGACTGTGGACTCTTTTGTACTGAATTACTTCCATTCTGGAAAAATTTGAAGATGCAAGTAATGTACAACTTTGTAATGACTTATTAAAAAATTATAAATTATTGGGTTCTTTTTAGCTGTCAGGTAATAGCATGTAAAAACAACTGCATTTTCAGATCTAAAATAATCATTTAGTGTCTTTAGTTAACATAAAAATGGACAGAATATTGAAATAATTAAGCTTACAAGAATGTGAACGGCTATAAGGCTGTATAACCTATGATGAACTGTGTGCTGTGTGATTAAAGGATATTGGTTGTTTATCCTGTCTTTGCTTTTTGTCCTTAGACTGTGAAAGCACTAAACCACTTAAAAGAAAACTTGAAAATCATTCACAGAGGTGGGTATGAGTTATTTTTTATAGGTTGGAAATTAATATTTTTCCTTAAAAAAGAGATTAATATTTTTTATTAATAGGAAAACATTATTGAAAATTATAATGTCCCTGTGTACGCTTTTCTGATATATTTCTATTTTTAGCAAAACATATGTACCCTGACACTATTACTATTTTTTTCTCCGTAAAACTTTGTTATTAATTTAGGGTATTTTTCCTTTGAGATTCTATAAATTTCAGCTTAACTTGTTAGTATATCAAGTTTACAAATTGAAATAGATTTTGCCGCAAGGTTTTTATTACTCTTAGTTGAAAAATAATTATTTATTTGCTTAATAGATAATGTTTCTCTTTGTATACAAATGTGCACGAAGGTGGTCCTGGGGACATTCAAAGAGTCTGGAGGGTGATACCTTGAGCATTTTAGAGACAGGTGTTTCTTCTTTACTTCAGAGGACATTTAGCAAATAGAGATGCTTTAATTATTATTGTACATTGAAATTCCTCTAAAGCATTTGTACTTGTGAGAACAGTGATCTTGGCCTTGTTAGGCACAGGTCCAAATGTCAGGATTTGATGTAGATTTATTGGAAGTCAATGGGAATCACGAAATTAAACAGCTAATAGATTAAATAGTTGCTGTCTTTCTTGCTCTGCTAGACTCAGGGCAGTGGGGTGGTGGCTTTGAAGAGGTTTGCAGGTTCCTGGTCCTCAAGATACTTGTAATGGGTAAACCCAAGACCATATGTGACAGTGCGAGACTCAGCCTGACAATAAATAGGGCAGAAAGTAAAAGGTTATATTCGCAGAAGTGAAAAGACTCACATTCTAGGAAACATGATTTCTAGTGGTTACAGAAATTAGTAATTGGCACATTTAAGTAGTTTTAGTTTGGGGTTGACTCAGGACTACTGAAATGAGTTAACCTTGAACATCATAATATTTCACTTAATTTTACTTTGCCCTGATGCTTGTTAAAAATCATTTTAGGTGGGCTTATTTTTCTCTTTTGGCTTAAAGTCATGTAGAGTTAGGCCTATAAACAAAATGATTTTGTTCTTCTTGTAGTTCATTGCATTCTTGTTTTGGGATTTTCCTTCCTTTTTGGCTGTGTTTTGCACTTATGAGAGTAGTATCACCTTTAGGGCATTTACAGTTACCTTAGAGATACTTGCCAATCACAGTAAAGCACTAAGACAGTGACCGAGGAGTAGCTGAATAAAACGGAAAAGCTTCAAAAATAACTTGGGTTTTTCTATTAGTAAAATAAAAACAATGAGTTTATAGCAGTCTTATTTTTTTAAGACTTTTTTTTTAAATTCATTTGAGAGGGAGAGAGCATTCACCAGAGATGGGAGGGGAGGAGGGAAAAGGAGAAGTAGACTCCCTGCTGAGCAGGGAGCCCTGACATGGGACTCAATCCCAGGACTCTGAGTTCCTGACCTGAGCCAAGGCAGATGTTTAACCAACTGAGCCACCCAGGCGCCCCAATATAGCAGTCTTTTTTATTAGGATCAGTTAGCTCTTTTGCTACAGTGAAGAGTGCTTTTGATCATGAGTTACTGCCTTAAAGTTAACTGCCTTAAACTTCAAGGAAATTGATTATCTGTCCTAACAAGTCCAAGGATGGGGTAGTTCTAAGGACAGTATGTTCAGGGCTCAAGCACCCTTCTTTTGGCTCCATCCTCAGGGTGATAACTACCAAAGCAAGTCCCCAGTGTCACATGTAGACATGATACCTCTTGGAGAAGCTCTTCCTCTTCCTGTGTGGCTGTCATAGGAGCTGGGACATCTTCTGTACATTGCTCTGATGTATTCTCTTGCCTCATTCACTAGAGTTGCTTCATGCCCTTACCCTAAACTGGTTCTGGGCAAGGAGCATCAGGCTACCCTGATAATTGGACCAGCCAGTCCCTCATTTGGAGAGGTATGGTTACAGCTACAGAGAAGAAAGGGGATACTTCCATAAAAGCAAATACAGGTTCTACTGGAAGGGGTGGGGTGGGTGGTAGGATAGATAAGCATCCCTGTCAGTGATGGCAGGAGACCTTTTCAGGTTTTTTTGTACATCCCCTTCTGAGTTACAGATATTTTTGTATCTTGTATCTATTTGTATCCTTTTTATTCACTGATCCATGCTAGTGACAATGAAATGGATAGAAGCATTGAGACCGGGTTAGAGGATTCATGAGCAAAGAGAGAGAATGGGCCAGACAGTGGATTAACACATAGTGGCATTGAGTTCATTGTCAGTGAAGAAGGGATGAAAGCCTAGGGCCCAATTTATCAAGACTATAAAACCTTGGAGAAGCAAATGGAAGGGATTCGGCTTTCTCAAATTGACAGGAAAGCAAGCACACACACTTTGGAAGGGGTGAAAATGAATCTGGTTTCTCAAGGCCAACTGGAAGAAAGGGCTGGTTGGGGAAACCTGATGAAGACATCTAATGTCAGAAAAATCTCTCTCAAGGAGAAATAATTATTAAATGGATGGATTTATTGAATACAAATAAAGGTCTGATACTGTATTATGAGGTCTTTTAATTTCCAGAGCGCTATGGATTAGCAATTATTTTCATTTTGTAGATGACGAAATTGTGATTGCTGAGTCAAAGTCAAGGAGCTTGCCCCAGGTCACGCTGTGGATTTGGGACCCAGGTTTTGAACCTTTGCTTCTCTGATCCCAAAGCTGTGGTCTTGTAGATGTACTGGATTGGATACTTTCCTGAGTTAGATAAAACTCAACTTTAAATTGTGGATGTATAATTTGTACAGTTTGCATTTAGGTGGCTAGTCTTTGATCTACTCTAAAGTAGCTTGGTATACTCTTGTAGATTAAATTCATTGTTCATATTTTGGCCAGTAAGTAATGAATTTGAAGCAAGTAAATGAATATAAATCTTTCCATGAAAACAAAGCATTATAGAATGCTTACATTTATTGTGTAGCATTTTTGATACTGAGTTTTTAAACATTGGTGTTCAGACCACTGTTTTCTCATTTTTCCTCTTCTTTTATATCTGAATTTTTAAGGACCTGATCACTTATCTAGTGTAAGGTTTTTTTGGTATTTTTGCTTAACGTGCTTCAGAATGTAGCTCATTTCATCGATCACTTGTACTTGATATGACATTTCTCTCTCTCTTACAGATATCAAACCTTCCAATATTCTTCTGGACAGGAGTGGGAATATTAAGCTCTGTGACTTTGGCATCAGTGGACAGCTGGTGGACTCCATTGCCAAGACAAGAGATGCCGGGTGTAGGCCATATATGGCAGTAAGTGCAAAGGCCAGACTTTCCTGGTTGGTAGTCTTTGCCCAGAGAGCCCGTGCCCTTTGGTGCTTTCCTTCTAAGGGGTCTACCACTGGTCATGCAGTTTCAGCATACTAAATATTTTCCTCTATCCTAAAAACCAAACTCAGGTTCTAACTTCTCTGTGAAACTCTGATATTACACCAGTGAACTCCTGTTTCATTGTATTTCTCTATTCCACTCATCCACCAGATGGTTGGTTAATTTTCAGAAGGCCTCTGTGTTTCCAATACTCCACATGCTCACTCAACTGTTGTAGATAACATTGTAAGATCATGGATACTACGGATCATGCGTCCACATCACCCATTAACACATGGATAATGTGGCCTATAGGCCAGTCACTGATGCTTCTTTTCCAGTTGGAGAAGAATGGGAGACTGGAGTTTCCAGGGTTCCTAGTGAAATTAGTATGTCTTACAGAATCTGAGGCTATGTTCTGAATATTGTTGGTCCCTTCCTTAGAGGTGGATGAAGCATACTGACAGATTCAAGGGTGGAGATCTTGGGTATTTGCCAACCTAGAGCCTGTTTCCCCTCAGAGAGATAGACTTACCCTAGCCTTCTACACGTCATACTCCTCTTACCCCAGCACGTACACATATGCTGTTCCAACAGGCTGGATTTTGATCTGTATTTAGAAATTTAGTGTCTACATTTTAAGCGCTTCCCCTAGATGTTGGTGTCTTACTTAATGTGGCTGTGATTCTTTGGGGACTAGTACACAGCTCTTAAGTGGTGATGAATAGGCTGTGCAGACTATTGAGGCATTCCTGTCAGTAGTTTTGGCTGTGGTCTTTATGGATTTGTGTGTGCTTGTGCGTGTGTGTATGTTTGTACAAAAAGAAACTTTCATATGAAGTTTGGGCTTTGAGGATGTTGACTGTCCAGGCAGATTATTGGGAAAATTTGGAAGGCCTTGGGCTCATCATGATAATTAGGGTTAAATGGAACAACAATTTCAAAAGTAAGAAATAAAAATGTTATACATGCAGCATTTGGGAAGTCATATAATTTACACATTTAGTAAATGTACCCTGAGAATGAACTAGAAGCTGTTACCTGGACTTGTAGGGCTTATCACAGTATTAAGGGTGACCAGGTGTTTGTGCAGTGGGACATTAACTAAGAATTATGTTTGATTTATGCAGGGTTTTTAAGATATATATACGTATATATATATTTAAGATATATATAATATATCTACATTGTATATATATTTTAATATATATTTAAATATATATTAAGACATATATTATATATAAATAAATATATATATATATATATATTTATGTTTATTTGAGACAGAGTGAGAGAGCATGAGCAGAGGCAGAGAGAGAGGGAGAAGCAGGCACCCCACTGAGCAGGGAGCCTAATAGGGAACTCAGTCCCAGAACCTTGAGATCATGACTTGAGTTGAAGGCAGGTGTTCCACTGACTGAGCCACCCAGGCGTCCCTGATTTATGCAGGTTTAAAAAATATAATTGCAGACCAACTAGAGCTGAATATTTGAATTCAGGTAACTTTTAAGAAAGAAGTAGACTTTCAATTTTTATGTAGAAATAAGGTTCACAGGCCCAGGTGGTATAGGGCTTTTCTTTCCCTGCTAATCTTCTTCAACCTTGGAATCAACCTCTAATCTTTACTGAACTAAATGAAATGCTTCTGTCCATTCTAGTCTTTATGAGACCTATAGATGGATAAGAGTGATTGGCATTCATTTTATTACCAGCCTTGTGGTGGCTTGACTCTTCTTGATGTACCTTGACAGAAAACACAGAAATGTATCTTGTCTTTTATTTAAGATTTATTATTTGTCTTTAGTCTATAGGAATTGTAATATTTCTTTTGGATTATTTAACATAATGATGTATAAATAATGTAGAGTTGAAACACAAGTGTTTGCATAAACCAATTGCCAATGTTAACGTTTTGGGACCTTCCCACCTCCCTCATCGAGGTGTGTGTGTATAAACACAGAGATGTATGTGTCTGTATGTGTTCTGTGCCATGTGAAAGTAAGTTGCAAATATCACGAATGTCATTCTAAACACTTGTGTTTCTCCCATAAAAAAGGGCACTCTTCTACATAACTACAATACCATCACCACACCTAAAACAGAAACTTAAAATAATTACAAGAATTTCATGACATCACCTTGTTCACACACAGATTTCCCAAGAATGTCCCACATTCTGGATTTGTCTGATTATTGTTCCCTCATGAATAATGTCAGGCTATGAATTTTTTTCAGCATGGATATTTCATAGATGATGGGTACTTCGTATTGCATCACATCACAAAACACATCCTGTTAGGTTATTTCATTAATGGTAATGCTTATACAGATGATTTTTTTTTCTTTTAAGCAGTTGAGACATTTGTAAAATAGAAACTCATTTTCTCACAGTTTTTTCTTTGTTCCTCTTCTCCAGATGAGTAATTGATGGTCTTTTCATTCTCAAAGGATTCCTTCACCCACTAGCCTCACATGCTTCCCCTCTGCAGTCCTCCAACACATGAAGAAACTTCTAAAAAGTTACACCAGCTTCCCTGTCTTTGAGGAGCATTTCCTCTTGTACCTCTTCTTCTGTGCTAGGAGCCCATCCATATTAGTTTGTAAGATACTTAGTCTTAATTAATAGTTGAAGTAAGAACTCATTTCATAGCAATTCTTTCTAAAATATGTCAATTCACTTATCTTGGGGATTTCTCAGACCCTGGCTTAATCTCCTCTTAAAATACATATAGCCTATTAGGCCTGAAAATCTGACCAAGCTATAGCTCATCAACATCAAGAAATTGTTGATGTTTGTGTCCTCCTTTGATCTCTATTCAACAAATTTGGAAATATACATTCATTCACCTGTAATCTGTTTCTCTCTTTGGTTTCAAAAAACTGGATTCTTCAGGATATAATTTTCATTTTTACACTTGTATATAAGACTAAAACAATGGTGGTCACTTTTTTTCTCTTTGGAAGGCCATTCAGGTAAAATGTTTGGTAAAGAACTTATTAACCAGTCCCTATAAGAGTTTTTTCTTTTCTTTTTTTTTTTTTTTTTTTTTAAGATTTTGTTTATTTATTCATGAGAGACACACAGAGAGAAGCAGAGACATAGGCAGAGGGAGAAGCAGGCTCCCTGTTGGGGAGCCCAATGTGAGTTTCGATCCTGGGACCCCAGGATCACGACCTGAGCCAAAGGCAGATGTTTAACCATTGAGCACCCGGGTGCCCCTATAAGACTTATTTTTGTTGAGAGGCTTCTCTTACAAACTCTGTCTCTTTGCTTGTTACGAGTCTGTTCAGATTTTCTAGTTCTTCTGAGTCAGTTTTGGTAATTTGTGTGCTTTGAAGAATTTTTCTATTCCATCCGGGTTATCTGACTTTGTCTTGTAAGGTCAATGTCTGTGCTTCCTCAGGTAGTTTCTTGTTCCTGTTCATTTCTCCAGTGAATGGGTCATACTTTCTAGTTTCTTTGCATGCTTTGTATTTGTTTGTGTGTGTGAGAAACAGACATTTTGGGTGTTAGAATGTGGTGATTCTGGGGGTGCTTGGGCTCAGTTGGTTGAGCAATCGACTCTTGGTTTCAGCTCAGGCCATGATCGCAGGGTCATGAGAGCGAGCCCCTTAAGTTTGCTTGAGATTCTCCCTCTAATCTCTCTATTGAGATTCTCAAATAAATAAAATGTGATTTTGGAACTAAATTGTAATTTTGGAAATAAAATGTGACGATTCTTTCCTTCTCTTTGTGGTTTGTTTGGCTCCTTTCTGTGAGATGTTAGCTGTTTCTCTAGTGATTTTTTCCTCCAACAGTCTTGTTTTTAGAGGCTGTATTCTTACCCCTATGTGGTCTCTGATGTCTGTTTTCTTAGCTTGTGTTCAGCTAGTGTTTTGACAGTTTTGTTTTTAGTTTCCCTAGGTTTTTTTGGGTACCAGGACCTAAAAAGAAAAAAAAAAAACATGAACAAAACAAAAGGAAAAAAAAACACCAAATATTCTAGTCTTTGCAGATTGGCTATGCTTGGGCACTCCTGCTTGACTCAACTGTTTACAAATCTGCCTTAACCTCTGGTTCTCTAATATATCTCTGTCTTCATCTTTCACACTAGCCATCCGTGGGTCATTCATTTATGACGTTTTCGAGAAACGTCCTCTGATTTTCTGCCTTGAGTGAGTTCCAAGTTAGGCAGAAGAGGAGCGGGTGCGCCACCACCTATTCTTCATTGCCCTCAGACAAGTTGGAACAAACACAATTCTTAATGCTCTGTTTCCTCTTCCCTCTGGGCCCAGGGTCTGGGGTCCGACCCCGGGAACGCTGGCTACCATCTTCAAGACTGTTGTTGAGCTGGAGCAGGGATTGGGATGAGGTCAAGTCAAAATGCTGCAAATGTTACTTACCACTTTTAAGTTGGCTTTTTCTTGATTCACTGTTTGCTTGGTTGTTAGAAACTTCTGTTTTTTTTTTTTTTTTTAGATTTCTGACAGAGTTGGCTATGACAGTTTTTTTCCTTAGTTTTTTCATGTTTCTTTGGAGGGATGGTCCCTTGGAGTTACCTCTTCTGCTTTTTTTGCTGTGTCATTCTATATATCACTTTTAATGAAGGTAGTATGGCTTCACACTAATCCTGTTCAAATAACTGGGAGATAGTGTACGAAGTGGCTTTTTAAAAATTTTATCTCTGGATGACATGTTACAGGTTTGTCAAGAAAACTTTGTAGAGCCAGATAACTGGGAGCCACCATGTGCCATTTTTAGTGGTATAGATACATTGTGTGTATCAGCACAGGAATTAAAAGTACTGAGAAAAATCTCAATAAGGAACAACTTTTCTAAATCTAGCATTCCCCAAATATTCGTCAGTGAGATCCACTTCATATTGTGGCATGTGTATTAATAACTGGAAGAGATTCTAGTCTATGGAAAACAGTTTATTCAGTAGTATCATAAATGCTGTAACTGTCTCAGGCTTTTCAACTGGGAAAAAATAAGTTTTCTTCAGGGTGGCTAGCTATTGCTTTTACAGCTTTGTCAATCAATTAGATACCTGTTCTTCTTGGTTTAAAGATTTTTTTAAATGAGAAAAATAAAAGAAAAACAATACATATAGTGTATAGTATGTAATAATGCAAATAATGTGTTTTTATTTCAAGAAAAATGTTTTTCATAAAATAAAAACACATGTCCATAAAAAACTTGTACATGAATGTTTATAGCACACAGCTACATGATTGTGTGATAGCCAAAAGGTTGAAATAGCCCAGATGTCCATCAGTGGATGAATGGGCAAACAAAAGGTGGTCTGTGTAGAAGGGAATATTACTCAGCCTTAAACAAAAATGAGGTACTGATTCATGCTATGATGTGGGTAAACCTTGAAGACATACTAAGTGGAAGAAGCCAGGTATAAAAGATCACATACTCTATGGTTCTATTCATATGAAAGTCCAGGTTTCCCTATAGCAATAGAAAGTAGATGAGCAGATCTGATGGTGGGGGGAGGTTGCAGTACAGCAGATAGTGTGGCCAAAAGTGTAGGGTGGGGAAAGGGTTCTGGAACTGACTCTGATCATGGTTGGCCAGTTCTGAGAATATAGGAAAAGCCAGTGAATTGAGTGCTTCAAGTGGATGAATTGTATCATGTGTGGATTATATCTCAGGAAAGCCCTTAAATTACAGCAACTGGAGGCCACCCTTCTTTGGGCCAGTAATGAGACTGCGCTTGAGGTGCACAGTCTCTGATAATTTTAACTTCACAGAAATCAAGCTTAGGAAACAACTGTCCATTGATAACACTGCTGTCATCTTTGGAAATGGGGATTTGCGAGTGAGTAACCAATATCCTTTCTTTGTTTAGCAGTTTGAATGCTTATTTCTGAATGTTAGAAAACAAGACTCCCCCTACCCCCATTTTGGGCATTAAGTCCATGATGGTTTTCTTTTTTTCTTTTATAAAGATCTTATTTATTTATATGAGAGCGAGAGAATACATGAGATGGGGGGAGGGGCAGAAGACAAGCTGACTTCCCACTGAGCAGGGGTCTGAGGATCTTGGCTCCATCCCAGGATCCCAGGATTGTGACCTGAGCCAAAGGCAAAAGCTTAACTACCTGAGCCACCCAGACACCTTCATGATGGTTTTTTTCTAGAAGAGCTTTCTACCTTAATTTTGATTTTTTTAAAGATTCTTAATATTTTTTGCCTAGTAAAACAGTTTGGAATATTCAGGGAAAGATTCCAGATCAGATTATTTTCTCTCTTGAATGTATATGTGTATACATGCACATTCTTAAATGATGCTCATGTGTCACTTTTTCTGTTTGTACCCGTAACTTTGAGATGAACAGCTTATCCCCAGTGGCTTGATATTTTCCCTTCCTGGTGACTTTGAAAACCCATTGCATTATACCTGTTTTTAAAATGTCAAATGAGGGCAGCCTGGTGGCTCAGCAGTTTAGCACCGCCTTCAGCCCAGGGCATGATCCTGGGGTTCCGGGATCGAGTCCCATGTCGGGCTCCCTGCATAGAGCCTGCTTCTCCCTCTGCCTGTGCCTCTCTCTCTGTGTGTGTCTCTCATGAATAAATAAATAAATAATAAATAAAATCTTTAAAAAAAATAAATAAAATGTCAAATGAAATAACCTTTGAGAACTCTACTGTTGATAGTATTATAAATGTGTTTTTTTTATAACTGTTTCTTTATTGGAAGATTATGTCCCTGTTCAATATATAAAAGATAAAATGCAGACTAGTAAAATGGAGAAATAATTACCCATCATTCATTCATAAAGAGAAAAAATTGCTGTGAGCATATGTCCTCCTACATTTTTATGTAAATGTAATTCTCTTGCACATATGCTTTTCATCTGCTCTGTAGGCTTTTGCAGGCATGTTTCCAGGTTGATGCATCTTCATATATAATGAATTTAGCCACTAAAAATGAACCGGCTTTCTATTTTTGCCTGCATGTGGTTTTTTAAAAGTGTTTTGTTATTCTAAATACTGCTGCAAAATTTTTAAGCTGTGTCTTTATACAACTCTTTTCTGTTTTCCCTTGGCTATAAAAGGGGCATGCTTCTTGATACCTTTGGGAAAACAATGTAGGATTGAAAGGGTGTGTTTTCTAAATAGGTATCATTCTGGGTTACAGTTTTATCTTTGTTGAGTTGATAGGTCAGAATGAGATTTGTGAAAAATTTGCTGGGATTTTGAGAAAGATACTTCATTTTTTCTTACATTTGGCCACTTTTATGTATTAACCTTTGCCCATTTTTCTATGAAGATGCCAATCTTTTGTACTGATGTAAAATATGAGAATTTTAACCCTTTTCTTATTAGGTTTAGGTTACATGTTTTCCCAGAAGCTGTTCTTTGTCTTGAACTTTTACATATTTTGTGGTTCAATTACAGAAGTAGAAAGATTCCATGTGGTGAGTTTATTGGTGTTACCTTTATAGTTTCTGGCTGTTAGCATATCTTGGAATATCTTTCTTATACCAAGATTAGACATGGTTGCAGAGTCACATTTGAGTACCTAAGTTTAGGCTCTTGTTTTTTATGCTTTGGGTTTCTAATCCTGCTGTGATCGGTATTGTTTGTGTTATCAAAGGGAAGAGTATAACTTTTCTGCCCATAGACCGTTAACCAGCTAAGAATTTTTTTAAACTCTGAATTTGTTTTTTATTCTTTTCTTTTAAAGATTTTATTTATCTTTAAAAGAAGATAGTCCCGCATTGTGCTCCCATGGGGAGCCTCTTCTTTGAGAGGGAGAGAGACCATAAACTGGAGGGAGAGAGAGGGGGAAAGAGGATCTGAGGCCGACTTAGCACTGAGTGCAGAGCCCGACGTGGGGCTTAGTCCTATGACCATGAGATCATGATCGCAACTGAAACCAAGAGTTGGTCACTCAACCCACTGTGCCACGCAGACAGCTCTAATTTTTTTTTCTTAATTCAAGAATAATTAACATATGGTAGTATTAGTCTCAGGTATACAATATAATGACTCAGCAATTCTATGCATTTACTCAGGGATCATAGCGACAAGTGCCCTGTTAATCCTTTTCACCTATAGAATAAGAGGTTGTTTTTTTTTTTTTCTTTTTTTTTTTTTAATTATCTGTTTATTCAAACTCCATTGTTGAGACTTAATACTCTTACACTAAATCCTTGGATTTGGGAGTGTTTCTGAACTGCATTGTGTCATATTTCTGTATTTTTCATATGAATGGTGTATCATTGTTAAAAGTAACTCAGGAATTTTATTGGCATCTCATTAGATGTAGAAATTCCTTTGGTTATTTCATTTTTATGTTCTTGAGTCTTCTCAATGAAGAATATGTTGTTTTTCTCCATCCACTCCAGTTATCTTAATGTTTCTTGTTAATTTTTCCTTCCAACAGGTTGTACGCATTTATTAATAAGTTCTTTCAAATTTTGTTGTCATTTCTGAATACTTGTTTGTACCCACTGTGTGCGCTTTATCTCCGTTTTTTTAATTTTCAAGTCCAAAGCAGGGCTTAACCTCATGACCTTGAAATCAAAATTTGAGCTAAAATCAAGAGTCAGATGCTCAACCCATTGAGCTACCCAGCCGCCCCCTTTTTCTCCTTTAATTCTTTCTGAACCCATCCTCGTGGGTCCTTTTGTCTCATCACCGCATTTTAACTGCTGTTATCAGAGTGAACACTGTCTTTTATGTTGCTGAAGCCCATGGTGAATTCTGAGTCATGATCTTCCTTAGTTTTCCTGTAATGTTTGAAATACTATATTCTTGAAGGACTTTTGTCACTTGGTTTCTTGACATTACTTGCTCTTGGTTACCTTCCTGCCTGGCCCATCTCTCCTGATTCTCTAGGGCTTTCTCATCTTCCCAGTCTCTTTTACACTGGTATGCCCCAGGGCTGAGCATTCAATCTCTTTTTTTTCTCTTAACTACTGAAATTTTTTTAGTGAGTTCATCCAATCCTTAGGATTAATACTTTGCTTCTTTTGTTCATCAAAGTGTAGCATCTGTCACATAGTGGATGCTCAGGTATGGTGAATGGTGATAACTTCTTTCCTGCCCACATCTCACCTGTAATTCCAAAGTCAAGTATCTGGTTTCCTACTTTATAACCATTCTGAGATCCTATAGAAGTGATTAGTATAGGAAGTCCGTTGCCAAGCTCTTGACCTCATCATATCACCTCTCTGCCCCCTACAAGATCTGGGGGCTCCCTCCCTGCCAACCCCTGTTTGTCTGTATCTCAGTAAATATCAACTCCTCTTTCCAGTTGCTCAGGGCACGGACTTTGAAGTTTCATTTCCTTTTATTTTCCATATTCTGCATCCTGCCCATAAACAAACATTTGTCTGCTTTACTTTCAAGGCATAGAACCCACCCTCTTAAAAACTATGGATGTTCCTTCATCTGGCCACCTACATTTCTCACCTGCCTGATTTCTGTAGTCTCCAGAATGGTCTCCCTGCTTAACCTTGTTCTACTACGCAGTCTGTGGTCAACATAGTGGCCAGTTGTCCTTTCCAAACATTGTCAGACTGTGCCATCTCTCTGCTTAACACTCATCCCCAAATCCTCATAATGGTCACTTAAGGCTTTATGTGATCTTGCCCTCAGCTATCTTTCTGAATTGCCCTCATATTACCTTCAGCCTCATTTGCCCAGCTCTGGCCATGGCACCGACCTCTGTTCCATATGTATATGGAAGAATGTTCCTACCTTGGGGTCTTTTCTTTCTCCTTTGAACTCTTTCCCCTATGAATATTTTTAATGTGCCAGTTTTTCACTTTAGTTAGGTCTTGGAGCAGATATCACATGCCCGATAATCCTTCCTGGACCATCACATCTGACATAATACCCTCCCTTTCTGCCTTCCCTCCTTGACCCTGCTGTGCTTCGTAACCCTTATCACCACCTGATTATTTTAGTTTATGTACCTCCTCCTGACTAGATCGTGAGCCCTTTGAGACTCTAGTCTTTGTTCCCTGCTGTGTTCTTGGGTGCTAAGACAATTTTTTGTTGCTATTTTAAATGTAATATGTTTTCTTAATAATTGCTGATATACAGAGGAAAGCTATTTAGATTGATATGTTAATTTTATAACCAGCCAAATTACTAATCTACCTCACTTTTGAATAGGTTTCAGATAGTACTCAAGGTACCATTCTGCAAATAATTTTGCCTTGGCCCTCCTTGTATTTATTGATATTCCTCATACTTGTGTGTGTATTTACTTTTCTCACATTTACCTCTGTTGCTTTGCTTAGAGCATCTAGATCAATTTTGAACGACAATATTGATAGGATTCTTGCGGTTTCTTGGTCTTGAAAGCAAATGCTTTTTTTCTGATTTAACTCTGTGTGAATTTCTGTGTGTGAATGTGTGTGAGAGAGATCAGAATGAATCAGGAACAGCTGTTAAAATTTTATTAAATGCCTTTTTGGTATCATTCAGACCATGAGGAAATGTTTCTCCCTGCATAGCTGCTGATGTGACTATCACAGTAACATCTATTTCCTGTGGTTGATCCATTCTCGTGTTGGAGAAATAGTCCCTACCTGGCTCATAGTTTATATGTTTAATATATTTTTACATTTGGTATGTTAATATTTATAATATCTGCATGACAGTGTTTAAGTGGGATTGATTTAGAGTTCACATTGTGAAGGTTTAACATGGGCTATGCTGGCTTTAAACAATCAAATTGGGAAAATTTCCATCTTTATTCATATGGTAAAAAGTTAATGATTATCTCATGAGCGAAACATCTTTGACTTCAAGTTTAAAACAGTTTCCCAAGACTTCATAACATTAGTGCTGGCATAGTTTTCATTCTTTGAGATAGAAATCCATCTTAACCAGGAGTCTTTGAGGAAAGATAGAGAATTCTTGAAAACCTGTGAAATTTTACTATTTCCTCAGCATCAGCATATACTTGTGGGCATGTACTTGTGTACATGTATACACATACATATTTTTATCTTCTTAGTTGCTTTTAATGTTAGATGTAAGAACTATTTACTAGAATGTTTTTAATATCCAAATGTGGGGTAGTTTAAAAATTTGCTATTTCTTTAATACACCTCCCTTTAAAAGGTGGAGACCATGACGCATGGACTGAACTTAGCAAGTCACTTCTAATGAAGAACATATGGCAGAAAGGACATTGTGTCCCTTCTGAGAGTAGGTCATAAAAAAGCATTGTAGCTTTCTTTCTTTCTTGGATTGCTCACTTTGGAGAGAGCCAGCTGCCATGTTGTAAAGACACATAAGCAGCTTTATGAGAAACTCATGTGGTGAGGAACTGTGGCTTCCTGCCAGGAACCCTGTGAATGAACTTGGTGATAAATCTCCAGACCCAGTAAAGTCAGCCCTACCCAACATTTTGAGTACAGTCATGAGACACCCTGAGTCAGAACCACACATCAAAAATAATCCCTGAATCCTGACTCACAGAAACTGTGCGATATTAAACGTTTGTTATTTTGAGCTACTAAGTTTTAGGATAATTTGTTACACATCATAGCTAACCACTACAAAGTGTTTCACTGATTTTTGAAAATCTCTTATTCCTTTCAGAGCTTCTTAGCCTGTACACTTCTACCTTTTGGGACATACTGAGATTCTTTTTAGCATGATCAATGATCAATTAAAAATGAAATACTGGAAAAAGCCTGCTCTGTATTAATTACATTTATTCAACACTTCTTTTTTTGTCTCTTTAATCCAAGAAACATTACTATTACTATTGTCAGTTTCTCCTTATTTTTTGGTTTTTATTTTATATATTTCAATACAGTGTAACTTGAGTTATATATTTATTTTTATATATATTTGGATATAAAATTGTTTTAATTTTTTTTTTTTGCTATTTTGTTAATGTTACATACCCTATTCTCCGAGTTGATGTTTTCCTTTAAACTTTAATATTTTTAAAAAGCTTTTTGTTTTTCAAGCCTATACTTTGGTTTTAGATTTAGGATGCAGGGTCTCTAATTAATTTCATGAATCTTAAATATCTACTCCTATCAAAGAATAATTTTCAAAATGTTAAAAATATTATACATACAAGTAAAGAAAGAAGTTGTCTAAAATACATTGAACTCATTCATAAGAACACTGGACAGACAGGATGGTAGTGAGACTAGCTCAAGACCATTTGTGTAATTTAATATTTATGATCCCCGAGGAAGAAATGCCAGGATGGGTGGGCTCATTCAAATACAGTTCTGCCAATCATCTCCACGTCCATAAGGAAGTAACTTTGGGGTTTCTAGACAGAAATCATTTGCATCCCTCATGGACAAAACTATACAGGTAATCACGTAACTTAAGTATCTGGCCCTAATGAATAATAAATATCAAGCAAAATGAAAGGACATATAAATAATCCTCGGGTAGGCTTGTCAGTGCTCTAGTATGAATGAAAAGAAGTGGAATCTTTTTTTGACTTATTTACAGGAGTTGGGTAAGTTTTCTTAGCACACACCTGCTAGAAATTCCACCTCTTTGACCTAAACATACAGCAGTTTCAGAATGAACACCAGTACCACAAATGGTAGGCATCCATTTTACATATATACTTCAGATTTTGGCAAATGTAGTTATTCATGTAATTGTCTAATCAATCAAGAGATTGATTGATGTCTGTCACCAAAAAAAGATCATTGGTCTTATTTTCTGTGTCAATTGAATTTGCTTTTCCCAGAGTTTCATCTAAATGTCATCTTACACTATATACTGGTTTGTGTCTTGCCTTCTTTCTCTCAGCATAATGTCTAAGAGATAACCATGCTGTTGTGTTAGTTCATTCTTTTTTTTGCTGAGAAGTTCTGCATTGTACTGATAGACCACAGTTTATTCATCCATTCACCAGTGGATATTTTGGCATTACCAAGTTTTTCAGTACCTGCTGTTTCTCTGTTTCTCGGTCATTTTGCTGTCAGCAGTGTTTGTAGTTTTCAGTATAGGAACCCTTGTGTGCCTTTTAAATTTATTCCTAAGGAATTCATGTTTCTTGATGCTACTATTGTAAATGGAATTTAAAAATGTATTTTCCAGTATTTCTCTCTCTCTCTCTCTTTTCAAAGATTTTATTTATTTTATTTATTTGAGAGAGAAGGGAGGAGCAGAGAAGGAGAAGCTGACTCCATGCTGAGCACAGAGCCTGACGTGGGCCTTGATCACAGAATCCCAAGATCATGACCTGAGCTGAAATCAAGAGTCAGATACTTAATTGACTAAGCCACCCAGGTGCCCCTTCCAGTATTTTTTTGTTGATAAATACAGACGATTTGCATTATTTTGTCATTGTGCCCTGTGTCCTTGCTAGTTTCACCATTAATTTTACTAGTGATTTTCTGTGTAAACAGTTGAACTTTAAGTGTCTGTGAGTGGAGGTAGTGGCTACCCCCACCCCTTACCTTTTTGTATTGGCTAGGACCTCCAAAATAATGCTGAATACAAGTTGTACCTTGTTCCATATTTAATTAGGAAGGGAATGTTCTGGATTTCACAGGTAAATATCGCTCTTGCTGATTTTTGGACGCCCTTTGTGAAATGAAGTTTGCTTCTTTTCTCTTAGTGTGCTAAGAACTGAGTTTTGAATTTTGTCAGATGCCTACATTTATGGAGAAGATGATATGATATTTCTTCATTTTTCTGTAAATATGGCACATCACTTTTTTTTTTCAAGTTTTAAGTCAGTATTGTATTCCTGAGATAAACACCACTTGGTCATGATTGTTTTCTTTTCACATGTTGTCGATTAGATTTCCTCATATTTTTGTTAACAATTTTTGTGTCTGTGTTTATGAGGGTTATGAATTGTGTAGTAATGTTTTTCTTAGGTTTCTGTAAGTTATTATATTGACTCATAAAACATTTTTTGAGAGACATATGTGTAAGACTGGTGTTATTTCTCCCTTGTATGGTTGAAAGAGTTCACCAGAACCCATCTGGGTTTTGACTTTTTTTTTTTTTAGATTTTATTTATTTATTCATGAGAGACACACAGAGAGAGGCAGAGACACAGGCAAAGGGAGAATCAGGCTCCCTGCAGGGAGCCCGATGCAGGACTCAATCCCAGGACCCCGGGATCACGCCCTGAGCCAAAGGTAGACTCTCAACCACTAAGCCACCCAGGTGTCCCTGGGTTTCAGCTTTTCTTCATGGGAAGGTTCTTAATAACAAATTCATTGAAAAAGTAATTTTAAGGCTATTCAGATTTCTCTCTTATTTTTGATAGGTTTCATTTTCAAGTGTCCATTTCCTCTATTTCTGGAAGAGTAGTAGTCCTATCCCCACTTTTGTTCTGATTTTAGCCATCTGACTGTCTGTCCTTTCTGTTCAGTTAGTGGAGCTGAGAGTTTGTAAATTTTGTTGATCTTTCCAAAGAATCCTTTCGGGTTTTGTTGTCTTTTTGGTGTGTGTGTGTGTGTGTGTGTGTTGTGTTTGATTGTTTGTTTGTTTTTTGTCTATTTTACTTGTTCCTCTAATTCCTTAAAGCTGTAAAATGAGGTATTGATTGTGATCTCTTTTGTTTTCTAGTATTTGCATTCAGTGCTATGAATTTCCCCTTGAATACTTCTCCCACTGCATTTCCCAAAGTTTGATAAGGTCTATTTCATTTTCATTTAGTGCAGAGTTTTGTTTTTGTTTTTTCACTTTTTCTTGAGCTTCCTCTGTGATGGGTGTGTTGCTTGGAAGTATGTTTAATCTCCAAATATTTGGGCATTTCTCAGATAACTCTCTGTTACTGATTTCTAATTTAGTGACTTTGTGATCTGAGAACATACTTTGTATGATTTCTCTTTTGAAAAATAAGGTGTGTTTTATGGCCCCACACATGGTCTCCATCAGTGAATGTTCCACGTGAGCTTGAGAAAAATGTGTATCTTTCTGTTGCTGTATAGAGTATTTTTCTTTCTTGGTGGATTGTCTGGAATTTGTATGTAATATGTGTCTTATCAAGTAAATATGTATTTTTACAACTAAAAATTAAGTAGCTTCCAGTGAGTATTTTTGCAGTCACAGTACTCCTGTTCAAAACAAAAATTATATAAAATAGGTTTCCAAACTAGTTGTTGCCGAGAGGCAGAGATTATAACACAGTCAGTGCTTATACTTCTGGACATTTCTTTCAATAGCAGTAATTTTTGCTTAGCTAAGGACCATTTTCAGCTCTGTGCTACTGGTTCTCTTTTTCTCTATACCTTATTTCAGGGAAATAATGATCCTTATTTCAAGGAAATGTAAAGAATGCTCCCTTCACAGAGATTACACATTTTGCTATTTGCATAATAGGAGAATATATTTGACAGTACCATAATTTCGTTAAAAATGATTAATAGATATCCTTAAAGATATGCATAGTGATGTATTTAGCTTTATGATGAAGAATGGATGGAATAATTATAATGAATTTAGCTCATGTTTGCTCTTGTATCTCAGATATATTGTGGTGTGGTCTTATTCAGTGAAATGGAGAAGACCTAGTGTTTTGTTTTGTTTTAATCTGTTTACCACTACTTGCTTACTAATCTGACCCTGTAATTCTTTATTTTTTTCACTTTTCCAGTTTTCTTCCTTTTTTCTTTGTTCTCAGCTTCCGGTTTGTAAATGCTGGTGAGTCCTTAGGGGGAAAAATTAGAAGAGTTGCTGTGTGTTCCTTGTATGGAGGTGGCCATTGGGTTGGGTTTTGTCGTTATTGTTGGTTTTCAGTATAATAATGGCTTCCTGTTACTCCAAGTCTCACCCTAGATGTGGATTCTTCTAGGAGTGTGCCGGCATTTCAGCTCCCTACCCAGCTGTTGCTTCCATCCTGCTCCTTGAGAGTATGCATAATTAATGACCATGACTTTTTGTGTTCCAGCCTGAAAGAATAGACCCGAGTGCATCACGACAAGGATATGACGTCCGCTCTGATGTCTGGAGTTTGGGGATCACATTGGTATGTTCGTCTTCATAGTGTAGTAGGAAATTTAAAATTACAAGAAAATTTTATCAGTTTTCCACCCCTTGTAAGAACTGCTTTTTTCCCTTCCTCTTCTAATCTTTGACTTTTACTTAGTTTTCTCCTATGGTTACAATCACAGGGACTGTGCCTTCTAGTTGTTGAAGTAAAGTATATGTTTTACTCTAACGTTCAAACCAGTTGATGGTCCCCCTCAAGATTTTATGTAGTGTACCTCAAGGTTTTATGCATGCTCTTTGATGTTACTCTGGGTCTCTTGGCCAGAGATATTAGGAGTCAGCAACCATACCAGGGACAAGGACAGGGGGAGGGCAGCTCACCTGTAGTCAGCGCAGCAGTGACTGGCTCCTCCCACCTCAAATGAGGGTGGTGTGTGTGGTAACACTCTGTGCAGCATGTGTATTAGGTATATAAATTCACGTGCATGAAAATAGTTTCTACCTGGAATCTTCTGCTCACTGAATAGAAAAGTCATGAATGAGTGAGCTGAAAGTAATTCAGTTCTGGAGGAACACAAACTACCTAGGTGATCATCCTAGTAAAATTCTACCTTAAAACAACACTGAGGAGGAACAGTGAGAAAGCTACTTAATTTGCAACAAAGTAGATATAATAGACTTCTCATCTGTGACTGTATTGAAATTTTCCTTCTGTCTTAAAAGTATCTTTGTTTGCTTATTACTTCCTTATTATTGAATTTTGGTGCTTTCTGTGTTTTATCATGGCTTGGTGGCCTTTTTCTGACTTTGGACATCTTCTGGTACACTGTGTGAATTTCCCATCACTAGAGGGGGCTGTGTCCTGTTTGGTAGGCAGCCCCAAACTTCATTTCCTGCCATTTTTAATAAGGTCCCACAGCATAAAGGTAACACTAGTTTGGAGCAAAGAGGTTTTTTTTTTTTGTAACTTCCTAAATGATCTCCATCTGTTCGTTGGCATTATGAGGTCCTAAGATCTTCCTATGGATGAGACCCATAGTTCCCCTGGTGAGTCACCCTTCTAGGCCTAATGAATTTTCTGTACAAAGAGTTTGAAGGCTAATAGCTCTCCTCTGCAGAAGACTCCATCTGGTTTCCTTTATGACGTGGGATGGATGATACCTCCTGGAGTATTTTCTTATTGTGAAGCCAACTGACCAAAGGAGAGAAGTAATCCCTTTGTTTAGTTAGGAGAAACCATGGAACATAGACATCTTTTAGGTGTGGTGACTGGTCCAGAGACCTATAGCATGACCTGTACCTTCCTGCTGAGGCACCCAACTGTGTGCATATAAAGGACACTCATGATTCAGAAACACCTGTACAGACAGATTCTGTTTCAAGCCAGTTCTGTTTCAAAAGCATATTTATTTCATCATAAAAACAGAATTTTGTTCTGTGAAAAATTTTAGCAGAAACATTTTCAGCAAGTTCTTTTAGTATATCTGGCTAAACTTTGTTTAGAAGTAAGGTATTCAGTACTTATAATTGCTTCATAATTTATTTTCCATATGGATAATCTTAGAAAAATTAAGAAATGCGTGAAATTTTGTCTAAGTTCCTCAGTTCTTCACCTTATATGGTGCATTTTACTGCTTCCTTTTCTTATTAACACCCCTTTTCAAGAATGAATCTGATGAAGGTATTCCTAGTGTTTTGAATAACCAATAAGGTTTACTTTGTCCCAAGCATTTGTATTTATATCAAAAAGTAACCTCAGCCAGAGGATGGAATTTCTCTGTGTGTAGCACACTTGCCTGCTCTCACACAGGCGTGTGTGTGTGTGTGTGTGTGTGTGTGTGTGTGTGTGTATAAATGGGGACAGTGGTGAGCTGAGGGCGCCATCTTAGGGTGAGGAAGGCCTTCCCACCCCAGTCTCCCATTGGAGGAAGCCCTTAGGTTTGCTTGGCAGCTTTCCTTTCACTGTATAATCTAGCAATTTAATATTTGACCACATCGACACCATCAAATAGTCCTAAACTGAAAAATCTTCGCAACAGTGTCCTCAGACAGCGTCTCTTGGATGCTGTCTCTTCCGATGAACTTGGGGTGTCCCCATCCCATATCAATCCCCTGTCAGTGCCCCTAAAATGGGGCTCATTGGGGCCATGCTGTATATTTAGACCTATCTTTAAAAAAAAAAAAACAAAAACACAGATTCTCGGTTCTCATTATCCTCAGAACAGAGGGATAGAAAGATGAGAATATAGTCCACAGATATGTTTGACCTTTGACCCATTGGGACATACTTCTGTAAGTTTCTCCAGATATGATTTGGCCTGGTTTAAAGATACTATCCTGAACACTGTTACTGGGGGTCAGCATTTGGGGTTTGACCCAAACTTGATTTCTTCAGTTATAGTAACATCTGCTTGTTGAAATTGTAGTAACCACAGGATGGCTGGAGAACAGAATTTGCACGTTGCTTCCTTTGAGCTCAGGTTGGGCTTTTGTTGGTTGAAAGTTCATTTACATTAAAAATGAATTTGGCTACCATTCTGGATATGGCCTTCCATTCATTTTTTTTTTTAAGATTTTATTTATTTATTCATAGAGACACACAGAGAGAGAGAGAGGCAGAGACACAGGCAGAGGGAGAAGCAGGCTCCATGCAGGGAGCCTGACGTGGGATTCGATCCCGGGTCTCCAGGATCACATCCCGGGCTGCAGGCGGCGCTAAACCGCTACACCATGGGAGCTGCCCATGGCCTTCCATTCAGATAACTATAGATTATACATACTTTGTACCAAGAAAGTTCTAAAACCAGCCTTCCACGGGCAGCCCTGGTGGCACAGTGGTTTAGTGCTGCCTGCAGCCCGGGGTGTGATCCTGGAGACCTGGGATTGAATCCCACGTCGGGCTCCCTGCATGGAGCCTGCTTCTCCCTCTGCCTGTGTCTCTGCCCACCCCCCCCCCCCGAATAAATAAATAAAAAATATTTAAAAAAATAAAAAATAAAACCAGCCGTCCAGTATGTTTCATACAAAGGGATCAGAATCGAGGACTACCCTAGCCTTTGTGCGGTGGTGACATCATCTGGGCTTAAATCTGGTGTTTCCTTTTAGTCCCAGTCTTGAACTCAGTTGATACAGAGTTTTTCCATTATTATCTTGATTTCCAAATACCCTTTCCACTTAGCCTGAATAATTGCAAAAATTTTACCTCACCCTCATCTGTGTTCGATTCAAGGCTTTACAAGAATTTTGCTTGGAATTCAGATTTTCAATGTGGGCATTCCGGTGAGGAGCAGTAACTAATGCCGTCTATTTTGCTTTTCCCTCCATGTTCTTTTTAGTACGAGTTAGCCACAGGCCGGTTTCCTTATCCAAAGTGGAATAGTGTATTCGATCAACTCACACAAGTTGTGAAAGGGGACCCTCCACAGCTGAGTAACTCTGAGGAAAGGGAATTCTCCCCAAGCTTCATCAACTTTGTCAACTTGTGGTGAGTAATCGATTTCCAAATTCTCAAAATCCATGTAGTGAGTACAGCAAAGCTTCTTTAATTTCAGCAGCATTGATCCTTTTTGTTGGGGAAGGGGAGCTTCTTCCAATCACTCTGCTTCTGAGCTGGGACTCTGGGTTACTGTGGCTGCCTGGAAGGTTCCAGCTGACATGGAGAGCATCACTCTCTTATTCTACTACTCTTACCGGATGAAAACAGATGTGAGGTGGTGGAGAGGCTGCTGCCTCCAGATTTCTAATGCCTTGTACTAGAAATACAACCCAGGTGAGACTAGTCGTCTTAGTCTGATGTGGTTTTAACAGTGAAGTTGTACTAGCATCACGTGGAAGCTTTTACTAAGTTAAGACCCTACCAGGTCAGACTGCAATTGCAGGGGCGGATCTCCCCTCTGACATAGCTTGTAACCTGGTGGGATATGTGCAGTAGAGCCAGGCCCAAACCCCAGCTGGTAGGCTGTGTGTTGGCTCTCTGAAACCTTATTCCATGGGAAATGTGCACCCAACACCTGGTGGTGTTTGTGTACCTTGTCACATGTGTGTGTATCTGTGCACACCTTTGTGTGTAGAACATAAAAATATGTGCAGATATGACAGGAATGCAGTTGTGCTTTGTACTATTTCAGTCTGTTTTTTCAATGAAGCCTGTTTTCTTATCATTTGAATATTTTTGATAATTTATCCAACATGATTTAAAAGTAGGATGTGTTTATTCTTTTTCTTTTTTTAAAAAAAAGATTTTATTTATTTATTCATGAGAGGCACAGAGAGAGAGAGAAGCAGAGACACAGGCAGAGGGAGAAGCAGGCTCCCCTCAGGGAGTCTGATGTGGGGCTTGATCCAGGAACTCCAGGATCATGCCCTGAGCTGAAAGCAGAGCTTAACCGCTGAGCCATCCAGGCATCCCAGGATGTGTTTATTCTTGAAAATACTTTTCTTTTTCTCCAAATTTTTTTTCTTGCCAGGACTGCTGTGTCTCCCTCTTCTTTTCCTAGAAGACTTATGTTTCATGGTTGAACATTGCCCTCTTTTGGAATAATTAGAAAATATTCAAGTAATTAAAAAATATAATTAGAAAATATTTCATCTTCTGTGATGAAATTCTCCTTTTGCATTGGTTTTCCAGGGGGAAGAGGAATACCTCAAGGTTTTCTATTAGAAAGCCACTCAGATTGGCTCTTTGTTCCTTTGCACGCAGATCTACAATTTATAGAATTACATGTGATTTTATATATTCCATTTTAATGAAGCAATTTGGCTAAAGTAATGTATGTGAGTCATAGAGCATAGTAGTTTCTAAAATGCTCACGTGTGACACTACCACCAGAGTGGCTTTCTTCTTAATCCCTTCATCTCTTTGCTGGTTTTGTTGTAAATATGTTTAGTACTTGTGTATTTTTTTATTTCTGTGTCCCTTGGTACCAGTTCTCCCCTACAGGTAATGGGTATAGACATCAGTGTCGCATTGTTTTCTCTGAGTAGGTCCATAGTTCCATCTCATCCCAGATCATCTGGGTCTGTAGTCAGAAGTACATCTGTTTTTATGACCTGCTCCTGCCAGCTCTTCACACTTGTCCATTCTCCTTTCCACTGTCCTGGGGGCATTTTTTATCCTCTCTGACCTGGATTGTTCAGGTTCTAGTGGTTTTCCTCATAATCCAATATCATGTTGTTCCAAACCATTCTTCTTTTTGTCAGAGTTGTATTTTTGTGATGCACATCTGATCATGTTACTTTTTGTTTAAAGCTGTCCTAGAGCATGCATTTTTAACAGTGTGATATCATCACTCCATAGGGGGCAAAACTTTGTTGGAGAGGCAGAAACTCTTGGATAACATAATGGTTTGCAGCCCTCCACAGGGCTACTGTGGAATAGAAACAGGTATACAGTGTTTAAATTTCATAGGAAGGAAGGGGCAACAAGGAAAAAAAGATTGGGGAGCCCTGGTCCAAAGGCTACGTGTAGCCCTAAAAAGATAAAGTCTAAATTAACCTGGCTTTCCAAACCCAATATGATCTGGACGGGGTTTATTGTTTTAGCCACATTTCTTAGTCCTCCCATGGAGCTGTTTTTCAGCCAAATTGAGTTTCTTCAGTTGTGTAAGTTAAACATGTATGGAAGATATGGGAACATATTCTCTTGGCCTTTGGGTAGATTAAGATTTCTTTAACAGTTCACAGAAAGCAACTATGCATAAAAGAAGAGATAAAATTCAATTTCATTAAAATTAAGAATGTTCATTGATTAAGAAGATACCATTGAATGAACAGCCAACCCATGCAGTGTCCTTTCCATACAGATGTTTGAAAAAGGATTTTCATTCAGAATGAGAGTGTTCATGTGTAGAAAACACTTATAAACAAGAAAGTGACAACCAAAAATGGCCAAATATGTGAAAGGATGCTTAAAAACATGATATTCAGGAGTTCAGTAAACATATGAAAGGGTATTCATTTGGCATTATTAGATGCCAGGGGAACGCAAATCAAAACTATGATGAAATACCAGATAGTCACCAGAAAGGACTTCATTTTAAAGACTTCAAGTACACGAGGGTCTAAAGCAGCTGGAAGTCCCTTACAGTACTTACAGACCTGTAAATTGGCGCAGTCTCTTTGAGAAGCTGTGGCAGGACCTCCCAGAGTTGGTGGAATACAGCTGGTGCATACGTTTTGCTCCAACAGTTCAAGTCTCTAGTAAACTTGGTGAAACCACCAACAGAGGCACACTACAAGACATGATAATAATGTCCAGAACCGCAGATTTGTAATAACCTCTAGCTGGAAAGAAGAGCATCTGTCAACAGTAGACTGTAAGTTCTCGCAATGTTTACACGGCAGTATACGGCATCAGGGATGGGACTGTCACCGCACTCAGCACCAGGGGTAAATCTCAGACAGCACTGAGTGAGAGGAGGAGGACATAAAACAGTGTGTATGGTTTCATTGATATGAAACTGAAAAAGCAGACAAGAATGAATAAAAGGTAATAGAGTCAAATATTGTTACTCTTATTTTTGTTCCACACTTAGGACGTGTGTTCTTTTCTGAATACATGCTTCAATTAAAAGATTGCTTAAGGAATAAAAAGGAGATGAGGGCTTAGAGGCCAAAGTGACGATACCAGCTCACAGTTTACATTCCTCCCTGCTTTAACTTCCTATTTAAGTCATTAATGGAATTTTAAAAAAGTATTTATTTGTTCTGAAAAAGGGTAGAAGTACTATCCTTGAGGAGTTCTTGTGAAATTGGAAAGATAAGGCTGAATTCAGGGATGGGGTGACTGGTCTCACATTTGCCACATGCAGAGGGACAACATCACAGGGAGGGTGTAAGACCGGCACAGAAATTCCTCAGCTTAGCACAGAGGCCCTGCGGAGGAGGCAGCTTGGGGGACAGGTCTCCAGGAATCAAATCTTGATCCTAAAAACATCTTGAAGGGAGTGTTGTCCATAGTGGGTTCCAGACATGGCTGGGACTCTGTGGCAGTATTCATTCCTGCCTTTGCTAGAGATAGCGAAGACACTATATTGGTTAGAGGCTGGGGAGCATGGTGGAAGCTGCTCTAACAAACCCAAGAAATGAATCCCTTGGCATGGGGATGGTGCTCTAGAGATAGCTCTCCACATTTTCTCACAGTCACCAAGGTCTGTGACCAGGATCAGCTTGTGGTGTCCGATCAGCATTGATGTCCCGCTGGGGCATGAGGAAACAAAAATGAAGATGAGAATTGTATCAATCTGAAACATTCAAATAAACAAACTCTTGTAAAATGTGCCACTGAAGAATTCAGGGGGGAAAAACTGGTGAGAATGGACTAATTTGAATTCAGGAAGAGTTTTCAAGTAGCAAAACATGGTTTCTGAATTGAAGGGAGAGGAAGTGGTGGTACATAGCATATTGAGTATTGCAAGGTTGACCAAATCTATGAAGTAGGCAACACCCTTGAGTTAATCTTGCAGATAAAAGGGACAAAAAGATAAACAAAAGACAAATGATGAGAGATTTGGAGAAAAAAAATCCAGGAGATTCCACTTAACCGGTAATAGAGAATTAAAATGAACTTTTTCTTTACTTGAAGAAAAACTTGAGTCCTAAATTAAAATACCAGACCAAATTAACCAAAAGGAAAAAAAAAAAAAGCCATGTCTAGGCATGATGTAAGATTTTGCTGTTATCCTATGCATTTCAGAGATAAAGAAAACTTGACAAGCTTTCATTTAAAACACAGGCACATATAAATGTACACACCAATGAAGAAAGATACAAAATGAGAGCAATACCCAAAGAGTGAAGAAACAGCTATAGAATGATAAGTGTGACCACTTCAGGTTATTAGGGTGGAATCAATCTTGAACAATAATTGCACCGAAACTACTAAAATACTGGATAAAATATTATGGTATCTTTTTAAATGTAACAATACAAAACAGAGTTCTAAAACTAAGTGAAATCAGGACTTACGGGAGGTAAGATATCTGATAAGGGGTTAATATCCACAATATATATAAAGAACTCATACAGCTCAACATGAAAAAACTGCAGATAATTCAGTTAAAAAATGGGCAGAGGACCTGCATAGACATTTTTCCAAAGAACACATCCAGATGGCCAAGAGGCACATGAGAAGATGCTCAACATCACTTGTCATCAGGGAAATGCAAATCAGAACCATAAGGAGATAGCATTTCATACCTGTCAGACTAGCTAGAATTAAAAAGACAAGGAATAACAGGTGTTGGCAAGGATGTGGAGAAGAAGGAAAGCTGCATGCACTAGTGGTAGGAATCCACTGTGGAAACTGCACAGAATTTCCTCAAAAAATTAAAAATAGAAATACCATATAATCCAGTAGTTCTACTACTATTTAGGAAAAGAAAATGAAAACACTAATTCAAAAATATATATGTACCCCTGTGTTTATTGCAACATTATTTATAATAGCCAAGATATGGAAGCAATCTATGTCCATCCATAGATGAGTAGATAAAGGTGTATGGTGTGTGTGGATGGGCACATACACACATATATGTAGTGGAATGTAACTTGATCATATAAAGAAGAAAATCTTACCATTGTTACAACATGGCTGGCCCTAGAGGATATGCTAAATGAAATAAGAGAAATAGAAATGCCATTATTTCACTTATATGTGAAATCTAAAACAAATGAATAAATAAAAAGCAGAAGCAGACCCATGAATACTGAGAATTGATGGTTCCTAGAGGGGAGGGGGTGGGGAAATAGGTAAAACGGGTGGAGGGGAGTCGGAGGTCCAGGCTTCTAGTCGTAGAATGAATAAGTCATGGAGATGAAAGGTACAGCATGGGGAACATAGTGATACTGTAATAGTGTTGTATGGTGACAGGTGAGAGCATGGCATAATGATGTATAGACTT
This sequence comes from Nyctereutes procyonoides, assembly GCF_905146905.1. NCBI lineage: Eukaryota > Metazoa > Chordata > Mammalia > Carnivora > Canidae > Nyctereutes > Nyctereutes procyonoides. The sequence continues at coordinate 53,368,831 of NW_026575140.1, read as the reverse complement.
GTCCAATCACTGTGTTGTATCCCTGACACTAGTGTAACATTGTGTGTCAATGATACTTCAATTAAAAAATAAAGTGGCTTAAAATGAATTAGGGGAGGTAAGGATTGTAAGAGGTTGCTGCTTGGACAGACTCAGTTGGCAGAAGCAAGACCAGATCCTTCAAGCTGGTACCCAAGAATTCTCAAAGATAAAATCAAGCGCAATATGAGCTGTTCAGAAGAAATTCCAACATTCATACAAGAAATGAGAATTAGTAGAAACAACTGGTCACAGGAATATATCTGAGGACTTCAGATATGGGAATAATTAGAAACAAAAAAGTTTTTCATAAATTTAAAGAGAAATGAAGAAGCTTGAAAATACAAGCAAGGAACAGAAACTTACAAAACAATGAATTGAACATCCAGAAATAAAAAGCATAAACTAAAAAACTCAGCAGCTGGATTAAGCAGGAGATTAGATGTAATCGAAGGGAAGAGCAGTAAACCGAAAAGTGGCTCTGAAGCTGCCAGCAGAACTTTCGGAGATGATGGAAATGTTTGCCTGTCCATTGTGGTAACGATAGCACCTGATACGTGGCTAAGGAAATACATTTTAAAATGTTATTTCATTGGAATGAATTTGGCAGGTGGCTATCTTAATGGATGCACAGGGCTTAATTTGGGATTAATATGATTACTAATGGCAGCAGCAGTTCTGAAACAGAAGACAGTGTAAATAATTTGGCTAAACATTTCTACTCACATGGCATTATGAGTTTCTATTTTGGCACAGGTTTTTGCTCCATTAAATGACATGGAAAAATAGAAAACCAAAAAGTCGTGGCAGCTTTACAAAGTAAACATCGGTACGGATGGCAGATATGATGGAAGTATGTAAAAAGTACTCTGGAGGTCTGCAGCTTTGCCCTTGCTCTCTCCAGGTCTAGAAGCAGTCAGTGGCAGCAGTCAGTTCCACAAGTGCTCTTTTCTGGCCGGGGACCCACAGCATCAAGCTGTTTAGAAGTCAGGATCTGGGGAGTGAAAGAAATACCCATGTCAGCCGCTGCCTGGGCCTGGCAAGCTGCAGGGCTATGGAACAGCGGGGACTTAGATAGCCAGAGGACCAGGTCTGTAATAATCCTAATACCAGCAGGGGACTGGAACTTCAGGGAGCTGTGATGGGACCTTGTTCTATATTGGTGGACCCGAAAATAAGCAGCCACAGTGAATGTCACAGATACACTGTTCTGTGCATCTCTAGCTGCTCATAGTACTTGGTAGGCGCTCAGAGCATTGTTGAACTGATGTACAGATAACCATGCATACCTCACAAACCAAAATTCCAAAATACATGGAGTCTAATGCTAAGAAAAGCAACTAGTAAAACAGAATGTGAATGTACTTTAAATCAAGCTGAGTTTACGGGATAGTCTAAAATACAGTTCAAAATAAAATAAGTATCTTTAGGATGTACAAATGAAGGAAATGAAGGGGTACGTTCTGTTAAAACTGAGGAAGAAGTAAAACGGCAATGAAACAAATAGAAGTTTTAGAAATGAGAAAACATAGCTATCTTTACAAAGGACAGCAGATTTGATGTACTCTAGACCAGAAACAGTTGAGGACAGAATTGGAAGTTGGCAGATAGGCCTAGGGATTTCCCAGCATGCCACAGATTAGACTGTAGCAGAGAGCAGTTAAGCACCAAGGAGAATAGAATGGGAACTTTTAAGGTGAAAATGTAGTGAAAATGATGAGATAATTCTGGAAGTGGAGAAGTGATATGGGAGACAGTAGTGAAAAGCATTTGAGAAGTGATCTAGGATATGTTCTCAGACTGAAACTAAAGTCTCTGTATGGTGTAGGATTAAATCAAGGTAAATTTATACCTAAATGCATTGAAATAAAAGTGCAGAACAATGATAAAGTATAAATTAGCAGGAAGATAGAATGTCTGTGAGGGAGAGTAGTTAATTAGACGGCTACCAGCTTGTTATCAACAACCACAATTGCCAGAAAATGAGTCCTAGCCCCAGAGTATGGAGGAAAAATCATTGTTAACCTTGTCTTAAAGTTTTAGACCGAGGCATTCAGTTTTTCAGAATAAGGAGGAAATACAGATTTTTTTTTTTCAGGAATGGAAAGACTAATTAAAGAGTTTCCCATTCCTAGATTATTTGAGAAGGTAGACATGGCCAAGAAGGAAAGTGAACCTAACAGAAGAGTGCTGTGCGTCGGTTCCCTGGAAGGCAGAGAACAATGTACAGGATGCTGATGAGGTGGTGGTGACTGTGGGATCAGCAGCTAGTGAGGCAACATTGGGCTATACTGCCTTCTCGGTGAGGGCCTCCGCTGACCCCAGAGCAAGCTTTGCCGCTGGGGTGGTCCTCCCAGGTTGGCCTCACGTTGGATGAGGGTCTTGATTTCTCCACCCCTTTGTGGAGCAGTCATTAGCTCAAGCTGCCCCAGAGGAGCTAAGGTGGCTCTTTTCTGCCGAGGTCAGCCTTAAGAGGCTGGCAACTATCTGCTGGGGGAAGCCCTGCATTCTGGAATTCTTTGTAGCACAGAAGGTGCGGAGTGTAGAACACAGCAATTAGTTTAGAAATAGGTGAACTATGTTGCTAATATTAAGTTTTTAAAAAAAATATATATTTATTTGAGAGTGAGCCTGAGTAGAAGAGGGTCAGGGCAGAGGGAGAGAGAGAATCTCAAGCAGACTCTCCCTTGAGCATGGAGCCTGATGCGGGGCTTAGTCTCATGGCCCTGAGATCATGATCTGAGCCAGAATCAATGAGTTGGACGCTTGACCAACTGAGCCATTCAGGTGCCCCTAATTAACTTTTGATAGTAAAAAAAAAATGAATTTAGTTGAGGTTGGAGGAGAGTGGTGATTAAGATATGGTCTAAGACAAATCTGATAAATATAAACAACGTAAAAATACTTCTGGCAACATTAATTAGACAAGGTGGGATTCAAGGGGCAATATCAGCAGGCAGAGGGTTAAGTAAATCAGTATAGTCCTTAGTGAGGTTGTAGTGTCGTCAACTTTTGGACCAGAGAACACAGGATTTTGAGATAGAGTACAAACATTTTAAAAATCTAAGGATAAATTTATAAGGTTTTTCTATAGTTTACTTGACTCTGGTTTCTCTTTGGTAGTGTCTCTATAAGTACTCCTGTATATATTTAGGAAGCGTGCATGCATGTGTGCACATGCACACAATTTTATACTTGCACATTCATATATTTGTGTAGTATTCTGTAAAGCAGCTGGCTGTGCCATAATTTATCCGATTTTCAGTAGTCAACTTGTTTCTGATTTTTCACTAATGCTTCTACACTGAATATCCTCAGGATAAATCCTTAGATGATACTTGTCTCATTTTTTTGTGTTTTTTTATGTTTGGCAGGTTGTCCTCATTATTACTCTTGTATCTGAAGGAAAAAAAACTGCTTGATTCTTTGTAGTATTTCACTTGTGAAAAGAAAAATACTTGGGTAACTGTGTCTCCATGTTAATAATGGTATTTTTATGTTGTTTTAGCCTTACGAAGGATGAATCCAAAAGGCCAAAGTATAAAGAACTTCTGGTGAGTGTGAGACTTAGGGAATTTTGTTTTATTTTATTTTATTTTATATTTTATTTATTTTTTGACTTTGGGGGGAACTTTAGATATTTCCTCACTGTGAATTCTCTTACCATGCCAGTTCACTAAGCAAGTCCTCTCTATCCTAAACAAACAGCTTGACCTAACTGAATAATTTTTAAAAAATGTTCAAAACAGATATTTGGAAAGAGAAAATTGGAAGTTATAATTTTCCTACCAATTTACCAGCTGGATTCTCAGAAAAAAATTTGGCTTTAACAGGTCATAAAAATTACACCAGAGAATTGTAACACTCTCTTTAAGGAGCCACCTTCCACCACTGTCTGTGTATGAATAACATACCCGTAGGACTTTATTGTGCTGCTTCTACCTTAGTGAAATGCTCTTACACAAATTTACATCACACAGCAAATTCCCATCTCTTTGATAGTTCACTCATCCCTGGGACTTGGGTGTTGTAAGCAGCCCCAGATGTGGCATCGGTCTTGGCAGTGAAGAAGATACTGTAATCTAATATTGTGGGAATATTTTAAGGAAAGACCCCCTTGTCTAGCAGTCCAGGGTGTTAGGTCAAACCTGTGGTCAGTGCCAGCAATGACTAAAGATACCCAGGCGGCGTACTTAGAGAAGCCATGAATAAAAATTGCTGTGTGAAGGGGTGGCTTTGTGATTCAGACATGGGGCTAGACGCTTTGCAGGGAACAGGGCAGAAGCTTGTAGGATGCCATTCTGCTGAGCCTCTTGTAGCAGGGTCTGAAGAACTGGAGTCCTCCTGCTATATGTGGGCAAAGGGAGGTTTGAAGCTTATGTCTGTGTCCCAAGAGGAATGGTGACCAGTATTCGTACAGCTCTTCTTGGATCTCAGATGGTGGCAGAGGCTCCACCTGTGTTCTGGGCTGAGGATCAGTTCTGCTCTCTGCCTCAACAAATACTCCCTGGTGTAGAGATAAGTGTCTCGACTTCATTGCCAGGGCAGCTTTTCCACATGAGGCATACCCACACCCACCAACACATCTCCGTGAAATACAGGCCCTGCTTGCCTCTCTGAACTGGTGCTACGATATCATATGGCCCCATGTGGTTGGGGCCTCTGGTTCTATGCCCTATCGCAATTGGCAAAGTTTTGTGTGGGCTCTGATATGAACTTTGATTTTTTTCCTTTTCCTTTTCTCTGTTCAATTTTCTTGCAGAAACATCCCTTTATTTTGATGTATGAAGAACGTACCGTAGAAGTTGCCTGCTATGTTTGTAAAATCCTGGATCAAATGCCAGCTACTCCCAGCTCTCCCATGTACGTTGATTGATCTCGCTGCTACGTCAGACTCGAGAAAAAAGGGCTGAGAGGAAGCAAGACGTAAAGAATTTTCATCCCGTATCACAGTGTTTTTATTGCTCGCCCAGACACCATGTGCAATAAGATTGGTGTTCGTTTCCATCATGTCTGTATACTCCCGTCACCTAGAACATGCATCCCCGTGATACCCGAGTGACCATGCAGTGTTAGTGCTGGTCAGAGAGACCTCATCCTGCTCTTTTGTGATGAACATATTCATGAAATGTGGAAGTCAGTACGATCAATTTGTCGACTGTGATTAGATCACATCTTAAATTCATTTCTAGACTCGAAACCTGGAGAAGCAGCTACTGGAATGGTGTTTTGTCAGACTTCCCAATGCCGGAAGAATGCGGTGATGGATATACTGTGTCTGAACATAGAGACTCGGGCTTGAGTGAGAAGAGCTGGCGCAGCGAACGAGGCACATGGTCTTCTGGAGCTGGGAGACAAAGGAGGAATTTACTTTCTTCACCAAGTGCAATAGATTTACTGATTTGATATTCTGTTGCTTTACCGTCACAGTCGATGTTCGGGGATCGATTTGCTCAGCCAAATTTCCTGTTTGAAATAATCACATTAAATTAGAATGAATTTATCTTTACCAAAAACCATGTTACATTCAAAGAGGCGGGACATTGAAATATTGAGACAGGACAGAATGTGTTCTTTTCTCCTTTACTGATCCTTCTGCTCTTCATCGGGAAGACTCAGGAGTCTGCCGCTTGTCAAAGAAGGTGCTGATCCTAAGAATCTTCATTCTCAAAATTCGGTGTGCTGCCAACTTGACGTTCCGTCTGCCACAAACCACCCAGACTGAAAGAAGAGAAACGTCCTGAAGGCAAAGTTTACAGATGTTTCTTCCCCCTCGGTCCCAAGCCTGATACTTTAGCCATCATAACTCACTCACAGGGAGAAGCAGCTAGAAGCGATGTGCCTTGACTGATTGCATAGAGATTGCTTGTAGGCAGCACAAGACCAAACCTCAGTCTTTTGCCCTTACTGGCCCAGATCTTCAGTTTCTGAATCCCTCTGCCTGCCCGTCTGGTCTGTTGCCACTCTGTGACTTTTGCTTAATCCCAATATTTTGCCTTTTTTCCTTCCTACATCAAAGCCCTTTTTAATTACCAGGGATGTTTAGCCCCAGATCCCCCCTATGCTATAACATTTAAAAGGCTGAGAAACGTGGGGCCCCACTGATGTGGTAGGTGATCAATATGCATCTTCTAGAGACACATTGACCAGATGAGGGCCTGAAATGGCAGTCCTTTAGAGAAGCTCATTGCCTGTGAGAGTCTCTGGCAGGTCACTGTCATTTTTGGAATGTACATTTCCAAATGTACATTTGGAATGTAGAAGAGGAATTCTACTAAAACAACAACAGCTACCACAAAACCCCAAGCCCCCAGACCACCCCAGAATAGTGATGAGGCCATTTAAATATGCTGCCTGTTGCTATGCTTCTTCACGTACTCATTAGCTAGGTTCCCCTTAGGTTTCGCTGTGGCCTCGCAAGCACCAAGCATTTGGCTTTGTGTGACAGTTAAGCAGCACTGTGAGTGGTTCGAGCACACAGGATAGAAAGCAGCCACAGGCTGAGAGGCAGGTGGTGCCATTAGAACTGGGTGCTGGCAGGTGTTGCTGTGTGCCTCCTCCCAAGGCAACCGTCACAAACGCTATAAAACAGGTGAGGGAGAACGGTGCTGTTTCAAGTTACATCCCTGTAAACTTCAGAATGCAGAAATGATTGATTGCTTTGGTCCACTTGCCTAGTTTCCCTCATTTTTCCCCCATCCCCGGCTTCCTAAACCTTAGACTTCCCCATGTTCTGAAAGGAAGCGTTGCTGCACGTTTTCCTTCGGTCACACCAAGCCATCATCCTCCATTGCTCCCGGGGACTCAAGAGGAAACCTGTTGCTCTGCTGTCAGCTTCCCGTCTGGCTCAGCATAGAGTCACTTTGCCATCGTATACATGGGGATAAAAGCAATTCTGACTGTTCAGGAGCTAATCTGACCGTTCTGTTGTGTGGATGACCACATCAAAAGGCAATTTTAGTGTATTAATCATAGATTATTATAAACTATAAACTTAAGGGCAAGGAGTTTATTACAATGTATCTTTATTAAAATAAAAGGGTGTATAGTGTTCACAAACTGTGAAAATAGTGTAAGAACTGTACATTGTGAGCTCTGGTTATTTTTCTCTTGTACCATAGAAAAATGTATAAAAATTATCAAAAAGCTAATGTGCAGGGATATTGCCTTATTTGTCTGTAAAAATGGAGCTCAGTAACATAGCTGCTTCTTGGAGCTTTGGAATATTTTATCCTGTATTCTTGTTTGAATTCCTCCTCTATTTAAGATATATACATGGAATCGAAGTGTTTATGTAATAGTTCTATCCTTTTGCCTGCAGGTCAGTTGTAATAAATTTAGGATGTGATGATGACTTTGTAATTTGATTTCCTGAAGTCAGACCCTGAGAGGGAAAAATCAAGTAAATTCCATTAAATTATCTGTGCATTTCACATTGGGAAGAATTCTCTTCTTCTGGAAGTGTTTATGGCTCCTTTCTTTTTCTCCTCCCCGTCTTGTGGTTGTTGTATCTCTTTGCTTATTCCTCCCCTATACATACAGACGTATCCTCGAAGCACCTGCTTTGTTTTCTGCCTGAGCAGGTGTGATGCAGTCTCTTCAAGTTTGTTCCTTTGTTGGTTGCCCTCAGCTGCCCCAACTTTCTGGATGCTAAAGGAAGAGGGTACCGCTCTTCAACCTGTGACACGCTAGAGCTACACGGCTCGAAGAACCCAGCCTGCCTTGGCCTGATATGTGGCTTCCTGCCATGCTTTCTGCTCCTGGTGCTGTGGCTGTTGGCTGGGCACAAGACACCAGCTCAGACTGCAGTCCCCATTATCTAAGAGAGGATGAGGAGATTTCTGGGTCAAAGATCTGAGGAGGTCAGACCTGGGAGGTTTGTGGGGGTAAGGGGGAAGAGGAGAGATGGAGCTGAGCAAAAAACTCTGGAAGCCTGAAGAAGGGCTTTGAAGCTCCAGCACTGAACTTACCTATTAACGCTACCACCTCTCCGTTGTTGACCAAATCCTGGCTCATTGATCATACGCAGATTCAGCACCTCACCCTGTGCCTGTTTCTAGCCTGACCTGAGATGCAGGAGATAATCATTCCAGAACCAGCTGCGGTAAGTATCAAACATGCTCCAAGGACCCGCCTGTAGATTCCTTGACCTCTCCAGTGACAACTTAGCTAACAGGAAAGGCTACCCTGTGGTGCTTCTAGAGCCCAGCTCTGCAAGACTGTGTCATGAGAAATAGGTAGACTATGTACTTCATGCTCTGTGAGACTCCCTGTGTCGTTTATTTCTGTTGATCCTGACCGTAGCTGTCCAAAGTCGGGTTGTAGGGTCCCATTTAGATAGAAGAGAGAAAACATAAGGTTGAGAGAAGTAAACTTCTGACTCTGATAATAGTAGCAGGTAGAGGAGGGGGCTAAGATTCAAATCCAAGTCAATAACATGTAGGAAATATTACATTAATTGAAAAACTGCCATTAAAGAAACACAGTGGAGTTGAGAAGTACAAGTGTCTCCAGCTACAGTTGCAGTTACTCTGTTCATAAACCTGACCAAGGCTACCTTTGTTGTCTTGGGGATAAGTTGACATCAGAGGTTCTGGGGGCCACATTAGGGCTGCGTGGCCCATATAAAGGCAGGTGTGAGGAAAGAGGGTACCTTGGAACTAACCAGAGAAGCTCTAAATCCTAATCCTTAGGCACAGCATACCAGAGAATTCAGGATAGCCACCTTCATGTCCCTGTTAGCATGATGACCTCAAGGGGCAGTCACTGATAATGAGGATTCAGCAGGAGAGGAACCAAAGATGGCTTTGAATTAGTATTAAAGTGTCTTTTTACTTCCTAGTTCTGTCCATCTATCTCAGCTGCAGAAGGGTCGACGCAGGACACAGAGGTTCCCGAAAGTGGCCCAGAGCACTGGCTGCCCTGTCTCGGAGGTGCAAGGTGGTTTGTGTCTCCAGCTCTTGGCCATGGCTGGAGGCACCAGCCATATCTATAGCCTCTGTGCTTGTTCCTTGGGATGTGAGGGCTTGAAAACCTAAAAATTGTTGGTCTTGAACTTGTTAACTCCTTTAAATACCTCATGAAGTGGTTTGAAGGAAAATCCAAAAGCCTGAGTGACTCTCTTAAGAGTATATTCCTAGAAACACATGTAATGAAAAGTTGGTTTGAGACTGTGTGTATAAGGAATACTGTTAGTATGTAAACCATCAGCCTCCATACATTTTCTAAATTGATGTATTTCTTTCAGATAAACGAGTATCCAGGAATTCTTTCTGATAATCGAATATCCAGGAATTCTCACCTCAAACCTTGAAATCATTGCAAGGTAACGCAATTCCTGCGTTAGCAAGTTTTAAATTTTGTTTTTCTGAGGACATACCAAAGTGTATTATATTTTTTAACTGTAAAATGTGACTCTGCCAATCTAAAATTGTCAGCCTGAGTAGCATGGTGTAAAGTCACAATTGAGTAATGATAACATAGAAGGAATCCGGTTTCTATCTGCATTTGAAATTTCTGTCTGCATGGACGTTTTGCTGAAGAACTGCAAAACAGGACTTCTATTTTTTTTTTTTTCCTCTAAGCTCTTCTACCCAGATGTAATGTGAACACACGTGTTTGAGGGAGACAGTCCCACACGCAGGGTAGCAGTGTTCAAGAAACTGTAGGTCTCCTGATGTATTGTGGAATCTTCCGGTGAAACCATGTGTTTCCTATTTGATAATGCAACAAATTGGAAGATGTGTTTATAAAGTAGCTAGGCTTTGTTTTTTTGTTTCTTTTTAAAGCTAAGATGTGTTACATACATCTCAGATTCCTGCCAGTTGTATAAACTCTAGTCCATGAAACCATTGGTGAGAATGTTTTATTTCTTTGGAAAAATGCCTTTCAAGCATCTGGGTTAGAAGCATCATTACACAATCATCCCTGCTCACTTTTAATCCCAAATGGCATTTCCCAGCTTTTTTCTTGATTTGCCAGACTGGATCCCAGCACACTTTTGCCCTTTTCTGTAAAAGTAAATCCAGTGTCAAAGCATGGAGCGTTGTTTCAAGTGAGGGCAGAAAAAACATAAGAACTAACTAGATTCAGCTTCTGTTCATGAATATGTCAAGGCCTTTCTTTGAAACCTGCCTTCTCACGTCTTTCTCTCTGCCTTCTACTTCCATTTAGGATCCAAGTCCTTTAGATTAAGTCCCTTAATTTGCTCTAGTTCCTTTGTTTCTACTCTGATTGACATGACACACTCATTTCTCACCGTGTATTTCCTCCTGCTGGCTGATCTTCCTCACCCTGGTTTTGTTCTCCCTCAATCCATCCCCACTACTACCCTTCGTCTTTCTAGAGTGCTGATAGAATAGCATCATTCTTCTGTGTACAAGTCTTTAATATGCAAGAGGAAGGCCAAGCTTCTATGTTTCTAGATGTATAGTTTTATTTAATCCTGAACACATGGGTAGGAACTCTCATCTCCATGTTAAAGGTAAGGAAGTGGGCTCTCTCTGATTGGTAACCTAGTAACTAGGACTAGTGATCTGTCCACTATCACAGAGCCAGTGAGGAGTCCGGAAGACTCAGGAGTAGGGCATGAATCTGAAAAGGTGGACAGGGTCTTAATCATACCTCAAATTGTGCATCACATCAAGGATGGACTTCTTCTCTTGTGTGCTGGAGAACCATATGAGATTCTAAGTGACAAAATGGTTTGGCCTGATTGTACTTCAGAAATATCACTTCAGTGACCTTGTAGGGGAAGATTCGGGGAGATTTGAGGGCCAATTAAGAAACTTGCAATATCAGGGTGCCTGGGTGGCTCAGTTGGTCAAGCATCTGACTCGATCTCAGCTCAGCTACCGATCTCAGGATCATGAGTTCAAACCCCACATTAGACTATGCTGGGCATGGAGCCTACTTAAAAAAGAAAGGAAAAAGGAAAGAAAGAAAAGAAAGGAAGAGAAAGGAGAAACTTGCAGTATTCTAGGCAGAAGTTGGAGGGATTGGAAATGGAGGAAAGGATTTAGCTCAATGGGTTCTTGATGAAATGTGTGGGGTAAAGAATGAGGTCGGGGAGCCTGGGCAGATGTTTTCTGGCTTGGGTGATTGGGCTTGCTTTACAGATCTGTTGTGCCAGGCACGACCTTTCATGGTTCACCAAACCTGCTATCTGCTCTTCAGTGCCTTCTTATTGTCTAAGCTACTTCCTCCTGTTTGAAACCTTTTTTTCCGCTTGTCTATTGAGAGCACCTAGTCATTCTTTAAGACCTGAGTTAAATGGCACAACCTCTAGGAGGGCTTCCCAATTCTGTACTCTGAGCTCAAACCACTTCTTTTTTTTTTTTTTAATCTCTGTACTAATCATGTTCACTTACAGTTATCTCTTCCCATACTTGGCAGTGAGTTATCTGAAGCCAATCTCAACCATCCTGTGGCCCACTGATAGGGTCATCATAGCCATCAAGCAGTGATAGTGCTCTTTTGTTCTTTTAAAAAAAAAAAATCCATATGGGATGCCTGGGGGGCTCAGTGGTTGAGCGTCTGTCTTCAGCTCAGGTTGTGATCCTGGGGTCCTGGGATCAAGTCCCGTATTGGGCTCCCCAAAGGGAGCCTGCTTCTCCCTGCCTGTGTCTCTGCCTCTCTTTCTGTGTCTCTCATGAATAAATACAATTTTTAAAAAGCCATATAATCTTGATGTTTTCACACTTGTTGAAGATAGCACTTCATTCTTTTGAGCCTCAATGATTCTTTTCCCCCAGAACGATGCAAAATAAATTGGATTTCTATATCCGTGGCATATTTCTGCTGAAAGCAAGGAGGCAGATATAGATTCAGCTGACCACACACAGTCAATAGTTAGTAACCAAAGTTTAGGTACCATGTGAGAGAAGCAGGCAGCTATGGCTAAGAAAGTGCCAGTGGCTTCCCTCTGCCAGGATGCTACCGTGGACACCACCAACAGCATTCCTGATTAACGTGTTCATCTGGGGATTACGCCTACTTGTTTCTCTAATACTCAACCATCCTTGAAACCGCTCTGATTACTAGGATAAACACAGCTTGGTGGTGTTTAAGATTCTTGCATCCACAATCCTGAGTGATACAGGCTTATAATTTTCCTTTCTTGTAAGGCAACTTTTTTTTTTTTTTTAATCAAGTTATGTTTGCCTTGTAGGATGAATTAGAGCTTTTCTCTCTCTTTTGTCTGGAAGAGATCACCCCAGTTTTATACATGAAATTGGGATATTCTGTGAAAACTTTTTAGAACTTTTCCTATAAAACTATCTTGGCTTGATGTTTTCTTAGGATTTTTAATCACTGTATCAATTTCTTTAGAAGATAATTTATGACTATTCTTTTGGATCAGTTCTTGGAAGTTTTGATTCTCCTGTGTTATCTATATTGTTACATTTGTTAGCATGTGATTATTATTACTGCTCTCTTTTATTTCCTCCTCTTTCTTTCTTTCTTTTCTTTTCTTTTCTTTCTTTCTCTCTCTCCTCCTCCTCCTCCTCCTTCTTCTTCCTTTCCTCCTCCTCCTCCTCCTCCTTCTTCTTCTTCCTTCTTCCTTCTTCTCCTTCTTCTTTCTTCTTTTCTTTTCTTTTCTTTTCTTTTCTTTTCTTTTCTTTTCTTTCTTTTCTTTTCTCTTTTCTTTTCTTTTCTTTTCTTTTCTTTTCTTTTCTTTTCTTTTCTTTTCTTTTCTTTTCTTTTCTTTTCTTTTCTTTCTTTTCTTTTTTTTAAAGCAAGCTCCATACTCAGGATGGAGACCAACTGGGGCTCAGTCTCACAGCCCTGACATCATGACCTGAGCCAAAATCAAGAGTTGGACACTCAACCAGTTGAGCCACCCAGCACCCCTCCACTCTTATTTTCATACCTCTTGTCTTTAGGTTTATGTTATTTCTCTCACCTCTTAACACAGGCATCAGACTGGTGATTCTGAGACTTTATTCTTTTTAACGTAAACGTGTTGGGCTCCGTACCTCCCTCTAAAACCAGTACCTGATGAGCTGCATGCATTTTGATATGTGGTGGTTTCGTTATATTGTTTTGTCTTAGGCTTTCTTTACATTTCCATGATGATTTCCTGTTTTACTCAAGGAGTTATTCAACAGCATATTTTAAAATTTCCACATATCTTTATTAACTTGTAATTCATTTACACTGCAGTTACAGTTGATGATACATGTGGCATGTATTTGAAATTTGACACTTTTTTAAAGAGCCAGTCAGTGATTTCCTTTTCAATGTCAGTCTTTACTTGATAAAAAACACATATATTCTGTAATTGAGTGCAGAATTCTCTAGGTGCATTAGATCAAGCTTGTTCACTTCATTGTTTAGGTCTTCTATGTGTATGCCAACTTTTGTTTGTTTAGTAGCAGAGGAAACCCAAAGAAAATAGAAGGAAAGAAAAAATGAAGAGCAGAAATGAATGTGGGAGTATCTATAGACAAAATTCAGTAGAGAGAACCAACAGAGGTGACATTTCTTCTCTGAAAAAGGCAACAAAAGTGTTAATCCCTAGCATGATTACTGTATAAAGAAAGAAAAGGTGAACATCGGCTTAGGACTGAATAGGGAGGGACACCTGGGTGGCTCAGCAGTTGAGCTCAGGTTGTGATTCCCCCCCCCCCCACTCCATCTTGGGATTGAGTCCCACATCAGGCTCCCCACAGGGAGCCTGCTCCTCTCTCTGCCTGTGTCTCTGCCTCTCTCTGTGTGTCTCTCATAAATAAATAAATAAAATCTTGGAGAAAAAAAAAAGAACTGAAGAGGGAGTGATAGTTTTCATTGGACCTAATGTGGAGATTAAACAAATCATGATTAGTTCTGATACATTAAGGTCAATGAAACCTAGTTTGAAAAATCTTCAAAAACACATCATACTGGATACCTGGTTTTAGGGTGAGTTTTCCCAGATATTTATGGAACAGAGAATTGCAAACTTTGTCACATCTTCCAGAGAACAGAGTAAGAGGGGGCCATTCTGCATACCATTGTTTGAGGAACTGAATGGAGACCTTAGGACCAAACTCATCCATATTCAAAAACTTGATCTTCATGGTGTTGGGATTCCTTGTGGCCAGAGGTAAAATTGTGGCTCTAGGAGAATAGATCTTTAGGATGAAAACAAAAAAACTGAAATTAGAGCCCTAATTTTACATTGTACACAAACATCCATTCCAGATGGATCTAGAATACCGACAGACTGCAGAGTTTTAAAGCTTTAGAAGACAATGGAAAATAAGATTTTGATGACTGGAGGCATCCATAATATATAAAAACTCCTATGACTCAATCAGGAAAGTACAACCAACCCAATTTAAAAAATGTGTAAAGGCATTAGCAGGTGTTTTAACAGGAGACTATTGACATATGCAAAGAAGCTGGATCATAACTGGTATTCAAGAATGGTAGATTAAAACCATAGGGATACCATTTTCATGCTCTGTGGCCTTAGAAACTTTTAAATTTTAATGTCCATAATTGGACAAAGCCAAATATTGGTGGGGATGTGGAACTCTGAGAATTCTCATTGGCTGCTGTTGGGAGTATAAATTGATATAAACACTTTGGGGAAAAAATGCTGTAACCGAGTAAATTTGAGTATGATAACTTCCAATCTAGCAGACCCTCCCTAAGCATATATTACAGAGAAGCTCTGCCAGCATCCACCAGGAGAAATATATAAGAATGTCTATATTGTTTATACTAACAAAACCCAGAAACCCTCAAGTGTCCACCAGTAGCAGATGTATAACCATGCATCTGTGGATACATATAGCTACAGCTATATATAATCTTTTATGATATATCTGTATATAATAATAGGATATTATAAAGAATTGAAAGTGAAAGCCTCCCACATGTATCAACAGGATGAATTTTTAAAAGTTTAACACTGAATGTATGAAGCAGATCACAGAAGGTTATATCAACTGTAAATCTACTTATATAAAGTTCATAACCAGATAAAACCAAGGAAAACCTATTTTAAGGATACATTCAGAAGTGGGAAAACTTAGGCAAACCGAAAAGGATGATTAATTAAAAACATTGGATATTGGGGGCACCTGGGTGGCTCAGAGGTTGAGCATCTGCCTTCAGCTCAGGACGTGATCCTGGGGTCCTGGGATCGAGTCCTACATCGGGCTCCTTGCATGGAGCCTGCTTCTCCCTCTGTGTCTCTGCCTCACTCAGTGTCTTTCATGAATAAGTAAATAAAATCTTTAAAAAGAAATCGAATATTGATTTTTCTCTGGGCAAAGAGGAAGGAGACACAGAAGGACCAATGACTCTAAGCTAGTATTAACAATCAGTCTCTTAAGTGGGATTACAGTGGATAGATACATTGATGTTTTATTCCTTAAAAGGCACATATTTTATATACACTTGTTTATCTGAAATAGTTCACAACATATTTTTAAAAGATACTAGGGGACAGTAATGCAAAAGTAGGAGGGGAAGAACTTTGGCAATCCTGGTCTTGCTAGACAAAGCGGTCCGTCCAGATGACATGCCTTCAGCCCACAGCAAAAGTAACACCACTTTCAACTCTCTCCCACTGAGTGACAGTTACCCGGATTATGGAAAGTCAGTCCAGCCCTAGGCTAACCCATGACAGGGCCTGGTGTAGAAAGATGAGGAAACCCATCGTTTTGTTCCTTGTCAGGAGTGTGCACAGGGAGATACTGAGATGATGAAGCAGGTGGCAGTGGGAACCAGTGCTGAACAGAAGCACAGGGATGGGGTGTCCCCGTTAGGGGAAGCGTGCTGTGCACAATGTGAGCAAGTCAGAGTCCAAGGGGCAGGAGCTACAAGGTGGAGAGTATCCACACAGAAAGCCCATGCTCTTCTTCGTGGAGGAACAGAAATCCATGGCCTAGAAGCAGGGGATAGAAGGTGAAATTCCTTCCATGCCCAGTCTGATGGTTCTAGAGCTGCCACGGACCCCAAGCAACCTGCAGGGCTAATGTTTGAGCCCCAGTCCTACCGAAGCTTCTGCTTCTAAGTGTCCTCTTCCCTGGGAGCCCTGCCAGGGTCAATACTCTACCTGCTTTGGGGCCAGCAGGATGAGTTCTCGCTTCTTTACACAGTAAGCCCAGCTGATGAGCAAATCCATTGTTCCTTCCAAAATGCCAAAACCACCCCAAGGGCTTCTGGCCAGCAACGTGGAGGATGCCCACTGCAGCTCATCTCTCCTTCCAATGACAGCCAAGAGCGCCAGACAGAATTCAAGAAGCAGCTACCCGAAGACTCTGGAAAGCACGCAAGAGCAGGTGCATTGGGGAGAGGAGTTGAAAGTTGGAGACACGACTGTGCTTTGTCAAAATTCAGAGAAGTGCATACCCAAATGAGTGATTTTTACTGAAATAAAACACTAATTTTTAAGCAGCAGCACATGAGAGGACAAAGACTGCGATACGGGTTCAGAAGACCTGGGTTTCTCCAGGCTCAGCCCCTTTCTGGTTACTTGGTCTCAGTCACTTAATTGAACCTCAATTCAAAAACATTCTCCAGAACTACCCAGAAGCAAGCAAAGCAAAGGTCTTTTTTTTAAAAAAAATATTTTATTTATTTATTTATTCATGAGACACAGAGAGAGAGGCAGAGACATAGAGGGCTCCCTGAGAGGAGCCTGATGCAGGACTCGATCCCAGGACCCTGGGATCACGCACCCCGGAGCCGAAGGCAGACGCTTAACCACTGAGCCTCCGAGTGTCCCTCCTGATTGTCCCTTGGTGCACTTTCTAATCAAAACCGTGTAGACACTGATCCAAAGCAACTACCAGCAGAAGATGATGCTCCTTCCAGTCCTGATGGCTTAAGAGGCCTGCGTTAGGTGGCTGATCGTGTGGGCAAGGCTCTGGGTTCACTAGAGGCCTCAGCAGGCTGGTGAAATCCTTTCTGACCCGTGGCGAGGGCAGCAGGAAGGCTCCTCGACTTCCTCCACAGGCAAGTAGATACTCATAACCTCTCCTGGTGAGGAGGCAACACCAAGAAAGCTTTTCTGGTCTTGGCAGCTCATCCATTCTTACCCTCGGATACGATGGATCGTGAAGGGCACAGTGGTCGGGAGTTCACACTGTGCCCTCAGTCTTTCTGGGTGTGAGTCCTGGATCATCTCTTAACTGTGGCACCTGTGAATCCAGAGTTCCAGTGTCCTCCTCAGTCAGGTGGGGATAAAAACATGATTGCCTCATGATCCTTTGTTGTGGATTTAATGAGATACTGCATCTAAAACAGTAACCACGGTGTCTGAATACATGTACATGGGCCCAATTAATAGTCTGACATGCGAGCTGCATTCACCCCATTGACCGCTTGGGGGAGCCAGATAGCAAAAAACCAAACTTTCCCAGAAAGGTTAAGATTTTTAAGTTTCTGACAGAGGAGGAGTTAAGGGTTGTCTAGTTCCATTTCCTCCTCCTTGCATTTGAGCAAACAGGCGCAGAGAGGAGAAGCGATTTGCTCATAGTCATGCAAGTCCCTGGTAATCTGAACACCAGGGTCTTTTTGTTTTATTTCCCAGATCATCAACAAATCACCTGATAAACATCAGCACTCATGACAAGCCCGTCAGTTTCCAAGCAGGGCAGGATTTACTCCTTCTCCTCGCATGTCTGTGTATAGTTTAAAACAATCCCAGTCTTCCCAAATTCTCGGCCAAAGAATTTGTGTTGCACGTTTTATTCTCACTTAAAAAGCAGGAGCTTAAAAGGTGTTGTTTAATATATCCCCTGATGTAGACACAGTTCTTATAAAATACAGGTGACAGGCATTGCTTTCAAGAAACTTTCCTTAATGCAGAAGAATAAGGACACACACATGCCCATGCGTACTCCCTGGATCATCTCATTCAGCTTCAGAGCTCTAGGAACCCCCTATAAATGGACAATTCTCACATTTCTATTTCCAACCTGGATCGTTCCCCTGGACTGAGGCTCATTTATCTAACTTCTTACACAACATTTCCCCTTGGAAGCCTGTGCAACATCTCATGTTCTGTTATTTAAAATTGAGCTCCTTATCTCCACCCCCCCCAACCCCCCCCCCCCCCCCCCCCGGCCTGTACTTGTTTCTCCAAAAGACTTTCTTATTTTGGTGAAGGGCAACTCCGTGTCTCCATCTGCTCGGCCAAAACCTTTGAGTTGCCCTGAACCCCTCTCTGTCTCTCATTGTCCACATTCATCAGCCAATCCATTAGTTAGCCTTGCCTTCCAGCCAAATCCTGGAGCCCACCGCTTCCCACCTCTGCTGCTCCTGTGATGGTCCCGCCCATCATCCTCTTCTCTCTGGTTCTTGCCATGCCTCCCACTGACCTCCCGCCCCTGCGCTTTCACAGCTTACTCTCCACAGAGGGGCAGAGCAGTGCTGCTGCTTGTCCCAGAAGTGCCACCCGGTCCTTGGCTGCAGGACTTCCAGAGTGTCCCCTCTCCCTCAGGCCCTGAGGGCTGTCCTTCCCAGTGGTGTCCCCAGAGAGGTCTCTGACCACCCCTCCTTTACTGCCTGATCCTGCAGCTTTGGCCGTGTGGACCTCCTTGCTGTTCATCAGCAGTCTGGGAATGCTCTCTGATTCCCTCCCATGTTGCCTGCCTGCCCTGTGCTGACCCCTGAGCTTGCAGAGCCCCCCACTCCCCTCCTTCCCCGTCTACACCCTTGCACCTTTAACTCACTTCTCTTTCAAAGACTGCAGCACCGTCCTGCCCACACTTCCTCCCCCCTGGCCTAGCACTCACCACGCAACATTCTGTGTGTTCTACTTCCTTATTCTGTTTACTGACCACCTCCTGCTTCCAGTTGTCAGCTCAGTGAGGGCAGGGCTTTCCATGTGTTCTGTTCATTGCTGTACGTTCAGTGCATAGAACGATGCTTAGCACTCTGCAGGAGTGGAAGACACAGATGTCAAAAGCAAGTCAGTGTGGTTGCAGAGGGGAGTTTGGGAGGGATGGGTGAAAGAGGTAAAGGGGAATTAGAGCTACGAACTCCCAGTTATGAAATAAGTCATAGAGGTGAACAGCAGAGGGAATATCAGCAATAAGATTGCAATATGTTGCTTGGGGACAGATGCTGACTGCTCTTGTTATGGGCAGCACTGAGAAGCATAGGATCATCCAATCAGTACACCGTACACCTGAAACTAATATAGCATTGTATGTTAATTATAGTTAAAAAACAGCAGATGGGGGGGCAAGGGGTGCTAGGAAAGGAGTAAAAATGATTTGAACCTGCTTATCCCTGTTTGATTTTGGGCAACTTACAGATTCCCTCTTGGAGGGAACAGTCAGCTAGCCCAGTTCCTGATTTTAAATATGAGGATTCAGGGGTGCTTTTTTTGGTCCAAAATGTTGATGTGAGCTCAGACCCTGTAAACGATGACATATTGCACTCAGACACCACAAAGTCTGACAGCCATTATGAGGCAGGAGGTGGTGCCTGAGGCGGTCAGATGTCACGAGGCAGACAGCCGTCCCACACGCGGGGTGTGTGTGTGCAGGTGGTTGGGGGGAAGGTCAGACAATAACAGAAGAGTTCTTGGGAGGGGGTGGGTAATGGGAAATACATCTAAGAAGTGGGTTGAGGGTGTGTTCGCAAGGACTTGTCTCCAGGCCCAAATCTAAACTCCTTAGTCCGGAATTTCATGGGCAGGACACAAGCAAATTTTGAGCAGGAAAGGATCCAGATAGGAGCTTAGAAAGATTAGTTTATGCAGGGTGGATTAGAGGAAGGTGGGTCAGAGGTCAGGGGCCAGTTAGGAGGCTGTCAGAGATTTTTATTCCTCAGATGATAAGGGCTGGGGCTAACGTGGTGCCGGTAGCACTAGAATTGGGAGAACAGATTTGAGAGATGTTGTGAGGGGAAATGGAACAAGTCTTGGAACTAGAAAGTTGGAAGAGAAGCAGAGGCAGGAGAGAAAACTCACTTAGGTATACAGATCAGGAATAGAAGGAAGAAAGAGGAAGTCGGGGAAGAAGCTAGGTTGTACAGGAGGGGGACAGGTTCATGGACCGTCTTCATCAGCATGGGCCACTTAGACTGTAAGGCTTAGACGACAGGCACTTATTTGTTATGGTTCTGGAGGCTGGAAAGTTCAAGATCAAGGTGCCAGCAGATCTGGTTCTGGTGAGGGCTCACTTCCTGGCTTGTAGACAGCCACCTTCTTGCTGTGTCGACACAGGGCACACAGAGAGAGATTGTATCTCTTACACTTCCACTAATCCGACCGTGAGAAACCCAGCCTCGTCAACTGATCTAAAACTAGTTCCCTCCCAAAAGCCCACCTCCCAATACCAGCACATTGGGAATTAGGGTTTCAACATATGAATTTCAGGTGGATACAAACAGTCCATACTATGGACTCTTGGCATTTTATAGGAGAGGAGACTTCAGGTTGAGGTCCATTTCTGAGTATTCCCAAGCGACACACCAGAGTTCCAGAAAATATTCATTTCTAACGTGGGAAGATCTGTGGTTGTTTGAAGGCAAGATAGAAGGAACCAGGGCAGTCAGGAGAAGATCAAATATAATAGGTAAGGACCAAAATTGGCGAGGTTGTGCTTTATGAGGAGAGAGGCTTCTCATTCATGGAGCCTGGAGGAAATTCAGGCAGACTAGAGAAAGAGAAAACACTTGGAGGCCGACTTGGGAAAAATAAAGGTACTTATTGCTAGGTACTACTTCCCAGTGAACAAGGAGGCACAGTTATCTGGCAGGGGTGGGATAAGATGCAGAAGTGGGTTTGGGGCTTACTAGAGAGGGTAGATGTTGGGCATAGGGTACACTTCCGTTGCTCAGAGGTCTTCCATGACCAACAAGTTTGAAACAGCCCCTCATCTCTGCCAGGACTGTTCCCTCACCCTGCTTTATTTGCTTGCTTGCCCTTATCACCCTCTGACATCATCTGATGTATTTATTTGAATACTCATTTAGATCTTCCTCTTTAGAATGGAAATAAGGATATTCTAATGTGAGAATGACAGCAACAGTGAAGTCCTTTGTGGGACCAGAGCTGGGGGCCCACACTTTGACCCCGTGGGACTTCAACCCATTAATCTTACCATCTTTTTATCTTTTTATTGTCCCTTACTCCTCTCATGGTCTTGCTTCCTTCATGTTCTGCTTACTATCCACAGCCAATCATTTAAATCATGTCTGCTTAGGAGACAGGATCAATCACCCCAGCCAGGATAGTAACTCCCCACTTCACCTGTGGATTCAGAGGCATGAGGATCTCAAAGTGGTCGATTGGTCGTCTTAACTTCCAGGTCAGTGAATCACTGTCATAGTTCCTAGTCAGAGCATTCCTTCCTTTGGAACTAAGACCTCTAGACCAGCAGAGCGTAAGATCAGAGGGACAGGAAACAAAACTTTAGCTAGTGTAGAAGTTGGGGTAAGAGTGAGTGTTGTGTTGCCATGTCCATTTCCACCCCTTGATTCCTGGGCCCATGAATGTTGGCTATTAGAGAGACAGCACTGTATATTAGATGTGGATGCCTCAACCCTGCAAGGAATCATGACCTAACTGGTGTCATAATAGTCTTCCAAAGGTGATTTCCTCCATTTTATCAAGTCAGCAGCTTCAGGATAAAGAATATCATGAAAAGACCAACAAATCCATGAGTGTGAACCCTTTACTGCACTTCTTTTGCTATGAAATGAGTTCCTTGATCAGAAGCAATGCTGTGTGGAATACCATGATGATGAATAAGGCCTTCTGTAGGTTCAAGGATGGTGGCTTTGATAGAAGCACTGTGTGAAGGCAAACGTATATCCATAGTGTCTATTACACTGAGAACTAAATGCTTCCTCTTCCATGATGGGAATGGTCCAATGCAATCAAGCTGATGAATGACTTACCCCAGGGAATGGTGCCATATCAGGGACTCAGGTTTGGTCTCTGCTTCTGGCATATTGTGCACCCAATGATGACTGTAGCCATGCTGGCATTGGCAAATTGAAGTCCCTGTTGTTGATTGAGTGCATTACCTCCATCCCTGTCACCACTTTGCTCATGAGTCCATTGGGCAATAATAAGAGTGGTTGAGGAAAGAGACTGACTGGTATCCATAGAACAGTTCATCCATCCATCCATCCATCCATCTGGCTATTAAAAAGCCTTTTGCCAAGGTCACCTTTTGGTGAGCAGTCACATAAGATACATTTTATGTGTGTATTATATGCATGCATGTATTTATTTACCTATTTACTCAGAAAAGTCTATATCTGCATACCTCTTCCTCTGACATCCTTATCATCGAATTTCTAATCGTGTTCCTTCCAAGTCCTTAGCCATCTAGCCAGACCATTGGTCACAGCTCATGAATCAGTATAGATTCTTACCTCTGGCCATTTCTCCTTCCAAGAAAAATGAACAGTCAGATGCATTGCCCAAAGTTCTGACCACCAAGAGGATTTCTTGTCACCACCATCTTTCAGGGATGTCTCAGGAAGTGGAGCTCCTGTTGCACTTTGGATTGGGGCGTATATATCAGGAAAAATCATCTGCAAACCATGCCTGAGTTTTCTCTCTCTTAGCTGATCATAGGAGTTCCCCCTCACTCCTCCCTCCCCACCCCCATAAGGCTATAGATGCTATCTAGAGAAAGTAGTGTAGCAGGAATGGGGGCCATGGGCATTTGGGCTACTTCTTCATGTAACTCACTCATACCACTTCCATTTGATGATGGAGCACTGCTATGCTGGGTGGAGGAAGGGAACCCCCAGACCTCTGGGTTTCATCCTCCTGCAATGGAATTTCTGAAACAAGGAGCTGTGTGCTGGCAATCTGTGCCTCCCGGGGGTAAACTGTACCCTCACAATAAGAGCTGGGCAAGAGGGAGCTCTGTCTTCTTGGCCACATGCTCCCACAGTAGAACTTCTCTTCCACTGGGCTAGAGGGATGGGCATGTAAGGAGTGGGTCATGGCTCAAATACAGACTCTCGCTGTGTTACTGAGATTTAGATTTTTTTGAATAGATGTCTCTCCATTTGCCATATGCCTTTAGGACAATTTCCAGAGACTTTCGATGATTGTTTATATAATTTTCACCAGTTGTGGTTGTTTTACTGGGGAGAGTGCTATGGTTTGAACGTGTCCCCCCTCCAAATCCATGTGTTGAATTCTAACTCCCAAAGGGGATGGTATTAGGTGATAGGGCTTTTGGAGATGATTAGGTTGGCTAATCCCAACCATGAGGTGATTGGGTTGGCTAATTGCCAATCATGATCCTCACAGTGAGGGTTAGCGCCTTATAAAAGAGGCTCCAGAGAGATCCTTAGCCCCTTCCATCATGTGAGGGTACCACAAGGAGTCCGCAATCTGAGTAGAGGCCCTCACCTGACCATACTGGCACCACAATCTTGAACTTCCAGCCTCCAAAATGGTGAGCAATCAATTTCTGTTGCTTAAAAACTACCCAGTCTGTAGTATTGTTAGAGCAGCCTCAACAGACTAAGACATTGGAGCTTCTCAAACTGCCATCCTGGAAGGTGCTTTTTGAACACTGTTGTGTTGTGTTCATGTGTTGAGCTCATGTCTGGGAATCCTGCTGAACCATCCCATTGCATCCACCCATCCATTTATTCATTTACTTATCTGTTCAGTAAACATTTATTAGTTTAATTACATTGCGTGTTCTATGTAAATGAGCAGAGCCTCTTCAAATAGTAGCAAGTCCTACTTTTTCCAATCTTCTGCTTATTATCTTTTTGAATTAGATAAGACCTATCAAACCATGGCAAACAGTAGTGATGACAACACACATGTGCTTTGTTCTCTACCTCCTAAAGAGACTCCATTTGCTCTGCTATAGTATTTGTTATAAACCGTTTTGTTTGCTATAGTTTTTGAAAGGTAAACTTTATCAATTTGAGAGCCTCTTTACATCACTGTTTTCTGCTTTTTTAAAAAAAGATTTTTATTTATTCATAAGAGACACACCGAGAGAGGCAGAGACATAGGCAGGAGAAGCAGGCTCCCTGTGGGGAGCCCGATGTGGGACTTGATCCCAGGACCCTGGGATCACGCCCTGAGCCAAAGGCAGATGCTCAACCACTGAGCAACCCAGGTGGTCCCTGCATGTTTATAATGAGAATGTATGACACATACGAAATGCTTTTTCATTGATTAAGACAATCAGCTGACTTTTCTGTGTTAATTTGTGTGAATTAGATTGATAGTTATTCTAATGTTGAATCATCCTTCAACACCTGGAATAAATCGATTATGATGAATTGTTTTGAAATATATGTTGGATTCTGTTAGTCAATATTTAATTTAGGATTTTCACCTCTTTTCATTAGTGAAATAGGCCTATGATTTTCTTTCCTTGTATTGTCCCTGTTTGGTTTTGGTATTAAGGTTATATTTTTCCCCTCTTAAAAAAGACAATCTTCTTGTTGAGGAGCAACTTATAATATGAAGATTATTTATTACTTGAACATTTGATAGCACTTACCTGTCAATCCTTGTGGGCCTGGCTTTGTGTCTGGGTGAGGCTAGAGAGAAGGCTTTTTAAAAACTTTATGAATTTCTTAAGCATTATTGGTCTAAATAAATTTTCCAGTCTTTCATATTAAAGTTGTTGCATTTTATACTTTTTAAACAAGTTGCCCATTGCTTCTGAGTTTTGAAATTTGTTGGTGTCTGTTCATATTATTTTAAAGTTCCTAGGGGATCCCTGGGTGGCGCAGCGGTTTGGCGCCTGCCTTTGGCCCAGGGCGCGATCCTGGAGACCCAGGATCGAATCCCACATCGGGCTCCCGGTGCATGGAGCCTGCTTCTCCCTCTGCCTGTGTCTCTGCCTCTCTCTCTCTCTCTGTGACTATCATAAATGAATAAAAAAAAATAAAACTTCATTTAAAAAAAAAATAAAGTTCCTAGAATATCTTCTATGTCCATAGTTACTTCTCCTTTCTTTCATTAGCCTTTTATATAAATATATATATATAAATTTATATTAGTTCTTTCATTAGCCTTTTATATAAATATATATATATATATATAAATTTATATTAGTTCTTTCATTAGCCTTTTATATAAACTAACTTTTCTTAGTTTATACAAAACTATCAATTTTTTGGTCCTACTTTGTTGACCTTTGTCTTTATGATTTCTGTTCTCCTTATTTCTGTAAGCTTTTCTTCCATGATCCATGATCGACACCAATGAATCCATTAGACTCTTTCATACATGGACCACTTTTAAGATATGCTCCCTGTTGAAGAGAGTCACAGATGTTCTAGAACATTGACTCGTAAGGGTACTTAGAGATCATTTATTCCATTGAAGGCAAATGTTCAATGGGATTCTTTTGAATGCATATTTACCACATTCCCTTTCCTCCTCTGGGGCTGGATGCATCCCCAGAACTCCCAGCCCAGTTCTGTGAGCAGCCTTTACAAGTGCAAAGTGGACATAATCAAAGAGAGCCCTGCAGGTGAGGACTCTTTGCCATCATGATTCCTCTTCCTGCTTAGAGTGAGCTTCGCAGGTCAACAGCCCTGAAATCACCTGTGAGTTTTTTTGGAAACACAGAATCTTGGGCCCTACCACAGGATTCCGATTCCAAATCAGAATCTGTTTTTCATCAACAGCCTCAGAGGAATAGTTAGCATGTTCCAGTTTGAGGAGCAGTTGGTCTTACACCTTCATTTTGCAGGTGAGAAAATGAAGGTCTTCAGAGGTAAAGTAATGCAGCCCAGCCATGCCCATGGGGAAGGAAGGGATTTTTATAGGAAAATTTGGGGAAAGAGTGAGAGTGAATGAGAGAAGGAAAGCCAGTTAGGAAAAATGGTCAAGGACAGGGAGGGGAGGTGATCTTCATCCACACACAGTTCATCCAAGGCCAGCTCTGGGCATGCTGAGTGGCCAGGAAACATTGATTTGCAACAGTACACATGCATCCCAGTGTTCTTGGTATCAGACTTGAATGGCTGTCAGAAGACACTCAGATTTCAGTGTAAACCTCAAGCTCTTTTTCTGGCAGTGAGCATAGCAGTGAAAAAGCCAGAACATGGGGACCTCTGTTAATATAGTTCTTGAGGTGCCCAGGTGTCACAGCCATGGGACCAGCTGTCCTTGTGTAGCTTTTCCCCCGGACCTCCCACTGTCTGTCAGGGCCCTGGCCTGAGCTGTGTAGAGCCTGCGGACTTGAGGACGCACTCATAAATCTGCAGTGACCCTACCTTGTCTGCGCACAAAGCTCCTTTCCAGGAACATCAGGGATTATTTATTGCAGCCCATAGAATTCTCTGTAAGGTTTCACCCCCAGATGCAGGAGATGCATGTTCTATTTCTGTTTGACATCCCATGTCAGGAGTGAGCCCTGGAAGAGGTGTAAGTAATTCAGCCTTATATACAGAGGGTGAAGTTATGTGGTTATATATCAACACCAGGCACTGGAAGTCCTTGGAAATCAGGAGAGTATAATTTTAGAATGAATGTAATGAAAATGCTAAGAGGAGATCCATTTTTCTCCTCTACCCCTAAGATGTGCTAAGAAATAATTGGTAGAATTTTACAAGTGTGGACGAGCACCTTATTCTGGAGTTACCCCTTGAGGAGGATGAGGAACAGGGAGAGAAGAGCTGGTCTTGCAGCCTTGACCTCTCAGCATTTCCCAGACTGGGATTTCCATCTGTTCTCACATGTCCTCCCCAGAATGTCCTGTCTCACCGCGTCTGAAACTGAGCTCATCATTTCCTGCTTCATTTCTCCTCCTCTGTCTCATATCCAGATTATTGGCACCATTAGTTCCCTGTTGCTCAGACTCAAAGGACTGGCCATCCTTGCCTTCTCTTCCTCCACCCCTCCTGTCCAAAGAGTGGCTGGCTCCCATCAATTCTGCCACCTGAGAGGTTCTCAGATCCGTCTTCTTTCCATCCCCACCACAAGGGTCCTAACTGAAGCCTTCATCTTTCATTTGGGTTATTGTAATGACCTCCAGAGGGAGGATCTCTAGTCTGTCCACACTGTCCCCAAGTGCCTCTTCTCAAAGTACCTGAGAGAACATATCTCTGCTTCCTCAGAGAACTTCTTTCCCTTAGCAGAATAAAGGACACACTTTAGAACACCAACAAGTCTTCCCTGCAAGCTGGCCCCATCTCCCCTTTTCACTTCTTAGCTTTGGTCACCTGAGCCCTCCTGCTTTTCTTCAAACTCTCACATTTTAATATCTCTGGGCATCCTATTTCCAAGGTCTGGAATGCCCTTCCCTTAACCCATATTTTAAAAAAATACTATTTTAACAACTTTATTCTTTCTCCCTCAGCTCCCTTGGGATGTGGGCTCCTCCACACTTTGGTAGAGTCTTGGGTGGCCAACAGAGTCAGCCAGCTCATTCTTAAGAATTGAAAAGTCCTTTGATCATTTTTAGCTTCAAGAGTATTTTTTTTAAATGTATTTTTTTAATTTTTATTTATTTATGATAGTCACAGAGAGAGAAAGAGAGAGAGGCAGAGACATAGGCAGAGGGAGAAGCAGGCTCCATGCACCGGGAGCCCGACGTGGGGTTCGATCCCGGGTCTCCAGGATCGCGCCCTGGGCCAAAGGCAGGCGCCAAACCACTGCGCACCCAGGGATCCCTTCAAGAGTATTTTTATTTTAATAATTAATATATCTAAACCAATGCAGTGTTTGAGAAAAAAAATAAAAGGCCTCCAAATATATTCAAGGTTAAAATTTCCATCCTCTCTCCCAGCCTAGCAATGCCTGTTATGAAAGGTGTGTGTGTGTGTGTGTGTGTGTGTGTGTGTGTGTATCTACATTGGGTAGGGAGTGAGTGGGAAACGTTTCTCTTCCTCCTGCCCTGCCATCCTGGCTGAAGTTTCCAGAAGACCCTCCAGGTCTGAATTGGGGATGGAGGAAAGATGGTGGCCAGAAAGGTCTAACATGACTGGTATTGATGGAATCGAGTGTTGAAAACTTCCAACTGTAGCAAGTTAGTAGGTGAGCAAAGCTGACTCATTTTCCTGAAGTTCATTTGTGGGTTCTTTGAGGTCTGTACTGAGAATATTCAAATATACTCCTTGTGGTGCATCTGCTATGTTTACTTCAGTGGCTGCTCATGGTTCCTTCCTCAGCTCTTAGGAATTCAAGTTTAACTACCCACCTCTGGCCAAGGTCTTCATGCTTCTGTAGGCAGGTTTCTGGAACAGTATGTAGGAGGTGCTATGAAAGTCCCCTCCCTCCTGTGGCCCATGTCTGATCCATATGGACACACTCATGCACCTCTGCCCTTAAAATGGATGGAAGTATCTACCTCTTTGGAGTCAAGTAGCAGCTGCTTATTAGAGGATTCACATTAGCCACCGTCCCCACCACTCCCTTTGATATGCTCCATAGCCTCCTTTACTCATGTATGCTACCTCTCTGCCTCTGTAAAGGCTTTCTTTTTGGGTCTTGCTCTGCATTAGTCATTTTCAAATTGTTTCAAGCAAGATTTTTTTTTCTTAATAAAACAACAAAATCTTGTGCAAACTTGAATATATATAAAACACCTAAAAGCAGAGCTACTTTGGTTGAAGGCCAGAAAGTGTAGTCAGTGGCCCTTTATCCCCTCATGTTCACTTTGAGGAACCTCAAAGCTCTGCAGGATGTCGCTTAAAAAGCCCTACCCTAGACTGTGGAGTCTGTCTAAACTCTGAGCCTATTGCCACCTGCAGATTCTGGCCTGACAATCTGCAACCATGTGTATACCCAGCAGGATGTCCAGGTCTGCCTGAGTCCCTTTGCCTGCTCTCAGCCCTGTCCAGCACACAGTGCTCTCTTTCCTCTGCTGAGTGGATAAATAGCCCTGTGTGTGCAGGTCTGTGTGGCCTTATGGCTGATGTGGTCAGTGAAGGACTTGCAAGGAGACATTTTTACAGAATGCTCCACCGCTATTTGTGTTTCCTCTAGCATTTTATAGAACTATTAGATTTCATTGTAACTTCAGTCTCTGTCTAATGAATTCAAACAAATGAGGCAAATATGAATTAAATACTCACATGAAGTGGAAACAGTTCAGGAGGAGGGCCCTTGGTCTGTATATACAATAGTCCCCATCCTCTTGTTCCCTAAATATTTGCAATTCTGTATGCCAAAGGGTGAGCGCATGAATGAAGAATGTGAGCTTGTGTTTAAGATGTTTTGAGATCCAGCCAACAGGAGGCCCTGCCTTTGGTTTGGCCTCAGACAGTGGGTATTTGTTTGTTCTGTACTTTACTTGTGCCTCTGTCTTCCTGAGGTCTTGTTTTAGGAATAAAGATTGCTCTTTTGCTTGGTCTGACATTGTATGTGCCCCTGCTCAGAAGTTTGGAGGTTAGCTAAGCGGTCCTTCCTGTCCTCATCTTCCTCCCAATTTGGCTTAGAGGCTATAGAAGTGCAAAATTGTTTTCCACTTTGGAAAATGGGTTAGCGGTTTTTCATGAGCAGTCACCTACCTGACGAACATGTATTTACCCAAATGAAAAGATCACACCTATTCGAGGACCTGCACTCAGATGTTCACAGTAGCTTTATTTGTAATAGCTGTAAAATACAAATAATCTAAGTGTTCTTGTGTGAACAGATGAACAAATTGCATTATATCCGTACTGTGGAATACCACTCAGCAGTAAAAATGAACAAACTTCAGAAATATGCAAGAACATGGGATGAGTCTCAAAACCATTATGCTAAACCAAGAAGCCAGACACAAAAAACTAAACTCGATGTTGTGTAATTCCACTTTACATGCATTCTTAAAAAGAAGCAAAACTGTAGTGACAGAAGCAAACAGATGATGATTGTCAAGGATATGGGGAGGGGGTTGGGGGAGAGGGTTGACTGCAAAGGGGCATGAGGGATCATTTTAGGATGAAGTTTTGTCATGTCACCTCTTACATTTAGGTCTGTGGTCCATTATGAGGTAAATTTTTTGTATGGTGTGAGGTAAGGATCAAGGTAGGTTTTTGTTTGTTGTTTTTGGCATATATATATGCCCAGTTTTTCCAGCACTGTTTGTGAAAAGATTCTTAATTCCTTTTTTTAATATTTTATTTATTTATTCAAAGAGAGAGAGAGAGAGAGAGAGAGAGAGAGGCAGAGACACAGGTAGAGGGAGATGCAGGCTCCATGTAGGGAGCCCAACGTGGGACTCAATCCCGGGTCTCCAGGATCACACCCCAGGCTGCAGGCGGCGCAACACCAGGGCTGCCCAAGATTCTCAATTCCTCATCAAATTCCTTTTGCACCTTTACTGAAAACCAATTGACCATAATATGTATGTGGGTTGTAATTATTTTTAAAATCACAGAATTTAAGTTTGTAATTTTAAAAATCTGAGTTTTTCTCCAGTTGCAGACTCTGCCCTTTCCATGGTGGATTCCTACTAGTAATAATAGTGATATTAACATTTATTGAGAAACTCCCATTGACCTGACACCACTCTGAAACTTTTACATGTAGCAACTAATATCATCCTCACAACTATACTGTGAAGTATGTTTTATTTGTCTCCATTTTACAGAGGAGGAAACTGAAACTCTGTAACATTCAATAATTTGCCCAAGTACCAAAGCTAAAATAGCAGAGCGGGGATTGGATTCCATGTGCTCAGGCTCTCATGCATTGCTTAAATTCCACACTATAACTGCCTCTCTCTCTTTCCAGCTCCTGACAACAAATTTTCATCAAATTAACATACTTATAAAACTGTATTTTGATTGTTTGCTTGTTTATCATTACAAAATGATAGTATGCTTTTTTGGGGGAGGGAAAGCAAATGTGCCATTTATTAAAATTCTAAAATATTCAGTAAGGCTTACTCTTATGTCAAACAGTGTACCAAATGGGAGAAATATGAAGATTAAGAAATGGACAGTAATTAAACAGATGAACAAGTACATCGGCTTGAACTGGTAGATTCTGTTCCCCAGACAACTGACTTCACATGCAGAAACTTTCCATATGCTTTAGATCCTGAGTAGGAGTTCCTTTGCCTGCTTGCTGCATCTTCAACCTTCCGACCTTTTGTTTGATCACCCAAGCCTGGGGCTAATAAACCCTGCCCTCTGTACCTCTTAGGGTTACTGTGAGATCACAGTGATGCTGCCCATGAAAGAATTCAGTAAAATGTACAGAGCTAAGCAGATGTCAGAGACTGTTACCTTGACTTTAAACTTGTTGTAGGTGGTGTGAGGCCAAATGTGATCTGTGTATAGGCATGGTTTGCAGCCATTGTCTTGGGGTGGCAGAGAGCAAATCTTGGGATGGCATGGAAGGAGACACAAGGGAGGAATCTGGCCTGGAAAGTGATCAATCCCATGCTGGCTGCCAGGGCCGTGACAGTTTTTCCAAACACGCCAGTTTGTGGCCTGAATAGAACTTCTTCCCACAGGTATGTACTAGATGAAGGTCTGTGTTTGCACAGATGTGCCTGGTTCTGCAGTGGACAAAGCTGGGCAGAGAAAAGTCCGCAAAGGAGACTTATTGAGACAATACTGGACAGAGACTTTAAAGTCCTTTGATTTGGGAGATGGGCATTAACTGTCAATACAGTAGGCTGTTGACTTATCTCTGGATTAGAAAATGTAAAAAAAAAGAAAAGAAAAATACATCTTAAGCCAAGAACACTCAGTGAGGAAATGACAGTCTCTTTAAACAAACAGTGTTGGGAAAACTGGACAATAACATGCATAACAGTGAAATTAGACTTGTATCACTCATATCACTCTTACATCACTCAGAAAAATTGACTCAGAATGGATTAAAGACCTCAACTTAAGACCCGATAGCATAAAAACTCCTAGAAGAAAACAAGCTCCTTGAGATTGATGTTGGCAATAGTGTTTTCTGGATGTGACACAAGCAGCATAAGCAGCAAAAGGAAAAATGAACAAGCAGGACTATGTCAAACTAAAAAGCTTCTGCAAGAGAAGAACAAGCAATGAAATAAAAAGGAAGTCTGCAGAATGGTAGAAAATATTTGCAGCCCATATATTTAATATATTTATATTTAATATATATTAATATATTTATATATTTAATAAGGGGTATATTTAATATATTTAATAAGGGGTAAATATTCAAAACAGATAACTCATTCAACTCAATAACAAGAAAGCAAATAATCCAATTAAAAATGGGCAGGGGTAGGGCACCTGTGTGGCTCAGTGGTTGAGTGTCTGCCTTTGGCTCAGGTCATGATCCCGGGGTCCTGGGATTGAGTCCCACATCAGGCTCCCCCGCAGGGAGCCTGCTTCTCCCTCGGCCTGTGTCTCTGCCTCTTTCTGTGTATCTCATGAATAAATAAATCAAATTTAAAAAAATACAAATGGGCAGAGGAGCTGAATAGACGTTTTCCCCAAGAACACACCCAAATGGCCAACAGGCACATGAACAGATGCTCAGCATCATTCATCATCAGGGAAATGGATATCAAAACCATAATGAGATATCACCTCACACCTGTCAGAATGGCTATCATCAAAAAGGCAAGAAACAAGTGTTGGTGAGGATGTAGAGAAAAGGAAACTCTGGGCTCTGTTGGTGGGAAAGCAAATTGGTACAGCCACTATGGAAAAAAAATATGGATATTGCTCAAAAAATAAAACTATACTGTAAGACCCAGAAATCCCACTTTGGGTGTATATCCAAAGGAAATAAAAACAGGATTTTGAGAAGCTATCTACCCTCCCATGTTTCTTGCAGCATTATTTTACAATAGCCAAGACATGGAAGCCACCTGGGTCTGTTCATGGATGAAGAGGATGTATATGTTATAGTATATTATTCAGCCATGCAAAAGAAGGAGATCCTGCCATTTGCAGCAGCATGGGTGACCTTGGGGGCATTACAATAAGTGAGATAAATCAGACCAGGGAGGACAAATGCTGTGTGCCTTGTGCACTAACATGTGGAATCTAAAAAAGCTGAACTCATCGCAATAGAGAATAAAATAGTAGTTGCTGGCAGTGGGCGGGGGATTTTGAGGTGTTGGTCAAAGATACAAACTTGCAGGTAGAAGATGAATCAGTGTTGGGATTGTCGTGCACAGCATAGTGATTATAGTCATCAATATTGTATTATGTACCTCAACTTGTCAAGAGGATAGATTAAATGTTCTCACCACAAAAAAAAAAAGAAGAGAAAAGAAATAATTGTGTGTTGTAGGAGAGGTGATATCTGGCACTGTGGTGGTAATCACGTTGCAATACATAAATGTATCAAATCAATACACATAAACCTAGACTTACACAATGCTATATGTCAATTATATCTTAATTAAAAGTATCCAAGTTAATCTGATTCCATAAACACCTATTGAATGCTCATGATGTGCCTGACATTGTACTGAGTACTGCAGGGGCTGTAATGATGGACGAGACCCCAACCCTGTCGTCATGGAACAGGTGTGCCCCTGGTTAATTGAGGCGCAGAGGAACAGGATTCTAGAGCAGCGCAACCCATTGAAGTTTATCCTCCCTGTCTCCATGGGCTCACTTGGTTTTGGCTTCACCTTGATCTTGATCTAAGCCTTGTGCTCTTCCTTGGGTCCCACAAGAAAACAGCATGTTAGGTATGCATCAGGATTAGTAAGCCTGTGATGCTTTACTGAGGGTTTGTGAAGGCACCTAGAAGGACTATATTCTTCAGCCTTTAGAATTCCCTAAAACATTCCTGTTTGATTAGTTTCCTCCCCAATCTCCATCCAGCCTCTGCTGAGAGGCCCATCCACCCTCTCCTTTTTTTTCCCCTTGGAGAGATTCCTTCCTTTTCACTGAAACCCTGGGCTCCCCAGAGGGTTGGTTCTCCTCTTGCAACACGTTCATCAATACCAAGGGCCTTCTTTACTAAGAAGGAATTCTGATGGCAGCTCTTTTCTTTTCTTTTCTTTTCTTTCTTTTTTCTTTTCTTTCTTTCTCTTTCTATTTACTCATAAGAGACAGAGAGAGAGAGAGAGAGAGAGAGAGAGAGAGAGAGGGGCAGAGACATAGGCAGAGGGAGAAGCAGGATCCCTGCAGGGATCCTGATGTGGGACTCCATCCCAGGACCCCAGGATCATGACCTGAGCTGAAGGCAGATGCTCAACCGCTGAGCCACCCAGGAACCCCAAGCGCAGCACTTTCAAAATGATACACATATATATGTAGGATTTACTAGCTATTTTCCTATTGAGATAAAATACACAGAACATGAAATTCCCCCTTTCAGTCATTTTAAAGAGTACAATGCAGTGGCTTTTAGTATCTTCACCATGTTATGCAACTACCATTACTACCATTACTACATAATTCCAGAATATTTTCATCATCTCCCCTCCCCCCCAAAGGAAAGCCTGTACACAATAAGCAATCATTCCTCATTTCCTCCTCTATGATTTGCTCTTCATACTTAACAAGACATCGGGGTGGGGGTGGCGCCTGAGTGGCTCAGGTCATGATCTCAGGGTCCTGAGATTGAGCCCCATGTTGGGCTCCCTGCCCAGCGGGGAGTCTGCTTCTCTCTCTGCCCCTCCCCATGACTCATGCTTGCTCAGACTCTTTCTCTCTTTCTGAAATAAATAATTTTTTTAAAAAAAAAGACATCAGAAAAATCCTTCCAGTTCTAAGGACTCAATCTCTTAAGGAACTGCAGTATGATTTGGTAATATGCCTGTTGCACAGTCAGGCAACCATTTCCCTGACACAGGGCACTGCCCTGTCTGTGCCTCTTCCAGCAGTGGCCGGTGGAGACCCAAGTTGGCATGTTCCCATGGCTTGCTGCGATTTGGTTTTAAAGGCTGAGTCACAAAGTAAAAGCGCTTTGTCAAAGGGTGTGCATACTCTTCAACTTAGTTATCAGCATATCACTTTTCCAAAAAGGTTTGTACATGTTTTTGTTCTTTTTTGTTTTGTTTTTTATTTAAATTAAATTTGCTAACGTACAGTACAACACCTGGTGTTCATCCTGTCAAGTGCCCTCCTTAGTGCCTGTCACCCGGTCACCCTGGTTTGTTTGTTTGGAGTATTATCACAGGACATTTTATTCCCTGCTCAGCATGATGTTGCACACCATTCATTCATGTAATTTCACCCACTTTTTTGGTCTTTATGCAAAATATTTTTTTTTTCCACCAGTCTGAGCAGACTTCATCTTGGGATCAGAGTGTTCACGGGGTATTGTTGAGTTCTGCTAGGGATCCTCCTCGGGGAAGGCAGTGAGCTGGGTTGGAAAGGCAGAGATGAGGTGACAGCATCCAAGCAGAAGAGAGTGTGTGAGGGAAGCCAGGCTTGGCGAAGGTGCTGGGCTTGTGCAGGGACCGGCGGTCAGTGGAGCTGGAGAAGGCATGTGAGTGATGGATCAGGCAGCTGTAGTGCAGTCAGTGCATTGTTCAGGGCATGCAGGCATGGCTGTTTTGGAGAGGGCTCTCATCCGTGAGGACATCTCCCTTGTCTCTTTTGCAGGCATGGCAACGGAAAGGTTTAACAGGAGGAGCAGAGACACTGCTCCATGTATTAATCCCGCCTGAGCCCAGTGTGTTGTGGGAGGGACTTCTGACCGGGCCATCCTCTGCTCTTGCTTCTCTCAATAAGCAAGGACCCAGTCCACTTCTCTCACGCCTCTCACAGAGGGGCTGTGGCCTTCATGGGGTTAAGAAGAGACGTCACTTTTAAATCGCATTAGAGATTGCTTTACAAAGTCATAAAAATGCACAGTCCTACCAACATTATATTACAGTTGCTAAAAATATCGCATGGTCATCGGTTAGCTCAGAGCAATAGATGTCCCACAGACTAATTTAACCATTGGCAGGAGGCCATGCAGTCTCCAGACAGGATCAGAATCAAGCTGGGGGCTGCTAAATATAGAAATATAAATTTGGGTTTGTTTAGAATCATTTGAAAACTGAAAGAACACATAAGCCAGTGTGCAAGCATGGTTGACTCTTCCGAAGGCATAGCTCGTGTGATTTCCCTTCATCAGCTTGCACCTGGGTCTGCCCTGCAGCCCCAACCCTGCTGTCAGCTCTTCAGTGGGAGTATTGGACAGGTTGTCCATGTCTGAAAGTCTTCACAGGCTGTTGAGGTCACCTGGGCAGGAAAGAGGTTTCTCTCCTAGATATAATGCCATTCTCAGAGGTTTGCCATCAGGCCTCCTCTGGCAGATCGATGGCAGTGATGAGTTGCAGCAATCTTTCGATCCCTCAGGCTCTTGGACGTCGTGTCTTTGCCACTCTTCCATCCACATGTGGGAATGAGTGTCTGTGGCTTCTCCTTGAATTTCATCCAAGGTCAGGGAACAAGGAGTCCTGAGGGCGTGATTCCATGGAGGAAAAAGGCAACAAAGAAAAATCCTTCTTTGTAGTCACTGTGTCCTGTATGTGCCTCTTGTTTGGTGTTGGTTGCGAGAAGGTACCTCAAGGCACAGACCTACTTACCCCAAGGAGCTGTGGGCAGGTAGGGATCCAAGCCAATGATGAAGAGATATGAAAAGAGAGCAGGGAGGCTCACTCATGTTACTACTGGGGATATCATCGCAGGAAACCAGCACGGTTGAGTTATAGGGATCTTTGGGCACATGCCAGGACACCTGGCCAGTTTAACAGTCCAAAGTGCTCATCAGGTGGCCTGCCAGGCCCTGAAAATCTGCCCTCTGGCTACCCTGCTCGCATGGTTCATAACACTCTCCTCCTTGCCACGATGCTCCCCTCACATCAGCCCCTTTGCAGTCTGCTGGACATACCAGATCCTAACTCCAGGCCCCTGCCTTCCCGCCCTGACCTGGATGCTCTTCCAATCAGGGACTTCCATGGACTTCCTCTCTCCCCTTTAGGGGTTAGTTCAAATATCACCCACTAAGAAGCCTTACTGTAACCACATCACAGGTAGCTTTTTTTATAATTCCAGCCCCTCTGCCTGCTTCATCTCTTTTGATGTAACTTACTACCTATTTTTAAAAAGATTTTTTTTTTATTCATGAGAGACACACAGAGAGAGGCAGAGACATAGGCAGAGGGAGAAGCAGGCTCCCTGTGGGGAGCCTGATGTGAGACTCAATCCCAGGACCCCAGGATCATGACCTGAACCAAAGGCAGATGCTTAACCACTGAGCCACCCAGGTGCCCCAGCTTGTTACTACCTACTATATATCATATCATTCTTTGCTTATTATCTGCCTCCCCCCCCATGCACGCTGCATAAAGGGACTCAAACATCTATGAATAAACGATGACGATTGTGTTCACTCTCTATACCTGGAAAAAACTGAACCACAAATTAGACTTTTGCATGCAAATTCCTGCAGAAATTCACACACTTGTTCTTTCAAGACATGATTTATTCTTCCTGTGTTATTGTAATCACACTTGTAGATGTGTAATTGCAGATTGAGACACAAGGTCTGAGGCAGGGCAATGTGGGGTGCAGGAGGAAGGCCCCTGGAGAATGACATCCTTGAGATCAGGAGGGCTGGCCTAGGGAAGGGTAGGGAGAGAACATCCAGAGAAAACAGTGTGTACCTCATACTTTCTCATTGCTGCGACACACGCACTCCCATTTCTGAATTTGGGATGAGTCTTAGCATGGAGGGCATCTTATGGTCACTTCTGGCCACGTGGCAGTCCTGACCTGGTGTTACTGCCCATGTGAGAATCACACTGTTGGCTTATGATGGTATGGAAGGACAGTTTGAGAGCCACTTTGAGAAAGGAATATAAATCTCAATCTTCCTCTGCAAACCTTCATTGACACCTGGCTCAACCAAGAAAGAACCTACATTGTAAATTGCAGGATGCATGTCCATAGCCACAGAAAATCTCAGAGACCACTGAGGAAGAAACCTCATGTCACCAACACTCTCGAGGGCATGGAGGATGGACTATGTGAAGGAATGTGGACAGTGAGGACTCAGAATTGAAAAGAGATTCCTAAGTGCCACATTCTCAACATAAAGAGACTTTAGAAAGAGCATGATCAGTTAATGAATGAATGAATGAATTGTTTTTTTTTTTTTTTTTTAGATTTTATTTATTCATGAGAGGCACACAGAGAGAGGCAGAGACACAGGCAGAGGGAAAGTCAGGCTCCCTGCAGTGAGCCCAATGCAGGACTCAACCCCAGGACCCCAGGATCATGACCTGAACCGAAGGCAGATGCTTAACCATGGAGCCACCTAGGTTCCCCATGATCAGTTAATTTAGCACATAGTTTCCTTTTTATGTAGGTGCAAGAGCAATAAATGCTTTAGTTCTCTGTATACATAAGCCTTAAAAGAACTCTTTCTTTTTTTTCTTAAAGATTTATTTGAGAGAGAGAGAGAACAAAGAGAGAGAGGGAAAGAGAAAATCCCAGATTCCCTACTGAACATAGAACCCCCCACAGGACTTGATCCCATGACCCCCAAATCATGACCTGAGCCAAAATCAATTGTTGGATGCTTAGCCTTCTGAGTCACCCAGTCTCTCCAAGAACTCTTTTCTGGAGCACTTTTGAATGTTAAGAGAACATAGTGTCTAGAACATAGATGCCTAAGTGGCTCAGTCAGTGAAGTATCTGCCTTTGGCTCAGGTCATGATCCTGGGGTCCTGGGATTGAGTCCCACACTGGGGGGTCCCTGCTCCATGGGGAGCCTGCTTCACCCTCTGCCTCTGCCTGCCACTCCCCCTGCTTGTCCTTACTCTCTCTCTCTCTGTGCCAAATAAATAAAATCTAAAAAGAGAGAGAGAGAGAGAGAACATAGTGTCAACCTTTTATGGGCAGGGGGTTTCTTTCTCAAAGCCCCGTACATCTGAGAATGGGTGAGATATTGGATTGGATGCAGTGGAGGAAACTGAGCATGGCTGTGGGAGTGGAGAACAGTGCCAGGTGATGGGGACAAGTGGTGAGGGGCACTCGGTGTGGTGGGGGAATGGGGGGGTGGGGGCTCCGGCAGGTGCATTCCGGGAAAGGATGGTGCCCCGGGGAGGAACCGCCCAGCTGTTCTCTGCTGCACTAGTGTGGCCTGTCCCCCAAACAGCCCTTGGTGGAAGTTAAATGTAGGAATTAATTTACTACTGACATCGAGGAAAAACATGGCACGCAGACACAAAACTCACTCTCCAAATGACCCCAAATAAATAAACAGAAGGTCCTAGGCACCCCTTAGGGATTACATAGGGAAGAGGAAGAGAAGGGTGAGGGAACGTCTGTGGATGGGATTGGGGTGAGGAGGGGAGCAGTCTGTGCAGATCCCGGTTAGCTGTCCCTCCAGGTCATTCAGCATTTGTTAGCAGTAAGTGGAATTGCCCCAGTTTGTTTTCTCATGAAAATGTCAGCTTGAGCGCTTAGAGGGAGTAATTCTTTCCTTAGGGCCCTGAAAAAAAAAGCAGCCCTTTTTATTTTGTTGCCCTCGGGATGAAAGAGGTTTTTTGCTCTTGTTCCATGTTTCCAGTTTGCTGGTCTTCTTCAGATTTGCTTACGCAGAGGCCGGTATAAATTTCCAGGTGGAAGAGATGAGTTGCTGACATGTTTGTTTGGTCTGAGCCAGAGCTGTCAGCCGGGCCTGGGCCTGCCGGGGCCTCAGAGCGATGGGCTCTTGGCTTCCCCGGGCCTGTTCCCCAGGTGAGACCTGCTGCCCCCCCCAACCCTCCCCCCAATGCTGCTTTCTTTGCAAGACATTTTAATAGGATGGGGCATAAAAGGGATAGGGCTACATAATTCTTGTTAATGAATGTGCTGGTCAGTTACCTCGTGTGGATTACTCACTGACACAGACAGCTGTCAGATTTTGTTTGGGCTCAAGCCTGAAAATGACTTGTAGCTCTTGTTGGAGTGCTTCGTTTGCTGCGTCCTCCTCCCTCCCCTCCTCTCTGCTCCCCCTCCCTTTACCCTCCTCCTCTTTCTCCTCCCCCTCCTCCCTGTCTCTCTTCTCCCTTTTCACTCTTCCTCCCCATCCTCCTTTCTCTCTTCCCTTGTCCTCCTCCCCATTCTCACCCTCCCCCCCCCCCATCCTCCTTATATTCTTTTTACTAAAGAGTAGAGCAGAGACCACTGTTTGGTTGTCTGGCTCCTGAGAGACTCATCAGCTATCACCGCTGGGGAGGATGTCAGAAATCATAGAAACAGGGTTTTCATCCTGCTCTGAGGAGTCTGAGGGGTTGCCGGGGCCAGTCTATGGGAAGGGATGAAAGCCTGGAGGGCAGAGCTTTCACCCCAGCCCCTCCCATGCAGCTACAGAGGTTGGTCCTCTTCTCCCTCCTGTGCCAGCCATCTTTGTCTCCAGGTGTGGGGAGAGAAAGGTTTGAGTCTCGGGGAAAGTCTGCATCAGGCTTCTCACTTACATCTGGGGGGGGGGGGGCGCTGAGGTTCCGAGAAGTCAAGTGGTTTGTCTAGGGTTGCCCAGCTTCTTGGTAAGGGGGTTTGGGCAGGAGCCTTGCCCTTTCCCTGTGGCCTGGCTCTGCGTAGAGCCAAGCAGGGAGCTGCCTTGAGAGGCCTCGAGGAAGTGGGAAGTACTGTGCTTCCATCTCCGGTATGTGAAGCAAGATGGGTGTTTTGAAATACCTCTTGGGCCACAGAAAATGGTATTTCCCTGTGGTCACAAAGAATAGCTGTGCAACCGTAGCCTGGCCCGTGGTCTCCCTACAACTGGGTGAGAGCACGTAGTGTCTGGACTCTGTGGTGTGGGACGGAGCCACTT
This sequence comes from Nyctereutes procyonoides, assembly GCF_905146905.1. Classification (NCBI taxonomy): domain Eukaryota; kingdom Metazoa; phylum Chordata; class Mammalia; order Carnivora; family Canidae; genus Nyctereutes; species Nyctereutes procyonoides. The sequence continues at coordinate 53,328,198 of NW_026575140.1, read as the reverse complement.
CCTAGTTTCACTATACATAAAGGTTTCTCTCTCCCTTTTTCTTGTTTATTATCACTTTGGGAGTGGGTTTCTGCTGTGGGGAATGAGGGGGTGGTAAGTTCTGGAAAGATGCACCAATTCTACGATATTTCCAAGCAGTGTGAATTTAATATTCAGGTTGGAATCTTACTTAGGTCAATTGACCTAGAAAAACATTTCTAAAAAAAATTATCAAATGTAAATAAAACCATTCTACATGTTTGTTTGTTTTTTTTTAACATTGCCTTTGTGGTTGTAATTAAAACAATTTTTTTTTTTTTGAGAGATAATACAGGATAGTATTGTGATAAGAGGCTGGAAACCAAGCTCTGCTCCGTGCTAGCTGTGTGACGTCGGGCAAGTAAGTCACTTACCCTCTCTGTGCCTGGGATCTCCTCCTCTGTAAAATAGTGATGCTAAGCATACCTTACATATGGGGTCGCTGTGTAGATCACATGCGTTGCTATATAAAGCCTTACAACAGGGCCCAGTGCAGGATGCATTGTGATCTATGGATCTGAGCATGGGTATCTGTCAATGGTTCTAGAAAATTCTTGGTTTACGTTGCTTTAAATATTATCTCTTCTCCATTCAATGGGGCCTTCTCAGGACTCATAGTAAATCTTTTTTTTTTAAGTTTTAATTTTTTTCTAGATTTTATTTATTTATTCATGAGAGTCAGAGAGAGAGAGAGAGAGAGGCAGAGACACAGGCGGAGGGAGAAGCAGGCTCCTTGCAGGGAGCCCCATATGAGACTCGATCCCAGGACCCCAGGATCACAACCTGAGCTGAAGGCAGATTCTCAAACACTGAGCCCTCAGGTGCCCCATAGCACATCTTTTATATTTCCATCTCTTTGTCTCTGGAGGGTCCCCTGAATAATTTCCTTGGTTCTACCCTTCAGTTCACTGAGCTTCTAATGTACTCTGTCTTGGTGCTTTGCGATGATTTGTGGAGACAAGCAGTGGTGCACAGTAATCCATCCTCTTCTTCTGTGTCAATAGTCTACCAGATGGACACACGGCCCTTCAGCTGTATGACCGTTCCCTCACTCCTCTGTCATTGGATGTAGCCATGGGACTAAGTCTTCAGTGGATGTGAGTGGAGGCGGTATGCACCATGGGACACACGGCGTGTCTCTCCCATGCTTTTTCTCCTTCCTGACAGCTGGGATAATGTTCAAAGAGTTGTCTGTGGGACACAGCAGGTGCATAAACTGTCACCGCTTTGTGATGGGATTAGTTAAAATATAGAAAAGCATTTAGATGTTTATATCAATTCAGTCCCCTAATGCTACCTGAGCATTCTGGCAATAATTCGTCTTCTTATTCTCCCTCCTCCATGCTCTTCCTTCTTCCTCCTCCTCCTCCCTCCTCCTCCTTCCTCCTTCCTCCCTGCCTCCTTCCTCCCTGTTCCTCCCTCCTTCCTCCTTTCTTCCTCCCTGTTCCTCCCTCTTCCTCCTTCCTCCCTCATCCTCCTTCATCCCTCCTCCCTCCTTCTCCCCTTCCTCCTCCCTCTTCACTCCTTCCTCACCCCTCCTCTTCCTCCCTCCACCTCGTCCCTCACCCTCCTTCCTCCTTTCCCTCCTCCTCCCTTCTCTTCCTTCCTCCTCCCTCATCCCTTCTTCTCCCCCCTCCTTCCTCCCTCCTCCTCCCTCCTTCCTCCTACTCCTCCTTCTCCTCCCTCTCCTTTTTTTTTTTTAATGTTTTACAAAAGTAATGGTTCAAAAAGAGTTGGGGGGAAAAACTGTCCTGTCACCTGCGCCTGTGGTCAGATGAAGTTAATGTCCTAGGGCATGGACTGAGCAACAGAAAGGAAGGAACCTGTATCCCTGAATGACCACCTGGAACAGAACTGCCTGCCAACCTGGAGTGCTCACCCCAGACCATTACACAAGAGGGAAATAAAGCACCATCTCTTTTAACCTACAGAATTATTGTCAGACCTCTTCCTGTGATGGTCAAGCCAAATCTCTGTGGTTGGTTATTTTTTTTTAATAGATTCTCATTCCTTGATCATATTTGCAAGCCTCTGTTGTTTTTAAATCTTACAACATTTGTTAAAATAAAGTCTTGTTTAAGTACCAAGATAGAACAGATAGAAACTTTCAAACAGAGGTGACAAATCACCATATGCAGATATTCATCAGGAATTTCTGAGAACTTGTTCTGCAACATTTAGATGCTTTTAATTACTTTGAGAGTATAAAAGGATTAAGAGAGCAGAGGAGCAAAGATTTTAGGGAGAAAGACCTCTTTAGGAAAATCGAATATTGAAAGCTCTATCCTGTCTCCCACTGAAGCACTTGGGTATCAGAGTTGCTGAAGGGCCAGAGTAAAGCCTGCCCTGTGGGGGCAGCAGATATTTGGGTAGATTTTGGTTAATTACTTTAAAAGCTGGTTGCAAATATCTTGATTTTGTTTCTCTCTCCCGTAGCTGCCTGAGATGGAGCATTCATAGAAGTAGCATGCGTTCATTTTTCAGGGCTTCTGTAACAGAATACTGTAAGCTGGTGCCTTGAAATGACAGAAATGTATTATGTCGCAGTTCTGGAGTCCAGGAGCCCAAATTCAGGATGGCAGCAGGGCCGTGATCCCTCTGAAGCCTCAAGCAAAGGGTCCTCCTTGTCTCTTCCAGCATCTGGGGGTCTCAGGCTTCCCTGGACGTGGGGGAAGTATCACTCCGAGCTCTGCCTATGTCTTCACATGGCTGTATATATACAGCCCCGTGTCTGTGTCTTTATATATTGTTCTCCATGTGAGTCCAGATCCAAACGCCCCTTTTTTATTATTAATTTTTAATTTTATTTAAATTCAATTTGCCAACAGATGGTATAAGAGCCAGTGCTCATCCCATCAAGTGCCCTCCTCTGTGCCCGTCCCCCAGGTACCCCATCCCCCAGCCCACCTACCCTCCTGCAACCCTTTGTTTGTTTCCCAGAGTTAGGAGTCTCTCATGGTTTGTCTCCCTCTCTAATTTTTCCTTTCTCAGTTTCCCTCCTTTCCCTTATAATCCCTTTCACTATATCTCATATTCCACATATGAGTGAAACCATATGATAGTTTTTTCTCTGACTTATTTCACTCAGCATAAAATATCTTCTAGTTCCATCCATGTAGATGTAAATGGTAGGTATCTGTCCTTTCTGATGGCTGAGTAATATTCCATTGTGTATATAGACCACATCTTCTCTATCCATTCATCCGTCAAAGGACATCTGGCTCCTCCCACAGTTTGGCTATTGTGGACATTGTGGTGCAGGTGCCTCTTCAGATCACTATGTCTGTATCTTTGGGGTAAATACCCAGTAGTTCAATTGCTGGGTTGTAGGGTAGCTCTATTTTTAACTTCTTGAAGAACCTCCATACTGTTTTCTAGAGTGGGTGCACAGCTTGCATTCCCACCAATAGTGCAAGAGGAGTCCCCTTTCTCCCCATCCTTGCCAACATTTGTTTCCTTTCTTGTTAATTTTAGCCATTCTCACTGGTGTGAAAGGATATCTCATTGTGCAAACTCCTATCTTCTTATAAGGACCTCAGTCCTGCCGGATTATAGGCCCACTATTCTCCAGACTGACCTCATCTTCACCGGTTACACCTGCAACAACCCTATATCCAGGTAAAGTCATGCAGTGTATTGGGGGTTAAGACTTCAAAATATCTTTTGGTGTGGGGGGGGGCGCACAACTCAACCTGTAACATAGGGAGACATGGTAAAGGACTTGGGGAGTCACAAACAGATGAGAAATTCATCTCTCAGCTTCTGCTTCCTGCAACTCGTACCTCAGTCTAGGTCCTTACTGTTTCATCAGAGTTATGATATAAACTTCCTCCTCCAAAGACTCTTGATCCTCCAGCCTTGTCCCTTATTCTGTGCTCCATCACTGAGGACTGCCTCCCACTCCCTCACCCCCACATTGTGTCCCTGGTCCCCAGGGGCAATCCTGCTTACCTCCCCTCCCAGCCCCACACCTTGGCTGGGCACGCAGACAAGTCACAGCCCTGACCCTCCTTCCACTCCCAACAGGATACATATCCTGCCTCTTTGGCTTCTTTCCCAGCACACAGTGAGCCTCACATGTCCAGAAGTCTTGCCCTCTAGTGCCCTTCCTCCCTGACCTCTCTGATCAAACCATCTGCCAGACGCTGGGCCCCCGCCACCCGCTTGAGGCCCACTTCCATGTCTTGGAGCTTGTGATCTCCAAGGACACTGCAGGAGTGAGAGTGTTCTCGCTGTGGATCTTGAGACCATTGATGATTTTCCGTCAGGGCTAGTATGGCAGTGATATGCACCCGCCAAAGCACAGGAAGCTGTGCTCATAGAGGGGAAAGGTAGAACCATTGGAGGAACATCTCATGCTAGAAAATATCTGTGTGGAATGTCTGAGATTCCACTGGGAACCAGAGTTTAGACTTCCTGCCAGATTAATCCTTTGTGTTTCTACAAAGTCACTAGTAGAATATGTGCCCAGTGTGTTAGAGAAAAACTATGTCAAGCTTTTAGCTCAGGTTAACCCGGGAGCACAGATTAACTTCCTTACAATGGTATTTCCCACAGAAGATGTCTCCCAGAGGAGGAAGGCGTGCATTAAGATGGTGAGGTTGAGAGCTTTGGGCCAGGTGTTGGGGAGACCTCACTTCATTTCAGGTTTCTCACCTGCAATATGAAAAGGTGAGCCTGTTCATGAAGCCCTTTTAGCCCGAACATTCTAATTATTAAAAAAAAAACTTTTTTTTATTTTTAAAGCATCAATAACAGTTTTTAATAGAACTATAAAATCATAGGCAGAGGGAGAAACAGGCTCCCTCGGGGAACCGGATGTGAGAATTGATCCCAGGACCCTGGGATCATGCCCTGAGCTCAGCTCCACCACTGAGCTACCCAGGTACCCCTAAAATCAAAGCATTTTATTTTTTTAATTTTTAGATTTTATTTTTCATGAGAGACAGAGAGATAGAGGTAGAGATACAGGCCGAGGGAGAAGCAGGCTCCTTGCAGGGAGCCCGATGTGGGACCGGATCACAGGAGCCCAGAATCACAGCCTGAGCTGAAGGCAGATCCTCAACCACTGAGACACCCAGGTGCCCCTAAATCAAAACCTTTTAAAGTGCACTACACCGCAAACCTTTTAAATATCTGTACCTTGATTCAATATTTATACACTTTTGTTGCCAGAGAAAAATCCAGTGACTTTTTATATCTATGCCAATACTCCAAATCCAGGACAGAAACATATCCACAAATTAGTTATGGAAAATTAAAAAATAAAACTATATGAACCTGGAAAACTTAAAATCCTCAGACTTGATAAAATTCACATTTTCATTTCTCCTCCCCCCCTCCAAACACACAGGCAGTCTAAATATTGTTCCATCTGAACACATTGTCCAGATGGGTCTTGATCCATCCCTCTTGTGGAGCAGTGTGGCCAAAAGTTTCTCTCCCCCCACCCCACTAAATCAAAATCAACTTTGTTAATGTTTCAAAGGTGAAAGCGTTTCTGAATATTGCAAAAGCCATTCCTACCCAAGACTGCCTTTCTCTTTTGCCCTAATGAGCTTACAATTCAAATTTGGGAAAAGTTCTTTGAAGATTGTGCATCATTGTAAGTCTCTATGGATAGGGCCATTCAAAGTAGGTTTTTGGTTTTTTTTTTTAATAAGATTTTATTTATTCATGAGAGACACAAAGAGAGAGGCAGAGACATAGGCAGAAGGAGAGACAGGCTCCCTGTGGGAAGCCCGATTCCAGACTCAATTCCAGGACCCCAGGATCACTTCCTGAGCTGAAGGCAGCTGCTCAACTGGTGAGCCACCCAAGCGTCCCCAAAGTAGTTTTCGTAACACTAGTTTAGGCGCGTTTGGAGGTCTCTCAAAATCAGTTCTTTGCTTTAAAAAAAAGAAGAAATTGTACTACTGAAGATAAAATATGTGTATGCATAGACTCTTAATTTGGCCAGGAATCTGTACAGCCAATTTGGTAACCAGAGGTACAGTGGTGTAGTCAGGAGGCAGGTGGCGTTGGCAGGTTGCTGTGGATGTTCACTGCTTATGCATTTGGCATCCATTTCTCTTCCTCTTCCTGCCAGTCAGCAGCCCCCGTGGCCCTTTGGGAAACCCTGCACTTGTTTGTTGCTGCAGGGCTGGGCTCCTCTTGGAGTTAGCAAGTCTAGGAAACCCCGCCCCCTCCCTCCACTGATTGGCCAATCGCTTTCCTCCGGCCACAGGGATTGGTTCAGAGTGCAAGCACCTGTCCTTTTGGGGGGACTGGGTCCTCTGTGGAAGTGAATGAGGAAGCACGAAGCCCCCATTGCCCTGGCTGGCAGCTGCTTTACCATCATGAGGGAAGCACACCTGAGGATAAAGGTGAGGTGCACCAAAATGAAAAAAAAAATATGGGTGTGTGTGGAGGAATCTGATGGGGAGAATGGAAACAGGAAAAAACAGAGTAAATATAAATATGTGAATGAGGTCAGCATGCAAGGGAATTAAGTAGGGTCAGGCGATGGGCATGATGGGGAACCGTCTTGGATAACCTAAGCAGAAGCCCACGGACACGTTAACTTCTTGGGATGTGACCCTGTGCACCTGCTGCCCTCACAGCCCTCCCGGCCTCAGGGACCGCAGCCCCTGTGCGGTGTCTTACATCCGTGGACCAACGTTCTGGCTTCTGCAGTTGACCACAGGGGGCATCCCAACAAGAAACAGAGGCTTCCCAACTCACCCTTTGCCGGTGTCTGCTTGGAAGGAGGGAAAAGAGACTTTCACCTTACAGCTTCCCCGCCTCGCAGCCTTGCCAAGGAATGTGGTCTGGGAGAGAAGAATTTCCACAGCTGTGTGCGGGGTGGTGCTGCGAGGGCCAGGACAGCGCGGGTGTTGTTAGCCTGTGTGGAAGACCTGGCCTTTGCAAACAGGTCAAGGAAACTTAGAAGAAGAAGAAAAAATAACGAAAGAGATGAAGGCAATGGTGGGAATGGTGGGCAAAACAAACAAAAAAACATGAACAGAATTTGGACTATTTCTCCTTGAGGAGAGGATTCCAAAAGCAGACGACTCACTTAGTAGCTTGATTTTGGGGAAGAAGACCCTCTCTCCTCTGGGCTTCCATTTGCTCCTCTGAGACATGAAGGAGATGAACTATACAATCCATATGGGGACTTCAAGCCCTAAACTCTGTGATTCTGGGCATGACTTTTACATGTAGGAAAAATGTTTATGCACAAGGAGGTGGTGGCTGTTTTTCAATTCCATTGCAGCAAGAGAAGAACATAAGAGATCTGAGGTGAAATGTCTTTTTTTTAAAAAAGGTTTTCTTTATTTGACAGAGAGAGAGAGAGAGAACAAGCAGTGAGCAGGGAGCCTGGACCCGATCTCAGGACTCAGATCACAACCTGAACCAAAGGCAGACACTTAACCAACTGAGCCACCCAGGCGTTCCTGAGGTGAAGAGTCTTGACCTTGAGAGCTGTTTTAACCTGAGGAGAGCAAAATGGAGATTAGGAAATCTCAATTCCTGCAAATATATAAAGAAATAACATATTGTTAGTTTTCTGGAATGGGATAGTCCCCAGAAGCTGCTCCCTAAAAAGATGAATTTGAATTGCGTGGCAATTAATATGTTGAAATCTAACTACTGGGTTCTAAGTTCTTAAGGAGGGTTCTTGTGGGCAGCCCCAGTGGCTCAGCGGTTTAGCGCCGCCTTCAGCCCAGGGCCTGATCCTGGAGACCTGGGATCGAGTCCCACGTCAGGCTCCTTGCATGGAGCCTGCTTCTCCCTCTGCCTGTGTCTCTGCCTCTCTCTCTTTCTCTCTGTGTCTCTCATGTATAAATAAATAAAATCTTAAAAAAAAAAAAGAAAGGTTCTTGCATGCCAACAGGGAGGTCTGGGGTGACTTCTGACTTGTTGGCTGTGCATTTTCAGCTCCATGAATCCCTCATAAAGAGGAGGTGCCCTCTGAGCTGAGCAATGGGGTTTCTGATGCTGAGATGGACAAAGAGCAAAATTTGGGAGAATCAGGTTTTTTGTTATTGTTGTTTTTTAAATTAAAACAATACTCTAAATTGAAAGAAGGTGGTAGGGAGTAAAATGACCTTCCCCCCTCAATATGTCCAAGTCCTAGTCTCAGGAGCGTGTGAATATGTTAATTCATGGGGCTTAGAGATTTTTGCAGCTGAGATTAAGAATGTTGAGATACATTTATTTTGGATTACTCAAATATGCCTGATGTAATCACAGGGGTCCTTAGAGATGGAAGAAGAGTGAGAGGCAGGAAGGCCAGAAAAAATGTGACAACAGAAACAGAGGTTGGGGATGTTATAACTTCTGGAAGGGACATTAGCCAAGGACTTCAGAACCCTCTAGAACCAGGAAGGGACAAGGACACAGATTCTCCCCTAAAGCCCCTGGAGGTAGCATGGCACTGCTGACACTTTTATTTTGGTCCAAGGAAACCCATTTTGGACTTCTGACTTCTGCAGCCATAAGATAATACATTCTGGTTGTTTTGAGCCACAGAGCCCAAGTCATTGGTTACAGCAGCAACTAGACACTAAGACAAAGAAGACAGAATGGATTGATGCAGAAAAAAAAAATGACTTTGGGAACAGAAAACACAGAGCTGGGCTGGTGATGGGGACTTGTGTGCTGGTGGACATTCTGCACTGGGATGCTGATCTGGAAGCCCGGAGGACGTGGGGGACACAATGGTGCCAGGGAAGGGAGGAGGTGATGTGCCCAAGGATAGCCAGCTGGAACCTTTCCTCCTTCCTGGGTGTCTCAGCTTGCAGGGCCCTGGAAGCAGAGCCTGGATTCAAGGCTTATGTGTGAGTCATCAGTGTGACAGGGGATGGGCCACAGTCATGGGGAAGCAGGGAGGAGTGAGAGGCGGGGCCAGGACGTGTTCCTGGGGTAGCCACTATTCCAGGACAGGTGGCAGGGGTGGCAGGCCCTGCCAGGGGTGTTCAGGCTTTTGGCCTCTGCCCAGCGACCACCTCCTGCTCATTGGATTCATTTGTATTAACTAGCTGCTCCTTCTGTATGCAAGTCATATTCCGTGGCAGTCACTCACCACCTGTAGGTAGCTCATGTGGTATTTCCAAGATTCCAAACATTTTTTTCTCCCTCATTGAAATTTCTGATATTTTCTTCTCTTTGCTTTTTAACGCCTTGAAGTGCTTATCCTATGATGACACGAGTCTAGGAGTAGAGACATACCTCCTGAAAGAAAAATAGCTCCGAGGGGGATAATGCATTCGGGGTGGCGTGGGGGACATCCGTGTCTGATGGCCTGGGGGTGTAAATCAGGTGGGGCTCCATGGAGAATGACACAGATCCCCATCAGAGAGAGCTGCTGCAGAGTGATGTCTGGGGTGCATTTGCACAGCGAAAATGGCATTCCTGGTCACAGTGAACCTCTTTGTTTTTAATAGCTGCTATGCTCCTACTCACGCGGAGCCTGTGTCTCCAGAGCTCAGAGCAACGGGTCATATTTGGCCAGGACTGGAGAGAGAAGGGGAGGAAGAATCCACTGGCAGATATGGGACATGGTGCACATTTAGGTTTTGGCTTTCACGTTCAAGTGGCTGTGCCAGGAGAACCCAATTTTCCTGTGGCCATTGGCCCTCCTGACTCTTAGCTTCCACATGTGCTTGGGCTCAGGTGGTCGGCCCCCCAGCCCACGGGGACAGGATCCATCCTATCCTTCTCGATGGAGTGATGGCTCCTTCCATCCTTCCTGTCTTCCCCTTCTACTCCTGGGACTGGCCTCCTGGGATTGCCCATCCTGTGCTCCCCACAGGTGTCTTCCAAGAGCCCCCATCACACTTGCCTGTCTTTTTATCATGTTTTGAGGGTGAAAAGCTGCTCTTTGCTTTCCAAAGCAGCATCTCCATCACTGTGGGTGCTTCCTTCTTCCCCTCCTTTTTTTTTTTTTTTTGGTGGGTGGAGCTGGGTATTTGTATTCAGTCACTCATTCATTAAACAGCATTGAGTTAACAATTATCGAGTGCCATCTTGGTGCCATACTGTTCAGGGCACTGGGGACATAGTGATGACAAGACAGACCAACTTCCTCCCAGCGGAAGTTATGTTCCAGTTGAGGAGTGAAGACAGACAGTCAATAAGCAATAATATAAAATGAATTACCAGAGTAAGATCAGAGAGTGGAGCATGCTACGGATGAAACTATGGGATGAGATGGAGAGAGACTCAGGGTGTTTTGGTGCCTTAATATAAATGCTTCTGGACGGCTCACCGAGGAGGCCACTGATACTCAGAGGACTAGAGGTGACTGTTCTGAACTATCTGGGGCAGAGTGTTCAAGGCCAAGGGAGCTGCAAGGCCAGTTGTTCCTGGGCAGCAATGCATTTGGCATATTCCAGGAATGGAAAACAAGACTACTGTGGCTGGAGGGATAAACTGGGTGCACAAAACTCACCCAGAGTGGGGAAAAAAAGATAGGATAGAAATAGAATGCTCTCTGTAGGGTGTGGACCTCTTGGGAGAATGTGATTTGTTTTCACGGCCACGATTTGCTAATGCGGAAAGCAGGCACCCTGCCTGCCATCCACTGACTTACATGTACATTCTGAAGGAGCTACAGGCTTGTTCCCTTCATTCTCCCCCACCAATCTCCTCCTGTTTCCAGGGTGTGCCAGGATCCCCGAGCAGGTGGGACCCATAGTGTGCTCCATCCTGCTCTCCCCAGCACTTGAGAAGCCCGTTTCTTCTCTACCATGCAGGAGGGGCATGGACTGTGGGTGGGGGTGAAGGGGGGAGCGGTTCCTGCTTCATTGTGTCCATCTCACCCTCTGGGAGGGTGTCATGAGGATGCATTAGGGTGCCACAGCCGTCCAATGCACAGGGCATGCTCAGCAAATGTCCCCATGAGGGGCCGGCAGAAACCAGACACGGTGCCATCCCCACCTGGCTTTTGAATGAAAGTAACAGAATTCTCTCTTGATGAAATCTAATCGCACAGGAAACAATGGGTAAGTATGAGGACTTTCAAACCTGGGGCCTGGCTTCTGCTCACACTGAGAAAATGGAAAATCCTGTCCTTATCAGACTCCCAGAATAGCTCGCTCCTCCCAGCTCAGCTCTCAGGGTTAATCTCAGCCCCAAGGTGGGCCTCCTCCTTTGGGGCGGTGGGGGTGGGGCTCTCTGTGCTTCCTTATCAGAGGGAGAGCATTGCTCTGCTCCACTGGCCAACCTCAGTGGCTCCTCCTCTAAGCCAGGGGATGCACTTGGGCCTGGAAGACCCAAGGAAGGTGATGCAGGTGTCCATGGCTATTTAACACACACACACACACACACACACACACAAACACACACACACACACACACACGGGCCCTGTGCTGGACTCTGCATTCTGCTTCCTGGGGGGAATAATGCTTTCCAGCGCACCCTCTTCTCCTAGCAAGGAGGACCTTGTAGGATGTGAAGAGTCGAGTGTTTTCTCACCTCTAGTTGGATTTTAAGAATTTAAAATTATTTCGGTGGAAAGCAGTTGTCCAGAGCCAGCGTGCTTCTGACAGCCCGCTCTGCCCCACTGTGGTCCTTGGGAAGTACCTGCTAGACACCTCCTCCCTGGCTCAGCTGCCAAGCTGTGTCCCAAGTACCTGTCGTCTTGTCCCGACTACCCTGTTGTGAATGCTTCTTGCATGTGGCCATTTGCCTGTACAGATGTCAGCTGCCATATGTGGTCACGTATTCAAGGCATTACTTGTCCTGTAGGGAAGTGAGCAGAAATGAGGTGGAGTGGGTTCAGCCCTTGACATAGAATCTGAACACCCAGTTGGGAGTTGTGGCTGTGCCACTTTCTAGCCACATTTCTTTGGAATGGACAGAAGACCTGGTCAACCTCACTGCTGAATCCAGGCTGTAGTGAACATCACGGTCCCATAATGGCCTTCATCCTTTCATCTTCACGTAGAAAGTCATTTACACCAAAGAAGAATTTAGATCATCTCAGCTGTGTGTATCTGGTTTTCTGCATTTGCAAAACAAAACAAAAACAAAACAAAACAAAACAAAAAACAAGCAAGCCAGCCAGCCTTTTGGGACATACTTGTACTAAATATCCATTCACCGTTTATCTGAAATTCGAATTGAACAGGGCATCTTGCATTTACATTTGCTAAACCTGGCAACCCTACAGGAGAAGAAATTCACTGCATATTTATTTATATCTATCAAACTGAATGATGGTTGCGTAGACTGGTCCTGGGTCCCCATTTTAGAGGCAGAGTCTGAGTGTTTTTCTGGGAGTTCTTAGGAAGACTGTACTATATCTGCTGTCGTGCCAAATCTCGATGTGAAACCAGAACAATTCAATCAGTCCTTCACAGTCTAGATGTTCGCACCGGGTAGACAAAATATCGAGATGTTTGGCAGGATCGCTCAATTGTCCTTTGGAAGTCTGGCATCCTACATCTATAGCTTGTGAGTTCGTCCTGTGCTGGGACAGTATCTGTAAACTCAGTTCTCTGATCTCCGATGACCCCATGTCCCCTCTCCCCTCCTTTTCCAATGGGGCCTGAGACATGCTACTAGAATTTTCAAGGATTCGGCTGAGGTCTGGACATGCTTTGCATTTTGTTCATTTTTTTGGCCCACGCCGTGCATGTAAGTACAGTTGTTTTACTTCAGTCTGCTGATAAAGCTCAGACTTCTGCAGACTCCTTTTTTCTTCATTCCTATTATGCAGGAAACCCAGCAAGAGAGTCAAGATTTTTTGTTCTCCCCCAGAGCACAATGAACTGACATAAATCCTGTGCATGTAATAACACTCTGACCCCGTTAAGAAGACGGATGGAGAACAGTGACTTCAAACAGCATTGGGAGCCCCTTGCACCTTAGAGGTTCTTCTGGGAAAAGGCATATCCATTGACTCATTAGTCATTCATTCATTCAACCAGCTTTATGGATCCCTGAGCCACATGGGAGAGAGGATGAAGGGTGGTGGGACACAGTAGCTACAAGCACCATCTCTCCAGTCACTTGGCCTGGGTTCTATTCCTAGGTCTGTGGCCCAGCCTGGGGAAGTTGCTCTGCATGTCTGCACCTCCATTTCTTTCCTCTGCAAAAAGGGATTAATGATAGTATTGACCTGCAGAGAGTCATTGTGAGGGTGACATAGGAATTCATGTCACTGCTTGAGAACCACCTCTGACATGTAGTGAGTACATAATAAATGTTAGCTGTCCCACTGGATGCATGGTGGTAGAAATCATTTGATATCAGAAAGGGCAGGATCCAGTCCCAAGATGTAAAATTCAGAATTATGGCTGGATAAAACCAATTCTGAGTCATGGCAGGGGAGCCTCATTCCAGGTCTCAAAGTGACCCGTGATCTTCATCCCCTTGGCTACCACTTGGACTAGGGATAGCCTTAACCCAGAGTTCTAGCTAATGAGATAGGACTAGATACCTTCTTGCTGAGACTTCTGGAAAATCTTCTGCTTTCATGATTAACAGAGAGAGAGAGAGAGGCCTTTTGGCCTGGAAGGTTGGAGGTACAGCGGCCACTTGGTGACCCTGAGATCATAGCATGAGGACAAAGGTCAAGATGCTAAGGTTGATAAAAAACAAAGATAGAAAACGAATGCAGGTCGCCAGAAGGGTGGATTCAAGTAACTCCCCCAGGTCACCTACCTCCAGACTTCTTATTACATGAGGAAAATTAACATTTACTTCTCAAACTACTGTAATCATCTTTTCTATCACTTTCAGCTAAGTGAATTTTTCACTGACGGGGCCAAGTAAGCAAAAATGTAGTCTCTTTTTTCACAGAATCCTAGGCAGATGAAGGAAAAAATAGCATATCCCAGTACAATAAAATGTCCTAGCAGAGTAACCAAAGTGCTTTGTGCACACAGGAAAGGAATATTTAGTGGGTGATGGGGTGTCTCATTGGGTTGTAAAGACAGAGCTCTGACCCTCTGAAGTAGACTCTTGACCCAACACACAGACCTGCCATCCATCACCTGGTTCTCAACCAGAACACATTCCATAGAAAGGAGAGTTCCCCACCTTAATGACTGATGATGACCACATGATCTGTGCTTCTAGGGTCAGTGCTGAAATGGTTGGTGTCTCTCTCTTGGCCTCAGCCCCCAGGCTGTTGATCCTCGCTGTGTGGCCTGGATCTTTTCTCTGCTCTTTTACGACTTACACTGAAGTCTGCCTCAGTTGCTGACCCTCTGTGACATAATAAGAAATACACATTTTTGGTCTCTGCCCCTGGACACAGAGCTCCTAAAACTCTGGCAATTTCTGGAGTGATGTGGTGCTAGGGAGCATCTTTGGTTCTGATATCTGGTCTTTGACCCTGGTTCCTGATACAGAGCTCCTAAACCCCTTGGAATGTCTTGGGAGTGACTTTTGTTCTAAGGAGGTGACTCCTGGTGGGCTCCTGGATGCCTTAAGGGTAGGGGCTGGTCACTAGGATGATCAAGCCATGATTTGAAGCTTGGGACTTTCATCCTCACCCCTGTCTTCCTGGGAGGGAAGAGGCACTGCAGATTGAGTCAATAATGGATCCTGCCTACATGATGAAGCCTCCATTTTAAGAAATCCCTAAACTCCAGGCTCCAGAGATCTTGGGGTTGGTGAATGCATCCATGTGCTACACCCCAATGGCATGAGCCAGAAGCTCCTGTGCTCAGGACCCTTCCACACCTCACCCTTTTCATCTGACTGTTCATTAACATAAGTGTTTCCCTGAGTTCTGTGAGCTGCTCTAGCACATTATCAAACTTGAGGGTGGAGTCAAGGAAATGCTGATTTTATAGCCAGTCATTAAATATAGGTGACAACCTGGGACTTATGCCAGCATCCGGAGTTGGGGGTGGGATGCAGTCTTGTAGGGTCATGCCATTGACCTGGGGGCTCCATGCTCATTCTGGATAGTCAGTGTCAGAAATGAATTGAATCGTTGGGCACCCAGCTGGTGTCTGGAAAGTAGGAGACTTGGTTGATATGGGGAGATCTCCCGTGCATTTGGTGTCAGAAGTGTTATGAGTAGAGAAGATAAAAAAAAAAATGTTTGTATCATCTGTTCCTCCTGTCTACCTCGGTCCCATTGCATTTGGTTGTTGTTGCATTTGGTTTGGATTAAAGATGGATTGGTAGAGAGGAAGGGGATGGGTAAGGGCCTGAGGACAGCGCCACAAGCATCCTAGAGGCAGATGTGAGCAGACAAGCTGGTCGGAGAAGGTGGGCCCAGGAGAGGAGGATGACAGGCATGTGGAGAGCCTGGCGGAGGGACAGGCTTGGTCTAGGAGTGGCCCTGACCCAGAGCCCCAGCAGGGAGTTCAGCAGCAGTGTCCCTGGCATCAGGGCACCCTGTGAGGTCCTGAAATGAGAAATGAGGTCCTGAAGATGATAATTTTGGCAGGTAGGGGTAGATTAGCTGGAAATACATAGTATTGATTAAAAAGCCAAGGGAAATAGTCAAAGACTTGGAGTTATTAAACAAAAGAAGAATCTTTCAGAAAAAACATCAGGGGTATAATTGGCAGCTTCAAGGTAGGTGTGGATGCTGGGCAGCTGACTGAGTCACTTTGGGGCTGCATTTTTTTAGTGTCTTCAATGTAAGCTTTGCCGGCAGATTCATCAATAAGTTTCTGCTAAAAACAGTTGATTGAAAAGTGTAAGCCTCAGTCAGGAGGTGTCTTAGCTACAAAATTTATTTATTTTTCACTCAACCAGGAAGCAGTCTTAGGGACAGAAGTCTTAGGGACAACCTATGGGAAGATTTCCCTTTGCTGCATTGACCTGTCTCTCTAGTAAGAGAAAATCAACTCAAATGGGAAAGTTAGAGGTATTGTATCATATGGCAGTTCCTATGAGAATGGTTAACCTTTTATTAAAGAGTTAGCTGTGTATCTGGTATGTATATTAACTCATTTAAACATCTGAGAACTTCTATAAGGTTTGTACTACTGTTAGCCCTGTTTTACAGATGAGGGGACTGAGACTCAGGGAGGTGAGAGGTCACAGGTTAGGGGAGTCTCATTGGATTGTAAAGACAGGCTCTGCCCCTCTGTAATTAGGGGAGTCAATGAGATTGAAAAGACCAGAGCCTAGTGGGGTGATGACATCCCAGTGTGAGTGATTGCTCCCCAGGCACTGATGGTGGTGCCTTTAATAAAGAAGTGTATATCTTTCCTTGAAAAAAATCAAACAGTTTGGGGAAAGGCCAAAATCCAAAAGGGACATCACATGAAATTTATGAGAGTTTTCTAAAGTAGTGAAAAGGCATATTGAGATCTAATGGATCCTGAAACTTCTTTTTCTTTGAATGAGAGAGAGTGTACTCATTAGCGGGGTAAGGGGCAGAGAGAGAGGGAGAGAAACTCAAGCAGACTCCACACTGGGCATAGAGCCCCACTCAGGGCTCAATCTCACGACCATGAGATAACGACCTCAGCCAAAATCAAGAGTTGGATGGTCAATCAACTGAGTCACTCAGGCGCGCCGACCCTGAAGCTTTTTGCATGTGAATGTGTTGTATCTCAAAAAGCACCGTTAGGGGCATCCCAGTGGGGGGGCTCAGCAGTTTAGCGCCGCCTTCAGTCCAGGTCGTGATCCTGGAGACCCGGAATCGAGTCCCACATCAGGCTTCCTGCATGAAGCCTGCTTTTCCCTCTGCCTGTGTCTCTGCCTCTCTCTCTCTGTGTCTCTCTTGAATAAATAAATAAAATCTTTAAAAAAAAGCATTGTCAAAAATATCTAATTTGACATTCAAATAATCTTTGACATTTTTAGAGTCAGCAGAGGATTGTATTATGGAAGCTAAGAAAATGGACTGTAGCTGTGAAGGAAAGAGGTGACGCTCTTCACCTCAGCAGACTTCAGGGCATGTTGCATGTTGAAACATCATGACTTACCACGCTGAGAAGATGCACAGGGATCACATGTTTGATACGAAACTCAGCTCCTTCAGGCTGATAAGTGCAAACCAGAGAACACACTGTAGTGGAAACAGGATTAATCCAGGTGAGCCCTCTGTAATTTCTTTGGGGCTAATTATTGAACTGCATGCCTAGAATGAAGGGCATGGTGTGTCAAGTCATAGTTCAGTTCAAGGTGATTGCTCATCATGCCACGAGCTTGTGGTGAGTAACAAACCAATAAGAGCACTAAGTCAGTTGAGGAGGGTATTCAGAGCACACACGTATGTAAGCATGGGAAATAGTAAAATAAATTTTCTAATAGGTGCCAAACTGGCTATTATACCTAGGGTAATACTGAAGTGCATCTTAAAACAAAAACAAAAACTTTTTTTTTTAAATAGAGAAAGTGAGGAGGGGCTGAGGGAGAGGGAGAGAAGCACACTCCTTGCTGAGTGAGGAGCCCAATGCAGGGCTTGATCTTACAATGCTGAGACCATGACCTGAGCCAAAATCAAGAGTGGGACACTTAACCAACTGAGCCACCCACCTGCCCTTCAAGGGCATCTTTAGCAGACAAAATTCATTTGTTTTTCTATGGTAAAGGATCACTTGCTGTACTTACACAAGTGGTAAAATAGCTCTGTGATCATGAATGGCCAGATTCTTGTAGAAGGGAGTGGAAGCTGTACTTAATGTTTGATTGAAAGAATGCTCACAAAACTCGTTTGCTTATTTCAACGTTCTTTCACAATTTTTTTCTGACAGTTGAATGTATGTGCTGAAGCAGAATGTAGGTTTCTGGCAGAAACCAAGCAACTATATTCTTAGTGGCTGGTTATTATGGTGAAAAATGAGTTGGCTGTAATTAGAGGGATCACATAGCTTGCGGGAGAGGATAAAGGGTATTATTCTCTGAATGTGTTAAAGCGAGCTTCTGCTAGCAGGTGTGTGTGTGTGGGAGCAAACAGGTTAGCAGTTATAGCTAGGGAGTTGTGGCAGAGGTGCATTTGGCACCAGTAGAGGCAGAAGAGTGCTGCAGTTTTCCACCTGGGGGCCTGTAAGATGTCAGTTTTGATATGAGCGTGCCAGAAATCATACACGTTTTGTAAGTGACTTGGGATTGGCTTTGATGAAAATTGGCAGAGGAAGAAAAAAAAAAAGAAAACACTTACTAGAACTAATTAGATGTTGAGTTCCTAAACTGGAACTGATGTTGGTCTGATGTTCCTGAGTTTTCATTCTTTAATAGGGGAAGCCCAAATGGTGCTTTTATCCTCGTAACCCTCACTACGCACCTCCATCTTTAGTTGCTACCTTGAAGTCATGGATCAGAGTTCTGTAGAGCATAGCTGTACCTCCTAGATCTCTTGAGCACCTAAGCCACAGCCTGTAGAAGTTCTTGCCTTCCATCTCCCCCATGTCTATGGATATAATCATAACCATTTCCCCCTTTAATGTTTCCTTTACATTTTTAGTTTTGGAATAATTTTAGATTGCATAGCAGTTATAAAAATACAGAGAGTTCCTGTATGCCTCTTAGCCAGTTTCTTTCATTAATGTGGTGAATTTGTCAAAATTAAGAAACCTTACTATTGGGACATGGGGGTGGCTCAGTTAGTTGAGCATCTGACTCTTGATCTCAGTTCAGGTCTTGATTTCAGGGTTGTGAGTTCATGCCCCACACTGAGTATGGAGCCTACTTAAAAAAAAAAAAGAAATCTTACTGTTAACTAAACTACAGTCATGGTTTGAATTTCTACCTTTTTCCATTGATGTTCTTTATTTCAGGATCTCTTTCTAATTCATGGTACCACATTGCAGTGAGTTTTTGTGTCTCCCACGGAGCTGTGGTCTGTGATTATTCTGTGCTCTGTGATAATTTTTCAGTCATTTCTTGTTTTTAATGGCCTTGGAAGTTTAGAAGAGTACTGGCTGAGTATCCTGAAGAATTTCCCCCAATTGGGGTACATGACACTCCTGGAAATATGAACCCTCATCACTTGGTGGAGATGTGTTTGCTAGGTTCCTCCACTGTAATGTTCCTATTTTCTCCTTTCTCTTCTCTATTCTTTGGAATTAAATTGCTAAGCAATTTGTAATTCATAATTCCATTCTCTAGGGTTTGGACAATTCTTTTTTTCTAGGAAAGTTCTAAAGAATCCACTCAAAAAAAGCCACCTGGGCCTAATGTCTTTTTGGAGATACATTTTTTAAAGTTTTATTTATTTAAATAATCTCTACACCCAATGTGGGGCTTGAACTCATGACCCCAAGATTAAGAGTCACATGCCATTCAGATGCCCCTGGAGATAAATTTTTAAGAAACTTTTCCAAAAATTTTTTCAATTACTTGTCTATAATGATCTTCTACATCTTACTTATATTGTCAGAATTTTGGGTAATGCAGAAAAGTAAAATGATTCATTTCTTTTTTTTTTTAAAGATTTTATTTATTTATTTGAGAGAGCATGACCATGAGTGGGGTGAGGGACAGAGGGAGAGGGAGAAGCAGACTTCTCGCTGAGCAGGGAGCCAGATGTGGGGCTTGATCCCAGGACCCTGAGATCATGACCTGACTTGAAAGCAGACGTTTAACCAACTCAGCCACTCAGGTGCCCCTAAAATGATCATTTCATTGTGATATTGAAATTTGTTAGTGTTTGCCTTTGCGTTTTCTATTCTTGTATGTTTAATACCTTTTTTTTTCTGATTATTAACATGGGTGTGCATTTTCTTTTCATAAGTAGGCATGCTTATTTCTGTTATTTCATTGGTGAAGGAAAGGGTAGGCATTGCAGATTTGTGGAGTCTAATGTGGGAAAGCCCAGAAATGGAAATCAGGAGGTTCATATCTAGAAACAGTGAGCAAGAAGCTTCACTGGAGCAAAGAATGCTAGAGCCCTGGAGCAAATCCTTGGCTACTTAGGGTAGATCTAGATGATGGTGAGGGTGGTGAGCCACATTAACACTTAAGACTAAGTTTATCCTCATTCTCTTAGCTCATTTTGGCAGGTATTCTAGTTTGGGAGTGGAGAGGGAATGTAGCACCCAGGGAGAGGGACCAGAATGTGCTTCCCACCCCCATCGCCTACCACCCAAATGATTTTCTACTAACCGTTGTCACACAAGGTCTGGATGGCACCCCCAGTGGGCTTTCTGCCAGCTTGAGGATTAGTGCCATTTTGCACCACATTTTGCAGTCTGCTGGGAATGCTTATTCTTGGATCCTTGAGGCAGGAAAAACTAGAGGACATCACACTTGTGGGGTACCTCTGGTTCAGAACTATCCCTCTCTCCCCTTGTTTTAAGGATATGAAGACTGACTTTAAGCAAGACAAAATAAACTTTCCAAGCACACAGAAATTCTAAATTTCTTAACTCTTGGTGTAGTGTTCTTTCTATATGCCACGCTGCCCTTCCTTTTGACAGAGCAGATCTAGAGGCCATACATATGGTCAGAGAAAGGTTTAAACACATGAACTCCAGGGAGATTCCACTAGCCTGGGTGTCTATGTGCTCTTTGTGGTGAATATATGGTTGTCACGGGACCTGTCCTGGTCAAACTGCTCATAAGGAATTGACCTGAGAATCTCCCTCAACTGCACTTTCCAAATCCCCATGGAAAACAAAGGCATATTTGGAAGCATTGCTTTATCTCTTTCATCTACTTCTGAAGTAATCCTGAACTTTTAGTTTGAGGCCAAGGGCTGGGATCCTTGCCAGTCCGTATACACACTGTCCATCTGTAGGGGATATACCAGAATGCAGGCTCAATGGAGATTCTTTCTTTTGGCTGCCGTGTGCTGTCTCAGACTGTGTATCTTGAAGCAGGATCCACATTCTTGGCAGGTCAGCTGTGAAACGTGTTTGACGTTGGTGGAAAAGAGCCGTTCTTGGATCTAGGGGCCTTACTGCTGTGTCTGTCTGCACTCCTGAGGAGCAGGCCTGATTATGGCCCTTTTGCAGAAGCCAAGTGTTGGAGAGTCTGTTCAGCTCTATCTTGGACACTGATGGGATAGAACAGGCTGACTCCTGGCTCGGAAATGTCCCTTTCCACAATTTTGTGCAGAACACAAACAGACCTGCCTGCAAGTCAAGTGGGTATGTTCACTGCCCATTTGAATTCACTCTTCACAAGAAGGCTTATTATGGGAAGCACAAAAGCAAATTGAGGTTATGCTCTCCTGTTATGGGATAAAAATTTAATGAGGGAAAGACTATTCGTTCTCCTCTTGACCTCTAAGACCCAGGGGTGTGTTGATTTGTTCTTACTGCATTCCATCTGTCTGTGGAATCACACTGTAGTGGAACAGATCCTAGACCCCAAATTCTGGGCTCCTGGCATGAAGCCCAAACTAGATGTGGGTTTTCCCTCCAGCACCAGCTGCTCGAATGATTTCTGACGGCCCACATGGAGTCATCTTAAACTTCTGTCCACAAGGTAAATAAACTGTCTTTGAGTGGAAGCATCCAGTTAGTACACATGCAAACCCAGAGTAAACAAGCAAAGGTAAAAGGAGGTAGTCCTCTGAGAATGTGCTCTGTGCTTTGTAAAATCCTTTCCAAGTAGCCCTTTGGTGGCTTTCTAAAGTGATGCTTTACGTCTTCCGGCAGCCTTTACTAAGACACCTTGACTGATGCTGAATGCTGCTGTGCCCAGGTATGCAAGACAGGGCGGAGGCTATATTACATAAATAAAATCCAGATCCTTTAGCAAAATGTGTGTCAATTCTTGGGCACCTGGGTGGTTCAGTGGTTGAGCGTCTGCTTTCAGCTCACTGTGTGATTCTGGGGTCCTGGGATCTAGTCTGGCATCGGGCTCCCCGCAGGGAATCTGCTTCTCCCTCTGCCCGTGTGTCTGTCTCTATTTCTGTATCTCTCATGAATAAATAAATACAATCTTTAAAAAAAATGTGCCACTTATAACGAGGAAAGTGAAAGGCACTCAGTTAAGAACGTGCTTCTCTTGTCAGACATTCAGGGTGATGCAGATTAGCTGTACCAAACAAATCAGCTCTAAATGCCATCATCCTCCTACACCTAGCATCTACATGTGCAAATTAAGATAATCTAGTTTCTGTGGCTTCCAGAAGAAATGAGGGTGAGAGTGGGACAGGGTGGGTAGAGAACACAAGAAAACACAGAGAACTGAGGGTCTCTTCCCTAGGCCTACATTCGGCTAAGCTCTGTGGATGTTTTCATCTGCTATGAAAGTGTAGGACATTTCTCCTGGTCAGGTAACTTATCTAGCAACTTGCTTATTCAACCAATATTTAAACAGAAAAAAACAAAAGGGATGCCTGGGTGGCTCAGTGGTGGAGCATCTGCCTTGGCTCAAGTCGTGATCGTGGAGTCCTGGGATTGAGTCCTGCATCGGGCTCCCCACAAGGAGCCTGCTTCTCCCTCTGCCTGTGTCTCTGCCTCTCTCTCTGTGTCTCTCATGCATAAATAAATAAAATCATAAACAAAAAAATTCAGCAAGATTCCGAAAGGTTTTATATTCAACCCTAATATCTTATTGATAATCATATTTTTGTGCTCCTCCTAAGTCTGTGAGTTCAAATCTGCACAGACATATATTTTCATGCTCTCATCTTTGAGTCCACGATCTTGACCTTAACATTTTATTTTGGTGTATTCAATTCCAGGAGACAGGTAAGCAATGGAGTCATTTAGAATGGCTTCTTAGAAGTCATTTTTACATAGTTTATGATATATTTTTTTCTTTTCTTAATTTTTTCTGCCATAATAGCTTAATGGGTAAACATTATTCCATCATATGGATATACTATAACTTATTGAACCCATGCTCTATTGTTGGAAATTTAGGTTGTTTCCAGTAACTCACCATTATTACCAGGGCCATGATATCATGTTGACAGTCATGGTAACTATATATTTGTACATGATTATGATTATTTCCTTATGATAAATTCCTAGAAGTTGGGGTTGCTGGATCAAAAGATATGGAAAAATTCTAAAACACATAAACATGTTGTCTGATTCCCTACAGTCTATGTAGATTTATCTTCCTGCCACCAATCTGTAAGAAGGCTGATTTCAACCACATTTGACAAACACTGATGAGTTATTTAATTTTTTGCTGAGTAATAAACATTATGTGGTTTTGGTAAGCACTTACTTGATAAGGGATGGGAATATATATTTTTATGTTTACTGTTACCTCATAGGTTTTTCATCTTTTTCAGTTTTTTAAATATTTTTAAACCATTTTGTGAATATCTAACTTATTGAATCACCTTATCAGTTGAATCATTCTTTAGCTATTGCTTTTAGATTTTCTGGGAAGACAATTATGGAATCTTCAAGTTATGGTAATTTGTTCTTCCTTTCCAGTATTTATACTTTTTTCCCCCCTCAGTACATTAACTAGAACTTCTCTTTGTCCTTTTCTTTAAATCCTGGGAGGATTTATTGAGCTGGTTTTAATTCCCTGGTTAGTTTTCTTCAGCATGTAATATGTTGCTCCTTACTCCATTGTATTTTTAAATTGATGTTTATGTCTTTTATTGCCAAGTATTTTTTCCTGATTTGAGATTTTTTTCTGTTTCTCCTCTAATTATATACATGCAATGTGCTCTTGAAGCTCACTGAGGACATTCTAGAGGTTTTCCTGAAATTTTCTCTTATTTTCTGAAATAACACATGCTTTTAACTTATCAGTTCTCTTCTCTATCAAGAGAATCTATATTCTCCAATTTTTAATTGGAGATATAGATTCTCTTGATAGAGAAGAGAACTGGTCAGTTCTCTATATAAATATAGATATTTCTGCTATATTCAATGATTTTTCTTCATTCTTTTTTTAATTTAAAATTTTAAAATATTTAATTTATTTATTCACGAGAGACACAGAGAGAGAGGCAAAGACACAGGCAGAGGGAGAAGCAGGGTCCCTGAGGGGAGACTCGATCCCAGGACCCTGGGATCACAACCTCAGCCAAAGACAGACACTCAACCACTGAGCAACCCAGGCATCCCTTGGCCTGTCTTTTAAATGTCAGTGCTCCATGGATTTTACCTTTAGTCTCCTTTTTCCTCATTCTCCACCCTCTTCATTGTTTCTGCTGCCTCTATACTCAGCTTCAACTACATTCTGTATGCAAAGAACTGCCCAAATCAATGTCTTCAGGCCAGACATCTCTCTTGAATATAAAACTCAACATCTTGGGCACCTGAGTGGCTCAGTGTTTGAGCATCTGCCTTTGACTCAGGTCATGATCCTGGAGTCCTGGGATAGAGTCCTGCATCAGGCTCCCCCCAGGGAGCCTGTGTCTCCCTCTGACTGTGTCTATGCCTCTTTCTCTCTCTGTGTCTCCATGAATAAATAAATAAAATCTTTAAAAAAATAAATAAAACTCAACATCTTGTGGATGTTCCTCAGGTGATTCAAAAAGAACATGCACAAAAATGATTTCATGACAGGAGACTCCTGGGATACACATATAGTCCTCATCCTCTCTGGAAGTCACAGTGACAATGGCACTAGAATACTGGTGAGCTCAGGTGGTACCTGCACACTTCTGCTCCTACCAGAGAGACAATCACTTACTCTCACACTTGGTTATGTCACCAGTACTTATCATGCAAAATAATGAAATATGAAAAAGAAGGGTTGTTGATGTGTGAAAACCATATTAAAAAGCTTTACAAAGAATATGATAAAGTCAATTCACCTAAAAATGCCGTTGAATTAGATATGACTTGGTTAACCATAAATCCAGGGACTTTGGCTTTGACCACGATGGAGTAATGAGTACCAGGCTTACCCTTCCATAGAAACAATGAAAAATTAAGGCAAAATAGTGAAAGCAATGGTTTTCAGACATTAGACACCAGGTAGCAGAGGACAGGGGTCATGAGGGTGGAGACAAAGTTGGTGAGCCCTGTCAGTTCCCAGCAGTGAATCACCCTGAGTCTCAGGTGAGGGCTCAGCAGCTCAGGTATGTGAAATAACACCCCCAAAGCTGGAGAAGGAACCACAGGGAAAACCACAGGGAAACGATGCCTGTGTTTTGCCTTTGAGGGCAGTGTTAGAGCTGTTCAGGTTGAAGCAGAGAGACGAAGGAGAGTCAACAGGACGTGGTTAAGGGAGTGAGTTGTGGAAGACTCGTCCTTGGGTCCTTGGGCAGAGCATATATTCTGGGTGTCCTATGTTTACCTATGTTTAGTTTTTTGCTTTTTTTTTAAAGTAGATTTTTATTTGGAGAAAAATCTACATATAGAAGTGTGTACACATTATAATGTGTTCATTGAGTTTTCACTAACACACTGTGTAAACCAGATGAAGAAATAGGAAGCTCCCAGAAGCTCCTTTTTTGTTGCCCCCCTGTCATTAAACTCCTCCCAGCCCCCTTTCCCCTTACCCCACACTTTCCTCAGCTGGGCCCATCTATAGTCTTCTCCAGGCTTCTGCTCCTGCTCCTCTGGTTGACACTGACCAGCCAATTATGAGCTCTGTGTGGGTGGCAGATGTCCAAATGCTGGCTGTCTTGGGGGTGTTGCTTGAAGTCTTTGGAACACCCTGTGGGGCCTCCCCTACTGCCCGTTTCCCTAACACAGGCATTCTGGCTCCGGACTGATGTCCATTCTTCATCAACTCCTTTATTAAAGTCCGCTCGCCTGGCAGGCAGCCTTCTTTGTGGGGTACCGGAAAGATGGCCCAAGCCCAGCTGCATTCCAGTGTCCACTCGACCCATGGGAAACATGTGTCCTGGCCATGCCCAGCAGTGGGCAGAGGCTTCCTCTGTGATCTCTCTCCTCCATTTGTCTCCAGGTCTCTTTTATCTAATCCAGATAGACACATGTGCAGCTGTTAAGTTTGGGGATCCCCAGTTGGAGAATGGGATGGTGGATCTCCTTCCTGGGGTCTCCCATCATTACTGTAGGAGATTGTCTTCGATTCTCTCCCCTTCTCTGTTTTTCATGAGGCTGTTGACACATATATCTACATCTCTCCTCTCTCTTCTCATTCTCTTTTTAAAGGGAGTAGAGGGTGGCGAGTCACTGGGGAGCAAGGCCAGTGTTTTAAGGGTACCTGAGACTTGCTTTAATTAGGCACAGTAAGGCATGCAGATCCAGAAATGACTGTCATGAAGTCGGAAGCTTATTGTGCTCATAGATTCCCTAGAAACAGAAGACATGGTACATGGGGCCATATTGGGAGCACCAGGGTCCATCAGGAGCCAGAGGGAGAAGGGGGAGCTGTGGGCAGGGGCCGTTCTTGTGGTTTCTATGGAAGGGAATAGATCAGGCAGGGTGAGCAGGCTCAGGATTCGCCAGTTTGAATAGTTTCAGCTGCCTCTGGGGCACAAGGACTATCCCTAGTTGTCTCGTACCTGGCCCTGGGGTGATTAGGGCAGGTGGACATGCCCAGAGCATGAGCCTCTAAAAGAGGAAAGAGTTGGGAGTGTGGCCCCTGGGTGGATGAGTTGGTATGCATTTGAATGATCATCTCAGGGGCACAGTGTTTGGTATCCCTAAGAACTGAGTCACTGCATGGCCAGCAAAGCCCCAAGATGACAAAGCATCAGAATACAGAAAATAGAAGACATGGTTAATACGGCCGCTTTGTTCCATAACAGGCTCTGAGGGAGGTTTCTGGTTGTTTTTGGTTCTTTTTAGAATGCATAATATTTTATACCTCTTTGACTCCAGTTTGGGGTCCTGGCTGTTAAATTCCGAGACAACAGGAAATATCCCATCTAACATCCTGTTACATAACCATCAGCGGAAAAACACATCATATTTCATATTATCTAACTTTCACCCTGGAACAGAAGGAATCAGAAATGGAAGTAGCATATGCCCAGATGGACTTTCGACTGGTGCTCTGCCTCTGAATTCTTGGGTTGCAAGCAGCAAGCAGTACCCAGGCATCTGATTAAAAGAAACAAAAATGACTTGTTGATTGGTTACAGAATTGCTCACATAGAAGGAAAGGTATTGTCAGGCTCCCGAAAGCACAGAGTGCCATTGTTGGCATAGATCTCCTCTGGCATTTTCAATATCCAGCAGTCAGAGTCCAAGGAAGAGAACCCTTGGCTGGAGGTTGGGAAACTGAGAGGAGGGTGGATCTTGAGGGCCTCTCAGTGAATACACACCCTGACTTGATAGTAAAGCATAAAAACTTTAAAAGGGACGCCTGGGTGGCTCAGTGGTTTAGCGTCTGCCTTCGGCTCAGGGCGTGATCCTGGTGTCCTGGGATCCAGTTCTGCATCAGGCTCCCTGCAGGGAGCCTGCTTCTCCCTTTGCCTGTGTCTCTGCCTCTCTCTCTCTCTGTCTCTCATGAATAAATAAATAAATATCTTTTAAAAAATAAAAAAAAAACTTTAAAAGGCCCATATAAGAAATGCTAGCATGTTCTAATCTAGTAAGTGTCTAGGCCCAGGATCCCCAAACGGAGTGAACTTGATATACAGTTGTCAATCTCTGCATCACCAAACTCTAAGTGACTGTAAAAGATCTTATTTACTCAGATCCCCTATTTATCTTAAAATGGACAGGAATTGAATCAAGAGGACTTCATGCTTCCCTGCATGCAGAATGCATGCCAGACAGATCTTATCTGACCTGTTACAGCCCCCGTGCACAGCCCTGAGCGGCTCCAGAATCTGTGTTGACAATATTCCAACGTGTTCAGCTGACGTGCCAAAACCTATTGAAAACCCTCGGCCTGGACTGTGCTAGCAGCACCCTTTAAAGTCCTTGAAATCCAGGCTCATCTTGGGAGGAAAGAGGCCTAAGAGGCGCCTAATTTTTCTAAAAAGAGATGTAGTGGGGAGCTGGAGCCTCCCTGGATCCAGAGAAAGCCTGGGACATTGTTAAGATGTTGCCTTTTGCCAGTGGACAGGAAAGTATGTGTAGCAAGGCTTCAGCTTTACCCCTGAGCTGTGGAATCTGCAGCCACGTAGCCCGTACTGGTACGAGCCTTTGTGTAAGAGTCTGAGGGGCCTCTGGAGAGAAAGCAAATTGATCCTGAGGGAATGCCTGGGTCGGCCACACTCTTTGTGGCCTTGATTCTCCGTTGTTAGAGAAATGGGGTGATTCTGAGCATAGGATTTCTTAGCCCACTGTCTCCCTGGTTGGGGTGTCAGGGGCAAAGTGTGGGTTTCTAGTGGGGGTTGTGGCTGTAAAATTAAACCTTAGCTACCTAAAATCAAGTCGTTAAGTCAGGACACAAACTAAACCGCTTCGCTGTTGGTGTGAAGCAGAAAGATGGGGCAGGGAGAGAAGTGGGCTCGATTATCTGTTGCCCTGACGAAGGCTCTTCCAGAACTTAGTGCTTGCATGCGACCAGGTTTTATTAGTTCTCAGGGTCTGTGTGGGTCTGGAGATTGGGCAGGGCCTGGATGGGGGTGCTTGTGTTTCAAGTGGCATGCGTCTACTGGATGTGGATGTGATGCTCGTCTAGTCTGAGATGGCTTCATTCACATCCCCAGCATGTCAGCAAGGGGTGACTGGATGGCTTGGCTTAGCTGAGCCCCCCTCCTTCTCTGGGGCTTCTCTGTGTGGTCGTACCAGCAGGATGGTCAGGCTGTGACATGGCAGGATCTCAGGGGCCCGAAAGGCCACGGCAGGAGCTGCTAGTCCTCTCACAGGCCCGAATGACATCACATCCACACACTCTCTTGGGCCAAGTAATCACAGTCCAGCCCACATTCAAGGGGCGAAGGAGGGGACCCATCCCTGCTTTGCAGGAGGGTTAAAGGTTGCACAGTCCTGGTTAAGCTGCCATTAGAGGCATGCTGCCTTCTCCTGCAAGGGAATTTGGGGCAGCCCCTCCCCAGCGTGGGCTCTGGGGAGAGCACCTGTCACTACTTTGCCAGTGCCCTGCTGAGGAAGCTTGCCTATGTAGGACGCAGCAGGTGGAGGTGGGGTCCCTGGATGCAGCTCCCCCTTGGCCACCCGCTGGAGGGGAAGAAGGTGACCCAGCAGGTGTTAGCTGACAACTTGGGCACATCACATGGCGGTCACCCCTTGGCGACTCCCAGAAACACCAGCAGGGTGGCATGGGGGAGGGGGTGATGTACAAGAGCCCTGCACCCTCCCTGCAGGGATCTTGAGGTAGGATATATCTAATATCCTAGAAGCTGGGATATTAGGATAAAGGATATCCTACAGGAGATGGGAGGGGGGGGGTCTTCTGATTTCAAGACTGTTCTGTTACCTAAAACAACCTCACCCAAGCTCTCCCATGGTGGGAGACTCTCAGGAAACAACACTGACCTTTCTGGGTGTTGATCGAGCCTCAGGTTGTAGGCACCACCGCTGCACAGGGGCACCGTGGGACGAGGGAGCAGATGTTCAGATACCATCTGGTGTCTTTGCTCCCAGAGGCTCCATCCTCACTGCGTAGGGCATCCAGCTGCCATCCAGAGAGCACGCCCCCTTCATCTACTGTGGGCAGCAAATGCAGTCATGGATAATGTCAACGAGAACAATGCTTTTCTCCATTTTTTTTTTGAACCATCAGCCTATGACATCATGTCCATTGCCATTTTTGCAAAGCTGGTTACTGAAGCCAGTCTCAAAAATCCACTTAAGGAAGCAGTTTAAAATGTGCTATTGTGTGTTCAGGCTTTGCTGTCTTGCAGAAATCCATTCTGAGGACTCCAACCTGAGGCAGCTCAAACTGTCACCTGGCCTCTCAGAATCAGTGGCTCCTGGATGTTAATAACCAGGCAGCTGACAGCTGGGGAGGGGGTCATCCAACTTGCCACCTTTCTCCATCCTTTGCTCTCTTCCTGGTCTTCTCTTCTTACCTCTCCACGCATCTCAGAGCACCCAGAAAAGTAAGACTCTGCAAAAGCTTCGAGCCCTAGTGAAATTAGGATGCACTCCTCTCTTCCCCATTGCATATGGTGGACGATCCATATTTCCTAATGTGCGCTCAAGGCTGTCCCTATGCCTGCTCCAACTGATCTGTCCGGGTTCACCTTCTCCAAAACTACTTTCCACTTCTGAGCCTCAGTGGTATCAGAATCTCTGTTAACAGCGCCCTTCTCTGCCACTTTGACTTTTCAAAAGATTACCCATTTCTCAAAGCCATGCACAATTTTCTGTCTTCTTGGGGGATGCTTTACATTTCACAGCCCAAATCAATCTTACCTTTCTCTGTCTTATAGCCCTTATATCATAGGTGGTTGGTAATGTTTGTTGAGTTATTTGGGTACATATCTACATAATTACTGATGCTCAGGGCCTGTGGTCTTGCTTGTCTTTGGTACCTGTCCTTAAAACTAGTAGATGCTCAATAACTGTGTGGAATTAAATGATAGTCATTACCACACATATTTCTTTCTTTCTGAAATTGTCTTATATTATCTTGAAAAAATGTTTACAATTTTCAACAATTTTTTAAAATTTTATTTATGATAGTCACACACAGAGAGAGAGAGAGGCAGAGACACAGGCAGAGGGAGAAGCAGGCTCCATGCACCGGGAGCCCGACGTGGGATTTGATCCCGGGTCTCCAGGATCGTGCCCTGGGCCAAAGGCAGGCACTAAACCGCTGCACCACCCAGGGATCCCTTCAACAATTTTTTTAAAAAAGATTTTATTTATTTATCGATTCATGAGAGACACACAGAGAGGCAGAAACACAGGCAGGGGGAGAAGCAGGCTCCCTGTGGGAAGTCCAATGTGGGACTCAATCCCAGGACCCCGGGGGTCATGCCCTGAGCCAAAGGCAGATGCTCAACCGCTGAGCCACCCAAGTGTCCCAATATTCAACTATTTTGATAAAGACTCATATTTTTGCTATTCAGAGGTGGACAATGCATGGTTCATATCCTGTATTTGTTGAATAGATGGCCCATTAGTCACAGGCACAGATTAGGTTTATTTTTCATGTGAGCATGGCATTTACCACCACTTGGTGGCAGTGTACCCCAATTACAAGACCTTGCCAAGGAGAGCCTGGACCCTGATAAGTGCTAAAATTACAAACCAGAAGCCAAGTGACAGTAACAGCTCATATCTAGATTCTATTTTAGTGACAGAGATTCTAGTACAGTCAACCTCTCTGGGTATGTCACTACTCCCCTGAAGAGCATGTATTAATTTTCCTTTACGTATGGATGAAGAGTGGAGTTATGAGGATCTTAGGAAGAAAGGCCAGCAAATTAATCACTAGCAGCAACAACATTATCACCACACTTTCCTTTTTTAAGGGCTTCTTTTCATTAGAAAAATTAAAAGTTTTATTAAGACCGTTTTATTTATTTATTTATTTATTTATTTATTTATTTATTTATGTAGACTCCACACCCAATGTGGGGCTCACACACATGACCCCGAGATCAACAGTCATGATGATGACTGAGCCAGCCAGGCGCCCCCTTACTAAGAATGTTTTAAATGTTTAAGATAAGGTGCGCGTATGTGACTAGACAGGTTTAACCCATCGTTGAGATTTTTAAAAATCTGTGCATAAGGAAGAGTTCCTTGTAAACTTTTATAGTCATCCAGAAAGTAATACAAATATAATTCTGAAAGAAACAAGGGGGTACTTCTCCCTCTGAGAAAATCTACCCCTGCAAGTGCAGGAAACATCAGCTGGGAATGCCACCTGCAGGGGTGGTTTGGTAGGATTTGAGAGGAAACGGGGTGACTTTGGAATCTGGTCACCTTCTTTCTCTAAAGGCCTGTGTTTGGCCCTGTGCCTGCTCCTTTGGTTGTGTAACAAAGATGATAACCACAAAAGATGAAGCTGTGTTTTGCATTTGAAGGGAGTGTCAAAGGAGAGACCAACAGAGAAGCAGCAAGACCAGGGATCTTGAAGAATCAAGCAGACAGGGAGGAGGATCTGGGGGGTTGGGCAGAGCACATGTTCCCTGTGGCCCCTTTCGTGGGACACGCTTGCTTCTGCAGGGGTGGGGAGGCAGAGCTGCTTAATGCCACCCTTATTACAAGCCCAGTTTCTGAGCTAGGGTTAGTGGGAAGTCAGAAAGCAGTGAGGATGCTGGAAGTGGAGATGATTTATTTTTATTTTATTTAAAAATAATTAATTAGCATAGAATGTATTATTAGTTTCAAAGGTAGAGCTCAGTGATTCAGCAGTTGCGTATAACGCCCAGTGCTCATCACATCAGGTGCCCTCCTTCATGCCCATCACCCAGTGACCCCATCCCCCCACCCTCCCGTCCAACAACCTTCAGTTTGTTTGCTATGATTAAGACTCTCTTATGGTTTGTCTACCTCTCTGATTTCATCTTATGGAAGTGGAGGTGACTTAAGTTCCTCAAGGTGACCAAGGACCTGGCTTCTTTGCTTAATAGGAAGAAAACATGAGTATGTGTTAGATACGTGGGAGATCCTGATCGCAGGAAACACTCTGGATGGCTTTGTTGATAATTAAGATTCATTTATTTATAATCCTATATATTATTTATTCATTACCATTTATATATTATTTATATATTATTATATGCTATGTTTATATTAATATAATTTTAATACATTTGCATTTATTTATTTTTACTTTTTAAAGATTTTATTTATTTATTCATGAGAGAGGCATAGAGAGAGAGGCAGAGACACAGGCGGAGGGATAAGCAGGCTCCCTGTGGGGAGCCCGATGCGGGAATCAATCCCAGGACCCCAGGGTTACACCCTGAGCCAAAGACAGATGATCAACCACTGAGCCACCCAGGTGCCCCTTAATACATTTGTATTTAATATATATATTTAAAATAATTACTGTTCTTTAAATTTATTTTATTTATTTTTAATTTTTTTACTGCTTTATTTTTTTAAGATTTTATTTTTATTTATTTATCCATGAGAGACACACAGAGAGAGGCAGAGACACAGGCAGAGGGAGAAGCAGGCTCCACGCAGGGAGCCCAATGCAGGACTCAATCCCAGGACTTCAGGATCACGCCCTGGGCCAAAGGCAGGCGCTAAACCGCTGAGCCACCCAGGGATCCCTGTATTTAATACATTTTGTAATTTTATTTTATTTACAATTAAGATTTATCATTAAGATGTATTTATAGGGATCCCTGGGTGGCGCAGTGGTTTGGCGCCTGCCTTTGGCCCAGGGCGCGATCCTGGAGACCCGGGATCGAATCCCACATCGGGCTCCCGGTGCATGGAGCCTGCTTCTCCCTCTGCCTGTGTCTCTGCCTCTCTCTCTCTGTGACTATCATAAATAAATAAAAAATTAAAAAAAATTTTAAAAAAAAGATGTATTTATAATTTTATATATTATAATTTTAATGTTTTATAATGTTATTTTATTTATAATTATAATTAAGAGAGTAACTTTGGGTAGGGAAAGATGGACTCTTACAAGGATAACTTTTCGTAAGATCAAGGTGTACAACTTACAAGACCTGTTCTGAGTTCAGCATCATTTACTTAGAATCCTTCTGGTTAACGGATCTTGCATTGAAAAGTGGGGAAACAAGCAACATAATCTCATACGGAACTACTAGTACTATCACCAAACTTTTATAGGTCATATTACATAGTCATTTCACTGAATCCTCCTATTACTTGTACGGGACTTGTACGATTGCAACCATCTGTCTTGTAAAGATAAATAATCCAAGGCCCAGAGAAGTTAAAGAACGTGGTGAACTCAAATCCTAGTATCTGGTGCATCTTGATTTCCCCAAGGCAATCAATCGGCTTTTGGATATGAATGAGCCACACAAGGAGAGAAGCGAAGGTTTTTGGAAGGCTCCCCACATTGCGCAAGTCCGGCAGGTGTGGTCCACGTAGATGAAGGTGTGGTAGGTGTAGTTCACAGGGCGCGCTCAAGTCTGAGAATGGTGCCTCCGGAGTTGTGCGGCACTGTGGGGCTGTGTAGTAGGGATAATCCAATCGTTCCCATCTTTGAATGTTATAAATTATATCACCAGAACCCTAGTAAATAACGATTCCCACCACTCTGCTGTACTGAGGTGTTTCATTCACCAGTGTCTTGACTTCATTCACCTGCCTGGCCTGGAGGCTTGCCTATTTGAGCTTCTCTTGGACAGAGTCTACTGTGACATTCCTGGTACCATTGAGAATAAAGTTAACAGTTAACATGTAATCATTGTTTATTGTATGCCAAGCACTTTCCATTTATCATTGCTTTCAATCATTAAAATGAGTTTTTATTTAAATCTTCATTTTATGATAAGGGAATGGGATCCCTGAGAGACTAACAGGCTACTCCACAACAGGGTCAGGCCTTGAACCCAGGGCACGTGACTCCACAACCAATCTTTAATCAGTAATCTTTGCTGTGTTGGTTAATGATGCAACCTTATATAAAGGGGATGGACATGATATTGTTGGAAAGACTTAATAGCTCTTGGGACACTTTCCATCTGACTTAAGAAGTCTAGCTTAGAAAAATTTTCAACCATACTAAACTGGATAAAAATCCATTTCTTACCAGCTGTATGATATTGGGCAAATTATTTAATTCTTGTTTTCTCATCTATAAAGTAGGAACAATAATAGCAGCTCTTAAGTATTATGGGGCATAAATGAGATAATGCATATAAAACACTGTAAAGTCCTGGCATATAGCCAATGCTTAATAAGTGCTCCCTAGCATCATCAGCTACAGCAGCAACAGATCATCATCATTATTATTCAGTGAACACTATGTCCATTTCAGCTGTTGCATTTAACAGGAAGCAAGAAGAAAAATGAGAACGAAAAGCCAGGACAACTAAGACACAGAGTGCTGTTTTTTGAGATTTGACATGTAAACAATGAAGCTCTTCAAGAAACAATAATAGTTGAAGACCCTAAAGATCCCTAGAGTATTCCAAGCACTCTATGTAGAGGAAGGTACCTTTTGAGTTGTTGCAGAACTTCCTGAGCATTCTAGAACTAACCTCTTCACTACCATTGTACTTGGGCAAGGTGTTTTGGGATTCTCCAGTGTTTCTCACCTAATGGGCATCAGC
Organism: Nyctereutes procyonoides; assembly: GCF_905146905.1. Lineage (NCBI taxonomy): Eukaryota > Metazoa > Chordata > Mammalia > Carnivora > Canidae > Nyctereutes > Nyctereutes procyonoides. Next base: position 53,293,342 of record NW_026575140.1, on the reverse strand, counting down.
TAAGTCCACATATATTCTCACTTCAACAGTTACATTATTGTGTAAAGTAAGGTCTTATTCAGAGAGGGCAATGTCAGCAAGAGAAAGCTACCTTCAAGATTGGGAGCTCATCCATTTATTCATCCAGCCATCTATCCATCCATTCACCCTTCCATTCATCCATTCACTTATTCATTTATTGAATTTATTGAGCACATTTCTAGGTACCACCAATAGAAAGATAACAAAATAGCCTCTGTCCTTGGGGAAGTCACAGGCTAAAAAGGGAGATGAATGTTCTTGAATAACCATCAATATCAGTGAAATATCAATAAATGTGCTAAGAAAGATGGTGGTATACAGTGGGGAGAATGCCAGGTTTTCCACTAGGCTTTTGGAAAGATTGAATCCCAAACAGTGTATGCACTAAAGGCCTGGCCTATTTGAGTGTGCTGCAACTCTGGCCTTCACCCCACAATGACCCTTTTATCAGTTCTCTCCAGAGGGCAGGCTGCCCTTCTCCCTGTATAGACTGGGCCGTGGATAACCATGCTCTCTGCCAAGAGATCTGTTTTTAGTGCTTTTCTTTTGGTTGTCTAAGCAGGACCACGTTTACCCTTTGCCAGGCTTGGAGTTCTTGCAAGGGGTCACGTGGGATAATTTGGAAGTCTGGAGCAGGGCCAGGCAGGAGAGAAATCAGGGAGCTGAACGAGGGCTCTTTTGTGGCTTTTATGGGCAGCAGCTTTTTCCATTAGGCCTCATTCATTTTCACTCTTAGGCTAACTGGAGGCATGACCCCTTCAACGGCTGTGAGAGCTCACATAGGGAGCCATGTACACCTTTGAGGTTTGGAGGAGAATCTAGTTCAGAGAGGAAAGTGCAAACTTCTACTATGAAAAGTCTTCCATACTCTTGCTTGGGTGCATTTTTCCATCCTTTCCTCCCATCAGCTTTTCACATGGACCATCCACACTTAGCTGTATAGACTTCCATCAGCTCTTCACATGGATCATCCACACTAGCTGTGTAGACTCCCATGGATCCCCAAGCAGCTTCATTTTCTCTTTCTCTTTCCCCCTCTTCCTGAGATGTACTTCTCCTTAACACTTCCACCTGGTGGACTTCTACTTGACTTTGGAGGTCCAGTTGAGGTGCCAAAATGTAAGTTCATTCATGGATTCATGGTATCTTTCATGTGCTTCCTGATCAGAACAGATTGGGATTTTTTCTGAACCCAACTTAAAATTTTTTTTAATTGTGGCAAAATGTATAAAATGTAAAACTTACTATTGTAACCATTTCTTCGTGCACAGTTCAGTGGTATTAAGCATATTCTTATTGTTGTACAACCATTACCATCATCTACCTCCAGAGCTCGTTTCATTCTGCAAAACTGAAACTGTCCCCATTCCCCTATACCCCCAGCTCTTGGAACCACCACTCTACTTTCTATTTCTATGAATGTGACTATTTTAGGTAGAGTAGTCCTCATCTGAATGGAATCAGGCAATATTTCTCCTTCTGTGACTTTTGGTGACTCAACATTATGTCCCAAAGTTCATCCATGTTGGAGCAGGTGTCTGGATTTCCTTTCTTTTTAAAGGCTGAGTACTATTCTGTTATATGTAAATACCACATTTTTCTTATTCATTAATCTGTTGAACATTTGAGTTGCTTCCACTTTTTGGTTATTGTAAATAGTGCTGCTACTGAACACATTTTTTCACTGCCTTGTTGGGTAGATATGTTTTCTCCTAAAAGAAACATTACCCAGTCAAAAAAGTGAGATTGAAATCGAAGGTATGAAGAGAGAGGGAGCCAGGGACTGGTTCTTCTTCTAGAAACCCTCACCTTCCCTCACATGGTGAGTCCAGGTACCCCAGAATGTTCTCATTCCTCAGCCATGGTTGTTCTTGCTTTGGGGAGGGGGTGCTTAGCTGTGTCCCTTTGTGACTGGGGGCTGCTTGTGATAGCACTCGAGCAACTTAGGCATTTTGCTTCAAAATTATAGTATAAGAGATCATTTGAGAGTCTTCCGGATTTTCAGTGGTGGAATTTAACCTCTGTGAAATGTGCCAAGCAAGAACACAATGGATTATGGGAAATGAGCAGGTGTTGGAGCAGTGGTGAGAATATCTCTCCTCAGGAAACCCCAAGTTCTGAACACAATTTACTTTTTTCTGAGATAGTCAGGTGATCTGTTTCCTTCAGTCTTACCTTTTCTATTCTTGGGTTCACTTACCAGATCTTTTTTTGGGGAGTCTATTGAATGCTGTAAAAGGCACTGTGAAGATTATTTAAAAGTATAATGACTTCATCTTTCAAAGCTTTTCTTATTTAGAAAGAGCAGTACTGCCTATAGAGAAAAATGGTGGCCAGGGCAGATGTCATTGAGTCCAACGTATTCACATTCAGTGGCTTTGGTATACTTCAGAGGGAGGGGTCTTTACCTCAGATTCAATCTGGGAAAGCTGCTTGCAGAAGGGAACATGTTTTGTTTGGATTCTAAGGAATGCCTTTCTCAGAGTCTGTACTGGGATGTTTCCTTGTTAAAGACACTTTGATGATTTCTCAGCCAAGAAAAGAAAAAATAAATGGTAACATATGACTCACCAGTTGCTGGTACAACTGGGGTATGGCAGTTGACATTCACTGTCTTGACTTTAAAGTTTGAGATTTTTTTAAAAGATTTTTTTTAAAAGTAATCTCTACCCCCAACGTGGGGCTCAAATCACAACTCTGAGGTCAAGAGTCACATGTTCTTCCAACTGAGTCAGCCAGGGATCCCTAAAACTTGAGACTTTCTAAGTCTTTTTAGTTTTAGGATTTGGTTTTCCCAGAGTTCTTGGAGGGTAGGAACCAAGTTGCAAACTTGCAGTTCAGTTGAGAAAAAACAGTTATGGAAAAAGGCTGGCAACATTTCTCTTACTCTTCATCAAGTTTATATCAGAGTATTTCTTTTTACCAGATTCTCATCTTTGAATCTTAATCCAGTAATCTTGCAGGGATTTCAGAAACTAAGGGGTTGGAGAATTTTCAGGCAAAGCTAAACTTTTATAAAAAGGGGGGAAGGAGTGAGAAAAATACTTTAAACACACACAATATGTGTGGGGAGGGTAGCAGTCTGGTTGGGGAATGATCAGTTAAAGATTTAACAGAAATGAAAAGGAAGTTCGTTGAGATTAATTTGCTCACAAATGCCCTGGGACACAATTTAGAATAAAAATAAGAGAATTCTCGGGTCTTATCCTCTTTCATACGATAAGGAAATGATTGGTCTAGTCTGGAAGCAAAGATAATCAAGGCGTGACTGCTTGGGGGAAGAATCCTCAGGTTAATTACTAAGGAGTTTAGAAAAATACAGAAGCTGAGGTGGAATGAAGTATGAGACAGAATGTGTGCCTGTCTCCAAACACATTTCCCTTGTCTTATTCATAAAGAAGTCACGGTGTTCAGCTCAGCGCATCACATAGTAGAGGCAGTTGATGTTTGATTAAGGAATTTATTCCTTCCCTTATTTATTCATTCAACAAATATTTATTGAGCATGTCTAGGCAGTAAGCAATTTTTGAGGCTCTGGGAACATAGCCAGCAACTTTTTAGGCTCTGGGAATACATATATATGTGTATATGTATATGTATATGTATATATCAGAGAATATAGTTCTTCCTGTCTTCAATAAAGAAATAATTCTTGATGAAGGCAGTCAGTAAACAAATGGAATTCACTAAAAATCAGATGGTTGTGTGGTCTAGATAAAGAAAGAAATCTGAGGAGATTGCATTAGTTTTTAAGATTGCCATAACAAAGTACCACAGACTGAGTGGCTTGAACAACAGAAATCTATCTTCTCATATTTCTGGAGGCCAAAATTCCAAGATCAAGGAGTTGGCAGTGTCTTGGTCCCTCTAAGGATGCTAGGGAAGGATCTGTTCTAGGCGTTTCTCCTAGCTTCTGTTCATTCTGTGGCTTGTGGCAACATGACTCCAATCTCCACATGGTGCTCCTCCTCTGCCTCTAAATCCAAATTTCCCCCTTTATAAGGACATCAGTCGTATTGCATATTGGATTAGGGCCCACCCTGGTGACCTCATCTTAACTCGATCATCTGCAAAGACCCTATTTCCAAATAAGGTCACATTCACTTAAGGGTTAGGACTTAATGAATGTATTTTTGGGAGACACAATTCAACCCATAACAAAAGTTAAGTAGTTGGTGAGCTGATATTTTATATGAATGGTTAGGTGAGACCTGATAAAGTGACATTTGACTATGAGCCTGAAGTAACTGAGGCAGTGAGCCATGCAGATATCCACTTTCCAGGCATAGACTAGAATGGGAGAATGTTCTTCATGTTCTACAAACAACAGAAGCCCATGTCATGGAAGTCAGCTGAGAGAGAGAATGAGAGAAACAGAAGATAGGATCCAAGAAATTATGGGGTTTTCCCTCTAAGTAAACTGGAGACTCATTGGCGGATTGGAGTAGCAATGTATCATATTGGGTGCACAACTTGTAAGCATCCTTCTAACAATTCTGTTGCAAATAGACAGAGAGGGTGAGGTTGGAAGTGGGGGGCCATTGCAGGGGAGAATTGATGGCAGCCTGAACCAGAGCTGGAGTGATAAAAGCAGAAGGAGAGGTGTCAGATTTGGGACACATCTTCAAGGAAGAGCCAATAGGATTGTGGAGGCAATAGGATATGGGATGTGAGAGCAAGAAGAGGCTGAAAGAGATGCTTAAGCTTTTGGCTCATGCAGCTGAAAGGTTGGATTTGTCATTTGTTGAAGTGGGCAGAAGAGGCATTGCTGAGATAGAAATAAGAGTTTGATTTAATATGTGTTGAATTTGAGATGATTTGGGGCGTCCAAGTAGAGGTAGCAGGTAGGTGTTGAGAGAGATGAACCTAGTGTTCAAGAAGTTGTCAAATATGATGGTATATACAGCCATGGTTTGAGATTAAATCAATTAGGGAACCATCCTTCCTCTCCTCCAGCTCTGATTGTTCTCTAATTGATTTAATCTCAAACCCTGGCTGTATATACCATCATATTTGATGGTGGAACCTTTCCTATCCTCTAGCTCTGTTCCAGGATGAACTCTTGGGTCCTTCAGGATTTAGAGCAGAACAAGTAGAGGAGATGAACATTCATGGCCACCAGAGCAGGAGGAAACCAAGAGAAAGTGGATTTCATAAAGTTAAGTGAAGAGTATTTGGGGATGGGGTGGAGGAATCTGTGGCCAGTATGACAGCTGCTGGAAACTGGCCATGGGATTTGGCAAGGTGAGAATCACTAGTGACTGTCATATAGGCATTTGTGGGAGTAAATGGAATAAAAGTCAGGTTATAATGGGTTTAACAGGGCCTGAGAGAGGGATTGTCCATACTTAGTGTCTCTAATTCCTTCAAGAATTTATCTTTATAGGAAGTGGAAAACTTGCCATAACTGACTTGAATGTAGAGTCAAGGGAGAGATTCTTTCTTTCTTTTTTTTTTTTAAAGGAAGATAATATTGCACTTTATATTCTGATGGAGATGATGGCAGTAGAGAGGGAAAAATTAATGATGGGGAGAGATGGCACAATTGTTGAAGTGATGGCTTTGAATAGGTGAGAAGTTGTGGGATCCAGTATCAAGATTAGCTGTATTGGAGGGTACAATTAGCTCATTATTAACAGGAAGGCAGGTGAGGAAAGGAGGTTTAGATGGGTATAGACATATGTAGTTTGGAAAAGGGGATGGTAAAAGTGTATAGAAGAATTTTTGGGGGGGCATGTTGTTTCTTTTATTTTGTCAGACAAATTAGAAGCAAGGACACTAGCAGAGAATGGAAGAGGATGTTTAAGATTTGAAGATAGGGTGATGTGGGGATCCCTGGGTGGCTCAGCGGTTTAGCATCTGCCTTTAACCCAGGTGTGATCCTGGGGTCCTGGGATCGAGTCTCACGTTGGGCTCCCTGCATGGAATCTGCTTCTCCCTCTGCCTGTGTCTCTGCCTTTCTCTCCCTGTGTCTCTCATGAATAAATAAAAAATAAAATCTTAAAAAAAAAAGAAGACAGGGTGATGGGGACACCTGGGTGGCTCAGTGGTTGAGCATCTGCCTTTAGCTCAGGGCATGGTGCTAGGGTCCTGGGATCAAGTCCCACATCGGGCTCCCCTCAGGGACCCTGTTTCTCCCTCTGCCTGTGTCTCTGCCTCTCTCCTGTGTGTCTCTTGTGAATTAATAAATAAAATCTTGTTTTAAAAAAAGAAGAAGAAGACAGAGTGATGATGTGAAAGAGTCCCCAAGGTACACAGGAGCATGTCTGGATTACAGGAGTAGGAGTATGGTGAATGGCTGAGCAGTACCGAGCACCCACCTGAAATAGGTGGCCATTAATTGAAGGTAACTCTGGTCATCATGATGGGGTGTTTCCTCTAGCCATGTTCAGATGCATTGGTAAAAGGGGAAGAGGGCAATTAGCAGATAGAAAAGAAGAAAAGGAGTTGAGGCTATATACAAATACATAATTATAATGGTGGACTGTAGGATTGTAGGATCTAAGTCAAGTAAAAGTAAGGATAAGAATAGAGTGAGGGACAGAGAGAATTCACTGGATGAATGAGCTAAGGTTCTGGTGGAGTCTCAGGATTGTTGGAGGTGTGGGTAATTGGAAAGAATGAGCTGGGAAGTAGGTGCCATTCATGAGGGAGCCATCAGGTCAATGGGAAGTGAGTGGCAGTCATGAGAGAGTTAATCCACTTAGCATTGTGGAGAGTGGGTATAGTTATAGGTAATAACCATGTCTATAGCCATAAAGTGGGTGGCTAATAAAAGGCAGGGGACAGTACGTGTGGAGACAAGGAGAATAAGGATATGAGAGACCAGGGTTTTGGAAGGACCAAAGGACCTTCCTTTGGAAGGACCATTAGATGGTATAATACCCAGGAATTCTTGAAGTCTGGATGACTGAAGCATAGAGGGCTGTCCAGTGGTAAAATCTGAAGACATGAGCTTTGCAGTTGAGAGTGTTGGGGAAGAGGGAGGGACAATGGCTTAGGAACAGCCTGGGGGAGCAGGAAGGATATAAGCCCACCCTCAAGTCCAGCAGCATGAGCACCATAAATGAGAGTATGGTCAACACTTTGGAGGTCCATAGGGAAAGCTCTGCCCTTGAGGGTGAGCCAGGTTTTAGTTACAGCAAGAAGGGGGTGGGAATGTTCAGAAGGTTCAGGATGTAGGGTGTTTGCTTGCCTTGGGTGAGTGTAGGGAGGTGGGGAAGCATGAGAGGTGGGGGCAGGCTCAGGGATGTCCAGAGAGGAGGTGTGATGAGGGATAAAGAAGCCCTGGAGAATCTTGGGCTTCCTGCAGTGACTTACTTCAATGGAGAGACAGGCCAATGTGCAGTGGTCTAGGGCAGACTGTGATATTGAGTCCATTGGAGCAGCATGGGGCCATGGTGAGACTTTTGTCAGGAGCATGCATGGTGGGGAGTGGGGTGGTGGTGGGCTCTGGACCCTTGCTTCATTCTTCTTCTGGTATTTTGCTGCCTAGAGGCAGCAAGTTACAGTTGAACTCTGGGACTCTCCTTTGTGTCTTGTGCTAGGTGTGTTAGGGCCACAAAAGGAGGTTGCCAGCACACCCCAAAGTTCTGCAGATATGACATGGCACAGCCTCAAAGAGGAGGAGAGCCCCCTTTTTGGAGATTGGTTTAAAATGAGATGGTTTGTTGAAAAATAATGATTGGCTAGATCGGGAGATAAGCTCATAGTCATTATGCATCAGGCCTGATGTTTGGTTACTGCCATTTGTAAATGGGCTTTGAGATTTTATTCCATTATCTAAATAGACTCTAATTATCCAAGTAGATTCACAATTCTTTTTTTCATGATTTGAAGATAAAAGATCATTTGTCCCTAATGATAAACAAAAAGAATGTTTTCTCAGCTGAATAAAAGGTTAAACTCCTATTCATTGTGTTTTGTCTTCAAACCTTTGATAGAAGAAACTTTCTTACCATTTATAGCTATGTAAAAAAAGGTAGAGTTTTGGGTAAGTATAGTTTATGAAAGAAATTTCAACACATATACGACTTGAATAGAAAAAAAACAAAAGAACCAGAGTCTGCTTCATAGAAGGACTGAAATAGCTCTTCTAGGCTTTTAGCTTTCTTCTTTTTAAAATGACTTCAGAGGAGCGAATCACTACTAATTCTAGACTAGCAAAGGGAAGGGATTATGAGAAAAGAATTTTTGAAATGGGACTTTTTAGGGTGGGAAGCACTTAGGATGGTGTCTGGGAATTACATAGGGAGAATGGTGGTTAGTAGAATTTTGATAGAGAGAAATATAGTGTTTTATCAAGCCTCTGACAAAGAAAATTTAGAATTGTCATTGTTATTTTTTCCTATTAGTAAAGCAGTGCATGGAACATTTACCAACAAATTGGTAGATCTACCTGACTTAGACAAGACATCCATTTTGTGTCATAAATCCATAGAAATTCTGAATAAATTATTATAAAAGATATTTTGTAATCTCTAGCCAAGTTGAAAGAAAGAGGAAGAAGTCACAAGATGAGAGAAATTAAAAGATATCTAGGCTAGAACATTACGTGGGAGTGGACAGGTGCAGCAAGCCCCACATACAAGGCCCCAGGCTGAGGGCTGGTGTATTGCCTGTGCAGGGCAGGTAGGATGGGCAGCACTCACTGAAGGGGGCCTGGAGCTGATCTTCCTGCATAGAGCCCAGAGCCAGGGGCTACTCATTTGTGAAAACTTCTCCAGCTACTATCTGGGAAAGCAGCAAGGAGGCTGTACCTGGAGGTCAAACCCCAGGCTTGCACCACCATGTAAATGGAAGTTATAGAAGATCACTTCATGTGAGAAGACTAAGCGAAGTAATGAACATAAAAACTCTTCTAGAAGGAATGGAACCTCCAAGGTTATGGCATAACAAACCCCATACTGCTTCATGGGGATAGTATTGCAATTCATGGCACAGTATCCACAGGGGAAATGGAAAATGGTACACTGTGAGAGTCTACATATGCTTAAAGAAAATAAATCCTACTCATTCTCTAGGTGATATCATATGGTATTATTTAAATACTCCCTTTATGCTGCTAACTTCCACACGTATGTCATCAGCCTGGACCTTCTCTCCTCTTAACTCTGGATGGTTCTCAAGTCCAGATTACCTTCAAGACAACTTCACTAAGGCATCTGAGAAGAACTCTGAGTGAAAAGTGTGTGAGACAGCTGGCCTCCAGAATGGCCCTGAAGATCCAGGCTTCCACCATTTGCAACCTGAGCAATACCCACCCCCATACACACACCCCACTAGGAGCTGGGTAGTGTGATGGATGCAGGATGGCAGGAGTGATGTTATTTCACTTTTGAGACTAGGTTGTAAAAACACTTTGGCTTCTGTTTGAGTTCCTTTTGCTGTCTCTCACCCTCTCTTGGGTCTCTTGCTCTAGAGGAAGCCAGATTGACACTCAGGCAGCTCAGGCAGCAAAGCCTGGAGGCTTTGTGAACAACAGCCAGCATGAACTTCACAGTTATGTGATGGAATCACCATGAGAGCACACTCTCCAGCCCCAGTGGTGCCTCCAGCCCCTGTCAAAGCTTAACTGCATTCTAATGAGCCATCCTGAAGTAGAACTATGTAAGCTGAGCTCTGATTCTCAAACTTCAGACTCTGTGAGATAATAAGGGTTTATTGTTCAAGCTGCTAAATTTGGGGGCAATTTGTTCTGCAGCAATGGATAATGAATACAGTGCATCCAAAATGAACTCCCTGTCTTCCCCCAAACTGTCCTTCTCTAGTCTTTCCTGTCTCTATAAATGGTAACTTTGTCCTTTCAACAGCTCAGACCAAAACCTTTGGAGTCATCTCTGGATGATGAGATAAGTAGAGAGTCATCTCTGTGTTTCTCACATCCTACATCCCATTTTTCAGCAAGTCCCTGTTGGCTCTCTCTTTAAAATATATGCATTATCTGACTCCTTCTTACCCTCTCCGTAGATACTGTCCTGGTCCAAGCCATGATCATGTCTTGAATGGGTTATTGCAATTGCTCCTAATGGTCTCCCTGATTCTGACCTTGTCTGGTTTCAGGTTTTTCACAACGAAGTGGCCAGAGTTATCTTTTGATGTTATAGATCAGATCAGGTCACTCTTTTGACCAGATTCCTCTGATGGCTTCTAGTATTAGTTAAGATAAAGGCCAAAGTCCTCCCAGGGGTTCTGATGCCAGTTTTGCCCTTCTGATCTCATCTCCCTGATGTCAGTTTTGCCCTTCTGATCTCATCTCCTACTGTCCTCCTGGCTCCCTTTCCTCCAGCCACACTGGCGTCATTATTTTTACCCCAAAGGCAAGGAATAGTCTTGTCTTAGGGTTTTTACTCTCATGGTCTCCTCTGCCAGGACTGCCCTCTCTAACAACTGCAGGGCTTTTGTTCTTGTTCTCCACCTTATATGGTTCTCTTCCATGAAAGCCCTATTTAAATTGTAGCCTTCACTCCTTACCCCTACCTTTCCTGCTTTATTTTATCCCTAGCTTTATCATCATCTGACATACTATGTATTTCATATATCTTATGCATTGTCTCTCTCCTTCCACTAGAATATGAGTCCCATGAAGACAGGGAATTTTGTTGATTCTGTTCACTGATGCATTCCATGTCCCAAGAGAAATGCCTGGCACCTAGTAGGCACCCAAATGTTTTTTTTTAAAAAGCAAATACTTAAACAGATGACATAATATTATAATATTTGGAAAACACAGGAAAATTTGAAAGAAACTATAAAATAAAAATGTTTAAATCTATTAAAAGTGAAGGAGTGAGAAGCATTAAAAAAAACAAGACATTCTAAGACATTCTTCAAATCAGATAGATTTGGAAAACAACTGATTTCGCTTAAGAAATGAAGAATATAGCAACTTAAAAAAACCTCCAAAACATAAGGAATTGGTAAGATTTAGAAGACAAATCTGAGGAAACCACTCAGAATGGGGCACAAAGATATGATTAGATGAAAATTATAAAAAGGTAGTTAAAACTTGGAATGAGAAGGACTGGCATGTGTTTAATAGGTATCCTGAGGGGGAAAATTACTGACAGTGAAAGAGAGGCAGTATTTAAAAAAAAAAAACCAAAACTATGGTGGAGACTTTTTCAGATTAGAAAAATAAAACAAAATATGAATCTGCAGATTAAAATAATATATGGAGTCCCAAGTAGGATTAAAAAACAATTTATACATAGACACATTGAGGTAAAACTGAAATATTCTAAATACAGTCAGAGAATGAAAGAATATTCTCAAAGAAACAACTACAAGAGTGACAGTAGACTTTTTCATAAGTAACAATATATGTGAGATTACAATGTAATTACACCTGCAGTTGGCTAATGGAAAGAACCACCAATGTAAAATTCTATACCCAGCAAAAAGTATCAATCAAGAGTGAGAGCTAAATGAGAACATTTTCAAAAGAAAGCTTACTGACTGTTGCCTGAAATAGCCACTAAAATGTGTTCATCAATAAGGAGAAAATTGAACACAGATTAGAGAGGGACTCGAGTTATAATGGAATGAAAGAAATTGGTAAACATTTCTGTAACTCTAAATAAGTATTCACTTATAAACAAAACTTATTTGGAGGAAAAGGTTAAAAACAAAGAGAAATTAAAATGCTAAACTATAAGATGGCAAATGAGAGGAGTGAGATCAGAACTGAACTGTTTCATAACCTGGAGGATAGAGATTTTGACTAACTTTTTTTTTAAAGTCAAATATGCATTTTAAGTATTTGAAAGAATGAAACATAAGGTATAATTTTCAAGCTAGTAAAGGGGAAAAGGAAAATGAAAAACAATCCATTTAATAAAAGTCAGTAGAGGAGAAAAAAGATTGAAAATTAAGAGGAGAAAAGTAAAACATGTACCAGAAAAAACGTTGAACAAAAGGAAATTTGGTTAGTGATATTCTTAGACAATATTAATTATAAGGCAAAATGTGTTGATGTAGATAAAGAAGATTGTACTGAATGATAAGTGAAAAAAATCACCAGTAAGATATAGTAATCCTAGCCTAATGATCTACACTCAAATACATAAGGAAAAAAATCTACAGAAGCACAAAAAAAAAACCTAACAAATTCACAGTTATAGTAAGAGATGTTAAATATCTCTATCAGACACTAATGAAAAAGAAGACAAAATATTAGGAAGGCTATACCAGACATGAAAAACGTAACTAACAAAGATGACTTAATGTCAAAATACATATTTCTGGACACAACTTTCCCCATTTTTTTTCCTTATTTTTTTTTTATTTATGATAGTCACAGAGAGAGAGAGAGAGAGAGAGAGAGAGGCAGAGACACAGGCAGAGGGATAAGCAGGCTCCATGCACCGGGAGCCCGACGTGGGATTCGATCCCGGGTCTCCAGGATCGCGCCCTGGGCCAAAGGCAGGCGCCAAACCACTGCGCCACCCAGGGATCCTCTCCCCAATTTTTGTTTAAAGCACACAGAACCCAGGATCCCTGGGTGGCACAGTGGTTTGGCGCCTGCCTTTGGCCCAGGGCACAATCCTGGAGACCGGGGATCGAATCCCACGTCGGGCTCCCGGTGCATGGAGCCTGCTTATCCCTCTGCCTGTGTCTCTGCCTCTCTCTCTCTTTCTCTATGACTATCAAAAAATAAATAAAATAAAATAAAATTTTAAAAAAAAGCACACAGAACCCTTATGTTTACTGACTATACACACCACATAATGGAAAACATACAGAGTATATCCCTCTACTGCAGTGCACCATTTTTAAAAAGTAAAAATAAAAATCCTTTTTTCTTTGAAAACTACATACATTTTACAAGAAGTCGTTAAAGAAGAGATTGTATTGAAAATTCTGAAATAATTAGAATCACATAATAATCATTGCAACATGTGCCAAAACATATGAGATTTGGATTTATATAATGGGAAAAAACATGAAAGGTGGAAAAATGAATGAATTAATAATTCAACTCATACAGTTAGCAAAAGAGAAAACAATAAGAAATCATCTTGACGAAGATGGTAGAAGAGTTGCCATGCCCTTCCATACATAAAATTTGAATTTTTGAAGCACGAAACATGCTTTGAAAGTGACAATGGAAGTAGGAAGTCTCCTACTCTATTTTTTGGGTCTTGGTACAAGTGGATTTAGGGAGAGAAAAGCCACTTGAGGGAGTTAGAGAAGTATACCGGTATCAGCTTGAGAGACACCAGGGTTTCAACTGGGCAAGGGCTTTCAGAGAAGAGATCCAGGACACAGGAGAGCTTTTGACTAAAATTCGGGAGTTCCAGAGAGAATGTGGAGAAAGTTGGTGGATTGGATCAGACTGGAGAGAATGGTGAATGTGGGGGAAAGCCCCAGGGGTAATGGATTGTGTTAGCTCAGACATGTGAAGGGGACTCTGACCCACAGGGAGGTGGGCATGACATGTTTGTTCCTGGTGGGTGAGAACAGGTGAAAAAATCAGGCTTAGCTGTGGTCTTAACACTTGAACCAGACAGTGAGGGGGTTGGTGGGGGCAGTGGATGTGGAGAGTGGGAGCCTATACCTGTCCTCCCCTTTGGCTGCTTAAATGTCCTTGCCTTTTCTCTGAATATTTTGTAGCAATTGCTGGTCTATGGATGTCTTGTATTTTAGTATAATTTTGAATGATTTTATTTTCTTCTGCCAATTCCAGGGTTGGGAGCAGGAGGAGAAGGTTGAGGCATGAGCTCACCATGCCACCTAAATCTGGAGCCAGAGCTTCCATTTTGACCCTATTTTCCACTGTGAGGTTCAAGTTCTCCTCTCTGCTGAGTTGCTTCAAAAAACGTGTCTTTTCAGGACTCACGATTACTGATTAAAGCTTTCTAAATGAACAAGGCAGGCGAGAATTTAAGAAAGAGTCTCTAGATGAAGGGAGTTCAGTTACATTACGTTTGTCATTCTAGCAATTACGAGTCCTCTGTCTTCCCACCCCTAAAATGCCCTGTGGGCTTGATCCCTACGGGGATGAGCGGGGACAGGCTTATTTCCCCTCAAACCCTGAGTGTGTTCACTGTGGCTTCATTAAGAGACCTTACACTTGCTACCCATCTCTGATCTCAAGTTTATTCTTATAACTCAGATGACTCAGGCAGGATATACCTGTGCAGTTTTACAGGTGACAGTTCTTGCAAGGGCTCACAAAACTCAATGTTTTATGAGTGCATGTGCTCCTTGCAGACTTTTGGCTGCACTGTAAGCCTTGGGCTGAGAAAGAATAGTTGACTCTGGTTATCAAAGCTTTGTCTAAATAAACTGGGACCTCACTATATCTCTCTTGGCTATAGAGCTAGGTATATATGGACAATCCATCTTGGATGGTCTCCAAAGTGGGGATAGTTATTGAAGTGTAAAAAAAGACCTCCTTATAAGGAAGTTTTACCTAGAAGGAAGAGCCCCCAGCATTGGCTTAGCAAATAGCATTATAGTGTAGCTCCAGGGTACTGGAGCCAAATATGATTCTCCCTGCCCTCAACCAAAGGCCCAGCCTGGTTTTTATAGGCCAGACATAAATCTGAGAAAGTGTTTATAAAATAGACTGGGTCTATCTGGAAGGTTTAAAAAACAACTTTTATAGGTTAATTCTTAGGAAATCGATTTGAGGCTATTTAGAGACATTGCTTTTGCAGGGAATGGGATCCATCTCATCTTATCTTGCCCTGTCCACTTGGGGTGTGTTGTTCATTCAACAAAACAGCACAGTTAATTTTAGGGAGGCCTGCTTTATTGTGCCAGTATGAAAGGACAGGGGGAACCCTAATGAAGTATTTATTAGTGGACCTCAAATCTCAATGCTTTTTTTTTTCCTACTTTGTTACGTCATTTCAAATCCTCATTCCCACTTGAAATCCCAGCTTCCAGTTGCAGCAGGGATGGCTGGATTCAATCTTAGAACTCTTATGCTGGTAGTGACTTTAAAGCATATTTCACTAAACCTGGCAATATTTTTGATGAGGAGGCTGATGCCCAGAAGGGACTCTCTTCTTTTAACAGACCCCACTACATAGAAAGCACAATGCATGGCTGTTGGTGGGATATAAAAACATAAGGGTCAATGATCTTGCCCTCAGGAGCATTCTCAATGATATAGGAGTTCAAATAAATTTTAAATAACTAACATATCGGGATCCCTGGGTGGCACAGCGGTTTGGCACCTGCGTTTGGCCCAGGGCGTGATCCTGGAGACCTGGGATTGAATCCCACGTCGGGCTCCCGGTGCATGGAGCCTGCTTCTCCCTCTGCCTGTGTCTCTGCCTCTCTCTCTCTCTGTGTGTGGCTATCATAAATAAATAAAAATTAAAAAAAAAACTAACATATGATAAGAGCTGTAAATGAGGGAAAATACCAAAATGCAGTGTGCTGGAGTTTGGGTGTTAGCACTTTGTTGGGAGAGAGTGCAAATTGATAACGATCATCAGGTTCTTGGCATTTGAGGGTGATCTGGGTAAATTGGTAGGATTTGTACCCAGTGCCAATGGAAGGTAAGGGCAAGCCTACTATGCTAGGAACTCCCCTGGTATGGAAAGGAAGCAGGAGGAAGTCCAATTTATTCAGACCGTAAACTACAGTAGGGAAAGAGTGATATGTGTGGTAGGAGACATGGGTTGGGGCAAGATGCCAGAGACCCTGGATGGTTGGAGCGAGCAGTGTGATTTCACAGTGTAGACAGTGGTCCCGTGTGTCCACTGCTTCCAAGAGGTGACGTGAATGACAGGGAGATACTGGGGCAAGAGCCTGATTTCAGAAGTTTGGTAGTGAGTGCTTGAAGAGAATGTAGAAACAGATTCTGGAAAGTTCTTGTGAGTAGTTTGCTAGTAAGGAAAAAATAAAGTTATGTAGGTAGTTTGTATATGTGGGGGAGAATAAGGTCTGCAGGGGACAATTATAGGTAAAAACAGAAAATATCAGTGGCAATGAAAGCCCAGATTTTTGGAGAGCTGGAGCCTCGATGAGAGTGGGAGCTAAGCTTCTGACCGTGTTCATTTTTGTCCACAGCATTGGTATGGCAAGCATTTCCTAAAAATCCCCAAACCTGAAGGTGCTATTTCATCTTCTTATATCATCCCTAGTGATCTTGGATTTGGAAATCTGGACCCAATCTGACCCTTATGGCTCTGAGAGTTGCCCCAGGGTGAGTGGGGCTCTGGGGTTGATGAACAGAGTGGGATGCCATGCACCAGGGTGGGATTGCAGCTCTGTATTCACACATCATCAGGGATGCAAGGGTTGTGCCTCATGATGGCAGGCACTCACAAGGATCTGCAAAACACAGCAAATAGCCACTTGGATTATCCCAACTGTGACCAGATCAAAGGAGATTAATTTGATGCGTTGCCCCCTTTACTCAAGGATTTGGCAAATGTCTCATTCTTTTAGAGATGATTTTGAGTTTTGTAGAATTAAGACTTTTTTTTCCCCTCCCAGCATATTTCTCTCAGTTTTCAAAAGGTTGGGTATTTGTGGGAAATTTAATCCACATGTTTATGATTCATTTCGACTCCACTCCTTTCAAATTTATCTTTGGAGCATGAGTTGGTACTTGAGAAGCCTTTTAAAGTTCAGGACTTTTAGAACCAGATACTTATTTTGCTAGCTGTGTCTTGAAAACACATATCAAAAATTTTCGTTAAGATCAAAACTCAGAGTTTGGAGGGCTGTCTGAATGCAGCGAACTGTCAAGCCACAGCGGTGCGTTTTCCACAGCAAATCCATAGGCAAAGGATGTCGAGAGGAGATGCTTCCCTGAGTGGTGAAGAAGGGGTATCTGTGTTTATAGGAATGTCATCCGGGTTGCTTCAAATATTCCCAGAGACAGCAGGCCTGGGAAACATCATGGCATCTGTGTCCTCCCTGGTAGGCCCTGCTTCTTTTTATAGACTCTTATACATAGATCTTTGAGCTGCTGGAACATTCCAGATCACCCCAACACTCTCATTTTATAGATGAAATGGAAGGTCAGCAAGAGTCAATGTTTTGCCCAAGATCTCACCCACGTTGGTTTAAGAGCCTCCTCAAGCGTCCTCTATGCCCATTGCATCCCAAAGAGGAGAATATTTGATAAAAATCAAGGACACACTGTGGGGACTTGGGAATGGGTCTGGGCAGGGGGAGCGTGCTGTTTTTTGGAGCATGAGAAAGAGGTTGAACCCTCAATTCTGTGTGGAGTACTCTCTTTGAGTTTCTGTCTTTTTAGATTGTCTGTTGGTATTGCTTCTCCTCTTTGGAAGAGGGGGAGTGAGAAAGAACTCTGAAGGGAATGGGCTTTCTAAGCCTGATGCCAGAAGAGTATCACATGGGCTACTCTGATGTAAAGCCCTATTTCTACAGCATTATTTAGCAAAGATTCTTAGAGCAAGCTGATTACTCTGTAAACAGATGCCTTCACTGCTCAGATGGATACATATTTCCTGTTCCAGAACACTGATACTTATTGGATGAGTCAGTGGGTGACCATTCTAAGTATGTTGGATCCACTCAGGCACAGCAGGGGAAATCTATTGACCTTGGATACAAACTTTGGCCCAGAACAGTTACACTTGGTTATTTAGATGTAAAAAATGTGGGAAATAGATGCATATCAGCAAAGGTCTTGGTCTTTGGTCAGCAAGGAAACTAGTGGTGAAATTTATGAAGGTTTTTATCAGAGTGAGGTCAACAGAACATATTCACACACATGCCATTTAAAATAACATTTATTTGTTTAGCAAATGATTATAAAAGTACTATATGTTCATGGCAGAAAACTTGAAAAATGCCAAAAGTGTAAAGAAGAAAAAATATATCACTTGTAATTCCATCACCAGTGTTAGAGATAACCAATATTAACATTAACATTTCAGGGTTTCCTGTCTTTTTTAGTGGGTTTATAGATTTTTTTAAATCTTTTGTACAAAAGGTACTCATTTCCTCTGTTGTATGCTGTTTTTTTTTCTAATTGTAAAGATCAAAAGGAGAAAAATGTTTCATAAGCATCTAAAACCAATAGCCACAATTTTATTGGGTCTTAGGCCCCCAGTGTTGCCTCCAAAGCATCTGTAGGACCTGAAGCTGAAGTTCATGGATCTCTAGTGTCTGTGTTGTTCCCTTTAATCCATGTCTTCTTTTCTTCCCACAACTGATTACCAACGTCCTTTTTTTTTTTTTTTTTACCGATGAGCATTGTTCTCACACGTGGTTTCTTTTTTTTTTTAATAAATTAATTTTTATTGGTGTTCAATTTACCAACATACAGAATAACACCCAGTGCTCATCCCATCAAGTGCCCCCTCAGTGCCCGTCACCCATTCACCCCCACCCCCCGCCCTCCTCCCCTTCCATCACCCCTACGTGGTTTCTCATTTCGGCTTGCTGTGACTCGCACATGGCCCTGTTCTACCTTTGGGGCCTTTATGCATACCATTTGTGTGACATTTCCCAGTTCCAAGCTTTCAGAGAGAGAATCTGATTTATTCAGCTAATAACTCTTATCTCCATTTGAGTATAGCTTGGCACATGGGCACTATTATAAATTGCTGGCCAGTTGGGTCAGTGACTTCTCTGATCTATTTGGGGATGGGCAGATGAGGAGGAGATTCAGGTGACATTTGGAAAACAATATTAAAAGGCAATATAAATCACCCTGGACTCTGTTATTCCATCATACACAGTTTATGTTTTTGCAATTTTTCCTTTTAGCCATTTTTCAAAGATATGCACATTTATACTTGCATGTGTATGTGTGTGCATGTGCAAGTATAAATTTTTACAATGTGATCACATCCCACTATGGGTACTATGTACTATGTACTATGTACTATGGTACACCCTTACAAATCAGGTTTTGGAAAGAGCTAAATGTGTAAGAAAATGTTCAGTATATAACATAAAGACAAAGTTTCTTTCTTTCTTTCTTTCTTTCTTTCTTTCTTTCTTTCTTTCTTTCTTTCTTTCTTCCTTCCTTCCTTTAAGATTTTATTTATTTATTCATGAGAAGCACAGAGAGAGAGAGAGAGAGGCAGAGACACAGGCAGAGGGAGAAGCAGGCTCCCTGTGGGAAGCCCGATGTGAGACTCGATTCCAGGACCCTGGGATCATGATCTGAGTCAAAGGTAGACACTTAACTGCTGAGCCACCCAAACATCCCAAAGACAAAGTTTCTCATCATTGGAGGGTGTGAGTAGTTGCTAGGAGGCCAAAAAATGGCTCATGTCTACTACAGGCTCTTCAGGTACATAATTTAATTTGATGAAAATAAGGATATTTGCATTCTCTCTGTCTTTTTTTCTTTCTTTTTTCAAAGTTATTTTTTAGACCATATGGAATTTCTTTTGATATATGACATAAGGAAAGACTTTAACTTTTATAGTTTTCCCCAAAAATGTAATCCTTTGTCCCAGAGCCATTTGTCTGCTAGTCCTTCTTTCTCAACTGATGTGGAATATCATGCAATTGATTTCCTTGATTCTCAGATGCAATCGATTGTGAGATTCACCTCTTATTTAAAAACAGAGCAATTTGGAATTCTTGAGTCACATCCTGATATCAGAAATATTATAGTCAAGAAAGAGTGTACCAAATTGTACTCTCTACTTAGCTGTTTCTGGGCTTTCTATTCTCTGGCACTGACCTATTTTGGAGCATATTACTATTTCAATAGCTATGAGTTAAAATTTGTTTGGCATCTAGAATATTTATAATTTTTTAATATTTAAATTTACTTAAGTAGAATTACAAATCATGTTTGTTTTGCCCAGTCTTGTCCATTTGTGATTCTATGTGATCTTTCAAATGAATTCCCTCCAATACTATTCTTCAAAGAATTGCATGAAATTTGCAGTTAGCATTGCCATAAATTTGGAAGAACTTGTATGTTGACACTATTAAATACTTTGATAACTTGATTTTTTATACTACTTATTATTAATTCTAATGGATGTTCAGCTGGTTCTCTTTAGTTTTCCACATATGCACTGATTTCATATTGAATATATTATTAATGTTGTGTCTGAGCTTAATGGAAATCTTTCTGGTATTTTATTATTCTGTGTGATATTGTCTATCGGTCCAAGATAGGTCATATTGTCATTTTAAGTAAATATCCCACTTTTTCCAGAAGTTTGAAACAGCGTGAAATGTTGAAAAATAGTTTAATGCTCATTTAAATCTATCAAGGACATCATATATATTTTTTCCTCTTTTTTAACTTACTAGATTTTAAACACTTAGCCATACTTTAATTTTGTTATAAACTCTATCTTGCCTTTGTGTATTATGTTGGTCAGTGTTTACCATTCTGCATCCATATTCATAAGGCAGATTTCAACTATGGTTTTCTTGATTGTTCCTTTTCCTTTTTCATCCTTTTAGATCATCTCTGGTGTAGAGGGTTGAATCATTCAGACACCATATTTTATGTGGTGATATATTATTTTCTGTGATAGACTCCACTGTGTATTTATTTATTTGTCTGCCTGTTTATTCTCATTTATCCCTACCTTCTAGTCACCTTCTGTTCTCTCCCTCTCTTCCCCATAAACAAATATTGTGAGACTTTAAAAGTATATTTATTTGACTGGCTCCCTTGAAAATGGATATTGCCATCATGCAATATGTATTGTTAATTTATTTTGTAATAGATCTCATGCTCTTTTTTACTTTTCATTTTTTATAATTTTTTAATTTAATTTAATTTTTTCTTAGCACCACAAACTTTTTTTTTTTAGTTTTTTAAATTAAGCCCTCTATGCTCATCTCTTTGGTTTTTTTTTTTGTTTGTTTGTTTTTTGTTTAGTTTTTTAAATTAAGCCCTCTATCTACATCTCTGTGTTTCTGACAGCTGCTCAGCACTTCTCTGTGTCATGCAGGGAACTTCTTTGACTATAAATTTTGTAACATGGGCATGCCCATCCCATCAAGTAAATATTGCGGCATACCATGTTTTATTTTGTTATATTTTGGAACAAAGTCCTTGCTCCTTGAACGTTTACAGAGTTTGAAAGTTCATTTCATCCGTAAAATTATTTGCATCTGGTGCCACTTGGAGACTAGTTATTAAACACACACACACACACACACACACACATCCTCTTTCATCCTTACTGGTTTGTTTAAGTTTTTTCGCCTCTTATTGGGAAGTTTTTAACAGAAATTTAATAGAAAAAAATTTTAGAAATTGAATAGAATTTTTTGAGAAAATGATTACTTTTCAAATTTAATAGCATATAGTTATTAATAATACAAATTCTAAATAATCTTTTTCACAATTGTGGTATCATTGATTTTTATGTTTTTTTAAAGATTTAATTTATTCATGTGAGACACAGAGAGAGAGGCAGAGACATAGGCAGAGAGAGAGAAGCAGGCTCCCTGTGAGGAGCCCAGCCCGATGCAGGACTCGAACCCAGGACCCTGAGATCACGCCTTGAGCCAAAGGCAGACGCTCAACCACTAAGTCACCCAGGTACTGCTGATTTTTATGTTCTTGATGCTTCATAATTGTGTTGTTGCTCTTGCTTTTTTAAAAAATTTGTTTTTTTCTGATATAGAAATGATATATGCCTCTTGAACAAGTGGGCTTGGATGATTTTCTTTTTGGGCAGTTACCCTTGTCCAGAACTGGTTCTATGCTGATTTTTAAAAAAGTTACAAGGTTCTCTACTGATCCGATTACAGGCTTTTTAGTTTTCTAAATATATTTTTAAAAATCTTTTTATATTTGTCTCTCTCTTCCTCTCACATGTTTTAGATTTATTTTCTTGGGCTCTTTCAACTTCCTGAATTGGATAGTTCACATTCTTTTCTGTTTAATTATGAAATCGCAATGTTATTAATTTTTCTTAGTATTTCTTTGGTCACAGCCCCTATATTTTACGATTCTGTTCTTACTGTTACAATTTTAAAAATCATCTATACATGTAGTTTTGGTTTCTTTCTTTGTCTCAAGAGTTATTTAAGAGACTCTAATATGTCTAGTGTTTTAAAAAAATTCTTCTGTTACAAATTTCTGGGTTTATTATCTCGTGATTACAGAGTGTGAGAATGCCATCTGCATTGTTTCTACTTTTTGAAAACTATCAGGGGATGCCTGGGTGGCTCAGTGGTTGGGCAGCTGCCTTCAGCTCAGGTCATGATCCCGGGATCCGGTATCGAGTCCCACATCAGGCTCCTGCGAAGAGCCTGCTTCTCCCTCTGCCTGTGTCTCTGCCTCTGTGTGTGTGTGGGCCTCATGAATAAATAAATAAATCTTTAAAAAAAAAAAAGAAAACTATCAGGATTTTCTGTATGGCCTACTATATAATTAATTTTTGTTAATGTTATAAGGCTTTTGAAAAGAATATGTATTTACTGAATCTATTTGAAGCTCCATGTATACCTATTAAATCAATCATATAAAAACATCTTGTTTAAAGTTTTCATTTAAACTCTTGGGGCACCTGGGTGACTCAGTCAGTTAGGTATCTGGCTCGGGTCATGGTCCCAGGATCCTGGGATCGAGCCCTGCTTTGGGCTCCCTGCTCAGTGGTGAGCCTGCTTCTCACTCTTCTCTGCCCCTTCCCTTTGCTCGTAGTCTCTCCCTCTCAAATAGATAAATAAAATTTTAAAATAAAATAAAATAAAATAAAATAAATTCCAATTAGTTAATATATAGTGGCATATTAGTTTCTGGTGTAGAAAACATCTTTTTATACTTCGTTTTTCCACATTTGTGCCTATGTGTGTTTGGTCTATCTGAGGTGACCAAGTCTGGAGATATTGTATTGGTGACTCCCTTTATAACGGTGGTTTTGTCTTTCTCCTTGCATTTCCAACAGCATTTTGCTCTGTTTTCATCATTGGGCTCAGTGAAGTGTCTTTCAATACTTCTTTAGTTGTGTTCTGTTAGATGCTGCAAAGGGCAGGTATGTTACACTGGATTTTTGCTTCTTCCTTTATTTAATTAGTCAGTATATATTCTCTGAAGATGCCTTCCATAGGTCCCCATTGAAAACTGAGTAGGTATTTATTGAGAATTGTTTTAAATTATGTGTGCCTCTCCCTGTGAGGAGATAGTCCTTCCCACCTCAAAGAGATCACTTCGTGCTACTTGACTTGCTTTGGCTAATGGAATGTGATCAGAAGCGCCATGTGCCATATCTGAGCGCCATGCTTTCAATGTCGTTATTTAGACCTCATTGCTTTATTTTCTGTTGTGACAAAATCACATCCAGATAAGGGGCTACTCCTCATCCCAAGTCCCTGGAGGGAGTCAACATGGATCACCACAACCAAACTGCCAAGAATGTGTCATGTGGGGGCACCTGGGTGGCTCAGTGGTTGAGCATCTGCCTTTGATTCAGGGCATGATCCCGGGGTCCTGGGATTAAGTCCTGCATTGGGCTCCCTGTAGGGAGCCTGCTTCTCCCTCTGCCTATGTCTCTGCCTCTTTCTCTCTCTCGCTTCTCTCTCTCTCTCTCTCTCTCTGTCTGTCATGAATAAAAATAAAATCTTAAAAACAAAACAAAAAATAGTCATGTGAATGGGCAAAAAAACCTTTGTTGGGGCCTTTGAGATTTTGGCATTGTTCGTGAATGCAGCATAATTTAGTGACAAATACGTACGTGTCCCATTTTATCCATTTGAGGGTCTAATTAAGATCCCAAAGAGACATGGCCTCTCGTCTTGTGACATTTAGGGGAGGTGGAAAGTACTGTTAAGCCACTGATTACATAGGTTTCAGTAATAGCTGATAGTTTTCTTCATATAGAATCTCTATACTTCTTGTTAGGCTTTTACAAAACATTTTGCATTTTTTCTCACTGTGAATATAAGTCTTTTCATTATGTTATGCAATACACATGGCTGGATTGTGGGAAATCTACAGATTTTTGTGTCTATGTATATTACCTGAGCACTTTATTAGGCTCATATATTTATTTATTTTTAAGGTTTTATTCATTTATTTGACAGAGAGAGAGAGAGATCACAAGCAGGGGGAGTAGGAGAGGGAGAGGGAAAAGTAGGCTTCCACTGAGCAGGGAGCTGGACACAGGGCTTGGTCCCAAGACCCTGAGATCATGACCTGAGCCTAAGGCAGATGCTTAACCGATTGAGCCACTCAGGCACCCAAGACTCTTACATTTTAACAGCTAAGTAGTTATTCATTATATTTCCTATGCATATGATCATATTTCTTTTTTTACAGATTTTATTTATTTATTCATGAGAGACACAGAGAGAGGCAGAGACACAGGCAGAGGGAGAAGCAGGCTGTCTGTGGGGAGCCTGACATGGGACTCAATCCCAGGACCCCTAGGATCATGCCCTGAGCTGAAGGCAGACACTCAACCACTGAGCCACCCAGGTGTCTCTATGACCATATTTCTAATAATAGTTTTGCTCCCTTGTAATGATTATAATGAATTTCCATCATATACCTCATTTAATTGGCCAGGTTTCCATTAAAATGTGAAATCATAACGGTGAGAGCAAACATTCTTGCCTTTCTTCTGATTCTGATAGGAAAGTGTCCAGTGTTTGACTCTTAGGGTCTGACTTATTGAGACAAATTATCTTTGCCATGTTGAGAAGAGTATTTCCTGTCTCTACTTTTCTTTGAGTTTTTATTCTGAAGATGTACTGCATTCTAATAAGTGCCTATTTGCTGCCTGCTGAAATGATTGCACATCTATATTTGATGTACTTTGTTAATTGCTTTCCTGATATTAAAATACTTCAGCATTCTGGAGCTCCTGGGTGGCTCAGTTGGTTAAGCATCTGGGTCTTGATCTCAGTTCAGGTCTTGATCTCAGAGTTGTGAGTTCAAGCCTCAAGTTGGGCTCCATGCTGGGTGTAGAGCCTACTTAAAAAAAAAAGATTTCAGCATTCCTTAATAACCCAAGTTGATTCTGATGGAGGATTTTTTTAAATATACAATTTCATTCAATTGGATGCTACTTTATTTAGCATCTTGAAGTTTGTTTCATAATGGGTTTGGTTTATAGCTCTTTTTTGTTGGTACTATCTTTGTGAGATTTTAGTATCAAGCTGATCCTTACTTGCAGTGACCATTTAAAATTTTATTTTACTATTTAGGCATAGTTTATATTGCATGAGGATTATCTGTTCCTTGAAAATTTCAACTGACTTGATAACAAAACTGTCTGTGTGAACATCTTTTCAGGAGGTGATGCTTTAGTAATTTCCTCAGTTTCTTTGGTGGGTTTGTTTTCCAGATCAGGTTTTGTGCTCCTGGAGTCCCTTCTGCAGTGGTTCCTCCAGACCCGGATTTGGTTCAGATCTGAGTCCATCCCTTGATGGAGGCTTCCATCTCCTGATCAGAGTATGTCTTTAGCCAAATTCTGCCTCTAGAATCTTAGGATTTGCCTGGAGTCCCAGAGGGCTGAGAGTTCATTCAGTTGTACATCTGCTTTTGCTTTTGCACATCAATATGCATTCTCACGTGTGCTAGGATTTAAGTTGAGACTTTTGCTTTCACCATAACATGCATCAGTGTGGGAGGCAGACCTGGAGCCTCAGGGACTCCCAGCCATTGGAACTTGCTGGTATTCACTGTGAAGGACCTGGAAATTGTGAGCAGCCTGATTGGTTCCCGTTGGTATGGCCTCAGAATTCCTCTCGCTGTATGTGAATGGCATTGGGAGAGGGGTACTCTGGTTGCCTCAAAAGGGGGTTCCTCATGCAATGAAGAGAGCTGCCATTGTCACGAGTCTTGAGTACCCGAGTATATTCATTTCCTTGGATTGCCATCCACAGTACCACAAACTCGGCGGCATGAACAACAGATAGTTATCGTCTCAAGGTTCTGGAGACTAGACATCTGAAGTCAAGGTATTGGCAGGACTGACTCCATTCGAGGGCTGCAGAGGAGGCTGTGTTCCAGGCCTCTCTCCCAGCTTTTGGTTGTTTTGCTGGCGATCTTTGGCTCAGAGCTGGATCACTTCATAACTTAATCTTCACATGACATTTCCCTGGGTCTCTTCACTTCATTTTCCTTCTGCGCATGTCCATCTGTGTCCAAATTTCTCCTTTTATAAGGACACCAGTCGTATTGGATTTGGGCCCATCCTAATGACTTCATGTGAACTTGATAATCTCTGTAGGCCCTCTGCTTCCAAGTAAGGGCACATTCTGAGGTACTAGGGCCTGGGATTGCAACATATTCTTTTTTGGGGGTGGGGGACACCATTCAACCCATCACACTGAGTAAGACTGCCAGTAGAAGGTCAGAAGGGCATCCTCACCATCATTTGGATCCATGACACTTTGTGTCATGCGGCAAATTTGAGTGGGTACTCCACCAGCTGTCTTTCTGAGTCCACTCCATCAGTCTTCTTAGCAGCCCTGTCTCTGTGCTGGGAGAGAAGAGAACAAGTCGAGGATGCAGGGCATCCTCTATGCAGACTGCCAAGGGGGAGTTTCTGTGGGGTTAGAGCTTCTCTGTACACTTCTGGTGTCATACCGATGGTCCCCGTGTTTCCTCTTCAAGGATCCCCAGCTGTCTTGATTGCTCACAACTCTATTATCTTCCGAAGGCTCACAGCTTATAAAATAGCTGTCATGTCCAAAGCTGTACAATAAAGAACCCTACCCGACTCACACATTTTGCCTCCTCTCTCGCTAAGCTAAATAATGTGACATTTCGAATTTGGGATTTTCAAGTGTAGCTTACATTTTTGGCTTTTACTAATTTTATCAAGGTCTCTTGCTGGGTTGCTTTTCAGTTTCCAAAGGGCTCTGATATGATCTCATCTTATTCTTGCAATGAGTTGCTTTTCTGCTCATTTTTCATGGCGATAACTCACAGAAGTTACTGGAGGCACAGGGGTGACTTGGCCAATGCCACACAGATAGCAGTAGAGCCAGCACTGTGATTCTCAGCCCGGCTCCTTTCCATTAGGTCATTCTGCTCTCCTGCTACCTCACTGTCAGGCCAAGTCTCGGCTCTCACTCAAGAGCTCGAAATACCACCACCTCCTCCCTGGAGCCCTCTCGGGTTAAATAGATGGGAATAACCAATAGCTTTTCATTATATTACTCATCTGCATAGATCAGGGGCTGGCAAACAGCTAACTCCACAACCTGCTTTTTTCTAGTCTAAGAATGGTTTTTACATTTTTAAAGGGTTGTCAAAAAAACAAAAAAAAACAAAAAAAAAAAAAAAAGAGGAAGAAGTGGAAGGAGATGGGACAGAGACCCATGTGTGGTCCACACAGTCTCAACTGTTGGCCTGAGCCTTTACAGAAAAAGTTCACCAGCTCCTGGTCTAAATAACAGGATCTCCTTGTACCCACTTTTAAAATTTATTTACCCTCCATATGTATTTATGACACCAATTTTGGTCAACTATTTGTTACATTTGAACATTCAAAGCTCCTGCTTGCTGTCCCTCTTACTTTTCTACTCCCTTCTATCAGGCACTGATAGAAGGTGTGATGTGCAACGAGCCACCTCTCAAAATTTATTTGCAAAGAGCGTGTATCAGTTAATACTGTAGACCCAATGACTACTATGTACAGTCAGAACTCTTGCAGCTCAAGGGAGGAGAATTCTTGGGGACTGGACAGTAAGCCCATGAGGATGGAGAATATGTGCTTGTTTATGGTTGTCCTCAGCCTGAATTAGCTTGGAAATGCTAATTGGGTTGGAAATGGGACTTTTGGTAGAGACTTGAAGAACAGGTAAAAATTGAAAAAAACAGAGGAGTGGAGATTGCACTTTGGGTAGGTAGACTGATATAATAAGAAATAACCCAGTATTTAAAGCAAAGATACAGATGTAGTGAAACAAAGGGGCACCTGCACCCCAATGTTCAAGCAGCAATGTCCACAACAGCCAAACTGGAAGGAGTCATGATGTCCTTCAACAGATGAATGGATAAAGATGTGGGGTGTGTGTGTGTGTGTGTGTGTGTGTGTACACACATACACACATATAATATTACTCAGCTATCTGAAAGGATGAATACCAACTGTTTACATCGATGTGGATAGAACTGGAGGGTATTATGCTGAGTGAAATAAGTCAATCGGAGAAAGACAATTATCATATGGCTTCACTCATATGTAGAATATAAGAGAGCATAGGACCACAAGGAAAGGAGGGGAAACTGAATGGAGAAAAATCCGAGAGGAAGACAAACCATAAGAAACTCTTAACTCTGGGGAACAAACAGAGGGTTGCTGGAGTGGAGGTGGCTGGGGGGATGGGATAACTGGGTGACAGGCATGAAGGAGGGCATGTGATGTGATGAGCACTGGGCATTATATGCAACGGATGAATTATTGGAAACTACATCTGAAACTAATGATGTATACTATATGTTGGCTAATTGAATTTAAATTAAAAGAAATAGCTCAGCATGTGTCTTCTTTATAGTACTTATTATCAGTGAAATGAATGAATAGTTGATAATCTTAATTTAAAAATTTTTTGATAATCTTAATTTAAAAACATTTTAAATAATTTTAAGAAAACTTTTAGGTTCACAGTAAAACTAAGCAGGAAGTATAGAGATTTCTCATATACCCCCAAAGCCCCCCCCCCCGCAACGTGCATCACCTCCCTGTTACCAGCATGCCCATTAGACGGATAACTTTCTTACAACTGATTAACCTATATTGATATATCATCATCCAGAGTCCACATTTTACGTTAGGGTTCACTCTTGGGGTTGTACATTTCATGGATTTAGACAAATGTTTCTACTATTATCATACAAAGTGTCTTTAATTTTTTATAACAGTAAGCACTTGACTACAGGGTCTTTCACCCCTTAGTGCAGGGACTTTGGTTTGTCCCCTACATGTCCTCACTGTTTAACACAGTGCCTGCAGTATAACGGGGACTTGATTCCTGTTTGTTGAAAGGAATGATGGTCTGGAAGACTATGAAAGGAGATTAGGGTATGAGAGTGGGCCGTCTTCAAGTCCAAGCTAAATACCTGGACATTTATTCTGTCTCTCATTCAGAAGTCCATCAACTATAGTCTGTGGGCCAAATGTCTTTGGTTGCCTTCCAGCCCAGTTGCAGAGTAGAGCAGTAAGAGAGATGGTGAAATCCATCCCCCTATCTAGATGGGTTGCCAGCATGAGCTTTGGTGGTAGAGAAAGGCATGGGGGAAATGTACTGCTTTCACGAAGGCAGTGCTGGTTTTCTAGGGGTCAGGAGGGCTGGCATGACAAATTTGTCAAGGCCTCAAGTCCAGGTGTGTCCCCAGCCCAGGGACTTCCCAGGGCAACCCTGTCTTGGCCAAGAATTCTCAAGGTCGCATTCAGAGAGGCATTCCATTCTCAAGAAACATCATGAGCTTTGCTCACGTCTACATAGCTCCCTCACATTCTGTGCATTGGCTGCTTTTACAATTTTCTGAGAGATATCTAGCAAATAATTTCCTCGGGGATTCCCCAGCCTTCTTTATTGCTCATAACTTTCTTATCTCTGAAGGTTAGCAGTTTATAAAATGGATACTTTGGCCAAAGTTGCATAACAAAGAATTACATCTGCCTCCTAGCTTGTCTCTGTCTTCTCTGGCTAGTTGAGGAATATGGCGTTTAGGAATTTTGAATCTTCGCATTTAGGTACATTTTGGCTTTTTCCAGTTTTATCAGTGAATGATCACACAGGCAGCTTTTCAGGGGCTTTTCTGGTTATTCATTAATGGACCGTTTAAACTCTGAGAATTCTAGGCCATAAGGTGCAATTCCAAAGATGCTTCAAAAAGTAGTTTCCAGAGAAAGTAGGTTAGACCCAGGGAGGTTACAGGCTGGTGTGTGTGATGTTTTGTATGACTATCCCTGCTCAGCTGTGCCTGATTCTCTAGAAACATTCCTTATTTATGTTCTTCTTACTTTATTTTCATTATATGGTGTTCTTCTTTAGACATATTAATAACTCTTGGGACTCCCATATTGCTCAGTTGTAATCTTGTTAAGTTTTTATGTTCCAGCATAGTTTAAGATGATTTCAGGGCCTTTGGTGAAAAACAGGGTCATAATATTTGGGGTAAAATGTATGAGTGTGTGTGTTACTCAATAGGCCAAGTGTTTGAGAGTGCAATTTCATGGGACAGCATCTACGGTCTCATGAAGGGGTATAAGCCCCTGGAAAGCTTACTCTTTCTACTGATAATACAGAGAATTTTCATATCTGGAGCCCCATCCTCCCTTGTTCTGCCCCCCTCACTTCACTAGGACTGTATATGTATGGATTACATAATAATCATCCCCAAATATAGGCCTTCTAAAATTTGAATATTTATCCCAATGGGACTTTTTTTGTACAGTTGAGGATTCTAATTTGAAAGTAGGTGGGTAACCAGGTATTTTAACTGGGAAGGATCTGGGATGTACATGCTACTGGGGAGAGATGTTATCTCCTTTTATTTGTCTTCCATCCCTCTGACCCCAATGGAGCTGCTGCTAGTGGAGCCACCTTGACTCATTTACATAGAGCTTGAGGATTCCCTCTGGGAATACAGACAGGTAATCCACTGAGTTTTAGGGATAGAAAGATACTTGGCAGACTGAACTGGGCCCAGAAGCAACCAAAATTTAGGGGAGAGAACCCACCTGAGCATCTGAAAAGGAACTAACCACAAGGCAATAGGGATCTAAGTAAAGACTTAGCAGCAAAAGTATACTAACTGTCAATTCTGGGAAAATCCATACCCAATGCCACAAACCCCCATCCTCGGCCATCCTGATGGCAAAATGAAATAAAATGAAATAAAATGATGGCAAAATGAAATAAATTCCAAAGCATAAAGTTAGATTATTTTTTATGCATTTTTTTACACCTCTGATTAGTACTGTGCATACTTCAACCAGGCCATACATGGTGTGTGTGTGTGTGTGTGTGTGTGTGTGATGTAATATACTGTATCATTCTATTTTATGTTAAAGACAGAAAATGGAGATATGTTACTGGGGTTTAGAATAGCAAATATATATTTGGTCTTCGTCCCTGCCCCTGCCACAGAACTCCTAAAACCCTGGGAATTGCTTAGGTGATGAGTGATAAAGGGGTCTTTTGTTACGTTAATGAGGCCACTTTTGGACAGCCCCCAGGTCACCTAATGATGAGGGCTGGTTGCCAGGGAAGCCAACCAAGTGATTAAAAGGTTGGAACTTTCATTTCCCTCCTCCTGAACCTCTGGTCAATGATTTAATCAATTGTGACTATGTCCTGAAGCTTTGTTAAAAAAACCAAAAGAGGGGCAGCCCAGGTGTCTCAGCGGTTTAGCGCCACCTTCACCCCAGGGCCTGGTCCTGGAGACCCTGGATAGAGTCCCACGTCAGGCTCCCTGCGTGAGCCTGCTTCTCCCTCTGTCTGTGTCTCTGCCTCTCTGCCTCTTTCTCTCTCTCTCTCTCATGAATAAATAAATAAAATCTTAAAAAGAAAAAAAAAAGGATAGGGGATAGAAAACCTCCAGGCTGGTGAACACATGGAGGTTTGGGGACCGTGGTGCACCCAAAGAGGCTGTGGAACTCCACGCCCTTTCCCTCCCTATACCTGCTCTTTGCGATCCTTTTTATCACAAACCGGTGATGCAGGGAGAAAAGGAGTTTCTTAAGTTCTGAATCAGCAATCAGTCAAATCCAAGCAGGAAGTTGTGGGAACCTCTGATTTAAGCTGATCAGACAATATTTAGGGAGGTTAACTCAGAGCAAAGATTGAGTTCCCTGCCAGCCAAATAGAGGGGGCACTGTGATTCAGGTGGGTAAACAAAATGAGAAGATCTCACTTCTCACAAGTTGATAAAGTCAGGGATGTTTGGGTGACAAGAGGATTTTGAGTGGTTACCAGGCAAACAAAGGATGGACCAGAGTAAAGGTTTCTGCAGGTGGGAAAGAGGATGGCACAGTGTACGACACAGAGGGAATCCAGCCACAGGGTGTTCCAACAAGCACCGCCATGACGATATGACTGGAGCTCATAATTCTACAGGGTAAAGGAATAATCATTAAGCAAAGTATCTTCTTTTTCAAGCAACTAGCATTTTCTGCACCCTTGGGACACAGTAGAGCATTTATGTTTGAAAAAAGTGACATGTGCATAAGATATAGTCCTACTGGCATGGCCCATTGTCCATGTGACTTCTGTATGGTGTCTTTAATGTAAAACAGAATAATGTAGTTGGTTACATGAACATACAAAGTGTCGCCAGGCCAAAGTGTGCACCATTCTGTTAGTTGTACAACAGGAGCAAACTAAATTTCTATATACTTGGGAATAAAGCTCATTTTTCTGGTTCCCTTTCTTCCTCATGGGCTGGAAAAGAAGCTCCCTATTTTTTTTTTGCATGTTTACCTCACATGCTTGCCTTCATTAGCCTTCCACAATAAGGTAATCTAAATGAAAATATCAATATATGTATGTCATATTTTTTCTGTACCCATATAATTCAAAACTGATTACATATATACCAAACCACACACACATATATTGGGGGTTAGACTTTTAAAAATTGGTATGCTATTCACACTTTTTTGCATCTTGATTTTTTTCCCGCTAGTTATACCTTACGGAAGCCCCTCCAAGTCAAGGGGATCACTCCAATTTATGATTTGCATTGGTTGTGTGAATACACCAGCATGTAGATGTAGTGATGGTGTACGTGACCATTTTTCTTTTGAGCTGCATTCACTTTGTTTCTAGTTTTGTCCCTTAAACATTGCTATGGTAAACATTTCTGTACGTATCATCTTACAAAGTAATGAATCAAAGTAGTTTCCTGATTGGGTAGGGGAAAGGAATAGGGGGTAGTCCAGATATGGATTCTGATGAAGCTCTAAGAATATCACTTAACTTGATTGAATTAAATGGAATCTAAAATAAGCCAGAATTTAGGGTTCCCCATCCCTGTGTCCATCCATTTTCATCGGCTGAGTGATACCATTAGCAAATTGCTCATTCCTTTGTTCCTTTATTTTGCCAGTCTATCCATCTCTCCTCACCCATTCATCCATCCTTCCCTCCACCATCCAAGCATTAGTTGAACATGTATTATGTACCTAACACCACTTTTAGGAACAATAGATGATACAAAAATATATATGTGAAGGGGCCTATAATATAGGGCAAGAATATGTAATATATGTGTAGGAAAAACTGTTCATCAGTACTGGACTTAACGTATAACCAAAACATCATCAAGAAAACAAGATAAAAATGAAACAAAACCAAAGCACCCAATATTTAAAATCCAGTGTATTTCCCCTAGAAATAAGAATTTTTCGCTTCTCTCCAAAAACAATGGGAAGGTTTGCTCAAGCTGTGTCCACATGCCAGTGCCACCAAACACAACTTGGCTAAAGCAGGGTGGTGGTTGCCCACTTCAGACAGAAAGCTCACTCCCATTCAGCATGGTCCCCATGGTTCCCTGATGTCACCCTCCCAGATGAGCTGTCAGTGGCCAATTATCATTGTGCCAGCATGCTTGTTGTTGTTGTTGTTTCTTTTGGTGGAGAAATACACCACCTGCATCTGTGTTGAAACTGGGAATGCCAAAGATGGCCTGAGTGAGCTGAATGTTTCAGGAAAACAGCGGAGATCACACAGAGTGAGATAAGGTGAGGAGTCATCCTGGGTGCTTCCTACACAAGCTCACTTGCTTAGAGCTGAGAAGTGCACCTGGGATCTGCAACTTCCAGGCTGTGGCCAGGTGGCAGCCTGTCCCTTCCCTACTTCTGCGACCCCCTGTCACTGCCAGTTACACACAGCATGTCGTCAAGTTGCACCAGAGGAGAACGTGTTAAGACTCAGCTCTAAGGAAGGGGGAGGAAGGGGAAGGGAAAAAAAGAAAAGAAAGGAAAGAAGAAAAGAAAAAAAAAGCAGAGGGAGAGAGCAGGAGAGCGGGTGCTGCTATTCAGAGAAACTTCTCTGCTCCTGCAAAGGCCGTGTCTTGGAAGGCTCACGGTCTCTGATTTCTATATGGTTTTTGGCACATCGTTTTAATCAAAAGAAGAAAAGGAAACAGTGCAAAGCCTTCGAACCCTAAACACAATGAGCTGGCAACAGAAGATGCTGTTAAGTCATTCCAATAATATGCCAGGCTCAGAATAACAACATCTGTTCCTGCGGGGCAGTTAGCAGAGGATTAAAAACAAGAAAAGAACCCTTAGATTTTAAAGCGAATAGATTTACTCGCTGTCTGACTTGGGGCTTCAATGGGACAGTGTGGTCGTTACCATCAGCGTGGCTGTGCCCAGTTGCAGGCTGCCCGGGGCTGGGCATGGTGGTGGGTGAGTTGGGGAGAAATGCTCTCCCCCCACCCCATGATTTGCAACCAGTGCACAGAAACATTTTTGTGCATTAAAGAGCGCCATGGGCTTTCCTGGTAGGAAGTCATCGAACCCACTGCTTTATATAGGAGAGGTTCTGAACACGCTTCTGGGATAATTGCATTTGCTCTGGGCATGGGTGCAACAGACAGCTCCAAAGGTCCCCCTGTCCTGATACCCCTTCTGTGCTTCTGAGTCCATCGAGAGAGGGCTTCACTTGGGCATTCATCATGCACACCTAATTTCCCCAAACCCTAGGGCACATCTTTTTGCTTCGAGAAATCAAGGCTTGGCTTGCAGAAGTGCCAAATAAGTACAAGATCTTTCAGCGACCAGCTCCTCCACCTACCCTCCCCACCCCACTCTCATAGCTTAATTTTCATTGATTTAAACCCAGGGCATGTCAACTAACTTCTGGGCGAGTCTATATTTTGGGTATCATCTCCCTCCCAAATTGTGTAGTGTATTTTATTCACAGGTGCATGGACGCCCCCCGCCCCGGCCACCTGTGTAACCCCTGCAAAATCTTCAAGAATTCCTCAAGGATCATCTCTCCCAGGATGCTCATCCCACTAAGACTCCCACTCATTCTGTGTTCTTCCATGTCTGGGGGGTTTGCATCTGTTAACACACTTAAGTCACTGCAGTGCAGACGGTAAATTCTTGTACCATCTCATTGTGGTAGATGCTCCCTCACATTTAATAGAATGAATGCAATAATTTGTTTGGCCTTTTTGGGGGTTTGTTTTCCTTTCTCGTATTTGTCTCATGGGGCATATAATGAAGAACTAGTCTTCGTCTCCATCCTCAGTGGACAGGGGAGAAAAGTGGGCCCCAAATCATCGTGCTGTTGTGAGCACTCAGTTGCCACATGCAGTTGGAAATGAAAGGTTGAAAATAAGCTTGTTTCCCTGGTTGGTCATAAAGCTTTGCTTGTTTCTTTTGCCTGGTTGGTGGTTCCCTTCATTCCCTCCAGTTTCCTATGAAACGGGAGAACTTTTAACTGCCAAGGTCTGCATTTCTTTAGTTCTTTTTTTTTTTTTTAAGATTTTATTTATTTATTCGTGAGAGACACACAGAGAGGCAGAGACACAGGCAGAGGGAGAAGCAGGCTCCCTGTGGGGAGCCCGATGCGGGGCTCGATCCCAGGACCCCAAGATCACACCCTGAGCCAGAGGCAGACACTCAACCACTGAGCCACCCAGGTGCCCCTAGGTGGGTTTTCTTTCCCAGGCTCCTCCATACATTGCCCATGCTTTGCCAATTATTTTCTTTCTCAACCAGTTCTTTTGCCCCACATCTTCCTTAACTCTTAGGTCAAAATTTAGCTCATTAATGGAACTTTTATGTGCTCTTTGAATGGTAAAGTCTCATTCTGATGGTCACTACCCTATATAAATTTAATAACTTACAAAAGCTTTACTAAGGGTATTACATATAAGTCACTGACTTTAAAATAGGTAATACTATTTATACAGTGTATTTGTTGAAGAAAACACCAAGATTCTGGGTTGTGTTTAAAAATATTTCTTTTAGGGATCCCTGGGTGGTGCAGCGGTTTGGCGCCTGCCTTTGGCTCAGGGCGCGATCCTGGAGACCCTGGATCGAATCCCATATCGGGCTCCCGGTGCATGGAGCCTGCTTCTCCCTCTGCCTGTGTCTCCGCCTCTCTCTCTCTCTCTCTCTCTCTCTCTCTGTGACTATCATAAATAAATAAATTTAAAAAAATAAAAAAAATAAATAAAAATATTTCTTTTAGGGGCACCTGGGTGGCTCAGTAGGTTAAGCACCTGCCTTCAGATTGGGTCATGATCCTGGGGTCCTGGGATCGAGTCCCGCATCCAGGCTTCCTGCTCAGTGGGGAACCTGCTTCTCCCTCTCCCTCTGCTGCTCCCCACTGCTTGTGCTCTCTCTCTCAAATAAATAAATAAATAAAAATCTTTAAATATTTATTTCTATTATAATTGAACTTGGAAGAAATGAGATTCCCCCTCCCCCCAAGAGGACCTCACAAGTTATTTATTTTTTTTTTTACACTGGATGAATTAATTCTAACTCATTTAATGATTCAATGTAACTTTCTATCTCAAACAGGTAAGTGAATAGTATGAACTCAGGGATAAATAACACAAATGTAACAAGTGAGCACTGCGATTATAGTAGAATTTGGCAGGAAAGCTGTTGGTAAATGAACTACTGAATTTTATGATGACAAGCCACGGAATAAAGTATAAATACGGCAAGAAAAGAACATTCAAAGGAACTGGCTTAATGTTTAAATTCCCCGTAAGTTCAAGGTAAATGCCTTGCAAATACTGTTGTATGTGTAATGTGTGTAACAAGATAAAAATGGCTTGGTTACATGATATTTTCAAAGCCTTGTGCTAATAGCTCAACTTTTTTGGTCTTCTGGTGTCA
The DNA here is from genome assembly GCF_905146905.1 of Nyctereutes procyonoides. NCBI lineage: Eukaryota > Metazoa > Chordata > Mammalia > Carnivora > Canidae > Nyctereutes > Nyctereutes procyonoides. The sequence continues at coordinate 53,256,611 of NW_026575140.1, read as the reverse complement.
CAGACTTAGAGGCATTTTAATTTTCATTGGTGCTAAGTGAGATAATTTGTATCCCATGATTTTATGCTCTGTATTTTATAATCGCAAAGGGCATTGTACGAGGCTGTTCCCTCATGGACATATCCCTCTTCCTTCCCACTGACCTCTCCCACTCCAAGCCAGGCTTCCCAAAGCAACATGTCTGGAAGTCAAAATTACAAGCATTGACCATTTCTGGTTTGTTCTCTCTCTACTTTTTTTTTTTTTTTTTAGATTTTTAAAAAATTTATTCATGACACACACACACACACACACACAGAGGCAGAGACACAGGCAGAGGGAGAAGCAGGCTCCCTGCGGGGAACCGGATGAGGGACACAACCCCGGGGTCACGCCCTAAGCCAAAGGCAGATGCTTAACACTGAGCCACCCAGGCGCCCCTTTCTGAGACTTTATTTGACGTCCTGCTTGCTCTTCTAATTTCTACTCCATTTCCAGACATTCCCTTTGTCTCTCTCTCTCCTACGTTTCTGAAGACTGTGGCTGCCCTAGCATCTTTGCCTTTGAGAGCTGACAAACTGGGAATTGTGTTTTCCAAGGGTCTAGTATATTTGATCTTCATCACAAATTCTTCCAGGGCTCTTAATACAATGTTTTAAAATAGCTTTCAGGATTCCTGGGGGTTATTAACTTACAGTGTGACGGTTCATTTACCCTGCAACCCCCATGCCTACATTTTTCCCCTAAAGTTCTATTTTCAAATGTTAAATAACTATGCGATGAGCATCTTTCCTATAGTATCTTATTCCACAGAGAGGCTGTAGACACGTCTGTCTTTTGAGCAAGAAAGGAAGGGATGGGGTGGGGTAATTGAGTTTAAAATGAGAAAATGAGTTTGATGCCTTCTTTGTGTGCGTGTGGTACAAAAATAAATAGCAACATTTACCATTTTCGTCATTTTTGAGGGTACAGTTCAGCCGCATTAAATTCATTTACATCGGTGTGCAACCATCACCACCTCCTTCTCCAGAGTGGATGGTGTTTTGAAATGGCCTGGCCCCTTGAAACAGTCATGCGGCTGAATTAGGGAAAATTGTATTTGTCAGCTCAGAGTGCCACGACGCAACACCACAGTGCGGGCGGATTAAACAGCAGAAGCCCATTTCTCACACTTCTGGAGCCCAAGAAGTACAAGATCAAGGTAGGTTTCATTCTGAGAATTTCATTGGCCTGTAGGCACCTGCCGGCTTGTGGCGTAATCATGTGACCTCTTTGTGGGAAAGAGAGAAGGCTCTCGGGAGTCTTTCTTATAAGGGCACTACTCCCATTGTGCAGGCCTCACCCTCATGACTGTATCTAACCCTAACTACCTCCCCAAAGCCCCATCTCCAAATACCGTCACATTGGGTTCTTCACCTTATGAGTAAGGTTATTTACCTTCTTGGGTAACTCACCTTATGAATTTGCGGGGAGACACAAACACTCATTCCATAACAGTGATCTATCTGATGGCTATAAAGGACTCAGTAGAAAGAGGTGGGATTGGCAGAGTCCTAATGACATTGCTCAAACATTATTAGAGAGCTAGGGAAGGGGCTAAAGATAAACCACAGGGTTTGGGCAGTAGTTGAGGCACCCAGGGAGCCCCTCCAGCTACTCTGGTCATCTGGAGACACAAGGGAAAAATGAAGAGCCCAGTGCACTGAGAGCTCTGCTGGTGGACAGAGCCATGGTGACAATGAAGTGACCACGTGCGGGCTATGGTAGCATTTCATCACACAGACCCTGAAAATACATTGACTCAAAGAAGAGCAGAGAATCAACCAAAAACATGTGACTAGAAGTTGAACTGGAATTTTGCAAGCATGAATTTAAGAAGAAACATGGAGGGGCACCTGGGCAGCTCAGTGGTTAGCATCTGCCTTTGGCTCAGGGCATGATCCCGGGGTCCTGGGATCAAGTCCCATATCAGGCTCCCCACAGGGAGCCTCCTTCTCCCTCTGCCTATGTCTCTGTGCCTCTCTCTGTGTGTCTCTCATGAATAAGTCAATAAAATCTTAAAAAAAAAAACATGGAACACTTTTTATACTTGTAGGTTTGCATTCTCTTTTCCTTATGGTTTTAAAATGTGCTATTATTTAGCATAACAGTATACTCAGAATTAACACTTGTTTGGGCACGTATGCTCAGTCGTTCCTATTTATTTATATTTTTGGTAGCAATTTTCATGCATTATTTTATATTTAATACATGTCCATGGCACATAATTTCAAAGGAACAAAAGGATATCTAGCAAAATATGTCTCTTTCCCAGTCCTGATTTCCCTGGCACCCAGAGACAGCTACAATTTCCAGCTTCTTGTGTGTCCCTCCGTGTATGTGTGTATGGAGGTTTTTGTTTTTGTTTTTACACAAATAGCAATATGCTGTGCATATGCTTCTAACCTTGCCTGTTTCACTTGCTATATCTTTCATATCAATACATATAGAGCTGCCTCACTTTCTAAAATAGCTTTAGAGTATTGCATTGTGTGCATGAACCAGAATTTATTGTATTGGTCTCTTTTATTTGTTTATGGTATGCCTTCACCAAGAATTATTTCCTTCCTTAAAAAAAAGAGAAAAGGATTATGTCCTTCCTTGAATACAGGAAGGATTTTGTTTTGTTTCCTGCTTTATCTTCAACAATTAGAATAGGACTGATACATCGTAGGCTTTCAACAAATACTCATTCTATGGAATGTCAATCGCATCATTTCATACCTACTATGCAAGTTGGACCCAGGGGTAATGTAATTTTGTCGTGATTTTGTTGATTATGGCCATATTGCCCTCCATGGAGGTCATGATTTATTTTACCACCACCCGCCGAGGCTGGAGTGTACCTGTTTCCTCACACCTGTGCTGGACCCCATGCCAACACCCATCCCGCCAACACAGAGCGCGGCCAAAGTTTATTTTTGCCTCTCTGATACAAGGGAAGTAAATGTATCTTGGTTTTCTAATTTTGCATTTTTATTATTCTAAGTAAAGTTACACGTGTTTTTTCTGTAGTTTGTGTGTACCGTTTATACAGAAACGGAATGATCCCTTTGCGATAAGCATGAACAAGTTTTTTCCCCAGTATGTTGTATGTCTTTTGAGTTTGTTTATGGTATTTTTCCATTCAGCATTCCTAAGTTTTTTGTTTTTAGAACTTTTCATTTTGATGCTAGTCAAATTTTTCCATCTTTTCTTTAAGCGCTTTCAGGCTTTTGGGAGGGGGGGGGGTGATCATAATTAGGAAAGTCTTTCTTATTCTGGGATTATTTAAAGTTTTTTCTCATGTCTTCATCAGTTCCGTTCTAGTTTTTTAATGTTTAAATCTGTGATCATCTAAAATTGATTTTGGTGTTAGTGAAGTAGGGATGTCTTTTCTTTCTGCGATTGGTTATGAAGACCATTTGGTGAAGAGTTCATTTTCTTCTGCCCTGATTTGTTGTGCTATATTTATCACTTATGAAACTCACGTATGTTTTGGGTTGATTTACAGATTCCCCAATCTTTTCCTTTGATCTGCCTGTGTATTCAAGTATGAGTCCCCCATAATTGCAATTACCATGGTTTTTTTTTTTTTTTCAGTGTGGCCTTCCTGGTTCCCATTCTTTTTTGCTTAAGTGTTCCAGCTGCCATTGCATGTTTATTTTTCTATATGAATTTTGGAACATATTTTTCTAGTGTTAGTAAAACGCTGCTTTTAACATTTGTTGCATTTATTATAGATTAATTTAGGGACATTTGAAATCTTTGTAACATTGAGCAATCCTATTCAATAACTTTCCATTAATCAATTTTTAAAAAACTTCATCAGTTTCACTTAAAATTTTTCTTTATGTAGGTCTTAAATATTTCAAGATTTTTATTTTTTTATTTTTGAATAAAATAAACACCCAACATGAGTCCCAACTCAATCCCAAGATCAAGAGTCACACACTCCTGACTGAGCCAGCAAGGCACTTCTAGATCTTGCATATTTTAAATCACACCATTCTCTAGCTACTTTATTCTTTTCATTACTACTATAAGTGAAATACGTTTTCAATTGTGTTTTCTACTTTTCTTGTGGCTAATATACAAAAACCCATTATTTATATTAATTTTTATCTAACTGTTTTATTTTTTATTGTTAGTAATAGTTTTACAAAAACTATTTTAATGCAATAGTAAAACTATTTTTAATGCAAATTAAAACCACAATGATCATCTTACACCTGTCAGCATGGCTAAAGTAAAAAACACAAGAGGGGTGCCTGGGTGGCTCAGTGGTTGAGCATCTGCCTTTGGCTCAGGTCATGATCCTGGGGTTCAGGGATCAAGTCCTGCATCGGGCTCCCCGCAGGGAGTCTGCTTCTCCCTCTGCCTATGACTCTGCCTCTCTCTGTGTCTCTCATGAATAAATGAATAAAATCTTTAACCACCCCCCCCCCACACACACAGGAAATAACAAGCGTTGGCAAAGATGTGAAAAACAAAACAAAACAAAACAGTGCACTTTTGGTAGGAATGCAAACTGGTACAGCTCCTGTGGAAAATGGTATGGAGGTTCCTCAGAAAATTAAAAATAGAATGACCATATGATCTAGTCATTCCACTACTGAGTTTTTACCCAAAGAAAACAAAACCACGAATTTGAAAAGATATATGCATCCCTATTATTGCAGTGTTATTTACAATAGCCAAGATAAGGTAACAGCCCAAGTGTCCATCCATAGATGAATGGATAAAGAACAGGTGGTATACAAAACTGGAACAGGAAGAAATAGAAAACCTGAACAGGCCAATAACCAGGGAGGAAATTGAAGAAGTCATCAAAAACCTCCCAAGACAGAAGAGTCCAGGGCCAGATGCCTTCCCAGGGGAATTCTATCAAACGTTTAAAGAAGAAATCATACCTATTCTATTAAAGCTGTTTGGAAAGATAGAAAGAGATGGAGTACTTCCAAATTCATTCTATGAGGCCAGCATCACCTTAATTCCAAAACCAGACAAAGACCCCACCAAAAAGGAGAATTACAGACCAATATCCCTGATGAACATGGATGCAAAAATTCTCAACAAGATACTAGCCAATAGGATCCAACAGTACATTAAGAAAATTATTCACCATGACCAAGTAGGATTTATCCCCGGGACACAAGGCTGGTTCAACACTCGTAAAACAATCAATGTGATTCATCATATCAGCAAGAGAAAAACCAAGAACCATATGATCCTCTCATTAGATGCAGAGAAAGCATTTGACAAAATACAGCATCCATTCCTGATCAAAACTCTTCAGAGTGTAGGGATAGAGGGAACATTCCTCGACATCTTAAAAGCCATCTACGAAAAGCCCACAGCAAATATCATTCTCAATGGGGAAGCACTGGGAGCCTTTCCCCTAAGATCAGGAACAAGACAGGGATGTCCACTCCCACCACTGCTATTCAACATAGTATTGGAAGTCCTAGCCTCAGCAATCAGGCAACAAAAAGACATAAAGGCATTCAAATTGGCAAAGAAGGAGTCAAACTCTCCCTCTTCGCCGATGACATGATACTCTACATAGAAAACCCAAAAGCCTCCACCCCAAGATTGCTAGAACTCATACAGCAATTTGGTAGCGTGGCAGGATACAAAATCAATGCCCAGAAATCAATGGCATTTCTATACACTAACAATGAGACTGAAGAAAGAGAAATTAAGGAGTCAATCCCATTTACAATTGCACCCAAAAGCATAAGATACCTAGGAATAAACCTAACCAAAGAGGTAAAGGATCTATACCCTAAAAACTATAGAACACTTCTGAAAGAAATTGAGGAAGACACAAAGAGATGGAAAAATATTCCATGCTCATGGATTGGCAGAATTAATATTGTGAAAATGTCAATGTTACCCAGGGCAATTTACACGTTTAATGCAATCCCTATCAAAATACCATGGACTTTCTTCAGAGAGTTAGAACAAATTATTTTAAGATTTGTGTGGAATCAGAAAAGACCCCGAATAGCCAGGGGAATTTTAAAAAAGAAAACCATATCTGGGGGCATCACAATGCTAGATTTCAGGTTGTACTACAAAGCTGTGGTCATCAAGACAGTGTGGTACTGGCACAAAACAGACATATAGATCAATGGAACAGAATAGAGAACCCAGAAGTGGACCCTGAACTTTATGGTCAACTAATATTCGATAAAGGAGGAAAGACTATCCACTGGAAGAAAGACAGTCTCTTCAATAAATGGTGCTGGGAAAATTGGACATCCACATGCAGAAGAATGAAACTAGACCACTCTCTTGCACCATACACAAAGATAAACTCAAAATGGATGAAAGATCTAAATGTGAGACAAGATTCCATCAAAATCCTAGAGGAGAACACAGGCAACACCCTTTTTGAACTTGGCCACAGTAACTTCTTGCAAGATACATCCACGAAAGCAAAAGAAACAAAAGCAAAAATGAACTATTGGGACTTCATCAAGGTAAGAAGCTTTTGCACAGCAAAGGATACAGTCAACAAAACTCAAAGGCAACCTACAGAATGGGAGAAGATATTTGCAAATAACATATCAGATAAAGGGCTAGTTTCCAAAATCTATAAAGAACTTCTTAAACTCAACACCAAAGAAACAAACAATCCAATCATGAAATGGGCAAAAGACATGAAGAGAAATCTCACAGAGGAAGACATAGACATGGACAACACGCACTTGAGAAAATGGTCTGCATCACTTGCCATCAGGGAAATACAAATCAAAACCACAATGAGATACCACCTCACACCAGTGAGAATGGGGAAAATTAACAAGGCAGGAAACCACAAATGTTGGAGAGGATGCGGAGAAAAGGGAACCCTCTTACACTGTTGGTGAGAATGTGAACTGGTGCAGCCACTCTGGAAAACTGTGTGGAGGTTCCTCAAAGAGTTAAAAATAGACCTGCCCTACGACCCAGCAATTGCACTGTTAGGGATTTACCCCAAAGATTCAGATGCAATGAAACGCCGGGACACCTGCACCCCGATGTTTCTAGCAGCAATGTCCACAATAGCCAAACTGTGGAAGGAGCCTCGGTGTCCATCGAAAGATGAATGGATAAAGAAGATGTGGTCTATGTATACAATGGAATATTCCTCAGCCATTAGAAATGATGAATACCCACCATTTGCTTCAACGTGGATGGAACTGGAGGGTATTATGCTGAGTGAAGTAAGTCAATCGGAGAAGGACAAACAGTGTATGTTCTCATTCATTTGGGGAATATGAATAATAGTGAAAGGGAATATAAGGGAAGGGAGAAGAAATGTGTGGGAAATATCAGAAAGGGACACAGAACATAAAGACTCCTAACTCTGGGAAACGAACTAGGGGTGGTGGAAGGGGAGGAGGGCGCGGGGTGGGGGTGAATGGGTGACGGGCACTGAGGGGGACACTTGACAGGATGAGCACTGGGTGTTATTCTGTATGTTGGTAAATTGAACACCAATAAAAGTTAATTTATTAAAAAAAAAGAACAGGTGGTATACATATATAATGGATGTTATTCAGCCATAAAAAAGAATGAAATCTTGCCATTTGGGATGACGTGGATGGAGCTAGGGAGTGTTATGCTATGTGAAATAAGTCAGTCAGAGAAAAACAAATATCATATGATTTCACTCTATGGGGAATTTAAGAAACAAAACAAATGAGCAAACAAAAACAGAGACAAACAAACAAACAAAAAACCCAGACTCTTAATTAGAACAAATTGGTGGTTGCCAGAGGGGAGGTGGTAGGGGGAGGGGTGAATAAAGGGGATTAATAGTACATTTATCTTGATGTGAATGGAACAATGGATAGAATTGTTGAATCACTATAGTGTACACCTCAAACTAACACTACACTGTTAACTATACTTCAATTAAAAAATAGTTTTGAAGTTTATTCTTTTGTGCTTTTTAGGCATGCAATCTCATATCATTTGCAAATAATGATAAAGTTACTTCCTTCTTTTATTTTCTGAATTTTATCTATTTGTGTGAGAGAGAGGCAGAGACACAGGCAGAAGGAGAAGCAGGCTCCCTGTGGGGAGCCCAATGTGGGACTCCATCCCAGGACCCTGCGGTCATGACCTGAGCCAAAGGCAGATGCTCAACCACTGGGCTACTCAGGTGCCCCTACTTCCTTCTTTCCAGGTTTCATGCTGTACTTTTCTATATCTGTATCTATGTCCATACCATATCCATATCTGCCTATTTCTATCCCATTCTAAGTATCTTTGAAGAGGATCACATAATTTTTCATGATGAGCTATTAATAAAATGAAATATATTAATAATTTCCCAATATCAAATTATTCTTTGAGTATTTCTGATTATTACTCCTGATATTACTTGACCTTGGGTATCAATTTTTTATTTTCTTTATTTATTTAATGTAAATTCAATTTGCCAACATATACTATAACACCCAGTGCTCATCTCATCATGTGCCCTCCTTACTTTGGGCATCAATTTTTAATATCCTATTGTGTCCTAACATTTTATGTAAGATTTTGAGATCAGTGTTCACAAATGAAATTTATCTATCTTTGTGGTATTTATTTCTCAAACGTCGAGTCTCATAAAAATAATTGGAAGCCTTAGTTTTCTTTGTCTTGAACAATTAAAATGGCAAACGGAACTCAACTTTAAAGGATTAACGCAATTACATTGTGAAATTATCTTGAGTACTTTATTGTGATGGGAAGGGGGCTATTTATTAACTGTGTTTCCCACTGTAATTGTTCCATTTTGATTTTTGTGTTTTGTTTTGTTTTCTTTTCTTCACCAGAGTGATCTTTTGAAAGGGAAGAATCAGATCCCATCACTTCCCTCCTTGGGAAGTGGCTCAGTTCCACATCACATGGTTTCAGGTCTCGAAGGTCAAGGTCAAATCTGAAATCACCAAGGTCAAATCTAAATTTGCTTACCTGGCTTACTAGGTGGTTCTGAGTCCTTTCCTGCTTTCCAGATTCACCTCCTGCTGCCTTTGCCATCAACCCATTTCTGCTCCAACACGAGCTTTAGACCCAAGTGTCCTTCTAATGCTCTTCTAGAGTCACATTTGGTAATTTGTATTTTCCTATCCAAACTTCATTTAATTCACCTTTTCAAATATATTTGGATTGTGTCAAGCAAAGGACAATAGTTTCTTCTTTTTATTTTCTCTGCATTTGTGTTTATGAAAATAAACTCAGTGAATTTCTCATCTTTTGTATATTTATGTGGTTTTCTTTTTCCCCTGCTTAGGATCACTTCCAATTGTATTTTCCTTTACTTTTTAAGGAATTACCTCCTAAATTTGCCTCTTAGTTTTATCACTTTTTCCTTATTTTTTATAAGATTTTATTTATTTATTTGAGAGAAAAAGTGAAAGCAAGAGCAGGGCTGAGGGGCAGAGGGAGAGGGAGAAGCAGACTCCAGCTGTGTATGGAGCCTGAGCTGTGATTTGATCCCAGGACCCTGAGATCATGACCTGACCCAAAAGCAGCCACTTATCTGGACTGAGCCACCCAGGTGCCCCCCTTATTTTATTTTTCTACAATATCCCTCCCCTTCTTGCTAATTCCCTCTCTCTGCTTTTCTTAAATTAATTTTGTTATTTTTTCCCTAACTTCTTGAGTTAAATCCTAATATATTTAGTTTCTCTCTCTTCCTTCCTTCCTTCCTTCCTTTCTTTTTCTTCCTTCCTTCCTTCCTTCCTTCCTTTCTTTTTCTTCCTTCCTTCCTTCCTTCCTTTTTCTTTCTTTCTTTCTTTCTTTCTTTCTTTCTTTCTTTCTTTCTTTCTTCTTTCTTTCTATTTCTTTCTTTTCTTTTTAGAGAGGAAGGGGAGGAAGAGAGGGGCAGAGGGAGTGAAAGAGGTTAAGCAGACTCCACACCCAGTGCAGAGCACGATGTGGGGCTTGATCTCATGACCCTAAGGTCATGATCCCAGCCCAAATCAAGGACCCTAGGATCATGACCTGAGCCATAGGCAGATGCTTAACAGATTGAGCCACCCAGACATCCCTTGTTTCTTATTTTTCATCAACATAAGAAGGTGAAGTTGTGAATTTTGCTCTGAGCACTGCTGAAGGTGTGACCCATGGGTTTTCATAGTGTTTTCATTGCTGTTAACATCTATGATCTGTGCTTCCAGCTTTGATGATGCTCAGACCAGAGAATCAGGTGTTATGACTTATTCTCCAGTGAAAAAGACACTATTGATGCGTCACATCCCATATTAGTTTTCTGTGTTGTGTGATAAATCATCACAAATGTAAAACAACAGGTACTGTTATCTTTCAGCCTTTGTGGCTCAGGAGTTCAGACCTAGATCACTGTTTGGGTCTCACAAAGCCACAGTCACTAAGTCAGCTGGCGGAGGGCTCACCTCACACTTTACAACATGACTTTTGTTTCTTCAAGGTCAGCTGGAGGGATCTCTCTGACTTCAGGATGGTGCAGTCACTTTTTTTTTTTTTTTTTTTTTTTTTTTATAAATTAATTTTTATTGGTGTTCAATTTACCAACATACAGAATAACACCCAGTGCTCATCCCGTCAAGTGTCCCCCTCCGTGCCCGTCACCCATTCACCCCCACCCCCCGCCCTCCTCCCCTTCCACCACCCCTAGTTCATTTCCCAGAGTTAGAAGTCTTTATGTTCTGTGTCCCTTTCTGATATCTCCCACACATTTCTTCTCCCTTCCTTTATATTCCCCTTCACTATTATTCATATTCCCCAAATAAGTGAGAACATACACTGTTTGTCCTTCTCCGATTGACTTACTTCACTCAGCATAATACCCTCCAGTTCCATCCACGTTGAAGCAAATGGTGGGTATTTGTTGTTTCTAATGGCTGAGTAATATTCCATTGTATACATAAACCACATCTTCTTTATCCATTCATCTTTCGATGGGGTGCAGTCACTCTTAAGAATTTTTCACTAAGGAGCACCTGGGTGGCTCAGTCAGGTAAGCATCTGCCTTCGGTCATGATCTTGGGGTCCTGGGACTGAGCCCTGCTTGGGGCTCCCTGCTCAGCATGGAGTCTGCTTCTCCTTCTCTCCCTATTCATGTTATTGCTTGCTGGGCGCGCTCTCTCAAATAAATAAAAAAACTTAAAAAAAAAAAAGAATTTTTCACCTTATTAAGTCTGACCCACCTAAGGTAATTTCCCTCTTGACTAAATCCAAGCAGTCTGGGACTTTAATTATGTCTGCAAAACCCCTTCACCTTTTCTATAAAATGTAACCTAAGCAAACCTCAACGTGGGAGTGGCTTCCCATCCCCTTTGCCATATTCTGTTGGTTGGAGTGGTCTCTGGTTCCACCAGCACTCAAGAGTGGGAGGAAGTTATGCAGAGGTACGACGGGTGGGGGGGGGGTGGGGGGGTGCTTAGGGTGTACCCAGCACGTCGTAATTTAGCTGGAGGACAGGTGTGCACCTGAGCAGCCTCCCCTCTCGGCTGCCAGCTACAACTTTCCCCTTCTGCCTAAAGGTATTTCTCTAGTGGCTCAGGTCTTGTAAGTCAGTTGTCAACCAGATAAAATAGCCTCTGGAGCTCCCTGCACCTGACAGAGGACAGAAGTCAGTGGATAAATTCCCCAGCTTCCTCTTCCCTAGATGGGAAAGTTCTGAGGTACACACTCCATGATTCCTTAGAGGGTCCCCAGGAAAACTCAGATCTGCTGTTTCCTTCATTTCCCATATAGTTTTTGTCTCCCTTTCCCTACTTCCTCCCATTTGTCTTGTTTCCCAAATAAACTATGTGCATCAAAGTCCTTCTTTCAGATTCTGTGAACATTTTGTGTTAAGTTTTCTTTCATTGCACAGAGGTCTGAGGACTAAGTACGATTTCAATACATTTTGGAATTTGATGAGGATTTCAATGTGGGCTATTTTAGGATCAGTTTTTGTGAGCATTTCCAAATATCTATTTTCTGTTTCTACATTATGGAATTGGATATTTGGCAATTAGGTCTATCTTAGCTTTTCGTTGTTACTGTTATACTATCCTTAGTAATTACTTTTGTCCATTTAATATGTCCTGAACTAAGGGAGGTAAATTAAAATATTTTACCAGATGTATTTGTTCCTTGTATTCCTAATAGGTTCAGCTTTATGACTTTAATGCTCTCTTATTTGATGCATAGTTATTAATTACTGGAAGAGCTTACTGTAGAAGAGCTTTACTCTTTGTAAATATAAAGTGGCCTCCTTAGTCTTGTTCAGTGTTTTCTTTGTCCTCAATTCAAACTTGCTTGATTTAGAAATTATTTTGTATATATTGCTTGATAGCATTTGCTCATTTTAATTTTTTTAATAATTCCTAAAGATATTATTTATTTATTCATGAGAGACACACAGAGAGATGCAGAGACACAGGCAGAGGGAGGAGCAGGCTCCCTTTGGGGAGCCTGATACAGGACTCCATCCCAGGATGCCCTGAGCCGAAGGCAGGTGTTTAACCCCTGAGCCACCCACCCAGGTGCCCCTCATTTTATTTTAAGAATCTCTTTTTAGAGAGAGAGAGAGAGAGAGATTGTACCCCAGTGGTGAGGGAGGAGGGGCAGAGGGAGAGGCAGAGACAATCCTAAGCAGTCTCCCACCCAGCATAGAGTCCCACACAGGGCTCCATCCCGTGGCTCTGGGGAATCATGACCTGAAATCGAGAGCAGGAGGTTTTATTTATCGTATTATATCAATTTTTATTTCTGCTCTTTCTCTTGTTTAATTGGTGAATTCTTTTGTTTAATTGGAGTCGAAATATCATTCCCTTCAAAAACTACCTTTTTTAATACAAATCTGGATAACTTAGCCCAATCTCTATTATATTTTAATTACACAAACATTCATACACATATTCACAAACATGCATACATATGTACCCAATGTGGTTACAGCAGATTTTACAGAAGATTTCTGTTTTTACCTAAATCATTTCACTTAATTTCAGACTTTCCTCTTCAGTTTTATACAAAGAGGATCACAATCACACAATGAAACTTGTTGCAAGTGAACAATATTTTGAGATACAAAAGACATCTTTACAGGTTTCTGCACAGCCATAACTTAAGGGTGAGACAGGCTAAACAATTTATTTCAGTAACTGACAGATTTGATTCAGGCATGTCCTAAGGCCTCAAAGTGATTGCTGCTCCATGCCAAACCGTGGACAGTACCGCGGAGCGAAAGCACAGGAGCCCCTTATAGCGAACTCGATATATTCTAGTGGGCTGGTAGCCAAGGAGGTGTAAATGGGGGAGGAATGGTGATGGGGGTTTCCAAGGGCACACATTCAGAGAGAGGGAGGGGGAGACAGAGGGAGAGATGGAAGAAGAGAGAGGGAGAGGGAGGGAGTGACAGAGAGTGAGGGAGAGGGGAGAAGGGGAGCAGGGGTGGGATAGGGAGAGGGAGGAAGAGAGGGGAGAGGGAGGGAGGAAGAAGAGGAGGGGGCTGGGAAAGAGGGTGGGAGAGAAGGGGAGGGTGAGAGTGAGAAGAGAGACAGGGAAGGAGGGAAGGGGAAGGGAGAGGGGAGGGGGGAGGAGGAGAGGGGAGAACCAGGAGAGGGAGGGAGGGAACTCCATGGGGGAACTTCTCTTTTAAAACCTTCTCTTGCTTTTTAACCGTGTTTTTGCACGTATTTGGGAGTGTATGTCTTCCTTCCGATCACTCAGCTCCATCGCTCTGTTCCTCTGTGGCTTGTTCTTAGAGCCTAACTTTACATTGTGTATTTAATTCACGCTTTCTCACGGTGGCACCTGCCTCCTGCGGACGGTCCCCCCACCCCCCGCCCCCAGGCCATGAAACACAGAGAGGCAGAGACACAGGCAGAGGGAGAAGCAGGCTCACTGCGGGGAACCGATGTGGGGCTCGATCCCGGAACCCTGGGGTCACGCCCTGAGCTGAAGGCAGATGCTCAACCGCTGTGCCACCGAGATGCCCCCATACCTCTTTTTTTTAAGTGTTTATTGTAATTCCAGTTCACAAGCGGTGTTCTGTTACCCTCAGGGGCACGATGTAGTAACAACACTTCCGTGCATCAGCTGGTGCTCATCTAAACTTCTTACCTGTCACCTGTTCTTATCACCTGCCTTTTTTTTCCCTTTTTTAAAATTTTTATAAATTTATTTTTTATTGGAGTTCAATTTGCCAACATATAGCATAACACCCAGTGCTCATCCCGCCAAGTGCTCCCCTCAGTGCCGCCACCCAGGCACCCCCCCCTCCTCCCACCACCCCTAGTTCGTTTCCCAGAGTTAGGAGTCTCTCATGTTCTGTCTCCCTTTCTGATATTTCCCACTCATTTTTTCTCCTTTCCCCTTTATTCCCTTTCACTATTTTTTATATTCCCCAAATGAATGAGACCATATAATGTTTGTCCTTCTCGGATTGACTTATTTCACTCAGCATAATACCCTCCAGTTCCATCCACGTCAAAGCAAATTTATCACCTGCTTTTATCAGAGGTGGAGCTTCTTGGTCATTGCCCTATCCCGGTATTTGGCATTTATTAAACAAGTGCTTGTTGCTAACTTGTATTTTTTCTTCTCAGCTCTAATTCACATGTGTGGCCTTGCCTAGTCCTTTCCTTGATTATAATACCATATTGTGGGTTTTTTTTCTCCCAACTAATTTATTTGTTGCAAGTTGTTTTCCTAGTTTGTTATTATTCTTAATTTTTGTAATTCTTGCTATATAGAAGTTTATATATTTTTATAATGCAGTCATATTTATTAATTTCTTCCAAAGTTCATTTTTTTAACCTTATAGATTTTATTTATTTATTTGAGAAAATGAGCACAAGCAGGGGCAGGGGTAGAGTGAGAGGGAGAAGCAGACTCCTTGCTGAGCAGGGAACCCAATGTGGGGCTCAATCCCAGAACCCTGCACTGAAGGCAGATGCTCAACCGACTGAGCCACCCAGGGGCCCCTAAAGTTTCTTCTTTTAATTTTATGCTTAGTCATCCTGCATTTTGAGATCAGATGAATACTCTGATCTTTTTTATGGTTATTTGAAGGTTTCCATATGACTCTACCACTCCCAGAATTTATTTAAGGCCATTCTTTGCCATCAGAACTCTAAATTTTCTACTGTTTTGTTATTTGAAAAATTACTCCTTGGTGATAGCTCTGAGGGAAATGTGGAGTGATCTATCCTCAAAATTCATTTTGTATTTTCCAAAATATCTGTGACTAAATAATTCAATTTCCACACTAATAAAAAGAAAGAACCACAAGGTTAGGATAAAATTGTGTGACAAAGTATATAAAAGGTCAAACTAGCTTCATCTAGTGAAATTTTAGAATCTCCTGGTGACAACCTAAAACACAGGTTATATTGGATGTTAACCCCAAAATGATTTTCAACGTTTGCTGTGAAGAGAGAGAATGAAAATGAACCAGAGTCCAAATTTAACTCAACAACCCTCACAGATGGTTTTAAGCTAATTAAATATTTTTCTTGAAAGCTGAGCTAAAGCTAAGAAGGTAATTAATAATTCTACTCCTTGACCTTCCTACTATGCCTTTAATCAGCGTTTGGTTTTAGTTATAACATATATAAGGTGGGATTCACATGACTCTTTTTCAAATGAGATGTATTAACCAAAGGGGTGTCATTCCATTTAGTGGTGCCTCTCACTGTCACAAAATTGCCATAGTTTAAAACAGCTCTCAAAATTTCTTGTAAAATTGCATTAAGTGCTGCCAATATTCCTTTTGCTGCCCTCAGTATACTTTGAGGGAGGGTATACTTTCTGGGAACAGCCTAAAGAGATTTGGACTAAAGTTTGGGGGAATGTGTTTGCTGGATCCACCTGATTAATAAAAAATGAGACTACAGGGGTGCCTGCAATGGCTCAGTCGGTTTAGCATCCATCTCTTGATCTCAGCTCAGGTTGTAATCTCAGTGTTGTGAGTGCAAGCCCCGCATTGGGCTCCACACTGGGCATGGAACCTATTTTAGAAAAAATAATGAGACTATATCGTTCTATCACTTACAATATTGTGTTCAGCTTCAAGTAATATAAAAATCCCCTTAGGGTAGCTAAAGCAAACGGATTCATTTTTTTCTGACATGTTAAGAAGTTTCAGGCTGCTGGCATGGCTTTCACTTGCTCCGTGACGTCAGGGCTGGCATCGGGCACAGTTCTTTTGGTCGTTCACTCAGTGGGTGCTGCCCCAGGGTCACAAGATGGCTGGGGTACCTTCAGGCATCATTCCTATGTTCCAGGCTGGAAGAAAGCCGAAGAGTAAGGAGCTATGTCAGAGTGTTCCTTGTTTAACAGGAAAACCAAGAATTGCTCTAGCGTCGCTGGTCAGAACTAGGTCATACTGCCATCTCGTCTGCAAGAATGCTGGGAAAGCAGGGGATAGGCTTGTCACAACTGGATCAGGCCAGCCATGATCTATAGCCTGCATAGGAGCACATTCACTTCCAAAATAGGGGTTCTGATGGTGGGGATAAAATGCGAACGGGGTAGGCCACCAGCTGTGTCTGCCACAAATATGAATGGTGTAGGTTGGCTGTGCAGACAGTTCCAAAAAAGAATCACAAAGTAAACAGTGGGAGGCTCTTTAGGATATTTGAATAATGCATTGATTTGGTGATATATGCTCTGGCACTTTGTTAAAAAACTAATAGTATTGCCTTTGTTCATGCTTCCTCGCTGTTTAGTTAGTATTTTGGTCATCTTTCATATTAATTTGCATTGTTCCTTAAGATAAAGGATGGTATTTGTCTTTTATGCCACTATGAATTTAGAATGCCATGTATTTTGTGGACACTAAGGACATGCTTATTTAATGATTAAATGACAATCAAATTTTATGTTTATCAAGTCCCTCCAGGACACAACATACTGTGCTTGGGATCTTACACATTTTGTGGACACCCATTCATGTGGCAAGATTGCTAGGGTAATTATCCCAAATTCTAGGATGTACCAGGATGTTCTTAGCAATAGGGTTTGGCTAGAAGGGTCTCATGAGGATCAGTCATGAAACTTTGCTATTGTAGAAACCTCGGAGATACTCAAAGGCTAACTTTACTAGTGTTTTTGACCAAGTAGATTGAATCAAGAGTGCAAAGCATAGTAAGTCAGAGCCCTTCAACTTTATAGGAATAAGATAAAGTGATATTCAGTGTTCCTGCCGTTGACATATATTTGCATGATGTTGTGCTTCAGAGTGAGAGCAACCCAGGGAGTGAAGAAGAGAAGTGTATAATTGTATCTATGCTTAAGCCAGAAAAATGAAGTTGGGAGTCAGGTAGCGTGAGCATGAGTGGAAGATGTTCCTGAGTTGTGTTAATAACTGAAAAAACTAGGTGAATAGATAGTAGACTTGGGAGCATAACTTATTTGTGCCAGAGGTCTTCCCTTGGCAACAGTGAGGGATAGGAGAATGAAAGCAGTGGAAGGACCCTGTGCTGTAAACATCCAGAAAATAGGTGACCGATTCAGGATTCTTTTCTTTCAAACAATAAACAATCCAGCCTCCTTTAGCAAAAAAAAAAGCAAATGTATTGACTCACATAACTGCTAAGGCTGGGGTTCAGCTCCATGCAGGGGTGCCAATGTTGCCAGCAGAATCAGATTCTCTTCATCTCTAACTTGGTTCTGTTTTTCTGACTGTATTCATTGTCCTTTCATGGGCACCAGAGAGTTGTTTTCTGCCTTGTTATCACGGGGAGGAAAAGGAAGGGACATTTCTCCCAAGGACAGTCAGATAGCCTGCTCACTCTCATCTCTGGATCATCTCAGCGTGTCTATGACTACACGCTCCATGACCAGCAGGTCTCAGGGTGTGGTCCTAAGACCACCAGCATCAGCATCACCTGGGGACTTGGAAGGCAGGAAATACTTGGGCCCCACCCCAGACCTACAAAATCAGAAAATCTAGGGATGGGACACTATGTGTGCTTTCCCAAACCCGGGAATGTCTGGTGCAGATTAAAGTTTGAGGACCCTTGGCTTGGAGAAACTGACTCCTTACATGAAAAGGAGGCCTCATCTTCACAGCAATAATGGCAGTTTAGCCAGAGGTCAAGTTAGATGAACTTCTAGAATCTATCAAATGCCAGAAAAAGAGAAGAAAAATAACTGTGAGAGAGATTGCTGTATGCTGTCTGAACATGGCTGTTTTGACCCTGAAAAAATGCAAATGCATTTTTGTTCCGTTAGCACATACTCTGCAGTCCAGTAATAATGCATTGTAAACAGACCATATTAAAACAAACAGTTCTCTCTAGATCTTTTTTTTTTCAATATTTTCTCTAAATAGTTATTTGGTAATACACATTTTTCTGTTTTGTAGAGTCCCTAAATAGCAGAGGTCTCTGTTTGGAGGAGCCAACTCATGTCTCCTAGTGCCAGAATGTTCGTGGAGTTTTCACTTTACTAAATAAAGAGCTGGAGCTAATGTCAGCCCTGTGGTGGTACTGGGTCCTCGACCCAGGAGGAAAAATAAGGAACTAACAGTTCTCTTCCCCTCCTCAAACCAGAGCTGGTCTTGGACCAAACGGCACCGAAGAGGAGTCACAGTCTCTGGTTTTCTGTGTCTTTCCTTCCGCCCGTTAATCTTCGTGATGCCCTCATCGATGCATTTTGGATATTTGACCCACACTTTTAAAATCAGGTGATGTTGCATTTCTCCTCACCCCCACACCTTACGAAATCCTCTAACGTAAAAAGATTGCTAGTGTAACACTTACCTGGAAGGGTTAACACTGGAAAAAGGGTCAGAAATGAACAATTTTTTGATGTCGACTGTTATTACTTGAAGTCACAGATTGGTCACTTCAATGATTTGATCTTCAGATTCATCCATACAGTAGCTTCCACAGTGGCCCCGTGGACCTCTTAGCTTTCTTTGTCGTGGAAGAGGGACCACAGGCTCCTTGATGGCCCATGGCTTTTGCTTTCTAAGACTTGTGGATTTGTGGTCTTGGAGATAGAAGGGACTTTGGCCATTGATCATTTATTTGCTGGTGTTGTCTTAGGCAGGCTATGTTTAAATGCTGTGTAACACTTAGGGTCCCAGTGTGAAGAGGGAGGCCCTCCCTTGTGCATAGTTTGGAGGGCCCGTGTTACCTACCCCTGCCTCAGAGCGCCTCTCGGGGGAATGCTCTGCCACTGGAGCTGTCCCAGCTCCTCCACTCCTGCCAGCTGGGAGCAATACTCTGCAAGAGTTAGTTCAGCATGTGGCATGTGGGCTCAGGATGTCTCCTGATCGATAGATACTCAGATCTCCGCCAGATTGCCTGCTGACTGTGCTCCTTGGGCAGGTAACTTAACCTCTCTGGTCTCATTGTAAAATGAGGATCATAATAACACAAAGAGGTGGTAGTGAGTGTAAAAGGAATGAATAGGCGTAAACTGCTTAGCCTCGTGCCTGGTGCGTGCTGAGCACTCACTATAAGCATGAGCTATTGTCTGTACTTCTGCAGTGGTGCTTCTCTCACTCTGCCTCACATCCTGAATTAGGAATATGACTCACACTCCCCTACTGGATGGAAAGGGTCATCTCAAGGGCAGGGGCCGTATCTACTCATCCTTTAGGATCATCCTTTAGTAGCTAAACCTCAGTGTAGTATCTTGAGCTTACTAGGAGTTCAAGAAATGTGTTTTGAGTTAAGTTGAAGCCCCCCGGCCCCCACCCAGAGCATATTTGGCAAACTCCAGAAAAACAAGCCTCCCCTGCTCCTTTCTTTCACCTAAAAGTGAAGTTCTCCAACTTAATCTGCCGACAGATCCCTGCCAGGATTCTGATTCTCTAGATTCCTTTCGCAGAATCATTCTCACCACCAAAGATGCCTGCTGCTCCCATGACTTCTCCCCCTTCCCCTCCGGTCTCCTTGGGGTCCCACAGCCAAAGCTCGCACCCCATTAAAAAATAAAATGCCAGCCAGTCCCTCATCTAGGTCATCCAATAAGATGTTCCCTCCACACTGCCCATATAACTATTTAACCTAATGGGGGCATGTCAGGCCCTCCATAAGACAGTGCCAGGATAGACAAAGAGCTTTTGAGTTCTTTGTGTTGTGTAAGCGGCACAGTCACCTTCTTTTGTCTCTTTTTAAGACTCTCTAACCCCATCCAAGCTTTGGAACTCACTTTCTCCAAGAGTAGCCAAAGAACAAGCAGGAGAATGAACAAAGTATGTAACTGCTCCCCGCCCCCACCACCCAAGATCTATCAGATCCTGTGTGGTCCAGATCCCTGGCAGTGCTCTTTCCAGTGGCGTTGGTCAGGGACCTGCCTGCCAGGGCAGGAGAGCAGGAGTACATTAGAGACAGAGCAGTGTACTGTGGAAAGGCATGCAGTGAAAGCTCAGACATCCATCAGGTGACCACTTTCATTTGTAAATGCTCATTTCCCCTTCCCTACTGTTGGTCTGAGGAACAGCAGAATAGGTCTGAGCGGTGGGAGGTGCATTCTTTTCCTAGGGCTGCCCTCAAAAGACCCACCAACCTGGGTGGTTTAAAGCAACAAAAATCCATTCTCTCACAGTTCTGGAGACCAGAAATCCGAAGTCGAGATGTCTGCAGAGCCATGCTCTCTCCAAGGCTCCAGGGGAGAATCTTCCCTTCTTTGTCTTAGCTTCTGATGTCACTAGCAATCCATGGCATACCTTGGCTTGTAGACGCATCCCTTCCTTCTCTGCAACACCACCACATGGCGTTCTCTCCCTGTGTCTTCACATAGTCTTATAAGGACACCAGTCACATCGGATCAGGGGCCTATCATCTTTCAGCATGACAGCATCTTAACTAATAACATCTATAACAACTCTGTTTCCAAATAATGCTGCATTCTGAAATATTGAAGGTTAGGACTTCAACATATCTCTTTTTGGGGAAACATAATTCAACCCATTACATAAGGGGAGATGTTTTGATGTAGCTGCACAATAGGTGTTTTCATATTAGTTCAGATTGGACTTTTAATATCTAAAAATGAGGCTGTTCTGTTAAACCTGGAGGAGTCTGTTGGTCCCACGAATCGGTTATTCAAGGCGGGAGGATGTAAGATACGGAGCAGGTTTGGAGGTATCAGTGGAGGCAGTATTAACTTCCTGCAGCTACACCAAATCCGGTCCACATCCCAAACTAGACCCATCCCTATTCAAGCTTCTACTTTCAAAGATAAGGAAACTCAGGCCCATAGAAGCATAGAACCTTCCCACAGTTGGATTGAAAGTCCTCTCTGTTAGGTGATCTGTAGACCACTTTGTTCTCACCTTCATACTTGGAGAGAAACCATCTTTCCAGGTTTCCATTTCTGGCAGGAGCTGGCTTTCAGTCAGAGGTCAAGACTGGTACAAAAAGGCAACAATTCATTTGAAACTAAAGTCTCATGGAATTGAGAGGTCCAGCAGTAGAGGGAAGTAGAGTCAGGTGTGCTTGGGTGAAGGGTTCCAGCTATATCATCAGGAGCCAGCCTTTCTCCAGCTGTTCACTCAACTGTCCCTGCCCAACCTCACTGGCTTCATTTTAAATCACTGCTACCATTTCCTCCCCAAAGGTGACGGAACCACTGTCCTGACTTCTGCCACCGTTGATTGGTTTTGCCCAGCTTTAAGTTTATATGAATATGTGCTGCCTTTGGCAGCACCTATACTAAAATTGGAAAGACGCAGAGAAGATTAGCATGGTCCCCGCACAAGGATGACATGCAAATTCATGAAGTTCATATGAAATCATGCCATATATATTTAATGTCTACTACTTTTGCCTACATTATGTTTGCAGGAGTCATCCATTTTGCTACACATATTTGCAGTTCATTCGTTTTCCAGGCTATTTGTCTACGGTATAAACATATCACAACCCAGTGCATTTGTCTCTTTTGCAATAGATGAACACTTTCTGTTTTTTAAATTTTATTTTTAATTTTATTTATTTAAATTCCAACATTTTCTATTTTTTAAAGATTTGTGTATTTTTTTTGGGGGGGGGATAAAGGGAGAGGGAGAAAAAAAATCTCAAGCAGACTCTCTGCTGAGCAGGGAGCCCAGTGTGAGGCTCAATCTCACCACCCTGAGATTTCTGTTTTTAACTATGACTGCCAGAAAATTTTTTATACATTTTTTGGGGGGCAGGCACATAAACACATGTATCCTAGGAGGAGATTTGCTAGGTAAGAAGATTTGCATGTTTTCAGTGTTAGGAGGTAATGTAAAAGTTCTTATGTCATTGCATGAATTTATGCTCACCGCAACTGTATACGAGACTTCCGTTTGTTTCAGTGTCAGTCTTTCCAGTGTCACTACTGTGGTGGTGCGTGGTGATTCCTTACCATGATGTAATTTGATTTTCCCTGAAGATGAACGAACGGACTTCTGATATATTTATTGGCCATTTAAATACCCTACTTTGTAAAGAAACTGTTTAAAAGTAATTAATTGGTGGGCAGCCCTGGTGGCTCAGCAGTTTAGCGTTGCCTTCAGCCCAGGGCGTGATCCTGGAGACCTAGGATCGAGTCTCACGTCAGGCTCCCTGCAAGGAGCCTGCTTCTCCCTCCATCTGTGTCTCTGCCTCTCTCTCACTCTCTCTCTCTCTCTGTCTCTCATGCATAAATAAATAAAATCTTTTAAAAAAGTAATTAATTGGTTAATTAATTAACTAGTTAATTAGAGAGTGGGTGCACAGGGAGAGGCAGAGAACCCCATGCATTCAGCATGGAGTCTCAAGACCCATGAGATCACAACTGAGTCAAAATCAAGAGTCAGACATTTAAGTGACAAAGCCGCCAAGGTGCCCCACCTGTTTAAATCTTTTGGCCATTTTTGGAGGTCATTTATGTTTTTCTTATTGATTTGAAGGTTTTTACAAAAATATGTGTTCTGGACAAATCTTTTGTGGGGTATATGCATACAAATATTTTCTTCCACTCTCCATGTGCCGTTTTACTCTCTTAAAATACCTAACAATGAACAGAAATTCTTAATTTTAATGTAATCCAATTTATGATTATTTTCTTTTGGAGTTAAGATTTTTGCATTTGGTTGAAGTAATGTGAAGCACTAATGCTCTTACTATTCATATTTAGACCTATGATCCATCTCTAATATATTTTTATGCTTGGTATGAGATAGAGGTTAATGATGCATTTTTTCTTATTGATATCCTATTGACTCAGCGCATGTTTAATAAGAAGATTACCCTTTCTCTACTCCTATGAAGTGTGATACTTCTGTCATAAATCAAGTTTTTTTCTCTCTATGTGCATGATGTATCTGTGTGTATTTCTTTTATTCCATTGTACTATCTGTCCTTATGCCTGTACCATACTCTTGTACTTATTGCAGCTTTACAGCACACATTGACATCTGGTGGTATAAATCGTCCAACCCTGTTCTTTTTCCTCAAGACTGTTTTGGCCTTTAACATTAGAATCACCTTGTTCATGTCACCCACACCTGCTGGTATATTGCATATTGAATCTTTAGCTCAGTCTGGAGAGAATATACTTATTTGTCATGTTAATTTTAAACATTTAAATCCGTGAATATCGTATATCCCTCTATCTTACTACTTAGACTGTCTTTAATTTCTCTCAGTGATATTTTGTACTTTTCTGAGTAGCTTTTTACATTTCTATTTGGTTTATTTGCAGGTGTTTGATATTTTTTTGGTGCTGTTATGATACATACCTTTTAATTTTCTAATTTTCACTGCTAGTGAATAGAAATACAATGTGCTTTTGTGTATTGAATTTATATCTAGTGACCTTGATGATCTAAGTCATCTAAGTTTGTTTACTAGGTTTTTAAAAAAGATTTTACGTATTTATTCATGAGAGACACAGAGAGAGGCAGAGACATAGGCAGAGAGAGAAGCAGGCTCCTTGTGGGGAGACCGATGTGGGACTTGATCCCAGGACCCTGGGATCACAACCTGAGGGGAAGGCAGACACGTAACCACTGAGCCACACAGTCATCCATCCCATTGTTTACTGATTTTAATGACATATCTGTAGGTTCTTTTGGATCTCTTATACACACAGACAGCCCTGCTGTCTGTGAATAATATTTCTTTTGTTGTGCTAGCTAGGATCTTTAGTACAATGTTTAAGAGAAATGGCCAGAGAGGACATCATTGCTTTCTTCCTGATATGAAGGGAAAACCTTTAAGCATTTTGTCATTAAGTATTATGTTTGATGTAGTTTCTCTTATAGATATCTTTCGGCATACTAAGAAAATTGTGTTCTATTTCCAGTGTACCACATTTTATCATCCTTGGATATTGAGACTTATCACATGATTTTTCTATATCTTTTTATTTTTTTATTTTTTTATTTAAATTCAATTTGCCAAAATATTTTTCTGTTATCTTTTTAGTTGATCAAATGATTTTTTAAAATTCCATTGATTGACTTTGAAATGTTAAACTGACTCATTTAAGAGTCGGAATATGACCCATTTTGCTGTGGTGTACTATTTTTATATTGCTGAATTTGAGTTGCTACCCTTTTGTTTAGAACTTTTGCAACTTTGCTCATGAGAGATCTTGGCCTATGATTTCCTTACTTGTAGTTTCCTTGCCAGGTTTTTTGGTAATAAGATTATACTGGCCTCATAAAATCAGTTGGGAAGTGTTCCCTTTTTTGTTCTAGTCTCTAGAAACTTTGTTTAAAATTGTTAATTTCTTCCTTTAAACGTTCGGTGGATCTTGACAATGAAGCTCTCAGGAGACTGGAGTTTTCTTTATGGAGAGGTTTTAAATTATGGATTCAATTTCTTTAATAGATATAAGATTATTTAGATTTTCTGTTTCTTCTTATGCCAGTTTGTAAATTGTTTTTTCTAGGAATGTGCCTTGTCTGAAATTTCAGGTGTATTTACACATAATTGTTCAAAAATATTCACTTACCATTCCTTGATTATTTGTAGGATCTCTAGGACCCCCCTTTTGAGGTCTGGTATTGGAAAATTCATACCTTCTCTACTCTTGATCAGTTGTGTTTGCTATATTGCTTCTTTGTCTGTTGTTTTCATCTTTTCAAAGGAACAGCTTTTGACTTTATTTTATTATGTTTGTTTTCTATTTAATCAGTTTTTTTAATCCTAGACACATTTTTCTTTCTATCTTTCTTGAGTTTAATATACTTTCTTATCCCTATATACTTTTTTAAAATTTTATTTTTATTTTTTTAGTAGGCTCCATGCCCAATGTGCAGCTCAGATTCATGACTAGGAGATCAAAAGTTGTGTGCTCTACCAACTGAGTCAGCCAGGCTCCTATCCCTATGTTCTTGAGATGGTGACATAAGTCACTGGTTTTCAGCCCTTTTCTCTTCTGATCTATGTCTTCAAAGCTATGGTTCCCAGCAAGGACTACTCTAGCAGTAGCCTATTCTTGACATACTGTTTCCTTATAATCTTCTACTACGTGTATTTCCTAATTTCTATTCCTATTTCTTCTTGATTCATTAATTATTTATAATAGTATTGCTTAATTTCCAAGACTTTGAGGTATTGTTCTGTATCTCTATATTGATTTCTAATGTGATTCCACTGAACTGAGAGCACATATACTGCATGGCTTCAGGTTTCTGGAATTCATTGGAACTTCTTTTATGGGCTAGCAGATCACATACAGGTTAACTTTACAATACTCTGTGAGAACTTGGAAAACTACGCATTCTGAGGTTGTTGAATTCAGTGTTTTATAAATGTCAATAAGTCAAGCTTGTTCAAATTTCCTGTATTTTAACTTCTTAAATCTGTTTAATCAGTTACCGAAGGAGGTGTATTTAAATGTCCCATTGATTGTGCATTTGTTATTTTTCCTTTGTTTTCTATTTGTGGTCATATCAGCATTTTTATTCCATTTTTCTCCTTTATCAATTATTAATTATATATTATGTATAATAATTATTATATATATTTACTCTTTCTTTATTGTTTACACTTAGTGACAAAAGCATACTTCCTTGATGTATAAGTGTATTAAAAAATAGATTCTTTCACTGCTTTCTTCACAAGATTCCTCCCCCCTCTTATGTTGTTTTCATGTATTGTAATTTACACACATTTAAAACTCCAGAAGGATTTGTTACTGTTGTATCATACAGCAGATATTAATTTAGATTTACCCAGATATATGTATATACATACTCTTTCTGTTGGTCTTCATTCCTACCTGCTTTCTGGGATTAGTTGCCTTTTGTCCTGAAGAACTTCCTTCAGTATTTCTTTTAAAACAGTCCCATTGGTGACAGATGATTGTAACATTCTTCATCTCATCTTTGGTGTTTGGGGGTAAGAATATTTTCACAGGGTAATCTGTTGGCTTGGCAGTTATTTTCCTTCGGCACTTAAAGGATGATATTTGTTGGGAAAGCCAGTCCTGTGTTCTCACGTTGCCATCCCGGCTGTCGAGCTGTGTCAGGGTAGGCCTGCGGCTTGGAATCCTTCCTTTCCAAGAGATAAAGAGCCCACGCAGCCTGTGCTGGGCTTCTTGCCTTGTGTGGGGCTGTATTTTTCTCCATTTTATTCTCAAGGGGTGCCCCTTCACTCTGCTTAAGGCACGTGTATCATATGGCACCTCACCAACTCCAGTGTACATCTCTTCTCCTTAGGGAGGGACAGAGCTCTCTCCCCTGTGGCACGAGGGCAGCGTGTGGAAACAGTGTCCCATGTCACCTGTTGGAAGAAACCTGCTGGCCATCGGGCACTGATAACTGCTTTTGAATCTGATCTTATCGTCTCTACTCTGTGTCAGCAAAGTGCTGCTCCCTCCAGGGCTTGGCAGCATTGTGTTCCTCAGAGACTCTGATACCAAGTGTTGAGAGGCTTCCCTGGGGTTGGTAATTGGAACACAGTACTTTGTTTCTGTGGGATTGGTGGCTGGTACAAGGTCATCTGTGACACAGCCATCTGTTGTCTTCTGACTTCTTTCTTTTCTGTTCAAAAATCATCTGTAAATCTTATTCATCCTGTTCAGGAAAGATTATCTTTTCCGTCTCTTGTTGGTTTTTAGCAGCTCTGCCAAGACAAGTCAAGGAATGACTTTCTTTGTTGTAATTTACTTGGATATGATAACGTTTCTTGAAATTGTGGCTTGTTGTCTCCAGTTTTCAAAATTTTTCTTTTATTCACTTTCTAAATAACATTGCAGGTCCATTTTATTTCCTCTTTCTTCCTGGGATTTCAGTTACATGTGACCTTTCTTCATGACCCACACGTCTCATACTCTTCTCTGTACTTTCTGTGGTCTTGTCTTGTGTCAGGATAGGAGCACAGCTGTGTTTTTTCTTCAGCTGTGCTTAGCCTGCTGTTAAACCCACATTGAGTTATTAATTTCAGGAATGACTTTTATAATTTTAGAATTTACATTTGATTGCTTTCGCACGGATTTCAGTTTTCTACTGAAGTTCATCAGCTTTCATGTTTTACTGGCCATATTAATGTTAGTTATTTTAGAAGCCATAGCTGATGATTCTTCTGTGTGATGTGAATCTGTTTCTATTATCCTTTTCCCCTCTTTTTAGTCTTTGAATCCTGTGTCCTCACATATGTGATTTTTTGGACCATTTGGTAGACATTGCATTTGAAAAATTATATAAGATCTTCACCCTTTCCCCTCAACCAATTAACTGCTTAGCTTTTCATCTCAATGATGCTTATAAAGTATCAAATATATTGAGTCTTTTTTTTCTCCTTGTGATCTTGGCTCATCCCTTTGGTAGCTCTTGGAATCCTGCTAACAGATTACTTCTCCCTCCTCCCCATACCCCCCAAACCTAGCATTTCTAGTTGTTATTAGTGGCAGATATAAGGTACCTTGTCATAGTCAGGAGAAGGAATCTTTCTAGAAGCTTTCATCCTTGAGTTATCAGACCCCTTTTTGTGGACATTTTTGTGGACTTAGAAACATGAGCCTTGTGTACTTAGTCCCATTTCCTTGTCCTAGAAACTCCTGGAGGTTACATATGATAGATAAGGGTACACTTATTTCCCTGTCTTGTGCAGTTCATTGGCCATCTTTTAGGGGGTCACAGAAATAATTTTAAAGACACTCCTGCTGGAAAATTCTCCTAACTTGGAGTCTTTAAGGGATGTGGTTTTCAATCTTCCATGACAAGAAAAGAATTATTAATATTTACCAAATTTCTCTGTAGTTTAAAAATTTTATGTTATCGTTGTGGGTCTTGTGGGTTCTGTTAGTGGAGATAAGTGGCCACTTTCACAATACTGCATGAGGTAGGAAATAACAGGCTGATGGAAAAAGATGTGTCACATAGGTTTATGTAGAACCGTGGGAAGAGAGAATGTATTTCTGAAAGTGACTCTGTCATGTCCTATTTAGGCTCAATTCTGAGTTTGG
This sequence comes from Nyctereutes procyonoides, assembly GCF_905146905.1. Taxonomy (NCBI): domain Eukaryota; kingdom Metazoa; phylum Chordata; class Mammalia; order Carnivora; family Canidae; genus Nyctereutes; species Nyctereutes procyonoides. Next base: position 53,228,264 of record NW_026575140.1, on the reverse strand, counting down.
GTTTCTTTGTGTGAAAATATCAGATTCCACATTCTTTACATGTCTTTGTCCATAAAAATGGATTCTCTTTGTATAGGATCATAATTATTAATTGGTTAGGTTAGAAGTTAAAGACAAGAGCATTTCTGGTGGCAGTGTGTGCATCAGATGGTGCATCACCATCATTTGTGGTGATGAAAGGGGGCTTGCTGTTTTTGTGTAGAATGAGTATTAGGATTTAGTTCCCCAATTAGGGATTAACTTTAATTAGTATAAAATTATTAGAGCATTGTTTCCTTAAGTATTTCATAGACTCTCTTTTATGGTTGACATGATTCATGTGTTACATGTCAAGGATATGGAGTGTGGGGTGCCAGGGCAGGGAGAGCTCCTGGCTTAGACAGCAGAGTTAAACAGCCAGGTTTATTTACTGGATCACTTCTCAGATAAGTTTGTGTGTTTAAAATATGTATTGTGATTCTCCAAGTTATGAAAGGGTGAAATAACACAGCATTTCTGAAATGAATCTGAACTCCATCTACCCTTGACTTTCTTACTACTTCAAAGGAACCTCACACACTTCTTAAAGAATAAAGCGTAGGTTTGGTGATGATGCTGGCAGTGGGAGAGAGGGAGTGTTGAATAAGACTGCCCCAGATGAGATGATAAATTTCTCTTCTTTCCATTCCTTATATTCATTGTCACTGTTGTCATATTAAGAAATGTTTCTTGTTTGTGTAGGGGTCTTTTTTTGGTACTAATTTAAAGCCCTTGGCAGGAAAGTTTCTATAGGAACTAAGCAACCAGCCAAACAGAATGCTCAGATCGCCTCCCTTCCCTTGGAAGTCCAGTATAGGTGATGGAAAGGGGACAGCATTGGCAGTAGTTCCTCCTGGGAAATCCCTTTGCTTGACCCTAGATTCCTCTCTTATCTTTCATTCACCTGACAGTTTGGTTTCCCAGGGGTGACTGGCAAGTGGGGGTAGGATGATCCTGAGATACCCAGAGTCCATACAAACCTTTCCTTGGAAGATGCGTTCCAAGGGCAGATCATACCAAATCATAACCTCATCCCCATTCCCTTACTTGAGAGCAGCCATAAGAGGTTACAGAGAGTCAGGCTGGTGGTGAGGGAGCAAGTGATCAGTTACTTATGGAATCAATAAATCTCTTATGAAATACTATTTGATTAAGTTTCTTCTTTCTCCTGAGACCACAACATCTATGAGTTATTAAATGTCTATCACTGGCACAGTGTGTGTGTGTGTGTGTGTGTGTTGTGTATGTGTGTGTATGTTTACGTGTGTGTGTTGGGAGGCTGGGGGAGGTAAGACCCCATATATAGTTCCCTTAGGTCCTGCACTGAGTAATATCTCCTTGTGGCTACTGGGAGGGGGAGGAGGTCAGAGGGAATCTTGTATCCAATTTGGCAACAATAGCATAATCACTTAAGATACATGGGAAGAAAGGAGATTTTGGAGTGTGGGGAAGAAAAATCACAGCTAATGACAGACAACAAGTCCCCTTGCACCAAACCACACCCTAGCACTCAAGTCTGCTCACCCTGTCACTCTGAGCAGAGCTACTCCAGTTAACTCTGGTGGTGATGGTGGGCTTGGGGGCAAGGCTGTTATTTTCCTTGACTCTTCCAAAGAAATTTCATAAATAGTTTGCGTAGTATGTCAGTCTGCATCTGGGAAGCATAACGCGTTCTTGGCACCATGGTGCACTATGACGTTTGTCCATTGCCTCTTGGAGAAAAAGAAGGGGGGATACCATCTATTTACAGTATTGGATATTTTGGTGTCTGTTATTTAGAAAGTTGTGATTGGGAACTCTCTTCAAGCTGAGATTATTTTTGTCCCCAAATAATCAAAGCCAGGTGCCCTTCGGGAGGTTGCAGAGTGGTGGCTGGTATACTTGGGTAGAACCAATTGCTGTTATGCGAATCACATCACCACATTAGTGAACAAGGGGATTTGGATAATGAATATTGTTCCAGAGAGGTTTGGCCTTATGGTTCTGATAATGTAGATGCCAATGCTGGGGATGCAAATACACTTTCTCTGGGATAAACAACATAAAACTGTGGCTTCTTTGATGACGTTTCGGTTGATTTGGGGGAAGGGAGATGACAAATGATAAGGGGTAAGTTATAGTCCGTGGAACCTAGTTTCTAATTTCTTTTTTTCTCCTACCACTGAGTAGTTGTGTGATTTTTTTTTTTGCAAGATTTTAACCCTTTTTATGATACAGTTGCTTTTTTCTTAATCCAAGACTCAGGAAGGAGAGTATCTATTCCAAAAGTTGTAAAGAACAAATTTGAAGAGTAAAAGAGACCCGAAGATCCTGAATTTCTATTTTCATCTTCCTTTTTGCTGCTTACCACTGCTTTTGCACTCAACCTAGTTATCATCATAATGACTATCACCTTGTAAACCATCTTATTGACACTGGTATTAACACTTAGGCTTTCACTCTGTCATTCATCCCACATGTGATTAGCAGTCTCTCTGAGGCAGATCTTTGATCATGTTATCACTCTAATTGGACACCATCATCTGAATGATCAGTGTCTTTACAGCCCATGTCTGAAGTCTTTATAGTCAGGATCCAGCCCTCTTTTGAAGCTCTAGCACTCTATGCTACTGTGATGCTGAATGTTCCTTCTTTGCCACACATACTCAGGGATTCCTTGTTTCTGCATATTAGCTGCCAGTATCTCTGTTCTCAGAAGTGCTTTTCCCTCCATCAACCTTTGCAACATAGCTGACATGGCACCTGCTTCACCCAGAGACACTGTCTTTCTCTTCCAGCCACACTTAACCTGTTCCTTCACCATATCACATCACATTTTTTTCTTACAGTAGAGTCTAAATTCGTACTTTATCTTCACTGAGTTAGAACTTCCTTGAGGGCAAAGGTTCCCTGGGCGACCTTTTGGATATACTGTATCTAGCCCAGTGCAGTGCTGACTGTGCATTTCCATCTTGACTTTCTCCCTCATTTATTTCCTGGGGAGAATTACATCACTTAATTTTGTATTACTCTAGTAATTTGTAAAGGATGTCCTATGGCTCTGCATTGTTCTTATAAAAAATATTCTGCTGAGGACAATTTTCCTATATATGGAGTGCAGAAATCCAGCAGACCAGCTGCAAGATACATCCTTATGAGCACCTCTGATGTGGAGCAGGACTGTTCTCTTGCTGCTGCCAACATACCCCATCCCAGCCTTCTGGTCTTCACTTGTCTGCTGGACTTTCTGAAGTGCTATCAGTCATTTCCCTCTGATCAAATCCTCATCAGGAGGTGGAACAGGCAGTCTAATCAGTCCAAGTTTGACAGACAGTGAGGAGAAAAGGCCACAGCAAAGCTTACATGATTTGTGTGGAATTGTGTAGCTTGTTGATGGTAATGTCAGGGAAGGGTCTCAACATTTTGTAATTTTTCTTGCATGGATTTCTTCTAGACCAGCCAGTGATTTCCAGACTTTAGTCATTTATTTTTTTTACTTTGTGTAATTCTTTCTTTCTTTCTTTCTTTCTTTCTTTCTTTCTTTCTTTCTTTCTTTCTTTCTTTCTTTCTTTCTTTCTTTCTTTTATTTTTCCTATGTCTGTGTGATACTCATGCTTTGGCTTGCCAATGCCTTCATCAAGATACGTGCAACATTCTAGAGAAAAATTTATAGAATTGGGTACAGTTAGTGATGGCTGTCTCCCCTCAGAACAATCAGGATTGCAGAATCGAGCTGACCACTTCTTTGTCCCTTCTCCACCCCTTGATCCCTGGGGGTTATGCAGAGCAGCATGAAGAGAAGGAGGAAGGACCACCAGTCACAGTGCTGGTGGCAGCCCTGGTACGTCACAATATTAAGCAGCATTACATGTCCTGCTCATCATCACAATGTCAAAAACCACAACTTGGTATTTCTGGAGAAATACTCAAGATTTCTCTAGAGTAGTAGAGTATGTGGGAAAGATTACAGTTGTGAGGCATGACAGACTTGCCAGCAAATTGCCAGCTGTTATGGTTACTGCATTATCCTTGTTTATTTTCTCGGCTCTAGAGTGATAATAAGGATATCTGCCTTGCACAGTTTCTTAAAAAAAAAAAAAGCCTTTTCACAAGATCCATCATTTTTTCAACTTAAATGTGTGGATTTAAAAGGAAACCGAAATTCACTGCCATAATGGAAGACAAGTGTCACTTGCCATAAATAGAAGGCTGCCCTTAAAAAAAGTAGTGGTATAAAACGATGTCATTAGATTCTGAGCCACAGAGTAGCAAAGGCCAGTAAGTAGTCGTGAGTAAGCAGAAGCAGAAACTGAGCAGAAATTGGGGAATCAGAGCCATGAGTGAGTGGAAACCAAAGCAAATTGAGAGTACATGATGAGGCAGTTGGTGTATAGCCCCAGGTGTGGTAGGAGGAGAATTCCATAGGAAGGGAGCCACCTTGATGACAGGACAGAAAGGATGTATAACACATCACTAAATCTCTCTGGGTCTAGAAGCCCCATCCAATGCTCAGATCGTCTTTCACTCTCTCCCAGAGGTCTGCCCTTAATGAGCTGTCTGGGTTCCTGAGAAATTTTTTATCTCTTTATTTCTATTTTTATACTTAGGCTAATAAACTATTGCTGGAAGCTGTTTGAAAGAGTTGCTATTCTTTGAAAACACTTGAACTTGAGGCAGTTGTAAAGATGATGACGATTCTTAGGTTAATTGGTAAAGTTAATGCAATTCCTGTTAAAACAGGAAGGACTTTTCTTTTTTAACCTGACAGTGATTTTTTTAAAAATATTTTATTTATGTATTCATGGGAGACACAGAGAGAGGCAGAGACACAAGCAGAGGGAGAAGCAGGCTCCATGCAGGAAGCCCGAAGTGGGACTCCATCCCAGGACTCTGGAATCACACCCCGAGCCAAAGGCAGATGTTCAGCCACTGAGCCACCCAGGCATCCCGACAAAGTGATTTTGAAGTTTGTCAGGGACAAGTGAAAGACCAGATAATTCAGGAGCCAGTGAATGACAGGGCCATACATATATTGCCAAACTTTCTTTATTTTTATTTATCTATTTGTTTTTATTTAATTTTTAAAAAAGGATTTATTATTTATTTATTTATTTATTTATTTATTTATTTATTTATTTGAAAGAGAGAGCACAAACAGAGGGGAAGAACACAAGGAGAGGGAGAAGCAGACTCTCCACTGAGCAGGGAGCCCACTGCAGGGCTCCATCCCAGGACCCTGGGATCATGACCTGGGCTGAAGGCAGATACTTAACTGACTAAGCCACCCAGGCACTCCATACATTGCCAAACTTTAAAATAATTTATGGGGATATGATAAAACAAGAGTGGAACTGGTAAAAAGAATGGACAGACCAGAGGAAAAGAATAGTGAAACCAAATTTTAGAATATAATAAATCTGTAGGAAGAGAGGTCACGATGCTTGTCTAGATGCTTCAGAAAAGGCAACAGTTGACCCTGGAACGACACAGGTTTGAACTGTGTGCGTCTACGTACATGTGGATTTTGTTTTAGGTAAGTATAGTACTGTAAATGTATTTTCTCTTCCTTTTGACTTTCTTAAACTTATTTTATGGTAAGAATGTAGTATATAATAAGTATAACCTACAGAATATATGTTCGTTGATTGACTTTATGTTGTCAGTCAGGCTTCCAGTCAACAGTAAGCTAGTAGTAGGTAAGGTTTTGAGGAGTCAAAAGTTATACATGGTTTTTTGACCATGTGGTCAAATGTTTGACCATTCTGACCAATGTTCCAATGGTTGTGGGGGCCCTGACCCCATATTGTTCAATGATCAACTATCATCTATACCTCAAACCACATACCAAACCAATTCTACACTGATGAAAGTCTTAATGTAAAATGAAATCACAAAAGATATAAGTAAAAATGTAAGAGAATCTAATGTAGAGGTTGTGGAACTGCCTTCCTGTCCTTTACACAGGGCCAGCTTTGGTGGGCATATGATCTAGGCAGTCATATAGGCTCCATACTTGATTTCATGCTCTGCTGCCTCCATCTTGAAATTCTTAGTAATTGTTGCACAGAGGTGCCGCATTTTCATTTTGCAGTGGGTCTTGCAAATTAAGTAGCTGGCCCTGCCTGTTTGCAAAGGTAGAAACTATAAAGCCAAAGAAGAGCTTCTCTAGATCTAGAACATCATGCCTAACATTAAAATGTCATAACATAGTTTTGGGAGATGCCTTGGCAATGCCTCTCTCCCCAAAGCCCAGCACCCTCCAGAGAACCACTGGCCGCAAGCTGCCATAAGCCTTTTCTTGGATCGAAGGGTTGGAAAATTGGGCTATGTGATTTGTTGGACACATGTTTACATGGAGGGCCTGAACAGTCCTACAGATTTCATGACTCCAAGACGTTAACTGACTTCCAAGTTTTATATATTTGAATGTTTAAAAAATAAATTTGGCTCAAAGATGAAAGGGCTGGAAATAATTTCCATGTCCTCATTTGTGCGCTTCAGATATTACTACTGACATTTTATAAATATTCTAAACCTTTCTTCACCTTCTATATGTCAAGATAAAAAAGGACATTTTAGATAATAGCTGGGTTGTGGGCGGTGCCTCTCGACTGGGGGCTGACGACCAACTGACGATACTGAGTGATGGGCACTGGGCACTGTAGGCAACAGTGTTTTCCAAAACATCCAGCAAAAGGCTCATCTGAATCTTTGTTCAGCGGTCATACAATTTACTGGTGTCAGGATTTTTTTTTTTTACTCCAAAATCTTCCTGTGCCGCAGCCTCCCTTCCCTACTGCCTCCAGTCCTGTGATTTATACCCCACCATTCAGCACAGACTCCCTCTGCTCCCCATCTTGACTCTGATTCCTTATCCAGCCTAGTATTCCATTCCCCTCCCTCTCAAGGGGCCCTTCTGTTCTCTGCCTTTATCATGACCTGTGGAAGCACATTGGAGATTTTTAACCTTTTTTGGGTAATGGGTAACCTTCTGAAAAATCTCATAAAATTGTGGGTCCTCTGTAGGTCTGTATGCAATGTTAGCAGGTTAATATTCTTGAAGCCCACACGTGGGTCACAGCTTGGGAGACCCTGCTAGTCATATGCTGTCCTTTTTCTACTTTGTTCCTTCCCTCCGCTAGCCTTAACTGAATTGCTTTTTCTCTGTGACATATACCACTCCCCATACAATCTTCCTTACAGAAACCCTGAATTGAGTGGAGTTCCATTTGAATCCTATTCCCCTATGGGCAAAGAACATACTTGATCGATGTTAATCCTATTAAATTTGTGGAGGTTTGTTTTATGGGTTATCATTATGGTCTGTCCTGGAGAATGTTCCATGGGCTCTTGAGAATGTTACATATATCACTACTGATGAGTGGAGTCATCTATAGGTCTCTTTTAGGTCTAGATGTTTTATAGTGTTGAGTTTGTCAATGTCGTTGTTGATCTTTTGTCTAGTTGTTCCATCTGTTATTACAAGGGAGGCTCTGGAGTCTCCAGCTATTATTGTTGAGTTGTGCATTTATCCCCATAATTCTGTCAGTTTTTGCTTCTTGTATTTTGGGGGGTTCAGTTGTGAGGTGCATATGTGCTTCTAATTGTGTCCTCTTGATGGATTAACCCTCTCATCATTATAAAATATTCTCTTTTATCTCTGGTAACATTTTTGTTGTTTGTTTTGAAGTCTGTTTTGTTTGATAGTAGGATAGGGACACTGGCTCTCTCAGAGTTCCTATTTTCTAGTGTAACACTTGAATTCCTTTTATGCTTTTTAAACTATATATTGTGAGTTATTTAATGATTGCTCTGGGGCTCACAATATACATCTTACCAGAATTGACTTCAGATTGACACTGAATTTCAATAACATAGAGAAACTTTACTGCCATACAACTCTATTTTCTCCTCTTTCTTTTTAGTGTTATTGTTCTACCTATTGTGTCCATGTTACCAGCCAAACAGTACATCATTATGATTGTTACTGTATAAAATTCTATCTTTTTAAATAAGAGAGAAAAAAGGGAGAGCAAGAATGTATTTATAGAAGCTTGTTATATTAACTTTATTTACAATTTCTGATTGACTTCATTTTTTTCCCTATAAATTTCTGCTACTTATCCCATTTCATTCTTCTATCCCATTCAATTTGTTCCCTTCTTGGGGCAGAAGAAAACTGTCTTCTTAAATTTGGCTCCTCGGGATCCCTGGGTGGCGCAGTGGTTTAGCGCCTGCCTTTGGCCCAGGGCGTGATCCTGGAGACCTGGGATCAAATCTCACATCAGGCTCCCGGTGCATGGAGCCTGCTTCTCCCTCTGCCTATATCTCTGCCTCTCTCTCTCTCTCTCTGTGTGACTATCATAAATAAATTTTAAAAAAATTAAAAAAAAATTTGGCTCCTGACATTTTAAAAACAATGCTAAACCAAAGCTCGTCAAAGTTCTGGCCTCTTTGGAAGTCCCTCATCTGTTCAAATGACTCTTCTAGTATCCTTGGTGGTGATGGTCCTCCGAAGTCAGAATCACTTTCCTTAATGAGTTCATGCCCTGGCTTCACCTTCTTCTGTGCTTTCTTGGTGACTTCTAAGAATACATTGGTTATCGTTCCAGGTCTCTGGGCTAGCCATTCCTCAGCTTCTTCGTTTCCCACTTTCTGTGTCCTCTCTGGAAGCCATACTTTCAATTGTACCATTACTCAAAGTGCTTCCCTGATAAAAATGTAAGCACTCAGCATGCCTTTTCTTATCACCACAACCTCTTCCTCTCCCCTCGCCCGCCCCCCCTGTTGAAGCCCACTGAGCCTGCTGTTTCTTCTCATAGTAATGTTTACTGTCCTCCCCTAGTCTTACCTTGTCCCCTAAGTCAGACACCCTCTCTGGATTGACATTCTTTCTTACCATGGTTAGCCAAAGTACAATGCTCTTCCTCTGGGTGCACTGAATCTCTTTCCCTTGTTACTGTTATTTTATTCCTTCTTTACTAATCCCTGATCTTGAGCCTGTACAGCTCACTTTGTCACAACCTCTATGATGGACATTCATTGGGTTTTGATGCCCCAGCACTCATTCAGTGTACTTTTGTTTGGACAACTCTCAGACCAATGTGCTGTTGCAGTGGAGTTGACTCCATTTTGGCTCTAGAGGTGGACATTACATTCAAACATAATGACACAGAATCTCAGCTGCCTGGCTGCAATGGTTGGTCTAGGGATGGGTACCAATCAACCAGAGACAATGAGATGCAGTGAGAAAGGTGCTGGGCCTCTTGGGAGAGAGTCACAAGCTCTTGGAATGGAGGCCATCAAGACTCTCCTCATGCAGGATCTGCAGAAGGTAGAGCCAAGGGGGAGAGAGATACTGGGTCTTACAGCATTGCTTGAGACTCTTGATCAACCTACACCCAAAGCTAGGAGAGTTCCAGGACATTTTTATTATAAGACTCTTAGTGTTCTAGACCCAATTTCAGTATGGAAGGGGCTGTTCATCCGCTCCCTCAATGCCAAGTCCTTCTTGGGCACCAGCAGGGTGTCTAAGAATTTAGTTCAATTCAACTCAGTTCTAATACTACCTACCTGGAGACACCATGAGGTTTTACAAGTTCAGGGTTTAGTCCTACAAGATGGCCCCCCACCCATGCCATTCACAAGCCATGGGCTGTTACCTGTGCTTCTGGCTAAATAATGGGGTTCCCAATGACCTCCTCCTTAGGTGCGATTAATTTGCCAGAATGGCTCATAGAAAGAACTCAGGGAAACAATTACATACATTTACCAGGTTATTAAATGATAGGAATCAATAGCCAGATGAAAAGATACATAGGGTGAAGTCCAGAACAAAGGTGTTTCTGTCTTCCTGGAGCTTGGGGCCTGACTGGCTTGGTGGCACCTAGAGAAGTATTGTGGCTCCTCACATGTGGAAATCTGTCCTTTTCGGCTTTTATGGAGGCTTTATTACATAGTCCTGATTGACTAAGTCATTGGCCATTAAGTGATTTAACCAGAGGTTGAGGGTGGTTGGTATTCCTGGCAACCAACTCCTACTCATAGGTGGGGTCCAAACAGCTTCATTAATCACAAGACACCCACTTCACCTTTGAAATGCTTTCAGGAACTATGGATGAAGACCAGATATATCTGAGAAATATATTTTTGTCATGCGAATGACCTGGTATATATTTCTTTTAAATCACAGAAAACAGTAAATTATTATTTTTTTGTTCTTTTTATTTTGACTAGTTTGAATTAGATTTCTCACTTTTGCCACCAAAAGAATTGTAACTGATAGATCTCCCTTCTTTATAGCTGGACATTTTAGGATACAATGAAAGCACAATATCTAGTTAAATTGAAGGTCTTTAGATTCTCATAGTAACCTCCTCAGATAGACTTCTCCCCATCATACGCCAGTGGAGATAACAGGCAAAGGACACAGTCAGACAACTCACAAAAAAACTGATAAAGTACCACTAGCACACAAGAAAAAAATTTTAACTTCATTTTTTAAAAAAGATTTTATTTATTTATTCATGAAGAGACACAGAGAGAGGCAGAGACACAGGCAGAGGGAGAAGCAGGCCCCAGGCAGGAAGGCCAATGTGGGACTCTATCCCTGTGCCCTGGGATCACACCCTGAGCCAAAGGCAGATGCTCAACTGCTGAGCCAGCCAGGCATCCCAATTTAACTTCATTTTTATTCAAGATGTGCGAATGAAACCATAATATACTCTGTTCTTGCATATGTAATTGACAAAGTCTTGAGCAAATAACTCTGTGTCATTACCAAAAAACATATTTTCTTAGTAATTCTTAATGGTATTGTATATTTCTAGAACTTTCCTGGGGGCAATTAGGCAATATAAATTTAAAGCCTGAGTATTTTGAATATCCTTTAATCCAGATATTTCAATTATAGAAATCATTAAGGTTGTTATTCACAAAGATAAAACTACATGGCTGTTCTTTGCAGCATTGTATACAAAAGCAAAATATTTAGAACAAAAATATCCAAATTATAAGAGATTTTGCCTAGTATTTAGGAAGTGTTTTGTATTGGTATTCAAATTGGTTATGAAATGTTGTCTTTTAATGGATTAAATAGTTCTCTAGGGCCAAATTTTTAAATAATTTAATTGAACTTTTAAGAAAGATTTTTATTAATGAGTAAGAGAGAGAAAACATGAGCTGGGGAGGGGCAAAGGGAGAGGGAGTAGCACGCTCCCCAAGGAGCAAGGAGCAGAGCTTGAGCCCAGGACCCTGAGATCATGACCTGAGCTGAAGGCAGATGCTTAACCAACTGAACCACCTAGTTGCCCCTAATTGAACTTTTTTTTTGAAAGCCTATTATATCAGGCCCAAGAGCCACAGAATATAGTTCCTATCCTTGAGAAACTGCCAGTCCACAAAATAACAAGCACTGATGATATATATAAAAATATTAAATGCCGTAAAACTAAATAATAGGCAGAGAGTAACAGGTGAGGAAGACGTACAATCACACCTGTAGAATTCAAGAAGTCTTTATGGAGGAAATAACATTTGAATTTAGCTTTGTTGGATGGCGGGACCCTAAGAGACCATAAGGCTAGTGGTCTGTACGTGCCTGCCAGTATTTCACAGTAAAAACTTAAAAGAGGAGAAAGTGTGATAGGAAGCTCCTAACTGTGGCTGAGGCCACCCTCTGGACTTGGCCGTCCGCCCACTACCCTGGCCTCTAGAGAGCATTGGCTTGAACAACTTGCCTGAGGTCTTAAGTGTGGTTGGCTCTGTGCTGTCATTCCTGGGAGTTCAGCCTTGTGGTCTGGGTGTGCTTTCCATCAGATTTATCTTTGCAAAGAGGCAGGGGCTAGGGAGATAGAATAGAAAACTGGGAAAATTCTCTCTGAATTCCTTCAAATGAAAGCCTGCTGAGATCTCCAGGGAGATTATATGCAAAAATCTTGGCTTTGCCTGGGCCTGTATGAATGCCATGGACTCTCTGGTGCAGTAGACCAGGCTGATCATGGCCACATGGAAGAATTTGTGTCTGTGCATTGCTCCTCTCCTGTTGCTTTGTATTTTGGATTAATAGCCTTGGCTCTGAGATCGTTGGACCATGTAAAATATAAGACCAATCATGGTTTTGCAGTGGCCTGGATAAGAGCTAGTGACTCAGCAAAATTTGGATGAGGAAAACAAAAAGAGATGGGACTCCGCAAGTGCCATTTGGGGAGTGCTCAGGAGACCCAGAGGAGGGCACCTAAGTGGTTCAGTCAGTCAAGCATCTGCCTTCGGCTCAGGTCCTGATCCTGGGGTCCTGAGATTGAGCTCCCTGTCATTGGGCTCCCTGCTCGGCAGGGAGTCTGATTCTCCCTCTCCGTCTCCCTCTTCCCCTCCATCCCACTGGTGCTCTTGCTCGCTCTCACTCACTTGCTATCTCTCTCTCACTCTTTCTCAAATGAATAAATTAAAAAAAATTTTTTTAGATCTTTTCTTTTTAAGATTTTATTTATTTATTCATAAGAGACACAGAGGGAGAGAGAGAGGCAGAGACACAGGCAGAGGGAGAAGAAGGGTCCCTGCAGGGAGCCCAACGGGGGACTTGATTCCAGGAGGTCACGCCCTGAGCTGAAGGCAGGTGCTCAACCACTGAGCCACCCATATGCCCCTTAAAAACCTTTAAAAAGGAAAAGACAAGACCTGGAGGAGTTCACAGGCATCCATGCAGCATGGAACATGTCTATGTTCCTGACCCTAGCAGTTTTAGTGCAATAACATTGCAATTAAAGATTAGATATAGGACACAGTGAGATGTTGGCAGTCCAGTAAATGGCCTTATAAAGTTAAATTTATCTAAGTGAGTAACACACTGTAGTCTAGAATCTGGCCTCAGGATCCTAATTTTGTCAGTATATACTAAATGACCTTTCCTAGGTGCTGATTCACTTTAGTAGAACTTTCTGAGATTGGTAGATAAAACTAGAATGACACCTGTGGATTTCAGGGAGAGACTGCACACCAAGATCATCCTCACTGCAGCTGCTTCTGCCTGATATGCTTCCCCACTCCCCCTCCTGCCCAGAAATCTTGGCACAGTTGGCTCCTTCTCATTGTTTCTGTCTCAGCTTGATGGCTCAAGATGCTGTTTCATCTGTAGAGACTACACCAAACCAAGGTGTAAAGTCTCAAACACAATAAAAGATACTTTTCTTTTGCTCATTTAACAAGTGAGGGACAGGCAAAGAAGTCAGTGGAAACACTGGTCTGTGGAGTCATTCAGAGTTTCAAGACAACAATGATCCTTCTCATTTCAGACACAGTTTTCAAAGTCTTTGTGAAACTTGTCATCCTTCAGCCAGGAAGAAAGGGAAAAAAGATGAAGGAGCATGTGCAGGGGAGTTTGTATGAGTGAAATCTGAAAGCGGGCACATCACTTGCACCCTCAGTACATTACTTAGAATTCATGCCTAATTTCACAGAAGGCTTGGAAATGTATCCAAGCTGTGGGCCAAGGAAAAAAAATGAACATTGATTGTTAGCAGCTCCTGCCATTACAGTTGTGTTCCAAAGGGCACCATTTTTACCTAGACTGTGTTATAAATGGTGCCTCTGGAGTTGTGTTACATGGTGGCTCTGTTCTCTATTTCTGGCACATACAACAGTGAGCAGTGATAGCAGGTCATAGCAGGTGATTATTGTGATGTGGATCAGAAACTCTCAAATTGGCATGGTTCACATCTGCTTTCTTTGGCTGCAGGATTTCAGGGGAAGCCACATTGTATACAGTGGTTTCTTTGGGTGTGGGCAGTTACTTGAGATGTTAATGAAAGCAAGATAAAATGGTCATAATGTTTCCATCCTTGCAAGAGGTAAATTCTTGTCCCCAAATCTGGGTAGGTTGAGTCCCTGAGTCAGGACACCCTTTTAAGCATAAAAGATTGGGGTAAGGACTGTCAGATGTTCCTACCAGTACCTTTATTTTGTGCTCAGTTTAGCGCTCAGTCAGGTTGTGAGAACTGTGCTTTGGGAGACCAGGCAAAACTCTTGACTCTGCAAAGTATGTGTTTTGATCCAGTGTGTGTTAATTAATTTTTAAATTTTAATGGCAAAAATAAGTTTATTTGGGAATAACAGAATTGCAATTTGGGAACTGTATGTAGGCAAGTCGCCCAGGGTGCAATAATTTATATAGTTGGATTCTTAGTTTGATCCATCAAGAGGGTCTTACCCAACCCAAGTGAGACCCACAGTTAGTGATGCTGTCACACTTTATCATTCATAAATGCAAGTGCTCGTAAAATATGCCATTTGATCCTCACAACAGTGCTGGAAGATAAGATAGGGCCCCTATCTCAGAGAAATGCCTCAGTTCACACAGGAAACGGACACCACTGAGATCATCTCTCACCTGTATCTTCCACCATCTGCCCTGGCTCCTTAACATAAAGTCAGGCTCTAGTCACCCCTTGTCTTATTGAAACAACAACAACAGACTCACCCCTTCCTCCTGCTCCCTCCTTCAACTTCTAACCAGCTCAAGATTTCTTGCCTTCTCTTGGTGTCTGAACTTCTCTAATAGGACTTCCCTGCTTTATAAAAATGAAAGAGAATATGTATTCAATATATATGATAAAATAAATGTGCATACACATGTGTATATAAATTTAAGAAAAATAATAATAAACAGTCCATTTATTCCATTTAAAAACTATGAGCAGTGTGATACTGTGATTTATAATAAAAGATATATGTATTTGGTCTTGTCCCTGTTTCTGGCACAGAGCTCCTTAAACAATTGGAATTTCCTAATTGTTGAGAGCTATTAAGGTGTCCTTTGTTATTTTAGTTATGTTAGTAAGGTATCTTTTGGAAAGCACCTAAGGAAGGGAGTTGTTGCCAGAGAAACCAACCACATTATTAAAGGATTGGATTTTCAGGTTCCAGACTCCTGACCTCCAGGGAGGGGAAAAGGGTCGGGAGGTCAAATAATTGCTAATGGCCAGTGATCTAACCAATATGTTTATGTAATGAAGACTATGAAAACCTAAAAGAAGGGTTCCAAGAGCTTCTGGGTCCACATGTGGAAGTTTCAAAGAGTGATAGACCCAGACAGCATGGAAGATCCACACCCTTTCCCCCACCCCTGCCATCTATATCTCTTCCATCTGGCTGTTCCTGAATTTTATCCTTTTATACTAAATGGGTAAACTAGTAAGTAAAATACTTTTCAGAGTTCTGTTAACCATTCTTGAAAGTTCGTCAAACTCAAGGAGAAGGGTTGGGAGAAATCATTGGAACTTCCAATTTATAGTCAGTTGTTTAGAAGCACAGGTGATAACCCAGACTTGTGATTGGCATCTGAAGTGGGGGTTGGGGAACAGTCTTGTAAAACTGAACCAGTAACCTGTGGGATCTATCTCTGGGTGGACAGTGTCAGAGCTGAGTGGAGTTGTAGGGCACCTGGCTGGTGTCAGAGAATTGCCTGGTGATGTGGGGACCCTCTAAACACACATACACAGGAATTGGTGACCAGAATCTATTTTAAACAGGAAAGATAGTACTCTGATCAGTGTAAGAAACATATGGTCAGTTAAGAAAAAAAACAAAATAGGTAGAGAAGCAGCATGGGAAGGAACATCAGTCAGAGAAGAAGAAAGGAGAGAAAAGATTGCATTCACAGTATTATGGTAAAGGGGGATAAGCTACAGGTGGAAGAAACTGAAACATATTATGCTTATGTCAAAAACATTTTTTTAAAAAATCTAGGTTGTCCAGATTCAAAAATTAGACTCTACCTCTACCAGCTCAAGTTGGGATTGGAGATAACTGGACTAAGGCCATTTCTGACATTTTACATGTGGGCAAAGGTCTCAACCAAAATCTCATTTGGACAAGTTCCTTCAAGTATTGTTGAATAAAAAATGTCCACATGAATGCAGTGATTCCAAAGCTTAAAAACGGATATTCCCAATAATACTAAAATCCCAGTAGGAAAACTTGAAAAACAAGCATATCATTAACCAACACTCTATCCCATCTGTAAATCCTGTTTTTTAAACCAAAATAAATAAGTATGGTGAAAAAGTAAAAGACAAAATAAGAATGAAAGAAAGAAAGAAAGAAAAGAGGCTTAAATATTGGGAGGAGTCAGAATTGTCATTGTTTTGTTGGTAATTTACAGGAAACCCAAGCCGATAATGGAAAGTAGTTTCATTTATGAAAAGGGTCCAGTAGAGTGGCCAGTTACAAAATAATCGTACAAAAAATGAGTAGCTTTTGTTTAGGTCAGCAATAAACCTTAAATAATCTCATTCTCAATAGCAAAAAAAAAAATTCTAGAATTAAATTTAAGGAAGAAATGTCCAGGATACACAAAAAATATGACCACATGTTATTAAGTGACATGAAAGATTTCACTCCTCTGAGAGAGATCATATTTCTGGATGAGAAGATATGATATTGCTGGTCTACCTTAATTGCTATGCTTAAGGTAATTCTTGGAAATCTAATATATTTTTAGGGGTTGACAAAATAGCCAAGAATATTTCAAAATAAAAAGAATGGCTCAACTTCCGGCGGCAGAGCGCAGCTGCAGCCAGGTGCGAATGGGCCTCGGTGGGGTCTGCAGGTTCGAGTCCCAAAACGGGGATGAGCTTCTTTGATCTCTTTCGGGGCTTTTTCGGCCTTTCTGGACCTCTGAGCCACAGAGATCCCTTTTTTTGGAGGGATGACTCGAGATGAAGATTAGGACAATGAGGAAGAGGAGAAAGAAGCAGCCCCGCGAAGCCATGGGAGCTCGAGGTCTGAGGGTCTCCAGGCCCTGGAGGAATTTGGCTTTGGCTTCACCTTCACTTCAGGAGGGATGCGTTTCCATGATAACTTCGGCTTTGATGACCTGATTCGTGATTTTAATAACATCTTCAGCAAGATGGAGGCCTGGACCTTGCCTTCCCGCCCTTCTGCACTTCCAGGTCCTGGTCCTGAATCAGAGACACTTAGTGAGAGACGAGGGGAGGGACAGACACTTCGGGACTCAATGCTTAAGTATCCAGATAGTCACCAGCCCAGGATCTTTGGGGGGGGGGTCTTGGAGAGTGATACAAGAAGTGAATCCTCCAAACCAGCACCAGACTGGGGTTCCCAGAGAGCTTTTGGTCTGTTTGATGATATGTGGCCTGTGACCCCCCGTTCTAGAGCCAGAGAAGACAATGATCTTGATTCGCAGGTTTCCCAGGAAGGCCTCGGCCCAGTTCTGCAGCCCCAGCCCATATCCTATTTCAAGAGCGTCACAGTGACTAAGATCACTAAGCCAGATGGGACAGTAGAGGAGCGCTGGACTGTGGTGGATAGTGAGGGCTGGACAGAGACCACAGTAACCCATCAAGAAGCAGATGGCAGTCCTAGAGATGATCCAGAATCACCAACACCTCCAGCCCTGGATGACGCCTATTCCATCCTGGATTTATTTCTAGGACGTTGGTTCTAGTCCCGGTAGCCTTGTTAACCCTCAGAGGCCTTCAGATTCTTTCCACCCTTCGCTCACTGTCAGTGGGCTTAGCTTCTCCTGCCACCTCAGGGTCTTGGGTGTATGGAACAGTGAGTTGGGGATATGTCAGTATGTGACTCACCCAAACTGACCAATAAAACCCTTATTTATGCTAAAAAAAAAACAAAATAAAAAGAACGAACAAAAATGCACTAAGAGAAATGAAAATATATTGCATAAGTACAAGTAAGAGGAAGTAGCAGCAGGTCAGTTAGGATTAGGAGCTTCGTGTGTGATTATCTCATAAAACTTTACAGGTTATCTATAGTGATGGAGCAATTACTAAAAAATAATATGATTACTATTTCATTTCTCAAAACATGGTCGATTTCACATGGCCTTAAAGTTTCAGTATAAAGAATTCTAAGGATTTATCTCAAAGGAGCAATCCAGGATGTGGGCTGAAATTTATCTACATGTGTGATCCATGGAGCATTTTTTTGGAACAGAAAAACACCAATTGACTCCAGCATTCAGATGCGGATTAAAAAATTATAGGAAAAAAAAATCTACGGGATGGAATACTACACAGCCATTTAAAAATGTATTATGTTGTGAGTGTGTGTGTATTTTTTTTAAAGAGTTTTATTTATTTGAGAGAGAGCACACACAAGGAGAGGGAGAGGGAGAAGCAGAGTCCCACTGAGCAGGGGGCTGGAAGCTGGAAGCAGGGCTTGACCCCAGGACTCCCAGGATCATGACCTGAGCCGAAGGCAGATGCTTAACCGGCTGACCCACCCGGGGGCCCCTCTTCCCTCCTTTCTTTTGCTCTCAAATGTTAGTTCCTGTCCTCCCCCCCCCAGCTCAAATCCACATTTCTTCAGGTTCGTATGGAGCTCAGAGAGACGGAGCATCAGTGATTCCTCCAGCATTGTCATTTTGCATTTTTAAGTGGAAAAAATTTCAACATGCAGATGCAGAATCTAAGTTACCTATGGGAATGCACATTAGTTGTGTGCATCCAGAGGAGTGTTAAGCCTCCGTGGAATCAGTGAAGCTATGTAGAGAGTTGGTCTTGATTTTTTTTTTTTCTTGTTCAGATTAAAGACGCCTGACAGGAGATGATTTGAAGGTCAGAATTATACCACCAGATCTTTGTGACTCTTGGACCAGTTCTTCCAACACTTGAATGTTACACACAGATCACATGGGGGTTTTGCTAAAAGGCAGATTCTGAGTCAGGAGGTCTGTGGTGAGGCCGGAGATTGTGCGTTTCTAAAGCGCTCCCCCGTGACGCCAGTCCACTTCGGGTAGGGATGGCTTAGACAATTCTGCTCTCTCTTTTCAGCTTGCTTCTAACTGGTTTTCGTTTTTACCATGATCCCTTGAAAAACAATCATCTTTTTGTGTTCATTTCCTTTCTTCTGGGGTCTGACCTGCTTGCTCTGTGTTCCTGGGAATGAGTCCTACCTGGGCTTTGAGTCAAGCGTGGGGTTAATGCCTCCTGCATGCCAAGAGCAAATAGAGAATAAAAAATGCATGGAAAAAAGAATATTTTTTATCCTAGGCAAATACTTCAGTCAGATAAAACAGAAAATATCTTTATGAAACTATTAATAAATCCCCAAGACATCTCAAATTAAACAATGGCAAGAAATGTTATGTTTGTAGAAATACATAAAATTCATTTGAGGTCAGGACGTTTTATGGTGTCAGCCAATAAAGCAGATGGGAGATTCCACTCCTTTGAATGGGCTTGGGATAAAGCTGTCAGTTGGTGGAGCCAGGAGATAGGGAGTCCTGTTCTGGCCCAGGTAACTGAGGGGTGGTGCGGCAGTCACCCTCGGCCATCGGTCTGATCACTAGGACACACCGTGGAGTGGACGACATGCTGTAATGTGAGAGGCCCAGGGAGCAACAAATTACTGCAAGCGGCTCAGAGAGTGGGGCTCTCCAGACCCATGAGCGAGGGGAGTTGCATTGGTTAGGGAAACGCCAGCCGCTGTAAGCAACAGACCCCAAATTGTTCAGTGGTTCAAACACAGTAGACGTTTATCTGTCACTCCCATGACCGTTCAGGGTGGTGGTTCCTAGTTGGTGGGAAGCTCCCTTCCACATGGTGGAGGCACCAGGATCATTCCATCTTGGCATCTCAGCGTAGCCCACGCTGCAAAGAAAGAGAGCAGAGAGGAGGCATATCTCTTAATGATTATTATTATCATTACTACTACTACTACTACTACTACTATTATTATTATTATTACTATTATTATTATTTGGTCGCAGATGTGGGCACATGAGCAGCCCTCACTTTGTAGCACTGAGAACCCAGCCAGGGGGCCACATTCATTGCAAGAGAGCTTTAGGGAATTAAGGCCAAGCTGGAGGCCAGAGGAAGAGGAGGCTGGTGCCCGGTGAACATCTTTGTCACAACTGATACTTATTTGGGCACGAAGTGGTGATGGCCTGAGCCCCCAACCCAACAACCCAGACTGAAATAGAAAGCCCCAAGTGGAGGCAGCCTTACGTTCCGCTTGGTAAAACTGTAATGTTCAACCAGCTGGATGGCTGGGACGGTGGTGGGGATGTTACTGGAATAATTCTGGGGCAGGTACGTCTTTAGATTTGGTCCTCCTGATCATTTCTTTTCCCCAAGAGACTTTTCCTGCAGTGAATGAGAATCCTCTATTGCATGGCGATGGGGCCTCAGGCACCTAGATATTGGAACTCATTTCCTTAAAAAGGATCCACTACGAAAGTCAGAAGCAGAGGAGTGAAAACCCACTGTGTCTTAGTGTCCTGTGGCATATGGTGTCCCGAGAGAGGTGACAGGGACCTGTCAGGAGGGGCAGGGCCCCGTGTGGCTGCAGCTCCCGGGCTGGTTGCTGTCACATGCACCAGCCCCTCCAACCCCATGTAGTAGTAGTGTCTGCCTTGACACGAAAACCTTTGGGAGGCATTTCTGTATATGTGGGTGCACATACGGTTCTCTTAAAAACCTCACATGTTTCCAGTCTCTTTCCTACACTCCTCCTAGTGCAGGTCCTCACTGCTGTCTAACATCACTTCTCTTATTCTCAGGCTTCACCCTCTCCTTCATTCGGCTGCTGCGTCCTGGACAGTGTTCCTGGCATGGGCTGATTTGAACCTTTAAGGTCATGCTGGCATCAGAAGATTTCACCCTGGTTTTGACTTTATCCTTCAAGCTGCCTGTATATGGTTTGTCTTTTTTCTCTCTTAACCATGGGTTTGTTTTTCCCCATTAGACCGGTAAAGGTTAGAGCAGATATTAATTGTCCCTTAATTGCGCTCCCGTGTTCCCTGAGATGGCTGTGCATTTTCTCTGAGGCGCACGAATAGGACACATAACATTTAGGGAGATGTATCTGTATCCTGGAAAAAAAAATGAACCTCACTGACAGTGTTTTTCCAATCAGAAGACAGGAATTTCCAACCAAAACAAAGGGAAAACCTCTGTCTCTCGACAGGTAGATATTAAGTAAAATGAACTCACAGCTGCCAGGTTTTTACATTAAACACTTAGTTTCTGTTTAATGTTTTCTTTATCAAGATGCTCATACTTCATCAGACACACTCAGCTGTAGTCAAGAAGTTCCTCAGAACTGAGCAACGCAGGGCTCTCCTCTCTTCCAGAACCGAAGATGTTTAAACAACATTTAAACAAAACAAAACAAAACAAAAAACTTAACAAGGATTTTTAAACAGAGATTTATAGTGGTTTCATCACGGGCTCATTCCTACAGAACTCTGCCCCGGGTGGCCAGCCTGGGCTGCCAAAGCCTGTGTGGCTTGCTCTCAGGCCTGGCCCCTCTGCAGCCAGCAGCCAGCCTGTCTGAGGACGCCCCGGCACGTGCTGCCCAGAGTCCTCTGTGGTACTAGTGCCCCCATGGAACATGCCAGAACAGTATTTGCGGCATTAATACCAGTGTCAAGAGATGCACTCTCCCCAGATACTTGCGGGAAGAAACGGCTCCAGGGAAACCCCAAATTGCAATATCCTAGGTCCTGTCAGCCAAGGATCTTCTGCAAGGAGAGTCAAGTTTGCTAGTTATGAGACCAGAAGACACTGTATTACAGTCTGACAGAGGCCAAGAGGTACAGGCTCACCACACAGAGTTATTGCTTGACCTCATTTAGGGTGGCTTGAGGCACCAGCATGGACCAACTCTCTCCCCTCCTTTCAGGCCGGACCCTGAGTACTAAGCTCTTTCTGGACCACAAATCTCCCCCCCTTCCAGGTTTCATCTGTCTCTCTGGGGTAGTCTAAATATTGACATAATGCTTCTCTCTCTTGACTGGGCTGCCTTTATCAGGCCTCTCTCTTTCCAGGCCCTTGCTCATAGGCTGGGCAAATTCTGCTCTGCATCTGCTCCATTTCCTGGTGTTGGCTGGTTGACCTTCGAGTGGTCTAGTCATGCTCCATATCTTAGCATCCTGCAGTGCTCCCTGTAAGCCACCGCCATTAGCACGCAGCCCTGTTTTCTTTGGGTTGTAATGTTCTCCTTCTTCCTGCTTGCCTCCTTGCCATCCAAAATACATATATATTTTGGAAGAGGGTGTCTACCACAGTCCTCCACAGTCTTCAACCATCTGATTGTTGCTTTCCTTCCAGGGCGAAGAGAGGACAGAATTTGCTTACTTCTCTGTAAATCCAAAACGAGACAAGACGCATGCACTGTAGTAGATTGGAAGCAGGTTTAACAAAGGACCTGGTTCAGTCTCTTGTCTAGCAATAGACTGTGTGCAAGATTTGCAAGCAGGAGCAAATGCGAGACTGTTCAGGTTTGATTTCTATCTCTTTGCAGAGGATCTATTAGGTGGTTTATGCATGGCACTGGTCCTGAAATGAAGACAAATACTGAGCTCCACAGGAAGGGGATATTTGGAAAAATGTGATATCCACTCTTCCTGCCTTGAAAGAGCTTACATGCTGAGCTGGAAAGATGGGCCGGCATGGCCTCTGGACCAGTGCACAAGGCAGGATCCTGGGGCGGGCAGGCCGGGATGACTTCCTGAGAAGGTTGGACTTCTGCTGGATGGCTGTAGATGGGGAGAGGAGAGAGAGTAGGTGTTTTGGAAGAGGGGAGCCAGGTCTGGGAGATAAAAGCAGAGCACAGGTAGGGCCACGTGACAAAGCTGGTTGGTTGGAGGATGGAGTCAGGTGGGGCTAGAGGCTTGGGGGAGATCCAGGCAGACAGGTGAGAGGGAGCCAGATGAAGGAGGGTCCTTGTTCGGAAGAAGAGCTGCTTGTCTGGGTGTCTGGAATTCTTAACAATTTTAGGGGTTCCTTGGCTTCGGGAGGAACAGTTAAGAGGAGAAAAAATCTACATCCTGACACTTTTTCTCAGTGAGGTGTCCACAGTGCATCATTGTCTTGATCAGTGTTTTATCCAGTCCCCCAAGGTGTCCCCATATTGTGTGTGTGTTTCTATGTATATTTTGCTTATATTTTCATTGGTGGTATATATTTTTGAAATTATTTCGCCTAACATCTACTCTTCATGTCAGGAAGTAATGCTTGGATTTACTTTTATGTATATTTATCCATATTCACTGAAAGGGCATCCCTGAAATCCCTGTTGTCTTTTGCTGGGGGAACTTTTGACTTGGTTTTTCAAGGAGGAAAATTCATAATAAGAATTCATACAAGGACAATTCATATAAGGAATCTCCCTACCAAAGGATTCCCCTTCTGAATGTGAGGTTCATTCACATGTTAGCTTTGGGAATATTATATTAAGGATGGAGAGTACTGCCCACCCACTCCTGGCCTCAAGACTTTGGGCATGCTTTTTAAGTTCTTTGCACACCTCTGTTTTCACCTGTAAAATGAGAAGATTAAGTTAGTTGGCCATTTTATTCTTCTCTTCTCTTCTTCTCTCCTCTCCTCTCCTCTCCTCTCCTCTCCTCTCCTCTCCTCTCCTCTCCTCTCCTCTCCTCTCCTCTCCTCCCCTCCCCTCCCCTCCCCTCCTCCCCTCCTCCCCTCCCCTCCTCCCCTCCCCTCCCCTCCTCCCCTCCCCTCCTCCCCTCTCCTCCTCTCCTCTCCTCTCCTCTCCTCTCCTCTCCTCTCCTCTCCTCTCCTCCCCTCCCCTCCCCTCCTCCCCTCCCCTCCCCTCCTCCCCTCCCCTCCTCCCCTCCCCTCCCCTCCTCTCTCTTCTCCTCTCCTCTCCCTTCCCCTCCCCTCCTCTCCCCTCCTCCCCTCCCCTCCTCTCTCTTCTCCTCTCCTCTCCCTTCCCCTCCCCTCCTCTCCCCTCCTCCCCTCCCCTCCCCTCCCCTCCTCCCCTCCCCTCCTCTCCTCTCCCCTCCCCTCCTCTCTCTTCTCCTCTCCTCTCCCCTCCCCTCCCCTCCCCTCCCCTCCTCCCCTCCCCTCCCCTCCCCTCCTCCCCTCCCCTCCCCTCCTCTCCTCTCCTCCCCTCCCCTCCCCTCCCCTCCTCCCGTCCCCTCCTCCCCTCCTCTCCCCTCCTCCCCCTCTCCTCCCCCCCTCCTCCCGTCCCCTCCCCTCCTCCCGTCCCTCCCCTCCTCCCTCCCCTCCCCTCCTCCCCTCCCCTCCTCCCCTCTCCTCTCCTCTCCTCTCCTCTCCTCTCCTCTCCTCTCCTCTCCTCCTCTTCTCTTCTCTTCTCTTCTCTTCTCTTCTCTTCTCTTCTCTCCTCTTCTCTTCTCTTCTCTTCTTTCTCTTCTCTCTCTTAATTTTAAGTAGGCTTCATACCCAGCATGGGGCTTGAACTCACAACCCTGAGATTAGGAGTCACATGCTCTACCCACTGAATCAACCAGGATTCCCTGTCCATTTTATCTTTTTTAATGCCAAAGCTCTCTGTTCTGTGGTATTTTGTAAAAACTCCAATCGAGTTGCTTTAATCCCCACCATCAAAACAAGTCCCATTTCCATCAGGCTTAGGCAGTGGCAGGGTTTGAATAGGTGTAAAGAACCATGGGAGAAATCTTTCTGAGATGAAACTCTCAGCATGTCATGTAACATCCCACTCCCAGACATTCTGCAGTGGTTTTGTTGCCTTCAACACGATCAGACTTGTCTCAGCCTCACACCTGAGCCTTAATCCATCCGTCTTTCAGAGTCTGGTCAGATCCATCTTCTTTCGACCTGCTTGCCTTCCATCATTCCATCTGACTTCACTGCACCTTACTGTATGCACAGCAGACCAAGCTAAGGGTGTGTGTGTGTGTGTGAGTGTGTGTGTGATTTTCTGTATGTTTGCTTCTTGGGTTAATCTCCCCATGTCAACTCCTCCCTTTCCAAATAGCATATGATACATGCTCGAGTGCAGATCTTATGCTGTTTAGTATTCCCTAGAATACTAGGTACCTCTCAGCCCTTCAGTAAATATACATTGATTGATTGATGGAGTTACATAACAATGGGGGCAATAAATGCAGAGAAGGACCAATAGACCTTTTAAGTTCCAGAATCATCTGTCTGCTGGGTCAGGACATCTCCACATGTGGGTGATTCTATTTCAGTAAATAGTTTTTTAACAGCCGCATCAGGACAAGGAAATGTTCTGAAAAAGAGAGGGTGCCAAGCCTGGACTCTGAGGACCACCCACTGAGGCTTCGGTGGAATGGGAAGAAGACCCTGGAGAAGGATGAAACAGAACTAGGGATGAAGAGTCTGGACAGATGGACGGAGGACCACAAGGTGACCCAACCAGGGGCAAGAAAGAAGAGAACAGGCTGCTGTAGGTCTTGGGCAGTGAGAAGTTTACATGGATCAGTTTATACTATTGGATTAATACTGTTTGGCTTGAAAAAATAGTGTAAATAAGATGAATATAAGCCATCTGGTTGGTATATTGGTGCAAAATGAACAATAAGGAATTGGGAGACTTGTCAGAAACAATAAGAAATGCATTTTAGCTTTTTAAGAATTAATACAGCTTGATATTTAGGATTTGGGGAAATATACCAGACCAGTACTGTAGTGATAATCACACAGAAAGCGATGAAGTGCATTTGGACCTGTCTTGCCATCATGACCAATGTTCTCTGAAGTTTCTCAAAGTTGGGAGCAAATGATAATGCTGCAAGGACAGCCAACTGTGATGACTGAGCACATGCCAGCAGTTTTGTGTTGCAACTAATTAAAACTTACAGCAGAATTAATCTGGTGATATCCACATATTTAACAATATGGATAATTGTTATTGTGCTGGAAAGCCTTTACGAATGAATGGTCACCAGATCGCATAAGTGCCTGTTACTTGTGTTTCTCTACACAATTAAGCTGAGCCTTTACAGATTTTTTTTTCCTTTGTTAAGGCTCCAATAACCCAGAAACAAAGCCAATGTTAACAATTTTTTGTGACATTGAATTAATCCTACACACACACACACACACACACACATACACATACACACACACCCCATGAAAGACAAAAATCCTACTTGGATTTTTTGACAATAATTCTCCATTCCTCGAATGGATGTTCCACCCATTCCGGGAAATCCCCACCTGCCCCTTGACCACGGTACTTCCTCTCCATAGGAGAAGCCTTCTAGCAATTTCTGGAGGTTTCCAGTCCCATCTAGGAGCAAGAGGGAGCCTAAGCTCGGAGCCCTGTCTGGCTGTGGAACCACTGAAAGGACACTGAGGAAAATGGAGTTCAAGAAAGAGGCCTGGCCTGGCACAACTGGCAGGTGAGCAGGAGGGTTCCCTGCCTCTGGGAGTATTGTGGAAGAGTAGAGTGAAAGATAAAACTTTAACTCTTTAAAATGATTTGGTTTTCTTCCATTTTTTCCCCAGTACAATAAATACACAATTCTTGGGAAAAAATTTAAAAATCAGGTTATGTGAAAAGAAGGATAGAAATATGACATAGGTTTATAGCTCCAGGTGAAAGCTATATATAATTGTCACTTGTCTGTGCCTATGTAAGCACACACAGATCGTTCCCCCAAATGTGAACAGATTGTTTTATATTACTTTTTCTCCAAGATACGTCATGAATGTCTCAACAAGTTATTTCATATGCATTCGAGGCATGATTTTAATAATTACATACTCATACTCATTAATTGTATTGTTTGTGTATCAGAGGACTTACAAGAATTTGCTTTTTAGGAAAGCTAAAATTGGCACCACAATAATATTATGTAAGAGAGGTGAAGCAAAAGTTTTAGAAATTTCCATACATTGCAGGAGGACAAAGGGATTTTTTTTGAAAATCCAAGAGAATGAACGTTTTAGGGACATCTCTTTCTATTTAGAGCTTCTGGCAGTCATGAAGAATTTCCCATATTTTATATTTCTTAGGTCTTTGTAGAGGGATATGGAGTAGGGATACCAGGCATGTGTCCCTCATCTTTTATTTCCTTTTTTACTTTTTTAAAAACAAAATTTATTAATTTATTTGAGAGAGAGAGTGCACAAGTGAAGGGGGGGGCAGAAGGCGAAGGGGGGAGAGAATCCTCAAGCAGGCTCCCTGCTGGGGGTGGAGCCTGACATGGGGCTGGGTTCCATGACCTGAGATCCTGACCTGAGCTGAAATCAAGAGTCAGATGCTCAACTGACTGAGCCACCCAGGAGCCCCCCACTTCTTTAAAATCACAAGCTTATTTCTTTGACATGTCGATTTCTGATATCCAGATAATCCTTTGAGGGGAATAATATATCATACCACCTGATGTTTTCACTTCCCCATGCATACATTCATCCTTCCATTTTATAAAGCAAGTAATTGCCAAATTGCCATATTCTTTGCATACAATAAGGAATTGCTGAGAAGTCTGTGCCACCAAAGCAGGACTTAACTAATCTCTCCAAAAGAAGTAGAATGTGGGATCCTTAGCTGATGATTCCATCTACTACAGGGTAAAAGACAGGATTCCAGGGCTAAGAATTCTATATGGATTTGTTGGGAATGACTTTGGGCTCTTAGGTGGGTGTGTGGTCTCCATACCTAATGTTTGCACAGCAATTCATTGTGTTGAGAGCACACTTGCACTCTCATTTCATCCCTGCTACAAGCCTGTGAGTGGGGTAAGGAGAGGCATTTCAGGCAATCTGAGCTGACTGTTGCAGAAACCATGTTGGAGTGAGCCCCCCGAGAGCCTTGGTTAGGAAAGAGCAGAGACCTCAAGCTCAGATCTTTTGATGTTCGGCCTCCATTCTTTGCATTCTAACTAAAAAAATAATTCTTTTTGATACAATTTGCCGGGTGGTGGTGGGTGGGGGGTGTGTGTGTCATCAGATGATTGGATTAAGCCAAAAAGCCATATTCTGTCCCTGTAAACCCTCCAGTTCTAGCTCTGCTTTGTAAATAGATCCAGTTACTCTTCTTCACGTGCAGGTGGCAGAGAGGAGGGGCCCTGTTACTACTCTCCAGTGCGGGACACTGGCTGCTGTCACCTGAGCAATGGACATGGCAAACTCAGCCCCTTATATCTGGGGGCTCTTGAGAGCAGCCCATGAGGGACCCCACGTGTGAAGGGCTCTGATGATTGTGGGAGAGGAAGCCCGTCCCTGAAGAATCAGTAGGGAAAATCCGTGGGGACCACACCACCCCAGAAGCGTGGGCCACTCTGCTTTTGTCTCCCCTGCTTCAGGGCATAGTGACACCTTGCAAAGCAGTTCTGTGTCTGCGGAATGCTGTGCCACCCATCCCTTTGACAGACTCTGTGCACTTACTCTCACTTGTCTGGCATCAAGGGATTGAGAGGTTGCAGGGCTGGTACTTTTGCGCGCATCCAGTGTCTGAGTCAACATTTCGAGGAAGTCAAATGTAGCAGTTGGTGGTTATTTATAAGGCACTGATGTAAGTTGCTCCTTAAAAATCATTTATTACTAGTTAACTGAAAGCAATGAGCTCATGCCTGAAAAAAAATGGGGGGGTACTTAATGAAATGATGGACCTTTGGGCAGAGCTTCTCCTGGAGCCAGTTTGTTCTGGATGAGGGAGGGAGGGAGGAAAGGAGGAGAGCCTCGCATTCCCTTTCCAACAAATCTACCATAATCTTACAAAATAGGGGGTTTTAGCCACATTTTTCCAGTAAGCTCAGTGACTTCATTTACATGGCAAAGATTTATGAAACCAGCTCACTACCATAGATGTCTATGACATTGAGTCTCTTTGACCTTGCAAGTATTCTCCCTTTGGTTGAGACTGTTTTCTAAGTTTGAACTCTGGATTTTGAAAGAATGGTCCTATTTAAGGAGGAATCGTGTCTAAGAAGTCAGAGGATGATGTGAAGTGAGTTTCACGTGGCCCAAGCTCAAATATTCTCGGTCTCTTGCAAGTATCCGAGGCCCACAAATAATTCTGACATGTTTTAAATCAAGACAATAGCCTGTTTCGGTTTCCCTGACCAAACCCTACAACTGAATAACCTGCCTGTAGATTAAAAACAACAACAACAATAAAAGACCCTTGGAACACCTGGGTGGCTCCATGGTTGAACATCTGCCTTTGGCTCAGGCCATGATCCCGGGGTCCTGGGATCAAGTCCTGCATCAGGCTCCCTGCAGGGAGCCTGCTTCTCCCTCTGCCTGTGTCTCTGCCTCTATCTCTGTGTCTCTCATGAATAAATAAATGAAATCTTTAAAAATTAAAAAACAAAACCAACCCAAACTCTGAGAGGTTTACTATAGCATAGTTCTTGAGTGAGGCTTTCCTGAAACACACACCCACTCACACCCATCCCCCCTCCCCCCCGCCCCCCCGGCCCACACCACTCACTCCACTGTTGCCCAGTAAGGAAAAAAAAGGCAATGCAGTTTTTCATCAAAACAAAATAAGAAAAATGAAAACATGATAAAGAACTTTTAAGTTCAGCTAGGGAATCAAGAACTCTTTACTTTTAAGGAGGGGAGTAGGGGAATCTTTTTTCTTTTCTAAAAAAGAAGTATAATAGGCAGCAGTACATCCACAATCTGGCTCAATATTATGAACAAGAGAGACAAGATCAATCAGGACAATCAGGAGAAGTTTGTGGAAGGGGGTTTGAGGCAGCAAGCAGGCATCCAGGGAAGAGAAGCAGACAAGATACGCTGAAAGTCAGTGAGGTGAAATCAGTGCCTACACCCCGCTTGACCTGTCCTAATGTTTGCTTGGCACAAAGGCTTGCTAAAAATCCACCCCTACAAGCTTCCTTGTTCCCTGATGCTCTCACAGCCCAGCATTTGCTTCTGATCACAGAAGGTGGGACGCATAAGTGATACACAAGTCACATTCCATACAATTCACTTACACAAAGTATATAATGTAATGGCTTTGAGGATGTTTCCAGAACTGTGTGGTCATCACCACAATCAACTTTAGAACATGTTCATCCCCACAAATTCAGACTTGTTTGATGTGTTAAAACAAAACAAAACAAAACCCCACCCCAAAGCAGCCTTTGTGTGCTGGCTCTGGAGTCTTCTACAATGGTCATTCAAATTATTTTTGGAATAGCTTCTTTCACTGATAAAACATTAATAGAAAAATCTAAATTTAAATCAAGAAAATGACCTGTTTCTAAAATGGAAAAAAATGACCACTCCTCTCTACACATCATGGAGAAACACACATGCTCTTTAAGTAACATTTGTTCTATGAAATGTTGCATATCTGTAAAAAATACTCTCCAGGACCTTTCCTGTTGCTCACATTTGCATTTCTACTGGTAACACGTCTTTTTTTGTGGTCTGTGGTGGTTTATTCAAACTCCTGGTATTTTCGATTATTTCCCATCTATAATGGGATTATGGCAACCTCCAAATTTCCTTATATTTTATGACATTACTGAGTTCTCATACCAACCATTACATTTTTTTTTATTTTACCCTAAACCCTACATTGTACTATGGCTCCTCTCTTGGAACTTGAAAAACCTTCACAAAGGATCTTTTTTGGGGGACAGCCTATAAAAACAAGATACCGAGTTTTATTGCAAAGTTGTCTATATTTCAGAATGCCAACTCACCGGAAAAGCACCCCCTTCCTTTTTTGTATGATAGGAAATTTTTTTAAAGCTCCTGAGACATACACACAGTAAATGTTCCAATTTATATCTCATTTACTTACCTGTAGGCAAAAGTTGGTTTTAATGGGGAACAAGGAATCCCCTCCAGGTTAGTGCTCTGATCTGGACTGTGGCAAGTTTTCTAGAATTAAAGCTGAGATCAGTCCAGAGGCTGAAGGCTCTTTCTACCTAACTTAAATTGTCCTGAGAATTGTTTATAAAAGCTCCTAGTAGTGGAAAAACCAACAACAACAAAGGGATAGATGGAAAGAGAGCCACATTTTATTTTTCTAAGCCAGTTATATATATTTCCAAAGGGTTCAGTACTAGAAAAATCTGAGGAAACTATGTGTAATACAGTCCCTAAGAGCCAAGTGACTTTTATTTACCTAAAAAAGAGTCTATTTGAGAATGTAGTTTCCAATATAGTTTCTATTCTTGTGGTCCAACATTTTTTAACGTTCTAAAATTAGCAAGGCAAACCTGATCACTTGATCCCAAGAAGAATTTTATTATCTTCTCAGTGCTCAGAGCAAAAATGGAAGTTGGGGGGTTGAAGTCAAGCAGCAGGTTTAGAAATCTTGCCCCAAGCCAGGTAAAGCCCATGTGAACCCACAAGTTCTCAGAATGTGAAGGTGGGTGTCCTCAAGACTGTAGGCTCAGCTGCCCCCTCCTTGCCATTTCTGCCTCCAGCCTGAGAATGCAGCATGCACCTGTTGGTTAAGGTCACCTCCTCTTGCCACTGCCCTGGCCCTCATGCTGCCTCTCCTCCTACCCTGCAGGGTCGCTGCTCAGGATAGCGATGCCGAGCTGACATGTCCTACCTTTTGTGTCTATTTACTGCCTCCTCTATTAGATAGAACCTCTGTGAGGGAAGGAAAGTCAAAATTGCTATTTCCAATGTCTAGAACTCAGCAAATATTCATTGAGTGTGTGTATGTGTGTGTGAGAGAGATACAGAGACCGAGACCGAGACAGGCAGAGAGAGACAAAGAGTGAGACAGAGATAGTGTAAGAGACAGAGACAGAAGAGTGAGACACAGAAACCTAGAGTCAGGGAGAATGTTATATTTTCAGCTAAACAACTGTCCAAGCTTTGTTTTGAAGAACAAATCTTAGGGGCTGGAGTAGATGTGAAAAACACTTGAAAAGTCCTCCAGGTTGTGCGGTTGAGAAAGTCTAGGCAGGAGAGGGTGCAAATGAGGGCACCAGGGAGGAGGGGATTGGGACTGGGGAGACAGGTAGAGTGTGAAATCGGGAGGCCTCGGAGCTGGATCAGCTGCAGGGATGAGTCCGAGAATGAGTACTGTGGCCTTTACCCAGAGCCGAACCCACTCTTCCTCCCCTTACCCCCTGCCTGCCCTTCCCCTCTTCTTCCCACTCCTTCAGATGGCAGATCTCAACCTAAACCATGAGTATAGAGAATTCACTGCTCATCTTGCTGCAGGGTTTGCATTTTGATTCCTTACTCCCCTCAGGGGAATATCCTTAGACCAGACATCTCACACCCCAACAAAATCCCAGGGGCTCACTGTGCCCACGAGAGAAGAAATGGTTTCAGAACTCCCCCTTCATCCTGCTGCTCTGTGTTCTGTGCTCCTGGCTTTCCCCTCTGGGGAAGACACTCCTCTTTTCTTTGTAAATATCTAAAATCTGACTCCTGGGCCTTTGCCGAGCCTCCCTCTCTGAAACCCGATGCTGGTCACTCTCTGGATCATTCATTCACTCGCCATTAAGCATTTGGTTCACCTGAGTAAATGCTTTATTGGGTACCCACCACGAAGGTAGAGAATTTTACTAAGTAGTGTGAGGGTAGTAATCCTTATGCAATGTTTTGCAACTTGTCATATTAAGGAGAGACCTTTTATTTTTCAATTTTTCTCCCTATTATTATAGTGACAAAAGTTAATTTTAACAACAGCCTTACCACTGCTGAAAAAAAGTGTGTGGTGCATTTAATTAGATTTCTTCTAATTAAATCATTTTGCATCCTTTAGCTAAATCTTAAGGAAGGGTATTCTTTTAATATTCTAAGGAATTCTTTTTCTGACTATTCTGTTGGAAGATTTTTTTCTTGCTTTTCATTTTGTTTTGTTTTGCCTTATTCATTATGTTGGCCTTTCATTTCTCTTGATTGCTATAGTTTTTTGGTTTTTCAATTCAGACAATGGACTGGGGCACTGAAGAATTGATGCATTCTTGTGAGTTTTTGGTCCTTATACATTGACTTTTCTTACCCCATACATTTTTACTCCTGGGCCTTGTTAGATGATAAGCTCTTTGAAAACATTTTCAATTCCTTTCAGCCTAATCAGGTTTTCAGGTGTGTTTTTTTTTTTTTTTTTGGTAGGGCCGGGGTGGGGGAATCCCCTTAGTAATTTTACTTTTTCTATATTGTTGTAAAGTTCATCAGTTTTAGACATTTCATTATTGCTTATACTTGGTATTTATTGCTGTGTTCCATTTCTCGATCCCAGTTTTACTTTTGTCACTCTTATCTCCTTTTTCCTGATTAGTGTTGTCAGAAGTTGGCCTCTTCTATTGTTTCTATTCTCCCAAGATGAAACCTGTTGATTTATTTATTACTTCTCTATTTCTGTTTTTAAATAAATAAATTCTAATTTTTATCTGCAGTAATAAAAGCATTTGGGGGCTATTTGCTTTTCTTTGAGGAAAGCTCCCGCTGCTGCACTTGTTTTGGTGTGATGAGTTTTTTCCTTTTCTTATCTAACTAGCTAGTAATTTCAGTTTTGATTTCCTATCTCTTTGATCCCAGAGTTATTTAGAAAAGTGTTTTCTCATTTCCAATTCGTGAAGGTGTTTTTCAGACATATTATTTTATTTATACTTCTACTGGGTTATCCTCAGAAAAAAATCACCTGAACACCCTCTGCCTCTTTGAATTTGTGAAGCTCTCTTTGTGTGTGTGATTGGTTTCTATGAAAGGTCCATGGATGTGGGGAAAGTAATACAGACCTTTAGGTATTATTTAATTATTTTGTGTCAGGGACACCTGGGTGGCTCAGTGGTTGAGTGTCTGCCTTGGGCCCAGTGTGTGATCCTGGGGTCCTAGGATCGAGTTCCACATCGGGCTCCCTACAGGGAGTCTGCTTCTCCCTCTGCCTGTGTCTCTGTCTCTCTCTATGTGTCTCTCATGAATAAATAAATAAAATATTTTAAGAAAACTATAAAAATTATTTTGGGTCAAAAAAACCCTTATTTTTTTGACTCCTGGAACTGATTTTGGAAAAGAAACATGTAAAATTTCCGGGATTTTTTTTTAAATCAAAGATCCTTTGAATCTCTAATAATTAATATTATGTACTTAGGTGCTATATTTTAGGGAACATTCAGGTTTACGATCATTGTTTCTTTATCATAAGTTGCCCTTTCCTTATTACACAGTGTTCCAACTTACTCTGTTCAGTGTTTTTAACCCTAGGTCCCACCTTGTCTGGTATTAACATTGGCATTCCTGGTTTTTTTAAATTTGCATTTGCTTGACATCCTTTGTTCATCTCCTTTTTTTTCAACATTTCCTTTCTATTTTTAAGAGTGCTCCTTATAAACAATATATATCTGGGTTCTATGTTTTAGCTCAGTGTGACAGTCTCATTCACTGGGATAATCTGTCCTGTTCACATTCAGTTTAACATATGATACTTAGTTTTATTATACTCATCTTTTTGTTCACTGTTCATTTTACTTTGATTCACCTTTGTTTATTTTGACGTTTCAGCTGATTTTATTTACCATTCATTTTTTTCTCTTATCAATTTAAAAGTTCTGTATTTTTTTTCGATCGTGTTAGTGATTTTCATTTTTGACTGTCATAATCAAACATATATTTTTCACTGTATATGGAGATAAGAAATTCCAAGTTTTTTCTATGAAGATGTGCAGTGGACTGAATGTGATCCCCTAAATTTCCTGTGTTGAGATCCTCCTCCAATGTGATGGTAATTGGAGGTGGGGCTTTAGGGAGGTGATTAGGTCATGAGGATGGAGGCTTCATTAATGGGATGGAGTGCCCTTATGAAACGGACCCTAGAGAGAGTTGTGTTGCCTTCCTTTTACCATGTATGGGGATAAAATGAGAAATTGGCCATGTATCAGTCAGGAAGTAGGTTCTCAACCGATACCAAATATGCTGATGCCTGGTGCTGGTGACTTGATGTTGGACTCACCAGCTTCCAGAATTGTCAGAAATAAATGTCCTCCAAACCACCTGGTCTGTGTGGTCCTTTGTACCAGCAGCTGAACTGAGACAGAAATTGGGTCTGAGGCATGGGGTGCCACAGGTGTGGAAGTAGCTTTGGAATGGGGTGATTGGTATGGGCTGGAAGAGTTTGAAGGTCATACTAGGAAAAACCTATCCTGCACCCAATGGACCATTGATGGTAATTCAAGTACCAGCTCAGAAAGAGAAGAGAGCTGGAGGGAGAGTGTTGCTCTTCCTAGAGAATATAAATATAATAATAAATAATATAAATATAAATACCAAACAGAATGTTGGTAGAAATACGGATGATAAAGACCACTTCTGACGAGTGAGGTCTCAGACAGAAATGAAGAACATGTGAGTGGATAGCGGAGAAAAGGCAATCCTTTTTGGTAAAGGGGCAGAGAACTTGGCTGATCCATGTTCAAGTTCCAGTGTTTTGTGGAAGGTAGAATCTTTGAGCATGACATTGGATATTTAGCTAAAGAGATTTCTTGTTTTCATTCCTGAAAGCCTTTATACATTTTTTTTTTAGTTTTTATTTTAATTCCAGTTAGCTAACATACAGTGTTGTATTAGTTTCAGATGTACAGTACAGTGATTCAACAATTCTATGCATCACCCAATTCTCCTCAGGACAAGTGCACTCCTTAATCCCCATCCTCTTTTTCTCCCATCCCCCTATCCACCTCCCCTCTGGTAAGCATCTGTGGTTCTCTGTAGAAAGTCAGTTTCTTGGTTTGTTTTTCTCTTTTTTCCCCCTTTGCTCATTTGTTTTGTTTCTTAAATTACACATATGAGTGAAATCATATGTATTTTGTCTTTCTGTGACTTATTTCATTGAGCATAATAATTTCTAGGTCCATCCATGTTGTTGTACATGGCAAGATTTCATTCTTTCTTATGTCTGAGTAATATTCTACTGTATGTACACGTACCACATCTTCCTTATCCATTCATCTGCTGATGGACACTTGGGCTACTTCCATAATTTGCCTATTGTAAATAATGCTGCTATAAACATAGGGGTGCATGTATGTTTTTGAATTAGTATTTTTGTATTCTTTGAGTAAATACCCAGTAGTGTGATTGCTGGACCATAGAGCGGTTCTGCTTTTATCATTTTGAGGAATTTCCATTTGCTTTTCCACCAACAATGCAAGAAGGTTCCTTTTCCTCTACATCCTTGCCAACACCTGGTCTTTCGTGTGTTGTTGATTTTAGCCATTCTGACAGGTGTGAGGTGAAATCTCTTTGTGATTTTGATTTGCATTTCCCTGATGATGAGTCGTGTTGAGTATCTTTTCATGTGTCTGTTGTCCATCAGAATGTCTTCTTTGAAAAAATATGTTCAAATCTTATATTTTTTAATTGGATTATTTGCTTTTTGGGTGTTGAAAATTATAAGTTCTTTTTATATTTTGGATGCTAACACTTCATTGGATATGTCATTTGCAAATATCTTCTTTTGTTCTGTAGGTAGTCTTTTAGTTTTGTTGATGGTTTCCTTTGCTGTGCAGAGCTTTTTATTTTGATGTAGTCCCAGTAGTTTATTTTTGCTTTTATTTCCTTTGCCTCAGGAGACATAGCTAGAAAAAAAGTTGCTACAGCTGATGTCAGAGAAATTACTGCTTGTGTTCCCTTCTAGGATTTTTATGGTTTCATGTCTCACATTTAGGTCTTTAATCTATTTTGAATTTATTTTTGTATGTGGTAAGAAAGTGGTCCAATTTCTTTCTCTCTTTCTTTTTAAAAGATTTTTATTTATTTGAGAGAGAGAGAGCGCAAGTGTGTGAGCAGAGAAGAAGGATCAAGGGGAGAGGGAGAAGCAAACTCCTTGCTAAACAAGGAGTCCAACATGGGGCTCAATCTGAGGACCCCAGGATCATGACCTGAGCCTAAGGCAGATGCTCAGCCAACTAGGCCACCCAGGCACCCTGAAAGTGGTCCGATTTCATTCTTTTGCATGTTGCTGTCTGGTTCTTCCAACACCATTTATTGATGAGACCAGCTGAAGAGATTTCTAACTTGAGTGTTGAAGGTGCAGCTTGGCTCCTCCTGACTGTGTGTAGTAAAACGCGAGAAAAATAAATGCCTTGAAGACAGAATTGTTAAGCAAAACTTTAAGATGTGGGAAATTCTCAGCCTGTCCATATTACAAAAAATGAGAAAGTGTGTTTGGAAGAGAACACTAAGGGTGTAGCAGAATGATCACTTGATAAAGAGATGAGTGTACATGTGACCCATTGATTTAATCATCCACCCCCACCCTGCCCCCCACAAAAGCCAACAATAGAGATGGGATTATACCAGGAGAAACAGGAACAGTGGGGGCTATAGGAAACAGAAAAAACCGGAAGAGCAAGGAAGACTACTAAATTCTTAGATCCTACAGGACCAAGAACTATTTAGTGTGAATGTGTGCTGTTCTTCAAGGTGAGGGAAGAAGGACCCCAAAGGCAATTCAGAGATCCATGGGCTGCTACTACCACCACAGGCCCAGAGTGCATGGATCCCAGGACAGAGCTGCGTCCACCACCTCAATTTCGAAGGTTGTGGCCAATGCCCTGATGAGCCCTGGGGTAGGGCCACCTGGGAGAGCCCTGGGGACAGAACTCTCACCCTGATGGAGACGACACTAGGATTCAGCCTGGGTGGGGCTGCTGCAGAGAGCTGGGTGGGGGAGAACCACCAAGCTGTCTGGGTGACCACCCTAGTTGGTCTAAAAGACAGAATACCAAGCCAAAGTTGTTTATTCTTGAGCTTTAAGACCTCAGGGAGCTGATTTGGGACTTGCTGGGTACCTGTCACCTTTCTCTCTTCATATTTCTCCCTTGTGGAATAAGCACGTCTGTCCTGTGCTTGTCCCACCATTATATTTTGGAAGCACATAATGTTTTTGGTTTCACAGGCTCCTAGCTTGAAAGCAATTTTGTCTCCAGATGAGTTGTGAGGCACATGCTGATCAACTTCTGTTGGTTTTCCTTTAGTCAATCTGTCTTTCATCAGCCCAGTTTAGAGGGCCAGAGCTGGAGAATTCTGGAGGGTAGTAGGAAAAAAGTGACTTTTCTTCTCCTACTTCAGCCACATCCAGTATCCCTGATGGTCAAAAATAACGTGATCTGCTAGTTTGGTTTCAAATTGTCCAGAACCAGTAGTGTCCTCAGGTGCCTGAGAGAGACAGGAGTAAATTCTCTCTTCATCCCTGCCTCAGAGAAGTTCCACAAATAATTTCCTAAGAAAAATGAGCATTTTCTAATGCTAAGCACACAAGAAAATAACATATCACGAGCAGGAATCAGCAGAAACAGCTGGCAGCATAGACTTGTAATTGTTTAGATACTGGAATTAGCAGGCACAAGTAATAAAACAAATCCTCTCTACTGTGTTCTAAGAAAAAAAAAAAAACAAGATGAGAATTGTTCTCTGGTTATAAGAAAGTCTAAAATCCTGACTGAGAAGTTTCAAGGAAGAACCCAATACAACTTCCAGAAATTAAAAAGTAAAATGATTGAGATTAGACATTACATCAGTGAGTGTACTAGCAGGTTAGATGGGATTGAAGAGTCTGTGAATTGGTTTGTAATTCAGATCTTAGAACCGTGCAGTGTAGTGATAACTATCAAACCAACAGGAGAGAAATGAAGGGGCTGGTGCGGGTGGAGAAGAGGAAGAGAGGAAAGGAAGGAAATAAGAAAAAGGAAAAGTGAAAATAATTCTAATTTCTTCCCCAGAGAAATGCCAGAAAAGTTAGTTTGGGTAGGATATGCTACAGGGAATGTCCAAGATTCACTGAGATGTCCAAAATTCAGTGGCTTAAGCACAGTGTAAGGTTTTTTTGTTTTTTTTGTTGTTGTTGTTTGGCTCAGACAACCACTCTCACTGGCTGTTCCTGGTTAGTGAATAACTCTCCTCCATGTAGTGATCCAGGCTTATGGACGCCTTATGGCTTGGTGTCCTCAAGGATGTCATAATTATCTATATCCAGCTGCCAAAAAGGCAATTCTGTGTAGTGGAGTCATACCTTCTTGTTCAAAGCCTTGGCCCAGAAGAGGCATATATCCCTTTGGTTATTGGTAAAAACCAGCCATTGTCAGTAAGAGCTGCAAGGGAAGCTGGAAAAACATAATCTGTACCTGGCAGGTACTTAGCACTGTCTGTACCACAGAAGGGGAATACTGGTTTGGTTGATGGCCAGCCATCACTGATTCACCAGGAGGTATAAACAGGCAGGAAATCTGGTCTGAAAAAGTGCCCGTTTATGTGGGAGTAGTAAAGAACAGGGTAGATCTGATGTCACGGTTCTTTTTTGATAAACATTTTTATTGTAGTGTATGTACATTCGGAAAAGCCTACAGACCCTCAGTGTACTGCCTAACGAGTTCTCACAAAATAAAAATATCCATCTCAATGCCACCCACCCATATCAAGAAATAGAATATTGCTGGCACCTGGGGAGCGCCCCCACAAGCACTTCCAGTTACCATCCTGAACCTTCTTCTGAAAGATAACCTCTGTCCCGACTTACAAGAGCTCAGTTTAGTTTTGTCTGTTTTTGAGCCCTACATAAACATTCTGCAGTGTGGATTCTTTCCTGTCCAGCTTCTCTTGCTCAGTATTTGCTTGTGAAATTCACCCATAGTTACATTTCACTCTTTCCATGCCTTCCTTTGTTCATTCATTTTCAGTGCGAAATTCAGTTGTGTGAATATTCCATAATTCACTTAACTGCTCTTTGATG
This sequence comes from Nyctereutes procyonoides, assembly GCF_905146905.1. Taxonomy (NCBI): domain Eukaryota; kingdom Metazoa; phylum Chordata; class Mammalia; order Carnivora; family Canidae; genus Nyctereutes; species Nyctereutes procyonoides. Next base: position 53,188,862 of record NW_026575140.1, on the reverse strand, counting down.
GACATTCGAGTTGTTTTTGGATAGAATAATTATTGTAATGAGAAGACCTTTTAAAGCCCAGTACAACCCATGTTCGATATTACTGCTATTATGTCTTAGCTTATACCTTCCATCTCTCTTTCTCCTCTTCCAAACTGACTATAATGAAGAAAGGAATTATTATCAGAGTTTTAAGAATATTTACTGAAGAGCTATGCATACTGTTTTTAATTTTAAAGTATGTTTGATTTTTTCCTTTGTTTTCTTTCTCTCCCTTTTTTTCCTCTTTTCTTTTTTCTTCTTTCTTCTCTTTCTCTCTTCTTTCTTTCTTTTTTCTTTTTTCCTTCCTTCCTTCTTCCCTTCCTTCCTTCTTTCTTTCTTCCTTCCTTCCTTCCTTCCTTCCTTCCTTCCTTCCTTCCTTCCTTCCTTCATGTGTTATCATGCAGTATTTGTCTTTCTCTGTCTGGTTTATCTCACTCAGCATAGTGCCCTTGAGGTCCACCCATTTCATTGCAAATGGCAGGATTTCCTTCTGTCTCATGGTTGAATAATACTCTATTGTATCAATATACTGCATCTTCTTCATCTGATGAAGGGGACTATAGTGGATAACACTGAAGGCACAAACGAAATTTGCTAGGAGAGGAGAACTTAAGTGTGCTCACCAAAAACAAAAACAAAAAAATCAGGTAAGTATGTGAGGTGATGAATATGTGCATTAACTCAGTGGGGGAGGAATCCTTCCCTTGATGGTATATAACAAATCATCAAGATGTACACTTGAAATATCTTATATTTGTCAGTGATATCTCAGTAAAAAGAAAAAAAAATAAAATGTGCATAAGTAATCATTTTTTGACCTAATAAAAGTTTAAAAAATTTAGGGGTGGAGATCAAGCTTCTACACATTTCCTGATATACAATTATTTTTGTACTGCTCTTCAGTACATGCTTCCTTTTATGGTCTGACCATTTTGGGGGGGCAGAAATGGGTCTTACAGGTTTTGGTATCCTTTTCTGCTACTATGTAATAAATTTTGAACAAAAGTATGTAAGAATAAACACAGTGTTTTAGCCATAGGGAGAAGAGGATATGTTGAAATACTGAGAAAATATGGTAGGTCATGTGATAATGTTGGTCTTTGTTTCCTACCTTGTCCTCCTGTCTTTATGGTGGGTACAGTTCTTCAGCTCTCCTGCCTCCATGTGAAGTGTTTGGATGCTTGTGTGTGTGCATGTGTATCTGTGTGCGTGTGTGTCTGTGCATGAGTGTGTGTGTGTGTGTGAGTTGCATGTATGAGTGCACACAAGCCCACTGTTTACATTTAGTCTCTTTCTCATATATACATACATATATTTATATACTTGGAGGTGATGAAAGGTCTGATTTTCCAGACGTCAGAAACACAGTTGCTTTGACATGGAATCCTGAATGGCAGTGTGAGTTCATGGTGGAATCCATCCCCCGTGCACCCAGAGAGTTCAATTAGGCAGGCACTGTGCGTAACTCAGCACTCCCATGGAGCAGCATTGATTCAAACCGGGAAGCCTTGAAGCAATCCATCATCAGTCATGATGTTGCTTCCTAGTTGGCGAATACTGTGCAGACATCAAACCAGAAGGATTCAGAACTGTTGTTAATACATTTTTCCATGTAAATCCAACTCTTTCCCTGTGATTTTTCCCAGTCAAATTTTAAAACAAAACAAAAGTATACCAGTGGAACTCCAATGTAGGGGAAAAATCAAATTAAAAAAAATGTAATGTGGCCAGTTTGTGGTCTTTTATTACCCAAAGATTTATCACATCCACTGTATAATTACATCTCTACATCTGTGGGGCACAAATGTTTTATGTTTCCAGCATTTATGGTTTGACATCGGAAACATCTGTGCAGGCCCAGTATGCAACATCTGGAAGACATTTCTGAGCTTTTATGACATGCGGAGTGATCTTTGTTTTGGAATAAGTGTGTGGTTTCCTCCAGTAGCTCTTCCTGCTGGTAATGTCCTTCTAATTGGCATTTCACTGGGGGATTGAAAGAAGCCTGGCTTCCTGACCTCCACTGGGCGTAAGGAGATGCTTCAGAGGAATCTTCACATAGTCAAGATTCAGGGGAAGATGCTGAGTCATGGGTTTAACTCCTTTAAACCAGGGTTCAGAGATCAAGGGGAGCAGGTTGGAGGAGGAAAGGGAGCTTGCATTGTTGGGCCCAAACTTCCTTAGATACTTTCTTCAGATGAAAGCACTTATGGCAAAAGTATAAACATCATTGTACTCATTTACCAATGAAGAAACTAAGTTTCAGAGAAATTAATTTGCCCAAGATCACCCAGCAATAAGTCGTAGATCTAAGTTTTAAATTAATGTTTGTCTAGCATTGTGTTAAAAGATGATGTCCTTGTTCTTAAAGAATGGGCAAGATAGGGCATCTCAGTGGCTCAGTGGTTGAGCATCTGCCGTGGGCTTGGGTCGTGATCCCAGGGTCCTGGGATCAAGTCCTGCATCGGCCTCCCTGCAGGGAGCCTCTCCCTCTCTCTCTGTGTCTCTCATGAATAAATAAATAAAATATTTTTAAAAAAGAATGAGCAAAATAGTTTCCCATGCAACAAATATTTATGGAGAGCTCACTATATGCTAGGAAGAAGCCTAGGTACTGAGGATAGATCAATGAACAAAACAGACAAAATTTACTGTCTTCATGGAACTTATATTCTATTGCAATGGAGTGACAATAAACAACAAATGCTTAAGTTATTAGATAGGAAGTTGATGAGTGTAATGGGGAAAAGACAGGGCTAAGTATGCGGTTTGGGAATGTTGTGGAACGATTTATTTTAGTTTGGGTTCTCCCCAGCAAAGCCTGAAACAAGAACTTGGACATGTATAGTTTATTTGGGAGGTAATCCCAGCAAGCAAAATTAGGCAGTGGGGAAAGTGACCAGTGTAGGAAGACAGGCCAGTACAGGATACCTTAAAGAACTCATTACACCAAGTGGGGCTCAGCTATCCTTGGAAATCCTATGAGGAACTGTGCAGAACACACCCACAGCTGTCCTCTGGCAAACTGGGGAGCTTGGGGCTCTTATCCTTCATTTGTTAAGGGGTGCTTTGGGGGAGTTTTAACTTCTCTAAACTTTCAGGCTGTGCTTGCATAAAAGGAAAGGTCTTCTGTGGCTCTGAAGTAGCAGCACAGTGAGGTGACCGGTACCTATACTCGGTGTGGGACACAGAAGTGTTTCCAAAGTATGCTGCTTCCACAGTTTGACTATTGTGGACATTGCTGCTAGAAACATCGGGGTGCAGGTGTCCCGGCGTTTCATTGCATCTGTATCTTTGGGGTAAATCCCCAGCAGTACAATTGCTGGGTCGTAGGGCAGGTCTATTTTTAACTCTTTGAGGAACCTCCACACAGTTTTCCAGAGTGGCTGCACCATTTCACATTCCCACCAACAGTATAAGAGGGTTCCCTTTTCTCCGCATCTTCTCCAACATTTGTGGCTTCCTGCCTTGTTAATTTTCCCCATTCTCACTGGTGTGAAGTGGTATCTCATTGTGGTTTTGATTTGTATTTCCCTGATGGCAAGTGATGCAGAGCATTTTCTCATGTGCGTGTTGGCCATGTCTATGTCTTCCTCTGTGAGATTTCTCTTCATGTCTTTTGCCCATTTCATGATTGGATTGTTTGGAGACCAAACATGAAGACTCCTAACTCTGGGAAACGAACTAGGGGTGGTGGAAGGGGAGGAGGGCGGGGGGCGGGGGTGGTGGTGAATGGGTGACCGGCACTGAGGGAGGCACTTGACAGGATGAGCACTGGGTGTTATTCTGTATGTTGGCAAATTGAACACCAATAAAAAATAAATTTATTATTAAAAAAAAGTATGCTGAATGCAAGTGGGCTACAGGCATTGACATGGTGCGCTCTAAGTGTCCACTGCAGGGCTGAAATTTAAAGTGAGGAGGTCATCGTAGCCCTCACTAAGTAAGTGAGATTCAAACGAAGACTTGAAAGAGGTTGAGGGTAGGCCCAGGGCTATCTAGATGAAAGAGCATTCTAGGCTGAAGTAGCCCCAGTTCTGAGGCCCCAGTGGAAAAGGGTGTCTGGCACAGTCAAGGAACATTTAAGAGGCCTACCTTGGTGGCTGAAATGGAGTGGGCATGGGAAAGCAGTAAGAGATGAAGTTGAGGGGAGCATGGGACTAGATCACATAGTCCTTATGGATTATGGGAAGGAGTTTTGGCTTTGCCATGAGAAAGAAGGGGAATCATCAGAGGTTTGAGCGAAGGCAGGACATAACTTATATTTAGACACATAATTCTGGCTGTTGAGTTGAGAATCAGCTATAACAGGGATGGTGAGGATGGCTGGGACCATGGTATAAATAGTAGAAATAGTGAGAAGTATGCAGATAAAGATATGCTTTGACAGTGGAACCCACAGGACCTTCTGGTAGAATGGATGTGAATATGACAGTGGGAGACGTGTGCAGGACGCATCAGCAACTAGAATAATAGAGTTGCTGTCAGGTGCCATGGGGATGGCAGTAGAAGGCAGAGATTTGATGAAGAAGATCAGGTGTCCACTTTTGGACATTTATAGTTCAAAGTGAATATTAGACATAAAATAAGAAATGCCAAGTAGGACGTTGGACCTACGCCTGGAGCTGAGGGGTGAGGCCCTGTTTGGAGATGTAATTGTGGGAATCTTCAGCATACTGCTTTGTTTCAAAGCCATGAAACCAAATGAGGTCACTGGTGGAGGGATGGAGAGGAAGAAGTGAGGCACTCCAGGGGCTGAGCTCTGGGGCCTTCCAGCATTTATAAGTCATGGGAGAAGAGGAGGCCAACAGGACGACAGAGAAATTGTAGCCAGAGAAAAAGGAGGAAAGCCAAGACAAAGTTATCTTTGAGATGAAGTCAGATGAGATCAATTTTGAGAGGGAATTGGAGGAAAGAAATTGGAGACAAGGAATAGAAATGACTTCTTTGAGTCATTGTGCTGCAAAGAAGAATTGACAAGTAGAGTGATAGAATATGAAGTCAAGAGAGGGCCTTTTCTCTTTCATTGTGAGAAATTATAGCAATTTGTCTGCTGCTGGGAGTGATCCACTAGGGAAGGAAAAGGAGGAGTTGGGAGGAGAGAGCATTGCCGTATGGATAACCTATCTACTGTAGTCAAGAAGTAATGGGTGTAAATCCCTAGGGACACTTCAGCCTCAGATAAGAACAAGTATAGTTCATCATTTTAACAAAAATGATTCTCGTAGATGTGGAGATGTTTGGATGGGACATTCTGAAAGTTTCATCTAATTGTGTCAATTTTCTGCATGCGCAAGGACCCAGGGTTATGGCGTTGGATGTTGAGAAGATGGGTATAAAATATTTATCTGTGAGTGTGAGGAAGAACACGGACTAGTGAAATACTGTATGACTGCTAGGAAACAGAAGGAGGAGTCCACTGAGGTTCATGCCCATAAACTTGTTTTAGCAAGGCAAGAGCACAAATCGACCATTAAGGAATGACAGAGAAGAGGGGGTTCGATGCTGCTGGTAGGTTAGGATTCCCTAACTCTGTGATCCCAGGGCATATTTCTATTCTGTGTCTCCTCAGACTTTATAAGGGAGCAGGAAAAAGGACATTCTCCTACAGGAACTCATGGCAATGAGAATTGATAGAACCTTCTGGGTGAGCAATTAGGTAATAAAAAAATTTAAAACTATCTGCATCCCTCCATCCCCTAGAAGCCTAAACCTCTCTGCAGGACTCAGGCACTACTGTCCCCAGCTGCTGGGAGCCGGACACTACTACCTCTGGCTCTCAGCTGAGCTGTTCTTCGGGAATTAACCTCAGGCAAAGAGAGCTACCCTGGTTGGGAGCAACCTGCATCAACTGATTGGTTAATGTGGGCTCACCATCGTTGCCTCAAAATGAGGTAATTCTGAAGGCTCATTGTAGGTCCAGAACTCCCCTTGAGATGTGCTGAGGCCTTTGTCATTGCTGCATCAGAACTGAACAACTCCCTTTCTCCAACTCTATTTCCTTCTCTCCTCAGCACCTAATAGTGTTGACTTTGAGGGCATCCCAACAATCTGACTACACTCAGATGGTACTCAGCCTCTTTCTTAGGGAACTCAACCTAAGAGGATTCTTAATCCTCTGATGCAGAAATTCTACAGTTAACCCAATTTATCAAGAGGAAATAAATAAGGGTGCAATGATTTGATGATACATTGTTTATAATAATGTAGAATTGAAATGACATCAACAGGACAGATTGCTTAAATTATGTATATCCATGTGAAAGAGGCATCAGTCTGTTATAGAGGAATATTTAAGGACATGGAAAGATTTTTGCAATATTTTGCTGGTATGCTGATTGTATGTTTGTTTTTGTAAGATAAAGTAGACAATTTTATCTTATTTTGAAAAAGAATGTATTAAGACACCTTTCACCTCCCAGAACAAGTATGTGAAGGTTTGCCACATGCAGATCTAGAGTGAGTCTACATTCTAGCCCTCACCAGCACACGTTTCAAGACTTTATGTGCCTACATTTTCAAAACCTGGAGCACACAGTCCTTTAAGGATGTATGTTTTGTTTGGTCTGTCTCAGAATTGTAGTTCAGATGCTGAAATGTATAAATTTCCAGGATGCTTCAGTAATTTATGGAGATAACCCACAGAATATTCAAAATCAAGACACTTTTAAAAAACATGGCCTACCTTGATAGAAGAGTGAACTCTTCTCACTGTAGCATTCCAGCTGGTCTCTCTTTAAATCTCAGGCCGAATTCGTAGATTTTCAGGATGATTTGAAGGTTATCTAGGTAATTTGTTGGGGACAGGTGATTTGGGGACCCTACTCTTCCGCCATCTTGCCCTCCACTGAGGGGGACACTTGACGGGATGAGCACTGGGTGTTATTCTGTATGTTGGTAAATTGAACACCAATAAAAATTAATTTATTAAAAAAACAAAAAACAAAAAAAAGAAACATGGCCTATATAATCACTGTAAATATAGATATTTCCATTTTTGTGTCATCCAAAGAGACTATTTGAAAAATACCAGTGTAATACTGCAACTTTTGACCAAATCAAGTGGTTCTTAAACTTCAGTCATTCATCTGTCACCTTCATGATTTTTTTAAAAAGATTTATTTATTTATTTATTTATTTATTTATTTATTTATTTATCCATCCATCCATCCATCCGTACATACATCTATCTATCTATTTATTTAGGAGTGAGCAAGAGAGAGAGCACACAAGCAGGGGAGGGGCACAGAGAGCAAGAGAGTGTCTCAAACAGGTGCCCTGCTGAGCACAGGGCCCATCTCATGACCCTGAGATCATGACCTAAGTCAAAATCAAGAGTCAGATGCTTAACTCACTCAGCCACCCAGATGCCCCTCCCCCTTCACGGTTTTTTACGTCTATGCCATATATATGATTACTTACTTAATCTTTTTCCTTAAGTAGAGTCTGTAGAAAAAGAACTTTCTTAACTTGATTCTAAGTGGTGATATTGAAGATAAAGTTGACTTCATTTCTAGATACACATTAAAATAAGTACACAACTATCAAAATAGGGAATATTTGTCCATGTGCCTCTGAAAAAAAAAGAAATCATCTCCTGCATTTGTACCATGCTTCAGGAACACAGTGCACTAAGCTGTCAGAATCTGAAAGAACAGACCTTTCTGGGACCTAAGGATATCCTGCTGAGCTGGGAGGAGAAAAGGAAGGTACTCAGAAGTGTTTGGCCTGGCCTCTTCTTAGTGGTGACTTCTGCCAAAAATTTATTTGTAGTCAGTCATGCAGAACACAAACATATTATATGTGAATTGGGCCTTTATGAGCTAGTGGGAGAAGGTAATCACCTCATACAGAAAAGTCTAAATTTTTACGGAGTTTTCTGAAGCTGTTGAGTGCCACCACTGACACAACTTAGGTATTTATTTTGGCCAAGGATGATTTACCAGTGCCTGACTCCAAGTTGGTGGTTCTAAGTGTTCCTTGGATTTAATTGACTTAAACCCTTTAAAAGGTTTTCTTTAGGGATGCCTGGGTGGCTCAGTGGTTGAGCACCTGTCTTTGGCTCAGGGCGTGATCCCGTGCTCCTGGGATCGAGTCTCACGTCGGGCTCCTGCATTGAGACTGCTTCTTCCTCTGCCTCTGTCTCTGCCTTTCTCTTTCTGGGTTTCTCATGAATAAACAAATAAAATCTTAAAAAAATAATAAAATAAAATGTTTCCTTTAGTATCTCAGAAATTTCAGAAAGTGAATGATTCTCATTTGAAAATGAAAGGAATTCAGAAGGCATATTGATTGGGACAGGGAACAGGAAGTGAAGGCAAAAACCTGTGTATGTGACCATGTGCATTTGCTGGAGCTTTACCATGGGGGGCAGGAAGGGCTGTTGGGAAGATATTTGATCTTTGTTGAAGAACTGTTGCCTCAGCCCAAAGAATAATTTGTGGTAATTCCCATAGATACCCAAAGTATACCAAAAAATCAAATTCTTGGTCTGATATGCAGGCCCCAATATCTGGGATACCTCTCATGGATTCTCATCCCTGGTCCAAATTCTGTCACTTGGCATCTGTTCAAAAATGCCCATGGTGGAATGACTTCTTTTCATTTCATTGTCTAAACCAGTTCTGGTTGGCCTTCTTTGTTACTGGAACTTGAAGAATACAAACAAAAGAAGCTAACTTATTGTTATTTCTACAGACTTCATCCTGATCCAGCACCATCCTTCAACACAATAATCATGATAGTTACATGTTGTTGTTTTTTTGATAGTTACATGTTTATACATGTACAAATACTTTTATACCTGTTTGGCCATGTTATTCTTCTTACAATGGTTTATGGGGAAAGGCAGGGCAAATGTTACTATCTCCAGACTCTGAATAAACTAACATTATGGGAATACCACTATAATCCAAAAGTTGTGCTAGCTATTTTCAAAGATTTTAAGTTGTTTACTAGTGCATCTAAGGTAGGCCTCATTTACAGAAAAAAAAAGTGAAGTTCAGAGAAGTTAAATGATTTGTTCTTCGTGAACTGGTTAGTGTGATGTAGACTTAGAATCTGAGGGAGAATCTGCATGTGCATCATCTGGATGCAAGTAGAGTGTTTTCTCTGATGCATTTAATGGATATTCAAACAACCATCTGTACTTTTGAATTAGAAGAAGTGCTTTTGGGGGCTCTCACCTAGACTTCATAAACCTAGTGTAACTAATTATCAAGTTGGAGGGGATTGAATTTTGTCATTCCTAGAAGCTTAGCCAAGAGAAGAATATTCATCAATTTGGATTTAAATCCTGGATGTGCTTATCTGTTTTAATCTTAAGGACCTGAAATTCTCATATGGAGACTGTCTCACAGGGTATGGTGAGGACCAGCAATACTGGACAAAAGGACAACATCATCATGTTTGGTGAGTTGTGGGTATTCAGTGGCCATAGTGATATAGTAAAAGGCATCCAGATGGTGAAAACATGAGCTTTAGAATCAGACAAAACCAAGGTTCCAATCTCAGAACTGCCAACTGTTAGCTCTGTGCCTGTGAGGAGTGAACCCCTGTACCTGAAAGGGCATAAAGTGAAGCAGGTTGTCAGTCATTGGTCGCCATCACTGACTGCCAGTGAGGTCTTCTGGCTGCCTGTATACCCTTGTCAGTGAGCACGTCTGTAGTAGACCTACTGTGTGCCTCGTGTTTGAGTTTTTATTATAATTTCAATTTGGAAGGGACTGAATCAAACAAGAGGTGTGGCCACAGCGTAACCCCTAGCTGAAGAGAAGCACTTCACATTCTGCTCCTCCTCACTGATCAAACACATTTGGAAGGCCTACAATGTGCAAGTGTAGATGTTGTGGCTGTATAGAGAAAGAGATGAAGCTGCTGCCATCTTAGGGTTTAGCATTTGTTATACATACTCACAATTTTAGGAGGAATTCAGAAGTGAACTATGACTGTGGCAGAGAGCATTTCTTGGGATTTGAGAAAGAAAGACAGGACTATTAAGAGAGATTCCAGCCGTGAAGAAGCGTGTACATGGAAGGCACAGGCAGACATGTTCATGGCACAGTAGAGAAAACTGGAGTCCAGCTGGAGCGGAGGGAGTAAGATATAAAGTAGGATAACACACAGGAATGAGGAGGACATTACAGGTGAACACCTTCAAAGATGGGTCAAGTCAGTTGAAAAATGATCATTGGGTATTTTTGTGTAAGTGTAGTAGAAGAACTTGAGAGGGCTTGGATTCACTAAGGTAATTACTTTATAAGCTGTTAAATGCTATGCAGATAGAAGAATAATTATTATTATAGATCTGCTCAGTTGACCACTTCCTCCTCCCTTGCTTCAGTGATGTCTTAGTATTTTCTGTTTCTCCCACTTATCTCTCTAAGATTTTGAGTTCCACACATGGTAGGACATTACTTTGGTGGTCCCCAATGAACTATGCTCCTGATATTACTGTATCTCCTGCCATTGAGTCTGGGCTGCCCTGTGACCTGCTTTATCCAACCGCATATGGCAAAAGTGATGCTGATCTAGTTCTTCACCTTGGTCTTCAGAAGGCTAAGAAGCCTCTGTTTTTGTGTGGGGGAAGCCATTCACCATGTAAGAAGTCCCATTACCCTAGGACTTTCATACTATGAGATGCCCAAGCCAGCCATGCTAAGAGGTTAAGTGGAGGAGAACTGAGGTCCCTAGCCATCAGGTCCAGCTGTTTCATGGCTGGTAGCCAGGATTGACTATTCAGCCATAGGAGTGAGGGGCCACGGGACCATCTTGCCACTCAGGCCTCCTTAGCTGATGTCACAGGGAACACAGATGAACTGTATGTTAATTCCCTGGGGTGGTTGAAACAAAGAACCACAAACTAGGTGAAATTTATTCCTTCAGAGTTCTGGAGGTTGGAAGTCTGAAATCAGGAGTTGGCAGGACCACACTGTCACTAAGGCACTAGCTAGTGGAAGATCCTTGTTTACCTTTTGCAGCTTCTGGGAGCCTCAGGTATTCCTCAACTTGTGGCAGCCTCATTCCAGTCTCTGCCTCCGTCTTTGTATGGCTGTCTTCCTCTGTATGCAAAGTTTTTTCTTTAGATAAACAAAACAGTCATTGGATTAGAGTCCACTCTAATGAACTCATCTTAACTTTATTACATCTGCAAAGACCCACTTTCCAAATTAAGTCAAATTCATCAGTGCTAGGGGTTAGGTGTTTAACATATCTTTTAAGGGATTAAACTGTCTACACTCAACCCTGCTCTAATTGCAGAATCATGCACCTAAATAGACTGATTATAGGTTTTTGCCACTGAGTTTTAGATTACTTTGCTATGCAGCAGTAGATATTGGGACACCAAGGTACAGCCCTTTGATGTCCTCTACTCAGAGGTACTACCATTCCCTGCCATGGATTGCATTTTTTTCTTCCAGTCACTTTTTCTTCTTAAGACCATTTCTGCCATTGGAAAAGCTAATATATGCAGTCCTACTTCTCTGTCATTTTTAATAACACCTAATCTTTCTGTTCCCAAGCAAATTTGCATTAGAAGTCATGTCAGTTCTTATTTTCCCAAAAGGATTATTCCAGCATGACTTCAAAGTCTTCTTTTCTGGATTCTCAATCTTTTCTCTATTGCCTCACTTTCTCAGATCTGTGATGAATGTTTTATAGCACTCAACCTTCCAGCTGGTCCCTTCTTTCTTTCATGGGTCTATATCACCTCCCCTCATATAAGGATTTGACACTGGGCATTCTCCTCTCTCACAGACCTGACTCAATGTCTTCTCACTGGCATGTGCTGAGGATTGGGCCAGAGTCATCTGGGGTACATCATCAGTACAAAGGATGTGATTTTTATTTTATTTAAAAAATATTTATATTTTCAACATAGATGGTGGGTATTGATGATAGTAATAAAAGGTATTTGATGGGGGCACCTGGGTGCCTCAGTCAGTTGGGTGTCTGACTCTTGGTTTTGGCTCATTTTATGATCTTGGGGTCCTGGGATTGAGCCCCATGTTGGGCTCTGTGCTCAGTGAGGAGTCTGCTTGAGAATTCTTTCCCTCTCCCTCTGCCCTTCCCCCTGCTGTGCACTCTCTCTCCCTAAAATAAATAAATAAATCTTAAAGAATATTAATTTAATGTTTTCTAAATGGCAATATTCAAAGGCAGTGTTTTCTTTCATTTTTTATTCACTATCTATAATTAACAGTGTCATATTAGTTTCAGATGTATAATATAATGATTCAGTAATTCTATACATTTCACAGTGCTAATCATGACAAGTGTACTCTTAATGCCCTTTATCATACCCATCCCCTCATCCACCTCCCCTCTGGCAACCGTCAGTTTATTCTTTTTGTTTAAGCATCTGGGTTTTTTGGTCTCTTTTTTTTCTTTGTTCTTTTGTTTCTTAAATACCACATATGGGTAAAATCATATGGTATTTGTCTTTCAGTGTCTGACATATTTCTCTTAGCATTATACCCTTTTGATCCATCCATATTGTTGCAAATGGCAAGATTTCATTTTTTTATGGCTGAGTAGTATTCCATTGTATATACATAGCACCTCTTCTTTATCCATTCATCTGTGTTATTTCCATGTCTGAGCTTTTGTAAATAATGCTGCAATAAATATAGGAGTGCATATATCTTTTCAAATTAGTGTTTTGGTTTCCTTTGGGTAAATACCCAGTAGTGGTATTTACTACTACTAAATACTGTATTATAGTATTATACATATCATACAGTATTTCTATTTTTAATTTCTTGAGGAAACTTCATACTGTTTTCCACAGTGATTGCACCAAATTTACATTCCCACCAACAGTGCATGAGGGTTCCTTTTTCTCCACATATAGATCATGGGTATTGATGATAGTAATAAAAGATAATATTAATTGATGGGAGCATTTTTTAATTTTAGCTGTTATGACAGGTATAAAGTGATATCTCATTGTGGTTTTCATTTGCATTTCCATGATGATTAGTAATGTTGAACATCTTTTCATGTGTTTGTTGTCCTGTATGTCTTCTTTGGAAGAATGTCTATCAGGTCCTCTGTCCATTTTTAACTGGGGTATTTGTTTTTTGTGTGTGTTGAGTTGTATAAGTTCTTTATATATTTTAGATATTACCACTTATTGGATATATCGTTTGTAAATGCCTTCTGCCATTTAGTAAGCTGTCTTTTTATTTTGTTTATGGTTTACTTTACTGTGCAGAAGCTTTTTACTTTGGTGTAGTCTCAATAGTTTAATTTTGCTTTTGTTTCTCTTGCCAGAGGAGACATATCTAGAAAAATGTTTCTATGGCCACTGTCAAAAAAATTCCTACCTATATTTTCTTGTAAGGATTTTCTGGTTTCAGGGCGCACATTTAGGTTAATCCATTTTGAATTTATTTTTGTGTGTGGTGTAAGAAAACGACCCAGTTTCATTCTTTTGCACGTAGCTGTCCAGTTTTCCCAATACCATTCGTTGAAAAGTCTTTTTTCCCATTGTATATTCTTCTTTTGTCCAATATTAATTGACCATATAATCATGGGTTTATTTTTGGGCCCTATATTCTGTTCTGTTGATCTTTGTTTTCTGTTTTTGTGCTTGTACTATACTGTTTTGATTACTACAGCTTTGTAACACATCTTGAAATATGGGATTGTGATATCTCCAGCTTTGTTCTTCTTTATCAAGACTGCTTTGGCTGTTTGGAGTCTTTTGTGGTTCTGTACAATTTTTAGGATTATTTTTTCTAGTTCTGTGAAAAATGTCATTGGCACTTTGATAAGGATTGCATTAAATCTGTAGATGGCTTTGGGTAGAATGTACATTTTAACAAGATTTGTTCTTCTGATCCATGTGAGCATATAATATCTTTCCATTTGTTTGTGTCGTCTTTAGTTTTCTTCATCAGTAATTTATAGTTGTCAGATCTTTCACCTCTGTGGTTAAGTTTATTTCTAGGTATTTTATTATTTTTGGAGCAATTGTAAAAAGGATTGTTTTCTTAATCTCTCTGCTACTACACTACTACATTATTAGTGTATAGAAATGCCACAGATTTATGTATATCAATTTTGGATCCAATGACTTTACTGAATTTATCAATTCTGGTAGTTTTTTTGGTAGAGTATTTAAGGTTTTATATATGTTGTATCATATCATGTGCAAATAGCCAAGATTTTACTTCTTCTTTACCAATTTAGATGCCTTTTATTTCTTTCTCTTGTCTGATTGCTATGGCTAGGACTCCCAATATTATGTTAAATAAAAGTGTTAAGAGCAAACATCCTGACCTTAGAGGAAAAGCTTTCAGTTTTTCACCATTGAGTATTATATTAGTTAATGGTTTTTAACATATTTATTATGCTCTTTATTATGTCGAGGTATCTTCCCTTTAAACCTGTTTTGCTGAGAATTTTTATCATGAATGGATATCATACTTTGTCAAATGCTTTTGCTGCATTTATTGAGATTATCATATGGTTTTTATTTTATTTATTTTAATCATATGGTTTTTATTATTTCTCTTGTTAATTTGATGTATTGCCTTGGTTGGTTTGTGAATATCAAACTACCTTTGGATCCCTGGAATAAATCCCACTTGATCATGGTGAATGACTTTTTAAACGTATCGCTTGGTTCGATTTGTTGTTATCTTGATGAGGATTTTTTGCATCTATGTTCATCAGTGATATTGGCCTGTTGCTTTTTTTTTTTTTTTTGTAGTGTCTTTATCTGGTTTCTGTAGGGTAGTGCTGGGCTTATTGAGTGAATTTGGAAGTTTTCCTTCATCTTCTGTTTTTTGCAATAGTTTGAGAAGAAGATGTATTAACTCTTCTTCAAATGTTTTGCAGAATTCATCTATGAAATCATCTGGTCCTGGACTTTTGTTTGTGAGCAGTTTTTTTTCCTGATTCCATTTTATTGCTAATAATCTGTTCAAATTTTCTATTTATTCCTGATTCAGTTTTGGAAGGCTATGTGTTTAAATATATGTCCAGGATCATCCTTAACCCATATTACTTTAATTGGAGTGGGGAGATAAGACTTGAGAGTGAAACTGAGTAGTTGACAAGTACGTAGGGTGAGGAGGAGTGACATGCTAGGGCATAAATGAACCTATGGGATACTTCTAGCTATTTCATCTTCTAGCCCAACTTTCCTGTCACTCTTATGCATCCTAAATCTTTGCTTACCTGGTTTCTAGTTTTAAAAATGATCTCCCTCTCCTTTTTGTATTTATCCATATCATCTCCTTTAAGGCTCCAGCCTAGAACTCACTTTTTTCCTTTCCCTTGTATTTTACCACATTGAATCTGGGATTTCAGCCATCTTTCTCCATGTATTATTAATATCTTCACATCATCTACATGTAGTCATACAGAGATTGACTCTGGATCCTCCACAGGTTTATCTGACTTGATGAGCCAAAGTGCCACTGCTAAAGACGTTAAGAATTGAGAGTGGGAAAGAGGTACAGCATGGTTCCCTTAAGTATGAGAACCAAAGGAGATCAGAAAAGCAGGAGGTATGGAGCAAGAGTTTGAAAGCAGGCATGTTCAATGCACATTATTCTAAAGCTTCACATGAATCCAACTTTCCAGAAGGTATTATGTCTTATGAGTTCAGAATGGATAATCCTTTCATGCAAATAAATGACCTTGCAGTACCTGACCAATACTCCAAAGAACAGAGAGAGAAATTTAAGTTCCAAGAATCTAAGTTCTAAGAAAGGTGCATCTAATTGTGTGTAGCCTGTGAAAAAGTATCTTCTTCCTCAATTATATGTGTATTATCACTTATGCCAGCTATTCTAATTCAGTAATTTAATACCAAGTGACACTGAGATTGCATTTTAAAGAAAACAAATCATTTGTGTATTTATTCATTCACACAGAAAAAATAGTCTGAGCAACTGTTTTGTATATGGTGCTAGATGTCTTAGGTTTGGTTCCCTGGAGGACCTGAGTCAAGACTCTGTCTGTGCAAGTCTTTTATTAAGAATATGCTCCCAGGATAAACTGAAAAGGGAGGTGGAGGCAGGGACTCTGGAATTCCCTGAGCCTAGACGTTTCCTCTGTGTTGTGAAGAGGAAGGGAAAGAAACTGACAGTCAGGAGCCTTTTGTTCAGGCTCTAATTCTGGTCCTAACTAGTGGTGGCCTTAGGTTAGTTCCTTCAAAAACTTTCCTCTTCTTCCCTTAAAACTTTTGAAGCAATTAAATAATATAACTTAAAATTTTAACAAATGCCCAGTGAAAGCCTTTTACTGGGAGATGAAATTGCAGAAGTGGAGGATCCTGCGTTGGGGAGAGTCTCAGCTATAGCAAGCTGGATTCTGAGTCAACACAGCAACCACACCCATTCAGTAGGGATGGAAAAAAAGAGTAAAATTAAAATAGGGTTGCTAGTTATTTTAGGTCTCCACCATGATATTTTACACAATGGAAATGTATACCTTTTGGGCTAATGAAGACAGCTCTCTAGAACAGAAAAAAAAAAAGCCGCTTCTCTGTGATCCATCCATTTAAAGTGTATAATATGATTTGATATATATACACACTGTGAAATGATTCCCACAATGAAGCTAATTACTATAACCATCAACCCAACCCACAGAGTTACCATCTACTTTCTGCTTTTTTTTTCTGGTGAGAACACTTAAGATCTACCTTCTTAGCAAATTCCAAGTATGCAGTACAATATTGTTATCATGCCGTACATTAGATCTCCAGAACATATTTGTCTGGCATTAATATAGCTTTATATCTTTTGTCCAACATCTCATTCCTCCTCCCCCTCATCCTGTCACTGGTAACCCCCATTCTAATCCTTATGAAGGCATGGCATCTTATTGCTTGACTAGAACCAGGTAATTGACTTGTTCAAAGCACCTACATGTTTGGACCTGCCCCTATATGAGAAACTCTCAGCTGGGAATTGCAAAAAAATGGGCTCAAATGCATAATAGTGAGATGTTCTAGGATATATGAAAATTGAACTGTTAGGGGGGAAAATCTGCACATCATCCATCACTCATTTGTTCATTCAACAGATATTTATTAAGCCCCTGCTAGATACCAAGCATTGTTCTAAGCTGTAGGGACCCAGCAGTGAGTAGGACAAGCATAGTCTCTGTCCTCCTGAAACTTATATTCTAGCAGAAGAGAGACAGACATAAGGACAATAAATAAGTAAACATAATAGTATTTCAGGTAGAGATAGTGTAGTGGAGAAAAATAAACCAGGATAGGAAGTGGGGCTACTATGGTCAAGAAAGGAAAGGTTTTACAGTTAAGATGACATTTGAGAAGAGCTCTGAAGGAGGGTGTGTGTGTGTGTGGTTAGTGTTCAAAGACTAGGCCAGTGTGGCTGCAAGTAAACCAAAGAGGAGGAGAGTGGGAGGTCATAATATTGAAGGGCACCAGTTATGGAGGACAATTGTTCCCAAACTTTTCTGTATATTAAAGCTACCTGCAAAGCTTTTTCAAATCCCAATGTTCTCCAGATCCTCTGAGGTTGTGACCCAGTGGTCAGTGATTTTTAAAGCCCTCCAGGTGATTCTAATGTGCAGCCAGGGCTGAGAACCAGCCATGAGGAGCCTGTAGGCCATTGTTAGGAGAAGTGATGGTTAAGTGTGTCCGTCAGCTTGGTTAAGCCACAATGCCCAGATAGGTTGTCAACCATCATTCTGGTTGTTTTCATAAGGGTGTTTTTGGATGAGGTTTACATTTAAATTGTTGGGTGTTGAGTAAAGCAGATTGCCCTTCATAATGTGGGTAGGCCTCATCCAATCAATTGAAGGCCTGAAGAGAGCAAAAGATTATTTTGCCAGCAGACAACTTTTGGACTTGCAACACTGGCTCTCCCTGAGTCTCTAACCTGCTGGCTCACCCTGCAGATTTTGATACTGTCAGCTTCTACAATCATATGAGCCAAACCCTTAAAATAAGTGTCTCTCTATGTACACATCCTATTAGTCTTATTTCTCTGAAGAACCTGAAGGAGTGTGATAAGCAGAGAAGGAATAGGCTCTGGTTAACCTTTTAAATAAATCTCTGGTTGCTGTACTGAACTTAGACCATAGAGGACCCAAGGGCAGAAACAGGGAGACCATTTATGAAGACACGTAAAATATGAGTGAGAGTTAATAGTGTCCTGGACCCCAGGAGTAGCAGGAAGGTGATGTGACATTGTAGGATTCTGTATTATCTCTGCAGGTAGGGCGACCCGTATTTGCTGCTGGATCTGGTACAGTTTTGCTGCAGTTTATTTTGGTGATCTCGGACTTCATCCAATCATAGCTTAGGTTAGTCACTTACTTTATTTGATTCAGATCACAGGAGGCCAAGCAGACCAGGGCTGTTAAGTATTAACAGACACATGCAGTAAAGGGAAAGCCCGATCCTTAGAGAATTCTGGCCTCAACCAAACAATTCAAACATCTTCAAACATGTTGGAATAAGCAAGAAACCAAACACGCTTTGACAGATGATTTATTTCCAAACTATATATGTCTTAACTGTAACTGACTCCAGCTGTTTCTCCTCCTCTGCTCTTTTCCTCTCCCATCGCTTTGACAAGGCACTGACAGCTTCAGCACACGTCCAGTGGAGTGTTCACACAGTGGGACAAAACGTTTTGTTATTCACAGGGACTCCGACCTCAGGAGGGCTGAGTGTTGTTCTATAAATCATCATCCAGACAGACATTTGAGTGCCGCTATATTTGGCAGGGACCCTCTACCCAACCCAAGTCTGGTGTGTACCAGGAAGAGCTGAGTCAGGGTGCCAGAGAAGCTCACACTGTCCCTGTCCTCTGTCTCTTCCCCATTGCAGCCCTACCTATTACTTCTTGGGTCTAGGAACCTGCCTGCTGTCTTTGGCCTCAGGGTGTTCATGCAGGGGTTCCCTTTATCTGGTGGCCATTCATCCCACCTGCTTCACTTAGCTCAAGGCTTCAGTCTTTTCCATAGAGCCTCTGATCAGGTAGGGCAGACTGTGTGTCCTTCAACTTCTGTTTAAAGCCACCTTCTGTACCGAAGCCTTCCTTGAGCCTCTCCACATGAGGCCACCTACCCATTATTGGGCTCTGTAGGAATCTTGAGAGCCAGCACACCTGTATGTATCCTTATCTGTTCTTATCCTCTAGGCTCCAGAGTTCCATGAGTATAGCCAAAGCCTGCCTGGGTGACTTCTGTATGCCCAGCCATCCGCGTAGTACCTTATACCCTTACCATTCCATTGATAATTACTGAAAAGTTGCTGTGTGCCTGGCAGTGTGCTAGGCCCTGAGTATACATTGGTGTAGAGGAAAGATTCATTGGGCTTGGGAACAAGTTGCAGAGTAGGCAGGCACTGAGCTTACCTCCCATGGACACCCAAAACTACACCTACATATGGAACAACTCTCTGAAAATGACCTGATGACTAGCAGAACAGCTCTTCCACACTAAATATATAAAGTAAAAGCTATACCAAGAGAAGTAGGAAAGGTAGAGACAGTCTAGTCAGAACTCCTACCCCTAGCATGGTAACCCACAAGCAGGTAGGATAGCACAAACACAGAGGCCTTCCTTGAAGAGCAAAGGGTTCATGCTCCACGCAGAGCACCCCTATATCATGGGGACCTGCACCAGGAGGATAAGCTCCCATAATGTGTGTCTTTGAGAACCACCAGGTATTCACTCTGGGAAGGTTGGAAGACTAAGAAACAGACCTTTTTTCTAAAGGGCTCATGGCACAAACTCACTTGATCTGAGACTTAACATAGAAGCAACAATTTGAAAAGTATCTGGGCCATTATGTGAAGGGCACTTATTGACTAACTTTAGGTCATATGCTATAGGGGTAAGGATCTGTAGGAACTTTCTCCAGGAATGGAGACACTGGTGGGCATCATTTTTTTTTTTTACTCCCTACCTATCTGGCCTGACACTGGTGGGTGCCATTTCTGACACTCTCCATCTACTAGCACTGCTCACCCTGCCCTGGTATTGCCCTGTGGACCTGCTCTGCCAAATTTACCTGCGCTAGCAGGCTCCTCACCAAAGAAGCTCCTGTCCCATCACAACTGGTGGACAGCCTTGGCCTGGACTGGTATTTCCTCACAAAGTGGCTGATGCCCCAGCTGGGGCCAGCTCCATCTACCAGTGTGCCTACCGGAGTCACAGTCAGGTCTCAGAGCCAGCCACACTGGGTCCAGCCCCACCAACCATTTCATCTGTAGCAGTGATATCTAGGTAACACAGCCAGCTGGGCTGGGGAACTGCCCCACCTCCCAGTACTACTGCAGCAGTTGCAGCCTAACCACCAGAAGGGCACACACAGCCCACACATGGGACAAGCCTGAAACCCCTGGTTTTAGTGATGGGAGGTGGGGGTGGGGTTATGCTTCTGGATACCACAAGGCACTTTCTGCATAAGGCCAATCCTTTAAGACTGGGAGATGTAGCTGGTCTGTGTAATACATAAAAAGAAACAGGCAAAATGGGGAGAAAGAAGAATATGTTCCAAATGAAAGAATAAGACAAAACCTCAGAGAAAGAACTAAATGAAATAGCAATAAGCAGGCAGCCTCAGTGGCTCAGCGATTTAGCGTCGCCTTGGTCCAGGGTGTGATCCTGGAGACCTGGGATCAAGTCCTACATTGGGCTCCCTGCATGGAGCCTGCTTCTCCTTCTGCCTGTGTCTCTGCCTCTCTCTCCCTCTCTCTCTCTCTCTCTCTGTGTGTCTCCCATGAATAAATACATAAAATCTTTAAAAAATAAAAAGAAATAGCAATAAGCAGTCTACCTGATAAGGAGTTCAAAGTCATGGTCACAAAGAGGCTCACTGAACTCAGGGGAAGAATGAATGTACACAATGAGAACTGCAACAAAGAGATGGAAGATATAAGAACATATGAATCAGAATTGAAGAATAAAATAACTGAAATGAAAAACAACACTAGTGAGAATTAACAGTATATTAGAGAATACAGAAGAATGGATCAGTAATCTGGAAGATATGGTAGTGGAAATTACCCAAGCTGAAGAGCAAAAAGAAAGACAAAGGTAGGGACACCTGGGTGGCTCAGTGGTTGAGCGTCTGCCTTTGGCCCAGGGCATGACCCCAGGGTCCTGGGATTGAGTCCCACATCAGGCTCCCCACAGGGAGCCTGCTTCTCCCTCTGCCTGTGTCTCCTCTCTTTCTGTGTGTCTCTCATGAATAAATAGATAAAATCTTAAAAAAAAAAGATGAATGTAAAAAAAAAAAAGAGGATAGCTTAAGAGGCCTTTGGGACATCAACCATACTAACATTTGCATTCTAGGGGTCCCAGAAGAAGAGAGAGAAAGGGGCAGAATACCTACTTAAGGAATAATAGCTGAAAACTTTTCTTATCTGGGGAAAGGAACAGGCAACCAGGTCCACGAATCACGGAGCCCCAAACAAAATGAACCCAAAGAGATCCACTCCAAGACACATTGTAATTAAAATGTCAAAAATTAGAGAGAGACTCTTAAAAGCAGCAAGAGAAGAGCAACTAGTTACATACAAACAGACTCCAATGAGAGTGCCAGCTGATTTTTCAGTAGAAACTTTGAGGCTAGAAGAGAGCAGCATGATATATGCACAGTGCTGAATTGAGAAAACAAACAGGCAAACTACAACCAAGATGACTCTACCCCACAATGTTATCATTCAGGACTGAAGTTTTGAAACCATTTTGTTAATGGTTTCCTTCACTGTGCATAAGCTTTTAAGTCTGATATAGTCTATTTTGTTTATTTTGCCTTTTTTTGCCCTTGTCTGAAGAGGCAAATCCCTCCCAAAAAGTATTGCTAAGTTCAGTGTCTAAGAGTTTACTGCCTATGCTAATGTCTTTCATAATTTTCACAACTTTCTTACTTCTACTTAGGGCCTTTTCTACTGAAAGCAATCCCTTTACCATTTCTTTTATGACCAGCTTAGTGGTGACAAACTTTAAGTTTTGTTTGCAAAGCTCTTTATCTCTTCATAAAAACTTGATGTTCCTCAAAAAGTTAAAATAGAACTGCCATACAATCCAGCAGTTTCACTTCTGGGTATTTATTTGAAAAAAACAAAACCAATTTAAAAAGACATATGCACCTCTGTGTTTATTGCAGCATTATCTGCAATAGCCAAGATATGGAAGCAATCCAAGTGCCTATAGATAGATAAATGCATAATAAAAGATGTGCTGTATATATATAATGGGATATTAGTCAGCCATTAAAAAAAGAATGAAATCTTACCATTTGTGACAACACGGATGGCCCTAGAGGGTATTATGGTAAGTGAATAGAATGACAAATACCATATGATTTTATTTATATGTGGAATCTAAAAAAAAAACCCAAAACAAAGGAAGAAACAAACCAAATCAGAAACAGATTCATAAATACAGAGAACAAACTGGTGGTTGCCAGAGCAGAGAGCTACATGTAGGGGGATGGATGAAATAGGGGAAGGGGATTAAAAGTCACAAACTTCAGTTATAAAAGAAATAAGTCACAAGGACGTAAAGTACAGCATAGGGAATGTAGCCACTAATATTGCAATAATTTTGTATGATGACAGATGGTAATTAGACTTATGGTGATCATTTCACAATGTATATAAATGAACAAATCACTGTTTTACACATGAAACTAATATAATACTGTTTTAAAAAAAGATTTGTTGACTGAGTAGTATAATTCAAATGTAAATGTCTCTAAATTCTTGTTTTCCTAAATTCCGGTCCCATTCCCAAATTTTTAGTATCAACAAAAGGCGTCATGGTTATCTCTCTCAGTCTCTAAGCTAGAAATGTTACTTTCTTCATTTTTGTGTAAAGTACCATCATGTCCTATAAGTCAGTTCTTATAAATAGTCCTTATATTCACATCTTCTTTGTTCCTGCTGATACTAATTAGTGGTCCTAGTCATGCCTGAATTACTAAAATAGCTATTCTTATTCTTCCTTCTTCCCCAGAGGCAAATATTACTAGGAATTTGGTGCATATCCAGTCCACAATTCTATATTTACATACACACAACACACTATAGGTATATAATATGTGTATATAAGTGTATATATACGCACATATAAATGTGTATATGTATATATTTGTAGTTTTGTGTGCCTTTAAACAGTATATAATATTCTTTTTTTAAGTTTTATTTTATTTTTTTAAGATTTTATTTATTTATTCATAGAGATGCAGAGAGAGAGAGAGAGGCAGAGACACAGGCAGAGGGAGAAGCAGGGTCCATGCAGGGAGCCCGATGTGGGACTCGATCCTGAGACTCCAGGATCATGCCCTGGGCCACAGGCGGTGCTAAACCACTGTGCCACTGGGGCTGCCCAGTATTTAATATTCTGAAGCATTAATTTAATTTTTTATTTTTATCTTTTTAAAATGGAATGAATATTCCTTTTTATAATTTTTAAAAATATTACATTTTTAATGATAAGACTGGGAATTCCTATTTTAAGATTGCAACATAAAGATATTTTTGTATTCTTTTCCTCTTAGAAAGCCTTCAAAAAATAAGATTAAGAAGGGAAACAAAATTACTAATTTAGTAGAATTTGGTAAAGCTATGTGACGTGTATAATATGTATAACTGCACTAATGAAGGTGGAAAGCAGAACAAAGGACAAATAACTTCAATGGCAAAGAGGATGGTAGGATAAATCTGTTATCTATGGGGTAGGAAGGAAGGGGTTGGGCAGGACAGATTTAAAACCTAGGACTTATTTAAGGTAGAAAAGCTAATAGCAATCCTTTCAATATAGAGTCACATCCTCACAGGGAAGGTTCCTCATAGGGAACCTATGACCAGCTTCAACCCGAGGGACTATAAGGGAAGTCACCTTGCTCTCAGCAGGAGCAATGACTCCCATTGATTTACTATTCAAATTCATATCACTTGGTGATTCAAAAAACTCAAGTTGTGAATTTTATTTAGTGTTCCTAGACTGGCAGATACCCTGAATGCTCGGCAGAAACAAATAAAAAATGGAAGCAATTATTAACTTCAGGAAAAACAAATAGTTGTACAAGATCTGCTTAATGGTGAACAGTATACAGTTATAATAAGGAAAATACTAGATATGGATTTAACAAAAAGTTGAAATATAATTCTATTGGGAGAATGAAAGGGAAAAGAGGGTAAAAGTGACTATAATAGGGAACTAATAGTTAATATCTGAAGTTAATAGAAGAATTTCTAGTATTTAGAAATTTGAGATTAAGTATCAATGACAGTTAAGGTTGGAACTCTTTGAAGGAGTTGCTTCCTGGGACTTGAAAGGTTAAGTTTAAAAAAAAAAAAAGCCTTTTAGCACTATTTGACTTTTAAAATTATTGGAATAGAATATTTTGTTTAAAATAAAAAACTCTAAACATAAAGGCAGTGATAAAGCAAATTATGCAAATAGAAGCCAAGTAAAAACACTGTGATGTCAATACAAAAGTAGAATTCAAGACAAAAATATATCAGACAAATATTTTCTTTATTGAAGCTTATAGCCCACCAGAAAAATATAAAATCATGGATATTTAGGGCCTCCTAAACATGATTAAAATAGATAAATCAAAAACTGTTTCAAGTTGCAGAAACAGTTGCTACAAACAGCTACTTTTGAGGTATTAGGATATCTCTTTTAGTCATTGTTCAAATAAAAGCAACAAGGGGGGAAAGGATAAGGAAAGAATTTAAATACTACTAATAAAGTGGATTTAATATGCTACGCTATGCTATAATATGATAACATACTGCTGTTAGAAATTACATGAATCACGCATTCTTATTATGAATCTGTAAAACTAGAAATAAATAACCAAAATGTAATAATAAAATAATCCTGATCATCTGGAGATGTTAATGTACTGTCCTCAGTAGTTCTTGGAAGAAAGGAAACATTAATCCTTCAATTAAACTATATTTAGAAAGCAATGATCATGTGAATAGTACAAATTAAAACTTATGGGAAGTGACTAACAGCATTGTTCAAAAAATTCATAATCATAAATGCCTTCATTCCTAGACAAAGCAAAATGAAGAAAATGATTGCTGACTCAAGAAATTGGACAAAGAAAAATAAAATTTTAAAAAATGGAGCAGGGAATATAGGAAAAATAGGATAAATGAAATTATATAAATAAGAACAGAAATTAATGAATTGGGATTTATAAAAAATAAATAGTAAAAGTTCACCTTGTCTAATAAAAAATAGAGATCACTTAAAAACATAACTTTAGGCATTAGAAAATATGCATAATTGTAGCTAGCAAATAGATAAAATACTGTGGAAATATTTATAAAGCCCAAAGCTAATAAGTTTGCAAACTTTAGGAAAATATAAATTAGAAATGTTTACTAATGTAGAAAATCTCAAATATATATTTAGTCAAGAGAGAAATTGATAAAAGTCAAGATATTACCAGGAATAAATGTGTTAATTCTAGACAGTTTTTTTTTAAATAAAGATTTTATTTATTTATTCATGAGAGACCCAGAGAGAGAGGCAGAGAAAAGCAGAGGGAGAAGCAGGCTCCATGCAGGGAGCTTGACGCGGAACTCGATCCTGGGTCTTCAGGATAACACCATGAGCTGAAGGCAGCGCTAAAGCACTGAGCCACCCAGGCTGCCCAATTCTAGACAGTTTTATAGGCAAATTCTTTCCAACTTTCAAGGGACAGATAATCCCCATAATGTAAAAACTGCTCTACATTCTATCACTTTCTAATTGTATATTGGAAAAACACTCAATCTCTCTGAACCTCAGTTTTAACTAATAAAGTAATAATAATAAATATACCTGACTACCAAAATGTAAGGAATCACAAGATACACTTAAAAAAATTCTAGACTTGATAAGAAACTATAGGAATGCGGTCAATTATAAAATCTCAATACCATGATATCTAAACAATCACATTTGGGAAATGTCACAGGGAAAAGGTCCCATTTACATAAGTAACCAAAAAAAAAAACCAAAAAAACAAAACAAAACCCTGCAACAAAAATGGTACAGGTCACACTAGTTTGCTAAGGGTCAGAAAGAATATTTGAATACAAGAGATACAGATTTAGGATACAGTAGGGTTGACACGATTTGATTGTGGAAAATATGACTTATGTGGTCAGTCCGATGCTGAATTTATAATTTCACTGTGGAATTTATTTTGCATTTTGAATTTTTATGAAAGTCCTGGCCAGATTATTTTCCCTGACTTTCAACAAAGCAGAGTATCTACTGTCATACAATTCTCTAGCTTACATTTAGTTTTCTACTGAACACTGATGAACAAATAGATTTTCTGTGTTTAATTTGTATTATTAGTGGGTTTGCTTCTATATTCTGAAGAGATCTCTTCTTTTGCCCAAATGGTGACTCATATAAGTGAAATACACAAGGGTTCTCATGATTAAGTCACCAAGGAGGCATGAGGGACCTCCCAAGAGGCCAGAGCAAACAACCATCTCCACCACTGGTCTGGCATTTGGGGCAGCGAGAGGAGGACATGCAATTAGACATAACACATCTCTCTGAAAGCCCAGGGCGAATGTCAATTCCCAGGGATCTGTATTTCCAAAAAAGATCCATGACATAAGTGATTACTGGACTACAGCTGTTTCCCTGGAGTCCCCCATGGCTGCTACTTTATCATCTGGCAGGAGTTGGGAACACTCTTCTACCCCAGAATCTGGTCTAGCACCGGGGTTCAATAGAGATCTGGGGAGTTTAACTACAACTCCCCGCAGGCCAGAACAGTAGCATGCCAGTCCACGGGAATGCGAGCACAAAGGATGGGCAGATTCTTCAGAACAGGCTAAAATGAATTTCACACACACATCCACCACTTGTATGTGTCCTAATAGTCCCATCATGAGCCCTTTCTCACCTTTCAGAGACAATTTTTTCGCATTTGTGTGATACCCACATTGGTGAATGTAGTGCTGTGTGTTGTTTTCAGAACCTCTGATGATGCTTGCTTCATCACCATCAAAAGACATTGACCGAGTGCCACCTGTGTTCAGGAAATGGGCCTGGGAGCCAAAGGTACAGAAAAAGTCCAAGGTAGTTTCTGTTAACTGAGAGGTTTACAGTTTTTGTTGTGTAACCTGATTTGAAAACCACATCCAGGTAAAACAGTATCAGCCAAGGGCTAAGTGATGATGAAGATGTTTGGAGGGTTGAGGATTAATGGGAGTGAGGTGGGGAAGGGATGGATGGAGGGTCCCAGTTTGGTGGCTCGCTCGGACACCTACATCCTAGGGGAATGGGGGCTGGAGTCCTGCTTTATTAGAGGCCAGGAAAATACCCCAAACCTCAACCCCTCCCACACCCTCACCTACCACAGACATACCCCAAAGCAGAACTCTGTGGGAATGTGGCTTCCTCTTTGTGAATTTAAGATGGCCAGGCTCCCATGGCAGATCCTGGGTGGAGAGGCTGGAAGAGGAGTTGAGGGCCCAAGGTGAAGGAGGGCAGCCTTGCCAGAGGGGCCGGGGGCTCTGTGCTGAATCACGTGGTCACAAGAGAAGCGGGAGAAAAGCCACGGGCTGAGGCCTTCATATCTCAGCAAACTCCCCACCAGCATTTCAGAGCCCCCACCTCGGAGCTCTGCTTCATTTCCATTCTCCTTCATCATGAGGGCTGCAGATGGGATAAGACTTCCTGAGAGTGTCTCTTCTCTCTCCAGAGATAGGATCATAAAACATGGGCTTAAGATGACATAATATGCATAAAATGGGCTTACCCTGGGCACCTGACCAGCATAAATTCAGGAGTGTCATTCCCCCGCAGAGAGCTCCCCCATTGACCATCCTCACCACCAAGAATACCTTGAGCATCCATGGTCTACACAATTCACTTCGCCAGCAGCTCAACTTGCCCTACCTTGAAATTATTTTTAAGTCATAATTATCCAATAAATAGGCTGGAGCTAGGACTCTGGCTCTGCCACTTGACAGTTATCCTAAACAAGAAGATGAGGGGGGTTAGTTATCAAATCTTGCCCCAGTTAACACCACTAATCATTAGGCAAATGCAAATCAAAACCACAGTAAGCTATCACCTCAGCCTGTCAGAATGATTATTATCAAAAACACAAGAGACGCAATAGCTAAGATATGCAAACAACCGAAGTGTCCCTTGATGGGATAAAGAAATCATGGTATATATGCAATGGAATATTATTCAGCCATTAAAAATGAGGAAATCTTGCCATTTACAACAATATGGACAGACCTTGAGGGCATTATACTCATATTATAAGGGAAATAAGACTGACTGAGAAAAACAAATCCTCTAAAGACATATCCTCACTTATATGTGGAATATAAAAGAAAAAATAAGTGCATAGAAAGAGAGATTAGATTTGTGGTTACCGGAAGTGAAGGTGGGGGATAGGGTTGGATGAAAACAGTCAAAAGGTGCAAACTTGTATTTATAAAGATTTTTTTTTAAGGGGGGAAAAAAAACTTCACCTAAGGTGGGAGCGGGTTCATTCCTTGGCAAGGCAAATTTGAGATAGATCTGGACGTTTGAGGAGAAGTTCCAGGATTCACATTGGCCAGGAGGAAACTAGTCTAGGAAGGGAGAATGATGTGAGCATTCTCTTGCTGAAGGGAAATCATGCAGCTCCCTGGGAAGCATCGAGAAGCCAATGCTGTTGGAGGGAGTGAGCTGTGAGTAGGGAAGCTGTGGAAAGGCACACCTTGAGTGTCCAGCTGGGGAGACTCACCAAGCCAACCGTGAATCCTGTTGAATCATATCCTGACCTTCCAGTGTCCTCTTTGACTGGCTGCTCAAAGTGTGGCCCATGGAGCAGTAGTAGCACAGCATCGCCTAGTGAAAAGGCAGTCTCAGGCCCCACCCTAGCCAGCTTGGAACAGGATCTGTATTTTCACAGGATCCCAGGTGACCCGTGCGCATGTTAAACCTTGACAAGCACCGTTCTGTTACGCACATTGTTAAAAGCCCAAGCCTCCCTCAAAGCCTTAATCGGGAACAGATGGGTCTCAAATGTAGCTGACAACTGGGTTTCCAGCCATTGCCTCGAACCCCCTTTCTCCAGCGGCTCCCTGCATTGTCCACAGAGCTGGTGCATCCAAAGCTCTCACACTCCAGAAGGCACCACCAGCCAGCCGCAGGGATTGGCGTGCGGGCTCCTGGGCCCTGTCCTCCAGCACTCCCAGGCATTCTGTTGCTGCTTGTCTGTCCTGAGACTAGAACAGGAGAAGCAGGAGGCTAGAAGGACCGCTTATCCTTGTCAAGCACAAGATTCTAGAAAGATTGGGGAGTTCAAAAATATTAATATTTCCTGTGTAAAAAAGTTCTGGATTTGTTGTATTGGTCTTTAACTTGCCCCAGCCCTGCTTTAACTAGACATTTATCATAGTTAAAGTATAAATAATACCATTAGCCTTCCAAGCAATGATAAAATTAGCAGTGTAAACAAAGCAAGTAAGTGACCTTAGTCAGACCCCTCGCTGACTCTGACCCAACACCTACTAAGACGATTAGTCAGGGCAAATTTGAACAGGGCAAAGGGGCTCTGGGGAGGAGAGAGTCTCTCCCTGTTTATTTCCTGAGAACCATCCAATGCACAGGACTGGTTCCTAAAACGTCTGCAGATGATTAGGGCTCTGGATGTCTGAGCTTCAGCCCAGCTTTGTGCCAAACTCTGTCACGGTTAGTTTTCTCCAAGAGGAAAGTTCCTTCCAACTTAAAATTTTCTTGCTGTTAGAAGTCCAGCTCCCTGAGAAGGGAGCATTCCCTCACAGAGCTCCTGCAGGCCCCGATGCAGAGTGGGAAACCAGCCACTGTGGCCGCTCCCCTTCTCGGTGAAGGTGGGGTCCTGACGGGGTGAATGAAAAGTGCATCTGTTGGCTTGAGATGGACATACTGGTATAAACCGTCCTCACCCCTTCCAGAAGGCCTTCCAGACCAGCCATGGCCAAAGTGAGCTCTCTTTTCTCTAAATTGCATGTTGGCATTAACTGACTTTGGACCCCCTTGTTTGGGCTCCCTTTTGGGGGCTTGTTTCCTGTCTTGATTGCTAATTTCTTGATGGCAGAGGCCTCGTGTGACACTTCTTTTTGTTTTCCATGTTGAAAAAGCCCCAGTATCTGAGTCACAGGACCTGGTTTATTGTTCTGGTTTAATGAGTGAAGGAGGGAAATGCTCCTTCTTTATTCTTTCTAGCATCTCCCAGAGGACGATCTATTCTAGCTACGTCAAGTTGCAGGTATTAGGGGCCATTTCGATGAGTGGGCCATGTGTTAAAGCATCCAGTTTGCAGGTGAGAGCATGTGCATATGCATGTGTGTTGCATGTTTGTGTGTGTAGATATTTATGTATATGTGTATATGCACACGTGTGTTTGTGCACATCTGTGTAGGTATGTACATATACGTTTGTGCGTGCATGCACGTGTTTGTGTATGCATGCACAAATATGCACACAACCGTACGTGTGTGTATGCAGATGTGCATGTGTGCATACACATGCATTTACATGTGCACACAACTGCATACGTGTGTACATGCGGGTGTGTGCACATGTGTGTCAGTATGCCTGTGTGTGTGAGTGTGTGTGTGTCCCTGTTACTTTTTTCTCCTAGGCAGCTGGAATAGTAAGCTCAGAGTGGGATAGCCTCTCTCTCTGTATCCTCATCACGCGCACACCTAACAGATTGGGGGTTAGTTGGAAATTAAGCCACGCTAGCACTAGTTATTAGTGGCAAACAGAGCAAATATACACCCAGCCCCGGCTGCCCTGGGGTCTTTCAGGCTCCATCTCCCTCTTCCACTTCATGTCCACTGGCTCCAGGATCATGAGCATGAGAGGTCAGGCTCACTAGCCCATTTGCCATTTCTCCCCAGGCCGGCTCTTCTCACAGTAAAACAGCTGAGGAAGGGTGTCTCTGGCATGGCCCCCCATCCACTTCCCTCGGTTCACACCTGGATCCCAGCTCCTGTGCCCCAGCTCCGAGCCTTCTAGCAAATCATGCAAACTCTTCAAATTCCAGGTTTCTCCTCTGTCAAATGGAGACCATGGTATTAACGAGCATGCTCACAGGGATTTAAATGAAGCGACATTGGCAACTGCTTAGGATAAATTGTAGGAGCTTCCTCAAAAGGAAATTTCTTACTGTCTTTCCCCTCAGGCTTGGTGTGGTTTCCTGATGAAATGAAGACCGTGAATCTTTATCGGACAGTTGATTAAACAAACAAGATGTGTTTCTTACCTGCAATTAATTGATGATTAAATGCGTCTATCGAGGAGGGGTTTTATACTTTCGTGTTGGGCTCTAATGGAGTATGAATATTCTGGTAGAGTGGGAGGGCATATTCATCTATCGAAAATTGGCTTCGAGGACAAATATATAACATTCTGTCAACTGAGAAGGCCATCTGTTGGAATTGGTGTCCTGGTAGGGGGCTCCCTTCATTAAACCAGCATGGTTTTATTGCTGTAAGCAAATTGATAGATTTTTTTTTTCCTGGATGTGGCTACTAAGAGCTTGACTTCTATAAACATATTCTCAGCACAGAAAAAAACAAATGGACAAAGACACTGATGTATCCTTCTCCAAATTAAGCTCTTCCATCTAATCTGTTGAGGCTTCTGTGCCCAAGATTGTAGGAAACCCGGCTCCGACAGGAAGGACAGTCCCCTGATAACAGCCCCGGGGCGTTGTGCTGTGCTCTGTGCAGTGTCACTGCCCTGCGGACGGGCCAGCTTATTCCAGTCTCCGCTCACCTGGTTGCCTGCAGTCTGAGGTTGGAGAAATGCATCTTCTTGCTGTGAGCCCTGACATCCACTTGCACACTTAGGAATCAAAGCTGGGTGAAGCCCCCCAGGAGTCCCTGCCAACCTCTTACAGTCCTCTCTTCCTACCCTGGTTTCGTCTTTTCTGTCTACAAGCAATTTTATATCTCTTGTCTGCTAAGACAAAAACCAGTCTAGCAAAACAAAATACTTTTCCTCATATCCTACCATCTTACTGCTTTTCTTATTCTTTTTTTTTCATGTTGTACATATACGCAGGGTACTCTGACCATCTCCGATCCTGTTTCTTACCCAACAACTTTCTTCTTTATCCCTTTGGCCCTGACCACCGTGCTCACCTTGCTTCCTAGAAGTACTCCCGGTGACCACTCAGCTGGAAAATCCAATGCCTGTTTTGTAGGATCCAACTTCCTTGACCTCTTTGCAGCATGTGATCCTGCCGTATGTGGTTTTCAGTTATATTAACTATGTCCTTTTCTCTTTTTGATGCTTTGACGTCTGGGGTTCTGCTGACCCCAGAGAGACTCCCCTTTCAGGACTCGCCAATTTTTAGAGAGTAAACAACTGACCCTCAAGTATGCCTTTCCAATGCAAACCCCCAGCCACCCCTTCTATGGGGTGGGCTCCTGCCTTCAAGACCACTCTTCCCTTGTACTAATCACCCAGGACCGGGTACCAGATGACTATGGCCATCTTGTGTGTCCCAGAGCCAGCTGAAATGATTCAGACTCGCCGTCCTTCGCCAGATCACTCTGCTTTGCACGTTCCTTCCCACAGAAACCACAATACCGGCTCTTACTCATGCTTTCCCTCATTCTCTTTGTCTCCTGACTGAGTGTGGCCCTGCGTGCCATACGTCCTGTTTCTAGGGATCTGTGCCTGTAAAAACTTCTTCCTTCGTGAGAGTTATTTCCGTGTCTGTGTCTCACCCTAACTGATTAAAGCAAATCTGAGGCACCCTTAAAACATAATGTTCTCTTTTTGGAAAGTGACCCCTCCTTTGCCTTTGGATAGCTCTCTGCTCTTCTGACTCCTTCTCCTTTGTCTTTTTGCATTGTTCGACTTTGCTTTGCTTATAGAAATTCTGGAATCAGGGTCATACCTACCCGCTAAGATTTCTGACTGTGCCAGGGGTAGATAGCAAACTAAAAATGGTTTTGTCTTTGTTTTTCTTTTCTTTTTCATTCATTCTTTTTTTTTTTAAGCGTGGAGAGGAGGGAGAGGCAGAGGGAGAGGGAGAGAGAGAATCTTCAGCAGGCTCCACACCCAGTATGGAACCCAACCCGGAGCTCAGTCTCATGACCCTGAGATCATGACCTGAGCCAAAAATCAAGAGTCAGATGTTTAACTGACTGAGCCACCCAAGCATCCTTTGTCTTTCTTTTTCTTAAAGGGAGTAGGGAGGAAGGGTTCAGGGAAGACGAGGGTTAGGATAAACTTGTACATTGAACATGCTTAATCTGCGAGATGAAATAGAGATCATCTTTATTTTATCTCCCACCATCCCTTTAAAATTGCCTTTGCCTTTGGAAGAACTGGAAGGACCTAAGGCTGGGTGCTTTAGCTCCTATGCCAGTCTGAGTTCAGCGATTCAAATGCCCACGTGGTAACCAAGACTCCAGACTTGACTTGGCATTGAATCTTTTCACTCTCCCTACTGGGACTAGCTAACTGCTGCCGAGGAAGGAAGTGTAGTCAGCTTTTTCTTTATTTCTGGTTCACTTCAACCATCATCTTACTATGGTCAGCTTATGGACCTTCCAAGGCTGGGACACAGGGGGGCACCTGTGTGGCTCAGTGGTTGAGCATCTGTCTTTAGCTCAGGTTGTGTTCCTGGGATCCTGGGATCAAGTCCTGCATCGGGCTCCCTGGATGGAGCCTGCTTCTCCCTTTCCCTATGTCTCTGCCTCTCTCTCTCTGTGTCTCAAATAAATAAATAAATAAATAAATAAATAAATAAATAAATAAATAAATGGGACACAGGAAGAGAGGAAGAGAAGATGAATATTCACATGTCTGATTTGGCGGAGACATCACAGGATGATTTTGCTCTCTTTGTACCTGACAGGGATGAAAGCTGGCTTTTCCTCCAGAGAGTGCTTTCCTGATCCCTCCAGAGACTCTGCTCCTGCTTGGCTCCCTCTGACTTCAAATCCTGGGCTTCTCTGTTGGTTGATACTCCCCAGTCAGCCCCAAGATTTCTGGTTGTCCACTGCCCACAGAACTTTCCCTTTTGTATTCCATTGCACTTTCAAGCAGTCCCCTCAAATAGGATTTGAGTTGGCCCTAGGACGGCATTCCCATTTAGGACCTACATCTGATTCCCTTCCATTGGTGATGAGCACAAGCACTTAGACATGCAGGCTGCTTTACCTTTCCATGTCATTCTTCTACGTTGTGGGAAATACATCTCGATGCTCCAAGTGGCCTTTTTTCAGCCTTTCACTGGGCCTGGGATTAGAGGAAGGCACTTCCCCCCACCCGTCCCATTGGTGGGCAGTGGGCTCTTTCCCAAAAGTCTCTTTCCCGCTCTTTGACACAGAGCTTAGAAATGCTCTCCCTTGAACTTGCCTTCGCACTCTCCGTTCCTCCAATCCAAACTTTCTCACATCACATAATCTATTTTTAAGAGTGAAAGAAATGGGAGAAGAGTTCTTAAGCGATATCTAAATATACCTATGTTTTTAATGATCTTTCTTTAACATGTCTCTCTCTCTCTCTCTCTCTCTCTCTATATATATATATATATATATATATATATATATATATATATACTTAAAATCACATATGCAAGGTTGGTAGGTATTACATTTCTCCTGACAAACGTAATGCAAAGCAAAGTCATACTATCCTTTATAACATTTAGTTACCATGCCCGTGCAAAGTCGCTCTGTTTGGACAAGGCCTTGATCGAGGTTAGTGATCCTCAAGTCTAGCAGCACATCAATACGACCCGAGGGACTTATTAAGAATTCATATGTCAGGATCTAGACCAGACCTACTAAATCAGAGTCTCTAGGCCATGCGTGTTTTTATCAAGCTCCACTTAATGATTCTCTTGCACCACTAGGTTCACAGGTCTCTTGGTCAGGAGTACCAGTGCCACCTTGACGGAAGGAGACAGTCTCTGAGGGGCAAATCTTCTAAAACTTAGTCTCTCTTGCAGTTTCTTTGGGAGTACATTCCAGCAAAGTCATATTTTTATTTATTTGTCACTAAGACTTCTCTTTCATTCGTGCCCCCTGCTCTGGAAGAATGAGCCACCTCCAGGTTTATCAGTTAGCTCCTTGTTGAATTTGAATCCGTTGTCATGGAATGTCCCTGTTTAGTGGAGTTGCTAGGAAAGCCTGAGTCATAACCTTCAACCCCACGGTTTTTATGTTCCAGTGCTAAGTCCCCTATTAACCAGTTTATCCACTTGTTCTTCACGAGGCTTGACTACTTGGATCTCTGCTGCCAATTCTCTTGTTTTGTGTCTTGGTAGCCTTGGGGATTTTAAACATTTCACCCCTTTCTCTTTCTCCTTAATCAGAGAATTGAAGTTCTCCATGATTCTCATCTGTAACCTCTGGGTATGAAAAATTACACCAAAAGTTCATGACCATTGAAATGTTTTCCTGATCTGCTATTTTGATTTTGTCTTCAACCAATGGTAAAGAGCTCTGTTATAATTCACAGACTCAGCTTTGATGCTGAGGGTTATTTTGAGGGTCTCCTAAGAGGTAGGTGGTAGTGGCTAAGGCAGAGCACATAGTTAGAGGTGAGAGTCGTGGGTGCTTCGTCTTCATCGCTGGAATCTAAACAATTAAAAAAAAACCCTAAGTCTTCTCTCTGCTTCCAATCTTCCCCACTCTTCACCAACTTTTATTTCTCTCTTCATGTAGTTACTAGAGGAACTCTTGTCAATTGTAGATCTCTCCAGCCTAATCCTCCCTTAGCCCACCCCAACTCCTTTATAGCTTCCTATTATTCCCAGCTGGAAATCCAGAAGCAGAGCATTCAGTTCCTTGACAAACTGGTGCCAAAGTGCATTTCCAGGTTTGACTTCCATTTCTCCCCATTATGCTCCTAAAATTTTCCATTTTGTCATCATCTTCCCAACGTTCCACGCCGTTTTCTCAGAACATGTTTTTCCCCGTGCAGTTCCCTTCCCTGTGGCTGGAACTGAGGATGAGGAAGGGAACTTAATTAGCTGAGTTGCTTCTATATTCCAGACACTCAGATAAATGTGCCATAAATGGTCCACAAGACCACTTCGGATTTTATTCTCAAAGCAATGTAAAACCTTTGAAGGATTCTTAAAATGGCTTTAAGGAAGTATAATTAACATGCAGTAAGCTGAATGTGTATGAAATATATGATCTGATAAAGTTTGACATATGTAAACACCCAGGAAATTGTCACCATGCTTGAGATACTGAGCATGCTTATCCCCCAGAGTTTTGTATGGGCCTTTATAATCCCCCACTCAGAACCTTCCTTCATTGCAGCCACCAATTTCCTTTCTGTTACTATTGATTAGTTTGCATTCTCTAACATTTTATGTAAATAAGATTAATGACTTACATCTCTACAGTACATACTTCTGTATGTGTGTGTGTGTTCCATAGGTTTTTCATAAATATCTTTTATCAGGTTAAGAAAATTGCCTTCTAGTCTTATTTTACTGAGATTTTTTTATCAGGAATGGGTGCTGTGTTTTGTCAAATGTTTCCTCTCCATCTTTTAAAATGATCATTTGTTTTTTGATTTTTTGTGTCCATTAATTGATTGCTTTGAAAGCTAAGCCAAAATTACATTCCTGGAATAATCCCTACTTGATTATGATTTATTATCTTTTTTATATATTGTTGGATTAAATTTGCTAAGATTTTGTTTAGAAAATTCGTACCTACATAGTTCTCTTGTAACATCTTTTTCTGGATTTAGTATCAGAGTAATGCTGGCCTAGTAGAATGGTTGAGAAGCATTCCCTCTCTTCAGTTTTCTTCAAGAATTTGTTCAGATGGGTATTCCTTGTTCCTGATGCTTGGGAGAATTCACTAGTGAGGTTGCCTGTATGTGAAGTTTCCTTCATGAGAAGGTTTTCAACTATAAGTTCAATTTTTAAAAATATACAGTTATCTGGCCAGATTACCTATTTCTTCTTTTTAAAATTTATTTATTTATTTATTCATGAGAAACACAGAGAGAAAGGCAGAGACACAGGCAGAGGGAGAAGCAGGCTCCCTGCGGGGAACCTGATAAGGGACTCCATCCTGATATCCGTTCACACCCTGAGCCAAAGTCAGATGCTCAACCACTGAGCCACCCAGACATCCCTGTTACCTGTTTCTTCTTGAGCAGGTGTTGGTCTTATGTCTTTTAAGGAATTTTCCCATTTCTTCTGAGTTTCAAATTTTTTTAAAAGATTATATTTATTTATTCATGATAGACACACAGAGAGAGAGGGAGGCAGAGACACAGGCAGAGGGAGAAGCAGGCTCCAATGCAGGGAGTCCGACGTGGGACTCGATCCCAGGTCTCCAGGATCACACACACCCTGGACTGAAGGCGGCGCTAAACCGCTGAGCCACCCGGGCTGCCCGTGAGTTTCAAATTTATCACATAAAGTTGTTTGTAAGAAATAATGCTTGTCATATCTGTAGAATCTACAGTGATGGCACACCTCTCATTCCTGATGTTGCTAATGTGCACTTCTCTACCTACCCTCCCCCACACCCCATGAGTCAGGTTAGAGGTTTATCAGATGGATTGATCTTCAAAAATAACCAGCTTTTGATCTCATTTGTATTCTCCATTGTATTTGCTGATTTTCATTCTTATCTTTATTGTTTCTTTATTATTTTGAATTTAATTTTGAGTAGGGTTTTGTTTTTACTTTTGATTTTTTTTTGCAGGGGTTTTGTTTGTTTTCAAGGGGGAAGCTACAGAGTATGAGACCCATCTTCAGACTTTTTTTTATGCTATGAATAAAAGAGAAATTATTTTGTCTTGTGTGACCTCTGAGGAATTATTCTCTCTAACCCTTTCAAGTATTTTTACCCCTTGCCTCATACCTGTGTTCTCTTACAGGTATACGCTGAGCAGCATGTAGGGAGGCTCTCTTCTAATCTCTGGAGCTCTCTCTCTGGAACTCTCTTCTCTCCAGTACTCCCCCATGAGTTCTGGCTTCCTTGGCCTCTTGGACACCTAGTACTGTCTCCTCAACTCAGCAAGACCACTAAACTTTCTGCTTTCCTGTCCCTGTGCCATGGCCTGGAAATTCTCTTTAAACATTAAGCAGGGGCAATCATGCAGCCATGCCTTGTTTCTTGTCTCTCAGCTGTCACTCTCCTTTATCGCCTCATGCCTGATGTTTTGAAAATAATTGTTGCACACATTTTGCATCATTCCTTAGTTATTTCATATGGGAGCATAAATCTAGTGCCTGTTATTCTATCTCTGTCAGAAACGAAAGGCCCATCCCTTTGTTTTTGTTTTTGTTTTTATTTTGTTTTGTTTTGTTTGTTTTTTGGCTTCATTTTGTCCAGTTTTTATTATTTTTTTATTTATATATCTTGGGGGGGGTTGTAAGGTAGCTTTATTTTCAAATTATTTTTTTGTATATATTTTTTTATTGGAGTTCAATTTGCCAACATACAGTATAAAACCCAGTGCTCATCTCATCAAATGCTCCCCTCAGTGCCCATCCCTTTGAAGGGTTTTAAGTAAAGGAGCAATATTATACCAGTTGAGGTTTAAAAAGGTCCTACAGACTACAGCATGGAAACAAATTGGAAGTGGGAGAATGCGTAGACTATTGTAGGAATGCAGACAAGGTATGATAGCTATTGAACGTAGATTTTTGCAGGGAACACAGAGACAGAGGACACAATCCAGATGCCTTTGGAGATGGAATCCACAGGGCTTGGGT
Organism: Nyctereutes procyonoides; assembly: GCF_905146905.1. Classification (NCBI taxonomy): domain Eukaryota; kingdom Metazoa; phylum Chordata; class Mammalia; order Carnivora; family Canidae; genus Nyctereutes; species Nyctereutes procyonoides. The sequence continues at coordinate 53,150,134 of NW_026575140.1, read as the reverse complement.
GTGGAATGGGGAAGAAAAGGAAGAGTCAAGGTTGCTTCCCAGCTTTTTCTAGACCAGCTGGGCAGATGGTGAAAGTGGGCAGGTGGCATGGGAGGAGGGCATTGTGGGAAGGCAGAGGTTAAGAGTGTCTGTGCATAGACTTGAGATGCCTCTCGTCATTCAGGTGGAGCTGGTCAGATAGGCAGAGAGCCATAAGAATGTGGAGCTTCAGGGAGAGGTCAGGGCTGAAGACAGAGAAATAGTTATCAACATGTAATTGCTCAAAGCTCTGGGACTGAGCTGTGGATAAGTAGAGGAGTGTAGAGGGAAGAAGACTAGCAGAGGAGTGTCGATAGAGGAGAAAAGAGGACCCAGTGCAGAATCCAAAGGGTCTTCAGCACCAAAGGGTCAGGGAAAAGGAAGAGCTTAGATGGAGACCAAGGAGCACCTGTCTTCCTCTAATACTTAGTTCCTTTCTTTAACCATGTATCATTCTATATTATAATTACCTGTCTTTCCACCTGTCACTCAACTAGCTAGAGAGTGCTTGAGGTCAGGAGCACCGTCTTATTTTGTATCCCTCATGTCTAATGCGGTACCTGGCACACACTGGATCCTTCCATTGAATGAATGAGTGAATGAATGAATGAAGCTAAGAGGTGACTGGTGTCAGGTAAAAAGGACATAGGCTCTTTGTAGTCCAAAGAGCTCCAGAAGACAATTCTGGGAAAAATTAGGTAGGCTCAGGGAAAAAGAAAATGGTCCGGGACCATTCCCGTGAGCCTCTGATCTGCACACTAGAAAAGCAATCTCTGAAGTGACTTCTGGGGATATGGTGAACATGGGCGAGAACTCTCTGTCTGGCTTCCTGCTACAGAACTTGCAAAGAGACAAAACAATGTGTCGAAGTCGGACTTCCTTGGTGGATGTTTCTATTCTTTTGGTCTTTTGTCTGTTTTCAAGCAGATCAAAGCACGTCTTATGAAATGTTTTGGCCCTGGACTAGAATTTAAGATGCACAAAGATCAAGAGTGGACATTAATTTTAAGAAAATCATTTTGACCCTTTTGGTCTAGGGGCCCACCACAGAGGGTCAAAGGAGGCCATATGTACCCTGCCAGCCCCCCAGAAACATAAAGATGTCTTCCCCGAGGAGTAAGGCTAAGGGTTACTGATGGCTCCTTGTCTACCCCCTGCCATGCTGGAGAGCCAAACCTCCCCCTCTTGACTTACGGGACTGGCAAACACAGTGACAGGAGCCTGGCCGAGGAGCCTGGCTGACATCCTGGCTGGGAGTAAAATGCAATCGGAGTGCTGCAGAGAAAGGCAACCTTCAGAGGTTAACCCCGACATTTACGGTTTCGTGATTTCTGCCGAGAGCCCTGGTCCTGGGTCCTACACAGTCAGCAAGTTGAGCAGACCCTGAAAGGTTTAACTGTCCAGTCGAAAGTATAATAAAGTTTATTTTCGTTAAAACGTGAAATGAGTCCGAGTTTGGATTTTTCAGCCTGGTGGCTTTGTGTAAACAGTTTACTTTACATCGTTTTTGGCTCTTTTTCAATAAACCACCATGATAATCCCATTCACAGACAAAACAGATCACAGATTAGCAGACAGTTCGCTGTAAAACAGCACATTACCTGCTCTTTGTGTGAAATGTAAAGATCCGTTTTTAAGAAAGGACTCGTCCATCTCTGTTCTCCTAGTTGAAAACATAGTTTCTTTGGACTTCTATGGAAGAGAAGAAACATTACATTGTTTAGCTCCTTTTTATACCACAAAAATAGATTTTAATTAAGCACATAAAGTGAGCTGGGCTAAGAGCTGTTATTTTCCAGAGAAGGCATGCTGGCTTTATTCAAATTGGAAGAGACCCCGGGAGAATGCCAAAATCACCTATTGCTTACATTTCATTTTAATGTGCTCAAGTTCAATAAAAGTTTATCATCTCCATTAAACCAGTACCTATTGGAACTGATTTAATCTCGTTAGCACAAAGAACCACATGAAAGAGAATCAAGTCCCCAGGACTTGATTGTGCATAGCATGGTTTGCGAGTATAAATTACATAAAAGAAATGAAGTATCTACTGAAGACAAAGTGCCTCTCACCTGCCCTTGTGTGTGTGTGCGCGCACACGTGCGTGTGTGTGCATGTGTGTAGTGCATATGTGGGTATCCATAGATCCACACTCTGCTCTGTGACGCGCTGGCTGCCTGCCACAGTGCAGCACGCCCAGGAGGCTGCCAAGCTCGGGAGTCCTCAGCTGCTAAGTGTCACAGCACCGCTGTGCTCCCACATGGACCATGAATTGTGTGACATTTGAACAAACAAACGTCATGCATAGGGTTGCTAGTCAAATGTCTACTGGCAACAGCACAATGAGGACATATATCTTGATCCTAATCCCAGAGACCACAGCACATGCAGACACACGCAGACACACACATCCTTCCTCACAGGGGAAAGAGTCACTCTGTCCTTCACTTTCAGCCGACTCTTTTCCATATACCAGAAAGCCCCCTGAAGTTCAAGGCTAGACATGAACAGAGACTGAGAATCCACGGACGCTCCATCTTTTATTCAACATGCAGCTTGACCGGGGACAAGTTGGTGCAGGTGACTGGCTTCCCCCAGATGTTTGCTCACCTGAGGCACATCTCATGGGCCAGTGGATATAGTAGATGTAGACTGGGGTCTGAGCTCAGTGGAGACAAACAAGGCTCTAGGCAGGAGCTGAAGGACCAAGTTTCTCTGGAAGACTCAGTGAGCATGATGGCACAAATAGAACTTCTTAACGCACCAGGTGAGACGGGCAGGTAAGAGAGCATGTGTTTTCCCCCAGCTTTATCCCATGAATCAGTGGAGGCTATGGGAAGCACAGCCTCATGTTGGCACTGAGTATTTCATAGCTTTGGGAACAGAGGGTGCCTGTCATCCTCAGCATGAACCTTAGTGTCTTAGCTGCCAGGATAGTGGTGTGGCACAGATTTGAAAGCTACTTGGCAAGGAAGGGAGCCTGGAGTGAAAGAATATATGATGACATTCTTTTGGATTGCCCTGATTCTCCCTCAGGATCTCTTGAAAATATCTGGTTAAGCTTTGAGTGAGGGATTATGGGTCCCTCTTACACAGGATGAGGCATAAGTCATGGAGGACTGAGTGGGTGTGGGTTACAATCCTCTGACTCCATTACTCGTTGATTGAAGAGATATTTACAGACTCTCTATTGAGTTCCAGGCATACCAGTAGACCTGTGTTGGTCAGCTTGGGCTGCCATGACACATTTCCATGGTTGGGTGGCTTCAACAACAGAAATTTCTCTCTCATACCCTTAGAAGCTGGAAGTCCATGATCCAGGAGGCAGTGAGGCAGATTTCATTCTGAGACCTCCTCCTGGCATGTGAACAGCTGTCGTCTCACTTCTTATGTGTGTGCAGGGGGTGGGAGAGTGTGCAAGCTTTCTGGTGTCTCTTATGAAGGCACTGATGCCATCAGACTGGGGGCCCATCTCCATGACCTCACCTAACCCAATTTCCCTCCCAAAGAGCCATCTCTGAATTTTTTCATATGAGGGGCTAGGGCTTCATATGTGATTTTTCAGAGCACATTCAGTCTACAACATGGCTCTGTGGAGGAGGTTATGGTACCTCAAGACCCTTACAAAATAGACCACACAGCACCCTGGGAAGGGGAGTTGGCAACAGCCTACTCTTCTCTCTCACCTGCACTCAGTGAGCACCACTCACATCCTTGTGTCTGTTGTTTGAACGCTCCAAGTTCACCTGCTCTTCCCTCCTCTGGAATCACCTCGCCTGCCTCAAAAACATACTGGCCATCTCAGCCCTCAGTTCATGGTCACCTCTTCACAGAGGCTCCCATCTTCCTGTGGGAAATTCTCTTTAGGGGAACCCTCAGCCATTCTCATACTTAACCTGATAGGTTTTTCGGTAATACTGAAAACTAGTGAGAAATAGTTTGTGTATTCGTTTCCATGTTGATCATCTTCATACTCCTGGCAATGTGGCCTCTATGACAGCAGGGACCTAGTCTTTCAGGACTATTTCTGTGTCCCCAGAAAACTGGGACAGTACCCAGCCATGGCAGGCATCAACAAAGAAGTGTTGATGAAGCCCGGGTATCACAGAGGCACACAGAGTACACACAAGGGGTGGGAGAGGTGGAGAGACTACCATGCTCTGGGCACCTGAGAGGGGCCTTGTAGGATGGGAAGGATTTTGACAGACATATGAGGTGAGGAAGGAAAGTAATTCATCTCTTTGGCTCTGGAAAGACCACATTCAGGTTTTCAGGTTTTTTTTTTGTTTTTTGTTTTTTGTTTTTGTTTTGTTTTTTTTTAAGCACACAAACTCAGAAGGTTCTCTGAAGAGAAGATGGTCTTATTCTAGAATATCTGAACTCTGGCCATCAGGAAGTTCTTCTCGATGACTGACTTCAAAGCCAAACTTCTTCCTTCACCAATTTCAGTTCCCCTTTATCTGCCTTTTAATAGCAACACCATAAACTCTACTCATCATCCATTAATGGCAACACCATAAACTCTATTTGTCATCCTTTACATTGGGAAAAAGACCATGCAACTGAAAAACGGCAATACCCCTATTTCTGATGTCCTCTTTTAATTTAAAAAGTGCTAAATAAGGAGATGCCTCAGTGGCTCAGTCAGTTAAGTGTCCAACTCTTGATTTCAGCTCAGGTCATGATCTCAGGGTTGTGGGATCAAGCCCCATCTTGGGCTCTGTGCTAGGTGTGGAGTCAGCTTGAGATTCTCTCTCTCTCTCTCTCTCTCCCTCTGCCCCTCCCCAACCCCCTCTCTCTCTAAAAAAAAAAAAAAGAAAAGAAAAAAAAGAAAGAAAGAAAGAAAGAAAGAACGAATGAATGAACTAAGTAATACTGGTGGTTGGGGGCAGAGAGCAGACTTGTGCTCTACATCCATGGATTTAGAGCTCTCTGTTTGGCCTTCTGTTAAGCAAACTTTTTAGGTTCTCACTTGAGTGGGCAGTAGTAGGAGAAGCAGAACAAAGGGGCTTTGGGGAGCACCATTGCTCTTGACACTTGTCTCAAAGCTTCATAATCCGAATCCTCAGGGCATAGGCCCTATTCTGAAAGTTTAGCTGTGCATTCATTCATTCAGCACCCATTTAATGGAATCATCCAGGGGCCAGACATTGTGCTTGGTGCTGGTTCATCTGCAAAGGTGAAGGAGGCATGGTCCCACAGCGAGGCAGGTGAAGTAAAATGTGAATCCCATGTGTGGGACTTACATGTATAGAGTGGCACAATGCAGAGGTGTAACAAGACGACTTGGAAGGCCGAAGAGAGTTCTCTGAGTGGTACCCTTCCAGGATGCTCTAGACCACAGGCTCAGTTTTAACCTGGCACATATCAAGGCCAGGGCCAGGGCCTTTCAGAGCTCCTCAGGACTCCATAGCTGTGCAGATAGGGCAGGAGGTGTCCTCTCTCCAGCAGACAGCTCAGTGTTTGTTGCTCATCTTTCCCCAGGGCAATGCTCCTGAGGCCCTCTTGGTGGGTAAGCTTTGGCCTACTTCAGTAGTATACAGAAAACGTAAATTAAGGTTCAAAAGCAGGGCAGCAGCTAAGAAGAGAGCTGACTTTGAAGCTTAGAGCCTTAGGTTGAAGGGAATTCTCTTGGCTGAGTCACAAAGGGAATAAAATGCCATCATAAGGAGAGTAGCTTTAGATTTTCACTTTATCTTCAAAATAAAAGATTAGGTACACAATTCTGGTTGAGATGGCTAAGCGAGGCCTGTATAATTGAATTTCATGCTCATTATTTCCCTCTGAAGTGGTGTACACAAGCAGTCATTGGAAAGCAGGTTTAACAAATACACTGGCCAGAGCCCTGCTGAACTTTACACCTTTCCAGAATTTTCCAAGTCCTTTCAGCCTTCACGGCTGCTATGTGCTACGTCTGAGGCAGCACCAAGCTAGCCGGAGAACCAACCCAGTTCAAGAGTAGCTTCTCTTCCACCAGTGGACTTGTCATAGGATCTGAACATTTTATTTTCTGCACGGGATTAGACATGGTCCAGGGGATACTTTATGCTGCATTGGGTAGGCAATTCATCTGCAGCTTTGACATCTCATAACTGAGCTGTGTCCAAGTTGAAGGAAGAATATACCACAGTTCTAGGAGTACTATACATGTGTGAGGGCAGAGGCGCCCTCAGGAAATCTCTGGACTTTTTGCTTAATTTTGCTATAGACCTAAAATTTCTCTAAAAAAACAAAAAAACAAAAAAAATCTTTTTTTTTAAAGAATACACCAGAGTCTGTTGTTGTGGTAAAAGAATACATGGGGCACTGTTGTGTTGTAGGCCCAGTCTGAGCCCTTGTTTCCTTAGTTACTCAGCTTCTTTTTTAAAAAGAGGCCTACAAGGGATTATTCGATGCAAATGAATGAACTGCCTCTACTAAAAATCCAGGAATTGACTAGGGGAAATTCTCAGTTCCTTGAAAATGGCCATATTATTATAATTTTTTTTTTAAAGATTTGTTTATTTTAGAGGGAGAGAAAATGAGCGGAGGAAGGGGCAGAGGGAGACAGGGAGAGAGAATCTAAAGCAGACTCCCCACTGAGCACAGAGCTCACAGTGAGGCTCGACCTCACAACCCTGAGATCACGACCTGAGCCAAAACCAAAAGTGGGACGCTTAACCAACTGGGCCACCCAGGTACCCCTATTATTATTACTAGTGTCAAGTCAAATTGAAGCTTGGTTTTACACTAATAATATTTGTAGATCTCATGGGGCAGTCTCCTTCCAGTTGGAGAGAGGGTGGAGTTTCTTATTTGGGCCCTACTGTGTTCATGATAAGTTTGGGTGCAAGGATTCTTAAGCACATCTTTCTTCCCAAGGCTTTCCAATGCAGCATTCTGGCAAGATGCATCTTTGTAGGTTCTGTTGGAGCAAGGTCAGGGTTGACAGGTCTCAAGTATTGACTGTAAGGTCCTGAGGTCTTCTCTGAGACAGAGGAAGGGAGCTCCTACCACAAGCCAGTCAGCGCTGTGATGCTTCCGGTCCCTTATCTGAGAGCCAGAGATCTCGTCATCCTCACCCGTGCTTCTCAAACTTTCTTTGGGGAAAGACCAGGGCTTGTTGGGTTTTGGGAGACTTTAGAAATCTTTCCTTTTTCTTTCTACATGTTGTCACAGACCTGTATTTTTGGTCCATACCTTGTTCAGTGAGATGAGTCCAAGGATCATGCACATGGACATTATAGCAAGAGCCATGTTGCTAAAAAATGTTGTTAAACACTCCGTTTTTGTACTTACCTTATCAAGAGGTACAGTTACGTGAAGCACACTTTTTTGAGCAGCGAGAGGTACCCGATCATCAGAGAAAGGAAGCAACCCACCTTGGCTTATGCAGCCAGTAAGATCTGCAAGTCCAGTTCAGGTCAGGATAACTCTAGCACCTCTGCTCTACATACAGAAACCATGAAAAAGGCTATGAAAAGTACCCTTGAACAACATGGCTTTGAACTCTGTGTATCCATCTATACATGGATTGTTTTCAATAAATACAATACAGTACTATAAATAGTTTTCTTCCATACAATTTCCTTAACACTCTCTTCTCTAGCTTCCTTTCTTGTGAGAACACAGTGTAGAGTACACACAACTTACAAAATATGTATTAATGTGTTTGTGTTGTTGGCAAGTCTTTCCGATCAACAGCCGGCTATTAGTGGTTAAGTTTTAGGAAGGGTCAAAGGTTATACATGGATTTCCAACTTCCCCGGGGCAGGGGTCAGCACTCCTCACCCTCACAGTGTTCAAGGGTCAGCTCTAATTAGGCCAAAGTTGCTAGATTTCCAATGAATTATCGTGGAAACAAAATGGAAGGAGAAATAACCTCTTACTTCCCTAAATTCTACTCTACTGGTTCAACTAAAATTAATCAGGTGCATTTCCCCCAAACCCTTCCATGGAGGACCAGGAGTTATGGTGGCTGTTCTCACATTTTCTTACCAATCTCTTCCCTGCCACAGCTGCCCCTCACTCAACCCTTCCTGGCAGTGCCTTAGCATGGAGCGTGGAATTCAAGGAGGTGGGGGGAGGAGCAGCATCAGAAGAGTGAAATAAATTATAGTGTCCAAAGAGCCCTCAGGAATCCAAACATAGTAAAATTATTATGTTTAATGTAAAAATTGAACTTAAAATAATTCTGCTCTGTGTTTAATAACAACAGGTATGGCTCAACTAAGCCAAGTCAGCCAGGTCCTCTCAGCCAGGCAGCCTGACTTCTCTTAGCAAAAAGATAAAGCAAAGGAGAGCTCTTGAAGGCTAATAGAATCTATCACCTCCTAAAGAATGCAAACTGTATAAATATTCAGGTTTTAAAATAAAGTCCCCCAAAGCCAGCATTGCAAACAGGTCAGCTTCGTCTGGCAGGGCCTTCTGTGCCATGTGGTGGTGAGTCTTGTGACCAGAACATCGTTGACATATAGACACAGTCTTTGCCTCTAGATTGTATATTGAAACCATGAAAGCAGAACTCCCATAGCTCAAGTTTATAGAAATACGTGACAATGTTTGAAGTAGTTTAGTTGAGACTAAAACAGTCTGACATCACAGCCTTGGGGAAGATGATGGAAATTTCTTAATTTCTATGGAAAATTGAAAAAAAAGCAAATTCTTTTCAGGTGTTTGACTGGCCACCCAAGTACTGCTCTTGGGCTGCAGTTCTTTTCTGGTTTTGGACAATCACATGGAAATACGGAAACCCTGCTGAAGACGTGAGCCATGTCTTATAATTCCATATATCAGACTGTGAGGGTTACTTTCCATTTGCCCACCCTGCCTCGATTCATTCTCCATACTTCTCTGCTTTGCTTGGTGCCCAGGAAACTGATACCAGTGGATTGTGTTACCTGGGCTCCCCTCTCCTCTGACATCAGCTGGATTTGGCCAATAGGAGGCAGCAGCAGGAGATTGGAGGGCAGGAGGATTGAGAGGGCAGGTGCTGTTCCCCATAGGAGCTCCTCCCCCTAGCCTCCAGCTCTCTGTAGGCTCTCCCACACAGTTCCCTCTCATTGTCCCTTTTTGGCCAAGGTAAGAGGTTACAGTCTTCCACTCAAACTCCCTATGGATCCATCTGGTTTCTATAGGGACCCTGGGTGATAGGCAGACTTGCCCCTTAGCCTTAAGCTCCTGGCCAAGAGCTTCTGTGTCCCCATTGTAATTCGCATTTCATAATACTATATTGATTGTGAAGAGGATAAATGAGCTAAGCTCATATTGGTAAGAACAGGAACAGAAAAGGGTCATTTCTTTCTATCTTTCAGGCATTTTTTTTTTGCATATACCTTCCGATCATTTATTGGTGGTAAAAGGAAATAGTGCTTTATTAATTTTTCGTTTTTTCTGTTTCTGGACTGATTTCATCATCATTCCACTCATCTTTTCATAGCGAGGTCAAACATTTATAATCTATATTGCATATGGTTAAACTCATGTTGTTTAGGTGTACCCATGGCTGCTTCTGGAGTTCCTGTTGTTTGGGTCATTTGAGAAGCTTCTTTCAGCTTAAAGTTGAGGCTTTCTTGGGACATGCCAGTCTTTCAGGGCTTCTCTGCCTGATTCCTTACAATCCTCATATCTCTTCTCTGTACAAGTTTATCTGTAAGTATAATGGGAAGTTTATACATCCTCATGGCAGTGCTTCAAGAGGCTTTGGTTCCATAACTGTGTCTGGGTTCACAGTAGTCTCTGCCTTGGGTTGACGATGTGGTCTGCTCCCTGGGCACCCATTGGGCCACTCACATAGGTCCAATCCCATCTGGCCCCTTAGGGTATTGCTGATATCCTGGTGCTGCCCTTTGGTCATATAGTTTCTGACTTCTATTCTGACCCCTCTGCTGATGTCTTGAAACTTTTGGCCTCTCTGTACCTACCATTGGGACTTATAGGACCTCTAATGCCCTCCACACCAGTATATCAAGTATAGACCACTCAGAGTCGACCTGCAACCCATTTGTGTAGATGCCTACCTTAGCTCATGGGCTCCACATTGATATGGCACCCAGTTAAACCTGAGGCATTTGAAAGAGTGCTTAAAATGGTCCCAGTGTGTGGCCAGAGAAGTGAGGAACAAGCTGCCATGGAATGGGATAACCTTGACCTTTTTTTAAACCTATTGATGTTCTCAAAGGATTTTGAACTCAAGGTAGTAATCGGGCTCATGCCCCTGAATTCTTGTTCCTTCTACTCTTCTTCTTCCCTTCATAGCTCTTCCTCCTGTACCCAGATTCATTCTTCACTTCCTCCTGAGGCATTCATGGGCCACTTGTTTGGGGTATTGGGTTTTATCTGCTTGGGAACTACAATAAAACTTGATATTTGAACTCTGCTCTTAATAGGTCAGAGGAACTTTGGCAGTTGGTAATCTCTATTTCTCAACCAAGACTGGCTTTCAAAATTATCACTTCTGTAGGAAGACTTAGAACTGCAGGACTTCTGTGTGTTAATTCTATCCTCCTTTCCTTCCTTCCTTCCTTCCTTCCTTCCTTCCTTCCTTCCTTCCTTCCTTCCTTCCTTCCTTCCTCCCTTTCTTTCCTCCCTCCCTCCTTTCTTCCTTCCTTCCCTCCATTTCCTCCCTTCCCTTCCTTCCCTCTCTTCTTCCCTTCCTCCCTCCATCCTATCCGTCCCCCCTCTCTCCCTCCCTCCCTTTCTTTCTTTCCCTCAACAAATATTAAGTGCTCACTACATCCACGCCATGCCTATTTCATTTGCAGGAGAAAATAATGTCCTTGGTGGTGTTTTGCAAGTGGCCTTACATACATACTGAGTGTGTTCCATCAAGGAGAATGGAACCAAAATCAAAATTACTGTCAGACATTTTGGTAGGATTTATTTTTTCCTCCTAAGAGCTAGATCCTGTGCATAATTTTAATTGGAGTCTGTAAATGTTTTCATTATATTATAGACACACAGATTTTATAAACATTTGTTTGAGTCCAAGAAATTAGAGAAGAGACAATTATTGGAATCTTCTGGGCGGGGAGGGGTTGGACAATGTAATTACAGAGTGCAATGATAGTAAATCAGTGTGTCATCTTCCTAGAGAAATGACGGCACGCTGGATATTTTGATGGTGAATCCATAGCATCTGTACCTTCTCCTCTTTCTGTGGTCACTGGTGGAGTTCAGACCCTCAGCTCCCTACTTGCCTGATAACGTCAGCCTCACTAATTCTTCCTCTTCCAGCTGCCCATAATTCCCCACCAGTCTGTGCTCTGTTGTGTAACCAGAATCATCTCAGGGAAGAGGGTGGACCTAATTTTAGAATTTAGTTTGGCCCTTGTAAGCAGTAAATTTTAAAATTCCAGCCACATTTTTTAAAGCTAAGGGGGCTGCTATTAAGAGATGGATGACTCAGGAATGGACCATTTCTTATTCCCTGCAAGTTCTCAGGGATACGGTGTGAGAGGGAGTGAGGAAGAGGATGGATACAAGACATTGCAAAATGGAAAGATTGGATACAGCCTTGAAAACTGAGAAACAGATAGGAAATTACATCTCTCCCACCTTTAGAGTTGACTAGTGCTGGAAATATCAGCCACTACCAGGGGTCAGGCAGGTAAAGGGAGTGAGTGCTGTGGGCTGCTTGCAGATCATACTCACTAGCAGGCCAGGGAGAGCCTGACTCATCCAAAGGGACCACCATTATTCAGCTCCAGCCAATGGAAATCTTACTTCTTTTTTTCCCACATAAGCTCAAAATATGGGTCTTTATGTAAAATTTTATAATTTTTGTGTGCCAAACTCTATGCTTGGATTTGGCCCTGTCTGGAGCTTCCAGTGTGTGATTTCTGGTTCAGAAGACTGTATCTGAGGGTCCTGGTGATGGTGATGGTGTTGGTGATGGGGCATGTGTGTGTGTGTGTGTGTGTGTGTGTGTTGAGAGAGAGAGACAGAGAGAGAGAGAGAGAGAGAGAGAGAGAGAGAGAGAGAGAGATTAAGCAGTTATCTTCTGGAAGATTAGGAGGGTTAAAGTCTATAAGATAAAAGGCCTGGAGTTCTCCCTCCATCTCAAAATGTTCCTTCTAAAGTTCCCTTCAACCCTGCCTATTCCCCTCCCCCACATAGAGACAGACTATTCTGTAGGACATGGATGTGGAATTTCCTGTTCTCACCCCCTCGGAGCACTTTTGAGCTTACGTAACTCAGACTTGGAGAAATGTACCATTGAAGAACAGGCCATGACTTTTGGGGTACCACCAAACCAGGGTGGACATAGGGTGGTATTTCTAGAAGGTCTCACAGTGGGGATTAGAATAAGGAGTTGTTTTTCAGAGAAAGGTTGACCTGAGGGTTGCATAGCAAGGGGAAGAAGTGGACCTTCGTGGAGCTCCTCACTTGGGTTATAAGAAAACTCGTATTAAACATACATGTGTGTTTTCCCCCCATGTGATGGCTCCAGTCTAATGGAAGAGACCAGTATTTAAACATTAATCCCCTAATTAATGAGGTAAGTGCAGAATGAGGTCCTAAGATTGTGTGTGGACAAAAGAGATTGACCTAGCCTGGAGTGGGGAGGGTAGGCATGAGAGGGAGCCTCCCCAAGAAGTGAACGGGAATCAGGAGGATGGGCGGGTTAGCCCTGGGGCAGAGGAGTGGGAGAGGGAGTGGGGAAATATTACAGATGGAGGGACCACTGTATGCAAAGGATGTGCTGGGAAGAAACGTGGGCATTCCAAGAACTGACAGGAGGTCAGAGTGGGCAGTGAGTTGGGAACAAGGTGGAGCATAGTGGAGGATGACCTGGAGAGAGAGCAGGGCTTCACTGGGCAGGGATTTTTATCCCCTGAGCGAATAGAGAAGTTGAGCAAAGGTTTTAAGTAAAGCAGGCATGCAGTCAAAACTGCTATTACAAGGGATCATCCTGATTTCAGTGCAGAAAATAGATAAGAGCAGAAAGCAGAGTGAATGGAGGGAAACCTTTGGAAGGTCCTTGAGGCTAATATTTTTTTGACTCTTACCATGTGCCAGGTACTGTTCCACATTCTTTGCGGCATGGACATGTTAAATCCTCACATAGCCCTAGGAGGTAGGCATTATACCCATTTTGCAGGTGAAGACACAGAGGCATAGAGAGACTAGCTTTCCCAAGGTCAACCCTCAGGTGCAGTGCTTGGACCAGGGCAGTGTCAGTAGAGATAGTGCCAAGGGGACAAGGGCTGAGGGAGGAGATGATGGATGGAAATGGGGTGTGCAAGCCAGGCATTGCCAGTGGAGATCTCCAGCTTCCTGGCTTTACACTGGAGGGTGGATGGAAGAAACACTCCTTAATATTGAGTAACTGAAGAGGGGCCAGTCACACCACTAGTCAGAGGAAGAAGCAGAATCCAAACTGGGCATTCTAGCTTTGAGGGGCTAGGATTTGTTCAGTAACAAAAATTCAACTGAGTGATGTAAAAGATTGAATTGGCTTTGTTGAATGAGTCACGAATCGGGCCACATCCCATCTAGCAAAGAGAAAGGAGCTCCATGGAGCAGCACAAAAGGAAATGTTTTTAAAAGCAGATGGGGAGCAGAAGAAAAAGGAAGTTATTAGCTTGTTTTAGGCAAACTTGCCCTCGTAAGGGGAATGGAAGGGGTCTATCAGTGAATCTCCTAGTGTTGACCAGGGAATTCTATGTTGACTGGTTAAAGATTGCATTCCCTGGGGAGGCTGGGACTGCAGTTTAGGTTAGGTATTAAGTTTTGGTTTGCTGATACAAGGCCTTTAACATAAGGGACTCCATGTTGGACCTGTGGTTTTCTTTTCAGTGGCTCTCGACCAGTGCAATATGATACATCTTTTCCTAAGTATGTTGTGGGAAGATGCAAGAGACATAGCATACTCTAAGGCCAAGAGCACAGTTAAAACCCACACTAGAAAATTTTTTCTCTGGGGCACCTGGGTGGCTCAGTCAGTTAAGCATCTGCCTTCAGGTCAGGTCATGATCCTGGAGTCCTGGGACTGAGACCCACATTGGGCTCCTTGCCCAGCAGGGAGTATGCTGGTCTCTCCCCTGTCTCATGGTCTCTCTCTTTCAAGTGAATAAATAAAATCTTTAAAAAAATAAAAAAAAAATTCTTTCACCCAGAGTCAGCTTGGACCACCAGCTGCCAGTCACCTTTCCCTGTGTGAAGGTGTAAGACTTTATTACTAATCCACCTTCCAGAGAGGACTAACATGATCCCAATATTATTTGGCCATTAGATGTGTGACTTGGGCACATAAGCTTCTTCTTGTGTCTTACTTTTCCTTATCTCTGTCTAATTTCACCTTCTTTGTGGGATTTTTATAAGGATTAAATGAATCTGTCATCGGTCTGTATCTCAGAATAATATCTGATATATAGTAAGTGCTCCGGAAATGCTTGCTACTATTATTTCTGTTATTATTGTTGTCGATAGCATTAACATCAGTTTCTGCTTTGGTTGTGCTGGTTGCTTTAACATACCCTCCCCTTTCCTTGCTCTGTTTTCCAAGAATTATGTTAACTTTTGATTCTTGCACTCCCCTGCCCTGCCCAGCTCTGGATATTAGACCAGGACTTCTCGTTTTGTGGGAATTGTTTGTAAACTTCTGCATGTTGATCATCCCCAGTCTAAATGCCCTGAGGGAGGTCTGACATTGTGGCTGTAGTTCCCATCTAAACTGTCCAGCTATTTCAAGTGCCGTGATTCTCTCTGCACTTACAATCCATGCCAATGGTCATTTCTCCCTGGTTGCAGAAGTAATGCAACTACTTCTATGCAGAAGTAATGCACCTAATGCAACTATGCAACCTCAGTTCAATTTTATCCATTAAGGCCTGTATAAAATGCCTCCTCTTTTGTTCCCTATAATCCTAAATCCATTAGTTGATTGACTCCATAGGTGAAATCAGAGTATCCTTTACATGTAAGCACAGGGCCCTGTGGTGGGCAGGATAGAGGATGAAGATGCAAGGTTAAAATCTGGCTGACACAGTTTACACACTGGACAAGTGTGGAGAACTTGAACAAATATTTCAGAATAGAAGAACAGAGATAACACAATCTGCAACATTTGTCTCTTCCTTTTGTCTTTTCGAAGACAAAATGATGATGGGAGTAATAGTTCTCTGACATCTGTTGGGCTCTGTGTGTCAGGAACTTGAGGCTCCAGGCCTGTATTATCTCATTTGACCCTTAAAAGGCTATTATGGGGGCATTTGTTAGAATTCCCACTTAGAGATGCTAAGGGACTTTCCCAAGGTCACACAGCACTGAAATACTTGCAGCCTTAATTTGAATCTCATCTTGGAGGCCAGCAAAACTTGCTTCATTTACTACTATTCTTTCCCATCAGCAATTCACTGATGGTAATGTTCTTGGTCATCTTCTCTAGTAGCTTCCGCAAAGTGTCCTTGATTTTTCACATACTTCCCTCCCCCGTGGAATGATTTCTTCACCCTTCAGTGACTTAATATATATTCATTACATATTTACTCTGACTTAATTAGTTCCCAAGAATTTCTCTATTTACAGGAAGTGATCTAAATAGGTCGGAGTTCCTTGAGTGGCTTCCTTTAAATGAATTCTAGCAACCACTAGGAAGAGACGGTTGCTTAATAACAATGTTTACAAACTTTCCTCCACCAATCCAACTGAAGGAGCAAAATAGAAGTTTTTGAAAGTAGGCAGAAAGAAAGGGAAGGAGGAAGGGAGGAAGGAAAGAAAGAAAGGAAGGGTACGCTAGTAGTACTCAAAGAGTGAATACAGTCTAACACCCATAATCTTAGAGCATCATCTAGAAACCAGAGGAATGGACCACGGAAGGAATCAACACATTAGTATCAATACCTTATCCACACCAAAAACTATATGGAGAGAAGATGGTAGAAGAAAGATGATTTTAAAAATCTCACTATTCTGTCCAACACCGTGGGAAGTGACTTAAGGAGAAGGAAGAGGCAATCTAGGTGAAAAAATTAAACCAGTGAACTAACATGAAACAACAAACATAGTGGTCACTTTGGAATGGAGGTTCTCCCCAACCAGCATTGCTTAACTTCCAAGTTAAGAGAGACTGGAAAAAAACTCACTCAGAGAAAACTGCTAGAATTTGCTGAGTTGTTTTCACCTAGATGGGAAAAAAGCAGGCACATCCTACAGAGCTGATTATCTCTAACAATAAACTGACATGCATCAGAATTGAAAGATGAAAGAATGAGGAATAAAGCAAGTATGCACGGGTGAGACCCACAGTCTCCTCTGTGTTGAAGTGTTCGTTAATGGTACCTATCACCACTGGACATACCACCAGGCTGGTAGGGAAGTGGAAGTAGCTTTGGTTTAGAGAAGAGACAGTGACCTGGGAGAGGATATGTCTACAATGGACTCCAGCAGAAATGAACACATGATGGCAATTTCTAAGTTAGGACAAAATTCCCAGACATAAGGGCAAAGACAGGGGATATTTCCAAAGCTAGATAGGGGAAATATTAGCACAGGACTTTTTTTTTTTTTACAACTTTATAATACAAAGTAATGGAGACAAAATTTACCTATTATAAATGTTGATGACACCGGATAATCCTCCCTCTGCTTCTCTTCTCTCCACCACCAAACAAGGAATGATAAAGGACATTTCCACATTATAGAAAGTCTACACAGAGCTTCCTACCATAAAGATGAATAGCATGAACAGAAGCCACAGTGGCAGCCATGTACAAATACTGTGAGTGTCCCCACCCCTTATACCCACATAAGAAATGCAGCATGCAAAAGGTTGATATAAAAAATCCATTCCTATTCTTAAGCCCGGCTAAATTGTCATTCAGATATAAAAGGCAACAGCCTGGCATGTTCACATAATCAAGGACTCAGAGAATATAATTCACACGAGAGGAGGTTTTTAGATAAAATATAGGATTCCCAGTAAAATGTGAATTTCAGATAAACAATGAATAATATTTTAAGATAAGCGTGTCTCACGTATTGCATACTATATGCTTACATGAAAAGAATTATTCATTGTTTATCTAAAATCCATATTCTTCTTGGAGCTTTGTAATTTTGTTGGCTAAATCTGGCAACCTCAATACAAATAATTTTGAACCATCTATTTTATGAGGAAATTTAGCCACTTAAGTGCTAAGTCGATGGGGAAAAAAAGGAAAACTTATAAACTTTTGGACGCTGAAAGCACTATATGAACGTCCACTCTATCTTAAAGTATAGATCCAAGGGGGTAAAAAGTGGGAATTATGATTTCAGAGAAAAGTTTAAATACCATTCACCTTGAATACACTGTCAATATGCATATGTAAATGTGTGTGTATGTGTAATATGTTAAAAGTCTCAGGCATTCTGACATAAATTTGGAGGAGGAGGAATGAGCTGTGGAGATAACAAATGAACTAATTTTCTTAACTTGCACAGCAAGCAGCTATTAGATGCTGCTCTATTAAAGTTGATGATTGAAGAGTGAGCCTCAGAGGGGAGTCATAGCTTATGACTGGCTTGGGCTCCCAGGTCAGGAAAAGTCTAAGCCATTGTCTGAGGGTGCATTTGGATACAGAACATCAAGACCATTTCAATCTGACTTCACCAATAAATGAGACGTGTTGACTCACACAACTACAGGGTGACACTTTGTGAACACAGTTGTGACTGGTTGACTCAGGGGCTCAACTATATGCTCAGGGATTGGTATTTTTGCTTCCTTTGCCTTTTATTCCTTGACATCAGCTCTGTGCTGGGTAGGAGACTGCCAGGCATGGCTGCAAAATGTCTGTCAACAACATCTGAGATAAAATGCTTTCTCAGCCAAGGATCTAGAGAGAACGTCATTGCCTTCAGGTCTTTCAAAAAGAGTGAAGAACTATTTTTGTTTGTTGTTTTTTTCCCAGAAGCTCTCAGAACCCACCCACCCCCACCCCTTGTATCTTATTGGCATAAATTGGGTCATATGTGCCATTTCTCATGGTGAATGTAAAGTTGGTTGATTTAGGTGTGAGTCACAGGCCCTCCTCCTGGAACTGGAGACAACTCTCCCTGTACCTGGGCTGTGCTGGTGAGGAGTGGGTTCATAATGAAATCTAAGGCTATTACCAAGAGAATGGCAAACAGACTTGGAAGAAGCATACACATGTCCAACGTAAGTGCCATAATCAAGATTAGCTTGGAAATCTGTACAGAAGGTGCTTCGTTGACAATCTGTTGTCTTCCTGCAAGTTCACCTCAGCAAACTTTCTTACCTGCCTTAAAATATGGCTTTTTCTTTCTTAGGCCCCAGAAACAAACCCTGGTTTGCCTGCTTTTTGGACCCATGTACATAAGGAATGAATATCCAAAAATACTAGCTGCCAATCTAGCATGATGGGGTCAGTAGACTGTGCCTTCCCACGACATGCTCCTGGGGCATATGATCATTGAATAGAAAGTAGGTAGAGTGATCTTCAGTATTTAAATGATTCTTGATCTTTCTCTCTTCGAGGAGCATGTCTAATAGGGTAATTTAAGGGAAATTCACTGAAACTTATGTTTACTATCTAAAGTTATAACCCCTATGGGAACTAGGGGGAAAAAAAGAGTATAAACCTTAAAATTTATTCGAAAGAAAGAATCTGTTGTTGTTGTTGTTTTTAGAGAAGAAACAGAGACCAGAAAGCAAAAGATACTAAATTAAAAAAAAAAAAAAAGCCAATGGCGAATTAAAAGCAAAATAGAAAGTAAAGTAAGAAAGCTTAAAAAAAAAAAACAAAAATGGAGAGAATGGTATTTTATAATGGTAACTGTCACAAATTCAGTCCATAGGATCGATACACATAAAGCAACCCCTGAATAAAGAGAGGGAACATTAGGCAGAAACACACAGGGTGACATGCAACTTTCCCTCATGCTTTTCAACACATGACATAGCTATAAACAGAAAGGACTAAGCATATAGTGAATCTAACTAATGTAACAAGGATAATCTAATAAATGTAGAACAAACTCCAGATCCTGATGAAACAGAAAATAGGCATTTTTTCAAAGTGCCATGATGATATAGTAGGACATTTAAAAAAACACAATAAATTCGAATAAGTAGAAATAATACAGACCTCATTCTCTCATCTACATTGTAATAAAGCATAAAATTGCAAAATAGAGTCAAGCAAACAAAAATCCCAAGTACTTAGTGGTAAAAGAGAAAAAAAGAAAAGAAAAAGTCTTAAGATACTTTTGGATCAATGAGAAAATTCAAAGCAGAATTGCAAATTTTCTTAAATAACCATGAAAAACCAGGGAAGAGAATACTATTATGGATAAAGGGGACATTCACAGTCTTAAATACATCATGAAAAGTAAAATGAGAATTTGGCATTCAAATCATGGAGTGGGAAAAAAAAATTGGGTCTAGTAAATAAAACCAGTATGTGATAGGCAGTTAAACAATTAAACAGATAAATCTATACTAATTAAGTTAAAAAGGAGCAAGGACAAACATGCAAATTTAGAAATGAGACAAGTGAAACAAATATAAATGTGTTGTTAATGAAACCTAAGAGGATGCATTTTTAAACTCCAGGCAACTTTTGAAAACCTGTTATAAATAATGGTTCTCCGCCCTGAGAGAATATAGAAACAACCAAAATTGACCCTGGAAGAGAGAGAAAATCCAAATAGAACCAATAATCATGGACAAAATTGAAAAAGGTTTTCAAGATCTATGTTCACAAGAAGCATCAAATCCAGATAGTTTCACAAGGAAATTCTCTGTACCTTTCAATGAGTAGAAAGATCCAATACTGTTCTCATTTCAGAGTGTAGAGAACAGGGAAAAAAAATAGTTTTCAAATATTTCTCAAAGCCATTGTAACATGGTAAACACACACACACATGCACAATAAATGACAACTCTGGGAACAGTATCAATTACATTCGGGCAGAACTTTTCATAGCATGTTATTAACAAATATAATTTACCAATAATGTCATAGAATCCCCTGTTAACTCCATTTCATTCTGGGAAAATGAGGATGGGATCCATTCCAGAGAATTTATTGCCATTGAATTAGCATTTTAACTGGTCAGAGGGGGAAAGCATATTATCAGAATGATTACTGGCTAAAATATATTTGATAAGAGGACTGTACATTTTTAAAAAAAAATTATTTATTTATTTATGATAGTTACACACACACACACACACACAGAGGCAGAGACATAGGCAGAGGGAGAAGCAGGCTCCATGCACCGGGAGCCTGATGTGGGATTCGATCCTGGGTCTCCAGGATCGCGCCCTGGGCCAAAGGCAGGCGCCAAACCGCTGCACCACCCAGGTATCCCAGGACTGTACATTTTTAATGAAGGCTCCTCGGTAAGAGAGTAGTAGAGGGATACTTTCTTACTATTTTATATCCACTCCCATCCCCTGTTCAAATCCAGCCAAATGCCTAAAGGAGAAATTATAGAAGAATACACGTTTTAATGGGGATTAAGGTCAGGAACAGAAATGAAATCTTTCATCTTGCTCCCTTTAGTTTAACATTGCTCCAGAAGCTGAAGGAAAATACAATTAGACACAAAAGCAAAATGATGAGGAGACACTTAGCAAAATTGCTCTTTGAATATTGGACACCCAGAAAACCCAAGAGAATCAATCAATATGACACCTCTTAAAAGTAGATAATTTGAATATATCCAAATCAAAGGCATGTGATAGCTTTTGAGGAGATACATGAGTGTTAATAAAAATGATAATAGCACTAATGTTTTTGAAGTGCTTCTTGTGTGCAAAAACTATGAAATTAAATGAGTTAATACACGCAAAGTGCTGAGAACAGTATGTAACTGTTAGCTATCATTGTTATTAAAACTAAACCTAAAAGGAAATGTGTATGGCCGAGATGAAGAAAACTTTAGAATTCTTACCAAAGGATATAAAAGCTTTTCTTCTTTTATTTAATACAATTTAATGTCCACAGATTCTTGTGACGTTATCTGAGCATTTAATGGACATGAATAGCGAATCACTGGAAACGCTAGCTCAAGTGGTTTGCCATGACTCAGAGCCCTGGCAGGGAGGAAATGAGGAAGCTTCACATGAGTCAAGAGCTTATGATGACCGCACATTTTCACGACCAAGGAAATGTAATTAAGTGGAAGAACAAAACTTCTGTGGGTATCTGATTGCTTTTTAACCAATTGACAGTTAAGTCAAGAGGAAGCCAAACTTTGGGGACCAGTGTTTTCTATGTTCAGTAGACTTTTAAGACTGCCATTTCTATTTTTCGCTTCTGTGAGATTTCATTGTTGGCTTAACTCTGAAAGACTATTTTGTAATGTATAAAATTCAGTATTACAACCTTGAACTTCTAAACTTCGTCAAGATTGTTCCAAGTCGGAGTGCCTGGGTGACTCGTGGTTGAGTGTCTGCCATTGGCTCAGGTCGAGATCCCAGGGTCCTGGGATTGAGTCCTGCATCCGGCTCCCTGCAGAGAGCCTGCTTCTCCCTCTGTCTATATCTCTGCCTCTCTCTCTCTGTGTCTCTCATGAATGAATAAATAAAATCTTAAGAAAAAAAAAAGATTGATTGTTCCAAGTCAATTGTAGCATGGTACTTTAAGTCTAGACTATTTATTTTTTTTGCTTAAAAATTATTTCAGAATTCCCTACTCCTCACCTCCCACTACATTTCAATATTATGAAATTTGATTAATTACTTAGATTTAATTAATCAGAGACTCAAAATTTAATTCTAAAACCCAACAAAAGAATACCATTTTAAGATAATCCCATTTAACATCTATTGAATCTATACATTTTATATAAGGTAAAAACAGTAAGACATTAGTTTTTGCTGGAACTGTTACTGAGCCCCTTGGCTACATTCTCTTGGTAACCTGCCATCTTGATTCTGTGTCATCAGTGTGTGTGTGGTGGTAGCCTTGTCATCAAAGTGATGGCTCACCAGGACAAACTTCAAATAATCTGAGTGACTCAAAAGTGTTGAAGTAGTTTAGGTCTAACTCCCAGATCCAGCCTCAAGAAGAGTTTGAGGAAGCAGCAATACACTATAGAGCTATACTTTACCTTCATAAAATTGTGGAAGAAAGCTAAATGCTCAACTTGCCATTTTTTTATTAACATTTGCCCTATGAGATTCTTTTAAATAATAGGCTATTTTTAAGAACTTTTTAAGTTCAAGGCAAAATTGAGTAGAAAGTACAGAGCCTTCTCACATAATCCCTGGCCACACATATACACAGTCTTCCCCACCACCACCATCTTCTACCCGAGAGGTATCTTTGTTACTATTGATAAACCTACATGGACACATCATTACCACCCAAAGCCTACAGTTTATATTAGGATTCACTCTTGGTATTATACACATTCTGTGGGTTTTAACAAATGTTTAATGCCTTGTAGCTATCATTATAGTACCATACACATAGTTTCACTGCCCTAAAAATCCTCTGTACTCTTGTTGATTCATCTCTCCCATTCCCCTGACCCCTGATCTTTTTACTTTCTCCACAGTTTTTCCAGTAACCCATACAGTATCGTATAGGATTTTTCTTTCTTTGAATTTATTTATTTATTTATTCATGAGAGACACAGAGAGAGGGGCAGAGACACAGGCAGAGGGAGAAGTAGGCTCCCTGTGGGGAGCCCGATATGGTACTTGATCCCAGGATCATGGGATCATGACCTGAGCCAAAGGCAGATGCTCAACCACTGAGCCACCCACGCATCCCTCGTATAGTATTTTTCTGACTGGCTTTTTCACCTGCTTATACACATTGAGGTTTCTTCTATTGCCTTTTATGATTTGAGAGCTCATTTCTTTTTTCATTTTGAGTAGTATTCCATTGTCTGGATGTACCATAAGTAATTTATCCATTCACCTACTGAAGAAGATCTTGGTTGCTTCCAAGTTTGGGAAATTATTAATAAAGTTGCTAAAAGCATCTACATTCAGGTTTTTGTGTTGACATAAGTTTTCAGCTCATTTGGGTAAATATCAAGGAATGTGATTGCTGGATCGAATGGTAAGAGTCTATTTAGTTTTGTGAGAAACTGCTGACATGTTTCCAAAGTGACTGTACCATTCTGCATTCCCACCAGCAATGAATGAAATTTCCTGTTTCTTCACGTCTTCGCCAGCAGTAGGTGTTGTAAGTGACCCAGATTGTGGCCATTCAAATAGATGTGCCTAATATCTCATTGTTGTTTTACTTTGCGATTTCCTGATTACATAAGATGTTGAGTACCTTTTCATATGCTTATTTTCCATCTATATCTTTTTTTTTTTTTTGGTAAGGTGTTTGTTAAGTTTTTTGACTCACATTTTAATCATGATGTTTATTTTCTTATTGTTGAGTTTTAACAGTTCTTTGTATATTTTGGATAACACTCCTTTTTCAGATATGCCTTTTGCAAATATTTTCTCCAGTCTATGGTTTGCCTTCTCATTCTCTTACCAATGTCTTTCACAGAGCAGAAATTTTAATTTTAAGGAAATCTAGCTACTTAATTTTTTTCTTTTGCAGATTGTACATTGTTGGTGTTGTATCCGAAAAGTCATCGCCGACCCCAAGATCTCCTAGATTTTTGTTCCATGTCATCTTCTAGGAGTTTTATAATTTTATAATTAGGTCTGTATCTATTTTTAATTTTTTTTTGTGAAAAGTGTAAGATCTGCATCTAGTCTCATTTTATTTGCATGACTACATAGTGTTTGTTGAAATTTTGTTGCAAGTTTTGTTCCCTTTTCCTACATGGTTTTTATTGTTCTTATTCATAATGTGATTGTTAACATAATTTTTCCAAGGAGCTACAGAATGTGAGATGAAATCTTAGTGCTTCAACCTATTTATTTATTTATTTATTTATTTATTTATTTTTATTTACAGATGATAAAATAGAACCTTTGAGGGATTAAGTGACTTGGCTCAAAGTTTATTAATCTTCTATCTTCACTGGGCTCAGGCTGTAGTAAGATCTAAATTTGCCATTCTCTCTGAATATCTCTGATATGGAGCAGAGTGATGGAGGAATCAGAAATCAGCAGGGTGGGGAGGCGGAGGAGAAGCAGCCGCAGGGAGTAGGCAAGGAGCTAGAGAATTCACAGTTTTATAAACTTTAAATTCCCAACTGCTACACTATAATTCTGTCTTGGGAGTCCATTTTAAGGAAGTCATTTTGGTGAGTTGGATGAGGTCCATGGAAGATGTGCCTTGACATCTAATTTGTGTGTTATAGTGAGATGCCATTAAGATTCTCACAGCCTCTTTGGAATGTGGGGAGGGAGGATGTGTTTATTTTATAATTCCACAGTTAATGCTTCTAGTGTCTAGAAGCTTCCACTCATTCATTCACTCATTCACTCAAACACATTTGGTGAATGCTTATATCTATTTTGTACAACACACCATGTTAGATGTTTTGCATTTAAAGTCGAATAATTCAAATCTTGAATTAAACCATTAAGGTAAAGAAATCAATTAAGAACGCTTGCTTTTTTAATTAGCTTGTTTTATGTTGATTTAGAAGACCGGTGAACTGAAAAAAAATAACTTTTGCTTAGAAATTCAGTGCCCATGTAGAGTCATCCAGAGAGAACTTTAACATAGCAATACCTCTTCTAAGTATTATCCTAAAGATACACTTGCACGTGTCCAAAAAGTTGTATAAACAGGATTATTTTTGCATCATTTTTATAGTGAAAAAAATGTTCAATTCAACTGAATATTCAGTAATGGAGTACAGGTTAAATAATGTATACACAATGGAAAATTATGCATGTGTGAAAGAACCAGTGTATTTTTGTATGCTAGAGAATTATCTCCAAAAGATGTAGACACTATGTATCTATCTGTCCATCACCTCTAAATTCACATTTTTTAAAAAGATTTTATTTATTAATAAGAGAGAGAGAGAGAGAGAGAGAGACAGGCAGAGGGAGAAGCAGCTCCACGCAGGGAGCCCAATGTGGGACTCGACCGCGGATCTCCAGGATCAGGCCCTGGGCCGAAGGCAGCGCTAAACCGCTGAGCCACCCAGGCTGCCCTAAATTCACATTTTGAAAAACTTCAAATACACAGAAAGGTTCTAAGAATTTTAAAGTAAATAGATCATATAATTTTCACAAAGACTCACTGTTAATTATAGACACCCCCCCAACTGTGGAACTGTTTGAAGATAAATTGTAGACATCATGATGTTTGTCCCTAAATACAAAGCCACATCATTACCCACCCAAGAAATTTAGCATTGAAACAATAGTATCCTCTAATATACTGTTATCACAAAATTCTTTTTCATACCTCTTTTTGGGAAGATTGAGGTTTTAGAATTTGGTTGTCATGTCTCTTTAGCTTCTCTGTGTCTAGGTAAGTCCACCTGCTGTTTTATGATAATGTTCTTTTTGAAGAATACCACGCCAGTTGTCTTGTAGAAATTTTCATAATCTGGATTTGTCTATGTCCTCATAAGTAGACTCAGGTAAAACATTTTGTCAAGAATACTACAGAGGTGCTCTCAGTGATGCAAAGGTTGCTCATTTAGGTAAGATAATGGCTGCCAGACTTGGCCCTTGTAATTCCCTTGTCCACTGTATTTAAGAACACATCTGTTTTGGGTTGAAATGTGTCCCTCCAAAATTCATATGTTGAAGCTCTAACCCCCAGTACATCAAGATGTAAGTGCATTTGCCGTAGGGTTGTAAAAAACGTGATTAAGTGAAATGAAGTCATAGGGATAGGCTGTACTCCAATTTGACGTATAAGAAGTATCCTTATAAGAAGAGGAGAATAGAACGCAGAGAGAGACACCAGGGACAGGCATACATAGAGAGAAGGCTATGTGAAAAGAAGCAAGAAGGTGGCCATCTGCAAGCCAAGGAAAGAAGCTTCAGGAGAAACCAACTCTGCCAGCATCTTGATCTTGGACTTCTAGCCTCCAAAGTGAGAAAATAAAAGTCTGTTATTCAAGCCTCCCAGTCTGTGATACTGCATTATGGTGGTCCTAGCAAGCTCATACAACATCGGGGTGTGTTAATTTGGGACCATGTGAATACGCTCACAACATTTCACTCAGTGGAGTCTGATTACTACTTCCTGAGGTCTTATCAAAGCTTATTTATTTGAATTATAAAGTCTTAGATTTACTCCAGCTTTTATACTTGACTGGCTGTAGTCTCTGTTGATTCTGGCCTGAATCAGTTAGTACATTGGAGGTGACAAAAATCATCATTTTCAAAATCCACGAGTCCTAATCTTCTTAGTGCCTAATGTTCTTCTGAGAGAAGTCTCACCTTCCCTTTTTTTGACTGTATTATACATAAATCAATTTTTAAAATTCAGTATAGGGGTGCCTGGGTGGCTCAGTGGTTGAGCATCTGCCTTTGGCTCAGGTCATGATCCTGGGGTCCTAGGATCGAGTGGCCTCAGGGAGCCTGCTTCTCCCTCTGCCAATGTCTCTGCCTCTCTCTGTGTGTGTCTCTCATGAATAAATAAATAAAATCTTTAAAAAGAAATTCAGTATATTAGCAGCCATTATCACTACTTTTTGATGCTATAATGACTCCAAACGTGACCATTGGAAGCCCCTTCAAGTTGGCTCCTGTGTCAGCATTTGACACAAAATGTCAGCATTTCCTTGCTTTCCAACACAATGATAAAATGTTCCAGCACCATTTTGTACTTTCATTGTCTTTGACCTAGAACCATTTCCCCAAGATTTCCTGAGTCCTTTCAGTGGGGAATAGAATTCAGAAACCAAGATCTGGGCAATCACATGGTGTGCTCATTGCTTGTAGGGTGGTTACAATTCTAGACCTTTTTCGTCGATAAAGCTAGTTCATATTAATACTCCTCAGGCAGCCCCGGTGGCTCAGCGATTTAGTGCCACCTTCAGCCTAGGGTCTGATCCTAGAGACCCAGGATCGAGTCCCACGTCCGGGCTCCCCGCATGGAGCCTGCTTCTCCCTTTGCCTGTGTCTCTGCCTCTCCCTCTCTCTCTGTGTGTGTGTTTCTCATAAATTAAAAATAAAAAAAAAAAATACTCCTCATTTGTCCTTGTCTTCTCAGGCTGCCATAACAAAAAATACCACAGACTGCTGGCTAAATACCACAGACATTTATTTCTCAGAGTTCTGGGGGCTAGAAATCCAAGATCAAGGTATCAGCCAATTCAGTAACATCAAGAGGACCCTCTTCTTGGGCTGCAGATGGCCATCTTCTCGCTGTGTCTTTACATGGTGGAGAAGGAGCAAGCTCTGTTCTTTCTTCCTCTTCCTGTAAAGACACTCATCCCATCACGAGGGCCCATCCTCACCACCTCATCTAAATTCAATTAGCTCCTGAAAGCCTAATCTTCAAATACCAACACATTGAGGGTTAGGCTTTTAACACATGAATGTGCGCATGTGTGAGGGGGACAAAGAACATTCTGTCCTTAACATCATTTTAATCCAACAACATTTCTCCTATTTTTACTTCCCTTCTCTCATAAGACAACCCTAGATTCCCAACTATATACATTTATTTTTTACTATTCTACTGTACACTCGAAATAGCATCATAAGAACTACCCTTGTACCACCACCAAACAGCAAATAGACCAGGTAACATCCAGATTTCTTTACAGTTCTTATCCTTAAAACATGCCCCACCCCTCAAAGGTGTGGGTCCAACAGTTACTGAAATTCCTTCTTTTTTGTTTTTCCCCTTCTCTGTACTTGCATGATAGCAACTTGAGTTCCGGTTATCTCATTGGTCTTTCAAAACTTTGCACTCATCACTGTATTATTACCCACTGAAAGAAAATAAGCATTTTGAAAGGAAATTGTCCATTTTTGTTTCTGTGCACCATTACGCAGATGCTGTGATGCCTTCATGGAGCCACAACTGATAGGATTTCATCTGATCCCAAGAAACACCCAATTAGCTTACCTTGACTTCTTACCGTGGCCTCAACTGGTGAATCATTCAAGCATAGAGGCCACATTTTCCGAGCCATTTGAATCACTTCCCCAGGATGTTTCCATGAGCCATCAGAGCACATACTTGAGCAGTGTCTAGATGTACTTGTTAAGTTTCTTAGGAATTTTTTTTAATGATTCAATGCATTCTCTCTCCGAGCTGCATATTGTCACTTTCAACATTCAGCAGATGTATTTGGCTTATGTGCAGTTTTTGCTTCTCACAGATGGAGAATTTTTCATTCTTTTGGCTCTGCCTGGTACTAGAGGCAATTTCAGTGAAATGTTCTCTGTGGACTTCAACATCACTGTTGCAGCTTCTTTTCTGATAATAAGTAATAATCCGTGGGGATTATTATTCCCTTTAAGTGCCCTGTGGTGTTGCTGCTCTAATGATAAGCTGATCATTTTTTTATATCTGTGGGCGTGTGTGCACCTGCTTATGTTTCATTACAAGGGCAATTGCTTACTATTCACCGTTCTAGAATCCAGGAATCCAAGTTATTTAACGAACACAGAGGAATAAAGCCCAGAAACCTCCCCCGGGGGTAGAAGATACTTGCTAGTAGCAGGGTAGTACTGTGATGTAAACAGAAAGAACCTCATATCAAGAATCAGGCCACCTGTACCTGCAAACCATTTTTGATTCTGTTTTTTTTACTAATTCACATGTGCCCTCACTCATTTATTCAACAAATATTTATTATCAACTCTGTGCAAGGTCCTCTTTTGCATGACCTTAACCAAGCCACTTAACCTTCCAAGACATGTATTCATTTTTAAAAATAGATTTGCTTTTTTTTGGAGCAGATTTAGTTTCACAGCAAAATGGAGTGGAAGGTACAGAGATTTTCCATGGATCTCCTGCCCCCACACATGCACAGCCTCCCACACTGCCAGCTTGCCCACCAGAGTAGTATATCTGTTACAGTTGATGAACCTGTGTTGGCACATCATTATCATCTGAAGTCCACAGTTTACTTTAGGGTTCACTCTGGGTGATGTATGTTCTACGGGATTGGAAACATTTATAATGGAGTGTATTAATGATTATAATATCATACAGAGTAGATTCACTGCCCTAATCATCCTTCTCTCTCCCTGGCAAGAGCTGATCATTTTCCTGTCTCCATAATTTTGCCTTTCCGAGAACGTCATATAGTTGGAAATCACACAACATGAACCTTTTCAGACTGGCTTCTTTCACTTAGTCATATGCCTTGAAGTTTCCTCTGTGTCTTTTTCATGGCTTGATAGCTCATTTCCTTTTAACCCTGAATGCGGAATAATATTCTATTGTCTGGATGGACCACAGTTTGTTTATCCCTTCACCAACGGAAGGACATCAGTTTTGGAAGGTTTGAATAAAGCCTCTGTAAACATCCATGTGCAAGTTTTTGTGTTGACATCAGTTTTTAGCTCATTTGTGTAAGCACCAAGAAAAGTGAATGTGGGATTGTCTGATACGAGTACGTTTACTTTTATACGAAACTGCAAACCTGTGTTCCATTTTGCATTCGTACCAACAGTGAGTGAGAGTTCCTGCTGCTGCAAGTCCTTGTCATTATTTGATGTTGTCAGTGTTTTAAATTTTGGCCATCCTAATAGGTGCAGTGGTATCTCACTGTTGTTTTAATTCGCAGTTTCCTAGCGACTTATGATGTTCAACACCTTTTTATATGCTTATTTTCCATCTGTACAGATCTTCTTTGGCAGGGTGTCTATTAAGGTCTCTAGTGCATTTGCTTTTTTAAGATTTATTTGTTTCAGAGAGAGAGAGAGAGAGAGAGCACATGAATGGGAGGGGCAGAGGGAGAGTGAGAATCTCAAGCAGACCCTGTGTTGAGCATGGAGCATGACATAGGCCTCAATATTATGACCTTGAGATCATGATCTGAGCCAAAACCAAGATTCGAATGCTTAATTGACTGTGCCAACCAGCCACTCTTGACCCATTTTAGAGATCATGCTATTTATTTTCTTAGTGTTGAGTTTTAACATTTCTTTGCATATTTAGGATAATAGTAGTTTTCCAGTTATGTCTTTTGCAAATATCTTCTCCTAGTCTGTGGCTTGTCTTCTTGTTCTTTTGACAGTATCTTTTGCAGAGAAGAAATTTTTAATTTTAATGAAGTCCAGTTTGCCAATTCTTTCTTTCATGGACATATATTCATTTTATACAGTGAGGCTTGTATTACCTGATATGCATATCTTACAGATGTGTGATTGGTGTAGTATGAAAGTGTGGGGTTTTTTTCCCTTCTCTGAGACATGTGATGGTGGTGTGTGTTTGCGTCCCCCCAGATTCTAACATGATTACATGCCTTATTTTAGTCATTGGAACTATGATATGTGCTTTTCCTAGTGTAAGATGTAGGGCCAAAATGAATGTCTCATTTTTTTTTTCTCACAGATACAGGCAATGTTCCATAGAGTGGACACAGCATCATCAGGGGGCCCAGAGTGAGAAAGATATTGGAACAGAGCCCCTAGCCCATCTGCAATGGATACATAGCATGAGTAAGAAACAAATCTCTGCTACTTTAGGCCACTGAGAATTTCAGGATTACTTGTTTCCTCAACATCACCCAGCATATCCAGTCTGTTACAAAGTATCAGAAAGTTGTGATAAGTTCATTAAAGCATATTGTAGACTGTGAAATGAGGGCGTGACACTGGGCTCATAATGGTTATAGACAACAAGGATGGATAGTCCACAGCAGATCCTGTAGGGACATGGCCAAGGAGCAGAAGGGAAGAGTGGGTCTGGGCTCATCTGAGGCACTGACTCTGGATGGTGGTCCTGACAGGTGGGGTCATCTCAGTGTATAGACCATGCTCATCACCGATGGGGGCTTACAGCCTAATTCTTGAGGGCATGACACAGCATGGAACTCCACAGAGGGCAAGAGGAAGGATTAGTGGAAGTTCTGCTTTCTTTCATCTTTAGAAATGGAATGCTTTTCATCCCAAAGAGGCCCCCTCAGGCCTGATGAGTAGGAACAAAGAGCCATGGCCTGAAACTACATACTGTGCTTCAGACCCCGAGGAGCTCAGCATTTGGTGGGTGTGCTTCTGAGTAACGAGATGGGAAGAGAGAGCATATTTCTTAAGCACGTACTATGTGCCAGGCACCATACCTGGCTTTCTGTTGACACATTAGCTTTGAACCTTAATACCAACATTTGGATCCCTTGGAAGATGCATCTCAAAGCAGTTAAACACTTATCAAAGATCTTGTCCAATAAAAAAAAAAGAAAAAAAAAAGATCTTGTCCAGTGAATGATCAAGCAGGAGCCAAAGTCAAGTCTGGGCAACTCTAATGCTTTGAGCTTCTTTTGGCTGATCCCATTCCTCCTCCTTCTCCAGGCCTTTTTTTTTTTTTTTTTTTTTTTTTGATTCTAAAAAGTGGAGACCAAAATGGAAATTGAGGTCCTCAAGGAGGCCCTCCCACCCAGAGAAATTAATTCTTCCCCATTTAAATAATTAATATACCGTGCTCTGGAGCATTATTTCAATTCTGACCCTCAGGGGTTCGAATTTGCCTCCCTGGAACAGAATGCCAAATGAATGCAGATGACAGCCCTGGAACGTTTCTCCAGATGTTGCAGAGACACTACTGGCAAAATGAAATGTGATAACAAGGATGACGAATTTGTCCATGACCTCACGGTGGTTCTGCTGCTGTGTGCAAAGCTATGTTCTGGGACCTCTGTGGACCACAAGGGCCAATGAACACCCGGTTGGAGGTGAGACCCTATGGTCCTATTTCCCCGGAGGGACTCGGTGTGGTGGTGTTATTCAACACAGAAGGGACCAGACTAAACTGTACTCACTCATAAAGATAATCATACAAACTTCTGCTAGACGTCTCGGACAGTGCGCCAGCAAGCATTCTTCAGGGTCAGGTTTGTTCTGCAAAGTGTTGCCTGATTTAACAATAATAATAAAATTGACGAGGAGGAGAGAGGCCTGAGGATGCTAAACTCCTTCGTCTGTGAGGCCAGTGAAGTCCTTAAAACAAAATATCAACAACAACACAGCAGACACTTGCGCTTGGAGCCTCTGAGTGGCTTCTGACTTCTTGGTAATTCTGTAAGTGCTCCTCAGTTAAGTTGAGGGCCAACAGAGAGAGAGAGAGAGAGAGAGAGAGAGAGAGAGAGAGAGAGACACCAACAACCACAAACAGAAACCTTTTGGAAGAGCCTAAAGATCCAGCAATGGCACGTCTCCCATTTTCCATCTTTTATTTAACTCCTTTGAACTCCCACTAATTTCCAGGCAACACTTTGGAATTCCATTTTTAGCGCTGCCTTTTGAATTATTATCCTCACCCCCCCCCTGCTGTGGTGTACAAATCTGTTACAGAGCTGGCCTCCCTTTATCATTAAATTTTTTTTTCCTTCACTATTGAATAACGTTCATTGGCAGAATGATTTAAAATTACAGGCCTATTTGAAGAAAGTGATCTGTAGCCCCAGCATTCAGAGACAATCACTATGAAGTGATTGGGTGTATTTTTAGCCAGGATTTTTTCTAAGTGTGAACATACTTTTTTTTCTTTTCTTTTTTCTCTTTTCTCTTCTTTCTTTCTTTCTTCTTCTTTCTTTTTTTCTTTTTCTTCTTTTCTTTCTTTCTTTCTTCTTTCTTTCTTTCTTTCTTTCTTTCTTTCTTTCTTTCTTTCTTTCTTTTTTTCTTTTTTTTACATGGCTGAGAGAATGTAGCTCAGAGAGTCTCCTGGGGTGGGTGAGAGGGAGGCAGTCGGGAACACAGCTTTACATCAGATGGGCCCATATTCAAGAGCTGGCTGTCACTTACTGATATGTGGGACGTGGGGCAAAACAGCTGTCAGACTCTGTTTCCTTAGTAACATTTTGGAGGCAATATTGGTACGGACGACTTAGAGGTTTCTTGATTGGTAACTGATACAACAGACTGAAAACCCTTTGGGTAAGTGGCTGGCACTTACTGAATACTGAATAAATATTACCTATTATTGTCCTTTTGCTGTTTGCCCTTAATGTCCTATCACAAACACTTTCCCATATTATCAATTTTTTTAATTTTTTAAAAAAGATTTTATTTATTCATGAGAGATACGGAGGGAGAGGCAGACACATAGGCAGAGGGAGAAGCAGGCTCCCTCTGGGGAGCCAGATACAGGACTGGATCCCAGGACCCCGGGATCACACCCTGAGCCCAAGGCTGATGCTCAACCACTGAGGCACCCATGTGCCCCCCGAAAAAATTTTTAGATTTTTAGTAGCTACATGAGATTGCATTTTATAGATATACTAGAATGAAACGATTCTTCTCTTATTGAACGTAAGAATACGTTCAATACGTAACGTATTCAATTTCTCTGAGTTCTGTACATTATGCTGTAATGGGGATCTTATATCGATCACTCCTTGGTGGTACTATTATTTATGTTCTTGGGATTGTTTCCTATAAGTGGGATAACAAGGTGGGAGGTGTTTAACCATCTTAAGTGTAATATATATCAAAGAGTTGCACTTGTTTGTGCTCTCATGATGACTGTTATTGAGGCTGCTTCACTGCCAAGTTCAGCCTTGACTATTATTATGCAACTTTATTGATTTTTCTTATTTTAAAATCCAGCCTATATATTTAAATCATCTTTTCATTTTATATACTTTGAGAGTTCTAGAGGAGGTTGTATTTAAAAAAAAAAGATTTTGTTTATTTATTCATGAGAGACACACAGAGAGAGACAGAGACACAGGCAGAGGGAGAAGCAGGCTCCCTGCGGGGACCTCGATGCGGGACTCGATCCCAGGACCCCGGGATTCACAACCTGAGCTGAAGGCAGACGCTCAACCACTGAGCCCCCCAGGTGCCCCTAGAAAGTTGTTTTTAAAATGCTATCATGTTTATTTGGATGGATCTTTCTACATAACTATTGTTGTGCATATCATCCAATCCCTGGTCCTCTGATTTTACAGTTTGGGCAGTTTAATTTTCTCTATCACTCAGAGTACATCTTCATTTTTTTTAAGAAGGTTTTATGGATGGTATGATTTCTTCAGCATTCTGTTATTTTCACTCATAAAAGAAAACTGGACTGGTTGTAAAATTCTGGGGTTTAAACCACCAAAAATGATTTGTCTCTGAGATGGCAAATCATCTGGTAGAAATAGAAAATGTATAAATGAATAGTTGGTTCTTCTTCTCAAAAACTACCAGAGTCCACAGGACAGCAGGAGAGGGTTCTTCAGTAGAACTCTCTGCAGTGGTAGAAATGTTCTATGTCTGTGTGACTGGTGGCTACTGAGCACTTAAAATGTAGCCTGTGTGGGGCACCTGGGTGGCTCAGTTGGCTCAGCATCTGCCTTTGGCTCAAGTCATGATCCCGGGGTCCTGGGATCGAGTCCCACATCGGGTCCCCGCAGGTACCCTGCTTCTCCCCCTGCCCGTGTCTCCACCTCTCTGTGTCTTTCATGAATAAATAAAATAAATTAAAAAACAAAATGTAGCCAGTGTGACTAAGCAACCAAACCTGAATTTTTTAAAAAGTCATCAGTTTAAATGTAAATGCGTGTGGCTAGTGGCTTCTACCTTGGATAGCACAATTCTAGAAATATAAAATAGAAAGGAACCTCAGAGGCTCTCACATTAGTTCTGCTTCCCTGAGTAGGTCATATGGCACTTCAGGATCTATTTCCCCACTGTGAAATGATACAGCGTTCTCAGGACTACATGATAAGTTCATTTTAAAGCTTAGACTAGCTCAGTATCATTCCCTTCATGCTGGGCTGTGATGCATCCAATTCCCCTGCTTTTCAGCTAATAGCTTTGGTTTATCGTACCAGCCTACCTAAGATGCCTTTCCTAGACATTTCTTACTCCCGTATCCTTGTAACTACCTGAAATCCTGTTATGTATTTATGTAATCATACATTTATCTGCCCCCCGCCACCACTAGGAGGTCAGCTTTATGGAGGCAGGGACTTTGCTTATTGCCATACTCTTATGGTCTATCTAGAAAGGGCTCAATGCATGGTAGTTACTCACGACATCTTTGTTGAGTGAGCAGATGAGTGAAAAGAAATCTATTGATTAAGTTTATTGGTGGGAAGCTTGTGTTCAGGTGGAATGGGATGCAGAGGGAATTGCTTTATCCGATCACACAGAGATTTTAGTTTGCAGTTAATGGCTTAGTTTCAGTTTGAGATTTATCTTTTTGGGTTGCCTGGGTGGCTCAGTGGTTGAGCATTCTGCCTTTGGCTCAGGGCATGATCCTGGGGTCCTGAGCTTGAGTCCTGCATCGGGCTCCTTGAAGGGAGCCTGCTTGTCCTTCTGCCTGTATCTCTATGTCTCTATGTCTCTCAAGAATAAATAAATAAAATCTTTTAAAAAGAGAGAGAGATTTTATCTTTTTGAGATGTATACTGTCAGGTAATCATGCTGTCCTACAGAGGCATTTTCTCCCCAGTTGAATGATCAGTCCCAGAAAACTGCTCTACTTTTATTTTTGGGGGGTGGGTGGATGGGTTTTGATATTATTGTGATTTTTTTTTTCTGCTTTTATTTTCATTGCTTTCCCGACATTTGGCTCAACCCTTAGAGAAGGTCGATGTGTTCATCAGAAGGGATGAACTGGCCTGGGAAGAACTTTCGTTCCCTGGAATCATTCTCAGCTAGATGTGAATCTGTGAAATGGGCAAGTACTACGTGCACCCTAGTACTGATGTGAGGATATTAGTGAGAGGATGTAGGAGAAGCCTATCAATAGGCACTGCCTTCTCTCTACCCCTAAGGTTAAGTCAAGTAAGTAGAGGAGCAGTGCATCAAATTCAGCCTTTCTGTCTCAGAATACTTTGCTCTTTTGATCACACCAGGCTTGGTCCCCCAGCCCATCTGCCTGACCGTGACTCGGCATAACTAAGCTGTGGGGAGAGGGAGTGTGGGAGTGAGGCTTGATGACATTGTCCATGGACTATCCCAGGCCAGATCTTTCACATCTTGCCCAGCTTGCACGGGTGTATGTAGGCAAAGCTCTCCTGAACAGGCACCCCGTGGTCAGCCTGACCCAGCACCTTGCCTCATCTAGCTGCACATCTACTCTGTGAGCCTATAAATGCCGAGGAGCCCTTACAATGAAACCCTTCACAATGGAGTGCCTGGATTTTATTGAGAAAAGCCAATTCCCCTCCCATCTGTCATTTGGCACTTAGCACTGTAGTTATTCTAGATGAGTGAACACTTGTGTTATATTTTCCAATAGCAAAACTGGGGTCACCAGGGTGCCTGCTGTTTTAGCCAAATCCAGATGGGGTTTTCCTATAAACAAGTGCACATGGAATATTTATGCCGCCCGTGGCACCTGACGCCTTAATACTTAGGACTTCTATGTAGTAGCCACTCTTCCTATAAGTCACTCTAGCACACAAAGTAAATATTTTAATATAGCCATGTCACTGTTTATTATAGAATGGCTTGGGCCCAGATCTTGCCTAATGCTTGGTTAAAAAGTCAGTTTATACCATCCTTTAAAGTGAATCAAAGAATGCATAAACGCCACTCTTTTGTTACTCAGAACTCTGTTTACTTTACTTCTCTGTAAACCTTGTGAAATGCTTGCTTACAAAAAGCTGACAGATGCCAGATTTGCTCATTAACTGGAGGTGTCTTCCAAGTCAGGAAGGTGAGGTGTGAATGTGGGAGGTGAGATTTCTTCTCTCAGGCCATCTCCCCATACCCTCTGCCCAGGCACACCCCCCCGCCCCCCACCGTCTTGCCCCAGGGATCTTGACTGCCAGCCACCAACCAGTGAATGGGGATTGAGAAGCACCAAGTGAAGCACTATAGCTCCTAGATCAAGCCTGGCCTCTGGGTTGGAACAATAAAATCCACTTGGACAGTCTGAGACTGATAAGACTTCCAAAATCAGAGTCTGATTCTGTCTTCTGTGATTTCTTTTAAGGATTTTATTTTATTTATTCATGAGAGACACAGAGAGAAAGAGAGGAAGAGACACAGGCAGAGGGAGAAGCAGGCTCTCTACAAGGAGCCCAATGCGGGACTCCATCCCAGGACCCCAGGATCATGCCCTGAGCCTAAGGCAGATGCTCAACCACTGAGCCACCCAGGATTCCCATCTTCTGTGATAATATTAATTGTATGAAAATCTTGCAATATTTGCCAATTCTTAGCAGCCTTTCATTTCTAAGCCTCACCCTGAAGACTGAGACATCTTTTACAGGCACAGCAACTGAAATGTTGTTACATGCTTTCAGGTGCCTGAGACACTTAATGCTTATGTTCTTGGTGAACTAAAAAGGCGTGTAGTGAATGAATCGGTGCATGATATAAAGTCAATTATGATTTTTATATTCAAAGTCAGTGTTTAATGAAATAGCATTATGAATCAGGTAACAGAGACAATCTATAGTAAGGTTTAAAGGAATAGAAACCTTTAAGAATGACTCCATAGTGTGCTGTCAGTCATTTCCTTGAGAGTCATTTCCTTAACACAGAGTGGGCCCCAAGCACTACTTACAAAAGTTCCCATGAAGCTGCTTTGGGCTAAAAGGAGATTAGCTACATGCTGGTGGTAATTTCCACTGGATTGTTGATTTTTTTCTTTTTTTCAGCACAAGATGCCACTTTTGATTTGGTAAACTCTCTTTGTGAATGCTTATAAAATACATCTCCATGGAAGTTCTACTAACATAGAAATAATCTTTATTGCTTTTTACCATTTTTGGTAGTCAGAATAATGCCCCCCTCCCCCAAGATGTCCAGATCCTAATGCCTGGGATCTGTAAATATGTTATATTACACAGCCGAGGGGAATTAAAGTTGCAGATGAAATTAAGGTTGCTAATCAGCTGACCTTCAAATAGGGAGATTATCCTCCTTCATCTGGTCACAAAAGTCTTTAAGGGGAACGTCTGGGTGGCTCAGTTGGTTAAATGTCTGCTTTTGGCTCAGGTCATGGTCTCAGGGTCCTTGGATTGAGCCTGGTGTCAGGCTCCCAGCTCAACGGGGAGTCTGTTTCTTCCTCTCCCTCTGCCCTTCCCCCTACCTGTGCACGTGTGCACACACTCTCCCTCTCACTCTCTAATTTAAATAAAATCTTTTTTTTTTTTTTTAAAAAAAAAGGTCCTTAAAAGTGGAGGAGAGAGACAGAAGTTAGAGGTCAGGGTGATGTGATGTTAGGAGGATTGAATCCAGTGTTGTTGGCTTTGAAAGTGGAGGAAGGGGGATCCCTGGGTGGCTCAGCAGTTCAGCGCCTGCCTTTGGCCCAGGGCGCGATCCTGGAGTCCCGGGATCGAGTCCCACGGCGGGCTCCCGGCATGGAGCCTGCTTCTCCCTCTGCCTGTGTCTCTGCCTCTCTCTTTCTCTGTCTATCATGAATAAATAGATAAAATATTAAAAAAAAAGAAAGTGGAGGAGGGGTCCATGAGCCAAGGAATGTGGGTGACTTGTAGAAGCTGGAAAAGTTAAGAAAAGAGATTCTCCCCTGGAGCCTCCAGAAAGGAATGCCCCCTTGCCAACACCTTGATTTACCTAACTCTGTCCTAGAGACTCATAAAATAATAAGTTTAAGGTAAGTCGCTAAATTTGTGGTAATTTGTTACAGTAGTAATAAAAAAATGGGAGGGGTAGACATGCAAGAAAAAATTTTACAAAATAGAAAAATGTGACAAAATTTAAAAATACCATACTTGACCAGACACGAAGAGAGTTATTAACGTACCTCTAGTTCTTGGTTACTTTGCACACATTATTTTGAAGATCATAGAATCACATTGTTACCCCATCTGTTTTTATCACCCAGCATTTCCCCCACACCTTTCAAAGTTATAGAAAACATCTATTTCATTTTATAGCTGTCCCACAATTTACTTAATCAATCTCATAAATTTTGTTTTTGTGACAAATACATCTGTATGTCTCTGGTGAATTTCTTGGTTAAAATCCCTAGAATTAAAATTACTGAGTTGTGGATGCCTAGGGGGCTTAGTGGTTGAGCATCTGCCTTCTGCTCAGGGTGTGATCCCGGGATCCTGGGATCGAGTCCTGTATCAGGCTCCCTGCAGGAGCCTGCTTCTCCCTTTGTGTATGTCTCTGCCTCTTTCTGTGTGTCTCTCATGAATAAATAAATAAAACCAAAAAATAATTACTGAGTCAAAAACGTATAAATATTATTACTTATAAAAATACATATCTGCATATTGTTATCCAGAAAGATTACATTAGTTTGTCTCATAGGCAACAGGATTGTATCTGTTTTTCTTCACCATTGACAAACACTACACTATCAATTTTTTAAATTGCCATATTGAAAAATTATCTAATTGATTTGATCTGTATTTTTTTTTAACGTATGCTCCATGTCCAGCATGGAGCCCAATTTGGGGGCTTGAACTCATGACCTTGAGATAAAGACCTGAGCTGAGATTAAGAGTAGGACAGATACTTAACTAACTAAACTACCTAGGTGCCCTTGATCTGTATTTTTCTGATGATGGATGAAGCTGAAATTTTTTTTGAAATATTAATTAGCTATTTGTTTTTCTTGTTTTAAGAACTACCTGCTTATGTCTTTTTTGTTTTGAGGTGTTGTATTTTCATATTGATTTGTAAGAACTATTTATATATTAAGGATAGTGACCCATTGTTTATACTAGATAGTGCCAGTAATGACCGAGAAAGAAGCTCGTGGGTAACACACCTACTCCATGACACTTGATATTGATAAAAGCCAGAGTGACAATTGAGAACATAGGAAGACTTGAAGATATTGGGAGAATTGTTGCAATGGGACATGTAGATTTTTACTCCTGGTGATGTTTGGAGCTTATATAAATGAGACACAGTACTTTGACGTGCCAGCTTCCTTGAGACCTGCAGGCAATGTGATCATAATTAAATCATCTTGGATGCTGATCACCCTGCAGAGGGCCTCAGCTAAAAAGAAGAAGATGTCAGTTGGAGGAATAGATTGATTCTATCTTCTTGATTTTGTTCTTTTCTTCTCTCTGTTTTATACCAGTCCCTCTTTAGCTTACACATATCATTTTTCATCTCTTCTTTTTATATTTTCTATATGTTCATTTCAACCCACTATCTAAAGCCTCAAGGCCCTCACTTGCCCTAGCCCTTTTGTCTCTCCTAAATCCCCTCCCATAGAGTGGCAATAGTATGGCTGCAGAGGTTTGGAGCTCTAGCCAGGAGGAGTCCATTTGGTTCAATGGCTTCTATTTATGTGTATTTTGTAGGTCGTTCCATGAGTTGATTTGCTGCTGGCTGTTTGAGTATAGGACGGGCTTCTGAGGAAACTCCTATTGCCTGCTGTGCTAAGTCATCCTCAATGGAGACAACAGGGTTCAAGGTCATAGCTTATCTCCTACCATGACATGACTGAGCCCCCTGTCACCCAGAACCTGAAGATTTAAATGTAAGGAACCAGAGTTAGGAGTCTCTCATGTTCTCCTATTGACTTACTTCATTCAGCATAATACCCTCCAGTTCTATCCACATTGAAGCAAATGGTGGGTATTCATCATTTCTAATGGCTGAGGAATATTCCATTGTACACATAGACCACATCTTCTTTATCTATTCATCTTTCAATGGACACCGAGGCTTCTTCCACATTTTGGCTATTGTGGACATTGCTGCTATAAACATTGGGGTGCAGGTGTCCTGGCGTTTCACTGCATTTGTATCTTTGGGGAAAATCCCCAGCAGTGCAATTGCTGGGTCGTAGGGTAGTTCTATTTTTAACTCTTTGAGGAACCTCCACACAGTTTTCCAGAGTGGCTGCACCAGTTCACATTCCCACCAACAATGCAACTCTGGGAAATGAACAAGGGGTAGTGGAAAGGGAGGTGGGCGAGGGGATGGGGAGAGTGGGTGATGGGCACTGAGGGGGGGCACATGATGGGACGAGCACTGGGTATTATGCTATATGTTGGCAAATTGAACTCCAATAAAAAATATACAATCAATAAATAAATAAATAAATAAATAAATAAATAAATGTAAGGAACGAAAGTTAGTCTGTGGAAAGTTCTAAATCTTACAATGTGGAAATATAGATGATAGATAGATGATAGATAGATAGATAGATATAGGTATTCCAAATTTACCATCATTCTAACAATGTTTCTGGAAAGCTAAAAGAAATTTTCAATTGTCATTATTTATTTTAATTTTCAAAGATTTTATTTATTTATTCATGAGAGATACAGAGACAGGCAGAGACACAGGCAGAGGGAGAAGCAGGCTCCCAAGACCCTGGGATCACGCCCTGAGCTGGAGGCAGACACTCAACCACTGAGCCACCCAGGCAGCCCTCAATTGTCATTATTTGAAAAGGTGATCAAAGAGTGGACAGCATGGAAGTTGACTATTAAAATATTATTAAAATATTTAAAAATAATATTTTAATAAATTATTATTACATATGAAAAATACAATGCAGAATTTTGGAATCTATGATGTTTGCTCTATTCCTTAGTTTTTAAAATTTGTTACTCGTAACTTATTTTCTCATTCAAAGTGAAATCTCATATCTAATATCGCATTCTTTTACCTAAAAAGGATCCAAAAATTATGTGAGTTCTGACCCTGAGATAATCCAGATCTGCCACGTCCGGTGGGTCCCATGCCCAGTGGGTCCCCTGCCCAGTGGGTCTCCTGTCCAGTGGGTCCTCTGTCCAGTGGACCTCTTGTCCAGCTGGTCTGTCTGGTGGCCCCCTGTCTAGTTGATTGAGCTCCTTCCATCTCTGTCAGAAGCCACCCTTGGTGGGACCTCCAAAAACCTGTTACCCTTTTCTGAAGTGGGGTCAGTTTCATGAAGCAAAGCTAAGCTACACCATAACGTGAGACCTGCACAGCTTTTTCTCAGCCTAGCTCCATCTGTTGTATAGTAAACCCTGTTCTCCCATATTTTGGTGTTAAGTTCTCTATTCGTTTTATTCATCAACACTACTGTGCAGATTTTCCTTGGGTCTCGTTGCAACTTCAGCAAGAAGTTGAGAAATGCTACACAAGAGGGTGTT
Organism: Nyctereutes procyonoides; assembly: GCF_905146905.1. Taxonomy (NCBI): domain Eukaryota; kingdom Metazoa; phylum Chordata; class Mammalia; order Carnivora; family Canidae; genus Nyctereutes; species Nyctereutes procyonoides. The sequence goes on along the minus strand of NW_026575140.1, from coordinate 53,108,134 downwards.
AGGTCGATAACCTTTGAAAACAGAAGCTTCAGTGAACTTTTAGGTCTCAGTTGGAACATGCCTAGACATCCTCTATAACCATGTCCTGTGTCTGGCACTGACAGTTTCAGAGGAAGGCATCTGCTCTCATTACCCGGATTAGTTTTCTTGCTTGAACTCCGGTATCCTTTTTGTGTATCTGGTGGCTTCCTTTCTTGTCAAACCGATAAAAGAATGGGAGCCCCAAGGGAACATGAGCTTATCCCACATTGGACTTTAAAATGGATTCTTTCAGGGGTGCCTGGGGGACTCAGTGGTTAAGCATCTGCCTTCAGCTCAGGTCATGATTCCGGGGTCCTGGGATCAAGTCTCACATTGGGCTCCCCAGAGGGAGCCTGCTTCTCCCTCTGGCTGTGATCTCTGCCTCTCTTTGTATCCCTCATGAATAAATAAGTAAAATCTTTTTGTAAAAATTGATTCTTTCACAAACTATTGTGAATTCTGGTCCCGTAGTTCTGGTCCAGATGGAAGAAGAAAAGAAAGGTTTAGATCTATGACACTGGGGGTTCACGTTTATGATAGTGTCGCCCTTACAAATAAATGGAGAAATCCAGAAACCTGGTGGGTAAAAATGAAGGTTGCCAAAGCCCAAGGAAGCTTCCCAGGAAACTTAACCCTTTTCCCCAAAATTGCTTTGCTGTGATGGCCCTGGGGGTTAGCAGTTACCTGGAAGGGAGACCCTGGTCTCCGCGAGCACTATGGTCTTTCTCGTTGGGAGCCTGACAGTGCGCCGATCCTCTTGTGTGTGTGTGTGTGTGTGTGTGTGTGTGTGTGTGTCTGGCATGTCGACCAGGGTTAAGGGGAAGGAGAGATAAGCAGCATTATGAGCTTCCCATGCAGGGTCACCTCCAGTGCTGAGGAATCGGCGATAGATCCCAGATGTGCCCCTTGGCTGTCCCCCAGCTCCCCTTTGCCTCTGAGTTACGAAACCCCCAGGAGTTCTGCTACGGTCTGGCTTTGCATTTCATAAAAGCAGTGGGAGCTTATACGTCAGATTGGCTTTTCTTTCAATAGAGATTCATCAACCTCCTCATCACCACTCCTCAAAGTTTCCAGGGGCATCCAGAAATTTCCTTCGTTTCCAGGTGCTTCTTTACAGAGTCATCATTGATTCATTCATTCATTTGCTCAACAAGCTTCTATGGAGCATCTACTGTGTGCCAGCCTCTGTTTTACATGCTCAGGATGCAGAGGTGCCTTGGAGGCAGAAAGCAGGTCCTTGTCCTCACAGAGCTTACATGCTGGTGGAAGAAAGAGACAGCAAATAGGCACAGGCTGTATTGGTTCATTCTAAGTTTCACATCCAGACATCTCTGAAATTGAGATGAATTTAACCTATTACTGATGTCACATGGACAGTGCTCACGATGCAGCTTTTTACTGCCTACACATGTGCAAACTTGGAAGCTGTTACACTATCATCAGTTCAATTAAGTTTTTGTTTGCAGATGCTACATAGATTGAATTCAATCACCTTGCAAACATCTTCAAAGAGATTACGTTGCGATTTGGCTTTCAAACAAAGTTATTGTGTAGACCCAAAGGCCCAGCAGTGGGGCATACATACATTTGGTCAGTAGAGAAACAAATATTCCTTCTTGGAGGAATGGTTGTGATTCCAACTTTTCTTGTAGAACAACAGTCAGGCTTTATGGGACTTAAGAACATATCCACACAAAGTGCCAAACGACAATAAGAAGTCAAACAAGGCACTCAGTCCTCTAATACTGATGAAAAATTTCCAAGTAATATGAGGCTATGTAAGATTTTTACATCCTTCATGATTCTCATTAAGACATACACCTTTATTTCACTGGCATTGGGTTTTTGAAATTTTATTTATTGGTGGTATGTAAAATTAACCATGTCGGTATATGTGATGATATTTTAGATCTAGTGAAATTCAGTAATAAGACGTCAGGTAGTGACAGGTGTTCTAAAGAAAAATAAACATCTTGTTTTGGATGGAGCAATAAAGGAATCCTCTCTGAGGTGAGAGTGGATATCAGCAGCAATTTAGGGGGGAAATCGTGGGTGGACCTCAGAAAAAAGGATTCCAGGTAGACGGGGCTACATTATAAGACTGAGGTACGAACACATTCAAAGTGTTTGAGGAACAGCAGAAAGTCCTGGGAATGACATGGAGATAATTCAGAGATGACATTGGGCAAGGAGCAGATCACATGGGGGTCCCAAAGGCCATGATGGAGATTCTGGATCTTATCCTGAGTGTTATGGGAAGCCAGTTGACAATTTTGAGCAAGAGTGACATTATTAGATACATGTTTTAAAAGATGGATTTTGACTGCCATTGAAAATTGACTGCAGGAGGGGCACCTGGGTGGCTCAATCGGTTAAGAATCTGCCTTCAGCTCAGGTCATGATCCCAGGGTCTTGGGACTGAATCCCAAGTCAGGCTCCCTGCTCAGCGGGGAGACTGCTTCTCCCTCTCCTCCTGCTCCTCTTGCTGCTTGTGCTCCCTCTCCTCTCTCTCTCAAACAAATAAAATCTTAAGAAGAAAGAAAGAAAGAGAAAGAAAGAAGAAAGAAAGAAAGAAAGAAAGAAAGAGAAAGAAAGAAGAAAGAAAGAAAGAAAGAAAGAAAGAAAGAAAGAAAGAAAGAAAGAAAGAAAGAAAAAGAAAACAGAAAAAATTGAATGCAAGAGGTCAGGGTGGAAGCAGGGTCACAAGGTAGAAGAGAATTTAAGGGAATGGGAGGTGAGACCATGGGGATAGATTCTGTATGTGAAACTCAGGAAAGAACTTGAGCAGATGTGGATCAGGAGCAGGAGCAGGGCAGCTAGGGTGGGTTTGGTTTTTTTTTCTCAGATTACTTTTTTAAGATGGCAGGCATGAAGATGAACATGCAAGACGACAGCTATGAAGACTCCAGGAGAAAGACACTGGTGGGGGGCGGGGGGGATGGTGACTGCAGCTTGAGTTTCCCCCGCTCCTCGCCACCTCGAGCTCTTTTCAATTAATTGTAATATGTGCAAGAGGTTTGGGAGGCACCTGTGTTCCCCTTGTTCTTGTACCTGAGATTCAACTTCTTTTTTCAGGATACAAGAGCATCATCATAGCTATCTCAAGCAGCTGGCTCTGTCCTGCTCCGCTTCCTTCCCCAAGGCTCTGCACAGTTTACAAGGCAGTGCACTGCATCACCATGTAGGAGTCTCCACCTTTACCTTCAGCTCTGTATCCTAGCCTTGACAAGCGTTTCATTCGCGTGGAAGGTGACTTCTAAAGAAACAGAAGCATATAGTTTAGGGGGTGGAAAAGAGTCACATTTTCATTTGGCTTTTAAGCCTCCTTTTGTATACAACTGTGGTCCCTAGGCTTCTCAGAAATGCCAACCACTTTTCTGTCTCCAAAAGTTCAAATATATAAAACTGTCAGAATGATAATTTAAGAACATATGAAGTAGTTTCTTCACAGATTTTTTTCTAGGCAAATTGTGGCATCACTTTTATCTTAAAATGCATCTGCTGAGGTCAACGTTGACTCTCCAAAAGTATCGTAGTACCTGTCTGTCTTCTTCTCCCTGTCATCAGCCCCATCGCTTCTCTCCACTTTTTCTCTTCCTTCCTCATTCTTCCCCCTTCATTCTCCCCTCATTCTCTCCGCTTCCTTCTCACTCTTCCCACCTTTTCCTGGAAACTGAGAGCCCCATTTGAAGGGAGTGCATTTATGAAATGTGCAGGGAAGGAAACATAGGTATCTCACCTGGTAATAGAATGTGTATGTGTGTGTGTGTGTCCTATATATAATGTTTCTTTTTTATATTTATTGTTTCTATAAAAGGAACAAATGCATGTATACAGTTACTATTTAATAAAGAATAATATTAAAATTTATATACATTATGCTATTGTGTAATATAAATATGTCATTTATAAATTATGAATGTATTATTTAAAATCTCATTCAGGGGAAATGTATATTTATATAGTGGGAATACATATACACATTCTCCTATGCTTGCATATAGTCTATATGTACTCATGTGTATGTAAATAGAAAAAATATATAGAGAAGGCGAACATACAGAGATAATATGGATATATATACACATATATATAATAAGAATATATATATATTCCCATTGTATATAATGAGAATGTCTGTACTTTTTCCTCTGAGTGAGGTTTTTTGCCTTTTATTTTTTTTTCAAGATTTTAAGTAATCTCTACACTCTACATGAAGCCTGAACTTGCAACCCTGAGATCAAGAGTCGCATGCTCTTCTGACTGAGCCAGCCAGGCGCCTCTGAGTGAGGTTTTAATAGCAGTTTGATTTAATCGCAATTTTGGTTGCGAACTCAGGGCTCATATTCCTTGCCTGAGTGGTGTAAAGAAAAGTTGGGGTGGTTATCTTAGACACAGTTGACCTGCTTATTTTATAACTTATAAACTGCCTGCTGTTCCCCATTTCCCTTACAATACCTTAATCCACAGCAGAAAGTTTACTGGGAGGACGTGCAGGCCCCGCTTGCCCCTGCCTCAAGCACCATTGTGCTAATGACTCCCTCTAAGCCAAGAGAATGTGCTACTTGGCATAAAACAGATGCCTCCTTCCAGCTCAACCGTGCTCAAGACGTGCTGCCAAACAAGATCATCACGTTCTCTCATCACTATTTCAGACCCAAAGGGAAGTGTGGGGCTCGGCCCTTGTGGGGAATGAGCACTGACTCCCAGGGACTCGTTCTGGGTTAGAGAACCCTGGGGGAGGCAAGTTCAGAGGCCAGAGTCACCTGCTCCTCCCTTCTGCCCTGTTCCCCAGCCTCCCCTTCACCTCTCCTCGGGGCCTTCAGGGTCTATTCTTTTCCTGAGCCCTTTCCCACCTCTCCACAGACTCCTCTCTACATGGGAGACCTTGCCAGTCTCTTAACAGAACCCTTCCCTCCCTGCCACACCTCCCCCATCTCCCCATTTCAGCTTCTCTGTCTCGGGTCCCATCCCTTCATATCAGTGATCTTCCTTAAAAGACACGTGTTCTGTGCTGATGTGACAATAGTTTATATATTCTATGTGTTACCCTCCCGGGTGGGTGTGACAGTTACATGTTATGCACGGTAGCACATCTTACCTGTGGCTTTCTCTAGAAAACAAATGAAACACTTTTTTTTTTTTTTTATTGCAATTCCCCTGAACAATACAGCATGCTGACCTCTAGATGAATAGCGGTGACGAGCCTGGCCAGGGACCTGGTCAAGCAGGTTTGATGGACCTTTCCACCACTTACCAGCTGTTGGGGTCCTAGGCAGCTTCATTTCTTGATCATTCCACCAAGAATTTTTGAGCATGGCCCTTGAATGAGTCTCTGTCCTAGCCACTGTGGATACGAAGGTTTGCAAAATAAAGTCTCTGCTCTTGTAGATCTTACATTCTGTAGGACAGATGCAATTTAAAAAGCGTTTTTAAACTCTCCGTGATGGGGCCCCTGGGTGGCTCAGTCAGTTAAGCATCTTTCTTCAGCTCAGGTCATGATCCTGGGGTCCTGGGATCAGGCCCCGAGTGGGGCTCCCTGCTCAGCAGGGAGTCTGCTTCTCCCTCTCCTTCTGCTCCTCCCTCTGCTTGTGTGCTCTCTCTTTCTCTCTCAAATAAATAAATAAATAAAATTAAAAAAAAAAGAGAGACTCTTCATGCTTTTGCCTCTTCGTGTTTTTGCCTCTTTGTGCTTTTGCATGGGTTAAATGTGAATAATAGTATTTCCTGCCTCGTGATGTTGTAGGTACGAAATAAGAATGCAACACATCATGTTAGATAAACACACAATAACATAGGTGAATATAGGGTGCCTGGGTGGCTCAGTGGTGGAGCATCTGCCTTCAGCTCAGGGTATGATCCCAGGGATCCTGGGACTGAGTCCCAGATTGGGCTCCCTGCAGGGAGCTTGCTTCTCCCTCTGTGTATGTCTCTGCCCCTCTCTCTGTGTCTCTCATGAATAAATAAATAAAATCTTAAAAAAAAAACACACATAGGTGAATATAGTTCTCAGCAACAGCAGTGAATCTTCAGTGGTTGCTGCCTGGGAGAAAGGGCACGTCTCCCTGCAGGGACCTTGGAGCACCTGTGGCTATTGCTTTGCGCATCCAGAAAGCTCACTCTTTTCTTCAGCAGCCAATCTCCACCTTTGCTATAGGACCTCGACCAGCATCCCATCCTTCTGGCAACCATGTTTGGCTCAAGAGGTAAGCATGTGACTCAAACAGAACAATCTGACTTCTTTTCCTCGACCTCCACGCAAACTGTCAGTGAGAGAAGCTCTTTCTCTTTGGGAATTAATATTGTAATTCCATGTTAGCCTACATTTAATTCTCTGAATAATCCTTGGGGTAACTGCTCTTCGTACCCCCATTTAAAAATGAAGAAACAGGGTACAGACAGGTTAAGTAGGTGCCCGAGGTCACATGGTTAATAAATAATGGGACCTGGAACTGAACCACGTACTCTGGCTCCAGTATCTATACCTTTGACCAGTATCTCTCCCTTCTCTGGGTGTTTTGAGTCTGGGGTTGCAATATCTCATTCTTGGTTCCCTCAGCCTTTCTTCCTTTAATTCTATGAGTCACAACAAAATCCTTCCCAGGTACTGGAGATTATCTGTATCTCTACTTGTATCACCTACATCTTCATCTCTGTCTCTTCTTATCTAACACCTAACTTTTAATTCCTGAAGTTGGTTTGAGTAGGATTCCTGTTACCTACAACTGAAAGAGTCAGCCACCTGAGAGCTAAACCCAAACATTCGAAAATATGTGTGTCACTTGGAAGAAACCCCCCAGGACAATTTCACTGTGCCCCTCACCATACACGGGTGCACCAATTTGACAGTTACCACATTAATATAATTTTATTTCTATAAGCAACCTTTTCCTCACAGACTTAAAGGTAAGTGTGGGTAATTGAAATTCATCTACAGTTATCTTCTGAGTCTGCTTTGGCTTTGACCTTCATGGTGTCATGACCTTGGACCATTCTGGCTGAGTTCCTCATGTAGAAACTAACCCGAAACTGTAAACTACTGCAGAGTTTTAGTATATTGATGGTTACTTATCATTAATGTTCTTTACAGAACATTGTTTAAAAGTTGTATCAGTATAACATTTTCTGTATGAATTGTTACCTCTGTGATTAATTCATCAGCTTGATCCAGACATACAATTGCATCTTTATCTTGAAAATTCACATCTATTCATGAGAATCCCTTGTGAAGCCTCTAGCTGCATATTTACATTGTCCAAGAAACTCAGTCCAAAGGAATAACTTCTGTTTCCAAATGAGAAGCAGAGAGAATATTGGAACATTCTGACCACTCTGGTCTATAGTTCCTTTTTATCCCACAACTGTACTGGAAACTGATTCTACATAATTTGATGGGTCATGGTCCCCTTTTGAATAATGGTTTGCTGGCTTATAGCCCTATACAAGTTGAGGTAGTTTTTCCAAGTGCGAGTTCCCAAGGTTATGACCTCTTTTTATTTATTTTGTATAATCCACGTCATTGCCGATGTCATTGTCCTGATGGCTGGTTCCAATGAAGGCTCCTGCCAGAGCAAAATCAGACATCCTTGGTCATTGATGAGACTTTTGATGTCCTTTACTGCCAAGGGACCTCAGTTTTCTCAACTTACAGCTATCAGAAGGGAAAACTAAACAATCGGTTGCCCATGTAGAGACACACTTTCTGAGGAAATGTGACGGCTACTATGGGGAATGTGCACATTCGCCATATCACTGAAGCTTCATTGGTTAGATTCCACTTACTTGGTATGAAAGTGAGAGGGCTTGGAATAAAAGAGTTGGCTTGAGCCACCCTAAGTGGAATTCCATATCTTTGAAGCTACAAAGGCCACAGGGACCTTTCCCCATGCTCTGCAGGTGTGGGGATGTATGAGGGTCCTCTCATTGCATGTTCTGTGGATCCAGTACAGAAGGGAGGAGACTTGCCCAGTGCCCAGGGGAGGAACAGTGATGGATCAGGAGCTCTCTTCTGAGAGAGAGCTGTGTATAAACCATCTGAGCAGGACAAGAAAGGGTCTGTATTTCTCAGTCAGCAAGAAGTGATGGAAGAACATTGCCTACCAAGATTCACCAGTTCCTCAGCTGCAGCCTCAGAAGCAGATGTGAACCGATAAACGCCAGGTCTCAAAGGAATCTGGAAGACATTTCTTGCTATAATGACCTTCCAGGTAGAAAAATGGAAGCTCCTCTGTGCTATTTCCAACCTTCAGAAGTAAACTGCCACTAAATAACTTTAATATATTTCCTAAACATGTGAGGTGGTGTTATTAACAGGATGAAGAATCTCTGCCAGCAGTCCTAGTGATTTGTAAAGGCCTATTCACAGAGCATTTTTCTAAGATGGACAAAATCACTCAAGATTAGGCTTTCTGTACAAAAAAAGGAAAAAGAAACACTTGGATAAAAATGCAGAGTGAGTTTCTTAGGGTGACTGTAATGCAAAGATTGTATTCAGTACGTTGCATGAGAATACAATATGGGAATCACATTCCCACCAACAGTGCAAGAAGTTTCCCCTTTCTCCACATCCTCTCCAACAGCCACTCTGAAAAACTGTGTGGAGGTTCTTCAAAGAGTTAAAAATTGACCTGCCCTACGACCCAGCAATTGCACTGCTGGGGATTTACCCCAAAGATACAGATGCAGTGAAACGCCGGGACACCTGCACGCCGATGTTTATAGCGGCAATGTCCACAATAGCCAAACTGTGGAAGGAGCCTTGGTGTCCATCGAAAGATGAATGGATAAAGAAGATGTGGTTTATGTGTACAATGGAATATTCCTCAGCCATTAGAAACGACAAATACCCACCATTTGCTTCGACGTGGATGGAACTGGAGGGTATTATGCTGAGTGAAGTAAGTCAATCGGAGAAGGACAAACATTATATGGTCTCATTCATTTGGGGAATATAAAAAATAGTGAAAGGGAATAAAGGGGAAAGGAGAAAAAAATGAGTGGGAAATATCAGAAAGGGAGACAGAACATGAGAGACTCATAACTCTGGGAAACGAACTAGGGGGGTGGAAGGGAAGGTGGGCGGGGGGTGGGGGTGACTGGGTGACAGGCACTGAGGGGGGCACTTGATGAGAAGAGCACTGGGTGTTATTCTATATGTTGGCAAATTGAACACCAATAAAAAATAAATTTATATAAAAAACAAAAAACAATATGGGAATCAGTTGGGGATAGTATCTCTGGCCTCAGATCTGGATATTCCGATGCAGTGTGGGAAAAGGCATTCTATTCCAGCAAATTCAGAAATATATCACAGACACGTATTTGCGGTCTGAAAGCCATCTTCAAATACTTGATGAGACTCATTTCATTTAGCAGTATAATGTCTTTTAGAAGAATCAGATCAAACAGAAGGGCAAAATAGGTTGCATTTTATGGTTTTTAAAAGCATGCTCATTCAGCCGCTTGTTTTAAAAAACTATGAAGTGGGATGCCTGGGTGGCTCAGTGGTTGAGTGTCTGTCTTTGCTTCATGTCGTGATCCTGGGGTCCTGGGATCGAGTCCCGTATTGGGCTCCCCACAAGGAGCCTGCTTCTCTCTGTCTGTATCTCTGCCTCTCTCTGTGTCTTTATGAATAAATAAAAATCTTTTTGAAAAAATGAAAAAAAAAAAAACAACTATGAAGTAACAGCCAAGCTCCACTCACTATGGCAAAGGCTGGGGATTGACATATTAAAAAAAACAGTGGCTCTTATCTCTAAACAATTCAAAATCAAATGGAAAAGGTCCATGCAAGTAGAGTGTTATATTAGAAAGTCATGTAGCCAAAGAATAAAGAAAGAAGTAAAATCATTGTGGACATACACTGCAAACTGTGAGGCCATGCTAAGGCCATGAAGACACAGTTTGTCAAAATCAGTACGATGGAGGAAGCTCTCTATGCAACTGATGCCCATCCCATTTAGTCATAAAGCTGAATACCTAATACATTTTTCCCATTTTTGAATTGTGGATACATACACATATACATAACACATATAACAAATATATGTAACACAAAATTTACCATTTTTAAGTATACAGTTGAGTGATATTAAATACATTCATATCATTGTGCAACCATCACCATCATCCATCTCCAGAACTCTTCATCTTGTCAAACGGTACTTCTGTCCCCCTTAAACAATAACTTCCAATTTCCCCCTCCCCTGAGCACCTGGCAACCACCATTCTACTTTCTGTGTATGAATTTGACTAGTGTGAGTATATTATATCAGTGAAATCAGACAGTATTTGTCTTTTTGTGACTGGCTTATTTCACCCAGCATAATGTCCTCAAGATTCATCTGTGTTGTAGCGTGTGTCAGAATTTCTTTCCTTTCGAAGGCTGAATATTCCATTGTACTTATAGACCACATTTTGCTTATCTGTTTATCCATCAACAGACACTGGGGTTGTTTCCACCTTTGGCTATTGTAAATAATGCTGCTGAGAATATGGTGTGGAGCACCCGGGTGTCTCAGTTGGTTAAGCATCTGACTCTTGATTTTTGCTCAGGTCACGATCTCAGGGTCGTGAGATCAAGCCCCGTGTTGGGCTCCACACTCAGCAGGCAGTCTGCCTCCACTCCCACTACCTCTCTCTCTCTAAAAAAAAAAAAATCTTAAAAAAAAAAGAACATGGATACAGCAGTATAGATCCTGCTTTCGGTTCTTTCGCATGTATTCCTAGAAATAGCATTTGTGGATTATATGATAAATATGTTTTTCTTTTGTTGGTGAACCACTAGAGTGTTTTCCATAGCAGCTGTTCCATCTTACATTTCCATGAACAGAACAGAACATAAAGGTTCCAACCTAATACATATTTAAATTAAGTTGTTGACAATAAGGATATGAAATTCATGAAAATTCAATTTACAAATATTTACTAAGCGATACTTGGTGTAAGGTTCTGTCTGAAGCATAGCTTAGCATACCAAAAACCAATTCTTAACAGGGAAAAAGTAATGACCAATATGAAAGTCACAGTTAGGAAAACAGATACCATCTGTACCCCTAAATTCCTAATTTTGTACAAAATGACATATTTCTTAATTTCCAATGTATTTTAGGGAGTATTGATTTCAAGCATTGAGGGGGAAAATGGACAAGATTCGTCTCTGGGCTCTCAGGGCAAAGAAAGTCTCTAACATTTAATCATTTATTTCTGTTTATAGTTCACCTGGTTCTAGAGAGGTTTTTAAAAAAAATGACAAGAATGCACTTATTGAAATGAAAACTAGTAAGTAAAATAGCAAATTGGAATGGTGGAAATAGGAACAGACAAGTGCCAAACAGAAACCAACCATGTGTTGTAGTTACACTTAGAATTTCCCTCTTCTTTTCCCTGGTGAAAAAGAAGACACAATTTGTTACCTAGTTGTAATCATCAGATCTCAAAGGAACACTGAAATTCTAAAACTTTGTTGCTCAGAATGTCCTTGGATCAGCAGCATCAGCATCAATGGGAAGCTTGTTAGAAATGAAAAAAAATATCAAGCTGATTTCAGACCTACTGGAATAGAATCTGCATTTTAACAACATCCCAGGTGATTAACATGTACATCTGTAGATGTACATCTAGAATCATCTAGAATTCGAGAAACACTGTCTTAAAAGGCATCCTTCACCCGGGATTTCATACAGAAAATATATTTACAGGATATATATATATTTTTCAACAAATGCAGTAAATCACTGAATATGTCATATATTTCTTATAGTGATTTTTGAAATAATAAAGGATATAATAATAAAGCCAAACCTAAGGCAAAGAGTTCTAAAGATGCTTAAAAAAAAGATTTTATTTATTTATTCATGAGAAAAGCAGAGACAGAGGCAGAAGGAGAAGCAGGCTCCCTCTGGGGAGCCGGATGCAGGACTCGATCCCAGGACCCTGGGATCACGACCTCCTCAACCACTGAGCCACCCAGGTGTCCCCTAAGGCAAAGAGTTCTTAGATATGACCCAGCACCATTCATAAAAGAAAAATTTGGTGAATTCTATCCAAATTCACAACTTTGGCTCAGAGAAAGACTGCCGAGAGGATGGACGAGCTACAGTCCAGGAAAAAATATCTGCAAACAAAATATCTAAGGAAGAACTTTTATCCCACCTGTATAAAGGACTCTTTAACTCAACAGTAAAACAAACACACAACTGAACTTAAAAAGAGGATGAAGATGTTGTTATGGGTTGAACTGTGTTCACTCAAAATTCAAATGTTGAAATCCTGACCTCTCCCCAGCCCCGCACCTCTGATTGTGACTGTATTTGGAAGCTCTTTAAAGAGGTGATTAAGTTAGAATGAGGCCATTATGGTGGATCTGTTTCAGTTTGACTGCTGTCCTTATAGGAAGAGGAAATTTGGACATCAGACATGTGTACACACAGAGGGAAGACCATGCAAGGACGAGGAGACAGCCTTGTCCAAGCCATGGAGGGAGGCCTCAGGAGAAGCCAAACCTGCTGAAGCCTTGATCTCAGACATCTAGTTTCCAGAATCACGTAAAATAATAATAATAATAATAATAATAATAATAATAATAATTCGTGGTATCTTGTGATACCAACACGAATAGACACTTCACCAAAGATCATGTACAGGTGGCACACAAGCATAGGTGTTCAACATCACTAGGCATTAGGGAAACACAGATTAAACTCATGACGAATGATCACCGCACACCTATTTCAACAGCTAAAAGAAAAAGTAGTGATACCCCCGAACACAAGCAAGAACGTGGAGAGGCTGCGTCTCTCACACTCTGCTGGTGGAAATGCACAATGATACGGCTGCTACGGGAAATAGTTTGGCAGTTTCTTATCAGGGTTCACATGCACTTACCATATCCAACCCAGCAGTCATAATCCTGGACATTCATCCACAGGCGAATTAAAGCTTATGTTCACTCAGGAACTGATGCACGAATGTTCACAGCAGCTCCATTCATAAAATCCCCGAAGTGGGAACAACACCAATAACGATTAGCTAGTGAATGGTTAAATAAACTCCGGTCCATTCACGCAGTAGAATACTACCCAGCAACGAAACGGACTGTTGAAATACATAAGAATTTAGATGTGTCCCAAGGGCATCATGCGTAACAAAAAGGCCAGTCTCAAAAGGTTACATAGCCTGTGATTCCATTTGCATAACATCCTCTAAAGGGCAAAACTATAAAGGTGGAGGGCGTGTATGGTTTCTAAGAGACAGGGTGACACAGCATGACACAGTGCCTTTGGAGTGACCCAGCAGTTCCAAGTCCTGATTATGGTAGTGATTGCACAGATGTACAGGGGACAGGGAAACGAAGGTCTCCATACAAATCTGTTTTTTGCTCCCTTCCCTGCTTCTGTTCTTGCCAGGACCTGGACCCCCACTGTACACATGCCTCAGAATGCAGACAGGGCATGTCCTGGTAAGGGACACAGAGTTAGTGATTTCTTTGGAATATGAAACATCTAAGGAAAGACCTGATGAGAATGATGGGACCAAGTTATCATATGTGAATTCTAGGCCACCGGCTGAGACATCTTGATGCCAAGACCCTGTGGCTCCCAGAAATAACACCTGGGCTCCCACCTTTGTTCTGACTAGTTCTGGGATTCCTGAGAGGACATGTACACTGGAACAGATTTTCAATAAAACCCCCAAGACCCCAAGCAAAGACAAGCTCTCTCCTTTCCTTTCTGAATTGCCCAGGCACTGTCTGTACCTGCATTTTCTGTCTCTCTCTCTCTCTATGCCTTCAGTGAACTCTACTTTCACCTCCTGTTGGCCTGTGTTTGGTTTCTGTCCTGTGCACAGCCAGGGACCCTCTTGGCTGGTCCTGTGGGTCCTTCTCTGGGTCCTTGGACCTGGCTTGCTGGCATCATACACATGGGAACACATTGCATAGAAAACACATACACACACACACACACACACACACACACACACACAAGTGAGTCCATGTAAGAATTGGTGATAACAGAATGAGATCTATGATCCTAGCTAACAGTATCATGGCAATGTCAGTTTTCTGGTTTCAGTATATGTCACAGTCCTCCAGGATGTCACCATTGAGGGAAGCTGGGTGAACTTTCTGTAATAGTTCAGCAATTTCTTATGGTTCTATGATGACTTAATACATTTTAAAAAACAGGGCACCTGGGTGGCTTAGTCGGTTAAGCATCCGACTTGGCTCAGGTGGTGATCTCAGGGCCATGAGATAGGGCCCTGTGTCAGGTTCCATACTTGGCATGGAGTCTGCTTGGGGTTCTCTCTCTCCTTCTCCCTCTGCCCCTGTCTTGCTCTCACTCCCAACCCTCTAAAATAAATAAATAAATAAATATTTAAAACCAAATAAATTAAAAAAAAATGAATTGTAAAGGTATCACCAGAGTGATAATAAAACTTGCAACCAGGCTATCATTAAGTCTATAATAATTCAGTTATTCAGTTGTCCCTAAAGGCAGCACCAGCAACAAAGGTTGGCACTAGGAATTCCAGCAGGGGAGTGTGGGAATTTGCAAAAACGTAGTGTGGAATGGAACACAGGATAGGTATGTCATGCCTACTTGACAACAGATCTAAGTGTTGGAAAGTGTATTCAGTATCCAAAAGTAAGCAGTGCTTGTGAGACAAGACTAGGGTAGAGCCAGCTGAGACAGCCTGGCAGTCTTTCCAGCTGCCATTGAATGGCCGTACTCTGTAGGGGATGGCGCTTTCCCTGGGGCCATCTTCAAGGCACTGCACTGCCTAATGAACAGAGAAAGACGGGAGTTAAAAAGGTTCTTTGACATACCTGTAGATTCAACCTTTGGAAAATACCTACCTCTCACCAAAAAAAAAAAAAAAAAAATATATATATATATATATATATATATATATATATATATAATGTAAAGGAAAAAAAAACCCAGACTGATAAGCAGGCTACGTTCAGCTGTACTATTTGGAAATGGTATAATGGAATAAGGATATACACATTGGACATTGACGATTCTAGGGCAGGCATTAACACATTGCCAGTAGGAATGTAATATGGTACAGCGACTCTTGGAAAACAGTTTGGCATTTCCAAAAATCTAACATGCACTTACTCTACAATCCAGCAATGGTACCCTTGGGTGATCCCATGAAAAATAATGGAGAAAAGATACTGTGAAAGGAAAATGAGAATACAACAAAGCAAAGTGCATTTCTAAAACTATTGCACATGTATTCCATTTAAAGCTGTCCCCAATCATATCAGCTAGGCTTAGGCAGTTAAATTTTCTCTTTTGAGGTTACCTTGTTGTACAGCATGCAATAAATGCTTAGGAAAAAAATTTCATTTTGAAGCAAAGCACTTTCATGCCTTTGTCTATGAGGATTCAGACTCCCCTGGGTGCTCCTTCCTACTGTGCCTACAGCGTGAGAATTGTTTCTGTAGTCACTTCCATTATAAGTAAATCTATGATTCTGTGTCAGGGAACTTGAAATTACCTTGCTCTTTTTATAATCCCATGATTAGAGACAAAACACCGTAATAAATTCACGAATTTGATTTCACAACATTTTCAGATTTGACAAACAAGGCTGATTAACTCACAAGTTTTATTCACATTTCACTGGAAAGCTTGAGAAATTATGAAATATTAACCACATTTTCCACATTTCCCATGTGGGTGGCAACGTGTGGCTTCCTTTCAATAAATATCCCCCTAATACTTAATACACAGAATTTATGTGAAAGTTTCCTTATGCCAATGGTGGGAAGGCCTGGCTCTGGGTTCTCTCCTAAAGCCCTGTTCTGATGGGTGTTTGCCTCGTGTTCTATTGTACAGAGTCCCTGTTTATTGGAAACTGGTCTCTGGACCTACTCACTTGGATGCCACCACTGGCCTGGCAGATTTTACCAGGTGGGAGTGAATGGATTTTCCATAATGTAAGACCTTGTCACAGCATTCCAGTTCAGGAATCTCATTGTTTAGCCAATACCTGAAGTCGGAACCTTTTGGAAGATAAATATTTAATCTTTTGGCTCTCTATCACAAACTATTAAGGCTTCCTCAGCAAACTCCACCAGTCTTTTTAAAGTAGATGCAATGTATATTGGTAAAACTGAGCGGATAACAAATAATGAGTGAGCTTTTCACTTCTGTACTTTAAATATCTGAAAAAGACCAGGTCATGTAACTGGGAACTTCAGTGAAGGTTCCAGACTATTCTCTTTGGCTGAGTTTTGGAAATAATGTAGCTCAAGGGGAAATGTTGAGCTAAATCTTAGACTACTTGAATCCTGGTGACAAGCTCCATTTGGTCATATCACCATAGTTACATATAGAATGTTTCTGGCAGTTGGGGTGCCTGGCTTAGTCAGAAGAGCATGCCACTCTTGGTCTTGGAGTCATGAGTTTGAGCCCCATGTTGGTTGTAGAGATTACTTAAATTTTTTTAAAAAACTTTAAAAAAAGAATGTTTCTTGTTGCTCAGTCATCATTAAGGAAGATATCATTTTATTTAAATTATAGTATCTGCTTAACTTCAACCACCTTCAAGTGAAAATGTTTGATGACACATCTAGTTCAAAAAGAGCAATTTAATGTACCTTTTTGCAATTCTATTGAATATACACCTGAATTGGGATTGCTGGGTCATATGATAATTCAGTGTTTAACTTTTTGAGGAACGGCTAAGCTCTTGGCCAGAATGGCTGCACCATTTTATATTCCCCCCAGTGATGCACAAGTGTTCCAATTTCCCCACATCTCACCAATTACTGTAATTATTGCCATCCTCATATCTGTGACACAGTATCTCATTGAGGTTTTGATCTGAGTTTCTCTTATGACTCATTATGTTGAGCATCTTTTCATGTGCTTCTTGGCCATTTGTATATTTTTGGAGAAATGTCAATTCAAGTCCTTTGCCCATTAGGTTGTTTGTATTTTTGTTGTTGAAATGTAATACTTTATGTATTCTAGATACTGGACCCTTATCAGACACATGATTTGCAAATACTTTCTCCCATTCTGTAGGTTATCTTTTCACTTTCTAGGTAATGTCCTTTGAGAAACAAAAGTTTGTAATTTTGGTGAAGTTCAGTTTATCTGTTTCATATTGTAGCTCCTGGTTTTGGTGTCCTATGTATGAATCCATTCCCAAAATCAAGGTTATAAAGATTTATCCTATGTTTTCTTCCAAGAGTTTTGTGGTTTTAGTTCTTATATTAGCTCATGACCCATTTTGAGTTAATTTTTATGTATGATATGAGGTATAGGTCCAACTTCATTCTTTTGCCTGTGGATATTTCCACAAGCAGCACCAACTGTTGAAGAGACTCTTTATTTCCTCATCAAATCCCATCCTTGTAGAATATCACTGGCAATAGATGTATAGGTTTATTTCTGGACTTCAGTTCTATTTTATTGGTCCATATGTCTCTCCTTATGCCAGAACTACTGTTTTCATTACTGTAGCTTTGTAATGAGTTTTGACATTGAGAAGTATCAATACTCCTACTTTCTTATTCTTTTTCAAGATTGATTTGGTGCTTCAAGGCCCGTGGCAACTCCATAGAAATTTGAGGATTAGCTCTTCCATTCTGAGGGGGGAAAAAAGGCCATTTGCATTTTGCTAGTGACTATATTGAATCTGTAGGTCTCTTTGGGTAGCATCATACTTTTAGCAATAGTAAGTCTTCCAGTCCATGAACATGAGATATCTTACCATTTATTTAGATCTTCTTTGATTTCTTTCAGCAATGTTTAATAGTTTTCAGTCTACAAATTTTTTTTACCACCTTGGTGAAATTTATTCCCAGGTATGTTTTTCTTTTGGATGTTACATTAAATGAGGTTGATTTTATAATTTCCTTTTGGGATTGTTCATTGCTTCTCTGCAGAAATCCAGCTGATTTCTGTGTGTTGATCATGTACCCTGTAACTTTGCTGAATTTGTTTAGTAGTTAGTTAGTACCTCTAATAGGGTTTTTAAACATGTGAATTCTTTGGGACTTTCTATATATAGGATTGTTCCTCTCTGAATAGAAATAGTTTAATGAATTCCTTTGCAGTGTGGATGCCTTTTATTTCTTTTTCTTGCATAACTTCCCTTTCAGTACAATGAACAGCAGTGATGACAGTTGACACACAAAGGAAAAGCTTTGGGTATTTCACAGTGAGTGTTACATTACCTATGGATTTTTCATGAATGCCTTTTTCATGTTGAGGAAGTTTTTTCTTATTTGTAGTTCTGAGTGTTTCTATCATGAAGGGTTGTTGAAGCCCAGGGTGAAGGCTTAAGATCTTCTAGAGTCTTTTCTGAGCATGCTTCTTAACGTGTGCATGGCTTTCTACATTCCCCCCAAACATGAGTGCTTTTGATTGTCCTAATTACCCAAGGAAATTCTCTCCCTGGCTCTTCATCCCAGGCTTTTGGGGGTCTATTTTATGTCTCATTTTTTTTAAGATTTTAAAAAAATGTATTCATTCATGAGAGACACAAATAGAGAAGCAGAGAGACAGGCAGAGAGAGAAAAAAGCTCCCTGTGAGGAACCCGATGCGGGACTCAGTCCCAGGACCTCTGGATCATGGCCTGAGCTGAAGGCAGACAGACACGCAAACACTGAACCACCCAGGTGCCCGTGTTTCAGTTATAGTCATTTGCATCAGGTGCAATCGGCTGGTTGTCCACCTTAAGATATTTATAAGCAATGCCTACCACTTTTCCAGCCTGGATGAACTCCAAATAGGCAACACAGAAATAAGTACCCAGTGTGTCAGTCCTTTGGGTAGCCTTCAGACAGATTAGAACATACCTACACAATAATTTTTGGAAAAGATTTGTTTCACTGCTCCCATAACCAGGGACCAGGGTCCCATACTGGCAGCATGGGCTGCTGTCTTCAAGATGGCTGCTGACATGGGTGGAGTATATGGCAAGAGCTAGTAAAAATAAAATTTCCACCAAACGTTTCTACTATTATAAAGTTAACTTTTTTTTTTTATTCTGCATTCACTTGGTTACTGTCAAACTCCGACTATTTTATCGCATTTTACAAAGTTGCTTCTGACAGTTACTGCTTACTTTTCAGTTCTCCTGCCGGGGAATGAGCATTTGAGGCTGACTACACCACCAAGTTGCTGGTAGTGTAGTTTTTAAATAAATTTTTCTTTTTCATGCATTTTTAAATAAATGGCACTATGCTGATCATCTCATTTTGAAGCATAATTTTATGATTCAAGTTTATCACTACCTGTAAATGTAGTTCATTAGGTTTAAGTACTCTGTGTTAAGTCAATTGTATAGATTTCACACAATTTATTTATCTATTTTGTTGATGGAAGTATTGTTTTTTTGTAGGGTTTTTTTTTTTAGTATTACAAACTATGCTCTGATAGACATCTTTAGACACATGTATAAGAATTACTGTGGGGAGTAATTTTTAAAGTGGAATTTCTGGGTTTCAGTATATACATAGTTTCAATTTTATGGGATAGTACTTACTGTTCTCAAAGTGGTTATATCCATTTATATTCATACCAGCAATGTGTGGCAGAGCCAATTTCTTCACATCCTTGCTGACACTTGATATTATTTGACTTCTGAATTTTTATAAATCTGAAGGATGTCAGATGGTCTCTCCTTTTTGTTTTAACTAGCATCGTGCAAATAGTGGAGTTGAAGATTTTGTTTTCATTTCTTTAGTGTCCACTCTTCTGTGAATTATCAGATCATATTTCTCATACACATATTATTGGAAATAGAAAAACTGCTTCTTTTTTATCTTTATTTTTCAGCATATTTATCTCTTTGTCTTTGAGGGGTTTTTTAAAATAAATTTATTTTTTATTGGTGTTCAATTTACCAACATACAGAATAACACCCAGTGCTCATCCCGTCAAGTGCCCCCTCAGTGCCCATCACCCATTGACCCCCACACCCCACCCTCCTCCACTTCCACCCCCCCAGTTCGTTTCCCAGAGTTACGGGTCTCTCATGTTCTGTCTCCCTTTCTGATATTTCCCACACATTTCTTCTCCCTTCCCTTATATTCCCTTTCACTATTATTTATATTCCCCAAATGAATGAGAACATATAATGTTTGTCCTTCTCCGATTGACTTACTTCACTCAGGATAATACCCTCCAGTTCCATCCACGTCGAAGCAAATGGTGGGTATTTGTCATTTCTAATGGCTGAGTAATATTCCATTGTATACATAGACCACATCTTCTTTATCCATTCATCTTTCGATGGACACCGACGCTCCTTCCACAGTTTGGCTATGGTGGACATTGCTGCTGTAAACATCGGCGTGCAGGTGTCCCGGCGTTTCATTGCATCTGTATCTTTGGGGTAAATCCCCAACAGTGCAATTGCTGGGTCGTAGGGCAGGTCTATTTTTAACTCTTTGAGGAACCTCCACACAGTTTTCCAGAGTGGCTGCACCAGTTCACATTCCCACCAACAGTGCAAGAGGGTTCCCCTTTCTCCGCATCCTCTCCAACATTTGTGGTTTCCTGCCTTGTTAATGTTCCCCATTCTCACTGGTGTGAGGTGGTATCTCATTGTGGTTTTGATTTGTATTTCCCTGATGGCAAATGATGCAGACCATTTTCTCATGTGCGTGTTGTCCATGTCTATGTCTTCCTCTGTGAGATTTCTCTTCATGTCTTTTGCCCATTTCATGATTGGATTGTTTGTTTCTTTGGTGTTGAGTTTAAGAAGTTCTTTATAGATCTTGGAAACTAGCCCTTTATCTGAGAGGTCATTTGCAAATATCTTCTCCCATTCTGTAGGTTGTCTTTTAGTTTTGTTGACTGTATCCTTTGCTGTGCAAGAGCTTCTTATCTTGATGAAGTCCCAATAGTTCATTTTTGCTTTTGTTTCTTTTGCCTTCGTGGATGTATCTTGCAAGAAGCTACTGTGGCTGAGTTCAAAAAGGGTGTTGCCTGTGTTCTCCTCTAGGATTTTGATGGAATCTTGTCTCACATTTAGATCTTTCATCCATTTTGAGTTTATCTTTGTGTATGGTGCAAGAGAGTGGTCCAGTTTCATTCTTCTGCATGTGGATGTCCAATTTTCCCAGCACCATTTATTGAAGAGACTGTCTTTCTTCCAGTGGATAGTCTTTCCTCCTTTATCGAATATTAGTTGACCATAAAGTTCAGGGTCCACTTCTGGGTTCTCTATTCTGTTCCATTGATCTATGTGTCTGTTTTCGTGCCAGTACCACACTGTCTTGATGACCACAGCTTTGTAGTACAACCTGAAATCTGGCATTGTGATGCCCCCAGCTATGGTTTTCTTTTTTAAAATTCCCCTGGCTATTCGGGGTCTTTCCTGATTCCACACAAATCTTAAAATAATTTGTTCTAACTCTCTGAAGAAAGTCCATGGTATTTTGATAGGGATTGCATTAAACGTGTAAATTGCCCTGGGTAACATTGACATTTCCACAATATTAATTCTGCCAATCCATGAGCATGGGATATTTTTCCATCTCTTTGTGTCTTCCTCAATTTCTTTCAGAAGTGTTCTATAGTTTTTAGGGTATAGATCCTTTACCTCTTTGGTTAGGTTTATTCCTAGGTATCTTATGCTTTTGGGTGCAATTGTAAATGGGATTGACTCCTTAATTTCTCTTTCTTCAGTCTCATTGTTAGTGTATAGAAATGCCATTGATTTCTGGGCATTGATTTTGTATCCTGCCACGCTACCAAATTGCTGTATGAGTTCTAGCAATCTTGGGGTGGAGGCTTTTGGGTTTTCTATGTAGAGTATCATGTCATCGGCGAAGAGGGAGAGTTTGACTTCTTCTTTGCCAATTTGAATGCCTTTAATGTCTTTTTGTTGTCTGATTGCTGAGGCTAGGACTTACAGTACTATGTTGAATAGCAGTGGTGAGAGTGGACATCCCTGTCTTGTTCCTGATCTTAGGGGAAAGGCTCCCAGTGCTTCCCCATTGAGAATGATATTTGCTGTGGGCTTTTTGTAGATGGCTTTTAAGATGTTGAGGAATGTTCCCTCTATCCCTACACTCTGAAGAGTTTTGATCAGGAATGGATGCTGTATTTTGTCAAATGCTTTCTCTGCATCTAATGAGAGGATCATATGGTTCTTGGTTTTTCTCTTGCTGATATGATGAATCACATTGATTGTTTTACGAGTGTTGAACCAGACTTGTGTCCTGGGGATAAATCCTACTTGGTCATGGTGAATAATTTTCTTAATGTACTGTTGGATCCTATTGGCTAGTATCTTGTTGAGAATTTTTGCATCCATGTTCATCAGGGATATTGGTCTGTAATTCTCCTTTTTGGTGGGGTCTTTGTCTGGTTTTGGAATTAAGGTGATGCTGGCCTCATAGAACGAATTTGGAAGTACTCCATCTCTTTCTATCTTTCCAAACAGCTTTCGCAGAATAGGTATGGTTTCTTCTTTAAACGTTTGATAGAATTCCCCTGGGAAGCCATCTGGCCCTGGACTTTTGTGTCTTGGGAGGTTTTTGATGACTGCTTCAATTTCCTCCCTGGTTATTGGCCTGCTCAGGTTTTCTATTTCTTCCTGTTCCAGTTTTGGTAGTTTGTGGCTTTGCGGAAATGCATCCATTTCTTCTAGATTGCCTAATTTATTGGCGTATAGCTGTTCATAATATGTTTTTAGAATCGTTTGTATTTCCTTGGTGTTGGTAGT
The DNA here is from genome assembly GCF_905146905.1 of Nyctereutes procyonoides. NCBI lineage: Eukaryota > Metazoa > Chordata > Mammalia > Carnivora > Canidae > Nyctereutes > Nyctereutes procyonoides. Next base: position 53,085,405 of record NW_026575140.1, on the reverse strand, counting down.
GATCTCTCCTTTCTCATTCATGATTTTATTAATTTGAATCTTCTCTCTCTTCTTTTTAATAAGGCTGGCTAATGGTTTATCTATCTTATTAATTCTTTCAAAGAACCAACTCCTGGTTCTGTTGATCTGTTCCACAGTTCTTCTGGTCTCGATTTCATTGAGTTCTGCTTGAATCTTTATTAACTCTCTTCTTCTGTTGGGTGTAGGATCTATTTGCTGTTTTTTCTCTAGCTCCTTTATGTGTAAGGTTAGCTTTTGTATTTGAGTTCTTTCCAGTTTTTGAATGGATGCTTGTATTGCGATGTATTTCCCCCTTAGGACTGCTTTTGCTGCATCCCAAAGATTTTGAACGGTTGTATCTTTATTCTCATTAGTTTCCATGAATCTTTTAAATTCTTCCTTAATTTCCTGGTTGACCCTTTTATCTTTTAGCAGGATGGTCCTTAACCTCCACGTGTTTGAGGTCCTTCCAAACTTCTTGTTGTGATTTAGTTCTAATTTCAAGGCATTATGGTCTGAGAATATGCAGGGAACGATCCCAATCTTTTGGTAGCAGTTCAGACCCGATTTGTGACCCAGTATGTGGTCTATTCTGTAGAAAGTTCCATGTGCACTTGAGAAGAATGTGTATTCAGTTGAGTTTGGATGTAAAGTTCTGTAGATATCTGTGAAATCCATCTGGTCCAGTGTATCATGTAAAGCTCTCGTTTCTTTGGAGATGTTGTGCTTAGAAGACCTATGGAGTATAGAAAGAGCTAGATTGAAGTCACCAAGTATAAGTGTATTATTATCTAAGTATTTCTTCACTTTGGTTAATAATTCGTTTAAGTATTTGGCAGGTCCCACATTCGGGGCATATATATTGAGGATTGTTAAGTCCTCTTGTTGGATAGATCCTTTAAGTATGATATAGTGTCCCTCTTCATCTCTCACTACAGTCTTCGGGGTAAAATTTAGTTTATCTGATATAAGGATGGCTACCCCTGCTTTCTTTTGAGGACCATTTGAATGGTAAATGGTTCTCCAACCTTTGATTTTCAGGCTGTAGGTGTCCTTCTGTCTAAAATGAGTCTCTTGTAGACAACAAATAGATGGATCCTGCTTTTTTATCCAGTCTGAAACCCTGCGCCTTTTGATGGGGTCATTTAGCCCATTCACGTTCAGAGTTACTATTGAGAGATATGAGTTTAGTGTCACCATGATATCTATTCAGTCCTTTTTTTTGTGGATTGTTCCACTGAACTTCTTCTTAAAGGGGAATTTTAAGAGTCCCCCTTAAAATTTCTTGCAGAGATGGTTTGGAGGTCATATTCTTTCAGTTCCTGCCTGTCTTGGAAGCTCTTTATCTCTCCTTCCATTTTGAATGAGAGCCTTGCTGGATAAAGTATTCTTGGTTGCATGTTCTTCTCATTTAGGACCCTGAATATATCCTGCCAGCCCTTTCTGGCCTGCCAGGCTCTGTGGAGAGGTCTGTTGTTACCCTAATACTCCTCCCCATAAAAGTCAGGGATTTCTTGTCTCTTGCTGCTTTAAGGATCTTCTCTTTACCTTTGGAATTTGCAAGCTTAACTATTAAATGTCGAGGTGTTGAACTGTTTTTATTGATTTTGGGGGGGGGAATCTCTCTATTTCCTGGATCTGAATGCCTGTTTCCCTTCCCAGATTAGGAAAGTTTTCAGCTAGAATTTGTTCAAATACATATTCTGGCCCTCTGTCCCTTTCGGCGCCCTCGGGAACCCCAATTAAACCTAGGTTTTTCTTCCTCAGGCTGTTGTTTAATTCCTTTAATCTATATTCATGGTCTTTTGTTTGTCTCTTTTTTCCTCAGTTTCCCTCTTTGCCATCAACTTGTCTTCTATGTCACTCACTCGTTCTTCCACCTCGTTAACCCTCGTTTTTAGGACTTCTAGTTTGGATTGCATCTCATTCAATTGATTTTTAATTTCTGCCTGATTAGCTCTAAATTCTGCAGTCATGAAGTCTCTTGAGTCCTTTATGCTTTTTTCTAGAGCCACCAGTAGCTGTATAATAGTGTTTCTGATTTGGCTTTCTGACATTGAATTGTAATCCAGATTTTGTAACTCTGTGGGAGAGAGAACTGTTTCTGATTCTTTCTTTTGAGGTGAGGTTTTCCTTCTAGTCATTTTGCTCAGTGCAGAGTGGCCAAAAGCAAGTTGTATTGGGAAAAGGAGAAAAAGAGAGGAGAGAAAGAAGGAAAGAAAAGAGAAAAAGAAAAAAGAAAAAAAGAAGAAAAAAGAAAAAAAAGGAGTAAAAGAGAAAGAAAGGGAAAAAAAGGGTGGGGGAAGGAAATAAATAAAAAAGAAAAAAAAAACACGGGGGAGTATCTTCTGATTCTGTATACTTTAAGTCCCTTGACTCCCCTGGAACTTGTCCCTCTAGCTGGTCTTCTGGGGAAGGGGCCTGTCGTGCTGATTTTCAGGTGTTAGCCCTTGGGGGAGCTGCTCTGCCCCTGCCTGCTGCAGGGCTCAGTGGGGGCTGTTTACCCCGTGAGGCCCCAGGAGGAACAACCACAGTGGCGCGGCCAGCTCTGGAGCCCTGGAGTCAGCTCCCGCAGTAACTACAGAGCTCTCCGTCTGCAGGGACTGGAGGCTCCGGGGCGGGGCCGCTGATCTGCTCAGCTCGGGGCAGGAGCGTCCTTGCTGTCCTGGGTCCTCCCTGACTCTGCCTGTCCCCGAGGGAGGCCGGATCCTGGGCTGTGTCCCGGCGCCCTGTGCTCCGGGGCCTGCGCTGTGGGATTCGCGCTCCCGCCCCGCAGCCCCCTCCGCGGAGCCGCCGCCCGAGCCCCTCCGAGCTGCTCCGGGTCCCGCCGTGCACGCTGCAGCCCTTAGGGAGCTCGGCGCACTCTCCGGGGCGCAGGTGTCTGTTAGTGTCCCCGGGAGCCCGAGGGCATCCCCGCCCTCCTGGGTCCTGCTCTAACTCCCTGCGAGCCCGTTTCCGCCCGGGAAGGTTGGTGCAGCTCCTGCTTCTCCGGGACGGGGCTCTCCTGTCCTGGGGACACTCGCCCCGGCCTCAGCCCGGCTCCTCCCGGGGCCCCTCCCCCTCGGAGGCCTTTTGTTTCTTTATTTCTTTTTCCCCGTCTTCCTACCTTGATGGAAGCGCGAACTCTCCTCACTGTAGCATTCCAGCTCTTCTCTCTTTACATCTCAGGCCGAATTCGTAGATTTTCAGGATGATTTGAAGGTTATCTGGGTAATTTGGTGGGGACAGGTGCAAGGACCCTACTCTTCAGCCATCTTGCCCCTCCTCCCGAGGTTTTTTTTTAAGATTCATTTATTTATTTTAGAGAGAGAGAGAGATGGAGCAAGTGTGTGAACAGAGGGAGGGGCAGACGGGGAGGGAGAGGGAAAGGATCTCCCCTCAACACCTGTTGGGCACAGAGCTCAACACCCGGCTTAATCTCACGACCCTGAGACCATGACCTGACCTGAGCTGAAACCAAGAGTCTGACAAACAACTGAGCCACCCAGGTGCCCTAGTATGCTTTTCTTTAAGCAAATATGTAAATTACATTTTATATGTCTTATTTATATATGTTTTTATATATAGCTCAATTTTCAAATATTTTATTTTTTAAATTTTTTTAAAAAGATTTTATTTACTTATTCATAAGAGACACAGAGACTGGCAGAGAGAGAGAGAGAGAGGCAGAGACAGGAGAACCAGGCTCCATGCAAGGAGCCCGATACGGGACTCGAACCCGGCATCCCGGGATCACACCCTGAGCCGAAGGCGTCAGACGCTCAACCGCTAAGCCACCTAGGCATCCCTCAAATTTTTTAATAGGAGACTTCACAGTCACATTTATTGTGATTATTGATATGTCTGGGTTTCCTTTCAAATTTAATTCTGTTTTATCCTACATTTCTTCTTTTTTTTCTGTTTTTGAAGGATTGAATGAATTTTCTGTTTTTAGTTGCCCTTTAGTTGTTCGGTTTACTTCTTAGTGTGAGCCTTATCAGTATGACATGTTAAAAATTAATATCTTCTAACACTCTAGAGTTGATCGGCACCTGGGTCCTTGAGATTAGTAGAGCGCTGCACTAGAGCATAAATTCCAGAACCAGACACACTGGGTTGTGTGTGTCACACACTGACGGTGTGACTTTGAGCATGTTACTCAGTATTTCTGTTCCTCAGTTTCCACATATGTAAGATGGAGAAAAATATAAAACCTCTCTTAAAGGTTAATATGAAAAATAAATGAGTCAATACATGTGAAGGGGTAAGAATGATGCCTGGTGCATAGAAAACATTCAGTAAGTTTTAACTGTAGTTAAATTTTCCCCTAAATGGGGCCAAAACAATTTTGTTTTTCATTGTTCCCTACTCTATGCTTTGGTTTTCTTCTAAGAAGCTATTAAATTTTTTAAAACAATTAACACATGTAAACTTATCAATAAGTTGTATTGGTTTCTTGACTATTTCAAAATTTTATTTTGTTTTGTTTTGTTTTCTGAATGAACATCTTCCTCTTCTATTTTGTTCTCTTCTTACTAGAATCAACCAGTGATACCTTCTGAATAGACTTATGAGTGATATGAGGTTTTATAGACCTAAAAAAGTCTTGAATTTGTCTTCACATTTCATATAATAGTGCAGCTTGCTATACAACTTGAACTTCAAAACTGTTTTCCATCAGAGTGTTAAATATTTTATTCTTGCATTCATAGATTGTTTTTTTTAAAAGATTTCATTTATTTATTTGAGAGAGAGAGAGAGAGGACTAGTGGGGAAGGGGGGGCAGAGGGAGAAGCAGGCTCCCTGTGGAATAGGGAGCCCAGTGTGGGACTCTATCCCAGAACCCCAGGATCATGACCTGAACCAAAGGCAGACACTTAACCAACTGAGCCACCCAGGTGCCCCTCATTCATGGATTTTAATAAGAAGTCTAATCTTGATCTGATTTTCATGCTTTTATAAATAACTTATTTTTCTCAAAAATTCTAAGATCTTTCACTTCATTATACTGAAATTTTACTATTATGTTCAGGTATAAGTCTGTTTTTATTTACTTGCTTGGGACTCCGTAGGAGCTTCAAGCCAGAGCCTTGTATTTTCCTTTAGTTATTGGAATATTTTCTCTCCTTTTTGCTTTTTATTTCACAGTGTATTCTCCCTCCCTTCATTTTCTCTTTCCAACAAACACCACTATGTACCAGCCCTTGTTTTGTGTGATTTACATGTATTAACTCCTTTAACTTTCACAGCAACCTTATTGGGTGGACATTATTGTCACCACTTTCTAGATGAGCAGACTGAGGTTTGAGAGATTCAACAGATTGCCCAAGATCCTACATGACTGGGATCCCACCTGGACAGTCAGACTCAGGCTTTAGACCACTCATCTCCATTACTCTATTTTCTACATCTGCCTCTTCTTTCCCTTCATTCTTCAATCTCTCTTTCTCTTGTGCTACATTTGGAAGAATTTCTTGGTTTATTCTTCCTGCCCATTTTCAGCTGTGTCCATTTTAAACAAATGAAATGTCTCTTTGCTTCTCACCAATGATATTAGAGATGCTCATTTTCAAGTCCTGTTGTGTTTGATTTACTAGCTCTTTCCTCATCCATTTGCTGGATTTGGTGGCGCCTTTTCACCAGAGCTGGTGATTCCTGGCTCTGTGCTTATCTGCATGTTTATGATTTCCTGTCAGCCTCTTTGTGGCTATTGTTGTCTGTTACCCACAGCTAACCTTGCGAGTTTGCCCAGAAGGAAACATTACTGCCAGGTGGGCACATTGCAGCATGTCCTCAGAAACAGGGGTGACGAATTGCAGGGTGGGGGGTGAGCCAGTTGCAAGTCTCACAAGAGAGAGGACTCTATTTCCCCTTAAGTATCACAGGAATACAAGGCTCCTCCCACTGCTTTTTAACCCATGTTACCATATTTTCTTCTTCCATATGGTGAGCAGTTGGTGATGATGGGTAGAACAGCCAAATTACTCATTGCCCTGAAAACCGTAATCCAACCCAACATACCCTTTTGACCCAGAGCTCCTCCTGCTCCAAGCACTTACCATCCCTAAGATGAGGAGCTGCTCTGTCTCTTACCTTTGATTTACATTTGCCTTTAATTTCCCTCTTCAGTCCCCAATTCATCTTCCAAGGATTTCTCAAAGTTTTTGACCATTGGACTTTTGTCTTTTCCTTTAATGAAGTGTTTGTGAATATGATTTCTGTCATTCCTGGGGACTTGGCTATGGTGGAGGAGTAGGTTCAGGAATGGTCTTAATATATCGTTAGAATTCTATTTAGCGTCTTTCCCTCTCTATCTTCTTCTTTCTCACGTGGCCATATTTCCTGATAACGCCAATAGCATTCTTTGCTTGGTTCTTTCCAGACTGTTTTCGTACATCTTCTCCTCAAATCTGTTCAAATATTATCCTTCTCTACTTCTTCATCTGGGTTGGACAATGGTTAAATATTTTTTACAACCCCTTTTGATTTCTTTCTTGATATTACCCCTTCTTGATCAGAACTACAAATGTGGCACAGGCTAACAAATGGTTTGCAAACGTGCTCTCAAAGAGAGGAGACAGAAAAGCACAGACACCGGTATGTTTTACAAATGAGACTGCTTCCTACCCTACTTATCATAATTATCATGACATGGGGATCCCTGGGTGGCGCAGCAGTTTAGTGCCTGCCTTTGGCCCAGGGCGTGATCCTGGAGTCCTGGGATCGAGTCCCAGTCGGGGTCCCTGCAGGAAGCCTGCTTCTCCCTCTGCCTGTGTCTCTGCCTCTCTCTCTCTCTCTCTCTCTCTGTGTGTGTGTGTGTGTCTCTCATGAATAAATAAATAAAACCTTTTAAAAAAATAATTATCATGACAGGCCTTTCCTGGCTGCAGCAATGAAATTTCTATTGGTTCTTAAAAAGTTTTATATTAAAACTCTTCATACTCCTGTACTCCCCTACCTGAAAGAACTTTGGTGTTTTCGGGCTGTTGTATATCTCACTTCCAACTTAGTTTACAGTGCACTTCATACATCCATATCCTCATATGTTCTTGTGTTTATGTAAATATAAATACAGATACCTGGAAAGAAAATAAAAAAAATTTTTGAGCAGAAGCCTTGGAAACACAAGCAGAGCACAATCAACCTGGAAGATTTTGATAAGACTAAATGATGTCTGTGCTCATTATCTGTTATCATCTGAAGTTTTAAAGTGGATTGATACTCATTCATGGTTTCTTTTCATGCTGAAACACAAAACAGTTCTTTATTTGGCACCACTGAATGAACGAACATGAAAGCTTGAGAATTAAGATGTCTGATAAGATATGACCCAAGTGCCAAAACACATTACATCACCCTTCATAAGTACTATTATTCCTGTACTGTAAGAGTGAAGAAAAAACTATCATACAAGTTAGATCTTGTAATTGGTGATATAATAGATTAGTTCTTACCTTCTGGTTTTTAACCAGTCAATAACAGTGGGTTGTGAGGAAAAAGTCGGAAGGCAATCCACATGTAAAATATATCATCTTTCCATCCTTTTGGATGACCACTCATCCTTTTGGTGAAATTAGATTTCCTCAGTTCACTCCAAGGTAATGAAAATTCACTTACCTTCTTCGAGTCTCATTTTTCTTATTCCTAAAAACAGTTACACCACTTTATGAGGATATGAGAATTCTAGATGTTTATGCACCCAAAGACCTTACTTTAAAAAAGATGCAAAACTTGACAAAACTAAAAGAGACAATAGAAAACCCAACAAGTATAGTTTGAGATTTTAATATTCTTGTCTCAGTAATTATTAGAAAAAGAATACACAAATATCAAGAAGAATGTAGAAGATTGGAGAAAGTCTGTCAACCAAATAAACTTGACATCTGTGGAACTCTGCCCACAAAATAACAAAATATATATTCTTTTAAATATATGATGGAACGTTTCCCTAGGTAGACCATCTGCTGGGCTATAATGCAAGTACTCATACATTGAGAAAGACTGAAGCCACTCAGAGTGTACTCTCTGACCACAGTGGAGTTAATTTAGACATCAGTAAAGGAAAGATACCTGAAAAGATCTGGGAATTAAATAAGCATTTCTAAATAGTCCACAGGAAAATCACAAGAGAAATCAGAAAATATTTTGAGTGAAGGATAAGAATAGCACAATATATTTGTGGGATTCCTTTAAGTTAGTACATGAAGAAATTAAATTGGCTTTAAATAATTGCATTAGAAAAGAAGGAAGATTTAAAACCAGTGATCTAGGCTTTCACCTTGAAGAACCTGAAGAGAAAAATCAAATTAAGCCCCAAACAAATAGAAGGAAGAAAATAATAAACCCAAAAGAACAAAAACAGAAAACAAAAAGAAATGAGAAATTGAGAAAATCAACAAAGACCATGAAGATTAATTAAATTGGTGATCCTTGACAAGACTAATCAAGAAAAAAAGAATACCTCACTGTAAAGTTGTATTTAAGGGTGAAATATTGATGCTTTTCCTTTAATATTGGAGCATAAGGAGGTTATCCACTTCTGTTCAACATTAGTGCAATTATATATGACAAGCATGGAAAGACATAAATATTGGAAAAGAAGATTGTGAAACTCTCTTAATTTTCAGATAGCATAATTGTATGGAGAGAAAATCCAAAGGAATCTGCAAAAAAAAAAAAAAAAAAAAAACAACAAAAAGAACAATTAAATAACAAGTTTGCAGGATACATGGTCAGTATATAAAAATCAATTGTCTGTAAACTAACAATGAACAAATAGTAAATGAAATTTAAAAACAAATACCATTCACAATTGCCTCAAAAACTTGCATGATGATAAGTTTAATGAAAAGTATGCAATATATATATATATATATATATATATATATATATATATATATATACTGAAAACTACAAAACATCTTTGAAAACATGACCTAATATTTTGGAGATGTTTGCGATGTTCATGGTTTGGAAAACTTACTATTATTATAATGTCAATTATTCCCAACTTGATCTAGGAATCCAGTTACCATCCTAATTAATATCCTAGCAGTTTTTTTTAATTCCAGTGTAGTTAACATACAGTGTTATATTAGTTTCAGGTGCATAATATAGTCATTCAGCACTTCCATACCTTACTCGGTGTTCATCATGTTAAGTGTATTCTTAATACCCTTCACTTTCATCACCCACCCACCCTCCTGGCCCACCTCTCCTCTGGTCACCATCTGTTCTCTATAGTTTAAAGTCTGCTTTTTGGTTTGTCTCTTTTTTCTTCCTTCTTTCATTTGTTTTATTTCTTAAATTTCACATATGAGTGAAATCATGTGGTATTTATCTTTCGCTGACTGACTTATTTCACTTAGCAGTATCCCCTCTAGATCCATCCATGTTGTTGCAAATGGCAAGATTTCATTCTTTTCTATGACCCAAATACTATACCACTGTATATTTACCACATCTTCTTTATCTATTCATCTATTGATGGACAAACTTGGATCACTCCCATAATTTGGCTATTGTAAATAATGCTGCAACAAACATAGGGGTGGATATATCTTTTTGACTTTGTGTTTTCATAGTGTTTAGATGAATACCTAGTAGTGGAATTACTAGATCATATGATAATTCTATTTTTAATATTTTTAGGAACCTCTATACTGTTTTCCCGAGAGTTGCACTAGTTTGCATTTCCACCAACAGTGCTCAAGGGTTCCTTTCTATTCACATTCTCACCTACACTTGTGGTTTCTTGTGTTTTTTACTTTAGCCATTCTGACAGGTGTGAGGTGATATCTCACTGTAGTTTTTTGTTTTGTTTTGTTTTTCTTTTTTTAATTTAAGTTCAATTAATCGACTTACAGCACATCATTAGTTTCAGATATAGTTTTCAACAATTCATCAGTTGTGTATAACACCCAGTGTTCAGTACATCATGTGCCCTTCTTAATGACCAACACCCAGTTATCCCATCCCCCCCCACACACACACCTCTGCTTTAGCAACCTTCAGTTTATTTCCTATGATTAAGAGTCTCTCATGGTTTGTCTCCCTTTCTGATTTTTTTCCCCTCTCAGTTTTCCCTTCCTTCCCTTATGGTCTTTTGCACTATTTCTTATATTCCATATATGATTGAAACCATATGATAATTGCCTTTCTCTGATTGACTTATTTCACTCAGCATAATACCCTTCAGTTCCATCCACATTGATGTAATGGTCAGTATTCATCCTTTCTAATGGCTGAGTAACATTCCATCACATATATATACCACATCTTTTTGATCCATTCATCTGTCGAAGGACATCTCAGTTCCTTCCACAGTTTGGCTACTGTGGACATTGCTGCTATAAACATTGGGGTGCAGGTGTCCCTTCATTTCACTACCTCTTTGGGGTAAATACCCAGTAGTGCAATTGCTGGGTCATAGGGTAGCTCTATATTTTACTTCTTAAGGACCCTCCATACTGTTTTCCAGAGTGGCTGCACAGCTTGTATTCCCACCAACAGTGTAAGAGGTAAGAGGGTTCCCCTTTCTCCACATCCTCGCCAACAGTTGTTGTTTCCTATCTTGTTAATTTTAGCCATTCTCACCATGTAAAGTGGTATCTCATTGTTGTTTTGATTTGCATTTCCCTAATGAAAAGTGATGTGGAGCATTAATTCATGTGTCTGTTGGCCATTTGTTTGTCTTTGGAGAAATGTCTGTTCATGTCTTCTGCCCATTTCTTGACTTGGATTATTTGTTTTTTGGCTGTTGAGTAGGATAATTTTTTTTAAGTTCCTTCCTTCCTTCCTTCCTTCCTTCCTTCCTTCCTTCCTTCCTTCTTTCTTTCTTTTCTTTCTTTCTTTCTTTCTTTCTTTCTTTCTTTCTTTCTTCTTTCTTTCTTTCTAGATCTATTTATTCATGAGAGACAGAGAGAGAGAGAGAGAGAGAGAAGAGAGAGGCAGAGACAGGCAGAGGGAGAAGCAGGCTCTTCGCAGAAGCCCAATCTAGAACTTGATCCCGGATCCCGGGATCAGGATCTGAGCCGAAGGCAGCTGCCCAGGCATCCCAATAAGTTCTATATAGATCTTGAATACTTGACCTTTACTGATACATCATTTGCATATATCTTCTCCCATTCCTAGGTTGCCTTTTTGTTTTGCTGACTGTTTCTTTTGCTGGGCAGAAACTGTTTATCTTGATGAAGTCCCAATAGTTTATTTTTGCTTTTGTTTCCCTTGCCTTGAGAGACGTGTGGTACACGAAGTTGCTGCGGCCAGGGACAAAATGTTGCTGCCTATGTTCTCTTCTAGGATTTTGATGGATTCCTGTCTCATATTTAGGTCTTTCATCTGTGTTGAGTTTATCTTTGTGTCTGGTGTAAGAGAATGGCCTAGTTTCATTCTTCTGCATGCGGCTGTTCAATTTTCTCAGCACTATTTATTAAAGAGACTGTCTTTTCTCCATTGTATATTCTTTCCTGCTTTGTCGAAGATTAGTTGACCATAGAGTTGAGGGTCCATTTCTGGGTTCTCTATTCTATTCCATTGACCTAGTTTCTGTTTTCTGTTTTCAGTACCACACTGTCTTGATGATCACAGCTTGTAGCATAGCTTGAAATGAGGCATTGTGATGCCCCCAGCTTTGGTTTTCTTTTTCAACATTATTCTGGCTATTTGGGGTATTTTCTGGTTCCATGCAAATCTTAGGATTATTTGTCCAGCTCTGTGAAAAATGTCGATGGTATTTTGATAGGGATTGCACTGAATGTGTAGATTGCTTTGGGTACAATAAACATTTTCACAATATTTATTCTTCCAATCCATGAGCATGGAATATTTTTCCATCTCTTTGTCTTCCTCAATTTCTTTCATGAGAGTTCTGTAGTTTTTAGAGTACAAATCCTTTACATCTTTAGCTAGGTTTATTCCTAGGTATTTTAATGGGTTTTAGTGGAATTGTAAATAGGGTCAATTCCTTAATTTCTCTTCCTTCAGTCCCATTGTTAGTGTATAGAAAAGTCACTGATTTCTGTGCATTGATTTTGTATCCTGCCACATTGCTGAATTGCTGTAGGAGTTCTAGCAATCTGGGGGTGGAGCCTTTTGGGTTTTCCACGTACAGTAAAGAGGGAGTTTGACTTCTTTGCCAGTTTGAATGCCTTTCATTTCTTTTTGTTGTCTTATTGCTGAGGGTAGGACTTCTAGTACTATGTTGAATAACAGTGATGAGAGTGGGCATCCCTATTATGTTCTTGACCTTAGCGGAAAAACTCTCAGTTTTTCCCCATTGAGAATGATATTCACTGTTTTAAGTTTTTATTTTAATTGCAGTTAGTTAACACAAAGTGTAATATTAGATTCTGGTGTAAAATATAGAGATTTAACACTTCCATACATCACCTAGTGCTCATCACAACATGTACACTTCTTAATCCTCATCACCTATTTCACCCATTCCCCACCAACCTCCCCTCTGGTGACTATCAGTGGGTTCTCTCTCATTATAGTTTTGATTTGTATTTCGCTGATGATGAGTGATGTTGAGCATCTTTTCTTGTGTCTCTTGGCCATCTGTATATCTTCTATGGAGAAATGTCTGTTCACGTCTTCTGCCCATTTTTTAGATTAAAGTATTTGGGGGGTTTTGGTATCATTGTTTAAGTTCCTTCTATATTTTGGATACTAACCCTTTATCAGATATGTCATTTGCAAATATCTTCTCCCAGTCAATAGGTTGTCTTTTAGTTTTGTTGATTGTTTCCTTTGCTGTGCAGAAACGTTCTATTTTGATGTAGTCCCAATAGTTTATTTTTGCTTTGGCTTTCCTTGCCTTGAGAGACAAATCTAGAAAAATGTTGCTGTGGCCAGTGTCATAGAAATTACTGTCTGTGCTCTCTTCTGGGATTTTTGTGGTTACAGGTCTCACATGTAAAGTCTTTTTTTCTTTAATAGAAATTGATAAGCTGATTTTATTATTTTTTTAAAGATTTTTTATTTATTCATTCATGAGAGACAGAGAGAGAGAGAGGCAGAGACACAGACAGAGGGAGAAGCAGACCCCACGCAGGGAGCCCGACGCGGGACTAGATCCCGGGACTCCAGGACCATGCCCTAGGCCGGAGGCAGGCACTAAACTGCTGAGCCATCCAGGGATCCCGCGATAAGCTGATTTTAAAATGCAAAGGACTTTATATAGCCAAAAACAATATTGAAGAAGAATAGTGTTAGAAGACATCATACCTAATGTGAAAACGTAGTATAAAGCTATAGTAGTCAAGGTATAGTGGTATTAACATTGGCATAGAAAATCAATGGTTGGAACAAGATAGAGTACAGCATCAGAAACACTTATACAGGGATCCCTGGGTGGCGCAGCGGTTTAGGGCCTGCCTTTGGCCGAGGGCGCGATCCTGGAAACCCGGGATCGAATCCCACGTCGGGCTCCCGGTGCGTGGAGCCTGCTTCTCCCTCTGCCTGTGTCTCTGCCTCTCTCTCTCTCTCTGTGTGACTATCATAATTAAAAAAAAAAGAAACACTTATACAGTCACCTGACTTTTTTCAAAATCATTGAAGTATAATTAACAAACAGAATTTTAAGATCTTTAAACTGTACAATGTGATGGTTTGATATATGTATACACTGTGGAAGGATTCCTCCCATCTAGTTAATCAACATATTCATAACCTCACATACTTACCTTTTTTTTGGTGAGAATACTTAAGTTCTACTCTTCTAGCCAATCTTAATTATACAGTTCAGTGATATCAACTATGTCATCATGTTATACTCTAGACGCTCAGAACTTATTCATAATATAACCATCAGTAGACCCATGGGTAGTTTCTATATCTTGGTTATTGTGAAAAATTATGTAAGAAACAGGAGTGTACAGATATATCTTTGAGATACTGATTTCATTTCCTTTTAATGTATACACAGAAGCAGGATTCTTGGATCATATTGTACATTTGTTTTTTTTTAATTTTTTAAAAAGATTTATTTATTTACTTATTCGTGATAGACAGAGAGAGAGAGAGAGAGAGAGAGAGGCAGAGACACAGGAGGAGGGAGAAGCAGGCTCCATGCCGGGAGCCTGACGTGGGACTCGATCCCGAGACTCCAGGATCACGCCCTGGCCCAAAGGCAGGCATCAAACCGCTGAGCCACCCAGGGATCCCCCTTTTTTTTTTTAATTTCTAAGGGAAACTCCATAATTTATTTTCCATAGTGAATATACCAGCTTACTTTCCCACCAACAGAGTACAAGAATTCTCTTTTCTCCAATCCTGACCAGCATTTGTTATCTCTTGGATTTTTTTATAATGGCCAACCTAACAAATATGAGATCATATCTCCTTGTGATTTTGATTGCATTTCTCAAATACTTAGTGATAATGTGCTTTTTGTGTGTGCCTGTTGGCCATTTATATATCGTCTTTGAAACAGCGTCTATTTAAGTCTTTTGCTAATTTTTTTTAAATTGGGTTTTTTGGTTTTTGTTTGTTTTTTGTTGTTGTTACCAAATTGTATGAGTTTTTTTATATTTTGTATATTAACCTCTTATAGGATATTTGGTTTGCAGGTATCTTCTCCCATTCCATAGGTTGTTGTTCATCTTGTGATGGTTTTGTTTGCTGTGCAAAAACTTTTTAGTTTGAATTATGACAGAGGAGCCACAGGCAGCCTGGGTGGCTCAGCGGTTTAGCGCCGCCTTAAATCCAGGGCCTGATCCTGGAGACCTGGAATCCAGTCCCATGTCGGGCTCCCTGCATGGAGCCTGCTTCTCCCTCTGCCTGTGTCTCTGCCTCTCTCTCCCTCTCTCTTTCTCTTTCTCTCTCTGTTTCTCATGAATAAATAAATAAAATCTTTAAAAAAAATAAAAAATAAATAAATGGTGTTGGGAAAACTGGAGAGCTCTGTGCAAAAGAATGAAACTGGATGCCTATTTGACACCGTACACAAAAGTCAACTCAAAATGGATTAAAGACTTGGACTTAAGAACTGAAACAAACTCCTAAAGAAAACATAAGGAGAGGGGATCCCTGAGTGGCTCAGCGGTCAGCACCTGCCTTTGTCCCGGGTCGTGATCCTGGAGTCTCAGGCTGGAGTCCCTCGTCGGGCTCCTGGTGTGGAGCCTGCTTCTCCCTCTGCCTGTGTCTCTGCCTCTCTCTCTCTCTCTCTATGTCTATCATGAATAAATAAATAAAAATCTTTAAAAAAAGAAAACATAAGGAGTAATCTCTTTGACATCACTCTTGGTGATAATATTTTGTGTTTGACACCAAATAACAAGGCAACTAAAACAAAAATAAACAAGTGGTACTACCTTGAACTAAGTCAATTAGTTTTGACAAAGGAACCAAAGCTATTAAATTAGGAAAGAAAAATATTTTCAAAAATTGTACTGGAACAACTGGATATCCATATAGAACAGTGAATTGGTAAGGAGAAAATGCAGCTAATAAATTAAAATATAGAACATTGGTAAATTCAAAAAGTAAATCAAATAACTATGTTTTTTTAAGAAAATAAAATATTGTAGAAATGACACATTTATTGGGAAAAAAACAAAATATGTATAAGGTAATATTTTATTGGTTCTCTGAAAATTAATGTGAATACCTGGGTTTAACAGATAATTTTCTAGAATATATGAATAAACCTAACTCAGAAGACAACGGAAATTTAATAGATCAACTGTTAGTATTAAAAAACACCAGACAACATCATAGATGTGTACTATTAAATCTTTAAGGACTAGATAAAATTAATTGTGTCTTTCAAAGCATATGTATGGGAGGGAGTATTTATTAGATAAATACTTAATAAGAATTTATTTTGAAATCCATAAGTACATTAATTCTAAAACCTGAAAAATATAACGCAAAAAGAGATAAGTAATCATAAATTAATATTAGCATAAAAATCTAAAATTAAACAGCATATTAGCCTCTAGTTCAATCCACATCATTAAAATGGCAAGATTTCACACTTTTTGATGGCTGAGTGGTATTCCGTGTGTGTGTGTGTGTGAATACCACATCTTCATCTCTTCATCTGTAGATGGACATCTGGGCTCTTTTCAAGTAGAAATTAGATTGGAGCCAATGAGTCAGCTGATACTCATTCTTGAACTGAGAGGGCTGAGTATTAGAAACTCAGTTAAAGATGTAAATAGCAAGACATCCATTGTTAGGACAAAGAAAAAATTGCCAACAAAGTCTTCAATAAATTTTGACATTCACTCTTGTTAAATCAAGAATAGATGGGTATTTCCTTAAATGCAAAATAAATTGTTATCTGAGAACCTTATCAGCATTATGCTGACAGGTAAGAAATTAGAAGCAGAAATGAAGCCAGGAATGAAACAAGGACTTCACTCTCCTTGTTAGTCGTCATCATTCTGGCTGCATTAAGCAGTGCATGGAGATGAAAGGAAGAAATAGAAATAATACAATTTAAAAATAAAGGAGGCAAAATTACGTGTTTTTTATAAATGACAATTTTAGCCTTGGAATCCCAAAAGAATCAATTGAAAAATTACTAAATATCAAAAAAGTTAGAAAGTTATGATGAATTTTTAAGTTAACATTTAAAAATCAATAGTATTCCCCATAAATAACCATGTGGGAAACAGAATGGAAAAAATATCTATCTAGAAAAAGCAGGAATCCATTTGACATAAATGATCAATACAAAGGAAACTTTCAAACTCTACTGAACGCCCTAAAAGTCATCTTAATAAACAAAAATGCATTCTTTTCTTAGTAAACCTCAGAATGGGGGCACCTGGGTGGCACTGTCACTTAAACATTTGATTCTTGGTTTTGACTCAGGTCATGATCTAAGGGTCATGAGACCAAGCCCCATGTTGGAACCCATGCTAGGTGCAGAGTCTGCTTGTCCCTCTCTCCCTCTCTCTGCTCCTCTCTTCCTGTGCTTGCACACATATTTATTAAGTGTAAACTTAGAGGTAGAAATTGATAGCAATTAAACATGGAAGAGGAGGCATTTATTTACATCCAGGCTTTGACATTTCGAAATATCTTGCGCCACACTTATTTAACAGGTGTGGTTGATGAGCATGTGGAGCATCTAAAACATGTCCATGGCTGAAGGGAATGCAAAATGCAAGCATTTTGGTGCAAGCATTTTGGAGCTCTGTTTGACAGTTCCCTATAAAAAGTTAAATATACAGTCACCATATGACCCGGCAATTCCACTCCCAGGCATTTACCCAAGGGAAATGAAAAAGTTCATTAAAAAAACAACTCGGCCCCAGAGACATTATGCTAAGTGAAAGAAGTCAATCAGAGAAAGACAAATACCATATGATTTCACTCATATGTGGAATTTGAGAAACAAAGGAACAGAGGAAGAAGAGACAGACCAAAAAACAGACTTTAAAATATAAAGAACAAAATATAGAGAACGAATATATAGTGGTTATCGGGGGAGGGAGTTGGGGAGGAGCAAAACTGATAAAGGGGATTAAGAATACACTTGTCTTGGGTGGGGAGAGGGGGTAACTGGGTGATGGGCATTAAGGAAGGCACATGATGTAATGAACACTGGGTATTATATGCAACTGATGAATTACTGAACTCTACATCTGAAACTAATGATATACTGTGTGTTAACTAATCGAATTTAAATAAAATAAGTTTTAAAAAAGAAAACACTTGTCTTGATGAGTACTGGGAAGGGTATGGAATTTCTGAATCATTATATTATACACCTGAAACTAATACAACATTGTTAAGTATACCTCAATAAATAAATAAAGTGCCCTGTAAATTGTGAAAAAACAAAACAACTCGTACACAAATATTATTCATAGCTTTATTCATAATAGCCCCAAACTGGAAACAACCCAAACATCCATCCATAGGTGAAAGAATAAGCAAATTATGCTATATTCCTCCAAAGGAATAGTACTTGCCAATAGAAAGGAACTACTGAGAAGGTTTGTTTTGTTTTGTTTTTTTAAAGAAAGATAAATCTCAAAACACATTCAGTGTAAGAAGCCAGACTCAGAGTTTATACCCTGTGTGAGTCCCTTTACAGGAAACTAGAAGAGAGAGAGGGAGAGATACCCCCTTGTGACAATAGAGACCAATGGTTGCCTGCAAAGAGATAGAGGGAACTTTCTGAGGGTGATGATTTCCATCAATCATCAATGCTGCATATTGATTATGGTGGTAGTTTCATGGGTTTTGACACTTGTCAAAACTCATCAAACTATAACACTAAAAATGGGTACATTTTATTGTATGTAAACAATACCATCAAAGACCTGACTTAGAAAGAAAAGCATGAAGTAGATAAAAAACAAAACAAAACAAAACCAACCACCATACAAGATTTTCTATTTCAGATGAGGTAATTAGAACAACTCAAAGTTCAGGCCTATTTACTAAGAGAAAAATACTTGAAACCTCCCAAGAAAAGAAGTACAAATTTTGCATGGCCCAATTGGAAATGATCAGAAAATAAAATATATTACATTCGAATGGCCCAAAATTCCAGGAGAAACCAAGGAGCTGAAACCCTATGGGGTATGAATTCATCCATGACCAACTGATTGGCCCTGTTTTTATCCCCAAATTGGAAAATGTTGGTCTCTCTGAGGTCCCATGCATGCACACGGGGGAGAGAAAGAGAAGCTAATTACAGGAAACAAAGGGACCTGAGACACAAAACCGTCTGATGTGACTGTGTGCAGAGGAAGAGCCTTCGGACCTGATTTATGTCTCCATCTGCTCTGGGCTGGCAAGAGCCTTAGTGAGAGATGTGCTCAGCGGCCCAACTGTGCTTATGATTTGTAAATAAAACAAAGTCAAACAACTGCAATCAAACAGTGTGTGGTGTGTCTTCTGCCCAAATTCAACCCTAGAATCAGTGAAGGCCTGGTGTGTTGGGAAAGCGAATGTCTCTGAGGTCAGCGTAGTATTGTAGTTTAGAAATCAAGGACCCTGATCTTCCCTTTGAAAATGAAACTGCTCAGTGTGCAGAAAAGGACTTAATATAAATAATGTGGCAGCCTTGTGGAGAGGCCTCTCCAATGCTGGTGGTCTCCAAACACTCACTGTCTGGCATTTCATGTTGTGTTTCAAAACCAGAATCATTATAAGCCACATAAATCTGTCACTTCAGTTGAATTTGTACATCACCAAATCCTCGACTAATTTTTCAAAGATTATCCTCTGCGCAAATGAAGTCTAGGCTGTTGGATCCTATGGGCTTTCCTGGGTTGTCACATTGCCCATGTCCCAGCTTGAATTTTTATTATGTGAATGAAAATTCTCCAGGAATGTTGGATGGACTTCAACATTACTAATACTCCATAGAATATTCAGGCAACCAAATTAATTATAATGGACATCGCTGCAGAACTCCTTTCTTGCAAAAACATCTCCAGGAAGGCACATTTGTTCCATATTGGTTGCCACGGTTCTCTTGGTTAATATTCAGGCATAATCTACCTTGTAGTTCCATTTTAGGGGGCATCTTTCCATGCTTCTACCTGGAAACTCAGATCCTCTTTACTTCCATCAGGTTATATAAGACTCCCCTCAAGTCCATCATTCTCATTTCTCCACTTCCTTTCAGTTATGAGTCCCAGTTCCCTGGATTCCATTACTGGCTATTTTATTTTTACAATTAATTAAATTAATTTTTAAATTAGGGAATAAAAATGAATTAAATTAATTTTTAAATTCATTAAATTCTAAGGAAGAACTTAATTTTTAAAGGAAAAGGGGAAAATTTCCAGAGCTCCATGTCTATGCTTTTGGATTTCTTCCCATGATCTTCACATCACTACACATTCTTCTCCTCCAGTCACCTAACTAGAAGTAGAGAAGGTTCTTTAACTCATCTTCAACCCTTCCTTCCTGCCATCTTTTTTACTCACATAGACTTCAGAACCCAGAAAATCTACCCCACGTATGCTCTCTCATGGTAGTGTCTCTCACATGTCTTCATAAATAAGTTAACTGTCTCATTAAGTCCCACATGAAGCTTGCCTTTCCTCCCTATCTGTTCTCCTTTCTGGCACCATCTCTATGCCTGACCTTGAGACCAGGCACTTCTAGGAAGATGGGCACTGTCTTCTGCCCATCATCTACTGAATGGCACTAGTTCTGTTGGGCACAAGTGCAGTAACTAGCTACTGTGCTATGGTGCTACCATGCATAGGCATCTGCTGCCAAGCTCTGCTTTATGGTGCCCACACTGCCCAGGGTATGTAAGGAAGTGGATGGAAGGTCTATCTCTCCCATGTATTATACTCTCTTGGAAGGGACTTGATCTAATATTATTCATGCCTCCTTCTCTTAAAATGTTTTACTGAACTGGCTCATTTTGTTTTCATGTATTGTTCACTCTTCAACAAAGGACTCACACACGAGACTATTGGCATACTTGGCTTGGCTCAATTGCAGAGGTTCTACTAAATTCAGAATGGCCCTGCTGCTATCATGACTCAAACATTTACAGAAAATAACTCAAAGGAGCCTATTTCCCTGATTTCTTTTCTCCTTAGAATAAACCCTCACTCACAGGGTTTTTCTCAGGCAAACTGACATCTGGTTAACCTGTGATAGAACTCTGACACACATGAACTCTGGGAGTCTGTACAGCTGAGGCTACAAAAAATGAGACAGTCACTATCCCTCTGATCAATGAAATTTTAAACATAAGTTTTCAACTCAAACTTGTTATGAAATTATATTGACACAAAAGTGAGTGATGTTTTATTTTCTGAATGTGTTTAGCCATTTTCACCATTTTTAATAGTTTGAATATTAAAATTTATTCCAGAATGTTAGTCCAGATATTTGATAATCTTATTGGGAGAAATCTTAAGATTTTTTTCCCCTAAGAGGGATGGGAGGTCTTTGAAATAGTTTTAAGGCATGGGGTTGATGATATCAGATGGATGGAGATGTGAAGTAGACTTCTTATATGCAAATGTCTTACTTAGCTTAGCTTCCATAACTGGAATCTTGAAAAACAGATACAAATAATTTCTCTTCTCATAGTTCTGGAAGCTAGAAATGCAAGATCAGAGTACCAGCATGGTCAGGTTCTGGTAAGAGCGCTCTTCCTTGCTTGCAGATGACCACTTTCTCACTGTGTCCTCACATGACAGAGAGAGACAGAGAGAGTGATAGTGCTCTCTCTGACTCTCTACCCTTATGACTTCATCTAGACCTAATTACATCCCAAAGGCCCCATCTCCAAATACCATCACACTGAGGATTGGTGCTTCCAAATAGGAACTCGAGGTGAATACAATTCAGTCCATAGCAGTGCATATCCACATACATGTACTTGCACACACATATACCTGGAGTCGTGGTAACCTAAGTAACACAGATTCTTCACTCATGTAGACTCAGGAGAAATTGTTGTTCAGGTCTGAAAATGAACATGATGGTCTGCAATGGTGGCACTAGATTCCCACACAATGAGCAAGTGAAATTACTTTTCTTTGCCTCAGCTTTCTCATCAGCAGAGTGAGATTAATAAAATGACCTTTGAAGAACTTCAGAAGTTGGAAAGGCAGTATGTTGAGGGCCTGGTTGAAAGCCTGATATATTGTAAGATATAAATGGATGTCATATAAAGCTGATGCTCTGCATGTTGCCCAAAAAATGGAGAGTCAGAGAATAAGAATTTATTAGTGTTTTACCCAACATTCTCTGCAAGTCACTAGACATGAGTCATTAGATGTACTCTGCATTTATATCTGGGTAGTGTCAATAGCTTCAATTTAAAAAATAGCCAAAAATATTAATGTAGTCATGAGCCAGATATATCAAGAACAAGCTCTATGCCAGACACTGCACTGGAGACTGAGCAAAACACCTGGTCTTAGCCTTCATGGAGCTTCCAGTGTGCTTATGAATCTAGACTCAGTTGCTGCAAGTAAGAGAAGTGCTATGAAAAGGGAAATATGTGGTGTGTGGCAGCTTGTAATACAGGAGCTAAACTGGTCTTAGGGCGGGCGGTAGTCAAGTGAGTCATCTTTGAAGCAGCAACCATGGGGCTGAGACCTGAAGGGGGAACAAGAGCACTGTAGGTACACCTTGGAAATGAGAGGATTCCAGGCAGAAAGAAGTTTGGAAACACAAGTGTATGGGTCCTTAGAAGAGGTAGTAGAAAAACAGTGTGACTAGAAAGGAGAGTGGGAAGGGGAGGATGGTCCAGGATGAGCCTGGGGAGTTGGACACAGAACGGAACACATAGAGTCTTGTCAACCATATTAATCTTGGATTTTTCTGAAGGCAATCAACGAAGAGCTGCAAGCCTGGGATGTCACACACAGATGCCTGATGCCACACGCAAAAAAAAAAAAATGGTAGTGACAAGAACTAGGATAGGGTAAAAACACCTAGGAGTATCATGAAGAGTGAGGACTGCGTTGGGTCCTGAGTTCTGAAGAGCTGGGACAGGGTCTCCCTTTTTAAACAGATTGCTAGGCAGTGACCCAAAGAGGCAGCTACCAAGAGAAACTAATAGGAAGAAGAGAGAGGAGGTTCTGTCCAAATGTCAAGAAGTTTTTAGGACTACAAACAAATAAGATTAACACAAAATCCTGTGGCACTTTCATAAGCTGCATGGAATGGGAATATTTCTCTTGGGTAGAGATCTCTATGTTGAAGATAACAGAAAACCCAGTATGCAAACTGGCTTAAAAATAAGTAAATTAATTGGCTTAAGTAACTGGAAGTTCCAGAAATAAGGTGGTCTCCAAGGTTAGCTGAATCTGTGGATTCTGTCCATTTCTCTGCATTTCTCCTAGCTGCACCCTTCTCTGTGCTGGCTACATAGATTCCTGGTTTTCCTCCTGGTGGCAAAATGGCTACAGTACTGCACCCAACACTACCCAGGGGAAGAAGAGAGTCTCAATTAAAAGCAGAGAAATTTATTTTCCAAGAAAATGGGAACAATCTTCTCCTCATATGATTCTAGTTGGTTTCCATACCCATTTTTGAAACATTCCCTTGTAGTTGGGGGATTTCCATGTACTGGTTGGCTTAGACTTGGGGTCCTGTTCTAATTGTTCTGGCAAGCTTGATGGGACCATGTTTGGACAGTCAGAGATCAGAGATAGAGGAGAGTGAGCATCCCTTGGAACACCTGGGTTGCATGGGGGAAGGATGGGAACATAGGCAAATAAAGATCCTGGTAAGAAAGAAAAAGAGAGGAATGGGTTCTGGGTAGAAACCAATAGTTGCCTACACCAGGTGTTGGTAAACTTATTCCTAAAGGGACAGATAATAAATACTTTAGGGTTTGTGGGCCATATGATCTCTGTCACACCTGACTCAATTTTTTTTATCGTAGTAGGAAAGCAGCCATATATAAATGAATGGGAGTAGCTATGTGTCAGTAAAACTTTATTTTCAAAACTAGGTCAGGTTTGACCCTTGACACAGAGCTTATTGATGGCTGACCCACACTGTCTTCTATTGATCACTACCTTTTGGTCTTCTCTAGATTTCAGTTCCATCTGAAACTTTCTGTTGGTGTTAATTTTTAGCCTTATTTTCATTTATATCTGAAATTGCTGGAGTCACTCATGTGTGCAGTGAGTAGAAGAGAGTTAGTCTATAGTAAGATAAATAGTGTATTCCCTCCCCGGCCCCACAGCAAGGTCCTGCACCCCAAGGGGTAGGTTCCCTCCCATAGGGATGGCTGCTTTGTCATGCTATGACATTTTCAGATGGTGTTATTTGAAAAGCTTTAAACCTAATCCAAATAAAGAATGTAGACCTCATTTCATATTCATTGCCTTACACACTAACAGAGCCTTAGAAAATTTGCTAAATGTGGAATTGGACATGAGTCATAATTTTTACTAGCGGAGTCATAGCTAAATTAGAAAGACAAGACACGAAGACATTAAGGGGACATTAAAGGTGATAAATAAGATATGTTGCTGAGGCTGGATGTCTAACACTCATATGTTCTTCCTGATTTTTTTTTTTTCTATTTTCGGATAGAGATTGGGGAATTAAATTCCAGGAGAAGGAGATAGATTTTCTTTCAAGTTGCAAGAAAGTGAAGAAAGGGTAAATGCCTTCCCACTGAGCACACAATGGCTCACTTTCTGGCCCTGTGTTTGACAAGAAGTGATTTCTGACTCACTTGCTTATTTCCTTCAGATCTCAACCGAAAAGTCTTGGAGAAAGTCAGGATGTGCAAAATGGGTGTTCAGGATCAAAACCAGGGAGACAAAATGGTGTCGTTAAAAAAGAAAACTTAGAGCAGAAAACTGTTACATGTTAAATAAGAGTTTCCCGTCCAGATCACTCATGAGACCTCATCACAAGCTGGAAGGAATTAGAGTTAGGTGTGTCACCCCAAACTGAGTATTTGAGTCTGAAAGGTAGCAATAAGGAATGGAGGAATAAATCACACTTGCAAAAATTTGGAAATTATATTTATGTTTTCTCAACCAACTGATAAATTGAGACTGGAAAAATTACTCTTCTGATATTGCCTTCGATCAGATTAACATGAAGGTGCTGTCAATCCAGATTGCATGGATTGAGTCTCTGCTTATACCTGGAACTCTAAAGGGTGTGTGTGTGTGTGTGTGTGTGTGTGTGTGTGTGTGTGTGTGTTTTCTTTTAATAAATAATGCAAAGAATTAGAAGTTAGATATGAGTCCCCATAAAGCTTTCTTTGTGCTTCTATCAAATTCAAATTTTTACAAAACTGTGTCGCAAATAGAAAACAGTGGAAGGCTAGCAAGCTCCTGTGAATACCTGGATTAGGGTAATAATTCACCGTAACACCTGAAATGAAAACCAATAGGATGAAAACACACCACAGTCTGGTATCATTTGACCTAATAATTAAGCAAATGCGCTAGACTGAGTAAAACCCTACCTAACCTTCAGCTTATGGCAAACCTAAACTTACGAAATGCAGCGTTATCTTTACCAAAAAAGTAAGATGATGCTTGGATTTTCTTAGCCCCTCCCACCATCTGCCTTTGTCTCAAGGACCTATGGCCAACCAAATGTGGAAACAGAACAAGTATCCCTCTGACATCTTTAAGTGTGTTCTAGAGGATGAGAAAATTATTCTTCCCCATTTCAACCCACGATTCCATGTCCTTGTAAATATATTTTTTTAAAATCCAGAACAACTGGGCTGCAGAGGGAGGCCTGGGAGTATCCATCTATTACCAGGGGTACCACCTTTAAGTATAAGGTGATCAAAGTGGAGATGAAACCAAGAAGAATATCAAAGACTATGCATTTTGAGTTTGTCTTTTTGCAAGTTTTACATCAGTTCAAAAACACAACAGGAATGGAAAAAGATGCCCCCACTGAAGAACAGAAAAAAATGGGTGAACCCACACCCTCCACCAGGACCAGGAATGAAACTGGAGCATTGAAATATTCTCCAAGCTCCAGAACTTGGATGTGGATTTACCACCACCCAGTGTAAAGATAACAGGACCCAGATACATGCATGCATCTAATCTTCAGATGAGACTTGAATCTGGACAGGTTGTCTCTTGCTCAAAGATGTGGAGAGAACACCTTCTCCAAGAGTTTGACAATGAGATACATCAAAAAGATACTCTTAAGGCGATACACAAGGATAGCATTCAAACAAGTAAGGGAAAGCAGAGTGAGGATTATCTAATGTAGAATCCATGTGAAAAATTCAGACGACCGTTTAGCTTTCTCAACTTGGTTAATGATGCCATAATCTCTACAGTGCATCATAAAGAGAATATAGGCTGAGATAAAAGGGGACTTGAGTTTGGGCAATGAAATTCAAGAAAGAGAAGAAGATGGGATTGTTTGCAAGATGTGGAAGCTGGAATATAGAAGGTCTGCAAGAAATTAAAGACATAGTAGTAAGATTAAAATTAGCCTCAAAGGCAGTTAAGAGCAAAATAAAACAATGTCATGGTAGCCAAATTTGCAAATTTCTCAGAAAGGGCATGATCTTACTTCTACCTACTTCTACAGCTCTACTTTTTAGCACTCACCTCTATCAGGCTGCACTTCAGTCACAGGTGTTTCTTTTTTTTTTTTTAAAGAGATTTTATGTATTTATTCATGAAAGACACAGAGAGAAAGGCAGAGACACAGGCAGAGGGAGAAGCAGGCTCCCTGCAGGGAGCCTGATGTGGGACTCGATCCCGGGACTCCAAGATCACGCCCTGGGCCAGAGGCAGGTGCTAAACCGCTGAGCCACCCAGGGATCCCTCGTCACAGGTGTTTCCTTCCTCAAATTCACCAACCTCTTTTGCTTCTTTCAATCAAAAATTCCTTCTTACTAGAAAGTACTACTTTTCACTTGTGTGGGTTCAAATCCCACCTCAGGCAATTTACTTGATTGACTTCTTGGGTATTCAGTGTCTTCATCTGTAAATCCAACTAATAACAAAATCTTCTTCACTCTGTTGTCATGGAAATGAAGTGAGAGAGTAAAATATAAAGAGCTTAACCTAAACCTGGTGCATGGTAAATGTTCAATACGTGGTAGATGTTAATAACAGCAGTAATGATGAAGTAGAGGTTTATGCTTCTAATGACTGCCTTGCTCACTAAACTAACACTTAGCTTCATGAAAACAAAGAGTTTGCCTTTTTTGTTTGTCCTTATATATTCTGCACCTAAAAGACAGTGTTTTATAATGATATAAAAGTTATAATGGCATAAAATCTATCACAGAAGAGGCCCCTGGGTGGCTTAGTGGTTGAGCAGACTCTTGCCTTTGGCTCAGGTTGTGACCCCAGGGTCCTGAGATTGAGTCCCACATTGGGCTCCCTACAAGGAGCCTGCTTCTCCCTCTGCCTATATATCTGCCTCTCTCTGTGTGTCTCTCATGAATAAATAAATATTTTTTTAAAAAAAGCTATCATAGAAGGACTTTTCTTGAGCCTAGGAAAAAATTGTCAATACAGAATAAAGCTCACTCATGTCTCACTCATATTTACAATGAGAAAAAGTCTAGGAAACTCTTGAACTACATATATAAAGAATACTTATCAAACTTCTATATAAGGAAATAATAAGAAAAACATAACCCAAGGATAAATAGGAATTAGGCTGGTGACAAGCCTCTTTAGTGCAACCCTAAAGGACAAGAGGAGACCTCAAAGCAATTTTGAGAGGAAAATATTGTGATCCAAGAATTTTATACCCTGTATGCCAGTCTTTTATATGTGAAATCAACAAAAACGATCCATCAAATAAAAGTGCCCAGAAAATATTGGACATGTAAGCTGCATGGAAAAAAGTTTCTTTTCTTCTTTTTTGGGAAAAAAAGTTTCTTGAAGAAGTATTACAACCAGCAGAAAATCAAAATTAAGTGTTTGAAGCTGGAAAAATCATCATAAAAGTATTGGCAATGTGCACTGAAACAAAGTTAAGAGAGATCCAAATAAGTGCAAACCTGTCGTAAAATTGTCATGAGTGAAAATTGTTCACTCAAAAAAAGATAAAATATTTTAATGCAAAATGGTATGAATAATCTACATCTATAAAATCGCATTACTTTAGCAAAGACCACAATGTGAATGGGGGAAATAAAGTGTAAAAATGTGCTAAACATTTTGCTTAGATGAGAGTGACTGAAAAGACAAAAGTTTCTTAACTCTAATACTTTCCTAACTTTGGCTAAATAAAATATTTGAAAAACTCAGAGAAAAACAAAAGTAAAACCCCCCAAAAACCAAGCTGGTCTGATTATGAGAAAAAGAGAGTGAAAGAAGATCTCAAGAAGCAGAAACAGAGAAAAAGGAAAGAAAACGTAGACCTTGTATAATACTTATAAGAGTAACCGTAAATGAGATAAACTTGCTTATTCAGAAAGAGATCCTCAAATTGGTATGTAATAAAACCAAGTCCAGTTATCTTCTGTTGACTAAAGACATACCTAAAGCTAATCCCTATAAAAATGTCTATTAGGCAAATGCAAGCAAAAGGAAAAATGAGTTATAATATTAATAGCAGACTATATAGAAGTTAAGATTGAGAGCCTTACATGAGACCATGAGGCAAAGGTCACCATTTTATATTGTAAAACCAAAAAATGGTGGGGCACCAATCAACCTTTATGTGCCAAAATCAGTGGCTAAAATATATGTAAAGCTAATATTCTTAAAAATAAAAGGAGGAATGCATTGAAACATACTTATCTCTAAGTATTTAAAGAGTAAGCAACGGTTTAGAAAAAATATTATTAATGAATAAATTTTATCTAAAAGGTACATTTTGAGCTGTATATCCTACAATGAGTATGCCCTTTTCCAGGGAACAGGGAACTTTTTTTTAAGTGTTACGGATTCAAGCCACAAATCAAATCTCAAGTTTCAAAACATAGAAATAAAATAAACAGAAAAAAAAAAGGCAATAGCTTTTTCTATTTACCTCCAAGAAGCATTTAGAAAATACAGTGGAAAAAGATCCTAATCACTAAAACAATCCACAAATATAAACTGCCTGGGAATAAACTTCAAAATAAAGTAAGATGAAGAAAGACCATAAAAGTTTACTGAAAAGCTGAGAAGGAGGTTGAAATTCATGGAGAAGTACATTCTGTTTGGGGAATAGTAAGACCTAATAGGCAATTCCAGTTCTCTCCTCAATAACGTACAAATTTAATGCAATTTCTTCCCCCCACCAAAAAATAAGAACATTATTCAGGGGGAACATAAGTTTCTTCTTTGGGAAGAAAATTTGAAAATAGCCAAGAAATTTATGAAATGAAGAAGTAATTAGAAAGGCACACTGAGAATGAAGAACATCTGAGGAAACCTGAACAGATTTCCTGAGTAGAAATCAGAGCAAAGATAACAATGGTGTGTAGGGAAAGGAATGGGTCTTCAAGAAACATAGTCTGGGGCAGTCATTCTCCAAGTGTGGTCCCAGGTCGCTCTCTATACATAGAAATTGTTAATTGTACTGTTCTTATGACACATTGGAGATTAAGAGATTGAAGATAGTCTAGATGACAGAATGAAGAGGATAGAAGAGCAGACGGAGGGACATCCGGGTGGCTCGTGATTGAGCATCTGCCTTCAGCTAAAGGTGTGATCCTGGGGTCCTGGTATTAAGTCCCACATCAGGCTCCCTGAAGAGAGCCTGCTTCTCCCTCTGCCTGTGTTTCTACCTCTCTGTGTGTGTCTCTTATGAATGAATGAATGAATGAATGAATGAATGAATAAAATCTTTTTAAAAATAGCAGACTGTAAAGCTACTCATCATGAACTCGATTTCTGGGTTCCTATCCTGCTCCAACACAGCCAGATGATCTTGGTCTAGTCTCTTTATGCTTCATCTCACTGAGTCTCAGATTCCATAGATTCCTTTTCTGTGTGATGCTGGCGTGGAACCTGGTGACAGGTGAAGTCCCTTCCATTCTGAAGTGCTTCTGAATCTAAGATAAAATTGTACATCCATGAAACTCAACTGGATTTGTACCAAATAGACAACTTTATTCTTCCCCCTTCGACTTAGCTTAGTTTCTATCACAATGCCCCATCTCTCCTGCTGGCAAAAACAAAAACACAGAATTCAGTCAATTCTCAGAAGACCTATTTCAGGATAAATCACTCAGCTCTGGGATTTCACACCCTTGTCCTCCCTAGACACTATTGAAGTTGAGAACTGTACCTAGAGCACCATGTGGGGGTAGAGTGGAGAAGCATTCAGTCCACCTCCTTCATCTGTCCTAAGCATGGCATCCATTGGGATTCCCTATGCTGTCTTTTCCTCATCAGTGACTATCTCTCCACATGTGTGTCTAATGAGGTTCCTATGATTTCACTCATCCTCCGGCTACACAGTCTATCCCATCCTCTTTCTCCTACAGCCTGTCTTCCTCCTGGTGATAAGACTCCTTTATATCCACCACCTTTTATTCAGTGAATTTCAGTGCCTTCCCATTCTCCTCTGGGTCCGCTGAAAGCTCTGGAAGGCTATTAGAGATGCTCTCTGCACTTTGCATCCCACATTGCCATCTGTCCCCACTCTACTTTCTCAGGGTGGTTGGTGATGCCAGAGAGGCTACATTTGACTACTTGGTGCTGTTCAGTTTCTGGTCCACATAAATTTTTATGATGTGGTTTTTTAGCGCGGATGTATTCTTTCCCCCAAGTCTCTTCTGGAAGTTCTAGAAATTAAAAAAAAAAAAAAAAGAAGAAAAGAAAAGAAACTTCAAAGTTTAAAACTCAATAGACAAAGTTAAATCCTAGACTTGACACAACTGAATACTGAATTAGAATACTAAATAATCTTCTAGATTACAGTATCATAATCATTTAAAAACAAAGAAAATAGTTAAAAAATGGAAACTTGACTGGAAAACTCTAACATATCTAATAAGAGTTATGTAAGAAATACGTAGGACAACCGAGAAGTAACATTTAAATGAAACGTGTCTATTTGGTCAATGGATGAAAGTGTCCTTTAGGTCGGGTTTGCTGGGAATGTCATTCTACATCCTTATTAACTTTTGACTTGCTTGTTCTATCTCAGTGAGACAAGTGTGTTTATTTTCCCACGGGATTGTGAATTGTCCTATTCCTTGCATTCTTGCCAATGTTTATTTTATTTGCTTTGGTTATTGCATTAGATGTATAGACATTTAGAATTATATAATTATGGTAAATTGAGATGTTTATCATTATGGATTATGTCCCTTTATCTCTAATAGTAGTTTTTTGCCTTAAATGTCTGATATCAATATACCTAAATCAGCTTTCTTTTGGTTAATGTGTTGCACGACACATCTTTTCCATTCTCATACTTTAATTCTTTCTGTAGTCCCATCAAATGTGACTTGTTTAACTATCATCTCACTTTAACCTAGTATGACAATCTTTGACTTTCAGTTGAATATTTAGTCCATTTACATTTATTTATTTTTCTTTTTTTTTTTGTCCATTTACATTTAATGTGATTACTGGTATATTGGAATTTGAAGCTTCCGTCTTGCTGCTCAATATCATTGATTCCCAGGGGATGCAAATCAAAACCACAAGGAGATACCACTTCATATCTTGAGAATTGCCATCATCAAGAAGACAAAAGATAACAAGTGTTGGAAAGGATGTGGAGAAAAGGGGAACTTTGTGTGCTGTTGGGGAAATATAAATTGGATCATGTACTCTTGAAAACAGTATGGAGGTTCCTCAAAAAATTAAAAATAGAACTACCACATGATGTAGCAGTTCTACTTCCAGGTATATATTCAAGGAAATGAAAATAGGATATTGAAGAGATATATGCGCTCCTCTGTTTATTGAAGCATTATTCATTAGAGCCAGGTGCCTGTCCTTAACAATTTAAGTGCCTATCAACAGATGAATGGATAAAGAATACATGGTATATATACACACAGTGGAATCAACTGTGAGAAAGAAAGAAATTCTGCCATTTATGACAACATGAATACATTTTTTAAAAGATTTTATTTATTCATTCATGAGAAACACAGAGAGAGGCAGAGACACAGGCAGAGGGAGGAAGAGACTCCTTGCAGGGAGCCCGATGTGGGACTTGATCCCAGGACCCCAGGATCATGCCCTGAGCAGAAGGCAGATGCTCAACCACTGAGCTCCCCAGGATTCCCAACATGAATATATTCTGAAGACATTATGCTGACCATAGAGTTGAGGGCCCATTTCTGGGTTCTCTATTCTGTTCCATTGGTCTATGTGTCTGTTTTTGTGCCACTACCACACTGTCTTGATGATCACAGCTTTGTAGTACAACTTGAAATCCAAAAACCCCTGGCTCTAGTTCTCTTTTTCAATATTCCCCTGGCTATTCAGGGTCTTTTCTGACTCCACACAAATCTTAAGATTATTTGTTCCAACTCTCTGAAGTCCATAGTATTTTAATAGGGATTGCATTGAATGTGCAAATTGCCCTGGGTAGCATTGACATTTTCCTTTTTTTTTAAAAAAAAAGATTTTATTTATTTAATCATGAAAGACACATAGAGAGGGATACAGAGAGGTACAGGCACAGGCAGAGGGAGAGGCAGGCTCCATGCAGGGAGCCCGATGTGGGACTCAATCCTGGGTCTCCAGGATCATGTCCTGGGCTGAAGGCGGCGCTAAACCTCTGAGCCACGGGGGCTGCCCAGCATTGACATTTTCACAGTATTAATTCTTCCAATCCATTAGCATGGAATATTTTCTCATCTCTTTGTGTCTTCCTAAATTTCTTTCAGAAGTGTTCTGTAGTTTTTAGGGTATAGATCCTTTACTCCTTTGGTTAGGTTTATTCCTAGGTATCTTATGTTTTGGGTGCAATTGTAAATGATTAATTTACAATTAATTTAATTTCTCTTCCTTCTGTCTCATTGTTAGTGTATGGAAATGCCACTGATTTCTGGGCATTGATTTTGTATCCTGCCACACTGCCGAATTTCTGTATGAGTTCTAGCAATCTTGGGGTGGAGTCTTTTGGGTTTTCTATGTACAGTATCATGTCATCTGCAAAGAGGGAGAGTTTGACTTCTTCTTTGCCAATTTGAATGCCTTTTATTTCTTTTTGTTGTCTGATTGCAGAGGCTAGAACTTCTAGTACTATGTTGAATAGCAGTGGTGAGAGTGGACATCCCTGTTGTGTTCCTGATCTTATGGGAAAGGCTCTTAGTGTTTCTCCATTGAGAATGATAATTTGCTGTGGGCTTTTCATAGATGGCTTTTAAGATGCCAAGGAATATTCCCTCTATCCCTACACTCTGAAGAGTTTTGATCAGGAATGGGTTCTGTATTTTGTCAAATGCTTTCTCTGCATCTATTGAGAGGATCACATGGTTCTTGTTTTTTCTCTTGTTGATATGATCTATCACATTGATTGTTTTATGAGTGTTGAACCAACCTTGCATCCCAGGGATAAATCCCACTGGTCATGGTGCATAATTTTCTTAATGTACTATTGGATCCTATTGGACTAATATTCAACAAAGCAGGAAAGACTATCCACTGGAAAAAGGAGAATCTCTTCAATAAATGATGCTGGGAAAATTGGACAGCCACATGCAGAAGAATAAAATTAGACCATTCTCTTACACCATACACAAAGATAAGCTCAAAATGGATGAAAGATGTAAACGCGAGACAAGAATCCATCAAAGTCCTAGAGGAGAACACAGGCAGCACCCTTTTTGAAGTTGGCCACGGCAACTTTTTGCAAGATACATACATGAAGGCAAGGGAAACAAAAGCAAAAATGAACTATTGGGACTTCATCAAGATAAAAAGTTTCTGCACAGCAAAAGAAACAGTCAACAAAACTAAGACAACCTACAGAATGGGAGAAGATATTTGCAAATGACCTCTCAGATAAAGGGCTAGTATCCAAGATCTATAAAGAACTTCTTTTTTTTTTTTAACAACAGTTCTTTTATTTTTTTAAATTTTTTTTAATTGTTATTTATTTATGATAGTCACACACACAGAGAGAGAGGCAGAGACACAGGCAGAGGGAGAAGCAGGCTCCATGCACCGGGAGCCTGACGTGGGATTCGATCCCGGGTCTCCAGGATCGCGCCCTGGGCCAAAGGCAGGCGTCAAACCGCTGCGCCACCCAGGGATCCCTATAAAGAACTTCTTAAACTCAACAGCAAAGAAACAACAATCCAACCATGAAATGGGTAAAAGACATGAAGAGAAATCTCACAGAGGAAGACATAGACATGGCCAACAAGCACATGAGAAAATGCTCCGCATCACTTGCCATCAGGGAAATACAAATCAAAGCCATCATGGGATACCACCTCACACCAGTGAGAATGGGGAAAATTAACAAGACAGGAAACAACAAATGTTGGAGAGGATGTGGAGAAAGGGTAACTCTCCTGCACTGTTGGTAGGAATGTGAACTGGTGCAGCCACTCTGGAAAACTGTGTGGAGGTTCCGCAAAGAGTTAAAAATAAACCTGCCCTACGACCCAACAATTGCACTGTTGGGGATTTACCCCAAAGATACAGATGCAATGAAACGCTGGGACACCTGTACCCCGATGTTTATAGCAGCCGTGTCCACAACAGCCAAACTGTGGAAGGAGCCTTGGTGTCCATCGAAAGACGAATGGAAATAGTGAAAGGGAATAAAGGGGAAAGGAGAGAAAATGAGTGGGAAAAATCAGAGAGGGTGACAGAACATGAGAGACTCCTAACTCTGGGAAAGGAACAAGGGGTAGTGGAAGGGGAGGTAGGTGAGGGGATGGGTGACTGGATGACAGGCACTGAGAGGGGCACTTAACTGGATGAGCACTGGGCATTACACTATATGTTGGCAAATCAAACTCCAATAAAAAATATACAAAAAAAGAAGACATTATGCTAAATGAGATAAGTCAGATAGAAAAAACATACTGTATGATATCACTTATATGTGGAATCTGAAATAGCCAAACTCTTAAAAACACTAAACCGGTGATTACCAGGGGTAGGAGGTAGGGAAATATGAGAGATGTTATTTAAGGGTACAAACATGTAACTAGTAGATAAAGAAGTTCTGGAGATCTAACACACAGTGTAGTGATTACAGACAACAATATTGTATCAGACTAGCTGAGAGACCAGATCTTAATTATTTACATGACAAGAAAGAAATGTTGATTATGTGATGCTGTAGAGGTGCTAGGCAACACTACAAGGGCAATCATACTGCAGTATAGAAACTAGTCAAATCAACATGTGGTACACCCTAAACTTACATGATGCTACATATCAAATATATTTCTATTAAAAAATTTTAATTAAACTACCATGCTGCTACATGTTTTCTATTTGTTCTCTGTTCTATTTTTCTCTCTTCTTGCCTTTTTTCAGATTACTTTTTATTATTCCATTTTAATCCCTCTCTTACCTTAAAGATAAGAGGCAGTGCTTATCTTAGAGACTACTCTACCTATTTGTAATATATCAATATCTAATATTAAAGAGTATTTTCACCTTCTTCCTGTACAAGGGAAAAACCTAGAACCCTTTAACTACACTTATCATCTGACTTACATACCATTGTAGCTTCTCCCACTATTGGTTCCATTCCATTTTCTTTGTATATTTTAAAACTCACCAAGATGTTGTTATTGACTATAGGGTCGATATTCATAGAAATTTACCTACGTATTTATAGACATTCTATTTTTTAAAATTCTTCCATATTATATTTAAATATCTACAGATCCCATTTTATGTTTTTTATGTGAGTAAATGGGTGAAGAAAAGTATGGCTTTGAAATTTTTTTTTGGCTTTGAAATCTTTAACAATGTTTCAGAATCCCTTTGGACTTGCAGCATAGTCATTATAGGCATTTCCTGAGCAAAAATTCAAAAGCCTCCTCTGACACATGGTGTGAAAATGGGCCACCAAAGTAGTAATTAGAAGGACTCAGAAAATCAAGCACATAGGGTGGCTTTATCTGGAATTGTTTGATTTTGTTTTAACATGATCCTACCCTCCACCATTTCATATATCCTAATAAATGTCTAAATTAAAATAATTTTAGTTTAAGATTCTGTGGCATTTCTTTGAAATGCATGGATGCATCTTGAATATGACAAATTCAAAGGGTGGAAGGTGGCCCATCTGTGAGGGCAAGGCAGCATTTCTAACCTTAGGCAAATTGTGTGAGCTGATGTGTCCCAGTAACCTAAGTGGGAGCCCAGGGATGAAGTTCCCTACTAGATAAATGTCAGTAAGTGGGGGTACCTGGGATCTATTCTTTCCGTTGGCACTTGGAGAGCTGTGTGAGGGTTCTTGAACTCAATGTGTCCATCAATATGGAGCAGGTTGCTTCTCCACCTCCACTCTGACTTGACATAGATGTTCTCCCCACCTTCTTTGTTCAACCTGAAAATGGGGAAAGATGTTGGGGCATGAAGAATCCAAGTGAGTTTGTAAGACATGATATCTTGTCCAACATGATATTTTCACCACAGAGAATCCTTTGTCTATTCCTGGAGCTATTGGCCATCATGAGGAGCAGGCCATGGTACTTTCCAGGAGTTGTTAATTTAATGTGATTTGTTTAAATACCATCTCACTTTCACCTAGTATGGCAATTTTTGTTTTAAAATAGGTTCTGTGGCAGGACGCCTGGGTGGCTCAGTGGTTGAACTTCTGTCTTCGGCTCATGGCATGATCCCGGGGTCCTGGGATCGAGTCCTACATCAGGCTCCTCACAGGAAGCCCACTTCTCCCTCTGCCCGTGTCTCTGTCTCAGTCTCTGTGTCTCTCATGAATAAATAAATAAAATCTAAAAAAAAAAGGAATAGGTTTTGTAGCAGTTTAAGAGTAACTGTGGGTTGACCCACCAAATCCTACAGTCTGACTGCTATCAAAAACTCATTCCTATAGGAAGGCACCTGTCTTTTACACATGATAGCCTATGAACTAACAGAAAAGTCATAAGTGCAAAGACGTGAACTGTCCTGCTACCCTTGTTACCTTTCATCTCTGAACTGCTCAGGGATTGAGCAGAGCTCAGGTAGTATCCAGAAGTGCATTGTTTATTTACTCAAGAAAGTAGACCATTCTTTTTTTTTTAGTATAAATTTATTTTTTACTGGTTTTCAATTTGCCAACATATAGAATAACACCCAGTGCTCATCCCGTGAAGTGCCCACCACAGTGTCTGTCACCCAGTCACCCCCACCCCCTGCCCTCCTCCCCTTCCACCCCCCTAGTTCGTTTCCCAGAGTTAGGAGTCTTTCATGTTCTGTCTCCCTTTCTGATATTTCCCACTCATTTTTTTCTCCTTTCCCCTTTATTCCCTTTCACTATTATTTATATTCCCCAAATGAATGAGACCATATAATGTTGGTCCTTCTCCAACTGACTTATTTCACTCAGCATAATACCCTCCAGTTCCATCCACGTCGAAGCAAATGGTGGGTATTTGTCGTTTCTAATGGCTGAGGAATATTCCATTGTATACATAAACCACATCTTCTTTATCCATTCATCTTTCGATGGACACCAAGGCTCCTTCCACAGTTTGGCTGTTGTGGACATTGCTGCTATAAACATCAGGATGCAGGTGTCCTGGTGTTTCATTGCATCTGTACCTTTGGGGTAAATCCCCAGCAGTGCAATTGCTGGGTCGTAGGGCAGGTATATTCTTAACTCTTTGAGGATCCTCCACACAGTTTTCCAGAGTGGATGCACCATTTCACATTCCCACCAACAGTGCAGGAGGGTTCCCCTTTCTCCACATCCTCTCCAACATTTGTGGTTTCCCCATTCTCACTGGTGTGAGGTGGTATCTCATTGTGGTTTTGATTTGTATTTCCCTGATGGCAAGTGATGCAGAGCATTTTCTCATGTGCTTGTTGGCCATGAAAAGTAGACCATTCTACTACATGCACCCTTGTAGAACTGGGCTGGGTTCTTCCAATAGAAGGGATTTCTCTGATTGTCTATGACCCCTGCTGCTTAGGATTGTCAGCGTTAGCAAATAACACAGGACACCTTCTTTTTGCATGGAACATAATTATTTGAAGGAGTTATTTGTTGGTTATCTGAAATTCTAATTTCAGTGGGCTCCCTGTGCTTTTATCAGGTAACTCCACTAGAGCTGATTTTGGTGTTGCATTGCACTGCTTTCCATTGCTCACTGTTGTGTGTCATGTTTTGCTTTGCAAGCCTGCAGATGCAGACTCTCAGGAATTACTCTAGTTCCTAAAAGCACCTAATTCAGAGCTGAACTTGTAGAATGACTAAACTAACTTAAGTATAGTTTGGTCTGATGTGGACTCCTTTTTATCACTTAGACAACAGGCTTGAAGTTGTTGAGAGTATTAGAACACCTAGCTCATAGGATCTAAAGATGTCTATAGGTATCTGATTCCGGAAATGATGCTATAAAACAGTGACTGTCCTTTTAAGCCAGTGGTAGGAGCAGCCTGGTTCAGGTCAGTGTAGTTCCACAGAAATGTAATGTGAGCCTCATATATTACTTAAATTTTTCTATTAGCCACATTTAAAAGTTAAAAAAAATTTAAATCAATTTTAATTATGTACTAAAGTAAAATAAATAAATAAAATAAAAAACTCAACTTACCCAAAATATTGTCATTTCAACATGAAGTTAATATAGAAAATTTTTGACAAAATATTTTGTGTCTTTAATACTCAGTCTTCCAAACTTGGTGTATATGATGTTTACCACATATTTCAATTTGAGGGCTAAATTTCATCAGAAATATTTTGTTTATGTTTGCTACCATTTTCAGTTGAAAAAGTAGATTCACATACCCAAGTTATTTCAAGTATACTTAAAAGTTTCCCAAGAAGTGAATTAAGTAAATTTTTTTTTACATTTAAGTTAATTAACCTTATATAAGATAAATTAAATACCTCATTCCTAACTAGTCTCATTTCAGGTACTCAGTAACCATAGGACAGACCCAGATAGTTTTTGGAGCATCTTCTAAAATCCTCTTAACCCTCCTTGCCAAGGCAAATAGAACAAACCTGCAACTAGTGGTATCTTCCCAGGGCCTGGGATCAGCAGAGCACACTACAATTGCCTGCAATTCCTAATAATTTGCCTTTGCTGCCAGATAGCCCCTGAGTCATTTCCCTTCCCCCTCCGGTGACAAAATCTTTCTTGAAGGCCACCGAATGAACGAACATCATCCGTGGCTGTGCAGGTTGTTTTGGGGGTGATATTTTAATTAGAGAGCCCCCCCTGGCAAACCTTCCAGAAGATGTATTATGTTGTCAGCCATCTAAAACGATCTGAACCAGTCTGAAAATGCAAATGCCAAAGCCTGCGTGCTGCAGTCCAAACAGTTTGTGGACTATGTCTAAATAGTCTGGTGTGCTAACCACAACTGAGGAATTTATTAGAGTGCTAAAGTACTGTAACAGAAATGTTGTCATTCAAAGGCTTGGGGGAGGAGTAGCATATTCCTAAGGCCAGACGCTGGGGCTCTGGCCAGACTGCAGAGAGAGTGTCAGGATCCCAGGATCAAAAGGTGATTGAAGGGCATCTAACTGAGGAGTACAGTAATGATATTTGTGGTTTCCTTTCCAGCGCTGGAATTCGGTACAATCCTTTGAACAGCCAGCTCTGAGACCCTGCAGGGAGAGGCCCTCCCCTCCTTCCTCCCCCCTCACCCCGCACCCTGGGGATTCCTGGAAATGACAAACACTGGGGGTTGGGCCTTTGTCCACATGTCTCTGGGAAACAGACTCATCATTCTTCATGGTCTTCATCCAATGCAGGACATCCTTACCAGTAGCCAGGATTTCCCAGTGGAATTAAATTCATATCTAAGACACTGGAAGATGCTCACATAATTAAATAAAAACAAAATGAAAAGAAGTGCTAAATATGGGAAGAAGTACTGCAAGGCAAATGCAATATAAATGTTAGTGCTACTTACCACCCAAATCATTATATGTGCTACTTGGGTTTCTGATCCTTCCTTGTGATGGCTCCTGCACTTCCCTGCACTCGATTCGTTTCCCAGAGTCTTCATACCGGTCCTGTCTTCATTTTGTAGCTCTCCATATTATGCATAGAGGTGGCAGGGGAGTTGAGAGAGAAGAAATAAAGTAGCTTAATTCTCTCCTTCAGACCCAGGACAGACTGGAGTCTTGATGAGAGGGGAGAACATGTGTTCCATCATTTAGCCCCGTTTTTACTGAACACTTCATATGTTGGAACACAGTGGGCCTCAAAAAGATGGGAGGTGGTTTATCACTTGGTAGAAATGCCAGTTTCACCACCTTGTCTGATTGTAGGCCAATTGTTTGCATTTTTAAAAAAGATTTTATTTATTTATTCATGAGAGGCACAGAGAGGCAGAGACATAGGCAGAGGGAGAAGCAGAAGGGGAACCCAATGTGGGACTCAATCCCAGGACCCTGGGGTCATGACCTGAGCCGAAGGCAGACGCTCAACCGCTGAGCCATCCAGGCATATCTTATATGCATTTTTTTAAGGCTTAGTTTCCTCAAATTCAAAATGGGGGCAGGGTGGGTGGGTAATAATAAGAAATGCATAAAGAAGAAAACATACAGATTAATCAATAAATGGTATCTATTATGGTCATTATTATTAAACATGTTGTAATAATTAAATTAAAACATCATCCCTCAATACCCAGTAGATTGTCTTGTTTCATTTAGCCAATTTTTGCTTGCCAAAACAATGTTGCCATGCCTAGACCACAGTCCATAGTCATTTAGATTCAGAAAGACAAGTTCATGGAGTAGCTCATATCCTTGGGGTTTTTAAAGTTACGCTGCCTGAATTTCTTGGCCTAACTCCAGAGCCACTCTTTCCAGGAAAGAGACACTTTTATGTAGATGAAGGAGGAAGGTAGTGTGACCCAGGAAAACCTTTCTTGTTGGAAAATTACCATTCTCGTATCAACTCTGTACAAATCCAGCCACATAAGCCTGACAGTAGAGGAACCTGCTGGAAGCAGATGATTTGGAATTAACTGCTAGGCAGTTTGGAAATTACTTCCAATTTCCTGCCAATTTGATTCCCCAGTCCTTGTGAAATTCAAATATGCTTAATTTTCTTGGAAGTGTTTTTGCTGCATTGAGGCATTTTATCTTATTTTTTTTTAACTATCTTCTGCTTTCCCTTCAAACTACAAATGCAATGTGTGTTTACTATGATAAACCAGACTTCACAGAGATGCACAATGAAAAGGCTGATTATCATTCTCCAAACCCATTCTCAGCCCTCCCATTGCTGATTCACCTCCAGCCCCAGCCACCTTACCAAATTCCCTTATGACTTCCAAACTCAGTCTTGTGTCTTCAACATATATAATTAGGTCATCTGTGAATAATGATGACTCTGCCTTTTCATTTTCCATATGTACTCTGTCCTCATGGCTCTCCTAACCTAATCCATTAAATAGAAACTCTAAAACCTCCCGTAGCCATTGCTTATTTCTGATTTTCCTTGGAATGGTTTTATACATAATGATTTTATATTATATATATAATGCTGGCCTTAGGTCAATACTCATTATCAACTTGAAGAGCTTTCTATTACTACTTTCCTTAGCAGCTTTATTAGGAATGAGACTTGACAAGAATTATTAACATTGTTGGCTCTGCAAAACCAGCTTTTGGTTTTACTTTTAATGTCATGTGACTTTTTCCATGTTACTCATTTTGTCTTTATTAATTTTCCTCTCCAAGTTTCTTTAAGTTATTTTGATTTTCTTTTTTTTTTTGGTAACAGGTTTATTGAGGTATAATTCACAAACTATATAATTCATCCGTTTGACGTGTATAATTCACTGGTTTTTAGTATATTCACACTATATTGACGATGTGCAACCATCGTCATAGTCCGATTTAGAACATCTTCATCCCCTTAAAAAGATATCTCACAAGCAAGCGCCTGGGCAGCTCAGTCAGTCAGTTAAGCACCTGCATTCGGTTCAAGTTATGATCCCAGAGTCCTGGGATTGAGTCCTGCTTCAGGCTCCCTGCTCAACAGGGAATCTGCTTCTCTCTTTCCCTCTGCCCCTCCCCCTAGCTTGTCTGCTCTGTCTCTCATTCTCTTTCTTAAATAAATAAAATCTTAAAAAAAATGCTTTAGTTATAATTTCCACACCCCCATGTCCCATTACCCTTAAAGAATCATCAGTCTACTTCTCATCTCTATGGATTTGCCCATTCTGTACATTTAATACAGATGGAATCCTAATATGTGGTCTTTTGTGAACTGATTTCTTTCACTTTGCAAAATGTTTTCAAGGTCTGTTTATGTTATAGCATGTATCAATACTTAGTTGCTTTATATGGCCAAATGATATCCTGTTGTGTGGTGTTTACAGTTTATCCAGTTGAATTCTATTTTTGTTTTGTTTTTTTTTAAGATCCTACTGGCTTTCTTCAGCAATTCATGAGCTGGCAGCATCCTATCTAGCAAACAAAAAGGAGCTCTGTAGGACCAAGAAATGAAAGAGTTCTGTAGGCAGAAGGTGCCAGAACAAAGAAGTTTCTAACAAAGAGTAGATTGCTTCAATTAAGGCTATCTTCTTTTAGGAGACAGCAGGGCTCTATCAGGAGCTGACTTCACTAGTGGGACCATGAAGTTCCAGACTGGCTGATTAGGATTACGTTGCTGGGAGAGGCAGAAACTGCCATTAGGTTAGATATTAAGTCTTGTTTAGGGATGTGGGCTTAGCACAAGTGATTCTACTTGGGCCTGTTGTCTCTTTGTGAACAACGAATATACAGTATTTATTTATCCATTCATCAGTTAATGAACATTTGTATTGTGGTCCTCTTTTGGCTATTATGATTAAGGCTGCTAATAACTTTCTTGTACAAGTTTTCACGTGGACATATGCTGTCAGTCCTTTGGGGCCAAATCCAAGAAGTAGAATTTGTAGGTCATATATTGAACCATTTGAGAAACTGCCAGACTGTCTTCCAACGTGGTTAAACCATTTTACAATCCCATCCACCACCATTAAGATTGAGATTTCTCCACAGTCTCTCCAACACTTACTGTCGTATAACTTTCTGAAACCAGCTATCTTAATGAATGTGGAATATATCTCATTGTTTTAGTCTGCATTTCCATGATGACTAATGATCTTTTCATGTGCTTGTTGACTATCTATAAAACTTTTTTAAAAATGTGTAATCCATTTAAAATTGGATTATTTGTCTTGTTATTACACATTTGTAAGAATTCTTTATATAGTCTAGATGCAAATTCTTTATCAGATATATAAATTGAGAATATTCTGTCTCATTCTGTGGGTCGTCTTTTCACTTCCT
This sequence comes from Nyctereutes procyonoides, assembly GCF_905146905.1. Classification (NCBI taxonomy): domain Eukaryota; kingdom Metazoa; phylum Chordata; class Mammalia; order Carnivora; family Canidae; genus Nyctereutes; species Nyctereutes procyonoides. Next base: position 53,042,646 of record NW_026575140.1, on the reverse strand, counting down.
TGATAAAATGGTCTTTGATGAACAGATTTGTTTAATGTTGGTGAGATTTGGTATATCCATGTTTTCTTGTGTTTTTCATGCTTTTGACATTCTAAGAATCTGTTACCAAATCCAAGATCATGAAAAATTACCTCTGTTTTCCTCTAGGAGTTTTATAATTTTAACTCTTACATGTAGGTCTTTGAATCATTTTGAGTTAGTTGTTGTATACAGTGTAAGGGTACAAATTCATTCTTTCACATGTAACATTCAGGTGCCACAGAAGTGTTTCTTGAGACTGTTCTTTTCTCACTCAATGATCTTGGCAGCCTTGTGGGATATCAGTTGACAGTAGATATATGGGTTTATTTCTGGGCATTCAATTCTGTCTCCTGGTCTATAAGTCTTTCTTTCTTTTTCTTTTTTTTTTTAATATTTCATGTATTTATTCATGAGAGACACACAGAGGTAGACAGAGGGAGAAACAGGCTCTCTACAAGGAGCCTCCAAGACACGATCCCAGGACCCTGGGATCACGACCTGAGCCAAAAGCAGATGCTCAACCACTGAGCCACCCAAGTGCCCCTATATGTCTTTCCATATGTCAGCTCCACACTATTTGATGACTGTAGCTTTGTAGTAAATTTGAAGTCCAAATGTATAAGCTCTCTGAGGTTTTTTTTTTTTTTTCAAATTTGTTTTGACTATTCAGGATTCCTTCCAATTTCAATCCATTGATTTTTCCTTTGATTTTTCCTTACAGTATTATACTAGTTAATTTAATTTCAATTTATAAATAATGGAAACTTGATAAGACTCTGAATTTTTTAATAATAAATTTATTTTTTATTGGTATTCAATTTGCCAACACACAGAATAACACCCAGTGCTCATCCTGTCAAGTGCCCCCCTCAGAGCCCACCACCCAGTCACCCCCACCCCCTGCCCTCCTCCCCTCCCACCACCCCTAGTTCATTTCCCAGAGTTAGGAGTCTTCATGTTCTGTCTCCCTTTCTGATATTTCCTACCCATTTCTTCTCCCTTCCCCTCTATTCCCTTTCACTATTATTTATATTCCCCAAATGAATGAGACCATATAATGTTTGTCCTTCTCTGATTGACTTATTTCACTCAGCATAATACCCTCCAGTTCCATCCACGTCGAAGCAAATGGTGGGTATTTGTCGTTTCTAATGGCTGAGTAATATTCCATTGTATACATAAACCACAGTGTGGTACTGGCACAAAAACAGACACATAGATCAATAGAACAGAATAGAGAATCCAGAAGTGGACCCTCAACTTTATGGTCAACTAATATTTGATAAAAGAGGAAAGACTATCCACTGGAAGAAAGACAGTCTCTTCAATAAAAGGTGCTGGGAAAATTGGACATCCACATGCAGAAGAATGAAACTAGACCACTCTCTTTCACCATACACAAAGATAAACTCAAAATGGGTGAAAGATCTAAATGTGAGACAAGATTCCATCAAAATCCTAGAGGAGAACACAGGCAACACCCTTTTTGAACTCAGCCACAGTAGCTTCTTACAAGATACATCCACGAAGGCAAAAGAAACAAAAGCAAAAATGAACTATTGGGACTTCATCAAGATAAGAAGCTTTTGCACAGTAAAAGAAACAGTCAACAAAACTAAAAGACAACCTACAGAATGGGAGAAGATATTTGCAAATGACATATCAGATAAAGGGCTAGTTTCCAAGATCTATAAAGAACTTCTTGAACTCAACAGCAAAGAAAAAAACAATCCAATTATGAAATGGGCAAAAGACATGAACAGAAATCTCACAGAGGAAGACTCTGAATTTTTTTCCAAAGAAAAAAATTTAGCTTAAATCCTAGGTAGAAATAAAAGTGTTTTATTTTTATTAATTTTGTATGTTGTTGACCTTACTTTTTTCCCTCTAATATGGGCATTATTTAGAATTGCAATTGTTAATATCCGTGTTCTTTTTGATGGGTTCATAAAGTCATCTTTTTATACTTACTTCAAGTTTTCTTGTTTTATGGGTTTTGACTTATAAAACTTCACACTTTGGAATATGATAAGGGTTTGTTTGAAATCAAGTACATGATTAAAATGTGTTATGGGCATAAGAAAATCATGTATCATTCTCCATTTGTACATAACAAAATACTATACTATCAAGCTGGGCGATTATTTTTCAAATCTACTATATCTTTGTTTATTTTTTGTCTACCATCATGTTTTTTAAAAAGTTATATGTACATATATAATTATATGTCATCTTTGGCATCTTGCCTTTTTCACAGAACATGACTTTTTATTGCTAGGATTCATTCATGTTGTGTGCACCTCTAGTTTATGCACCTTCACTGCCAATTAATATTCCTTAATGACAATAATTTATAATATTTTTAATCATTTGCCTATTGATAGACTTCTGGGTTATGCTCATTTTGTTTGTACTGCTAAGACATTCTTACTCACATCTTCTGAACCATAAGAGCCTCTACTGTACACATAACCATGAGCAGAAATATTAAGTTAATTGCATTTGTGGTCAGAGAATGTAGACTTTCTTAATCTGAGTCTTTGAAATTTTTTCAAAATTGACTTATGGAGTAGTACATGGTCTGTTTCTGAAAATAAATCATGGGTACTTGTGGAGAATGTACATTTTCTTGCTGTTGGATGCGGAGTTCTCTCTATGTCCATTAGTTCAAACATGCAATTCGTGTTGTTCAAAATTAAAATATTTTATTGATTTTTCAATAATTGTGAGAAATATGTGGCTATTTATGACTTTTATTACTCTAAACCTTTCTGTGTTCTTATGTTTTGCTTGTGGCTCTTCCAAATAGCATGGAGTTTGATTTTTTTTCTTCATTAACCTCCCAATCTCTGTGTTTTAGGTGAGTTTAGTCCACCCATGGTTTTTGTGATTATTGATATATTTCAACTAGTTTCTGTCATCTTACTTTTTAATTCCTACTGTCCCTTATTTTTTACTACATTTTTCTTTATTTTAATTTTCACCGTGAAATGTTCACATACAAAGTTTGCACAACACAAAACAATATCTATAGCTTAGTGATTTAATCTCAAAGTAAACACTTGTAGAATTGGCACAAAAATCAAGGAAAAGGAAAAGAAAAGAAAACTCCAGAAATCTCGGTCATGCTTCTTATCAACCATTGGTTCCTACCTTCTCCATGAAGTCACCACTATTCTTACTTCTAACAATAATATTGATTAGTCTGGCCTATTGTATAACAATATGCTGCATGGCATCTTAAAACAGCACTCATTGGGGGATCTCTGGGTGGCTCAGCGGTTTAGCACCTGCTTTTGGCCCAGGGCGCGATCCTGAAGTCCTGGGATGGAGTCCCGCGACAGGCTCCCTGCATGGAGCCTGCTTCTCCCTCTGCCTGTGTCTCTGCCTCTCTCTCTCTCTATGTCTATCGTGAATAAATAAATTAAATCTTAAAAAAAACCCACTCATTTACTATCTTACCATTCCGTAGGTCAGAAGTCTGGGAGGGCTTGGTAGGACTCTCTACTCAAGGTCTCACATGCTGAAATCCAGGTGTTGAACAGGTTGGACTCGTATCCAAAGTTTGGGTGGAAGAATCTGCTTCCAACCTCATTCAGATTGTTGGTAGAGTTCAGCTTTTTGAGGCTGTGGATCTGAGGTCCCCTTTTCCTTAGTGCCTATCAGCTAGTGTCTACTCTCTGTTTCTAAAACTCACCCAATTTCCTTCTCAGATAGTTACCTCCAAGTTCAAAGGCAGCAATGGTACATGGAGACCTTCTCATGCCTTAATTCCCTCTGACTTCTTCTGCCCTCCTCTTCTGCCATCAGCTATAGAAATTTCTCTGCTTTTATAGGCTCATATGATTACATGAGACTCATCTGGGCAATATCCCTTTTAAAAAACCAACCATGCCATGTATAATAGCACAACCAGGGCAGTGATAATTCATCACATTCACAGGCTCCAGAAATTGAGACACTAAATCTTGGAGGTTTTTAGAATTCTGCCTTTCGAAGACAAATTCTGATAGAGACATTCTTAATTTTTAAAGAAATAAAGTTTCCCCAGATGTCCCATTATTTTAAGACTATTTCATGTCCTGTTTATGAAAACGTTTTCTATTACATGGTCATGAATAAATTCTTTTATATTATCTTCTAGAAGCTGAGTTGTTTTGTTTTTCATATTTAGATGTAAAACCATCTGGAATTTATTTGTTGTATCATGTGAGAGAGGGGTCATTTCATTTTTTCCTTGTATATATATCCAATTAACCTAGCACCACTTAGTGAAAAGACCATCTTTTCTCCATTATTCCATGGTCTTATGACCGTGCAGATCTGTTTCTGGACTCTATTATATTTTTCACTGCTCTATTTAGCTATATTTGCAATAATACCACACTTAATTTTGGAAGTTTTATAATAAGCCTTGGTATTTGGTAACACAAGCCTTTTGAATTCATTCTTATCCTTTAAGAGTATCTTGACTATTTAGATCTTGGCATCTCCATGTAAATTCTAGAGTCATTTTTTTTATACTCCACACTTAAATACAGAATCTGTTGGTTTTTTTTTTAATTGGGATTACATAGTGGGAATTTTACATTTATACAAAATTGAGTCATAAAATCCATAAAGATTGTGTGTCCTTCCACTTATTTAGGTATTCTTAAATTGCTTAACAATTTTTTTCTGTTAAAATATAGCTATACCAGCTTTCTTCTGTTTAATAGTTTGATAGTTTAATAGTTTAATAATTTTTATCCACCTTTTTAACTTTAATCTTTCTTAAGCATACAGATTGTGTGCATGTGTGTGTGTGTGTTTTAATCCAACCAGACAGTCTGTCTTTTAAGGTACATTTAGTCTACTTATGTTTAATGTTATCACTAGTACATTCAGGTTGGGGCCTGTCTTCTTACTATTCTTCCATTACTTACATCACTCAACACATTAATGTCTCAACTTCTTTGACTTGTTTTAATTTGATTTTTTAAACAAATTTTTTAGAGAGAGAGAGTGTGTGTGCATGCATGTGTGTGAGCAAGGAGGAGGGGCAGTGGGAGAGGGAGTGGGAGAGAGAGAATCTCAAGCAGTCTCCATGTTCAGCGCTGAGCCTCACATTGCTCTCAGTCTCACTACTGTACGATCATGACCTGAGCCAAAATCAAGAGCCAGATGCTTAACCAGCTAAGCTATTTACATGCCCCAAGTTTGATTGTTTTGTTACTATTCCATATTTGCTTCTATTAGTGTACTAACTGTATACTCCCTCTGCCCTAGAGATTACAACTACATTCTTGACCTCTTAAAGTCTAAAATAAGTAGCTAATTTTACTCTTTTTATATAATACCTTCTTCTTGTATAATAACTTTAGAACTCTTAACTCCATTAACTACTCAAATTGATTTGCCAACTTTGCCATGTATTTAATTCTGCAAAATTTACATGTCACAAAATATTACTTCTGTTTTACACATTCCATATTAATTCGGTTTTACTCACATATATCCCTTGTTCATTGTTCTTCATTGTCTCTTGCATCATTGAGTTTCTGTCTGGAATCATAAACTTATGTTTGAAAGTAATATTTGTTTTTCCTTCACTGTGGGCCTATTTGTGATAATTTTTTTCCACTTTTGGCTTATTTGAGTACATAAATATATAGTCCATCATTAAAAATAGTTTTCATTTATAGAACATTCTAGAAAGGCAGTTATATTCTTTTTCAACTGTGAAATAAAATTCCATTAACTTTTGACTTCTATTATATAGGTTGATAAATCAGTCTATGTAATTATTTCTCCTCTAAAGATCATATTTTTCTTTGATTGCTTTCAATATTTTCTCTTGGTTTTATATTTTCTTTTTTTTTATTGGAGTTCAACTTGCCAACATACAGCATATCACCCAGTGCTCATCCTATCAAGTGCCCCCCTCAGTGCCCATCACCCAGTCACCCGGTTTTATACTTTCAACAGTTTCAGTATGATGTATTTGCAATTGAGTTTCTTTTAACTGTTATCCTTGTGGGGCATAGATGACTTTTTGAACATCTGATTCATCTAATCAACAATTTGACAAAAATCTCACCCACTCTCTCTTTAAATATTGTTTCTACCTCTTTCCCTATCTTTCCTCCCTTCCATTGCCAACAACACTGTTGAAATTTTATTTCACTCTATTCCCTATGAATATTCTGTATTTTCTTTTCTTTTTTTTTTCTTGTTTCATTCTGGATATTTTTTCCCTAACTTCCTGTTCACTGATTTTAGTTGAATTGAATTTATCATTAAACTCATCTACAAGTTCTTAATTTTGATTACTATATTTTTCATTTCAACAATTTCCATTTATTTTTCTAGTGTTTTTTGTTCTCTGATGAAATTCTCAATTTCATATTTTATTTCCTTTGTCAGATTAAGGATAACTGTGTTAAAATCTAATATCCAATTGCTTCATTAGCTTCATCTCTGTATATCTGTCTTGATTGTCCCTGCATGGAGCTTGCTTCTCCCTTTGCCTGTGTCTCTGCCTCTCTCTCTCTCTCTTTCTCTCTCTCTCTCTATCTCTCTCTCCGTGTGTGTGTGTCTCTCATGAATAAATAAAATCTTTTTAAAAAGTCCTTATATATTATAAATATTATTTATAATATTTATTCTTGAAACATAAGTACTTGGATTATGTATTTTTTGTCTTATCTGCTTATCATTTCTTGGTGCATTTTGGAATGTATTTCTGCCATCATTTTCTGTCTCTTGAAGTAGATTCTCTCTAACTTCTTTGTTGTAAGTTCTGTTATAAATTCCGGTTTTCTCCATATAGATTTTTATAACCACCCTCATTCTTGAAGGTAATTTTTCAACTAATTCTAGGTTCATAGTCTTTGTTTTTTTTGTTTGTTTGTTTTTCATCCTTTAAAAAATGTCATCCCATTGTCTTCTAGCTTTCATAACTACTGTTGAGAAGGTGGTTGTCAATCTTACTGCCATTTCCTTGTGTGCAAGTAAGCTTTCTTTCTGACTTTTTTTTTATATAAATTAATTTTTATTGGTGTTCAATTTACCAACATACAGAATAACACCAAGTGCTCATCCCGTCAAGTGTCCCCCTCCGTGCCCGTCACCCATTCACCCCCACCCCCCGCCCTCCTCCCCTTCCACCACCCCTAGTTCATTTCCCAGAGTTAGAAGTCTTTATGTTCTGTGTCCCTTTCTGATATCTCCCACACATTTCTTCTCCCTTCCCTTATATTCCCCTTCACTATTATTCAGACTTTTATCTGTTTTTGTTGTTGCTGGTTTTGTTTCACCCTGGTCTATATAGAAATTCTCTTCTTTTAGTCTGTCCATTAGTGGGAACTATTTTGTGTTTGCTGGATTTCTGGGTTTATTTTTTTCATCAGTTCTAAAAAAGTCATAGCTATTCTCTCTTAAAACAGTGCCTGTCCCTGACTTTCTAAACATTTCCTTTGTGTATCCAATAAGAAGTATGCTAGTTTTTCTTATTCTGTCATTCATATTCTTGAACATCTATTGCATATTTTCCATTTCTCTGTTTCTCTATGTTGCAACCCATGCAGTTTCTTTAGAAATAATAATTTTCCCCTCATGCTTTCCTGTTTCAGTTATTTCTTATCTGTCACGTAATCCAATTTTGGATTATTTATTTTGGGGCACCTGGGTGGCTTAGTCGGTTAAGCATCTAACTCTTGGTTTCAGCCCAGATCATGATCTTAGGGTCCTGAGATCGAGCCCCATGTCAAGCTCCATGCCAGTGAGGAATCTGCTTGAGATTCTCTCTCTCTCCTCCCTCTCTGTCCCTTTCTTGCTCTCTCTAAAATAAATAAATAAATCCTTTAAAAAAAGTGAATTATTTATTTTAACTTTTTTTTCATTTCTAACATCCTTTTTTGGGTGTTCCTGGCTGGCTCAGTCAGTAGGGCATATGACCCTTGATCTTGGGGTCATGAGCTTGAGCCCCATGTTGGGCATAGAGCTTACTTAAAAAAAGACTTTAAATTTTTTTTTAATTTTAAAATTATTTTCTTTTCTTAAGATCTTCTAGTTCTTTTCTATTTGTGGTTTATAATTGTGCACTGTTTAAAAGCATATGTCACTGTTCCCAGTGGTCTCTTGTTGCATCTTTTTCCTTTTCGTCATAGCATCTTTAATTTTTTAACATTTCAAGTATTTGTTTTTTATGTATTTATTTGACATTTCCAATATTTGTAGTACTTGAGGATCTAAATCAGTTGTTTCTGCTGAATGTCATGCATTGTTCTTGGCTTGGAGTGTTTTCATGATCATCATCTTGATTGTGAGTTTATTGCTTAATTTTAATTTCTGGAGTTTGAGGGGCCTCAATTGGGGTAGCTCTTATTCAGAAAGTTCACTTCTACTTCTTCTGGTAGCCAGATTTAAATCATTTTGGTCAGCTTTAGCTCCTCAGAATCTTTGTCATTGAATGGTACTGCCTTGCTGTTGATTAAGGATATAGAATACCAATGGCAGTGCTACTTTGAGCAACTGCAAACAAGCAATCAGTCTTCCAGATATTCAGTGCTTCTTTGGTCCTAGCTTTCTAGCATTTGGGAACTAATTTAGTCTTTTTTTATGGCTCCCTTACCTATTGTGATATAACCAACATCTGAAAAAATTGTTTCTATTTATGTTATTTTTTGTGTGTGAAATGTGTGTACTATGTATGTGTGTGTGAGTGAGAGGGGGAATATCCCTTGATGCATCTAATCAAGCTAGTGCCCAAGGTTGAATTTTCTACTATATCATTAATCATTACTTTTATTATATCTGATCTATTTTATCCTCCCAGAATTTTTATTATTTACATTTTAGATATGTTGTATCTATCTTTCAAGGTTATCTTTTCAGTTGTGTGTTTTTTGTTGTGTGTGTGGTTTTTTGGCTTTGGGTTTTGTTTTGTTTTGTATTTTGGTGTTTTTTGCAGGATATTTTTTTAAACCTGATCTTCCAGGCCATTAATGCAGCTTCTCAGGAGTAACTATTCATTTGTTATATTGGATTTTAAATTGATAAATTGTTTTTGATATAGATGTTGTATTTTCTCTCTCAACTCTCAAGAGAGTTGATACTCTCTTCATCTTGAAAATTCTCACTACAGTGCTATTTTACTGCATAGCCTTGGACCATCATACCTTTAACAGTGGATATGCAGAACTCCATCTTCGCATATTGAAACTAAAACCTCTCCTTGAAGACTTAGTAAAGTAACTAGCCTTTCCAAGTAGCCACCTTGGAGAAACCTAACTGGCAAGAAATTGTGGCTGGGCTCTAGAAACTGCATTCAGCTTCTAAAACCTAAAAGCGGCCTCTAGCCAACAGCCACCAAAAAAGCTGTAGCTCTATCATACAATTACAGGAAATAAAATGTGCCAACATCAGGAGAGAGCCTGAAAGCAGATTCTTCCCTAGTTGAGCCTAGTTGAGAACACAGTCAGACAATCACCTCAATTACAACCTTATGATCTTGAACAAAGTGTCCAGCTAGAGTGCCCTGATTCCTGCCCCACAAAAACCATGTAATTATTGTATGTTGTTTTAAGCTGCTGAGTTCATGGTAATTTGGTTATGCAGCAATAGAAAACAAATGCACTGGTAAAGGAGATTGATAAGAAAGTGCAAACTGAGAAATTAACTCTGCCTCCACCATATGTGTGATATGGCACAAGTAGAGGAATGCTACATACTGTTTTTCCACTTGGGTTAATACATTATTTTATAACCTATCCCTCCTTAAGCATTTGTAAGATTCAAGTGTTTCACTAGGAAATTTTATCGGGCTAAAATGAAAGTGTTTATTCACCAAGGTAAACTGGCTGTGGAATTTGTTGAATTGTACTTGAGTAGAAGTTCTACTAGTTTTAATGTGTGTTTACACACATTATCTCCGCTGATACTCATAATCCCGTGAGATGTGTAAGCAAGCATTCTTCTACTGAAAATGAGAGATTATATCGCTTGTCCAAGTATCTTAGTCCATTCAGGCTGCTATAACAAAACACCATAGACTGAGTGACTTATAAACAGCAGAAGTTTTTCACAGTTCTGGGGGCTGGAAGTCTGAGGTCAGGGTGCCAGTGTGCTTGGGTGGGGGCACACTTCCAGGTTTCAGACTTCTTATGTGATCCTCATATGACAGAAGGCTAGGGAGCTCTCCTGAGACTTTTTTTTAAATAAGAACATTAATTTCATTCATGAGAGCTCCACCCTCAGGATGTAATGACCTACCAAAGGCCCAACCTCCTAATACCATCACACATGACATTAGTTCAACATATGAATTTGTGGGGGTTGAGGATGGGTGGGAATGAGGAGGTCAATAGCACCAAGTTTACCAGCTAATAAGTGGAAGAGCCAGAGGTGAATGTAAGTTTTCTAAAACCAAGACCGATTTTTCTCCCCTACATGAAAACTACCTCTTGTAGAAAAGACATTACCTGAATCCCATAATAATATTTAATGATGGCAATATCATTAGGGATTTTTCCCCCAAAAGTATAAAATTAGAAACTGGAGATTAGCATTCTCTCTAAGATCATGGAGGTCTTCTGGTATATTTGACTTATGAAAGGAATTGGATGTATTGTATAAGATGGAAACTCCGTCATCATCAAAGAACATTAACAGGAACACTAATGCATGTATCAAATGTTGGATTCATATAAAGGCAAAGACCACTTCAAATACAGAAATTACTTGTATTAAGAGGTTGGAAGTCAAGCTGCCTCAATCAAAAACCCTCTGTTGGCTCAGCTCAGAGTGATGAAGTTTTGCTTCTCTCTGCACGAAGAGAATGCTTTTCCTTTTAGAGTAAAATCTAGGTTATGTGATAATATAAACATGTAATTTCTAACCCAGAGTACATCTCACACTAGGTTTTTATAATTGCATATTGTGACTACAAATGCATTCTGTGTCTGGCCAGAAGTGCAATGATATTGACCCATTTTCTAGGTGGAGTGTATGTGGTGATAATAAAACAGATACACAAAACGCATGTATGCACAACAATTTCTTTTTTTAAAGATTTTATTTATTTACTTATGAGAGACACACAGAGAGAGAAAGAGGCAGAGGCACAGGCAGAGGGAGAAGCAGGCTCCATGCAGGGAGCCTGACATAGGACTCAATTCCGGGTCTCCAGGATCATGCCCTGGACTGAAGGCAGCGCTAAACCGCTGAGCCACCCGGGCTGCCCACAATAATTTCTTAGTGTTGACATTTCCTTCTTATTATTAGAACCTCCCAACTGGCAGATATATCTCCTGTCTCTTCCATCTTCAACCACCCTCAGTAGTTCCATTAATTACCTTTCTAAAATAATAAAAGTCAATTATGTTACCATCTCCTGCTTGAAAATTTCTGACATCTGTTCACTCCACCCAGGAGAAAAGTAGACACGGAAGCCCATGCACAACTGAATTTCCATTCTTCTCTCTGTACCTCATCTGCCACTACTTCACCCCAGCTCTCCCACTTATTTCCTATGTGGCTTTGAGATAGTCAATTAATCTGATTTTCAATTTCCTCATGTGTAAAATGAGAGTATAATATTACCTACCTCATACGGTAATTGTAGGGATTAAATGAGGGGAGGAGAGGGAGAGAGATATATATATATATATATTGAGCGACTATCTCTAGCTATCCAGAAATCAATTTGAGCATAGTACCTGATATAATATACTGATTAAACTGATACATTTAATCAGTTGCAGTAGTGATTAGGAAGGATGATGATGGTGATGATGATGATTATGATGCTATAGTGGTGGTGGTGGTCATTGTGGGTACTAATGCTTTTCCATTTTATAAATTTCACTGTTCATCGGGTTATGGTGCCTGTTCTAGCCAAATGAGTCTATTCACCAAATCAACGTCTCTACTACATCTTGTTTACTTTTTGTTGCTTGATTCTTACTGCCTTGGTTCAAGTTATTTCTTCTTCCTGAAATGGTACTTTCTCTCAGCCTTAGAAATTCTACTTCTTTTCCAAGACTCATCTCCACCTTTGACATTGCCCCTAGAACTCCATCCTTACTGATCACACCTTTCTCTGAACTCTTGCTTTCACCCTTTCAGTCCTCAACTCTCTCAGTTTTGGCTCATGGATACATGGATGTTGGATCACATCTGTTGAGAGCAATATAAGAAAAAGGAAAATTTCAGGGAACAGAGAGGGGAGGTGAAGCAGATAGCAAAGTTAAAATGCACTTGTAGCCATGAGAGAGGGGAAGTAGATAGAGAAAAATAAATATGTTTACTGAAACCACACATACAGCCATACGACCATATGTGTCTGTTATATGTGTCAGCATCAGTAATTTCAGAATCAAATCATTTAAACATTTGCTCATTTATCCACAAAGCTGCAAATGGTTTATCATGTGCTAAAACTATTCAGGATAAAAGTATCCTAATAAATCTAAGGCTGTGTAGCCTAGATGTGGAGCTGGAAGTGGAACATGGCAGGAGAAGGAACTTTTTGAAAGCTACTTGCTCAGCTCTGGCACGCTGAGATGCTTATGTAAAGATTGCCTAAAATTTTTGCTTTGGGCGGGGGGTGCCTGGGTGGTTCAGTTGGTTAAGCATCTGCCTTCAGCTCAGGTCATAATCCCAGGGTCTTGGGTTGGAGCCCTGTGTCAGGCTCCATGCTCAGTGGGGAGTCTGCTTCTCCTCCTCTTTCTGCCTCTCTCTCCATCCCACTTGTGCTCTCTCTCTCTCTCAGATAAATAAATTAAAAATATTGATTTTTCTTTTTTTGCTATGGTACAAAAGTAGGATTCAGAATAAGGAGGGGATCATCACCAAATCATAAAACCACAAAGACTGTGGGGCACCTGGCTGGTTCAGTCAGTAGAGGATGTGACTCTTGGTCTTGGGGTTGTGAGTTCAAGCCCCACATTGGCTGTAGAGATTACTTTAAAAATAAAATCTTAAATAAAATTTAAAAAAATAAAAAAAAATCCACAAAGATACTAAACATTTAGATAGAGCTTTATAAATAAAAAATAAAATGCCTCTTAATATGTCTATTAGCTGAAACAAAAGGAGAAAAATAATTCATAAGCTCTTTTTAAAACTGTGTGAGTGGAAGTATTTTTTAAATCTGAAGCAAAGGATGAGTTATGTTCAATTTATAATTCTCATTAACTTAAAATCTGTGAAATGCCATTGATTCTTTTATTTTAAATATTTGCTTCGTTTATCATTATAAAAATACCTATATGAGTTCTCAGAGAACCACTTCAATCCTAAATCCCCCTGAATCATTTTTTTTCCACAAGAAAACTAAATTCTTTTACCATAAGTTTTGACTATAAGCATTACTCTAAGAAAAATGAAGAAAAATGCATTAGTATTTTAAAATGCAGAAATACAAAGTGAAAATAAATGAATTATCTGACATCAGATGTTGGATTTGTGATATAGCCTATTGGAAACTGGTTTGGTTTGTTGTTTGTTTTGTTTTTTTTTTTTCATTTTTTCAAGGTCTCCACACTGTTCACTAGTCCAGCTGTCCTGCCTTTGTGCAAAAGAACTTGAACTGAACTTTGAGCAGAATGACTAGATAAAACCCTCACATGCAGCTTAATTCATAAACGTAGAGCTTTTTTATGTATGGTTTTCACTTGTTATTTACTTTTCATTACATTCTAGTGAGTTAATCCTAGAGTTTGGGAAACTGATTTTTCTATGCTGATCTTGCATCTTGCAAACTTGCTAGAGCCTTTTATTAGTTCTGAAATTATGACGTTTTTGGGAAAGTGATCTATATTTAAAACCGCTTGTGTGGGGCAGCCTGGGTGGCTCAGCGGTTTAGCGCTGCCTTCAGTTCAGAGCCTGATCCTGGAGACCCGGGATCCAATCCCATGTCAGGCTCCCTGCATGGAGCCTGCTTCTCCCTCTGCCTGTGTCTCTGCCATTTCTCTCTCTCTCTCTCTCTCTCTCTCTCTCTCTCGTAAACAAATAAGGTCTTTAAAAATAATTAAAAAAATAAAAATAAAACTGCTTGTGTCTTTTATCCCACTATTTATCATCCCTATTTCTTTTTCTTTTCATATTGCATTGGCGAGGGTCATCAATAAAGTGCTGAATAATAGCAACAACTGTAAGCTTTAGGTTTTGGTGTTGCTTTAATTTTGTACCATAAAGAATATGTCAGCTGTGGATTTTGAGGAGATACTCAGAATCTAATTAAGAAAATTTTATTTTGCTTTTATTTTTTGAATAGCTTTTTATACAATCACAAATTGGTGTCATTTTATCAAATTCTTTTTAGTAGCTTTTGAGCTAATGAAATTATTTTTTGCCTTTTATCTGCTAATACTCCAAATTATATCCGTAGATTTCTTTGTAAGAACATTCATTTTTGCATCCCTGGAATAAACATTACTTGGCCATGCAACATTATTTTTTCAATATTCTGTTGGAATTGATTTGCTATCATTTCTTTCAGAGTTTTACAACTAAGTTCATAAGAGAATTTAGCCCATGTTTTCTTTGTAGTTTTTGCATCTGATTTTAGTCTTGGGATTATATTAGCTTTGTAAAATAGAAAGTTTCACCATTTATTTTGTTCATGAATTGTTTATGTAACACTGTAATTGTCTATTCCTTAAAGATTTATAAAACATACCTATAAGATACCTAAGCCTGATACCTATCTAAAACATAGATTTTCTTTTTTACTCTTTATACATATAATTATTTTCTGCCTGTGATTTTTGGCCTTTTTCAGTTTGTTTGTTTTTTTTTTTTACTGTTTCTTGAGACAATTTTGATAATATGTTTTGAAAATTGTCAATTTCTTCTAAGTTTTCAAAACATATTGGTATAAAATTGTAAATAGTATCCTATTATTACTTTCATGTGTCTTTTATCTAAATAGAGTGGTGGAAGAAGTAGTTAAAAGAAGTAAACAGCCTCAAGAAAAGTTTTGGGAATGAAGCTGATGCCTCTGGGGCCTCATGCCATTTTCCATTGATCCTCACCTGATTCTAGCCATGTTTGCAGTGGTTATTTCTGGATGAGGTCAGGCTCATGTCATGCTTTGTGGTGAGCAGAGAACTTGAATAAAGTACTCTAAGTAGGTACAAGAAGGAAGTAGGACATTAAAGGGGTGAGAAGTGTGACTGGAGGTCTTCCTGATGTGTGGAGGTCCTAGTAGGGTGGGAAAATGATGGAGGTCGGAGTACCAGGTGCCATGAGTAGACAAGTGAGAGTGGGATGCAAGAAGTGACAGTAGGGAGGCCTATAGTTATGGGTGACCCCCAAGTCAGGGTTGTGGACAGCTGTGGTATATGAGCTTATATTGATCATCACCTTTCTAAATGCTTTATTTTCTTTGCCTTTCCTCTCTGTTTTCATTGTAATTGTCTCAGTCCTTTCTTTTGAATTAGTAATCGGTGTTCAAATATTTCAATCTGAGTTATTTCCATTACATTTATGAATTCTGTATTTGTGCAATTTGACACTTAATTTATCCCCTGAGATTCATTTTTCCCTCTTATTCTCTTTTTTACCATATCATCTTTAACATATCATTGAATTTTTTTCTTTTTACATTCTTAGAGCATTCTTGTAATTTGTGTCCATTTTTTTCCTGATGAGGTGTAACTCACCTCATCAGGAAAAAATGCATGTATTTTCAACCTCTTCTGACAAAGGTATACACCTGGATGACCCTATTTCCTATCAAGATGTATATTTATTTTATGCAGAAAATCCCTTATGCCCCTTCCCAGTCATTCATCCCCAGAAGCAACCACTTCTCTGGCTTTTCACTCAGTACAATGTCTTCTAGTTTCATACTGATTGCCACATACATCAGTAGTGATATTCCATGAGGGTGAGATATTTTCAGTCTGGGGCTATTATAAATAAAGTTACTCTGAGTAGCCTTGCAGAAGGCTTTTTGTGGACATACATTTTTATTTCTTTCAGTAAATATAGATCTTTCTTCCTCAACTTATGATGGAAGTCAAAACATCAGTAATTCAAACTATCATAAGTCAAGGACATCTGTACCTACAAATGGGATTTCTGGATCACAGAGGTATTTATTTATTTTTATTTTTTTGAGAGAGATTTTTTAAACTTCCAAATAATTTTCTTTTTTTTTTTCAAAATACTTGTTTATTTTATTTTAGAGGGTGAGGAGTGTCAGAGGGAGAGACTGTCTCAAGGAGACTCCGCACTGTGCATAGGGCTAGATCCCAGGACCCTAGCATCACAACTGGAGCCTAATCCAAGAGTCGGACACTTAACTGACTGCACCACCCAGGCATCACAAAAAAACTTTCAAACAATTTTCAAAGGGATTTTTCAAGTTTACTCTCTCACAAGCAAAGTATAGGATTTCCAGTAATCCCACATCTTCCCCAGTGTTTGGTGTGGTCAGTCATTTTCATTTTAGCTGTTCTGGGGGATGTAGCTCAATCTTGTGGTTTCACTTAGTGTTCTTCAAGTCCCCGACAGTAACAAGAGAGCTTTTTCATGCACTTTTGTTCATTCTTATATCGTCTTTTGTTCAGTATCTGCTCAAATCTTTTGCTTATTTTTATTAGGTTATTTGTGTTTTATTATTGAGTTGTAAAAGTTTTTATATATTGTGGATACAGGCCCTTAATGAAATATGTGTTGGGAATATGTTCTTCCAATCCGTGGCTTCCCCATTAATTTTCTTAATGGTTTCTTTGATGAGTCGAAGTTTTAAATTTTCTATGAAGTCCAATTTATCATTTTTTAATGGTTAGCGTGTTCTGTGTTCTCTCTAAGAAATCTTTTTATCTCTAGGTCAGAAAGATTTTTCCCCCCTTAGGTTTTCATCTAGAAGCTTTATGGTTACAGTTTTTACCTTTAGATCTGTGATCCATCTCAAATTAATTTGTGATACATTATGAGATGGACATTGAAATTCTTTTTAACCATATAAAAATCCAGTCATTCCAACATTATTTGTTGATGTGGCTTTCCTTTTCCCCTTGAGTTGCTTTGACATTTTTGTAAAGACTTATTTAACTGTACATAAGTCGATCTGTTACAGTCCAATGATCTGTTTTTCTATCCATTTGCTATGACATAGTCTTGATTCTAGTCATTTGATAGTGAATCTTGAAGTCAGGTAGAGTAAGTTCTCCAACACTGTTTTGTTTTTTCTTTTCTATAGTTGTTTTGGGTTACTTGGCATGTCCATATACATTTGAGAAATATCTTCTCAATTTCTACAAAAAAAAAAGACTTGAATTTACAGATCATATATGGGAGAACTTCTGTGTGACAGGATTAAGCCTCCCATGAACACAGCATATCTTTGTAGTTCCCTTCCTTTCCCCTCCCTTACTTCCTTTTTTAGATCAGCATGAACTCATGGATATTTATTTTATTTGAGGGTTATAATCTAATGTTAAATTAATTATTTTGTTGCTCAAATTGATCCAGCCTCTCTCTCTGAGAGCTCTTTCAGGTTAACTCCTGTGTCCTGATTCCATGCTCCCATCCTCTTGACTTTTTTAGTATTTCCTTATTTTCTGTCTCTGTAAGATGCTCTAGAATCAACTCTGCAAGATGCCCTGAGATCAACCATTTCCCCAAGGGATCCTGGTTTCTTGATTGGAGGATAGCAACAGATCTGGGCACCTGATATGCTCACTGCTTGTAAGGTACTACTGCTTCTAGGCTCTTTGAGTGCACAGACCTGTGTACAATGACCATGAATAGACACATCTACAATCATTACTGTATGTACCCATCTGCATCTATTTTAAGATACAATTGAGCTCATGGCAATATCTCCAACTCTAACCCAGAACAACTTGCTTCATTCTAGCTTCCCCTTCCCTTCTTATTATCTCTCTCTCTCCAACAGTGGGAAAACTGGCCTCATTCATCCACCACCCACTTACTCTCGTCCAGCCCAGGATACATGTGACACAGTTTCAGAATTGTTAACCGCTTCTCCCATGAGAAACAACATATTCAGCTAGAGTGCAGGTTTGTGCATAGGGCTTTTGTCTTTAGCTTTCAGGTTTTCAGTCAAAATACTGTTTTCCATGGTGACTTATGTCAGCTCCTCCCCCACCGCCTATCCAAGTCAGTGAGATTATGTCATGCATCTGTGATACAGTTAGATTCTTTTGTCATAATCCTTATTATATCCTGGGTCTTTCTGACTCCTCATTGCTGTGTTTTGTATTTTATTTTATTTATTTTATTTTATTTCATTTTGTGTACATTCAAATTTACTTTTTATCCTGTAAAGTTTTATGGGTTTTGACAAATGCATAGTGTCATTTACTGCCCCTTCCAGTACCATAATGGTTCACTACCTTCAAGATTCCCCCATGCACCTTCTTTGTGATCAGCTACTCCCCCTCCCCCAAGGCCCTGGCAGCCACTGACAGCGAAGTCTCCATCACTGCACTGTTGCCTTTTCCAGAAGGTCATATGAGTGCAATCATGCTTTAGGTACCTTTTCAGTCTGGCATGTGTCTGTTGGTGCACAAGAGAAAGGTAAGGCATATTTTTGTATAAGCCACATGTTTATGGATGAGGGATCATATAAGGAAACTTTTATGGCAGGTAGATAAAGAAAGGACTTTAAAATCTATCCTCTTGGCGGGATGAGCACTGGGTGTTATGCTATATGTTGGCAAATTGAACTCCAATAAAAAAAATTAAAAATAAATAAATAAATAAAATCTATCCTACATTTGTAAAATGTTTGTCATTTTCAAAGGGCCTGTAGTCTACTAGTTCTTATCTGGTTCCCACACCATCCTCTGGGTTGAGGAACCATTTCTCCAAGGAAGAATCTAAGGTTCAAAGAGTTCAGGTGGCTTTTCCAAAAACACAGTCTGTGTGCACCTTCTGGTTCTTGAACTTGGTTTTTAAAATGCTCGGGCTATCATTGTTTGCATCAAGTGCTTTCCCGGTGTGTCTTCAACCCCGTGTTTCTGTTAATCCTTTTTGGTAGGCCACCATGTCTTGATCAGTCAGTAAAATTCATTTTGAGGATGGTGGGGAGGTACTTGATCTACATGAGTCCCACCAGGTAGACCCCAGTGAAGAGAATCAGGGAAATGGTGCCACAAGGAAAAAGGAGAGAGACAAGGTAAATATGTAAGCGAATTGGCTGCCACAGCAGCTAGAGAATGTCCACCAAGTATCAGTGTGGGCATGTCTTGAGAATGATTCCAGAATTTTAAAATGCCAGTATTTGGTCCAACCTGTCCCATGATTATAGGGACCCAACAAAAGCAACTGAGATTGTTGTAACTCTGGCATTAGTAGTCTTAAGAGTGTATCACTATTTTACAAGAGGTTGAAGACATTTTCCAAGGCAATTTTGTCTATCTGGGATTTTTCGTTACTTACTGGATTTATACTTTACACCTCACTCAAAATACAACTCCGGGGTTTGCTGGATAGAGAGGAGAGGAACACTCCATATTCGAGAAGACAGCATTCGCAAATCAAAGGAGAATCAGGATAGTATCTAGACACTGCCCAGGGACTTTGCAAGGGAGTCCCTTCAGTTAAAGACACTTACGAATATGGTACGGGGCCTGTTTTTCTCATGTTTGAAAATGTTGTCAGAGTCAAGGTTAAAACCAAGAAGCTCCTAGGTTTCCCTGGCATGGTAACAAGAGCAACCGGCTAGAAGTCGGGAGACCAGCAAGCAACTTCTGGCTTTGCAGTTAATTAGGAGGTGACTTTGTCATTCCCTTAAGTTGAGATGAAGAAAAATGGTCTGGCCTACCCCCACTGTGTTACAGGGTGATTAAACAAATCCATAAACTTTGAGGCAAAGAAAGCACATGTTAAGTACTTATATGAAGTACAGTTGTTGTCTCCAGTCGTCCCACTGGAGGCAGCTAATCACAGCAGAGAAGGGCATCGGGATACTGCTGGGGGCTGGGGGATGATGCAAATTGTAGGCTGTGATCTTTGCTATTTCTCTCCCACTTACTGGGCTTCTGTTAAAGAATCAGTTAGACTAGGGCAAGGTCTCTTGGGGCATTGACATGCTCTGTTTTTCTGGAACATTCCGTCTGGCTTTTTGCCTGCCCTTTTCTCACTGCTGGGGAAACCCGGCCACAGGGCTTAATTCTTTTTTTTTCCCTCCTGACCCAGTCATTTCTTGGGGGTTTTGCCCACCCATCCGCCATCTGGCTGTGCCCCTGCTGTCTTCCGCGCTGCCAGCCTGTCCTGCACCTTGCTCTCCTTAGCTGACGTCTGGTTGAGTTCTGCCAACAGGTGGTGCTGGAGAGAGGATGGACGCAGGAAGAGGGGAGCTTCTGGCTGCCCTCCTCAGGGTTGCTCTGGCAGAGCACTTCCAGAATCTTCTTTGCCTCTTCAGGGACCATCAGCAGTGGCCGTGCCCCATCCTCAGAGGTCTGAGCACCTTTTCCTGGGCAACTTGCATCTTTTTCTTCTGTCGCATGGGCTCCAGGGTGGCAGCTGTCTCCCCAGGCGTCTCCCAGCCTGAGTAATCAGCTTCCCTGCTCAATCCCATCTGTCTGAAGTTCCTAGTGTGGCTTGTTTTCCCGACTGGATCCTGACCTATAAAACCAGTTAGAAGTCCCCTCTTCCTCCTAGATCTTACTCCTTTAGCAGATGCCTCGTTCCGAGCACCCCAGGACTCTGTATGCTCGGAGAAACCTCCTGTGGATTTCATCTTGTTTCATGAAAGACTCTGTGCCCACAATGCAGACCCCATACGTTACTACGGGGTGGGCACGTCTGCTGCTTTCGGGGGCCAGGGTACAAACGGAAGGTGGCTCTTCTGCTCTGAAATAAAGTTTCGGTCTCATTTAATAACAGAACCTCAGTCATTCTCACAAATAGAATCATGTACTTTCAAGCACTGTGTTATAAACTGCCACTATTCCCCCCCCCCAAAAAAAGCGTGGCAGCATATAAGAAAATGAATAGACATAGATTAATACACACATACTGTGCACCTATGTCATTTATAAATTTTTGGCTCTATAGTTTCTTTTGTCTCATCACTTGTATATATGTTACATATAAATACACACACTCACAGAACCAACAAAGAAACAAAAGCACATTAAAAACTACAATAACAAAAAATCCAAGTAGATCTATATTTCCAGCCACTCCATTTTTTGGTGTGTTTGAGGAATAGGGCTCAAAGTTATCACCATTTTATTTCATTTTAAAGATTTTACTTATTTATTCATGAGAGACACAGAGAGAGGCAGAGACACAAGCAGAGGGAGAAGCAGGCTCCCTGTGGGGAGCCCGATGAGGGACTCAACCCCAGGACCCCGGGATCATACCCTGAGCCGAGGGCAGACACTTAACCACTGAGCCACCAGGTGCCCCAAACTTATCACCATTTTAAACCTGAGGTTTACACAGCAAGCTCAATAGGCCCCATAGCTTTGCCAAATTTATGTGGCTAGCAAGTGGCCAGGTCAGCCTGCTTGACTCTGACACACTGTTTCTCCACAGCATGGGTGCCTCATTCTCCCATTTCATGGGTCTCTGAGGCATGTAGCACCCTTGAAAGAATGAGACTGCCCCTGACAGCCTGGAACAGAAAGTTCAGCCTCTGGCTTAGTAACTTTAGGACTCTGACTATGAGTTTCCCTCTCTCTTCTTGGACTCTCCCCACCCCTGAAGAAGAAAGTTATTTTCAACCCTCCATCTGTTTTGTGTTTAATGTGAAGAAAGGTTGCACATTTTCAGGGACCTTGTTCATAAGCAGTAGATTGTACAACAGTTTATTACACAAGTGGAGGTTTTTATTGGTGGCCTTTGTTGAGATGCCAAATGGGAGAGAGAACATAACGTGCTTAGCGGTCCCTATCAGGAAAAATAAGAAAGCATTAAATACCAGTCGAATCGTCAAGCATCGAAAAGCTTGGTAATCAAATCCAGAAATCCCTGGAACATGACTGGTGAGAAGGATTTTTCTCATTAATAGTGTTTTTACATCCATAATTGTTTCTCAAGTCACTTATGTCACAGGCAGTATCCCGAAGCCTTATGTGAGATGTGTATCAATAGTGGATTGCGTGTTTGACCTGGAAAGGCCGATTGGTTTCAAAATCTGACCATGGCCAATTCATGGCTTCAAACTGGGACCTTGGGAAGAGCTTTATATATGATTATTTTTATTTTCTTAAGTTTTTTTATTTATTTGAGGGAGAGAGAGAGCACAAGTAGGGAAGAGGCACAGAGGGAGAGGAAGAAGCAGACTCCCCACTGAGCAGGGAGCCCACTGTGGGGCTCAATCCTAGGACCCCGAGATCATGCATGAGCTGAGCTGAAGGCAGACACTTAACTGACTGAGCCACCCAGACACCCCTATGTGTTTATTTTAAATCATATCATAATGTTGGGGGCATCAGCTGTGCAGACAAGTGCAAAGACTTACTAAGCCCCTTTTCCTTATCCTGAGCCATCTGCTTTGTCCTCTTAGGAAGGAAGGAGTAAAAAATCATGTATTTTACTACCATTTTGTCCCCAGGCATAGGATGAGGATAGAAAACTTGCACAAAGCATCCTAGGAAACATTCTAGCAGAACAATATGAATTGTAGCCAGCCAATGCCAATGGCAATGGGTTACTCTTGCTCCATCCATTCTGTGCTCCCCAAAGCTGAGAGCATTGGGGAGTCTGCTGGGAAAAGTCATTGGAGACTCAGAAGTGTGCCAGTCACATAGTGCTTTCAGCCCAAGCTGAACCTCAGAATCCCTATAAATAAAATCTCTTGGGGTGGGCTAGGACATTGGTATGCTTTTATAACTCTCCTGGTGATTCTAATATATAGTCTGGGCTGAGAACCACAGATGGAATCCAGCCACCTCGTTCTACTGGTAGAGGAAATGGAATCAGAACAGGTGATGGTCCTTTCTTCCAGCAAGGGCTTCTCTCACTGTGATGCTACTTCATGTCCCAAATTTTGTAACCCTTCATTTATAAAAGCAACACAGTCAAACCTCTCCTGCTCCTCTCCTTCCCCGCACACAAACAGATGTGCTATAACTTGTTGGAGCAGCAGCAGCTCACGTGTCCCCCGCCAGGACTCTGAAGGAGATGCTGAGACCTCAGAATCAGGACCACGGGAAAAAGTAGTACAAGGACCCACTCATTTCTCCAGATGGTTTATAAAGAAGGGAGTCAGGAAGCTGCCTTTAAACATGAAAGAGGGGCAAATGTTTATTATTTGTCTATGATGAGAATCCATGTCTGTATGAGCAAAACAGCCCAGGTTTATGCCTGAGTCCAGCACAAATATTAACGGTCCCCACATCACTTGCAAAAAACATTCCAAACCAGACATTAAACGTTCTGATCACCTTCTTTTGGATTAGTCCCACCAAAAGTCTTGTCCACGCTTTCTTGGAAAGAGCCACCTTAAGGCCGAGAATGCCAAGCCTTTCCCCCAAACCGGAGGCTACCTTCCAACTGCACCCTTGCTGCAAGTCTGCTAAACAGCATACTCAATCTGATAGCTGATACCCGGGGGGCCGTTGGGTGATAGCCTTGAACTTCTCAGCTTAATTACCCCAGCTTTAACGCCACTTAAATCAGAATGTAAGCACTGAAAGAATTTCAGGAATCCGATGATATAAATTGTATTTTTAGAGCCGAGAAAGACTTGAGCGAGTGACACAGTGCAGTGACTAAAGATAGATCTCTTTAGTTTTCCCATGATTTATCACAGGCGAGTTCATGGCAGGTTAAAATAATTGCATGCGCTGATAGCATACATGTTGGCATGGTTTTGTGAGCAGCCATTCATAACATATTTGTCACGAAGCATAACGTCCATGATGGAACTCTGATCCACATGCAATGTTTTTGCGGCCACCACACAGTTGAATTAACTCCTTTGTGGAGGCTGGCTATATTTTCCCGGTGTCCGGCCCCAAAGTAGAGCTCCAGGGGGGAAAAAGGATCAAGGGAATGACTAGTCCGCTGGATAAAATGTAAGTATATCCTGACAAAATGGTCACTCTTCCTGGGGGATAAAGAGAAATGTTCTGTACGGGGACGGTTGTAACTCAGTGCATCCGCATGCAGACCCTTCATTTGTTTAATTTCCACTTTCCTTCCTCTACTCTTTGGCTGTGTCCCCTGGGCAAGTACTTTTCCCACTCTGCATTCAAATGCTATATATAATATGGGGGTAATAAAAAATGAATCTGGAGGGTCACTGCAGCAGGTTATAGAAAAACGTGGGTACACATGGACCTGCGTTCAGTTGTGTACAAAATGCAGTCTTCTTTGTTCTTCTATAAATCTACTTAATTACAATTTTGAGCCCTGACTTGGCGTGTTAACCTTGGTCAATTCAGGATGTCCTCATTCAAATGCAAGGGAGGACAGAGGACAATTTTGAGCCCTGACTTGGCGTGTTAACCTTGGTCAATTCAGGATGTCCTCATTCAAATGCAAGGGAGGACAGCAAGATTTTCCATCTTCGGCTCTATCTGGCTGCTCCATGGTTGCCCCCACTTTGGGGCTGCTGGGCTGTAGGACAGGTGAGAAGTGCTCAGGTTGCCCTCCTGGGGACCCCACAATCATATCAGCTTTCTGGAGAGAACGAGAGTCTCCCAGATTTTCATCTGATCTCCCAAGTCTTTGGTTTATGCCTGGAGCCTGGGATTTGGAACTCAAAAGCTAAAAATATGACTCCTCTATTACCTGCATTTTGCTGGTTTTGCTTCCTTGAAGCTCTAAAGACAGACAGATGGTCATGCTGCCTAATGGGGAGAAAACATGGGAATCATGAGGGAAAACATAGGCAAATATCTCCCAGTAATTTGCGGCAGTAAAGCACCCAGAGGGATTGGCATACAGCAGGTGGTCAACACAGGAGACTGCTAGCTTTCTGCAAAGTAGTTTAGAGAAGCAATTAAAAATACAGGCTAGGGACAACTGGGTGGCTCAGTTGGTTAAGCACCCGACTTTTGCTTTTGACTCAGTTCATGATCTCAGGGTAGTGAGAGCAAGCCCTGCATCAGGCTCCACGCTCAGCACAGAGTCTGCTTAAGACTCTCTCTGCTCTGCCCCTTCCCCCTCCCACCTCAAATAAATATATAAATCTTAAAAAAAAAATCAGGCTTGTTAGCCAGATAGCTATCCAGATAGCTTGATAAGCCAGATAGCTTGATAGTCCAACATCTGGATGCATGGTTTCCTGACTCTGTGTCCTTGGACAAGTCACCTAACCATTCTGTGCCTCAGTTTCCCTATATTTACAACATGGAGATTATAATAGCACCGCCGTACAAGGTCCTATGGATGTAAAGTGCTCGGTGAATTAATTATGCTATTATTATTACCACTACTACAAGGTTCTGTTTCTTTTCTTTTTTAAGATTTTATTTATTTATTCATGAGAGACACACAGATAGAGAGAGAGGCAGAGACACAGGTAGAGGGAGAAGTAGGCTCCATGCAGGGAGCCTGACGTGGGACTCGATCCCAGGTCTCCAGGATCAGGCCCTGGGCTGAAGGCAGCACTAAACCACTGAGCCACCCGGGCTGCCCAAGGTTCTGTTTCTTAAAGCCATTGGTGACCATGATTTTGTCAATGCCATTGACACACACAGTAGGTCACGTGCAGAGAAGGTGAGACTACATCTAGCATTTTGCAGGGAAAGGAGCTATACTCCCAGGTGGGAGGCTGGGCCAAATTTCCTGGAAATTCAGCCTTCTAGGTGAGATATGGATAGAAATGGTCCTCGGGGCTGGGTGCAGAAGGAATCAGCTGACCTCAACCAAGGCGGTTCTGAAGTACTTGGCATGGAGAGGCAGATTCGTGAGGAGCACAAGAGTTGGCACTGGAGGGCAGGTCCGTGCTTCTAATCCAGGGGATAAGAAAGAGAGCAAAGGGAAGGATGAGGAATGAAGGTAGAAAAAGCCTGGCTAAGTCAGTGTGAGGAGCATACCTGGTTCACCACTGCTGGCAGCCACTGGTGAACAGAACATGCCCTGGGCCTCTCCTGAGAAGCGAGTCCTGAGTGGGTTTTTGCTAAAGGAAGTGCTGGTTCTGTGAGCAGAGACAAGAGGGGGAAATGAGGGAGAGTCAGTGGTCCACCAATCCCCAGGCTACATAAATCTCATCCTCCAGCCCATCAAATAGATGAGCTGGAGAACGAGAATGTGGGGACCCTGACCTTCACACTTGCTCCCTTTCCTACCCCAGAGCCGTTGGTCAATGTCCCTATGAGCCCACGTGAAGTCAGGAAGAAGGAGCCTGCAGGGACAGTGGAAAGAGTGTCCAGTCAGGAGTTGAGAGGCCTGGACTCAAGACCAAATCATATGACCAACTAGCCTGTGGTCTTGGACATGCCCTTCACCTCCATGAAAAGGTGTAGGCACATAAAAGCAGCTTTGTTTGGGAAGAGCAACATAGCATAGTTAAGAATGTGGGTTTTGGAGCCAGAGAGACATCAGCATGAACTGTCTTTGCCGTTAACTAGATGTAAATATAGGGCAATTAACTTATTTAATCTCCCTAAGCTCCACTTTCCTCATGTATAAAAATGAAGATAATAATAGCACACTTCTCATGATTATTTTGAAGATTAAATTCAAGAGTTTATGTGGAGTGTTCGGCCCAGTACTGCTGAAACACTGTAAGTATTTGATCTATGGTCACCAGTATCACTGTGGTGAGTTTTTGCTGGAACCTGGGGGCTCTGGAAGGTCAGAGGGAGGTGGAACTCCAGACAGTGGGGCCTGCTTCATCTGTAGCATCTTTGCTTTTCAGTTTTATCTACTTTTTAAAAAATAAATGTTCCATGCTAGAAAATTAGCAGTAATAATATAAATCACTGACTAGACCTAGGGTTGGCATACTCCTTCTCTGTAAGAGGCCAGATAGTATCTTGAGCTTTGTGGGCCACATGTGGTCTCTGTTGTGTGATATTTTAAATTGCGGTAGGGTCAGGCTTAGAGCATAGGAGTATTTGTTAGGCTGGGATAACAGCCATGACACAGAGCTCTCACCTGTGGATAAGGAACATCTTAGTGGTTGCACACAATTAAGACTTACTTCTCACATCAGAGAAAACTGTGAATGGAGCATGAGAGGGTCTACACAAGTCTTTTAGGGAGCAAGAATCTTTCCATCTAGTGCTTCTCCTTCCATCTGGAGACCTCCACTAGATGGAAGGGAAAGAAATGGGCCCACAGTCAAGAACTCTTTAAAATATAAGAACCAGGGCACCTGGGTGGCTCAGTTGGTTGAGCATCTAACTCTTGATTTTGGCTCAGGACATGATCTCACAGTCCTGAGACAGAGCCCTGCATCAGGCTCTATATGGTGAGCATAGAGTCTGCTTGGGATTCTCTCTCTCCCTCTCCCTCTGCCCTTCCTCCTGTTTATGCTTTCTCTATCCCTCTCCCTCTGCCCTCCTCCTGTTTATGCTTTCTCTAAATTAATTAGTTAATTAATTAATTAATGTAAAAACCATTCTTCACTCCAGGGCTGTACAGCATTAGACCATGGGCTGATTTGGGCCTGTGGGCCATAGTTTGCCCACTCCTGGATCAGACCATGTCTTATCTTCCTTCCGCAGGTGAACCAAACTTCTTTCTCCATCAAAGTAGGCTAGCTACCCACTCTATAAGATCTCACACTGTCTGTCATGTGATCATCTTTTTCATGTTTATAACAGTTGACAGATTGAGCGGTTTTGTAATATTACACAGAATTCTTTTGTGGGCAGTCTTCATAGAGATGATGTTTCCTAGGTCTGCCTTAACAAAGTACCACAAACTGGGTGGCTTAAGACAATAGAAATGTATTCTCTCCTAGTTCTGGAGGCCAGAAGTCCAAAATCAGAGTGTTGGCAGCCTTGATCCCTTCTGGGGGTTCTGAAGGAGAGCCTGACTCATGCCTTTCACCTAGCTTCTGGTGATGGTCAGCCATCCTTGGCATTCTTTGACTTGTAGACAGATTACACAGATTTCTGTTTTCACATGACATTTTCCCTGTGTCTCTGTGTCTTCACATGGCAACTTCTCGTTGGATTAGGTCACACCCTGACAACCTCATCATAACTTGATCACATCTGCAAAGACCCCATCTCCAAATAAGGCCACATTCACAGATACTAGGAGTTCAGAGTTCAATACATCTTTTTTGCAGAGGACACAGGTCAACCCATAACAGGTGGTAAACAGCACATGGTTGTCCATTCTTATCCAACAAACGTGAAAGTGACAAGGACTATCAAGGATGCCCCATGTTGTAGCAGAGGTGAGTAAGACAGACAAGGTGACCAAGAGCTTTATTTTTACCCTCAGTATAAGTTACAGTATTATTAGAGCTGCTACCTTGAAGAATGCAGAATTTTGCTTTTTAAAGTGGTTTTCATTTTTTTTATGGACACGGAACAATGAACTAGAAAATGTTGCACATTCTGTACCCTCCTTCTATTTTCAACTTATAAACGCTGTATTCAAAATACCGGAACAGTGTGGCTTGTGGTTACTAACAAAATTAAAAATAAAGCAAAAATCCCCACAACATTCATGTCACCCACTGAGGGAAGAGCAGCCCAATACCCTGGACAAGAAATGGACTTTCTTATGAATTTTTCACCCCTTTCTGCAGAGGTCATGATTTAAAAATCACTACCAGCTGGTTGGAATTTTGTCCTATTTTGAAACCAATGATTTAGGCTAAACCATCACTGGGCCTAAGATTTATCTTCCTCCACTTGGTCTCTGTTATGGAGATTCAATTTGCAAAGTAGAAGAAAGGAGCAAAATATTTCCTGGGTGACTTCACGCCACTTCTACCAGTGGAAAACTATCAATATCCCACAACTGGCCCATGCAAATTGGCCAATGCCAAGCAGGACTTCCATTCCTCTTCCAAAGTATTGTGACACTTTTTGTCTTGCTCCTCTTCACATGGCACTCATTACAGTCGGCCATATTTGCAAGTCATGTCTTCCCATCTGGAAGTGCAAGCTCTTTGAAATCTTGCTCTTGTGACTCAAGGTAGAGAGAGGTCAGTAGAAAGAGGGAATTTGAGGTGCTAGAGAGGAAGGCAAAACTTGGGAGTGAATCCCCCAGGAGCCAAGAAGGATAGGGCAAAGGGCCAAGCTGGAATGGTCTGCCCTCCACAGGAACACCAAGTTGAGGAGAACTTCATTGAAACTTCCCTGGCAGTCAGCTAACCCCTTCTATCTGGAGTATGACAGCAGACCTAGAATTCAAGTAACTGCCTAAAGACAACCCTGTTCTAGCAGCCTAAGCAATTCTAACAGCCTAAGTAATTCACTTCACTTCTCTCTGCCTTATGCGTTGCATCTGTACGATGGGCTATGTAATAGAATTTGCATCATGACATTGGTGCTGGGATCAAATATGATAATGGATGAACAGTACTCAGCACATTGGTTAGCACAGTGGTCCCCCAACTTCCCACATTTACTACCTGAGAATTTTTATAGAGTACACTCCAGGTTGGAGCCTGGGAATCTGCATATTTATCATGCACAGGATTTTTTTTAATATCTGGAAGTTGGCCTAGAGCAAAGCAGATTTTTTAAAAGATTTAGTTATTTATTTTTAGAGAGAGAATGAGTACAAGCAGGGGGAGTGGCAGAGGGAAAGAGAGAGAGAGAGAGATTTTCAGGCAGATTCCCCGCTGAGCATGGAGCCCAATGTGGGATTCAGTACCAAGACCTGAGATCATGCATGCTCTCAAACAAAATTAAGAGTCGGACACTTAACTGAGCCACCCAGGCATCCGCATTCTTATTTCCAAGGAAATTTGGGGAACAAGGCTGTGGCAATACTAATAGCTCAATAAAGAGTTTATTATTTATTCTACTTTCATCATCATTAACATCATCACCATTGTCATCAGGAGAAATTATTTTTTTACTTTAACAAACACATTTGTCCTTAGTAAACCTATATAAAAGCATTAATAAACTTAATCCTTAAGATGGTTTTAGATTTGGGAATCCTGGCTGGCACAGTTGATTAAGCATCCGACTCTTGATTTCAGCTCAGGTTGTAATCTCAGGGTCATGGAATCGAGCCCTGCATCTGACTCTGCACTCAGCAGGGAGTCTCCTTGAGATTCTCTCTCCTTCTCCTGCTCTCCCTGCTCATGCCCCCCCTCTCTCTAAAATAAATAAACAATTTTAAAAAGAAAAAAAAAAGAATGGTTTTGGATTCAAGAGTATATAAATCCTGGATTCTTATTCTAGCTGTATCTGAAAGAACAGTCCAACTTTCCAATATTTAATATCTGTGCCTCAGTTTCTTTATCCATAAAATAGACTGTTACTAGTAAGGGTTGTGGTGATAATTATCTAAATAATGGGTGTAAATCTATGGCTCAAATACTTTTAAAAACAATCATCTAAACTCTGGTTCCCAGCTGGGTCTTACACAGAGGCCATTATATAAACAGATAAAAACAGAACTGTTTTGATTCATGGTCGGATGGGGATCTTCCTCTCTCCCCACTAAACTCCCCTATTGGTCCTCGAATTACTTCCACAGAGCTGTGTGTAATGTTTAAAGCCAAAACAAATTTTTTAAAAAACTCTGTCTTTAAGTAAAAGAAAAGTTAACTGACCTTTAACATTCTGATTTTTAAAATGTGTAAAGTATCTTTTGGAGAATATAAAGATGTCCTACATAGTTTAAAAACAACATGGCTATCAAAAATGGAATCACGTGATGGGAAATACTGCCTGAAGATAATGTCAGGGGAAGCATCCAGCAAGATTTGTAAATTCTGTAGCATAATTAAATCTAGTTGCCTCGATCATGGTCTGATATGGAGATGGTTTCAATGTTTGCAGAACTGGTAGGCTTGTAACGAAGTCCAAACCATTCCCAGCTTGAAGCCCGAGGCCATTATTTCAATTTTATACTTATTTAGGTGGGAAAGGGCCTTAACTTAGAATGAGCACTTGGATCTCGCTCAATAAATTCAATGGCTATAAATCTAACCCATGATTCATTTCCATCATTCCCTTGGGATGAGAAACAAGAAAGAGTCCACGAGGTGCTAATCACCACATTCTGGCTGGGGAACCCCAAAGAAGGAAAGAATCGTGGGGTCACAGCATTACAGGGACAGTGGGGAAAAAATCTCTTTGTCCAACACTCTCACATACAGACTTGTGCCCCTTTTAAACATTTTTTTTTTAATTTTTATGATAGTCACACACAGAGAGAGAGAGAGGCGCAGAGACATAGGCAGAGGGAGAAGCAGGCCCCATGCACCGGGAGCCCGATGTGGGATTCGATCCTGGGTCTCCAGGATCGCGCCCTGGGCCAAAGGCAGCCGCCAAACCGCTGCGCCACCCAGGGATCCCCTTGTGCCCCTTTTAACTATTCAAACTACTATTCGTCCATTGTTCATAGACACCCAGAGATGTTCTTAGACATCTCTGTTTGATGAGACGCCTTAATGTTTCTCAGACTCCTTACAATCAGCAACATATGATTCAATTATTTTGTTTTCTGTTAATAATTTTCTCATCCTTTCCCAATTCCTGCAACTAACACTGAGGGAGGAGAAACCAAAGCACACAATTCATTGTACTTACTTCAGTGTCTAGCACAGGAATTTCTTACTAATGCATGAGTGAGAAGATTCATGAACCAAGTATATCCAATTCATTACAAGCTGTCTTAAATTAAAGTCCTTTAGTTTGAGCATACCTGTCTAATCATTTGACTTTTCCTCATCCTCTTCTCTACATGTTCATTGTTAGATTATTAATAACAATGATAGGGCGCCTGAGTGGCTCATCGCTTAAGCATCTGCCTTCAGCTTGGGCCATGATCCCAGGGTCCTGGGATTGAACCCCACATCAGGCTCCATGCTCAATGGGGAATCTGCTTTTCCCTCTCCCTATCCCCACTCATGTTCTCACTCTCGCTCTCACTCTCTCTCTCAAATAAATAAAATCCTTAATTTGTTTTAAAAAATAATAACCATAATGGTAGGCTATAATAGATTAAAGATGATAATAGATTAATAATGGATAGATAATAGTAATAGATTGATGATAATAATAATAATAATAAAAGATACCTGTGAGGTTATATAAATATGGCACCTTATCTATGAGGCCTTGAAATAGCTAAGTGGCACAGGTGCATCTCTTAAGGGAAATGTATGTGTAGGTATCATTTTCAAGGAAAAATGAAGTAACTATTTTTAGCTGGGTCTCTAGACCCATATATTAATATATAGCTCCCAGAAATTGGGCTGGACAATGCAGAAGACTTTACCTACCCCCAGCTATCATTCCCTCATCCTCAAAGCACAGTCCTGTGTCGCAGAACTTATACTATTGTTACATTCTATAGTACCAAAGTGAAATCACCCAGAAATACAGAGAGTAAGTGTCAATTTGTTTGGAGAGAGTAACTCTATAACAGATACCCATAATATCCTAGCAGCTAAACACAATTCAGATTTATTTCTCATGCTGCAGTATGAAATAAGTTTGGGAGGAGGGGAGCTCTACTCCACGTAATCTCTCTGGGACCTAGTAGGGCTCTTGAGGCCTCCTCTTGATGGAAAGAGAAGAGATACATGGAACTCTTTTTTTTTTTTTTTTTTTTTTTGAGAATAGTACAGGTCACTTGGATGCACATCCAGGAACCCAACCACAGGACAATCCTTAATTATAAGAGAGTCACTTAGCAGCATGCCCAGGAAAGCAAGAGAATGGTGAACACCTAGCCAGTCTCTGTTATACAGCACCAATACTTGTCCCCAAAACTTAGTTTCTTAACTGGTCTAAGCCACTCACAACAGGCAGTCATGGCAAGTAGGAGTCCCCATGGGAAAATAAAAGACCATATGTGGAAGAAGGCAGAGAAAGCAAGTTCATAAAAATCCTGAACTTTTAGTTCCCAATAAAGGTGACCCATCAGTCTCCCGGCTTCTGAATTATTCACCTAGTATCCCATTCTAGGAGAGTAACAGTATTGGGAGGTAATAAATATGAGACAAATAAAACTCTGTCTTCAACTAGCAGCCAATGCCCGATTCCCCCTGAAAACCTGTATTCTCATCCTGTGTTCTCCCTATTTCCATCTCCTGCTCAGTACTCAGGCATAGTTCCCAGAAGCCAAAAATCTTGCCTGTGGTATATTTACTGTCACTAAAAGTATGAGTTTTCAAGGCATGATTTTGGGTTTTGTTATTGTTTGTCCTCAGGGACTATGTCTTCATTTCAGATCATCTCTCACCAGGCAGTAGTGGGCAGTAGTTGATAATTAATGATAGCGAACCTGGATCCTTCCTCCGTGTCTGTTCTAGAAACGCTATTCTAACCACCGAGTGTTATCTAGTTAGTTCTTCTAACAACCTGGGAAGTAGGTCTTAATGTTATTTCCTGCACTTCCCAGCCTCGGAAACTGGAACAGAAAGAGGTAGCTTGTCCATGGTCACATAGCCATAACTGGGACCAGAAGTCCCACCAAAAAAAAAAAAAAGAACAAGATTTTAACCACCATGTTCAACAGCTTTGGTGCCAAAGGCTGAACATCCCCGAAGAGTATTTAAGTGAGAAACAGATAAGCATGATTTTGCACTCAATTATTGTTTTTTCTGTCAAAAATAGAACGTTTAAGTTTATTTAAACAGCAAAGCATAACACGACTGTTACCATGGCATTACATTTTTAAAGATTTAGAGCAAAATATACAAATATAAGTTCCTAGATACAAGTCAGCACCTTTTCCACTAATCTTAACAACAGAAAATCTTAACCCTTTCCTCCTGGACTTCATACTTCTTTAGTACACTTTCTCATTGATGGCACTTTTCATCCTTTTGCTCTTTTGACTTTGTTACATTGCATGGAAACTTAGAGAGTTAGTTTCTGGAAGTCTCAGAAAAGAATATACCTCCTTTATTCCCATCTTCCCATAGATATTTGACATATATATATATATACATATATACATATATATACATATACATATACATATATATATATATACACACACATATATATATTCTCATTGCTTTTCCATTCCATTCAGAAGAATTTCCTCCACTGGCCAGTTATTTTCACTACATGTCTATATGTCACACAAGATGTAAAGCTTTTGTGTTTTTTTATTTCCTATGATCTATTGCTCTGGGTAGGATATACTGTGTGCTGTTCAACAGCAGTGCCAAGGATAGCAATTATTTTGCTCCAGATCTTCTAAGAAAAAGCATTAAGTGTTTTGCCATTAATTATGTTATTGTAGGGCTTTCATCATTTAGATGTTTTTTTATCCGGATGAGAAAGTTCCCTTCCACTCATGGTTTGTAGAAAGTTTATGTCATGAACAGGTGTTAGGCTTTGTCACATGGTTTTCTTGCATCACTTGATATGATCACAAGATATTTGTCCTCTTTTAGCCTGCTCTTTTGGCTGAGTGCATTAATTGATTTTTAAATACTGAACTAGGTTTATGTTCCCAAGAGAAATTCCATAAATGCCTCAGAACAGAAGGAAAAATGAAAATAATGGAGAAATGTCATTATTGCTTTTATTTGCCATCAATCATTCTTCACGTGTGTCACAAATATTTTGACTGCCTTGAAAAAAAAACAAAAAGTTTTGTGAGAGGTAGGAGGGTCTCAGTTTCCTTGAGATGGATGGGCCAGGGTATCAGGGCAGGAGGCACTCTCCCCTTCCTTGTGCCCAGGGGAAGAGACAAGAATGGACGTAAGATAAGAGCTGATGTTCAAGAGAGGATGGGACCCAGAGCCGGAGGCCTTGCTGGACCTTTCCAATGTGTGGCTGAGCTGTTGCCTGCACTTTCTGAGAATTCCAGATGGTTTGCTCAATTGCTCTCACCATCCATCCATGCTCCCTCCATCTCCCTACCTTCAGAGGTATCTCCCTAACCAGTAAATCAAATCCTATCGCTAAACTCCTCTTGCCACTCAATTCCCCATTAGGCAAGTAGGTCCTAAATCATTTGTGGGTGATGATTCAGGTTCTATGTTCATCTCTCAGGTTTTAGGTTTTTATCTTTTCATTGTCTGCACGGGTCGTGTAAATTTGGGCTTTGCACATTTAATAACCTGTCAGACAAGGCAATCGAATTATTGGAGAATCTTTTTTTTTTTCCGTCCAAGGCATCACATTGAAATTGAGCCTTCTCTCCACCTCTATGGGTCAGCAAGCACAAGCTTTCCCGACAGGAACCTCCTAGAGCCTCAACACTTTATCCAGGGTCCTACTCCTTCCTTTCCTGCCTACTCAGTGCAAAGAGGGGCTCCTCCTCTCACCTGGGTGTTAGAATCCCAGGTCCCTATAATCTGCATATGGACCTGGGGTTTCTGGTTACTCTAATCACTTCGGCTTAAAATATTTTTGCTTGTTTGTTGGCACCTAGAGATTTCCTTTATTTTCTTGTTTTTTATCAGCTCTCCCATGCATTAAATGTCAAAAAAATAGTGTAGGCAGCATTTCTGTTGCTTCTAGTAAAGGAATGGCCTTCATATCTCTTTGGGACATGAAGTCACCAGAAGTGCCACTGTACCCCTAGAAGCAGCTTCACTGTTTCCCTTTGATACTTTGCTCCTAGTATTTCTATGAGAGTCTGGCTCCCTTCATATGCTTCCCTGGGATTGACACCCTGGCTTACTTAACTTTGTAACCCTGTTGCCTCATCTGGCCCACGCAAGGTGCTCCTGAAATCACTGCATGAATGACAGTGCATGAGACAGTGTGGGCAGTGTGTGCTAAGCTCTAGAAGGGAAACTTTTTTCTTTTTATTTGAGCCTCAGGAATGAAAAGTGTTACTGTTTGTTTAGTAGGAGCCTGGGTCAGATCTGTGAGCTTGGTGTGGAGGTACATACAGCGTACATCTGACCATATTACTAATCCAATGCATCCGCTCTGTGAGCTACAAAAATAAATAAATAAAAATAAATAAATAAATAAATAAATAAATAAATAAATAAACCCTCAAAGGACCCTATCATTTAAAAACCTATGTTTGCAACCAAAGTCCACCATGCCTCCTCAGGCTGAGCCTAAAATAATTCTTTTCTCAAAAAGTCGCAGCATCCTGGCACTTAACAATAACACAAAGAAGAACCCTAGCCCAGAGCAGCTGTTTGTTTTTATAGGACTGAGAGCAGCTCTTTTTAAATGAACACAAAGCTCCCTATAGGTTCAGGGGTTTTGTTCGGCTGTTTTTCTGAACCCCTCAAAGCTCATCTTATGAAATTTCAGCGAGACCCCTCCCATCCACCCCAGTCTCAGCCTGGACACTCACCTCAGCTTGCTGCTTACCAACTCAGATGTTGGACAGACATACAGACAGAGCGGCCTCCTCTCTTGCTGTGTATGCCAGCAGCAGAGGTATTCTGGACTGGATGCCCACAAACCCTGTGACGGAAACAGCAAATGCCTCTCAAAGGCCACAGTCCCTGCCTGATAGGGCCTGGGTCCTGAGCAGCTGAGGTCCATGGGGTCTGTAGACATTTAACCACTCCCTCCCTCCCTCCCTCCACTGCAAGGAGGAGTGGGCAAGAAAGGGAAGCCAGAGGAGCAGGTGCTGAAGCCCTGAGAGGACCTCTGAGTAGACACACCAGGTCACACATGGCTGTAACCCCCACACTCCACCCCTTCCGTCCCAGGGACCCCAAAATGCCACTTACCCACTAGGGCAATTGGCCAAGGCTGTCATGGGCAGAGGACCTGACAGGTACAACCAGCGCCTTCTGGTTTCCACCTGGATCAGAGGCATCCGTCCACCTGAGCACCTGAGCCCGTCTGCTCTGCTAAACTGGACATGAGACATGAGGGGCTCCTGTCTGGCACATTCCCAGTACAAAACATAGATGATAAATGTTCCAGGAGTAAGGAAAACACTCCTGCCACCCCAGCGAGTGCCCGGCGTGTCGAATGTTCTAGGCACAAAGTCGAAATGGTTTCGGTGGTGTGGCTTCTCCTGCAGAATCTCTAGACCTTTCTGAATCCTGAGTTCATTGGACACGTGAGGAACTTCACGCTTCCTGAGCATCTCGGAGGGAGGGGACCATTTCTGCCCGTGTGCAAGCTACTGAGGGACCAGTTGCATCTAATGGTGTATGATTCTCCTCCTGTCTGCCCAAGCTCAAACTGGAGGCGCAAGGCCACTGCAGGAACCAGCCGCCTAGCTCAATGGGAGGCATTCATTCATTCACTCATTCATTCAGCATTTGTGAATGGAGCACCTGTTCAGGGCCAGGGACTCCGCTGGGCTCTGGAGCAGCTAGTGTGGGTGGGAGGTGCTGCTCCAGAGCCCTGAGCATCTTGTCCATCCCTGCACCCCAGCGGTTAGACGCGAACAGCTGACTCGCACATAAAGCATGGCTCTCCGTGTGAGGCTCACAGCAATGCCGTCGGGGTGAAGAACCCTCCCAACAGAAGTAGAAAGGTCTATGGTCATCCACAGGGGCCCCAGAGGAGTTTGCTGAGTGCTCCGGGGTCCCCCTGGGGCTGCTTATCACTTTCTCCGAGGACCATTACCCAGAGGTGCCGCCTGACACTACTCTAAAAGCAAAACAAAAACTCAAGTGCACAAGCTTGTTAAAATACTCAGATGCCCACAAATGCAGAAGCAAACGAGACCCCAAATGAGGCAGGTTCTGCGTGCAGCCAAACAAACAGCAGGAGATTAGGTCCCTGTTGAGGCCCCACTGAAGTGTTAGGAGAACAGAGCAAGTCCACAAAGCTTACAGAATCTCAGCTTCCTCTGTGAAATGGAGTGTGGAGAAGGAGGGGGATGATTCCTGTCTACCGTTGCCAAAAAAAAAAAAAAATACAGGATGCCTGGTTCAACTTGAATTTCAAATATGTTTGAATGATTTAGAAAGCATGCCCATGCAGTATCTGTCCACCCCACCCCACCCCCCAATATTTTTATTTGCTATCTTTGGCAACCCCGGTGCTGCAGAAATTGAGGTTATTGGTTACAAAGGGGATGATGCTGGGCGACCTGTGTAATAGGATCTGGGCAGGGCATGCCTACTTTGCTGCTCCTGGAGGCAGGGGTCGGACCTCCACAGGCCCCACACCCACCAGTGGGGCAGAGGCTCCATGAACAGTATGTTGAATTGGGCAGAATGATGCAGTGATACTTAGGTGGCATTTCTAGCAGAGCAGCTGCTGAGGCAGGTGGCTGAGAAGCTTGCAGAGAACCCGCAGGAATTGCAGCGTGCGGGAGGGGCGAGGGAAATAGCAAAACCTGGCCGGCGCATCGTCAGAGCAGAGGTCTCATAGCCAATTAGTGATTCTGTGACAATGCGGCAGCGTTCCTGCTGCGACATCTGTCCCCAGATTATGAAAATAATTGATGTGCATTTGAAAAATTGAAAACAATAGAGAAGAAAGTAAACAAGACAGAAAAATATTAAGAACCTTTTCATCTATAACCTCACAGCCCAGAGATAACCACAATTAATGTTTCATTCTAGATTCATAGTATATCTGATATGTATATATATACACACACACTTAATGTATATATTAATATATAAATATATATCATACCTAATGTATACTTAATTATATAGTATATAGTATCCTTAAGTATAAAGTATACTTAATTATATAAAGTATACTTAATTATAATATATATGTATATACTATATATTATACTTAATGTGTATATATATATATTTAGAAAACAAAGCCCTTATTATACTCCATGTATAATTTTGTGCCTAGCCTTTTCAGATTATTTTATTGTGAGCATTACCTCATGTCCTTAACTATTCTCTGAGTACATAATTCCAGTGTCTGCCTATTATCAACTTTTGGATGGGTCGTAATTTATCACACGAGGTGTGATCCCTAACCATTGGAAATGTAAATTGTGGGACACCTCAGTGGCTCAGTGGTTGAGCATCTGCTTTCAGCTCAGGTCGTGAACCTGGGGTCCTGGGATCGAGTCCCACATCGGGCTCCCTGAAGGGAGCCTGCTTCTCCCTCTGCCTGTGTCTCTGCCTCTCTCTTTGGGTCTCTCATGAATAAATAAATAAAATCTTAAAAAAAAAAAGGAAATTTAAGTTGTTTTTGGCTCCTTAGCATTGTGAGTGAATATATTTTCTATGCTGACGGTATTAACCCTTTACCTATCATAAATATTCTATTATTTCCAACATTGGACATTGCCATGTACTTTTATAGTGGTTTTGATGTCTTTCATATATACCCAAACTAATTTTTTTCATTGTTCTTTGCCTCGAATATTTTTACTTAAGAATTACTTTGGTCTTAGATGTATGTACTTTCTTTTAGCTGTTACAATTTTATTTTTCTCTCAAGAATTTGATCTATTTGGTATTTATCTTCTTGGTGCTATTTTGCTGTTCGTGATATAACTGATTTTTATAACAGCCAAGTTTTCCAGTAATATTTACTAATGAGTGCATCATTTCTCCAATTATTTGAAGGTTACTTCTATCATATATACTGAGGTTGCTATCTGCTCTCTTCCATTGCTCCATCTTGTGACACCACCACATTGCTTTGATTATTGGAATTTTATAAGCGTTTTATCAAGTCTCCACATTGCCCTTTTTAAATAAAGTTGTCCATCCTTTTTCCTGTTATGTTTTCAAGTAATCTCCAGAAACACTTTTTCATGTTACAAATTAGTGTCATTGTGAAATTTACTGGATATACTTCAAACTTACCTGTTATGTGGGGAGGAATTACATTTATTTATTTATTTATTTATTTATTTATTTATTTATTTATTTATTATTTTTTGGGGGGAATTACATTTAGAAAATAATGTCTCCTTCCAGGAATGAAGTTCCTTTCTCTAATATATCTTGATAAAATTGTGCAGTATTTATTTATTTATTTATTTATTTATTTATTTATTTATTTATTTATTTATTTTTGCAAAGACCCTGAATGTTTCTGTTTCAAGGTATTCCTAGCTATTTTATATATTTTTTTCTTCACTTGATAAATTTCTTTTTTTAAAAAAGAATGTGCTGTTTGGCTTTTTGAAGGAATCACTGAGGCTTTTGTGGTAGTGGTAGTTGGTGCTTGTTTATTTTGTTTTAGCCGGTGTTCTGTGTAACTTATGAGTTTGAATGAATTTTTAGTGTCATCTCTTGGTTTTCCGAGGAAAAAAAATCATCCACCACCTGAAAATGACAACTTTGTCTTATTGCTATTAATTATCCCTCTTTTTTCAGTTTTTTTGTTTTATTGCTCTGGATAGGACTTCAAAATATAGTATAACTGTGGTGATGACAGGTGAATACCCAAGCCCAGTGAAAATTCTCTCATTACACAATTGTATGGAATCTTCACTGGGTTAAAATGTGTCCTTTCTTCTCATGTAAAGAACCCCCTTTTTTTGCAGCACCTGAGTGGCTCAGTCAATTAAGTATCTGCCTTCAGCTCAGGTCATGATCCGAGGGTCCTGGGATTGAGTCCTGCATTGAGCTCCCTGTTCAGTGGGGAGTCTGCTTCTCTCTCTCCTTCTGCCTGCTGTTCGCCCTGCTTGTGCTCAGTCTCACTCTTTCTCTGTCAAATAAATAAATAATTAAAAAAAAGAATCACCTTTTTTCTTCAGCTTGCTAATAGTGATATTTGATTTTATCTAATACATTTTTTATGATGATGCTTACATGATTTTTGTCCTTCTGGCTGTTCATGGAATATATTTTCATTTCCTAATATCAACACATTCCTTCATTCTTTAGAAAACAATGCAACTTAGCCATGGAGCATGATTTGTTGACGTCATATCAGATTCAAATTCCTAATATTTTCTCTCTGGTTGGACAGTGGGAAAGCAGTTGTTTTTTTTTTTTTTTTTCTCTTGTGCTGTGGTTGTTAAGTTTTAAAACCAGGGTTATGATAGTTTTATAAAACTAATTAGGAAGCTTTGGATGTTCTTCTATCCTTTCAAACAGTTTACAGAGTAGAAGAATTATCTGTTCTTCAAAG
This sequence comes from Nyctereutes procyonoides, assembly GCF_905146905.1. Taxonomy (NCBI): domain Eukaryota; kingdom Metazoa; phylum Chordata; class Mammalia; order Carnivora; family Canidae; genus Nyctereutes; species Nyctereutes procyonoides. Next base: position 53,001,631 of record NW_026575140.1, on the reverse strand, counting down.
TTGGAAAAAAATTGTTCATGAAAACATTTGAGCCAGTGCCTTTTTTGGAGGTAAGTCTTTGACAACACTTTCAATTTCTTCTTCCCTAGTTATGTTTTCTATTCAGCCTGTCTGCTTCATCCTGAGTCAATTTTGCTCATTTATATTTTCCCAGAAAATTACCTATTTCATTGAGATTTTCACATTTATTAGCCTAGAGCAGCACATGATATTCTCTTATAATGCTTTTAAACTCTCTCTTATCTACTGCATCATTCCCTTGTAACCAATTTTGTACATTTGTGTTTTCTGTCTTTTATTTGTAATTAGTTTATATTTTTGATTCAGTTATGATTCTAATAAGATTCAAATATCAGACTTTTTGAAATAAATGTTTTCATTTTCTTCTCTTTCCTAATGAATTTTTGCTTCTTCATTATTTTTTTTCCTTTCTGCTTTCCTTAAAGCACATTTTGCTATTCTTTTCACATATCTTAGTTGAGTGCTTAATTATCTTATACTCATCTCTTCTTGATAACAATGCAAATATTTAAGACTCTGCAGTTGCCCTGAGTGTAAATAGGGCAGAATTAGATTTCCCCTTCATAACTACAGACACTATTTATATAGCATTTTGTCTTAATTTTATGAGTTTGGGTTTGTTTTATTTAAACTGGCATTAGTTGGGGTGCCTGGCTGGCTCAGCCGGTGTAATGTGTGACTCTTGATCTCAGAGTCATGAGTTCAAGCCCTACATTAGGCATAAAGATTACTTAATAAAAAAATTTTAAGATTTTATTTATTTGAGAGAGAGAGAGAGAATGAATGAGGTGAAGGACAGAGGTAGAAGGAGACTCCCCACAGAGCAGGGAGCCCAATGTAGCGCTCAATCACCAGACTCTAAGATCACAACCAGAGGACTCAGATGCAGATGTTTAACACACTAAGCCATCCAGGTGCCCCAATAAAAAATGTTTTTAAATAGAAATAAATAAACTGGCATTAGTAGTTTATAGATTTTTGTTGTTTCCTTTACAGTATGTTTAAATCATGCTGTTATAAAATTTCTGCTTTGGGCAATATACATCCTAAGGTTTATTTTGTAGGTAAATAAATGGCCAGTTCATATTAACATGTCATGGCATTTTAAAGTAAAGCGAATTCTATTTTTTAAGGGTTCAAATTTGGTATATGTGTACTATTCTCATTAGCTTTTATGCATAAATGCATTATGATCTTAAATATTTATGACTTCTTGCATTTATTAAAGAATAGAATGATTTACTAAAGTATTGTGGTTATGTTCACTTCTCTCTGTATTTGTAGTTGGTAGTCTTTTATGGAATTTGATATAATATTAATTAGTCATTATATTTTTATGGTGGACACCTTTTGAGATCTAGTGTGACATAATATTGACCATTGTTTTTTCTGTGTAAATTATTGTGTCTTTCATCTTTACTTCAACAGAAATATTTTCACTCATCTTTCTTTGATTATCTGTTTGTGGGTAATCTTTATCAATTTTACTTTTAACTTTATGAGTTATTTCAGATGTATTGTCTTTAAAGAAACAAAAAAAGAGACTAAGAATACCTACTTTGTAGAGGTGTTTTAAGGATTAAATGAGATAATACAATGAAAATGATCCCTGTAGTATTTGACACAGAAAATGCTCATTAAGTACTAAGAAATAGTAATAGCAAACAGCATGCTTTAAATTTTTTAAACAAAATTATAATTTAAGATTTTACTTAAGACAGTAAAGAGCCTAATTGCTTTTATTGTCAAATGTCTTATTTGGGGCATGTTTCTTGACATCTTGTTTCATACTTTCTAGTTTTTGTATGCCCTTTGCTTTTTCCTTATTTGTTCATTACTTTCTCTCCAGTGAGTCAGGCGCTATGGTAAGTGCTGGGACGCTGTTGTGAGCATAGGCGCATCTAGCCTGACCTCAGGGGCTTGCATTCTAGCAGGCACACGTGAATCAAATGAACACTCAAATGACATGTGTAATTACAACCACAGCAAGTGTTTGGAGGTTTGTTGTAAAAGTATAGTCACAACTACCACCTTGGATTCATATAAATGTTGTCAAAGCCCTCTCCATATCTGATGTACAATGAGGACAAGATGGTGGCCTCATAGGTGTCCATCAGTAGCATACGATTAAAGGGTAAATGGTTAATTCCTTTATAACCAAAATTTCCTGCATGAAGCGTCCCAGATGGCCCACACTGGAATCTCTCAGACTGGAAGACAAATAAATGTTGTTCTCTGATGTGATTCAATATTTCCAGGAGGAAAATCAACAGAACATTCCATTCCTTAGGTAAAAAATGTAAGGTCCCAGGCTGCACATCAAAGAGGAATAAAACCCCACGGAGTCACTAGGTATTTAATAACATGTGTGTCTTCTTTGTGCTAAGTACTGAGCTAAGCACTCCAAGTGCAATGAAAATAAGGCATGATTCCTACCTCAAGGAACTGCCAGCTGTAGGAGAGGCATGAAGAAGCATGGACAACAGAGGACTCAGGAATTGGACATCATGTTGGGGGCAGTCATAACTCTCTCCAAATATTGGAATGCAGGGAAACTACAGTATGTTTGTCCCCCAGTCAGAGCTGTGTAAAGATGGAATGAATTTCCTCAAGAGGAACAATGTTCTCCTGTGGGTTCTGTGGGCTGTTCCTTCAACTTCTTTATCTCATCTCACCTGTCAATTCAAGATGCCCTATATGTATGACTCTTTATTTTTTTTTTACGCTAGGAGTTCCCCAAGATGCAGAGAGGTACTGCAAAACATAGTACTTATCCATGTACCTAATACCTAATTTTATTAAATGTTAACATTTTTGCAAATCTACCTTGAAACTCTTTTTTTTTTAATTTTTTAAAAGATTATATTTTAAGAGAGACAGAGAACAGGAGCAGGAGGAGAGGCAGAGGAAGAAACAGACTCCCCGCTGAGCAGGGAGCCTGACATGGGGCTTGATCCTAGGACCCCTGAGATCATGACCTGAGCTGAAGGCAGACAATTAACTGACTGAGCCCCCCAGATGCCCCTACCTTGGAACTCTTTAATTAAGGGGTAAAATTTTAAAGATCCAGTTGAAGCCACCTGTGTCCCCCTATTGATCCCATTTCCCTTTCCTCTGAGCTCAGAACCATCAACTGAAGCTAATGTGGTCTTTGCCATCAACATTCCTATATATTTCCTGAATCATACACCTGATTTTTTTTCCTACAACTTTTCCCTGAAGCCTCCTACTTGCTCACAACTCTTCAGCAGCTCCCCAGCGGGAACCCCAATGTTCCAATGGCTTCTCAAATCACATTAGTCTTCTGGAATCCCCTTGAGAATTTCCAAATTATATAAAAAGATTCCAGGCTTGTCCTTGGGGATTTTATAATGTTCCAAGGATTCTCGACCTTGGCTCTGTTGTCGCTTGGGGCAGCACAGTTCCTTGCTGTGGGGCTGTCCTGTGTGTTGTAGAACATTTAGTGGCATCCCTGGCCTCTCCCCACTAGATGCCAATGGCACCCACCCCCGCCTCAGCGGTAATAGTCAAAGATGTCTCTGGGTATTGCCATAGTAACCCTGTCTTTTATTTTCTGTAGTTCTGATGCTCTGACATCTGGGGCCTTACTGCCCCTGGAGGGACTGGTCCTCCCAAGGGTTGACCAGTCCCTAGAGATAATAAACAACTTGCCCACAAGTGTGCTTTTCAAGTACGAACCAACCAAACCAGAGCCTGCACCCAACCACCTCCTCTGTGGAGCTCCCACACTCCAGGCTAGCTCCCAACTGCTCTAATCTCTCCAGGGCCAGGTGCCAGACAACTAGGGACAGCCCTGTGCCCCAGAGCCCACTGAAATCATTCAACTAGCCAATCGTAAATTGCTGGCTGGTTTTACCCCATAAAAACCACAACAGAAGCTCAGGTCTCGGGTTCCCTCTGTCTAGTACTTCCCCATGTGGCCCTCCAGGTGTGACATGCCCCCTTCCGATTGGGGAACCCTAACCTTTAGACTTCATGTACAAAGATTTGAGCCTGGCATTCAAGGCCTCATGCAGTCCGACCCCCTCTGGCTCAAATTCCTTCCTCTCTCCTGCCTAACATTTCACTGCTCTGGTCCTCTGGTCCTGCAGCCTGACCCTTGGCTACACGCTGATCCCTCTCACTTCCCAACTTTTGTTCCAAATGCAGACTCGAGCTTTTCTGAGGACCTCTCAGACTTCTAATCTCATATGTATTTTTTAAAATAATAAATGTTTATTTCTTGAAGGAATTAACTCACCAGTTGTTAGACACATCGGAAACTGCTGAAACACTCCCCTGGTGCCAAATGCTTGACAACCCCTCATGCAAATATGAGGCAGTGATTGCAAATTGACTCTTGGTAACAAACGTCAAAGAACTTCTCATTGTTTAATTTTCTATGTTTCGGTCGGTGTTTGATTCCTGTCTCTGTCTTGAATTAGACTGAAGGCTTACAAGGTCAAAGACAAAGTCTATTTTTGCTTATCCTACTGTCCTCATTACTTCACAAAGTATCTGACAGTAAACATTTGGTGAATAAATGAATAATTGATTACTTAATTAACCAATTAATTACTGTGTTATCTTGTCTTTTCAACTTGATATCAGGCTCCTGCAGATTTGTTTCCATGTTTCCTTCCAGCCTCATGAATATAGTTATGTTTAAACAGCACATATTGAAACAATAAATGATAAGTATTATCTGAACTACATTAGCGTTATCAGTTGTGCAGTACAGAGACTGGGCGACAGATGCCAAGTACGCATTTGTTTTATTTTTAAAAATGGGCAGACTCCCTTTGAACAAGAAAAAAAAAAAAACCAAACACCAACCAACCAATTGCATTTGAAAAGAAATATGATGTTATTTGTGGCAATTATGTCATTGCTTACACAGGAAGGACAGATTTCATTAAAACTGAGCACTGGTTCCTAAAACCAAAACCACCTCTGCAACTGATAAATGTCATGGTTCTCAGGAGGCTTCCAGAAATTGGAAAGAATTAGCAGAGAGTGCTTGCTGCCATTTTTATTTCTGTCCCTCATACCCAGATGCCCTGCAGGCTGGAAAGAAACAAATCATGTTTTCCAATGTCAATGTTTTCCCACTTTGGCATCCTAATTTCTCACAGAGGAAAAAAAAAATCCTTTCTAATGCTAGGTTTTTGTGGGGTTTGTTTTTGTTTTTATTTCTGAGTGATAATTTGGTGCATGCTCATGAAATGCTAGCTTGACAGTTCACTGTGAAAATGACCAACCCCAGCCAGACTCCTTGCAGACCTTGTACCACCCAGAGGGGGCCTCTGAGGGTCAAGAGCAGGAGTAGTCAACAGGTTTGTGCCCCAAAACCTTCTCACCGTGCTTTCCACCACCACCGTACTCATGCAATTAAGATCTAATTGGTTCCCCAATTTGGGATTTAGTCTGTATCTAAAGGGCCTGAATACCCAAAATAAAATGCCGAATTATGAAGGTAGCCTACTGACGTGATGGAATGAGTCAGACCTCCTCTCTCAAAGAATAAATAGAAGACACCCTGACGGCTCTTGAGTGTCAAGGGGATTTTTTGACCATAGTTTGTATAATAACTGCCAGCACCGAGATCCCGAGAAAACTCTCTGTTCTTTCTGTAATGTACAAACCTTCGAACTTCCTTGAGAAAATAAATCTGTACCTCAAAATTTATATTCCAAGGTTGGAAAACAAAAGCACAGTCGCCGTTGCTCAAAGTAGGATGGGCATGTTTGAAATGGGCCGAGGTAATGGCTGTCTAAGAACCAGGAGCAAAACCGACTTTGCTGCCTCACCGTCTATGCAGGGGAGCTGCTTACTTGAGAGAGCAAGATTCACCTCGGGGCCACGCAGGGTTCCTGGCCCTGTCCTCTCCTGCTTCTTCCTCTGTGGCCTCTCCATCCTCACCTTTTCCCCCAATGGCTCTTATCCTTGCCTGTGATACCACCTATCTCCTTACCTTGTGTCCCTGGCTCTCTCCCTTTCTCCCCTTTTATTTTTTTAAGATTTTATTTATTTATTCATGAGAAAGAGGCAGAGACACAGGCAGAGGGAGAAGTAGGCTCCCTGCGGGGAGCCCAACATGGGACTCGATCCCGGGTCTCCAGGATCACACCCTGGGCTGAAGGCAGTGCTAAACCGCTGAGCCACCCGGGCTGCCCTCCCTTTTCTCCCTTTGCCACCCCCCTTCTCTGAGCCCTGCAGTGAATACTTTTCCGGCCTTTCCTCCTTCCTTAGAACTCTCTGCACCCCTTTTATGATGTGAACCTGCCATAGATCCCTATAAAATTAGATGCTCTAAGAACAGATGCATAGAGGCACCTCCAAGCCAAAGTCAGAGGAACCCAAGAACCCTGTCTCTGTCACGATACTCAAGCCTTCTTCAATGTTAACAATGGCTGCTTACACACCTAGGAATGGATGTACCATAGTTGGAGAATCGTTCTGATAATGGGACTTCTCAGGCTCTAGGAATCCAAGATGCAACCACCGCATCCACCCTCTGGTCTCTGATGAATTCATATTCATACTACGATGGGAACTGGTTTCTCCAGAGAATACGGGAGGCAAGCAAGCTGCATCCCTGCAAAGAGAGTCTCTAGTAGGGGCACCTGGGTGGCTCCATCAGTTAAGAGTCTGCCTTTGGCTCAGATCATGATCCCAGGGTCCTGGGATCGAGCCTCACGCTGGGCTCCCGGCTCAGCGGGGAGTCTGCTTCCTCTCCCTCTGCCCCTCTCTCCCGCTCATGTTCTCTCTCTCTCTGCCTCAAATAAATAAAATCTTTTTTCAAAAGACAGAGAGAGAAATTTTCTAGTAGTGGAGCAGAAATGGCTGCCCAAGCACCTGGTTTGGTTTAAAAAGCAATGTGTTAACTGGAGAAAGAGTGAGCAGAAAGAGCCAGAAGTAGGGTTTCAAGCACAGGCTTTCAGCCAAGAAGAAGTGAGCCGTATCACCCAGTTGTTCCACCAATGAATGGAAGCCCTGTTTTCCCAAGGCTTTCCAGTCCCCAGGGCCCTGTCTGCCTGGCCCCTCAGGACCCTATATCCAGAACCCAGGTTGGTCTTCTCTGCTGCATGACTGCTGGCTAGACAGGCTCGTGGCTGTAGTCCTTTCTCCTGTCCTCATCTCTTTAGAACTCAAGTCCCAGGAGCCCATAGACGTTTTGAAAAGGGCAACACCTTCACTAGCCTTTATCAGTCCTTCCGTGCTGACCAGCCACCAGCTGGAGAGGCAGGGCTTCTGTGTCTAGTTAAGGCAACTGATGCCTAACAGAGAGACAAGTGGGAATTAACTAATCCTGTAAATTAAAAAAAAAAATCATAGCTCTAGGTCATACCAGACTCTATAAAGGATCACTTCACTTTCTCTTGGCTTACTCCTGTTTTCTTTTGTGCGTTTCTATACCGAAATTTATGGGTCAGAGGCATTCCTCTGTTTTTCCTGGGGGAAAAATGCTACTGAAACCAGAGACCCTTCAACAGAATCTGATAATTATTTTATTATGGAAGAAGAAAAAAAAAAGAATGCACAGGGATTCTGGTTTACACATAATTCACAATCGTTAAGGTCCCAGAATGCGGTGCTAGGTAAGATACATATGCCTGTTGTTAGGGATGCATTTTGTGGTATTTCCAAGATAGCTGACATCCAAAGATCTGTTTATGAAAATCTCATAAATGAACACATGTATACATGTGTTGTGATGACAGATCACTTAATAAAACAGCTTTGAGGTATAATCGAAATATAATAAACTGTCAATATTTCAAGTGTCCAATTGAGCAAGTTTTGACATGTGTATACAACGTAAAACAACATCATAATGAGGATAATGAACATATCAGCCATCAAGTTTTTACTTGTCTTTTTTTTTTAAGAGATTTTATTTTTGAGAGCAAGAAAAATGAAGAAGATACAGAGCTTTCTCATACACCATCTATCCCCACACAGGCACAGCCTCCCCTGTGATCAATATTCCCCCAGAGTAGTACACTTGTTACAACGATTAATCTACATTGACACATCATTATCTTCCAAAGATCATGGTTTACCTTAGAGTTTGCTCTTGGTGGTATAGATTTAATGGATTTGGACACATGTCTGATGACATGTATCCACGGTTGTAGTATCATATGGAGTAGTTTCACTAAGCTAAAAATCCTCTCTGTGGATGAATAGATGAAGCACAGATCACTTTTAAAAAATTGTTTTATTCTGATTTGGCAAAGTGAGCACCAATATCATTGGGTAGAATGTAAAAATCGAAAAGAGAAGACCTGACTCCAAATCTCTTTCCTTCTGAAGTTAATGGTGATTCGTGAGCTCCTCCCATTCTCTCTTGCTCTCTTAATAAAGTTTTTGCTTTCTACTGTGCAGTTAGAACATACAGGTTTTGTTTTGTTTTCGTTTTGCTAGCAGTGCACTGCATAATGCGGGAGAAATACCGTTATTTTCAAAGTCATCTATTTTACATCTGTAGACTATCATCAACAGAATATTTTTTGGCAGTATGAATTCAATGCATTTTCTTCTTTCAAGGCCTATACAATTCTTTTCCCCTCGATTTTAGGTGCTTTTATTCCCCACTCTTTACCTGGATATGTTTTTCTTATCTTCTAGATCTTAAGAAAATATAATGCCTGTCTTGCAACCATCCTGACTTGTGTTTTTCCCTCTAGATTTGTGCTGTCCAAAAAGCAGCCACTAGCTGCAAGTGGGTATTTACATTTAAATGAATTAGATTTAAATAAAATGTAAAATTCAGCCCATCAGCACATTACCCACCTTTAAAGTATTCAGAGACCACATATAGCCAGGGGCGACTATTATATAAACAGTTCAGGTAGAGAATATGTCCATCACCACAGATGTTTCCAATGAGGGTACTTAATCTAGATCACCTCTAATTTCTAATTTTATGTTAATCTGCAAAGAATTTTTTAATCAGTCATTTGATGTTTGTCTCCTCTGGGCTGTATGCGTTATGTGTCACAAGAATTGCAAAATATTGGCCAGTGCTCTGGCCCCAAGTAGGAACTCAATATTTTTTGAATGAAAGAAGGCAGGAGTCAAAAATATGGTGCTGGAGCATGTGAGTGCAGGGCATTTTTTGGGCACTGGGAACAGCCTGAAGTCTCATTCCATGCTAGACTGTGGCAGGGGAGCTGGGACTGACACATATATTGCACAGACCCATTAGTTTGGAGGAAAGCCAGTGGCCTGGATGGCCAGATGAGAGAGCTAGCAATCACCATTAAGTGAAATGAAATGCACATTAAATCTCTTCCCAAATTTATCACACACACAACAGGTGAAATACGAGGTCATTCTTGGTGGGAAGGGGGGAAAATGATTTTGAAACAGAGACCCACTCTAGAGCTTGGAGAAAAGCACTCACGCCCCATGTATCATGTCCTATATTCCTCATCCAATTCTTTAGCAAATGCTTGGCCCAGAAAAAAACTGCCCCCATTTAGAGACACATAATAATCAGAAATAAACATAGAAGGATAAAACCTACCAAACCCAAACAACAGAGAATATACATCAGAAGAATTACTTTGCAAAGCTGAACAACAGTAAAAATAAACATCTATCCACAGAGGCAAAGAACTTTTTAATGGTGTCGGTGCAACACAGAGCTCAAAGAAGAAATACAGAGATGGAACAAGACATGGTAAGACAATAGGAAGAAATAATAGAAGCTGAAAGAGCTCCAGGGAAAAAACAGAAGAGAGGGAAAAATCATTTAAAAACCTCAACCACACTGGAATGAACAAAAATTAAAATAAATATTGTTGAGAGAGAGAGACATGGAGGACAGACCCAGGGGAAAAAAATGAGCAAAATATGGGAAAAGGAGCAAAAGCTACAGAGAAAATGAGACAGTGGATAAACATGCATGTCATTGGTGAATCCTCAAGAGGAGACTAAGCAAATGAAGTAGATAAAAAGTATTCAAATATACAAGAGAAGAAACATTTTATAAAACAAGGGTGGAGGTATGTCTTTCTAAAGAGCCCACTGTGTCCCACAAAAAATTGGCATAGGATAATCAACCAAAATATACACATTAAATTTGCTGGTCTTTAACAACTACAGATTATATTCCTGCAACACCGAGCTCTTGGTATCTCCCTGTCACCCTCCCTCATAAAAAAATAATAAATAATAAAACACAAATTTTAAGAATTTTGAAAAAATTCAAACTGAGTTCAAAATTGTCTTAAGCAACATATGTCTGCATCCCCTCAGATAAGAAATGAGACCAAATGTTTTTTATACCACGACAGACATGTTCAAATATGCAAAACTAAAATAAACATAGACTCCGTAAATCCTTCTGGAAAAAACCAAGTATTTGATAAAACCGAGATGAGATTTGCAAGAGATGAATGGGAGAAATGTGATAAAAACACAAGAAAGTGTTCATTAAATCAACCTAAACAAAAACTTGGCAAATTACCCCCATGGGGGGGGGGGCAAAATTTTCAGTAATGTTGAAAAAGTAGAAAGCCTAATGAAATGTTCTACTTGGAGGGTACTCTTCTGTAAGGTGAATTAGCAAAATAAAAACAAAGGTCTAGTGCAATAGGTGGCAGTGGGCACTCCATTCAGTAACAAGTAAAATGTATCTGCTTAACGCTGGAGTAACTGAGTCTTTATTTTTTTTTAATTATTTTTTGAGTCTTTAATTTACAAAAGAAGAAATGATAAAGGAAACCAATGAAAGCAATGCAAATAATGCAGGGATTATCACTACTGTGAACCAGCAGATTGTGGACGTAGGAAGAGGAGGATTTATTATATAGCCTGTGTCGATTGGAGAGGTTGTCTGCAGGGTGGCCCTCAGTGAAGATGTGGATGTGAGAAGATGCCTCACGGCAGGATGTCTTGTGTATCAGCCTTCCTGTAAGACACGTGGAAACATCTTGTGGCAAAACTCTGTAAATGACAAAATCAGCTAGAGGTGAGCAGGAGAGAAGCTTAGGAATGTGCCATCTCTTTGATTTTCTCACCTTTCATGGAATTGATAGCTCCAGCCTGCAGGTGATAAAGAAACAGACTTATGTTTGTAGTTAAGTGACCGTATAAACATTCCTCGCTGTCAAGTGGGAAATGTACACAAAAAAAATAAACAGATATTGCAAAGTAAGGGGGAGGAAGGAAGTATTTATAAGGTGATATCTTTTATATATATATATATATATATATATATATATATATATATATTTTATTGAAGTTCGATTTGCCAACATATAGTATAACACCCAGGGCTCATCCCGTCAAGTGCCCTCCTCAGTGCCCATCACCCAGACAGTGACCTCTTCTCACCAAGATTTCCCTGCTATCCCCAGAATAAATAGCACCGCTTCTACCCATTACCGGGCTCCTGACTCCCTGTTACTCTGTTGTTTGCCCGGCACTTATCACGACCAATTACATGTGCAGCTGCTGTTGTTACTGTTACCCTGGTTATTATCTGCTGCTCCTAAGCAGAAATTAGTTCCGTGAGGGCAGGAGTCCCATCTTGTTCACTGCTCTAATTTCAGCATCTAAAATTGTACTTGGAATATAGTAAATGCTCAATAAATATTTTTAATGTACAAATTAAAATAGAAAATGTAATTAAAAATAGAATAAAAAAATAGAATCACAGAAATAAACCAAGCATGACAATACACGTGAATGAAATTAAATCATTTATTAGAAGGGGAAAAAAATCCCAGATTGAGTCAAAAACATAAACACAATAAAACATAGTAGTTAAAATATACAGACTCTGGGGTGCCTGGGTGGGTCAGTGGTTGAGCATCTGCCTTTGGCTCAGGGCATAATCCCGGGGTCCTGGGATCGAGTCCTGTATTGGACTCCCCGCAGGGAGCCTGCTTCTCCCTCTGCCTTTCTTTCTGTGTCTCTCATGAGTAAATAAATAAAATCTTAAAAAAAAAATACAGACTCTGAAGTAAAAATGCACATGTGATTTCCAAATCAAGAATACATCAATTGCCTAGCTTAGGTAAATTAATCCATTCCCTTTTAAAGCCACATTTCCCCCTCAGAGGATTATTTTGAGGCTGTAAGCAGATAATCCACGTAAACTATGACTTTGAAAAGTGCCTGGTACATGGTGCCCAGACCAGCCATCAGCAGGGAACAGTACAAATGGAGGTGACCTTGGTTTTAACAGAGTGATCACCCAAAACCAAGTGACTCAGAAGGGTAGCCACGGAATGGATTGATGTCCTGAGAGTCTAAAAGCCGGGGCTCATGTGGACTGCAGAGTGAGAGCAGTATTCTCCAAGAACTGGTATGTAAGCTGAGACCCAAAGGATACATAGGAACTAACCAAGTAATGAGCCAGGCAGTGAGCGGCAGATAGAAACCGGGTTGTGCAAGGGGGTGAGGGAACACGAATAGTGTTCTAGGTGGCGGCGGCAGCAGCAGGTGTGAGCAGATCATAAAATAGAGAAACACCCAGTAACACAACCTTGGAGAAAGCTATTATGCATCGCTATTGCAGACACTTGAGTCAACAGACACTGTAAAAGGGACTTTTTGTTATTTGTTCATTCGGTTCACTTAACAGATACTTAATCTAAACTTTTATGTGCCAAGTACTATGTCAGGTGCAAGGGACAGGATCTCATTGGGCAGAGCCCTTCACCTCGTGGAGCTTAAGGCAGAGGGGGAGGTTTTGAAAAACTAATCATAAATACTGGTTTTGCTATAAAAAATGTCAGTGTGCTACAGAGCATATGATTCCTAATTTAATTTGGGGTCAAAAAAAAAAAAACCTTCCTAGAGAAAGTATATTTTAGGAGATAACTTGAAGGAAAATTAATGGCTCTTTAGGTGTGTGAGGGGGAATGGTCAAGGCATCTGTGAAGGTACTGAAGGAACAAACATGTTGCATTTGAGCATCCAAAAGAAATGGAGTGTGTCTGAAACAGAGAAAACCAGAGAGAGAGAGAGAGAGAGAGAGAGAGAGAGAGAGAGAGAGAGAGAGAGAAGCTGGAGAAGTAGACAGGGAACAGTGACCCGTGGTAAGGATTTTGTGATTTCCTAAGTCCATAGGGAATCATCAAAAGGCAATTGACCAATGCATTTTATGTGTTTTAAAAGATTGTTTTGGTTATTGTGTGGAAAATTGTTTGAAGCAGCCAAAAATTAAAGCTGAGGACACCAAGTGTGTTTGTCAGTACAGGCTAAGTTGTCTTATAGTAACAAACAACCCCACATCTCAGTGGCTTAAAAAATAAATATGCTGCAGCCTGCCCATCTTTTATGGACTGCCCCAGCATTCTGCTCAACATCGCCCTCACTCAGGAATGCAAGCTGACAAAATTTCCACCATGGAGCTTTATTTGCCATTGTAGGGAGAAGGAAACAGGGCAAATCGCTCTCCGGCTCTTCCCACAACAGAACACACCATATGATTTCTGCTGACATTTAATTGGCCAGAGCACATACATACTTCATGCCAAGGGGCCGAGAGGTCCAATCCTACCATTCGCCTAGAGGAAGTAGAATAAGATCGTTGCAAACATCTTACAGACTATCACACCAATGAGAAAGATGCAACAGTATTCTAGGTAGCAAGCGACACATGAACAGTTAATAGGAGATTTTAAAATTAGAATTACTGGGGCACCTGGGTGGCTAGGTTGTTAAGCATAACCACTCTTGATTTTGGCTCAGGTCATGATCTCAGGGTCCTGGGATCAAGCCCCATGTTGGGATCCCTGCTCATCTAAGAGTATGCTTGTCCCTCTTTCTCCCCCACTTTTGTTTTCTCTCTCTCTCTCTCTTAAATAAATAAATAAATAAAATCATAAAATAAAATAAAATTAGAATTACTAAAATTTATCAATCAGTTGGTTGTGGGGGTTGAGGGAGAGGGGTCATTTCCCTGTGAGGGATAGGGCAGCTGAATAGATAGATATTGGTGAGGTATTCCAAGTTAGTGACCACAGAAGCATATGTTGAGTGAGAGGAAACATCCAGAGACGCATTTAACATCTAGCTAATACTTGAAGCCAATGGAACGAAAAGATTTTCAGACTAGGGTAAGTAACTTATCCTACTTTGGGATTTTCTCAATTTTAGTACTGTTCTGTGTGATAGGAATGTCTTGTGGCCTGGACAGACTAACAGCTGGTCGCCCTAAGAAAGGGTGTAAATATGAGGGACACTTAAGATAGATTCTTGGGGAAGACAACATGTACTGGGTGGCAAGAAGAGAGCTGTCAGATGATAACTAAGAAAAGGAGCCATGAAGATAAAAGGCAAGTCACAGGAGTGTGAGTTCAGAAACAAGGGAAAGAGGTGTTTCAAGGAGAGAATGAGTGGTCAGCAGAGGCAAATAGTGCCACAAAGTCAGGTAGGACACAGGTGGAAAGTGCCCATCACTATGAGATTGGAAAAGAGCTGAAATCAGAGTCCATGGTGTTGGGGCACCTGGGTCACTCAGTGGTTGAGCATCTGCCTTTGGCTCAGGTCCTGATCCCAGGGTCCTGGGATCGAGTCTTGCAACAGGCTCCTTTCTCCCTCTGCCCATGTCTCTGCCTCTCTGTGTGTGTGTCTCATGAATAAATAAATAAAATCTTAAAAAAAAAAGTCAATGGTGTTTATGCCTCCAAGCCAAAACCAACAAGGAGTAGAGAGCTCATCCAGACACAGGAGGTGTCTGGACTTGTCCCTGTGTAGTGACCAGATGGAGGAGAGAACATGCCAATTTCTCACACAGCACAGAGAGTTGAAATGAGTTTCTTTTACACACCAGAGTTGGGCCTTTTGTTGTTCTTTTTGTTGTTTTGCTTGTTTATTCTTGTTTTCATCTTCACTGTCTTTAATTGTGTGCTTAGATCATTTACATTTAATATAATTTTAACTATTGATATGCTAAGGCTTAAGTCTGCTGTCTCATTTTTATGTTTTCTGTTTATCCATATTTCTTCATTTTTCTGTTTTCTTTTCTCTGCCTCCCTGTGAAGTACTTGAACATTTTTTTAGAATTTCATTTAGAATTACCTATGATATTTTTAAATGTATATTTTTATACAGCTTTTATCATGATTTCTTTAGGTGTTACATTAGTTATGCACAACTTACACAGCTTAATGCATCACCCTTTACCAATTCTAGCAAAGTGTAGAAACTTGACCTCTCTTTACATTCCTTTACTCTCCCTTATTTACAATATAATTGTTTTTGAATATCCCCTGTACACACAAGGAAACCCACACAAGACAATGTTATAGCTTTTGGCTTCAACTATCAAATATAATTTAGAAAACTTACGAGAAGAAGGAAAATGTATTGTATTTACTTATACTTTTTTCTCCTGTAGTCTTTCTCTCTTTCTGATGTGCTCAGCATCCTTTTATTTTCTGTTTAGATGACTTCCTTGAGCCATTAATTTAGGGTAAATCTGCTGGTGACAAATTCTCTTAGTTCTTTTTTATCTATAATGTCTCAGTTTTCTCTTTATTCCTGAAGAATAGTTTCTCTGGATACAGACAGGTTTTTTCCTTTTTTTTTTTCCCAATACTTGAGAAATATTGTGCCATGTCTTTTTAACCTCTCTGGCTTCTGATATGAAATCAACTGTCATCCAAATTACTTTTCCCCTATAGCTAATATGTCATTTTCTCTGTCTGCATTTAAGAATTTTTTTGTCTTTAGTTTTTATAAGTTTGATGATATGTCTTGCAGTGGATTTCTTGCATCTACACATTTATTTATTTATTTATTTATTTATTTATTTATTTATTTTACCAGTTTGAAAAATTTTCAGCCATTATTATTTCAAATCCTTTTTCAGCCCCGCCTCCTTTCTCCATTTCTTCTGAGGCTTACTTACATCTGTTGTTCTAGAACCACATGTCTTTGAGGCTGTATTCTTTTGATATTTGTAAGTTTGTTTTCTCTCTGGTCATTCAGTCAGGATAATTTCTCTTGTTCTGTCTTCAAGTTCTCTGACTCCTTCTTCTCTCTTTCCAGTTTTGCCATTGAGCCCATCTGTTCATTGTTCCTTTTCGGTTATTGTTTATTTTAGTTGAAATTTCCATTTGGTTCTTTCTTATATCTTATATTTATTTTCTGTAGTGTTCTGTCATTTTGATGAAATTTTCTATGTTCTTGATATGATGAGTAAGTCTTTATTTAAACCAGACATTTGGCATATCATGCTATACAATTAAATCCTTCTCTGACACTATTCTGGTGAATGAAGGGGGGTACCACCTCATTTCTGCCAGACAAGTAAGCTTGGAAGGCCTAGATTCTCTACTAGGCTTCTATTGACATGTGGGGGTTGGAGGGAAAATTTCCTTGTCATTGCTGGGTTGGGGTTGGGGTTGAGGTCCCCATTAAGTGTTCTTTTTTTAAATTGAGGGTGATAAACAAATCACAATAAATGCCACATTTTGTTTTGTTTTGTTTTGTTTTGTTTTGTTTTTAAGAGAGGAAGACAGCACACGTGCACGAAGAGGGTAGGGGGAGCAGAAGGAGAAGGCAAGAGAATCTTAAGCAGGCTTCCTGCCCAGCATGGAACCCAATGCAGAGTTTAATTTCACGACCCTGAGATTATGACTTGAGTCAAAATCAAGAGTTGGCGGCTTAACTAACTGAACTACCCAGGTGCTCCCATTACGTTTTCTTTATCTCAGCAAAAAGGGGGTAGAATGCCATTACTGCTTCCCATGTGGTCTCTACCGACATCATAGTGGGGAGAGTGATGTCTTGTTACTACTGAGTGAGTATAAGCATTCGGACTCTCCACTAGGCCTCTTCTGACACCATCTGGCAGGGTTATTAGGACATCTCATTATAGACTGGCAATTATAGTCTGGCCTCCCCACTTGGTCTTTTCTGGAGGGTGGCAGGAGTAACCACTGCTTTGTCTGTGGTATTTGGGCTGGAGTAAGCCATTATGGTCTGAAAGTTTCCTATCTTGCAGGATTGTACCTTTCCTGATCTTTTGTTGGAGAAAACAGGCTTTTGTTAGGGTCTTTTCTTGTCTGTGCCTATTGGTGTTTCTGGGTACAGGTCTTTTCAGTTCCTAGTCTGAGGTATATGAGGAAAAAAGAGAACCCAGAGGACTCAGCACCACGTTGTTCCTTGGATCAAGGAACCTAGCCAATTCATCTGCTCACCACCTTTGAGAGTCTTCTTATGCTTCTTTTGTATAGAATAGCCAAAATTTTTAGTTGTACTTAGAAGGAAGAATAGAAAAATGTATGTCTACTCGATCTTCCTGGAAGTGGATGTCCATGCTTTAATAATTTAAAAGTGTAAAATGTGAAAGTGTTCAATTTTGTAAAAGGAATGGACAGAAGAGTGAAATAGACAAAAAAAAAAAAAAAAAAACCTTTAAAAAATCAGTAAGAATCCTCAACAAATGTTGAGAAATTCCTGGCTAACCTCCGAGAAGGCAGAATTAGATCTCCGCATATATAATACTCCAAAATAAATTCTAGATAGATTAATTATATAGTTAGTTTTAAAAATAAAAATATAGAGCAGAATATACATAAGTGCATTGTGTAATCAGGATAGGAATAAATTTGAGACATTCTCTCCACAAATGATAGCTGTCTTTAAAATATGAATAATTCCTATAAATTAAGAGAAATCCAAGTACTATAAGTAAATAGAGAAAGGCCCAAAGAGATAATTTTCATAAAAATACAAGTAATGCTAAAAAGTGCTAAATAACTAAGGATCCTAACAATGAAGAATTGGTTCAATAAATATTGGCCTATCCAGAGAATAGAATACCACGGGGCTCTGATAAACCGTGTCATACAGGGATATTTAATTCCATGGGGAAAAGCTCATAATTCGTCCTTAAGTACAAAACAAAAGGCAAATTACAAAGCAGTTTAGACACCAACGCTATTTTAATAGGTTAAAATGGTCAGAGAAATAGCGTATTAGAAAAAATAGTATCAGTACTGAAAATTAGATATTGGAACTATGATTACTTTGTATTTTTACCGTTGTATTTTCCTATTTTCAAAATACATTTTTAAAAAGCACACTTTGATATTTAAGATCAAACACTAATTGTATATTAGGGGATCTCTGGGTCTTGGGGATAACTTTGACTGCTTGATGTTGTCATCTGAGACAGGCCATTTGTAGGTTTTCATTCTGCCCCTTAGCTTGTTGATTTTCATTTTCATGCTTGTTGCTTCATTGTTACAAGAAGGCTGGTGTGCCTTCAGGCATCACATCAAGACTCCACGTGGGTAGAGGGAGGAAGAGAACCCACTTCCTGCATCATCACCTCCATCTCATCAGTACTATTTTCCAGAAAACCCCTTCAACAGACTTGCTTACATCTCGCCCAGCCGACCAACGGGAAGCTGAGGAATAAGTAGGCAATTTTCCAGACATCACAGATGATGCATGAAAGAAGGGGCTATGAATAGATGCCAAGTGAGCCCACTGTGATTTTTGCATAGTATTTTTATATAGAAAATTAAAAGCATATTTTGTAGAGTGTAATCAATCGAATGTAGTGACATCCAAAATATGCAAGAAGTATGTTTTGCAAGGCCTTGTAAAAAGCGTTTGTGACATCTGACCATTAAAAGGAGTTAGGGGATGTACTTACAAACTATTCGGGCTCCGATCCCTGCATTGCAGGGGTGAGACATTATAAATTACATGTCTCTACACTGAGAAAAGATGAGAAGGTTGATGTTGGGTGCATGTATCTCTACCATAAACTCTTTTACAGGCACTTCGTTATATGCGGCAGGCAAGAGTGCTTTCAAGCTGTGTTTGCTTACATGAAATCTGAGTCTGAGTCAGCCATCCAGCAACTGCAAAAAAAATCATCAAAAAGGAAGATTGGTCATACAACTGAAGGCAGCAAGCTGTCGAACAGAGAGCAAAGGCTGGGCGGGTGGGGGGGTGGTCAGAAGATCTGAAGGTTCCATCATACTCTTCTGCTAAGCAGCTGTGTGCCCTTGGACACATCATTAACATTGACCAACTTGAGTTTCCTAATCTATAAGATCAGGGGTGTGCAGATGAGACCGCTTAAGCACTTGGAGCATGAGATGACTGTATCCTATTATAATTGATATCTTCTGAAAATTAATAACCACAAAGGTAATGAATCACACTGACCCTCTCACTGTGAGCCGACAGGAAGGAACACAGAGAGAACGGGAGGAACAGAGATGTGGGGAGGCTTTGGCTCTGTGTCAACTGCCATCATTCATGATAGATGGTACAATCCACAGGGGAAATGCAGCAGCCATAAACCCTGAGAACCCAAAGATACTCTAGCGACATTATTTTTGTACAATTTTTGTACAATTGGAGAAATGGCCTAGCAACAAGGCTGAGCCCGCACTTCAGCTCACGCCTTGGAGTCCTTGTTGATCTCATTTCTCAAACTAGAAAGAATAATACACCTCGAGGGTGAAATGAATCACAATGCTCAGGAAGTGGTCACTGGTAGTTACTGGAAATCTTTCAGCCCAGAGATCAGAGGCTCCACAAGGGACCCTATATGGGTACCATCAGATTGTATCAACAACCTCCCTATGGGTTGAGATGTAAGCGATGCCTGTCAGATCCAGCTCTGATGCACCACCCATAGCTCTGTGACATTCATCAAGCTACTTAACCTCTCTGTGCCTCCGTTTCTCATCCATAAGGTAGGAGACAGTAATTGCATCTGCTCCTTAGAATTGGGTGAAATTGAAAAAGTGTAGGCCAATGCCTGGTCTCAAGATAGTTATTATCAGAGGTAGGTTTTCATTCTTTAAGTAAGTCAGTGAATTTGCAACTAAGCTTAAAAGTTGTGATATATTAGTGCCTCGTGGTGGATTTCTTAGTTTTGGGAATAGTTTCTTTATTGCAGAAAAGGCAAAAAGTAGGGAGTTTGCCATAAAACTTGGCGAAACTTTTAAATACACATTCCAAAGGATGGGTGCGGCTTTGCAAACAGTTGCTGCCTAAAGTCCAGAGCTGCTCCCTAGGACATGCAGCTCAGGCACCTATAGTCCTGGGGAGAAGGCATAGAATGAGGGAGGATAAGGTCTGGGGGACAGACAGGAATAGAGATAGTATGTTTGAGTTTGGCACGGACTATGTCTTTCAGCAGAAACTGACGATGTAACTGGAAGTGGTCATGGAAACAGAACCGGAAGCATTTTCAGCTATCCTCTCCTCCTATTTCTCTGATTGAAAACCTCTCCTGGACTCTTAACAGGTGGTCCACTTGCAATATCTTAATATGGGCTGTTAGAAGAGGCTTTCAAATCAGTGGGGAAAAAGGCTGGGTTGTTCATTAAATGGTGTTGAGACAGCTGGCTAACCATTTGGAAAAACAAAGTGAGAACCCTATCTCAAACCAAAATAAACCACAAAGGGGTTAAATATTTAAAGAAACACGGAGACGTGCAAGCCTCCGAAGAAAATACAGGTGAATAGCAGCAGAACTAGATTACGGGGAAAGATTCCAATGATACCTAGAGCCAAAATTATAATAGGAAACGCAATTGATGATTGCATAAACAATTGTAAATGTCCTTTTATATTAAAACAAATACCATAGACAAAATAAGGAGAGTAGTAACTTAAGAGAAATAGCTCATCAGGCGAAAGAAAGGGTTATTATCCTCAATACAGAGAAAGCTCTTATAAATAAATTAGGAAAAAGATGACCTGTCCCCATTTCTTTCCCCTACCATTATGTGGTAATGGCCATAAACAAGACATTAAAAAAAAGATTTTATTTATTCATGAGAGACACACAGAGAGAGGCAGAGACACAGGCAGAGGGAGAAGCAGGCTCCCTATGGGGAGCCCGATGTGGGACTCGATCCCAGGACCCCGGGATCATGCCCTGGGCCGAAGACAGATACTCAACCACTGAACCACTCAGGTGCCCTAAAAAGGACATTTTAAAAACAAGAAAGACATATGGCGAATAGAACATAAAGAAAATGCAGTCTTTCGTGTAAGTAGCTACTTGTGATCCATCAAGTTGTCAAAGATGAAGAGCAGCCATACTCTGTGTCCATGTCAGAGGAAGCATTGGTCAGGCCATAGGCAGTTGCAGATTGCAAACATACAAAAACTTCTTGGAGAGCTCATGGGCCATGTGGGTAATTTTTTTTTTTTTTAATGAAAAGTCTTTGACAGCCTCCAATATTTATCCTTAAAAAATGATCATCACCATGCCTGGAGACTTATACCAAAGGGTGTCCATTGAGTGGATGTGGGAATCTCAATGTAGAAAATTAAGGAGACATCTGCCATCTGAGGCTGGTTAATAATTAAGATTGAGTTTCCACAGTGGCATACTTTGGAGTTGTTTCTTCAAAAAGGAATGTTCCTCAAAATTGTGGTACATTTGTCAAAACCAAGAAACCGATACTGATATGTTGTTCTTAACTAAACTCTATAGACTATTCAGGATTTTATCAGTTTCCCATTAATGTCTTGTTTCTGATCCAGGATCCAATCCAGGATAGGTTGCATTTAATGTTCGCATCTCCCCAGAATTCTCCCCAGTCATTCCTAGTTTCTTATGATTGTGACACTTCCGAGGAATACTGGCCTGAGGGGCCAGTTGTTCTTCACCACTCACTAATATTTTTCCATGTATGTGTGTTCACATGCTAAACATAGTAAGGTATAGAATTTTAATATAAATATACTATACTCCCATTTTATGATTATTTTAATGTCAATGTCATTCTGCATCATATTGTAAGGTGCAAACAATGAGGAAAGCTGGGTGAGGGGCATATGGCAAGGCCCCATATGATCTTTGCAGCTTTTATGAAATTCCAAAATTATTCCAAAATATAAAATGTATTAAAAATATTGGGACATTTTAATCATTTTTTAATAGGCTCCACACCCAGTGTGGAGCCCAACACAGGGCTTGAACTCACGACTCTGAGGTCAAGACCTAAGCCAAGATCAAGCGTCAGATTCCCAACTGCCTGAGGCACCCAGAAGCTACAGAACATTTTTTAAAAGGAGGTATACCCATTGCATTGCATTGGACTGACCTAAAGACCTGAAGACTCCCAGATCCTATGTGTATAATTCTTTTATGATGACATTGCATATTATACAATGAAGGATGAGCTGACTTAAAAACAGAATATTATAGGAGTATATTTGTGAACATAGAGTAATAATAGGAAAAAACAAATTAAAATATGGCATGCTCCTATTTAAAATGTTTTAAAAGTCAGTGATTTGTTTGCTTCCTATTTGAATATTAAAAACAAATACATGTTACCTGTAAGAGAAAAGTAATTATGGTTTAAAAACATCCCTGAAAGTGGGCATGGGAAGCTGCAATTCTCAAATCTCCAGGCTTACAAGTTGGAATCAGAGGTTTCCCAGCCATGTGCCTGCTCCTTGATACCTTGAGGCCACAGAACCTTTGTCCCTTTCTTCTAGCAATAAATTCAAGTAAACATTTATTCCTTTACACTTATTATGATCCAGCATATCTTGTCTCTGTTCAATTCAGACCATTCAAGACAGAAGGATAAAGATGAGAGTCTCCATATAGATAAAAAAGAGGGAGAGAGAGAGAACAGTTTCACACCATGAAATACTTTCCACAGGGCTGGTTATTTAAAATACAATTTTCAGAGAAAACGACAGCCAGCTGACAAGAAAAAAAATACAAAATCGCTCAACTTCGGCACTGCCGTTGGAAAACGGAAGACAAAATATAAACAACCATTTTGCCTATATTACGTTCATCCCATAATCACAGCACTTCCATATTTGGAATAAAGAGCTTACCATTTGAATGCACATACAACTGATACTTATTGTAATATTTTGGACATGTGCCTACATACTGCAATCTTTTCGTGGGCTTGTCTTACCCAGAAATGAATTTGCTGGATGCTTTCCAAGCTGGAATTTGGGTTTCTAAGAATGTAAATACCACATTATAATCGACTTCCCAGTAACTTTTAAATTCATGGAGATTAAACAGTAGCGGGCAAAAGTGGCTTCAGAAGCCCTGGAGACAAATCTGCCTACGTCACCTCCTCCACCACCACAACCCCACTCCCAGGGCTCCCACTCTCCTGTCATATTTCAGAATTCATTTTTGTGAGCCTGAGAGATTTGATGGTTTTCCAGAACCTTCTTCACAAACACAGTGCCTTATGCCTGCTGAGAGTTACCGACAAGTCAATTGATAATTATAAAATAGTGCAGAAAGCATTCTTACTGGGAGGAGTGAGAGCTGTGGGGAAGGAGCAGATATTCAAGGCCTTAAAATCATGAAGGGCCTTGAAAGTCATCTTAAGGAGGTTGGACTTTATCTCAGTCATTTCAGTGGGTGAATTGTGGTCCTCTCCTCCCAAAATCCGTATGCTGAAGTTCCAATTGCCTGTAACTATATTTGGAGTTAAGGTACTTAAAGAAGTAATTAAGTGAAAAAGACACTAGGGAGGGCCCTGATGCAACAGGACTGGTGTCCCTGTGAGAGCAGATGAGGACACACAGCCGGAAGACCACATGAAGACCCCGAGTGAAGATGGCATCTTCCAGCTGAGGAGCGAGTCCCGGAAGAAACCAACCCTGTGGAACCTTGATCTCAGGGCTTCCAGCCCCCCAGAATGGTCAGAGAAGGCCACTCAGTCTGCGGTCCTTTGTTCTGTTACTCAAGCAGACTCACACTACATTGTGTTTTGAGCAGCAGGAGGAGGATGGTAAGATTTCTCTTCCTGGAGCATTGCTCTGGCTGATGGACAGAAGGGATCGGTGATGATCACAGCTGCTGGGGAGACCTGTACATGCCAAGCTCAGCACAGACATGAGGGGCATCTTCTAAATAGGTGATCATTCAAATAATGTGCACACAGGTTGTTTCACACACGCTTTGCAAAGGCACACCCATAGGGAGCCCTGATGACAGAGGGCAGGTTGAAGGGATTGGAAAGAAGCAAATAGGTTTGAGAGAGATTTAGAAAACAGCCAGTGGTTTCTGAAGATTGGTTGGCTGCTCCTAATGAAGAAGGCAAAGGCAAGGATAAGGTTGCCTGTATTGGCTTGAGCTTGAGGGACTGAGTGGAGGTGTCCAAGCGGAGGCTTTCCATAGGGAATCAGAGATATGAAAACATGAATTTTTAGATGCATCGCAATTTCTAGCCCACTCTTAAACTATAGGCATTGATAAGAATGAAAAGAATAACGTACAAAATAGGGAAGCAGCATAAGAGGAATAAAAATAAGTATTATGTTTGTAATTCCAACCTCTAAATTGTTATGGGAATGTAGCATCAAAATAAGAAAAATGGTGCCACCATTTTCCCTTCCCCTCTTCTGCATACCCATTAGTTCCAGGCACAGCAGGCTTCCCCTGTCTAATTCCTGGAGTCCTAGGAGTGGCCTGGATGCAGAGATGGTGCGTGCATGGATTTCATTATTCATCCAGCAAATATTAGTACGCACACTATGTCATATATTGTGCTAAGCTTCTGTGGGCCACTAAAAGCCATCGTGTTCCCCCCTTTTCAGAACAATCCAGGTGTTTGGTCTATTGCAGGCCCCCTAGAATTGTAATTCTATGGGCAGCACGGAAGAGCAAGCCTAAGTTCTTGCCAAATGCATAGCTAAAGTTGCTTCAAGAATACGTGTAGATTTGAAAAGGATAAAAGCAAAGCCACTGCCCCTTCCCCTTTATCATCAACATAATCAAGGGTTGACCAAAGCGTAGCTGAGGGTGGTACTTTGCATTTGGCATTATGTGCATTGAAGTTCAGATAGTCTAGTTATTACACATTCCCCAGATTTTTTTTTATTTCATGAATATGCCGGAATGCTTGTGTTTAGTTAGAAGGGAAGATGGGTTTAGGAATTAGCTTTGCAACAGGACAAGCTGAGACAGAAGAGGCTACATGGAAGCCACAGCTGGCTACCTGGTTTGTGTACACCTGGGAGGAACCCCTTTGGGACCACCTGAAAGTAAAGGATGAACGGGAGAGGGGGATTTACTCTTGCTTGAGCTCAAAGTATTATCATTTGGGCACGGATATAAATGTAACCCTCTTACCGGCCCCAGGCTGGTGAGGCCCAGAAACATTTGGGCAACATGAGATAAGTAAACATATATTCAAATCCTTCTGGGAACCTGGGATAAGATTGTCTTGCTTTTTTAAAAAGAATACTTATAACATGAAATAATCATTTATGTTGATATTTGACTTAAATGGCAGTTTATTCAGCTTAGTAACTCCATCAAGAACAAAAAATTCATATGTAGGAGATTATAGGAAAGCAGAAAGCTTTGGTTTCTTGGCAGAAAGGAAGGGAAATAAGGAGCTTTGGCCAAGAAGTCAACAATCCTTAAGCGAGTTGTAAAATCCAGTCTGGAAGCAATGCGGAAATCCATCGTCACCCAACCGTGTCCTCATGAAAGGATGATGACACCGAAAGAGGAATGGGACTCTAACGGGAGAAGACATTTAAAGTGATGTCTCCCAACTCTGGTCAAATTTGATTCTACAGCATCCCAGGGGGCCACCCCATGTCCTTTTATTGTTTCATTCTTGTTCAACACAGTTTCAGCCCAAAGGAGAAATCAACTGGGGCTAGCAAAATTATTTTCCAGTCTGTAGGGAGAAGAAATCCACAAGTAGAAATCAAAATTCCAGGAAACATACTCTACAGAGATGGACATGTCCCTATCCAGCATTCATCTGTCTTTGTTTTCTTGTCATGCTCCCACAGAGCCAAGCTGCCCCAAAACAGCCAGAGGATTTGACTGAATATACAGAGATTGTGCATCCAGTTCCTACAAACCCATTACGGGGAGGGCAAAGCTATTTGTCAAAAGCCTATTAATAGTAGACCGATTCTTCTTTGGCCGCCCTTTGAGCAGTGCTTCTCAACTACAGAGTGCACACAGATAGTCCGGGAGATATTGGTAAAAATACAGATTCTGATTCAGAAGATCTGAGACGGGGTGTGTGATTTTATACTTCCAGGTGACACTGATGCTGTTGGTTCACATCACACTTTTGCAAGTTGAGTTTTCCTATAACATCCTCCGGATGGAGAAAAATTGTGTTGCCTTTTCCACCTAGCACTCCAGGAGAAAACTGTCAGCCACAGATGCGTTCGGCATGGGTTCAATTCTAGGCTGCCTGCACACGATGAGTGAGCCTTTACAGATAAGTAGCAACTTAAAAGAAAAGAAAGAGGAGAAGAGAAGAGAAAAGAAGAGAAGAGAAGAGAAGAGAAGAGAAGAGAAGAGAAGAGAAGAGAAGAGAAGCAATTTATATGTCACCATTATAAAGCCACTTCTTTGCTATGTCACAATTATAAAGCACCATATTATGCAATGCTGAATTTACTCACAATTCCCCCAGTTACTGGCAAACCGTCCATGCTAAACGTCTAATTTCAAGTCTGCTTAGTTGAAAAGCATGACATTGTATTGCATTACTTCATGGAAGAGAGAACCTGCCTGGGATTCAGAAGACTTGAAGTCCTAGCTCTATCATTCACCTGCTGTGTGACTTTGAGTAATCCCTTCCTCGCCTCTGAAGCTCAGGTATGAAATGAATAGGATTGACTAAATGCCTACAGGGGTCCTTTCAGCTCCAGGGTTCCATCTGCTGCACATCATATTGAAACATCATTTAAGCTGTCGCCAATGATTAAGAAGGTCTCGGGTACAAGGCTCATCATTGGTATAAATGCTCTTGGTCTCACACCCATGACAACAGGACCGAGAGTGTGGTGGTTGGGGAACTGGCTTTGAGGTCACACAGAGATGGACTCCAATCTTTCCTGCTCATGTCACCAGACTTGTGGTATTGCAGAAATGACTGAATTTCTCTGAGTTTCAGTTAGGTCATCTGTAAAACGTCCAATGAGACAGCTTCATTGGAATATTCTAACTAGAGTGAAAATTCTGGTTCTGGTTTGCCCAAGATTGAGGAGTTTTCCAGAAGTGGAACTTTTAGTACTAAAACCAGAACAGTTCCAGGCAATAGGGTCATTGGCCATTCTCAACTCCCAAGGGCCAACCATGAGAAGCCTGTAAAGCACATAGAGAAGGGTCAATGAATATTAGCCTCCATTACCAATAGTATAAAAATCTACAGAATTCAGGGTGAATTTGTGTTCGATAAGAACCATAATCCCGAATTGTCTTTCTGGGTCCTGGCATCACCTACTTGGAGGTTATATGGAGGTTATATGGCTAAAAAAGAGAGAGGACTTGAAATTAAGTCTAGCCAGGAATGTGAGCAGCTGTCCTTTCTAGAACTGGTGTCATATGCTGAAGCAAGACCAACATCTTTTTCTTCCATCAAACACTCCAGGGCTCATCCTTGTCAGGAAAGATACGGATATGTCTCCCAAGATTAGCATAAGGCCTGTCTCACCATTGTCTTGGGAATTTTGCGCTCATCCTGCTGGAAAGTCTGCCACAAACTAATCTGCATAGACAGTTAGAGAGAACTCAGTAACCAGATTTTCTTCTTACAGCCACTTCTGCTCTACACCCTGTGCTTTTCCCTTTCTTCTCAGTCTCAGTGCCACCTGGACCACCTGTTCCCATGGGCTCCAGGTTCCAATCAGCCAGCCTCCAGGATCATCATTCTGGTTGCAGTTCATCAACTCCTTGTCTTTAATTAGTCCTGGTGGTCTCACTTCTCCATAAGCTTTCCTGTGGTTTCCATGTGAAAGCATATTGCTCTATCCAACAGAAGCCTCTTCAGCTTCATCCCAGAGCTTGTGTACCCTGCCCACCCTGGTTTGTTCAGGGAAGTTTCAGCTTCCATTTGCTGTCTCAGGTTAGTAATTAATTAATAGGAAGTATTTGTTCCCCTTGACTCTAAAAAATGTCCTGGCTTGGAAAATAAACTATGTAAACACACGCTGTAGAGTATGATTCAGTGAATGAGTCAACCATGTCAGAGGGAGTGAAACATTCATAAAACTCATCAACACTAGTTAGGGTTTGAGGAGGAAATTCACCAAAAGACATACAAGTAGAAAGCTAACATCATGCTGATGAATATGCGCTCCTGGGCCAGACTTCATTGCTTTGGGTGAAAAGATGCTGCAAAGAACAAACTTGTACTTTATGAGTGAGTTGTATTTCTTAAGAAAAGGAAAAAAATAATACAAAGAGACTTATTACCAAGCAAATAGACCATCAACATGAACATCCATGCTTCTGCCTTACTAGAAGCCACTGGAGACAAGGCTTTTATTGTGGAAGGTGGGCAGCATGCTTGGCCTCATGGGAGGATCTAGGGAAATGGAATAAATCAGACCAGAATTAAGATACTGACTTTTTTCAAATGGTGTAACCTTGGGTAAATGACTTTATGTGTCTGACCCTTAGTTTCATTTCTTATGAAAGGAGAGAGTTCAATTAGCCATTGGTTTTCCAGCTAGGCTCTGCAGAGGCCAAGGATTTTAGTGGAGTTGCCTTATGGAGCCTTGGGGGAAAAGGGGTAGGTCAAGATTTCCTACCACTGCTCAAATAGAGTTCCACTTTCATCATTTTTCATCAAGTAATGAGCTGTCTTAAGATTTTGATACTTTGGAAGGAAAGATTTTGGTGCTACAATAAAATGTAAGCACTTATAGACCAGACAGTCTCAAAGATCCCTTCCCAACTCTGATAGATGTGGTTCTGATGCCTCAGAAAATATCAACAGTTAGTGAGCCTACAAATGGAAGTAGACAGGAAAGTCCTCTGATGCCCTCAAGAGAGCCACAGTTATTAAGTACAAACCAAGTCAGCCTTAGGTGTGCACACTGGTTTGTTGGGGAGGCTGATGAAGACAGGTGTGACCAAGGAACATGTGGTTATAGACAGGTGAAGGTGTGCCCAGGAGATGTCTTCAATGGAGAACTTTCTAGGCCTCTGACAAGTGTTCCTAGCAGTGATCTTTCTCCATTACTCATAAAGACCCAGAGATTCTAAACTGATCCTAGGCTGATTCTAGATTATTAGGGGAAAGCCTGGTGTCTGAAAAGCATTGCCAGTATGTCCAAAATTCTTGATAATAGTAATAATAACAATAATGAAGTCTGTTGTGCCCATCACTTTGGGGATTGAGCAGCACATCTAAATTTAAAGAGAAAAACATCCTTCTTCCTGCAATGAATATCAGAAATCTAAACATTTAGATATGACACCTTATTGAGGACAAAGTAGGGAGAGGGAAACATGGTCTCTTTCCTACATGCTGGATGTTCCAGAAGCCAAGAGAAAAAAGTAGGCAGTGGTGAGGGGATGATAGAATCGCTTGCTTTCACTGACCCAGAAGAAAATGCAGATCTTGAACCATAAGGAAAAGATCCACACCATTGAGAGGATTTGTGATCCCACTACCTATGAAGCCAGGAGTGCCCCTAGGAATCAAACTAGGAATCTGGGAGACTTGTTTCCTTTTCTGTCTGAAAGCACCAGATAAGTTACGCTTAAGATCGAAGTTGAATGAAAATCATTTGTGCTCTCTTTTTAATCTTGATCCAAAAAAAGAACAAAAAAAAAATGAGATTTCTTCCATTGTATGTACTATTAGCCTCATATCTGAAACACTTTCAATTTTGGTTTCGGTTTGGAAATCATTTGAATCTAGTTTTTTCCATACTCTGTCATTCCAGAATGACTCACTTGATTGCCGTTCCTTATTTCACCAAACTCCTAATCATGCCACAATACTATTTAAGAGTATCCCTGGGGGACGCCTGGGTGGCTCAATGGTTGAGTGTCTGCCTTTGGGTCAGGGCGTGACCCTGGAGTACTGGGATCGAGTCCCACGTCGGGCTCCCTGCACAGAGGCTGCTTCTCCCTCTGCCTGTGTCTCTGCTTCTCTCTGTGTCTCTTGTGAATAAATAAATAAATAAAATCTTAAAAAAATAAAGAATATCCCTGGAATTCCACCACATGAGGGATAAAGACCAAAGTCTTCATATGATGGATGTTCATGATGGCCACATCACCCCTTAATTCAGGCTCATGTCTTTATGACCCAGAAGCACCAGATTGCCCAGTAGTTGCCAAGCACATCTTGTTCCTTCCATTCATTTACCTTCTTCATGAAGCTTTCCAAACAGGTAGAAAGAATCACTTTCCTCTGCTCCCAGAATCCTCTGTGCCTGGATGCTCTGTGCCCATTCTTGGCTCAGCATGGATCCCACTGTGCCTCATAAACCATCTGTGTAACTCTCCTGCTACGTAGGCAGTGAGAAGCATGAGGGCAGGCCTTTGCCTATCCATTTTTTACACTTCTGGCACCTAATAAGGAGCCCAGTAGAAAAGTCCTTGATAGATGCTCAAGGAATCTTCATAGGAAAAAAAATTTAAATGAATGTATTATCAGTTGCATCTCAAAATCAGGGAACTGCATAGTCCTCGAAATGGTGGGTGCTTCTTTTGTGTGTTTTAAATACATAAGCCTATTTTACCGGTTATAAAACAAAGGGTACCAGAAATCTTTTAAAGCTAAGTCTTTTCAGTTTAGGATGACTGGTTAAGCATATGTTTTCAATCCCCTTTTCTTTCCAAATGTCCATAGAATTGCCATTCTCCCATAAAGAAAAATTAGCAAAAAGTCTGCATTGGCTCTGAGAAATTGGGAAGGGCAGGATCCACATGCAGACAATTCTGAGAAATTTCTGTTAAATGTAGTGCAGACCAGGAGACATTAGATGGAGCTTGCCCACAATTTAACAAATGCCATGCAGCCCCCACCTGAGCGGTTAATGGAAAACACCCTTGAGATGAGCCCCTGTCAAGTTCCCTGGCTCAAAGCTTCCATGGACCAATCTCTAAGGGAGTGTCTGAATGTTGCCAGAACAAATGGGAAAGTTGAGGCCAGCTGACGGCATTGACACAACCTTTTTTTTTTTTTTTTTAAGAGTTTATATATTTATTTGAGAGGAAGGGAGAGAGAGCAGGAGCAAGGGAGGGGCAGAGGGAGAAACAGGAAAACAGACGCCCCACTAAGTGTGGAGCCCAACCCAGGGCGCCGTCCCCGGACTCTGAGCTCATGACCTGGGCAGAAGTCAGACATGCTTAATCGACTGAGCCACCCAGGCATCCCGGCATTGACAAAATCTTTGAAAGGAGATTCAGATAATTCTACGTGAAAAACAAATTATGCGACAGGGAAATGTGCATGCATATTGGATATTTAATGATTGCAAGTAAGGACTGTTAGTTGTTGTGTGTGTGTGTATGGTTATTTTTTTTTAGATATAATAATGAGACATGGACTTTGGTGATGCTTTTTGAAAGTGTTCCTGTTTTTCTATCCATTCGATCCTCATTATTCATGGATTCCAGCTTTGGGAATTTGCCTACTAGCTAAAAGCTATTGGTATCCTCCAAATCATTACTCAAGGGGCTTCTGCAGACATCTGAGGACAGGAGAGTGGTGAAGTTGGAATCACCCAAAAATGCATGGCCCACCAGCGTTCAACAAGTGACACTCTGTCTTCTTGTTTCAGCTCTCATTATGTAAACCAATATCCTTTTCACTGCATAGTTCTGTGTTTTTTGCATTTTTGTGCCTTTTGCTGGTGACTTTATTGTTTAAAATGGCCCCCAAGCATGGGACTGAAGTGCTGGCATGGTGTTCCTAAGCTATGATGTGCCTTATGGGAAAAATAAGCATTAGATCGAAGCTCCATCCAGGCATGAATTATGCTGTTATTGGCCATAAGCCCAATGTTAATGAATCGACTATTTATTAAGTAAGGTGTCCTTAAACAGACACACACATTTAAAAAAGGGGGGTGGGTTATGTATTAATCGATTGACAAAAATCTTGTGACCAAAGGCTCACAGGAACATAACCCTGTATTTGCTCAAGAGCAACAATTCAGGATTTGTTATTTCAATGGTCACAAGACTTTAAGGAGCATAACTACCACAAATAACAAGAATCAGCTGTAAACAGGGATGAACTGATATATACACATATATGAACATATATATGTTCATATATATGTATATGTGTGTATGTATGTATGTATTTGCTCCAAAATAATCTAGAGGACTGGAAGTGGGAATAGAAATGAAATAAGTTGGCCACGAGTAAATTGTTGGAAATGCGTGACAGGTATATGAGTATTCATCATACCATTCTCTCAACTTTTGTATATATTTGAAATTTCCCATAACCCAAAGGTTTTATTTCTTAAAGAGAGAGAGAAAATAGCATAGCAGAAACACAAGTTTGGCTTTTCTTCAGGCATTAAAAATCATGTAGTGTATTATTTAAGGGAAATATAATTATTTAGAAGTAGAATGAATTAAATTTCATGTGAAGTATAAATGATCCAGTGCCACGGAAAGTTAGTATATACAAATCGGCCAATGCAAAAGATAGTGCACGAGTGTGGGCTTTATAAATTGTAAGGTAATACTGAAACTTGCATGTCGTTTTTGGAAGTAAAAAGAGAAAAGCAAGAGACATGTATAACAGACTACCTTTTGCCATTTAGGTGTAATAAGGCTCAGTTTCTAACCTGCACTCCTGTTTATCCCATTAATAAACCTGCTTCAGGCCCCCCAGGAGGCTCTGACCCCCCATGCCCTGGCTCAGTGTCCAAGAGTTCACAACAGGTCAGGTTCAAGGGCCAATGTGCTGCTCTATCACTGCAGGTTTCCCCAATGCCTCAATGCCTCACCTTGCACTCAGGCCCTCTGACCTTAATTCAACAGTTAATTCAAGCTAAAGCCTCTGTACCCTTCTTTTTCTCCTTCATCTCCTACAACAGTGTGTTCCAAATATTTTCTGAGTGGTCTCAGTGCTCCAGGGAGATCTCCCCAGAGATCTGGGGCCAGGGTAAGCTAGGAGGCTGCCCCGGCAGCAAAGAGCAATGCCTCTTTCATCCACTCCATAGTATGGGTTTGGCAAACGATCTTGCAAGGGTAAAAAAGAAATATTCTCTTCTCAGGGAAAAAAAAATGCACAAGCCACACTTCTGAGACACGTTTTACAAGGAGGGCGCAGGAGGCCTATGCATGTGGCACCTGTTCCTAATGAACCTGACTGACTTCAGGTGAAAGATTCACACTTACTCAGCATGTTTGGTTGGAGAAACGAGGCTCTCCTGCCACCCAGATCAGCACAGGTTCTTCTGAAATGCTTAGCACTGGCCAGGTTTTCTGCTCAGAGCCTTGTGTCATTTGGGTCTTCAGCTTGAGAAGGATTGGGAGAACCCCCGGATTTTTTTGAGTTCTCAGACTCGTCTTCACTACCATTTCCTGAGAGCCTGTCGTATGCTATTTTATGCCTGTTACTTCGCATTCATTATTTTATTTAACCCTCTCAGTAAACGTGCAAAACAGGTGGTAGCTTCCTCGGGTATGAAGTACACTCTTTTATGGGTAAGTGACAAACCCCCAGCTCTGAGCCTCAGAGGCTCACAGAAGCAAGTGTAGGGAAGGCTGGGTGGAGCCTGTTTCTGGAAGGAGCAGAACCCAGGGCCCCAGTGCTGAAAAGACACTTGTCACCTTCTCTCCTCTTGCCTCCTATGTT
The DNA here is from genome assembly GCF_905146905.1 of Nyctereutes procyonoides. Taxonomy (NCBI): domain Eukaryota; kingdom Metazoa; phylum Chordata; class Mammalia; order Carnivora; family Canidae; genus Nyctereutes; species Nyctereutes procyonoides. The sequence continues at coordinate 52,968,053 of NW_026575140.1, read as the reverse complement.
CACCTTGGCTTGTGCCCCGCAGAAGTGGTCACTTTACATTCTTTCTGCAAAAGCAGGGACCCTGCTTTTTCTCTGCAATAGTCTCAACCGATAGAACAATGCCTTGCCCATGGAAGGCACTCAAAATTATAACTACAGAATAAATGGATGGGATGAAATCATGGTATGGAATGTTCTAAGTCCCTAACTCTCAGCTCATACCAAAGACACTGTGGCATTTCCTGCTGTGCAGTGGATCATGGTGAGCACTGAGCAAGTGAATCACCATACAGTAGCCTCTCTCCAGCCACTCTTCAGAATGGCCTCCATTATTTGTCATATCTTCTTTTTCACTTTTAGCTGAGTTATTCCAAATATATTTTTACATGGTATGTGTGACACAATAGGTAAAACAAGGCCAGAACATTCTCTTTCTATGAAATGTATGGGCAAGTGTGTACCCTTGGCTGTCCTTGACTTTGGGTTACTGTGAGCCACTGCTATTGTTTTTTTGTTTTGTTTTGTTTTGTTTTGTTTTTTTAGGAGAAACTCCTCTTAGTTAACAGTCTACCAAATAATCTCATTATGCTTCTATATTTCAGAAGGGAGCATCTTTGCATGGGTTGGGTCCTAAAAAAAGCACTCAACCTCAGATCTCCAAACATAAAATGAAAGATTTGGACAAAACATTCAAGGAATCTTCTGATTCATTCTGAACTTTCTATTGCTTATCACTCTACCCACACTTAGGCTTAGCTACCGTCAGTATTTGCTTACTACTTGGGTCCAAATCCAGTGTATTTTCCTCCATTGGAGATCCAAGAAGGTATAATAGGTTTTCTAGGTCAGTCTCAAGAAGGCATTCCAATATTAGTATTTAAATATTGGTATTTAAATAGAATTATTTAATTTTAGTATTTAAATTTAGTATTTAAATTTAGTATTTAATTTTAGTATTTAAATAAAAAATATAACACCCTAGTAAGCCTTCTATAAAAGGAAGCAGATAATAAACAAATGATACAAAATATTGATGTTGTCTGATACAGAATTCATTAAAATTTGTAATGTCAGGTAGTAACAAAGGCAAAGGTTTAAAGCAATGCTGTCCAGTAGATGCTTTTCATTCCTAGCAGTCACGATTATCAAGTAAAAAGAGGGGTACCTGGGTGACCCAGTGGTTGAACGTCTGCCTTCGGCTCAGGTCATGATCCTGGGCTCCTGGGATCAAGTCCCTCATAGGCCTCCCAGGGAGCCTGCTTCTCCCTCTGCCTGTGTCTCTGCCTCTCTCTCTGTGTCTCTCATGAATAAATAAAATCTTTTTTAAAAAAGTAAAAAGAAAGCAGTGAAATTAATTGTAATAATATATTTTATAAAACCAAATATATCCAAGATATGATCAACATGTAATGAATATAAACGGAGTTTGGGGGTGTTTTTTTTTTTCATTTTCTAACTATTTATTCAGGTTAGCCTGAAAATTCCAAATGGCCTTCAGAATACTTCTTAAAGTAATTGTTTCCCCATGTTTTATGTTTACTGTTTTTTTTTATTGGAACATAATTGCCATACAGTATGATATTAGTGTCAGGTATAGAATATGGTGATTGGACCTTTATATACATTATATACATTTATATATGTTATATACATTACATTACCACCTGTCTTTGTACATGGTTATTAAAATATCATTGGCCAGGGGCACCTACGTGGTTCAGTCTGTTTAGCCTCCAACTCTCGATTTTGGCTCAAGTCATATTGGAGTCATGAGATTAGCCCAGAGTCGGGCTCCATGCTCACTGGGGAGTCTTCTGGGGATTTTCTCTCTCTTCCTTTCCCTCTGCCCCTCCCCCACACCTCTCTCAAATAAATCAATAAAATCTTTAGAATTTCATTGGTTCTATTCTCAATGTTGTGCATCTCTGTGACTTACTGCTTTTCTAACTGAAAATTTATACGTCCTCCTCCCCATCACTTATGTCATCCGTTCCCTCCCCCCCCACGGCTTCCCTTCTGGCCATGATCAGTTTGCTCTCTGTATTTATGAGTGTTTCTGTTTTGTTTTGCTTGTTCATTTGTGGGTTGTTTGTGGAGGCCAAGAAAAATCAAGGTCACTCCACCTCAAGTTTAGCAGTAGCACAAGTACAGCCATCTTAGGCCCCTGTGAATAAGAGCTGAACTTTATGGGGAAACTGCAGAATGTCCTCAATGTCCTCGGCAGGTAATCCCATATCAGAAAGACAACAGAGCCCACCCCCGTGGTAGAAAGTCCCGTATTAGAATGAGAACAGAGCTCAATGCCCTTGAAAGCCCCATATCAAAATGTAAACAGAACTTGAGAAATTCCTCCATCCCTTCTGAAAATCCCCCAGACCAGCCTATAAAAAAACCAGCTGTAACCCACTTCGGGGTCCAAGTCCCTGCTCCGCTGTGTCAGGTACACTTGGACCCAAGCTCGAGCTTGCAAATAAACCCTCGTGCACTTGAATTGGTGTCGGTTCCTCAGTGGTTTCTTGGATTCGCAATCCTGGGCACAACATTGTTGTTTTTGTTTGTTTGTTTGTTTGTTTGTTTGTTTGTTTTAGATTCCACATATTAAGTGAAATCACATGGCATTTGTCTTTATTATATATCTCAAATATGTGAGATTTTTTACATTACTCTTTTTTTCATACTAAACCTTCAAAAGTCATTAAGGGTTGTTTGAAAGTCAAATGTATGTTACACTTAGAGTATACATCAGTTCAGATGCTAAATTTTGAACAGCTAACGTCTAATTTATAGTCCCATTGAGCAGCACAGTTAGCTAACAGGAAAATCTGTTATATTCCTTCAATTTTAAAGTTATAAGCAATAAGATTGGCACTTGTCCCCTGAGGCCGTGCTGCTACCTCGGGTAGCAAAGAACGAGGAGTTTCAGGGCAGCAGGAGGCTGTTTTAGATACAGAAATCAGGAAGATCTTGTGTGGAGTGACACTTCAGCAGAGACACGAATGGAATGAGAGAGGGAGGCTGCCAAGATGTGAGAGAATAACATTCCAGGAAAACAGAAATACAAACTGCAAGGTCCCGGAAATGGGATCGTAAATATCAAAACTCATGTATCACCTTCAAAGTCTTGACCTTGGGGAGTCTCTCTGCTTGTTCTAAGGATGCCACGTGGTGCAATATGTCTTTCGTGCTTAGAGTGCAAAGCTCCCAAAATATGCATTGCTTCCCGTTTCCATTCATTCATTAAAACAAAACATGAGATTTATCTCGATTATGAGAAAGAAGTCAAAGGCGTTTAAAGCTCGGAGTCTGGTCTCAGGATGGAGCCAGTCGTCTCCCCCCTGCCTCTGTGGTGAGAAGCCACTAAAGAGAAATGACAAGAGCAAAATTTCTGGGTCAGGCCTGGCACCGAGGCACTGCTTGCCCTCACCTCACCTCTGTCCTTGAGGATTCATGGTGGCCATGTGTACGTAGCTAATCTCTGTGTTATTTTCCTCTTGGCAGTTTTCTGGACAGCTGACACCTTTGACAACGATATCAGAAGTAGGTTTCCAAATAGCCCTATCCAGAGCCCACTCAGAGAATCTGAGCAAATGGATTAAAGCCTTCCTTATCTTTGCTCTTTCTTAGGCAAGTTAGACCGAGGTGTGTCAGCAGCTGAATAATCTCCACCAGGGACAAAGAGTCTAGGGGGGAACCAAACAATAAAAGCTGGAAGACCTCTCAAGTGAGCCCTGAACTCCCTGAGCTTAGAAGAGAAATCAAGGGATAAATTCTTCCCACACTCACACGTCCATATCCCTCAAGCAGAAAGCAAAATACTGAAATGTGTGTGCAATATTATGGAAGGGAATTAGAAAGATTGAAAGGTTAAAGATAACAAAATATGGATTTTGTTAGGGTGATTAGGTGACAGGCCTTTTCTTTCATGACAGTTGTCTTCAGTAATTAGTATCAGTTAGATGTTGTAACACAATGAAAAGATGCCCAATATCATTAATCCTCAGGAAATTGCCAATTGGAAGCACGATGACACGTCACCTCGCACTTGTTAGAATGGCTAGTACCAAGAAGACAAGAAAGAACACGTGTTGGCAAGGATGTGGAGAAAAAGTGGGAGCTGTTGATGGGAATGCACACTGGTGCAGCCACTGTGGAAGGCAGGATGGAGGGTCCTCAAAAAAATTAAAAACATCAATATCACATGATCCAGCAGTCACCGCTCTGGGCAAATATCCAAAGGGGATGAAATCATTGTCTCCAAGTGATATCTGCACTCTCGTGTTCACTGTAGCATTATTCACAGTAGCCAAGACACGGAAATATCTCACGTGTCTGCTGACAGATGAATGGAGCTTTTTTTTTTTTTAGTGCAGTATATATCTACCATGAAATATTATTCAGCCATAGAAATGAAGGAAACCCTGCCATTTGTGACAACCTGGACAGAATTTGAGGGCACTGTGCTAAGTGAAATAAGTCAGACTGAGAAAGACAAATGCTGTACCATTTTACTTACCCGTGGAATCTAAAAAAGCCAAACTCATAGAAACAGAGAGTAAAGTAGTGGATGCTAGGAGCTAGCATGGGTGGGAGAGACAAGATGCTGGACAAAAGGTACAAACTTCAAGTTAGAAGAATCAGCTCTGGAGAGCTCGCGTACAGCATGGGGATTACAGTTAACAATTCTATATTATAGGGCAGCCCCAGTGGCCCAGTGGTTTAGCACCACCTTAACCCCCCGGGGTGTGATCCTGGGGACCCGAGATCGAGTCCCAAGTTGGGCTCCCTGCATGGAGCCTGCTTCTTCCTCTGCCTGTGTCTCTGCCTCTCTCTTTCTCTCTGTGTCTGTTGTGAATAAATAAATAAAATCTTTAAAAAAAATTAAAAAAACCAATTCTATATTATATATTAAACAGTTGCTAAGAGAGTAGATCTTTTTAATTTTTTAATTTTTTTTTGAGAGAAAGAACATGAATGGGTGGGATGGGGCAGAGGGAAAGAGAGAGAGAATCTCAAATAGGCTCCATGCTCAGCACAGAGCCCAATGCAGGACTCGATCTCATGACCCTGAGATCACCACTTGAGCCAATATCAAGAGTCGGATACTTAACCAACTGAGCACCCCAAGAGAGTAAATCTTAAGTTCTCAAAAAAAAAAAAAAACAAAAAAAAGCAACAGTCTTTAATGTGACATCATGGAGATGTTGGCTCAGGCTACAGCAGAAATCATTTTGCAATCTATAAGTGTACCAAATCAATACATAGTACACCTTAAACTTACACATTGTTATATCTCAATAAAGTTGGGGAGGGGGAGTTGCAAGACAAAAAAAGCTTGCAGCTTTTCATTTAGAGTGAGTCCTGTCCAGGTTTTCTGGCTCTGTTGGCTTTGATGAGAATAAGTCCACAGATGGTTTGCTCAGGCTTGACTCCACTTCCTCCCCTAAAATAAAGGCCTGTGACTGTGAGTGCCCCTGTCTCATCCACTAGGTAGCCCCAAAACCTCACACAAAACCTCAGAATATTTGTTGAACACTGAAGGGACCATGTCATGTAGGGGGTCACTGCCCAGACTCTGGAACAAAAGAAATGTAGAGAAAGAAACAGTGTGCCTCAGAGGGGGGGAACATGAGATTTTAGAAAATGCGACCCTGAACATGTGCCTGGAGTCAGCTGGAGAAGGAAGTTCCAGGCAGCAGAGAAAGTTGTTTTGAAGTCCATTAGATGGTTCTCGATTTTTATATCTGGGGACACAAGAGACTGGGGGTGCAATAGCACCTGCCCTCAGAGGTTTAAGGCACTCTAATCAGCAGATATGTCCACCTGAGGTTTGGGAGGTAAGACAAATCAGGCACTGGACTCAGCCTTATGCCCTCATTGACCATCTGGTGCTAAAGGTGAGCACGCGACTCTCATCACCCAGACAAGCACTGTGGTGCTGGAGGAAACTCATACTCTCGCCTCCTCTCTGCCCTCGGGGGAGAATCCAGAGAAAACAGGGAAGCAAATGATTTCTCCTGACTCTCCAGTCCATCCTCTCAATTCCTGTAATTACATCTCACTGTTGTCAGGAGGAGTGAGAGCAGACTTCCAGAGCCCCTCCAGGAAATTATTACAGCTGAGTCTGGAGAAGACCATGGGAACCATCAGAGCTACGTATAGAATGGGCTGCCTCCCCAGGCAGGGTCCCTGAATGAGCCTGAGGGACTGCATCAGTGGCATCGTCAAGGGGAGTCTCCACTGGAGGGAGCTTGAAATTGGTGACTCCCCCCCCCCACTCTTCCAATAACAGCACCCTGTTGCCAGCATCGCCAGCACCCACGTCCAATGTCAGCTGACCTGGAGCAGGTGCACTCACACCCCATTCCAACCTCTGAGGTGAGTCAGGACCGCAAAGCCAGGTGGCCCTTCTATCCTCTGTGGTAGGGTGCTCAGAAAACTTATCACACAAACTAGGACACTCTTACAAATGAAAGGAGACGGTCATAATGTGGTGCATCAGAGCAGGGAGGGATCTATGGTATTCTAATTAGACTGTGTCATTAACAAAAATCCCAGACTTATGGTGGGGTCCATGATTCTCAAGCATAGTGTTTATTAAAGGCCTAAAAATCTGCCTGGTGCTACTAAAGACCAAGAGTCTTCAATGAATTTAACAATAAATATAGCAGTGTGTTGTCATATAAAGACTCTTGGGCTGGGAATTCCAGTGATAGAGAATACGGAGGGGAGGTGGTTATGATTCAAGGGGACTCCTCAGGTCTGAAGAGCAGAGATAAAGTACTGAGGAGACGAGAGTGGGAGGAGACATACTTCAAACTGCATTTCCATAGATACTTTTAAACACCCTTAAAAGAAGACCACAAGGGACGCCTGGGTGGCTCAGCGGTTGAGCATCTGCCTTTGGCTCAGGGCGTGATCCTGGGGCCCTGGGATGGAGTCCCACATTGGACTCCCTGCATGGAGCCTGCTTCTCCCTCTGCCTGTGTCTCTGCCTCTCTCTCTGCATCTCTCATGAATAAATAGATAAAATCTTAAAAAAAAAAAAACTACAAAAAGTCTCAACTGTCCATGTCAAATTATATGATTTTTTTCCTTTTGTTTGCAGTGGCTTGGGGGTGTCTGGAATAGAAAGTGGGGGGAGCTAAATCTCCCTGCTGCACCAGGCCCCCACAGCACCATCCCCAAGTCACACACCACACTGGCACTGCCAGGATTTACACACATCCGAACTTCAGGTCCTCACCCGAAAAGCCAGCACAGATGCCTTTGCCCGTGGGATTCCATCCAGCTCGGCCCACTGAGATTTCACTGGCCTGTTGACCTACAGCAAAACAGTGGACATCATGCCAAGCCCTGCGGACCCACTAGAGTGATTCATTAACAATATTTGTAATCTCTGAAAAATGAGGTTGCACCATAGAAGTGTCAGCAAATAACCGTGGCTCAGTAACGTGTCAGCGTACGTACCTAGGAGTCATTCCTGACCAAACAATTTTATAAGCATCTGCTCTCTTACTTGCTTCCACTGGCTTCCTATTTTTCTCCCCTCTTTAGAGCTCCTAAAGTCAGACTCACACTGGAATAGCTTGCAAATTCCCGTCTTTTCTGATTGGGCCCATCTGAATGGGGCCGTCACAGTGTCTTCTCAAATGGCATTTCCATTAACATTTCTATTTCTGTCCATTTGGGGCACCTAAAGATTTCCCACCAAGATTTACATTGACTATTTTAAGAAAGTGCTTTTAAAAAGCCAACGCGTTGGCTAAGTTTAAATTTGACTTTCTCAAGGGATGCTTAAAAGAAATATACTAGGTTTTGTTGGCTTTTTTTTTTTTAAGAACCTTTGTAAGTTCAAAATAACATTCCAAAAGGAGTCACTAGAAAAACATTCAGGGTAAGAGGGAAAAAAAATTTTTTTTTTTTGCAGACCTCATATTTTTTTCTACGTTTGCTTTTTGACACAGAAAAGTCAAATAGCCATAAGAGTCAGATAATAATTGAAAGAAAAATGGGTTGTACTTCTCAAGTCCAGAATCTTCACAGAAGAAGGAGGAGTCAAGCCTGTCGAGATCCATTATTCAGTAGGCCAGGTAGAAAGGGAAGATTTTGACAAATGGTAGATCAAAGGCAGGGCTTCGGAGATTCTCTTAGATCTTGGAGGAGCAGCGTCACAGCCATACTTGAACCATGCCAACTGGAACTTTCCATCAGGCTGATGACCTGTGACCTCCTGGTGCCGTAGCCTGGTGAAATGCCCTAAATATGCTTGGACAGCTGCCAATCAGGAAGATAAGCCACGGATGATTACTTCGACAAAAACGTAGAGCTGAAGTGATTGTTTCCCTAGGCATGGAGACAGATCTCTGCTGGCAGAGCAACATGAATGGTGTATCAGTGAGAATTGGTTGTGTTGCTAAAACTAAAAAAAAAAAAAAAAAAACTCTCATAGTGTGGCAGCACCACAGCATCATCAGGGACCCAGATCTTGACTGTTTTCCACTGCCACCTTGAGTATGTGGTTTCCATGTTCCAGATTTACCTCGTGGTCCTAGAGAGCTGCCAGCCTGCCATCCATCAGAACTGCATTCCAAGGAGGAGAGAGAGGAAGGTAGGAGGGAAGTGCGGTCCCTCTCTTTCAGGGGATGTCCCAGGAATCCCACACAGCATTTCCATTATACCTCATTGGCCAGAGTGTGGTCACGCGGCAATCCTTAGCCACAGTGCAGAGGCTGAGAATTGCTCTTCTAGCACAGTGCTCAGCCACCTCTTTCACATATAGAGCCTGCAGTGAGCCTTTTCTTCTCTTCCAGAGGCACCAGCTGGCCTCCACTCAGCATGTTACACCACGAAAGACTTGATGAGTGTTTGCTCATCTTCGGACACAAGGAATAATCTGGATGTCTGAAAAGAATGCCATTAATTCATGCCCTACAAAAAAATAGTAAATGTTTAGTCTTGAAAATGCGGGTAAGAGTTTCTCCTATGCTTTGAATGAGCGAAGAAAGCCCATAGTGTAGTCTCATAATCATGTGGTGTCTTAAAGTGACTTTAAAAAAAGATTTGATTTGATTTTACCTTAATAATCTCTCTACACCCAACATAAGGCTCGAACTGGACAACGTCGAGATCGAGAGTCAGATGCTCCACTGACTGAGCCAGCGGGGCATCCCAAAGTGACCTTTAAAGGAACCTGCAGGGGCAGCCCAGGTGGCTCAGCAGTTTAGCGCCACCTTTAGCCCAGGGCCTGATCCTGGAGACCTGGGATCGAGTCCCACGGCGGACTCCCTGCGTGGGCCTGCTTCTCCCTCTGCCTGTGTCTCTGCCTCTTTTTCTCTGTATGTCTCTCAGGAATAAATAAATAAAATCTTTAAAAATAAATAAAGGAACCTGCAAAAACCATTAGCTTCCAGAGAATGGCTCCCCAGTGCTTGCAGCATTCATACCCAGAGATCCCAAGATCTAACTCTATTCAGAATAGCTGCAGAGGCATCAGTCTGGTGAGAAGGGCAACATAGGAGGTAAACTCGACTCAAAAGGGTATTTCCGGAGCAAGCATGATGTCTGGGATATGCTCAAAATCTGTCAATTTCTGGCCTAATCCCATTCCTGTGATGAGGCAATTTAGCCACATGAGGCGAGGCGGTCCTGAGTTGGAAACTTTCTCGATATTTCCACACAACCGATGTGTACAGAGCGGGTGCCAGCGACGATCGGGCTGTATTCAGACATCAGTCCATATGGGGCCTGCTTCCCGGGATACCACGAGATCCCTGGTGAAAATGCTAAGTGGGGTTTTCAGCTTTCAGTTTTTCTTTATGGCCCTGGTGGTGTTTAAAAAAAAAAAAAAATTCCAGCTTTCTGGAGGTATAATTGACAAATAAAACTGTAAGGTGTTTGGGGATCCCTGGGTGGCGCAGCGGTTTAGCGCCTGCCTTTGGCCCAGGGCGCGATCCTGGAGACCTGGGATCGAATCCCACGTCGGGCTCCCGGTGCATGGAGCCTGCTTCTCCCTCTGCCTGTGTCTCTGCCTCTCTCTCTCACACTGTGTACCTATCATAAATAAATAAAAATTAAAAAAAAAAACCTGTAAGGTGTTTAAAGTATACAAGGCGATAACGTGATATACACATAAAGGATGTACCCCGTGGAGTTAAGAAACACATCCCCTCATTTACTTAGGTATTATTTATTGGGGAGAACATGTAAGTACTTCTCTCTTAGCAAATTTCAATGATGCAATATCATGTTATCAATATAGTCACCATGGTATACATTTAGTTCTTATATCATATTCACCTTCTAACTGCAAGTCTATTTCCTTTTACCAACCTCCAGAGATTTCCCCCATCCCCAGCCCCCCTTTATTATTATTATTATTTTATTTTTTTTTTTTTTTTACCATTTCTGAGTTCAATTTTTGGAGGTTTGTTTTGAGATTCCGAGTATCCGACACCCCCTCCAGTAGGCAGATCCTGGATGGAATGAACAGGAAAGTGTGTCCATCCTGGGTTTTCTTCCTCGTCCCCCTCACCCTTATGCCCAGAGGCACAGAATCTAATGTGCATAAGTAGGTTCAGGAACCTCTGGAAACCGCACGCCAGGTTGTGTGTATTTGTGTATTTGCAGTGAGGGCATTCATCAGATTCTCTACAAGATCTGTGGTCCTTAGAACTGCTGCCCTGGTATTTTATACTCCAGCAATGCAGACACCACCACCCCACTCCCCGGCCATACACACAAGGTTACCTCATGCCCCCACATCTGCCGGGGCATTCCGGGTAGAGAGAAGTACCGTGAACCTAGCATTCTCCTGCTGGGCCTCAATACTTCAGCACAAAATCTGTCTTCTCTGTAAAACCGACTCCTCCAAGAAGATAAGAGTTTTGCTGCTTGTGCCCTGGTTCATCGTATTGTGTTGTAGCTGTTTGCTTGCCTGTGATAACAAGGCAATAACGTGATAGACGTTCCGAGTATTTCTCACCTAGTATCACAACTGGCATGTTCCAGTGAGTTCCCGGAGGGTGAGTGGGTAGACGATGGATGGATGGATGGATGGATGGATGGATGGATGGATGGACCCTCTCTTCTCATTGCTGATTTTGCTTTATCTACCGATCCTCCTCTGGTCCCTATCAGATTAGTCCTTTCCTCAACTGCCATGCTAATGGCAATGCCTGAAATCGCCGAATGTTTAGGCTTTGAAACAAAAAATCTTGTTGAACAGAATTTTGCTCCATCCATTTCGGTTTTCTCTGGACAAGTTCTAGAGCCACAGCTGTATTCTCTAAACAGGCCTCGTTCGGTTCCTAAGTAACAGGTCATGTCTTCTTATTGAGCGGGGGGTGGGGAGGGCTGCCTCATGCCTCTGCCCTTTTGAAGAAGGAAAAGAACTTCTGGACTCTGTCTGACCCGAATCTAGCACCATGTCTTGCAAGTTGTTTCCATCTTGGCAACTTTACACGGCTCTCTATCATCAGGCCCAGCCCTTGACAGTAACTGGATTTTATAATGGTCCATTGGTCGCTTCCTGGGGTTTTGACTAAGTTTTAACTTTGCAGTGCTGAGTGGCATGTCTTAGATGTGCCTAGCTCCAAGCTTATGCCCAGGAGCTGGTAGATTTTCTCTTCCATTCCCATCAGTCACAAAAGACCGAAGCACAGGGAGAGGCAAGAGTTACTGTCTCGCCAGCCCCAAGTCTGCCTCCTGGAGCAGCGTTTTGGATGAAGCTCATTATTTGTGGAAATGGTGTGTTCCACAGGCAAAAATAACTTTTTAAAAAAAGAACCAATCTGTACCCTCCTGAAGTCATCTCAAAATGGATGCAAGATTTCTCATGAAGAGAAGAACCTGTTTTGTTATGGCCCGAAGGGTCCTTGTGTTCTTGGCCACCCCACATGCAGCCTAATCTAGGAGGCTTTAGGGTCCAGAAAAAGTTAATAGAGGCTTAATGACGAGGTAATGAGAACAGAGGTCAAGGGTGGGAAGCAGGTTTTCTATTTGGAGCCACACAGCCATGGGAAAATCTCATTTGCAGACTGTAAACTACCAACAGAAACCATTGAAACAGAAAAATATGGGAGCTGTCCCTCACCTGATCTTGTATTAAGCACAAAGGACACCATGATTTAAATAATAAATAAAAACATAGAGGCCAGCTCCAAATGAGAATCAACTAAGATAAAGACAAAGAAGGGGGAAAAATAGAGGAGAAGGGAGGGGGGGCCTGGGTGGCTCAGCGGTTGAGCATCAGCCTTCAGCTCAGGTTGTGATCCTGGGGTCCTGGGATCGAGTCCCACATTGGGCTCCCCACAGGGAGCCTGCTTCTCCTTCTGCCTGTGTCTCTGCCTCTCTGTGTCTTTCATGAATGAATAAGCAAAATCTCAAAGAGAGAGAGAGAGAGAAGGGAGTAAATCGAGGAGAGAGAACAACATCTGGAGAAATGACCAGCACTTACTTTGTGCCAGGCACTGTTCAAAATCTAATGTCTCGTGGTTGTTTTGATCATTCTAACAATCCACAAAGCCTGTGTGGTTATTATGCTCTGTGAAGGAGTGAAGCACAGAGGGGTGAAGTGGCGTGCCCAAAATCAACCCAGCTAGCTGGGAGAGGAACTGGGATGTGAACCCAAGCAGCCAGACTCAGGAGTCCACAGTGATGCAGGTGTGTGGACAGGTGTGATAGAAGGTTCGGGAAGGCTGAGTGCTCCCGCCCAGAGCTGCAGACCGACTATTTAACTATTGGTATACCTTCTGGATTCACGAGTTGACACCTGACTCCAAAGGTGATGCTAATTAGGAGGCGGGGCCTTTGGGGGATGAGGTCATGAAGGTAGAGCGGGAGTGCCCTTATAAAGGCGGCCCCTTCCGCCATTTCGGGATGCACCAAGAAGATGGTTGTCTATGAACCGGAAAGCAGGCCAGCACCAGGTCCTGAATCTTCCAGCATCTTGATCTTGGGCTTCTGACCTCCGGAACTGTGAGAAATAAATCTCTGTTGTATTTGATCCCCCACCACCCTGCCTATGTTGAGATCCCCTGGAGCACCCATTCCAAATCCCACCAGTCCAGCTGCCCACCCTTTGCACACACCATGGACTTTTGATCCACTATTACTGAATGCCCAGTTCAGCCCATCACCTCTCATCCGGGGATGACCCCACCTTAATCTCCTGACCTATGTGACCTTGTGTCCTGCCCTCTGGGGGCCTGGTACCCATCTCCAATGGGCATGTTGGAGAGCTCTCCATTGCCTTAGCCACACCTCCTGCTGACAGCACACCTGGCCCATTGCTTGACCAATTGGTGCCCACCTTCTTGTCCTAAGCTGATGGAGTCCCTGGCAGGATAAGATGACATGAACATAACTCAGCACTTAGGGGTTCAACAAAAACAGATGCTGAGAGAAGCAAGAATTGGTTCTCCATGGGGATGTGCATAGTGGGGTTGGATGCTGATGCCGAATGGACTCAGATACTTCTGATCTCATCACTGTTGAAAACTAGAAGTTTCGGCAAAGCCAGTGAACTCTGCAGGGTGTACGTTCTAGCCTCAGTGGTAGGACCTCAGTAGAAGGGAACAGCACGTGATGATTTGTTGACTTGATGTAGAAAAGTTTCCAACCCTGAACATCTACCTTGATAAGACCATGCTATATTGGAAAATGTTGTTTTGTAGACCATACCCTCTAAGTAACAACTTCTGTTTCCTAGAAGTTCTTGTATAATCACAAGCTTTGCCTCTAGTTCAGAAGACACAGTTGGGAAAGCCCTGAGTTTGAGTTAGGTTGTGTTGAGCTGCATAGCAAATATAGTAATGTAACTTACTGGGAGTGTTGGGCACTGGTGGATCTCACCTGAATCTTGCTTAGGCATATGCTCTCAGCCAAACAGAATTACCCACAATTTCATCCTCTGCAGGGCACGTGTATCCACTGCCTGCTACTCAAGGATGGGGGATGAAAAAGCCTGGTCTTATTCCCTGAGGGCAGGACAACTCCAAAGGACCATCCCAGTTCCAGAGCTGGCTGGGGTCCAGGACTAGGACCTGCATGAGTGGAGGAGGCACTGACTCATCTCAGGTACAACGTGAGGCACCAAAGATCTCAGTGATCACGATGGGTACAATTTTAATGCACATGTTTCTTAAAGCCCCCCCCCAAAAAAAATCCATGGTAAATATCAAAATTTCAAATATATACTAACCTCAACCAGGCCAGGATTAGGATAAGGAGATTGAAATAAGTCCTTACAGATGCAGGGTGAAATTTAAAATTTTGTTCATCATGGATTTTTTTTAATGTCAGCTTAAAATTATTTATATTAAAAAGTTTATTTAATTTGAAGAGCACAAGCATGAGTGGGAGGATGGGTAGAGGGAGAGGGAGGAGCAGACTCCTCACCAACCAGTGAGCCCGATGTGGGACTGGATCCCAGGATCACGACCTGAGCCGAAGGCAGACACTTAACCAACTGAGCCACCCAAGCTCCCCACTTAAAATTATTTAAATGCTGCATTAAAATATTATGCATCTTAGCTGCTGAGTTTTCTGGCACCCCTTAGGTATTACCCCAAGGCAAGGCTTCATGCCCCCTGGTCCCAGCTGGGATCTGCTGGAAGCTTCCACTGCAGTCCCAGGTCACTGTAACACCCCCTTGCATGGTCCCGCCCACTTTCTGCTCTCCTTTCAGAACTTTTCCTAAGCCATGCCCAGTAAGCCTCCTACATCCACATATAACGACTTCCCCAGCAGTTTCCTAGAGAACCTTCACTGAGGACAGGAAGTCAACTTGGTAGCACAGAAAACTAGAGGGTGGGCAAAGCTGAGTTTGAAGCTCAGCCCCACGATTTACTGGAAGTGTGATCCTCAGCAAGGCGTGCAGCCTCTGCAGCTGTTTTACCCCAATGCAAAATGAGAACAATAATGCCTCTCATTCCCCTTTAATCCTGGAGCACTTTGAGGAGTAAATGAGTTAATCCAGGTAAAGAATCCCATTTCATGTCTGGCAAATAACAGGTGTTTGGGGAAACAGAACTACCCCTCCCAGGAGGAAATGACAAGCACTGTGACCTGGCACAATAAGGCTGGAAACTTTGAGTGAAGAGATGACACTGTTGCACTGGCTTTGCCAAAGCTGCCTGGGCGCATCATCCTACAGCTAAGTCAACACGCTTTATCCTTCTGGCTGCTGATAATCCAACCCAGTGCTTCCTGGTGAGATCCTAACGTGTGGGGTCTTGCTTCTTAGCCATTTCTAAACATCTGTGATTAGGGACAATTAGAGACTAGGCGTGCCTGCCATCCTCCTTTCTGGCTGAGGAGGAAGTCCCGATGCGCCACTATCAGGGGCGAGACAGCATCTGTCAGCTGGTCTCAGGAATCCACGGGCTCATTCAGACCCAGCACCAGTCCTGCTGACTTTATCTCAATTCCCCAAATGCCTCAGACTGTTTGCTTCTCACTGATAGGGGAATCTGGCGTCTCGTTTTCTCAATGACCAGAATGAGATTCCTAAATAGCAAGAAACTGAGATAGGTGTTATGGAATGTCAGGGAAATTGGGAAAACCAAACAGAGGATACGGTCCCCTCTCTCAAGGAGCTTCCAACATTCCAGTAGGGTAGAGAGAATAAACAGACACGAGACAAGCAAAACCCATGACCACAGACTTACGATAGGATATACCCATGTCCCTGCACGCTGCCTGTCAAAACCCTTCAGGGCACCTGTGACACCTCCACCGTTAAGTGTCCTGCTCTCCTGCACCAGCCCCTCTTCCCATCCCAGACAAAAGCCATTTCTATTTCCACAGCCTATTGCAATCCTATTACCATAGCATATTAGCATATACAACAGCGTATGTATAAAAGCATATTGACGTGCCTTCCCATTTCTAGGAGCTTTGCTTCAAATTTGGATAACTGCACCTTCTCCCATGTATTTTTTCATTTGTCTCTTCTACAGTATTTGTGCAAAATAGGTGCTCAGTAAATGCTTGCAAAGGAATGGCACTGTTAGAAAAGTCCAGAAGCCCCCATTTCCATGGAGGGGGCAGGGAATGAAATTTTTTTCTGACACAGCTTTTTTTTTTTTTTTTTTTTAAGAGAGGGAAGGGGAAAGTGCAGAGGGAGAATCCTAAGTAGGCTCCATGCTCAGTACAGAGAGGGACACGGGGCTTGATCTCATGACCCTAAGATCATGATCTGAGCTGAAATCAAGAGTCAGATGTTCAACTGACTGAGCCACCCAGGTGCTGTTCTGACATAGCTTTGGAAGGAACACAGCAACATGTTCCTCTGGCATTGGAGCTACAATCTGGAGCCCCAAGGGCCACATTCAGCCTCCCCACATGTTTACTGGGTTGGCAGGATGTTGTGAGGTTTGAACTTTAAATGCCTGTGGCCAGCATATACAGCCCCCAATGGAACCCTATTTGCCATCGGTTCTTGTTCTCTACAGCTAGGACAGATGCCTGGCTTCCAAGGCCATCTGACTTCATCTCCTGCTCTGTAGCGGCCAGTCCATAGCTGCTTCCCTCTCTGGAGTTAGATGACTCTGGCCAAAACACCTGGAAGATTAAGGTAAATTTCCCTCAATTTCTCAGTCATGTCCCTAAATGTAAAGTAAGCACTCCTCTTTCTGAGCCAAAAACAGATCTGGGAAGTCAAGGGAGACAGCTGTTTTTGAGTGCAGACCATAAAACAATGCTTTTTTTTTTTCTATTAATCCTGACAACCACCTTGAAATGAGTTATTACTTATCCCCATTTTACATAAGAGCACACTGAGGCTCAGAGAGGCTAAATAACTTGCCCAAAGCTACAGAGCTAGGAGGAGGCAGAGCCAGATTGCAGACCTAGATCTGCATGGAGCCCTCACCCCTAATCATATCCCAACTTGGAGTTGCCAGGGAGGGGCAGTGGCACCGAGCCTCCATTTCCAAGGGCAGAATTTGGGAGGAGGGCGATTCATGTTCTGAGCAGCATGGTGGTTTGCATGCAAGTAATTCCTGTTTATCTGCAGTAAGGCAGGCTGGTCATGTGCAGATAATCCAAAAATAGTTTCTAATTTTTCTTGGGATAAATATGAAATTTTTGGCAACAGACACCCCTCTCAAAGCGTGTTTTGATTAGAGTTACACGAAAAGGCGTTTTTATTCTCTGAGGAGTTGCCAACTCATGGGCAAAAGGGAACTGAGAAGTGTGCCAGCCGACCTTCCTCCTGCCCACCAGTAGGACTGTGTGGACAGTCCACACAGCTGTCAGCGAAAGGACACTGGTGGAAGAAGGACATCTGGGCTCTGGCTGAGTCCCTGCCACTCTTGAACAGGAAACTCAACTCAACCTTTCTCCTTTCACAGACAACATTGCTTAGGAAACTAAGATCTGGTTGTGAAGTGTCTTAGCCAAGGTCGCAAGGCAAGCTCGTACAGAATTGGAACTTGGAATGTGGAGCCCTTAACTTGTCAATACTAACCCGCCTCCCTGATGCTCATGTGGGACTGCCCCAGAGTCAGGAATGGCCAGGAATTGAGATAAAGAGATGCCTGCATATGATTCAAAGTATGGCCCAAAAATATGAGAAGCAGGCAATGACGGCTTCGCAATACTCTCTGTTCTAGGCTTCCTTGAATACCTTATTTCTGAAGAGTAATGAGCAACTTGGAGACAACAGTGAGGTGGTGTGAGTAGTGTGGACAGTGCTGAAACTTGGAGTTAGCCAGACCCTTGAGATTTGGGGAACATGACTTAATTTCTCCTGGCTTTCCCTCAATGGCAAATTTCAATTACCAAGAGAACTCCCAGGAGAACTTGACATATGGAAGTATTCAATTAATGAAGACAAGTGGTCTTGCTGAGGGTGAAGGAACCCTCTTCCTCTGGTCCTAATGGATGCATCTGGCTTCTGTTAAGTGATTTATTGGTTAAATTTAGTGACTTACCGGTGGATCAATTTTCTTTCTTCCAAATATCTGCAACAGATGAAAGAGAATTAATAAACAGTCACACAGAAAGAAATAAGATATATCCTTCCTGCCCCTCAGACTCAAAATCCATGCTCTTCTGTTCCACAGTTAGATGCTGATGGCAGAAGTTGCAACACAGCTGGATGAGGGATGTGGGGAAAGGAGGAAGGAGGAAGTGAAGCAGCCCTAGGCCATCCTTTTGGGAGTTCACCAGCTCCAGTAGACCAAGGTTGACCAAAATCATACAGCACAAACAGGAGAACCATCCTAGCTAGAAGAGCCAAACCAATGGGCATCATATTTCTGCCTCTACGATGGGATCTAAGAGAGGCAGGAGCTTCCCATCAACGTAGTCTTAACTGTCACTTACTTGATCTTAGCTGATCCTCAGGAATAACCCAGGAATAGTCAGCATGAATTCAGTAATTTCATTCTACAGATAAGCAAATTGAGACTCAAGTTAAATAATTTCTCCAAGAAAATAGGGCATGTAATGATAGAGCGGCTATTAGAACCTGTTGTGGATTGTAAGGGACAATTCACACACCTCATTACTGCTTTAGGACAATCTGTATCTCATTTATCTTGTGACCTCAGTGCTTAGCAGACAATAGGGCTTCTTTGGTAAGCATTTGCTGAAGGAATGAATTTCCTATATATTACGCTACTATGCATGTATTTGAGAATCTACTATTACAAATCCCCATGACTTGTCATCCCAACAGCATGACTTCAGAAAATCTGTGTCCAGAAACAGCCAAGTATAAGCTAGTACAACAGATCTTTAGCCATATTAAAGAGGTTTAGTATAAATATTGTTTTTTTAAAGATTTTATTTATTCATTCCTTAGAGACATAAGAGAGAGAGAGAGAGACAGAGACAGAGACATAGGCAGAGGGAGAAGCAGGCTCCTTGCAGGAGCCTGATGCGGGACTCAATCCCAGGATCCCAGAATCATGCCCTGAGCCGAAGGCAGATACTCAACAGCTGAGCCACCCAGGTGTCCCACAAATGTTAACTAATCATAGTTCATCAATCATTTAAAAAGTTATTGTTTGCCCAACTTTGAAATGTAATCAAGAGGTCTGAATTATAATTTCTTATAAGAAATGGAAAGCGCATCACCTAACAACATAAATCTGATGAGCTTAGGTGGCCATAAGATGAGAGGTTAAGTCAGCTGGGCATGTGTTTGTGATTAACAATGCCAACTTTAGAATTTCATCTGGGCTCCACCATTTTCATAGTCCTCTACAATAGTGTATTTTGGAAAAAGGACGTTCCTTTCAGCAAAAGAAAAGGAAGGAAGGAAGGAAGAAAGAAAGCCAGCCAGCCAGCCATTTGTTTCTTATTTCAAGATAACTCTGTCCATCATCTTTGAATCCATTGCCCCTTGCCTTTGGTTTGCATTCTTGCCTACATGTGATGCTTTCCACAGCTCCATTCAGTCCCTTGCCAGATAGTCCATGCAGACAAAAACTCTAAAGCCAAGTGTAGGAAGACAAGGGGAGGGGAGATGTCAGTAGTTTTGCACTATAAAAGAGCACTGACCTGACCCTTGAGCCTGAAATCTAACACCACCAATTCAGCATGTAAGCTGATAAATAGGAAGCAGCCACATTCCATGATTCTATGCTATTCTGTTAGGATTTAGAGCTGACATTTTAGTGAGGAAAAGGGCAAGGTGGAATATGAGATGGTATAGGATTACCAGAGGGGATGTCTGAGGTTGCTTGGGCTGTCATAACTAAATACCACAGGGTACTGGACTTAAACAAGAGACATTTATTTTTCTCATAGTCTGGACACTGGAAGTCTAAGATCAAGGTGGCCACAGGATTGGTTTCATCTGAGACCCCTCTCCTTGGTTTGCAGGTGGCCGGCTTTCCCCGTGTCTTCACTTGGTTTTGTCTTTATGCATATATGCCACGGGTATCTCTCTGCACGTCCTAATCTCCTCTTCTTATAAAGACTCCAGCCAGTTGGATTAGGGCCTACTACATCAGCCTCATTTACCTTAATCACTTCTTTAAAGACCCTGTCTCCAAAGGCAATCACATTCTGAAGTACTGAGAGTTAAAGCTTTGACATATGAATCTTGGGAGGATAGAGTTCAGCCCATTATCAGGTGATGTGTACATACACCACAATCAAGCTTCATCTTCATCACCAATTTTTTTTAAAGATTTTTATTTATTCATGAGAGACACACACACAGAGGCAGAGACACAGGCAGAGAGAGAAGCAGGCTCCCTATGGGGAGCCCAATGCAGGACTCGATCCCAGGACTCTGGGATCACAACCTCAGGCTTTGCAAAAGCTCAACCACTGAGCCACCCAGGTGCCCCAATCACCAAATTTTTCCAGGCAGATTTAGACATTGGACCTGGGAAAATGAAAAATGAATACATTTTCTAAGAGCATTGTATGCTAGTAAACATAACAACCATCCTTTGGGCAAAGGGGAAGCCATGATTTGTAGTGTTTGTCAATTTCTGTGGTGTAAATATTCCCAACACCAGATATTTCAAGTTAGCACTGTGATGTCACTGAACACAGGGCTGGGAAGAGATGAAAACAATCAAGATCTCACCAGCCAGTGTGAGCAGGCTCCAACACACTTGTAAAAATTGAAAAGTGAAGTGATTGTGTCGTCCTGGCCCGATTCCTTCTTGCCATAGTTGTCTCTGGCTTGAAGTCCATCCCTACTCTCTATAAGCTACTGGTTTTCTAATCTGGAAATTTGAAGATCTGTACATGTAAACATTTCCTGTTTTGCTTCATCTGAACCTGAAATATTTTAGTACTGATACACAAAATCCTCACTAGAACCTATCTCAACTCTCAGTACTGGACAAACCATTTCTAAGAATGACCATGGGGGGAATGCAGTAGATGTATGAAAATGTTTTACCATCTCTGAAAAGGGAACCCATCTGATAAATCAAAGGAGATGCCCCTCCATTTCAGTAACAGTTACTGCAATAATCATAGGCAACCTAATCTCTAAGGATGTATTTTCAGTACTTTTCAGGAGGATTTTACATTTCTGAAGCTGCTCCTGAAAAGGAAGCAATCTGACATTAGAAAATACTTATTAGCCATTTTAAAATGACAGAGACATTTTAAAATGCAGTATATAGCAAGTGGATTCTGTATAAAAATTGAATAAATATAATTATAGTACAAGTTCAAAAGATTCCCCAGTCTTGGAGGAGGAGAAATGTTCTTCAACATTCAGACTTTAAAATTGTACCAGTATAACCATCCTTGTAAAATAGACCAGAGAAGACGATTTCACAAAAACAAATAAATAAAATCAAGAGACAATGCATGATTGAAGAAGGCAAAATACAAATAAGTGGTGGTGAGTAGTAACAGTAATATATAGACTATGGTTTCATAGTTTTTGTTAGAATGATTCTGAAACTGAATGCAAATATAAGAACAATTCTTGCCAAAACAAAACAAAACAAAACTGTATAATGGAAAAATAAATTAAGCCTCATTATTCAGGATTTAATATTCTTGATTATTTTAGCAAAAACTAGAAGAGGGACAGTAGTAGAGGTTAATGTATACTCTAATTTTTTTTTGTATACTCTAATTTGAAGAATGAGTGAGGGGTTCCCAGAGGAAGCACCACTTACCCAAGTTCTTACAGAATGTCTAGGTGATAAAAAGGAGATTACTTTTAACAGAGGGAACATGTAAATGGAAGCCTAGGGTGTAAATAGGGAAATATATGTTTGACTATTTTTTAAATAGATCAGATAGTAATAAAAGAATAGGAATAAGATCTAGAATTTGAAAATCAGGGGCGCCTGGGTAAGTCAGTCAATTAAGCATCTGACTTTGGCTCAGGTCATGATCTCGAGGTCCTGGGATTGAGCCCTGTGTTGGGCTCCCTGCTCAGCGGGGAGTCTGCTTCTCCCTCTGCCTCTGCCCCCTCCCCCTTGCTCATTCTCTCTCAAATAAATAAATAAATAACCTTTAAAAGAAATTTTTTGAAAACTTAAAAGTCACTATAGGAAAAAATATTAAAGAGAAAATTAACTACTATGGAATCATAGAAAAGCAGAAAACATAAAACAAGGTGAATGAAGTCAGGTTTACAAACAATGTATCACAATAAATATTAATAGGTTAAACCTTCCTCATTAACAAAGACTCTGAAGTTGAATCATACTGAGAATCCAGATTGTGTATTTTTATTAGATAAGTACCTAAGACAACATGGCTTGAAAAGGTTAAAATAAAAAGATGCACAAAGGGGTAACTTGCAGAAGAAAACAAAGAATACAGGGATAGTTATACGAACATTAAAGAAGAATTCAAGGCAAGAAGCATTTAATGACACAGGATTGTGTACCTTTCTGTTGTTCTTTCCTTAGTATAAAATGCAGAAAATTAGAGACAGTAAGAAAGTAATGGAGAATATAATGAGTCCTATATGAATACTAAGTGAGATGTTGCTTGAAAGTACTTAGCACAATGCTGCCTGGCACGCAGAAAGAGTTAAATAAATGATGATAGAGAACATAAGAGACATCATTGACCAGTTCCTTCAAAAATTCTTTCATATCTCTCCTTTGCTCTCCAACTTCATCTCTACAACTGTACTATAGTCTCTCCTTATATTTCTACTGGATTACAGAAATAATCCCCTAACTGGTCTCCCTGTCTCCAATCCCACACATTTCAATCTGTCCTGCACAGATTAATCCTCTTAGAACACTATTTTTAGTATGTCACTCTTTGGCTCAAAAGTTGTATACAAGAAGAAATCCAAACTTTCCAGCCTATTATTCAAACTCTCTACAATATTCCATGATCCTACCTTTATTTACAGGCTTATGTTATATATTTTCAATATGAACTCTCCAGGAACATCCACCTTTTCAATAGCCCCCCAAAAATATTTTAATCATTTGTCTCTGTGTCTTTTTTCCTTCAAACTTGAAAGCTCCTTCCACCCATCTCCATGTTGACCCTCTCTGCTGCCAACCCCGGTACCAGTCTTAATGAAAACAGAGTTTAGCCTATTCCACAAAGAAACTTTCCCCTTCCAATAACCAAGGAATTAGGTCCTGTATTCCAACACCTAAATAAATCCTCCCTACTATCATTCTTACCTTATTTCATCAAATTTAAGACTCGTGGTTGTAAGAGAAATCATAATTGTATGTTCAAGAAAGAAAAAAAAACCTGTCAATGACAGTATGACATTCCATTAATTTTTAAGAGCCATTACTTCTTTGGTGATAGTGAAAAATGGGAAAATGTGCATCTTAGGTTCAATAAAATATGATGGTTATTTCATTCATCCATCCATCCATTCATTCAATCAGTATTTTCTTATTGCCTACTGTATGCTCAGTATTACACAGATAGTATCTACAAATAATACCAACAAGGTGCCTACATTCACATTTATATTCTTGCACATGCCTTTTATCACCCCTGCTCCCCAAAAAGGATGGTAAGGTCCTCAAAGGTAGAGATCAATGTCTTATACTTTACTTCCCACAGTAGGTAGTACTTTTCCTATTTTGCACATAGCAGGCATTTAGTATTTAGCAAGTGAGGTAATGGCTGAAAAGAAGTTGCACCGAATGCAGTCAGCTCAGTTCTAAATTCAGACATGAGAATATGTGATCTGTTAAGAACTAGTTATAGACCTCTCAGTGTGAATGCCTTTACACTAGTTTACAAAGGAGGGGTGGGGGTACAGTTTGAAAAGTGTAGGATGGAGTAAGGCTGTTATGTAGATGAGACTGGA
Organism: Nyctereutes procyonoides; assembly: GCF_905146905.1. NCBI lineage: Eukaryota > Metazoa > Chordata > Mammalia > Carnivora > Canidae > Nyctereutes > Nyctereutes procyonoides. The sequence continues at coordinate 52,944,331 of NW_026575140.1, read as the reverse complement.
GTCTGTCTCAAATACTCTCCAGGCTAAGCAAGAGGATTATTATGCATTATTTGCACTGCTTTATAAAACTACTGACTTGACGATTATTTTGTCTATGTAGCTTTTTTTTTTTTTTTAGAGAGAGAGAGAGAGAGAGAGATCGCGTATGTGGATGCCTGAGTTAGGGGGTGAGGGAAGCGAGGGAGGGAGAAGGAGAGAGAGAATCTTAAGCAGGATCCATGCCCAGTGCAGAGCCCATAACAGGTTGGATCTCACTACTCTGAGATCATGACCTGAGTTGAAACCAGGAGTCAGACACTTAACCAACTGAGCCAACCAGGTGCCCACCCAGTTATTTTGAATAACATATCAGTAGATCCTTGTCATTTGTTGATTCAAGATGTCTGTGTTTTACCTCATATGAGCACCCCTAGAACCCATGATGTCTATCAATTTGCATTTTTCTGGAAACTACATCACCCTGGAGATAGATCTGCAGCCAAAAGCCACCAGGCCAGGAGTGATCACTGCAGACTTCCACCCAGAATTCCAGAATTTCATTGCAGACTTGCCTTCTCCTTTTCAACATTATTCGGAAATCTGAGGATTCCAGAGATCACAGGATATGTCCCTTAAAAATACCCATTGTGGGTTTTGATCAGCTGGGGCCCCTCACTCTGGGAAGTTCCTACTTTTTAGTCACACTCCTTGGAGAACTGAGCGGGGAGAAGGCCACTGAGCTGCCAACAATGCTCATTTGATCAATCTACAAACATATAAAGAGATTTACAATGTGCTGGGCTCAGTGTTAGACAGTGGATCACGTACAAAGAGGGGTACACTCTGAATGAGTGCAGTGCTCCCTCAAATGCACACAGTCCACTAGAGGGCTTTTATACTTTTAGCTGTTCAGTCTGACTTTCCTTTTGGATCCTCATCACCACCCAGTGTATTAGCCAGGGTACCTCTTATTAGTTCCATTTTATACTGATGAAAGCACCACCCAGAGAGATTTATACAACTGCCCAAATTCAAGTGGCTAAAAAGGTTCCCTAAATTGCAATTCCCAGATTACAGCCTCTTGACTGAAAGTCTAATGCTCTTTGCCAGGATTATACATGTAGAGAGTCAGGGATACCAGAGAGGTGGATGGATTTCCAGATAATTAAATCCTGGGGCACCTGGGTGGCTCAGTGGTTGAGCTGCCTTTGGCTCAGGTTGTGATCCCGGGTCCCTGGACCGAGTTCCGCATTGAGATCCCCGCAGGGAGCCTGCTTCTCTCTCTGCCTGTGTCTCTGCCTCTCTGTGTGTGTCTCTCATGAATAAATAAGTAAAAATTTTTAAAAAAAAATTCCATGTAAGTCCTGATAATATTCCAGAAACATCACCCCTCTCCCCTGCCACCAAACACAAAAATCAATGAATTGTATCAAAGAGTACCGACTGAACTGAACATCTAAAGGTTCAAATTGGGATCCCTGGGTGGCGCAGCGGTTTAGCGCCTGCCTTTGGCCCAGGGCGTGATCCTGGAGACCCGGGATCGAATCCCACGTCGGGCTCCCGGTGCATGGAGCCTGTTTCTCCCTCTGCCTGTGTCTCTGCCTCTCTCTCTCTCTGTGTGTGACTATCATAAATAAATAAAAATTAAAAAAAAATAAAGTTTAAAGGTTCAAATATAAATGCCACACAGAAGCTCTGTACAAACCACATTAGCAATGGAAGACAATAGAGAAATTTCGGATGCCCCCGTGTTCCGTTTAACCCTCTGCTCTTGTCCATGCCTTGGTCCTGACCAAGAAGTTCCAGATGGAGCAGATAGTGTCTGGGGCCAGGCTTTGGGGTTGTGTTATGACTTCAAGTTGGTGTCTTGCCAGGTTGGGCCTTCACCACATCCTCCCCTGTGACCCTGGCCCATGTTGGCTGGCCAAATTATTTAAATATTGTACATTACTAGTTAATAGACACAACATATTGAAAGTTTTACAATCAAATATTTATGCTGCTAGAAAACATTTTACATTATCTTTAAACAGCCATGTCATCTATTTATTTTCAATCTCTGATCTTTCTGTTTTGTATCAGAATTAGAGAATTTAGCCTATTTACCCAGAAGTAAATATTATGATGAAAACATTGGGCAGCTCAAAAGTAGACTTTAGTAAAGCGTGGAAGTATTTTTTGTTATGGTCAATTGCACAACAGCCCCTGCATGGCAATACATTGAGAAATTTCCTTGAGAAGCTTGAAGCATGGAGATTAATATTTCATGGCTAGTCGTTGCTCCTACCTGCCTTTGGTCCCCCTTTGATGGAGCATCCTGACCCTACTTTCTGGCCATTCATCCCTTTTCTTAGCTGGAAATATAAACATTCTGGGGCACAGAATGGGCATTTGCAGGTGACTCTGATCAAGAAAATACATTTCATATTTAACCTTGGGTGTAAGTAAGCATTGACACATGGCAGTCTAAAGTCATCTGTTGGGCAATTAAAGGCCTCATGCCCTCAGCTTGGCCTACTCCTTTCATGCCAGATGCTCCCTTCAAATCTTCCAAATGTTTCTCTCTCACTCTGTCCTATGTTGCTGCTTTATTAGGCTTCCAAAACTAGTCACCGTGTCTCAGGGGCAACTTATCTCTGCCCTAGAGAGGGTCCAGCCAGTAAATGCCTCTCATCATTGACTCAGAAAGAAAGACCCTCCTTGAATATCAGGTGTTTTGGTTTTTTTTAATCCATGTCATTTCCAAAGAATACTCTTAAAATTACAGGAAATGTGCCTGGACATCAAGGGGCCAGAAAGCACCATCTTTCTGATGAGTTTTGCCTCCTTGTGTCTGCCTTGTGATGCTTAAGATGTAATTTCTGTCTCTGAGTTTTAGATTAGCTCTTTTGAACTCTCTGTTCCTTGAGCTTCACTTCTTCACCCATCTCTGATTTCTTAAGCTCAGGCTAAACTCCCAATCAGGGTGTTAGTTGTCTCACTCCCCACTTTGGAGGCTGAGTAACCTACAGATCCCTCTCCTGACTTACCAGACTTATGTCAGAATCTATGCCACTTTCTCGAAAGCCTTCTAACCTCCTTGAATGTCAGCTTCCTCCCTAAAGAAAGAGGAAAGTGGGGGCACCTGGGTGGCTCAGTGGTTGAGTATCTGCGTTTGGCTCAGGTCATGATCCCAGGGTCCTGCAATCAAGCCTACTTCTCCCTCTGCCTGTGTCTCTGCCTCTCTGTATCTCTCTTGAATAAATAAAAATAAAATCTTTTAAACGAAAGAAGAAAGAAAGAAAGAAAGAAAGAAAGAAAGAAAGAAAGAAAGAAAGAAAGAAAGAAAGAAAAAAGAAAGAAAGAAAGAAAAAGAAAAAAGAAAAGAAGAAAAGAAAGAAAAAGAAAAAGGAAGGTATATAGGTCTTAGGATTGCTATGAGGAATAGGTAAGAATTTATGTGTACATTTATGAATTATGTGTAAAGTACCTCATACTATGTTTGGTCCAGAGCGCATACTCCTCGATTAAGTAGTGATATCTGTAATTATTACTATTTGTGCACAAATGGCCCGACTTCCTCAAAGATATCCCAGGTCTTGATTTCTCCAGGTGCTCTGCCACATGAATATGGTTTTCCCCACATCAGTATCTAACCATCAGCTCTCAGTGCTTCCTAGCTACAAGGAGATAGGACATGTCAAAGAATATAGAGAGAGAATAGATAAAGATTGGGGAAATGCACAGTAGAAAATCCGTGCTCTACAAGAAATTACTCATTGCTTTAAAAACAGACAGATTCAGCAAATTGACCGTCAAGAGCAGAGGTCCCTTTCTACAGAAAAGACAGGATACAAATAAAACAGGAATTCAAAAAACAAGAAGGACAGCCCTAGGTCACAGAAACCCTGATTCAAGGTCTTATGTTCAAGACCCAGACAAGGTCTATTTCTAGGGATCTCAGCTTCCTCAGTCAACAAACACTTAAAAACCATTTACTGACCATCTACCATGTGCAAGGCACAGTTCTAGGAACTGAGGTTCCATTGGGGTGTAAGAAAGACAAGATTTCTGCTCACTTGCCTGTATCCTCCAGAGTGAAAGCTGGGATAGAGGAAGATCGTTCTGACTTCTGTGTAGAGAGTGACTTCGGAGGTGCAAGAATGGATTTTGGGGAGAGTATTTAGGAGGTCATTAACACCATCTAAGTAGGAAATGCATATTGGCGTGGTCTGGCATGGTGGCTGAAGATAAAGCAAAATAAATGGATAGACATTTGAAAAAACATTAAAAAAAAACAAACAGTTTCCACCATTGGCAAGAGCTAAAGGTGACCCTTCTACAAGTCTAATGGGAAATAAAAATGCACATATATTGTCACTGCTACAAACTCTGGAACTTCAGCACCAACACCAACAAATGTGGCTTTTAATGTGCAAAGTGCATTAAATGCATTAATACCCACTCTATGCTGTTTTTATTTATAAGAAGGAGAGAGAAAATAAGGAATTTCCTAAGCCTGGCATGTAGAAAAATGATTTGTCTAGTCGACCCGATAAATAACAAATAGTAAAGTCTTCCAGTTTTATTGTTGGCATGATCATAAAGAACGTGCTGTGCTTATTATCTGGTTAAAGGGGTTTCATTCAGTGTGATGTTGAAGTGAGTTATAATCTTTAATAAACAAATGTCAGAAATTTTTAATTCCACTGTCATGAATGTTTACGGAATTGAATTTTTTTCTCTCTCTCTTTGGTGACACTTGTTGGACATCGGAAATGCCTTTCTGTGTTCCCAGAGGTGGTATCATTTCCAACTAAAGATCTGAAGGCCAATCCTAGGAATCCATCTATGTCTCTTCAAGGATCAGGCCACACCAGTGACAAGCAGCTTAAAGGCTGGTGTCATAATACCAACCCTAAACCATTAATTCATTCCTGGAAAGCCCCATAAATAAACCTGAGAGCACTATTAAATTCATATTTGTATGTAAGGTAGAGCTAGAATGGAAGGTGGTCAGAGACCAAAGAGAATTGTGGAAGGGTTGTTTGATTATTCTGCACATATTAATATTGCTGAAGGAATTGATCATTTTTGCAAAATTTACACATACAAATCACAACTCCTAGTACTTTAAAAATAAAGAATGAATATGCAAGTGCCTCTGACATGCCTAAGGTCGAATAACAGCCCTGCCACTTACCCAGCTGGATTATTTTGTTCAAACTGCTTTACTTCTCTAAGCAAGGCTACCCACCCCTAGGAGGTACAGGAGATTTGGGGAATTTTTTTTTTAGTAGGGCTCCCATCTAAATAATTAATCTGAGTCACTCAAAATCAGCATGTCAGCATGATTTCTGGCAGCCTAATAACACACAAGTCAGAGGAAGTTATCAGCTCACCAGGCTGTCCTCCTAGAATCAGGGCTGGTCATGGGAGCACAGACCTCTCATTAGGTTCCAGTGCTAGAGCTCATGTGGACATCTGGTCAACCTCACTCCATACACATGGGCTAGAGGGTTAGAGAACACCCCAGAGGGGAGAAAGAGAAGGAGTGGGCCCATCTGGTCTGATTTGGGCTCACAGCTCTTAGCCAGAGTAGTACTGCTGGCCATAAGGCTTAAAAGATTTCAGGCAGCCCCCGTGGCTTAGAGATTTAGTGCCGCCTTCAGCCCAGGGCGTGATCCTGGAGTACTGGGATCAAGTTCCGCATGGGGATGGAGCCTGCTTCTCCCTCTGCCATATCTCTGCCTCTCTTTCTCTGTGTGTCTCTCATGAATAAATACATAAAATATTTTAAATTTTTTTTAATTTTTATTTATTTATGATAGTCACATAGAATGAGAGAGAGAGAGGCAGAGACACAGGCAGAGGGAGAAGCAGGCTCCATGCACCGGGAGCCCGACGTGGGATTCGATCCCGGGTCTCCAGGATCGCGCCCTGGGCCAAAGGCAGGCGCCAAACCGCTGCGCCACCCAGGGATCCCCATAAAATATTTTAAGAAAAGAAAATTTCAAGGGAGGCACTCCAAAGCAAGGGGGTTCCCTGAGATATGGCACCTGGGGTAGAACCCCTTGTCTAAGAATAACAGTCTTTCTGAATCTCAATTTCCCTGTGTGTAAAATGGGAATAAAACTGGTACTACTTCCCAAGGCTACTGGGTGTATTAAATGAAATAACAAAACCATTCATATCCCTAGAATTTACTTGATGTTAGCTAATGCTGTTGTGTTCTTGTACATACATACATACATTAAATACATACATTTAAATAAGTATTTTGTAGCCCAGATTCAAAAAACTTTTTGATGATAGGTCATGTCTATCAGCATTTAACATATGGCTTTATTTTCTGGCAGGTACAATATGTGTTGGCCTACAAAACTGCCAATCAGCAAACCCAAATACAGCAACAACAGCAAAGAAAAAAAGGACACAAAACTTTTTAGAAACATTAGTTCTAAGTTCTCAAACTTCTACCCAAGTAGGTATTAGTCTTAAGGGTTTTGGTTTTCCTTTTCAAGTAGGGCAAAAACCAGGGGCGCCTGGGTGGCTCAGTCAGTTAAGTATCCAACTCCTGGTTTCTGCTCAGGTCATGACCTCAGGGTCCTGGATCGAGCCTCACATTGGGCTCCACACTCAGCAGAGAGTCTGCTTGGGATTCTCTTCCTCTGCTCCTTCTCTCTCTCTCTCTCTCTCTCTCTCTCTCTCTCTCTCAAATAAATAAATGAATCTTTAAAAAAGAAAACGTAGTACAAAAACAAAACTTAAAACCGAATATCACTGTTTCCATTATTATAATTAACTTAAGCAAGGATCATTCCACATTTGTATTTCTCCTGTGGAATCTTTAGAAAAAACTCAGATGCCAGCCAATGCTCCTCTACCTGCAATACCACCACCCGGCCAGGGGGAGGCACTGATTTCTTGCAAGGACAGTCTGGTTTCATGTTATTGAAAGCTGTTTCAAGAATGCTGACCTTGCCACCCATGTGGAATTGCTCTGACTCTTTCTATCACAGAAAATAATTATTTCCCAAGGGGTCACTATTCACAGATCCTAATATGTAGCTTTGAGATTATATATATATATATATATATATATATATATATATATATATATATATATCGCTTTGCCTGCAAATGGGTTGGTTGATGCATAGATCACCACCACCATTATGGTCATCATCATGGCTCTCCTTTTTGGGGGGAGTTTCCCACATACCCAGCTTTGTCTTAAGAGCTTTATACATATTTATCTGTTGAATCCTCTCCATGACTTTATGACCTAGACATCCTCATCTTGCAGACAAGGAAACTGAGACACAAGGAACAGAGAAGTAATTTGCCTGAGGTCACACAGGTCATAAAAGGTAGAGCCTTGAAATTACTCTTAGGCATCTGGCTCTGGAACCCACATCCTTCGCCATAAGTAGTCTCTGTGTTACTACTGCCCCTGTACACAAGGGGAAGAATTATACTGCTAACAGTTCCAGGTTTCAATAAACTTCATTCCAAACTCAACCCATCAGCAGACAGGTAAATTTTATTGAATCTTCCAGGATCCTCCTTTGGTCACTTTTAACAAATTTTCTGTCAAGACTGGAAGATACTGGAAAGCCTTGGACACAAGGTTACTATTCTTCAGCTTTGCATGATAATGTAACAAAATCCTGGTTTGTGTGTGCCTGGGAGTGTGTGTGAGGTTTTTCATTGTGTGTGTGTGTGTGTGTGTGTGTGTGTGTGTTTTAATGGAATGGGTCAGCACCAAGGTCAGTTCACAATAAAGAATTTTCCAGAAGAAAAACAGGAATTGGCAACATACTGTAAGAAAATACTGCATGAGCCAGGAAGCTGCATTGAGATGTTTAAAGTTTCCCTGACATGAATACTGACCACCCAGAGGAATTAAAAAAAAAAAAACCCACCTGTCAAAGGCAGGGCATGTGGATACCCAGAGAGGGAAACAAGCGGGCTTCTGAGTCAACTGTCAAAGCAGAGGCTGCAAAAGCTCCTACAAAGAGCAGTCCCACAGAAGCGGGGAGCCCCAAGACCTGGTCTTAGCTCCACCTCTACCTGGAGGGACAACCTCTGGTGGCTCAGCACCCCTCTTTTCTAAGGCAGCTACTCCAGCCATCAAAAAGTGTCCTCAGGGGCACTTGGGTGGCTCAGTGGTTGAGTGTCTGCCTTCGGCTCAGGGCATAATCCTGGGCTCCCCTCAGGGAGCCTGCTTCTCCTTTTGCCTGTGTTTCTGCCTCCCTCTCTGTGTCTCTCATGAATAAATAAATAAAATATTTTTTAAGTGTCTTCAATACCTCACAGGATGGCTATGAGGATCACAAAGGGAAACACTCAGAAGGGCTTCGACAAGGTAAAGGTGCATTTGAATTGAAGCTTAGGGAAAATAGTACAATTGTAAAACAGGAAAGTCTTCTGGGAGGGTGGTGAATGAGATGGAACACAGAAGATTTTTAGGGCAGTGAAACTATTTTATAAGGTGGATCCATGTCATTAGCCCTTCATCCAAACCCATGGAGCATACACCACCAGAAGTGAGCAATAATGGAGACTCTGGAATATGGGTGATTCTGATATATCACCATAGGTCTATCAGTTATAACAGACCATTTGGCTAGGGGAGGCTTGGGAATGCGGTGGCAGATGGTGTATGGGAAATCCCTATGCCTTCCTTTCAGTTTCGCTGCACATCCAGAACTGTGCTAAAAAAGATAGTATTGATTTAGAAAAAAAAAAAAACTTACAAGAAGAGTCATGCTAAGGGTTGTAACCCCTGTCTTAACACCATGTGCATTTAAGTCTGAGAGATGCCCGGGTCAATTTCTATAAAACTGACACATCCATTCAACTTATGTTCATAAAAAGGAATTTTGCTACAGAAACATCCAGTGGATTCAAATATCCCTTGGCCTTTGGCTGAAATAAATGATTTTTTAAAAGATTTTATTTATTTGAGAGGGAGATAGAGATCACAAGCAGGAGGAGCAGCAGAGGGAAAGGGAGAAGCAGGCTCTCCACTGAGCAGGGAGCCTGATGCAGGGATCATGTCCTGGGATCGTGACCTGAGGCGAAGGCAGGTGCTTTACCAACAGAGCCACCCAGGTGCCCCATGAATGATTTTTTTAAAGTTTCTTTTTACTGGACACCAGGTTCCTGAGATGAGTGAGGGTGTTGTTGGCTAACACGGCCCCACCCTGAATTTTCTTTCCTGTTATCATTAACTGGTTTTAATCGCACTTGGATTTTGCCCTTTTCAGGCGTTCTTACTTGGAATGGACTGACTTCAATAGTGAGATGTCAGCTTTATTTAGCATGTTCTAACTCCCTGAGTGGGCCCTGTTGTTTTCAGAGGGAGGGAAACACCTTCCCACACACGGTGTCCCCCAGAACTCTTCTGCCTCATTCACAGCCCCGGAGACGTGGGATGAAGTAAAGAAGCAGTTTGGAATGCTCTCGAGTGATTGTGGCTCACTGAGTCGTACGGCTGCCTGCAAACCCTCATACTCCCACCCCACATTGGGTAGTGCTTCACTATTCCTTAGCCATAATAGGCGGCCCAGGTTAAGGAGGCCAGGCATGCAGGATTTGTCAGGGCATCTGAAGCAGGTCGGGGATTTATGGGTTTCCATTCTGTTTTCTGGGGAGCGGAGGAGACAGCAGGGATGCTGAGCAAAGTAAGGAGTCGGGAAAACAGAATGTGACCAGTTGCCAAGCAAAAAAAAAAAAAAAATGGTTTGGAAAAGCAAACTCCCAGATCAGACCACATGAACCAAAAGCAGTTTCGTCATCTCTGGAAAGCGTGAATGGAGTGAATCAGAACAAAACAGTCCCCACACCCCAGGCATCATCTCACCACCCCCTGTTCCAACTACTCTTTGAGAGCCCAGTTATAAGACACCTTGGTGAATATAAAGAATAATACGATGTAGCCACAGCCTTCAAGAAGTTTAGAAGCTCTTTGTAGAAGAGAAGACAAAGAGAAAGACGAGAAACACCGGTCTATATATAATAATTCAATCAGAAATTAGGCCGAAGGACAGTTTATTACAAGATGAGTCATGCAGGGAACTAACAACATAAAATCAAAAGGGAAAATAGATAGTGGGTTATGGACATGAATGAAAACAACGTCTCTGTCCCCCAGGGGCCCATAAAGTCCTGGAAGGATTTTTGTGTTAAAAAGTAATTGATAATCCTCCCTGACAAATACAATAACAGAAGCGCATACGAGATAGGAAAGTAGCAAAGCGAGGAGGGCCGGAGCCTCCCGGCCTGAACTGTCAAGGAAGATTTCCTGAATAAGGTCATCTGAGTTGGGTTGTGAAATATAAGAATGATGCTTTGAGATAGGAGAAAAGAAGGCATTCTCGGGGAAAAAAAGAAACATCTTAGGAAAAGAAAAACCTCTGTGTTCATAACACTATTTATCATTGCTAGTAGACAGACAATAAAATGGGAGGGGCAGGAACTAAGATAGACTTTGTTGGGGTCGAACAATATGGAGCTTTCTATGGCACCTCAGGAGTGTGGCAGTTGGGAGCCATGGCAGGATTTAGGCAGGAAGCAAAGTGATCCTGCTTGTGATTCAGAAACATCACTTCGGTGATAACACTTACTTTGCTTAGCATCATAAATCAGCTCCATACACATCGTTGCAAATGTTAAGATCTCAATCTTTTTTTTTTTTTTTTTTGGGTGGCAGAGGAATCTTGCATTGTGTGTATGCACCACGTCTTTTTTATCCATTCAACTGGCAATGGACATCAGGACTCTTTTGGGAAAGTACAGCAGAGAAAGCATTTGGTTCTATGGGTCTAGAGTGTTAGGGAACAATTTCAGGAAAAAATACAGAGGTGGAAGGAGTTTTGAGAGAAAGAAAAGGATTGGCAATGCCTGGCCCTCAAGAGAATCTAGAAGCACAAACACTAATAAGTGCCATTGGGACAGGGGCCCTGGGTGGCTCAGCAGCTGAGCATCTGCCTTCGGTCCAGGGTGTGATCCCGGGGTCCTGAGATCGAGTCCCGCATTGGACTCCCCACAGCGAGCCTGCTCCTCCCTCTGCCTGTTTCTCTGCCTCTGTGTGTGTGTGTCTTTCATGAATAAATAAATAAAATCTTTTTTAAAAAGGTGCTATTGGACAAAGATTATTCACATCCTGTGCCCTCCACATATAGGGAAAACAAATGGAAGTGGCCCCAAGAATTGGCATCAAGCAAATTCCATGTATCCAACAGTGAAGGACAACCGTGGGTGCCACTCTGTGCAACACGCACTTCCAGCTCCCGTATTCTTGAGGGCAAGCGAGTCCCAGCCATGCAACAGGCCCCTTGGAGGTACCCAGGACCCCAAGGAAACAGTCACTGCACACATTCGAGGCCAACTAGCTGAAGGAATACTCACAGTGTCGGAATGCACATTCTTTATTTCTGGTCTATGCTCCTCCCCGCCCTCTCAACAGTCATAGCAACAAGGAGGCCCAAGAAGAGGCAGCACATGGATGCATGACTTTTTAGTGCAGTGACCCTGCCCTCTAGTGAATGCGGCCCGACCCAGTGGCTTTAACCCAGAATGATCAAATCATATTGCCTTTCCTTGGGCACAAGCTAGGATGGAGGGTGGGAAGCATTGCTGGCAGGCAGTGCCCCCGACCGCCCCCCCCACACACACATACAGACGAGCTGTGACACCTACTTCCAACCGAATCCACTTCCTTTACATTTTAAAGAATGTTCAACTGAGGCAAGAGTCCTTCTACATTCACTTTGATGAAGGAAAACAGGTCACATTAATAGGGTGGCTCACATGAGTTCTATCTGAGATTTCATCCTGCTATAGCATAATAATGCCATTGGATTGGGAGCTTGGGGCTGCCTTGCCGCTGGCTGTGACCTTAGCCTCTGGAGGCCCAGGATCACAGCTGCATTATGACCCCTGCAGTGCTAGAACACAGTCGGCACTTAATAAATACTTCTGGAATTGAAACAAAGCAGTAGGCTGAGGCTGCGGTCCTCACACAGGTAATTCCTCAAACTGGCAGCACAGAGTTTACTTCCTGGGGTCACGGAGCCTTTTAGGGACCAGAGGTATGTGAGCCTCGTTTGGCTTGCACATGTGTTTGATTGGCTCCAGAGACAGATTTGCCATGAAGTTAATGATGCCTCAGCTTCGGGGTCTCCCTCCACCCACTTACATGGGCCCTGTGGGTGCTGGGAGTGGCTGGAAATTCTAAAGAGTTCCAGGTTGGAAGGGAAGCCAGGATGCAGTTACGAAGCATTTCCGCGTTGCCATTTCTGGTCAGTTGATCGAAGGATCTGAATCTTCCATGCCTTCCTTAGTTGCTGTTCAACTTCTCAACCTTGGCCAAAAGTCACACTTTTGCAAACCATCACATTTCTGATTTTGCACTCATTTTTTTAAAGCCCCACCCCCACCTCATATTGTATAAGGCTCAGGTCCCACATCCTGAATCTGCCCGTGGTTGACTCATACGGTGTTTTAAGAGTTGGTTTTGTTGTTTGTTTGTCTTTGTTTTTTGAAGTTACTAATAGTCACTCACATTTTCAGAAACCAATACATGTCACATTTTACCCTGGGTTCTCTGTTTGTTTGATCTGGAGGGGACGGCAATCAGTTTCTGTTTGGGCAGAATCAACCAGAGCATTAGGTCATAGCTGCCCCATCTGGACAGGGCCTGTGTGTCCGGTCGGCCACAGACACCCCCGCCCCCCACACTCTCTCCTATCCTTGCTCGAATCATGTGAGTTTGCAAACCCGTGTGCATGCTGGATGTCTACCAGGAGGGCACTCGCCAAAGTGGCTTGCACAGATCCCTATTTGCACTTTCAACGACTGGATAAAAGAGGAACAAATGCTCATCAGACACGTGGAAGAAAAAAAAAGAGAAAACAGATACCAGATGATACTGGGAAAAGGCATTGGGGACAAGGACATGATGAGATCCAAAAAGACAGTGATGCCCTTTGGTGAGCGAGGGGATTGTGCTAAGAAGAGAACTGGAGGTCCTGAGGTCACGTAAGAGAGCTGTTCCTTTGCTCCCTCCCTGCATCACGAGGAGGTCCACACAATGTCGGGTTCAAGCTGACCACCCTGAGCTGTGCAGTGGACTCACGTCTCCAGACACAACCACTCCCACCTGGCTGAAGGCCTGGGACCACAGTTTTGAAGAGCATAAGACTCTGAGTTTTACTCTTGTAGAGCCATCTCCCTTCAGCCTGGGAGGGGCCGGTGAAATGGGACAGATGACATGGCCATGGTTAGGTTATGTGATTGGGCAAATGTAAAGGGGTTTTGAAGATACCATGAAGGTTCCTTAATGGTGTGACTTTGAGTTCACCAAAAGGGAGGTGATCCTGGGTGGGTGTGGCCTAATCAGGGGAGTCCTTCTTAAAGGTCTCTTGTGAAAGAGAGAATCTCCTGCTGGCCTTCGCAGAGCAAGCTGTGATGGGTTCTAGAGCTGCAAGGAGCTGGATTCTACTCAGCCAGTGAGCTTGGAAGAGGATGCTTGGCGTTTGACGGGGTCGCGACCCCAGCCAGCTACCCTGACTGCAGCCCTGGGAAATCCTGAGCCAAGGCACACCCAGAATCCCAACCCACGGGAACCGTGAGAGAATAAGCACGTGTGTGCTGTTTTAAGCTGCTCCACTTGAGGTGACTTGTTACACACTCATAGATAACTCAGGGTGAAGTAAAGGGAAGCTGTAACAAAAGCTTCCAGGGTTGCCTGGAATCATCAAGAATGATTGGAGGTCAGGGGATGGTAAAGAGAGGGACCTAAAACACGCCAAGGAGAATTGTTCTGGGTGCTCCCAGTGTCCTATCTCAGTTAAACTTCCCAGCCCTTCTGGAAGTAAATATGTGCAACATCATGTTACAGAAAGACATTGAAAACTCACTCCAGGTCACAGAGGGAGCTCCAAGTCAGATGAAGGCCTCCCTGATGCAGGCAGCTCAGCCACCTTACAGCACAGGCTCGGGAGAGAAGTCACAGGGTCGCACAATGTGGGACAAGTGCCACCAAGGTGGTCAGGTTGCAGGACAGAGCTTGGTGGCATGCCATCGCAGCTTTGGCCTCCTGCTCTCCTAGCCGCTTCGGAGATCTTTTCCCCTTGGGAACATCCTCTCCAAATTGCCCCTTTTTTTTTTCCAAAAGAAAGCTTGCATAGAGACAGGGAAGGATGAGCTTCTATATGAGCATATTTATATCCAGAGATATTCCACACGGGGGGAGGGGGGGTGGCACATAAGTCTCAGAGGGCAGACGTCAGCAGCTCTGCGCTGTGATGGGAAAATTGACGTTTGGGTTACCAGCATTTCCCAAACTCACTCAAAAAAGAAACCAAGCTCCTCTACACACACACACACACACACACACACACACACACACACACACTCAGACCCGCGGAGGGAAAAACAATGTATTCCTGTCCAACTCCCTAGGTCACACAGACCCTTACTTTCAATGCTGGCTTCAGCTCTTTCCCTCACAACTTTCGCTGAAAAAGAATTCTGTGCCAAGTTGCGTGGACCTCTTCTCGGCCCTGCGGCGCTCAGGATAAAAATCTGTTTTGTTTTGGGTTTTTGTTTTGTTTTGTTTTTTTTTAAAATGTTGCCCAGAACAGTTTTTTTTTTCTCTCTCTCTCTCTACTCAGTTCATCTTGCAATATTCGCCGTGGCACTGGTCCCTTCCCTATGGAGCACCTCTGTGCCATGGGCAGCTCCAAGGCACTGGAATCTTTCCAGGCTCCTGGGGTCCCCACCCCACCCCGTTGACTCCTGTCCATTGAAGACCAAGAGCCCCAGGGCTCAACTGGGGATAAGAACCTACTGGCAGAAGGAGGGCTCACTCTATGTCATGCCAAATAACGTCTCCCCTCCCCACTGTTCACGTCTCAGTCCCAGGAGTCTGTTACACTCCTCGGCAAAGAGGAATTAAGGTAACAGGTGGAATTAAGCTTGGCAATCAGCTGACCTTGCACCACGGTTTCCCTAGGTGGGCCCAATTTCATCACAAGCATCCTTAAAGTGGGGATCAGAGCTACTCTGACAGGACGAGAGCCTGTCCCCGCCACTGCTGGCTCTGAAGATGGGAGAAGGAGACTGCCAACGAAAGAACATGCATGGCCTCTAGAAGCTGGAACGGGGTAGGGAACCGTTCTCCCCTAGAGCCTCCAGAAGGAAACATAGCCCCGACAGCACCTTGATCTTAGCCCACGAGAACCCATTTCAGACTTCTGACCGACCTCCAGAGCAGCAAGGTAGTAAATTGGTGTCCTTTTAATCCACTAAAGCCGTCACTTGTTACCGCAGGACTAGGAAAATAACACACTGTGTGTATGGAAGTACCAGTCACCCAGGTGCTCCTGTGTCTCCCCCCATCCTGTAAGCCACCTCCTCTGCCTCCAGGACCCAGTTCTCAATGGGAGCATGAGTGGATTGCTCTGCTTCCCCCCCTCTTTTTTTTTTTTTTTAAGATTTTATTTACTCATGAGAGACTCAGAGAGGCAGAGACACAGGCAGAGGGAGAAGAAGACTCCCTGCAGGGAACCTGATGTGGGACTCGATCCCAGGACCCCGGGGTCATGCCCTGAGCCAAAGGCAGATGCTCAACCACTGAGCCCCCCAGGCGGCCAGCTCTGCCTCCCTTCTGAGGCAGGAACTGAATGGCCTAACTCAGAAAGCCTTCTGTACACAAATCACTGGTCAGATCCAAAGCGTGAAGGCGAGGCTCAGAGAATTCTGGCAGAGGTCTGAGCTCAGGGTGCTGGAATCTGTCCTAGGAGCTATTGTCCTATGGGGTCTTCACCTGTCACCCACTGACCTTTCAAGGGTTGCGTTCTCCTGAGACCTAAGCAGTCATGTATGTGATCCAGGAGACTGGGGCCCAGGCGCATAGAAGGTTGCAGGTAAATTCAACCCAACATCACAGTTTGGGTTTTGTTTTTGCTGCTACCACCTACTGAGCAAGCTTCTTGAAACTAGAGTCTTCATTTTAACTCCCCAGGAGCCTTCTTTGCTAATTTGGAGCCCCTTCAGAGCAGGCAAAGCTTATAACCGCTGGCACATTCTAGATGTCCAATAATTCAGTTTGGGGTTCCGATTACCCCCACCCCCTCCACGGAGGGATTCATGCGTAGGAAAAGCCTAGAGCCTTTGCAAGCACAGCGCGACCCCAGCCCTGACACCCCCTGCTCCCAAGACCCTCCCTCCTTGAGTCCCACCCTACTGGATGGGGGGGGGGCGGCGTGCACAGGGCGTCCGTTCCCTAATGTGTCTTTCCCACCACCCAAGAGGGAGGGCCTCGCGTCCCGGGCTGGATCTGCGCGTCCACAGAGTCGGGTTCATCCCGGAAAGTGCGCATCCCGGGAAAACGCAAGGCTGGCTTCTCAGCGGCTCCGCGGCCCGCTGGCCTCTGCCTGCGCCCCGAGGCCGGGGAACGCGGGGAGGAGTTGGGAGCGCGCCGCGCCCGGAGCCCCGCTCGCTTCCACGCGCCCCGAGGCGCGCGCGCCCGTCCTGCCCGCCGGGATGGGGGGGCCTCGCACCCACCTCCCGCGGCCCGCACGCTCCCCGCGCGCGCCCGTCCTGCCCGCCGCGATGCGGTGGGGGGCCTCGCACCCACCACCCGCGACCCCCGCGCACCCTTCGCTCCTCTCGCGCGCGCCCGTCCTGCGCGCTGGGATGGGGGGCTCTCACCCATCCCGCGCGCCCCCCGCGCCCCCTGCGCCCCCCGCGCTCCCCGCGCGCTCCCGTCCTGCCCGTCGGGATAGGGTGGGGGGGCCTCGCATCCACCCGCCTCCCTCCCCGCGCACCCCTCGCTCCCCGCGCTCGCGCCTGTCCTGCCCGCCGGGATGGGGGGGCTCTCACCCATCCCGCGCGCCCCCCGCGCCCCCCGCGCCCCCCGCGCCCCTCGCGCTCCCCCGCGCGCTCCCGTCCTGCCCGCCGCGATGCGGTGGGGGGCCTCGCACCCACCCCGCCCCCCCCCGCGCCGCCCACCCGCGGGGACCCCGCTCCCGCCGCTCCCCCGGCGGCCCGGGCCCCGCTCGCCGCCCCTGATTGGCTGAGCTGCTGTCAGTAGTAAAAAAGTATCAGATGGCAAACTTGGGCCCTTCATAAAGGCGCGGTGGCGATCCTCGGCGCTCGCTGGCAGCCTATGACATCAGCCGGGCACGCCTGGGATGCCGCCGCGGCCGGGCGGCCTCGGAGCAGGAGGAGGGTCCCGCCCGCTGGGAGTCAGTTAGCCCCGCGCAGCGAGGGGGGAGCCGCCGGCTTTGCGGGGACGCGGGGTCCTCGGCCCTCCTGCCCCGGGGCGCTCCCGGAGAGCTGGATGAGTTCTGGGTCGTTAGCTGCGCTCAGCGGGGCTCCCGGGAGCCCGTTCCCGGCGGAAGACAGGGGGCGTCTGGCCAAGGGACCAGCGGCTCGCTGAGCCTCAACATGACACTCCTGGGGTCTCAGCACTCTTTGCTGATTAGGAGCAAATTCAGATCAGGTAGGGCTAAGGCACTTAGCAAATCCTTGCTGACTTTCCTCCTCCGCACCTCGCCACCCTGGACTGCTTTCCAGCCAGCGTCTCGGAGCCTGCGCTTGGCTCCCGCCACTTGGTCCTCCCAGAGCACATTTTTGAAAGTGAAGACTTTTATTTGACTTTGGGGTTGGGAGGAGGAGGGGGGGGGGACTTTGATGTCTTCCGTGGTCGATGCTTTGAGTTGCCGGATGCGATTTGTTGTTGTTGTTGTTGTTTGGTTGATTTGTGAAAAGGCCAATTCTTTTATTTCATACCCCCACCCCCACCCCATATCTGTGAATAGAAATTTTGGAAGGGTACCTCTGAAAGGGCCAACTTTGAAAATGAACAAATAAGGGATTTCGAGTTTGAGAGCTACATAATATCAGTTGTAACCGCTGAGAAGATGAACCTGATGCTGTGTATTAATAGATACAGGGTCACTTAAAATGTAGCTAATCCAAACAAATGTATTTCCCAAAAAAGTCACTTGGGGGAAGTAAAAATAGCAAATTTGGAGCACACCAAGTATTTAGGATGACATCACTGTAGAAAAAAAAAAGTCCAGTGCCACAAATATTTTTTCCCAAACCATCTGATATTTATAAATGGAGAATTTCCCCCCAAATTTCTGTGTTAGTGGCGCACAGAGAAACTTCTCAGAGAGGTCGCCGGGTGAAGGTGAGTGGAAGGGACAGCCGGGAAGTGTAGCGGCTCCCCACCAAGGGTTGGTTTAGGCGCCCACGGAAGGTACGAGCGAGTGGGTCTCCCCATTTAGACAGGGAGACATTCGCGGCCTTAAGCTCTTGATCTCAGTAGCACTGTGTGTAATACTGGTTTTATAAAAGTGGTGACAAACCACTCAATAAATGGCAAAATTTCTACCCAGAAGGTGGATTACATTCCTACCCGAACACTCCCTGTAACAGGTGTTAGCAGGATGTGGGCCTCGTTTAGGGTGTTCTCAAAGCTCTTGTAAATGGGACCATTCGGTGTTACTTTCACCTGAGATTCATGTTTCAAAAATGAGAAGCATGGGTGTGGAGAGTGAGGGTGGTCTGCGACCTCCTTGGGCGCTTCTGGCTTTTAGATGTCCGTGGGGTCCACTGGAGGTTTCCTAAGGCTCTGAGCTGTTGTAGGGAGATGACCCTTCTGGAGCTTCTGTGGCTGGTTGGTCGTCTCTTAATGAGCTAGAGACTGCCGCTTTGTAATTTGGTCAAAACCGCAAGGCAACACTGCCACCTTTCTGAGGAAGAGAGGATACGGATTTGTTTTGCAGAAAGCCACTGCTCATTTCAGCTGCAGCCTGGGCAGTTTTTTTGGGTAGGGGAGGGGCTGGTTTGCCTCTAAAAGGATTTGAAGTACTTGATAGTAAAATCGCAAAACCGACTTATGGAACTAATCAAGGGATCCTTCCTTGGGGGAAAAGTGCAGAGGAGAAGGAAGAGGAGTCTGTGGGTCAGTGGAGTCCTGGTGTCTCCTAGGTAGACACCCTGGAGCTTCAGAGAATTCCAGTTGCCAACTTGCTTTCTCTTTTTTCTTTTTCTTTCTTTCTTTCTTTCTTTCTTTCTTTCTTTCTTTCTTTCTTTCTTTCTTTCTTTCTTTCTTTTCTGAGCTTGGACAGGCTTTTGTGTCACAGGAAGAGTAGCTTCAGGAAAACATGAGATATCCATGCAGATAGGAGCATGCTTAACCCTCCACCTTTTGATAATCGGCCAAACTGGGGTCTGGAGGTGGACAAAGTGCTTTGATCATTGGAGATGCAAGGGGTTGATAATCTGCATGAGCAGAAAAGCGAGCAGCATGTGCGGCTAAGTAATGCAGTGTTGCAGACCTCGATGATTCTTCCTGGATATAATTGCAAGTCTAGCTGCACCAGCTCAGACCTTGGCTAGACTGCCTGCTTGCTAGCAAGAGGGCCTGCCTCTTCCCAAGCGAACTCCATTTATTTTGTGGCTAACCGTGGGTAGGGAAGCCTCTTCTGTTTTGATTTGTGCTCCTGGCTTTTTTCTTTTCTTTCGTGAGCTACTCATAATGTAAATTCACAAAACTCTCACTGCCAGTGTTTGCTTTGATGATAAACCCTGGTGTTACTTATTTAATTAAAATTATTTCAAAAAATAAATGGGACTAAGTTGTTCTCTGATCACAGCAAGGCAAATTATTTCAAAAATAAATGCAAGTAAGTTGTTCTCTGATCTCAGCAAGGCACCCCATACTGTAGGGCCTTTTTAAAAGTGAGCAGATGACCATTTTGATTCTGAAATTGGTGTGTATGGCAGCGACGTCCAACCGGCTTTCTGTAAACCGTGCTCGAGTGACCTTGGTATTAAGGATAAAATCCTGCTACAGGAGCAGCAAAGTGAGAAATTTTACATGTGTTAATATATTTAATGATATAAACTCCTCTTATTTGAGAGGCTGTTGCGGGGTTTCATGGTTGAGTGTGTGAATCCTGAGCCAAGCTCAGGATTGGATTTTTTTTTTTTTTTTTGCAGGTGCCTCTACTTTTGAGCTGTGTAACCTTGACCTTAGATAGATTTCATAATTCCCTCTGCCATGGTTTGCTTCACTCAAATAACCGTGATAGGGTTGTTGTGACGGTTGACTGTGATACCACAAGCAGGGCATTTTAAAAATGCCTGGTACTTGGTAAGCCCTCAAAAAATATTGTTCTGACAGTGTGACCCTAGGGGGGTCACTTCCTCTCTCTGAGTCTTGGTTCCTTAACATTGTGTCAGGTTTGGACTAGGTGATCTCGCAGACCCTTTCATAACATTTTGTGGTTTTATGAAAGCACACAAAGACTGGGAACAAACAAAATTGTGATGGGGCTATGTAGCTGTTGGACATAAATGGTGGTAGACTTTTCATACAAGTGCAATAAGTAATATTCCTTTGAGACTGATCATATTTTTACCTTCTTAAAAAATTCTCGCTTGTTTTGTCAAGATCTCTAACCAGAATCACTGTCAATGGTTTCCCTCAATACCATAATCCTCGTGGCAACAAAACTCCGACTCTAATATATGGATATAGACACACATGCAAACACACACCATGCACCAAGGATCAAAAGGAGAGGGCGAGGGCCATTCATAGATTTCCCTTCAAAAGAACTGCTTATTTCTTTTGCTTTTTGTCTCCTCTTCTGACTCAAACACTCCACGCAAAGGCAGACTCTGGTATCCACCGTGATCCTGCCTCCTTCTCCTGCACAAATTTAGGGCCGTCAGATTTAATAAGTAAAAAAAAAAAAAACAAAAACAAACAAACAAAAAAAAACACAGGATGCCCAGTTAAATTTGAATTTCAGGTAAACAAGGATTAATTTTTTAACCTATTGCAAAATTAGGGGCATACTGTTACCTAAAATCCAAACCGAACTAGTCCTTCTGTGTTTTTTCCGACAAACCCTGCCTTCAACCCAAGCCACCTTTGACCAGCACTCTCTGCCGCCCCCTCCAATATCCCATCAAGCTCTCGAGACTCTGGGTGCCCAAAGGCTCCTCAAAATGCAAAACTTGCATTTTAGGCATGAAAGAGGAGACTTGAAATGAAATGAGAGGTGTCAGGAGTATGAATGCTGGGTCACCTGGGGTAGAGCCAGCATGTGGGTTGAGGAAAAACATGGGAGCTTCTCTTTGGGCTTTCTGAGGAGGCAGAGGGCGAGAAGCTCAGCAGACCAGCTGGCTGGTGCTCAGGTGCAGGGGCTCCCAGACTGGGGGCTGCAGCCGAAAGAAGCCAAGGCACATGCAAAGCAGGTGCTAGAGAAGTAGTGGCTGACTCTGGTTGAATCTGCAATTGTTTCCATCTCTAAGACTTGACGTGTTGGTTTTTCCCCCCAAATGAATGGCCGAAAAGTTGAAGACTGTTAGCTTCGTAAAACCATTACCATGATATTTTCAGACTGTTGCATTATCAGGGATCTGGGCATACAGTAGGTGTTCAATATGTATCTCTCGAATGGATAAATGAATAATCCGCACCTGTCATCTTCATAATTAACACGATGTTCTAAGATAATTGTTCATGTGCTCACATGCTGCCTCAGTATTTCACTCAAAGCCACTTTTCCAGGTGAAGCCTACTGGAGCACAAATATCTTACCCACTCCTCGATTCCACCTTGCTATTGAAATGACCAGTTGGTTTATTTTTAAAATTTGGGGAAAACTTATCCTATCGGGAACTTTCAGGAATTTCTACTGGATGCAAGCAGAATGAAAGGAAGCTAAGGGCTAATTCTCACTCTGGGTGTCTGTGCAAACTTCTCCTAGCTGAACTAATTCTTTCTTTGCCACTAATTCCTTACTCAGCAGCAATGGCACCCACCTCCTGTGGCTGCTGTAGCAAATTACCACAAAGTTAGCGGCCTGAAGCGATGCACCTTTATTGTCTTGTGGTTATGGAGGTCAGAAGTCTGAGAAGGGTCTCCCTGGGCTAAAATCCTGGTGGTATCAGGCCCGTGTTCCTTTTGCAGACCCTACAAAAGAATCAGTTATCTTGGTTTTTAGATGCTAGAGGCGCTGGCATTCCTTGGTTCATGATCCCTTCAAGGGACAACGGTGGAGCATCTTCAAATCTCTAACTTGCACATATAAGGAATCTTGTGATTCCATTAGGCTCATTTAGGATAACCTCCTTATTTTAAGGTCAGCTGATTAGCAACCCGAATTATATCCCCAGTGTCATGTGTCTTACTAGTCCACATGGCCTGCTACAACATATCCTAGACTAGGGGGCCGAGACAATAGGAATTTATTTCCTCACAGTTCTGGAAGCTGGAAGTCCGAGTTGCTCTCCTCCCGGCTTGCAGATGACCACCTCCTCTCTGTGTCCTCACATGGCACAGAGAGGAAAAGAAAGAGGGGAGACATAGGGAGGGTGAACTCTCTGGTTCTCTTGTTCATAAGGGCACTCATCCCTTTAGGGGAGGCCCACCCTCATGACCTCATCTAAACCTAATATTTCCCAAAGGAAATACCATGGCATTGGGGTTTAGGGCTTCAACATATGGATTTGGAAAGGGAGGAGCAGGACACAATTTAGTCCATAAGACCATGGGAGGTAACCCACTCATAGTTCCCAGAGATGAGGACATGGACATCTTGGTGGGGGGGGGCATTATTCCTCCTATGACCCCACGTTCTAATATGTTATTCCCACCTCTTTAACCCCACAATCCCTCTGTTGTGCAGACTTTGTTCTGCAGAATTTTTCCCTTAATCTGGATTACCTGGCCATAATCCTAATGCCCCCCAACCACCACCACGATGGTCCACAGAAGACTGATGCTACACGACATCGACGTTTGCACGGCAGGACATTTTTTTTTCTCTTTTTTTTTATAAATTAATTTTTATTGGTGTTCAATTTACCAACATACAGAATAACACCCAGTGCTCATCCCGTCAAGTGTCCCCCTCCGTGCCCGTCAC
This sequence comes from Nyctereutes procyonoides, assembly GCF_905146905.1. Taxonomy (NCBI): domain Eukaryota; kingdom Metazoa; phylum Chordata; class Mammalia; order Carnivora; family Canidae; genus Nyctereutes; species Nyctereutes procyonoides. The sequence continues at coordinate 52,921,397 of NW_026575140.1, read as the reverse complement.
CCATTCACCCCCACCCCCCGCCCTCCTCCCCTTCCACCACCCCTAGTTCATTTCCCAGAGTTAGGAGTCTTTATGTTCTGTGTCCCTTTCTGATATCTCCCACACATCTCTTCTCCCTTCCCTTATATTCCCTTTCACTATTATTTATATTCCCCAAATGAATGAGACCATATAATGTTTGCCCTTCTCCGATTGACTTACTTCACTCAGCATAATACCCTCCAGTTCCATCCACGTTGAAGCAAATGGTGGGTATTTGTTGTTTCTAATGGCTGAGTAATATTCCATTGTATACATAAACCACATCTTCTTTATCCATTCATCTTTCGATGGGCACCGAGGCTCCTTCCACAGTTTGGCTATTGTGGACATGGCTGCTAGAAACATCGGGGTGCAGGTGCCCCGGCGTTTCATTGCATCTGAATCTTCGGGGTAAATCCCTAACAGTGCAATTGCTGGGTCGTAGGGCAGGTCTATTTTTAATTCTTTGAGGAACCTCCACACAGTTTTCCAGAGTGGCTGCACCAGTTCACATTCCCACCAACAGTGTAAGAGGGTTCCCTTTTCTCCGCATCCTCTCCAACATTTGTTGTTTCCACGGCAGGACATTTTTAACAGTGAGGCGGAGGATGCTGAAAAGTCACACCAGATTTTTAACCTCAGGATTTCTGGAAGACTTTACTAGTTCTTATGTAGGTTGTGGACTTTTAAAAAGTAGTGATTCTCCAATATGTTTCACCTTTATTCACACAGCATCCCATGGGGCAGGTTTATCTGGAAAAATGCGTTATGGAAAATTCTGCTCTGGACAGAGAAGCTCACAGTTTCCAACTGTGAATGCTTTAATGGGGTGAATTTCTGTATGTAGGTTCCTGGCAGGCCCTTCCCCACCCCAGGTAAGCACTTACTTTGATGGTTCTCCTTCCTGGCTGCTTGCTTAGGTGCCAGCTCACCCTTTCACTCTTTCAATATGTTTTGTTGTTGTTTTTTTTTAATATTTTATTTATTTACTCATGAGAGACCCAGAAAGAGGGGCAGAGACACCGGCAGAGGGAGAAGCAGGCTCCCTGCAAGGAGCCCGATGCAGGACTCAATCCCAGGACCCGGGGATCACGCCCTGAGCGGAAGGCAGACGCTTAACTGCTGAGCCACCCAGGCGTCCATGTTGTTAATTGGTATCAGGCATGAGTGCTCCCCACCCCAGGGATAATCTCTGTAGGATTGGAACCCTGTCCTCAAGAAGCTGACCTGGAAAATGCTGTGAGTTACATATTCATTCATTCATTCATTCATTCATTCGACAGCTATGTCCAAACAGGTTTCCCTTGCAGTAGATGTTACGAGAAGCTAGGGGTCTGAGTATACAGTTGGGGAGTAAGAAAGAAATCTTCCCCATCCTCACATGGAACCTTAGAGCGACCTGCTAATGTTCTGTGCATGGTTCCAGCAAAACTGTGCCTTCTGAAGTCCACATGAGAACACAATTAGCTGGACCTTAAAGGGCGAATGCATTTTCATTCCTAAATGGGAATTTAAAATCTTTTTTTTTCTTTTTTTTTTTTCAAAGCAAAAGCAACATTCAGGGTCTGGCTCAGGCCACCTGCTTGAGACCATCATTGTTCCCTCCTGTCTAGGTGTGTGGGGTTTACTCCTGTCCTGGATGGCCTTCCCTTACCATCTTCATTACTGGGGCAAGAGCCCCCACCACCCACCTGCCTTCTTTTTATCCATAGCTCTTATCAGTGATCAGTTATATTAAACATTTGACTTAGTTACTTGTTTGTTTTTTGTCCTTCACGCAGGCCAGGATTTTTGTTGATTAGTTTGTTTTCCCTGCTTTATTCCCTAGCATGTCAAATCATAATTGGCATAAAAAAGACACCATTAAATATGTGTTGCAAACATATTTTATTCTTTCCCTGAAGACTACTCAGAAGCAATAAAAGTAAACAATCTGTGTGGGTTTTTTAAGAAGATTTTATTTATTTAAGAGAGAGGGAGAGCACAATCAGGGGGAGAAGCAAACTCCTCGCTGATGAGCAGGGAACCCAATCTGGGCCTCAGTCCCAAGACCCCAGGATCATGACCTGAGTCAAAGGCAGATGCTTATCTGACTGAGCTGCCTAGGTGCCCCAATAATCTGGTTTTATGTATTTTTAGGCATAGATGTTGTGTATTAAAACTAGAACAGCAAGGGTAGAAAAGACTATAAATACAAAATTCAGAAAAGTAGTTCCTCTGGAGCAAGGAAAGGAGTAGTTAAGGAGGTCAGGAGGTAGGGTATAGCCTAGACTAGGGAAGGAGGTAGGTAAGGAGGTAGGGTGTAGCCTAGGCTAGGGAAACCATTGCTGGTGGTGTTTTTAATCAGGTTAGGCAGTGGGTGTCTGCGTGTTTATTATTAAGCAAATTAATTAAACAGTGTTCACTCAGGGCTCAATGATATGTGGTAATGCAACATGAATCGAGGATTATAATGAGTCCAGTTTTGTGTGCCTGGAGGGCTTTAAAGAAATTAAGTTTTTCAAGACCAGAAAGAGTAGCGTTCATCTTTTCTCTGCTATAGTATGTGTCAGGCACAATCAGGAAGACTTTGTCAGGTTGGATTGAACCAGATTGAATGGATTCTAATCTAGTTGAATCCAGTCGGAGAGTAACAGATGGACATGCCAGACCTAGAGATGCTCAGCTTCAGGGTTCAACTTTTATATACTTCAGAAAAGCCAGACATGAATAGAAGATGCTGGAGCACAAAGTGATCTCTCATTGCCTTTTTTCCATGTTATTAGCAAGAACTCACTGGCCATCTAGCAGATGGTGACCCACTATCATGCATCTCTGCCCAGATCCGGAAGGAGGAGCCAGCAGGTGCATTTCACAGGGGTCTGCCTTCCTGGGCTCACTCATGCTCTCCCATGGGCAGGGCCATGGGCGGAGCCCGTCACATTCCCGCCAATGACCTTGGGAAAGTCAGCCCTGCTCACTTGGCTTTTGTTTCCATCCTGATAAAATGATTCATGCCATTTGTAAGGGAAAGACTTTTGTAGAATCATTGACGGTTTCTTTTTATGGAAAGAAGTCCCCATCCCCATATGGGAAGGGACAGCTTGACGCAGTGGCATGCGAATTGCACAAGAAAGAAACATGGAGTGGTTCAAAGCTTTTGATGGACATAAATAGGACTTAAAAAACAACAAAAGCAATTAGCCAAGTAATAGTATTACAGCAGTGCTGTTCTACGACTTAGATTTTCAACTTTATCATTAGGTAGCATTTGTTTTTAATGAGTAATGTGCACTAATTTCTATTCTGATGTCACGTAGAATAAGTAGTAAGTCAAACTTACCCAGTTTTAGATTTTATTCCTAGATAAACTGAGGATCTCCAAGTGCTGTTAAAATGTGCCTTCTCTCTTATGAATAAGTACATAAAATCCTTTTTAAAAATCTTTTAAAAATGTGCCCTTTATTCCCAGAAATCTAGAATAAATAAGGCGATTCCTGATTGTATTTATTTTAAATTTTATTCATTTACTCATGAGAGACAGAGAGAGAGAGAGAGGCAGAGACACAGGCAGAGAGAGAAGCAGGATCCCTGCAGGGAGCCCGATGCAGGACTCAATCCCAGGACCCCAGGATCATGACCTGGCCTGAAGGCAGATGCTCAACCACTGAGCCACCCAGGTGCCCGGCTTTATTTACCTATTTTGCTGGGCCTAGGTCAATGCCCTCTGGAGCCATTGAAAACTGAGTAATTTCTTTCTTTTCTCCTGTTAGTCAAGGGAAGATAAATTTTTCCATTTCCCCATAGATGCTATTGAAGCATGTAGTTTAATCATGTCAGTCACCCTAATTGACAATTGTTGTATTCAGCCATCTTAGATGAGCCCCCTGAGATTAAAGAAGCAGTAGAATGCTAGGAGTAGAAATACTGATTTACGCTACTGTGACATTGTAGAATGTATATAATGGCTTCCCTCCTGTGTGGAAACTTAGCCATCACTCCATATGTGTAGCAATAAAGAGGAGATCTACAACCTTTCAGATACTTAGGACATCTTGCCTAGCGCCCCTGGTCTGGTTGCCCAATTGATCTACCATCCAAGTGAGATTTCTGTCCTCAGTCTACATCTCTTTCTTCTAAGCCCCTTAAGTGGTACAAAGTCATCAATTCTTTCTTGAGAAACAAAGTCAAATAGTCCCAGAGGCAGAGAAATGACTGGAATATCTCCCATAGCTTTCTGCCCTCCCTGTGTCTGGGAACACTCTTCCTTCTGGAAGTCATTCGGGTTTGTTCTCCTCAGGACTGGCTGGGCTGGTTCCTCTGTCTGAGGTTCCACATGGAACTTTATTGGTACTCAAGCTCCAGAGGGGGCAGGAAGGCTCCAAATCAGGCCAGATCCAGAAAATGTTACTCAACATTAATTGAACAATCATGTCAATACTTTAAAAGTTTTTACTATTTTGGGTTTCCTTCCTGTCCTTGTCCAGATGTGTAAAGATTTTTATAAAGTTACAGGGTGTATACATAGGTTGATAGTGTTTTTGCCCATGAGCGTATTATCCTAAATCATTTTCTGAGCTGCTGTGCTCGTAGCACATTCTTATTTAGAAGACTGTATCAAAGTCTATCAAGTGAGTACGTAGTAATTTGCTAAACCTTTTCCTTTTCGGTTGGAAAACGAAGCCTCATTATTTTTATATTACAAATAACATTATAAAAATCTTAATGCACATAGTCTTTTTATTCCCCAGGATTGTTTTCTAGGATACTCATTGTTTAGAGTAACTATCCAAGTGTGGGAACAATGGTTATGAATCTCTAAGATCCACTTTGGTAGCTAATATTTCTGGAGCACCCCCGATGTACCAAGCTTAACCCTAGTCTAATTTCCATATGCCAGTGAATGCTTGCCCCTGGAATAGAACTGGCTCAGAGTCAGCTTGGTGACTGATGTTCTGGAAGCTTTTCATACCTTTTCAGTCAAGAATAAAAAGGAAAAGGAGCCACAGTTACCTGATACCTTTGGAAATGTCTGTGTGACCTGCTCTTTGGGGATCACCTGTTACCAGATAGGACTGATGTTTCATCAGGGAGAAGCACAGAGGGCTAGGGGTTAATGGAGCACTTTTATGATCTCATTTAATCCTTAGGGAATGTTGTCAGACACCTATAGATGGAGAAGTGGAGGCTCAAAGATGTTAAGCAACTGGTTCAGAGTACTGTAACCAATAAGCTGTTGAGGCTACATCTGATCAGGTTGGTGCCAGGATGACCATAGCTATTACCACCTAAAAGCTCCCTCCTTCCACTCCACCCCCCCCCCTCCAACATATATGTCCACTGGCCAAGTGGATTTAAAATACTTCATTCTGGATGACAACACCAGACATATACCCAATTGCCATTCTTATCCTTGATTTCCTAAACAGTGATTTATCAAGAGACCTGTTTCTAGTATGAATTAATCTATAAATTATACACATCATTCTCCTGGAATTTTAGGACTTTCAATGAAAGCTATTTAAATCTCAGTTTGAGAATAAAAGTTCAAGAAATTTTTGAAAACCAATAGTAACAAGAATAGGCTTGCCCTAAGACACTAAATATAGCTTAAAAAGAAATATCCAGTACCAGAGAGTACATGTTGGTTGCCAGGGGCCGGAGGGTGGGAGACATAGGGAGGCTTATAACTTTCAGTTATAAGATGAATAAAGTCTATGGATCTAATGTATAATATGGTGACTGCAGTTGATAACATTGTATGTGTAACTGAAATTTGCTAAGAGCCTAGAACTTAAGTGTTGTCACCAAAGAAACAAACAAAGGTAAATATCTGAGATAAAAGCCCTGTTAATTAATTCATTGGTGGGTTTCCTTCCACAACGTCTAATAGCAAACCATCATGTTGTGCACTCCTATAATTTTATCGATTATACCTCAATAAAATGAAGGGGAAAAAAGCAACCCATACCCATGTAGTAATTAGTATTAGGAGAAAAACATACTATCAGTGGATCACAGTTGTGTGTGTGTGTAACGTATACATGTATGTATGAATTTACTCTCTATTAAACTCCAATGATAACGGTGTCTACTCAAATTAGCAATAAAATATGTGATGAAAGTGTTGCAAAAATTGACATCCTTTTGGAAGTAAATTAATTCAGCTATTTTATAAAACATCTTAAAAACTCCTTATGTGGGCACCCGGGTGGCTCAGTGGTTGAGCGCCTGCCTTTGGCTCAGATTGTGATCCTGGGGTCCTAGGATCCAGTCCAACATCAGGCTCCCCGCAGGGAGCCTGCTTCTCCCTCTGCCTGTGTCTCTGCGTCTGTGTTTCTCATGAATAAATAAATAAATAATTTTTTAAAAATAAAAATTTCATATGGATTAAAGAGCTAAGGAAATCTATAAAATATTAGAAGAAAAAAGAATAGTTTTATAATCTTGGAGTAAGAACTGTCTTTCCATGCATAATACCAAAGCCAGAGAAGAAATAAAAATTGATGTATTTGGCCACTTAAAAAGTTTAAAAGGCTACATGGAGGGGGGTGGGAATCAGCAAAAAGAAATTTTAAAAATCAAATAGTAGATTGAAAGAAAACACTTGAAATGTGTATTCAAAGTTATTAAAAGGACTTGTGTAAACAATGGGATTAAAAGCCCACAACCTAAAGAGCAAGATAATTCAAGGGAATTTCAATAAGCCGGCATGAAATGTATTCAACCCACTAACATTCAAGAACGTGCAGATTGAAAGACAGCATTTTTTTTCAAACGTCAGATTTGCAAAAATGTAAAATATTGATAACAATATTAGCAAGCATGGAGAAATAGACACCTAATCTCTTTAGTGAGCACATCTGAAAGGCTTAAGGGATACAGTTGGACAGTTTCTATTGCATTTTAAATGAGCTCACCATCAACCAAGATACATTAAGGCATCTTAATTGAAAGAAACACTTGTATGTACAGGGATTTTCAGGGCATTATAATTTATAATGGGACATTATAAATTACAATGCCAAAAAGAGTGGAAAGAACGTAAACATCCATTAGAGAGGGCAAGGTTAATTAAGTTACGCTACACTCAGGAAAGACAATAAAATGCAAAGGAAAAGGAGATAAAATTCCGTATGAACTGACATGGAAAGATCTCCAAGACATACACTTAGATTTTTTTTAAAGCACATTATGAAACAACCACACAGTATATTTGCAGTTTTGTTTTTAAAAATTGGTATAAATACATAGAAAAAAATCTTAAGAATAGAAGTTCAAACTGTTCACGGTGATACCCAGGGGTAAGAGGAGGACAAATGTTATCATATATATGTGTATATATAAAAATGGGATGGAGATACATATATATATATGATATATATTCTAATGATATACATATATATCATTAGAATCTTTTAGAACAAGAATGGTATCTATGAAAATTTTAAATATGACAATGTATAAAGAGAAATTGGCAACATCATGATAGAAGTGGAAAACAACACATTTCTGTAAGCCTAATTGAATAGACAAAAATTCAAATCGGCATTTGTAGGATATGAGCACTGAAGGTAAGTTGACTATATATTTTAAACCTCTGACATGACCTAGAATATTAGAAGACTATTTTAAATTCAGTGCCCACCCCCAACACAACACATGCTGAAATGTCAATAAATTTAAAATATCAAGCTCATTTCTTGACCATAGGCAATTTTGAAAGAAAATACTTTTATTTACTTTTTTAAAAGATTTTATTTATTTATTCATGAGAGACACAGAGAGAGGCAGAGGGAGAAGCAGGCTCCCTGCAGGGAGGCCAATGTGGGACTGGATCCCAGGACCCCGGGGTCACGACTTGAGCCATAGGCAGATGTTCAACCGCTGAGCCACCCAGGCGTCCCTAAAAGAAAATACTTTTAAAAGCTGAAATATTTTAAGCTCCATGAGTTAGGAATCAAAACAGACCACAAACCTACCAAAAGCGTTGAAGCATATGCATAGAAAAAAGCCTAGGAAGTGATTACCTCTGGGTGGTAAGATTGGGAGTAATGATTAATTTTCCCTATATTCTTTCTTATACTCCCATATTCTTTATTTTGATTATTCAGTATCTCCTTGGCCTTCTACAATAATCAGGAATGAGTTTGGTAATAAATCAACTAGCAAGTGAGCATTGTTTGTTTATGAAGTAACAGAGATTACAGAGATCTTATCTGAGGAACTAGATCTGGAAGTGGCTGAGCACCCAGCAGGGGCAAGTTCTTAATAAATTCTCCACCTGTCCTAAATCATGCTCATGTTGAAACTATAACCCAGGGGTGCCTGGGTGGCTCTATTAAGTGTCTGACTCTTGATTTCAGCTCAGGTCATGATCTCTGGGATGGAGCCTGGTGTTGGGCTCCCTGCTCAGTGGAGAGTCTGCTTCTCCCACTCCCTCTACTCATGTTCTCTCTCTCTCACTCTCAAAGAAATAAAATCTTAAAAAAAAAAAAAAAAAGTAACCTAAAAATTTTGCTCGTCTGTGAAGACCGAAAACCCCCTGGCCCCATCAGAAATTGTAAATGGATGTATTGAGGCATGGTCTCCAGGGCCTGGCTGGTGTGGGTTCAAATCCTAGCTCCACTCTTCGTGGTTATAGGAAGTTAAGCCTGTACTTTTAAGTTCTCAGACCTCCACTTATCTTTGTTGCCACATCTACAAATAGAGAGGCCTTCCCCCTGGAGGTTCTGTGAGGCTTCAGTGAAAAGCCATATAAGAAGTGTTTGACATAGTTCAGGGATGTGCTCACATATTCAATAAATTGTAGCAGTTTTATTCACAGATGGGTATCAATTCTATATTATTGTTAGATTAGCATGCATATATTAGATATGGTGTATTAATTTACAATACTTTAAAACCCCTTAAAAGGCATTATAAAACATGTTGTTTCTAAATTCGCAACCACCAGCTGCTTGTGAACATCTCTTAAGGTGTGCCACTAGCTTCTCTCATTTCTTTTTTTTATACCCCAAGCTGTGTTTAAGAGTGATGACAATAATTATCATCACTATAGAATGTACACTGTATTCTATAAAGTGCTCTGTATACGCGGTGTCACCTATTGTCTCCCTTGCAAGAAAATTCTTATAGAAGGCTTTCTTGTCACATTCACTTTCCAGAGAGGGGTGGCTGGTATCCAGCTTAGGTCCTTCGGTGTTATCTCAAGAGAGCCCGAGGCCTTGTCTGGGACCACAATGTTACCACTGGCTATGAGGATTAGCAAAGGCTCATGGCTGTTTTTCAGGCAGTACTGAGAACCCAAATCCTATGCTCTTAGAATCGAAAATACTGTTCTGTCTAAAAATAAAACCAAGAAGAAAAGCACTCTCCACAGGGAGCAAAATTTGAGGCTCACAGAGCTAGTGGAACAGTCAGCTTTATATACCATATATAGTGTATATTACATCATATAATATAATATATGTATATATTATATATGTATATATATGCATATGTATATGATTTATACATACATTTATATGTATTTATATATGTATTATATATAATATATTAACATACATCATATGTCATAATACATATTTACATATAATGTAAAATTATATAATATATAATGTATATGTGTATATAATATATGTATTATATATTACATATATATGCAATGTTATGTATGTGGAACACTGTATATATTACTCACATATATGATATATATGCAGTATTATATACATATAATATTTTATGGTCCATTAACTACCCCCCCAAAAAAATCCTATTAGTCCATATGCTTTTATTTTCATACCAACTCTGTGAGATCACAAAGCCGGTTGTACAGATGAGGAGACATTAAGACCTTGAGAAATGTGTCTGGGCAGCCCCGGTGGTGCAGCGGTTTGGTGCCGCCTGCAGCCTGGGGTGTGATCCTGGAGATCCGGGATCGAGTCCCGCGTCAGGCTCCCTGCATGGAGCCTGCTTCTCCCTCTGCCTGTGTCTCTGCCTCTCTCTTTCTCTCTGGGTCTCTATGAATAAATAAATAAAATCTTTAAGGAAAAAAAAAAAAGAAAGAAATGTGTCCAAGGTCACCCAGTAGATTTAGAACCAGAACTTTCATCTCTGGGCCTCCAGCATCAAGTTCACCATGTGATCCCACAGAGGAATGTGCTGGCAGGGGAAGTACAAACAGTGTTCAGACAGGCAGGTACCTGGTGTGGAAACCAGTGGCTCTCTCAACAAAATGGTCCCCCTGTTTAAAGCTTTCTTCACATATAGTAGCCATCTGTACTGGCCTCAGAATGGAAGGGCTGGAGATCAGGCGACGGGAAGATTCAGCACACCAAACGCTCTATTGGCTGAGAGTCGAGAACAGGATGAGTCTTAGGGTTTGCAGAGGAACCTCTGACTCAGTGGAATGCCAGCCTCTGCAACGGGTTCTGGTCTTAACACATAGATTAGAGCCTGACACCATGGAATGTCCCAGACACAGAAAATGTTCTAAATGTTATGTCTGGTTGCTTCAAAATCTTGTGCCTAATGGCAGGGCTGAGATTACTTTCTAACATTTTTTTAAATGTTAATATATCTACATTTACTATTTTTCCAAACTTGATAAGTACCAGTACAAGTATATTAATGAAAGGCCTAAGGTATATATAACATGTATATACTCATGTAGAGTCATACATATACCTACATATATATCTTAATATGTAGCACTTTATAAACATAATAGCATGCATGTGTAAGGTATAGTCTTATACTGTCTATTGCATATGTATGTGTACACTATACATATCATGAAAGACAGAGATTTCATATTTGTAGTGTTCTATCGGCTGCAGGAAAATTGAAAGAAAAACCTGAAATGTTCAACCAAAGGAGAATGTTTGAATACACTGAAAATGGGATTGTAGCATGCCCATTAAATATGGTGTTTTCAAAGTATACCTAATGAGGAGGAAAGCTGTCTACAAGGCAAGAAAGAGGTTTCAGTGTCCTACACATCCTGTGATCCCAATTCCTGAGAAACTGTAGAATAGATTTTTTAGAAAATAGATATTTTAGAAAATGAATAGATATTTTAGAATATAGATATTTTAGAATATGAATAGGTATTTTAGAATATGGGTAGAACTGTAGAATAGAAATTATATATCTATGCATATGCATATGAATTGGAAGAAGGAAGGCCAAACATCGACAGGTGTATCACGGCAAGTGTTAAAGACGTGAATGACCATTAATTTTGTGTTCCATCCTGGAACTTTTGTACATTTTCCAAGTTTTCCCTAATGAACATGCCTTTGTTTTATGACCAGAAAGGTCGTTCATGCTCTAAGTATAGTACACCACTGGCATCACTCGGGATCTCAAAAGAACTAAAATAGACCTTCAGAGAATCTAGCAAACGTGGAATGAAATTTTTTCTCTTAATCTGGGAAGCAGTCCTTTACCTCGGCCTCCTAAAACACCCCCTTTGTTCCAGGCTCTTCCCCCTGGTTAACCAGTTCTCCTCCAGGAAGCCACTGGACAGCTCCCTCGACCTTGTTCATATCCCTGTGGTAATTTACCACAGCTCATGGAGTCGGGGTTGGATCCTTGCAATTCCCTATACTTTGGGTACAAGGATGCCTTCCTTCTGGGTACATAAAGTGGGAATAATAGTATCTTCCTTGTAGGGGTTAGATCAAGGGTTGATCACCTGTTCTAATTCATGCACGTTGAGAAATAGCAGAGCTCAAACCGGGAACCCCACCCCTACCCCAGGCCTGGGACCTGGTGACCGCTCCGGCCAGTGGGTGGACACCAGGAGGACTAGATCACAGGTCCTTTCCTCAAGGACCTCCCTCAGCAATCGCTTTCAAGGAAAGCAGGTCAAACCGCAAGCTGCTTCCCCCCGCAGACCGCTCCTGGGCCCGGGAGCGTGCAGGCTGTCTGCTTAATTCACTCATGGCTCTGTGCCACGGAATACATAAACAAGTGGGGAAAGCCTCCGAGAGGAATCTGGATGCCCAAATGGAACAATCTGTCTTCTGAAATTATTGTTTGAAATTGTTTATGTCAATCGCCGCGTTTCTGTTCTATGCTTCGGGGACCTGTTTGTGATGGGGGGGTGGTGAGTATTCCCTGCCGCTGAGCAGGGACCCTTGAGGGACGGCTCTGGGGATGGTGTGGGGAGCTGTTCACCTGTCCTCCTGACACAGGAGGGCTTTGGGGAGACTCCATGTGCCCCCAGGATTACCTGGTGCTCGCTGGGTGCTGGATCCTCCTCTAGGCATGGAACACATGCTAATTTTCATCCTCGCAACAACGAGTTGGGAGGTGTCACCCCTCCCTACTTCCAAACTCACACATGAAGAGATGCAAGCATCTTGAAGGAAACTTAAGTTTCCATTTCTTAAGTTTCCTGGTCCAAACAGACCAGGTGGGACTTGAACGCTTGCACCCCAGGCTTCGGAGTCCATGTGCTCACTCCTCCCCTGTTCTGTGTCTCGTCCACACAGCACTGGCCAGGACTGGCTTCAGCCACCTGACTTCTCAACCATCCTCCCAGAGACCGCGCAGACCGTGATTCTGCCTCTTAGTGACATGGTAAAAACCCAAGGCATTAGGTCCAGGGTCCAGTCCTTGTGGTGTCTTGCGCTGTTGTAACACACACAAAAAGCCTTCAGCTCATGGACCTGGCAGTTTGGTGAGTGAGCGAGAATTCCTTTTGAGGCATGAATTAGTCTTCTTCAAATGTTTTGACAAACTGAGTGTGGTGCTTGGGAAAGAATAGCTTCACGGTGTTTGTGTGAACAGACCTCTTTCTAAAACCACTTTACACCCAGCCATGAGGCTTGATCATTGAAACAACGGTATGGCAAGGCCGAGTTTGGCTCTCTGGGTTTGAATAGCCTCTTGGTTTTTACCCTCCAAATGCCCTGTGCTTGAAGCCGGTCTGAATTAATGTCTCTCGGTCTCCTTAAAGGAACCTGGAGTCAGAATATCTCGTAGGATTAAGAAAGAACAGTGTGTGCCTGGTCCCAGACTCTTGCATGCATGCCTGCTTGTCTGTGAGGGCCACTGAGGCCAGTCCAATACCCCCCTCCCCAGGCTCGCCTTGTCCCCCTGCCCCAGACCACAAACCAGGTCATCATTTATACCTTCTCTTCTCTGGATGCTCCCAGCAGTGAATGGGTAGACTATTGGGCCTTTGTCATTCTTGGTCACTGGGGTCACTTGACCATACATCAGGATGCAGGGCAGTGTTTGGCCAGGGAATAGTTATTATTGGTACCTGGAGTCAGAAGGCAAGGAGCAGAGTGTGCTCAGGCATCAGAACTACACACAAAAATAAGTCCTGGCTCTGCGCCTTATTTGGGAAACATGGCCAGGACCCGGACAGGAACAGCATCGGCAACCTGCACATCAGGCCATGTTCTCCCAGCTGTCCATCCACAGTGGATCCACAGTCTCCTCTTGACCCAGGCAGGTTGATTGCCTGCACGTACCCCCAAGGAAGAACATGTCAGACCCGCAAGTGACTCACCTGTGCATGTGAAGGGTAGCTTTGTCCCAGAGTTGGGTAATGCCAGGTGGAAGAAAGAATTTTGTGGGTGGGCCACCCACTGGGCAAAAGGAGAGGTTGTATCTACAATGTGTCCCACAGTATCGACTTCCTGCTTTGGTTGCAATCCAGAACTTCCTGGAGTAGTCTTGCTTGGCCAGCAGTGGCCAACAGTGGTCAACAGCTTCCCAATGTCCTTTGCCTGACAGTGGCCCTAAAGACAAAAATGTCAAAGGTATGGGTCATATATGAAGATCAATCCGGCTAAAGTCAAGGGTTAAGTTATGGGCATAGACTGTTGCCCTTTCTGAGGGAAGGACCTTCAGCTGGCTGCTGCTCTCCTGTGTCCAGGGCTTGTGGTCTTTACCTGGCACTGTACAGAAAGGACACTGCAGCATTAACAGCCACCCAAGATGCTTTGAATAACCTGTGTCACCCAGGTTCCTGGGCATGACCTTGGCATATTTTGGCCACCTTCCCTGGTCTGAGTCCACCTTCCAAGCTCTGAGTCCATACACCTAGGAGTCTGGGCTGGTAAAACATGATTTAAAAACAGATCTCAACATTTTCCTTGGTTGGGCTCATAGCATCCCCCCACCCCTGGATGTTCTTCCCCAACAGTCATCAGTGGGAAACCTCCTTGTTTGCAAACAATAGAGAATCAGATAATAGTATCTTGAACAAGATTGAGCAAAAAGAAACACTTACTAGAAAGATACCTGGGTGTCTCATGAAACTCAGCCACAGGGATATGTTTGATACTTGGAGGAAAAAGAGCTAGAATTGGGAACTGGGGCACCTGCAGGCCACTGACCCTGGCTCCTGCCATACGGCATCTTGCCCTCTCCATCAGCCACCTGCACCATTTTCTCAGTTCACATGGTTGACAACAGCCACCCCCCAAAAGCTCGTGAGTTTGCTCCCTCTCAGTCCGATATCCAGAATTCCCAGGGACAAGTGCAGTGTGACTGGATCGATGCCTGTTCTTGAAACAAAAGCTGTGATCCGGGGGCGAGGCAGCTCAGTGGGAACATCTTAGCTGCATTAAAAGCCACTTCCATAGCAGATTTCAAAAAGGCATTTCTTTGTAAGAATCCCGTGGAAAGCCATTCAGAAGAGAATAAAAGGGAAGTCATCACGAGGCTTCTGGATTGTTCTCTTATTCCTCACACAGCCAGTAACTTGGCTATCCATATCTCCCTCTCTCAGGAGGCACGCCTAGTCTTCAGGAAATGAGAATTACCGCCACAACCCCAACACACACATGAAACAAATTAAGGGTTGTGGGCTTAACAGTTTCATTTATTTGTTTGTTTAAATTTCTCGGGAGAAAGAACCAGAAAAGCCTCCTCTGATTCCCAGACAACATAGAACTTCCCTTTCATGGCATGCCCATAGTTGTAACATTTGCTTAGCCTCTTTGTCTTTCTCTTCCCCTAGACTGCAAAGTTTATCTAGGCAGAGCTCATGACAGCTTTATTTCCAGCTGGATCTTTAGTGTCTGAACAGTGCCTGGACATAGTAGTAGGTGATCGATAAATGTTGAACAAATGAAGTGCATGAATGAATGATGTTAAAGTGTTCACCTGACTGCCAAGTTCCCAGATGCAAGTGTGACCCCAAAGGCTCCTGGTGACTCTACCAATCTGGTCCCAATAATCCTAGTAGCACTAATACCCCGATTCCTTCCTTTCTCTTTTCTCTCTCTCCATCTTTCTCTAATTTCATTAACAAGACAGAGTAATTCCTCCTTGTGATTCACTTGTTTCTCAAATCTTCCCTCTCTTCCCCATCCCCCTTACATGGAAGTGGACTTTCTTGCCTTACCCATGGGTCTGGAAGGGTCTTCAAACCAGTCCTGTCTCCCCTCTCTGTGTTAGCATGAAATTAGTCATCCCGAAATCTCAATGTTACTGTGTTGTTCCACTGCTCAAAGCATGCTCATATGCCCATACTGCCTCCTTGAACAGGATGGAATCCAAACACTTGATCACAGCATGTAAGGCCCTCAGTGCGTGAATCCCCACCTCCTCTTCCAGTTTCATCTCCTACCAGTCCATGATAGGATGGAGCAAGCCAGTATTCGAGGGGACACTACATAAATTGTGGAGCTCCATGCAAAATAGCATGGCGCCCTTCACTCAAAAATGATGAGAATGTCAGCTGGCAACAGCGTTGTGTTGAGCCAAGCACAGGGTCCTGCTGAACCTGGGACTCTGGCTGCACAGGTCATATGCTCCCAGAGCCAGCCCCAGTCAAGACACACCATGTTTATCCCATGTTCAAGTTTGTACGTGTGTTCTTCCCTTGGTCAAGAATGCCCTGTGTCAACCATCATCCCCACAGGATTCTCCCTTGCAAATGGAAAGGTCCCCTTCTACCCTTGGTAGCCTCCTGTGAAGATTTATTCTCCAGTCACCTGTGGCCTAACACTTTATTTATCTAACTCAAGTAAGTGTGTGTGTCTTGTCTTCCCCCCCCCCCCCCGGCTAGATTATTCCTGTCTTAAATTACTTTGTATCATCCCCCCTCTTCTACAGATGCTTCAGCAAATAGCAAGGAACTGTTAAATACTTTTTGAGAGACCAAACTGGCAGCTAGATGCATGGATGCATGATCACCAGACTGGCCTGGTGATCCTGAAGATTTCTCTAGCTGTTCTTGTTCCCATTTCCGACCACAAGGGTCACGTGGGGACCCTGTGTTTCTGACTTCTTAGAACCCATACTGCCTTGTGGTCTTTGTCAGCCCTTCCCTGCACTCTGAACACAATGCTAAGAACTATCACAAGGAATATTGTGATCTCATAGGGGAAACTCTAGGGATTAAGTAAAAATCCCAGAGGTTTGACCTTGGAGACAAGCAAAGTCCCTGGTCAAAAATGAAGCCAAGGATCATGAACTGTTAGCGCCCCGAGGAGCCTCTGTGATCATCAGCTCATCTTTCTTGCTTTATGAAGGAAGAGAAACTACAGCTTGAGGGTGAAGTGTGTAGACCAAGGTCACATAGTTATATAGTGGGAAAAATAAGACCTGATCTCCTGAACTCTTGTGTGACTTACAGGGTACATCACATTGATTTATTGCAGCAGACAGAGCTTTGGATGACCTTCTAATCACTACCCACAGGTATCTTGTATGCACAGCAGAAGTCAAATACAGAGGCAGGTTATTTTTGAAATATAATTCATTTTGCTTTTCTGTAAATTTCTGGACTTTGGCATCTGTCCTCCAATATACAAAATATTTAAAGGATTTGCATTTAGATGCAGAGCATATTATATATGCAGGATGTGGAAAAGGTATAGAGTGATGAGACAAGAAGCAATCGTGGAGTCTGATGGAATGATGGCTCCTATGTTACCAAGGGGTGCTGGTTGCCAGGCAGGGTCAAAAAAGATTCTAATAGTCACCAGGAGTCCGTTGTAAGAAGGTGCTGCCGAGCCGCAAAGACCCACCACCATCTGCTGGTGTAAAAGAAAGCTTCACTCTGGTGCTGTTGCTAAGGGATCTGGGATTGATCCTCGTCTGGAATCAGGAGACTTCCTGTGCTCGCGAGCCTTCACCACCCTGCAGGGAAGGCTCAAAGGACCAAGATGTTTTGGGGGGAACAGGGTTCTCTCCATGCGTTGGCACCATAACCCACCCCTCACTTCTTCCTCCTAAATAGAATCACTGCCATCTATTCCTAAGCAGCATCTCTTAGGTGATTTGAGACTTTTTTAGATAGAAATCACAAAAAATAACATTTAATTTAGAAAGGACTTAGGGATGAGCCAATCCAATGATTTTTCAAACTCTGCTCCATGGAGCAGTGACATTTTGTGAGGTTCTGCTTTTATCATTTGCCCCTGGGCTATTTTCTTCCTTCCATGTAAGATTCCGTTTTAAAAATGTTTCCAGTGTTTTGTTGTTGTTGTTGTTGTTGTTTTAAGTTTGAGAGGCCCTAGTCCATCCTTTTCTTCAGGGTAAGGAGGCTGGAACCCAAAGGAGTTCCTTTGTGTTATTACTTTGAAGTAGTGTTGGAAGTAGTCCTTAGGTTCACTCAGAATTTGGAACATTATTCTCACCTTCCTGCATAATCAAGGCAGAGCCATTCCTAGAGGGACTAAAGATCGTGGCACATTGGAAGAAACAGAGGATGATGATTCTGTGAATGATGAATATGTGGTTGATACAGTGAGTACACATCTTTCATTTATCATGCGCCATTTTGGGGGTAATTTTAGAATTATTTCGCCCCTCCAAAGTACTTGACTTACTAACTATAGAGTAAACGGAAGTTATTTTATGACTTTGGTAAAGTTTAATTATTTATTTATTTATTTATGATAGTCACACAGAGAGAGAAAGAGAGAGAGAGAGAGGCAGAGACACAGGCAGAGGGAGAAGCAGGCTCCATGCACCGGGAGCCTGACGTGGGATTCGATCCCGGGTCTCCAGGATCGCGCCCTGGACCAAAGGCAGGCGCCAAACTGCTGCGCCACCCAGGGATCCCGTAAAGTTTAAGTACAAATTAATTTATGATTCAGAAAAAGAATCTTGTTAGACTACACATTCTGTTCCTTTACAAAATACGACCGTGCTCAGAGGCTTGCAGAGGGGCTAGAGAGTAAAGTGCACAGAGACCACAGGCCAAGTGAGGCCATGGGGAATTGGCTTTAAAAAAATGAGGGTTTTGTAGGGAGAAACGAACAGTTAAGTGGAGGGCATGTAGGACACAAACTCAATCAAATATGAATAATATGATGGTCTTAAAGAGGCAGCATATCTATGGCAAGTAATGGGTAAGGATGATGCTCTTAGCAATGATGGCTTCTTGACATGGACCAAATACAAGGTTAACACACAGGTCCCAGGAACTCCTTTGTGATTCTTTGGATGATACAATTTCTTGGGCCCACGGAGTATTCTAGATAGAAGGTAATATAAACAAGAAGTAACAATTGCCAAAGAGTTGAGAAACACCAAGATATACCTAGTGAAACACTGGAAAGTCTCCTCTACCCAATGGAGTTGAAAGAACAGCCGTTTTGCACATTGCATGAAAGCAAGAGAGATTTCTGGGTTTCAGTGGACCTGCCAGCTTTGCCAGGGCAGGCCAAACTGAAGCATGGATGGGTGGTAACCCTGTTTATTAGAGGAGGATGCATAGCTCCATCACTCCGGCCCCTAGTTTTCTGCTTCCAAATTATCTAAACAGTTGAGCAAATAGAATCATTTTGAAATTCTTACAGCATATCTTTCATGTGAAAATAGGTTTTGTTTCTTTGCTTTTTATCCTTTACTTTCCTCTTTCTCCCTTCCTTAGAATCACCTCCATGTTGAGCCTAGCTAGGGAGACATCCCATGAAAAGGCCAAAAGCACAGCTTTATATACCCAGGGTCCTGCCAGCATAGTTGGCCTCTTACTTCCCACTTGGGGCAGAACCTGGTGTGGCATGATTTAACACCTCTCTCATTTTCCATTAAATACACATGAATTAATAGTCTTCACTGGAATATATATTTATACACAAATACTCTCAAAGTAAAAAAAAAAATTAAGACTGTTTTCCTACCATCGTTTCTTTTTTACTACCTCTTTCTATACCATTCTTCCATTCTTGTTTTCTCTCCTTTTGTCTGCTTCTCATTGTCCCAAAAAACCTCAGGGCATTCAGAATTGATTACTATGCCAATTTCATTGGATTAAACTCCTACCTGTTGCATGTTAAACACTTACATGAATATAAATAAATAAATAAATAAATAAATAAATAAATAAATAAATACCTAGCTCTACTATCTTATTGTGTTGAGTTGCCTCTGCTGCTGATGTGGGTAGAAACTACTTTCCACTTCTTGGTCCCTTAAAAATTTGCATTCTGAAGTCTTGGTTTGAGAGATCTAAATTAGGATTGTGTAACTGGGGGATTCAAATTATCCCAAATTAGACTCCTATACCCTATGAAGTGGATATTTAATAAGTCAGATAAACCCAGCCTGCCACCAAACAAAAGAAAATATTGAGGTCAGAAAACAACGAGTAGAAAGAGATTCAAGGTTATGCAAGTCTATAGTATGACAAACACAGTATCTAAAATCTCTTTGATCAAGAAATTGTTAGAAAAACTAGTTAACAGTTTGAAAAAAAATAACTAGAGACTTTTCTAATACCGTATACTAAAATGTGATGCATTGCAAAGTCAAATGCAAAACCAAAACCATGAAAATGTTAAGAACATTTAAGCAAATATATAATCTGGATATGGAGATCTTTCTAAGTGTACACCAAAGATAGAATTCTTAAGAGTTTTTTAGAAGGATTGAATATAGAAATGTTAAATGCCAAAATCATCACAAACAAGATTGAATGGCAAACGAAAGCCAGGGGAGGTTTACAACATAGATGACTATATTTAATGTGCTTTAGGGGGTATAAATAGCTCTCCCAAATCTATAAGAGAAAAAAAAAAAAAGAAAACATGTGCAAAGAATGTTACCAGGCAATTCACATAAGAAAAGATATGAATAGTCAACAAATCTATGAATGCATGTTCGACTAATTAAGAAATGTTAATTGGGATAACATTATTACTTATCAAATTAACAAAGCTTTTTTCCTCCTAAATAATAGCATCCATTGTTAATAAAGGGTGTTGACCAAGGAGAAGAGGCCATAAAGCAACCGGAAGTGCTTATTTGGGATCTTAGGGATTGCAAGGAACCAAACTCAAAAGTGTACTCCGAATTGTAAGCAGAGAGTAGGCTTATAAAGGCAGAAACCACAAGGTTACATAACTTGTTTTGAAGGAATTATGATTGGTGCTGACAGAGTTAAACTATCTCCTGCATGATTGGCTATTCAGCGACCAGATGCTACATTATCTCTGTTCCAGTCTAAAGTAGAAGGATGTGTTCTGGGACATGGTAGAGGTGCGACTGACAAGTCGCAATTGACAGGAGTCAAAAGTCCAGGGTGTTCCAAAAATTGAGACAGGAGATGCACACAAGCCACCTTCTTCAATGTCTTCCTCACCCTGTTCTGAAAGACTCTCTTAGCAGTGCTTGCTGCACTTTGGAGTTTTCTTTCACAAGGGGTAGTGAGATGGGGGCCCTCCAATAGTCCTAGTAAGAATCCAAAGTAGTATATCATTTCTGAAGAAAAGAACAACAAATGGACAATAAAAAGGGAGTAAACAGATATTGAAACATGGCGATATACTATATAGCCATTAAAAAATAAGAGTCTATACATACACACCCACATGAAAAGTAACCCTACTATTTCCAGTGAAAAAGCAAGGTACAAAGGCCCATAAACACATAGTTTTGCACTTTGTATTTGCATAGTTCTATTTCTCAAACCTACTTTTTCCTCAGAATTTCCAGGCAGGTTTGTTAAAATATATTTCCAATAGATCCCAGAACCGGCTGAACTTTAGGAAAGGGACCAAAGAAGTGGTTGTTGTTGTTTTTTTCAGTCCCTAGGTGACTCTTAAGATCAGGTAAATTGGGGAAATTGGAATCTAATCTGATCTTTTCTTTTGATTTATATTGACCTTGAGATCCAGAAAGCTTCTGAGACCTGTTTGAAGTAATGACTGTGTAGTAGCAGAATGTGGTCTAGAATCACATGTGTTGGATTTCAGATGAATGATCCCTTTCTAGAACACCAAGCTTATTTAGACTCATGTTCTTAAATTAAACTCCCAGCAACCTATTACTTCAGTCAGACAGGTAAGAAAACTTCTCCTCAACTCACTCCATTGTTTCTCATTCAGTAACGATATTTCTTTGTTGATGGCAAGTGGAAAGTTTTCTATTTCCACCGTTCCCTAGCAATATGACATTTTCAAACAGTAGCACAAAACTCTTTAAATAGAAAAGATCCATTTCCACTCTATCGTGACTCAGTAACAGCCACAGGATTCTTCTCAAACTTTCCTAAAAATGTCATCTTTGGGCTGGACTCAAGAGGAACATTTCAGCCAAGGAGACACATTTTCCACTCTGTCAGGAATGAACGAGCATGGGATTGGAACATGAAGTGTTTTGCAATCCTCAGAAAAGCAATACTTCTCACCAAAACCATGGCAACAACTCTGTGTGATGCCGTCAGAGTACGGGCTCATTCAGGAGCCTCATCCTAATCAGAGACTTAATTGGGCCCATTACCTGTGTTGGTTAGAAGAGCCACCCCGCTGCCTATTGGCTCCAGAAAGATAATGGTACCCTACATGACTGTTGCTATGGAGACACTGTAGGCAGTGCTGTTGAGCCGAGGGTCCTTATGTTGAGTTACATAGGTGGCAGGTAGTGTAAGATGTATTCCTCATGTTATGAGTGGCTCCTGCTCCTTCATTTGAAATTCATTAAAACATAAGGTAGAACATGGATCCAGTTGGAATTTGTACCCGGGAGTCTGAAACCATCAGTTTGAAATGTGCTTCCCTCACTTCATAACTTCACGGCTTTGGAGGAGTTATTTGTGCCCTCTGAGTCTTACGAGCTGCAACATGGGATGATAATTTCTAGTCCCATAGGCTTAGCAGGTGGTTTTGATGAGATGATGTCTATAAAAGCTTCTGTGATGAGTTAATAACTCAGTTTCTTCTGTCCTACTCCTGCCATCCCCACCTCACTCAACAAATGGTGGAATCCTTGTCTCTTCGGTAGATTCTGTAGAAGATTCCTTCAGATTCCTCCTTCCCGATTTGCACTGCCTCTCACTGCAGGGCCTGGAGCCTTGGCCTGGCCAGTGTTTAAGGCAGCATGACTTTTTAAAGTTCTACATTATTATTCCCACTGCAAATGATTCCCTTTTCTCATCCAGAGTCTGTAACCAGAACCAAACAGGTGGGCTTCCTCCTCAAACTGCCCTTATCAATTTAACACAGAAAGACATTTGACAGCCTTGTCTAGTTTAGGAAGTGGTTAACTCATTACCTCCATCCCGACAATGCTGTGCAATTGGTTATTATGATTTATTAGTCATAGGACTATTGCTGTGTATACAGATGAGAAGGCTAGGACTCATGGACACAGTGTCTTGTCTAAGGTCACACAGCATGGTGGAGTCAAAGTTGAGTCTTCTGTTTTCCGTTCCCAACTCCCTCACTCCATCATGCTGCCTCCCCCTGCATCCAGAAGGGCCTGCCCTCCTGTGCTGGGCATGTGGCAGAGGTGGCTGCCTGTGTGATAAGAAAAATGTCATAATGTCCATCCATTCTGGTATCTCCTGCCTCTTCAACCTGAAACTCTCAAGAGACCCTCGCAGTTATATCTAGTCCTTTGTCTCCTGGGTGGCACTGCTTCCTCTCCTGGGCCCAGGCAAGTGACGTGGTCTGGTTGCAGCTTCATGGTGTGTAAAGATATTCTAGCTCCCATTCTTGAATCGAGTATCCAGTCCCAGCTGCATAAAGGCAACTATTCCCAGTCCTGACCTATACTTCATCCAGAAGTTTCTATGTATTCTTTAATCATCATTAAACAGGAGGCTGTTTCTCTGACTGGATGGTGTTCACACTTTACAAAATAATAAAGGAACATATTCTTTTTTGGGGGAGGTAGTCCTTGGTGGGGGGATGCGGTGGGTGGGGGGAGTGAAACTTGCTGCCCTGGTCCTGAAGTTTATTTAGGGGGAAAAGACAGGTTAGGATGGTCACAAAATACTTGTTTCAAAGGGACAATAGAAGATTCTTTGTATTAGATGAAAGTCTATGGAAAGTCTACAATAACTTAAATAGTGTGGTACTGTGGACAAGAATAGCCAGACAGATGAGGAAATCAGACTTGAGAGCTCAGGACCTCTGAGGAAAGAAGCAATTTGAGTGCAAACTCCCAATTCTGACAAGGGCCAAAAGAATGCAAAAAATAAAATAAAATAAATGCTTTGGTTGTGAAAGCTACGGAAGATTGACACCCAAATGCCAGAACCGTAAGAGAACATACTGAGGTGACGGAGACTAAGAACATCCCTTCCTTCACCCGTCAAAGATGACCATGTGGCCTCAAAGGAGGTGAAGAGAGAGCACTTTATGAATACCTGTAACTTGTAGGTGGTTCAAAGTAGGCATTGTGGGTTGGGGGAGGCTTGGGCCAAAAAGCAACCCTCTGCTTAGAGTATTTTTAGCTACGGTGGATCAGTGGATGTTTGCCAAGAGCTCTGGGGACACAAAAGGCCCCAGCCAGCTGAAAGCAGGGGGAGGAAGGGAGGGACTGCCCAGGGAAGCACGCAGAGGCAGTTCAGGAAAGAGGCCAGTGCTGGCCAAGGGCAGCTGTGCCCACAGGGAAAGCCTGCTTCACCAAATCGCAAGGTTTCTGCCCAACCCATCAGGACTCCCCCACATGCAACAGGAAAACAGCCACAAAAATAGAGGTGGTCACTCAGCTCCCACCTCCAGCATCAGAAATCTGCCAGACCCGAACAAAAAGCCACCCAGGGACGAGTTGCAGTCCCAGGATCCTCCTGGCCTTGGCCCTCTGGCTTTCAATTTGACACATTCTGTACCCAAACAGTTGCACCTCTAGGAGTATATCCTAAAACCATATTGAGGGTGTGGACGTAAATCAACCACAAAGAGTGCCCACTGTAGTAAAAATACTAGAAAGTAAAGAATTAACAGTAGGCATTCGGTTCAATGACGTACAGAATAACCAAAAAATTAAAAATTAAATACCTACCAAAATGTCTTTTGAAGGGTATGAAATGATCTGGAAATATATCTGTGATGTGGTACTAATAAAAATCAGCTAAGGAAGGAAAAATTTATAATGTGACCCCACATAAACGTCTAGGAAAAAGGAACTTCAAGGACAGGAATCAGACATGAATAATAGTTAGCTCTAGTTCAGGAATAAGATTTTTTTTTCTGGAAGCTTCTCTCTGTTTAGCAATGTGTCTACATTGAGTACATACCAATTATGCTTTCCAGTCTTTTAGCCCTTGTCTTATGTTGTAAGAGAACCATTCAGTTCATCTCCTTGCTTAGCAATTCATGTTTAAATATGTTCGTTCCAATATTCGTTCCAATACTCAGCCACCCATTGAGTTTATCTTAATCGTTACTCAATGTTTGCTTTATTTCCATAATTTAATTTTTACTTATAAAACGTTCATAAAATTTACCGTCTCAAACATTTTTAAGTGTGCAGTTCAGTGGCATTAGGCACATTAACATCATCACACAACCATCACCACCATCTGTCTCCAGAACTCTTTTTACCTTGCAACACTAAAACTCCATACCTATTAAACAGTAATTTCCAATGTCTTCCTTCCCCAACCCATCACCTGGAAATCACCATTCTGTTTTCTGCCTTTGTGGATTTGACAACCCTGAGGAACCTCATGCCTCATATTTGTCCTTGGGTGACTGGCTTATTTCATTCTGAGTAATGTCCCAAAGTTTCATCCATGCTGTAGCATGTGCCAGAAGCTCCTCCCTGTTGAAGGCTAAGACTCTAGTGTATGCAACATGTTGCTTGTCCATTCATCTGTTGATGGACCCTTGGGTTACTTCCATCTTTTGGTTATAATGAATCATGCTGTTATGAACATGAGGGTACAAGTATCTCTTCAGGTTTCTGCTTTTACTTCTTTTGGATATGTACTCAGAAGCAGGATTGCTGGATCATATGGTCATTCTAGCTTTGAGTTTTTGAGGAGCCGCCATATTGTTTTCCATATGGTTGCATCATTTTACATTCCTACCAGCAGCAGACAAGGGTTCCAGGTTCTCTACAGCCTTTTCAACTATTGTTCTTTTCTTTTCTTTTCTTTTCTGCTTCTTTCTTTCTTCCTTTCTTTCTTCTTATTGTAGCTATCCTAATGAGTGTGAGGAGATGATTATTCTATTTTTCTGCCTCTCCCCCAGTTTATTATTAACTAATGAACATTGTCTATCTCTGAGAAAGGTATGTTTTCATTTGTTCACACTGTCACCTTGAGTATACGTTCTTTTTTTGTATGTTTAGGGTCTTCCCTTTGTGGTACCAACATTCCTTCCAGGGTAAGTGATTCTAATTGCACCCTCATACTGTGCTTTTTTGGAAACCTGTTAGACTACCTGATGCACAGGTGAGCACAGCCTGGGGGAAAAAGATACATTGCTGACACGTGTGCTTTGATTTGATTTCAGGGACTAGGAGAGAGGCACAGGATGCTCAGTAGCTAGTTTCAGGCAACAAAGGGTTATTGAGCCTCTTGGGTATTGCCAACAATCTGGAGTCCACTCCTGTGTCTCCCAGATACCATATTTGCTGTTCCTTCCTAGACACTGACAGCCCCTTCCCATTACCAATGCCTGGTCCAATGTGGAGAGGGATTCAGGACATGGTGGAGACTGATCTTTTCCTTGGGGACCCTATCTAACAGCCCTGTTAGAGGGAGCTTTACACTCACTTGTGCTTCTGGGCAAGGTGGACACTTGGCAAGGCTTTCTATTACTCACTTGCCTATGTCTTATGATGTACTTTTCCAATCCAATGCCATATTCTGTTTATCTCCCAAAGATCATTTACAGTTTCAATCCACTGAAGAATCCCCTTTGTCTTTTCAGGGCAGGTATAGATTTTTACAGCTCTCATTTCTGTTATTTATAGGACTCAGGAACCATTTCCTACTTTTGCTGCTAAAAAAGAGGGAAGGATCAAAAGTGTAAGTTAGTATAAATTAGATCACAGTTCACATCAGCATGTTAGTAAATGACAGAGGTGACATTACCAATCAGTAGACAAAGGGAAATTTTTTAATAAATGGCGGGTATATATAGTTCACAAAGTCTTTGGAATAAACTAAAATTATGGCCTAGCCTCAAACCATACACCAGATTCCACTGGTGGGTATATCATAATCCAAGGCAAGGTGTGTAAACATTTGGTAGATGTTGGACTCAGGTAGAAACAAACTAAACTGGAGGAGAGAGTTTGTGTGGGAATTGTACTTGTGGAGAAGACCTCAAACCCCAGAATCAGGAGCCACTCGAGGATACTACACAAAGGAATCATCCAAAAATAGAGTTTCAGAGAAATTAGTTTGGTTACACGTATAAGGTGCACTATAAGGAGAGGGCCTCCTGGAATAGATGTGAGATGATCTAGTCTAGGTCAGAATTGAGGGCACTTAACTTCTGGAGGTCCCAGAGACTTCTTAAAATCTGACAGAAGTCACAGGCCAATCCACAAAAATATGCATGTGCATGTACATTGTATACAGGTTCAGGGAATGAAAAAAAGCTCCTGAAGACCAGCTTCTTCTTTCTTTGGGGAAAGAAATTATTCCAGAGAAGGCAAAATAAAATAGGAAAAAAACAAAAAGGAATAAAAAGACTATGTGTTCAGGAAAAATTGTGTTGATCTCACCAGCTGGGAAGTAAACACTTTGAGAATGGTAACTGCCCATCCTATTCAGCAGTTAGGCTGGTGACAAGCATGTCTTTCACAGAGCCAACGATCAGATACTTAATGAAAGGTTGAAGGAATATAACGAATCATGCTTTTGATCTTTTGAACATGAAAATCTGCAAATGCTTAGCTAAAAAGTGGTGAGTATGGAATGACTGATGTCAAATAGTGCAATAATTTCTCCACATTACACACCCAACACTAATTATGCCCTTTACCAGCTCCTTTTAATGTTATACTTTCTTGATTTGTCAGATAATTTTTATTCCTATTTTCATTTTATCTTTCCTCTGATCGCATACCTGTCTTTTTTAGGAATTCTGATTAAAAGTTTTCGTGGCCACTTATTTGGAGACAATATCCCAAATCAGCTCTGACCCCTAAGCCTTTCTCCAGCCCTATTTCTCAAATTGCATATCAGAAACATTATAATTTACTGGGACTCCTAAAATTCAGATTGTTTAAAATTAAACTAATCCTTTTTTCCCAAGACTTCTTTGTCAACATCATTATAACTTGACTCTAGTGCATGCTCTCAAAACCCTGGATTTCAAATTTCTGGATTAGTGGGATTTAAATTTTGGAGGCTTTGGACCTCTTTGGGAATCTGGCAAGTGCTATGGACCTTCTTTCTCTCCAATAATACCCTTTGGCTTGAAATCTCTTTTACCTGATATTGGATAACTAGTCTAGCTTTCTTATGCTTCTTGTTTATAGGTATATTTCCCCCCATCTATTTACTTGCAACCAATCTGAATTGTTATATACAAAGTGTGTCTCTTGTAGACAGCACACTATTGCATATTGAATTTTTATTCATTCTGCTCATCTTTGCCTTTCAATTTGAGGGTTTAGACCATTGAAATTTAGTGTAATTATTAATGTTTTTGGACCTCTGCCATTTTAATATTTATCTTCTGTTCATCCACTGTTTTTTGTTTCTATATTCCCTACTTTTTGCATTCTTTTGGATTGTTTGAATTTTTTTTAGCATTTCATTTAATTTATTGGGTTTTTCTTAAGCTATTCTTTGTATTTTTTTTAAGTAGGCTCCATGTCCAACACAGGGCTTGAACTCATGACCCTGAGATCAAGAGTCAGGTGCTTAACTGACTGAGCCACCCAGGCTCACCTCCTCTTTGTATTTGCATTAGTTGCTCTTCCTTAATCTTTTGCAGGCTACCTATGGTTAATATTATATCATAATATGTAAATTGTAGAAATCTTGCAGCCAAAAAGGACCTTCTATGTTATTGCTGTAATCTGTAGTATGTCTGCATGCCTTAGGAACATCACAAGACAATATTATAACTTTTCTTTAAACAGTTACATACATTCTGTTAAAACTTAAGAAGAAAAAGAAAAAATTTAATATATACCAAAAGAGTTATTATTTCTGATACTCTTTAGTTATTCCTCAATATCCAGTTTTCCTTCTGCTTTAATTTCAATTCAGCCTGAAGATTTCCTTAAGCATTTCTTGTAGTAAAATTTGCTGGCAACAAATTATCTTCCTTTCCCTTTTCGCATCTTTATCTTCATTTCTAGAGGACATTTCCTATTCGGTGTTGACATTTGTTTCGTGTTTTGTGTTTTGCATTTTGTTTTTGTTTTACTGTCTGGCTTCCATGCTTTCTGGATAAGAATCAGTGTTTCCCTTTATATAATGTGTTGTTTTTCCCTGGATACTTTTAGGATTTACTCTTTGTCTTTGGTGCAGCCATTCGATTATGATGTATCTAAGTGTGGTTGTCTGTGAATATGTCTGGTTTGGGTTTTATCGACCTTTTGGAATCTGTGAATTCATGTCTTTGATGGAATTTGGGAAGTTTGGGGCTATTATTTTTCTCTCTTCCCTCTTTCTGGGACTCTAATTAGCTGATTTTAGAGTTTTTGATATTGTGGTACAGGTCCATGAGGCTATTCATGTGTCCATTTTTTACCATTAATTTCCTCTCTATTTTGATCTATCTTCAAGTTTACTGATTCATTCCCTCTGATATTTATTCTACTTTTTAAAAGCAAGCTCTGTGCCCAGTGTGGAACCCAATATGGTGCTCAAACTCACAACTGTGAGATCAAGACCTGAACCAACATCAAGAGTCAGACCCTCAACCAACTGAGCTACCCAAGTGCCCTTGATGTTTATTCTTTTATTCAGCTCATTCATGGATTATTACAGATACTCTAACATTAAGTTTTGATTTTTTATGGTTTCTTCTTATGTGTCTATTTTGCTGCTGAGATTTCCTATCACTTATTTCAAGCCTGTTTTCTTTTGCTTCATTGAACATAGTTGAAAATAACTACTTTAGGGGCACCTGGATAGCTCAGACTCTTGATTTCAGCTCAAGTCATGATTTCCGGGTTGTGAGATCAAGCCCCAAGTCAGGCTCCATGTAGGCATGGTGCCTGTATAGGATTCTCCCACTCCCTCTGCCCATCCCTTCTCTCTCTCTCTCTCTCTCTCCCAATCTCGAAGAAGAAGAAAGAAAGAAAGAAAGAAGAAGAAGAAGAAGAAGAAGAAGAAGAAGAAGAAGAAGAAGAAGAAATAAGAAGAAGAAGAAGTAGAAGGACTACTTTAAGGCTTTAGTGTGATAATTCCAACATCTAGATCATCTCAAGGCTAGCATCAGTTAATTGTCTTTTCTGTTTAAAATGGATCATATTTTCCTGGTTCTTCCTGGTTCTTTGTGTGTAGAGTAATTTTGGATGGTATCCTGGCCATTCTGCCTTGTGTTACATAAATTTTGAGTTCTTTTGTAATCCTCTGGAGAATGCTGGTTTTGTTTTGCTTTGTTTTGTTTCGTTTTGTTTCAGCATACTATTAACCCAGGTAGATTCAAACAGTAGGTCCTTTTTTGCCTATGTGCACAGAGGTTCACATTTCAGTTTAATTTTAAACCTTTGCCCTACTGCTTTGAGTCTGCCCCATGGAAACATCATTAAGGGATCAACCTGAAACTTGCAAGGGTTCTACACATAGTTAGGGGATCCCTTCCCTCTCTAATTCTCTCCCCTACGTGATGTCCTCCTCATTAGTGTATGGTCGTCAGCCATGGTTGTCCAGGTACCTTTCTCTGATTCCTCTGGCCAGAAAGATGAGCACATTTTCTATTAGAGTCTTAGTTGCCTGTGACCTGCCACTTCACGACTGCAGGTCACCCTCAATTTTCCCCCAAATGGAAAACTCACCCCCATGCAAGTTACTTCTCCAAGCTTCTACAATCTACCTGACTTTGTTTCCTGTTCAGAATCCTCGGGTTGTTATTTCTCATATTTTGTTCAGAGTTTACAGATTTTATTTAGTGGGAGGTTTTTTCTGAAGGGGGTCTTAAAAAACAAACTCTCATATCATTTTCTCTTTTTTGGTCTTTATTGTCTAATCCTACCTTAGAGTGAAATGAGGCTATGGCACAGTCTAGCAACCAAAAGTCATTAAAAGCAATTCAACAGCATTGATCTTTCTCAAAGAAGATGGACGGGGATCCATTTCAAAACCATAGCAGAACTTTAAAAAATTATCTTTCCCTGTTACTCTTTCAGTATCGTGACTGCATTTGCTCTGATGCTTTACTCCGAGATACTAAATAAACTTGAAAGTCAGCCCACATACCTTCCTATTTTTGCCCTTCTTCTCTCCAATCTAATTTTCTCTTCCTAAAAACAGTTCTCTTGTTCTCTCTTTTCATTATAAGTTGATTAGACCAATCCCTCTTTTTGCAAACTTTTGCTCTTTCTATCCTTATTCTGGGCAATTTAAATGCCAGGGCCAAGAGGGTAAACTTAGAATCTCCCTAAGCAGGGCTCCTGGGTTGCTCAGTCAGTTAAGCATCCAACTCTCGATTTTGGCCCAGGTTATGGTCTCAGGATTGTGAGATAGAGCCCCACGTAAGGCTCCATGCTCTGCGGGGTATCTGCCTGAGATTCTTTCCTTCTCCCCCTGCCCCTCCCCTAGTTCACATGGGTGCATGTGCTCTCTCTCTCTCAAATAAATAAGTAAATCTTTAGAAGGAGAAGGAGAAGAATCTCCCTGAGAAAATGGAATATCCATAAGGGAAAGGCTAAATGTCCAAAGATAGAATTTTTAGGGGGAAAGTAGAGAGGGAGTAGGAGAAAATCACAAATGCTACACTCATAATTTTAAATATAGTTTTTAGAACTATTTATATGTATATATGTATATGATACATATATTTGTGCTATGGATAGCAACAAAGTTTTATAAAGTTCAAACTTTTCTAAGCAAAACATGACTGGAGTAGTCCATCTTTGAAATTCCAAAGGAATCCCAAATGCTCAGAATGCCCCTGCTTATTGATGAATTATTTTGTGCCACTCTGCTAAGCAACTTGCATATATTGTTTATCAAACTTCATAGCAACACCTTAAGGTAGGCATTGTTCCCATTTACAGGTGAGGGAATCAGGAATCAGAAAGGTTAAGGTTAAGCAACTCCCATCTTTTGAAGAGGCTAGAGATAAGATTTTAACCCACCCACTCCAAAGTCTATTTATTGCTTTCTTCATTTGCCCTTTTGAAAATGCAGGCAAATTCCCAGCAGAATCGGCTGGTGTTTATCTCCAAAGTGGATGATAGTGAGACAGGGAGCATAGTGCTGTGAGGACAACATTCACTCTAAAAGAGGAGAGGAGTGTTACAGTGGCAACTTTTCACAGACTTCCTGAAAATCCCTGCAACCCCCTCAGGGTCTCTTTTCTTTCTCCACATCTGCAACAGAAATACAAATGTACCTCACACAAATGTTCAAGACTGTTCTAAAAATAAAATGAGGAGCTTCTGGGTGACTCCATCCTTTAAGCGTCCAACTCTTGATTTGGGTTCAGGTCATGATCTCGTGGGTCTTGAGATCAAGCCCCATGTCGGGCTCCATGTTGAGTGTGGAGCCTACCTGAGATTTTTTTCTCCTTCTCCTTCTGCCCCTCCTCCCCTTGCACAAGCACTCAGTCTCTCTGAATAAATAAATAAGATCTTTTAAAAAATAAGAATAAAATGCGAAGAGCTGCGTGAAAATTCTGATGTAAATGTAAATGACTATAATCACATGCAGCCCAACTTACAAACTAACACTTTCTTTTCTAAGTTTTGCAGTTACGACTTCAACAGAGAAGGACCCAAGAACAGCTGGCTAACCAAGGCATAACACCACGTGAGTAGCCGTATCTCTTGTTCGGGACCATGTGATGTGGGAGATGAAAAGTACCTCAGGGGTCATTGAGCCTAAGCCTGGGGATGGGTCTCCCAAGAGCCTCATAGACTCCATGTCAACAGAAACTCCACATATGGATGCTTTGCCCCAGATGCTACTCAGCTGCAGGGGCTTCCCTTTAATGATAGAGGTGGTAGCTAAAATTCCAATTGGTGGGTTTGTTTTTAGAGTAAATGTAATTCACTGTGGGCACCCCTCACCCTTCTGTTTTAGGATGTTGTCACTGTTCTTTCCAGAAGCATCAATCACGTATGCATCCTCTTACCACCTTGGTTTCAATTCTGTTTGGGGTACTTGAGTCCACAATTAATTTAATGTTGCCAAGTGCTTCCTTTCTGGAACAGAGAAGCAATGGCTTTCTAGTATAAATGGTATAATGTTGAGTTACTGGCCATAATTTGGGTCAAAGAAGGATTATATCTTTTAGTAGAGAGATTTCAAATTTCCTACCAAGTTAGTGATTAAAGCTAACTCTTGATTGCCTATAGAAACACACAGAAGGGGTGCCCCGAATGAATGAAGTCACAGTTCAAGCTCCTTTAGGTCATATTTTTAAATTTTCTTCCCCAATAAAGGGTAAAAGTCAAAATCCATGATTCTTGCAGAAATCCAGATCTGTCCTATTACTTTGGAGTTTAGCATGCAATAAGCAGTTTGGCCTGGATATAATGTCCTGCGGTTAGTAATATTAGAGCCCCATGACCCAAGGTCTAAAATTTGAAATATATAGTCCATGCTCCAGAGCCAGAACAGGACTGAGAATGTTTCAAAGCCTTTTCCATTATAATTCAAAAATAGCTCTTTGTTAATGGCTAAGCCCTCCAAACAGTAAACAGCAGGTGACCTTATAGTAGAGCAACATTTTTAGAGGTTTGCTAATAAGCACAAAAGAAACAGCTCACCCCATAATTTACAAGCTGCTTGCACAATTTGTACAGAGGTGATGAGAAGCCATAGGATCACATCTGAATGGCCTGTTTCATCTCAGCCCATTACTGGAGGTGCTAAAACCACAGGTGAGAAGAAAGCCTACAGACTTCTGGTCAGATAGGTACATTTTCACTCACAGCTGACCAGACCAGCCTTTTTCAGAATCCTGTTACACATGTGTAGAAGCTGACCTGGTTAAGCATCATCTAGAAGAATTATTCACTAAGTGGAAGCATGTAGATCCACCAGGATCCTTCCTGTGGGCCACAATCTGTGCCCATGCCCTCAAATATATGAGGAGCACTTCTAGTTGGGTAGTATTAAAATAATCTATTGCCCCACTGATGTTTCTTTTCTTTGATTCTGGAAGGGCACATGGAGTAGAGACCCAGGCCCTCTCAATTCACTCAAGCTGTTCACAACCTATCTAAAACTCGACTTGTGTGCTTAAGTACGCTAAACTGGGGTCTTGCAGCCAGCATTTGGTTGAAAATAAACTTTTTCCCCTTTCTTTTCTGAGGCTTATGAGGTTAAATCTCTGAGAATCCATAAGAACACCTAGGGAAGATAGGAATGAACCCTATAAAACACTTGAAAATAACGCCTCTATGTACGTTTTGTCAATTCAACGTCCATTTGTAGAGTGGGGTCCAGCGGGGCTATGACATTTTGTTCTCCAGGATTTCCAGAATCAAATAGCATACCTATTAACGAAGTCCTGCTTGACAGAAATTTTGCATCCTTAGTCCGTCGAACATTAATTACCGGGGGAAAAAAAAAGTCCTATGAAAACGAAATGATTTTTTTTCCTTTCTAATTCAGCAAAATGATAAAGATTAATTAAGTGTCATCCATTTTCCCTAGTCTTCAGCCAGCGCCTCTTAGCTAGGCTTCCAGAGGGTATAGATTCTGCTGTGGAAAAATGTCAAAGCCACAGCAGGTGCACACGGCAAGCCCAGCCTGGACAGACCTCGACTACTTAGCTCTTCTCAGAAAGTTAGATCCAGGACAAATCTTTCACCTGCTGAGCGATTGGGGGGGGGGGAGAGGTGAAGATGATGAGCCTCATCAGCCCAATTAGAGATTAAACATGCCATCTCAATGCAGTGCCGAGCAGCATGTGTTTGCTTGGGTACCACTAGGGATGTGTGTAAAGGCAACCCATCGGGAGAAGGAAATGAGAACAGGCAGTCTCAGGGGTCCTATCGATTCAGTCAAATTCAACAAATTTTGTTATGAGCCAGACTGTATGCAGGGTGTGTGCTCGGCCCTGTAGGGACAATGAGCAGGAATGTTCCTTAAGCAGATTCAGGATTTTAGAGGAAGAGGTGGTAGGAAACCCACAGGAGTAAAATTCAAGGTGGAATTTCTTACATAATTATTAATACAATCTCACTTTACCCATAAAGTTTGAAATAACTGCAATCCTCCCCACCCCCACCAGGTTTTAAAGCCTGTCATAAAATGGCTATTTTGAAAGCTAATCGCCAAGCGAACTATTAATTGTCCCAATTTATTACTGCATAGCATCACTATTCCTAACAGGTCCACAAAAACACCTGCTATCCTTTGGCAGAATTCCTCGTGGGTTTTACATCAGGTTAAACCTCAAAGGCATTGCCACCCCTCTTGTGGCAGAGCTGAGGCTAGAACCTATGTTGGGATTGGTCCCTGTGTAGAGTTCTTCCCTCAAAATTTCAAAAGGAATCGCTTGGACTTTGAAAGCACTTCCTTGAGTTCCTCTCAAGCCTTTTGTGGCCAAAAAATTCAGTTGGAATTTGGGGAAGTCAAAAATATATGTATGTGGAAATGCCAAGGAGAACCCAATGACTTTAACAAGATGGTGTCAGGTTTTCCACCATCATCTATACCTCACCATGACCAAGAGTGAAGAAAAAGTTCCACTGCATTAGCTATGCAGATCTTACTTCACTTGCACATCAAATTGATCATGAAAGTTTCTCTCCCTGCTGACTCCAATGAACCGAGCCATGTGTAATTTCAGTTGACTAACGCAACTAGTCCAAGTGGATTGAATTTAACTCCTTCCTTCTTCTTGGGCATGTATCCTGTAGGGTTTGAAGTTCCTGATGAGTAACAAAAAGGCCACAGCAACCAGGCACAAATTTTCTTTCATAATCCCCCTCAATCACTTCTCTTAAGAATTTACTCATTTCTCACTGTTGTCCATTATGGATCTGGGGTTCTCCCCCACCAGGTGCTTTGAATGAATGTAAAGTCATTGTTCCTTGAATTTAGTCAAGAAGGGCAGAGTGCTGAGGCCAGCAGGGAACCCCTAGAACAACTTTCAATAGTGGGGAGAGGTTCTCAGACCAGGAGCTTGGGGCCTAACCAGATTCTAAGATTGCTTTCACATTTATAATACCGTTGTAGAATTTGTAGAATTCACATTGTCAAAATAGCCATGAAATCTCAGTGAAATACCCTCTCAAAATTAGCTCAGAAATATTACTTTAAGAATGTATTACTTGGACTTGTCTCCAAAAATCCCACCTCTGAATCTCTAAATGAAGATTTCAAGTTGCCTCCTTTGCCACCACCAGCCAGGATTCAAAGGGAGCATATCACTGCCCCTCCCTATTGGGGTCAAGGCCGCAAAAGACATCTCCATTCTCTGTTTTCTCATGGCTTGAGGACAGAGCCAGCCTCCCCTGTTGACCTGTGGGGCTTGGATCTGTTCACCATTTCTCATGCGGATTTTCTCCACTACAATTTTTTTCCTCAGGCATCATTCTCCTGGGTGGAATCTAAAACACCACCACTTTATTGCAACCACTTGGAAAGGATGATCAGCTCTATGGAGCAGGTGCAACGAATGATCACAGCAATTCAGTAGTGTTTTGACCAACTGCTGTGAGGAGGACCCTGGGGAACACAGAGTGGTCAGGCATGGATTCTGTTTCATCTGAAACAGATGGTCTGGAAGGGGCCCCAGATCACCCCTGCTCTGTTGTTCCAAATAGTGATGTTGGAACCCAGGGGAGAGAGGAGGGGACAGGTAGCTTATTGTCCTCAAATACAGAGAACAAGACAACTGCAGTAGACTGGAGCCCCAGAGAGCCTGCGGCGTCTCCACAGAAACTTCCAGAAAGCTGCCTCTGGCCAGAATGTAGTGCCCGGGCAGCTTGGGTCCTTGATCTGATCAGAGTAAATGAATTGAAAAATACGATGAGCTGTCTATGAACGGTGCCACCTTATTTGTTTTGCAGACTAATCCCAGCCACAGCAAAGCCTTGGTAAATCCCCGAATTCTCTGTGGTCCCTCTCCTGAATAGCAGCAAGAATGACTGGGCACACTCCTGTTCCCACACCACATGCAGCTTCATGATAGTTTTGAGAAGTCGACTCTGCAAAGTCTTTCCTCCTCTTCTCCATGCACCCATCTGACTTGGCTTCTCCCTCCAGCACCCTAGCACACACACTGTTGGCTGTTTGAGCAGCACACGGCACGAGGGTTTTAATCTGTCTGCCTCCTCCCTTTCTTTTCTTTTCTTAAAAAAGATATTATTATTAGAGAGAGAGCATAGAGGGAGAGGGAGAGGGCTCCCCGCTGAGCAGGGAGCCCGATGTGGGGCTCGATCCCAGGACCCTGAGATCACTCAAACCAAAGGCAGAGACTTACCCAGTTGAGCCAC
The DNA here is from genome assembly GCF_905146905.1 of Nyctereutes procyonoides. Lineage (NCBI taxonomy): Eukaryota > Metazoa > Chordata > Mammalia > Carnivora > Canidae > Nyctereutes > Nyctereutes procyonoides. The sequence continues at coordinate 52,884,644 of NW_026575140.1, read as the reverse complement.
CCAGGCACCCCCTTCCTCCTTTTCTAACATATCAAGTTCCAGGACAGGCAAAGGCACTCTGAATTTCCATGCCGAGCCCATATGGGGGTCTAGAATCCTAAATGTTGTCTTCTCCCTCCTTCTACCTTCTGGTTCCTTCTTCCTTAGAAACTAGTAAGCCAGTGATGACACGCATGCTTTGGACTCTTCTTCCGAGAACTGCCAAAGTATCATGTATGTTGCATTAAACTCTCCCAAGTATGCAGCCAGGTCTTAAGGATAACAAAGCTACCTTTTTGGACACCTGGGATTCTTCTTTGGGTGCCAAATAAACAGTTCATTGCCAACCTAAGAAGGAATGTGATTTCCAAAGCATTCACAGTTACACAGAGCATGTACCTCACCTGCTCAAAAGAGAGCCATTCACAATCTGGTTGGTTTAAAAGTGAGGCGAACAGATAGACCAGCATTTTATAGGTGGGAGACTCACATGTGTTTGAGGAGACAAAGAGCCAAGACGGGTGGTTCCCAAATTTTCAGTCACCCAAGATTTCTTTTTAAAGATTAAAAAAAAAAAGTTTTGTTTTGTTTTTTGTTTTTTTTTAAATTTATGAGCAACACAGAGAGGCAGAGACATAGGCAGAGGGAGAAGCAGGCTCCCTGCAGGGATCTCGATGCAGGACTCGATCCCAGGACCAAAGGCAGACACTCAACCATTGAGCCACCCAGGCACCTGAAGACGATTTTAATTATACTCCACACTATGTTTGAAATTGTTTTGTCCTCCCCCCACCCACCCAAAGAAGCCCACATTGATGAATTAAGGATCCATAGATCTGTTTTTGATTAATTAATGGCATTGAAAACTGACCAGCCTGTGCTTTTTGGTGAGAACAGCCATCCCCAAGCACTCTGTTAGGATCCTAGGCAGCAACAATGAAAAGTGACCATTCCCTTAGGCTAATCAGCCTTTCTCCAGGCACACGTTCCCTTTTTCATTAGTTCTTTGAAATGCTGAAAATCCTAGAAATTCACTTCTCTTATTTGGAATTCCTGGGTTCCTGAGGACCCTAGAGTGGGACCTAGTGGCCTAGTGAACTCCAGAGCAGCAAGTCTCAAACTGGGGCATCAGGATCAGCAAGGAGGGCTGTGTTTCCACCACAGATCCCCAGGGCCCACCCCCCAAAGGGTCCCGTGGTGTAGGACCTGAGAATTGGCATTTCTGACAAGCTGGCTTCCCGAAGATGCCAGTCCAGGAGGTTGAGAACCACTGTCCTGGTTGCTGCCCTGGGACACCAGCCCTATGATTCTGCATCACCCTCCTTATCTGTGATGTCGAGGGAACTGGGTTCTGTCCAACAAGCCTTGGAGGGAGCGACCCCGTGAGAGCTGCTGCCAAAAACAGGCCCCCTCCACCCTGCACTGAGGAGTCAGCCTGTCCCCTTCACTGATGTCTCAGTGGCCCTAGGGCCTGTATTCTTTTTTTCCCTGGGCTCCCATTGGAGACATGAGGTTAGAGTCCAGAGCAGGAGACCGCAGGAGGCCTGTTCTTTCCTGGGGCTCTTTCCTGAGCTTTAGTAAGCAAATGTTTATACACCCAGCTGACCCAAATTAGCTGGAGCTGCGGGACCGAAATAGGAATAGGCCATAGCTAAACTCTGAGGTGAAAACATGAATTCCCTTGTGAGAAGTGATTAATCTTCCTCCAGGGGGAGCAAGTCAGATGTGTGGCTGACTGAATTTACAACCATGTTTTAATTTGAAATCCCGTTGACTTATTATTTTTTTAAATTAGAAATCCAAATTCCTTTTCAATCTTAAATGTCAGAGTCCCCAAAAACACAAAATTTTGTCATCTGATACTCCCAGGGCTGGTGGCAAGAGGCCCTTTTTGTATTTTCCAAAAAGTCAACTTGGGGGGTGCATTAATGGCTTTCACTGGCCCTCAGGGGAGCTGGCTAAAACCCCACATTCTCTGGAGTCATGGAAAAAGCAAATGTCAATCACAGGGCCATGGCAGGATAGTTTTCCGTGGTGTGACCTCAAGCCAATACCCCTTATAACATCCCTGAAGCCCTGAGGAGAACAGCGTGTGGTAAAACACAGTGTGTGGACCTCTTTGGCTTTCTTCCCAAGTCCTTGCCAAATGGACATAGTGTATCCCACTCTGTCTCTGTGATAGAAGGTTCCAGAACCTTTGTGCTCCTGGCATCAGAGACCTGGATTGCACAAATCATTTCACAAGTTATTAACACCAAGAAGTGATGAATTACGGCTCTCCAAAGCTAAGATACAGGGAATGCACTGTTTCTTAGAACAATTAATAAGCTCTGCTAATAGGAATTGAAGAGTCTCAGGGGCAAGAGAACTAGATAAATTCCTCCTAATTCCTAAGCACAATTAAAAAAAAAACAATTGAGTTTGGAATCTAAGTGATACACCAGGAGAGATTCATACTGCTCCCTTAGGGCTGCTGCTTAAGGAAAAGGATGTGTTAATTCTTTTTACCCACTTAAGACAGCCACACAAAGATCATTTCCAGAGTATGTAAGTGATTTGGCCAACACCAATATGTAATGCCGAACTAGATGGCCACCAGACTATGGGACGGAGGGGAAGACCTATTGGGTCAGATTGTGCAGATTGACCAGGGCTCCCCTGGACTTCAAGGAGACTTGTAGGATCTGGTTGCCTTGGGATCAGGAGTTGCTTTCAGAGCTCCATCAGTATAGACTGCAGCTGCGATCAAATACAGAAAAACACAAGCCTCCTTACAAGGAATGGCGACCAGATCCAAATCAGAGAAAATGCACAAGCAATGCAGAAGCATGGCACATTTCTCCATATGATTTCCCAGAGCTACTGAGTGGGGACAAGTGTGTGTGTGTGTGTGTTTGTGTGTGTGTGTGTGTGTGTTTAGGGGGATGTTGTGTAGGAGGAACATTGGAAATGGAAGATTTTGCAAAGAACCCCTCATTTTTAAAGATTTTATTTATTTATGGGGGACACACAGAGAGAACAGAGACACAGGCAGAGAGAAGCAGGCCCGATGCAGGACTCGATCCCAGGACCCCAGGATCACACCCTGAGCGGAAGGCAGATGCTCAACCACAGAGCCACCCAGGCTCCCCAGAAGCCCCTTTTAGGAGTGAAATCAACAAAGAGAGACATGTTGGATTGATGGGAAATGTAATATTCAAGCTACACATTCTATTATTCTTCCTATAAGAAAGGAAGCCCCTTAATGTCTGCTCAGGGTGAGGAGGCGGGTACTCGCCCAGCATACTTGGCACAAGGCAGCCCGCTGGGACCATTCAGCACCTTCCTATGGTCAACACTACTAACATCCCAGGGAGGCAAGGAGGCTGAGGAGGAAGGAGCGTGCCTTAGAGGATGATAAGGTGGTCGACCAGCTGCCAGGACTGCAATGACATTTGTTGGATGTCTAACAAGCCCTCCTGAAAATCTGTGCTCGAATTTAGAATTTACCATAAAGACGGAACAAGACTCACACATTCACATACACATATACACATACCTCTAAGGGTCCATCTGGCCAGAAACCCAATTTTTAAGCTGGCCAAACCTTGGAAGAATATTTCATTGCCTGCCACTTAAGAGTGAACAACTCCTGGGGTGACACTTGGACCCCAGATCATGTTGGTCATGGGCTTGCCCAGGCTTAGAAAGGCATTCAGTGCGGGTCTGTGCCCTCTGACCGACCTCATCGCTTAGGATGCGAAGTGATTGTAGCTCCTGACTGATGGTTTCAGGGGGTTCAGGAAAGCTCATAAGAGATGCAGAATGTTGCCCAGCACCGTTCTGCTGCTTTGCTGAGTCAAAGGTTTCCCCACTGGAGAGTAGGAGGAAGAGAGAAGGATGGAGGAGGCCCTAGGTCCTGGCGGTTCAGGCTTTGGCTGACGTGTACTTTGGCTGACCCAATGCCTGTGTCTCCCAGGTGTTGATGTTTTGAACATCACACCTTGGAAGAAGCAAAGTTGTCAAAGGACCTAGGCCCTGAGCCCAAACTGTGACCCTGGGCAAGTTCAGCCAATTGCTGTGGACTCAGTTTCCCCAGGGCAGGAGCTCATTTCACCATCTCCAGGGCCCCTTCTGGCCCTCGAAGTCTGGTTCTGTCTTCTCACCCCAGCACCCTCAGTTTGTGCCTTCCTGTCCAAGCAGTCACAGACCTCATCCAAAGCTCGAGTCCCCTCCCTACAGGTGGGACGAGTCCCCCATGGTCTGCAGCGTCCTCCCAGATTTCTGCACCCAGGGGCAGAGCAAAGTGGAAGAGGGCATTAGCCACCCCATCCGCCCCTGTCCCTCACTCTGGATCAGCATCCAGTCTGCCACGGGTCCCCGTGCCTTCTCAGGATCTCGGAATGCCCTGTCTCCACCACCTCTCCCCCTGTCACACGTCTGCCTCTGCTTCTCCTCCTGTGCTCACCCTCGATTCCACCTTCCTCTGGACCCTCTGGCTTCAGGGAAGCTGGTGTCCTCCAGGCCTCTCGTCTTCAATTGCTTGTGGCCTAATAAAGGCACTCACGTCCATCCTGTCTGCGCACCACTCAGCAAGCGCACCAGCAAATCCTATCTCGCTTCTCAATGCCCTGAGCCTGCCTCTGCTCACCTCCCTGTCTTTTCCTTGCAGCACTGAAAAGTCCAACTGAATTCCATGAGCAAAGAAAACATTTGGATAGTGACAAGGTAATTTTTGTTTTTCAAACTGCCCTCTTTCTTACCTTGGACCCCAGGGTATAGATCTCTGAGTGCTCAGCTTTGGCTAAAGCAGGTGGAGTTTCTACCACAAACTTGATACATGCCCCCGTCACCACCACCCCCCGACCCACCAACCCCACCCACACCATAGGGAATCTTTCTCCTATGAACCAAAAACTGTAGAAAATGCATTTGAACACATTTAGCTTTGAATCTACTTTTTAGCTTTTAAGAAAAACACATCCCCAATCTTTGTGATGTTGGGAAGATCATTGCAAGGGTGCCGCAGAAGTCAGAGAGACTTTGAAAAGCCTTACAGCCCTTTCTTATAATCAGGTTTTTAAAAACCCAATTTAATAGTAAGGTAGGAGTCTGTGAAAGCAGAGCTGATTGGAAGTTACTTAAAGGCAAAAGGAGGGTTTATTTCTCTCTCTCTCTCTCTCTCTCTCTCTGTTTGTTTGTTTAGCACTTTAGGTTAGAGGGGGGATTGGCATATACTCTCTACCTTCTTAGCAGATCTCCACAAACTGAACTGACCAATATCATAAAAACTATTTAGAGGATAAATAAAAACTCATAAAAACTATGAGAAGGAAATGCAAAGGGGATGCCTTTCTCCTGGGATCTCTCTGCCTATGAGATATGGCCTTGCAACTACTTAGCAGGTGGAGAAAGGAGCAGAGCTCGGTACCTCTTCAAAGTTGCCCCTGTGAGGCTGTGGTCCCTGCTGCCTGGATAATAATTGTCTTTCAAATGAATGGGAGGGATCTCCAGACCCCTCTCAGGGGTCAAATAGGAGATCCAGTATAGTGGGATTAAAAACCCAGACCTAAAAAAAAAAAAAAAAAAAAAAAAAAACAACAGACATTGGGGCCCAAGGTCTAGATCTGGCCCTGCTGGAGCCCACGTCGTCCCCACAGACAGCTCCACCGTTGAGAGGACAGTGGGATTCGGTCAACAATCTCCCTGTGCCCTTTTTGTTCACAATACTCCTGAATTTACATCTTCATAGGTCCTAAGGGAGAAGGCAGGTGAATATTTGGAAGGGAGCGTACATTGTCATGTTTTACCAGATGGACTTGGGGTACATTTCGTCTCTAACCATAGTCAGTTTCGTGGCTGTTTTAAGAGTCCGTGAACTAGAACAGACTACAACACAAACAGCGTGACATCATTGGAGGTTTATTAATATTTTACTAACATGCACCTGCCTGGCCTTTTAGGGTACAGGGGTTCTTACCTCTTTACTGAATGTTTCCATCCCAAAATTACCAGAGAAGCTTTGGTTAAGCGTTCCTGCATCAAAAAGTAGGAGGCCAGGGATAACGCGCAGGTCCTGTTTGCCAAACAAAGGACTGTTTTCCCCTTTGAGAGAAACCGAGGCTCTTTTAAAAAGGCAAAATGAGGCAGGTCAACTGTGTGAGGTCACCAGCGGAATATGTCCTGTGTTTGTGCTTGCAGGCTGAAGACGGTCTGAAGCACAAGGTCAGAAACAGGCCCGACCGCGCCGACGTGGTTAATATGCACATACTCCAAGGTGAGTCTGCACCCAGGCATAAGCCAGGATGCCTGCCGAAGAGTGGGCCACATGCCAGAGTTCTTCCCTCTGTGTGTCCTGTTAAAAAGTGTCCCCTGCCATTCCAGAGTGGTCATTTGAGTTGTTCTAGGGCCTTGGAGACCGTCAAATCAGGAAGATATGAGCTGGGCTCAGTCTCTACTTCCTGAACCTCCCTGAGCATGCCTCTCTCCCTGCCATGTACCAGATGCCTCTGAAGTGTGTCCACCCTTTAGCCAGTAATGAACCTCTAGTATGTCAACTAAAGAAAATATTTTTTGTACAAAATATATATATACGTATATACAAAAGTGTATATACATACATACAAAAATGTATATACCGCGGTGTTGATTGAGGAGTTATTTTTGATGTTGAAACATTGAAAACAGTGAAATGTTCAACACTAGAGGATTGGCTGAATTAATTATCCATCATCTGGATGATTGAATACCTTGCAGCCACTACAAATGAGACTTTATTTTTGCTTTATTTTATTTTAAGATTTTATTTATTCATTAGAGACAGAGAGAGAGGCAGAAACACAGGCAGAGGGAGAAGCAGGCTCCATGCAGGGAGCCCGATGTGGGATTCTATCCCAGGACTCCAAGATCACACCCTGAGCCAAAGGCAGACACTCAACTGCTAAGCCACCCAGGCATCTCCAAATGAGACTTTAAAACAAACAAGATATAATGAGAAAAGGCTTGCAAGATGACGTTGAGTGAAAAAAAAAAAAAAAACAGAAAACAAAGCTATATTCATGGTCTGATTCGGGGATGGACAAACATACACATAAATAGTATTTGTAGTTCAATTCTGTGATTTAAGAAAAAAAAAAGAAAGAAAAGAAAAAAAAGAAACGTAGTCCAGGGGTGCCTCAGCAGCCCAGTTGGAGAGTGCAACTCTTGATCTCAGGTTGTGGGTTCAGGCCCCATGTTGGGTATAGAGATTACTTAAAAACAAATCTTGAAACAAATAAACGTATCAATCAATCAATCAATCAAAAACCTAACCCTAACAATAAATATAAATAGTTAAGAAAGACATCCACCTATTAAAAACAGTTGACTCAAAGTGAGGAGTTTCTTGACTCTCTCATCTTTTGTATACTTTTTTAGCATTTTCCATGCTTAGGATGGACAAATAAGTAGTAATACCACAATTAAAAATGCATGAGAGGGGCGCCTGGGTGGCTTAGTCACTTAAGCATCTGACTCTTGATCTCCGCTCAGGTCTTGATCTCAGGGTCATGAGTTCGAGCCCCATGTGGATTCTACACTAAGCATGGCGCCTACTTAAAAAAAAAAAAAAAGCATGAGAAATGTTATTTGTTACATCATCACAGTCTTGTATTGAAATAGGCTGTGAACTGCCACAACCCCCAGTTCAGTTGCATGTCTCTGGTGGTTCCCATGGGATCCTCTCTTCTCCCCAACAGAGATTGGGAATTAGCACCGTAGGACACCACAGATCTGCCAGATACTAAATGACCCCTCTTTGCAAGGGTTCATGGTCTAGTTTTGGAAGCAGCAGTATAAGATGGGAGAGCATGGCTCTCTGTACTAGAGGCAGGCAAGCAAAAGGGGCACGTTAAGATAGGCTTTGTGCTGGGACCTGAAGAATAGGCTGCTGGGCTGGTAGTGGGGAGAAGATAGGAAGCACACGAGGGTGGGGAAACTAAGCAAAGCTACAAAGGTGAACTTGGTAGGACATGAGAGACAGAAAAGGAAGGACCAGGGCCGCTGGAGTGATTGGGGATGGAGAATCTCCGTTCATGGTGCAGCCAGAGTGGCATCATGCAGGGGGTTTTGAGGGAGGAGTATTTTTTGAAGATTAATCCTGTGTTGGTGTGCAGGATGAATCCAAAAGATCCCTGAGGCAGGGGACCCAGCAGAAAGCCCTTGGCATGACCTGAGGGGACGTTAGGGAAAGTTCGAGGAAGAACTGAGATTCGAACCTGTTCTTTGGTTCAGAGTACGCATGTTTTGTCTCAATAAGATCTGACCTGTTGCAACCATACGACATCGCTGGACTGCTCCTGTATGGAGATTTCTAGATCAGCCACCAGACACCAGGTCTGTGTTAGTGGGTTGCTAATAATAGAATGACAGGGCTGGGAGGCTGGTATGTGAATATCTCCCCTTTTAAACCTTCAGCGTTGAGCCTAAAGCTACAAAGTTTTACGAAATCCTAACGGCTCTGATTAGAGCAACAACTGGTTGACTAGACTCTCCTCCAATTTCTTACACAGATTCTGGGAGTAATCGAAAGAGGAATATGCGGGTGATTCAGGGCTTGTTAGCAACCTTTATCACCCTCCAAATGATGAGAAACTGCCTTTTGGATGAATTGAATTTTAAATTTCCCGTTTAATTATGTAACTGTCTCAAAGGGATTTTTTTTTCTTTTACAACGGATCTTGACTTTGGCATAATTTAATGTCACAACGTCACCAAACCTAAAGCCCTTAAAAAAGTGATACTGCAAATAATTATAATAATAGATGGATTTGCGGCAGTACCAGCCCGTGCCAAGCAACCTACAGGCAGGATGTGCATGCAAATGCCATAGTTTAGGGTCAACAAGCAATGTAGGCCCCATGGACTTCCTGCTCACAGAATTGCCAAATTGCACATTTTTTTCCCCAAGAATCGGCGCAAAGCACGTTTCTCTAACTCTTCCGTGCGTCTCGATTTGCCTTTATTTGGAAGTGTCTAGTCTTTGCTGCTAATCCATGTGAAATGACCATGATCACACTGAAAACTCATTAGGGTGCGACACAATGGTTCGCTTACAAAAGCAAAAAACAGCACCGAAGCCAAAAATGATGTCAGAACTCTAGAACCGATTCTTCTTGTTTCGACCTCTTAGCCTCCACTGCAGAGAGGTCCATCCCAACTGCTCAGATGAAGCTGAAAAGAGCCCGACTCGCAGATGATCTTAATGAAAAGATCGCTCTCCGGCCAGGGCCCCTGGAGCTGGTGGAGAAGAATATACTCCCCGTGGATTCTGCTGTGAAGGAGGCCATAAAAGGTAGTTAGAAGCCATGGTAGGCTTCCCTCTGTGCTCTGGGATCTGAGGGCAGCCTAGGCTCTGACAGACTGGGGGCCCTGGGGGCGGGGCCTCTGGGGGTTCTGGGGGTGGGGCCTCTAACTGCATAGGAGTCCTGGGGGGGAGGCGGTGTCGCTGTCCCAGAGTCTTCTCCATCCCCAGAGGTCCTGGGAGTGAGGGCGACACTGTTCATCCTTTCACCTGTTTGGGGTTGCAGTGAATTTATAGATTAGTTGATGGGTAATTTATATGTTTAAAATATTTTAATTCTTTGGAGACAGGAATAGAGTTTCTCTTTCCACTTATTCAAATGATCTTTCATGTTTTTTTTAAAGTCATGTTAATTATGGCTGACATATAGGAAATCTATTAATTTTGCACATTGATTTGTAACTTTGAAGAATTTCTTAATAGGGCCAAGAGTTTCTCAATTTATCTTAGACTGCCTGGGTACACAATCATATCTCCTACAAATAATGATAATTTGTCTCCCACCTCATTTTTTTTCTGCCTTGGTGCACTGGCTGATACTTGAAAAGTAACATCAAGGTTTTATTAGTATATAATTAGCATCATCTAAAAAATTATAGTATATTCATAGTATAAATTATATAGAATTTTCATGTTTTGTTTACATTACATATTTGTGAATTATATGAATTTTATATAAAGTGTACAATATACTATATTAGATCAACTTAATATATATTTTTTTACATATAAGATATCTATATGTTGTTATGTATCATATAAAATTACAGATATGAATTATATAAAGCACATTATGTTATTTCATATTCTACAATGAAAAATGCAATTTAATAATTATAAATATATTACATAGTAGAAAATCATCATTATTTGTACATTGCCAGTGCTTCAATCAGTATTATATTATTTTATATATGTTATGTTTTGTTTTGTTGATAACAATTTTTTTGTTTCTATCATAAATGGTGATTTCTTCACTCATGTACCTCTGTATATGATGTTAGCTTTTAGGTATGCTAAGGAAGTATTTCTCCATCCTGTCCTATTAAGACTAGGGTATAAGACAGATGCTGAATTCTTAAATAATTTGAACATGCACAGAAAGATGATCACATGACTTTTCTTCTTTGACCTAGGAATATGCATTGCTCTTTCCTAATCACCTTGCATTTCTGGAAAAATCCTATGTAGAATGTTTTTTCTAGAAATATCTGATATTTTATTTAAGATTTGCATCTATTTTATTAGGGTAAGAGTTGCTGCTAAACAAACCACATTTCAGCAGTTTAACAATAGAAGTTTACATCTTGTTCATAAACAGTCCAGGGAGGATTTTCCATAATGGCAGATCTTTCAGGCACCCAGGCCCCTTCAGCCTGGCTGTTCCACTGTTCCCTAGAGCAGGACAGCAAACTTTTTCTTAAAGGGCTGGACAGTAAGGAAGCGATTTAAGCTGTCACAACTACTCAGCTCTGCTGCTGCAGTGCAAAGAGTCCTAAGCAATAAGTCAACAAGTTGGCATGGGTGTGTTCCAATAAAACTTTATTTACAAAAGCAGGCCCACAGGCCATAATTTGTCTACCTGTGCCTGACAGCCCCCACATCCTCTGTACCTAGCCAGTGAGAGAATAAAAGGAATGGAAACACCCACTCACCTATTTTAAAGGCCTCTACCTACAAATAAGCACATCACTTCTGCTCCTATTCCACTGAGAAAATAGTGGGTAGGGCTGGGGAAGCTTTTTTTTCTGGCTGAACAGTGATTTTCTGGCAATGTCTCTCTACTATGAAAGGTGGAACATAAATTTTGATGGATAGCTAGTCTTCTCCACTACAGTGTTCACAAAAAATAACCGTCTTTGTTGTTGTTTTATGCTTGTCAGGTTTAAAGTGTCAAGATTATACATGTTTCACAAATAAGTTATAATTATCTTTCCATATTTTTCCATGTTTAGAAAATGTTTAAATATGACCCCAATGATCAGCTGTTTGAAAAGATTGCCTATTAAATTTGTGGAGGCTCTGGTACTTACCTTAGCAGTAGTCCTGTGATAGCTGTCCTTTAGTTTTGTCCATAGTTACTCATGTATTCAAATTTTCTCCTTAATAAGACTTGTACAATTGCAGAAGGGGGAGAAACAGAAGGGGAAGGGGCAGAGGGAGAGGGAGAGAGAGAATCCTAAGTGGGCTTCATACCCAATGAGGAGCCCAATGAGGGGCTCAATCTCATCATCCCAGGACCATGACCTAAGCCGAAATCAAAGAGTCAGATTCTCAGTCGACTGAACCACCCAGGTTCCCTTAAAATTTGCATTTTTCAAAAAATTCTCATTATTCCACTGACTTACAAAGTTATCAGCCTAAAGTTGTATAAAGTCTTGGCTTAGAATTGTTCTAAGCTGCTCTCAACCAGGGGTTCTGTTGTATTTTTCAATGCAGTGTTGTTAAATTGTGTATTTACTCCCTTCTTCCCTCCTTCATCGCACTTGCTAAAAGTCTTTCTATTTAGTCAGTTATTATCACAAAGAAGCAGTTTGTGAATTTGTTTTGTGGGTTTTGGTTTCTGGTCTCTTACTTGGATTCATTTAATTTTGCTTTGCATCAAGGTCATCAAGCAGGAGAACCTCCATGAGGAGAGCTGAGGGTCAAGACTATTCATTAGTTTCGGGTGCAGTAGGGGCAGGTGCAGGCAGAGGGAAGGTTAAACAACATGCCTCCATTTAGGTGAGGAGTCAGAGCATAAGCAGGAGTATGGTCAGCAGAAATGGATAAACACACACACACACACAAAAAGAAATGGATAAACATGAGGGCTAGCAAAAAAAGAAAAAAGAAAAAAAAAACAATACATCAATTGAGACAAAGGGAAGAGATAACACTTAGGTTTCTCTTTTAGGCAACTGGGTAAATGGCAGCCATTTATCAAGATGGAGCCCATGAGTAGAAGAGCAGATTTGGGGCAAGATGATGGATTCTTGTTTCACCTGCGGAATTTGAGGGGCCCACAGAAAATCCAAGGGCAAGGGACTAAGTAATGTGCTCTATTGAACTAGAATGCAGGAGAATATTGACCTAGAATTACAGATTTGGGAGACTTGAGTATATAAATTAATGGACTAGATAAGATTGGCTTTTCATGCATATATTTCTTCACTTTCTATCTATGGAGTATGTTCTATGTCAGACATGATTCTAAATGCTTGAGATATGTTCATGAATAGAACATTTCTGCTTCAACAGAGCTTCTAGTGCAGTCGGGGGGAGGTGGGTAATATACAAACAGGTAATGAATAATTATATATCATAATTAAAGGGTTTAAATGATGTAAAAGTGAAGGTAGTATAGGGTTGAAGGAATCAAGGGTGCCCGCTAGAGGGTAGTTGGGAGGAATGGAGAATGTATGAAAGGGGAAGAGGTCTAGGAGGCTCCTAGGCAGTGATCTTTAAGACAGAGGTAGGGAGGCTATGAAAATGAAGGGGACAAACGGCCACAGAAAGAGATGGAGCATACGGTTGACCAAACCAAGGAAAATCCAGCACTAGTAATGGGGACTGATCCCAGCATTAGCCTTTTAGCAATAATCTTTCGATGTGCTTAAGAGTTTTGATGGCATCATACGAAATGTCATAAAGACCTAAGAGTTACTCAAAGACCAGCTGTAGATCTAGCACTTGGAGTGGCCCATCTAGTGGTGGTGATCACCCAGCCCCCTCTTCTACCCATCACTTCTTGTGATCAGATCATCTCCCCATGGTGAAATGTTGACTTGGCGATGGTTCATTGTGGGTTGTTCTCTGGTGTCTGTGTATTACTCCCAGTCTCCAGTGCTTTTCCAGATGTACTTAGATTCTCCAGCACTGTCTACAGCTGGGTTTCTATGTTTCCACCAAGCTCTGGGTGGAACACTTGGTCATTGTCTTCCTCCCGGTTTTAGTAAAGACCAAGTACTCTCTAACCCCCGACTAATCCAGAACTTCTCCCAACACAGAAAAAGATTTTTTTTTAATTTTTAAAAATTTTTTACTTTTTAATTTTGAGTCTAGCAGAGTTAATATACAGTATTATGTTAGTTTCAAGTGTACAATATAGAGATTTAACAGTTTGTACATGACTCAGTGCTCATCATAAGTGTACCCTTAATCTTCTTCATCTATTTCACTCATTTCCCACCCACCTCCCCTCTGGTAACCATCAGTTTATTCTCAATAGTAAAAGTCTGTTTCTGAGTTTGTCTCTTTTTTTCCCCTTAATTTATTTATTTCTTAAATTCTACATATGAGTGAAGCCATAGAGTATTTATTTTGTTCTGACTTATTTCACTTAGTATTATACCCTCTGGATCCATCCATGTTGTTGCAAATGGCAAGATTCCATTCTTTCTATGGCTAAGTAATATTCCCTTGTTTATACACTACATCTTTATGCATTCATCTATTGATGGACACTTGGATTGCTTCCGAAATTTGCCTATTGTAAATACTACTGCTATGAACATAGGGGTGCATATATCTTCGTGAGTTAATGTTTTCATATTCTTTGGGTAAATACTCAGTAGTGGAATTACTGGATCATATGATAATTCTGTTTTAAGTTTTTGAGGACCCTCCATACTGTTTTCCACAGTGGCTGCACCAGTTCGCATTCCCACCAACAGCGCATGAGGATTCCCCTTTCTCTGCATCCTTACCAACACCTGTTGTTTCTTGTGTTGTTGATTTTAGCCATTCTGACAGGTGTGAGGTGGTATCTTACTGTGGTTTTGATTTGTATTTCCCTGATGATGAGTAACATTGAGCATATTTTCATGTGTCTCTTGGCTATCTAGATGTCTTCTTTGGAGAAATGTTTATCATGTCTTCTGCCATTTTTTATTAGATTATTTGGTTGGTTGTTGAGTTATATAAGTTATTTATATATTTTGGATACTAACCTTTATCAGATATGTCATTTGCAAATGTCTCCTCTCATTCAATAGGTTATCTTTTACTTTTGTTGATTGTTTCTTACATTTTATTTTGATAAAATCCCAATAGTTTATTTTTGCCTTCATTTCCCTTTCCTCAGGAGAGACATAACTAGAAAAATGTTGTAATGGCCAATGTCAGAGAAATTACTGGCTGAGCTCTCTTCTGGGACTTTTGATTTCAGGTTTCTCATTTAGGTCCTTTAATCCATTTTGAGTTCATTTTTGTATATGGTGTTAGAAAGCGGTCCAGTTTCATTCCTTTGCATGTAGCTGTCCAATTGTCCCAATTCCATTTGTTGTAGAGACCATCTGTTTCCCATTGCATATTCTTGCCTCCTTTGTTGAAGATCAATGAACCATATAAGTGTGGGTTTATTTCTGGGATTTCTATTCAGTTCCATTGATCTATGTGTCTATTTTGTATCAGTACCATACCGTATCAGTACCATTTTGGTCTCATCTTTGTAGTATATCTTGAAATTGGAGATTGTGATACCTCTAGTTTTGTCTTCTTTTTCAAGATTGCTTTGACTTTCTGATTTGACTTCCACAGGAGGAGGCTTAGGCCTCCTCATGGCCACATTTCAGAGGAGTATGCACCTGATTCCCTGTTTCCTCTTCCTAGAAAGTCACTAAAGGGGTCTGAGCACCCACTTCCAACATATGGGGGGAAGGGATTCTCCATACCAACAAGCAATGTGCAGAACACCAGCTGGGCATCCTATAATTCAACTCAATTCTGACACTACCTACCTGGTATAGCATCAGATCTCACAGGTAAAGGGTTCAGTCCCGCAAGGTCACCCTCCTCTTCAGACACCAGTCACAAACATTGTCACCTATGCTTCTGATCAACTAACTACAGCTCAGAGTTTCCCACACTGCCTCCCTTGAGTTCAGTTAGTTTGCTAAAGCAGTTCACAGAACTCAGGAAACCCATTTACTTACTGGATTACCAGTTTATTATGAAAGGGTATAGCCCAGTAATAGTCAGATAGAAGAGATGCAAAGTCTCAGTCAGGTATAGGGAAAGGGTGAGGGCCTTCCATGCTCTTCAGGTATACCACTCTTCCCAAATCTCCACATGGTCATCAATCCAGAATCTCTCCAAACTCTATCCCTTTGGGCTTTTAATGGAGGTTTCATTATAGTCACAATTGATTAGATCATCGACTACTGGTGACTGAACTCAATCTCCAGCCCCTCTCCTCTCCCTGGGTATCAGGGGGTGGAACTGAAATTTCCAGGCCTTCTGATCACAAGGTTGGTTCTCCTAGCCACCAGCCCCCATTCTTAGGTGAGGTCCAGAAGCCACCTCATTAACATAACAAATGACACTTTCGTGGCTCTCCTCACTTAGAAGATTCCAAGGATTTTTCAGAGCTCTGTGCCAGAAAGGGGGTCGAAGTCCAAGTATACATTTCTTACTATAAATCACCATATCACAACTGCAAACAGCCAGAGTCTCTCAGGACAGAACCCTGAAACAAAACACCAAATATGATGTTACAGGGGAGTGAGGATTTATGAAAACAGAAATTATATACTGGAGTTTAGCATGGCCTCCTTGAGCTGATTAGTGGGTCATTATTACTTAAAGATCCTTCATTTTGAGACCCCTGGGAGTCTACTCCTAGCTTGTTAATTCTCTATCTGGCCATCTGAGTCTTTACTTGACAGGAGAAACATCCCTCAGCTTCCAAGGAAGCTGCTTCTTGTCCAGAGGCCTGGCTTCTGCTTAAGTGAAACAGAACCCCTGCTGCCTTTCCTGGTTTTTTTCAAACAGTGGGAGGATGCTGGTTTTCAGTTCTAATAGACGAACTCTTCCTCCTAAATTGTCCTCACCTTTCCCTTGGTCTGGCCCAGGTGGCCACCTGAATGCCCAAGTCAGCTACTCAGCTACTTTAAAAAAAAAAAAAAAAGACTTGAACCTGCGACTCCGTTGTCAAAGATAAATTAGCTCTTTGTGTCACTATAACCCTTCAACATAAGGAGCAGTATTTCTAGTCCACCAGGCCTGGTCTGGAAGACATCCATTTACAGCTGTCACTTCCATTTCTAAAAGATCCGATGCTAGTCTTTGCTCACTCACATCCCCAAGCTGCAGACTTCATAACCAAAGAAAACAATTCCTATTTACTAACAATCCGGTCATTCTTCAGTGTCTGGAAGTCCTGACACTCTGATCATTTATTTCAAGGCAAATAGACAATAGTCATGGCCCTGAGCCAGATGGTAGAGTCATTTGCTTTGGAAGAAGAAGAAAGAAGAAAGAAGAAAGAAGGAGAAGGAGAAGGAAGGAGAAGGAGAAGGAGAAGGAGAAGGAGAAGAAAGAAGAAGAGGAAGAGGAAGAAGAAGGAGAAAAGAAGAAGAAGAAGAAGAAGAAGAAGAAGAAGAAGAAGAAGAAGAAGAAGAAGAAGAAGAAAAGAATAGGTTTGCTTTGGCAAAACTTTCTCGTGACAGAATGTATCATTCCATAATGAGAAATAATTTCAAAAATGCACCCGATCCTGAGGGAAGGGGGCAGGGGGGCATATGCGAAAAATACTTTTCTATGCTGGGGGCCTTTGCTGCCCCATGAAGCGGTCACTGGCATCACGAAGTGCCTGTAGCCGGAGACAGGTGCTGCTCCCCTGAGAGAGCTCTGATGGGGCAGCAGGTAGAAGGGAAGCAAGAAACGAGGCTCAAGTATCTTCACACACTTTCTGGTCTCCTTTGTCCCTTGAGAATTAACCTCAAGCTCTGACACAGGTTGAGTCCTGTGACCTGTTGTTCTCCACTCATGTGGTCCTAGCACCAGCGTTATGTCTTAGACTTAAGGCAAATTTCTAAACTGCCAGGAATCTGAAGAAAAGGAGTGGTCGCTCCTCTAAACACCCACTGACATCCAATTCCATAATAAAGGCATTTATCTAATCCCTTTCAAGAGCAGCAGGTTCTGCCTTTGTTGGAAGATGCCATCCATCCTCTACAGACGGTGGCATCTTCCGTGTATTAAAATATCTTTAGGCGAGAGCCACATTTAAACCAGAGTTACTTCCCCAGGGATCACGTCCCTTTGGAAATGGATTTTAGTGGGCATTAAGTCTCTTCCAAGAGGGCATTAAGAAGAGATGGTCTGTCTGTGAATTAAAATAGCTCTCCTACCGTCCCACTTCATGGTCTCCTGCCCCTGGGGCGGGTCCTAGCGGAAAGGTACCTAGGGCTCCAGCTATCTCACTTAATCTTGGATTCTTAAATGTTTATGCAAAGAAAGTACAACTGACTCATTCATCTAATTGCTTCCAAGAGGGACAGGGAAAAAAAAAAAAAAGAGGGACAGGGAAAGCTCAGAGCTGCCAGGCCCACATCCCCCAGGGGCCAGTGCCCAGAGCCAGCCCCGTGGGCATAGCAGGGCGGGGGGGTGGGGGGATGATGTCAGGGCTTCCCAAAGCGGGTCCTTGTCACCACACCACCTGACGTGTGTATAGGGACAATAGCCAGCGCACCGCACTCCAGCAGCATCCAGGGCGCCCCGTGCGGGGGATGGGGGGAGATTGGAGAGGAGGCCCAGGGTCACAGCACAAAGCCCACAGACTTGGTTGTTCTAGAGGCAGGCCGATGATAAGATGACCTTTGTGCCTTTCCACATGAGCCTGGCTTGAGCCAGGAGGGAGAGGCAGTGACAAGCAGCCTTTCCCGTGACTCACTGGCCCTGGGGGAAGGTCTGTCTGTCTGGCTTTCCTAGGACGACCCCCTCAGGACAAACCATTTTTAAAAAACAAAACAAAACAAAGCAAAAGACTCTGGAATTGTGCTGATCTTTGCAAAACTGACTGCAGGACCCACTGCCTCCTGGGTGGTCTTTTATTTATTTATTTATTTTTGAGAAAGGCAGACTTGCCACAAGCAGATACTCCTAACGAAAGCAACGACAATCCTCAGGGCTAGAAATGATTGAGCACTTGCCCTTCAGGGACTGGGCTGGGCGCTGGGCACGGGTGACGCTGTCTTAATCCTCAAAGCCTAGAGAGGTGATGAGGACTGTTACTTTCATTTTCGGGACGGGGACACGGAGGCTCTGGGTGGTTCAGTAACTTGCTGACAAGAACTAGCGCTGAAGTGGTAAAAGGACCAAGAAGCAAAACCAAGACCGCCCGAGTCCAGACTTGAAGCCCTTACTGACCGCGCTAAACAAACACATCATCCATCATCCCCAAAAGGAAGCCACTGCCTTTTGCTCCCAGTGCCTCTCTGTTTAGCTTCTCCTGCCGACAGGGGCTGAACTGAGTGTGCAGCCATGTGGGGGCCACTTGGTCACCGAGCCAAGCCACCTGCAGCCCTGAGGCGGTGGCGATGGGCAGCCCTCCTCCCCGACCCAGAGCAGGGTCTCTATGTAACTGTGTGGCCTCAACAGCACATTCTGCCCTGGCACATGGCGCCTTTTAGAGATCAAATAGGAGTCCTATTTGGGGCCTTCGCCCTCACCCCATTGGCTCCTCCAGGTGTAAACGACCACTCCGAACCTGGCTGCGCGAACGCATGGCTTCTTCATTGACTTAGACCGAAAAACCTCTTTAAATGATTGCTCGTCCCTTGATCCAGTAGACTGCTGGCAGCTGTGTCTCTCCAGGTACTGGCTCCAAAATAGTTCCATCCCCTGGCCGGGGGGAAAGCTCTTCCTCCCCTTCCCACAGCCATTCTGCTGTTGGCCACTCCGTTAGCTTCCCTTTTGCTACCTCCCCCCTCCCCGGGGATGTCAGGTGCGCCCTCTCTGTCTTGTCCACAGCTGGCGGTCATTTCAGGCTCAACCCAGTCTTGCCTCCTCCCGGTATCCTGGCCCATCTCCACACTCGCCGGGCAGTCTAGTCCTTGCCCAATGTCTCCAACTGTGTCCCAGGGAGATGAGCTCTTCCTCGAGTTGTATCTGATTTTCCTTCTGCGTCTCTAACTTCTCCTGAAGGGTGCAGGCTGGCTGGGGACACCATAACCAGAGAGGACCCTATCCAGCTCTGGGGAAAGTGGACCTGATTCTGACTCCTTTATTCCAGACACTCTACTTTGAGGCTTTTCCCCATCATCTCCTGCCCTGCTCCTAGGTCACCAAATGCCAGGTGTCAATGCAGGAAAGGCATGCTGAATAACTGGTGACAACAGTGAGGCTTCTGGAATCCTTCCAACCCCCCCATGCAATCATCACAACCGCCCTCCCCAGAATGTCCCGCCTTCTCCGTCCTCATGATGGCAGTGTCATCACCAGTCCCCTAAACCTCAAAAACTCAAGTACAAGGTGCTGTGGAATATGGAGAGAGCCTTAAAGCACGTGTGTAGAAAAAGGAGAGGCGCTTGCTCTGCTATGTCCTCCTTCCATTACCCGGTGGGTGTTCCCTAAAGGACATGCCGCCAGCTGGTGGCTTCCAGGGAGAGTAATGGATGTTCATTGCCCACCCCTCTGCTGGTGGCCCTGAAGTCACACTGCCGTCTTGGCTCAGTCCCTGTGCGACGGGGTGTCGGAGCTTTCATGTCCTCAGACACAAAACAGCAACCAGAAAATGTGCCCCTGCTCTGACTTACTGGACCATTATGAGACCCAACAAAGGTGGATACTTTTTCTTACTGCTGCTACTACTACATAAACTCCTGATACAAACTTTTTATCGTTTGCTGTCACTCCATTTGAAACCAAGTGGGATGTTGCAGATGAGAAAAGGAACCATCCTCTCTCTTTTTCTCTGTCTGCCTCTCGTAACATTTCTACTCACATGTTAGACTATTCAGACACCATTGTGATGTGATGAACTTCCTCTGACGTGTGCGTACTTGGGGTGTGATACTCGGCATGGGTGTGGGTGTGGGTGAGATGGTGGGGGGCCCATGGGGTGCAGGTGTCTCTGCCCTGCAGAGAATCAGATCTTGTGGAAAAGCTCTATACCCAGTTAGACTGAGGGAAGTCGGGAGGGAATATCATAAAGCTTTCAGATGGAGGGTCCTGTCCGGCAGACAAGACTGGGTACCCCAAGGACCTAATGCACTCACATGCAGGACTCTCTGAGGATGGAAGAGGTGTTGGCTCAGGGCATGTGTCGAGCAAATCCAACAAAATGCTGTGATTTCCTGGGTGGGGAAGGCTTGTCATTCCCCACAACCCTCCCACATCTGCCTGGCCCTTAATAACACAGAAGGTAAGCCTTCGAACAGGGACAGTGCCTTCAATTCCACCAACAGAAGCAGGACTTGAAATTTTAATGACAAATAAAGGTCTATTCGAAGAGTTCAGGGTTCCCTGTAAGAGAAAGGAAGGGTGTAACCCTGGACTCTTACAATAGAGCACCAAAGGGGGAAGAGCGACCCCAGATTGCAAAGAAATAAGTCAGCAGTTGTCAAATCCCCAGTAAAACCCCTCTCTTAGAAAACAAATGGGTAGCAGAAATAAATATCCCAAAAGGCTAGAACTTATTTATTTCTGGTGATGGGTAAACAGGTGTTATTTTACATTAAAAAAAAAACCAAACAGGTGTTTTTTATTTAAAATTCTTTCTGGTTTAAAAAAAAAGGACACCTCTGCAAATAGAAGTTGAAAAATAAAAGTTTCCAGTAATACAATGGAGTACTGTGTAGCTATTGCCAAAAATATATATATATTTTTTTAATTGAATGCTATCTCTGCGTGCTCCCAAGGAAAGGACTCTAAGTAACATTGTAGGGTGAATAAAGCAAGTTTCAGAAGGTGTATTTCACCAGTCCCATCCAAATGAAATACTTTGTGCCTGTGTGTGTGTTTTGTCATATGCACAGAACTAAATCTAGAAGAGGCACCAAAAAAAGAAAATTAGAAGAGACACAAAATCGTGAACAGAATATGGGATGAATGTATAGGTTAGGCCTCTTCACATGGTATGAATGTTTCTGGCAAGTAACTCTTACATTTACAGTCAGAAAAGGCATCATGAGGTTGCCTCAAAAGAAATAATTAGACCTAAGGATAGAAAATCCTAGGGATAAATTATAGATTAATATTATAAAGGTTTATAAACAGTCCTCGAAGCACTGGAGCAGCCATGCTGGTCCCTAAGTCCTTCTAGGTTAGTGGGGTGCCCCGGGGGGAGGAGGGCGGCAGCAGCTGGAATTTCCACCTGCCCTGTCTTTGTCCGGCTCTTTCCTGATTTGACACTTGGATGTCTGAGTGAGGGTCCGTGACAGATGCCAGCAGTGGTGGTGATGACAAGCCCCAAACCATACTCGTTCCATTTCTTGCAGCTCCTTGCTGCTTTTCCAATCTCCACCGTGAAAGCTCCCCCTCTCTTATCTGCACGAAGCAGGAGTCAAAAGTTCTTGTCTGTGTGATTGCAGAATACCGGGCTGGGAAACTTCCTGATAATACCTAAATGCCTTTAGAAGAGCCAAGCCTGGGATCGGGTCAGGAGGGCCTATGTGGCCTGAGCACATTTTATACCGTGCAGCCGGATAATAAGCCAGATACAATTCAGCACTGTAAAAGAAAAACAACAACAACAACAGCAGCAGCAACAACAACAAAATCCATAAAGGACATGGAAGGATATCATTACCATGCCACCTATTTGCTAGTCCCTCCCCGCCAAGCTGATGAACCTGGTCCCCTCCAAAGGCCATGCAGGCTGCCGAGGAAGAATTTCTGCTTTTCCAGCTGTTGAAGGTTTCCAAAATAGACACAGAGATACGAGGAATACAAAGAAAATCCAAGTAATAATAATTTTAAAAAAAAAAGATCACGCTGCAGTTTTTGGAACATATTTATGGCTTTTATAAACAGCTGTGCATTAGTTGAAAGGGGCTTTTTGTGATACTGGTGACATTAGCTAATTCTGACCTTTAGGAATTTAGACTCAGTAGCACTCTGGCTTCGCCCGATTCGCAAAGTTTGCTAAACATTTTGTGCTGTGTGCCCTGCTTTTTATTTGAGTACGATGCAAAGGGCAATTGTCATCTCGGTTCTGTGTCGCGTCGTAAAACCTGAGGGAGACGGGCATTCTCCATCTGCACTCTCCTTTGGCCTGATTCTGTATCCAGTGGCCTCTTTCTTTTCTTCATCTTCCCTGATTTGTTTCAAAAAGATGCAAGTCTCACATAGAAAATGTGCAGGAGGGATGCCTGCGTGGTTCAGTGGTTGAGCATCTGCCTTCTGCTCAGGGCGCGATCCCGGGGTCCCAGGATTGAGTGCCACATCAGGCTCCCTGCATGGAGCCTGCTTCTCCCTCTGCCTGTGTCTCTGCCTCTGTCTCTGTGTCTCTCATGAATAAATGAATAAGTAAATATTAAAAAAAAAAGAAAAGAAAATGTGCAGGAATAGATAAACCTGAAGGTAGACTTTTACAAGCCAAGAGAGACCTTTACTAGGTCCTGCATTCTTCCCTGCCAGATGTACCATTTTTATAAAGATGAGTTCCCATTTAGAGTAAATAGAAGAGGCGCCCCGTAAGTTAAAACCTGTCTTCACTTGTACCTGGCACCAGAAACAGATCGAAGGAGATAGATGTGTGCTCCTGATAGGGATAACACAGCGAAGCATTTCCAGAGAGTGCTTTGGTGTGCCCAAGCCACTGATCCAGTTCTTGGATTTTACCCCATCAGGTAACCAGGTGAGTTTCTCCAAATCTGCAGATGCATTTGCCTTTGAAGAGGACAGCAGCAGTGATGGGCTTTCTCCGGACCAGACTCGAAGCGAAGACCCCCAGGGCTCAGCGGGATCCCCTGCAGACGCTAAAGCTTCAGAGACCCCTTTGGCAGGTCCTCTGGGGGCAGTCCAGGTAAACAAATCACACCTCAGTCTGTCGTGTCTACATGGGCTCAAAAGCACATTGCCACCTTTGCTTAGAGACCCTGGAAATATCTCTTGATGGCACTTCAACCTCGTGTCTCTTCACCCCCTATCCAGTTCAGGGATCAGTGTGTGGTGGCCAAAACCTCCAGAAAAAAACTGAAAGAGAATCCTCAGGACTATACCCTTTGACTTACTCTTTAAGCATCTACTCTTCCAAGTGGGTATCTTTTATCTGCCAAATTTATGGACAAGGTAGAAAAGAGACTCCCTGAGACCAGATGACTCACCAATGATCTCCCAGATAGAATGGGCCAGAACAGGACCAGTTTCAAAGCCCACAGACTTCCCACTCCCTGAGGAATCTCTACAGGGCCCTGGGGGAGCGCAGAGTGGAGGTGCTGATTGGCTACACAGCAGGGAGCCCGAAGATGGTTCTAACCTTACAGATTTCTCCCTGCCAAACCCCTGCAAGGTCCATATCCAGCCCAACCCAAGAACAGCACTCACCCCTTTCTGGACAAATCCTCAAATTCCTGAAATGTAAGGAACATACATTGCAAATACTGTCAAAAGCACATTGGTAAGAAAAATAATTAGCAATGGCTGCTGGCATGCATTAAGTGCTCAGTCCCTCCCGGAAACTGTGCGAGGCACTTTCCAAGCATTTTTCTTTGAGGTGCCACAATGCCCTCCAGGCAGGTAGCATTTGTGTCCCTTCTGATGGAGGAGGAACCCAGGCTCTGTGAGGTTGAGCAGCTGCATGGTCTCCAGACGCTGCAGGTTCCCCACCCCCTGGAGCTTCCACCTCTAGAAACCACACAGAGGCTTGCTGGGGGCTTCCTTCAGCCTAGCATGAGGGTATTCATGCAGCCCCTAGGCCAAGATGCATGTGGGCACACGCACACATTCATATATAAGGAAAGAGATGCATCAGTGTGGCAGCAAGACGTGGGCCTTCCACCCACAGACTTTGCAGAGAACCTCCCTTTTAGGAAGAGTTTGGTCCTGCTGGCCTCAGGGGAATTGTGTGATGGGTTGAAATTTGGTATTATGTTATATTTGAAACCGTGTTTACACTGGAAATTGCCATATGGGTATCAGGGACAGCTTTGCTAATTATCATCCAGAGCCCTGTTCCAGAAACCCCGCTACTTACCCGTTGTTGTCGTGCCCTTCTTCACACCACGAGGTGAGCAAAGCTGGGACTGGCAAGGAGAAAACGTAGAATGGGAGGAAAATGAGAGCTCTTGTTAAATTAGAGCTGAAACATCCAAATGTGTATCGTGCATGGTTTTAGAATCAAAGCGTGTTCACTTCCCCTGTGTGCCGCAGCTGGTCTTCACAGCCGAGCTTCTCTGATAACAGCAAACGATATTCTGGATCCTTTGTATCTGTGATTCTGATGGCAAGTTCCTTGGCTTCTGATTTAAGAATGGTTTCAGGAGAAGACAAATTCTCGTCTGCTTAACCCAGAAGAAGGGGTGGAAGGGAACGAGCGCAGGATGATGCCAGGCTGAGTGCAAAAATCATTTTGTCCCTGCACCTAGCAGCTCCAGTGAGCAGATAAGGACACTGAATCTCAAGAGGAAAGGGTTCTACAGACCTTTACAGATGCCAAGGCTCAGGAAAGGGCTGAGATGCTCCAGGAGGAGGACATGAGCAGACCTTGTCCCTTTTTGTCACAGCATCAGATTGCAGGAGAAGGACAAGATAATTACTTGTTTTTCCACTTCTTCCACATAAGAAACATGTATCTCATAAAGGTTGTTTGTGACACTCCATGCACACCCCTACATATACACACGTGTACACCTACATATATACACACACAAGTAAATGTACATAAACACACCACAGACACATACATATATACACGTACACATAAATATACATAAACAGACACACACCACATATGCACACATATACACATGCATGTAAATATACATAAATACACATACCTCACATACACATATATATGTACACAGACACACACCACATATGTACACATATATACACATATGAATATACATAAACACATGCATACACACACAAACATCACACATATACATTCACACATATACCTGGACATACACATATGTACATACCTATACATATGTGCACATACACACATATATGTACAGACACATTCACATATGTGCAGACTCACACACATGCACACACATGCAATGTGTACATGCACATATACACATATGCATACATACAAACATATATATCCAGAAACACACACATACATGCACTTTCCCTCTATCTGCTAACACCATTTTTATCAGGTCTTTTGATCCTATGTTCCACTAAATTCCTACACCTACTCCTCCCTCTTCCTTTTTTCATCAATCTCATTATCAAGTCCAACAAGTAGACCTTGTCACAGGTGGAACCCTCATACAGAGTAACCAACTGTCTGGGTTGGCCTACAACAGGCCATTTCTATTCCTATCTTCTGGAATAATTGTTAATGATGACCCCTTTATCTCTCAAATGTAACCTCAGTTGGTTGACAACTTACATATGTGACTCCTTTCCCTGGGGAGGTAATGTGATATGAACTTGGATGTGAAGGTAAGATTGAAAAAGCAGAGCCATATATATGGTAGAGGAGGAGGGCCTCTACTTTGGTTCTGTCATACAGTTTTTCCTCCTGCATCCTAATCTGCTGAAATTTGGCTTTCAGGATCATTCTTCTGGCTCAGAAAATGACAGAAAAGACTCAGCCTCACAGCCCAGCAACCAGTCAGACACAGGGAAGCAGGGGCTCGGTCCTCTTGGCAACCCGATCTCTGTACACACCGCCGTAAAGGTAGGGACGGGCCAGCCTCCCAGTACCTGCCTGCGTGCTTTCTCATAGAGCCAGCTGGGAGCAGAGCTCTCTGAGTTAGGTGTGGCAACATGTGGAGAGTCACACGGATCCATGTGTAGGCTCGGTCCACCGGGACCATTGCAAGTCAGGAGGGGATTAAGGTGCCATCCGTGTGTGCGGATCAAGTCTGTTATCTGTGTAGGCACAGCAGGGATCTTCCCCATGGAGGAGAAACCCATGTGCTTGCATTTCTTTGCAATCACAACTCAGCCAGCATGTTCCTGACTTAAAAGACTTCATAAGGTCAGCCTAGAGACAGGCACAGCTGATGGTCATACCAACAAACAGGTAGAGAGGAGTTGGGTTTTATGCAGAGGAAGCAGATCGAGGCCTTGAATAATATAAAACCTCAAACATTCAAGCCTGTCTCCCTTTGGAGATAAAGGGACGGGTTGCCTTCCCAGTTGAGTACAAGCATTATAGCAGATTCTTGGTTAACTTTTCTCTGCATTATACTTAATAGTTCACAGAGGGCTCTCTCCTCTTACCAATTAACTGCCTCTTACTAATAATCATTTGGTCTTCTTCATAATATTTTATCCCAAATGACTTGTTTTGTTTTGTTTTTTGTTTTGTTTGGCGGGGGAGGAGCAGAGGGACAGGGAGAGAGAGAATCTTAACCAGGCTCCACACTCAGCATGGAGCCCAAAGAGGGGCTCGATCTCACAACCCTGAGGTCATGACCTGAGCCAAAATCAAGGGTAAGACACTTAACAACTGAGCCACCCAGGTTCCCCTATTCCAAATAACTTTTCATCAGTTTGGGAGCAAGTTATCTCAGCTCTAGGGTCAGCCACTTAATGAAAGCTGAGATATCTCTTATGAAACATCTTTCAAAAGATCGTAAGTTAATGGGGCAGCCCCAGTGGCCCAGCAGCTTAGCACCATCTTCAGCCTGGGGTGTGATCCTGGAGACCTGGGATCGAGTCCCACGTTGGACTCCCTGCATGGAGCCTGCTTCTCCCTCTGCCTGTGTCTCTGCCTCTCTCTCTGTGTGTCTGTCATGAATGAATGAATGAATGAATGAATGAATGAATGAAACAAAAGATCATAAGTTAAGCATCAGTATTAAAGCAACAGGCCCAGAGTCCCTTCCACTGCATGCATATACACAAAAGCGGTTCTAAGTGGATGGCAGAAATTTCAGTCTCCCTGTAAATCTCCCTAAACCTCATTTAAAATTCACTCCCTAAGTAGCTTAAACCTTGCTTTACAATTTACTCAGCTCAACAGCTTTGGAATTACATGACTGTTGATGAACTTTGTTCACTGCAGGTGGAGGAAGGAGATGGCTCATATTATTTCTATTGTATACCAAGAGAAATTTTATTTTATTAATATTTCTACCAATGTGTTTAAATTTTGCTTAAGTCAAATTAGCACTGCCTTCAGCCTCACTGCACTAAGGAAATGTGATAGTTGCCCAGAGGAAGGGAAGGTCAATTGCAATGAAGAGCAGGGTTGACACACAGCTGATCCAGAAGGACTGGTTGTTTGTGGAAGAGCCAGCATCCCTGTTGATCGGTCAATGTCTATGAATTCTCAGTTGTTTGATATTCATCATCTCTATGCTAAGAGGATATGACAGGGCTTCTCAAAGAAGGGAGCAACCTAGCTTGGGGAAAACATCTTTGCACTATTGGTTTTGTAAGGTACATATGAGGCCACTGAGAGAATGCACAAGAATAAAAACCCTGAAAACTATAAAATCCTATGAAGGGAAAATTGTTCTCAATGAAGGCTCCTAGAAGATATATTATCATAGCTGAATAAAACATGATTCCTGGGGCATCTGGGAGGCTCAGTCGGTTGAACATCTGCCTTTGACTCAGTCATGATCCCGGGGTCCTGGGATTGAGCCCTGCATCTGTTGGGCTCCTTGCTCAGTGGAGAGCCTACTTCTTCTTCTCCCTTTACCATTCCCCCTCACTTGTGTTCTCTCTCTCTCTCAAAATAAAGAAAAAAAATTTAAATATGACTCCTGCACTATGGAGCCTATAGTCTAATTAAGTATCACAGCTAACACTACCCCACACAGTGCTGTGACCAGGTAAGAAAAATGTGCGACAAAGGACCTGAATAGACATTTTGCCAAAGAAATTGCCAATGAGCACATGAAAAGGCATTCAGTGTCATTAGTCCTCAGAGAAATTAAACTCAAAAATCACAACAAAATACCACTTCACACCTACTAGAATGGCTATAATGGAAAAATAACAAGTATTGGTGTGGAGATTGGAGCTCAGAGCTCTCACACATGGTACATCTGCTACAGACACCAGCTTGGTGGTTCCTCAAAATATTAAACACAGAATTACCATATGACCCAGAAATTCCTCCCCTGAGGTATATGCCACCAAAGAATTGAAAACACTTGCTGATCAATGTCTATGAATTCTCAGTTGTTTGATATTCATCATCTCTAAATTAAGAGGATACTACAGGGCTTCTCAAAGACGGAAGCAATCTAGCTCGAGGGAAACATCTCTGCCCTATTGACTTTGTAAGGTATATATGAGGTGTTCTAACAAGATCTTGGACATGAATATTCATGACAGCACTATTCACAATAGTCAAAAGTTGGAACTAACTCAAATGTCTATCAGCTGAGGGATGGGCAAGCGTGTGGTATATCCACACAATGGAATATGATTCAGTTATAAAGAGGAATGAAGGCCTGACACAGAAATGAGCCTTGAAGGAAGCCAGACATAAAAGGCCACATAGTGTATGATTCCATTTATATGAAATATCCTGAATAGGCAAGTCCATGGAGATGGAGTGCAGATGAGTATTTTCTTGGAATCACAAGATGGAGAAGGGGAAGGGAGGGAAGGGACTGCTTCATGGGTATGGGGTTTCCTTTTGGGTTGGTGAAAATATTCTGGAACTACATGGTGATAACGCTTGCACAACATTGTGAAATGTATACTTTAAAATAGTTACCAGGGTGATTTTTCTGTTATTTGTGTTTTACCGCAATAAGAAAGAGGGTCCCCTTTCTGAAGGGGGTGGGCACCACCTTTATCAAGGCCAGTAGCGTAGGAAGCAGAACAGGGGCTGGACTTCAGTCTCCCCGACCCCCTGAGCGGGGTATGCAGTGGTGTGACCATTGTCAGACAGCCTCAAAATGCCATATGAAACCTGCAGATGAGAGGCCTCTTGCTGTGAGTGGAGAAAGGCTTCCCAAGGGATCTGGAGTGTGAGCTGGACTAAGAGGATGAGCCCAAGTTGGATAACAGGTACAGAAGGAGTTGCAGACAGCAGGAAATTACAAAGAAAAGAGGTTGGAGGGGTAAGCTGTTGGGTGGGGGAGTCATGCAGGTGGGTGAACTGTCTTGTTTGGCAGAGGGGGTTTGGCTTTTGTCTTGCAGGGCAGGACAGGCAAACTGATTGTAGGCTGCTGGGGTGGTGCATTGCAGGGCAGGCCCACGGTGTGAGCAGGTTTGAATAGAATGTCTTCTTGCAAAACAATCATGGACCCTCTAGCCACAGACCGCGCCGTGCCCTCTTGCATTAAACTAACTGCTTTACACATTCACGCCTGGGTCTTAAACCACTGGATGTTGTATCCACCTCTGCTTTAGAGAGCCGAATGTGTTCCCCTTCCATGGGCCATGCAGTTCTAGGCAGAAATAGAAACAAAAGCAAAAAAACAAACTTACAACCTTGTATCCCCTGGTTTCAAAGTGAGTCTGAAACTTTACAGTCCTGTGGAATCAGAATGCCACAGGTTCAATAGCCTTTGCCTTCCACTCTCCAGAGAAAACAGTCCAATTTGAGTAACTTCTGGAATGCTCAGAGTCCCTGCACCAAGGCAACATGAAGGCAAAGTTCCCCAACCCCGACTGACCTGCTAAATCCGGGCCTGCAGCTCCCCCAGATGAGGAGGCAAGTCCTAGGATGAGGCAGGAACAGAAGCTGAGGTGGAGCAAAGCAGGGCCAGGCTGACGGCAGGAGCCCTGCAGAAATGCTATTATGAGTGCAGAAGACTGATTAATTAACTCAAACACTAATCGATGAAGGAACAAGGAGGAATCCAGCCACCAAGCACACAGGGAATTCTTGTGTTCATCATTTATTACTTTCTGAGAAGAAGCCTCCTTTAGGAAACACAAAAGAGGCTCCAGTGGTGGGATGTGCAGAAGCAGAGAAATGCAAGTTGTATGCTTGGATGGGTCACTTTCAGATGTGTTTTGTGGTTAAAATGGGGAAGCTGCCCAGTAGGAGCCTGCCAGCCAGCTATTCAGGGGCCCCCTCTTCTGGACACTGCTGGTACCACACGTCCCCCCTTGCAGGGTTGCCCCAAATCCTCAACACGCTTGTCATGATATCCATGTTCTTCATTTCAGGCTTCTCTAATTAAAGTCAGGGCTTGAAAATTAAATTTTTTTTCAACTGATGACAGTACGTACTACTGTTTCCTAAAATATGGAGGCCTTTTGATTTCAGGAGCAGGTCATAGGTATAACCACAGTGTCCTGCGAGATCTGTCATTATGTCGCTGGTATCTTTCAGCATCGTTGTATTGGTCACTGAGATAAAAAGTAAGAATATTTTCCTCAATTTTCAGATGAGATGTAGCAAAGTATTTGTACCGTGTTCAGAAATTTGTCTTAACTTCCTGGCCTATAGCTTTGACTTTTTTCAATGTGTCCAAGTCACGCTCTGCAATGGGAAGCTTCTAGAAGGACCTCAGTGGGTGGCTGACCCTTCTCATAGTGAGTTAAATATCATTATCTCAGAGGGTGTCAGTTCCTGGGGTTATACCAGTATTTGGGGTATTGGTGGGAGAGAGGGCTATCTTACTTTTCCACTCAAAGCAGCAAAAAGCCACATTAAAGATAAGCTTAATTTGATCCAAGATGATGTCATTAATAAGTCATTGTTCTAAGTGCATCACCAAGGGTGATTTCATGTATCCATGGGAAGGAACTTTCTTATGACTCCATATCAAGATCAGATCATGTCCTTTATCAGGCTGTCTGTTGGTTTTAGCTTAGGAAAGAATTCTAGGCGAAATGCAGGCTTACATCTTACTCTGCACTGGGAAGGAAATGCTCCTGGAGCCACTTCTAAGATTCATGAACCCCCTTTCTAGGGTGAGGCACTTGCAATAGATCTGTTCAACAGATACCTCAGTGCCCCAGGACCTCTTTGTGCATTGTGCTTTTGCTGAATTGTATTTCTGGGATTCAAGAAAGCTCATTAAACAGAACCTCCTCGTGATGTAGCCATGACATCCATCCATGCCTACCCACCCCCTAAAGCACCTGCTGTTTCTTCATCCCCTTTGCAGTCCAAATCTTTGAGCGACAGTAAGAACCGCCACAAAAAGCCCAAGGACCCCAAGCCCAAGGTGAAGAAGCTCAAATATCACCAGTACATCCCCCCGGACCAGAAGGCAGAGAAGTCCCCTCCACCCATGGACTCGGCCTATGCCCGGCTGCTCCAGCAGCAGCAGCTCTTCCTGCAGCTCCAGATCCTCAGCCAGCAGCAACAGCAGCACCGGCTCAGCTACCCCGGGATTCACCAAGCTCAGCTCAAGTAAGTCGGGAGAGCCCAGGGCAGCGGTAGTGGCGAGCAGAGGCCAGTTGGGGAGGCCTCCTGTGTGTCTGAGGCTCAGGGGGCCAGCGCCTGGGTGCCCAGTGAGTCCCCGATTGCACCACATCCTCATCTGATAGGTTTCAAATGGGACTGGGTTTAGAAACCATGCCCACCATTCCAGGAACAGAAGGCCCAGGGTCGGGGGGTAGCAAATAAATCGATGTCCTCGTAAGAGGTATTTTTGGGAAAAGAGAAAGGATTAGCACTCTCAGATTGAATTGTAGAAGCAGAAAAGAAAACCAACCTAAGAATGATTCCGTTTCTTGGATCTGCTCAGCCCCTATGCTTTGGGAAGCAACAAAGCTGGGCGACTGGGTACCAGCCCCGAAAATTGACTCCGGGACCCAGGCATGTGACCTCACTGTGGGTCACCTTTTAACTAGGTATTCGCTTCAACTCTAAAGTTGGGATGTGGGTTCTGCTACCTGTCCCCGTTCAGCCTCATGTCGGGTTGGCAATGATGCTGAGTGCAGAGTGTAGACGTGCTTAACCAGGTGAGCTTGTGTGCCCACAGGACAGCGCATCTGCTCAGCCATAGCTGGCCATGCCCTCTCCCCTATGCCAAAGGCTCTATGGCTTCCCTCTGTCCTCCCAGGTCTCAGCTGGAGTGTCACTTGTCACTTACCACTGAGCACACATCGTTGTTTTCTTCACCCTGCCTCTTCTGCTGATTTATTTCTTGCCTGATCCCTGCAGGCCATTAGCTTGTGACCTGATCTAAACACAAGCTACCCATGAAGGGTTCTGGCCACCCAAATCTAATGTGTGGGGGGTAGGGGCCTTTCCCCACAGCACCAAGCAATTCTCTGGTGCTGGGTGCCCTACATAGAAGTTGTAACCTGGGTTCGGTTGAGCCCAGCTATAGAGTAGAGGTTCCCACGATTTCCACCTTGGGTTTGATTAATTTGCTAGAGTGGCTCGCGGAAATCAGAGAAACACTTTGCTTACTAGATCACTGGTTTATTATAAAAGGATATAACTCAGAAACAGCCAGATGGAAGAGATGCATGGAGCAAGGTAAGGGGGGAAAGTGAGGAGCTTCCACGCCCCTTCCAAGCAGGTCACTCCCCTCATTCTCCATGTGTTCACCCACCTGGAAGCTCTCTGAATGCCATTCTTTTAGGTGCATTACAGGCAGGAGTGATTAAATCATTGGCCATTGAGGAATGACTCAGCCTCCAGCCCGGTTCCCCAGAGGTCAGAGGGTGGGGCTGACAATCCCAATCTCAAACCACAGGGTTGGTTCTCAGGCAATCAGCCCCCATCCTTAGGTGACCTACGGGCTTTCACAGTCGCCTCACTGACATAACAGGTGACACCTCGGTGGCTCTCATCACTGAAGGAGATTCTAAGGATTTTAGGAGCTCTGTGCCAACAAGAGGGACAAGGGCCCAATATGTAATTCCTCGTTGTAGATCACAGTACTACACCCCATATATATATATATATTTGGCCCATATTTTAAGTGCCTCTTTTTTGTTTGTTTTTCAGGGAGCCAAATGAACAGATGGTCAGAAATCCAAACTCTGCTTCAACACAACTGAGCAATACCCCTTTGTCTCCTGTTAAAAACAACTTTTCTGGACAAACTGGTGTCTCTTCTCTCAAACCAGGCCCACTACCATCAAACCTAGATGACCTGAAGGTAGTGATTCTCTTCCCTTCCCTCCCTTCCTTCCTTCCTTCCTTCCTTCCTTCCTTCCTTCCTTCCTTCCTTCCTGTCTTTCAACAAATACATCAGTAGTTTTTTTTTTAAGGTTTTACTTTTAAGTAATCTCTATACCCAACATGGGGCTCGAACTCACAATTGCATGATCAAAAGTTGCATGCTCCACTGACTAAGCCAGCCAGGTGCCCCAACAAATACGTAAGTAGATTTTTAACATTTTGCCTCCCCCCCCTTCCCATACAGCAGAAGACCCTGGGCTTCTAGCCTAGCTCTTTCACTGGTTGTGCCACCTTGGGTTAGTTTCTTAATTTTTCTGCATCTTCGATTGCTTATTTGCATATGTGATATTTTGTGAGAACCCAGTGGAATTGTATATACATGGTAGAACTTAGCATAGAGGGTGCTATAAGATTGATGTGGACTTCCAGAATGCTCTAAACCAGCAGTCAGTTCCGTGATGAACTTTTTACCAATCTCTGGTGAAAAACAAGAATCACGGTAAAGGGCTTTTCATAAATCTAAGTGTGTTCAGCATACCTGACTGCACTTCATTTAAAGTATTTATTTCCTCCTGATGTTTTGAATCTAAAGAAAGATCCTGTTTAGAAACAATGATAGTCGTAGGTGGAAGTTGAATGTTTCTGGTAGAGTTTTGTTTTTTCTTCGTATTAAGTAGGGCTATCATTAAATAAGGATGTTAGTCTTGTGTGACAAGATGAAATGTTGGTAACCCTGTGACCGCTGCGTAATTTGAAACAACATACTGTCCTGTGAAATCCCCAAGTCTGAGAACTTCGGCCTTGACATGTGACAACAATGTGTCAAGTGCTACGTGCGTCTGGGAGCAGTTAGGATGAATCACGGACTTCAGGGACTTCCGTTCATTGAAATGACCCTGGGCTTTGAGCTGAGCCTCACACATTCCAGAGCGGGGCTCACGATTGGCATGTTCATCCATCCACTATTTACAAAAGAACTGAAGGAGGCAGTGGCAGTACCTTTGACTTCTCTAATGTGTGAGCACACCTGCTCCCCTCAATGCCTCCCCATTGTCTGTGATTCCAACTGTTTACCTGGTTTCCACCCACCTATTACTCTCCTCCCCAAAGGACCTTATCATTTGTCCCTGAAAAGCCAAATTCCTACAGATCCCCATGGTCTTCACCGTGCCAGGCTTTCTCAAGCCTTTATTGGTCACTCTCTATTCCCATTCCCGGTCTTTGGTCATTGCCTGCCTTGGGGAATGGTGGGATTGGGACTATTTCAAATGAAAGAAGATTAATTCTATGGCTGCCAATGGCCAACTGCAGTCAATAAAATGTATCTTGGGTTATGATATCAAAAGCTCCTCTGTTCCTTCCACTTGGAATAAAAATGCTTAGGTATTCATTGAGCTCGTTCCAATTTAGCATCCATAGACCTGAAGAGGATCTCATAGGCCTGTGATAATGCCCTCCAGAGCAAGTCACCCACCTTCACTCCCCAGGTCATAAATCCATGGAGGTATTAAATTAGGTCCTCTCATCTAGAAAACAATATGCTAAATGAAGTAAGCCAGACACAACAGGACAACTATCATATGAGTCTACTTCTATAAGATACCTAGAGAAATTCAAAGAGACAAAAAGTAGAATGGTGACTGCCAGGGTTGGGGAGAGGAGGAAAGAGGAGTGGGTGTGTAATGGGTACACAGTTTCTGCTTGTAATGTGGGAAATGTTCTGGGGATAGATAATAGTGATGTTTGCACAACAGTGTGAGTGTACTAATTCCACTGAACTGCATACTTAGAAGTGCTAATAGTGTATTTGATGCCCGTACATCTTTAACCACAATAAAAAAGATTTTTTAGATGCTCCTGGGTGGCTCAGTTGATTAAGCATCTGACTCTTGATTTTAGCTCAGGTCTTGATCTCAGGATTGTGAGAAATCTTTTTCAAAAAGTTTTTTTTTTTTTTTTAAGATTTTTTTAAAAATCAGCCTACCTTAGGATGGGAGCCCAGTTCATGTAGATCTGAAGCTTCCTTGACCCCAGACAACATAGTCCCACCCATAGTCATGGGTGATGTGCCATCTGGCAGAGCCACCAAAGATGATTTCCGTGATGGCACATGCTCAGAACAATTGGCTGGCTAGAGTTAGAATTAGCATAGGTTCTGGGAAATGATGATAGCAGCAACTGACATTTTTTTAGTGTAAACTATCAGTTGACCATGCTGTATAGATTTGCTTCCATTTTCACCCTGCAGAATAGGTTTTAAATATGAACATAAAAATCAGGACCTCGAAGAAGCTAAATGAATAAGGTCTAACTCATTATCAAATGAGTAAGGCATAAACCATATCAAATATTTTTGATACTTACTTTTATCATGAATGCTATAAAATGATTTGCTATATAGAACAAAGATACTGTTTTTTAAAGATTTTTAAATTGTTTTTAAAGGTTTTATTGTTTTTAAAGATTTATTTATTTGAGAGAGAGAGAGAGAGCAAGCATGTGTGGAGGGAGGAGCAGAGGGAGAAGCAAATTCCCGGCTGAGCACAAAGCCCGATGCAGGGCTTGATCCCAGGACCCTGAGATCACAACCTGAGCCAAAGTCAGACACTTTACCAACTGAGCCACCCAGGTCCCCCTAGGAGAAAAATATTGTTCATAAATCTAACATCAACCCTAATGGCACAGGTAAGAGAAGTGAGGGAAATATGTTAGTTCTATGAGGACATAGG
Source organism: Nyctereutes procyonoides (assembly GCF_905146905.1). Taxonomy (NCBI): domain Eukaryota; kingdom Metazoa; phylum Chordata; class Mammalia; order Carnivora; family Canidae; genus Nyctereutes; species Nyctereutes procyonoides. Next base: position 52,848,718 of record NW_026575140.1, on the reverse strand, counting down.
TTAACATGTAAAAGAGATTCTTTTATCTCTACATTTTCTCCCCAGACCTGTAGAAGCCATCCCACCTTGGTCTGATCATTTGACAACTTTGTCTTGTGTTTCCAGAACCCACAAGTCAATCCAGGATGCTAACATCTGAAAATAGACTTAGATCTCATCCTGTAGAAGCCTAAAAACCTTTAAATTATGAATAAGTTTGGTAAATTCATAGGATTTAGTTTTAGTTTCTCTGGTAACACTGATTTGTGTATTTTAAGAAATTAAAGTAGGAAGTCTGGAGTTATATTTGGGAGACGTATGACATTTATCATATCAACTCAACGTCCCTACATGTGTTGCATGTTGTAAAGTTTTAGTGATCAGTTGTGAGTTTACCATTTATACTGTAGGCACAAGTTTCACTGAGGTCATATGGTAATTGTATAAATGTCTTGCTTACCCCTACCCCTCCCCCCACCCCACCAGAAAGAGGTTATGCAAGTTAACCAGCTTATAGATGACAAAGCAGGGGTTAAAACTTAAGTGAGTGATTTTGTTTTGTTTTAATTTAATTTAATTTAATTTAATTATTTAATTTAATTTTAAATTCCAGTAGAGTTAACTAATACAGGGTTGTATTAGTTTCAGGTACATAATATAGCAATTCGAGAATTCTGTACAACACCCAAAGCTCATCACAACAAGTGTGTTCCTTGATCCTCATCACGTATTTCACCCATCCTGCCACCAACTTCCCCTCTGGTGACCATCAGTTCTCTATAATTAAGAGTGTGTTCTTGATTTCTTTCTCTCTCTCTCTCTTTTTTCCTTTGCTCTGTTTGTTTCTTAAATTTCACATATGAGCGAAATCACATGGTATTTTGTCTTTCTCTGACTGACCTATTTCACTTAGCATTATACTCTCTCACTCCATCCATGTTGTAGCAAATGGCAAGATTTTTTATTTTTTATGGCTGAGTAATATTCCACGGTATACATATACCACATCTTCTGTATCCATTCATCTATCAATGGACACTGGACTTCTTCCATAATTTGGCTATTTTAAATAATGCTGCTCTAAATATAGAGATCCAAGTATGCCTTTAAATTCCTGTTTTTGTTTTTTTAGTAAATATCCAGTCGTATGATTACTGGATTGAAGACAAGTTCCATTTTTAATTGAGTGATCTCAAAGGTTTTCTTTTGTCACTCAAGATGAGGATGGAAAAGGGGATGGACAGATGGAGAAACCTTAATTGGACTTGGCCACTGGGTGAATGAGGAGAGGTATCACTCAGGATTGGGATACCAGGGGCAGGAAACAGGAGGATAGAATGGGGAAGTGATCTGAAGGGGTGTTGGCAAGTGCATTCAGTTTGGGGAAATTGAGTCATAAGTACCATCAGGACAACCAAGAGGGAAAGTCTATCCAGTTTCCAAGCAGTTAGAAACATACCAACCTAGGTCAGCTCAACTGTGTTGTCAGGCTAGGCACGGAAATTTTGGAATTGTCTGGAAAGTAGGGTGGTTCGTTGAAGCCACAAGACTGAAAGAGATGGAAGGAGAGCAATTGGAAAGAGTGGAAAGGGTGGAAGGAGAGAAGAGGAATAAAGGAAGCAGGTGATATAACCACCTCATTCCTTGGAAAAGGAAGAAATAGGAGGAATTAATGAAGGTACCCTTACAACAGGCAATCAGAAAGAAGGTATCAAAGGTGGTTGTTCTCCCCAGATGCTCATATTTTACTTAAAAAGAGTAAAAGGGGAAAAGCACTGAGAAAAAGAGTTTGATTTCTCATTAAAGGCTATACGTGGGGGGCACCTGGATGGAGCAGTTAAGCGTCTGACTCTTTTTTTTTTTTTAAGATTTTATGTATTTATTCATGAAAGACACACAAAGAGAGGCAGAGACACAGGCAGAGGGAGTAGCAGGCTCCCTGTGGGAAGCCCAATGTGGACTCGATCCCGGGACCCCAGCGTCATGCCCTGAGCTGAAGGCAGGCGCTCAACCACTGAGCCACCCAGGTGTCCCTAGCATCCAACTCTTGGTTTTGGCTCAGGGTCATGATCTTGGGATCATGAGATGGAGCCTCCGCACTCAGCAGGGAGCCTGCTTAAGATTCTCCCTCTCCCTCTGCCCCGACCCCAACTCTTGCTCACTCTCTCTCAAATAAATAAATAAATAAATAAATAAATAAATAAATCTTTTTTTTTTTTAGATATACGTGGTAACATCACAGTATATGTACTTTTTTGCTAATGTTGTATGTGGGTTTTTTTTTCATGTATCTAAGAAACTGGAGAGCCAGAGAGCATGATAGCATGAGGGAGAAACAAGAAAATAATGGGAAATGTAAAAACTGGGAAAAATATGATGGATGTTAAGAAATAATTGTTCATGTGGGTTTTTAGTTGTGATAATGGCCTTTGATCCATGTTTTTTTTAATGCACTTATTTTTTAAGGAAAGATATCAAAATATTTACAGATCAAATTGTGTGATGTGCTTCAAAATAATTCAGGAAATGGAGTGGAAGTGGTTTGAGGTCTAAATGAATCAAGGCTGGGCATGGATGGATTGTTGTTGAAGCTGGTTGATGGGTACATGGGTTTATTATACTTTTTTATCGACTTTTATATATGTTCGACATTTTCTATAATATGCGGTTGAAAGAGTGATCGGCAATTAAAACGTCAGTGAGTGTACACAAACCTTTGTCCCAAGCAAGCCCACAGAGCACAATACTCTGAAATGTAAGGTAAACTAAATTCAACAATTATTCAGGTTATTTTGGAATATGAGCTTCATTATTTAATGATGTAGTTTAAAATATTCAGTGCCAGAACATATTCTAAAAATAAACATAGAACTCATTAATTTTAAGTAATTCAAAGTTAAAACAATAATGAGTTGCCATTCTTCACTTTTTCAACCCAGCAAATCTGAGAGAAAATGACAAAACAATACCAGAAAGACAAAGGGGGTGATGGTATGCTTACGCTTGCGGCAGAGTGAGTTGCTATAATCCTTTTAAAATAACTTCTAAGTGATTATAAAGTAATTATTTACTATTGAAACATGATAGTATAGGGAGAAATAAAGAGTATTTTAAAAGATAATTGACCCACAGATAGCATTGCAGAATATATTTCCTTGTAAACTTAATTTTTTAATTTTTTTAAAGATTTTATTTATTTATTAATGAGAGACACAGAGAGAGGCAGAGACACAGGCAGAGGGAGAAGCAGGCTCCATGCAGGGAGCCCGATGTGGACTCGGTCCCAGGACCCTGGGATCACGCCCTGAGCCCAAAGGCAGACGCTCAACCGCTGAGCCACCCAGATGTCCCCCCAAAATACTAAAATTCTTGCCAAAGAATACATATTGTAAAAATTTCTGTCCTGAATGTTTGTGCCAATCTACCGCCAGAAACAGTGCTGAGGCAACATTTTTCAAGCATGAATGTACACACTAAACCACCTGGGTCTCCGGGTAAAATACAGGTTCTGATTCAGTAGATGTGGGGAGGAGGCCTGAGTGTCTGCATTTCTAACAGGTCTTCAGATGCCGTCAGAGCTGGTGGTCCAAGGACCACACTGGAAGAACAAGGTATTAAGAAACTTTTTTAAAAAACAAATTTTTATTTGCTCATTTTTGCTGCTGTTTCAATAATGCAAAGTGTAATTAATTCCTTTGTCAATCTGATGAATGCAAAAATATGTCTATATTTATTTATTTGGATTACTACTGCTGGTACATGTACATTATTGGCCGTTTTAAAAAAATGTATCTTTCATCTGTGACCACACCCATTACCCATTTGTGTTGATTTATTTCAGGGGTTTGTTAGGCACACTTGGTACATCGAGCTTACTAACACTTTATTATTTGTCCTGCAATTATTTTTGTCTGAGGCTGCTATCAGCATTTGCATTTTCCTTTGGTGTTTTTGACTTATAGGGGTTTTTGATTTTTGTCGTCAGTATTTTTAGGATCACCTTCTTTGCTTTTAGGCTCAAAAGAGCTTTCCCTGCAGAATATCAGAAGAATATTTCCCTATATGCTCTTCTAGGTGTTTTATGGAATTACTGACTCTTAGATATTTAATGTTTCCTGTTTTAATTACAAAAGTAATATGTGAAATGTTTAGGATGCAGAGATAGAGAGAAGCACTGTTAACATTTTAGCCTATGTTTATCTACATATTTTCATCTGCAAGCATAGGTTTAAATACCTATATACATATGCACAAATTTATATAATTCTTAGAAAAATAGAATCAAGCCATTCAAACTACTTTTCACTTAAAAATATACCATAAACAGTTATTCATTATTTTATGTCAACAAATAAATAAATCTATAAATGTATTAGCATCAGTTTTAATGGATTTAAGTATTCCATCACTCATAGACGGTATCATTAATTTAATTTAGTTCCCATATTTTTAGATATCTGTAGCTTATCATTGATGAAAATTATAAAAAATGCAGGGATGAAATTATTCCATGTGAATCAACATAATCATGGCAAACGCTTATACCACACTAACCATTTGCAAGACTCTATTCCGAGCACTTTACAATTGTCAAGCCATTTTAATCCTCACAAAAACATATAAGGTCAATATGATTGTCTCTGTTTTGCAGAAGGGAAATGGACACACAGTGATCACTGAGCTAGGAAGAGGCAAGGTCAGGATTTGAACTGATGGTCTTATCCTGGCATGCTCTCTCTCAGTATGTGACTATTATCTAGCCACTTATTAAAATATGGATGTAAGCTGAGTGTCATACTATCTGTTGGCAAATTGAATTTAAATTTTTAAAAAGGGAAAAAATTAGGACATAAGTGGGGTGTCTGGATGACTTGGTTGAACCTCCATCTCTTAATTTCAGCTCAGGACACGATCTCCGAGTGGTGGGATCAAGCCCTGCATCAGGCTCTCTCGCTCAAGATAAATAAATAAATCTTTAAAAAACAAAAACAGGGACTTCTAGGTGGCTCAGTGGTTGAGCATCTCCCTTTGACTCAGGTCATGATCCCAGAGTCCCAGGACTGAGTCCCGCAAGGCTCCCCGCATGGAGCCTACTTCTCCCTCTGCCTGTGTCTCTGCCTCTCTCTCTCTCTCTCTCTCTCTCTCTCTCTCTCTCTCTGTCCCTTGTGAATAAATAAGTAAAATCTTAAAAAAAAAGAAAAAAAAAACAAGATATAGGTGTTAATGGAGAACCATAGTTCTCAAAAACTGATCCTAGGACCAGTGGCATCAGGATCCCTTGGGAACCCTTTAAAAATGTACATGCTCAGTCTCCACCCCAGCCCCACTGAAGCAGAAATTCAGGGCTGGGCTGGGTTGTCTGTGCTATATTTTGGGGGCCTGAGGTTCCCTCACCTGTTCAAGTTGGAGAACCCAGGACAGAAAGAACCTGCCAGGGAAAGGGGTGACCTAGGAGCAGAAGACCTGGAGTCTCAGCCTGACCTGCTGATGGCTAAACCCAAGCAGAGATCAGTCTTCCCAGCCATAAGATGGGGGGAGGACCAGGATGGGGGTGGGAAAGTAGTCGAGTAGGTGACCTCTGTGGTTCACGTGGGCTATACATTTCTAGGAATCTGGGATCGTGGGGAAAAAAAAAAAAGCACGGTGCAAAACCTATTGCTATCAAGGGCAGGGCAGGGATGGGGGTCACCAAGTAATAGGAAAGCGGATGTTGTAAAAGCCCACGTGTGATGTTTTAAAGCTGATGTAATACTTTTTGTGTTTTTAAAGACAGTCCTTAAAAACGGTGCACTCACCACTCCCGGTTTCTGCAGGTCTCTGAGTTAAGACAGCAGCTTCGAATCCGGGGGCTGCCGGTGTCGGGCACCAAGACGGCCCTCATGGACCGGCTGCGGCCTTTCCAGGACTGTTCTGGGAACCCCGTGGCCAACTTCGGTGACATAACGACGGTCACTTTCCCCGTGACGCCCAGCAGCTCGCTGCCCGGCTACCAGTCCTCCCCGACCACCAGCGCCTTATCCAACGGCTTCTACCACTTTGGCAGCACCAGCTCCAGCCCCCCGATCTCGCCCGCCTCGTCCGACCTGTCGGGGGCCGGGTCCCTGCCCGACACCTTCAACGACGCGTCCCCGTCCCTCTGCCTGCACCCGTCCCCGGTCCACGTGTGCACCGAGGAAAGCCTCCTGAGCAGCCTGAACGGGGGCCCCCTCGCCCCCGAGCTGGACGGGCTGGACTCGGAGAAGGACAAGATGCTGGTGGAGAAGCAGAAGGTGATCAACGAGCTCACCTGGAAGCTGCAGCAGGAGCAGCGCCACGTGGAGGAGCTGAGGTTGCAGCTGCAGAAGCAGAAAAGGAGCCACTGCCCCGAGAAGCCGCCACCGCCTCCCTTCCTGGCCGTCCCCATCAAGCAGGAGGACGCCGTCTCCAGCTGTCCCTTCGCGCCCCAGCAGAGATCTGGGAAGAGACAAGGCCACGGCTCAGAGGGCCAAGCGCAGGCCTGCGAAGCGGCTGGGCGCCGGCCCCTGGGGCCTGCTCCCTGCGCCGAGGCCTCCTCGGGGCCCAGCGACGCGCTGCCTTCCACGTTTCTCAGCCCCCAGTGCTCCCCTCAGCACTCGCCCCTGGGGGCTGTCAAAAGCCCGCAGCACATCAGTTTGCCCCCATCACCCAACAACCATTACTTCCTGCCCTCCTCTTCAGGCGCCCAAGGAGAAGGGCACAGGATCTCCTCACCTGTCAGCAGCCAGGTATGTACTGCACAGGTAGGAACTCGTGCCCATGCCCCCCATGCACCCCTGCTTTCTGGATGTGGGGCGTGGCTTGCTGAGGCCTCCAGAGCCCACATTGGAAGTTTTAACGGGAAGGGTTTACCAGAAGCCCAAAAGCAACTTCCGGTCTTGGTGGTAGACCAGACTCCCCTCTCTGAGGTTGAGGTTGGCAAGACTGTCTTGTAAAGGGCTCATGATGACTATTGTGCCTTCGTGGGCCGTGTGGGCCTGTGTCACAACCACTCAGCAGGACTCTTGTGTCATGAACACAGATGTGCACAATTTGTAAAGGAATGCAAATGGCTGTGCTCCAATAAAACTTCATGTATCCAAACAGGTGGTGGGCCGGATTGCCAACCCCCCTTTTCAGGACTCGTTGGTATAAAGCCTTACCACAGACCAAACCAGTTCCTCAAGAGAGCCAAAGGGGAAGTTACCATCCCCTCCTGTTCTCTCCATCTATTGGTCTGCACAGTGCAGAGAGTTACTGAGCACCTCCTGTGTGCCAGGCCCTGATCTGGTCTCTGGGGATGAGTGCTGAACTAGCCAAACAGAAATCCCTATTCTCATGGGAAGACAGACAGCAAATAAAATAAACAGGTGAAATATATGATGTATTAGGAGATGATAGATCTTATGGAGAGAAAGCAGAGAGGGCTGGTGGCAGGACATTTTCAGATTTGCAACTTTACATCAAAAACTTTAAATCCAGGGCCATTTGAACAAATCTATAAAGGAGGTAAGGGAGAGAGCCTGGTGAATATTTGGGGTAAAGAAAGAATCCTAAGCACAGGGGCCCCAGGGTGGGAGTTGAGTGTGGAATATTCAGAGATCAGAAGGAAGGTCCGGGCAGCCCAGGTGGCTCAGCGGTTTAGCGCTGCCTTTGGCCCAGGGCGTCATCCTGGAGACCCGGGATTGAGTCCCACATTGAGCTCCCTGCATGGAGCCTGCTTCTCCCTCTGCCTGTGTCTCTGCCTCTCTCTCTCTCTGTCTCTCTCTCTCTCTGTCTCATGAATAAATACATAAAATCTTGAAGAAGAAGAAGAAGAAGAAGAAGAAGAAGAAGAAGAAGAAGAAGAAGGAGGAGGAGGACGAGGAGGAGGAGGAGGAGGAGGAGGAGGAGGAGGAGGAGGAAGGCCTGTGTGGCTGGAGCAGAATGGGAGGCAGTTGTAGAGACGGCTTACAGGAGTAACTAGTTCAAAGACTCAACCAAGGCGATCATGAGAGACTTTCCTTATCCACGTAGCTCAAAAGTCATTAGGAAAGTCTACTTAAGCCTCTCTGAGAAATAAAATGACATCATCAGGGACGCCTGGTTGACTCAGCGGTTGAGCATCTACCTTCAGCTCAGGTCGTGATCCCGGGGTCCTGGGATCGTGTCCCGTATCGGGCTCCCCACAGGGAGCCTGCTTCTCCCTCTGCCTGTGTCTCTCTCTGTGTGTCTCTCATGAATAAATAAATCTTTTTTAAAAAGTGATATCATCAGAAATTCTGAAATCTACATTATGGGAAAGGAAATAGGAACATACCCCCCATCACTGGATCCTACCACATGACCAGTGTTAAGAGGCATGCCTCTGAGTGATCCCGTTAATTGTCACAGCTTTCTGAGCTCCAATTCCTTATTCTTTATTTGCCACTGAGGAAGATGAGGCTCAAGGAGGTTAAACCAGGTGTCCAGAATCACAGGGACCCAGGGTTAGCTGATTCTAAAGGACATGCCTTTCACACACTGGATGTTATGGACTCTGGGAATATGGGGTGTGGCCATAGGTAATGGGAATATGCTTTTTTGCACTGGCCAGAGGAACACATTCAAGCAAACGATGTCCACTTCAGAGTGGGCACTCTGGGAGGGGCGGGGACCTCGCCTGGATTAGCATCACTGTTGACAACGTTTACGGAGAGCACGGTGTCCTAGGCAACAAAGGTAAAAATAGTTCTGGAAACACAGCTCCGGACCCTAAGACCATTCTAACGATATGGACGCTCTCGAGAAGAACTAACATTTGTGCAGTGATTCATAGTTTACAAAGCACTCTCTGAGGACATGGACAAGTTACATGGTAAAAAGATAAAGAGCAATACAAAAGAACATGCCTGATGTGTGCTTCTGGCATCAAACGCTGCATGAAGTGTTGGGGAGGGTGGGGGAAGTGGATGGTCATGAAGGATTAGAAAGGTCCAGGAGGGTTTTGATTTTGTTTTTTTTTTGTTTTGTTTTGTTTTTTTGGTTTTTGTTTGTTCAGGAAGGTTTTGCAAAAGGGTTGGACTCAATGAGAAGGGTAGAGCTAAAAAATAAAAAAAGAAGAAAGAAAGAAAGAAAGAAAGAAAGAAAGAAAGAAAGAAAGAAAGAAGAAAAGAAAAGAAAAAAAAGAAAAAAGAAGAGTAGGGAAAAGAGCTTTTTTTTTTTAACTTTATTTATTTATCCATGAGAGACACACAGAGAGAGGCAGAGACACACGCAGAGGGAGAAGCAGGCTCCATGAGGGGATCCCAATGTGGGACTCGATCCCAGGACCCCAGGATCATACCCTGAGTCGAAAACAGACACTCAAGCACTGAGCCACCCAGGTGTCCTGGTAAAAGAGCATTCTGTGTGGGGAAAGACAGGGAAGTATGATGTGCAGGGCGTGCTGAGGGAAGTTTGGGGAGGGATTAGTAGAACATAAGCTTTTGAAGGAAGTGGGACCTGACCTGAAGCATGTTGAACAGTGGTTACAGGGGGAGACCCAATGCTGTGGCTGACTAGAGCCATGGAAGGTTTTTGAGCAATAGATGGTGTGTATAAAGCCAGATTTGAGATTTTGATAATGAGATTTAGGGAGATTTGCAAAGATAAGACCCAGGGTAGGGACAGGATTCTCAGCAAAAGCCCTCAAATGTGCAGCTGGAGGCCACTTCATTGGTTGTTTCTTCCTTTCAGAACTCAGGGGCACATGAGAGCCATCCTGCAAGCTTCTCTCCCCAGCCTTCCAGCCTCCACCCACCTTTCTCTGGAGCCCAGGCAGACAGCAGTCATGGTGCTGGGGGCAGCTCTCGTCCCAAAAGCCCAGGTGTCCAGCCAAAGGTAGGCACCTGGGAAAAGATGTAAATGTTGCCTCTTCCCTCTTCTGTGGCCTCGTCCTCCAAATGAGGAGGTTCAAAAGCAGAAACAAGTGACATGTTAGATAAAAAACAAATCTACTTGAACAGGCTGACATGGATGTACAGATAGGGTGTTCCAAGGAGCCATCTCCTGGGGTTGTCCTAGAAATCACGAGCACTAAAATTAGCATGGTTTGTTTGTGAAAGAACACGGCAAACCAACCAGTTTCTGTGGCGTTGAAGATTGGGATAACGGCACATGGGAAAATAATGCCTGAGAAAGCAGAAGGTATGCGGATCTGTGGAAAGGTCTAGAACAGTGCAGAGAGTTTGAGTCACAGTGCTGTGTCTCAGTGGGGAAAAAGACAAGGTGATACATACCAGCAGGTGAAAATTAGGGATGGGAGAGAACCAGGGTATGGGAGTTCCACAGACTAATGCAGAGGTGATAAGAAGAAGACAAGCAAGATGGCCATGATGCAGAAGCGCTACCTGCCACAAGGCGTCCTTTGGGAACAGAGACCCTGAGATGCCCCAGGCACACCGTAGAACACTCATAATACACAAGGCTGGTTCCTAAAGAGATACCCCAGCAATGCCTCCCCCTCTGCAGATGCACCCGTTAGGAATGAAATGCCCTAGGCAGTAAAGTACTCTGGGAGTTCCTGGGGTGATGGACTTCTTCACATTGGACTGGACTCTTACTTTATATCCTTTTCTCCTAGCCAAAGAGGGTTCATCCTAGAGGGAGAAATGAATCTGCCATCCTAACGTGCCCTCAGATATGGACTATGATCCACCTATGATATGCCCATGATGTGAACTACTGTCAATATATTAGGGCTGTTTTCTAACCCCTAACTCCTTTGTTTTCCCCCTCATATCAATTTTTCTAAAAATCGAGCCTGGAGTTTATAAAAACAGAAGCCGTGCCATTTCCAACACATGAGTTGACTCTCTCTCTGCCTTGTACCCCCACAGATGGCTGGTTTACACTCTTCTTCCGATAAGACAGGGCCAAAGTTTTCAATTCCATCCCCAACTTTTTCCAAGTCAACTTCAGCAGTTCCAGAGATAACCCAGCCTCCATCCTATGAAGATGCAGTAAAGCAGGTAACTTTGCAAGATGTGTCCTCTGTCGAGAAGCAGGTGGCCTAAATAGACATTGTTTTTCATCATTGAGCTTCATGCAGTTTGTAGATGGTGACATTGAGTGAGTCAGGAATCCCTCGATGAAAATGGGCAAAGGGCCTGGAAGGCTAATTGCAGGAAGATGTTGCGGGTACACAGTGCACAGAAGGTGTGCAAGGCAGGCCAAGAAGAGGTTCCGCTGGGCATCCAGGCCCCTGGACTCGGTGTCAGCTGTACCAGCTGCCACTGTCAATAAGGTTAGACAAGTCCTCAACTTCTGTGATATAAAATAGGGTCCCTATCTACTTTGTAAGGATTCTAGAGAGTGTAGCACTTTTACCCCATTGTCCAGGCAAGAGGTAGGTACTCAGGTAGAGGGAGCGGTTGTGTCAGGGTGATACTTTTGTAAGGTTCGTTCTTAGTTTCAGAATTCAGTGATCCTGGCAAAGTATTGATGACCGTCATCATCATGACTCTACTGTCATTTATGTTGGGAAATTTTCCAAATAAAAGGTAAAAAAAAAAAAAAAAAAGGAAAGCAGTGAATGATCTTCTATTTCAAATGGTCTGGGCTTGGAAAAAAATATCGGATGGCCCTTTGTATGTGCCTGACCTCGCAAGGAAGGATTACGTCAACTGCTGCATGCTAGTGTCCCACAGATCAAATTCAGCTTGCAGTTAGGTTTCACTTGGCTTAAAGAGTATTTTTAAATGTCAGGAGATTTTAGGCGAAAAGTAGGCTTTCTCGTTTCTGAAAAAAATGAGAGGATCTAGCAACAGCAGAGCCACATTTCTATGGGAGGACAAAGTATCCACTGCCTCCTTGAACCACAGTACTGGTTGTGCATTCTATCCATCTATCCTGTTCTATATTTGGCTCATTTCCATTACCTGCCAGACCCTGTAGACATCTAATGCCTTCTGGACTGGCAGGTGACTCATTCTCTGAGCAGCGCTCCCGTGGTATCGATTATTGTTGCCTTTGTGTACCGGGAGTGGGCTCTCAGGGGCGAGAGATCGGTATGTGCCCCTCTTCTCCCCATTTTCTGCCTCTGGTATCTGTGAAGCATCCACAGATCCTTTATGGTTTCAAAAGAAAAGGAAAAGGTCAAGCAAAGTGGACTTCCATAAATAAGACTCTACCGTACAACTCAGATGAGCCAGAGGGAAGGAGCATATACCTTACGAGTGTCGACAGGTTCCATAGGCCCTTGCAGTGAGGAACCAGGAAAGCATGAGTCACAGCCCCCCAACAGGAGGCAGATCTGTCACTTCAAAGTGAGAAAAACGTCTATACTCTGTGTAATAAGAAGCCCTGCTCCTGGGATGGAAGCCTCTCAGCCGAACTCACTCTGAAGGATTCTTGTGGGGAGCACTCTGCGTCCTTCTCCCCTTCTCTTGCTATAGGTTGTTTCAGGAGCTTTCCTGTCTGAAATGAACACTGAGCTTTATTCTTGTGGTCAGCCAATTATTGTCATGTTCACAGCAGCATCATTCACAAACGGGGGGAAGCAACCCAAGTGGCCATCGATGGATGAATGGTTAACCAAAATGGGGTGAATGCATAGATTTAAGGGGTGCCTGGTGGCTCATCGGTTAAGCGTCTGCCTTTGGCTCAGGTCATGTTCTCAAGGTCCTGGGATGGAGCCCCGAATTGGGGGGGCCCTGCTCAGTGGGGAATCTGCTTCTCCCTCTCCCTCTGCCTGCGGCTTCCTCTGCTTGTGCTTGCTCTGTGTGTGTGTGTGTGTCAAATAAATAAATAAATTCTTTTACAAAAAAACCCACAGAATTAATACTAGTCAGTCTTTTTTTTTGAGATTTTATTTATTTATCCATGAGAGACACAGAGAGAGAGGCAGAGACACAGGCAGAAGGAGAAGCAGGATCCCTGTGGGGAGCCCAATGTGGGACTCGATCCCAGGACCCCGGGGTCACACCCTGAGCCGAAGGTAGATGCTTAACCACTGAGCCACCACTCAACACCTGAGCTACTGAGGTGTCCCAATGCTAGTCAGTCATAATAAGAAAAGAGATTCTAACACATGTCTCAACATGGAGGAAGCTGGAGGATATTATACTGAGTGAAGCAAACCAGTAATCAAAGGAAATACACTGTATGAATCCACTTCTAGGAGGTATCAGATTTGTCAGATTCGTGGGAGCAGGAAGCAGAATGGTAGTTGTCGGGGGTTGGCGGGAGGAGGATGGGGAGTTCATGTTTGATGGGGACAGAGTTCCAGCTTGGGAAGATGATAAAGTTCTGGAAGACAGATGACGGGGATGGTCACAGGATAATGTGAATGTCTGGATGCTTAAAAATGATTGTGATGATAAATGTTAATGCTGTGTGTATTTTACCACAATTAAGAAGAAAACCCTCCTTAACCAAACCTAGTTCAAAATTCTGTAGCCCTGCTTCAAGATCTCCCACGGAAGAGGTGGGCCACCTTCTCACTTCTCTGTTCTCCTCTGCTTACTTTGCAACAGCAAATGACTCGGAGTCAGCAGATGGATGAGCTCCTCGATGTCCTCATTGAAAGTGGAGGTAAGACTGCCTATGTGTTGCCCCTGGGATCCTTTGCACCTGCATGTGCTCTGGGGGCACATAAACCCTGAGGACCAAGGTCAGGTGTGCACTGGAGGTCAGAGCCAAAAGCCGTGAACAGGTACGGTGTCACTTCACATGAACTCGCCGTCCAGGCACAGCGGCTGACTCCCTCAGCGACTTTTGTCCCTCTGTCCTAGGAGCTTGCTCACCAATCATTGTGCCAGTTTGCATTCCCAACCCAATCACTATTTCCCTGAGTGCTTCCTCTTGCTCTTCCCATTTCTCTCTGCCTTTCTAATCCCAATCTCCCTAACCTGTTAAGAAGAAGAAGAAGAAGAAGAAGAGAGCAGACAAAGCAAGTTTTGTGCTACCTACCCAAAATGAAATTCAATTAGTAATCTCCTGCTGGATGGTCCATTCAATTCCAGGCTTGCAAAAAAGAAAGAAGAAAGAAAGAAAGAAAGAAAGAAAGAAAGAAAGAAAGAAAGAAAGAAAGAAAGAAAGAAAGAAAGAAAGAAAGAAGAAAGAGGGAGAGAGAGAGAGAAGAAAGAAAGAAAGAAAGAAAGAAAGAAAGAAAGAAAGAAAGAAAGAAAGATCAGCATGTTCATTTTGCCTCCTTTTTAGTCATTCCTTTATTTTTAAAAGAATTATAACACATGTCTATCGCATGTGTCTAGACATGGCATATGCCCAGAATCTGAAGCCACACAGATGCATTAAGATCATGTAAGGAGAACATGTAGATAGGAAAAAACAAACAAACACACCACAGGGCCAAGCCTTTCGATAAGAACTTTAAGGTTCGGGGAAGGAGTGACCAGGCATGGTACTAGGCTCAGGGCCGCACCAGACCAAGTCCCCACCTTTGTGGAGCTTGCAGTCTGGGAAGGCAGATGGACAACAGGCAAGTTATTAGGTAATTCCTACATTGTAGCAAGAGGAAGAAGAAAAAGATGGGCATGGGCATGTGTATCTTTGTAAGTTTTTGTAGCAGACAGAGGAGAGGGTGATGTCAGACACCCTATATTTTTAATGAAATCTATGGCCAGATCAGCAAAGGTAAGGGTGCAGGAGGAGAGCATGGGAGATTGGAGGACCGAAGAACCATTCAAGGACAGTTATAAATCCCTCATGAATGAATTCTCTGGGGAAGCACAGCAGAGTGCTAGGCTGTATTAAGTGCCACTGATAGGACTGTGATCATGAATCTAAAGTGAGACCAGTCAGCTCCATTGTGTCATTTTTCTCTTGCAACCAAGATTCATCCAGGCGTGGCCTTTTTTTTTTTTTTTTAAGATTTTATTTATTTGAGCGAGCATGAGCAGGGAGAAAGGCAGGTGGAGAGGTGGAGAAGGAGAGGCAGACTGCCCACAGAGTGGGGAGCCCCATGCAGAGCTTGATTCCAGGACCCAGAGATCATGACCTGAGTCTTAACCGACTGAGCCACCCAGGCACCCCTAGGTGTGGGGTTTTGCCACAGGAATATGATGCAAGGAGAAAAGAGCAAAGGGATTGAGAATATTTATAAGATGGAGCTATGATGGTGGAGCAGGGCATACCGGCTAGGCAGGAAAAGAAGCGAGAGCCAAGGGGGTTGCTGGATGGAGAAAGTACTAGAGTCTAGACTGCAGTGACCCCAAGCGGCTGAGAAACTGTCATCACAGGGTGCTTAATAAATGAACTAGAGGAATGGGAGGGGATGGGTGGAAAGGGGAGATTTTGCTTGAGATTGAGCTTCCAGGGGATGCAGGATTTGGGGCTCTAGGGTGTCCAACAAAGTGGGAATGGAGGGAGAACCGGAGTGGAGGTGGTAGGGTGTCAAGGCACTGGGAGGCCACTGGACACTCAGCCCCTTCCCAGGATGCCGAAGTCATGGAGAAGGACAAGAGCTGAAGTCGGAAGGGCAGTGAACTGGGGAATGGGGTTTTCAGTGCCTGTGGGAGGGGGACCCGGAGATGACTGCAGGGAGGGCAGCGCAACCCTCGAAACCACCGAAACCACCGAGGAGCTGGCAGGAGGATGCCGAGGGTGACAATCAGAAGGTGGCAGTGGTGTGGTGCCTGATGACTCACCTTCTGGCTCCCCCACTGAGAATGTAAGGAGGATGCAGTGTCCTTGGGGACAGCCAGGTGTCAGTGAAGGAGCGGGTCAAGGGACCTTCTGGGAGAGGTGGCTGATGAGAGTGGAACTGCCACATAGAAAGTGTTTGGGGAGGGATGGGAGAGAAGAACTGGGCACAGAAGGAGCACTTTCGAGGATGAGACTGGGTGAAGAAGCAGTGACCTTTCTGGTCTGACCTTTCATGTCTAAGTGTGACTCCTTTGTTACAAAGATCCATCCTATGTAGGGACGCCTGGGTGGCTCAGTGGTTAAGCGTCTGCCTTTGGCTCAGGGTGTGATCCTGGGGTCCTGGGATCAAGTCTCACATTGGGCTCCCCGCAGGGAGCCTACTTCTCCCTCTGCCTGTGTCTCTGCCTCTCTCTCTGGGTCCCTCATGAATAAATACATACAATCTTAAACACACACACACACACACACAACCAAGATCCATCCTATGTAGCCTGTTCCACTTGAAGCCATTTAACAGTTCCCGTTGTGTTTTGCCACCAGAAATGCCAGCCGACGCTAGAGAGGATCATTCGTGTCTTCAGAAAGTTCCCAAGATAGCCGGGTCCTCCCGGAGCCCCACTGCTGCCCTCGCCAAGCCCTCGTCCTCGGGGGCCCAGCTCTCCTTCGACCCCTACGGCGCCGACAGCGACGAGCACCTTGAAGTCTTATTAAATTCCCAGAGCCCCTTAGGAAAGGTGAGCGATGTCGCCCTTCTCAAAATTGGGAGCGAGGAGCCTCCTTTCGATGGGATTGTGGATGGATTGTCCGGGAAGGCTGCAGAGGAGCTGTTCAGCGCACACGAGATCTTGCCGGGCCCCCTGTCCCCAATGCAGACTCAGTTCTCGCCCTCGTCTGTGGACAGCAGCGGGCTGCAGCTCAGCTTTACCGAATCCCCGTGGGAGACCATGGAGTGGCTGGACCTCACTCCGCCCAGCTCCACCCCGAGCTTTAGCTCCCTCGGCACGGGCGGCCCCAGCATCTTTAACATTGATTTCCTGGATGTCACGGATCTCAACCTGAATTCCCCCATGGACCTGCACTTACAGCAATGGTAGGGCTCCCGAGGCCGGGGCGCTGAGGAAGACCGCTGGGAGTCCTGCGGGGGACAGCACCCAACCAAAGACACTCACGCCATCCAAAAGCAGGAGGAGGAGAGGAAGAGGACAAGGGAATCGCAAAGAAACCGTGGAGACTTCTGTGACCATCAATGAGAACAAATAGGAGTCTTTACATATATAATGTAATATTCACCAACAGTCAGTGACTGCTAATGATTTCAGCAATGCATTCCAGAATGTGCTTTCTCAGATCAAGAATGCCCCCACCCCACCCCACCCCCAAAAAAGAAATTCTTTCACTGCCTTTTCAAACACCAATATTCTCGTGGCCCATAATTTTTCGCGGGCATGGTTCGGGCAAGATCTCACATGGTAAGCCTCTCTCGTGAATTTATGAGACATACTATGGAAAGATGTCTAGGGGTTATAGCATGACCATCACCGTTTCTGGAAGATATACCCGTGGTGGAGGCTGCTTCCTATCCCTTCCTTGTCTCTCAAAACAGAAGTCAGGCCCAACTTCAGTTAGGTTTTTGAGGTAAAGTAGAGAAACAGAACCAGTCCGTTCCCAGGGAAAGGAAGTCAACTCGGTGTTCCCTGGCCACAAAGCTGCCCCCTTGGGGTGGTTCCAGGCCTTAACCCAGGACTCTGTGTGATCCCAGATAACAACTAACCTATATCTGGTCCAAAGAACCCTGCCCAGAATTTCCCTTCTTTGCCAGCCAGTAGCTAGATCACTTCCAACTGTCTCTGTGGTGATAAGCACCATGAAACAGTCAAGAACCAAAACTCCAACAAAACTCAAAGCCTCCTGCCATTGAAGGTTCCCCAACACAACCCCCTTTAGTTTCAAAGACTGGAAGTGACCCCATAAGCAGAAGAAAAGACTATCTCTAGCTTCAGGAAGCCATACCAGGAATCGTTCAGACAGGCCTAAAAATCACTGTTTCATGTGTCATGAGAATAAGTACCATTGATTACTACAACAGGATAACTATTTAGGGAGGTCCAACTTTTTTTGGGGGGGAGGGGGTTGGTGGTCTACTTCAGTTTATCTTTCTCCTACTTTTCTTTCAAGATACCAATCTCTTCTTGCTCTTCTTTTGAAACTCTTTCTGCCCCAATATCAAGAGGGACTCCTCAGATCTAACAAGCTGCCATAACCCTAATAAAGCCATATTTTAAAAGGCTAAAACACCAGGTTCTCCCAGAGAACTCATTCTCCATATGCATCATTTGCTGGAAAAAAAAAAAAAGAAAGAAAGAAAAAGGCCGAAAGAATGTCCTTGGGGGAAAAAAACTGGTGACGTGGCCCATCAGTCTCAAAGCTCATTCTGCTCCCATTTTGATTCATAGCAATCATTGATTTGGGTGGTTTTGGGGAAATTGGAAACCATTACATTGTAAAGATCTGAATTATATTTACAAGGATAGAGTGTTTCAGGTCTGAGTCAGTAAAAGAAAACACGGTTGTGCATGGAACACGAAGGAAAGAAGGAAGACGATGGTCTTGTGTGCATTCCTCATTACCTCGTGCTTTTGCTGGGAGTTGAAAAACTCAAATGGCAGGACGGTCTCTCTCAAGCTCACTGTGGCTCCAACTCACCGTCTCATAGTGTTGCATGCTGTAGAAAGTAGCTATTGCTGGTTGGTTGGTTTGTTGTTGTTGTTGTTGGTTTTTTTTAATTTAAATCACTAAGGCACTGTTTTCTTCTTTTGTAAAAATAATAATAATAATAATAATAATATTCACTGTGCACTTATGGAGAAGATAACCAAAAATGTTGTGATTTTAGAAGTTCTCTTTTTGATAAACCAAAGATTCAGAAGTCATTCCGTTGTTAGCTTGTAAACATGTGTGAACACAGAGTGTTTTGGGGGGGACTGCTGCTCTGAAAGCTGCCCAGTCTTTTGTGGGGGCAGGTATGCATGTGTGTATAGAGATATACATATGCATATGTATGTGTGTATATATGTGTGCATATATATGTGCATATGTGTAGGTCTGCACACGTGTGTATATTTGTACGTGTCTTGAAATGCAGTGCTATGGAGAGTTCTATACCAAAAGCCCTCAAGCCCCAATTTGCTGTGAAATGATACACGGCCTTTCTCACTATGAGTTCCTGATTCATCAACAGACTGCATGTTGCCTCTCTGTGTATGACTAACGACTCTAGCCCGATGACTCACAACCACTTGCTTCCCATGAACACGCTCATCTTGACAAGGGATATGGATGTGGAACGACTGAACAGCTTCACCATGAGTTGCTGGGAATGGTAAATACAGTCTCTTGTAGAAAAGCATCAAAGAGACACGAAACCCGGTTTTACACTCCTTGACCTGCATTGTGCTTTCAGACATTCACATGGTACATTTTTCATTTTGCCTTTATGTCATTCATCAGAACCAAAAATCAAGAGGGAAGAATTAGCTGTCTTTTCCATGGAGGTGAGGCTACGGGGAAGAAAACCTTATTAACGCTTTCCTCACATTTGTCCCTCTGATGTTGAAGCTTTACTTGGATCTTGATGAAGCTTGCTGGTCAGTACATTTTTCATGTGCCACATTGTGCAATTTTTATGCTCTCCCCCCCCCACCTTGCTGCCTTCGGAAAACAAACTTGTAGTGTCCCTACCTGAGGTATTTCTAGCAGAAGGACTAGACTTGGTAGGGAGGCTGCTGTACTTTAAGACTGTGCATTTTCATTAAGACCTTTGTAGGAATTACCAGCACTGACACACACACATCACAGCCAACAAAGGATATTGCTACTGCCATCCGACACACTTAGCACAGAGCGGACCCCTGGATTCTTGGTCTCAGCCCCCACCCACCCACAGGCTCCATGTACCATATGCACTCTGTCTCTCCATAGATCAGATGGGAGATTTACGGTATCAAACCAGGAATACCTGGGAGAAAATTGAAGAAGTTGGCTGCACCCAGTGGACCAGCTAGACCATGCTAATTCATCTGTCTCCTATTGGGAGTTTTTATTTGAAGTACTTTTAAACTCTTTAGTGCATCCTCTTTTCTGGAGATCATTTGGGCATGACTGGGAGATGCACAGAGACTTCTGAAGATGGCCACGTTCGAGTTTCTTAATGCTCTCAGAGCCTGGAGATAACCACACGTTGTTAGTGTGGTTAGTGCACATGCGTGTGTGCACACACACATACACACACACACACACACACACCCCGTGGTGAAGCAGACCTGCAGACACAGAGTTTGTACCAATCCCAATGTGGCTGCAGCCCCATGGGTTCAAACTTACCCAACAGAGTCAGAAAATGCCTTTGTGCAAATGCTCTCATTAAGCTGGTGCTCATTAGCAGTAGCCCTGCTTCTAACAATATTATTGAGACAACACTCATTCTGTTATAAGGAGGAGAGGGAGAGAAGGAGGAAGGAAGGAAGCGAAGGATGGAAGAAGGGAAGGAAGGAGGGGAGAAAGGAAAGAAGGAAGGGACAGAGAGAGGGAGGGAAGGAGGAAAGAAAGAGAGGGAAGCCAAGAGACTTTCCACCTGAATAGTCAAGGTTCTGTGCACTGGTGGCTTTCACCATTCAAAGACATTTATTTCTAATCTGGAAAAACGCTAAAAAAACTTATCCCAAGCATTCAAGACAGTCCTTTTCAAAATATATTTAAACTCCATTAGCTCTTCCAGAAACAAATGCTGGCCCGCTGAAAGCTCCGGCATCCAGTTTCCTCATCCAATGGACAACTACCTGATGTCTGACCTGTGCCAGGCACACCAGACATCCACTACTAACCTGACAAAGTACACATGGTTCAAATTCAGTGATGGGGGAGCTGTGCTTCCTACAAGCAAGAACACTGGGAATCTCCCAGTCCTCAAACCAGAAACCTTTAGCTCTAATTAAAAAAAAAAAAAAAAAAAAAAAAAAAAGGGTGTGTGTGTGTGTGAAATCCTTCATTTTTCCAGAAGTGAGAGTAGAAGGCCCTTTTTCTGCCAAAAGTTATCACCCACAGTAACATTTTTTTTTTTTTGCTTGTCTCTGGGGTCAAACAGCAGCATAGCACTTGGGAGTTCTCTCCATTTCCCCCACCACTTAAACCATCTGTGAGAGCTTTAGGGTTTGTTTTCATTGCCAGATACAGAAACCCCTTGAAAATCAGGGAAAGATGAAGGAAGCTTTTATTATTATTATTATTATTATTATTATTATTATTATTATTATTACTCCCAGCCCCTGTCTTTGACTTTTATAACTAGGTCTCTATGCAAAAGGGACATTTGGGGGGGAAAGAGTTCCCACATGAGCCATTAGGAGGAAAGCACTTGCCGCCCTGCCCCCCACCCAGCCCTTCATTTGCCACTGGGGGAAGCCCACAAGGGCTGGCACCCAGTTTGCTGTCAGGGATGAGAAAACTCAAAGTGAAAAGAGTCTGGGGTCTTTGTTTTCCTATAAATCCAGTCTAAACTAGCAGGGTGTTTCAGCTGCAGAAATTCTAGTTCTTTCTTAGATGGTTCTGGAACAAGATGGTCCTATGGTTCCAAGAGCTGCTCCGGTTGTGTTAAGGAGCTGGCTTTGATTCTAGAAACCACATTTTCAGAGGACCCCTGGCTAGGCTGAGACTAGGCACTAGAAAATGATTTCAAGATAGGGAGAGATCTGGGAGGAATTTCGCTCTCCTCTGTTTACCAGGGAAATTGGAATAGGATCACTAGAGCTGATAACATACAAGTAAGCTTCCTTCTGATTCTAGGATTTGGTGATTTCCCCCCAATGGATTAGGACCAACAAACTCCTGAACATCTCTTGAGCTTCTTTCATCACCTCCCATCATGGACACTGATCACATGAGTTTCCTTTATAAATGGTTTAACAGCTCCAGAGTGTTTATGGAAGAGGAAAGTATAATGATGGGGATCCTGGATGCTATGCTAGCGTTTTCCAAAGGAAGGGAACCCACACTGCCTCCTAGAGTTCCCCTCCAGTGGTCCTGCAATGAGGAAAAAGGGTGCTTGAAACTCTCCCTTGGAGAAACCCAAAGAGGTGCTTTGCAAAGAAAAGAAGAAAAAAAAAAGCCAGCATTCATTCTCTGTGGGGACCTCTGTATTGTGCTCACATTGGTCTTCTTTACCGAACTATACATTACCGGAAAGAAATGTGGATTGCCAGGAAAAGAAGCAACGGCTAAGATATCAAAGTTGGCATGTGTTCTTTTAAAAAATATATAAATATATTTTTAAATAAAATGTTTATTTTGAAAAAAGACATGAGATTTTTTTTCTCCCGCTGACTGTATGATACACCAGGCACTATGCCACACCCTTCATGGGTCCTATTTCGTGTGTGTGTGCAATGGCACCATGAAACCACTATCATTTCCATTTTACCTATGAAGAAACTGAGACTCTGAGTGGCTCAGCCAATTGTTTAAGGTTCTACACCTGAAATATAGAGCCAGCAGCCAAATGTTTTTCTCTCCAAAACCCCTGATCTCAAACAGTACACATCTCACTTGTATTTACTACTGACACTAATACGATGAAGACTTTTGTGAAAAGGAGGAGACTCTCCTGTCACAAACATGCTGTAAAAATACATGAGCACACACAACTTAGCCAACTCGATGTTTTCATCAGTGTAGCAAATGCATAATGAACAGGGCATCAAAGATACACATAGACCCCCCCCCCAAGTAAGGCTCAGTTTTTATTTGATTTACCTTCCTCAATTTATTCCTGTTTTTTTTTCCCATCAGTGAATATGTAAACTGTGTGCAGGAACTGATATATTGTGAAAGAGCCCTGGAATGGGGATCCCAAGCCCTAATTTAGAGTATTTGATCTCGCTTCATGCCATGGCTTTGCCTTCCCAGCTCCTCTCTTACTTTTTTTCTGCTATTACTTTCTGGTGGGTTCTCCCCATGTAGAAGCAAGAAGGACACACAGATTGTCAGAAGTCCTAGACGTCCATCCTTCAGATTAGCAATTCTAGTAAAAAGATTATCTCTTTCCTAAGAGTCACAGCAGAAATCTCACAGCTCTCTCTCAGTGGGCCCATCCTGGAATCCATCTCTGTGGCCCTGAGAATGAGGTACACATTCACTCACAGGGTCTGGATCTCCCATTCATCCCTGAGCTGTAGGGTGGGATCATTTGAATCTCATGGGCTGGCAGTAGAGAAAGTGAGATTTTTCTAAGGGAAAATTGAATTGCTATTAGCAAAAGGAGGAACAGGTGCTGAAGAGGCACAAACTGCAGATTTCCAACACACAATCCCTACTTTCAAGAATTTTGTTATCTGGTGGAGGAGATAAAGAATGACAACATAGTTTGGTAAGTGCTTACATGGGAGTAAGTGCATACTACTCCCATATAGAATGTGTTATATGCATTCCGTAAAATCTTAGGTAAACAGGATGGTCAAGGACTCTCCAGAGGAGACCACTAATGACATAGCAAAAGCATTACATGCATTCCAGGCAGAGGGAACAGGCTATACAAAGGCTTGAAAATAAATGAGAATTTACCATATTCAGGGGCTATAAGAAGTTCAGATTGGCTAGCTATTGGAGCAAGAAGGTGGGGAAGGCAGGTTTCAGGGTGGAGATGTGGAAGGAGCTCTATTTGTTTGCTGGGACTGCAAAACAAAATGCCACAAATTGAGTGGCAAAAATTTATCATCTCAAACTAGAAGTCCAAAGTCAAAGTGTTGGCATGGTTGGTTTCTTCTGAGAGCTGCAAAGGAAGGATTCATTATATGCCTCCCACCTTGGCTTACAGATGGCTATCTTTGTGTTCACATCGCATTCTCCCTGAATCTTCACATTGTTTTCCTTTCTGTTATATTGCGTCTCTGTAAGCAAATGTCCCCTTTTTATAAGGACATTGGTCATGTTGGATTAGGCCCCACCCTAAAGACCTCATTTTTAACTTGATCACCTCTATAAAGACCCTCTCTTCAGATAAGGTCACATTCTGAGGTAGCAGGGATTAGGACTTCAACATATGAGTTTGGAGAGGGGATTGGTGCAATTCAACAGGGGCCAAACCGTGAAGAGCCTGATAATACATGTTGAAGAACATGAACTTACAAGCTTTAAAAGTATGAACTTTAGGGAAGTCTGGTTGCCTCAGTCTGTGAAGTGGTTGCCTTTGCCTCAGGTCATGAAGTCCTGGGATCGAGTCTGCTTCTCTCTCTCCCTCTGTCCCTCCCCCTCCCCCCACTTGTGCTCTCTCTCTCTCAAATAAATCAATGAAAATACTTAAAATAAATAAATGAATGAATGAATTTTAAACCCATAGGGCTTCAATGAATAGTTTTAAGCAAGGAATTGCTATAATAATCCTTACACACTTTAGAAAGAGAATTCTACAGCATGGAAATGAATTGGAATGGTAGGATAAGGGAAAGGCAGCCCAGTCATTGTGTGAATTAAGTCTGATAAATCATTGGTGCCCTGAGAACTTAAAGTGAAATGATGAGTAACCCAATATATTGGATTTAGAATAATGATGGGGTGAGGGTGGGGTATGAGTGAAAGTGGCAACTTAAGAATCTGTTGTGATAAACTAGCCAACAGGTAGATAGTAACTCTACTCAGAAAATGGTAGTGGTAATAGAGACATGAAGGTTGTTTGAAACTTGTTAATGAAATGGAAGTATGGGATGGATCATCAGATGTGGATAGTGAAGAGGATTTGGAATGGGAGGGATAATTGGATGTTGGATGTTGAGTGTATATTAATTCCATTCACATAGGCAAAAGGCCAGCGCGAGGAATAGCTACTTGATAGGAAAAATTGTGTATTTGATTTCTGAGTTTCTAGTGTCTGGGGGACACGCGCATGTCAAAAGTCTTCACTAGAGAGGTCTGGACCTCAGAGTGCCATTCCATTGAAATTTAGATATGGGAGTAGCCCATATTTGGGAGATAGTAGAAGTCATGGGAATGGCTCTGACCTACACAAATGTGTGCAGTGAGAAGAAAAAAGGAGTGCCAAGGAAGCCCAATGTGTAAGATATTGGCAAAGGAAAGAGGAAAGAGAGTTGCTATAAAACCAGGAGAAAAACCAGGAGCTGACAATACCCCAGACACTGATGTGGGAGAAAATTTCAAGGAAGAAGGAGTCTTTAATCATATCGAATGCTGCCATGTTCTGTAGATAAGGGGAGAAGGCTGTTGCACGATAAAGTGATAAGGAGGTGATTGTTAATCAAGGTGAGAGCATCTTGGGGGCTGTGGTGAAGAGAGGTGGAATAGACTGAAGAATTAAAAAGAGGTAAGAAAGTAGACACAAGGAATCCAGACATGCCTTTCAAGAAGTATGGTGATGTGGGGAAGAAGATGCACATGGCCAAAGCAGAGTCAAAATCAGTCAGAGGACTGATTTTTTAAAAAGATTTTATTTAGTTATTTGAGAGAGAGCAAGAGAGTACAGGCAGGAAGAATGGCAGAGGGAGAGGGGGAGGGAGACTCCCCACTGAGTGGAGAGCCCAACATAGGGCTCGATCCTAGGACCCTGAGATCATGACCTGAGCCAAAGGCAGCTATCTAACCGACTAAGCCACCCAGGCATCCCTAAAGGACTGATTTTCAAGAGGAGAGATTTTGAGCTAACTTAAAAGCTAATAAGAAATAGGTAGTATACCCAAGAGAGAAGGTGGTAGAGAATGGTATTGAGGTTGAGTTGCCTTTTGAAGAGGGGAGAAATGTCTATCGTGGCAGGAAAGAAAAAAGAGGGTGGGTGGAGATGTGGGTGTGTTGACAGATGTGGTGGTAGGACACCCAGGGAGTTGTCATATGGTGGCTTCTATTTCATACTTAAAACAAGAGGGAGAGACAGTGTGCATTTATTGGGGAGAAGAAAAGTGGGGTACAAGTTTTAATAAAAATGGAGGAAGCTGATGTAAGAGCAGCAGAAAGAGCAAGAAGTGATCAGGATACCTAGAAGGACGGGTAGGGCACAATTGGAAAACTTAGCCAGAGGCCAGAGATCCTTCTCTCTGCACAATGGTGGGACTTTCCATTAACAACGTCGGCAGCCCAGCAGCAGAAGCAGAGAAGGCAGAGAGGTGCCTTGAGCCAAGTTAAGGATGCTGCAGGAATAGACATGGAAGAAAGAAAACAGAACTGAGTAATTGAGGGTATGATTAAAACAGAGGTAAAATGGTGAACTGTATGGTCGACAGATTAGAGGCAGAAAGAGGTGGGTCAGAAACTACAAGTGGACCCAGGCAATTGATGTTGACTAATACAATATTGCTTCAATACTGCATCAGTCATGATTTTCCAGAGAAAGAGAACTGATAGGATACATGCATATAGAGATAGAGATAGATAGAGATAGAGATAGAGATAGAGATAGAGATAGAGATAGAGATAGAGATAGATAGAGGAATAAAGGGACTGTAAGGGAAGTGGGGGGTAACTGAGGGAGTGGAGAAAAATTAGAGAGGAAGACAAACCATAAGAGATTCCTAACTCTGGGAAACAAAGGGTTGCAGAAGGGAAGGTGGGTGATGGGATGGGGTAACTGGGTGATGGGCATTAAGGGGGGGTACATGAGGTGATGAGCACTGGGTATTATACTATATGTTGGCAAACTGAATTTAAATAAAAAAATACTTTTTAAAATATCTTTAGATATGTGTATCTCCATAAAAATACAGATAAAACTATAAAGACACATCTATAAATATTCTATATAGATACCTATATAGATATTCATACACAAATGTATGGCATCTATCTATCTATCTATCTATCTATCTATCTATCTATCTAGATTTATTTTGGGAATCACACAATTTTGAAGGTTGAGATATACCATGATTTGCTGTCTGGAAAGCCAATAATGTAATTCAGACTAGGTTTGAAAGCCTGAGACCCTGGGTAGCCAGTGGTATAAATCCCAGAGTCCAAAGGCCCAAGAAGATGGATGTCCCAGCTCAAGAAGAGAGAGAGAATACGTCCTTCCTTTCCTCCCATTTTTGTTCTGTTTGTGCCCTCAACAAATTGGATGACACCCAACCATATTGGTGAATATGGCTCTCCTTTACTCAGTCTACTGACTCAAAGGCAATCTTTTCCAGACACGCTCTCATAGACACACCCAGAAATAATGTTTCACCAGCTATGTGGGCATCCCTTCATCCAGCCAAACTGGCACATAAGAGTAACCATCCCAAATACTACTACTAATAATAAAATCACATTGTCGTCGTCATCACCAGCATCATAAATGAATATCCACATTTATCATTAAGGGGAGATGAATAACCATCTTCCGTTCTGGCTCAAAGTGGAAATCTTGATTCCCCACATGCCTAGATTATAGGGCTTCATCATTCTAAAGCCCATATCACCTCCAAAAGTCAAGAAATGCCCTTGATGCAATAACGGAAAGAAGCACCTACTGTTCCTGAATTTGTTGTAAAAATGGAACACAAACCTATATTCTATGAGACCGGAGGATCCTATATCAACTAAGATGGGTTGTTTTGAGATGGGCCTATGCACTTCCCAGCCTCCAGGTCAAGGAACTGGAGCCACAGCTGCTGAGAGGGAAGTCTAGGGACTTTCCACTTAATACTGCTATCAGCCTGAGTGGCTCTTCAGAAAGTGCGGTCTCACTTTCTTGCTATCATGCTCAGCCAAGGGCCCTCCAGGCCAAAGCCAGCTTGGTTTTCACCAAGGTGGAGAACTGGTGTTCTTTGAGTAACATGACCCTCTAGATTGGCATGCTGAAATCCCGCATTCTTGTGATTCTTCCAAGCCTGGGGCAGGATTTGAATCCTCTGTGTTTCTGTTCCATGTCAAATTGCTGAGAGCTCATGCAGACAGGGTCCCATGGCGGTGACCATGGAATTTATCATCTAGATCAGAACACTTCTGTTCAGGACAAGTGCTCTATCCAAATGAAGGCCAAGACAACAGGCATATCGAAGATTGTCCCTGGGAAATCAAGACTATGGTCACCTTAAACCTAGCCACCTGAAAGACCTAGAACCCCCATTCACTTTCACTTATCCCCAATTGTTCACCTGACAGGATGCAGGGACCAGGCTGCCAGTCTCACATCTTTCTAGCATAACTTTTTCCCTCTGCAGAGGTACCTACTATCCTGACTTCTATTACCATCAATTTGTTTTTGCCTGTTTTTGAAAGTGGAATCAAATAAAAAGTACTCTTCTGAAGCTGCCTTTTTCTGCTCAGCCTTTTGGGTGAGGTTCATGCCTGTTTTTGCACACTGTTGGGTGAATGTATCCTTTTTCCTTGTCATGAAGTATTCCACTGTATGAATGTATGAATGTATCACCTTTTATTTATTTATTTTATTTTTTTTAAATTTATTTATGATAGTCACAGAGAGAGAGAGAGAGAGGCAGAGACACAGGCAGAGGGAGAAGCAGGCTCCATGCACCGGGAGCCCGACGTGGGATTCGATCCCAGGTCTCCAGGATCCCGCCCTGGGCCAAAGGCGGGCGCTAAACCGCTGCGCCACCCAGGGATCCCCCACCTTTTATTTATCTGCTCTACTGGTTCTTTCTGTTTTGCTGTTTAATACATTAGTTTTTAAAGATTTTATTTATCTACTAGAGAGCATGAGCAGGTGGGAGGGGCAAAGGGAGAGGGAGACCTGGGATTATGACCTGAGCCCAAAGACAGGCGTTTAACGGACTGAGCCACCCAGGCATCCTTTTTGTTTTGTTTTTTAAAGTTTATTTATTTAAGTAATCACTGTACCCAAAGTGGGGCTCGACCTCACCACCCTAAGATCAAGAGCCACACACTGCTGAGCCAGCCAGGTGCCCCATCTGCTCTATTGGTGATGGACATTTTAATTGTTTCCAATTTTTGACTATTAAAATTTTGCTGATACAGATATTCTAGAGCATGCCTTTTGTTGCCAATATGTACCCATTTCTGTAGAACATGTGAAGTTATTGGGATATGGGGGGGTGTGCATACTGCTAAGTCTTAATGGATAATGCAAAATGGTTTCAGAAGTGCTTGTACTAATTTTCCTCTGCCCAAAATATATGAATTCCAATTGCTCTGCATCCTCAACCATAAATCATTCTACAAATATTTTTCAATCTTAGCTATTCATGTTGTGGTGTTTCATTGTAATATTAGTTGGCATATACTGGATGACTAATCACACCGAGCAACTTTTCATATATTCTTTAGCCATTTGGGATTTGTCTTTGCAGTAAAGCGGCTGTTCAAGTCTTCTCCATTTTTTCTTTTAGGTTTTCTGCCTTTTTCCTATTGGACTGTAAGATCCTTTATAAATTCTGGAGTTGAGTCCTTTGACTGTTTTGTAATGTTACAAATAACTTCTCGCACTCCAAGGATGATTTTTAAATTTTCATTCTCCTAATGGTATCATCTGATAAACCAAAGTCCTTATTTGTGAAGTAGTCCCACTTACCAATATTTCCTTTAGGGTGTGAGTTTTTAGGGTAATATTCAAGAATCATTGTCTCCTTTGAGGTCATGTAGAAAACGTTCTGTCTTGCTCTTTATTTTGATTTTTTTTTTTTACTTCTCTTGGAAAGAATGATTTTTTTAGTAATACAGTTTAGAGAATGAGTGGCCAATAAACCTTTCCAGTCATTACAGGTATAAAAATAACTTTCTTTTGCCTGTATTTGTGAATGTTGGACCAGATACAGACTCTTTGAGTTGCACTTGAGCCACAATCTATTTCTGTTGGAGCTCTGGAAATGTGGCTCCAAATTTTATTGCTATTGAGTGTTGCAGGTACCAAGAGAATCAGCTTCTCTTTTCTTCAGGACGAACTTCTCTTCTCTGAGTAGTACCGATATACATTTTTATCTTTCTTTTTTGTTGCTGATTTTGTTTTTAAAAATTGACATGTAATGGACATATAACCTTATGTTAGTTAGTTTCAGGTGTGCAACATAATGAGTTGCTATACCTATATATTGGAAAATGACCACCACAATAAGTCTGATTATACTCATTCCATGTGTAGTTATAATTTTTTTCTTGTGATGAGAACTTTTAAGATTTACTCTAGCAACTTTCAAATATACAACACAGGATGTATCTTTGAAATTCAGAAGTTTTACAAAGATAGGTGTAGGGTTCTCTCCTTCCCTCCTCATAGTAATATTTTTTGGAACTGGTGAATTATTTTAATTTTGACTTGAGCCTTTCTTCAGCTTTGCAATTTTTTTTTTACCTTTTTATGCTTATTTATTTCTTCATCATCTGCTCTGGAAATTCTATTACATATTTTTTGAATGTTCTGAAAAAGATTCCATTTCTCTTTTCCTTTTCCCCTTCATTTCATTAAATTACCTACTCTTTCCTCTGGATTTTGGGAACATTCTTCCAGCCCATCATCTAATGCATCCATTCCATATTGGGCAGTACCATGTCTGCTATTTCCTGCCTCTACTGCATTTTATGAATTTGGGAATCATGTGTTTCTGGATCCAAGTACTCTTTCTTGTTTAATATGACTCTTTTTTCATGGCAGCCAGCTCTTGTCGTATCAAAGCAACGTTTTCTCAGTTTTCACCAAGCATGTAAATTAGACTTTAAAACTATATTTCCCCTACTTCCCACTTAACTTTTTCACTGGGGGACATTTCTCTGAATTCTCAGATTAACCTCTCTGTTTCAAAGAGGTAATAGTAGCCCACACGGTAAAAGCACAGGCATTTGAACTAGACAAACCTGGGTTTGAAACACAGTTGTGATACTTGAATTCACCTAAATCCTCTTGAGTTTTGACTTGATGGGTATCATAAAACCCTCATTCCAGAGTTCTTTCAAGGATTAAATGAGATCATATATGTTGAGCAACATGGGTTTGAACTGTGCAGATCCACTTGTATGTAACTATTTTTCAGTAAATACGTTGGAAAAGTTTTTGGGGATTTATGATAATTTGAAAAAACTTGCAAAACAGTATAGCCTTGAAATATAAAAAAGAAAGAAAAAAGTTAGGTATTATTGTGAGAATATGGTGTATACTATATATAACATACAAAATATGTCCTAATCAACTACGTTATCAGTAAGGCTTCTGGTCAACAGCAGGTTATTAGAAGTTAAGTTTGGGGAGAGTCAAAAGTTACACCTGCATTTTTGACTGCATAGGTGGTTGGTGCTCATCCCTTAAGTTGTTCAAAGGGTAAGTGTACTTAGAGTAGTACTTAGGGGTGTGGTTTATTTCCACCATCCTCATCTTTACTATAATATTCAACTACTGAGTCTTTGTTTCTCTTTGTTCCTTCTCACATAGAGGCAGTCTGCTTAGTCCAGATTTTGGTGGTTGGTTTGGTGGGGGCGGTGGTCTATCAGATATGGGGGAGGTCTTCATTTAATTTCCCACCAAAGAATAGTAAATTCAGCTTGTACTGTGCTCCTTAAATATCACCCATACCATTCTCTGCCAAGACTGTGAGTGGAAATTTTCTCTAATGTCTATGAGTGACAAATAATTTCTCTATTATCTGTGATGAGTTATTTCAAAATGAAATGGAGGGAGAAAGGAGTCGAGAGCTATTGGCTTTAGTTAACATTTTGGTCCCGAATGTTGAATTTAAAATTTAGTCTAAGTAAAGAGAAATAACACATGAAAGGTATTGGTGAAAATACAGTTGAATATTTTTATCGTTTGGGAATAAGGCAGGCTTGCTAAGCATAAACCAAAGGCGTAATACATAAAGGAAGAGATTGATGGATTTGATCATATTAAAAATATGAAATTCCTGGAAGACAAAAAACAACATCAGAAACCTTAAAAAGGAGAGGCCAAACTGGAGAAAGCCTTCACCGTAAGACACAACAGTAATCATATCATTAATGTAACTCATAAGCCTTAAAAAATCAATAAGAAAATATGGAACCCCATCACAGGAAAATGAGCTGAGGACATGAATAAGTCAGAAATTAACTGAAGAAGAAACACCAAATAGCCATGAAACATGTGGGCAAAATGTTTTAATGTGATTTTTTAAATGGAAATTAAAACAGCACTATCATGCTATGTCTCATGTACTCATCTGGCAAGATTATTAAAAGTGTAATAGTGTAGGTCAGGGTGTGGGGAAAATGGAAAATTTATGCACAATAAGTGGGCCTGCAAAGTGTTTACATTTTTTATCTAGAGGAATAATTTGGCAATACAATAAGAAGCTTGAAAAACACAGGACAGAAAATACTAATGCTTCAATTTTGATCTTAAGGAAATGAGTATATGTGCAGTTTTATCCACCAATGTGTTAATCAGAGAGATATTTAGAATAACAGAAGACAGGAAAGAACATATTGACCTAACAAGTGTGATTCCATTTTTGAAATATATTTATAAATTCATAATGTTAGCTTGGTTAGCGACAATATGCATGGTTTTCTCTTTTTTTTATGGTTTTCATTTTTGAATTTATCTGAATCATTTATTCTTCAATAAATACCATTAAAATGCACTTACACACACATAGTGTTTGATTTTATTCATTAACACTTTATTAGTGAATTAGTTTTATTCACAATTTTTATTTTGTTAGTGATGCTGGTATGTTGTTTTTGTGTTTGGTTCATTAGGCTTGGTAACAGGGTTAAGCCAATTTCACAAAATGAATTGGGTTGCTTTCATTCTATTTCTGTGTTCTGGAACACTTTAAATAGCAGAGGAATTAATCTGTCCCTTGAATCTTTTAAACAGCTCCCCATAAAACTATCTGGGCCTGATTACTTTGGGGAGTGTTATTCTGTGACAATGTTTCCAATTTCTTCAGCTTTCCTGGTCTACTCATTCTTGCCACCCACTTTGGAAACACACCTGTAGTGATTTCTATTTCTCTAGTGAAAACAGAGCTTGTATTAAAACCTGTCAACATAAAAAGGAAAATTCTCTCGTAATTTTAGTATTTTTTTATTTTCTGCACCTGTGACTAAATCTTTTTTCTCGTTCCTAAGGTCATGGGTCTCTGTTTTGCTTCTCTTTCTCTTTCTTTAGATCTATTCATTCACTTTATCCATCTATTCAAATAACCTCTTCTAAAGTGAATCTATCAATTATTTCCTTAATTTCAGGGGGGCTCTGGACATAGCCTGCTCCACAAGTATTCGTTAGGGAGCTGATGTGAGAGACAGCACACACCTGAGCAAAGTTCTTACATTGGTGGAAAGAGTGAAGAAGAGGAAAAGGCACAAAGCCTCTTTAATGCATACAGTGGAGGTGGCACATGTCACTTCCACCCCCATGCCATTGGCCAAATCAGTCATAGTCAAAGTTTGACGTTACTAGGTAGGGAAATACGCTCTGGCCGTGATAAGGTTCTGATAAAGCTATAGATCCAAGAAGAGCTGAAAAATCCAAGCTGATACTGCCCAAAGATCAGAACATTGACCACCATGTTTCAAAGAATCTTTAGATTACCAGATACATTTATTTTTTTTAATTTTTTAATTTTTTAATTTTTTTTATTTTTTATTTTTTTTTACCAGATACATTTCAATGGTGCAAATTTTATACCCATAGGTATAAAGATGATTGGGATCTGACAAGGATAAGTAATATCCTTTATTTATAGTGTAGCATTGATGTTATTTTTTTAAAAAGATTTTGTTTGTTTAACAGAGAGAGAAAGAGAACACAAGCAGGGGGAACAGCAGGCAGAAGGAGAGGGAGAAGCAGACTCCCCACTGAGCAGAGAGCCAGATGCGAGGCTCCATCCCAGGACCCCAGAATCTGACCTGAGCTGAAGGCAGATGCTTAACCAACTGAGCCCCCCAGGGGCCCCTGAATGTTATTTTGGGTGTAGTAGAGGCTGGAAGGCTTAGGCATACTGAGGTCACAAGCAATTTATTGAACAAATAGTTTGGTCAATTCATCGATTCCCCCAAATTTATGCCTTAGAGGTTCTGTACTATCACCTCCCACGCAGTAGGTGAGGAGAGTAGCCAAATAAATTAACTGGCCGTGATTATAATGAGCTCGTCACTTGCTATTACTTTTCTCTGTTCTGCTGGATCCTGTGTTCTGAATTCTGCTCTACAGACCAAAGCTGTCCAAAAGAATCCGACATAAAAAGCCTATATTTGGTTGGGGAAAGCATGTCACATGGCCAAACTTAAGGCCAATATGGAGCTGGAAGTGGAATCCTTCCATAGGTCAAAGTTGAGTATATAAGAAAATCTTATTCTTTCTCCTTCTCCTCCCCTCTCTTCTTCTCTCCTCCTTCCTCCTTCCCCTCTTCTATCTTCCTTCTCCACACCTCCCCTCCTTTTCCTTCAAATGCATTCAATTTGAAGTCTCTTCTTATTTAATTTCAGGTAATGCATGGCTTCTTTATTCCACATCGTGGCCCAAGCCATTTCTGCCCTCTTGTCATCTTCTATCCCAGCAGCAAAAACACACAGCTCCTTCAAGTGATTTTGTAGATCCTTACAGTATACAAACCCTTGCACATGGCATGGTGCAGGGAACTCTGGAGCCACCAAGGGACTGTGGTTTAGGCACTTTGGTCCCTCCATGGAGCCTTCTTTACTACCCCTGTGCCTTAGAAGGCACAGGATGTCTGTGAGCTTTGCCACTGCTAGCCTTCACAGAAGAACTGGTACACAGATCCTGCGCTACAGTTCTGTGGTCGAGCTGCCTCCAACCTGCACACCTCTACCCAACTGGAGATTTATTTGACCATGGGAAGGAGCCAGGAGCAAGTGATCTTCCCTGGAGACAGGATCTGTAGTAGTCAGCTCAGACTTGATTATGCTGCTGTAACAAACAGTCCCCAAACCTCTGACTTACAAAGGTATTATTTTTCACCCCAGCTGGATGGCTATGACTCTGATCCATGGCAGCCCTTAACTGGGTCATTGCTGGCCATAAGGCAGAGTAAGAAAAGGAAGGGGTAGGGGGAATTACAAATGACCCCTAAACATCTGTTCAGAAGTGGCACAAATCACTCTGCGCATATTCTATGTCCAAAGAGAATCACATGCTCGATCTTGACCTCATTGGGAAGGTGAAGTATAATCCTTATCATAGGTATAGGTAGTGAAATTTTAAACAATAATCAAATCTGTACATGCATCATGTACTTTTCCTCTCCCTCTCTCCCCTTCCATTCTGCTATCATCATCTGCAACACCTCATAGCCTGGGAGTTCTTTGTCTAGAAAAGGCAGGGTAGTGTATTCTTCAAACTCAACCATTTTTGGTATAAACTGTTAAAGTTCCAAAGCCTGTATCCTTGAAACCCAAAACGCTTTTCTTTAAAGAGCCTATTCTCACAGATGTCTCTGAAGCCTGCCTTGAAAGATGGGATCAGTAGACCTGACACTCTTTTCTCTTTTTTTCTGCACTGTCATCCCGTCCCTGGGAAGGAAGCAGAAAAATATGAGCTGCTTCCTGAACAGAGGAAAAAAGCTTAGAGGAGAACAGGAAATATATAAGGAAGTCATCCATTAATAACATACACTCTAGCAGGGTTGGCTGTGTGTGTGGATAAGTAGGTCCCTTTTAGAACTGAAATGTCAGGGCATCAGAGTGGCTCAGGGACTGAGTGTCTGCCTTTGGCTCAGGGTGTGATCCTGGGGTCCTGGGATCAAGTCTCTCATCGGGTTCCCCGCAGGCAGCCTCCTTCTCCCTCTACCTATGTCTCTGAAAAAGAAACAAAAAGAAAAAAAAAAGAAAAAGAACTGAAATGTCTCCAGACTGAAGACAGAGACTGGCATGATTTTGGAATTGTCTACCAGAGTTCTCTAGTTCTAGTGCTGTCCAATACAATGTTCTGAGAGGATAGGAATGTTCTATATCAGCACTGTCCAATACAGTCTGTGTAGCTATTAGGCACTTATGACATGGCTAGGATGATGGAGAAACCAAACTTTTAATTTCATTTAATTTTAATTAATTTTAATTTCAATAGCCACATGCAGTTGTGGCTACTGCAGTGTACAGTGCAGCTCTAGATGTTAGCAGAGACAGTGTTGCCACAAGTCATACAGCAACTTCTGATCTTTCTTTCATCTATACATTTAAAAATCCTGCTGTGCCTTGGTTTTTAAAAATATCTCAAAGTGGAAATAATTTCAGTTTGTCTAAAGATTATATTGACATTATAAGCATAGCACAGTTGGTTAAGAGCAAACCATGCCTTCACTTATTAATTGGCTGGAGCTGCCTGACCTAATAAGCAGAGGCTAAATTCACAATTAATTAAAGATTTCATGTTCATTCAGCCAAGACTTGCCTCAAACCATCTTTTGTTCAGCTGGCCAGCAAGATACTTAGAACCATATTTAGGACATCTTGCAAATGTAATCAACATATGCAAAATATACCATTTCAAAAAAGTTCTTTCATTTATCAGATTAGTAATTCTGTCACAGGAATGGCATTTTGCTCTATTATGCTAACGATAATCATATTTGTAGTAAACGGATATGACAATGTACTGCATAGGAATAAATGCATGTTATTTAAGTAGTGGTGATTTAGCCAATAGTTCTCTAACTTTGCTGCCTACTGGGCAGTATCATTTCTCTATTAGAGGTGGGAAACTCAGGCTCGGAGAGATTATGTAATTTTTTTCCCAAAGGTTATATAATTGGTATTTGGAATTCTAATATACGAACTCCTATCTGATCCAAAGCCCCTACCACCCCTCCATGCTGTTCCTGACAGGGGGTGATGAAACCTAAGTGCAATCACCTATCTCTTCCAAAGGACAGAGCCTGCGCAAGGAAAGTCAGGGCCCCTCTGCAAGGAGCCAACTGATGCCAATGGGAAACTGCTGCGTAGAACTCTCCAGGCCTGCCGCAGCTGATGCCCCTCGATCCCCTGGAGGTGGAAAGGAAATGGGAACAGCTATGAGACTGGAATCTAATTAATACACGAAAGTTGTCCCAGTCAACCTGGTTCCGTAGACACGATGCCACTGTTATTATATATACCCTTCTTCTATTTTGTCTTCTGGTTACCTCCTGGGTTTGGCAAAAATTAAGGGTGAAACTTCTGGGATGCACGCTATGCGCGGTCAAGCCCGGGGCCCCAAGCTTAACTGGTCCCCTCAACAACGAGCAGGTGGCCTCAATGCAATTTTTTGAGCCACGTATCCAGCAGGCATACATTTCCTTCCTGTGGATTCAAAACAGCAATGTGCCTCACGTTCACTTAAAATACAATGAAAGACAGATGCTCGCTCTTCCTTCTTCGCTGCCGTAGTCTTGCTTTCACTTTGCTATTTTGAAGGCGGCGAAACCTTTCCCTCCCCGGAGTGCTACAGTGCAAAGCCCCTCTCCGACCGCCACCCTCCCACCCCCACCCCCGGGCGACGCCTCTGTCCTTGCAAACTTCGCACGCGGAAAGGTGGGCAGCGGGGGCGCGGGACTACGAGTCCCAGAATGCACGGCGCCCGCCGCACAGGCGCAGCGGGGACCACCCCGGCCCGCCGGCCAGCAGCCTGCGGAGACTCCCGGGTCCCCGAGCCGGAGAGGGGCTGGGGGCGGGCGGCCGGGCGGACCTGGCCGGCGCCGAGGGCGGCCGCGGGCGTCGGCATGCAGGCGCGGCGGCGCGCGTGAGGAGGATGCGGCAGCGGGCGCCGCGGCGGGCGGAGGAGTAGGCGGCGGTGCCCTGGGGAGCGAGCCGCGCGCGCGGGCCAGACGGCTCCCGGAGGCTCCCGGAGGCTCCCCGAGGCTCCCCGAGGCTCCCCGAGGCTCCGCAGTGCCGCCGCCGTCGCCCGGGAGGCTCCGCGCGGGAGCCATGTAACCTGCGGCGGGCTCCGGGCTGCTCCGTCCTCGCCCAGCTCCCGGGCCAGCGCGGCAGCGGGGCCACGATGAAGAAGCAGTTCAATCGCATGCGCCAGCTGGCCAACCAGACGGTGGGCAGGTGGGTGCCCCGGGGCGCGCAGGTGATGGAGCCCGCCCCTCCGGGGCCGCTCGCGGGCGCGCCCCCTCCTCTCCGAACTTCCCCGCCCCGGGAGCCCTTCTCCGGCTCTGCCTCTGCGCCCGGGCTCCGGCTGCCAAGCGCAAAGTGTGACGCATCCTCCACCTGCGTCCCCGGCCGCCCCTTCACTCCGTCCTCCCTGCCTTTCCCCGGGACTGCCCCTTGCCCCCCTACCCACCCCCCACCCCACCCCCACCCCCACCCCCGGGCCGCCCGGCTTGCTGGAAACAGGTGTTTGCTCCGATTGTGCTAGAGGCTCCCGACCCGCAGCTGCTCCCCGACGATTCCCTCCCCTGCGCCGAGTTCAGGCTTCTGGGGGGTCCGGGGTGGGGGGCGTGGGGGGGGTGCAGGGAAGTGTTGGGCCTGGCCGGCTTGGCGGAGCGGAGCCTGCCCCTCCTGCCGTGCTTATTCTCCGGGGACTGTGACTGTACGAGATGCCGGACCCCTGTCTTGGCCGGGTTTCTTAAGGCCATAGGTGTCGGAGAGGGGATCGGAAGGGGTGAGGGGGAGAGGGGGCAGCAGGGAAGGTGCTGGTGGAATGGCGCTGCTGCCGGCTTTGGTCCTGAGACTGATTTCAGTAGAGGGAGGGAGGCTGCAGAGAGGGAGGTCCGACTCCTCTGGAAGATGAGATAAGCAGAGGATCACAGCCAGGTAGGGGAGGGGAACAGAGAGGCCCTCTGGTCAGGAAGAGCCGGGCCCTAGGAGGCTGCAGGACCCAGCCTGCTGTCATTGCCGCCGTCAAAATGGGCTACATCTGGGCTGGTGTCTCCGGGAGCCGCGCTCTGCAGGGTGCCAACATCTATTAACGTTACATAAGGATTCTGGTGGGTCTCTTCCAAGGCTAGACATGCCGTGAACTCAGGGTTGTTGTTAGGTAGAGGGGATTTTTCGCGAAACTTCTGCTCCTGGGGAGGGGTTTCCCTTGCTGCTGGGGCTGAGCAATTCAGGTGTGCGGTGCTAAAGCAAAGTGGAAAGCAGAGAGCCCAGCCTGGGGTGCAGTTCAAGTGCGAGCTTGAGGGCTCTCCGCTGGGTTTACGCGGAAACCAAATACCTTTCTTGGGTGGCAAGTGGAGCCCGAACTGGCCTCTGGTCGAGTGGGGGTGGGGACGTCCCTGGGAGACAGGGGACACTGAGGTCCCAGGTAAGCATACTGCCCTAATTACGGTGGGCATCTGAGGGCAGGGGATGCGGTGGCTTCTTACGCTTCCAGGGGACTCCAGATGGTTTCCAAGTAACAATGTCTAAAATTGACTTGGATTCATTTCCCTTTCCCAAACACATGTGCTTTAACATGAGGGAGAATTTATGAATAGCAGAGTCAGATTAGCCCAGATTTCTGGCATGGTGTCGCCACAGATATAGCCTCACGTGGGCTGCTTTTTGATATGTTGGACACTGAAAAAGTGTTTTCCTGTATTCGTCGTTTAGCAGATAGATGACCGTCAACCTGACCTGTCTTTAAGATCTTGATTTCTGCACCACTCTCTGGGCTGGCATCAGGCATCACAGCAGACCAACTAAGCGATCAGGGCCATACACTTGGATTGCTCCTCTCGCTTGGTTTTGGGGTTCAGTTCAGTGCCCAAATGGAAATGTGAGGAAGGTGTTCAGGCTTTCTGGTGCCCCTGAAACCAACCAACTCTTTCTCTTTCCAGGACTTGTTTCAAGGTGGGAAGATTTATGAGCCTTAGGCATAAAGCCTTTTTTTTTTTTTTTAAACCCTCATCCACAGAGGGAATGACGAAGAGGGGAAATCAGGTTTCAGAATATGTGTGCTTATTTGTGTTTGTGTGTTAAGATTTTATTATTTGAGAGAGAGATGAGAGAGATGAGAGAGATGAGAGAGAGAGAGAGAGAGAGAGAGAGAGAGAGAGAGAGAGAGCATGAGCAAAGGGAGAGGGAGAGGGAGAAGCAGACTCTCCAAGCGGGGATCCATCTTCAGGCGGGGCTTGATCCCAGGACCCGGGATCATGACCTGAGCTGAAGGCAGACACTTAACTGACTGAGTCACCCAGGTGCCGTAAGTGCACTTATTTGAAAGCGTATTCTTGGAAGTCCAAGCAACTGGTTAGCAAGAGGTACTTTCCACTTGTTTGTTGGGACTCTGGTGATGAGTGCTGTCTTTGTCAGGTGGCATTTGTTGTGTCATGTGCCAGGGAAAGTGGGGGCCCCTCCCTGGGGGCCCCTCCTTGCGTCTCACTGACATGTATCCATTTTGATGATCTTTAGTAGGAACTTTTTTTTTTAAGATTTTTATTTATTTATTCATGAGAGACACAGAGAGATAGGCAGAGACACAGGCAGAAGAGAAGCCGGCGGAGGAGGAGCAGGCTCCATGCAGGGAGCCCGATGTGGGACTCGATCCCGAGACTCCAGGATCATGCCCTGAGCCTAAGGCAGATGCTTAACCGCTGAGCCACCCAGGCATCCCATAGTGGGAAGTGGGAACTTTTTAAAGCAAAAGTCAGTTCATGTTACTTTGTTGCCTAAGGGTTTCCAATGACATATTCTTACACTTAGCATCCCAGATCTTTCTGGTGGCCTATCGGATGTTACCCACTTGACTCCTCTTTCTCTTTCTGTACTCATTCTGTTTCACCTGCTCTTCATTCACTGTGATGTGGCCTCAGTGGCCTTCCTGGACCCATATGCACCAAGCTCATTTCCATCTGGGGGCTTTATTCTTGCTGTTTTCCTCTTTGGGCTGTGCACTGCCCATATTCTTCTTCCTCATCATTCAGGTTTCAGCTCAGAGGCCTTTGAGAGGCTGCCTTGCCCCAGTTGCTTTCTAGCCCCTCGTCCTGGTCATGTTTGTCACTGCACCCCTCGCTCTGGAATGGTCATGGCTCTTGTCTTGTCTGCCTCCAGTAGAATGTATTGATCGCCACTGTACGATGTTTGAAGCCCAATGCCTTGTAGACATCTGATGCTTAGTTCATGCTTATTGAAGAGATTTTTTAAAGGTTTTATTCATGAGAGACACAGAGAGAGAGAGGCAGAGACACAGGCAGAGGGAGAAGCAGGCTCCCTGCAGGGAACCCGGTGCGGGACTTGATCCCAGGACCCCAGGATCACGCCCTGAGCCAAAGGCAGTTGCTCAACCACTGAGCCACCCAGGTGCCCCTTATTGAAGAGATTAAAACCATTCACTGTAGGGCCCACACTGGTAAATCAAAGGGGTAGTATTTACTTACTGAGACTGCAGTGAGTCAGGGTCCTAATGTCCTTTTAAATTTCTTGAATCCATGGTAACCTTTGGATTGAACGTTTGGGATTGGTAGATCATTTTATGGAGTTGCTTTGGTAAGCCACCGCATCCTTGTCCTTGGGTGTCTGGGAAGTGATGACTTTCTTTCCTGTCTTTGAGGGGCGACAAGCAATGGGCACGAGGATCGCTCCTCCCCACGGCTCTTTACCCACCTGCCTTCCATAAGTTGTTAGGTCCTGGAAGTGTTCTGAATCTAGAACCTCTAGGGACTGGCTCCAGTCACTTTAACAACGTAGCTGTTGCCGTGCTTTGGTGTCCTCTCCAGAGTCACTAACCTTTTCCCTCCAAGGGCTTGCATCTGAGTAGAGAAGGGCATCCACTGCTGGGAAGAGAGGTTATAAAACCCATTGTCCGTAACTGGGAAGAGCTTCTTCTCCTGGATGTGCTTCTCCAATCCCTGTACAGGTTCCTTCTGCTTTGAATTTTCCACTTTCAGTGTCTTCATTTCACTCCATCCTCTGGGAAGCATGCCAACCCCCCCACCCCCAATGTGCCGTATTCCGCGCTGCACCCTAGGAAATGCTGAACCAAGAGTAGCTGCAGTAGGCATCCTTGGACAAATTATAACCAATCCTAGGTTACGTGTGCTGTGGCATGCATTCATATGTTCACCCATTTCTTTATTCATTCAGTAAATATTTATTGAATGCCTGCCATGTGCCAGGCACTGCTGGGCTTCAGAAGACATCACAGCCATAACAGCGCAGAGTGAAACAAAAATCCCTCTTCTCCTGGAATCTGTATTCTAAAGATGTGCTGTAGTTGCACCATATTACAATTTGTAT
This sequence comes from Nyctereutes procyonoides, assembly GCF_905146905.1. Classification (NCBI taxonomy): domain Eukaryota; kingdom Metazoa; phylum Chordata; class Mammalia; order Carnivora; family Canidae; genus Nyctereutes; species Nyctereutes procyonoides. The sequence continues at coordinate 52,807,063 of NW_026575140.1, read as the reverse complement.
CTTACTTGTTTTGCCCTCTAGACTTAAAGTTCACTGATGGTAGGGACAGCTAACTGCCCTAATGCCTGGCATAGAGTAGGTTCTGTGAAATTCTTTGACAACCGAATGAGCAAGTGAGCAGAAGGTCCAAGTGTTGTGGATGAGAGAAATCGGGCAAAGCAGGTCCTGACATGGTGCCCCTTTCAGTGTCGTGATGGAATGGATGTCCAGAGGAGTTGGCACAGCTGCCCTGCTGGGCTTTGGAAAGACAGGACAAAATTTAATGGGGGGGGGATTAGTTCACACATGATTTATATGCCATTTTGTACCTTCCAGAATGTCTGGGGTGAGAAGCATCCAGCAAGGCACTGAGTGTTTTTCTTCGAAGTAGCATTGGTTTGTGTTGAGTGGAACAAAGCCCTGAGTGGAATTTTAGAGACCTGCTACATGGAAGAGACAAGAAGCAAGACTGATACCTCGATCTGGCGAGGAAGCTATTTTTCCCCCCACCAAGTCTGCACAATGAGGGTCCCAATGGCCTCCACGTTAGAGGACCATTATGAGGTTGAAGGGAGGCTGGCTTACATCAAATGCCAAGCAAATGGTTGATGAAGTTTACAGTCCCTCTCTTCCTCTTGCTCACTCAATCCTCCTGATCTCCTAAAGGCTTCTTAGATTGTGACAGCCATTGTCCAGTGGTGGCTATGAATGGGCCCCGTGCCCCTGTGTGACAACAGGTCCTGTTCACGGTGTCATTGCTCCTAGGCAAGGAGCAATGGGAGCTCGGGAGGGCAGCATGCAAATTCAAGAGCAGGGCGTTTGAGTTGGATTAGTTGGTTTTGGAGGCTCTGAGCTGGGTGCAGAAGATAGAGTTTTGTCTAGAGCCCCACTTTCCATTCCTAGACTGCTAAGCATGCAGCCCTGAGTGAGCTTGGTTTCTGGTGCATGGCTTGGGTGAGCATCTTTGCTGCTGTGCAGCTCTCAGGACGCAACTGCAGCAGCCAGTGGTACGGAGTTGGAGGCTGAAGGTGCAGAGCCTCGAGGTCAAAACAGCCAAGCCAGTGAGGATCCGTTCCTTGAAGGTTTCTCTGAGACACGGCTTTGCCCATCAGCCCGCCTCCTAAGAGCCGTGACCCAATCAATAAGGACATCAGGAAAAAGTCAGAACCAGTTCTAAATTAGTCCTCAGACTGCTTCATTCCCCTCCTATTATGTATGTCCTGTGAATTGGACCTGTCAGCCCAACACAGGCCATGTCACGTCTTCCTTTTAGCCCAGCAGGGCTGGGCAGACCCAGACTCATCCCCCAGGGAGCACTGTGCACATTCACTCGGTTTCAGAGCGAAGTTTTCCATTAGAGTTTTATGAAAGCTCATGTCTTGCCACCTGCTCTGGGTGCGTATCTGTGAGATAACAGAATGTACTCACCAATTGATGAGCAGGCTAGCAAATCTGGAAAGAATATTCTTTGCCTGTGTCTTCTGAGCTCCTTACTATGCAGATCTGCTGGCTCTCAGCTGTCTGCTGGGCTGCTCTCAGCAGTCCGCGTGAGGCTGGCTGCCTGGACGTCCTGCAGAAAATTCTGTAATCCCAGACCTGCAAGTCATTGTGAGACCCATTCGCTTCACCAGCAATTAATGACATCCCCTCTCACTTTAGCCTCTTTCAAAGAAATGTCTCTATTCGTTAATGTTTTTCGTAATAGGTTATAAGGTCTACTTTTTTTTTTAATCTCCAGAGAAAGTGAATCAGTAGCGTGTGAGTCAGTCATTTATGATTGTCCCATTTCGAGGGGATTAGTAGGCATCCCTCTTATTAATAATGATGAAAAATTGATTTCAAATGCTGTGTTGATAATGACAGCAAGTCCTAAAATTGTGCTTCAGCTCTGCATCGAGTCAGGTGTAGGCCAGAGAGAAGGTTGCTGGGAGAGGCAGACAAGCCAGGGGCTCTCCCATCCGTCGCTGGGCATCTGAGTATGCTTGGCACCTGGGACCCCACCGCCTCTGAGAAGTGTGTGGCCATCTAGCAATTTAAAACTATCCTTTCTGTCCGGGAAGCAGATGTTTTTGCTTTCATTTTCCAACTTTAGAGTTTATTTTTAGAGTGAATGTTTATTTTCCCACAGAATTCAATTTACTTTTTTTTAACTTTCTTTTTGGTTACATAAATGATATTTGTTTATGATAGGGAAGTTATAAACTTATAGATGGGCAAGAAGGAAGAACATGACCAGTAATCTCACTACCTGGGGAGCACATTTAATAGTTTAGATATCATTTTCTAAGTTTTTAATAGGTATATATTCTTAAAGAGAGACCATATTCTATATAATCTTCTGCAATCTGCTTTTCCCCCTCTGTGTACTACATCTTGAATTTCACCTCTGTCAACAACTACATAACAACAACTGTGTACCTATAGTATAATTTTTCAAGGGTATATAGTATTCCATTTCAATCAACCAGTTTCCTTTTGCTAATCACGTAGCAAATACTTTTTGTTGGTTTGCTTTCCTAGCATGAAGCCTTAGAAGTAGAATTTCAGAGCCAAAGAGCCTGTGAGTTTTTAAGACCGTGTGAGTGAATATTTTATACACACAAACATACACACGTATTATATTTACATCCTCTGCAGAATTGCCAAATTCTTCCCCTGAACCCTCTTAGGAAGTGATATCACAACTTTGTTAATGCACAAATGAAACACCTCCCTGTGCTTCTCTTTCATTTTCCAATGAGGTAGAACATTTTCTATGTTGACTGGACATTTCTTACCTTTTTCTGAATTGCCTGCATATTTCTTGCCCATTTTTCTAAAGTCATGTCATAACTGTTTGCCTATTGATTTTAGGTAATTTTTAATATATTAAGCATATATGTATTTTATCATATGCCACCCATTTCCCTGTACTTTTTTTTGCCTTATATGTCTTGTTTTATGTCTTTTATAATTTGTGATCTTGAATCTATCAATTTATGGTTTGTGCTTAAATATTATGCTTAGAAATGTTTTTCCCAGACTGAGATTACATAAATATTCATGTGCTTTCATTACCATTTATAAATTTAATTTTGCCATTTGATTTTAAATTCATCAGTCATTAATTTTGATGTATGGCATGACTAGGGTGTCATATTTAGCTTTTCTTTAAAAACCAAAAAAATGTAGTAGAGGTACCTTGGTGGTTCAGTTGATTGAGCGTCCAACTCTTGATTTGGCTCAGGTCATGATCTCAGGGTTGTGAGATTGAGCCCCATATTGGGCTCTGTGCTCAGCAGGGAGTCTGCTTGGGATTCTCTCTCTCCTTCTGTCCCTCCCCCCAAATGAATAAATAAAAATTAAAAAAAACCCAAGTAGTTACTCTACTATCAAATTTTTTTTCTATTAAATTGAATAATGGAGTTCGATCCCACTGTATTGAAATGTCATCATGTACTAAAAGATTCATCTACTTGGATTTGTTTCTAGGATTTTTTTTTAAGATTTTATTTGTTTACTTGATGAGAGACAGAGAGAGAGAGCATAAGCAGAGTTTCAGGGAGAAGGGGAAGCAGGCTCCTTGAGGAGCAGGGACCCCAGATGGGGGGATCGATCCCAGGACCCAGGGATCATGACCTGAGCTGAAGGCAGATACTTAACTGGTTGACTGAGCCACCCAGGTGCCCTTGTTTCTAGGATTTCTAATTTATTCTCTTTACCTGTCAGTTGGCAGGAATGTGAGCTAGGCCCACCTGCCCAGGTGAGCAGCAGTGGGTTGATGTCCCATGGTTTGGGTGGGTGGAACAGTGAAGTTGGTCTAGTTCCCAAATCTCAGCTTCATCCAGCAACTCCATGACTTGGCAATTAGAACTCAGCAGCTTTGCCTGAAGATCTTGTTGTGCCTTCACCACAGCTAATCTACAAATTATTCCCTTATAAATTAGAATTGCTTGTGTTTCCTTGGTTTTGCTTATGTGTTTATTTTTTCCTCAGCATTTTAAAAAGTGAGTGTATTAAGATGGAGAAGATTGACAATTTTATGCTAGTGAGTATGCTGAGAATTCTTCCCATGTGGGAATATGATATGCTTATTCAAGTTTGTTTATGATCCTGTAAAATAGTGTGTGTCTGGTTAAGTCCTACACAATTTTGCTCTTGTTTTTAGGTAATTTGTCATTGTCACTACTCTTGCCTTAGTGATTGGAAACTTGTTATTTATTTATTTATTTATTTATTTATTTATTTATTACTCTTTATTACTGGAATAAGTAAGTGGTAAGAAAGTTACTGATTTTGGTGTAATTGTCTTCACAACCACTGTCATAAACAATCTCATTACTTTTAAATACTTTGTACAAAGTAATTGAAGCTATTGACTTTTCCAGGTAGACCTTCATATTTTCTGCAGATAATAATTTTGCTTCTTCCTTGCCAGTATTTATACTTACTTTCTTGTCTAATTGCATTGTCTAGGACTTCTAGAATAGTGTTAAGATATTGGGGCAATAGGTAGGCTTCCATGTCGTCTTACTACTCTCCATGGAAATGCATGATAATTGGCTTGAGAAATTCTGTTACCTATTATATAATTTTATTATTTTACTTTGGTTTTTCTTTGGTGCCAGAGTTAAATTTGATGTAATTATATTCTCATGGTCTTTAAAGATTATCATATCTTTTCCCTTTAACTAATATATTCACTCAGTAATTTATACTATAAATATTTATGGAGCACTTACTATATTTTGCATGTTGTTTTCATTGGGGATACACTAGTGATAAAGTTCCTACCCATAAAACTTATGTTTTATGACTTTGACCTCCTACAGATTTCTAATATTGAACTCTCCTTGCCTTCCTGCAATGAATCTTATGACTATGATTTGTTAATTTTTAAAAATACACATAGATTTAATTTGTGGTTGTTTTATTTAGGATTTTGGCATTCAGTATTCATAAATGAGAGTATCTGAATTTTTTTCTTTTACTAACCTGCCAAATTTTGATAACCTTGTAAAATGAATTGCCCACTTCCTTTTGTTTCTGTGCAGTGAGTTAAGGAATTAACATGTTCATTGAAGGTTGGAAACAACTTTTCCAGGGTATTTTTTGGACATAGTTCTTTGACAAGTTTTCCCAGTTTCTTCATTGGACTACTTACATTTTCTGTCTTTTCCTGAGTCATTTTTAGTAACATAGTTTGTAGGAAGGCATTCATTTCATTATTATTTTAAAATTTAATAGAATCTCCTTTGAGTATAGAGTTGTAGCTCCTAATTTGCATTTCTTTTTCTTTCTTCTTTCTTTTGCCCTCCACACTTGTGCCTATGAGACAGTCATTCTTTCTCTCCACCATGGATGTTTGCAGTTGTTGATTCTTCTCATTCATTGTAGGAAACCGTGAGATCTTCAGAGGAACATTTTTAGGATAACAAACTTACTGTTGTCCACTATTTTTCATGCCAAGATTAGTTGTTTTTTTTAAGATTTTATTTATTTCACTTCATGAGAGACAAAGAGGGAGAGGCAGAGAGGCCAAGGGGGAAGCAGGCTCCCTGCAGAGAGCCTGATGCAGGACTCAATCCCAGGACTCTGGGATCACAACCTGAGCTGAAGGCAAATGCTGAGCCACTAAGCCACCCAGGCACACTGATCAGTGGTTTTTTTTTTTTTTTTTTTTTTTTTTTTTTGTGCTTCCTACAGTGTGGAGAATAATAACAGAAATTCTCTCTCATCTTCCTGTACTGGAATGTCACATGACCTACTTTATGAGATTATTGCCAGGGTTAAATAAGATAATAAATATAATATCCTTAGCATAGTCCCTGAGAAATAATAAGCCCTCAATAAGTGGTAGGTATTCTCACTATTCCTTGCTGTGCTGAAAGTCTCTTTGACATGAAGCATTCATTTTGATCTTATTTCTAGGCCTAAATACCTGAAAATTACAGCTTGAAATTCATACCCATTTATCTTATTTTCCCAAACGAAGTCCAGTTTTTCTGGGTTTAGTCACAAACTTGAAATAATCTGGAGGTATAGATAATACTCATGGCCCCATTCATTTGATACCCACTAATAGTTATTGTATTACTTGGGGTGGTCTAGGTTATGCCCCCATGACAGAAGCCCTCCATGTCATAGCAGTGTATGTCCCTGGCTGGCTGTGACTGCAAGTAGTCTCCCCAGCACCCAGGCTGCCATAGCTCTGTTCCACACCTGCCTGTCTGATGACAGAGGCAGTAAATGAAGATGTGGTCAGTCTTGCATTGGCTCATGGTGTTTTCTTCTAGAAGTGACATGTCACTTCTCACATTTCATTGGCCAAAGTAGATCACCTGGCCACACCTCACTTGAAACAGGGGCAGGCAAAGACAATCCTTCATGGACCCAGAAAGAATAGAACCACAAAAACCACAGTTATGTCACCTGTAGCCAAGAATTGGGCTGGGTACTTCATAGGCATTATTTTTATGGACTCATTGCAACATCTGTATGAATTGGGTGCTATTTATAGCCTTATTTTATAGGTAGGGAGTGGAGGCTAGAAGTGGCAGACCAAGAAAGGGGCAGAGCCAGATTCCAGCAGGGTCCTAAGTAGGTCATACACAGGCAGAAGCTTCCTCTGGTCTGCTTTCCCTAACAGTGGATCTCCATAGCCTCGGGGTCCCTCCAGTTACTTCAGTTTAGGTGGTTTTGCAAATGCTAATTAACTGCTCTTGTCTTGAATAAAAATAAAAATGTCACATTCATTTAAGGTAATGGGTATCTTGTATGTAGCCTTAACCACAAAGAGCATGCAGTGAAATTTCTGCCAATAGAAAATCCTTCACTTTGTGTGTTCACTGCAGTTTCAGAGAAAGGGTAAGAGAAGTGCCCTTTGAAAGTATCATTATTATTATTATTTTTTTAGCTCTGTGCTCTCAGTGGAAAGAAAGCACTGTGGGTAAATGCCAAAGCCCTTACAGCCTCCCGCATGACATAGTAAAGCAAAGAGACCTTAAAAAATAAGGAATATGTGAAGCAGACAGGGCTGTTAGCTCTGTCTCCTGGTGCATGTTGCTCTGATGGCAGACATACATGTATACTCACTCGTTGTCATAAGTGCTCTTTACTGAGTGTGCCCTGTGACAGATACTCATGGGGTGCTTTATAGATGGTGGTGCTTAATCCTCACACACTCACTGAGTAGGTTGTGAAATTACTTTCTGCCCCAGCCTCAGAGCATGTGCATTGTTGCTGCTGTCTACCCCATTGCAAGTTGGCATTTGCTCCCAGACTCCCCCAGCTCAAGTGGCGATGTTCTTTAGCACTGTGGTCTAAAGACTCTGCAGTAGGGGAAAAAGAAAAATTTAAACATCTTGTATTAGTGGAATGATTAACTGTGGCACATGTATACACTTGTAACAATCTCAGTGTTTTCCTAACACTCAAAAAGTTTAAGGGCTTGAGAGAAATGTTTGAGATAAAAAAACAGGATACAGAAGTGCATATAGAGTTGAGATTGCACAGTGTTAAAAAAAATTGCATAGAAAAGACTGGAAGGAAATCTGGAAAGACTGGAAGGCTTTGCATGCAGTATTTATCTCTGGGCAGGCTTATGAGTGGTTTGATTTCTTGCTGCTTGTACGTTTAAAAAAATTTCCAGATTCTTTAAACATGTATTTTATATGCTTATTAAAAAAAAATTCCTACTGGGACTCAAAAGGGGGCAAAAGTAAAATGTAGCTGGAATTTCTTTTTAAGTTCAGGGCCCTGAAAGTCTAAGTAAATATGCTTGAAGATTGGGGAGCCTGGGTGGCTCAGGGGTTGAGTGTTTGCCTTTGGCTCAGGTCATGACCCTGGGTTCTGGGATCCAGTCCCTCATCGGGCTCCCCATAGGGAGTCTGCTTCTCCCTCTGCCTATGTCTCTGCCTCTGTCTCCGTGTCTCTCCTGAATAAATAAAATCTTGAAAAAAATATGCTTGAAGTTCTCTTGAGCCTTGGTTTTTCAAACATGGGAAACTTCTTATCTTTATGCTCTGGAAAGGATGTCAGATCTCATTTTATAGAATAAAACAGTCTGCCATTAGGAGTGATATGCTAATAGTCTTTTAGGGTTGCTAATTCTAAAGACCCATAACATTTTGAAACTTTGCCTGCTTGACAGGGGGCTGAGGACCAGTGGCTCCCCAAGACAGGTTAGGGTTTTTCGGTTGCAGCCACAGAAACGGACTGTGATTAATTTATTTTTCTTTTCTTTTCTTTTTTCTTTTTTCTTTTTTCTTTTTTTTTTTTGAGATTTTATTTATTTATTCATGAAAGACACAGAGAGAGAGGCAGAGACACAGGCAGAGGGAGAAGCAGGCTCCCTGCAGGGAGCCCGATGCAGGACTCCATCCCAGGACCTTGGATCACGACGTGAGCCAAAGGTGACGCTCAACCACTGAGCCACCCAGGTGCCCCTGGACTGTGGCTAATCCAACCAGAAGAGGAGATTGGGAAGGATGGGGGTGGTTCACAGAATTGAAATGACCAAGTGGCGTTCCTGGAGCAGGACAACAGGACAGGCTCTTCAGAGGTCACCTTCAGAAAGGTTGCTTCCCCGTTGTTATTTGTCATTGGTCACTCAGGTGATCTCAGTCACAGAAGTGAGTTCCCTTGGTTTAGTTTGGATCCTGTGACCTGACCTTGCCCTCCAGGCAATGGTAGGGTAGGCGGCTCTCTGGATTGTCTGTCCCCAAAGACAGCAGTGGGGGCAGAGGCTGTCTCCAAAAGGAAAATCTAAGGCTTTTTCTCAAAGGACCAGAAAGAGGGAGTGGCCGTCTAGCACACCAAGATGTTGACCATCCTCTAGTCAATGACTCGAAGACCCTAACTTCATCAGTTTGCCAGAGCTATCCAAACTTAGCTGTCATCTAGAGAATGTGGCTCCTGGTATTCAGAGAAGTCATTTCCCACCCTTACATATTTGGTCAGTTACTATGAATCTGTCTCTAGATTATATTTACCCATGTCTTCTTTTTCATTTCTGAGTCTTAATTATAGTCTCCACCCTTGACTATTGCAGTGCCCTTCATTTGTGTTCTTGCCTTGAATCTCTCCTCTCTGACTTCCTGCAACTCTGGCCAGGCTATATTTTTGAATCCATGGACAGACAAATGTCATTTTCCTTCTTCATCAGGTTTTGCTCTGTGGGGGTGGGGGCAGGGGAAATGCTAGGACTGTGGCAAGTGTGACACACTGTTGATCCGTCTTAGAACTGTACAGTCCACATTTGTGTTTGAGGCTCTGAGAAGATCCACAGTAAAGAAAACTCTTCATCATTTGTGTCACTTAGAATGCTTTGAATTAAAGTAGCAGGTGTCATTTCAGAGCAGTTTAAACTATAAGGTAACTTTATTTCAAATGACAGGGCTTCCAGAGGAAGGGAGAGTCCAGCTGCCTTGTGGTTGGGGCACCTGGTGTCTTCTGTTCTTTTTTTCCCTTGCTTTGCCTTCATCTTTGTAGTGGTCTTGGCTTTTTTTTTCCTGCTCAGAATACAGCTGTTAGTGGCAGCTGACGTCATGAGCTTCCATGCTTATAAACCCAACAGGAGGCAAGAGAGATGCTGATGTTAGAATGTTTGTATCCACCTCATGAAGGTGGAGCCTTGTGAATGGGATTAGTGCCCTGATACAAGTGGCTCTGGAAAGCTCCTTTGTCCCTTCCACCATGAGAACACAAAGGTACCGTGAAGATCCAAAAAACAACTCCTCACCAGATCAGCTGGCATCTGGATCTTGGGCTTCCAGCCTCCAGAAATATGAGAAATAAATTCCTGTTGTTTATAAACCATCTGGTCCACCATGTTTTGTTAGATCAGCTCAAAGGGTTCGAGACAAGAAGAGTAATCCATAGGGTTCTAGTCATGGGATAAGATAAGAGTCCTTTCCTCCAAGCTAAGCCTATTCATTGTCATGTTTGCCATTGGCCATTAACACAGGTGGGAGGGAAGGGATGCTGCTGGGCCTCCAGCCTGGGTCTTTGAACTAGTCCCTGGCAGGGAAGGTAGGATTATGAGGACTGGCTTGGAGCTATTATGAATCTTCTTAGAGTTGGGGTGGGGAGGGGAACTTCTTTTAAGTCAGTAAACCTTCGTGGGGGTGGAACTGATATCTGGACAAAAATCTCACTCTGGGGGCACCTGGGTGGCTCAGTGGTTGAGCGTCTACCTTCAGCTCAGATCGTGATCCTGGGTCCTGGGATCTAGTCCCGCATTGGGCTCCCCGCAGGGAACCTGCTTCTCCCTCTCCCTGTGTCTCTGCCTCTCTTTCTGTGTCTCTCATGAATAAATAAACAAAATCTTTTTTTAAAAAAAAAATCAGATTCTGTTCAGAAGGGAGGAGCGAAGCATTCTGGGTAGACAGCAGTGTCCACCGTAGCTTACTCCACCCAACATTTTGAGCATGAAAACTGTTTTGCGTGGAACATCCAGTCCTTAAACTGGAATTTGTAGAATGTTATGGGGAATCTTAGTCAATAAAGTTTGAATCTTATCTAGGCAGCGTCTTCCTTCACCTTTGGTCAAGTGTTGCCTGTCCTTTCTGTTTATCAGAACTGTTTTCTTGTGTTTCACAGCACTGCTTCATATTGTTTTATAAAACTTGGAGTATTGGGGGTGCCTGAGTGGCTCAGTCAGTGAAGTGTCTGCCTTTGGCATGGGTCATGATCCCAGGGTCCTGGGATCGAGTCCTGTGTTGGGCTCCCTGCTCAATGGGAGCCTGCTTCTCCCTCTCTCTCTGTGTGCTCATGCACGCTCTCTCACTTTCTCAAATAAATAAAAACAAAACAAAACTTGGTACATTGTATTCTAGTTACAGTTTGGCATAAGTCCTTGTATTGTAATCTTGTAGTCAGGTAGCCTGTAGATGCCCAGCACAGTGCCCGGAATATGGAAGGGACTTAAGAATTGCCTGTCAGGGGATCCCTGGGTGGCTCAGCAGTTTGGCGCCTGCCTTTGGCCCAGGGCGCGATCCTGGAGTCCCGGGATCGATCCCGCGTCGCGCTCCCGGCATGAAGCCTGTTTTTCCCTTCTCCTGTGTCTCTGCCTCTCTCTCTCTCTCTCTCTCTCTCTCTCATAAATAAATCTTAAAAAAAAAAAGAATTGCTTGTCAAATCCATGCTCATAGCTCGGCTTAGATGACAGTCCGTCTTGCCTCTTCCCACTGTTGCTTCTTCTTCTGTGCTTCCACGGCACTGTGCTTATCCTCTTTTATCCTTTTTTCACCCTGCTTTGGCTTCTAGTTGTTGTTGATTCCATTTTCCTCGCTGGACTGGGAGGTGTATTTACAGGGGCCAGGGCTAACTCTTCTGTGTCCTGTGTTGTCCACCATACTTCGCAAATAGCAGGAGCTGGTCCTCATCAGGGTGATGGAAATGAGGCTGTGTGTGCTAATCAAACAGGTGTCAGAATGGATTTTTTTTTATCACGACAAAATTGATGTTTCGCATGCTCATTGTTTAGCTGTGGGCTTGTAATCATGCCTTGATGGTTTGATGGTCTCCTAAGATTGAATCATGTTAGCAAAAATAGGACTGGGCTTTAGGATTAGTCCCTGGTGTAAATTGCCTTCAATTCGAAAGTATGATTCTCTAGCCATAGGTATGAGCAGCAAAGACCAATGGTTTTATACCTGTGCCCAATACCTGCATAGTGACATATGCTAGGAGGAATGTGTAAGATGTGACAACCTAGTGAGTAAAGAAGGCATTCATCAGGGCACCTGGGTGGCTCAGTTGGTTAAGTGTCTGTCTTTGGCTCAGGTCATGATCCCAGGGTCCCGGGATTGAGCCCCATGTCAGGCTTCCTGCTCAGTGGGGAGTCTGCTGCTTCCTTTCCTTCTGCCCCTGCTCCTTTTCTCTTTCTTTTTCTCTCTTTCTCACATCAATCAACCAATAAATAAAATCTTAAAAGAAAAAGTGGCATTCATCCAACAGGAATCCTGTTGACCATCTACTGTCACCGGTTGGGTCCTTGGGAAGCAGATACTGAAAATAACATGCGGAATGTTTATTAGGAAGTGCTATTAGCATCAGCACTTATGAAAGAGATGAAAGGAATGGGCAGAGGGAGAAGGTAAGCAGTGATATGGACCCAACAAAGGCCTCAGCTGGTACCATGTGGGGTGCTGAAGCTTGGTTGTCTCTTCAGAGTTGTCCTGAGTTGGGGAGAAGAGAGTTCTTCTGTTTCTGCATTGATTGGTCATTGGAGTTGGGCTTTCCCTTGAAAGCAGTGTAAAGGGGTAGACAGCCAAGGGTGGTCATCTGGCTGCTTCCCTTGCCACTGGAGAACTGGTTCTTCCGTCCTGAAGGGGAGCCTGGTGTCCGTTGTACCAACCATGTGCCAGATCTTGTACTAGAAGCATGAGCTTGAGAAGGAGAGCAAGTAAAGCCATTACAAGAAGGAGCAGTGGCTTGGACCAGAGGTGAGCTGTTGGCAGTACCAGGAGACTATAACTAGGTTTGGCTGGAGTGGGGTTTGGGAGGAAGTCCTGCATGCTGACATCTGAAGGGAGAGGTGCTATTAGGAAAAGGAAAGTAGAAATGATGTGTACGAATGCCAAAGGATGTAGGGAGTGGCTCCTTCAAGGAAGAGGTGAAGTGAGCTCTCTCTCAGTTTAGCATGTCAGTGGGAAAAGGAATGAGGCTAAATGACCGTCTTTCTCAAACAAGGATACTTTTAAGAGTCCTTACAGAATTGGTAGAGCTGGGGCAGCAGGTACAAATTTGAGCAAACTTTATGGTTACCCTACTTCTAAGACATGATTCGGTAGATTTGGATTTTATCCAAGGGCCAATGGTAAATTGCTAAGTGATCATGTGACCTTTCCCCATGGTCTTTGGGATTATGAGCTTGGGTCCTGATGTCAGATTCCCATAGGTTTATATCATGCCTCCATCACATATGAGTTGCAAAACTGTAGACCAGTCACTTAGGTTTGGGAAGCCTCAGTTGTCTTATTTGCGAAGTTGGGATTTTAATCATTCCTGGCTTATGATATTGTTTGAGATGAACTAATACAATAAAGTCTTTAAAATAGTTTCTGGGAAGGAGCGAATCCTCAATGAGTGTGAGACACTGCTGTTGTTACTTTGAACAGAGGAGTTAGCAAGGTCAGATTTGGGTTTTGGAATGCGATGCAGAGTGGAGAATCAAACAGGGAGGCAAGCCTGGTGCACAGACTCCATTCAGGAGATGATACTGTTGATTAGGAGACTAGCTGCTAGTCCCCGTGAGGTGATGGGTATCTGGAGCAGATCTGTAGCCACGAGGAGGCCAGATCTGCAGAGGTTCCAGAGATATCGAAGACTTTGAGTCAGGGGACCTTAGTAGGACTTGGAGGGAGTGGCAGGAGATAAGCAGCTGCTGAACTTTGGGTTTGGGCAATGTGGATGTGGATGCCAGTCATTGAGAAGGAGCCCGTGAGAAAGGCATGGCTGGGATGAGGGGCTGGAGCTTGGGAGAGAGGTCTGGGAGGTGATGGAGCTGGGAATCTGATGTCAGTGGGTAGGTAGAACTGAAGCTTGGGAATGGGGGGAGTGCCGAGAAGAGCCCAGGGCTGAAGAATTGAGGGAGGTGGTGGTGGTGGAGGAAATACTAGATGGTCCATTGGTAGCTCCCATTTTAAGGTAGAGTGTTACCCAGAGGGAAAGACTTTTTCCACCTGCTGTGTTAGTTTCCTATAGTTTCAGTAACAGCACAAACCAAGTGGCTTAAAACAACTCAAAAGGATCTTCTCACTGTTCTAGAGGCCAGAAGGCCAAAATCAAGGTGTGGGCAGGGCTGCTCTCTCTGAAGACTCTCCAGGAGAACCTGTTCTTTTCTGTGATGTAATAAAGACTATCTCTTCTTTGTCCTTAGATCTTTGTGTCCTGGCACAAAGATTCAAAAATCCTTGGAATTTCTAGAGTGATAGTTGTGCTTTCTTATGCTAATGACGTGACTCTGTGGCAGGGCCTCTACAGAGCTTTGGGATGGGAACTAGTCCCCAGAAACACCAACCACATGATTAAAGGGTTGGAACTTTGGGCCAGCCCAGCCTCTGGGGGAGACAAGGGGAGCCAGAGTTCAGTGCTGGCGGCCAGCGACTTCCTCCATCATGCCTACATCACGAGACCCTATATACAAGCTCTGGGCATTGAAGCTCAGTAGAGCTTCCTAGTTGGGCTAAGGTGCTGGAAGGGCTCCTGGATTCTACGAGGAGAGGTCATGGAAGCTTGACATATCTCCTCAGCCCACCCTCGACCTTGCCCTGTGCATCAAGTCTTTCATTTGGTTGTTTCTGAGCTGTAAACTTTATCCATATACATCAAATTATACTCCTAAATATAGTGCTTTTGAATTCTGTGAGTCGTTCTCATGAGTTATGGGACCTGACAGGGTTATGGGAAGCCCTGAATTTGCAGCCATCTAGGCAGGATCATGGATGGTTTGAGGCCACCCAAAACTTGTGGCTGACATCTGAGGTAGGGAAGTACTTTGTCCTTAACTCACGGGGTCTGGGCTAACCCTGGGTAGTTAAGTGTCAGGATGGAAATAACAGGAGGACATCTAGTTGGTATCAGAGAATTGAGTCAGGACTTTCTCTTAGCTTCTGGTGTTGCCAACAATCTTTGGTGTTCTTGGGCTATAGTCACGTCCCTCCTGTCTTTGCCTCTATCACCACATGTGCTTCTCACTGCATGTCTTGTCTTTACTTGTAAGGACTCCAGTCATAGGGGATTAAGGTCCACCTACTCTAGTACAAACTCATTGGAACTATATCTGCAACAGCCCTATTTACAGCTAAGGTCACATTTCGGGGGTTCCTGTGGTTAAGACTTCATCATATCTTCTGAGGGAAGAAGGGGACAGACACAATTCAACCCATAACACCCATGAAGCACACATTTCTCCTACAAGCACTATTTTTTTTTCCTGTCTGCTTTTTGCCAAGCACAGTGGTGTGGGAGTCCTGAGGCCAATAGAGATAAGTCAGCCAGATAATCTTGCCCTTAAGGGGCTTACTATATTCTGGTAGGGAAAATAAGACAGGAACACACTGCAAATACTCGAGGCTGGTTGTTAGGAATACCTGAAGATTGTATAAATGCTAGAATGTTTGGGATGATGGGACAGTCACTATGGCTTTAGTCATAAATCGGAATTCAAGGTGATGTAAGCTGGACCCTGCAAGAAAGCATGAGATTCTGACAGACGGAGCTGAGGATTGTTGTCCTGCCTGTATGTCTATTTCACAATAGAAATGAATTTGAAGGTTGTAAAGTGCGCAGCAGCAAGGAGGACACACAAATCTAAGATATTAATCTGGATGCACATATAGAGTATATTCTTCACAACATTATTAACTCATTAACTAGATTGAGAGAATTGCACAGATGGAACACTGTGTGAATTAAATCTAAAATGCACCAATATGCAACCATCTCCATGATACGCCGACAAGGGCAAAGAACGAGGTACAGAACACTGTGGGTGGTATTCGACTTAATTTTTTAGTCTATGGTAGGTGAATAAGCTCCCAAATATAACCAGATACCATACTCATAAATACTACAACATCTCTAGAAGAATATTAAAAATTTCCCAGCAGTCCTCTTGGGAACAGAGAGGGAGACTGCATTTCTCCCTGCACGTGTGAGCCAGTCTCAACTCTTTCTCAACATAAGTTACTATTCTAATAGACATTGCTTTTACATTTTAAAATACCTCATTTCTTTTTAACAAAAGCCACAGACTTTGACAAGAGTCACAGCCATGACTGTGTTCTAGAACATTCCCAGTGTATCTGGAGAATCGGTTTTCTCAATCCACTCATCACACAGTGGAGAGTTTCATGCAAACAGACCTGGGCCCTTGGCTCACTGGATGGTTAGGCTTCCTTGTCTCTCGCTGTTGACCAATGCTGCGGTCACATCTGTGTCTGTGCTGCAGTGCACCTTTCTGCTCACTCTGTGTCTTGTGATGTGGATTTGCTTTGCATGCTATAAGCCATCACTATGGAGACCATCACTCATAGTTTAACGTGCACAAAAGCATGGTCACAGGAAGGTGGGCTCTCCTCTACCAAGACCCTCCTGTGGGCAAGTTTGTTCCAAAATGCCACAGAAAAGCTGGCATTTCACCTGGCACCGGTAAACCGAGGGTGTCAGTGTGGGATGGGACTCATTCATTTATGTCACTCCTCCCCATGGCTCACTAGTCTTTAGACCTCAGCTCTGTGGTGTCAGGTTCTGGGATTTCTCCACAATATTCAGAAGAGCAGTTGCTTTCTTCTCTATCAGAGTGATTGATTGCATTTTGCCTTTCTCTTTTTTTTCTTTTTTTTTTAATAGGCTCCATGCCCACAATGTGTCCCAGCACGGGGCTTGAACTCATGACCCTGACATCAAAATCTGAGAACAAGTCAGACACTCAACCGATTGAGTCATATAAAAATATGATATATAGGGATCCCTGGGTGGCGCAGCGGTTTGGCGCCTGCCTTTGGCCCAGGGCGCGATCCTGGAGACCCGGGATCGAATCCCACATCGGGCTCCCGGTGCATGGAGCCTGCTTCTCTCTCTGCCTCTCTCTCTCTCTCTATCATAAATAAATAAAAAATTAAAAAAAATTCTATTTGTTAAAAAAAAAATATGATATATAAAAGGTATATAAAATGTCTAAAAATCATATAAAAAGGTTTTTTTAATAACATTTCTGTACCTTGAACAGATACAGAGGTTGGAGTAAAAGACAAGCTCATATATAAGTATGAATATGTGCATAGACATGTGCATATTAATCATTTTCATCTGGTACACTCCTCCAGCTAGTTACCCCTCCTGTTTTCTGTAGTCCTTTATTATGTCCCACTCTTTCCTTATTTTGACTTTTGATTTCTTCTTTCTCTTTACCTTTTTTTTTTTTTAAAGACCTCCTTTACTTTCTAAAATCTTAAAGTGGTAGACATTCTAACTCATGGTTAACCAATAGGGTCAAATTGTTGTCAGAAAGCCATTCAATTTCCTTCCCCATCCCACATACCCCTACTGTATGGGAAAATCTGGTTCTGTTTCCAGCAAAACCCCTCCCCCTTGTACTTACTCTGTATCTCCCAGTTTTACAGAAAAGTGAGGATAAAGGACTCTGCTGTGGGTCGTTCTTTAATTTTTAAGATTGTTGTCTTGCCTGTACTTTTTATATATCTTTTTTTTTAAGGTTTCATTTATTTATTCATGAGAGAGACAGAGAGAGAGGCAGAGACACAGGCTGAGGGAGAAGCAGGCTCCCTGCGGGGAGCCTGATGCGGTATTCCATCCCAGGACCCTGGGATCACGACTTGAGCCAAAGGCAGATGCTTAATCACTGGGCCACCCAGGTGCCCCTGTCCTGCCTGTCTTGATTGTCTCTAGTCTCCTTGGATTCTGTGGAATATAATAGAGGAGGGAGGAGAATCAGTGGTCCTTTTGTGGTTATCCCCAAGGCATTTAGAATGTGCCTGTTGTATTTCCTTGCAAACATACCTCATACCTATTCTGTGAGAGAAATAAGCAGTTTCCTCTTCTATTCAGAAAATGTTTATTGTGTCCAATATTGAGAAGAATACAGAAATAGTCCTGGTGGGGTAGAATTGGCTAGAAGGGTGAACAAGAGAATGTAGCATGCAACCAAGAGGTGCTGAGTAAATGGTCAGAAAGACTTCGAGTAGGAGAGTGGAATGATCACAAGGATAATGATAAATGTGTAAACTCAGTGCATTTGGAGCCCTCACGACTCCATTTTATAGGAGCACAAATCAGGCGAGAGAAGGTAAGAGATTTCCCCAAGTTTGGCACACTAGAACCCAGTTCATCCAGGCACTGCCCAGTCCCAAACTGGCCATGGGCCAGATACAAATAACATAGCAAATGCTCTGAAATTCTCTTTCCTTTCATTTTGTTGCTTGAGAAGCTTCGTGGAGGTGGAATTTGAAAGGAAACCTTTGAGAGTAGTTCAGAGTTAAATAGGCAGGGGAGCAGACAGTCCGTAGGAAGAGGACCAAGCATAGCAGATGGGAGTAGATGTTGTTTGCACAGTGAGTGGGAATGGAGGGCTTTGTAGAAGGGAGTGTGTCTGATGGAGCTTGGTGGAAAGTCAGGTGCTTGGGGAGACTGATGTTAAGGAGCCGTGGAAGTGAAGCCCAGGGGCTGAGAATGTGGTCTCTTATGCCATGAGGAGTTACTGCAGCCCTTCAAAATGGAGGAGTGAAGTTAATAGGTATGTTTGGGAAGAGCATGTTAGCTGCTGTGTATGGGTAGATTAAAAAGAGGCAGCCTAAAATGAAGGAGCCAACAAAGAGAATGGAAGGCAAATCTGGTTGAGTCTCTCGATTTTTAGGCCTATTTGGGCAACTAGGTAATAGTTTTCTTTGTCACCATATCTCTTTTATTTATCCCAAAGCTTGCATTTGAGCAAGGACTACAACCTTCTCCAATTGATAAGGTATAAAAGTAACCATATAGCCCTTTGCTAAAACTGCTGTGTAAGCATTTAGGCTAAAAGAGGAGCAAGTTGTAACTTGAGTAGAATGTGATGAAAAATTGTATTAGGGTAGCAATGGCACATATCTATCCCTGTCACTCTCAGGAGAATAAATAAGTCATAAGAAGTTCCTGAATATGATAAGAAGCAAGGAAAATTTGAAAGAAGCTCTAAAGTATAATTATTATCAGATGATTGTCTATGCAGAAAACCCCCAAATCCTGAAAGTAAATAATAGTAAGACTATATCAGGATCGCCCCATTCAAAAGAAAGGAGTAAATATATTAATATTAGATGTAGTAGACTTCAGATCAAGGAAAATTTCAGGGATACAAAAAGATAGTACATAATGATAAAAAGTTCAATTCATCAAAGAAGACCTAATAAACCTAAATGTGTATGCATCCTGAGAATAGAGGTTCAAAATACATGTAGCAAGAAGTGAGAGTTGAAAAGAGAAGTAGACAAATCCACAATTCTACGTGGGGACTCCAACACTCTTTCAGTTGTTGATAGAATTAGTAGACAGCAAATTAACAAGAATATAGAAGAACGAAATAACAACTATAAAGGAACTGGAACTGATTCATATATGTAGAACACTCCACCCAATAAGTGTTAAAAACCCCTCTCACCTGTCCTTACTCCATATCTCCCAGTTTTACAGAAGAGTGAGGATAAAGGACTCTGCTATAGGTTGTTTTTTAATTTTTAAGATTGTTATCCTGCCTGTATTTTTTTATATATCTTTTTTTTAAGGTTTCATTTATTTATTCATGAGAGAGAGAAATGTATAGTCTTTTTTTTTTTTTAAGGTAGGCTCCATGCCCAGCATGGAGCCCAGTGTAAGGCTTACACTTACCACTCTGAGATTAAGACCTGAGCTGAGATCAAGAGTCAGCTGGTTAACCAACTGAGCCACCCAGGTGCTCCAAGAATGCATATTCTTTTCAAGTGCCCCTGAAACACTCACCAAAGTTTACCATATGTGGGTCATAAAGTAAATCTTAGATTAAAAGATTTGAAATCATACAAAATATGTTCTTTCATCATAATTGAGTTCAACTAGAAACCAGTAACAGATAACTAGAAAATCCTGATTTTAAACGATATACTTCTAAACAATCTGTAAGCCAAAGAGGAGATTTCATGGGAAATTTAAAAATATTTTGAATGAATATGAAAATACAACAGATCAGAATTTTGGGGATGCAGCTAAACTTAGAGGGACATTAATAGCCTTACATGGTTACATTAGAAAAGAACAGTCACTTTCCAGCAATGTTGACCTCCCCCATGAGAACATGGACCTCTTGCATCTGATCCTGGAGGAGAAGAGGAAGCACAAGAAATGCTTAGTGGAGAAAGAGCCCCAACTCCTACTTCATGGAAGTAAAGTGCCTGGGATGTTACAAAGTCACCACCATCTTTAGCCACACATAAATGGTAATTTGTGTTGGCTGCTCCACTGTCCTTTACCAGCCCCTAGGAGGAAAAGCATGGCTTACAGAAGGCTACTTCTTCAGATGAAAGTAGCACTAAAAGTACTATGAATCAACATGAATGGGAAACTATTCCAATAAACAGGTTTTGGATACAAAAAAGAAAAAAAAAAAAAGAACAGTCTCTATTCAGTAACCTAAGCTTTTACCTTAAGAAAACAGAAAAAGAAGTACAAAATAAAACCAAATTAAACAGAAAGAAGTAATAGATGATTGGTAATCAATGAAATAGCAGCAAAACAGTAGAAAGGATAAATGAAACTAAAAGATGATGTTCTGAAAAGATCAATACAGTTGATCTAACAAAACTAGGGAAAAAAAGAAGACAGAGATGACCACTATCATGGATAAAAGAGGATATCACTACAGACTCGACAAGTCAAAGGATTAAACAGTCCTACAGACAACTCTGCACATAATTTGGACAACTTAAACTGTACTTGTTCTTTGAAAGCCACCAAAATTCACCAAAGAGACAGATAACTGGAATAGTCTTACATGTATAAAGAAATTGAATTCTTCCCAAAAACAAAACTGCAGGTCCAGATGGTTTCACTGGTGAATTCTACAAAACATTTAAAGAAATAACATCAGTTCTACACAATTTTGTTCAGAAAATAGAAGAGAACACTTGCCACCTAGTTTGTGAAGGATTCAGCATTACCCTGATAACAAAAACAGACATAGACATTACAAGAAAACTACAGACCACAGCCCTCATGAATGTAGATGCAAAAATCCTCAAAATATCAGTAAATCAAATGTAGAAATATCTAAAAAGAATTATATCCAAAAAGAATAATACACTGTGACCAAGTGGGGTTTATGTCAGGAATATATGATAGATCCAACATTCACAAATCAATGTAACTGGGATCCCTGGGTAGCTCAGCGGTTTAGGGCCTGCCTTCGGCCCAGGGTGTGATCCTGGAGTACTGGGATCAAATCCCACATCAGGGTCCCTGCATGGAGCCTGCTTCTCCCACTGCCCCCCCCCCCCGTCTGTCTCTGTCTCTCATGAATAAATAAATAAAATCTTTAAAAATAAAAATCAATGTAGCTTTCCACATTGAGTGGCTGAAGAAGAAAAAACAAATACTCATATCAACTGGTACGACAAAAGCATATGACCAAAAAAAAAAAAAAAGGACGTGACAAAATTTAAAATCTATTAATGATTAAGTATTCTTCTTACACTAGATATTGGAACTTGAATCTGATATACATAAATCACATATGTATATGTGTATATATGTATGTATGTGTATATATATGTGTGTGTATATATATGTATACACATATGTATCTTACACTTAATATATTTAATTGTGAAAGGCTGCATGCTTTTCCTTTAAGGTTGGAATTATTTCAGGATGTTCTCTTTCACTTCAGTCTCCTACTGGTGAGCCTAGTCAGTGTGATAAGAAAAATAAATAAGGCAAAAATAGATTGGAAATGAATAAATAAAACTGCCCCATTTGTAGATGACATGATTACCTATGGATAAAATACTGAGGAATCTATGAAAAAGCTTCTAGAACTTGTAAGTAAACTTATCAAAGTCTCAAGTTGCAAAATGAACATACAAAAGTCAGTTGTATTTTTATATACTTGCAGTGAACAACTGGAAATGAAATTTAGAAAACAAACTTAAAATAAATCTAATAAAATGTGTGCAGGATATGTATAACTACAAAACAATGATGACATTAAAGATCTAAGTAAATGGGGGTGGGGACAGATTGTATTTGAGATTGTAAGACTCAGTCTAGTTATGATGTCAGTTCTTCCTGTATTGATCTGTAAGTTTAATACAATTTCAATAAAAATTTCACCAACATATTTTTGTAGATACAGAAAATCTAAATGTAAAATTTTCATGGAAAGGCAAAGGAGCTATTGAAAATAATTTTGAAAAATAAGAATATCATTGGAGGGATCATACTACCAACTTTAATAATTACTATAAAGCTACTATAATCATCATCTGAGGTATTGATGAAGACATACACTTAGGTTAATTGAATAAAATAGAGAATCTAGAAAAAGATCACACAAATTTGGTAAATTGATTGTGGGCAAAGATGCAGAGGTAGTTTGATGGAGAAATAATTGTCTTTTCAGCAAATTGTGTTGGAACAGTTGGACTTTACATAAATTATGCAGTGTGTCCTCTTTTGTGTCTGGCTTCTCTCAATGTATTATTTTTGAGATTCATCCATGTTGTATGTATCTTCCTCTTTAGTATTCCCATTGCTGAAATATAACCATAATTTGTTTATTATTCACCTACTGGTGGACATTTGGATTGTTCCCAGTTTGGGGTTTTTCTGAAAAAATACTCTCTGACCATTCTTATACACGTCTTTTTGTGAGCATAAGCTTTTGTTTCTTTGGATACATACCCACAAGTATTAATGTTGGTCAATTTTATAAAAAACTGTCAAACATTTTTCCAAAGTGTTTGTATCACTTTTCCCCACTAGTTATATCTGAATTCAGTTGCTCTACTACCTATGTCAATACTTGGTATTGCCAGTCCTTTGGATTTTTGTCACTTACTGGGTGGGCAGTGGTATGTCATTCTGGGTTTGATTTGCATTTCCCTAACAAAAAATGTCAAAATTTTTTCATGAGCTATTGGGCATTCATATACCTTCTTTTGTGAAATGCCTGCATAATCTTTTGCCCATACTTAAATTGTATTCCTTGTCTCTTCATTATTGATTTGTAGGTGTTCTTTATATATTTTGGATAGAAATCTTTTGTGGGTTGTATTAGTAACATTTTGCCAGTTTGCTTTTCCTACGTTCTTAATGTTTTTTGGTGAATGGAAGTTCTTGATTTTAAGAAAATACTTGTTACCATTTTTTTTCTTGTATGATTAGTAGTTTTTGTATCGTGTTGAAGAAATTATTGCCTATCCCATAGAAGAAAATATTCTTATGTATTTTCTTGTGGCTAATTATTGTACCTTTCATAGTTAGGTCTATAATATACATTAAACAAGTACCCAAGAGTATTATAACATAAAGGGTCAATTTTCTCTTCTTTTCTAGATAACTGCCCAATTTCTCTAGCACCATTTATTGAACATCCTGTCCTTTCCCTCATTGCATTACACTAATCTCTCTGCCCCAGGTCAAGGGCAGTATATGCAGGTCTGTTTCTGGACTGTGTTTCTGTGGTATTTTATCCATCTTTTACATGTTTTAAATAATTCTTCTATAACTACTCAGTATTTCATAATACATTTAAGAAACGTTTACTAAGAAAAAGAAAAAAAAAGTTACTAGTTATGGGAGGTGGAGACTTTCCTTAAGACTTACTTTCACATTATGACCCGGGGAATGGATTATTCAATTATTGTTGATCCTATACTGTGTGCCTGGCACTATCATGAAAACATGATGAGTAAAACAAAAATGAGTAAGGTGGCAAAACTCTAAGCCTACTAGAAGATAACATAAAACCTAGATGACCTTAGGTGTGGCATGGCTATTTTTTTTTATTTTTAAAAATATTTCATTTACTTATCTACTTATTTATTTATTTATGAGAGAGCAAGCACAAATGCATGTGAATGGGGAGAGGAGGAGAGGGAGAGAGAGAATCTTAAGCAGATTCTGTGCTGAACAAAGAGCCTGATGCCAGGCTCAATCTCACAACCCTGAGATCATGACCTGGGCTGAAATTAAGAGTCAGCTGCTTAACCAACAGCCACCCAGGTGCCCTTTGACTACGTAGATATAAAACTGAAGACATGATCCATGAAGGAAATAATTGATAATCTGGACTTCATGAAAATTAAAGTTTTCTGTGCAGAAATTCTTTTGGTAGTGTGAAATATCTGTATAATCTTTTGTGCGTATCTAAATTAGATTCTGTGTCTCCTCATTATTGATTTATAAATGTTCTTTATATGTTTTGGATAGAAGTCCTTTGTTTACATTATTAAGAATGAATTCTGCCAGTTGTTTGCTTTTTCCACCTTCTTAAAGCCTTTTGATGAACAGAAGCATTTAATTTTGACAAAATGCCAGTTACCATTTTTATTATCTTGACAATGTCAAGAGAACAAGAAGATGAGCCGCAGGCTGGGAGAAAAGATTTACAAAAGACACATTCGATAAAGGACTGTTATCCAAAATATACAGAAAGAACTTGTGAAATTCAAGAATAAAGAAAACAAACCACCCAGCTAAATAATGGGACCAAAGATCTTAACATATACTTCACCAAAGTAGATATATAGATGGCAAATAAGGATATGAAGATTCTTCTCATCGCAGGTCATTAGGGAAATGTAAATTAAACAAGTGAGATACTGCTACATACCTGTTAGAATAGCCAAAAAGTGAAAGAAGCCAGTCTGGAAAGGCTACAGATTATGATTCCAACTATATGGTGTTCTGGAAAAGGCAAGACTATGGAGGCAGTAAAAAGATCAGTGGTTGCTAGGAATTTGGAGGAGGAGGAGGAGGAGGGATGAATACACAGAGCCCAGAGGATTTTTAGGACAGTAAAAGAATGCAGTATGTTACTGTAATGATGGATACATGTCATCATTGAGTTGGGCCGTTGTCCAAACTCAGAATATACAGTACCAAGAATGAATTTTAACGTGGACTGTGGGGACTTTGAATGCTAATGATGTGTCATTGTAGGTTCATCAACTGCAACAAACGTACCACTCTTTATTCATAACAACATATGCTACACTACACAGACAGATTTTGCTTTCTGTCTTCTTTCATCCACGCCATCTCTTGACTCAGAAATCTGCCTTGGTGAAATCTACAACTTGGTGTAGATTCTGTAACATAGAGCACTGCTCTGTCTGGCAGTTGCTCTTGACAATGGATAATCACCAACAGGTTGTTTCTTGGGAGGGCAATGATCATCTTTGTGATGAAGTGAATCTTCACAGTCCCAGGTTCCCTTAATACTTTTAATCAACTTGACCATCAGATGCTCTTGAAGTACTTCCTGTGATTTGGTTGCCTGACCCTGAGGAGGTAAATCCAACTGGAAGGCAGGTTGGTACCACTGAGTTCTTTACCACTCAACTCAAATGGGCCCCCATTGGTGCCTCTGAACCTTGCCATTTGCCAGATCCGTTCATTCTCTCATTGTAAAAACAGTGGCATTTCTTCCTTTTTTCTACTTCCTCAAATTTCCACCTCCCAGTACTTTCTCTCATGGCCACCCTCATCTACTTTCTAGAGGGAATTGAAGCTCTATTAGATGGATGGGATAATCTAATTTTCCACTCTGAAGTCAAAGACCACCTAAATTTCTAAGCATTTCTCTCTTCCTAATGGAGGAGGAATCCTTTTTTCTTTTGTCTTCTTG
Organism: Nyctereutes procyonoides; assembly: GCF_905146905.1. NCBI lineage: Eukaryota > Metazoa > Chordata > Mammalia > Carnivora > Canidae > Nyctereutes > Nyctereutes procyonoides. The sequence goes on along the minus strand of NW_026575140.1, from coordinate 52,781,721 downwards.
TCCTTCCATCTCTGTCTGGGTCATATCTCTTCCTGAACCTTTTCATGCTAGCAAGTATCCCTTCCCTCTCCTGTATATTCAACTCTTCTTTCAAGTAGTTGATTCTGTTATATTTGAATGTGTTCGGTCCCTTCCATCTCAATAACAAAACCTCCCTTGACACTCTCCAACCCCCTTACCTCTCCTTTCCAGATTTTTTGGAAAGACTTGTTTGTATTCAATGTTTCCATTACTTTGCTTCACATTTACTCTGTATCCCACCTTATCTGGCTTCTGGCCTTATTCCTTACATACTGGACCATTCTGGCTGAACTCCGTAAGATAACAAAAAAGGCAGCATATTCCATACTGCTAAATTTCACGGACATCTTTGAGTCTTCATTATTTTTTCAGGAGCATTTGGTATTGTTGATCACTCTTTCTCAAAAGGCTTTTTTATTCCCCTTGGCTTCAGTGATACCATATTCTGCTGGGGCTCTTCCTGTTTTTCTGGCCATTCCTTATCTGTCTCCATTGCAGGAAATAATGGATTTCCTCATGGATCGTTCTATAATCTCTCCCTATGCAATTTCCTTCATGCCCTTGGCTTCAGTGATCATTCTGTGCAGATGACTCACACTTCTCCTAGGCCTCTTTGAGCTGCAAATAGTAGATCCACAGGACTTTCTGTGCCATGGAAAAGAATTTGACTTTTGAGCAAAGAAGTAGTAGGATTTAACTGTCTTTTTAAAAAAGATCACTCTTTTTTTTTTTTTTTTTTTTTTTTGCTGTGTGCAGAATAAACAATAGGCAGTTGTTGAAGTAGGGAAACCTCTAACAAGGTTAATATCCAGAAAAGAAGTCATGGGGACATCTCCAGTGGAAGATATTTCATTATCTTCTTACCTGGGTTTTCCAGGGTCTGCCATCACCATCTGTTGAGCTGGACTGGTCTGATACCTTGACCCCACCTGTCTTAGTAGTTGGGGCTACTATTAAAATGCCATTGACTGAGTGGCGTATAAACCACAGAAATTTGTTTCTTACAGTTCTAGAGGCTGTAAGTCCAGGATCGAGGTACCAGCATGGTTAGGTTCTGGTGAGAACCCTCTTCCTGGTTCATAGACAGCACCATCTTGCTATGTCCCCATCTGCTGGAAGGGGTTATGGATCTCTTTGGAGCCCCTTTTTATAAGAGCATTAATCTCATTCATAAAGGCTCTACCCTCATGACCAAAGCACCTCCCAGAGGCTCCACCTCCTAACACTATCCTCTTTGAGAGTTAAGATTTCAACATAAGAATTTTGCAGGGACATAGACATTCAAACCATCGTACTACCTCTTCCTTCCAATTCACCATCATGCACTCTAGTCTCCTTCCACTGTTTCTTAGACAGTAGCTTTAATAGTCTTCAAAATGCAGATCTGGTGTCATCCCCAGGCTAACTTTTTTTTTTTTAAGTGCTTTTTAAAACCAAATTCTTCCTTATGTCCATAAGATTCTTTACGGTCTGGTTTTGATGTACCTCTGAAACGTCCTTTCCTACCTCCCTCCTTTTGCTTCTGTACTACTCTACCTTCTGCTTGCACTGCTCTCTGCCACTGTGATCACTATTGCCAATGTATCTGCTATTATTCTAGAATCTTGGCTAAAGTATCATTTTTTTAAAAGGTTTTATTTATTTATTCATGAGGGACACACACAGAGAGAGAGAGAGGCAGAGACACAGGCCGAGGGAGAAGCAGGCTCCATGCAGGGAGCCCAATGTGGGACTTGATCCTAGGACCCCAGGATCACGCCCTGGGCCGAAGGCAGGCGCTAAAACACTGAGCCACCCAGGGATCCCCTAAAGTATCATTTTTGGTGAAGATCGCCCATAGCACTTGACCCCAGTTTAGGTCAGATTCTCTTATTATCTGTTCTTATAGAACCAGATTTCTTTCTTTTTGTGGACTTATCTTAGTTCTCAAATACATACTCATTTATAGAGTAATTTGATTACTATCTTTTTATCATATGAAGGATTGTTTTCATCAGAGTTCTCCAGAGAAACAACCAATAGGGTGTATGTATATAGACAAGACAGCAATTTATTTTAGAAATTGGCACATGTGATTGTGGGATCTGGAAAGTCTGACGTCTGTAGGGTAGGCTGGTAGCCTGGAGACCCAGGGAATAATTGATATTGCAGCCTTGAGTCTGGAGGCAGAATTCATTCTTCCTCAATGGACTTCAGTCTTTTCTCTAAGGGACCTTCAACTGATTGGAGGAGGCCCACCCACGTTATGGAGGGTAGTGTCAGCAGAATGTTTGTGTTCTCTCAGAAGTCATGCCTTGAAGCCTATTCCCCAGTGTGATGGTATTTGGAGGTGGAACCATTGGGAAGTGATTGGATTTGAGGGTGGAGCCATCATGAATGGGATTATTGCTCTTATAAAAGAGACCTCAGAAAGATTCCTCACCTCTCTAGCACATAAGGACACAGTGAAAAGACAGCGTTTTTGAACCAGGAAGTGGGCCCTCATCACACATGGAATCTGCTGACACCTTGATCTTGGACTTCTAGCCTCCAGAACTGTGAGAAATAAATTTCTCTTGTTTATAGGGCCACCTCGTCTATGGTATTCTGTTATAGCAGCCCATGTGGACCAAGACAGATGGTAATCTGCTTCACTTAAAGTCTACTGATTTAAATGTTATTCACATCTAAAAAATACCTTCACAGCAACAGCTTGACTGATGTTTGACTCAAAACTGAATACCATAGCCTAGCCAATTGACACATAAAATTAACCATCATAGGGACTATGTCTGTCTTAGCTCAACATTGTATGATCAGTAGAAGGCTGTCAGTAAATACTAATTGTATGGATTTGAGAATGTTGGAGTTTTGGATTTTCTACCTACAGCGGACACTGGTGACTTGAATGCACAGGTTTTCAGAGTCATTCTTTGGGTTCATCCTAAAATATATATTTTTTAAGATTTTATTTATTTGTTCATGAGACACACACACACACACACACACACAGAGGCACAGACACAGGCAGAGGGAGAAGCAGGTTCCATGCAGGGAGCCCGACGTGGGACTTGATCCCAGGTCTTCAGGATCACGGCCCCGGGCTGAAGGCAGTGCTAAACTGCTGAGCCACCCGGGCTGTCCAATTCTAAAATATTTTGTTGCTAAACACTTTTTGACACAAGAAATATATCTGATTTTTGACAAATTTGCTTCCTTATAATTCATTTAACCCTTCTTCTTCTTCTTTTTTTTTTTAAGATTTATTTATTTGAGAGAGAGAGAGAGCAAGTGAGTATGTGCAGGGGGAGGGGAGATGCAGAGGGAGAGAATCCTCAAGCAGACTCCCTGCTGAGCATGACATGAGGCTTGATCCAATACAACCCATGAGATCGTGGCTTGAGCCCAAATCAAGAGTTGGATGCTTAACCCACTGAGTCTCCCAGGTACCCTTCTTAGCTTGTTTATTTACAGACTCTCTTAAGGAGTCTCCTAAAGAAGCTTTATCAGCCATTTGACTTTATCATTGGATTTGCTTTTCTCCGATATTCCTCTTTGTGTCTTTTTCCTATTTTCTTGGGTGTAGTAGCCAGAGCCAACTTTGTCCCCATGTAACTGGACCATGACTTTATTTGAGGAAATAATTGCATTTTTATTTCCCAGTGCTCTTCAATTTTATTGGCCATTTTGGCTACAGAAGCACATTATGCTGCATTTTCTGTTTCTAAAACCAAACTTACTCTGGCCTCATCTCCAGAGTTTTCTATTTCTGTCGTTGGTGCCAGACACTGAGACAAGAATGCTTGGAGTCATCCTTGACTTTTCCACCCCCACTGTTCGCATTGAATTACAAGATTCTCTTGGTTCTTTCTTGAAAATTTGGTCCCTCAAAATTGATCCTTTTATTTCATTTCTTCCAACAAGCCCTCATAGGTGTGCACATAATAACAAATTTATTATTAGTTGTTACTACCACTCTACTCTACCAGCTTCAGTCTGCTGTAGCCAGCAATGGCAGGTGAACCTTTCTAAGTATTAGCTTGAGTACAGTTTCTTCTCCCCAACTCCCAACACTCAGTCATTACTTTGGAACTAGTTTGGTGGTCCTCCTTACAGATGATATTCAAACCTTATTTGCTTTATTGGACCTTTAGTGCAGAGGATTAAGTGAAACAAACTTTTCAGATCATGGCATATATCATTATTTAATCCCCTTCTGGCTCTTTCTCCATAGAGTTTGAATTATTGTAAAAACTAAAAAGTCTCTATGTCCTTATAAGCTGTGTATTGTCATTTTGGATATTCTGGGTATTTACATGAATTGTATTCTAGGTCTCATTTCACTATATATATATCAAACTATATATATATATATATATCACCACTTTTCAGATCTAACCATGTGAACATGCTCTGCAGTGCTTCTCATTGCTGTTTTTCTTTTATTTGCATTTTTCTCTGTATTTGAGTTTAATACTTCTCTCTGTAGAGATCTAATATATTGGTTAATTTAATATTCTACAGAGTATGAAACTAAATTAAACTCTCTACAGAGAGTTTAATACTTCTCTCTGTAGAGCTCTAATATATTGGTTAATTTCTGTATATTTCATGGTTTATATCATTCTTGTGATTGACATAATATTAGGGTATATTTTATAGTTGGATTTCACTGCTGTAGAGTAATGAGATTGATGCTATGTAGGTCATCCTATGTCAGCAACCTTAATGGAGTCTCTTATTCATTCTCGTAGTTGGCTGTGTCTGAACTTTACTTAATATTACATTGAACTGTATGATATTACTGATATTTGACCACTTCTGCCTACAACATTACAAAAACTAATTTCAAAGAGTTCAGTCTAAAAATGATAATATTTTTATTTTTAAATTAAAAACTGATTGTATTATTTGTAAATAATAGTATTTTTTTCCTTTTGTTTTATACCTTATAGTTCTTGCTCTAGATGTTTTAGAAGTTTTAGACCATATTAAATAGCAATGTTAATCAGTACTGTAGAGCTTTTCTATTATCTATATTTGTACTAGGTTTTTGGTTCATGGATACTTTATCAAGTTTAAGAAGTTCCTTTTCCTAGTTTGCAGTGAAATATTTTCATTTAAAAAAAATCTCAAATAGATGTTGAATTATATCATATGGTCTATCTGTATCCATAGAGATAGTCATATCCTTTTTCTCCTTTATTATATATAAATGTAGTCCATGAAACTGATAGATGAATTTTATGTTGCATCATCCTGGCATTACTGGGATAATGATACATTTTCAAAATATGCAATTGGATTTGTTCATATTTTATTTTGGGCTTTTAGATCACATTCATAAGGAAACTGGTTGATAGCTCTATATTTTCTTAAAATCCATTTGTGGCATAGAAATCAAGTTTGCAAAGTGTAGTCTCAAGTGAGTCTGGCATCTTTCATATCTATTTTCTGGAACAATATGTATCAGATAAGGATTAATTGTTCCCTCAGGGGAGGAGCTCACCTAAAAACTATTGGGTCTTGGAGTCTGTCAGCCTTAAGAATAATGCCAGCAAAATGAGTTTATTTGGTGATAGCAGAGGAATTACAATTGGAGACATGCAGAGACTATGGAGAATCATCCCGAAGTGTAGAGAACAAAGGAGAGGAGACTTCTTTTACAGAGGAAAGAAGGTTAGGAGAGACTGTTGGAATAAAAGTCCATTGGAGGAGAGGGGGAATTGGGGGCTCTGGCGATTGTCTCATTGGCTGGGTGGCAGTGGTTGTCATTGGCTTGGTCCTGGTTATTCTCATGGCTCAATTATTGCTGGGCGAGGAAGAACTTTCCTTTCACCTTCATGGTGGTGAGGTAAGCTTCTTCCAGTGTAGGAAACACTTCCTCCTGCTGGGGTCTGCAAAGGGTAGCAAGTGGTGTAGTGAGAGTTCTCCCTTCAGGGCTTCTTGATCCACTTTAAATGAGGTTTTCTTTATTCATTTTCACAGGTCCAAACCACCTGTCTAAACTATGTTCTTCTATGTAATAAAGGTGGCACATCATTCCTGTATCTGTCTCAGAATGCATCTTTTGCTCTTCTTGACCTAGTGACTCCCTTTTCCTTTATTTATCTCACCCTCATCCTCCAAGGACCAGAGTACTTCCCAAATCACTCTTTGAACATCACCACCCTTCTAGCAGCCCTCCTATTTTTGGCTTCCTATAGCATTTATTGTCTGTTTCACTCTTTAATCCTTAGCATGACCTACACTGCATATTTATGTAGGTGTAGGTGTATTTAAGTGTTTGGGAGCCCTCCATGGGCCACTCCTCACAAACCTAGATTTAAAGCCTCAAACATAATGCCTGCAGTTTATTATAAGCTCTCATTGTTGGTGATCATTTGATTATATCACTCATCTTTGGTCACACTGGCCTTTTCATTGTTATAATCACACCAAATGTATTCTCACCTTACTTAAGGCTTTTGCACTGTTATTTTTTTCTCTCCTTGGAATATTCTTCATCATATCTGTAGACATTTTTCTTATCTTTGGTAAATCTTTATTCAAATGTTACTTTCTTTGTATAGCTTATCTTGACCATCCTGTTTAAAATTGCAGTTTCTATCTCAGCATTCACAATCCTCCCTACATATCCTACTTTATTTTCCCCTGTGACACTTACCACCTACTCACTGTACATATATATTATTTTTTCTGCCCCCCCCCCGCCCCTGTAATGTAAGATCCTCAGAGACAGAAATTTTCGTCTTTTGTTCACTGATGTATCTTGGTGTCTAAGAGAGTAACATACGGGTACCTGGGTGGCTCAGTTGATTAAGCATCTGCCTTCCGCTCAGGTCATGATCTTGGGGTCATGGAATTGTGCCCCTCATGGGACTCCCCGCTTAGCAGGGAATCTGCTTCTCCCTCTCCCTCTGCCCCTGCTCCTTTTCTCTTAAATAAAAATCTTTAGAAAAAAATTAGTAACATAGTTGGGACTCTAAATATTAGAATAAATAAACCGGCTTTCAAGAACTTTCCCTGCAATTTAGGCTTCTTACCGCTGTGTGGAAGCAAAGAGATGCTGCCTGTAGAAGCCCTGGGGGCTTGGGATTGCAAGGAGAGTGGAGTCTTTTCTTAAATATACAATCAAATGCTTTTCTTTGGCTAAAAGAGCTGTAAGTCTTTTTTGCTCTGATTGGCAAGTCTCTTAGGCTGAGGAACTTATTTCTTGTCTTTAGATGTTTTGCTGATAAGATTGTCCTGTATGCTGTCTGGTGCTATTGATAATAGGGCCGCTGCGTGATCATCTCTGGTTCTCTGAAAGTCTGGGCTCAGTCTCTCAACTGTGTCCCTTTTAGATACATTGGGGGAGAGTGGTGGTAGTGGGAGAGGACTGATTTCTCAGACTATGAAATCTTCACTTTTCAGATTGCTTGTAATCTAATGCCTCATGCACCATGTCATCATCATGTATTCCCCACCCCTGTGTTGTCTTCTTTTATGCGGTTACCATGAGGGATTAGGAAGATGTGATCAGATTGGCTTCTAGGTCTAGTCTAGCCACTCATTGCTTTGTCACACCTTGCACAAGTCATTGTACCTCTGGAGGTTTAAGACTTGCCTCTGTAAAATGTGAGAGTCAGATTAGGTGCCCTGTAAATTATTTTCCTTCAGCTAAGCAAACAAAAATCTAGGAGATATGTTAATTTTTTTTGTTTTGTTTTGATAGGGAGCTATTCCAGACAGCTCTCATCTGGTGTTTTGCTTAATATACACACAGTGATTAATTTACGCACAAGCTTTATCCTGTATCCCTCGGCAACACTTAGCAACTACCCGCTTTCAGAAAGTGGTTTGGTTAGGTGATTTTAAAGGGATATTATCCCATATATCAGAGCAGAGAGGTGCAGATCAAGCTGATTTTGTTTGGAGACACATCTTCTAACTTTGCAGTTATGTTTCTTGAAATGTGTTACAGTCCCCTGGCTGCTGCTGCTGCTTTTTCTTTTTTTGTTCACCTGCCCTATTTCAGTGAACCCTCCCAGAGGTTTATTCCTGTTAGATTTCTTATGAATTATTTATTGTTTACTATATTCCAGATGTGATCCTGCATTCATGCTTTCTCTCACTTCCTTTCATTCTTTAGCCCCTCTTGTGAGTTAGGGGGTAGTGTCTCCTTTTACAGATTTGGGATAACATCTCGAAGTTTCACGGCTCCTCAGTGACCTAGCCTAGCAGCCCAAGCCTGGCTCCCTGCTTGCCTCTTGTTATTCTGTCTTCCATTATTTCCAAGTGATTTTTTTAAATTTCCAAATTATTTACTTTTACCAAAGTGAAGTAGTATGGATGGATTTTAATCAGTGATCTGAAAAACTAAATGTATTTTCCCTCCTCCCAGATAATCCTGTATAAGATCAAGATTCAGTGTGACGTGGAGGAAAGAGAACATTCCAAAGTAACCCTTGTGGCTTTAGGATCTAGTCTTTTGACAAGTTTGATTTAGAGAGGACCTATCAAGCCAGGGGAAAACATTTTCACCTAGTGTGTAAATAAATGACCAAATGGTGTTAATCTGTATGAATTGTAGTTGAAAACCTAAAGCCCATAAGCCCTTAAGAATAAGAAAGGCATATGTTTGCATGTAGGATCTTTCTGGTGGTGTTCAAGGGGAGGATGAAAAAATAACCAGTTTCTGAGCTTCATGAGGAAGAGTAGAAAAGCTAGGCCAATTCGTTGGGAATGATGACGTATGTTGGTGAATAAAAAAGGAGACAAGTAGGGCAGCCTGGTGGCTCATCGGTTTAGCACCGCCACAAGCCCAGGGCCTGATCCTGGAGACCTAGGATCTAGTCCCATGTCCGGCTCCCTGCGTGGAGCCTGCTTCTCCCTCTGCCTGTGTCTCTGCCTCTCTCTCTCTCTCTCTCTCTGTGTCTCTCATGAATAAATACAAATAAAATCTTCAAAAAGAAAAAAAGGAGACAAGTAGACTTCTCTATTACTCTTTGCTACTATATCCTGAAAAGACTGATCTTCTGACTTAAAGGGGTAAAATGAGCTCTGGCGATTTGGAGTGAAAGCCTCAGATTTTTTAAGAGAAACTTACCTCATTTTTACCATTGTCAACTAGCCTGGTCCAGTTGCCAAAAAATGGCTGGGAAATTTTTCTTTAAATAATTTTAAAAAATTTTAAATTGTAAAACCTGTAATTGACCATTTTAATTTTGTTTTTTTTAAGTAGGCTTCACACCCAAAGTGGGACTTGAACTCACGATCCTGAGATCAAGAGTCGAATGCTGTACTGACTGAGCCAGCCATGGGCCCCCATTTAACCATTTTTAAGTCTATTTTTAAGGAATATTGAGTATCCTGACATTATTCTACAAGAGATCTGTAGAATATTTTCATCCTTCAGAACTGGAACTCTTCCCATTAAACAACTTTTCATTTCCTGCTCCTGCCCACCCTTGGTAGCCACCATTTACTTACTGTCTGCATAGCTCTAAGTAACAACATTTGTCTTGCTGTGTTGGGCCTAGCATTTCACTTAGTATAATGCCCTCAAAGTACATCCATGTTGGAGCATGTGACAGGATTTCCTTTTTTTTTTTTTTTAAAGGCTGATTGTTCATTTTGTGTATCTGTTCATCTGTTGGTGGACATTTGGGTTGCTTTCACCTCTTGGCTGTTATGCACAATGCTGCTGTGAACATGGGTGTGCAGAAGTCTCTTTGAGGTCCTGGTTTTAAATTCTTTTGGATAGATACCCAGAAGCGAGGATGACTGGCAATTTTTTTTTTTCCAGCCATAGAGCAAATGTTTATTGTGCCCTAGGTGCTGGTCTAGATGCTGGGGAATAAAGAACTGGTAGTTAAGGACAGAAATGCTCGAAGAAGCAGATTTGAACAAAGTCATGCTAGCCTTTTTTTTTTTTCCTTCTAAAGAAAAGAGGGTAGATTTTTTTAAATGTGTAGTTGGTTGACAAGCCTAACTCAAATCCCAAGCAAGACACTTAGATGAATGAATAAATGAGTGGACTTGTACAAATTCAGCAAAGGAAACTGTGGTCATTAGGAGCTAGCCTGTGAAGAGTAAACATAAGTTAGGGGTTGCTAATCTCTTTTTTTAAAAAATCAGGTCACTAGGCCTATAGACGTGAGCACATGGTAGAGCTGATGAATGTAGATGGTTTTGACAGGAGCTGACCGTGACTCTGTTGACAGTATGAGGAGATGCATGTGATGATGGTCTCATTAGAATGGGTGGTAACTGGAAAAATACCTTATTTTATATGGAGGACTTCTCTGGAAGGTGAGGGGTAGGGTGGTTCAGGGTATGGTGCTATGATGGCCCTGCCCTGTTTATGGATGTTTGAGTAAATAATCAGGTTTATAATCTCATTTGAAGATGATTAATATGTTCCACTCAGAACTCATCCTTTGACTCTTCCAGAAGCCTCATCCTAATCACAGATTTTCCCATTTCTCCATCACCTTACGGCTGCCAGCTTTTTGGCACATTGTTCCTGTCTTTCCATCTCTGTTTGATAGTTCTTTTTTTATTCATTCCCTCATCATAATAAACACTTTGAGTACCATTTTATAAAAAAATATAAACATTGTATTAGAAAATTTTTATAAGAAAACCATCCTTTTGCACATCTTATTTAAGAATAATGCCTAGAATTGTCTCAAGACCTGGTGAGGTGTGTTTCCCTAGACAATATTAAGTTAGAGGAAAAAGTAGGAAACACATTTATGTTGGTGTGGGTATGTTCATAGTCGTCTTCAAAATTCTATGTGTTAGGGATCAAAAGTCTGAAAGAAAATACCTCCAGAAGTTAAGAGAAAGTGTGACTCTTTCAGATGTTGTTTTTTTCCTTTGACTATTTCCTGTGTTTTCCAAGTGTCAACTTTTTTTTTTTTTGCATAGATTCATCTTTAACTATCATCATGTGCTTCCTGCACCAGAGATCAGTGGTCTTCAACTTTAGAAAGTACCCTAGCTGTCTCTATTTTCAAGTGAATTAGCTGGATGGAAATGACAGGTGTTGGCAAGGTTGTGGATAACGGGGAACCCTTGTACATTATTGGTGGGAATGCAAGCTGCTCCAGCTACTCGGGAAAACGGTATGGAGGTTCCTCAAAAAGTTGAAAACAGAGCTACCCTATGACCCAGCAATTACACTACTAGGGATTTACCCCAAAGATACAAATGTAGTAATCCAAAGGGGCACCTGCATCCCGGTGTTTATAGCAGGAATGTCTACAATAGCCAAACTGTGGAAAGATCAGCCATGTTCATCAACAGAAGAATGGATAAAGAAGATGTGAGATATATATATGTGTGTGTGTGTGTATTATATATATATTATATACATATAATATATATGTAATGGAATATTACTCAAAAATTAAAATCTTGCCATTTGGAACAATGTGGATGAAACTAGAGGGTATTATGCTGAGTGAAAGAAGTCAGAGAAAGATAATTATCATGATCTCACTCGTGGAATTTAAGAAACAAAACAGAAGATCATAGGGGAAAAGAGGGAAAAATAAGACAGACAAAATCAGAAAAATAAAAGTGAATGAGTCCTTTTATGGGCACACGGGTGTAGGAATTGGAAGTAGAGTAGTCTCATGAATAAGATTCCTTCTGAGTTGGAGGTTTAGATGTGGAAGGATTTGGGAAACTTAGCCCCCCAACCCTTCCCATTTTGTTCCAGCTCCAACTTTTATTTTTTTAAAGATTATATTTATTTATTTATGAGAGACATAGGCAGAGGGAGAAGTAGGCTCCTCACAGGAGCCTGATGCAAGACTCAATCCTGCACCCTGGGATCACACCCTGAGTTGAAGGCAGATTACTCAACCGCTGAGCCACCCAAGTGTCCCCAGCTCCAACTTTTAAAACTAGTTTTACATAGTTTTAAAACTATGTACCAGGCTCCTTATTATGTTTCCTCCACCAAGCTTTCTTTAATCATGTTCTATGAAAATTCTACTAGTGAAGTGACAGCTGCAGAAAGGCCACTACTTGGCTGTCTATGCAGCAGTTACAAGCTAGCTCATTGGATAAAGATTGGCCATTTGTTTCCATCTGGCCCGGAGCACCTTATTCCTTCCCAGGGGCTTACATTTATGAAGGTGATAATCTTCCCATCTCAGAATTGAGGACTGTTGGCATGCTGTTTTATGTCACGTGCTCCTCAAGTGGCTCCTGGTCCTCTCAAGTGGTGTTTCTTTAAGCCGGACTGGTTTTCTCCTCAGTTACCTTCTGGGTCTTTCTCTCCCACATCCTGTGAGCTTTATTAGTAGCAGTGGAATCCAGTTTGCTTAACAAAATGAGGTACAGTGGTTTAGTCCATTACACATCTTTGTTTGCCATGCCTGACCGTACTGGGAATTACTTGTAGAATTCTTGGATGGGTTATATTCTGCTTCTGAGTCTTTCAAACCAGGTGAACAGAAGAAACCTGCAAAGATTGAGTAGAGGTATTTCACCAATGTCCGTAGGCTTAAAATAGCTTTGGTTGCTGTTGTTGCTAAAGAATTTAGAATTTAGTACTTTATATTGAAAGGGTTTTATTATATGCTTTCTTTGTGGCTCCTCTTCTGTTTCCAGATTAGACCTCATCTCCACACAGGTCCTGTTCATTTCCAAACACAGTTAAGATGTTAACCCAGAAATGAAATAGGTCAAGCCCTCACATGTATAGGTAAATAATATGATCATTTTCTTTATCCTGTGACCCAGATCAGAACTCACCTACAAAGGGCAAGACCTAACCACCATTTACACTTGCATATTTATTGTCTTGCAAAAATTTTATTTTATTTATTTTTTTTTCCCAAACAATTGCAGAAATTTGAGATCTGCCCTACTCCAGCTCTTCATTGTACTTTAGCAAAACATGTTCACTGTTTTTTATGGAAACACCAGCATGAATTTTCCTATCTTGTCATTTGTTGCAGGTATAGTAATGAAAATGTAGTATTTTTTTAAATAGATTTTATTTATTTATTCGTGAGAGACACAGAGAGAGAGAGAGGCAGAGACACAGGCAGAGGGAAAAGCAGGGAGCCTGACGTGGGAATTGATCCCGGGACTCCAGGATAACGCCCTGGGCCGAAGGCAGGCACTAAACCGCTAAGCCACCCAGGGATCCCTGAAAATGTGGTATCTTAATCACTCTTTCATAATTTAGATTTTCGGTATCAAGATTGTGTGTGTGTGTTCAGAAAATTTAATAATAAACATTTTTATTCTATATCCCAATATGATCTGCTCTATTTTAATGACCTGTTGCTTTGTGTAACACAAGTGTTGGTGCCCCTCACTGTTTCAGTCTAGAAGTGTGCATGTGGTGAGGCTGTGTAAGCAGTTTATTGTGCCCCAAAGGCTCCAGGGTTATGTTCTTAGCTTTGTCATATGGGCCTTCCCATGTCTTGTTTCTACCCTCATCTTCAATGTAAAAGGAGTGGCAAATTCGTTGCATGACCAATGACCCACAGGCCTCTTGAAGGGCCTCTTGATGTTGGCCTAGGGAGCCAAGGTCAGAGAAAGCACTTCCATTTGTCATTACCAGAATTCTGGAAGTCCCTCCCTCCTCCCCCTCCTCCCCCCACTACCCCAGCAGAATTCTTCACCCTGTGCAAGGCTATTCTATAATAACCTGAAAATAGATTACTTGGGGGAAAGGGTGTCGTTTCCACTTTGCATAAAGGCATATCCTGAGCTACTGCTGTCTTGCTTGTACATAGGAAAGCACAACTTGGTGCAAACATATTACCAAGAAATTGACCTTGAGAGTAAGGGCCCAGAACTAGGCACTGGGGTTGCCAGTGACTTTTAGATTCTTCTTCAAAATGTGGTCTTTGCAGCAACACACTTGGGTTCTTCTCATGTCTCCTACCCAGCTCATGTGATCCTGGGCATACTGCTTAACCTCTCTGAGCTGCAGCTTTTCATTTTTAAGATGAAGACCAGTGAGGCAGATTCACTTTTTTAAAGGCGTGAAACTTATGTGATTTGGAGGGGGTTGGGAAGCTTCTTGAAAAACATGAGGTTTAAAAATTCGTTCTTCTGCCAAATTTCCAAATGCAGCTACATGAACATGTTGGAGAAAGAGCATCCCAGGTAAAGGGAATAGTTCGAACAAACCAAGGAAGTTTGAAACCACTTAACGACTTCAGAGGGATAGAAACAATTTTGCAAGGACTCTTGGGTGAGGAGATACAGAGGGTGGTGTGGTGCAGCCATGGCGCTCAGTTTTGGTGGAACATGAAAAGGATATGGGGAGCTGCTGGTACCAGTGTCCAGATCTCACCCCTCAGTGTCTGATGTCCTTGATAGGAGGTGCAGCCTGTCTTCTGGAGTTCTTAAAGTTTCCCCAGGTGATTTGAATATGCTGCCAAGGTTGAGAGACCATGGATTGGTTCTGTGTTCATTGGTTCTCCAATGTCTGTGTCCAGAGTTTCTGATTCAGTAGATCTAGACGGAGAGAACCCCAAAATTGCATTCCTGATATGTTCTGGCGCTGCTGATGCAGCAGGGCTGGCACCATATTTGGAGAACCACTGGCCTAGCTGATGTGGGTCACACATGATACCAACCAAACCCCAAATGTCCATCCCTAAGAACAAAGACACGGCAAAGCCTTAGAACAAGTTTAGAAAAATAAGCGTTCCAAATGTAACAGTGGATGGGAATTAATGTATATGAAACCCTTAGTGTATGACAGCACAGGGTGATGTGGTGTGTGGATTTAGCACCCTGAGGAGCATACGCCATGCTACAGGCCACCCAGGCATCTGATCACTGCATCGCCCCTAGATGCAGAAAGGCAGAATTTCTTCCAACTCCAAGACTTTGCCAAAGCAGTGGTTCTTTGTGGAGGTGGGCCGGGGTGGGGGGGGGGGGATTTGCTATGTATCCCATTCATACAGCTCTCCTCTCTGACCTCAGCCCTGTTTTCAGCAACTGCCCATTGTGAGAGGCTTGTTTGAAGAAATGCTGTATGTCGCAGAAAACATCTGAATGTCTCTCTGCCCAGTCATGGCTGTTGGGTACAGGATGGTATGTTGGGACTTGGCTGGCCTTGACATTTCCTGCTTTTCCTAACTCTGACCCTTCTTCCTGTCTTCTGGTGGCTTGCCTTCTACTCCTTGCTGCCTTTATTGAGCTCCCTTGGCTTCTCCAGCATGTTTCTCATTTACACTCACACTACTGTCACATTCACAACTTGTATGACACCACCTGGGTGTCCTACAACTCAGCTGCATTCTGACACTGTTTGCCTGAAGAGTGCATCGGATCCCACAGGTGAGGGGCTCAGTCCCACAAGACTGCCTCCTGTCCCTCTCAACCCCACCCCCATACTTCAGATACCAGTCACAAGTCCAGGTTGTCCCCTGTGCTTCAGACGAGCTATAGATTGGAAATTCCCATGACCTCCTCCTCAGGCTCCATCACTTTGCTAGAGCAGTCCACAGAACTCAGAGAAACATTTTACCTACTAGATTACCAGTTTATTATATAAGGGAAATAGCTCAGGAACAGCCAGGTGGGAGAGATGCAGAGGGGAGGATATGTGGGAAAGGGCTCAGAGCTTCTGTGCTGAGTATACCACTTCCTCAAATTTCCATGTTTTCATCAACCATGAAGGTCTCCAAACCCCATCCTTTTGGATTTTTATGGAGGCTTTATTACATAGGCATGGCTCATTAAATCATTGGCCATTGGCTCTCCCCAGAGGTCCAGCCCAACACTGAAAGTTCCAATCCTCTAATCACATAGTTAGTTCCCCTGGCAACCAGCCTCCTTTTTTTAGATGGGGTCCTCAAGCCACCTGATTAATATAACAAAAGACACCTTCCTCTGTATCATTACTGAGGAGGAGACTAGGAAGGGTTTTAGAAGGAAGACTAAATATGTATTTCTTTTTATAATTGCAGTATCACAGCTTCCCACCATTTTTCTTTTCAGACTTGGGGCATCTGCCATAGCTCTTGTTTTCTGTTGAGATTTGCTCTCTGTTCATTCATGTAGAACATTTTTTTCTTTTGGGCATGGGCATGGCTAGAAGAGTTCCTTAGAATTCTTATCTGCTTATTCTAGCATTGAGTTAATCTCTTGGTCAATCTCAATTATTTAACTTTTCTTTTGAGTTACATCCTGTTTCTTCTGTTAGTAATTTTGATTATTATCCTGGATATAGTGAATGCCATATTCCAGCAACTGTGGATGCTATTAATATTGCCTCATTGATTGTCAGTTATTTTTTAGGCATTTGTGATGAATTCAAACTCAAAACTCTATCTTCCCTCAGTGGGTAGTTGTTGAAATTTCTACTGAGAGTGTTTAGTCTTAGTGGGGCTCTTTGGAGTCTGCTGTAGGCCTGACATAGTTCAGGAGTCAGCCAGAAATGTGGATAGTTTATATACAGAAGTGGGGATACCCTGCTGTGATTCTATCATTTCCCCCCTTTCTTTTCAGCTCCTGGGGTGCTTTGAACTCTGTTCTGTGGTTCTTCAGGAGAGGAACACTGACAATTTCTGTCAAGTTTTAGCTGCCTCTTCATGGTGTGGATTGTGGCCTGTCTTTAGGCAAAAAGCTATAAAATGAGAAACTCATCTGCTTCCATTTCCTTCTTTCAAGTATTGAATTTTCTGTTTCTGCTTGCTTTTACTCCTTCTCCAGTGCCTGCAGGTCATCTTTTGATTGTTTTGTCAAAAGCTTATAGTTATCCGTGGGAAGGTGGGTCTACCAGAAGCAGAATTGACATATACTTTCATAAGATTTGCCAAGAATCGAATAAAACGAAGTTGATGGCCACCTTTTCATAGAGCTGGGCTCAGATTCAGTTCATTCCGACTTTTCTCTGTCCTCAGAATTGAGAGATTTTGTTCAATTCTGAATCTTGGAGGACTTTGAAGATTACCACCTTAAAAAAAAAAAAAGTCCTCCTTGACACCCTCTTTTCCTGATTATCCTATTAACCCAAGTGTTCTTTTCTTTTTTTTTTTTTTCCAAGTGTTCTTTTCTTCACAGCATTTATCACTTTATGACATTCTTTTGGGCATTTGTTTGCTTTTTTATAATCTGTCTTTCCTTGCTAGAACAGAAACCTGTGAAAACATGGACATTGTCTTGTTCTTTACTTTATGCTCTGTAACACTAAACAAAGTAAGCTCTCATTGATTTTTTTTCAGTTTATTGAGATACAGTTGACTCAATAAGTGTTTATTAAGTTGGTTAATGCTTCATGGAACCATCCAGCTGAGTCACAGATATTTATCCCTGGAAAAGGCTGGAATTGATTAAGTATCCCTCCATTTGTGACATTTTAATTCCTAACATAACTATTAAAAGCTGCAGTTACAGATACTTAGGCTCCCTGCTCCCAGCAGCACACATACAACTTAACTCAGTAGTTCATGGAAACTCTTTCAATGCAGCAAATATCAATGGAATCCTTATTCTGTAAAAGTAATTGAGCTAGTCCTTATTATATCCCTTTATATTGGGGGGAAAAAAATCCAAGGTTTAGGAGGTCATCAAAAACAAATCAAAGACAAGGTTCCTGGATTTAAAAAAATCTATTTATAAAAATACATTTAAAAATAGATTAGTGAAAACTTTTGAACTTACTTTTTTCACTCTGTTTTTAAGGATATGATCTAGGAAGAAGAGTGTTTTCTAGGGAAAATGTTTAGCTGGTAAATAGATCAATCTCAGGAGAACGCAGACTTAGATCTACTTACCTAGAAATTAATTAACTTTGCTTTGCTTAATTAACTTTTTAAATTGGGAAACAAACACACAAACATGGTAACTCTTCACAGAAGTGCAAATTAAAAATGTAGCATTTCCCTAACTCTGTAACTCCCAGGTCCCCCTTCTTGGAGGCAACCACCCTTAACAGTACCTAGGATACTCCATTTGCTCTACATATGTGTGTGTGTACACGTGTGTACCCTCCTTTTTGAAAAATATGTGGCTACATGCTGTACAGCTTTATGCATACTAACATGTATTAGCCCATATAGATGTGTTGTGCTTCTCTATGATTGTGTAGTATTTTATTATACAGATATATAACAATGCATTTATTCATTTCCCTACAGAAGAATACTTTTGACACAAAATGATTTGAGACTAGAAAAACATCTGTCAAAGAAATAGTAATGAAAATTATTTTTGCAGTGTTTCTGGTTACCTTGACAACCTGAGACATCTTCAGATCCATGGCATCTCTCATAATGCCACTTTTGGAGTCGAATATATGAGTAAAAGAGACAAAATTGGAATTAATGAAAAGACTATATCATAGAGTACTTACAGTGATTTCAACTGGGGAACACTTTTATTACTTGTTTCCTTTGTTCCTTTAACAAGGCAATTGAAATTCCTTTTGACTGCATGTCAGTCATAACGTTGACTTGTGCTACAAAGTAGTTTTAAATGATCGCTCATTCAGGGGAAAACCTTTATGGTGTTGGAGTGGAGTTGAGTTTCTCATGGCATTTTTAGGTTGTTTCAGGTTAACCCACCAGGCAACCTGTGCTGACAAAGTTGTTGAAGTGGTACACTATTAATGGTGCCTCTGCCCTTTCTGATTTTGTTTTTTAAAATCTGTCTTTAGCTTGGCATTAATGCAGCACAGTTTGACCTAATTTGATATATAAGTTTCTTAATCTCTATATCTGTTTATCTTTATATAATGTAATGATTAGGGATAACATTACAAACTGATTTGCTACCAAGTCTGTTTAGACATGCTAAAAAAAATGCTAATGGATCACAAGTGATTGGTAGATGGAAGGATGATGTCTGTCCAAAGCGGAAGTGGCATTATTTCAAAGATGGTTTCCCCAGCATGTTAATATTTTCCTCTACCAAGTAACTGGAGCTGAACATACTTAGGTTAAGAAGAATAAGCTACTAGTCATGATGCCCATTCTTTTCTTTTGGTTGAGCTGAACCAAGTAAATTGTCTTTTTGGAAGGACTTGGTTGGGAGTACTGTAGAGGAGAGCATGTCCTCCTTGATCTTTGTGCATTTCACTGTTTTCTCCATAACTTAGTGAGCTAAGTCCTCACCTACCCCTTCCTTCAAGCTCCCTCACCTTGGTTTTTTTTTTGTTATTATTTTTTAAGATTTTATTTATCTTAGAGAGCATGCAGGAAAGTGGGGAGGAGGAGAGGGAGAGGGAGAGAGAATTTCAAACAGAATATCTGCCGAGCACAGGGCCCAGCATGGGGCTTGATCTCATGACCATGAGATTATGACCTGCGCCAAAATCAGGAGTTGGACAGTTAACTAACTGAGCTACCCAATGCGCCTCATCTCTCTCTCTCTTTTTAAAGATTTTATTCATTCATGAAAGACAGAGAGAGAGAGAGGCATATACATAGGCAGAGGGAGAAGCAGGCTCTATGCAGGGAGCCTGATGTGGGACTCCATCTTGGGACTCTGGGATTGCACCCTGAGCTGAAGGCAGATGGTCAACTCCTGAGCCACCCAGGCATCTTTTTTTTTTTTTTTTTTTTAAGGTAAAGACCTAATTGGGCTATATTTTTGAAAAAGAATAGTTTGGGTTTAGTAATACTTTGCAACCCTGCTAGTGTCTTTTTTCAGGTTGCTGTTGTTGCTTGTGTTAATGCTCTGGTTACAGCATAAGCTGGCCCAACCCTATTTTTCCCAGAACCATATTTTTCTTTTTAGTGTGCTATGTTGTATATGGACTGGTTTTCAGGAGAATACATATCACAGATAGCAAGAGTATCTGTGTCCTATATGGATAATGTTGAAATGATCAAACAACCATATAGGTATCTCTTAAAATGTGATCTTGAATAAAGACAATTTTCAGTCTGTTTCTTGTCATCTGCTACTTACAAGAATAGGGTGAAATGAGATATGTGGAATATAAGAATAGAATGGAAAATGTGAAAACTCTTTTCATGTTCTTTTGTGACGTGTAGCCTAGATAACTTTCTGTTGAACATGATATTATTAATAACTATGAATCAAAGGGTAGAAGTGCCACTCTTCAATTTGCCATCTCTCCTGGACTTCCTTTCCTGCCATATTTGGTGTAGATTTCCAGCCTTTGAAGTGATTTATTATTTCTGCATAGAAACACTGTGTGCTGCTTCGATCACGTTGTCAGCATCAGCCCACTCATTTCTCACTTTTTATTAAATTTGTTGATTGGGTATGAAACATGAGTATCCTTCAAGTATTCCTGCTAATACATTTTTCTTATAATTGATGCCAAAGCTAGCACTTTTTTTCCCCCATCCTGTCAGAAAATAGTTCTGGACACTGGTTTCCAAGTTCTGTGTAAATGTTCATTAATCTGTGCTGGGGCATTCCTTTGCCTCTGAAATCCCTGATTTACTTCACCATCTCTAGCAGATTCTTTCTAAGATCCTTGAGGGCAGAGACCATTTCTTTTAGTCAGTATCATATGTTCTTAAAAGGAACACAAGACACATGTTTGTTTATTAAATTAAATGTCGACTAGATCTTAGCATATGGATTCTAGCCCATAAAAGAATATTTGGAATTTAGGTGCAGAGATTGTTAAAAATGCATCTTTTATGTAAGTCTGAGAATGAATCCTTTCAAGGGTCCACATGTCAGAGATCTTTCCTGAGATTTGTGTGTGTGTGTGTGTGTGTGTACACTTTTCATATTCTGTGTAATGTACTTTTCAGAGTCTGTTTGAAAGCATTTGGGTGAGGGATGCTTGGGTGGCTTAGTGGTTGAGTGTCTGCCTTCGGTTCAGGGCATGGTCCCGGGGTCCTGGAATCATGTTCCACATCGGGCTCCCCACAGGGAACCCTGCGTCTCCCTCTGCCTATGTCTCTGCCTCTCTGTGTCTCTCATGAGTAAATAAATAAAATCTTTAAAAAGAAAGAAAGAAAGAAAGAAAGAAAGAAAGAAAGAAAGAAAGAAAGCAAGCATTTGGGTGAACAGGGCTATATAATCCAGTGTTGAATCTGCCCCTGTGCCCTTCATTCTCTCTGTTCTTGCTCATCGCTGCCTTTACAGCCTGACCCCATACCAGTCTGTGAGTCTGTGCATGAGGCTTGCAGTGCTTGACACTCTCTATACATGTTTGTGACCTTGGCTTGGCTTATTAGCCTGAATCTGATGTTCTGTTTCTGGTTTGAATTGTGGTTGCTGCCTGGAACCTGATCTCTTCTGACGTTAGTCAAGTAACCTAGTCTTTCTGATTTTTGTTCTTTTTTATTGTTAGGCTCTAGTGTTCTCACCTTGGATGTGTCTGACCCCAATTAATCCTGCTTTTGCTAATCAGTAAGCATTGCCCAAACGTAGACTCTAAAAGGTTCTGACGATAAAGCTCAACAGTATGTGCTAGTTATTGGCTTTCTCAAATATTAATCCCTGCCGGGTCCAGAAATAGTATGATGCTTATTATAAAAGAGATATAGCATTTTTTCACTTATAACTTTGCTTGCCTTTTTTCAGGCAGTATTTGATGGTGCATGACTGAGCATGATATGGCTGTCCAGGAAGTGTTGGTTCGAGTGATTGATTTGGTGATGATTCAGTTTGTCTGTCATTGAAATGTTCATTTTATCCAAGACTGAAAAAAAATTGCCCATAAAAGAGCATTCAGATTTTCCTTATGCTTCAGTTCAAGGCACCAGATTCACTTTTGCCTGCTAGGATAGAAGTTGGTAAGCATTGCCAAAGTTGAATGTCACTGACATATAAAGACTTGTCGAGGGATAAATCAAATATAAATATAAAAGGATCAAATTTTAGAGTCGAGAATTCAGAAGAGCATGTTCCAAACAGCTCCATTTTACAGCTGAGGACATGAAGTCCAAGGTAGATGAAGTTAATTGTCCAAGACCCAACCCAGAGCTGATTGATAAAGAGCCTGGACTGAGTCAGGCTTTCATAGTGACACAATTGTGTGTAGCTAGTTGCTTTTCACTGTGTATGTTACATATTAATGGAATCTAAAGGGACATGGATTAGAGCAAAATTTTTTTAGAAATTATGGTTGCCTTACTATGCTTCACTGACCTATAAAGGATCCTTTGCCTTCTTGTATGTAGTAGGGTCAGGCTGTCTTTGTCTGAACCCGTGCATCCATTGACAGGGATCAGGAGAACATATGGCTGGCTTCCATGTCACCAATGGGAAGAAGTAGAGAAAGAGAACTCAAGAGCTCCATATTGTCTCACCCTCCTTCCCCAGCATACCCAGCCTTACTGCCACTTAGTATCTGCCTAGGGACATCAGCACTGATCTTCATCTAACTGGGTCACTACAGAGTTCCAGGACTCCAAAGAGCTGGCTCTACTGTGTTCCTAGGGCCTAGGTCAGTTCCTGGTACATAGCAGGAGCTCAGTAAGTATTTAATAAATGAATGTTTGGCTCAAAGTAGAAGCATCTTGTAACCACTGAGAATCATGCATATAACTGACAGCCTGGAACCTAGGTGAAAATCAGAAGGTCTGGATTTTGTTTTCTACCTAGTCCTTGAACAATTGTAATATTTTGATTTGTAATAAAAAATCTATATTTGACTTTTATCCCCATTTTTGGCATAGAGCTCCTAAAATCCTTGGAATTTGTCAAGTGATGAGCAGTAAAGGTGCCTTGATATTCATAACAAACCCCTTTCAGTTACAACTGACTCTATGTTAATGAGGTGACATTTAGAAAGTGCCAGAAGGTGGGAGCTGGTTGCCAGGGGAACCAGTTGTGCGATTGGAGGTTTGGAAATTTCAATCTCACTCCCTTGACCTCTGGGAAGGGGAGGGGTTGGAGGTTGAATCAGTCACCAATAGCCAGTGATTTAATCAGCCATGCTTCTGTATTGAAGCCTCCATAAAAACCCAAAAGGATTGGGTTCACAGAGCTTCTGGAGGTACTGAGAAGATACCACTCAGACTGTGGAAGCTCTGAGTTTTTTTTTTTTTCCCCAGACCTTGCCCTATGCATCTCTTCTTTGGGGCTATTCCTCAGTTATATCCTTTAAACTAGTAATCTAGGGAATCCCTGGGTGGCTCAGCGGTTTAGCGTCTGCCTTTTGCCCGGGGTGTGATCTTGGAGTCCAGGGATCGAATCCCACGTTGGGCTCCCTGCATGGAGCCTGCTTCTCCCTCTGCCTGTGTGTCTGCCTCTCTCTCTGTGTCTCTCAAAAAATAAAAAATGAACCAGTAATCTAGTAAGTAAAATGTTTGAATTCTGTGAGCCCCTCTAATAAATTAATGGAACCTGAGAAGGGAGTCATGGGAACCTTAGATCTATAGCATGCTGGTTGGAAGCACAAGTGACAATATAGACTTGGACTTGGCGTCTGAAGTTCAGGGTAGGGCTGCAGTCTTATAAGATTGAGCCCTCAATCTGTGGGATCTGATACTCTCTCTCCAGGTAGGGCCAGAATTGAGGTGAATTCTGAAACCCTCAGCTGGTGTTGGGGAGAAGTACTTTGTGCTATGGGAAAAACCATACATTGGAATTGAAATCAGAATTATATCAATGTATCAATTTGAGCCATTTCTGCTCTGCTCATGAGTGAATTTGAGAAGGTTAGATGAGATGACTTGCTGGGTCCTTCTCCACTGTCTTGCTCAAGAATCTACATAATGTGACTCTGAATAGCTTTATCAGCACCACGAGTAGCCAAGCCTGAATTCCTCAGGTCCTGCCTGGCAGGGCTCTTCTTTGCACATGGGCAAGGCTGGAGCTTCACTCTTATCTCTCTCTGGGTCTTTCCTGCTCAGTTGGCCCAAGCTCCAGCCATTGGAATTAGCTTGGGTTGCCTATAACAGAAAAATCCTAGATGGTAGAGTTTTCAACAAAATGGAGGCTTTGACAAAGGCAGGAGCTTGTTTTTCATGTTCAGAGAAGTCCGGCTGGTAGGAAGGCTGCACCTGCTCTTGAGAACCTAAAATTTCACTACAGACCTCACCTCACCGTTCCCCCACCCACACGGTCATCCTCACAATTCTAAGTAGAAGAGAATGACTAAATAGATGAAGTCTCTTGGAGAAAACTTCCAGAAATCAAGTTGTATATGCATTTGTGTACATCTCCTTGGCCTAATGTAAAGACCATGACCACACTTAAGTCTGAGGTTGAGGTCTATGATCTTTTAGCGTGGTGACAGTGTGCCCTGCTACAAATCAGTGGTTCTAGAAATGAGCTTGTCCTATCCATTTCCTATGCTATCCTTTATGTGATTCTAGCGATTTCTAGCGCGTAGAAATGAGTTGGGTCCCCTCCCCTTTTCCCCTGTTCTTTGGAGTAGTTTGAGTAGGTAAGATTGAAATTACCTGTTTCTTGACTGGATGTTCAGCTTGCCTGCAAGACTATCTGAAGCTTGTGCAATGTTTTGTGTTACAGAGTGGTGATCATATAGGAGGATGGATTTTCAATTATGATTAAATTTATTTCACTGTTGAGTCTTTGCTTTTGAAGATTTTCTTTTGTTTGAGTCATTTACCCGTTTCTAGAAATTTGTTTTAAAAACTCTTTTTTCATTCATAATACTTGTCATTTGTGCCCTTGCTCAGTTTTTCATAGTTTTTCCAGGGACTTGTTGATTTCATGTTTTTCCTAAGAACCCATGCTAGCTTTGGTGAATTCTCTTATTGCTTATATTCTCTTTTTTTATTTTATGTTTATATAAATATAAGTAATACATTTATATGTGTTTATATATCCATTCATAAGTAATACATTTATATTTATTTCTATTTTCTGTTCTGCTTGATTTCATCCTGCTGTTTTTGTTTTGTTTTTGAGAGAGAAATGGGTAGGATTGCATGGTCAGGTAGTTTGTTTTGTTCTGTTTTTTAAAGGAAAGAGAGCCTTTGTTGCCACGGATTAAGCACTAGAGGGCCTAACTAAAATGAATAATGAATTGCCTGGGGCCTGGCTCCTGTCACTTATACAAGGGGGCAGGAAGGGATAAAATACAGACTGGAGGAGACGAAGCAGAATGAGCATTGAGAAAGTAGAGGTGAGCCATCTGTGAGAACAGTTTGGAGGAAACAGGACAGAAGTCCAAATGTTGAGGAGGGCTGGGAGGAACCTGGAGCTGAAGGCAGCAGGGCAAAAGAAGGACTTCACATCAGGAATTGTTTTATGTTCCACCTTCAACCCCTAGCGTCATGTGTTAATTACCCAAATCCACTTGATGTAGACTCCTCCCTGGTGAGCAAAGCGTTTCCTCTGTGTCCTCTGTTAGCAAGGCAGCTTCATCGCAGGGCTGCAGGCCTATCTCCTGTGTTCGGCACCTTTGCTGGCTCCAGATTTCCGGATTCCCGAGATCAACATTCTGCTGCCTGCCTGCGTGCCTCCCTCCTCTCCTGGTGGCTTTGTCCTCTGTCTCTGCCTGGCTTCTCATCCACCTCATCTCCCATTTTCCTTTGTGTTCTGACCCCACTCATGCCATCCCCCAGCCCTGACCTCTTTTACCACTGCTGATGCCCTCTGATCTGTACTAATCGTGCCTCAGTCTTCCCAGGCCATGCCACCCTTTGCTGCTCTTTAGGCTGCCCGTGGTCTGACATACCAAGGGGTGGGGCAGAGAGGAGGCAACCCCCTTCCCTGTCCTCTGGGTGCGGCAAGGGCAAGAGGCTAGATTTAGAAGCAAATGCAGTGTGCCATGGTCCTGGTGGGCAGGCAGGCAGGAGCCTTTACCAGATGGCCTCAGTCCAGAGGGAGAGTGGAAGGGGAGGAAGGAGGCAGAGGTTTTAAACAGCTTCTGCAGTGTCAGCAGGCAAGGAGACAGCACTGCTAGCTGCTCCTGGACAGGGATCAGGGGTAAAGTCAGCATATGTTTACAGAGGTCTGACCTGCAGCGTCCTCTTCCCCCACTGTATGTGGCATCCCCGAATGGGAATTTAGGGAGCTAATGGCTGGGAGACTGGCAAGGAGTTAATGATCTAGAAGTAGGGGAGATAGGCTTCGGCGGAGGGATTTGAAGGTAATGGAACCCCCACCCTCAGGACTGTGCACAGAGGAATATTCAGTAAGCCTTGCATCTCAGGCTCCTGAGTCTTCTTTGCCTTGTCCAGGGGAAGCCCTGTCTGCCTGCATGCCCCAAGTAGGGCTTCCCAGCCTTTCATTTTCTGGCCACGTTAGTCTCCAGCAAAATGACCTTTGTGAAAACTGTCATTGGCAGGCCGCGTACCCTGAATCTGTCATTCAGATGCTAGGCAGTGTTTTACCAAGCCATGACCGCCATCTTGCTTTGTTGACCACAGGTTAAACGATGACTGGGCATCATCACATGTTGTCATTGCTGCTGTCCCAGCCTGAGAGCATGCTCAGTTATGTACAAAGCCTGGGAGGGAGCAAGGAGGCTAGACATTTCTAGAGGAGCAGGAGTGACGGTGGGGAAGATAGGAGTTCTGAGGTAGAGTGGTGTTGGAAGGAAACTCTGGCTAAACAAATAAACCAACCCTAGAAGTGAACAGTTTGTCCATTTAATAGTGTCCAAATGATTAACATAGTAGCTTTAAGGCCTCCACAGTCTTACCTAATAGGACTACTTCCTGATAATCTCATTTCCCTCACCTTTGGGGTAAGGGACAGTGGTTCGTTCCTAGGGGACCAGTTTCAAGAAGGCTTATGGTACCTTCTTCAGGTATTGCAAGCTAAAGCTTGCACCTCCCTTCTGGTCCTTCAGGGATCCTCAGCTTTGACCTTTTACTTTGCCCAAAGACCACAGCCTCCTCATCCTTGCTTGAGAGAGCAGCCATTCTTCCTAAGTTTGACTTCCTGTGGTAACAGGTGCACTAAATACTGGATGATCCATCAGAGCTCTTCGGTTCTTAACTCTTACAAGATGCATAAATGTACACAAGAATCTGTTCTTACCCAGAGATTGTTCTTTCCATAACATCTACCCTCTAGAAGAACACAGCTGAAAACCCAGAAGTTAAGTGGGAAAGGCGTCTGATTGAAATCATTATTACAAACCAAGAATGATGCCTTTATGCTGCCATTTGGAATTTATTAACTCCTATGAAAACTTATTTTTTTCTGGTGATTTATCTGTAGTGTTCATTGTGCAAAAATTAAAAAC
The DNA here is from genome assembly GCF_905146905.1 of Nyctereutes procyonoides. Lineage (NCBI taxonomy): Eukaryota > Metazoa > Chordata > Mammalia > Carnivora > Canidae > Nyctereutes > Nyctereutes procyonoides. The sequence goes on along the minus strand of NW_026575140.1, from coordinate 52,754,639 downwards.
CCCAGGAGTCTAAAGGAAGCATGTCACTTGGTTCAATTACCAAGTTGTATCCCCTTGTAATAATTTTGGCATATTTGTTCTAATTGATTTTCTCTGTATCTATGTGTGTAGTTGTCTTTAAAACCAAGTTAGGGTAATATCATATATAGATAATGTAACCTCTTCTCCACTTGACAGTATTATGACATATGCACAAAAGTGAAGGGACAAGCTGTTATGAGCATGTCATTTATAATATGAAACACTGGAAGCAATTTAAATAATAATACATAGAAAAAGAACAGGAAGGGCAGGTTTCAGGGGTTCTTCCGGGGCAGAGGTCCAGGCTATGGTAGATGGGGAGAAAGATCTTTCATGTTTCACCCTGTGCTTTATAAATGCCATGGCAACCTTTGCAAAGAGGAATCAGTCCTTTATTATGTATATTGTGAATGTTTTCTTTGAGCCTGTCATTTGTCATTTATTGTCATGTCTTTTTTCCTATAGTAGTTCTAAGAAATTTGTATCATGTAACCTTCTCACAGTAGGATCTCTGAATTTGGAATCGTGCCAGGGAAGGCCTTTCTTACTTTGAATATACGTTGTTTTCTTTTTTTTTTTTCTTGATAAAATATTTGGATGGCTTATTAAAATTTGTCCACAGTTGGGGGTCTTTGTGTCTACAGAAGCCATATTGAGGGGCCCATTGATGCTGAAGACTGCAGAGATACTTGTGTGATGAATTATCTAGTGTAGTCTGGGCACTAAATGGAAGAGGCAGCTATAGCACATAACCATAAATAAATATAAGGAAGTGTGGCTATAAGACTTTGAAATGCGTGGGGTAGGTGTGTGGGTAAGAAAGCCCTACTTTTGTGAATGCTCTGGGCAAAGCTCTAGATTGCAAAATGCAAAACAAAGGAAGACCAAAAAAGCCCCCAAACTGCCTTCAGGAAAGGGGAGTTCGTTGTAAGTTCCCAGCATCAGGCACACTCAGTGATGCTGACCCCTAGGGATTTGATAGATGTTATGGCAGCAAGAGATAAGCTGCCATTGGGAGCCAAGAGGCTACATCACCATGTTATCCTGCCTTTCTCTGCCCTCCCCATTTCTGTTGCTGCAAGTTTCTCTACAGATGGGCCATTGGAGCCACCGGCCTGATGGGTCCAGCACCAGCTAACTGTCCTCTCCTGTTTAAAATCCCAAGAAAATTGACTTAGTCCTGATATCTTCACCATCACCGCCCCCATCAATTCTGGCTGTAGACATGAGGTTGTCACATTGTCTGTGGGGTGGCTGCTTCCCAAGATTTTAGGACAGATGAGACCAGAAGACTGTTTAGCATGGCAGATAAAGGTCCTTCCTCTCTGCTTCCCTATAGGTCTCCTGAGAGCTATGATTTTCTGCTTTTTTTTTTTTTTTCAAAAGCAGCCAGGCTATATATAGAAACATACCAAAAGCTAGCCCTAAGCAATTGTGAAGTAGGTGAGGTTTATTTTTTGCATTTCCACCCTCACTGTCTTCCACAGTAGAAGTTTCTTTGGAAGCCACTTCGGGGATTGCCAGGATTTCTAAACTTCTTAAAAAGCTGTGATGATGCAGAGGTTCTTCTGCCTGTGAGCTTTGAGCTCAGAGTAGGGTTATCATCTGCTTCTCTAAATTTTGTGACCTTGGGCGAGTTATGTAAACTCACTAAACCTCAATTTCCCCATCAATAAAATGATGTTATTAATAATCCCGACCTCAGGGGTTTTGTGAAAGTTAAATGAAGGTCAAGTCTTAGCACACCGCAGGGTATTTATGAGGGCTTAATAAGGGTTTCATTTGGTGGTTTTTAATGAGTAAGGACGCTGCCCGTGATTATCCATTCCCTGTGTATCCCTGTGCTTTCCCCAGATTTTGACATTTGCTTCCTGTAATTGTATTCTGAATATAACATATCATTAGAAGCAAAATAATGAATATACCTTTTTCAAGAAAAATCTCCTTTCCCCACCTCTTGGCAGATTTTCTATATAAAAAAGAAAAGTTACCTTGCTTTTCTGAACCTCAATGCCATGCTGCTAATTAGCAGCAAAGCCATTTCTGAATCTGAGAACGGACCTCTTTTTCCCAAGCCCCTAATAATCCACTTCCTGCCACTTCCCATGGAAGCTTGTTCTTACAAGGACCTGGTTAAATCCTTCCTGCCAAGCCCTGAGTGGCTGACAATGTCTAAGAGGATAACATCTTAAGCCACCAAAGGATTGACTGTTTCATTGTGGTATTTTAGGCATTGGTCCCCAGCATTTTGCAGAGGCCAGGAATGAACTACCTTGAAATACCAAAAGTCATCTCACATGGGACTCAGGAGCTTAATTAAATGAAAATCCAGCCCCCATCCTAAAAGGAAACTTTATCTTTATGCTGGTTCCTGTGTTGGCCAGACCCTAAATAGACCACTTGGGTTCATTGACTGCTGAGTTAGAGAAAGATTTGGAAAATGTACAATTCAGGACAGATTAGATATTTATTATTAGAATTTCAGCTTAGAGAGTTAGAAAGTAATATTTTGTCAGAAAGCCAGATACATGCCATGGAGTGAATGCCCACAGCTCCTGGTGTTCCTTCTAGCCGCTGGAGTCTCCCAGCCATCTGTGATTCAGCCAAAGTGTGGCCAATGCTCAATCCACAGTTCCCTGTGAACACTGGGGACCAGGGGGTGTGGGAATTGGCCAAAGGCCAGATAAGAAACAGTAGGTTGTCCCCTCTCCTCTTACACAGATGGTACCATGCTGTGTCTCCAGTTCATGTGTTCAATCCTAACCCCCCAGTGTGATGGGATTTGGAGGTGGAGCCTTTGGGAGGTGATTAGTACATAAGGGTAATGCCCTCATGAGTGGGATTAGTGCCCTTAAGTAAAAGAGATCCCACAGAGCTCCCACGCACCCCCCCCCCAAGATGGCAGCCTGTGAACCAGAAAGCAGGTCCTCACCAGACACTAAATCTGCTGGCACTTTGATCTTGGACTTGCCAGCCTCCAGAATTGTGAGAAATGAATTTCTGTAATTGATAAACTGCCCAGGCTCTGGTATTTGGTTATGGTGGCCCAAATGGACTCAGATAGATGGGGAGGATGGAGACCTGCCATTGAGCGTCTGCTCTCCGAGTGGTTTCTCTATTAGTAAGGGTGGATTTATATTCCTGTGGAGGACAAAAAAAAAAAAAAAAGACTTTCTCATGTAGCTGTGCTGGTGAGGATATTCTATAATGATAGAATAGCTTGGAGCTAGCCGCCTTTTCTAGGAAATGACTCGTGCCCCGTGTTTTTCTATAACAGGATGCCCTATCTGCTAAATTTTACTTGCATTGGTTTTTCATGTTACGTACTTGTTTATATCCTGCCCTACGCCAAAAGGGACTTGCACATTTATTCAGCAAATATCATCAGGTGTTGCCAAAGACAGTGTCCAGTTTCGGATGGATCCGCTCTTGGGACTGGGGTTACTGATAAGCACGACGCACCCAGCCACTGCTAGTAGGTTGGGGTTTTCTGCCACTTACCCTGTCTCTCCTCGTATTGCTGTTATTACATGTGCGTGGGACCCTGCAGGTTCTCCCTTCTATGTATTTTTGAGACGACAGCACTTACTCCGGCTTGGAAGGAGGAACAGGAGTAAGTCTTATGCCAAGTCTGTAGTAAGCCTTTGGCTATGTATTAGCCCACAGTGTGTGGGCACAGGAATCTTCTGAATGGAAACTTCCAACCAAGTCTGCTATTCTAAAAACACCCGTGTCAACCGTATGGAGGAAATGTGTATACGGCTGCCATGTCTCATTGCCTTCCTTTACCTTTCCTGCCCTCCTCTTTTAGTTGTGATGGGACTTCTGAATCCCCCATGCCCAAGCAGAGTCTTCCACTCAGCAATTCTTTAGGTGCCCAGGAGGGAAGACTAGGAGAGCCAATGGAGTTCCTGGCCAGGTGTGATGATGTTAGCTGGGACCCTACAGGTGTGCGAGGGCTCTGGTGTCAGATCAGACTAAAACAGTCCTCCCAGGGCCCTAATCCTGGCCTGTTGGGTTTTACTTTGGAAGAAGCAAAGAGGGGGGCATTGGGAGGAACTAAAAAAAGAACACCAAAGACAGAGACTCCTAGAGGTTGAGTCGTGTGTGTCCCCATTCAGAAGAAGTTCTAACCCTAGTACCTGGGCATGTGACCTTACTAGAGATAGTGTCTTTGCACGTGCTCAAGCTGAAATGAGGCCATTTGGGAGAGCCCTAATCCAGTGAGCCTTGTGTATGTGTCCTCATAAAGGTGGGAAATGTGGACACAGAATCACACATGGGATGTGTGGAGGGAAAATAGTGCGCAGACATGGGAGAATGCCATCTACCAGCCATGGAACACTCGAGGTGACCAGAAGCTAAGAGAGAGTCTCATTCACAGTCCTCAGAAGGAACCAACCCTGCCAACACCTCAACTTCAGATTTATGGCCTCCAGAACCAGGAATCCATACCTTGCTGTTCTGGAGGCAACCCCATTTGTGATACTTTGTTGGGAAAGTCCCAGGAAAATGATGCAGGAATTTGTCCTAAGTCCCAGTAAGAGGATCTGCCTCTTCTCCTGGCATGAACCTGTTGCCTCCTCAGGTTGGGTCAGACCTAGAAGACTGTATTCCCATCCTCACTTAAAACTTCCAGATTGCTCTCCTGCCCACATTTTGGGTTAGCACTCAGGACCAAAACACTGTCTCTCAACTCCTATTATTCTCTCTTAATGCTTTCCGAGAGTTCCATTTGTTCTTGTGAGTTCTATCTGGTGCTGCCATAGCTTGTTTTGAGCAGTGGAGTAAAACATGCAGATATGAACATGATTGTCAAGCAGAAAGAAGTTATTTTGTTAGATTCAGAGCTCCCTAGGGACAGGAGTCCTAGCACACCATGCAGGGCCACACAGGGAAGCACCAAGGCAAGGTGAGCAAAGAGAAAGAGGGGTACTGTGGGCAGGAGCCTTTATTTCGGTTTAAGGGGAAAAATGGGCAAAGAAAGGTAAGCAAGTAGTACAAATGTGACTGGATAGTTTGGGTAATGTTGGTGGGGTCTGGGTTATGGGGGTGGTCTTGTTCCTGGGGTGATCAGGGCTGAAGAATAGTGTCCCTGACTGCAGAAGTCAGAAGTCTAATAAAAAGAGGAGGAGGGTAGTATGGACTCCAAATTGGTTGATCTGCCTGTTAAAGACATGCTGGTAGGTGGCTGGTTTGTTATTTCTAGGAATTAGTTAACCCTCGGAATGGTGGTTATGGTCTGCAAGACCCCAAATGTCAGAGCATCAAGAATACAGAAAAGAAGAGAATGTAGTGAACATATTGCATTATCCAGTGATAAAGTTTTTTTTTTAATGGCTTTTTCCACCCCCTCCAATTTACACTTTAAAGAATCCCTGATAAGTTAACAAGCCTCCTGACAAATGTATTCTCTCTAGCATTTGCAAGATATACTCGGTCTCTTGTCAAAAGACTGTCCAAAAACTCCAGCCTTGTTATTTAACACCAGACATTTACGGATCCTGTTGTTTAATTTATGTTTCTTCTTTCTTTGAAAGCTATGACAGGAAAGCAAAGTTGAAATGCCACCAGGAGGCTCAGTTTTCTTTGTAGAACTTCCAGCATTCAGAGATACATTCAGGATTTCCTCTGGCTGTCCCATGTCTTCTTATAGACTGATTACCATCACCACCCCCTTCTTCCCCTCCTGTTTATTTTCTGTCTCTGTCCTTTTGGTGCTAAGCCGTGATTTTCTTCAGGACACCCTCCTTCCCTACTCTGGGTCCATGTGTTATCAGTGGGGTTGGTCTCACCCTCATATTTAAGGTGGGATGTGATTCCAGTTCAGCTGAAATCATTGGTTCAGGCAGAGCAGGGGAACCAGATTGGACCAGTCCATAGGCATATTAGTTTATTAGTTTCCTGTTGTTATCGTAACAAATGATGACAAATGTGGTGACTTTAAAACAGCACAAATTTATCATCTTACAGTTCTGGAGGTCAGAGGTCTGACACAGGTGTGTGTGGTGTGTTTAAAGATTTATTCATTTATTTAATACATAGAGGAGTAGCGGGGAGAGGCAGAGAGAGGCTCAGGCAGACTCCATGCTGAGTGCAGAAACCAATGTGGGTCTTGATTTCATGGCCCTGACATGACCCTGAAACCAAGAGTCAGATGCTCAACCGACTGTGCCACCTAGGCACCCCTAATACAGGTCTTACTGGGCTAAAATCAAGGTGTAACCAGGGCAGTTACTGTTCCTCTCTGAAGGCTCTGGGGTCGGGGGAGGAGTTAGTTTCCTTGACTGTTCAGGCTTCTGGAGTGCACCTGTGTTCTGTGGCAAGTGGCTTCTTCCTCCACCTCCAAGCCAGCAATAGTGGATCTCCTTCTCACATTGCATCTCAGACCCTCCTGTAGTTCCATCTTCTGCTGACCTGCTCTTGTGCCTCCTTTTCCACTTTTAGGGACCTTTGATTTACTTTAAAGCTGCGTGGATAATCCAGGATAATTTCCCCATTGCAAGATCCTTCATACATCTGTGAAGTTCTGTTTGCCTTGTAAGAGACTATGTTCACAGGTTCTGGGGATTAGGCTATGGACATTTTTAAGGGGTTAGGAATCCGCCTACCACAGTGGCTGAGATTCAGTTCTGCGACATTTGCTGGGTCTGTTAGGAAGACAATCTTTTTCTATTGGCGTTTGGGAGAAGATAGGCTTTAAACCTGAGCCCCTGGCAGCTGTCTTGAAACTGGGCGGGAAGAGGATGCTAAAGAATGGAGCACATGCTGAACAGAGCAGACCTGAATGGTAAGAGGAGCCAGGCCATGTCCTCATGGTGTCCTTAAGGCCACTGAAGCCCATTTAGAATTTTTAGTCATCGATTTGGGATGGTATTATGTATCTCCTCTTGTGAGATGAAGAGCAAAGATCACAAAAATGGACCATGAGCGAGTCCCTCTTCTATTGCTCTTCTGAACATGAGGTACAGCTATAGATTGGGAACATCTGGATTGATACCCTATGGGCAGAGTTTCATGGTTAGCATGTTGTTTCAGGAGTGAGAAATCTGTTTCTTCCTATCCCCTGGATCCTAATCTCTCACTTGCCTATTAACATCTCAGGTTCTCATTAATTCCTGCACCTGTGAAATGGTGAGGTCAGGTGGACAAGTACGTTCTTGGTATCTATGTTATGAATGTTCATTACATTTCTCTAGAATGGCTGAGCTGGCAGGATTCTTTGAAAGGTCATTGAGCCCAAGTACCTCACTTTTAAATGATGAGAGACCTGAGAGCCGGAAAAGTTGAGAAGCTTCACTGGGGGAATGAACAGCTTTGAAACAGCCCTGAGAAAACAAGGACTTCTGATCGCTAATCCCATTATACCACATTTCTATAATTCCTTGACCTAGTTAAATGAATTCCCCTAAATTTGTAAAATCTAATGTCATTCACTGAGATAATTCCAGATATTTGAGTCTCAACCTGAGAACTGACATAACATTTAGCATGTCTTCTTTTGCTAAGTATATTTTTATAAAATAAAGTTATTGTATTATCCTAGTTTCCTCCCATTTTATCTCTCACTGACAGTCATTGTAGTGCTAAAGGAGTGGAGGTTCTAGAGTCTTTGTAAAGCCATCCTTAAGACCAAACAGAGATCTGGAGACAATGCCAAATCCTCAAGAACTACAAAAATTCTGCATCAAAGTCTAAATTCTGGAGGATTCTGGGGAGGAGTTGGTCTGAGTACCTGTCCTTGATTTTTTTTTTTTAAGATTTTTATTTATCTGAGAGAGAGGGATCCCTGGGTGGCGCAGCAGTTTGGCGCCTGCCTTTGGCCCAGGGCGCAATCCTGGAGACCCGGGATCGAATCCCACGTCGGGCTCCCGGTGCATGGAGCCTGCTTCTCCCTCTGCCTATGTCTCTGCCTCTCTCTCTCTCTCTGTGTGACTATCATAAATAAATAAAAAATGTTTAAAAAAAAGATTTTATTTATCTGAGAGAGAGAGCATAATCAGGGGGAGAGGGAGAAGCAGACTCCCCACTGAGCAGGGAGACCAATGTGGGGCTCGATCCCAGGACCCCAGGATCATGGCCTGAGCTGAAGGCAGACACTTAATCACCTGAGCCCCCCATGCATCCCCATGTCCTTAATTTCTTGTCTGGAATAGCTTGGTTAACAAAATGGTAGGTATTCTGATTATCTAATGTGGTTTAACAGATCACTCCCAAACTAGTTGTTTAAAATAACAATGCCAGGTTAGGCTACAGGTATTGAGTTAGGACAATGTCTGTGGACTTTGGGACAAAATGGTTGTGATGAGAAATTCTGTATCAAATGCAATCACCACTTATTCACAAGGTTAGCACATTGAAGTCTTAGAGCTTATACTCATGTGTTATGTATTTATTACTCATGTTACATTACTTATCACGGGCATGGGAGCCTCAGAGTTTACTATCCATGTCATTTAGCTGGGGAAAACGTCGACAAAATAGCCAATCTGATGGAGATCTCCAAAAACCAGAGAATAAGAGTGCAGATAAGAGTGCAGACAAGCGGTGAGCAGTGGATCTTGTGATGAATTTATAGTTGAGCCTAAACAGATGAGATCATTTATTACCAGGAATCTATAGTGCATGTTAAGTCATGATTCTTGGAACAAAACAGACAAACTGTAAAGGGAAAACATAACAGTATCCTGAAGTCAGGTCTCAACCAAACTCAGGAACAAGGGAGTGGGATTTGGGAGTAGGAGAAGGAGATTGGAAAAATAAACATTTTCTAAATTATTCCTTTCATGGAACATGGGAGGAGTGAGGAAGTGAAACAACTTCGGGGAGGGGACATAATTATCTTCTGATATGTTAATAGAGACACATGGGTTCAATTATGATTTTAGGGATAGGAGGTTCCTTTATGAATTGAATTGGGGTTCTCCTCTCCTTCCCTGGGTAGTTATCCTGTGTCAGGGAGAAAGCTTGCAGATCTATTCATTGTCTACCTTGATATGTTTGACCCAAGACAAACTTAGGTTTTGATTACTCTGCCTGGAAAAGTTTTCTCCGTGAACTCTCACCTTGAGAGCGTCATCCGTACCCTTGCTCTGCCCCCCACAGCGTCAGCCTAGATCCTGGTCTGCCTAATTTCATGTTTGACTGCACATCTACCCAGGAGCCTTCCCAGTGTGGCTTGGAGATTGAGTCACACTCGAGAAGAATGTAGGATTATAGGACGCGGGAGATCTAGAATGTGCACCTCTCATAACTAGGAAAGAAGACCAGGCAACAGTTAGAAGAAGGAACAACCGAGCAGTTGCTGGAAGGGGTTCTAGGGGATAATAGGACATTACAAGCATGGACACCAATGTTTTACCTAATGGGGGGGGGGTCCTTCTCCCTATTCATGGAGGTAGTCAGGTAATAGCACTCTTTTTAGCAAAATAATATTTCATTGCTCTCTCATAGCAATGAAATGAGCGTTTCTCATAGCGTTTCTGTCTAGCAGAAACGCCAAGGGCAGGAGGCCAGTGAAGAGTAAGTCCACATTTGTGGCTGTAGCGAGTTGTCTCCAAACCTGGGTAAAACCTGCATGTCACACAGGAACTGCATACGAGGTATTTTCAGTGTCACAGACTTGAATGCTGGAGACCTATACTTGCAAGCCACTTTCCGTTGGACTGGATTATGGGTTTATTTTTAAAACTGTGCCCAGAACCATAGACCAGAAAAAGACCTTGGCAAGACATTGAGTCTGTCCTTAACCTCAGGGAGAATCACACTTAAACTCCACCCCAGAGGACCTCTCTGCAATGACAGGTATCAAGAAAAATGTTCTAAAGGAATCCATTTGTCCTCAGGAAGCCCTTCTCCTATTTACACATCAGTCACCAGACCAGAATAGCACTGTGGTCTCTAGCAAACAGAGGGGTAAAGCGATTAGTGTATGCCACACTTTTTACGCTCTTCTGTGTCTCCGAGATCATGTTATGATCTACCTTTAAAACCACAAAGGTCCCCAAATTCTTGGAATTCATAATGACAAAGAGAGGGTTCAGGCGGAAGATGCATAGACTGCTGGGGTTGTCAGAACAAAGCAGCACAGACGGGGAGCTTCAAAATTAGACATTCCTTTCCTCATGACTCTGGAGACTAGAAGTCTAAGATCCAGGTGTGGGCAGGACCGATTTCCTCAGAGGCCTCACTCCATGGTTTGCAGATGGCCACCTTCTCCCTTTATCTTCACGGGGTCTTTCCTCTTTCTGTGCCTTTGTCCTAAACTCTTCTTAGAAGGACCCCAGTCATGTTGGATTAGGACCACTAATGATGTTGAGTGAATCACCTCATCCCCAAATATTGCCACATTCTGGAGGTACTGGGGTGTAGACTTCAATATATGAATTTGGCGGGTGGGGGGCACATTTTAGCCCATTAAAAATTCAGAGATCAGATAGCATCAAGACCAAATCCCAAAACCACTTTGGAAATCATGAGGGAACCCATTCTGTACAACACTGGTCCATCATGTATGATGAATTGTGAGAGATCAATAAAAAAAAAAAGGCAGTTTAGGGATCCCTGGGTGGTGCAGCAGTTTGGTGCCTGCCTTTGGCCCAGGGCGCGATCCTGGAGACCCGGTATCGAATCCCACGTCAGGCTCCCGGTGCATGGAGCCTGCTTCTCCCTCTGCCTGTGTCTCTGCCTCTCTCTCTCTCTCTCTCTCTGTGTGTGTGTGTGTGTGTGTGTGTGTGTGAGACTATCATAAATAAATAAAAGTTTTAAAAAAAACAGTTTAATACATTTAGGGGTGTCTGGGTGGTTTAGTCAGTTAAGTGTCTGCCTTCGGCTCAGCTCATGATCCTGGGGTTCCTGAGATCAAGCCCCACGTCTGACTCCCTGCTTAGTGGGGAGTCTGCATCTCTCTCTCCCTTTACCCCTCCCCCTGCTCATGTTCCCCATGTTTGTTCACTCTCTCTCAAATAAATCTTAAGAGCAAATAAAATAACACATCTAGGGGTGCCTGGGTGCACTCAGGCGAGCCTCTGACTCTTGGTTTCAGCTCAGGTCATGATCTCAGGTTGTAAGATCAACCCGGTGTCGGGCTCCTCACTCAATGTGGAGTCTGCTTGAGATTCTCTCTCTCTCCCTCTGCTCATCCTGCTCATGCTTTCTCTCTATAAAATAAATCTTTTAAAAAACCTCACATTTATGTGCATAAAAATAGAAGTATTTATAAATACTTGATATTGTTAACATTAATATTATTAAATAATATAACAAATATTATATATTGTGTACATATTCTTACCCTAATGGAGCATGAAATTATTTGTGGGATGTAAGAAATTCATATTTAAAATCTTACTATAACGAATGTTAAGGCATTCAAGGTTTAAAAGTCTTGTTTTTTTTAGAAGAGAGTAGTAATCTTGGGACTCAGAAATGCCCTTGGGAAGGACTGATATTCTTGGAAGGACTGAAAGGAAGTAATGAAGAATTGGTAGGGCTTGGATTCAAGATTAAAAAATAATGCCTGGATATTTTGGGAGCAGAAAAAAAATTCCCTTTTTTGGGACTAGGGAAAATATAATTTGGAGAAAATGTAAAATATATGCAGTACTTCTAAAACTCCTCTTACAAATGTATTCATTTGGGGGAGGTGCCTGGGTGGCTCAGTCAGTTAGGCATCTGCCTTTGGCTCAGGTCATGATCTCAGGGTCCTGGGATTGAGCCCCATGTTGGGCTCCCTGCTCAGTGGGGAGTCTGCTTCTCCCTTTGTCTCTGGCCTCCCCCCCATCTTACCTGTGCTCTCTCAAATAAATAAAATCTTATAAATAAAACAAATGTATTTATTTGGTTAACCTTAGCAATATTAAGACATTTTTATAACATAATTTGTTCATAAATTTATCATATGTGGCATATAATCCAGTTTACATTATTTTTTTAATACATTTATGTTAATTTTAAAAGGCTTTTTCTTTCTTTTTTTCCTTTTTTTGGATCAGTTTAGCTTACCACAAAGCTAAAGAGGCATAGAATTTCCCGTATACCCGTTACCCCCACACATGCATAGTCTAACCCATTCTCTTTTTTTCTAAAGATTTTATTTATTTATTAGACACACACACACACACACACACACAGAGGGGGGGCAATAACACAGGCAGAGGGAGAAGCAGGCTCCACGCAGGGAGCCTGACGCGGGACTCGATCCTGGGACTCCAGGATCACGCCCTGGGCTGAAGGCGGCGCTAAACTGCTAAGCCACTGGGGCTGCCCATAGTCTAACCGATTCTCAACATGACTTACCAGAATGGCACTTTTTTTTTTTTTAAACCATGATGAACCTACATCAAAATCACCCCAAATCCACAGTTTACCTTAGGCTCACTCTTGGTGTTGTACATTCCATGTACAACACTCTTGGTGTTGTACATTCCACATATTTGGGACAAATATGTAATGATACATATTTATCAATATATGATGTAACATTATAATGTCCTGTATTTTCATTGCCTTAGATATTAAAATTTTTTTATTGTGGTAAATTATATGCAGCATGAAATTTACCATCTTAACCTTTTTTTTTTAAGATTTTTTATTTATTCATGAAAGACAGAGAGACAGAGATATAGGCAGAGGGAGAAGCAGGTTCCATGCGGGGAGCCCGATGTGGGACTCCATCCCGGCACCCCAGGAACACTTCCTGAGCCAAAGGCAGACGCTCAACCCCTGAGCCACCCAGGCATCCACATCTTAACCATTTTTAAATATGTAACGCAGCAGCATTAAGTTCCTTCACATTGGTAAGGTACCCTCACCACCATCCATCCACCCCTTTATCTTGCAAACACTGAAACTGTCCCCATGAAACAGTAACGTACCCCCTCTCTCTACCCCTGGCAACTACCTTTGGGGTACTTAGAATACTTACTGTGTGCATTGTAGAAGAATTAGAAGATTTAATAAGAAAAAACAGAGAAAGAAGTAGTAACATTTTGATACATACCTTAACATGTATTTTTCCCCTTGTCTATCCATACATGCAACTTTTTACTGTGCATTTTGTCTTATAGCCCACTGTCTCCCTTAGTATATTTTCAGTAACTTTACATGACAATATATGCTTCATTTTAAAAATTCACATGGAAGTCCATTTAAACATTCCCCTTTAGATTTTCCCAAATCTTCCCAAACATTCCCAAATATTTGGATTTCCCCCCCAATATGTCCATATAGCAAAGAGCTGGGGACTGAAGATTATGTGGAAATGTAGACCTCCATAAATGGCCCTCTGATGACCTTTTCTTATAATTAATCCCCTGTCTACACCTTTAGTTGTTTCTCCAGGATGAGTTCTTCCATTTTGGTTACTTAGAGGAAGGTTTTCTACATTTTTAGGCTTTTAATACATGTTGCCAAATTGCCCGTTTAATGACTCCAGCAGCTGTGGATGTGCCTGCCTGGTTTCTATCTCCAGTAATCCTGGGTATTGTTCCTTAAAAAACAAATAATAATAGATGGATGTGGTTTTGAAAAATCAAGTTGTAGAGAAGGACTTGGAATGAAAAGGTATCAGCCCTCCCACCCTGATGCCATTCCCAGCCCTGCTCTCTGGAGGCAATTGTGTTTAATGGTTTCTCTTTTAAGTTCCTCTGGTGGTTTGCCTCCCACATCCCTAAACAAAGGCTTATATTGCTAGTTCTTGCTCATACCCACACATCCACACATTACACACCATGGACTTCCTGTTGGGGAGAGGAGGCTTTGATTCTAGCACCCACATTCCCCTCCTTACCAATTTTTAAGTCAATGTAATGCCATTTTATTATGTTCAAGCCTCTCTGCCCTAGATGGTCCAGTTTCTCTCTCTCTCTTTTAAAAAAAAATGTTTATTTATTCATGAGAGACGCAAAGAGAGAGGCAGAGACACAGGCAGAGGAAAAGGAGGCTCCCTGCGGGGAGACCGATGCGGGACTTGATCCCAGGACCCGGGGATCAGGCCCTGAGCTGAAGGCAGATACTCAACCACTGAGCCACCCAGGCACCTCGGTCCAGTTTCTCTTGACTGGCGTGTGTGAGGAGTGTTAATTCACCTCTCCCTCTTCAATCTTGGCTTCTCTCATCTGTTTTCTTTTCCTCTTCTTCTTCCTTTCCTTTTAACCCCCCCCCCCTTTAAAAAATATTTAAGAGAGGGAGAGAGAGAACAGGGGAGAGGAAGGGCAGAGGGAGAGAGGGAGACAAGTAGGCTCCCTGCTGAGTGCAGAACCTGACAACGCAGGGCTTGATCCAAGGATGCTGAAATTGTGATCAGAGCCAATGTCAAGAGTCAAATGCTTTGGGACGCCTGGGTGGCTCAGTGGTTGAGCATCTGCCTTCGGCTCAGGGCGTGATCCTGGGGTCCTGAGATTGAGTCCTGCATTGGGTTCCCCGCAGGGAGCCTGCTTCTCCTTCTGCCTATGTCTCTGCCTGTCTCTCTCTGTGTCTCTAATGAATAAATAAAATCTTAAAAAAAAAGTTGGATGCTTCAACCGACTGAACCACCCAGGCACACCTCTTTCCTTTCTTTTCTTTACCTTCATCCCTTCTTCTTTTTCTCTTCTATATTTTCTTGTGGGATCATAATCATTATATTTCCCATGCTTTGTCCTGAGGTTGATTCTAAAAGTGCAAAAGTCAATCAAGTGCTTCTTCTACTATGGCTATTTAAATGTTGTTGATTGCAGAGCCCAGGACTATGTCAATTACATTTCTTGCTCTGAAGATCTGTTCACATAGAGGAGAATAGTTCCACGTCTACGTGGACTTTCTTTTCTTTCAGGCTACCAAATTCTTCAGTTATGAATCACTTTACTTTGATTCATATTCAAGTCCTATCTTTTATGGGCATTTTCCCCCCGGAATTGTATGAATTACGCTTTTTTCCTTTTTTCCTAGTGGGAGAATCCTGTGCTTTCATACCTTCCAACTTACTCATTCTATGTATTATTTTGTTTATGCTCTTCACCTTAGAGGTTATTGAAATCTGATGTGAATTTGCTGCTTTCTTAGTCTCTTGCAGGGCTGGCATCCTGGGCTTCGTCCTACTTAGTGCTCTCATTTCTTACTGGGTTCAAGTTTTACCCTGATTTTTCTGGAGTATGTCCTCAACGAGATTTCTCAGAAAAGGAGAGGATCTTTCCTTTTCTCTTCTTTTTACAAATCATCTTGTTTTGCTTCTCTACTTGACTGACAAGTTACCATAGTACAATTTTTTTAGATTCAAATAGGTTCTCACTGAGAACTTTGGAACTGTTCTGTTTTATTCTAGCATCAGTTCTTATCATTTCTACTTCTGATCTGATTGCTGTAGCTTTGGTGGCCTCCTCCTCTCTTCCAGCCTTTTGGGATCTCTTCTTCATTTCCAGTCTGTGCCTGACAGCTCAGATCCTTGCACTTTGAGGACTTGAGTGCCTCTTCAGTTCTAGGAGAATTTCTGTCTGTCTCAAAATAATTTCCCATTCTGGGGTGTACCTGGCTGGCTTGGTCACTGGAGCGTGTGACTCTTGATCTTGGGATTGTGGATTCAAGACCCATGCTGAGTATAGACATTACTTAAAATTAAAAAAAAAAAATCCCCCCTCCCTTTTTTTTTCCTATCTTTTTCCCCTGAGGACTTGTATTATAATTTACTTTAACAAGTTTTTCCTGTCTTCTAACTGTTCTTTTTCATAGCATCCTATTTTTGGTTTATAGGTATCTTTTTCTTCCTGAAGGTCTCATAAGAAACTAGTTTAGTAATATGCATGTATGTGTGTGTGTGTATACACACATACATATTTAATTTATTTATTTATATTCATATTTATTATTTATTTGTTTAGATTCTTACTGTAAGCGTTCTCTGTGCCTCAAAAGAGTACAGCTATCATGTTGCTTTGAAAATAGAGATTTGTCCCAACTTTAGAATGACTTTGCCACTTGTTCCTCACTTCTCTCTTGGCCCTGAATTCTCAAAAGTAAATTTTCCTCTCTTTAACCAAATACTCTATTTTTATAGTCTTTTGTTGTACTAAGGGAGTGCTTGTGGTGGCTGCTCCACCGTTTTGGACCTTCTGCTGTGTCTCTGCCCAACAGATCCTATCCAGCCCTCAGTGCCTACCAATGCTACCCCCTCAATGTTCTCAGTGAGGATGGCATTGGATAGAGTTTATTACTCTGAGAAATAAATCCACGTGTACATGGTGGTTGGGTCAGTGGTTGACATCATTGAGTCAGATCCATCATCTTTTCATTTCTCTCTCTCTTTTTTTAAAGATTTTATTTAGAGAGAGAGCATGAGCAGGGGGAGGAGCAGAGAGACAAGCAGACTCCCTGCTGAACAGGGAGCCCCATGCAGGGCTCAATCCCAGGACCCTGAGATCATGACCTGAGCTGAAGGCAGACAGTTAACCGACTGAGCCACCCAGGCACCCTTCTTCATTTCTCTTTGCCACTCCTTCATGGTTATAGGATGGCTGCCACCACTCTTACCATCATATCTGCATTCAAAACAGGAAGAAGTGATAATACTGGACAGCTGTGTCCTGTTCATTTTTAGTAGGAAAGCAGAGCTTTTCCTAATGACCCTGTAGCACACTTCTGCTTTTGTCTCATGGTCTGGGACCATATCCAATGAGTACTCCTAATTTCAGGGGGCAATGGGACAGTATTGGCCTTCTACCTTCTATAATGGGAGGCAGCAAAGAAGACAGTGGTGCATAGAGGCTTTGGGTAAACCAGGTTGCACAGTCTACCATAATAAGCAAGACAGGGCAAAACAGTGAGCAAACACAGTTGTTCCCACTTGTATCAAGGTTCATTTTAATAGGCATGTGCAGAATGTGGGCATCCCCCACCATTTGAAAGTTCTCATTGTTCCACTTTGCTTTCACAAGAGACCTATGTTAGTACCTGTTTTACTAAATGAAAGAAATCCAAAGAGTATTTTTGCATTTATGGGAGAAGGTGAAAAAAGAAAATAGCATTCAGCGTTGGTTTTGCAGCAAGCCATTAGAGAGGCAGTGCACGCCCCAAGCAGCGTGAGTGACCCTGCCACCTCCTTCCTAGAAACTACACTTAGCAAGCACTTTGGCATCAAGCTATTATAGCCTTGAACCCCATCCATGGGCATCTGTGCTTCCTCTTGATTGTTTTGTGCATCTGTTGGCAAGATGTGTCCTAAGGTATCAGAAAAATTTAAGAGAAGTTAATGTTTTCGGTCTGGGAATGCCTCAAACATCTCTGTATACATTCATGCTTCTTCCCTTTACCTCATTTCATCTTAGGAGAGGCTTCAGGAATGCTGTAGTTTTGGATAACAGGGAAAGCCTGCACTCACTTTGTCTCAGTACTGTGTTAGTACAGGGGGTACTGAGTCTCAGTAGGCCTTGCTCAGTGAAAGTTAGGTGTGCCTGGAACGTAGGGTCTATCAGGCAGGCCAGATGGAATGAATGGTGGGGGCATGGCTGGGAGTAGAAGGATGGGGATAGAGGACTTTGAAGAGCTAAATCTGTTGACTCAGGATGGGATTTTCCAGACCAGGGATTTTAGATTTTATTCCATACAACAGTATTTCTTAGCATGCTTCAGACTCAGAATGGAGGGCTACTTACAATGCAGATGGCTGGACCTCACTCCCAGAATTCCTGACTCTGTAGGTCTGAGCTGGTCTTGGAGAATTTACGTTTCTAAGAAATTTCGAAGTGATGCTGATGCTGTAAGTCTAGGGACTACCCTTTGCGTGTTGTACTGAGGCAGTGATAATACACAGTAGCCTCATTTTCTCATTAAAAACAAAACAAAACAATGGGTATAGGGGGACCTGGGTGCTCAGTCAGTTAAGTATGTGCCTTTGGCTCAGGTCATAATCCCGGGTCCTGGGATTGAGCCCTGCATGGGGCTCCCTGCTCAGTGGGGAATCTGCTTCTGCCTCTCCCACTCCCAAATCTTTCTCTTTTTTTTTTTTTTTTAAATTATTTTTCTAGTTTTACTTTTTTTAATTATTACTTTTTATTTTTTTTTTAAGATTTTATTTATTTATGAGAGACAGAGAGAGAGAGAGAGAGAGAGAGAGAGAGGGGCAGAGATAGGCAGAGGGAGAAGCAGGCTCCATGCAGGGAACCTGATGTGGGACTTGATCCTGGGTCTCCAGGGTCAGGCCCTGGGCTGAAGGCAGGCGCCAAACCGCTGCGCCACCAGGGCCGCCCCCAAATCTTTCTCTTTCTCTCTCTCTCTCTCTCTCTCTCTCTCTCTCTCTCTCAAATAAATAAATAAATAAATAAAATCTTTTTAAAAATTAAAAAAAATTTAAATGGGTAGAATAATACCTTCTAGGTTTTTATTTTATTTTATTTTTTTTTATGATAGTCACACAGAGAGAGAGAGAGACAGAGTCACAGGCAGAGGGAGAAGCAGGCTCCATGCACCGGGAGCCCGACGTGGGATTCGATCCCGGGTCTCCAGGATTGCGCCCTGGGCCAAAGGCAGGCGCTAAACCGCTGTGCCACCCAGGGATCCCACCTTCTAGGTTTTTAAAGGAATGAGTGACTGAATTATATTTTCTGGATCGTTGGTGCTCTTTGGCATCTGCAACCTCACTGACCCAGCAGACACTGCCCTTCCCAGGGCCAACTAATTTCTAGAGGTAGCAAACAACTGGCCTGCAAGCACATCTTTGGTACACAGACCCACCAATACTAAATCCGTACCTGCACGCACCTTGCATTAGGCTTCTGCAGTCTGGACTCTGTCCCCTGCCTTAAGTCACCCAGGGCCAGGTCCTGGACATCTAGAGACCTTCGTGATAGCCCAAAGCCCACCAGAATTACTCAAATGATCCAGTCCTAAACCTGCTCAATGGCTTGTGACCCCCATTCCTTCCTGGGAAAACCACAATAGAGGCTCCTACCCACATTTTGCCTTTACCCTCCTTGCCCCCCTGTCTGGTCCTGTTGCTTCCCCTGCATGATGTCTCAGGACAGTGTGAATGATGAATGGGAGGGTGAAGATGGTGGAGATGCAGACCTCAACTGGGAGGATCTGATGGCAGTTCAGGGCTGAACCTTACTGGGCTAGCCTGGGACCATCCAAACAGAAAGAGAGCCCACAGGGGCTGCAAAATATTAGTGATATGAAAATAAGGGGATTTGGCAACTTTTTGGGTGTTGCAAGTTGATGACCTCATATCTGAAATGGTTTGTAAGGAGACTCTCTCTGCTGGAAAAGCAGCCTCGCTGCCTTGCTCAGTGACTTCTGTAATGGCGGCTGGAAAGTCATGATTGCTTTAGCTCTTGGTCCCACCAAAGGTCCTTCTGTGATGAGACCAGAACTCCTAGGTAGCATATCAGGGGAGATTTCCAGAATCAAGATGTAGCATAGTGAATATTTCCTTCTGCTTCACATTATTCCTAGAGTATATTTGGCACTTGGTGTCATAAGAGATATATTTGCTTATTTTTATACAGCCAGGGAATGATAGACTAGCTCACATTAAAACATTTTATTTACTGTAGGACTTCTTGGAACCTCTAACATTTTAATGAGACTCCATTAATGGAGAACACAGTATCCAGTGTTTAATAAGTTGTCCATAGGACCTTTTTCTTCAGTGTCTTTTTTTCATGGAACTCATTTTTGAAAATGCCACCATGACTGAATATGCTCATGTGTAATGCTACTGACAATCAAGATTTTTGTAGGTGGTGTTGATTGTTCTCCTGAAGCTCATAAGTAGAACAATGCACAATTTTTAGACCAGCTTGCCAGAGTTCTGTTTTGCTTTAGTCTGTTGATGTGGAAAATAAAAAAGACATGACTTGTACCCAGATGTACCCAGTGCTTGTCATCTCATGGGATGATGATTCATCCCCTGAAAATGGTAGGTAGTGTTCATTGTCTTGATAATGGATGATGCTCTGTCTTTCATTTACAAAGATGAGGCCAAAAATACTAGGCTTCCTAAAAATAGCGTCACCTGTTAGCCCACTTCTATTCCTTGAAGATAACCATCCATTGGTCAGTCTCATGCTCTGTTGAAATGCCTCAAGAGTGATGGAAGGAATTCGTCTCAGAGGAGTGGAAAATGGGTTGACTTCCTTGTTCCTCCCAACTCAATATCGATGAGTCTTTCTCTCAATAAAAGGTGTTCTCGAACTTTCTTAAGTCCTTTGGCTCTTCAAGTAAGTTTATGACCCCAAATTTTTAAGAACAAGCTTGAGCAGAATTTGTCTCCAGTACAAGAGACTTTCCTTCAGAGAACCAGAACTTGTAGCTTTCTTATCAGGGTGTAGCTACAATGTTTTTATTGGTTATTTTGGTTTGCATCTAATTAATGTGTTTGTAATTGCTGTAGCTAACAACTGTCTGGATCCCCTATAACTCAACTCTTTTTTTTTTAAGCAAAAAGTAAAAACTTTAAAGATGTTTACATATATAAAATTTGTATGTGTTAAAAATTATATATAAAAATAATAACATGATATATTATGTTTATATTATATATACATTATGTGTAGATATAAGGTATATGTGAGGTATACATGTGTATGTTTTTTTTAACGAAAATATAGAGAATCCAATATATAAAAATAATAGCATGATATATTGTTTATATTATATATACATTATGTGTATATATAAGGTATATGTGAGGTAAACATGTGTATGTTTTTTTTTTTTAACCAAAATATAGAGAATCCAATGGGTGTAATTTTTTGGTTGGTTTTTGTGGGATTGTGGTAATCATTTATAAAAGTTTATGCTAGATACTTAACGGTTGGCTTTTGTTATTTTGTTATATTATCTATTGTTTAATACACAGATTACCTATATGCCATGAACCTACTATACAAATTTAGAATCAAACTCACTACCAATTATGTGGAAGCCACCTGTATATCCCTCCAATCCAATCTATCTTTTTTCAGAGATAACCACTATTTGAAATTTTGCAATTATAATTTTGCTTTCTTTTCATTTTGCTACATCTGTTTTATCCCTTAACAGTATGTTGTTTAGCTTTGAATTTTATGGAAGTGGTATAATTTAAGTAGTCTTTCTGTTATTTTTTCACCTATTCGACACTGCTTTCAAGAATCACCATTGGGCTCCTCGCTCAGCAGGGAGTATACTTCTCCCTCTCTCCTTTTCTCTCTCTCAAATAAAATCTTAAAAAAAATGTTTATATATATTATATATGATTTCTCTTTCTCTGCTTTCTATCCCTTTGCTCATTTGTTTTGTTTCTTAAATTCTCCTTATGACTGAAATCTCATGGTATTTGACTGACTTGTTTTACTTAGCTTTATACCCACTAGCTCCATCCATGTCATTACAAATGGTGAGATTTCATTCTTTTTTTGACTAATATTCTGTTGTGTATATATACCACATCTTCTTTATCCATTCATCAGTTGATGGACACTTGGGCTGCTTCCATGTCATGGCTATTGCGAGTAATGCTGCTATAAAATGAGGTACATGTATCCCTTTGAATTAGTATTCTTGTATTTGGGTAAATACCCAATCCTGTGATTACTGGATCATGACGTAATTCTATTTTTAACATTCTGAGGAACCTCCACACTGTTTCTACAGTGGCTGCACCAGTTTGCATTCCCACCAACAGTGCACAAGGGTTCCTTTTTCTCCACATCCTCGCAACACCTGTTGTTTCCTGTGTTGTTGATTTTAGCCATTCTAGCAGGTGTGAGGTGATATCTGATTATAGTTTTGATTTGCATTTCCCTGATAATAAGTGATGATGAGCATCTTTTCATGTGTCTTTTGGCCCCCTGTATGTCTTTGGAGAAATGTCTGTTCATGTGTTCTGCCAGTTTTTGAATTGGATTATTTGTTTTTTGGATGTTGAGTTTTATAAATTCTTCCTATATTTTGGATGCTAACCCTTTATCATTTGCAAATATCTTCTCCCATTCCATAGGTTGCCTTTTAGTTTTATTGTTTTCCTTCACTTGGCAGAGGTTTTTATTTTGATGAAGTCCCAATAGTTTATTGTTGCTTTTGTTTCCCTTACCTCAGGAGATGTATCTTGAAAGAAGATATGTCAAGTTACTACCTGTCTTCTCTTCTAGGATTTTTGTCGTTTCAGGTCTCACACTCATTGAGGTCTTTAATCCATTTTGAGTTCATGTTTGTGTATGGTATTGGAAAGTGGTTGAGTATTCTTTCTTTTGCATATAGCTGTCCAGTTTCCCCAACCGGATTTGTTCAAGACACTTTTTCCTGTTGGGTATTCCTTCCTGCTTTGTCAAAAATTAATTGACCATGTAATTTTGGGTTTATTTCTGGATTCTTTTCTGTTCCATTGATCCATGTATCTGTATTTGTGCCAGTAGCATACTGTTTTGAGGACTACAGCTTTGAAATATAACTTGAAGTCGAATTGTGATGCCTCCAGCTTTCCTTTTCTTTTTCAGGATTGCTTTGGCTATTCGGGGTCTGTTGTGGTTCCATACAAATTTTAGGATTGTTCTAGTTCTGTGAAAAATGCTATTGGTATTTTGATAGGATTAAATGTGTAGATTGTTTTGCATACTATAGACATGTGAACAGCATTTGTTCTTCCAATCCATGAGCTTCACGAGCTTGGAATGGTTTTCCATTTCTTTGTTATCTTCAATTTCTTTCATCATTGTTTTATAGTTTTCAGAGTAACAGGTCTTTGACCTCTTTGTTAGGTTTATTCCTCAGTATCTTATTATTTCTGGTACATCTTTATTCTCTTTTGAAGGACTTTTCTCCCCTATTTTTTTTCTTTATTTTACAAAAAACTTCACAAAAACAAAAAACCTGGTAGGAATGTTTTGTAAATGTCTCCTGGTACATATGCGGGGGTTTCTCTAGGATAGTGTTTTTTGAATACAGGTTCCAACCCATTAGAGATAATGGAATCAATTTAGTGAGCGTAATAGAAGTGTTAGAGTACATCAGACATAATAAGAGTAAATATTCTGCATCCTGCTGTTAAAAGATGTTTTGTTTGGATACTGAGTTTCAGTGTCAGATGTACAAGATAATGACACATTGTTATCCACAGTGCTTCTTAACAATTTATACTTGTGGTAGTGCTTTGTAGAGATTTCCCTTACTCCCTATCTTCATTGTTTGGAATTGTCAGACATACATTTTTGTCAGGTTGGTAGAGAATGGTATCTCTTTGTAGGTTTAATTTGTATATTCCTGGTTACTAATGAGGTTGGCCACTTCTTAATATTTTTGTTAATCATTAGAAGTTTCTCATTTAAGAAGTGATGGTCTTCAGATTATTTTTCTATTAAGTTGATTCCTTTTTTCTTTTTTCATTGACTTTTGGAAGTTTCTGATACAACATGAATGTTAATCCTTTGGCAGTTAAACATTTTTTTTTTTTACATATGTCTTCCTCCATTTCCTGACTCTTCATATTTTTTTCAAATATTGTAACAGAAGTTAATTTTTATGTAGATATATTTATTATTCCTTTCTTTTATAGTTAATCTTTTTTTTCTCCAAAGTCTCATTCCATGGTCAGAAATATAAGACATTATATATGTATTTTCCCAGTTTAGTGTCTTATGATTTAAATTTAAGTCTTTAATTCATTGGAGATTGGTTTTTATGCATGGTTTTGGGGGAAACTCTTCTTTTCTTTTCTTTTCTTTTCTTTTCTTTTCTTTTCTTTTCTTTTCTTTTCTTTTCTTTTCTTTTCTTTTCTTTTCTTTTCTTTTCTTTTCTTTTCTTTTCTTTTCTTTTCTTTTCTTTTCTTTTCTTTTCTTTTCTTTCTTTTCTTCTTTCCTTTTTTTGATATGCAGTTGACCCAGCACTACATATTGAATCACACTCCTTTTCCGCAATCCTTGGATAATATCTCTATTATTTTTTTTTGTGTGTAGGTATATTTCTGGACACTCTCTTCAGTTCTCATGTTCAATGTGAACACTGATAGAGTACTGTCTTAATTGCTCTGACTTTATTAAATAGTTTCAGGATCTGGTAGTGAAACTCCTCTAGCCTATTCTTTCTAAGGATGATTTTTTTTCTTATGTCTTTGCAATTTCATATAAGTTTTAGATTCAGCTCATTAAATTAGTTTTTAAAAGTCCTTATTTGGATTTTTTATTGAAGTTGCACTGATATAAAGAGAACTTTTATCTTTACAAAGTTAATTCTTTCTATCCATAACTACAGTATATCTCTCAATTTGTCTTTGTAAATGTCTTTTACTAATTTTTTCCTCTGTAAGATATTGCCCATCTTTTATCAAATTTATTCTACCTTTTTTCTCTGTTAAATGATTTTTAAAATTATATTTTCTAAGTATTTCCTGGTTATATTGATTTTGTTATATTGCTTTTATATCCAGCTATCATTCTAAGCTTTCATTATTTTTAATAACTTCTATAGATTATGTCAGTTTGTGTTCTTTCTCTTCAGTTTTTAAGTCTTCTCTTACTGAGCTGACTGGAAAGTGATAGTAGGCATTGTTGTCTTATTCTTGACCTTAAAGGGAATGTTTTTAACATGTTTCCATTAAGAATAATGTTTTATAGATATGTTTAAAAAAACAAAGGTAAGGATTTTATTATGAATAGGCATTGTGTTTTAGTAAATATTTTGTTTGTGTTGTTTGAGATAGTATGGTTTATCCTTGAAGTCAATGTGATTATACTTGCAGATACATAAAGTTAAACTACTCTTGGGAGCTCAGTTGGTGGAGCATGTGATTCTTGGTCTCAGGGATTTGAGTTCGAGTTCCACTTTGGGTGTAGAGATTAGTTAAAATCTTTTTGGGAAGCCTGGGTGGCTCAGTGGTTGAGCATCTGTCTTCAGCTCACAGCATGATCCTAGAGTCCCGGGATTGAGTTCTGCATCAGGCTCTCTGCCTGAAGCCTGCTTCTCTCTCTGTGTGTCTCTCACGAATAAATAAAGTCTTTGAAAAAAATCTTAAAAAAACTCACTCTGTGTTCTAGCAATTAATCTAATTTGTTCATAATGTGCTAATTTATTATATTTTTTAAAATATTTGTATGATTGCTAATGTAGGACCAATCTATAATTTTGTTTGTGCATTCTTGTCTCGTTTTGGTCACAAGTTATACTTATCTCTTAGAATGAGCTGTGTGTGTTGCTTTTTTATTCTTTTGAAGAGTTTGTACAAGTTTAGAAAGAAACATTTGTTGAAAATTTTCCTATTAAATATCTTGGTCTTCTTTTTTCCTTGTGGAAAGTTATTTAATTACTGTTTTACTGTGTGTGTGTGTGTGTGTGTGTGTGTGTGTGTTTTAAAGGTTTATAGGACTATTTGGCCTTCCTATTCTTGAGTCAGTTTGGGCTTGCTTTATTTTTCTAGCTATTTGGCCATTTTGTGTGTTTTTAGAATAAAGCTGTTCATAACTTTCACTTATCTTTTTAACCTCTGCAGTGGTTATATTCCACTTTTATTTTCTATTATTGTTCTTCTATTCCTTTTCTCATTTTTTTTGTCTTTTTCTGGATAAATCCTATAAATATTTGCTATTTTGTTAGCCTTTTCAAAGAATTAGCTTTTGACTATGTTGATTCTATTATGTTTTTTCTATTTTATTAATGTCTTCTCTTTGTTATTTTCTTCCTTTTCATTTCTTTAATTTTATTGTATTTATATTTCTCAAGTATTTTCAGCCTCTCCTAAAATAAGCATTTGAGTTTTTGTATTTTTTTGAAAGTATCACTTTGCTGGCAAGTTTGAGATTTTAAATGTTTTTCAATTCTAAATATTTTAAATTTCTAAGCATTTCTTTTTAATCTATTTAGAACTGTTTTAAGGTTTCCAAATCTTGTATGTGTGTTGTTTTGAATTTTAACTTTTTAGTTAATTATTTCTTTTTTTTAGATTCTTTTTTTATTTTTTTTTTAATTTTTATTTATTTATTTATTTATGATAGAGAGAGAGAGAGAGAGAGGTGGAGACACAGGCAGAGGGAGAAGCAGGCTCCATGCACCGGGAGCCTGATGTGGGGTTCGATCCCGGGTCTCCAGGATCACGCCCTGGGCCAAAGGCAGGCGCCAAACTGCTGCGCCACCCAGGGATCCCCTAGTTAATTATTTCAACCTAAATAGCATTGGGGTAAGAGAACATTGTATGGCATCTGTCCTTTGGTGTTTACCAAGATATGCTTTTTAGACTAATAAGTGGTTAAGTTTTGGAAATGAATACTTAATGTGTACTTAATGAGAAGAATTTATATTCTGTAATGATTAGATTCAAGGTTCCATTTATATCTGTCAAATCTGTGAACTTATGTTTCCTCTATATCTTTACTAACTTCTTTTTTGTGTTTACCTCTCATTAATAAAAGAGGAATGATGACACTTTATTATGATATATTTTTGTAGGGCTTCCTTCAAGTTTTATCAGTTTTGATTTATATATTTTGTGATTCTAATCAGGTACATTCAAGTTCAGATTCTTTTTTTTTTAAATTTATGATAGAGAGAGAGAGAGAGAGAGACAGAGACATAGGCAGAGGGAGAAGCAGGCTCCATGCACCGGGAGCCCGACGTGGGATTCGATCCCAGGTCTCCAGGATCGCGCCCTGGGCCAAAGGCAGGCGCCAAACCGTTGCGCCACCCAGGGATCCCTAGACAAAGTATTTTTAATTCACTCTGCCAATCTCTTTTAATTGGTGTATTTAGGCCTTTTATATTTAATATAAGTCCAGCTATCTTAAGACTTGTATACCATTTCATTTTTTGTTTTATTTTGTTTTTCATTGTTTTGTTTTCCTTTTCTTTCTTTCTCCTGAGTTAAATTTATTTTGACTTCTCTAAAGCTTTTTTGAGTGTATCTCCTTGTGTATCTGTTTTAGTGGTGGATCAAGGTATATTACATATACAAAGTTTATCACAGTCTTCTGGTACCATTATTTTACTAGATTGAGTGAATTCTAGAAATTTTACTTCCCTTTATGTCCCTTTACCCTCTCCCAATTATAATATAATTGTATTAAATATTTCCTCTGTATACATTTAGAGCCACATACCCAATGTTATGAATTTTGCTTCAACCATCAACTTAGAAGACTCAAGAGGAGAAAAAAACCTATTTACTATTTTTCATGTAGTGTTTTCTTTTCTTCCTGATACTTCAAGGTTATTTCTTTTACCATTTCTTTTTTTGATTGTTTTTTGTCTAGAAATTTTAGCTATTCTTTAAGGCAGGCCTGCTGATGGCACATTTTGTTAGTCTTCCTTTATCTGAGACTAGCTTGACTTTTTTCATTCCTGAAGGATATTTTCACTGAATGTAGGATTGTAGGTTAGCAGTTCTTTTCCTTCAGTACTTGAGAAATGGTGTGCCACTTCCTGCTGTCCTCTGTAATTTCCCATCAGAAATCTGTAATTCAAATGGTTTCCTCTCTGTAAGGTATCATTTTTGTCTCTCTGCAGTCAAATCTTTGTCTTTAGTTTCAGAAATTTGACTATGAATCTTGGTGAGGACCTCTTTGTGTTTATCCCGTTTGGGTTTGCCCAGCTTCTTGAGTATTACATCTTTTGCCAAATTAATTTTTAGCCATTATTTCTTTGACTATTTTTCAGCCCTACCTTCTTTTCCTGCTTCTGGGATTCTGATGCCATAAATAATCCTCTGTTATAATTCCACAGGTCCCTTGTTCTTTTTTGTTTTTCTGGTCTACTTTTGCTCTGTTGTGTAGACTGGGAAATTTTTCTTGTGTTTTCTTCCAGTTCACCAATTTTTCCTCTGCTTCCTCCATTCTAGAGTTGAACCTGTCCACTGGGATTTTTAAATTTATTGTTGCATTTTTCAACTCTAAAGTGTTCATTTTGTTCTTTTTAAAATCATCTTCTGTTCTGAGACTGGGTTTTTTTGTTTGTTTGTTGTTTCAAGCATGTTCATAAATGCTCATCCAAGCATTTTCACAGCAAATACTTTTAAAGTCTTTGTCAGATAATTCAAACATCTCTGTTATTCTGCTGTTGGCATTTATTGATGATCTTCATTCAACTTGAGATCTTTCTGATTCTTGATATGATAAGCAAATTTTTCCTGAAATTTGAGTATTGTTTTATATTATGAAATTCTAGGTTTTATTGAAACTTTCTCTTTTAGCTGATTTTTTTCCCTATCATTCCAGCCGGGGAAGGGAGAATTCTACTTTGTTTCTGCCAGCTGGAAATAGAAGTCCAGGTTTGCCACTTGGCCTTCACTGGCTCCCAGTCCCCCTAGAGGGTGGTGCTGCTCATTACTGCTGGGTGGGAGTGGGAATTCTGGCTCCCTGTTAGGCCTTCATTGATACCTCCCCAGCTGAGAGGGGTGAGAGTGATTCCTTATGGGTCCCCACTTGACTTGCATTGATGCCATGGCAGAGAATGGTTTTGTTATTACTGGATGTTGACAAAAGTCCTGACTCTCTCTTCTGCCTCCTGTTACATCACTTCCCGAGGGAGTGTGAGGGATAGATGTGTGGACCATTCATGTGGTTTCTAGTGTTATGGCCCAGGAGTGATAAATGTCCCACCTCCAAATGCCTATGATGCTACACTAGCCAGGCAGATGAGGGGGAGGATTTAGTGCCTTGGTATACAGCCTGGTAAGTATGGAAAGCTAGGCTCCTTTCCCAGTGTTTGCTGGTATGGATGGAGTAGGACAACAGTTTTGTTTTTTGTTTTTTTGTTTTTTTTTTTTTTTTTTTTTTTTTTTTGTTACTTTCTGTAGCATTTGGCTGGAGTGAGCAATTAGTCTATGAACATTTTCTATCTTGCCAGGTTGCTTCTTTCCTGATTCTTTGGCTACAGAGATCTGGTTTTTGTTGGGCTTGTTTTGTCTATTCTCACTGCTGTTTTGATTCATAACTTCTAAAACTCCATGTGTGGAATAATATGAAGCAAAACTCCCCACCACACCGTGCCATTCATCGGGCCTGGTGGTAGCTAGCCAGTCTGTCTTCTGTCCACCTTGAAGAGTTTTCTTTTTTGTTTTATATGGAAGGTTCCAGGGTTTTGTTTTTACTTAGTGAGGGAAATAGGTGAAATGTATTCACTCTGTCCTCCCAGAAGCACAGGTCCTCATACTAGTGTTTGAATGTATCATTTGTTCTTCAACATTTTGTCAGTCTTTGATGATTCTGGTCATCGAAGTCCTTCAGGCTCTCCATAAGTTGTTTCTTCTTCTCTGTATCTTTATTTTTATATTTTTTACTTATTTATTTTTTAAATATTTTATTTATTCATGAAAGACAAGAGAAAGAAGCAGAGACACAGGGAGAGGGAGAAGCAGGGTCCCTGTGGGGAACCGGGTGTGGGAGTTGATCCCAGGACCCCAGGATTATGACCTGAGCCAAAGGCAGACGCTCAACCACTGAGCCACCCAGGCACCCCTTCTCTGTATCTTTAGTTTTGATAATTTATTTTCATGGGAATCTGTAGTTTGTATGTATGAGCATGAGAAGGAGAGAGAGAGAGAGACTCTCAGAGACACAGAGAACACAGGTATGCGAGAGAAATCATTGAACCTTAGCTCTGAGATTCTCCAGACAATAAATTAAGAATGCTTTGCCCCAAAGAGGATCCTCATTCTCCCCTGATGTGACACAGGGGTTGGGGCAATTTCAGCCAGTGTCCAAGTTCTACTCCTTGAATGTGTTAATCTCAGAATCCAGCCCCCCACTCTCTGGTGGGGACACATCTCAATGGTGACATTTGCGTTGGTCACCAGGACTCAGTGTTTTTCCCCTTGTTTTGCTGTTTATTGATCCCTGCTCACATTTCTGTTACTTTCACTTGCTTGTTTAGCGGAGGCCATGGGGTTCAGGTTGGGGAATATGCTTCATCCTGTTACTTAAAGAATATCTGTAAAGAAAGAAGTATTTGCTGTCCTTCATCTAGGTTCAAGTGTATAGCAGAAGGCTCTTTGGAGGATCTTGTTTGCCAGAGGTTTTTAAGGTTACCAGTAAATCCCAGTATTGTCTGTATTTTCTTTTAATATAAATCTCTGCTACTGATGTCTGTTTTTCTAGTTTTGCCAAGGATAGAGAAAGTGGGGAATAAGTATGAAACTGTGCTCCAATTTTTTTTTTCTGATACGTTTCTCTCTTTTTCTCTTTAGGGCAGAAAAGACTGAAGTTCTGAGTGAAGACCTGCTTCAGGTAAGGTCTTCACCAGCCACTCATGTATGGAAACCAAATATGTCTTCCCATTAAAACTGAGCCATTCCCAATGCTGTTCAGGCTGCTCAAACTGTTCCTTGTGCAGTCTCTGTAGACGTAACTTTTTCTCCTTTATGGTTTTTAAATACTGATTTAGGAAAGAATATTTGGGAGACATGGCAGTCATTTGACTGCAGGGTTAAAACAGAGAGCCCCTCAGTCAGCGACCGCTCCTCCTCCTATTCTCCAGCATTGCGTGTTGTCTCCCCCAGCAGTGCTTGCCTCTGTAGAGCATGGGTCAGACAGTTTTCCCACAGTCATCCAGATGATGGCCCCACCTCTGCTGACCTTGCCCTCACCTGCTGATGCCACCCACTGCTCTGTCTGCAGGTGGAGAAGCGCCTGGAGCTGGTGAAGCAAGTTTCCCATAGCACGCACAAGAAGCTCACTGCATGTCTCCAGGGCCAGCAAGGGGCCGAGGCCGACAAGCGTTCTGTAAGTGCCTTCCTATCCAATGCCCGCTGGCAGCCTCAAACTTGCCTACGGAGGACAGGAGACCCACTCCTGGGGCTGTGTTTGGTGTAACTGTGTCTCATAGCCATTTCTGTGTCTGAGAATTTACAAGTGGTGTGTTTCCATGGTGTGGCAGCCCCTTCCTCCCTCGTCCCACCCTCTAATGCTGCCTGAAACATCCCCCATCCTGAGCAGGCTGGACACGGTCCCTCTCTTTGTTCTCCTTGGACTCCACTGTTAGGGAAGCTTCAACCTTTGTCTTCTCTGCTCCAGCTCATTCATAAATTCCATGTACCTCCATAGTACCTTAATATCTCATGGAAAAAATGATACTATGGTTTTGGAGGTTACAGGTCACCTGTAAAGACCCTTGGAAAATTATTTTCCCTGTAACAAAACAGTTAAAGGGAGCCTGCTGAAGGAAGGTTATCCTAACGTCTTCTATGTAACCTACATTAGTAATAACAGGTGTTGCTTATTGTGATTCTGTTGAATGGTTCTGGCTGGAAACAGTCATTGCTGGCTCACTTCCCTCCTGACCTCCTCCTTTGATTAGCTCCACCAAAGATTAAAATACAGTCTTAGATGTTCCTTTGGCTTTATTACAAGGGATCTGCCATTCGGGATGTTTTAATCCTCCTTGAGTTTACAGTCAACATGTTTGGTGTCTGATTGTCTCTGACCTGGAGTTACTGTTGACTTCTGCTTCCCAGTGGTCTCTCTGAGCCTGCCACCCCCAGCTCCTGTGGCCTGATTTCTAGTGACAGGCACGTGATGTGTCCTGACACTTCATCCCCGTCTTATGCTGCACTACAAGAACCTGCTTTGCCTGCCCTGTCAATCATCCGGTCTTCTTCCCAGCCCTGGTCTCATTAATATTCCCAGCAGGAATCTCTTACATATGGTAGAAATAAAACATTCACAGGTTTGGAAAATGTCTATGGAGGTAATTCTGTGTATATCAGGAATTTCAGCCAGGGGAGCCTGAATAGTCTAAAGGGAGAGTCATGAAACCCATTAATTAAACAAACACCTAAGGTGGGACTCCAGGAGATAGACATTTGGGTAGGGGCCTGCTGCCAAGCCTGCCTGTGACCCACTTCCTTTCATTTGTTCTAAGAAGTACTGTTTTTAAAATGACTGGTCTACGATACAGAATATTTTAGTATCAGCAGTATCAACTGAGTGTTACCGCTAGAGGGTTGAAACTGGCCTTCGGTGTTGGTAGGTTGATTACTACGAGCATCGTTTTTTCTGGGATGAGGTAAAATCACCTAGATTTGTTGGGTTTTAATTGAATTGAGGGTCTTGTAAGCTATATCAGTTAGGAGGCACATGTTCTAAAATATAGTATATTAATAGAAAACTTAAGATATGGTGAGGCCAACAGATCAGATGATCACTGACATAAATTTGATGGAGGGCAGAGCAGACTGTGTGTAGGACCACATGGAGAACCATCAGGATTACTCAGGATAGAAGGAGGAAAATGTGGGCAAGAGACTCAATTGTGCTTTCGCTTGGGAGGAGTGGGTGAGGTAGTGTAGAGAGGTTTAGGATTGGCTTGCTTTGAGCAACCTCAGTAGGTCCTGGGACACAGGACCATCTCTAGTTGTCTGGTACCTGGCCCTGAGGTGGTTAGGGCAGGTGGACGGTGGCCCAGAGAATGAGAGCCCCCATAAAAGAGGTAGTTGAGGTGTAGGCTGTGGATTGGTTGGTTTGCATTTGAAAGGCACCCACATGGGTGAGTTGTTGACTGTCTCTAAGAATTTGCTAACCCTGGCAGAGGTGATCCCTTCCTGGGTCAGCAAGACACCAAGACATTGTGAACACATGGAGTAATTGTGACTTCTGCAAAAAGGGCACTTAGTATATCACTTGAAATTCTGAAGTAGTGGGTCCCAAGGTGTATTCATCAGCTTTGGGTCAGCAGTTCTGCAATGTTCTGGCTCCTCCCGGTAGTTGTAATGTGGCTGCTGCAGCTCCGGGCATCACGTCTTCACATAACCGCATCAGAGGCAGAAAGCGTGAGTGTGGTAAGAGGATGAACTATCTTTGCCTGCTTTTTTGTTGTTGTTGCTTTTATCAGGGAGAAAAGAAGTCTTTCACAGAAACATTTCTCTTATGTCTCCCTAACTACAAGGAAGGCTGAAGAGGTGAATATGTGTCGAAGAGAAAAGGGTTTGCCATGGTTGGCTGTGGTGCACCTGCTGGGACACATGTGATCAGGCTTCTGTTGACAGGGAGACCACACAGGGCAGTGGTCAGGCCCTGAGGGTTGCAGCCACGCTCCTCCAGTGATCATAGTGCAAACTGGACACCCATCTGGTTGACCTGCAGGAAGTCTGTGCTGGATGTAGTTGTTCAAGTGTGTAAAGGTCAGTGATTTCACTGTACAGACTTCAGTGTTGGGGTCAATGATTTCTTGGGCCAATCAGTCTTTTGGTGTCCTCATAGAACTGAATATATGATCGGCTAAAAAGAAAGTCAGAGAGCTCTTTTAAATATTTAACAGCCACAGACCGGCAGGAGGAAGTTTCTAAGGCCATAACTCAAATACATTTTTCCATTTTTTCTAAAGTAACACATCAAGGGATTTAATAGGAGACATGACACTTACTAATTGCCTCAATCCTAAAATATGTACTCCGTTCTTAGAGATTAGGTATGGAGATGTGTCAAGATCCAAGGAACAGGCGAAAAGAAAAAAAGAGATTAAAAATGAGAAACTTAAAAAAAATAGAATGAGAAAAGTGGGAGTGAGATAAGTAAGGAACAAAGACTAAAAGGAGTGGTTGGGTGTTTAGAGAGGATTGAGGGGTGAATAGGAGAGTAAGCTGATGGTGGCCAGAGGGCAGAGCATGTGGGGATGGGTGAAATGCTGGGGAAAGGGAGTAGGGAGGTCCAGGCTTCCAGTTACAGATTGAATAAGTCTCGAGGATGAGAGGCACAGCACAGGGACTATAGTTGGTGTATTGTAATGACATTGTATGGTGACAGATAGGAGCTACCCTCATGGCAAGCCTAGCGTTCATGCACAGGGTTGTCAAACCACTGTGTTGTACACCTGAAACTAATGTGACATCGAGTGTCATCTGTACTTCAGTAAAAAGAGCGAGCAAGAGAGGGTGAAGAGATGGTCATTCTCCAAGGGAATGAGGTCAACTGAAGTGACCAAGTGGAGTCCTAGGGTCTCAGAATGGGAAGAGACATTTAAGAGCTAGTGTTCGGCATTTTATTGGAGTGCAGGGAAGGTTGTTGCTATTTGTCACTTTTTAAAAAAATTATGTAGTTTTAAAGATTTTATTTATTTGAGAGTGCAAGAGAGCACAAGCAGGGGGAGGGGCAAAGGGCAAGGGAGAAGCAGGCTTCACGCTGAGAAGGGAACCTGGTGTGGGACTTGAGCTCATGACCTGAACCGAAGGCAGATGCTTAACTTACTGAGCCACCCAGGTGCCTCTTGTCACTTCTTTTTAAACAAGCTCATTAGCAGTTTAGTGCAGTTTCCAACACCAAAGCTTTTATCCTATGCCTCTAAAAGTTTGGCTCTAAAAGCTGGGGCTGACTGTCACATGGGAGCCAACAGAGATGCTAAGTTTTGTTGCCACTACCTGAGTGACCAGAGCAGGATCATTTGGTGAGCACTGAGTTAAACTGGATTCCTTACGTGGGATGGAGAATAGAAAGGATATGAACTAGGTTTCCATTTTGCTTCCTGTAGTCCAGGCTAATCACTGGTTAATCCATCATTTTTTAAGACTGTCCATGTAAGGAAAATGTTTGGTGTTTCACCATCCTTGTGTTTCTTGTTGGGGAGTCATGTGCAGCAAATACACTGTTAGCGGGAGTCCTCCTCCACCTCCTTGATAAATGCTTGGAAAGTGCCATATCTGCCATGTGAGCCCATGTACCTGCCAAGTGCTCCACAAACCCAGAAGGATCCCCATCCTCTGGAAGCTCACAGTTGTCTGTACAGGGAAGCAGCCAGTCCATGGAGTCATTAGTTCCTCAGATAAGGTTTCAGGACTCAGAAGAAGCACTCACTGGGAATTAAACAATAGAAGGTTTCTGTGAGGAAGTGGCCTCTAAGGACAGCAGGAAGTAATGGCACCAGAAGGGGTGAACAGGTGCTTCTGGGACATGGGGTGACATGGGCAGAATTTTCAGAGACAGGAGGGAGTCAGGGGCATCTTTGAGAAACCCGAAGGTGGCCAGTGACTGGAGTATGGACAGTGATGAGGAGGGCTGATGATGGAGATGGATGGCGTGGGGACCCCATCACACCTTAAAGGGCATGGGAAAGATTTGGACTTCATTCTTAAGAGCCATGGGAGCCAGTGTTTTAATCATGAGGGGCATGATCTGATTTATTGGCAATTGTGTGAAAAATGGATAAGTGGCGGCAGAGGCTATGGTGGATATTAGAGACAAATATGGGAGCGATCTAGGTGAGAGGCAAGATGTTCTGGGATCAGGGAAGATGGAGAGAAATCTTCAGAAGTGCCAGATACACGATGTAGAGCATCCTGGACTTGAGTGGATGTGGGGGTTTTAGGAGTGGAGAGGGCTTTCAGGGTCTCTGGGTTGCACGAATCTTGACTCTATAAGATTTGATGAGATCACCTAAGGAGACAAATGGCCCTTGAATCAAGAACCCCAGGACCTACAGCATTTTATTTTATTTTTTAGTTATCTATTTTTTTTTAAGAATTTCATTTATTTATTCATGAGAGACACACACAGAGAGGCAGAGGGAGAAGCAGGCTTCATGCAGGGAGCCGAATGTGGAACTCGATCTGGGGACCACCGGATCACACCCTGAGCCAAAGGCAGAGTCAACCACTGAGCCACCCAGGCGTCCCGACCTGCAACATTTAAGCAGGAGGAAGATCTAGCAAAGAAGACGGAACAGTCATGATTGTACCAGAAATCCACTTCCTTCTTACTTCTGACTCCCAGACATCACCCTGTATTTGTTTTATTCCACACCCAGACTTTGAGAATGTCCCAAATGAGAATGTCTTACTCCAATTTCCATTGGCTTCAGTATTTCCCACCCTAGTCTATACAAGCATCATCTCTGGCCCAAACAGGGCCATTCCTGGCAGGTCTTCTACTCTACCGTGACCGTGTCCCTTTCATAATCCATTCTCTACACCAGAGATCAGATGTTGCCACCATCCTGCTTAAATCCCACCAAAGGATTCCCATTGTAGAGTAAAATTTCAGCCCCTTACTCTGACCCTCAGACCCTAACGATGTGCCTTCACCTTCATCTCTGAGCTCAGCTCTTGCTCCCACCCCTTGTCATCACTGTCCCCAAGTACTGACCTCATGGAACATGGACATGCCTGCAACTTTTTCACTTCCAATAACCAGCTCAGGTGTTCTCCGGATGGTTTCCTTTCCCATGTAATGTGTCTGTTCCATTCCTCCCCAATTACATCACTCCCTTTTATTTTTTTCAGAGTGTGTATCATGAACTGAAATCATTGTGACCTTTTCCTCATCACTGCTGAGTGAGTTCCATGGGAGCAGGGATCTTGTCTCTCCATCAAGGCTGTATTTTTAATGCCTAGAACAGGGCCTGCCACAGGGTAGGCAGTGCTAAAAATACATTTGTGTCATGAATGGATGGCCCATGAGTATTTTAGGCACAGAACCTGCCTAATGTGTCAGCAAGCCACTTTGAATCTTTCCTGTTCTCTACAGAAGCAATTTAGCATGATGATTCCACATTTAAGCTCTGGAAGGCTGACTGCCTAAGATTGAAGCCCAGCTGCCCTGCTTCCTGATAATACCTGACCTTGGGCAAGTCTGCTAGTCCTGTAGGCCCTCGTGTCTTCATTTGGGAAACAGTAATAACAGTAATGAATTCCTACCCAGTGAGGTTGTTTGAGAGTTGGGTGAGGTAGTCCATGTAAACGCCTAGCACATTGCTTAACGTAAGTAAATATTAAAGAAGTAGAACCTGTTGTGGCTCCACCATTCGGCTGAGATGACCATTGGGAACTACTGAGCCTTGAGTAGCACGTCTGGGCTGTCTTCTGGGGGAGTGAATCACAAGAGAGCTTTTTGCCTGGGTTCAGAATTAGAAGAGAGTAGATAGCAGTTTTCAGAATGAGAAGGTATGGGAGCTCTGTGTGCGCCTGTTGGGGAAACAGAGTGGATATTAGGATCAGACTT
Organism: Nyctereutes procyonoides; assembly: GCF_905146905.1. Taxonomy (NCBI): domain Eukaryota; kingdom Metazoa; phylum Chordata; class Mammalia; order Carnivora; family Canidae; genus Nyctereutes; species Nyctereutes procyonoides. Next base: position 52,717,764 of record NW_026575140.1, on the reverse strand, counting down.
TTTGTCTCTGAGTCATCCTACAAACTGTGTTACTTGTGCCCGAGATATTTTAGAGAGAACAGTCAATCTCAGAAAAGTCAGATTGACAACTTCCAAACCCTGGAACATTCTGTCTTCCCCAACCTTAATTCAGTACTCTAGAATCAGGGGAAAGATTATTTTTAATACCTTCTCTTTGATCTGAAAAATCGCTGGCCTGATTGAAGCTTGCTAAGTTAGATCTTTTTACCCAGGCATTACTATCTCCCCAAACATCGGGTGGCTCTCAGCCTAGATCCTTGTTCATGGAGGGAGACCAATTTCAGCTCCTTTTGTAGATCTTTGGGCACTTTAATCCTTCTTTACATCCTTCACATGAAGAGACTCAATATCTTTTTCCATGAAGGTGGGGAGAAAGCAGATAACACCTCGGGTATAGGCAGTCATGTGCCTGCCATCTACTGAGCCTTCAATTTTTCTTTAGTCTCAGAGAATCTCTTTAGAAATAGAAGTAATTTGTAGTCTGTTGAGGATTACAGTTCATTAACTTTTATCTTTTTTTTTTTCCTAACGATTTTATTTATTCATGAGAGGCAGAGGCAGAGACAGAGACACAGGCAGAGGGAGAAGCAGGCTCCCTGCGTGGAGCCCAATGTGGACTCGATCCCAGGATGCTGGGATCATGACCTGAGTTAAAGGCTCAATCACTGAGCCACCCAGGTGTCCCCTCTTCTGCCATCTTTGATTACAGACTGTCACTATTCCCTTTCTGACATGAAGGTATACTACTTTGGATTCATTTCTTCCTTCTTCTGTTTGCCAACTTCCTTCTCATTCTTTGATTTCAAAAGCATCTATACAAATAAAAACAAATCATTAATTTCCACCAAGGTTTTGTCCAATTAACCCCCTTCATTCCTGTCCTTGGAATCCCAGCACACAACTGCACCCCCAGCCTCTGTTCCAGAGGGGATTCTTCCTCTTGAGAGCCACCTGTGCTACAAGCACAGGCCCGGGGTTGTGACAGTTCCACCATGAGTTGAGGACTTATTCAAATAAATTTTGTCATCTTTGTTCTGTGACCTATGTAGCCATTAAAAAAAAAGAAGAATGGAACAGCTCTGTCATGATGGGAAATGATAAAAGCAGTATCTCTAAACAAAAAGGAAAGAAAGGCACAGAGTGGTGCTATGCTAACATTTGTGGGGAGAAAAGTAGCCACTAAAAACAGATGTACACATATGTATAATTGGATCCGCTTAGAGTATTTATGGAAGGATACACAAAAGATAGTCATCCTCATGGTGTCTGGTCTAGGTATCCAAGAGACAAGTCAAGAGTGGGAGGAACACTTGTTGCTGTAAACTTTCTAGTAACTTTTGAGTTTTGGGCCATATGCATGTATTTCCTGGTCAAAAATTAATCCATTAGAGTGTTGTCTCCCAAACTGGCCTTTGTACACAGGGCAAGGAGAGACCACCAGAAGAGACAGACCACTCCAGGTTTGGTAGGTGGCAGGTTTAAGAAGCAAAGGAGCTTATATATGAGGTTCATCTTGGGTGGTCACAAGATTGGTAGGTCATCACACCCACTCGCCAAGTCTTAAAAGTTTATAAGGAGACCTCAACTGGGCAGCCTGGGTGGCTCAGCAGTTTAGCACTGCCTTCAGCCCAGAGCATGATCCTGGAGACCCAGGATCGAGTCCCACATCGGGTTCCCTGCATGGAGCCTGCTTCTCCTTCTGCCTGTGTCTCTGCCTCTCTCTCTCTCTGTATCTCATGAATAAATAAATAAATCTTAAAAAAAAAACAGTGGGGGGGGGGGCTTAACTGGGTTTGGTCACATGTACTGTCCAGGTGGTCTCACCAGCACCTTACTCTCCCAGGGCTGGTGTCCATAGGGCAGCTTCTAGCTTTGACAAGGCAAGTAGAATGAATGTTCTAAGGACAAGGTAAGAGGGCAAGGAACCCATGATTGCCTAAGTCCAGCTCGCTTAAAGATCACATGCTCTCAGGGTGTCCTCTAACAGGTAGCTAACTAGCTAGGACACAGAACAAGTGAGAGAAAAGATATTCTCCGTGTTCAAATCTTAAGACTTACAAGAGCATTGAAACAGGAGGAACTCATTTTGTGATACTTTGCCACTGAATGTTACCCTCTTTGCCACCTGAAAGCATCTCAGAGTCATTAGGGTGTTAAGTGACTAGATGAGTGGAAGATAATGAGTGGAAAATAATAAAGTCCTGCACTTCGGGCTGCTTTTTCTAGTGTGAAGTTTACAGAACAGACATTTGGCTGTCCCCACCATCCTTCTCCAACACTGGCTAGCCGTGCAGTCCTCAGCGGCTGTTTTTGTTCTCTTGATCTTGACCCTCAGGCCTTAGCCACCCACAGGCACAGTTTCCCTGCTCCACCTATCAACAGGACTACTTGAGCTCATCTTTGTCCATATTTAGAAAAACTCGAGTCATCAACCAGTAGATATATTTACCCAAAGGATGTCAACTTAGGCTATTGGAAGTCCCCTTTAGTCTGTTCTAGGCATGGTCCTTCCAATTGTTTCCTTGTCAAATTTTAAAGAAGGATTCTGAACAGCTGAGGCCCTGCCCTATAGGCAGGAGTCGCGGGACTTGGGATGCCCAGCACAAACCAAAATGATCTTTTTGTGTGAGCTGACCCATACCGTGATGGTATCATGTTCTATCTGACATTTAAGGCAGTGAATCTTCACTAGTTCATTATTGGGATATTTTAGAAGTTTCCATATTGAAAAGGGAAACTATAGGCAGGAGTCGCGGGACTTGGGATGCCCAGCACAAACCAAAATGATCTTTTTGTGTGAGCTGACCCATACTGTGATGGTATCACGTTCTATCTGACATTTAAGGCAGTGAATCTTCACTAGTTCGTTATTGGGATATTTTAGAAGTTTCCATATTGAAGACCTTTCTCTTTAAACCAGGTCTCTCAACCTCAGCACTCTTGATGTTTTGGACTGGTAATTATTTCGGAGGACTGTCCTGTGCATAACAGAATGTTTAGCTGTGTCCCTGGCCTCTCTCCATTAGATACCAGTCACATTCCCCATGTTGTGACAAGTTAAAAATATCTCCATACATTGCCAAAGTTCCCAAGAGGGCAGAATCACTCCTGATTAAGAACTCATACCTTAAGGCATGGTTCCTCTGCAAGCATATATCATTATACCTGCCGAACTCTTTTCTTTTTTGATCACATTAGATACTTTAAAAAAATGTGCTTTAAAAAGCTTTTTAACTTTTTAAAAAAGACAACGTGGGAGTACCCACTCTCATCACATACTGTTTACTACTGCACCTTGAAGTCTCCAGAAATGTGGACACGGTGGCTTATGTAGGACAACTAGAACATGACGTTTAAATTTGGATGCATTAGTACTGAGTTGCATGGTGTAGTTTTTACCAAGAAGACTGTCCCACTTTATTTGAAGTGATGAGTAATGAGTTGATCCCTTGAGGGAAAGGCGTCCGACTTCACTGGAGGGGACATGGCTAAGCGCAGGGAGGGGAAAACATGTTAGACCCAGTGAAGGGCCTTATCCCCACAGGTGTCTCAGGCTCTCTTTACCTGGAACCACATGAGCTTCCTGGAACCTCCATATAACTTTTGGGGGCCAACCTCCCTCCCACGTCTTCCCTGGAGATACCTTAGAACATGCAGATCTCTGGGAGGTATTCAAAGCCGATTCCTAATTTGAAGTGGAAGATTGACTTTTGGAAATTAAAGCATTATTCAAATCTTGATTAACATGAACTTGAAATCTTGTCTTTTTTTTTCCCCTTGCCTCTAAAAACTTGATTTCCCCTTTAATCCTGTTGACAGGCCATTTAGTCGTGTCTTTCTCAGACTGAGTTATTTTCATCTGATCATACTCATCCTAAGCCCTCCAGCGATCACCAGATGCCCAGAGGATGAGACCCCAGTGCCCGCCTCTGGCAGACAAGGCCTTCTACCATTTGGCCTCTGCCTTAGGCTCCACTCATTCCCTGTCAATCACTGTGCTCCAGCTGTGTTGACCTCCTTGAGGACCTTAGGCCAGCCACGATAGTTCTGCTTCAGGGCCTTTGTACATGCAGTTCCCTCTACCTGGATTATTCTTTCTCAAATCTTTTTGAGCCATGCCTGACTCTTTCTCCTACTTGGGTTGCATCCTAAATGTTACCCCTCTAGAAGTATCTCACTGGGGCCCCACACTTTGCTGCAGCCTACTCCCCATTGTCCTGCTTTCTGTTGTCCATACCACTTCCAATTGAAACGATCCCCATTATAATTTGCTTGTTTATTATTTGTTTCTCTGCGCGTAGACTATATGCCCCATAAAGTAGCTGAAGATCTTTGTGTGGTAACACAGGAGGCTCTGGGCTATGTGTAGTCCAGTGGAAAAGCTCTGTGTATGGTATTGTAGTTCAGGCTCAGTAGGGAGAAGGCTTGTCAGTACTTAGTAAGGAGGGAATGGGCCATGCTACACGTAGACTGGATTTGCCTATTTTGGTTATTTCCTATAAATAGAATCATATGGTACATGCCCTGTGTGCCTGGCTTCTTTCACTTAACATGGTATTTTCAAGGTTCATCCATGTCGTAGTTTGAGCACTCCCTTACTTTTTATGGCCAAATAATATTCCACTATATGCATATGCCTCTTGTTATCGATCCATTTCTGTCAGTTGATGGAAACTTGAGCTGTTTGCACGTTTTGTCTGTTGTGATGGACACTTGAGCTCTTTGCACCTTTTGGCTGCCGTTCATGTGCATGCACATGTTTTTGTTTGGCCATCTGTTTTCAATTATTTTGAGTGGGATTGAGTGGACTTGCTGAGCCATATGGTAATTTTGTTTAATTTATTGAAATACTGCCAAACTGTAGCACACAGCACTGCCCTATTTTAAACATTTCCACCAGCACCACATGAAGATCCTGGTTTCTCCACGTGCCCACCAACAGTCCGTGCACTCGGCAATACTTATTTCCTGATTATTATTATTCCTGTTGCCATCCTAGTGGGAGTGAGGTGGTATCTCACTGTGGCTTGGATTTCCAAATCATAACTAATGAGGTTAAGTGTCTTTTCCCGTGCTTGTCAGCCATTTTATATCTTCCTTTAGAGCATGCCTTTTTTTTAATGCTTACTTTGCATTGTTATTGTATGTAAACACTATCTCTCCTCTCTTGATGATAAGCTGGATTGTTTATAAAAATAAGGCTAAGGCATTTCTCCCGAAAGATTGACTTTTGGAAAGTAAAGCATTGTTCAATTCTTTGTTAACGTAATTTTGAAATCTTGTCTTTTTTTATTTTTCCTTGCTACTGTCCCACTTTATTTTATTTTTAAGTAGGTTCCACGCCCTGCATGGGGCTGGAACTTACCACCCCGAGATCCAGACCTGAGCTGGGATTAAGAGTCAGATGCTTAATCAACTGAGCCGTCCAGATGCCCCATTCCACTTTATTTTAAAATGCAGCCTGTAAACCTTATTTCCCAAATTGGCACATTTAATTTGGTTTTGGATTTTCTGAATTTTGACCTCTCTTGAGTCTAATCTGTCCTTGTATGCTATGAATGAATGTTTAGGTTTTGAACATACTTTAAGGACAGTCTATGTCTTAGCTAATATAGTATCTAGGCAGATACTTGATTTTTTTGCTGTTTTAGGGTAGCAGGTGGCTGTCGAAGTAGTTTTCATGACAATGTTGTTGTTTTTTTTTTCCTTTTCAGAAAAAGTTGCCTTTGACAACACTGGCTCAGTGTTTGATGGAGGGGTCAGCTATCCTGGGAGATGACACACTTCTTGGGTAGGTGACACCGTGCATGGGTTTGTGCCAAATCTAGGTAAGCCCCCATCCCTGAGAAGGGGGCCAGAACTTCTCAGGGATGCACCAAGGACATTTGAAGTCTGGCTGGGGGATCCCTGGGTGGCGCAGCGGTTTGGCGCCTGCCTTTGGCCCGGGGCCCGATCCTGGAGACCCGGGATCGAATCCCACGTCGTGCTCCCGGTGCATGGAGCCTGCTTCTCCCTCTGCCTGTGTCTCTGCCTCTCTCTCTCTCTCTCTGTGTGTGACTATCATAAATAAATAAATAAAAAAAAAAAAGAAATGAAGTCTGGCTGGGGTTTGGGTGGGAAGAAGAAAAGTTTTGCTGGTGAGAAAAATCAAAATCCCCAGGTGCCAAAGTCCTACTGGCTGTGTAGGGAGGCAACTCCCCGGGGGGGGGGGGGAATTAGCATAATAAACACAATAAACTGTTCAAGGACAAATGAAATCCCCAGGGCTCCAGCAGAAGCAAATGAGAAACCTCTCCTGTCAGATGTCAAAAATCATAGGATTCCCAGAACAACCCTGGACCAGCGTTAGCTCACAATAAAAACAAACTAAAAATAGAATCGTCGTGAGGGAGGATCAGCAGGCAGGATCAGCAGGAGAAGCAGTACCCTAGGAACTAAAAATGATATCGTAATATGAAAGAAAATAGGAAATAATAGATATCAATATGTATGAAATAGCTATGCTTAAATGAAATTTAAAAATTAAGTAAGAGCGGTGCTGGCTTTAGCAGGACATATGCTAAAATTGGAATAGTAGGCATTAGCCTGGCCCTGAACATGGGTGACAGGCCAGTGTGTGAAACACTCCATATATATTTTTTTAAAGATTTTATTCATTTGTTCATGAGAGACACAGAGAGGGAACCAGAGATACAGGCAGAGGGAGAAGCAGGCTCTCTGCAGGTAGCCTGATGCAAGACTCGATCCCAGGACCTTGGGATCACGCCCTCACCGAGCATGCTCAACCAGCGAGCCACCCAGGTGCCCCAACACTCCATATTTTTAAGGGAAAAAAATTCATGTTGTAACTATATATGGTGACATATGTTAACTAGGCATATATCGTGGTGCTCACTTCATAATATATATGAATTTGAATTATTACGTTGTACACTTGAAACTACTACAATGTCATATGTCAATTACAGACCTGAATTTAAGAGTAAAGACAAAATAATCCTTGACAAAAGAATCAAATGATATGGAAAAAAATAAACAATGAAATCAAAGAAAAACCAAATAGAACTTTTTTTTTTTAAGATTTTATTTATTTATTCGTGACAGACACGGTGAGAGAGAGGGGCAGAGACACAGGCAGAGGCAGAAGCAGGGTCCATGCAGGGAGCCCGATGTGGGACTCGATCTCGGGTCTCCAGGATCACGCCCCAGGCTGAAGGCGGCACTAAACCACTGAGCCACCAGGGCTGCCCCAAATAGAACTTCTTAAAATTCAAGTCATACTTACTATAATTTAAAGCCATAAGACAAGCAATTGGTGAGAATGTGGAGAAAAAGGATCCTCGTGCACCATTGGTGGGAATGCAAGCAGGTGCAGCCTCTGTGGAAAACAGTAAGAGGTTCCTCAAAAAGTTAAAAATACAATTGCAATATGATCCAGCAATTGCATTACTGGGTATTTACCCCCCCCCAAAAAAAAATGAAAACACTAATTCAAAAGCATAATGCACTCCTGCATATATGCTTGAAAAATTATTTATTATAGCAAAAGTTATGGAAACAGCCTCAGTGTCCATTTACTGATAAATGAATAGATAAAGAAGATAAGGGGTACATGTGTCTGTCTGTGTATATATGAGTTTTTATATATAATGGAATAGTACTCAGCCATAAAAAGAATGAGATCTTGCCACTTGGGACAGTAAATGGACTCACAGGGTATTATGTTAAGTGAAACAAATCAGAGAAAGGCAAATACCATATGATTTCACTTATATGTGGATTCTGAAAAAAAAAATGAACAAAAAAAGCAGAAACAGATCTGTGAATACAGAGAACAAACTAATGGTGGCCAGAGGGGTGGAGAGGAAGGGGCAGGGGGCGTCCAGGCTTCCAGTTAGGAAAAAAGTCATGGCGATGGAAGATGCAGCATAGGAAATTAAAGACAGACAGACACACACACACACACACTTCAGATAAATTGAAATTGCGCATAAATAATTGGTGAGCTTGCAAACAGACATGATGTTGCCACCTAAGATGAGCAGAGTGACATGTAAGAGACAGGGAGGTAGCATCCTGAGACAGAGAAGCATGGATGATAGAATGTAAATCATTCCCGGGGGTTGTTCCTGAAGAAGGGAATGAGGAAAAGGAGAAGTTACAGTCGAGACTTGAAAAAAAAAAAAATGAACGTTTAGATTGAAGAAGCACAAAAAGTGCTGATTGAGGTGAGCAAAAAGAAATCTATGCCTGGACACACAATAATAAGACTACAGATTGATTATTTAAAAAAAACAGAGAAATTTAAAATCAAGCAGAGGAAAAGATTACATATAAAAGAGCAATTTGGGGGGCTCCTGGATGGTGCAGTGAGTTGAGCACCTGGCTCATGACTTCTGGTCAGGTTGTGATCTCGGGGTCATGAGATCGAGCCCCGCGTTGGGCTCTCTGCTTAGGACTCTTCCTCTCTGTCCCTCTTGCTCCCACTCTCAGGTTTATTTAAAAAATATTTTTTTATGGTTTATTTCAGGGGGAGCAGAGGAGGGCAGTAGGTCCATCTCATGACCCCCAGATCACGACCTGAGCCCAAACCAAGAGTCAGACACTCAACTCACTGCACCATCCAGGCATCCCAGTAAATCTTACTCTTTTATTTTTTTTAAAGAGCAGTTCAATTGAGAGCAGACCATTCATCAACCAAAATCCATGGCAGGCAGTAGTGGAACAATCTCTTTAAGTATTGAGTGAAAATATATGAAACCTAGATTCTACGATGAACTAAGCCATGATTTAAGAATAAAGGAAACATAAAGATATTGCAGGCAAAGAGGTAAAGTTACTACTTGCATATTCTCACTGAAAGAACTTTAGTTAAGGTGTGTGAAACAGGTTATGTCCAGAAGGAAGGAATGAAATGCAAGTAGCCAGGGAGCATAAAAAAGTTAAGTGAGCGCGGTGTTGGGTGTGAAAATTCTCTTTCTCCCTACCCATCTGAGGTTGTTTGAGTGGGGCCCTGCAAATTAAATTGACAAAACAGATCAACAGAGGAAAGCACACACATTTTATTAACAGGTGCAGTGCATACACAAGGTGGAACTCGGTGATGAGTAACTCAGAGGCTGTTTGGAGTTTGGGCATATGTACCACTTTGTACAAAAGAACAATAATTTTGAGGGAAGTGACAAGGCAAAGGAGAAGAAATGCGAGTTCCTAGGGTGGCAGATTGTGGGAAGGTAGATATATGGGGGAGCAAATGGAAGTGAAGGCTCATTCGTCAAGTTTATTTGGTAGGTTCCTGTGATGCCCTCTGGTGGAGGAGGCTCTAGGGTTGTCTGGTGATTGACTTCTGTCCTTCCTGGTAGAGAGGGCATGAGGACCAGCTTTACAGCCTGGGTCCTGCGTTTAGGGTGAGGGGAGTATCTGCTTCCTGTATCTGCTTCTTCTCGATTGCCTTCAGCTCAAAATAATCCTTATGTCCAAGTGGCTCTTTGGGGATGGCATAGTCTGCTACCCATTGATGTAAAGAAATATAAATAAGCATTGAATTAAAACATGAATTTGGAAGGACTTTAAAGCAAAGCGAAACAAATACTGGGAAATAATAGTGTGGAGCGTTGGGAAGGGGTCGGTGTTTCAGGTTCTTTGCTTTTGGAAAGAAAGATAAAGGTGTGTTTTTGTGTAAAAGTGTGGGTTGAAGAGAAGCAAGAGCAACCACAGAAGGGATAGAATGCAGCACTTCGAAACTAGTAAAAGGATGAAAAGAGAAATAAATAACATAGAAAAAAAAACCCTTAGAAGGGACTGAAAGAGCAAAAAGCAAGCAAAGAGAAAACAAAATGAAGGTGTAAGGTAGGAACAATTACTGCTCTATGTCTGCAGTTGTAAAGGATGGAGCAAACTTGACTGCTCATAATATAATCATGGGCAGAGAAACATGCTCGCTGGTTGTGGGACTCACCTAAAACATAGTGACACACAGGAAGGCTAAAGGTGAAGGGATGAAGGGCACCCAGGTAAAGATGACAGACTGAGCACAAGCATCTAATTTTGTTCCCTTCTGGGCACCTGGGTGGCTCAGTCTGTTGAGCATCTGCCTTCACTCAGATCACAATCTCCGAATCATGGGATCAAGCCCCACAACGGGCTCCCTGCTTATGGGAGTCTGCTTCTCCCTCTCCCTCTCCTCCTGCTTGTACTCGTTCTCTGTTTCTATCTCAAATAAATAAAAATCTTAAAAAAATAATTTTGTTCCCTTCCAAAATCTACTATGATAAAGGGAATGTTTTTCCCTTGAAAGATGTAAACCCAGAAAGGCATGAAAACAGGAGAGAAAGCAGAATTTTGTGAGCTGTGAAGCTTATGATAGACAGGTAACTGACATAGCTGGTCTCAGAAAGTGGGACTCTGGAGCCAGAAGTAGGATATGCAGACAGCCAACATCATTTACATCCTGGAAATGCTTGCAGGCCAAGGTTGGTGGCATCAGGGATCTCTAGAATAGCGAGTGGGTCTTTGGGGACTGTGAGGTGATCGAAGTTATGAATGTGTGTCACAAGCTAGTCCAGAACCACTTGGATAGCTCAAATCCAGCTCTTTTTTCTTTTGTTTTGTTTTAAAGATTTTATTTATTTATTTATTTATTTATTTATTTATTTATTTATTTATTTATTTGACAGAGAAAAAGGGAGAGGGAGAGAGAGAAGCAGGCTCTCCACTGATCAGGGATCCCAATGTGGGGCTTGATCTCAGGACCCTGAGATTGTGATGTGAGCTGAAGGCAGACTCTTAAGCCACTGCATCACCCAGGCACCCCTCAAACCCAGCTCTTATCCCCAGTTCTGGGAGACCCTCATGCCCTCACCCCCAACCCAGCATAAAAGTCTGGAGCTTTTTTTCTCTGGAGAGCATAAAGTAAAGCGTCCCCAGACCCTGGACACCGTGTAAGGGTATCATGCATTAACGTGACTAATGCCTACTGGATGCTGAGACTCTTCATCTCCCCCCTCCACTCTTGCGCCCCATAGGAAAGTAAGACCCACCTTCTCTGGCTAATGTGATCAGTGTAGAATTAAATATCCTTCTTAGCTATCAATCAATGTGAGGGTAGAGGGGAATGTCATGACATGCAAAGTGTCAAAAATTGGCATCATGCACACTCTTTCTCAGGCAGCTAAAGCAAGATGTGCTTCACAGTGGAGTGACCAAGAAAGAGGTAGACACGGGATATAGGAAATAAGATCTATCCAGTATAGGACAGAGGAAGAGAAAATCCCAGGAAATGGGGAAGCAAGTGTACAGGAAGATGACTGTGCCAAGGGATCAAAGGAAAAGTCGTTCAGATCGACACGCATCCAGGAGAGAATTCAGGATGGAATTCATTCACAGCAAATGTGGTTCAGTATCCTTAATACAAAATAGTGGCAGAGGATTTGGGGTGCAGTCAGGTCTATAGATAATTAAACAAGCTAACCAAAGCAAGGCAGTTATTAACCAGAGAGGACAAATGTGTGGGAAAGATAGGTGATCACAATATCTGACCAGCCTATCTGTCACATGCAGACAGACCGTACACACATGGACCACGGCCCTGGACGTAAGGGCCTTGGTGATGAGCAGAAGGCTTAATAAATGGTGGACTGTAGGACTTCCCTACACCAAAATGGCTTAACCTTGTGTGTATTGAGACGCATAAGCCCCAAAGATAATGATGCATGGAAAAAGCCAGCAGTAGGATAGATTCAGTGAAAATCCACTGATGTGAACGTTGAGTATCAGTATTACCTGTTGGATGTGAACACTTATATAGATTGTAAAAGTGTACACACAAGAATAGGAAAGGCTTCGGAATTACAGTGACAGTTACTTTTTATTGATTTGTAAAAACCTTTTACATGAGTTTTGGTTAGCCTGGTACCATGCAAAAGGAGGGCTGCTTGTATACCCATGTACCCACTTGGGGGTTTAATGTCTTTGAAATGATGCATCCTCTCGTCTCAGAATATGGCAGAGCTTTCTACACATTCAGGTCTTCTGTTATTTGCTTATTACAAATACACTTTCGTAATGGTTTTTCCACTCCAGTTTTCCACTGGATAATTGTTCATTCTATACAAGGTAAGTTGCCATGGCCCAGGAGGAGGAGTTATCTTTTTTTCTGTGAGAGCCTCCTGATTGAGTTTTTGGGATGGTTGAGAGATGTTTGTGTGTCTATTATTGCTAATTTTCTAGCGCTTAGGAGGCATTTGAAGCATTGGGTCTTACGGGCTTGTAGATTCAGCAAGTAGGAGTCTGTTCTCCCCACACCTCTCATACACATTCCCTTACACATTCCCTTCCCGGTAGGTCCTTCACATCATTTAAAAAATGTTTAATTTCGGAAATCAGAATGAACGAAACAAGTTGGGTAATGGGATGCCACGGCAATGGGCCAGTTTAGGAACACTGTCTCCTGAAAGCTTCCCCAGCCGGGGGCTGTGGATGCCGGTGACCTCTTGCTCTGCCAGTTTTCAGTGTGGCTTTTCCCCTCCTGTTGCAGGAAGATGCTGAAGCTCTGCGGAGAGACAGAGGACAAGCTGGCCCAGGAGCTGATCCATTTTGAGTTGCAGGTGGAGAGAGACGTGATTGAACCCCTGTTTTTGCTGGCCGAGGTAAGCCGCAGGGATGAGACGACCCTGGCCTGTGACACTGCTTCTCATTAGGAATCATTACTGCCCATGTGCATGGTTGGGATCCCCCAATGGGCAGCCCCCCTCACTGCTTGCCAGCTCCTTCTGTCACCCACACTCTTTTCTGTTGGCACTCGGCAAGGGGGGCGGTTCGGACCTCCTGCCAGTTGCCTTGAATCGATCATGTAAGACCTCTCCAGTGCTGTCCCATAGAACAGCCTGCAGTGATGAAGATGCTCAGCATCCGCACAGTTTGCTAGCCACTAGCTACCTGTGGCTGTTAAGCTCTAGAAATGTGGTTAGTGTGACTGAGGAACCCAATTTTAAGTTTTATTTAATTTTTTTTATTCGAATTTAAAATGGGGTAGCCACAGGGAGCTGGAGGCTATCATATTGGACAGCATGGCCCTAGACCATGTCTGGATTCCTTCCTAGACTGCCCCCAGCACTTCTACATCCCCTGGTGCAATTTCTATGATGAGATATATGGGCAAATAATTAACCAAGGCGCCTAAAAGTGTTCAAGGAGAAAATCCTATTTATGATGGTTTGGCAGAGATCAGCTCTAGACTTCTCAGATGCCGTCCTGGCCATTGCCCAGCCAAGAGCATGCATGAGAGGCCCTTTGCTCTTCCTAAAAGGTGGTCTGGGGCCCCAGGCAAAGCCTGATGCAAACCCAAGGGATGTGTTTGACTTGGGTGCTGAGACTTGCTGGTTACCAACCAGATGTCTGGGTGACCCTCCAAGCTTTGCTTCTGGGCTCTCCAATGACTGGAGGAGCCACTTCTTCTCTTCCCTGTCAGAAATTGTTACCCTCTACAACATTATTCACCCCCACTCAGAAGATCTTCCTCATGCTTTTTCCTTCTATATAAAAGCCGTGGCCTGAGATGATTTTGGTTTTAGCATACAGCCAGTGTTCCCTTTTAAGTTCTCACTTCCTGCCCCGCTTGGGCTGAGCCTGGACACAAAAATCCCACACTGGGATGTTCAGGGAAGTCATTTTTAGAAATAAAAATATAAAAAGAGCATCCACATACAGCCACTGTGGAAGAACTTGTCATAACTGAGCAGAGCCATGGAAATGTTTATTTGGTATTTATTTTGGAAAAAAAAGTCTTACTTTATTTCGATAAAAATACATCCTGATTGCATTCCCCATCAGGTCTCAGGTCTCCTGAGACTAGGCCCCATCATCCCACTACTGTATGTTTTGAATTAGGTCTGTGTGTCAGTCCTTTCTGCTTTTCTCCCCACTTGTGGCCCTTGTGTTGTGGGCAGAGCTGGGATGGGACTTGTATTTGCTGGCTGAGGTGGGAGCAAGAACGAGGCCAGGCATTAGGGAGCAGAGGAGTGCAGAGCCCCAAACAGGGTCTGGCTGATGGAAGGCCTGGCAGGCATCCAGCGAAGAAAGAGCAGAGGTTAGTTCAGGCCAAAGACTTGAGGGTTTCCTCTGGAAATAAGGACTCGGAAGCCTCCAGCATACTTGTTGGATGGCTGTCAGTAGTCCTTAAGAATTTATCTGGATTTGACTCTGTCCTGTAACCACAGGTGGAAATCCCAAACATTCAGAAGCAGAGGAAACATTTAGCCAAGTTGGTGCTGGACATGGATTCTTCACGAACAAGGTACAGAAGGGTTTCTTTGCTTTCCTCTTGCCTTCTTGGAAGGAATAGTGATCGTATTTGGTGGGGGGGGGGGGGGGATGCAGGTCATGGGGAGGGGCATTTGTTGAGTGTGTTTTTATTCACTAAGTTTCTCTTAATACCCCCGAAGTACCAGGCACTGGAGGTAAGAGTCGTGAGCCAGAGGTGGGGGAAGGGGGGTGGTCCCTGTTCTCAAGGGGACTACATGTAGCCCAGTGCGGGAGATGGGAGACCCTAGGCCAAGTGAACCCGTGGCGATTTCAGGCAGCCATAAGTCCTGTAAAGAAGGTAGCATGGTGCAGTTTGGGAAGACATTCATGGAGAAAGGGAAGCAACGATATTAGGTAGGTTAAAACAGAGAAGGCTTCTTAGAGATGACACATGATCTGAGACCTAAATGATGAGAAGGAGGCAGCCATGCAGAGTTCAAGTGCAGAACTCTCCATGATAGCAGGAACAGCACATGCAAAGGCCCTGTGGCATGTGTGTGTGTGTGGGGGGGTGGGATCAGGCTGCTATATTCAGGGTCCAACACCAAGGCAGCATGGCTAGGGTAGGAACCAACAGGGGACATGGTAGAAGCTGAGATCAAAGAGGCATGGTGGGTGGGGTGTTGTGTCTATAAGAAGGGGGCAATTTTCTGATTCTGGGGTCTGTCCACCTTTACCTGAAGCCAGTGATGTACCTCTCCCCTTTCTGTAGCCGCTCTTTGAGCCTGAGACCTTTATGAGGGAAGCAGCAGTCTAGCTATGCTGCTCTCTTTGTGAAGCCTCCAGAAGCCTCCAGAAAGTACCTGTTACAGCAAGGGGGTCGCCAGAGGCACTGAGATGCCATTGACTCTGACCGCCACATGTCCTCATGGTGCATATATAACTTTCTAAATCCTGCAGTGGGGTGTGCAAAGTGAAGGAATGCAGGTTCCTGAATATGAATATGGAAGGAACATTTGGTTTTACCACAGGCTCTTTGCACATCATCTTAATCCTCTCCTTACTGCTTTTTAATTTTTCTGAGGATAAGAAATAAAGTCAGAGTATAGGGATGTATTGGGGCTGAGAGATATAAGGTAGAGTCCTGAACTGGGAGTCAGAAGGAGAGGTGGTGAGATCCACGTCACCTGTTTCCTAGACCTGTGAGCTTTGTCAAGTCAACCTCTGAGAGTCTCAGTTCAGTCACCTGCACACAAGTAGTAGCGCCATTGGTGGGTGGACGTGAGGAGGTTGTCTTGAGTGTCAGTTGAGATCACGTTTGTCACAGTACTTCCCAAGCGCTTTACAAAAAGAAGCTGCTGCCTTAACTAGTTGGGCCTTAACTAACTGGAATTCTGCATCTGGACTGATATGAAGTATAGGGCACTTCCCCCAAGACCGGAAATAGAACAGGTTAGGTCAACAGAAAAACAAAGATTTCTTTAGTTAATTTAGTGTTTCTGGAACTTCGATCTGCCCTAGTACTTTTGGACATCTGAACCCACACCTCTTGCAAAAAGTTGATTCGCTTCCTCAAAATGAATCCATTTAAAGAATCTTAGAGCCCTACTCTAAGGTGAAAAGCACTACCCTTTGCTGTAAATGCCAGGTACACATCAAAGCGAACAGGATGGATTTTACATCCTGTTGCCTATGGAAGGAGGGCTGTGATCCTGAAGCTCATCTCCTTCTGTGAAGGAGGAAGAGGAGGAGGGAACGTGTCAGAGTTCTGACTCAGGACTGAAGCTCTCTCCTTAGCACCTGTGGAGGAAGACAGAGCAGGTTTCATGGGGCTTGGGGATTTGGTATCGCTGACTGTGGCACCCTCAGACCACGTCTAGTTGCCTTCCATGATGTCAGCATTCAAGGGCCACATCTGCGGAGTCACACGAAGAGTAAAGACCTGCTGATTGTCCCACTGTTAGGATGGTGGTGGTCACCTTGCTCTTGGGTTTGTAGAGTGATTTCCTTCACTGTGGCCTTAGAATAAGAACCGTGGGGACCTGGTTCTTAGCTCTGAGATCGCTCTGCCTCTGTAAGGGAAACCTGAATTTCCAGCAACAGAGCTTCTGGTCAGAAGGCCAGATGCTAGCATCAGGGCTTGTTGTTGCCACCTCTATATACCTATTTTTGTTCAGTCTCCTCCCCCCCCCCCACCGTTTTTTTTAAAAGATTTTATTTATTTGTTCATGAGAGACACAGAGAGGCAGAGACATAGGCAGAGGGAGAAGCAGGCTCCCTGTGGAGAGCCCGATGTGGGACTCAATCCCAGGACCCCGGGATCACGACTTGAGCTGAAGGCAGACCCTCAACCACTGAGCCACACAGGTGCCCCTGTTCAGTCTCCTTATGAGAGGGAAAGTAGGCAGGAGTCATGGTCCATCTAGTCATGTGGTGCATTTTTAATGGTGACACTAAGTGGCGTATGGATTCCAAACCATAGAGAAGCATCATTCCAAACATGTCTTCCATGATTTTAATGAATTCTTCTGCGTTCTCAGCTTATCATCTCTTGTATGTTGGGATTTGGCAAGGAAATCTCTGCCCAGATTTTGATGCTCCTAAACTTCAGCTGAGACCCTTAACACCCTTTGTCTGTTCAGAAGCCATCCCACCCCAATTTCCTGCCTTTCCCCTAACCCTTCCCTCTCCAGCTAACATGAGGACTGCATCTCGAGATACAGCAGAGACCCTAAGACCAACTGCTGTGCTATTGAATAGCAAGGATCATCAGCTGCTCTTTTGGAACAGTTGAGCTCCCTACCCGGCACCGCCACCCCACTTCCCATTGTGGTCAGTCAGCACACGTTAGTGTGTGTTCTTTGTGGGATCACCAAACGTTTCCTTCGTCCTTTTTTGCCCTCCACGAGTCACCCTCTCCAGAACTAAATGGCGTATCCCAGGTGGAGACACGCTTTTGATCATTATGATTGGATCTTTGAATTCTACTACAACTTGGGTGGATGCTGTCAAATCAGATCATTTATCCAATATTTAATTAGGTCTGAATCCAAGGTGTAATATTTGCTTCTATTCGCGTAAATCTGGCTTGCCTGCTTGAAAAGCCAATTATACCAGCCTTAATATCCTCAGACAAGACCAAAGCTTAAAAGCTGAGAAATAATAGATAAGAAGGCTGAAGGAAAACTCAAGCTTTATGCTGAATTAAAGATTGTGAATTGAATTGAATTGAACTGAATGATACACAAAGGTCTTTTATTTTTAAATTTTTTATTTAAATTCAATTTGCCAACATACAGTATAACACCCAGTGCTCATGCCATCAAGTGCCCTCCTTAGTGCCCATCACCCAGTTAACCCATCTCCTCACCTTCCCCCCTTCCACAATCCTTTGTTTCCCAGAGTTAGGAGTCTCTTATGGTTTGTCTTCCTCTCTAATTTTTCCCCCACTCAGTTTCCCTCCTTTCTGTTATAGCACAAATGTCTTTTCTGTGATAGGTTTGGTTTGGGAGTGGTTACAGAAGGAGCCCCCTTCCTTCCCAAAGTCTGCCTCTCTTTTTTCTGAGCATATATCTCAAGATCAACCCTTCTGGGTCTAGGATACTTCACGTTTCTGCTGAATAGCTGTGGACTAAATTTCACCCTCCCCAAATTGACAGGTTGAAGCTCTCACCCCTAATGTGACTATATTTGGAGGTAGGGCCTTTAGGAAGTAATCAAGGTTAAGTCAGGTCATAAGGGTAGGGCCTTGATCCAATTGGATTGGTGGCCTTAGAATAAGAGGAAGAGAGTGATTTCTTTCTCTTTGCATAGTCGCTTGGAGGAAAGACCATGTGAGGACAAGTGAGGAGGCAGCAAGAGAGCCTCCACCAGACCCAAACCCTGCCAGAACCTCAATCTGGGGCTTCCAGCCTCCAGAACTGTGAGAAAACGAATTTCTATTGCTTAAAGCCACCCAGTCTATGGTATATTGTGATGGTAGCCTGAGCAGATTAAGACACCCGCTTTCTTTGGAAGCAGGTGAACTGATTTAATAAAATGCGAGCACTTGGGGATGGATACTGGGCAGCTTGTGGAATTAAAGAAGTAGCTTATTAGGAGTGAATTCTGGAAATGTGGCAGATTTAAGTACCTCTGGGATGGACAGCAGAATCTTGTTGGGTCACAAGCTGTTCTCCACCTCCTGCCTCTCTGCATACAGACATCTTAGATCCAGTGTCTTCATGGTCCCTTGGGCTCATAGCTCCCCAGCACAACACCTATTCCTTATGTTCTGATTCTGAAAGTACAGAGGAGAGGGTTCATGTACCTTGATTTTGCTTCCATGCCACTTCCTTGGCCTGTACGTTGGTCAAGGTGATGAAGGATGAGCATGGGCTTGGTTTGCATCAGGGACCCTCACCTGGTCTGCTCATAGGTGAGGATTATGCAAAACTGGCAGCTTCCCAGGGCGCCTGGGTGGCTCAGTTGGTGAAGCGTCTGACTCTTGCTTTCAGCTCAGGTCCTGATCTTTCATGGGTCATGAGATCGAGCCCCTGCATCAGGCTCTGCACTCAACAGGAGTCTGCTTAGATATTCCCTCCCTCTGGCCCTTACTCTGCTCTCTCTGTCTCTGTCAAATAAATAAATCTTAAACAATGATGACGATGACAACAACAACAAAAACCCAACCGAGCACCTCCCTTTTGCCCACACATCAGAGTATGAGTAGGGCAAGGCCTCACAGATCAGAGGATGCCAATGACAAAGGGAAGGAGACTGGACAGATGAAATAATAAATGTCCCTCTAAAGGAACCTTCCTGTTTGCCTTCCAAAAATTCTTCTTTTCGACTTCCTGTTGCCCTGAACTCCTCTTGCATTTGCCCTCTTGACCCTTTTCCTGATCCCTAAAATTCCATACCCTTATTTCTGGCCCTTTTCTCTCCTCTAGCCTTTATTAAAGGTGGTATTCCATCTCCGTGTCCCCCAGGTCCTGTAGCAATGGCAACTTTCCCTGCAAATGATGATGTCACATCAGAGCTGAACTTTCTTCTTTGTTTTATTTTATTGTACTATTTTGTTTTATGTGAATTCAATTAATTAACATAGACTATTTACAAATTTCAAAGACAGAGTTTAGTTATTCATTAGTTGCACAAAGCACCCAGTGCTCCTTACATTCCGTGCCCTCCTTCATGCCCAGAACTTTCAGTTCTGCAAATTTTAAAGCTCAGACATCTTGGTCAGGAATCCCTCTTTCTTCTCTTGACGGAGCAGGAAAATGCTTGCGTTTATTTGTAGAATAGATGTCTGACAAGGCCACCATACCTTGAAATTCATGATTAAGGAGGTCTCTTTCCCCAGCAGATTACTATCCATACACATTTTTCCATGTTTTCCTTGCTATTTTACTGTTTGATTTCTATGATCTCATTTTGCATCTCATCACTATTTTGTAATCTCAAAGTAGGTTACTTCTCTATTGCAAAAAAAGTTCCCTTTAAAGAGAGAGGAAAAATCTGTTTTTAAACTACCAAGGTATTATCTAAGGAGTAGAATTCAGTGGGGAGGGGGAAATAGAGGGAAATAGGAAAGAAAAGAATAACTTGGGAAGATGTCTTAATAGACACATTTTAAGTATATTCGTGTTTGTTTGTTTGTTTGTTTTTTAAATCAAGCCCAGATCTTCGAAGCCATAAAAATCAGCATCTCTGGTCACTTTATTTTTTTCACATATATGTTGGTTCCTTGTTTTTTCTTCAGGTAGTATGAGCTACATGGTGGTTATAGCTTTAAATGTTTTTTCTTTTTATTTGTTATTTGTTTTTAAGTAGGTTCCATGCCCAACGTGGGGCCTAAACTCGTGACCCTGAGATCAAGAGCCCCGTGCTCTATGAATTGAGCCAGCTAGGCGCCCCTGAGCTTAATCTCATAATCTACCATGTTCATTATCAGCAATCTAAATTACAGCCATGGCATCTTCTGTTTTATTTCACACACACACACACACACACACACACACACACACACACAAAGTCCTCACAACACTTTAATACTTTGTTTCAAATGGCTAAACCTGGGAGGTTTATTAAGTATATCATTTTTGACTGGCAAACCATTATGAGAAAGAACTACCCAGGAATTTTTGCTAATCCGTATCTGTGAGTTTAGAGTGTCTAGCATCTTTGAGTAGAATAATAGTTCCTTGCTAATTTGCCCTGAATTCTTCTCTCGGATGAGGAATAGTTCCCAAAACTTGTGTGTCCATCTCTGGACCTTCAAGCCAGCATGACATCCCAAAGCCTTTTTAAGCAATTTTCCTGTGAATGCATTTTTTTAAAAGATTTCATTTTTTTGAGAAAGTTAGTGTAAGTAGAAGCAGAGGGAAAGAAAGAATCTCAAGCAGACTCCTGCTGAGTGCAAAGCTTGATCCTGGGGGTGGGGCGAGGGGGTGTGGGGGTTCAGTCTCATGACCCTGAGATCATGACCTGAGCCGAAATCAAGAGTCTGAAGTGTACCCGACTGAACCACCCAGGTGCCCACCCTCTGCCACTGTGAATATATATTTTTTAAGTAACACAGAATCCTTTATTTTGTTCTTTTTTTGCTAATAGCAAACCCTCGTCAAGAGGGTTCACATGATAGTTCGCAGCTTCTTTTATCAATTGAGGTAGGGCAGCACCTGCACCAGGGTCCCCTTCCACTTCCCTTCAGTGTCCCTCCCGACTTCCAGAGTCTGCAGTCAGGAATCAGGTGTTAGCTTTAGCTGCGCTTTGTCACCCTGGTGACACTATTGTTTTTCTTAGGTCCATGAAGTGTTTGTGCATCTCATATCCCAGTTACAAGTAAGAAATAAAGGATTGACTAGTTTTTTTTTTAAGATTTTATTTATTTATTCATGAGAGACACACAGAGAGAGGCAGAGACACAGGCAGAGGGAGAAGCAGGCTCCCTGTGGGGAGCCCAATGTAGGACTCGATCCTAGGGGGAATCATGACCTGAGCCAAAGGCAGATGCTTAACCACTGAGCCACCCAGGGACCCTGGGTAGACTGGTTTTTAAGATAATGACCCATTTGACTCAGTGCTCTTACTCCACGGCCCCCATGAGCCGTTGAATTTACAGACTCCATGTAACCAGAACCTATTGTGGATCCCTGCATTTGTACTTCTCCACGGAACTTTCCAGAGTAGCATCTTCCAATGACTGGTGTTCTCCATGCAAAGTTGAAATAAGATAAATGCAGTATCTGAATGTTGATAGGAGGCTTTTTGTGCTGGCCAGTGGAGATTATTTTTGGAGTTTTCAGATT
Source organism: Nyctereutes procyonoides (assembly GCF_905146905.1). Classification (NCBI taxonomy): domain Eukaryota; kingdom Metazoa; phylum Chordata; class Mammalia; order Carnivora; family Canidae; genus Nyctereutes; species Nyctereutes procyonoides. The sequence goes on along the minus strand of NW_026575140.1, from coordinate 52,696,210 downwards.
AATTTTCATCCTCTTCTGCTCCTCTCAGCTGGTACCCACGGTTGGATTCAGCCAGGTTGGCGAGCGTCTCTAGACTCAGAGCCCACGGGACGGTCAGGGAATGTTGATGGCAGGCTGGGGGGATGCCTGCTCCATCCCAAGGGGCAGCTGAGCCCCTGTGTCCAACCACAGCTGCCCTCCTTCCCCCTGGACAATGTTTGTAACCCCCGTTCCTATTCCCACGGTGCTCCGGGGGCTCTCTACCTGTCTCATGCCTCTCTTCTTTTCCTCCTGTTTTCCATCAGGTGGCAGCAGACTTCCAAATCTTCAGGTTTGTCCAGTGGCTTACAACCTGCGGGTGCCAAAGCCGATGCCCTCAGGGAAGAAATGGAAGAGGCTGCCAACAGAGTGGAGATTTGCAGGGTACCCCCCACCTCTTTGCTTCTCTTTACCGGGACAAATGGGGAGGGGTGGCATTGAAAGAGTTCTTCTTTCTTCACTGGTGTTGGACTAAAACCCTAAGCATGAGCTCTGGATGAACTGAATGTCACCAAGCTTGCCCACTGGCATCTCCAGAGGCTGGGATGAGCCTTAAGAATTGGGGCTTGGAGGTGGCCTCAATGGGTAGGGAGTGCAGCAGTGGGTTAGCACCAGGGTTCCTGCATGGCAGGCACAGAAGAAATGGCCTCGGTGTCTCTGTGAAGCTTTTGTAAGGCATCTGAGTCCCACAGAATGGATTCAGAATGGAGTCAGAACAGTCGAGAATTTAGACAGTAGACCAGCCTTGACTCTCTGTAGATGGTAAATGGTTTTATCTTTTTGTTCACCTCATAATATTCCCTGAGCCCCTTAACCAATCTCTTGCCTCTGGGGATGTCCTCAGCTGCAATCTTGAAATGCTGACCAGGGAGATAGGGAAAAGAGGAGTTCCCACTTGTTAAGAGAGGATTGCCTCATTCTAAGAAATCCATGGCTCTGAACTCAGGAATGTCAGATGCCCTTTGTTACACCTGTTCAGATGTTTCCCATCTTGGCCACAGATGTTGCTTGGAGCAAAACTAGCAAGATAGCATTCATGATACCCCGTGTGTACGTGCATCCATATGTCTGTTGCTGTTTAGATCCAAGGAATGAGGAGATCCAATTCCTGTTTCTGGAAGTCGGCTGGGTACCCACCTGTTGTTTTAATCTCATACGGTTTTAAAAGAGCAGAGCCACTTTGCTTGCACACATCTCTGTTCTTTGTGGCTTTTTCTGATCTTGTCAGCTTGCCCACTGGCTTATCTCTCCATGAGTGGCTTCAGCCTTGCATTCAGGTGACATTCAGGGGCTGATAGAATTGCTCTCCGGAATTAGAAACACTGACGAGTTGGTAAAGAATTCATGACCTCTACGCCTACGGTACTATGGGAATCAGGCAAAGTAAGACTTTGAAACACTTCATCAGATCCGAGATTCATCGTGAGTACAGCTGATTTATCATTTGAGCTGCGGTGTCAATGGCAAATACCTAGCTGGTGCCATTCACCAAGTGTAACAATCACACCAGTTTCACTTTTACTCTGTGTGGTGTCTATCCATGCTACCCATGTGGTGTCTACCCATGTGATCTTTAGTTAAGAGTTCTATTTCTTAGAAAATTATGCTGTAACAGACAAGAGACAGTGGTCTAGAGGGGATGCGAGATATGACTCTCCAAGTGCGTCAGAACGGAAGTGTAATACACTGTTCTGCAGCTTTTTACATCTGCTGTCTTTACCAAAAAACATGTTCACAGATTAAAAAAGTAATGCATTTCACCATAACCAGTGAAAAAGTATGAAAATATATCAAGAAAAATACCAGTAATAGCCCCCCATTCCTGCCCAGCAACCCCTCCCTCTCTGTTTCCAGAGAGGATGACCAGATACCCCTCCTCACCAATATTGGTTCAGAATTATTGTTCATGGTGCCACTCTATTACATGCCCATTGGCCATAAAAGATGAGGAGGCCAGTTGTAGACTCCCACCTCTTTTTTTCATAACATACACACTCGTCCAGAGTTTTCCCAGTTACTTGTTTTGTTTGTATGTGTATTTATAGAATAGTTAGTTCTCTTGCTCATATTAATTTAGCAGTTGCTTTTCTCAATTAATCCATCCTGGATATCTCTCCAGGTTAGTAGCTATACATCTAATGTAATCTTTTTAATAAAGTCCGTATTCTTGCATTGCGGGGACATATATACACCATGACTTGTGTAACTTTTTTCCTGTTGATGAATACTCAAACTAGTATGTTTTGTTTTTTGTCATCACCAGAAGTAATATAATACAGTCAACATCTTTATATTCTTATGCACTGGTAATTTTTTTATATGATAGCTGCTCCAAAATGATATTTTTAGATCAAAGACTCTACATTTTAAATTTTAATAGATAGTGACAGTTCACTTCCCTAAGAAGGAAGTACCAGTTCACATTCCCACCAGCAATATACAGAATTGCACGTTTCCCCACATCTTTCTCTGTGACATATATTGTACCTGTTTTCAGCTTTTGCCAGTCTGCTTTTTTTGGGGGGAGGGGATAAAGCTATCTTATCTCTATGCTACTGTAATTTTAATTTCCCTGAATATTAGTGGTGCTGAGTATACCTTTGTGTCTTTATTGGCTAGTCTTCAGATACGCATAGACATTGCCAGGTTGGTAAATTGCCTATTTGTCTTGGTAACTGGACTGACATTTCTGTTTTTCTTAAATATCAATTTATATAAGTTCTCTGCATTGGGGTATTACACGTTCTTCTGTCTGTCGTGTTGCAGATCATTTTTTCGAGTCTGCTATTTGTCACTTTTTTGATGTCTGCCATTAAAAAACTTGTTTATATGCATGTATTCCTTTGCATGGGAAATGGTTCCAGGGATCTTCCACTAAGGTTAAAGCATTTGGTGTGGTCTGTGTTTTGACTATGGGACGTTCCAGCAGGGGTGCAAATTATTCTAATTTGTATTTCCCTTATGCTGTAAGATGATGAACATCTTTTCATATGGTTACTTGCCATCTGTATTTATACTTCAGTGATATGTCTGTTCAGATCTTTTGCCCACTTTTAAAGTGGGTTGTTATTCAGCATTGGGGTGTTTAATCTCCAAGTATTGGGGGGGTTTTCCAGCTCTATTTCTGTGATTTTATTTCTGACTCAATTGTATGGTGGTCAGAGAGCCAACACCATATGATTTCGATTCTTTTAGATTTGTTAAAATATGTTTTATGGCCCATGATGTGATCTCTCTTAGTAGACATTCCTCGTGAGCTTGGGAAGAACGTGTATTCTGCTGCTGTTGGATGATGTAGTCTGTGGTTGTCAGCTCTGTCTAGTAATGGATGGTGCCGTTGAGTTCAGCTATGTCCACAACCACTGTTCTGTCTATTGGATCTGTCCATTTCTGATGGATGGTGTTCAAGTCTCCAATGATGATAATGGATTCCTGTATTCGTCCTTCCAGTTCTGTCACTTTTGCCCCATGTACTCTGATGCTCTCTTGTCAGGTGCATACACATGAAGGATTATTACATCTTGTAGAATGATCCCTTTAGCATTGATGTTGTCCCTCTTTATTCCTGATAATTTCTCTTGCTCTGTATGCCAGTTGCTGTGACATAGAGGCCACTCCCACATTCTCTTCATTAGTGTTAACAGACTGTGTCTTTTTCCATCTTTTTTAAAGATTTTATTTATGCACAAGAGACACAGAGAGAGAGGCAGAGACATAGGCTGAGGGAGAAGCAGGCTCCCTGTAGGGAGCCCGATGCAGGACTCAATCCCAGGACCTTGGGATCACTACCTGAACCAAAGACACACAACCACTGAGCCACCCAAATGTCCCTTTTTTTCCATCTTTTTACTTTTAATCTGTACATATTTTTACACTGAAAGTGGTTTTCTTATCACTCTCATATAGTTAGGCCGTGGTATTTGATTCACTCTGACAATCTCAGTCTTTTAATTGGTGGATTTTTATTGTTGTTTAAACAATTATTGAATGTAGTTGGATTAATATCTATCATAATTGTTCCCATTTTCTACTTGTTGCCCTTATTCTTTACTGTTTCTGCCTTCAGGTTTTCTACCTTTTGAGGTTTTATGTTAGCATTTCATATGGTTTTCTTTCTCAGCATATCACTTATACTTTTTTTGTTTTTTGTTTTTTTTTTGTTTTAGTGGTTGCCTTAGAGTTTGTAGTATACATTTATAACTAAGCCAAGTGGACTTTGGAATAGCTAGATACCATTTCATATATAGTGCAAGTATCTTTTAGTAACAAAATATCCCTGGTTCCCTCCACTGACTTGTACATAAGCAGACATAAGGACAGGTGTATTTATATGAATGTATCAATGTATTCATGTGTGTGTATCTGAATACATGGATACATCGACATATATGTGAATACATTATTGCTATCATTCTCAATAAACTTATCTTTTCGATTAAGAATAAGAAAAATAAAAGTTTTAGGGACACTTGGGTGGCTCAGTGGTTGAGCATATGCCTTTGGCTCAGGTCATGATCCTGGGTTCCTGGGATCAAGTCCTACATTGGGCTCCTCACAGGGAGCCTGTTTCTGTCTCTGCCTGTGGCTCTGCCTCTGTCTCTGTGTCTCTCATGAGTAAATAAATAAAATCTTTAAAAGACAAAAAAGAAAAAAGTTTTATCCTAGTTTCACTACCCATTCTCTGATGCTCTGCCTCTCTTTGTGTGGGTCAGAGTTTCTGACCTATATCTTTTGCATTCTACCTTAAAGAACTTTCTTTTAGCATTTCTCATCAGACAGCTCTATGGACAACAAATTCTGTAAGTTTCTTCAAGTCCCTTTAGAAGGTAATTTTGTAGGGTACAGAATTCTAGGTTGGCGGGTTTTGTTCTTGTTTTGTTGTTCTTCTCAACACTTTAAATATTTTACTCCACCCTCTTCTGGCTCACATGGTTTCTGAGGCGAGGTCAGATGTAATTCTCATCTTTGTTTTTCTCTTGGTAAATGTTTTTAACCTCTGACTTCTTTCAATATTCCTTATTTTTTATTTTCTGAAGTTTGAATATGATATGCCCAGGTGTCATGTTTTTTTTCTTTTTAACCAGAAGCCCTGATTTCCCAAGTCATTATAATCCTGCTAATACTTTTAAATTTAACTGTAAGGAAATACATAACCAAAATTCATTTTAAACTACAGAATATGTCCTAAGGAAATAATCAAGAGATGGATGCACACCTGTGTGAACAAATGCTTTTCAAGTGTTGTTATACTGAAAAATTAGAAACACAATATCCAGCAATAGACACATGATCCAACCACATATTAAATATCATGTGACCACTAGAAAGAGTGTTTATCTGGGGGGGGGTAATGAGCTGCAAAACAGTCTGGTTCGATTTTTGTAAACCAAGCAATCTTATGAAACATATGACTGATTAAAATAGATACAAAATGAACAGATATCCTGGTGTTTCCAGCTTGTCTCTGTGTGTTGGGGTTGCAGGTGAACTTGATTATTTACTCTCTTTTTCTGAGTGTAGGTTAGTTGCAAAATCACAAAACAGATGATTTTTGAAACACATTAAATTCTGGTGATTCTTGATGTCATTTTTTTTCTTTATAAAGAAAATTCACTAATGATTTAGAGACATGGAAATTGGATTTAGTGTCCACTTTTATTTCTGACTTGCAGTGCAGCTTATTTGAGATCCATATTGTTAACTCAGTAAGACAGTAATCTAATTATACCTTTAAAAAACCCTTTGGTGTTCCTGAAGGCACTCACAGACAAGACAATCTGTCTGACTTTTCTAAGATCATCTTTTGGCAAAGCTCAAATGCTGAGTCATTGACAGTGTATTTAGCATGACATTTAGTCTTTCGAGGTGGGGGGAGTCCCTCCCTTTTCTCCGTCTACCAAGCCATATTGACCCTTTGTGTTTTCCCTGACTTGACATACCTCCCTCACAATGGCTGGTGATGGATATCTCCTGGCTGAAGTGGCTGTGGGGATGACAGATGAAGTTGATTCCTCTAGAACCTTTGCTAGATTTAGCAGCCCAACAAAGGCTTTCACTGCAGGGATGCTCTAGTGAGGATGAGCTGAGGCTTAGAACCCATTTTATGCCTAGGGAAAGGTACCATTTCTTAGCCTGTGTTTCTTCATCTCTTACAACAGCAAAACACATTTAAGATGGTGGAGGCCAGACCTGATAAGATCCTCGAACTCTTGGTAGCTAATTGGGAATTCAGCACTTAACCTAAGAGAGTTAGATGAGAACTCCATGTAACATTGTGCCTGACACCTAGACTGTTCCCAACGAATGTTAATTCATTTTCCCCCCTCTTTCTTCACTCTTTGAAACTGGACCAAGTGTAGCATTGATTACCCTGTGCTTAAAGCTCTCCAGAGAACAGATTTCCCTTTTAACTCCATACCTTGGGTGCAAGAACTCTTTCCCACTCTTTACCTGTCAAGGATACTAGAAGAGTAAACAGATTGCTGCTCACATCGCAGTGCTCTGAGAATAGCTTCACACTGGCAGCTGGAGGGGCTGAGGGTTATGGGGTTGGTGCAGAATGTTTGAGGGTTCTGTGAATCAGGCTCCTCCTGAAGTATGTAGTTACTTGCTTGAATTCATTCAACATCTGGATCAGCTTTCTTGTGCTGTTCTCACATCTTCCTCAACTCTTACATCAAAGATTCTTCTCAATGAAACATCCCTTGTAAAGATCTCCTGCCCTAGGCTACCAAACAGGGAGGACATTTAGGGATCACCTGACTTGTGCCAACAAGGTCCAAGACATGGCATGCCAAGAAACATGGTTAGTGACAGAGTCTACATCCTTCTCAGGATGTACTTTTATTGGACCTCGCTATGGACATGAAACCAAACTATTCTCGGAGGAGAACACATTCCAGATTCAGATGCCATGTTATGTCATTGCCTCCCTGATCCCAGAGACAGCTGGATGGTGGAGGACAGTTAACACCAGGAAATTTGCCCATGACCTTGACTAAATCCTGGTTTTCCCAAATTTTGAATCAGCAGCCCTCCTTTGAACCTGCCCATCTCTTATCTGACTTTCCCCAAATTGGTGTGTTTCCACCCATTTCCCACATGGTTGTGATTGGCCACTCAGTACTGGGGATGAAGGACAGCAAAGCAGTATAGTCATCAAGGAGAGGAAATGGTGGACCATTTCAGGAGTGGTAGCATAGGATGCAGAGACGTAGGGAAGTAATTTGCACATCACTCCCCCACACCAGCTTTCCTGACTCTGGACGTGGTTCATGTGTTACAATCCCCAGGGGAAACTGCTGGCATAGGTGCTCTCTCCACACTTACTCATTCCCCGGAGTCATGGTTGGGAAACATGGGAATGTCCAAGAGAAAAGTCTTGTGACATGTTGGGACTTATTAAAAATGAGATTAAACAGCAGCAAAGCCTCTTGCTTCTGTGATGTCTAGACTCATGTGTTAGCGGCTCGATTGTTCTGTGTTTTACCTTTGTTGTGCTTTTTACCTTCCACAGGACCAGCTATCGGCAGACATGTACAGTTTTGTGGCCAAAGAAATTGACTATGCAAACTACTTTCAAACGGTAAGGGTCCGGGAAGGTAAGAGCACTTACTGTTTGTTCACAAGAGCCAGGGTGTGGATGGGAAAGAATGTGGCGTGGAACCGAATGGCCTTTGGTGGAGCACGCCATGGGATAGAGTACAGTTTTTAACTGTTTTGTGTCTGAATAAATGTGGTCTTCTACTTCTCCTTGTATGGATTTCTCTACAAACGTAATAATAAAACTCAACCTATCCATGATGATTATTGCAACTCCGTGGTCTGCGGCAGTGGTTCTCAACCAGGGGTGATTTTATCCTCTCTTCCAGTGGATCTTCAGCCATGTCTGTAGGCACTTTGGGCTCTCACCACTAGGGGAAGGGCATTTAGGGAGAATAGGTCAGGGACACTGTTAAGTATCCATCCTACAATTCACAGAACATTCCCCTACAGCTAAGAATGACTCAGTCCCAAATGTCATTCGGGCCGAGGTTAAAAAACCTGGGTCTGTCATAAACAAAGAACTTGGGGAGAAGAAGCCAACCCCGCCCTCAGTCCATAATTGTCTCTCATTTCGATTTTGGCCAAAGACAAGGACAAGTAAGTATAGGATGATTAATGTAGCCTGTATGCCTGTCTCTCCTTGATGAGAGCAGATTTAGACCATCGAGAAACAGGATCTGAGTCATCCATACTTGAATAATCAGGTCCAAATAATTAAGACCCTGGCTCTTTACCAGGGAAAGTGCAAGGCAAGTAAAAAACCAAACCAAGCCAAACCAGCAATAATTTAAAAAACTAATAAATAAATAACTTGAGAGAAAAAAATACAAATTAAAAATCCAGTTAAGATCACCTGCCTTTAAAGCTGGGGACAAAACCCAAACCTTACATGAATTGGGGAAGTGATGGGATAAGGAAAGTAAGGAGGAGAAATCCTGAATATTTTTAAAATTATAATTGTGGCAGAAGTGCCCTGGGCCTGGTAATAGTCCCCCCAGTGCTGTGACCAGTGAGTGGTCCAGACCTGATAGACGTTCCTCTGACCCTAAAAAAAGAACTGATAAGCATTCCTTCCAGCCCAGAAAGTTTATTTTAAAGTAATAGCACTTTCTCAAGTATATTCCACTGGGTATATTTACAGAGATAATATTTTAGAATTTCTGGAACTAATGACATTTTTGACATTCCAAGTCTTCTCTTGGACTGCCGGCTTGGCATTTATGTCCCATTTATTTCAGTGCTCTGATTTTTTTTTTGGGGGGGGGTTTAATTCCTGTTAGTTTCCAGTTATTTTACTTGTATATAACTGTAAACAAGCCACGCCAAGCATTTAAACTGAGCGATTCCCTCCCCTTTCCCTCACACACACCCAGTTGTGGGGTGGGGGTTCTGAACAGAAATGGCAGGCCTGTTGCTTACTGGGGTTCATCTGCTCTTGTTAACATTTCAGCAGCTGTTTTTTTTTTTTTAAGATTTTATTTATTTACTCATGAGAGACACAGAGAGGCAGAGACACAGGCAGAGGGAGAAGCAAGCTCCCTGTGGGGAGCCCGATGTGGGACACAATCCCAGGACCCCGGGGTCATGCCCTGAGCTGAAGGCGGACGTTCAACCAGTGAGCCACCCAGGCGTCCCTCAGCAGCTATTTTAGTAGTGAGATGATCAAAACAGACTAATTGAGAGAATTGGGTGTTCAGGCTGCATCACTAGAGTCAGAACAATTGAATCCCCAAGGTACTTGACGATTGTGGATCAAGCCACACGTTTTCTGATCACATATATTCAACACACTTCCAGAAACGAAGATCATATACAGCCTAGCATTTAGCTCTGTCTTCTAGACAAATGCAGTTTTTTTTTCTAAGATTTATTTATTTACTTGAGAGAGAGAGAGAGAGAGAGAGTGCACGTGTGTGCACTCAGGGCTGGGCGGGGAGGGAAGAGAGAGAGAGAATCCCAAGCAGACTCCACACTAAGTGCAGAGCCCATCATGGGGCTCGACCCCACAGTCCTGAGATCATGACCTAAGCTGAAACCAAGAATTGGACACTTAACCAACTGAGCCACCCAGGTACCCCTAGGCAAACGGATTTCTGAGTGTTCCCCATTTATATTTTCCTGTTGCACTTCTCTGTGTAGCTTTGAGGATGGGGTGGGAGGCAAGGTAGGTTCACAGTGAAGGCAAGCCATCTGTGTCAGGCTCCAGCCGGGGGAGGTCCCCTCATACTTGGTGGCTCTCCTGCCTCCCAAACATCCAGTTGTGGTGACTGCTTTGCTCCAGAGGCTGAGGTGGAAGCATGCTCAAGGCATCATTTTCGGTGGACTGGGAGAGAGCAGGGGCCTCCCCCTCCTTCTCCAGGAGTCAGGTAGCACCTTCATGCAGAGCCCCCACCGGCACCCCGGGCACAGGAGCCGGGCTCCCCACCCTCTGGCAAAGGGTAATGCTCACCCTTGTGTCTCCTCAGCTCATAGAAGTGCAAGCAGAGTACCACAGGAAGTCACTGACACTCTTGCAGGCCGTGTTGCCTCAGATAAAAGCACAGCAGGGTAAGTGAGAGACCTTCCTTGGAGCAGGGAAGTGGGTGAGCTGCTTGCCTGCTGGGATGAGACCCCTGCTCCCTATATCTCCTCCACCCTCACACTCTCCCAATAGGGCCCCACGTAGACGAGCCTCTTGAACTTCCCAGGCTGGTCCCCTGATGCAGGTGGAGGGCAGCACAGTGCACCCACACACACTGCCCCCCAAGGGGGGGCTGAGTTCAGAGGGTGGGCACAGGTGTGTGTGGTTGGTGCATATGCAGCACAAAGCCCAGCAGGTCTGGATGCAGCTAGCCAGCCCTCTGCCCCACCCAGTCTCCTCCCTCATCCCCAAACCACAAGAACGGAGACTCAGCTGGGCCTCCCTGTCTTGCCTGGGTCAGGCAAATCGGTCTGACCAGAGGAAAAGAAATACTCCAGCACGAGCGAGCACCCTTCTCTTACCGCTGACAGACCCCTTTCTTGCTTCCCCACTCAGAGGCCTGGGTCGAGAAGCCTTCCTTCGGGAAGCCCCTGGAGGAGCACCTCATGATCAGCGGCCGGGAGATCGCCTTCCCCATTGAGGCCTGTGTGACGATGCTCCTCGAGTGTGGGATGCAGGAGGAGGTAGGTCCAGCGACGGCTGACTCCAGCCCCCAGCAGATGTCAGCTCCAGGCCCCAGATTCTCCTCTGTCCCCAGCTCCCCACTGACCCAGACACATCGTGGTGTGGGACAGCTCCCCATCCTATAGCACACACGTCGGTCCTGCTTTCTCTGTGAGCCTTCACTTTTCAGGAAGGGAAAGAGGAAGGATTGTGGAAGGCTGATGCCACTGGCCCTGAGGAGCTTCTAGACACCCTCCAGCCAGCCTGTCTTCCTATTTAACAGGATGTGGTCATGCTGCTGCTGATTCTGCTGCTGGTGCTCCCATCGCCATTCATCCCCTTTCTCCTCTTCCTCTGCACCTTCCTCCTCCTCTTCATTTTGTGCTTGATAAGTAGACCTTTTGACAAGTAGACCTTTTAACCTTCTTGATCATAACTCTTTTATAGAGATCCTGGAAACAGGATTGATAGAGACGTTAGCAAGCCTTCTTAAGAGCCACATGTAAAGATGTCTGTTGGGAAGTCGGTGACTGTGGTTTTATTGCTGTGTAAACCATTTTCTGGGAGGTGGACCTGGCGATTGTTGTCTTCTTTAGGCTATTTTAAAATCTCTGCTCCATCTTCCCTTGATCTGATCAGCCAGCCAGTCGATATTTACTTAGGATGTACCGATATCGCTGAGCCAAGTACTCATGGAGGAGATGGTGGCTTCTGAACTTGCGGGAGGATACGTGTCTAGCATCTATCAAATGTCCCCAACTAATTCAAAACAGCCACAAGTCTTTAAGTGAGCCCTGGGTCATGTGCGACAGACAGGGCTAATTGAGAAGGAAGCCAGGATTGTTCAGATGCATATTGGCTTCCACTTTGATGCCAGGCATGTTGACGTGCTGGCTGTTCTCAAGGGGTGGGGATAAATGTGGTTTTATGGACCACATTTTTTTTTTAGATTTTATTTATTTATTCATGAGAAACAGAGAGAGAGAGAGAGGCAGAGACACAGGCAGAGGGAGAAGCAGGCCCCATGCGGGGAGCCCAATGCAGGAATCAATCCCAGGACCCCGGGATCGCAATCTGAGCCGAAGGCAAATGCTCAACCCCTGAGCTCCCCAGGTGTCCCTGTGGACCACATTTTAAGTGCTGGGCATTCTTGTGTCTGTTGTCAGTGACTAGAGGAGGAGATCTTTACAATCCCTGAGTCAGAGCTTTGTAGACAGAAGTGCACTGGGCCTCACCAACACCCCCACCCACCCACCCAATATCACTCTTTAAGATTACAGAAAAACTGCACACAAAAGATAAAATAATGATAAAATAACCAGCTTATGGACAGTTGTGCTTCCCTTCTACCTCCATTCCTGCCCCCACCTCCCCACCCCAGCCCTGACGCCTGCCTTGGATAATTGGAAGCCAGTCCCAGACATTGTGCCATTTCATCTGCATCACTTCAGTATGTTTCTCTAAAAGATAGGGTATAAATTGTAATTATATGTTCTATGGAACATAAAAACATTATATACAAAAAGGAAAAGTCATTTGTTAATATCTTCAGCTATCTAATTAGTGTCAACTGGTTCTTTCCACCTCTTGCTAGGCCTCTCTCTGTCTCTGTCTCTCTCTTCTCTCTTTTTCCTGTTTTTCCCTATTCTGCACCAGCTCATTTCCTCTTAGTAACAAGTACACAGGTTGTCCCTAGGCTGGAAAAAAAATATATCTTTTTCCAACCCAACTACAACCTCCTACTCCTTCCCTAGCCCTTTGATTTTGTGTTTGGTGTCATCCAGCTTCTTATAGGAACCCTCCACATGTGCTTCCCCTGCACTCTTAGCCCCTCTCACTCTCCTGCAGCTCCGCTCTGCCCTCATGCCTGGGCCACACCTGCCTCTGCGGTCCCCAGGGACTCCAGCTTGCCAAATCCCAGGACTCAGGGCAGCTGTCTTGGCCATGCTACCACCTGTGAAGTTAGTGGCATAGCCGTTCTTGAAACTAGCACCTTCCTTGGCTCCCTGATCCCCCTCTTGCCCCTGTCAGCGGCATTGGGATTATCAGCACCACCACTCTATCCATGTCCTCAGTGAGTATCTGGGGTCTTCCCCCTTCCTCTGGTCTCCACTCGCACATGTGCCACCATTTCCTCAATATGTGCACAGTTTCCTCGGACACCCCCAAACTGGACTCACTAGCTGTTATAAGAATCCTTTCCGTCTCCTCTTGTTTTTTTTATACATCACTCAGTGAAACAGCCTTCTCAGTAACAGTAAAAAATCTACAGGTTTCTATATGACATGCGTACTGTCTTCTCTTTGGTCTTGTCCATCACCAAATGCCATTGCATTTGGTTTCCTGTAAGGCAGTGACAGGGTTTTATGAGGATCCAGCCCACTCCTTTGATATGTGCTGTAGCTTGCTCTTGGTCATAGCAGCCTTAGTTATACACTAGCCCAAATGTGTTTATGGCACTTCCTCACATATATGCCAGAGAGCTTTGGACATCTATCTACTTAGAATGGAGTTAGCGATCTTAGCAGGCCAGACACTCAGTATTCCAGATCAGGAACATTTTCTTCTGAAGAAACTTGGAGATCCGAGTGGTAACCACAACAGGTTGAAAGAGCAAAGACTGTTCTGCGAGCCTTTCAGTCTGTGGGTTGCAGCACAGAATACCAGGAGCTGAGAAGATGAAACCAACCCGTAGCTCTTCAACTGTGTCTAACTCACCTGTGACTTGGGGGTTCCCTTCTAACTTGTATCTGCAATCGTCTCCTTAATACACCCCTGTCTCCTTCTTCTCTTTGTCTTCAGAGCTCACTTTTGTATGAGGTACAGGGGTTGGCTTAGAAGAGGTGGCAGTGATTCAGAGAGAGCATTAAGGATGGAACACGGGGGCAGCCCCGGTGGCTCAACAGTTTAGCGCCACCTTCAGCCCAGGGTGTGATCCTGGAGACCTGGGATCGAGTCCCACGTCAGGCTCCCTGCATGGAGCCTGCTTCTCCCTCTGCCTCTGCCTCTGTCTCTGCCTTCTCTCTCTCTCTCTCTCTCTCTCTCTCTGTCTCTGTCTCTCATGAATAAATAAAATTAAAAAAAAAAAGAATGAAACACGGAGCGGCTGAAGGAGGCATCTCCCCCTTCTCCCCCTTACAGACCACCCCTAGCTTGCCTGTCCTCTGAGGACATAGACTTTGTCTCTGAAAGTAGAGCCCTGTGTCTTCTATTACACACACATGTGCTCACCCTCTAAGCCTTTTCAGATCCAGCTTCCTAGATATCCCATGTCTGACCAGGTGTTGGCCAACTTCTTCTCCAAAATATATCTTAAATACACAAGAAGTTGCAGTGCCCAAGGTTCATTGATTCAGCAGATACTTACCAAAACAGAATGATAGGTCATCCTATCCTAGGCTCTGGGATGCAACAGTAGGTGAGGCCCAGTTCCTGCTCAAAAGTTGCTTACATCTAAAGGTGGAGACATTTAGAGAGTGGGCAGCTATGATCCTGGGAAACAGTATCAGGAAACATGCCTCGAGGAGTTACCGGAGGGAGGGAGTGGGGAGACTTTGTGTTTGTTCTGCTTTCGTGCCTTTGAGTTGCAGGGCCAGGCACTGACCCCCTGTGCCGTTGCAGGGACTCTTCCGCGTGGCACCATCTGCTTCCAAGTTGAAGAAGCTGAAAGCTGCCCTGGACTGCTGCGTGGTTGATGTGCAGGAATACTCGGCAGACCCCCATGCAATTGCAGGTGGGTGCCCATGGCCCCTTAGCGAGGTGCCACCGTGTGCTGTAGAGGCTCACAGGAAGGGCGTGTGGTCATGTGACACCTGAGCCAGTGGCTTCCCAACATATTCAGATGAGTCCACTCAAGGCTCAGTTTCAAGTCGGATTGCTAGGGCCCCTTGGAGATCTCCCCGATGTGCCAAGAGAAGAGGAGGTGATGGTGGGAAATAGCGAGAGAAACCAATGTGATCGGCCGTCTGGGTCCCACTGCCATGCCAGAGCCTCTGATCCACTCATGTGGGAGACCACCACCAATTGGACTGTGGTGTGCGGGTTGAGGAACCCATTCCCAGATGCACCCCCACGGGTGATGCTGGCTGGTAGAACATGACCATGCCAACGTAAGGTGGCTCATGGCCAATATTGTGTTCATCTCCAGGAGCTTTGAAATCTTACCTCCGAGAGTTGCCGGAACCTCTTATGACCTTTGAACTCTATGACGAGTGGATTCAGGCTTCCAAGTAAGTACACCATGTTTTGGAGCACTTTGTTGGGCGGAGTTTATTTGGAAGTATTTATTAAAATTATGAAAGCGTGGAACCTGTGATCTTATGACTCCACATCGTGGTACACATCATAGAGAAATTTCTGCTCATATGTGTACCCCAAGAGGCGTGTACCCGAAGATGTTGATGATGGTGTTATTTTGAGTAGCAAAAGCCTCGAGGTTATTAAAGGTTCATTGGTGGGGGGGTTGTGGTGTGTGATTAAATTAATCATGGTCTATCTATATTGTGACATACTCTGTAGCACTTGAAAGCACTAGTCGAGCTATTCCTGCTAACACGAAAAGATATGAAGCCTTACTTTTCAGTGAAATAAAGCAAGTTAACAAGGATACATGTGATATTCTATTTTTTTGTTTTGTTTTTAAAAGCACACACAACACAATACAATTTCAGGAGGGCCTCTGTGTGCATATAAATGCATAGAAGGTTCTGAAAAGGCTCACACAAGCAGGTAGTAATTCTTTTTAGAGAGAAGAATAGAATAGTGATCATAGGGTCTTGACTCTTATTTGTAACCATTACAAATATATTAATAATGACTCATTAATAGCTAATATAAAAACATGATGCCCTTAGCTGGGTGCCTGAGGAGGGGCATGATTTCTAGAAATCTCTAGTCGTGGGCTTAGTCTCAAAACACAGCCAAGCTTAACCTGTCGGAAGGAATGCCCGAAAATGTATGTGCTTCTTTGGACCCTGGAAGAGCCCAGCTGACCTACGAGGGAAGCCAGGCTCTACATGTGGCGTTAGAGAAAGCTAGCTCCAGTCATGTTACATGGTGCTGGGTTGTTGTTGCTTTTTTTTTTTTTTTTTTTTTTCCAAGATGGAGTAGAGACTATGCATCAGAAAAGCCTGGCTGATTATCTGGCATCTTTACATTTCCTTGTGGAGCATGGGTGTGACCTCTGTGATGATATTGACCATGAGCCCTATCTATTAGAGGCTTGTCACTGTTCTTAGCTCATTATACACCTTTAACTCTTTTAATTGCCACAGTAACTAAACCTTTGAAAGTGGGCTGTGCTGTTTTTCCCAGGTTACAGGTGAGGACGTCGAGTCCTAGAGCAGGTGTGTGACAGCAGGTTACCTGCCATCTAATAAATGACAGAATGAGGATTCAAGTCCAGGGGGTCTTGTTTCAGGAACCCATGTGTGTAACTACTCTTTATACTCTTTATACTTCTCTAGAGCCATCCTGTGATCCTAGGGATGAAGATAAATGAGATCGTATCCTCTGATAGAAACTGTCTCTCTGGACTGTATATGTGATCTTGATGATATAGGAACCCAGACTTTAGGATCTAGCTGGGTCTTTTTTTTTTTTTTTAAGTAGTTTTTTAAAAAATTTTTTTATTTATTTATGAGAGTCACACACACACAGAGAGAGAGAGAGACAGAGAGACAGAGACACAGGCAGAGAGAGAAGCAGGCTCCATGCACCAGGAGCCCGATGTGAGATTCGATCCCGCGTCTCCAGGATCGCGCCCTGGGCCAAAGGCAGGCGCCAAACTGCTGCGCCACCCAGGGATCCCGGATCTAGCTGGGTCTTAGCAGCATCTGCCCTTTCCCCTAAGACACTGATTGAGAGCTTGAGATGAACTGGCCCCAATACTGAGCTGTTTGTACTGTTGTTCCTTTATACCACTCACACGGACTCCAGGTGGGAAGTACTCCCATGAACCCGTTTTACAGATGAGGGAAGTGAGGTTGCGTAGAGATTCAGTAGTTGGTATGAGATCATGGGAAGGATGGAACTGGTCTTACATGGCCTCCCTGCACAAAACCATTTTCGTCCAACCTTTGGTCGAATTGCAGCCACTTCAGAAATCTGTTAACCTTTCCATTTCTAAATGACATATTTGGTTTGTACTTCAGAGTCCTAGTAAAAGTGTGTTTTGGAGAATGCTTACCTCTTCCTCAAGGCTGAATTGAGGGAAAAGACAGATTTTTATCCCCTTGTGAAGATCTGTGGGAGGACCTATGGGTACACAGCAATGAAGTGTGGGTGATGGTCACACTTTGCCTTGGGCCCCAGGTTAATGAATCAAGGCTGGGGCCTCATCCAACTGATGATTCCCTATTAATTTTTCTGGGGAAGAGATTCTTTGAGCAGAAAGGCCTTCCTAACCATGTATGCCTTATAGATTTTCATGAAAAGCATATATAAAATGTAGTCCTTTGAGTAACTTCTTTTAATTTTTAGGGGCTTTATTAAAAAATAAAAACAAAAACCCTTGGAGCAGACCTTTTGTAGAGTGGAGAATCTTTGGTTCATGGAAAGTATTCATCTCGAAATTAGATCTGGAAGGTCAGATTTCCTCATATGCCTATTTGCCTTTTCGAAAGGTATTTACTGACTACCTCTTATGTGTCAGAAGCCAAGGAACTTTAACATCTGTTGAACTGGACAGTAGGCTGCCCCATGGTGTGAAAGTGGATTGAGCACTCCCACTGGTATGTTGGATCCTGGTTTCTGTGCCAGAATCTCCCCCTGACAACACCACGGCCCTGTCTTGCCCTAGACTAGGTGTCTGGCTTCTGCCCTCCTGCCCCCACCTGCTCCCCTGGCCTGTGTTCACTTGAGACATGTAACGTGCAGGGGAAGTTTACAGGACAAAACAGGGAACACAGGGAAATAGTAATAACTCAGCACTTGAATAATAATCATAGCACACTCGTACGGTCAGTTGCAACAGTTGGCTTCTCATTCTCCAAAATGCAATTGCTGGTTAATGTGATTGCCAGGGAGATCTCATTGATTCATCCTCAACCAATGGCTTTCCTATTTATTCCCCAGTATTCAGGAGCAAGACAAGAGGCTTCAGGCTCTGTGGAATGCTTGTGAAAAATTGCCCAAGGCCAATCACAACAATATCCGGTAAGTGGATGGATCCTGGAGACACGGGGTCAGGGTTATTTAAGCCCCGGACACACGGTTTCCTGGCTAAAGGTCATGGTAACTAGTGTGCATGGCGTTTTATGGCATGCCAAGCATGGTTAATGTGCATGGTCTCCTTTCAACCTCAGATGACCCTGCGAGGTTGTTAATGACTACATTGCCAATGAAGAAACAGAACGAAAGGCTCTATATGATTTTGAAGGCCACTGGCTAATTCAGTAAAGTTCTGGGATTTGCAAGAAGCAAAAATTAATGCAAGCTATTTTTAAGATACTGTGGGTTTAATTTTTTTTTGAAGATTTTTTATTCATCTGAGAGAGAAGAGAGAGCGAGAACACGAGTAGGGGGGAGGCTCAGAGGGAGAGGGAGAAGCAGATGCCCTGTGTGACACGGGGCTTGATCTCAGGACCCCGGGATCACAGCCTGAGCCAACCAACTGAACCACTCTGATGCCTTAATATTGTGGGTTTATTGTAAAGATAGGTGTTCAGGGGCACCCGGGAAGCTGACCAAACTTGGAGCTGGTGGCAGAGGTCTCCTTGAGCTAGTCTGCAGGGAGAAGGAGCCAGGAAAATATCCTCCAGTGCTCTACCATTCGCCACCTCCTTTCCACATGTCTGTCTCTCTCATTCTCCTTGCTGCCACCCGGGATTTTACTTCCCGCTGCTCTACAGATCTTTTCTGCTCCTTCACACTCTCTGCTTCCTCATCCTTTCCGCTTGCCAGCACTGCTCCTGGCCCTGCCACCTCTCCTCAGAGCTTCCCTAGATACAGATTGTCATCTCCAGCTCCTGTTGCCATCTGCCTGAGTATTTCTGGTTTCCTGTTAAAAATTCTAACAGCCGACGGTATGGCGGACCCTTAAAAAATTAAACACAGAACTACCATATGATCCAGCAATGCCACTTCTGGGTATATATGTATTTTACAAATATATTTGTATATACATATTATATATATATTTGTATATACAAATATACAAATTTATAAATATATAAATATAATATGTATATACCCAGAGGATGTGAAAGCAGGGACTTGATATGTGAACACAGATGTTCATGACACCATTATCCATAATAGCCAAGAGGTAAAAACAGCCCAAATGTTGGGTAATAAACAAAAATTGGGTAAATAAACAAAACATACATATGATGCAATGTTCAGCCTTTAAAAGGAAGGTGGTTCTGACACACGCTGCTTCTACATGGGTGAACCTAGAGGGCATTGTGCTAAATGAGAGAAGCCAGAAACAGAAGGACGAATACTGTATGATTCCACGTGTATGAGGTCCCTAGAGTCATCACATTCACAGAGATAGGAAGTAGAGAAGTGGTTGCCAGGGGTTGGGGGAAGGGAGCATGAGAGGGGAGGTGAGAGTTTAATGAGTAGAGAGATTCTTTTTTATTTTTATCTTTTAAAGATTTTATTTACTTATTCACGAGAGACACACAGAGGTAGAGGGAGAAGCAGGCTCCCCGTAGGGAGCCCAATGTGGGACTCAATCCCAAGACCCTGGGTTCACCCCCTATGCTAAAGGTAGATGCTTCACCACTGAGCCACCCAAGTGCCCCAATGAGTAGAGAGATTCTGTTCTGGAAGCTCAAAGAGCTGGAGATGGATGGTGGCCATGGCTGCTCTACAATGGGAAAGTGCTTGATGCTGACTTGAATGCTACTGTATGCTTAAGAGGTTAAAGTAGTCATGTATATTTGGCACAACTGAAAAAAAAATCCCAAGAGCAGTTTAATGTATGGTTTCCTCATTAGTTCCTTGAGATATAACTCACATACCATTGTGTCCTCCAAAGTGTGCAATTTCATGGTTGTTTGTACATTTGTAGAGTTGCACAACTATCACCACCAACTTTAGACCATTTTAATCACCCTCTAAAGGAGCCTGGTTCCCATCAGCAATAACTCCCCAGTCCCTCAGCCTGGCCCCTGGCAGACACTAATTTACCTTCTCTGCTAGACATCTCACCTGGGTAGAGTCCTACAACACGTGATCTTTTGTATCTGGCTCATTTCGCTTAGGATAATGTCAAGTTTCATCCCTATGGTGTAGCGAGTGTCTGTACTTCGTTCCTTTTCTGAGTGAATATTATTCCATTGTATGGACAGACCACATTTTATTTATCTGTTCCTCCCTTCTTGGTGGACGTTTGGGTGGTCTCCACTTTCTGGCTGGCTTTCATAATACTGCTGTGAATGTCTGTGTACAAGTTTGTGTGTGGGCATATTTCTCTTGGGTAGGTCTCTAGGAGTGAATTTTTGGCTCATGTACTAAATCTATGTTTAACTTTTTTTCCCATTAGCTTTCAAAGCTCCACTGAGGTTAATCCCAGGGGATACCACACCTAGCATGTAGAGGTCCCCGCTGATGACACCTGGATACTTTGCTTCTCATCTCTGCACACAGGGAGAGTGGCAAATGATTGGGATTT
This sequence comes from Nyctereutes procyonoides, assembly GCF_905146905.1. Classification (NCBI taxonomy): domain Eukaryota; kingdom Metazoa; phylum Chordata; class Mammalia; order Carnivora; family Canidae; genus Nyctereutes; species Nyctereutes procyonoides. Next base: position 52,675,901 of record NW_026575140.1, on the reverse strand, counting down.
AAAAAGAAGGAGGAACTTTCCATCAGTAGATACTGAGTCAAAAGGAAAGATGGGGAATTTCTCTGGCCAAAGTTCATGGAAGCAGATGTTGATAGGTAGCCAAGTGAGATCTGAGTCTGTCTGTTTTTAAACCATTCTCATTGTTTAACACATGATGCATCTTCCTTATAATGCAGGGTATGTGAATCTTGACAGTGAGATGGGCTCTAGGAGAGAAACTTCTACCCTGTGCTAGGAGAACGTGGCTGGGGTTGAGCCCTTGTTAAACCTGGCCCTTCTGACTCCCTTTCAGATACTTGATCAAATTTTTATCCAAGTTATCAGAATATCAAGATGTAAACAAGATGACTCCCAGTAACATGGCAATTGTGTTAGGACCCAACCTCCTGTGGCCACAAGCGGAAGGGTGAGTAGAGGGAGGAATGTGTGTATGGGTAGCGCGTGGGCAGGACAGCCAGGGCCCCAGATAAATCATCAGCCTCTTTTGTTTGTCAAGTCCTATTCTCTTGGCCTGCTCATTTTTTAAGCTCAGGAGATGACCCAGAATTCTGCAGATCTTTCTCATTGATGGTCTCAGAGATATGAGTCTGCAGCGAGGGTCTTCTCTGAGTTAATCTAAGTCAGCAGTGGCCAGGCAAGCTCTTCCTGGCTTTCCTGACACTCTGTGAAGAGCATATGTCCCAGCATCTGGATCCAGGGGTGGAGGGCTGTTTCAAAAGAAAGAACAGAGATGGAAAGCAGATGAGTCTGGGAGTTGTGAGAATCACACCTCACAACGAAAGGTGTCCGATACTTGGTGATTTCATGTATATTACTTATTTACATGCTTCCTATAAGGAGGGCTTCTATGGTTACCTGATTCTGTACAAGAGAAAGAGAGGTTCAGAAAGGTGAAGTATCCTTCCAAAGAGAAAGCCTACTCTCAGACCTAGGTTGGCAGGCATCTGCTCCAGGGACCCTTTCGGGGCTGTGGGGTCAGGTGTGCCTCTCTGCTGCCTGGGCTGGTAACCTGGCCCTGTCCCCCTTTGCTCTGTGCTTGCAGGAATATCACAGAGATGATGACCACAGTTTCACTGCAGATCGTTGGGATCATCGAACCCATCATCCAGCATGCAGATTGGTTCTTCCCTGGGGGTAAGTGGCGGCTTCGAGGTGTGGGAGTGGGGTGCTGGGGAAAGAATAAGAGTGATACGGTGAGCTCAGAACTTCTGAAAACAAAGGTGCTTGTTATTAATCCTCCTACACACGCTCTCACACATGCACACACCACTCAGGTAGGGTATAGAGTCATGGTAGTTTCTTACTGTCTAATCCCTGGCTGAGTGACATTCTGGCCATAGGTGTCCACTGCCTGCACTAACCATGTCAGTGGATTTTACTGGTCTAACATCCACACCATGGTATCTTACTGCCTATGAATCATGAAATGCTAGCACAGAAAAGAAAGATCACATGCTTTTATAAATGCTGCATAGACCTAGATGGGGATGGACTTTGATTCAGGGCTCAGGGATCCCTTGTGTGCCATCCTTTTGTTATTCCTTTTGTGTGTCCTTTGAGTTTCTCTTGGCATGTAAAGGTGGGGCTCAAAGGTGATGAGATTCTTTTTTGTATCTAGTTCAAAATTAGGCTGTAAAGGCTGCTCCCTCAGATGGTGCTTAGTAAGTGTTCCTAGCCATGGGAGCACCATTGCATAAGGGTATGATTCTCAAAGGTAACAGCTTTCAGGTGACAGTAGTTGTTATGCTAAATTCAATGTTTGCTTTAAAACAAAATGGCACTTACCTTATGTTTAGTAAAAATCAAGGATATGCTTTTGGCAGTGCAACAGTAAACCATTTCGCTCATGGGAGGATAAAATATTAATAATTCTGTGCCCTGTCCATCAGAGGTAATCTGTGAGTGCTGATCTAACATCGAAAAATTTAATTGTCTTTACTTGATTTCATGTGTTTTGACTAAGAAAGCTCTTAACTGCTCATGTCCTAAGAGTTGCGATGAGACTGGTGAGAGGGTGAAATCAGAATAAAGAAATAAGGAGATAGGAATTTAAGGCATCAATCTGTAAGTTTGTGAATGAGCAGACTTCATTTTCGTTGCAGATAAACAGGTTTTGGTTAGGAAAAGATGGGATACTTCTGAGTGTCACTTGACAGCCAACAACCCTAATGACCTTAGTGAAATCTCTAGTTTCCAATCTTTTAAATTTTTTCTTTGGTTTTCCAGAAAGATAACATCATCATCTATCATCATAATATTGCATCCTATTTTCTTTTCTTGACATATTTCATTGGCCAGCACTTCTCCAATAGTGTTCAATAACAGTCGTGGGTGTGGGCATTGACCCTTTCCCCGACTTCATTAAGACTGCTTTGGTGTTATCACTTGTAACCTTGAGGTTCGAGATAGATGATTTTGTCTTTTTCAGAAAGTACCCATCTGTTCTTGTTTGTTTGTTTGTTTGTTTTTTAAGGTTTTATTTATCCATGAGAGACACAAAGAAAGAGAGAGGCAGAGGCATAGGCAGAGGGAGAAGCAGGCTCCATGAAGGGAGCCTGATGTGGGACTCGATCATGAGACTCCAGGATCACAACCTGACCTAAAAGCAGATGCTTAACCGCTGAGCAACCCAGGCATCCCTTAAGTTGTTTTTTAATCACAAATAGAAAATGCCTTATTTAATTCCCATCATAATAATGTGATAGGTGAGCACTTGTGTTCATCTGCTAACATGATGAGTTATATTAAGATAAATTCGTATCAACAGGTGACCTAATGTTTAAGCACCGGGCACAGTTTTCTAGGGGTGAAGTGAGAGGACAGGCCATGTTTGCTCAGCTTTCTCCTGGCTAAGAAAGGCATGACCAATAGATCACATACACTCATTCTTTCTTCCCCGCAGAGATAGAGTTCAACATCACAGGGAATTACGGGAGTCCCGTGCACGTAAACCACAACGCCAACTACAGCTCCATGCCCTCCCCAGACATGGACCCTGCTGACCGGCGCCAGCCCGAGCAGGCCCGCCGGCCCCTCAGTGTCGCCACGGATAACATGATGCTGGAGTTTTACAAAAAGGATGGGTATGAACCACTGTCCCTTTCTCAGCATTGGGGGTCAAGAAGGGAGGGGTGGGGAGTTAATGCCAAACTGGATTTGCCAGGGAAATTGCACTCTCTAGCAGTGGTTTAGGCGATTTGTAGCAATTAAATTGTTTCCTCTGTGCTGTTTTGATTGAGTCCCTTGGCTTGCTTCCCTTGCTCTAGGGGCAGAGGTAAGTGCAGCTTACTGAGCCAATGGTTGTGATCCATATTAATTACTTTTCATCAAAAGCAAAAAAAGAAGAAAAAAGCTGGTCAGCAAGGGAAATTAAAAGAAATATGTGAACACTATTTTCACTCAAAATTTATAAATGTATGTCAGTTCTCAAATCCCCAAGGGTTTTTTCACCGACAATGGCTCTGCTCATTGGCATTCTTCAGCAAAATTTGTGCAGAAGCAGCACTTTGAATGCATAATCAAACATTTCCAGGTTTCGTCTCTTTAAAACAACAAACCTAAAACTTGAAGCAATCTGAATGTAAAATCCTTCCAAGGTTTTAAGACTTTCCCCCCATCTTTTCTGATTGACACCTACACCTATTAGTATGCGGTCACCCCAGGGACTCATAAATGCCTTCAACTTAATATTGTACAAGAACGACCCTCTCGATGTTCCTATACAAATCAGTTTACGTAACGTGTAACTGCATGATGTGATTCCTGAAACAAGTAAAATGGGTATAAACATGTTTCATAACAAACACAGCACAGCTGATTTGCTGTGAGCGTCAGCCATGGCAACCAGTGTAGGGATTATGAACACCCCCAACCAGAAGGCATCGGCAAATGTGTCTTCCGAAAGGAATGGGTTGCATTGTTTGCTCCAGCAAGTTTGTTGAAACTCTGGTTAAAAATTAAAAAGTGCTTAAAAAAATAATTAAAAATTGCTGCTGTAACATAAAATTTAACAGCTGGTCTTTCAAAATGGGCCAGGAGCAGAAAGCACTGAATGGAAATCTTGGAGATTCAGGCAACCACCTTCTGCCTCCCTGAAGGATCACGAGGCAGCCAGAAAGATCTGCTTGCTCCAAAGGTTTATGGTCTGAAGAGGGTCAGAGGGAAAGTTGAAAACCAAGAATTGTAGAGGTGCGTGAGTCTTACTTGTTCACCGCTCTTGGTTTCTGAGTGGAAGCTGGCACTGGGGACCTGGACCTATGTCCTGGGACGATGGAGACATGTTCACAAGGGCTGGCATCCCTGCTTGTCCCCTTACCCAGTGGAGTCACTTGCTGTGTGAAGCAGCCAAGGGGTTATTTATCTGCTCTGAGCTGTTGGTTATTGTTGCCTAGCTAATGCAGAAAGAAGAACGGAAATTCCTAGAAGTTAGGGAGAGTAAGGAAAATTTCCTTAAATCTTAAAAAAAAAAAAAAATATTTATTTGAAAATGAGTGAGTGGAGGGTAGGGCATTGGGAGAGAAAATCCTGAAGCAGACTCCCCTCTGAGTGTAGACCCTGAAGCAGGGCTTGATCCCAAGACCCTGAGGTCAGGAGCTGAAATCAAGAGTGGGCCGCTTGACTAACTGAGCCACCCAGGTGCCCCTCCTTAAATATTTAAAAAGAGCATACTTAGAATCCAATCTTTACATTGTGAAAGAAATACAGAAAGACAGAGAGGAACACATATTAGCAAGTGCCTCGGATTTTGTTTTTAATCTCCGTTTAAGCAGCTCTGTTCCTTTGAGAAGTATGTCTAGCCAAGGAGATACCCTGGAGGATGAATTCCAGTCCCGGCTGGGTTCTGGAGAACTCCGTTGGTCCTGGTGTTTCTGCATCTGAGGTGTGCTGCTCTGTCCTTCCGGCCAGACCCCATCGGATTCCCAGAACCCTGTGAAGAGTGATCCAGATGCCATCTATGGGAATGTTACAGCTGTGGAATCTTGGAGCAAAGTTCACCGGCCCGCAGAGTACACAGGCAGATGCAAAAACTTGAATGATGATTTTTTTTTTTTAAAAGTAGGCTCCATGCTGGGTGTGGAGCCCAGTGTGGGACTTGAACTCAGAATCTTGAGTTTAAGACCTGGGCTGAGATCAAGACTTGGACGCTTATTAACCGACTCAGCCCCCAAGGTAGATGCCTCTTGAATGATGACATTTTAAGCAACTGCCTCCTCTCTGATGACGATGGGTCATTCAAGAACTTTGTAAATGGTTTGCTCATTCCGCATACTGTTCGGATTTAAAGCTGAAACTGCCACCATCTACTTTAAGGGTATAGGGGATGTGCCACATAAATTATTCTTGCACACTAAATGGGGATAGTTTGTGTGTTTTAAAATTTGTATTAGACATGTGGAGGGCTTACTGGTGTGGGGTAACCCTTGCTCAGTTGTCTGGGTACTGGCACAGGTGCTTTCAGGTACAGTAAGCTGATGGATGATGATCAGTTTCTAACCAGCTTTCACAGAAACAGAAATCGGCAGTTATGTGTCTATGGGGAGAAGAAAGCAATTTGCATCAGCTGAAGTCCCTGTGCTATTTTAGCAACAGTAGGGGAATTCTCTGCATTTATCCCATTTCTGAGCTTTTAAAATCTATGAGACACGTTTTAAAATCTTCCAATTACCCTCTTGAAACACTGACAAAGCTCGCTTAATGAAAGCACTTTGGTCAAGTTAAAAAAACAAAACAATTGTGTATCCATAGATTTACCAGAAAAAAAGGAAAAACTGGCTCAAATTTGGAAGAAATGGTAGGTTCCCCATCAGTGCCAGCAACATTTTCCTGGCTGATGGCTGTTACGTCGTCATTCATCATACAAAATGGTTCACTCCCATCCCAGCTCCAGGCTTTGGTACTGCTGCCTTTGATTCAGGATGACTCAGGAAATGGAGTTTCTTTAGCAAGACTTGGAGGCAGATTTTGGAGCTCACATCGACCTTTCTCATTACTGTGGTAGGCAGATTAATGACTCCCCCCACCCCCACCCCAACACACAAAGATAGCAGCAGGTCTCGAATCCTGGAACCTGTAAATATTACCTTATTTGGGAAAAGGGTCTTTGCAGATATTAAAATAAGGACTGTGAACTCAGGGAACCACTCTGGATTACCAGGGTGGCCCCTAATACAGACACAAGTATCATAAAATGCAGAGGAAGATGTGACATTTGCATGCAGAGAAGGAAAAATGTGAAGATGGAGCAGAGAGAGATTTAGAGATGTGGCAGCATGCCAAGGAATATAAGCAACCAGAGACCGGAAGAGGCAAGGACCAGCTTCTCTCCTGGAGCCTCTGGAGGGAGCACAGCCCTGCTGCCTTTTTTTTTTTTTTTTAAGATTTTATTTATTTATTTGAGAGAGAGCAAGAGAGAGTGAGCACGAGTTGGGGGGGGGGGGCAGAGGAAGAGGGAGAAGCAGAGTCCTAGCTGAGCAGGCAGCCGGACACTGGGCTCGATCCCAGGACCCCAGGATCAAGACCTGAGCCGAAGGCAGATGCTTCACCAGCTGAGCCACCCAGGCGCACCACCACCCAACCCAGCTGCCATCTTGATTGTAGCCCATTGCTACTGACTTTGGCCTTCTAGCCTCCAGAACAGCGAGGGAATGGATTTCTGTCATTTACCAATTTTGCAGTACTTGTTACAGCAGCTGCCAGGACCTAATACATCCCTCCACCGCAGCCGCACACCAGAAGCTTCGCGGTGAATATGGCAGCAGGTGCTTGCTTCTTGCCACACTGAGGGTTGAAATCTAACCACACTCTCTTTGACTGAGTTGGTCTCAGTGACTTACTTAACTACCCGAATGTGGTAGAAGGAATGTGCTGGATCACAAAGATTATGCCTTGTATGCCTTATGATTATGCCTGGGTCTCTTGAATACTCACTCTTAGAACCCAGTTCCTCCCTATGTGGGAGCCCAGGCAGCTGCTCAGAGAGAAGTTAAAGCCCCTGGCCTTCCTCCCCAGCTGAGCACCGAGCTGACAGCCAGCACCCACTTATCAGCTTTCTGAGGGAACGGTCCTGGAATCCTCCTCGCCAAGCTGAACCACCTCAGCTAGTGTTGGGTACAGTACACGAGCTGTGCCTGCCAAACTCTGCCAAAAGTGTGGATTTGCGACCCAGATAAATAAGCTGCTTCGTTTCCAGGCTGGCTCATTACACAACAAAAGCGAGAACAAGCTTTAAAGAAAGAGGGCTGCTGTACTGCGGCCCGACCCGGTTCTCCGAGGCTGCTCTAATTGCCCTGGGCTGGGATTCAGGCACTGGTGCTTTTTAAAAGTGTCCTAGCTGGTTCTAGTGGTTCTTCTCGGGTCGAGAAGCAGTGAATTGCAGAAAGATTTTGCCATTCTGAGTAAGGAATTTGGCAGGGATATAATTTTTAAAAATTTTTTCAAAACTTTCCTACACTAGTCATTGAGTGTTGGTGTGACATATGGGCTGTCCTGACTGCCAACACTCCAAGCCACAAAGTATTGATTAGGTCACCCAGTGTACCCGGACACCCTGTGTAAGCTCCAGCTGAGAAATTTTAGGGTACAGGTTACTGTGTATTTTTAATGCCTTGTTTGTATTGGCTTTTTGTTTTCTATAAAATAGCGGTATCTGTTTCATGGATCATTTGTCCCAAATAATACATGAAAATAACCTTGTGGATCCTTTTTACTTTTCTGTCAATGGCAGAGTGTTATCCCTGGTCCCATCCAACAGTTTTTTATGTGAGCCCTACTGCCTCCTAAAGAGTTGGCCAAGATGTCTACACTCTCTTGCCCATTGGTCAGGAGGGACCCAGGGGCCCTAAGCATTTGTCTGATGTCTCCATTGGCTGTGTCCCTGGCAGTGTGAACAAACTCAGTTGGGATTGGTGAGAAGCCAGTGGACAAGCCCAAGGGCAAGAAAAGAAATTATGCCAGTGATGGAGTCTCATTCCCATTCACATCTCCACCCAATGGCTATTGTCTTCCCCTTTCAGCCCCTTTCTGCCTCTATTCCCTGCCTGCTGCCAGCTGTACACTTCAGAGACCTCACCAGTACCGCCACCACCATTCCATATGCTGCCCATTTGTTGCCTTCTGGCTCCGTCCCTTGCTCTCCATTCTTACCCTACTGGCTGACATCAATCCCACTATGCCTGCTCAGACCTACCCTCTTGAGTCCCAGCAGGATGGCAGTCTGTCCACAGAAATCCCAGTGGCCTTGGCTCTTGGACCCAGAAGACCAACACACAGCTCTCAAGTCTTGAAACCTGACCTGCCTGTCACCATTTCCCTTGTGCCACAGTGGTCTGGTCCTCAGAGGTGCTCTACTAGAGCCAGTTGACAGCCACCCAAAAAATCCATGAGGACCTTTACACCAGAGCCAGCGATCCCCCTTAGAGCTCAGTTCGGTGTGCAATGCATCCTTCGCCAGTGCTTGGCACCTGCTCTGCAATGGGTCTTGTCCCACCCATCTGGACCTTCATCTGGATGTTCAGTAATTTGGAATAGGTGCCTTTAATTGGGAAGGCTTGGGAGCAATGTGAATGGTGCCCTACGGAATACCAGTGGAACTGGTCACATTGGGTTGGGAGGGAACAGAAACCTGGGATCTAACGGCTCCTAAAACACATGATTCAGTGCACCCAAATCAGGTCATTGAGTGTATGATTTCTTAGAGTCCATGACACATTGTCACGTGTCACAGATCTTCATAAGGTTGCCGTGGCATGCTTTGTTTCCCAAATTTATTAAATCAGAAAGCCTGTGGCCACCTGACAGCCAGAACCAGGGGTTTAAGGCCTTACTTCTGTAATTGCAGATATTAGGGTGCTCTGTAGATCCTGCAGGGGAGGATGTAGATCCTGCAGGGTGCTCTGTAGATCTTGCAGCACACAGAGACCGTGACCCCAAAACGACGTGTCGTCTCGGGTAGCTGGTGCAATAATTTTATTTCAGGTGGAACCTGAACCTGTCCAGAGACAAGCTTATCTAGAAAGTCATCCTGGGTACCAGTGGGAAATTTGACTCCTATTTTGGGTTTGCATTGGCCAAGTGGACCTTTTTAGAGATATATTCTTGGCCCGGGCCCCCGCTCAGCTTCCATGTCGCCAAGATTTATGCATTTATGGATGCTGAGTCTGCGGAATGCGGCCAGATGACTCCAGCCTTTATTTGTACTGGGGAGGTTAAGGAATTTTGTTGTTATATATTTAAGAAAGGAATTATCTATCCCTGGAAGAACTGGAAATTGCCTGATTCTGGCCTTTCCCAGGTGAGTGTAGGCAAGGCTAAAAATGAGCCTTTCGATTTTTAGGTTTCCTGACACTCACCATCTGGTGACCCCACAAGCCCCTACCACTGCTGCCTGGCCCCTAAGTTTATCCTAAACATTCCCTGAACTTACAAGTCTTCAGGAGATGCTTGGGGATCTTTCCAAATTCTCCGGGGTCTACCATCTGATGCAGATGCATTTCTTGTCTCCTCTCTCTTGGCTGGCCTTTGCCAAATGTAACTGCTTTTCAGAACAGAAATCAAAACCTTCCAGATCTCCATAGACTTGAGTACTTTAAAACCATGTCTTAGGTAATACCTTTGGCTAGATTGTTCCTGACCGGGATTCAAAAGCAGACTTGGCAGATGCCTGCCCTATAGAGGGGGGAGAAAAAGCAAAAAGCACCTGCTAACCCTTGGCGGTCCACTCCCTAGAACGGTTCACAGCAGCCTTCTGCTCCACGATAAATGCATTCTTTCTGTAGATGCCTGTTCTTCTTGCAGCTGGATCTTCCATCTTTCAGCTTTGGGCTTTTATTCTTCCCTCCCTCCTTCCACTGGGGCAGCCCTTTGTCTTAACTTTTAAGGTTCTGGATCTCATGGTGTCCCTGTGTGGCCTACCGGAGTACAGACTTTAAAACAAGAAAATCACTTCATTTCCTGCATCAAGGAGACAAGTATAGGTCTGACCTTTCTACTCCCTTCTCTATGTACCCTGTGGGAGAAGAAGCTCCTCATGTGAAAGAACCCTATGAACATTGCAGAGTATGAACTTTGGGGTCAGGCGCTCTCTGAGTTCACATTCTGGCCATGTGACCTTGGGAAGGTACTTAACCTCTGAATGCCTCGAGATTTCTTTCTATGCAAAGTAGAGACCTAAGAGTGAGCATCAACTTGAGAGTTGTTTTGGGCAGTAAATAAAGTTTTACTTATGAAGTGTTTAGAACATTGCCCCGCATGGGGTAAACATCAGCTGCTTTGAGTACATGGACTAGGGTTTTGAGTGACACTGTCCGTTTTTCAGATCACAACACGGCTGGGTGTACTTCTCCATGAGGCACAACGACCAGTCCCTTTCTTTGCCATGGTGCCACTAAAAGACACCATGAATATCTGTCTCCACCCACCCACGGGTTATTGGGCTAATTCTGCAAACACAGAATACAAAAAAGCCAAAATGGACTGGCTGAGGACCTTGGAAGGTGGCAGGAGAGTCCCTGTAATGTGATGTAGAAGGCCGTCTGGAGGGTGAAGGGTTGTGGCCATTTCTGCCTGAGTCTCCTGCTCCCTGTTGCAGGTTTCGTTTCCCAAAGAACCTTCCAGTCAAGACTACCTTTCTGGTTTCTTCCCTTCTTTCTCACCCAGGTGACCTGGGCGAGGGCAGTAAGACTTAAAGAAAGAAGAGGATCCCCTCTTTATTTTTCTATGCTTAAGCCTAGAGTCTTCCAAGTAGGCTTTCCCCTCCTCTGAAACCCATGCTGGCCCATCTCACCAAATTCCTGGAAGACACAGGAACCTACCAAGAAGGAACTCTATTCCTTGTTCGTTCCCCATACTTCTATCAGAGAACCTACCCTCCCCCCAATATTTGGTGTTTTGTTGGGAAGGGAAGATAGTCTTATGGCAAACCCTGGAAATCCAGATAGCATGACCCAGATGGGGTCTTCCCAATATCTCCATCTCCTACTGGCTTGATTCGCTGGCACAGTATGCTTCTGTCCCCCTCTTGTCAGCCTGTTTTAGGCTTAGGTTCACTACCTCTTTCTTTCTCCATGAGGATTAAAAAAAAAAAAATCTGTACCTGGCACCTACAAGGACAGAGCATCATCGTTGTCAAGGCTACCATTTGTTGGCTTCTTAGGTTCCCGGTATATTGTATACAGTGTTCTGCTTGTTTCCTACAACCCCAAGGAGGAGGGGTCACTATTACGCCCATTTTATAGAAAATGATCAGAAGAAACTAGATGTTAAGGAACTCATCCATATTACACAGTAATGAGAAAATCTGGGATTCAGACTTCAAATACCTCCTTTCAAAGCCTGTACTCTTGGGCTGTGCTACTCCCCTGAAGCTTTGGGGTGAGCTGGACAGGGAGTGGGGTCACCCCATTGCCCAGCTGCCCCTCCAGCTCCACACAATCCACCTACCGAGCTTTTATCTTCTTCCTTCCATGAAGATGTCATTTGATTGTCTGTGTCCCCAACTTGCCGACCCATAAATGCCATTTGCATAGCTAGACAGAGTCCTTAGGGAGCACACCCTGTGTCTGCCATCCCTCACACACCACCATGGCCCATCACGTGGCCACGTAGCTTCCTCCCCCAGGTAAAGGTCCAAGAGTGTGCTATATATACATGTCTTACCACTCAGGCACTGATAAATGACCTTCATGGCAATGGAAATGGATTGGGAGGTATTAGCCTCTTTCTGTAGATGAAGAGCTCTACTGAGTCAATGAATGGTTTAACTGGTTCTAGAGACTTGGATGATTCCAAAACCTATCCTATGATACAGTCTGTTACGAAAGGTACAAAGTGTGTCCTGTGATAAGTTCCATGCAATGATAAGGTCCCAGTAGACCAGAAGGAATTCAACAGGGCAAATTATGCCTCGGTAGGACCACCTTGCCAGGGTGAGGAATTGTCACCGGGTTTACCCTGTGTGCATCCCAATGATGAGCGGCTGAGAACAGCTGAATTCCCTGCCCTCTTGGCTCTTTACCCTAAAAGACAGGAGTAGGAGACAAGCATCTCAGGGCCAAATGCAGGCACTCCTCTCCTGCCTCCTTGCTCCCACCTCCCACAGGACCCAGAAGAAACCAGAAGAGAGACTCACCCAAGGTCCCCACCAGGATTCTGGCACACGCTCCTGCTTATTAATTTCCAAACCCTTCGCACCTTAGAGCTGCATCCTGGCCTCTGGCTTCTTGCTGTGCCCTGGATTCATCTCTAAAGGGGTCTGAAACCAGTTCCTCTGAGTTTTCTCTAGAAAGCAGTGGGCCACGGGAAATCTTTGACATCCAAACTGGCCCGAGGTATCTGGGCAGTGACTTCCGATGAACGAATTGTTCTTCATCAATTGCACTTGCATTTCAGCCCTCTCTCGGTAAACACAGTTTCTTGATTCTGGCTGTTGCTTCTTCATGTGATAAAACAGTGAGCAGAAACTTATAGAACCTCTGGGTTGTATTCCATCTTCGGAGAGCTTCCCCTCTTTGGCAGTGGTGCCAAGCAGTTTTACAACTTTTGTCTTCTGGGTGAGTTTTATGGAGATGTTCAAACATTTAAATAGTCCATGTATTTTTTAATATATTTTTTAATTGAGTTTGATTTGCCTACATATAGTATAAAGCCAGTTCTCATTGTTTATTTATTTATTTTAAAGATTTTATTTATTTATTCATGAGAGACACAGAGAGAGAGGCAGAGACACAGGCAGAGGGAGAAGCAGGCTCCGTGCAGGGAGCCCCATGCAGGTCTCGATCCCGGGACTCCAGGATCACGCCCTGGGCTGAAGGCAGGCGCTAAACCACTGAGCCACCCAGGGATCGCCATGTCCGTGTATTTATACCAATTTTTTTTCTTAAAAATGCTCCACCAAGAGCCCTGCCTTTGTGATTGATTCACTGTGTAGAGGTTTAAATTTTCTTTTTGAAGAGATCAGCGAATGTTTGTTGCACATGCGCTGTGAACGCAAGGTGCTGCCTCCCCTAAGAAAGGAATTCGAGCTGGGAGAGTGGAGATTGCACAGGGCACAGCGGTCTCTTTGTGAAAGCTGAAGTGTATGCTCAGCTATTTAGTTCTGGGCTGCTGATTCTGGCCACTGATAACTTAGCAGGTCTTGCTCAGTCTGTGCCTCATGCCCCGGCTGGCCGCTTCGCTTGGTAAACCAGATCACTGGGGAGCCTGGTGTCTAGGTTGCTGCTGCTTGAAGATGCCCTTGGAAGTAGATGCCATCCCCCAAGAGCCCTGATCCTGGAGCCCATGCCTGCCCCGCACTCCCCGCACCCCCCTCCCCAAATGGGAAAGGTCTAAGTGAAGGAGCATAGGGTAAGGAAAATGGAGTGATACCCACCTCCCCTAGGGCTCCTTCTGTTGGACGCCGTGGCAGGCATTGTGCATGCGTGTCACCCTCGCCTACCTCGCCTACCATTGCACCAGATGGTCCCTACCCCACGTGGAATATTAAGCTTCTTGCACTTCTCCTCCTGATAAATTCTGAAGCCCATAGTTTTATAGTCCCTTCAGATGTCAGGGGATGCAACTGGATCTCGTCCACAAGTTGTGCCTGGCCTCCAAGAATGATTCTGGATCTACTGTAGAAGATGCTTATTTATGGTCCGAGAGTCCTCAGATGCAAGATGACTTGAATGCTAGTGGGTCCTGGAAAGAGAGACCCAGCCCCCGAAACCCCCCAGCTCCCCAGGTGTGTCTTCCGAGCTATGCAAGGGAGGTGAGAAATAGCAATGACAATGACACTAGACATGAGTGTCATTGGGCTGTCCCCATCCTAGCGCATGCTGAGCTTTTAGTGCAAACCTCTCTGAACCATGCTGCAGGCTGCATCCCACTGCTTATTTCCTTAAAGGACTCAAATCCTGGCTGCTCCAACCAGTCTCCAAACTTGAACGCTTTTTGTTTGTTGAATCTTGCCACTTGTCTCTAAGGTAAATAAATGCCCGTGAGGGTGGACAGAATTCAGAGTGTCTAGCTCTGTGCCTCCGACCGTTGTGGGTCGAAGTAAGCACCCAGTCGCCCTCATACCCACGCTCCCACTGTGCCTCTACCCGACAGATGCCGACGCTGGGAAGTTTCATTCTCCGTGTCACCTCTAGGACTGGAAATGTTAGGTCTTGGCTTAGTGAAGGTCTTGACTTCACAGTACCAGTTACCTCCTAGGCCAGAGGAAAGACTTAATAGCCTCCTCAATCATGTAATGTGGAAGCCAGCAGGTGGCTATTTCGACCAATTGTCCGCTATGACACCCTCTACTCCTCAACCCCCATCTCCACACACCCCAATATCAAAGCTCCAGCTTCTCTCTTTATTCACCTTGGAATAAAGGACACCCCCTTCGCCCCAACAGAACAGTCACTGTAACTAGAGAGGCCAGCTACATTGGAACAATTTCATGGCCCAGGAAAAGCCCCAGGCCCAGACTCTGACCTTGACGAGAAAACCTGTGTGTCCAAAGGAAGGCATAGTTTTTTTGACACTAATATCTGTATGTTTCTTGTCCCTGCAGCCTTAGGAAAATCCAAAGGTACGGTATCCTCGGGTAGCTACGAGGCCATGTTCAATCTCTTGAGAACAAAGCAAGCCATGCCTTAGTGAGCTCTGCCAGAGAGTGAATGTGCCGTGTTTGGTTGCTTGGCCGACTTAACGGAAGCTGTGTCTCCATCGTTAAAACAGTCGCAGCGCGGAGTGACCTTAGGGCTGGTCAGCCCCCTACCTGCCGGGTAGACGGGCGGGTGTGGCCTGCAGAGGCTGTAGCTCTGGCCAGGGCCCTGGGGCCAGACCAGGAGACCGACTGGGGCCAAGTGCTAAAAAAAAAAAAAAAAAAAAAAAAAAGGATGGATATTTAGTTGTCTCCTGCTGATCAGTGCCTCGTTCTAGTGCGATGCTGCTCCCTGGCCCCCTCCCCTCCTCATACCCCCCAGCCCTGCCCTCCCCCACCCCCCACTTGGGGGAGGGAGGGAGTGCTCCCAGAGGGGCTGCATTCTGCTCTGGGCACAGCTTGGATTCCACGCGCAGATCGAGGCCAGCTGGCTTGGGCAGAGGGTGGAAGCGAGCCGCCAGCCGCGTGCGCCCGGGGCTGCTGGTGCGCGGCGGTGGCCCAGCAGCGTCGCTTCCCCGGGCCCAGGAGGGGGCTGCGGCTGCGGCTGCGGCTGCGCTGCTGCTCCCCGGCGGCCGTGCTTGAGTGTGTCCGCTGCGCGGGGGAGGGCGCCTGCCCCTCGTCACGCGTGGGTAAGCGGGTGTCTTTGTGTCCCTCGCCAGCATGGGCGTGAGGGTCATGGACACGTCCTGGGTGGCTCGAAGAGGCTCCTCGGCCGGCAGGAAGGCGTCCTGCGCCCCGCCCACCATGCAGCCCCCCGCGCCGCCGCCCGCCGAGCTTGCCGCGCCTCTGCCATCGCCCCTCCCGGAGCAGCCCCTGGACGGCCCCGCCGCGCCCTCGCTGTCGCCGTCGGGCCTGGGCCTCCAGCCCGGGGCCGAGCGCACCAGGTAAGCGGGGCCGGCCGGCCCGGGGCGCGGGACGGGGCGGGTTGGCTGCGCCCCCTCCGGCCTCGGGGATGCCTGGATGCCGTCACCACCCCCGCCCCCCGCCCCCCGCCCCTTCCGAGCATTCCTGTTTGGCTTTCTGCATCCTGCTGGCAGGGAGCTAGTGGTTCCCAGCCCCTCCCCTTGCAGCCCCCACCCCACCCCCGATTGTCAGATGGAGCCCCAGCTTCCGAGAATAGCATCCCCCAGCACGCGTGCAAGGTGGAAACTCGCTAAAGCCGTGAGTGTGCGAAGTTGCCAGCTCCCGGCTCCCCTTCCTCTGCCTGCAATGACTTTCCCATTTTGAAATCCAGGAAAACCCAGGATTGCCGTAATTTCTCCCCTTCCCTGCTCTGCCTTTAGATTCATAGGAGCTGTTTCCCCTGCTTGCATGGGTGCAAATCAGGAAAGGAGTGGTGGTCTCATGTGGTCTTGGATGGGGGTGGCCTGGGGACCTGGGCAGCCTGCCCCCGGGGGTTGTGTTTCCGTTCTTTCCAGGGAAGAAGAAAGCTGGCAAGCTCGTGGTGTCACTAGTTCAGTGAATGTTTGTGGAGGACTGAGTCCAATCAGAGATGAAAGGTGTGACAGAGGGCCCATCCCAACGTGTAGATGCGTGCTGACACATAACAGGGCGCATAGGCCACGTCTGGCCCTTCTTCCAAATGGGCATCCTGGATGTTGGATGACCGACACTACTTTGCTGGGTATTTCTATCTGCTCTAAAACAGTTTGGAGAAGTGGGAAAGCTACTTCAAATCAGATGCCGATGTGCATTCTGTTAGACGACACTGCATCCCCTGTCATGGCTCCTGCTGGAAAAACTTTGGAGGCTTTGGGAAACTGAACCTTCTCATCTAATTTTTTTTTAATTTATTTATGATAGTCACACAGAGAGATAGAGAGAGGCAGAGACACAGGCAGAGGGAGAAGCAGGCTCCATGCACCGGGAGCCCGACGTGGGATTCGATCCCTGGTCTCCAGGATCACGCCCTGGGCCAAAGGCAGGCGCCAAACTGCTGCGCCACCCAGGGATCCCTCATCTAATTTTTTTTTTAAGATTTATTTATTTTAGAGAGAGAGAACGCACCCAAGAGAGAGGGGCAGAGGGAGAGGGAGAGAATCTCCAGCCGACTCAGCACTGAGCTTGGAACCCAATGTGGGGCTCCATCTCATGATCCTGAAATCACGATCTCAGCCAAAACCAAGAGTCAGACACTTAGTGGTGCCCCTTTGCCCAATCTTTGTACACACACACTCACACACAAATACCAACTCCCTAAATGAAGGGATTGTAGGGCATTTGTGGGTTTTTTTCCCCCTTTAATGAATAGAAGATACTTTCCCCATGAAATGGGTCAATGATAAAGGGAAATGGATAGTCAGAGTTCGGGAGCGGGGAGCTGATAGTGGATGTGCTTGGGTCATTGCTGATGGCTCCAGCTCAGGGCGAGAGGACGCCAGCCCTGGCTGGGTGCTCGCTAGGCTTCATTCCCACTTGGGAGATGATGCAGGGGTAGGAGAACAAGTTCAGCAGAGAATCATCTCTGTGGCTCAGAGAGGCTGACGAGGAGGAAGTGAACAAGTAGGAGACCTGCTGGGACCCTTCTGCTTTTGCACCCTTACTGGCTTTGTCCTGGTTTCCTATCTTACAGTCAACACTTGGTGCTAAACATGATTGGATGTAAAAAAAAAAAAAAGCTATTTCTGAAAATGGCCCTCAGAAATGGATTTCCCAGCCGCTAAAGGTGTTCCCGGGTGGTTGGCCTTGAGGGTCGCTCACGGATAGGGATCACCACCTGCTAGCTCAGAGTAATTAGGAGTCATCCCCATTGCTCATACTGTCCCTTTTTCTTGGGTTCACCAACTCTGAGGCTTTCCCTTGGGTGGCCACGTTCTTGTCTCTCCTCTACCACTCTTTTTCTCTGCCCATATGGTTTCCTCCCAATACAAATGGGTGTTCCATTGGGTTTTTTTTGGTTTTGTTTCTGTTTTCTGGACATTTGCAGTCAGATGATGTCTCTTCCAGTTCCTGGCTGCCTGTTATGCATCCCCCCTCCCCCTGAGAATGGTAGGTCCTCCCTTCCCTCTGGCCCCCTCCAGCCTCCCCATTCTTCACCCAGGCCTAGCAGTCCTCTCCAGCCAAGCCCAACCTCTGCATCCCACTCCTCTGCTTGGCATTAACTCTGCCCCCGAACTCTGCCTCCTGCCTCTTTGCACCCCAGCTCACTGAGTCACCCGTCCCCAGAACTGACCTGTCCTCAAGCATGTCCTGAGCCTCCTCCATCGAGTGCTCCTTGGTAAGCCCTGTATACCCCACCTCTCCCACCGGGTCAGCTGTGCTGATGCTGGAGAGACAGTAGCAAGGCTCCGTAGAGAAACACTTGTTTCTCTGGTGGGGGGCTTGCATCAGGTAGGCAGGAAAAGGATGAACTCTTTGTTCCTAGTCTTGTCAATCCTGAGGAAGGAAGAAGAGTCTGGCAGGCCACAAGAAGCAAATTTTACTGTTTGCTTGTTTTGTGGCTTGTGTGTGTGTGTTTTAAGATTTTCTTTATTCATGAGAGACACAGAGAGGCAGAGACAGAGGCAGAGAGAGAAGAAGGCTCCCTGTGGGGAGCCCAATGTGGGACTCGATCCCAGGACCCCAGGATCATGACCTGAGCCAAAGGTAGATGCTCAACCACTGAGCCACCCAGGTGGCTGTTTTGTATTTTTTGTTGTTTTAACTGCCTCTCAATGGTGGTAGAGGTGGAGGGAAGGGTAGATAGATATTCAGCCTTAATATGTGAGTGCCTGGTGACTTTGGGTCCGAGGAAGAATAAAAGACAGGTGTTGGACCTACAGGTTGCTTTTTATGAACAGCACAGAGAAAGGAGTCGCTCTCCAGACCCCCTGGATGAAATAGCTTTTGGGGAGGGAGGGGGCAGTGGCCCAGGTGTGGTTTGATGCTCACCCTAAGGAGAGAGTTTACTGTGGCCTTGAACATGACATTGTCTTCACTCCTTCACTTAGGGGAAAACTAATTGAACTTTGGCTTTGGCTGCCCCAGTCCTGGTCCCTGCTTCCCCCCCCTCCTTGCCATACCCCATACCCTGCCGGGAAGGGGCGGCATATCTCTAGCTCTTTAATATCTGGGGCCTCTAAGTAAATTTAGAGAAGAAATAGGCCCTGCATGTTTTCATAGGAAAGGAAGTAGCCGTTGCAAAGGATTTAGGTTCCTATCCGCCCCCATGCCCTACTAGAGGGCATTAGAATCCAGGTGGTTTCCAGCAGGGGCGGCAGGTAGCTTTCATCCTAATTTGCCAGGGGCTGCCTAGAACATAAGTGGGAGGAAGAGCAAGCACCTTCTGGGGGGCTCAGGGTGGGCCCGGGGGACATCTGGAGCTCAATTAGCAATGTCTGCTGTGGAGGGATGTTGGGGAGTGAAGACGTGGCTGTATATTTGCTGTCCCTGTTCTGTGGAGTGGGGTAGGGTGTCTGTTAACATGTACCATATCCTTAGGACTCCTGGCAGAGAGGCAGCAGTGAAGGATGAATCCCCTTTGGGAAACCGTGACCCAGGGTGTCCCTTTGTCAATTCAAGGGACGCCAGAGGCCCTCCTTGCCATTGGCCCTGACCAGTGTTCCTCCCCCCCCCCCAAGCCTGAAGGGCTGGGACCTGAATGGGTCACATCTGGGAGCCCCATGGGGCACTGGGTTAACCCTCCTGCCTGCTGGGACTCACATCCAGGATGGGTCCCAGAGGTGCACCCCTGCTTGTGGTGCAGGTCAGCAGAGAGCCGCGGCCACGAAACCGGGCAGTGAGCCCTCGCATAGCTCGGTGACCCTGGGAAGTCCTCTTGGTTCTGGTATGCTGGAGAGAGCTGGCCATGAGCGAGTGCCAGGGGCATGGAGATGGGAGCAGAACCCAGGTCCCCAGGGCCCACGAGGGGACAGTCACCTCCCAGAGCATCTCTGACGGGCATGGGGGCAGACCAGAGCTGGCCCAGAGAAGCCCGTGGGGTTGCGACCCACGGGCTGGTGCTGTGCCTGCCTGAGTTCAGGGGCTTTCTTGTCTTGTGTGCTTCTGTTCCAGCACTGCTAAAAGCAAGGAGCTTTCTCCAGGATCTGGGCAGAAGGGGAGTCCAGGCTCCAGCCAGGGGACGCTCTGTGCAGGGACGCAGCCAGGGGCACAAGCAGGCGCCAGCCCCAGCCAGCCGCCCCCAGACCAGAGCCCTCACACTCTTCGGAAAGGTGCGTACGTCACTGTGGCCCCTCACTCCGGTCTTGGGCCGGGGGAGAGCTCTTCACGCTGCCTACACGCTCCTTCCCCTCCATCAGCGTGGACATCGAGAGCCCGTGTGACTTCGTGAAAAATCCCTAGGCTAGGCGTTAGAGCTTTAGGAAGTTAGCCAGCTGCAAGAGGGACCACATCTTCCTTCCTCATCTCGCTCATTTGGACAGCGGGCTCAGTCGGGGTGTACATGGGGCACTGCCTCCCGTACCCCTAGACCTCCATGCAAGTGTGCTTGCCCTGGATGACACGTGTGTCATCCATGGACCCCACCAGGCCCTCACCATTGCCACTTAAGGTGCTGTGTGGAGTCCTGTGTGGGAGCCCCCTGCCCCGAGCCACAGCCTGGTGAGGCTGCCTCTGGGGATCGTTTCTAGAAGGGTGACACAGAGGAGGGAAATGGGATTGTTTCTACAGGAGTCCTGGCCTTCGATGTTTCTGTTTTGGAAGGCTGAGAATTTTGACACTGACCCGTGGGCCGCCCGACCCCGAATCTGCCATGGAACCCCCCCCCCAAGAGGCCTAGTTATCCCCCCTGAAGTGAGACCCTCCAAAAGTGAAAGACCTGCTCTGTGGGCACATTTCATCAATGGGGAGCTGCCTAGGCTCTGTACTTAGGCTTTCTTGTTTGTTTTCATGTTCTATTATCTCTTAGCAAAGGCTCAAACTTGGAATAGCAGGGGTTTTTTTTAATGAGATTTTATTTTCTTTAAATATTTTATTTATTCATGAGAGACAGAGAGAGGCAGAGACATAGGTAGAGGGAGAAGCAGGCTCCCTGCAGGGAACCCAATATGGGACTTGATCCCAGGACCCCAGAGTCACGCCCTGAGCTAAAGGCAGGCACTCAACCACGGAGCCACCCAGGCGTCCTGAGCATGTTGTTGAGTATGTTCTCAGCTGAGGCCTTTCCAGCTTTCAGCCCCAGGATTTTCAGAATTAGGGTGGTTCACCTTACCCCCACGTGCTCTGCAGCAGGTCCCTGCTGGGCTCCCTGGCTCTGGGCTGCAGGGGCAGTGCCAGGCCCTTTCATATCTCCCTTGATTCCCAGTCATGCCTTGGGCGGCCTACCGATAGGTTTTGAGGCCCTACTCTGTGCAGAGCCCTGTGCTGGGCATCGAGAGTATAACAGAGCGATGGGCACAGCCTCTCCAGAGAAGGAGGTGTGGAACCAGGACATGATGGTGCTGTGGGCCACCCCCTGCCCCGGGACACTGTGGCAGGGACTCGGGGACTCCCTTCCAGACGTATGAGGTGGGATACAGCAGTGGCAGTGGAACTTGAGCATTCCAGTTCTCTCATCCAAAGCCAGCAGGTCACCTTTGTGGCCCGGACACACTTTTCTGGCCATTTTGTGTGCAAAGCCATTAAGGCTCCCTCCAGCTCTGGGAGGCAAGGTGATGCCCAAGCCACAGTGTCCGACGGGGTTGACCCTCTCGTTCCAGGCCATTCCATGGCACGGTGGATGTAGGCAGGGAGTACAGCCGAGAATGACCCAGGTCCCTCCTCCACCAAGAGGTGCAGCAGCAGCTCCGAGTCCTCCTTTGGGAGGTATCGTCTCTTTTCCAGCTGCCACCACTGCCTGGCGCTTCACTTTTTGTAGGTTTTTAACGTGGTGCTGCCCCCCTCACCCACACCTCCTCTGGCTTGTGCTGGGGAAGACATGTTGGAGCGTTGGTGGCGTGGGGCTCCGCTGGCTGGCTGCCCCCCCTGGTGAGTGATCCCGGCATCAGCCACTGTCTGTCCTGAGCTCCAGGAGCTGGGAAAGCCCCCCGGTCCTCGGGGTGTAGAGCTGAGAAGTGCTTTCATCGCGGGTCATGATTCCGTGGTGCTTTCCACGCACGATGCTAAGTGCTACAACCCTTTGGAGAAGAGACCATCCTTCCTGCTGCAGAGAAGAGGTTTAGATCACCCGCTGGGGCACCCAGTGGTTAAGGCGAGATGGGGACCTGAGGTCACTTTGGAGAGACCATGTCCTTGTCCACACGGCACACTGACGGAGCCCAGGGAGCTCATGCAGCATTGTTTGAATGGATTTTGTTCTATTGTGGGAGGTGGGAGACAAGTCCCTGATGCCTTCTTGAGCACCTAACAGATACTTTCTTCTGCACTTAGTGCTGTCCACAGCAGCCCTCACTTAATTTTGACACGTTAGTGACCACTTTCTCTGTCTCTTTTTTTTTTTTAAGATTTATTTATTTATTCATGAGAGACACACAGAGAGAGGCAGAGACACAGGCAGAGGGAGGAGCAGGCTCCATGCAGGGAGCCCAACATGGGACTCCATCCCAGGTCTCCAGGATCACGCCCCAGGCTGCAGGTGGTGCTAAACTGCTGCACCACCCGGGCTGCCCTGCGACCGCTTTCTCAAAATGTTTGTGCCTCGGTGAGATCTCCCGGGCATCCGATTTTGACTTCTTACCAGCTCATTTTGAGTTAAAGGTGTAGCGTATGTGTCATCCTGCAGCAGGACCAAGTGAATAAAAGGAGGCGAATGAAGGCAGGGCCAGGGGGGCTCGGGGCAGTGATGGGCAAAGTAACACACAGTACATCTGCAGAGTCTACACCCGGGGGGTGTATGGGTCTGGAAGGAAAAACATGCAGGGTGCAAGTACACAGGATTCAGAGGAAAGGACGAGGCAAGAGAGAGAAGTCGAGGCAGGACTTGGTCATGTGTGGCTCTCACGGATCCAGAAGCCAGCGAGGAGGGCAGGTTCAGCCAAAAGTCAGAGTTCCCTGTGCTGGTGTGCTCCCCACCACGGCCCCTGCTCTGGTGTGGCCAGGTGAGCTCCCTGAGCCTTGGAGCCACTGACCCCCACCCTCCACCCCTGCTGGGCCTGCGCCTCTGATGCCGTTTGCCACCGTGCAGTGAAGAGAGGACACCGGGCAGCCGGCCACCGCCGGTGCCGGGGAGCGTGTGCAGACCGTGGCGGGGGCCCAGGGGAGGAGGAGGGATTGGTGAACAGATGGGAACACATGAAAACTCGCAGTTGTAGGTGAAATTTTTGAAAACCGCCTGGGCTGCTGGTGGGGCGGTGAGGGGGCGCGGGTGGGAGGTGCGGCCAGGGCCAGGGCCGCGGGGACAGCCGCGCAGCCGACGCCCCTGTGCTCCCCGTGTTTTCTCTTCCAGTTTCCAAGAAGCTGGCGCCGATTCCACCCAAGGCCCCCTTCGGCCAGCCGGGGGCAGGGACGGACCAGTCGGCCGGCCAGCCGTCCCCGCTCAGCCTGTCCCCCACCCCGCCGAGCACCCCGTCGCCCTACGGACTGAGCTACCCGCAGGGGTACGCCCTGGCCTCCGGCCAGCTGTCCCCCGCCGCCGCCCCTCCCCTCGCCTCCCCCGCCGGCTTCGCGGGCGCCGCTGCCAAATCTCGGCCCACCCCCAAGCCCCGACAGAGACCCACCCTGCCGCCCCCGCAGCCCCCCACCGTCGGCCTGCCCGCCCCGAGCCCGCAGTCCGCGGAGCCCCCGGTGCTGGACGGCATGGCCCCCGGGGAGAGCATGTCTACAGGTAAGGCAGCCGCGCCCGCAGGTGCATCCCTGCCCGCAGGTGCAGCCCCGCGCCCCGCAGCGTGAGGCCGTGGAAAGCAGCCCCGGGATTTCCCCCAGTGGGATGCCCGCCGCCCACCCAGGGGTCGACTCTGTTCCTAACCCGGGGGGTCGAGCGAGGGTCGGAGGCCTTTGGGGCGGTGCTTCGGGAGGGGCCGGGGCTGGGTGGCGACCGCGGGCCGCGGCATCCAGCACAGGTGAGGCGGCTGCGGCTTTCCTTGCGCAGAGTCCAGGCAGACACCGAGGTCCACGCCCTCATCTCGAGAAAAGAGCCTAAGAACCAAAGACATTTTTTTTTTCCTCCTAATGGGAGAACCTCGTTAGAAAATGTATTTCCAGCAATATTGACCGGAGGGTCGGTCGCAGGAAAGCTGTGTGTTCCTCTGGTTCTTTGAGGAGGTTGGTGCTCAAGCTCACAACTACTCAGTTTAAAGTTTAAAAGTCAAAGATGGAGCTGTTTTCTCCCCAAAAAAATGCAAAAGCGCAAGATCACAGACACTGCATTTAGCAAAAAACCGTTTGTTGGTTGGAGAAAGAGGATGTTTTTTTTTTTGCAATGTCTCTCCCCAGATACTCTGACCACACGACATTAGAGACTCAGGGCCTGTTTCTGGTGACCGCTGAAGTCTTTCTAGCGTTTTCCTCGTTCAGGGAGGTAGGCAAAGCCTTGGACTGTGTCTTGGCTTAGAACCAGCCCTGCATGTCATCCTGTGGCAGGAGCCCAAGGTTGTCCCAAGTAGCAGGTGAGGCAGCACACACACCCCAGACACAGGCACGCAACACAGATGTCACACAGGTGCGTGCACTCCCCCACACACAGACCCCCTCCCTGCACACACATTACACAGATACCACAGATTCACACACATGCATGCAAACCACACACACACACCCCTTAGATACATGCATGCACACACCATACACAAGTACATGACACCTATGCAGATACCACATCCCTGCACTGCACCACATACGAGCATATGCCCACACATCCACGCGCTTCAAAGGGCGGGGTGGTCCTAGGTCCGCTGGGATTTCGGACAGTGATTGTACTTGCACTCCTGTGTTCTGGCCCAGGAGTGAGGTTTTTCCCCTTGATCAGATGGAGGGGGGAGCCTGTGGGGTTCAGCCTCTCATGCCTGGGATCAGGCTCATCCAATTGGAGGGATTGTGATGGATGAGTCACATGTTAAATATCGTGGGGAGCTGCCTCTGGCTGTTCGGCTTCTTTAGTTTTGGATGTGATTCATGTTGAAGGTACAGCTGCTGACATCTACCCCAAGGCTTATAAGATATCAAGGAAATTCCTCCCCAAAAATTGACAGTGAGCACCACTTCCCACTGGTAGTTCTTCGGGGTGATGTGTGCATCCCCTGTGAGCCTGGGGGCCGGAGGCACAGGTGACACCAAGAGCTCGAGGTCACCCCGGGGCAGCTCCTCCGAGCACATCCAGCCACCCGGGAAGAGATGTGGGGCAGGGGCAGTGTGGACGCGGGAAGCAGTGAGCACAAGGTGTCCCCGGGAAGGAATGGAAAGGTGGTGGGAACACCACGGGAGGAGGAATTGGGCCCAAAGCAGGCAGCAGAGGTGCCCCGCCTTCCCGAACGGCTGCCCCCTGCCCCGTGGTAGCAGCGCCCTGGCCCCCACACGTGGTGTGTCCGTGTTCTTTGGCAGCAGACTGTCGTTCTGTCCATCCACACAGGCCGGATGTCGGCCAGTGCAGCATCTGTGACGCTTTGGTGCCTGTCCCCCCCACCCCCGATTGTGATACTCGGCAGTTTTTTGTCTTGTGCTCGTTTCATCGTGTTTATTCCTTTCTCCGAATCCTGGCGTGGTGTTCCTGCAGCTGTGTGACATGAGGGCCGCTGTTGTGGATACGTGTGAGGGGGATTTCAGGGTAAGCGGCCCCAGCCCGCCGGGCCCAGCGCTTGCTCGGCTCTGCATGTGGCTCGGACCCCCCATCTCCCCCCCCACCCCGCAGCATGGCAGCTGTGCTCCGTGCCTCCCCCACCCCGGCCCTCCGGGGAGCACCCCGGGCCCCCCACTCATCTGGCTTTCGGGGGATCACTGGCCGCCTGGCATCCGGCTGGCTTTGCGCTAGGAGAGGGGAGGAGGTCCGCAAGCAGGCTTCCCCCCACCTCCCCTCCTCCCCTGGCCTTTGAGCCCCCACTGTCAGCCCCCCCCATACCTCCCCCTTTGGTCTGGAAGTTCAGGGCTAACGGGTCTGTGCTGCCCGCGGCGTCTCTGTCCTTGGTTGCCTGCCGCAGACCGAGCTGCCCGGTGCCCGCTCGCTCTGTGCGCCCGGCTTCGGGGTGTGTCCCCAGGAGGGTCACAGCAGGCACAGCCTCCACCTGCGGGGGCAGGTGGGCTCCCAGCGACCCTGAGGGTCATCCCAGGGGACCCCTGCTTTCCGAGGTGGGCTCGCGCTTCTCCTCCTCCTCTGGGCCGACCCAGCTGGCGAGCCCGGGAGAACCCACGCTGGTGGGATTCACTCGGAGCTTATTTCCCGCCCGGATCCTTTCTCGGTGTTTGGGGAGCACGTATATTCTGGTTTCGGCCTGTCTGCTCTGCCCACGGGGAGGAGATGCTGGAAATGAAAACCGAGGGAAGAGCAGGAGAGAAGCCGGGGGGGAATCAAGTGTCCTGGTGGCAGTCAGGGGCAGCAGAGTAAACCAGGGGAGGGTCCCCCCATCCCCGCCCTCCAGAGCCTCCTCCAAAGCTGCTGAGCCCCTGGTCCTCTGGAAACTCAGGGCGGGCACCGCACAAGGGGGTCCCATGCCCACCCACCCCTGGTGCTTCTGATCCCAGCAGTGGGTGAGGGCTTCTCTCCCCAGATCCTGCTCCCTGGCCGTCAGTAGCTTTCCCCGAGGGGTCGAAGGGAAGGGCCAGGGTCGCACCTGCTGAGTCCCCTTCAAGTCTGCCCTCCTGTTCTGCGATTCCCTCTGGGGAATCTGCTGGGACGCTGGTGGGAGGGTAAACCCGCCCAAGGCCACACTTGCAATGCCAGGGACGGGATTTTAAGCCCGAGCAGCAGGGAGGGCCGGTGCCCAGCAGAACGCTGCGGGGCGGGTGGCCCAAGGCTGCATCCCGTAGCTGTCGCCCAAGGCAGGGGGAGCGAGTGCCACTGGCAGAGCCGAGCCTGGGACCCCATCTCTGTTCCGAGGCAGTGGGATGGAGACAGGCAGGAATGACGTTTTGAGGCCCGTCTTTGGGGGTGGTGGTGGCTGGGGGAGTGACAGAAGGACCTTTGTCCCACAGCTTCCATGTTTGTATGTCTTTTAACACCGTGTCCAAATGTCTGTCTGTCCACCTGGTATGGTGTGAATGTTGGTTTTACCTAAAACTCCTGAAGACTAAGAAACCACCCCATGCCTGATTCCAGGCTGGCCCAGGGCTGCCCTTGTTCCAGGAACATGTCCCTATGGTCCGGGCCCAGGATGACAGCAAGGCTAAGCCCTTAGAGGCCTGGGAGGAAGCAGGCCAAGGAAGGGGTGTCGCCATCAGGGTCCTTGGTTCTGGAGCCCCCACTCCCCCAGGGTCCAGGAGCTCAGCTCCCGCCACCACTTACGCCTCCAGCGTGGCCTTGCCCGTCCAGAGCTGCCAACCCTGTGCAGTGGCCCAGCCTTTGCCGTCCCAGTTTCAGATGCTGAGCATAGTCTGCTGAGCATCTCCCAGAAACAATGACCTTTTAGGGGCCACAGTAAGGATGCACCCAGAGGTGAGCAGCTGCCCTGGTGCCGAGAGGTGGGTCCCCCCACCAATAGCCTCCCAGCAGAGGCCCACTGCCCGCCTGCCTCCAGCAGCCACAAAAAAGGTCTGTCTTGGGTCTTAGGATGCAGGCACCAGCTCGACTCCCTGGTTGTTCACGGGCTTGGGGTGCCTTCCCAGGGCCTCCTGCCCCGTCCCCGTGTACACTAGGGAACTAAATGCAGCCCTGAAACCCCAGTCAGGGGTCCCTGAGGCCCGCCCAGAAAGCAGCCTGGTTATGGAGCTGGAGGGTGTGCAGAGGCCGCGGCGCTGGAGCTGTCCCAGCGCTCCTCCAACTTCCCTGGCGGGATGGGATTGGGGTGCTCGGGGCAGCCGAACCCCCACCTGACCCTGCAACAGGATGCCCGCACCGGCCGGCGACCCCGGTGACTGCGTGGCCACCACCTCCTGCCAGCCGCCCTCAGTCGCCTCTCTCTGCCGCCCCGCAGATCTCGTCCACTTTGACATCCCCTCCATCCACGTAGAGCTGGGGCCGCCGCTCCGCCTGAGCCCCCTGGAGCACGCACGGCGACACTCGGTGACAGACAAGAGGGACTCGGAGGAGGAGTCTGAGAGCACCGCCCTCTGACCCGCGCCACCCCGCCCCGCGTGTACATACTGGGCCCCACCCCTGCCCCCTGGGCTGGCCGTGCGAGGGCTGGAGTCCTGCACACCACGCGGATCGCTGTCACCTCTGGCCTGCGTGGCCCGTGTTGGGGCCGACCTTGTTGTTCCTTTGGGGTGGTGATTTTGGCCTTTTGTTTGATCTTTGCCTTTTGACTTTGTGCCTATTTTGATCTACTTTCAGCCTCCGTGCGGCGCGGCACCCGTCCGTCTGCCCCAGGGCTTCCTGTCAGCAAGGTCCTCTGCGGGTGTAGGCTGGGGGTGTGCGGGAGGGTGAGGGAGGCAGATCGCTCGTCCCACCTGCAGCGCAGAGTTCGGGCCCTGACCTTTGCCTGCTGCACAAGGGGTGGGAGTGGGTGGCAGCCCGTGTAAATCTTCAAGGCTGCCCTTAATGCGTGGGCTCTAAAGTCAATGGCTTAAAACAAAATTTGTTTCACTTTCTGATGGTTTGAGTTTTCCCTGACCGTGTGACCAAGCGCTCCTGTCATCACCACCTCCTTTTTCTACTTCTGAATTTAAAAGATGATCCCGAGGGTGTTGGGGGCCCAAAGATCGCACCCCCCCCACCCCCAGCAACCTCCACCAATGGTAATTCCGCAGTCTCCACGGGCTCATTGCTGGGCTGGGGCGGCCACAGGGACTAGCAATAAACCTGTCACCTGGAGGATGGGAAGGTGGCCTGTGGAGACCCGAGGCGGGTGCCACTGGCCCTGCAGCACGGCGGGCTTCGCTCAGCAGTGGCTCATCACCCCCTCTCTGCCCTTGGGGTGTCCCGTCTGTCCCTGGGGAGCCCAGTCACACTTGGGGATGAAGGGAGCGAGACACAGATTCGGGTCATGCATGCCAAGTCAGACTTTCCAATTTTATCCTTTTAAAATAGATGCGATATACCTATACATGATATAATATTTGTACATATGAAATCTATATTTGTTTAATTTGAGCCACTCAAACTAAACCAATGTATAGGTGTACAATGAGAAATCTAAATGCTTAGTTATTTTTTCCCAACACAGTGTAAAATAACCCTGCCCTGATGGTGGGATTTGCCAACTTTTGGTGTTAACAGCTTTGCTCACTTCCTGGCAAGGACGGGTCAGTACCCAATTTGTAACGGAGCCCAGGGGTCGAAAGTTACCTTTAAATACATGTACAAATAGTTGTCAAAAGTAATGTTATTAAAATAGATTTATTATCCCTGAGCGTGGCCTATCTTCTTGTTTCGACAATAAGCTTGTGGGGGGACACTCCTCGGGAGGACACCTGCGGTCACGGCTGGGCTAGGCTGAGTCCTCGAACCATCTCTTCTAAGTCACCTGAGCTTTTAAAGCTCTGTTCTCACCAATAAATACCGATCCACCGGGAATTCTCTCCATTGTTAGATCCCCAAGGGAGGGCGAGAGGGCCCAATCCACGACTGATTTGTCAACACACTGAGGGCAGTAAGAGGGTCCAGATCTCACTGGGGGGCAGAGACCCATCCCTGGTCTCCCCCCTTTTCTCTGGGGACAGGCTCTGAAGGCCCTCACCACCACCAGCAGAGCCAGCTTCCAGGTGACCGTGGGTGCCAGGGAGCACTGTGCCGCAGGGCAGGAGGCTTCTACTCACAGGTGGCACCGGGGCAAAGCACAGCACTCGGGTTCCAGGCGGCATCTTGAGGCCTGCCTCTGGCAACGCTATTCCCAGAGTCCTGGATACTCTGACATCGTGTCCACGACCCAGCGTCCTGTGACCCAGCTTGGCGCAGGTGTGCAGAGGGAGCACGCGACTGGAACAGGCGGGCCATGCTGTGTTTTCCGTGCAGCTTCCTTAAAAATGGTCAGTACCAACTCCCAGTTGTCCCTGTTCTTCCGTCCAGCAGCCTCAGGTCCGAAGCCGTGCCAGGTGGCAGCGGTACGACCCATCCAGCAGGTCTGTCCCTGCGGGGGGGCCCAGCCCAGGCCCGCATTCACGCCCTCCTTCACCCTGGTGCCTCCCCGTGAGCTGAGCCGAGGATGCCGCCTTCCGAGCCCAGGGTCCCTCCCGGGCCTTCACTGCGCCCTGACCTTCTTGCTCTGCGGGCTCCGAGGCTGCTCCACGAGGGCCCGCTTCTGCGGGGGCGTCCTGTCGTCGGGGCCGCGCGCCTGCTCCCCTGAGAGCAGCGCCTCCCGTGCCTGCCGCACCTCCCGCTTCTCCCTGCGCTCCTCCATCTCCTCGATGTCACCGGCAAACAGGGCTTTCAGCGGGGCGCTCAGCCTGGGCACCGTTGGGAAGTCCGCAAAGCAGACCTGGAGGGCAGCGGGGAACAGGACCTGCGTCAGGGGCCGGGGGGGGGGGGGGGGGGGGGGGCACAAGCCGCGCCGAGGAAGCTCTGTCACCCACCTCCGTGTCCACTGGCTGTGGGGGAAAAATGGGATGGGGGGTGGGGGGGGAACAGGATGGGGGTGGGGGAAAATGGGATGGGGTTGGGGGGGTGGGGGAGCCCTCTCCAGAAGGGGTGCAGATGCCCCACTCCTGGCCGAGGGGGCAACACTGTGAACGGGCCTCCAGAAAGGAGAGGCAGTCGGGACTCAGAGGCAAACCCTGGCTCCTGCCCTCATTCAGGGAGGCCAGGGGGCAAGGCTGGCTGACTTCCCTGGCAAGAAAGGGGAGCACCCGCCTCCCCCCAACCAAGTGCTGAGGTGCCAGTAATGTGGCTGTGGGAACCTCAGGGAGAATCCCCCCTCCCTGCACCCCGTCACTTCCAGCAGCTGCAACACTCCAGTCTGTCCCAGGGACAGGTGGTGTGATGGGGGACAGGCTGGCAGTGGTGATGGTTGTGGGGGGACGGGTAGGCTGTGGTTGGGGGGGGACATGGGCTGGCCATGGTCGGGGGGGACACACATGGGCTGGCCGTGGTGAGAGATGGACAGACACCTCCCGAGCACCCAGCACCCCGTGTTGTGAGCAGTCTCCAGCCCCACCAACCCAAGGGGCACAGACCTTCATGTGGTCAAAGGCAATTCCCACTTTCTCGTTGAAGTCGGGGCTGAAGAGAGGCACCTTGGCATAGCGCTGGCTGAAGTGGTTCAGCATGGTGAACCCCGCATTCATGCGCACCCCCACACCAATCGCCTGGGAGGTGGTGCTGCCAGCAGAAGGCCGCGTAAGGCTGACGCCCAAGCATGGGGCGACCCCAGCCCCCAGATTCCCGCATGAACCCCCCCGGGGGGGTCAGCAGGGCTCCCCCTGACACAGTCTCCAAGGGCCAAGGCCCAGGTTGTCAGTGAGCTGCCTGCCCTGCCTGTCCCTGAGCCCCCTCCCCGGCAGCTCCCTGACACGGGACCGTGTGTGCCAGTGTATCTGCAACACCCTCAGACACCTGCCCCAGCCAGCACCTCGCGTGGGCGGCTGCAGAAATGAAGGCAGGAACCCCCAGGGCGGGGAGCAGGCCGGCCTCGCGTCACGGTCACTGCAGAGCAGTCTGTCCCTACGGGGCTGATGCCAGGCTGCTCTGAGTGTCACTTGGGGAAAGGCGGTGGGTGGCCCGAGGGTCTCCCCTACCTGTGTGTCTTTTCCACGGCCTCCTCCTCCAGGCCATCTTCCAGCGTGGCCTCATGTATCAGGAGGGTGGCGTTCTTCCCTAGAGAGTAAGGGGCAGGGACACTGGAGCAGAGTCCCCGGCCTGAGACATGCTTGGCCCTGGGTCCTCGGCTGTGCCTTGCCCTGTGCACCCGCTAGAACCACAACCCTGCCATTGCCACCTGTACTCACCGATCTGGACCAGAGCCTCGCAGGGCATGGTGTCCCCGGAATAGACCACTTTCCAGCCGGATGTGTGGACCAGCGCACAGCCGAAAGCATGCTTGCAGTGGCGCACCAGGCAGGTCTGAAACTGAAGGAGCAGGTTAGTGGCCTGCAGCCATGGCCCCCTCACTCTCCCCGCCTGCGGGGGGCCCCCTTACCTCTTCCAAGTCGCAGGCTCCCAACAGCGACGCAATCAGCCTTTCCACCGCGGGACTGGAGACCTCCGCTCCTTTCTGAAGGCACTTGGCAGGAATCAGGCTGTGAGGACACAAAGTGGTTCCAGGGCAAACGTGAAACAAAATTTTTTTAATATGATTCAAAGTTCAAGCGTCTGGCTGAAGAACAAACCCCAAACTCATTGTCATAAAGTGACGGGAATGAGTCACTAAGAGGAAACAGTAGTCAATTTAATAAAAGAGCTGAATATCAACACCCAAGACCACAGTAAGGGACCTGGCGGAGAAGTGCTGCCCGTGGTGGGGGAAGGGGAGGCCCACCCTGCAGGCCAGGGCAGACCCCCCACAGAGAGACCCCTCTCTGGGGCAGGAAGGGCGGGCCTCTGCCAGCCATTGGTCGGGTGCTCAGCCCTGGAGTGGTTCCATGGAGAAGAGCTGGAGGGAATCTAGAAACTAGAACAGAACCAGAAGGAGGGCTGAGCAGAGATGTGTCAGGTCCTCACATGGACACGGGTACCAGCTGCTGGATTCGGCCCCAGAGTCAAAGTGTTCCTCCCACCCCCACCCCCCCATGCCATCTGGGGTCCAGTCCCGGGGAGGGCTGCCTGCCCCGGTGTCGGGGTTTCACGGCCCGCCCGCCTTGGACACCCAGCCCGGGGGCCCAGGTGCCAACACTCACCTGACATGGTGCAGCAGCTGCTGGCAGTGGTTGTGGTACTGTTGGAGCCAGGCCTTGAGCTGGGTTGGGGCGACCACCAGCAGAGGGTGACACGGCTTCCCTAGAGACGCCTGAGACAAGGACACCCAAGCGCCAAGTCAGCGACAGGCGTCTCAACGGGAGCGGTTCTGAGTGGCAGGAGGTGTGGCTGCTGACGTGCCAGCCAACCAACTCAAATGGCAACAAAATCAAGTGCCACACTCACCAGAGCTCGTTCTCTCTGCAGTAGAATATTCAGCAAGCCCTGGGGGCAAGGAAGGGAACACACGTCAGCCGTGGCCAAAGTTGACTCTCTGCCCCGCATACCCCTCCTGGAGTCCTTGTCATGCAGCGGCTCCTTCCTCCCTGTTGGCCATCATCCCCCAGGGTGGCCATGGGCAGTGTGACCAGGGACCCAGCTGAGGTCTCCTCGAGGCCAGCCCCGTGAAGGCCAAAGCCCCGCTGCTGTGGGATGGGGGACGCGAACGGAGGGACAAGGTGGTTCCCCCAGCAGAGCAACTGCAGCGGTGAAACAGCTGGGGCCCTGGGTGCGTCTGGGCACAGCACTGAAGGCCAGCTGGGGGCGCGCACGGACCCAGGCGGCACCTGCCCTCCATGGGGTCGTCCCCCACCACTCACGGTGTGGTGA
This sequence comes from Nyctereutes procyonoides, assembly GCF_905146905.1. Lineage (NCBI taxonomy): Eukaryota > Metazoa > Chordata > Mammalia > Carnivora > Canidae > Nyctereutes > Nyctereutes procyonoides. Next base: position 52,642,881 of record NW_026575140.1, on the reverse strand, counting down.
TCCGCGTGCAGGTGGGACACGAACACGGCGGCCAGGGTGCCCAGGATCCTGTCCACCTCGTCCCCGTAGTGACGGCAAAGCTGCCCGAACGTGCCTTCCCCACAGTCCAGGAGCAGGGACCTGTCTGGGCTGCAGGCAAGAGCGACAGTCAGGCTGCTGGGAGAGGCTTCAGGGAGAAGAGGAGGCAGCAGTTGCGTACTTCCTATACCTTCCAGAACCTCTCGTGCTCACTCAGAAGCGTCTCTACACACAAAGGCAGTTTCAGGCGTCTGAGCTCATCACATAAAGGAACTGGTCAGCCCCGGAACCCTGAGACCCTGAACCTATATGGAGTACCCAGCGCTGCACAAAGGCTGGCACTAGGACAGTTGGGGAATGGGAGGACGAAACCCTTTACCCCTGAGGGTGCATCTCTGATTATTTAAAATGAACATGGCGACACCCCCCATAGATGATACCAGCTGCGGGCACCATGTGTGGACGTGGGAGGTCTGGCTGCCATGCACCTGCTGCCCTAGTCAAGGAGTTTGAGCCTCTTGGCCTGCTCTCCACCCCACGGGCTAGTGCAGGACAGGCTGCGGGTACCCCTGCAGGGGAGTGACCCAGCGGAGGCCTGCTGTTGCCAGTGAGTCGGGCTCAGCTTGCTTCGATCCCCATGGCCCATCACAGAGCCTCAGCGCCACAGGAGAGGCGAGTCTCCTGCTGGCCTTTGTCCGCCTCTGGAGGAGCCACCAGACTGGGAGCACTGTGCCTGTGCTCCAGGGAGACACCTGAGTCCAGACACAGGGCCTCCTGCAGATGGACTGTGTTGCGGAAGCCTCGGCCACCCAGGGTTCCGGAAGAAGCCCCTTCTACTGGGCCCCTCGGCCCCCCCAGGACAGGCCTGCTGAGGTGCTTTCCTGCATCTCCTTAGTGGCAGGAAAAGTGTGTCCCAGACGGCGTAGTTCTGCTAGCACAGTGCACTGTAAGTGCTGTCCTCATCCACCCCCAGCATCTGAGCTGACACAGCAGAATCTGAAAGCCAGCCTGCTACGTCCTGGTCTGTCTTCCCTCACGTAGGCATCTGCAGACGTGAATGCTACACGGTGCAGACGTGAATGCTACACGGTGTTACATGGTGCCCTGGGTTCTCTTCTTTGCTGGCAAGGACACCACGCAAACCCCGGAGTCCACCAAAAAGCCCCCAGTACAGGGCCTGAACGTGAAACAAACACATGCACCCAGCAGCTATCCCCACATCGGCAGTGACCAGTGAGGACAGGGCGTGGCACAGCAGCGTAGACAGTAACTCACATTCCAGATCTGCCCCTGACCAGCTGTGGGAACGAGTAACCTCTGGGAAGGTTAGTTAGTTCACCAATCAAGGAAACAGGCAGTCACTGCTTCGTAGGACTACTGGGAAAACGCAGTGAGGTGGTTTCTCAGTGAGGTGCAACCTACAGCAGAGCCGCTGTTTCAAACCCTCGGCAGGAGAACAGGGGATGGAGTCTGGCCATTCTCGGAGCCTCTTAGGGGCGTGAACACCGATGACTCCTCTTCCAGATGCTCTGGCCAAGGTGACAAACTCAGGCAGAGTCACACTGGCCCATCTTCACGTTAGCCTGGGCTGGGGGTGGGGGACAGGACCGGCAGGCTCCCCGGTGGACGGAGGCCCCCTTGGGGAATAGCAGTACCTTATGTTGACAAGCGTGGCGCTGACGTTTCGAATCTTCATCGGGATGGCAGAGCCTGTTCCGAGGAAGATGATTTCTGGATACTGGCTTCTTTTCTCTGTGGAAAAACACGTGGAAAAGAGTCCATTTCTTTGGATCAAAAGTGAGCCAGCATCCAGCTCCCAGGAGGGGTTGGTGATGCCCCCGCAGGTGTCCTTACATGAGGACCTCCTCCTCTGAGGCAGAGCCACAGGCTGTTTGTGGGTAAATGGCTGTCTGGGAGAGAGGGCAAGTAAACCCCATAGCCTGTCCATCCAGAGAGTTGCTGTAAGGCTCTTACATAACACAGGGCACTTCTCAGGCACCTGGGTGGCTCAGTGGTTGAGTGTCTGCCTTTGGCTCAGGGTGTGATCCTGGAGTCCCGGGATTTGGTCCCGCATCGGGCTCCCTGCAGGGAGAACCTGCTTCTCCCTCTGCCTGGGTCTCTGCCTCTCTGTGTCTCTCAAGAATAAATAAAATCTCAAAAAAACCCACAAAAAAGGCCACAGGGCACCTCTCCATGTTATGTGAATCATTTACGTCAAGGGACTGGCATCCACCTGGCGTCCAGCTGTCACCACCAGACCTGTACTTCCTGTGGGTGCCGTACCGCCCTGCTGGATAGGAAGCTCCCTGCTTTATAGGGTACAAACGGGCTCCGAGGGCCAGCCCTCCAGAGAGGAAGAGGCAGAGCCAGGACTTGGGGCCAGAGAGACCTGATGATCCCAGGGGATCTTTAACGTGCAACCCAGAAATCCAGTCTCACACCCCCAAAGGCGAGTTAGGGAAGTCAGTCTTCCCCAGACAGACAGGAAGGCTACTTTGAAAGAGGCTCCGCACAAACCCAGGCAGAGTTCCAGGGAGAACCTGCAACTGGGTGAAAGACCACCTGGCCACGTTCATGCCAACACACTGTTAGTCCAGCACTCCCTGCTTCTAGCATGAGCTGAAAAGCACACTATGAAAACCAGCTCCTGGAGCAGAGGTCCCCAGGCTCCCCCTAACGACTCCTCCTGATAGGGCAGAGGAAAAGCCCAGCAAGGCGAGTTACGTGGCCAGGTCTTCCATGGATCCCTATCTGCAAAGGCAGGACTAGATCCCGAGTTGACTGAGCTTGGTACAAAGTTCTTTCTATAGTCTTGCAGAGGCTCCCAGACCCGCTGCACATGGTGCATGCCTGCTACAGAACAGCTGGGCGCCATCGCCAAACGTTCAGATTGAACTGGTCTTGGTGGAGCGGGCAGACACAGGTGCTCCTGGAGAATAAAGGAGCAGCGGATTATGTAACTAGACCTGGTTCAATGGTGCCAGGGGGATGTTTTACTTAGTGCTTTGAAAACACCTGCAGGAGGGTAGCAGCTAAGAGAGGAAGGTTGCCCCGTGGTCTTCTGCTCACCTGCTGGGGCTGGGCCATCCTGCATAGCCTTCCGGTATTCCTGCACACTCTCTTGAAAATTGGGGAGCTCCAGGGCCTCGGCTATGAATTCATCGGGATTGCAGACAATGACAGCATCCCTGCAGGGAAAAAAGCCATCTCAGGTGACCAAAGTGGGCGGGCACATGGCCTCAAGCAAACAAGGATCTGGGTACCCAGAATCAATTTTGGACACAATGTGCAGAAGGTTCTCCAGATCAAGACTGAAGTCTAAGTGACCCTGGGCACTGCTGTTCTCCTGCACATGGAACCCTTCTCAGGTAAGCAGGGGTCTTGGAGCCCTCAGGACATCTTGGCTCAGAATGTGACAATCTTGGCGCTTCTGACATCTGGGGCAGAGTCCCGTGCAGCACCCCCGACCTCTACTTGCTGGATGCCCCTGGCACCCCCAACCCTTGCCAGACCATCACAACTAAAAATGTCCCCAGACCCTGCCTCATGTCCCCTGGGTGCCAGAGAAAGGGAGGGAAGGGTCACGCAGTCCCAGCTGACAAGCATAGCCAAAGAGCAGCAGCACCCGCACTAACACGTACACAGCCTGTCACCCGAGAGCCCTGTGGACACACAGGCCCTGATTTGGTGCCTCGTTTCTAGCAAGGCCCCGATGCTATGACGTGGCTGGTCCCAGCCACATGGAGAGGCAGGCCTCGGATCTGTGGCTTTCCACCCTGACCGGACACCGTACTCACCCGGGAGCTCACACAGCTCCCCAGGCCCAGCTGCCCAGATTCTCACCTGTGAGGTTCAAGACTTGGACTCTGCCCAGGTCAAGGTGAACCCAGCCAGGCTCGTGTATCAAAGTTCACAAACCACCTGCACATGCTGACAGCAGGCTCTGAAATCCCAAGCCCACCTCCGTGGGCCCCAGTAACACGACCATGTGGTCTCCTGGAAAACCCAGCTACTCAACAGCAGAGCCTCATCATTCAGGAACAACTAACACAGACACAGCAGTAGACAGGAAGCTCCAACTCACTCAAAACCTGAAGGACGTGGTGGGGCAGGAAGCACTTCTCACCTTACTGGCTGGACCATCAACGGGGTTGGGGGCAGTGTCACGTTCACTGGGTGCCTTAGAACAGGTCACACCCGACCCAGTAACCCCACATCTAAGAACCACCCAGAGGGGACAGAGTTCCACTCAATCACTGACATACAAAACAGTTAATGCTTCATTAAAACAACAACCTAGAAATATCTAAGAGGAGCAAACATCCCTCTCTGAAGTACCCACGAAAGTCTCCTTACTGAAGGCCACGTAATGACTCCAGAACAGACAGGCCACAAGCACACACGGCCACGTGCTCCAACTTAAGAAACAAAACGCTAACAATCATTATCTCTTATCTCGGAGACAGGATTAAGCGTGGCTAATCTTTTCCATCAAACACTTTCTCTGTAAAACAAGGGACATGTATCACTGTTATCATGAGGGAAAACACGTTTAGGAAGGAATAATCACTGGCCTCTTCCCACCTCAACTGGGGACCTGATTTTGCTCGGAAACTCAGTAACACCAGTTTGTTCACTTGTGGTCGAGGCTCCGTCTGGGGCAGGGGTGGACGGAATTCAGTATCCGGGACACACTCCACGCTGGGGCTGAAATATTTACTACCTGGCCCTTTACGAGAGGAGCTTGGCAACCCCCGATCTAGACCCTTCTGCTAGCTCAGGGTCGCACACAGACCTCTGCCACTCCCTCCGCGGACGGAGCTGATACTTGAGGAGACATTCGCCCCGGACCGTGGGCACGCGGAAGGTGGTGTGTTCCTCCTAGAAGACACAAGTCACACTCTGTGGAGAGGAGGACAAGGCGGGGGGGGTGGGGGGGCGGGGGGGGGAGCGGGGTGGAGGAGGGCCTGGGCCAGGGGCTGGGGGGCCACAGGTGACACTACCTGGCGGTGGGGGGTGGCAAGCGGGGGGAAGATGTCGGAGTGGATGAGGCCGAGCTGCGTCTGGATCTTGTGGCTGCGGAGATTGTGGACCGAGGAGCAGCTCTCATTCAGGATCAGGTGCTGGGTGGCAGGTCCAAACCTATGACAAGACAGCGCGTTTGCAGCATCCCTCAGGGAGGCCTCCCACTGAAGGGGAGCGACGACCCCAGGAGCAAAGAAGGTAGATGGAAGCGTTCAGAGGAGTAAGTAAGTGGCAGGTCCAGAGAGATGGGCCCCCAGGGTCCCGCTCTGCTGCCTCTGCGTTGTGTCCTCTCCAAACCCAAGCACCTCTGGCTGTGCTGGAAGGAGCCCCAGAAAAACCCAGAAGACTGAGATGTCAGGAGCCCATAGCCAGGGGCTGGGAACCAAGTGGAGTACAGGGCGGGGGAGGAGGAGGCACGGTCATGGACGTTAGGACTCAGGCCCTCCAGGGAGGGGGGTGAGGAGCATGGAAGAGCGGGAGCCTGGGGGCTCATGGGGAAGGAGCAGAGGCTGGAACCACCCCCAAGTCCCATGTGCTCAGAGTTCAGCTCTGATCCACCCTCCCAGCTGCTGCTGAGCTCTGCCACTGGGGACCCAAGGAAGAGGCAGGGTGACCGCTTTTGTCCCTGAGGTTGGCAGACCTCTGCCTCACGGGGCTAGTGGGAAGAGGGGAGGAAATGGGTGGAGATGCAGAGTCGTCAACACACTGCCTGTCACATGCCCGATGTCCCGTAAACTGAAGCTGTCACTGTACACTGACGAGGCTCTCCTTTAGGATGGGATCAGGGATCATCGGGGGCAGGCGCAGGCGCTCATCCAGACCCTGGCCTGGAGGGTGTAGCTGGACCCTGCAGGGCCCCACACAAGCCACATGGGCGTGCATACCGCGCCACCTAGTGGCGGCTTTTCTGCACAGTGGCAGGGGTGGCTGCTCCCCACACTGTGCGGGGCGGGGAGCCCAGGGAGCGAGGGGAGGCAGCGTGTCCAGAGGCAACGGGGACAAAAGCAAAGGGGTCCTACCTCTCCATCCACTGCTGGTACCTGGGGTCCGCCAGCACACGCTCGGGGGCCATGTGCACCACCAGCGCCACAGGGGCATCGGCATCGCCTTGGTACCTGCGCGGCAGGAATGAGCTGTGCGCCGGGCGCTGACCCAGACTCAGAACCCCCGCGAAGGGCGACCCCGGCTTGCTCTCGGGTTTTCCAGCTTCCCTCACCTCACTGCCAAGGCCGCGCACACCAGCCCCGCCCCAAAGTGCCGGTGCCTCCGTAAATCCTGCAGTGGGAGCGTGACCCCGGCACCCCCAGGCCACTCAGAGCACGGGCGTTCGCAGACACGGCCCGACGTGCCAGGAGGGCCACAGGTCAGACAGGCACCCCCCGGGCGCCCCAGGCTCCTCCCAGCCCCAGGGCCCCCTTACCTCCGGAGGGTGGCGTTCTCACACACCGGCTGAATGAATTCTTCGTCCGGACATTCTACCACAATAAAAGCAAGACCAGGATCTGGAGGAGTACAGATCTCTTCAGGCAAAATCTGCAAAATCAGGGCGGTCACGATTCCCTCGCGGGGCCAGGCCCAGCTCCGCAAACACGCTGACTGGCTTCAGGTCAACGGCCAGCCTTACGTGATCCCTCCTGAACAAGCACAGAAGCAAGGTCAGGGCCACCCCCACGCCGCCGGCCGGCCTGCAGAGGGCCCGCACCCCCAGAGAGGCCGTGGAACCAAGGTCCCTCAGGTTGGCGGCCACTGGCCCGGACATCCTTAGACCCCGGAAGAAACATCCCAGTCAACAACACGGTGGCCTTCCTCGGGGGCCGTGGACCCCAAATCCAGCCCGGAAGGAGGAAGCATCCATCCCACCAGGAGCAGGACCCTCAGGTGCTAACAAGACCCCCTGCAGATCCACAGCCAGCGTGGGTGAGCAGGACAGGTCCCGGTCAGAGACCCCATCTTATCCCTTGGCCAAGTGAAGGAATTCAGGGCTGTTCCATTTCCCCTAATGGTGAGGTCTGGAGGGCCTGACCCAGACAGCGACTCTGTTCCGGGCCCCGGCTACCACAGCTGAAACATCACAATAATGGGGTGTCTCACCTCCCTGCCCTCATAAGTGATGCTTTTCCCGTCCTTGACAGCAGCAATGATGGGGGCAATGGCAGCTGTCCCGCTGAAAGAAGAGGCCAGCCATCCGTGAGGCAGGGTGCGGCAGGGACACAGGGGCCCCCTCTTTCACCCCACTCCCCGAGAGCCATGACAGCACGCCCTGTCAACACTCACACTGGCAGGCCCAGCTCCTTGGCTTTGAGCACCAGGAAGTTGCCCTTCTTCACGTGAAGCTGTGTCAAAGAGAAGGGAAATGCCATCTCAGCGAGGAGGGAGGAGGCAGCTCGGCCGTCATCAGCCTTCGTCCAAGTGCTTTTACTCTCTAATGTCGCTTTGTCACCGCTCACCTAAACGCAGGCTGGTCACTGCTCTGCGATTGAAGTAGGCTACATTCCACGCTACATTCCCAGGAAGTTGATTATCCTGAAACACTTCAGGACTAGAAGCTCAACGATTTAAAACACTGTGCATTCTTTCCCGACAGTAGCTTGTTACAGATTTAATAAAACGCGCTCCATTTCCAAATGGATTAACAGTCTTCGCATCTCCTTGAGAAGAAGCACCTGTGTCCCAACATCTTGCGCTCGCTGTGTAAGAGCTAACAGAACGGGACAAGTGTGTGGCCTCAAAGAACCGATCACGCAAATCCCCGTGCAACACAATAGTGCACTGACGGTGACAGGGTTGCAAAAGCATGGACAGTTTTTCACGTACCTGTGACACGTGCTGCTTCTACCCTGGAGAAGATTGTAATGAGAAATCCCCAATATGCTCTTATGTTAGGAGGGCAAACAACAATGTAATACTCAAAGATGTGTATTAATATTTTAGGCCCTGATTTTTTTTTTATTTTCACATATGATTTCATATGTGAGATCTGGAGCTCTGGAAGGAGATCTGGAACACGTACACACTTTTAAGTACAGAATGATTACGTAGGATTGTTGATGATTATGTAGGATCAAGCCCTACCAGGATTCTAGAATTTTCTGGCTCAGCAAACGTGACCCTACAGGAGGGCTTACAGCTTAAGTGTGTGCGTATGAGGCAAAGATGATGAGCCTGGATGACCTCTTCAGAGACGGACACTAGCACACCTGCTGTGACCCAGCATTCTCTCCACAGACCCAAGGTGGGAAACTACATGCGCTAATGTTTCACAGGAACTTGCAGACCAAAGGTGGGCAAAGCTCCTCCCTTGACGATGAGCTGAGCTCAACCCACGAGAAGCTGTTCCCACCTGAGGATGCGGAGCATGTGGAGCACAGAAGAGACAAAGAACGCCATCCCATGAGGCCCCAGGCTGGCACGCAGAGCCTCTCCTAGCAGAGGGCAGTCTGCATCTCAGGCCCTCGCTTCTCTGACCTCCCAGAGCTGGGACGAGTTCAGCTTTACTGCCTTCCAAGCCCTCAGCAGAGCGCAGCACACTAGCTCTATGAGGATCAAGGGCCCAGAGGCTGAGCCAGTGAGAGCAGCGCTCAGAAGGGCCAGGCCGTTGCCGCAGCCTTGGGAACAGTGGCCCAGAACAGCCAGGGTTTACCCCACACACAGCACAACCCATCACGCCCCACCGCCTCTATTGAGGGAGGGGAAAAGGACTGGACACAATTACAGACATACACAGAAACCTACTTCAGTAATTATTTTGCTGCCTAAAAACTGAGAAATACACAAGTAACGAACTTGACTTTTCTAAAACTACTATTGAAATAAATTGACAGGAGGGATACTGATGATGATGATCTTGCGACTAGTAACTATTCTGACTGACCCTCCGGGAGCATTTTCCCCGGTTGGTGTGAGGACTTGGGTAAGAACTGCAGATATACAGCCGACATCACTCCTCAAAAAAATAAAAAAATAAAAAAATAAAATAAAATAAAATAAATAAAATAAAATAAATAAAATAAAATAAATAAAATAAAATAAATAAAATAAAATAAAATAAAATATAAAATAAAAAATAAAATAAAATAAAATATGAAATGAAATGAAATAAAATGAATTGAAATGAATTGAAATGAAATGAAATGAAATAAAATAAAATAAAAAATAAAATAAAAAATAAAATAAAATAAAATATAAAATAAATAAAATAAAATAAATAAATAAATAAATAAAATAAAAAATAAAATAAAATAAAATAAAATAAAAATCACTGCCCACTTAAAAAAAAAAAATCACTGCCCACAGAAGGCCAAGGTTGAGCCTTACCGCAGGTTAAAGCGTTTGCTGCAGATAATAAAATTTTAGTGCAAAAAAAAAAAAAAAAAACAAAAAAAAATTTTAGTGCAGAGCCCTATTAAAACTAGACCATCAATCAAATTTTTTAAAATGCCCTAACAGAATTTTCACAGAACTGGACCGACTTCAGGTTTGTGGACACAGGCCTCCGGGAATGCTAGCCAGAGTTAAAATTAGTCCAGTGCTGGCAGCTGAACAGCTACAGTAAAAGGATACAAACTAACGCATAGTGGAACGAGTCTGGGTGAAGGCTGGCTCAGGAGAAGGCTAACGAGGTTGCCTTTATTTCTCAAGTGCAAGACAGCCGATCGTAAGCAAACATAGGCCAGCATGTAGGCAGACTGGCTCTGTTGCCTGAAGAACATTTGAAAGTATGCAAGGAGAAAGGGACCAGGGACTTAGGAGGTGCTCACTTCGAATCCCTGGATGAGAGCTAAGCGACGTCACCATCACATGCCTGCCCGACAGGTGCTTGCTTACCTTACACACAAAAGCTACAACCAAGGCGGGGTCCCGGCCGCTCTTCTTCTGGCCAATATCTGAGCAAAAACAAATCTGATTGTAACAAGGCAAACGTGAAGCTTCATGGGCTTCACAGACTGATGATGCCCTGAGGTCTAAATCGGCTTCATGCCAAATGAAACGGACAAAGGTCGAAGGAAATACTGGTGCTCCTTCCCCAGCAGGACCTGTTCTTTTTCCTCCTCACGCTGAGGTCAGAGTAAACGGAAGATGCAAATCGCTAGTCAGAAAAGCTTGAGAACTGACTAGTAAGATGTTTGAGAAAAATGACACAATTTACTGAGATGTGGAGGAGACAGAAAAAATAAGCTGTAACATTCTTTATAAACAAGCTTATGTGAAACACCACAAAGCCGGAACGGCCTGCAGAGAAAATGCGGGTGTGGGTCTTCAGCTGGGCCATCCCAGGAAGGACAGGCCCAGGGTCTGTCCTTCTCGGTCCTCAGACAGACATGATCCAGGCAGGAGGGATGTATCAGCCCTGCTCAACACTGGACGACAGACCCTTCAGTGGTCCAAGTCCTCAAACACATCTTGGGATTTTAACTCACTCAGCAGGCCATCCTTGTAGAAGGAAAGGGGCAGATCTGCTCATGGATCTGATGGGTCGGCTTAGCAGTTTTCCGCATTTGTGAAAAATTGCTTTGCGTTAATGGGAAAAAAAAGTGTGAAAGCCTCAGAATGAACCAATCTGCCAGACCCTGGCCTCCTCCGGGGAAACCCCACCAGTGCTGGGGATCGAACTGCCACCTTCATGGCAACCCTTCCCACTCTGCCCACGGGCTGAGTCCTACAACATGCCAAGGGAGAAGGACCCGTTTCATACAGAGGCTTCCCATGATAACAATTCCAATCTGGAGTAGTAGATTAAAAAAACAGAAGGGCCGTAGATTAAGAAAACACAAGTCTCTTGACAGTGCCCTGTTTCTATTTAAACAGTATTACCGTCTGGAAGGTGCTGCTCGTTTTCGGCGGATCCAGAATCCGAAGACTGCCCTGGACTGAGTCTTTCTGGACTCTGAGATGGCTGGCGTTCTGCTCGCTTCAGTTCACCTGGTTAGTGTGGAAAAGTCAGACCCCAGGCCCAGAGGGGAACTTTGGGCCAGAGCTCAGGTGTTCGCATGAACCCGCGGCAGAGTGCCCACTAAAGCAGCCTGCCTGCTACTGTGACAGCTAGTGATGTCCCTGCCCTGGTCTTGGGGCCGCAGGACCTCTGGATCCTTTCTGTTTCTGCTCAGCTCAGAGCCCTGGCTACAACAGGAACTCGATGGTGTAGGTGGGCTAACACACACTCAGGCAGCAGGCTGGGTGATGCACCAGCACCACCCTCAAAAGGCAGACCTAGGCCTAAGGTTACCCAGCACCACAGGTGCGGTTCAGGGGGCCAAACTTCACAGTCCGTTAAGTCTCTAGGCCATGAAACCCCATCATGGCAGGAAAAGGCTGGCTCGGCTGCCATGTCTCAGAAACCTGTCTGCCCTGTGCGTGCACTCTCGTTCCTTATGGCCCTCTGGGTGCTGGGACATACGGCCACACACATTATTAAAGCAACCTAGCATCTGCCAGGAAGGGAGGAAGAGTGAGGGACGCGAATCAGGCCTGGGGGTCAGCAGGGGTCAGGGAAGAGGAGACATCGGACCAGGAGTGAGCCAGGCAGGGCGAGCTGTGATGTGACCGGTCATCTCACTGCCCACACCCCCGCAACACGTTTGCTTCTGCTCAGTCCACACATCCTCCAGCTTCCCTACATGGGCACCGTGCAAGCTTCATCTCCTGGCCGGTGCTGGGCTTCTCTGCCCCTCCTTGGGGGCTCTCTTCTGTGTCCCTTCAAGCCCTGGGCAGGCATCAGCGCTGTCAAGGAAATGTCCCTAGTGTCCTGTGTTCTCACCATTGGCACAACCTGGTGTGTAGTGGGACTGGCCAGGCGCATGGACTCTGACGTGGCAGGGCCTAACATGCAGACTGTCTCTAAGTCAGAACCACATCATCTGGCCCTGAGACCACCTGGCCAGCTAACACTTCCATCGGCATATTTATATAAAATACAAAAAAAAAAAAAAAAAAAAAAAAGTTCACTAGCGTGAACCTCTCCAGCATCCTCTCTCCAGATATCTGTGGCAAATAAACCCCAAGCAATAAACGTGTACATCTGAGGGCAATCTGTCGTCTGACACTACTTGATTAGGTAACATCCCAAAGTGTGACCTCGATCATCACATAGGAGTTAACTGTGTAAGATTAGAAGCTCCTGGAGATCCCTGGGTGGCTCAGCAATTTAGTGCCTGCCTTCGGCCCAGGGTGTGATCCCCGGGGTCCTGAGATAGAGTCCCACATCGGGCTCCCTGCATGGAGCCTGCCTCTCCCTCTGCCTGTGTCTCTGCCTCTCTCTCGCTCTCTGTGTGTCTCTCATGAATAAATAAATAAAATCTTCAAAAAAAAAAAAAAATAGAAGCTCCTTAAGGGCAGGGACTGTGTCTTACTTCCTCAGCGAAATTTCCTAACCTCTTTCAGAACACAAAACTGGGTATACAGAGCCGGTATTCCAGCAGTTTCTGTCTTTACCCCACATTTTCCTTGCCTGGGACCGACACTGCTCCCTCCTCCTAGGAAACGAGGCTTGCATACTCACTGTATATGGGGATCTGGAAGACGGTCATGGTCTCATCCTTGTATTCTGGTGCAGAGTGGGGCCTCACGGCTGTGGGAAAAAGACCACGGACAATGAACTGCACTGGACAAAAGCACTGGGTGGGGGGTGGGGAGATGAGCTTTCCAGATCACCAACTGCGGGCTAAAGACCTGCCTTGGAATTCTGCTGGGAATCAACACTAAAACCAGAATCTCAGAGTTAAATGACAATTTTTAGGAAAGAAGCGCCAATATATATTCACCAGCCATTAGCATTTACTACACTAAACAAGCAACAACAAAAAAACAGATTGTGATCACTACTCTGAAAAAATTTTAAAAAAGAAACCAATTCTCAAATTTCAGAGGCATAAGTGAACACACAGCATTGTGCGGCCAGGGAATCTATCAGCTAGACTGTAAGAGCTGGCATTCATTTTGAAATAAAATATCAGTGTTTCTGTTAGAGAGGAGCACTGATAAACTGGGGATGCATGTGGACTCTAGCACGGAGGCCCCAGGAAGAGGCCGCGGGCCTCCCAGCACAGCCAGAGCCAAGGCTCAGGGTAAACAGTGACAAGCTTCTAGATTCCTCTGCTCACATCCCCTCTTCCTACCACAGGCACCTGGAGGCAATTCATCTGAGACCATCTCTAGCCTGTATGTGGGGGCAAGACGTGGGGGCACAGAAATGGCCACAGGCAATATTTTAAACACGCATCTCACTGATGAAGCATTCGGTTTTAAGGTTTAATGTAGTCTACTTTTTACGGATTCTCATTTCAGAGACTGGGGCAGATATAAGGAAGAAATGGTAGATTATGAGTCAGTCAGGAACTTACCCAGGTCTATTCCTTTCAATGGACCAGAAAATATTTTGATAGCTTCTAGGTATTTTTCCTACAAAAGAAAAAGAAAAGCAGCAGCTATGGTTGTACAAACACAGAACACAGCAACACAGCAGTATGTGAGAATTATCAACTGGCATCAACACTGGGGCGCCTGGGTGGCTCGGTTGGTTGAGTATCTGACTTGATTTCAGCTCAGGCTGTGATCTCAGGGTCGTGAGATAGAGCCCAGTGCTGGGCCATGTGCTCAGTGGGGATTCTGCTTCAGATCCTCTCTCCCTCTGCCCCTCCTCCCATTCACCCACATGTGCACTTGCTCTAAAATAAAATCTTGGGCGCCTGGGTGGCTCAGTGGTTGAGTGTCTGCCTTTGGCTCAGGTCGTGATCCCAGGGTCCTGGGATTGAGTCCCACATCGGGCTCCCCCACAGGGAGCCTGCTTCTCCCTCTGCCTGTGTCTCTGCCTCTCTGGGTCTCTCATGAATAAAATCTTTTTTAAAAAAAGAGGCATTGACGTGAACTTTAGTATTTTGAATCACCTTTACACAAATGTTTACTGAGTGTCCACTATATGCTGGGTGCCAAGGGCTCACCAGTGAGCAGGGTGTGAGTCCCCACCCTCGTGAAACTTAAAATCCAATGGAGACAAAACTGAAACAAATGAGCATTAACAAACGGGTAGCAGCAGTTGTGCTAAGCATCTGCAAGAAGCTCAAGAGACACCAGGGCCAGGGTACACCCTGTCTGGAGAGTCAGGCGGGCTTCTGTGCACACGTCCTTTCAGCGGAGCCCTGAAGGCTCAGAAGGCAGGCCTTGGTATGAGAAGGGATTCTGGGTAGAGCTAAGAGTGGCCCACAGAGCTCCAGCGTGGAGACTGGATACAGATGCCAGGCATGGGCAAGGGCCAAGACCCCAGGGCTCGCAGGCACAACAAATGGTGTTTGTGCTGCTTTGCAGTGGAGAAGCCCCAAGGGTTCTGGGTGTGATGCACCTACACATGTGCCCTAAAGAGGCCCCTCTGGCCACCGTGTGGGGGATAAGCAGCTGTCACAGGAGCATAGGGCAGGAGACACAGATAAGAAATGCCTTAAGGGGAAACAAATGGGTGGATCTGAGGCACTACTTTGGAGACAGAATTAATAGTACTTGGCAACTGGGTCGCCTTTCATCTGAAGAACTGGGAAGTGAACTGTCAGCCAGTGGTGTTAACAACGTGCATGCAACTTCTCAACAGTGTTGAGAAGCTGGTTTGAAGGTATGAAAAGGGCTGAAATTTACTAAGAATAAGTGCTAACATCCACTGTGTGCCTCCTTGGTGCCCAACAGGGGATAAGTTGGCCTGTTTTATATGTGCACTTCATGTAATCCTCAGCAACTTTAGGAATTTATAGCCATCTCCCAGATGAACAACCTGAGGCTCTAAGAGGTAAAGAAACTGGTGCAAAGTCGCACAATTAATAAGGCTTTGGACTCAGGTCTCTTTCACTTGATAGGCTCCACCACTGGTTAACTCTGGAGGGCGAAAGACAAATTTGCAGAAAACGGAAATGCTGGTCACTGACACGAAAAAAAAAGGAGGGGTCAGCTGGAAAAGCTGAGTCAGTGGGGTGGCGGTTGGGGAAGTACTCACCAGTTGTGGAGGTCCAGAAAGCACACACTTGGGGAGCCCGGTTTCCTTCAAGGTAAGAATCATTCCTGGAAGGAGAAAGAACATCAAGCTGTCTCATCACCAGGCCCTGTAGCTGCCACTGGGAGGCGCACTCCTTCCTTAACCAGCTACAAGTCTACATGTCCTCATTCCTGCTTCTGTACAGTGATCCCAGACCCCGGGGCAGAAGGGACTCCTCCTGCAGATGTAAGGGACACCACATATTCCTCAGATGCCTCCAGAATGGTCAGGGCTGAGGCTGGGGTGAGGCAGGGAGGCATGAGGAGTGCAAAAATCACACCAAATGAAGGGATGGCTTAAAGTTCTGCAGTGTAGGCACCTCACTGCCTTGCCTTGGTCTCAGTGTTGCACTCCTTCCTAACCATGTCACAAAACTTAAGGAATTTGGCAGTGACATAATCTTAACCTTCCTAGTTGTTGGGTTATGAATAATGGGGTGAGCTGGATGGTGGGTAGCTGCCAATAATCTCAGCGGTATATGCACGTCCTGTAACCATTACCCACTACACCCTCCAGTTTACTGGCACGTATCTCCGGTCCAGCAACTCAATAAACAGAGTAGATGACAACGCTTGGAGAAGCAGCATCCATGTTCACATCTGTCCTGAGTCACAGCTTTCCAAGCTGCGGCTGACAGGGCAAGCAGAAAAGAGGATTCCAGCTCCTCTAGACTTGGAAGATGGGCCAAAAACAAACCAAAAAGAAAGAGAAAGAAAAGAAAGAAAGAGAAAGAAAGGAAAGGAAGGAAAGGAAGGAAAGGAAGGAAAGGAAGGAAAGGAAGGAAAGGAAGGAAAGGAAGGAAGGAAGAAAGGAAGAAAGGAAGAAAGGAAGAAAGGAAGAAAGGAAGAAAGGAAGAAAGAAAGAAAGAAAGAAAGAAAGAAAGAAAGAAAGAAAGAAAGAAAGAAAGAAAAAGAACCAGGCAGGCTAAAATCCTAGAGGCTTCCCTCGAGCATCTGACCTTGGAAGGAATATACTTACCACACAACCCCCCCACGTTACACCAGTGCATTCGGGTCAGGAATATGTTATCCAAACGAGCCACCTTCAACCTAAGAATGACAAAACATTTGAGCAGGACGGCACAGGTCAACCCCTAGAGGCCCTTTCTTCTGCTATAAAAACATCTTGTCCCTCACCCTGGGCTCTCAAGCCCCCATGAGCATCTCTGCCTCACCACCACCCCCCCAAAAAAATGGTTGACTCACTTGTGCTCCTGCATGAGTCTCTGGACGCCCTCCCCGCAGTTGAAGAGGTACCTACAACAGGACAAACATGACGCAAGAATCTCAGAAGATGGGACTCTGTTAAGATTCCTGCCACGCTTTGGAGATGCTTTATTGTGCACGACAGAAAACACCTGAAACACCCCTGTCCGTGCTACCGGGCTGCGTTTCTGGCCGTCAGGATGGTGCTTGGGGAGCCTCCCCAGGAGAGGCGAGCAGGGGACTGGGGGGGGGGGGGTGCCAAGATGGGTCCCTGCCGCCAGCACCTGCCAGCTGAGCTGATACCCCGCTGCCGAGCATGAGGCCCCCCGGTCCCGGGGCGCCCGGGCCGAGTGCGCTCCCAGTGTGCCAAGTGGGGCCTGGGGCGCCAGGGCTGGAAGGGGGACGCGCGCATCCCCGAGTCGGGGGCTCCGGGGACTGCCGGGAACTCCACGGGGGTGCATGTAAGGTCCGGGGATCTCCCCCCACCCCCACCCCCAGGGCCCAGGGTCGCGCCCCAGCAGCGGGGACACCCGGGCGCGGCGCACTGACCGGTTGTACTCCGAGAACACGTAGAGCGCCGCGCCCACGTCCCGGCCGCCGGCCGCCACCACCTGCAGGTACACGGTGTTCGGGCCCCCGGGCTCCCACGCCGCGCCGCGCTTCTCCCGCGTGCGCAGGTGCCGCAGCGGGTCCTTGGGCGGCCGCTGGCGGCGGGCGGGTCCCTGCGACATGGCGCGCCCGGCCGCCGAGCGCAGCAGCAGCAGCGAGCGGAGGAGCCACATGCACCAGCCTCCACCCGCGCCCCCAACGCGGGGGGTCACCCGGCTCCTCGTGCCCCACGCCCCGCCCCTCCGCCCCGCCCCTCCGCCCCGCGTGGCGGGCCCAGCCAATCAGCGCGCCGCGAGCCGAGCCGCCCGCCTCCTCGAGGCCGCGCGTCCAATAGGGAGGAGCCCTGCCCCTCGCGGCTTGTCAACGGGCGACGGCCATAGAGTGGGGGTCGGCTAGAGCGCCCCGGACGGCCCCGCCCCCGGCCTCCTTCCGGCTTTCCTTGGCGACGATTCTTGCCGGAAGCTGTGCTTCGCGTGGGGGCGGGACTTCCGGGAGGGCAGAGCCCGGAAGCGCGGTCCTGGCACGCGACGTTTGGCGTTTCCGGTGCGCGGCGGGCGCTCGCGGTCGGTCTCCCGCAGGTGTGGTCCGTCCCGCTGGGGCGAGGAGCTGTGGTTCTTCTCTGCGGTGGTGGTGGGTGGATTAGAGGGAGCCGTGGCGTGGGAGACTCGACGGATTTTATTTCCGGTGCGATTAGCGTGAGCGCACGCTTCGGATGATTGTTTTTGCCGTCTCTTGGGAAAGCAAGGCAGAAAAAGGGGTTAAGGGAGCACGCTCTGCAGCAGGAGGGTCTTGGCTCACCAATTGGGTGATCTTTAAAAAAAATTTTTTTTAAAGATTTTATTTATTTGTCTTAGAGAGTGAGTGAGAGCAGGAGCCGAGGGAGCTGCAGAGGGGGAGGGAGAAGCAGGGAGCCCGGGAGGGCCCGAGCCCAGGACCCGAGCCCAAGGCAGGTGCTTCAGGCCTGAGCCACCCAGGGCCCCGAATGGGGCGATCGTGACCGGTGAGCCCCGGTTTCCTTATCTGTAGAGGCGGAGGGGGCAGTAATAGTATCCACGCTCTACGGCCTTTGCAATTAAAGGTCCTAATGAGCTGTGGAAAGCGCCTCCAGGGGTGGGGAAGGGGCGCTCAGTGAGTGGTAGCAAAAGTAGAAGTGCTGAAGAGCTGCTGACGGGGGACGTGGTGGGGGAGCATCTGAACCCGCGAGGGCCGCTTTTTTTTTTTAATGATTTATTTTTTATTGGT
The DNA here is from genome assembly GCF_905146905.1 of Nyctereutes procyonoides. Taxonomy (NCBI): domain Eukaryota; kingdom Metazoa; phylum Chordata; class Mammalia; order Carnivora; family Canidae; genus Nyctereutes; species Nyctereutes procyonoides. The sequence continues at coordinate 52,624,773 of NW_026575140.1, read as the reverse complement.
GTTCAATTTGCCAGCATACAGAGTAACACCCAGTGCTCATCCCGTCAAGTGCCCCCCTCAGTGCCCGCCACCCAGTCACCCCCACCCCCACCCCCCGCCCTGCTCCCCTTCCACCACCCCTAGCTCGTTTCCCAGAGTTAGGAGTCTTTATGTTCTGTCTCCCTAGGAAGGGCGACTTACCTGGAAGCCCCACTCAAATGGGAAAGGGGCTGGTGGAAGGTTAGCCAGCAGCTCTGCAAAAATGCCTTCTGGGGCGCCTGGGGGGCCTGGGGGGCTCGGTGAAGTGTCTGCCTTCTGCTCAGGTCATGGTCCCAGGGTCCTGGGATCGAATCCTGCATCGGGCTCCTCCCTCTCCCTCTGCCCCGCACCCCCAAAGTTGTTTGTTTTATTTTATTTTATTTTATTTATTCATGATAGGCAGAGGGAGAAGTAGGCTGCACGCAGGGAGCCCGACGTGGGATTCAATCCCAGGACCCCCGGGGTCACGACCTGAGCCAAAGGCAGGCACTTAAACCGCTGAGCCACCCAGGCTGCCCCCGCTCAAGTCTTTAAAAAAAAAAAAAAAATGCGTTCTGGCAGGCACTTTTTTTTTTTTTTTTGGCAGGCACTTAAACCGCGGTGGGGGAACATCTGAACCGGGGCCATAACTTTGTGTTTAAGCCCTCTATGGGTGTCCAGTAGCAAATGTGTTTTCCTGACCCCCAAGAGGAAGGTTACTCGAAGTACAGAACACATTTTTTTTTTTTTTTTTTAATTTGAGAGAGGGTAGCCTGGGTGGCTCAGCGGTTTAGCGCCTGCCTTTGGCCCAGGGTGTGATCCTGGAGACCCTGGACTGAGTCCCACATCAGGCTCCCTGCATGAAGCCTGCTTCTCCCTCCTCCTGTGTCTCTGCCTCTCTCTCTCTCTCTCTCTCTCTCTCTCTCTCTCTCTGTCTCTCATGAATAAAAAAAAAAAAATAGAACCATAGGATCCAGCAATCCCAGTTCTGGGCACATCTCCAAAAGACATGAATTCACTGTCTTGAAGAGATATATGCACCCCCATGTTCCCTGCAGCATTATTCACAATAACCAAGACCTGGAAGTAACCTGAGTGTACATTGATGGATGGGTAAATAAAATGGGAGATATGCATGCTTATCTCTGTATAGATACACACATTTGTAACTATGAATGTATGTTTGTAAGACGTTTATGCAATATGTAATACATGTAGCATTTATAATTATTGCATATACACATAAAGCAATGCTATTCAGCAAACAAGGATTTGCAACATCACGGACGGAACTTGAGGGCATAATGCTAAGTGCAATAAGTCAGAGACAGACCTACTGTATGATCTCAATTACAAATGGAATTCAAAAAGAATTGAACTAGAAACAGAGTAGGTTGGTGGTTACCTGAGGGTGGAGGGTGAAGGTGGTCAAAGGGTACAGACTCCATTATAAGCTGAATAAGTTCTGGGGATCTAACGTGCAACATGGTTACTCTAACAATACTCGAAATATACTCGAAAGTTACTAAGAGAGTAGATGTTTAAATCAGACCCACCCAGATTCCAGGGGAGGGGCTACAGATTCCACCCCTAGTTGAAGAATCAAAGACCCTGCAGAAAGACACCGGGAATGAAGAGCCTGTGCTTCCCCAGAGCCCTCTGAGAGCCCTGTGAGCTCCCATGAAGACGTGGCCGTCATGCAGAATGAACACCGGTGTGGGTTTCCATAGATGTAAGAATATACATATGTAACTTACTACTCAGCTCTCTGGTATCTACACCTGTAGGTATGGTTGCCATGAGTCGGTCCCCTCACCCAGCCATCTCTCCGTGTACCTCACCAATCTTAATTTCTGCATCCACAAAGCTGAGGCAAACCCTGGGCTCCCGAGGCTCTCCTGATCTGACCAAAGGACACCTGCTCTGGGGACCTGAGGCTCCCATTGGCCTTCCTCAAAAACACGCTGATTCCTGAAATTTATTCAATCAACACATGGAGCTTATGCTACTAGGTCCTAGATACTGTTGGTGTACAGATCAGAACAGGATCGACACAGTCTTGCCACCCAAAAGCTCAGAGCTGGTGTCTTGGGGGCTGGGATGGAGCCTGGCCCTAGGGCAGAGGAAAATGTTAGAAGAGAATGTAGACCGTCAATGATGTTCTTGTCTTCATTGGGTCTAACTCAGGTGTTCCTGCTTTAGATCCCTGGAACCCAGACAACTCCACAAGATAGTTTTTGAATCAAAAGTTATTTTGAAACAAATCCTATAGTCTTCCAAAGACCAGTCATATTGCCCTCAAGTTGCTCAGCAGGTTCTCCAAACCACCTATCTTTGGTTACTAGGAACTTTGAAACAGTTCAAGCAGGACTTCCTTAGCTTCCCAGCTCTGTGCTCCAGGGCAGTCACGTTGCTGTCCTTCCAGGCAGGAGGAGCCCTCAGCATGCTTTGCTTATTGATCTAACCCTCTGTATGCATCACTTCATTTAATACTACTCACAAATCTGCTGGGATGTAATCATGACCCCCTTTCACAGGAGTTAAAACAGGCTCAGACACTCAATGACTTGCTTACAGTCTACACACCTGCCAGACTTCAAAGCCTTCAGGCCTAACCAAGCCAGCTTATCAGTGCCTAGGGATAGGATTCAGATGTTTTGGCCTAGGCTCCTCGTTCAGGGAGGGACTCAGATTTAAAATTTGATAGTATTTCTATCTGAGGTTACACAGTCAATACATGAGCAGGATTGAATGAAAGTGCTTTTCATACAACTTTAAACTTGGGTGCCCTTGCTGGATCAGAGGGTCGATGCCATAGGTCAACAAGAAAAGGCTTGGTGGCATGGGACACCTGGGTGGCTCAGTGGTTGAGCATCTGCCTTCTGCTCAGGTTGTGATCCCGGGGTCCTGGGATCAAGTTCTGCGTTGGGCTCCCCGGAGGGAGCCTGTTTCTCCCTCTGCCTGTGTCTCTGCCTCTCTGTGTCCCTCATCTATATTGTAGATTAATTTTTTTTTTTTAGATTTTATTTTCCTGAGAGAGAGCGAGAGAGGCAGAGACACAGGCAGAGGGAGAAGCAGGCTCCCTGCAGGGAGCCCTACATGGGACTTCTAGATGAAACATTGTCTGGGTGGCTCCTCCAATCAGCTGGCCCTGAGGCTCTGCCTGCAGGTGTCACGGCCACAGAGTGGAGGGGACCCAGTCACAGGGAAACAATCCCGAGGCTTGCGATGCCCGCCTGACCGGACCCGCCGCCTCCACCTGTTTTTAGGGCTTGTTTTTAGCGCCCTAAGTGCTAAGCACTGCTTGCAGTAGAAAGAAGGCACCCTTCACCAAGGAGCTTATGAACTGGCCGGCGGCTGGCAAAAGTGAACCATTGTATTTTGCCCTCACCAGTTTATACGACTGGTGGAATTTCCAACCTACATTGGTGACCCATCCACCCAGTGCTATCCCTCTGTCCCTCCAATGATCTATGTCACTTTTATACTACTTCAAACAAACATTATCTAGAGATTTCTTTCTTCTAACTTTGGGTCTCTCTCACTTCAAGCAGCTAGTGAGCTACCTCTCTCTGTCTCTCTCTCCCCCCCCCTCTTTTAGATTTTATTTATTCATGAGAGACACACAGAGAGAGAGGCAGAGACACAGGCAGAGGGAGACGCGGGTTCCCTGTGGGGAGCCCAATGTGGGACTCGATCCCAGGACCCCAGGATCACGCCCTAAGCCAAAGGCAGACGTTCAACCACTGAGCCACCCAGGTGTCCCACTAGTGAGCTACCTCCAATGTCCCTGGACCTCTGTAAGACTCAGGAGTGCCCACCTGGGGCATCTGGGCAGAGGGACCAAGGTCTTTCTGACCCAAGACGATAAGCATCTTAGATCCCTGTGGTCTGATGACTGGGCACAACATGGTTCCCCCTCCATTTGCCATGATGAATGTGTCACCTTCATTTCTACCCCATGTGATGGACTGAATTGTGTTCCCCTCAAATTTTAGGATGGAAGCCCTCACCCCATGTAAGCCCCAGATGTGACTGCATTTGGAGACATGCTGCAACAAAGATAATTAGGGTAAATAAAGTAAAATGAGGCCATGGGGGTGCACCTTGATCCAATCTGACTAGTGTCCTTATAGAAGAAATAAGAATCACAAGGATGACTTCACACAGTGACACTCCACGCGAGGCCACAGCGAGGTGGCAAGTGTCTGCAAGCCTCTGAAGAAACCAAAGCTGGATCTGGGGCTTCCAACCTCCAGAACTGTAGGGAATACGTGTCTGCTATTGAAGATCCACCCAATCTTTGGTATTTTGTTCCAGCCTGAGCAGACTAACGGGAACCTGGCATGGCCCTTGGGAAGCCCTGGGGAACCTGAAACCATGAGGTCTGAATTTTCTGCCAACCCAGCACAGTGGCTCAAAGGAAGGCGAGAGGAATAGAATTGTTTTTGCACGGATGAATGTGGTTTTTTTTGTTTGGGAATCCTATCCAGACCACCAGGAAACAACTGATTTGATGGTTGGGTGTTAGGATGGGTGTTAGAATAGGTTAGCAGGATGGGTGTCAGTGATGGTGTGCCCGGGGTACAGAAGAATGGTGTCAGGGAAGGCTTCTCGCAAAAGGACACATGAAAGGCAGGAGTGTATCCAGAACATGACTCATGTGGTTCACTGAGTGCCAACTCCGGGTTGGGCACGCTTCCGTGAACTTCATCGTATTATAAGTCACATAACCCTCACAACCATCCCACTGGCTGTGCACTATTATCGTCCCCATTTCACAGAGGAGAAACTGAGGCACAAAGGGATTACCTGCCCGAGATTACAAAGCCTGTAAGTAACGGAGTTAGAATGCAAACACAGGTCCTCTGTGTCCCCCATCTGCATCCCCCCACCTCACTATTTAGCCCCCCCAAACGGCTGCCATGACTGGGCATAAATGAAGGAAGGAGCAGGGCCAGGAGGTGTGCCTAGAAGCCAGCAAAAGTCAGGTGATGGAGGGGAGGGCCCTGGCGTTTTAACTTTAGGCTGCAGGCCAGGATTACTCGGGCTGGGGTTCCCAGATCCCGGTAAGGTCGTTGATCTATGGGGGGCCTGGGACATGCAGAATTCTTCAGTTGGCCCCCTTCCCTTCGAAGATCTTCTGAAGTGATCAACACAATCAGTACAGGTCTCAGGAATGGCTGGCCGCACACTTCCACACCTGTAGTTGCATTTCTGGTCCTGGTCCTGCTGGCACCAGGGCAGCTCCCAAGGGACCAAGGTTCACTATCTAATTCTTGGTCCACACTGGGGTTGTCGGATACACTCTCAGGGACTTCCAGATAATTTTTTTGTGTGCAGTACGGTTCCTCATGTCACTCAATTTGAAAAACACCACAGCAGGATCCTAAGGCGGGGGGCATGGACACAGAGGCCAGATGCTGGGGACCCAGGTGTGCCTTGTGTGGGGGCTGCTAATGGCCCAGGGCGTCAAGAGTGGTCCGGGGAGGAGGGGTGCCCCTGGCGCAGCTGGCATCTATGGAGGCAGCATGGTGCCGACAGGGGTCTGTGGAGTCTGGGGTCCTGGCTTGGGTTACCTAGCCAAGTAACCTGGGGCAAGTTTCTTTTTCAAAGATTTTACTTTTATTAATTTGATAGAGACAGAGAGAGAGTGCGCACAAACAGGGAGAGCTGCAGGCTGAGGCAGAGGGATTAGCAGGCTCCCCGCCAATCAGGGAGCCCAATGCGGGGCTTGATCCCAGGACCCTGAGGTCATGACCTGAGCCAAAGGCAGGTGCTCAACCAACTGAGCCACCCAGGCGCCTCTGGGGCAAGTTTTGTAGGTGGTCTGGACCTAGCTCCCCAGGATACAGGGAGGATTACAGGAAGCAGTAGAGGCAAAGGCCTGAAACAGGACTGATGCATGGTGGTCTCTTCCCAGTCCTTCCCTCCCTCCCCTTTCTCTAGCTCTCCCTCCTTCCCTCCCCCCTACCCCCCCCCCCGCCTGTCATCCTGCCCTGGTCTCCCCGCTAGTCTTTGCCTTTGCTAGAAGACATTGGGTGGGGACTCAAAAGGGTGCAGGGAGGCCCGAGGCAGAGCAGCGTGGCCTGACTCAGGGTAGGGATGGTGCACATGGAGGGAATGCCCACACCAAGCCGTGGTCTGAAGTAGAATCCTCAGAATCCGCTGATGGATGCAGGGTGGAGTGGGGGATAAAGAAAATTTGGGAATCAAGGGGAACTCCACGATTTTAGCCTGGTTAAGTGGGCAGGTGGTGTTGCCTTTTGCACGGTGGTGGAAGGCAGAGGAGAGCAGGTTTACTGTCAATAGAGAGAGGCCCGTTTGCATCACATTATGTTTGGGTTGCCAAACATAGATGGATTTAGTGAGCAGTTCCTTAAAACCCTGGAGCTCGGGCATGTGGGTGACTCAGTGGTTGAGCATCTGCCTTCAGCTCGGGTCGTGAACCTGGGGTCCTGGGATCGAGTCCCACATCGGGCTCCCCGTAGGGAGCCTGCTTCTCCCTCTACCTGTGTCTCTGCTTCTCTCTCTGTGTGTCATTCATGAATAAGTAAATCAAATCTGGAAACAAACAAACAAACAAACAAACAAATCCTGGAGCTCACTGAGATCTCTTGGGGTATCTCAGGCCACAGAGAATATGCAGCCTCAACCCAGAGACACAGTAATATTCCCAAAACCAAAAACCAGAGCAGAGGAGCTAGATCCAGTAAAGCAAGCTGAGAATGAGCCACCCACAGGGCAAATTCAAGCTGCCAAATACCTAGAGGTCAAGGTCCACCAGAACAGAGGAGAGGCCACGAGTGGCTGCATTGTCCCCATTCTGCACACTGCCATCAGCTGATCCTGGCACACCCACCCCCAGCCACGGACAAGACCTCAGAACCCTTCTTAACACTGTTTCTGGCCGCCACTGCTCATAGGTTACAGATGGCACATGAACTAAATCTGTTTGCCTTTCCCAATATAATGCCATCTCCTAGTTTGGTAGAAGATGCAAGTGAGTTTCAGAGATATTTGTCCTCCCGATATGGCCCAGAGGAAAACTATTTAGGTGGATTCTATAATATTTTTTGTGCAACCATTGGGCATTAGTCAGGCTTCTCCAAAAAAAAAAAAACCCAAAAGACAACCTACAGAATGGGAGAAGATATTTGCAAATGACATATCAGATAAAGGGCCAGTTTCCAAAATCTATAAAGAACTTATTAAACTCAACACCAAAGAAACAAACAATCCAATCATGAAATGGGCAAAAGACATGAAGAGAAATCTCACAGAGGAAGACATAGACATGGCCAACATGCACATGAGAAAATGCTCCGCGTCACTGGCCATCAGGGAAATACAAATCAAAACCACAATGAGATACCACCTCACACCAGTGAGAATGGGGAAAATTAACAAGCCGGGAAACAACAAATGTTGGAGAGGATGCGGAGAAAAGGGAACCCTCTTACACTGTTGGTGGGAATGTGAACTGGTGCAGCCACTCTGGAAACTGTGTGGAGGTTCCTCAAAGAGTTAAAAATAGAGCTGCCCTATGACCCAGCAATTGCACTGTTGGGGATTTACCCCAAAGATACAGATGCAATGAAACGCCGGGACACCTGCACCCCGATGTTTCTAGCAGCCATGTCCACAGTAGCCAAACTGTGGAAGGAGCCTCGGTGTCCATCGAAAGATGAATGGATAAAGAAGATGTGGTTTATGTATACAATGGAATATTCCTCAGCCATTAGAAACGACAAATACCCACCATTTGCTTCAACGTGGATGGAACTGGAGGGTATTATGCTGAGTGAAGTAAGTCAATCGGAGAAGGACAAACAGTGTTATGTTCTCATTCATTTGGGGAATATAAATAATAGTGAAAGGGAATATAAGGGAAGGGAGAAGAAATGTGTGGCAAATATCAGAAAGAGAGACAGAACATAAAGACTCCTAACTCTGGGAAACGAACTAGGGGTGATGGAAGGGGAGGAGGGCAGGGGGTGGGGGTGAATGGGTGACGGACACTGAGGGGGGCACTTGACGGGGTGAGCACTGGGTGTTATTCTGTATGTTGGTAAATTGAACACCAATAAAAAATTAATTTATTAAAAAAAAACAAAAAACAAACAACAAAAAAACAAACCAAACAACAACAAAAAGCAAACAAAAAACCAACAGAGACAGAGGACAGAGCACATGTGTGTGTGTGTGTTTGTGTGTGGTTGGGTGTGTGTGGTTGGGTGTGGGTGTGGAAGAAGGGACAGATTTATTTGAAGGAATTGGCTTATGTGATCATGGAAGCTGGCAAGTTCACAATCTGCAGGGTGAGCCAGCAGGCCAGACACCCAGAAGAGTTGTAGCTGTGTCCAAAGGCCACGTGTTGGCAAAATTCCCTCTTCCTCTGGGACTGGGATGCTTAGTCTTTTTTTCTTTTTTTTCTTTCCTCTCAGACCTTCAACTGATTGGACAAGGCCCACCCACATTCTGGAAGATCATCTGCTTTACTCAAAGTCTACTGATCTAAATGTTTCTCTTACCTAAAAAAACACCATTACAGAAATGTCTAGTATAGCACTTGACTGAATATCTGGGTCCTGTGGCCTGTGACACATCAAATTAACCATCATGTATTGGTTTAGATTGGCTGGTTTTAGGACCCTGAATTAAAAGTAAGTCTTGGCTGATGTTAGGAAGAAAGGTGGAAATGGGGAGAGTGCTGACTGTCCCTTGCTAGGGGAACATCTCACAGGGGCCTTGGCTTTGCTGATTATCAAGGCATCTGAACTATAAGTACCTGGATAAGAGCAGTAAGGGCTGCAATTTATCAAGCACTTGCTGTGTACCCAGAACCCTGTTGAGCACTTGCTGTTTTAGGGATTAGCTCCTTTGGGATCACCCAGGCCCCTGTGTGGGCTCCGTTGCTCCCCACCAGGACTCTGACCCAAGAAGCCAGCCGCAGAACCTCTTTCTTGGGAGCCAACCAGTAATTCTGGTCCCTTCTCCACAGACTGGAGGATATTTCTCAAGAGGGATGGTAGGGGGACACCTGGGGGGGCTAAGAAGTTGAGCATCTGCCTTCAGCTCAGGTTGTGATCCCTGGGGTCCTGGGATCGAGTCCCGCATCAGGCTACCTTCGGGGAGCCTGCTTCTCCTTCTGCCTATTTCTCTGCCTCTTTCTCTTTCTGTGTCTCTCATGAATGAATAAATAAAATCTTTAAAAAAAAAAAAAAGAGGTTTGGTGGGGCAGGAATTCCTCTTCTCCTCAGGGTCCTGAAACCAGAGCCCAGAAGTTTTCTTTGTTCTCTGCTCCCCGGTCTGCCTAACCTACCCCACCCCTGCCCAAGTGGTCCCTGCTGTTTTAGATGAGGGAAGTGCAAGGGGGACAGCAATCTCTTACATTAAAAAATGTAAAGATGTAATGCCCCCTGGTTCGTGAAAGTCAATGGCATCACCTTCTCTGGGCCACATATTTTACTTCATTTCTTCTTCCTTCCATCTGTTTTCCCCAGTGTCATAATGCTGTAAAGGAGACGGGAGGGCTGTGTGCACAGGATTGCAAATACCTGACAATCATTTACTTAAGACAACCCTACAAGCTCCTGTTTTATAAGAGAGAGAGAGACAAAAAAAAAAAAAAACAAACCTCATAAAGATCTTCTTGGATGCAGCTTTATGTTCATACTCCTGTTCCTTCTCCACACACACCCCCCCCCCCCACTACCACCTAAAGGGAACTGGTAGCAACCAGTCTGCTTTACAGCTCAGCTGGCAAAATGCCTGGAGAGCAGCCAGTGGCCTGGGTTCAATCTACTGATAAGTCATCAATGTCTTTCTCACCCAAAACATCTGGTTTAGGAACCTGAGTTATGAGCTAATATTAAATATAAAAGTTTATAGCATCACATATATAATACTGTTGATTAGAAACATCAAGAAAAGTAATTGACTGGAGGGGACTCTGTGACCAGCTGGTTGAACATCTGGATGGGATCCAAGGGGGCCTGAATTGAATTCCCAATCCATCCATTCTTTCTGGGCTGGGATATTAAAAGGTTCTGACTCTCTTTTTTGGATACTAGCGTTTTGGTTTTATACACACACACACACACACACACACACACACAAACAGGGGTGCGTGTTCAGTGCACTGGAAAAGACTAAAATAAAATCATTACAATTTTTATCTCCTCTCGCGTCCATTCATTAGACGTTTATCGGTTTTTGTTCCTTCCTTAGCTACAGCCTGCTATCAGCACTGACCACTTGGTGGCAGCGAACGCTCATTTTTTTTTTTTCTCTCTCTGAGGCCTGAGGTTTGTGCGGAAGAATGCAGCTGCCCCACTCCATCTGTTTTGCAGCTGAGCAGCGCAGGAGGGGGACCAGCTCCTACCAGTCAGTCTGGGGCTTTGTTCTCAGGGGGCTTCCCTTGACATACATTACTGAGTCGTCCGCGGAACTCCTTTGCCAACTGCATTCCTGTGACCAAGAACCTGAAGGTAACCAAACCTTCCGTGGATACTCTATGTTCTGTTTGCTGAAGAGTTGCTTCTGGCCAGGACACGGTGGATTTGTCCATCTTCTCTGCTCTACACGGGGTCCAGGACTCTTCTTTCTGTTTGTCTGTCTTTCTTTCTTCTTCTTTTTTTTTTAAGACTTTATTTATTCATGAGAGACACACAGAGAGGCAGAGACACAGGCAGGGGGAGAAGCAAGCTCCCTACAGGGACCCCAGTGAGGGTGGGACTTGATCCCAGGACCCCAGGATCACAACCTGAGATGAAGGCAGATGCTCAACCACTGAACCACCAGGTGCCTCTAGACTATCCTTGCAAAGAGTGTCTTTTCAGGTACAAAGCAGTTTGCATCTCATGCCTCAACTCGGACTGCTTCAGAGCCACTGCAATGAGTATTGTGTTAAGAAGGACTCTGAGGAGTGCACTTGATGGGATGAGCACTGAGTGTTATACTATATGTTGGCAAATTGAATTCAAATTTTAAAAAATGTAAAAAAAATCCATTAATTAGGAAAAAAAAAAGTAAAAGGAAGGACTCTGAGGTCCTTACTGCCCAGGCCCAGAAGGCAGCAATGTGATGCTTGATTATTGACAATGTCAGCTCCGTATTTGCTACCCTTATACTTTACCACGGGATGTGGAAAGGGCGGTAGGAAGTTATCTGCTACATGACATCCTGATTGGATCTGCATCGTTTTATATCCCCCATTCCACCCCAATTTTTTCCTGCATTTTTGCATCCTGAAAGCTGTTGCTCGGGGAAGGACAGTGAGCCTTCCTCATCATACACACGATCTCTCTGCCCTGTTGGTCCTGAGCTTCAGATGGAAGGAAGTCACCCTGGTGGCCCCTTTGCTCCAGGGCACTGCAGGCAGAGGCAGCGAAAGCCACGCATCAGTGTGTCACTGGACCAGTATTGATCGAGCACCGGCGAGAGTCCAAAATAAAAAGGCAGAGATGAGACAATTGTTAAAAAGCTGTCAACTATTCACAGAAGCTGGTCTTCTGAAAAAGTGGCTCCGAGAGCACAGGTTCTTAAAATGTGGATCCTCGTCCAACAGCATGAGCGTCACCCAAGAACTCGTCACAAATGCAAATTCTCAGGCTCCACCCTGGACCCACTGAGTCAGACACTCAGGGGTGGGACCCAGCCCTCTTGTGCTACAGCAAATCCTCCCAGGCATACTGATGCCCGCTCAGGGTAGAGAACCAATGCTTTTGAGTAAAGCCTTCCCTCTCTCCACCCCCCTTCTTTCTTTCCTTGTTTGCTGAATTCCTTTGAAGAGCCAGGTACAAGATTATCTTGGTCTCTGCACTCGTGGAATTTACATACCAAAGGGAGAGACAGTGACACTGTGAACCTCCGAGGGCACAAACCAGGGGCACCTCACCCAGCTTGGGGAATGGGAGCGGAAATGCAGATGTAGGCAGTAAAACCAGAGCAAAAGGTAAAATGTTAGACCAGAAAAATACAGGCAAGGTAATTCTCAACTTTCCTTTTCCTGCTCTGAATTAATAATTCTCTGCAAACTACTCGTGGACCTCACCTGACACCCTGCTAGGGGGTATCGGGCCCTCTGCGTGGAAATAGAGTCCGGGCAGGTCCTGCGGATGCATGACTCACAGGGCCAGGAGAAGACAGGGCAATCCAGAACCCCGGGGCAGTTCCCAGGGATTGTTGCCTGGAGGGATGCAGGCCTGCAGAGTGCCAGATCTAGGGATCGTTTTGCAAATCAGCCTGGAAATCTAGATTTGTTCTCAGTGAAATTTCCCGGAAATGTTTATAAACACTCTGTAGGCCAAGAAAGAGATGCGTGGAAGCCAAATTTGGGTTCCTAGGAATGTCTGGCCTGTGGAGCATTTGTTTCTCTGACCGACATCTAGTGGTGGCAAGGGGTTGGTGCACGCTTTATCGCCCCTGGAGCCTAAGGGACAAACTTCTTTCTCCTCCTTTCTTAAATCTGCATTTTGATCTCCAAAAAATATATTGTTAGGACAAGGTTTTGTCCTATGGCTATCCTCCTCCTCCTCCCCCTTCTGGAAAGCGGGTAAGCTGAGGATGGGAGGCAGTGCTGCAAAGTTTCATAGAGGCCCGGGTGGGGTGTGTAATGACAGCCAGGCTGAGGCCCTGCTCTGCTGCAGGGTGAGGGGCTTGGCAGGGTGGTTCCAGCCGCCTGAATGAAATATGATCAACATTCTGACCTGTCTGGGTTCAGGTCCTAAGAGCTGGAATGAACGTTAAGGATGTTTAGGCCGAATGGACATTCTGGGCCACCTCCCCGGTTGCTGAAGGCTTTTTGTGGTTGAGCTTTATGGTCGTCTTTAAATATTCCCCCCCTCACCTCCCTTTCCCAAAATTGACTGCAAAAGTCTTTGCATGGGGAGAGCTCCTGGCCTGAGTCAGATTCTCCAAGGGGCCTGTATCTCCGGGGGGTGGAAGGGTGCAAGTCTGTAGCACCGGGTCCTCCAACCACAGTGGACATGAGTCCTCCGTGCAATGCATGCAGCTGGGCCCTCTCCCCAGAGCCTCTATCACAGAAAGTCTTGGAGGCTTGCTTTCAGCTACAGACTTGGACAAAACAAGCCAACAGCACCACTTGGTGATGGCAGCATTTCCTAACTCCATCCTTTGCTATGTTGAAAGAGTCTAAAGATGCTGGGCAACAATTCTTCATTCTGGGTGCTTGATTTAGTGATTTTCTGCTGAGAAGCCAAAAGAGAATGAGCTGGACTTTGAAGGAGGGGGACGGGGAGGAGGGCTTGACAGCATGACAGCATCATGACACCAACAGGTGGGATCTAGGGCTACAGAGTATGCTTACTCCCAGCTCGCCTCCATGTTTCTGCCTTGGCACTAGAGGTTGCTCAGAGTTGCTGCATGCGGTGGTGCTAAGGGACCTTCTCTCCATCCTCCTGTGTGCTCCGGATGTCATCAACAGTTTGACTAAGTAATAGCAAAGACCCCTAAGAATTTCTGGAACCTCGGGGCATCTGGATGGCTCAGTGGTTGAGCATCTGTCTTTGGCTCAGGGCGGGATCCCAGGGTCCTGGGAGGGAGCCTGCTTCTCCCTCTGCCTGTGTCTCTGCCTCTCTCTCTCTCATGAATAAATAAATAAAAATCTTTAAAACAAAAGCATTTCTAGAACTTCAAATTCTGTGTCCACCTGCCATTTCTGGTTCATAGGAGAAAGTCCACCGCTTTCTGTCGACACCGTCATGCAAAGTGATGGCTTCCTCATTACACACTGTGGATGCCTAGCTGGGGGTGGGACATGCACCTGCTCTGTGATGCCTTACCATGTGTGGTCCTGGCATGATGGGGACCCAGCCTTCTACCCTCTTCCCTTCTCCTCGTGGAAGCTTCTGGAACAGCACTCTGGGGGTGGCCAGGGCTTCCTGTGAACCTGACAAGGGTAGTGATTGGCTTTCAGAGACTGGCCCCAGCTCATCTCCTATCTCTTCTACCTTCTGGGACTCCCTATAGTCCCTCTTCTGTGTTGACCTTTCCCTGCCTACCTGCAAAGTTAAGAGATGGCTCTTTGCCATTCTCTGCCTTTTGAGGTTGTTGCAGGAAACAACCTGCAGGAAAATAAATGAAAAAGGCTTTGAGTTATTCACAGAGCAGGTCCTGCAAAGCAGATGTTGGGTGGAAGTTTCCAGATGACAGAAAATTGTACCAAGGCTTGAGGCAGGCTCTGCTTTACTCTTCCAGAGGTTAGGACTTTCCAGCTAGGGTGGTGGCCAAATTCACATAAGTAGGGGGAAGCCCTTTGCAGCTGGGAACTGGGTTGCTGGGTAAAAGGGTGAGAGCCTCAGATGGGTTAGGGGGCAGGTGCCTCCCTGACTCGGGGAAGTGGAATTTCAGGAGAGGAGATCGGTTTTGTTTTTGTAACTTCTCTCTTCCTGGACAGAGCATGCACACCAGGAAGGTTCTAGGTTTGCAGAAAAATGGGCAGCACTCCCTGCAGGGACATCGCTAATTCCCCTCCCTGCCCTTCCCGGGTGTCCCAGCCTCAGCCAGGAGAGGCAGGGGCTCGGGGGAAAGAGCCCTGCATGGGAAGCAAAAGGTTCACTCAGCTCTTGCCCCTGCTCGGGGAGAACGAGGTGGGCCCTGGGGCATGTCCTTTCGTCTCCCTGGGCCTCCTGTGGAGTGTGGACATTGGAGCCGATTCCTGGAAAAGATCAGGATCCCGCGCTCTTGCCTTTCTGCTGAATAGAGAGAAGGAGCAAGTTTGACACGCGGAAGGCACTTTGCTTTTTGAAAACGTTGGCTCTCCAGTTTATAGAATGATAATTCCCAGGCAGAAATGCCCCCCCGCCACAATCACTCGGAGTGCAGCCTGATTCCAGCACTGGCATCAGGACACGGAGGGTTTACATCTCTCCTGATGGCCCCCCGGACTCCTTCTTGGGCACAGCTCCTCCTGGCCCCAGCCGGCTCCTGACACATGCATCTTAAGCTGCATTTCTCCCTTTGGTTCCCTGGGTCAGCTTCCTATGGCTGCTGTGACAAATGACCACAATGTTCGAGGCTTAAAACAACACAGATTTGTCCTCTTATAGCTCTGGAGCTCAGAAGTCTAAAATGGGTTGGCAGAGCTGTGTTGCTTCCGGAGGCTCTGGGGGGAGGGGAGTCTGTTTCCTTGTCCCTTCCTGCTTCTAGAGGCGCTCACATGCCTCGGCTCATGTCTTTGGCCACTCGGATCTCGCCGTCCATCCTCATATCTTCTTCTCTGACTCTCCTGCCTCTGTCTTATAAGGATCCTGGGGACTCACCTGGGCCCACCTGGATAATCCAGGCCAATCTCCCCATCTCATGGTCTTCACTGTGATTGCATCTGCAAAGCCACTTCTGCCGTGGAAGGCCACAGGTCCTGGGGAGCAGGACGTGGACGTTTTTTGGGGGGCTCTTCTCCAGCCCACACCCTCACACCACACAGGAGGGACCTCAAAGCCTGTACCTGAGCTTCCCAGGTCAGCCCTCCATCACGGGGCCCACGTCCACCAGCTCAGTCCTAGCTGGCTTTGAACTTCTACTGCACAAACCAAGAAGGTTGTGTCCCTGTTCAAATGAAACTAATACTAGCTAATGTTGATTTTGCCAAGCACTTTCCTAAGCCTGCTTCTGCCCCTCCCCACTGGCTTGCACTCTCTCTCTTTCTCTCTCAAATAAATAAATAAATAATCTGGAAAAAAAAAAAAGGAAAGAAAGAAAATTGAGACATGAGAAATATAAGGAGCCATCCCAGTCACACACAGCTACACGGGGTCTCTCCTGCCAACCACGGCGCATACACACACTGCCCCTTCTAGAACCTGCCACCCCAACACATGCCATGTTGGCATGCCGATTATTCTGAGCTGAAGGCAGTTGAGAATCAACAGATGTAGGAAGGGCTCACTGCTGATCTCCCCCTTTCTACCTTAAAGCAGGTCATAAATTCCCCACGAGGAAGTATGATCCTCATACCAGTTCTGATCGGTAGTTTCTCAACCAATTATCTGATGCCAACTAGGCGCCCTGAGATTCACATCACTTCTGACACCTTCTACATGGAGATTGCTCAGGCTTATGAGACTACCCTCTCCCCCAACTTCAGACGCCAAGCAAGTGTAAGTTAGAGACCTGTGTTTCTAACCTAGTAGCTATAGACCTGGTGGGGGGGGGGGGCTCCAGCAATCTCCTTCTTGGGTTTGATTAATTTGAGAGCGCGACTCACAGAACTCAGGAAACCAGTTTACTTATTAGGTTACTGTTTACTACAAAGGATATTAAAAGATGTGAATGAACAGCCAGATGAAGAGATGTGTAGAGTGAGGTCCCGAAAGTAGAAGCTTCTGTCCATGTGGAGGCTTAGCACATGGATGAGTTCTGGTCTACCAATCTGAATGCTCTCTGAACTTTACGTCTGGGTTTGAATGGAGAATCCATTGCAGAAGCATGGTTGATTAAATCATTGATCATTAGAGACTGATAAAACCTGTAGCTCTCCCCCCTCCCTGGCAGTCAGGGGTGGGCCTGAAAACTCGAACCCTCTAACTGTGGCTGTTTCCCCTTGCAAAGTATCCCCTATCTTTAGGGGATTTCCAAAAGCCACCTGATGACCTGGACTCAGGTGTGGCTGAAAGGGGCTGGTTATGAATAACAAGACACCTACCTATATCACCTTTATGGCTCTCAAATGATTTCAGGAACTGAGGACATGATAACAAATATTATGGCAAAAGATGCTCCCATCACTCTTATCTCCTAGGAGACCCCAATTTACAAGCTGAGAGCAGAAACAGAGACCAAACTATGTATTTATTATAAATCACAATATCTCAGAGAGCTCCCCTCCCTGTATCTATACAGGGAAGAGGAGAACCCTGCCACCAGAGCCGGGGAGTCCACTCTGAGAAGAATCTGTACAGACAAACTCACTAAAATGATCCCCATCTTCCTTTTGTTTCTCCCATATTTGTTCTACTCACTTTCTCACAATTTAGCGCCCCATTTCCTTTGTCTTGTCTCAGTTTGCTTATTAGGCTACTTATTATTACAAAAGATATTCAAAGGTATGAATGAACAGCCAGATGCTCATTCACGTTTCCACGATGGATCTACTGCTGTTGGTCGAAATGGTGTAGAAGCTCTCAGGCCTTTGGGTCTCTACTTCTTATACAGGAAGGTGTCCATGTACGTAAAAAACATTAACATCAAATACAATGATGTTTCCTCTTAGTAATTTCTCATCCACTAGTCCCTGCCGTGCTCCTTGGCGATAAATTCCCACTTTTCCTTCTTATGTTTCAAGTTGAGCCTAGCCTCCCTCCCCAGCTGCAGTGGTCCTTACATTTATCTAGATAGTTTCCCTTAAATAAAGGCTTCCTTATCATTTTCAACAAGGGTCATGAGTAATGTTCTCATTAACACTGGTGGGGAGCCCGCTTGGCTTTCAAGACCACGGTCAATGTTACTGCTTCGAAAGAGCCTTTCCCGCCTGTTCACATCACTCCTTGTACAACAGACAAAGAAGCGCAGACAAGTTTCAGTGGGATTCCAAGACATGGACACAAATCATTATATATAAAAAAAAACAACACATTATGGGACACAGGATTCATTAGACGACCAGAACCCTATGTGTTGTAGGAGGAACCAGGCAAGTGAATGTCCAGAAAGAGGAGCTTAAGGACTAGGGAAACATCAATAGTCAGACCCCCCTGAAGCCCTAGCACAGAGGATGAGTCAGGGTTCATGGGGCACTCTGGGAAGCATATGTGTCTAAATGCCTGAGCTTTCAAACTTTTTCATGACAATCCATTGTAAGAAATACCTCTTCTATCGAGATCCAGTAGGAGGATCCTCCAGTAGGACACACACACATACACATATATGAACATGGGAGAAAAAAAACTTCCACAAAGCAACACTAATCCCTACTATGTGCAACTGTGATACAGTGAAAAGGACCTGGTCTTTGACACCTAGTTCCTGGCACAGCAGCTCCTAAAATTCTTGAAATTTCCTGAGTGAGAGGAGTGTCTTATGTTATCCACAAGGAGCCCCTTACAACCCATTCCATTGTGCTAAGGAGGTGACTCTCCGTTGGGCGCCTCCCTAGACAGCTTCAGGATGGGGGCTGGTCATCAGAGGAACTGACCTGTGAACAGGTTACAGCTGGCAGCCCTACCCTCTGACCTCCTGGGAGGGGAGAGGGCCTGGAGATTGAGCTAATCACCAATGGAAAACAATTTAATCAATTGTGACTTCATAATGAAATCTTGTAGAAGACTCAGGGTGATGAAGTTTGAGGAGCTGCTGGGTTGGTGAGCACACCCAAGTCCTGGGAGGGTGGTCCACATCAACACCACGGGGATGGAGGGTTCTGCACTCAGGACCCTCTTTGGAGGGTACCCCACCCTATGTACCTCTCATCTGGCTCTTCATTTATATCCTTGATATATTCTATCAAGACTTTTCTTACTTCTGTGAGTTGTCCTAACAAATTATCAAAGCTGAGGGGTGTCATGGGAACCCCTAAATTAGTAGTCAGCCAGGCAGAAAAAAATGCAGGGGCCTGGAGACCCCTGCCCTTTGCAGTTGGCATCTGAAATGGACCTGAGCCCTTAACATGTGGCATTTGCACTCATTCAACTCATTCGTCAGAGTTGAATTGAATTGCTGGACACTGGCCGGTGTCAGAGAGTTGGAGAATTGGTAGTTTCAGGGGCGTAAAAATGACAAACACCAACATATGCTAATAGTTTCTATTCTCTTCTATTAATTTTCATCTTATTCAATTTGTTTTTTTTAAAGGGCTGTTTGTAACCAGCTAAATTGATTTCATAACTCTCTACTTGATCACAAATCATGGCTAAAACACTGTAATGTACTCGAGGCTTCTTAAGAAGCAGGAACATTGAAATTTCCTTGACTTTTTCAGTGACCAAGCCAATATCCAGGATGGAAATGGCACTATTGCAAGTTCGTGGAATATATGATTGAATGAATGGATAGATGGGTAATCTTTTGTATGGTCCTCACTAGTTCGGGGTTCAGTTTTAGAAAATCTCCCCCAAGGACATTCAGGCTTCATTAGTGTGATTTCTTCCTCAAATTCAGGTGAGTTTTTCCTACTGGAATTTCGGTTTATTAGGGCATCGTGGGACCCGTTTTGATAGGGGTAACTCTCCTGCATCAGTAGGGAGAGTTGGCTTGCCAAGTACAAAATTCATCAAAGGGCATTGGTTTTTCCTGTGTGTTATTTACTTCAAGGTGGGATAACTAGATAAATTGCCCCTTTGGATTCTGAGATGTTCATCTGCCAGGAGCATGGCCAGGGCAGCTCCTCCCCCAGTCCTGAGCTTCACAATAATAGCTGCTGTATAGTCCTCAAGTTGGCTCTTTGAACAGCCATGAAGACCTCAGAGGTCTCCATTCTAGGTGGAGATTTACGGAACATCCCAATCTCATCTGTAAGGCAATGCTAAAAGGCAGCTTACCCCTACGGATGGCTAATTGCTTCAGTCCCATGCTACTTCTCATTACCTTCAGTTGGAGGAGGCGACGTCTTCTGACCTTGTCCTAAACTTCTGGGGCTGAACCCTGTCTGAAGCCTGTTGACCCTCCTGCACTGAATATACAAACATATAGTTGCTGAGTGATTAAGCTGATAGTATCAAGCAAAGTTTTGATTTGCGACTGACCCAGAGTGACCTGTAACATCCTGGTCCCAAGGGCTATTGGCATGGCCAGTGGGGTCATCTCTCTACCCGAGATTGGTGAAGACCTCTTCCCCCCACTAGGTCGGAACCTTCAGCCAATTCCAACTTGGAGTAATACTCAACACAGATTTCCTGAAATATACGGCCACTGCATGAAACACACCCCTATTCATTTTCCATGTGGAGCCTATAAAAGTATGTTTTCCTCCCTCTTGCAAAGACTCTCTCACCCATCTGGTTTAAATTTGTGTGAGTTCTGCCTGCAGAGAAAAGGGTTAATGATGACCGGGAGGGGAGAATTCGGTTTGCTCGGCTGGGCTTTGCACGAGTCCAGTTTCTCCCAGAGGTTGAGCCCAATCAGAAACAATCCAGGGGGCTGAGGAGGACTTCCTGTGAGCCCCAGCAGGATTCTACATTCACAGGACAAATGTGGCACTGAGATCGGGAAATTCAGCAGTGGTGGCAGCAACAACAGTACGGCTCCAAGAACATCTGCAGAGAGTATGGCCCCATGACCAACGTAATAACAACTAGCACTTTAGGAACATAATGAAAATCATATTTCTATAATTGTGTAATATACAGACCCAAGACTGGAACATCACTTGTCTCAATGTGATACAAATTGAATGCAGGAGCTCGGGCCCATTGGCAAGCACTCGTCCAGGGATGATTATTTTTATAGAGACCTCATTTCTGACCGGGCTTCAGCCTCACGAAGATGGGCTTCTTTTTTAGGTGGCCATTTCAAAAAATGAAACTTCAAAACTTAACTTCTTTTGTGGTCCTCCTGAAACGTGTCCAAGAATGTGACATCTTCCCACGAGCAGAGAGGAACATTTGGATGTGTTGGCTGGGACACTTTCAGTAATGCTTTCCTTAAGAGCTTGACATCAGAAAGGAATTCACATGGGGCCCAAGTGAGCCATTTTTCAGAAAGGCCACTCTCTGGAGACAGTTCATTTGGAAAGCTGGCCAAGCCTGAATTAAGCAGACTTGTATAAATCTCGCTGTTACGATATTAAGAAAACGAGCCGGGATGTTTGATCACTTTCTGTTTTATGTGAATGTTGTAATGATAATACAACATCTTCTTTGGCTGCAAGCACCGTTATTATCCTGTAAGAAGGATAATAAAATGGGGTAGCGTATTAAAATGCAATTTAGGATAAGGCGTTGCTATGTGTGACAGTGAAAATGTTTGCAGCCTTCTTTGTAAGAGGGTTACTTTGCATCCCAGACTCACTAATACTCCACTCAGCCCAACGGGGTTGTCAGTACTTGATCATTTGAAATTGCATTGAAATTTCCCATATTTCATCTAGCTCCATTGCCAAAGCCGCCCTCTTAGGTTAAGTAGGGCAATTATGATTTCTTCCCATTTTTCAATGGCCACATGTGGAGCTCGCCCTGGCAATGGGAACAGGTTGAGGCTGACGCCAGGTCTTCTGATTCCCAGGCAAGCTCAGGTTTCTACTCCCCCACCCCGGGTGGTGTCATTTCCCATGATTCCCTTCTACTGCCAATATGCTCCAAAAATCCAACCAAGTAGCATCCAGAATCCCTAAGTTGAAGATGATAATGGGCAGTTGCGGCACAAATAAAATCTGTTTGTGTCAAACCATCGCTAAGGTGAGATTCGTATCTTTAACTCACCACCTTCTACCCCCCACTGACCCCATTGGGTAACTCAGAATAATAGGACCCTTCTGCTCTGGTTTGAATACATTTCCTATGATCTTGCTATTCAAAGTCTGGTCTATAGAACAAAAGCATCAGCATCACCTGAGAGCTTGTCCAAAAAGCAGAAGCTCGGACCCCCCTCCCAAAGCCACTGGATCAGTGTCTGCGTTTTAACAAGGGCCCCAAGTGAGTCCTAGGCATGTCAAGCTTTGGGAAGTACTGTATCTACTAATTCATGCTTTTACTCAGCGCCGCCTATTTTATGTAGTGGTTGTGGGCTATGTGGTTTATGTGCAAGGAAAGTTGATGAGGACCAACCAACCAGAACATTCCTACCTGCATGCTCCCTTTCCATACATACTGAAGGAGAACTTAGACCAAAGAGGGGTGATGACTGTGGGAGGAAGGGCCTGGGAAGGGTCTGGAAACACAGAGGACCCTGCCAGTAGCCGCCTGCAGACATCTGGTTTGAGGTTGCTCTCAAGGAAACAGACAGCGATACTGAATTTTTTTCAAAGGACAGGCACTCCCAGTGCCTCTTGATTATGAGCACTTTGGGGAATATGGTTGGGGAAACCCCTGGTCTGCTCCTGAAGGCAGACACAACCAAGCTGACCATTCCTATAGGCAGTGACCTATCAGATGGGCCATGGGTGGAGGAAAACTGAGGCTGCATATTTCTTCTGCTGTTTATGTCTGGGCTCCTAGGTATGAAGCTGAGAGCTCCTCCCTCCTCAGCCCCCCACCCCCCGCCCCCCAGCATCCCCAGCTTGGGTCCAGTGTCAGGACCTCCCCTCCAGGCTGGGCTACCTTGGCTCCCTCTGGAAGCTGTCAATCTATATAGCCAAAGCCCCAATTCCTTCTCTTGGGTTTCTGAACCCTCCAGCATCTCTTCCACCCTGCATCTTTGCTTTTTGCAGGAGCTGCCAGATGTCAAATTGCTTCATATTCTGCGGCTTCGAGATCCAGGCAAATGTCCACGAAGGAGAGGATCGTAACCACCAAGACTCAGTGTGAACGCAGGGCCCTGGATTCTGTTGTGGGTGAGTAGTACGTTGAGCGATTTCAAATGGCTCTCCTGGGAATTGGTTGTCAAATTTTTGGTGTGTTCAGGAAATGTCTGCCACATTTTACATCAACATTTTCAAACTGCGAGTGAGTGAACTGTTGAATTGTAACAATGAGTGAGTGAGATGAATGGATCACAGTGCCAACAGCAAACTAGCTTGGGTAACAGAAGTTGCTCGTTTTATTTTAATCCTTTGGTCTGACACAACTGTTTCTGGTGTTTTGCCGCATAGACTATAAATCCTATCTCGATGTCACATAGAAGCCACAGTATGTGGAAGCCTTTATTACAGAGATCATGGTGGAGAGGATTGGGTGCCTCTTGGCCATCTGCCATCACTCTTTATTTCAAAGTCCAGAAGGGTCAAAGTCTATCAAGATAGATTTAAATAGGCTTCTAATCACTCCCTTACTCAATACCCCAGGGTGCCTTACTCAGGGGCTCAAAGCATTTATGTTACCATCCTAGGATTTCCAAATGTTTAGGATTCTACTCTAATTTCATCCCATCCCTGAGACTTCCCTGCCCTCTACTTCCCTCCTTCCATCCCAGCTGGGACAGGGGCCTCCTTCTAGCTTCTGCTACCTCGTGCCCAGCTGGCCAAGGCAATTATGGCCCAACAGCAAGGCCCATCTTTCCTACATGCTGATTGCTCAGTTACGTACCCTCCTCCCGTCCACCCTTCAACCATGTTCCCAGAAGAAGACATGCTGGCTCAGCGGCATCATACAACCTGCTTCAACTCACGTATCTAATAGGGGGCAGCCCAGGATTTTGTGCTCCCAGATCCTGTTCTTTTCACCAGACCCATGATTCTCAAAGTGTGGTCCCCAGAACAGTAGTGGGAGCATTACCTGGGAACCTCTCAGACCCCATTCTGGACCTTCTAAAACAGAAACTCTGGGAGTGGGCCCAGCTTCTAAGACCAAATCAAAACACAGGAAAGCCCTGTGTTTTCACACCCCCTCCAGGGGATTCTGGTGCAGGCACAAGTCTGAAGAACTGCTCTTCTCTCCCACACTTATGTCCTGTGATGTATGTTATTTTAGCCACTAGACTGTAAGCTCCCTGAAGGCAGGACTTAGCCATCTCTGAGTGAGGCACCATACTAAATGCTGCTATGGAAACTTCATGGCAATAGTTAACATTGAGCTCTTACTGTTTGCCGGATGATGTCCTAATCCTACCTGTCTGCATGGGATCTAGCTCTGAATGACCCTTGGAGGCAGGCAGTGTTATTACCTGCCTTTTACAGAGGAGGACCCCAAGGGTCAGAGAGGTGAAGTAGCTTACTCAAAATTCCATGTGTTGCATGGGGAAGCTGGGATGGGAACCCCAGGTCTGACCCCAGAGCCCAAGCCTTTCCACTAGCAGGGCTCTCCTGCCTGGCACATGCTTACTGAATTGCCTCATACCATTTGAAAGTCTAAAGTGCACAAAAGGGGAGAGCTGACACACAGAGCATCCTAGGAGGATAGAGAGGGCTTGGGTTTCTCTCAGAAAAGAAGGCGTGGGTTTCTTAGGAAAGCTAAATTGCATTCTCAAGTCCCCTTAATTTCACTTCTGATATATCCAGTTATCTTAAGCTCCAGTACAGGGATGGTGCCAAACTGACTCAGTAGTGTTGCTTCTAAAGGAACTTGAATGCCTTGAATTCTGCATTGGAAGGAGTAGCCTTCTGGGGAGTTGGGGGGAAAGGGTTAGTGGGTGAAGGGAGAGGAGTGTTTGCAGGTGAGGGCTCCACCAGAGATGCTCGAACCACTTAGGATCCATGTACCATTAGCCACAAGCCACCTACCCTCACTGGCCCTTGGTTCTTTCATCTGTAAAATGGGGATGATGGTAGCAGCCATTTTATTTGTCCGTGGCTCACATGAGACGGTGGCTATGAGAAAGTTTTATCAGTAAGAAGTAATGTCTGAAAAGTTCTATCTTCTTTGTTGTGACCACTGGTGAGTCACAAGGTGGGGAGGGTAGCAGCTAAGGGATGCCCACCCAGTCTTGACTTCCGCCCACAAACAGATGTTTTTCTACAAGCTCTTCCTTCCCCAAGACACATGCATGATTTCTCAGCGCCTAGGGGAAGGAGTTCATGGTGGTTTTGTAACAGGGAGAAAGCAGCCCTAGGAGATGGGCAGCAGAGAGCCCCTCTTAAGGACACCAGGCTGTTTTGCCCCCCACCCCTCTGGGACAATGGCATGGCTCAGCCCAGACCTCTAGACTCCCACTTAGATATCTGGGTTTCCCCCACTGAACAGCCTCCCCCCACCCCTACCCTGTTTCTTCTCACCCATCCCTCTACAGGCACCAAAGGCCTTTCTAAAATGTCTTCACATTCACTAGACACCAGCTGCGAAATCCCCCATTCCAAATAAATGAGAAGGGAACCCCCTCCCTCCAGGATTTGCTAGTGGCCCGGCCACCCCAGGCCAGGATACAATTTCAAGGCAAGGCGGGGGTGGCATGTGTGTGTAATTGCTTCCTGAGAGGAAGACCATAAGAGCCTGTTGCAAATGAGGTGTTAATGATGAGCGCCACAGGGTTCGTTACTGGAGCGAAGTCCCATATGCATTGACTACATTAAGCTGCTTTTTATGGATGTGGCCCTTCCCCTTTTGCAAGGGAGCATCCCACAGTGGGAAAACAAAACACAGTGAAACAAGTGGAGCAGACTCCACCCTCTTGACTCTGCTGCTGAGCTGTGACCCTGCTGGTTTACCCCCCATGGTATCTCCTCAGTCTTGTGACCAGATTGAAGGAAGGGTTTCCTTATGGGAAAAGAAGGCTGGGACGGTGCTGGTGGATGCATTGCTCTCAGCACCAATGGTCAGGCACTGAATGACAAATCAGGGTGTCTGGTGTTCAGTTTGAAATCTGAGGTTCAGAGAAAAAGTGACTTTGACAAAGCTCTGGAAGTTATAAGAGTAGGAGGTCTTTCGTCTATAAAATAGGTTTAATAATACCAGTCCAACTCCTTTTAACCTTTGAAAAACTCCCTCAGGTGACATCTTAGATTCACGAATGACGCCATTACCAGAGTTCAGGTCCAATCACCTTATTTTATTAAACAAACATCAGATTCTCAAAGCGGCAAAGTCTCTTATCCAAGAACACCAAATCGCTCAGTGGTTGAATGATGACTGGGACTGTGGCCTTCCAATTTTGAGGAGGATTACTTTTGGTTCTAATTTTGGCTGAAATAGAACTTTGCCAGTCCCCATCCCCTCTACAGATGACTCCAATCTCAGCTCCTAAAGCCTCAGCATGATTTGGCTGAGTGTGGCCTGGGCCCTGGATTCTCTGCCAACCGAAATATTTGTGGCCCCCCTATCCTCGTTGTCATGTGGGCCCAGCAAACAAGCTATCTGATTGGCTATGGATATGGCTCAGGCATCTCTCTGTTCTCCTTGGCAAGAAAACCAGTGCCTACAATACAAAAGATGTAAGTTGAACTAGCTGAACCAAGGAAAATTCTATATGTTCTCAACCATGACATTTAATTTAATCTTTCCCTTTTGAAGATAGGACAATCAGCTAGATAAAAATGGGACTAGTGAGAGCTTTCCTGTGGAGTTGAGTGTCAGCAGTACTGTCAGAGAAGTGACAGTTTTGAGGAAGTAGCATCCCCCAATGTCATATTATTGGTTCAGATTTGGAATTCATTTCAAAGCCAATCGACTTTGCCCAAATAAATAAAAGAGTTGCCTTTACCTCATTAAAAGGCAAAGAGAAATTTCTAGAATGTTTGCTGGATGGGGCAAGTGGGAGATGTTAATGATCTCTACATGCTCTCAAGAAAGGCTTGATGTTCACTGGTGTTCATCTACATTCTGAGGAGGGATTTGGCTGCAGAGTGCAGTGGTGAGCACAATTGGATATGTTTCATTAAGACTGCACCTCCGTCTTTTAATTAACTTCTTGTTCCTGTCTTTGGTGAAATATTAATTATTTTTTAATCATCACTGGGATGCACTTTAAGGAGAAGCAGCTGGGATCATCCAACCTTAGTTTCATTATACAGATAGGTGTTATAATAATTAACTTAATTAGCTTGTCACTGCTTGCATAAAATATGACTGTATTTGGAGAACAGATATTGCTTTGCTGATCCAAGGTTAATTAAAAAATTGAGTGTACAAAAGGTCAGGCTGAGTGGAGTTGGTGGCACCCTGATATCGGCCAGGGGGACGAAGAATGTTTCCTGGACCGGAAACAGTCTTGGCAGTTCTGAAGCCAATCTAGGGGAGAGCCAACTATCATCAAGTTCAGTAGGCTTAGCCCATGTGTGGAGTTCTCTCTGGACATTGGGGGCTCCATGAACCTCCACTGGACAGACAGGGAAACCAATGAGACACTTTCTTCAAGTGGAAGATGCTTCTTTGTGATCTCTTGAGGTCTGAGTGTACCTGAGCACAAGGTGGTAAAACCAGGAAAGAAGTTCTGGGCAGCATGTAGCTAATATTTACCGAATGCATCCCATCATGTGCCTGGTACTGAGCTAAGTGATTTACATTAACAACTCATTTTATCTTCACCACAATCCTACGAGGCAAATAGAATTGTCCGTATTATAGGGTCAAGAAAACTGAGAGTCTGCTTCCTTAGAGATTAAATAACTTGGCTGAGTTTACACAGCTAGCTGGTGGAAGAGCCAGGATTTGAACTCAGGTAAGTGTGTCTCCAGAGGCTAATTTTCAAAATTGCTTTTAATGGAATAGTAACTCCACCATGCTGCCTATCATAATGTGTATGAAAATAACTAGTGTTTTCTGGGGAAACAAGACTTTATAAAACACAGACTCACTCCTGCAGAAGCTGGATCCCTTGCAAGGAGAAATCTGATACGAAACCGGGCTGTTTCATCCTAATTAAAATGCTGGGGAACTAGTATGGGTTTGGAAGAAGAATTTTGCTCAGTCCTTGTCAGTATGTGGGAGTGTTAAATGTGTATAACTGTTTTTGTTTTGTTTTTTAATTATGTGGCAGCTCATTAAAGCTTGATTTGCTTCCACCATCAATCAAACCTTCTAACAACTCATTTGGTGGAGACAATGTGCTTCATAGAGAAATTGATAGCTTTGGAGACATTGAGATAAGAGCATGCTGCCTCTCTTGCAAATGGCTCACCCAAGAAGGGTCGAGCCATCCAGAAAATAATAGAAATCTCAAACTGAGGTGATTCAGAATAATGCAAAACACCGTCAGCATCAGCCCTGAAAAGTTAACTATGCTCTTTGGTGCTTGGAAGAGTATTTTGTATTCAACAGATGGTACTTGTATGATGGACGGGGCTGGACTATGATTGACCTGGAGCATTTGTTCCCATTTCTAGAATATGATCGCCACATCATTTGCTCTGATTCCTCGCAGACTCCTGGGTTTGATTTCACCTGATGGTTTACTGACTCTCTCGATTGGGATGACTTAAAACTTATTTTAAACTCAGCTATTTGCATTACTGTTGCAACCCTGCATTACTATTCTTCAGGCTGTTATTAATTTCCCCCCAGAGTGACGTGTGGTTTGGACTGGATCGTGCCGATGTGGTTTGTCATACATGATGCTAAATGTAGGACAGAAGCCTGGGAACGAGGAAAACAAGAATGTGAAAAAAAAAGTCAGTTGATATTGTGTGGATCATGTGTCGTATGCTGCTACTATTCGGGTCAATCCTATCCATTTTATTTTATTTTTTATTTTATTATTTTTTAATCTGAAAGGTGAGAAGTAACATGGAAATCAGAGAAGCCATAATAGAGTTCATGTATACAGGACCGCACATAGAATTGGGAAGAAACAGGTACAAAGTGCAATAGTATGTAGAGTATATGGTCCCTCACTGTGGAAATAGCAGTAATCTGGGAAAAGAAGTGGTGCAGAAGCAAGATCTAGGGAGGAGGCAGCATGACCCCGAGAATCAGACACCCCAACACAAGGCTTCCTGCCCTAGTTCTCTCTTTCCTTGAGCTGATCGGAGAGGGTAGGTGGCCAAAAACAGGGGGCACCTGGAAGGATGCCCTGGCAAGGTGAATGCATTACGAACTATAGAACCTTCACCAATAATACTACCCACCGAAAAAAGTGACAAATTATCGGTATGACCAGCAGCATAGGTGGACTTAAAAGGCCTCATGTGAGTGAAAGAAACCAATCTCAGACAGTGACATACTATATAATTCTATTTACATGATATTCTAAAAAAGGTAGACGTATATGATGACAGGCCAGCACATGCCGATGGGTAGGGTTGAGGTGAGGGTGTAACTGGCGAGGTGGGGCAGCACAGAGGAGTTTTGTGAGAGAGCACAATTATTCCACATCATTACTGTAGTGTTGTTTGCACAGATCTTTACTTACTCAGAGAATTGTATGCACACACAAACTTACTGCATATTAACTTGAAAAGCAAGTATTAAGAAGTACTGTAAATTGATTGATTGATTGATTTTATTTAGAGAGAGTTCATAAGCATAGGAAGAAGCAGAGGCAGAGGGAGAGAGAGAGAGAGAAGCCCAAGCAGATCCCATGCTCAGCACAGAGCCCAATGTGGGGCTCTATTCCAAGACCTGAGATTGTGACCTGAGCCAAAACCAAGAGTTGGAGGCTCAACCGACTAAGCCACCCAGGTGCCCTGAGAAATACTGTAATTGTAATGAAATGATTTCCATATTTATTTTTTTAATTTATTTTTCTTTATTTATATATTTTCTTTATTTACATATTTCTATTCTAACACTGGCTTAAGACACAGTTTTCACAGAGATGTGCTATATTTCCTTTACGTTAAATGGGTGCCATATTGCTTTGCATCTGAGAGTTGTCCAGGGTTTACCATGAAGTAATAAAAAAGGCTAGAAGGCTTACAGGGTTTGCTGGTTCCCTGGGGGACCCCTGTCAATGGAGCCCCAGGATAGGCATGCAGGCAAGTGTCAGTTGGACACATCGGGGGAGGGACCCAAAAATGTGTGTGTGGGGGGGTTGGGTCCAAGATGCCTCAGTGGACTTCCTTAGCTGGAGCTGGTGAGTCTTTGCTCTGTGTTCCACCACTGATCATAATTCAGCACAGCTCATGTCTGGTGAGCTGTCTAATCACTAACTGGTTTATTTCTTCCCCTGATTCTTTGTATCCTTTGTCTGCCTCACTGGTTTTGTTCACTCCTAGCGTCTGCTTCCTTAGAGCTTCAGCCAATGACTACAATTATACCTCCGTTCAGCTATTGCTGCTGGCTGTGTGTTTCTTGAAGCAGTGAACCTGGCCCAAGTCATGTTTTGGGGCCCAAACCCATCACAGACTGCTGGCCAGCTCATGTATTGGCCGCATTCAGTTCCAGGGCCCGTTCCAGGTCCAATTAGCTGTCGCTAAGAGTGGGGATAGTCACCTGGCCTACCTCACCGGACGGCCTCATTTAGAAGAGGGTGCTGGCTTGGAGGCGCTCTGGTGGTCCTGTCTAGTACAATATACCCCAGTTCCCAAACTATCCGAGACAGAACCCAATGAAATGCTGTATTTTGTTTAAGAGGCAACGTTTATGTGCCAAGAACTATAAAGGTTTTGGGAGTTTATCCTACTTGTGAGCTATTGCCTAACCTATTTCTATTTCTTGGATGTTGGCAGAGGGCATGAATCAGAGACGGACAGGTCTGGGTCAGAGACAAAAGGCTTTATTAGAGCCTGGGTGGTAGCCTGAGCTCCATGCTGCTGGCAGTTCCCTGGGACTCCGATGTCTCATGGGGGAGGGCGGGGTAATACAGAGCTAGAATGATGCTTTCACAGTGAGTTGTATTAGGGAAGAGGAATTCCGAGTTTGGGGGACTGTTTTTCTAATGAGTGGTAAATAGGTCTGCTCCCTGGCTAGGGGCCCATGGTACTTCATCCCTAAAGGCGACCTGCTGCAAACACAGCCCTGAGAAATGGACCAGGCAGACAGGGGTCAGGATCTCAAATTCTTGGCATTCCTGTGGTCTTTGTGGTGGTGAATTGTGTCTCCCAGTGACAAATTCCCCAGCCGCTGTAGAAATGATGGGGAATGCCGTCAAACGATAGCTAGGATATAAATGCTCTCTACTCTCCACCACAAAGTATTCCTAGAAACTTCATCTTTATACGATTAAGATGTTACTTCCTCTTTTTTTTTTTTTTGAAGATTTTATTTATTTATTCGTGAGAGACACAGAGAGAGGCAGAGACACGGGCAGAGGGAGAAGCAGGCTCCCTGTGGGGAACCTGATGTGGGACTTGGTCCCGGGACCTGGGCCAAAGGCACACACTCAACCACTGAGCCACCCAGGTGCCCAGAAGTTACTCACTCTGAAGATTGCCCACTACCCTCTGGAACAAAGTTCTGGCCAGCAGTAAGGCTGTGCTTACCACGTGTGGCCACAGGATGGTACATTGTCAGGAACCACATTCTTTGGGGTAGAAGGCTCATTCTTCCAGGCGTAAGGCAGAGGGCATGAGATGAGGCAGTGGCTCACTGCCACAGTCCAGAGAGAGCTGGAATGGTCTAAAAGCGCCCTACTAGAGCCAGTTATCGCTATCACACCCATCTCTGAGCATGCTGGGTGCCATTTCAGTCCTGGGACCTCAGCCTTTATCCTCCTGAGGTTATAAGCCAATCAGTCCACCTCAAGAGGAACCTGAAAAATAACTTTGCAATTACTTCCTTCTGCATCTTTGTCCAAATCCCAAGCCTTCTCTTCTGGGTGGTTTGTCAATCTTTTACACAGTTGATTTGGTGGGTCAAGGTACAAAGATCCTCTTCCCATACCGGAAGATGGGCCAGTTTTTGGGGTTGTCCTCCTAGGCCTAGGTAAAAACCCAATTGATGAGGGAACCTTTGTTTGCTGAGTGCTACAGTAGACCAGGTAGTGGGTAACGTGACTGATTTTTCAAACTCTACAGGGGAGAAGATTTTACTATCCACATTTTATAGCTGGGTAACTGATATTTACAGAAGTTGAGAAATTACCTAAGGTCACCTAATTAGTAAGTGATGAAGCCAAGTTTTGAGTCCAATGCTAGGCGATGGGACCAAGCATCCACCGCTCCGCTGGTATGCTCTTGGGTGTGGACAGGCTTGGGTCTCTTTGGGCTTTTCTACTCCTGGCTGAATAGAGCAGCAATGCCATGTGGAGGAAAATGCCAGAATCAGGAACCTTTGGTCTATTTCATAGGGCCCTTGAGATTTTCAGATGTGCATGAGAGTGCTCTACAAATGGTCAAGCAGTTCACGGATGTAAGAGGTCACTGCCTTTTGCTTGCAAATATCCAAAAATACAGACTCTGGCTTCAACAGGGGCTCCGCTATCACTGAACAATCTAATCTGACAACAAAATTTAATTTCTGGGGGCCAGACGGCTTTCTTTTGATGTGTCAGTTCTCGATGTGTTGAGAAGGATGCTGAGTCCTCCCTGGGACTGATCAATGAACAGTCAGCGGGAGGAGAGGGTTGTATTTGTGCCTGATTATTCTGGGCTGGTCTTGTGGGGAAGCAGACACACGTGACGACAAAGGAGTGTTACGTGACCGCCCTCAAGGGTTGGAGAGGAGCCCCAGGTCCGGGCATCTGGCAGGACTGCTCTTGCTCGGGCTCCCTCAGTACCAGAGTGGTTCTTAAATACACCCAACACCCAGCAGCTTGGATAATTTTTCATCCTGGAGGCCTGCCTGGGCCTGCGTCCGGGGATGGGGAGCTGGGCTGGGAGCCATAATGAGAAGCAAATCTCCCCGGATTGGGGTGCATGATGTGATGAAAAGCTCTGACAGTGGATGAGATAAGCCTTGCAGACTGGGAGCAGCTCGGCTGATTCCGCAACGTCGGCGAGGCTTCTATTAAAACCAGGCCTCCCCCTGTCCCAGCATCCACGCGAGTTTTTCTTACTCTCTGCCCATCAGTTAAGGAAGCTGTTGGCAAAGTGACATTGACCGACGCCTGGGGCCATGACTCTGGGGGGAGAGTGATCCTCGGTGTGCAGGGAGACAGGCGGTGGCCTTGGGACCTCCAATTAAATACGCCTCCATCTGGGTGGCCAGGCAAAGCCATCGGGGACCCGCGTGAGAGGCCCCAAGTTGTCACCACTCTCCCCACACACAGAAGTGTTTCCAAAGCACTTCACAGCACTTCATGCTCCTATTTGTCAAATAACTCCCCTTCCAATATTAAAACAAATGTAAACATATTTAAACAAAGAAAACACCGACAGTCTCAGTCCTCAGGGATAACCACTGCTTACATTCGGGTATACATCTTTCCCATATTACCACCGCATGTACATATGGAGATAAAAATAAGATCAAACTCCAGATCCCCACGGTCCTCTGTGGCAACCAATAGCCCCACGTGGCTGTTCAAATTAGAAATAAGTAAAATAATTACAAAAGTAAACATTCAGTTTCTCAGTAGCAGCAGCCATATTCTAAACACTCAAAAGCTGCATGTGGCTGTCGAGCCTTTGCAGATAAGGAATATATCATCTTGTCTCACTGATGGAGAATGTCTTTTGTGTCTTTTTGTTTTTTTAAAGATTTTCTTTATTTATTCATGAGAGACACAGAGAGAGGTGGAGACACAGGCAGAGGGAGAAGCAGGCTCCATGCAGGGAACCTGATGCGGGACTTGATCCCAGGACCTCGGGATCACAACCTGAGCTGAAGGGAGATGCTCCACCGCTGAGTCACCCAGGCGTCCCTCTTTTGTGGCTTAAAATATGACAGCACAAGATCCTTTATAATGGCAGCATAGTCTTCCTGGGCACATGTATGATCACTTTTTAAAATCAAGGTATGGATGACACCCAGTGTTACATTAGTTTCAGGGGTGCAGCATAGTGATTGGACAGTTCCACATGATATGCTGGGCTCACCACCAACACAGCTACCACTTGTCACATTACAATACAATCTACAATACCATTGACTATATTCCTGCCTGGACCTCCCATTCCCCTTCACCCATTTTGCTCAGGCCCCTCTGGCAACCGTGAGTTTGTTCTTGGTACTTACAGACCTGTTTCCACTTTTGTTTATTTGTTTATTTTGTTGCTCAGATTCCCCATGCACATGAAATCACAGGATATCTTTCTTTCTCTGATTTATTTCACTTAACATTGCACCCTCTGGGTCCATCTGTGTTGTTGCAAAAGGCAAGATCTTGTTCTTTTCTATGACCTAGCAATACTCCATTATAGACAATATATATAAATAATTTCACCATATGTTTAAATATATTTGTTTATCAATATATTTTTATATATTCTATATAAATACACATATATTGCATCTTCTTTATACATTCGTATATCTGTACAATATTCCATGGCGTAAATGTACAACCACTTTTTAAAACCATTTCTCTAAAAAAAATGAAAAAGAAAGAAAATGATTTCTCTAACGTTTGAAATTCAAACTATGTCTGGTCTGTCATGACCATAACAATGATTTGCTAAAATTTCTAAAAGCTAAATGTTTATTTGCATGTGTGGTTAACTTCTTTCTTATTATTTCAAGGGCAGGTTACTATTACTTTGAGGTCTTTTTCACATCTGTAATAAAAATGAATAAAATTTATGCAGAAAACCTGCATAAATTTATACTCCTCACAGGCAGGGCGTGAAAGTGCCTCTTCCTCAAATCTAAACAAGGGTTCAGAAAATCATTGCCCTTTTGATTGCTGGAGCAGCATCCTCTCAAAGATGTTTTGTGGTGCAATTCTTGATCTCTGGTAGAGTTTACAACTCTGGTTCTTTTGTAACTTACTTTTGCTGAACTTTTAGTGAAAGCCATATTTATCCCTTTCTAATTGATTCATGTAAGATCTTTACATGTGGAGGAATGAAGCCTCTACCATATAACTAGTCTGGATTTTCCATTTGCTCTTCAATTTTTTTCTTTCACTTGCAAATACTGCAAAATTATATTTAGTCAAATCTCTGGGTTTTCTTTTTTTCCTTTTAGATTTCTGCCCTTGATGAGACACTTTGACTCTGCTCTGCTAAAAATTACATAGAAATGTTTACTCTGTTTTATAGTTTACTTTCATAAAACACCTAAAACTGTAGCACATCTGGAATTTATCTATGGTATAGTGTGTGTGAATTTGGTATTTACATTTACTTTCTAAATGGGTTAGCCAGTTTCCCCGAACCATTTCTTGAGTTATTTCTTCTTCCTCTTCTCCCTCTCCCTCTCCCTCTCCTTTCTTCTTCTTCTTCTTCTTCTTCTTCTTCTTCTTCTTCTTCTTCTTCTTCTTCTTCTTCTTTTCTTTTACTGATTTCAAATTTTGCCTTTATCAAATATTACATATATGTACACACACACACACACACACACACTTGGGTCTGCTATTATACTTTTATTCTATTTTTTATTACTCTGTCTTCCTAATTTCATGCCAGTAACATATTGCTTTAATTATTGTGCTATATATTACGTGTTAATATTTGTGTGGTAAGTCCTTCTTGAAACTCTTCTTTTCCAAAATGTTTTTGGCTTCTGTACTGTGCATGTTCTCCCATATGAATGTTAAAATCATTTTGTGAAGTTTCAGAAAAATAGTCCTGTCAGAGTTTTTACTGGCATCATTAAGGTAAAACTAAATTTGTAAAAAATTGATATTTTATCAATATTACATCTTCTCATCCAGAGTGAGAAGGTAATATGGTATGTCTTTTAATGTATTCTCATTACTGTATATCTCTTGGTAAAGTTTTTCAGTTGTTTTCTTAATATAGGTCCTGAATGTTACTTATGAGTTTCACTCCCACTTTGCCAAAAAGGTGGTTAAATTTTTATCCTCAAGATAAAGAAGCCCTAGCTTCTGGGGCAGGGTGCTTCTGGGGCAGGGAGGAACCACAAGAAAGCACATCTTCTGGACTGGGGCACATGATGTAATATTTTGATCTTTTTATTGTTGTTGTGAATGAGATCTTTATTTTTAAAATAATCTCTACACACAATATGGGGCTCGAACTCAAACTCCAAGATCAAGAGTCATGTGCTCCTCTAACTGAGCCAGCCACATGATCCAAGAATGAGACCTTTGAATACCACTTCATTTTTGAACAAAATATCAGGGGTCTATAGAAAGGCAAAATTTTTGAGCATTTATTTTGTAATTAGCTTTTAGTTGCTGTCTTATTATGTTGTTTTATGTAGGATGGGGATCTTGGGCTTTGCAAAGAGATCATCGTTTATTTGCAAGAAATGGGTGTCGATCTTTAGAATGTTTGCTTCTTTTTCTTATATAGATCAATATAGTATAATGTTAGAAGAGCATGGCTATTTTAAACATTTACATGACCTGGTGAAAATTCTAACTATACCACCTATGCACTCAAATCTTCTGCAATTTACCCAATTTCTGAGGCTCAGATTACTCAGTTGTAAAAAGAAATAATGATACCTACTTTACGAGGATCTTTTGAGGATTAAACAAAACGTTGCCTGTAGAGCACATAGCCCGTACCTGGCACATACGGCCTGCTATTATTGCTTGTTTGATTGCACTTGGCTGGAATGCCCAGAAC
Organism: Nyctereutes procyonoides; assembly: GCF_905146905.1. Classification (NCBI taxonomy): domain Eukaryota; kingdom Metazoa; phylum Chordata; class Mammalia; order Carnivora; family Canidae; genus Nyctereutes; species Nyctereutes procyonoides. The sequence goes on along the minus strand of NW_026575140.1, from coordinate 52,588,778 downwards.
CTTAAATATTAATCATAATGATGGGCATCAGGTTTTAATAGTCATAGATTCATTGCTAAGTAGAAATACCAGGCACTCAATGACGATATTAATGATGATGATGATGATGGTGATGATGACTAATGTTTATTAAGCATTTGTGCCCCATTCAGCACATGTGCCATAAAGGCAATTGTAGGCAATTGTTCCAACATCTTGTGAACTTGCTCCTAATCATATTGCTTTTATTCATTTATTCCATCATTCAATTAATTCATCTACCATCATATGCTGAGCATGCACTGAAGCTCTTTATGTACCTCAATTCTTACTGTAGTCATTTTGGCCATGGTGTTGGTTAGGTGACAAAGAGGGAAGAGACAGATAAATGAATGGACAATGGAGGATATTTGCATCTACGCTCATTGTATAAACCCCCACCCCCAGAACCACACACATGTATATGGCATAGTCCTGTCCATTATCATGACTCTTCCCATCCTCTATGTATGGACCATCTGTCCTCACTTAATGCAAAGAATGAACTGCAGGATTTGATGGGATGTGACCTTCCTCTGGTGAAAGGTCATTCTTTCACTTTTGAGTTGCTAGTAATAAAAGGGTGACTAAGATGGGGATCTTGCCCTTGAGTTCTTCAGACTTGAGAAAGCCAGACGTGAAGGAGCTTTCTACAAGAACAATACACACATGTTATACGACCATAGAAAGAGATAGGCTTGTCAGGGAAGGTGGGAGCCTTGCTCGCCCCTTGAGGGATGGGAAGGAGATGGACTGTAGAGACGGTGTGTGTGAGTGCTGGGTGAGTTAGGATACCGGGTAGGTAAGAGAAGATAGGCAAGCAAGTGGTGGGAACAGCTTACGAAAAGGTACGAAGGCACCCTGGAGCTAATTGCTTCACTTGCCTGGTGGCTGGTTATCCAGGGAGGCAAACTGAGAGGAGGCAAGCTTTCTGATTAAAGTCAGTTTGAGGGGCTCCTGGATGGTTCAGTGGTTGAGCCTTTGGTTCAGGTCATGATCCTGGAGTCCGGGGATCAAGTCCTGCACTGGGCTCCTTGCAGGGAGTCTGCTTCTCTCTCTGCCTATGCCTCTGCCTCTTTCTGTGTGTCTCTTATGAATAAATAAATAAAAATCTTTTTTAAAAATTAAAAAAAATAAATAAGGTCAATTTGAAGTAGCCTGGCTACAAATTAGAGCCTCTTCTTGGCTGATTTAATGAGGTTGGCAGAGAAAAGAAGGGACACCATTATGCCTTGTTTATATTCATTGTCATGATATTGACTGGAGCCAAACAAAGATAAAGGAAGTAAAAAAGAGCTTTTGCTGGGAAAGAGTGGAAACAAAATGGGGAACTAAAAGCATCTACTGCCTTTGGGTGGAAACACTGGAGATATTTATTGTCTTTGAATTAGCTCTGTTTCTTCCTTGTTCTCTTCTCACCTGTCTTTCCCTCCTCCCAGAGCCTCACTCAGCAGTAGGTTTCCATGCTGTGTGGACTTAAAACACTGATGAAGAATGTTAGCTAGTGCAATAGAAGATTACGTAGCTCTCTCCCTGAAATCACACATGAGTGATAGACATAGAAAGAGTGCACCCCCTTGGCCTCCATTATTCACTGTTGAATCCAGATTTTGGGATTGATTCATTTGTCCTCCAGAATCAGCTTCTCCTTCTTTCTTCTCTCTGCACCCTGTTTTCTTCCCAGGTATTTGGGTCTGGCAGGCCATTAATGGGTGGAACCCACAGACACAAGGAAGTGATTTTACAGGCTTTCTTCTGGGCTCAAGCACAATTTTTAAAAATTCCTTTTGATCCTCTAAGATCCCAGCAGCCAACTCTGGTTAACATCACCAAGAAGCTAGCTGTACCCGGAACTGTCCTAGGCATTAGGCTTCTGTGTGCCAAGCTGTAGGCAATCCTATCTCCTTGCCTGGAACTGGAGACATCTTGAGAAGATTCAAGCAAACAGAAGTGGCCAGTTGGATCATTAACATGTGAATCCGATCAATGTTTACATCTGTGCAAAGCATTTTGTACCGGATAAGTCTCTTAAAAATTCCGTTGTTACTGCCTGGCTCCCTGGATTGAATCGCTTAATCCTCAGTCCTTATATACAAAATTCCTGATTGGGAGCCTAGGAAGAGCTCGAAGTGGATCTTGTTCTGAAACTTTAGCCTATTATTCTGAAAGCCCTAGTGATGTTTGAAACAGAATTACCACCGGAACGCATTGAGGGTTTGTGGAACATGAGTGAAAAGTAGAAAGCTAGAGGAGGCAAGAGGCCCTGATTTTCATTGTTTCAAACAGTCAACCTGACCTGTGAGCAGATAGCAATTATTGCCTAAACATGCGCAGAGCCAGGTTGTTACCCTGATAGCCCCTCCATCAGCTTTTGATCAGGCCTAAACAGTATGTTTGATGGCATTGTGAGTGCTTATGACTGGATATGACATAATAAATACAATCAGAAAAAATACAATCAAATACAGATAAAACCTTGTTCTTTATGAGTGTGATTCCAGACTGAACCCCTTTCTTTTCTGGATGGAATTAACTAAACTAGTTTTATCGAGGAAGTGCAGCAGTTCTACAATTCTAGTGTATCTTTTGTTTCTCTTTCTCTTCTTTCTTTCTTTCTTTCTTTCTTTCTTTCTTTCTTTCTTTCTTTCTTTCTTTCTTTCTCTTTCTTTCTTTCTTTCTTTATTTATTTCTTTCTCTTTCTTTCTTCTTTCTTCTTTTTCTTCCTTTCTTTCGAGAAAGAGAGAGAACAGTGTGAAGGAGAGAGAGAATCCTAAGTAGACTTCTTGCTGAGTGCTGAGCCTGACTCAGGATTTGATCTCACAACCCTGAGATCACCACCTGACCCAAAATCAAAAGTCGGCCACTTAACCAACTGAGCCAGCCAGATGTCCCAATTCTAGTGTATCTTTGAAGGCTTTTTTTTTTCACATTTGCATTTATGTATTTACTTTCTGCGCCCTCCCCCATATAATTGAGATACAATTGACATATAACACTGGTTTAAGGTATGTGACATAATGATTGGATATGAGTATTTTGGGAAATGATCACTATGGTAAATTAACTTAATATCATCACCTCACAGTTGCCAATTTTTTTTGTCCTTAAGATGAGAACTTTGATGATCTGCTGTCCTAGAAACTTCCCAATATACAATACGATTTTGGTAACTACAGCCATCATGTCATACATTACACACCCAGAACTTATTTATCTGACAACTGGATGTTTGTACCTCTGGGCCACCTTCACTCAATTCCTATTGTTTCTTAACTGATATCTTGCTTAACTAATTCACTGAATTTGAGTGAGGTATTTGATCTAAGTGTACCAAATCTCTCCACGTGGATAGGAAACTGTAGATTGAATACCAATGTAATTAAGACTAACTGTACCTTACCAAGCATCTAGATCCATTATCAATCAGTGAAGTTGTCTCTAATGGTGAAACACAGGGCTCTGTCCTACAGGACATTTTTACTTGTGCCAAGTTTGAAGGGAGATTTTAGGCTCATTGTATTTGTGGGTAACACAGCAAAACCCCTAAATAATGGAACTGAGCCCATCAAATGGCTTAGGGTGCAGTGGCCAGGAATAATGGAAGTGGGTAGTCTATTTTCTTCTTCCTCTCTCTTCAAGGACTCCCTTCATATCATTCATCTTTGTGACACCTAAAGGTCTATAAACCCAGACAGGGTTATTGAGAGATAAAATAAGATGAAGCGAAGTGAATGAAGTCCCATCATTCCACATATTCTTCAGTCTTGGCCCAGGGCTTCAGGGAGGTGTGGGACCATAATCTCCTAAGCAATACCAGAGGGGGCAGGACACAAACCCTAGTTCCCCTGCTCGCATATTATTTAAAGATTGATTGATTGATTGATTGATTGATTTGACAGAGACAGAGAGAGAGAGAGAATGAGCAGGGGGAGGGGCAGAGAGAGACTCTCAAGTTGACTCCCCACTGAGCAAAGAGCTCCATGTGGGACTCAATCCCAGGACCCTGAGACCTGAGCCGAAATTAAGAGTCAGATGCTTAACCAACTGAGTCATCAAGGCGGCCTTCCTGTTTGCATATTATGCTTACACTCCCTGGACATTCTTTTTTGAGAGTGACCCCATCTGTCTTTTGAACACAAGCATTCAGTGCAACAAAACGATGGTTATGGAGATCTGCACTCACTTGATGTGTTCTTTTAATCAAGAAGCCAGGCCCGAGAGAGAGCAGCTGCTCCTAACATGTGCTTCTGTGGATACAAACACATAAAAAAGACCACCAGAGCTAAAAATAACTGGGGGCAGAAAATGCATTCAGGCCACAAGATTGAGAACCAGCACTTTAGGTGGGCTACTGCATGTGTTGAAAGTAATGATTCAATGCTGCGGACTAAAATTTTTGAGCTAAAAGGGACTCGAGAAGTTACATGGTCTGACTCCCCACTTGAATGTGGAGAACATTTGGCAGAGAGGGGTCGGCTGATGTGCCCATGATCACCCAATTAATTATTGCCTTCTTGGTACCTGGCTAAGCGTTCCTTCTACTACTCTATCACATTGTTCTGAATCTAATAATGTTCATGAAGGTGGTAATAATCATGGAAATAATAGCAATAATCCTAATAATCATCATAATGGAAATCACTTACATTTGTATAGCTTTTTACGGCTTAAAAGTCTTGGAGGGTTTCATGCGGCCGCCAGAGTAGGGAAGGTGGGCAATCGTGCCTTGTTAATATTCATTGTTATAATATTTACCAGAGCAAAACAAAAATAAAGTAAATATAGCTTTGGCTGGGAAAAGACAGGACAAAATGAAGAACTGAAAGAAACTGCTGTCTCAAGGTACAAACAAAGGCAATATTAACTTTCTCTGAATTTGTATAACTTTCCCACTTCTGATCCTATCCTTGTCCTTCTCTCTTCCCAGACTCTCATCCAGTAGCAGGTTTCTAGGCTGGGTGGACTGCTTACCACACTGATGAGGATATTCTATTTTATATTAAAAAGAGGTATAGTAGGGGTGCCTGGGTGGCTTGTCGGTTAAGCATCTGACTCTTGGTTTCGGTTCAGGTGATGATCTGGGGGTCCTGGGATCAAGCCCCACATCAGGCTCCATGCTCAGTGGAAGTCTGCTTCCTGTCTTTCTCTCTCTCTCTCTGCCCTTGCTCCTACTCGTGCCTTTTCTCACTCTCTAAAATAAAGATATATTTAAAAAAGAAAATAAAAAATAAAAAGAGGTATAGCAAATATTATCCCCATATTACAGTTGAGGCAATGGAAGCACAGAGAGCCTAAGTAATTTGCTGAAGAGCACACAGTCTAGGAGTGATAGAGAGGAGGTATCTTGGTTTATGGTCCAGTGCTCTTTCTTACAAAGCATGTTGACCTCCTGGCTGTTACTGAACCAGATGGAGTGGGTCCCTGTGAGAATTTGTTCCAAGCCTTTTTTTTTTTTTAAGAGTTTATTTATTTGAGAGACAGAGTTAGAGAGAGAGTACAGGGTAGGTGGGAGGGGTAGAGGGAGAAGCAGACTCCCTGCTGAGCAAGGACCCTGAAGTAGGCCTCGATCCCAGGAACTTGAGCCAAAGGCAGATGCTTAACTATCTGAGCCACCCAGGTGCCCTGTTTTAAGCCTTTTTTTCCTCTTTTGGTAAATTCTAAAGTAGAGACCATACAATTAAAAGGATGTGATTTAGGGCCTTTAGTATATAGCAGAGATCTGATTCTGGAAAGTGAATCCTAGAGCTGTAAGGAACTAAAAATATTCTATGTAACATGGCCTTCTCCTTTGAAATCAATGATGCGTCAATGTCCCCAGGCCTCACCTCCAGAAAACAAATGCAACCCAAAGTCTTATAAATAAAAGTGACAGAACAAGGAGCAGAACCTTGACTTCTGGAACTGAGCCCATCAAATGGCTTAGCGTGGTGAGGTCTGCTTTGCAACACATCCCATCTGAGACTCAGGGCCTGGACCCTCTCATCACTCTCCAACACTGTGGAGTGCATGAAATGTCTTCTAACACCATGGTAGTGTGGGGGAAAAGCACCATCTTTGGAGTCAGGGGGCTTGGTTTGAATCCCAGAGATATCACTTAGTAAATGAGTAGCCTTGGGTAATTTACTTAACCGTGCTAATCTATGCACTAAAATTGGCATGTTAGAATATCTAACTCTTGAATCTGCTAAGGTAAACAGAGGCCATGCCTATTTACCTACTTAATGCTGTGCTTGGCATCAGGTAGGAATCCGATGGACCAGGCATGCAGATCCTTTGGCTTGGCTGCCCGTGATCCCTCTGAAGCCAGCAGCACTGGTTTGATGCAATCACTACTCAACAATTTACCAAGCAAGACTGGGCCCTACCATCTCCAACTTTCTCACATGTCAGTGACAAGAAACAGAGGCTGAGGACTGACCTATAATCCCTGATGAAAAGTAACACTACCATTAAATCCCGACTCCATTGTGCTACCTGTGATGGTTAATTTTAATGCCAACTTGACTGGCTCATGCAGCGCCCAGAATGTTTTTGACTAAACATTATTTCTGGAAGTGTCTATGAAGGTGTTCCCAGGAGAGATTAGTATTTGAGTTGGTGGACTGAGTAAACAAGACTGCCCTCTGCAATGTGGGTGGGCATCAATGGATCTGTTGAGGCCCTGAATAGCTCAAAGAGGCAGAGGGAAGCTGAAGCTGAATTCTTTTTCTTTGCTGGACTGATAAACTGGGACATTAGTCATCTCCTGCCCTTGGACTGGGATTTCCACCATCAGCTCCCCGGAGTCCCCAGGCCTTTGTACTTGGACCTAATTATACCACCAGCTCTCCTGGGTCTCCAGCTTGCAGACAACAGATTGTGGGACTTCTCAGCCTCCATAATCACATGAGACTCATAACGCCTCATAATAAATCTATCCACACCATTGATTCTGTTTCTCTGAGCTTTTGTGATTGTTGACCTGGATTCTCCCAGTCTCACTTTTGCTTTATTTTTATAAAGACCACCACCTAGAAACAGCAAATGGCTGATAAGTATTTATATGTGTATTTTTTAGCTTGCTCTAGTGGGTGGAGTAATGCACACTCCTGTTCCTAAGATATCCATACCTTAATCTCCAGTACCTGTGAATGTGCTATTATGTGACAAAGTAAACTTTGCCAATATGATTAAAGGTACAGATCTTGAGATGAGAAGATTATCCTGAGTCATTGGGGTGAGCTTACCCCTCATCAGATGAGTCTTTGAAAGTGAAAAGCTTTCCTTCCTTAGCTGTGGTACCAGAAGGAGAGAGATATGATGATGGAGTCAGGGTCAGAGAAATGCTCTGCTGGTATGTTTGAAGGTGGAGGAGGGACTGAGAGCCAAGGAATCCAGGCAGCCTCTTGAATTTGGGAAAGGCAAATGAATGGATTCTCTCCCATAACCTCCAGAAGGGGTGTAGCCCTGTCAATGCCTTGGTTTTAACCCAGTGAGGCCTGTGTTGGACTTCTGACCCACAAAACTCGACAATAATAAATCTATGTTTTAAGTCACTCAGTTGGTGGTAATTTGTGACAATGTGTTAAAGGCACCCCTCAGAGACAGGGTGGACCCCCACCAAAAATCCAGTTCACATGTCAAAACTAATTATGTCACATGTACCAAAAACATACAGAAAGTTTGTTACTCATGTAATGAAGCTTTCAGGATAATTCCCAAGCAAGTCCAAAAGTGGCTTGAGAAAGCAAGGAAAGGGCACTGGTGTGTAGATTCCATGATGGTTAGGAGGTAGGGACAGGGGGTTCCTATGCATGGTTTGGTCTTCTCATCAACATTAAAGGTGAGAGCACCCAGGCATTTTTTTCAGGGTGACAAAGCGTGGGGAAGAAAAGGAATAGGGTGGGTGTAATGCTTGAACAACATCAGCAAACATTAAAAAAATGTAATTACACTCTGTCCTGCTAACAATGGAAAACCAATACAAAAATCCTCCTCTAGTTCCATTTAAGCAACAACTCATCCACCCACACACCCACCCACTTAGCCAATGTTGTGTTGTGTATCTGCCATGTGCCAACTACAGCTAGAAGTTATGGATGCATTAATGTCCCTGAAAAAAAACTTTCCTCCTATTATGCTAATTGTTTGGTAGGAGTGGACATTGAATGGATTTATAATTATCAGTTTATTTGCCAAGTATCACAATTACAGCGTATGGAGAAGGCGAAGGGAGAAATGGAGAAAGAGATTTTTCTTCCTAGGAATTTTAGGGACATTTTCACTGAGAAGATGATGATTGGCATGGTTCTTGAATAACAACCAGGAGCTCAACAGGCGGGAATAGGAATGAAAGCTCTTTAGAACTCCAAAGGGAAAATCATGACAAAGGTATAGAAGCATGACGTTTTATCTGTGTGGCAGTAAAGTGGATTAGCCGATGAGGGTTTTTTTCATCCTCTGAGCTCATGTGGGTTTGGGATTGGAGAGTGGGATTTGGGAGAAAAAGCTAGAAGAGTGGGAAAGATGACCAACCATTACCTGCATGCTGACCTAATTTAAGGATGGGAATTTGTCTTTAGCTTGAAGTCATTGACTTATACCTGGTCTAATGCACATGAAAGAAAACGTGATACCTATAACATGAACAAGACTGGGAAGATATGGTTTCAAGAAAAGGAAACTAATCAGTAATGAATTCTTCTAGCACAGTCTACAGTTTGCTTTTTGTTTTTGTTTTTTTTCTCCCAAATCATGGTCCAAGGAAATGTTGCACAGAGTATGTAGAGTTACAGGATTGCTTCCTGAAGGGAATGTGTGATCTGGAGGACTGGCAAAAGAATAAAGCTGATCATCATGATTCAAAACGTGTCTTGTCCCCCTTGGGTCCTCCTTTTTGTGACATCCTAGAACATCCTAGGACGTTGCTAGTCTTTGAACTTTACTTCCCTACCCCAGAGGTCTGGCAGCCCTGGGAGCAGCCTCCCCCCTCATGTGGGTATCAGCTGGGGGAGTCTGGATTTTTTTATAAGAATTCCAACGTTAATGACCAGGTTCTGTTGGAGAGAGATGCGAGCTTTCTCTAACTCCTACCCCCTGCCTTGTGCTGCATCCTTGCTTCTCTCTGTTTTGTATTTTAGAGTTGAGAGTTTCTTTCATATATATAGCAAGTCACTGCTTTGAACTTAAAAGTAAATATTATGAGAGAGAAAAAAAAAGTATGGTCCAATCTAACTTGAAATGCTCAAATATGATTAGTATGGACTGTGAAGTACCTCTGCCTTATCTCTAGGAGCCAGCTGCTGGGAGCATTTTGAGGGATCAGGCTGGTTGTTGTGGTGTGGTGTTTTTTTAAAAACAAAACATAAGCCCCAAATGATCTGTGGATAGACTCTCAAAATCCCCTTTGTCAAAAGCTCAATCTTTCTAATTTCCCCCACCCTCATCATTTGGCCTAATCCCAATTCATGGAAGCCATTCCGGGAGTAAAATAGGTTCCAATCACAATCTGGTCATTTCCCTCTTCCTCCTCTCTGTATTTCTGCTTTTCTCTTTTCTAAACTTGCCTGGCTACATCTAAGGATTTCCCAATTGAGGAAACAAATTATTTGGGTCATACAGGCCACTACTGCTATTTGTAATCCAAAAAAATGCCGCTTGGCATTTTGAAAACTGATTTATTAATATACATAGGGGGGTCTCGCATGTCAACAACTGCAAATTATGGATAACGGATTTGCATCTTCTGTAACTTCATGGCATCATTCAATGGGACTTCATAAGCTAAGAAAAGGCTAAATGATAAAGTGCTTTTTAAAAAATCTCTTTTTGAACTAGCTGCCTCCATCTTTTGTCAAAAAGAAAGAAAGAAGAAAACAAAAAAATATGTTTCTCTTAATTCACTGAAAAGTTTAGCTTTAAAGCATTAAAATATTTTAAACCCATGAATTATTATGTGTATAATGCATGAGTCAACTACAGAAGGAATAGGAAATGAATAACTGGTTAGCATCAATCTCCAGTGAAACTATGTACAGGGAAATGAATTTAGGGTTCAATCAAATAAGGGGCTAGCATTAAGTTCCTCCTGAACACATTACTACGACAATGCTTGAAGAATGCTAAAAGGAAAAGATAATTGATGTTTATCTTCAGTGAATGTGGACTTTTGGGGAGATGTCAAAAATCGTGTGTTGATTTTTTTTTTCAAAAGAGGTCAAAGATCAAAGGATTATCAATTAGTAAATAAGCAACACAGATTACAGATGCCACAAATTGAGGGCCATGGGGCATTACTGCAGTGTTGCAGAGGTCTGTAAGGATTTCAACAAATGTGGAGAAGGATGTTCTAAAAGTGTTCAGGGACCAGTGAGGAGAACTGCTTTGAACTTTATGTAAGTGTATGCTCTTTTCGATTTGGCTTTCTTCCACTTACCATTGTATTTGTGAGCTTCATGCATATTGTTACCTATAAAATGTTCAAAAACAGGCAAAACTAATTTATGGTGTGAAAGGTCAAAAGGATTATCAAAGAGGTTCGGAATTTGGGGAATTCAAGATGAGATGTGGTTGAAAAGAATATCAAAACATCAAATATCTAAGAAATCCCCAAAGAAAGACATTCAAAACTACTGTATTGAAGGTGACACATAATTAGTGACAGTAAATGGAAGGAAATACCATGTTTATGGATTGGCAGGTTCAATGTTGTTACCGTATCTTGTTTTCTTGAAACCAATCTATATATTCAAGGCAATCCCCACCAAAATCCCAGCGGATCTTATTTTTGTGGAAATTGACAAGCTGATTCTCAAATTTATGTGGAAATGCAAAGGGTTAAGAATAGCCAAGATCAGAAAAGAATAAAGATCATTAAACTTTACAACATTCTAAAGGCTATGGTAATAAAGACTGTGGTTTCCTAATATAAGGATAGGCACATTGATCAATGAAATGGAATGAAGGGTTCAAAACAGCTTCACATGATTATAAATCACCTGATTTATATATAAAGTTGCTACTTATGTTACTGGTGACGACGTAGATTGGGCCACTCATTTGGAAAACTGTGTGAAAGTACCTAATGAGGGACGCCTGGGTGGCTTAGTGGTTGAGAGTCTGCCTTCAGCTCAGGTATGATCTCAGGGTCCTGGGATCAAGGCCCACATCGGGCTCCCCAATAGGGAGCCTGCTTCTCCCTCTGCCTGTGTCTTTGCCTCTCTCTCATGAATAAATAAATAAAATCTTAAAAAAAAGAAAGTACTTAATAAAATTAAACATATAAATACTTATTTAGCATGTCCATGTTTATTTAGGTAAGCCAATAGAAATGTGTACATGTGTGCATCAAAAGACATGTACATGAATGTAGTACATGACATCACTGTTTATTGTAGCCCCCAACTGGAAACCCCCCCACATGCCTATCGACACTTGTAGAGATAATAAATGATAGTTCATTCATACCGTGGAACACTATATAGCAGGTGTCTTGGTGCATTCAGGCTGCTATAACAAATTACCACTAATAGCTTATAAACGAACTTCATTTCTCATGGATCTGGAAGCTGGGAAGTCTAGGATCATGGTACTGCAAAATTTGGTCTTTGGCAAGGGCTTGCATCCTAGCTGTCCATCTTCTCACCATAATTGCACATGGTGGGAGGGGCTAGGGAGCTCTGGGGATGGGGCTCTTTTATAAAGGCACTAATCCCATTCACAAGGGTTCCACTCTCACAAACTCATCACCTCCCAAAGGCCTTATGTCCTAATACCATCACACTGGGGGTTAGTATTTAAACATATAAATTCTGGGGACGCAAACATCCTCCAGCAAGGTTCCATAAATTTTTTTGGTACAGGATCAGATAGTAAACATTTTAGGGACACCTGGGTGGCTCAGTGGTTGAGCATCTACCTTGGGCTCAGGGCATGATCTTGGGGTCCTGGGATCGAGTCCTGAATCGGGCTTCCCGCAGGGACCCTGCTTCTCCCTCTGCCTGTCTCTGCCTCTCTCTCTGTGTCTCTCATGAATAACACATACAATCTTAAAAAAAAAAAGTAAACATTTTAGGCTTTCCAAAAAAGGAGCATATATGTTACAATTCCATTTGTATAAAGCTCAAAAACAGGCAAAACTAATTTATGGTGATAAAGGTCAAAATAGTGATTATCAGAGAGGAATAATCAGGCAGGTTTCTCGACTGCAGCTGAGGTTTTCTTTTGTGATCTGGGTGGTAGCTAATCAGGTATGTTCACTTTATAAAAACTCACCGATTGTACCATACATTTGCTATATTTCTAGAGAACAGTTTTTAAGATTTCTAATCTGGGGTCAGTTAAGAGACAGCATCATTCGCTGGGTAAGTGCATGGATTCTGTAGCCAGATTGCTGCTTCTAAATCTTAGTTCTATCATTAGCTGTGTGTATTTGGGTAGGTGGTTTCACTTCTCTGTTCTTTAGCCTTCCTTGTAGTATTGCTGTAAGAATTATGAATTAATCCCCATAAAGCCACTTGGAACGATGCCGGCATGCCCTAAGCACTCAATAAATGTTAACTAGCATGACTGTGGCCAACAGCATTTTTTGCTTTGGGTCTTACACTCCAGCCTGTTAAGATGTTTATAAACTCTTGATTCTGCTCTGTATCATGTTTACTTTTAGATTAAGTCTTGGACCAGAAAGACAAAGAGGTCTTTCTAACTCACATGTGGTCCAGCCCGGCTCACCAGGAACACGATTCTGGAGAAGAGCCTGGAAAGGAAGGCTTGTAGTCATAAATAAGGTCAATATCCCTTGTCTTATTTAGGATGGATACACTGCCTGTGAAAAGTGGCAGAATCCATAGGTGCTAGTTGAAGACTCTGAGATCTGAGATTCCAAACAAATATATCTTTCCATTCTGAATGAATCATTTTTTATAGGAAACTGAAGAGGCTTTGTGGACAGGTGTATGGAGAATATATATGCTTGCCTCTTCATCCAGCCTAGGGTCCTGTATCTAGAGAGTGGCCTAGTCAGGATCCCTCGACCTCTAGGAACTTTATAAGGTATAATCCTGCTCACCCACTTTAGCTCTTTTCCTGGAAAAGAGGCTGAAAATAAATAAAGACAAAAATAAACAAATATATATATATATATATACCCTCTATCTTTAGTTTCTATAAATGAAAACCATACCAACAGTCACAATGTTCCATGACTTAAAAAAAAATGAAGCAAATAGCTTTTTCCCCTGACTATAAATATTTTCTGTTTAGTCATTTAACAGATTTTATTAAGTGCCTAATATACACTGCATAAAAGGCCAGTGAAAATCCACATTAAAGAAATCTTTTTGACTTTGTTCTTTATTTGAGGTGATGTTCCTTTAAAGTCTTTGACCACAGAATGGCAAAACCTTCTTCCTTTTTATCTCCCGCACCCCAATCATACCCATTCATATCACAGAACACACTTTGTGGGAAATGCTGAGTTAACCAGTTTTTTATTGCTGGGTAGTGAGGTTTTCCAATTCTTCGCTGCCATAAATAACACTGCGGTGAACATTCTTAAGCCACTGGCTTTGCACACATGTTAGATTCTCTCTTTAGGATAAATTCCTTGGGGTGGAATCATCGAACCAGAGGTTCTGTTCCTTTTTGTGCACACAATAGATCCTACGTTGGTTTTACAAATACTAGGTAATCACAGACTCATAAAACATCAGGGTTGGAAGGGACCCGAGTGAAGCACCATCCCAAGCCCTCCTGCAGCACCAGGCAGACCAGGACCGGAAGCCAGGTTAGTGCGTTTCTCATAGCTACTCACTTGGAGGAAAGACGTCCTGGAGGGAAGTTGGGGTGGCATCACTGGTAACCCCATCTGCATCTGCTGGCTCAAGCCACTTACCTCTCCTGCCTTGTGGGCTTTCTCTTTCAAGCCAGCGTGTCATATTTAAGCCACGGGAGTTTACCAAGAATAAAATGGCAAGGGAGCTGAGATCCAATGTGGCACCCACTCTTCCCCTTAAAGCACAGCCAAGATCTCAGAGAAGTGCCCAAAGGCACCTTGCATGTGCATGTACACATGTGCACAGGAGTGCACTCATGCAGGGATTGCTTTAGGGAGCTTAGGATGGGATGCACACATGATGCCATGTGAAAATTGATTTCCTTGCAGCACAGCTCTGACCTTGTGGCTTAGATCAGAAAGGATTGGGCAGGAAGTCGTGTGAATTAGTTCCCACACGTGCCCACTGCTTGTAATAGAACTGGCCTCCACTTGGGGAGGGTCTGTGTTTGCAAGATTGTTGGTAGGAGGTAGCGAGCAGCTCAGGTCACTGACCTGAGCAGCCTAGGGCAAGGGAGCAAACCAGAGACCAAGGAAACTCAGGGCAGATTCAGGAGCTGGGGCACCTGCCATCTGGCCCTTGGACAGGGACCAATGCATTCCTGGAGTCTCCCTGGTGTCCCTATCCATGGTGTATTTGATTTGAACAAACCCCAGCTTTCCTCAAGAGGGAAAAAGGGATGAGCCTCCTGAGATGCCTTTGACTTTAATTTGGGGAAAAATAACATCATATCCCTGTCCTAAGACACATGTCACCACATCAGAGCGATGTGAACTTAAAAGAGTTCTTGATGTCTCAGAGAAAGCCTTCCCACATCCTTCCACACCCGTCTGGTTCCTCTACCCTACCCTGACGTCTTCTACCCAATGACGGAGATATTATTAATGGGATGGGAAGTGGGCTGGCAAAGAAGTCTTCATCAGGGGCCACCAGAGCCGCCCTATGGAACCACCATCCAGGATCTCTTGGGGCTCTAGAGAGTCCTTGGATTTCAGGTTGGGGTTTGCCAGGAAAGGCAGTGCACCAGGGTTTAGGATATAGGAACTCTTTCTAGTCTACATGAGAGTCACACTGAGCCTGAGATCAGCTCTAGGGCTGGAGACAATGTCCTTATCTCTTCCTTCCATAGTACCTACCCCCAGCACTGCTTATGTATCATGGATTCCAAACAGGTTTGTTGAATGAAGAAGTGAATGATTCACTTCAAGTTGTGTAGGCTTTCTTGGTCCATTGGTGTGGACACACGTGTACGTGTGTTGACCTTAGTTTCCAGCCCTGATAGATACTGGAGGATTGCATGGTGAAGCAGGACAGGACATAGGATGCCTCTCCAAGGTTAGAACCCCTCTCCCTGGTGTCATAGACATGTGACCACTGCTGGTCCAGTAAAACCTCTCCTCCCCCTGCCCAACTCCCATCTCCTGACTTTACATGCGAGGAGAGGAGGTAGTGTCCCTGATAGGGACTGCAGTGTTGTTCCTCTGTTGAAGCCTGGGGAGGTGGGGAGGTGGCCCTAGACGTTCCAGGGAAATCCACATCCCCTCCCATAACTTCTGCTCTTCCTCTAATGGCTTCTAGAGAAGACTTTTTGCTGCTCCTTATAAACTGACTACCAGGGCCCTGGTGGTTTTAGGTTCTGGATTTAGCTTGTAAATGTAAATCCCGGGAGACCTCCTGCAAGGAGTTACCACCATTATCCTCAGTTATCCCATCTCTCAAATAGGTGTACCCACTGATCACCTCCTTGAATAAAAGGATGAATTTGGAAGGATTGTGTGTACTCTAGAGAATCCCTAGGCTCTGAGCTGCTGCACATCATGGGCATTGAGCCAGCAGGGCCTTTGAAGGCCTCCCAGCTCTGTTCTTTTCTTGTTTTATGAGCTGTAAATCATCAAAGATTCAGGCCTTGATCCTTTTAGACATTGCGACTCACCCTGTGTACCCCTACCCAGATCCCTCCTTTCTAATTTATGGATTTTTACGTAAAAAAAGGGCTATAAACAGACGTCTCTAAAATGAGGTTCCATTCTTTAAATCAAATTCCAGGCCAGCAGTATCACGTGGGTAAAGGATAATTCTCCCCTCCTGGTGAGGGGTCCCTATCAGAGGAGATTAAGCTTGTAATGTCGAATAAAGCTTGATCATTATGTCCTCTTCGCTGCCTCCCCACGTAATTTAAAAGCAACATAAGTTTCTTCTAGGTTTGAACAAAAATCCTTTCAATCTGATCTCTTGACTTAATCATCTTCGGTTAAAAGTGAAATTGGAGCAAATGACAAAAACAAAAACAGGTTGGTACACCAACAGTTCATGGGAAACCCAGGTCGGTACTTCCCCTGAGACATCTGGATGTGTGTGCATGTGTGTTCAGATAATAGTAGAGTCAGAAAAGTTCTTAGTTTCCTACTAATGTCCAGTGACTGGGGAAAAACATATTGAAAACTCCATATATTAAAAAGAAAACACTTTGGAACTAACGTCAAAATAGACTAGTTCCAGAGACATGAAATGTCTTATACTTTGTAAATGTCTTTGTAAATATCTTACATGCTTTGTAAATTAAGGAAAGATAAAATTATGTTGAATGAGAATAACACCTCAATTTATCATTTAATTCTATATTGTAGCCATATAAAGAAGAATGAGGTGGAAAGGGGGAATCTGAAAACAGGAGGAACATTCTAGAAGCCAGGGAGGGGAGGTGGAGAATGTGGGGAGAGAAAGAGAGGATGAGATAGGGACAGAGACTCATTCATTTATTCCCCATTTACTTAGCACCTATTGGATGGGAAGGTGGACCTGGGAACATGCATATTTGATCTAGAGAGTTCTAGGCTCCAAAGTGCCTCCCATCACAGGTGCTGGGATCATTCACCATGGGTTAATCTCCATGGCCTCTCCCCACTGAACCAGGGTAGATGGATAAAGAAATCAGCCCATAGATGAAGCAAGGATGGGACCTGAGGGCGGCAGAGGTGGGAGACAGACCCCTGAGAGGGATGTGCTAAGTCCGAAGGTGCTATGTGAAGAGTCTCTGGGCATCATCCCCTGTTAATAGGTACCCTCCCTGTGATTCTGATAGAATATATCCTGGGCTGAAAGTGAAGAAAGGCAGGACACCTGGGTAGCTTAGTGGTTGAGCGTGTGCCTTTGGCTCAGGTTGTGTTCCTGGGGTCCTGGGATTAAGTCCCACATTGGGCTCCCTGTAGAGAGCCTGCTTCTCCCTCTGTGTCTTTCATGAATAAATAAATAAAATCTTTAAAAAAAAAAAAAGAAAGTGAAGAAAGCCTCCTCCATTGGGTATTTTAAACCTCAGCTTCTTGCTTTAGGTTCCACGTTCTACAGAACCATTAAAGTTATAGATGGGGTCAGCTGTTATTATGAGGTTCTCCATACCACTGATAATGATAATTTTATGACTATTTCCCCCAGATTGCTTCCTTGGTGTGATACACTCTGTTCAGCCCTGCCCACAGACTTTGGCCCACTCTACAAATAACCACACCTCCATCTGTACCTTCAGGGGACGGTTCTTGTATACCTTAAGTCTTCCTTCTTAAGGCTTTGCCTCTCTCTGCCCAAGGGTTTTATCTCACTCTGGTGTGTTCTTAGCCTGTGCTGGAGCTGACCAGAAGCACCAGGGAGTGAATTGTTAGGAGAGTCACCAAAGCAGACAGATTGCTATAAGGTAGTGAAATGGCCCAACCTCCTTGCCTCCTGAATGGACAGTTTTGAGGTACCTTTCTTTCAGCCTTTAATAGGTCCCTGAGAGGATTGAGACCTGGTCACTCACCATGGATGGCGACACACTGGATCAAGTACTTGGGTTTTCTTCCCAGTCATGCTCTCCACACATCCTCACAGAGCCTCCCAGAATCACACCCAAATGAATTGTGCCCAAAGCCTTGTCTCAGGCTCTACTTAGGAGGGACCTAAACTAAGACACTTTTTCTTTTTTAAAAAATATGTCTCATATCCTTGTGTAAATTCTCCAATACAACCAAGATGTCTGCCAGTAAGAAAAAGGGGCGGGGGGGGGGGCTCAACAGAACCTTATCAAGAGTCAGGGAAAAAAGAAACAAACAAAACACAGCAAGGTGAAAAGCAAAGGGAAATTTAATAATAGCCTGACAAGCTCTCTCTCCACCATCCATCCACAGTTCTTATAATTCAGATGCCCACTTGATACCCGCCAAGCCAGTAGATTTCTTACATTTCATTATTAAAACAATTTATGAACATTTCCTTAAACTTGATCTGGGGTCCACCATTATTGTCCCCCCCCCTCCCCCGGCCGCATTTTGGTCTCTGCCATCAGGGGACACAGAACTTCCCACAGCCACAGGATGGCACCATTCACTTGCATCACATCCCCTAATGTTTGAATTTGGCTTTCCAGTTGACCACGTGCTTCCACACAGTGTCTTGTTTGAGCTGAGTAACCACCCCGTGATGCAGGCAGAACACATTGTTCTCTTCTGTGGTTAAGGACACAGAGGATGCCATCGAAAGATGAATGGATGAAGAAGATGTGGTTTATGTATACAATGGAATATTCCTCAGCCATTAGAAACGACAAATACCCACCATTTGCTTCAACGTGGATGGAACTGGAGGGTATTATGCTGAGTGAAGTAAGTCAATCGGAGAAGGACAAACAGTGTATGTTCTCATTCATTTGGGGAATATGAATAATAGTGAAAGGGAATATAAGGGAAGGGAGAAAAAATGTGTGGGAAATATCAGAACGGGAGACAGAACATAAAGACTCCTAACTCTGGGAAACGAACTAGGGGTGGTGGAAGGGGAGGAGGGCGGGGGGTGGGGGTGACTGGGTGACGGGCACTGAGGGGGACACTTGACGGGATGAGCACTGGGTGTTATTCTGTATGTTGGCAAATTGAACACCAATAAAAAAATAAATTTATTATTAAAAAAAAAAGGACACAGAGGATGGCGGGTGGCAAATAGTTTGACCTACATCACAAAACAAGGACATGCCATCCACAAGCCTACTATCCCTACATTCTCATTCCCAGGCCAGGATGCTTTCCACAACACTCCATTCTCCCTGCAAAGAGCAACTTTTACAAATCCATTCATTTACTTGTTCTTTCACCAGATGCTCAACAGTGATTTTTGATTTGGGTAATTCAAACTAACATTTCCCCCCTGAAACAGCCTATTCTCAGCCGGAAGGAGGCTCCATCCCAAATTGCTCTCAAGATACGTTTTTCCCTCCCTGTTAAATAGTTGACACCTTTTGTTATACAAATTCACCCCTTGTATTCCTAGTCCTTGCAGGCATTCCTGTTTACAAAGTGAGTTCCAGACTCTGGATTCCAGAGATGGCCAACCTGAGGAACCCCTTCTCACAGGTAAGACCCAATCCTCAAGCCTCCTCCTGCCTGGGCCAGGGGGCTGCCTGGGTGTCCCCCCCCGGCTCCTGCTCTCTGGCCCTCTCTGAAGCAATAGCCATTCCTGGAAATCCACTCGCAGCCTCCACCAACCTCTCAACAAGGAGTGTTTATGGCTGCAGCCCTGCAGCTGGGAACCATAAGGCATGAATGAACGTGTGTCCATATCTTGGAGCCGATTTTTGTCAGGAATGTACTAAACACTTCATAAATTAAGTCCTTGGCTGTCAAGCTACCTCTGATATTAGATTAGTCATTGCTAGCCATTCTCCATGCAAAACCCAGGGGACAGATGCACCGGATGGTGCCGGAGTCTTTCTTCCTTCCTTTCTTTTTTTTTTTTTTAAATGGAAAATGTGTGCAGAGGAATGAGTCACCCTGTCCATGCTATACAACTGCAGATGTACGCAATGGACATTCCTTCTGGTTTTCCCAACACCCTATCTTACTGTCCTTCTTCCAACACACTGTGTGTGCGGAGTGGCTATTGGTGGAGTGTGAGAGGCTGACCACCACCCCGGATGTTCTGGATTTCTCTCAGGTTTTGTGTGTGCTGGGCACCGTTGTCAAGGCTTTCTACATTTAGAGGAATTCAGTGCTTAGGATGATCTTATGAGGGAGGCGGCACTATAATTTTTCCCCATCTGACAGCCTAGTGAGCCAAAATACTTGTGTAACTTGTCCAATTGGGGTCACGTAATTAGTTCTTAGCAGAGCTGGGATTCATTAGGCATGCCATGCTCTGAGCCAGCACAGTGTTGTCCCTGCCCCACTACCTGTGTCAGACTCATAATCACAGTACTCTGCTGGCACATGGGCAGAAGATGCTGGGCTGGGGACACTAACCTGAGTTCTTGAGTGTCTACCCATTGGTTTATTAACCTTTTTAGCAGTTTTTTTTTTTAATATAATATATTTCATGTATTAAGTAATTCTATATTCCAATATATAAAGTGATTCGAAGAAGACCTTCTCTGGTTGACCAGGAGACAGGGGCACCGAATCCCGAGATCCCCTATGTCTTGAGGTGGCCCCTTTGAGACATTCTTAAAATCAGAATTCTTTCATGTATATTTAGAAGAGGTGCTGATGTTCAATGGGAAGAAGGGCAAAGAAGGGTGGTGATAGTGGGTTTTCTTCTATTTTCTAGAACTATTTGGCGCCAGCCACCAATCTGCATGAATCTCAATGTGTGACACTTAGTTAAATGACAGCAAAGGTTGAAACAAAATGTGTGGCGCCGGACCATGGAATGTGTCTGTGTCATTTGAACCACATGTGGAATGAGACTAGCTGGAAGGAAAAAAAAATGTTGGTAACTCAGGTATACTGTGTTTTTCTGAAATGATTTACTAAGAAAGGTACAGTGATAGATACATACGGTCTATGGACAGACAGCTGCTCTTAAAAGCTCTGACATTGAATTCTCCAGTATTCACTTTTGCCTGCAAGTGACAGGAATGTAAAATAAACTAGCCCAAGCAGAAAACAGGGATTTATTGACTTTTACAAGCAGGAAGCAGTGGTTGATCTGGCCTGGGCCCCATAAAGACCAGAGGCTCCAACGTTATATCTATTTCCCCTCAGCCTCTTTCCTGTTCTCTCTCCTTGGACAATGCTTCCCAGTGTGTACTAGCCAGTTGCCCTATCTTAGGGTGGTTGACCTGCACACACCTAGAGTAGGTGGCTACCGATTGCCCATTTTTCCTACATTAAGATCCTTGAGACAAGAATCAGACTCTCTCACTGAACTCCATCCAACAGGGAAGTCTTAGTGGGAACCTGTTTGGCTCAGACTGAGATACATGCCCAGATCTGAACGAGTCCCTAGAGCCAGTGGTTCTCCTGACTGACTCACCTGGGTCACACACTTGTCCCTGTGAGAGGGCAGTGGGTACCATGATTTCCATCCTGTCAGAAGCACAATAAGTAGGAAAGGAATGATCCCGCAAAGGAAAGGAGGCAACATCATATATTCTTTATAAATCTTGTAAAGACATTCTATGACTTGGGTCACAAAAGGACCTCATTCTCTAATTTATCAATTCATTTATTCATTCATAAAATCTCTGTGGATATTTATTGTGTTCTGTAGGCCCAGAGACCCTACATTCATGCTTTGGTATCTGTATTAGGTTGCTAGGACTGCTGTCCCAAGGTACCATACACTTGTGAGGCTTGAAGAACACAAATGGATTGTCTCATAGTTCTGGAGGCTAGAAGTTTAAGATCAAGGTGTCAGCAGGGCTGGTTCCTTCTGAGAGCCATGAGGGTGAATCTGATCCTGGCTTCTGTCACACAGCCTCTAGTGTCTTGGTGGCAATCTTTGGTGTTCCTTGGATTGTAGAAGCATCTCCCCAATCTCTGTCTCCATGCATACATGGTGTTCTTCCCATGTGCATATCTGCTTCCAAATTTCCCCTTTTTATGAGGACATCAGTTGTATTGGATTAGGGCCCAACCTAACGACTTCATTTTAAGTACCTACATAAATATCCTATTTCCAATCAGGACACATTCTGGGGCATGGGTTAGGACTTCAACATATGAATCTTGGGAGACACAAGTGAGCCCCTAACAGCATCCTAGCAAGAGGATAAGTCAAAGTAGGTAAGGACGGTGCACAGGGAAGGCTTCTGGAAGAAGCTCAGGATCAGATTTTCTAGCCCTTTACTTCCCAGATGATCATAATTCAGGGGGAAGGGAAATAGGTTCCCATTGGGTTATTGAGGTTGAAACTAGCAGAACATTTAAAGCCTATTTTTTTCAGAGAACTGTTTCTCCCTAATGAGCTAGTGTGTCTTTTCAGGGACCCCACTAGCAAATCCACTAGCTGTCTCTGCAGAAGCCTGGACTCAAGGTCAACTGATACAATTCTAGCCTAAGAAAAAGCAAGGCCCTGCATTTCTTCCCAGAGAAGGAGTTCAAGACCCCATCCAGTTTATACCAGCTCTTGGAGCATACACATAGCCCCTTCTTCTCTTAAGGTGACCGCCTGACATCAGGAGGGGCTAGATATTGCCTTGTTCTGATGTTAAGTCTCCATCCCAAAGTGAACATGGGACATATGTTACATATGTGTTTGCTTGATGCACATACTCCATCTTTCCTTATGAATGATCATAAGTTTCCCTACCCCTTTCATCAATATGCATATAACCACCTAACCTGAATTTCCCCTTTACAAATCCTGCTCCTTAACCTAGAACCTTGGAGATAATCATTGGACATCAGTCAGCCATCTCCCCAGGTTGCCAGCCTCCTGAATAAAGCAACCTTCTTTCCTTCCCCCCAACAATTGTGTTCTCTCTCAAATGTTGGCTTTCAAGTGGTGAGCTATTGAACTTGGTTTCAGTAACAATGTCATCATTAACTTCTTCAGCTCAAATTATCAGCTCAGCTCATGGCTATTGTTGGGCCAGCGGGATCAAAGGGGATGGGGAGGCACCAACAAAATGGCGACAGACCCTCAATCTTGTTATCCTTGCCTCAGAACTTTCCCACCACCAGCAGACCGCCCAAGGACACATCATCATGGGGAGACAGGACCTATGCTGGAAACAGGAACCGCACCTTACCCAAACCCCCATATAAGGGCATAAGCATTTATTGCCCCATACCAATTCCACCAGTAACATGCCCTAATACCTATCACCTTGTACAGACACACAACCCCTCACCCCTCCCCTTAAAAAGCCCGCTTGTACTCCCCTGGGCACGGCTTCCCCAGCCCTGCAACTTCCCCAGCTTCGCTCCCTTGCGGGACCGTGGAACCTTGCCCAAGAGCACATCCATTAAAAGCCTGCCTCGACTAACTTTTGCCTGGCCTCTCTATTTCACTTCACTACCAACCGGATCAAATCTGACAGCTATCTTACCAGGGCATGGTCAAGCATCTTTTTTCCTGTTGGAACATCAAGAACCAATCACCAGATAACTTGTTCCAAATATCCTGAGGAAGGCTAGAGCTAAAATATACTAGTTTTGCTGGCTCACCAAGGCTGGCTACACATGTGTCTTCCCAACTCCACCTTTCAAAAAGTCACATTGAGAGCTTGAAATTGGCCATGATGGGACTCTTTACATGATGGGTTCAGTCAATGTGACAAAGCAAGGCTCTTTACTGGCTCCGCCACCTCTCCCAGAGCTGGATGCTAAACACACCACTTAATTGCCTGGTGTCAGTTCCTGTTTTTATCCAGGACATCTTGATTACAAGAAACAGACACCTGTTAAAATAAGTTCATGTGAGAGGGAGTTTGATTATAAGGGTGCAGATCTCAGAAATACCCACATCTTCTAGCTTTAGGAGGCTGTTGTAAGTTCATGGACCATCACCTTAGTGTGCAGCCACCAATCTTTGTGACTAGCAGTTCCCCCATCTTTGTATTTCTCAGTTCACAGTCTTGAGTGAGTGAGCTTGATCCATGGACAATCCATCCAGCAAGGATTGGGGCACAGCAGGAGAATGGTGCAGAACAAACAGGGCACCAAGGCTGTGTGAATATGGGTTGAGGTAGGGAGACAGTGATTGGTCTATCTCATGAATGTGGCCCTTATTTACCTCATCAGCTCTAAGTCCCTACTCTTCACTTTGGATCCTAATCTCCAACAGTACATGAGTACTCGGTTCCTGCTTGCACTGCATGCTAGCTCATGTCTGCATCTTTGCAGATGCTGCCCTAGCTCATGACTGGGGTTCCTCTCAATGTCTGTCTCAGTTGTATCCCTTCCTGATGGAGGCCTCCTGGATTACCTTTCTGTATAACAACAGCTATGTCACCCTACTGGTGAATAGTAATAAATGGTTACTTCTTGAGAGTCTGCAGGGTTCAGCTGTTCTGGACTGGGCATAGCTGGGCAGTTCTGCTGCCCTCATCTGGGTTCATTAATTGTTCCTGGCTCAGCTGTAGGCTCTCTTCTAGGCTGGCTAGTTGGAGGCCCCGTAGCTAGAGCAGCTCCCCCACACAGGCTTCACCTGCTCGAGGTATGAACAAGCTAGCCAGGGCATGTCCTCCCTAGAATAATGGTAGAAGAGCAAAAGTGAGCAAAACCAATCACACAAAACCTTCTCAAGATGCTATTATATTGGATCTGCAAAGATTCCGATGGCCAAAGCAAGTGACATGGCTGAGCTCAGAGGTGTAGAATTAATGCCTCATACCCAGTGTTAGGGCAGTGCATAGTTTCAGGGCAGAGGGTTTGGATACAAGAAGGTGAAAAATGGGGCCATTAATTCATCAAGGACATCTACGAACACAGGCCAGGTTTTGTGTCTAGAGTACTGTTGGGACACTTTTCCAATTGACTTAATTACGCTGATAATTGAAGCCAACATAGTTTCTTATTCCTGAGTTAAATAATACAGAAACCAAGCAAAAGTAAGCTGCTTTCTCTAGGAACATCTGTTCTTGCAAGATAACACTGAGAATCAACCACACTGTGTGCTTATATACTTATCCATAATGACAGTTTGCTCATCAAGACTTGCTTCACATCCCTCCCTTTGCTGTGCCCACCAATCCAAAAACTGGGCACGGCTTCTTCTCAACTTGTTCTCTGCCTTGCAAGTCTCCTTAAAATCCCAACTTGTTCTCTGCCTTGCAAATCTCCTTAAAATCCCAACTTGTTCTCTGCCTTGCAAGTCTCCTTAAAATCGCTCAGCCTGAAAAATTAAAAAAAAAAAAAAAAAAGGGATCCCTGGGTGGCGCAGCGGTTTGGCGCCTGCCTTTGGCCCAGGGCGCGATCCTGGAGACCCGGGATCGAATCCCACGTCAGGCTCCCGGTGCATGGAGCCTGCTTCTCCCTCTGCCTGTGTCTCTGCCTCTCTCTCTCTCTCTCTCTCTGTGACTATCATAAATAAATAAAAATTAAAAAAAAAAATCGCTCAGCCTGATCCTTAAAACCCAGGATATATTCTCTCCTTATTTCTCCACTTTGAGTTACTACCAGGACTCTGCATCAGAGCTATTAATCTAGTTTTGCTTAATCAACAGATTAAGCAAGCTCCTTATGTGTGTAAAAGCAGGGCATAGGGGATCCCTGGGTGACTCAGCGGTTCGGCACCTGCCTTTGGCCCAGGGCACGGTCCTGGAGTCCCAGGATCAAGTCCCACATCGGGCTTCTGGCATGGAGCCTGCTTCTCCCTCCTCTTGTGTCTCTGCCTCTCTTTCTCTCTCTCTAAGTCTATCATAAGTAAATAAATAAATATTTAGAAAAAAAAAAAGCAGGGCGTAAATCTCCCTTTGAGTAAGACACTTCACCCCACCACTCCTGCCCCCCATATCAGAAAAGAGCAGATTTTTGAAAATAACTTATAGTACATTTTTCAAGCCAAGTATCTTTTTTTATTTTATTTTATTTTTTTAAGATTTTATTTATTTATTCATTTGAGACAGAGAGAGAGAGAGGCAGAGACACAGGTAGAGGAACAAGCAGGCTCCCTGCAGGGAGCCTGACACAGGACTCGATCCCAGGTCTCCAGGATCAGGCCCTGGACTGAAGGCGGCGCTAAGCCGCTGAGCCACCTGGGCTGCCCAAAAGGCAGATTTTATCATTAAGGATGTGGACTTGACACCAAAATGAGTTTGCATAAATAGAATTTACTAGAGCAACCCTTATATTCCATTAGATTTCTATGTGTTTTCATATTCCCTTCCCTATAATTTATTTTCACTTGGAGCTCAAATCCTCTTGCCTTTGTTGAAAGGGTATATGAGGGGGGCACCTGGGTGGCTCAGTTGGTTAAGCGTCTGACTCTTGGTTTCAGCTCAGGTCATTATCTCATGGATTGTGAGATTAAGCCCTGTGTCGGGCTCCACGTTCAGTGGGGAGTCTGCTTGAAAGTTCTCTCCCTCTGCCCCTCCCCCCACTTAAATACATCCTCTTTTTTTAAGGGTATATGAGCCCCGAGTCTAACCACTTCATTGAATTTCATTTGTTTTCTGTGAATTCCCATGCATGAAATATGAATAAACATCATGTGCTTTTTTTCCCGGTCAGTCTGCTTTTATTACTGTCCAGGATCCCAGGGACTATATTAAATGGGGTGCCTGGATGGCTTGGTTGGTTAAGCGTCTGACCCTTGATCTTGACTTGGGTCTTGATCTCCAGGTCCTGAGTTCAAGCCCCATGTTGGGCTCCATGCTGGATGTGGAGCCTACTAAAAAAAAAATTAAAAAAAAGGTAGAGAACCCTTCCTACATCAGTTGACTCAGATTACCTTCAGCTCCAAATGATATATTTTGGGGTGGCATATTTTCAAACCTAATCGGGGTACAAACATCAAGAAAAGAAACAAATGAAATAGGGGCACCTGAGTAGCTCAGTGGTTGAGCGTCTGCCTTTGGCCCAGGTCATGATCCTGGGGTCCTAGGATCTAGGTCCGCATCGGCCAACCCACAGGGAGCCTGCTTCTCTCTCTGCCTATGTGTTTCTCATGAATAAATAAATAAAATCTTTTTTTTTTTTAAAGAAACAAATGAAATTACAAATGTTGGTATGTCTTACAAGAAACAACAGCGGAATGGGGACAAGGTAGAGAGGAAAATACAGGTTATACTTTGGATAGGGCGCTCTGAGAGGGCCTCTCAGAGAAGGTGACATTTAGTCTGCGACCTGAAAGAGGAAAAAGAATACGTCATGAGCAATGAGGAAAGAGAGCTTTATGTAAAGCAGGTAGTTGCGAAGGCCTTGAGGTATGAGAGACTGAATATACATATGAACAAACCAGTATCAACAAAAACTAACCCAGGAACCAGCGGCATGTAAGTTAGCCCTGTAGGAAAAGCAGACCACTTAATACCTCTAGCAAAGCCAAGCAAAAACAATTGGCCCAAATCTGATTCATAACTGAGAGCTTCTCTAAGGTTTATCCCCACTTCCAATTTAAGACCAACTGGAGAAAGCCAAACCTGAGCCCTTAAGACGCACCACATGGGATACCCCACTTTCAGTGAGCCCACCTACAGCTTCCCCATGCCAACAGGGCACCCCTGAAGCCTCCTCTCTTCCCCACTGCAGATCCTTCCCACCCCTCTGCCTGCCTTGGGTCTCTGCCAAAATTCAGGTGATGATGGCTGACCAGCACCCCCTCGCCCTGCAAGAGTGAGCTCTGAATAAATAGCTTCTGCTGCTTTTCATTGATTGTTCTTCATTTATTTTCACAGGTGGGAAAGAGAGTTGAAGAGTTAAGAAATTGAGGACAGTGGGAAGGGGTGCAGCTGGAGAGAAGAGAGGAATGGGGCCAGAAAAGGGCTGAAATGTTCTTCTAAGTGAATGGGGAGCCATTGCTGAATTTTAAACTAATGCAGTGTTCCAATTCGATTTACATTTTTAAAAAATTATTATTCCTGAGAGAGAGAGAGAGAGAGAGAGAGAGAGAGAGAGAGAGACAGGCAGAGAGAGAAGCAGGCTCCCTGCCGAGAGCCCGATTTGGGACTGGATCCCAGGACCCCGGGATCACACCCTGAGCCAAAGGCAGATGCTCAACCGCTGACCCACTGGAGTGTCCCTGATTTACATTTTAAGATCACTCTTGCTCTTGTGTGGAGAAGGGATGCAAAGGGAAAAGCATGGAAAAGAGAGGAAGGAAGGAAGGAAGGAAGGAAGGAAGGAAGGAAGGAAGGAAGGAAGGAAGGAAGGAAGGAAGGAGAGAAGTCATCCTGCCAGCTGTAATGCTTCCTCTTCCTTCTGGCTGGAAAAAGCACAACAAGAATACACCAATATTTATACTGGCATAATTTGGGCTTTGCTCTAAATTTGTAAAAAGTGAATTATAAACTTAGGTACTTAATTAATTAGTTTGTAATAAATTACGGGCGTTCAATTAGCTTCGGGTTGTGGCATGTGGTGTTGAGGAGGTGCTTCAATGTCTTAATCAGGGTCTTCAGGAAACAGCACTATTTATCAGAATCGGTGGTTCTCAGGCTCTGTGAACACCCAGGAGGATTTACTTTGGGTGGGCAGGCCTTTTGGGACTTGGATCCCCACTAGAATGTAAATCCAGCCCTGGGCAGGGAGAGGGGCCTGTAATACTCAGAGGCCATATAAATCCCCTGCACTTCTGGTTTCTGAGACAGCACCCCACAGTCCCATAGACCTGATGAAGATGTCTGTCTGTCTCCTGTTTCCTAAGAGAATAACATTTTAAGCCTTTGTACTGGAATTCTTTCAAGACAGCCTTTAAAGTAAGCAGAATAAACAACTCTTGCTTTCTGTTTTACCTGCATATTTCCAGTTAAGCATGAAAAGAAACGTGATTGCAAGTCCAGGCTCTGGATGGGAACAGTTCTTTGAAACTTAGATCTCTCAGCTGATAGTTAAAGGGGCTGGATTGCCCCAAACCTACTTATCAGTTCTGACTTCTATAATGTTGATGACATTTACTGACCCTTTAGGGTGACGAGGTGCTAAGTGCTAGGCCTGAACTAGCTCATTGACTCCTCTCAGCAACCCTTTGATGAAGGGAGTGTTTTCAACTTCCTTTTACAAATGAGGCCCTAAAGACTTCAATGGGATTCTTGTCCTGGCATCAGAGTCTAGATCCTTGCTCTTCACTCTGACACTTGACTTTAGGAGCTCATGATAGAGATGGGAGTAAGGCAATGAGAGAACAAAAATCATTTCTCATTAACAAACAAATAGCAAACACTCATTTTGTGGAAGTATGTAACATTTTCTTTTATTTGGAAGCCATTACCTAGTTTACAGACCTGAATTCTGCAAAGTTATTTTCTTAACAGAACTCACTTCTTTAATAACAATAAAACTCAATGGGGCTTTTAAAACTCCCTTTTCGCATGAGAATTTGATTATAGGTAAAAAATAAATCTTAAAAAAATTAGTAATCTCTACACTCAACATGGGGCTCAAACTCACAACCCCAAGATCAAGAGTTACACACGCTCCACCGACTGAGCCAGCCACCCCAATTATAGATTTCGCTGGAAATAAGTTAGTGGTCAGGTCTGGCTTAGGTAGGTTTTCCTTCTTAGTAATAATCAATCAATAGTATATGTAAAGAACAATTAGTTTTTGATGGAGAAAAGAGAACTGAAATAAAACAAAGGCTTTTATTTGGGGGGGGTCTCAGTATTGCAATTGGGGGGCATAGATCCAGGGAGCAACCCATGTGAAGCATTTTTAAAGCCAAAGAGAATACCTTATATACATTGTTCATAAATAATTTTGATTGGTGTTGGTGGCAGAAAAGGAATCTTGGCTAAACAGAATAGTTTATGGGAGAAGGAAGATTCCAACGTGAAGTGAGCATGGCTGGGAGCCATCCAGAATATGGGCGGGCAGGACACTGCAGAAGGAGGCTTGTGCGCATCTCCTGTTTCAATTCTCAAAATATCCTGACTTTTGACTTTTGTCAATTGCAACTTGTCAGTTGCACCTGGTCCAGGTCCTAGACCACATCCTTCTACTTTGGATTGAAATAGAGAGAACACAACACCTGCTGGGTAAATAGCCAATCGTGGATTAGATACTGTCAGCACACACCAAGGGGTCATAATTCCCTCAAAACAAGTTATGCAACCTTGTGGTTCCTGCCTTTCTAAGCCTGCCCCCTCCCCCCACTCAGCGTGGCTTCAAGTTTTGGTTCCCTCCATATCTCCAGGTTGCCATCCCTGACACCCCAAATAAAAGCTTCTGGTTGCTCCACAGCCTCCTGGCCTCTGTTTTTTATAGGTGCTAACAGGATCACTAAGCACAAATCTGTCTTTACAGCAAGCTGCAGATATTCCTGAAGAGTCCTTGGAACATTCTAGTCCTTTGCCAACTTGAAAAGTCCATGGTTCCATCCCAGAGAGGACATACATAAAAGCCCACCTCCTTAAGGGCCTCCTGGCTCCATTTTAAAACACCTTGGCATAAGGGGCTCCCGCATGATTTCACCTTTCACAGAGTTGAATTCATACCTGTGTGTGCTGGGTTTTGCTCCCATCTTAGCACTGGAAGCTCTTCCTGGGGGGTCTGTAGGGTGTGCTCATCAACCGGGCTCCTCCAGGCACTCGAGGAGCCGGAGAGATCTGCAGGCACAGGGTGGCATCCCCCAGACGTTTCCTTCCTGCTGCTTTCCTGAACCTTCCAAGCACTGCTTCCTCAGCTCGGTGCTCCCCAAGGGTGGCCCTGCATGCCACGGCCATGGCCACCACCACTCCAAGGCTCTGGCGGCGCTCAGGCAGCTGAAATGGGAGATGGCTCATTTCCCCTCAGTGATACCTCATTCCTTAGAGGGGTAACCTGACAACATTTCCTCCGCCAGACCTTTGGAAGCTTCCAGTGACAATAGAGCTTGAAGGTTTCAGTTCCTCTCTAAAGATGTGAGTTAGGACTGGACCATGAACAGCGATTTTGCTGTACAATATTCACCACGACTTCTGTTCCTCGGATCTAAAGTCCTCATCTCTTGGGGTCATAGGGTCTCTGGGACACTAGTCCCTTCGATTCAATTCTCCCCAGGACCCTCCTCGGGCTTCATAAAAATCCACGTCTGGCCAGCAGCCTCCTGATGGTGTCAGATGCTTGGATACGCCTGAACTTGAAATAACAACAGCCTAGATCCCTGGGTAGGGGGGATAACAGACCAAATCACAGAGAGCCCATGTCCTAAAATGAACATCAGTTTGTTTAAATGCAACCCCCTCTGAGGGAATTTGCAGAATTGAGCATCCCCTGCCAGGCAGGCGAGTGAGGCAGATTTGGGGTGCTTAAGGAATATTTAACAATCATTTTTCTAAAGACGCTTTTTGACTATACTTAATATTTTTGACAAGTACTTTTGGTTTCTTTAGAAAAAGGGATGTTCAGGATTTATTATTTTATTTTTGCCCAGGGGATAAATATGAGCCGCCTGGGGTCTGCATATGGGGTAGGGGCTGCTGGTGCCAAGAGACCTGCCAAGGACAGAACTTCATGAACCCCCCCCCACTCCAGTTTCTGGCTTCACATTTTACATGCAATGTTCCCACGGAGGGAGCCCCCTCTTCTCTCTAGCCCCTCCCTGCTGCCCCATGCTCCCGCTTCCACCTGTGCTCCACCTGCTTCGCCTGTTAACACCCTTACACCTCTTCTAGATCTTCTGGAAATTTGTTGAAACTGGTGGTTCTCCCCTTCTGTTCTTTTATTTATTTATTTCCTCCCTTTTTTAGTTTTTTTGAATATAAATTTCAGTTAGTTAGCATACAGCGTAATTAGTTTCAGGTGTAGAATATAGTGATTCCTCACTGACCAAGGACACCAGGTGCTCATCACAGGAAGGGTCCTCCTTAATCTTCATCACTTGTGTCCCCATTCACCCCCCCATCTTCACCCCCCAGCAACCCTCAGTGTGTTCTTTATAGTAAAGAGTTTGTTTTCTGGTTTGCCTCTCTATCTTTCCCCTCATGTTCATCTGTTTTGTTTCTTAAATTCCACATATGAGTATCTGATAAAGGGTTAGCACTCAAAATACAAAAAGAACTTTGAAAACTCAACACCCAAAAAACCCCAAATAATCCAGTTAAACAATGAGCAAAAGTTGGGAATAGACAATTTCCCAAAGAAGATATCCAGATGGCCAACAGACACATGAAAAGATGCTCAACGTTGCTCATCAGCAGGAAAATACAAATCAAAACTACAATGAGATATCACCTCACATCTGTCAGGATGGCTAAAATGAACAACACAGGAAACAATAATTGTTGGCAAGGCTGCCGAGAGAGGGAACCCTCTTATGTCATTGGTGGAATGCAGACTCATGCAGCCACTCTGGAAAACAGTATGGAGGTTCCTCAAAAAGTTAAAAATTAGCAATTGCACTAATATTTACGCCAAAGATATAAAAATACAGATTTAAAGGGGATACATGCACCCCAGTGCTTATAGCAGCATTATCCACAATAGCCAAATATTAGGAAGAACCCAGGTGTCCATCAACTAATGAATGGATAAAGAAGATGGGTTCTATATACCCAATGGAATATTACTCAGCTGGAAAGAAGAAAGAAACCTTGCCATCTGCAACAATGTGGCCAGAGCTAGAGAATGTTATGCTAAGTAAAATTAGTCATTCAGAAAAAGACAAATCCCCTCCTGTTCTTCTAATTGCTAGAGTCATAATGGTTCTTAAACTTCTGTATTTTTAATGCAGAGAACTCTCAGGAAGGCACCATAGGACTTGGGCTGGAAATCTGCCTTTTAAATTTTGAAGAGGGGGGAGAAGCAGAGGGGCAGTGTGCTCAAAACCAAGATATAGTCACACAATCTCACCTGAAGCTGGGGGATGTGGTCCATGACAAGGACACAGATGGCTTTCAGGCGGTTTAGAACATATCATGTTCCCATGACGCTAACCACAGCGGTGAAGACTAACCAAAGGAGCAAAGGCCATTTATTCAGACCTTGCTCTTAAAAAAAAAAAAAGATTTTATTCATTTATTCATGAGAGAAACAGAGAGAGAGAGGCAGAGGGAAAAGCAGGCTCCATGTAAGGAGCCCGACGTGGGACTGGATCCCGGGACTCCAGGATCATGCCCTGGGGCCGAAGGCAGGTGCCAAACCGCTGAGCCACCCAGGGATCCCAGATCTTGCTCTTGTAAGGGAGTCGGCCACCAGCACCTGTGTTTTGGCAGAGTGGGAGAGCTTCACTTCACGGTGGAACAAGGGAAGGCTCAGGTGTGCCCAATGGACATTGTTGGCCTGTGGAAGCTGGAGGTGAGCAGGGCATCCTAAGTGATTAGTCGGGGGAGCATGCTTGGCTTTCTTTCTTGGAAGAGGAGACAGAAATGAGAGAAGCTGCCTGTCATCACTCTAGTCCTGGACATTTGGGGCTGACAATGACAGCAGTTAGTTGGTTTCCTGGATTGTTGCTAGAGATAGTCTAACTTCTCCCAAGTCCCACGTACAGCAGGCTGCCTTCCTGGGCTGGTTACTGGGGATGAGGGGTTGGTTTCCTGGGCTGGGTGCTGCAGGTTGTAGGGCAGAGATCTATTTTTATATACACTCTGGCCATTGTTCATTTGTATGTTCTGTCTGTCAAAACTATGACCCATGTGAAAAAATTTGTTAAAGGTTTTATTTATTCATGAGAGACACAGAGAGAGGCAGAGACATAGGCAGAGGGAGAAGCAGGCTCCCTGCAGAGGGCCTGATGCAGAACTTGATCCAGGACCTTGAGATCAGGTCCTGATGCTCAACTGCTGAGCCACTCAGGTGTCTCTGAATTGAAAAGTTTATTCATCTTGTCCTTAAGGGTAATAGAGACCCTAAAGTTTTTTTTTTTTTAATGCCTGGCATTTTATATATCTTATGTACTTATCACCTCAGCTCCTTGGTGGGTAGTATTTATCTCATTTTACAGATAGGGAAACTGAGGCAAAGGGAGCATAGCATGTATCTTGCCCCTTATCTGCTTCCTGCATCTATGGACCTGCCTATTCTGGGTATTTCCTATAAGTGACAGCATAAGAGGACTTTTCTCTCTGGCTTCTTTCACTTAGCAATAACTTCAAGGCTTACCCATGTCCCAGTATCTGTAAGCACTTCATTCCTTTTTAGGGCTGTAAAATATTCCATTGTATGGATATATCACATTTTATTTATCCATTGGACATCTGGTCATTTCCACCTTTTGCTGCTGTGAATAGCACTGGGTGCAATCTACATGGGTGCATGAGGCTTTGTCTGGACTTTTGGCCAAGGTTGTTCTGTGCTCTTCAGAGCTTCCTGAATAATCATCTTTGGTTCACAGGCTGCACTTAGAATTCCACCCTGGTTCAGCCCATCTTGTGAAGCAGGCAGGGTCTGCTATGGGGAGACAAAGTAGAGCTGTGGAAAACACTGTGGGTGACCTCCTAGACGTGGGATGTTTTCTTAGGGTGAACATCCTGCCATTTCAATGCCTCTCACACTGCTCCTCATCTTTTGTAATCTGGTTCCAACGTCACTTCTCTGATATGTTCTAGGCAGTGATCTTTTAGATACAAGCCATTGGGAAAAAATACGAAGTATACCCTAACACATTGCTGGGTACCTAAGAACAGGAGCTGTTGCAACAGCCAGGATTTCTGGTATCTATAAGCAAGGCAGTGAGAGCTCCCAGGACCCAGATGGCCCACTTAAAAAAAAAAAAAAATTTTTTTTTTTAATTTGAGAGAGGAGAGAGAGCATGAGCATGAGCAAATGGATGGCAGGAGAGGGGAGAAGGAGAGGGAGGAGGCAGAGGGAGAGGCCGACTTCCCCCTGGGCAAGGAGGTGAAACTGGGGCTCCCCGGCCAGGACTCTGAGGTCACCACCTGAGCTGAAGGCAGCCGCTTAAGGGACTGAGCCAGCCAGGTGTCCCTCCATTTCCCTGACTTTCTTCTTTCTTTTGTTGTCAGTGTCTGGTTCCTGGGCCCCACAATGCTAGCGACCAGGTCAGACCCCAAAATCAGAGGCACAGGCAAGGCCATACTGGGGCTATAGCTCAAGCTGCAGGGAGACACGGTACCAACACAGGGAGAACTTGACCTCCCGGCGCACACCGGAGGCTCTGCTTATATAAAGTTCCCGCTCAGATTCCCACAGGGGTCCAACATGCTAATAAGCGGAGGGGGGGGGGAGCTTCATCCTGATTGGCTGGAGGGGTCAGAAGGGTCTCGCTGTGATTGGTTGACGTTGCAGGCCGACCAGGCAGCTCATTGGTGGTTTTTGAAGCCTGGCCTCAGTTTTTTTTTTTTTTTTAATTTTTTTTTCCAGGCATCAGTTTTAAGTGCGGCTTGTGTGCACCCTTCGCTGGAACCTGCTTCTGCGTGGGGAGTGCTGCAGGTGTGTGGTGTTGACCGCGTGGGGCTAGGTCCCTGGTCCCTAACTGTCATGCCCTCCTCCCCTCCTCTAATCTGTCACCAGACACATGATTATCTCTGTCTTCCTCTTTGTCTCATCTCTGCCGGCTCATCAATATTTTACAGCTGATGTAACTGTTCCCCACCCAACAAGTGTCCCTCCAGGCTCTGCTGCGGGCAATGGCTTAGGGAAGGGGGGACGGGAGCCCACTTTCCAGGCTTCTGGAACCATGCAGCATGCAGTGCGAAGTCAGCAAAGCCTGGGTCTGGGGCTTCGCATTGATACCTGGCCAAGACTGAGTTAGGGACTATTTCCTTCCAAGTATGTATTTTTATTTTATCTTTGTGCAGATTATCGGCATTTCTAGTTTTATTCTAGTATTATTTCTAAATTTATTTTTTATTTTTAATTTATTTTTAAAGATTTTATTTATTTATTTGAGAGAGAGAGAGAGAGAGCGAGAGAGAGCTGGGGAATAGCAGAAGGGCAGGGAGAAGCAGGCTCCCTGCTCAGCTGGGCGCCCCCCAGGGGCCATCCTAAATTTAATTTTTAAACTTGAGAGCATTATTTTGTTCTTATCCCATGTTCTGTTTTGGGTTACTTCTTTGATTTGACTACATGATTCTCCTTTTCAAATTCTGGTACTGATAATCAAGTTTCCTTCATTATTATTATTTTTTTTAGTCATTTATGATAGTCACACACACACGGGGAGAGAGAGAGGCAGAGACATGGGCAGAGGGAGAAGCAGGCTCCATGCACCGGGAACCCGACGTGGGATTCGACCCCGGGTCTCCAGGATCGCGCGCCCTGGGCCAAAGGCAGGCGCCAAACCGCTGCACCACCCAGGGATCCCTCAAGTTTCCTTTAAAAATGCCCCTAAGTTGGGATCCCTGGGTGGCTCAGTGGTTTGGCGCCTGCCTTCAACCAAGGGCATGATCCTGGAGACCCCGAATCGAGTCTCACATCGGGCTCCCTGCGTGGAGCCTGCTTCTCTCTCTGTGTCTCTCTCATGAATAAATAAATAAAATCTTAATAAAAATGCACCTAAGTTTCTGGTTTTTGTTTTTGTTTTAAGGAAATATGTTTGAAGAAAAATATTGAGAAATGATAGTAGGGTGTCTAGGAAGGAATGTGGTGCTTCAGGTATCCGATGTCATGGGAATAAGCAAAAATCTTGAAGGTGGTAGACAGAACCAAACGAGGTGAATATAGGCCTACAGAATTTACTTTTGTCTTTTGCCTCCTGCACCCTCACTTTTTTGGAAACTCTGAGCCTCCTTAAAGATCAAGATGGGGGCGTCTTGGGTGTCTCCATCAGTTGAGCATCTCTCTTCAGCTCAGGTCATGATCCCAGGGTCAGGCTCCCTGCTCTGTGGGGAGTCTGCTTCTCCCTTTGCCCTTCCTCCTTGTTCCTGTGTGTGCTCTCTCTCTCTTTCTCCAAAATAAATAAAACCTAAAAAAATATAAGGTCATGATGGAATGCCTCTGTATCTGAAACCCCAGAGCAGGTGTTCTTTCTCTGAACTTCTTCAATAATTTGTGTCCCCTTTGTTCTCATTGGGTTCTTACTGCTAGGGTCCTATTGGGCTAGTTGTGTTTCTCTGTGGTTAGGTCCTCCCTTCCCAAGGGGACCTAAAATTCTTTGAGAAGAAGCAGGGGCTAGGGATCCCTGGGTGGCGCAGCGGTTTGGCGCCTGCCTTTGACCCAGGGCGCGATCCTGGAGACCCGGGATCGAATCCCATATCGGGTTCCCAGTGCATGGAGCCTGCTTCTCCCTCTGCCTATGTCTCTGCCTCTCTCTCTTTCTCTCTCTGTGACTATCATAAATAAATAAATAAATAAATAAATAAATAAATAAATAAATAAATAAAATAAAATAAAATAAAATAAAATAAAAAAAGAAGCAGGGGCTAATACATCAGCCCAACCACACCCCACCCTTCTGCTACCCTGGGTGTGTGGGGTGCCACTTAGTGACTGGAGTGATTTTTTTCACCATCTCTAAGCTACCCATCTGCAGATGCAGATGGACTTACTATCTCTTCATCATTGCTAGGATCAAGTGAGATGACACTGTCAAACCCCTGCAGAACCTGGCACATGGCAAGCCCCCAACAAATGCTGGGTGATATTTTGAATCTTTCCTTGTGGGGACCATGCAAATGGACATGGCTCTGTTTTTCTGAGACCACGAAATGCTGGTCTTAAATAATAAAGAGAAGGAAAAGCATTTAAGGGACCAATTTGAGAAAGAGAGAGGAATGGTTTGTTTCTGAGAGGGCACAGGCTCCGCAGAGTATGGGCAGGAATTTACCAGGTCTCTCTCTCTCATACACCACAGACACACACACACAGACACACACACACACAGGGCACATTTAGAAAGACCTGGCTGCATATTAAAACCTAGGGGGGTTTAGTCTGACTTCCTCAGGTCACTGAGTGTGCTATTGTGGGCATAGACACAGTAACAAGCGCCCCCGAAACAAAATGTGTCCTTTCTCTGGGTTGAAATTCCCAAACCCCAGTTTTAAAGGGATCTTACTTTATTGTTATTTTCTTTAACAGAAGACTCTGAGGTGTGAATCAAATGCTGTTACTCTCCCGAGTCTGACGGCCAGATTACCGAACTGCGGCCGGTACCCTGAAATGAATGGGCATATTATGCCTTCCATTAAAAGTTGTGGCTCTTAATTAAAAACGTGATCGTGGGTCTTTATGGAGACATTGTTTAGGTTTTCTTTAGCTGTTAACACATAATAAATCATTTTAAAAGGACCTTTCCCCCCATTGCTTAATGGTTAGTGTATTTTTAAAAAGTGATTCAAAAATAAAACTGGGATTAAATTTAGTGTTTGACAAGGTGCTAAGGGGCTCACCACCTCGCCTGGGCTAAGACAAGAGGCTTTACTTGATCTGCTACTGACCTTATTGTCTTTACCAACTGCAACCTGGCTTCCCTTGTTCAAATGGCAAGGTGACTTTGGTGTCAAAAGTTTAACTTTGTGGGGACCAGGAAAAATTGCAGACAAACTTCCCTTTATTATCTTGTAATTGCACAACCCGTAGCTCTGCTGAGAAGAAAAGTCTGCTTCTTTTATGAACTCTCCAGTAATGCCATAAAGCAAGGGACGGTGTGGGTCGCGTGCAGGCGTGCATGAATAATCCATAAATACCCAGGGCCTTGGCTTCATTTCTTGTTCCTAATACGTACGGGTTCCTTGCCAGTCAGTAAATGGCTTGAGATCTTGGGTTCCAATCCACGAGGGTGTTCTGTTTTTCCTGAGGCAGGAACCACCATGCATCAGAGTGATTTATTGTGTTGGTCCTGGGGCCTTTCAGTTGGATGGTACCGTGGAGACAAGGTAGGAGGACAAACCAGGAGTTTGTGGGCTCCTTTGTTGTGCAGTGGACCCTTTCAGAATGCCTGTGGACTGCATTCCTCTGCAAAGGAGGCAAACAGCTCTTCACAGGGACTTGATGAGAGGACAGATGTCAAAGTGTTTTTGCAAACTTCCAGGCACCAGGCAAATGAAAGTGGTTCATCATTAGGATGATGATTCTGACCCAGTTTTACCAATCCTTTTTATTTATTTATTTTTTTAAGATTTTATTTATTTATTCATGAGAGAGACAGAGAGAGGCAGAGACACAGGCAGAGGGAGGAGCAGGCTCCCTGAGGGGAGCCCGATATGGGACTCGATCCCAGGACACTGGGGTCATGACCTGAGCTGAAGGCAGACGTTCAACCACTGAGCCACCCAGGTGCCCCACCAATCTTTTTTAAATTTCATTTTTTTTCTGCCAATTTTCTCATTGGCTGCGAACATAGTTTTGGTTTCTTGTGTTTCCCTCCCTAATAAAATGTCCAGGTGGAGAAAGGCATTGTGTTGTTTACTGCTAGTCAAGATGCTTGCTATCCACAAATGTTTTCTCTGCTTTGAGATGCCCATCAACAGCTAGGGCTCAGCCTCAGAGCCTCCAGGTTGCAGTGCTCCCGGGAAGCCAGTAGAGTGCAGGCTGCCTCTCTCCTCTCCCTACCTGGGACTCCAGTGGCCTCTGGGTTTCTCCTGCCCTATCCTGACTGTGACCTTCACTCATGTATGCCACAGAGACCACACACACGGCGGGCAGTGGTTTCTTCTTGTGCTTATTGAAAGGAAAGGGAGTTTAGGAGGAATTCCTCACATACTACAAAATGCCAGACTTCTCATTCCTGGCCATAGCCCATTCCAAAGCTTATCCCTGATTCAACTTGTGGTCCGTCCTGGTTGGTCCCACCACCTGTGGGTGGCAGCTTTCACCTGACTTTGCCTGGCCTGTGTCTGCTCATCTGCTTCCCTTGCTTGCATTTTCAGTCCTGGCTCTGCATGCCACCCCCCCCCCACCCCCACCCCAACCCAGAATTATTTTTTTGAGTCTCAGGCAGATTTCCTTCCTATTCTCCCCACCTCATAGGAGAGGTTTTGTGTTGGGGTCAGTTCTTTCACACATTTTGATCAAGAGAGTAGCTTTCACCCAGCATATGAAGGATCTCGGCAAAACTCATGATCTTATCATTACTTTGGAATGTCAAATGCCAGTGAATCACTTTCCACTGTGGGAAAGGATGTGCTCTATCCCCTCCCTGTCAGCTCTGCTGCCTAGAACAGGATCTCATATTTATTTTTTATGATTTCTTAAAGATTTTATTTCTTTATTAATGAGAGACACAGAGAAAGAGGCAGAGACATAGGCAGAGGGAAAAGCAGGTTCCTTGTGGGGAGCCCTCTGCAGGACTTGATCCCAGGACCCTGGGATCATGACCTGAGCTGAAGGCAGATGTTCAACCACTGAGCCACTCAGGTGTCCCCACAACAATTATTATACCAATTTCTCATACTCTAACTCCCCTCCTCAAAATCATTGTCCATCTGAATTGTGATTTAAGCTTGACACTGTCATTGAAATTCTCTTTACTCTTCTGGGTCAGATTCATTGTAGATTCCATAGCTTTCACTATGGTAGTTTATTCTCTTAGTTTGCAAGGAATTTCCTAAGATGAAGTTTGTTAGATGTAAACTTTCTGAGACCTTTAGAATTCTGAAAAATCTTTATTTTCCCCTTATGTTGATTGATGCATGAACCAAAAACACAGGGCAACATGAGTCAATTTTTTAATAAAGTCACTATTCACTATTACTCATAATACTGTGTGTTATGTACTAGAAATGAAAAGATGAATAAAACAAAGTTTTGCCCTGGAGTTGTTCAGAGGGTAGTGGGAAAGAACAAATGCACACGCATAATTCAATGATGTAACTGCTCTCACAGCAGTATGCAATGAGATATCGAAGCATGTGTTATAGGTTGTAAGTGCCATAATGGATAATAATAGATACAGTTATCTTGGGGGAAATAACTATGCTCTAAATATTTGACATATATCATTTAATTCTCACAACAACCTATGAGATAGGTTCCATTACTCTCACTATGTTTTTTAAAGATTTATTTATTTGAGAGGGTTGGGGGAGGGGCAGGGGGAGAGGGAGGGTGGGAAAGAGTCTTAAGCAGACTCTACGCCCACCATAGAGCCTGACGTGGGGCTTGATCTCATGACCCTGAGGGCATATGCCCTGAGCAGAAACCAAGAGTCTGATGCTAAACCAACTGAGCCACTCAGGTGCCCCATACTCTCTGAGGCTCAGAGAGCTTGAGTAAATTGCCCAAGTTCCAGAGGGCATTGTTAAAAATAAGACAACAGATCCAAAATGGAGTCATATATGCTAAGTCCCACATCACCAAACTAGGACTAACTTTATTACAGTGTCTGCAATTCCAGAAATGGAATCTTAGACCAGTCCATCAGGGGATGCTAGGGGGGCTCAGTTGGTTGAGCATCCCACTCTTGATTTCAACTCAGGTCACGATCTCAGGGTCGTGAGATTGAGCACTGTGTCCAGTATGGAGCCTGCTTGAGACTTTCTCCCCCTCTCCTTCTGCCCCTCCCTCTTTTGTGTACACTCTCACTCTCAAAATAAATAAATAAATATTTAAAAACCAAACCAACCAGTCAATCAGGAATTGTCTGGTCAGCACTAGTTAGGTCATCTGCCTGATAGATTTTGGTCATCCCCTAAAGCGAGTGACCTTGCAATAACCAACCCCTAAACATAACTTCCTTGTTCCCACTCCCTTAAGCCAGTAAAAGTCATTAATTTTGTACAACTCATTGGAGCTTCTTTTTGTCTCCTACATTTATTTAGCAGAAAGAAAAATTAAGAAAACGATCCCGTTTGCAATTGTACCAAAAAGAGTGAAATACAATAAACTTAACCAAGGAGGTGAAAAATCTGTACTTTAAAAAGTATAAAACACTGTTGAAAGAAATTGGAGATGGCACAAACAAATGGAAAGACATCCCATGCTCATGGATTGGAAGAGCCAATATTGTTAAAATGTCCCTTCTGCCCAAAGCAATTAACAGATTTAATGCAATCCCTGTCATGATACAACAGCATTAAAAAAAAAAAAAGGAAGAAGAAGAAGAAGAAGAAGAAGAAGAAGAAGAAGAAGAAGAAGAAGAAGAAGAAGAAGGAGAAGAATACTTGGAAAAAGAGTTACCATGCAGTCCTAGGTAATTCAGAGTTCACCTTCTTAATCATTTCAGTCTGTATCCCCATAAATGTTCAGTAAAAGTAGATAGAACCATAGCTAGAGTCCTTAAAGATGGCTTTCTGGAGAACATGAGGGAATGTAGCCTTGAGGGATTTTCATTTGAATAAACATCCAAGACAGCAGGGAGAGGATTTCTAGTTAAAATCCCTGCCATAGGTGAAGCTCAGATGTGCAAATTGAATTTTTTTTTTTGACTTTGAGAATAATTTTCCAAGTTCAAGTCTATTTCTTAATAGGGATTCTTTTTTACTCTCCTCTTCCAGGTCACATTAGAATCCTGATCATCTGGCCAGATCATCAGAGAGAGCCCTCTCTCTTCTTTTATCTCCTCTCTGGTTGTGGCTCGGATGTCCATCCTTTATGTCCATCTGGTTTCTAAAGTTTGGCACCTCTGCCGGTATTGTGCTTCCTGGAGGCTGGGAACCTTATTACACAGTCTCCTGAGGTTCTTGATGGAGCTGTGCCACCGTGGTCTGGCTGCATCCTGCCCTCGAGGGCTGCTCTGGTCCCCACTTCTCCAGGGATCAACCTACCACATCTGGAGGAAACCTCTTCCCTTCTCCTGCCTCCAGAGTCAGCCTCTCTCTCTCTGTGTCCATCTCTCTCTGTTTGTTTCTCTCTCACATGTACACACCCCTCTTCTCTCTCTAGACCCCAACACGAAATCCTTTCAATGAACCCAGACTCCTAAAAGCCACAAGAATCTGGCCACCTGAAGCAATTTCTACTCTCAGCTCCACAAAAGTCACCAAGGCAAGAATGATGAAGGCAGAACATATGGAAGCAGGGCTTCTGGGGAAGGCTTCGTGAGATGTTGAAGATGCTCATGCTCTAGGGCAGCAGTTGGCAGTTTTCCTGGAAACCAGAGGCATTCACTCATTTTTATATTGTCTGTGGCTGCTTTCATGCTCCAAAGGCAGAGCTGAGTAGTCACGCCAGACCGACCATCTTCTGGCCGGCAAAGCCTAAAATATCTGCTGTCTGACTTGCTGACTTCTGTTCTGGGTGGGCTGTTCCACCTCTGGATATATATGCTTAATTTCCACAGATATGTGCTAGAGGACACACCCCAAAAGCACTGTTTATAATAGCGAAAAACTGGAAACAACACAAATGCCCGTCAGTAAATACATGTATACGTGTAGATATTTACATACCTGAAGGTCTATACCTATATAAGTGCATACATATGGATATGTAGAAAGAGACTGAAAGAGGAGGAATGTGCCATGTGGGACATTTATGAAGATTTCTTAAAAACTATAAAATGGGGCATCTGGTGGCTCAGTGGTTGAGCGTCTGCTTTCGGCTCAGGTCATGATCCCGGGTCCCTTAGGAAGCCTTTTTCTCCCTCTGCCTGTGTCTCTGCCTCTCTCTTTGTGTCTCTCATGAATAAATAAATAAAAATCTAAAAACAAAACCCAAAACATGATGTTTGTACATTTAGACGCGCGCACACATGCACACGTGTGTGCACACACACACTTGCATGTGATTTCTTCTGGGAAGGGTAAGGCTTAGCCCTGGAGATGGGAACAAATCATCCCCTATCCAGAATGTTTTATTTCTCTTGTTTAAAGAAACACTCTGAAGCAAAAGTGGCAAAAAAGTTAACATTTATTAATACCGGAGAGCAGATACACTGGGTATGTCGCTTTATCTTTTTTTTTCTTCTACTTTAAATACACTTTAACAAACAAACAAACAAACAAACAAACCACTAAAGGCTTAGCAACTTCTTTGGAATGCAGGCAGTGAGCAGGAAGGAGGCAAGGGGGAAAAAAAAAGAAATACAAATTAATGATCCTGGCGCATCCTTGCCATTTCTTCCCCGGGTTCAATTGAATTCAGTGGCTGAACTCCGCAGGGAGGTCACCCCTCAGCATCCTCCCTCTGGGTGCTCCAGGGTTCCTGATGTCCTGTTCCCATTTCCCTGGCAGCATCCTGCTGTTTTATGGCATCTGCTCTCCTGCAAGGATGGGATGCAGTTTCACAGTGAAGGCATTTGACCTCCTGGGCTCTCTGTGGCCTCAAAGGCGGACTTTGCCAGAGGTTTGTGCTTGATCAGTTGCCTCTATGTTTAAGAATCCTCCCTGGAAAGCTCCCAACCTCTGTGAGCACCCTGCTGCTTTCTGGAGCCCCCTGGAGGGGGAGGAATGGTTGCAGTCATGG
This sequence comes from Nyctereutes procyonoides, assembly GCF_905146905.1. NCBI lineage: Eukaryota > Metazoa > Chordata > Mammalia > Carnivora > Canidae > Nyctereutes > Nyctereutes procyonoides. The sequence continues at coordinate 52,544,884 of NW_026575140.1, read as the reverse complement.
CTCTCCTACCCACAGAAATATCTGCGGGGCACTCTCAAACTGGTAAAGTGAAAACAGGCATTTAAGCTTAATTGGTTATTGTAAGAGATCTTCCCGAGGCCCAGCAAGACTCCTTAAATTTCTAGAATTGTTTAATGCTGTTAGTGCAAGTGTAAGAAAAATGGATATCAGCTTAGGCCTCCTTTATACATGAAAACATGGAACAGGATGGCTTTAAAAAAAAAATTGAAAAAAAAATTGAGATTTGAGAAATCTCCCCTCTTGGAAAGTCCAAAAAATTAAGTGGAATGAAACTGCTATTTTTTGATCAACGTGGATGGAATCATTGGTTAAGCAGAATCGAAGGCAAGCTTTGGGAGAAAGAAAGCTTCTCATCTCACAGACACCAAAAAGAAGCATCAGTCAGACATGCGTCCTAGCCCCGTGGTGTTCAAATTTCAAAAGCTTTCAGAAAAAGGAGCAATTATTCCAAACCTGCAATCATTATAAAGGACTGTGGCCTACAAAGGATGAAATACTCTCAAAAATTAAATTTGTGCAATATAATTACAAATGATTTTTTGATGAAGAAAAGGGGAAGACATTTATAAAAATCAATGCGGCTAGACTTTCTGATGAATCCCATTTTAAAAGGACTTGCAAGAGATGCAAGGAGAGGCATAATACAACGAACAGATGGAAAAGACAGGCTGGTATCAATGTGGGAGAGTAGCAAAGTGCCCAGCCCTGGCACAAAATGTCCAGAAAACAAGCTTTCTAAGATGTGTCCCCAACACGAATCCTGTCACGAGGGGTGTGTCTAGCTTCTCCCTGGGCGAGTGGTCTAACAGTTAAGAGAGAATGCAGAAAAATCAGAATGACTCAGACATTGTTAACATTTATTTTTTTTAGGTTTTGCATACTTGTCAATCTACATTTCAACAAAATCCAAAGAATTGCAACTCTCTGCCATAGTAATTACATACAAAACATGAGCATTTTAATTTTTATACGTTGCCATGTTTTTGTCACAGGATTGCTCTGATTTGGGAAGATGAGTTAAGAGTTCCTTTCAATGCTCCAAAGCAGCTTAATCCATGCAAGAGTTAACTATTCCTTAAGCAGTTGAAAGGATTCGTTTGTAAAACCAGTTAAGGCATTCTTTGGTATTTAGGTCCCTAATGATTTTTTTTTTAACTTATTTCTTCTATCATTAAGCTTTTTGACTTTCCTATGTATTCTATGTCAATTTTCATAATTTATGTTTTCCTAGAATATCTCCATTTCCTTAAATAAAAAGTTAATATGTAGTGTTCAGTGTGTTCTAAAAAATTGTCTCTATCCATGGCTATAAGTGGCTATAAATGGTCGTATCTCTTTCTTGGACTTTTTATTTTTTAAAGATTTTATTTATTTATTCATAAGAGACAGAGAGAGAGAGGCAGAGACACAGGCAGAGGGAGAAGCGGGCTCCCTGTGGGGAACCTGATGTGTGACTCCAACCAAGGACCCTGGGATCATGACCTGAGCCAAAATCAGATGCTCAACCCCTGAGTCACCCAGGTGCTCCTCTTTCTTTGACTTTGAATTATGTTCTTGTGTTTTCTCTTTCCGATCTATTTAATGTTGCTCTATTTTTCTTTTTTTCCGGTTTATCGACACTTTTATCCTTATCATTCCTCTCCCTTTTTGTGGCTATACATGTGCATGTTCATATTTTTAAAACCTCCTGGATGCATATGTCTGAGTTCTTTTATGTCCATTTCTTTTAATAATAAAGTCATTTAAGAGTAGGAATTTTGATTTGAGTTTAGCTTTGGCTGCACAGCATCACTTTAAATATTACCATTTCTTTCTAAAGTGACTACAATTGCAGGTTTTTAAAACTTTCTATTTGGAAATATTTTTGGATTTACAGGACGGTTGCAAAATTAGTACAGAGCTTTCTGGCTAAGGTCATGTAACATCGTACATAGCTTAGTATGGTTCTCGAAGCGAAGAAGCTGGTATGACTGTTAGGTAGACTACAAGCTTTAGCCAGATTTCATGTGTTTTGAATGATGCTTTCCAACCCTGGGCTCCACACTGGATCCCATTGTCATGTTTCCTTGCCTCCTCCAATCTGGCATGTTTCCCCATCCATCCTTGTCTAGAGGGCTGTCACACTATTGAACAGTACCGATGGGTTATTTTGTAGAATGGCCCCGCATCTGAGTTTGTCTGATTGTTTCATATAATTTGATTGAGGCTATGGATTTTTGGCAAGCATACCCCTGGAAGGGATGCGTCCTTTCCTAGTGCAGGGGATACGTGATGTCGATGTGTCTTGTTACTGGATGTTGCTATGTCTGCTGGTTGGATGTTGACTTGGGTCACTTGGTTGAGATCTGCTAGCTTTCTCCAGAGTGACATTACTGTGTATTCTATTCTTTCACTTACATCTTAAGGGAGATGCTTTCAGATTATTCAACTCCTGTTTCTCCTCAAACTTTGGCCACGGAATTTTTAACACCCATTGCTGTATCCTGTCTTTGCTTAATTCTTTTGATTTTTTTTGCTACTCATTTCATTTGCATTTGTTGATTAGAATTCTGCTGTAAGGAATGGCCCTCTCCTACCATTTATTTCAGGCTCATGAATATTCATTTTATTCTATTGATTAGAACCCAGTATTCTTGTTGTTTACTTTGTTGTTCAAAGCAATCAAGATTGGCTGTTGGGAACATTCTCAGACTGGCTCCAGTGTCTTTTTGATGTGGCCCTAAACTTCCTTCCATATTTTACCTTACTTTGTAGCACTGCAGGATACTTGGGGTTCATCATGTGTTTTTCTTTCTCCAACCCTGGAAGTTGCTCCTTCTCCAAGAAATCTTGGCTCTTTATAACAGAGAATGGTATTTAGAAACCAAGATCTAGGCACTGGGTGTGCTCATTGCTAACTGAGATTTCATTGCTTCTAGACTCTTCTCAGTGGGAAGAAATTGGAAATATATGAATCTATATTGACCTAGGTCTAAACAGAAATCTCTCTCTGTCTCTTTCTGTCTCTGTCTCTCTTAGGTTAGCTATTTTTAAAAAAACCCATCTGTTCTTATTGATACCTTTGATTCCAATAAAACACCCCAGGGCTCATTCTACCCTCCCTTCCCCTTTCCTTACGTATAACTTCTTTCACCGACAGAACAAACCTGGCTTTCATTGTATAGAGTATATTTATTTGTTCAACTCTATAATACATGGCAAGTATTTTTAGAATTGTTAATCCATACATCTGTGAGGGGGAAAATTACTAGCTAGGGATATCTGTATGGTTCTTTTTGCCTTTTTAGCTTGAAGATATCTAGTAATATAGTTTTCCAGAGTTACTTGGGTTAGTTTTTCTCTTTGACTCCTTTGTGATAGTTACCTTATTATTTTTTAGATTTTTATGTATTTATTCTTATTTATGAGAGACACAGAGAGAGGCAGAGACATAGACAAAGGGAGAAGTAGGCTTGCTGCGGGGAGCCTGATGTGGGACTTGATCCCAGGAACCTGTGGTCATGACTTGAGCTGAAGGCAGATGCTCAACCACTGAGCCACCCAGGTACCCTGATGGTTACCTTATTAATTTGTAATACAATCAGATTCATTTTTTACAGTTCATATTCCTTTCTTTGTTGTTATTACTCCCATATCTTGATTGTTGTTTTTGAAAACTCACATATTGTAAACTTTACTCTTTTTCTTGCATTGGTTTTGACAAAAGCATTGAACTGTGTGTCCACTACCACAATTGTGATACAGACCAGTTTCATTATGCCTCGGTCCTCTTATGCTAAACTAATGTATCTGACCCCTCTTCCCTACACAACCCCTGGCAACCAATGATCTGTTTTTGATAGTTGGTTTCACCTTTTCCAGAATAACCAATGAATGTAAACATACAATATGCAGGATTTTGGTTCTGGCTTCTTTTCCTTAGAAAAGTGCACTTAAGTTTCATCCATTTGTGTGTGTGTGTGTGTGTGTGTGTGTGTGTGAATCAGCAATTTGTCCTTTTTATTGTGGACTAGTGTTAAATTGCAAGGAAGTACCACAATTCATTTACTCTTTAGCCAATTGAAGGACATTGGGGTTGTTTCCATTTTTGTGCTATTAAGAATAAACAATCACATGTAGGTGTGAGTGTATGTTTTCATTTCCCCTGAATAAATTCCTAGACATGAGATTGCTGGGTGAAATGACAGGTGCATTAATACTTTATAGGGTTTTGCCAACATGTTTTCCAAACTTGTCTCTATAATTTTCCATTCCCACCAGCAATGTGTGAGGGTTCTGACTGCTCTCTATCCTTATCAGCACTTGATTTTGTCAATCGTTTTAGCCCTTCTAGTATATTAGTAGTGGTATCTCATTTTGGTTTTACTTTGCATTTCCCAGATGAGTAATGCTTTAGCGTGTATTTGATATTCACATACCTTCTTTGGTGAATGTCTGCTCAAACCTTTTGAGCTTCCATTTCATCTTATATCAAGCTTTTGTAGTGAGACAATTGTCCTGAATCTTTTATTGGGTGCCTTTCTTTGACCTATTAAAATGTTCATGTATCTCAGGACATTTTTTTTCTTCACCCTTGAGGGGTCCGTGGTAGCAGCTGTAGTTGTGTCAACGAAGTGGCTCAGTTGAAATTGGTAGTTGCCATTCCTTTCAAAATGGTTGAAAGAATGGACAATATTTTTCCTGGAGAAGTGAGGATTTGGGGTAGTGATAGGTGCCTTCAACTCTCTCTTGGATTTTATATCTAGAGAAATGCTAGGCTGTTTCTGTACGGCTCTAGACCTTTGAACAATGAGCAGTGGGAACTGGTGGAAGACTTTTCTAACAATTATAAATTGCGGAAGTGGGATGAGCTGTCTGTGAGTAAAGCAGATTCAGCTTCAGACATCAGCAGGTAAGGAGAGTCATCCGGGAATGCTGCCATAGAAGGTAACCTGTGTGGGCAAGGGGATTGGGAGTAACAGGCTGCTGTGGTCCCTCTGGGCATGAAGATCCAGTGATCCTCATGGTCTTGCACAGGTAGTTGTGACAAAGCTATAAACATTTCCAAGAGCTCAGCCCTGAGTCATGCAGTGTGTGTAAGTTGTGTTACAGTGACATCATGCTTCAGAGTGTACATCCTACAGTCAGCTGTTGTGGGTCATGTCCTGGCTCTGCCTTCGGCAAATTCTGCTGAGCATGGATAAGTTACTTACTCATAGCTTTGGTGTGTGCTCCAGTGCATGTGCATGAATGAAATAAGTGGAGTGTCTGTTGGGTGCACAGTGGGGCTACTATTATAATCCCTTTCCTCTCCCAGTTGCCTCAACCTCTACACCTTCATTTTCTGTTGATTTTTTATTACCTGACCTTCTCTGCTGCATTCAGGAAGAAATTATGTCTTAATTTTATTGCTCAGAAAGTGCATATTTTGGGGCTTCCTTTTTGTGAGGTCCATCCCCAGGGCACTTTCTGACCTACCCCACTCATGTTTTTTCAGTTTTGCCGAATGAGATACTGTAATCTTAAAACTGTGCAGGGAAAAAAAGATAAATAAAAAAATAAAACTGTGCAGGGAGGTGAGACTACATTGGCCTCTTCACCATTCTAGGTAAAGAGTGAGCCCAGATTCACCCACCCTCAAGAATATCCACCACTGGTTTTCCTGCCCACTTTACTTCACATTGCTGTCTGACCACAGCACCAGATAATCATAGTTACCACACTTGGCCTCAATGGGCTTCAGTGTCAGTGTTTGCTTAATAGGCAAAGAAGATATTCTGTTTAAGTGCCCAATCTTACAGGCTTTAGAGCCATGGGAATTTTCATTTTTCAAAGTGGACTTCCTGACCCCACATCCCCTACTCCTTGCATTTAGCCTGCAGCCCCTTCCCTGCATTTACCATCAATAAAAGCTCAGTTTCAGGGCAGGCCAGAGTCTGTTTCCACTTTTGGCACTCTGGCTGTCACCTAAAGGGGAAAGGTCCCTAAAACGACACATTGGCGAGATATCCTAACAGCCTCTTCCAGGGAGTGTTTCATAATAATACCCGATCACCTGAAGCCGAGTCGAAGGGGGCCAATACTGGGAATCTCTGAGTGTCTCCATGCTTTTGCAGAACTAATAACTCCATGAAACGGGAAAGGAAAGGTCAATTTCTGCAGGTCCTTGCTTTCAGGTTTTACTGCAAGTCACTTGCAGAGAAAGTCAAAACATCTGTATTAGGAAGGTTCGCTTTTCTGAAAACTCCATCTTTCTCATTAATCACACATACTATCCTTTTCTCCACTTGGAAAACTGCAATTGTAGGATCGTGGCATTAGGTGAAATCTTGTGAAGCATCCATTGCTATTCTTCCTCAGGGCAGGGATTTCTTGAAGAACATTCCAGATGGCTCCAAATTCCTTCTTTCCTGGGTGGAGGGCTCTGTGCTTTGTAAGAGAGCTGGTCTAACTAGAGGCTGATTTCTCTTGCTAGAAACCTCTTTCTCTGGCAAAAAGTCACTGATGACCTCCTAAGTGTTCCACCTAACCATCTGTGTTAGGCAGAACCTTGACCCCCAGCGACCTTCAGCCCCCGTGTTATTCCTGTAAATATGTTACATTACTTGGCAAAAACAACTTTGCAGATGTAATTAAGGTTATCACTCAGCTGACTTTGGGAGATTATCCCAGATTAATGGGCGAACCTAATCTAATCACATGAACCTGTAAAAGTAGAAATCCTACTCCAGCTGGAAACATAAACTCAAAGATTTCAGGCAGGGACAGGATAGGATGTACTGCTGTTGGCTTAAAGATGAAGGAAACCATGGGTCAGGGAAACTGGGACCTCAGTCCTACAATCATGAGGAACAGATTTCTGCTAGAAATTTGGAAGAGCTTGGTTTTAAGCCTTGTTGAGACCCTCAGTGGAAGAACCAGCTGAGTCATGTGGTGCTCAGATTGCTGACTCACAAAATAGTTAGGTAATTAATGAGTACCATCATTACTTATGATAGGACCTCAGAGTCATTAGTGACCCTTGGCTCTCTTTCATACTTCACATCCAATGTTAATCATGACCTGTCCATTCTTCTCTGGGAAGCTCATGGAACAGTCCCTCTCCCCGCTCCCAAATGCGTCTTGCAAAACTTAAGCCACTTCCTGAAGTGACAAGCATCCACCTACCCACTATTCCACTCTTCCAACACCCTGTGTGTGTCCACTAGGAGAGATAGGTAATATTATCCAGTTTTCTCAGGACTAAGGGGTGTCCCAGGACATGGAGCTTCGAGTTTTTGGGTTTTTTTTTTTAGATTTTATTTTATTTATTTATTCTTGAGAGACACAGAGAAAGAGAGAGAGGCAGAGACACAGGCAGAGAAGGAGAAGCAGGCTCCATGCAGGGAGTCCAACGTGGGACTTGATCCCGGGACTCCAGGATCACGCCCTGGGCCAAAGGCAGGCACTTAACTTTTGAGCCACCCAGGGATCCCCCAGAGCTTCGAGTTTTAAAACTGAGAAAATCATGGCAAACTAGAATGAGTTGGTCACCCTAGTGTTGGTTGCCCGTTCATGATGGAGGCTACCTCTTAACATAAAGCCTGGGCATACCAGATTTTTGGGTGTTTGATCTAATGCAGGTCAATGCGATCAAAGGGAAATCTACTGGGAAGCTTCTGGGAAGTCAGTTAACAGAGGTGTATAAAGAGAAATGGCCCATTTTATTGCCTTTGAATGTCTTTGTGTAAAAGTGTGATGCCTGGAACTGTGGCAGCCGTCTTGTGATTATAAGCAGGTAAACCTCAGGATCAAGTCAATATGCTGATAGAGTAGAAAGATGGAAGGAGCCTGGGTCATTAAAGACATGGCTAACCCACTGCACTAATCTATAGATAGCTTCTTTTGGACATCTTGTTCTGGGAGATAATATTATTGTAGTTGCTTCGAATTAAGTATTCTTGTTTCTGCCAGTTGAAACCATCCTCATGGATGAGATACTATGGTGATGGCTCACTCTGCTTCCTGAACACCTATTCCTGCATCTTAGAGCCCCTTGGAATAGTCTCCAATAGCACTTTTTTAAAAAAAGATTTTATTTATTTATTCATGAGAGACACAGAGAGAGAGACAGATATACAGACAGAGAGAGAAGTAGACTCCGCACAGGGAGCCTGATGTGGGACTCTATCCTGGGACTCCAGGATCATGCCCTGGGCCAAAGGCAGGCACTCAACCACTGAGCTACCCAGCTGTCCCATCCAATAGGACTTTTATCACATTGCATTTCCATTATGAGCTCTAACTCTTGATAAGTTGAAATTCCATCATATAAAGATGAGTTTCCCCTCAAACACAAGCACAGGAGCTAGTGCTTTAGCATAGCAGGGTGGCATAGAGACTTTGTCAAGAGAGCTTAGGAGGGACAAAGGCAGCTGAGGGAAGGCAAGATGGGAATCGAGTACCATTTTCTTATACCTTTGAGGCACGAAGTCACCAGGAGGTGTATATCAAGTTGACAGTGCCTGCTCTGGCACAACATTATCTCGGGCAGTGCTTGGGTGATGGAACCCCACAGCTTGGGGGGTGGGAGGGAGGGGTGGGGATTTCTCCTTGGCACTATGTGACATATGGTTACATAGTCAACATGTCTGATCGCCCCACTCCAAATCTTAGAGGGAGACAGAGTTCATTGAGGAGGTAACTATCACTGAGCCATGAATTTGAAATTGAACATTGAGATGCAGAGCTGGTACTGCCAACGTGCAGCTCAGGAAGCCATCTGTCAGCAACAAGGCACAACCATTCACACTGTTCTCAACAGATGTGGGAGTAAGCACAGAGGATGAGTGAAAATGAGTTTTCACCAATTTTAGAGAAATGTCATTGGCACTCTTCATTCTTAGTGGAAAGCCTTTGTTGCTGTGACCACAAACATATTTTTATGAGCTTCCTTGAGCTCATTCGTGTTTCTGATCTCCTTACTCAATCTGCAGGTCTTCAGTCTGGATACTGTCCAATCTTCCTAACCTGAGGTTTTTGGGGAGATCACCAGCATAGTTGGGGCTTGGGTTGCAGGGTAGAAAATGTGTATGTTGGCTGCTGAAGGCACAGGGACTTCTTCAGTTTGGGGTTCTTAGTATTTATTAGGGGCAAGTGATAGGTAATAGCTGTTATCTCAAATGCAAATCTGATCTTATTGCTTCTTTGCTCCAGAGCTTCCAGTACTTTCCACTGCCTTTAGAATTCGCCTTTAGCATTATGTATAGGCCTGTCACGGACTGGCCTCAGTTTACCTGGCAAGTCTCATCTCTTGACCTTCTGTTGTTTCCTCAAATACCCACTGATACTCTACCAAAAGGAGTCACTGTTCCTCAACCCAGCTCCAACCTTCTCACCTTTGTACCTTTACGATACTATTCCCCTCTGGATTCCTGGTGAAGTCCTATGTACTGTGTATATCTCATCAAAGTCAGCTCTTCTCCAGGATTTCCCTTTATATGTGCTCCTGGGAAGCAAGTGATCACCTAACATAATGCCTGGCACATGCAATGTGCTCAATGAGGAGGTCTTTGGATTGAGTTCAGATGAACTGAATTCAAGTCCACGTCTTTGTAATTTGAATATTAACACTAGTTCTCCCCTGAATGCATGTTAACACATTTTCTATTGCTCTTGCACATAACTGATTAAATTTTGAAGGTAGCACTGGCATCTATTTTTTTTTTTAAAAAAGATTTCATTTATTTTTAAGTACTCTACACCCAATGTAGCACTCAAACTCACAACCCCAAGATCAAAAGTTTCATGTTCCACTGACTGAGCCAGCCAGGCACCTCACCTGAGTCACCTAGTTAACTTTCACTTTTTCATTTTGCAAGTGATCACAATAATTACACAAATTCCTGATGAACAGTCTTTATGTTAGTGTGTAGAGCATTTAATGCATTGCTTCATTTGACCCACAGATGACTCCATAGGGACAGTGAAGCAGATATAAATCTGTCATTATCTTCATGTTAGAGATGGAGAAATTGAATTTTAGCAAGGACAAGTGACTTGTGCCGGGTTACATAGGGGGATTTGAGTTCATCTGACTCACATTCTTATGTGATTTTATGTGGTTTATTGAATTTTAGCCTTATTAGTGCCTTTTCTCTGAATCACCTCCAGTTTGAATAAAAAAATTTCACCTCTGGTCCTCAGGTTAAGAGAGCATTTTATCTTTCATGCTGTGGTTGTCTAATTTTTTAGTGGATGGAGGTTGAGTGGAGCTATAGAGCTTGGTTTGGATACAGCACTACATATTCGAAAGCAGGATGGTGACCAAAGGACCCACGAGTATCAGGGGATTTGCTGAGTGTTACTGATCAGGCCCTAGGAATATGAAGTTTTGCTCCCCACCCCCTACTCAACACTTGAGGTCTCCACCTGAAGGCCAGGGTCTGGCTAAAGCTGACCTCTGATAGAGCGGAGATATAAGCACCCTAATTGCTCACAGGTCCTTTAACAAAAGTGCATAACGTTGGCCAGGTGATTTCCATGACCTCCTAGACTCAGAATTGCTTTACCAGTTCTGAGGAAGTGCCACTTTTTGATGAAACAACCATTAGGACTGAATTCCTCTTTTTTCTCTTAAGTTTTGTATGTGCAACAACCTATGTACTGTGTTGTGTGTTTGTTGTATCTCTGGGTGTTGTGGTGTTTTGGGTGTGTTGGATGTGTGTGTGCTGCATCTTTGTGTGTTGTGTGTGTTGCATCTCTGTCTGTTGAGTATATGTGTGTTGCATCTCTGTGTGTTGCGCGTAGGGAGCGTGTGTATTGTATCTCTGTGTGTATTGTGTTAGAGGTATGTGTGTCAAGTGTCTGTGTTGCTTTGGTGTGTGTGTGTGTGTGTGTGTGTGTTGTCGGCAGAGGCTGAAGGGGTACAGGAGGAAGGAATGGGTCCTCTGACCAGGAATGGCAGGGATGTTGAAAAACCTTCTCTAAATCGCTAATCTCTTCACCCAAGATTAAGCAAATAAAATTGTTGGCTTGAAGAAGTCAGATTCTTGATGACTCCAAAGAGACAGCAGCAAAGTGAGTCAAGAAGCTTAGCTTCATATCAGCAAAGAGATAAAGGGGCTTCAGTTCTGAATGACAGTTTGAGCAATATACCCTAATCCGATTACCAGGGGATTCGGTGTCAGTCTATATTAATGATGGGTTTTTAAAAATGGATGCTAAAGAGTTAGTGTTCATCATCCAGGGAGTTCAGTTCTTCCTCTGGGCGAAATAAGCCTCTCCTGGAACTCAGGGTGAAGGGGCAGAGGGTGGGTGAGGCTGGGTGAGGGGCAGCAGACCCATCTCTTACAAGGGTCCTTTGTTCAACCAGGGCTTTGTTGAAGCTGTCAGCTTCTCCTCAGCCCAGAAGAGAGGGGGGGGGCTGTGGTATGGAGCAAAGTCAGGGGGCTGGATTCAACACCGAGTCAATTCTGCTTTGAGTTTTCGAGATGGAGAGTTTTCACATTGAACATATTTGCCACGTCCTTTCCCCTCCAGGCTGAAACAATCCTTCATTTAAAAATTGTCCTCTGGGATTTAGCATCTTTTAATGCTTTATTTATTTGGGAGAGAAGGAAGGCAACGTGGTGTGAAAGAATAGAAAAGGTGTATTTCCGTTACAGATTAATTAATCTCTGGGGACGTCGGTGGAAATCCTGGTGTGAGGCTAGGCATAGGAATACAATTTAAAAGTAACAGACACACTCTGGAGTCCCGAATTCCAACCTTCTGACTCCTGAGTTTCAAATCCAAACCAGGTCCTATAAGACTAAGGCTCATTACTTGGCTGGAACACGGATGTTTTGTGTATTTCCTCAATGAGAGGCTTATTTCTAGAGCAGATGCCCAGAATTTGTATAGGCTGGATTGTGTTTTGAACCTAATTTCACCTGGAAATTGGCTGGCAAATAACTGAAGTGTATCAACCCTTAGCCTGGGTGGGGAGGGGGAGTACCTTGTGATTTCTTGAGCAGAAAGCCTGGATGTGGCCTTTAAGGTAAGGGATGCCCGATGTTCCTCCAAGAATTGAGAATGACATTTGGTCTGTACTGACAACTCAGTTAACCTACCTGAGTGACAATGATTGGCTTTAGCTCTGGTTGGAAATCAACCTCAAGGGGCACCTGGGTGGCTCAGTGGTTGAGCATCTGCCTTCGGCTCAGGTCATGATCCTGGGGTCCTGGGATTGAGTCCTGCATTGGGGTTCCCACAGGGAGCCGGCTTTTCCCTCTGCCTGTGGCTCTGCCTCTCTCTCTGTGTCTCTCATGACTAAATAAATAAAATCTTTAAAAAAATTTCAAACTTAAGGGGACAAGGAGAGAGCCCTTTACATTTCCTTTGCACCCCTTGACCTCAGAGAACCCATAAATGGGAGTCTGTTTTTTCTTACATATATACAAATGTGAGGCAGTCTCACATGGAGAGTTTTCTTGTTTTAGCAGCTTGGGAGTAAGGGAATTGGGGTAAATGCCTGAGCTCAAAGGAATCACTAGATTGTTCTATAGGGAGGGCAGTAACTCCCAAACCTAGTTGGAATTCAACATCACCTTGTACTTGCTTATTGGAGATAGACATTCCTGGCCCTAAACTAGACTTCATCAGAATATCAAGGGGTAGGGCTCAGGGACAGGTAATCATAACAGTTCTACATTTAAGGCTGGTGGTCAGCCAGGTTTGGGAACCACTGATGTAGAGTATCTTGGGGCAGAAGATGATCCCACAGAGAATGTAGCAGAGGGTCTTAAGATGGTTTGGCCTTTTCTTAGTAAAAATACCTTTTTAAAGAAGATTATCTATCTATCTATCTATCTATCTATTATCTATCTATCTATCTATCTATCATCTATTTATTTATTAGAGGCACAGAAAGAGAGACAGAGACACAGGCAGAGGGAGAAGCAGGCTCCCTGCAGGGAGCCCAATGTGGGACTCTATCCCAGGACCCTGGGATCACACCCTGAGCCGAAGACAGACGCTCAACCACTCAGCCACCCAGGCATCCTTAAAACCACATTTTAAGATCTAAGATGGCTAGTTTGAGACTTAATCTGTAAAAAGTGTGGCTTATGTCAGAAATGTAAATATTTGCGCTGTTCAAATTCTTGTCTTTTATATTCTACAGCTGATAAATGTCAGGCTAAGATAAAGCAAATGATTTGCTCAGGCTCGCCCCTAGAGTAAGCAGCAGAACCAGGGTTTGAACTTCGCTTTCTCATACCCCACAGCCCGTGATCTTTCTCCTACAGTATGCCTCCAAATAAAGAGAAAACACACAGGTCTTTGTTCCATAGTTTCTCTCATTTAGGTGGATTTTAAAGCAAGAACGTGTTTACCTTCGAGTTACCTTTGAGTCTTTGTTGTGCTTGTTTGTGAATACAGAATGCTCCAGAAAGGAGAGGGGTCAGTGTCTCCGCATTTGGCGAGCACATCCTCGACTATCACCGAGCATTGATCAGAGGCTGTGGGCCACTGGAGTTCTCAGCGGGAGCCTGGCCCACTAAAAAATGCTATTTTCACATTTACATATTTGATTGGCTAATTTTCTTACCTCAAACACAAGATTCATGCTACACCCAGTGCCGTTTAAAGAAGCTATGCTCTTTGCTTCAGAAAGATACTCTTCTTCCTTGTGGAGTTAAAAGTTAAAAGTGGCGAAGCACATTTGAAAAGGGATGGAGGAGCACATGGGTGACTCAGTGGTTGAGCATCTGTCTTTGGCTCAGGTTGTGATCCTGGGGTCCTGGGATCGAATCCCATGTCGGGCTCCCCGCAGGGAGCCTGCTTCTCCCTCTGCCTATCTCTGCCTCTCTGTGTGTCTCTCATGAATAAATAAATAAAATCTTTTTTGAAAAAAGGGGTGGATTGTGCTGCATTCAGAAATGTGGGGTCTCAAATCAAAGACAGGAGAGGCTGGAAGCACAGATATACACGAGTCGTGCACGATGCTACAGGCTGGAGTGGAAATCACTTTGGGGATGGAGAGTCACTGGTCTGAGTCTATAATTGGAGTTGGTGACACTGATTGGGGACCTCATTACGAAAGCAACAGAAGCTCTATAGAAGGGAACAAAGACAGTGGAAATGGGATGTTAGGACAGGAGAGCATAGAACAGTCAGGTGCTTCAAAATGGCAAATCCAGAGTGGGGTGGGCATCATTGAAGTTTGGAAAGTCTTTTCCAATCTACCTCAAGGGCTGTGCCAGCTGCCAAGAAAGAACTGGAAGGGCCTAAACTTTGGGGTGTGGCTGTTGATAGAATTTTTTCCTCCTCACCTGCCCATGGGGAGGGGACAGGCAGTCCTTGGAGCACCCCATTTGAATGGCTTACGCCACTGCCTTGAAAAAGTTACATATAAAACCTTAACAAATAGGCGCATTTGGACAATGGGTATGTGAAGAAGAGAAAAAAAAGCACAGCTAAGTCACAGCCCATAGATGTCAGTAGAATCAAAAGGATCCGGCTCACAGGAAGCTGAATTCTGAGCTGCTTCCAGAAGTAAGAATAGGACTTTATTGATTCTGCTTCTATTCTTTGTCTGCAGCAGAGCGGGTATAAGCCCATTCAAGGAAGGAGTCTCACCCTTTGGATTTCCATATCAAAGACGACTGGCCTTCTCTGCAGCCTCGGTGGCAGTTTGACAGCCAATGGCCTACCTCAGATCAATGCATTGTGCCGCTCATTACCACAGCGGACACTTCCTGACTTATCTGCCTTGAGAGTTTTATTCTTTTCAAATTACGTGCCAGGAAAATCCGAGGCGGGGTGGGTGGAGAAAGCCACAGCCTTTGGGCCCGGGAGGTGAGATGGGACCGTATGACCTCTCTCCGTGTTTTCTCCTGGCATCAGATTTACGTGGGGTCTACAATGAAAAACTTTGAAAACAAAATGTGTGGACATTTGGAACTGTAACCATTGTTTCCAACTCTTCAAGTGTTTGTTTGTAACCAACAAAGACTTGTTGGGGACAAATTATTCTCTGCATGCAGGTTACAGTCAGAAAAAAATTTAGTCTGTTCCTTCCTTCCTTCCTTCCTTCCTTCCTTCCTTCCTTCCTTCCACCTTCCTTCCTTCCTTCCTTCCTTCCCTTCCCGCCCTCTCCCTTCCTGTTTCCATTTCTTTTTTTCTTTCCTTCCATTTTTCTCTTCTCTTCTGTATGAGAAAAGGGCTTGGGAACAATACAACATCATCCAAATTTCACCAGGATATTGCAGTCGCTGCTAGATGTCTTAGTCACAACGGGCTTTAGCTACAAAGCAAATGGAGAACTTCAGTTACTACAATATGACCAGCGCTACTCAAATAAACCTTCAGATACTATTTTAAAGGTTGAGGTTCTTCCTATAGATATGACTTTTAGACATTCGAGGAAGAGAACTAACCTTGCAAAGAACTCTGGCTGTGTTTGGACAGTAAGGAGGCTTCTAAGTCAGTCAGTGATTAAGCCGTGCGTGTCTGTGCATGGTTATGGGATGACTATTCACACCCTCTTAAAATTGTTTCCTCCTCTGGTTGCCATACTTTTACACCAGTGTTTCCCAAACTCTGTATCTTGGAACACTCATTTCACTGAAAAGTCAATAAGTTTCACTCTGAATAAGTGTTCTGTGGTCCTCTCAGTTTTGGAAATGCTGCAACATGCTCTAAAACCCCAGACAAATCTCTGGCTGTAAGGCCATATAAAATCCTATTATCCTGGAGTCAATAAGTCTCTTGATTCAGTTCACCCTTGGGTTTCCCTCATGTAGTTGACCAGAGAACATTATTTTGCATATTATTCATTAATTGTTGTGGATCTAGAGACTCCTGGTCTACCCCGTGTGTTTCTTTTCCCTGATCAGGTCTCCTTTGGCATCTTGGACTCTTCTTTCTTCTTTTGCTACTGGGTCATAGACTTTCTTCAGTGTCCAACTTTTGCTTTGGGGTCTTTCTTCCTATGCATTGTCTTAAGATTTTCATCCACTTTTATGGATTTATACAGAAAGTAACCTCAAGTCTTTGGAGGGTCATGGTCTTTCTCTTCTGTTTCTGTTTTTATGCTTACTTGTCTTTCCCAAAAATCTATTTGGAAGTCTGTCCCTCCATCCCCACTTCATTACCCTCAACTGAATGGTTTCATCTCTTTCTGCAATTCAGCTTTCCCTTCCAGTTTATGTGTTAATGACACTGACATTCTCCCTCAACAGAGGGAGATCTTCAAGTCTCATTTAACATCCCCCCTCCCCCCTTGGAAAAATAATTGCCGACCTTTTCCGTAAGTATCTTGAGAACTCTTGCTTCTACAGAGAAACATTTAACATTAAAAGGGTGATACAAATATGAAGCATTCAATCTGTGGATTTCAATGACTTAGAACAAATGGTTGGTGTCATAAAATGTTAAGTCTAATTGGAATGATATTTCTTAGAGAACTCTGCTGGGATTCTTGCCTCCTCCCCAATTTAGAGCCAAATAAAGAAAAAAAAAAAAAAAAAGAACAAGAGAGCAAGAGATACTGTTTCCCAAACTCAAAAGAAGTGGAAGTTCTGGAAGGTTGGTGAGGGGTGCATGCTGAACAATTCTGGGAGCTTGTGGAATTGGGAATGTATTCAGTTGAGAGGGTGATGCCTACACATAAAATGCTCTGCCATCTGCAGAGAGTCCTGGTGTCTGTGGCTCTTTGTTTTAGTGTGGCCATGAAACCACTGTAGAAACAACGGATGGAAATTAAGATGGACATACAAGTGCTTCAGCAAGGCTTGACTTTCAACTGAATAGGATTCTTTCTTCCTCACTCTTGAAACACCCCCCATTTGTTTTTCTGTAGAATCCTTTGTTCTTGGAACTTGGTATTGATATTGACACCTCGCTGACCTCAGTGTATATACATAGTAAAGAGATTCTGATGGCAGGTAGCAGTGCTAGTTGTGAGACCACCTGGAAGACGTGACACACGGCTGGCAGCATGTTCCAGATTCCTATGGAAGCTGCCCAGATCCTGTACTTTCCTATAAAACCCCTCAGCCTTTTACCCTGGGCAGGTTTGTAGTCTTGGAGGTATTAGTCTGCTCCAGCCTCCTGTGCTTGGGAAAGTGGTAAACTGTCTTCCTTCTTTACAGCCAAATTCTGTCTTCACGTTACATATTTCAGCTCTGGAGCACAGAGGTAGGTTTTCTACAACAGTAACAATGCTTTTAATTGAGGTTCATCATATTTGAACTCCCTTTGTGATCTGGTGAATGGGGGGAGAGTGGTTACAGCATTCCCTACAGCTTGCTCTTTAAAATAAACTTTGGCCACAGTAGTAACATGGGCTGTAGAAATTATTTCTTTGAATTCTATTCCTTAGATCCTTAGTCTTTTTTCCTTTTTCCCTTACTACAAAAACAGAATATGCTCGTCAAAGAAAAATACAAATAGGCCAAGAGAATAAATAAACAATACTGCTTGGTATGTATCTTGCCATTCATAGGTTTACTCACACACATGCTTCTTAAAAAGAGGATTTTGTTACAAATTTCTAATCTGCATTTAAAAATCTATTATTTTGAAAAATCTTTTCACACAGGAAATGTACTTCCACAGCCTTAATTGTGAGAGCAGTGTAGCATTTCACATCCAAGGGCCCTCCACTGTCTTTTGACCAGTTAGATAAATAGTATTTCTTGTCCTAAACAGTGCTGTTATGAACGCTTAGAGATAAAACTTTGTGAACAATCTTAATTACTTTCTTCAGATGATATTTTTTTAATTTTAAAGATTTTTATTTATTCATTTGAGACAGCAAGCAAAAGACAGTGCACAAGTGGGCAGGGGGAGGAGGGGAGGGAGAGGGAGAAGTCCCAATTAGGGACTCAATCGCAGAACCTCGGGATCATGACTTGAGGGAAAGGCAGATGCTTAACTGATTGAGCCACTCAGGCACCTCTAGATGAAGATTTTAAAGTGGATTTTCTAGAGTGAGGGGTGTGTACACTTTGAAATTCTAAAACATGTATTCTGACAAAATTACTCTTCCAAAGATACCAACCACTGTTGTTTCTTCTTTTTGTTCGTATCAATTTTGGGAAAGATATTAAAATGAAAAATGTCATTTTATTATGAACTTCATTTATATTTGTTTTATTAGTTATAAGGTTGGATAACTCACTGTCTTCATGGATTATTATAACATTCCTAGCTACTAGTTCATGTGAGCTACTAGTTCCTGTGTTTTTCTATTGGAGTATTTAATCATTGGTTGCTTACTTTTTAAAAAAAGATTTTATTTATTTATACATGAGAGACACAGGCAGAGGGGGAAGCAGGCTCCCTATGGGGAGCCTGATGTGGGACTCCATCCCAGGACCCTAGGATCACGACCTGAGCCAAAGGCAGATGCTCCACTGCTGAGCCACCCAGGTGCCCCTGGTTACTCAGTTTTAAAGACCCTTTATATACCCATGGGTAACACTTTAACGTGGGTGATATTTGTTTGGCATTTACACTGTGCTGGACACCGTTCTAGGCTTTTCCACATATTATCTTTGTGAAGCCTTAGGACCCTTTGTCAGTTGAGATGACAATGCTTTACACTTTAGTGAAGCAACTAAAAGTGTTTATTTGGGATGTTAGGGACTGCAATCAAGCAGACACAGAGGGGACTAAAATCACAAATGCCCTAATTTGGGGAGAGCAGAGAGCAGACTGATAAAGGCAAAACCCACAAGGTTACATGAGTTCATATATTGTTTAGTAGGAATTATGATTGGTGCTGGCAGAGCTAAACTACCTACTATAAGATTGGCTGTTTAGCCAGCAGATGTCACATTATATGTCTATTCCAGTCCAAAGTAGAAGGATGTGTTCCAGGAGGTGGGGTGGGGGAGGGTGCAACTGACAAAAGTCCAAAATCCATGGTGTCTGAGAATTGAAACAGAACACATGCACCAGCCTCATTCCTCAATGTCCTCCACACCCCATTCTGGGTGGCTCGCAGCAATGCTTACCTCACCTGGGGAAACTCTTTCACATCTTCTATAAGGTAGGTACAGTGATTAATTCCTTTGTTTTTTTTGGTGGAGAAACTGAGGCAGCTTAAGAAGTTTGGTCAAAAACATATGTAGTTTGTACATTTTAGAGCTAAGATGCTACAGAGGAAATTTTGTTCTAAACCTCCTTGATCTTCAGCCTTAAAAGGGAATTAGTTTTAAAGATATTAACCATTTGAGTTAGTTATATTTGGATTCTTTTTATATGTTCACAAGATGTTTTTATTATATATAACCAGATATATTAGTGGTTTCCTTTATGTTTTGTGCGTTTACTATCCTAATATAATTTTTTTCCTGGTACAATTTACTATGCCGTTTCTTTCATATATGAACATCATAACCCTTTTGTTTCATCTGGACTTTCTATCCTGTTCTATTAATCTGCTCATTTCTTCATTGGTACCTTTTTTCTTTGTTAGTTTAAAATACATTTTAACATGGTAATGATATTGTATAAAGAAAACTTCTTGGCCAGTCTTCTTTTCTTTCCCTTCTGTAAGGTTCTGCTGGTATCTTCAGATATTTCTAGATATTCCTTTTTTCTTTTTTTTTTAAAAGATTTTATTTATTTATTTATTTATTTATTTATTTATTTATTTATTTATTTATGAGAGATATATAGAGAGAGGCAGAGACATAGGTAGAGGAAGAAGCAAGCTCCTTGCAAGGAGCCCAGTGTGGGACTCGATCCCCAGACTGGGATCATGCCCTGAGTTGAAGGCAGATGCTCAACCACTGAGCCACCCAGGTGTTCCTCTAAATATTCCTTATATTGATTTTTAAGTCCTTAAATTTTTCATTATTGTTATTTTTATCATATTATCATTATTATTTTGAAGTCAATCTTTTCTTTACCATTGCATCTTCTTATGGGTTTGCATTCTATTATCTTGGGAGGGGGTGGGTACTGATCGTCTCTGTTCCAGTTGTATGATTCAGCAGGAGCTGTCATGTTTTAATACACCACACTGTCCAGTTTTTTGGACAAAAGGTGGGCATCCCCCACCTGGCAAGGATAGCCACTCTCTTTTCCCTTATCTTGAAACTTGGGAGCTAGAGATAAGTCTGTTTTGGTAGTAAATCCCACCACCCCTCTCATGGGAGGTAAAATATGAGAGTTGGGAATGCCATGTCTCAAGCCAGGTGGAGGAACCCAAGTTTCAAGGCAACATACAAAGTTGGTGCACAGATCACAACCAATAAGAAGTGGATAGAGACCATCCAGGCTTGGAGATTAGAGGCCTGGGAGCTCTTAGCTGTGCTTGACATTCCATGACATCTCATAAGACCAAAGGACCAAAGCTCACCTGAGCTATGAAATAGCTTTCCAATAAAGTTCTCTTTTGCTTGACTTAGTCCAGAATGATTTCAGTCATGTGCAATCAAAACCATCCTGGCATACTGGTTATTATAGGAATGTAAAATATCTATTGATTATAATAGGTCTCTGTTAAAGTGACCAAACCAAAATCATTTATTTTAATTTTTTTTTCTTTTTTTAAAAAGTATTGTATTCATTTATTCATGAGAGATACAGAGAGAGAGAGAGAGAGGCAGAGACATAGGCAGAGGGATAAGCAGGCTCCCTGCAGGGAGCCTGATGCGGGACTCAATTCCAGGACCCCAGGATCATGACCTGAGCCAAAGGCAGATGCTCAACCACTGAGCCACCCAGGCACCCTTCAAATTTTTTCATTTGGGTCTTTTGGATCCTCAAGGATTAATTAAGCACTTCATTTGTGAATGATGATAATGTTCCATAATTCTAACATATATACATATACACATATTTACCTAAAAATATGTGCATGTATACACACACACACACACACACACACACATGTTTCTTCTGGATTGTATTTGCAAGTAGTTCTGAATTTACTTTGACTAACAAGATTGCTGCCATCCTGCCACTACAGACTTTAATAGAAGGCCTCCAGAGTTGAGTGATATTTGCAATTGGTTTCAGATAGATATCATGTTTTAAATTCATTGAATATCCTTCTAGTTTTATTCTACAAACAGCCAAAGTTTTAGAGAAGTTAGCAGCATATTTCCATTAAGAAAGTCTTTTTAGCAACTAAAAGTATGATTATAGGTTTTAGAAAATCTACTTCAATCCATTAATATAGTTAATTATGGGGGCAGCTCAGGTGGCTCAGAGGTTTGGCACCGCCTTTGACCCAGGGTGTAATCCTGGGGAGCCGGGGTTGAGTCCCACGTCGAGCTCCCTGCATAGAGCCTGCTTCTCCCTCTGCCTGTTTCTCTGGCTCTCTCTCTCTGTGTCTCTCATGAATAAATGAATAAAAAATATTTTTAAAAAATGTAGTTAATTATGTTAATAGATTTTTTTCCCCTAAGGATTGATGCATTTTTGCAATTCTGGAGAAAGACTGTTGTGCTTTTTTGTTGTGTGTGATTTATTTACTATGTGGCTAGGTTCACTTTGCTAATATTTCCCTTTCCCTTTGTCTATATCCATAACTAAAAAAATGTCTAAAAATTGATTTAAGGCAATTATTTTCAGGTTTTGGTATCAGGATTATGCTAGCTTTCTGTCAGTTTACTGGCGCTGGGACAATTAAAATGCTACTTGAAAGATCTGTCTCTTGATGTTAGCTAGAACTCACTGGTGAATGTCCTGCGCACAGCATCATCTGGGGATTCTTTAATATCATGAAGCTTTTTTTTTTTGTAGTTATTTCTGTCTTTAAACTTGTGTCAATTTGGAATGCTAGGGTTTTTTTTTAAGTTTTATTTTTAAGTAATTTCTACACCCATTGTGGGGCTTGAACTCACAACCCTGAGATCAAGAGTCACATGCTCTATCAACTAAGCCAGCCAGATGCCCCAGAACTTTAGTTTTTGATGGAAAATATTTATTTCATTAAAATTATCATGTCTACTAGTAAATGCATACATAGCAACTTATATTTCTTCTGTTTGCATGGTTTCAAGTCCCTTTCTCACATACAATTTTATTTTCTATTCTTTTTATTTAAATATTTTATTCATTCATGAGAGACACAGAGAGGGAGGCAGAGACACAGGCAGAGGGAGAAGGTCCCCATAGGGAGCTGATGCAGAACTCGATTCCAGGACCCCAGGTTCATGACCTAGCCAAAGACTCAACCCCTGAATCACCCAGGTACCCTTCCACTTCTTTTGTTGTTAATTTTTTCCACTAACATTACAAGCAATTTTTACTTTGTATGTTTATCAATCTATCCCATCTCATCCCATTGCAACCACAAATATTCAATTCAATTGTGACTTCTTTATCAATGATAAACTTTTTGAAACCCTTTGTCAATTATGATATAAATGTGTCTACTCGGGGATCCCTGGGTGGCGCAGCGGTTTGGCGCCTGCCTTTGGCCCAGGG
Source organism: Nyctereutes procyonoides (assembly GCF_905146905.1). NCBI lineage: Eukaryota > Metazoa > Chordata > Mammalia > Carnivora > Canidae > Nyctereutes > Nyctereutes procyonoides. The sequence goes on along the minus strand of NW_026575140.1, from coordinate 52,522,468 downwards.
CGCGATCCTGGAGACCCGGGATCGAATCCCACTTCGGGCTCCCGGTGCATGGAGCCTGCTTCTCCCTCTGCCTATGTCTCTGCCAATCTCTCTCTCTCTGTGTGTGTGACTATCATAAATAAAAACAAAACAAACAAACAAACAAAAAAATGAATGCGTCTACTCGAACTGGCAACAAGTAGTCCATTGACAATCATGAGTAAGAGAGTTCTTACGACCAGCTTGGGTGTGCCAGATGTTAGTGTGCCCAGTGTGGTGGGCTGTGTGGGCAGCTGCTACAGGCAACTCTTTCCACATGTTTATCTGCAAAAAGGATCCAAAGTGATTAAGTTTGGATGAGGGGAGGGACATGCGTTCATGAGAGTTCTTAAATCTAATTTTTTTTTTTTTGAGAAAGAATGAAACACATTTAAGTGCTGATTGGAAAGACCAGAATAGAATGCAATGTTGATATTTCAGGTGAGAAAGGAGATCATTGATAGAATTAAATCTCTGAAGAAAATGTTGAAGATGGGATCAAGATCATAAGTGGAGGGATTAATTTCATGCAGGAGGAGAGACAGGTCTCCTGTTGAGCTATTAGGAAGTGAACATGACCTTGAGGGATGCTGGTAAGTTTGCTGAGGGGATGGCAGCTAAGTTTCCATCTTATTATTGCTATTTTACTGAAGTAGAAAGTCAATCATCTATTGAGAACAGGAAGGGGGGTGTACTGTATACATATTCTATGGTGTTGGTTTAAGATGGTCACTGTAAGAAACAGGAGATGCATTTGATGCAAGAAACAGGCAAACTGTCACAGAATGCTGGCCCTGAAGACTTGGGAGATGTTTCTTGTGGATTTGAGGTCCTACCATTTCAGGAAGTTGTGTGATTTCTTTCACTGTTACTTAAGAGTCTAGAAGTAGGAACAGAAAGTGCAAAGTTAAACCAATCCATGATGTGAATTTTGCTGGACTGATAGAATAGAATAACAGCACAAGGGAGTTGCAGATTTTTCAATGGGTGCCTGAACAATAGTCAGAGGAGGGATACAGAGAGAAGAAGAACCAGGAATAGGCTAAAAGAGTAAGCAGATGTGGAGAAGGTCCAGGAATTTAATTCCTAACAAGGTCAAATAATGTGTCCTGAAGTAATGGAAAAAAACAAACAAAACCACTCCAAAATATTCTATTGAGAGAAAATCGAGATGCTGGGTTGAGAGAATAGTGGTGGTGGGGAATATGACAATATGGACATGAGTGTATTAGAAAGGATAAGGAGAGTGTCTCATTTTTTATAGTGATCAAGGATAATTAGGGCTGTGTGAGTGAAATTGTGGTATAAACTTGTCTGCAAAAAAGTTCAAGGCTGTCTTTGTTGTTATTCTCTGTGATAAGAGGCCTGACTTTATAGTCTTTGAAATAACAAATCACCAGCATTTATCTAAGAAGAGATAGAAAGCTCAGAAGGATCTATATAAATTAAAGAAATGTCATTTGGGACAAGAACTTTCCACAAAGAAAACTTCAATTCTAGTTTGTTTGGTGAATTATGTAAACATTTTGGAAAGAAATAATACCAATCTCACCCAGACTTTTTCAGAAGACAACTAATTCCATGAGGGCTATGCTACCATGATGAAAAAAAACAGAAAAGTATTACAAGGAAAGGAAGCTACAGACTACCCTCTCTTATAAAAATAGATGAAAAGATTCTCAAAGTTTCAGGCCTGGAATGCACCCAATCTCATCTGATTTTGGAAGCAAAGCAGGGTTGGGCCTGGTTAGTATTTGGATGGGAAAATTTAAATCCAGTAATATGTGAAAAGAATAGCACATCGTGACCAACAGGCATTTATCCTGAGAATGCAAGGTTGGTTTAATGTTTGAAAATCAATTGATGTAATTCAACATATCAAACCAAAAAAGACCATCATAGTTTTCCTCATGTAGATCTTGAACATATCTTCTTAGATTTATACCTAAGTATTTTATTTATAAAGTAGTGTAAATGTAAGGTGTTTTTAACTTCAAGTTCTGGTTTTTGATTTTCAATGTATAGGAAAGTGATTGGCTTTTGTATATTACCCTTATATCTACACTTGGTATAATTGCTTATTACTTCCAGGGTTTTTTTTTGTTAGTTATTTTGTTTTTTTTTACATAGGTGATTATGTCATTTGTGAATGAAGACAGTTTTATTTCTTCCATCCCACTCCGTATACTTTTAATTTCCTTTTCTTGTCTGATTACATTGGCTGCCTAGCTAATAGCTTTCTAGTACTATGTTGACAGAGTAGTAAGAGGGGGCATCCTTGCCTTGTTCTCAACAGCTATGTTAAGGAAGCTGTTTTCCACCATTAAGTATGATATTAGCTGCAGGGTTTTGGTGGATATTCTTTGTCCCATTGAGAGAGTTCTCATATTTCTAGCATGCTGAGAGTTTTTACTATGAATAGGTGATGAGTCTTGTCATTTGTTTTTTCTGCATCTATTGATATGATCATGTGATTTTTTTTTCTTCTTGAGCATGTTGATGTGATGGATTATATTAACTGAGTTTCAAACGTAGAACCAGTCTTGCATACCCAGGATAAATCCCACTTGGTTGTGGTGGATGATTCTTTTAATAGCTGCTGGATATGATATGCCAGTGGAAGATTTTGGTAACTGTTCATGAGAGATATTGATCTGTTCAGATGGTGTACTTCTTCTTCTGTGAGTTCTGACAGACAGTATCTTTCAAAGCATTGATCCGTTTTATTTAGGTTATCAAATTTGTAGGAATAGGGATGCTGGGTAGCTCAGCAGTTGAGTGTCTGCCTTTGGCTCAGGGCATGATCCCGGGTCTGGGGATCAAGTCCTGCATTGCACTCCCCATGAAGAGCCCGCTTCTCTCTCTGTCTCTGTGTCTGCCTCTCTCTTTGTGTCTCTCATGAATAAATAAATAAATCTTTAAAAAAAGTCTTTAAAAAATAGGAATTAGAGTAGGAATAGAGTTGCTTATCGTACTCCTTTATTACCTTTTTAATGTCCATATAGTCTGTATTTTCTTTTGTTAGATATTAGTAATGTGTGTCTTCTCTCTTTTTTCCTTAGCCTTCCTTAGCCTGACTAATAAGCATGGCTTATTATTTTTTTTTTAAAGGTTTTATTTACTCATTCATGAGAGACACAGAGAGAGAGACAGAGACAGAGGCAGAGGGAGAAACATGATCCATGCAGGGAGCCCGATGCGGACCTCAATCCCAGGACCGTGGGATTATGCCCTGAGCCGAAGCCAGACGCTCAACTGCTGAGCCATCCAGGTGCCCCGTGGCTTATTAATTTTATTGATCTTTTCAAACAACCAGCTTTTAGTTTTGTTGGTTTTCTCTGTTGATTTCCTGTTTTCAATTTCATTGATTTCTGCTTTATTTTTTTATTATTTAATTTCTCTGCCTATTTTGAAATTAATTTGCTCTGTTTTCCAGTTTCCCGAAAACTTAGATGAATCAGTTTAATCTTTTTTTCTTCTGATATATGTGTTCTATGCAATAAATTTACTTCTAGACACTACTTTTACTATGTCCCACAATTTTTTAAAAAAGATTTTATTTATTCATTTGAGACAGAAAGAGAGGGAGACAGAACAAGCAGGGGAGGGGCAGGAGAGAGAGAGGGACAAGTAGACTTCCTGCTGAGCAGGAAGCCTGACATAAGGCTCAGTCCCAGGACCCTGAGATCATGACCTGAGCTGCAGTTAGATACTTAATTGACAGAGCCACCCAGGCATCCCACTATGTCCCAGTTTCTAGTAAGTTGTACTTTCATTTTTATTTAGTTCAAAATATTTAAAAATTTCTCTTACAATTTCTTCTTCAACCCATGTGTTGTTATTTAGAAGTGTGTTTTTAAATCTTTAAGTATTTTGGCAATTTCATAGCAATATTTTTTTTCCTTTTTAAAATTTTGTGATTTCTAGTTTAAATCCATTATGGTCTGAGAACAAACTTGAGTGATTTTTGTCCTTTTAAATTCATCGAAGTGTGTTTTATGGCCAAGAATGTGGTCTGTCTTGGTGAATGTTCCATGTGAGTTTGACAAGAATGTGTATTCGGTTGTTACTGGACAAAGTGGTCTATTGACATCCATTTATCCAGTTGATTGATGGTGCCGTTGAGTTCAACTATCTCCTTACTGATTTGCTGCTTGCTGATCTCTTCTTTTTCTGATAGAAGTGTTCTGAAGTCTCCAGCTGATATATGCATTCAGTGGATTCGCAGTGAATACATCTTTTCTTTCAATTCGTTAGTTTTTGCCTCATGTATTTTGACCCTCTGTCAAATTAACAATTTAAGGATTGTTATGATTCCTTGGAACATTGAAACTTTTATCCCTATGTAGTACCCTACTTTATTCCTGATATTTACCTTGCTCTGAAGCTTGCTCTATCTGAAATTAGGGTAGCTATTCTGGCTTTCTTCTGATTAGTGTTAGCATGGTGTGTCTTTATCCATCCCTTTACTTTTGATTTCTGTGTCTTTATATTTAAAATGGGTTTCCTGTAGACAATATACAGTTGGGTCTTGTTTTTTCATCCACTCTGACTTTTAATTCTTATTTTAATTGGTGTCTTAGACCATTAGAATTTAAAGTGACTAGTGATCTTGTTGGATTGATATATACCATATTTGTTACAGTTTTCTATACATTGACTTTGTTCTTTTTAACCTCCTTTTGTCTTCTTTTCTGTCTTTTGTGGGTTTAACAGAATATTTATAAGATTCCATTTTCTCTCCTTTCTTAGCATATCAATTATACTTCTAAAAAGCTTGTTTTAATGTCTAGAGTTGACTATATACATTTATAACTAATCCAAGTCCACTTTCTTTTTTTTAAAGGTTTATTTATTTTAGAGAGAGGCGGGGGGAGGGAGGGTAGAGGGAGAGAGAAAGAGAGAGAGAATCCCAAGCAGACTCCCTGCTGAGCATGGAGCCTGATGTGGGACCTGATCCCATGACCCTGAGATCATGACCAGAGCTAAAATCAACAGTCAGGTGCTTAACTGATTGTGTTACCCAGGTATCCCTCCAAGTTCACTTTAAAAAAATATTATACTCCTTTATGAATAGTTTAAGTACCATATAATAACAAAATGTTCCTAATCACTAGTTCCCTTATATCATTGCTGTCATTATATTCACTTATATGTAAACTATAGTCATTAACTATGTAGTTGCTATTATTATTTTGAACAAACAACAAACTGTTACCTGTTAGATCAATTAAGAATGAGAAAAATAAAAATTTTTATTCCCCCTACATTTATTCCTTTTCCAGTGCTCTTTCTTTCTATATATAAATCTCACTTTCTGATCTACATTATTTTCCTCTTTCTGAAGAACTTCTTATAACATTTCATGCAAGGCAGTCCTACTGGCAAACAATGCTCTCAATTTTTGCTTTTCTGAATAAGTCTTTATTTCTTATTCACTTTTTAAAAAAGGTTTATTTATTTGACAGAGAATGAGAGAGAGCGAGAGCGAGAGCACAAGCAGGCAGAGCAGGAGGCAGAGGGAGAAGGAGAAGCAGGGTCCCCGCTGACCAGGGAATCTGATGTGGGGCTTGTTCCCAGGACCCCAGGGCCATGATCTGAGCTGAAGGGAGAGGTCTAACCGACTGAGCTACCCAGGTGCCCCTATTTCTCCTTCCCTTTTGAAAGGTAGTTTTGTAGTATGCAGAACTCTAGGTTGGTGGGATTTTTTTCTCGACTCTTTAAATGTTTCATTCCATTCTTTCTTGCTTGCACGATTTCTAAGAAAAAGTTGGATGTAACTCTTATATTTGCTCCTGTCTGGATAAGGTAGGTTTTTCTCCCCCTCCTTCTGGCTTCTTTCAGGATTTTTTTCTTTATCTGATTTTCTGCTGTTTGAATATGATATGCATAGGTGTAGAGGATGTGTGTGTGTGTGTGTGTGTGTGTGTGTGTGTTTGCACTTATCTTGCTTAGTGTTCTCTGAGTTTCCTGGATCTATGGTTTGGTGTTGACATTAATCTAGGAGGGAATTCCTGGTCATCATTGCTTTGAATATTGCTTCTGTATTGTCCTCTCTTTCTTTTATTTCTGGTGTTCCTATTATGTATATGTATATATGTTATACCTTTGGCAGTGGTCCCACAGTTCCTTTTTTAAAAAAAATATTTTATTTACTTATTCATGAGAGACAGAGAGAGAGGCAGAGACACAGGCAGAGGGAGAAGCAGGCTCCCTGTGGGGAGCCCAATGCAGGACTCAATCCCAGAACCCTGGGATCATGACTTGAGCCGAAGGCAGACACTCAACCACTGAGCCACCCAGGTGCCCCTGTCCCGTAGTTCTTGGATATTCTTGAACTGTTTTTTTTTTTTTTCATCTCTGGTGTGCCTAATTTTTTCTTGATAGCTGGACATGACATGCTTGCTAAAGGGCACTGTAGCAAATAGGCCTGTAGTGATGTGTTAATAAGGTGCAGGGATGGGAAGCGTTCCATAGTTCTGTGATTAGGCCTCAGCTCTGTAGTGAGCTCGTGCTCCTGTCCTGTGAATGTCACCCATGCTTTTCAGTTTTGTTTTTTCCATTTAGGTGGGACAGGATGGCCAGAGTGGGCTGGAATTAGGTATTTCCCTTTTCATGCACAGAAGACTAGAGGGAGGTGCAATTAGGTATATTCCTTCCTCCAGGCCAGGTAGGCTCTGAAAAAAACCCTCAGTAGTTGAGGCTCTGGGAAAATAGTTTCTCTTAAAGCCAGCCCTTGCTAGGAAGAATAGAATGCTCTGCAATGTTTAAAAATGGTTACTTTCTCCAATTTTTCCCTCTTCTTCCTTGTAATATGCACCTGATGAGGGTCCTGAACATAATACTTAGAAAAACATGGGGTCCTCCCTGATGACTGGACCCCTGGAGATTTTAACATTTTGACTGTCCACGCAAAGCCTCCAGCCATTCATCATTATAGGTTACGTTTTCCTGTCCTGGTGCTGGTTTCTGCAGTTTCTGCCCTGGTAAATTGTGCTTCTCTGTATTTGCCTGCCTGTCTCTCTCATTATGGGACTATTAGCTTGCCCTGTGATGTTACTTCTGTGACAAACCTAAGAGTTTATTATTTTTTTCAGTTCAACTTTTTGCTTGTGAGTATAGAGTGAAGGCTTCTAAGCTTCTTACATGCTGCACCTGAAACCAGAAGTGCAGGGCAGTATAATATTTTTATGTATGAAAGCTTTATCAATGACCTTGTCATATGTCTTTGCAAAAAGAAAAGGGTGTACGTATATATATCTCTATATATCTATGTAGCTATAAATGTATATGTAAATAGATGTAGGGGTGCCTGGGTGGCTCAGTTGATCTAGCATCTAACTCTTGATCTTTGTTCAGGTCATGATCTCAGGGTCCTGGGATCGAGCCCTGTGTTGGGATCCATGCTCAGTGGGGAGTCTACTTCAGGATTCTCTCTTTCTCTGCCCCTTCTCCTGACTCACTCATGCTCTCTTTCTCTCTCTAAAATAAATAAATAAATCTTTAAAAAAATAGATGTAATACAGATACATATGTATATGTGTGTATCTATATATCCATTTACATATATGTTATATATATGTTTGAATTATTTTTTTTCCTTTTTTTGACTATAAAGCATTAAGTGGTAAATATTTATTCTGGAATGAGTTATTATAGTTATTAGCAAGTAATTGATCAAAAAGATGAACATATTGCAATCTTGATAAATAATTACTAGCCATAAGAACTAAAATTTTCTTTTTTAAAAAAAGTATTTTATTTATTTATTCATGAGAGACAAAGAGAGAGGCAGAGATACAGGCAGAGGGAGAAGCAGGCTCCCTTTGGGGAGCCCGATGTGGGACTCGATCCCTGGACCCCAGGATCACGCCCTGAGGTAAAGGCAGATGCTTAACCACTGAACCACCCAAGTGCCCCAAGAACTAAAATTTTTTCTGACCTAAAATGTGTTGGTCCAATCATTCATCATTTTCCTTTTTAATTTCCAGGAGGCACAAAAACAATGTCCTCGCTGAGACTGACCAGACAATATACAATTTACTTGTGACACTTATAAACACCTTTGGTAAAAGCTAAAATTAGATGGAGCTGAACTGAAACAACCTTGTGAAATTTGGAATCTCTTGCATTTTCCTATCTCCTCCTATGTGACTGTGGGCAGTGTTATTTCAAAATCCAATTTTTCATGTTATGCTAAAATACCTTTACAAAGGATAGCCAGACACTTGAAGTTGTTTGTGCACACACAGATATTCTCAAGTTCATATTGTGATTGAAAATAACTAGACAGAATCAAAATATAATTTTGTATATATGTATAATTTTAGCAGGTGGAAGTACTTCAGATGAAGCAAAGGTATTTTCTAAACTTAGTGGCATTTGTTAGACTGCACATTGGCATGCTTTGTTCATGCATCCATGCATTAGTGGATGTTCTCTGTGCAAAATACAGGTTGAATCTACCTGTAGGAGTAAAGTACAGATAAAGAAGAGCTGGGGTCCCTAGTAAGTTAGCAGGTGCTTGTGGTGAAGTGCTGTGTTATATTCCAGTGATGCTAAGACAAACCTGAGAACTATGTTGCCAAAGTAAAAGCACAAGAGGTGTTAGAAAACAGTTGCCGGAAGACCTGCCACCAAGTAAAGCACAAACATAGATTTACAATAGCCTCTTGACAAAAGTCAACAAAATTATTTCTCCCATGAGCCTGAGTAAATAATCAAGAAAAGATAAAATTCTATGTTGCTTCTGATCTATTCTCATTTCACCCAAAGCTATGATGTCAATCTGCTGAGAGAAGCGGAGTGTTCACTTCCTCCCTCTTGAAATGATACAAAATATACACCTGACACTCAATAAGTTTTTTCTTTTTCCTGAGGACTGGAGATGCAGTGAAGGTGACTTGCTTGTAGGTGACTGGGGTACCCCTGGTGTGTGTGAGTGTGTGTGCATGTGCACAGCTCCCTGCTATTCTAACAGTATGGCAGAGAAAGAGATAAGGGTGAATTCTTGCCCTGTTTGTGACCTTGTGAAACTAAGATTCCACTGCCTTCAGTATTTCACATGGACAGTTTCTCCACTTGACTCTCACCAGACTCTCCCTGGGGAGTGATGTATTCATTGATAACAGTCAGAGGATAGAAGAGGTACAGTCATTCAATGACAATGACCATCCCTCCTGCTGCCTCATCCACAGTATATCTGAATATGGAATATCTCAATACAGGCCAGAGCACCATGCTTTGACTCCAACAGAAATAGTACAAAGATGGCAAATATGCCACAACTGAATGTTTACAGTGGCTTGATTAGGAGAAGTTTCTCAGACACCAACATTTTGAATGTCCCCTGGGATGTGTTCCCAGCCTAGGGCCCTGGGTAGTACAGTAAGATTCGGGGTAAGTGAGAAATACATTTTTCTTCTATAAAGTGGAAGAAGGTATTACTAAGAAGGAAAGTGATACAAGAGAACCATGTAGCCCCTCTGCCACAGTACATTTTTGGGCAAATCAGTTTGAGGAAAGAGTATTACTTTACAACAAATAATTTGGTGTACCCGTATCTATTTCTTCTGGCTGCTGTAACAAATTTCCACAAACCTGTGGCTTACATCAACCTAAATAGATTCTATCCCAGTTCTACAAGGCAGAAGTGTGAAATGAGTTTCACTGGGCCCAAATCAAGGTGTACGAGAGGCTGAGTTCACTCCTGAGGCTCTAGGAGAAAATCCACTTCTCTTCCAGCTCCTAGTGGCTTCTGGCGACTTCTGGCATTCCTTGTGCTGGAGCATCATTCCAGTCTCTGCCTCTGAGGTCACACTGCCTCCTCCTCTTGTCCTGTGTCCCTCTGCCTCTGTCTTATTAAGGACAGCTGTGGGGCACCTGGGTGGCTCAGTGGTTGAGCATCTGCCTTTGGCTCAGGCCCTGATCCTGGGGTCCTGAGATCGAGTCCCACATCAGGCTGCCTGCGTGGAGCCTGCTTCTCCCTCTGCCTGTGTCTCTGCCTCTCTCTCTGTGTCTCTCATGAATAAATAAATAAAATTTAAAAAAAAAAAAAAAAGGACAGCCCTGACTGCATTTAGGGCCCATCTGGACAGTTCAGGACAACCTCTCCAACGCTGGATCCTTAACTTAATTGTACCTGCAAAGACTCTTTTTCTCAGTAGGTAACATTTACAGGTGTCAGGGATGATTAGGAGCTGATATCTTTGAGGGGCATTGTTGAGTTTACTATTGCACTTAGTAAATATTTCTCATTCATTTTAAATTTAAGGAATTTTCTGCTTTACTTTTATCACAGAAATGGTGTAAGAGGGGAACTAATGGTCTTGGTAGTCTTGGGTTCTGGAGATATATCGCTTGTTGGTCTTTATTTTTAGTAGTTATGAATTTTGGCATGTGTGTGTGCGTGTATATGTCCACAAAATATCCTCATGGCACATTGGCCAGTGCAAGAGTAAAATACTAGGTGCTCTTTAGGGGCACCTGGGTGGCAGAGTTGGTTGAGCATAGAACTCTTGGTTTCAGCTCAGGCTGTGATCTCAGGGTTGTGATATTGAGCCCTGTGTTGGGCTCAGATTTTCTCTCCGTCTCCCTCTGCTCCTCCTTCTTGTGTTATCTCTCTCTCGAGAATGATATAAATAAATCTTTTTTTTTTAAATTAGGTGTTCTTTAAAATTTTGGAGCACAAAGCCAAGTGTACCGCCTCAATCAGAGGGACAATGCTCATCGAGTTGGAGTACCAGTTTCCAATTCCCACAAAAACTTGAACACTAAATTATATCTATTGGTGCCCAGGCTCCTTTTATGTACTCTGTGATTCACTCTCTCCCTGATTGGGGAAACCTCAGTAAGTATCAATGGCCCCAGATGTCTTGAGACTGCTTTCTAGTTCTTGTCTGCATTAATGCGACTGTGGACATTGGACACCATTCGACCCTGAATTTTGGGGGCTCAGAGCTACTCGCCACAAAGAGATCCCAAATTCCAGGCAACACCAAACTCTCTAAGACAGAGAAATGATAAAAGCAAAATGAAAACATAGTTTGAACAAGGGAAGGTCTCTGATTAGCTAAGGGGGCCCACTGTATGCCAGATAAAGCACAGTGATGGTATCTCCAGCACACAGGCCTAGGAGCAGCTATAAATGATCCATTCAAGTCACTCTGAGTGCATGAATTAAAGAGCTTCCAGATGTCCTCAAAGGCAGGCCCTGTCTCCTGTAATCTGGTCTCATCCACCATGTGGTGCTGATTTGGTTGTCGTGATAGAGCAGTGTGGGATGAACCACGGACTACTTTACAGGCTCTGAAAGAGTCAGGAAAAATTGTTTAAGGCCTCATCATTCATCAGGTTGGAGGTCCTGATGGCAAACACTTCCTGATTCTGTGGGACAGAGGAGATGTGTAGGCACACTCCAAGAACGGACTGTTTATGAAGAATATAAATTGTGATTTCAGTGCCCTGGAACGACCCCAGATGTTTTGGGATCTTGGCATAATGTTCAGTCCATGGCCAGCAGTCTGGGGCTAGCTGGAGATGTTAAATGCAAAGTGGTGACCAGAATCTCGTTCTGGAGGGTCTTATTTTTTTACTGAACATGCTTTCTTCTCTTCAAGATAGCTGATGGCCACTCCCATGTTAGTCTTTCATGTCAGAGAGTTGGGATAAATGAGGGGGTTTAGAGACATCTATTCCAACGCTGCTATCTTCCAAGTCAGGGAACAGGGATAGAAAGGGTGAGTAATCCAACCCTGATTCACAGTTTAGAGCCTGTGCCTCCAGATTTCTGGTTCAGCATCCTTCTTACCCCCCTGGATGGCCTCCCTGACAACTTCAGCAAGCGAAAGGCAAGTCCATGCCCTGAAATGCTCAGATCCAGAGCTGCAGGCAGGTCGGGCCAGATGTGAGCACTGGGAGGGCCCCATGCAGAGCCACCTGCAGAGATCCGAGTCAGGCTCCATTCCCAGCTTGGAGTCTGCTTGAGATCCTCGCTCCCTTGAGCCCCTCCCCCTGCTCACTCTCTCTCTCTCTTTCAAAATAAATAAAATCTTAAAAAAGATATTAAAAAATAGAATATGACATGTGCTGTGTGTACATCCATGCAGACAGATGCAAAACATAATCACGGCTTGTATGCAACTCAGAGATAAGGTACTCAACAAGGAATGGGGGCCTTGGCATCATGAAATAGAGATGTGTTGGCAAATATGAGGGTTCACTGTGGCCCAATTGTCCCTGCATATTTCCTCCTCTCCTGGTTGCCAGCCATCAAAGTTGTGAAATAATGCTCTGATCCATCTGCCTGCCTGCAGTCACTTACTCCTCTAGCCTTTTTTTTTTTACATTTCTACCAAAAATAATGTCCTCTGTACATTAGTCTTCCCCCCTCAAAAGCCCTCAGCAGCCTCCCGTTGCCTATTGAATAATGACCAAACTTTGTCTCTTGGCATTCTTCGAAGCTGAGCACCAACATTGGTGAGTAGGTTTCAATTAGCGCACCAACCCTGATGGATTTGGTCCTCTCTGCCCGGAGCCTTGTGTTGACAAGGCCTCTGAAGGTACATCTGAATTCAATGAGCAGGCGTGTTGTGATTGATCGGGGTTGCCTGCCATGAATGGTGTCTGGGGGTGGAAGCCCAGGGCCACGTATTTCCTCTCCCTGCTGGACGTGACCCTGTCTCAGCTGTCATGTCATCACTCGTGAGTTAGCCTAATGCTCTGCGCCAGCAATTCCAGATTATCTGGTGTTCAGCCAGCAGAGGAGGAAAAAGTCTGGCAAAGTCTTCCTCATTGTATTGTCGGACATTTAGGAATATCTAGTCTACTCCACCGTTAAAGACTTTTGTGTCGATTCCCTACATGCCATCCTCACTGGCCCTGCCTTAGCTTATACCCCCCTTCTCACCTGGGCTATTTCCCTGTCCTCCTATCGGATGATCATTTCATTGTCTTAAACCTTCAGTGGCTCTTGTTTCAGCCCATTTTTCTGGCTTCAGCTTGGCTTGGAGAGTCCCTCGTACTTTGGCCAGTGTTCATGTTTCCAACGTCCTCTCTGCCATGCCTCAAATGCGACCTGTGATTCAGGTCAACTTTAGCATCATCTCAAGATCTTTGAGGCCAGCATCCAGGTCTTACTCATATTTGTACCCAAGTCACCTGCTGTGCTGCTTACAACACTGTAGACATTAAATCAATGAATGGATTGATGAATAAGTAAGTCTCGAGCATCTGGGTGATAGTAGTCCTGTCGGGAATGTTAGAAGTGCTGGAAGTATTCTAGAACCTAGTGGAAGGGTATATGGAGGACTGTGGCCCCACAGAAGTCCACTCACCAAGCATGAACTGAAGTTCTTTTTTTTTTTTTTAAAGAATTAATTAATTAATTAATAATGCATGAGTAGGGTGGGTGCAGGACAGAGAGAGAGAGGAAGAGAGAGAGAATCTCAAGAAGACTCCATGGGGAGTCACACAGTGACATGCTTCTATATGAATATCAGTGGTTTTGAAGTGTCATCTGTAACCTGTCTCTCCTTCTCACTCAAAAAGTCATTTCAGGATGCATTGCTATCATGGGGATAACCTGTAGTTGGGGTTGAAAAAGCCAATGATTAGTGAATTTATTGTCTTCAATAAAAAAATCTGTGAGAAACCAAGATAGGGATGGACCAAATGTGGAACTGGGATGTTTAATTTGTTCAAATCATCTTGGGTCACCCCTCTTTGGTATGGAGTTAAATTTTCAGAAGGAGCTTGAAGGATGCACTTTGCTATCATAAAAAAATCTACCTAAGAAGGTTCAGTGAAAGGGACAATTCATGTGAATTTGGAATTTATCAACAGCCTGATAAAGCTGTTTCACTGCATCAGTGAGTGGGAAATTAGCTGGAACTGAACCCACAGTTTGGAAGATTAGTGGACAAAAGCTCCTTTTTGATAAATTGGAATATATCATATGGACTTAGAAAAATTCAGGATTAGTTTTGATGTAAAATGTTAAAAAAAAAAGACTCATATCAACTTTCCAAATCTAAATTAGAACAACCATAGCTTATGTGGCTTGAACTCTGAGTTCTATATGTAAAATTCTGGACATCTGTTGACTTTGTAGATGGCGAAAACAAAAGTGTGATGGTCACTTAGTTTCCTAGGACTGTCGTAACAAATTCTTATAAACTTGGTGATTTCAAATGAAAGAAATTTATTCTGTCATAGTTCTGGAGGCCAGAAGTCCAAAATCAAGCTAACAGCTGAGCTCTGCTCCCTCTGAAGGCTCTTGGGGCGAAGCATTCTTTGTGTGTTCTAGATTCTGGTGGTTCTAGATATTTCTTGGCTTGTGGCTAATCTTTGCCCACGTCTTCATGTGGCATTTATTTCTTAGTCTTCTCAATCCTATCTCATGAGAACACTTATCATTGGACTCGGGGCCACCTGGATGATCTAGGATGATTCTCATGTCAAGACACTTGATTATGTCTGCAAAGATGCTTTTTCCAAATTAAGGTCCCATTCATAGCTTCTGGGGCTTAGGATGTAGACGTATCTTTTGTGGGGCCACCATTCCACTCACTGTGGTCATGTTCCACTATATAGAGAACACCAGAATACAGCTAAAAGTGGGGGAGGTCTTACAAGACATTAATGTACAGGAAGCACTGACTTTTTCTGTGAAACTGAGTGCACTGAGCAGAGAGTATGTGCCACAAGTGTGCCTCAAGACAAATCAGATGACTGCATCCACCTGGAAGTAGAGTTCCATCAAGGATAGAGTTAATGAAGCATCTTCTGGAGGACTTCTTGAAAGGCTTGGGAGAGGGGTGCCTGGGTGACTCAGTCGTTCAAGTGTCTGCCTTCGGCTCAGGTCATGATCCCAGAGTCTGTCATTCTGGCAGGCAGCGCTGGCTCCTAACCTGTAACACTCCCTTCCGCTGCTGGCTCCACCATGGCATCTAGAGAAGCCAGGACTAATTTTCTCAGTCCCCTGTGCCCCAGGGGTTGCCAAGGGATTCAGCTGTGGCCAATGACACAGGGGCTCTGGATCGCCAACTTGTTATGCAGAGACAAAGATACCCTTATTTATTAAAGCCCGTGGTCATTGGGTGTTCTGGTACTTGTCCTTGAAAGCATCCTCTATGAACGGCATCACTCTGCTAGAAGAATTCAGTCCTCTTTTTCTAAATGAGAAAAATCCTAACTACATCACACCCTCCAGGCTTAGAAGATGAGAGACCACAGAACGGATGTGTTTTGCTCTCACTCAGGAGGACTATATATAAGGTGAATATTGGGTTTGGCCAACTGGATTTGGTGACCTCTTGTAGACCTTCCCAGTGTTGAGGTGCTGGTCAGTTTCTCACCGAAGGTGCTTTTTGGCAGCCCATTCATGATTAGGGGCAGACTGGCCCATCCTGAAGTTGGCAGAGAGAGCTCTGCTAGAGACCTGTGCTTATTAGAGCTGCTCTCATTATCCCACGTGCATGGTAGGTAACCAGTTGTGAAAAGGAGTTAAGACAGAAGGACTCACCTGGGAAGAACAGTTGCATTCACCATAGTCTTGGGAGTGACCCTTGAGTTTTGGGATTTAATCCAACCCTCAAAGCACAATCACATTTACCCAATCTTTATATGATCCTATGTCTTTTCCACTGAATATTCTGTCTTCCATGAATTTTATTTGCACATATGGGTGTACATGTATACATGCATTTTTTTAAGATTTTATTTATTTATCCATGAGAGACACAGAGAGAGACAGAGTCACAGACAGAAGGATAAGCAGGCTCCTAATGTGGGACTCAATCCCAGGACCCTGGGATCACACCCTGAGCCAAAGGCAGATGCTCAACCACTGAGCCACCCAGGCGTCACCACATATATGCATCTTTGATTGTATAAATAATACATGAATGCCTTTCTCATTGTAAAACATAATCAGGGACTGCCCGGGTGGCTCAGCGTTTAGCGCCGCCTTCAGCCCAGGGCGTGATCCCAGAGACCTGGGATCGAGTCCCACATCGAGCTCCCTGTGTGGAGCCTGCTTCTCCCTCTGCCTGTGTCTCTGCCTCTCTCTCTCTGTGTCTCTCATGAATAAATAAATAAAATCTTTAAAACAAAAAAAACAAAAAACCATAAGCAGTAGTACAGATAAAATTAAGAACAACATTTGCCATCCTACTGCATTCCTAGGAACCAGAGATGATGACTCATGACATTTTAGATGTTTCTAGATTCATATTTCTATGTTTCTACAATATATGTGTAAAGAAAGTTGTAATTCCATTTTTGGGGTTTGCACATATGCACTCAATATAAATGATATCATGCAGGAAGTATGCACAATCCTAACATGTCTTGTGTATCTTCCTATATCCATACATATGAATTGTTATCTTGTTTAACAGGATTATTTTTACATAGTTTTACCTAATGTGGTATTTTAAAAATTTGTCCACAATCTTTTTCTTTTTTTTTTCTTTCTTTTTCTCTTTTTTTAAAATTTTATTTATTTATTTGACAGAGAGAAGGAGAGCATGAGCAGTGGGGAGGGCTGGAGGGAAAGGGAGAAGCAGACTCTTCCTCTGGGCAGGGAGCCTGATGTAGGGCTTGATCACAGGATTCTTGGATCATGACCTGAGCCAAAGGCAGACACTTCACCAACTGAGCCACCTAGGCGCCCCACAAATTCTTCTATGCTTTTTTTCTTCAAGAGATGTTCTTAATTCCTCTCCTGTTTTGCATGGGCTGGACTTAGTGTTGTTCTTCTAATAGAATAAAGCAGAGTAATAAAGTAAGTGATCAAAGGCATTGGGACTTCCTCTTTGCTCTTCTGTCTTGGATCCCCTTCTCTGGAGACAACCAGCTGCCGTGTCACGAGGACACTCAGCAGTTCTCTGGAGGTGTCCTAGTTCAGAGGAGCCTGGACCACCGTCTGGTAGCTATGTGAATGAGGGAGGCTTCTGGGCCCGTTAAGCCTTCACCAGAATGCATTTCTGGCCAATACCCTACTATAACCTCATGAAGCCATGAACCAGAACCACCTAGCTTGGCCATCTCCAAATTCCTGAACCATTAAATTACAACATAAGAAATGTTTGTTGTCTTATGTCATTAAACTTTGGGGTAATTTGTTACACAGCAATTAATGACTACTGCATTTGGTATGATTTTAAGTCATTTTATTGAACCATTCCCTTATTGATAAATGTTCATATTATTGTGTTGTAGGGGTGATAGCTGCCATCCTTGTCTGATTTCTGATTGTAAAAGAATGTTTCTAACGTTTCATTTTTAGGTATGATAACTGATAATTGTTAAATACTCTTCCAGGTTCGTAATTCCCTTCATAACTTCCATTTGCTAGGACTTCTTCAAAATAGTAAATTAATGTTAAATTTTATTGAGTGCTTTTTCTTTCTTTATTAAAACGATCGAGTTTTGGGAAACCTGGGTGGCTCAGTGGTTGAGTGTCTGCCTTTGGCTCAGGGTGTGATCCCAGGGTCTTGGGATCGGGGTCCCTGCAGGGAGCCTACTTCTCCCTCTGCCTGTGTCTCTGCCTCTCTCTCTGTGTTTCTCATGAATAAATAAATAAAAATCTTAAAAAATAAAATGATCAAGCTTTTTTTTTCCTTCTTTAATCTGTTGATAGTATCCTTTAATAGATTTTCTAAGGTTAAAGATACTTTTGTTTCTGAGATATATGCAGCTTGGCCATTATATTTTTGTACATTTTGAGATACAGTTTGCATCAAAATTGGATTTATTTATAACTGGTAAGCCCATGGTCATAAGTAAGACTGTTTTCTTTCTTTTCTACTGTCTAAATCAGATCCTGGTATCTGGTATCATATGGCCTTATAAAATGAGTCAGTTCCCCCCCCCCCCCGCCCGCTGTCTTTTTCTACTTCCTAGAAATTTCCTTTAAAATAGGGAATATATGTTCTTCGTAGGCTTGGAAAAACTTGCCTGTGTTTTTCCATCTGGGCCTGTTATGTTTTTAATACACTTTTTATTATGAACTATTTTAGATTTACAGAAAAGTTACAGAGAAAATACAGAGAGTTTCCCTATATTCCTCACCCAGTTTCTCCATTGTTAATATTTTATATAATAGTAGTACATTAACCCAAAGTAAGAAACCAACACTGGGACATTGCTATTAATTACAGTTTATATTATATTTGCAATTCCCCAGTTTTTCCTTTAGTGTCCTTCTGTTGCAGAATCTGATTCAGGATCTCAGAGTGCATTTTTTTTAACTTTTATTTCTTTATTTTTTGATATTTTAAATTTTAAATTCAATTAGCCAACATATAGTACATCATCAGTTTCAGATGTAGTGTTCAATAATTCATCAGTTGCTTTTGGGAAGGGGATTACACTTCGCCTTCCCGGTGGGGGGCAGTATCTTCATATATTATTTAAAATTCTTCTGAAAGGAAATTTTTCTCTTTTCCTCCATGTTTTTATTTGTTGATTTATTCATTTCTTTGCTTATATTGGTAAGGGCTTGTGATTTTAAACTGGATTCTAATGCAATACTTAGTTGCTTCATTTCACAAATTGTTTCATTTTAGGTAATTGAGTGCTCTTTCCATTGGCTTCTGGACCTTCCTGGACATGCTCACATTCCCATGACTCCAAGATTGGGCTTGAGCTGAAACCAAGAGCTAGGCACTCAACCGACTAAACCACCCGGGCTCCCCTCATCAATTTAAATATTATGTTTCAATGTTTTTTGGTATATTCACAGAATTGATTCATATGGTATAATGTTTTCAAGGTTCATCCATTTTGTAATGGGTTATTGGTACTTTTCCCCTTTTTATTGCTGAATGATATTCCATCAAATGGATTTACTACATTTTGTTTATACATTCATCCATTGATGGGTATTTGGGTTTTTGCATCTTTTGGAAGTTTTGAATCAATGCTACTATAAACATTCATGTACAAGTGTCTATGTGAATACATATTTTCATTTGTTTTGGGCAAATAGCTATGAATGGAAATACCATTCATATATTTACCCAATTTTTAATTATCTGAGGAACTGCCAGACTGTTTTACAAAGCAGCAGGACAGAAATGTGTGGGGGTTTCAGTTTCACCATATCCTTGCCAACATTTATTTAATCTAACTTTTTGATTCTACTCATCCTAGTGGGTGTGAGGTAGTATCTATCTCATTGTGGTTTTGATACGCATTTCTCTGGTGATTAATGATGTCAAGCATCTTTGCATATGCTTGTCTGTCACTTGTGTATCTCCTTTGGAGAAATGTCTGTTGAGTTCCTTTGCACATTTTTTATATACCCAAGTATTTAAACCCCAAAGCACCCTGAAAAATAGTGAAGGTCGTGGTGTGGGGAATTCATGGAGATTCATGGATCTAATGAAGGTACATCCTAGATGGTAGAGTGGCTGGTTTTCAGGAGAAATCTGGTGATTAAGACAGCTGAGAGGAGTCCTCTGGGTCAGAACAAGCATAGACTGTTTGAAAATTAAAATGAATATTAACAGAATAAATATTTTGATACATATTCACATGATCCATTTTCTAGACTTCTCTCTAATACTCTGTCACTGACATTTCCCTGAAGATGTATTTTTTTGAAAGATTTTATTTATTTATTCATGAGAGACACACACAGAGATATATATATATATATATATAGAGAGAGAGAGAGAGAGGCAGAGGCACAGGCAGAAGGAGAAGCAGGCTTCATGCTGGGAGCAGGATAGGAGACTTGATCCCAGGACACGGGATCATGACCAGAGCCAAAAGCAGACGCTCAGCCACTGAGGCACCCAGGTGCCCCAAAAATATATTTTTTAGATTTTTTAAAATGTATTCATTCATGAGAGACAGAGAGAGAGAGAGAGAGAGAGAGAGAGGCAGAGACACAGGCAGAGGGAGAAGCAGGCTCCATGCAGGGAGCCCGACATGGGACTTGATCCCGGGACTCCAGGATCACACCCTGGGCCGAAGGCAGGCGCCAAACCGCTGAGCCACCCAGGGATCACCCCAAAAGTATTTTTTTAATGTGACTCTTTTTATTTTCTTATGTTAAACATTGGTAAATTTTGACTATAGCTTCTGTTTCAATTAATAGAATACCACAGGTTGTTTGAACTCAATTTTGAAATGATGTGTGCACCAAAGCTATTTTCAAGTACATTTCTGTTCCTAGATTTCTTAATTTAGCGAACATATTATTTTCACCATGGTACTGTGCTCCATTTCAGTGTGTTCTCCATATAATGACTGTAAGCTAAACTGGTGTTAAATATTTAACTTTTAAATTTAATTCAAATAGAATTTACAATAATGTCAGATATTTCCATTTTTATAGAAGGAACTTCCCAAAGCTTTACCTTGGTAGCTATTTTTTTTAATGTAGGTCATTATGTTATTTTTAAATGACAGATTTGTGTTTTCTTTTTCTTTCTTGATTGCACTTTTTGCGTTGTCAGGGACACTCTGAGAAATGTTGAATAGCAGCAGTAATAAAGGACGTTTTGCCCTATTTCAGATGTCAATGGGAATGCCTCTAATATTTCATATTAAAATTGTACTTCTGATTTCAGAAAGATACTACTTTTCAAGTAATAAAAAGGTGCCTTTGATATGGAGTTAAGATTTACTTTATGTTGGGTACCAATACTGAATTTTATCAAATGTTAAACCTGTAGTAATGTAGTAATAATTATTAGACTAATACCTTTTAAAAATGGGAACCACCTTTCTATTCTTGTATGTACCCAAGCAAATCCCCTACAATAATACATAAATATTCACTTTTCATTAAGATACAGAGCAAAAAGCTGGGTGATGTTTGGTAAATTGTCGTTGAGTTGGAAGTAGGAGGAACACCTCTGATCTTTGATCCAACCTCAAGAGTGTGAGGAAAGAGCAGCTCCCAGGCATTCTGATGAGAGTGTCATCTTGAACAATTTTGATGGGTGGTAATGAGAAAATGTATGTGAAAATTATGAACGTAATTGCCCATTGACAAAACATATTCCATTCTATGAATGTGTCCTGTAGACATACTCTCATATGTCTAATATTGACCCATATACAAGATTGTTCATTTCAGCAGAGTAGTAAGAGCAAAAGACCAGAAAATAAATGAAGCATCCATCAAATGAGACTGGTTAAATAAATTATGGTAACATTTATGGAATGGAATGCAGTATAGTCATAAGAACGATGAGAAAGCTCTTCATTCATTCAAGTGGAAAAATTACCAAGTTCTAGTGTGAAACCCAAAAGGCTGTTTTAGAACAGAATACCTGGTGCACTGGCATCTGTGAACTAAGAAGGGATTGGGGGCAGGGAATCCATACGTGTTTGCTCAGCCTCCAAAATATATCTGGAATTCAACTCAATTCACCATCCTCTTTGCCACCACTCAGGTTCAGACTGTCCCCATCTCTCACAGGGGTGGCTGAACGGGTCACTGCTTCTGTCCTTGCTCCTTGAATGTCAACATACAGTTGTTTTTCTTGAAAGGCATGTCAGATTATATGCCTCTTCTGCATCTCAAAGATTCCCCATCTTCTTTAGAGTAAAAGCCAGAGTCCTTAAGGGTGACCTACAGGATTTTCACTCCCCCAACCCTCTCTCTTATTGAATGGCCATACGGTCTTCCTGGAATCCGTCAGGCAAGCTGGACATGTTCTTTTTTCCATGTTTTTCTGCCTGTTATTTCTTCCTGGTGCATTGTTGGTTTCTCTGGTTCCTTCAACTCTTGACTAAAAAGCCATTTTCACAGTCTACCTTGACCTGCATTTCTAATATTTCAGACCACTCCCATAGCACAGTTTCACATCCAGCTTTTCTACTTTATTGTTTTTCTTCATCATTATTTATGATTTTACTTAAAAATATATATATATATATATATTTTTCCTGTCTCCCCTCTTGGAATGAATGAAAACTCTAGGAGGGCAAAATCCTTTTGAGGAAAGCTTTATGTTTACAAGAACCTTTGATGCCTTCTCATAGTAGCGGCTCAGTGTTTTTGAATGAATAACTGATAAATACATGACTGAATGAATATAATTAAAGAAGTCCTGGAAGACTACCTCAGAAACTGATAATATAGTTGGCTTTGGGGAAGTGAATTGGGTGGCCAAGGTTAGGTGGAAGACTTTTTTTTTAAAGATTTTATTTATTTATTCATGAGAGACACACAGAGAGGCAGAGACATAGGCATAGGGAGAAGCAGGCTCCCTATGGGGAGCCCAATGCAGAACTCGATTCCAGGATCCCAGGATCATGACCTGAGCCAAAGGCAGATCCTCAGCCACTGAGCCGTCCAGGTGCCCCAGGTGGAAGAGTTTTTATGGTCAGTTCTTTTATACTATATTTAAAAATTTGATTATTTATCTGTTAAAATATACATAAATTAATCCAATATTTGAAAAATATTCCTTTAATTGGCAGACTGCCATTACTCAAGCAGTAAACCTCACTGGTTTATAATCTTTGTGTTGCCAATCCAATTATGTATAATGTTCTTTGATTCTAGTTTTAATTTAACTTTCTATTATGAGCGAGGTTAAGGATATATGAATGTATTTCAGTTACATGTATGTCCTGTGCACTGTGCACACATACTTTACTCTTTTCTATTAGGTTGTTGTCTTTCCATATTGATTGGAAGAAATTTATAACATTAGTGATAGGAGTTGTAAATGTGTTTTTCCATTTGTTGTCTTTTGACTTTCATGGTTTTTTTAATGCAATAATTTATGATTGTAGGTAGTTCAGTTTATCACTTTTTCCCGTAAAAGTTAATTTTTTTTCCTTGAACAGTTTAAATAAAATTCCAGTTATCTGTCCTTTAAGGATTTGGAAGCTCTATGCTATGAAACTAATTGTGTTTAGGTGTTTTGTGGAGTATAGCTCACGACAACTCTTTCTGTTTCTTCTACTGTAATTGATGTGTTATTGATGTGTTTGGACTTCTCATATCTTCTGGCATCGATTTTAATAAATCATACTTTCCCAGGAAAGCATTTATTTTATTCAAGCTTTCAACTGAATTTATACGAAAGTAGCTATTTGTCTTTTAAAGAATTCCTCTCTGTATTTGTGATTGTTTCCTCTTATTTCTGTTTTGTTATTTGAGTTTGCTTTTTAAGTTGGATGAAAGTTAATTCATTTATTATTTTCTATTTCAAAGAACTAGATCTTGGAATTATTTATTAATTATTCCATTTTCTGTATTCTAATTCATTATTTTCTTTCTTCATCTTAATTTATTCCTTTTTGTTTTATGCATTTTTTGGTGGTAATTTTTATAATTTCTTGAGTTGAATGCCTAATTGATACATTATCATTCTTTCATTTAAAACACGTATTGAAGACTACCAGTTTTCCTCCAAGCACTGCTTTCACTGTATTTCATTGGGCCTGATATGTAACATTTTCATTGTTCATTTTCTGAAGTTCTACAGATCAAGTTACAGTTCCTCTTGGTTTAAGAGTTGATTAGGAAGTGCTTTAAAATTTTTTAGAGGTAGGGCTTTTGTTTTCTGGTTTGATATTAATTTGCAGTCTTCATCTTTTTGAAATGTATTGAAATTTTCTTATGGCTTAATAAATGGCCAAATTTTGAAAATACTACTGTCAGGTGAAAGATTTATTTTCTTTGTCTTCTCTCTTCTTATTTATGATTTGTCAACTTTTTCTCTTATGGACTGAAATACATGAATGAAAGCATCCTTCCAATATATTTCTATTTATTTCTCATAATCTTTCTCATAGTTTTTGCTTTGTGAATATAAATTTGCTTTGTGTTTGTAGGAGTTACTCCTAAACTTCTTTTCCTTCTGTTGCCAATTCATTATAGCCAATCTTGCTGAATCGTGTTTCAGCTGTGTCTTATATCTGGAACATTTGTTTTGTAATCCAACTGAATTGTCTTTTTGTGCCTGAAGAATGCATGTAGTAGATTTCATTTAATGATATGATACAGATTTGGTCTTAATTATGTTATATACTTCATAATGCATTTTCTGGTTTTGTAGCTTTTAAAACCTACCATTATGTGGTCTGTCTCTTTTGTTCTGTGGGTGATTTTACTAGGCATTGGAAAGATATTGTTGTACCAGTTACTTTTAAAAAGTACAGATTTGTAATCCCTATATTCCTTTATTTTTAAAGATAAGTTCTCTTAATTCCCTGCTTTGGGAATGAAGAATTTTCTCCCCACTCATACATCACTTGATTTTGATTAATTATAACAAATGGTGTTTGCCCTGGAAGTTATTTGTTCAGAAGGATAGAAATGGAAGTGACATAAGGCATAATACATAAACTCATTTAATCTTCATAACCAATGTTAACCATCATTTTATAGATGAGCATACAGAATTAAGAAATATTTGAATGATACATATATTTAACAAAGAACTCATCAGAATGCTACATTCTACAAATTAAAAACAAAAGTACCAATTAAAAATGGGCAAAAGATTCAGTCTAGTGCTATACAAAAGAAGGGATCTGAATTTTCAAAAAGCATATGAAACATTGATGACCAGCATTGTTACTCATCATGGAAATGGAAATTAAAACTCCAATGAGATACCACTATACACCATCCCCTCCTGAATAGTTAAAATTTAAGTTTAAATTTTAATACACTTTAATAAAACTAAAATGTGAAAAAGGACCAAATATTGTCAAGGATGTTGATCAACAAGCTCTCGTACACCATTATTGGGAGGGTAAATTGATTCAGCCACTTTAGAAAACCGTGTAGCCTTTTTTTTTTTTTTTGAAGTTAGACATTTTCCTACCCTACCTGATCCAGCAATTCCAGCTCTAGAGAAATCAGCACATAAATTCCCACAGATATTTGCACAAAAACAGTTCAAAGCACCTCTACTGTAATAGCACAAACTGTCAGCAGTCCAAATGCCCATCACCAAGAGAATGGATAAATATATAGACTGTGATGTATTTGTATAAAGAATACTGTCACCAATAAAAAAGACTCAACTATGGATATGCACAGTATCATGGATGAATCTCAGGCATTACCTTGGTTGCAAAAGGCCCAAGCACAAAAGGGTGTGATCACCAATCCGTGGTGATCAGCATCACAATAGTAGTTAGTTACTAGGGAGAAATGACAAAAAGGACTCAAGGAGCTTTCTGGGGAGATTGAAATGTTTTCTACCTTGCTCTGTATAGTGGTATCATGTGCCTTATACCATTTGCAGATTATCTCAATTGAAAAAAACAAAACCACTGAAGGAGAAAAGAAAGTAAGAAGTTGAAGCCCCTGGCTACAGAACAACTGGTAGACCTTGGGTTCACATTCAGTTCTGTTTGGCTCCAGCCCTATCCTATCCCTTTACAGCACACAGCTTCCCAGTGATCATCTCAGATGGTAGGACTTGTCATCCAGCACTGTTCACAGGTGTCATTGCACCATAAATCCACCTAATCTAGCCGCACATCACTGCTTCCTGGTCCTCAAGAGGATGAGGCTCGTGGTGGATGTCATCCAACCATATCACTGCCTGAGCAGCTGACCTCCTTCACAGGCAGGGGGACAGAATGTCGCATCAAAAAGTCACTGCAGTGCACTTTGCCTAGAATTAACTCCTAAGGAATAATAATGGGGCTTTTATGCTACGTGCATGTTTTCCTTTCCATTAAATCTCAGATATGCTGTTTGCTTTAGGATCCTTAGTTCAGGCTGCTTTGAAATCCATAGGGGGAAAGAAACCGTCCATTAAGTTCAGCGGCACAGCCCGGCAATGCAGCAGTGTTCCTATTTGGTTTTCCTTCTGTAAATATTTGTGCTCTCTCAGGCTAAGGAGTGGCCTGTGCTAGAGACTAAAATATCCCCATTTATAAATCCTCCAGGTGCAAGAGGGAAAGCCTGACCTTTCACCCTGCCCCTGCAATGACCTCAACCTCGCTCATGTGGACCACCCTCCAGGCTACCCCTAATGCAGACCCATGATCATCTCTCCAGGTTGGCTGCTGAATCGCAGGAGAAGATGAACCTGAAATTGAAGGGTTATTGCAACACAGTTTTTTAATCGAAAGATGAAGGTTATTTAGCTTTTGTTGTTGCCTTTAAGCTTGTTAATGAAAAGATGAAAACTAGTATTGATGACAGTGAAGTCCAGTGTGCCTAGAAATGGAAGTTGATTTATTATAGAAATGAAACAGAAAACAAATGTGTAAGAAGACGATAGGAGAAAGAAAATTGCAAAAATCTGAAAGAAATATTATTTGTTATTCTATTTGGTCAATTCATTTGGGTTTTTGAATTTCAGCTTCTTGCCTGAGAATTGTCACGTGACCCTTAATCCAAGATAAGAGGGAAGAATGAGGCTGCTGGACCTGATTGCTTAATTATCTCCAACTGCCAGTTCCAGTTTACAGCTAAAAGAGTTTTGTTCATCCATTCAATAAACTTTTATTAAATGGCACAATATTTAGTTTATTCATTTATTTTTGAGACTTTGAATTTTCCATCTTTATACATTCACTTCCTCTTTCATTTCCCTAAATTCTTACCATGCTCATTCATATCAAAGTTGTGATAATCCATGTATTTCTAAATTACCTCTTATATAAATTGCCCTGTTAAACTTATGAGACCATGAGGAGGAGCAAATGAAGTAATCTTGATAAAAGCATGTGAATATACTCTTAACTTTTAATATATTTCAAAATGGAACCTAAGTTTAGACTTTTGTTGGAAAAGAAAACCATCAAAGAAGTTAATTCATCTTTGTAAGTTTAATAATACCTTATAGAAGCTGAAACAACAAAAAAGAGGGAATGAGAACTAACATGTCAGAACTTTTTCTACTAAGAAAAATACGGTTGCTGAATTTAAAAATGCAATATACTTTATAAATGTTAGATGAAGGTCAAAAGCCACCAACAGAATGCTAAAATGTCTTGTCACCTTCTGGACTTCAAAGAAATTCTTAAAAAATTGCAAAGAGAAATATAGGACATAATTTCTTACCACTTTGCAATAAAACTAGAAATGAGTAACAAGGGGTGCCTGGGTGGCTCAGTGGTTAAGCATCTGCCTTTGGCTCAGATCATGATCCTGGGGTCCTGGGATTGAATTCTGCATCAGGCTCCCTGCAGGGAGCCTGCCTCTTTTTCTGCCTATGTCTCTGCCTCTCTCTTTGTCTCTCATGAATAAATAAATAAAATCTTAAAAAAAAGAAATGAGTAACAAATGGATAAGGCAAGGATGAAACAATAAAAATACATAGAAATTTAAAAATATTTTCTTAACTAGAATGTGAAAGTAAAAAATGCAATTATAGTTTTATAAAAGAATGTTTTATCCAGCCATCTCTCTTTCTCTGGATGAGAGTGAGAAGTAGGGAGAGTGGGTGATACATCCCAACTGCTTTCATCTTTTGCCACATCTTGTTCTCCCAGTGGCAGGAAAGGTATAACCTATTCCATTTTCTTCTGTAAGCTAAGACCATCTTTATTAAATACTCTGCAGCCTATCATTTGATATGATAAGAGAGGAGAAGAAGGATGTTAGACAATCTTTTCTCAAGACAGACATAGGTTTTGCTGAAAAATCCTAGCCTTCACTGTCAGAAGCTGAATGTCCATGGCTTCAGTCTTTTCATTTGAATTTACTTTGCAGCAGTTTCTGATTACCTCTCAGGCAGGTGGGATGCCTCAATGAGACTGGAGTGAATGCTATGCCTTAGAAGGGCAAAAATGGGAAAGCCTACTAATAGATGCAAAAATATTACTATTACATGTTCTTACTAAATAAGAAGAGTTAACAAAAATTCAGTGTTCAGTAGAAGAAACTAGAAAAAGCAGCATTTAAGAACTGACTAAATTGAGGAATCAGGAGAAAGGGAATAATAAAATAAGAGCAGAAATGAATAAACCAGATCATGGAATTGATAAATTGTCAAAGAGAAAGTTCTTAGAAAGAGGTAATAAAACAGATAATGTTAAGGTGGTATGAATGTAGAAATTAGAAAAAATATAGAATAGGAAGAAGGGATGTAAAAACAGGATTTTAAGGATAATGAAAAGTACACAATACAACATAACATTTTATGACAGTAAATTTCAGTGTTGAAGAAATGTTTAAATTCTAGGAAAGTAGAGGTTGCCAAATTAAAAAAAAATTAAATTCACAATAATAAATCTTGGATAGCCATAGAAAAAAGAGAAGAAAATATTTATAGAGGAAAAACCCTCTACCTCCTTTAAAAAGGGCTAACCACAGACAGTATTACAAGGCAGTTCTTGATTTTTGTGTGACCTTTATTTATGTTATAAAGTATGCTAAATCTTTAGGAAAAAAATTAAAAGCTTTCATAACTCTGATCCTACAGTCTAACACATATAAAATAAAACTAGGATGTAAGGATTAATTAGTAAAAAGAACAAATATCCTGAATAAAATGCCAACAAATTAAATATGCCAGTACATTTGAAGCAGAATTATATGTGACTGAGATTTATCATGAGACTGCAAAGACTGTTAAATAATAGAAAAACTAGGAGTGTCTGGGTGGCTCAGTCTGTTAAGCATCCAACTCTTGATATCACGCAGGTCTTGATCTCAGGGTCGTGAGTTTAAGCCCCTCCATTCCCAACATGGAGCCCACTTAAAATAATAGAAAAACTATTAAGATACTTGATAATTATGCAAAATCAGAGGATTTTGAATTTGATACCCTCTATATGAATATCAAAATATGGTAGATAGAATTAACACCATTCACTACTGATTAAAGACTATAAATGAAGGAAACTTTTATAATGTCATAAAGAACATCTATCCTACACTATCATACATATGGTGTCATGCTAGAGATATTCTTCTAGTCAGAGGCCAGATTATGATGCCAGTATGACCACTTTCGCCCACAATTTTTCTGAAAGTTTTTCTCAATTCACTGAAGTAAGAAAACATCAACAGGAGAAGATATAATTATCAGAAATAAAGAGAAAATTTATCAGCCAATAAAAGGATGCATACCTGAAAAATAAAAAATAAAACTAAAACCATCTGGAGTTAGTAAGTAAGTTCAGAAGATGGCTGGTTGCAAATTAAGACTTAAAAAAATGTCTCAATGATCTGAAGGAAGAAAGATGTGGTTGCAGCTGCCATTGGGAATGGGGTCAAGCAAGATGGTGGAAATAACAGCATGTTTGTGATGCTAATGGGCTGGTTTTGTAGACAGTGAAAAGTTAGTGAAATTGGAACAGAAGGAATTGATGGGAAAATGTTGAGAGAGGAGGAGAAGGAAAAGACCCAAGACTCCTTGGCTTATGCCAATGAACACGAACCATCGTGAATGAGCTAGAGGATCACCAAAAGGACTGTCATTGAGGTTGGCGGAAGATCACCTGCTTTGGGCCAACAGAGGGGATGTTTTCAGGCAGGAGAAAGGTGAGTACTGCTGAGGGGTCAGAAATGAGAAGGCTAGAGAATATTCTGGTTTTACAGTAGGGAGTTTTTTGGTATCCTTAGAGGCATCATTCTCATGGACCATCATGAGAAGAATCTCATTTAAGTAAGTTGAATAGTGAATGGGAGCTAAGTATAATCAGTGATGGCAGACAGCTCTTCCCAAAGGTTTTAATGTGGAGGGAAGGAGAGATAGGAGGATATAAGGTTTGGGATAATTTTTTTTCCCCAAGGAAGGTAGAAACTAGATCATGTTTATTTGGTGATGAAAATCATCCATGAGGACATTCATTGATTCTGCAGGAGAGAGGGAATCATTGCTGGAGGAAATGTTTGAGGATAGGAAAAAGAAGGGAACTTTTATAAATAATTAGAAAAATTACTCTTAGATATGAGATATGCAAATATATCTTGTTATCTCCCAATGAACCTCTGTAGTTTCCCAATGAAACTCTTAACATTGAAAATATTTACGTTGGTAAAATTGAATGCCTGAGCAAAGCTGAGATGATTGTGAAAAATAACAATTTTGAGGAAAGAGGGTCTCTATTGTATAAAGTTTCAATAATTTTTTCACATGAGGAATAAAACTAGTCAGTGGAAAAGAACACTGTATCTAGGACCAAACCTAAAATAATAAATAAGATGTTAGTATATGATACATTGGTGGAGAGAACAATTATTCCTTAAAAGTCATAGCACAATTTGTGGACTCAGAACTAGTGAGCCATCTGAACAAAGCAAGATTAGATTGGGCTGCTAAATACCATTTATTTATTTATTTAGATTTATTTTATTTATTTTAAAGAGAGAAAGCTCAAACACGGAAGGGGCAGAGGGAGAGGGAAAGAGAGAATCTGAAACAGACTCCCTGATGAGCGTGGAGCCTGATGTGGGACTTGATCTCATGACCCTGAGATCATGACCTGAGCTGAAACAAGAATCAGGTATTTAATTGATTGAACCATCCAGGTGCCCCTGCCAAATACCAGATTAAAACAAATTCCAGGGCAGCCCCAGTGGCGCTGCAGTTTAGCGCCGCCTGCAGCCCAAAGTGTGATCCTGGAGACCCAGGATCAAGTCCCATGTCAGGCTCCCTGCATGGAGTCTGCTTCTTCCTCTGCCTATGTTTCTGCCTCTCTCTCTCTGTCTCTCCCCCCCGCCCTGTCTCATGAATAAATAAATAAAATCTTTAAAAACAAAAACAAAAAACAAATTCCAGGTGGATTAATGCCTTATTGGACACCATAAAATGCTAAAACAGAATATAGTGGACTTCTAAGTATACTTTCAGCGGCAAATACATATGTAAATGGATTGATAGTGGATTATATAAAAATTTAAATCCTCATTTTCCATCCAAAGATGATAAACTCTATGTGGATATAAAAAGCATGATGTAGAGGAATATTTAATGACAAGGGAAAATAATCACAAGCATGAAAAATTATTAAGCCTCCAAAGAAAAGATTATGAAAGAGTTTGTTTTCTTTTTTTTTAATTTTTATTTATTTATGATAGAGAGAGAGAGAGAGAGAGGCAGAGACACAGGCAGAGGGAGAAGCAGGCTCCATGCACCGGGAGCCCGACGTGGGATTCGATCCGGGGTCTCCAGGATCGCGCCGTGGGCCAAAGGCAGGCGCTAAACCGCTGCGCCACCCAGGGATCCCGAAAGAGTTTGTATTATACAATCCCTACTGTGCAATAAAAATATTGATATATGCAGAGGCCAGAAGAAAATATTTCAGAAAATAAATTAAGTAGGTTTATCTCATGGCACAGAAATCACTTATAATGCCACTTTCCGTTTTAGAACCTTTCTGTAGTTTCCAACACAGGTGCTGCTTTTGTAATCAGAAGATACTATAGTAATTTTTGGGTAATATTGAGCCAGTAGTGACTAGATAGTTTATATTAAAAACAACGTCTTAAATACCAAGCAGCCTTATAAGAATCCTATTTGCCATAGGGATGCCTGAGTGGCTCAGTTGGTTGAGCGTCCAACTCTTGATTTCAGCTCAGGTCATGATCTCAGGGTCCTGGGATGGAGCCCCACATTGGGGTCCATGCTCAGCACAGAGGGGGCTTGAGATTTCCTCTCTCAGTTTCTTTTTTCCCTCTGCCTCCCTCTCTCTCTAAATAAGTAAATAAAATCTGGAAAAAAAAAGAATTATATTTGCTATATAGTTTTAAAAATTAAATGAAAACCTTAAATAATGTAAATTA
The DNA here is from genome assembly GCF_905146905.1 of Nyctereutes procyonoides. Lineage (NCBI taxonomy): Eukaryota > Metazoa > Chordata > Mammalia > Carnivora > Canidae > Nyctereutes > Nyctereutes procyonoides. The sequence goes on along the minus strand of NW_026575140.1, from coordinate 52,490,766 downwards.
AGTATCAGGGATATACATATGTATACATGGAGATCTATCTATCTACCTACCTATCTATCTACCTGAGGGCTAGGATTATATAACCCTGGCCTTTGAAAATACATAAGTATTGGATAATTTGGTATTTGTTCTGTTAGGTGCAGGAGTGGGGAGGGGATTTCCTTTGAAGGGAGTCCATATTATTAATGTTTCAAGCACCTTATTAGTTCCTTGTGGCTATTGTAACAAATTGCCACAGACCTAGTGACTTAAAACAACAGAAATTAATTTCATCATCATTCTGGTGGCCAGGAATCTGAAGTCAGTATCACAGGGCTGAAATTAAGGTGTCAGCCAGGCTGCCCTCCCTCCAGAGACTCTAAGGGAGAATCACTTCCTTGCCTCTTCCAGCTTCTGGTGGTTGTTGGCATGCCTTGGGCTTGTGGTTATCTCACTCCTATCTCTGTGGTCAGCTGGCCTCCTCTCTTCTGAGCTGTCATCTCTCTCTGCCTCCTTCTTATTATAAGAGTGTATGCTATCACATTTAGGTCCTGTCTTGATAACTCTGGACAATCTTTTCTCAAATCCTAAATCACACCTACGAAGTCCTCTTTTCCTCTATGCAGTGATATGCAAGGTTCTAGGAATTCAAATGATAATGTCTGGGTGTAGGACATTGTTTAAACTGCATAGTTACCCTGAAATGTGCTTAGTTCTGGAACAAGTCATGAGGCTGATCTTTGGTCGTGGGCAAGGGGTGGTTTCATAATCTTTCTGAGGGACCAGAGAGCAAAAGTCCAGTGGGATAGTTCTAGTGTGGAAAGTGAACTATCCCTAGGTACATGGATGTTGGCCCACTGAGACCCTGATCTTCCACTTTCCGAGGGAGGCCAGGGGAGGTGTGTGTGTTGTTAGCAACGATTAGTCTGGGAAGCAATTTCTGGGCAGTTGCAGGAATATGAATTCTGGGTTCCAGCTCCACCGATGGGTGGCAAAGGCAATGAGAACTGACCCTTGGACTCAGGGAGAGAGCTCTCTCCATGAGGAGAGTGGAACACCCACCCTGGTCTCCAGTAGAAGAATGGGGACTCTTCAGAGGAGCATTCTCCCATGACGATCATCATCCTACAACAGGCAGTAAAGTTACTGAGAAGTCAAAGTGCAGGCAACCAAAAGCTTCATTCTGAAGCCCCCAATAGCAAAAGATCAGAAATAGCCAGAGTTCAATGTGAAATGGAGTTATTTTAGCAAACAGCTAGCAGGAGCCTATTCATAGATCTAGAAAGTTGAGGGCATGGATTTACTGCTTATGTCTCTTTTCTGATGGTTGTATGTTTTGTTACTTTTACTATAAAAATGGCTCATTGCTTTTCACGTAAAAATTTCGGTGTCTTAGGACTTGGATCCCGAAGAACACACACTGAATTTAACTGTCTTAGAAATCAAAACCAGAGACTGTTTTCATTTCTACTCATTAGCTTTACTCAAAATAAAAGATGATAATAAACCAGTATACAGAAAGGCTGTGTCTCAGTCAGTCCCCACTGTTGCTTCCTTCTTAATTTCACGAGAACACACGCACCCAGGATAGTGGTGACTATTGACAACTATTCAGTTGTCAGATCTGAAGAGACTTGAATGAGGGACTCCCAGAGTTTTATTATTTCTCCTGCTAGAAAAGCACACCAGGACCCAGAAATTATGTGTTACTCTGGTGATTCTGCTGCTCAGAAAGTTATGTCACCCAAACCTAATATCTGGGTTCTGAGTTCTTAAATATGTGGTGATTCATATTTATGTAATGATTTTTTTTTTGGTGCCAATACCACAAACTATGGTATCTTCTTTTGTGTCTATTTCAGGACCTAGGAGTTTCTCATTTATATTACTTAGGGGCTTTGCAGGTGCGAGTGAGGCCATTGGTTACCAATGTCTGATCACCAGCCTCAAGCTACCACAGAACTCCATCCTCAAGTTTGCTAATTGCTTATTTGACATTTGTGGATAGCCACTCTGCCACTACTCTGAACTTGACATGCTCACCAGAATTCTGTTCTCACCAGAGCTTTCTTTTGTTCATTTTGCAACAAGGCTCAGTATCTTGGCATCATATTTGAGATTTTACTCTCTTTGTTGCTCTCTATATCTAAGCAGTTGCTTTTTGCTATTGATTTGTTGAAAATATCTCATCCCTTTGACTCCCACTGCTTCCTAAAGTGTTAGGATCTCACTAATCCCTCCCATGTAATATTGAAATACTTTGTACTTCTATTTTCTTATTTCCCAAACCAGGGCTGTTGTATACTTAGGTGGAGTGGGTAGCTATTTTAAGGCCACTGGGGAAGTCTTCCAGACCCCAGGCCCTCCAGCTCAGCTGGCTAGAAATGTGACCATTGCACTAGATGGCTAGAGATGGACTACATTCCATTTGCACCTGTCTGCGAAGTTACTTGTGTGAGCATTATTCAGGAGAAAAGATACTAGGTGACTGTGTACTCTGGAGGGCTCAACATGAAAAAATACTGCAGCAGAAAAATTGGATGAATTGAGGTACTGAGAACTTCATCTGATGTTGTTTAGGGATGCCATGAGCTAAAAATCACGGATTCACACTTCATCCCAATTTCAAAAGCCTTAACTTTATCAGTCATTTATATTTAAGAGCAAATAGGACCTTAGCTTCTTTGAAGGAAAAAGTTAGGATAAGGTTGAGGATAAAGTTTATTATAATTTATTGTTGGAGAGGAAGCATCACACACACACATACACACACAAAAGAATTTGACAAAAGGAAACTTGAAAAGGCAGACTTTTTCTTCTTAACGATTTTGAATGTGTATAGTAAATCCTGAAGCCCATTACTGTTCATTCAACAGGTATCTGATGAGGTACATATTATGGGTCCAGCGTTGAGGAAAGGACTGGAAATTGAGAAGCAAGGAAAATGGGCAAAATTTTACTTTTTTGAGTTTTGCATTATTCTAAGAGAGAAAGAGAGTAAACAAATAGGGACTCCTGGGTGGCTCAGTTTGTTAAGCGTCTGCCTTCAGCTCAGATCATGATCTTAGGGTCCTGGGATTGAGACCTACATAAGGCTCCCTGCTCAGCAGGGAGTCTGCTTCTCTCTCACCATCTGCCCTTCCCACTACTTGTTCTCCCTCTCTCATTCAAATAAATAAAATTAAAAAAAAACCACAGCCCCCACCCCAAGTAAACAGATACAAGATAAATATACAAATCAAGTCAAGAGAGTGATCCTTAATATTAAAGCAATAAAATAAGGTGCTCTGATGGTGATTAGAAGTGGCTGCCAATCAGATTTGGATGGTCAGGGAAGACCTCTTAGGGGAGTTTATTTTTGAGCCCTGACTGAAATGATAAGAAGATAGCAGCCATGGCAGGTTCTGAGAGAAGAGCATGCAGAGGCCCAGAGATGGGAAGGAGCTCGTTGTGTTCAGGAGAAAAGCTGGTGAAGGTAGAGAATAAGAGAAAGAGCCATGTGATTTGAAGTTAGTAGCAGTGGAACCATGCAGGGTTTTGAAGGTGATGGTGGGAATTTGTATATAATTTTAAATGAGTTGGAGAGCTCCATTGAAGGGCTTTAAGCAGAGATGTCACATGATATGATTTAGGCTTTAAAGAGATCTCTTGGGCTGCTGCGTGGGGAGTGGGTTGTGCAGGGCAAGAGGACAGCTGCTGAGCAGGTTGTATCAGAGGAATCTAAATGAGAAATGAAGCTGGCTTGTAGCAGGGTAGCCACAGGCAGTAGGCGTGGCTGGATGTGGTCCGACTTAAGATATAATAAGGATTGGGGTATTATCGGTGCTGGACTAGATGTTGGTTGAGAGAGGAAGAGGGATTAGGAATAGGCTGATGTCTTTGCTTGAGCAGCTGGACCACCTGTGGTGCCATACTGAGACGAGGGAGGGGATTAGGAGCAGGGAAGAAAAATCACAAGTTCTCTTGGGACATGCTGAAATGCCCATCTGACATCCCAGTGGAAACATCAGGGAGACTGTAGGTCATCTGAGTCTGGAGCTCCAGGTAGAGTTCAAATCTGAAGGTACGAATTAGAACACTACCACCTTACTTAAAAACATGAGACTGGGTATGATTCCCTAGGAAGAGAGTGGAGAGAGAGAGAGAGAGAGAGAGAAGCAGAGTTCAAAATTGCACTCATCTTCAGAAACACTCTTATTTGGGCACTTTCCTGCTCCCTGATCAAGGGTCTCTAAAGCTCCTCCATTTGTATTACAATTCAATTCACTGCAATGTCTCAAGTACTGAATAAAACTCCCTTACTGTTTCCAGTTCCTCCCATACACACTGATCTTCCCATATTCTGACAACTTCTGTCCCCTCTGACTAGTGAAGAATTAACCTTATCCAAAGACCATGGCTGGCTTTTGTCCACAAAGCCATTGGGAGGTGATCTCTAGACACTTGGAAGAGTCTGTCTCATAGAACTGTCTTTGTTTTCCTGGAGGCCTTGGCACTGTTCATTATAACACTCTGGTTGATGTTGGAGCCCTTTGGGCCCTGTGGGGTCAGTTTGGCCTCTGGAGGGACTGGGGGCTGAACATTAACCTGACCCCTGGAAGGCCCTGGAGACTAGGAGTCCGCCATGCAGGCAGTATAGGTATAAGTCCTAATGAAAACTCAGGATACCAAAGGCTGGGGTGAACTTCTTCCCTGGTCAGTGACCCTCCCTGCATACTCTCACCCACAGTGACTGGGAGGAGTTCACATCATCCATTACCTCACAGGGAAGCAACGATTGGAAGCTCCGCATTTGGAAGTTTCCAGACACTGCCCTATGTGTCCCTTCCCTTGGCTGATTTTAATTTGCATCCTTTTCCTATAATTAAGCATAACCATGAGTATAACAGCTTTCAGTGAAGTTCATTGAGTCCATTTAGTGAATTATTAAAATGAAGAATGGTTCTGAGGGCCCCTTTTCATGGAGTAAATGTTTGTATCCTGCGCAGAATTCATCTGTTGAAATCCTAACCCCCACGTAGTGATATAAGGGGCAGGGACATTTGAGAGGTTATGACATCATGAGGGTGAAAGGGATTAGTGCCGTTATAGAAAACATCTCAGAGGTGCGCCTGGGTGTCTCAGTGTAGAGCATCTGCATGATTTCCGGGGGGTCCTTGGATCAAGTATGGGGCTCCCCACCGGGAGCCTGCTTCTCCTTCTGCCTGTGTCTCTGCTTCTCTCTGTGTGTCTCTCATGAATAAATAAATAAAATCTTTTTTTTTTTTTTTAAGATTTTTTAAGGAGAAGTCTCATATCCCTGGTCTCTGATGTAGTTGAATTTGTCCTATAAATCCATGTTCCCCACTTTGGTAACCAGTACCCACATGTAGCCACCCATCACTTGAAATGTGCTAGTCCAGTGGAGATGCACTGTAAATATAAAATATACACTGGATTTTGAAGACTCTGGTCAAAAAAGGAATGTAAATGATCTCATTAATGATTTTTAGAAAGTGATCACACGTTGCTACTATAATAATACTTTGGCTATATTTGTGTTAAATATAATGTTTTAAAATTACTTTCACCAGCTTTTTACTTTAAAAAAAGATAATGTGGGGGGTTGGCGGGTGGCGGTGGGGGCGCCGCTCGGGATCAGATTTCAAGACCGGCTTGGCCGAGACCTCTCCTCCCCCGCGTGGCTCCGAGTGTTTATTACAATGGAAGAAATCAATAATTTCAAGACACCAAGCAAATTATCGGAAAAAAAGAAATCTGCATTATGTTCAACTCCATGTATAAATATTCCTGCCTCTCCATTTATGCAGAAGCTTGGCTTTGGTACTGGGGTAAATGTGCACCTTATGAAAAGATCTCCAAGAGGTTTGTCTCATTCTCCTTGGGCTGTGAAAAAGATTAACCCTAAATGTAATGATCATTACCAAAGTATGTATCAAAAGAGATTAATAGATGAAGCTAAGATTTTGAAAAACCTCCATCACCCAAACATTGTAGGTTATCGTGCCTTCACTGAAGCCAGTGATGGTAGTCTATGTCTTGCTATGGAATATGGAGGTGAAAAGTCTCTAAATGACTTAATAGAAGAACGAAATAAAGACAGCCAAGATCCTTTTCCAGCAGCCATAATTTTAAAAGTTGCTTTGAACATGGCAAGAGGGTTAAAGTATCTACACCAAGAAAAGAAACTGCTTCATGGAGACATAAAGTCTTCAAATGTTGTAATTAAAGGTGATTTTGAGACAATTAAAATCTGTGATGTAGGAGTCTCTCTGCCACTTGATGAAAATATGACTGTGACTGATCCTGAGGCCTGTTACATTGGCACCGAGCCTTGGAAACCCAAGGAAGCTTTGGAAGAGAATGGCATTATTACTGACAAGGCAGACATATTTGCCTTTGGCCTGACTCTGTGGGAAATGATGACTTTGTCTATTCCACACATTAATCTTCCAGATGATGATGATGATGAAGATAAAACTTTTGATGAAAGCGACTTCGATGATGAAGCATACTATGCAGCTTTGGGGATGAGGCCACCTGTTAATATGGAAGAACTGGATGAAACGTACCAGAAAGTAATTGAACTTTTCTCTGTATGCACTAACGAAGATCCTAAAGATCGTCCTTCTGCCGCACACATCATGGAAGCTTTGGAAATAGATGTCTAGTGATCCCTGCATATTCATGACTACTGCCTTTACGTGAAGCTCATGTATAGAACTGTTCTGTTTACTCTAATACACTATAGAGTTACTATGATAAGCTGTAATTATTAGACTTTTTGGAAGTGACCCACTTTAGGACCACAGCGCCTAGTTAACATTTAAACAGTTGTATTTGTTAATATGCTTCTGATGATAAGCATTTGAGATTATAGGTTTTCTTTTTTTCTTTTTTTTTGAGATTATAGGTTTTCTATTAAGTTCAGGACTAGCTACTTATGTATTTGAACGTTTATATATATATATACAACACTAGCAGTAATACAATGCTATAAACTCTATGTCTAACATTAATTTGCATCGAGTGACCATCACTTTTACTGTTTCTCAAATATTATTTTAATGGATCTATTGAAATTAGCACTTTGTACCGTATAAAAAGAAGTCTACGTTTGCTTATCTTTTAAGCCATTTAACTTTTTCCTGGCCTTTTTTGGCTGATGTGCTTATTATTAAATATGGTCACCAGAAGCTGAGAGAATATGGCTCACAAGACTAGTTTCCTGGGTATTTAGATGTTTTTGGTTAAGGCTTATCTTGCTCTCTCCATTCTCCCCAGGTCTTTGGCTTTCGCTTTATTAGATGTATTTTCTGTTTTGAAATATTTTTTTTACTTAGTAATCTATATCTTAAGCATTTTGTAGTTCTGGCATAAAAATAAAATTCTAGTAGGATGATATAGAATAAAGGAGACTTCAGTCACAAAAAAAAAAAAAAAAAAAGATAATGTGGCTACCAGAAATTTTAAGATTGCCTGCATGGCTCACGTTTGTGTCGCATTGTATTTCGGCTGGACGGTGGTGCTCTGAAGCCTCCATGCTCATCTCCCATCCATCTCCATCCCTGGTGTGGTCTCCTCACTTCCGGTGGATGTAATCCAAGGCTGCAGGACCCAGAAGATACACTTTCTTTGTCTCTATGCTTGAGAAGAACACACAGTCTCTTCCCTGCTTTGCATTGCTGATTATCTCTTTCCTTAATTCTTAAGAGGTGGGGAGAATGAAGAAAAAAAAATGGGATGCTTATTTTCAGCTGTCATCTATCCAGATGTTCTGGAAAAAGCGTCCTGAGAAACAGAAGTTCGGGACAGCAATAGCTTTAAATTACCAGGCAAGAAATCATCTTAAACATGTCAACTCTTCTAATACTTAGTAAAGATGGAAACTCCCAAAGTACTGCTTTTCTTCCCCCCGCTTTCCAATGTTCCTAAAAATGTTTCAGAGCCAAGCAGGGATTGCATGAGCCAAAATTTGGTGAAAAGGACTTTTTACTGCAAAGTTACCAGCTCTGAGAATTTACGTTCAGTGAGGAGTCCACGTAACCTTCTATGAAACATTGGGAATGTGCCAGTTTAGTACCTATGTCTGTCCCAGGACACAACCAGGATAAGGAATCCCTATACTGGGAGAAAGAAGACAATTGTGAATTTACAGGCTGAATATTGATGATATTAATGACTTCTGCAAAGCAAACCCTGACTCCTAGCTTTATCAGAATCTCAAAGGAAAGCTACTTTATTTCTCTGCAAGCATTAGGGTCTGTAGAGATGATAGAATCATTTTTTCTCCTATAACTGCAGTCACTATATATTTATACACGTCTAACACCCATTACCAGATAACCCGAAGATTAGATATGCCAGATATGACGAGGCTGGAATCTTCTGTACTGAACCCTCTTGGTGAGCAGATCATGACTCATTTTCTGGTGGTTATCAAGTGTGAGAGGCCTGACCCTCACAGAAGCAGCTAGTTTAATTATATCCCCTTTTAAAGGCAGTTTAGTCATTCAAAATACAGTTTTAAGGTCTTCCAATGTAAAGCATAAAAAGAAAAAAATCTTTTAAACCATAATCTAGTAATTCTCCAACCTTGATTTTTAGCTCTCCTGGCTGCCTAAGTGGTCATATATTTTATAAGCCTTGCTAATTTGCTGTTAAATTTGCTATTTATATGATCCTAGATGATTTGTTGGACTTCATTGAACAGAAAAGATTTTTATTAGCAGCCAGCGCTTTCAAAGAAGTGTTTTTTTCCACACCATCAAGGCCACTTTCTCAACTTATTGACAGCTTTATGAGTGTAGCTGGATAAAGAACAGTTTCCTGTATCCAAAGGCGTTTTGCATTCCATGGGGCAAAAGCTTGGACTTTTAATTAGGATATAAGAGCCTTCCTTTCTCTCCCAACATCCCCTGGGGGGGCACAGAGCAGTGACACTTGCATTTAGATACTTAATCACTTTTCCAGACTTGAGCCCACTAAAATTACGAAGGTTTTTAGGTCACATAAGGCTCTGGGCCAGCCCAGGATGGTACTTACTTCTGCACATCTGCATTTTGTATATGTACACACACCGGTTCACCGTCCTAATTAATTGGAAGTATTTTGCCTACTGCAAAAGCTGCCAAATGAAGTCTGTTTAGAATCTTATCTGAGCCCCAATTCGGTGTTTTTCACGAGAGAATGAAATATACCCTAGACTTGTCCCACTTGAGATTATTGTCTGCAGGGAGCGTGCCAGGCAAATTCTCCTCATTCCTTCTACTTTTGTCCTGACCTCACTATACAGCATATTTATAGGAGTTTTGAGGTCTTATGCTTCTGTTAAAATTCGCCTTATTGTGACAATCCTCCCCAGCAAATTCTTCTCATTTCAACACGGGTGTTAGGGCTTTGATTATGAAAACAGTGAGATGCTAAATGTAAATAAACATTTGGGGGCCTGAAGAGGTAGCCTGGTTGATATATTTTCCTAGCACTTGTATGTCTTTTGACCCTTTGGGGGAAGCATGTGTTTCCAGAATATTCCAGTTAGCTGGCTCTGGTCCCTTGCTCAGTTTTTGAAGAAATTCAGTCTATAGTCAGACTAAATGGTCTCCTGTCAAAGGCATGGAGATGCATAATCTCAGAGTGTCTTGTCTGGTGGCGTGAAGCTAATAATAAAGACACTCGGGCTACCTGAGATCTATTCACTATTTCAGTAACCTGCAGACTTTTGATATGAGGATGCTCCTCAAGAGATTTTTCTGTGTCCATTTTTGTGGATCCTGTAACCATGTGGAGAAGATCAGTTTTTTGACTTCAAATAATGCACAAAAATAAGACAAAAAGGAAAAAAATTAAAAAAAAAGATGGATTTTTATCCATGACTCAGAAATCTGGCCGCTGAGCAATGCTGTTGCTAAAGTTCAATCTTTCTGTTTGGGGCTGTAAAACAGAGGGCTGTGGTATTGATCTCAAGTTCAACGTCTGTCTGCATTTGAGGACTGGCAGGAGTGTCCCCAGTCGTTTTGATCCCATCTTGTGCTCAAGGAACACACACATAAGCATACAAGCATTTGCAAACATCGAGGCAATTTACAAATAGCAACCAAACCCAAACTAATTCTGAATGTGCTTCTCTATGAGCCATTTGCTTAGAATGTGCTGACCATTTCCTTGAAGTAATAAGCAAAGCCACAGAATATGTTAAACACATCACTGAGCACATTCCAATTTGGGGCTTTGCTCTGTCAATCATTTGCATGGTTTCCAGAATGCCAATATTTATAGCTAATGGCACTAATGCTGAATTTTAGCCTCTTTGGTTTTTTTTTTTTAAACAGTTTGCAGTGAGAATCAGTTCTCTTCTAATTTGTGCAAAATGAATATTTACTTTACAGGCTACTTTATACCAGTGATCACATAGCCTGAATGCCAGGATCCTCAGGGAAAACCATCCTGCTTCTGTACTCTTGCTTGAAATCAATAGAAGAGTAAAATTGAGTTTTAATATCTACTATTTCTACCCTCATGATGTTGGCAATTACATTTTTTTCTCTTTCAAGTTTAGAAAATCATGCTGCTTGCTCCATTTTCAACAACCGGTCTCCTGATGTTCTTTTTTGCTGCTAAAAATGTCTTTTTTTTTTTTTTTTTTCCCAAATCCGTGATCCTGATCTAGTGATCCTATGAAAAGTAAGTCAGACTATCTGGACTCCTCTTGTCCAGCTCTGCCCCTCATTAGCTGTGAGGATGTTGGTGTATAACTTTAGTTCTCTGGGTTTCACCTTCTTTACTCCTCTAGTGAATAAAACCAAATGTTCCCCCAAGGTACTTCCCACTTGTTCAATTTTGCTGTCCCCAAAAAGTCAGTTTTATCCATTGGTATTCTTTTTTTTTTTTTAAGATTTATTTACTCATGAGAGACATAGAGAGAGAGGCAGAGACTTAGGCCGAGGGAAAAGTAGGCTCCCTGCAGGGAGCCTAATGCAGGACTCAATCCCAGGACTCCGGGATCACAACCTGAGCCAAAGGCAGATGCTCAATCACTAAGCCACCCAGGTGCCGCTATCCATTGGAATTCTTTTTTTTTTTTAATTTTTTTATTTAGTTATGATAGTCACAGAGAGAGAGAGAGAGAGGCAGAGACACAGGCAGAGGGAGAAGCAGGCTCCATGCACCGGGAGCCCGACGTGGGATTCGATCCCGGGTCTCCAGGATTGCGCCCTGGGCCAAAGGCAGGCACCAAACTGCTGCACCACCCAGGGATCCCTCCATTGGAATTCTTGATGCAGAACTATACCTCAAGGAACAAAACATTAAGTCTGGTCGCAATCCTTCACCATCCATGTGTTTGCTGACAGTTCCCGAGAAGATTGTTGTACCAATTTAATGCACATGATGTATGGAATATTCTAGAAAATGTTTCTTGAAATTTCTTCTATGAATTTAACCTCAGCTCATGAGTGTCATGGCCCTCATAATTAAACAAGGTATAGTTTTCTTCCTTTTTGCCCTCACTTCTTCCCATTTTTCTCTCTTCCATGAGTGACAACCATATACTCTCTTCATTTGTCCCTTAGAGCAAGATGTTCCTCAACTCATTGTCCCCTGACCACGCTTATGTGCCCAACCATATTCTCTAAGTAACTTTGAGTAGGTGTCCACTCTCTGGATTATGTGGAGAGGAGAATTATTGTTACCTCTACAGTTATATGAACATAGTGAGTGAGGATATGTGATTGTGTGTGTGTGTGTATGTGTGTAAATGTGCACACATGCATGTCCTTGGTGAGGAAGAGATACAGCAGACTTTTCCTTCTACACTTCATCCCCATTGGTTTCTCTGTTGGCCATACAGCTATTCTGGATGTGCCAGAAGAGACAATCTTAACATTTTTCTAAAGATCTATATTAGTTATCTATTGCCATGTAATGCATTACCCTTAAATTTAGAGGCTGAAAACAAATATTTTTTATCTCATTATTTTTAATAGGTCAGGAATCTGAGCATGGCTTAGCTGGGTACATCTGGCTCAAAGTCCTCCATGAGGTTGTGTCAAACTGTTGACTGGGTGTGTGGTCTCATCTGATGGTTTAATGGGAACTCACACCATTGTTGCTGGACCTCTGTCCCACACAACATGGGTCTCTTTATAGGACTTCATGACATGGCAGCTGACTTCTCCAGGTAGATTTGAGAGTGAGAAAGAGAGTCTACTCATTCCTTCTGCCATATTCTGTTTCTTGGTGGTGAATCAAGACATTCAGCTCCCACTCAAGGGGAGGGGATTACATGAAGGTGTGAGTACTATGGGGGAGGAATTGTCAGGAGCTCTTGTAAAGCCTGCCTTTCCCAGGCTTCTGGCTCCTCTCATGTGAAATGCATACTTACTGGATGCCTGGGTATCTCAGAAGTTGAGCATCTCCTTTGGCTCAAGGCATGATCCTGAAGTCCTGGGATCGAGTCCTACATCAGGCTCCCCACAGGGGGCCTGCTTCTCCCTCTGCCTCTGTCTCTGCCTCTCTCTGTGTCTCTCATGAGCAAATAAATAAAATCTTAAAAAAGAAAGAAAGAAATACATACTCACCTTCTCCTAACATCCTGAAAAGTATAATATCATTACAGGACCATCTCAAAATCTAGAACATCATCATCTAAACCAGGTCGAGGTGTACATGAGGCTCCTGGAGTATAATTCTTCGAGTCCTGCTCCTTGACTACAGTTTTTCTTGATCTGTAGACATGCAAAGCTAGAGAGACCAGTTATCTGCTCCCCACATGCCCAACAGATAAAGGCAGGACAAGCATTGGATCAATTCCCATTCCCAAAAGAAGGAAATGAGATGCAGAAAAATTACTCGTCCGTGGCAATTGTGACACCTCAGGGAAATGGTGGAAGGTCTTTGATTAGGTCTGAAGGCCTGGGAACCTTTTCCATGGCTCTTGACTCTTCCTTCAAGGCTTTTCATGCTGAGTAGTTATTCCTCTTTTGGAAGAGATCACATGTGTTTGTAGCTCAGCACCTCTCTCTGTTTCTTGCTGGGAGAATTCTGTGGCCCCAAAGCCCTCTTATCATTTATTATCTTTTGTCTTCTTCAGTCCAAACTGGCAATATTTCTACATAGGTTGGTCTTTTAAGAAGTATGTGGATCTTCAGTAAATGTTCCCTTTTTTTTTAGATTTTATTTATTTATTCATAACACACACACACATACAGAGGCAGAGACACAGGCAGAAGGAGAAGCAAACTCTCTGCAGGGAAGCCTGATGCGGGACTCAGTTCCAGGACTCCAGGGTCACGACCTGAGCCAAAGGCAGACGCTCAACCACTGAGCCACCCAGGTGCCCCTTCAGTAACTGTTCTTGAGGTACATTATTAGATAAAACATCACACCCATAAATCTCTTTGATAAGGCGAGCCTTATTGGTTGCTTGAGAGAAACTGAGGCATACCTTTAATCTCTTTAGAGGGTTTTTCTTTTCTTCTTTTCTTTTCTTTTCTTTTCTTTTCTTTTCTTTTCTTTCTTTCTTTTCTTTTCTTTTCTTTTCTTTTCTTTTCTTTTCTTTTCTTTTCTTTTCTTTTCTTTTCTTTTCTTTCTTTTCTTTTTCTGACCGAATGGTACCAGGACATCATTTTTAATCCTTCTGAGATCTTAAGAAAATAATTTTTTGTATTTTGCATTTTTCACTGACTTCATCTTTGTACCACGTATCCTGAAAGTGCTCTGGGTTTGGTCTTTGCTCAGAAGCCATGACTTAATTTTAAAGCCATCATTTGCCCTTGGGAGGAGCTGAGGATTTTCAAAACCACCCAGTCTTGGCTCATTTCTGTAGAATGGTCCTTTCCTCAGTTTCTCTCTCTCACAATTGCTTACTCTTAGCACCAAGAGAGAAACAGGTGACACCTTTAACAACTGGCTTAGAAATCTCCTCAGCTACATTCCCAGTTCATTAGGCAGGTTTCCTACTTTCTACATGACTCCAGACAACAGTGTTGCTAAGCTTTCTGCCACTTCTTTTTTTTGTTTGTTTACTTGTTTTAAAGACTTTATTTCTTTGAGAGAGAGAGAGAGAGAGAGAGCGAGAGAGCGCTCAAGTGGGGAAGGGGTAGAGGGAGAGAGAGGATCTCAAGCAGTTGTTGCAGTGAGCCCAGAACCTGATATGGGGCTTGATCTTATGATCCTGAGATTATGACCTGAGCTCGAATCCAGAGCTGGGTGCTTAACTTACTGAGCCACCCAAGGCCCCCACTTTCTGCCACTTTTTGCGAAGATTTCTCTTCCTCCAGTTCCACTGAGATTTTCTTCACTTTTGCACAAGCCTTTGACTGTAGTCTTTTTGAAGATGAACAGCTTCTTCCAAACATTTGAAGTTTTTACCAACTTGCTCCACAAAGCCCACTGCCGCGTTCCAAAGCCACTGCACATTTTGGGTTATTTATTTATCGTAATGGAGGAACCAACCATAGCATGAAGTAGTGAGTGAAATCTAAGGGAAAGTATTATAGTGATCCTTGATAAAGCTGTCAAGCAAGACTGCATGAACTTTTCTGGAACTCAGTAGGGCTGAGGCAACACTGCCAAGGATCTGGGAACTGTGTACGTTTGTAGGAAGGGAAATGAACCTGGTCCTCTTATGGTCCTTTCTACATGAAAATTCAAAGATTCTGGAATAGCAGCTAGGTGTTCTTTTTAGATTTGAAGATATAGCAGGTTTTTCTAAGGAGATTTTACTGTGGGTAGTGATCAGTACAGACCACATCTCTTTAAGGCTTTGGCCATGTTAGAGATTTCAACTATAGGGTAGCATGACCAGTGTATTTTCCTAAGGCTCCAGAGTTAATGATAGAATCAAAACTGAAACTTTTATGTATTCAAAAGATAGTAGTATGTTGTTATATTGGTCCATTTGTCCCATATTCTGTCTTCTTTAGGTTTTTATATTAATCACAACCATATGTGTGTGTGTGTGTGTGTGTGTGTGTGTATAATCTACATGTGTGATGGGGGTTGGCTCTTATAATTGGAAATCCACATGATTTATAGTTGAGAAATAAGTAATTTTGCTTGAGTAGCCACTTAGAATTTTCTTTTCTTTTTTCTTTTTTTTTTTTAAGATTTTATTTATTTATTCATGAGAGACACAGAAAGAGAGGCAGAGACACACGCAGAGGGAGAAGCAGGCTCCCTGATGTGGGACTTGATCCCAGGACCCCAAGATCATGACCTGAGCCAAAGGCAGATGCTCAACCACTGAGCCACCCAGGTGCCCTGCTACCTGGGTTTTCTTATTGTCTATAATAAGCTTCCTTCCTTTGTCCCCCCACCTTGTTTATTTGTTAGTCTATCTTTCCTTCCTTCCTTCCTTCCTTCCTTCCTTCCTTCCTTCCTTCCTGTCCATTTGTCTTCTTTATTCTTGTGTCTAGGTTCCTTTATTCCTCAATATGTACCCTGGCACATAGATATTTCTGTTGAATAGTATACATGGTACTTCCCCAGGCAATTCTTCAATGTCATTGGGGATATAGTAAAATCACAGGTACTTGGTCCACTGGTTATTCAGGCTATTTATCTTCACCTGCTGCTCAGAAACTCCTCCAGAAATAAACCTCCTTTGATTCCAGTTCATTGTATGCTCTTTTTCACTGCTACAATGTCACTCTTCATTCATTCATTTAATAGATACTTACTGAGCCCCTCCTCTATGCCAGGTTGATACACTACCTAAGAGGGTTATAATCTCTGCTCTCAGAGAGTTTGGAGTCTCTTGAGTAAAATATAAAACACGAAAATAGAAGTAAAAGCAAGTAAATAAAATGTTGACAAATGTGGTAAAAGTTCTGATGCATAAGGAAAACATGTGGTGGGGAAGAACATTGTGGAATGCACTGCTTATGGGTTGGTTAATCAGAGGAGATCTGGATAAGGAGAAGAGTGTGCACATGCCCAGTGTGCAGACAGATGCAGGGTAAGGAGGCGAGTTGCAATTTTTGCTAACTCTGAGCAGGATAGCATCTGGAATATAGAGGCAATCTTGGGGTGGTGGAGTGTATGACAGAGTTTGATCATGAGTCATTAGATAGTGTGCTATGGAATTTGGATTTTTATCCTGGAGGTATGAGGAATGACTTAACTAAATTTATATTTGGGAATGATCCCTCTAATAACAGCAGTGGTGTGACCAGGTTTTGTGGGCAGGATGCATATGGAATTTGGGGGGTCTCTTTTTAAGAATAAAATAGTATGAACTTGAAAGTACTTAATTAGATATGAAAATGACTATTTGTTTAAAATGAGAAAAGAGACCACAACAAGTTAGAAATTTAAAAATGCTGAGGGGCCCCTGGGTGGCTCAGTTGGTTAAGTGTCTGCCTTTGGCTCAGGTCACGATCTTAGGGTTCTGGGATTGAGCCCCCAGTCAATCTCCCTGCTCATCAGGGCGTCTGCTTCTCCCTCTCCTTCTGTTCCTCCCCCTGCTTGTGCTCTCTCTCTCTCAAATAAATACATAAAATCTTTTTTTAAAAATGCCAAGAAAAATCACAACATCCAGAAAAACAACCTATATTATTAATTTATTGCCAACACACTTCCCCTGTTTGTAGATATCAACCTTTTGTTTACTTCTTTATATGATAATTTGGTTATATCACTTATTATCGATGGAATAGGAAGATACTGTAGTTTATCCTTAGCAGTGTCAATGGAAATTTTATTTTTTATTGAGGGTGTAGGATTTTCTTTTATCTTCACAATTTATTGGCGGTCTCACATCACATTTTTAGGTTTGTAAAATTTGGGAAAGTCTTGAAAAGTTTATTTCACATATTATGAGCTATAAGATTTTGAGATGGCATATCAAATTTTCTTGTGCAGTTACTAATACAAATACTCTTGAATCGGTGACCATAATTATCCAGTTTGTCTCTGATGGCTTTATGTCATGATTCTAGGAGAGTAGGCATTGAGTATTTCTGGAAGCCATTCTCTCTCTTTCTTTCTTTCTCTTTCTTTCTTTCTTTCTTTCTTTCTTTCTTTCTTTCTTTCTTTCTTTTGAGAGAGAGAGAGAGAGAGAGAGTAAGAGGAGAGAGACTCTCAAGCAGGCTCCACCCTCAGCATGGAGCCCATCACAGGGCTGGATCTCATGACCCTAAAATCATGACCTGAGCCAAATCAAGAGTCTGTCGCTTGACTAACTGAGCCACCCAGGTGGCCCTGGAATTCATTCTTATAGTGAAGCAATAAATAATAACTCACTCCCATGTGGAAGTGACTGAAAACCAGGTACACAGATCCAACTGAATTCCAACCAAGGATCATCTCAGCCCAACTTCTCACTAGCTTGATCCACAGCCCCACCTGCCACAAGAAGAAATGTGACAGTAGGTGATGTTGGTGCAGAGAGACAATAGTCTTAACTAGTTGTGGTTAAAGCATCTTAGCTTTGTAAATTTTATAAATTACATGGCCATATGAACATACCACCAGGGTTCCTTCCAAGCCTTGAAAAGGGCTGGCACATGTGAGGACACATGAAATAAACTTTCCTGATCTCCATGAACTGCATGGCAGCCAAGGTGACAAAGGACTGAAATGACCCTGCCTGAAGAAGACTCATTGGGATGACCAGCGAGGGTGTGTCAGTGAGAATGAAAAAGAAAGACATAATTGATTCTTGCATCTTTTCTTTCAGGCAGAGTATAATAGGTAACATTGGAATGATTTATGTTAGGAGGGGTTAGGGATGGAGGAAGAGGGGAGAGAAGGATGATTCAACTTTCTGACCTGAGCCACTGGAGAAGGTCATTGAGATAGGAAACATGGCTGAGAGATGACTGGATGATTAAGGAGTTGGCACTGCAGGTCTGGAAAGTAACCTGGGAGTAGATGGTAGATGCAGTGGGATTGGGAAATTGATGGTTCCATCAATCGGTGAAATGTTGGAGCTGGAGCCAGAGAGTTGCCACTACCCTGGCCAAGAGAATCTTAAAATAAAATAGTAAACCAGGTCGAAGGCCCTGGCAGCTCCTTAGAAACTTGGCTTGAACCAAACCCTACTCTTCTGAATGTGCTGACTAGGTGTTTTGCACAGTGTTTCCACTGCTACCACCAAGTCTCCCATTAAACTTAATTTGCCATGTCTCGTGGCAAAAATTCCTGTGCCCAAAGTTTATAGACCTTTAGTAAAATAGCTCTCTCAGTTCACGATCAAGTAACAAATCAGGGTTGGTGTTTTTTTTTTTTTCACTTATGTAAGTTCTAGCTGATTCTTTTTCTTATCCTTCTTCCCCTCATTGTTATTAGTCTTTTGTTCCTTACTCATACTGAAAAAAATTCCATACGATTCCTGCAATCATTTTCAACATTCTTACACATATTTTTTATCTAATAAAACCAACCTCTGGGGTCTTTTCAGGTCTGATTCCACTCTTTGTTTTATTGGCTTATTCTCAGTTATGATGTCTTTCGCCTTGTATGCTTTGTCTTTAGGTCTTTGTTTTGTTTTGCTTTTATGGTGAGCTTGTATTTATTGGAAATTTATCAGTAGGATAATGGGAATTCTTTGTGGTCTCCATTAAGGGCAGTTCCTCTGAAAAAGACTGTGTTTGATCCTGCCTGGAGGATTGTAAATTCCTGGGAATCACTTTCAATGAACTTCTCAGTTTATTTATTATTTACTTTGCTTGTTTTTAGAATATTCCCACTGCATAGTTCAGACCTCAAATCTGTATCAAAGCCAGTCCAGAGTTGCAAATTATGAAGCGAGATATTTTTTCTCTTCACCCAGAGACAAGGTAATGATTGGCCCTTTCCTTTGATGTCTCCTTTTGTGGCGTTGATCTTAGTTGTTTTTTGTTTGTTTGGTGGGATGGTTTTCCTGATTCTGTTTCACTGAAGATGTCTCAGATCCACAGGAATTTTTGTACCGCTTCTTTGTTAGGTAAAGGGCATTTTGTGGGAAGGAAACACATTCCTAGACCTAGTCTCCTTTCCCTGAGCAATTGTAAAAAGTGAATATTTGGGTAACAGAGTAATGCGGATGCCCTTTGGGCACTCAGCAGCTTCAGAGCTCACTTCACTGGATTCATGCATTAGCTCTGTAATTGGCCTCTAAGGATTTTCCTTATTTTCTTGCCAGCTCAGCAACACATGTAAAATGATCATTTTAAGGTATTTTGTTGCTGCATGGTTAGGCAGGTTATTACTGGAACCAGAAATCAACCATGACTTTCTTATACAGTTCCCGGCCCTGCACCAGGATTTCTAATTGCCTTGATTTTCTCCTGTTGACAAGAGAATGGTGTGTCCTTATGATATTCTCAAATTATTTGGCCCATGATTCATATCTCTATGCGATCTACTTCCTTCACAGCCATTCTTTGGAGACTCTGTAACCTTGTGTCTGTTCCACTATGGACCAGTGACTTTCCAACTGTCATCCTAATATCTCCAATCTTCACTTCCAAGGGTGAATCTGTTATTTCCTAGATCCAGTGGCTTCTAATATTTTGTTTCTCTGTTTTCTATATCATTTCATTAATGAACTAATTATTGGACATTTCTGAGTCTATCCTCATCTTAAAATGTCTTTTATTTTTAATTTGGAGAGAGAGAGAACATGTGAACAGGAGGAGAGGGGGAGGAGAGAATCTCAAGCAGACTCCCCATTTAGAGTGGAGTCCAATCCCATGACCCTGAAATCATGACCTGACCCGAAATCATGACCTGACCCAAATCATGAGTCAAACACTTAACCAATTGAGCCACTTGGTGTCTAAAAATGTCTTTATTTTGCTCTCAAATTTGACTGGTGGTTTGCTTGGGTATTGAATCTCAGTTCAAAATAAATGGCCTGGACTTCTGATTTCAACTCCAAAATTTAAAAGCTTGGAGGTCATCTTGTGCTTATAACAAGAAAAGAGCTGAACACATTGAAAATCATTACTTTCTTGGTACCATTAGAAAACTGAGGTCTCAGGCCAGACTACCCCCAAATCTGGAAAATGCAGGAAACCAAAGATAAAGAAAAAAAAATCTTGCAAAAATTGCCAGATAGGAGGAAAGAACTTACCCACAGAGGAATAAAAATAAGAATTACAGTGGGATTTTTATCATTGAAGCAAAACAAAAAATAGTGGAATGAAATATTTAAGGTGTTGAAAGAAAAAAATCCACCAACCGAGAATTGTATACCCAGAGATTATTCTTCAAAAATTGAGAAATGAAGACTTTTTTAGAGAAAATTGATGGAATTTATCATCCATGTAACTATCCTGCAAAAACAACAACAACAACAACAACAACAACAACAAACGGTTAAAAGAAATAATTGAAGACAGAAGGAAAATGAAGGAAAGTGTGGTTAGAAACTTGGATCTATACCTAGAAAAGAAGGGCATCAGAAAAGAAATAAATGAAGGTAGAATAATAAACCTTATTAATTTAAATTATAAATTTATCTGAAGTAAACTTATTGAAAGCAATAATCATGACAATGTATTGGGCAGTTATAGCATATGGGCAAGTAAAATGAATGATAGCATTTCATAATGGACAGGAGAGAGGAACTGAGAACACTTTGTTATAAAGTGTACTGTACTACACATGAAGTAACATAATGTCATTTAAAGGTGGACTTAGATTAGTTGCAAATGTATTTTGCAAACTCTAGAACAACCACTAAACCTTTTGTTAAAAGACACATATCGTGCAGCAGGGTGGCTCAGTGGTTAAGCATCACCTTTGGCCCAGGGTCTGATCTTGGAGACTCGGGACTGAGTCCTGTATCAGGCTCCCTGCATGAAGCCTGCTTCTCCCTCTGCTTGTGTCTCTGCTTCTCTGTCTCTCTATCTCTCTCTGTCTCTCATGACTAAATAAATAAAATCTTTAAAAAATAAAAATAAAAGACACATACTGATGTGCTAAGGGAAGAGATAAAATGGAATCATACAAAATATTTATTAAAACCAAAGGAAGGGATGCCTGGGTGGCCCAGTGGTTGAGCATCTGCCTTCAGCTCAGGTCGTGATCCCATGCTCCCGGGATCGAGTCCTGCATTGGGGTCCCCACAGGGAGCCTGCTTCTCCCTCTGCCTGTGTCTCTGCCTCTCTCCCCGTGTCTCTCATGAATAAATAAATAAAATTTTAAAAAATAAAACAAAGAAGGAGGGGGAGGGAAGAACAAAAGAAACAATAATTTCAATGAATAGAAAACATGGTCGATTATTGGTCATGATAGATATTGTAGACATGGTAGATAGTAAGCCAAGGATTTCAATAATCGCTGTAAATGAGAATTATTGGAATACACCAATTAGAAGACAGAGATTGGTAGAGAAGACGTCACTGTATGTTGTCTATTAGAGACCCACTTTAATGACTCGGATTCAAAGTAAAGAGAGAAAAATATTAGTGTCCTGATAACACTAATGAAAACTGGAGTAACTACATTAATTTCAGATAAGGCAGATTTTGGGAAAAGAAAAATTATCAGGAGTAAAGAAGCTTACATGACAATGAAGGAGTCAGTACTCCCAGAAGACATACAATCCTTAACCTAACAAAAGATCCATCAGAATATGTGAAGCAAAAACTGAGAAACTGGAAGGAGAAAAACAGATAATTCCACTATAATAGCTGAGGACATTGACTCTCCCCTTTTGGTAATTGATAGATCAGGGAAGTAGAAAATCAGTAAAGGATATAACTGAGCCAAACTGCACCATCAATCAACTTGATCTAATTGACATTTATAGAGAACTCCACCCAACAACAGCAGAATACAAATTCTTCTTAAGCCTGCATGGACCATTCATCAAGCAGACCAAATTCTGGGCTATAAAACACAGTTTAAAAACTTTAAAATAGGGGCACCTGGGAGGCTTAGTCAGTTGGCATCTGCCTTCAACTCAGGTCATGATTGCAGGGGGTCATGGGATTGAGCCCTGTGTCAGGCTCCTTGCTCATTGTGGAGACTGCTTCTCCTTCTCCCTCTGACTGCAGTGACCCCTGCTTGTGCTCTGTCTCTCTCTCTCTGATAAATAAATAAATAAATAAATTCTTTAAAAAATAAATAAAAAATTTAAAATAATAGAAATTATGCTATGTAATCTCAGATCACAATGGAATGAAACTAAAAATCAATATTGACATTAAATTCAAATATTTGAACACTTCTGCATAACACATGAGCCAAAGAAAAATTGTCAAGAAAAATTAAAAGACATTTTGAAATAAGTGAAATTGAATATACAACTTGTCAAGATCTGAGGAATGTAGTGAAAGCAGTTCTTTGGAGAGTAATTGAATAGCATCAAATGTATGTATTAGAAAATAAGAAGAATCTAAAATTAATATTCTAAGCTTCCACTTTAGGAATCTAGAGAATGAAGAACAACATAAGCCTAAGGTAAGCAGAAGAAAGGTCATAAAAACTAGAGTAGAAATCAATGAATTTGAAAACAGAAAAACAATAATGAAAATCAACAAAACCAAAAGTTAGTTCTTTAGAAAGATCAATAAAATTATAAACCTCTTGCCAGGATAACCAAGAAAATCAGATAGAAAACATAAACTACTAATAACAGAAATGAAAGAAAGAGTGTTGCAATTGATTATGGGGGCATTGAAAGAATGATAAAAAATACTATAAACCACTTTAGTTCATTAGTTTGAGAAGTTAGAGGAAATAAACAAATTCCTTAAAATATATGTTATCAAAACTAACACAAGCAAAGGCAGATAATTTAAAGACTTATCTATTTATTTTAGAAAGAGAGCATGCAAGCATGAGCTGAGCATGAGTGGGGGGAGGGGTAGAGTGAGAGATTCTCAGGCAGACTCCCCACAGAGGGCCCGACATGGGGCTCCATCTCATGACCTGAGATATGATCTGAGCTGAAATAGAGACCTGATTTGATTTGATCTAAGCCAACCTGGCTCAGTTGGTTAAGACACCCCTGGGAAGGTAGATAATTTAAATAGGCCTGTGTCTACTTAAACATTAAATCAATAATTAATAACCTTACAAGAAAGAAAGTACCAGGTTCTGATGGTTTCACTGGTGAATTCTGCCGAACATGAAGGTATAATGCCGATTCTCTGCAATCTCTTCTAGAAAATGGAAAAAGGTGTAACACTTCCTGACTCATTCTATGAGGCCAGCATTACCCTAATACTAAACCCATGCAAAAGCATTAGAAGAAAGATAAACTACTGAGCAATGTCTCTTGTGAACAGGTGGTAGACAGAATTATGCCCCTCTCCCCAACGATGTCCACATTCAAATCCCTGAAGTCTGTGACTATGATACCTTACTTGGCAAAAGGTACTTTGCTGATGTTACCAAATTAAGGATCTTGAGATAGGAGATTACCCTGGATTAACTGGGTGGTCCCAATGTAACCACTCCCTCTCTAAGAGGGAGACAGTCCTGTCAGAGTGAGAGAGGAGATGTGTGACAAGAAGAGGTTGGAGGGCTATTTCCTAAAGATAGAGGGAGAGGTCCATGGCCAAGGAATGCAGTGGGCCCCTGGAAGCTATAAAAGGCAAAGAAGTGGATTACTCCCAAGGTTTCCAGAAGGAATGGAGCTCTGCAGACATCTTGATGTTATCCTGTAAGTCTCATTTCAAACTTCTGACTTCTAGAACTTAAGATAATAAATGTATATTGTTTTAGTGCCAATACTTGCATAACTTTTTTTTTTTTAGAGAGCAAATGTCAAATAAACATAGATGGGAAGATCCTCAACAAAATGTTAGCACACTGAATCCAGCAATGTTTAGAAAGAAATATACACCACAACCAAGTGGGCTTTACTCCACTTGCACGTTCAACATGAAAAGATAAATTAAGGGGCACCCGGGTGGCTCATGGTGTGATCCTGGGGTCCTGGGATCCAGTAGCACATTGGGCATCCCTGTGAGGAGCCTGCTTCTCCCTCTGCCTGTGTCTCTGTCTCTGTCTCTCTCTGTCTCTCGTGAATAAATAAAATCTTTTTTAAAAAAAGATAAATTAATATAATCCACCACACCAACAGTCTAAGGAAAAGAAATAATTTACTCATGTCAATGGCAAGAAAAGCATTTAACAAAATCCAGTACCCACTCATGATACAAATTCTTGGCAGACAAGAAATAGAGGAGAACTTTGACTTCATAAAGAATATCTACCAAAAAACCTAAACCCAAAGCTCACATTATATTTAACAGTGAGAAATTCATGCTGTTTTTGTGTCACGACAATCTTTTAGATGTGGTCTGCTGTCATTTATCTTGATTATTATATTATAGTCTTTTTATTCTGAAGGATTTTGTATTTTTTTTCATCTCTGAGTGTCTTTCATTCTATATTTGATCATTTTCTCTCCATTCTCTGATCTCTTTTCTAGTAACTTTCTGTGATAAGATGTTGAGCTGCATGGAATGGACTCAATCTATTTTCTTCATTCTATCTACCCCTGTCATTCTGATCTATGTCAGAGGACTGAAAGGTGGGAGGATCAAATAGGTGAAATACAGGGGATTCTTTTAGGGTGGTGAAACTATTTCGTATGATACTGTAATTGTGGATACAAGATGGCATACATCTGTCAAAATCATAGAATGTAACAATACAGAGTGAATTTCACATATGCAAAATAAAAAACAGTCCAACCAGAGGAAAAGGTGCTGATCTAAGGAACTCTGGGAATGAGTAGAATCTGAAATTTTTTTTTTCAAAAAAAGATTTTATTCATCCATTCATGAGAGACACAGAGAAAGAAGCAGGGACACAGGCAGAGGGAGAAGCAGGCTCCACGCAAGGACCCTGATGTGGGACTCGATCCCAGGACCCAGGGATCACACCCTGAGCCAAAGGCAGATGCTCAACCACTGATCCACCTGAGTGCCCCAGAATCTGAAATTCTAAAGACAAGAGGAACTGCACATATGTGCCATACTCCAGGTGACAAAGTTGTTTTCCATGGGTGTATGAGTGAACAAATCTGATACTGTATACACGTATCATGGAGTTGACCAATTACATAGATGGGCAGAAAATGGTGGGAACCAGGATTTTCACTGTGGACATGGTGATATACAGGTAAGCAATGGAGGAGGTTATAATAATCCATGTGATAGTGGAGTATGGTTAGAGACATCAGTATAAAATCATGTTTAGCTTAATATGGATCCAGATGCTTACATAGAGAAATACTTTTAGGGATGCCTGGGTGGTTGAGGTCTGCATTTGGCTCAGGTTGTGATCCTGGAGTCCTGGGATCAAGTCCCTCATCAGGCTCCCTGCAGGGAGCCTGCTTCTCCCTCTGCCTGTGTCTCTTCCTCTCTCTCTATGTCTCTCATGAATAAATAAATAAAATATCTTAAAAAGGGAAATACTTATACATATTTGTACATTTGCATGTTCTATACACACATATATTTCCTTGTATTGTTAGCTTTGAGAGCCTAGAAGTGATGAACACCTCAGAAGCTATGAGCACTCAGAAGCTATGTGCTATGCTCACCTGGCACTTAGATCTTGGTTCCTAATACCATTTCCATAAAAGAGGTGAGGTTCTTTGGAGAAATGGCTGATTCTAAGACTGGGGCAGCAAATATGCAAGATGAGCTTAGAACATTGTGTAGCCACAGAGAGCTAAGAAGTGCTCCAAACAAAACCAAAACCAAAACAAAACCCCCCAGTACAGCCAATATGTATTGATAGGATTATGACAAAGGAGACAACTGAAAGAGCTCATTTGGCCAACACTGGAACCATTTGGGCCTAAAAATAAAGTAGCATTGGAGTACAACCCAAAGTATAAAATAAATCTAGGTGCCTGGCTGGCTTAGTGGGTAGAGCATGCAACTCTTGATCTCAGGGCTGTGAATCCAAGCCCCACGTTGGGCATGAAGCCTATTTTAAAAATGTGGCAAAGTATAAAATAAATGTCGATGAGTCTGTAATGATCTAAATACATGATTGACTAATGGAGAGGAAGAGATAAAGGCCACATATGGAAATATTTCACATAACTTATGTAGATACTCTATTTTTATGGAGGTGGATCATAAGTCTCTACTCCTTAAGTGTGAGCTGTGCACCATACAATATGGAAAGGGGAAGAATAAAGTTACTTTATGGTGGAAAAATATGACCTCCATCTACCCAAGCTATATGGTTAAGGGCAGCAACAGCAGTGATAAGTTGTGTTGATGGTATTTATCCTTGATGGGACAAGAATGGCACTTGACTTCTGTGGCCTTCCTGTCCCAAACCTATAACCTCAGTCTAACCATGAATACGACAGCAGACAGGTTCCACTAGAGGGACATTCTACAAAATATCTGACCAGTACTCTTCAAAAACTGTTCTGTTAAGATCATCAGAAACAAGGAAAGCCTGAGAAAGTGTCACTGTGAAAAGGAGCCTAAGGAGACATGACAAGTCAATGTGATGTTATACCCTGGATGGGATTCTGGAATAGCAAAAGGGTATTAGGTAGAAACTAAGGAAATCTGAGTGTGTATCAATACTGGTTCATTAAATGTAGTGAATATACCATGTTGATATAAGATTGTAAATTATGGGGCCCCAGGGTGGCTCAGTTGATGAAGCATCTGATTCTTGATTTCAGCTTAGGTCATGATCTCAGGGTCATGAGATCGAGCTCTGCCTTAGACTCTGCACTGAGTGTGAAGCCTGCTTAAGATTCTCTCTGTCTCCCTTTCGCCCTCCTGCCTGCATGCTCTCTCCTTCTCTAGAATTGTAAGATTGTAAGATTTGCTAATAATAGAGGAGGCAGGGTCCTCAGGTTATAGGGACTCTCTATAGTATTTTCCCAATTCTCTGTCAAAGTACAAGTGTTCTAAAATAAAGACCATTTTTAAAAAGTGTCCTCAGAACTTTGAAGGCAATCCCTTCCCCCTTCTCCTCCTCCTCCCCTTCCTCCTCCCCTTCCTCCTTCTCCTTCTCCTCCTCCTCCTCCTTCTTCTTCTTCCTATTTCTTCCTCTTCCTCTTTTTCTTTTTCCTCTTCTATAAGAAGTTTCCATGCCCAGCATGGAGCCCAATGCAAGGCTCAGCTCAAGACCTTGAGATCAAGACCTGAGATGAAATCAAGAGTTGGATGCTTAAATGTCTGAGCCACCCTTGTAGGCAATTTCTTCTAATAGCCAGTGGGTCTTCATGAGAAATCAGATTGTTATTCCTTTTTGGAAGATACAATTTCTCTTCCTCCTCTGGAAGCTTTCAGACTTTATTTATTTTGTTAAATCCATGCTGTTCTCGTTTCATGATAGTCTCTTAGATGTGGTCTGCTATCATTTATCTTGATCTTTACACTACAGCCTTTTTATTCTGAAGACTTTTTGTACTTTTTATTTGGGTTGCTTATGTTTCATATTTGATAATTTTCTCTCCATTCTCTGAGCTCCTTTCTGGTAATTTTCATTAGTAAGATGTTGAACTTCATGGAGCTGAGACTCCATGTGTTTTCTTCATTGTCTCCCTCTGCCATTCTGAGCTATCTTGTAGAAATATCCTACTCTGTCCTCCCAGTCCTCCCACTGGCATTATATTTTGGCAATCTTATGTTTAATTTCTTTTTTTAAAGATCATATTTATTTATTCATGAAAGACACAGATTGAGGCAGAGACACAGGCAGAGGGAGAAGCAGCTCCCTGCAGGGAGCCTAATGCAGAACTCAATCCCAGGATCCCAGGATCCCAGAATCCTAACCTGAGCCAAAGGCAGATGCTCAACCGCTGAGCCACCCACGCGTCCCAGTTGCCTTTATTTTCTGACTCATAGGTGGGAACCTCTTATGGATTGCATTTGATATTTCTTATTCTTCTATTTTATTTTATTTTAAAAAAGATTTCATTTATTTATTCATTCATGAGAGACACAGAGAGAGGCAGAGACACAGGCAGAGGGAGAAGAGAAGCAGGCTCCATGCAGGGAGCCCGACGTGGGACTCGATCCCAGGACTCCAGGATCACGCCCCGGGCGGAAGGCGACGCTAAACCGCCGAGCCACTGGGGCTGCCTGTCTTCTCCTATTTTAGGGAGACCATTTTGTTGAATTCCTTTCCTTTACATCAGAGGAGACCAGGTTTCTGAGCAGAGAGCTCTTGGCTGACTTGTGGAGAAGCACTAGAGTTTTGCAGTAAGATGGGTCAGGTTGGATGCCAGCTCTCCCACTAGCTGGGAGATTGAGAGCAAGCACTGAATTTCTCAGCAACCCCATTCTCTCATCTTTAAAATGATCAAAATAGAACATGCTTAGTCCAGTTGTCATGAGACTAGAAAGAGATTATCTGTGTAAAGTGTTTAGCACAGCGCTGTAAATGGTCATAACCTAATAAATGTTGCTGTTACCACTAATCACATCATCCAGATTGAATTACTTGCACACCCAAAGAGTGTTTGTTTTTGTAGCTACTAATCGTTGAATCTGGCACCCTTTAGCTTTGTGACATTGTGAGTGATATACGTTGTACAAGAGAAGGGAGAAAGGAGTTTAATGTTCTTAGGGATAAATAGTAAGAATAACAAATACGAGGATGAGGCATAAAAATGAAAATGTGAGAAGGAGAGGCTCTGTGTGCAGCCCTTAGGCCCTATAAGTGCTTTGTTTGTTCTGCCTAATATGTTTATATGTAAATGACCTTGGCAAGTGACAATTATTAAGAACAACATTCAAATGTTTGGTTAGAGCAGAATCTGCATTAGAGGGGACTTAGACCAAAGCAGATACATGGGTTTTTGGAGCAGTTGGATGGGACAGAGAGAAGTGTTAGGAGGTATTTTACTTTTCATTAAGGATCTCAATCATAGTGTAATTAACCAACAGCCTTCCAAGGTGAAGCCAACAGAACAAACCAAACTTCCACATGGGGAACAGAGAGAGAAGCTTTCAGGAAAACACAAATGGAAGAATCCAATGGTTCGGGAGAAGAAGCCATCAGAACCAGTTCAGAGATGGGGTCTTGAGACAGGACTCATTTAGCCCCCAGATCCAAACCCAAAGATGAATTCTGTAGCTGCAATTCAGGGGTTGCAAGAGAGGTGTGGGAAAGAGACACCAGATTCCTTCCTCTCAGTGTTTTATTAATATTGCAGGCTCTTTCTCTCGAGTGTGTGCTTTTCTCATTTGTTTGACCAACACAAGCGGGAATGAGTAAGCTCCTCCTGGCATATATTTTCCCATTTACCAGGGTCAGTGTTTACATTAATAACACACCACCCTAGATGAAGGTGCTCTTTCTGTTAACCCCACACAGCTGCTAATTAGCAGGTCACTTGCGGGTTAGAGGTGCGCTTGTGTTGTGCTTCTTGGCTGGCTGTTGTGTTATTATAACAACTGTAAATGCCATATGCAGCTGCCATACGGGTTGTGCTCAGAAGGCTGTTTGTATAATTACAGGCATTAGCCAGAGATGGAGCCTGCCAGCTGACATTCAAGAGGCAATAATAACTTAATTTCCCTCACAACAAATTGGCTCTCTAATAGGGGATTTAGTTGTACTACGAACTTCGGAATGGCTTGAGAATTCCAGCAAGCACATTTCTGTCCAGCTATTCTCGTAAGGGGGAGAGTAATCACACCCATACCCAAGACAGTTTCTACAGTTTCTTGAGGATCAATCAATAGGTGACAGTACTTACTACCTTTTTATTCCAAAGAGAAGCTGTATAGTCAGAGGAGTCCACTAGCTTCCAAAGGGGCTTTGGATATCTCAAAGATGTCGTGGAAGATTTTTGCCCAACTGGTGTCTCTTACCGAGTGCAACTCAGGAAATTCTTTGCTTTGGTGTAGCGTTTGGAATGAGCTAGAGAGTGCATCTGGGGAGCCTGCTCCCTGGGAATCTGATTTCACTGTTATCGTATCTCCTGTTTTCCCTCAGCCAAAAAAACCACCCCCCCATCTCCACTCAGCAAATGTTGATGCAAAGCCATTTCCTCTGTGATAGCTTTCTTGATCTTTCTCTCTTACCTTCAGAAGTTATGATCTCTTTCTTCTTTTTGTGTTTTTCTGCATTGGGTGTCATAATTGTAAGTTTTATCACTCGTGTAATTATTTGTGCCCACACCTGTCTCTCTGAGTTGACCGGGAGAATCTGACAGCATCTGTTTCTTATTCATCTTGGTAACACCTATCATGCTTTTCACCCAGCAGGTGCCAAAAGCAGTTGTTAAATGGATTTAAAATATATTTTCAAAAGGCTACAGTCATTCTGTACTTTAAAATATGCGTAGAACGTGAATCACAGTGGCGAACAGAAAAGCTAGAAAAGATGAATGGATTTGATTATTTAAAGATAAA
Source organism: Nyctereutes procyonoides (assembly GCF_905146905.1). Taxonomy (NCBI): domain Eukaryota; kingdom Metazoa; phylum Chordata; class Mammalia; order Carnivora; family Canidae; genus Nyctereutes; species Nyctereutes procyonoides. The sequence continues at coordinate 52,460,488 of NW_026575140.1, read as the reverse complement.
GTCTGTGTTTTTACATACTATATATAAACACATTTCTCTCCATACGTATATATTAGATAAGATTATATATTTGTACCTATATATTTATACATATATTTCTTTATATAGAGATCCATAACTGTATCTGTATTTAGATCTGCAATATTTTGGTATTCTGTGCCATTTAAAGGAGATGTGAAAACTTTGACCTAGAAAGACTTGCAATCCTCTGACATGATAGAAGAAAGTTACAAAACATTATAATCACTGTGGGTACAATTTGTATTCATATATTCTAGTGATAAATATTTATACACTTAAGGTCCAGAAAGATATGCATGAACAATAAGACTGAGTGTTTATTCATGATGGGATTTGGATTACTTTTGCCTTATTTTGCTAATTTGTGTTTTCTAAATGTTGGCAATGTATATAAAATGCTTTTGAATTGAGGAAATTATTAGTAATGTAATTTTATTAATATATTTTCCAAGCATTATAAAAGGAAGGACCTTAGTACCTCCAAATTCCCTTTAAAATAACATCCTGGCCATAAGAGATGTTGGAAAATGCTATTATGTTTTAATACTTAATGAGTAGGCTTCATTTATTTTATAATGAAGTGCTTCAGGGTTGGGGTAGATAATGTGTTTTGGGGTTCGCAGGTGCAAAGGGGATGAGGCAGGCAGTAAAGACATTTTGGAGTGAAAAACACCCACTCTGGGCCTGGAGCAATATTGTTAGGCATGAACTTTGTCTAGTTGTTTTGCTCTTTTGGTTAAAAGTTCAAACTTAATTGGATTAGACAGTAGCAAAGGAACACTTAGCTAACGTTTGTGGGCTTGTTTCATATCCAGGCAATATGCTCCACATATTGATATATGGTCCCTTTTAATCCTTGCTGCTATCCTATAAGATGGGCATTAGAAAACTTCTATACGTTTTACAGAAGAGAAAATTTAGTCTGAACTTGGATACTTCTATGTCATAGTAACTGAGCTGCAGCTTTAAAATTGTCTGTAGTCTGGACTCTGCCTGCCTTCCAGACAGCAAATATTTGTGAACCAAGTGTCTAAATGTTTTAGATTTATACTTCTTTTTTTAAAAGATTTTATTTATTTATTCCTGAGAGACACAGAGAGAGAGGCAGAGACACAGGCAGAGGGAGAAGCAGGCTCCTTGCGGGGAGCCCGATGTGGGATTTGATCCCAGGATCCCGGGATCATGCCCTGGGCTGAAGGCAGACACTCAGCCTCTGAACCACCCAGACGCCCCCTGGATTTATAGTTCTTTAATTGTTACTTGAATGTTTCATTTTATATACCATATGATGAGCAAAGGCTGGACTTAGTGTAGTGGATGCAGCTGGTGCCCTGCCCAGATCCCCTTCTCTAGACCAGCAGTCCCTCATCATTAGCCAGTGTGGGTGGTGACTCCTAATGGCTCACACCAGCACTTTCTCCAGGGACCATACTCAGTGGAGGGGGCATCTTGATCAGGGGACGGTGTCCTCCTTCCTTACCCTGGGGGGCAGAGAGGAGAGGCAGCCAGAAGTAAATGACTGATTAACATGGAATGTGAAGGATCACCTTCTTGCCTTGAGATGGGACCACACCTTTGGTGGGACTTGTGTTCCAGGCAGAAGCCAGTCTGGAGCTGAGACCACATCCTCACTCCGTTTTCTTCCTATAACCCATCCTCTCCCCTGACTCCCTTTCTCCTGAGAGCACTTCTTCCCCTAAATCACCATCATGAGAATCTCCTCACCTCAGGCTTCTAGATGCCCTATCTGAAACATTTAGATGTGTAAACAGAATGGAAATATTCTGCGATGTTTTAAATTTCACTTCAATGGATAAGGTGAACAGTTTTTCACATTTTAAGAATCATTTGTATTTCCTACTCTCTGAAGTTTATTCACAGACTTTGCTCATTTGAAAATACTGTTTTGGGGACACCTGGGTGGCTCAGTGGTTGAGCATCTGCCTTTGGCTCAGGTCGTGATCCTGCTGTCCCAGGATCGAGTCCCACATCAGGCTCCTTTCATGGAGCCTGCTTCTCCTTCTGCCTGTGTCTTGGCATCTCTCTCTCTCTGTGTCTTTCATGAAAAAATAAATAAAATCTTAAGAAAAATACCGTTTCAAATACTGAAGCTTATAATATGTTTTAATATTTAGTGAGGCAACAGCTCCCTCCTGTACTGCCTCTTGCCTGCAGCTTAGTCTTCCTTTCCAGAATTTTCCTCACTACCCTTGCTTGGTTTTTTTTGCATATATTAACTGTTGAAGCAAAGTGCCCAATTCCCTCATAAGATCCTGTTGATGTTTAATATCAGGACTTCAAGATCATGACCTGAACTGAAGGCAGATGCTTAACTGACTGAGCCACCCAGGCGCTCCAAGAGAAATTGCATTTTCCTAGGCATATTCCTATGTATTTTATTTACTTATGTTTGCTTTTGAAAATTCATGGACTATTTTATTTCATTATATATTCTAATTGGTTTTCCACCTGTATGTTACTAATTTCTGTGTATTAATTTTTACTCTGTATACTTACTCTGTTCTCATATTGCAGTGTTTTAGGTTGATTCTCTGGTATGTTTCAGGAACTCAGTCATATCACTTACAAGTGACAATTTTATGTCCTGTTTTCTCAAAATTTATACCTCTGATTTTTCACTCTTGTTTAATGATATTGGCCAGAACCTCCAGAATGAAGATAAATAAATGTTCATTTTCACCATCAATGGACTTTTTTTTTAATCATCTCTGATTTAGATACAAACTCTTTTAGTATTTTTTCATTAAGGAATGATGCTGGCTTTTGGATTGAGATATCTATCTCATGGATATTTTAGTATCTGTGAATCTCTCTATTTTACTAACTTATTATAAGACAGTTACATTTTCTTTTTAATTAGAAAAGAAAATAGGCAATCAATTCACCTCTAAAGTTGGCAAAGAAAGGGAAAGACTCAACCATTTACCTTAATTCTCCTATTTGATCTGTACCATTAGGTCACCAAATAGTAGGTGAGAGGAGGCATCCCTCTTTATAATATCCCAGCTGACTAATGAAAAAAGAAATGAGAGAAATAGAATACCACTATTTTGCAATCTCCATTAAGTTAATGGATCTAGGCATTGGGAATCAGTGGGTGAACATCGCAAGAGGAGGACCAAACAGTTGTTACATGTCTTCTGATAAAACAAACCAAAAAAAAAACAAAAACCAACCAACCAACCAAACAAAAAACCCACAAAAAAAACCCAAAAAAACAAACCCATGGTAGCACCTACCTCTTGTCAAAGGTATCAAACCTTTGTCTGACAGACTTTTTGTCATCTGTTAGTGTACAAGATGTACAGAAGGCAAAGGAGTAAGCCCATCTGTGCCATGAGGATGCAATCTATACAATCAGGGCTTGGGGGGAAATCTACGTATCAAAGCCTTAGGTTCCTCAATAGAGAAGTTTTAGGGAAAATAGAGGAAGAAATATGGGGTAGATTAGAAGAAACTTAACAGGCATATCAGTTTTATAAAACTTAGCAAGTACAGTGCAATGTATAGATATACATGGGAGATAATACAATAAAGAAATGCAGGGAGGAGTTCCTGTAAAAGTCAGGATGGTGGTTACTTTTGAGGGGAGCACAGGCTTGAAATTGGGATGAGACACAATGGAACGGCTTCAGGGATCATTGGCAAAATTCTAGTTCTTGACTCAGATGATGGTCACCAAAGTTTGCTTCCTTTTATTAATTTTTTTATGGTTTTCTGCATTTATGCTTTCCAACAAATGGGTCAAATTAAGACAAAATGAGGCGGTGACGATTGGTGCGTTTGGAGTATTTGTGGAAGAGTAGGTCTGTGAGTCTTCAAAGCCCCAGCTTTCTGACTCTGAAGGGTGCCACACAAGAGTTATTAAGAGGTCAAACAGATGATACTGGAAGGTTTGTGTGGTGATGTGATGGTAAACCAGCTTTCTGAATCAAGAAGTCCTGGTCTGTAGCATTTTGCTCATCTTCATAATGTAAGTATTTCTTCAAGCTCCAAGGTGATGTCCCTGAACACTAATGTTGGAAGATGTACAGAGTTGGCTTTCATGAGCCAGTGAGAGTCGGTCCTAAGATACTGCTGGGTATGTGAGCACCAAAATACATTCCACCATCTTCCACTTTGTTTGGGGTACACCAACTTGTGGGGTTTATTGTAAGGTGTCTCTGTGAACAGAAACATTGGTCTGTTTAGGTTAAGGTTTCAAATAAAATAGAGGGTGTTTGGGAGGACCAGGTATGAGGACCTGCTTCCTTTCCCCTTTGAAAAGATGCCAGATTTTATACTAAAGGAAGGATGAGAGTGTCTCTGACTCTGAGCCTAGGTTTCTTTCATTTCTTTTTTTTTTTAAAGGTTTTATTTATTTATTCATGAGAGACACACAGAGAAAGACAGAGACATAGGCAGAGGGAGAAGCAGGCTCCCTTTGGGGAGCCTGATGCAGAACTCGATCCCAGGACCCTGGGGTCACGCCCTGAGCTGAAGACAGACGTTCAACCACTGAGCCTCTCAGGTGCCCCTGAGCCTAGGTTTATAAGGTATGAGATTGAGAAGAAAGTTTAGAAGATGAGGCTGAACTAGTAGATCATTTAGGGTGGCTGGATGATTGAAAAATATGACCAGGGAAGCCCAGGAAGCTGGATAGTCTGGGTGGTTAAATAATATCTTTGCTTTTCAGGTGGCAGGAAGATGACAGATGGAAGGAATGCAGCAAAACCCAGGCTCTAGTGCACCTAGGTGCCACCCTGTGCAGTAGGCCAATATATATATTTTATGTCTTTTGGAAACTGATTTAAGAGAGATAAAACATTAACAAGGACTCTCCACTGATGCTTCTGGGGCCCTGCGAGGGGATTGAAGCAGGTTCTCTAGCACTGCTCTTTGCAAGGTCACCCAAGGCTGCAAAGGTGGTACTGCCTCAGCATCATTCAGGAGAATTGTTGACAACCCAGCTTCCAGGGCCCATCCAGAGCCACCGGATGGAAGGATTTGGGGGCAGGGTGCACAAATGTATATTTCCCCAAAAATCTCCCCCAAGGGGCCTTTCCATACCCAGTCTGCAAACTGGCACTTCAGAATACTAACTTACTTTTTAGGAGTATATTTGGGGGCCGAGAACATGGCAGTAGGGAGGAGGTCTGGAACGAATGAGAATGGACAATTCTCTCCCTGGGACCAGAAACAGACTATGTGGCAGAGTGATTCAGCATCTTTGCAGGCATCCCTGGTACCTCAGTCGTGGCCTGGCATAGTCTCTGGTCTGCACCCAGACTTCATGGTGGGTTCTTCTAGCGTCACACATTCTGATCTCAGAAAAATATTTCTAAGATTACTCTGCTGTCCTCCAGGGTGTTGATACTTTATCAGCAGATAGGAACTTTAAAGCAAAGACTCTATTCTGCAATTATGGATCTTCAGATGGAGCATGCAGGTGAGGACAGAAGGTGTGGACTTAGTTCAGAGACCTCCTCTGAGATGTGAGACATTTTATAAATGGGCTTCTGTCAATAAAACATGCCTTTCTTATTTCTAAAGGAAATCAGGTGAAGAGTGTGAATAAGGCAGCGAAGAAGCTTTTTCTCTTTGTTCTTATCAGATCAGTATTTCCACTCATTCTTTTCTCATTGAAGGAGACACAGCATGTTCCATATTCAGCCCAGTTCCTTGTACATAGTAAACTCTCAGTATGGGAGCATTCCCTTCCCATTCCCTATGAATCTAAGGAACACTCAGATGGTGTAAACAGTTTGTGGTGGCTTTGAGAACAGAATTTATCTGGGCATAAAACCATGAAGTGTAATTCACAATTAGATCATGCTCTAATTCAAAGGAGTTGGGCCACTGTATTTAAAAACTGTGGAGGAACCCATCAAATTACTTGGAGTGAGCTGGGGCTTGTCCACACGTGGCCTCACTTTTTAACATCGGAAAATGATGCAGAGAGTTGTGGTTGGAGAGTGCAGGGTTTGGAGTTGGGGAGTGCTTGGATTGAGTCCGGACTTGATGCTTTGTGGTGTTAATCAAGTTATTTAACCTCTCTGAGGTTTACTTGCAAGATTGGTGTGTGTGTGCACATGTGCACAAACATTTGTAACCTTACCTGCTCTTCAAAGAGTTCTTGTAAGCAGTCACAGCATAATTCAAGAAGAGTCCTTAGTATTGTTTCTAGATAGAAACAATTGCTGTTTATATATTATTGCTTTCTGAGAGTATAATGTCTCCCATATGTAGACTAGAAAGAAGATGGAGAGATCCTTATGATCTTATTTTAAACTCCCAGTGATTGGAGGCTGTCAACCAAAAACTAATGGTATCTATCTCTGCAGTATCATACACTATTACCCTATTTTTTTAAAAAAATAGGTGCTTATAATATTTACGTATTTAATCAATTTGCATATGTGTGCGTGCGCACGTGTGCCTACATGCACATGCAAACACTATTGCATGTAAAGCTCAGAGGCTTGAATTTCCCATGTCTGTGCCCCTTATCTGTAAGGGAAAGCACTGCAGAGACTAATTTTAGCGAGCTTCCTTGGTGATTTTTTACATGATGTTTCAAGATCATTCTGAATCCTCTTCCTTTATGCATTCATTCACTTGACAAGTATTTATTGAGTGCCAACTCTGTCCCCAAAGCCAAAAGACTTAAATATCACAGAGCGGGTCCAAGTTCATGGAGACTATTCTCTGACCCTCATGCACCTTTACTTTATTGCTCAGGAGATAAATCCTGGGTCCAGTGCACATTCTCTGCAACAGGCATGGGGGAAGTCATGGAGGCATGAAGGGATCTAATGTCTGCTGGGAACAATGACCGTTTCAATGCCGAGAGACAGTAAGGTGTGCTGGGCTGGGCCTTCGGGGAGGAACAGGGTCTTGAGAAATGAGCCTGGAAAAATTGGGTAGGGGGCAGGTTGTAAATAATGGTACGATTTAGAGAGTGCCCACTGTGTGTCTGGCACTTTGCTTTACAAATGTTATTTTATTTAATCAGCATAACAGATAGGTATTATTATAACCTGACATTAGCACATCAAGCGTCTCCTTTTAATTCCAGCTGGGCAAAGAAACTGGGAAAACAGAAGCGTTCCCAGCAGGCAGCCGCGCTGGGCAGCAGAAAACTGTACAAAGCAAAATGCAGGTCCCACGTCTGAAGTGTCAATTATATTTCTAACAATTGCATATGGACTTCATTAGCCAGCTAAATGGTACCTATTTTAGCATCCCACCAGCTGGAGGGATTTCCAGTAGGAAATATGAGAAGGCAAAAAGTCTAGGAATCTCAGGTTCCCCAGAGCCTTCTGGAATTCATACAGATTAAGCAAGATAAGGTCAGCTCTAAAGTCCCCTCTCTTCTTCCTGTACCCCTCTGCATAGTCACCTCATGAGTGAATAAAACCAGAGCACCTGTATCTGTCCAGAGGGGCTGGGGTGGTTTTCTTGTGTCCCTTTGGGCCTCTGAGGCCGAGTCCCCCTCAGGGATGGTAGGCAGAAGCAGAAAGAATTCATTCAGCACCAGCTCTCTGTGGGAAATCTGTATCTCTTTGACATGAGGGTTCTTTATTATATGCTTCCTATTACATCTTTAGCACAGCTTCGTGTCAGCCTTTCCCATAGGTTGAATATAATGATAGGTAACCTAATCCTGAAGGTAACAGAATAATCTTAGAGGACACAAGGCTCTATTTAATTCTTGCCAAATGACAGTATATACCCAGACTCTGAACAGACCTCTGCAGAACTCCAGTAAGGTTTTGTGTCTTGCTGAGCTTGGAGCCAGAGTCGTCCCATTCTATTCTTTTTCCTACTCCCAGGCAGGATCTGATTTCACACCAATCGATCCATAAGAGGATAATGGTATCACAGTTCAAGACAGGCAACCATGGAGAATTGTTTTATATGCTTCTGATGCTCAAGAAGTTCCAGTGGCCTGGGCTACGTCTCAGTTTTCAAGGAGAGTCAATTCCAGGGCAGAAGACAGCATGGAAAAAAAAAAAACAAAAACACACACAACCAAAAAACAACCAAAAAAAACCCAAAACAAAAAAAGCCACAACAAAAAAACTCCCTCCAAAACCAAGAAAACCCCTCATAACCCCTCGCCACCCCAAAAAGAAAAAAATAAAACAAAACAAAACCAAAAACCAAAACAATAACAAGAACAAAACCAAAAATCCATGGACTTTAGAATCAGGTTGACATGGGTCAAAAGCACAGCTCTGTCTCTGATTAGTCATGATCTTAGTCAAAGATGCCTGGGCCTCAGCTTCTTGGTTAGTTAAATGATGGTAAGCCCATACCCATCTTGGACAAATTTTACAGGAACAGAATTAAGGGACTTTGTGGGATGATGTTCACAGTGAGTGGGGGCGGAGGGGCTTTACTCACTTGGTCTCATTTTGAAGATCATTTGAAAATACCGTAGTCTTGTCCATTTAATTCCCTCCCTACTCAGGAGTGTGTGTCCTGCTGTGCTCTGTACCGCCCATAACCAGAGTGGTTGACACTGGGACAGTAGCTGGCCTTAATAATGATGTCTGCAGATCTAGAGTCTCTACTTGGACTCTTTCTCTCTTTCTCTGCAAACAAAACAAAACAACAACAACAACAACAACAACAACAACAAAAAAAACGTTTACTAAAGGCCAGTGAAAATGCCCTGGGTGAATTATGAAATTGTTAAAAGTTCATGATGGCTAGAGTCCAGAGTGGGGACCACAGACAGAGGAGGTTGGAGAGACACATTGGGGCTGGGCTCTGAAGGATTATGTAGGGTGTGCTAAGGAGTTGACCTGATCCTGAGTCTGGGACCAATGAAAGTTTCTCCAGAAGGAGGTGCCATAATTAGGTTTGAGCTTTAGAAATTACCCTGGCTCTGATGAGGAGCATGTCTTAGAGGTGAGTTGTCCTACTTGTATCTCCTGCTTGGGGCTTGTACTCTTTCTTGGGTCTTCAGCTTGAAGTTTTCTGGAAAACTTCTGAAGTTTTCTGGAAAAACTCTGGAAAATTCTTAGCTGTTGTGTCTTCAAATATTGCTCCTGCTTCATTTTATCCCTGCTCTTTTTTTGTAACTATTTATCATGGATCATAGGTCCCCTGGAATCTTTTCTGACTTTTCCATCTGTGTTTCTTACTGTGATTATGTAGTCTGATTTTGTACGTAAAACTCTGTTGGAACATGGGTATGACCACTCATTTGTATATTGCCTGTGACAGCATTTGAACTGCAGTGGGTGAAGTTGGGGAGTTTTGACAGGCATATTAGTCTGCAAGTCTCAAATATTTACTGTCTGGACCTTTACAGAAAAAGTTTGCCAATTCCTGGGCCAATCTGTTGTCAAGTATATTTGTTGAGTTCTTCATGTCAGCTATGATTTTTTTCAGTTACACAATTTCTAACTGATTTTTTTTTCATAGTTTTCAGTTATCTGCTTAAACTTTCTAGGTAGGAATTTTTGAACAAACCAATCACATTTATTTTAAAATCCATATCTTGAGGCACCTAGGCAGCTCAGTCGGTGGAGCATGGGACTCTTGACCTTGGGGTCATGAGATCAAGCCCCACATTAGGTGTAGAGATTACTTAAAAATAAAATTTTGGGGGTACCTGGGTGGCTAACCAATTAACATCTGCCTTCAGCTCAGGTCATGATCGTGGGATCCTGGGATGGAACCCTGCATCAGGTTCCCTGCTCAGTGGGGACCCTACCTCTCCTCTGCCCCTCCCCCTGGCTCATGCTCTCTCTCATAAATAAATAAATAAATAAATAAATAAATAAATAAAATCTTTTAAAAAATAAGTGAACTCCCAGATCTTAAAAAAATAAATCCATGTCTTCATAACACCAATATCTGGATCTCTCATCTTTTTTTCACTCTCTTATTTTTTGGCCTTTTGTGTCTGGCCCCCTGGTAGAGTAATGGTTATTGAGTGGTGATTGGTTTCTGATGTAGAGACATTTTGAAGCTTTTGTGAGGATGGTATTTCTTTATTCCAGCTAGGATTAAGTTGTTTCTAGTAGGCAACTAGTTTAGGAAAAGATCAGTTTAATCTAATCAGAGGTTGAGCTGATAAGACTAGTTGCCAGTCTGTATGAAGGCCAGTGGCTAGTATAGTTCTTGTTTACCCATACTTTTTGAGCACAATGAAATCTAGAGTTGTTCACCAGGACTTTGAAGGGAAAGCTACTGCTTCATCTTAGTCCTATAATCTTTGCATTTCCCTTCTCTCTGAGGTCACGGTCCTACAAGACCTCCTGGTTGAGTAGCTCCCTTAAGACTTCTAATAGATTTATTTGCTTTTTTTTTTTTTGTGTGTGAGGGGGTTGTGATTAATATCAGAAGAGGAGCTGACCTGTGATTAGCTGCCCTACCATTACTGGGAGTGGAATAATGGATTTTAGGTGACTTGTAACAAGACACAGAAACATGAGCCAGTGCATGAGAAATGTATCTAGTTAAGCAATAATGGTGACTTGAACCATAGGCTGTAGTAATGAGTAGGATATACAGATGGCAAATGGATATGTGAAAGATGTTCAGCATCATTAGCCGTCAGGGAAATGCACACTAAAATCATGATGCCATACTACTGGAAATCTAGCAGAATGGCTAAAATAAGAAAGTTACAACATGAAATGTGGGGAGATTATCACACATACATTGCTGGTGAATCCATAAGATGGTATAGTCCCTCTAGAGTACAGTTTGGAAGTTTCTGATAAAACTATAGAATTGTCATCCAACTCAGCCATTATATTGTTGGGCATTTATTCCAGAGAAGTGAAAACTGATATTTATGTATAAGGCATGTACATGCATGTTCATAGCAGCTTCATTTATAATATTCCCAAGCTGGAAACAACCCAGATGTCCTTCAGCTGGTGCATAGTTAAACAAATGTGGTACATCCATATCATGAAATAATACTCAGCAATAAAAAACAACAGTTGATCTGATCCCAAATCTGGATGAGTGTCCAGGGGATTATGCTTAGTAAAAAATAAAAGTCAATGCCAAAGGTTACATGCTGTGTGATTGTCAATATCCTGATTGTGATTAGGGGAAACTGGGCAAAAAGTAGAAGAGTTCTTTCTGTATTATTTCTTACAGGTCTATGTGAATTGATAATTATATTAATAAAATTTTAATGAAACAAAACAGCAAAAAAATAGTATCACTCAGAATTCCATAAGATTTTTAAAAATTTCATTGTTGACATATTTTGTTACACACAAATTTTTTTTTAAAAATGAAAGACATAGTCTAATGCAACTGTTGTACATTCTACTTTTTTGAGTGTGTTATTCAAGTATATAATTCAGAGTTTTTACTTGTACACAAATAATCCTGTATGTTTCATTTAAGTAGAAATATCTACTAAATGTTAAGTAGGGGTGCCTGGGTGGCTCAGTGGTTGAGCATCTGCCTTTGGTTCAGGAGGTGATCCTGGGGTCCTAGGATTGAGTCCTGCATCTTCTCCCTCTGCCTATGTTTCTCCCTCTGTCTCTGTATCTCCCATGAATAAATAATTTTTTTTTAAAAAAAAGGATGTTAAGTAGCTTGCAGAACCTCCAGGAGAGCCAAGATTCTGCTCTAGTAAAAATAAATTAGCTCCAGGGGCACCTTGGTGACTCAGTCAGTTAAGTGTCTGCCTTCAGCTCAGGTCATGATCTCAGGGTCCTGGGATTGAATCCTGTGTTGGGCTCTTGCTCAGCAGAGAGTCTCATTCTCCTCTCTCCCTGCCCCTCCCCCTCACTTGTGCAAACACTCTTTCTCTCAAATAAATAAATAAAATCTTTTAAAAAATTAATTCTAGAGTAAGTGTCAAAGGCTTTGATACTGCTACCTTGAAGAACTGGATACCTCTGCTATCATGCCTGCTAGCAGATGGCTCTGTGGGTATGAATTTTGCCTTTTCTTGATACTTACATCTCAGTCCAAATGTGTTATGGATGGTTCTAATTGGTGAAACCTAGACCTTGTGTCTAAATCCTTGCTACAAAGGAATATGAACATGTGATTTCTGGGCTCAACCTTAGGAAGGTGTTATCACTTAATGTGGAAAAGGAGCAAAGATGTTGGATGGACATGGATGCCCCATCTAGTGTACCCCTTGGTTTATATGTCCAAGGAAGAAGAACCACACTCCTTTCTAAAATAATCCAGCTGTTTTTCATATCAGCAAAAGTTGAATATCTTTTCCAAAAGGGAGCATTGAAGGTTATAAGCATTCTGGGTGCTGGTCATTCCTCCCCTATCTCAATCACTATATTTTTTAGTCATTTGTAACCAACATACTGCATTGTGAAATTCACCACCAGCAGCATGTGCTATAGGAACTAGCAAAGAGTAGACGGTGATCACGAAGCTATAGTTTGTATGTGTTTGCTTTCCTCTACTACCTCTTTCAGGCCTCCTTTGCCTTAGTAAACATTCACCTTGTCAGAATTCTTTACCTGACAGGGTGACCTAAACATTCATTTAAGGAAGGGGGGAAGGGATTTTAACCTTGGCAAACCTGGGTATTTGGAGTTTCTACAATTTTCTATTAACTTTTGCCAAAGGAAATTGCAATAATAAGAGAACTCCACAGGAGATCCTCTCTGCAAATGCTGTGAGGAAAATGATGAAGGTATGAGCTCCACCTTCCTTATAATTCATTCAGCAAACCCCAGAATCAGACTCTGGGCTTGTATTTTGGCCACACTCACCCTGCATGTCCATGGGTGCAATTCTTTTTGACTAGTTTGTGAAAATCTCTGCTAAGGCTCTCCTGACTAAATTTGATTGGAAAAACCCAGGTTGCATGCTTATACCTTATTCATTAGGTTGTCTGGGTATGCAAGCCCTTGCTTCTACTTTGGGAAATGTTCAGAGTGAAGGAATGTGTGTCTGATTTATTTCAACTCTGCATAGCACTCAACTCCCAATTTTTTTTAAAAGATTGTATTTATTTATTCATGAGAGAGAGAGAGAGAGAGAGAGAGAGAGAGAGAGAGAGAGGCAGAGGCACAGGCAGAGGGAGAACCAGGCTCCTTGCCAGGAGCCCAATGTGGGACTCGATCCCAGGACCCCAGGATCATACCCTGAGCTGAAGACAGATGCTTGACCACTGAGCCACCTAGGTCCCCCTTTCTTTACTTTTCTTGATTCTTCCAGTTGAAATTACTTTCTTCTGTTATATTGTGGCAACAAATACTGTGACTTTGAATGTGTCTAGTCCGTTGGCCTGGATATCTATGTATACTGAAGTGATAGGTAATTTTTAAATGTTTTGAAAATGTACCTAAATCCTATTCCATGTTTATTATTTTCTAATTTCATTCAAAGATGTGTTTTTGAAATATGATTGGATACCTAGTTTTCAGTGATACATATGCTAGGTTTGTTTCTCCCTTCAAGGACATTCTTTCTTTTCTCTTCTCCCCCTCTCTCTTCTTCCCTCCTCCTGTCTTTTCTTTCCTTCCTTCTTTTCTTTCCTTCTTTTCTTTCCTTCTTTCTTTTCTTTTCTTTTCTTTTCTTTCTTTCTTTCTTTCTTTCTTTCTCTTTTTCTTTCTTTTCATAAACTAGGCTTAAAATTAACATCATGTATATTGTATCTATCAGGGTTCAATCAGAGAAACAAAACCGGTGAGAGATGTATATTAAGGGATTTCTTGTAAATGATTGACCTACACAGTTGTAGGTCCTGCTGAGGCAGGTTGCCAGAAAGGGCAGACTAGAGATCTCAGCTACAGGCTGACCCTTCTTTCCTCAGGCAAAGTTTCTTCTTTAGAGAAGAAATTCACCTTTTCACTGACGAAACAAATTAAATCCACCCAGATTACCTGACATTGTCTCTTTTACTGAAAATCTACAGATTATGGACTTTAATCATGGCTGCAAAGTATCTTCAGATTAGTAACACCGACATTAGATTTGGATCGAATAATTAGCTGAATTGACACTTAAAACTGACCATCACTTATGTCTTTATGTGGATACCTGAACGATTCTCCAGATTGTATATTCAAAAGTGAAATTACCAGGGTCATTGGTATAGCACTCTCAGGTCTATGAGATATTTCATGTGGCTTCCTAAAGTGGTGGAACTGAATTGTACTCCATAATCAGTTACAAGAACTGTCATTGTTTCTTTCTTTCTTTTTTTTTTTTTAAGATTTTTAATTTATTTATTCATGAGAGACACACAGAGAAAGAAGGGCAGAGACATAGACAGAGGGAGAAGCAGACTCCCTGTGGGGAACCTGATGTGGGACTCAATCCCAGGACCCTGGGATCTCAACCTGAGCTGAAGGCAGACGCTCAACCACTGAGTCACCCAGGTGCCCCTGGAACTGTCATTGTTCATGCCAAAGATTGACATTGTTAGACTCTTAGGCTTTGCCAGTCTTTGGAGTGTGAGCCTGTAATTCATTATTCCTTGAACATGTATTTCCCTGGTTACTAAGGAGGCTGAGCATCATTCATACTTAACCTTTCATTTGGTTTTTTTCCCTTATAGGAATTCTCTGCTCATTTTATTGTTCTTATCTTTGAATGGTACTTTTTCTCTTTTCTACCACCAGCTCTCCTTTTTTTTTCTCCTTTTGTTTTTTAAGTCACAATCTGACATGCATAATTGCTTTGTGATGTATTTATGCCAATGATAATTCTGTGATATTAATGAGGTAAGAGGCCACTTCAGTCCTGGGGGCTTGAAGAAACCAGAGGTGGCCACTGAATCCCACAGTGTATATGATAATGACACATCATAAAAGGCCACAAAGAATACATGATGTAGCATTGTATTAGTTTCCCCTTGTTGAGTAATGATTTACTACAAGTTTAGTGGGCATAGGACAACACACATTTAACATCTCACAGTTCTTGTGGGTCAGGATTCTGGGCACAGCTTAGCTGGGTGACTCTATTCAGAGAACTGATAATGAAGTGTAAATTTTAGATTTGACCACTTTAGGAAGCCACGTGAAAGATCTCGTGAAGGTGTGTTTGGTTATATCAAGAATTGCACTCGAATGTTTACAGCAGTTTTATTCATGCTCCTCTAACAGGCAATGGATAAATAAAGATGTTATACTATCCAGCTATAAAAATGGATGAACTATTGACACAAAAAAAACAACCTGGATTTTTATTAGGCAGTTTATTTTCTCAATACTGAGTTTTGAGAGTTCCTTATATAATCTGTATATAAATATTTTATCAGATCTGTGATTTGCAAATCATTCCTCCCAGTGTCTTTTCTTTCTTTCAATAGTATCTTTCAAGGAGCAGATGTTTTAAATATTTGAAGTCCAGTTGCTCACTTTGTTCTTTTGTGGATTGTAGTTCTGATGTTTTACCTAAGAATTTTGTGCCTACTGAGGGGCACTTGATGGGATGAGCACTGGGTGATGCTATATGTTAACAAATTGAATTCCAATAAAGTAAATAAATAAATAAATAAATAAATAAATAAATAAATATAAAAATAAATTAAAAAAAAAGATTTTTGTTCCTAACCCCAAGTCTCAAATATTTCCTTCTAAAAGTTTTATAATTTGGGGGCTTATAATCCATTTGGAGTTAATTTTTTATAATAGTGTGACACATTTTCATAGAAGTGTATATATATGTATATATATTACATTATATTAAATTATTAAATATATATTTAAATAAATTTTCATCATGTGCATTTTACAAATTTCTATTTTTTCAAAAGATCTATTTTTGTAGCTCCCATTTGATTATTTTACTGTCAGTTGTGATGCTAAATATTTTATCAGATTTACTAGAAGGGTACCTAGTATAAGTTCTACCCAACAAAGAATGCCTCAGCTCCTCCAGAGATCCCATAGAACTGTGTAGTTTCTTCTACAACAGAAATCATTCCCTTTATCTTCATGGTTCCTGAAGGCAATCATGGATTTTTTTTTTTAAGTTGGAAAGTAAGCTGGCATAATGTTACAACACAGTATTCAATCAATTTTGTCTTAGTTTTTTATATGCTTTTCCCAACTTTTGGTCAGAGACAGGTTATAGGACCCCAACATGGCCCTCGTAGGTAGTTGCACAAACTCCATTTTTCATGGCCACAGTATCCAAATGCAAGATTTAAAGCATTTGGTGACAACACCACATTTTTGAGGTGTCCTTCATTTTTACAAAGGTACATTTGCAAATTGCATTTCCGGGATAGCCATAGGGAACTTCTCGTTGGTCTCTGATGTGAAAGTAAAAATGTACCTCTCCAGCCATCGCTTTTGATTTGTGGCATGTGTTTGGATAATAAGGCATTTAGGCACTGGCCCAAATATAAAGTAGAAAGAAGCCCTGCAAGGCAGATGTTTACCATCCCTAAACAAAGGGACCCTAGGACTCCATGGATACTCCAGCTGTTGATTTGCTCTAGTTTCAGAGAGAAGAGAGTCGTTTAAAACAAAATTCCCTTGCCTTTGCAAAAACTGTTTATGGGTGAAAAAGAAATTGTATTTAAGAAATATAATCTAATCCTGATTTATTTAGAAATACATGGAGTCCAAGCTCCTACTCTATTTCCAAAGGAACACAAGAGCATTTCACAAGTGAACAAGTAGTTAAAAGAATATATTATATATTTAGATAAATTCATTTGACACAATGTATTCATACTGTATGTCAGGCACTTTCCTAAATGCTCCTTGGCCACTGAGAGCTTCAATGTATAGGGGGAAGAGAGATGTTATTCTGGTGACATGTAGACATGTATATAATTGCTACAGAGATGAATGTTTCAATGGGAAAGTGGAAGTGCTATTTGAGGGTGTTTATCAGTTTACCTGTACCGTCTGGGGGTCAAGGAAGTTTTTGCTGATAAATGACATTTGATTAGAAACCTAAATGATATTTAATGAAGTGAAGGGATGAGGGAAGTGCATTCTAGACAGAGGAAACAGCATATGCAAAGGCCCAGTGGCAGGAAGGACCAGGGCCCTAACTGTTCATGAGAGAAGGCCAGTGTAAATGCAGGGAGATAGTGAGAAGGAAGATGGTAAGGAAGCAAGGCAGCAGGCAGAGCAATGAGGGTTTGTAGGCCATGTTAAAGTATTGTGACTTTGTCCCAAAAGGATTAGGAAGTCATTGGTGGGTTTTAAGCAACTCTAATTTATCAGACTTGTTTTTCCAAAGATTGCACTGGCTGAAGCCTGGAGACCCATTTAGAGTAGGATCTGACTGAAAGTAAGAAGACTCAAACACAGACTGGGCAGGAGTCCCCACGAGAGGCGATGACCTACATGGTGGCAGTGGGCATATTTAGGAAAGTCTCACCAAGTCCAGCAAGAAGCATCAAAGATGATTTGGGGTTTCGAGCTTGAACTGTTGGGTGGGCTGGTGACGGCATGCCCGGAAAGAGGAAGACTTGGAAGAACAGTGGGTGTGGGAGTGAAGTTCAGTTTCAAACACTGAGTTTGAGGGGACTTCAAGACATTCTAAAGCAGGATAAGTGGGCACAGGTGTGTGAGGGTCTGGAACTCACGAGAAAGATCTGCTTTGGAATGACACTGTTATAGAGATGGTAGCTGGAGCTTGGGTGTGTAGGCCTTTGACTTCATATCATTTGTAGTGTTGAGAGTAGGTTTAAGCCCAAACCATGGGGACTCCAGCATTTACTGTCTGGATGTTAGAGCTTCAGCCTGCAAGAAGAAGACATATCTGAAAAAGAATTACCAGGAGAAGGTGACATCGTGAAAGTCAAGGGATGGGGGAAGTGTCTTAAGAGGAAAAGATTAAGTAATGTCAAGTATTCAAACTGAACAGAAATAGCCGAAGTTTTCAACTTCAGATGCCTGGATAAAGAAGATGTGGTATATATGCAATGGAATATTACTCAGCCATAAAACGAATGAGGTCTTGCCATTTGCAAGCAACTGCACCAAAGGACCTAGAGGGTATAATGCTAAGTGAAATAAGTCAGTCAGAGAAAGACAAATACCACATGATTCCACTCATATGTGGAATTTAAGAAACAAAACAAACGATCAAAGAAAAAAAATAGAGAAACAAAAAACCAGACCCTTAACTATAGAGAACAAACAGATGGTTGCCAGAGGGGAGGTGTGTGGGAGGATGGGGAGCATAAGTGATGGGGCTGAAGAGTCCACACATTGTGATGAGCACTGGGTGATGAATGGAAGTGTTGGATCACTATACTGTATGCCTGTATGTTAATGACACTGGAATAATAATAATAAAAAAAAGTAATGCCATATATTTCCAAGAGGCCAAGACCAGTGAGGCTGAAAACTTTTAAGTTTAAAATATTTGTAGATGAGGGGTGCCTGGGCGGCTCAGTGGTTGAGCCTCTTGGCTCAGGGCGTGATCCCGGGGTCCTGGGATTGAGTTCCACTTTGGGCTCCCCGTAGGAGCCTGCTTCTCCCTCTGCCTGTGTCTCTGCCTCTCTCTGTGTGTCTCTCATGAAAAAATAAATAAAATCTTAAATAAAATAAAATAAAATAAAATAAAATAAAATAAAATAAAATAAAATATTTGTTGATGATTAAAATGGGTTGGTCCTGCTTCTGCAGCCTTGCTATATACTATATTATTTCCTTTAATTGATGTCTTTGTCTATATGGATCTGTTGTTGTTGCCTAAATCTTCGTCACTGTTTGGAAAGGATATATATTATATCTGACACTGAAATCCTAAAGACAAATCAGTGCCTACCTTTTATTTTTCTTATTATCAGAGTCAAGCAATGATAGAGATTTTCAAGTGCCCTTAGAAAAGATGAGAAATGAAACAATTTATGTGTTTTCTTCCTGCTTTCCCTGTCTAATACATTTTTTTTAAAGAAAGTTCAGATCATCTGGGATTATTTACTACATCATACATTTTCTCTTTGAAGAATAACTTTTTACATTTATGTTTACTTTTGCACTTTTATGACAAACTGGCCCTCCCCTGTGTATATTTATTTTCCTATATTCTTTGGAAAGCCTTTTCTTACTTTTGAATTTTTTTAAGATTTTATTTTTAAGTAATCTCTACACCGAGCATGGGGCTTGAACTCAGGACCCTGAAACCAAGAATTGTATGTTCCACCAGCTGAGCCACCCTGGCATCCCCTTCTGTAAGCCTTTTATACCATATCTGCCTCATTCCTGACTCCAAATTTCCTTTGTCTCTTAGAGTGAGTCTTTTGTCATATTTAAATAAAAATATTTTAAGTTTGGGGGTAATAACATCACTGTCAGAATAAATCCGAATACTATAGAGATACAGATAATGGCAAATGCAAAGACTGTCACAATTCCAACTCCAGCCAAGAACGACAGTGGCAAAATTTCCTGCTCTCTCTACCTCTCAAAAATACATGGAGTGGTCTGTATTTCAGCCTATGTGACAAACTGTGGCCTTTTTAAGTCTGAGACATTTATGTCTCTTGTGACTTTTCAGCCCTGAAAAATTCTGCTTGGATCATTTCTTCTCCATCTTCTCGGTGTTGTCTCTTTGGAACCCCTGTTGCCGGTGGTAGGATCACCTCAGTCCTGGGTTGAGGTAACACAGTGTAACAACACTTCCCACTTCTAGATGTTGTGAATTGCCAGCCCAGAATGGATGCAGGCAGCCAACCAGGATGAACGTAGGGGTCAGGGGTGGGAATGCCTCCAAAATGAACCCCGGCTCTATATAGAGTGGCTACCTGTTTCTTCTCATTATAGCACCAGATCCCCAGCCTGTTTGCAGGAGGTGTGTGTTTCCTGTGGAAAAAAACAGAATACATCTTTCTCAGTCCAGTTCTATTACCCCAGAGTTAGAGGATAATCCTTCCAAGTTTCAGACCTTATGTTGCCTATGGGTTTCTGGCATTATGATGCCTATCATTTTTAGTATAGTTGCAAATTTTTATATTTCTGAAGTTTCAGTGAGTTCTGGTGGGCTGCCTTAGTGATATATTTTTTTAAAGATTTTATTTATTTATTTGTGAGAGACACAGAGAGAGAGACAAAGACACAGACAGAGGGAGAAGCAGGCTCCCTGCGGGGAGCCTGATGTGGGACTCGATCTCAGGACCCTGGGATCATGACCTGAGCCAAAGGCACTCTACTGCTGAGCCACCCAGGTGCTCCCCCCAGTGATATTATTTTAAATTGGAAACCTCTAGAAGTGTTTATTGAGTACTAATTCTAAAAGTGACACATCATTACCCTCTTTTATCTAAACTAGTAAATCTGGGGAGAAAGGAGAGGTCCAAACTGGTTTTACATCAGAATATCATTTTGAGTCCTGTGTTTACTTGTTTTCCTTGTCTTGGAGTTACTACCAAAGGAAACAAACAAACAAAACAAAAACTCCACAATTTCCTCTCAAATATCTATTACTTTGATTTTTTAAAGTAGTGGCCAGTAAACTGGTCAACAAATCAGGCCCCCCAGCATCCAGAGCTTTTTGTTCTCAAAACTGTCCTGCTGGAATCAGTAAACTGTTGATTAAAATCCTTGTTGCCTCATACATGTAGTAAGCATAATCTGTTTTTTAGATACCTAAACACTTTCATGTCACTGGCTGAAGGGAGAGACAAAAGCTCTGGCTAATTATTCACAACTTTACAAAGCTGATATTGAATTTCTAATGCATCCCAAATGCCCCTCTACTCTGATTAGTTCCCGGGGTCTCCCTGGCTGGTACCTTGCTAGCTTGGAGAATGGATTTAAGATCCTTGGGTTTCAGAAACTCTTGGAAGAGTAAGTAATTCTTTGGTCATTTTGCAGCAGTAACAGATTCTCTAGTCGTCTGGAAACGGTGTGGAACTGCTACATCTGGATACAGAGGGAAGTCATTGTTGGCGACCAATAGCATCCTTCCTTTCCACCTGCTCCAAGACTCCCAGCTGCTGAGTAAAGAAGAGGAAGAGGTTCAGAGTTGGCTTGTAAAACAGGCCGACCTTGTTTAGACGTAGTTGAACTCCCAGATCTCTTTCCCCACGACTCCTCCTGGACCCAAGGACTCTGTTTCCAACTGCCAAACCCATACTAAGCTTCAGGAGACAATAGCTTTCTGTTAGGAAAGCCTGCCTGACTTGGAAGTTGGGGACCAGAGACTGATGTTTTGAAGTGAAAATCAGTCCTCAAACTGTCCCTGGGGGTAGGTCCTGAGAGTGGAGGTGACATAATGAAGGCATCCAATTAAAGTGGCGTTTACTGGAGAAAGCTCCGACTTCTGAGTAGCTCACGCCGTATGTCATATAATCTCAAATGCAGAAAGAACATGCTGGAATCATTACCTTCAGACACGAGTCTCCCTGGTAGGACAAGGTCTAAGGCCAGGACGAAAAGATCATTTTCTCCTGAAATCTGCCTATCTCATTAGCCTTTTCATGGGTGATATAACTTCTCCTTCCCTCCAAATATGCAGGGGTCCCATGGCTATCACTACTGAGCATGCCATTTCCATTATTGTTATAAATTATGAGCCAAGCCCCTGGAGGCCTTTGTCCCAAGTTACAGATACTTATCGAAGATGAACTATTATATGACAGCACAAGGAAAAATGAGCTTTAGGAAGTAAAACTAACAGATTTTTTAACAACCATTAATCCATCCAGCATCTGTAATACAGGTAATTCCCATAAAGTGGAGTACATAGTTCACATGGATTATTCCTGAATTTATCACACACACACACACACACACACACACACACACACACACACACACACATCTTTTCAAATAAGACCATCAGTTTAATATTCTAATTTTGATTAATGAGTTCAGTTTGTTTTTCTTAGTTTTTTTCCTGATTTTTTTCAATAGAATTTCAGAGTTATATTTACTCTGATTGTTACTAGTTTTTGTTCTTTTCTGATTTAGAATACGAAATGCAGGGACATCTGGGTGGCTCAGTGGTTGAGCATCTGCCTTTGGCCAAGGGCATGATCCTGGAGTCCTGGGATCGAGTCCCCCATCGGGTTCCTCGCAGGGAGCCTGCTTCTCCTTTTGCCTGTGTCTCTGCCTCTCTGTATCTCTCATGAATAAATAAAATCTTTAAAAAAATGATCTGAAATGCACACAGAGCTAAAGGTTGGCTCTGTTGATTATATAATAAAGACATTGTGAAATTATACTATCATATCACTTGTA
Organism: Nyctereutes procyonoides; assembly: GCF_905146905.1. Lineage (NCBI taxonomy): Eukaryota > Metazoa > Chordata > Mammalia > Carnivora > Canidae > Nyctereutes > Nyctereutes procyonoides. The sequence goes on along the minus strand of NW_026575140.1, from coordinate 52,438,337 downwards.
AGTCTTCCTATATGGAATGTTTCTGAGGCACTTGGTTGAAATTTGGTTAAGCTGCTATCAGGAAGGATTTGTTCTAAAGATTCTGAAAATCATATACTTTGGTCAAATAACTAAACCAGCACTGCAATTTGACACAAAATATCATTTTTTAAAAAAAGGGTTTTATTTATTTATTTATTTATTTATTTATTTATTTTTTATTTATAGTACGTACAAGAGTTGGGGAAAGGTAGAGGGAGAATGAGAGAGAGAATCTCAAGCAGACTCTGTGCTGAACATGGAGCCTGAGGTAGGGCTCAATCTCAAGACCCTGAGATCATGACCTGAGCCGAAATGAAGTGTCAGCTCTTCAATCTGGTATGATCACTCAACCAGGTGCCCCACAAAATATCCCTTTTTGAAATATTTCTTTAAACCACTAATCTTGTATCTTTACACCTTATAACCAATTACTGTATTGAAAGTGTTTTGTATGAATATAGCTCTAAATTAAACTAATACATAGATAAAGTTAATTTTCTTCCTAACTAAATATTAACCCTTAGGGAGACTGGTTGTCTTCCCTCCTGTGTCATTTTTATTTTTTTAAGATTTTATTTATTCATGAAAGACACACACACACACAGAGAGAAACAGAGAGAGAGAAGCAGAGACACAGGCAGAGGGAGAAGCAGGCTCCATGCAGGGAGCCCAATGCGGGACTCCATCCCAGGACCCCGGGATCACGCCCTGGGCTGAAGGCCAACGCTCAACTGCTGAGCCACTCAGGCATCCCTCCTGTGTCATTTTTAGAAAGAGAGGCAATATTCCTTGACAAATATATGAGTAAAATAATTTGTTGCTAGCAGGCCTGCCTTAGATATAATACTGAAGGGAATCTTTCCAGCTGAACCAAAGAGTCACAGATAATAATTCAAATCCATATGAAGAAATGAAGAGGACCCAAAAACGAGGTTAACATAAAAGATTGTATAAATACACATTGTACTTTTTTTCTCCTTTTTTTTTTTTAAGATTTTGTTTATTTATTCATGAGAGACAGAGAGAGAAAGAGAGGCAGAGACACAGGCAGAGGGAGAAGCAGGCCCCATGCAGGGAGCCCGACATGGGACTCGATTCCGGGTCTCCAGGATCAAGCCCTGGGCCAAAGGCGGCGCTAAACCGCTGAGCCACCTGGGCTGCCCTCTTTTTCTCCTCTTAACTTGTTTAAAGATTTATGTAAAATTGCATAAAACAATAATTATGACATTGTAGCTTTGAGTTTATAACATATATAGATGCAGTCATTTGATAATGACAGCACATTATCAATTACCATTTGATAATGATAGCACAAAGGAGGGCAAGGAAATGGAGCTGTGAACACAGATTTCTATATTTAACTTGAATTGTCTTAATCTAAAGTCGACTGTGACAAACTAAGATGCATATATAATTCCTAAAGAGCTACTAAGAAAATAACTAACATTTTATTTAGTTATAAAAAAACAAAATAAATGATATACTAAAAAAAAAAGCTAACACAAAGAGACAAAACAAAGGAGGATGTAAAAAAACCTAAAGAGACAGTGATCAAAAGAGCAAAATACTTGTAAATTCAATGTAAGTACATTACAATAAATGTAAAACTAACCATATCAATAATTTTATTAAAATGTGAGTTAAGGGGCATCTGGATGGCTCAGCAGTTGAGTGTCTGCCTTTGGCTCAGGTCGTGATCCTGGGATCAAGTCCACATCGGGCTCCCTGCAGGAGCCTACTTCTCCCTCTGCCTATGTCTCTGCCTCTGTGTGTGTGTGTCTCATGAATAAATAATTAAAATCTTAAAAAAAAAAAAAGAATCCAGAAGGAGGAAAACAACTAAACCCAAAGCATGCGGGCAGAAGGAAATACTAGATTAGAACAGGAATCGATGACCTAGTTCATTATACAATCCCTTCTACTTCTGTGTATGCTTGAAAATGTCAAAATACAAGCTAAAAATAAATACAAATGAGGTAATCCCCACATTGATGATTGTATGAGTATTCCCTCCCACCCCTACCCCCACCCCCCATTGGTAGAGCTGAATTGCAGAATGTGGCTTGGACCTCAGGCCAAAATGGGAATTCCCAATTCCTTCTCCCCAGTACAGCCCCAACCCAGATCTCAAGATAAGTCCATGAGTAATTTAGTTCATAAAGTTAATTCTATAGACACTTTCCTTGGGGAAACGACACACTGGCAAAATGTCCACTCTCCAGGAAAATCCCTAGTTGACGTTCAAAGCTTGCCTTGTGCCTTGTTGCAAGCAGAAGACAAACAAAAGGGAGAAAAGGGAGAAATGGAAAGGTGAAGACAAGGAGAAAGAGAGAGTTTCAGAGCAGCATTCCTGTGCTGTGCCACAGATGTGCTCTGCAAGCAAAAGCCAGCTTCATCTATGCCATTCATTCAATAAATGTCCTCTTTCACTGGTCAGATAAAGTGATTTCTCTCCTGTAGGAAGAGCTGTGGAAGCATGGGAAACAGAGTGGCAGCTTATTCTCCAATATTCCTATCACAGGGAACATTCCAGAGCTTTCTGAGGCAAGGCAAGATCTCAGAGATGAGTAGAGAAGGGTTGCTCTGCAAAGGAGATGAGAGTCAGCTGACCAAGTATACCTGAGATGCTTATTTCTTCCAAGGTATCCCCCAGAATTATCTTGTCTCAGCCAAAACCCTTCCTTGGCTTGACCTTATAAAGACGGAATCTCACCAAATCTCAACTTCAATTTGGTACTTCTTATTTTGGGGGGTATAACAGCACATCGTGCACATTAACAATGATTACACATTAGCACATAGTGCACAATCTTGTATGTGAGACCTGCGTCTGTACTTTTTCTCCCAGATCTTGTAACAGGCAGGAATTTATATACAAATACAGCATCTGTTTATGAAAATGGATGAAGGACTCATTATCCCACAAATAACAGTTTTTGAACCAGGTTTAATGAAGGCCAATACATAAAATAGCACAGAAAACTAAATATGGTTTACTCAACCACTGTGTTATTATCAGTGATAGTGGGAACCTCCATAAAAGTGCATATTCTCATACACTGCCCCTTGAGACTGACCCAGCAGGCCTTGGGCTTTGGCACAGGATTTTGTGTTTTTCAAAAGAACTCTGGTTGGCTCTGATGGGAACTACTTTTTCAAACGTATGCCTAATTTTTTTAAAAAAATATTCTATTTATTTGTTCATGAGAGATACAGAAAGAGGCAGAGACACAGGCAGAGGGATAAACATGCTCCTTGCAAGGAGCTGGATGCGGGACTTGATCCCAGGACCTTAGGATCACGCCCTGAGCCGAAGGGAGACACTCAACCACTGAGCCACCCAGGTGCCCCTCTCTTGGAATTTCAACTAGAAAGTGTATCCTGAGTTCCTGGGGGCAGTCATCATTCCTCCACAACTGGAAGCCTGTTTGCTTGAAGGCAAAAGTGATAGGTAGATATGCAGAGACATGCTGCTATGGATGCTGATCAACCCAGGTCTGAGGCCAACCCTCTCTCTGGATACCTCCTTCCCAGGAGAACCCATAGAAATCCTTTGTCATTTCAGAGCATTCACGTTTACTTGCAATCATGAGAATTCATAGGCTTGGTAAAAAGGCAATGCCTTAGAATCAAAGCCCTGGGGTCACTAGAATTTTAGACAGAAAAACTGAGGAGGGCACCTTGTTCTTCCAAACATTATGATGGTTTTGGCTTCCCAAAGTGTGATTGTAAAGTGGGACAGGGGGAGTGAATTTACTCAAAGCTGAAAACAAATATTTTGAACATATTTTTAGATGACAGACTCCAGAAGATGTAGGGACTTCACACATATTACCTAAGAGATGATGAATAATTTTTAGGTCCTGTCCATTTGGCACCCAACTGGCTGGTACCTGACTCACTCGAGTACCAACAAATATTTTTTGAATCAGTGAATAAATGGGTGAAAGGAGCAAGAGAGTGGGGGAGAGGAGGAGAGCATATTTCTGTATTGTAGCCTGATTAATGTAGCAAGTTTGTAATATAAAAGTGGGACAGACCCATCTGGAAATTCTCCAGAAATCCTTTGCCACCCCCAGCGTTTGTAAAGCTAAGACTTATATCCAAGAACAAGCTATAAACATTATGAAGTGCCAGTCAATGGAACAACGTGTTAACAAAATTCCAGAGAGTTAAAATTCAGACCAGGGAAAGTCTTCCGTGACGTGTAACTCGGTTCATTATTGGCTCACGTTGTGCTGCTTCATAATTACAGCATATGACTGAGCTCCTTAATTCAATCTCCCACTCTGTTTTCCACTGTGACACTTAGCGTGATTCATTCATGAGCTGGAGATCTGCTTATTGACTCTGACCCTCTACTCCTATAAACAAAATTCAGAAATTTCCTATTTGGTTCTCTACCAATGTGTACGAAGTGAGCTCTTGAAACAAAAGAACTTTTAAAATACACTTTTAAAGGAAGACCACACAGGTGCCCAGTTGGATATAGAGATGAAGTTGCATTTTTAAAAGTTCATGGCAACAATCTTCTAGGAGACCAGGCCCTAAATTTACAATCTCATGAGGAAGGGAGGGAGAAAAATGAAGGACGCCTATGAACCGAAACTTGAATATCCGTGAAATAAAACGGAACTACATTTTATAGCATTTGATTCTACTTTTGCTTTACAAAAGCCATGTCCTGAGACATCCTGGGCTTAGTTTTCATTGGGTCATTCAGAAAAAGAAACATGATGCTTCTGTATCCATTCCTGCCAAGCATTCAAGATGGATTGTTTTCAGAAATTCTTAAATAAAAAAAAAGGAGCCCAATATAAACTTGGTATTAACACAAATAATTTCTTTCCTTAGAATGACCCTCTAACCTACGTGATCTCATCCCTCTTTACAGCATTGCACGGGACAGGATATCATGTAATGAGGCTGTAAAGCTCAGAAGAGTCACATTTCGGCTAAAAATGGAAGGTTGGTAATAAACAAAGCTGACTGGTTTCACTGGGAATGGAGCAAATATACCAGATGTAAACATGCTGTAAACTGAGCTTGGGTAGAAGGGTTAGAAATTTTCTTAACACAAAGACAATAACTCTCCCACCCTTCCAACAGAGGGGAGTGGAGACCCTGCTTTCCTGATGATACTTAATATCCCTGGAATTAGCTCTGCCACTACCACGATTGCCCCTCACCTAAGAATGACAAGGTTTGGCCAACTGGCTCTCTCATGAGCCAGACACCATTTTAGAGTTTTATTTGCTGTTGCTAAAAACCTAGGGGAAGATGCCAGTCCCACCTGAAACCTAAGAAGGAGGAAGAGAAGAAATGAGATCTCAGCTATGAACGATTCATCAACCATTCCAGAGGGGAGATGCTGGCAGAGGTCACTCGGGTCAGCCGAGAGCAAATCCCTCCTCACTTCCAAGAGATCTGATGGCTGGCATTTCGTTAGCTCGCTGCAAATGCAAAGCCTGGAGCCTTCCATCAGTAGCACCTGGCCTGGTCCTGATGACGAGCAGAAATAATTAAAGGTGTCAGAAATTTCTGGAAGAAATCCAGGTGACAGAGTCTCTGCGGTGAGTACAAAGTGAACAGAGCTTAGGAACACATTTCCTTGCTTTGGCTTTATGCCTTTCTCTGTGTCTCCTTGGGAATACCTCTCCAAGGCTCTTGGGAACCAAAATGTGGATATGGCCTCCTACTCACAGGTTGTGCTTTTTCCATGCTTGCACAGCACACATCTCCAAAGAATACACAGTATGTACACAAGTCGGGAAAAGGACGGAAACAGGGAGGTAGGGGCTTGAAAACTATCAGGGGTGAGGAGGGACCTGTCTGAGAGCATGCTCTAGCTGCCTTTCAAAAGGGCATGCCCTGCTACCTAAAGGACTCTTCCTTCTTCCTGCCTGCCCAGAGTGTGCAAATTGCAGGTCAAGACTGACTATACCAAGTAACAGGAGGAGACAGTGCTTAGCAGACAGATCCTTCCAGCTTTTCTCCCACACCAGCCTCTTCTCTGAGTTAAGTGTTGAACAAACAGATGATAATGGCTTGAAGGGGGGCCAAGTGTTCCCCCTAGCCCGGCAAGAAGGCAAACCAACACACAACAGCAACAAAATGCTTGGGGCTTTCAAAGATGAGGACATGAGAACATTCTAGCCCTGGAGAGTCTCTCTGCTCAGGAAGGAACTGGAAGCCAGAGAGACTACTTTAGGAAAATCTGGACTCATCCATTGGCACCAGAGGAAGAGACTAGAGGGTCTTTAATTTGGTGTTCTGCAGATAATTTCGGAGTATAATAAGAATTTCTTGTTTTATTTTCGGTTTGGGTTTTTTTTTTAAGATTTTATTTATTTATTTATTTATTTATTTGAGAGAGAGAGAGCATGAGCAAGGATGAGGGGCGAGGGAGAGGGAGAAGCACTCCCCACTGAGTAGGGACCCTGATACGGGGCTCATCCCAGGACCCTGGGATCATGACCTGAGCCAAAGGCAAACTCTTAATACACTGAGCCACCCAGGTGACCCCCTATTTTGTTTTACAGACAGAATGTTACAGGAAACCTACCAGTGGCCAGTGGAGCAGAGGAATGTGGGGTCCTATTTTCGAGAATCAAGGAGGGGGCTGGAGCTTTGTCTCCTGGGCCCTCCCCAAAGATGCTCAGTAAGTTCTTTTATAACACATTTTCAGGAATTTCAAATTGTAGATTATTTTCAACTATTATTCCTACAGTTATATAAAGTATTTAGGTTGTTTTTTTTCTTTTTAAACAAGAAACTATTTAGTGAAAATTTTCAAAGAAAATGTTTTCAGGGGCACCTGGGTGGTGCAGTTAGTTGAGTGTCAGATTCTTGCTTTCAGCTCAGGTCGTGATGTCAGGGTCGTGAGACTGATCCCCAATTGGGACTCTATGCTCCATACGGAGTCTGCTTGAGGTTCTTTCTCTCTCCTTCTGCCCCTCCCGCTTATGCTCTCTCTTTCTCTAAAATAAATAAATAAATCTTTTAAAAAAAGTGTTTTAAAATTTTATAAAAATGTTTAGTACAAATAAAACCCAAACCAAATCCAATTTAATGTGTTGGGATTCTTCAAGAGATACTGGATATGGGTCTGGGCCTCAAGGAGCTTTTCATCTGGTGGGGAGGGAAAGATGTGTATGGAGACGTCGCATGACCTATGCATTGGTGTCAACCACGAGAGCAGAAAAAGTGCACTGGAAGCGCACACTTGAGAGAGTTTTCACTCAACCATGGAGATACTCAAGGTGAGTCTTTGTGAGGTCTGATATCATGGACAGTGTTGCTGTAGAGCAGAGTGTGAAAGCTGCATGCAGAAAAATCTAGCAGAAGAATCATGAAACAGGAACTCAAAGTATGTACAGCCTGTAGCAAACAGTTGGAACTTATATTGAGTGTAAGTTCCTTTATATTGAATATAAAGGAATTTGGGGGATTTATAAACTGTGGGTCCAGATACTACCAAATCTTAAATGTCAGTTTTAAAAAAATTGACTTTTGGGGCACCCAGGTGGCTCAGTCGGTAAAGTGTCTGCCTTAGGCTCAGGTCATGATCCGGGGGTCCTTGGACCCAGCCCCACATTGGGCTTCCTGCTCAGTGGGGAGCCTGCTTCCCTCTCTCCCTCTGCTCCTCGTCTCAAATAAATAAATAAAATCTTTTTAAAAATTTTTTTGACTTTTATTCTGTGGGTGAATTACTGTTTTGAGATGGGAAATGACAAAACTCAGAGGTGAGCATTAGGGAAATTAGCCTCGTAGATGTTTTCAGAATGGTTGATTGTAGGAATAGGCTTGAAAACAGTGCCTAGTGACAACATAGAAAGGACAGGGCACATGGGAGATGGGTAATCACTGAGTTCCATTTCCACTGCGGTCGGTGTGAAGCTACTGTGCTCCAATGAGATGCAGCAGGTGAAAGCTCTTCCAGCTTTGAGTAGGTTGTCATTAAGAGAAAGGGCATGTGAGCTTAGGAATCTGGAGTTCTTATATCAACTTGAAGTCCATGAATAAGTGAGTATGAGCTACATTTCCTCATCTCAGTAAGAGTTCAGAGCATCTATCCCTTGGGGTGCATGGAAAGAATTAAGACCATAAGGTGAGTATAACCTAAATTTCCCAGAGGTCACAGGACTGGGTGCAAATGAAGTCTGAGTGGTATTAAAACCCAAAACCCTTCAAGGCTTCAAGGCTGAGCCCCCAGCTGCCAGGCTATTGGGATTCCAATCCCTCTGAAGCCCAACCTCAATGATTTCTGGCACTTTCCAGGTAGTGTTGGCTGATTTGGCAAAGAAAAAAAATTATAAGATGTCCAGGTAAATATGAACTTCTGATAACAATGAACTTTTTTTTTTTTTTTTTTTAGTGTAGGTACATTCCAGATGGGATATCTGTTTGGATTACCTCCTCTTCATCCCACTGGGGATGGTGGAATTCACATACCAGGATTATCCTAAGGTTATCTCAGGGTCAGGGAATCCATCAGATTCCCACCAATGGGCAGATGTAGGACACCTGACACTAGACAGTTGAGATTGGCAGCAGTTTATGGGTCATGTATACCCCTAGCCCAGGGTGGGACACTGCACATCACACAGGGCCACATGGGGCCACAGAGTGAACAGAACAGGGGCTGTGGAGGCAGCCTTTATAGTATTAAGATAGTGGAGTAACCCCTGGCTCCCATGGGGGGATGTGATTGGCTTGTTTGAATAATTCCATGAGTTAGTGGGGAACTGAAGCCATGCTGAAGAGGGTTGTCTGGCTAGGGAATGTTATCTTCAGGAGCATAACAAGGAGGGGAATTTGCAGGTGGGCCATTGAAGATTCTTCTAGTTTTTAATGTCAAGGCAGCACATAATATTTATTTTGGGTCTTACACCACAATATTGTTCATTATTTATCAAGAACTGAAATTTTAAATGAGTGTCCTATATTTTTCTTGGCAATCTTATTTTTGGGGGTTGCCTCAGATGAGTGTCCATCAGCCTTGGTCACCCTGGGGACAATTGGCCACTTTGAAGGCTCTGCTCCTAGTACCATCTGGAAGAATCTGCCATGGCCCAACTCTTTCCCACCACCAACCCCAGCTTCTCTGCAGGTGTGAGCCTACTCTCCTGGCCCTCAGGGGTTCCAGGGCTCTGAGGTTTGTGGCAGGATTTGTTAAGACCCTTCCTCCATGGGACACCTGGGTGTCTCAGTGCTTGAGCATCTGCCTTTGGCTCAGGGTGTGATCCTGGGGTCCTGGGATCTAGTCCTGCACTGGGATCCCCACAGGGAGCCTGCTTCTCCCTATGCCTCTGTCTCTGCCTCTCTCTGTGTGTGTCTCTCATGAATAAATAAATAAAATCTTAAAAAAAAAAGACCCTCTTCCATGAGGTCTCATTCTTGTAATGGGTCTAAAGAGTCATGAAGCATATGACCGAAACTCAAACTTGGTTTAGAAACAAGTTGCCTTGTCTTCAGTCCCTGATCTCTTTATATTCAGAGCTTAAAACTGGCTCTTGAGGATGAGCTACAATGGGTGCTTTCCAAATATCTTTGTCCTTCCCCCAACTTTTCTTATGAAAAGACATAAACATATCTCCTCTTTTGATACCCAAAGTGAAAATGTGTACAAGGCATTCAGCACCTCCTCTGCACATTGCAAGGTTCCCTATGACTTGTGAAAATCAGATGTGATGTTACGAGCTACCCCTGGGCAACCAGAGGACCTGTGAGATGTTAATGTGTGTTTCCTTCCTGGCTCTGTGGGAGACTGTAGAGAATCAAGGGGACTCTGTGTTCTGAATTCCTGGTCTCATCTCAGTGAGTCATTAGTGGTTTTGATATAATAGGATGAAGTGTCCCAAATCTTGAAACAAAAGATACTTGGTGTGGGAAGGGGAAGTTGCTCTGATAACACTGAAGGGGTTAATGGTTTTAAGTTTGTTCATTTCTTTTGCAAGAGGCAGAAGCTTTTACTCCGGAGAAGGAAATAAGAGTTTTATGGGGTGAGTCAGGGATGCTGGCTGAGACAGGACAATGCAACCTATGATTTTGGGAGCGCCAGGGAAGGACCCACTGGCTCTGTATGGAAACAGCTGAGCTGACTTCCAGCAACCATGTGTGCTTGGAAAGGGGTCCACTGGGGATGATCCCAATTATTATTCATTATTTACACAACAGATGCATATTGAAGGCCGACCCTGTGGCAGCTCTATGGTGAGCATTGTGGACCTGATTGGCTTTTTGGAGCTTATATTTCAGGGAGTTGCAATCAGTCTAAACAGTAATTAGTGTCGGGCTTCTGGTTGATCATAGAACTCGGTGCTTCTACCAATAATTTATGCAGAAACATGGAAGACAGAGTGAGATTTTTAAAAAGATTTTATTTATTTATTCATGAAAGATGCAGAGAGAGGCAGAGACATAGAGAGAGGGAGCCTGATGTGAGACTTGATCCCAGGAGCCCAGGATCACGACCTGAGCCAAAGGCAGATGCTTAACCAGTTGAGCCACCCAGGAGCCCCTAAGACAGATTGAATTTAATGGAGAAGAAAAGTAGCATGACTTTCCCAATTTTGTGCACCAACCCTCCTACTCTCTCTATATGTAGAGGAATATGCTAAATATCTGCATTAGCCATGTCTTTAATTTTCTATATTTTGATGCTTTGACAGCATCAGCCTTGTTGATCCTGGGGCAACTGCTCCTCCCAGGGTTCATCATTCCTAGAGCCAGTCAACAACTTGCCTTTCAAATGCAAACCGACCAGTCAGAGCCCATAACCCCAACAGCCTCCTTTACTGCATCCTCATCCTCTGTTCTAGGCCTCTGTGCACCTGCACTAATCATCTCAGGGCCAGGTACCAGACAATTGGGGACATCTCCAAGGGTCGAAAATTATATATATAAATATATATATGTATATAGATATATATATATATAAAACCTTAAAAATATTTTTATAGTACTTGAAGCTTTTATTTGAATGTCACATTCTTCAATAGAATGTCAGTATCATTTTGATATTCTAACATCATCAGTGATATTTTAGATTTAATGTAATTAATTAACATATAGTGTATAATTAGTTTCAGAGGTAGAGTTTAGTGAGTCATCAGTTGCATATAATGCTCAGTACTCATTACATCGTGTGCTTTCAATATGCCCATCACCCAGTTACCCTGTCCCCCCAACCCACCTCCCCTCCAGCGACCCTCAGTTTGTTTCCTATAGTTAAGAGTCTCTTATGGTTTGTCTCCCTCTCTGATTTCATTTGATTTTATTTTTCCCTCTCTTCCCCTATGATTCTCTGTCTTGTATTTTAAATTCCACATGAGTGAAATTATATAACTGTCTTTCTCTGACTAATTTATTTTGCTCAGCATCATACCCTCTAGTTCTATCCACATTGTTGCAAATGTAAGATTTCATATTTTTGATGGTTGAGTCATATTCCATTTTGTCTATATACCATATCTTCTTTACCCATTCATCTTCACGTGGCTAGTAGAATATCTAAAATTATGTCTGTGGCTCACATTGTATCTCTCCAGGACATCATGGACCTAGTTCTGTACCCAGACTTCACTTCTCTGGGATGACTTCCCTGACCTCCCTGCCTAGATGAATTCCTCCAATCGTATGTTCTCATGGCCTCCGCTCACAAGGGACCCCACTAGCCTGTGTGATATTTGGTTTAGTCTGTACCCTCCATAGGCTGGTGCCTCTGCTGTCTTTGCTCGTTGCTGACTCTCAGTGCAGTTCTGGCTCCTATGAGCAATTCAATATATTGTTGGATGAATAAATATGTGGCAGTTATATGAAAAGACATTTATAATGGGCTGTTGACACAGAGCTAGGGATGAATCCAATAGAAATAAAATCAGGATTGAAAAGTCCTCATCTGCCTAGAGAGGGTGGTCAAATCGTGAAACATAAAGCTTACTAGACATAGAAGCCTAGCCCAGCACACAGAGTTAAAAAAAAAAATCAGTTGTTTCAGTAAAAAAATGAAGGGGGTGCATTTGAATTTATGTGGGTCCCGGGCTTGAATTAACTACAAGTTTCATGTTGGCCATTACTGTAAGGTTGTTATTACATGTGACAATGTGAATTCTATGGTAAAAATCTTCCTTTGAACCAGATATTTGTCAGATGGCACCTGGCATGCTGTACATCACTCGAGGTGACCTTCTCAAGAGTGATTCCAAAGGAATTGAACCAGGGTGGAAAGGGGCCTTGACACCAAGATATATTTAAGCAAACTGATGGAAATAAGAATGTTCCACTTGAAAAATAGGAAGAAAGTGATGTGAGTTCTTCAATTATTGGAAGCTGTTCTGTTGATGAGGTGTACGGAGTCCTTTTGCCTTGTCCTAGGTAGCAGAACTAGCAGTTGTGAGTGGCAATCACACCCCCCCCTTTTTTTTTTAGGATTTTATTTATTTATTCATGAGAGACATAGAGAGAGAGGCAGAGATGTAGGCAGAGGGAGAAGCAGGCTACCCACGGGGAGCCCAATGCGGGACTCGATCCCAGGACCCCAAGATCACGACCTGAGTCGAAGGCAGATGCTCAACCATTGAGCCACCCAGGCGTCCCCAGTTTTCATCTTAATATAAAGCACTTTTCAGTTTCAACTCCCCAGGGCTTCAGTGTACTACATCACAAAGTAATCCATTCCTTGTTATTTGCAGACATCTCATCAGAGACCGAGTGACCATTTGGTAAAGATGTGGTAGAGGGGATTCCTCAGGTTTGGCTAGATCATTTTGTGGCTTCCGCCAGGAGCAGAGATGTCCTTCTCTTATGGCCCAGATCCACTGTGTTTGCATGACTCCTGAAGGATGGCAGCCTGCAGCTTAGGACATGCTCCATACCTGGTTTGGGGGTAAACGAGAAGCTCCTAGGAGTTGCCTGGACTGGGGATGGCTGTCACCTTACCCTTTCCCCAGGAACAGGAGGGCACAAGTGGGGCCCTAGCTCTTTCCTGGGGGCCGAAGGTGATGGTAAAAGGCAGCCCACCCTCTGTTGACTTGGTAGCATTGCCACTTGGGTGGCATAATCCATGGGTGGAGGGCTGAGGGAGAAGGCAGGGCAGGAACTCATGCTGGGGAGTCTGGGAGGCTGGGGGGTGGTGAGACCAAGTATGAATGGATGCTCCCAACTCCCTGGAACATGTTCCCTGGCCCCATCAGACTTCACTTAAAAAATAGCAATTCAAAGACAAACTTATGGAGAATATTAGCAGAACTACTGCAGAACCTTACACCTGGGGTGGCCCCTTTTGAGCACGGGGGGCTGTGTGACTACCGAATGAGCTGAATGGCTTTTGGCATAAAGTCTTTCCAGGAAAAACAAAGGAGATGGCCATTATTTGGTCACCGGCCAGCCTGGTTTGGAATAGAACACCCAGTGGAGGGCATACACTTGACAGGGAGAAGACAAAGCCAGCCCCCAGCAGGGGACAGATTTCCTGCTCCAACAGGTGATCAGATACTCCAGGAATGGGGGTGGAGGCCCTGCTGCGTGAACGATGAGTATTGCACAGCCCTGACAGGCAGAGGCTTGAAGAGGGAAGGATCATCCTCTGAACTGAGGGGAGCAGATGAGTTGTCACCTGATCCGGGACTGAGACCTCATCTCCAGTTTCAGGGACTTGGGCCCCTGCTCATGTTTGGGAGATCTGTTTCATCCCTTTCATCCCGAAGCACATAAAAACATTGTTCTTTCTGCCCAAATCGGGTGCTTTGTGCTCTGCTATCTCTTCCTCTAACTTTCTCTGTGGTCTCTCAGGTATCCCCCCACCACTATGGAAGAGTTCCCATTCTCCTGGGAACACACACGCAAATCCCACTTGAGATCTACCTGGCCATTGTAATATAGGAGACGGCTCTCTCCAGACTGCTGTGCTGTTAGCCCTACACACCGTTATTTGTTTCTATTTATTATACTAAAATATTTTCCTGCTATCTCATATGGAACAGCTTTTGAAGATTCCCATGAGTCACAGCTGGGAAATTCCTGCTTTGAAGTGCCCCATTTATTCATCTTTTGTCAGTGGCAGGCTTTTTATGCTCAGACATTTTATACTTTTCACAGTTATTTCAAAATCTATTTCATTTGACGTGGAGTCAATTCATCATTCTGCACACATTCCTATTTCTCTTTCTCCTCATTTCTCTCTCTTTGGCATTCTGCTAAGTTCATCAGAGTCTCCCTTTTCCCCTTCTTCTTTTCTTTCAAGTTGTGTCATGGAGTCTCGAAAAATACGGAAAGTCCATTGCTTTCAAATGTTCATGGATCCCAATTCGGCCCCAGAGTTTGGAAAAATTGGAGACCGAGACTTATAAATCTGCCTTATAATAAGACCAACTGCTCTCAGCTGTAAATCTGAAAGTGGGTGGTTCATTGGAAAATATCAGCTTGATGCCTTTTAAAATCAAAGGGAGCTTCTATGATTGGTCCGTAGAGTTGCAAAATAGATTTTCTCAGGCTTGGTCAAAGGACCAATTCTGTACATGGTGGAGATTTGTATCAAGTTGCCTAGATGTGGAAAAAACAAAAGAATGAGCGAGGGTTCTGAGATCATTTTCACATTAGCAGCTACGCAAGAGGTTTTGGTTTCTTTCTTTCTTTCTTTCTTTCTTTCTTTCTTTCTTTCTATCTTTCTTTCTTTCTTCTTTCTTCTTTTTAAAGATTTTATTTGTGTATTCATGAGAGACACAGAGAGAGAGGCAGAGACGCAGGCAGAGGGAGAAGCAGGCTCCCTGCAGGGAGCTTGATCCAGGGATCCAGGGACCCAGGGATCAAGACCTGAGCCAAAGGCAGATGCTCGACCACTGAGCCTCCCAGGCATCCAAAGAGGGCTTGGTTTCTAACCACATTTTAGCTGAGTATTACCACTTGTATTTGATGCAATCAGGCCAAAGGCAATTCGGCACAACAGAACTCCAGACTGTTAACATCTTGGGATCCCACTCTTACTTGGTAGGATGGCAGACATAATAGGACTTAGCGTAAATCACTTATTTGTTCACTGACTTATCGCTACTAACAAGGCAAATGAATCTGTATGAATTTTAGGAGATAATCTTATTGTGCCTTCTTCACATCAGGACTCCTTTGGGGCATTTCTTTTGATTTTGGAAACCTTTTTAAAAGACTCATTAACCACAACAACAAAATTACCAGAAATAGTGCACTCAAAAAAGAACCAGAGTGGTTCAGGATCTTTATGATGAGGTAAAATAAGGGGCCTGTGTAGTGAGTGATTTAGTGGGAGAAGTTGGGAAGATAGCTTAAAGCTGGAAAGACCAAGGGAGCTGTGAATGCTGTCTTAAACATTCGTGGATGATGTCTTTCTGATGCAAAATTCATGCTTCAAAGCACTCTTCTGATGGTAGAAGTTATAATCCTATCTATGAGATAATTCAGAAAAGAATATAAGGGGAAAACAAAAGTTAATCTTAATACCTTTACCGTATTTTTATAAAATGGAACTATAGTGCTTATCCTGGTCTTTTGATTAATCCTGGCTATTTTTATCTTGTACAAATAAAATACATGCCTACTATCCAATGTAAATATTACAGACAGACATTATATAAGGAAGCGAAATCTCACCATATTCTGGCATCTCTAATATAAGCAATGCTCGCCAATTTGAGGGTCACTTTCTGACATTTTATTATACATTGATTTGTTCATTTCTTTGATGTTCATGTTGCTACACTGGAATGTGAGCTTCGTGAAGAGGGGCTTTTGTTTGATTTTATTCTTTTATCCTCAGCATCTAGAGCAGTGTTTGGGCACACAGTGTGCATCCGGTCAGTAACTGTCAAACAATGAATGGGCACAGAAATGCATTGCTGCTAACTCTCCAGAATTAGGACTATGTGTATAAATACTATGTCACATCTGTAATCATATTGCTTATCAACACCTGGCAAAGCAGGATGCTTGTTTAATTAAAAGGGAGAAGGAGAGAAAGAAAAGACAGGAAGGAAGAAAGAAAGAAGAAAATAAAAAGACAATCTTTAGAAATTAGGTAAGAAAATAATATATTTTTTAAAAAATTAATTAATTAATTCATTAACTTATTTATTTATTTGAGATAGTGTACATGCACAAACCGTGGGGAGGGAGACAGGGGGAGAGAGAGAAACCCAAGTAAGCAGACTCCATGCTGAGCACAGAGCCTGGTGTGGGGCTCGATCTCACAACCCATGAGATCATGACCTGAGCTAAAACCAGGAGCAGGACGCCTCACTGACTGTGCCACCCAATGCTCCCCATATAAATTTTATTTTTTCTAAAGAGGTCCTGGGGCAATTGGGTAGCTCAGTGGTTGAGCATCTGCCTTTGGCTCAGGGTGTCATCCTGGGATCCTGGGATCAAGTCCACATCCAGCTCCCCACAGGGAGCTGCCTATGTCTCTGCCTCTCTCACTGTGTTTCTCATGAATAAATAAATAAGAAGTTTTATTTTTCTCCATTAGCTTTTTCTGGAGGATCTTCCAGGCTAATCAACTATAGGCACCAAGGGCAGGCCCCCGATAGTGTATTGATTATTTTGCACTAAACCTGTTTGGGAAACAGCCAGTGCCAGGGCAATGAGACCCTTCTCTTCCTAAAGGAGGAAATAAATCTCCCATGTGGAAGTCACCCTCACTGTACTAAGCAGCAAAAAAGACATCCTTATCACTAGAGACAAGGACTTTTAAGGCCAAAAAAGTTGTAGAAATAAACCTTGTTACTTTTTCTACCTTAGCCCAGATTTGGCTGAGAATTCCTTATTAATTCAGGCTCCCAAATAAGTTTTCTTTAACCTGTCAAAGGCAGATGCTCGACCACTGAGCCACCCAGGGACCCTTATTTCTTATAGTTGTATTTTCTTTTAACTTTCTTTTACTCGAGAATCATTTAGGACTTAAAGTTTTCATTGGTTAGAGCATCTGTAATTAAACCTTTCATTGTCATGAACCAATATTTCTCTGGTACTTTTTGTTAATCTGTATACTTTTCACTTTTGGGAATTCATTAAGCCTTTATTAATGTCCTCAGATATGATCAGTTTTTATAAATGTTCTACAGATGTTTGAGAAATGAGTTATGATCTTTATTTCTAGAACAGATAATACAGTATATTAAAAACATAATCATCCTTAATTAGCAATGTGCTTTGCTATGTTATTTTTTCTGTGTCCAATTCATCTGGCAAATCTAAAAATACATAAAAAGTCTCATAGAATATGTTTCTGTTAATTTCTTGGTGTTTGCTTTCTACTTGTACTGGTTGTCTGTGATTGAGCATCCAAATACTCATAACACATTTCTTCATTGTGGGTTATATTTTGATTGATTTTGTAAAGTCAGCCTCTTTCCACTATGTAGGAAGTATTTTCTACCTTGTCGGGCCCTGTCAAAAACTATCTCCTATGCTCGAGGTAGAAGATTAGTTACATTGATTCCTGGTTGCCATAAATGTTGGGACAAAAAATGGTGGAAGGATCACTATGAGCCACTCTCTTTCATGTCACCTCTGATTTTTTAAGAGATACTTGGTGCCCCTCAAAATAAATCAGTATCTTTTGCTCAATCCAACCATTGCTCTTACATCTAGTAGAAGCTCCTCTAGAAATGCCTGCCTGCCAGTTTCCAGTATTGTGATTTTTCTTGGTTTGTTATAAAAGAGAATATATATATTCGGTAAGCGATGCCTGTGGAATCCAGGAATGAAAATAATCCTACCAACTGGCAGGACGATATGGTAGGAATGGCAACCAGACTAAAAGCAAAGATTAAAACCCTCTTCAAACTCACTAGAAAAGTACCTTTTAAGCTTGGGAGTGGGAAAAGTAGTCCATTTAGTCTATACTTGGAACGGGTTGGAATTTCAAACCTAGGTATTCAGGTGAAGCTTCCCCTTACAGTACTCTGTAATTATGAAATTCCAAATTTCTAATTTGTATGAAGATGAAACCCTGATTTTCCTACTGTCACTAAAAAGGGTTTTTCCACTCTTAAGATCTGGGTCATAGTACTTGCGAAAAAAATTAAGGAAGGGGTCAGGCCGTGTATCATGGGGGTAGATGAGACTTAATTTATATGAGTGGCAGCATTTTATTTTATTTTATTTTATTTTTTTTTAGAACATTTGTTTTTTTTTTAATTTTTTTTTAATTTTTTTTATTTATGATAGTCACAGAGAGAGAGAGAGAGGCAGAGACACAGGCAGAGGGAGAAGCAGGCTCCATGCACCAGGAGCCCGATGTGGGATTCGATCCCGGGTCTCCAGGATCGCGCCCTGGGCCAAAGGCAGGCGCCAAACCACTGCGCCACCCAGGGATCCCTGAGTGGCAGCATTTTAATCATCTACAATGGCACATAAATAATTCTGACCCCCATTAACTGTTTGTGCTTAGAAACTCCTTAAAAATGTCCTCACTGCTATCAATACTAGAAGCTTATTGGTACAACTCCCTAGAAATACCCTGATTTCTCTTTTCAAACCCAGAATGTTTCCAAAGTGACACATCTATCAAAAGGACGTCTGAGAACAGAAAACCAATCAGCTCTCAAAGAAGATGCAACCCAAACTGGGAAGATGGTGAAACGTGAGTAAGTCTCGTTTCAGACGCAGTCAGATCTGGAGAGCATCTTACCGTTGGTATTTAAAATATGTGGGCAATCCCCCATCCTTATCTTCATCATTTGTGCACTCAGATTGGAGGTCTGCTTGATGCCTGGCAACACCTACCTCGTACACCAAAGGAAATCCCAGTTCTTTGCGATTCTTTGAGAAGAAAGTCATCATCTTGACACACTATTTGTTACAATGAAAAGTCTCCGTACTACCATCTGTTTCTTATAAACGTGTTTATTTGCTCACTCTCCAGGAGCAGGGTCTTGGCTAAGCAGTCCCCAGTTGCATAAGGAGAGTCATGATTATCAGAATCTTCAAGAGCTGATAATGAAAGGCATGCTGTTTAGTTTCTTCACTGTGTAAATCAAGACACCTAGATCTCACTAAATATTTGTTCAATGACTCATGCCCATGTATTCAGTGCCTTTGATTCTTTTTTCAGTCCTGTAGAGGTCCAAAGGTGAAACCATGAATACATTTTTTTTTAGCATACTGTGTATTGATGCGTTATCAAGATGACTGGCATAAAAGTGAAAATTATAAACATCTACCAATGGCCAGGACACAAGGGAACAGTATTCTGAAACCCTGCCTTGGGGACAGTGAATCGGTTTGGCATTTTAGGAAAGTAATCTAGTAATAACGGCAATAAAAATACACATCCTTTGGCCCAGCAGCATATCTCTGCAAATTTAGTCTACAGAAATAAGAGACTTAGGGCTTAGGATATTTCCCAGGATAGTATGGGGGCTGAGTAACTATTTCTTTTCTTTTCTTTCTTTTTTTTCTCCCAAGGTTAAAACCTAGTTGAGATCAAAAGGGCTAAGTTACTCCTCTTTCTCAGCTCAGCATTCACTGGAAACATTATTCACTTGCAGTTGGCCGGCGACACAAATGTGGCCTGTACTGGTACACGGGGAGGACAAGACGGGAAGCACAGCTTGGATTCAAAGGTGCGATTCAAATTTTAAAAGAGATGACTCTTCTGAGCTCAAATGAGGCTGTCGAATCAAACAAAAGCTACTAAACTGTGATGGGGGTTTTGTGGAAAGGGGAATCTGACAGAGCACAGCTGGGAGTAGTTACTACAAAAATAAAATTCTTTCCTTTTTATCTCTCAACAGGTTGTTATAACCACATTTACAATGATTACACCTAAAAGTACATGTATATGTTTTGGAAACTGTAATGGCCAAAGCAAACAACATTAATGATAAAAGAGGGGCACCTGGGTGGCTTGGTTGGTGAAGTGTCTGCCTTTGGCTCAGATCATGATCTCAGGGTCCTAGGATTGAGCCCCCCATCAGGCTCTCCATTTAGGGGGAGTCTGCTTCTCCCTCTCCCTTTACCCCTCCCCCTGCTCATATGCTCTGTCCATCAAATAAATAAATAAAATATTTAAAATAAAATAAAATAGAGTGGTTAGATCATATGTATTAACCTAGAGGAATATTTTAAGGGAGAAAAACAAGTTACATTTAAATATATAGTATGACCCAATTTGGTAAAGAAAATAAAACAAGCTCCTCCTTACCTGGCATCTGGTTGTTAACATTGGATACCGAGGCAAGTGTCAGAAAGCAAAGAGGTTAGGAAGAAAGTCTTTTTTTTTTTCTTTATATATTTTTATCATTTCCGTGGTTGCATTACGTTGGCAAAGCTTTCACTTTTGGAATAAAATGTTGGCAAAAGCTATACAAAATTAAACATAAATACAGAGAACATTAATATAAAAACCTAGCAGAGAGCCAGAAAGAGGCACAAAGTATTGCTTTGTTAACATGGGATGTTTGTTTGTCAATGGGTGAAGTACTAGTTTGTGGAGCACCTGCTCTGTGCCATGTCTGAGTTGGATGCTTTCACATTTATCTCATCTCTGCCTCGCTTGATTTCATGCTTCTCTGTAGATGCAGTTCTCAGTAAAGGTAAAGAAGAAAATTTAGAACACATGATATCCTGAAGATTTAAAATTGGTTTCTGTGAATTTTGCAGAACAGAGCTAAGAAAAAAAAAGAAAAGAAAAGAAAAGCCAGGAAGGAGGAAAAAATAAGTTAAAAAAATTGTGACTGGAGAACCCAGGGTCACTTTGGCCTAAAGACTCATTAAAAAAAATAATAAATTGAATATGGTTTTAATAAAAACCTTCTCTGAACAGGGCTGTTTGTGACTTGCCAATAGTTACTTCACTTGAAGTTCATTCATATTCTTTATGTCTCTACCCCTGCTTGCCCACCTCAAAGCAAAGTTCTTTCCCTTAAGAAAACAAACAAGAAACGTGGCTAATCGGTAATGATCGTACAGTCTGAGTTCACGTGGGATCATTAATAAATAATCTACTTTAGAACATAAACATCCCCAGGGGTAAGTCTTCATAAGGCCAAGTCTGGTTTATGCCAAGTCATTTTGTTTTTCCAGAGCTCCAGTTTTAATCAACATCATGGCAGTGACGGAGCGTGAGCATCAGGTAATGGGGTTCTAGAATCCAGTGAGAAGAATTTAGGCTTGAGGCTCACAATGCCTAATCTCTCGTCTTACCTCCGCTAGGGGCTCCCCCCCAGGAGTGTGAATCCTTTCTGTTTGATATTTTCTTTTTTAAAAAATTAAAAAAAAAAAGATTTTGTTTATTTATCCATGAGAGACACAGAGGCAGAGAACCAGGCAGAGAGAGAAGCAGGCTCCCTGCGGGGAGCCCGATGCAGGACTTGATCCCAGGACCCCGGAGTCATGACCTGAACCAAAGGCAGACGCTCAACACTGAGCCACCCAGAAACCCTCTGTTTTTGTATTTTCTGCACCTTGATCACCAAAGTCACTTTCCCCTTGTAGCCTGGACAACCCAACTGTTTGTTGCCTGGACATTCTCAAGCTGTTGCTCACTCCTGGCTTACTTTAAATGTTAAAACATTTGAATATAAATGGCTTGGTCAGTGCCTCCCCTCAAATCTCTACAGAGTTAGGCACATGGGGTGAGATCATCGGCATGTTTAAGGTTTCCAGTTGATTCTAGCGTTCAGCAAAAGTTCGAGTACCACTGCTCTAAATATTTCTTATACTTCCCTCTTACCTTTCGTCAGATCCTTGAAGTCTTCCCTCTGACTTCCCAAGAAAACTAAAAATCCCTCTCCCGTATTTAGGAGCAATTCAGATATTTCATATATGTATGCACATCCATACTTTTGACCTCTTGCTAACTCATCCATGCTGTGTCGATGGGTCTTCATTTTTTAAGGTGCCCCAAAACAGGCTGAAGCGAGAGAACTATTTACCCAGACGACAAATGATGTCACCGGCCAAGAAAGCAGACACAGCTGCAGTCAGTTTTTGTTTCACGAGAATTTTCTTTTCCTTAAGAGTATACGCAGAGACAGTGGTTTGAGCCCCTTGAAAGTAAGGGGTTTGCACATCTAAAAACTCTTGCAGTTTGTACAGTACCGACTTTACCCCCTTGGGAGATGAAGACTTCCTAATGCCCCAGCAGTATGATCTCAGGGAAGGCTGTTCTCACCCCAGACTCACACCACCAGACCCTCCAAAGTGGAACAGGAGGGCAGCCCTGGCATTGGTGCCTGGGACTGGGTGAAATGAGCTGGGGAGCGTTTTTTGATCTTTCACTCCTGAGGGTCTGGTTTCTCCGCACATGGGGGCTGGTGGGGGGAGCTGACCCACAGGTGTGAGCTGGACCTGACTAACCTCCGCCCTCCACATCTGTGCTGTCAGCCTCGGTGTTCTTTGGCCCTTTAATGGTCACTTTTATTGAGGACTGGCCAAGAGCAGATGCCCATGGGGAAGTAGGCTTTCCTTACAGCTTCGTCTATGCAAGCCTGTTTCATCATCCAAGGTTTGGCTTTTTCCAGAACAAACAGTATCTTCAGCCTCTCCATGCAGGTGCTTCGGGGGTCTCGTAAAGATGCCAGCGAGGGCCCGCTGTATGTTTTTGGAAGGCTAATTGCTAAAGCAGTGAGGATCTATCCAGACCCAGGATGCTTTCAGTTAACGGGACACCTTGTGCTGGCTGAGTTGGCAATCTAGGTGGTCTTCTAAAATCTTAACAGGGTTAGTTTTCTGTTTTATAAGCCACCGGTTCTCAGCACCCCTTTCCCCGGGGGTTGCCAACTCGTGTTGCCTCCTGTAATGGGCTGTTAGATGCGGTGCCGATAATAGTGCTTTCATGTTAATGTATGTCAATCATTTACTTTTTAAAAACATGTTTGAGTAGATTCAACATTATATTTATACTAAAATTTTTTATATATAAAAATTTATATTTGAAAGATTTTATATATTAAAAATATATTATGTCTAAAAATTTTATATATTTAAAGATACATATATTAAAATATACATACATATGTGTAAGTATATATGTATGTATGTATATATGTATGTATATGTGTGTGGGGGGTATCTATCTCTCATCTGTCTATCTACTATCTATATCTCTCACTGGGATTCCAATACACTTCCATGAGCCTGACAGAAAGGTACAGAGCTCCAGCGAGTGCCTGGAAACCCTGCATGACACGGAGCCTGCCCGTGGTAATGGGTCCCACATGCCATCCATCATGTGTGCAGGGGAGGAAGGTGGAGAACTGTTGGGATAATTAATGAAGTAATAGGCAGTTTTGTTCAAGAAGACTTCAGTCAAAATTGCATGAATGATCACCTTCTTCCCACCACACACTGTTCCCTTGCTTGGGTTAGGATTTGCACACCCAGGAAATTATATTGTGTTCTCTGTTTAATGGTCATTTATCCATTGGCCTTTGAGATGTGAGTGTCCTGCACTGTGGGGCCTGGCGTTGGCTCTGAAGTCAGCTATTGATGAGGTTTAATCTATTATGGCCAGGTAAGAACTGGAGAACAGAAGAAAAGGGGCTTTGGCACAATCTGGACTAATATTTATTGATGGGCTCGATGAATGGAATAGCTCATGACATGGAACATGCACAGTGTGACATGAGGAGGTTACCATCTCCTGAAAGCACAGTGAATCTTGTTCCTTTTCTTCCCCACCCCTTTCCCATAGCAGTTTACCTTGTATTTCCCGCTTTCAGAGAGGGAAGCAAGACTGCTTGAGCAACCGCAGAATTGTAAGGCAAGATTAAGTCTGAAACAGTCAAGACAAGAAATCTGCCTTCCCATGGCAGGTTCTGTTGGGGTGACCCCCCAGCCTCAGCCCCTGTGTGGTCCCCAAAATGACTAAACTAGGATCAAGAGATCTTATGCCCTTGAATCTCAGCCCTCTGTGTCCAAATGGACACCTCCACCTGGAAGGCCTCCCAGGATCTTAGAATCCGTTAGCTACGAACAGAGGTTACCACCTGCCACCGTGGCTGGGGGCGCTACCCAGGCTTCTGGTAGAGAAGCAGGAACTCCAGGTGAGTGATAGAATGAATTCTGACAGAAAGGTACGGAGCTCCAGGGAGTGCCTGGAAACCCTGCATGACATTCATTCTGGGGATCTGACTTGCCCATGTGGTGAGAGCTGGTTAAGCAGTGCATGCACATGTGTTGCTTCTGGCTCTGATGTTGGAGCCTGATCTCAGCAGAGCAAGCAGTTGGGAAAGAATGACAGGTGTGAAGTGTGACGCACGGGGACCCACATTTTTCTCCTGTGCCATGCAAGTAACCAAGCTTGCTGACTTGGGTGGTCTATTGGAGGCCTGTGTCATGGACCTGAACATGCAGCTGTCCCAGGGCTCTGAGAAGCTGTAGGAAGCAGAGTCACCCCACCAAGTGCAATCACTGTCCCTCCATGGCATTTGTCACCTTCTCACCAAGTTGATGTTTTGGGGAATGCTGATTTTTTAATTTAACCACCATGCTATTTAATAAATTCCGATGGTTTGGCACCGCACAGACTGGTGGTTTTTTTTTTTTTTGTTTGTTTGTTTTTTTAAACCATGTTTTCTGTAGAGGGAGTTTTAGGAGTTCTGGGTGTCTTCTATTACCCACCACAGGGGGAACCAACTGCTTTAGTTTGATTGGTTCTCTTATCCATCTCCAAGAGACTGTGCTCATTACCAATTTCATAACTCAACTCATAAATTTTTTTTTGTTTTGTTTTGGTCTAGAATGATCCATCTACCTTTGGGTTTCCTAAGGCAACTTGAGACCAAAGTTGTTCCTGGGTTAAGATAAAGAGATGTAGGCTCGTATCCTAGAAAAGAGAGGAGGATGACAGTAAGTTTCCATTTCTTTTAAACACACACACACACAGTCATATGCACACGGGCACATGTGCATCATCACATATTTTTATGTTAGGACTTTTATGTAAATGGCTCTATATCCATACACTTATATGTAAATAACTATCTCCTTGAATTAGATAAAGGTAAAAATACATCAGAAGCCATCTAGAGGGGGGACAGAGGAATGTTAATAGTATTTATTATTAAGTGTCTCCTGAGCACTGGTCTCATAATTATTAGCTCATTTAAATTTCAAAGCAACCATAAGATGTAGGAGTCATGAGCCTCATATAACCAGTTTATTGAGGAATCTAAATGATTCCTGGGACCATCATGAAAACTGTTTTATTTTTTCTAATAACCTCCACAACCACATTCTCTATTCTGGGCAGTAGGGATGTTTAATGACGTCTCAGCTAGAGTCTATGACTTTTCAGTCTCTTCTGGTTTTTTGAAGTGTCTCATTTGAGTTCTGAAGAGTCGGTCCTGTTTATTTAAAGCCTTCAATCCAATGCCTAATAATTTCTGTCTTTTCCCTCCTGCCTGGGTGGGCTAAACCTGTGGCTGGGGTGGCTTAGGAAGAAGAAGGACTGGGTTGGGTGGTCTGCTCTCCCACAGCTCCCCTTCCCTCTCTTTTGCCTGCCCTCCTCCTTCCTCGCCAGTTGTGGTTGGAAAGTAAGAGAGAGAAGAGAGAAGTCTTTTTACTGGATGATCCTCATGAGGTCGCCGTCCTTGTCTTGAAGAATTATCTATGCTGTCTTAGCCCATTTCTTTGGACTCTGTGTTCATGAGTGAGGATTCCAAAATGCCTTCTTGACAAGGAACTCATCCCTGGGTGATTCTCTTCTGTCTGTAGGGTCTCTCGTAAGATCTGCTTCCACCGTTCTGATGTGTGTGCCTTTTCCTTCTGGAGTGGAGACAGTCCCCGGTAAGATGGTGGCTGGAAGTCTCATCTGCCCTCCATAGTTGAGTCTTGAGCTTATCAGTTTCCATCTTGCATGCTTCTTTGGAACTGAGAACTTAAAAGAAGAATTTGGAGATAATAAAGATAAAGCATATGTGGATTTCATGTGGAAATGTGCTAATATCATGTCCAGACCTCCAATCACATACTCTTGGTTCTGATGAGAAAAGAGAAGGTGTTGGCATTTATTGCCCTTGGTAACACTAATCCCACTGAATCAATGACAGGGCTTCCTAAGACATTTCACAAATATTTATTAAGCATGTGTATACAGGGTATACTGTTCTGATGTTGGGTATGAATAATGCCATAAATGAAACCTTACATGTATGTAGAGAGGTAGAAACATTCAAAACTCTACTGCTCAATGAACAAAAAGAAGGTAGCTTTTTTTTTTCTTTTTGGTTTTCTATAACTGATAGAATCTTTCTGATAAGCCCTCATCCTTCTGTATGTTGCCTGAAGGCAGAAGGTGGCATCTAAGCTTACCAATGAATAGTTCAGTTCTTGGGAGTGTAAATAGTCCTTTTTTTTTTTTTTTAAAGATTGTATTTAGCTATTCATGAGAGACACACAGAGAGAGGCAGAGACACAGGAAGAGGGGAAAGCAGGCTCCCTGTGGGGAGCCTGATGGAGGGGTTGATCCCAGGACCCTGGGATCACGCCCTGATCCAAAGGCAGATACTCAACCACCGAGTCACCCAGGCATCCCTTAAACAGTCCTTCTACAGTTATTAGCTCTTTTAGGGATAGATGCTCTATTAGAGTTCCATCTCCCCCCACCCACTTTTCTCCATACATATAAGGACTCTGTGTGACTTCATGGCTGTGGGAGGAGAGGCCTCAGAGCCATCTGTTGACCTTGCACCTGGCTGGTCTCGTGTGTAGGTGAGTCTTGAGCATTTTGGTTACCTCCTGGGGACCCAGAGCTATAGTCTATGATCTTGGCTTTTTATCTCCAGTAACTAATTCCCAACATTCTGTGTCTTCATTTTAAATCCAAGTCAACAGCAGTGCCCTGACCCTTTTAGCACCTTGGCATTATCAGTGGGGATGCAGAAACTTCTGGATTCCCTGCAACCGTATTTAGGACATGGGCCACATTCAGTAGTGTTGGTTCAAGTTCATTTGTCTAGTTGTCTCCATCCATTAATGCCGCACCATTGGTGACCTTTCGTCTAGAAGTGTGTGGTCTTCTCCAGGGCACAGCTGAGAAAGAGGCCGCTAGCCTTGACCTCCTAGGGTTCCCCACACCCACATGGACATTTCTACAACCTCTTCTCCTTAGAAATCAGCCCCAAGGGTGTGGAGGAGAGGCTTTAAGTCTCCTCACCCTACCTCAGTTGCTTTCTTGCTATATTCTTCTAGACCGGAAGCAGCCAGACTTCTACTGCCTGTCAAACAAGACTCCTTCTACCTCCCGTACTTCTTCCCAGGACTGTAGGCTTTGTGGCTCAATGGGATGATGTGGTACAAGAAGAGAAATCAGCTTATTGATAAAAGGAGGCGTACTAGGTGAGAATTTCAATGTTATTGAAATTCAATGTTATTCTTATTTTTCATTGTAAAAAATTTGTATATGTTCTTTCATTTGAAGGTTTGTAAGACTTTAAGGAAATATCAATTAGTTTCCTAAAAAGAATTTTGGAAGGGAAGACCTCTCTAAGCTCCTGTAAAACCTATTATTCTTACACTTCAGCCAACTGTAGAGAAGACCTGATATCCCAAATCCGCGAAGCATTAAGTCAGATGCGTTGCCTCTTCCTGACACACAAACACAGACACTACACCCTTAGAATAGAAATATATCCTGAGATGCATTCAAAGTCGCATTTTTCAAAATTAATATTTACAGGTGGCTCAATGAGGAGAAATGAACAAATCCCTGTGGTTGTAGAAGCAAAAATTCAAGGTATATTCTTAGGTAATAAAGGGAAAATTAAACCAAGGCATTATTTTCTTTGTTATGTGAGAAAGAGATAGAAATCCATTGTTAGCAGAGTACATCACTCCAGTTATACAGCAGCTAAGATTATGAATTGAAACCAAGAGACAGGGATGCCTGGGTGGCTCACATCATGGTCCTGGGGTCCTGGGATCGAGTCCCACATCGGGGTCCCCACAGGGAGCCTGCTTCTACCTCTGCTTATGACTCTGCTTCTCTCTCTGTGTATCTCATGAATAAATACAATCTTTAAAAAAGATAACACTGAGAAACAGAAAATTCATTATTAAAGTTATGTGCTACTTCTCTGAAGCAGCAACTGGGTTAGGAGAGCAGTAAGGAGCCAAGTTGAGCAGATTATGGAAAAACTGTGATCCTCTTAAATTTTACGTGCTCAAAGGGTACGTGAGAGTTACTATGTAAGGACGTTATTTTGTAAGAATCCATTTCTTACAAAGATGTGTTTTGCTCATGGCTGGTAGGAATTTAGATATATTCTGAGATCAGCTTCCTCACCAACACTGGATTCAAGTTCTTATAAATACAAATGCTTCTGGTTAGCTTGATTCTGTGTGCAACAGTATTTACCATGTATGACCATAGTCCCTGTCCTCAAAGAATTTCCAGCCTTATAGAGGAGACAAGTTGTTCAACCAAGAAATTGTTAAATCACATGCTCTGACTACTCCATGTTTAATGCTGGTTTCTGAGGGTTCTGTGGGGTTGGATCATATGGGGTTTGCAGGGATGTAGCATCTTAGATTCATTAAGAGCAAAGCTTGTTTGGGAGAAATTATTGTAGATTGCTCTTTTAACAATGGAGGTAAAATTACATGCTAAAAAGGGATGAGAATGAAGCTGAGCGCTAATATTTTGTGTCAACGAATACAAAGAGAGGAAGATGTGAAGACCCCACCCCTACTGCCACTGCCTGCCTGTGAGTAACACACGGGATAGAAACGGAAGAGCAAGTTTCAGACTTGTCACAATGGACAATGGGGACACGTCAGTGTCAAGAAGCTCTAAAGTGGAGAAAAGTTATCTACCATAGTGTGCACTTGCCATATCAAAGGCATTTTAGAAGAAAAACAAAATTGTGGAGCCAGTGAGGGAGCAGTTGAAATGATGCCAACGTTTTTCACTTATCCTTTGTCACAAATCCTACCAATTTTTGGGCAAAGCTTTTTTTGACCTAAATTTCATTCTATCTTGGGTCCTACCAACTTAAATCAAAAGCACACTGGTCCAAAGTTACAAAAATCTCACTCAAAATGTTATGCAGTCCTTATCAGGACCCTTGACTGCTACAGAGGGAACTGTAGCAGCTGAGATGAGTGAAGAGATAATATTGGGAGGGCGTTTGAAAGGCAAGTGTTGACTCCTAAGAGGGAAAGAGCATAGAGGGGATAAAGGAAATATGCTGATTTTTGGACTGGCACAAGGATTTCAAAGCCATGAGAAAAGTGGAATGACAGTGTTGTTCCAAGGGAAGGGAAATGTAGTCATGGGGCAGATTTTAGGGGAGAGAAAATGAGCTGCCCTGGGACTTGTTCACAAGAAGCGATGTCACAGTGAAGTCAAGCTGTATGGCTAATGCCATGAACCCTGCAGTGAGAGGTCAGGGCTGGAGAAGGGTTTGGATCCCAGAGGGTTTGCAGTAGGGTGAATAATGACCCCCCCACACACAAGATGTTTCCATCCTAATCCCCAGATCTATGAATGTACAGCAAGTGGACAAAGGGACTTTGCTGATAGGACTGCCTTAAGATCTTTAGATATGTTCTCCTAGTGGGCCTGATGCAATCTGAGGGGTCCTCATGAGGGTAATACAGGAGATCAGAGGGAGTAAGAGATGAAACGATGGAAGCAAGAGGTTGAATGATATGAAGAAAGGATTGGAAGACAGTGCATGCAGGCCACCTCCAGAAGCTGGAGGTGAGGGCCAGGTTTTCCAGAGCCTCCAGAAAGGTCCAGCCCTGCTGATGTCTTGCCATTAGCCCAGTGAAACTGATTGCAGCCTTCTGGCTCCCATAGCTGTAAAATAACAGCAGCCACAAGAAAACTCATATGAGGCCCCAGTTAACACTGCAGGGAATAGACCCTATAACCACAGCTTGTCCTCCCCAGTATCTGAGAACTTCATTTCTGTTTTCAATAGCCTACAAGGCAGTGGGGAGCCTTGCAGCCCCCCACTTAGGGGACCCCGAACTCAGAGCCATAAACAGGCTTTGTAGGAACACCAATGATCTGCTAGAGTCTTCTTTCTATCCTTTGGAAGACCAGGGCAATCCTTGTAATGAGTTTTGTAGGTCCAGGGTGTGTTATGGTATCTGAGACACAGTAAGTATTTCATAAAACAGGAGTTGCCCAAACTAAAGAGAACATTAGGGAAGTCTTGTGTGTTTCATGAACTAAAAATATTAGAAAATTTTTTTTTTGCCCATCTTAGAAATGAAATTTATTTCCATTTTGCATTAATTATTCTTCATCATAACACATGTGCATAGAGTATGAGTGTAAGTTCTGAAGGCAGCGTTTGTTAAGCCAATGCCCACGTATCCCCGGGTTTGTCTAAGAACAGATTCTTGGAAGTTGTAGAGAGGGTCCCACATTATTTGGGTTTGAGGGATGTTGAAAGACACACACATTGAGGAATGCCTGGGTGGTTCAGTGGTTGAGTATCTGCCTTTGGCTCAGGCATGATCCCAGGGTCCTGGGATCGAGTCCCGAATTGGATTCCCTTCAGGGAGCCTGCTTCGCCCTCTACCTGTGTCTCTGCCTCTCTGTGTGTGTGTCTCTCTCATAAATTAAATCTTTTTTTTTTTTTTTAAAAAGACACACACATTGAATGAACAAAGGGATAAAGAATAAGTGTTTCCAAAACAATCAGTCAGTTAATTCAGTGGGAGGAAAAAAAGTAAAGTGAGTTGTTTTGGTGATGTGAAAAATCAAAGACCTAGTGGGCATATTTAACTTTTCCCATTTCAAACAGGGCAATTATGTAGGTATGGCCTTGTGACACCTTACCCACCTCCCCCCTCCATTGGATTCTCTGCTATACTGAGAGAAGGGCAGCAGTGAGAGCGAGTATCTCCACACCAGACTACATCTTGCACCTATTAACTGCCCTGGCTGACAGTAAAAAGAGAACAGCGGCATCCCCCCTCAGGCCCCTAATAGGTGGCACATCGTTGTTCCAGAACACCTGAAGGAATGCCTGGATGCGCCTCTCTGAGCACCTGACAGGGGAGGGGTTGAGAGCCCAAGAATAATTGCCATGTCACTGGCATGTGATTTATTGCAATGCTTAATTATGTCTACAGGGCACCATCTGGAGACCCAATTTGGGTTCTTTAGGAACAAAATTAAAGTCAAAATGTACCTTCTTCTGAACTCCACTGAGTCCCACTTTTGGACTTCTCACACCTGGAGAATATTACCCTATGCTCAGTCCCCAAACCACATCTTAATTGTTTCAATTTAGAGGGTCCCAGGCACACACAGCAACTCTCATTGTGGAGACAGTTGGGTCTCCCTCTTGTAGACCATGTTTATTCAAAGTGTGAAACATGCAGAATGTTCTATATTACACCAAAACCTCAACATTAGAACAGAATCACCTTCGGTATGTTTCTGAATTTTGAGTGGTCATCAGCCAAAAACAGTGTTGTGTCTATTAGCATCCTCTTATTTCTTAAATCATCAATCAGCTAATAACTGTCCTCAAAATACTTGTTTAATCAGTATTAATGGCAAATCAGTATACATGATAAAGGTTTTTTTTTAATATTACTTGGTTGTCAAATAAATGTTTAACCCATCCTAGGAATCTTTTTTTTTTTAAGGCTACATTACTGTGAAGCGTTGATTTAAGAAATGCTTATTCCTTTCAATTAAAACCCAGAGCATTAATCAAATGTTTGACACTATAAATGTTTCCAATTAACATCTAGCTTAAAACCACATGTGTTCCAAGTGAAATTCAAAAGATCTATCTGTACAGGTGACCTCAGAGAAACCATTAACACATGGCTGGAGATAGCAAGAAACATTCTCCATTTGTGAGACTGAGATAAAGAATCAGTCTATGACTGATCATTGCTTCAAACGTCCCTTTCAGATGTGGGCTTGCTAAGCTAGATGTTGGCTATTTCTCAGTGAGTCGAAAAGAAAGACATAAGAATAAGTATGTGTGTGTTTCTCTCTCTCCCTCTCTCTCCCCCCACCAACCTACTTACTTATCGAGAGAGAGAGAGAGAAAGAGAGAGAGAGAGATAGAGAGAGAGAGATGGTGGAGGAAGAAATTAGAAACAATTCCACAATCTCACTAGATGAACAGTTAGTAGTTCCAACCCTACCAAAGGCAGCAACTGGTCACAATATGGACCTAGGGCAGGTCCAAGAGAAATTGGACCAGTTCTCTTAGGGCTGAGAGAAATTTGAGCACACTCAAATAACTCCAGTGCCCAAGCAAATAGCATAAGTGCAAGAATTGGATGTCAGGTGGCAGTGGTGACCATGTACCATGCAAGGCATACTTCGTGTCTAAATATGAGAGTCACCACCCACCTCCAGCCAACAATTGTGAGAAAAGAGAAGCCCCGTTGGACCGAACCTTCTGATCTTTCCAGAGAAGCCAGAATTGAAGCTTTCTAGTGTGAACACCTGAATTTTATGTGATGGCAGTGAATTCCCCATCGAAAACCAAAACAATAACACAGACCTCGTTGCAGCCAGTCTGTGAATTCGTGCCCACTGCCTAAAGGATCGGGGGCTGGGCTACCACGGTCAGAGACAGGAAGGCACCCTTCGGATGATAGTGACCCCCTCTCAGCAACATGCCTGCACATGTTGGAGTGCATGCTCTGGCTGCCTGCTGTTGAATCCACCAACCCCTGGCAGAAAAAGAGACAGTGCATACTTTCTGAATAATTTCTCAACTGATCGGTCAAACTCAGTTAAATTATTCCAAGCGTGCTCTGCAGGGGGTTATTATGACCATAAGGAAAATGGTAACATTAAGACATGCCCATTTGCCCCGCATCCTGACGAATTGCATTTTCTCTCTCCTGTCTTGCTGCAGCCTGTCAACAGCTGGGGTTGTCAATCCCACAGCAAGGGCCGCAGACAAACACCCAGGGCTAGTCTGCTGTGGCTGGAAAGGTACATATTTCTCCCCTCCTTCCCTCTCTCTCTCTATTTTTCCCTCCTTCAAATATTTTTCCAAAAGAAAAAAAAAAAGCAGAAAGCAAAAGGTGACCATAATAAGATAAATGCCTGGAACTTTTCACACACCAAAATATCTGACATTCGGGAGCAGCTTAAAGACCCAGAGAGCTGTTACATTCATGCTTGGGCCGTGATTTTTCTTTTTCTTTACAAAGCGAAACCAAGGGCTGAATGAATGTCTTTGGGGGGAATTGCTCAATGGCTTTAAGGCTAAGAAGAGATGATTTTAGCTTATCGAGGAGACTATTCGGTTCATAACTGGAGCCAGAGGACGTGGATTCTCATTCTTTTCTTTGGCTTCTTAACTAGCTATGTGACTGTTGAATAATTTGCATTGAAGGGATCCGGAATAAGCCACTGTGACATAAACATGATCTTGAGCTGAAGGCATTTGTGTTCCTAATATCCCTTATCTGCCTCAAAGCAGAGACCGCCCCCCAAAAGAACTCAATTGTCATAAATCCCCTTTTCGGGAGCAACTCTGATTTTCTCTTCTCTGAGACAAGCAGTCAGTATCACACCCAAACAGACACTGTCACAGAACTATCCTATCTCTCCCGCATTCTCCTTAGAGCCCATTTGTCTTTCAGAAGAAGTTATTTGTTTTTCCCCTAACGCCACACCTGTTAATTTGGTATATAAGTCCCCAATTCTAACCGCCCCCTGAGCCACTTTTTAGTAAACTCCTGCATACATATGTACGTGAGTAAAAATCTGTTCTCTTGCCAACCTGTCTCGTGCCAATTTAATTTACAGGACTCCAAGCACCAACCTAAGAGGGTAGAGGAAAAGTTTTTCCTCCCCAGTAGCATCTTTTTTTTTTTTTCTTTCTGAGTTCAAGAAAAATGGTGGTCACAGATATCAAACTCTATGCTTCAAAGGTGGCTAATAACACAG
Source organism: Nyctereutes procyonoides (assembly GCF_905146905.1). Taxonomy (NCBI): domain Eukaryota; kingdom Metazoa; phylum Chordata; class Mammalia; order Carnivora; family Canidae; genus Nyctereutes; species Nyctereutes procyonoides. Next base: position 52,404,442 of record NW_026575140.1, on the reverse strand, counting down.
GAGCAAAATAATGCACATGGTTGCTAGGATCAGATCAAATAAAGCCATTAAGTAATTTATAAACACTAGCTCATTTATTTCCTTATGATCATATAGGGGATTAGATTATTTGAATTTTTTTTTTCCTGAAAGCATTTTTGGGGTTTCCTCTTGGACTTACTTGATGAGAAGTGACAGGAAACACAATTAAAACTCACTTAAAACAAGTAATTAAAAAGTTCTCTTTCACAACTGAAATATCTGCAGATAACCTTCAGGCATGGCTTAATCCAGGTTTATAAGCTGTGTCACAAAGATTTAATGTCTCCATGTCTTGTTGTCTCTATGTTGACTTTATTCTCTAAGTTCTTATTCCACCAGGCTCAATTCCACTAACAAGAGATGCAACTCTTTTCTTCATGCAGGCACCTCAGAATTGGGTGTGAGTGGCTTCATTTAACTGAAAATTTGGTCTGAGTGGCTCATTCAATCTTTATGTCTCTTGTAATATGATGTCTCTATTGGTCAGGTGTAGGTCACATGTTCCCTTTGAAACTGGAGATATGGTTAACCTCTCAGTACCTGGAGTTCTGTAACAAAAATACGGGGAATGAATATCTATTACACTCCACACGAAAGCCATATTTTATTTAAATTCCAACCTAAAACCATGGTTGTTGTTTTTTTTAAAAAAAGATTTTATTTATTTATTCATGAAAGACACACACAGAGAGAGGCAGAGACACAGGCAGAGAGAGAAGCAGGCTCCATGCAGGGGGCCCGATGTGGGACTCAATCCTGGGACTTCAGGATCATGCCCTGAGCTGAAGGCAGACCCTCAACTGCTGAGCCACCCAGGCATTCCAAACCTGTGGTTTTAAACCACCTATGCCTTAAATAAAAGTTAAAAAAAAAAAAAATGGCTTTCCTAAAGGAGCTGACTTTAGGGGCACTTATATAAATTTACAGCATGGCTTTTCTTGCCATTATAACTTTTTTTTTATTGTGATGTATTTCATGTAGCACAAGGTTCACCATTGTGAAGTGAACATGGATGTACACCATGGGAAGTGTACATTTTGGTGTTTTTTAGTATGTTCACAGAGTTGCATAATCACCACTACTATCTAATACCAGAATATTCTCGTCACCCCCAAAAGAAACTCTATTCTGTGAACAGTCACTTTTCAATCCTCTCTACTCCCAGTTTTTGGATAACCACAAATCTTTCTGTCTTTTGGACTTCCCTATTCTGGACATTTTGTATAGATTAGTCATGCCTTTTATTTCTGTTTTTTTTTTTTCAAAGGCAAACACTCAACCATGGAGCCACCCAGGGACTGCCTTTTCCAGGGGTAAACTAATTCCTAGAAATAGTAAACAACTCACCTGGGAGCATGCTTTTCAAATGCAAACCAACAGATCCAGAACACCACATCTCCAGTCACCCCCTGTAATGAGCCCTCACACAATGGACCACTATCCACCTGCATTTATCACCCCAGGGCCAGGTACCAAACAACTAGTGACAGGTCCTTCACCCAGGGTCTGCTGGAATTATTCAGACTACCCAGTGCTAAGCTTGTTTTCCATTCCTTCCCATGGAAACCTCAACCATCACTCTGGTTCATGGTTGCCCACCCTCCCTTTGCCTCCTGACACATCTGAGTTTTCTCATGTGGCTCCTGAGGTATGGTGTCTCCCCTCCTCCTGGAAAGTGTGAGGAACAAACTCTTTTTCTCAGTGCCAGCTGACCTGCTTTCTTAACTCTACTGTACCTGAATAATAATAAAACCCATATTAAAGCAGTATATAATGAAGGCCTACAATATGTGGCTTTTTGTGTTTTTTCTTTCACTTAGTACAATGTGTTAAAGGTTCATCCATGTTGGAACATATGTAGGTACTTTATTCTTTTGTATGACTGTACGGACATGCCATTTTATGGACATACCATATTTTGTTTATCCATTCATCCCTTAATGGATATCTGGATTATTTCCAGGTTGGGGCTATTATGAATGATGCCGCTGTGATGAACAAGTTTGTAAGTGCATATGTGTTTGTATAAAAATATATTTTCAGTTCTCTTGGGTATATACCTAGGAGTAGAACGGCTGTGTCATATGGTAACTCTTTATTTCACATTTTAAGAAGCTTCCAACCTATTTCCCCTAGCAGCTTTGCTACTTTACATTCCTACCAGCAGTGGGCAAGGATTGCAATTTCTCAACATTCCCAACTATACTTGTCTGTCTTTTTGATTCCAGCCAGCCTAGTGGGTATGAAGTGGTATCTCACTGTGGTTTTGAAATGCATTTCCCTGCTGACTAGTGATGGATAATCATCTTTTCAGGTGTTTATCAGCCATCGGTGTGTTTTCTTTGGAGAAATATCTATTCAAATATTTTGCCAATTTTAATTGGGCTAGTTGTCTTTTTATTGTATGAGTTATTTACATACTCTGGATAGTAGACTCTTATTAGGTATATGATTTGTAAATATTTTGTCCTCTTATTTGGGTTGGCTTTTCACTTTCTTAATAGTGTCCTTTGAAACGGAGACATTTTTATTTTGAATGAGGTTGTTTAGGAGGGAAATGTTTCAGTTTGGGCATGCAAATTAATGAGTAGCAGACAGATTAAGAGAAGAAAAGGCAAGGTTTATGCACTCGTGGAGAGTATCTTCCTCATTAACAAGAGAAAAGGGTTATATGCAAAACTTAAGGTGTTTTTGTTTTGTTTTGTTTTGTTTTTACAGCTTTAGTAGAAAGGTATGGAAGGTTCTGTTGGACTTTTTGATACTAATGGATTGGGGCAGTTTATCTTGGTACAGTTGAATTCACGGAAACTCCCAGGGATGGGGTTATTGGCAGTCGTGTTTTCTGGAGGTTCTGCTGTAGTCAGATAAGGGAAGTTCAGAAAAATTTCTGGGTCTTCTCTCTTTTTTAAAGATTTTATCTATTTATTCATGAGACACATACACAGAGAGGCAGAGACATAGAGCGAGAAGCAGGGTCTCTGCAGGGAGCCCGATGCGGGACTGGATTCTAGGACCCTGGGATCACGACCTGAGCCAAAAGCAGATGTTCAATCGCTGAGCCACCCAGGTGTCCCAAATTTCTGTGTGTTCTTTAGTTCAAATATTTTCACTTAAAAAAAGCAACCTTTATACTATGAGTGAGTACTCACAAAGCCCAAGTCATCAGCCTTTTAATTTTTTCATTATCTGTGCATTTGATGTGATCCCAGAACACACTGCCTAACCTAAGGTCACAAAGATTTTCATCCATGTTTTCTTAGAAGAGTTTTATCATCCTAGTTCTTATATTTAGGTCTTTGATCCATTTTTGGTTAATTATTGCATATGGTGTGAGGTAGGGGTCCAGCTTCAATCTTTTGCATGTGGTTCTTCTATTGACCATTAATTGTAAGTATTACTCTTTCCTCATGAATTATCTTAGCACGGTTGCTGCAAATTGATGGGCTCCACATGCATAAGTTTATATCCGGACTCTCAGTTATATCCCATTGATTCCTGGGTCTGGCTTTATGCCCATACAACTCAGTCTTGGTTACTGTAGTTTTGTAGTAAGCCTTGAGGTCTATCAGCTTTGAGAGAAGGCATTGCTGTCAAGGTATATTTAAAAAATCTTTTCTGCTTTTAATAGATAATTTCCAGTTGATGGATATGTATAGGCACTGCATAAGGCAGTTTCTCTTCCATACCTTGTTTTCATTTTGCACTGATAATAGGCTTTATGATTCTCTTACCAGCAACTCTAAGACATATTTCTACAATTCTGTGACGTGATTCCACCAACCTTCAAACTTAGGTTCATGTATTCAACTGAAGACCTATATAACAATTTTATACATAGAGATGGATCCACTCATTTACTTCAGTATTTTTACTTTTTAAATGTTAAACCTTTTCATGGCCAAATTTAATTGCTAAGGCTCATATCAAGTCATGCTAACTCCTGGTCAAAATTTTAAGTTTACTTACTCTCCAGTGATATAGACAATTAACTAAATTGCACTTTGGGAGTGAATCTGGGTTTGTAATTATTCCATCTGATTTTTTTAAAAAAACAACTTTTTTGAGTTGTTATTTACATATTATAGGATTTGTCCATTTAAAGTATACAATTCAGTGGCTTTTAGTATATTTGCAGAGTTGTACAACTATTCCCGTAATTTAACTTCTAAACATTTAGAACATTCTTATCACCCAAGGAAGGAACCTTCTACTTATTTTCTGCTGTCTTACTCTTTCCACATGCCCAGCCCTGAGCAACCACTAATTTACTTTCTGTATCTCTACATTTGCCTGGTTTCCTGGGACAGGCTGCCAGGTCAACATGGCTTAACTATCAGTTGGCTGATCAGTCAGCCACTGATTGGTCAGAGGCTATATTTAAACCCTCTGTTTTAGACTCAACATTTGTGTGTGCTCCCCTACCCCCAAATGTGTATATTAAAGCCCTAACCTCCAATGTGATGGTGTTTGGAGATGGAACCTGTCAGAGATAATTGAAATAAGGTCATGAGGGTGGGGTGAAATGAGGTCATGAGAGTGGGGTCCCTCACAAAGGGATCGGTGCCCTAATAAGAAACAATGCCAGTGAGCTTGCTTGCTCTCTCTCTTTCTCTCCCTTTCCCTGTCACTCTCAACATGTGCACACACCATGCAAAAGCTGTGTAAGAACACAATAAGAAGGCACTCTCTGCAAGCCAGGAAGAAGGCTTTTAACAGAATCTGAGCCTATTGGTAACCTGACCTTGGACTTCCAGCTTTCAGAACTATGGAAAGATAAATTTCTATCATTTAAAACTCTTTTTTTAAAAAAGAAAAAAACGATGTATTTATTTATTTATTTATTTATTTATTTATTTATTTATTTATGAGAGAGTGCGTGCACGTGAGCATGATTAGGGGAGGGGCAGAGGGAGACGGAGAAGCAGGCTCTCCGGTGAGCAGGGAGCCCAATGTGAGACTAGATTCTAGGATCCTGAGATCATGACCTGAGCCAACAGCAGATGCTGAACTGACTGAGCCACACAGGCACCCCAAATTTCTATTGCTTAGTACATCCAGTGCATTCCATTTAGCTATTGCCCAAGTTAAATGCCTTGAGTAAGTTCGGTGTTCATCTTTTACCATTAGATCTATATGTGGCTTGAGGACTGCTTGCATAGTTCAGGAGCACAATCATCCCATGTGACCACTGACTACTGACTACTAGCTGAGAAAGTCCCACTCCTGTTGTTGCAGAGAGGGCATACAAAGTCTTGGCATGCACATAATCTCCCTAAACCACCGGGAATTACTATGATTTTAGCAGGCTCTTCCTCCATGATTTCTTATATTGATACCCCAAATAAGCTTCTGCTTTTTAAGGTTTCTGTAGGAATTACCTTGGGCTATTAGGAACAACTGATTGTTCTCTGAAGAGTCTTATCCAAATAAAGTCAGGCTCCTTGGATTGGCTCACATCTTCTTCACAGTTTGGAATGAAGCCTGGAAGAAGGGATAATGACTCTTCATTGGCTGTCCCTTACAGGGCCTCCCCACCCTTCGCTGTGCATAAGTCTGAGTATATTGTCTATTCTTACTATAACGTGAGTCTCAAAGAGCTTGCTCTGAGATGGATGTCAGCCATTATGTTCCTGTTGGCTTGTGTTTGCATTATACATGCTGTCCTCATTCAATTTGATCTCTTTACAGGATCTTTTCATGGTGTTTGTGTATGCTGTGATAGGTAGCTCAGTCAAAATTGCATACCACTCTCCATAAATGTATCTGATGAGGCACATGTCAGCTGCAGAACGTTATGGTAGGCTGAAAGTCAACAAACAAATGGGGTGCTGCACTCAGCCTCTCTGTGCTATGTTCCTTTGTCATCCCTCACGGCATTTCAGACTGGATGCCAGGTGTGACTGGAGGGACCTCAGACTACATGAAGGGAATAGTGCCAATCTATACAAGTATCATTAAAAACTAATATGATTTTTTTGGAACGAAAATGAATATGAATTGAGATTTTAATATTTTTTCTTTCATTCTAAAGTATTATCTGTGTAACTTCCTGGGTTGCCTGCACCCCAATTTAGAGATTACTCATCTCAAAGCTTCGCACACTAATGTTTCTCAATTTTGGCACTATTAGCATTTTGGGTCAAATAATTGTGGGTTATGGAAGGCATGGCTGTGCATTGTAGGATGTTCAGCATCGTCCCTGGACTCTAGCCACTTCAGGCCAGTGGAATCCCCAGCTGTGACAACTGAAAGTGTCTCCAGGCGTCACCACGTGTCCCTGAAAGAGGGGGCACAAAATCACTCCTGTCTAAGAGCCACAGCTCTATATAGATAAAAGTCATAGGCATAAGCATTGCTCAAACCTGACCCCCTCTGCTGTAAAGAGATAGTCCCATTACTCACAGACCTATTTCATAAACACCAGATGCTGATTCTGTGGTCTACCTTGCTCATTTACTTTGCTCATTTTTGTTTGTATCACAATGTAAGTACATATTTACCTAAAGAAAATTTGGAAAACACAAGGGAGAAAATTTTAAACATATATAATTGGACCACTTAAGACCTGAATTTGTGGTATTTCCTCACAATTATTTGTGTAGAATTCATTGCCTGCCCAGGTCTTTGTTCAAAGTGATCTTGTTTGTATTCTATATTATAGACATTTTTTATATTTCTATAATATATTTTGAAAATTCTAACATATGGAATTCATACTTCTCTAGTCTCCAGTACACTAAAAATACACACACACACACACACACACACACACACACAAACCCATTTATCTAATTCTTTTGTGAGGTTTTTGGAGAGAAAGAATTAAAGATGAGAGCCAAACATTACATAAAATGCAAACATAAAAAACACATATATTTTACTATAATGAAAATAAATAATAGCTATCCTCCAAAACATTGTAAATAAAATTAATATTCAAGTGACAGAAATCTGATAACATACTTACAATGTATATACAATGAAAACATTAATATTTTTAATATAGAAGAATAAAAACAAAATAGCGTATAATACATTTAAAGACGTTTTAAAAGACAGATACCCTAGTAGAATAAAATAATTAACAATCCACAAAAGAAATATGAGCTATCATGTTTTATCAGATAGAAAAAAATTTTAATAATTTTTTTTGAAGTACGCCCAACATGGGGCTTGAACTCACAACTCTGAGATCAAGAGTCACATGGTCTACTGACTAAGCCAGCCAGGTGCCCTGATCAAAAAAATATATTTTTTAAAGATTTTATTTATCTACTCAGGAAAGACACACACAGAGAGAGAAGCAGAGACAGACAGAGGGAGAAGCAGGCTCCATGCCGGGAGCCTGATGTGGGACTCGATCCAAGGACTCCAGGATCACGCCCTGAGCCAAAGGTAGGTGCCAAACCACTGAGCCACCCAGGGATCCCCAAAAATATTTTTATAGCAATAAAGGACAAACTTCCTAGGGAGTAATTTGGGAAAAGGCACCAAAATCCTTAAAAATGTGCATACACAGCTTTAGAAATTTACTTATAAATTCTGCCACTGGGAATTTATCAAAGAAAATATTTACAGATTTATGTTATGATATCACTGTAAGAAAGTTCATCAGATCAATATTCATAATAGAAAAATTTGAGAACTGCTTCGGTGTTTAATATTAAGGCATTCTAAAATAAATTGTGGTGTAGCAGAACCCTTCCTCATTATTGTTGTATTTTAGAAAACTATGTACTTCACAGGAAATAGTCATGTAATGGAGGAGGAAAAACATAGTAGGGTATTATGGTCTCCTACCAAACAGTATGAAGTGACAATCATAATATGTATTCATAATTTTAGAAGTCTTGATGTGGAAGGATCTACACCAATATATTGGTATCTCTGGCAGTGGCTATCCCGAGTTTATTTTAACTTTCTCTTGTTTTTCCATTTATATTTTCAAATATTGCTACAGAGAGCATTTGTAGTACAATGATAAAAGTCGTCCTAGTAATACAGTGAGCCCCGTGAAATAATTTGTAGTTCAGAAAGAAATAGCATGGCAGGGTTTCCTTTCCAAACAGCTACCAGCTGGGAAAATCATCATGTAAATTGTTTTACACAACCTGCCTTCGTTGAGAAGGAAGCACGTCTGGAGAAGGGTCTTATGTTTATGGACAGGGATGTTCACTCAGGGATCCCTTTCTCAGTTTTACCTCACCTGAGCTCAGCTCATCTACCTTCTGCTGATGTAGGACTATTTCTCAGTCAGGAGCACACAGGAATGTTTGAAACTTGCCAGCAGAATTTAGAATGCACTTTGGGTGGATTTTCAGAGAATGTGTAATTATGATTCAATAGCTGGTGGCAATTTAATGGGGTGATAGCTGAGGGGTGACTCTTCAAATCCAAAGTTCTGGTGATATCCATTATGATAATCCTGAAGAGGAACACAGAGGGTGTCTAAAGAAATCAAAGGACTGCCCAAAGCATCTGATTCTTCAGTTTTATGAGGACAGGGACGAGATTTGTCTTGACTGTTGCTGTATTTCTATGGCCAGCCGACTCCCTGGCATTGAATTAAGTAGGGCACAATAAGGAATTATGAAATAGATGAACCTATATTTTAACATGATGCAGTGTATATAATCTCATGGGAAGATGCAAGTATAAAGAAAGAAGTGGAAAGAGAGGAGAGGCATTGAATAATTAGAAGAAAATAGCCCAGAACAGGATACTAGAAAATATTAAATGAATATTAAACAAATGTATATCGGAAATAGAAGAATATCACAAAAGAAAGTGGTTCCACGTTGGGAGGCTGATAGTATGATATCAACGGAGGACACACTTCATGTGTTCTTCTATTTGTTCTTTCCTTTTTCCTTCCTTCCTTTGTCCCCCTCTTTTTTTTTTTTTTATTTTAAGTAGGTTCAGACCCAATGTGGGGCTTGAACTCATGACACCAAGATCAAGAAATTACATGGTCTATCAACTGAGGCAGCCAGGCACTCCATTTTTTTTTAAAGAGCTTGAGGATCATTCCATGCCAGACACAAGATAACTACTATACTTTCTTTTACAGTACCAATTTTACTCAGAGGTTTTTGGGAAAATTATGCCACAGTAGGCTTTAGTATGTCTTAAGTTGAATGTTAAAAAGTCACAAGCATTATATTTTTTTAGATTTATTTTTTAAAGATTTTATTCATTTATTTGACAGAGAACACAAGCAGAGGAAGCAGCAGAGGGAAAGGGAGAATCAGGCTCTCTAGTAACCGGGAGCCTGATGTGGGACTCGATCCTAGGACCCTGGAATCATGAAGTTGTGGAGGCAGATGCTTAACTGACTAAGCCACCCAGGCGCCCTGGTCACGTGCATTATAAAACATACAATTTTTTAAAAAATGTGTTATTTAGTTTCAATGAATCCAAATTCATGCTCAACCTGTAGGAGATCATTCTGGACTTTTCATGATGAGGGATTCTTTGGCAGACAACTGTGAGAAACTCTATTTTACCCGAAGACCTAGAAAGCATGCTTATCCAATATGTGGAAAACACAAAGCTTGCAGGGATGGTTTTATGTTGGATGAAAGAATCGAGATTCTAAAATCCCTTTATAGCCCAACCTTAAAGGGTCAAAATAAAAAGATAAAAATTGTCCAAGTACAATAAATCATCTGCTCAAGGAAAAGATGGAGAAGAAAGTGTAAAGGTTTTTGAGTAGTGTATTTTTAACATGATCCAACAACAGAGTGGAGGAATGAAAGACAAGCTCATGGACTTTGGGTTAATATGGAAGGAAGTTCCATTTTATTCCAACCACATCTGGTGGGTTGTATTTATCTCTGCACATCATATTTTAAGAAAGCCCTCGGGGTGCCTGGGTAGCTCTGTTGTTTAAGGATCTGACTCTTGGTTTCAGCTCAAGCCATGATCTCAGGGTCCTGAGATAGAGCTTGGCATCAGCTCTGCGCTGAGCATGGAGTCTGCTTGTCTCTCTCCTTCTCCTCCCCCTGCTTTCTCTATCATAAATTTAAAAATCTTAAAAAAAAAGAAAGTCATTGATAAATTAGAACATATTCAGAAAAGAGTTGGCGTGACAATGACAGAAGACATGAAACCATGCTATACAGGCGATGGTGTGATCTGACCTGAGAAATTGTAACCTCAAACACTGTGGTGGCCACTTTTCTGGTATTTCACATACCACTATGCTGAGGTCACTAACAAAGTGAATTAACATGACAAAAGTTTTTTTTTTTTCCCCTCATACTCTACATTGGTCATGAATGCACAGGGCTTTGGCTTTGCACAGTCACACAGGGACCCAGGTTAAAGGAGGCTCCACCATCTTAGCCCTGCCTCGTCTGGAACATGCAGTCTCACCACTCACTGTGACAGAATAAGAGACAACTGGAGTGTCACATACAGGCTCCTGAACATGTCTGCTCAGCAGTGACAGATGGCCCCAATGAACTGTGAAGAGTGGGAAAATATAAGCGAGCACCCACGGCCTAATCATTGTTCTACTGATCTTTTAAAAATTATCAATTTTTAGGGGCACCTGGGTAGCTCAGTGGCTGAATGTCTGCCTTTGGCTCAGGTCATGATCCTGGGGTCCTGCGCATCGGGTTCCCCACAGGGAACCTGCTTCTCCCTCTGCCTGTGTCTCTGTCTCTCTGTGTGTGTCTCTCATGAATAAATAAATAAAATCTTTTGTTCTTAAATTGTCAGTTTTTAAACTTTCCATTGTTTTATCATCAACCTAAAGGATAGTATCTAGGAAATCATAGAGTTTGTTATTATATTTTCTCTAATATACATTGGAATCAATGACTTTTAGAAATACAGAACTTCATTTACCTGAAATCATTTCATCTACTACAACGTGTGTCACTTTTAGAGCAAGATGAGCTTGTTGAACGCAGCCAGATGAAAGTGAAGGGAAGAAGGGAAGGTGGCCTATAGGGAAGGGACAGCACAAAGAAGCTGAGAAATGCTACAGGATTCCCGAGTGGAGTTAGGGGTTAAATGGTGTGTCCCCAGACTGGCACAGTAATTCTGACTTGGAAACACTGAACAAAATGGATATGCATAAGAATTAAGCCACGGGGGATTAAAAGTAATAATCAGAAAGAAATGCAACATAAAAATGCATTTCAAGTTTCTGAGTTCTGACCTTTCACTCTTGTTTTTTTTTTCTGGTGACTTGTATTGGTCACTTAATGAGGCCTAGGAGCTAATGGAGAAGTAAAGCTGGTTCACTTAAAAATGATTTTGCTTTGGGACCCCTGGGGGGCTCAGTTGTTTAAGTCCTGAGATGGAGTACAGCATGGAGCTCCCTGCTTAGCAGAGAGTCTCGTTCCCCTTTCACTCTGCCCCTCCCCTTCACTTGTCCTCTCTCTCTCTCAAATAAATAAATAAAATCTCTAAAAAAATTTTTTTTCTTTTTATTTTATTTATGATAGTCACAGGGGGGGGGGGCAGAGACACAGGCAGAGGTAGAAGCGGGCTCCATGCACCGGGAGCCCGATGTGGGATTCGATCCCGGGTCTCCAGGATCGCGCCCTGGGCCAAAGGCAGGCGCCAAACCGCTGCGCCACCCAGGGATCCCTAAAAAAATTTTTTTAATGACTTTACTTCGATAATAATCACTGGTCTTGTTACCACCTGCTGTGCTAAATTCTTTCCCCATGTGACCTCATTTAAACTTTTCAACCATCCTATATATTGGATTCCGTTAATGTTCCCATTATATAGATGAGAGATCTGAGGCTGATTTAGAGTAAGATTGTTGCCCACGATCCTAGAGATAAACTTGAAACCTAGGAACTTCTAAAATCCAAATCTTCCAAACGATCTCTGATTTCCCAGCTTGTTTCAGGGTCTTTCATTTTTCCACTTCTTTGTCTCTTACTATCTTTTTTTGGAGTAGACAAGGTGTAAAATACAGTAGTTCAATGAGGACTGTTAGATGGATTTTCTGAGTGGTTATTCTGTCTTGTTTCATTTTCTTACTTACATATTTCTTTTTCCCTACTATTTCTTTTTCTTTTTCTTTTTTGCCTTTTTTTTTTGTTTAAATATTTTTCCAGTCCAAAGGCCAGAATCAACAAGATCAAAAATCAAACAGAAATCTTGAGCTTCCCTGAGGACACACATGGGGGATTTGGGAATGTCAGCTGTACAAATATGACGCCATCTTTAGACAAACTGTCTGGAAGGATGGGGGGACCTGCCCCTGTGTGTTGCATGCAGATGTCATGTGGTCATGCCTCTAGCCAGCTTTATTATCTGACAGATATGGAGCACAAATATTGACTTTTGCTATTTTTACTGTAACTGCAGCCATAAACATTGATTCCTGCATGAGAGGGGAGACTGAGAAGAAAGCAACAGTGTCTTCACAGGCCAGGAGAGCTTTGTGTTTGCCTCAGGACAGAAAGGAGTAGGATATGAATGAGGTCCTCATGGAATGATTCAATACAGAAATAATAAAATGGTGATGATGTGAAAGATCCCACAGGTTTGACGGACTTGGAAGAAAAATCCCTACTGATTCTGCATTGTCATCTGTATTCATTTAGCCCAAGCAAATTCTGAATGTAGGAAGAAGAGAAACTTAAGAGAACTTAGCCTCCCTCCGAAGGTATGTACTCTCATTGAGTCAGACTTCTTCCTATTCCAATGGCAACGCAAAATCGGTATCTGCATCTCAAAGTTTCACCTCATCCATATCCCAATATGGTGCAGCAAGAGAGAAAAGCAACCACCACTTAGCATTTTATTGGTCCTTTGTTGTAGGAGATGAAAGGATTCTTCTTTTGGTGGTGGTCTCCTCATTTGGCAAATGAAAAACCAGGGGGATTTTTTGATTTAGTGATTTATGTTATTGTTTTTTAGATCCATAGGTTAAAATTTATGCTGCCAGTAAAGAGTAACTCACATTTCCTATTTGTTCTTTTTATTTAAACTCAATTAGTTGGGCAGCCCGGGTGGCTCAGCAGTTTAGTGCCACCTTCAGTCCAGGGCCTGATCCTGGAGACCCGGGATCGAATCCCACATCAGGCTCCCTGCATAGAGCCTGCTTCTCCCTCTGCATGTGTCTCTGCCTCTCTCTCTCTCTGTTTCTCATGAATAAATAAATGAATATTTTAAAAAAATTTAAAAAATAAACTCAATTAGTTAAAATATAGTGTATTACTAGTTTCAGAGGTAGAGTTCAGTGATGCATCAGTTGCATATAGCATCCAGTGCTCATTACATCACATAACCTCCTTCATGCCTATCACCCAGTTACCTCATCCCCCCATCTCCCTCCCATACAGCAACCCTCAGTTTGTTTCCTAGAGTTAAGAGTCTCTCATGGTTTGTCTCCCACTCTGTTTTTGTCTTATTTTCTTTTTCCCTCCCTTTGTCTATGATCCTCTGTTTTTTTTTAATTCCACATATAAGTAAAATCATATAGTTGTCTTTCTCTGTTTTATTTATTTATTTATATATTTTTAATTGGAGTTCAATTTGCCAACATATAGGATAACACCAAGTGCTCATCCTGCCAAGTACCCATGATTGATTTATTTTGCTTAGCATTATACTCTCTAGTTCCATCCACATTGTTGCAAATGGTAAGATTTCATTTTTTGATGGCTGAGTAGTATTCCATTATATATATATACCACTTCTTCTTTATTTATTCATCTGTCAGTGGATATCTGGGCTCTTCCCATAGTTTGGGTATTGTGGACATAGCTGCTATAAACTTGGGGGTGCAGGTGCCCCTTTGGATCACTATGTTTGTATTTCTTGGGTAAATCCCTAGTAGTGCAATTGCTGGGTCGTAGGGTAGCTCTAGTTTTAACTTTCTGAGGAAACTGCATACTGTTTTCCAGAGTGGCTGCATCAGTTTGCATTCCCACCAGCAGTGCGAGGGGGTTCCTCTTTCTCCGCATCCTCTCCAACACCTGTCATATTAATTTTAGCTATTCTGATTGGTGTGAGATGGTATCTCATTGTGGTTTTGATGAGGCAGCTCAACCAGGCACCCAAAGGCTTGTCATAGTACAAGGCTGCAGAGTCTCCAGTCTCAGGGTGCATCTCATGCCAGCATCAGCCCAGAGCAAATGAACGTGCAACTTCTTCAGAGATTCAGGGAGTAGGAAGGAAACTCACCAAGTAATTGTCAGAAGTCAAAAAACATTCAGAAGTATTCAGACAAAGCAATGTGAATGTGGCCCAAAGATGGAAAAGTACCTATGGGTTGAAGGAGCATATGCTACATGTACTTGAAGGAGAGGTTAAATCCTGTGTTTCCTTTAGAGCTGTTGTCAGGAAACTGAAGACACCAGTTAAGACATTAGACTTAATGTAACAGTGGCTCTATAGTCAAATGCCGCTGGTGTCTGCCTTCAAGAGATCCATTTGTTAATTGATTAAATGAGCTTGCTTGAGGGGTTTCGACTCCGGAGCAGTAGGGTTGGAACATGTGCTTTTAGAGTCAGGCAGATTTGGATGCAAATCTACGATTAGACACACACTTCATGTGATTTCGTGAGAGTTTCTTGGGTTTTCATGAACCTTGTCTTCATTTTCTATAAAAGACAAAAATGATGGTTATTGCCAGGCTGAGAATAAATAACATCTGTACCATGGTTAGTGTATATGCTTACTCCTTCTCTTCATTATGATCCTCCACTTGCCATGAGAAGACCAATCAGTAAAATATAGAATAGTATCTATCAAGAACTCTGCAGAATAGTGTGGGACTGAGCTTAACTTCAAGGGAATTCAGTGTGACCAGTTTCTTAGAAAACTGGCTGACATTGGGGCACCTGGGTGGCTCAGTTGGTTAAGCATCTGCCTTTGGCTCAGGTCATAATCCCAGGGTCCTGGGATGGGATTGAGTCCTAAATTGGGCTTCCTGTTCATCGGGGAGCCTGCTTGTCCCTTTGCCTGTGCTCCTCCTCTTGCTCATGCTCTTTCTCTTTCTCATTCTCTCTCACTCACAAATAAATAAATAAAATTAAAAAAAAAGAAAAGAAAAGAAAAGAAAACTGGTTGGCATGCCCTGTTTGCAGAGAAGGCTGCAGGAGTACCAAATTTGTTTAAACTTCACATGAAATATTAATCTCCTGTCTACCTTTGTGTGTACCTTCTAGGATGCCTTTTCTTTCAAGCTTTTGTGAAAAGAGTAGAAAAGTGCCATTGATTTTGTTTCTCTCTACCATAAATTGTATAATCCATCAGAAGGAAGGGAGACAGTCTTTTCAAATTCCTGGCCTTAGAGGTCTTGTCTAATTTCACACTTGGTGATATGAGCTTGTTCTTGGAATCATTCGTTTAAAAAATTGTTTTTTAATGACTTGCAATCTTGAAGATTTTCTGTTGAGATTGCATAATAACTTAATTGTCCCAGATATGCATCTTAAGTCTCCAATTGGAATCATGAAGTTCTTTAAATCAAAACACTTAAATCCCCATTCATTGTTACAAATACAAAGCAAGTTCCTTGTTCTCCTTTACCAATATCCACTGAACTCTTTCACTCTATTTTTTTGAACTCTTCACTTTAAGTGATTATTAGGTGACAGTGAAACCATCCATTTTTCTCTTCTTTTCATTTTCTTTCTTTCTTTCTTTCTTTCTTTCTTTCTTTCTTTCTTTCATTCTTTCTTTCTTTCATTCTTTCTTCTTTCTTTCCTTCCTTTTTTTTTCATTTTTATTTTTTTTATTTTAAGAGAGAGAGAGTATATGACCAGGGGTGGAGGCAGAGGGAGAAGGAGAGAGAATCTTTTACGTAGGCTCCATGCTCAGTGTGGAGCTGGATGCAGAACTCGATCTCACGATCCTGAGATCATGACCTGAGCTGAAATCAAGAGTCAGATGCTTAACAGAATGAGCCACCCAGGCAACCCCTAAGGTGAAACCATTTTTGTGTTCAAGGTGTATTTTATATATATAGTCATTTTAATTATCCAACATAACAAAAATGATGACTGCTTTTTGTGAGTTTGTGGGGTGATGTTGACAACAACCGTTGGGTCAACTGGTCATAGGAAGAATATATTATTTTGCAATATCAGCCCTGCCCTTGCTGAAACTAGTGACATAACATGATATCCTTTTTAAGACAAGCAGTTGGAGGGTGAGGCCAGTGCCAAGGAATATAATAAATAAACTTATGTAAGTTCAACCAATTAGGATCCAGGTCAAGGGCCCACTCTAACGGGGAGCATGAGGGTAAGGACAATCTCATAGGCCCCCTGATCATGTATTTCATGGGATTACTAGGCCTAAGTATATGCTCAGCTTCATAAAATGGGAAATTGTTTACAGACCCTTTCCTACTCTAGTGGGAAAAGAAGTACTGTGTGTATTATTTCAAGATCTAAGTAGGCAAATACTACCTTATTTTAGTGGTTTGACCAGGATAACTTGTGGTCTAACACTAATAAGAGACTATTTAAATGATTTGGGGATGGTTATTGCATTTGAAACTACGATATCTGCCTTTATGTCATGTTCTACTGGTTGCATAACCTTCACTAAGTCACTGCTCACTCATGTTTTGATTTCTCAGTCACAAGGTGGGGTTGGCCACTTCTACTTTGCGATGTGGATAGGATTAGGTGTAATTCTGTATGAGAAAAGGCTTCTAACTTAAAAGTACACCATACACCTAAGGTCTATTCTTCTGTCCTTCCTCCTCTTACCTCCCCTCCTACCTTTACTCAAAGTAGAACTTTTGGTGACTCTGTAATTTTTTAAAAATATTTATTTCTTTGAAAGAGAGAGAATGGGAGTGAGGGGTAGAGGGAGAGGGAGAATCTTTCAAGCAGACTCCTCACTGAGTACAGAGCTGGACATGGGGCTCAATCTCATGACCCTGAGATCATGACCTGAACCAAAACCAAGAGTTGGATGCTCAACCCACTGTGCCACGCAGGCACCTTGACTTTCTGTTATTTTTAAAACTGTTAAAGCCAAATACATTAGCTTGACATTCAAGGTCTCAACTTGCCCAGTCTTGTTACCCACTATTTCCTTATACACATTTTTAGCTGACAACAGCAGATCTATTTTTCCCTAAATGTTTTCACTATAGTTGGGAGATCTCACTAGGATTTCCAGTCATCCTATTAAACAGGACAACACATCCAGCAGCATCACCTCAGTGAAAGAGAGGATTGTTGGCTTTTAGGGACAGAAACTCTGAGGTCAGAATCCTGGCCTAATCCCTGGCTTGGGTCTTGCTAAAAGATTCTAGTGAGTGCCAGAATGCCAGCTGGTTAATTCCCAGATATAAATTGCCAACTATTGATGTTATGCTATAGCAACATCTTCATGGAAATTCACATTATCATCATAGGTTTGCTGGATGACTATGAAATCAGAGCAGAAGGAGTCTATTTGATGATACTGATAATGAATGTGTTGTTAATGCAGAGAGGTCCAGATCCCAATAGGATATAGGTTTGTGGGTTCCCCAGAGGGGCTCTGGTCTCTTGGGAGAGCTCTCAAGGGTGCACTGGTACAGCAGAGTAGACAGACATGAATGGTTGGGACACAGAACTGCTCGCAGGCAGGGCCTGGTGGACAGGGGGGAGCACCTGAAATTTAGTATATGTCTTTAGAGGAACTTTTAACCAGTCCCCCAGTTGACTTGGAGAGATAGAACAATGTCATATTTAGTAAGTAATGGTAGTGATGAAGAATGGGAGAAATCCCTGCCCACCTCATTTTGGTCAGCTGATGAGTCATTTTTTCCCCCAATAAACAAACATCCACCTAAAACAAATGAGATCACATTGACTGTCTTTGTAGTTTGTCATATATTTTCTTCCCCTCTTGCCCACATTCTGTCAAAGATGAGGAACGATCTTGCAGAATTCCTGACAAAGCTGAGATCACAGGACAGCCAGCCTGACCTGGAAACCTCATGGGAAATTCTTCTTGAAACATCCCAGCCCCATTTTCAGGGTCTCTGTGGTTAATCCTCAGATAATAATCTTCAGCTCTTTGCAGCTTGTCCATCACCTCATCTATTGCATTTGTCACTCTCAATTTGTGTCCAACTCCAAAGAGGTGCAGGAAAAACATTCTGGGGGCAGGCAGTGCAAGAAAAGTCAAGGTTGATTGGTGGCTTGGTCCTTCCACTCTTTCCCTACTGCACACCAGAGAGCTAAGTTCAAAATAACACTGTGCATAAGCAAGAAAATCACGCCATCCTGATGGTTTTGCCATGTTGTTTGAGTCACTACAAGCAATCTTGTAGGATTGTTTATTAATTCACAAGGAAAAGCCCACTCTAGCCTCCCTGAATGAGTTTATCAGTCTGTATTTTTGTTACGAGATCTGTTATGTGTTCTCCATTATTCTCATATGGAACTGTGTTATTATCCCTGTGTACAGAATATAAATGTTTAGTCACCTCTAAGCTATCGACTAGAATATTCCTCAGGGGTATCACGCCACTAGGTGAAAGGGGCGTCGCTAAGTGGAGTGGCAGCCATCTGGTTGTGCTGAACATGCAGGGGTTGGGGAGGTGCAGTCTATGGAGGGGGGTGGAGAGCATGTAGTCTTAAAAGGTATATTGAATCCCATAATTGCCTATTTGTGTTCATCTGTGGTCATTATTGTGAAACCTCAAATAACACCGAAGAATATCTCTGTGTTCTCTAATTCTGAAGGAAGGCATAGACAGGCTGGGAAATAGCCAGTATATAAATGAGTCTCAGAGCAAACACAGAGACAGTTCCTAAATGAGTGCTTTACCCATAAACATCCCTTTAATGGAGAGTATAAAGGTAATAAAATAAAGAACATGGAGCTTTATTTTTTTATTTTTAAAATATTTTATTTATTTATTTATTTATTTATTTATTCATTCATTTATTCATGAGAGACAGAGAGAGGCAGAGACATAAGTAGGCAGAGGGAGAGCTGGCTCTCTGCAGGGAGCCTAACATGGGACTCGATCCCAGGGCCCCAGGATCATGACCTGAGCTGAAGGCAGACACAACCACTAAGTCACCCAGGTGTCCTAAACATGGAGCTTTAAACAGGAAAATCTCACCATCCCATTCAAGGTCTTTTTCAGTTTTTAATTTCATCAAGGAGTAATTGAAAAATGCAATTTTATATATGTAAAGTGTCTAGTGTGATGATTTGACGTATACCTACATGGTGGAATGATTACAGACATCAGGATAATTAAGGTCTTTTCTTCCTTTGACAATTTTTGCATTAATATCCCATAAAGTAACATTCTCTATTTCCATGGATTCATGTATGAAAGACCCTGAAAGTGAATCCTCCACACTTCTTCCGGTACTTCCCTCTATGAAAGCAGAATAGTCACTAGGAACTTTATTTTTAGACAAATAGACTATTTGTCAAATATTATGTTGTTAGAAGGTACTCCTCTATTACTTGGGGAAGTTGAGTAGGAGGACAAATTTGTTAAATTACACAGTAGTACAAATCAGATAAGCACACCACAGTGCTAAACCTGCCGAACTGAGCAATTTAGGGAATTTCTTCAAGGTTTCTGGAGCTTGGTTTCCTCATCTGAAAGAGATGTTCTTGGTTGTGATTAGAGAGTTTCTCAGGGTCCTCTGTGATTTCCCCCAGCTCCCGGCAGTGCCTTAGTCTCTGGGATTGGAGGGACCAGGAGGCCCCAGGAGGGGCTGATATGAGAACCCTAAGTGGGTATGTAATGTGGGTGGGTGCTAGTGCTCTAAGAGCTCACCCCAGTTCAGATCTAAGCAGCTATGCTCTCACTTTACCTTTTCAAAGTGTCCTTCTGCATTAAACCAAGTCCAGAAAAATGCTGGGCTAGTTTTCTGTCAGAAATTCTAGTTCTATAAAAAAAAAACCCAAAACCCAACTCAAACACCTGTATGAGATCCTGGATCTACAAGTAGTGTGTTCTGGGCTGAAAGGTACAATCTACGTAGAAGTCACATCGAAGCACTCAGGCTCCCCCGCAACCCCACCTCAGCCAAATCATCTTGCCTGTTGAGAGAGGCTGCAAGCAAGGTTAGGTAAACTCATTGCCCAGCCCTCCCTCACTCCCTTACCCTACTATTCTCATCACAGCACTGCTGCTATGCGTGCAAGTCTCATCCCCACTGACCGTGTGATTCTTTTGTTTTAAGATTCAAACTAAGCAATTTTAAAAAAATCAGTTGGAACATCTCCCATGGCAAATGAGAGAAAACACAATAAAATTTCCCTTTTTTTAAAAAGGATTTATTTATTTATTTATTTATTTATTTATTTATTATTTTTTATGTAACTGAGTTGCTCAAGACTTTACATTGAGATGAATCCAATGGCTCAGGTGATACAGTTGTCCTATCCTTTTCTTTCTTATTCTCAGATTCCAGGTGGGTGACAAGGTGGCTGTCTCTCAGGTTCAATCCAGCCACAGGGGAATCTCCCTCTCTGTTCGTTTCTCTCTGATCACTTTCATGAAAGTCCAGAGACTTACTGATTCGGCCAACTTCAGTCATTGAAAATCCAGATCCCAATTGCTAGGGAGGAGACATTGGTTACTCAAACTGGCCCAAGTCCAGTCTTCCCTTAGCCAAATGATGCACTGGGATTGGGGATGGGGGATCCTCAAA
The DNA here is from genome assembly GCF_905146905.1 of Nyctereutes procyonoides. Taxonomy (NCBI): domain Eukaryota; kingdom Metazoa; phylum Chordata; class Mammalia; order Carnivora; family Canidae; genus Nyctereutes; species Nyctereutes procyonoides. Next base: position 52,383,800 of record NW_026575140.1, on the reverse strand, counting down.
AAAAATTACTGTTTCACTGTCTCCTGAAATGTAGAATAAATAGTAGGTCCATTAATAACATCCCTGATGGCTCCTGTGACTACTTTTACAAAAAATTTCTGAAAACAGTAGAAGGTATGATTCCTTGGGTAACCACTCTGTTACCTCTGAGTCTAAGGTAAGAACCAGGGGCAAATGTCATCTCTCTGCAGCTTAGGTTTCTGAAAATAACTTGCTTTTAACAAATTTTTGAAGTGATAGAGCTTTTTTCTTTAAATGTCAAGCATTTTCAAGTCATGTAAAAATGTATCTCTTCTCTCTTCAGCAAACCCACATCAGCAAGCCCTGAAGTAGACAGAAGCTGCAGAAAGAGTCTCAAGTGGAATAAGAAAAGAGTCAGAGAGAATGAGAGAGTTAGTGCATAAAAAATAGCGATTGTGCACATAATGGGAACCTCTAGCCGTGTTATCCTTAACAAAGTGATTTTAGTAAGCGAAGTCTCTATTTAAGCACAAGGAAAACATTATTTTAGTTCATTAAGAATTCCAAAAGTGTCTTCTAACGACATTTTGACAGTAATTTCAAATGGAAACCCATTCATATGCATATGTAGAAATGACTATTTAAAAAGGCACCTATATTCACACACACAGGCACACACGCACGCATGCGCATACACATAACTATTATTTGACTTGAATCTGTAGCCTGAGGTGACGAGGAAAGAAAGTCAGACTTCCAAACACAAAACACATGTATATTGAGAGCACCGTAAGCTGGAAGGAGAAAAACAAATTCATTCCTCTATTTTGCATCAATTTTTTAAAGTCAGGAAGAGTATAGATGCTTCTTATTGGTTAAAATTCCATAATTCTGGATTCGATCAAATCATAATCAGGCTGTATTTTTTAAACCATTAAGGATAACTAAGGAAAGATGGAATCAGTAAGAATTCACTAAGAGTATTACATTTTCCCATCTTTATCTTGTTAAGAAGATAAGGTTCCCCAAGTCTCTGAGGGCAGCATGGTTACAGGTGGGCAGCAAATATTGTGTTTTCCACCTCCCCTCTTGGTGCATAGAGTTTGTGTTTCTCTGTTGACTGTTGGAAAGGTCCAGATGAAGCCAGGACCTTCACATTCATGGGCTCGGAACTGAAGAGTGTCCTTGATGTGCAGATTGCTCTCAAATTCCCCGCTGGCAGTCTCCTAAGAAACTCGGAAAGCTTCTCAGGAATTTGAATTACCCAGTTAATAGAGAGGTGTCTGCTCTGGCTGAGAACTCCGCTTTACTCAAGCTTGATCAGTATTCCAGGGGAGAGTTTTTCCTAAGTACAAAATGGACTTGTTGCTCATCGCAGGACCAGAAGGGGGAGCCATAGTGTAAAGGTATCCGAGGCCGGTCAGATTTTTCTATGTGGATGAAGAATAGAAACAGTATAGGTTACAAAATTTGTGGCACACCACAAACGAAATCAATGCTATTACAGTGCGATGCTGTAAAGAATATTTGGGTAAAAATGGCTGTCTTCATATTCGCATGTATGTAACCAGGAATGAATCTAGAACAATCTTTAGCAGTCTAAGAAATTACTGATAGTTGCCCATCAATATGTCAGAAATCTTAAGGCTCTTTTACAGTCCAGATGGAAGAAGAGAATTTTTTGGCTAATGGGCTTCAGTGGTTGAAGGGACCCCCCAAAAGGAACCCATGTTTCTAGAAGTAGCAGATGCTCCTTAATTCGGACAGGTTGGCGTTGGGGAAAGATGAGTTTTGTTCCTACCTTTGACAGGAACTCAAAGCACCAGAAATCACATGGGTCAGAGAAACCAGCTGTGGCATTTGTCCTTGACCTACCCCAGCAGAGGTTGTACCAGTAATGAAGGCAGGCACTGGTCCAGCTTTTTTCTGACTCTACAACCAGCCAGGAAGTGCAACCTGAGACACAGAGGCTTCATTCCCACTTGTTTTCCATGCCTTCCAGAGGAGCAGACCCCAGTGTCAGCAAAGTAAAACTAGACCTTTCACTCTTTCTTATCCTGAGTCTGAAAGATTTATAGGTATTACAGTTAAAGCAGATCAAACTAAGCCCATTTCAGGTATGCTCACCTCTGTAAGGGTAAGCATATAACACTGTATGTTAATTAACTGGAATTAAAATAGAAACCTAAAAAGAAAGAGAAAGAGAGAGAGAAGAAAACTCAAAGAAAAGATTCTGCCAAAGAAGAGAAACAATCTGAAAAATCCAGCCAGCATGGCCCACGAAATGAAATTCCTACAGGAGATAGAATACAGGCGTCAGGAAATCTCTAATTGGTATGCTGACCAAGTTTGAGAGGACGAGGCATCTTTGCAGCTAGAGTAGGCAGTCATAAAAAGGTACAGATCTGAAGTCAGGCAGATTGTTTACAGACAAAAAGCAGGCTGGTTAAATTTTAAAATGCCATGAAAGAAGTGAACTGCAGAGAGGCTGCCACCGAACACTGAGTCACTCAAGTAGAAGGAAGTTGAAGAAAGTCTCTCAGAACTCAGAGGAAAAGCATCCTGACCCTAGATGGATGAAAAAAAAAAAAAGAAAGAAAGAAAGAAAGAAAGAAAGAAAGAAAGAAAGAAAGAAAGAAAAGAAAAAAGAAAGGAGACATGGTTTATGTATTAAGAATAACACAAGTAAAAAAAAAAAATTAGAGCAGCTCAAGAAGAAGAAATCACCAAAATGAGAGAAAAGAAAGTCCTTAAAATGAGTAAGGGTTATATTTTAAAGGGTTCAGCATGTCCCAGGAAAGATTTATTTAATAAAGTTATTCATTGGATGAAAATTATCAAGCACTCTTATATAGTAGCCCTGAACAGGGTGGATGTGGTACCTCTTCTAACAAAATTGAGTCTACCTCATAAGACAGACAAATCACAATCAGCAGCACAAGGCATGGAAAGTTCTGGGAGATAAATGACAAGCTTATTAGAGGGGCATTTTAATTGGCTTAGGGGATCAAGAGTGATTTTCCAGAAGACATGATATTTTAGCAGCTTTGAAGAATATGCAGGCATTACCTAAGTGAATTAAAAAAATCTTAGTGGGCAAAAAGGGCTATAGTCCAGGCAGAAGTAATAGCCTAGAGAAAGTCTCAAAGCTGAAAAAGTGACACAAACATCCAAAAAAATTCCTATAAGCCTGGAAAATCAAATAAAAAATGAATTCATGAGGTTAAAGGAAAACACAGAGGTTATGTTACAAATGATCATGATCTTGTCATCTCTAGGACTCACTTTAACCGTTGTGCTAACATGGAGGATGTAACATAAAGATAAGGACTTTTAGTAATGATTACATGTGTATTTTCAAAGGGGCTCTCCAGTGATAACGTGAAGAATGAGCAGTGCAAGAGCAAGACTAATTGTAGGAGACCAATTAGGAGGCTATCATGGGAATTTAGGGAGCAAAAGATAATCTTTAGTGACCCTGGGAATGGAGAGAAGTAGGTTAAAGGTGAGAAATTTTTAAGAGGTAAACGTGACTTTAACTACATGTAGCTATCAGGATGAAAGCAGAGTCAAGGATGACAATGGAGATGCCATGTGGAGAATCTTGCCCCTGTATTCCACATATATTTGGAATGCTATTTAAAAGGGAGGAGTAGGTTTCAAATATGGCATGAGAGTGACGTGATAAAGGATTTACACGAATTCTTTTCTCATTGAAGAGGTACTTCAACTAGCAGAGTAAAACTTTCTTGGATGAGAGGCAAGAGATTTAAGAAAAAGCAAAAAAAAAATATGTGGAAAAGAGGAGATAATGGACAAAGGGTTGCACCATGTGTATTGGGAAAGGATAGGAGATGTGATAAGAGGCATGAAACATGGTGAAGTAAAACGAGAACCACATCGAGGTAGATTCTGGACATATATATTTTTTAATGTCCTGTTTAGTGGAAAAATGCAATAAGTATCTAAGCAGAAGGAAATCAACAACTGAAGTGGAAGCTGAAAAGCCATGTGTTGCCAGATGGTGACTGCAAATATCAGACAACTGTGGGACAACACTTACAGATTTTGAAGTGGAAAGATTGTGAGACCAGAATTTTATACCCAGCTGTTATTTATGTCAGAGGGTGCTAAAAATTCTCGGAAATGCAAGGATGCAGAAAACACAGCAACCAACATATGCTTCTTGCAAATGTACTCGGAGAACTCTAGCAAATTAAGAATTGAATCAAAGTTGGGAACATGACTTCTATACCAAGATGGCAGACTAAGCAACATACACCTCCCACCAGTTCTTGTTCAAGTCCCAGGAAAATGACCAAAGGAGTGAAAGGATGAAATTAAATCCTTAGCAGTCCCAGAAAACAGAGTTTTGATCAGCAGAAATTTTAAGGAATTTTAAAAAATTATAAAGTAGACTGGTTTAATGGAAAATAGAGCCAAGAAAATCACAAACAAATATAGACATCTGGAATGGGTCACTGAAGAAGGGAGTACCAGTCTTCCCCACAGAGCTCTGGAAAAATGCCAAGATCATCATCAACAAGAGCTGGAAATATTTGTTGAATGATGTTAAATGAATGAGCAGCCTGTGTGGCAATTAGCAGCATAATTAATTGAAGGGTTGCCAGCCCAGCTGGACTGGTCCTCAGCTCTGGTACACAGAGGGCTGGCTGTGGGATTTTCTCTTAGGATGTAACAGATGAGATGAACTCTATAAATAACATGGAGGCTCTGTCTCCCAGAAAGGGAAAAATAATTCCTATTATTACTCCTTTCCAAAGCAGTTGTGCAGGCCAATGGAATGCCCTAAAACTCCCTGCTTCCAGAGAAATATCTTGCTTGGCTTGCTCTGATTTTTTTGAGATGAGACCTTCACCTGTTTGTGTGCTCTCTGCTTGCACAGCTTGAAAAGAAGTCCATTGGTAGAACATCCTCACCCATCCACCCGAACTGGACTAGAATGTGGTTCCAATCAGGACACAGTCCTGAGGTAGGAAAGAGATCCTCCACAATTGCTGAGAAAGGCAATCGCTGAGTGATCAACATTGATCCACTCCAATCCTTCATTCAGAATAATAGATGGACAAGTGGACACTGAAGGAAAGTGAGCCATTAGAAAGAAAAGCAACTATAGGTACACATGGAATAGACAAAAAGATGGTCCCTGAGGGGGACAGCAGAGGATACCTTCACGTTTCAATTGGAAGCATAAAAAATATTTGAAAGAATATTGAATAGGGATGTCTGGGTGACTCAGTGGTTGAGTGTCTGTCTTTGGTTCAGGTCATGATCCCTGGGTCCTGGGATCGAGTGCCTATCCTCCTTTTATAGAACAGATAGATTTTCTTTTATAATATTGTGATTTTTATACTTCTCCAGTACCTGCCTTTTAATTTTGTGGAACTGCTGCTTTATGCTTTCTTAATTACTCCATACATTTGCCATGTCTCTTAACTTTTCCAGAGAAGCGACACTATATCTTTGTGTCTAAAATATTTAAATATGCTTACAGGGCTTAGAAAACATAATTAAAGATTTTTCTTCATGGGACACCTGGGTGGCTCAGCTGTTGAGCATCTGCCTTTGGCTCAGGGTGTGTTCCCAGAGTTCTGGGATCAAGTCCCACATCAGGCTTCCAGCATGGAGCCTGCTTCTACCTCTGCCTATGTCTCTATTTCTCTCTCTTTCCGTGTCTGTCATGAATACAAATAAAATCTTTCTTAAAGAAGAGATTTTTCTTCATGTCATTTCCTTCTTTTTGTGCATCTAAACTTTTGAAAATATAATGGAAAAAACTACATTATTTATAAAAATACACATTCAATCATGTTTCCCTCTTTTTTTTTTTTGAGGGAATTTTTGGTATTTTGTTATAGAGACACAGCCAAACATGTGAAGAGGCAAATAGTCCTAAGGAGTTGATATGCAAATTGTCAGCTCCCTTTTGGTCTATTCTCCCTTCCCCCAAAAAAGTCACTATCACCTTGTTCAGTTGATTCCTGTGGTGTTTTCTTGCATATCTCTAAATAATGTGTTGGTCTTCCTGCTTCTTGATTTTTCAGCTTTACATATTATCTTTTGACTTCCTGCTGGGGGTGAGATGAGGCTGTAACTGTTTTTCACCCCATGATCCCCGTCCTTAGAAACCCACCCTTCTCTTTCCCTTCATTCTTTCCATTTCATAATTTCTGTTTTAGCTTCATTGCTTATATTATTATAATAACATGAAAGCTACTGAGGGCTGAACTCTGGTGACTCTTCCATTCCTGCCCAACTTTTTACGTTTCCAGGAATCAATCTTTTTGTTCATTTGTTGGCTCAATTTAAAACCCAAACTCTCCAGTAGTCATCCAAATCTCTTCTTAATATATCCATTCACTTTAGTCATCCTAACACTTTAATTTTTTAAAAAGATTTATTTCTTTATTTGAAAGAGAGGGAGACAGCACGAGCAGGATGAGGGGTGGAGGGAGAGGGAAAGAGAGAATCTCAAGCAGACTCCCCACTGAGTGCCAAGTGCGACATGAGGATCAACTCACTCCCTAAGATCATGACCTAAGCTGAAACCAAGAGTCTGATGCTTAGCTGACTGAGCCACTCTGGTGCCCCCATAACACTTTACTTTTCTGAAGAAATTTCTACAAGATTTATTGCAGTGTGGAATGGTTTTCCTCTGCCAAGCTTATCCTAGGTTCTCAGATCTTCACCATCTCTAGTGGGATTTTTTCCTTACTTTTCTCTTAGTGGATACCCTGTTTCTTTGATCCCATGACTTCTTTCTGGGTTTACTCTCTTGTTTTGGTGGAGCATGTCCTCCAATGGTTTTCCTTAGATGAATGAAAGGTAAATTTTTCCTTAGACCGTCAATTGCTGAAACTGTTTGTATTTTTTGCCTGACCCTTGACTGATAATTTAGCTAAGTACATAGTTTTAAGAATAGGAATAAGAGTCTATCACATGCTTTTCCTTTAGTTTTCAATTGTAAGACATCTGAGGCCCCTGGGATTCCTAATACATTTTTTTGTGGAACTTTTCATTCATCTTTCCTTTCTGGGAGGCTACAGGGTTTCCTCTTTGTACTCAATCTTTGTTTGCCCAGTTACATGGATTAGAAACTCATTTCTAAAATGCTTTCAAACTAGCCTTCTTATTTTAGCCCCTCCTCTCTAACTCTACTTAGAAAAGAGCTGGTATGCATACTCACTGCGACTTTTAAGGGTTCTGTGATATAATCTGTTTTTTCTATTACTGCCTTTTAGATCCAGGCTTCTTAAATAATAAGTCTCTGACTATCTATCCATCTGCTTTTAGATTTAAAAAAAATTTGTTGCTTTTGACCCCTCTGCTCTATCTTTGTGTTTATTTTATGAAACCTCCCTGTTTGGGCCTTTAAATGGGGTTTTTGGAGGGAAGGAATGTACATGCATTTAATCTGCCATCTGTATCCAGAAATTGATTTTTTAGTGTATTTGCTAACAGAAATAATTGTGCAGTATTGTATCTGATTATACCCAACTCTCCAAATAAGTGAAGTCTTGGGCATCTGTTTTAGTCAATATAGTCTGGTAATGAGCTGCAGCAACAGTAAATCCAAGATTTGAGTGGCTTCATGCAATAAATTCTAATTTTCACTTTTGTTGAATGTCCGATATGGGTAGAAGGGGTTTTGTCCCTTGGTCCCTGGGGGTTGACAGGATGTCAACCATCTTGCAGCTGGACAGTCTAAAACATACAACCCTCTTGGTTCCCATAGTTAGGACAGAGAGAGCTGGGGAATCTCACATTGGCAAATGAATATTTTAGCATGAAAGTGATATGGTCACGTTATGTTGGCCAGAATGTTCCATGATCATGATTTACTGAAAGAAGCAGGGAAGTACAGTCCACACAGGTGTTTGAAAGGAAGGGATATGAAGGAGCACTAGAAGTCCCCACCCTGGCACCTACCACACACCTTTAGATAATCTTTGACCTGAGAAGGTTTATCCAACTCATCTCAGTATCTTAAAAGGCTTAAAAGGACATGTAGTTTATTCATTCATCTCTACTGTAACACATTGAGATGAGCATCCAAAGTTGGTGGGTAGCTATGCTCCATACCAGATGCATTTCACCCTCATAACGCTGCTCCTGAGACTCAGAAAGTTATGAACATTCCAAGAGTCCCTTCCTTGATGGGTAGGAAATATAGAGATAGAATACACTAAGGGCTAAGTTTGGAAGATCCTAGCACTAAGTTCCCAAACTTTTCCTGCTACACCTTCCCACACTCTTCTACAAGAGATGTGCCATTGTGTTTGAAAACACAAGAAAAGATGTTTACGGAAAAAGATGAAAGCTTCTAGTGGAGGATAAGACTGAACATTATGGAAGACTAGTCATGGAAAAGATGAAGAAGATTTCATGCTGGGATTCTCTGAAAAAAGAAAAGAAAAGAAAAAAAACCCAACCCACTAACTGTGGTGCTTCTGCGGTTACGTTGGTGGGAACTTTTATTCAACATAGCCAAAACTAGAAGGCTTTGTGCTTTGCTCAAGTTGCTTTCAAAAAATGTGATCAGCGTGTCCATTTTTACAAGTAGGAATTCCTTAATTATGGAATAGACATCATGTGATTTCAAATAATACACCATAAATGGGATGTTTTCTTCCTGGTGTTCCTAAATTCATTTTCTTTCAACATGCCTCACCTTAGCTATAATAAGCTTCCAAGTGTATGGAGCTAAAAGATGAAATCTTAAAATCCTGAAATACAGAAGTATCAGGGGAAATAAGAGAGTCAAGGCATTTCTACACTGTCTGCCAGCTTCCTCTGCTCCCACAGTGCTCCTTAGGCTCTCCTAATAAACTGTAACATTTACTCAATCCTAATCCCAGATCAATTATAAGAAGTATCATAGGATGGAGAAACAAACCCGTTTAAATATAATCTCAGATTACAATGCTCTAACTGCAAATTTAGAAATCTCATAAGAAAATTAATTTTAGAACAGAAGGAAGCATATTAAGTGGACGGTTAAGAACAGTATTGAGAGGTGATTATCAGCTGATTAATAGCGGGCCTGCTAGCAACATTTTGGCACAAGGTGGAATGGAAAACACTTCTGGGTCTTCTAGGGCTGTAGATCAAAAAGGGCTTCATTTCCCTGGGAAGGCAGGGGATGCTGGGGGAAAGGAAGGAGAATTGTTTCTGCAGAAGCTGGGAGTGAACTTGATGGCTTAAGGAAATGGGTTCTTGAGTGTGGCCCAGACTGAGCAAAGCAAATAGCAGCTGGATGAGATTGATTGTCCCCTCGTTCAGGGAACTTGATTTTGATTAGACTTTTAAAACATCATGATATGAAAAAGAAATCTTAGATTTCTCTGGGAGCTAAACCCTGGGCCCTTTGGAGGATTTACAAGGTATTCATAATTCCCATTTTAAAAAATCTTTTTAACATCTTTGTAAGAGACTAAGATACACATAGTTACTTTCACTATTGAAAACAAATATAGCTTTCAAAATAAATTCAGGAAAGCCACTTGTCCTCAGTAATTATTGGGTGTGGGCATCAGGGCCACCGTGATCAAAATTGAAAAGTTGATAAAAATGGTAACTGACTTACTCTACTGTGGCCTCTTTCCTCTCTTCCTCATCCGGGCCTTCCACCTACTCAAGGGTTCTCATGCCTCCCAAGCTAATCCTAGGCAAGGAGTGAGCTAATATGTTCAATGATAGGAATGCTTTCCAGAGTATGAGTAAATTTCAAAAGGAAATAGGTTTCAGAAGAAGAAATGGCAAGACAGGCTTTTGGTCTAAGGCTGAATGGTGGGTTTACCAATGGGGTGGCATAAATAAGAAACCAGACAGGGAGAGACACTCGCAAGTGGATACCGAGAGTGGGATCAGAACACGTGGTAGAGGCCAGCACCAGGCACCCTGTGACAGCCAGCATCCCCCAATGTCCACAGGTGGCCTGGGGTAATCTTCATTTGACTGAAATACTCGAATATTCTGAAGCACCATATGCCAACTGGAATCCAACAATTACTAATAATTTCTACTAATTAAACTGACTTCTAAAAAATTTAGTTATAAAGAAGTGCAATCCCCTTCTGACTGTTGATATTTTGTAGGCAAGAGGGTGGTCTCCTACTATTCATCCTCCCCACCCCACTTCCAGTCCCCAACAGACACTCCCCATCAGTGGACAAACAGTCCTCAGAGCTGAGAGCAGTCTGTGTCAGCTGGTTAGTGAAACCAAACACTGCAATGGTTCTCTGTGTCTGTCCTTGTCTGTGTGATGGAAGTTTTTCCTCTTCTCTGGAAAACAGTTTCTGTTCTTCCCAGTAACATTGATTCTGGGGTGGATTGCTGGTCACTTGCTGTGAAAAATAGGGAGGTAAAGGACACGTTTCTTGAGGATGTAACCCCATGAAGATGCACACTCTTTCTGAGTATGGTTCTAGCAATACCTTAAGAGAACCCCCTTGTCCTGTCCATTCCTTTCCTTCAGTTAAGGTTTAGAGGCAGGGAGGTCAGTTTTAGTCCCTCCTGCATGTTACTGAGTACCATATGAGAGGCATCCATGTGAAAATATCTTTTGTTTGTTTTACCATGAAGCCGATTAATATCTATAACTGCATTTTGGATACTGTAAAGTACTGTTAAGACTGACCTACCATTCACAGCTGGACCGCAATACTATTAGCAGGCTGTCTGATGCCCACAGCCTGCCCACTTCTTTTTCCTGGGGCACATAATTCCACAGAACACCAACCTCAGGCAGGATTACCCTGAGACAATGATAAAATGAAACAAGATAGTGCCAATTCCTTATTTTGTCTTGGATAAAAAATGAGGTCACTGTGGCAGTTACAAAATACCTAATCATAAAATTGCCCTACTCCCTGACAGCATCCAAGCTACAGCAGAGCCTTGCTTCCTTAGACCATTCCCTAAATAACCCCAACCAAAACTCCATTCCTACAATGGTTTTCTTTCTAACATTCTCTTACTGATATACACCCCACCACACACACATACACACACACACACACACACAATTTTCCATGGTGTATGTTCTCCCTTGTGAAAGGAGTAATCAACTCTCTTTTTTTAACCTCAGGTATAGTCTTGTCAGACTTGACTACAGGGCATTGATAAACCTCATGGTTAACCCAAACTTCGCCATTGCAAAGCCGCAGTCATTAAGGATCTCCCTCTTACCCTTCTTCTTCTTCTTCTTCTTCTTCTTCTTCTTCTTCTTCTTTCTTCTTCTTTTTAAAAAGATTTTATTTATGTATTCGAGAGAGAGAAAGAGAGAGAGAGAGAGAGAGAGAGAGAGAGAGAGAGAGAGAGAGAGAGAAACACAGGCAGAGGCAGAAGCAGATTCCCTGCAAGGAGTCCAATGTGGGACTCAATCCCGCATCCTGGGATCACACCTTGAGCTGACATTCAACCCAACTGCTGAGCCACCCAGGCGTCCCTCCCTTTTACCCTTCTTTCCCCCATCCAATGCCTGCATTTATCACATAGATAAAGATTGTAAGGTGGGACAATTTCTCCCTGTGTTCCTAAGGACAGCATTTTTTTCTGCACCCTAAGGGTCAACTTAAAACCTTTTCATTTAGGCAAATGGTCAAGTGCCTTGCTTACCAATATGGAGTACATGGTCTCTTCTGTCCTTGTGGGGGGCTTTCATGGTTGGGTCTTGAGAATCACCTTCATTCTAGAAAGCATATATACCCTCTAGACTCCACAGGGAAGGGTTTGTACAGAACTGGCTAGTGGAATAATGGGAGGTAGTGGTCACTAAAATGCTTCCTACATGCATAAATGTGTGTAGTTGGGATCTTGGTCAGAAATTTAATGATTGCAGGGCCAAGTCAGCAAATATGCTCATGAGTGAGACAGGCCAGGTGTAATGCAGCAAAAGGTCATAGAGTGTTTGGCAAACTGGCAAAAACATGTCCTTTCTGAAAAGGGGACAATTTAATTGCTGCTTATTGCTGCCATAAGGCAATGGGGTCCCAGTGTGGCTAGACATTTTGATTTTTTCAAGTGAAGTAGAAATGCAGATTTTAAAATGTGAAGTCTCCTGATTTTCTGAGGCTGAACATTCAAACATTCAAATATTTAATAATATTGTGGGTTTTTTGATGACCACAAAACAAAGCAAATTTAGGCTGTTTGTTTCTGGTTTGTGACTCTGCAACATTACTTTCTCCTCTTTCCCAGATCGAGGCAAAAGAAAGCATAATAACATTTGAATCATTATTCCTAAGTCTACTTAAAATTTTTTTTCTTGCTATAGAAGTTATTCTCTGCATATTTCTCTAGAAAAATAAAATTTTAAATATTTGGTTTTCATTATAAATATACACAAGTCTTAATGATAATTATTGCCATTAGGCTAATCTCCTTGAGCAATTCTATGATAACAAATAGGAACTCAGGGAAATGAGCAAAGTCACTACTTCTTAGGTTGAAGATTACAGTTTGAGCTTATAGTAAAATATTGTAAAAAAAAGGGGATATATTTTGTTTTGAAAATATTAAAAATATCAAAATTATATTCTTGGTTCTGTCAGGCCCTTTAATAAAGTTATTTCACAAGAATAAATCCTACAAATTTATTTGAAAAAATAAAAGGAAACTATAAAACTATAATGATTTATAAGTTTCTCTCTTATATAGTAAAATGCAACAGAGTTTTTTTCTCCCTGTCCCATCATGATGTTTATATTTTAAGATTATGATGTTGTCTGATGATTAGTTGCGGTTTTGTTGACTTGATTGACAAGTGGTGTAATTCTATTTCTTTTAGGAGTTTCTGTGTGTTTTGGTTTTTTTGTCTTGTTATTTTTGTTTTCTGGAAATAATAGTTTATGGGATGCCTGGGTGGCTCAGTGGTTGAGCGCTTGCCTTCGGCTCAGGTCGTGATCCCAGGATTTGGGATCAAGTCCTGCATCAGGCTCCCTGTGAGGAGCCTGCTTCTCCCTCTACCTATGTCTCTGCCTCTCTCTCAGAGTCTGTGTCTCTCATGAATAAATAAATAAATCTTTTTTAAAAAAGGAAATAATTGTTTAGAACTTGGCAAATCTTCAGTACCTTCAGTGATTAGAAAAAAAAAATCTAGTCATATATGTCAGCCTACTGCGCTATATGCTTGCCCTGGGAAAGGTTCTTTAGAATAAAAAGACACATAATATAGCACTTGCCCTAAAAGAGCTTATAATCAAGACTCATATAATAATAAAAATAGAACAGCCTCAATGACCATTAAGTTCAGTCCCAAATGAGCAAATACTTATCCAGTCTATTCTTAAGTTCTTCCAGTAATACAGAACATAAAAATCCCAACCTTTATCTTGAATAGCTATAGTAGAAAGTTCTCTTTTTTCATGGGCTGATCTCTCTCTCTCTCTCCTTTTTTTTTTTTACTTTGTTTTTCACATCAAACCATACAAAATAAGTATGATCCTCCTTCCACAGGGAAACCCTTTAAATTGTTGAAGATAGTTTTCTTGTTCTCTCCAGGCTAAACCAAACACCGAGTTCCAGTGTCTTGACATCACACCTCTTTCAAATATTATTCTGTTTCTTACCATCCTGGCCAGCAATCCTTTATTGTGCTCCAATTTGCCTAAATCTGCACTGAGGGGTGGTTCCCAGCAATTATGAGGTCAATACAGAGTAATACTGTTGCCTCCATTCTACTACTCTCTATCCAGGATAAGGTTGTACTAAATGCTTATAATGATCTCATCAGGGGATACCTGCGTGGCTCAGTGGTTGAGCATCTGCCTTCCGCTACAGTCTTGATCCCAAGGGATCGAGTCCTGCATCGGGCTCCCCACAGGGAGCCTGCTTCTCCCTCTGCCTGTGTCTCTGCCTCTCTCTCTGTGTCTCTCATGAATAAATAAAATCTTTTAAAAAATGATCTCATCAGGTGTTTGAAACACTTTGAACTTGCGTCAGCTAAAACTCACAAGAATTTCCTCTTATATTCTGCTTCTGAAACACACCTGAACAGTCCTGCATTTGTAAAGTAAGTCCCTTAGATCCAAAGGTGGGATCTTAGATCTGCCCTGGTGAGTTTCATCCGGTCAGATTTGTACTTTAGTCTTGAAATGGCCCAAAGTCTGCTTGGAGCTGGCTGCTTGGAGCTTTGTGCTCAGATGGAAGCTGATGTCACACTAAGAATTAGCTCCTTTACAAAGCTTTCTTATTTTGTCATACTCTTGATGTGGGGTTTTTTTTTTTTTTACACTCATCCTACTGGTGGGAGGTTTATATTTATCTTGTATTCAGAATCCGGAGGGATTTGTTCAAAAACGTGCCTAAGTTTCTCTTCAAATATTGAAGGCACAGATAGAGACAATAAGGAAGTTCAGATTTATGCTAGCTTTACAGTGCCAGATTAGAGTTTCATCTGTGTGTGGGGAGCTGAGATCAAGCTACAGCTGGAACCGGCTGTGGGGTATCACCTCAATGACAAATAGTTTCCTTCCTTTGTTTGTTGTGGTAACATGATGTGAGCTGGGACAGTGCCCATGGTTGCTAACTGGTAGGACTTTCAGGAATTCTAAAACATCCCTTGGCTCTCAAGTGTATTCAAGATCCCCAGTGCCATGAAGCACTCTTGACATCAATGGGGTACTTCCCCTCCTTTTTCAGAAAACTTCCTTCTGATGTTGTCCTTGGTCCTAGTCTGTACCTCATACCTCTACTGTGGCCTGGAGGAATTCTTGTGTGAGCCTCTGGAAGTTTTATCTTCCTTGAGTTCTGAGAAGCAGGTTCCATTTGTATATAGAACCCTCACTTGAGAGCTTTGTTTATGATTCTTCCCCTTGTTTATGACAGAGTACCAAATGTGCTGTTTGAAAAGAGCAGGATAGGAGGAATAAGACCAGTATCAATCTACCAAGATAAGTAAGTAGAAATAATCTACCAATACAGAATTGTTATAATAGCATTGTATTGGGACACCTGGGTGGCTCAGTTGGTTAGGTGTCCAATGGTTGATTTTGGCTCAGGTTGAGATCTCAGGGTTGTGGCATTAAGCCCTGTATCAGGCTCTGTGCTCCATGCAGAGTCGCTTGAAATATTCTCTCTCCTTCTCCCTCATCCCCTGCCCTTGCTCTCTCTCCCAAATAAAAAAAAATAAAAATAAAAAATAAATAAATAAATAAAATCTTAAAAAAATAATAAAATAATATTATATTGCTAAGGGAGCTGGTTGCTAACTAATCCATGGAAATAAACATGAATTCCAATAGTACTGTAGAAGAGCAGATTCTGTTCACAGATCAGGGTTGTAATAGATAAACATTCTGTCATTTGGAGCTCATCTGAAATCTGGTTAAAATCTTGGTTCCTTGGGGAGGATGATCATCTTGGTATGCCAGCTCAGCAAGACATGGACAGTCTTACCAAGTCCTGCTGTCATGAGTGCTAGGCACAGAGAACCAATTGTAAAATACTTCCTAGTTTCCTAGAACTAATAGGATTGGACTCACTGATTCATTTCGCTGATGCACCATTGGACTTCTCCTCAGAGGGCTTGAAAACTATCAACTCTCAGTGTGTTATGGATTTTAAGATGCAAACTCTTTGTTTTTTTGTTTTGTTTTGTTTTGTCTTCTGGAGCAGTTAGGTCAGCTATGAAATTTCTATCAGAAGGGAGACATAATCCATGACAAGTCATTCTCACGCTCCAATCCTAACATTCCCACCTGAGGGACGACAATACTTGACTTTGAATCAAACCAGGTGCCCTTGAGCCCAGAGGAGAGCTATTATTTGAGAATCCAGAAGCCAAAATAATGTTTTGTTAGTGAGAAGAATTTCTTGCAGTAACAGTCACCTCAATAAAGGGGAAAAGTTAACAGAAGAAAAAAATAAATAAAATCAAAATCTTGCTTGAGACAATAAAGCAATGAAATAAACCCCTATGACTGAAGACAAAAGTAGAGAAATGAAAATACTTGGAAAGGGAAAGGAGTTATAATCACAGATGAGAAGAGGAGGAGGAGGAGCTGTTAAATGCTTAAATAGCATTCTTTTTTTTTATGTATCAGCTCTGTTCTGATATTTTAGAGGTATGAAGTTTTTAATCCTCACAATTCTTTTTTCATTTTTTTTAAATTGGAGTTCAATTTCTCACAACAATTTTTTATTTTTTTAATTGGAGTTCAATTTGCCAACATATAAGCATAACATCCAGTGCTCATCCCGCCAAGTGCCCCCCTCAGTGCCCATCACCCAGTCACCCCAACCTCCTGCCCACCTCCCCTTCCACTACCCCTTGTTCATTTCCCAGAGTTAGGTGTCTCTCATATTTTGTCACCCTCACTGATACTTTCGCTCATTTTCTCTCCTTTCCTTTTATTCCCTTTCACTAATTTTTATATTCCCCAAATGAATGAGACCATATATAATGTTTTTATGCCGAGTGAAATAAGTCAATCAGAAAAGGACAAACATTGTATGGTCTCACAACAATTCTACAACATAGGTGTTATTAGTATTCTTATTTTATAGGTGAAGAAACCAAATCACCAAGAGGTTACATTAGCACCTGGTGTTTTTTAATACTGAGACATTTCTGGGCTTATGTACAAGTTCTTGTGGTAGGATTTATCACAATACAACTTCTGTGATGGTGTCTTTCTCTCAATAACCATAGCCAAGATCTCAACAGATTCCATAAGCTCTACGTCCAAAATATATGCCAAATCTGTGACTTCTCTTTATCTCTCCTGCTGCTCTCCTCGTCAAGGGCACCATTATTTCACTCAGATGATAGCAGTGGCTTCCAGTTGGCTCTCCTCCTCTCTTGTCCCTCTCACAATCCATTCAGCAATTAAGATGAGCTTGCTAAAGAAATTGGATCCTATTTCTTTCTTGATCAAAACTTCCCAGTGCTCCCCCATTGTACTTAGAGTCTGCTCTATTCTCCCCACCCTGGTTTATAATTATATGATTTGGCTTCCCCAACTTCATTTCCTTCCATTCTTTTTCACTTTTTTAGTGGTTCCAATAACTTGTCCTTTACCTTAGAAGAAATCTATCCACATGCCCCAAAGCATTGGATCCCTCTGAGAGTCCAGGGTCCTTGCCACTTCTGCTCATCGTATCTGATTAGTATAATATCAATATGACGGATCAATCTGCTGTTCTGTAGAATGTCAAGACAGTCAAGGTATCTGAAATTATATTATGGCAGAGAGTAAGAGAATAAACATAGCCCTGAGCAAGAGGGTGAACATGTACTTACTGCTGTCTTTCTCACATAGAAGCAAATCGCTTGTGATTCTTCTTTACTGATAGATTTGGAAAAGAACACATTCACCAGGTTGATAACCACATGCCAAATGCCAGAAACTGTTGTTCTGTTCCAGTAAAGGTCTCTCATCTGACATGGCAGCTCAAACTAGGACTGATTTTAGGCTTACCGAAGTTCACTTTCATCCACCATGATTCATCTGGTGTTTGCTGAGACTACACAGCTTAATTAAAAGAGAATGGGGCGAGACCACCAGCCCTGCCTCTTTCGATGTCTTTGATGTTGGTAGTACGCAGGATTTGTCTAATTTACAAACTTGGCTGGGGTACTGCGGAATGGGTAATTTCTGGGTCTTGTACTAGTTCTCTTATCATTGATGACTTTCATTGCATAACCTAGAAAACCCATGTGAGAGTTTGCTGGTTGTTAAATATCTCCATCCCAATTATGCACTTAGGAATTAGAAAGTCACTCTGGACTCCTTGCAGGATTCCTTTATACCTGGCTTTCCTAGGTGTTGGAACATACTTTAACTGGATACCCATATTGACACTTAAAGATCTTGGATGTTAGTATCAGTTAAGAATCCTTGTCCAACTATGCTTTTAAAAGTTTGGTATCCCCATTTCCCCAATGTACAGTTACCCTGGTGAATGGCTGCAGTTTATTTAGGAAAAGTATTGGGGAGTGTTGATGGGCTCTGCTTGTGGTAATGCTGTAGAGTTCTTCCCTCAAGAGGTTGGTATTTACTTTGATGAATAATTTCAGGTTTGTAATCAAATAGGGTAAGGGATGGTGATTTTCCATTGCAGCTAATGTCATATTTAATTTCAATGCCCCTCATTTATTTTCTTTTTCTTTTTATAATTTCAGTAACTCTCCAATTGGCAGTCTATATATCTTGTCCCTCAGAACATTATGATCTTTCTGCAATTGGCAGAGATAATCCCGCTTATTGATCCTCTTCCATTTCTACCCATTTTATTAATAATATCTATTTTGTCTCTGATAACTAAGCATCATTGCCTGGTGCTGCCATTATAGACACCTGTAACCCCTGCTGACACAAAGAGGGCCAGATATGTTGTTGGCTCTCACCTACAAAGGACAGACACCCCTTTCATTGCCTGGAGATGGAAGTGTCCACAGAGGCTCCCTTCCCCCTGAGGGTAGCATCAGCTGGTGGATTTTCTGATCTCATACGATGAATTTGCTCTAACATTCCCACTTCCCTGCCCCTTCTGATATCTTTCATAATATGATATTAAGGCAGCTCTAGCATCTCTACTTCATATGGGTGGGTCATTTTTTTGACGAACCTTCAAAAAGTCTTCCCAGCAGTTTTGAAGAATCATTTCCAGGTGGCTTCGCCAGGATGTTAAACTGGAGTCACTGGAAAGTGGCTATGTTTATAGTCATGTTAACATTTTATAATTATATTAACATTTATCCATGTTAATAAAGCGTCACTGTCTGGTCTTGTATGTACTACCTCGTTCTCCAGTCCAACGCTCTGAGAATACACCATCACAAGTTTTCCTCCAATTCTTGCTGGTGGGTATTAACCAGGTTTCATAATTACCTCAGTGCCTTCCTACTGGAAACAGGAATTACAACAATCTTCCTGGGCTATGGTGAGCTCTGATATGGGTTAAACATAAACCTGGAGGCAGTAAGGTGCTTGTGCAGATCCTGAAAAGGATGTACAGAATAGAAATATGAATTTTAGAACTCAAGGACAATAGTATTCATGTCAAACAATGATACCTGCATCTGGTCCCTAAATTTTGGCCCCCAGTACAGTTCTCCACTAAAAACAAAACAAAACAAAAAGCCGACAAAATCAAGCAAGAAAACCAATTACAAAAAAAAACCCCTAGGCATTCTTACTTAGAGTGGTGATAATTTCAGAACTTGAATATCCTGTTGCTTGGAAGCAGAAGTTCTTAAGTTCAGAGATGATGTTAAAAAGGCAACAGAGACCAAAGTAAAGGTATTTCCAATGGTTGATCTGTGACATCATGAGGGTCAAAAGAAACAGCAGAAGTTACAGTGAATTAGACAAGTACAGTGTGTCAGGCTCGTAAATTAATCACGGTTCTCAAAAGAAAATTAATTTTTTTTCCAATTAGCTAGTGTCATGTCCAAGTTAATTTATTTCGGAAAATTTGTCTAGAAAAGCAAACTATCAATGGAATACTTCTAAAGAAGTTAATCTCCAAGTTGAAAATGTCCTTATCCGTGAATAGCAGTAGGGCACGTGCTTTATAGGGCAGATGGCAATGAAAGCACATGAAGCTTTACAGAATCAACAACACTATGACTGTTCATGTCATCTGGAATTAGATGAGTCAGTAAAACCTGCAAGTGGGACTTTTTTCTTTTTAAAAGGCCGTTTCCGCAGCCTTGAGACTTTCCGCTAAAACCAGTCATAGTCTTACAAGGACAGTCATCTATTAAATAATATTTTATTTTATTTTTTAGCTCTTTATAAATTCATAAGGGGTTATGTTGAGACAATCCAGTAAAAAAAAAATAAAAGACATGTTCTTTCTTACAATCCAAATGAGTAGAGTCATAATCACCAGGGTGTTCTGGAGAATAATTCTGTTTCAGATTTCATTCCTGCCCAAGGAAAGTGTTTTCTATCCCCAACTTGTCAGCTTTGTGGACCACTCAGCTCTCCACCAGAGTGTTTACTGGACAAATCTCTCAAGCTTTCCTTATCCCAGAATTCCTTATTTCCGTTTCTGACTCAACAGCTTGACTTCCACCACCTGAACTTAAGTCTTAAAACAAAGGGACTGTGTTAATCACCCATTTTCTGCCAGGAGCAAAATGACTGAAATACTTTCTACCATATGAGGGCTGGAATTCTACTTAAGACCTACCCAGTGACCTTGTGAGAAATTCATTGCACTAAGAACTTCTTTTTTAAAAAAATACAGATTTTATTTATTTGTGAGAAAGAGTGCACATGAGCAGGGGGAGGGGCAGAGGGAAAGGGAGGAGCAGGCTGCCCACTGAGCAGGGAGCCCAACTCCAACTAGGGGCTCGATCCCAGGATCCTGAGATCACAATGTGAGCCAAAGGCAGATGCCCAACCAACTGAGCCACAGGTGGCCCAAGAATTTCTTTCGTTAGTGAAAGGACCTCTAAACTATAATCATGCAAAACCTTTGTGGCTACCTCACTGATGATCTCTAGAGGCTGTACTCACTTGTGCCAGTTGGCAGGTAAAGAGTGAATCCAGGGGCACCTGGGTGACTCAGTGGTGGAGCGTCTGCCTTTGCCTCAGAGCATGATCTCAGGGTCCTGGGATCAAATTTGACAGCCGGCTGTCTGCAGGAAGCCTGCTTCTCCCTCTGCCTGTGTCTCTGCCTCTCTCTGTGTGTCTCTCATGAATAAATAAATAAAATCTTAAAAAAAAATGAATCCAAATTCTAAGGGGGGAAATACATGACAAAAATAAAAAAAGTCAAGAGGCTCCACATGCCAACATATACAACACATATTCATATCATGGGTAAAAATAGGATAGGAAATAATTGAGAAG
This sequence comes from Nyctereutes procyonoides, assembly GCF_905146905.1. NCBI lineage: Eukaryota > Metazoa > Chordata > Mammalia > Carnivora > Canidae > Nyctereutes > Nyctereutes procyonoides. Next base: position 52,363,008 of record NW_026575140.1, on the reverse strand, counting down.
AAAATTGCAAAACTTGTACAGATTCAGGTTTCTGATGAAATGGTGTACAAGGTAGAAACACTAAAATGGGGGAATGGAGGGTCAGAATGTATTTTCCTTTCCTTCAGAAGGATATATAGCACCAGAAATAAAAGTTTCTGCATAAAGTGCCATTTAAAGAAATATATTTTATTTATTTATTCATGAGAGACAGAAAGAGAGAGGTAGAGACACAGGCAGAGGAAGAAGCAGGCTCCCTGTGGGGAGCCTGATGTGGGACTCAATCCCAGGACCCCAGGATCACAACCTGAGCCAAAGGCAGATGCTCAACCACTGAGCCTTCCAGGTGTCCTTAAATAACAGTTTTTAATTAGCAATTTTCTTGGTGAACAAATACTATTTATTTATTTGTTTATTGACTTATTTATCTAATCTAGCCTTGTAGTCTACATTTTTTTTTTTACTTCCTGGCACCCAAGGAGAAAAAAAGATAAGAATTTTACCATCAAATTTAGGAACTTCTGTACTATTATTTCTTCAAATAATAAAAGTATAATATGACTTATGCTCTTTCTTTCTCCCTTTTCCTTCCTGGGCTCCTATTATGAGTATATTGGTCCACTCAATCATGTCCCACAAGTCTTTGAGGTTGTGTTTAGTTCTCTTCATTCTTTTTTTTTTTTCTTTTTTTCTGTTCCTCAGACTGGATAGTCTCAATTGATGTGTCTTAAAGTTTGCTGATATGTTCTTCTGATTACTCATATCCACTGTTGATCCTGTGATAAGCAAAATAACGGTCCCCGAAGATGACCATATCCTACTCCACAATCTGTGAATACATTGTTATATTGCAAGGAGGAATTAAGATTGCAGATAGAATCAAGTATGCTAATAAATTGACCTCAAAATAAGATTCTAATGGGTTATCTGTGTGTGCCTAGTGTAATCCTAAACAACAAGAGTCTTGAAATGGGGAAAAAGAGGCAGAACAGTGAAAAACAGAAATAGCATCATGAGAGACATTTGATCTGTTGGCTTCAAAGATGAGAAAGGGCTATGAGTGAAGGAATGTGAGTAGCCCCTAGAAAGGCCAGAAAATAGTCCTTAGAGTCTCCAGAAAGGAATACAACCCTGCTGATGCCTTGATTTTAGCCTAGTGAAATCCATTTCAGATTTCTGATCTCAAGAACAACTATAAGTAACAAATCGTTGTTGTTCTTAAGCTACCAACTTTGTGGTAATGAATTATATAAACACAATAGGAAAGTAGCGCATTTCAGCTATGAAACTTTTCAACTCTAGAATTTCTATTTGATTATTGAAAAAATAATAATTCCTTTTTTTTCTTAGAGAGACAGAAAGTGCAAGCGGTGGGGGGCGGGCAGGGAGAGGGAGAAAGAAACTTGGGAGAGAGAGAATCTTAGGCAGGCTCCATTTCCAGCACAGAGCCTAGCATGGGGCTCAATCTCATGACCCTGAGATCACAACTTGAGTTGAAATCAAGAGTCAGGCACTTAACCAGCTGAGCCAGCCAGGCACCTCCCCAAAATAATTTCTATATCTTTATTAATATTCTCTATTTGGTGAGACATTGATCTCTTTCCATGTAGATACTTTGATATGGTCTCCTTTAGTTCTTTTAACACATTTACAATTGCTGATTTAGAGTCTTTGCCTAGTTAGGCCAATATCTGTGTTTTCTTTTTATTTTTTTATTTTTTTAATTTAAGATAGTCATACAGAGAGAGAGAGAGAGGCAGAGACACAGGCAGAGGGAGAAGCAGGCTCCATGCACTGGGAGCCCGATGTGGGATTCGATCCCAGGTCTCCAGGATCGCGCCCTGGGCCAAAGGCAGGCGCCAAACCACTGCGCCACCCAGGGATCCCATATCTGTGTTTTCTTAAGACAGCTTCTATTGACTCCTTTTTCTCTGGTTATGGGCCACACTGTCTTATTCCTTTCCATATCCCTAATTTTTTGTGGAAAACAACATTTTATGTAATATATTGTAATATCTTTGGAAATCATATTCTCCCTACCTCTACCCTCAAGGTTTGCTGCTGTGACTGTTTTTCTGATGTTTGTTATTTCTTGTTTGTTTAATGACTTTTCTGAAGTGATTCTGTACAATCTCCATTTTTTGTCATGTGTGACCTTTGAAGTCTGGCTTAATTAACTTAATGGTCAACTAAATGATAGAACAGAGATTTCCTGTAATGCTTGTAACCAATAATATTTCCTTACATTTGCCATTGGGTCCTACATGTATGTTAGAGGCACATTTTACAACTCTGTCTTAGCCTTCACTGCCTGTTTGCACCAAACCTCCGAGTTAGCCAAAGGGGAGAATTTAGGGCCTTCTCGATTTTTTTCCTGAGAACGCTCGTAGTCCCTGACATAGTCCCATGTGTGCATATGGCCTTTCTGACTCCCAGCAACATGTCAGAGCTTTTCAAAGCCCACTCTGGACATCTTATTCCCAAGATTTTCCCTTTAAGCTTTTGACTGGCCTATTCTGTACCTGATATTGCCATCCTAGACAGTCATGATGTTAAACAATTGACTATGATTGTTTTCATCAAGTTTCTTTGGGCAAAAAACTGATCATACTGGGAGAGCTAGGAGTCAGGTCAACTAGACATATTTCAAGTGGGGACCCACCAGGGACCCACCAGGCAGGGAATGGAGTTTGGGGCAAGTTCCTATCCTGATCAGCCCTTTCCAGTGATTGCTAGGCAGTTAGTTTTCACTGTGATTGTAGTCTGTTGGTTTTCAGGGCTACTGCAAAGCTGGATAGAGAGAATGGCGATATGAATAGCTGAAATTCTACAAAGCTTGCAGCTCTTATCAAGATTTAGCCATTTTTCCTGAATAAACACTCCAGGGATTTCTAAAAGCTTTGATTAATTTCCAATGTTGTGAAAAAGTTAATTCTGACAACTTTGTATTATTCTCATTGCTTTTATGGAGAAGGTCATTTTCCAAGGTCTTGGCCTTGCCATTTTCATTGACATCACTTTAAAGTAGTTTTAAGGTGGGGTTCCTGGCTGGCTCAGTTGGTAGAGTATGTGACTCTTGTCCTCAGGGTTGTGAGTTCAAGCTCCATGTTGAGTGTAGAGATTATTTAAAAATAAAATGTAAAAAAAAATAGTTTTAAGATTTGGTCATTTTAATTAATTGCAAAGTCATAAAACTGTGTTTAATGTGAAAAGTAATCATAGCTCCAAAAGGAATAGTAAGTATAAATGCAGCAATAAAAACTTTCTCAGCAACTTAAAGTTTTTTTTCAAAGTAATAAATGGATACACTTCATGGTTAAGATGGGAAATCCCAGTTCTTCTCTTCCTGTGACTTCTCAGTTTTTTGCAATGCCTAAATATAGCCAAGTGTTCTTGTTTTGTTGATTGTTTCTATACCTAGCAAATCTACATGTTGGTATTTACCTCAGAGAAATACAGTTTCTACATATAGAAATGTATACATAAAATTAACATCATTGGTTCTTTATTTTTTTAAGATTTTATGTATTTATTCATGAGAGACATGGAGACAGAGGCAGAGACACAGGCAGAGGGAGAAGCAAGCTCCCTGTGGGGAGCCCGAAGCGGGACTCCATCCCAGGACCCTGGGGTCACACCCTGAGCTGAAGGTGGACGCTCAACCACTGAGCCACCCCAGCATCCCCATCATTGGTTATTTCTGATGAAAATTGTGAAATTGAAGCTGGATCTTGGTTGAAGGAGGGGGCAGGATGCAGAGAAGAGATGGATTGTATAAAAATATTAACTTTGGGGATGCCTGAGTGGCTCAGAGTTTGAACATCTGCTTTTGGCTCAAGTCGTGATCCTGGAGTCCCAGGATCCAGTCCCACAACAGGTTCCCTGCATGGAACCTGCTTCTCCTTCTGCCTGTGTCTCTGCCTGTCTCTCTCTGTGTCTCTCATGATCAATAAATAAAATCTTTTTAAAAATGTTAACTTTGAGATTTAAAAAATTGATTACAGTTATAACTAAATTAATATAAATTAAATCTAGTATAGGTATAACTAAAATGAGTTTTTATGTATGAATATATAAAATTATTGTCAGATATCACAGTAAAAGCCAAATAGTAATTTCCTTCATGGGTCCAGGAGATTAAGTATAAATGCAGTTTTCTTAAGTAGTACTTTTCCAGTTTTTGCATGCTTTTCTATAATAAACATTTATTATTTTGGAATAACAAAACTTTAAAAATTGATACAGGTATTATGGATAATAAATAGTAAACAAGGAATTTCTAAATACTATTCTAATACATTAATACTGTCGATAGTTGGACAAAAAGTCTAATTTTGATTCCAAATCAAGCAGTAGTGCCTCTTTCACTTTGTGAAAAATGTGTAATACTTGGGGAAGTGTAGTTTTATGGCTCTAGAACTAAAATCTATTATCATTGATAAAATAATAGTTAAAAACATTTTTCTTTTCCTTTGTCTTTGAATGAGATTGCTATATATTATAATCGAATTTCTTAGAGCTTCCCAGAAGGCTCTCCTTGAAAATTATACTTCTAAATAACTCTAGCACATGTTAAAATCAATCATGAGCCTGGAAAATAATATGTACTCTAACTGACTATATGTGGTTAAATCCCATAAGATGAACTGAAATTTATTCAACTTTCCATCATAAGTCCTAAGCCTTTTGAAGAGAGAGTGATCACAGACTGGTATCAAAGAGTTTCTCAAGATGTCTTGAAATGAAGCAATTTAATTACAGAGTCTATTTTCTGAGCCTCCACGATGTGTCCTAGTCATTATACCCACCACAACCCTGCTGAAAGATGGCAACACCATATCTGTTTGCCCATAGAAGAACCCCAAGTTGATCTAAATGTTTGGGTGTTCCAACACTACCTGTCAGGCTCCTTCATCTCCCCAACAAAACTAGTGTGAACTGATGTCAAATCCCTTCCTGGGGCTGTAGAAAAGAAAATGTGACCCGAATAAATAATGTATTGCAAATGTCAAAATAAATTTCAGCTAAAAATGATATTTTTCAAAGAGATCTAATGAGAAAACTGTTCAAAAGGCAGAGTTAGAGTTTCCTGGTTCCACATTTAATTAACTCAATCTGACTTTTATTATGCTTTGTATTATGTGTTTCCCTGTTCAGTAAACAAACAGCAGAAAATTAAACTAGGGCAACTGCCAACTAGCAGTAGATTTAATTGAAAAATAATAAATTGCCATGGGGTACCGTAGGGTTTCGTGCAGATAAACTTATTTTTCCTGGAAAGTTTCCACTTGCATTTGTCACAATTTGATATATAAAAGGAACAAAAGACGTGAAATACGGTACTTGATGGTAGATGTGTAAGAATGGAATGGCCTTGGAGAATAATTCACAGGCTGGTTTCTGGGGCTTTTAATGGATGAGCCATGTTCTTCCTTCTGAAGAATGGAGCTGGCTTTCAGAGGGGTTCTAACTCTGCCCTCTGGATCTGCCGAACTTCCTGCAACTGGCCCTATCAATTTTCAAAGGAAGCTCACTGGGGAAGAAGTAGTAGCGTACATGATCTAGGGAAAGGGGACACTACAGGCAGAAAGGATAGTTCTAAATAATTCCATGCTACATGCCTAATAATTGCTTAAGTCATTCATTTATACTTATACTTATATTTATTCATTTATAAATATAAATACATACATTTATATTTATACCTTGGTATAAATCAAAGGTATTTTGAAACGTTTGGCTATTTATTTTCCTTCCTTGATATCTTTTCCTGGTGTGTGGGTACTCTTCTTACGGTTCTGTGTTAGAGGTTATGTCTGGGCAGGGAGGTTTAAATTAAATCAGGATAAAAATAAAGTCTTTCTGAGTGATTCGAAAGCTACCACATCTGGTTCTCTGTCCCACAGTGTGGAAGGCAGGTGTCTGTTTATCTGATTGTAGATTCTATCTTTCATGTCCAAGTGCTGGGAGTGGAACAAAATTCCCACTCCCTTCCCCAAACCTTCCCCCAAGCAGAAGTGGAACCGCTGAGTTCTACACACAGACCATCTTTTCTCCTTTCGCTCCTGTTGCAGAGAAGGATATTGCTCAGTGATTCTTCCTGAATTCTAGCAATAGTTCCCATGATGGACCTCTATTTGTTAGAGCTTCTCTAGGAGGCTTCTTGGCATAAAAGAATCCACTGGTTGGTGTTAGATGTTTGTTTGGACTCTATATTCACTCCTTACTGTTAAATAGACTTTGAAGAATCATATTCATTCTGCACCTGGCACTATTCTGAGTACACAGGGCTTTAAAAAGGAGATGAAAAAATCCTCTGACTTCAAGGAGCTTACACTTTCTTGGGGAAAGGCAGACAGGCAAAATAAGTGGATGTGTCATTAGGCAATGGTAACTAAAGAGAGATATGGGGAGTTCTAGAAGCCAGAAGCTGATTATGGTAAACATCCCTGAGAGGAAACCATATGTGCAAAGGCTTGAAGGAAAGGACAGTGTGACTTGAGGATATCTGAGGGCACAACATTGAGACAGAAGAAAGAACTGGTTGCCATTGGCAGGAACATGGCTGAAGTGTCCTCGGAAGAGCACACAGAGGCCAGGATGGAAGTGAATGAGTGAAGGAGACAGAAGATAGAAAGGTAGCAATGGCCAAATGGGGCAGGGCCTTTGCAGCTTCTGCAGGATTCTTAACTCTAACCAAGATGACAAGCTGCAAGAAGGCTTTGGGCAGAAGTGACAAGACCTCACTCTGATTCAGTGTGGCAAGAGACTATAGGAAGCAAGAGGGGGCACAAGGGACCAGTTAGACTGCCCGCAGTCAGCAGGCAAGCGATGGTGGTTTGGTTCAGTGTGTTCATCACAAGAAGTGAAGAGCTTCCAGAATAACCTAACATCATTACCCAATTTCATAAACTCTACAACGAGGAAATAAAACTTGTATTTGGTTATCTAAAGAATTGAAAGAATGTCTGTAAAGGCATATAGCATATAGTAAGGGATCAATAAATGTTCATTCCTTTTCCAAAGCTTCCCACCTAAAAAGTGATGCATGGAATTGCGAGAACACATGCTTTTTGCAGGCTTTGTAGTCCTAAATTTAACTCAAAGGAAGATTTGGAGGCTGTGATTTATAAGTCATATATAATGTCTTTAAAATATCCACAAGGAACAATGCTGACAGACATACAGAATTAATGGACACGTTTATGTACATGAAATTATATTCTTAAAACAGAACTGGAGTTTATAAAACCAGACTTAGGATATTTGTTGTCCCATGAAGGTAGAGAAAAGGAGGGGAGGAGGAAGGAAGAGTGAAGGGAAAGGGGAAGGCAGACAGGGATAGTTAGAAGAAACAATCAGAGGAACCATAATCTACATTAAGCAGATTGCATTTCATTTGGAAATACAGCTTTCTAAATAATCATCAATAGCTAGATGTTAATGGGAAATTATCCACATAATTAGTAACAGTTCTAGCTGACATTGGAATCCCACTTTATAGATCGTAAAACTCTTCCATGTACTTACTGCATTTAGTTCCCCAAACAACTGGGAACAATAATGTGGCAGTTATGAAATCTCTATTTTACAGGTGAGGAAAAGAACATTCAGAGCCGCTCAATGATTTTCCCAAGGTCTCATGGCATGAAGGTTGCAAGTCTTGGAGTCCAAGGTTTGGGGTCTGAGGATTCAGAAAGCTACTGTCTTCTCAAGTTCTCATAAACCTCATAAACGTGTAATGTGAATTTTCAATTTAATTGTAATTTTGTTCTTTTTACTTCATGAGAAACATATGGCTTCTATTCTCACTCTAAAAAATCCAAAAAGTAAGGGAAAGCTAAGCATTCCCTTGAATTTTCTGGCACCTTTTCCCAAGCCCTATGACCTATGTCGAGACCATTCACTCCGTACATAACTGCTTGTATTATTTTGGTGTGACCCTTCTGGATCCATTCCTATACAATATATATATTGTAATGTATTATATATATATATATATATACATATATATATATACACACAACATATATATAGTATATAATATATAATATGTAATATATTATGCTAACTAAAGAGATATGTAGAGTTCTAGATAATATGTATATACATATTAATAATTAATATGTATTAATATATATTAATAATATATAATTATATGTAATATGTACAAAATATATTGTAATATATATATTTGTACCTTTAAGTATATAATTTTGTCTTTAAGGACATAATTTTACTTTTATTTTATTTTTTTTTACTTTTATTTTTAACACAAGTAGGACAACATTACTTCCTAGTAGGATAAGATTATATTTCCTTCTGTAATAAATATTTCTCAATTGTCTTCCAAAATGGCTACACCAATGGTAATGCTATATAAGAATCTGCTTTGCACCCACTAGTGCTGGCTATTAATGCCGCTTTTCTTTTACCAACCTAAGAGGGAAACATTTAATGCTATTTTAAGTTGTATTGATGATTACAAGAGAAACTGAACATCTTTTTATGTGTTCATTGGCTCTTTGCGTTTCCTCTTCTGTGTCCTTTGTTAATTTGTCTTTTGGATGGTTTGCCTTCTTATTGATTGCAAGTTCTCTGTATTTATCTGGCTATTAATTCTTTATGTTTAAATGTGTCTCAAGTATTTTTTTCAGTCTTTTTTTGCCTTTCATTATTCTTTATGTTATCTTTTCCTACATAAATAAGTTTTCCATGTTAATATAGTCAGACTCACCATTTACACATTCTCTCTGGGTCATGTTTTAGAAGGCTACCCCTATTCAGAAACTAAGAAGCACCTTTATTATTTGCCTATAATTTTTCTTTTGCATTTAATTCCTTAACTAACCCTGGAGTTAATTTCTGTGAGAACTCAAAGATTTATTTTCTACATAGAAATACAATAATTTTGAAAGCATTTAATGGAAAGTGTATATTTTGCCCAGTGATCTCAAGTGCCAATTTGGGGTGCCTGGCTGGTTCATTCGAAGGGCATGTGACTCTCGATCCCAGGGTCATGAGTTCAAACCCCATTTAGGTTTAGAGATTACTAAAAAATAATCTCTAAAAAAATAAAATAAAATGCTACCTTTATCCTATACAAAAGTCTTTTAAAAATCAAATTTATTGTGTACTCTATACGTTTTAGAATTGATGTAGTTCTATGGACACATTTTAGAGTTTATTTATTGGTTACATGAAAAGTCCTGTGCATTTGAAAACTCAAGCAACTCAGATTATAGAGCTCATACTTCAGATCTTCTTTCACTTATATTCTCCTGCCCCAACTTTAGGCTCTTCCTCGGAGAAAACCACTACTACTGGTGTTTATTTCTCAAACCCTTTTCAATCTTAAATTTAAGTACCTAACAACATGAATAGAATAGATTCTCTATAAAAAATAAAAATGCTAAGAGAAAACCCCAGAGCCAGGAGGCCTGGGTGGCTCAGTGGTTGAGCATTTGCCTTCAGCTCAGAGCATGATCCCACATGATCCCAGGGTCCTGGGATCAAGTCTCCCTCTGCCTGTGTCTCTACCTCTTTCTTTGTGTCTCTCATGAATGAATAGGCAAGATCTTTAAAAACAAAACAAAACAAAAAAGAACCCTAAGTGCCTTTGACAATCCTTTCTAGCACCGTAGCTCCCTCTGTGGTCACTGCTATGAATAATTTAGTGTATTTCCTTCTAGAACTTTTCTCATATGCAGTTACATATGTGTAGGCATTCAATGGGCAGGGCGTTCTATCAGTTATTAAAAATATTGATAGGCTCTTGTACTGTTTGATAGACAGCTTCTGCCTCTAGTTCCCTCCACTTGCTGGGCCACCCCACACTGTCTTCAGCCTCCCCATTTCCAAGTCCCCAATAAACCCTCATTATACAGCAACTGATTATCCTCCAAATCAGGAGGCCCTTAGCACTGGAGCCAGCATCGACTGTGGTCTGTTGATTTCATGCATACTAGTTGTTAAGTGTTTTAAATGTCATCCCTGACTACATAGAGCACACAGTAAATCTCTAAGATGCCCAATTAAGTTAAAAAGATCAAGCTGGATAATGTGGTAGGCAGAATAAAGGCCCCCCAAAATAGTTCATGTCTTAATTCCTAGAATCTGTGAACACATATTCTATGACAAGGATGGGGAAAAGGAAGTCAAGGCTACTGATGGAGTTAAGTTATGAACCAGCTGACTTTGAGATGGGGAGATAGGGACTCCTGGGTGGCTCAGTGGTTGAGCATCTGCCTTTGACTCAGGGTGTGATCCAAGAGTCCAGGGATCAAGTCCTACATCAGGCTCCCTGCATGGAACCCACTTCTCCCTCCACCTGTCTCTGCCCCTCTCTCCCTGTGTGTCTCTCATGAATAAATAAACAAAATCTTTTTTAAAAAAGAGAGAGAGATGGGAAGATAATCCTGGATTATCTGGGGAGGCCCACTAGAATCACAAAAGTCTATAAACCAGAAGAGAAAGGTTGGAGTGTCACAATCAGAGAGAGATGGAAAAGCCCCACCATCCAAGGACTGTAGGCGGCCTCTAAAAGTTAGGAAGATAAAGAAATGAAGACTCTAAGGGAGACAAATGGCACACAGCCTTGAGTACACTTTGAATTTAGGCCAGGGAGATCCATTCTGACCTCTAGAACTGTAAGATAATTTATACTGTTTTAAGCCACTGAGCTTGTCGTAATTTACTAGAGCAATAGGCAGCTCACACAGAGGAATAAACATCCAGTGTACCATTTATATTAGATTACAATTCATTTCAAACTACTGTGATCTGTCCTTAATCTCTAATTTTTAAGATTTTAAAAATTTATTTGAGAGAGAGAAAGCAAGGGAGAGAGAGAGAGAACAAGCAAGGGAGAATCAAAGGGAGAGGGAGAAGCAGACTTCCCACTGAGCAGGGAGCCCAATGTGGGACTCGATCCCAGGACCCTGAGATCATGACCTGAGCTGAAGGCAGATGCTTAACTGACTGAGCCACCCAGGGGCCCCTACTCTGTAAATTCTTAGAAAACTGTCCCTTTCTCATCACGGGATTTAATGGACTATCTTCAGTTCTTATTATATTCGATCTGTGGCATTTTCCAGAAATGCCCTCCTCTCTCGGTTTGTACCAACTTCCTGCTTCTCATTTCTCCTCCTGTCCCTTTCACTATTAGCTGTGCCTCATAATCCCTTCCCACACTGCACCCCCACCCCAAATTTTGTTCTGTCCCTCTCCTAAATCTGTAGTCTTCTTTGATAACCTCATCCACTTCTCTAGCTCCTCCACCCTCTGCTGATAATTCTCAAATGCTCCTCTAGTTCAATTATGAAGATGATCGTATTGTTTTCATCTTTCTTCTCCTTTCTGATTTATGATTCTATGACTTCTACAAAATCAAATAGTACTTGAAGTTGTTCACAGTTATCAAAATCCCTTGTGGTTTTTTTTTTAAGATTTTATTTATTCATACATGAGAGGTACAGAGAGAGAGACAGAGACACAGGCAGAGGGAGAAGCAGGCTCCCTGTGGGGAGTCCGATGTGGACTCGATTCCAGGACCCTGGGATCACACCCTGAGCCAAAGGCAGATGCTCAACCACTGGGCCACCCAGGTGCCCGAAATCCCTTATTCCTTCCAGGAAGATGAGCTGGCTCTTGGTTGCTTCCTCGGTTTTCAAACTTCTCAGATTTAGAAGAATAAGATACAGTGAGTCTCACACTTTCTAGTCTGTCACAGACGCCAGCAATGTGTTCATTTCAGTGCTGCGGTCAGACTGTAGGTATAGGGACAGCCTAGGAGAGCTAATTCCCAGAGAGAAGTATGGGAAAGAAGCGAGCCCACCACCACCACCACCACCACCACCATCATCATTATCATCTTCAATACAGCAGCAGATCATACTTGAAAGGCATCAGATTTGTTACCGAAGGGGTAGAGCTTTGGAGGAAGATTGGATCAGTTTGAAAGAATAAAGAAAACATATTTTCTTCACCCATTTGAATTCTAGCTTGAGTCATTCTGTGACTTGCTCCCTGAAGGGCTGTCTGGGAGATATCAGCATCAAAATTTACAACCTGTTATTGGCATTGCACACTGATTACAAACTAAAAAGACTAAAATTCAAGAGCCAAGTTTTACAGAGATGAGGGTAGGACCCGGGGGAAGAGAGAGAGAGAGAGAGAGAGAAGATTTATTGAGGCAGACATAGGAGAGGTTATCCAATGGAAGAGCAGGAGCAGACAAGGGAAGTTATCGTTTGTGCACTGAGTGATCTGCATTTTTGAAAGGGCGGTGAGAAAAACCCTGATTCTAACAGCAGCTGCTCCAGGCCACAACTGCAGTGGCTCCCCATGACAGAGGATTCTCTGATTCTGTGCTTTTTAGAGAAACTCTGGATTCTCCAACTAGTCCAGAAATTGTACTCTCAACTAGTTAAGATCTGGTTGAAGGCCATCTTGAAAGATCCTGATAAACCAGAGAGAAGAGGCCTCCTGACCTTCCAAGGAGCTCAGCCAGCAACTGTTTCCCCATCAAGTTGAACAGTTGAAACTGCAGACGGAGCAGTGGCAGTGGGGGAGGATGTGACAGGGTGACATGGGGTTGGAGTGGGCTCGTATCTGCTGTAGGCCTTCAGCAGAAACAGCTGCTCACATCTGGTCTGTCCCAGTACAAGGGAACTGTTGGCTGCACGTATGGCTGAGCTTCCCAAAGAGGTTCATGTGGTGAGTTCTAAGAAGGAGCTTTATCTCAGAGGAATGAGAAACAACCCTACTCTAGGAGATGTAAGAGATTTCCCACCAACACTTACTTAAACACGCAGCGAGGCTGGATGATAAACAATGGCAGATTCTAGCTGGAGACCTGGAGTCTTCCATCATGGAGTAGAGTGCGCTCTCAGGCAGGGGGTGCATGCCTTTGAGGGGTCATGGCGGCTTACCGGGAAGAGAGGATGGGGTGTAACAGAACTGTTCTGAAAATTCATACTGAATTTCTTCCGCACTTTTTGGGACAAACTCTTTTTAACCAATTGCAAAAATAACCATCGGCTTTGGAGGTGTGGTGGGGCGTAGGTAATTGTTTCTGTGAGGACACAAAGAGAGTGAGTATCATTTTTGGTGTCTATGCTAGGATTTTAGAATAAAATAATGAGCTGGAAAGCCAGGTCTTCTTGGCCCATGCTGATCGCTCTTCCTAAGTGCAAAGATGTTAACCTCTTGGGCTTGCATTATAGATGGCAGCTTCCTCCTGCCTTGCTAGATAGCTTCTTAATCAGGGAAAAAAAATCAGTGAGTCAGTGAACTCTTCTGTGTTGTTGCCATTCTGCTGTTTTGCTGTGGCTCCCAGGGCCTCCAGGCTGGAAACTGGTCAGCAACTATCCCTTCTCCAGGGAGTAGCTCTGCCCTTCTTTTGCAGTATTGGCACCCCACCCCATTCATCCTGATCTAATGCAGGGTCAGGATGGTGACTGCTAGCTTCTCCATGAACTTCCTTTTGTAGCCACAAGAATTGGAGGAAAGCACAGAAAACTTTAGCTAAAACAATTAAGAGACATTCTTTGAGATCTTTTGAGCTGCACTAAGCTTTTCAAAGTGAAGCTGGAAAGATGTAAGGTCTGGAAATGGCTGGAGACTTGGTTCTGGTGTTGTAGGGAAAGCCATGCAACAGTAGTGAAGAAACCTGACATTCAGCCTGACACAGTCTAGCGAGGAGTCTGGGTAGCATCCCAGCGCCCTGCCAACTCAGCCAACCCAGAGGATTCCATCCTTCCAGTGGCAGAGCTATATGAGTCAGTGCTCTTTCTTGTTTTGCCTGATCTTCAAGTTTGGGCTCTTTTTCTTGCCATTAATATATTGTTCTGACCACAAAGGGCTTCAGTGAGTATCAGAGATAGAACAGCATGGAAAGAAACTGCTCTCATTCTGTCCATGGTAGGAAAGAGTAGTCCTAATACATGAATATGCTTCCTAGACCAGATTTCACCAATGTTTGTCCATTTGATAGAAAATTTTAAATAGCTTCTTCTTGGATGCCCATCTTATAAGCAAAGCTAACTCCCTTTTGGAACCAACAGGCAAAAGGAAGAACAGCTCCTCCAAAGATGGGAGATGCTTTGGTGTGATTCATCTGGCCTTTCTGTTGGGAATCATTTTGCTGTATCTCTACTTATTTTTCAGAGGTCGGATAAGAAAAAAAACATGTTCTTTTTCTTTTGTGTGTTATAAATGAGGAAAATTGCCAGAAAGTCAACAAAGACTTCTGAGATAAATCTGTATTCGTTGCAGCTAAGCCTCCCTCTGAACACAGCTACATACCTAAGGACCTGGGTAGGCAGATCTATTTTCACAGTTCTTTCCAATTCTAACGAGCTCTGAAGAAGTTTATTTCAAAATAATCCTTCTGTATTAAGCGCTGGCTTATTGACAAGACTTCTTTTATCATAATTGTATGAAGTTTATTTTCTAAACGAAGGTTTATTTTTGCATGGAATTCTGAGGTTTCGCATTGTGTATATGAAGCAATTAGTTTGGGATTTTTGGAATTTATTTGAGACCAGACAGATGTCTTTAATTTACACACTCTCGGAGGTGACAAACCCTATTAACATTCAAAAGCTATCAATTTGCTTTATCTTTGTTCTTCTGCCTTCTCAACTATGATCTGGGCTAACTCTTTTTTGTTTTGCTTGGGTTTTTTGTTTGCTTTGTGTGGGTTTTTCTTGTTGTTGTTGTTTTTGCACCGTTTGTAGACAGAAGAAGAAATGTAAGGAAGACATGAAAGACAGCATCGGTAACTTTATCACTGTCTAAAATTGGTGGGATACTTTAAGAACCATGGTTTTCTTTTTTTTATTTTTTTTTATTTATTTATGATAGTCACAGAGAGAGAGAGAGAGAGAGAGAGAGAGAGAGAGAGAGAGGGAGGGAGGCAGAGACACAGGCAGAGGGAGAAGCAGACTCCATGCACCGGGAGCCCGACGTGGGATTCGATCCCGGGTCTCCAGGATCGCGCCCTGGGCCAAAGGCAGGCGCCAAACCGCTGCGCCACCCAGGGATCCCCAAGAACCATGGTTTTCACCTGTGTTAGGAATGCATTTTTTCCTAAGGACAATTCCTTCCCCTTCAGTCATGGTTTGTGCATTGTACACACACATGCTAGTTGCTCCTTTTTACTTATGTTTTTCTCAATCGTATTGGTGGCCACTGACTTATCTGGTGTTGTCTTAGCCTATATTTTCTTTCTTTTAGTTAGTGATAGTTTTACACAGGTCAGATAAATGCACGTCTAAGTGCATATGCTTATGCATGAATCTGGAATACTCTTCCACTCATTGATCCCATCCTTGCAGGTCAGAAGTAATTGCACTCCTTTGTTGATTTGGAGGACTGCTGCTTGGGGAGGTGGGGGGAGGCTCAACGATGTTGTACCAATCATTTCTATTCCTAAATTGAAAACCACACCAGTGTGGTTGTTATGGGGTTTGTTTGTTTGTTTGTTTGTCTCAGGTGTACTCTTCAGCCACTAGATGGCTCAGTAGATACACTCAGGTGTCCTCCAGAGTCAGGATTTCAAAACCTAAACAATCTGAATTACTCTTTATTTCTCATATGGAAGTCTGAAGCTGCATCAGGGCTTGTGTTGTTGACAGAATTAAAAAATGAGGGCACAACAGGCCTGGAACTTGACCTAAACAAACCCAACCCACTCTGTGACAGCCTTGTTTACATGTTTGCTTTTTGTTATGAGTGCCATATTTTATTCTCTGTGAGCATGGAGCATATTACTACCGGCAAGATATTATGGGCTAACAGATGTCATCAGTAGAGCCAGATCTAAATCAAGTGTAGAATGATTATACATTCTGACGCACTTGTTTGTGAAATACAGGATAATCCGTGATGTACAGGATGTCTGACAACGCTAGTTTTAGTGCCATGGTACTCGACTTTGAACTTAACGCTGTTTCCTTTATCTTGGATTAAATTATTTACATATGAGCCCAAGAGAACTAAAAACCCTTACAACTAAGATTAGAAGGATACTTCCCTAACACAACTACTTCAAAAATATGTATCAAAATAGACAACATGAAATATCATAGATGTTCCTATGAAAACAAGGAACAAGATAAGTACGTTTGCCTTAAACATTTACAATTTTTCTTCTGGACATTCAAAGATAAGGCAGCAAGTCACGAAAAGTAGAAAAGATCATTGTGGGAAAAGAGAGACGAAATCATTGTGTATACATGATATATTATTTTCCACCCAGAAGTAGAATGTTATGATAAGGGAGCATGACAAAAAGGAAGAAATTGCAGTCAGTGACAAAGAAATTGTACAAAAATCATTAAACTTAAAAAAAGTAATAGTATGAAAAGTAAACTGCCCTGTAAACAGCAATTACTAAGATAAAACAAAAATATATTCCATTTGCAACAATATGCACGCATGCTTAAAAGAAATGCATTTGCCATATGGCAAATACTACAAAACTTTTTTGAAAGGCATTAAAAAATACTTTTAAAAAAGGAAAGATGACTCTTCCTAGATGAGGAAAAATGCTCGAAACATATTAATTGTTAACCTCACTTAAAATTTTAATAATAGTCCAACAAATGTCATTCCAGGATTTTTCTTCTCAAATTTCACAAAGTAGTTCTTAAGCTCATGTGATGAGTCAATGAGAAAAAGTACGAAGAAAGTAAGAATGATTCTTCCTTTATTAAGGAAGTACTTTATTAAGTACTTTGTTTATAATTTACCTAAACCACAATAGCATAGAGCTCACTACTCAAGGAGAATAATAAAAATTCATATACAATGTATTATATTATTGACTAAATACTAACCTATATTATATATTATTAATATATTCCCATATGATATATTATTACATATAAGTATACACACATAATATATATTATTATATATAAATTAGTATTTAATAAAGTAGCTCTTCAAATTACTGGATAAAGAATGGATTTATACAACAAGTTATATGTGTTGAATGTTTCAAAAATGATTTAATTTCCTACCATAAACTACGTTGCAAAATAAAATCCAGGTGGATTATAGAAAGAAACAGATGAAACAGAAATATATAAGTAAACTAAAAGTATTGACTTGAACATTTACATAATAATAGGGTTAGAAAAGCTTTTAAGCAATTAAAGAGAAAAGTATTCACATATATGATTACCTAAAAATTAATGTTTTTTCCCCAAAACCCTAAGAAGGATAAATTAAATTATCACAAGGAAAGATTTTTTTTTCTCTAGACATTAATGAAACAATGCTATTACCCTCAATATATTGAGTTCTTACAAATCAATAAGAAAAAAAACTCCACTAGAGTAGAAATTAGAAGCAAGGATATGAACTGGCAAGTCACCAGCGAAGAAAAATAAATGACAAATAAACCGGGTTAAAATTTTTTTTCAACTGCACTGGTAGCCAAAGAAATGAAAATTACAATAACAATGGAATACTGTTTTTGTCTCAAATTGGCAATAGCTTAAAGGAATAATTATGCGAGTGCTGGGCAAGATGCAGAGAAATGGACACTCTCGTATTCCAGTGGTAGGTATGTAAATTGGAACAACATTTCTAGAGGGCAATTTGGCAGTGCATTTCAAACACATTAAAATGTGCATATCTTTTCACCAAGGAATGCCACATTTAGGATTTGATTAGATGTATGTAAAAATATCTGTGCAAGGATGATCACCATTCTATCTCTCATTACTGTGAAGATTTGGGCCAGATTTAAGTGTTTAGAAAAACCAGAGAGATTAAGTAAGCCATATAATTCTTTTATCTAGTCATTCAGCAAATATTTATTGGCAGTAATGGAGTATGTACTCAGACATCTAAAAGACAAAGAGCTCAGGAAATGCTCACAGGATACTGATGAGTGATAGAAGCCATCGATGTAACCATATGCATGAGAGATCCCATTTTTCAGGACACCTAGATGCCTCAGTCCTTAAGAGAATGAAGACAAAATTATAGCAACATTGACACCCATAGTATGCTGGTTTATGGAGCCCGTGTAGATAACTGCGGGATTTCAGATCCCTTCTCAAAATGTCCCTTAGTAGTTAGAATTTTTAGATTCATATAAAATTGACTTGAACCAACTATCCCACATCTGATGTGTAATCCTCAGGGTTTTCCAGAGAAATAGACGACTAGAATGTAGATATATAGACATGTAATTATATATACACACACATATAGAGAGAGTATATATGTATATATAAAAAGAGATCTATTATAAGGAATTGGCTCATGCAGTATGTAGGCTGAGAAGTCCCACGGGCTGTCCTCTGTAAGCTGGAGATGCAGGAAAGGCAGTGGTATGTACCTGTCTGAATGCGAAGGCTTGAGAAACAGACAGTCCTCTGAGTCTGACGGCAAAAGATAGATTTCTGTCTCAAGCAGTCAGGCACAGAGAGAGAAAATTCTCCCTTCCTCTTCCTTTGGTTCTATTTGGGCCCTCAGTGGGATGGATGATACCTACTCCCATTGAAGAGAGCAACCTGTTTCACTGAGTGCATTGATTCCAATGCTAATCTTTTCCAGAAACATACTTCAGAGACACATTCAGAAATGATGTTCAGCCAGGTATTTGGGCATCCCATGGCCAGGTCACAATGACACCTAAAACTCATCATCAAGAGTGAAAGATTGAAAACCTTTCCAACACTCCTGAGAACTTTTGGGATTTCACTTTTCATGGTCCCCTCACTGTTCCCATCTTCTGGTTTCACTAAACTCAGAACTCACCAATCCAGTTTTGTGTCTGGGCTCTCCTTTCTGCCCAAAGCCAACCTAGATATGGAACATTGTGCCCTCCAATTTTTTTTAAGTAGGTTGCTTGCTCAGTATGGAGCCCAACAGGGGCTTGAACTCATGACCCTAAGATCAAGACCTGAGCTGACATCAAGGGTTGGATGTTTAAACGACTGAGCCACCCAAGCACCCTAACGCTCTCCAATTTTTAAATAAATATCCCTAGTCCATCATACACACTTAGCATATTTGACATCTTTACTAGACATTTGGGTTGATTTTGTGATACACAATGCACAGTACTCAAAGCCCTCTGGTTGCCATTGTACATACCCAAGGTGTCCTATGTGTGGACAGTTCTCCATCTTGGCTAGCCTGTCTCTTGTGACTCCTTGCATTCTCCATGGTTCCCCAGAGAAATGGAGCCAATACAATTTTTAAAATTATACACATGGCAGTGGAGGTAGGAAGAAATATTTACTTTTAAGGAACTGGTTTACATGATTGAGGGGGCTGTTAAATCTCAAATCTGTAGGGCAGGTCAGTGGACTGGAAACAAAGGCAGGGTGTACATGTTGCAGTCTTGAGGACAGTTCCTTCCTGGAAAACTTGAAATTTTTGTTCTTAGGACCTTCAACTGATTAGATGGGGCCCACCTGCTTTATAGAGTGCCATCTGCTTTACTCGGTCTACTGATTTAAATGTTTATCTCTTCTAAAAAATGCCTCACAGCAGCATCTAGACTAGTCTTTGGCCAAACAAGCAGGCACCACAGCCAGGCTAAACTGACCCAAATAAATTATTGTACCACTCTCTCCTTCCACTATCATCCCTTTCTCTGTACTTTTCATTCCATAGTCTCATTAACTTCTTATTTAGATTAGTTTGAGTTATTTTCAAATCTTTTCAAATAGGCCATAACCTGGAGTCTCTTTTATTTCTCTTCAAGCTCTTCAGGATGTCTTATTTACTAAATTCTAGAATGATTTCTTCAGCAGGTGAAGCACCTATATCTTCTCATGGCCTTGAACAGAAGGTAAGAACAGCAGCAACAAACACTCTTAGTATATATACGTATATATAAAATACATATAATACTCTATGATGGAAGGAAAGATGGAAGACTTTTGTTTGTTTGTTTTTCACTTTCTCGGCATGGGGAGAGGTTATAGAAATCCATTTAGTTAGGTAGTATCTCTGTTTGTACCTCATTGGTTGCTTATTTACAAAATGGACCTGAAAGGGACTTAGATTAATTCACACTTAAATAACACATTGCTTCTTATATTCAGTATTTTCTTTTATATCAATTATTTTAATTATATTTTCTACAACTCTGTAAAGTGAGCAAGAAAATTATTTATTTGAAAATTATTTAGTTGGTATGGGAGTTGAAGTCTGTAGGAAATGCATGCAGGAGGGTGCCTGGGTGGTTCAGTTGGTTGAGTGTGGGACTCTTGGTTTTGGATCAGGTTGTGATCTCAGAGTTGTGGGATCGAGCCCCATGTCAGACTCCACACTTACCTCAGCATCTGCTTCTGATTCTCTCGCCCTCTATCCCTCCTACTCATTTTCTCTCTCTTGAATAAATAAATAAATCTAGAAAAAAGAAATGCCACAGGAATAGTCAAATAGATCTTCTCACTCTGGGGCAGTGAATTTATCACTTAGAGTAATCCCTGCTTTAATATGGGGGCAGATGTTTCCCCTTGCCATGCAGGGGAAACTAGAGACCCATTCTATTTAAGTGTTTTTCTCCTAGAGACATCCACAGAGATTTCTACTCATATATCCTATGCTATAGACCCCACTGATAAACCTATTAGTGTTTTCCTACCTTGATTAGCTCCTTAGTGCTTTGCTATGTGCTTACCTTCCAACATGAGCTCATTCAGCAGCATTTTCTGATTCCTGTTGGACTTTCTTTCTCCTCACTAGCCAAGCTAGTCTGAGTTTCTCATAGATAGACCTGTCTGAAAGCCCCAGGGAAAAATTGTTTTTCTTTCCAATAAAACATGTGGAAAGCTATTAAACAGTTTTCATTGTATTGACTCTTTCCTGGGACTAGAAATCAATCAATAGGAAAATAGACCCCAGAAACCCATTTGTTTCTCATTGAGCATCTCTCAACAGTGGGTCTAAATGAGGAATGGAATCCTCAATGGAAGAAAGCCCTCTAAATACGTCAGCTGTAAGATAATCATTGTGCCAAAAACTTAAACTTTGAAATGTAAGCTAATTGAACATAGAAAACTATTTTAGCTGTTTGTGATTTATATATTATGGATACATGATTCTAGCTTTAACAAAATGTGTATAAAATGCCTATTTAATCAGTTCTCTGTGGGAGGCTCTGTTTTAAATGCTTTAACAAAAAGGATTCATTTAATTTTCATAAAATTCTAAGAGGTAACTTCTGTTATGATTTTTGTCTTTCTAGATAGAGAAACTATAGCATGGAGAAGCTAAGGTACATGGCCAAGGTCATACAAGTAGTAGATGGCAGAAATGGAATTCCAACCCAGAGCTCATTATCTTACTCTATGCTATGGAAGGCTGCACTGATTCTGATCTACCATGTAGGGGCGAGAAATAATTTCCCCTCTACCCTTCCAGGTTCTTGGCTGAGACCTGCCCCTGCTCCCCTCCCCCCCATAACAAAAGATTAGCAGGAGAAAAACAAACAGAAGTTTAATAACATGGACACCTCCTGTATCCATGAGAGATACAGAGGAAAACTGGTCCCTGACTCAGACTCTTGGGGATTTCCTAATCTGTAAGAGTAATGGGGGCATCTTCCATTATAATATTTGGTCTTTGGTCCTAAGTTCCTGAAATGACTTCAGAGCCATAAAAATGATACAGGTGTCTTATTAATAACATTCCCCTTTCAAACACAGCTGAGTTTATATTAATAAGGGGACTTTTGGAAATCCTGTAAACATAGTCACCAGGGGAACCAACCACAATTAGAGGATTGGAACTTTCAGCCCCAACTCCTGACCTCTGGGGAGGGGAGAGAGTCTGCAGATTGAGTTCAATCACCAATGGCCAATGATTTAATCAGTCATACCTATGCAATGCAGCCTGCATATAAACTCAAAACGATGGGGTTCAGAGAAATTCTTTCTATTCTGTGTTCACCAAGGCCTTTGTTGATCAGCAATCATGCTTGATGAGTACACGGAATCTTGGGCCATTGTGCCTGGAGAGGAACCTGAGCTTTGGGTCACTTCTTCACATTATTGCTATGTCATTCTGAAAGATTGATTAATGTCATATGATGTCATATGATTTTAAAGAGCACCATTTAAGCAATGGGAGAAAAATCTTTTCTAGATACTCTAATAAAATCCAGTATCTGATTCTGGGGACTGGAATCCAGTAACTGGGCTGCCTTCAGTTACTGGCCACAGCACTACCAGGGCCCCTGGGCACATCCTGATGGCAGTTCTTTCACCTTGCCTTGAGTTGGGTCTGCATCCCTTCTAACTTAGCCCTCCCTCTATCAGAACTACCAATTCATAGCCACTGGCTAACATCATTCTCTGTATGTGGTGCCAACTCAGCAGTTACTTATCACATTGAATTGAATAGAATTGAATGATTTCTAAATATTTCTCTCAAAGAATTATCCACTACAATCAGTATGGTATGAACTCTCTCTTTTTTCTAGATCTAGCTTATCCTCAAACAGTTAAAGGTCAAAATAGCCCTCTGACCAAAGTAGCTTCAGTAGTGACCAGCCTCTTGACAGAGAGGCCTTTAACTCATTTATTTTTATTTTTTAAATTTCTATTTTATTTTTTTAAAGATTTATTATTTATTTTAGAGAGCATGTGAGTGAGGTTGGAGGCAGAGGGAGAGAGAGAATCTTCAAGCAGAGAGTTGAATATTCAACCAATTGAGCTACCCTACCTTAGTTTCAGTTCAGGTCATGATCTTGGGGTCATGGGATAGAGCCCCACATCAGGCTCCGTGCTCAGCAAGAGAGGTCGGTTCAAGATTCTCTCTCTCTCTCTCTCTCTCTCTCTCTCTCTCTCTCTCCCTCTGCCCCACCCCCTGCTTGTATCCTTTCTCAAATAAATATATAAATCTTTTTAAAAATTAAAAATAAAATGAAGATATAGTTTATAAACCATGAAATTTATACTTGTGTTGCAACTATCCCTAATATCTGATCCCAGAATCCATTCATAGCAGTGGCTTCCCATCTCCCCTCTCTCAGCCCCTAGCCATCACTTTCTATCTCCATGAATTTGCCTATTTTGGGTATTTCACATAAACGGGACCATGCAATATGTGGCCTTTTACCCTTAACTCACTTCTGATTTCAACTTAACAATTTCATCACTGACCTAAATAATTCACTGATAATCACCAGCAGGGAAAAAATGAAATGAAATTAAATTAAATAAAATAATAAAATAAAATAAAATAAAATAAAATAAAATAAAATAAGCTTATTTCAGAAAGGTTCAAGCCAGATAAACATGGGCACCTATCTCCAACATTTAAATAAGAACTTGTCGCAATAATATTTAGGTCTAATCCTCCCTCCACCAAATCTCAGTTATTCTGATTTTTTATTACCTGGAAAATACCAACAAATACAAATCTATGGTCCAAATCCACATTTGGCCCCAAAGAGAGTTTCACTCTGGAAATACAGAGCGCAGGTTCTGGAGTCCTAGTGCTTTGGTTCAGATTTTCCAGATCTCCTCCAATTCCTGGCTATTTGATTTAGGACCAATTAACTACCCTCTCTATTCTTCCATCTACAGGTTTGTAGCTCCAACTCCATAGAGTTGGAATGAGTGAAACTGGAATGACTTAGTGCCTATCAAAATTATTGGAAGGAAGCTTGTCACCCAACATGCACTCTGTAGCTATTATTATAAGAACAGATTGCTTTAGAAATGTCCTATTTAGTATTTATGTCTGTTCTATTGACTAGAGTTAACGTGACTTACACCAGAGAACATTTCTCACAATTCTCAGGACCGTAGCCATCTTCACCAAAGGTGATTGTCATATCCAGGACAGAGATTCAACATCTGTAATAACCGGTATCGAATTGCGAGAGGCTGGGGAGGGTGTCTGTTGCTGGAGTGAAGACAGAGAGCCCTCCGCACACTCTGGGGGGCATCCGTTCACACACCTGTAGGAAAGTGCTTCCCCATTTCACCCCCTGGCAAGCTAGATGCCAGCCTGGCTTCACAACCACCATCTGAATCATGTCCTTTCTTACTCTCCCAAACCAAAATCAAGCAGGAAATAAACACGGTTATAAGACAGCATTTTTTTATACTCCACCCAGTTCCAGAGGAGTGAAAGCCTCTTTCCCTTTAGTGAAATAGAATATTAAGGCAGAAATTGTTTAGATTTTCTGTATCTATTACATTTCCTGAAAAGGGTAAATGGACCGGAACCCGGGTAAATGGCCCTGCACTAACTAGTCACCTCCGTTTGTGAATCTGTGTAGCATGAGTACGTTAGACGAAGGGATGGCTTGGCTCCTTTCATCTCTTTAAACTCTGTTCCTTTTTCTTCTTTAATTATGCAACCGAGCCTAACGGATAGTCCAGAGCTCCAGAGCTTCGCTCCAGTACCAAAAGGTAAGAATGTTATGATAGATCTACTGGGGAGAAAAAAAAATATGCACCCAAGCCACAAGAGTGATTCATTTGCCCCGAAAAAGGTTTTGCTGCTACAAATTTTTGTCCAGAACATTTGAGCCAGCAGTAGTTCAGTCTAGACGCAAAGTGGCCAACATGCTTTGAACAAATCTGCTTTTAATGTGTGGAGTGCTCTTGTTATTATTCTGAGTGATTACACAAACTGCCCAAGCTTGGGCCATGCCCGTCATCATTTATTACAGAGATGCTTATTGCGGATTTAATCGCAGCCCATCTGAGACAATATCTTCAGCCTTACGAATTCAAAAGAAAAGAGATGTGTTTTTGGCACCAATTGATAGAGTTTCAAGATTTCTGTAATAGATACATACACAATCATATTGCTGAGTTGAAAGAAATGTGTTTCCAATAAGCGGTATTTACTGGGGTTTAACAACGGTATAATAGTTACCTGTCTATTACATGGTACCCAGAGCTAAAGAAATGTGTTTCTAATAATCAATTGGCATTTCAAATAATGTAAGATAACTGCCATATGAAATCTGAACCTCGAGACAGCCCACGTTACAGACTTGCTCTTGAGTCTCATTCATGAAATCAAGGTAGCAAAGACTGGCCATCATGGAAAGGATGTGATCATCAAAGAGCTAGAATTTTTATTCTCTTCTCTTGCACATTCTCAGCTTTTGTCTTTTTGTTCTTGCTTTTCCTTTACTTAGCATGGATTTCATGACACCTTGTACTATAAATTGCAGAGACTGCATTTGGTCTGTATGGAGAAAATGGATCCTTCCTCCCAACTGAGAAGGAAAAGAAAAAAAAGTAACTGAAAAGTATCTTTTTTTTTTTTTTTAATCCACACCTGGAGAAAGAGACGGGACACATCCCAGGGCCACCATGATGGACCTGTGGTGACAGATTCTCATGGAACTAACTTTCCCTATAGATTTGCAATGAGATTTTCACAAATCATTTCTTTTTCACGCACCTCACATTTATATGCTGTTGTGTTGCCAATTATGTGTCAATAAAACTGGGGGAAGAGAAAAGAATTTCATCCACTTTCTCTCTCTCCCTCAGCCTCCTGGAAAGCAGCCTGCTCTTCCACACCGCCACAGGTGCCAGCTTCTTCATTCATATATTTGGCAAATATTTATAAGGTGCCTATCTTATATGAAATCACTCTACCAGGTATTAATGCCACAACACCAAAAGGCAAAGTGTCTGCCTTCAGGGAACTCTTAGAAGGGGAAGGATAAGACAATCCATAATGACAGCAGTGCAGGCTAAGTGATGGGTGCCACCTATGTGAGCACAAGGGGGTCGACTACCAGCAGCCACCTAGCTGGCTTCCTTCTGTAGAAAATACAGTCAGAAGGGTGCAAGACAAGGACCATCCAAATAATGATGCTGATGAAACATTGCTCTCCTGTGCCTTGTGGCTTACAGAGCACCTCCCCACATAGTCCTTCACTTCCAGAGCCTTCTCCCTCTCCCTGTGCACACCCCTCCCTGCCTGACATGCTCTTCACCCTCTCTGTAACCACGTCCTGTTCATTTATCACGTATCTCAGCTCAGACGACACCACCTCGAATGAGTCTTCCTGACTGCCCTTTCAGGAGTGGTGTTTCCTAACACCAGACCCGGTTTTCCCCCAAATATTAAGCAGACTCTCTGCAGATCTTGTGGGTCAGATGGTTTTGTTATCTGCCTCTTCTCAGTAGAATCCAGGCTCCAGTGAATTTAAACCCTAGTTCCAACCCGCTGTCCTCACAATATGGGAAGAGGATGATTGGACAACAGTGAGGGCTCAAATGAATGAATTCACAAGCCTGTCATGCCACTTAAGCCCTAGAGCAATAGTCACTTGGGGAGCCACTGTTCGAGACTCCTGGGGGCAAGGGAGTGCTCTCTTCTTGAGCCAGTAAGACGATGTTCGGGGTGGCTTCTTGCACAGATGGCTGGACATCACGTGTGACTGGCTGCCCATCACAGGTGTGTTTCCCTGCAGGCCCAGCCAGCACCTGCTCTTCGGAAGACGCAGAGACTCAGTCTACTGAGGATCCCCAGAGTTCTGAAGAGTACTGAAGATCACCAGTTCTCCCCTCCATCTGAACCCTGGCAAAGAGTGCTGACGCCCAGGGTCTCCAGCCCGACATGGCCCAATGTGTTATCTCTGCCCCTGGCTAACAGCAGCCCCCTGCACCCCAAGAGCAGGGGAACAGATAACTAGAGGAAGCACATGGCAGAAAGTATGCTCCTGCAATGCCAAAGCCTCTTAGGAATGAGAGCTCATTAAGAGCATGTGCCTCTCTTCTCCCCACCTCTACCAAGTGTCAGCCTTCATTAAAGGGCTTGGGGAAGATCAGTTGCAGAACGCGCAGAGTCTGGGCCAAGGCGGGAGTTCCCTCCCCAAGCTCCGGAGGGCTTGGTTAGCATTTCTGCGGAGATTGGCAACTGTGGTTGAACTTGTCAGACCGTGAGCTTTCCTGAGGATTTATCCGCCCCAACACGTGCACCTTTTGAAAAGCAGGGATCTGTGGAGAGTTGATTCATTCCTCCGTGGGGCCTTCTAATTCTGCCGCCTACCTCTGCTAGCCTGTCCTCCCCTTTCTTTGCTTTCGGAATTCTCAGAGCCCCATGATAGGAAGTGTTCTTCATTGCTCAAGGTCAGTATTTTTTGGAAGAAACAGATTCCAACAGCAATAATACACTAAATTTCTATGGTCCTTTGACAATGGAAGAGTCTTATTTTTCTAAAGGTACTTTGGAAGGCATTGCCATACGCATACGAGCTTACATTGAGTTTTCAGCCTAATTGAAAATGGTGAGACGGGAACTTTCCAGTTTTACATGAAAGAAAAGTTGTGGCTCAGAGAGGTTTAAAGGTTTGCCTAAGGTCAAACAACTGATGAGGGGTAGCAGGGCAAACACAAGACTTCTCTTCTCTCTACTGTCCCGTCTCAGTAGTGAGCTCTTGGAAATTTCCCTCCAAGACATAGTTTAGAGAGACAGAAGTTGAAGAATTGCTTCCTAGTTTGGGAAACACTCCTTTTCAATCTACAAAAAAACACAAGAGCACATTTGCAAATAAATCGTGAGATTAAATAAATCAGCGGACATTCACATATAAGCCTGTATAAATGCAGCTCGCACAATGAGGTGTATGTGGTTTTCAGATATTTTTAATATTTCAAAATATGTCCCTAAGGATGAATTCTTTGCAAATACACACTCAAGTTTCCTTCTCTTTAAAAAGGGCCACAATTTTGTAATTTGATATTTTAAAGGAAGTGATATATAATTTTTACACAGCTTATGCTGTTTTACATGGTATTAAAATTATTGCTTGATATTTTAAGCTTTTGTGAATACTGATCCCATTTCATTAGTTTTATTAATACGCATAAAAACAATTTAATCTGAACTCTACTAATTTGAAATTCATGAACACTCAAACATAGACGTTTACCTTTGTTTGGCTAATGGGGAAAACATGTAGGCAGATGGAAAATGCAAACCCTACATGTTTGATATACTTAAGAAAATACATATTTCAATCTCTTTAGAACCAGCTGCTTCTGTTATATGTATATCTTACTTATTTATTCATTAAGACCAATCCTCCGGGGCTCCTATGTGGGAACAATTATTGGCTTAAGTAAAAAGTATGGTATAATCTTGAAAGTAATTTTTATAATTCATGTTTTCTTAAACTTCATTTGCAAAAACTTTACTGTTCGGGCTACTAGTTCAGATTTGTGATATTTAATAGCACTGAAAGAATGCAGAATGGAGCCCAACATACCCGTTTCATTTCCAGTGCTGACTCTTTTTAGCTGACTGTCCTTGGACAAGTGGCTTCATCTTCATGAGTCTTGTCATTGTCCAAGCTGGGACACTTCCTAGAATAAAAGAAGTGTTTTCAATAATGACTCTGGAAAAACAAGCATAATCAGAGACTGGCCTGGCAAGCCAGACAGATGGTTACTCTATCAAAATGTGACTCATTTTTCAAGCTTCTGGTCTTTGGCATATCTGGGTTGTCGGTGGATGCTGTTTTGTTTCCATCTTTCTATCCTTGACTTCAACTCTAAGGAATCAAACGTAGCCAAGCCTCAGGATGCCATCTTGAATCTGTCCCATTAGTTGTAAGAATATTCTCATTAAGGTTACACGTTCACATGGAGGAAGCCCTAATGTCAAATTTAAAACTTCTTATGTAATTCAACACTTTTCCTCTCCCAGATATCAGACCTGACTTGAGGCCCTCGGGAGCAGCAGAGTTTGGAAAGGGCGAATTCTGTTCTATGTCTCTCGTCCTTTTCAATCCTCCTTCTTCTGCTCAGTTCACAGTATCTGGCTCCCCCAGGGTCAAGGTTGTAGAAATGGAAATTGTAGGAAGGGGTTTTATCCCACCTACTTCAGGCTTCCTGAGGCCATATGCCCACCATGCACCCCACACTTCATCAAAAATCTGTGTCAACTGTAGTTTGAATTTGCAGCCCTTTGGCTAACAATGTTGTCGAATATATTTTTACTTGCACCTCTCTTCTGCAGATTACCTATTTATATCCTTGGTCAGTGGATCTTTCTTGACTTTTTAAAATCAGATTTTCTTTCACTTTCCTAAAATTAAAAAAAAAAAAAGATACAAACCATCTCTGTGGGGCAACTGGGTAGGCTCAGTTGATTAAGGTTCTGACACTTTTTTTTTTTTAAGATTTTATTTACTCATGAAAGACACACACAGAGAAAGAGAGAGAGAGAGAGAGAGGCAGAGACACAGGCAGAGGGAGAAGCAGGCTCCACGCAGGGAGCCCGATGTGGGATTTAATCCTGGGATTCTAGGATCACGTCCTGGGCCAAAGGCATGCATTAAACCACTGAGCCACCCAGAGATCCCAAACTTCAGGCTCTTGATTTCAGCTCAGGTCATAATCTCAGATTTGTGGGATTGAGCCCTATCTTGGTGAGCACGAGTCTGCTTAAAATTCTCTCTCTCCCTCTCCCTCTACTCCTTTTCACCCCCACTCATGCTCTCTCTTTTAATAAATAAATACATACATAAATAAAGTCTTTTTTTCATAAATAAAGTCTTAAAAATCGTTGTGCCTAGAAATGAGGATGATTAACATTTTGTAACATTTTCTCTATCTGTAATGGAGGAAATGAAGCACTGCAAATAGAGTTGAAATACACATTAACAATGAATGCTAACTAGTACATTACTTGTGTATGTTCTAAATTTATATATATGGTAAAATACCATACCCATCTTCTGTAATGCTTCTTTAATCAACAATATGCTTTTTTAGCTCTTCCCATTATATATGTTAAAAAGAGAAATATGTATTTGTAAAAGTTTCTTTTAATTGTTATTTAAGGGTCAACTTGTGGACAAGATTATTTAAAGCCTTGTAACTGCTGTATAAGATTGTACCATGTTTGCGTTCGATGGTTCCAAGCAATGCTCTCCATGTTTGTGTACAAATATTTCTTGAGGATAATGACTGAGGATGGAATCTCTAAGTGATAAGATTTGTGCATTTCAGTTTTACAGGCTATTGACAAAATGTTCTTCATGTTAGTCATAAAACTTTCTGCCCGTTGGCAAGGCATGGCACCACCTATTTCTCCACATTCTTGTCAGCGAGTGATACTGCCAAACATGGAAGTCTGTATCAATTTGATGAATGAGATGTAAAAATGGGTTTTAATTTTTAATTGTCTGATTTCATTCCTGCTTTGCTATCCATTATTCGATTAGTATCGAATGTGAATCGTGTTGTGTTCAATGGCCACTTCTTTGTCTTCATTTGTAAATTCTTTATGCCTTTTGCTTTGGGGGTAAGAGTTCCTACTTGTGTTTTGATAGATACACATTTACTGAGGATATGTGCCTTGATTCTGTTCCAGCTCACATTTTACTTTTAAGTTTTCTTGTGGTGTTTTGGACACTTGGAAATGTTAGCTTTTTGTTTAGTTCGATATTGGCCTTTTTTCCTGTATGATTTACCTCGCGACTTTACAGTTACTCTATTTGGATGCATGAATGGGGATTAATATGACAAAGCTGTTTTTCAGATGAGGAGGGACTTTTACAAAAGAACACATAACATAGGGGCGCCTGGGTGGCTCAGTCAGTTTCACAGCCGCTCAGGTCATGATCTCAGGGTCCTGGGATCGGGTTCCCTGCTCGGTGGGGAGCCTGCTTCTCCTTCTCCCCCACTTGTGCTCTCAAGCATGCTTTCTCTCTCTCTCTTAAATAAATGAATGAATAAATCTTAAAGAAAAAAGAACACACACCTTATACCTTTAATATTCTCCAATGAAGTAGAAGTCAAAATTATATGAAAAAGGGAATACATAAGATGGAAAGAAATTAAAATATTATTATTGTTATTATTTTTTTTACCACATATGTAATTTTGTTTTGCTGGGGTGAGGCCCCATTCCACTAGTGTAGCGACTCAGCTAGTTGATTTTCTCCAGGCACCAGAATAGTCTCAGTTGAATGAACTCCCAAACCATGCTTACTGGAATGATTATTTATCTCTGGACTTCAGGTCAGAAACAATAGAATACTGCTCAGAGAACTGTTCTGTGACAGGGTGACTTTGAATAGCATGTTCCTCATAGTGTCTAGATAACCAACAAAATAAAGGGACTCCAGGCGTAACCTGACCCAAACACCACACGGAGAGAAGGGAAGTTTTCACAGAGAGAAAACAACAAACATAAGCATAATCAGCCTTTTCTGACAAGTGACACTAGAAGCTCCTAGGTTCACAAAGTGAGCCTTCTTGATATTATGCAGAGACATTCTCTGACTGACATTTCCTGTGTATAAATTCTGCTCCATCTGTGATTGTCGGAATTGATTATTTAAGAGCCGGCCGGACACCGTGCTTTTCTGGACCTGGCGTGTGTCTCCGTCACTGCCTCCTAGGGCACAAGGCTTCGTGCAGTGCATGTTGCTCTTCTGTGTCCTTCCAGGACTGAACACCTGAAATGAGGCCAAAGTTTCATGGGACAGACTTGCACGCTGTGGGACTGGTATGGAGAAAACACTAATTGGCAACTAGATCCTCCATACACAAAAGTCCTGAGTATGTTATATACTCTCCAGCGATTGATTGCTCTGGAAAAGTAAGGAGACAGAATGTGTGACTATATATTAAAGTGGCTTCAAATTCAACTTGTTAACTCCCCACCTTAGAGGCATTCTGTGATGCCTTGGCTGAAAACAAGCTTTAGACTCACACAGAAACTTCACAGCAATGCCAGGATGCCCGCCACTAATCATCTCTAGGGTTTCAAGTGTAAATATCTTCTGCCGCATTTGGGGCAAACTCATTATCTTATTTCTAATGATTCTTTGAATGAGGAGTATTTTCCCAATTTTCCCCGTGGCTGTTGGGATAATGTAATCACCTCTGTTGCATGCAGAATTCCCTTCTGTATCTGTTGGCAGTATCCTTCCTCACTCCAGGGGTGGATGGGGCAAAGGGCAGGTAGTGTCCTGTGCTCAGTCATGAGCCAAGCATCTTTAACGCAACTTGCTATGTAATCCTCAGGACAACCCTACAAGTTTGATGTCGTGCCGCAGAGCTTTTACAAAGCAGGCTGCTGAGATGCAGAGGGGCCATAGCTCCTCAGTTTGGATGTGGGCAGTCCAAGGTTCAAACCCTGCTTATTGGACAATAAACTACTTCCACTTTTAAGGTACCTGTTGATGCCCTCATTAAAAAAGAATAACTAGGTGATCTTGGCCAAGGCACATTATCTTTCTTGGCTTCCTTCATAGTGCATAAAATGAGAGGGATAAACTAAATAATCAGGAGCATTTATTTTTTAAACTCATGAGTCTTCCAATTTTATAAAAGAGGAATAGAAATGTCAATGTTTTCAGATCAGTAAATGATATAAAGAGTTGAACTGTCAAAATGAGACAAAGCCTTGAAAAAACACATTTGAAGGTATGATATCCCTCCATTTAAAATGAGACATTCCTAATTTTAAATTTCTTCATGTACAAAATCACCAGAACATTCACAGTGCAATTTTTACTTCTTTTAGTAACAGTAATTTTTTTTAACATTTATTAGTTTATAGTCCAGTCTTTTTTTTTCTGTCAAATATTTGCTTAGGTTTATGCTGTATTAAGATCAAAATACCAATAAATTGGCAGTTCAATAGAAACATAAATATACACAAATTTTAATTAATCTAATTATAAAAATATATAGGAATTAGCCTAATGAGAAATTTGTAAATTCTATACCTACAGACTGAGAAGAAAACTTGAGTGACTACTTGGAAATATTTCCTTGGAAGAAAAGGTTTACTATAGAAACGTGATAGATTCTTTTTGAGTGAACATAAATTTAATGAATTGCCAAAAAATTCTTCATGGTTTCTGGGGAAACTTAATACGACAATTTTAATATTTACCTGGTGGAATAAAGTAGTAAGAAAAGCCAATTGAAAGAAAGAAAGTATGTGGGGTTGCTAAAGTACTCTTGTCCAGTTTCCAGTTGATTGTTGGTTTTGGTTCTTAAAACACTAAGTCAAGTTTTGTTGGAAAAGGTAGAGAATAGATGCTCTGGCTTATCCAGCAAATCAATTTAACCTTCTAAAAATTAAATTGGGGGTATCAAGGAGTCTGGTCATGGGTTGTTTAAAGCACCAAAGAGTGAGATTAGATCCCTTAAGACAAAGAGTGAAGGCAGAGTTGTGATGGATTATCACAGAGTTGTCTCATCTCAACACTAACTTTCGATGATTCTAGTAATCGTGTTAGGTAGGAAGGTATATTGCTCAGGATGGAAGTCATCCGTGAGCATATAGGCTAGAGAGGTATGAAGCTCTGCTGCAGAATATCGTTGGATTTCCTATTCCAGATCACATTTTGTCATCGGTAGAATGATGCTCTCATCCTTGTGATCCAAGATGGCAGCATCTATATTCCAGGCAGTAATTTGCAGAAGGTTAAGCAGAGGAAGAAGACAAATGTCCCTCGAGGAGGATTCCTGAAAGTGGCCTTCTTCTATCACATACATGGACCAAACTGAGTCACATGCTACATCCAGATGCCAGGAAACACTGGAAATTTTGTCCCCTTGTGAGGAATCTGGTACTCAGCTAAAATTCTACTATCCTGGTGGGAATGGGTATTAAAAGATAATCAACAGTCTCCACCCCAAAGGGAAGGGTGATCTGGGCAAATATTACCATTTGGGATTTTGGAATATCTTTGTGAAATCTCTGAAACAAGCACAGATGAGGATATTTCTTGGCTCCCTTGGTGTGAATGCAATCAGGAAACAAGCCCACATCTCCTAACATTCCTTCAGCCAGAGTCCCAGGCCTCCTATGGTGTCAATTTCTGTTACTCCAGAATTTAAACAACACAGCTTTAGGTAAAAGAAGCTTCTGTTTTAGGGAATGAAAAAATAATGATAAATATAATTGATGAAGTCATAGAATCATGGGGTATATAATACCTTAAACCATTTTAAAGCTGGGAAGTCCAATAATATTGTTTGGAACAGCCACCAATACAATGCAAGAAATTCCCAAAATAATTAAGTATTTTTCTAAATCGTTATGCCTCTAATGTTGGCATCACATTTCACTGGAATACCCCCTCGTTGGATTACCAGTACGTGTAGATTCATCTTGGTAAGGAAAGCGAACGCTAGCTCAACACGATTTAAGGACCACAAGAACGCGTCCTGCCATCAAAATCAGACGAATGACCGTTCAACTGTTGTAGAACCTGTTTACTCCCAGCCCCTTGCTGGGTTTTCTCATTATCAATTGTCCTGGTGAACCGTTAATCCCGATCACTCACTTGGCTTTGAAGGATTTCTTTCCTCTTTCCCTTTAATCAGTGCAACCAAAGGAAACCACAACTAACTTCGACTCTCAGGTATCAAAAGCCGTGTCCCAGGTTTGTGACAGGTTGAATTGAATGTGTACAACAGAAGATGCAGATTGATGCGTGGGCAGGTCTGGTGCCCAGATGGCTTCATCAGTCTTGTTTTGTTTTTCAACTGAGCCAACATACAACAATCAGGATATTTCACATAAACATCTAGGGTCCTGGCTTTTCTTAAAATGTCGGGAGATATGACAGTTCCTGACTACATCCCTCCCGCACCCTCCCGACACATAAGAGCAGTGAATAGGAACTGAGGAATGACCATTCCCTTTACTACATACTCTCTAGGTCCCCTCAGACCTGCCACTCCGTATTGTCTCCTTGATTCAGAGACCAAGCATCAGTTGCCTTGATCAGTGCACAAGGAGTATTGCTTTTCTCACTCAAGGGAAACTCTTCCTTCTGACCATGTCTCTATCAAAATCGAGAAAGCCAGAGAAGCATTAAAACCATCTCATGCTTCAAGAATCATGTGAGGGAGCACACAGCTTTGTGGAAGTCCAAGACTTTTAAATCATTGCGAATCTTAAGTAATTGCAAATGTTATTACTTTCCTGGCCCTGGTAGGTATTTGGGTTTGAGATCGCTGGGGCACAGCTTACTCCTGAGACATGCATATGATGGAAATCTGACTTGAAGTCTCATCTAACAAGATAAACCATCTCTGTAAGTCCGTCCATCCCATTCTGCATCGTAAGATGGCTCTGCGTCTAGGTGACTCTCTCACACCTGTAGCCATGCTCCTGGTCCCGTTCATGCTCAGCATCTGGGAGCCATGTTTCCAAAACTATGCCTATCTATTTATCACATCTCCACTCTTTTTCTGCCCAAATCCCATCAGCTATAAAGAATACTGCTATTCCCCTTAGCTACTGCTTACTCTGCCTTTCTGCCCAGATCCTAAGGCAGATTGTGCATTCTCTGCCTCAAGCTTTGGATCACATGTGCCATCTGCTTAAGCCAACCTTGACTCATGCAGTATGAGGTCCTTGCCAACAACTTCTCCAATAATCTTCTAATCAAGATGACCAATGGCCCCCTTCTAGTCACTTCCAGTTATTTGAATTTCCTTGAACTTTCTGGGCCTCTTAGCAACATTGATTTTCATGGTCTCTTGAGACTTTGCTGCCCTTGGAGTATATGACAATACATGCTATAGATTTTCCTACTGCTTAACTGCAAGTGACTTCCTTTGCTTCTTTATTTTTTTCCTCTATATTTACATTTACACTCTAAATTTTCTCCTCTGGAGACTGCACTGATATTCATGGCTTTTATTATTCTATATGCTTATTTTATTTTTAGGATTTATTTACCTTATAACTGGAATTTGGTACCTTTGGAGCATTTTCACCCATTTTGCCCATCCTCCATCCCTGCCTGGAAAACCATCGATCTGTTCTCTGTATCCACGAGTTATTTATTTACTTATTTATTTTTAGATTCCACCTATAAATAAGCTCACCTATAAATGTAGAATCTGCCTTTCTCCATCTGATTTACCCTCATACCCTCAAGGCAAGATAACTCCATGTTGCCACACATAGCAGGATTTCTTTCTTTTTTGATGATTAAATAAATATTATCCTGTGTATCCATGTGTTTCGGATGGCCCCAACATATACAACTTCACAAAATCTTTTACCCAAATGTGTGTATAGCCTGTTAGATTCTGAAAAGTACTCTGACAATTAGCCCAATGACTCATGCAACATCTGCCCAACAACTGCTAATGTTGATATTATTATTATTATTAACCTCACATCAGGAATAAACTCTAGAGAAGTTAATGTGTGTTTGCTCACAAAGGATTAGGAATTTGCGTAAGTTCCAGCTTACTGGCTGAAGGACCATGGTGCCAGGAGACACAGCAGTGGACAAAAGTGACTGGGCATGGTAGGAAGTCCATGTGATGGTGGAGACAGACTTTTAACTCAAGGACCAGCTCTGTCACTTACAAGTTGCATGACTTTATTAGCTATATTAAGTAGTTGCTCTGACTTATATTAAATAATTGTTCTGACAGTATGATGATGAAATGACTTGAAGCTTGGGACTGGAACATACTTTTTTGTTTTAGACATGAAGAGGTATGTGAGAGTCTTTTTCTATTCATGTTATCGCTTGTCCTGTCTATACCACCGGGTTTTTCTGCCTTCCTTTCCATACCCTCTGTTCCCCCATGCAGCCTTGTCCACTAGCATGCTATCACCTGACTCTTAAAACTCCTGCTGGGGGCTTGGACTGTCCTCCTGTCCTCTGGATGGTGTCTGGCCCTCTGCTCAGCTGCAACCATAATGTTACCTATCTACACTGGTGTTTATCATTCTGGATATGCCCTTATAACTATGGCCCATCTTACAGGGAGCTCCCTAGGATACCAGAATTAGGTTTCACTGGTGACACTTGACGGTCACTTCAGAATTTCTACACAGGAGGGTCCTAAGCTCAGCCTTTTGTTTGGGGGCAGGAGGGCCTTTCTTAGGAGGCTTTCCTTAAAACCCCACATAGAGAGCAAGTATATTGTTTTTACATACATTGTATGTTTGTTCAAGGTGATTTGGAAAATTTGGGAAACAAACCTGCTCCCCAGTAATTGTGAAGCATCAGGTACTCTCCTCTGTGTGGGGTAGTGGCCCAGCCCCACAGCCATGTTGTTTCCCCAGTCCTGACCCTGGTTTGTTTATCCACCTTCTTCCCTGCATCCCTTTACTGGTGGTTCCACAGCACTCACTGACTCTCCTGAGATGTAACATATTCCTCTAGAAACTATCTCATTCTTCTTTCTGTTAACAAAATGATCACCTGTCATCTGCCCTGGTTCTTATCTTTCCTTCACTGAATGGGTCAAGCCATTCACTAAATTCAATAGACTCATCCTTTGTCATTCTTTTTGTCCATGGGATCAGTAATAGTGCCTCTCTTTCACTTCTGATATTGGTGAATTGTGTCTTTTTTTCTTTTATTCCTGTTTAGCAGGGCTAGAGGTATATCAGGTTGTGTTGTTTGTTGTTGTTGTTTTAGATTTTATTTATTTATTTGAGAGAGGGCATGAGCAGTGGAGAGGGGCAGAGGGAAAAGCAGATTCCCCACTGAGCAGAGAGCCTGATGCAGGGCTCAATCCCAGAACCCTGGAATCATGACTTGAGCCAAAGACAGACACTCAACCACTGAGCCACCCAGGCTCCCCTAGGTTTATCAGTTTTATGGATCTTTTCAATGAACCGATTTTGAATTTTGTTGATTTTTCTTACTGTTTTCCTGTTTCCAGCTTTACTGATTTTGATCTAGTGTTTACTGTCTCTCTCCTTCTGCTTCTTCTTCTTTCTTTTAAGATTTTTTTTTATTCAGGAGAGACACAGAGAGAGGCAGGGACATAGGCAGAGGGAGAAGCAGGCTTCCTGCAGGGAGCCTGATGTGGGACTTGATCCCAGGATCCCAGGATCATGACCTGAGTGAGCCAAAGGCAGATGCTCAACCACTGAGCCAGCCAGGTGCCCCTTTCCTGCTTCTTTTAAGTCTAAATTGCTCTCCTTTCTCCAGTTCCTGAGAAGGAAACTTCAATGATTGCTTTTCAATACTTTATTTTTTAAATATAGGCATTTAAAGCTACAAATTTCCCTCCACTCAGTGCTTTTGCTGTGTCACACAAATTTTGAGAGACTGTATTTTCATTTGGTTTAGAAATTTTTTAAAATCTATTTTGAGACTTATGCTTTGTGTTATTTAGAATTGTGTTGTTTAATGTCCAAAAATTTGAGAATTTTTTCCACTATCTTTCTGTTCATGATTTGGGTTTAATCCCATAATGATCTGAGGGCATACTTTGCATGATTGTTACTTTTTTAAATGTGTTAAGGTTTGTTGTATGCACCAGAATTTAATCTATTTTGGTGAATGTTCCATGTGATCTAGAGAAAAATGTTGTAAATGGCTGTTGTTGGGAGGGATATTCTATAAATGCCAATTAGAACAATTTGATGGATAATGCTTTCATGACAGCTATATCTTTACTGATGTTTTGACCTATCATTAATTGATAGAAGGGTGCTGAACTTTCCCACTATGGTAGTGATTTTTCTATATTTTCTTAAAGTTTTTGTTTCACATATTTTGTTGCTTTGTTGTTAGGTGCATACTCATTTAGGATTAATAGATATTCTTGGACAATTAATGCCTTCTTCACTATGCATTATGTCTCTTTATCTCTAATAATTATCCTTGATCTGAAATTGCTTTGTTTGAAATTAACATAACTATTACAGCTTGTTTTAATAAGTGTTAGCAGGGTATCTCTTTCTCAATTCTCTTATTTTTAATCTATATGTGTCTTTAATGTACATTCCTTGTAAATAACATATAGTTGGGGTCTTGTGTTTTATCTACTCTGACAATCTTGTCTTTTCAATCCTGTATTTAGACCATTTACATTTAACATGACTATTGATATGACTTTATTAATACCTAGCATGCTTGCAAATGTTTTCGTTGCTCTTCATTCCATTCCTCTTTTTCTGCCTTCTCTGCTTTTAACTGAACATATTATATGATTCCATTTTATCTCCTTCCCTTGAATATAAACTCTACTTTAAAAAAATAGTGGTTGCCCTAGAGTTTGTAATATAGATCTTTAAATAATCTAAGTCCATTTTCAAATAACATCAAACCACTCCACATGTATTACAGGTACCTTATAACAGAATATCCCTAATTTCTCCCTCTGCTCTTCATGACTTTGCTGTTATTTGCTTCACTTATCCACAGCTATAATAACAGAATATATTATTTTATTAATAGTATATAATATAATAATATATAAATCATATTTTATATTCAATATAAATATTATAAAATATTAATTTATATATATTAAAATTTTATTTATTTATTCATGAGAGACACAGAGAGAGAGGCTTAGGCAGAGGAAGAAGCAGGCTCCCTATGGGAAGCCTGATGCAGGGCTTGATCCCAGGGGGATCCCTGGGTGGCTCAGTGGTTTAGCACCTACCTTCAGCCCAGGGCATGATCCTGGAGTCCCAAG
Source organism: Nyctereutes procyonoides (assembly GCF_905146905.1). Lineage (NCBI taxonomy): Eukaryota > Metazoa > Chordata > Mammalia > Carnivora > Canidae > Nyctereutes > Nyctereutes procyonoides. The sequence continues at coordinate 52,323,610 of NW_026575140.1, read as the reverse complement.
ATCGAGTCCCACTTCAGGCTCCCTGCATGGAGCCTGCTTCTCCCTTTGCCTGTGTCTCTGCTTCTGTCTCTCTCTCTGTGTCTCTTATAAATAAATAAATAAAATCTTTAAAAAAAAAAAAAGGATTTGATCCTGGGACCCCAGGATCATGCCGCGAGCTGGAGGCAGATGCTCAGCCACTGAGACACCCAGGTACCCCATATAAAATATTAATTTATATTAAACAGGGATCCCTGGGTGGCGCAGCGGTTTGGCGCCTGCCTTTGGCCCAGGGCGCGATCCTGGACACCGGGGATCGAATCCCACGTCGGGCTCCCGGTGCATGGAGCCTGCTTCTCCCTCTGCCTATGTCTCTGCCTCTCTCTCTCTCTCTCTGTGACTATCATAAATAAAAAATTAAAAAAAATAATTTATATTAAACATAAAATATATTTTCTTCAAAGAGTTATATTTTCAATCAGCTAAGAATAATACAAATAAAATATTTTATTTTCCTTCATGTAATTATTCTCCAATGCTCCTCCTTTCTTTCTGTAGATCTGAGTCTCTAACTCATTTTTCTTCTGCCTGAAGTGTTTCTTTTCTTGCAAGGAAGGCCTGGTGGTGGTAAATTTCCTCAGTTTTTATTTGTCAAAGAAGGTGTTGATTCCCTCTTCACTTCTGAAGAACAGTTTTGCTGATTTAGAATTTTGAGATTGTTGTTTTTGTTTGCTTCCTTTTCATACTTTTAATATGCTATTCTATTCTCTTCCTGTTTGTGTGGTTTCTGATGACAAATCCACTGTAATTCTTATCCTGTTTCTCTATTAGAAAAACTGCCCCATTCCCAACCTGCTTCAAGATTTTCAATTTGTCTTTGGTCTTCTGCAGTTTGAATATAGCTTGCATCGATGTCAATTTTGGGATATTTACATTCCTTGGTGTTCGCTGAACTTCTTGGATCTGGGATTTGGTTAACTGTTTCAGTTAACATATCTTCATACTTACTGATTCTTTCCTAAGCTGTGTCCAGTCTACTGAGGAGCCCATCAAAGGCATTCTTCATTCTGTTATAGTGTTTTTGAAGTCCAACATTTCTTTTTGATTTTTTTCTTTAGTTTTTACTTACTTATTCATGAGAGACAGAGAGAGAGAGAGGCAGAGGCATAGGCAGAGGGAGAAGCAGGCTGCCTGCAGGGAGCCCGATGTGGGACTCGATCCCCAGACTAGGATCACGCCCTGAGCCAAAGGTAAACACTTAACCACTGAGCCACCCAGACATCTCCCTTTTCATTCTTAGTGTATCCATCTTTGTTTTCTTATCCCTCTTTTTTTCTCATGTTATCTATGCCTTTGCTGGAGTATATTAATATAATAATTAATCTCAATGATTTTAACTTCTCAGTCTGATAGTTTCAAATCTGTTTCTATATCTTAGTGTAGTTCTGATGCTTGTGTTGTGTTTTTACATTGTGGGCTTTTTTTTTTCATCAATTTTTGTCATGCTTAGTAATTTTCTGTTGAAAGCCAGACATGATATAAAGAGATAATAGGAACTGAGGTAAATAGACTATTCATCTGGCTAGATATTGAGCTATGTTTAATGGTTGCTGTAGTTGCTAAAGGTTTCAGTTACCTCTGGCATCCTTGTTTTTATCTCCCCTGTTGACTTTGGGCTCTCTTAGGAACTCCTTAGATAGAATATGTGTCTAGTAGTTCTTTCAGCTGTGATCCACTGTTATTATACTAGAGCCCTATTGGTATAGTGTCACAGTGTGGGGAAGGAAGGTGTTCTATGACTTTATGATTTAATCTCTTTCTTTTAATGTGCCTATGTCCCTGTGCTGTGACCTTCTGTGTCATAGGCTGGTGTTTCTTAGCTTCCTTTCCCTTCCTTACTCCGTTAGGTAGACAGAAAGTATACAGGAGGCTATATTCACAGAAATGCCCATCCCCCAGGTAAGATAAGGCTCTGGAAAGTCTTTTCCCTGAAGATTAGGACTTCATTACAGAGATTGCTCAGGCTTATTCCACAATACTCCTTTCCTCTGGCTACCTGGGCTGTGAGAAGATCTTTTTTAGTTCTTCATTCTGACATTCTGACATTCTGACAACATGATGGGGTTCCTTAAAGGTAAAACCTATGAAAGTATGTCCCACCTCCTAAAACTGTGGCTCCCATGATTTTCTCACTCGTGGGCTGGTCTATTCTCTGTCTCCAGCATTTCTTCAAATTTAAACATTCCTGCTACTTACTGGCTCCAGGTAACAGATCTGAGCTGTAACTCTCAGGATGTCTTTCTCCAGATTTTGAAGTTTGCTCTGTGACCTCAGCTCTCTGACAAGTCCATGAAAAGCACTAATCTTCAGGTGGTCCAGCTTTGTCTTGTTGTAAGGATAAGAGTGACAACATTTAAGCTCTTTCTATGTCAGAGGTGGAAGTAGGGTATTCTAATTCTTTGGAATCATTTCTTCATGTTCCATTTCAATTAAATGTGTGCCTTTATTGTTCCTTATCCAAGGCATCCTAGAAGCCATCTAACTGCACATTCTGCCACAATAGTTTTATTTTTCCCAAAATCCAAAATATCACTTCTATTATGTTATTTCTGTGCTCATCGGCTATCAATGACCATAGTTTGCTTACTTACAAAAATCAAAAATTTTTATATTGACATGTTAGGCTGTTTTCAGTCTTTGCCCATTGTTTGCCTTTGGCTACTTACCATTAAGAAACTAATGATTCAGGTGGCACTGGGATGGATCAGTTAGCTGGGCGTCTGCCTCTTGATTTCAGCTCAGGTCATGATCTCAGGGTCCTGGGATGGAGCCTCGTGTCAGGCTCCCTGCTCGTCGGGGAGTCTGCTTGTTCCTCTGCCTCTGCCCCTACCCCCTTTCTCTCTCTCACTTTCTCTTTCTCAAATAAATAAATAAAAGATTTTTAAAAATAAAAATAAATAAATATGGCAGGTGAGATTCTAGAGCCTGTGTAGACCCCACTGGACTCACTTATATGAAAATCCTGTCATTTGTAATCCTGCTGACCATAGGTAAACCCCATTAATGTTCATGCAGTTCCCTGCAGCCCTTTTGAAAGCATAGGAGTGTAACACTGAAAAGTTTGGCTTTTGGAGACAAAATGAGCTTAGTTCAATTTCTGACTTTGACATTAACCTTGTGAATTTGAGTAAGTTTTTTTGGGTTTCTTTGTTTTGTTCTATTTTTTAATTTTCTCGAGTCTCAGTTCTCTCGGTGGTAAAATTGGGAGAACAATATTTAACTTGTGACTGAGAACTATTTAATAATACAACTGTTAAGAAGCACTTAGCACCGTGTCTAACTGGTTATAAGGACTCCATAAATGTTAAAGGACTCTGTAAATGTTACAATAAATAAATAAATAAATAAATAAATAAATAAATAAATAAATAAATATTTAAATCAAAATTCAACATCTATCTATTTAAGATTTAGAGTCACGTGGAAAATAGTTTTATATACTCCTTATTCTGCTTAAATTTATAACCTAGTCCAGCCAAATGTTCAAATGTTTGCACTGCACACTCTCCTAAGAAAATTTACCTTGCCCATAGCCATGTTTATCATATGTGACTGTCTACTATCCCATCCCTCGCCCCCAGCTGATCAGAAGTAGGAAAGGCAACTGGTACAAAGAGGAGTGATCCAGCAGCTGAGCAGTGACCTATGGCCTACTTCAAATAGTTAGGCTGAGCTTTTAGAAGAGGCAACTGAGAAATACTAAGAAACTGGACCAGTTGACAGAGGATCTGCAATGAGAGAAGAAAGGTGTTATGAGACCAGGACAGCCTTGGGGAATAGTTGGTAAAGCAAGAAGACATGTGAGAAGCCCATACACAGTGAAGAAATGAGAGAAAGTGAAAATGGAGTCCCAAAGCTGTATCTGCCTCCAGCTCTGATTCCATCATTTCCAGAAAGATCTCAGGGGGAATTTTACTTGTAATTTCCAACATGATTCTTAAGTTGGAATAATAAACACTCAGAAATAACTAAAAAATGAGTAACAAAGAGGGTCTTTCCCTGTCACTTAAATGATATGCATTAAAATACGAGAAAGAATGTGGGTTTAGATAGACTGATGGGATGGAGCAGCATGTGAAGCCCAGAAACTGATTGCAAGCCTATAAAAATTACCATATAATGAATGTGGCATTTTAATTTAGTGAGGACGGGATGGATTTGCCAAAAACAAACAAAAAAAAAAACAAAAACAAAAACAAAAAACAAACATGGTATTAAAGTAATTGTCTCATCTTTTTGAAAACTACAAAGCCAGATCTTTACTGCACAATTTTTACCAGCTTTAGTTCCATGGGGGTTAATGATTCACTTCAGAAAAGAAAACCATAAAAGTTTAACATGGACAGGTGATTCTTCCTATATCTTTGGGTGGATGAGAGTTTTCTAAAGACAGTATCAATGGTATAAATTATAAAGGAAAATATAAGGCATTTAACTACATAAAAATTAAAAACATTTGCATGCAAGCAGGATTAGCCAATAAGAGACTAAAATTTGGCATACTGTTGCAACATATGTAACTAACAAAGGATTCGACCTTTTAATATATAAAGGACTCACAAATGATGAAGAAAACACATTAGAAAAATGGGAAACAAATACTGTATTTGCAATAGGGTCTACTTTATGTAGCATACTTTTTTTTTTTTTTGCAACAGTACATCTATATGTATTCTTATATGTGGGATACCTAAATATGCCTTTTGTAAAAATACATCTTTCTGGAAGACAAAATAAAATGAACACATTTTATAGTTAAATAACAATAACTGAAGAGATTTACCCCAAATTGTAAAAAGCATTATAGGCTTTTTGTTATATGGGTACTTTGTATTTGCTTCCTTTCTATCTTTCTGTATTTTCCAAATATTCACACTTTTTACTTCTGGAATGAGAAAGGAAAGCTGTAAAAATTAGAAGAAATATGAACAAAGGTATGAATCACAACGTGATGTTTTTCTGCCCTGTTTGGTTTCCTCAGCGTGCTTTCATTTGTGGGGAGCAGAACCTTGGGGACTCTCACTGAACTCTCATGGGGTTTGGGTGTTTTACACAGAGGAGGCTCATTGTGAGGACTGGTTTTGCCAGCCGAGTCTGCCTCCAAAAGGCGTGTTCCTGGGACCAAACAGAGCACAATAAAGAAAGAACGGGAAATAGCCATAGGCTTACAGCACAAAAAAGAGAGAGCATGGCTCCAAGAACTTTCCAGGGCGTTTCCTACTTGACATTTCCTGCCTTGACCTTTTGGTTCTCCACTGCCCTTCACATATACTGGCCCAGAGCTAGATTGAACAGGCAGTTTCCCCCCCAAACTTAAATTGTAGATTCCTGAGCTCAAGAAGGCAAATTCAAAGACAACTTTGCGCAGGGGCACTTGTTTTGTAGAGTTATATGCCCTTGGAATAACTCCCTTGTGACTCAGGAGGGTAGACAAGTAGCTTCTCAGACATGAGCAAGACTTGGATAATGCATGGTCTTTTGTGTGGACAGAGGGACGATATCCTAGAGTGCTCATGCAGACTCATGATCACATCATTCTGCACTTTCTCTTCACTCGTTTCCCTTGATCTGCCTCCAAACATAAAGAGATGTTGTTTTTGCTTTTAACACTGAGGAGAGCCTCAATACTTTTGGTGATGTGGGTCATGGTAGAAGTCAGAAAACATAGTTATATCTTTATGGCTCTGAGCCCCCCTTTGGGTCCATAATCATCTCTCAACAAGTCCCAGCCACTTCCTGGCCTGTGTTTCAGTCATGCACAATTGCTTGGGTCCTCTGAGCTACTCCTGTGCTTGGAGAGTCTCTGTCTTGGAACATTGGCTCTGCCTCACCCTCTTCACCTGGTTATTCCCCATGCAAGCCATGGCTGATCCCTCAGCCTTGTCCAGATTGCTGTGAGCATCCTCTGATTTCCTTGAGCCAAGACTTTGTATTCCTATTGCCTGTTTACTCTTCAGCTCCCTTGCTCCTCGGGTGCCATACAACAACCAGGGGCAGCAGAACAGACAGTGTATGTGCCTGCACTCTGGCACCAAAATGCCTGGGTTCAAATGACTCTTCTCTGACCTTCTATGTCGTTGGCTGTGTGTGTTAGGCAGTAGACTCTAGATTTTACTCTCATTTCTCACTTGTAAAGTGTGGATGATGATAATTATGCTTCTCTCATACATTTGGAGTGAGATAAAACATGCAGATGGCTTAGCCTACGTGCCCACTATGTAACCACACTCTGTAAGAGTCAGCAAATATAGTTAGCCAATATTCTTTTCAGTTTATAGCACAGTGCCCACCACGTACAAGGAGCTATTCACATTTCTCTCTTGTCAGTCTTCCCCTCCCTAGCTTTCTCTGGCCAGGTCAGTCTGTTATGTTCCTAAAACATACATTCTTCCCTGACACGGGGTCTTTGCACTTGCTGTTCCCCCATCCCTGCTGCACATCTCCCTGACTCTTTCCCTGTGTGGCTGGATTCTGCTCTCCTTTTCTATTTCAGCTCAATCACCACCTCCTCCAGGGGTTTTGGGACTTACTTTAGGTGAAGTAGGTCAACTGATTTCCTGTTTTATCTCCTATCACAGAACTAGATTTATTTCTCCTACCATTTATTTATATACTTCTATATCGCTTGCCCCTCACACCAGCCTGGAAACCCTCTGAGAGCACAGCCTTTTCTTTTTTTCTTGGTATCCCCAGCCCTGTGCAGTATCTGGCACGATTTTCACTAAATATTTCTTGAAGGACTAAAAGAATAGGTTAATAAAGAGTTTAAAGGAATGCACTTCTCTTACAAAATTTATCAAACAAAACAGTTGGAGAACACTGACAAGCTTAGCAGGAAATCCAAGTTCTCCCTGAGTCAGCTGCTAACATAGAAATAAGTCTGTCTCCATTTTCCCTTATCAAGACCGACAAGACTATGCAAAGTCCTTTGAGCTTCTTAGAGGGGAAGAGCGAGGCGTAAACACAAAAGATAATCTTGTTTCTCTTTATGAATTCGAAATAATTTTTGAAAAGGAACAGGCCCTCTCAAAGCATTATGCCCACACAGTCTTTCCTTTAAGTAGCAAAAAACCCCAAATAGTTTTATGATCTGTAATGTAATGCAGATGTAGAGGGTAAGAATTTGATGGTCAATTAATTTAGAAAATATCCAGGGCCTCACAGAGGTTCAACTTATGGACTTTGAAATTTGACTCATGATTACAATGCCCTTCCCCCTGCTCTGTCCCCCATTCCTAGATATAAAAAGAAAGGAAAGCTTGTAATATTGCTTATGGAATGTTCTAGAGGGATTGTTAAGCCACTCTTCATAAAAACTCTTGGACCAAGTTTTCCTGGCCTTTTCCAGTTGGGACTTTTCCTGAGCATTGAAGTGAAGCAATATTAAACTGGCAGGCTGCTGAGAGCCGATTATTGTGGCGAGTTGAAAGGAAAGGGCTGGCATCTTTGTGCTTCATTAATCTTCGAAGGAAAGTAAGGTCTGGCCACTGGACCAAATGCCCATATGTCAGAGCTCGATTTCCTGTTCTTCTGGGTTTGGTCTGAATGCAAAGCAAATGTTTTTGGGAACTCCAGGCAGCTAGGGGGTATGATCCTCTCCCTGATGATCAGGCCCTGATTTCATGAATTAATATCCAGCTTTGAGAAAGCCAAGAGCTATTGAGGCTAAAAGCAATATGGTGCCGAACGCTGTAGGTGCAACTAGTCATCAGTTAGTCAATCAATCAACTAACACACGGTTGTTCAGCTTTCTTGAAACTTAAAATAATTCCCTTCCTCTGTCCGCTTTGCATCCTAAGTTCTCTGTACAAAACTTTAACGCTGTATTTTCCACCTTATTTGAATACAATGTTTTCCTCCAGAGAGAACAAACTACGTAATAGTACTTTTTGAGATATAATTGGCATACCATATAGTTCATCCATTAAAGTGTGCAATTCAGTGGGTTTTATTATATGCACAGTTGTGCAACTCTCACCGTAATCAATCGTGGGATATTTTTATCACCCCTAAAAAGAGCTCCCATACCCTTTGGCTATCATCCCACCAAACTCCACATCATCCCTCCCCAAGCCCTAGGCAATCACATGTCTGCTTTCTGCCTTTATAGATTTGCCAAGTCTGGACATTTCATATAAGTAGAATCATGCCATATGTGGTCTTTTGTAACTGGCTGTAATAGCATTTTATTGATGACTCATTCATCTTTGCACCAAGTCCAAAAAAGGTGCCTAGTAAACAAAGGTTGTTTGAATGAACAAGTGTGCTTCTCCTATCAATTCACCACCGTGCAATAATTGTATGGAAGGAATAAGACTCAGCAAATCTTGACCACAGGTTATGTCCATTTCAGATGATGAGAAACGTTGGATCTAAAATACTAAAATTAGCTGCATTATATGACCAAAGATGATCAATTAAGCGGTACATACACCTGGAAGAATAAGATGATGTACCATAGGTGCTGTTTTTGAGTAAGTTTCAAAGAAAAATTGTTAAGTATTACAGATGTGGTTTTGGCTTGATAAAAAAAAGATTCTTTCCTTGGTACTATTACTTGACTCATCAAAACACCTGACCTACGTTCATGTCTACGTGTTTGCTCATCTGGGTCATCTATTTGTACTCCTTTGTATAACATATTTATCACTTTTCTTTCTTTCTTTCTTTTTTTTTTTTGAGAATCATCACAAAGTTTCTATTTTTTCAGTCACTGCTGTGGTCCCTTCTCCTGATGCATGAACAAGGAAACCTATAATTTGATTGGTGAAGACCAGGGAGCCTCCCGGAAGCAGCCCTTCAGTGGCTCCCCAAACTCTTTTCTCTCCTCTTGTTTTCTGATGGGGCCTTGTCCCAATCTAGTCTACAGTTTGCTTAGAGGTGACACATCACTCCTCTCTCCAAAGTAGGAGTTCCAGTCTCCGACAGTTCCTTCTTACTCAGATATTTCATCATTCTGCCAGCCCCAAATGTTTAAAACAGACAAATCTCTCTCTTTTTTTTCTTTCATACCGTCTTTTTAACTCCTGTTTCAATGAAACCATGCATGCTAAAAACCATATTTGATTCCTCCCTTTCTTCATAGTCTATGCCCAATTGATGATCAAAGTCTGGTAATGTTTTGCCATGGCTTGTATTTGACCACTTATTCACATTTGCTCACCTCCAGTGACCTGGTTACAAAATACAGATAACTATTTCCAACCCCACAAAGGAAATGGTGAGGGAGAAAAAGTCTCGAGCATCCGGTTCTTTCCTTTAAAAGAGAGCATCCACATTCCTAAGCAGCGTCCTCGACTCTGGCATCTGCCTGAGGGTGGCTCTGTGGCTTTGGAAAAGTAATGTAACTTCTCTGCATCTTTGTACAACAGAGACATCTTATATTAATAATAAGATGGGGTAGTAGGGGTTAGATGAGATGCTCAATGGGAAGTGCTTGGAAGGATGCTTGGAGCAGAGGTAAGGACTCAGAAAATGCTGCCCCTTGGTAGACGTATACATTTTGTCCGTGCCTCACTTTGTCAGAAGTGGGGGAGCCCAAGGTTCCCTTTATGGGATGTTCTATGCACAGATGTGTAGGCAGGTGACCACCATCCACACTCTCATCATCATGAATTTACCCAGGTGTATGATTTGTGGCTCCTTTTTTTGCTCTGGATATTAAGGGAGTGGTGGGTTTTGGTGGCTATGACCTTCTCTGAGATTATCGTTAATGAAAAGTCAAATATTTATAAGGATTTAATGGTATTCCTTGCTTTCGATTTTTTTTAAAGGATAAAATTTGAAGTTTTCTGTGACACAGGGAGTCTTGACTGATGCTGAATGAGCATCAGTCAGCCACTTGAAACTGTCAGACCTACTTTGCAATAAGCCAATTTCTAGCTTAAGAACCAACCTTGAACTTCCACAGGGATGTGAAGACATGGCCATGTGCTAAATCATCCCATGGCACTGCAGTATGTCTCACACCAACTCTCTCCCCCTTTTCCTGTCTGTAAGGGAAGTATACCTTTTAATTACCCACCCTATTCACCATTAAAGCTCTGAGAGATTTTTTACTCTTTTCAAAGGAATGTGTCATAGGCTCAGGGGCCATGCCCATAAGGGGTTCCAGAAAGGATGTGAGCAGGGGAAGCGTGGTTTTCATAAATGCACAGCTTCTCCAGGGACCTACATTCAAGATTCCTGAACTCACTTATGTTCATAACGTCTGGTATGTTTGATACAAGAAATCAGAGTCATTGCCTACCTAACTTGGGGAAAAAAAATCTCATTATCTTTGAATAAAATCAAACTGTATTTATTCTGGTACGTAGCCATCTCCAAAATGCATTTTCTTTGGCTGTTGATTTTACGCATGTTCACAAGGAAAATCTAAAAAGCCCATTCAGCAGGATCGCAAATGTGGGTTAAGGAGAGTCCCTATAAAATTTTCCGAAAAGGGCCAATTCGCTATTGGACTCTCAAATCCTTCCTCCACTGAGAATATCAGTTACAAATGCATTGAGAAGCCTCATGGTTTTACCATCTTCTCCTAACACAAACAGCCAACATAATCACACAGAGATTTGTGCAGGCACATTGCAATCTGCAGGCCTTTGGCTCTCCTGGGGCAAAAAGCCGCCTTCCTCTGAAGCAACAGTACATTCTCTTTGCCGGAGGTTTGGGCAGCAAGCAGTTCTCGCTAAGGCGGTGAGGTTGTAGATATGAGACTTCCCCACTCTGTGTTCCAAATGGCAAGGAGGTGGCAATCATTAAAAAGAGATCACTGCTAATAGCATATTTAGAAAATTCAGCCAACAGCCTGGTTTCTTTTTTTAGCCCTCATGAAAGAGTAATATAAACCAGCCCAACAGCATTGGAACTTTATGCTTTAAAATGGTGCCAGCTACTCCCCAACAGCAGCCCAAGAAAGAGGGTAAGTGTTGATTTAAGAGAACTATTCCTTTGTACACTTTCCTCTTCTTTTAATATTTTGATGAATGTTTACTGATTGTCCGCTACGGACCAGATACTAGTGTGCAGATGCCATGGAACCTACCCCCAAAGAGCATATGGTCTAGTGTGGCAAACAGAAGGACAGTGCTTCTTAAAGACATGAAGAAACATTTAATCTGACTGTGAGGGGGTCAAGGTTGACTTGCGAGGGTAAGTGCCATCGCAGCTGAGACTTGTAATATGGTGAGGAGAGAAGCAGAAAAGAAAGAACATTCTAGGTGCAAGGAAAGCTTGTGCCTAAATTGGAATATGAGAGAGAGTCTGGTACATTTGGAGAAACTAGACTAAAGGAAAGAGAAGAGGGGAGCAGTCTCATACAGGTCCTATTGAGCCATGTTAAGGAATCTAGGGTCTCTTTGTGTGTGTGCTGGCAGGGAGGGTGGCATGGGGCCGTGTAATTTACTAGATCGGCATTTCAGACAAAGTACTGTGACTGAAGTGTATAGAATGGATGGGAAGGTTCAGGACTGTGAGCAGGGATGTCAGTGGGAGGCTGGCATCCAAATCTATGTAGGAAGATGGTTGTAAGAACTAAAGTAGCCTCAGTGGTCATGAATAGACATCTACAGAGTCCAAAGTGTCCAATAGTATTGCCAGATGTTGACAGCATCCTAATTGCAAGAAGATTCCTCTGTGGAAGTTGGGCCCATACTATTGATGGGGTTGCTGAGATCTAGAACATATGTATGACCAGGCATGCATTTTTCTGAATGATCATATCCAAGTATGAGTTGGTCAGGTCTGCTTTGTGAGCCCTACATGGAAAAAAGTGACCAGACTTTAAGGTAGTTGAGATTTGGAAGATACCAGAAGCTTTCAGCTATTTATCTTTCTATCAATATCAAACATCCTAGAATACTATGACTTTAAAAGTTGGGTAGAATTAGCTTTCCAAGCGTGTTTTTTTTTTTCCAAATTGTTTGGGTTATTGTAGGTCTTTCTTGCTTCCGTAGGGGTTTTAGAATGAGCTTGTCAATTAGAAAAAAAAAATTACTGCTATGAGTTTCATTGTAAATGCCTGATGGCAAATAATAAGGTTTCCAAGTATGCAAAGATTAAGAAAATTCGCCTTTCATGTACCATTCTGAGGAAATTATTTGAGGATTTACACCAGCAAAAATAGAGAGAGATCAAAGGGAGGAAACGGTGGAATGCAGGAAACGTTGATAGACCCCAGTGGTATCCATGAAGCCTAGAGAGCATCTGGTCTAGATTGTAGCAAGAGGTCAGGGGGTGGATGAGTGTCCCCAGGAAGAAAGCAGATTCCATGCAGGAGTAGACCACATAATGGAAAGGCTGAAATATTTTGAAGATAGAGTGGGGCACACTACACATTCTAAAGCAAGAAAAAAGAAAGGCACACAGAGACTTCTGGCAAGGTGGGGGGAAAACAATGAGAGAAATCTGAGGTCAGAACAGAAAACAAAAATTGAAAAGAACATTTTTAAAAAGCTGTTGTTAGAGCATAAGAGAAGAAAATTCATCTAACCTCGATTCAAGAAGTACTCTACTTTAAGCGATCCAGAGACAATCATGTTGAAACAGTAAAGGAAGAAACGTGATACTTACTCATGACCAGGCTAAATAGTAAAGAATAACTAACATATAACGAGTCTTTGCTGTGTGCTGTGAGCCAGTGTTATAATCTTCACAGCAACCCTGAAGATAGGTATTATTTCCCTCCTTTTAGAGATGAAGAACAAAGGCAAAAAGAAGTTAAGTGACTTGACCAAGATCACAAAGCCAGTAAGAGATTGAGCAAGACTCTTATTAACATTATTATATGTTGTCACTGTTAAGAAGTATAAAATTTATGACAATAATATAGCATATGTTATATATAAGTATATAATAATGATATAATAAATAATATATATACATATAACATTCTAGAGTAGAATGTTAATGCTATCAATCTCACTATATACAAAATATAAACAGTTAATGGAAGTCAGTAGGTAGGATGGAGGAAAGGTAGAAGAGAGAATAAGGAGGGTAATAGTCTCATCTTATGTAATAGGCAATAAGGAAACAATGTCTAAAATTGATGAACCACGGGTGCCTGAGTGGTGCAATCAGCTGGACGCCTGGCTCTTGGTTTTGGCTCAAGTTGTGATCTCAAGGTCATGAGATCAAGCCTCACGTCAGGCTCCATGCTCAGCATGAAACTGCCTGAGTTTCTCTCTCCCTTTCCCTCAGCAGCCCTCTCTCTCTAAAAATAAATTTAAGGACCTTTAAAAGAAAATATAAAATAAAACAAAATTGATGAACCAGACATAGAGGTATCAGCATTCGTTCCAAATTATAAATACAACCAATGGAAAAAAACATTCATAATTATGAACTACCCAAAGTGAGAAACATGGGGAAGGGGAAATATGAGAGATGTACAAGCAAACTAAATCTCCAGTTCTCATAAAATAAAATTAAGGAATGGTTTCTAAAATGGGTAGATCAAGCAATTATTGTATAAGCGTATTATATAGCTTAACTCTTAACTTTCAAGATGCAGCAAAATTACCTCATAGACATTAAAATTAATACTATTGCATGAGTCCCACCCCCAGGAGTCCAGACCAATTAATGTTAGGGAAAGGTCAGTATGGAGAAATTTAGAGGATTCCTGAGTAATTTTTTTTTTTTTTGAGAGGGATTGTGTGCAGGCTAGGGGAAGGGCAGAGAAAGAGGGAGAGAGATAATCTCCAGCAGACTCCCTGCTGAGCGCAGAGCCCAAAGTAGGGCTTGATCTCATGCCCCTGAAATCATGACCTGAGCCAAAATCAAGACTTGGATGCTTAACTAACTGAGCCACCCAGGTGCCCACCCCTCATCTTCTTGAGTAATTTTAAATGTGAAGTCAGAAATGAGAAACTCTGATTTAAAGACAGAAAGATCCATCAGAAATATCAAAAACAGAAACTGATAAAAGTGGTCACATCTAGCAAGTAGGATTTGAGTTGAGAAAGATCGCATTGGGGACTTTATGCTTTTTAGAATAGAACTATCTGCATCATTAGATTTCATTATGTGCATAGCCTCATTTTGTAAATATCAACAAGACACATACAATAACAAAATAAATAACTGGTAAAATAATATTTACATTTAGATAGTAGATTACAAAAGAACCAGAAAAAAGAAAAGCATCTAGGCTTGTGAGAAACATTTTCCACAAGTATGAATCAAAATGAAAACAGTGGCCGCCTCAGGGCTGTACTATCAAGTTTTATACCATTGTCTGCCTGCTTATTTACATCCTCTAAATCTCTCATGAAAGTGTTCATGTGAAGCCTGTGGTAATCCTGTTTCTTGGGGCACCTGGGTGGCTCAGTCAGTGGTTGAGCATTTGTCTTAGGCTCAGGGCATGACCCCGGGGTCCTGGGATCGAGTCCCGATGGGGCTCCCCACAGGGAGCCTACTTCTCCCTCTGCCTGTGTCTCTGCCTCTCTGTCTCTCAAGAATAAATAAATAAAATCTTTTAAAAAATCCTGTTTCTTATATTTTTAAAGAAGACATGACACATTACATCTCAGAGAATATGCCAGTGAACCTGTAGAGGCATAGGTTTCTCAACCTGAGAAATAATGACTTAGTGACTCTAAACTCGTAGGCTGTGAAAATAGCTTCTCACTATAAATTATCAGCATAGCATGTTTGTTCAAAGTAATTGAATGATAGAATATTGCCATGAGACTCCTAAATTTGAATCCCCAAAGCTAAGAAAAGCGTAACAAATCCCACAGATCCTCAGTCCTAAATCAAAGTGCAAGGACCACCAACAGATTGCGGATTTGGTGCTGCCAGCATTAGCTCGTCACCCAATCTGAGGGTGGGAGAAAAGTTGACACAGAGGAAATTGCTTTGGAGAGAATGGTGGAAGTGGTGGCAATTAGCCTCCTTGCTTTCCTCCTTCATCAACTTGGGGAGGAGGAGGGTGTCTCCCCTGCTCCCCAAGGCAAGTAAAATCCTTGAAGACTCAGATATATGTTCTCTGACATTAGAGACAAAGGTGTGACACAGGCCCAGGAAAACATAGCTGACAGAAAAGGGAGATCAAGGCACGCTTGGGGAGGAGGGTGGTTTGCATTTCCACTGGTGGCAAAAAAAAAAATGGGTTTTCCTTGGGATGAGATATAGATGTAATGAAAGGGAGCCACCCTAGTGTCATCTTTCAAAGGGTTCCCATCCAAGAAGATGTCTGGAATGGGGGAAGAACTCTAACACAGAGTTGGATTACATGAATCCCAGTCTGCCTAACCCTACTGGAATCATAGAAACCACAGCTGGAAGACCCCAGAAGAGGATCTGCAGAAGAGTCACACATAAGGCCACATCAAAAGAATCAGTTTGTGGAATCTACCAAGACATGTTGTCAAGGTGCCATGTGAGTCCTTTCTGCCCTCCCTTCATCCCGTCCTGGTTCTGACATTGCAGGACCCAAGAGGAGCTGCTAAGGAATGGGAGGAGCCATGGAGTCAGAAGTCTGTGAAGAAGCAGCCTAGGGGTTTTTAAATGGCTCTGGACTGGAGTTACATGTTTATTAAGACAGGGTTGGGTTCTCTATTGTATGATAGAGACAAAAAAAGCTGTGGAACCCATGTGAGATGCGAGTTAGGAGTAGGTAGAGAATTTTTCCACAGAAAAAGTTTAACAGAATATGGTAAAAAAAAAAAAAAAAAAAAAAGATTTCAAGCTACAATTCATTGAGTCCAGCTCATTCAGTTGCGAAAATAATGTTCTTGAGTTACTGTTATTAATTTCAGGGTTTTCTTTGTTTTGCTTTTTTTTTTTTTTTTGTGGAGGATTTAGAATTAACTTGAGAAGTAGCTTGTGTGCACAGAAGGGACTCTTCAGAAGTAGATTCACTTTCTAAAATTAGCATTCAATCCATTATAGTCACAAAGTTAAAACCCTAGCCCATCCTGGTATTTTTAAATTCTGCTTGTAAATTGTATTATTCTTTTTACTCTCTTAGCAGTTTTACCATTCACTCTTAAGGCTCTTTTGATTAATGCTTGGTCCCAGTTATAAATTTAAATCATTTAATTCCTGTGAACATTTTAGATTGCCTATTTGAATATGATATATTTGACTTCCTTCACTGCTTTGTGCAACTTAAACCATCCCTCAGACATCTAATAAACAAAGATAAATACAATGAGCTTTGTGTTCTCTTAGATATTCCAACCAAGCATATACACTTAGAAAGGTTGAAAGTTAAAATCACGAGTCTTAAGTTAAATATGTAATTCACATTTAAATTTGAGGTTACCAGACTGCCACTCTATTATTTCTTTTTTTTAAAGATATTTATTTATTTATTTATTTATTTATTTATTTATTTATTTATTTATTTAATTCATGAGAGACACACACAGAGAGAGGCAGAGACACAGGCAGAGGGAGAAACAGGCTCCCTGAGGGGAGCCCAATGTGGGACTCACTCCCAGGACCCCAGGATCACAACCTGAGCTGAAGGCAGATGCTCAACCACTGAGCCACCCAGGTGCCCCAGGGCCAAACTTTCTTAAACATCACAAGTTCTTAACACCAAATATTAAAACCAGTGCATTCTTTTACTTGCACATTTGAGTGCTGGGTTCTAACTCTTGGGGGGAGCTTGTAAGGTGCATACCACTAAGGAATATTTTTACCCTTTGTTGTAACTAATGAGAAATTGGACAAGATATTTCTGATAGGTGGGAGGTCCAGTGTTGTGTGCATTCAGGACAGCTGTTTCTGCCAAGTAAGAACACTGTTATATTAACCCACGGATGATGTAGGGTTACTTTCTCAGCATATTTGGGGGTTGCAAAAAATTTCAGCCAGGATGCTGACTGGATTCTTGTCGGCACCTTTGACGTGGTGCCTTCAACCGTATCGATAATTATTTCACATCAATGACTCTGTAACTCAAAAGAAGTTTTCAGGGAGTGCCAGGACCTCTTGATTCATGTCTCGTGAGTCTCTTAATTCTTTTGTCTACTTTTGGACACCTGCAAGTTGAACTCAGGTTGATTACCTCCTCAGATTTTCTATTGCTTTGGATCTTACATCATGTTGGTGTATTTTCTGTCTACTGCACACCTTTGAACTTGACAGGAGTCTGCAAACTTTCATCATCCCAGACCACCCAAAGCTTTTGGATATTAAAATGATAATCAATTGCCTTCTGAATACCTCACATAGCTACAAGGCCATTCTGCTAGCAGTTCCTAACATGAAACTACAAATTTTTAAAAAATGAAGAAAAATGAATGGAGACCTCACTTGTAGATCTCTGCTGTGATCAGTTCTGTTTTTTCTATTTAACATTCTTAGGAATGAGGCCACTCAGGTATTTCTATTTTACAAATGAGGACATTTGAATGTAAAAAGGCTAGCTAATTTATCCCCAAAATAGGTAGACAGTAGCAGAATTAGGACCCAAACCCAGTTTTAATGGCAAACATCCTGTGTATTATTCTACTGTGCCTCCTTGCCTCTTGTTAAAAGTTCACCAAAGGCAGACTAAAAGAATACATGTTGAAAGAAAATTGGTCAGGATTTTTGAACTTCATGAAAAAAAGAAAAAAAGAAAAACTGCTTTTAAAAAGGGTGTGTGTTATTTTATTTATTTATTTATTTATTTATTTATTTATTTATTTATTTTGAGGGGGGGGGGTTTGTGTTATTTTTGTTAAGTGTTTCTGACCAACTGTGATTCTTCAGGAGCACAAAATGATGCTAAATCCTCTGGTACAAGGCATTGATTATCTATGTAAAGTGGACTCATTAAGGGTTGGTAATGTCCATAGTCAGGAGCACTGGTATTTCTCTCTGCTGTATGTCAAATATTGTAAGGGGAGACACCCGGGTGGTTCAGTGGTTAAGCATCTGCCTTTGGCTCAGATCGGGGTCCTTCTCCCTCTGCCTGTGCCTCTGCCTCTCCTGTGTCTCACATGAATAAGTAAATAAAATCTTTTTAAAAATATTGTAGAAATTTCTCAAAACAGAGTCACAGAGGCTATGCTCCAAATCCATCCCATGCTATGGGTTGTTGCTGGCTACCGCTACCCATAATGGGACGCAAGAAAATCTGTAAAGCAAAAGCATCATGTCATAGATATAATTCTTAAGCCCTCCTCGCCCCTTCTTCTTAAAAGCAGTAAAACTGTTCCTTTACTCTATAGCTCTTATGTAGGAAGCAGATATTTAAAGAAATAAGAGTAGGGCAGCTCTAAATGCAAGTTAGAGATCTTTCCTCTTCTGCTTCATGCTCCCATGGGGATCTTAAGCACTTTTGCAATGTTCGTGGTTTATGAAGGACTGTTTATATATTTTTAAAAAGATTTTATTTATTTATTTTGAGAGAGAGAGAGCACAAGCAGGGAAAGAGGCAGAGGGAGAAGGTGAGGGAACAGGACTCCCCACTGAGCAGGGAGCCTGATGGGTGGTTCAGTCCCATGACCCTGAAAGGGACTCGATATCAGGACCCCGAGATCATGACCTGAGCCGAAGGCAGACACTTAACCGACTGAGCCACCCAGGCATCCCTGAAGGACAGTTTCAATATCACTCTCATGGAAAGAGCATAGCATTTCTCCAGAAAAATCTATAGAGGACACTTCTTAGAAGATTTCTCTCTTTGCCCCAAGGGGGGGAGCCAGAACACAGTGTCTATAGGGGCAGATGTCATTCTGACTCCATCTCTACCATCTGATATTAAAACAATGCTATTATTGTTCTAGCTGCACAGAAGCCTCATGTGATGCTTGCCAGATGGAGCACATCTCGAGCATTTTGTCTAAAGCAAATATGTATTTGTCAGAGAATAATTAGTAAGTATGACTGCTACAGTTGGTCTCTGTGGGAGAGATTTCCTGTCCTCTGTTTTATCTCATGGCTAATGTGGTCTTAGCTCACGCGAGGGGAGTTTATCAGAATAAAGCAATTCCGGGAAAGGGGGTGAGTCTAGTTACTCCCTAATTCTGCTTTTCTCACCAGATCTCAATTGGCTCTTGGGCATCAGGAAGAAAAATAATGGAACAGGGAGGAAAGTGTGTCCAGGCCAACCTCGTTGGTTAACGTTGGCTTTCTGGAGACGCAGACTCTGTAATGCTTGAATGCTCAATCCACATGTAATTTATATTATAGTTATTGATTGCTCCTGCTACCTCAGAATTATGGAAACAGACTTGGAAGTCACCAGGAAAAAAGGTAGAGACTATTATTATAGTGCTTACACATCCAATAGTTTGTGGTTTTCCTTTCACATAAACTTGGGACTTGAAACCCAAGGCCAAGCGGGAATCGTAGCCATAAAAAACATGGGCATCTATTTTACTCCCTCAAACCATCTTGAAGAGCTCTGACTATATCATCCACCCCAAACTCCACCCCCAAATTCAACCCCAAATCCCCTTAAAGATTAACAAGCTGACAAACCTTGCTAATGTCAAGGAGAGGAGAACAGCTCCCTGCTAGCTGCCGGAAATGGACTCCAGACTTCCTCTTTCCTCAGCAGAGGACAGTATGTAACTGTTCAAAAATGTGAAGGTTGCTTAAAGCGTGATGACTATTACAGGACAGAGACACAGGCTTCTCCGGGAGCCAGGTAGCAGCATTCAGCCAATGAATCAGCCCCCAGTCGGGCCTGATGTTCAACAAGGAGGTGATTTATAATGGGATACTGGGCAGCCGGCGGATACACCTCAGAGGTTGGATAATCCAGACCAGCTGGGCAGACACTGTGACACTTCTCTCCCCCTCCACCTCATCTGCTCCCTGCAGAACGTGGGGAGAGCTCGGAGACAGTGAGCACACAAACATGCCAGTTTAACAAGAACTGGTGCCACCGTATGTCTTTCTGAAACCAGTGTCAGCCCAGAGGAACTCTTCCAGCAGGAATTAGACTCAGTGGAACTCTGGAAGTTGTAAGAAAGTCATGGCACATAGAAAGATGATTTCTTCACCTCTTCCTGGGTTTCCCCCCATCTCTGGTGTGTGTGTTGAGGGATACTCTGGCTGAGGGTACAAAAGAGCATCATTTACATCAACATTTATTTCAAAATTTTACAGTGTATAATATACTTTGGGCCATAGTGAGTGGATTATTTTAGGTTCTGCAGATATATAATAATATGTTATATTTACTTACCATAAATACACATGGTATTTACTAGCATAACATTATGCTAGCTATATTTTATTTCTCCAATATTACTATTGGAGAATTATATTATTTTATAATAATCTTATTATATTTTTTCTCCAATAAATTACTATTATTATTTCTCTGATACAGGACACTTATTTCACCAATAAACAGGACACTTAAATACTACACAACTGTTATTCTAAAAATAGATATTGTCCAAAGATGTAATGGTAATATGAGGGGCGATTTTCACAAAACGGTGAAACACACATATTGTGTTTCCAGAAACATTTGTAGATCTCTTTCTATAGGAAACAAATATGAAATTTTACTGTGATCTTATTTTCTTCACTTTAACTGAAACTAAGCCCATGAAACTGAATGAATGTGGGTCAACTGTCAGTAGTCATAATCTCCACCATGTTTCTTTGTTTTCTGTTCAGGACTACCCTCCTCCTTCTCCTTAACTCTCTTGTTTATAACCAAGCTCTAGGGCAGAAAATTTGTTTTCCTAAACTATACCATGATTTCCTATTCACAATCCTATTCTGTCCTTTGGGAAAGAATGCTCTAAACAGATCAGTCTTTATTTTCATGATAAGTTACGAGGACCAAGTTAAAATGCAGTTTAAACTTTTACAATTAAAATTATATTGCAAAGTCCACGAACTCATTATGGGGAGCTCATTGGATGAAGAGACCTACCTAGTAAATTCTTTTCAGACCAAACGAGGATCAGGAAGGGCTGAGACTTCTCTTCTGAGATACTAAATGCTTGAAGTCATTGGAGAAATCCATAAAGAGTTTTGAGAGGAAAATTTACTAACCCCCAGATTCCTAGACAAAATGCTATTCATGTGTGAAGATAATGGGAAAAGCTCCCAGATATGCAAATACTCAGAGCATGCAACCCACATACCTATCCAGAAAAATGTTACCCAAAGCTGAACTCAAATGTAATAAGAAACTGTAGCAATTTCTAAAAACTCAAACTCAGTAATGAAGAAGTAGAATAAAAGGCTAGAAGTGAAACCTGAAATTGTTTACATATAAAATTAAGACTTAATAAATTTAAAATATAGTTGCAAAGCACTATGGAATTGCCATAAGTGATTTTGAAAGATTAGAAGGCTTTAAAATGAGAAAAAAACATAATAAGCAGCTTCCAAAATCTCATATTACACACAAAATAGGGAATGGAAAAAAGGAAGGAATTTTGTAACTTTCTGAACTGAACAGAACTAGTAGATACTATTTCCAACTTAAGGTTGATAATTAAAGAGTTAATGGATGCAATTTTTTTAATAAAATGAAATTGTAATTGAATTAAAAGTAGGATTTAGATCTTAAGATTCCCTAGAGAAAATAAACATATAGAGCTCATATAACAAAAGACAGGAAAAGAAAACCAATGTACAAGCCTATAGAGGAAAGAATAAAGCAAGATGGCAAGGAGACAATATATGTAAATTGGAACCTGGCTAAACATTAAAAAACAAAGACCTTGGAACTTGTAGCATAAAAAGAGAGGTTAACTATTCTGTGAATCAGTACACAATGAAAACAAAGACACCTAGAAAAGTTACATTTGAAGGATATGTAAACATACCAGATAAATGCAAGCTGAAAGAAGCCAAGTATCACAATATTAATATTAGGAAGCATAGAATTTACAACAACATTAATAGTTAAAATGTATGAAGATAATTCCACCATGTATTTTATAGTGGAATATTATATGAAGAGTAATATATATATTTTACCTTTCATATTATGATTATATCTATGGACTTTATTTTTAGAATAACAATTGTGTAGTATTTAAGTGTCCTGTTTATTGGGGTAATAATATTACATACTGAGCATATTACTATGTCAGTAAATGTCATGTGTATCTATGGTGAGTAAACATATTATTATATATCTACAAAATCCAAAATAATCCACTTACTATGGCCCAAACTATATTATACACGTTAGAACTTTTGACATATCTATCTATCATCTATCTATCTATCATCTATCTATCTATCTATCATCTATCTGTCTATATCTATCTAGATATAGATATCTCACACACACACACACACACACACACACACACACACACACACAGTCAGGACTCTCTACTGGGCTCAGTTCCCAATGCAAATGACCAAATGAGTATACTAGAGAAAATTCTATGTGATGACCAGAACTCACAGGGAATAGAGAAATGTTACCCACTTACACTGAGAGTAGAATGGCAGGTCATGCTAGAAGCAAAGGCAGACAGAGGGGTTGTAAGGAGGGGAATCTCCACCAGGTGAGACCAAACAGGTAAAAAGTTACTGGCTTCCTACTGAAACTGTGTTCATGGTCTATAAAAAACTACATCCAGGGACAAATGATAAGTAACCAATGATAACTCACTGTTCATCACAGGGAATTACTTATTAAGGTAAGAAGACAATGGAACATTTTTAAAGCACTGAATGAAAACCTCAGAATTCTATATGCAGTGTAAGTAGCCTTCCAAATGAGGGTGTAATAAAGATGTTTCAGATAAAATAACCAGCGAAGGGAATTTGTTACAAGAAGACCCGAATGACAAGATCTACTAAATTATGCTCTTTGGGCTGAAGGGAAATGATACCAGATGCTAAATTACATCTACAGGAAGGTAAAAAGAGCACCAGAAATACTAAATATGTGGGAAAATAAAAGACAACTGACTATAATTACGTAGAAGTAAAATATACGCTGGTAGCACAAAGGAGAGGAAAAATGTAATTACACTATGGTAAGGTTCTTATACTGTATGTGAAGTGGTATATTAATTTTAAATCCGTTGTGATAAATTAAAAAAAGAACTTTAGAGCCCTTGGGGCAACTAAAAATAATGCTAACCAACAGGAAAACAAAGATATAGCTGAATAATAAAGATAAAATATTAAAAATATGCAATTGATCCCAAATAAGACAGGATAAAAGACAGAAGAAAAAAAGATGGGACAAAAAAATTCATAACATTCAAATTAAACTCAATCATATCATTACCTACATTAAATGTAAATGTCTAAGCAGTTCAGTTAATAGGTAGAAATTAGTACTCTCTTTAAATTGCAAAATTCAACCAAGTCTTGTCTATAAGAGATGCATTTTTGCTTTAAGGCACAGATAGGTTAAATTGAAGGATGGTGAAAAATAATATGCAAATTGTATTCTAAATATGACATATCAAATTTTGCCAAATGCAACTAAAGCAATGTTTCAAGTGAAATTTATAGCTTTAAATGCTTATATTAGAAGAGAGGTGTGGTTTAAAACCACAAATTAAGTTCCATCTTAAGAAATTACAAAAAGTAAGGACACCTGGTTGGTTCAGTGGTTGAGCCTCTGCCTTCAGCTCAGGGCCTGATCCTGGGCTCCTCCCTCTGCCTGTGTCTTTGCTTCTATCTCTGTGTCTCTCATGAATAAATAAATAAAATCTTTAGAAAAAAAAAAGAAATTATGTAAAGGAGAATAAATTACAACTCAAATAGGAATGATAGCATAATAAAGAAAAAAATCAACCAAATAGGAAAAATAATAGACAATAATAGAATTCATGCTTGGTTCTTTAAAAAGACTAAATAAAATTGATACAATGCCTAGGAACACTAATCAAGAAAAAAAAAAAAGACACAAATTAAAACCAGAAATGACGGAGGTGATATCATCACAGATCCTATAGATTTTTTTAAAAGATTATGGGGGACTTTACTCACAACTGTATGTTAATAAAATAATTACTCAAATGAAATTAGCACATGCTTTTAAAAACACAATTTACCAAAACTGACTCAGGAAGAAATAGAAAATCCGAATAGTTTCTACTCTTTTAAAGATAATTCATTCATAATGAAATACCATCCCCCCGAGCCCTACCCAAGGAGCTTCAATTGTGTCAAACATTTAAGGAAAAACTACTACCAATTTTACATGAACTCTGAAAATGATAGGAGGAGGGAATGCTTTCCAATTTATTTTATGAGTCTGGCATAACCGGGTGATGGTTGGGATGGGAAGCGACTGTATCTTCTCGGCTTCTTAGTTGTAAATTAATTGACCGTATGTGCCTGGATTTCTTTCTGCATTCTCTGCTCTGTTACATTCATCTACATGTCTGTTTTCATGCCAACAGCTTTGAATATTTAAAATTTTCTCTTTATTTTTTTCCTGTGGTTCCTTCCCTTTTCTTGCTAGTAATATTATTTCTCACTTCCCCCCTCCTTTTTGCTTTTGATTAGAATAAGCAAAAGTTTATCAGTTTCATTTTTCTTAAAAAGCCAGCCCTTCAATGATTGATTCTATGATTTACTTCTTTCTAATTGCTTTTCTGATTTTAGATGTGTTAGTTTGTTTTTTTCTCCTGCATTTTGTAGTTTCATGGTCCATTTTCCATCTCATGGAATTCATAATTTCATTTAGTTTTTCTTATTCTTTTTTGAAATAAAAGCACTTAATCTATAATTTGCATCTGACTACAGTTTGGACTGCATTCTGAGGTTTTACGCATAATGTTCTCAGTTTTGTTTTCATCCAAATATTCTGCAATTAAAATTTGTATTATCCTCTTTGCAACTATTTATAGGACAATGTTAGGGTCTTTTTTCCCCATTTCTAAGTATTTAGGATTTTGTTTCTATAGTTGTTATAAATTTTATCAATTTCTAGTTTTATTGCATTGTGACCACATAAGATAGCCACACATTCTTTTCCTTCTGGAAATCACTGAAAATTTTTTGTACTGTAGATTATGATCAATTCTCTAAATTCTCCCTGGGGCTTTGTAAAGAATATGTATTCTCTGTTGGTTAAAAAGTTTGACATATCTAGTAAATCAACCTTACTTCTTTTATTATCCAATTACGCATGTTATGTCTACTTGACCGAATGTGGTGTGTTAAAATCATCAACATTCGTATTTCTGTTAATGTTGTCTACACTTAGAAGATTTTTTCCTTCATATATTGTAAGGTCATTTCATTTGATAGATCAAGTTTCATGCAATTATACCTTTATTGAGGTAGATAATTATTATCAAACTGAAATGAGTTATTTCCCCTCTAATACATTTTACCCTTCATTTTATCTTGTTGAATGGTAATGTTGTTGTTTCTTTGTTTTCTTTTTTGCTTAAACTAGCCCTAATACATTCTTATCCATCACACACACACACACACACACACACACACACACATATCCTGTGATACTTTGTTTTGGATGTGTTTCTTACACTGCTGGGCTTTTTAAATTAATTTTTTTCCTTTTTTTAAAAATTTATTTATTTAACAGAAAGAGAGAGTGTGTGAGTGAGGGGAGGGGGGGGAACAGTGATTGAGAAACCTCAAGAAGGCTCCCCGCTGAGTGCAGAGCCCTACTTAGGGTTTGATCCCATGATCCTGAGATCATGACCTAAGCCTAAACCAAGAGTTGGACTCTGAATTGACTGAGCCACCCAAGTGGCCTTTAAATTAATTTAAGTATGCTTTAAAAAAAATGGTTTTGAAAGAATTTCAGATTACCAGAAGATTTCCCAAAGGTTACAGAAAGCTCCTACATATTCTCCTCCAGTCGACTTCTGCTATTCTTAACATCCTATACAGCCATGGCATAATCCTGTTAACTAAATTAACAGTTCACTGGGACTTTACTAGTTTTTCCACTGATGTTCTTTTCCTGTTTCTGGTTTCAATTCAGAATATCACATTGCATTCAGTTATAATGTCTCCTTGGTCTCCTCCCACCTAACAGTCTCTTAATCTTCTCTTGTTTTTCATGTCAACATCAGAAAAGTACTGTCCAGGTATTTTTAGTAGAATGTCCTCAATTTAGATTTGTCTTCTCATGATTGGACTAGAGTTACAGATTTGGGGAGAAAATCTGTTACAGAGGAAGTGGCTCCTCATCACATACTATCAGGAAGCATATGGTACCATGATTTAGAACTAGTGATATTACTTCAGTCACTTATGACAGTGTCTGCTGGGTTTCTCCACTCCAAAATTATTGCTTTCCCTTTCTATGCCAGTCATTAGAACCCATCACTAAATCCGGCTCAAATTCAAGGGGGTAAGGTGGGGATGAATTCTTCCTGGAGGGAGGAATACCAAAGAATTAGAGGACACATGTTAAAACCACCACAGTTAATTAAATACAATGGGCAGAACTTTGAGGCTGTGCAAATATCCTATTTAAAATATCTTTTGTGAAAAAAAAATATCTTTTGTGTTTGAGGCCCCTGGATGGTGCAATGACCGACTCTTGATTTTGGCTCAGGTTGTGGTCTCAGGATCTCAGGATCATGAGATTAAGCTCAGCAGAGAGCCTGCTTTAGATTCTCTCTCTCTCTCTGTACTCCCCACTCCTTCCCCCCTGTTCTCTCTCTCTCTCTCTCTCTCAAGTAAATAAGCAAATCATAAGAAAAATACACCTTCTGTGTTTCATCCACTGGCTTTAGCATCCATCAGTGGTCTTGCCTGCAATAATTATTACCATGGGGCTCCAATAGTGGTGTTTTCATTCCCTCATTCCTTCTACATTTATTCATTGGAACTTTTTTGTAAGGAATACTTGTTCTTTCTCTAATTACTGATTGATTGACTGACTGACTAATGATTCTTTTTTAATTTTAATTCCAGTGTAGTTCACCTACAGTGTTATATTAGTTTCAGGTGTACAATCTAGTGATTTGACACTTCCATATACTATTCAGTGTTCATCAAGATAAGTGTACTCTTGGGGCACCTGGGCGGCTCAGTGGTTGAGTGTCTGCCTTTGGCTCAGATTATGATCCTGGAGTCCCAGGATCGAGTCCCATGTTGGGCTCCCTGCATGGAGCCTGCTTTTCCCTCTGCCTGTGTCTCACCTCTCTCTGTCGCTCGTGAATAAATAAATAAAAAGATTTTATGTATTTATTCATTAGAGACACACAGAGAGACATAGGCTGAGGGAGAAGCAGACTCCCTTCAGGAAGCCTGATGTGAGACTCGATCCGGGGACTCCAGGATCACACCCTGGGCCAAAGGCAGGTGCCAAACCACTGAGCCACCCAGGGATCCCCAATACATAAAATCTTTAAGAAAAAAGATAAGTATACTCTTAATCCTCTTCACCTATTTATTCAATCAAGTGTTTATATCAGTGTGGACTTGTGGATATTTATTGTATTCTTAGGTTATGATCCAAAGCTAAATGCTATTATCATATATTAGGTTGCTCACCTTTTTGCAGCTTGACCACTGGGGTCTCTTTTGGGTAACTCTTCTATCTTTTAGATATGCCCCCTATCTTTTTTTAAGCTTTTCATTGGGTTTTTTTTTTTCTGGCACTACAAGACCCTCATCTTGTGTTTTCCCTGCCCAGCCTTAGAATCAGCCACTACTGTAGAGAGCCTTGGTCCCTTTCAGTGGAGAATAGTACTTAGATACTGCTGTATACTGAATATTTGGGTCCCCTGCAAATTCATATGTTAAATGCAAATGCCCAGTGTGGTGACATTTGGATGTGAAATCTTTGGGAGATGATGAGGTCATGAGGGAAGAGCCCTTATGCAAGACACCCTGGGGAGTCCGCCCCCTATCCCTCCTGCCATGTGAGGACACAACAAAAGGATGGCCAGCCAGGAACCAGGGTGGGTTCTCACTGGACCCTGAATCTGCTGGCACCTCAATCTTGGGCTTACCAGCCTCCAGATCATGAGAAATAGGGGTGTCTGGGTGACTCAGTCAGTTAAGTATCTGCCTTTGATTCTGGTCATGATCCTGGGTCCTGGGATCAAGCCCCATATCAGGCTTCCTGCTCAGCAATGAGTATGTTTCCGCCTCCACCCTTCTACCAGCTTTTGTGCTTGCTCGCTCTCTCAAATAAATAAATAAAACCTTTAAAAAAAGAACTATGAGAAATAAATTTCTGTTGCTTATAAACTACTCAGTCTATAGCAGTCTGCTCTAACAACCTGAACAGACCAAGACAGAAGTCAAGATCTGAGTACTAAGTGGACTTGTTGCCACTGGGATGTCACTTCTAGGAAGCTCAGCATAGAGAACAAGATAATACACACATATATTCTAACCCATGTATACCAACCTGTTTATACTTCTGAACCTACTTGTTCACATATTAAATAA
The DNA here is from genome assembly GCF_905146905.1 of Nyctereutes procyonoides. Classification (NCBI taxonomy): domain Eukaryota; kingdom Metazoa; phylum Chordata; class Mammalia; order Carnivora; family Canidae; genus Nyctereutes; species Nyctereutes procyonoides. The sequence goes on along the minus strand of NW_026575140.1, from coordinate 52,295,281 downwards.
CACAATCATGATAATAATAATCATGAGGTTGTCCTAACAGCTCGGGCTTTTACCCAGCACCACAGGCTTCATCCTAGCTTCTTCTCTTTGTTTATTGATGTTTTCTCTGACTGAGAGAAACCTGACTCCCCGCATGAATACTTGCTTATTTGTTTGTTCAACTGTCACATACACATGGTTTCAGACTTGCAAAACCCTTACCCACTCGAGAAACAAATTCCACAATGTGTATGAACACTTTGTGTTGTCTTCAGTCTTATGGTAACCAATCCAAACCCTGTTTTCTAATGTACCGAGACCTTCTCCCGCTCTTTTCTTCCGTGTTTGTGTTTTCGTGGAGTGGCTAAGCCATTTATGTATCTCTACAGTTTTTCTCAGTCTTTTCTGGAATTTTAGAAATAGAGAAGAATCTAACACCAGTCTGCTTTTTGCTTCTTTGGGTTTAGATTCTACCCCTTACCTCACCCCACTTGGATATATTCGTAGTAATTTCCTTGAAACTCTAAATTCTCATCAAGGTAAGTCTGGATCTTAGCCCTGTTTCTTAAAATGTACATGATGCCTAATAAACCAATTAGTTCTGCTGACTCAGGGCTCTCTTTGGCTGGGGAAAAATTTTACTTTTTCATCCGAGGCAAAAATGAAAATGTTCTAAGTTTAAAAGGCCTGTGTGCTTAGACTGGCTCGGGGACAAGGCAGGTGGTTTCCGTTTAGGAGATGTATAGAAAGTCTGAGAAAGAAACATACTTTGTCTTTAGCCCCAGCAGGTTTCCTTTCTTTCTTTTTTTTTTTTTTAATTGTATTGTGCTAAGATACACTTTCACATGATATTTACCCTTTTAATAGATTGTCAAGTGTACAATCTCATACTGTTCTCTCCCGGCTCAGTGTGGTATAGCTGATCTCTAGAACTTATTCATCTTGTATAAATGAAATTTTATACGTGTGGACTAGCAGCTCCTCATTTTTCTTTCTCTCCATTCTTTGGTAACCACCATTCTATTTTTGCTTCCATTTTTTAAATATTTGATCTACCTTAGACATCTTATATTAGTGGAATCGTGCAGTATTTGTCCTTTTGTGTCTGGCTTATTTCACTTAGCATGATGTCCTCCAGGTTTATCTGTGTTGTTGCATATGGCAGGATTCCCTTTCTTTTTGAAGTGTGTGTGTGTGTGTGTGTGTGTGTGTGTGTGTGTGTGTGGTTTTTTAATCTACCCATTTGTCAAGGGATATTTTATTGTTTCTACATTTGGGTTATTGCGAATAGTGATGTAGTGAATATGGGACAATGAGTACCTCTGAGATCCTGATTTAAATTCTTCCAGAGAGGGGGATTGTTGGATCACATGGTGGCTCTATTTGTCATTTTTTGAGGATTTGCCATATTATTTTCCGTTAGTGGCTGCACCAATTTGTATTCCTGCCAACAGCGCAAAAGGGCTTCCATTTCTCTGCAACCTTGTTAGTCATCAGGAAAATGCAAACCAAATCATAATGTGCTGTGGCCCCAGCAGGTTTTCAAGTGGTTCCTTAGGTGCAGAAGTTCCTTCTGAAAATCCCAATGACTGTGAGGGAGCTAACTCCTCCACTGTTGACATCTTCTAGGCTGCATTCATGCAAACTGGAACTGAGAACCACTACTGAAAGTTGGGCAGCTGTGAATGAGTCAATGAGAGACAGTGAGGACTTGGTGCAGCGCCAGGTGGTCATTTGGTGGCATTACAATAGCTGCTTCGACATCAGTACAAATCTCTGGTTGGAACTCGGTAGAAAGGCATGCATTTCCACTGGCAGGCAGACACTGTGGAGACAGGGCAATCAGAAGGATTGGCCAGGATTGGCCACCAATCCAAGGGTGAGGTTGTGTGTGGACAACTGGGACTGGGGCGCCGCCAAGCCCCATGAGCATCAGAGTCTCCCTTACACGCTCCTGCAGGCTGTGTTCGCCCATCAGCTCCCAATGCGTTGATCTGGTCCCAAGGACTCAAGTGCCATCTGGAAAGCTGGCAAAAGATTATGGCAGAGGCTGTTAGTTACCTGTCACGAGATTATTCTGAAGCAGAAGTGAGTGAGCAGGTGAGAGTTTTCCTCGTGCAAATAATGTGATTTGCTCACAGCCTCAGGACACATTGGTCACTCTCAACTCCCCCGTTACGGGCTCAGAATATCTGAGTCTCAGAATGCTGGAAACACATCAGGTGATTTTGTGACATTGGTCTATGACCCCGGTCATAGACCCTCCCCAACAGGAGACTGCTTTGTTATCAGCAAGTCTGGCTTTGGGTCCTGGATCTTCCATGCACTCTGGGAAGATCCTTCAGTTTCTTCAACCATGGAATAGGGAAGTAATCCTGGTGCTACCCCCACACACAGGGATGTTTGGAGGCTCACCTCGAAGATAGAGCATGGACATGAATGGGAAACTGTCATTGCCAGTTCAACTGTCCATAACCATGTGATAAGAAGATGCAGGCATTAATGAAACAGCCTCTGGACTCTGACCATCAATTGCCTTTCAGCAGGTGTGAACTCGGGAGGTCGATTAATCACTGTCCCTCAGTTTCCCGGGGAAGGAATGCTACCAGCCCCTGCCCTAGAGTTGTGCTGTCAATATAATATACATAGGTCATATTTCTCTGTGCCTGGCACAGAGCAAATGTAATTAAACAGGCCCTATTGACTTGGAGCTGTTATCCAGCCCCATAGGGTTCCTGATCTATTGGACATCCTGAATGTTCAGAAAAGTCTTATTCCTGCATCTTTCCAGATTATTTGGAAGAAAGCCACAGAACTGGCCCCTGTGAAATGTATACCTCCACGGACTCCACTTTATTTTCTGTTTCATACAAGCATCCTATGGCTTCTTTGTAATAATGCGTTGTGGTGTTGTAAAACTAAAAGGGATATTCTGATCCAAAGCCATCCTTTTATAGTGAAGGAAACTGAGTCAGAAAGTTTAGACAACTTGACATAGGAGTAAATTGGTGCTGGAGCTGGTCCTTCTCACCCTGCAGCCTGGGTTCTTTCCATGAAAGCTTGACCTGTTCCAGTAAATTTCACAAGATGATAATGCCCCCACTCTAGAAACTGCCCTGAATCCCCTTTCTCACAATTTGTGGAAAATCCCTAGGGTTTCTGAGAATTCCCCCCAAAAACTTCTATTCTATTTCCTCATGAGCTGGCTTCCTCTGTGAATGAGCTTCCCATCTTGCACTATGCTGACATTTTTGGTTTAATTTCGTTTTCAAATTCAGTTTTCTTTAGGCCCCTAGTCAGTCACCAAATTCAAAAAGGAGGTTCCAAAAAGAAAAAGAAAAAAAAAAAAAAAGGAGGTCCCGTTCCTGGGTTTTTTCTTGCTCTGTTTTTTCACTCATGCCCCTCTGTCCTACCTCATACTCCCATGCCCCTTCTGCTCTTCCATTCTCCCACATCACCCCCAGGCTATGTTGTTGTGGCATCCTTTTAAAGAAAGTTTAGTGTAACAGGCATTAATTAAGAAAAACAAAAACAAATTCTTCCCATTTTCTCAGGTAGAACAATTCAACTCTCAGACTCAGCTCTGGGCCACTTCCTTTTGCCACTGAAGCTTAGAATTTACCACTTGTAAACACTTGGATTAAGCTTGGAAATCAGAAAATTCTCCTATGTTGTGCAAAATGGCTGCTGTGGCCCCTCAACCACAAATATCTCCTTTGCAATTTTAATTGGAGAATTTCTTAATAGTTCTGGCAGAAAAGCACTAGGAAGGACTCAGACTGTTCTGACTTGGGTCATATGTTCACTGCTAGACTAAAACTCATGGTTATGGTACGTTTCACTCTACACAGACCTGCATAGTCATCTCACTTCATGATGAGAGGCCATCCGTCCTAACCACGTGAAGGGGTTCTATGCCAGGGGGAGGACTTCTGGTATTAGAAGAAGCAAGGAAACTATGCTGACTGGACAAGAACAGTATCTGTCTCAAGCATCAGCATTAAGGTTAGGAGTCCCTTGATCTGAGCCATTGTCCACATTGCTGGGGAAGGGGTAGCAAATTTTGCCACCCTAAAATAATGCCTCTGTGGCATATTGATGATTTTAAGCTAGTTACTTTTCAGAAACTGCAGACACAAGAGAAGCTGTGAAAACCAAGAAGGTGTCTTTCTGTGGGAGACATTTACATTTATAAGAGAAATCTCCATTTGTAGGGGTGTGTCCCTCACTCTACCAGAAGGGGGGATGACTCAGTCTCTAGAAGTTTTTATCAATGCAGAAAGCAAAGGCTTCAACTTGCGCAAATCCTTATCCTTGTTTAGTCTGCTTTTCCTGGTGACCTCCCAGGCCTGACTTCCTACCCCCAACATCTTTTGTCTTTAGCTGAAGATGGTATTTAAGGATATGTCTTTCCTGGGTCTTTCCTCTACACAGACAGGTACATGTTATTAAACTTTGGTTTTTCTCCTGTTAATTTGTTAATCTATCTCACATCAATTTAATTACCCCAGCAAATAATCTAGAAGGGAAGAAGGAAAAACTTTTCCACCCTTGCATCACTATGTTAATCTTTCTGGAACACTGATGTTCTGAAGTTCTCCCATATTCAAAAATTTGTAAAGACTTCTCATTGCTCGGTAGATAAATCTGGGTTAGGGATCGTTCAGGGGAAGCACTCAGGGTCATCTATGACCTCATCCCAATTTCCCCTCATTTTTAGATCCCAGATCTCCCCCCACCCTCTGTATAGAGACCTCCTTTGGGACAAAAAGACTAGCTGCTGTCCCAGAAATACACTTCATCTAATCTTGCCCCTGTCATTACTCAAGCTGTTGCACCATTGAAATGTCTGTCCTTTATCATTTACAAAATCTTAACCATCCTACAAGATGCTTTCTAACCCCACCAGTTGCGTGAAACCTTGCATGACCTACGTTCTACCATCCAGGACAGTAATAGATAAGGAAACGGACAATGGGAAGATAGTGGCTGTAGACAGAGCTCCCTTCTCAAGAGTGTTAAAAGGGAGGATGCCGGCTAAGGATTCATCATTTTTACATTTAAACATCATGACATTTACACTGTATGTACTCCACTTACTCTTCAGCCATAGAAGAGTGTTGAATTACATGATTTGTAAGGTCCTATCTAACTCCATTATTCGAGAAGTCATTCCTCTTACAGGAGCTGTTTGTACTTTTTCAGGAAGACATAAATAAACACCTACCTCTCATAGTATTCACTGCTCCCTCAAAAAATGAATGGAAGAGGCATACTGAATGTCAGCCTCTCTTCCTATTTGGGGAAAACAGAAATAAAGTCCCTTTTGGTACATGTCTCTTCCCTCCAGTGGAATCAATCAACCTTTAGAACTGTATTTATTCATCCATTGACTTTCCTAGAGTGTGGGATGGTGCCAAACTCTGCCAAGAAAACAAGAAACAGTATAATGGATGATGGTAGACGGTACCAGTTTAGAAATTTGCATGCAAGGTGATTTTTAAATTATGGTTTATTAAGCATAACGTATGAATAAATTTCCAAGAAACGGGCTACACACAAAGGCGTAATGAATATAATCATCTTCATTTCCAACATTTCATTTTGCAGCTCCATTTACTTGAAACGATCTGATGCAAAAAGATACTGTACGACACATTTCCTTTCATGAGTGTACTTAGGCACTGTGAGAGAACACGGGATCATTGCAGTTCGATAGTGGGTAGAAAAGTAAGGAAACATGCACGGTGGATTTTGAGCTGACGCCTGTGTCCTGCGTTTTGTGCAGCAGTCAAATGAATTTCACATTATCTTGTCCCTAGGTATTGCTCCAGCAGAAGTGTCAGGAGATGTCATTATGCTGTCATCTGGTCTGACAATCATATTAGTAAACGCCAGCAGCTCCATAGGTCATGCATCTTTCTGGCAAACGCTGATGAGTTTATTAACATATACAGCATCACTTTGTCAAGCCTGCTTGTTAATCTACCTTTACAGAGCACAGTGGTTGATGGAGTTGAAACGTTCCCCTGGTTAGGGCATGCCACAGCCCCAAACCAGAACCCGTGGTAGAAACAGCAAGTTGGTTGCAAGGTTGGAGGTGGACAGTCTCCTTTATTTTATGAATCCAAATATCTATGGGTTGCTGATAAAGTCTGTACACTCATATTTTTCTAACAAAAGATTCTCTGGAAAAGCTTAAGAACACCAAACAGATACAAGTTTTCCTTCGCGATGGTACGGAACATGCGGTAATCCACAAATCAGTCTGCTTGGTTCACACTATCTCTGTGGCCTTTGACTAGCAAGGGTAGTCGACTGCTCAATCTTAGTTTTCTTATCGGTAAAATGGGACTCATTTATCGACCCATGTGTTCATTCATGGACTTCCTCCTTCCCTTCCCAGACTGGAAGGTTCTAGAGAGTCAGAGTTCTGTTACCTAGGTACTTTCTCCTTGAAGCAGGTGTTTCTCCCCGTCAACCTGATCGTCCTCCCACTGCTATAGATGTGTTAGGTCCCACGTTTTCCTGTGCTACAGGTCACCATACAGGTACCATCTCTGGTGTTCTCATGGATGTCGCCCTATTACCAGTCCGTTTGCAGCCCTGTCACAAAGGGTCATAGTCAGTAATATTATGCTTTCTCTTATCTGAAGAGCCTGTTTTCATAAGCCCTGTGATTTGTCCAGGGTCATTCACTGGGGTCTGCTTACCCATGCAGAATGTCTTTTGCCTTACTCAGGCTGTCCTCAACCCCCCGCCTCCCCTGCCCGGAAGAACACACAAGCCCTGTGTAAGAGTCCATCAGCAGTGGCTACATGGGAAGAAAGGGGTGGCACTGGAGTCCTTCTGGGGACTGGGCATCCCAGCTGAGGACTGGAAACATTACCCAAGAACGAGGTGGAGCCTGAGTCAAAGGCAACGGCTGGTCTGAGACATGCCAGTCTGGAGGAATAAGCAGAAAGAGAACATCAGAGCATTGGAAGCCAAGGGTGAAAGCAAAAGAGATGTGGCCAACTGGAAAATAAAGTCTCAGTCCTCCAAGCAGATGAAAATGATAATGACACCAGATTGCTTGAAATCTTACCAAGTATCAGGCATTGTGCTAAGTGCTTTTCATGCATCATCTCATTTAGTCCTCAAAACATCTCCAAGGGGTATTATTATCCCCATCTTAGAGATGAGGACACTCTGCTTCATAGTTAAGTATCTTGCCCGCAGACACACATGCAGCCAACAAATGGCAGAACCAAGATTCAGACCCAAAGGTATCCAGTGCCAGACCTCAGTGTTAACCACTCCTGGCATAGCCTCCCTGCCGCCAAAATCAAGAGTGGTTCCTGGAAGAAAGGAACAGAGGGATGTTGCCTCCCTACATGTGTTAGAAACCCATACTCTGCACTTTTGCAGCTTTACTTCACTCTTCTTAATGAAATAATTTCTGTTTCTGCCCTTTTTCTTTCTAAGGAGCAATTTTAGATGCTTTGGGCCATGAATAACCAACATTGAACAAAAGTATCAGGAGGGCTTCATTCTCTCCTATAACAACACGTCTAGAGACAGGTCAATTTGGAAATTTTAATTCAATGGCACAACTATGTCGCATGTTTCTTCTCTGCCAGTTCAGCCAATCAGGGCAATTGTTCCTCACAGTCACAAGATGGCTGCAGCACCTCCAGGTATCAAACTCAAGTTAAGGGTGTCCCTTAAAGAAATGGACACCCATTTCTCCCACACATCTCTATTTAGTAGAGAGGAAAACCTTTACCATAAGCTTCTTTGAATATTTCCTCTTGGCCTTTATGTCCATGTCCATGCCTAACCCAATCACTGGCAAGGAGGATAGAACTGCCATGAGTAGCTTACAACAATAGTGATTCACTCGTGGATCTAAGGAGGGCTTTACCCTTTTTACCCACATGGGGAAGCAAAGTCCAAAACAAAAGCAGGGAAGAAAAAGTTGTTTGCGGGGTAGGGAAGCAGGCTACCGAGTAAGCAAAAAAGTGACTGCCATGCTAGAGTGGGAGGAAAGAGATTGTTGGATTATTTAATCCCTTCCTATTTTTTCCCATATGATTAATTATGCAAACTGGGAATAGACATAGACCAGAAATAAAGAACCTCAGGGAATCACATTGGGAATTACATCCACCACACAAATGATCTCTACTCGATTTGTTCAACGGATTTGTTCGATGGTTCTACATGGATCCCTGTGGACCCTTTAAAAACAAAGTAGTGGTCAAATCGTATCCCACCCCCCATATTGTGGTTTCACTCCCAAAGAAATCTCCTTTTGGGGGATCTTCACTAAACTCCTGTTGAAGGACACACATAATAATAAAATAATAAAGCCATCACCCAGTTGCATGCCAATCACATTCACTCCACCTCCGGACATGTTTTCATTTTGAGGGGAACAGTTTAGCTATTATGCGTCACAATGATTCCACCTCAAACAGCACATCTTTATATATAAGAGATGCTGGGAAATTTAGGATCTGGATGACTTTTTAAGCATGTCAGATGTTTACCAGAATGGTTCCAAGCAGAGCTTTTCAGTTTGCATGCGAACTGCATGAGAATATGTAATCAACTGGGTCCCCTCCTTGGTGGCAAGCAAGAAACCAAATGACTCCATGGAAATTTATGTTAGCAGTAGAGTTATTTCTACCTCTGAGAGGAGTCCTTCGAGTCAGCAGATTATTAGGCTGATGTTAATACAAACAAAGTTGTGAATTCCCCCACTGTCTTTCCCTGCACTTAATTCTAACCACATACTCCTCACTCAGGAAGACTGACCTAGTTACTAGCTCTATTCTGTGACTCATTCAATGCCACACCCACCTCCTGCTCTTGAATCCTGGCCATCGGCTCCCACTTCCTTAGGAATCATATAAGATTCAAGTGAGTCAGGAATGGCCCCCAGCTCAAGATACTAAATTTTTAATGCTTTGCTTCTCTCTGTGACACATGCGGTGAGTATGGATATCCAATATGGGAGATATGGCATGGGAGTGTAGGGCAGTTGATAAACTTGCCCACAGTATACCTGTTAACTGATTTGGACACAAATCCTTCTGCATTTAGTTTCTTAATCCTTCCTACTAAACCAGGCTCTTATATTTCAGGACAAGTTTTGTGGAGGAAAAGAGACCAAGAGCAATACTAATAAATACTAATAAATAAGAAGTCCAAAAACTGCACTCCTTTTCTCTAGCATCCTTCAACCCCCATGGAAAGATGATAAGGATCAATGGAAACCAAGCTATTCACAACAAGAGTTGTCACACTATTCATAAAAAGCCTACATGTATAGTATTTGTTCCCATTTTGAGCCTCACATTCCAGTGGTGCAATTATGGACTTGTTACTGATTTTACAGAATCTCTGAGTCCTAATGGAAATCCACTCTGTGAACATGAAGTCTTCTTCGCTGAACAGCCTTCCTCCTGGTTCCCCAGCAGTACATGGTTATGGTGGGTCATATGCTGTTCCTCCATCTCCAAACACTCAAATGGGAAGCACATACATGGAAGCACTGATACTGAAATTGATGAAATGCCTCATGTAGATTCTGTTCCTTTTCCCTAGCCATGCAAAGACTACAATGATTGAATACATACCCAACACTGAATATCTGTGATATTCAGGCACACTTTGGGTACTTTTATTATAAGATTTTATTTTTATTTTAGAGGTAGAGATGGGCAGGAGGAAGAACAGGAGAGGGACAAGCAGACTCCATGTTGAGCATGGAGTCCAATGTGGGGCTCGATCCCACGATGCTGAGATCATGACGAAATCAGGAGTTGGACACCACCCAGGTGCATCTGGGCACTTCTACCTGCCATTTCCTTTAAATCTCATAATGAATGACATTTGTCTAAACAAACGAGCCCTGAGAAATTAAAGGATTTGCTCAGGCTTATTCAGGAAGTGGCAAAGCTGTGTGATACAGAGCCAGGCCTTTCCCCTCACATCTCATGCTCTTCACACGACATCACTTTTTTCCCATCTGCACTGACATATAAATATATACAATAAATAAAATATAAATAAATAAAAATTTATTTTTGGAGAATTATTATACGCACAACTCCACATGGAGGATCTTGAGCTGGGCCTTTTGATCTGGGCAGGGTTCAGATAAGAAGGGAAGCAGAGAAGCCACTGAGGTTGGGAGAGAAGTAATTGAGGTGTTTACTTTTTCTTTATTTGCTCGGCATATTTTGCATTTTTTTAAAAGAGGCACAAAACTGAATTCAAATCAAATCAGAACTTCTTTGAGTACTGAAGCTTGGTGAGACTGGCAGCAAGCCCTAACCTTGACCTTAACTTGGATTTGATCCTCAAAGCAGCATCCCTGTGAATGGATCTGTTTATATGGCAAAGCTTCCACAGGAATGTGTTTGTTTTAGGGGAGAATTTAGGGAAAAAATTGGAAATAGAGACCAAAAAAACCCCCAAAAACCCAGTTGTCCAGCTTTCACTTACCATCCTCAGTTTTGCTTTTTTTTTTTTTTCTATCAAACATGTGTTTCTATTTTCCTTGTAGACAAAGAAACCAACTGGCTCAAGCCTTGGTCTGTGTTGTTTCTGGAATTCCAGCAGAACTCGGCCAACTGGTAAGAGGTTTTCCCCTGTTATTCATCTGTACGGATACATCATCAGGGGCTGGGAAGCTGTTTCCCCCATAGGAAGGTTCATCTGTCTTCACAGGTCCTGTGGTGGACTGGTAAAGACAATATGGAAAAAAAATACAGGGACAATCATTAGAACTAACTTTCTTGTGACATATAGTTAGGTCTTATCCCCTCTGTGGCTTGAATGTGTCCTCACAATCCTAAAGTGTGCTTTTCTACAAAAGAATAGGTGGGCATCTCTTCCCTGTTATGCCCACACAGGCCTATAACCTCCAATCCTTTCTCTGTTGTGTCCTAATATATATGACAGAAATACAAAATGTATTTATGAATAATCTTAAAAGTCTCACGGTTCACCAGGGAAATTGGAAAAAAAATATCTCCATGAATACTCTTTAATTACAACTGTGTGGTTGTGACAGTTGGTGTTAGGAAAGGTGAATCATAAACTATAAGAATGGTTTCACATTATCCATCCATCCAGACTTCACTGAACTAGTCCATAATGAAGATAAATGTGCTATTTGTAGACCTAAAAATGAAAAGGTAGGGAATATTGATCTGAGAGTAAGGAAATCATCAAAAAGTTTAAACTCACTATACCCAGAATTAAACAATTGAAGTTCATAATTGTTCTTCAAAAATGTTGGCTAAGAAAGCATTATCATGGAAAAATGAAATGTTATCTAGCCATCACTCTGGATTTCTCAGGCAAAGTGAGGAAAGCACAAGAGACAGATATGACAAAGGTACATGCATGCATGTGTGTGTGTCCAGAGGTGTAACAGTGGCTTGAAACAATAACCACCATTTATTTGCATATGGTTACACAATATGGACAGGGCTTTGCAGAGGTGGCCCAAGCCTACTTCACAAGCCATGAGCTGGATCTTCACAAAGCTCATTCAACCAGGAAGTTGACTGAGGTTGGACATCCAAAGAAGCTTCACTGTCACATCTCAGGCCTCAGCTCAGATGGCTGGAATGCTGGGCACTGATTGGGCCTCTCTTTCCAATTGGGACAGTTAGGCTACATAAATTGTGGCTAGGGTTCTACAAGAATGTAAGGGCTAGAGATTTCTGCTGCACCCTATTAATCAAAACAAATTTCCAGACAAGATTCAAGGAGATGAAAGTCAAATCCACCTACTGCTTGGGAGGAGTAACACATAGGTACAGAGATGGAAGGAAATGTTGGAAGCCATATTTGAGACCAACTCCTACTATTTCTTGTGTTAGAATAATGACAAAGACTCTCTTCTTGATCAAAGTCTAGCCGGGCTCTGAGAAGGGAGCCCTCTTTTTAACCAGTCCTCAACACTGACCTATAGAAACTGCAGCTTACAGCATAAGCAATTTTGCTCTATCATCCACACTAAGATACTTGAACACATACTAGTGTAGTTTCTATCAGTTCAAGGCTGTGTCTCTAGGATAATGACCTCCAATCTTTTTAAATGGCTGCCAAGATAATTTACCATTTGTTCTAGCCAAAACCCAACTATAGGCCCCTGACATCCGTTTTCTTAGAGCACTGGCTTTAGAAAACTTGCAGCTGTAAATCCTTTCTCTGTTCCTTTGAGATATATCTTCTACAACCCTGGAATGTCTTTTCCAAGAAGCTGGGGCCATCCCTTTGAAACATAATCATCAAGAAAGATAGAGCCCTTGTCTCCCAATCTCTGCAGGGGAGTAGGAGGCTAACTTCAATAAACATCAGTCAGCGGACACAGATGGGCTTAATCACATTGTGCAGTCCCTCTACCTGATTCTTGTCATTTTACACTTCCATGACTCTGAAACCCTGTTCTCTCCTTCTCCCTCGTTATCCCTTTAAAATGCCTGATCACTTCTATGGAATTGACTGGATTGGAGTTGAGCTCTGTCTGTCTCCCCCCTACTGCAGTAGTTTGAATAAAATCTGTCTTATAATTTTTAATGAGAGTCTGGTGAATAGTTTTTCTTTGCCAGTGACCCTAGTGAAAGATAATGCTGAACTAGGGTATTTACATTGAGGATGGAGAGAGGGAAACAGATCTGAGATGTATTTAGATACTAGACTCAAAGTTCTTGGAGATTAAGGAAATGAAAAAATCAAGAGTCACAGGTGAGATTTAAGATTCAGATTTTGAGCACTGAACCTGGCACCATGAATGGGAAGAGTAGCCTGGGTTCAGTTCCTAAATGCTGATTTGGAAAAATCTTCCAAATGGAGATGCCTGTTAGGCATTTGGGTGCATACCTTTGAAAGTCTGAAAAAGATGATCAGGAGGAGATCATCTCGATACCCTAAACATTTCAGGGGCTAATTAGAGTTGTGTCAGTAGTTGAGACAAACTAAAGAGAGCTCTTAGAAGGAAAAGAAAACAGAACAGGGCTTCAAACATTTGGAGATTGGCAAATAGAAGGAGCAGCCAGAGAGAACGCAGCCAGAGAGGTCTGGGTAGCGAAGATCACCAGGCTAGCATCCGTCCATGTTACAGGAGTGATGGAGGCTGGGCTTACATGCAGGCCATCCCAGCAGATGAAAGATGTTCTTTCTGACAGCTTCAATGTATCTGGGAAATGAAGAAATTTTGACTGCTGAGAATAAGAGCAATAGGAAGAATAAGACAATGTAGGAGGAAAGTGGGAAGGCTTAAAATATATGTTATAACAAATGAGAGGGGAAAAAAAACCCTGAATCCAGTTCAAGTTATATTCCCAGGATACCACATCCAATGGTATAAAGATAGGAACCGGCTGCCCAGTACCCAGGATAAATAAGACTAACTCAATGTTCTAGTACAAAAAGATGGAGTCTCTCCAAACTTCATTTGTAAAATACATCAGTATATGCTTGGATATATTCCTTATTCTTGAAGATTATCTGTCTAGAGGTTGGAGAACATGTGGGAAATAACAAATCCTGTGTTTTGGTTGTTTTTATTTTATTTTATTTTTCTGTTACTGCATTAAAATTCTCCAAATCACACAATTTTCCCTATGGTGAAACAGTGACTAGAGGGGTTTCCTGACTTTTTATGAACAATAAGTAATGCCAATAGAATCAGTTCTAAGCAGATCGTTCTGTCTCCACAGTCTACCCTCTGTCCCCAGCCATGGATAGAATTTAGGTATGTGCTCAATACTCTTGAGTTCCAAGTCTGTAAAGCAACCACAAATACTACTGAATGCCCATCATATGCTGACACTATGCTTCCTTACCTTTCACAACTAGATATTTAAGAGTTCTTAAACTTAGGGTATTGAAAGATGTACTTAAATAACTGCCTGGATGAGATTTACCAAGGAAAATTCTAGTTTGAAGGCCATATATAATCCTCAACCTGAATTCATGCATCCTCAGAGAAAGGATCAAATGCTAAAATGTTGAGGTATTCCCAGAAATCAGAAAATACCATGTCACACTCAAACAGTGACTTAGCCCCAATATATGAAGTGAGCATAAGAGAAACATGTTTTCTGTGTCCCTTTCTTACTTACTGGCAGTGAATATAGACTAAATGTACATTGTTTTAGCATTTGGTGACTAGGACTATATATTCCTTTTCAAAATTAAATAAAAAGGTGGTCTTTGTTGTAAATCTTCCATGTCTTTTACTCACTTTTTTTTCCTAAAGCTTATTGGCTCATGATAAATGAAAGAAATGTCCCATCTCTGTACCAGCCAAGGTTCAGATGATGATTGGTAAATAATTCATTTTTTAAAGGAAAAGGTGACATGAGCCAGATGCCTCCAGAATATTTATCTTTTCCCCTCTTTTTTCTTTTTCTAATTAGCCTCATGCAGCCTCTTTGAAAACACACAGGAGACAAACATGATTTCAGATGACATCAGCTGGCTAACAAATGTGGCTTTCCTTTATCCACTCTGATATTTACTTTTGTTTATCTAAATCTTAGATAAATGTAATTTTGTTCACAGAATGTAAGCCATCGTGAGGACAAAGACTGTGACTTTCAAGTTATTTTTTCACTGAGAACCCAGAATGAGTCTATGATCTTGAAGAGGTCCAGTGGACAAAATCATGTTTTGATCTGTTGTTCTTGAAAAAAAGATTGATTTTATTTGGACACTTCCAGGTGCCACCAATGCCACGGGGAGGGGAGCTTTTCAGCCAGAAAGTAGGTTTTATCTTCCTAGAACAAAGCATGAGAAATATGCTTAATTTTAGTTCTTTCTTTCTGCCTTAGTTTTATGCTGGAATTACAGATAGAAAGAGAATAGTAGGTATTAAAAGCAAATGCTTATATAGTGATGATTATGTGCTAGACATTACAAGCTCTCTGCATGGATTAACTAACTTAATTCCCTAACAACCCTATGGAGTAAGTAACATAATCGTGTCCTCCTTTTTCAGACGAAGAAGCAGAAGCACAAAGAAATTAACAAGCTATACAAGGTCTTAGCTTGTCTCTTGGGGAGCTGGTCTGTGCTCCTGATCAGCTGACTGTGATGCTTCTATTGCGTAAAATACAGTCATTATCTGCACAGAGGGCAGGCTGGTGGGTGACAAAGATCCCTCCATAGATATTTATAATAAAAGGTGGAAATGTAAAGATATGGCCAAATGTCATGGGAACCCAGGCAGGATATGCCTGAACCAGCTGGAGGAGAGAGCGATCTGAGAACACCTCCTGCAAGGGAAGTTCCTGAGCTGAGCCTCAAAAAAACAAGAAAGCATGAAAGAGGCAAAGGCGGGAACATGCAACCATACTTCCCGAAATTTAAGATGCAATTGATTGTAAAAATCTCCATTGTTGTGCACATGCTAGGAAGAACAAATGCTGTCCATAACCATGTGATTCATCATCAGTTGAAATAAGCTTGCTGACTTCAGAGATACTACAATGGGGGAAAAAGTGAACCCTAGAATAGTAAAATATGGTACAAGGAGTTTGATACAGCTAGGGAATTAAGTGAAAGAGAAAAAGAAGGACGTTGTTGCAAAATCCAGCCCTTTGGTGGTGAAGGAAGAGAAATAACACCAAATCTGAGTTGTTTTTGGGATAAATTCACAGGATTTGGTGATCACCTGATGCCTCATGGACTTCCAAGTAGTTGCTAAGTAGTTATGATAAGTAATACTGGGTTTTCTACTTATGGAAGAGGTACAAAGCTATAGATAGTCAGATAGATATGTAGATAGATAGATAGATAGATAGATAGATAGATAGATAATAGATTGATATAGATAGATAAGATAAATAGAGATATATAAAGGGTAAATCAACTTAAAGAAAAATACTAAGTTGTAACACAAGTAGCATATAGCCATGATCTTCATTTTTGTGAAGATAGTTCTGATAAAAACTCATAAAGAATAGCAGGGTTTTGGCCTGGATATATGGATGTGAGCATTCATCACGGAGATGGTAGATGGCCGAATATGGGAGGGTGGTCACCCCCAGAGAAAGTGCATAACTTTGCTACAAATTGATATGGAAAAGAAGAATCTTCCAAATAAAAAGAGTGAAACATTTAAATGTACCTCAAGGTGGGATACGTGTCCTTGGCATCCAGTCTAAGCAAGAGATATCAGATTAAATTCATCTGTCATTTCCCAAAATGACCTTATGAGCTCATAAAATCACTTCTGCCAAATGAAGTGTGTCTGGCAGAGGAACACTCGAGCCTTCATGAATGGTGGCTATTGCAGAAGGTGGTGAAAAGTGGGAGCCAGACTCATTAGTCACTGAGGGAATAACAGAGCTATCTATAGAATGAATGGAAAGTTCTGAAACTTCGCTGATTTCCAAGGTCAGCAGGGCATATCCACAAATACTTACTGAGCACCTACTTGTTGCAAGGCGTACTCCTTCATGATTCCTTGGCCAAGCAGCCCAAACTCAGAGCCATTAAGTATGGATCTCATTTCATCTGATAACAGCAGTGGTGATGTCACTTTTGGCTTCTTGCAGATGTCCTTCAAAGTGCTTGTACACAGGAGCCCACAGAGGATGGTTGTAAACCTCACTGCTTGCCAAAAATGTGGGTGGCAGGCCAGGCTCCCTTACTCAAATCACACTCAGAAAACACAGAAATCCAAGCTGTTGCCTGATATTCAACTAAAGAGTGTTTAGATTGTACACTTAGCTTGGGTTCTTGCTATGAGGTCTCCTTCCATTTATGAGCAGACCTCTATTCAGGAGGCCAACATGACACTATGTCTTGCACAGACTACAAACCCCTACATTCCTTTTGGAGGAGACAAGTAGTGTCTTTCTGTTTTATAGAAAAAATGCTTAAAGCACTAGGAAGTAAATTGAGTTGCCTGAGTTCTCCTAAGTTAATCTCTGAAGGGAGAAAGATACCCCTCCCCCACCAATGTTTCATAAAATTGTGAGTTTAAGAAAAAATGACTCTGTCTTGGGGTGCCTGGGTGGCTCAGTGGGTTACGTGTTAGCCTTCAGCTCAGGTCATGATCCCAGGGGCCTGGATCCAGTCCCACATTGGGCTCCCTGTTCAGCGGGGAACCTGCTTCTCTCTCTCCCTCTGCCCCTCCTTCTGCTTGTGCACACCCTCTCATTCTCTCAAATAAATAAGGAAAATCTTTAAAAAAATAATCTTGAAAAAAACATGAGGTAAAGATCAGTCAGGCTTGACTCGGGTTTGCTAACACACAAGCAAGCCGTTAATGCTATAAAAAAATATCAATCATTGTATGATTTAAAAAACCTATATGTAAGATGGATGGATGGATGGATGATTAGTGAATAGATACATGATAGATGATAGATGGATGATACAGATAGATACTAGATACATGAATGGAGAGAGAGAGCGTGCACACTCAGCATTACTTCACACTAAATACTGAAGTGTGAGTCAATCATAACACAATGAAAAAAATACTGAATTTGGCCTCTTTAGAGCACTGCTTCAGTGTATGACCTGGCATCAGCCTCTCAAGTTCTTGAGGCTGCCTTGCCTTCATATAGCCCTTATGGAGTTATAAGTAATAGTACCATGATTATTAATAACAAACATTCTATGTAATATTAGTCATTGGGTTCAGAATTTTACATAGAGAATCTCAGGCAATCCTATGACAAAGATGATTGGACTATTACCCTTTTTCAGATGAGGAAAATGAGGTGGAGAGATATTCCCTCCGTGGTCTGAGGTCACATAGCCATCATGTTGAGAAAACACATACCAAAGGCTGTGTATTTTTTACCACTGTGCTTGAGACATGGGGCATGAGGATATTTGGGAAGTTGCCAAGTGAAATACATAGCAAACACATATCAGTAAAATACATATAAAGTGCATAAACATATAAAATGAAATTTCCTGAAGCAAATGGCACATCATCAACTAATAAGCACATCTTGCCTGTGATTTGGTTTTAATTTCAGGGAATGACAAATCCTAGCACTGGTTTCTACAGAGCCATTTGTGCCGGAGTCCTGGAGGGTGCTGGGAAATGGGGTGAGGTCTGGGTAGCATCTTATTGTGAAAAGCCACAGATACTCACTCCCCATCTGCTCCTCCTGACATCAGGGCAAGGCTCCAAAAGCAAACCTGTGCTTGGGTGGAGAAGGAGGCAATGGATTAATGTTCTTGCCTTCGGAACTCACATGGAGTGATGTGACCGCCCCCCCACCACCACCAGTCATGGCAGGGGAGGGAAAGCCATAACAGGAAATATAGTTGCAAACCCAAACAGGGATTCTTGGAAAGGAGAGCAGAGGACACCTCACTGGAAATGAGAGTTGTGGGGACTGAGGGAAGTCAGGGAGGAAGAACTCTGTGTCTACTGCTGAGTTATATGAAGATACCGAATGGATATGGAGATACATGTTGAGAGGGCAGCTATCTACACACCAGACTTACAGCCTAGGCAAATCAAATGGGTGTGAACGTGTACTAGAAGGACGATTCTGTTATTATTCTTTGCCACACCTTTATTTTCAATCTACATTACCATTCCCATTTGACATTATTATACTTTATAGGCCTTTGACATCATCTACGATAACGAATAGCAGATGTTAAATCATCCACAGTCTGTGGGACTTACCTGCCCTGTCTTCACCTCTGTCCCAAGTGGAGATGGAAGTGTCTCTGTAATCCACCCTCTTCGTCTTATCTTGACATCTGCTACCTTCTCTCTGCTGACTCAGCCTCCAGTCTGTACGCTCAGGGTCACCCCTTCCAGATAAGCAGACTCTCCACACTCAGCGTCTTCACAAATATCTTCTCCTCCTCTGTGCTTGACTGAATTGTGGCCATCCCAACTTCTCATAGAGAACCACAGCCCACTCCCATTCTAGGTATCTCAGGGTCAAAGCCCGGGCTTGTTTCTTACTCCTCAGAGCAGCTTCCAGAACCAAATGAATTCTTCAACTTCAAATAAAACTCTGTTTCTTCAAGATTCATGTCGAGTGGCTGTGGCTCCGTTTACTTTTGGTGACCTTTGTCCCTGTCATCTCATAAAAGGAGGGAGGACCTAATATAACATCACAACCACTCTTTCTTTGGTGGGACCACATCTGGTCCATGGGAAATGCCAACCCAGTTGTCACTCTTCCTGACTCCAAGAGTGCAGGAGGAATCTCTCCTTTGACTAGTTAGCCTTTGGGACTTCTTAGAAGGAAGCAAGACCCTAGTATTTTCTCTCATATCACAGGATTCACAGAGGGAATTCTCCAGAGAGTTCCATTGTTCTCTTCCACTCCTCTTTCAGGAGAGGACATCAAACATGACTTTCTCCAGGGAAAAACCTCCTTTAATAGATATCTCTCCTCATAGCCAACAACTGATATTTTCATTTTATTCCCTCCATGTAGGTAAGGGGTCTAAGAAGCATAACTTGGTTCTGGTTTTTGTGTTTTTGTGTTTATGTTGGATATTTTCTCTGATAATTTACACTCCCTCAGGCTCCTCACTTTGGAAGCTGATATCTATTGTCTTAGGGTCTTGGCATCTTGACTGAGTGTTTACCATGTGCCATTAATTTTCACACAATAATCCAATGATTGTAAGAGAGCAGCAGCATTATGATTATCCCCCATTCACAGACGAGGACAAGGAGGCATAGGGAGCAGTAAGGTGAACAGTCCAGTCTCACACAGTAAGGGACAAGGCTGGATGTTAAACTGTTTCTTGGACTTTGGAGCCCAGGCTATTCTACTGCTGTCTATATTCCTTTTTTCTGTTTAAGATTTTATGTATTTATTCATGAGAGACCCAGAGAGAGAGGCATAGGCATAGGCAGAGGGAGTGGGAGGCTCCCTGCAGGGAGTCTGATGTGGGACTTGACCCCAGGACCCCAGGATCATGACCTGAGCCAAAGGCAGATACTCAATCACTGAGCCACCCAGGTGCCCCTGCTGTCTATATTTCTTGAGTGTATTCATTTAAATAGGTCTCTTCCTCAAGTACTGAAATCTTTAGTGCAGAGCTTACAGACCTCTGCCCCACCCCCAGGGCTGCCTGAATGGGTTCAGCTTCCCTGTTGACAGTCTATCCAATGGTCAAGTGGGTTCCGCTGTTCTGATGACCCCAGCTTTAATTCTTTGCAGTTACTCACATCCCCAGCCATCACCTCCTCTTCATACAACTCACTACATACAATTCTAATAGTTGTATAACTCTGTTCCTCAGATAATCATATCCAGACTGGCAGTCCCTTCTTGATGCATCCACATATTTTGTTTGTATCAGTCATTTGCTATACTTTCCCTAACCCATCCTATTTCTTTCCAATCTTGCATAGCCAAGTTTTTGGAAAGAGTTGGCTGGTGTGCTTTCTCTGTTTCATTATCATTCAATCTACAGAAACATGACTCTGCTTCCATTGTCTCTTTGCTCCAGATAGCCACTACTGTGGGATAACATTTGTAAGAAGTCCTTTTTTTTCTTTATCTCAGCTGAAAAATTATCCCCTTAAGGAAGACTTCCCTAAGCCAATATAACCAAGTGAGGCATCTTATGCTAAATGCATCCATGGTACCTGTACTCACCCTGTCATAACATTAGTCCTTTCCAGAATGTGAATTCCTTGAGGGCAGGAATGGTATTTTGTATAAAGGGGAATTCCCTTCACTTAGCAGAGAACGTGACAAACTGCAAGGGCTACTCAAATACTTGTTTGTTTGGGTTTTTTTATTGCTCCATTTGACATACAACAGTATGTAAGTTTAAGGCATACAACATACTGATTTGGTACTCTTACATTGCAAGGTGAGTGCCGTAGCAGCATACTTAACACTTTTGTCAGGTCATAATTGTCCTTTCTTCTTGTACGTGGAACAAGTACAATCTAAGTTTCTTAAGTTTGATGATTATAATATAGTTTTGTTGTGTATAATCACTGGACTATGTATTAGGTCTCCAGGATTTATTTATCTACTACAGATTTTTCTTGATTTACAATGGGGTTACATCTTGATAAACCCAATCATAAATAGAAAATATCATAAGCTGACAATGCACCTCCTACACCTAACCTACCAAACATCATAGCTTAGCCTCATCTCCCTTAAACGTGCTCAGATCACTTACAGTTGCCTGCACTTGGGTAAAATCATCTAACACAAAGCCTATTTCCATAACAAAAGGTTAACTATCTTGGGTAATATATTGAATACTCTACTGAAAGTGAAACTCGGAATGACTGCATGTGTGCAGAATGGTTGTCAGTCTCTTGGTGGCTTACTTCATGATGCCAGGGCTGACTGGGAGCTGTGGCTCGCTACCCCGCTTGATGACAGAGTCGTACCATATATTGCTAGCCCCAGAAAAGATCAAAATTCAGAGTACGGTTTCTACTGAATGTGTATCACTTTCTCATCATCAGAAAGTTGAAAAATCCTAAGTGAAAAAATGGTAAATTGGGGACCATACACAGTGGCACGGATGTATCCATCTCCCCCATTCCCCTACCCCACCGCCCCTGGTAATCACCATTTTATGCTATCCTATTACAAGTTAGGTTTGTTTGTTTGTTGTTCAATTCCACATATAAGAGATATCATATAGCACTTATCTTTGTCGATATGATTTATTTCACATAGTAGAATGTCCCCAAAGTCCAGTCCATTAGCATGTTGTTGCTAATGGCAGTATGTCCTTTTTTCTCATAGCTAAATAATATTCTATTAAATGTCTATATACCCCACATCTTCTTTATCCACTCATTCTATTCATGGACTTTATCCACTTACCCATCCGTTTCCACATCTTAGCTATTGTGAATAATGCTGTTATAAGTCTGGAGCTTCCTCAGACAGATTAAAAATAAAATCCCATACAATCTAGGAATCCCACTTCTGGTTATATATCTAAGGGAAATGAAAACAGGTTACTAAAGAGACATAAGCATTCCCACGTTTATTGCAGCATTATTCACAATAGTCAAATACTTGCTGATTGCATAAAGGACACGGCTATAGAGGGATCCAAGGAGCCCGGCAGAAAAATGGATGAAGAGACAGGTAGATATAAAGTTAAGAAGGCAGCTTTGTAGAATAATCCAAATGGAAGGAAATGTGTGGAACTTGGCCTCAAGATATGACTGGGAATCTTGCAGGAAGGAATTGAGGGGAAACACTAGTGAGCAGTTGTCAGGGCAATTTTCACTTTCCAGAGGGAGGAGGAAAACCAAAGAAATGCCTCATGTTATTATTCATGAAAAGAGCTTAATGGCTGAGTGGGAACATTTGTTAGGGGAAAAACTGAAAGGAAGAGTTTAAAAGCTAAGACAGCCTGGTGACTATTTTAGAATAGCTTGCTCAAAGTCCAGGATAAATGCATGCCAAGGAACCAAAAGACCTGGCACTTTAAAGAAAACAACAAAAGCACACATACAACTCTTCATGGTCAACTGGCAAAATAAAATAGGTTTTTCTCCTGCCATTTTTCAAAAATGGAAAGACAGGCTAAGTGAGGAAAACAGGAAGGCATACACTAGAAATTAGACATGCCCAAAAAAAAAAAAAAAGAATTTAAGAGAGTATTGGTAAGGGACTCCAAGGCTAAAAATAATAGACTCTTTATATCCACAAAAAAGGCAAGGTCAGTGAGAGGCTCAGGGAGCCAGTTAAGTGGATGTTGTGCAAATGTAGAACTCAAATGAACTGCAGTAGCACCACCAACAACAAAACAACATTTTTAGTGACTACTAGCCATTCACCAGACACCACGCCAAGTATTTTATATACATTGCTTCCTTTAATCCCCCCAACTTCCTTCTATTAATCCCATCTTACAGATGAGCAGACTGAGGCACAGAAAGGTTACGTATTTGCCCAAAGTCACACCATTGGCAAGTGATAGGTTTGAGATAGGAACACATGTCTGAGTTTAGAGTCTGCATACTCCATGCCTTAGACTTTGCTAGCAAATTACCAAGTAGATCAGAGTTATTGGATCAATTCCTGAAAAACACACAGAGTGAAACTGTCAAGCCAGATATAAATATAGCACGTAAAGACCAGATGGCACCTCCATGAGAGGTCACTGGAAAACTGTGGGATTATTGACATAGCCTGTGAGCTGGAGAGATGAGTAATGTGATCTATGCTCCACCCTCAACCTGCTCCCCACCCCCAAAATCATCCCAGGGGAAACTACAGACCAGTGAGTTTAGATTTCATACCAGATAAATTAGAGCCACCTATAACCAAAGTTAGTTAATGGGTATTTAACAAAATATCATCTAGCTAAACAAACAAACAAACCCCAAAAAACAAACCACATCATGGTTTGTGAAAAAAGAAAACATGCTTGTCTCCTTTACTAAAAGGAGTTCTATGCCTTAATTTGCACCTTCAAAGGGTTAAAGAAAAAACGAATGGCTTTGATAGATTTTGACATTATTTATTTTGACATTATTTGAGACCTTGCCTTGCTCCAAAGGGGCTTAGGAAAGCTGAAGAAAACCCAAGTTAAATTGAAAGAGAAAGCAAGAGAAGACAAGGGAAGAGGGGGAACAAAAACTATGGCTGGAAATTGGGCTATACTCTTGTTATATTGATGCACAAATTTAGATTCTAAGCTTTCTAACATGTAACATGCCCATACACACAGGTACAAAAAGAAACACCGTCAATTACATAATTTATTATTTCTTTTTTTTAAATTTATTGTTTCAAAGAGATGAAAGTAAATCAACTTTTAGGACAACCTATTTGTTGTTGATACTAGCAACAGGCAAGAATTGATTGTGGGGGTTCTCATAAAGAGGACTGTGTCATAAAACTAACAACTCATCATCAATTATGGTGAACATGGTGCAGAGTATCAAAAAGGTGTTTCTTGGGGCACCTGGGTGGTGCACTAGGTTGAGCTTCCGACTCTTGGCTTCAGCTCAGGTTTTGATCTCAGTGTCAAGCCCCGCATCAGGCTCTACACTCTATGCTCTACGCTCAGCCTGGAAGCTGTTGGAGATTCTCTCTCCTCCCTCTGCCCCTCTCACTTGTGCTTGTTCTCTCTAGCTCTAAAACAAATCTTTCTTTAAAATAGCTCTTTTTTACATTTACTCTCAATATAGATGGAAAGCATCAAAACAAAGCCATGTATATATTAAAAAACCCACAGGGGGCAGACATTGATGCCTTTGAAAGAGTTTTGTGCCAAAGACTGATTTCTTTATTTGGGTTACTAAAGGATTGTACACCGGTTTAATTACTGGTTACTTGGCAGGGAAAATTAGGGATAAATTGTCAATTCTCTGAACCAAGAAGTATTAATATCTTTCTCAGGAATGAATATGCAATCTGAAGGGATTTAGGTTTAGAGGGAAATTTTTGGGTTTGGTGTTGGTGCTAAATTATCTGGGATTGTACGCTTATTCATTTACTTACTCACCAAATATTTATTATACACTATTATTTTCCAGGCAAATATAATATTAAGTTCTGAAGCTACATTAGTCTTCATCTTCATGGAAATTCCATTTTGCTGATAAACCACAGGACTCTTTCATAAAACTGGACAAGAAGGCAAAATGTTGTCAGATGCTTTCAATGAAAAATGCAGGCTGGTTGAACTTTGTGCAAGAGATGCATTCCTGAAAACCTACCATTATTCAAGACTAATTTTCCCTTAGGAACAAATGTAAAAGGGGAGTGGAGAGCAAATTTAATTTGGAGACCATATACTCTTTCAAGTGTTATTACATATTTTTGCTTTAAGACCACTTTTTATTTCCTCAGCAGTGTCTCTAATGTTCTCTAGTACTCTCTCCAAAATTAACAGCACAGCACATTTTCGTAGTTTGACCTACTTTATAGTGTTTTTATCACATCCAACATGTTTCTCGAACTTAGTGATTTCCAGGTGCAATTTTCAGCTGCAGCTAAAGCCCCATAGTGTAGTGAACATTTGGACGACATTGTTAAAGGAGTTATTTTGTCAGGACTGCATTACTAATAAGAATGCATATTAAGGAGCACCTGGGTGGTTCAGCAGTTGATATCTGCCTTTCGCTCAGGTCATGATCTTGGGGTCCTGAGATCGAGTCCTGTATTGGGCATCCCTCAGGGAGCCTGCTTCTCCCTCTGCCTGTGTCTCTGCCTCTCTCTCTGTCTCTCATGAATAAATAAATAAAATCTTTTTAAAAAAAGAATGCATATTTAATAATAAATTATAATGAAGAAACATATTAAGACCAACATAAGGCTTACCGAAATTGCTCGGGAGTACCCGTACATGTTAATTGTCATACTGCTTCATGAAATTCTGACAAAAATCATAAGTATTGTAATTTTTAAAAATATCTATTTATTTTAGAGAGAGAGAGCATACATGAGTGGGAGAGGAACAGAGGGAGATGGAGAGGGAGAAAAACAGACTTCCTGCTGAGCACAGAGCCAGATGCAGGGCTCAATCTCAGGACTCTGAGATCATGACCTGAGCTGAAACCAAGAGTCTGACACTTGACCAACTGAGCCACCCAGATGCCCCTGAGTTATTTTTTTTAACCAGACAAATTATAGTACAATGTGGCGATGAAATTAAAAACTTACTGTTGAATCCTGTCAATCTGTAAAATTTTGCAGTTTCCAACTTAAAAAAAATTGAAATCTATATACTTTATTTTGGCATAAAACATGCTAAATAATATTTTGTACACACACTTCAGATTCGTCTAATTCATATTCACATAAAATGTGACTGCTTCCTTAGAACCAGGCAGGCTTGACTCCTAGCTTCACCTCCAGTCAAGAGTTATACATCTTTGGCACCTGGGTGGCTTAGTTAGTTAATCATCCGACTCTTGATTTTGGCTCAGGTCATGATCTTGGGGTGGTGAGATCAAGCCCTACATTGAGCTCTGTGTTTAGCACAGAGTGCTTAAGATTCTTTCCCTCTCCCTCTGCTCCTGCTCTCACTCACACACTCTCTCTCTCTCTCTGAAATAAACAAATCTTAAAAAAATAAAGACTCCTACATCTTTAAGCCTTAGAATCAAGAGTCATAAATTAGGAAACTAGAAAGTAAATAAAGCTAAGGAGATAGGTCCCAGGGATGAACTACCAAACACTTGTCCTTCATCCCAATTAATTCTCTTTTTGTTTAGTTTTGATTTTACAGGAACAGTTGCCTTTCCACCTTATCTGAAGGAGCTATGTTCTAAGACCCCCAGTGCATGCCTGAAACCTCAGACACACCAAACTCTGTATGTGCTATGCTTGTTCCTATACATATATACCTATAAGGTTTAATGTATAAATTATGCACAGAAAGATATTAACAAAATAACTAAATAAAATAGAACAATTATATCAGTACACCATAATAAAAGTTATGTGAATGTGGTCTTTCTCTCTCAAAATGTTTTATACTTACCCTTCTTGCAATGAAATGAGCTGATAAAATGTCTACGAGATGAGGGGAAGTAAGGTAAATGATGTAGGCTTTGTGATGTGACATTAGGTTACTTTTGCCTTTTTGATGATGTCAGAAGGAGGATCATATGCTTCTGGACTGTGGTTTAAAATGGATAATAAAAACACAAGAAAGTGAAGCTAAGGATAACTACTACACTGTTGTGAAATATTTTTATTGGAATCCCCTTGAATATTGCCTAAATCATCATTACTTCCACCTTAGTAGGTTGGAGTGAGGTTCTTCTGTCCAAACAAACCATGCATTTCATTCCTTGCTAAGTAAAGTGATGCCCACTATCAACATTCTTATCTAGTCCACAATTACAGGAAGAAAATCCTTCCAACTAAGTCATATGTGTGAGTGTGATGAAAGTGGGAGAGAACTAATTGAACTAGGAGCTTTAAAATCCTTTTTATTTCTATGACATCAGTTGCAATGTCTCCTCTTTCATTTCTGTTTTTATTCGAGCCTTCTCTCACTTTTTACAGTTAGTCCAGCTAAAGTTGATAAATTTTGTTGGTTCTTCAAATCATCAACTCTTAATTTCATTGATTTTTCTATTATTTTTTATGTCTCTATTTTGTTTATTTTTGCTCTTTTCTTTAGTATTTCCTTTCTTCTTAAATTATATGCCAACAAATCAGACAGCCTAGAAGAAATGGATAAATTCCTAGAAATACAATCTACCAACATTAAATCATGAAGAAATAGAAAATCTGAATAAATAACTAGTACAAATATTGAATTAGTAATCATAAACTTCCCAAAAATGAAAAGCCCAGGTCCAGATGGTTTCATTGGTCAATTCCACCAAACATTAAAGAAGAATTAACACTCATCCTTTTCAAACACTTCCAAAAAATTGAGAAGGCATGGCTTCCAAACTTATTTTATGAGAATAGCATTACCCTCATATCAAAGCTAGAAGAGGACACTAGAAGAAAAGCAAAAAACTATAGGCCAACATCCCTGAAGAATATATGTACAAAAATCCTCAATAAAATACAGCACATTAAAAGAATCACACACCATGAGTGAGTGCAATTCACCCTTGGGATTCAAGGATAGTTCAATATATAAAATTGAATAAATGCGATGTACCATATTACCAGAACAAAGGATCAAATCACATAAGTGTCCTGAGAGATGCAGAAAACCATCTGACAAAATATAACACCATTTCACGATAAAATACAACAAACTAAAAAGAGGAAATTGCTTCCATATAATGAAAGTCCACAGCTAACACCATACTCAATGAAAAACATAAAACGTAAGTTTTTCTTCCAAGATCAGGAACAAAGCAAGGATGCCTAGCTTACCAATTCTATTCAACATAGTACTAGAAGTTCTAGCCATGGCAGTTAGGCAAGAAAAAGAAATAATAAGAATCAGATTGGAAAAGGAGAAGTAAAAGTCTCTCTGTTTGTAGATGAAACGATTTTATAAGTAGAAAACCCTAAAAGAATCCACAAAAATACTGTTAGAACTAATGAACAAATTCACTAAAGTTTCAGGATACAAAACCAGCACATAAAAATCAGATCCATTCCTATATGCCAGCAACAAACAGCACAAAAAGGAAATTTAAACATTTAAAAAAGCATAAATAAGAATAAAATACTTAGGAATAAGTATTACCAAGAAAGCAAAAGATTTGTGCACTGGAAACTATAAAACAGCGTTGAAAGAAATTAAAGGAGACACAAATAAGCAGAATGACAGCCTTCCAATGTTTATGGATTGGAAGAGTTTAAATGTTCATACTACCCAAAGTGATATACAGATTTAGTGAAATCCTTATCAAAACCCCAATGGCATTTTCCACAGAAATAGAAAAAAAACAATCCTAAAATTCATATGGGCCCACCAATAACACAGAACAACCAAAACTATCTTTAAAAAATGGGGCTCCTGGATGGTGCGGTTGGTCAAGCATCTGACTTGGTTTTGGCTCAGGATCATGGAATTTAGTTCTGTGTTGGGCTCTGTGCTCCTCGCAGAGTCTGCTTAAAGTTTCTCTGTGTCTCTCTCTCTGCCCTTCCCCACTGCATGGCACTCTCTCTCTCAAATAAATAATTTTTTTTAAAAAAAGAACAGGGGCGCCAGGGTGGTTCAGTCAGTTAAGCATCTGCCTTCATCTCAGGTCATAATCCCAGGCCCTGCTCAGGGAGAAGTCTGCTTCTGCCTCTCCCTCTGCACCTCCCTCCCCCACCCCACTCATGCTCACTCTTTCAAATAAATAAATAAAATCTTAAAAAAAGAAAATAAAACAAAGCTAGAGGTCTCACATTTCTTGATTTCAAAGCACATTGCAAAGCTACAGTAACCCAAATAGCATGGTACAGTATACAAAACTATAGACACATAGATCAGTGGAACAGAATAGATAACTCAGAAATGAGCCCATCGTCAACTGATCTTTGACAAAATGTGCCAAGAATACATACCAGGGAAAAGATAGATTTTTTTCAATAAATAGTTTTGTGAAAAGTGGATATCCACATGCAAAAGAATGAAATTGGACTCTTGGCTTACACCATAAACAAAAATCAATTCAAAATGGATTAAAGCCTTAAATGTAAGACCTAGAACTATAAATTTACTGGAAGAAAACATAGGAGAAAGTCTTCATGGCATTGGACTTGGCAATGATTTCCCAGATATGACACCAAAAGCATAGGTGAAAAAGCAAAAACAAACAAGTCAGACTACGTCAAACTAAAAAGCTTCTGCACAGCAATGGAAACAATCAACAGAGTGAATAAGCAACCTACAGAATCAGAGAAAATATTTGAAGACCACATATCTGCTAAGGGGTTAATATCCAAAATACATAAGAAATTCCTACAAACCAATAACAACAGAAACAAAAAACAGAATTACTTGATAAAAAATATAGGCAAAGGATTTGAATGGACATATATCCAAAGAAGATAGACAGATGGCTGATGGATATATGAAAAGATGCTCAACATCACTCCTCATCAGGAAAATGCAAATCAAAACCACAATGAGCTATGAGATGTTATGTCACATCTGTTAGGATAGTAACAATCAGAAAATCAGAAAACAAAAAATGCTGGCAAGGATGTGGAGAATTTGGAAGACTGGTGCCCTGTTGGTGTGAATAAAAACTGGTGCAGTGGTATAGAAAATAATATGAAGATTCCTAAAAAAAATTTTTTAATAGAACTGCTATATGTTCTAGCTTTTCCACTTCTGTGTATTTATCCAAAAAATAAATCATGATCTTAAAGGGATATCTACACTCCCATGTTCATTGCAATATTATTTACAAAAGCTGAGGTGGAAACAACCTAAAACATATGCCAACAGATGAACCAATAAAGAAAATGTGATATAGACATACAATGGAATATTACTCAGCCACAAAAAAGATTGAAACCTTGCCATTTGCATCACTATGGATGGACCTAGAGGGTATTCTGCTACGTGAAATAAGTCAGGCAGAGAAAGACAAACATTATATGATTTCACTTAAGTGTGGAATCTAAAAGACAAAGCAGATGGGCTAACAGAAAAAATAGAAACAGATTCACAAATACAGAGAACAAACGGGGTTGCTGGGGGAGGATGTGCAAAATAGGTGAAGGGGATGAAGAAGTGCAAACTTCCAGTTATAAAATAAATAAGTCATGGAGATGAAAACTACAACAAAGGGAATGTGGTCAATAATATTGTAATGTTGTATGGTGACCACACTTAGGGTGGTGAGGTGAGCACTGAATAATGTATAGAACTATCACACCACCATGTTGTGTGCACCTAAAACTAATATAACATTCTATGTCAACTATATTTCATTAAAAAATGTTTAGAAATAAATTAAAAGACAAAAAAAAAAAAAAACAAAAACACTGAGCCAAAAAAAAAAAAGTAAAATAAGAAGCAGGAAACTTAAGCTCTCAAATAAGTTTTCCTCCAAGAAAAGGGATTTCATATCTCTGGTCACAGATTTTGTAGATGTCCCCAAATTTAAGGACAACTTGATTCACGTTCTGTATTCCTCTCCTAACTGCAGACGTGCAGGCTTGTTTCCCAGGCAGCGTCTGGACACCACACTCACCCACCCTGGAAGGGGACTCAAGCCAGAATGGAATGTTGCTCTGATTGCCTCTTCTATGGGCACTCAGCCCACCCTGTCACTGTGGTCTAGCTGGCAGAGAGCTATGTGGTGGCTTCCCAGGAAGACACAGCAGATTATAACCTCAACCCGTTCTTGGTCAGCTGTTAGTAACATAGCCACTCAGTTTTTCATATTTAAGTTGGAAAGCCTTATCTCCATTTATCCTTTCCTTGTGAAGCAACTGAAATCCACAAGAATTTCTTGTTTAAATGTCTTTTTTAAAAAGTAGAGATGTAATTGAAATAAAATATGAGTTTTAAGTGTTCACAGTGATTTATGTAGGCGTATACATTGTGTAATGATCACCACAATGAGTTTAGTTAACATTCATCACCTCATATAGCTCTTTTTTTCCTCTGCTGAGAACTTTTAAGGTTTACTCTCTTAGCAACTTTGAAATATATAATAGAGTTTTGCTAACTAGAGTTACCATGCTCTACATATATCCCAGTTATCTTATAACTGGAAGTTTGTACCCTTTGACCATCTTTACCCACAAGGAGCCCTCTTGAACTCTGATCAGTTTTGGATTAAGAAACATAAATATGGGGCAGCCTGGGTGGCTCAGCGGCTTAGTGCCACCTTCAGCCCAGGGCATAATCCTGGAGATCCTGGATCAAGTCCCATGTCGGGCTCCCTGCATGGAGCCTGCTTCTCCCTCTGCCTGTGCCTCTGCCTCTCTCTCTCTGTCTCTCACGAATAAATAAATAAAATGTTTTTTAAAAGAAGCATAAATATGTAAATGTGTTATTTCCCAATTTAATATATTAGACTCTGACTACACAATTGTTGTTAAAACTTTACAAATAATTGTGATGCAAGGTACGTTTCTGCATCAGAGAGATCAGAGCCTCTGATCGTGTGCTGCCTATGCCAGATGTCAGACAGGAGATGAGGATGAGCTAAAGAGGATTGCTTGAATGATATGTCTCAGGTCGGCCAACAGTTGATCTTGCCATTAAAGTTAGTTTAACTTTCTTCAACTTATAAAATTAATATGAAAGACAGATTCAATTTTCAGTACACTTTCAACTTCACTAAACTGAGGTGTGACTAGAAATTGCTTTAAGGTAATACAAATTCTAATTTTTGATGTACTCTGAGTCCCTTTAATCTTATTTTCCAATAAAAGTAGAGATTGTTAAAAGGTTCCCATGAGTAATATGTAACAGGCACCAGTATAAACGTCACATGCAGAATTTGTATTATGGTTAAATGCCCACAAAGTTCACATTTGCCATTTTGTCCTAGGCCATTTTTTTTCCTACAGAAAATAGACAGGGTCTTCTGCCAAGTATAGAGAGAGGTATTTTTTTTTAAGATTTTATTTATTTATTCATGAGAGACACACAGAGAGAGAAAGAAAGAGAGAGAGAGAGAGAGACATAGGCAGAGGGAGAAGCAGGCTTCCTGCAGGGAGCCCAACGTGGGACTCAATCCCAGGATCCTGGGATCACAACCTGAGCCAAAGGCAGTTTCTCAACCACTGAGCCACCCAGGTGCCCCTAGAGAGAGGTATTTAAAGGTGACTTGCAGGGTCACCTGGGAGGCTCAGTTGGTTTAGCATCTGACTCTTGGTTTCTGCTCAGGTCATGATCTCAGGGTCCAGAGATGGAGCCTGCATCAGGCTCTGTGCTTACCAAGGAATCTCTTTGTGGTTCTATCTCTCCCTCTCCTACTGCCTCTCCCCCCAAAATGAAACAAAACAAAAGTGACTTACAAATGTAGCCCTGCAAGTCAAGTTGCCAGATTTACCACCACCAGCACCAACAAAGTATAGAGGATACCCATTTCAATTCGAATTTAGATAAAATGAATTATTTCTGGTAAAGTATTGGGGAAATACTATCACTGCACCAAAAAATCACTTATTTTTTTCCTGAAATTCGAGTTTAATTGGCCATCCTGTAATTTATCTGGCAAACCTACCTGTCTGCCAAAGATTTAAAGTAGAAAAAAAAATCCCTAATGATCCTGAACATCGTGAATTTAAATTAAGAGCAGGATCTGGCTCAATTAAGCTATCTACCGTGTGGAGTCACATGAAGCAAGCCATGACCATAAGCCTCGTCTGTGCTCCCTCAGATGTTATCATTCAGCTCACCTTGTGTGAGGAATGAGCAGAAAGGCAGGGGGCCACAGTCAGCAATGCATGAAAGAGCTCAACACAGGAATTATTTTAACAGACTTCTGCTGTGTGATAAAGCAGATGGGAAAAGGTTGTTTTCTGAATATTCACTCAAAGCCAGAAGAATATTCTGAGCCTATGGAAACAGTTTCTTTGTGCTCTCTGCCTTCCTCGCTACCAACACACACAAACACCCCATGTCCCTTAAGGGCATGCAAAAGCTTTTTGTTCATATCTTCTGAGAGTTCACGGGAAAGTGGACACCGACCACTTGTCTCTCTAGAAATTGTAGGTTTTTGCCTTCTGCACCCTTCAATCTCATGATTCGCTTACCACTTTCAAAAGATAAATTGCATCATGTATTTCCCTAGATGCTCTCAGCTTCAAAGGACTTAATAAAAACACAGGGATTCTCAAATGAGATCGGTGTGATGTAGTTAGGAGAGCGTTCCAAATTTCCAGTTCAAAATGGCAACTGGTGGCCATGCCCATCACTTTTCATTTAAAGACCCATGAAGACGGGCAGAAAAAAAAATAAAACATTCACCACCACCCAAAGCCCAAGACCCAGAGACAAATGAATTAGTATCTGGGGTGAGGCCAAAGAGCTGGGGGGTTTTGTTTTTGTTTTTGTTTTTGTTTTTTTTTTTTTGGTGTTTGTTTTTAACTTGCTCAACTTTGGTATTATTGAATCCCCCAGAACACTTCTCCTCCGCTGGCCACTTTGACTTGGGTCTGTATTAACCAGGATATTAGGCGGCCCTTCTATTCTATCCCGTTTGTGATACTCAGTGAAAAAGACCCTGCTTTTTTATCTCGGGGTCCCAGGGACATCTTTCTACTTCTACAAACTCCAATCCTAGAACTAGGCAAACTGGGCAAGCAGCTGCCACCAGTACATTCTAAAACTTGCTCTTGAATGGGTTGTGCCCAGAACACGGCACTTTAGGAATGATTTTGAACAGAATGTAGAAGGATTTCCAAACGAACATACAAAAAAGCACAATATATAAATATCTGTGATGCTGTCCAAATCTGAATTGATCCAATTAAGTCCAAATGCCCCCTTTAAATACCCTGTGGATAATTCTTCAGGAGACTTAAATTTGGTCATTTTCTACTTGGGTTTTCTTCTGTAACCCTTTCTGGAACTGCGTGTGGATTCAATGGCGACTCTTGCAAACTTGGAGTCGATTATTTCACGTTGTTCATTTGGTCCCTAAGACAAAGGACTTCTTCACTGTTACGTGTGACTTTCCCCTTTTAGTGAAACTCTGCGTGTCAGAGCTGAATCAAACTTTTGACCCCAGCATCAGAACACGAGGGCAGATGGTAACCGGCTCAGTCCCCAGTAGCTTATGAAAACCAGCTTCTTCTTAAGATTATTTTTGGGAGGTAGAGCATCAAAGAGGAAGTTAACTGGACTCTCGAACAAATGAGTGCAATATAAAAGAGACCTCAAGAGGCATTTGGTGTCCATTAGTGGGCATTCAGTAGCCGCTTTGTCATTTTTCTTGTTTGTCATAAAAAATAAATAGAGTTTAATAGATGATCTAACCTAGCAGGTTTTGGCAACACGGTGGACTGTGTCCCATTACGATCTTGATGTGTATAATTTAAAGTAAGATGGAACATAAAACCAGTTCCAGCACACATAAAGGAGTGAGTGACATAGATTTAATCTTTGATTGTGCAGAAATGAAAACCAGCACTGACTTGGATGGTGTATTAAATCATGTATTCTGTTTTATGGAGTTTGCGCTGTAAACAGCGGATTTCAGAATAATTAACCCTGTCATTTTTTACTTAAAAGTTTGTTTTTAAAAACAGGAGTGTTTTATGTAGAAGGCAGAAGCTTAAGTGCTTTTAATAGATTGCATGAAGGCCAAAAGAAATTCAGAGGGCAGTTCCTGTTAAGTCACAGGTCAAAATTACCACCAGTTAACAGGAATTAAGACGTGCCCAGCAAACCCAGGGGAAATGCTGTGCTTGGTGGGAAAGATCTGGGATTCCAGTTGGGGCCTCTGGCCTGGCCAGGGCGGTGAGGTGACCGACAGGACTTGCAGAAGTCATGCCTTTGGCATGACACATTGGATAATCATCTCCTTTTTCACAGAACAGCATCAGGAATGGATTAACCTCTGTAGCAATTGGGGGGACTCTTATCAGAGAGCTGCACGGATTTTCTGCCTAGTGGGTGAAGCGACCCGATCGTAGTCACCCCCGGGGGGTTTTCCTTGAGATATATTTCTTGATTTGTTCTCAGATTTGTAGCCTGCATTTGGCCTTCTTTGTTCTCAAAATACAGAAATTTTCTCTGACCCAATTAAATAGGCCAGGGCTTAGCTGCATTTCTAACGTGCTTAAGCTTTGCAAGAAATCCTCACCGAGATAACTCAGAAATGCCTTTTGCCTCTGCTTCTCTTCCTTTTTTCCTCCCGTCATGCTTGGAGACCACCTTCCTTCTCTTGTATCTTAAAAAAAAAAAAAAATCCAGGTGATAAATGCCTACTGAATAATACATCCTGATGATTTTTATAAATGCATTGTATTGTTGTTTATGCAAATATCCCTGATATCTTGCAAGGAGAGGTGTATCTAACTAGTCTCATTTTGTGCATCAGACCAAAAGATTGGGTGACATGCTGCGTGCTCACCAACTAAGTGGCAAACTTGAAAAATGAGTCACCAACATCCCTCTCTTGGGGACTTTGTTGGCCAACTTGTAACGGCCCTGTCCTCTCAGATTCCATGATCCTATCCTGATTCCTTTTCCACATCATAATGCCAGTGATTCCATCACTCAGGCCCAAGCATGCATAAAATTTATCTCATCTGATATTTATGAATATGACCAGTATTTACTGCCTTACAAATGGTCTCTTATTAAGTAGAGAGTTTTTCTTGGGAGTTCAGTGATCCAGCAAGAAAAATCAATATTTACCCAAGAGAAAGCTCATAAACACAAACACTGACCAACCAGCTACATCCGCTTTTCCCAGAGACAACCAGGAGGACAAAAAATAGTCAAGTCTGTCCAGGGCCATCCTTCCAAGTTGCCAAGGCAACCAGGTACATCTGTCATCTGACCTGTTGACTGGGGACATTTGGCTGACAGAGTCCCAATATCATACCTCTGAGCCAGCAGCAAGAACCCCATCGACAATGGAGAGCTTTACCTAGGTGCACCATGTCTACAAAATTTTGAATAAAATACTCTTGGCCTCCAGGAATAAATAGCTCTATAATTTCAGAAAAATATGTCACGTATTTTCTATGAGCTAAAGTTTATTGTTGTCATTTTCCAGGCGAGGCAGCTGTTGTTGGAATGGTAGCAATTTGCCCAAGATCCCATGTCCTGTAAGGAACAGAGCTACGACTTCTGCTCAGACCAGAGGACATACACTGTCTTTACACTACACCAAGGATGGGGCTAAATAGCCATGCATCTTAAGGAAGATTATCTAAAGGCCCAGCCTCAAGATAATGAGACTTGTGCCAATCAAGTTCAGGAAACCTTCTGTATAGTGTCTGGGTATTTTATTTTCATAATCTCAAATATCAAGAAGGCCAACTTTTAATCCAACTACCTGCAGTTTGGTATAAATTGGCCTCATGTTTCAAGTATTCAGTTTTATTAATTTTACAGTAGTAGTAATAGAACTTAGTTTTTTTTTCTTTAAGTTTTTATTTTAATTTCAGTTAAAAAGGAAACCCTCTTGCTCTCTTGGTGGGAATGCAAACTGGTACAGCTACTTGGAAAACGTAGGGAGGTTCCTCAAAAAGTTAAAAAATAGAACAACCCTACCATCCAGCAATCAAACTACTAGCTATTTACCCAAAGAATACAAAAATACTAATTCAAAGGGATATATGGTTATAGCAGCATTATCTGAAATAGCCAAATTATGGAAACAACCTGTGTCCTTTGATTGATGAATGAATAAATACACACACACACACACACACACACACACAGGAGAACCTAGTTTTAAAAAATTGAAAATAATTTGAAATCATACATAGGATTACAGAGTTAATCTTTATCCAAATCTCTAACTACTCTAAACTGTTTTTTTTTTTTCTTTTTTGCCTTCCTTCTGAAGACTCTTATGCCCAGGTTCGTGTGTGTGTGTGTGTATGTGTGTTTAAAAACATTCTAAATTTTCACAAATTGATTCATCTAGGGGTGCCTGGGTGGCTCAGTCAGTTAAGTGTCTGCCTTTGGCTCAGGTCCTGATCTCAGGGTCCTGGGATCGAGCCCTGCATGGGGCTCTTGTTCAGTGGGGAGCCTGCCGCTCCCACTCTCCCTCTGCTCCTCTGCCCACGTGTATGCTCACATTCTCTCTCTCACTTTCAAATAAATAAATAAAATCTTTTAAAAAATTGATTCATCTATATGTACAATGTTTTGTATCTTGCTCATTTCATTCATTAATATACATTGCACACCCTTTCTAAACCAGCATATTTATAACTATATCTTTCTTTTGAAAACTATGTAGTATTATAATTTATATAACTTTCCCTCTGCTAAGAAACAGAGTTTTTGAAAAAAAAATTTGATGGTTTGATTGATTTTCCCATATCAAATGTTGTTATATTCAACATGTATTTGCCAATATATGCATAAAGCAAATTCTTAACAAAATAATTTGGTGCATGGTGGTGCATTTTTACTTGTGGTAAATAACGGTCCTCCAAATAATATTTCATCAGTAGACTCCTTCCAATAGTGCAAGAAAGAATGTTTTAATCCCAGACTCCAGTCAACCCTGTGTATGAAAATTTTAATCTTTTACCAGATTAATAAGAAACTATGATATTTTAGTTGTTCTTTTTTGTTGTTGTTCTTTAACCGGTATCTTTTTAACACTAAGGGAAGATAAGCATGTTTTCACTGGATATTTTTTGTTCAATTATATGAGCATGGTCTGTTTACTTTTTTCTGACAATCTTTCTTGGAAATATTGCCAATGTAATTTTCTAAGAATTTTGTAAAAAGAATGAGCCCATGGTCTATCATGTACATTACAAATTTTTTTCCTGGTTTTATCTTTTGTACATGGCTTCATTTATAATAGTTTTAACAGAGTTAATTGACATATAATAAACAGCGAATATCTGAAGTATTCAGTGTGATAGCTTTTGTACACCGTCAGCCATCAGCACAGTCAAGGTCATGAGCATGTGTCTCCCATATCTCTGTGTCACTTGGTAAGCCTCCCTCCTACCTTTCAGCCCCCTCTGCCCATCTTCTTTCTTGCTTCCTATCACTACCTGCTAGTAAGCATTGTCTAGAATTTTATAAACATGGAATCATGCCGAATGTATTGTCTAGCTTCCTTATTCAGCACATTTATTTGATATTTGTGTATCTATTCATCCATTAGTGAATATTTTAGTTGTTCCATTTTTATGAACATTTGTTATATATTGTGTGACCACACGCTTCCCTTTTTCTTCGATAAATGCCTGGGAGCAGAATGGCTGAAGGACACGGTAGGTGAATTCCTAGCTTTCTAAGAAACTTCTAACTGATTTTCAAGGCAGTTATGCTTCCTGACACGACCAACAACAGTGTATGCGGGTTCCAGGCCCTGCACACTCTTATCAGCACTTAGCGAGGCCAAGTCTTTCTTATTTGAGCCATTCTAATAGGTCTTTGTCTCCTTGTGGGTTTTGGTTGCATTCCACAAATAACTAATAATCTTGGGTATCTTTTCGTGTGTTTCTTGGACTTTTAACAATGCCTGTCAATGAGAAGAAGATTTTGATTTTGATAAAGTTCAATTTCTCTTGACCTTATCTTCATTTATTTTAAACGGAACATTTTCTTTCATTTTAGCTTCGATCTGGTTACCATTTGTGTATTACAGAACTCTTAATCCACAGGATTTTATTTTTCCTTTAACTCCAGGGTGTTTACAAGAAAAATAGTAATGAATTTATAAGTAGCAGGATGTGTGCTTGATGATTTAGGTTTTGTGGTTTTTTAAAATTTTATTTTAGGTATTAACTTTCAGTTTTATTGGACAATGATTAGAGAATGTATATGTAACATATCAGCTTTTAAAAATGTATTAATCCTCTTTGGTAGTCTTAGGGTAATTGTGTTTTTTTAGAAATGGCAGGCACCAGAGCTTTTCCATTAGAGGTTGAAAGATAGATCGTTACATTTAGATCTTTTTCTGTAAAGGAAAAGACAGTAAATATTTTAGGCTTTATAGTCTATGTGACAACTACTCATCTCTGCTATGATAGCATGAAAGTCATATTCAATGATAAACAAATGAATGTGACTGTGTTTTAATACAACTTTATTTACAACAAACAAACAACAACAAAAACCAGGCTACTGATGCCAGGTTTAAAAGACAGCTGTTAATATATTTTAGGATCTGAAAAAGGAAGACCAAGTGTCCTCTTTTATATATATATATATATATATATATATAAGGTTTATGTACCAGATAAGTTTTCTGTCCCTGTTGATGGGACTGGGAATCTGCCCAGGGCAGGGGGGGGGTAGGGGCGGCGCTAGAGAAGAAGCAGCACATCCTTGGGTGGCCAGGACTTACCTCCTGAAAATAGAAGCACAGGGACTGGCTCCATTCTTATACCCAATGCTCCCCTCACTGGAGTGACTCTCAAGTGCCACTTGAGGGACTAAATTATAAGGTTTTTGGACAATACATTTTGATGTCCAGTTGATAGAGTGACAAGAGCACAATCATAGCTTTGAATCCTACTTCTTAAACACATGTAACCTTGGGTAGGTTACCTAACCTCTTTGAGCCTGTGTCCTTTTTCTTTTTTAAAGTAGGCTCCATGCCCAGGGTGGAGTCCAATGCAAGGCTTGAACTCATGACCCTAAGATTGAGACCTGAGTTGAGAATAAGAGTTGGAGGCTCCACCAACTAAGCCACCCAGGTACCATACCCCTGAGCCTGTTTTTAATAAGTAAACTGAATATAATAACACTGCCAACCCTACATGGTTATTCTAAGGATAAAGTAAGTGAATGAAGTAAAGTCTACTACATATGATACAAACTTTAACAAATATCGTTTCATCTACCTTTTAGGCACACATGCACAGACACACACAGAGCTTGTCTTTTCCCTTTATTTTTTGAGGGGGGAGGTGAATAAGGAAATGATCTGATTGCTCCTGTACCCATTATTTTTGGCGAATTGTTCACTCTCCTACCTCACAGCAGATTAGAGCTGGTCCTAAGACTGCTTCTCAGGCTCCTTCGCCTGAAGCAAGTATCTAAGAACACCATTACAATTTTATTATTAAGGTGTTTACTCTCGGCCCAAGAGTAGCATACAGATGGTCCCTGACTTAGGATGGTTCTAATCATGATGTTTCCACTTTGGATGGTGCAAAAAGCAAAACACATTCAGTAGAAATGCTGGGTGGGACACTGAACCACAGCTCCCAGTCTTCTTCCATGACCATAACAATGAACAACCAGGACACTTACAAACATTCTGCCTATATAAACATTCTGGTTTTACTTTCAGTATTCAATCAACTTCATGATATATCCAACACCCTATTATAAAAACACTTTATTTTATTTTATTTTTTACAAATAGACTTATGAGTATGCTTTCTTAGATACTTTGGCTCAACTGGAGGCAAGTGTAAGCATGCTGAGTACTATTAAGGTAGGCTAGGCTGAGTTCTGGTGTTCAGTATATTAAATGATTTTTCAACTTTAGATATTTTCAACTCACAATGGGCTTATCAGGATATAACCTCATAGAAAGTTGAGGAAGATCTGTAATATGATTATAAACAACACAGAGAAAAAATTAAATCTCTGTCTCAAAATTATCAGAACTGTCTTATTTGTGGATATGAACCTAAGTTTTGTAGAACTATTTTTTTCCACTTTCATTTTGACACAATTAATTTCTTTCATATGAGCCTTACCTCGACTTTTTATTTATTTATTTTTAAAATTGTATTTATTTATTCATGAGAGACACAGAGAGAGGCAAAGACACAAGCAGAGGGAGAAGCAGGCTCCATGCAGGGAGCCCAACATGGGACTCAATATCGGGTCTCCAGGATCACGCCCTGGGCTGAAGGTGGCACTAAACTGCTGAACCACCTGGGCTAAAATGTCCCTCGACATTTTAGGCATATTTTACCCCTGGAAAGGAATCTTTTGGGTTCTGCTGCGTTTGTTCTCTCTTCATATGTATGGACACGTGTATTTAAAGAAAATATTATATATGTAAGATTCTTTCAGAACTTATTTGAAAGTAAGTTATAAACAACTTAAAATTTTCCTATGAAATAATTCAGAATATATCTATTAAAAATGCTTATATATTCTCCTGTATAATCATAATGGAAAACATTCTTAAGAAATTTAACATTGAGGGGTGTCTGGGTGGCTCAGTCAGTTATGTGTCTGTCTTCAGCTCACGTCATGATCTCAGAGTCCTGGGATCGAGTCCTACATCCTGCTCCGTTCTGTGGGGGGAGCCGGGTTTCCCCTCTCTCTCTGCTTCTCCCATTTGTGCTCTCTCTCTCTCTCTCTCAAATTAATGAACAAAGTCTTAAAAAAGGAAATTTAACATTGGGGCATCTGGGTGGCTCAGTTGGTTGAGCAACCAACTTTTGATTTTGGCTCTTGTCACTATCTCAGGGTCCTGGGATCGAGCCCTGTGCCAGGCTCCATGCTTAGTGGGGAATCTTCTTCTCAATCTCCCTCTGCTCCTCCTTCCACTTGTCCTCCCAATCTCTCTCAAATAAATAATCTTTTTTAAAAAAGGAAATTTAACAACATTTCAATATATGCAGTTATATTCACCTTTCCCCAATTGTTCCCCAAATGCCCTCTGTTTTTTTTCTTCTTTCAGTTTGCAAAGTGATAACTTTTAATATATACTTTTTTCTTATTCTTCTCTGAGGTATCTGGACCCAGCAGCATGCACAAATTTAGCCCACAGGAAGAATAGCTCTGTTTCCTTCTTGAACCTTGTTGGCTATTAAGATGCGACCCTGGCTCTTTATAGAGCAGCTAACTTTATTTGATAGCATGTAGGTCTGCCTCTGGCTCCCACTGATTTATTACCCTTTGCCAGGCATCAGTGAGACTTTGTTGTTGTTTTTTTTTAACTTAGAAATTACACTTTTCCTGGACACCTGGGTGGCTCAGCAGTTGAGCGTCTACACCTTTAGCTCAGGTCGTGATCCTGGGGTCCTGGGATCAAGTCCCGCATTGGGCTCCCTGCACGGAGCCTGCTTCTCCCTCTGCCTGTCTTTGCCTCTCTCTCTGGTCTCTCATGAATAAATAAATAAAATATTTTTAAAGGAATTACACTCTTCCAAGAAATCAGCTCTGCTCTGGGTTCACATTTTATTAACAAGCTATCCATTGCTTTGATTAAAAAATAATAATAATAATTAAAGCTTGATTTTTAAAGGGTAACAGGCACAAGAGGACATCACTGGGGGCAGGATAACATGAAACCTTGCTCTTTTTTTTCAAACCACAAGAACACACTCTTCTGAGACGTGTTGACAAACACTTCTTTCCATTTCTGTTTCATGATTTCTGTGATTTGTGGCACACAAACAGGAGTAATCACTTAATTTGGTAAAGCTCAAAAAGGTAATTGAGCTGACCCGGAGTCTGATTTCCTAAGGGATGCCTTCTGGAGCACAGAGGTCACTGGCAGCAAAAATGACTAAAGGTACTCAGCTTCTCAGCCTGTGGCAATTTTCTTTCTATACTATCTGGGTCATTGGCCAAAGTAAACTCTTCTAGATGACGGGGACTCTCCCCACTCGCTTTCCCTCCAGCTTTCATGTGATCTAACTACAATACAGATAATGGACACCCAGCCCTCCCAAAGGAGGAAGTACAGATGACCCTTGGACAACATGCATCTGAGCTGCATGGGTTGTTATCAGCAGGCTTTTTGTATAGTCTGGTGCCCTAAATGTTTTTTTCTCTTCCTTATGATTTTCTTTTTTTTTTAAAGATTTTATTTAATTATTCATGAGAGACACACAGAGAGAAGCAGAGAAATAGACAGAGGGAGAAGCAGGCTCCCTGTGGGGAGCCCAATGTGGGATTTGATCCCAGAACCCCGGGATCACGCCCTGAGCCAAAGGCAGATGCTCAACCACTGAGCAACCCAGGTGCTCCTTTATGATTTTCTTTTTTTTTTAAATGATTTTCTTAATAACACTTTTGTTTCTCTAGCTTAGCTTATTGTGAGAATACAGTATAGGACACATAGAGCATACAAGATAATGTGCTAATCAACCGATGGTTGGTTTATATTATCAGTAAGTCTCCTGGTCAACAGTAGGTTCTTAGTAGTTAAGTTTTGGGGGGACTCAAAGTTATATGCAGATTGTTGACTATGTGGGGAGATCGGTGCCCCTAATCTTTCATCAAAAGTCAATTGCATTTGCAAATCTAAGTTCGGAAGTTACCCTATTTTGTCAAGTCTCCCAGGTATAACCCCAACATAGAGCTATGTTCTCACTCCCATTACAACTTTGACTTTCTGCTTCGCACCACTAACACAGTTCCAAAGAAGCATACATACACATTTTTTAAAATTTTGCTAAGGTTTGGAGATTTGCAGGGAGATGTTACAGAAAGGGGTCTCCAGTTTTGCTAGCTTCTGTTTTCTCTCCCCATCTCTGAATTTCCTACCATCTCTCACCAAAAGAGAAAACTGCATAGCATTAATATCCAAAACAACTCAGCTCACCTTGCCTTCTGCATTTAAAGTGGTGTATGTCTGTTCATCACAATGCTTAGCAAACAAAATCCTTCAACTTCTACAGAGAGTGTACTATTTGAGACAAACAAAGACAGTTTGGCTTCTGCCCTCCAGGAACTTATACTCTAGAAAGGGAAGGTGATTTCCATTGATTAATGATAACATGAAGCAGAAAGAAATACATACTATAGCTTTTATGAGTTTGTGTTTTATAGTAACATTTCTTTTAGTGGCAAACCAAGAAAGCAGACAACCCAACCTTTTCCCTGATAGAGTCAGGGCCTTTAGATTACAATAGATGGAAACTCCAACCCCAACCCAAAGTTGGAGGTCAAGCTAGCTTTAGACATGGCTTCTTTCAGGGTTGCAAACATAAGGTCAGAATTACATTACTTTTGGGATCATGTCCAGGGTTAAGCTCTAGGTTGTATTCCCTATAGTTTCAGGCTCAGATAAAACAGAGAAGAGTTGATTTTTCCCATAGATCAAATGAAAGCCTCAAAACAGAACTGTACCTGTCTCGTGTGATGTTCATCCTGAAACCTCTCAATTGTGGGAGAGAGGGATATGGATATAGGGGTAACAATGTGCCAACTGCCCTAGCCTGGATCGTACTCTACTCCTGATGATAGAGCCAGCTGTACACAGATTGAGAGGAGGATAAAGTGGTTCTTCCAGAAGGCGATGCAAATCAAGTGGTGAGTAGATGCTAGATGGTAAAGCAGCAGGTATCTACAACAGAAAGTGATATAAAATAAATTATGGGCAAACCTATATATCCTACCAATGAAAAA
This sequence comes from Nyctereutes procyonoides, assembly GCF_905146905.1. Taxonomy (NCBI): domain Eukaryota; kingdom Metazoa; phylum Chordata; class Mammalia; order Carnivora; family Canidae; genus Nyctereutes; species Nyctereutes procyonoides. Next base: position 52,250,968 of record NW_026575140.1, on the reverse strand, counting down.
TTGAGCTACTCCAAGTTCCTTAAAGTGATGAAAATTTGACCTACCTTCTTAGGCTGCTGATCCATCCTCCTACTCCCAGATGTCATCAACATAGCTTGGCCAGCTGGTCATCATGATCCCGAGGTATGTGTCCCTGTTCATGGAAAGTCACCTCCAGCTGGCATAGTGTTCACCTCCCCCTACAGCCTACAGTGCTCCAGCCAAGTGGCAGCACCCTGAGACTTTACCCCATTGACATGGGCTAGAGACTGTTCTCATCCTTTGGGGTTTAAAAGGGTTTACCCTTTTTCTCTACCCCAGAACCTCATGCCCCTGAGCTGACATGTGGGGTCTAGTTTTCTGATGGTCAATACAACCTTCCCATCTCATTATCTTTGGTTCTTTTGTTTTTATTTACTTATTCTATTTTTTTATTTTTAAAGATTGTATTTATTTACTTATTTGGTGGGGGCAGGAAGCAGAAGGAGGAGAGAATCCCAAGTAGACACCGAGCATGGAGCCCAATGCAGGGCTTGACCCCCATGAGCCCAAGATCACAATCTGACCCAAAATCAAGAACTGGATGCTTAACCAACTGAGCCACCCAAGCACCCCCTTTGGTTTTTATTTTTAATTTAATAATAGAAACCATATCTTGTACTGTTCAAAAGCCACAATTGTTGCTGCCATCCACTACTACTAGTACATTATATTGCAGCTCCTGCTGTGGTTGTTAAAAGGGGCAGTGAGGAGGGATCCCTGAGTGGCTCAGCGGTTTAGCACCTGCCTTCGGCCCAGGGTGTTATCCTGGAGTCCTGGTATCGAGTCCCACGTCAGGCTCCCTGCATGGAGCCTGCTTCTCCCTCTGCCTGTGTCTCTGCTTCTCTCTCTCTCTGTATCTCTCGTGAATAAATAAATAAAATCTAAATAAATAAATAAATAAATAAATAAATAAATAAATAAGGCAGTGGGGATAGAGAATAGATACTGGACCATGATCTCCAGTGCTAACTACGGCAAAGGGACAGTACCTCTAGCAAACCAAGTCTTGAAACAGTTACATGTTTGCGGTGGATCTCTGAAAGTGAGGGGCTTGGTGCATGAGTACTTTGCTCAATGAAAGGCATTTGCCCAATAAAAATTGGTAAAAGAGCTGACTCTTCCAAATCCATCTGGAGTAAATTGTTCCACTAGGTTCTGATGATACTTGGAAAATTGACTAATTAGACTCAAATAGAAATAGCCTCCTGAATTGTTGCGATTTGATTTTGCTTCCGAAAACTGATTATGTTAGACATTACGTCTCCTGCCCACATTGGTGTTATGGCTTCCAAGAAGTTCTTTAGTGTTTGATTATGAGTTCCTTGATGTTGTTTATAAAAACCTGCCGCTTGAATGTTTTGTTAACAAAACACTGTCTGGGTTTCGAATCTAGAAAGTGGAGGCTGTACCAGGCTGGTATCTCCCAAAACAATCTAATGAATAAGCTTTTCCTCCAAATCAAATTTGCCAGATGATCGACTTTATTATTTAAATTTTGTGTGGCTCTTTGATACATTAGGAAGGGCGCCCTGAGAAACGTAAAGTTATGATTATTGTATCAAATTTGAAAATCCCTGTGCTGAGCAGATGCTGGCTGTTTTTGTCTATTTCCATAACTGCATTTAAAAGGCATTAAGTGCTGTGATTGCGGGGTTATTTTTGTTTGGTTCTTGTCATCAATTCGATATATAATATAATAAATTTCAAAGATATATTTTTATGGTATTGCATTGGGGAATGAGAAAGTTATTGTTTTCCATGGGACTCATTGAAACGATGACGCCATGTTAATGATAATGGCCTTTAGAAATGTTCCACGTTCAAAAACATTCCCATCTGAAGCTATGCCCTTTAAATCACTTTCTCAGCTTGTACCATCATTTTAGGAAAACAGCACATTAACCTCCGTGACTACTATCATCAGTAGCCTCATTTTATCTGAACACTTATTCAGAGCCAAGGCAGCCCAGAATGTGGAATGACATGGAATGTTCTGCCTCATTTTCTTAGCTAGCTTTATGGGGCTTCCATTACCTGCTAAGTTAAGACTCCTGTTAGCCACGAAGCCCTCAGTGGAAATTCCTAGGTCAGGCCATAACACCTGGCATCGTTATACAAAAACATCAAAGCTTGAAGACTTCAAGCCTTGCCATTGTGGCACACCCACCAATTTTGTGGAAGTGAGAAGGGACCAAAATAGTTGTCTTCACGAAGAAAACACACACACAGAGTGCCTAGATGGCTCAGTTGGTTAAGCATATGACTCTAGTTTTTGGCTCAGGTTGTGATCTCTTGGGTCATTGGATTAAGCCCTGTCTTCAGCCCAGCGCTCAGCGAGGAGTCTGCTTGGGATTCTCTGTCTCTGCCTCTTCCCCCACTCACACTGTCTCTCTCTCTCAAATAAATAAATAAAACCTTAAACAATAAAAGAAAACACATACACAAATACAAATCTGCCCACTCCAAATTTCAAAAGACCCATGAAAATAGGAAGATGACAACAGAATCCAGGAGATGCATAGGTTAAGGCAGCTTGTGTGTCATTTGTATTTGAAAGAAAGGAAGAAAAAGAGAACTTCCAATTAGGCTCCCCAAATTCAATAAACAAGGACATGGTAGGTGATGTAAATGGCATAGGCAAGCCTGGTGCAAGAGGTGGGTACAATTAGGTACTGGGGAAGGCATTCTCAGTAAAACGTCATTTCTTTTTTTTTTTTAATATTTATTTATTTATGAGAGAGAGAGAGAGAGGCAGAGACACAGGCAGAGGGAGAAGCAGGCTCCATGCCAGGAGCCTGACGTGGGACTCGATCCCGGGACTCCAGGATCGCGCCCTGGGCCAAAGGCAGGCGTTAAACCGCTGAGCCACCCAGGGATCCCTAAAACGTCATTTCTGTCTGCAGCAACAATTGTGGCTGGTAGTAATCCATTGTGGGTAGATATTTGGAGTTTTAAAGAGAATCTGAAATTTCAATTTTCATAGGAAATACAACTCTTTTTTTCAAAAAATTATTAATTTGAGAGAGAGAGAGAGTAGGTGAGGGAAGGGGCAGAAGTAAAAGGAAAGAGGATCTCAGGCAGATTCCCTACTGAATGCAGAGCCCAATGTGAGGCTCCATCCCAGGACCCTGAGATCATGACCTGAGCCAAAATCAAGAGTCAGAGTCAAACACTCAACCAGCTGAACCACCTAGGTACCCTGGAAATCTAACTTTTAAACACCTTAAAGGTTGTGTGTGTTTGTGCATGCATTCGTGTATAAATATTAATAAATGCAATGGGGGGCCATCATTATGTGATCTCTACTTGAAAGCAGCCTTGGGCACAGGTTTAAGAAGTTAGCTTTCGACACAAGCATTACAAAAAATAAAGGTAAGGCATGAGTGGTGAATAAAAGAAAAATAAAGGTGGGGGAAGAAATGCAACCAACATTGTTTTTGTAATCCCAGAGTCTCCTGAGACCACTAGACTTTAAGGACCAGTAAGGTGACAGGTGGCAGGGCCCACCACCATAATCGTACAACTCCAGCCAGGCCTCCCCTTTTCTGGTTCTTTCTGGGAGCTGTTAGAGAAAGATCCCAGGTAGGGGAACACATCAACCCCTGTTTCCCTCACTCCAGCCTAACTCATGTCTGTACAGAAAAGCCACCTAAGGGAGATACTTGGCCATTTCCCTTGCTTTGGAAGCTTTACCAGAGATACCTTGCCACCTCCACCAGTTAGCTCTCTGCGAATAGCAGAAAAGTGGAAAATATCCTATTTCCTACTCTGTATCTTACATTATCACAGGCCTGACCTATCAAAATGGCCCATTTGGGTTTTGCCATCACCTTACTCTCTCCTGAGGGTCAGGTTCAGCTATGCTATTACACTGACATTGCAGAAAGTCCCAGCTGAGCCCAACCAGAGCTGCATCTATTGGCACATGAAATATTTGCTTTGCACAAAAGGGGGAAGGGAGCTGGTCCTTGGGTACGTGGGAGGGATGGAGAGAGGAGGAGTCTCCATCCGACCCTCACAGGGTAGGAAGTGTTAGCAATGACATCTGTTAGCACATACTAAGCGTGAAACACACTCGGCATTTTGCATCTATTTTCTTGCTCAATCCTCATATCAACTCAACTGATACCGTAATCTTTATTACTCAGATGAGACTCGGGGAGCTTGATGAATTCAGATAATTTATGTGCTGGAGGTGGAGCTGGGATCCTGGCTAGACACCACCATATGCTGCGCCTCCAGAAGAAAAAGGTCAAGGATTGATTTACCTTGAGCAGGTGAGACATCAGACTAGATCCTCATAAATTTTTAGTAATCATATTGCAAGAGGAATACTAACATGTCATAGGGTCTACAGAGAAGAGAAACCAAGAGACTCTAAGTTTTCTGAGGACTGGCCAAAGTAAATGAAGACTTTAAACCTGAGAGTCAGGGGTCACCTGGGTGGCTCAGTGGTTGAGCGTCTGCCTTCGGCTCAGAGTGTGATCCCAGGGTCCTGGGATCAAGTCCCGCATCTGGCTCCTCGCAGGGAGTCTGCTTCTCTCTCTGCCTCTGTCTGTGCCTCTCTCTGTGTGTCTCTCATGAATAAATAAATAAAATCATTTTTTAAAAATAAAAAATAAAAATAAATAAACCTGAGAGTCAGAAGACTTAATAGAAAAAAGAAGACTGATATTTTTCTCCAAGCACTTGCAGGGGGGGTTGCATTGCCAACATGGTTGTAGAGTACACATGAATGGTGGTTAGAGGGAAACCTTGTAGTTTTGTCTTTTTCTTTAATGAAGGGAGTTTCCTGCAAGAGCAGTGAGTCCCACATCCTAAATTACATCCTAAAATACATTCAAGAGAGTCTGGTGAATTACTTTTCAGGAAGGTTTTGAAACAATTTCTTAAAATGGGGTCCCCGGGCCAGCATTGTCACCACCATCACCTGCGACTTAGTTAGAAATGTGGATTCTCAGGCCCCTCCCCAGATCTGCTGAATCTGAAATTCTGGGGTTGGACCCAGCTGTCTGCATTTTAGTGCATTTTTATTGAAACTGATTTGTACTGAGTTTTGAGAACTGCCACAGCAGTGTGTCTATCCTGCCCTCCCTCCAGATGCTACATTTCTCATCTCATCAATGTTTATCACAGCTCGGAAACATGATAAGTACACCCTTCTTCATCGTTTGATAAACAAATGACTTATCCCTGAAGGAGAACAATTCTGGAGATACGATTCCCAAGTGTGGTCCCTAAAGTACAACCATCAAGATGGAATCCTTGATAAAAAAGCAAATTTAGGGGCACCTGGGTGGCTCAGTGGTTGAGCCTTGGGCTCAACCTTGGGCTCAGGTTGTGATCCCGGGGTCCTGGGATCGTGTCCCATATCGGGCTCCCCACAGGGAACCTGCTTCTCCCTCTGCCTCTCTCTGTGTGTCTCTCATGAATAGATAAAAATATCTTTTAAAAAATGCAAATTTATAGGTCCCCACCCTATCCTACTACTAAACATACACCTATGGCATCCAAATCTCTGGAACAGCCCCAGGAACATGTATTTTAATTACTTAAATAATTATACATATGCCACCCTTATTAAAAATTGGCATCCTTCTGGAGTAGGCAATAAATGCACCCATACGCCAAATATTCAAAACGTACAAATGGAGATTCAAAGACTGCCTTTCTAGTACCCTATACACACCCACCAGGTCTCCTTCCACAACACAATCATGGGAAGTGGGGCTTGTTTTGTTTGTTTTTCATGAATCCTTTCAGGGATTTTATACTTAATACAAGCACTCACATACACATATACACATCCACACACTAAAAAAAAAAAATCATATTTCTTCTTCAGTCCCTTGCTTTATTCTCTCGACCATTTATCTAGAATCTACAATTACACAAATTCACCAAGTGATGCTGTTTACTCCTGGTGGGAATATATGTTGGTGCAACCACTATGGAAAACATATGGCAGATCCTGCAAACATTCAATGCAGAACTACCATAAGATCCAGTAATTCTACTTCTGGGTATATATTTAAAGGAAACAAAAACAACAATTCAAAAAGACATCAGTGGCCCAGCCCCATGTCCCACATCAGTTATAATAGCTAAGACATGGAAGCAACCCAAGCACAAGCACACTTTCCGGAATTAATTTCTTGGATTTTTGGACAGAATGTGAAAACTATGTTCCTGTGAGTTGTATATACTTCAGACACTTCTGAGTTAATTACTTCATCCCATATCTGGGACCTCACAAGTCGTGAAGCAATAGGATATGAATGAATGACATAGTTTTTAATTTATGTTTATTCTAAGATTTCTTTTTTTTAAATTTTTATTTATTTATGATAGTCACAGAGAGAGAAAGAGAGAGAGGCAGAGACACAGGCAGAGGGAGAAGCAGGCTCCATGCACCGGGAGCCCGATGTGGGATTCGATCCCGGGTCTCCAGGATCATGCCCTGGGCCAAAGGCAGGCGCCAAACCGCTGCGCCACCCAGGGATCCCTCTAAGATTTCTTTTTTTAAAAGATTTTACTTATTTATTCATGAGAGACACACAAAGAGAGGCAGAGACACAGGTAGAGGGAGAAGCGGGCTCCCTGCGGGAAGCCTGATGCGGGACTCAATCCCAGGACCCCTGGATTTTGCCCTGAGTTAAAGGCAGACGCTTAGCCACTGAGCCACCCAGGTGCCCCTTAATCTGAGATTCTTATTCTGCATCTCTGACATGTATCTCCCTTGAGTGGAGTAAAATCCACTACTGGAAAGAGACTGGGTCTTTGCTCTCTGTTCATACATATCCGACACTTCGGGGAGTTGCGCCTGGCACATGGTTGACATTCATTATATAACTGTCAGGGGAATGAGTTAGTGTTCAGTTTATGTGGCTGGACGTAAGCAGGACTGCCTGAGTTGTATGGGCCTTTTGGTCTAGCATCATCCCAAGTACTAAAGTTCAGGGCTTGTGCATGAAATAGAAAATTTAAGCCTCTGTGCCTTGCTTCACACCTTCTCTCTTTCTAGGTGTGAAGAGCCCTAGTGCAGTGTCGTTGATAGGAGTTGAGGCCAAGAAGTCCACAAATGCATGTTGATGGGCTACTTCTAGTCCAAAGGTAGGCTGCTTGTTTGATAAAGGAGCTGTCGCAGCCAAACAGGGCAAGCAAGCAAACAAAATCCATAAAACCAGCAAACAAAACCATCCTCCGGCCAACCAGTCCCTCAGGGCAAACACCAGCTCCAATTCCTGCAGGACTTCCTGGCTTCACAGCTTGGATCCACAGCTCCCTGATCTCCAGAATGATGATTAAAATAAGACAAACATCTAATATTTCTAAATGAAGGCAGGTGATTTTTTTTTACTATTAATTCGAATCAAAAAAAGAAAGCAAATGGAACTTATGAAAAATATTTTTTCCCTGTGATTTAGCCTCCCTAAAAGGCAGAGATTGAACTGAAAAGATCCTCTGTGATGCTTGAGAATACCAACAAGGTCCTCCCAGGGCTTTTTAAAGACGGAAAAACAAGCCGTGGTTATTAAAGAGTAGAGCCTCGAGCTGTAGCCTAAGACAAGGGTGTGTTAGGAATAGAAGTAAATGACCCTGGAACTGTTGGAATCTGGAAGACAAGGAGGTATATAAATAGCTGAATCAAAGGATGCCTATTCTAAGTTGTCCTTTTTGCTGGGCATTCCGAGGGAGAGCTGCGCCTGGGGCAGCCCCACTGGATCTGAGGGCGGGAACCAAGAGTGGACGAAGCAGGCACCATGCTCTCCGCTGTCTGATTTTCTGCTTTGAGGGCATCTTGCATCCATTCTAGTGCCTCTGCCTGCAGGGATGGACTAGAGATGGAATGCAGACAGAGTATCCCTGAGGGGCGGGAGGACCCAGAGGCTTAGAGACAATGTGGACACAAAAGGACTCCGATGGATAAAACCAAGTAAACCTCTGTGAAAATCAAAGTTCCAAGACTAAGAGTTGAAATGATAGTGTGTGTTAAAAAAAAAAAAAAAAAAAAAAAATTCTCCAGGGCGTCTGTGTGGCTCAGCTGGTTGAGCATCTGATTCCTTTTTTGTTTTGTCTTGCTTTTAAGCTTTTATTTATTGACTTGAGAGAGAGACAGTGAGCAAGAGCAAGAGCACAAGCAGGGCGAGGGGCAGAGGGAGAGCTGGATATTTGGGGCGTGTGTGTGGTTCAGTGGATTAAACATGTGCCTTTGGCTCAAGTCATGATCTCAGGGTCCTAGGATCGAGTCCCGCATCAGGCACTCTGCTCAGAACAGTCTGCTTGAGATTCTCTCTCCCTCTCCCTCTGCCCTTCCCCCAGCTCATGCATGTGGGCACTCTCTCTCAAATAAATAAATCTTAAAAAAAAAAAAACTCTAAAAATATTCCATGGATGACTTTTATGCCTCCACAATGTCTCTTTTATGGAGTGGAAAAGTATTGACTTTCTTTTGATGGATTCCTCAAATTCTGCCTCTGTGCCTCAAAGTTAACTTTCTGACATTCCATTCCATTCCATTCCATTCCATTCCATTCCATTCCATTCCATTCCATTCCATTCCATTCCATTCAACAGATATTCAGTCATCACCTAGTATAGCCAAGACACCTTAAAGATGCATAAATGAACAAGATGAGAGACATAAGTATTAGTGATATAAAGGGTCTCAGAAGTCATTCATTAATTCATTCACGTAAATACTGAATCACCACTATGCACCTAGTCTTGTGTCCCCTAGAACACTTAGCAGTAAGCCACAACAGGCCAATCTCTGGTTCCCATGATCTGAGAGTACATTCTAGCATCACCTGATGAGCTGGTAAGATGTCTGTCCCAAGGTGCTGTACCACCCTAAAAATTTCGATTCAGTCAGCTTTCATGGCAATGAAAAGGTATTGCCATCATGGCAATGTGGGTATTTCTGATGTACGCTCTGGCTTGAGACCAGTAATGGAGTACTGTAGCACCACTTTGTCATTAGGTTGAGGACACCAGGGATCAGAAAGAAGTCATGGTGATCCCAAGGTGATCCCATGATATGCCGGGGCATGCTGGGAAATTGAATGTCATACTACACTACACCATGACCTGGTAAGTAATAAATAAGATACGTACAAAATGACCATTAAAACAGGTAAAACATGACGAGGACTCTAAGAAAGGTACAAGTTCATAAGGCTATGGAGGGAGAGCCCACTTCTAGGGAGGTGTTCAAAGATGCTAGATCAAAGGACCTTGGAGCGACAAGGATTATGTAAGTGTTTAAATATTAAAGTGTGGGGTTTCCAACTTTGTTCTTCTTTCTTAAGACTGCTTTGACTAGTTAGGGTCCCTAATGATTCTTTATGAGTTTTATGATGGACTCTTCCATTTACAGGAACTGCATCCAATCTATAGGTTGCTTTGGAGCACACTGCCATCTGGACAGGATGAAGTGTTGCAACCCATCAACAGGGATATTTTCCAATTATTCAGGTCTTACTTCATGCCAACAATCCTTTTAATTATTTTCAGTGTGTATGTCTTACCCCATTGGTTACATTCATTTCTAAGCATTTTACTCTTTTTGATGCTATTGTAAATAGAATTGTTTTTTTCTTAATTTCTTTTTGGGATAGTTTGTTGCTAGTTCATTGCTGGATAATTCCTGCCGATTTTTGCATGTTAATCGTATATCCTGCAACCTTGCTCTATTCCTTTACTAGCACTAATGGATTTTTTTAAGAAATAGACTCTCTAGGATTTTCTGTGTATAAGATCATGTCATCTGTGAATAGTTTTACTTTTTCTCCCAATTCAGGTGCTTTTATTTCTTTTTCAACCTGAATTGCTCTGACTAGACCATCTACTATTATGTTCAATGAAGTGGCAAGAGTGGGTGTCCTTGTCTTATTTCTGATCTTAGAGGAAAAGCTTTCAGTCCTTCACCATTAAGTATGATGCTAAATGTGGTTTTTTTTTTTCATAAATTCCTTTACCAGGTGGAGGAAATGTTCTTCTATTCTTATTTCTGAGTGGAAACATGGAAAGATGTTGGATTTTGTCAATGGCATTTCTTCATTAGCTGAGAAAACCATTTGGCTTCTTCCTCTTTTCTATTAATGTACATATTGTATTGGCTGATTTTGATATGTTAAGCCATCTTTGCATTCCTGGAATCAATCCCACTTGGTCACAGTATATAATCCTTTTAATAGGTTGCTGGATTTGGAGGGATTCTTTCTTAAGTAATTAAATTAATCTAGTACATAAAGGGGCTCCTAGTTGGATTCCTGGGGCTGGAAGGCGCACCATGTAAGGAGAAGGATGGCAATCCTATGTGGGTGTAGGAATAGCAAGCAGAGATATTAAAAAGGAATACACAGACTTTCCTCTTGTTGGCTTAAAGAAGTCTCAGGAAAAATTCTGGAAAGCCCTTAAGTTGCTGCAAAGGAAGAACGGTTGATAATAAAAACCCTGACACATGGTGAAGTTTCAAAATCCCAGGTGAGGACCCTGGTTCATACACTCATGGTGTGGATACCCTGAACAGGAACTGGGCAGTAGATTATAATGAAGTGAAAATAAGCAGAATAATTTCCATGGCTCTAATGATAATTTTGTGATCAACTCCTATTACTTATTGATGCCTAACAAACCACTCTGAAATGTAGTGGCTTAATTAAAGGCAATCGTGTTATTATCTCTGGCAGTTTCTGAGGGTTAGGAATTTAGAGGGAGTTCAGACAGGCAGTCTGGGGTTGAGGTCTTTCATTTCAGTCAAACAGGCATCTGGATATCTCTTGTTCTCTCTCTCTCTCCTCATCTAGTCTCAGGGCTAGTCTATGTGCTTTTTCCACACTGGCCACCTTGGGTGTCATCAGAATGGGAAGACTTTGTACATGACTTACCTCTAGCTTGACTGCCTCAGGGCCCCAGGCTAAGGGCTTGTATCTCTTATGCCCAGCCAACCAGAGCCATCTAGCCTCACTTTTCCCACACCCTATGGGGTGACCCAGCACTAAGGCTGGCCAGATTCAAGAAAGATGTGGGATGTAGCTCCCACCTCGCTATGCCAGGTGAGTCAAGAAAGAGGTGGGATGGGATGCCTGGGTGGCTCAGCAATTGAGCATCTGCCTTCAGCTCAGGGCATAATCCTGAAGACCCAGGATCGAGTCCCACATCAGGTTCCCTGCATGGAGCCTGCTTCTCCCTCTGCCTGTGTCTCTGCCTCTCTCTCTGTGTCTCTCATGAATAAATACATAAAATATTTTTTTTAGAGGTGGGATGTAGCTCCAACTCGCCATGGCAGGCAAGTCAAGAAAGAGGTGGAATGTGCTCCCACCTTGCCACACCAGGTGAGTCAAACACTTGCAGAGAGGTTTTCAGCCTGCCACAATTTCCTTTATTGATTAATTGTATTGTATTTCATTGATAAGAAAAATGGAATCCCCCGATACTGCAGCACACACTTTGTCATCTGGCCCACAGAGCTCACAGCAAAGCAAACGTGTTCAGTCGGTGGCAAGAAGAATGTTCGAGAGCAAGTGATCAGCTTCTCCAGTCCTGCCTTGGCCATGCATATCTAAATTGAGAGTTTCACAAAATATCACGACTCTCGATACCAAAATATAAAAGCCATCTTCCAGAGAACCAAGTTTCATTTTTCTTTGTGTGAAGTGTAAGGAAATATCATCAAATGCCATAAAATCAAGGCCCTCACATACCTGTGGGAGACACTTACTGTTTCCATTTGCATGAACCATTTCCCCTACGCCACAGAGCACAGAGCAAACAGCTGGTGAGCCCTTACGCGAACTTGGTGGTACAGGAATGATGGTGTGTGTGTGTGCAAGGGAAGCCTCGCTTATAAATAAAAGGTTGCTCATTTATTTATGATGCAAAATCCATTGTGCATTCAGCAGAAAGAAGCACCCATGACTTATTCAGAACACCTTGCCTCCAACTGCAGCTTTTTTGCACATGAAGCATGTCTGCTTTGACTACTTTAAAACATGTCATTTGCTTTTTGATTGTGGTGGATGTTCTCTCTCAAAGTGGGTGGCATTGTGGTAACCTGTACCTTTGATAGAAGACTTCTAGTTGATGATACCATGTTTACCTGAGCCCTCTGTCACCCAGGATTTAGGGTAGGTGGATCTTGGGGTTCCCTTCATTCACTGCTATACCCAGTACCACTCCTCCATCACCACCCCCACTGCCTGCCAGCAGGTGGAATTACTACATCACAAAGTCATTAACTCTGCTCCAGGAGCAAACGTCTTCTCAGGCATCACTGACTTTTTTTTTTTTTTAAGATTTTATTTATTTGAGAGAGAGAGAGTGAGAGAGAGCATGAGCAGGAGAAAGGGAGAGGAAGAAGCAGACTCCCCGCTGAGCAGGGAGGCTGATCCCAAGCTCATTCCCAGGACCCCAGGATCATGACCACAGTTGAAGGCAGACGCTTAACCGACTCAGCCACCCAGGTGTCCCTCACTGACTTCTCCTAACTCTAGTGAGGACATGATTGGGGTGATGATGTTATTTCTCGGATGTGTTTTAGGCCCTATAAACTGACATTCATTCCCATGAATTCTGGATCCATCACACCACATGGCCAGATTGGCCCATCTGGTTTCTACCGCTGCGTGCAAACTGTAAACACTGTAAAAAGAGATGTCCACAGCCCTCGATGCAGGTCCCCCAGGGGGCTCATTGGCCTGCCGAGCCGTGTGCAACAGCCCCTCTGCTGCCACACACGGCGAGGTTGTGACCAAGGGAAGATCGGTGGTGTCACCAGGAATCCCTTCTCCTCCGGCCAGCCATCCGTGGCTTCCTTGGTGCAGATAGTGTGAAGGTCCTTTCATTTAAGGACCTGGGTGGCCGGCTGGCAAAGATTCTGAGCCAACACAGCTTTGAGGCACTTGAGTAGGGCCAGGTAGCAAAGGGCAGCCCTTGGGTTCCTTACCCACCCTGTTCTGGTTTGAGGCGTGCCAGGTGTAGTCTCCTTAAACGTGCATGGCTCCCATCTCCCTTTGGGTGAACCTACTGAGTGGAGAATGGTCGACTAATAGCCATGATCTGCCACCCTTTTGGATGCACAGCAGCATGCACGCTGGGGCCGTGCTCTCTCCAGGCTGCCTGTGGCAGATGACTGGGTATAATGACCAGAGAGGAAGGTGGCTGGAGGAGGGTCATTTTGTCCTGAAGTGGAGTTCCCTGATGGCCAGTCTCTGTCTAGGGCTTTCCATCAGAGAGACTTTCTTTCTTTCTTTCTTTCTTTCTTTCTTTCTTTCTTTCTTTCTTTCTTTTTTAAGATTTTATTTATTTATTCATGAGAGACACAGGCAGAGGGAGAAGCAGGCTCCCTGCGGGGAACCTGATGTGGGACTTAACCCCAGGACCCTGGGATCACGACCTGAGTCAAGAGCAGACGCTCAAACACTGAGCCACCCAGGTGCCCCTAGAGAGGCTTTCTTGGGGTACAATGCAGTGTGAGGCTCTTCCTACCAAGTCTTCTTTGACAAAGGTCTCCCCTTCCCTGAAAGATGAATAGGCATTCCCCCCAACCCCCACCCCGTACCTTCCCTCCCAGAAAATCTCTCCACTGTTCCCTTTAGGATCTGTTTTCCAAAGAACCTGAACTGACAGACTGGGTTTCCAAATTTCCTCTTCCTCCTTGCTCTCATCCTTCATTCTCCTCCAGGCTCCTGGCCACACATCCTACATCTGCCCACACAACTGCCCTATTTTCTTATTTTCTTTTCTGGTGACAGATCAGAAAGAAATACATATCCCACCTAGCTAAGCCTAAATCATTAACACATGCAAAACAGCCGGTTTGTTTTCTGGGTCTCTACTCCATGCAAAGGAGGTCTTGGGACTCCTTCCTCCACCCCCTCATAGGACAGAGGGACCCTTCTAATGAAGCAAAGAAAACAGTAAAGATCCAGTTGAACTTTGCAAAAATAGGTGAACCCCTCATGTGCTGCTGCATCTAAATATCAGCTGATCATATTTTATTCATCTTTATATTAACGATTACCAGTACGTGGAGTAGTTCTAACACTGTAGTCTGTAGTGAATGAAGACCCCATGAAATTTATGTCTGCTCTTCCCCTCTTGCCACAGACACACACAGACACACACACACACACACACACACACGTGCGCTCCTCTTTACATAACCCCTCAGGCACCTCCTGGTATCCAGTGGCTTCCAGCTTCCTTCTGGCATTTTCTAAGACCTTGACGACTATGCACAAATCATAACTCTCACCACCCGAGTGTTTTCTTGGTTCTCATCTAAAATCCACATTAAAATCCTTATTCTATGAGTGCCCATTAGTTCCAGTTGCCAAAAATCTGATTAAACTCAAAGTGGGAAAAGAATTTTTCAAAAGCAATCAGGATGCCACCTTTAACTAGCTGAAGATTTGGGGTAAGCTGTTTCATTTCTCTCGGCTTCAGATTTCTCACCTGCTACCTAGTTTATAATGTCTAGTGTAAATTGGAAGCATTTTCTGAGAAATGAATTCATACAACAATATGAATGGTTGAAATTTTGCTTTACATTTTCTGTGATATATATATACACACATATATATTTATTAAAACATGGAAATACAGAAAATTTGTATATTTATATATATTTTCCTTTTTTTCTTTTTAAAGTAGGCTCCACAACCACCATGGAGCCTAATCCAGAGCTTGAATTTACAACCCTGAGATCAAAAATTGAGCTGAAATCAAGAGTCAGAAGCTTAACCAACTATCAAGAGTAAATAATTATATATATTTTAGGATTTATTTATTTATTTTAGAGAGAATGTGCAGTGAAGCTGGGAGTGGGGAGCACAGAGAGAGAGAGAGAGAGAGAGAGAAAGAGAGAGAGAGAGAATCTCAAGCAGACTTCCTGCTCAGTAGGGAGCCCGATGCAGGGCTTACTTCCATGACCCTGAGATCATGATCTGAGCCTAAATCAAGAGTCAGATGCTTAATCGACTGAGCCACACAGGGGGTCCCTATTTATATATATTTTAAAAGATACCTGCTAAATCCTATAAGTCAGTTGCAATCAGCCCTTCTGTTGATGGGAGTGATGGGTGTCAACTGGTGTTGAGGCCGTACTGGAAGGATTGAAAAAGTTATTTTCCTGGCACCAAAGTATATCCATCGCTGCCTCACCACACACATTCATGCACACTACCCTTCCCAATCACCCACATGTACATCTCTTGAGACTCCCGTCCTCACTTGCTCTGGAATGGGCAATGGTCTTGTTGACACACTTGAGTAAGTTTGCTAACTCCTTAGATGTCAGTCCTTTGGTTGTCCATCAAGGTTCACAAAGGATGTCTTGACAATGAAAGACAGAAATGCTAGCATGTAAGGGGGTTGAAATACAGGGCTACACCTTGGTTATTTATGCTTAACAATTCCAGAGTTCTAAGAGAAAGGAAAGCTGGCATAAACCTCCATATTTCTTTTCCCCACCAGTGGGAGGAGACCCTGAAATCCACACACCTTGGAGAAACAGATCTTGCCCCCTCCCCATCAGCTATAAGTACTATAATTTACTAGGATGACAGATAGCCTGAGACACTTTAAATGTTCCTCAATAAAATGTGCTGGAGGAAGACTGCCACCACCCCACCCCCCATTCTGAGAGACTGCATGAAGAAGGCAGAGCCTATTTCTCTCTTGTCCAAACTTTTTGACAGGATCCTTATTCTTCAGGTTCTTTTTAATCTCAGAGTATAGGCAATACATGTCAGACCATTCCCCTAAATATTCCTGAGGGCCCCTTGGAGTAACAGAGGTGGCAGTCTCAGGACAGGCAATGAAATGTGAGAAGCTTATTGCATCCCACTGATCAAGAGAACATATAATATGGATAATATTTTGAGGTATTGACCAAAGGTTTTCCCTCACTTTTCTTTACTCTGTGATACTTCTTATAATCTGAACAGATAGAACATTCCACTTTCATGTCTTAGGAAGGGAATATTTCAGCAGCTATGTCAAGAGGAAAAAAATGGAGTCATCTTCAGACCAAAATTGATTTTGAAACTCCTGGCAGGAACAGTGGTCTTCAGAAGAAAAAAAAAGGAATTTTAAGTCACAAGGACCTCAAAATAATGAGTTTCAGAGACGTGCATGGTATAGCAAATGTCCTCATAAACATCTCTGAAGGGAAAGACTAGATGAAGAGTCAGTTATCCTGCACATACACTGGGCAGATTCCACAGGCTAGGAGGAGAGAGGGAACTAGAGGTGAGGAAGAAGTTATAGACCAATTAGGAGTTGACCTGCCTCACTCCTTACCCACCTGATCTTCAGGCTAAATCAGTGTGACAACACCTTCAGGTGTGCTGGGAGAAGGCAGTGCTGTTTTGACTCCCTTCCCTATGGAGCTTGGGGAGATAACAACCCTGTTCTCTGGCACCTAGCACAGCAATGGGGCAATCTGTAGTGTGTGTCCCAAGTACTTAGAGTCCTTGAGGCTTAAGAATGGCACCAGAGAATGGCTGGATGTTTGCCTTGAATCCTCTAGTGAACCACAGCAAATTCTGAAGAGGATCCACATGGGTGTGGTAAGAAGAGGCCTTTTAGCTGGGACAAGAAGGATGAAGCAATAAGTTAAATATTCAAGTAACTGCAGGAATGGTGAGAACAAGTTCAGCTCAATGAATCCCGGAACTTATGGACAACCTTGGGCCAGATGTTCCACCCCCAAAACCCCCATTCACGCGCACACTGCCACACACACTCACAGGCATGCACACACACCTACCTTGCCATTTGGCAAGAAACTGAGTTACAACCACACAGGGCCTACTGGAGCCCTAAAATCAACACATTCAAAAACTTACTTCTTGCATTCTACACATCATTTCAGCATTCTGGGACTTCAGAAGTGTATAAAATATTTAGTTTCTACACCCCATGGCATAGGATGCTCAAAGAGAAAGCAGGATTAGCCACTGAAAATAAAGTCACATTTCTGGCAGAGGTGAGTCTGTGGCCTGAAATTAGTATTCATTCCTTGAGAATCTCAAAGGTGTGGTGGGACTCAGGAGGCAGAATGGGAGGCACTGACGCTTTGCTCTGGCTTCCCTAGCTTGAGGGCCTTCTCATGCCAGTCTGATGTACGGTATGCTTCAGTTCTCCTGGTGGGGCATCTGCAGTAACTCTCTGGTAGTTTAACCTCAGAGCAAGAAAGAAGAATCATCTTGGTAGGTGGCTCAGAATAGAAGCAGAAGCTCTGGGAACTAAATTAGATCTCTTACCCCTAGACTCTTGATCTTGCCACTTTGGCCAATGCTCACCCTCATGTAGTTTGTATATCGGCTTTTCCAGAAAGACTTGTCTTCTGGCCCAGATGGTGTTATTCCAAGTGCCCAGCCTCTAGCTATTAAGCTACCAGCTACCCTGGTTAATAAGTCCCTAGCTCCCCAAGGCTGATGGAATACCGCCAACTCTGTTTTGATGGAAACCATATGTTTGTAACTTCATGTCAGTGTCAGATGGCAAGACATGGAGTAGAAGCTATGGTTTCTTGTTCCAAAGAGTGTTTGCTTGCCTTAGGCTCATAAAGATTGGTCTTACCGGCTGCTGGGATAACTCAGAATTCCCAACTCCATACAAAAACCCTTTTGCTAGACTTGCATTTGCTTTTGGTACTTCCAGACAGGGAGTCAGAACAGTCAGCTCAAAACTGAAGCAGTTCACGCATCATGTCACCCACCCCGACATTGCTGCCTACAGGAAAACAGTTCCCCTAGAAGGCAGTGAGGAGAGATCCGGGCTTTGTTCATTACGATGGTGGAAAATACTAGTCACAAAACTCCAAAGCCACCCCAAGTGCCTGTGGTTGATTATAAACAAAGGGGAGGGCCTGAAATGGGCAGAGGCTAGGGTCAGGACCACCATCTTGGGCCTGAGCATAGGAGGCCATAAAGACTCTTATTGTTTACACTAGGCCTCTCTGATGCCCAGTCAGGAAGCCCTCTTCACCAACAGTCGCCTCTGCCAGCCCTGGGGGACCTGGGGAATACATTCACCCGGCCTTTGGTCTGTGTTTAGACTCATGCCACACCGAATTTCATCTGGGAGGAAAAGCTGTTTCAGATGACCGTGAATAGAAGCTTTCATCAGCTGTCACTTCCCATTACAGCCAGCATGACATGGAAGTGTACCGGGAGCTGCTAGAGACCTGGAGCAGGAGCAGCTCTTTCTATCACAAACATTGATTGACTTCATTTATCCTTTGAAAAAAGTTAATTAGTCCATTTGGCTTTTTCTTCCCTCTCTCGCTTAGGTTCTTCTGACTCTTTGGGGCAGAAAAACTTGGTACTTTAGGCTGGCTCTGGGCAGAACTAAGATGCCAACCCGTAGCTGATCTAGATGATTTCTAGGGCTCCATTCCATGTTCTTTCCCTGGGAGCAATCAGTTGTGTCCCACCATCCTCATAGGGGCTTGGCCTCAAAGAAACAGTATGAATTTTCTGTTTGGAGACATGGGATAATGCTTTGGTGGCATGTGTTCTATCTTATATGTGTTGTTAGAAGTAGTCATTTGGCCTTACTTCAGTGGCATTTGATAAAACGGCTCTCTTGAAAGAGAGAGAGAGAGAAAGAAAGAAAGAAGAAAGAAAGAAAGAAAGAAAGAAAGAAAGAAAGAAAGAAAGAAAGAAAGAAAGAAAAGAAGGAGGGAAGAAGGAAGGGAAGGAAGGAAGAAAAGAAGAGAAAGAAGAAGAAGGAGAAGGAGAAGGAGAAGAAGAAGAAACAAAGAAAGAAAGGCCATGTTTGTAGTGTTTGCCAATTTCCACAGTGTAATACTCCTATCGTGGTTGATTTCAAGCTACCAGCATGACATCACTGAATGCAGAGTCCATGAAGGTGGGAAGAGCTGCAAAGAATGACTTTCAGTGAGCCAACAGGAATCAGCTCCAGCACAGCGTATGAGCCTGTTGGTTGGTTATACAAAATTCTGTGATGGGTACAGGCAAAAGAGCTTCTTTTTGGCCTGTATTCTTCAAGCCACCACAGCTAAAAAAAAAGCTCGTAATCCAAGTGATGAAAGGGGCAGAAATGGGTTTTACTCTAGCCTGAGACCAAACAATAAGAGGAACCATTAATTGGCCATTCACAACATTGACCTAGGCAATGGGGGTAGGCCAAGCTCTCCTATCTCTACCCTCAAACTCCTGCTTAGGTTTGGTCACACCACGAAGATACACAGAATTGGGAATCAACCTTTATTTATCCAGCCTTGAAAAAAAATCAACAGATTGTATTGTGCTGGGCAGGCAGGAGAATGAATCCAACTGCCTTTGAAGAAAAACAATCCTCACTAGTAACTTTCTACATAAGCTCATGTGGCCAAAGTAAACTCACATGAAGCACCTGAACATCCCTTCTCACTGCTGATTAGCTTAAGGATTAGTGCTTGATTCAAAGCAACTGTATAAGGGGCAGGGCCAATGGAACTCAGTTGCCTCTGGGGTGATCCGAGACAAACACCGCCCAGCGGGGGGCACTTAATACAGCATGATGGCAAAATGACCCAATTGGGCCCTTTTGGGGAGAACATACACATGTAAAGTAAACACCAAAGATCTGAATCATTTGCCCTCAGTCATTCCTCTGTGAAGTGTGAGAAGCTGCTCTTCTGGTTCTTTGTGAAATGTAGTCAGGGCCACAGCTGGGCTCTCCTTCCCCCATGTCCTTCATCATAGTTACCGTGTCTGTCTCCCAGAGTGCAGCCAGTCCTGTGCTTAAGGAAACTGCCATCTAGGAATATAAGTTTATATATAACTAGTATGTAAGTTGGCAACATAGAACTCATCTCCAAAGTGTCTGCTGAAGGCTGTGGAAACAGGAGAGAAGAGCTCAAAATGTGGAATGATTGGGGGATGAGATTATAGAAGACACAGCACTGCAACCTGACCTAGAAGATTCACAGAAGATGCAGAGAAGTTAGGAGGTGGGGAACACCGGAGAACATTCTGAAAAGCACGAGCCACTGGATAGAGTCAGGCATTCATGGACAGTAAGACGAGGTGCAGGGAAAGAAGAAAGGAATCATAAAAAGTAATATAAAAAAATAATAACCCCGACTGGATCATGGGAAGACAAATAATGAGCTAATGAAAATTTCTGAGCAGGAGAGAGTCCCCCTAAGAATGTCTGGAAGATGACTGTGGTGATAGTGTGAAGCCAGGAACATAAAAGAAACAAGATCCTATTTCACCCAGAAACAATCTGACGCTGAAACTTGTTCTGATCAGGATGCCGTGTGTATTAAAAGATGATTACAGATATGATATCTGGCATCGATGAAAAGGATCTGAGAGATGTGGAATGCGAGGTCTGAAGGTAAGTTAACCCAGCCTGGACATCTTGCCAGGGCTTGGGTAATTGCCATGGGGGAAGAGTAGTCCCTCCAGCAGTATGAATGAGGTATGGGTAATCAGGAAGTGGAGATAATAGGATTCACTCATTAAATTGTTCTTTTGAGTTTTCTTTATAAAAGCACAGTCTCCAGAGGAAACAATATCACTTCTATTATAAACCTACTCTCCCAAGAACACGATTTCGAAGAAATGCAATAGATTCATCACAGGCTTGCTGTAAAAAGTAATATAAAACCATCTAGCACGGTAACTATAGGGACTGCTTAGAAATGCTTTCCAAATATGACTCATTTGACTTTGAAACTCCCGAGTACAAAGTCCTCTGTGATGAGGTACCTGTCATATACCAGAGGTGGTGGAGCAGTGGGCTATGAGTGCAGGCTCTGGAGCCGGATTGTCTAGTTTGCTATCACTTGAGTCCTTTGGAAGCCTAAACAAGTATTGAGCTGCACAATGACTCAGTTTCCTCTTCTGTAATTGACTGTTGAGGTGCTCAGAATACTAAGTGGATCCCCATGTGAAGTTAGAATGGAACCTAACACATAATAATCACTTAATAAATATTAGCCAGTGATACCTATCAACTTCTCTTTACTGAATATTTACCTTTGTTGTTTATTCAGATGGACATTTGTTAATGTCCTGTAACATCTAGAATGGAGGCAGGGCATGTTCACACCTCCAGATTCTACCTGTAGCAGTACATCCCCTATGCTTGTAAGATAAATTGTCTTAATGATGCCCATGTTAGTCTGTGGAAAATAAGGGCTTTTAGTTGTTCTCTGTCAGAGTCATCCTTGGATGTTTTTCTGGAACCTTTAGACTCCCATAAGGTCTTATGAATTTTTTAAGACCACCAAGCATGCCCTTTCTTCCCTTATACTGTGCAAGGTCAAATTTCTCCCTCTAGGGGATGGGAAGAGGGAATGGGAATGCATTTGGAAGCACATTATTTAACAAGAGCATAAAGAATTTCTGAGTCTTTACTTCTTTCCTCCAAGAACATGTCTCCTTTATTGTCTAGATGGGCCTTTAAAAGCAATGAGATCCATTCTTTCCTTCCTTCCTTCCTTCCTTCCTTCCTTCCTTCCTTCCTCCCTCCCTCCGTTCCTTCCTTCCTTCCTTCCTTCCTTCCTTCCTTCCTTCCTTCCTCCTTCCTTTTCTTCTTCTCCTTCTTCCTCTCCTTCTCCTCTTCCTCCTCCTCCTTCTTTTACATTTTTAGGTCACCTCCAACATCTATAATAGGGTCTTCAACAAAACTTTAAAGATGCTTCATTTTGTGGTGGCGTGCATTACTGAGCATGAGAAACAAGAGTAGATTTACAGAGATCAGAGTTCCCAGCTCCATGGCTACCTTCTGGCCCAATGATAAGAAATTATGGAAGAAATTTGGGTCACTTTTTTCATCCCCGATTCACAGTACTTTCTATTCTGGAGCTGATTTTACTCCAGGATAATATATTTGCCTTTACCCACCCCCTTCTCTTTTAAACCAATGTGCATATGCAATTCATGAGAAGACTTCATTTTATCTACTGTTCCTTACTCAAAATTTGCTCTCTCACTTGTCCTCAAAACCTCCCAACTTAGCCCAGCTTTCTTCAAAAATGCCTACCATTCTCCCATTTTAATAAAATAAATCATGGGGATATAATGCACAGCATGGTGACTATAGTTAACAATAGTGTATAGATCCTGAAAGTTCTTATCACAGGAAAGGAAAACAAATTGTAACTATGTAGCTTGATGAGTGTTAACTAGATTTACTGTGGTGATTTCTTCACAGCATACACACTTATTGAATCATTATGTTGTACACCTTAAACTAATACAAAGGTATGTGTCCATTATGTATCACTAAAATTGGGGGAAAAAATAAACACTTTTCTCCAATTATAGGGAGAATGAGCATAGGAGTATTGTCTTCCAGAAATTTCCCATAGTCCAAAGCAAGTATTTTGGAGAAAACAATAACTAATCCTTTTTTTTTCATATGGTTTCCTAAATATGTTTTTCAAAAAGACCAAATCAATAGGTGTGCCATGGTTAATTCACAAGGGTGGGAGGCAGGCTTGCATATGTGGAATGCAAAATGGAACAGGAGCAAAAACAATGGGTTATAGGGTTCTCCCCACCCCTAACCCCTGCCCCATGCAGATAGGATTTCTGAAGATTATAGAACTTAGGGACACTCCTCATATTTTCTCTGACTTCATTTGGCAATTTTTCCTGGCAATGCGTAGTAATGTGGACTATTGTGAAGGCCAACTCTCAGCAGGTTGTTAGGACACCGCTGGAAATTTGCTCTGGTCATTCACACCTCTCCCACTGCCCCTCTCCTAGGTTAGAATGCCTTTCTGAGTTCCATTACCTTCTGAAACTCTAGCAGGGGCAGGATGATCCTCAGAAGCATGGGATCCATGGAGATAAGCCAAACAGTTTGATGAAGATGTGGAGTTGAGAGAAAGGAGAGGATCTTCACCAAATCAGATTGAAGTTTTTCTGGATTGAGACAGACAGGAAAGAGAGAGAGGAGTCTTGAATTTTCTTCTCAGTTGTTCCTCTCATTGAGGAATAAATTCAAGTTCACCTGTTTCTCTCACTGCAACAGGTCTGAACAGTCCATGTGTTTTTCTACTTTTTTGCACATATTTTGTACAGTATTATCTTGCTCCTGGAAGATCATTTTTGTATCAATAAAATTCATGAGCCAAAACAGAAACAAAAACAACACCAAAAGAGAAGTTACTAGACAAGCATCCCAGGATTCCACAGCATATCCAAAGAGATGCTCAGGAAAGGAGAGACCCCTTTGCTAGGGGGAGAAGACCAGGTGAGGACCACCAGGGACATTTCCCCCCAAGAGCAGAGGTGTGTTGGGAACTGAATCAAAATTGAAGCAGTGTTGAGCAATGTTGAGCAGTGTTCCCTTTCCCTGATGCAGGGCACATGCAGTATGTGCAAATTGAAATAGCGTATGCAGCCATGACTGCTATAGTTTCACATTATTTGAAAAAAAAATGAATTGAAAAGCCAAACGTCTAAAAATCTCAGGAAAAATCGAGTAATGAACCACATCACTTTGAATGACCAAATTTATCATCAGCCTACCAGCAAGCACCCCTGTTTCATCTGCAAACAGACATTCTGGGCACTTTCTATCCATGTCCTTTGTGCTATGCTGTCATTTCTGTGCCTGGAAACTTCTGAAGGTATACTGGTAAGTAATGTGCCTCCGTTTTAGCATGCATTGTAAGTATAACCCCAAATCCTTTTTAATCTTATGACAACATCATCTGAACATTCATTAAGTGGTAGTACTAACGCTATACCAAAAATCACACTTGAAAATCAGTATGTTTGGTGTGGCATTTAAATGGTACACATTGCTATGAAAAAGGCCACATAGGTCCTATGATAGGTCATGCTGTTATTTAGAAAAAAATCCCTACCGAATATTTGATAGTGCTAGAGTAGGACGGGAAGCATGAGATCAAACTGTTTTCAGTGATTGTAGATTTGTTCAGTCCAAGGATATATTCCCCCTGCCTTATAGATATTTTTAAAGCATTCGGGTCTTCCAAGAATGCATCCATTGCACCAAACTTGGCATCCTTGGCCACTGATGAGACTCTAATTTTCTCATGTTGTGATTGCTCACCATGAGGGACATGTATCTAGGTTCTGAGACCTTCTCCCAGTCCTTGTCTCTTCTTTGCCCATGCAATGCCCCACAATGACCACCAGCCCAGATAACAGGGGAATATCAATTGCTGGAGGGGATGGAGGGTAATAGGAGTTGGGTAAACCTCTCCCATGTGTCCTTTGGTGGCTAAGAGCATTGACATGAACCATTTCAGAAACCCATGAGCTGGGGTGTCTGGGTGGCTCAGTGGTTGGGTGTCTGTCTTCGGCTCAGGTTGTGATCCTAGGGTCCCTAGGATTGAGTCGCGCATCAGACTCCCTGTCTGCTTCTCCCTCTGCCTATGTCTATGCCTCCCTCTCTCATGAATAAATAAATAAAGTCCCATGAGCTGTCATTAATAGCACCTTTCATTTCACTGATGATATAAAGGAATCAGCCCAGTCTCTCCCTTCGGAGACACTGTGATTGGGCTAATTGAAGTGAGAATTTATAGTTCAACATTAAGAAAATCTTGGACCTAAATGAATAATGAGAATGTAGATCAAGGTACCACACCAGAGAAATGTAGGTTCTGATATGTGGGAAAGCAAACGGCAGAAATCAGATATTGTGTCATCTCCCGAAAGGCTTGCTGGTGGTTGATAGTTTTCTGCGGCACAATAGCTTGGCACTAAAGGCTTACAGAAGGCACTGTGGGCGGGCACATTTCCTAGAATTGGGGCATGGCCTCCAGGAACTGTGTCTGGGATGATAGTGGTCACAACTGAAGAGTAATATCCTTTAGGATAGGCATCTGTTAGGGTGTCATGAGTAGAGTGTAGACTAAAGCCAGAAATAAACCACAGGGGACCCATAGAAGAACTAGCACACATCCACAAGGGTCCAAACTTTGGAGTATTAATGATCATTCTAGAGGTCAGTAAAGTGTTAAAAATAAGGCCAGCCACCCATCTATCTACCAGGGATTACTACTACAACTGGTTGCAACACTTGGCGTAGATAGATTGGTAAGAAACTATCTATGCCAATATAGATATATATTGCAATTTCCTAATTTACTCAGTTGGGCAGTATACTTAGTTCTTCCATGGATGAGTCTTTGCAGAGAGACCTTAGTATTCCATCTGCCAGGAACTTCTGGGATTATTTGAGTGATGTCCTTTGGCTGGAAAGATTATCCTTCTGGAATAAGCCAGGAGTTAAGGAGTAGAGCCCTACTGATAAAATCAATCCACATGTCACAACCCTGAGCTTCTCATCTCTTCCCGAGTCTCTTTGGACAATGCTCTGTTCACACTGCCTCATCTTCATTTGTTCTTGACTTTCTCTCACGTGACTCATGTCACCCCCTCCATCAGAGTGAGTTTGGCATGCGGTAACTTCCTTCAATCTTTAAGCCTTCTGACTGCTCTAACTAGCACTTTATTTGTACTAGGTCTGGCTCTGTGAATTGAACCAAACCTCTCTCTGTTCCCAAGCCACATGTGGTTTGCATTAATATCAGGAAGAATGTCTCATGCCAACCCCTGAGCTGAACCCAGTATGCTATACAATGCAATGGTATTCATTTCTTCCCTCCAACTCTGAAGCTCCAGTTTTTGCAGGTGAATGCCCTGATGCTTTCTGGATTCAGTCCCAAGATAAGTCAGAAGGAACCTAGAACTGAGCAGATGGCTTAAATAACTTGTGGGCTACAGACATTGTGTCTAGGAGCATAGCATGCCAGGAAAAGGGGCAAGGAGCTACATGGTGATTAGCAAGAAAGTCAGGCCAAATTGGCATTACTTGGACAACTTATAGAGCCCACAAAGGCAGGTGGTGACTGAAGGGTGGAACTGTTAGTGGTAACCAGCAACTTCTAGTGGAAGTATTGGGTTCTGCCCTCCCCACCCTCCCTAATCTAAACAAATATTTCTAACTGCTACTGGATGCAGTTCGAAGTTGCAAAACTACAGTTAAAAGCTCCTGTTTTGTCATGGAGGGCCCATCTAAGATCTCTCTTTACTTCTGAACAGTTAATAGAGTAAGAGAGGCTGAAAGGGTCTCTTCCCCCGTTCTCTTAGAAGGTCAGAAAATCAGGATGTGACTACTGGAGAAAAAGTGGGGGAAGCTTTGTATAGGTCTTAACAAAGACCTTTGGGGATGGTTAACCCCAAAGATCTCTTTGAATTCCAAGACTAAAGTGAATTGAATATTAACAAAGATTTTCTGCACTGCAGTTGACATCTTATTGACAGTTTCTGTGCATTTGTTTATGGCCCTGGCCAATCATATTGAATTCTTGGATTTGGGTCCAGGGGGTTGGGAAAAAGATCAGATTGCTCTTCTGTCTTCAAAATTCTAGGTTGTTGGAAAACTTAAAAAATCAACACATCTTCTGTTTTTCATGAAAAAGGTAGTAGAGGTGTGGATATAATTAAGATTGAAGCAGAACCTTCTTTAGTGGCAATAATTGGAAACACTAAGTTCACTGAGTTTTTTTTTTTTCATCACTTTCAAATACTCTTTCTTTAGAGCACAGGTGCACACACACAAAAACACTGTGATTTTCCAAATTCTTTAACATCAACCCACTTTCCCTTCAGAGTGGCCCACAGGAACAAGGAGGAGGAAATGATATACCTTCCAAGGCTGGAATGGAAGTTGAAATCTCAGAACACTCCATAAGTCTGTGGGGAAGAGGCTCCTTTATGCCTGTTGTCAACACTTAGCCTCCCATCCCTAGGCCAGGGTGAATAGCACCTTGCCTCCACGCCTCTGGGACCTGAAGCATGACTCCATTCTGCCATAAAAGTCCCTGCGGGCCAACTGGAACCAATTTTATTTTTCAAAAAAATATTTTATTTATCTATTCATGAAAGACACACAGAGAGAGGCAGAGACATAGGCAGAGGGAGAAGCAGGCTCCCTGCAGGGAGCCCGATGCGGGACTTGCCACCCAGTGCCCTGGAACGAACTTTCATTTCTCTGTTGAAAGGGGGTAAGGGTGTTCATCCATTCTTTTTATTTTTAGACAGTGAAGTAGAGACAAAGGTAAGCAAAGAGGTTGAGACAATGACCACCATCAGCTTCAACCTGAAAATATGATAGAAACCCAGATCCATTTTTGCTTCAAGGCTATAGCGAAGCCCACTGAAACTGCCATGCCTTGCCAAGAGAGCGATGACAAAATGACTTTTCTTAATTGCTCTCAGATGTAATGAAGCAGAAA
The DNA here is from genome assembly GCF_905146905.1 of Nyctereutes procyonoides. Classification (NCBI taxonomy): domain Eukaryota; kingdom Metazoa; phylum Chordata; class Mammalia; order Carnivora; family Canidae; genus Nyctereutes; species Nyctereutes procyonoides. The sequence goes on along the minus strand of NW_026575140.1, from coordinate 52,223,688 downwards.
AGGGAAGGCAGGTCTTTCGATTCTTAGCCTCATCAGTAGCTAATGAATGAAGCATTCCATCCCTGGCTACCATGGTTTTTAACCAGCCCTAGGTGCAGGATTTATTGGGGCAGATGGTCATGACATGGGATGCCACTATGAAAAGTTCCCTCCCTTGGAGTTGGAGAGCTGTGTACCCACTGGGGCAACCCAGTGCTGCGGAACAGATGTATTTCCTGCCCTAGTTCCTTCGCTTGGGCCCTGTAACTGAAGAGGTCCCTCATGACAAATTCCTCCAACACTTTTAAAACCACATTTCCCACAGAGGTCTTTCTGAGGTGAAGTAAAAGTTAACGGGAAGCACAGTGAGGGGCCAGGGTCAGGTTGCATTTGGGAAGTTTATTATGATTCACACAACACTATGGGCCTGGCAGATAAATCCACTCTGCTGTGACATGGTAAATGTAGAGGTAAGCAAGTTTGTCCATTCCTTCCATGGCTTGTCCCTGGAGCAGACACAGAATTCCTCCCAGCCCACACAAGGAAGGCTGTGTTGGTGGGAAAAAAATTCTTCCCAAGCCTCATCCAGAGGGTAACTTCTTGGAAATCCTAATATTAGGATCAATGTATATAGCTAGTATATAACAAGTACCTATGCACACCAAGCACTACTCTAAGAACCTGATGTACATAGCTTTGTTGGATACTTAAAACAGTTCTACAGGCTTGAAGCCATTGCTACTCTTATTGTACAAGTGAAAATGAAGCAAAACACCATTATCCGGCTCTGTGATCTCAGTGAACTCCGCTGTCTTCTGGGTACCAGTATTTCAGGTATAGGACTGCGAAGCTGAAGTGTGGTAAAAGTTAATCACACTATAAAAAAAGTAAGCTGTCATTGGAGATCCCTGTAATCCTGTCCATTTTTCCTTTATAAGCCTCTTTCTGCATTTTATCCCTTTATATACCCTGAGCTCTAGAGCAGGGATGACTAAGAGATTTCATCGCACACCTCAACTTTCAGCAATTGGTAGTAGCTTCCCAAAGCATGTGGTTGCGGAGGCTTTTCTGGGCAAATCAAAGTTCAATATGTCAAAGTATTATGATCAATTATTGATGTCTTCTGTGGGCATGGAGGGAGCATATGAGGCAGATGATGCAGGTAATCTGCATGCCTATAGTGGTGCCATTTTACCTCTGTTGATACTTCACTAGTGACCTGAGACAATAAACTCACTCATTATCTTATGTATTCTGAGAAGCTTCACTGGGGTGGCATTATGCCGTCTCTTGCCCTCACATCAACAAAAGTAAGCCCATCCAGGGGTGTCAGGGTGGCTCAGCAGTTAAGCCTCCAAGGCTTGACTTCAGCTCAGGTCACGATCTCAGGGTCATGAGATCAAGCCCCAAGTCGGGCTCCACACTCAGAAGGGAATCTGCTTGAGATCCTTTCCCCCACCCCATCCCTCTCTCCTGCTCTCTTTCTCTCTCTAAAATAAATAAATAAATATTTAAAAAGAAAATCTTCCCATCCATGCTCTGAAGGTAGACTTAAATACTACTGTACTGAGGAATGGGTTGTAAGCTGGGGATTCAAAGAAGAGTTTCAACAGATATTGACCACCCCCCAGTTGGAAGTATCTAACCGAAATCCCAATGTAAAACCGATGTAGCTCTGTACTGTTGTATCTCAGGTTTGAGAATATCTTTCTTTCACCGGGGGGGGGGGGTGGGATGGCAAGAGGTGGGGTGGAGGTAAGCATGGAGTGTAAAGCAGGCTGAGGAGGAGAGAAGATGTTATTAGGGCTTCAGGAACTGCTCTGCCAACTTAGCCCAGGAGTTAAAGAAGAACCTAGTGTCCTGAGTGGGAGTAGGGATGGCGAGGAAGGGGAGGAAGAAGACTGCCCAAGTGTATGGGCAGTGACCAGAGTGGCAGCTCCGCAGGAAACTTGAGGTAGGGATATATAAGTTCTGAGCTTTTCTCTCCCAGAGAAAATGAGAAATGTTATCGTAAAAAGGAGGGTGAGTGTAGAACTAAGTAGATCAGTGCTGGGACAGGATGAGGAAGGAGGGCACCCAAAGGGATCTGAAAGAAGATGAGAAAAAGGCAACAGGTACTTCAGGGTCATGTGTGTGTGTACGTGTGTGTGTCTGTGTGTGTGTGTGATTTTGCTACTGTTTTTATTTGAATGCTGCAGCTTTGGCAAGGCTGGGTTGGCTGTCACTGGAGAGGAGAGAAGACAGGAGGAAAGGAAAGGTCGCAGAGTAAGCAAAGGGAATCCTGTAGGCAAGTGACAGGAGGAGGATTAAGAGTCAAGCCTTCTAAGCAACACTCATGTGGAGACTGGGTGTCTGATAAAAGCAGGTCAGGGAGGAGGGGAAAATAATATGATAGGGACCTTCTCAGTAATCAATAAATTATATCCAAAAGTCATAGTTCTGTAATTCATCTTTTTAGAAGCAAGGGATTTGATGATAACTTCATATCAGCAAAGAAAGTATTCTTATTCTTCAAGAGACTATGCAAGAGAACAGATTAAAAAATAAACAAGTTGAGTGCTATAAATTCAAGTTATTCTATTCAGTCAGAGGAAAGGGAGAGCCTTGTGTATGTGTTTTTAAAGATTTTATTTATTTGTTCATGAGAGACACAGGCAGAGGGAGAAGCAGGCTCCCTGCAGGGAGTCTGATGTGGAACTCAATCCCAGGACCCCTGGATCACACCCTGAGCCCAAGACAGATGCTCAACCACTGAGCCATCCAGGTGCCCCTGAAAACCTTGTTTATGCAGGAATTAAAAGCCACCTTATGTTGGTTGAAGAAGCCTTTCTATAAATGGATACCTACTTAGCGAATGTAGCTGGTAAGTCTGGGTCTCCTACGGACAAAAACACAGATTCAGTTATAAATGGCTGTATGCTTAGAAGTCAAAAGCAAGACATGACGAATGGAGGAAGAGGTTACCCACAGATGCAAACTTAGGGGTGAAGGAGCTCCCTGGACATTTAAATACAAGAACTGAAGGAAACCTTAACACCAACTTTAGTTCCTTCATTCATCAGGCGAGGAAACATATGGCAGGCAGATTCTGAGGTGTCCCCCAAGATCCCCACTTCTTTGTGTACATGCCTCTGGGTAATCCCCTCCCCTTGAGTGTGGTCAGGATTTGCTTCTAGCCAACAAAATAGGACAAAAGTTATGGATCTCGTTCCTGTGATTATGTTACATGATATAAGATTTCACCTTGCTAGCTGACTCACTCTCGAGACTCTCCTTGCTGGCTTGATGAAGTAAGCAGACCTGTTGCGGAGATATACATGGCAAGAAACTGTGGTGGCCTCTAAGAACTGAGTGGCTTCCAGCTGACAATAAGCAAGAATTGAGTCCTTGGTTCTCCTAAGAAGAATTCTGACAGCAACTTGTATGAGTTTGGAAACAGATTCTTTCTCAGACTAGCCTCCAGATAAGAAGGCAGCCTGCCTGATTGCAATTTTGTGAGACCCCAATCAGAAGACCCAACTAAGCTGTGCCTGGACTTCTGACCTGCAGAAACTATGAGATAATAAGCTTGTCACAATTTATTCTGCAGCAATAGATAACACACAACACACACACACATACACACACCACGTGCATGTGCACACACACACACAACCCAAAAAGAATAAATTATCAGTCTATGGTGAATTCAGTGTAACTCGGTAAACATTTATTTTAAGTCCTCTGAATTTATGGTGCTGCTTGGAATTGAATTATGCCTCCCCAACGAGATTTGTTGAAATCTTAATCCCAGTTACCTGTGAATATGGTTCTATTTGGTCTTTGAGAATATAATCAAGTTAAGATGAGGTCATCCTATTTTTAAATGACTAAAGTTTTAAATAGAACTACCAAATGATAACAGCAGTTCCAATGCTGGGTATTTATCTGAAGAAAATGAAACACAATAAGCACATCTCCATGTTCATTGCAACATTGTTTACAATAGCCAAGATATGGAAACAACCTGAGTGTCCATCAATAGATGAATGGATAAAACAAATGTGGAATATATACACAATGTAATGCTATTCAGCCATAAAACAGAATGAAAGCAAGACGCCTGGGTAGCTCAGAGGTTGAGTGTCTGCCTTTGGCTCAGGGCATGATCCCAGGATCCTGGGATCGAGTTCCGCATAGGACTCCCTGTGGGGAACTTGCTTCTCCCTCTGCCTGTGTCTCTGCCTCTGTTTCTGTGTCTCTCATGAATAAATACATATTAAAAAAAAAAAAGAATGAAATCTTGCCACTTCTGACCATAAGGATGGACCTAGAGGGTATTATCAAATAAGTTAGATAGGGAAAGACAGACACCATATAATTTCACCTATATTTGGAATACAAACAAACAAAAAATAAGCTCATAAATACAGAGACTAGTTTGGTGGTTGCCAAGGGTGGGAGCGGGGTGTGGGGAATAAGTGATGTGGGTGAAGGTGGTCAAAATCTACAAACTTCTGGTTATAAAATCAATTAGTTATGGGGATGTAATATACAGTATGGTGGCTATAACTGTATTATATATTTAAAAGTTTGCTGGGAGAGTATATCTTGAAAATTCTTATCATAAGAAACATTGTAACTATGTATGATGAAGGTTGTTAACTAGATTAACTATTAATAGATGAATGTGAACTGATTGTGGTGATCATTTCACAATGTATACAATGATTGAATAATTGTATTGTATACCTGAAACTAATATAATGCTACATGTCAATTATACTTCAATGAAAAGGAGAAAAGCTGAGGGCATACTAGATTAGGGAGGGCCCTGAATCTAATGACTGCTGTTTTTATAAGGACAAGACAATTTATAAGGACAGAGGGGATACAGACACAGAGAGAGGGAAGATGGCTATATGAAGACAGAAGCAGAAATTTCAGTTATACACCAAGGAATGACAAGGATTCTGGAAACCACCAGAAGCTAAGAGAGGCATGGAACAGATTCTCCTTCAAGAGTCTACAGAAGGAAACAATTCTGCCAACATGTTGATTTCAGACTTCTGGCCTCCTTAACTGTAAGAGAATAAATTTTTGTTGTTTTAAGCCACTCAGTTTCTGGTATTTTGTTAGACTCAAATTCTCAAGCTTCCTAAATCTGAGTTCTTTAAAGTAATGAGATCCCAGAACAGAGTTGGAGATATATAAGACCAAAGGAGAGTAGTGGAGAAATAAAGTGTATGTGTGTATGTACACATGTTCCTTAAATCACATGTGATCATAATGAGCAGATGGAAGGTAGGATTTAACACTAGATGTTACATGGAAGAAACATAATTCTTTCGTTTTTGTTATGAAACTATAAAGACTAGACAACGTGACAATTCCACTTTTCTTGGACACCTCACATACGAATAAAACTCATCATGTTAAATAACCCACTCCAAAAGCCAACAGAGACCAGATGGCATCCTAAAAAAAATAGTAAGTTAATCCAAAGGAAGCTATAAATACATAAAGAAAGGAACAAAGAAGAGATGAGTCAGATAGTAAACAAATATGAAGAGGATAGATTTAAACCTAACTATATCAATAATCACATTAAATGTAAATGGTCTAAGTACCTCAATTAAGTTGCAGAGACTGTCATATGGCTAAAAAAGGAAAACCTAACTATGTGATGCCTACAAGACAAATCTTTCAAATATTTTGGCACAAATGGATTAAAAAGAAAAAGATGGGGAAAAAAGACTTGTCATGCTTACGCTAGTCAAAATAAAGCCTGAATGACCATTAATTCTAGACAAAGTATATTTCCAAGAAAAGAATATTACCAGGGATAAAGAAGCCTACTTCATAATGTAAAGAGGTCAATTCATTAAAGGTACATAATAATCCTAAATGTGTGTATACTCAATAACAGAACTTCAAAATGTGTAAAGAAAAATCTGATAGAATTATGAGAAGAAATAGAAAACTTTCTGGAATGTTGGGTATATTTGTTATTTTGAATATGGTGATAGTTTCATGGGTTTTTACAAATCAAAATATATCAGGCCATGTACTTTAAGTATGTATAGCTTATTATGTTCAATTGTATTTCAGTAGAGCTGTTAAAAAGTATTTTTGAAATCTGAAAGAATAAGATGAGCAAAAAATAGATAAACTAACATTAAGGTTTGCTTTATAAAAACCCCCAAGCCTTCTCATGTCCTACTTTTGGATCAAAAGATAGCTAGACATAGTTGATTTTAAGCAAGGAGAAGAATATATACAAGTTTAAAGTTTTGATAATTTTCATTTTGAAGAACATAAGACTAACTTTACTGTTGAAATAATTTCACCCCATAAGTAATATTGGGATCCTGAAGCATTATGTTCTATAAATAGGCATAAATAGATGAGAGTGACTAACCTGTGTTGTGTGAAATGGGTGCCTCTTTTTAAGTAAAATAAAAGCACAAACAAACTGTATTTTTTTAAACAGAAATAACACCGAAGGGAGAATGTCTAACAGAAGGTTATGTGAAGACAGATGTTTTAAACTCTTTAAACTTTTATCACAGAAAACAAACATATTTGTGGTTACATAAGAGGAGACAGAAAACCTGGTGTCATGATGCAATTTAATAAATACATTTAAAATAGGATTTTCCAATTTTAAGTTTAAAATTGTAATTTGTTTACAAATTTTTTTGTCTATATTTTCCCTGGTAGTTTTGTCACAGTGAATTTACATTTAATACATGAAACAGTTTCCAGTTTAAATTACTAGAGAAGCAAAGTCACAGAATTAAGAAAATTCTCAGAGAAGCATTTTGAATAAAAGAACTTTGCAACTTTTGTAAGAAATAATCAAGAATGATGTACATAAAACAGGAGAAGAAATGATATTTCTTCAGAGAAAGAAACTGGTGAGTTCTCTCAGATGGGGTAAAATTTGCTATACTAAAAAAAAAAGAAAAAATCAAAGACTTGAAGCACATAAAAGCTACCTTTTTGATGACTTAGTCATAGAAAAATATTTTAAAGGAGCTTTGAAAGGAGCTTTTTTTTTAAATGTTAATAATCATCAAATATGGTCAAACAACTTGGAACTTCAAATAGAGTGCCTCCTTAATATAGCATATGCATAAATATAATTACTACTTCAACAAATATGAGAAAACAAATTGCATCAAATCACCATCCACCACCACAAAGGATCTTTCAGTTCCCTTACCACTACAGGGGGAAGAAAATAAACAAAAATGTACAATTGGCTTAACTGAACCAAACCATTAAGGGAAACTATTAATTTGCTTGTTTTTTATGAACCTTAATATATTTGCAAAAATCCCTGGGAAGCACGCATTTGCCTTTGGAAAGCAACAACTTTTAATTTAAGAAAAGGCAGGAAAGCTAAAACTGTTTAACCAACTTGATAGATATATAAAATGCTAATCGCCCTAGTCTATAAAGCTGGGAGACTTGTAAAATTTTATTTCACAGCATAGAAGTACTACTTCATGGTAAATATCTTCATCTTAGGAAACCACTGCCAAAGACCATTTTCATCATGTCAAAGTTGTGCAACTATAAGCATAAATTAGTTCCGTGACCTCAAAACATCCTAATAAACAGAGCGTCCTTGTTTGATTAACCTAGTTTTGAAAGATTTTATTTATTTATTGGAGAGAGAGAGCAAGCACGAGCAGGAGGAGGGGCAATGGGAGAAACAGACTCCCCATTGTGGGTGGAGCCCAAAGCAGGGCTGTATCCCAGGACCCTGAGATCATAACCTGAGCTGAAATCAAGAGTCCCACACTTAACAGACTGAGTAACACAGATGCCCCGATTAACCTAGTTTTTATAGCTAGCGTTGAACAGAACCCTTTTCAGGGTACGAATCACCTCCCATCAAGCTTTTGTCCCTAAAGCTTATCACTTGAAAAATCAACACATGCTTAACTTCAGTATCACCATCTTTCTTCCTCTGCTAACAAAAATATAAAATCTGCATTTAAGTTGTTTCTAGACTAGATGATTGTGGAAGTGGGATGTGGCATAGATGATTTAATCTACCTTGATCCAGTGCCCATGAAATGATTTTTTAAATAAAGAAAATCCTCAGCCCTGCTGTTGCCAAGGCATTACTAAGGAAGTGTCGCTGAATTTAGGTGGTTTAGGAGTGTACAGTGATTAAGATGGAAATATGTCACCTTTTAAGGACACTGACTACAAAAGAAAAAAAATAAGGGCACTTGGGTGGCTCAGGGGGTTAGGTGTCTGCCTTCAGCTCGGGTCATGATCCTTGGATCCTGCTCATTGGGGACTCTACTTCTCCCTCTCCCTGTGCCCCTAATCCTCTGTTTGTGTTCTCTCTCTCTCTCTCTCTCTCTCAAATAAATAAATAAAATCTTTAAAGTGTAGTCTGTGCTATTAAAAGACTAACCCTCAAGTGTTCTACACGTGAAATGTGTCATCGCTACAATTCCCCAAGCAAACAGTTTGATGAAACTTGCATTTATGTTTGCTCACAGCTGGTAGGGACCTTCAAAACCATTTAATTTACTCCCTGATGAGCAAAAGGAAACTCTAAGGGCCCCTAAGGATTTATGTAAAGTCACAGGAGAGTGCCAGACAGAGCAAAACTCCTAGCCTGTCAGGAGTTCCTGCTTACAGAACCTCACAACTTTGCAGTGGGGAAACCCATGGGTCACTCCACCAAGCAACCCCAAGTATTTATCTTCTTTTTTACAAAAATATTTTAAGTAAGTTCTACCCCTACGGTAGGGCTCAAACTCACAACTCTGAGATCAAGAGTGGCATGCTCTCCTGACTGAGCCAGTCAGGTGACCCAGGTGCTCACTTTCTGGTGGATAACTTGATGGGGAAGCCTCCCTGGTGTCCTTCCTGCCCATGACTTATTTCTGCAAAATATGGGGTGTAACTATGGAATGACAAACATGAACTCCATCATGGAGTTTAAATGATTCCTTGCTCCTTTGTTTTCTCTTTTTTTCCCCCCTCCTTCTTCCTTTTGATTTCTACTTAGTTATTAGACAGATTTAAGATTTGGAACCTCTAGGTGTGTATCTGAGCAGTCTCTAATTCAAGGGAAAATAATATTAAAGTGTAACACAGTGATCCCAAGTTGCATAATCTCAGTGCAGAGGCCTGGAAGTGCAGAGGGAGATAGAACGCATGTGTATATAAACACATTTATGTAAACTATAGCCATTTTCTAGAACCCACAGAGTGACTCCATAAATCTTCTAAATAAAAGCTGAAACCCATATCCTATTTACTATGTACTAAGCACTGATACAAGAACTTCTCATAATATTTCAATCCTCCTAACAACTTTATGCTGTGTTACTATCATCATCCCTTCTTTACAGGTTGGAAAACTGAGGGTCAGAGAGATTAAGTATGCTTCCCAGAGTCACACAGCTAAAAACCCACACATTTAGAATTCAAATCAAACATTGCACTCTTTTTTTTTTTTAAGATTTATTTATTTATTTGAGAGTGAGAGAGATCACAGAGGGAGAGGGAGAAGCAGACTCCCTGCTGAACAGAGAGCCCTACATGGGGCTGGATCCCACAGCCCTGAGATCATGACCTGAGCCGAAGGCAATGCTTAACTGACTGAGCCGCCCAGATGCCTTCAAACACCCACACTCTTTTTTTTTTTTTTTAATATTTTTAATTTTGTTTTTCAAATTATTTATTTATGATAGTCACAGAGAGGGAGAGAGAGAGAGAGGCAGAGACACAGGCAGAGGGAGAAGCAGGCTCCATGCACCGGGAGCCCGACGTGGGATTTGATCCAGGGTCTCCAGGATTGCGCCCTGGGCCAAAGGCAGGCGCCAAACCACTACGCCACCCAGGGATCCCCAAACACCCACACTCTTAACTAAAAATCTACACTAACTCTCAGCAATAAAGATTCATGTTAGAAAAAAATGGGTTCAGAAGGGCCTAAGAAGGCTGCAAGGTGATTTTTTTTCCCATTATATTGACATGTCTAGTGTCCCTGGTCCCCGTGGGTTCAGGCCGGTGCTGATCAATTTTATCTAGCACTACCACTTACAATTAAAATGCGTCATTACTGTTCCTTTCAAGTGTTGGTGAGAGAATGCTCTTTCATTGCACTGGCTTATCATTGTTTCTGACATTGGATCCATAGGCATCTCTGTAAGTTAGAGCTACAGGCAGGTGCCAATGGTGAGAATGAAGAAGAGGATCAGGACAATATAACTGAGAAGTTGAGGGAGGGTGGAATTTGGGATGCGCTACCCAGAAGGGGATAAAAGGGGAAAAAATCACATCCAGCTGATGTGGCAAGTTTATCTTCCCCAAGAATCACACAGGTAGAGGTGGAGACCAGTGTCATGGGGCCTGAAACTCAGATTATTTTAGGTGTTCCTTCAAGCAAGGAATACAAAACTGGAGATCTAAAATTTGCTAAAGACTCTTTAAAGATCTTACCACGAGTGAAGAATCCAGAGTTTGAGCTTATTTCCTTCACAGGAAGGAAGTTTACCTCCTCAAGAATAAAGGCAGGAGAGGACAGAAAACACTACTGTCTGTGTGCGCAGGTAGACGGAGCTTTCTTCAAGAACACCATTCAAGAGAATCAACAGCCACCCAGGGAATATCTGTTAAATTTGGAGGAGCTACAGCCACATTAGCTACCCTTCAAACTCCTATGAGAAACACATTCCATTTGAGAGAGAAAACCTCATTTGTCTTGGAAAATGTATGAAAAAGAAAATCTGCCATAGTCATGGAAACATGTTCTTTCGAATTAGGCTTCCCTTGGCTTTAGCATAGGGCAACAATAACATCACTAAGATAATAAAATAAATAGAGAGTACTAAAGGCACAGGTCAGGTGTTCAGGCAAACTTAAGTGGAAATTGGCTGTCCTATCTTCTGACCTGCCCAGGTAGATAAAGCAAGGGAGGTTTGGCAGCAGACATCAGGAAGGTGGTCAAGGAGACAGCCTTGGACTCACCTCCTGGGCCTGGAGTAACTGGAGGAAAAAGGTAGAAATGCAGACAGCCAGGTATAAAGGTAGGAGATAACACTTAGGTACAGGGTGGAATTTTGAGATTAGAAACTTGATTACAGAAAAGCAAAATGAGCCTAATGTTAGAATTTGAGCAAAATGTCAAGGCAGGTGGAATCACTGTGGGTGTCGTTGCCTACTTAAGATTTAGGCATCTATTCCCATCTGAAGACAGGATTGGGCTGTGAACTGGAGTGTCTCTGAATTTGTTCCTAGTAGCATTTTTTCTGATATGCATTTTTTTAAGAGACAGCAGCAAGAATTCATGCAGATTCTTTATTCATGGTAACACTTACTTGTTTTTCTTTTTAAGTGAAAACAGTGAATCACTTTGATCCATAGTGATCCTACTAAGTAGGCTTAAAGTTAAATTTTGTTTATCCCTTCAGAATAAGGAGAAAACGTGACCAAGTAGAGAAGCACTGGACGTGTTTACAACTCTGGTAAGGTCGACAAGCAGCCCTGAGATTGTAATGATAAATATATTATGTGGGAAAGGAATGTGGCAGTAAGAAAATCGTGTCTGCTCTCTGGAACTTGCTTGGTCATGCCTGGGAGCCAAAGACCTGGACCACTCATTCAAGTCTAGAGGAGGTTGAAGGGATCTCTTGAGTGTTTCATAGCAACAAGACAGCGTTTCCAATGTCCAATGCTCAAAACAAGAATCTGACAATTCTTGGAGTAAAGTTGAGATTCAATGTGATCCTTAGGGGAAGGCTGTCTGTGAGTGTGAGCATATGGGTTCATGAATGTGGGTGCCCTTACTACATGCTTACTGTGACAAGTAGGATAAAAATACAGGTTGGTCAGCATCAAGAGTCCAGAATGAAAAGAACAGCAGACATGTGGGGCAAATCAGGGTCCATCCAGATGAAGCTGCCATATGTTTTTTTTTTTCCCAGAAAGCTTATTCCTGCATTTTATTATGGATGATGGTGGGTATCACATGGTATTTGATTTTCATTAGATAAATTTAAAAATGAGTGTAACAATTATTTTTCAAACAAACTTAAAAATACTACTCACTTACTTACATTGTGTAAACATAAAATACATAAATATGACTTTACAATTATTTTAATGGGAACAAAGCAACACGGGTTTGAAAACCAATGCTCTAGAGTATATTTCTAGACACAGAATTGCTGGGTCAGTTATGATTAATTTTTACTTTACTATATGTTGCCAAATTTTTCTCCAAAGTGGGTATACTCAGATACCTTCCTTTTTTTTTTTTTTTTGCCATATGCTTTAATGGTAGACAATAGGGGGAGGTTTCCAAGGCGTGGGAAGTCTGAAAGAAAGCAGAGGAAGCACTTGAAGAAAGTAGCGGAGCTGCAATTCCCTGCTGTGGAAAGAAAAGTGAGGAAGCTAATTTCATCTGAGGGCCAGGGAAGAGGAAGGAGGACACAAACGGGGAAGGAAAATGAGAAGCAAGTTCGGATGTTATTATTTTTTAAACGTCCCCTAGAGGGATTATCAGAAGAAGAAGGAAAGAGGCAGCCAAAGATTTCAAGTCAGGGAATAAGAACAGAAAAAAAAAAAAAAAATATATATATATATATATATATATATATATATATATATATACAACCTTTTTCCTTCACAGCTACTAGGATAACTATTATTTAAAAAGAAAAAAAAAAGGAAGGGAGGTAGGGAAAAAGGGAGAGAAAAAAGAAAGAAGAAAGAAAGAAAGAAAGAAAGAAAGAAAGAAAGAGAGAAAAAAGAAGGCAAGAAAGAAAGAGAAGGAAGGAAGGAAGGAAGGAAGGCAAGAAAATCAAAGAAAGAAGGAAAGAGAGGTATCAGAGAGGATGCAGAGAAATCAGAAACTTCATGCCTTGCCACTGTGGAAAACAACTTGGTTGGTTGCTCAAAAAGTCAAGCATGGATTACTATACAGAAATTCCAGAAACTTACATCCAGAAATTCCATTTCATGCTAGGTACCCAAGAAGACAGAGACCAGCACGTGTTCATACACCCATGGTCATAGCAGCATTATTCCCCATAGCTAAAAAGTGGAAACAACCCAAGTGTCCACTGACAGATGAAGAGATAAACAAAATGTGGACTATACATACGAAATATTACTGAGCCTTAGAGGTGGGCATTCAGACCCATACCACGATGTGGATGATCCTGAGCAACACTGTAAGTGAAATAACTCAAGCACAAAATGACAAATGTTGCATGATTCCTCTTACATGAGGTATCTAGAAGGGTCAAAATCATAGACAGAAAAAAAATAGATTACCTGGGGCTGAGAGCATTGACATGGGGAATCATTGTCCAATGGGTACAAAATTTCTGTTAAGTATGATAAATAAGTTCTGGAGATGGATGGTGGTGACAGTTACAGAACGACATTGCAAATGTACTTGACGTCACTGAATTATTCACTTAATGGTTAAGATGATAAATTTTATGTGATGTGGATTTTGCCAAATCTTTTCTTAAGTAACCCTCCCTTTCCATAAAAGGGAGATCAAAAGACACCTTGGGACCTAATTCCCACAAAGTAAAAAAGCTGACTAGATTTAATTGTAAGGGCCATAGAGGCAAGGACCCAAAGTAACAGATATTGCCTTTTCTGGTCACTCGATGACACTCTGTGCACACCCTAGACTCAGGAGGCATTTCTTTAAAAAGATTTTATTTATTTATTCGTAAGAGACACACAGAGAGAGGCAGAGACACAGGCAGAAGGAGAAGGAGGCTCCCTTCAGGGAGCCCAACATGGGACTCGATCCCAGGACCCCGGGATCACGACCTGAGCCATAAGCAGATGCTCAACCACTGAGCTAGATGCCCCTCAGGAGGCATTTTTATAGTTGACCAGGAGGCAAGAAGCATTGTCTCCAATTTTAAATGGTTATAAAGGATTCATTCTCTCAATAGTCTAGGATTCAAAGAGAAATATTCCTACCTCCTTTTGCAAAAGCAAGGAACGAGACAGGAGGTGGTTAGACACCTTTTTTTTTCTTCCTAGTCAACTACAGAATCTGTGGTTGGGGCCCAGCACAAGACTGGCCCCTCCAAGGGAGCCCAGAGCTTTGTTAGGGAAATTGGGGGGTGGGGGTGGGGACCACAATGAAGCCTATTGTCCCCTGTCCCCTTTTACAGGAAACAAAAGGCTCCCAGTCTCTGGGGAGCCCTAGCCCATGCCCATCCCCTGCCCAACCCCCAATGCCTAGCACACAGGGAGGAGCCAGGGCCACTGGAGACAGGAGGTTTTATTGATGCTGGTGGGGGTAGCAAAGGCCCCCAGGAGCCTGGGGAAGGGGGGGGGGGCTGAGTCAGTCAGCGAATGCATAAGGCCTGGGGATAGGTTAGGGCACATTTCATCTTCTCAGGATTCTGTGGCTCCTTTGGAGGGAATGGGGAGAGCATCTTGAGGGAGGAGCAATTCAAAGAGCAGCGAGGAAGAAGTCAGGGACAGCTGAGAGCTCCTAACCTGAAAGAAGGCACCACAATAGGCAGCAACATCTGTGTGGAAAGCTGGATCAGTAGGGAAAATGGGGGAGGGGCACTTAGGTTGGCTTCTTGGAGAGGGGTCATCCACTCTTGGCCTGGGTGAGCTCTCGGGGATACCTGGTACTCCCAAGCAGAGTGGGGCAGGGCCCAAAGCCCCCTTCCCTGTGGGCTTCAGTAGGGAGAATTAGGCATTCAGAGAAAAGGGCATTCAGGGAGCCCCCTGGCAAGGGAAGGAACCCTACAGGTGACCTCACAGATCCTGCAGAAGAACACAGATGTGGTGGCCACATTGAAGAAGATCCGCCGTTACAAGGCCAACAAGGAGGTGATGGAGAAGGCCGCGGAAGTCTACACCCGGCTCAAATCTCGGGTCCTGGGACCAAAGATTGAGGCCCTCCAGAAGGCGACCAGAGCTGGGGTGGATGGAGAAGGAAAGGGCCGAGGTGGAGAAGGCCGAGGAGGCGCTGGCTGGAGAGGAGGCTCCCATGGAGAGGGTAGAGGACGAGGCGAATGCTGATCTCTCGGCCCCGGTGAACGGTGAGGCCACATCCCAGAAAGGGGAGAGCATGGAAGACAAGGAGCAGGAGGGAGGACAGAACTCCGAGGAGGGGCTGGGCTGTGGCTCCTCTGAAGAGCCGTTACACAATGACAATGCGCGGGAGGGCTCCGAGCTGGATGCACCCGGGAAGGAGCGGCAGGAGCGTGCAAGGGTGAGGATGGACTCGGAGTCCCTGGACGAGGAGGACAGCTGAGCCCTGGCGGCCAGGCCCACCTGTCACGCGTAGATGCCCCAGGCCGGCCCCGGCCCCCACCCGCCACCTGCGGAGCAGAGACCTGTTGGGGAAACGCCATGCTGTCCCTTTGTATCTGTCCCCTGGGTTGTGTTTCTGCCTAACTTCTGTGATTTCCAACCGACATGAAATGACTATAAAGGGTTTTTTTAATGAAAGTCAAAAAAAAAAAAAAAAAAAAACCACAGTATGGAACTTTGCAGAAAATGTCCAGGGAAAGACAGACTCTATCTGGACCAGATCAAAGTGATTGATGGAAGCAATGGTTAACACAAGAATGACTGAGTTTCTTTATATTTTACTGTTCAAGGTGGAGGGTGGTCTGTAAATTAAAGGGGCTAACTAAAGTAGATGGATGAAGATAGGCCCAATTCAGAAACTGTGATTAAGGATTTTTTTTTTTTTCCCCAACAGAACTTTTTAGGAATCTGAAAAAGATACAGCCTCAGAGTCGAGGAGGAATGATAATGCCTGGGCTTCAAGGAAAATAGGAAGAAATTCACAATTCAAATGTCACCACTCCTCCAGTATTGACAAATGGGACCAAGTGATAGAGGGAAGAAAGTTTCAGTGGCCAGCTAGCACTAATTCTTACTAACAAAACACATTTTGGTTATAGTTTTCAGGGGCCTATGGCAAATAAGTAAAGGGATTGATCTACCGGTAACCATTTTAAGAGACGGAAGAAAAATAATTATTCATGATAGCCCCTGCCATAAAATGTTTCCAGACATTTCGATTGCAATGAACACAATTTATTCTCTGCATTTTTTTTTTAGTAAAACAAAACAAAACAAAACAAAAAACCACTGAGGTTCAGCAATACTGAATGATTCATGCAAGACTTCCTTATTTGTGGTCAAATCAAGACTATTCTCCAAATTATCCACCGGACATAGGATTACATCATTAAGGCACAGGAAGAGCTGATAGATTAAAAGAACATCATTAAAAAAAAAAAAAAAGAAAGTAGGATCAAGAAAATGGGTGGCTTCCCTATATCGAGGTGTGATGTGCCAGGGAGGTGTAATAAATACATAATCACATGACTTATCATGTGACTCTATCCTAGGACTCAAACCGCCCACTGATGGACATTTGAAATCAAGTAGCTGATGACAGAGATCTTCCTGAAGATGCAAGAGCATGAGAGTTGTGAACAGACTCCACAGTTGTAGACACCTAGAAAGCATCATAGTGGTGATAGGAGAAATAAAAAGATGATAGTGAAATTGATGACCATCAGGCTGGAGAAATTAGAGCTAGACTAAATTTAGTGAAAACGTGGCAGGAATTAATGGGCATGGAAAAGCAGAGAACAGGCTGGTTGAGAAATCTCGGGACACACACTGAAGGAATGTGAAAAACAGACACTGAGCATCGTTACCATGTGGAAGATTTGCAATTCCACTTAGAAGATGGGATGTGGCTGGTAGAAACAGATCTGCTTCCAATTTTTCTGGGTATTCATTATATATGGCTTGGGCTAGTAGAGTTTATCATTCTGTTGATACAGAACTTTTTATTGATGGCCTCATCAAATATCCAGGGCCAAAGAGTCTGAAAAAAAAGAGCTCTTTATTTATGGCTTGATAGAAGAGCGAGAGGGTGTTCAATACGGAAATCATTTTACAGTTGGAAGCCAGTGCTGTTTGCTTCTTCTGTACTTTACAGGGTAAGGAGGGGATAATGCAGCTCCAGTCCCAGAAAGTTTTAAATGCTATATGCTGGAAGGCTGGTGGAAAGGGGATGTTTCTCTAAAGAGAACTTTTCTTAGAATGGAGAGGTGCCATCTAAGAAAAGGTAAATGGGATCAATGAAGGTAGAATAAAGGCCAACTTTTGAAATGAAAAATAAGGTAAAATTCTGGGGCCAGAGGGTTACCAAAAATGTGGGGGAGGGTAGGCCCAATTACGAGTGTCACTGAAAGGCAAGAAGGATGGGCACCTGGGTGACTCAGTGGTTGAGTGTCTGCCTTTGGCTCAGGTCATGATCCCAGGGTCCTGGGATTGATCCTGCATCGGGCTCCCCACAGGGAGCCTGCTTCTCCCTCTGCTGTGTCTCTGCCTCCCTCTCTGTGTCTCTCATGAATCAGTAAATAAAATCTTCAATAAAAATGTTTGAACTCAGTTGATGGGGGGAATCGAGAACTCTCATCCATGCTGAAAAACGGCACTGAATGTCTTCTCGTTTCCTTTTGTTCTCTGGTTGACCAGCTGTTCCAGGCCCAAAATAAAGAAATATGAGCTTAGAGAAGACTTTCTGGGAAAACAGGTGGGAGGAAAATGTGACTGCCCAGATCAGAGGCAGACAGCCTTCAGAAGTGGAATGCCAAGTTGCTGACCCTGAAATTCAGGTGCGTGGTGAGGGTTGTCCTTCCAAGTGTCACCTCCATCTCCTTGTCAAAAAAATGTGCCCTGGTACTTACATGTTTGGCTTCATCTGTCTTCCTTTGGGGCCCCTTTTTCTCCTAACATAAACGCTCTTGGGGTAAGTTCAACCCATCTGGCCTCCACTCATCCTGAAGTCTACATTATGTACATTTAGAGCTGCTGAAGCTGAGAGAAATTCCCCCCAGAAATCTGAAAGGTAGGAGGTAGACACCATTGAGCTTGGTGCATTTGTTTTTTGTGTTGTTTTGTTTTGTTTTTAAGATTTTACTTATTTATTCATGAGAGACACACAGAGAGAGGCAGGGATACAGGCAGAGGGTGAAGCAGGCTCCCTGCGGGGGAGCCCGATGTGGGACTTGATCCCAGGACCCCGAGATCACAACCTGCGCTGAAGGTAGATGCTCAACCACTGAGCTACCCAGGTGCCCCTGAGCTTGGTGCATTTGAAGAGAGGGAAGAGCTTACGTCAGGAGAGGCTGGGATAGGAGGAATCACAGGACAAAGGCAGGACCTGGAAAATGCGAGAAGCATGGAGAGGAGGTAAGAAGGGAGAAGGTGTATTAGTCCTGTTTGCCATGACAACAACCCCCCAGGGGTGGTAAACACTCTGGGCTTACTAGAAAGTGACTCTGGGAGGGATGTGAAGCAAAGAGACTGTACTTTGTCCCCTTGTGGACCAGACGGGGACCTACAAGCTGTCTTCTGAGTCACCAACTAGCACCACGCTAAAAATCCCACCTTAGCACACACCAGCCAGGCAGAGCTAATAAAGGGTAGTATTTCTCATCAGCTCCGATCCTTCAGATGCACCCAAAACCTCAGACCTAGAATTGAGGGATGGAAAAGGATCCACAGCAGAAAGTATGTTCCCTATTTATTGTTAACTTTTATTTTGATGCAAAACTGGAGACTAGGTTGTTGGCCATATAGCTAGTAATGGGACCACAATGGATAGTTAAAATGAACTGAAAACCGAGTAAGGTTGTACCTGGGTGGCTCAGTGGTTAAGTGTCTTTCTTTGGCTCATGTCATGATCCTGGGGTTCTGGGGTCGAGCCCCGCATTGAACTCCCTGCTTGATGGGAGTCCTGCTTCTCCCTCTCCCTCTGCTGCTCTCCCTTCCCTGCTCATGCTGTCTCTCTTGCCTTGTCAAATAAATAAATACAATCTTTAAAAAAAAGAACTGAGTCTGAGACATACTAACATTTCCTAACAACCCACAATGGGTTCCATATATTAGAAGCAATTTCTATTTTCAGTTTTCTTTCCTCTTGGCATAACTAAAATCCGCTCTTTTATGACTGTGTATAAAGTTGCACTGCCTCATAGTATCTCCAAATCCACCCTTTCTTCAAGCTTTATTTTTTTAAGACTTTTTTGGCAAAGATTTTTTTCTTTATTTATTCCTGAAAGACACACACACACACACACAGAGAGAGAGAGAGAGAGAGAGAGACAGAGAGAGAGAGAGAGAGAGGAGAGACATAAGCAGAGGGAGAAGTAGGCTCCCTGTGAGGACCCCCATGCAGGACTCAATCCCAGGACTCTGGGCTCACAACCTGAGCCGAAGGCAGATGTTCAACCACTGAGTCACCCAGGTGCCCCTAAATATTTTATTTATTTATTTGAGAGAGAATGAGAGCATGTGTGCATGAGCAGGGAGAGGGGCGGAGGGAGAGGAAGAAGCAGGCTCCTCATTGAGCATGAAGCCCGATGCAGCACTCGATCCCAGGACCCCGAGATCATGACCTGAGCCAAAGATAGATGCTTCACCAACTGAGCCACCCAGGCACCCCTTCCTTCACACTTTAAAGGAAAGACAGATCTGCCATTATTCCAACATTCTGTGATGGGACAAACAGATTTATACATTTTCCCATCTATGTTTTTCATCCATATAATTGAGACTCTGAACACAAATCCGTTTGCACACTGAAGATGTTTCAAGGACCAGACTTAGGCTACATTAATGGGGATGTTTCCCTAACAGGGCTTGAGATTTGGGTTTGAAAAGTCATTCTTCTTCAGTAATTACAGGGTATAGCAGGACAATAGGCAGGGTGTTCTATTTCTACAAGAAGAATTGTATTGGACTGAATCCCAGCCACACTTCCCCACATTTAGCCATCACAAGCTCCTCTCTTCCATGATTCTATGGAGAGGAGACACAATGCCCTGGGGTTTCTAGAAAATTCGGCAGAAATCATCTGCCTTCCTATGCTATTACTCAGCAGCTCAGGGCCCTCTGTACACCCCAGCATATCCATCTGAATTCTGCTGTTTAACACAAGTGGGGCCATTTACTTCTATCTCTCGACACTTCAGTTGTGTCAGGTAACAAGAAATACTGCCATGGCCCCGTCACGGAGGCAAATTGAATCTGCAAGACTTGAACTTGAAAAAACCTTTAGAAACGTCTTATTGGGGTGTTATTCTTCCACTCGAAGTTGACGGATTCCACTTCACAGAAATGCAATTATCCATTTGTTGTAAGCGGCTCCTGGATCTCAACTATTAAAAAAAAAAAAAAAACAGTTCAGTGATGTTTCTCGTTAGCACTCCTCTTGGCAGAGCATGACGTTAAACATTGATCTGCTTACTATAATGGAATCATTTGCTGAGAGAGAGAGAGAGAAGGAAAGGTTTGCAAGAGAAAAACTCCGAGTGATGAGGGAAAGAATTTCCAGCCAAGCATTCATTAGAACCTGTTTTTTAGACCTGTGTCCGATGTGCACCAGCCGTATAGGTTTTACTTCTTAAACCAGGAATCTCGGCACTGCTGACATTTTTGGGTAGGAGGATTTGTTGTTATGGGGGCTTTGCTGTGCATCACACGGTGTCTAGCAGTGTCCCTGGCATCTGCCCACCAGAAGCCCCCTCGGGACAACCCAAGTGTCTCCAGAGATGCCCCTGAGAGGCAAAAATTGTCTTTTGGGGAGAACCACTGTTCTCATAAGTGTTCACCTGCTTGTCTGGAAAGTAAAACTCATGAGAGTGGAGAGTGCTGTTGGTTCAGGGGGTAGTTAGTGAAAGGGTAATCTGCTAGTGAACATACTGTACTATTATGACATACACACCTTTATGTATTGCCACATCAAATTTTAAGTATCTTCACATGTAACGGATTTGGCAGATATTAGCTGACAGAACTGGATGAAGGCATTTAGGAGAAGCTGATCCTCAAGGTGCCTGGGTGGCTCAGTGGTCGAGCATTCGCTTCAGCTCAGGGCATGATCCTGGGGTCCTGGGATCGAGTCCCACATGGGAGTCCCTGCAGGGAGCCTGCTTCTCCCTCTGCCTATGTCTCTGCCTCTCTCTCTATGTTTCTCACAAATAAATAAATAAAATCTTAAAAAAAAATAGCTGATCCTCTTTCCAACCATAGCAAACTCAAGAGTAGAGAATTTCCAGACACATTATGTTTAAACCCCCACATAACTAGTTAGAGAGGATTTAAGTGCCAAATGGCGATTTGATCCATTACATTTTACTCTGACTTTGAAGATCTTGGAAATTAAGAAAAGTACAGTGGGATTAATACTCCATGAGTAATACACATCCATTGTGTGGAAGCTTATTAACCTCCAGTCATCAGAATAAATGAATTTCCCCTAAAAAATCACTAAGTGACCTACAGAATTGTAACACCGTAGATGGGGCCTCAAAAGTAAACTGTTCAGGGTGAAACTCTCGACCTCTGGTTGCTCTTCTGGAGAGAGAATTCTCCACCTCTAAGAAGAGTTCAGGAGGTCAGTAGACATAGCCATGGAGCAGACAGCTTAGAGGAAGCATCGCTAAGATGTTCAAATCAAGAACAAACCCACTAACTGTTATAGCTAAACGGATAAAAGATATCTGAAGCCACACACAGCAGGAGTAAATACAATTTCTCTTCTGGAAGAAACTTTGAGTATATGGATTCTAGATCTGTATATGTTTTGTCGGGATCCATTAACTTCTGACACTCTTCTGAAACTTTAGAAGCTAGAAAGGTTTCCTGGAAGGCTTCGTAGTCATTCATTATTTAAATAATATGAATTTCAAAAAAAAAAAAAAAACAAAACTCTACATGCAAGAAGAGGTGCTTTGAACTCAATTCTGTTCTTTTATTATTTCTTAACACAAAAAGAGGAGGATTGCCCAATACAACTGTTAGATGCACGTGTTTCCTTGTGCAAGCTACGTTTGCATATTGCCAAGCAAATGCTTATAAAAGGATCAGAGACACAAACAAAACAAGTTAAAAGATGCAAAGAGTTTGAGGTGAGTATCTTGTTTCTAAAAGTGATGATTTAAGTACAACAAAACCAGGGTGTTGCATTGGAAAATTAAGGACACCAGAAGGGAAGGAAACCAACTGGGCAAAGGAGACCCGGAATTGGTTTGTTTGGTTTATTTTTTTATAATTCTCATAAATGGGAATCCATAACAGAAATTCAAAGGTCTGGAGCAATGCTGGAATACCTAGAAACTTAATAATTTTTTCTCTGCATTTTAATCCTGTGTTAGGCTCCTCAGGAATGCCTTTCTTCCCCTGATGCAGGCCATTTATGGTTGTTGCACATTTGCACTGTGTATTTTCCAGCAACTTTAGTTTCTTTGGACTCACAACACTGAAGAAAAAAAGAGTATTTTGGAATACCGTAGTGTCTGGTCCTTTAAATTTTTGGCAGACATGGAAAACTTAACACGAGATAGGAGACATTCTCCTCTTGGGTTTAAACCTGTAATAAAATGTTGCTGACAGACTAATTATAAACGTTTTATGTATTTCGTGCATATGTGCTTCTCTCTAAACCAATTTAATTCCCATTAATGCTAATCTTGTTAATGCCCACTTGGAGAGGAAAGGAATACTCTTCATAAAACTATTGATTTATTTGAGCTATTTAAAGGAGGGATGAGAGAAATAGGAGAAGAAAAAAAAAACCTCCGTTTTACCCACATCTGTATTTCTTAGAATATTTTCCAAGCATTAACGAACATTCGGTTAAACATGGTACAAACAGGGAAGTGGGGAAAAATAAAGTGACGAAGTGGCGGTCCTCCAGCCATGCAAAAAAAAAAAAAAATAGTGACATTTATTCATTATTTTAGTGTTAACTCCAAGATTAGAAAGGAGATATTACAAAGAGAAGCAGATTTTCTTTGTTAAAAAAGAGGTAAAGCAAAAAGAGCTTCATACTCCTAAGCTCTTACTGAAGTGCGGTTTTCCTTAAAAAAAAAAAAAAGATGATCAAAACCACAACTAGGTAAGTTATGCTCCTACCCTTTTTATCCTTCTCCTAGTGTGACTGTCCATCTTGTTCTCCAGCTAAGACTCTGATAATTTCTCTCAACCTCAGCCAAGCCGAGAATTCCGCATCTCGGGGCACTTCAAGGAGCCCAGACTGGCTCTTAAAAGATCCTGTGTCCTGGTCCGAGTGGTGTCCTTGACCACTGGTGACTCCTCGTGATGGAGTGTCATAAGGCTACCCTGAGGCCTCAGAGAACAGTAGGAAACCCTCTCTGTCCTATATCAGACCATCCCCACCCCAGCTAACCGCTTCTAAGAGTATACACCGCTGACTTCTCATTCTCTCTGGAAGAAGTGGCATGAAAAAGGGAACAAGTGAGAGATGGGGTTCGGCCTGAGGCCAACCATCTGACCTTATTAGGATAAGTCATGTAAAACCTCCCTGAGACTCAGTTTCCTTATCTGTAAAACGGGGATCCTAATCCCTATGTGCTACGTTCTTACACCACATAGCAGAAAGACGGAAGAAGGTTAAGTTTTATTGAAAGCACTGTGGTTAGCGTGCCGTGTTATTAATCAGGAAACGGTTTTGAAGAGGTGGCACGGGAAAAAAAATTAAAAGGGAGGAAATGTAAGGAGAGAGAGAGTTTTATCTGGGACCCGAGAGAAGAGAGAGAGAGAGAGAGAGAGAGAGAGAGAGAGATGGAGACAGAAACAGAGAGAGGACTGATTAACCCTTAGGATTTTCTTAAAAGTTTTCATGGCGACCGATGCTCTTAGTTTAGGACTATGTATATAAAACATTAAAACGACACCAAAAAAAAAAAAATCAAAAAATGCAAAAAGTATTTTTTGCTTGTTTGTGTATCCAAATATTGGGTGCTGGTGATGCCATGAAGATGGGGGCGGAAGCCAGAATTCTCTTAACATTCCCTGGGCGGGGGGGGGGGGGGGCGGGGGGGGTAAAAAAAATACCAAAACAAACATTTTCAGCACAAATAGTAAACTGCCATTTCTCTACCGATCGGTAAAAAAATATATTATATTTTGATATTTTTTTTTCTTTTTAAATTACACTGTCACCCATCCCAGCCGAAGTCCTGGCCGGTCATCTGGTAAAACTTCAAGTTGAAGGGCCTGTAGAAGTCGCGCAGCCTGCGCACCACGTCGCGGTCGATGTCGGGGTGGGTCCTGCCCTTGGTCTTGCCCAGGCAGTGGGGCTTGCTGCTGCCCTCGGCCTTCTTGAGGCACGGGAAGCCCTTGGTCTTGTTGAAGTAGAAGTGCTTGTCGGTGATGATCCTCTTGAGGCCCAGGAAGTCCTGCACGCGGCCCAGCTCGCCGGCCGGGTCGCTGATGAGCCGCTCCCCGCTCACGAAGAGCATCTGGCCGAGGGGAAAGTGGCGCAGCCAGTGCTCCAGGTGCTTGGCGTAGATGCCGATCTGGATGGCGCTCCACGACGTGTCGATGAGGCCCGTCGAGCGGTTCTTGAACGTCAGGCTCTCGAAGGTGGGGATGTCGGGCCGCTTGGACAGCGTCTGCGTGTAGTCCGAGATGGCCCTGGTCACCGGGTCCCGCACCACCACGATGAGCTTGGTGTCCTTGGACATGGCCGAGATGCGCGCGGGCGCCTCGCGGGTGACAAAGTAACTGGGCGTCTTCTCCATGGTGATCTGCCCGTCCAGGGTCCTCGGCATCAGGTCCCTGGGGGAGGGTGGGGGGGGAGCGAAAAGGGGAATGAGTGTGACAGCCTCCAAAGGGGGTGACTTGCCCTGCGGTGCGGAGGCAGGGAGGGCTCATTCCAAGCAGGGGAGCATCCTCTAGACTCCGGAGCTGGGTGTGCATCCACCCTCCCACGTTCTGGTCCAGCTTCCACCAGCTTCTCCAGGGCCTTGTGTATTTAAATGGGGGAACAATACTACCCATTACCTACATTGTTGTGATGATTAAGCGAGTTAATATAATATACTTCAATACTTTAGGAGACTGCCTGACACAGAATTAAGTGCTCCGTAGTTTTTTTTTTTAATTTTATTATTATTAGGAACACACGATGCTGTGTAAGAAAGCAAGAAAGAACCTCCATCAAAGAAAGAAAGCAACCTCCATCAAATTCTTTAGGTAAATTGAACTATCATCATAAACACAATCATACCATTATGCTATTAAAATAGCCTGGGCCCTTTCTGCAGTTTTCTTACAAACGATTCTATTTAACACAATGCCACTGCCTGGTACACAACACACTTCTCTTTAAAATTTCCGAATTTGGGACAGCCTGGGTGGCTCTGTGCTTGAGCACCTGCCTTCAGCTCAGGGTGTGATCCCGGGATCCTGGGATCGAATCCCACATCGGGGTCCCCGCAGGGAGCCTGCTTCTCCCTCCCCCTATATCTCTGTGTGTCTCATGAATAAATAATCTTTTTAAAAAAATTCTTTAGGTAAATTAGACTATCACCATAAACATGATCCTACCACTATGAGATGGTACCCCGAGCCCTTTCTGCAGTTTCCTTGTAAACAATTCTATTTACTATAATGCCACTGCCTGGTACACAACACACTTCTCTTGAAAATTTCTGAATTTTCCTGTAACAAACAAGACTTAAATCCATCTTTTATTGAATAATTCGAAATGCCATCACTGCAACACTCTACAGATCTTGGTTCCTCTCAACACGTTCAGCCATGGTGATCTGCCTGTCCAGGGTCCTCGGCATCAGGTCCCTGGGGGAGGATGCGGTGGGGGGGGGGGAGCAAAAAGGGGAATGAGTGTGACAGCTCTCACACACTGTTACTATGTTATCTTTTCACAACACCAAAGTGAATTCTGGTTCTTTGTTGTTCAAAACGTTCTCAATTCTCATCTGCTTACTCTTCCTGATGGCGTTAGGATCACTTCGCCACTTTGAAAGAAAAATATGCCACTGGGGTCTTCATGGAGCAGATGTTGCTGCCTTGATCAGTCTCAGGGCCTGTCAAAAGTATGAGCAGAGAGATGAAACCTATTTGCTCTCCCAATTTATTTTTTAAATCTTTTAAAGATTTTATTTATTTACTTGAGAGACACAGAGAGTGAAGCAGAGACGCAGGCAGAGGGAGAAGCAGGCTCCCTGCAGGGACCCCGATGTGGGACTCGATCCCAAGACCCTGGGGTCACAACCTGAGCCAAAGGCAGACGCTCAACTGCTGAGCCACTCAGGCATCCCTTACTCTTCCAATTTGAATGTACTACCATTACCGCCACTGTTTGATATTAAGGCACTGTCTTTCTAATTCCAAGTTTTACAAGAAATAGCTCTGGCTCAAATCAATATTAGAAAAAATGTATTTTGGAGATTTCATTTCAATGACTAAACGAAATTTGTCCTTTGATCCATTGTGGGAAGAATCAAACATCTAAATGTTCTTATACTGGATTCACTATTATTCCTGGAATACAATCCGTTTGATTCGGATACATTATTCTTCTAACAGAGTCCTACATTTGGTTCATCATTATTTTGCTCTGGGTTTTTCATTCATATTCATTAATGGGATGTTTCTGTATTTTTCTTTTGATCAATAGCTTAATCAATTGCTAGAATATGAATTATTCCACCAATAAAATGAGTTGAGAAATGTTTCACATTTTTCTTTAGCTTAGAGAAGTTTAAGTAGCAAAATAGTTTTTTTAAAGAATTTTAAATATTATTTACTTGAAAGAGAGAGAGAGAACATGCGAGTGGGGGAAGAGGCAGAGGGAAGTGAAGAGAGGGAGAGAAATGGACTCTGTGCTGAGCATAGAGCCCGACGTGTGACTCGATCTCACAACTCTGAGAGATCATGACTTGAGGCGAAATCAAGTGTCAGACACTTAATTAACTAAGCCACTCAGGCACCCAGCAAAATAATCTTCTGTTCCTTAAATCTGGTGAGCATTACCTACAAAGCTATCTTATACTGATGCTTTGTGGGTAAGGATAGGAAAGAAACAAGAGTTTTCAAGTATCTTTTTGGTTTCTTCCATAGTTATTGGTTTCTTATAAATTTTCTGATTTGTGTCAATTTTGGCAATTAACATGTTTCTAAAAGTCACCCAATTGAGCAGTTACATCCACACTCTGGACTGTAATTTTATAATCCCTAGGAATTTGGTCTTTTCTGCCTTTCTTTCTGCTTTCTAGATTCTGTCATTTTTTATTTATTTATTTTTATTTTTATTTATTTTTATTTTTAAAAAGATTTTATTTATTCATTCATGACAGAGAGAAAGAGGCAGCTACACAGGCAGAGGAAGAAGCAGGCTTCATACGGGGAGCCCGATGTGGGACTTGATCCCGGGTCCCCAGGATCACACCCCGGGCTGAAGGTGGCGCTAAACCTCTGAGCCACCGGGGCTGCCTGATTCTGTTATCTTTTTAAGTTATTTTATTTGCATTTTAGCTTTTTAATGATCCCTTTGTTCTTTTTCTATTTCTGCTCTGCTGTTCTTCTAATTTATTTAAGAGGATACTTCATTTATTTCCAATCCCTCTTCACAAGTCATGATAGCATTTGAGGCTATTATTTCCCCTCTACACACAAACTTGGTCGAATTTCACATGTACTGTTGTCATTTTCATAAATACTTAGTTAATTGAATTTTGTACTTTTAATTTCCTTTTTAGTGTAGGTGTTATCTAAGATTGTTTTTATCTTTTACTTTTAATTCTAATAGTTGGTTTACCGCATTTTTACCATAACTTGGTTATGAGTTTCTATTTTGCCTTTGTGGTAAAAAAACATACTTTGTGTTATGTGAATTTGCCTCTGTTAACGTCCTGTAATTTCATCCCACCTATACTATTTGCCAACTTTATATTAAGAAAAATTTCAAACACACCCCAAAGTAGAGAGAATGCTAACGTAAATCTTGTGTACCTTTTATCCAACTTCAAAAAATAGCAACTGTTGGCCAATTTCATTTCATTGTCAACCCCCTCTGTTTCTGCTCCCTCCTCCACAAATGAATTACTTTCAAGTCTGTCTCAGACATCACTCAACTGGTTCATAAACATTCTAGTTCCCCAACGGGTATTGGCGAGGATGTGGAGAAAGGGGAACCCTCTTGCACTGCTGGTAGGAATGCAAACTGGTACAGCCACTGTGGAAAAGAGTATGGAGAGCCATCAAGAATCTAAAAATAGAACTACCCTAAGACCCAGTAAATTGCACTACTAGGTATTTACCCAAAGAATACAAAAACACTAATTCAAAGGATACAGGTGCACCAATGCTTACAGCAACATTATGTACAATAGCTGCTTATGGAAGCAACCCAAGTGTCCACTGTCTGCTGAATGAATAAAGAAGATAAGAGATCCATTATATACAATGGAATATTACTCAGGCATCAAAAAGAATGAAATCTTGTCACTTGCAACTATGTGGACAGAGCTAGAGAGTATTATGTTAAGCAAAATAAGACAAATATCATATATTTCACTCATATGTGGAATTTAAGAAACAAATGAGCAAAGGGAAAGAAGAGGAGAGAGACCAACCAAGAAACTGACTCTTAACTGTAAAGAACTGATGGTCACCAGAGGGGAAGGGGTCGGAGGATGGGGGAAATAGGTGATGGGGATTAAGGGCACTTGTCATGATGTATGGAAGTGTCCAATCACTTGTTGTGATTGTACACCTGAAACTAATATCACGCTATATGTTTTACTAACTGGAATTTAAATAAAAGTTTAAGAAAAAAACCTATTCTGCTTCCCATTGTCATTATTTTTGGCACAAATTTCTGAACATCTGTGGCAATAAGCCACTAACCCTAGGTTAATTCAGTGATGTCGTTATTCTCAGATTTTTGCTGTCTTTGATATTTTAGTCTGGTTTTGTTTACTTTTTTCCTTGGAGAAGGACATGATAATTAGCTATCTGATTTCTGTTGCCTTTTGCTGTTGTTTTAAGAAATCTGTGATTCCTTTTGCAAAAGAACCTTTAAAGTCATCCATTCCCCCACCCCGCCCCCCGCCAGATAGACCCTAAGGTTTGGGGAGGACTAAGGAGCAACCAGAGTTCATTGTCATCACCAAGCAGACACAAGTTGCTGTTACTGAACATGTGACATTAGCGTCACTGCATGACATGAATTCATGGGCTTGTCACTGCCCATCTCCCCATAGAAAACTAAGAAAGTGGCAAGGCCAACCCATTCTGGAAGCCTATGTTATGCTTTTACAAGATGAGCCAGGAGATCCATCCAGACATTGTTGGAATAATTCAGGGAATGGAATTTGATCAACTGCATGAAAAAAGTCTGGAATAGCAGAAGCAAACATGAAGTATCAGGGAAGTGATGATAAAGAGTATTTGGTGATTAAAAAAAAATTCTGAATTCTTGCCTCCTTTCCTCGGATTTCTGACTTTTAACTACTAGGCTTCCTTTTTTTGACCAGTAATATAGAGAGAACATACTTCATTCAGAAGCTACTGGTTGGTGGTGCATCTTAGCATTCAGAAGCTAAGGAGGCTTGGTTAAGTGTCTGCCTTCAGCTCAGGTCATGATCCTGGGGTCCCGGGATCAAGTCCCACATCTAGCTTCCTGCTCAGCGGGAAGTCTTTTTTTCCCTTTCTTCCTCTGTCTTTCCCCTTGCTTGTGTTTGCATTCTCTCTTTCAAATAAATAAAGTCTTAAAAAAGAAGAAGCTACTGGTTGAGGATCTCAATCTCCCTCTCCCCTGTCTCAGGGGAACACACAGATCTCCAGCAGCCCTTTAGCACAGATTCTGGCTATAGATTGTGCAGCACAAGAGAAAATCCTACTGAGGTCTCCAAGGAAAAAAAAAGAAACCATATTTTAAATTTTCTTAATAGAGTAGGTCAATAGGCGTTTGAAGAGGAAACAGCTAAAATAGGATTTCAGAAGAAAAACACATTACTTACTGTCATCTACAGGGTGAGGAAAACAGGCTGGTTGGGCATGGGGGTTACAGTGTGGGTAGGGAGTCTAGTTAACTGGAAACCACCTGCAAGCCACTTTTTTTCAAAAAAGAAGAAGTGATAGTCTAAATAAATCCTTAATGAAACTAACATTGCAAAAGGACTCACAAAGGGATTCTTTAAATAGCAATCTCCCTTTTAATTTCTTTATTCATTTTCTTACTGCAATTTGAATTTTAATGTTCAAAACAGAGCTCATCTATCACACAGAATGCAATACATGTGTAATTTGGAATACCATATTTCAAAGTGTTCAGGAGAACCTGCAAATCATCCTTCCTTACCTGAGTGAGACTTCCAATGTGACTCTACTCTGTGCCAGGACTTGGGCCTGAAGGGGGAGGGAAAAAGCCATCCCAGTACAGGAAAGCGTTGGAGAGATCCCATACAGGCTAAGGGAGAAAAAAGGTGTACGCAGTAAACCTGTCAAGTTTCCCTACATACGGAACAAGCTGGGGATGAATTGGATGATGGGAGGTGTAGGTGCTAGGAGGCCTTAACTTCCCGACTAAGTGTGTAAGGCTTTCCCAACGTCACCTCTAAATAACGATGAGGATTTGGAGACATTAATAGTAGGTATGGGGATGGGGAAGTGGGTAGAAACCAGAATTGTGAGGAGAAACTAGAAAAGGTTTATTTGTTTGTTTTGTTTGTTTGTTTGTTTTTTTCCCCCTGAGGAAGGCAAGAGTAAGAGGGGATCTCACAAGCAAATTAAGGATTATTACAAAATGGGCTGCTAGTCAACGTGGAAGTGTCACCAAAATGTTTCCCTCTAGGAATAATTGTGCCAGTTGGCATGGGAATAAATTGATTCCCCTTAAAAACAGCTCATCTCTCTCTCCCACCATAACAGGCAAATAACCAGCTTTTCCAGTTCATGGCTTTCCAACCAGGCACTGTCATTGCCTGAATGTCACACATATAAGGCCTTCAGTGGACAGGTGTGTGGATGTCCCAGGAACATGTCAGAAGGGCTGTGACCTTCTCTGGATCCTTGTGATCTCGACTAGATGGGGTTCTCCTGGCAGCCGGAAATTCTAAACACTGGGTGTCATCTTCTTAAGAACAGTTCTTGGGGGATCCCGGGGTGGCGCAGTGGTTTGGTGCCTGCCTTTGGCCCAGGGCGCGATCCTGGAGACCCGGGATCGAATCCCACGTCGGGCTCCCGGTGCATGGAGCCTGCTTCTCCCTCTGCCTATGTCTCTGCCTCTCTCTCTCTCTCACTGTGTGCCTATCATAAATAAATGAAATTTTAAAAAAAATTTAAAAAAAAAGAACAGTTCTTGGTATGTTCCTTGCCATAATGGTCATGTCAATGCTGCTTATGATCCAGATTCCCCAGCCCTTTGGCTTGATTCTTCAGGTGAGGTGAGTAAGCTGAGACTGGAGAGCTTGAATGACTAGCTCATGGTTGAAAGAATAGCTCCCTGTTGGAACAGAACACGTGTCAAAATTCCTTTTCTTTTATAGTTGCACAATATTCCATTGTATGTAGGGAGCATATCGTGTGTACCCATTCATCCTCTGATGGACCTTTGGGTACTTCTACTTTTTGGATATTGTAATTCTTGTTGTGTTCTTTGGGGAGAAAGAGCAAATGTGTGCAACCCACTTTGTAATAATCCTTAATTTGCTTGATGTCTCGCCATATAGAAAAACCAATTCCAGATGGCTGGTACATATAAATATGAATGATAAAATAATAAATCATTTGGAAAAAAACCTTAGGAGAGAATTTTAACGATTGAGAGGGGCAGATATTCCTTAAGTTTCTTTTTTTTTTTTTAAGATTTTATTTATTCATGAGAGAGACACAGAAAGAAGCAGAGACACAGGCAGAGGGAGAAGCAGGCTCTGGGTGGGGAGCCTGATGAGGGACTTGATCCTAGGACCCTGGGATCACAACCTGAGCTGAAGGCAGCCCTCAACCACTGAGCTACCCAGATGCCCCAAGTTAGCCCTTCTGCCAGATGAATAGCATGTTTTTCATTTCCAGCTGCTTTTCCTCCTCCCACCCCCACCCCCAACCTCTCTAGGCTTCTCTTCCCCCACTGCTTTGTCCCCAGGCACTTAGGCTGCTTCTGCCCTAGGGGCCCTCAAGTGCACAGAGGGGGCCCCTTGCTGGCCCTGATACTCTGGCTCATTTCTCTGTCTCTCCCTCTGTTGGATACCACTTCCCACAGGCCTCAGGTAGCAGGGGAGGGTAGGACAGGGCATCTGTATGGGGCTAACCAGTCTAGTGCCAGGACTCTTGCGTTTGGGAGGAGGGTCCACTGGCCTGTGAAGGGGACCCAGCACAGGGGAAGCCTTGCAAGGACCTGGCCCCAGGCTGGATCATTCACCACTCCCTGCTCTCCCCACCAGTAAATTGAGCATTAAATAGAATACCTGGTGCTTCAGGGCATGCGGAGACTTGAAAGGGACAGTCCTGCTCAGTCACAAGCCATTGTCAGGTGCTGAGCCTCAGGGCTGAGAGCTCCTTGCTCCCTCTTCACTATCCCCTCTGAGCTCCCCACTGTCACTCATCTCCATCTCCTCTGAGCTCCTCTTCCTCTTCCCTATTTCCTGCAAACTCTTCCTCCTCCTCCCCATCCCCTCTGAGCTCCCTCCCCCTCATCCCTCTATTGCTTAAGTTTCTTAAAGGAAGAATCACAAAGAAAAAAAAAAAGATGAATTGGACTCTATTAAAAATAAGAATTTCTGTTCATCAAATGATACCAATGAGAGTAAAAAGGCAACCATTAGAATGATAGAAAATATTTAAAATACATATACCTGACAAAAGATTTCTAGCCATAATACATAGAGTTCCTACAAATCAAGGAGTTAAAATGAACTAAACATCATAGAAGAAAAATGGGCAAATGTCTTAAATAGGCACTGCATACAAAAAGCAGTATCAAAATAGTCAATAAATGTATGAAAAGGTACTGCACTTCATTAGTCATCAAGGGAATGCAAATTAAAACACAACAGCATACACCCACCTGAATGGCTAGAACAAAAAGCACAAAGAATTCCTGGTGTGGACGAAGATGTGGACAACTGGCTCTCTACTGCTCTGAGTATAAAGACCTATAATGACTTTAGAAAACTATTTGGATCTATCGAGCAGAGCTGAACCTATGCATACAGTCTGGCCCAGCAATTCCGGTCGGAGGACAATGCAATAGAAATCATACATACGTTCATCAAAAGACATGTTCATGAACATTCATAATTAATCATAACAGCCCCAAAGGTAAGTTCCCTAAACATCCATCAAAAATAAAAGACTGAATATATATATATATATATATATGTGTGTGTGTGTGTCTATAGAGAAATAAAATATATATAAAATAATATATAGAATTGGCATGAATGACTCAGCATTTGTGAGTGAATCCCATAAACACAATGTTGACAAACACAGCAAGTCACAAAAATGTATGTACCATATTATTTCTCTTGTAAAAAGTCCAAAAACAGGCAAGACCCACCTAGAGTGTTAGATGTTGGGGACAGATGTTACCCTTGGGGGGATGAGTGATTGGAAGGCGGTTCTAGAGAGATGGGAATATCCCACTCCATAATGCAGAATTTCTGTCCTTTTCTGAATTTGGTTATACTTCAATAAAAAATTTGTAAGACATAAAAAATAAATGGACCAATCTCCATAATTCTCCAAGAAAAACAGGTACTTCAAAATAGTGCATTTAATAAGTCAATTACGTTTCCAACTCATAGAAAGATTATAAAGGAAAAGGAGCTGACCTCCCATCCGTAGGAATCAGGGGCTCTCTCAATGACCTTCTCCCCTTTGCACAAGTCAAGTTTTAGAGCAGCAGCCACATAATCTCTGTCGCACACCTGGGCCACTGATTTCTCACAGCGCTATGTGCACAGTGGTATTCACAGCATCATAGTGGATGTGTCTCTGGGAGTGTGGACAGGGGTACAGAAATATCTGAAGAATGCATTATGTTTGCAAAACATTTTAGCAATTGTTTCCTCATTTAATTTTTACATCGCTCCAGGTGAGATAAGATAGGCATTGTGTCCCCCAATTTTTCTGATAAGCAAGCTGAGATTCAGAGAGGCTAAGCTGCATGCACAGGTTCCCACTGTCTGGATATGGAAGGTGACAGATGGACACCCCAATGCCTAGTGCAAGGTCACTTTGCTGCAACAGATGAGAGAAAGTCAGCAGACAAAAGGGATAGGACAGGAATATACCCAAGATGGACAACTTGAGAATCTGAGAAAGCTGTCCAGAGGGCGGCTGTGAAGATCCTGGCAGAACCCAAATTCTTACCTGAATACAGATAGAGAGAATCTGTCTGTCTGCATTAGGGCAGCTGACAGTGAAGATGATGAGATGAGGATGGTAAGATTAATGTCAGTGATATGATGATATTATGTGATAAGATGATATTAATGTCAGCAATAAAGGAAACTGGACACAGAGCACAAGCTGGAATGGATGAAGGAAAGCATGCAGGTTGTTGGGTGCGGCGGAGGGCTCTTCCAATAGGATCCAAGCTTGAGGAGCTAGAGATCTGTTGCAGGATAGACAGCACCGTTCTGAAGAGGCTGGGCAGCTGAATTATGATGGGAACCAAGCAGTTTTTAAAGAAAATCCTTAATTTTTACACATCCTAAAATGATAGGAATTTTACTAAAAGAAACAGACAAGCTCTGCCCCAAAACTGTTGTTTTGGAGAAAGAAGTAAGCTCCCGTTCCTCTAAAAAAGGGGGGAAAAATGTTTCTCTTTAAGTAGAGTTGGGACTAATTTTTCTTTTTATTTATTTTTTAAATATTTATTTCAGAAGGAGGAGAAAGAGAGAGCACGAGCAGGGGCTGCGGCAGAGGGGGAAGCAGACTCCCTACGAGCAAGGATCCTGAGAACCCGAGAACCTGGGATCATGATCTGAGCTGAAGGCAGATGCTTCACCAACTGAGCCACTCAGGCGCCCCAAGGCTAGTTTTTAAAAGTTAGGGTTTCTGCCTAAGAATGATGATGAGGACTAAACATTATTGACTTTATCACAAAATATGGCACCGATGGATCACATGTCTCCATGAAGACAATGTAGTTTTATGGGAAACTCAAAACTGGGCATAGGAATGTGGATCCATTTTGGTTCTGCAGCTCCTAAAATGTGTGATCTTAGCAAATCGTTTGGTTCTCTGGGCCTTGGCTTCTTCGTAAGCAAAACAGTACAACTAGTATTGTCCTCCAAGTCTCTAGGACCATCCCACCTCCAAGACTCCTGGAAGGTGCGGGATTTAAATTCATTATTAACTTGTCAGGCTTAGAACTTTGCACGGCCTCACTACCGCTCTGTTCTGAAGTGTGACTCCACCAATCACTTACACCAAAAAAAAAAAAAAAAAAGATTTGTATAAATCATAAGGCAGGGCAAACTTGCATCAAGAGAATTCATTTCTAAATCAATGAGGTCTGAAAGAACACAGTTCAAATCAATGACGCTGAGGTTAGTCCAAATAAAGGCTCCCTTGGTGTTCCCCTAGCCCTTGGAGGCAGGAGAAAGACCAGGAAGCCCAGGAGATGAGTGGTGAGATGGGTTCAGAGAGGTATTGCTACTTGTCAGAAGACACACAGTAATGAGTGAGAGTGACAGAATGAAAATCTAGGGTTGTTCAGCTCCAAAGTGTGTATTCTTTGAACCTCCCCAGACGTGTAGGCAGCATCAGGAGGACTCTTGTGGTCGATGTTATTGGTCATCTCCAATATTTTGTCAAAACCTACGAGCATTCAATGCACAAACTTCCCTATTCATGGCAGGGTGCAAATCATTCTGCTTGGAATCTTGCAAACAGGCGGAAGATACATGTTTTTCTAGGGCTTTCTTCCATAAGGCAAGGACAGGCTGCCAGGAAAAGTCTGGAGAGTTGGAACACAAAGGTAATTTACCTTGAGGAGTCAATAAATCTGGCCCTTGCACAGCACATATTTTCTTCTTCGGCTACACAACCAAACAGAAACAATGCGTCTGTTTTTGGAAGCTTCTGGCAGCAGAAAATTCTAGGAAAAACACGCTCTCTGCATGGCCCTGGCCTGAAGGTAGTTCCCAGGGGTCCCCAATGGCGTGAGCCTGGAGCAGAGAAAGCTGCCAGAGACTCCCAGCGCTGTCAGCCCACCATCCCTCGGGCCCAGGTCCAACCACATCAGTATTTCTTTTCCTGCTGTTGTTCTGTTGGACTCCACTCCAAACGTGACTTGTAAGGCTGGAAAGAAAACTCTCTTTAGTTACTGTTTGAGTTGGCTTCTGTGGGAGGGGAAGACTTATGTTTTGGAACCGGCTCCCATGCTGACCCAATCTAGATGCACGATTCTAATCACCCAACCCTCGTCAAGGTATGTCATCGTCAAGCATGAAGGCTGTGGTTAGGAAACTCTTTCTGAAACTGGGAGCGATCAACCAAAGAAAGAGAGAGCTTTCTAACTCTCCCCAGGCCTTATGTCAAAGGGAGAAAGGGTATTTAAAAAATCAACCAACCGACCGAACAAACAAAAGCCACATTATGTTCCTTGGTGCTCTCAGGGGAGGTTCTAGAGAAAAGTCAAGGATTCTCGGTTGATAATTTGGGGGAACTTCATAAAAGGGCAGAAAATACATCTGCATCCCAATCAGAGAAGAGAATAACACTGAAAGGGAAGGAGCAAGATCTTAGATCATAAATTCAAGGGCGAATCCTTATGTTTGCACAGGACCTTAGTTTTCCCAAGCAATGCCACCAAGTATCTCATTCATTGAGTCAGCACATACAGAAATAGGCCAATATTTTACAAGGCTCCGAGCCTCCCCCTCTGCTTTTCTCCTTCCAAGTTTATTCCACTGGGGGCTGTGTCAGATTTAAAATACAATTTTTAACTCTGTATCCATGAATCCCAAAGTCTTTTCTTAAAAAGGGATCTGACTCTGGGCACCTGGGTGGCTCAGTTGGTTCAGTGTCTGCCTTCAGCTCAGGTCATGACTCCTGCTCAGCAGAGAGTCTGCTTCTCCCTCTCCCTCTGTGCTCTTGCTTTCTTTCTCTCTCAAATACATAAATAAAATCTTTAAAAAAATGAAGGTGTCTGGCTCTTGGGAACTCATGTGCTTCTACCAACATCCTACCAAGATGTCAAAAAATATCCAGAGGGAAAAAAAACCCTAACATTAAAAACTGAAATTCACATACAACCTAATAATGATGTTTAAATATTTAAATGATCAGAATCTAAGAAATCACCTGGAGAAAGACGGTAACACGTCATGCCTCTCCATAATGGGGTTCTCTCTGAATTTTAGACATTTAAAAATATATTTTTTTAAAGATTTGTTTATTTACTCATTTATTTGAGGGGAAAGGGCAGAGGTTAGAGGTGAGAAATAATCCCAAGTAGAGCCGCACCGAGCATGGAGCCTAACACAGAGCTCAATCCCACCACTCATGAAATCATGACCCGAGTCAAAATCACTAGTTGGATGCTCAACCGACTGAGCCACCCAGGAGCCCCTGAACTTTAGACATTCTTGATGCACCAACCAAAAAAGTAACAATAATTCTTCCACCCTGTCCTGGGTAGAACTGAACACTTGCATCACCCGAAAGCAAGCACCTCCTCAAATCTGTACTTCTCGTTCCTGCCCTTGTAGAGAACCACGCTCTGAAAAATATTTGCAAAATTTGGGGTGCTTGA
The DNA here is from genome assembly GCF_905146905.1 of Nyctereutes procyonoides. NCBI lineage: Eukaryota > Metazoa > Chordata > Mammalia > Carnivora > Canidae > Nyctereutes > Nyctereutes procyonoides. Next base: position 52,186,112 of record NW_026575140.1, on the reverse strand, counting down.
GCATAAAGCAAGCATTTCATAGTCAGTCATACAGAAAGGCTAACACAGTAACACTGCAACTAACTTCTTGACAAACAAGGTTGAGAGGTGGGAGGGTTGACATTACACTTTCTTAGTAAGTGCCCACAGGTTGTTCAAGTTTGAAAAGAGAAAAGACGCTTATCCTGAGCTAAGCTGTATTTCATTTGAAGTCTTATCAAAGTGATGTTTTCAGGGGACATCTGGGTGGCTCAGTGGTTGAGCGTCTGCCTTCGGTTCAGGGAGTGATCTTAGGGTCCTGGGATCAAGTCCCGCATTGGGGTCCCTGCATGGAGCCTGCTTCTCTCTCTGCCTAGGTCTTGGCCTCTCTCGCTGTGTCTCTCGTGAATAAATAAATAGAATCCTAAAAAAATAGTAACGTTCTCAGATATGCAATGATTCTGGAAACCTTTGCATAGAGGTATTTGGAAAAATCTCCTAAATTGGATTTCAGTTGAACAACAGATACAGTGAAATGAAAAGCTCAAGAATGAAGAAGTCAGTGTATAAGAAACTGAGGGGATGTCTACCATGAGTTAGAATGGAAATAAATCTTCATGAATGAGTCTACAACTAGTTGTTTTAAAAATGACTATAAATAGCAGAGATGAAGTATAATTTAGTCGGGGTTTAAAGTCTGATAAATATTTACGAACCCTCCGAAGTGTGTGTGTGTGTGAGAGAGAGAGAGAGAGTGAGAGAGAGAGAGAGAGAGAGTGGGGGGGAGAAGGAAGTTGGGGGTGGGTAGGGGAAGAAAAGAAAGTGGGATTAAAAAGAGAAGAATGTTCTAGACAAAGACAAGTGGGAGGACTGCTCTGCTAGGCAGCAGCAGCACTGAATGCCAAAATGGGAGGAGTCGCAGAAATCCCCTAATCCAGCCCCTTCATTTCAGATGCAGGAAGGTCTGAGAAGTCAGGCTGCAGAAGGGACACAAAGGTTATCTTAGATTCTGGTTCACTGACACCCCCCCACCCTCCGGCCTCTGGTTCCCTCTCTTTCTGTGATAGAGCATTCTTCCTTAATTCTAGAAATACAACACACACAGGGAGGGTCCAACCACCTTGAAGCGTTTCAAATTCCTGGAAAATAAAGTTCCCTCATGGAGGGTAAATCCCCTTCCAGTGCTTTCTGAGGCTGGAAAGTTAATGTTGACCATGAGCTCTGATGAGAAGCAGAATGGGTTTTCCTCTGTCCTACCTGTTACTCTAACCGGCATTAGAGGCTGAACAATCCAGAAGGGGAAGAAAGGGTTCCTAGCCCAAGTGGGCAGGTGGGGGCCAAAGGTGGGCACCTCTCCTGGCTCTGTGCTGGCCACCACCACAAAGCCCCATCAAGGCTCACCGAGGCTATGACAGGAGTTTTATAAATGATTCATTGGAGAGGCCTGCTATCAGCTGTGTGCTACTGTGGACAGCTGCCTCAGAGCAGGGCTCCCTCAGAGGGCCTGGAATTATCAGCTCTTTGCATATGTGTTGCTGGAGATAAGGGAAGAAACGTGCTCTCCTTGCCTGGGGATGGACAAACTGAGGACAGCGGGGAGGCCAAGAGGGATGCGCAGAGGGCACGATGGCAGAGAAACCCCAAGGAGGGTCCTTTGTTATGTTTTGGCAACAGTGGGGCATTCGTTTCTTTAGGTTTCCTTGATTTCTTCTTTTCTCTTCTGTTTGTTAGGTTCTGGCCACAGAGTAGGTGCTAAGTCAACATATCTTTTAAGTTTCAAACAGGAAAAGTGACATAAACGTGGTTTTTATAGGGTCCAGGGCATTGCATTGCCTGGATGTTCTTTCAAAAATTGCCAGCAGGAGACGGGGCCCCCAGCTTCCCTGGTTTTGAACAGGAGAAAAGGATACACATTCTATCACAGGAACAGAACCTCCAAGATAATCTCACTTCAATGCTACAAAGAAAACCTCCAAGATAGGACAGCACTGTGAAATGAGGCGAGCAGAAAAAGAAAGAAAGAAAGAAAGAAAGAAAGAAAGAAAGAAAGAAAAGAAAAGAGAAAGAAAAGAAAAAAGAAAGAAAAAAGAAAAGAAGAAAAAAGAAAAAGAAAGAAATGAGGTGTGCAGACAAAACCTCGGGAAAGCCATTCAGGAGTGTCCATTAGGCGCAGTCCCTGGGCGTGGCTGTGCCACCTGCTGCTCAGAAGGACAAAGCCATTGCTCTGCCAAGGACCCCCGTGGAGAGCATAACCACAGCCCTTGGACAAGATGCATCCTTGCTCAGAGCCTCCACCATTTAGAAAGTCTTCATCTTACACACACAGATTTACCATTCCCATTTATGAAACCCATGACCCCAAACATCCACTCTCATGACTAAGGCTGAGAAGCATCCCCAGGGAAGCTTCTCCAAAATCATGGCCCTCCCTGTGTCTTCGCAAACGTCTGAATGCTGACAATGGCCATGCGTTTGGGTTGCTGCTGACACAGAAGGTGGACATGGATCTGGTTTGGGGAAGATCTGAGTGAGGAAGCGGTTAGCGGAGAGAAAGGATAAGTCACTTATCCCATAGCGCAGATGACAGAGCATGAAATATCTTCCTGATATGAAAATATCATTGGTTAGTATTATTGAGCGCTCCTTTCTTTGCGTCACCTCCCGTGGAAATTCCCGGTCCTGGAGGTACTTACTGGTCAGCCCGGTGTTCACAACAGTTGTACCCGGATGTCGAGGGACACTTTGTACAATTAAGCAAGTAGTGCTACACAAAGCCTTTAAATATGTAGGTCAAAGGGCGCCTGGGTGGCTCAGTGGTTAAGCCTCTGCTTTTGGCTCAGGGGGTGATCCCAGGGTCCTGGGATCGAGTCTCACATCGAGTTCCCCGCAGGGAACCTACTTCTCCCTCTGCCTATGTCTCTGCCTCTCTCTCTGTGTCTCTCACGAATAAATACATAAAATCTTTTTTAAAAATATGTGGGTCAAGGTGAAACAGACTAAGTAGGACACTTGGGTCTTTTCAAGGGCAGACAGTTGCACATTGAAAGCTAGACTTCAAAATAGTTCTAATTTTTGGAAAACATTTAGTAAGATTTAATCACCATTTTAAAAATTAATTAAAAGAATCAACTTTAGTTTTTTGGTTTCAAATTTTCATATTTACTCATTATAGCCAATATTTTACCTTTGGATTTCGATTGATAACTTGGAATACTCACAAAGAAAAATCACTTATGAAAACTAAAGAAGATCATTTTAATTTTTACACTTCCTCTATTTTACAATTTGGATCAAAAGATGTCCAAATTTGTCCTTTACACTTTAAAAATCCCTTAGGCAAAGGGTTGCCAAACTCTGGCCCTCAAATTCAATTATTTTTATAATAAAGTGTTTTTTTTTAAATAAGAATTTATTTATTCATCAGAGACGCAGAGAGAGAGAGGCAGAGACAGAGGCAGAGGGAGAAGCAGGCTTTGGGGAGCCCAATCCAGGACCCCATCCCAGGACCCCGGGGTCATGCCCTGAGCTGAAGGCAGACCCTCAACCACTGAGCCACCCAGGCGCCCCTATAGTAAAGTCTTAGGAACACAGAGCCATGTCCATTGTCCATGGCTGCTTCTGAACACTGACAGCAGAGCTGAGCAAGCTGTGACAGAGACCATATGCCCACAAGGTCTAAAACATTCTCTTGACCTTTCCAAAAAATGTTTGCCGATCCCTACGTTGGACCATTACTGCCAATAGAACAACATTAATATAAAGTCTTTTGTAGCGTAATTAGCATTTTTCTAAAATTAAATGTAAAAATCAGTGGTCCTGCCTAAATATATAATAGCTCATGATTTGTGTTATGTCCTGATTTTATGACTCATCTAAAAATTGCTGGTCCATCAACAGAATACTCAGCTGAGCAGTAATAACTAAATCTAGTCATCTTTGGTATTTTGCCAAAACTCTCAGGCATGTAAAAACAATAAAGTATATTTTTCCTTTTTTAAAGATTATTTATTTACCTATTCATGAAAGACACAGAGAGAGGCAGAGACACAGGCAGAGGGAGAAGCAGGCTCCCTGCGGGGAGCCCAATGCAGGACTCGATCCCAGAACCCCGGGATCACGCCCTGAGCTGAGGGCAAATGTTCGACCACTGAGCCACCCAGGTGCCCTGAAAGAGATTCTTAAGCAGGCTCCACGCCCAGTGAAGAACCTGACACGGGGCTTGATCTCAGGACCCTGAGATGATGACCTGAGCCACAATCAAGAGTCAGACACTTAACCCACTGAGCCACCCAGGCACCCCTAACTATATTTTTCTGTTCTGTCATTAGGAAGGAATATTCGTCAACACAGGAGAAGAGAATATATTTCATTTAACAGTTTATGACGTTAAAATATCACTCTTTAACTGTGGACACATGGATGTGGGGCTTCCATTTGTACTCTTGTTTGGAGTCCTGACAGCGAGGAGATTGGGGTTGAGGGAAGTCACAGGGTTCAGAAAAATCCTCATAAAAGAGCAGAAGGCAGACAGAGGAGGCTCTGGTTCCAATCAGGCCCAAGAGCCCTCAGGAGTTGGACTTTCCAAATGAAGCAGTTCAGTTGACTCAGTGGTTCTACCATCACAGACACGTCCCAGACCTGCTCTCACTGTATCTGAGGGACTGCACAGAAAGGAGCCTATCTTCTTTCAGCACAGAGGGTTAAAAAAAAAAAAATCACAGGATGGAGGATGAGATCATGAAGAAAAAAGCTGTATTCCAAATGTATTTCAAATTAAATTTATACCATACTAATACAAATTTTAATATAAACATATAAAGTGAAATTTGCACACATGAAAAAGGCTCGCTGCAGAAAAATTAGAAAAATCAGAGAGGCACAAAACCCTCAAAAAGGAAAAACCACCAACCATCAGTCAGACGCAGCATTTTAAAATATATCCGTCTAGACTCTGCAGTTCTTCGTAACTGAATCATAAAATGGAATCATTTTGTGTGTACACCATTCTAAACTGCTTTTTGCACTTATGAATAAATGGAAAGCATCATTCTCTCTTTTTTTTAAGATTTTATTTATTTAACAGAGAGAGAGAACACAAGCAGGGGGAGATGCAGAGGAAGAGGGAGAAGCAGACTCCCCACTGAGCAGGGAGCCTGATGCGGGGCTTGATCCCAGGATCCCGGAATCATCACTTGAGACAAAAGCAGACGCTTAACCAACTGAGCCACCCAGGCACCCCAAGAAACATCATTCTTGATATTAAATACACATCAACTTCATTTTAAATGGATGCACAGTATTCCACTCTATGAATCACCATAAAGTATTTAAGTGAATCCCTTATTGTTGGAGATCTAGGTTGTTTCCAATGTTAGAAATTCTAGTATTTCATCATTTTCTTGATGTGGAGAGGAAGGCATGTGTATTTTAAAGGTTTTTAAAACCGCACTGCAAACTTGCTTTCTATGAAGGCATTTTCACTTTGTCTTTGATTTTTAATATATTATTTTGAACATGTTAGTTCTACTTCAGTAAAGGTTTATGTTTTCTCATGCGCTAATGCTGTGTTACAATATTGCACAATAACTGCCAAAAATACGGGAAATTTTTAATACTTATATTTTAAACTAGCATTTCCCAGATATTTATTGTGTATGACTTCTTTTAAAAGACATTTCCTGCTTATGTTTTTTTTTTTTTTGCCAATTGTTTTCTACTGGGATGCTTTCTTAGACGTTAAGCATTTTCTTTACATTAACAATATTTATACACTTTTATGTAACAAATGTTCTAGTTTATCATTTTACAGTATTTAAAAATTTTTAACATTTTAAAATCTCTCAGATTTTTTCTTTATGACCTTTCCTTTTCCTTTAAGCTGTTTTCTAAGTAAGACTGCCCTTCCATCAATATTGAATAAAGATTCATCTCTGATTTTAATATTATTTTGAAATTCATTTTAAATGCTTGCTAATACAGAATTCTAAATTTTTTCCTTTTTAAAAAATGACTTTTTATCCAGTACTGATATGCCATCCACTCCATATACCAAATTCCTATGAAGCTTTCAAGCTGTGCATGGAGTTTTATATACTTTTTTTAAAGATTTTATTTATTCATAAGAGACACACACAGAGAGAGAGAGAGACAGACAGACAGACAGACAGACATCATCAGAGGGAGAAGCAGGTTCCCTGCGGGAAGCCCGATGTGGGACTCAATCCCAGGACTCTGGGATCACACCCTGAGCCAAAGGCAGATGCTCAACCACTGAGCCACCCAGGTGCCTCCAAGTTTTATATTCTGTTCTGTGTTTATTTTGGCACCAGGAGAACACTTTTTAAATTATTGTAATTTTAGAATATGTCTCAAATCTAACATGAAATTGCCTGTGTATTCTATTAAGTGGGTTTTCTTCCAAAAGAAGAGATCATAAAATATTTTCATCAACTCCCCTTCCCTTTTTCACTTCCTTTGGCATTGAAATGTCATTAGAGGTAAAGATTAATTCAGTTAGAAATGACAGCTTGCTATATTGAGTCTGTCAATCTAGAAGGATGACATATGTTTCATTGATACCGATTTTCTTTCACATTCCTAATAAAACTTTTATTTTATATTTAAATAGACATATAGTAAAACTGACTTTTCTGGAGCATGGTTATATGAAATTCAAGATGTATCTAGGTTTGTTTAGCCATCACCTCAATCAGAATGCAAAACAGATCCATTTCTCTGATACTGTGTTCTCACTTTGTGGTCTTACCCTCTTTCCATTCCCTAACTCCTGGCAAATGTCGATCTGTTCTCCGTCACTATAGTTTTGACTTTTTGAGAATAGAATATAAATGGAATTATGACACAGAATCTTTTTTTTTTTAAGTAGGCTCCATGCCCAGTGTGGAGCCCAACACAGTGCCTGAACTCATGACCCTGAAATCAAGACCTGAGCTGAGATGAAGAATTGGATGCTTAAGAGACTGAGCCACCCAAGGACCCCAGAATTATGACCTATGACCTTTAAAGCCTGGCTTCTTTCACTCAGTATAATGCCTTTGAGATCCATTCAAGCTGCTACATACATCAAGAATTGGTTCCTTTTCACTGTGGAGGAGAATTCCATTGTATGGGCATACCACAGCTTTTTTAATCACTCACACGGAGGTCAGCTGGGTTGGTTCCAGCTGAATAGGACTGCTCTAATAAGCACTGGACACAGGTTTTTGTATGAACGGCACTTTTTCTCTCACGTAGCTAGCCACGAGTTGGATTTCTGGATCATTTAATAAGTGATATATTTAACTGCCAAAGTGTTTTAAAGAGTGGCCCTTCCCTTCACATTCCCAAAGCACTTTGCTCCAATCCTTATCAGCACTTGATATTGTTGGGTTTTTTTTTTTCCTTTCCTTTCCTCTAGATATGCAATGGTATCTCATAGTGGTTTTCACTACATTTTTTCTTTTTATTTTTAAAGATTTTATTTATTTATTCACGAGAGACACAGAAAGAGGCAGAGACACAGGCAGAGGAGAAGCAGGTTCCTTCTGACAAGCCCCATGCAGGACTCAATCCCAGGACCCCGGGATCATAACTTGAACCAAAGGCAGTTGCTCAACCACTGAGCCACCCAGGCACCCCTATCTTTCTTTTAGCAGTGTCTTTGGCTGGACAAAAGTTTTAATTTTTATGAGGTTCAATTTACCCATGCATTTCATGGATTATGCTTTTGGCACCACGTCTATGAACTCTTTGGTCACAAATCCTCAGTAAAGCTTTTATGGGCAAGTTGTATATGCTTCTTATTGTTATTATTCCTAAATAGCTTCTATTTTTGCTATTTTGAGTGGATTATTGATTTTTCATTTTATCTAAATATACCTTAAAATTTTCCTTAAGATGCAAAAATCATTATTTCTTACGTGGAAATGTTTTTGGAAACCCTTTCTCCCCAAAAATTGAATAGATTGTGTGTTTACACAGAATGATGGTTTTGTAATGTCAAAGAAGCCATGAGGCATATTTGGGTTTTTTTTTTAAGATTTTATTTATTTATTCATGAGAGACAGAGAGATGCAGAGATACAGGCAGAGAGAGACGCAGGATCCCTGCAGGGAGCCTGATGTGGGACTCGATCCCAGGAACCCCAGGATCACAACCTGAGCCGAAGGCCGATGCTCAACCACTGAACCACCCAGGCAGCCCCGTGAGGAATATTTGTGATAGATGTTTCCATTCACATGTATCTCATTATCAATAGCCAAAAACAGGGGTGCCTGGGTTGCTCAGTCAGTTGAGTGTCTGCCTTCAGCCTGGGTTGTGATCCTGGGACCCCGGGACTGAGTCCTGTATCATGCTCTCCAATGAGAGCCTGCTTCTCCCTCTCCCTCTGCCTGCCACTCTGCCTTCTTGTGTTCTCTGTCAAATAAATAAATAAATAAAATCTTTTTTAAAAAGAGCCAAATATAACCTGTGAATATCAAGAAATACTTTAGGCAAAGGCAAGGTATCTAAAATTTATATAGAACTATATATATGACAGGATCCATATATTCAGGCCACCTGCACACCTGTCATGAGGCAAGGACAAAGGACCCTGACGGGTGGGACTGTCATGATGATAGTCTGACCTCAAGTCTCCAGACCTGCCCTTTGTGTGGCAAAGTCTGACACAGGACCTACCAATGGAAGGCAGAGGTTTTAACCTAAGCTCCAAGAATTAGTATCAGGAGATAATGAGCCCACTAAGTGTATATAAAAAGTGAACGTGAGCATTATGTGCATTTTCCTGGGAAAAAAAGTCTGAAATTTCATCAGACACTCTAAAATTACCATTCCATTTCAAGAAGACCCACTCATGTTCTCCCCATTCTCTCATTTCAAACATGTCCAACTCACTATACGAATTCAATAAATATCTATTGAATGACTGAACAGATAAATATTTACTGAATTACTATTACATGGTCAAACTTTAGGGCTGACCTCAAGTGTAAGATTTTTATTTAGCAAACATTTATTGAGTGCCACCTTTGGCCAAACACTCTACTAGAATATGCAACTCCATGGACAAAAGGGCAATGCTCCTGTTCTCAAAGAGAAAGACATAATAGCAAATGTATTTCAGCGGGAGAAGTGCCAAAATGGGAGTATTTATGACATTCAGAAAAGGAGCATCTGACCTGCCTATGGACTGTGGAGAAGCTTTCCCAAATACAGTGGTGCTTGAGTGCAGATGAGAATGCTGATGACAGAGGAGCTCTAAGTAGCTCCCAGAACCCTTTTTTTTTTTAAAAAAAAAAAAAGCTGGAACTTGAGGCTATTGCAGAGTGAGTATGATATGGAGCCTGAGAGCCCATCACCAGTTATATACAGTCTCTTTACCATGGGTTTCAGTTTAACAAAGTCAAGCAGGAGAGGCAGGAGGAGTCTAGAAGAAATGGTGTTTGAAGACACAAAGGTTTAAGAGATCGTGGCACTCTCAGAGGACTCCAAGTAGCTCAGTCTTGCAGAAGGATAAACTGTGATGGATCTCACCATCCTATATCTACAAGTTCAGTTTCCAGAAATATCAGTATAACTACACAAGCATTTACATAAATGGGTGTCCACCATAGCACCATCAAAAATGTTAAAATATGTTTTGTGATTGTTAGTTTAATTGTATTGACAGCCCCAATTATCTGCCCCTTGCTCCAATCCTTGCCTTTTGCCATGGATTTTGCAACTTTTTCATCATGAGTGGCATCTCTTTTCCTATTTCGATACTGAGTTCAGCCATATGACTTGCTCCAGCCAATGGACATTAGCAAGTGTATAGTTATTTCAAGAAGTTTGAAAAGCCTCTTGTATTTTCCACTCGTGTTCTTGCGCCTGGCCATTACTGTGAGGGCATGTCTGGACTAGGCTCTGGAGGATGAAACACAAACAGAACAAAGTTGAGTCACCCAAGTCAGCCAAGCAAAGACCACCCTAGATCAGCCTTCAGCCAGCTGATTCCCAGACATGTGAGCAGACCCAGACAAGATCAGAAGAGCCATCTGGTCGGCTCACAGCTGACCACAGACACATGAAAAAGGCCTGCTCAGATCTCAAACCAAGCGTGGAACCCAACAGCCTTCTAAAATAAAGAACTATATGTTTCTGAGGTTTTGTGGTAATGCCATGGAATATTATTTTAGCCATAGATAATGAATACACTGTATTTGTATATAATACAGGCTTACCAAATATCTGGACAGATGCACACCCAACTATTAATAGTGGTTGCCTTTGGGGAGAAGAATTGTTGGTCAACTTATACATCCATACCCTGAAAGCACTGCTGTACTCTCTCAGAAGCAGAATTGCTATTCCACTTTGATTCATCTTCCTTCTTTAACTTGTTCTTTAAATGCCAAAAGTAGAGCAGATATGAAATTATGTCCTGATTCTAGAAGGTGGCTGCCAGAAGAGTAGGAAAGAGTAAGTCTAAAGGGCTAGAGCATTTGCAAAGCTTAGGACAGTTGGCTTTTGCTCCTGTCTGCAACACTAATAGAACAATGGTGAATGTGCCACCAACCTCTACTTTTTTAGCCTATTTTTCTTTTGTAAAGATGCAAGTGGCTCCCTGCTGCAAGTGGGGTCATTGAGATAATCATCATGTCTACTATGAATGGGAGAAGCCATGATGAGAAACTGTTAAAGCTACCCAAAATGCTGTACCAAGGAGCAAATAATCTGAACTCCTTGAGGTTGATCTAGCTTGGACTTTTGGATGATTAAAACAAATGAGATGTTTTACAGGTGGCTGGATACTGATGCATATCATTATTTCATTCATCTTAGACCAACTCTCTGGGAGAAGATATGGTTAACCTTTCTTAACCTTTACCAAGTCTAGAAAAAAAGATGATTTGGTTGGATTGTTCTACCCACATTAAGCTCCAACAAGCACCATTAACTGCCTGCAAGGCATTAAAAGTGACTGTAGAAATCGAAAATCTCAGGGGAGCATCCCTTGGTGAGAAGAACTCAGAGGTAGTAGGATGTGGTAATACCTTGGAAATGGGTCCGATTTGGGGACTAAAAGTATTTGGTCACATTTCCTACTAGGTAGGGGACCCATAAATATCTTAATTTTTCTGTGTCTCAGTTTCCCCGTCCATGTAATGGAAATAACCAAAGTACATGCATTATGAAAATTACATTCAGTCATTTGCCAGTCATAATAACCTCTTCCTACTTCTGCCTTCAAAATAAGTATGGAAAAGGATCAATAAATAACTGATGAGGGGGCAGCCCCAGTGGCTCAGTGGTTTAGCACCGCCTTCAACCCAGGGCGGGATCCTGGAGACCCGGGATCAAGTCCCACGTCAGGTTCCCTGCATGGAGCCTGCTTCTCCCTCTGCCTATGTCTCTGCTTCTCTCTCTTTCTCTCTCTCTCTGTCTCTCATGAATAAATAATTTAAAAAAAAAACAAAAAGGACTGATGCACTGCTGCTATTGACACTCTCCAATTCTCTCTCTCTCTCTCTTTTAAAGATTTATTCTACAGAGAGAGCACATTTTGAATGGGGAGAAAGGGAGAGAGGATCTCCAGAAGATTCCCTGCTGAGCATGGAGCCCACTGGGAGACTCGATCCCAGGACCCTGAGATCATGACCTGAGCTAAAATGAAGAGTCAGGAGCCCAACCGATTGAGCCACCCAAAGGCCCCCTTGCCCTATCTCTTATAACCAAAAAGTACTGATTCGTTATTAACCACCCTTTCCTGGCATGCTCTTATTTTCCAATGTCAACTTGAATGGAGATATGTAAAAGATCTGTTGTAGTCACGAGGGTTCCATTAGGACTCTATCCTCTTAAATCCATAGTATAGTCAAGGGGAAATGCACCTTTATGGATGATACCAGCCCAACCATATTCACTTCTGCATTTAGACGTAAATGTAAATTTATTTATTTTTTAAAGATTTTATTTATTCATGAGAGAGGCAGAGCCACAGGTAGAGGGAGAAGCAGGCTCCCTGCAGGATGCTCGATGTGGGACTTGATCCCAGGTCCCCGGGATCACACCCTGAGTCAAAGGCAGACATTCAACCACTGAGCCACCCAGGTGCCCTGTAAATGTAAATTCATATTTACAAGTGCCTGACTAGAAGACATAAAATAATTTGCCCCACATTACAGGAATCAAATAAGGGCAAAAAAGTCTAGCACTCCACTCTCTAGGCCAGAGCAGCCTCTCCAACATTCCCCAACCACTGTATGTCTGTAGAAGCAATCTATAGCGATGAGAGCTAAGGACACTAAGAAACATGCAAAACATTTCCACTTATTTTTTTTTTAAAGATGTCATTTATTTGAGAGGAGAGAGAGAGCACGCACACATGCGCACACAAGCAGGGGAGGGGGGGAGAGGGAGAAGCAGACTCCCCACTGAGAAGGGAGCTGGATGTGGGGCTCAATCCAGGACCCTAAGATCATGACCTGAGCCGAAGGCAGATGCTTAATGGACTCAGCCACCCAGGCGCCCCAACATTTCCATTTAGATAGATAAAACAGATCGCTTATTCACAGGAAAACTAGAATAATGTCCCTCTACACTGAGCTTGTTGAGACAGCCTCTAACCTCTTAATAAAACCAACTTTGTATGCCTCCTTCCAGATTCTCCACTGTTCACACACATTCTGTTGTCCCTCTTTGTCCATAGTGCAGCTGTCTACGGTGGCAGGGCCCCAAGCCCCGTGCTCCTGACTTGTAGCCACGACGGGCCCCTCAGCCGAGCTGTTCTCCAGACCACATTAGAAGTCCCTCCACCTTGTGTTCCACTTTTAGATTCTTTGCGGATCGCCTATTTCTTTTGAGGGGTGCACACACGCCTCGGCTTCCCCTCCCCAGTGGGCAGGACGTTCTCTGCTTTCAGATGTCTTCCGCACTGCCGGAATAGAGTCTTGACCTTGGGAAAAGAAGTAATTAGCCTGATAGGGAATAAACTGCCCTGTCAGCAATTTTCTCCCTCTTGGGTTTTGAAGAAAACAGAGGCCCAAGCGGGTCAGAAAGAAGTTGACTGCTCTTGGGTCTTAATGCCCCACTAAGCTCCAATACCAACTTCTGGCACCCCGAGCTCATTAGCTCTGACCCAACACTGCTAATCACCCCGAGCGCTGAATCAGCTTTCATGGACACTTAGAGACGCGTTTGTTAACGTTTTAACCTCCAAGTGCCCTGTATGGCCGTGAGGACCTAAGTCTAGCAAGGTGGCATAAACTCTAAGAAAGAGCACACCGAGCACTGTAGTAGGATAAATGGGTCTACTTTGTGGGGTCCCCATAAAGACAAGAATTGTTCTTACTATTCCTCTGGAAAGAATCTTGGCATATTATTATGGGCAACATTACCCCTTTCTTGGTTAACGCTGGCGGAGGAGTGTGTTTAGACTTGTGGGTACAACTCTTTAGATCAGGGTTTCTCAACCTCAACACTATTGACATCTCAGGATGGATAATTCTTTGTTGTGGGGCTGTCTCGTGTAATATAGGGTCTGAGCCGCATCCCCTGCCTCTACCCACTAGATGCCAGTAGCATTCTCCTCCCCCCGTCAGAGCATGACAACAACCCAAAGCGGCCCCAGACATTGCCAGATGCCCTCTGAGAAGCAAAATCGCCCTCTATTCAGAATCGTTGCTTTATAAGATTGTCACCTGCATTAAAAAGAATAGAATAAAATAGGATAGGATAGAAATTATCAGATAGAATGAAGTAAAAATACTCTCTCATGAATGTGTATTCCACACTTGTTTGTTTCAATGTCTATGCACATAAATAATATGCATCACAATTTTCAAAGCTTGAAAAATACAGCTAGAGTATCTTGACTCTCAAAAAATAATTATCAGTGCTACTGCTCAGAGATGGTTATTAGTCCCCCACTTAGAAATCTCTATTTTTTTTCAATAGTTTATTGCATGCTTTTTGAACTGTTTTTAATTTAATATAGTTTTCTATCAAAACTGGTAAAATTTTGTCTTCTATCGTATTAAGGCAATTGTATAATATATCTGTACCGTAGAGACACAACATTACCAAAACAGAACATCACGGATCATCTAGCAAATCAGTTGAGTCTCTGCTACACGCTGAAGAAAAATGTGTGAAGCCAGACCCCTCTGTGTCAGGATTTATTATCTCTTTCAGTATAAAATCTAATACATAGGGACACTTAGGGGCTCAGTGGTTGAGCATCTGCCTTTGGCTCAGGGCATCATCCCGGGGTCCTGGGATCGAGTCCCGTACCAGACCCCTCCGTGGGGAACCTGCTTCTCCCTCTGCCTGTGTCTCTGTGTCTCTGCCTCTCTCTGTGTGTATCTCTCATGGATAAATAAATAAAATCTTTAAAAATAAAAAACATAAAAGTAAAATAAAAATAAAAATCTAGTAAATAACATCTATGCATGTCTCACTTTGCCAACAGATTGCACAGAATTAGTTGGTGAATATTAGACTCATATAAGAAATGGTATTTGTTAGGGACGTATAGCAAAAACCTGTAAAACACTGAAACAGGTATATAATGATCAAATAATGTTTAACAACACCAAAGTTGTTTCAAGCCAAGCTTCACAGACCACACACACACACACACACACACACACACACACAGTGAGTACAGAAGACGATGCTCTTGGTTTGCGCCATATGACCATAGAACCCGGACATGGAGTTTTGTAGGCAGTAGCAGGGCATGTTGTTATGCTGAAATAGACATCTGGAATGAGCTGGAAATGCTGTGTTTGGAAGTGAAAGAGAAATGGGTGGAGATAGGAACCAGAGGCAGAAGGTATGGCCAAAAGCAAGAAGGTATACAATCCACTAGGTCTGTAAAGGAGAGAGGAAGAACTAGATCTCAAGAGTCCAGCGTCTAAAACCTAGGATGGAGCAAAAGATCAAGTGAAGTCTTGTCTGTTCTCTTCTTACGGAGGCTCCCTTCTAGAAAAAAAGTCATTTCAAGATCTGGCTATGTAGTTATTTTTTAAAATGGGTGAAATTAAAAGGAGTAGGTAAAAAAAAAAAAAAAAAAACAAGCTAGTCCCATTATCTGAGAAGGAAATAGGATGGGTTCCTTGAGACAAAGGAGATAACAATTGGTAGGACAGAGACTGGACCTTGGGGGCTCACAGGGTAAACTCAGGAAGAAAAGACAGCATAGGAGGAGGGTGGTGTCTTGGGAAACAAAACAAGAGGGTACATTTTAAAAAGTGGTCCTGATCAAGTGTCAAATACCAAATGCTGCAAAGACATGATAAAGAGGTGAGGAAAGAACAGACTCCCTAGGCTCTGTGCCCCCTACGGTGAGGCAGGCTCTTTAGTGCTGCCTAAAGTTAGTTAGTTTTACATAGACTTTAGTATTGTCTGCTCTTATTTGGTTGTTTTTATTTATTATTTTTTTAAGAAAAGATTTTACTTTATTTATTCATGAGAGGCACAGAGAAAGGGGTAGAGACACAGGCAGAGGGAGAAGCAGGCTCCATGCAGGGAGCCTGACGTGGGACTCGATCCCCGGACTCCAGGATCATGCCCTGGACCGAAAGCAGGCGCTAAACTGCTGAGCCACCCAGGCGTCCCTTATTTGGTTGTTTTTAATTAAATTTGGATTGTCTTTCAATACCTGCTGTCCTCTGTCTCCGGAAGACAGTTCTGGTGACTGGTGTCATTTTGATACATAATTTATTCCTAGTCTATTTCAAATTCATTATTATAAAAGTATATACAGTGTATGTTTTGTAATGTCTTCAGCATTTCTGGCCATATTTATTCTCATTATTTTATTGTATTTTGCTCCTTTTCTAGTTTTGTAGTTTGAATGTTGACTTGGCTCATTTTCATTCCTTCCGAGTGTGATATTACATTATATAGACACGAATTCATTCTACTTACATCACTGACTACACAAGTATGATAGGTATTTAGTTTATCATCTGGCTTTTATGTAAATGACTTTTTTTTTAAGATTTTATTTATTTATTCCTGAGAGACACACAGAGAGAGGCAGAGACACAGGCAGAGGGAGAAGCAGGCTCCCTGCAGGGAGCCCGATGCGGTACTTGATCCCACAACCCCAGTATAACACCCGGAGCTGAAGGCAGACGCTCAACTTCTGGGCCACCCAGGCACCCCTCTAAATGACTTTTAGCCAAAGATTTTATTTCCTCTCTAAATCAAGAATTTTAAAGAAAATAGTTTTTTATCTTGCCATTTTATTAATTTTATTTTCCCTGTTATTATTATTTTTCACGTGGTCAAAGTATGAGTTTACCATTATTTAAACTTTCAAGATACTTACTACACTTTTTATGGCAAGTATATAAACATTTCTATAAATATTTCACAGGCTTTTGAAAAGACCACCTGTTTTCTGTTGGTAGATACACAGCCTTCTGATACCTATTTTTTTTTAATGAAAATTAAGTGTATTTTGGAGAGTTCCATGTGTTTATTCATATTTTCCCAACTTATCTGGCAAAGATTCAAATGAATGGTTGGAGTATTTTACTGGTATTGTGATATTTTAAGCCATCTCTGTTCTGTGAATTGTATCAGTGTCAGTTTCCTGGTTATGGTATTAATCTACAATGTACAAGATGTTTCTATTGAGGGAAGCTGGGTGAAGGGTACACGGGAACTTTCTGTCCATTTATTTGCAATCCTGCAAATCTATAATTATTTTAAAGTAATTTAACAAAAACCCCAAAACACAAAATCTATTTTCATTACTAACAGCTTTCCCTTCATGTATCTTGATGCTACAAGGGTACACCATCTCATACATAAAGGTTCATGAAAATTAAGCTATGGGTTGTACTCTTGATTATTCAAAAGTTTTTTTTGTTTCATGTTAAGTGTTTTATCTTGGATTTTGCGTTGTCTGATGCCAATTTTGTCATGCCAGCTTGCTTGCTTTTATTTCCTTTGAGAGACTGTGTGTGTGTGTGTGTGTGCGTAACTGTGTGTACACGTGTTAATGTGTGCACATGTATATGTGTATGTATGCATGCGCACGTGTGTATTGCATGTGTGGGTGCATGTGTGTGTGCATACATGCACACATGCGCTTGAGTCAGCTTGGCCATTCTTATATTTGTAAACAGTATTTCATATTGTCCTCCTACATCTCTTGCAAACTACAAATAGCCATCACAGATGATTCATTTCCTTTTCTACTATATAATTCCACTTGTTTTTATTGTAAACTTTTTCACATTAGCCATTTGAGGTCATCTTAATGCTTAAAAATTCTTAAGTCACAAACTTTTGGTCCCTCAACACTCTGTAATAGGAGACTAGCACTTTCTAAAAGACAATATTTTGAGGAAAACACCTCATGGAAGCTTCATTTATCTTCTTTTAAGGGAATCTGTTTTTGTTATCTAGATGACCGTAAGATTTTTTTTTTCTACCCCTTCATCCTCTGGGAAACTTTTCTCTTTGGAATCAGGATACATGTAGGGCCACATTTACTACTTTAATGTGGCATTTGGTTGGCCTTTTCAACTGAAGACTAAAATCTTGTTGAGAAAATCAATGATTTTTTTCAAGTTTTCTCCTATTTCACATGGAAGCTCTGTACATCATGAACAGGAAGGGAGATGCTCGTTCCAATTCCTCCAATTGGTTATATCCTCTTAAAAGATTGAGACTTGTATTTGATCATGTGTCTGCCTGCTGGCCCTGTGGGGTACCAGAGATTAACTTGAATTTGTCCACAGTTAGGGCAGAGGTGGCTTTTGCTTCTCTGAGTTCCTGCTGAAATCTGTCACAGCCAGAGGAAGGGAGAAGAGAAATGTCACATATTATCTGGGCTTTACTTTGTCTAATTAGAAGTCAAATTATTCAGCCATAAGACAGGATGAATACCTACCATTTACACAGACATGGCTGGAACTGGAGGGTATTATGCTGAGTGAAATAAGTCAATTGGAGAAAGACAATTATCATATGGCTTCACTCATATGTGGAATATAAGAAATAGTGAAAGGGACCATAAGGGAAGGAGGGAAGACTGAGTGGGGAAAAGTTAGAGAGGAAGACAAACCGTGAGAGACTCTTAACTCTGGGAAACAAACAAAGAGTTGCAGATGGGGAGGTGGGACGGGGGGTAACTGGGTGATGGCATTAAGGAGGCACTTGATGGGATGGGCACTAGGTGTTATACTCTATGCTGGCAAATTGAATTTAAATTTAAAAAGAATATTAAAAAAGGATGTCTAATCAGTGCAAGCCAACACCAGAATTAGTTGTGCTGAGCTCCCTACCTGCTTCTGGGGGCCCAGGTCTGCAGGTATGAGTGCTGTTCCGTCAATCCTGGCACTTGGTGTCTCCCTGGAGTAGACCTGGGTCTGCCCCTGGTCCCTGCATAGCAGCACACGCTCCCTGAGATCCTGACACCTGAGCATATGGGTTTCCAGATGGTCCCTTCTAGCCCCTGCACTGGCTACCCTTCCCACAATCCAAAGTTCCCCGCACTCCCCTTAAAGAAGGTTATGAATTCTTTGGTATATTGATGGTGACCTGCTCTTGCCCCATTGCTGGTACTGCTTGCTCCTTATGGCTACCATTTCTGGCTTTTTCACTGGAGATGTGGGAGAAGGGGAAACTTACACTCATATAATCATATTGAACTAGGACACATCTTCAATTTTCATATTTTCTTATTATCTGCTTGGACGGTGTTTGATTTTCACGTCCTCAAGGTAGGGGGAGAAAATGGATTCTGTGTACCTGAGGACACCAGAGCAATCACAGTGAAATCAAGTGGAAGATCATGAACAGAGGTAATGTTCTATGGATGCCCCATTGGGGCTGCCACACACCATGCTCTGGCTGTATATGTCACTATTCTGGGGGCATGGGGTCCCCTTTCCAGAGACTTCCTGCACAACTGGGTGTGCCAGCCTGCACTACCTTGCCCTCTTTCCACTCCTCCAGCCCTGAGAGCTGGGGTTGGCTAGAAGGGGAGAGTGACAAGTCACAAGAACTAGAACCTAGTAGTCTGGGTCTGCATTTTACCTGCCCTTCCAATGGATTTTTTCCCCCTTTTCTGCCTGGGTTTAAAAACACAGACAGAACAGAGGCCTCCTATGTCCACAAAATGACACTTTAGGGGAAGGGGAGGGAGAGAATGGAGCATGAAAAAGAAAGACACAGAATGCTCAAGGGACTCAGAGTTGATTCTGTCTAATTATACTTTTTAAATTCCCCTAATTGCTCTGTTTAATTATTGATGTGGAAAGTGTTCCCTTTTAGGGAGTTGAGTCATCAAGAGCCCTCAGGACCAAAGCAGACATCACCTGCTTTGGGTTTGGTAATTAAGACATTATGGGTCGCCAGTGGAGGGGCGGGGCAGACCCCTGTGGGAGAGCAGACCCCCCTCCCCACCCCCACCCCACCCCCACCCTGACAAAGAGCAGGAAGAGCCAGTGAGAGTAGAGTCTTGAAAAGCTCACTTAAGACAGCCTCGGAGCCTCAGTGGCTTCTAGCAAAAGCGACTGATAAACAGACAGGAAAACAGACCCTCTGTTGCAATTTGCTCCCACTCTGCTCATTCATTTTCTTCCTTCTAGAACCAAGGGTTTGTTCAGATTCCCAACTACGGCTGCAGTAGATCTGCTCTTGTGAGTTTCAGGTCCCTTCATTATCTGCAATTGTTTGGGGACTTCGAGTCCTAAAAGACCAATATTTAAAGTGTCGATGCTGGTGTGTGTGCGTTTTAACGTGTCATGGAACCACTAGGGCCTACTACAGATATTGCTAAGAATTTCCTCATTTCCTACCTGAAATTCATCAGCATCCATTCCTTTTGGCCCCCAGAAAAGGAGTGCTTCCTGGGTTGCCAGAAAAATGGGTACTTGGATGTTACTGGAATGGGAACAGCTGCACTGACCCACTAGATTCCTATGTGGGATTTGATTCAGGATAGATCATACAGTGAAGGAAATCACAGTCCAGTGGGGACAACAAAGGGTTCTGTTTCCTTGTCTGTAAAATCTAAAGTCTCACCTGCATGACCTCTAAAGCCCCTTGGAGAGCTCACATTCTGGGTATGTGGGTCATGGAATAAAAAGTCTGATAAGACTGTAAAAAAGGTGGACGACACAGATGAGCTACTCTGATCCCCCCTTCACCGAAGGACTTGTAGCCCAGCTGTGGGAAGTATAATGAACTGACAGCTTCCTGCTGTTAGGAGTCCTTCCCTGGGGTCAGTCTCAGCCATTGAACACATACTTTGCTCCGGGCGGCTCTTGGTCAGTGACTGAACAAGATGGTGGCACAGTCTGCCCATGCTGGGACCTCCACTGACCATGCTTGGCTTGACATGGTCACTATCCTGGGGAAACCCACCTATGACAAATCCCATTTGGTTTGTCACAGTGACCCTTAGAAACACAACTATTCAAAGTCCACGGTCAAAAAAAATCCACTCAACAAGAAATTCATTTCCCATTCATACTTGACCACAAAACCCTCCTTCTTTCATGACACCTGCAAACACTACAGAAGTAACATTACAGGGAATGCATTTTTCAGGCTGACTTTGAAGATTTCAAAAGCATTTCATAGCAATATGGGAGAGCAGTAAACAAAAGAACTGAATTTGTGCTGAACTTCATTCTTTAACTTGCAGCCTTTGGATTCAAAGATGAAGCAATTTTTACTCTAGGTCTCCAGGTGGGGCTGGTAGAGACCATCATGTCTACACTGAGTCAATCTGCCCAATTCAGCCTCCTTTCCTTTTCCTGTAGAGGTGATCATCTCCAAGACACTGTTTATACTCTTCACTCCCTCCGAGGATCTGCTTTGTGGAAAACCCAAATGGCGACAAAGTGTTAAGTTATAAACAAAGTGGCATACAACTCCAAAACAGAAGTCCAACCACTAGAACCACACTGGGGCAAGCAAAGTCATGAAGAAAGTGGCATTTGAATTTATCTTTGAAGAATGAGTTGGAGGGGGCGATAGGATGGGTAAATAAGAAAAAAGGCCTTTCAGTAAGAGGGATGGACACATGCATAAAGGCACAATGATATAAAGATGGCGGACCACAGGCAGTGCATGGGAATGGAGTATGGGTATGTATGGTGGTGGGGGCAGGAGGGTGGGCTTGGGACATAAAGCTGAAAAATATGTGGCTCAAGATATACAGCTGCCACAAATGCTTGTGTATAATCTTATGGGTCCAGAGACTCTGATATAGGAAATGGTAACTGTAGGAGAATAATGAGGTACCCAAAGCAATAAATATGGAAAAAATCCATAGCAGAGTACTTTTGACAGCCAAAAAAAAAAAAAAAAGATATTTTACTTCTATGTAGGTGGTTTCCTTGAACGAATAGCACCTGCCATTTGTTAGGGAGAAAATAAATTGCTTGTCCCATGGTACAAAAAAAATCAATCATAGCATAATGCCAATCTATCATGTAAAATTCAGTCAAGAGGCCCATGTTTTCAGGAAAGAAATAGGCAGTTAATATTCCTATCTCTGTCTACTTATTCAGGAGAAGAAAAGGACCAGCATAGGTCCTAAATTAACCTCCTGAAGACTGTGATCAAATTCCAACAACGAACTTCATCCATCCTGTGATTTTATAAATCACAATTTGCTTTAATTTAAAAGGGGGGCAGTCCCCAAACTATGTCCCAAGGAACACACAGTACTATGGATTTTCATGACAAATGTGTGGTTTGGCATGGTCACCGTCCTGGGGAAACACTGCCTATGACAAATCCCATGTGGTTTGTCACAGTGACCCTTACAAACACAACTATTCAAAGTCCATGGTAAAAAAAAAAAAAACATTCAACAAGGAATTCATTTCATTCATACTTGACCACAAAACCCTCCTTCTTTCATGACACCTACAAACACTACAGAAGTAACATTACAGGGAATGCATTTTTCAGGCTGACTTTGAAGATTTCAAAAGCATTTCATATCAAAATGGGAGAGCAGTAAACAAAAGAACTGAATTTATTTTTGAACTTCATTTTTGAACTTGCTGCCTTTAGACTCAAGGATGAAGTTAAAGGCTTTCTCTCTCTAGCTGGGTATGTAGATGGTCCTTCCAACTGGTTGTGCTGTGGTACGTCCCATGAATGGCAAGATGAGAATATTCAATTTACTGTTTCTGTGGTCAAAAGAGGAAAGCTCACACCTGAAGCACACTTTCAAGGTATAAATGATAAGTTCTAGGCCTATGGTTTGCTGAGCTGCTGAACCACCATCTGAGGAAAGGATTTCCTATTCTGCAAAATTAAGGAACATTTTATGACTGCAGTGCAATAATCTTGTGTTCATTTTAGATTTCAGTGATGTGATAAAAATTGCACATTACTAAAACAATGATACAAATCTGTCCAACACAAGTTAGGGAGAATGCAAGTCAGTGAGCTAGGCATTCAAGCCAGGCTGAATAAAGCCCAAGAGGCTCCCTGGAAATGTTTTAGGGAAACCTAAGCAAGAGGGTGGGTAAGCAGGTGGGTTCTAGACATCCTTCATTCAATCAGTACAGATTCTATTATATGGTAAAAGTTGGCAACAGGGTTTGTTTTTAATTTTTGGAATGAGTCCTAGTGGTAGAGACTTTTTTTTTTTAAAAAAGACTTTATTTATTTACTCATGAGACATGGAGAGAGGCAGAGTCATAGGCAGAGGGAGAAGCAGTCTCCCTGCAGGGAGCCCAATATGGGACTCGATCCCAGGACCCCAGGATCACATCCTGAGATGAAGGCAGATGCTCAACTGCTGAGCCACCCAGGTGCCCCTAATCTCTAAGTTTTTAAATTCGACTTTTCGCATGGTTAGTCTACCAAGTGAGTATGAGGGAGGCATTTCCTCTTTTCCACCTGGTGTTTTGACAGCATTGACTCAAATCCTCCTCTTTTTGAAGACCTCAGTGAGGGTCCCGCTCATTCCATTCTGCCCAGGAACCAACCCACCAGCTTTCACATCCCAATAAATAGAATCAAACACTAGTGACTCTTTATTTCCATTTGATCCAGTTAAGCAACTTCTCCAGAGGTCACTTTGGTGTCAGCCGGGTTCAAGAGAATCCATCTACTGCCACAAGCCTGAATTTCTTGATTAATTCAATCAAACACTTAGGGAATAAAGCATACAAAGATGCTCCATGTAATTTTATCATGACTTCCCAACTAAGGGAATTCAGAGCAAAGTGTGGATTGAGACCGTTCAAAGAACGACCAACTTCTCAGACATGCTCATCAGCAAATAGCTCGGGATTCAGAAGCCAGAACCCAGAGTTCTTGGGTTTTATCCATTTTTCCTTCAATTTGCTATAGGTATAATTCCTGAGCGACGAACCACCCTTACATATGGTTTTCCTCTGGTTGGAGCAGGAGTTTGCAAATGGCAGCTGTATTTGTATGTGAGGGGGTGGATCGGGGTGCCGATCCTGACCACATCTCAATATCTGCGATAGAAAAACTAAATGGGTTTTGTCCCTTTTAAAAGGGTTTCAGACAGGAAAGACCTCCTTGAACGTTATAAACTTGAATAGGAAAAATGTTCATTCTCCTTCCCCACCCCCAACCCTGTTCCCAGAATCTTTGTTTGCACGAGGCTCAAAAAAACATGTAAATCTTCGCCCAGACTAAGCAAATCACCTTAAAAAGGAAGGTTAGAGAACTGTTTATTATTTGAAATGTCTCTCCCTAGACCTTATTTTTGATAAATTGGCTTCAGCTTCATTACTTCATGATATATCTCCCTTGACATTTAATTATACTTACTCCATACACATTAAGCGAATCAGTCTGAACAGCTTCTTATTAATATGCAAATTTCTCCTTTGAAAACCCATGAATCTGTGAAAAATCTCTTTAGACTTCCATTAAACCCACTCAGGAAGTTGTATACCTCACACAGACACTTGCTTTATTCACTGACTCAATGATTCAGCATTTACTAATTGTCTGAGTTAACTATTCTGGCCACATCAAGAGGAGGTGGTAGGAAAGAGACAGGGGGGACAGGGAACCAAATGGGATTCAGAAGCTTAAAAGATGAATGATCAGAGGCCCAGGCCTGAATTAGCGGCTGTAATTCGAGTTCAGAATCAAGCCCCTTTGCAAAAAGCACATCCAGCCAGAGGAGTGGAAACAGCCCACGCTGGACTGGAGAAGCCACGAACAGACACGGTTCACCAGTGAGTGACTTCTCTGGCACCAGCTGTGAAGTCTGGAGTAGAGGCGGAGTTGAACTCAGATTCGAGGTGGTCCCCTACAGAAGAGAACTGTCCCATGCACTCACTAGCAAAGGGTCCCTGCACATGCGTGCATTTACCAATCGCATTTGCAAGAGACCTGGTTGTCATGGAAGATGGAAGAAAGACCATGCATAGGCTCTCTAAGTCAGCAGTGGGATAAGGGGAGACCAAGAATGACCACTCCCCGCCGACCGCCCTGGGAAGCTCAGATTTCAAACTGGCAAATAAATGGTCCTCAGGCTGTCATCAGGGGCCAGAAGCAAATTCCAGAAGCACACTGCAGACCTGGCACCGGGGAGATGGAGACGATAAGATGCGCAAGGGGGAAATGAGCTTTCCAGGAGAATCCAAAGGCTGAGGGGTCAGAATGAAAGTGGAAAGGTAGAAATCCACACAGGAAAGGGATCTGGGTATTCAGAGTTTAGCAGAGGATTAAGAAATTCTCCGGTATCTGCAGACAGGATACCCAGGATGGGGAAAGACCACCATGCTCTGGCGTCCTCAAATAAAAGTGTGAAATCTGGGACATCTGGACAGCACAAGATAAGAAGATCAAACAGTAGCATGCCGGAGTCCGGTTCTGGCGGTTTTTATAATCTTGGTCAAGACTTTGAATATTTCCAAGAAACATTTGCAGCAAGTAAGCAATATGGTGACATATATAATTTTAGCTCATAATGAAAATGGAAGAATTATACCGAGTCATTTTCAGTGATGTCTGTGATCTTATCCCGAATAACCTCATCCTCTGTAGATCCCAGCCTCATCATCTTACCTAAAAGAAGACAATGGCACCTGCTGTGTCCTTTTCTTAGGGATGCTCTAAGGATTACATTGAATGAAATACATCTGAGAGTGAGAAGGGGGTTCTGTAAGCTGTAGAGAATTCTATATGTGTAAAGTTATTATATATGGCAATAGCTCTACAGGTTAGGCTTTCTCATTTATACTCTAGCCTTATAAATGACCCCAACTGCGAAAGAGAAATAAACTGCCTAATAAGGGGAATAGAAAAGGAACAAATAAGCAAGGAGCCCTGCTAGAATATAGGTACCACTTCAGGTGATTTTTATAGATTTTTTCATTCTGTCCTCCCAGTGACCTTTGAGGAACATGGAAAAATTGTCATTGTCCTAAGTTCTGTTTGGAAGGAAAAGGTCTGACACCCAGACCCTTCTTTAAAAATTAGAGTCTGCAGACTTTACAAGGAAAGGCAACAACTGTAATCACAACAAAACCCCCCAAATAACTCATAATCTGAAAAATTATTAAACTTTTTTTAATAATAAATTTATTTTTTTATTGGTGTTCAATTTGCTTAAACTTTTTTTAAGTCAAGAAGAAACCCCTATGTATCTGTGGTTTGAGGTTCCTCACATCCATTGCAAGTAGGTTAATTCAAAATAATAAATAAAAAATATATTAAAAAAATAATAATAATAATAAATAACAGGAGGAATTTGTACATGATAAAAAAGGTTACTTTCACAGAAACAACTCCCCAACGCTTTCAGTATAGTCTACACATTGCTCAAACAGAGCAATAATAACCAGAAAACCTCCATTAAATGCTACTTATTATGATAGAGAATCATGGACTCAAGTATAAATTTCTTATTTAAAATTCTGTTTTATATTTATTGCAACAGATCAAAAGAAAAAGGACTTGCATTAAGGACTGTAAATTCTAGAAAAGCTTCTCTGAGAACCTTGTCACAGCTCCCTCAAAGCAAGCCAGAGGTAGAAATTAGGATGGACTTGGTGTTTTTGAGAAAAACCAATTTGGAATATCTATTTTGGTACCTTCCTTTTCTGATCCAAGAGTGACCGCACGTGAGTTGTCCTCTCCTTGACTAGATAAACAGAAGAGTATGTGAGAATGATTTGGGGAGTCAATGAATCGAGTCGGATCCAAATCCTGGCTGTTCCACTTAGGAGCTGTGCCAATTTGAGTCTTTGTTTCTATTGATGGTTTAATGCCCAACTTATGGCATAAGTTGGCATTACTTATAGGCAGATACTATATTCAGGTTCTTGGAATACGTAATCGTCAAGAATGGTCACTACTTCCACTAAACACCATCCTTGATGATGAGATACGTTCTATTGTACTTTAGGCTCTTGAACAAGGTGGGCTTTCGACACATATGGTCTGTTCTTATTATTTGAGGTTACTATGTTCTCTTAAGTCCCTGGGAATGCTGAATTAGTGAATATGGAACCACTGTTCCCAGGGGAAATGTAGGGTTAGGTCCATGAGTCTTTGGTCAAACTTTGGCCAATCAATTCATATAAAACCTAGTTTTATGTGTTTCTGTTGAAAGCTTTCTTATTTATTATGTATTATCGACACATTAACACTGAGCTCACAGCCAGCCACACTGTAACTCATGACTTAACAAAGCTTATCTAATGCAGGTATTTTCTCCATAGAGCACGAGAGCTGTCCTTTACTTAGAAATAGTAGGTGTTTCAGTACTACCTTGAGGAGCCACTCTAAACAGTGAAATCACCACCAACAAAAAAATCCCACAAGAAATGTGAGAAGCATGGCACTCCATAGATGGCAAAAAAGGATTCTTATTTACAGTATGAAGGCTGAAATAGGAAAGCAGAACGTCACATGGTATGACCTCAGCTGAGAACACACATGCAGAGTGACTCAAATTTCTTGTGGCTCTGTTGCATGTCCAAAAAACAACCAGGAAAGCACTGGAAGTATTAATTTGGGAGCTGCAGATAAGTGTTGGCAAGCAACTTATGCACAAACAGAAACCTGTGAGTTAACAAGGGTCAACTGTATTATTAGATGGTTGAATAGAAAAAAAGAAATAAAAGTAGACCAAATGCATATGCTCAGGTTTAGTGATCCTTTTATGGTTAGAGCAACAAAAAGGTTAAACTTATCCGAATCCCATCTGTCATCTCCCCGCAGTTCAGCCTGAGAACCCAGGCTTTACAGAAGGCACTAGAGTTTCAAGGTCTCTTTTCAAATAGATAAACCTGCCAACATTGCCTGCAAAGTCGGTTCTAAGACAGATGAGCTTATGCTTTTTTTTTTTTTCTTCTGTTTGGAGGATGAAAAGAGGTTTGAGTTGTCATAGAAGAAAGGCAAACGGTAATTTCTAAGGCAACCAATGGACTTGCTTTTGTCGTATGAATATGGGAAAATATGCTCTTTTTTTAAACCTAAGTTTTCTTTGCTCTATGAGACATCAGCCACAAACTGTTTCCTGCGTCCTCGGTACCCAAAAGGGTCCACAGGTAATCTCTGCACAGGGCCACATTTTTAAGAACAGAATGAGGGGAGGCTCTTTGGAATGAAGATGTGAATTCCATAAAAGAGAGATCAAACTTAGTAATATTGCTTACTGACATCTCCAAGGTTTCATCACATACACCCCAACCCACTCCATCCCCACCATGCTCAGTTTAACACATGGAAACTGACAACTCCAGATGAGAAGCTTCTTATCACAAAGTCATGGTGCCAGTATGGGCTTTCAAGCCATGAACCCAATGCCATCTCCCAGGCTCCACACTTAGAAGAGCTCAGCCCTCAGTTTTGTGCTCTGCTGTCACAGACAAAAAAAATTCAGGTGTTTTTGTTTTTATTTTTTAACCAGGAGTCCTACACTATCATTGTGCCCTGGGCCTCACAGATTATAAAACTGGTCTTGCATAGAGCTGATCGCTGACTGAGGGAGGACCCCACGAATTCCTGGTTTAGGGCTTCTCCCACCCACACTCAGTGATTCGACATTAGGTCTGCGAGATGGGTCACATACACAGACTTCTGTGTGTGGTGTCAACTTTATGCCTCAAGAGCCCATCCATCTGCCCAGTACGGGCTGTGAGTCAATCTCTCTTGCACCACCAACCTCAAACACCCCGGAATCACAGCCTCCACTCGGCTCTGCCAAGACCCACTTTATCTCTATTAAAGGAATGAGCCAGTGGACTGGCAGGTTAGGAACACAGTTGTTTCCTGGATAAACAGTGTGGCCTTCTGCACTCCTTCTCCATCATGCGGTATATTTTATGCATCTGTATTTTTATAAAGCAGTGAGAAAAATAAAGTAATCTCCTATCATCTAAGAACAACAACTGGACTTTGTGTTTGGCAGGCTGCCCTGTCGCCCTTCATGCTGCTTTCCCGTCTGCAATTCTCCCTCTCTCTCCTGCAGGAGAAAAGGCCTCTGGAATGGTCTCCCTGCAGGTCCCCATAACTTCGCAGAAAGATGAATAAATCAACGTGAAACTCTGATTATCTTATTTTCTCTCTCTGCTCCCTCCTGTTCTGTCCTCCCAATCTTGAATGGCTCGAGAAAAATTAATGCCCGTGTCTCTGGCAAATGTATTACGCCTATAATTCAGTTTTAAAACAAGCATACCAGCAGTGGCCAAAGCCGGGGTAGAATGTTCATTTTTCATCCGAGTAACTGAATCCTTCTCTTCAATTTTCTTTCAAGTATTAAAAGACAACTGGTGCCTCACTAAAAAGTCTTATAAAATTTCCACCAGACACTTGTCAGCTGACAGTAGAGCCACCTCTTGCACCAGATAGGGATGGGGGGGGGCGCGGGGAGTCGGAAGGGGAAGCATTTTTCCTGTACTGCCCAGGCAGGTTACCCCAAAGACACTGAAAAGTAGTAAGAATTATGTATCCCATCAGCCTCCACTTTATGCCATCAATATTTCAGTAAGGTTAAAATCTGGGCGTTGGTGTTTCCTCGGGTGACAACGTGGCTGAATTTGACAGAGTTTTCCACTAACACAATAAACATTCATGAGCAGATTGCTTTGCCCTGCCAAGGTTTTAAGAGGCGTTTTCTATCAAGAAATATCTATTTGGCCTGTAAGTGCTACATTTGTGTATTTTAAGTGACACATCAATTTTAAAGTGTTTTCCTAGCCAACCGAAGTGACACGTCTCCTTAGTTAATCTTTAGACATCTAGCAACTGTGTTTCGTGGAATTGAATTCCCTGTGGCATCGCATGAGTAAGCCATCCTGTGTGTTTACAGATGATGACACCACTTTTTCTTCCCCCAGAAAAATGTATTTTATCATTGGCTGCAATGACCCTACGACATCCAGATTGACCACATAGTAGCCCAGGAGAGGTGGATTCACCATTTTGCAAAAGCCATGACTTCGTTTCTTGATATTTTCATGGTAGCACTGTCTTTTCCTAGAACTTCATTTATCCTTCTTTTCCCTGGAAGTGTCTGATTTCCCACTTCTGATCCTTATCATTGCCTCCTCTTCCCTGAGGATTTTAATCCTTTAGAAAGTAATTGTGTGCCACCTGTCACTGTCTCCCTCTGCTAGGAATTGAAAACCAAGCACCAGTAAAATAATATGGAATGTGAAATTTATGAAACAGTGCCCAGCATTGGTGACCACTCCAACTAAGCTGAGAGCCTCATTGAGACACTGCGGCCGTGTCCTCTGGCTCCATCATGTTTGAGTGGAATGGAAGCTTGTACAGGATATGCCACCGGGAGAAATCCCTCATTTTATTTTGTTTTATGTTTCTTCACTAAAACTCTGGGCAGCATCAGAGGATATAAGAGCAGAAGAGTCTATCTGGAAGAAGTTGAAAACAAAATTGGCCATGAGATTTCTAATAGATGTTGTTTCATAGACTCTTGCCTGCTGTCTCAATGACCTACTGCTGTTTGACAAAGCAGTCAAAACTGACTGCTTAAAACAATGCGAAGCATTCATTTGCTCTTGTTCCCGTACTGTAGGAAGGGCTCCACTAAGTGGTTCTTCTGCTCCATGTGAGGTCAGTGTTATTCATTTAGCTTTATTCATCCTGGAGCTCAACTGGTGCTAGACTCACCAAAATGGCATCTGGGTCCTGAGTTGGGAGGCTGAAGAGCTGGGGGCTGGCCAACCTCCCTCTCCAATACGGTGATTGGCCTCTACTTATGGTGTCTCAGGGCTCCAAGGGAGCAAAAAGTGAAAGCCAGGAGGCCTCCACATGGCTAAGTGTAGAACCAGTACAGCATTGCTTCTACCTCATTCTACAACTGGACACTGCAAGGCACAGGCCATCTCAGATTCAAGGAGGAGGAGATAATTCAATTCTACCTCTCAATGGGAGAAGTGGAATGCATGAAATGTGGATGAGAGGAATTGTTGGCGGTCATCGTTGGAGATATGCCTATAGCCATTTCCAGTGCTCTTCTAAATCCAGTTCTAGCTCAGAGGAGAGTACTAAGGTCCAGTTTGGGGAAGTCAGGAGTGGGGAGTCTTGGTGATTCTACCTAATTTTACTTCACAGGTTAGAAACACCACCAAAGAACACTTCCTTCCTTAAACATCACTGTGTATTTGTTATTATGTCCTCATTTCAATAACTATCACCATCAACCAACCTATGGCTAAAGCAGAAAATCTGTACAGTAGAATCAGATCATGTGCAATCCCCTCCACATTTCAACCAGTGAAGGTCACAAAGAACAAAACATAAAACATATTTATGCTACCTTGTATGGTTCAGGAGACCTTGGCTTTCAACGTCACAGGAAAAAAAAATCTCAGCCAAATTTCCAGAGATAAAAGTAACAGATGATAGGTCTTTGAGCTTCTAACAGTCCAAAGGATTCTCAGAGATAATTTTGATTTTGTATGATCTTTACTGTTTATACTGATTTTATTATTTTTTCAGGATTTTTCTTTTAAGTAGGGTCCACACCCAACGTGGGGCTTGAACTCACAACCCCGAGATCAAGAGCCGTAAGCTCCACCCAGAGAACCAGCACCTGTATTGATGTTATTTTTACTTTTTGGTACTGATTTTAGAAACCTAACTCCAACTATGTAAGACAATAGTCCACCTGATATTTTCCAAATGTATCACTGAAGAACTATAAATAGAAAGTATCCTCTGCTCCCAAGTTTGGGCTTAGGTAAATAAGCCTTCAATCCTTCCATGAACATGTTTTAAACTTATAGGTCCAGACTGATACTTCTCTTTTGTGTTTCAACAAGTAGATCCTTGGGATCCATCTTAGGTATAGATGACATGCATTTTTTTTAAGATTTTACTTATTTATTTGAGAGATAGAGATAGAGAGAGAGAGAAGAAATAGAGAGAAAAGCAGAGGGAGAGGGAGAAGCAGACTCCACTGAGCAGGGAGCCCAATGTAGGATTCAATGCCAGGACCACCAGATCATGACCCAAGCCAAAGGCAAATACTTAACCAACTAAGCCACCAACATGTATTTTTATATAAGAGAAAGTGTGGTGCTTTCTGATGGGCCTCTGATTACTATGCTTTTATGACTTGATCTAAGTGCCCTCAAGCAACAATCTATGTCATAGCATTATCTCTGTCACTGACTAGCTGCTTAACATCAAGCAAGATATTTTGCCTTTTCTGAGCTCTGAGGGGTTTAGGGGCTACACATCAAAGAAATATTAAAACTCCAGTGAAAAGAAAGGAGGTACACATCATCACCATCAACACTTAAACTCTTGCAAAATGTTTTATAGGTTACAATGCACCTTTATGTAATTATCTCATTTGACTTCCATATGCAGGGTCTCTTCCATCTTTAGTAGTCTACAACTTGATGATCTAAGAAAACACATGCTCAATTGGTAAAATTCACTTTTTTTTTAGCAGTTTGTTTTAAACAGTCCGTGTTTTAAATGTTCCTGCTGTGGGAAAAATTCACCTCCTTTAATCTCTACATTTATGTTGGAAGACCACATCGCTTTCAAAATATTTTTCAAAACTCAAAGAGAGGTGTGACTTACTATTTAATGATCGGCTGTCGTTCCCACATGTTCTGTGGTTCACTGGGAGAAATTCAGTGTAGAGTAAGAATATCCAAGAGAAAAAGCATTCAATCTATCTTCTTGGAAGATCTTGGCACTTGTTCTCATTAAGGGCTACCCCAAAAGAGTGAAACAGAAACACTAGGGTCTCTGAGACCCCCCCATATCCTCATGTGAGCAAACTAACTTCCCTTATGATGGTTTTGTTCCATTTTACTTCAGTGTAAAATTTCATCTGAACCAAAGTTCTAAGGTCATCAAATATTTGAAAACTACTGCTTAAGGGAACACATGTGGATTTGTAAATCCTGCTAAATCTACTTATATATTGTGATATAATTCTCCCTACTGATGCTGTAAAAGAATTTTTTTCTCTTTTTAACTGAAAACTATGATATAAACTATTCAGACTGACCCTACATATCCCCAAAGGCCTCCTTTATAGTTCTACCCTGTGGTTTGAATGAGCTTTGAATGGATGCCAAACATTTTCTATCTCCCTGGCTAAAAAGGCTAAGACTACAAAAGAAGTCAAGCCAGGAAAAAAAAAAATCTCAGGAATAAAGTTTTAAAGAATTTTCAGATGCTAATTCTGACCCGGGTGCCAGAGTGATTCACTGGTGGGTGATGCTGACTAATCTTACTTTGGACTTCTTAATCCATGTTCTATTAATGGATTTTAGCCACAGCTCAAAAGGTTAGGAATTAAAGACCCCATTTCCACCTCTTTTTATTAAATTATTCTAACCTCATCTTGGGTAATTCATCACTGTCTCACTCACTCTTGGTATACACGTTGGGAATGGAAGGGCCAGTTTCTAGAATTGCCCTCACCACCTTCCCAAATAGATTAGATGAAAACAAGGCCTGAGTCCAGTTTCTTTGAGATCTGAGAGGGTGAGACTTTCCATGTTACATCCTGTGCTGCAGAATCACCCGCTCTAAGAGACTCCTGCTCCTTGAGAGAGCAATCTTCCCTTCATGGAGTCATACCCCTTGCCTTAGGCGTGATCATTTTCAACGCTGATTTAGGTGGCATCTTTGGGCACCATGGCCAGCTAGCCATCCGTTGGCTGTATACACCGAACTCATGTAGGGGACATAGATCCTCAAGGTTACTCAAACAACAGACAAGCAGTTCAGCCCCTTCTCCATCTGTGAATGGTGCTGGCTTTCTGCTTCCTGAACAGGTAACAAAACAGAAACGGAAGCCTTGACTTAATCGTACCTATAACGGACTGAGTTGTGGTGCCCCAAATTCACATGATGAACCCTTAAACTCCAATGTGACTATATTCAGAGATAGGGCCTTTAAAAAAGTGATTAAAGTTAAGTTACCTAATAAGACTTAGAGACTCTTCTAATAAGAAGAGAGAGAGACCCCAGTGTGGCATGCACAGAGGCAAGGCCATAGGAGGACACAGCAAGAAGGCAAGGAGAGAGGGCTCAGGAGAAACTAGCCCTGCTTACGTCTTGAACTTCCAGCCTCCGGAACTGGGAGACAATATATGTCTGTTTTTTGGTGTGTTTTTAAAATATTTTTTTTTATTTATTCATTTGAAAGAGAGAAAGAAAGCAAGAGCACAAGTCGGGGAGAGGCAGAGGAAGAGGGAGAAGCAGAATCCCTGCTGAGTGGGAAGCCTGACACGGGACTCTATCCCAGGACCCTGGGATCATGACCTGAGCCAAAGGCAGACGCTTAAACACCTAACCACCCAGGTGCCCCTGAGTCTCTGTGGTTTAAGTCACCTAGTCTGTGGTACTTTGTTAGGCAGCCCTCAAAGACCAAGACAGTATCGCGTCCCTCCATACCTGGAATTAGCCTGAAGGAGAGAACATTCTAGACTCATATGTCTGTCTTTATTTTTTTTTTCTGGGTATACAGAGTTTTTTTTTAATAAATTAATTTTTATTGGTGTTCAGTTTACCAACATACAGAATAACACCCAGTGCTCATCCCGTCAAGTGTCCCCTCAGTGCCCGTCACCCATTCACCCCCACCCCCCCGCCCTCCTCCCCTTCCACCACCCCTAGTTCGTTTCCCAGAGTTAGGAGTCTTTATGTTCTGTCTCCCTTTCTGATATTTCCCACACATTTTTTCTCCCTTCCCTTATATTCCCTTTCACTATTATTCATATTCCCCAAATGAATGAGACCATATAATGTTTGTCCTTCTCCGATTGACTTACTTCACTCAGCATAATACCCTCCAGTTCCATCCACGTTGAAGCAAATGGTGGGTATTTGTCGTTTTTAATGGCTGAGTAATATTCCATTGTATACATAGACCACATCTTCTTTATCCATTCATCTTTCGATGGGCACCAAGGCTCCTTCCACAGTTTGGCTACTGTGGACATGGCTGCTAGAAACATCGGGGTGCAGGTGTCCCGGCGTTTCATTGCATCTGAATCTTTGGGGTAAATCCCTAACAGTGCAATTGCTGGGTCATATGTCTGTCTTTAATGTCTGAGGGGCTATTGCATAGAGAATCAGATTTTTTTTTCTATGTGTACCACAGAGGAAATCTAGAATGAATGGGAAATGATAAAGATTTGGCTTTCTTATAAAAGAAGGGAAAAAAAGAGTACTTAACTCTTAAAATGAGCTATAGACCAAAAAAGAGCGAAACCCAGATACAAGTCACCATTTGCTGGGATTTTGGAACACTGCACTCCCTATGGCTCTATCTATAATGGTGTCAAGGTGGCAAAATAAGACTAAGGAGGCCTCTTGTGAATGGTTATGCCTATGATCTTGGGGCAAGTTGTATAAGGTCTCTTAAGCCCGGGTTCCAACATGTGGTTTTTCTTAAAGCAAGTCCAATTTTTGAGAAAATCCAAAAAGACCATATTGGTGGAGCATCATATAAATGGAAACAGCATCCTCACCACCATCACCATGTTGTTCGTGCCACCAAATAAAACCATTCCAAGGACAGGTATCTACTTATCTGTCTAAGCAGACGGGTAGATGTTTTTTTGCTTGCTTTGTGCTTTCCAGCCTCTTTATTTGCTCTGTTTGGCTCACGCTGACACAGAGAAGTGACTCAGGAGGCTCTGACTCAGGTGAGCAATAAGGAACAGATGGTGTCTCCAGAACCCCCAAGCCTCTCCTCGTGCCCCTCTCCTTGGGGCAAGAGTGATTATTGTGAATGGGCAGTGATAGGATGAGCAAAGGTGCAGGTTTTCCACAGGGATCTGCAAAGCAGCATCCTCTAGCAGGCAGTGCAGCGGCTGCCACAGGCAAGACAAAGGCACCCCGATTGGGTATTGTTTACGAACATGGTGCCCACGCCATGGGTTATTGTCCTAATCTGATTAATGAAATAGTGCTGCTAACAGGGTGTCCAGCTTGCTGCCTCCCATGGCTGACCCACATCGGGCAATCCCCCCCAGAACATCAATTCTCAGCGCCCTTGTCAGATAACCATTTATGAAAAGATGAATGCATGTGGCAATCTCGGGTGAAGGAGGCTGATGTATGTGTTGTTAATGATCGAAATAATCAGTTTGGTAATAACTGGCATGTGGGTTTGTCAAGTGGCAAGCTGAGGAGCATTAGCATTCTCCAGGCACCTGGTCTTTATCTCCAGGCTGGTGTCTGACAACTCCCCAAGATCCCCATGAATAAATACCGAGCCTTACCCAGACATAATTAAACTGCCAATGCAGATATACCTAAATAACATTGATATCTTAATGACACCAGATAGTGTTCAAATAATGAAAGCAGCATGAGAGGGAATCATGCACAATGAATGGAGACATCAATGCTCTGCTCACTTCCATGAATATCTCGAACCGGTGCTTGCTTGTCATCATGGCGGAGATTGCATTTCTTGAATTTTCTCTTCCACTGGTTTGCCTTCACCATCTGAGAAACCTTTTCTCCCTTCTTCCTACCTATACATGGGAGCTAAGCATCTCTGCAGGGAGGAGGTTTTATATCTTCATCACAGTCCACTGGCCTTAGAGGTGGTAGTGCTGTGATCTCTGAAGTAACCCAACTGTGCTTGGGACACGGAAGAGAAGTGGGCATAGATCTAAGGCTGCATTACAACTTCCACAAGGTCATGGAAAAGAGCTCTCTTCCATGGAAAGGACAGGCTCTTCCTCGTGTCTGGGTCACTCAGAGCATCTGGCAACAATAACTCAAAAAGTATCAGGTGAATATTTATCTCCAACCTCTTGCCATTTGGGGATTGCCTGAGAATGGGACTACATATATGTATTTCTCTACTTAATTTCCACTAGTCCTTTTACACTAATGTCATGACACTGTCTACTAGGTAGACCCTCTCCTCATCACTACAATATGTACACTTTTACCCTGTCTTATCCCTGGATCTTCAATGCCACTCCCAGGAAAAAAAAAATGGAGCTGCCCCCCAAATTTTGTTTCAACCAGTTTCATTATCCTCCAGCTGATTTTCCACACTGACTATACCTCTCTCTTTACTGACCATTCATAGACTTAATTTCCTCATCTGAAAGATGTAGAGGTTGGACAAGGTCATCATCTCTCAAACTGCATTCTCTAGAACATCAGCCTTTCATAGCATAGTACCAACTAGGAGATCGTTCACTAATATGTGTTCAATGAATGAAAATACATGTACCATGAAAAAAAATGGATTTCATATACAAGTAAGTTTGGGAGAGTTGAGATAAATGTGTTTAATCTTTACTCTTCGGCTTTGAGACCCTTAACAGGCTAATAAGCAGTATGAGACTCCAAGATCATATGACATGCAACATTTAGCAAACATATTGATCTGGAGTATTCATGTTTCTGCAGGTTTCCTAGAAAGCCCTCACGGAATCCGTATTAGACCCAATGATTCCCAAATTTCTTATTCTATTACATATTCTATGACCTATTTGATTGCATGACTATGTCCCTTACATAGAGGCCCACCCTCCATTCCCATCCATCTCAGGGGAAGGGAAGGAGTCTTCAGCCGGATCTCTCCCCTCAGCATTTAACACTGTGTCTTGATTTTTAAAGTCCCCATTATTTAATTATACTAACAAATCCAAGTCTCATTTTCCTACTCCAATGGTTTCCAATAACCATTTCCACTGTCTTTAATGACTCTGTAACTGTACTGCTTTTATATATTGTCTTCATTGGTTCGGGCTGCTATAACAAAATACCATCGACTGGGTGACTAAAGCAACTAACTCTTATTTCTCACAGTTCTAGAGGCTGGAAGGTCCAAAATCTAGGTGCTGGAAGAGCTGGTATTTAGAGAGTTCTCCTCCTGGTTTGTGGATACCCACCTTCCTACTGTATCCTCATATGGCAGAGGAACAGAGGGCTCAGTTTCTTCCTCTTCTCATAAGGACACTAATACCAACCTTCGTGTTCCCGTCATCACCTCATCTAAACCTAATCACATCCCAAAGGTTCCATCTCCAAATATCATCGCATAAGAATTAGGGGGTAGGGAACGCAGACATTCAGTCCATAGCATATCAGCACCATGTTTCTTAACATCCTAGATAGTACTCAGTTAACTGAACCATCAACAACCTTGACCTTTGGTCTACATCATCTAAGACTTCACTGAGCCTCCACTCCACACCTGCTACCCATCAACAGAGGTGCAAACTCAATGTACAACACCACTGACTTTCCGCCTCTTATGGGGATATTTTCTCCTGCTGTACTCCTTATGCTCACCCACCATTAACAGTCCTCTGACCTCAGGTAAATTTCCCTGACACTGATCCCTCCCCACGAACCAACTCCATTGCTCCTCACTCGGTTGGGCTCTGTAACTGGGCTGATGCACACTACCATACACTAATCCCTTCAACCCCCATGACGACTTAACTATTTGCTCTATCCATTGTCCTTGCTAGCCAGGTCTTTTTCCATTCTAGCTTCTAGGAAATTTACTGCAAAAAATCACAAAACTTGCCTATCTTAAGTCACCATGATTTGAAATTTTTTTTTTATTTTCATTGTTTTTATGTACTCTTCACCCCCAATGTGGGGTTCAAATTCACAACCTCGAGATGAAGAGTCACATGCTCTAGTAACTGAACCAGCTAGGCTCCCCTCCATAAATTCTTGTCAACAAATATAACTGGACTGTTAATGGTTAATTGTACTCAGAGGACTTTCTATTCATTTCTTATTGATTATTGAAAACCTCCCTTTCCCCTAGATACACCATTTCCCAAAATGCCCTCAGGATATTGATAGATATTCTATGAAAAGAAGGTTCCATGGTCATAAATATGTTTGGGAATATTCGGTTATTAAAACAAGCTTCTTTCATTTATTCTCAGAGCTTTAAAATATTAACATGCTTTACGAATCTGCTAAAGGGTGAAGCAGCATGAAACATTTAGAAGTTTATTTGATAATTGATCCTATTTATTAGTAATTTACCAGGTCTACTACCACTACCTAGTGGTAGTAATTTTTTTCTTTTTAATTTAGAACACAAGAACTTTGAATACCATTAGTTGAAATTTTCTTTTCTCTTTTGCTCTTGAATTTTAGTGGTTTTTTTTCCCCAGTTAAATTTTCTTTTCAGAACTTGTGACAGAGAAGCCTCCTAGCTGCTCATCTGGCCAATCCTCTTTCCTTGTGAGAATATGGCTACTCTTCATTTGCCAACCACCCACCCAGTATGGTGTGGCATGTGACTGAGCTCCCACCAAGCAGGAGAGCAAAGATGGTGGGCATCTCCTGGTCTGTGAAAATCTCTCCTCCACTATCCTTCACATTCTCTTCCATTTCTGGCTACTGGAATGAAGATGAGCCCTAGGGCAAGCTGAGAGGCATGTGTCAGAAAACCGGGTCCCTCTGAATCACCACATGGAGCAGAGTCACCTGACCCAAAACACCTGCAATGTCTGTTATCTGAGTGAAAAATAAACCTCTGTTTATGCAGACACTCAAATTTGGGGATTTATTCAAGGCCGGGACCCGGGTAAGATGAATGCAAAATTTTCCATAGGTTCGCAATGTAAGGGGACAACCTAAAATTCAATAATCAAGGTAAGATTTTAATGCAGTATTTTTTAAAAAATCAAAATTGGTGCAAAAAAAAAATCCATCGTGAACAACCTATCAACATTTTCAAAAAAGGCTCACCATTTATTTGCTTCCACAGAGTGTTTCCCAAACTAATAGAGGTTTCTTTCATCATGCACATAGCAGCAGATTACCTGTCCTGTGTAAAGGCCACCCAGGTTAACTCTAAACTGCTTAGCCAGAGTCCTTTGCTCTCAGGCTCTAAATTATTTTTTCCTGCCTAAATATACCTCTCATTATCTGCAAAAAATAAAAAATAAAAAATAAATTTAAGACATTCTATGAATAAATTGCATTTGCTTCCATCTTTACATCATATGTGAACTGCTTCCCATCCTTAGCTTTTCTTTCTTAACCTTCTTCATCGTACAGAACCCTCTTCACTGAAGATCCAACCTCCATGAGACTTTATCTGAATGATCTACCCTGCCTTGTAGCACATCCTATGTTTTCCATATCTCATTTAAGTCAAGAATTACTATTTAGCATCCAACTCAGCTGCATGCTTTGTGAAAGTGGAGAGTCCTGTTTCAATCCTCCTTCTATCCCCACACACAGAGATGCCAATTGACGGGCACTTACTGATTTGATTTAGACTTCAGTTTATGGCTGTCTGACTGGCAATTGCTGTATTTGCTTCTTGAACACTTTAATTTTCCCTTGGCTGACCACAGTACTTATAATCTAAGTGCCAGGTATGTCAGGGCAAAATACGATTGCAGCATTGATCAATCCAGCTTCCCCATGAAAGCCTTCTCAAGGGCAATGTCAAACATTGCACTGGGGGAGGGGCTCTTTCTGTCTCCTCTGAGGTGGCTGGCTTTGGCTCTGTCACTTCATTTGTAAATGTATTTGTATGTATTTTAAAAAGGAAAAAAAAAAAAAAAAGAGTTCCCATCTCTCCTGAAATACGTTTTTCTCCAGAACTCTGCCTACTGGCTGGAGGGGCAGTGTTAAAATCTACCTTCCTGATTTTTCAGCACTGCATTTGTTCAGAACGTTTCAGGCCGGTCTGGGGGACTTTTTCAAATGCAAATGAAGACAAAGAAAAGTATAGCTAAAACTTTTCATCCTCCAGCCTCATCAGCAGCCATTGTACTTGAGAAGAGCAAATCAAAACAGCAGATTAGGGTGAAGGGCTTCCCACGGCTTACCTTTTCACAGCAAGCAAATAATTTGAACCTTGGGTAAACCCAGTCAAGTAGTTCCTCCTTCTGTGGTTCCTGACTCAGGCATAATAATCCTTCCCCTTTATCAGGGAGAACTGCCATCTATGGCCTAGAGAAGTAGCCTTTTAGGATCATTTTGACTTCCAGTTCCCTGAGTCTAAGGCTTCCAGGTCTTTCTATAATCAAGTTAAGGTAGATTTTTTTTTTTATTATTCCCACTGGGCAGAGTCTGCATAATAAGCAAGAATTTTTTTTACTGAACCAAAGGAGCCTAGAAATTCCAGAGCCCTGTTAACAAGTGATGAGACTGGGATGTCTGGGTGGCACATTGCCCCCCCCCACTCCCCCGCAGGGAGCCTGCTTCTCCCTCTGCCTAGGTCTCTGCCTCTCTCTCAGTGTCTCTCATGAATAAATACATAAAAGATTTAAAACACACACACACACACACACACACAACAAAATGATGAGGCTGTCTTTAAGGCTGAGTTGTGGAGCTGGAGCCCCTCGCTTCCAGCCTCTTGCAGGCCCTGAGAGTGCATGTGGGACAGGAGAGTGAGTGGGGGGCACCACAAGCCCCAGGACAAGAACACGCCACTCCCCCCCCACAACAGGTGCAGCCCGGGATGGCCAAAGAGAGCAACTGCACAGAGCCTGTCCATGCAGAGCCCAGCTTTGCAGGAAGGAGCACAGACCACCGCTGCACCTGCTCGTGTGCAAGCTCCCACAAGCCACCACTGTGTTGGTGCTTTTACAACAGCATCCATAAAGATGTCTCGGAGGAGGATACCATGCCTTCTCTCTTAGTTGACCAAACGGATATCCCCTCTCCTGTGCCTGCTGCAGGGTCCTGTCCAGATCAGATTACTTTCTCCAGAAACCATCCCTGGGCAAAATTCTAAACAGTGGTTCAACTGACCCTAAAAATCTCTGAGATGGCATCTCACCAAACAAGTGCCCCATCCACGGCAGCCTTTTGCTTTAAAGACTTTTCTTCTGAGGTGCCCTAGCCAGCTAGATTACTACATTCTCAATGTTCCTACAGAGTTCTTTCTAAGCACATGAAATAGGATTGATTTCTTAAAAAAAAAAAAAAGAAAGAAAAGAAAAGAAAATTTAACTCTTTATCTCTAACCCCTGCTCTTATTCTTTCAAATACTTCCCTTTATTTTTCATTTTTATTTTTTAGAGAGAGAGAGAGAGAAGTGAAGGGGGAGGGGCTAGGGGATAGAGAGAGAAAGAGAATCTCGATCAAGCTCCACGCTGAGCACAGAGCCCGATCTGTGGGGCTTGATCTCACAACCCTAAGATCATGACCTGAGCTGAAACTAAGACTCAGATGCTTAACCAACCAAGCCAGCCAGAAGCTCTAAAGTACTTTCTTTTGAAACTCCTAGTAGACTTTTGGCCTACCTGTGCACATCTTTATCAAACTTCCCTTAGGAGGATAGTCCAGAGGGAATTTTATTCCTTTGGTGCCCTTTATAGATAGGTACCTATCTGTAATGGATGGTCTAATCATTTTCCTATAACTTTAGGTGAGAATGTCAAGGAAAGTGACCCCAAGATACACGAACGATGCCACTGACATGACTGCCCACAAGACTGGGGGCTGGACACTGCAAGGAAAATCAGAGGTTCAAAAGGAAAAACATTCTTGGGGAATTAGCCAGAGCTGGGGATTTCCTGTGTCATAAATAAGACATCTTATCCATCGGATTGTAGGTTTATTTGGTGACGGGGAGAAGGGGTTGCTTGCTTGTTTTGCTTTGTTTCTGAGCATTTTTATTGAGTTGCTAGCCTGTGCTCTAGGAAGCAGGACGGGGGTCCCCGTTTCCACCTGCCCAGCTGCAAAGTTCAGCAGTTTGTGCAGCTCTGAGCCCTCCGCTGATGGCATGGAAAGTCACCGCAGTCAAAGAGGTAATTGCCAGTTATTGCTCTACTGGTTCCAATTTTAGTAGCAAATGAGCAATGTATAATGTATCAAGCCTATTAAAAATAAAAATGAGAAATAAAAGTGCTCACAAGGGGAATGGCAAATCCATGAAGTTTACCCAGTCCACACCACTAGCAGACCTGCCATCCCACGGTGCCAGGCCCTGCTTGGCTCTGAGGTCACCGGGATGCGGCCCCTGATGGAGGCTCAGTGGCCACTGAGCAGCCCTTCCCCGTTATCACTGCCTTCCTTGCTGAGCGCTGGTGACTTACATGTGTCAAGTCCCCAACCCAGGATGCTACTCTAGTTAGAAGCACATTCAGCCTTCCTTCAAAAGACAGCCAGGGTTCTGTTTGCCAAGCAACAAGGGAGAAAGTTCATTCAAGCTTCTCAAAACCTGCCAGGTGGGATAAGATGCCATCCTGGAGGTCCTAACAGATGCCACCTCCCTCACCATCCATCCAACCCCAGGACCACCTTATTATCTTGAAACTAAACGATGGCAATATCTTCCTAAGTTGCTTCCCTACAGGCAGACTGTCCCCCTTTCTGTTCTCTCCTGCATCTGGGTGCTGTCAAATCAGTCTTCCTCAATTCCCCCAAGGATGGGGTTACTTAAAATCACTCAGTGGCACCTGGCTGATGAGTGGATCACGATGGAACACTTCAGTCTGGAATTCACCGTTACCCCCAGAGGAGCCCCAGAGTCCTTACCTCACTTGCCTTATCTCACACCTCTCCCCAGCTCGTGACCCACATTTCCGCTGATCTGGAACATCTATGGCTCCCTGAGCACAGATCAAACTCTCACACCTCTTTGCTAAGCCCTGTGTCTGCCTGGAGCTCACCCTGCCCCCATTCCACCCCGGGAAGCCTGCCCCAGACCCTTGCTCTTCTGAGCCAAAGACAGGCTTCCTGCAGTGTGGGAATGAGAGGGGCAGATGGAGAAGCATCACCCTCCCTTGTTTTAAATGGGCGTCATATTAAACATCCATTTCACCTAGACAGATTCAACTTGGCAGCAAGAGAGCACAAGCGAGGGGTGCCTGGGTGGCTCAGAGGTTGAGCGTCTGCCTTTGGCTCAGGGCGTGATCCCAGAGTCCTGGGATCAAGTTCCCCATTGGGCTCCCCACAGGGAGCCTGCTTTTCTCTCTGCCTGTGTCTCTGCCTCTGTCTCTGTGTCTCTCATGAATGAATAAATAAAATATTAAACACACACACACACACACACACACACAGGGCAGCCCGGATGGCTCAGCAGTTTAGCACCGCCTTTAGTCCAGGGCATGATCCCTGAGATCAGGGATCGAGTCCCACATCGGGCTCCCTGCATGGAGCCTGCTTCTCCCTCTGCCTGTGTCTCTGCCTCTCCCTCTCTCTCTCTCTCTCTCTCTCTCTGTGTGTGTGTGTGTGTGTGTGTGTGTCTCATGAATAAATAAATAAAATCTTAAAAAAAAAAAAACAACCACAGAAAACAGAGATGAATATGCAGGCATTCTTGGCTAAGTTTTTCTAAGTATAAAAGCAGAGAAACAAACCATGAAGGTTAAAGATACCGCTGGCTTCATTAAAACCCCTCCTTCTCTCACATCCTTCACCCATCTTACGCAAAATGACCAAAGGAAAGTCAGAATGTAGGAAACCTCCCTCTGCAATGAAAGCCACACCCAGCGTCCAGATCCTTCTTCAGGGAGGACCCAGATGGCTTCAAGCTAACGGTTGCTCAAGGTACCTTTCCCAAAACAGCATTGTACTGCGACCAGCAGTAAGCAGGGGCTGCCCCAGAAGAAGTGGAATCCCTCCCCAATTTAGGGAGGCTTAGAAAGCCAGGGGTGAGTCCTAGAATAAATAAGAACAACAAAACACTCAGAAACTCAATGGCACCGGTGCTTGCACCCAGCAGAAAATCCTTAGGACAGCAGCAATTTTCCCTGAATTTAAGGCAACAGCCAGCATAAGAAGTTCAGACATTGTCGCATCGTA
Organism: Nyctereutes procyonoides; assembly: GCF_905146905.1. NCBI lineage: Eukaryota > Metazoa > Chordata > Mammalia > Carnivora > Canidae > Nyctereutes > Nyctereutes procyonoides. The sequence continues at coordinate 52,141,955 of NW_026575140.1, read as the reverse complement.
TACCCAGGGTCGGGGCTCAGCCAAGCGGATCAAACAAAACCCACAAACTCCCAATGAACCGAAGCCCATGCAGAAATCGGCCCTCTTGGCCAGCAGATTCACAAAATGGCCAGGGGTCAGGGGGACAGCCCAGAAATGCTTTCCCGGGGGCCGGGGGTGCTCCATGCTGAGGCCCCTCTTCCCCTCCTCATCGTTGCTGAATCACTTAATTAGAATTTTTTTTTTTTGTCAGAAACTGGACCTCCTGTTTATCTGAGGTGAGTGGTGCACCCTGTCTTTTGAGCAAATTACAGGCTCAATATTCAAGCATGAGTCACCCGATAACCACCAACATCAGCTCTAGAAGGAGAAGCCACAGAATTAAGGGAAGGGAACAAAGCCCTAAATAGAAAAGGACAACAAGTGATGGTGATCTCCATGTGGGAGAGGAGGGGGGAAAATACAGCAAACCAACAAAATTCAAATTCAATTTGAAGTGATATGTGCCCAACATGCTCACATGAAATACAGATTCTGTAAAAGCAAAGAGGAGACGTGAAAGGCTAAGACAGGCTCAAGACAGACATGTAAAGGGGTAAGTGAAACAAATTGCTAAAAAGAGACCAAACAAGATTGAAAAGTGAATTGTTGGGCCACCTGGGTGGCTCAGTGGTTGAGTGTCTGCCTTTGGTTCAGGACATGATCCCAGGGTCCTGGGATCGAGTCCCGTGGGGAGCCTGCTTCTCCCTCTGCCTGTGTCTCTCATGAGTAAATAGATAAAATCTTTAAAAAATAAAATAAAAAAAAAAAAAAAAAACAAAGACACCAAGGTTTGGGGAATTAAAGTGGCATTCCTCAAGTTCCCTGCCTGGGGAGATGCTGGAGATATTGCGACTTAAATTCTAGAAGATCATCCAGCAGAGCCCAAAAACTGAAAATGCACAGCGTGGAGGTGGAGGGCGGTATGAGGGTGTAACAGAGTCGCTCCCAGGCCAGGAGCAAACAGCTGCCGTGTCCCTATTCCTGCTCATAACTCATCTACGCGCAGGTGCCCATCCCTCTGCACATGAGACCTGTCCCGGCACCTTGTAAATGACGCCCAGGTCGGGCCGATTCAGCGGGAGTCTCGGGGACAGAGCCAGGGCATCAGGATTCAATTGAGGTCTCCTCGGGGGACCGGACTAAGCAGCCAGTGCGGGGACCCAGGGCCCTGGGAGGATGGGAGCTCGGGCGTGGGCTGCAGCTGTGCATTTCTGTCCGCCCCCTGCCCGCGGGGGCTGTGGTGCCAGGACGTAACACTAGACTGCAGGTGTCCGTGGCCTCGCTGCTCCTGTGCTCGCCGGCAAGGGATCACCCCGAGCGGCTGCGACACGCTGGCCGCAGGCCTCCCAGCAGGCTGGAGGCGCCCGGTGATTCTAGCGGGAGGGACAGGCAGCAGATGGCAGCCTGCTGCGGGGAGGGGGTGCCGAGGGGCCCCGTGCCTTCCGTCAGCGCCAGGGCCCCGATCGCAGGGGTGCGGACGGGAGGACCCAAGGGGCAGGCAGAGGGTACGGTGCGCTGGGCTGTGTGGGGCCAGAGGCCCTTCCCCAGCTAAGCCCCGGCCGCTCGCTCACTGGGCCGCGGGGCTCCGCCACCGGAGGAGTCAGGAGCCCACAAAGGCACCTGGGTGTCCCTCACAGATCCTCAAGCAGAGACCAGCATTGGTGCTGCTGTCTCAAAGGGAAAAACGGGGCGCCGGGGTGGCTCAGCGGTTGAGCATCAGGTGGTGACCCCAGGGTCCTGGGACCGAGTCCCACATCGGGCTCCCCACAGGGAACCTGCTTCTCCCTCTGCCTGTGTCTCTGCCTCTCTCTCTGTGTGTGTCTTATGAATAAATAAATAAAATCTTTAAAAAATACCTAAAAATGAGAACACAAGACAGATCCGACTCTGTCCCCTTCATTCCCTTCTATGCGTGGCCACCGCCACCTCAACATTTTGGGAAGGGCCAAGCTGTAACTTTGGCTCTGCCTCCAGGAAAGGGGAGCCCGGCAACGGGCAAGAGTCCACAGGGCTCCTACAACAGGCCAGAAGATGGGTCAGGCCCAGTCCAGGGCAACCGGCTCTGCGAGAGCGGTGGGGACAACCCCAGGCCACTCCACTCCGGGAGCATCTCACATCCTGTCCCCAGCCAGGCTGCACACGGAGGAACAGCGGGCCAGGACGGTAACCCTATCCGATTCCTGACACGGCAGCCCCCTCCCGCCCCCTCTGATCTCCCTTACATCCTGGGATCGAATGGCCCTATAAAAATGTCCAGCGTGAAAGACAGATTCAAAAACTGAAGAAACATTATCCCGATGGCAGTCCTTCGGACATCCTCTGTCTTCAGCCCTCCCCCGACCCCAGGCCCCGCCACACCTACCCCCTGCTCCCACCCCCACCCCCACCCCTGGCCAGGCAGAGAATTTATGGGCTGTAACTCCTGTTTTTCTACATTGATGGAAATTGCTAGCCAACATTTCTACTGGGCCAAACTCCATCCAAAGAGTCAAATATCAAGGCACCCAGCTGAGGTCCGGGAGTCAGGGTTTATGAAGCCAATCCATGTGCCCTGCGACCGTAAACCATCTTATATTTACTATGACAAGACACTATTTGAGTTCATAAAAAGATGATTTTTGTCTAACTTTAGTTGTCTGGAAGGCTTTTGCTTCTTTTACAAGGAGATTGTTTATCAGGAGCGGATACAAAGCCTGAGGAGTGACGTCAAGGAGCTGTTTGCTCACTTTGGAAAGACTTTTTTTTAAGATTTTATTTATTTATTTATTTATCCTTGAGAGACACAGAGAGAGGCAGAGACATAGGCAGGGGGAGAAGCAGGCTTCCTGTGGCGAGCCCGATGTGGGACTCGATCCCAGGACCCTGGGATCACACCCTGAGCTGAAGGCAGACGCTCAATCACTGAGCCACCTGTTTGCTCACTTTGTGGGGGTAAAGGAGTTGGAGTCTAATCAGATCTAAAAAAGCCCTAAACAAAATCCCACGGATTCTCAGGGGTTGAGCTGAAAAGTGGAAAAACATGTACCTGCCTCATGTGTGCTGCAGATGGAAGGCCGGGGGAAGGGAACCCATTCCCCAAGCTCCCAGACCCTGCTTCCTCCAGAGATGTGTGCACTCCATTTGGAAAGGAAGAAAGTCAGTTGTGAACCTCTGAAACATGTCACCGGAACCCTGGGGCAGGCAAGAGTCACGGTCACTTCTCCAGGGTGGCACGGAAAAAGATCAAAACACAAGATGAGGGGCGCCTGGGTGGCTCAGTGGTTGACGTCTCTGCGTCTCTCTGTGTCTCTCATGAATAAATCAATTAAATCTTTAAAAAAAAATTTAAAAAAAACAGGTAAATCTGAAGATTACAGAGGCACCACCTGCCACAGAAGGGGGGCAGCAAATTCTCTGCTCTTTCAGGAACCTGAAAGGTCTGTCTCTGGGTTGGTCAGTAGCAGTGTCATGATTCGCTCAATCACGATGCATCATTAAAGGACCTTAAGTCACCTAGACCCTGGGAAACTTGAGTAAGATTTTTTTGTAGGTCATCTGCTAGTGGGAATCTGGGCAAACTCAGAAAACATCAGAGATGTCCAGCTATTCTGCTGATCCCATTCAGGGGAGAGGTCCGGGGGGGTGGGGAGCACATACAGTTTTCTTCATCTTCACAGCAGCTGGATGGGTTGGAAATTCAGAAGGTTCTTCTCAGCTCTTGCATGCTCTGCCGCTAGGAATCAGTAGGGGGAGTCCAGAGAGTTGTAGCTCAGCAGAACATGAGGAAATGTCTTCTCTCAAGACATATGTCCGTGACGGTGAACTGAAGACCACTGTTCTCCCTTTTTCTGGGTGTGGACATTTGTCCCTAGAGAACATGGCCGGAGCTCCTTCCTTTCCTGAGCGTGTTTCTGAACTTTCTAAATGCTTTTAATTAACTGCGAGAGGGCAATGCAAAAATCACAAAATTGCAACTATTAGCACCGGTGCCAGAGTCATAATTTTTAATTATCGTTGAACGAATGGCCTGATCTTCTCTGACACAAAGAAACATTTGGACCGAGTCAGTTGACCAAAAAGCTGCATCACCATTGCTCAGTAGGAAGCTAAAAGGTTCAGAATTCGTTTTAGAAAGTTTTTAATGTTAATGTAAGAAAAGCAGTTCTTCCATCAGCAACACTTGAGGACATGTGTTAATGACATTTTCTTCTATGCTGACCTTATATTCTGCTTCTGCACAGCAAGGTGTATTTTTTATTGGTGTAGAAAACACTAGAAGTGGAATGCAATGCCAAAGTTTGAAGGGAGCAAGGATCTTCTCCCAAGACACAGGTTCTTTTGGGCAGAGATCTGTTTTTCTGAGGAAATCACCCAATCCGAGACTCTTTCAGTGTTTGAATTTAACCTATTTACATTTATTTTGATAAGTCATAAATCTGAACTTGTTTCCTACCATTTTATTTGATGCATTCTATTTCCCCATGTCTGTTTTCTTTGTATCTTCCTTAACTTCAGTTGGATTGATCAAGTTTATTTGTATTTTGTTCAATTGTCTCCGGCTTGCAATTATTTTAATTCTTTTAGTGGTTACGTGAAATGTGTATGATGATGGACTTAAGAAAATCAAAAAGTTAATATTGCTAGCATTTTCACAATCATCACAAAGACTTTAAAATGCCCTGACTCTACTCCTCACTTCATCTTTCTTTTATTTTCACTAATAATCCAAACAATTCATTCCCTCTTGTTAATGTTATACTCAATTATTCATTTAGATGTACTACCACACTTAACAATTTCTTGCCTCAACACTGCTTTTACGACACCATGCTTTCCTTCCAGATTCAGTCTTTCTTGCTGAAGTGTGTCATTGAATAGTGGTCTCAATCAGTGGCTGTGTGTAGTTGACTCTGACCAGGTTCTCCGTATTCTGTCCTTTGGAAATCTTATTAAATGGATCTTAGGCCTACGTAGTCTATCTTTCATGCCTCTAAACTGCTCATTTTCAGTTTCTATCTCCTAATCTCTTTGATAATTTCATCAAATCTTTCAATGATTCTTATTTTTCAGCTATCTGGCTCTGCTGTTTGGAAAACGTATCAGGTTGAGCTTTTATTATTGTGTTTTTCTGCCCTTTTAATTTGCAGTTTATCCCATCCATTGGGTTATTCAAGTCTAATTTTTAAAAGATTTTTATTTATCTATTACTGAGCGACATAGAGAGAGAGGCAGAGACACAGGCAGAGGGAGAAGCAGGCTCCCTGTGGGGATCCTGATGTGGGACTCGGTCCCAGGACCCCGGGATCATGACCTGAGCCAAAGGAAGACACTCAACTGCTGAGCCCCCCAGGCTTCCCTCAAGTCTACTTTTTATTTCATATTCTCTCTGGTTCTTTTAGAAATTTTCTTTTCGCTATCATGCTTTTTCATTATGGTTCTTATGTTTTACTTTACTTCTTTAATAATCTGAAATAAACATATTGGTATCTTTCAGAGCATGCGATTTTGAAGTCCACCTTGGTTTGTTAGGGCTACAGCCTCTCCCTCATGGTTGCTTTCTTTCTTCAAGTGACTGAAATTGCTAATGGTGCACTCATCCTCAATAGTGGCTGCTCATTCTGGGGAAGTTACAAAACTTAGGGAACCAAGTTATGAAAATCATCCAGGGTAGTCTCAGTTTTTCATCTGCCAAAGATATGGTGGATTCCATAGTCCTGAGTCCCATCTTTAAGTTGATTTCTCAGTTAGTGGTTCTCATACTTTACAGGAAGTATAAACTCAGACCACATGCAAATATACAACTCATATTAGCTGTGGTTTTATTTCCTTGTGGGTGAATTTTTTTCTTTTGTCCAAAATCCTATAGAGAGGGAAAGCTTCCTCAGCACTTTTGTTTGAGCTGGGAGACCAGCCATGAGGTCAAAGAGCGTGGAGTTTGCCAAAGTATTCGGTTTTATGTGTGGAGCAAAATTTGTATCTCCTGGCAAACCCAGGTCAAATCCCAGAATCCCAGCCTTCCGCCTGCAGCTCCTTTTTCCCGCTTATCCTCTGTGGCTTCCTACAGCTTCTGGCTCTACTTACTGTTCTGGCAGGATTCCCCTTCTTTAAACTGTGACTGCGTGAACTTGTTTTTATTGTGGTGGTTGTTATACTTTATACAACATTCCTATGTGTTTATTGTTAATAGTTGGAGGGAGGCAGGAAATAGACCATATCTTTCCTCAGCTTCATCCTTCTCATTGCAGGAAATGTTGCTGAGATAATTAAAGGTTTTAATTATGAGGTTATATTTGTACCTCATCTCTTGAGTGGAGAGGCTAAGCATGCAGCAGCTATGTGCATTGCTGTAACACAGCAGGTGTGTGCAACAACATGAGCCCTCCAGTGAAGACTGCTACGGAGGGACACCTGGGTGGCTCAGTGACTAAGCATCTGCCTTCAGCTCAGGTCGCGACCCTAGGGTCCTGGGATCAAGTCCCTGCATTGGGCTCCCTACAGGGAGCCTGCTTCTCCCTCTGCCTGTGTCTCTGCCTCTCTCTCTGTGTCTCTCATGAATAAATAAAATCTTAAAAAACAAATTAATTAATTAAAAAAAGAAGACTGTTATGGAAGGTTGCTGTCAAGTATACAAAGCCTGATGTTCTGAGCTGATACAAGGAATGAATCAGATGATTCACTGCTCATGTTCCCAAGCTGTGCCTTGCCAGCTCCTCAATGTCTAGCTCCCTCTATAACCATTAATGATTTTTAAGATGTTTGTTTTTCACAACTCTCAGCTTCTGAAACTTGAATGCAGAAGACTTGACTGGGAGTAAAATCCTGATGTATATTCAATCCCTTGGAAATGGCAGTGGGGGAAAAGGTCAAAATGGAACTTCTGAATCGTACACTTAAAGAATCTCAATGACACCTTCCTTCTGTTCCCTCCCTGGTTTTTGCATTGTGTTCTAAAGATCTAAAATGGATCTTTAGCCATTCCACACTCCTCCCACCTTCCTGCTCACATGAACTGTGTCCTAGATGGGTAGACTGGAAATTCTATTCTGGGAGTCACCACTAATCCTGCTTGGAAAGTAGCACGGAGCAGAAGATAGCAATTAGCAGTTTACCCAATAGTTAACCTCACACCACAAAGTCTTCTTATAGCTCAAAAGTGATAAAAATTTGCTAGAAGTTTTGACATTCAAACACTCTCAACACACCTGAGAGATTCCAGCTCTTTCTCCTTTGCAGGGAATGCTCTTAGGATATGGAAGGCATAAATCAACAGTCACTGCTACTATCAGGCAAAGAAGGTTCCTGTCTATAATATTTCCATTTTTTTCCCAAATGGCTGGTCATTTTCTTCTTCAACTATCTACTACAGAGATCATTTCTTGCTTTTTGTCCCAAAATGATAAGAACAGATGCTTATTCCTACTGCACCATTTTTAAATGATAAAGGTAGGGCAGCCCAGGTGGCTTGGCAGTTTAGCGCTGCATTCAGCCCAGGGCGTGATCCTGGAGATCTGGGATCGAGTCCCACGTTGGGCTCTCTGCATGGAGCCTGCTTCTCCCTTTGCCTGTGTCTCTGCCTCTCTCTCTCTTTCCGTGTCTCTCATGAATAAATAAATAAAAATCTTAAAAAATAAGATAAATAATAAGGGTAGCATCACATTATAAATAATTTTGGAAACAAGGAGAGGAAATAATCACTCCTCCATAATTCTAGCACACTAGCTTCTTAATGTATTCTGCTCACTTTTTGCCTTATGACTTGTATTTCAATATATGTATTTTTCATGTATTTACAAGAGTTTTAGGTTCCTAAATTCCCCTCCCTCTCTTCTTCCCTTTTCTTCCTTCCTTCCCTCATTCTTTTCTTCATTCACAACAACCCTCAAACTATAACAAGGTAAAAATTCTTGGCCATAGATTACAGAGAAGGAAACGGAGAGGCAGGCATGTAATGGATCAGTTGCTCAGCATGAGAGAGAGACAGGATGTGTCCCTTTGTTGTTTAAGCTCTTCTTGGCCAACTGCAAGCCCAGGAAGCTCACATTTGCTACTTCAGCCCACACAAACTCATGGATAGTGAGAGAGCCACCCCAACTAAGGAGAAAGGAGGGGCAGGGGGTGACTTGAGAAGAGTTGATTATGAGTTTAGTCAGCAATGATTAGAGATCAGCAAAGATTATGAGTCTAATCTGCCTGTCCAGAAGCAATTAAGTCTGTTTTCTTGTGAGTAATTAAGCCAGTTTTCTTGTGAGCTGGACAACTGCGAGAAGAAAAACATTCACCTTAATACTCTGCACAATAGCAATACTGGAATAGGTATATATCTCTGCTAGAGGCTGGCTTTGGTGAACTTCGTTCATTTAAAATAACAAATTTTTTTAAATAACAAATTTTTTAAAATTCAGGTCCTTATTTTCACATTACATATTACGCAGCTGATGCATTCCTCTGAAGATTGCAGGAAGACAATCGTCCTCAGAGGACATCCAAGATGGTGCTGGCGACCCATTTGGCAACTCCAATTTGCCTCAGATGTTAACTGGCAAATTTCCCTAACTTTCCATGGCTCTGTGGTGCCTCAGGAAAGATACCTAATTCCTGGAAGAATCATGAAAATGGAAGAGAATTCACACTGGAGAGAGGATAAATAGATGGAAAGACAGACAATATAACAAGTATAGTAAAATGTTAAGGAGAATCTAGGCGATGAATAGGTGCGTTCACACTACAATTCTTTCAGCTTTGTTACATGTTGAAATTTTTTATAATAAAATGCTGTTCAGGGAAACCTGGGTGACTCAGCAGCTGAGCGTCTGCCTTTGGCTCAGGGCGTGATCCCAGGTCCGGGTATCAAGTCCACATCATGCTCCCTTTGAGAAGCCTGCTTCTCCCTCTCCCTATGTCTCTGCCCCTCTCTGTGTGTCTCTCATGAATAAGTAAAATCTTTTAAAAAAATAAAATAAAATGCTGTTCAAAATAAAGAAAACAAAAGAGAGAGCTTCCCAGGAAAATGCTTTCCCACATAACAAAATGCTACTGGCTAGACTTTTGTTTTCATGTGTCTTCAGCTTGTTCACCTCACTCTCTCACCGTGTCCTTTTGACCTCTATGGATTTCTTAGAAACATGTCCCTAAAGATGACCAAACATGATCCAGAAGCATTGAGCCAAACCCATTTTGGGGAGGACAAAAGTGCTTCCTGAAGAGGGGAACTGACTTGTCCCAAGTCAAGTCATCACACAGCAAGTTCAGGAGCAGAACACAGGTGTCCTCTGTTCCAGAACACACAGAGTCCCTGTGCACTTCTTAGGGGATGAACAGTTGGACCTCTTTCTTATAGGACTTTAATCTGAAGGGAACTGGAAAACGAACGTGTTTGGAAACTAAGTTTCCTTAACAAGTCAGGATGCAGAGGGCAGCCCACAAGGCAGCCAAGGGGATGAGAGAGCAGCCTGGTGATTTGATTCTATGACTAATACGGGGGCGCACAAGGGAAGTAGCTGTTACTGAACCTGTGGCTTCTGTTCATAAAGGCTGGGTTCCCTAGAGGAGGTATCCGGGCTGTCCAGAAGCAATTCAGGTCATCTTCATCTGCTAAGGTCCTTTCACCTGCCTGAACTTCAGACCCATCCTTTTACTTCACAGGAATCAGGAGACGGGAAATTCAATGGCTGGTTGTTGACTTTCCACCAGGTGTGAGGCACTGGGCCAGAAACAACCGGGGAATTTCTTAAAAACTGAACAAAGCACAGATTTGAGGAACTAACCATCCTGCTAAGGATATAGGAGACACAAAAGGAGTAATTTAAAAGATTGTATTGAATTGCAGAAACGCCATGACCCTTTTCATAAGACCACGCCTTTGAACAGCCCGATGACAGTGGATAGGAAGGGAATTTTATGTGTGGTCCTGGAGCCCAGGAGGGTCCTGGAGAAACAGGACCACTCACTCCATTACAGGTTTTCCTCTCACATCTGGATTTCAGTCAAAATACTGAATGCCCATCAGATTGCTTACCTTGATCTTCTAACTGCTGGACCCATTTGACCTTTACTGTTCTTCGTTCTTCTAGCTCTTGTCTGTCTGCATTTAAGATGAATGCTGTCCTGGCCTCCCTGGCATTATAGTGAGCCTCCATCTCATCTGACCTCTCTAGATGCATTTAACTTTTTAAACATTTTATTTATTCATTCAAGACTGAGAGATAGAGAGAAAGAACATGAGCAGGGGAAGTAGTAGGCAGAGGGAAAGGGAGAAGCAGTCTCCCCACTGCGCAGGGAGCCCAATGCAGGGCCTGATCTGAGGACCCCAGGATCATGACCTGGGCTGAAGGCAGACATTTAACCCACTCAGCCACCCAAGCGCCCCTCCAGATGAATTTTAAAATACCCTTCTGTAATCCAATGGCTCCACTCAGGCTTCTTAAAAGGCCTCCTGTCTCCCTCTCTTAAAAATGCAGTTCTGCATTTTTAACAAAAATGGGATTTAACAAATCCCTGATTTGTCCTCTGACTTCTAACAGATTACTCAAGTCTGCATTGCAGTATGACCCTTGTCTGATGAAGAATCCATCTGGAACTCTCCCTGCCCCCACCACTTGACCTCTGTGTGCATCTACAGCCACAACTCTTTACCCATGGTCACTCGCCTTCACCCATTGCCATACTACTATGATGAAAATTTGGGCAGAGTCACTTTTAATCCTTTGTTATTCTCCCAAACCAATCAGACAACAAAATGCAATGGTTCACCCTCTTGTAGGTGTCATCTGCTGTGGGTTGCTTCACTATCTCTAGCCCAAATAACAGAAGTGGTCTTTGGGAGGCGTTCTCATCTGTAGGGAGGCTCTATCCCACATCCAACAACCCCCTCAATTAATTCAGTCTATGCTCACGTCCTATCAGTCTTCCTAAGACATTTAAGGCAGGCCATGTATCATTACCCTGCTCAGAAACTCTCCCCATTTCTGTAGGAAAGAATTTCAGAACTTTCCAAGTGACTTTCAAGATCCCCCACCATGAGGTTCTAATCTTGCTTTCTCATCTTACCTCATAATCCTCTTCACAGACAAAACATCAACCCACTTAAATCAATCTTCTTGAGACCACACTGCAACAGCACCTACGTGTACCCCCTCCCTACTTTGCTGTTCCCTCTACCTGGAATTCTTCCCCATGTCTCCCTGCTTATCTAATTTTTACCCAGTTTTAATGACCTCCTCTCCTCCAGGAGGCTTTACCTCAATGCCCCACCACACGGAGATCTCTCCTGCTCTCTCACCTCTGAAATTCTCTACTATGTGCCATCTGCTCCCCTCACCTGGCACTGCACACACTACCCTATACTGCGACTCTTTCTGAGTCCCCCACCGATTTACAAAAACTCCTGCACTAAGAGAGGAGAAAGTATCTTTTGGAGGCTCAAGAACATTAGTAGTGATGCTTGAGGTCAGAAAGGAATGAAATTTCCACACTCCAAGCAAACTCCTTGCTGAGTATGGAGCCTGACAGAGGAGGAGCAAGATCTCATGACCCTGAGGTCATGACCTGAGCCCAAATCAAGAGTCGGAGGCTCAACCCACTGAGCCACCCAGGCACCCGGGAAAACAATTCTTAACCTTCACCTCCCCCTCCAGTGTAGCTTACAGCCTATTCTATGGGGGCATTTAAAGATTTTAGCTCCTTCTGCATTTGTCTAAGTAACAGCACAAGATCAAGCCAAAGGTTAGCAAGGGGTCTGCCAATACAAGGTAAGAAAGGAGAGAAAAATTGGGATCGTACTGACCATCAATAAATACTCACTAAACCTATCCAATGGATTTTCAAGAGCAGGAGTTTAGGAATCCACAGGTGGGGGGTAGGAATTGAGATACATCTGACCTACAATTCTGTGTTAGTCTCAGGTGTATAATGATTTGATATTGTATATATGGCAAAACGATCACCATTATAAATCTATAACATCCTTCATCACACATAGTTACAGACCGTTTATCTCGTAATGAGGACTTTGAAGATTTACTCTCCTACCAACTTTCACATATGTAATACAGTATTATTAACTATAGTTGTCATACTGTAAATTACATCCCCATGGCATTGATTTCATTACTGGAAGTTTGTAAATTTTGTCTCCTTTCACCCATTCTACCTCTCCCAACCCCAAGTCTGGCAACCAGTCTGTTCTCTGCATCTATTCTGTTTTCTGTTTTTAGATCCCAAATCTAAATGGTTATTTCTGTGTCTTTTTCTGACTTCTATCACTTGGCATTATACTCTCAAGATCCATCCATGCTTTCACCAAACAAGGTATTACATTTTATGGCTGGTACATATATCTCTTAAATTGGTGTTTCTGGTTTCTGTGGATAAATAGCCAGAAGTGGAATTGCTGGGCTATGTGATAGTTCTACTTTTAATTTTTTAAAGAACCTCCATATTGTTTTCCATAGTGGCTGCACTAACCTATGACCCTACCAACAATGCACAAGGGTTTTCTTTCCTACACAGCCTCGCCACCATTTGTTATTTCTTATCTTTTTGGTAATAGCCATTCTAACAGGTGTGAGGTGATAGCTCATCGTAGTTTCAATTTACATTTCCCTGATGATTAGTGATGTCGAGCATCTTTCATGTACCCGATGGCCATCTGTATGTCTTCTTTAGAAAAAAAAATGTTTATTGATTGTCTGCCTATTTTTTAATCAAATTGTTTTTCTTGCTACTGAGTTGTATGAGTTCTTTATACACTTAGACACCTTATATACTTGGATAATAACCACTTATCAGACATATGATTTGGATCTTCTTATTCAGTAGGTTCTTTTCATTTTGTTCATGGTTTTCCTTGGCTGTGCAAAAGCTATTTGATGTAGTCCCAACTGTTTATTTTTGTTTTGATTGCCTTTGCTTTGGGGGTCAAAGTATTATCTCTAAGACTGATGTCACGGAGCTTACTGCCTATGTTTTCTTCTAGGAGTGTGAGATGTTACGTCTTACATTCACGGCTTTAATCCATTTTGAGTCAATTTTCGTATGATGTATAAGAACGTGGTCCAGTTTCATTCTTTTGCATGTGGCTGTCCAGTTTTTCCAACACCATTTATTGGAGACACTGTGTTTTATTGGCTTCTCTGTCATAAATTAACTGATAATATAGGCATGAGTTTATTTCTGGGCTCTCTATGCTATTCCATTGATCACGTGTCTGTTTTTATGCTAGTAACACATGGCTTTGGTTATTATAGCTTTGTAACATCGTTTGAAATCAGAGAGCCTGAAGCCTCCAGCTTTGTTCTTCTTTCTCAAGATTGCTTTTACAGTTCAGGGTCTCTTATGGCTACATACAAATTTTAAAATTGTTTCTTCTATTTCTATGAAAAATGTTATTGATAATTGATAAGGGCTGCACTGAATCTGTAGAGTGCTTTGGGTAATATGGACATTTTAAAGATACCAATTCTTCCGACCCATGAACACAAATGATCTTTCTACTCATTTGTGTCTTCTTCAATTTCTTTCATCAAAGGAATCTGTGTTGTAAGGCACTCTCTAGGTAATTCTGATGCGGGCTTGGATTTGAGAAGCACTGGCCTCACAAATAGTGCTGGTGGTTGTATTAGGAACTGCCACATAATGATTAACTCCAGAACTTAGTGACTTAAAAAAACAGATGTTGATTATCTCATGCAATTTCTGAAGGTCAGGAGTCCTGGGGCAGGTTATCTAGGTAATTCTAGCTCAGGGTATCTCTTGAGCATGCAGGCGAGTTATGAGCTGGGGCTATGGTTGGTCATATGAGATTGGACTATGCTGAAAGACCCATTTTAAAGTCATTAATGTGGCTGCTGGCAGGAGGCTTCAGTTCTTTGCCACACGAGCCTCTTTAGAGGGCTATTCCCAAAGCATGGCAGCTAACTTCACCAAGCCAAGTCATCCAAGACAAAGAACATGACCAAGTTGGAAAACACAGTCTCTTGATACATAAACCTGAAGAGTAGCATACTATCAGTTTTGCCATATTCAGTTTAATATAAGTGAGTCAATGGGCCCACCCCTACTCAAGAGGAGGAGGATTAAGCTCCATCTCTTGAAGGAGCATCAAAGAATTTGTGCACCTATGTTCAAAACCCCACAGCAGTGTTGGAGGTATCCAAAACCATTAATAGCACATAGCACCCATTTTAATTAAGATCTCTCTAGCATGTGACATCAAGGGACATTGTAAGAATCAGTTCATTATTCTAAGAACAAGCAACTACTCTAATTTTATTTTCTTGCCATTAAATTTACCAGTGCTACTAACACAATTTCCATATCTAGCACTGGATGCTAGAACAAGCATGTGCTTGGTAGGATGGCCTAACCAGCATGCTGTTAATTACTGGAACTAAGGTATCTTCATCTTGATTCCACCTATCCTGGACTAGACAAGATCCTCTAAGCTATTACCAGCTCTGTTTCCAACAGGTCCATGGGGTTGCTGCCCAGCTGCCTCGCTACAGGGAGCCTGTCTTCCCCAGGGCCTTTCACCGTGAAAAATCCTTTAGATCAGGCTGTGGAGGGAACCAGCAAAGCCAACTGTGCCCTCCTAAGAGAGAGGAAGAATGGGAGCTTGAGAATACTGGTCATGACAGAAAAGCCCAGAAGCTTTCCCTGTATTCATACAGCACAGTACAGTATAGAATGATACAATTTTAGGCCAAGGAAGTGAACAGAAATCAATGAGTTTGACGTTATTTTGCAGGTGAAAAAACTCAGTCCCAGAGAGTCAAGTGCCTTGTGTAAGTTCACTAATCAATGACAAAGCCAGGAGTAGATGCAGGCTTCTCTACTACAAAGTGCTTCTCTACCACGGTCAGCATGAACTGCTATTTGCATCAAGTTCAGGCACAATCTAATTCATTACTTTTATGTCTGATGACTTTTTTAAAGATCCCAAGAGGGACACTTGGATGGCTCAGGGGTTGAGAGTGCTCAGAGAGTGATCCCGGATCCCAGGATCGAGTCCCACATCAGGCTCCCTATAGGGAGCCTGCTTCTCCCTCTCCCTATGTCTCTGCCTCTCTCTGTGTGTCTCTAATGAATAAATAAACAAAATCTTAAAAAAAAAAGAACCATGATCCCAAGAAATACTAATAATAGCTTTTGTATATATCTTTTTTGTATACACATCCACACACACGCACATACACACACACACATATATTTCTCAGAATGGTTATTAATCTAGAACCCAATCAAAGTACTCTCTCACACCACCAGTAGGAGCATTTGGTATAATATTTCCCAAAGGTAATTTTGCAATTATCTCTCAAAACCCTTAAAAAATGGGTAAGTCAGTTTATTACCCAACATTCTTCTTCTGAGAAATTATGCTAAGGAAATAATCATGAGTAAGCACTCAAGATTTAGTTATGTGGAATCCACCGTAGGTTTGTTATAGTAAAATACCAGAGTCAAATTAGACATTGAACAGTGGGGAGTGCTTATGTGACTTATGGCACATCCAGACAACAGAATCCATGCAATATTAACCAAAAAAATCTTTAAACTCTTTAAAAAAAAAAACAAAAACAGGGGCTTCTACAGTGGTATTTAGAGAGTTATGCCTTCCTCACTCAATGCCTTAATTCAATCTAGTCTAGAGTCAGGGCCCCATGGTCACTCCTCATACTTGGATCTAGTACCAATACGGTGCCTAAGATACCATCTCATGAATGAGCATACGAGTGAATGGCAATTAGACTCACAGTGTGACACCAAAAATCCCCTAATAACAAAGTCTCACTTGAGTGAGAGGAATTACAAACACCCTTTCAACATGAATAATTATTTGCAGTATGGTAATCATTTGAATGTGAATGACTTCATGTATTAAAAACAGAATTTGATTTTCCATTGTTATGGTAGTGAAATCTGCCGTTTACATTAAGTATACAAAACGTACGAGCTGTCTGATGTCTAAATACCCAGAAAAAATATTTTAATGTTAGAGATGCTGGAGACTCCTTACCCATACCACACATAACTATACACTTTAAAATATCCCAACGCCTAGCATTGTGTATCTTTTTATAAAAATAGATGAAGACATTTGTATAACTGCACACCTTTTCCCATTTGAATGAAATGCTTCTCTCTGTTGTTTGAGAATCATGTGCACACAGGACTTTGCCACACTTCTCTACCTGTTCAGGACTGGTGGGAATATAAACTCATACAATCACTTTGGGAGTTAATCTAGCAAAATGTATCAAACATTCCAGCCTTTGACCTTTCCATTCTATTTCTGGGAGTAGGTTCTAAACAATTTGTACTCAGTATAACAAATAGCATTATAAACAAAGATAATTATCAGAGGGCTATTTATAGTAGCCCCAAATTAAAAAGTACCCAAAGACTAAATGATAAATTATGATATGTCTTTATTTTATTTATTTATTTATTTGAGAGAGAGAGCAAGTGCAGACAGGGGCAGAGGAAGAGGGAGAGAAAGAATCCAAGCAAACTCTAAACTGAGCATGGAGCCCGAGATACGGTCAATCCCAGGACCCTGAGATCATGACCTGAGCCAAAATCAAGAGTTCAACACCCAGGTGCCCCTATGATATATTCTCAAAGGGGAATTCAGAAGTCATTACAATATTTATAAAAGGACCACCAACATAGTTAGAAAACGTTTACGGGCACCTTGGTACCTCATTGGTTAAGCATCTGCCCTCAACTCAGGTCATATGCCAGGGTCCTGGGATCAAGCCCCACATCGGGCTCCCTGCTCAGTGCAGAGTCGGCTTCTCCCTCTGCCCCTCACCCTGCTCGTGTGCTCTCGCTCTCTCTCAAATAAAATCTTTAAAAAAAAAAAACAAAATGTCTATACTGTACTCCTAAATGATAAAATCATTAAAAATTATACATACACCTTGAACCTAATTAGGTAGACATTTTTTTTAATAGCTGATGAAGACTAAAATGTCTGGGAGTAAATACCTCAGATTGGTTACAAGGATAGCCTTTAGTGAGTTTGCTACATCGTCTGCAATGGGTGAGCACAGAGTCAGTGGTGCTGTTAACTCCAACAGATGTATTCCTAAAATCACCACACTGTATAAAATCACACAGTAAAAACCACAGGGCTTACGGGGATAATGGAGTTAGGGTATTAGACTCCCAACTTTATCAGTGCAATATTTTTTAAAAGATACGAACCTAATAACAGCAGCAGAACAGTTTTACACACCTGAATGGTTAAGAAATTCATACATACTACAATAAATATGGCACCTGACCTTGAAGAAGCCTTAAAGTTTCCTGGTGAAAGTGGGCACTGGAGGGTTGCAGCTGGCCAGTTACTGTGAAGTGGTAGCAGGAAGGTGTTTTAAAATGGGACCTGGAGCTGCACACCAGCCAGGGTGGGTGGGCCTCACAGCTTGCAGTGAGGTAGCTGGTGGATATCTGAGATCTCTGTGTGTACATGCAGGCCTGCCCCTTCTTGCATGGCTGGGTTCAGCTGAGAGCCCTTTTTTCTTCATTCACCTAGTGGTTCTCGAGCACAAATATGTGCATAAGCAAATGTGATTGGCATTAGACAACAACAGGCTCCTAAAATATGAATTCCGTTGCAACACATTCCTGTTTGCAAAATACGCATTACAGCAGAGCTGACTGTATTCTCTTTCCAATAAGTAAATAAAATTTAATATGAGCTAGTAAAATCCTATTTGTAAAAGCTGTCTACACACTCTACACTGTCTCAAAACACCTAGTCACAAGAACAAAGGATAAACAGATGTGAATCTGCTTGGCAGCCAGTATGCAGAAAAGCAGCAATAGATGGACTAAATATTTTGCTCTTCAAATAAGCTGTGTTACATCAATGTTTTGAAGACGTATCTCCAAAGCACTACTTGATGATGAGAAAAGCTATGAAGTGGTTTTAATAAACTTTGGTCTATCAGATAAGTATTGCACTAGATGACCTTGGGGTCATTTCCAATGCTAATGATGAGATTTTATGACAGGATGTTTTTTTCTTAATAACGAGGTATTTATTTAGGGATAAGAATAAACAAGCTCACATCCCAGAGGGCTGAGATTTAGCACAAGCTCTATGAATTCCAAACAGGAATTGAATATAATAACGATAAATCCAGTCACGCCATTCTGAGCCTAAATATTTCAGATTTTTTCCAAAAAAAAATGTTTAAATTACATTTTATGTTTTGTTGGAGTAGCATTTTAAACTGCAAATGTGTGAAGCATCTCTTATCTCTTGTCATTTTTATATGAACATATGCTGTGAAATAGTCCAAATTACTTTCTTTTGATTTTAGAAGACACTAATTTCCTTTAACTACTGTCTTATCATCTCTGTGCCTATAGAATAGAACCCAGAGACTCAAAATCTTTTCACTTCCTAAATGTCACCTGAGAACAATATCGAGTTTTCCTCCGATTTTAAAATTACCTTGACTTAAGCAAACACATAAAAAAGGCCCTTCCTGGGAAACAGTTTGTCCAACTAGACACTTCCTTTTTTTCTGATGGATGTTATAAAAGGGGAAGCGACTCATTTGGCAAAGTATAGTACATCATTACTCAAATCTGAGTTCAACAGTTCAGATTTTTAGAGGCCTTGGGGAGGAAGAAAAAGAACTTTCTGTTTTCAAAGAAAATGAACACTGAGCTAGCATATTCTACAAAAATCTGATAATAGGCGTATGTAAGTCAGATGTCCAAATCAATATGCTGGAATTGCTTACACAGCTAATTACTTTTCAATTTTTAAGAACTTCCTGTTTGGAAGGGCCTCTCAAACGGTGCTGACACGTTATGGTTAACGGGTATACATAATTCACACGTTCAAGCCAATACACTAGGAGTCATTTAAATGACCTATTATTTATTTGAATTTTGTTATAAATGAAGGAGAAGCATGCTTATAAAAGTAAAGCCAAACTACCATTTACTCATCTGATGCAGTTTGCTACACAATCAAGGGGCTGAAAGTGAAACGAGACATTTAATGTCCAGTGGATTTCTTTTTCTTTTTTTTTTTTTTTTGTCCAGTGGATTTCTAAGCATTTCATAACCATCATCTTTTAAATTCGCAGAGCACTGCTCACACATTGTATCATTTGATTAATAATTCTGTTGTTTCTGTCCCTGAGAAATCAATCACCTAATTTTAAGAAACCGTATCTGAAATACCGTCTATCTTTCCGAATGCCTTATTTTTAAACTAGCATCACCATCGAGAGTAGCCCTAGGCACACGCTTTGATAACGTGTACACAGACGGCACAGTTTGTGAGACTCTTGTCATTTGTTAATTTTGTAGAGGCAGATGATTTAAATTCCTAACAAGACAGTATAGCCATTCAGTACCCAGAAACAGGGGGCAACGTTTCTTTTCAAAAAAGATCAAGTGGACAAAGTTGTGGAAACTGAAAATACAGTAAATTTAGGGTCTTGGGAAATTGACTGGAACCGCCTGGCTGTGGAGAAACAGGTGACGAGGGAGACAGTATCAGGAGAACATGAAACGTCTGGTACTCGGTGTGCGCAGGGAAGAAATGGGATGATGTCACTGATGGAAAGACTATCCAGTGGTTGAATCTTAAAAAAAAAAAAAAAAAAATCAGCGTTGATGAGAAAGGAAGAAAACACAAAGCAGTTAAATCTCTTCGTCCTCCCAAGGAACTTTAAGGCAAGTGTTCAGAAGATGAAGGCTCGTAAAAGCCAAATTCATTTTCCTTTCCACGCTTGCAATGGAGTTTAGAATAGGCTGGTGCAGCACTGCCTTGAAAATTTACAAATATTTTCAAGAAAACAGGCATATCAGACACTACTTTTGTTCAACAATTAATGCTGAAAGCTTTAAGCATCCATTAAAAAAAATTCAGGGTGCCTGGGTGGCTCAGCAGTTGAGCATCTGCCTTTGGTTCAGGGAGTGATCCTGGGGTCCTGGGATCGAGTTCCCCATCAGGGTCCCCGCAGGGAGCCTGCTTCTCCCTCTGCCTGTGTCCCTGCCTCTCTCTGTGTATCTCATGAATAAATAAATAAAATCTTTTTAAAAATAAAATAAAAAATAAGAAAAAAGGTCCTAGCTAAGACTCTGATAAAGAGACTTTTGATCAAGTCACCATGTAGTTTTACTACATGAGGATTCATCATAACGGCCATAAAGTCTGTATGAAGACCCCATTGGTTGATTCCAGTCTAAGCAAGAAGAGGGAAACAGACACAGGGGCCAAGTTCATTGCGTTCCTCATGTCTTCTGACACATTTCCATGTACTCACCAACTCACTGCTGGCTGGCATGTGTCACACGACAGCCACCCAACCTGGTCTCAGGATCCCCAATAACTTCCTAACTGCTCAAACAAACACTCCTCCATCTCAAACCTCTATACCCCCTTTTAACAGCATTTGATACCAATGATCTTGAAACTCACCCCCTCTACCACCAACATTTTATTATGAAAATTTTCAACACAGCAAAAATGAGAAGGAATTGTGCAAGAGACACCCTGCGCCTGCCAACAAAAAATTTGTTTTAAGATTTTTAATTTATTTATTCATGAGAGACACAGAGAAAGAGGCAGAGACACAGGCAGAGGGAGAAGCGGTAGGACTCGATCCCAGGACTCCGGGATCATGACCTGAGCCAATGGCAGATGCTCAACCACTGAGCCACCCAGGTGCCCCCCAACTAAATTCTGAATACATATTTTCCTTAAAAATCTGTATTTGTCTTATCCCATGATCTACCCATCTTTCTATCCATGCAAATTCATCTGATCTTTTTTCAATGTGTTTCAAAGTAAACTGCAGACATCCACACCATTTCCTTTATTCACTTCCCCACGCACAGCATCAACTCTAGAAACTATATGCCCTTGGAGTGAAAATATAAACATGTTTTCCTGGTCCTGCTCTCTTTCCAGCTCCTTGCATTCTGCTACACACTCTCACCTGTCGGCTTTGTGACAGCTGGCAAGACCTCAACAATCTCGCCTTACGTGGTTCCCGAGCCTAACCTCCCCCATGAGCTCCAGCTTACCCTGAAGCTCTTTCCACTTCACACCTCAGACAAAGTTGCTTATTCTCATTGGCACCTGTCATTTCTTCCTGGGTTCCTGACCACGGTCACAGTTACTAATAAATATACTAGAGCTAGGAATCTTCAAATATTCTCCAATTTCTCCTCCCTCCCTCATGCCTAGCATCCCATGCAAAGTTTTATAATCCCTACTACCAAAACTTCTAGCAAATCTTTCTCCCCTTTCCCACACCGACTGCCCTGCTCCAATTTAAGCCTCCACCATCTGTCCTCTAGATTCTGATAGCTCAGGCTGCATCTTCTACCCTTCTAATGCCCCCTGGGATGAGGTGTCCACACCAGAACCAGAGGCAATCTGTGGGATCAGTCCTCCACTGAAAGCCCCCACCACCCCATCCCCATCTGTAGAGCTATACTATTCAATGTGGTGGCCACTGGCCTCACCGGGCTATGGAACCCATGATATTGGCTACTCAGAATGGAGACGTGCTACAAGCATCAAACACATAGATTTGGATGATTCACATGAAAAAATGTTAAGATGCCTCATCCAGAATGTTTTGATTTTTGATTACTCATTGAAATGATCATATTTCAGATGTACTGACTTTCAAACAAACTATTACGGAAGTTAATTTCACCTCTTCAGTCTTACTTTGCAGGTGGCTTCTAGAAAATTCAATATGGCCAATGTAATTCCCATTATATATATATATATATATATATATATATATATATATATATATATATATTTAAGTAAGCTCCACACCCAGAATGGAGCCCAATGAGGGGCTTGAACTCGTGACACTGAGATCAAGACCTGAGCTGAGGTCAAGAGTTAGACGCTTAACCGGCTGAACCACCCAGGCGCTCCTCCCACTAGATTTCCATTAGACAGTGATGATCTAGAAGAAAATCCAATCTCCTCAAACACGCCATGTACTAATCCTCAGAACTCTTTCCTCATGTTTGGCTCCAGATGTGATGTCTCACCACCACCCTCCCCCCCTCGCCCCCCATCTGTAAAGACAATGTTGAACTCAACCACATGGCAAGATGGTTTCTCATAACGGAGATCAGGTGAGGAAGTATGACCTCCTATATCCCCAGAACTCCCTCCAAATGCTTTGAAGCATGCCCAGGCATCCAGAAGACAAAAGAGAAACTGAAGACTCAGGGGAAGATCTACAAACCAAAGATGCACTTGAGTACAAAGTCAAGGAAACATCAGAACAGATTCTCAAGCTTTTCATGAAAATGACCAAAGCTGCTTTGATTTGTGTGTATACAATATCTCTTCCAAAATAGAATGTGTGGGATCCCTGGGTGGCTCAGTGGTTTAGCGCCTGTCTTAAGCCCAGGGCATGATCCTGGGGTCCCAGGATCGAGTCCTATGTCAGGCTCCCTGCATGTAGCCTGCTTCTCCCTCTGCCTGTGTCTCTGCCTCTCTCTCTCTCTCTCTCTCTCTCTCTCTCTCTCTCTGTGTGTGTGTGTCTCTCATGAATAAATAAAAATATTTTTTAAAAAATAGAATGTGCATCACTGAGTGTATGATCACCTTTACATGAAATGCCACCATTCTACACAAAATTTCAAAAAGTTCCTACAGGTCACTGTTAAGCAGTTTCTGGGTGAACTATCTTATTCTCACACAACCACAAGGGAGTTCTGCTATTTCCAAGTTGTATCTCAAGTGGGAAGTTATTTCTACATCATGCATTCACGCCTGCTATGCACGTTAGTGGAGGGTACCCACCTGAGAATAAAAAGGTAAGAAAGGGGAATCAACATGTTTGAAGCCTTCAGCCTACCCTAGAAGTCTGCAAACTCTTGGTAGTGAACCAAAGGTCTGTTTTGGTAAATAAAATTTTATTGGAACATAGCCATGCCCGTTCATTGACATATTGACCAAGGCTGATTTTCTGCTACAAAAGCAGAGCTGAAGAGTTGAGACCACAGAGCCCAGAAAGCCTAACATATTTACTCTGGCCCTTTCCAGAAAAAAATTCCTGATCTCTGGCCCCAGGGTCAGTTTCAGTTTTTCATTAAACCAATAGTGAATCTTTTATGTGGCAGGCAGAGCTCATGGCCCTGGAGATATAAGGTTGAAAAAGACTAAAGAGGTGAATCCACAGCATGGAGCATTCCCAATCAGTTTCTCGAAGGGTCCTGAAGCACATTCATTTTGGACTTCTCAAACAAGACTTCTGTTCACATTAGCCAGCGTTTTTCAAAGTTTTCCCATTGAGAGCCACTCTGCACCCACTCATCCATGCATGTGTAGGCACCGGAACCAAGTTTGTCAAGGTAGTAATACTTGTCTTGCTTTCCACATGGGATCAACGCTCCTATTTTATCCTATCAAAGTGCCTCGCATTAAACAAAACAAAACAAAACAAAAACAATGGATTCTATTACAATGTCTTGTGATTCACAGTGTAGAAAACTCTTCGTATAACACCAGCTTTTGTTTGTCTACATCTGGTCCTCACCATAAACCAACCATTGGTTATAAACTAATAGTCATTCACCTTCGGATGACATTGATTTGCTCCACCCATGCAGAATTTTGTTTTTAGTGTCACTTTTGGTTTTTTATTATTATTACATATTATTTCTCAATTTCTCTTTTGAAAAATCCAAGGGCATGGCAATAACAAGTCTATTTTCTCACTTGGTAACAATCAGTCGGAGCTAAGAAGTAATTTCTCCAATGCTTGCTGCCAACTTGCCACCCTTTGCCACAGGGCAAATGCACCTGAAAATCTCAAGAATTTTCATCACAGGCATTAGTTCTCCACGACCTCCCCCCCATGATAAATATAAAACAGATCCAATTTGTTTTGTTTCCATCATTAAACTCTAGCAGGTCATTCTAGTAGACCCTCTGGCTTTGGGGAGAGCTTTTTTAACAGATACTTTCGTAATCCTGAATCCTCCCACACCAAGAAGAAAGAGCGAGACCTCATTAGAAAGAAAAACAAGTAGCTTTTATTTCTTAGAAGAAAAAAAGAAAGAAAGAAAGAAAGAAAACAAAAACCCACAGCATTTGATGAAAGCACTACAAGAATAATTAGAGTCCACCAGGAAATTTAAAAAAAAAATAAAAAAAAAACAGATGCCAGATTTTGTTTACTTAAAACCTTTGTTTGGGAAATGAAATAATTTCATCTCTGCAGCATTTTCCTACAGCCAGAATTTTTTAAGCTATCAAGTTAGAACAAATGAGACTCTGATTTGGAAAGGTGATGAGGCATGCAATTAGCTCCAAGAATGTAACTTTAGTTGCAGCTTAATTCCATTCTTTTTTTTTTTAATATCTGAACTTCGCAAGAATCTACAAAGATTTATGATCATACCAAACAGATCCATCGTTTTTGACTTTGTCCTTTAAACTAGCCTGGTAATTTTGATATTTCTATTGAAAGGAGAGATCTAATCCAAGAAAGAAGCCTGAAAAAAGGAAAAAGAACTTTATTCCCATAATTTGATGGATTACTTCCTACTCTGAACACTCAAGAGAGAAAAAGCAAACTTAAAAAAAAAAAAAAGAAACAGCAAACTTTTTCCTGTCTGTACTCAGATTTCCCCCACTAATCTTTAACAAGCAGGCAATGATCATAAAACACAAATTACTCACAAGGATCCATGGGCCAATCATGTTAGTGGGGTCCCTAAATCTGTACACACCAAAGTATTGGGAAAATGCTCTAAGATGAAAACCAGGCATTTAAAGATGAATTGACCGCTGATTCAAGTCAATGCAATGCTCTAATTTACCCATTCCAGGAGGAGAAAAACATAATGCTCTAACTTGTTCCATCCTCTGGCATATTTTTGTCATTGTTGCAAAACCTCCAAAACTGAATTTTTATCATCTGGAACATGGAATTGTTTCTTAACTGGATTCTTCAGAATGGTGCCCTAGAATTGGAAGCCCTGGATTCCTGTCCTTTATAAGCAAGACGATCTTTATCTCTCAGAGACCTTCTAACTCCAGCAACGTTTAGAGTTTATGATGCTATCTGGCTGGAACCAAAGGAAGTTCACATCAGGAGCCAAGGCCTTTTTTTAAAAAAAAGATTTTTAAAATGTATTTATTCATGAGAGTCACAAGAAAGGCAGAGACACAGGCAAAGGGAGAAGCAGGGGCCCTGCAGGGAGCCCAATGCAGGACTCGATCCCAGGACCCCGGGACCACAACCTGAGCTGAAGGCAGATGTTCAACCGCTGAGCCACCCAGGGGTCCCAGCAGCCATGTCTTATGTGGCAATGACCTGACCGCTACAGTAAAGGGCTTGTGTTGCCACTCATAATGACCAGCTGCCAGGAAAGAAATTAGATGATGGTTATTAATAAAATAATAATGGAGGTAGACAGAAGAGTGCTTTGGGGTAACAACTGGGCTGTGCCCTGGCTGGGAGTATTAGCATACCTCAACGAATAAAAAAAACGGAAAATCAATCAAAAGGTACACACACAGCCTACTTCTCCCTCTGCCTGCATCTCTACCTCTCCGCCTCTCTCCCTCTCATGAATAAATAAGTAATATCTTAAATTTAAAAAAAAAAGGTGCACACACAGAAAAGAGAACTCTGGACATTGGCAGTGACTCAGCCATGTTCAGGAGGAAGAGGCGGTCGGCAGATTCTTACAGGTAAATGGGAGCACAGGATCACATGATGTCACAAGCAACCTGGCACAGCCACCGGCTCGCCTGGCCCCAACTTCCACGAGCAGTAAGCAGCTTTCTGATTGCATTTCTGACAATATTCGGGCTTTCCCATACAGCAGTTTAGGAGGAAACCTGCTCATCTGGGCCACTTAATAGTTAAAAGTTCTTTCATAGTTACTGTTCATATTTAATGGATGGGGGGGAAAATCAAGTAGACCACCCAGATTTCTGATAGGCTCAGTAAGATGGATTCTGGAATCTGATAACTTAAAAAAAAAAAAGAGAGAGAGAGAAATTGAGAAAAAACACAAGTGGTTTAGTTATCTCACAGGCCAACAGACTCATAGGATAGACAACCACTTTTAACAATTCAGGTTTTCAACTCTGTGTTGATACACTACCCAGTTCTCTAATGAAGGGTCCAAGACAGGATGAAATGTGTCCAATCACATGGGGCAGCCTCTCCATGTCCACGATCTCTGAGCCACTAATGGCCTGCTCTTTGGGCAGGAACCACACAGGGGCCATGCTGAGAACACAATGGAATACCCCGGTGGTGAGGTGCTGGCATACCAGAGGTGGGTGGCCCTGGATCCAGCACCAGTCCTACCATTTAACTTGGCTGTATGGCCTTGGACAACTTACTTCATCTTTAGTGATAGGATCTGCCTAATAATAGTCATCATATTAATAAAATATCCAGACTACATGTAGATCATTTGGTAACATCCAGTACAGGGTGAGGCCTCACCAAACATTACTAATTGTTACCTGACATCTAAAATAAGAGATAATCCAGACAGAAAATCAATAAGGGAACATTGACCTTGAAGGAACGATACATTAGACCCGGTGGACCTCACAGACATACACAGACCACTCCATCCATAGCAGCGGAAATACACGTTCATCTCCTGCAGGCGTAGAATGTTCTCCGGGACAGACCACATGCTGGTCTGCAAAACAAATATTAATGAATTTAGGAAGATTGAAACCCTATCAAGTTATCTTTTCAGACCCAATAGTATGAAGCTAGCAATCAATAACAAGGGTGAAACCAGAAATATGACAAATATGTGGAGATTGAACAACCCACTCCTGAAGTAGTTTTAAGAGGGAAGTCACAGACACCTGGGTGGCTCAGTGGTTGGTGCCTGCCTTCAGCTCAGGTCGTGATCCTGGGATCCAGGATCAAGTCCCACATCAGGCTCCCGGCAAGGAGCCTGCTTCTCCCTCTGCCTGTGTCTCTGCCTCTCTCTGTGTGTCTCTCAGGAATAAATAAATCTTAAAAAAAAAAAAAAAGATGGAGGTAAAGACCACCAAGTGCCTACATTAAGAGAAAGATCTCAAATGAACAGCCTAACTTGACATCTCAAGGCATGAGAAAAAGAACAATCTCTGCTCAAAGTCAGGAGAAGAAGAAAGCAAATAACAAAGATCAGAGCAGAATTAAATGAAACAGACTAAGACAAAATATTTCATCAAATGTCCGTTTTAGGGTTCAAATATTTTGCAATTGTTTTTAAGAAGGCTCAAAATGCATGAAGTGTGTAGTAACTAAGATGGAAAGATACAAACAGAGAATGGCATTAAATCAAAGAAATTATCTTCTCTACATAAGCATTAGTAGCCTGTCCTTTGCACAACACATGTTCACAAAACTAAGCCAATCAATGGGGTGCCTGGGTGACTCTGTTGGTTAAGCCGCCAACTCTTGATTTTGGCTCAGGTCATGGTCTCAGAGTTGTGAGATCGAGCAAGCATGGAGTCTGCTTAAGATTCTCTCTCTCTCTCTGTCCCTCCCCATCACTCTCTCTTTGTCTCTAGAAAACAAACAAACAAACAAACAAACAAAAACTAAAACTAAAAAACTGATCCAATAAAGATAAGGGAGTAAGAATTATAAGGAAACACTAAGTTCTTTGCATCTTGAGATGCAGGGCCATGCTGTTTTGTTTTGCTTAAGAGAAAATGTAAAGTGAACAAAACTATTTTTACAGTTGTTGAAAATATCAAAAGAAATGTTTCTAGGGAGATTTTCATGATTCTGGTAAACCAGAGTCTCAGAAGCACAACTCTGTGTTTAAAAACAGAAGCAGAAAATGCCAGCATGTCACCTAGACATGGGGACGTGTGGGTCCCAGCACACTGGCATCCGGACTCAGCACCTCAGTGGGAAGATCCACCCGGGGTGCCCAGGTTCTGGTTCTCCAGCGCACTCGAAGTTGGATTTTCTCTGATCCTTGAATCTGGTGATTGCTCCACATCTGTTTTGCTCCCATGGCTGGTCCTATAAGCCACAGTGTCTAAACCAAAGGAGAAAGCACCAGGTCAAGCAAGCAACCAGGAGCGGTAAGCTGGCTAAGAAAATCTGGACTGGGGGCACCTGGGTGGCTCAGTGGTTGAGCACCTGCCTTTGGCTCAGGGCATGATCCTGGGGTTCTGGGATGGAGTCCTGCATCGGGCTCCCCGCAGGGAGGCTGCTTCTCCCTCTGCCTCTCTCTCTCTGTCTCTCATGAATAAATAAAATCTTTAAAAAAAAAAAAAAAAACAAAAACAACCGGGACCATGCTGGCATCTCAGCCACAAAGAGCAATGGTTCCATCCCATCACCAGCTTCCCAATCCGACAACTGCTCCTCCTGTGTCATAGGAAAAATGCCTGATGCCAACTGATTTTCCCCTGACCCCTACCTCCGTCCTTTCTGTTCTCAAAAACCTGTCATTTACATCAAAGGGATTTGTTTTTGTTTTTTGGGTTTTTTTTTTTAAAGGAATTTGTTTTGTTTTGTTTTGTTTTTACTTTCCAACAAGAGTACAAGTCAATCAGGGGTGGGGGACTTTTTACACCTTCCTCACTTTGCCAGCCACAGAAGAGAGAAGGAAAGCCCAACAGAACGGTCTCTGTGCTTGGTTCGGGGACAGCGAGGCGGAGGAGTCAGCGAAGGGAAGATCAGCAGGTCTGGAAGCCACAGGTGCTTTGGGAGAACAGGGCACAAAAGGGAGCGGGTGTGCAGAGGAGGACCTCCGGATGAGCCCTCATCCCTTGAAGCCGTCGGGCATCTCCTCCCTTCCTTGCAGATGTTACTGTTTTTTTTCTTTTGGTTTTAGAATAATTTCAAATACTAAAATTGTTCCAAAAAAGTAAGAGCGCAGAAACTTTGCAGATACCCCTCCACCCAGACTCCCCTAAGGTTATCATCTCATGTTTCCCTAGCACTGTGATCAAACCCTAGAATTTAATCCTGGTATCGTTCCACCAACAGGCTGCACACACATCGTCTCATTTTTCCAGTTTTTTCCAAGAACGCCCTTTCTCCAGGATCCAATCAAGGATCCACCATTTTTACTCACTAGTGGTTAGTCTCTGGTCTCTGATCTCTGACAGTTTGTCAGTCTTTGTTTTTCGTGATCTTGACATGTTTCAAGGATGCCAGTCGGAGATTTTCTTCGGTAGCTGCCCTGCCATTTGGGTTGATCAGATGTTTTCTCATGATGAGACCGGGCTTGGGCGCATGGGGGAAGGATACCCCACAGGTGAGGTGCGCTCCTCGCTGGCTACACCAGGCAAGCATTAAGCTCGTCACCTGGCTGCAATGGGGTCTCCTGATGTCTCCTCTGTAATGTTCCTATTGTTTCCCCTCCTCCACGGCCTTGCCTTCACCTGACCACCACTCCTCTCCCCCACCCTCCCCAGGCACCGGGCTGCAGTCACAAGAACGGTTCTCCTGTTGGGAGTCCGAAGGCACCTCCTGTGACATCGTCCCTTGGGGGGTGGGGGGATCTTCCTGATGTGTCTCTGTTGGTTTGGGGTTAAACAGGCTTCTGTGCGCTGCCCGTTAGGAAATCAGGGGACCCGCCTCCAGAGCCTTACAACCCCGGGAAGCCACAGGGCTGCATTACTGCTGTCGAAATAAAATCATCTGGAAGTATTTTCATTTGAAGCTGGCTTTCCGAAACAGAGGCAAAGCACACTAAGGAAACTAATCTGGGGCATATGGTGTTCCTTTTCACTCAAGCACATTTCCAATATAAATCTCCTACTCATTTATATCTTGTTTCTCAGGTTTATTGTGAAGGCAGGTCTCTTTTATTTCTCTCCAAAGAATAAACTCCCTGCCTAACAGGAGTGAGCTCAGGCAGACAAGCAAAGCAGAGCTCGGCCACACTGAACAGACAATCCCTGGGCTATTGATGCTACTACCTAAGGCCACCTGCCCCGATTTCCCTAATCCAGACCGCACTTAACTCTCTGATTACAGGTTTTCAAAGTACAGCTGCTTGGGTCCCTTGCTGACTCTCCCTCCCACTAGGTGGCACTACATGTCACCTTCAAAAATGGGCTGCTCTCCACAGTCTGCGAAGGAAGATTTTATTTTTTTCAACGGTGCAAGCATATCACACGCCTCGTGGTCAGTTACTAAATTTCATTCATAATAAACACTTCCTCTTTTCTTTATTTCTTCCTTTTTTTTTTTTTAACATTTACTGTCATCGGACAGCTTCTGGGACAGGTCAAATCTGAACTCTTGGGACACAGTCCTCAAGTGATCACAGGAGACATGTGAATGTTCCAGGCATGGTAGTCATGACCACGTGAGTAATGCAAAAAAAAAAAAAAATCAAGAATTGCATCACTGGAGACCAGCAACTGGGAAGATGCTTCAGGTCACTGAACTCAGCATTTCCTCAATTTCTAAGTTCTGGTTTCACACACGTTTATCTATTAACTGTACCACGATCCCCCATGGAGATTCTTAAACTGTATCAAGTTACATCAAACAGGGCCGTCCAACATTTTAAGACATTCTTATAAATGCGAAGACTAGGGAGTTACAACATTATGTAGTTATGCTATCACTCCGATTCCTCCAATTCCTTATTAAAGGCCTATCTGTAACGGAAAAAAAAATCTCATTTTCGCGACTGTAACTCATTGCCTCGAACAGAAACCAACTTTCAAAAAGCGCGGAGTCCAATATCACTGGGAAACGTACCAAGAGAGGACACTCTTTATCTGCCAAGTTACTATTATGTGGTGGAGAAAGATGACCTTCCTAAAGAAAAGTGCTAAGTGTGTAAAGTTCCCAACGGGACCCTCGTGATTTGAATGATGGTAATTGCAATTTGCAGTTGTTCACATGCACACTTTAGGGATGGGAGGCCCTTTGTTGTTTATATCAAGTAGGTTTGTTTGCTCTGTGACACTCTTCCCCTCCCAATGTGAGCATCTGGTCTATGTAAGGTTAGCCCCCGATGTCATTAATTGCACAGGCTTATTATTTTATTCCCATGACCCCCTCCAAGATACAGATTTGGCACGTATTCTTTCCTGGCCAATCGACAGAGTTATGTATATGAGACAAACATTTTGGCCAGCGGGTTTTTTTTTAATTTTTTTTAAATTTTTATTTATTTATGATAGGCACACAGCGAGAGAGAGAGAGGCAGAGACACAGGCAGAGGGAGAAGCAGGCTCCATGCACCGGGAGCCCGATGTGGGATTCGATCCCGGGTCTCCAGGATCGCGCCCTGGGCCAAAGGCAGGCGCCGAACCACTGCGCCACCCAGGGATCCCGAGGGTTTTCTTTTTTAAGGGGAGGGCAGATCACGGTATCGTGGAGGATTTTTCCACTCTGAGACAGCTATGCATTTCACATAAAACGTATCAGCACACGATAAATCTCATTGTTATAAAGGAATATTGGAGCATGCAAGCTATTCTAGTTCTAGGCTATAACAAATGTGGCTTTTGTTGTTTTTAATGCCCAGACTCACTAGACCCAAAGCCTGTCCCATAACCTCGGTGTCTGATATATCATGCTCAGAAGTTCCGCAGGCACTTAATAACTAGCCTGTTACCAATTCTATCAATTTCCCCACCTACCAAGTGTCTGCTCTTACATGCACGCTTGGGGACACACACACACACACACGACTAAGCTGTCTGACTGGTATTGCTGGAGTCGTCTACTGGGATGCTAAGCCCAGAGTACAGGCATTCAGCTAATAAAATGAAAGCTCTGTGGCTTCTCAAAGGGCCTGTTTGCAGCCTCTCGGTGGATAGAGAATGTACAGTCACTGGGAGCTGATGGGAACTATATGCATAAAAGAAATTACCCCCTCTCCCCCTGTAGACACACACCCTAGACTCGAGGTCCAAAGCAACTTCTTTCCTCTCTCCTCCTACCCCACATGCCTTCCCACTGTTCTTTACTCTAAGGACAGAGGGGCTCTCTTTGGACTTCAGTCCCTATGACCTTGCATGGGTGGCCAGGCTCTGCAGCTCCCTTGGCTCAAATTTCATTTCCACCCCGTCATACAGAAGGGGCTTGTGGCTCAGGAGGGTGGGAAAGTGCACATGGAGGTAGTTTGCAGCTGCTCCCAGCTGCTAAGAAATGCCGTTTCTCCTGATAGGAACCCAGAGTTCCTCTGTCCCGTCTGCCTCTTCGGTAGACTTGGAAAACAAGGCGATGATCATGAGAGGCCACAAAACTTTAAATTTTGATGGAGCTGGGGTGGGGTGGGGGGAACCAACTCTTAAACTCCAAGCTGATTGATCTCTGATCTTCCTGGATGCTAGAAAGTAAAATATTTTAGTCATACTCTTCTCCACTCAAAAGGAAACACATCATAACATAGGGGAGAAGCATGCTAGCCTGAGAGACTAAGTATGGAACAGTTACTATCCTGTCCCAAAATACGAGAGGAGACAAAAATGTTACACCAAATAAAGTGTTATTTATACGTACATATGCGTGTGTACACATGTATGTTTAGTATTTTATAAATAGGGATCTTTGGTCTTACAAAGAAAAGAAATGACCCCCCTTCTGAGTTGGCACAGAAATACCCAGGGACAGAGGGGGGCCTTCTCATTCAATTCTTAGCTCACCTGCTTTTGAAATGACAATAGCAGCATTTGGCTTCCAGAAAAGATCTCAAAGCCTTAGAGCTAATGAAAAAAATTCCCTAACTTTCCTTTATGAACCCACCACCCATACCATGGAAACACACGCAGACTGTTCATTGCAAAGGATTGCTTTCCCATGACATGCAAGCCACAGACATTTGTCGTACTGATATCATGTCTGCTAAATTAAGTAATGTTGGAATGTTTTTTAAAGCCCCCACCAGGGTGGAGTTTCACATCCAGAAGACTCCACCGAAGCACCCTACGTTATCATTAACACATTTCCTGGCATATAAATATCTGTCTTTTTCGTTTGTTCTAGAGGAACATTAGGGCATTTTAAACCAATCAGAGCAGCTTCCCTTTTTAGAGATTTTGAAAAAACTCAACTTTCTTGCCTCTTGCCTTTACTACAAATCTGTTCAGAGGAAGAACTGATTATACTAATCTTGGGATGCAATTTACGCAGTACTTTATGTTTTTTCTCAGTGAGGCAAATGTACCGAAATATCCCAGCCATGGTCGTGGCCACAGTATTCATTCTCAGACTCACTCTCCATGGCATTTTCTTTCAGCTTCCTAACAACACACTTCTCCCTTTGTCAGGACAGTAGGGGGCACTGCCACAACGATCTATTATGGCCAACTGTGAGATTTCATAGGGCAAAAAAACTCACCGCTGGACATATAAGATTGTCCCACGTCAATGAGCATCTAAAAAATATTTTACAGGGTTTTTTTTCTTCTATAATTCACTTTGGGGTGCAAACACGAGCTGTCTTTCTGTTCATGTCGCGGGGGTTGGTGGGGGGAAGGCGGGGTAAATCAGAAGCATGTGGCAGAAATCCCATATAATAAATTTGGGGCTGACTCAGGAAAGTCTCACTGAATCTCTAATTGTACATACTGGCCAAACACCAGCAGTAATGTCCACTTAATATAGGTTAAGTAGTATTCTGTGCAAGAGACTTTTTTTTTTCCAGAGTTAATGTTCAGTCTCTCTCACAAACATCAAACTCCCAAGTTCAGAGCCAAGATGAAAGAGAACTGTGGCAAAATTTCATTAAATGAGCGCATAATCCAGGCTGTATAGGTGGAGGGTTTTTTTTTTAAATAAGAGTTTTATATGTAATTGAGTTAAACTTAAATTTATGCATCCAATAAAAACCATTGCAAATGGTAAAACAAAGACATTGCTACGACACTTAGAAAATTAAATTCACCAAACCATGAAGTCTACCGTGCAGTTATTTTTGTAACCACCATAAATTGCTTTATAGCACTCCTCTGCTGGAATAAACAATCCAAGGAGAGATTTACTTTACAGCGTGCATCTAGTTTCCAAAAGAGAGTGACCTAAAAGTTTATGACTTTTCTTTCTTTTCCCTGTCTCTCTCTCTCTTTTTTTTTTTTTTTTTTTTTTTGTTAATACTTGTGTTTCTAAGTTACCTTGAAACATTCCTTCTCTCTTACATGATCTTAGGAAGGTTCAAGGAAAATAAGATCCAGGTCTGTAGATAGACTGTGCCCTCAAATACTGAATTCTGGAATAAGAAGAAACAATCCTACTTTGTGGAAATAAAGTCTACATGGTAAAACGGAAAGAAAGAGTTTTAGTGCTAAATGTTTCACCGTATTTAATGGCACCTCAGATCCAAACGTTGTCTTTAGACCTTTCGTGAAGTTGGCTTGAAATGTGTTGTGTCACGGCACTGTACGAAGCCCGATTCAATGCAAACCTCTATAGATAAGAGTTTTAGGGGTCTTTAATCACTTCTTTCTTGTGTCCTTGATGGAAAAAACAGAGCTGCCTTTGTGCTAAAAAGAAGGACCTGTTGTTTCCAGATTCAACAGGTCATTTTTATAAGAACTTCCCAGAGGATACAACATAAATGACAGAAACACAAGGGGATTTTTTTTAAGTGGCTGATGATTTTAAATGATATATATTCTGTATTAAGGGAAGGTTGTTTGTTTTTCTTTCCAACAAATGGAAAGTTACTGTTTTAAAAATGTTTAAGGTTTGAACTTGACTTTTAAGACCACATGTTTTCTCCTAAGTTGGGTTACTGTAAATTCGGCTCCCGAAATCAATCTGAGGGTGTGCCTGACTCCTCAAATAAATAAACTTGTCAGATCAAGTTCATTTCTGTTTCGGAGATGAATTATTTAGTTAGTGAGCTTCTGAACTCTATTTAAATTGTGCCAGTAACTTCTGTGATGCTGTGTCAGTTAAAACAACAAAGAGAACACGTACTTCATGAACAAGATATAACGTCATAAAATGAAAATTCTGGCCACATGATTTTTGGTTGTTCTCGGAGGAAAGAAAACAGGCCAATATTTTATGGCAAATAAAATCCAGGTGACACCAGGGTTTATTGGAGTTTGGCTGATTCCATTATTAAAGGTGGTCTAAATTTGAGAAGACTGGCAACTTTAAGACTGAGATCTGAATAGGACTTGTTTCCTAAACTTTATTAGGAGGGTTTTTCACAATGTAACCAGTGTCCTAATTTTTTTTTTCTCCCTTTCTTTTTTTTAAAAAGGAAAAAAAAAAAAAAGTCGCCTCATTTGGAAAGAGAATTGTTGGAAGATCTTTAGAAAAGTTTCAGCCAGGCCAGAAACACGAGACACTATTCTCTTTAAAGTTAGGAAACACTTTTCAAAACTCATTCCTCACCACAAGCACAAGTTATTACACGGGAAGCCCTTCCTTAAAGCAAGCACACAGGCTGGTTGCTGGCAGGAGCGCCAACCTGTATTTCCCAACTACCCAGCCTCTGGTTCTTGACACTTTTACTAAGTCTCGATATTACTAGGGCAGTGATCTGGCAAAGGGGTCAAGGTAAATGAATACCTGATGGCAAAGACTGCAGGAACCACTGGGCACTGTTCAGCAGATAAAGAAGAAATAAAAACATGCTTTCTGGGGGAAAAGCATGGACGAGGCTACACGCCTCCTAATCGAGGAACAGATTTCTAATTTAGGAGGTCCCTTTCCACCCACCCAAGCCCTTAAGCTAACAACAGAGACACATGGACCGAACAGGAGAAAAAGATGGGATTGGCTGCGCGAAGGAAAGGAAATCCCAAGGACGAAAGGAAAAATCGTGAAGGCCAAAATGTTCCACCCCTTGCCTCCCTTAACACCCATTTATTTCCCTGGAGGCACAAGGCACGATGGGGAAGGAGACCCCTGCACTCAGGAGCAACGCCTGAGGCCCCTTTGCGTGGAACCTGGAAGGGGATGAGCTGGGGTGGGGGATCCCTGCACCCCGCGCACCCCGCGCACCCCGCGCACCCCGCGCACCCCGCCCCCGGCTGTGCCCTGCGCCAGCTCACCGGTACCAGGCGAGGCCCTTGTCGTAGCTGCGGTCGAAGAAGTGGGGCTCGGCGCCCACGGCGCGCACGTCGGGGTGCACGCGCAGGAACTCGAGCAGCGCCCGCGTGCCGCCCTTCTTCACGCCGATGATAATGGCCTGCGGCAGCTGCTTGCTGCCTTCGTCCAGCAGCAGGGCCAGCGTCGCCGGCGGGGCCTCGGCGGCGCTGCTGCCGGCCCCCGAGCCGCCGGGACCTCCGGCCAGGCCGGGGGGCTCCTCGTCCCAGGCCGCCTCCTCGCCGTCGTCGCGCGGCACGGCCGGCCTCGGCCACCGCCGCAGCTGCAGGAGGCGCTTCCCGTGCGCCGCCGCGGGCCACCCCGCCGGCTCCCCCGGGCCTCCCGCCAGGGCGCCGCGCCCCGGGGCCCCCGCGCCGCCGCCGCCGCCGCCGCCCGACGGCCGCACCAGCGGGCCCGCCAGGCTCTGGCAGCGCTCGGCCAGGCAATAGAAGACGTAGAGCGACGTGAGCAGCGAGCAGAGCATCAGCAGGAACCTCCGGAAGATGCTGCGGGACAGCGGCTCGGCGGAGGTGGCGGGGGCGCCGGCCGGGCCCGGGGGGGCCATCCTAGCCGGAGGCGACGTCGGGCCGCGCGCGGGCCATGCTAGGCCGGGACCCCGCCGGGTGCCGCGACCTCCGGCTGGGGGCCCCGCATCGCCCGTGCGTCCCTGCGGCCGTGCGCGCTGCCCCGGGGACACGGAGCCGCGGGCGCCCCGCGCGGGATCCCTGCCTCCGGTCGAGGGGGCGGGCGGGGCACGTGCTGCCGTGCTTAAGAGACCATCGTCGTCGACTCGCCCGTCCTGAGCCTGGGGGACGCGCTCGGCGCCCCGGGTCCCCGAGCGCCGCCGGAACGGGGGTCCTGGCGGCGGGGGCGGCGGCGGCGGCGGCGTGCGTCTCAGCCCCGGCCCCGGGCGGCCTCCCGGCGAGGATCCCCGCTCAGCGGTCGTGCATCCCTGGCTCGGTCCCGGGGCGGGCACTCGAGGCTCCGGGGACGCGGAGCTCCGGGCGCTGCAGCCAGCGGCGAGCGACGGCGCCCTCCCTCCTCCGGGCCGGTGGCCGCCGGGGCGCGAGGTGCCCCCGAGTGCGCCTGCCCCGGCGGGAGCCCGAGGCCCGCGGCGGGCCGTGCGCCCCTGCTCCACAGCGCCCGGGGGTCCACCGGGGAGCGGCGCGCCGGAGCCGGGCTGCGCGGGACCTGTCAGCCGCCGCCGCCACTGCGCTCGCAGGCGCTGCCCCGCCGCCCCCGGGCCGCCGCCGCCGCCGCCGCCGCCGCCACACGTGGGGCGCGGAGCGCAGCAAACTTGGCGGTGACGTCAGCGGCCCGGGCAGCACCGGCTCCCGGACGGGCGCGGCGGGCGGACCGGGTGGGATGGAGAAAAGGTGGCGCGGACCCCGCAGAGCGTCCGCCCAATGGCATCCGAGAGGGCGGGGGCGGCCGGGGCGACGCCCCTTCCCCACTCCGCCCCCCCCCCCCCTCGGCGCACCGCCGCAGCCTCGCCCCCTGCCCGGGGTCGTCTGAGCGACAGCTCGGGCCGGCCGGATCCCCGGGGGCCTGATTTGCACCCGAGCCACCTCTCAGCCTCGGCTCAGCCCTGACCCCCTCCGGGTCCCTGCTCCCGCCCCTGTCGCTACCTCCTCTCCCCGCCCCCTGCCACCTCCCCGGCCCTTTGGAAGTTTTCTTGGCTGCAGTTGCCAGCCCGCTGCACGCCACGCCCCCGTTCGTCCGGGGCGAGCTGAATTCCTCCCCGCCGCCCGGGCTTGCCCCTGCCCCGCTGCCGCTGGCCGACCCCGGAGCCAAGGCCTCTTCGCCCCTCGCCCGTATTTTGTCTTTTCCTCGTGACTATTTGGCCTCGTACTGGTTTAGGGCGATGGAGAGTTCCCCAGGACCGAGATAGGAGCAGCCTCTTGGGAACTGAGCCCATAAACAAATCGAGGAGAGAAACTAAGTTTTGGAGGGAAAAAAAAAAAAATCAGGTCCCCTGCCACATCCCCCACACCCAGCTGCGATGAAGACTGTGCTGGTGTGTGGGTTTGTAGGTGTGCGCGTGTGTCGGGACAGGAGTTCCAGCTGTGCTGAGCAGCGGCGTCCTCTTTCTCCTGCCTGCCCTGACCCCATTATCCCCTTCGCGCGCTCCTCCGAGAGCGAGAGCGGGTCAGGGAGGGATACAGGTCACCTCGCTGTTCAGGGGAGGGAGGCGGCCCGTGGAACCTGCGTGACGTGCATGACGTGGGGGTCTGATTCCATTTCGATTTGTTGCTGATTTCTTGGCTTCCTTGTCTCGGCTGGACGCCTGGCAACGTGGGCGGTAGGCTGGCGGCTCGGCCCCCACCGACCGGTGCAAGTCACCCGGGCAGCTGGGCCGGCCCAGGGTGGCCGCGCACCAGGCCCCGCACACGCACCGCGCCCTGCGCCTCGCCGGGAACTCCGCTGCCCGTGCGGGCCTTGCCAACCTCCCCGCCTGCCTTCCTGCGCTCTGTGCTCTGCGTGACCGTGGACGTGGAAGTCAGAGGAGTCCCCCGACCCTTCCTAGGGAGGACCTACTGGTTCTCACTCTGTGCTGGGGTGGAGCTGGTGTATCTGTGCCTTTGCTAGACCTGGGGGTTTTTTGTTTTTAAGATTTTATTTATTTATTCCTGAGAGACACACAGAGAGAGGCAGAGACACGGGCAGGGGGAGAAGCAGAACCCCCCTAGGGAGCCTGATGCGGGACTCGATCCCAGGATCCGGGGATCACCACCTGAGCCGAAGGCAGCTACTCAATCACTGAGCCACCCAGACCTGGTTTTATGTTTTTCAGGCAGAGGGAGAAGCAGGCTCCATGCATCGGGAGCCCGACGTGGGTGGGACTCGATCCCGGGTCTCCAGGATAGCGCCCTGGGCCAAAGGCAGGCGCCAAACCACTGCGCCACCCAGGGATCCCTGGTTTTATGTTTATGAAGTACCGATTCCAGCCTCTTCTGCAGAGCAGCCAAGAGCTTATTAGCTTCTGATGCCTTAAAGCAATGAACTTTTTACAAGGATGAACAGCAGATCCCGTAAGGTCTGCTGTCTCTTTGTGTCCTAAAATTGGATATTGACAAGCCAGTTCAGTTTTAATACTATCTGGAGCTTTAATATGTTTTGAAGTTTTTCTCTCAGTGTTTCAGCCTGATTTGCAGAAGGAATACCAAAAAAAAAAAAAAAATCATTTTAAAAAGTGAGTCTGAAAACATATGCAGTCTCATAAATGCCTACAAACATGCCTCCATTTCCTCCTTGAGAAAATGATGGTCTCCACATTCCCTGCTAGAGCCAACAGGGTACAATATCATGCATTTATACTTTCACGTTTCAAACCTAGGTATCTTCTTTATGTGGGTGTTAAAGACCTACACTACTTAGGAGACATGGTTTTAGGAGCGCTCACAGTGTCTAGGGCAGCTCTGTACATTACAAATAAATTACGAGCCTACAATACAGTCTTATAGGTAACTTTAAAATTTCACGTAGCCACCTTTAAAAAAAAAAGCCAAAAAGAAAAAGGGGAGGTCAATTTTAATAATACCTCCAGCATACCTAAAAATGTGACTTTAACGTGTAGTCCATATTAAAATTATCGAGGTCATTTTAGATTCTTCCCTTTCACATCAAGGCTTCGAAATCTAGTGTGCATTTTACCTTTGCAGCACATCTTTGTTGGGACCAGCGGTATTTCAGATACTCAATATCCACAGGTGACTAGTGGCTGCCATACTGGGCAGCACTAATGGGGATGTTATTTTTGGTGAGAGAGGTATAGCTGAGAGAGGCTAAACAGGAAACAGGATATTCACATCAGGATAACTCATGGCAGGGAGGTCATTTATGACAGAAGTATTTCCGGAAGAGTGGATAAGGCAAAGGCCAAGGTACACTGCAGTAACCCTGGGCCAGTAGCATGGGGCTGTTGCCGCCCTTAGGTCGAAAGGAATGAGGGAGAGAAGAAGTTTTCAAAACCCAGAAGGAAGTCATCTAGACAAAGCCCTTCAGAGAAGAGGCAAGCTTGACTGCTAGAACCCAGAACCGCCTAAGGCAATGAATGTCTCAGGAAAGAGTCAGGGGAAGAATGTTTCTGGACCAAATAGCAGGGGAGAGATATGTGACATTATGTTTAATCATGAGAAAGCATCAAAAAGACTGATTAAAGTCTCTGGATAACATTAGAGGGAGTCATATTCCACAACTTGTTAGAAAATTCTTTGTCTTTGATCCACTCGGGTGCATTTATTAGAATGGAAAACCATCCCAGCTAATCGTTCTTAGGGCGCTTTCAAAGAGGAGCAGTGGCCACAGAAATACCAACAAGCACAATGGACTCTGTTGCACTTTCTTGTTTCTCCTTTTCTCCTGACCTTCCACATTATAGGATGTAGCCACTCCTTAAAAGTGATGAGTGCTGCCAGGAAAAGCGCTTTTTTTTTTTTAATTTTTATTTATTTATGATAGTCACAGAGAGAGAGAGGGAGAGAGGCAGAGACATAGGCAGAGGGAGAAGCTGGCTCCATGCACCAGGAGCCCAACGTGGGATTCGATCCCGGGTCTCCAGGATCACGCCCTGGGCCAAAGGCAGGCGCCAAACCGCTGCGCCACCAAGGGATCCCAGGAAAAGCGCTTTAAAAAAAAAAAAAGATTTCATTTATTTATTCATGAGAGACCTAGAGAGAGACAGAGACATAGGCAGAGTGAGAAGCAGGCATCTTGCGGGAAGCCTGATAGGGGACTCCATCCCAGAACTCCAGGATCACCACCTGAGCCAAAGGCAGATGTTCAAACACTGAGCCACCCAGGGGTCCCATGAAAAACTCTTACTACCGCAGAAGCTGGTCTTGTACTCAGGTGAATAAATGAGGTTAATTTTTGGTGACTTCCAGCTTACTTCTCTCTCGTTGGTGGGTCCCCAGTCCTACTGCAGTATCCTCACTCAGTGTCCTACCCTCTGTGTCCCATAAACCCACTCACACTAAACCCATAAGTACAGAGGATGGCTCATCTTCTCTCACAGCCCACCCATGGAGAGTTTACACTGTAGAGTGAGGAATATCTTTACAAACGACCTTCTCCTACCTGCCCCAGAAGCAAGAATGCATAATATTTTAAAAATGCAATAAACAATGAAGTATAATAAATCATATCCCAAATTTCAACTTTTACTGCCCAGAGATGACTATGGTTAATATACTGGCTAGTAATTTATATATATATGTGTGTGTGTGTGTGTATGTTATTTATATGTGTTTCTATATAATCTTATATACATAAGTTCTCACCATATAGAGATAGATAAATATATACAGAGAGAAGTGGATGTAGGTATATATGAGATAGATGATAGGTAGATACATAGATAGATAGATGATAGATAGATAGATAGATAGATAGATAGATAGATAGATAGATAATAGGTAGAGATAATTCTTTAAAAATACTAAGACTTTCTAGCAGTATGGAAAATAGAGAAAGCATCCTTTGGCCATTTGTAAAAATGAGCATAATTGATGTGTTTGGACTCATGAATGGTTCTGCTCAAAGAATTTGAATGTTTCACAGGACCTTTTTTTTTTTTTTAACCTTTCTTTACCCCAGAAGATATCTCTATGACCCTCCCTTGCCCTATTCCTTTCCTGTCCATCTCTCACTCCCAGATCTCCTTCCATGTCCTTCCAACTCCACTGGCCACACCAACATGGAAGCTGGAGAGCTCAGGAGCCCATTGATGTTATAGATGAAGGTCAGCCTCTCCCTGGGGCAGGAACAGGAAGTAAGATGCATCCAGGAGAGCAGAATATGTCCCGCAAAAGGGGACACATGAGCCTTAGGAGCTTATCATTTTAATGAGACAAAATACGCACACAATCCTTAGAATGCACATCTGCGTTGTGTTCAACACAAGTACCAGATGTTGTGTTACACGTTCATCAGATTCATTTTCAGGGTTTACTTACACCCTCCCCTTCCTGTCTCAAGGTCCATGGTGTCTCTACCTATCACACATCCCCTTCACCCTTCAGCTATCAGCTGGAACATATCTTCAAGGATGCCTTCCGCGTCCCATCTCCTGCCCCTGCTTTCCTCAAGTCTCCTGATGCAGATTCTCCTAGTCCCCAGCAATGTTATCTCCAGACTTCATGAGTATTTGTGACGTTATAGGTTCTCCCCCTTAGACTATAGACACTCCAAAGAGCCTAAGACCATTGCTCAGTACTACATCTGGACATCTAGCATATCATCTAGTGCAAGGAGATGCCCAATAAAGATTTGTTGACGAACTAATAAGTCCAGGGAAGAATGGAGCTGGACATTCCGGTCTGAGAGCATCTCACAAAAAGGCTGAGTCAAGAGAGGGCACTGTGGGGACGCCTGAGTGGCTCAGGAGTTGAGCACCTCCTTTCCACCCAGGGAATGATCCTAGAGTCGCGGGATGGAGTCCCAGAGTCTGCTTCTCTCTCTGCCTGTGTCTCTACCTCTCTCTGTGTGTCTCTCATGAATAAATAAACAAAATCTTTAAAAAGAGAGAGAGAGAGAGAGGGCACTGTGTGTTGTAAACTACTTGTGGTTCAACATGAATGAAGTGTGGGCTTGTAGGGAGCTAGAAGTAACATAGAAATGATGATAGAGAAGAAAGCAGGACCCAGATCCTGAGGGCCTTGTGCAATTTTCTTGAGAGTCTACTTTTATGGGATATCTGGGGAGATCGACAGGAAAATCTTTGCTTTTTTAGGAAGATTTCTCCTCCACAAAGCTTTCTCAGCAGTGTCAAGACTGGAGAGCAGGATGCCAGCTCGGTGACCGATTCCTCTTAGAACAGAGCCATTGTGACAATCAACAATTAGCTAGAAATTAAGAGTGGGACTTGGCAGAGATGAGGGATTCCAAAATGGGTCCTGAGGGATTGGTTGGGGACAGGGGCATGATATTTTGGATCATAGGGCATGAGTACTAATGTGGCAGTCACAACAGGTAGCCAGTAAACCTTTAATTAATAACTGGGATCAAGGGGCACTTGGGTGGCTCAGTGGTTGAGCATCTGTCTGCCTTTGGCTGAGGTCATGATCCCAAGGTCATAGGATCTGAGTCCCACATTGGGCTCCCCACAGGGAGTCTGCTTCTCCCTCTGCCTGTGTTTCTGCCTCTCTATGTCTCTCATGAATAAATAAATAAAATCTTTTTTTTTTAATGTGGCCAAATCTTTATTTATTTCAGCCCCAAGAAATCATTTCTATTAATCCATTGACTTAAGAAAGTTTCCTGGAAGCAGGAGTGTGATCTCAGTAGCCTCGGGACTTGTCTCAGACTTCTGCATTATGCCAGTCTCTGTTTTTACTGTGTACCTCTTGTCTTTTCTTTGGGGAACTCACCATTCCTGAAAATGAAGTCACCAGATAAGAAGCCATGTGCCTTTGTTCTTTGTGTTCTCACCTAACACTTCTCTTACCATCAGTTCTCCCCCTCTCAAGACTTGCATCAGACACTTTGCATCCAAGAATTATCTCAAAGCCTCAAAAGGATCCCCTTGACTTTCGATGTCAGAGTAATCTGTCTTCCGTCTGCATAGCACCTGGTTTTCCAAAATGCAACTATATATAAGCCAGATCCAGAGGTTCAAGGACAGGACTTCACTGGGATTCCTGGAAATCTGTGCCCTTGCCCTAGGTTTGCCAGAAGGACAGAAGATAAGCCTGAGGGGCTAGAGGCCATAGTTTATTCCCCAAGGGGTAATCCTCCTGATGATGAAGTCAACACAGGAATAAAAAAGTGAGCTAGAGGGCAGCCCTGGTGGCTCAGCAGTTTAAGTGCCACCTTCAGCCCAGGGCATGATCCTGGGGTCCCGGGATAGAGTCCCACATTGGGCTCCCCGCAGGAAGCCTGCTTCTCCCTCTGGCTGTGTCTCTGCCTCTCTTTCTCTCTGTGTCTCTCATGAATAAATAAATAAAATCTTAAAAAAAAAAGAAAGAAGAAAGAAAGAAAGAAAAAAGAAAGAAAGAAAGAAAAAGAGAAAGAAAGAAAGAAAGAAAGAAAG
The DNA here is from genome assembly GCF_905146905.1 of Nyctereutes procyonoides. Classification (NCBI taxonomy): domain Eukaryota; kingdom Metazoa; phylum Chordata; class Mammalia; order Carnivora; family Canidae; genus Nyctereutes; species Nyctereutes procyonoides. The sequence continues at coordinate 52,097,897 of NW_026575140.1, read as the reverse complement.
AAAGAAAGAAAGAAAGAGAAAGAAAGAAAAAAAAAGAAGAAAGAAAGAAAGAAAGAAAGAAAGAAAGAAAGAAAGAAAGAAAGAAAGAAAGAAAGAAAGAAAGAAAGAAAAAGTGAGCCAGGGAGAGATCGGTTCTAAGACACTTGGTCTGAGATCCTGACTCATTGCCACACCAGACTAAATTCTGTTATTCCCAATGTTCTTGGAGATTTTAGGGTAGTCTGTCTCAAGATCATCAGATCTGGTTTCCTTTTCCACCATATACACTTTCTTGCCACCTGACCAGACAGTCTCACTGGTAACCTTATCAATGACCCCAGCCTGGACCGAGCATGCTCACCAGGTGAGACCTACGGGTGTTACCTGCTCTCACCTGTCTGATTGTCCCTGCTCTTCTGCCCCCACGTAAGTCAGGCCTGCACAGATCACCACCACTGAGCCTGACTCCAGAAAGTGTAGCTCAAACACAAGCAAGCTAATTGGGACATTTTAAATCATCTTTGTATTTACCTAATGAGAGGTTGAGCACATTACTATTTTTTTTTAACTATAGTATAGGAACGTTTGCTTTTGAAATCTAATTGATGACTCATATGCCACAGATACCTGTTGCTTTGAATGATACGGATCATTCCAATAAAGTTTTTAAAAGCTTTTATCATTCATGAATGGGAACTTTTTGCTTCTCAGAACTTATTTCAATCACAGCAATATTAACAGAATGGAAGGTTGATACATCCCTGCTTGAGCTATAAAACTACTTGGTCCCACAAACTTGGACTTACTTATAATCAAAACAGGCAAAAGCAAAGAGACAAAAAATACTATATAAGTAAATAAAGATGGTCCAGGATCTTCAGATCTCATATTCAAGTGCTCCATTTCTTGTTCTCAGCCCCGGAAGTAATAAAGGCAGCATTTTAGAAAACGATTTTGGAAACCAAATGTCAGATGAGTTAGAAAAGCTTGACAACTGCCTTTGACTCAGGTCATGGTCTCAGGGTCCTGGGATCGAGTCCCACATTGGGCTCCCTGCTCAGTGGAGAGCCTGCTACTATTCCCTCTCTCTCGCCCCTGCCCCCACCCCCACTTGCTTGTGCTCTCTCTCTCTCTCTCTATCTCAAATAATAAAATATTTTTTAAAAAAGAGAGAGAGAAAAGAAAAGCTAAGCTTGAAGTAGATAACCGAATGAAGAAGCTATAGTTAAATAAATGGCAGTCATAAAATCATAGAATCCCAAACTGCAGTGTTGGTAAGGGATACGGATAGGAAGAGAAAAATCTAAAATATCTCATTAAGCAAGAAACATGATAGAGTAGATGCAGCATGAAGGAGAAGAAGTCAGAATCCATTCCAGGTATTGCCACTGAATTGATCTTTCCCTTTCCATAACTGTCCTGATGTTTGTTTGCCAGTTGGCTTTTCCTCTATCTTTGCAGTCAGATATGCTGGTTTCTCACTCTAAATTGACTTGGAGATGCGCCAGTAGGACTGGAGAGATGGGGTTGGGTGGGTAGCAGTCAAGTTGGCCAAGCAGGGTTGGAAGCTGGGTCAAGTCCCATTCAGGGTTGAATACACAAACACAGTCTTGGTCTTGAGACATTCCTCTCCAAACAGTGAAGCTTGAAATGAGGTCGCAGGGACTCTTGGGACTCTTTGGATTGTCATCTAAATCAAATAAGGTTCTCACTCTCACTGGGGAAAAAATTATTTTCTCGATCACAGGTGAGAGGATGACTAGCGACTTATTTCTGAGCTGTGAGTTACTGAGAATTCAAATAAAGAGATGATCAGGAATTCCCAAAATAAGTGGAATTTAGGAGGACCTTGTTGAAAAGAAAAAATTCCTTTAGGGGGGATTTAGGAGTTTTTGCAGATGGAGATGACCACAGTAGCTGTTCCAGATTGAGAAGCAAACAAAAATTATTGCAAGGCAATATTGAGCATCTCTGTTAAATATTAGCATATTATAGTCCCTGAGGTGACTTTTCAGTAGAGAAGACAGTTAAATTTTGTTTAATTCCATGTTTTGAAGCCTTTTGTGCCATGGACTCCCTTTACCCATGTCCTATCTAGTAACCTTCATTGTTCAGAGGAGTGCAAATCAAGAAATATAATCCTTAACTGTAGAGGGCTTGCTTTTGTCAGGAATCTCAGAGGACACATGTTTTGTGAACACACTGGAGCCTCAGCTACATATGATGAGGGCTTGGTTTACTTTGAGACCAGGTGGAGGACATTTCACCAAGTTTCTGGGATTCGGTTTGTTCTCTCGGGGCCCACCACCCCCAAGGGATGGGGTTTTAACTAAGGATTTAACAAATGGTCATTTTCAGAAATTATTGATTTGGCCAAAAATAACTGGGAAGGTTGATAATTACATAAATTACATAAAGATTTCCTCCTGCTTCTCCTTCTGGATCAATTATTTCAGATTCTATCCCATATGAAAAGAAAGGGGTGCAGGTTGTGAAATATACTCTATTTGAAAACTGAATTTGGGGTGCCTGGACAGCTTAGTAGTTGAGTGTCTGTCTTTCGCTCAGGGTATGATCCCGGGGTCCTGGGATGTAGTCCCACATTGGGCTCCCTGCAGGGAGCCTGCTTCTCCCTCTGCCTATGTCTCTGCCTCTCTCTCTCTGTCTGTCATGAATAAATAAATAAAATCTTTAAAAAATAAAATATTTCTTTGCATCATAAGACAGGAGGATAAATCAGAGGGAAAGGAAGGAGAGTGGCATACTGGAGCTTTCTGAGCAGGAGCCAGTGTCCTGTGATTTCCACTCCAAAACATATGTTCAGCAGGAGCTGGAGAAGAGACAGGTTGAGCCTGAAGGAATCCCGAGAGCAAAAAGAGAATGGGACCTTAGGTTCCATGGAGGGTTCAGAAGGGCCATGGCGATCCTTTTCACAAAACACCTGCAACAAGTCGTTAGGGGCGTCTGGTAGCTCTAGAGGCTTGAGAAGCACCCAGATGTTACTGAGAGGATCCAGGGTCTGGAGGATGGAGTGAAATTTGGAGAAGCCTAGCAGTCAGGAACAAGGCATAACCACAACAGTGACAGGCATGGACTAGTGATCAAAGACAGGGAGGGCAAATGGGTGGCTCATCTGTTGCCCCGTGGATGGATAACAATGGTCAAAGTCCAGATCCACTATGACGTCTCGGGCACCCTCTGAGACCAACCAGGAGATACTGGGTGGGAGCAGAGGCATTGATAAGGGTGCAGGGACAGGGAAACAAGGAGTGACCCTGAGATCCCCCCCAGAACGAACTGAGATTATAGTCTACCACTTAGAAACATGGCCCTGGAATGGAAACTCCCTTCAATTTTCAGAAGCACCAGAGAGTTCTTTTTTGCAACACCTGACTTCCCAGCAAGAGAGTGTTGTGTCTGCAGCATCACTGAAGTAGGTATGGATCTCTATACTTGGTTTTCTCCTGAGACGCTAGAAGGCATGCCTTAGTAAGACACCCATGGGTAGCATATCTTTCTGCAGATGGTTTTTTCCTTTTTCTTTTTCATTCTGATGATTATTCTCTACACAATAATATGGCTTTTCCACTCATCTCACTAAACAACTAAGAGGGCAAGATTAATTACTTGCACTGGATTCTTTGTCAAGGGCTGCCATAGCAAATGACCAACCAACTGGGTGGTTTTCAACAACAGGAAGTGATTTTCTCATCCTTCCGGAGATTAAAAGTCCAAAATCAAGGTGTCAGCAGAGCCATCGTCCCTCCAAAAACTGTAGGGAAGGATCTTTCTTTGTCTCTTCCCAGCTTCTGGTGGCTGCCGACAACTCTTCGTGTTCTTTGGCTTGTAGATGCTTGGCACCAGTTTTCTGCCTCCATCATCATATCGCATGGCCATCTTCTCTTAGGGTGTTCTTTGATTCTTCTTATAAGGAGGCTGGTGATTAGTCTGAGGGCCCACTTTAATCCAGGAGGTCTTAATTTTAACTTAAATATTAATTAAATAGGGTCTGTAAAGACCCTATTTTTAAAGATCACGTTCACAGGGATTAGGTATTGAATGTATCTTCTGGAGGACACAATTGAAACTACAACAGACATGTGTCAATGCAACTGGTTTAATAATAATGGCTAATACTGATGAGCTCTTGCTCTGTGTTAAGTGATTTGCAACCAAGGTCTCTTAGTTCTCTGGTGGCCCCCTAAGAGTAGATTTTATTATTCCTATTTGACAGATGGAGAAGTTGAGGCTCAAAGAAGATGAGGAAACACACCCTAAATTGTGCAGCTCCGAAGTGTGCTGCTATGTCTTGTTCACACCTGCAGGTGTTCTAGAAATGTCCTCAGGTGGTAGAACTTGGACAAGCTTTCTCTTCTGGGAACTTCTGTGCATTCTTATCATTCTCTTTTTCTAGGAAAGACCAAAGTTCATCTTCTGGCATTCTTGATCATCCTCGGAATTCTTGAAGTCTTTCCATGACAAGGAAGGGGAGAGGGAGAAGAAAAAGGGAGAGGAAGAGAGAGGGAGAGAAACAGACTAATTATGCCAATGTCTCTAATCTGGGGGTAAAAGAGCATTTCATCCATCTCATCACCTCTCCTTGTTAGCCTTCTGCCCTTTAACTGCTGGAATAATATGAGCTAGAACTGTAAAAAAAAAAAAAAAAAAAAAAAAAAAAAAAGCTTATTTTTACTAGTTAAACACTGGATGCCAAGGTGCACCTCTATGCTTTTTACAGCTTGACCTCTGACACAGATTTCACTCCTTTAAAGGACTTAGAATAACTAACATCCCAGCCTATATAAGCATATGACTTTTTAAGACCCTTTACACAGGACAAAATAATGTTTTTAGACATGGCTATCCAGTGATTTTAAAAACAGTCCTGGGATCCCTGGGCGGCGCAGCGGTTTAGCGCCTGCCTTTGGCCCAGGGCGCGATCCTGGAGACCCGGGATCGAATCCCACGTCGGGCTCCCGGTGCATGGAGCCTGCTTCTCCCTCTGCCTATGTCTCTGCCTCTCTCTCTCATTCTGTGTGACTATCATAAATAAATAAAAATTAAAAAAAAAAAAAAAAAAAAAACAGTCCTTTCGGGATCCCTGGGTGGCGCAGCGGTTTGGCGCCTGCCTTTGGCCCAGGGCGCGATCCTGGAGACCTGGGATCGAATCCCATGTCGGGCTCCTGGTGCATGGAGCCTGCTTCTCCCTCTGCCTGTGTCTCTGCCTCTCTCTCTCATTCTATGTGACTATCATAAATAAAAAAAAATAAAAATAAAAAAAAAACAGTCCTTTCTTGGCTTGTATATGATTAGGTCTGTTTGTTTGTGTTCATAGGCGATGGAAGCAAGGGCAAGACCAGAGAGCGTTCCCAAGAAAGAGATCCTCTGAGCCAGCTTCTTACCTAATCAATTTCTCCTCTTGTAATAACTCTCTAGCTTTTTTCCCCCCAAGTGATGAACTAGTTTTCCTAATACCTATTCTTTTCCCCTGCTTGAAATGACACATTTATCTTGTATTTAAATTGATACATACTTGAATCTGTGCTGGGATGTTTTATTTTGGTCCATTGATCTGTCATTGTCATTAGAACCACATGATATTGTCACAATATTTTTGTATACTTTCACGGGAAGACTCCAAAAGCTATCATTTCAAATGTCTTGATTATTCTCACATATTTATTCTCCCCCCAGTTTTAGGCTTCTTAGGTCAGTTACCCCCAAAGCATGCTGTTTATGTTTTTATTGGTCTTTTCTTTACGTGTATTGCTTGCTAGGGGGTGGGGGAGAGGGAATTCACATATTTATAATATGATACATTATAACCCCTTCAAGGAACATGAAATGCCTTCTATTGTATGACAGGAAAATTTTCCATTACCTTCATAAAATTCCTGCATTGTTTCCTGTGGTTGTTCATAAGTGATCTAGATAAATAATTGCTCTGTGAATGAATTTTCCCCCCATGATAGTTTCATGATTTTTCCCCCAGAATATAAGCAGACTATGAACTTTTCCATATATATTCATTCAGTAACTGGCAACTTTACAGGGCACACCTATTACTTTCAATGTTCTCAGTAGACAATTACCTAATTTCTAGTTGATAAAAATTTTTAAGTCCTCTTTCCAAAAATTTAACTCATTCATTTTTCTTGCCATGTTGCATTGATTAAAACTGTAAGAATACAGTGCATCTGGGTGGCTCCTTTGGTTGAATGACTCCTGATTTCAGCTCAGGTTATGATCTCATGGGTCATGGGATCGAGCCCCCATCCAACTCTGCACTCAGCATGGAGTCTACTTGAAATTCTCTCCTTCTCCCTCTGCCATTCCCCTTACTCTTTCTTTCTCTAAATTAATTAAATAGTTAATTAAATATTTAAAAAGTTTTTTAAACTGTAAGAATAATGTGAAATAGTAGCAAATATATCAGGTATCTTTTCTCTGCTTATGTTATTAATGAAATGCTCCTAAAGTTTGATCTTCCAAAGTATGACATTTGTCCTTTTTTCCACTCTGGAATCTTAATCTCATTAAAGAATTAGCTAACTTTATTTCTGGTATTAAAAATATTCATTGATTATAAATGGTTTGGATTTTGTTTAGAGGCTTTTACAGATACTAAGATACTTGGAGGGGAATTGTTCTGCTTTGTTTTTTGTGATCTAGTAACATTCATGGTACATCAATTTGTTTTAATGTTGAAGTGTACTCACATTCACCTGCTTGGTAATTTGGTATTGTAATTATTATTTCATTTTGCTATTGTATGTTTTTTGATAAGGTTTTATTTACTTGCATCTATAAGTCATTTAAAAAGTCAGCCTTTGGGGGCTCCTGAGTTACTCAGTTTAGTGTCTGCTTTTGGCTCAGGTCATGATCCCAAGGTCCTGGAATTAGGCATTGGGCTTAGTTGGGCTCCTTGCTCCACAGGGAACCTCTCCTTCTGCCCCTTCCCCTGCTTCTGCTCTCTGTCTCTGTTAAATAAATAAATAAATACATAAATACATACATACATACATAATACATACAGACATAAATATGTAAAAAATAATAATAAAGGGAGTTTTAGTTCTTTTTTTCTTTCTTTTTAAAAATTTTATTTATTTATTTGAGATAGAGACCCAGTGAACATGAGTGAGGAGGAGAAGCAGAGGGAGAGGGAGAAGCAGACTCCTCACTGAGCGGGGAGCCCGATGCAGGGCTCTATCCCTAGACCCTGAGATCATGACCTGAACTGAAGGCAGACGTTTAACCAACTGAGCCACCCAGGCACTCCAATAAATAAAACATATATTTTGTTTGTTTGTTTGTTTAATTGTTTTTTAACATATATTTTTTTAATGTTTAAAAATAAGCCGGCCTTTTGTTGTGTTCAATTTTTGTCAAGTGTTTTAGTATGAGTAAGCTGGCTTTCTAAATGGACATGAAAACTTTCTATATTTTTTAAGTGTTCTGAAAGAGTATAAATAGGGGCACCTGGGTGACTCAGTCAGTTAAGCATCTGCCTTTGGCTCAGGTCATGATATCAGAATCCTAGGATGACGGAGCCTGGAAGCAGGTTCCCTCCTCAGCATGGAGTCCACTTCTATCCCTCCCACCCAGTTCATTTTTTTTCTCCCTCTCTCTTTCTCTCTCTCAAATAAATAAATAAAATCTTTTAAAAAGAGTATAAATAATTTATGGGTTACATATTTTTTAAGAGTAACATCAAAATTATTCACGTGCCAAGTCAGATCTGGAGCCTTAATAGAAAAGGGTGCTCGATGACAAATATTTTTCTCATGGTTGTTATATTAAGAATTTCTGGTATTTTTTGAACCAGTCTCTATTCCTTAACATCATTTGTGAGAAATGAGATCAAGATGGTAAACAGCATACTCATCCATGTTTTCACCCACTCAAAGTGAATCAATTACTTTGGGGGGCGAGGAGGAAAAAAAATGTAACAAGGAGAACAGAAATGTTGCAGAATGCATGAAACCAAGACAGAAAAATAGATTAGTTATATGGAGCCAAGTGCAGTCCAAAATACTACAGGAGACACTGTTTTAGATATGAAAGTGGTCCCATGTGGTCCCAATGCCACAGTCAACAAGTGGGTTCAAAAAATGATGGGTAATTCATCAGGGTGATGAAATGGGAGATGATGCTCAACTCTCTTCCTCTGCCTCTTCCACCCACACTGCTTGCTGTGTGGCCCAGCAGTGGGAAACCCTGAGAGCCTCAGGTTCAGCAAGGGGCAGCCCACCTCACCTGGCAACAGCTCCTAGCCCCCATCAGTGGCCAAACTACAGAAAAAAGCATAGGCAGAAAAACAGAGATTCTTAAAGATTTGCCAGATGTGAAATTGCTGTTGTTGTAGGTTACAAAACAGTCGAGTATCAGCCGAGTATCAGTCATGACATTTGGTTTAACCTGCTTGAGACCATCAGGACAGATCAGATTTTAATTGTATTAAAAGAAAAAACAATATCTGTAGGTAAAATGATTGACAAAGGAAACATCTACAAAGACTCTTTTATTTTTATTTTTTAGGTTTATTTATTCTGAGGGAGAGGAGGGGCAGAGGGAGAGAGAGAGAATCTCAAGCCTACTCCATGCTGAGCAAGGAGCTGGACTCATGTCTCCATCCCACAACCCTGAGATCATGACCTGAGCTGAAGTCAAGAGTCAGACGCTTAACCAAATGAACCTCTCAGGAGCCCCTGAAAAATAATTTTTTAGAAGTAAAATTAATATCATTGGTGAGGATCCAGAGACTATTGGATTCATAGAAAAGAATCTGGATTTCTGCCACAGAAAAATCTCTTTTCCAACACCTACAAAAATGAGTAAAAATGAAGAGACAACCTCTCTCCCATTCCAAAATTCATCAATTAAGAAAAGAAAGAAAGAAAGAGAGTAAAAGAGAGGAAACCTGACTCAATCAGAGCAGAGCAAGAGGATAAAGCTTGATTCTACTTATATATATGCCTTTCAATCCCCAGAAACCATCCCGGTGAACAGACATAATCCTGAGAATTTTTACTGATATTCCCAAGTCAGGAGGCAATACAACTGAGGAAGCAGCTTTCTCTTTTTGACCTTTCTGGTAGAGATTGCTGTTGGGGAGCAGGGAAATGCATGGCATGAATTATGGAATAGCCTCATCCAATTAGCAGAGTAAAAACATTGGTGATAGAAAATGTTTTCAAGAATGAGCAGATAATAGAAAATCTAAAACAGTTATACAAAAAGTATATTGGTGTTGACTTTTATGAAGGTGAGGTGCCACCTTCTATCAAAATAGAAATGATAAATCCTTCCAGAAATTTATGCTAAATAACTATTTGCACTTGTATCCAAAGATGCATATACAGGGTTGCTCAATTTCCATGCTGTTTGTAATAACAAAATTGTTAAGATCCTAAATGTCCATCATTGGAGAAGTAGTTAAATAATTTAAAAGGCAGGCCTTCCTGAGGAGCACTCTGAGGCTGTAAAATTGGATGACATAGACCCGTATGTCAACACTAGATTTATCATCAACTCATTTGCTTAAGCGAAAAAGTACGTTTCAGAGCAGTATGGATAACTCACATGTGGACTTTTCTATATAACACAGAAGGCACAAATCCCTACATTTGTAAATGCATCAATGCAGGGAAAGAATGAACACCCCACTCCTAAAAGTGGTTATTTTTAAGAAGAATGCAAGCAAAGAAATGTGAAAAAGATATTTTTTTCTTGCTGTACTTAAATGTTTGATTTCTTTTTGTAATAATGTTTTCAGGCTTTATTTGTATATCTCTGTAATAAACATTAAAAGCATGCCAAATTATTCTATTTGTCATGTTATTCGAATTGAAATGCATTCAATTATAATTTTTAAAAACATGGTATCTCTTTATAATTCTAATTATTATTTAGTGCACTTGTGTATCACACCCTCTTTTATTAAGCTTGCCAGAGTTATGTACATTTATTTCTTAAATATTTTACTTCTTTATTAAACATTTTATTTATTTATCCATGTGAGAGAGATAACATGAACAAGAGAGGAATCAGAGGGAGAGGGGCAAGGAGACTCTGTGCCAAACATGGAGTTCAGTGTGAGGCTTGACCCCATGACCTTGAGATCATGACCAGAGCCAAAACCAAGTGTCCGACACTCAACCAACTGAGTCACCCAGGTGCCCCTGTATCTATTTATTTTGTTCAAAAAGGCAATTGAGAAGTACAGCTACCATTTCTGCTTTCTCATTTGTTGATTTTTGCTTATAACTTTGTTATTTCCTTTCTTCTTTCCTTAGGTGCTTTTGTGGTGGTGTTCTATAATCTTGAGCAAGCACAGAAATCATATTTTATTCATTTTCATTTGTTTTTGCTCAGTGGTAGGAGTTTTTAGGAGCATAACTTTTTATCTATGTAGAACTTGGTCCACATCCCAAAGCTTTTCTATGTGCCGTTTGTATCAAATTAATGGATTACTCACTGTATGCTGGGCATTGTGTTATGAGCCTTATATACAAGGTAGGAACTCTTGCCTTATTTTACATGTGATGGACCCAAAACAGCTCTTTGGGTAGCTGGCCCTCCCTTATTCTTAGACCAAGTTGCTTAGAAGAATGAATCCAGCCTAACTTTGAGGGATGGGCACATGAGCCAACACTAGTCATCCCCTAGCCCTAGTCATTGACTCAGGACAAGGGAAATGACCCAAACCCAATTAGAATTTTTCATAAGACTTTTGCTAAAACTCTCTGAAAATAATAAATGTCCTTCCCTGTAGAATCTTTAGCTACGTAGCAGAATGAAAACAGAGATATCTTTGGCCCATTGTGGGTAGGAGTTTGCCTGAATCTGAAGACAATTATGAGGCACCTGTGGTGGTTTATGGTGAAGAAGAGACAAATTTCTAGTGATATTATCTGAGTACCTATAACCAAATGTACCTGAAGTCAGAAGAATTCCTTGAATTTCCTGATTTAACAAGCTAATAAATTCTCTTTTTTTTATTCCATTTAGTTAAAATCACTTCCTATTGCTAAAATCAAAACAGTCCTTAGTTAAATCTCGAAGATCCCATTATTAATTGGTGGATCCAATCCATAAACTATTAATTGGTAGATCCAAAATATGATCACAGGTAATCTAATACCAGAGCCCATACTCTTAACCATAAAATCTGTTGCTTTTATTCATTCTTTTATTTATTTACCTACTCATTTGTTCATTGAACACATATGACATTGAAGAGGTGTGGGTTAAGTCATTTAGCATCTTTTAAGATGGGGAAAAGAGTATGGAGGTCATTCTAGATGTGATAGGAAAACCAATGAGGGATTTTCAGTAAAAGTAATATGATACTATTTTAAAAAATGTAATACATATTTAAAAAAATTACCCTAGTAATACATGGTGAATAAAGTCTGGGGGGACAAGAGAATGTACAAAAATACCAATGAGGAGACTCTTAACAGTTCTCCAAGAAAGAAGTCATGGACTGTGGAGTGGGGTGTTAGTGGTAAAGCTACTAATAAGAGAAGATACTGAAATGCTTTTTGGAGGTAGAGCCAATGGGATCTGCTGCTGGATTCAATGTGGGTCATAAGGGAAAGAAAGGAATCAAGGCTGGCTTCTAGGTCTTTCATCTAAGCAACTCAAAGAATGATTGTTTTACTTACATAAATGGGGAAACATGGATTCCATAATGGCTTGGAAGCAAGAATCAAGAGTAGAATTTTGGTCTTGCTAAATTTGAGAACTTCATTGGACATCCACATGGAGATGTTTAACAGACACAAATCTGGAGCTCAATGGAGAAAATGTGACTGAAGATATAAATATGGAAGCCACCAGCTTATTGAATATATTTATTTATTTATTTTTAAAGATTTTATTTACTTATGTGAGAAAGAGAGAGTGCACAAGTGGGAGACAGAGGAAGAGGGAGAGGGAGAAGTAGACTCCCACTGAGCAGGGGGCCTGATGCAGGGCTCAAATCCAGGACCCTGAGATCATGACCTGAGCTGAAGGTAGACAATCAACTGAGCTACTCAGATGCCCTTTATTGAATGTGTTTAAAACCATGGAAGTATGTTTAATCATGGCCCAAGGAAAGAGCATAAATTAAGAAATGAACACCAAGCTCTGAGATCTTAGGTGTTCCATATGGTGTTTCCCAATAAAGATTGGGAAAAAGAAGGGGAGTCAGAAAAGAAATGTGAGAAGAAACAACTAGTGGGGTTGGAGGAAAATGAGCTTACCTGATAAGGTGGAGAAAGAACTTGTTTCAAGAATGATCAGTGACAAAAAAAAAAAAAAAAAAAAAAGAAAGAAAGAAAGAACAAATGAACTGTGGCGCAACTGGTTCAAAATGGTGTGTTGATCAAATGTAATATGCTAGTATAGAAATCTGGGCCATAATAAGACCAAAAAAGGGTCAATGAAATAAACTGTCACTGAATTGACACTCTTCAATGCCAAATAGTATTTTACCCCCAGGGAATAAATTTAAAACTGGAATGTCTTCCATTTCTCTCTTTTGTACATTCCTTCCTTCCCAGGGTTCCCTGCTTTCTGGTGGGTCTGCTGAAGTCAGAAGTCAGAAGACTCCTAAAGAAGACTTCCACTTAAATTTCTTGGTATGTATAATGAATGGCCCAATAATCTCTTGAAAGCAAAGCTAGATTTTTCTATTTGATCCCAAATCTACCCATGACCATGATTAAGTCCCCCTGCATGAATCCCTTTGTCATCAATATTCAGTTATTAAAAGCAGATCATTTTTATTAAAGTACAGAGGTATAAGAACAGATGTTTAAGACATGTTTTATGTTAATAAGACCTATTTACAGAAGAATGCATACATTATGACTTGTTGAATTTTAGGCAAAAGGACTTGCCAACACTGTGCTAGAGTGTAGGATACTTGGGACAATAATCCTCGCAGAAATGACAAAAAAATTCTTTTAATACAAAAAACAGTTAAAATACATGAAAATCTGCAGGAGTCCTTTTGTCCTGTGTATCTTCATCAATAACAATAGTTAACATAATTATTTTGTTTATTTAGCCAGCATTTATTATGTGCCTTACACGTGTGAAATCTCAAAGATGGAGTAATGATCAACATGATGAACAGGGGATCCCTGGGTGGCTCAGTGCTTTGGCACCTGCCTTAGGCCCAGGGCGCGATCCTGGAGTCCCGGGATCAAGTTCCACATCGGGCTTCCTGCATGGAGCCTGTTTCTCCTCTGTTTGTGTCTCTGCCTCTCTCTCTTATCTGTGTCTCTCATGAATAAATAAATAAAATCTTAAAAAAAAATGATGAACAATTTTGGCTCTCACCAAAGAGGTGGTATGAAGAAAAATACAAAACAAGACAAGAAATAAATAAGTTCAGATACTGAATGAGTGCTATGAATAAAAATAATACATACGTGTGGTATACAGAGCTTCCAGGGGAAATGACAATGCAAGTTAGAAGATTCAAGGACGGCCATCTCCCTTTACTGAATATTGATTATGACACGTGTTCAGCTGATCACACTACATATATTATTTCCAACTTTTATTCACCATAGCCCCTCCAGGTATTATTCCCAGTTTGCAGATGAGAAGACTGAGGGTTAGTTATCTAGTATAATTTGCCCAAAGTCATCAACCTAGAAAGTGATGGAGCTGAATACATACCTCAGGTTGTATACTTGAAACCTCAAGTCTACAGGATTCCTGCATCTTATGGTTATTAGTATTTACTCACTATTACACTTAACTTTAACACACACTAGCACCACTTATTGAGCATGCAGTAGGTATTTATGCTGGAGTCTCTATCAGTATCAACTCTCAACCTTACAGCTCTCCTGTAGGATCTTAGAAACGCTAGTCCAGGCTCCAAAAGTTGAACCAAGGTAAGTTGGCTCGCACTTACCTTGAAAGAATAGGTCTTTCTGGCTATGCTTTTTCCCCTCTACCGCACTTGGAGTGGTCTGAAGGCCACAGATGTGCTCCAGAAGACTCGTTACCAAATTCTTTATCCATTTGGCTACTATACCTGACTTCACAGGGCAGCAAGCATGTGTCATCAGCCCACAGCTCCAGCCGCATAACTAACCTTGCCAGGTGTACCACTACTGTACTTGGATCAAGTAGCAATTGTCACTGAAGGGCAATGTCATTCCTCAAATAATTTTAAGCTGCTCAAGTATAACTCCATTCAGTTTATATCACCAAACTGACATAATGAAGGATAGGTTACAGAAGGAAAGTAGGTATAAAGTATACCTTCTTGTGCACTTGAATCATGGTTGAGCCATAGCTAGTAATCACTAAGTGGAAGCACTTTCAATTCGGTAAAGTTATCATTTTTAAAAAATCCTTGGAACTTATATACAGGTCAATTTCTGATTGCATGCCTGTGGTAGAAATAAACTTGGATATATCAGATTCAATCTAGCATCCCCATTTTACAGATGAGGAACCGAAGGATTCTATCAAAGAGTAATTTTCATTTGGATAAGACTGTTCTGGAATGCACACACATATCAAGTCTTTTGATCTCACTAACAACGCTGTGAAATAATGATCATTCTCATTTTGAGATAGGTCAACTGAGGTGCAAGCAGGATAAGGGATGTGGAGGTGGTCAGGATTTGAACACTGTCTCCAGGGTCCATGCCCATAAACACCCCATAACACTACCCTCTACATGCCTGCAAAGTGGAAAAAAAAACATTCACGTTGGAATAACATAACTTGGTAAGTTTTTTACTCTACCTTTCCTCTTTTTCCCCCTTCCTGCCATTGACCGTACCCTGGCTTGTGTGTGCTACTCTTTTAAACAAGGGAGGAAAAGATGAGAGAAATTATAATACTGCTAAACTAGGAAGTCTCTTTAAAAAGAAAGGTTTTGAAATTTAGACATCTTTTAGTTCTTTGAGATAAAATTTTCCTAAAAAAAAAAGATTTAATTTATTTATTTGAAAGAGAAAGAGAGAGCAGAGAAGGAGGGGGAGAAGCAGGCTCCCCGCTAAGGAGGGAACCCTGTGCAGGACTTGATCCCAGGACCCCAGGATCATGACCCAAGCCAAATGCAGACACTTAGCCAACTGAGCCACCCAGGTGCCCCAAGATAAAATTTTCTGTATTCCTTTGGGAGGGACATATACTTCTTTTAAATCAATGCCCTGAACTTCTAAAAGAAAAAAAGAGAGAAGATTCCTATGATGAGGAAAATAATCAAGAAGTTTTATTTGGGAAACCTATCAAAGCTGTGAAGTTCTAAAATACCCATTTAGAGAGGAAGAAAGAATGAGAACTCTTAATATGTCTGTGTGTTAAAAGCTCAGTGAGTCATTGTGAGCAATAAATGAGTTCATACATATAAAGGGCTTCATAAAGCACCTGACTCATAGCAAGTGCTCAATAAATGGTAAATATCGTAATTAGCATCATTTCACTCTACTTACTCTTTAGACATGGCAATGGAGCACTCTCCAGCCAAACTTAGAGGATGTGTGTGTTTTATATGTTGTTTCCAGGCTATACGAGCAACAGGAATAAAAGACTTTAAAGCATGCAGTTCTCTTTAAGGAAATAATGATTTTTTAGTTAGAGAAAACTGAAAGACTGTGAGCAGTGAAAATGAGTTTGCCTTGCTAACCACGCTTCCCTGGCACATGGTGGATATTTGGTAACTCTTCACTGCCTAATGTACTAATTTACAATCTAGTTAGGGACAGAAGACATACTTGAAAAGCTCATTGACAAAAAAAAAAAAAAAAAAGGAAGAGGGTGCCTAATTGGCTTGGTATGTGGAGCATGTGACTCTTCATCCCAGGGTTGTGAGTTCGAGCCCCATATTGGGTGCAGAATTACTTAAAAACAAAACAAAACAAAACAAAAAACCCAGAACAATAAGAGAGAAAATAAACGCCTCTCAGAGAAATAGAATTAGGCCACAGGAATGCCAAAATGGAATTTCTACTGTTCATGAATCTAATGAAAGTGTATACCTGACCTGATATTTCATGATACGAGTAATACGTAATTAGATACAAATTGTGGGATAAAAAATACATAGGATTGGAAATTCAGAGAAGGAGCTCACTGATGGCTGGAAGAATCTAAAAGTTGAACAGATGGTTTTTTTTTAATGTTTAGGGTTTGGATAGGTGGAAGGAAGAAGAAGGGTGTTTGAAGCCAGGGGAATAGCATGAGGTAGACCTCCAGGTAGGAATAAATTTGGGTGGGGATAATTGATGAATAGGGTCCAGGAAGAAATGACAACTCTTTTAATGGGTTGTGGCACAGGGCATCTTGAATAAGTTGCCTATACTAGGGGTTAGTTTGCAGATACCCTTTATTGAGATCTTCTTTGAGTTCAGGATGGAGAAGGGGCCTCCTTATCTATGAATGGATGCTTGAACATTCTCTGAACAAGTGCTTCATTACATCTTCTGATTTGGAGGAGCCCAATAGCCCTATGAGAAGTAGCATGCACCTGTTCCAGAGGTAGGGCTAGATATTTAGAAATATGTCTGGGAATCCTGGAAATCTGGAAGGGGTCTGTGTGTGTGTGTGTGTGTGTGTGTGTATCTAGCTTACAGGTATGGATAAGAGGGAGGTTAGTGAGAGGAAAGGACTCTGATGTGTGAGTCCCACTTGGGGACAGAGGAAGCCCCAAGGCATTGATTCCAATAGCAATGTCACGTTGTGATCCAATTACCCCCTTCTCGAGGTCTCCCTGGGTGGTTGCTTTCCTAGGGACATTTCTTCCCAGATGCGAAAAAAAAAAATCTAAAATTTGTTAGAAGCGGTAAAAACAAAATCTACCTTCCAGAAGATAGAATTAGAAAATTGAGAGAAAAAAGAAAGCAGTTAGTCTAGGGTGGCTGGAAGGAAAAAGAAAGATAATTTAAACTATGAGAAAGAAGATGATAGAAAAGGATAAGAAAGGATTGAAAGATTGATATGTATAGCTTTAGTGTTCTTGAGGTCTTCTCTAGAACAGATGCAACCAGGACAGAATCAACTTAACACCCCTGAGACTTTTCTTGAGCTGAACCAAACAAAACAAACTAAACAAATTGTCAGATTATAAGACCAAACATCATCACCTAATGTCCCTCTGCCTCTCCTCCTAAACATGGTGCTGCCTACAGGAAAAGAACAGAGCGCCAGGTATCTAGACAAGTAGGCAAGAGTTGCAGAGAATGACTCCACAGTGGAAACAGACATCCCAAAGTACCAAGGGTCAAAGATGATCCCCCAAACAACTGAACTGCAAATGTAGACAGCATCACCAGAGAAGGGGCAGAGGGTGAGTAGCTTGGGTTGTATGTAGACCCCTGTCCACCCCAGAGGCCATCCACAAACACACTAGAAGAGCGTGGGCAATGTGACCAAGAGTTTCCTGCTGATAAGACTCTCCTGGGACACTTGTTAGCCAGGCTAGAACCTCTGCTCATCCACCCCTACTAAGAACGTCCAGCGTAGGGCCCAGAAAATTCTTCCATTAACAAGCCCTCTGGGTTATTTTTATTTGGGCAACACTGATTTAAGGGACTTCTAGAAAGGTGCAAGGGTGAAAGGTGGAGGTCTGGCCACTTAGCATGCAGAGGGGCTACTGACACAGCGGATCTGTTAAAGTGAGTGATGCAAGCAGTGGCATGCAGAGGACATTCGGGTGAGAGCTGTAAACAATTCTGAGTTGGCATGCTCTGCAGATGTCAGCCTGTGTCTGTGGCATGCATTAAATAGGCCACAAATCGTGGGCAAGAGGGACAGTCTGCCATCAGCAAATGTATCATAAGTCTTTCTACCTGAGAATTTTTCTGATGACAGTGTAGGAAACAAATCTAGATATTCCACTGAATCAATGTTGTCATTAACAGATTTACAATTTAATCAATAGTATAGGCACTTTAGGCAAATGAAGCTCCTAGGAATAGCCGTCGTAAACGCCTGACAGCGTAAGAAGTTATTTATCTGTTCCTCTCTCTATAAATCTATATCTATTTTCCTATCAATAGAGAAGAGGAAATACATAGAGAAATATAGATATATTCCTCTGAACCACTCCCAGCTTCTGCTTAAACTTGCCTCCGTTCTCAACTGGCACTCTAAATGTAAAATAATTGAAGTATGCCAGTAGCTTGGGAGGCAGATCTTTGGGATCTGCCGCGAAGCTTCCATGCCCCAAAAGATAAAGCTTTGGGGCAAGGCAGACAGGAAAGACTCCGTGGGAACATATTGGGGAAAACCATCAAAGTCTTTCTGTCTCCGCAAGCCAAAGATATTACTGGCTTTGCAAGCTGGAGGTACCCCCTACTTAATATTAGTTTGCATTTTCTGTTTTATGTTGTTCTGGCCAGAGCTCACCTAACCTGGAGTGCTTCACCCACTGGGAGAGAATACATTTTTATGTCTTTCTGGAATGCACCCCATTCCCCTTGTTTCTCTCTCCCCTTTCACCTTCACCTTTCTCTCAGCCCAACTCAGCCCTTCCCTTTAAAAAAAAAAAAGTGGCATTAGTTCTTTACAAGTGAGCAGGAACAGAACGAAATGTTTCACATCTGCTCTCAGAGTTCACGGATTAGCATGAGAATGAGTAGCCAGTGTTTCAATGATGCACAGTCCAGTGGATGAGAATGGGGCTCAAGCCCAGTATCAGAGAGCTCTCTGGCTCCTGCCAGATGTCCTAGGCCTAGGACACAAAAGCAGTGAACCCAGGGCTTTAACAAATCACCTTTCTCTGGGGCTAATCACTCAAGAAAAGGTTTTGTTGGGGGTTTGGAGAGGGTCAGGTTGGTATTTCTCCAGTGAGCTGTAGCCCTGAGCTGTTGCCCTGCCCAGCCCCTCCGGCCTTCACCCTCAAGCCTTTCTAAAGAGACCTCTTATTTCTTTCCCCCAAATGCAAGGCTCTGAGGCCAAAAGCTGCATGCCAGAGTCTCCCAAAGCCACGAGGGCGGCAGGGGGCTCATTAATCAATGGTGACCATGTTGCTGGTCTAGCTCTCACTCTCTGTCTCTGAACAATAAAGACTTTAGCAAGAATAGAATGGCTCAGTGGGCATGGACAAGGTCAGGCTTAGTGGCAAGATGGTTCCGGTGTTATCACAGTTGGAGGAATCCTGCACTTTCTGCAGGGACGTTCTGGGAACCAGAGAGTGGTGGTTCTCAGAGGCTGGTGCCTGGACCGGAAGCAGCAGGTGTCAGATGGCCAGGCGTCAGGAATGTGATTCTCGACTCCACTCTGACCCCGTGAATCAGAAGTCCGCTGTGAGCTCAGGCATCTGTGTCTTTGATACGCCTCCCGGGGCATCCTGGTCTGCAGATGCTCGCCTTATTCCCAAGGAAATCTAGGCGAATGCCTTTTTGTTTGTACACTTGCTTACATCCAGATCCTTAGTTATTCGCATCCTGGTGAGATAGGGTGGCCAATCATGGTGATGTGTTCCAGGGCCGTGGAGCTTCCCAGGAAGCAGGTCCTGTAGTCCTAAAACCAAGAACCCCTCCCTCCAGCCCCCCAGGGTGGGGGGGGGTAGGTGGCAAATTGAAACAAACTGGTCACCCTAACCGAGGAGCAAGGCCAGTGTGGATATTCCTGGACTGATCCACATTCCTTCCCACCCGGCTGGTGTTGCTCTTTATGTTCTATCATCTATTGGGTTGAGAAAAAAGAGAGGGAGAGAGCCAAAGGGGAGAGTTTTGATAATGCAAATACAACAGAGAACTAAAACAAAGTGGGGAGTGGGGGGTAGTGAGAAAGAGAAAGCTAAAAGGAAAATAATTATGAAGGGACCCATGGATTTTGTATTTTAAAAAAGTCTCCCTTCACAAATACATGTTTTTTGCCTTTAAAGAGAAAGCTCAGAAGCTTCTTCCCAGACTCAGGATGAGACAGTCCATTTGTCGTCACCTTTCTCTAACCTCAGCAGAAAATCACTAAACCAGTTAAGTCTTTACATCTCCACTATACATTCTGCATATTTCCATTAGGGCACCGAGTTATTTTGTCCAGATTTATCTCCTGCGCTGCTCCGTAGGAAGTTATATATATGGATCTCAAGGTCAAAGGAGAGATTGGAGACAGAGATATAGTTTGGGGGAGTTCCTGAATCTGAGATAGTATCTGGAAAGAGAAGAGTAGCCTCTCAAAGTCAGGGATCTGTGAGCTAACGGGATGTAGGACACAGGTGGAGGGGAGGGGAGGTTAGTCTCACCCTGGATTGGAGGGGGTGCTTCTGGGAAAGGTATGCCAAGGTCACAGCATCGCCACCAAGTACTCCACCTAGAAGTCCTCTATCCCAGGAAGTGATGTGACCAGGCGTGCATACAGGGTTAGAGAGACAGTATTTGGTTCCCAGGAAGGAAAAGTCTGGTAATGACTATGAGGAATATGCTAGTTTGCATAGATGACGAAGCTTCATTAAACTCCTCATCAAATTTGGAAATGTTTTTGTTTAAAAACTATAGGAAAGGGATCCCTGGGTGGCGCAGCGGTTTAGCGCCTGCCTTTGGCCCAGGGCGCGATCCTGGAGACCCTGGATCGAATCCCACATCAGGCTCCCGGTGCATGGAGCCTGCTTCTCCCTCTGCCTGTGTCTCTGCCTCTCTCTCTCTCTCACTGTGTGCCTATCATAAATAAATAAAAATAAAGATAAAAATTAAAAAAAAAAAAACTATAGGAAAAATAGGGAAAAATCAGGGTGCAGTAAAAGGAGCCTTGGTTTTGGAGCTAAACAAAGTCAGGTTCAAATCTTGCCCTTTTACTTATTATGTGATCTCGGGCAAGTTACTTAAGCCTCCTTTTACTAGAAATGAGAACTAATAACATCTATTTCAAAAGGATTCTTTGAGGATTATACAAGGTAATATGTGCAGCCTGCATCACGAGCCCCTGGTACATAGCTAGTGCTGCATAAATGCTCAGAAACAATGTGAATATAGTATCATGGGTTTGGATTTTTGTTTCCAGAGAGACTCCAGTTCCATTTCTAGCCCTGGCCCTTGTGAGTACGTGACTTTTCATCATTTAAGCTCCATCTGTGAAATTAATTTAAGTATACTTATCTCTTTGAAAAAGGTTTAAAAATTACATAAGATCAGGGATGCCTGGGTGGCTCAGTGGTTGAGTGTCTGCCTTCCGCTCAGGGCATGATCCCGAGGTTCCAGGATCGAGTCCTGCATCAGGCTTCCTGAGGAGCCTGCTTCTCCCTCTGCATGTGTCTCTGCCTCTCTGTGTGTGTCTTTCATGAATAAATAAATAAAATCTTCAAAAAAAAATTACATGAGCTCACATACATGACGTGCTCAACAATTTTCTGTCATTCCCCCTTCCCAAACCATGCTACCCACACTTTTCTCTGAGTTCCCACACCACTGGGACTTCCCCACCAACTGCCATGAGTGATGGCAGCCTCCTCATTTCCCTCTAAGTTCCTTTTGTGCATCTATGTATCCCCTGCACAGCATCCGGCAATGAGCTCAGAGATGAAGTGAGCCCTGGAAAATGGACATCTGGTAATCACCAGGACCAACGAAACGGGAGCCTGGGTCTAGCAAAGACAGGTCAGTGAATGCCTGGAGGCTCAGTGGTTTCTCTGACTGCAGGTTGCAGGCACAACAGGTGGTGAGGAGGGCCCCCCAACTTGACTCAGGGCTGGGCTATCAAGGAGCACTCTTCCTACAGGAGAGCACTCTTCTTCCAGGTGAGCACTCTTCCTAGAGGTGGTGCTCTTCCTACAGGTGAGAGCCCTTCTTACTGCGATGCAGGGCTCTGAGTGTTTGGGAACCATGTAGGGTAGGGTCAAGATTGTCATCATCCCCAGACCTCTGGTTTCCTTTTGATTTCTGTGCTTCTTCAGCTCTTCAGAGAGTAGAGAGTAGTGGGAAAAATCCTGAAACTGGAGTCA
Organism: Nyctereutes procyonoides; assembly: GCF_905146905.1. Lineage (NCBI taxonomy): Eukaryota > Metazoa > Chordata > Mammalia > Carnivora > Canidae > Nyctereutes > Nyctereutes procyonoides. Next base: position 52,076,008 of record NW_026575140.1, on the reverse strand, counting down.
GCTGTTGGGTCAGTCCCCAAGCTTTACCACTTGAGTTGCATAAAAGGGGGCAAGGACAGCCACCCCTACCCCCTTTCTTTTTTTTTTTTTTTATTTATGATAGTCATACAGAGAGAGAGAGAGAGAGAGAGGCAGAGACATAGGCAGAGGGAGAAGCAGGCTCCATGCACCGGGAGCCCGATGTGGGATTCGATCCCGGGTCTCCAGGATCACGCCCTGGGCCAAAGGCAGGCGCCAAACCGCTGCGCCACCCAGGGATCCCCGCTACCCCCTTTCAAAGAGCCCTCACTCTCATCCCAGGTGGCCCTGCCTGCAGCTTTGTGAGGCAGGCACGTGGTAGGACACCAGGTGTGGGGTCATGCCAAGACACGACTTAGAAAGGCTAAATGAGTTGCTTGGTGACACAAATGGAACCCTCAGACTCTCTGACTCCAGGCTGCCCTATTGCCCTGCCTCCTTCAAGAAACTCCAATTCATCTTCAGTTCCTTCCTTTGCAAAATGAAGGAGTTGGGTGCTAGGAGCTCCAGAAGGTCAAGTCAGACCATCTATGGTTCTGGGGCTCTACTGTTATTTTTGTAAAGGTTTTTTTTTTTTTTTTTTTTTTTTTTTAATTCATGACACAGGCAGAGACACAGGCAGAGGGAAAAGCAGGCTTCCTGCGGGGATCCTGATGCAGGTCTTGATCCCAGGACCCCGGGATCATGCCCTGAACCGAAGGCAGACGCTCAACCACTGAGCCACCCAGGTGCCCCATTTCTTAGTTCTGAGTGGTGGGTGGGTAGAGGTGTAGTTAAGAGCCGCCACTGGGAGTGGAGCGGGTTTATCAACCTTGGATTCCCGGCTCTTAGGTGCGCAACTTTGAGGAGGTTCCTTAGTGTTTGCACATCTCAGTTTTCTCCTTAGTGAAATAGAGATAATGATAAAAATAGCACACCTCTCAGAGTAGCTGCGGCACACGAGAAGAGTTAATACAGGTAAGCCTATGTACCTGCCTGGCACTCAGGGTACCAAGTGTCAGCTGTCCTCCCAGCGAGGTGAAGGGGGTGCTGCAAAGCAAGGGTCTCCGGATTTCAACCCCAACTCAGGCCCCTGCCCCTCTATTTTCTTGATTTCTTGCTTCTGGTTTGACTTACTAACTGTGGCGTCAGTTGAAACCCTACCTCGGGGATGATAATTAACATCGACGGAGCTTTTCCGATGCCCCAGGTCCTGTTTACAGCCTTCCCGTCATAATGCTCACAACGTCCCCAGGGTAAGGATGACCAACCAGAGGCACGGAGATGCCAAGCTGACCCAGGTGCCCGGTGTGAGACCACGAAGGCAGAGCAGTGTTGCTTTGCTGGGCCAAGTGTTTTCCAAGGTGCTGATGGCAAATGAGTGCAGCTGACCTGGGCTTGGTGTGTCAGCACACGCCCCTGCCCCAGGGGGCCGCTGGCAGCCCCCTTTGTCCTGGAGCAGGCTGATCCCAACAGGTGTCTGCAGGAGATGTGCTTAACCACCATCCCCCCGGTGTTGGTGAATCATAAACAGGGAAAATGATGTGTTTGTCGTTCCTGCATCGGTGCCTGCGGGCGGGCCCTGGCCAAGCCTCCCACTTCAGAGGATCCCAGGGCTCGGGGAGCATCTTTGGCTCACTTGCTCTGCGATCAGCAGAGTCTGGGAGCAGCCCCGCCGAGGGGGGCAGGAGCAGGCTGTTGCCCTGTGTGCTCCTGTCCTAGTGTCGCAAGCAGATGGCAGCATGGGCCCTGCTGTGGCTGGGACGAGCGGAGCCCTGCACCAGCTTACCAGGGGCTTCCCCGGGGCCGTAAATTAGGGCCGAGAGCGGCCGAGGCCCCAGTCAACCAGCCCCACCGCTGATCTAATTGCCCAGGAGCACAGGGCCAAGAGGAAGTAGAACAAAAGGCAGGCCCCTTGCAGGACGGAGTCAGGAGGAGGAGCAGCCCTGCCGACTTCCACAGGCCGCTGGGCTCTAAATCTTGAATCGGGATTCAAGTGCTATTTAGCATTGGGTGAATTGGGACTTGAAGCAGAATTAATTGCCTCCAAATTGTATCTTTCCTCCCAGCCATCCATTAGTTTGCTCTGGCAGAAGGATAATGACACTTCATGAAATACAGCCGCAAAATCGAGCCTTGTTCACTGCGTCCCCGGAATGAGCTCCAAAAAGTAGAAACTTTCAAATAATGTCTTTCGCCGTCACTCACCCCCCAGCCCTCCCAGCTGCCAGGACGAGAAGGAATATAAAACCACTGTGAGGTTGCCATTGTTTTCTCTCCAAAGAAAATGTATTTGTTTGTTTCCTATAAGAATAAAATTTCAGGACCTTCCAAATAAAGGATTGCAAAGGAAAGTGTTTTAATTTGTAGCAAAAGAGTCAGATCTCAACTTTGGGGACACCTGGGCGGTTCAGTGGTTGAGGGTCTGTTTTTGGCTCAGGGCGTGATCCTGTGGTCCTGGGATGGAGTCCCACATGGGGCTCCCCGCTGGGAGCCTGCTTCTCCCTCTGCCTATGTCCCTGCCTCTCTGTGTGTCTCGCATGAATAAATACAATCTTAAAAAAAAAAAAAAAGATCTCTACTTTGGTTGTCATTGTTTTATGCAAGGTGTATGACCTTCTTGGTGAAGGTCACCGCCCAGAGAGCAGGGAGTGGGGACCCTTGAGGTTGAGATGGTGTCAAGACACGGTTCCCCTTGAAGATGCTTCTCAATCACTCCAGGAAATAAACCGTAAAAGTCAAAGCTAAGCCTGGATTCAAATACTCAGGAAGTCGATGGCTCTTTCAGAGTGAACGTCATTTTATATCCTCCTGAAGGTATTTGGCGCTCAGAGTGAGTATCAGGAAGAGGCCAAGGAGGTATTGAACACCTGTATTCCAACCAGCAACTGACCAGAGGCTGAAACGCTCCAGGATCAGTGATGCCCAAGTGCAACTCAAGGGGATCTGAAAGGATCTCACCAGTGGGGGATGTGTGCATGTGTCTATACATATATACACACAGACATATCATTTCAATTTTTTTTTAACTTCAGGGCATATTGTGTTTGTAAACAGGAACTAATATTATACCTAATTCATGTCATTGTTTAAGTAAGGGGCCCCCAGATCAATTGCCCACAGAGGAGGCCCAGCATGTAAAAGCATGAAGCTGTGGGAGAGAGAAGGAAGGGATACAACTCAAACACATCCTTGCCAAACTGAAATGCAAACCCAACATTGTTATTTATCTTGATTCCTCAAGGGATCCTAGAGGTTCTGTGTTTTTTTTCTTCTCTCTCTCTTCAATGTGAACTTAAAGGAAAAACACAGACGACCCCCACTCCATGGACCTCATCCAGCCCGCAGGCTTCTGATTTGAAACCTCTGCTCTCAATAAATGGCTTGTGCCTGAAGCAGAGAAAAAGCAAGTGGGGCAGTAATCAGAGATCTTCATGGATCTCAGTTACCTGGCCCGGAAGGTAGGGGAAGCAGAGGAATCAAGCTTGAGCTGACGTGGATTGCCCTCAAGGAACCGGAGGCCCTTTGCAAAATTGGTGCTCAAAGTGGAAGCCCTGAGCTGAAAGCTGTGTTACCTGAGGCTCCCCGTTAAAAAAAATAAATAAATTTCTCTCGTTTCTTTACCACCTGCCCCCACCCCAGAACACCCTCCAGTTTATGATGTTTTAGTTTCTCGCTGATGAGCCCTTGGTAATTCAACAGAAAGAAAAAAGAAGTACCACGAAAGTTTTTTCCGTGCTTGCTGAGTCAGCACTGATGAAATCCAAGAGCGGAAGTTCATGTGGGTTCTTCAAAAATAGCCCTTGAGGTTTTCCAGGAGGCTTTGAGGTGCTGGCAGGGTCTGCAAACAAGAAAGCATGAGTCTTGGGATGGAATCATGACCCTGCCCCTAAACTAGGTGCCTTGCATCCAATTCCTCCCCAGTGGTGTGAACGTTGCTTGGGCAGTGATGGCTAAGGTCGTTAAGACCATCTGTAATATTTACTCTTCTTGTCTTTTCTTTCTTTGGATGGAGGGCAGAGGCTGAACTTGAGTAGTAAATGAGATTTGTGTCCTTTACCTGGGCCAGTCTCTCTGACTCTTGTGTTCGAAAAACGTAAGTTGTGGTCTTTGACCTGTGTGTTAGAATCACTGAGGCACACGTTCAACATTTACAGTTGCCTGGATCCCTCCCAAACCAATTAAATCAGAACCTATAGGAATGGGATGGAGGTGAAGCACTGGTTTCTGATGGGGTGAAAGTGCAGTTAGAATATTATGTGTATGTATTTATATATATATGTATATATGATATATGTAAATACAAATATATAAAATAAATATGTCTTATAAAATATATTTTATATGTGTGTGTACATATATATATGTATAAAACACACACATGCATACACTCTTTAGGTAATTCTTTCTTTTTAAAAAGATTTTACTTATTTATTCATGAGAGACACAGAAAGAGGCAGAGACCTAGGCAGAGGGAGAAGCAGGCTCCCCTGGGGAGGCCGATGTGAGACTGGATCCTAGGACCCCAGGGTCAGGCCCTGAGCCAAAGGCAGACCCTCAACCACTGAGCCACCCAGGTGCCCCTCAGATAATTCTAAATAACAGCCAACATTAAAAACCAATGCCTCAGGGGAATCTAGAGTACTTGTAAATCAGTATTTCGGTAGACAATTGTGTCAGTTAGAAAGAGCAGAAAATGTGGGACTTCCCTACTTGTGCTGCTTTAGCCTAAGAGATTCCCCTGGGCAAGAGGAGGAAAGAAATCATAGAATAGCTCAAGCAAGACCCCAGTAGGAAGTAGCATCATGTGGTACCATGAGTGTGAGCCAGGCTCCAAACGTGGTCCCTAATGACCTACACTTCCTGGCATTTGTACTCTAGTGTGAATCAGAGATGCTCCAATAGGATAGGTGACAGTATGTGACTTCCACGATTAGTCGTAACAGGATTACAGCTTCTGCTTTGGCTCTTTTAAGCTGTCTGTGTGGGAAACTAGTCTCCAGGCCTTGAAGATGCTCAAGTGATACTTTGGAGGGGCTAACAGGGATAGGAGCAGGGGTGCATTCATCCACAGAACACCATCCATTGTGTCCTCTGCCTATGGTTCTCCCTGCCTTCTGATGGGTCCGATGTGCCCTTCTGCACACCCAGAGGTATATGCAGGAAGCACTGCTGGGTGGACCAGGGCTCCCTCTTACAGCCATAACAGTGCAGACCTCACAGTGAAGTGTCATAAAGAAGAATGGTACAAATCAGCCTAATACCTTGTATCATTTTTTACTACCCATTTGGCATGATTTATGTTCTGGAGAGCTCTAAAGATGACACTCCAGAGATCTGGTCCAGATAAGTGATGCAGAAACCACTAAATGAATGGATTTCTATTCCCCCCTCCCCCAAATACCCATAATTCTAAGATCAGCCTATGGAACCTGACCATTCAGTTCTACAAATTATTCCTTTTTAGAAAACTATTTTATATTTTCTGACTGCATGTGAAAAGACTATTTCCTTATGCTCCGCTCAGAAAAATAAAGGTTGTAAATAAATATATGTATGTTAACCGTACTGCATGGTATACTTGGATCTAACAGCTCTTAAGAAGAAGGCAGTTTTCTAAACCATTCTATCAATTACTGACCATAAATAAATATATACCAATTCCTTAACCTGGAAATTAGTATTTATTGAAATGCCATCTGTCTTAGTCGGCTTAAGTTGCCATCACAAAATACCATAGGCTGGGGACTTAAACAATACAGATTCATTTCTCAATAGTTTTAGAGCCTAGAAATCCAAGATCAAAATGCTGATGGTGACTCAGTTTCTTTTTTTTAAATTTTTATTTATTTATGATAGTCACACAGAGAGAGAGAGAGGCAGAGACACAGGCAGAGGGAGAAGCAGGCTCCACGCACCAGGAGCCCGACGTGGGATTCGATCCCGGGTCTCCAGGATCGCGCCCCGGGCCAAAGGCAGGTGCCAAACCGCTGCGCCACCCAGGGATCCCAGTGACTCAGTTTCTGGTCAGAGCTGTCTTCTCGGCTTGAAGAACACTGTGTTCATGCTAGGTGCTCATATAGCCTTCTCTCAGTGTGTGAGAATGTGGGCAGCGGGGAGAGTTCTGGTCTCTTTCTTTCTTGTAAAGACACTAACAATATTAGATCAGAGTCCTACCCTTATGAACTTATCTAACCTGAATTAGTTCCAAAGAGGCCCTACCTCTAAAGACAGTCATATTGGGGTTGAGAGCATTGACATGTGAATTTGAGCAGGACAAAACAATTCAGCCCATAGCACCTTCTAGTAACAAACGAGCCGGGTATGAGAAGCTTTTAAAGTACCAACATGCAGGCATTCTATGAAAACTTCCCTATGATCGATGTTTGCGTGATTCTATTGTCAAAAATATGAACAATGAGATTTTTTTCTTAAGCCTATATTGCTTGAATGAAGTAATTCCCACACTACTTCCATCAAATTAATGATGTCATTTTTAAACCAAACCGAACATGACATAAAAAATTACACTGAGATACATAGGAAGGAATGCATTTTGAGTTATTTAAAATGTGTTTTCATGTGTAGCTATCACATATTAAGGAACTGGCTATTCAGAGTATTGTTCTAAAGTGATGGTAAATAAACTTAAAGGATTTTCAAATTATGGGGTGCATGGATGGCTCAGTTGTTTAAACATCTGACTCTTGATTTCAGCTCAGGTCATAATCTCAGGGCATCAAGCCCTATGTCCCCTCCCTGCTTGCACTCCCTCTCTTTCTCTATAAAATAAAATAAGTAAATCTTTAAAAAACAAAACTTGGGAAGCTTACTCTTTGTAAAGAAGTTTACAGGTTTAATAATTAGGTGTGTGTGTATATATATATATATACACACACACATAGAGAGAGACAAATATGCACACATACATATATTACATATGTTATATATATAATTTAAAGTAGAAGTCGATCTCTAACTCCATCTATTTATCTAGTTATCTATCATTCTGTATAACCACATATACATATGTGTGTTTGTGTGTGTGTGTATACATATATATATATATATATATATATATATATATATAGTTAAATATCTATATGGTTAAACCTACCTTTCTGTTTTTCTACTCCCTGTTAACACAGTGTTTCCCATCCCACAACATTTTCCTCTTAATACTAGTTTGAAAGACGTGGGGATTGAGGGCACAACAGCAAACAAAAACTACCTGCCCTCAAGGAACATACATCCTAGTGGAGGGTAGATTCCGCCCCCTCCAAGAAAAAAGAAGAAAGAAAGGAAGGAAGGAAAAGAAAAGTAAAGTATCTACAGCATAGTAAACATTGATAAATGCAAAAGAGAAAAAACAAGGTAGGAAAGGGGATTAGAAGTGTCAAGTGGGGTTCATTTTAGGAGGATTGATGAGGAAGGTAATTTTTGAGTGAAAGCCTTCAAGAGGGAACCATGCTAGTGTCTGGGAAAGACCTTTCCAGATAGAAGGAACAGTAAGTGCAAAGGCCCTGAGGCAGAAGCATACTTAGTTTTTTCCAGAGTGTCCCACAGGTCCATGGCTGGGGAGAAATGAGCAAGCTGCAGGGTAGTGGCAGATATTGTCAGAGGGGGAGAAGGCAGGTCACGTAAGGCCTTCTTGCTTCTTTTCAATTCCCTTAAATATAATGTTAATTCCTTTAATCCTAAGTACTAATTTCTTGCAAGGCACATTTCTTTGCCCAAGTGTGTTTGCATTTTATTGGCTTCCTTTTCATTATAAACCAGTGTTCTGTGTTTTCTTAGATTCCATCCTTATCTATTTGGCATCTGTTAACCACAGAGCCAAACAACCCAAGTTGTTTACATAGGTGCTGCCATCCAGCTGTTGTAGGTGTGCAAATCATGTTACAAATTCTTTAACCACAAACCCCAACACTTGTGCTTTGCTTCCTGCCCAATAGGGTATCCCACCTGACAATTTCTCCACACTATAGTAATAAAGGTTCTGGCCTAGGCTCTTTCCTTACTCCTGCTTTCTGCTTTCGGGTCATTATTGGTGCTTCCCTATGGTCCTACATTCCCCATAGCATGCCTTCTCCTCTCAGGTAATATAAATAATCAACTCTTCTTTCAATGGCTGCCTCTCCATGTTGTCACTCAGTCACCTCCACAAAGTAAAGTCCCATAGATACAACTGAGACAAGTTCATGACAAGTTACTACCCATTGGTGATGGGTAGAGTTGACATGCTTTTGCTCTGGAAGTGGTTTTGCTTGTATTTATGAAAGCTCAGGGAAGCCTGGGTGGCTCAGTGGTTTAGCACCACCTTCAGCCCAGAGCGTGATCCTGGGGACCTGAGATCAAGTCCCACATCGGGCTCCCTGCATGGAGCCTGCTTCTCCCTCTGCCTGTGTCTCTGCCTCTCTCTCTCTCTCTCTCTCTCTCTCTCTCTCGTGTGTATCTCACAAATGGATAAATACAATCTTAAAAAAAAAAAGAAAGTTCATAAAGTCAAAGTGTTTCAGTCAAAGGTGTTATGTACCATTTTATTATTAGTTGGGAGTCAAACACCTCCTATGAAACCCTCAAAAAGCTGGTTTAGAACTTGTGGTTCAGATTCAATGCCTCAAAGACATCTCTTTGCCCCTTAAGCTCTATATTTACAGATACTAACATCTTACCACCCTCTGATAATCCATATGGTACAGGAATTCAAAGCAAAGACAAGTAAAATTAGAAATGCGTGCAAATTAGAGAGGAAAGCTGAGCAAAATGGTGTGTTGGGAATTTCCAGGATAAAGAAAGCTTCCAAAGAGAGGACTGCACATAATGAATATTTTATTTTATTTTTAAAGATTTTATTTATTTATTTATTTATTTATTTATTTATTTGAGACACAAAGAGAGGCAGAGACATAGGTAGAGGGAGAAGCAGGCTCCCTGCAAAGAGCTCATTGTAGGACTTGATCCTGGGGCCCCGAGATCACACCCTATGCTCAACTGCTGAGCCACCAAGGTATCCCCATATCGAATATTTTAATACTTTGGGACTTAGATAATAGTAAATTTGACCCAATAAATGTCCCATAATTTGACAATTCATATTAGTACTTCCTCTTCTATAGGAGGATGAACATAGTAACTTTGCTATTATGCAGTGACTGGATAGCTAGTGAATCCAAGTAAAAATAACTCCACTTCCAGAAGTTTGAACTAAGGTCATATTCAGAGATATGGACAAACTTCATGTGTAGTTAAATTGATTGCATTGTTGTTTATGGCAATTAAAAAAAAGACGAATTATGGAATTCTCTACATTGAAATATTTGAAGAATAGAAAGATATACTCAAGAAGCTCAAATAGAAAGAAGATGCTCAAAATACAATGGTAACTGATAAAAGTAAGAAATAAAGCATATATTTGTAATATGAATCCAATTTTAATTTGAAATGCATGTTATTTATAAATAGAGAGAGATAGAAGTGCATGCAGGAAGGCAGGAAAAAAATAGAGTGAGATGCTAATAGTAGTGATTACTGGGTAGAAGGTTTATGAACAGAGTTCAGGACGATTGCAGCCATTAAAAAATAGGATGGAACTCCTGGAAATTAAGAAATGCATAGGGAAGATGTCCCAGAGTCTTTGAATAAATTCTAATCGTAGGCTGAACTCTGAGCCACTAACACGCAGAACAGACTACAGGACATCCAGCTGAAACTAAAAGAATTGAACTGACATTTAAACTTGGGCTCACAATTTAAAGCTAGCCAAATTAATTGCCTAATTTAAAAAATCAGGGGTCCTGGCATCACGTACGTCATTGGGCTCCCCAAGCGTAGCCTGCTTCTCCCTCTGCCTGTGTCTCTACCTCTCTCTGTGTCTCTCATGAATAAATAAATAAAATCTTTAAAAATAAAATAAATTTAAAAAATCAAAACTCTTTAGAGCAATATAACAGAATTCGCAGTCCCTACAATATATCAGCCACAATGCCTAGGATGCAATCCAAAATTACTGAACATACAATTAAACATGAAAATGCAACCCTTTCTCAAAAGAAAAGACAGCAGACAGAGATTGACAACGAACTGATGCACTAGAGTGGATGTCTGGGTTCACAGACAATACTTTCAAAGCCACAATTTTAACTGTGCCTGAGGACATAAAAGTGTGCTACACTTGACAAGTAGCTGAAATCTCCTCGGTTTACTCATCTGCAAACTGAAGGGATTTCAGCTAGAGCCAGATGCCCCAGTGCAGCTGCAGGACTCTCTCCACAGTCCTACTAGCTAGCTGATGGAGAGTCGGTCCCTACATCCCAGGATGAGAATACGCTCCATTGCATGTCACTTTTACTTTGCTCTGAGAAGATTGTTGTTAATACTGACAACTCCTCTGGTATCTCAGGCACTGTGAGAAGCAGCAGCAATCACTTCCTTCTGAAGGATGGAGACCACACATCACAGCATCCCCCTGTCTCAGGACCATCTGGCTACTGATAACACAATACTAATATCCACACTCAATTAAACTAGGCTTCCTTTGGGGGAAACAAAGATACAAAAGAGGTAATGTCCAAAGAATCTTATGATCCAAATTCTGGCACTACAGAGAGCAGCTGTCTGGGAGAAGCTAAGGGAGAAGATATACAGCTGTATACTCATGATGTGACTGTCCCTTTGATAGTGTAACAAGAAGTTCTTTGAACCGTGACTTAGGAAGGTAAAGGGTAACAGTAACAGACAGATTTGGGGGAGATTTCTCTGAATTCTGTCAAGTTGGGTATAAAGAGGCTGAGAACATCTAAGAGGAAAGCAAGAATGGCCCTTCCTTGGATCCAGAGTGACATTGATGTGGCAAGTAGAAAATTGTGGGTATTGTGTTATCTGGAAGGTATAAATATGAATGTTGGGCCAGGCTTGATGGAGTTGGGATCTTGGGACAATTGGTATAGCCCTTACAGTGCCTTACTGTCTTTAGCTCACAAATCAGAACAAGTCACTCTGATCTTTCCCATAGGAATTGCAGGCTCTGTAAACTACTGAATTTCAATTTTGACTCTGGAAGCTATTTTAGTTGTATGGTTTTAAAAGATTTTTTAAAAAATATTTTATTTATTTATTCATGAGAGATACACAGAGAGAGGCAGAGACACAGGCAGAGGGAGAAGCAGGGTCTCTGTGGAGAGCCCAATGCAGGACTCAGTCTCAGGACCCAGGATCATGCCCTGAGCCTAAGGCAAAGGCTCAACCACTGAGCCACTCAGGTGTCCCTAGATTTTATTTATTTATTTAGGAAAGAGAGAGAGAGAGAGAAAGAGAGAGAGAGAACAGGAAGGAGAGGGAGAAAGGAGAGAGAATCTAAAGCAGACTCCACCCTGAGTGCAGAGCCTGATGTGGGGCTTGATCTCACAGACCTGAGCTGAAACCAAGAGTTGGTTACTTAACTAACTGAGCCACCTAGACACCCCTTGAATTTTATTTTAATACAACACATATACAACCAATATTGCCATCATATATAATATCTAATTTAATATTTAAATAATGCTTCTATTAATTAAATATTTACACATTTAATATTAAGTCCATTAATTTAATTTAATTGATTTAATATTTGATTTAGTGATTAATATTAATATATTTTCATGTATAATATTAACTGTTGAGGTTGTATTTTTAACTGTATATATTCTGAAGTTGTTCAAAGGTAAATTTTTCTCTAAGTATTAGGCAAAAAGAGAAGAGTGAAATTGTCTCTGTTTTTTCTCTCCTTCTTTGGTTTTCATTTGCCACTTCAAGCCCAACACCCATGACATTTTAGAGTTAATTTTTGTCTTTAGTGCTTTTACCTATATGTAGTTGGAATTTGGACTTCCTATATCCTGAAGATGAAACATTTGGCAGTTTTTGGATGTTGGGCAGTACCAAAAGCCAGACTCCCTATAAAGGAGGTCTCACCTGGGAAGATGGGCAGAGAGAAAGCCTTGGAGACTGAGGACAAGACTTGCATCTGGAGAATCGTCAGAAGGCTCTGGCGAGAAAGGATCAGATAAGCTCAGAACATGGGTCATTTCTAGGGGAACCCCGTAGACTGGAATCATAAGCTTTAGGATGCAGGTTAGTTTGGGTCATGCTTTCATCACAAGGTTTGCCAGGATTTGAATCAATGAGAGAACATGTTAAACCAGCTCTGCTACTATGAAAGAGTGGATTCAGTGAACCAGATCTGAAGGGTACAGCCATATGACACAGGTGTAACAATTACCTTGATTATCATACAGCTTTATTCCAACTTGGAATTGACAATGGTTGCATAACATCTTGATCTTCCAGAAAGGTCTAGGAATAAAAAATTCGATCAATTCCCCAGAGTGACAGCATTTCTCTATTTGTGAATCACAGTTGTTATTCAGGGTTAAATTTTACTGACAAAAGGTAGTCCTAGTTGAAAGATTCCATGTGGGGGGCACCTGGGGGACTCAACTGGTGAAGCATGTGCCTTTAGCTCAGGTCATCATCCAGGGTCCTGGGATGGAGCCCGGCATCGGGCTCCCTGCTCAGTGGGGAGTCTGCTTCTCCCTCTCCCTCTGTCACTGCCCCTGCTACACACTCTCTGTGTCAAAACAAATAAATAAAATCCTAAAAAGTAAAGATTCCACGTGGAATTAAAAGAGGCAGTTAATATTGCAAGTCTAGCATTTCTGTATGAAGTTGATCTCAGGGCAAGCTTTGCTGAAGTTCCCTCCTCATCCCTTGACCACAAAGCTGTTGGTTATCCATGCTGGCTTGGTGCCTTTCCTTGCCCCTATTTCCAAAGAGCTCCAATTTCACAGGGTGCAGACATTGGAAATTATTGTCATCATTGCAATTAGATTTCCTGAGCACACAAATATGAAAAAAAGAAAAGAAAAGAAAGAAGAAGAAAGAAAGAAAGAAAGAAAGAAAGAAGGAAAAGAAAAAGGAGGAAGGAAGGAAGGAAGGAAGGAAGGAAGGAAGGAAGGAAGGAAGGAAGGAAGGAAGAAAACTGGGTTTTCAGATCACTTGGAACATTTAAACATCATGATAGAATTTTCTAGGGAAGAATTTTTATTGCCTTAAGAATTGATGTCTATCATGGAAACCCTAAAATGTTGTTTTTTCCCACTGAATTGTTCCACTTCTCTGAGAAGATGTCTTCCAGTAACCTCTCCACTAAGATAAATTTATGATGGACATTACTTAGAATTTTCTTATGGATATTTGCTAAGAAGGATTTCTTGAAAAATGGAGAAAAAAAACGAACCCAGTTCATTGGAAGGCAATGTGTCCACCCTTCACTGCTACAAATGACAGGTGACTTGAAGCCGGTCACTTTACTTCTTGGAGACTCAGTTTATATATTGGTAAAACGAGAATGTTGAACTAAAGTAACTCTTGAGATCTCCCAACTCTAGCATTCAATGCTTCTATGTTTTCTGTATTTGTTGATGTTTTAAATAACATTACTTCATTCCCAGAGGCCTCCTGATCTGCCATACGTCTCTCCAGATTCCTCCACAGATAAATAGTTCCAGGTGGAATTAGTTTAGATTTATTATTATTATTTTAATAACTACCATATATCCAGTGCTTACTATGTGCAGAATATATATTATCTGACATAATCCACATGTAACCCAAGTAGGAGGCTTTCCTTGCTCCATATTTTGGGAAAGGCGGGGTAGGGGGGTCATCTTTAAACTGCTTCTCTGTGTTGCATGCTCCACTCAGTTGCTCCCGGCTCCCTTGGGGACCACACTCACTGCGTTGCCAGCCAGTATCTAAAGCTAAGACTATAGTCACCTCCTCGAGGAGATGCTGTTTCTGCTGTGCTGGCATCAAGAGATTGGGGAGTGTGGGTTGCTTTTTGCCTGGCATTTAATTCCTCCAAACACACAGTGCAAATCTTCGTATTTATAACATATTATTATAGACTTGGGGATAACTATTCCTACACGACAGAGGAAGCAGTAACTTAAAACTGGTTGTGAAATATGATTGTGCTCAGAGCCCCAAATCAAGAGACAATAAATAAACAGAAAGATGGATGGATAGATGGATGGATGATGAAGTGCTGACCCTTTGGGAAGCAGAGAGGTGCAGATTCTCCTTCTCTGCCTCCAGGGCCTTCCTACCCTCCCTCTGGGAGAGGCACATTCTTTTATTCTTATTTCAAACCTCTACTTGTCTTTCAGAAAACCACACCTGCAGTCCACAAGGGTTGATCTTGGCCCGGATTTCATTGCCTTACTCCTCCAGGGCAAACCATAGGTGACGCCAACCTGCAGTGATATTTCTCGCCCCCCCCCCCCAAAATCTTAGTTACTAAGTTGAGAATAACATCACAGGTTGTTACACCAGAGCAGTTGAGTTATGAGTCTCCAAAATATATTAGACAAGTTCAGGGTGAGTGATGGCCCTTCAAATACAATCATATTCAAAGTCTCTCCTCTTGTGTGAGGTCCAGATACGTCTTTCCCCTTCTTCTTATGATTTACTTAACTCTAAGACCAAAGATTTACACACAGCTCCCAACACAAGCAAACACTATTTTTTTAAATAGAACATATGGTCCAAATGGAAAATATGAAATACTCTTTCCTTGGGCAGCCCGGGTGGCTCAACGGTTTAGCACCTGCCTTTGGCCTGGGGCATGATCCTGGAGACCCGAGATTGAGTCCCATGTCGCGCTCCCTGCATGGAGACTGCTTCTCCCTCTGCCTGTGTCTCTGCCTCTCTCTGTGTGTGTGTGTGTGTGTGTCTCTCATGAATAAATAAATGAAATCTTAAAAAAAAAAGAAATATTTTTTCCTCAATGAAGCATAATCAACATAGATTCCTTCGCCCACGATAGAAGTGGTGTTTTACCATATTATATAGCACAGCTTAATTCTCTTTCTTCCAATCATACCCAGAAGAGATGGGTGTGTACAAAGTAGTGCTAATTTTTCACCTTTTCAAACCACAAAGCTACCTATATCAAGTGCTTGCCTGCAATCATACTTTTTCTTTACTTCGAGTCAAGGCAAATGGATAGACCAAATTTCCTCTCCAATTTTCTCTATAAGCACAAAGGAGGCAGCGCAAAGGGCCTATTATTTCCCTGTAGTGGATGCAGGTTTCAAAGAACAGGAGGGAAGGGTTGGTCCAGGGTGCTCTTTAAGTTATATATAATATACAATAAGCATTTGGGATAGTCATTGCTATTCTAGTGTTAGGGCACTAAGGCTCAGACAGTCAAAACAATATACCCAAATCATACCTATATTGAGTAAAATTGCTGAAGTTTCACCAACGTCGGTGAGATGTTGAAGTCCATTTCCTGCAACAAAATAAAGACCTCATCTTGTTTCAGGGTGTGTTAACTTCATGAATGGGGAGAACTTTTTCTTTATCTTTCCCTTTCTCTGGTGTCTCATTTTCTGGAAGACGCTCATTCCTTTCCCTGATAATCTCATTTTTTGTTGCTTCCTCCTATGTTATCTAGTCCTTGGTTAATCCATGTTTGTCTCTTTCAGAAGAAATTTTTTAAAACCCTCACTTTCTGCCAAAAGAATACTGATACTTAATCATCGTATAGAAGATGTTTTTGAGGGATGCTTGGGTGGCTCAGTGGTTGAGCATCTGCCTTAGGCTCAGGTCATGATCCTGGTGTTCCAGGATCGAGTCCACATCAGGGTCCCCAGAGAGAGCCTGCTCTCCCTCTGCCTGTGTCTCTGCCTCTCTGTGTCTCTCATGAATAAATAAATAAAATCTTTTTTTTAAAAAAAAAAGATGGTTTTGAGAAAAAGGCATTCTATATCTCCCAGATTAAATCTACCCTTTCTGCTTTTATTGAAAAATCTCTTGGTTTACTTCAGTATTTCAAGTAAGAGATATTTGGACCAAAAGTAGGAAATTTCTTGCTTATTGATTTACTTATTGGCATTTTTTTACATAGAGTAAAATGCTTTGATTTTAAGAGTACAGTTCAATGAATTTTGACAAATGTTCATACCCATCTACCATCATCTAAATCAAAAGGTATAATATTTCCACTTTCCATGAAAAATCTCTCATGCCATTTCCCATTCAATATCCCTCTCCAAGAAGAAAATATTGTTCTGATTTCTATAACCAGAGATTACTGTTCCTGTTCTTGAACTTCGTGTGTGTCTGACTTCTCTTACTCAACATAGTATTTTTGTGATTCATCCCTAGTCTAGTTTTTTTCTGACTGCAATAATATAAAAAACATTCTGCTAATATTTTTGGGAAAGCTTTATAGTTTTAGTTCTTACATTTAGGCATATGATTCATCTTGAAGTAACTTTGTATATGGTATTTTAAAAAGAAAAGAAAATGCGTTTTTTTCTCATGAAAAAAGACGAAGTTGTTTTAGTTGTTTAGTTGTTTAGTTGTTCTATCTAGTTGTTCTAGCATGTCTTTTTGAAAAGGATTTTCCCCAATGAATTTTATCAGCATTTTAAAAGCAAACCAATTAACTTCATTCCATTTCTCAGCTCTCTCTCTGACCCATTTGTATATCCTTACACCAATAACTAATTGCCTTATAGACTAGAGTTTTATAGTGTATATTGAAATTGGGCAGTGTAAATCCCCAAATTTTATCCTTCCTTCAGAATGCTTTGGTCATTCTAGGCATTTTTCATTTCTATTTTTTTAAAATATTTTATTTATTTATTCATCAGAGATACAGAGAGAGGCAGAGACACAGGCAGAGGGAGAAGTAGGCTCCCTCTGGGGACCCTGATGTGGGACTTGATCCCAGGACTCTGAGATCACGACCTGAGCTGAAGGCTGATGCTCAGCCACTGAGCCACCCAAGCATCCCTCAAAAACATCTTCTATACGATGATTAAGTATCAGTATTCTTTTGGCAGAAAGTGAGGGTTTTAAAAAATTTCCCAGAAGAGCCACCCAGAAAAGCCACCCACTTTTCACCCAGTGAAAAGCCACTCACTTTTCATTTGTAAATAAATTATAGAATTGCCTTATTGATTTCTACAAAATAAATCTTCTGAGAATTACTTGATAATATTCGAATCTATAGTTTAAAATGTGAAGAAATGCAATCATTGAAATATTGAATTTGAATGCATGAACATGGTACATCTCTCAATTTATTGAAATCTTCCTTCTCTTTGTATACGTGTCTTGCACACCTTCATTAAATGTATTCATATGCACTTAGATTTTTTTAGCTCTTATAAAATGTTATTGATTATTCAATTTTATTTTCCTATTATTTGTTGCTTCGTATAGAAATACTTTCACTTTTCCTTCTAATTGTGTGTGTGTGTGTGTGTGTGTGTGTGTGTGTGTGTTGTGTATTTCCCTGGATTTCTTTATATTCACAGTCATGTCACATGTAAATAATTTACTTCTTTTCATGTAACTTTTGTTTTTGTTCATTGTTCCTTATTTTATTTTTTTGTGACTTATTGCACTTCCTGTACAATGTTGAACAGGACTGGTGAGAGTAAAGATAGCTGTCGTGTTCTTGATCTTAGGGGAAAAGTGTACAATATTTCACATTAGCTACAATGTACATTATAATTTATCAAATTAAGGAAGTCCCCTTCTATTTCTAGCTTTCAGAGAAGTTTTGTTTTTTAACATGGATAGGTGTTGACCCTTATCAAATGCTTTTTCTATATCTGTTGTATTGAGATGATTACATAATTGATCTCTTTTATTCTATTAATATGGTGAAGTATGTTGATTGATTTTTGAATGTTGAGCTAACCTTGCATTCCAGAAATAAACACTCCTGAGTCACAATGTATTATCCTATTTTGTATTCTATTTTATTCCTTTTAATAACTTTTTTTATTATATGATTTCTTTCTTAAGAAGTTGCTTTGTGGATTATAATGTATTTTCTTAAGGTATCTGAATCTACCTTAAAATATTTGATTACCTCACAATTTTGAATATTTATTACTACAGTTTTAATTTCTACCTTCTTCTCTGTACCTTGTCATCATGTACCTTACTTTTATACATTCTATACAACCCATGTTCTTTTGTATTATTTTCACTTTACATAGCCAATTGTCTTTAAGAAAATTTAGTAATTTATGTGTAGAAAAAAAGAAATATTTTAAAAAAGATTTTATTTATTTATTTGAGAAAGACAGAGATAATGACAGGGAGAACACAAACAAGAGAGAGGAGCAGGCTCCCCACTGAACAGGGAGTCTGATGTGGAACTCGATTGCAGGACCCTGAGATCATGACCTGAGCCAAAGGCAGATGCTCAACTACTGAGCCACCCAGGTGCTGCAAAAAGATACGATTTTAATATACTTTTTCATTTACTCTTTATGTTTTTTATTTCTTCTTGTATAACTGGATTTCTATATTATGTCATTACCTTAAGTCTATAAACATTCTTCTAGTTTTTTTTTAAGATTTTATTTATTTATTCATGAAAGACACAGAGAGAGAGGCAGAGACATAGGCAGAGGGAGAAGCAGGCTCCATATAGGGAGCTCAATGTGGGACTCGATCCTGGGGCTCCAGGATCACGCCCTGAGCCAAAGGCAGATGCTTAACTGCTGAGCCACCCAAGCATCCCTATTTTAGCTTTTCTTATAGGGCAGTTTTGCTAGAGATTAATTACTTCGGTTTTTGTGTTTTTGAAAATATCTTTATTCTCCCTTTTATTTTTGGAAACTATTTTTGGCAGCTATGACAGTTAACTTATTTTCTTCAGCACTTTAAGGATGTTATTCTATTGTATTCTGGTTTTTATTGTCTCTGATAAAATTCTTATCATTGTTTTCCTGTACATGGGGTTTCTTTTTTTACTGTGGTTACCTTTAAGTTAGCCTTTTTATCTTTGTTTATCCACAGTGTGACTACAATGTGCATAGATGTGAACTTCGTCTTGCCTTGGAGTTCTCTAAGCTTTTTGGATGTTTTTTCTGTAGTCTTATTGTCCTATTTATATATTGCTAGGTTCTACTTGCTGCTTATTAATTAAGAATTTCTATTCTGTGTTCATGAAAAATAGTATCCTTTAATTTTCTTTTTCTGTATTGTTTTTTCTCTTGTATTTAAGTAGGGTTATGTTAGCCCAAAAAGCAAATACGGGGTGTTTTGGTCTCCTTTATTGTTTGTAAGAGTTTATATAATACAGGAATTATTCATTCCTTATGAAAGAATTGACAATGATACCATCTGGACCTACCGTTCTTTGTAGAAAAGATTTTTAATTTAGTTAAGTATATTTAAAAGACACAGGGGAAAAAAAAAGAAAAAGAAAAAAAAAGAAAAAAAGACACAGGGATGTTAAGATTTTCTACTTATTCCATTTCAAAAACGTGTTTGCCAAGGGATTTGTTCATTTCCTCCAAGTTATCAATATTTTTGTCATAATGTTGTTCATAATGATCTCTTACAATTTTTAATACCTTTAGCAACTTCGAAATTATTCATTTTTCATTGTTGATATCGGTAAGTTGAGTTTTCCTTTTAAAATTCTTGATCAGTCTTTCTAGGGTCTTATAAATTTTATTAATCTTTTTAAAGGATACATTTTTAAGTTTGTCAATGTTTTATTGCTCATCTCTCTTTTTCATTTATGTTGGCTTTTCATTTTAAAATATCTATCCACTTTCTTTAATGTGTTCTTATTCTTTTAGTTAATTGAGTTAGGAACTTTGATCATTTATTCTTTTTTCTTTTCTTTTCTTATATATGCTTTTAAACTTGTAAGTTTACAGCTAGGTACTGCTTCACCTACATACACAAATTTTGATACTTTGTGCTCTCTTCATAATTTAGTTCAAAATATTTTTTAAAGATTTTATGTATATACATATGTATGTATGTATGTTAGAGAGAGTAAGCATGCACAAGCAGGGGGAGGGAGAGGGACAAGTAGACTCCGTGCTCAGCATGGAGACTCATGCAGGACTTGATCCCAGAATTCTGAGATCATGTCCTGAGCCGAAATCAAGAATTAGATGCCCAACCAATGGAGCCACCCAGGTGCCCCACTTCAAAATATTTTCTAATTTCTCTTTTGATTTCTTCTTTCATCCATGAGTTACATATACTTTTGTTGTTCAATTTACAGTTATAATTTTCTGTTTTTTACAATTTAATTTTATTGTGTTCTAAGAAATAATCAGTAGTATTTCAATACTTCAAAATATACTGGGACCTAACTTGGTGTCACACCTAAGTACAATTGAAAAAACTCTATGTACTGTAAATATGGGGAATAGCAGTCCACAAATATTAAGGCCATGTTTATTAGTACTGCTGTTCAACTCTTCTATATCCTTAGAGCTACTCTTCTATTACCAAGAGAAAAATGTCAAAATCTCTTATGACTATGGATTTATTTGTTAATCTCTTCTGTTATACCATTTTGGGGATTTATATATTTTGGGAATACATTAGTCAGGGGTGTCTGGGTGGCCCAGTTGGTTAAGCATCTGCCTCTTGATTTCCGATCAGGTCATGATCTCAGGGTTGTGAGATCGAGTTCTGAGTCTGACTCTATGCTCAGCCTGAGATACTTTCCCTCTGCCCTCCCTTTGCCCCCAACTCAAGTGCATGCATGCTCTCTCTCTCTCTCTCTCTCTCTCTCTCTCAAATAAATAAGTAAAATCTTTAAAAAAATAAAATACATTAGCCAGAGTATATAAAGTTATGTTTATTATGTCCTCCTGAATTATTCCTTTTGTCATGATAAAATAGCCCTCATTATTTCTTGCATTGCCCTTTCTTTTTGTTGTTAATGAAACTACAATAGTGTTCTTACAATTAGTGTTTCTGGAATTGCATTGTGTCTATAGATCAAGTTGGGAAGAATTGACACCTTAACAATATTGACTGTCCCAATCAATGAACACAGACTATCTCTCCATTTATTTAGACCTTTGATGTCTCTTATTAGTGTTCTGTAGTTTTTGCATGCAGGTCCAATACACATTTTGTTAGATTTATCCCTAAGTATTGCATAAGGGGAGAGGGCTGTTTTGTCAATTGTACTTTATTTTTACCCTCAAATTACAATTGTTTATTGCCAGAACATAGGAAAGCAATTGACTTTTATACATCTGGCCCTTATTATTCTCAGATTCCCTATTTTCAAATTTGTCTACCCACTAAATTTTTTTTGATAATTCTCAAATTGATACTCTCAGTGCTTTGATATGCATTCATGGACACATAGATAGCAGCAAAAACATATGAGTCACCATTACACACATTCCCATCTAAAATGAAACGAACTCTCAGAGTTCTTATTTAAGCTCCCATATTATAAATAAGTGTTGAGGGACATGGGTGGCTCAGTGGATGAGCCTGTGCTTTCAGTTCAGGCTGTGATCCTGGGGTCCTGGGATCAAATCCCACATCAGGCTCCCTGCCTCTCCTTCTGCCTATGTCTCTGCTCTTCTGTGTCCTTCATGAATAAATATTTTTTTTAAAAAAGATAAATACACAAGTGTCCTTTTTTCAGTCTATTTACTCTACTTTTTCTTTTGCTTTTATGCTTTTTGTTGGTGATTTCACTATTTAAAATGACACCTAACTGCAGAGCTGAAATGCTATCCAGTGTTCATAGTGTATTAGATAGGTATTAGATAGGATTCATTCAGGCATGAGTTGGAATTGCTGTTGGCTCTAAGTTCAGTGTCAAACAACAATATGGAACATCCAAATAAATGGAAAATGATGCTCACCTATTCTATATTTGATGTTGTTGAGGAAAGTGCTAAAGTAACATCTACAAAGGTGATGAAACTATGGAAAAGATGGAAAGAGGGACACTTGGGTGGGTCAGAGGCTGAACGTCTGCCTTCAGCTCAGGGTGTGATCCTGGGATCCAGAATCAAATCCTGCGTTGGGCTCCCCACAGGGAGCCAGCTTCTCCCTCTGCCTATGTCTCTGTTTCTCTCTTTCTGTGTGTCTCTCATGAATAAATAAATACATCTTTAAATTAATTTTTAATTTAATAAGTTAATTTATTAATAAAGCAATCTTTGATTTAACAAATAAATCTTTCTTAAAAAAGAAAAGATGGAAAGACACCTAAATTTCAGGATTCATGAGATGATGACTAATTAAAAAAAAAAACTGTAATAGATGGCATTTTTATGAGGCCAAAAGCCAAGGAAATTTATGATCACATTGCCTAAGGTCAGGGAAATGTCAAACCCTCATCAGCAAGTACTTTATTATAAAGAAATGCTGCATATAATTAAATATTTGTAACTTTATATACATAAAGTTATGTGTCTTTACATAGAAACACACATAAAACAAGGTTATGTATTGATCAGGTGACAAAATGTGACCAGAGGCTTTTGGGAACCTAATTGTATTTTCCTCTAAAAGAAATGTCTCAGTATTTACCCATTCGTGGTTCATTATGACTTTATACAAGATAACTACCATGAATAATAAAAACCAACTGTGTATTATCCTTGTACTCTGCCACTGAGCTATAATCACTTATTCATTCTATGACTTATATGGAGATTTTCTTTTCTTTTTAAAGATTTCTTTTTCTTTCTTTTCTTTTTAAAGATTTTATTTATTTATTCATGAGACACACACACACACACAGAGAGAGAGAGAGAGAGAGAGAGAGAGGCAGAGACATAGGAAGAGGGAGAAGCAGGCTCCCTGCAGGGAGCCTGATGTGGGACTTGATCCCAGGACCCCAGGATCATGACCTGAATTAAAGGAAGATGCTCAACCACTGAGCCACCCAGGTGTCCCTATTATTCTGTTATTGATATCAAGTTTAATTGCAATGTAGTATTAGAACATAATTTGCATTCTTTCTTTTTTAAAAAAAATTCTTAAGATGTGCTTTTTTTGACTCAGAATGTTGTCTACATTGGTAAACATCCTAAGATGAGCTAGAGAAGAACGTGTTGTAGAATGGAGTATTCTATAAATGTCAATTAGATCAAGATAGTGCTGTTCAGTTCAACTATATTCTTAGCAATGTTCGGCTTACTCTCTCTGCCAGTTGCTGATGGAAGTTGTTAAAGATTTCAGCTCTAATAGTTGTTTGTCTATTTCTTCTTTAGTTTTATCAACTTTTGTCTGATTTATTTTGGTGCTCATACACATTAAGGATTATTATGTCTCCTGGAAACTGGAACACTTTATTATTGTGGGACACTATCCCTGATAACATTCTTTTTTCTGAAGTCTGCTTTTTCTGAAATAAATATGGTGAATCTTTCTTTTGATTTACATTAACATGGTTTATCTTTCTCCATTTCTTCTTTTTTAAAAATGATTTTATTTATTTATTCATGAGAGACACAGGGAGAGAGGCAGGAACACAGGCAGAGGGAGAAGCAGGCTCCATGCAGGGAGCCCAATGTGGTACTGGATCCCAGGACCCCGGGATCACACCCTAAGTCCAAGGCATATGCTTAACCACTGAGCCACCCAGGTGTCCCCAGAGAACACTTTCTATTATAATCCAGTTATTACATTGGCACCCCGCTGGTGGTGGTAATGTGTGGAGAAGAGAGGGTGTCCTATAATAGATTACATCTCTTTATTTTAGTGGGCCTGTGTCTTAGGGCCAATGTCTTTTCCAGTGCTATGGCATTCCTCTCCCTTTTGTTCCCTAGTATCTTTTCTGGCTATGGTGTCCCCAATCTATTTACTTGAAGTACTGATCCCTGTTGACTTTTTTTCTATTGTTGTTGTTTTTCCATAGTTGAGAAAGGCATCCTAGAATGGATTAGAGAGAGAAAAATCCCCTTCCCTCAACTGGGGTATGCTTTGACAAAACTTTACCCTTGGAAATGATATTTTTTAAAAATCTATTTTTAAAAATATTTTATTTATTTATGAGAAAGGGACAGAGAGAGAAGCAGAGCATTGGGCTCTGCAGGGAGCCCAATTGGGGACTCGATCCCAGGACCCTGAGATCATGACCTGAAGGCAGATGCTTAGCCACTAAGCCATCCAGGTGCCAGGGCATTTGTTATAGAGAAGACTCTGAATGTATTTCCTGCAATTACTCTTTCCTTCTTTTTTTTTAAGTTATTATTTATTTATTCATGAGAGACAGACAGAGAGAAGTAGAGACTCAGGCAGAGGGTGAAGCAGGCTCCCTGTAGGGAGCCCAATGTGGGACTTGATCCCAGGACTCTGGGATCACATCGTGAGCCAAAGACAGATGCTCAACCGCTGAGCCACCCAGGTGTCCCTACTCTTTCCTTCTTTCTATCAAAACCACAAAGGGATCTTTCTTAGCTCTTAAGTATGAAAACTTGGTAGGATTCCTTGAATACAAGCCCATGAATGTGTGGGGCCACCTCTCAGACTATGGCCTCTAGGTGTTTCTCTCAGACTAGTCAACTTGTAGCCTGCAGCTGGCTAATGTATGGCTCTCACAGCTTCTGCTCCAGGTAAGCAGAGCCCATCTGTGTCTCTCTGCATGATATTCTCCCTCTAGATTTTTGGGTGCTGGTTTACCTTGTAGCCTCAGTTCTCTGACATATCCAAGAAGAATCACTGATTTTTAATTTGTCCAGTCCTTTCTTGTTATAAGAACAGAAGTGATGACTTTCAAGTTCCTCACACATCAGAGCTGAAGCCGGAAGTCCTAATGGATTTTTTTCTACTTCTAGAATTACAATTTGACTCTTCTTAGAGCTTTCATTTCTCGGATGAAATTCCACACGTGTTAATGCCCATATTTTTCTGTTATTTCTTTGCATGTTTGTGATAGCTACTTTAAGCCCTTATGTGCACATTCTAATAACTCAAATATTTATAAAGTATTCTATTAGCCTTTCCCTCCTGCTATTATGGACCACATTTCCCTAATTCTTTGCATTAGTCTAGTAATTAATCTTTGCTTATGATATTGAGTATAAAACGTCATAAAGATTCTGGATTGTGTTATTTTTCTGTAAATACTCTCTAGGTGTTTGTTTGTTTTCCTGACAGGAGATTAAAAGCCCGGCATTTGAACTTGATTTAGGAGAATTTTGTTTAAGGCTTTTGTTAAGACAGATCTATTTTAATTTTGTCCTATTTTTGGAGCAAGGCTCAATAAACTTTTCTGTAAAAGGAAACATAGTAAATATTTTATGCTTTGTGGGCCTCACCTGGGCAGATCTGGACCACAGGCCATATTTTGCACTGCTGTTTACCGTGTAGTCATAAGTCTTAGGACATGCCTCCTATTTTTACTAAATAGCCTGCTGTATTTACAATTTGCTCTACTTGAAAAGACCTCAACTCCAAACTCTCTAGCATAGGCAGATCCTAAAATCTCTATTAAGTTATGTATTAGCTTTCCAATAGAAGGTCTCTCTTGGGTTCCTTGGCATTACTGTCTTGAACTGAATAGTTTAAGAATCAGTGAGGAAAATTTTAAGGCAAATTTTAGGAGTCCTTGCTCTACTTCACCCATCTTTTGGGATTTCCCATCTCCATTTCTGGAGCTGTGGCAACCCCAAAATATGATCTGTTTGTTTTTCTTTTCCAGATCGAGAAGACCACCATCTTTCCCTTGTATTCTATTTTTCTGTGTGCAGATTAGAACTGGGAAGTGTCTTCAGCAGGAAGAACATTGAAATAGAAAGCTCACCTGATTTTCTTTTTTGTTTCACATTTCCTCTGCCTTTCAATTTCTGCCATTTTTGAATTGTTCTGCAACTCTTTCCAAAGAGTTAATGCTTATATTTTGTCCAAAAAGTATCATTGTTGTTGGCAGAAGGGGGTGGTCTCAGAAAGTGGTTCTTACACAGAGCAGATAGGATATTTCATTCCAACGAGATCGCACAGGTTGGCATAAACTATCTGATAGATCTGGAATCTATCAGGCAGATCTATTACTATTAACCAATCACATGACTGATATATAAAGCCAGAAAGCTGTTTTATCAATTTTCCAAGATAAATAAGACTTGGGCCAGAGTCCTCGTAGCTGCATGATCAGCAATTTCCTTTTCCTGTAGGCAAATCTACATGGGAAGTCAAATTACAAGCAGGGGTTGGTTTGTTGAGCATGAAATCAGAAAAAGAGAAGTTGGTTGGATGTTTAATGGAATCAAGCTAATATAGCCTCAGGTGCACATCTCCAGAAAGTAGAAAACCTGGCGATGGAACGAGACTTCCCCCACCTTCAATGACAGCGCTTTTCCTTTTTTCTGCCAGCACTTATTTATCTGTCTTTCTCTTCTTGCTGAATTTCCATGGCTGTCCTGTACCCCTATCCAACGACACTGTTCTCTCATAAGAATGTCAATAATGTTAACATGGTTGTATATTATACTGGCCTCAACACTATTCTCTTTTCTGTGAAGTCTCATCTCTTTACTTGAACCCTGTATTTATTCATTCAAAGCTTAATTCTAGGAGATGGAGCTTATTTCCTTAAAGTTAAAAATTTTGGAGAAGGTCTTCCAGCGTGTCCCAAGCAGAGACTACAGTGTATACCTCTTTGGGTTTGAAGATTAAATAGGATAACATATGAAATGCTTCTGGCACTTACTTGATAAGCATGACAAAATCCTTTCATTTCCTTCCCCTTACTTAATGAAAACAGGTGCTGAAGGAAACACATCCATTTTCTCGTGTATGTTCCCCACGTGATAATAGTTTCCTTAAGTTTCTGCTGGCCAGAAAAACAAGGATCCTGAAAGCATTTTTCAGTCACAAGGCTGGATGGAGATTAAAAGACAACACGAAACAAAAACTGTCAGGCTTTTAATTACCAATTCTCATTCATGAGACCTGGTAAATCAGAGCCTTACTCCCCTAACTAAATATCAGCACCAAAACATCAAATGTTCTGACTTCTGCCCAACGTTGGGAGACCGAGAGAATAAGCCATGGATCTCATTGCATATCTTGGTGTGCTCTTGGCGGTGAATTTAGAAACTGGGCAGTTATCCCCATCAGCAGCAGGTTTAAATTGTACATATGACAATTATATATAATAATAAAACACACTTTACATCCATTGATATTTACCACAATGCTTAAATGTCAGCTATGTGGAAAACATTTGGGTGATAATTTGAAACACTATTTCCTGTAATCTCCATGGCTCTATCAGCCAGGGTTGGTTCTCCTTTTCCAGATGAGTAAACTGTACAAAGAGTGGGCTCTGCATGTGTTTGCACAAATGTGGGTGAGAGGGGTTAGTAACTTACTAAAGTCACATATCCAGTAAGCAGTAAGGCCAGAATGTAAACTGTTCGTGTCTAGTTGTAAGACTCGCATGCATTCTAATTCTTCACAATGCCTCTTAATAGGATTTTCATCTTGGCGGAGGCTCACAGAGGTCATAGCTAAAGAAGTGATGATCCTAGCGAAGATTTGAGGATCTAACTAAGGAAAATGTTACTTGGGAAGAAGAAAAAATTTGGTGATGTCCAGCAAAACAAACTAGCAAACAAACAAAATGGAGCCATATCAACTCTATCCTATTCCTCTACCAGAGGAGACACATTTCAAGTAGAACTTGTGTCATTTCCAAGCCAAAACAAGTACTATTTATATCAAGAAAAGTTTTTCTGGGACGCCTGGGTGCCTCAGTGGTTGGGCGTCTGCCTTTGGTATCAGGGCATGATCCCGGGGTCCTGGGATTGAGTCCTGCATTGGGCCCCCCACAGGGAGTCTGCTTCTTCCTCTGCCTATGTCTCTGCCTCTCTCTGTGTGTCTCATGAATAAATAAATAAAATAAAATAAAATAAAAAAAGAAAAGTTTTTCTTTTTTTTAGAGCAGCCAGGAAACATGGAGCAACTCATGGAGCTTATCGTGGCCTTAATTTCCCCATCAGTCAAAGATGGGCATTAGCCCAGATGATCTGTAAGGTCTAAGAGTTCAGGATTCTGTGCCTTCAAAACATCCATTATTTCCCATGGCCCACTTTTCCAGCTGCATTCTAATGGAACAGATTGACAACAGCAATCAGAGTCGAATTCCCATTGAAAACACACGTCTTGTTATTTTGGTACCAATTACAAGGTTATGGATCATGCTTAAAGGTGTTTAATATGCTGTAATGTTTAGACACACTTGGCTCCAACATTTATGGGGGCTGTTTGTAGCAACAAGCAGCATGCTCTCACTCCCTAAGTATGCAAGCCTGCTGTAAAAACTGCAGATGGACTGGAAAGAGAGAGCCTCAAACCAGCTACAAAGAAGGGCAACAAGTGTTTTTGGATGCACTGTGCTTTCACCTATGGACTAATTTCTCATCAGCCAGAGCCTGCTTTTATTTTATTTTTTTTAAGATTTTATTTATTTATTCATGAGAGACAGAGAGAGGCAGAGACACAGGCAGAGGGAGAAGCAGGCTCCATGCAAGGAGCCTGACGTGGGGCTTGATCCCAGGTTTCCAGGATCAGGCCCTGGGCTGAAGGCGGTGCTAAACCGCTGAGCCACCCGGGCTGCCCAAGAGCCTGCTTTTATATAGGTGCATATTTTGTTGTCGCTTCTTTCTTTGGGGCAATCCCCTGATGTAGAATATTTGTAAAAATGGCATAGGGCAGCCCGGGTGGCTCAGCAGTTTAGCGGTGCCTCCGGTCTGGGGCATGATCCTGGAGACCCGGAATTGAGTCCCACGATGAGCTCCCTGCATGGAGCCTACTTCTCCCTCTGCCTATATCTCTGTTTCTCTCTCTCTTTGTGTGTCTCTCATGAATAAATAAATAAAATCTTTAAAAAATGGCATAAAGGATTTTATAGTCTTGTGTGACCATGTTTTGTTCAGGAGTCATAGATATACACTTTTTTTTTTTTTTTTACATGAGACCCCAGTTCAAGGACAGTGTTCCTGTTTACCACTCTCACCATATCAGGGTAACAGGTAACATCTGCAGGGATGGGGAAGTGTCCCAGAGACACTGGGTGACACAATGGTAATAGGTAGAGTGGTGGCCTGTGTACATCCAAAAGTCTCTGTTGTGCTTGGAATCCTGCAAGCTTGTATTCCTGAAGCAACCTCCATAAACCTCCATGCAAAAAAACATTATTCAAATATTCCTTTAAATATTGAGAAGAAAGGGAAATGCATGGTGTGTTTAAGAACCAGAATCCTGGCTGAAACCAAGTTTTGTAACATAAGTTGGGAGAACTTTTGCAAGGAACCCCTCTCAACACTCATTGTTCATAAGCACAGGGCATGCCCCAGCCTTTTCCGTGGTGAAAACAGGCAGCCACGTGCATGTTTCTTTAAGAAAGAAAAAGAAGAAGAAAAGAAAAACCTCCATTGGCTTTGTTGGTGGAATTTTGAATGGAAGACACGTGTTCACAGGGAAGCAACCAGACTCAAAGGGTCTAGTTTGAACAAAGTAAAACATGTAAGGTGGTAAAAAAACAAAACAAAACAAAACAAAAAACCGTACAGGGCTATTGGTGGTAAGGAAGATTCGAGAAAGAGGAACAAGGCAGGATAAATCAGCCTCAACATACAGAGTTCAATTGAGTTCAGTTATATAGTTTGTGAGCAGTCTCGTGGGGATTGCGCTAGGCATTGGGGATACAAAGCCAAAGATATAATTCTGCCCTTAAAAATTTTCCCTCTGAAGCAAGCATCAGCAAACGGCAGCCAGCTCAGCCACATGGCCTGTTTTTGTCCTGCCAGTGAA
Source organism: Nyctereutes procyonoides (assembly GCF_905146905.1). Lineage (NCBI taxonomy): Eukaryota > Metazoa > Chordata > Mammalia > Carnivora > Canidae > Nyctereutes > Nyctereutes procyonoides. The sequence continues at coordinate 52,046,383 of NW_026575140.1, read as the reverse complement.
CCAAAAGTGGGTTTTACATTTTTAAAAGGTGGTTAGAAAACAACAACTAAAAATAATAATACACAAAAGGGGAAATGGAAAAGAGTATGGTCTGCAAAGTCTGAAATATTTACTGCCTTGTTTTTTATGGGAAACGTTCACTGACCCCTGCTCCACAAGGGAGAGAGATCACTGCCTGTGAATTACAATCAAAGTGACAAGGGCTAGGATGGGGTAAATGTGTGATTTATCAAGTTAGAGAGGCATCCAACCAAGAGTTGAGAGATCCATAGAGACATCTCAGGGGTAGCAGCAATTCAGCTGGTCTTTACAGGATGGCTAGAAATGAGATAAATGAAAGATGATGGACATGAAGAAGGAATGTTCAAGGCAGAAGGAACAGGCTGGCCTGGGTATGGAGAGCAGTTGTGGGCAGCAGAAGCACAGATGGAAAATAAGGAGTCAGAAAAAAAAAATAAGGAAAATAAAGAGTCAGAAGAGAGAAGGCTAGATTGTCAGGTGCATCAGCTACTTTCCCAGGGTCAGGCTGGATCTTCTATAAGTCTGCTCTGTTCTTTGAGGGCTTCCCTTGTAACTGTTTTGACTTGACTCTCTTGCTATGACTCCAAGGGGCAGCACCAAAGCCAACATAAAGCTGACCTAGAAAAGCAAGTTCGTAGATCTAGGTATATATAGCATGTTCGCCAGTCTGGGATAAACATTGGCAGCTCACAGCATATTTCCTCTATTTTTATAGGACCACCACTCAGGCTGCAAGCCTGGCGAAGTCCTGAGTCATCACAGGCTTCATTTCCCATGACCTCCCAGACTTAAAACCTCAACTGTCCTCCCTTCCCTCAACTTCTTTCTGGAAACTCAGAAACTTCTCCTTTTTAAACCCCCTGAAACACAAAGATCAGTTAGAACCTTCTTTCCTGGACAAAGAAGCTCCCCATGACATTGTCTATCACCAATCAGAGGAGGCTTTGGCTTACAGGTGCTGTTGGGAATACAAAACAGTGAACAAATTTGGAAGATTTATAGCAAATTCACATTCCATAGAGATGGACTACAATGTCAAGAAAGCACTGCTTTGTTTTCCATAATTCAACTGGACACGTGACTCCCAGCTAAGGCTGCCAATTTATGGTGGGCATTTCAAAGGAAACGAATTCATTTTTGGAATTGCATGAGGTCAGTTTATGAATTAGCCCTGGTCGATTCAGCATTTCATGTGCTCTGTTAAGATTCTTTTCCTTCCACTTTTCCCAGGGGGACATGATCTAAGTTCTGAGGATTTTGACGGCACGAGAAAAGAGAAGGGCTCGTGGCCATCAGCATTCACCTGTGGGCCTCAGCTGAGATGTACCACCCTTATTAGTCTTTGGTTGTCACCACTGACTCCTATACATCTGTGACTGAAACATCACACTCCCCACTCTGCCCTGAAGGCCACTTTCTTCCTGACCACAGAGGCCTGCTCTCATCCAGTTCTGAGCCATTCTTAGGAACACAAAATGTTTGATATTTTCTAAGGGCTTAGAGAAATGTCCCAGGCCTAGTCTGCTTAGGGATATCTGATGACTACTGCTTGTCTTTTTCTTTTTTAAAAAAAAAGATTTTATGTATTTATGTATTTAATTATTTATTTAAGAGACAGAGAGAGAGAGAGAGAGAGAGAGAGAGAGAGAGAATGAACAGGGGGAGTGGCAGGGGGAGGGAGACAAGCAGACTCTGCACTGAGCATGGAGTCTGACATGGGGTTCAGTCTCACGACCCTGAGATCATGATCTGAGCCAAAATCAAGAAGCAGACACTTAACTGTTTTTTCTTTTGTGAGGTAAAATTTACATGACACAAATTTAACATAGCCATTTAAAAGTATACAGTTCAGGGGCATTTAGTATGTTAGTAAGGTTATGAAACTATCATATTTCTCTAGTACTAAGATATTTCCATCCCCCAAAAAGAAATTCAATACCCTTAAGCAATCACTTCCAATTCCACCCTTCCCCCAGCCTGTATCCCCCAATCTTCATTCTGTCTCTATGAACTTACCTAATCTGCATGTTTCATGTAAATGAAATCATACATGTAATGGTTTGTGTCTGTTGTTGTGGACTATGCATAAGGTTTTAGGTTTGTTTTTTTTTCTAAAGATTATATTTATTTATTCATAGAGACACAGAGAGAGGCAGAGACACAGGCAGAGGGAGAAGCAGGCTCCATGCAGGGAGCCCGATGTGGGACTCGATCCTGGGACTCCAGGATCACACCCTGGGCTAAAGGCGGCGCTAAACCGCTGAGCCACCAGGGCTGCCCCAAGGTTTTAGGTTTGCACATTGTAGCATGTCCCAGCAGTGTATTCCTTTTCACAAATGCATAATATGTAATTGTGTGGATGTACCATATTTTGTTTGACTGGCATTTGGGTTGCTTCTGCTTTTTAGTTATTGGGAATCACGTTGCTTTAAACATGCATGTACCTGTATCTGTTTGAGCACCAGTTTTGCAATTCTTTTGGGTGTGTATCAGGAGTGGAATTGCTCGGTCATATGGTGATTTTCTGTTTAAATTATTGAAGAGCTACCAAATTATTTTCTACAGCAGCTATACCATTTTATTCCACTACTGGTTTGTCAGTTTTTGAAGATACAGTGATGTCAAAGACATCTCTTTCAATATGCTGCCTCCTTGAGCTGCATCAGGAGTTGAGACAAAACCATCTTCTGTTTTGTGAATCTCACAGATCCACTGTCCATTGCCATCAGCACCCAGAAGCTCAATAAGGGACAGGAGGAGCAGAGTACACAGAGCAGGGACCTCCCCCTATCCCGGAATTTGCACACTAGACATATTCTTCATATGTCTGTTCACATCATCTAGTTAAACTTTTGCTTGGGATCATTAGATCATCTTGCCTTCTTTCCTTCTCTATTCTTAATGGTATAAACTTCATGCTATGAGTATCCCAGTCAGGGCCTTGTTCTCCTAAAAGTCAAAATCTTTTCTCAAAAAAAAAAAAAAAGAAAGAAAAAAAAGCCCAAATCCAGTAAGGAAAAGCTTTGACTTTCAAGACTTTATCTCAGCTATCAGGATAAAGAATATATTGTGATTTCAAAGACAAGCACCTGATTCTACTATCAGATCTAATCGGCCCTCACCACAAAGACAGAGAGCACCAAAAATTTTCTGGATAGTGAGGAAAGCAAGCATGAGAAATACTTGATTCATATCTCAAAATATCTCCCTGCTCATCTCTGTGTGTGAAATAGAAATAAAAGAATTTAGTGACAGAATGGATGAAGCGGGTGAGAGAAGGAGAAGTTACCAATGCAGACAGGTTTATGGCAATCAGTGGTAATGACTGGAAATCAGAAAGGAATGGTTGGTGGAAAGACCAACTATTTAGTTTCATATATTTAGTTTCATATATTCAATGTATGAGAGCAACAAGAATGTGAAGATATTTATAGAGAATGTTTGAAGTTATATATTGAAGAATCTATGATGAAAGGACATGGAAATATAAAAAGTAAATATTCAGGAAAAAAACTAGAACATTCAAAGAGGTAAATGTAGGTAGAGATGCCTGGGTGACTCTGTCAGTTAAGTGGCTAACTTTTGGTTCCAGTTCAGGTCATGATCTCAGGATCCTGAGATCAAGCCCCATATCAGGCTCTATGCTCAGCAGCTGAGCATAGAGCCTGATTAAGATTCTCTCTCTCTTTCTCTCTCTGCCCCTCCCTCTGCTCATGCCCACACTCTCACTCTCTCTCAAATAAACAAATAAATAAAACCTTTAAACAAAGAGGTAGATAAATCCATAAGATTAAAAAGTATTTGCAGATTTTTACTGCCAGGATTGGATGAGAACCAATCATTCTTCTGTGGAGAGCTAGAAAAGCAGACTAAATTAAAAGGAAAATTCTGCTTAAAATCAACAAAGAGATGACAAGGAAGTGAAGAAATATTGAGCCAAGATAACAGTATGATGAAGTGGAAATTGGGAGCCACTTTTCATCTCAGGTTGTTCATTGATTCCCAAGGAGACAGCCTAGAGGCTGAGCTTCAGAGCAGTGACTCAGACAACCTCGTGGGCCAAGGGGATGGGAACTGGAATCCCAGACCTGTGAAGGCAGAGTGCATTACTGGAGCCCTTCATTTGGTTTGGATGCAAATTGGCTTTATCTATAGAGGAGGCATGAGCCAGAAATAGACAAGCCCTCCCAAGGACCTCATCACAACTTCAAGGCATCTCAGTCTACAAAATGAGGCCACAGTAATCCATGGTTGGTAGCACTCCCTGTCAGCTAGCAGACACAGTTCTTCAGAAAACATCTTCTTAAGCCTCACATGATTCCTACAAACTATTTTGCAAATACAATATCCAGTGTGTACGTGCACACACACAGGCATACAAGGAAAACAAGATGCTATATTATATTCTACTGATTAAAAGGGTATTTACAATATATGATATTGTATATTATAGTGTAGAGTCATATGTTATAATATCTAATATTATATTGTGTATATAGAATTATATGTATATTATATATATAATACATTCATTATTACATACACTATACATACATCATAAACATATCTATATATAATCTGATGCTAGGATACTAGTAATTTTTATTTCTTGATCTGCATTTTGTTACACGTATGTATTCACTTTGTGAAAGTTAAAAACATGTATAAAGATACTTGCTCACAATGAAATTTTTAAGATTGCAAAGGGGCATATTGTGAAAAGTATGGTTTTCTACTCCATTGTTTCACAGGAGGCAAATATTGTTACCAATTTTTAGTTATCTTTGTAGATATTTTTAATATAGATATTATATGTGTGTATAAATGTAGATTTATTTTTTTTTAATTTTTATTTATTTATGATAGTCACAGAGACAGAGAGAGAGAGAGAGGCAGAGACACAGGCAGAGGGAGAAGCAGGCTCCATGCACCGGGAGCCCGATGTGGGATTCGATCCCAGGTTTCCAGGATCGTGCCCTGGGCCAAAGGCAGGCGCCAAACCGCTGCGCCACCCAGGGATCCCTAAATGTAGATTTATTAAATAAATAAATGTAGATATATAATGGAAGGGTCAAAGGACATGTTTGCTTATTGTTGAAATATAAGTACAGGAAAAATGCAAAAATCATAAGTGTATAATATTTGATACATTTTGACAGAGTGAACACATCTATAAAAGTGTATACCAGATCTCATGCTTAAGCTCACATACATATCAACCAACTAAACAAACCAAAAAACTTGGATTTTGACTGTGGTTGCCTCTAATTCTTAAATTAATTTTGGAAGAATTGACATAATTTGACATACTTATAAATTATATTTTCCAATTCATGAACATAGTATACCCCATTTATTTCAGTAATGTCATATACAGTATCATCAAGAAGAAATATAATGTGCAACTCACATACCAAATCTTGATCCCTTAGTAGCCATATTTTAAAAAATGAAAAAAGAAACAAGTAAAATTAATTTTAGCAATATATTTTGTTTAACCTGATGTTCAAATTAAAGTTCCAACATGCAATTAACATTCAAAATTATTAAGGAGATATTTTATAATATATTTTGCATACTAAAGCTTAAAAATCTGCATGTATTTTGCATTTACAGCACTCCTCAATTAGAACTAGCCTCGTTTCACTGTTCAGTAGTGTCTAGTCCACACTGCATTGGACAATGTGATTCTATAGCTTTCAGTATAGGGAAAATTACATATATTTGGCAGACTGACTTCATAGTATTTGACTTTTTTTGGTACTACTGTAGATTGTGTCTGATTTTTCATTTCTTTTTTTAACTTGTTTGTTAATGATGTATAAAAATATAGTAGATTTTTTATGTTGGCCTTGTATCTAGTAGCTAGATATATTTACTTATTAATTGCAATAATTTAGAGATGATTTCTTCTATAATAAGCACTTCAACAAGACAATCTTTCTTTATATGTTTCCAATGTATATGATATTAGACAAAAAATGCTGTTTTTCAGTGGGATGGGTAACTATGTTCTCAGGAATTCAAGTACAAAATGGCCCAGAACTATTACTTAAAAAGCATTATACCTTTCTGGATATAATGCCCTTAAAAATGTGGAAAATATTAACTTTATATTTTTCAATTGGATAATCATGGATTTTGTTTTCTCCTCCATATGAAAATTTTTTCCCTATAATTTCACCCTCATTTTATAACTTGAAGACAAATTTTCATTGAACAATTTAGAGAAGTCATAATAGTATCATAATAGCTTTGACCATTAACATTAATTTCATGAACTCACTGTCATTCATCAAGGCATATACTTTTGAACAGCTTTTTCAACTATAGTGCTGAAGTGAGATAAGCAAGCCCAAGTCTTGGCTTTGAAAGTCAAATCCTTTATGCCTCATGATAAAAATTTTGGTCTCATTAATTTCAGTATCATTGGGCAAAAAGGCATGGTGCATAAGTCAGCTTTTCAGATAATTAAGGATTACTATGCTGGACAAACTTTTTAAAAAAATACAATATTATAAAATGTTTTTAAATGCATTACATAATTTTAGAAAGCCTTCAGCAGACCATATTAAACTGCATTTGACCTTTTATTGATGACTCATGTCACTCATGAATTACAGTGATTGTTTTGTATTGTAAATCAGGTTTGCTCTCAGGGGAAATTGGAATATATAAACCTGTTTATTCTTTTGTTAAATTAATACAGACTGCAATTATTCTTAAGTTTTAGTTTTCAGATTTTTTTTTAATCCTCATTTCTTTCTTATTTTAAACTGTTCAGGGGCGCCTAGGTGGCTCAGTTGGTTAAGGGTCTGCTTTTGGCTGGCGTCATGATCCCAGGGTCCTGAGAAAAAGCCCCCCAATGGACTCCCTGTTCAGCAGGAAGTCTGCTTCTCCCTCTCTCTCTGTTTCTGTTCATGTGTGCACTCTCTCTCTCTCACTCTCTCTCTCTCAAATAAATAAATAAAATCTTGGGTACCTCAGTGGCTCAATGGTTGAGCACCTGCCTTTAGCTCAGGGCATGATCTGGAGGTCCTGGGATCAAGTCCCACATCAGGCTCCTTGCAGGGAGCCTGCTTCTCCCTCTGCCTATGTCTCTGCCTCTCTCTCTGTGTCTCTCATGAATAAATAAATCAATTCTTAAAATAAATAAATAAATAAATAAATAAATAAATAAATAAATAAAATCTTAAAACAACAACAACAAAATAAATAAACTGTTCAAACCACACCTTCTTACTTCCATCAGCGATCTATCCCCATACCTTCAACAATACTGAATGGATCAAGGAAGAACATAAAGTGGAAAATCAATGTAGAGATAAAGTACAGATCTAGGAGTTGTGCTTTTCTAATTTACAGCTTTCATTTCAGACCTGGAAAATGAAGTAGTTAAAGTAAAAAGTAGGTTCGACGGTATGCAAATGAGGTATGAATGCCTAAGATCATGCTTCCTAAGTGCTCAAAGAAAAGATCAAACTCTTCCATTCCAGGATATAGAGAAGCTTTGCTCACCTATCACACTTCAGCCAGTTGAGGCTGTTACATACCTATCATCTAGTGAGCTGTCACTCTACCTCCAAGGTGATTGGCTATATTGTGGGTCAAAATGTACAACTAAAAATGCAGTTAATTAGGGCACCTATGTGGCTCAGTCATTTGAGCAGCAAACTCTTGGTTTCAGCTCAGGTCATGATCTTGGGGTCACTGGGTTGGGCTCCACACTTGTGGGGAGTCTGCTTGGGGATTTCTCTCCCTCTTCTTCTGCCCCTCTCCCCCCGAGAAATAAATAAATTAAGTTTAAAATTAAAAAAAAAATAGAAATGCAATTAATTAATTGGTCCATGTAGGACAGAAGTAGTAAAAGTTGATTTCCTTGGCACAGGACTTATAAGCAGAAGTTATTGCAATGCCGGTTCCACCAGTTACTCTGGATACATCCTTTCCCTTCTCTGTCATACAGACTGTGTCTGCTCTAAGGGTAACACTGGGAAGTTTTATAGATGCTTGCCTTAGTATTTCCATCTTTTGTTCTTTCCCACTCAGGGAAAAAATACCATTATGTGCTTGTTCTCAGAGAAAAAATGCAAGCAGAAAAATAGGAATCTTCTTGAAGTGCCAGAGTTTCAAGATAAAAAGGATTTGTAATCAAAACAAATATTTAGGAGAAAACCTCATAGTCTTTCCTGTTTATCAAAATCCATGCAACCAGAGACTATACTCCAAAGCAACTGTCATTGCCTTAGACATTTCATTTTTGATCCCAAACCCCTGTATAGGAATGAGTTATTGAACACTCTAGCTTCCTCCATACATACAACAAAAATACTAATCGTTTACATGATCTGAGACACCCGTATTAAATATCTTTCTTGAGAGAGAATAAAATTCATCCCATGCTTTCAGAGTATTATTAAGTAGAAACAGAATGATAACCTTGGGTTTTATGGTTTCTTAGTGATCACTCTCTCCACTAATAAATTCCTACTCTGTAAAGTCATGAGTGGACTCTTTCAGCCCATGCGGTTGTACCCAGCTATCAAAGCCATTTAAAGTTATAACACTAGGGGCACCTGGATGGCTCAGTGGTTGAGTGTCTGCCTTTGGCTCAGGGTGTGATCCCAGGATCTTGGGATCGAGTCCCACATTGGGCTCCCTGCAGGGACCCTGCTTCTCCTCTGCCTGCATCTCTGCTTCTCTCTGTATCTCTCATGAATAAATAAAATGAAGAAGAAGAAGAAGAAGAAGAAGAAGAAGAAGAAGAAGAAGAAAGAAGAAGAAGAAGAAGAAAGCTCTGCCATTTCACCAAATGGAACTTTGCATTTCATCCCATTGGCCAGAAATTGGCCAAATGAACACACCTAGTTGTAAGCAAAACTGGGGAATATGCTCTCCTCTGGGCCTCCAGGAATTCTGTTGTTATGGGAAAGTAAGGAAAATATTTGTTAGAAAAAAGCCGAGTCTTTGATACAAACACTCAAGTGTACACCGTTATTCTCCCACAAAACCTGGCTCCCAACCCCATGAGACTGCTTCCCTAAGCAGTTAGAGAATCCAAGTCTGAATCTTCAGAATGGAATGCATAGAGCTGCCCAGTCCCTGCTTATCTCCATGGCTGTGTCTGTCTTAGATTTACTTAATCTAAGTAAATTTACTTAATCACTTATTAGGAAGCAAGATATAAAGACTAGTCTGTGTTGCTGAAGAACAAGTATGTGTGTGAGTATACATGATGTTTCTACCTATATCATATATGATATCTATATATTATATATAACTTTATATGTAATATACAGGGAAACACCTCTATCTATATAGTCATATAATAGATATTTATATATCTATATAAATATAGAGATAATATAAAATATATTTATATATTATTTAAATTTTGACATTGTTAAATGTATAACACAATACACAAGTACGTAAAGCATAAACGTTAGTTCAATGAATTATCATAAAATCGACATCCATGTACCCATCTCCTCATCAAGAAATAGAAGAACAGTGTCAGCCCCTAGGAACTCCCACTTGCCTTCTTCCTCATCAAACCCCTGTCCTCCTTAAAGACAGTCATAAATTTGACTCAGGATAATCACTAGAGCGTTACGTTTTGAGATAGAAGACCTAGATGCTGATCCTGCTTCTGCCTCTAACTTGTGAGATCCTCAGCAGACCGCTGAGCCGTCCATATATGTATATACATGTGTTGGAAATTCACATTTTGCATAAATATTGAATATGTTTGTGTGAGTGTGTGTGTGTTGGTGTGTGTAATTAAAATCTCCAACTAAATGGTGTTTACGATTATTTCTAGCTTTTTAAAAAAGATTTTATTTATTTACTTGAGAGAGAGAAAAAGAGAGAGCAAGGGGAGTGGTAGAGGGAGAGAAAGAAGCAGACCCCCCATCGAGCAAGGAGCCCAATGCAGGACTCAATCCCAGGACCCCGGGATCATGACCTGAGCTGAAGGCAGATGCTCAACCACTGAACCACCCACGCGCCCCTGTTTGTTAATTCTTATGCGCTCTCGCTGATAACTTTTGACATAATAACACACACACACACACACACACACACACACACACACCAAAAACCTAACCACTTACAGTGGTAACTAAAATTGCTGCATTCCCATCAGGAATAATGTTTCATTCATTTATAAATAAAGTAATAAACCTCATTTAATAATGTCATTCTTAAGTGATGAATTTTTATGCTCAGTGCTTCAGAGAGAGATCATCTGACTTCTCAGTTTTTCGGTTTTCTCTGTGGGTTTTTTTTTTTTTTTTTTCTGCTACCTTAATTAAATTCCTGGTGTCAAAGCTCCATTAAAGTGGCCAGGCATGAAACATAACCTGGTTTGTTGCACTAGATAATTAAATTGTGTCAAGAGAAGGATTGGCTCAATGAAGTAGTGTCAATGCTTTTTATCTCCCACCCCGAAGAAACTAACTTTAACTGTTGCCTTTACAGAAGGATACGGGATTTGGAATAACAAGCAGCTTTCTTTGGAAAGGCTTTCTGATTTGAAAGACCAGAGTGTTATAGCAGTAAAGAAAAGAGGGAGATGGGGAAAGTTTTGGGGAAGAGGGGAGCAGGAGAAGGAAGGAGGGATGGAGGCAAAGAAAAAGACATGGGAATTGACATAAGCATAAGAGAGGGACACCTGGGTGGCTCAGCGGTTGAGCATCTGCCTTCCACTCAGATTGTGATCCCGGGGTCCTGGGATCGAGTCCTGCGTCAGGCTTCCCCCAGGGAACCTGCTTCTCCCTCTGCCTGTGTCTCTGCCTCTCTTTCTGTGTCTCGCATGAATAAATAAATAAAATCTTTAAAAAAAGAAGAAGAAGAAGAAAACTCACACACCTCAGTGCTCACCTCCCACAACGGACAAGTGGGTAAATGGCCCCTTTTATCTTTGTCCTGTGAATTGCTAATTGATGGCTATTCCCCGAGAAGTCTTTTTATACCTGCTCCTTTACTACTGAGTCACTGCACAGTTGGCTTCCCCTTATACAAATCCAATTATGTATGAACATAAAAAAAAAAGATGCAGAAAAGAATAAACCACCTGCATATGTGACTGCACCCACATTCCATCCAAAAAGCAAAGTCCTGGAGGGGATGGGAGGGGAGGATCCTGGCTCTGCAGTTGCCCCTTAGGGAGCATCTCACCACCACCGTGAATGTGAACCTAGTGTGTAAGGGGGCAGATGTTCATGCATCACAACTTCTTTCGTAAATGGCTCTTTACTGAGGAGATGATAGTCTGAGCCAGGCCTGGAGGAAGAAAGTGGCTGTGTTGGGATTCATCATGGCCCCATGTCGGGATCCATCATGCACCATCCTATAAAATTGTCAAGGACAATTTGCCTGTGTGTATTTACTTTAGATGCTAACTTCTGCTTTAGGCACAACACCACAGTTTTGTTGAAATGCACATATTATCATCCCTGGAATTTTGAGACTTTACAAAAAATGAAATGACTGAAATTTATAAAATTTCACATTTGGAATGGATCTTTTGGGCCCAGGAGAGCTATGTCTGTCTCACTGAGCAAACCGTTCTGTAATATGTTCATCAGATGGCCTTCGAGCTATCTCCTGGGCACACGGCCTGTCACTGCGATGACTGACCATTGATGAGATGGTGCCGTCTTCTCATTGATGATCCCTTGTTTGCTTGCCTAAAATTTTCTGTTCCTCATTTGAACAAAATCCGTCACTTTGCCACCAACTAAGAGTTATTGTTTTCAGACAGCTAGTTTGCCTTTTCAGATTCCTTGGATTTACCAAAGAACGTGAAGTGTGGCAAATTCAAGGAATGAATTATCCATGTATGATATAAACAATGGAAAGTAACATGGTGCCACCATTTCCTGTGATAAGACACTCTGTTTCTCCTCCTGCAGTATATTTTTTCCAACCCTCAGCCTCCTGGGCCACCATTGATCTGATTACTATTCATATATTCATATAGATTCGCCTTTTCTGAAATACCGTCTGGATGAAATCACACATTATTCAGTGTCTTGAGTCTGAATTCTTTCACTAATGATAACGAAGTTGCGATTCTTCCTATCTCTCAGTGTTTCATTCTTTTTTTCATTGCTGAGTCGTATTCCATTGTATGGACATACCACAGTTTATTTATCCATTTATCAGTTGATAGTCATTTGCTTCCAGTTTAGGACAATTATGAATGAAGCCACTATAAATATTTGTGGACAGGGTTTTGATTGAACAGAAGTTTTTATTTTTCTTAAGTGAATAGCTAGAGGTGGAATGGTTGGCTCATAGAGCAAGTATATACTGGCAAGTTTCCTTGCCAAACTGTTCCCAAAGTGGTTTTACTATTTTGCATTCTCACCAGTCCAGAGAATCTTCCCTGTCTGCATCCTCCTTCCCTCAATCTGGGCAGAAATTCAATTTAATAACCACTTATTGGAAGCCTTTCTGGTATCAGCAGTTGTTTTTTCCCTTGGGAGGCGCTGCATTACTCAAAGGTAGCCAAAACTTTGTTCTGAGCTTTAATACAAAAAATAGTAGGGGAGGGAGTGTCTAAAAAAACTTTTTTTTTTTTTTTTGGTCTCTGAGCCTTTGGTTTCTAAAATAAAAATTTCAGTAAAGGTTTATATATTAAATTATGACTTGTGGCACACATCATTGTACTTTTGAGCAGGCACAGCGGCAAGACAATGGTCAAGGTTAAGAGTTCTACTGGAGCTAGAGAGCGTGATTTATGATTTGGTGAACAGAGATCCTAAAGGGACTGCCATGTCCCTTGTGTATCTTTTTTACTTTGTTACTGAAGTTATATGTTTGTTGTCTCTCATCCATACTTTTGCTCCCTTAATTACATGTTTGGGATGCCTCTATATTAGGATCCTGCTCTTGGAAAACTCTGTCACAGTGTTGTTGTAAGACAGATCTCCTTCTGGGTCATTCTCTTCCTTAGAATAAGAAAAAGAACAAAAAATAACAAAAATGAATATAATTTCTAAAAGTGCACCATGTGTCATGCTCATGCCTAGTGCCTTACATGTTCCTTGTATTTAATCCAACATCCCTTAAAACACACACTTTGTCTATATTTTATAGAGAGAGCAATTGAGAATCAGAGAAGTAACTTTCTCCCATACCGTTCAACTTTCCAGTGGCATAAATAGAATCCACGCCTACATCTTTCTGATGACGATGTAAGTTTTTGATGACAAGATTGTTAACATTTCACTCCTCTCCTTTGGTGCTTTAAAGCCAAGGAGAAACCAAGGGAGCATCCTTGTGCAGGGAGGAGTGAACCTACAAAGTCCCTACCTGTCAAGGGACAAAGTGGCATAGGTTTGTGAAGGTTGGTGGAGGAGGCAAAGGTAGCAAGGGAAAAGAACACTCTAAATTAAAGGAAAAAGAATTAGGGGTGCCTGCCTGGCTCAGTCCGAAGAGCATGGGACTCTTGATGAGTTCTGGCCCCATGTTAGGTATAGAGATTCTTCAAACAAATAAATTTTTTAAGATTTTATTTATTCATTCATAAGAAACACACAGAGAGAGGCAGAGACACAGTGAGAGGGAGAAGCAGGCTCCATGCAGGGAGCCCAATGTGGGACTTGATCCTGGGACTCTAGGAAAAAAAGCTGCAGCTAATGTACTGGTTAGCTTCCATTGTATAGACACCAACCACAAAATCCTCTGAGGCTACGATTCACGAGAGGTCAATGAGGCAGTTTGCTGATCCCAGGTGGGTCTGCTCCTATGTCTGAGGTTCATCTCTGACTGGTTATCTGATCCAGTCTGGCCTTTGCCACAGGAGCAGGATGCTTGGCTCTGCCTCATGCATGTCTTCTTCCAGTAAGCTAGGTTGAGCATGCTCTCAGGGCAATGGCAGAGGCAAGAGAGATCAAGCATGAACACCTTCTGGAACTCTCCTTGTGTCAATCTTCTCACTCTCCATTGGCCAAAAAAAGCCATAGGGCAGAGTTCAGCATCAAGGGACAAGGCCAGTCATCCACAGCACCAATCCCAGACTACCGCATATGAGAGGACATGGTCCACGCTGCTAGTGCTGAGTTTGCCTCCCACCAGTCACTGTCCAAGTTCACATACACTGCTCACTTCTTGCTTGGCTATTGCAGGAGCTTCCTAAAAATATCCCTTTCTTTCCTATACATCACATTCTATGGATCTCTATGCCCCTTCCCTCCTTCACATCCATCAATCCCCCTCTCCCGACCACTGTCTGCAGGATAAAGAATGGCATTATCTATTGTCTAAATCCCCAGCTTCTTCTTCTTTTTTTTAAGATTTTCTTTATTTATTCATGAGAGACACACAGAGAGAGGCAGAGACACAGGCAGAGGGAGAAGCAGGCTCCCCATGGGGTCCCTGAAACAGGACTTGATCCCAGGACCCCGGAAACAGGCCCTGAGACGAAGGCAGACACTCAGCCACTGAGCCACCCTGGTGTCCCTAATTCTCCAGCTTCTGTTCCCCAAAATCCATCCACAAAGTACATAAAATTAAATTTGTAATCCCTGGATTAGAACTGCAGGCTGACTTTAAGTCTTTTCATATGCTCTTTCCTCTTTGTGAATTTTCTTACCTGGTCTGACTGTCAGTGAATGCCTATTAATTCTTATACATCAGATCGAATATTACTGAACTTGAAACTTGCCCTGACTCTCAAATGAAGAGAGGCTTCTGCGAGTTCTCGTGGCACACTCTGTGACACATTGCCCTGTAAGAACCCCGCATGCCACTGGAATGGTAGATTATGAACTCTGTAACTCAGAGGTCCAGAGTGCTCATCATGATGACCTCGTGTCATATCATAGACATTGGTAGACAGTTCTCTATAAATATTTGTTGAATGTTTACATGAATGATTCAAGGAGCACTTTATCAAGAGCAGGGTATGACTATGTGGGAAAGGTTTTTGCTGACTCTCAAGGTTTGTTTTCCTTCATTCTCAGGTAGAATAGCTACCACTGCCCCAACTCATCATTTCTGGAAACCATCCATGAGCAATCTGTGTGGTTTCACAGTGGCAGATAAGCAGCTGAAGGCGGTGTCGGCAAGGACTCTTGATTCCTTCCCACTCTCCATCCCATGTCAGGGGAGCAAGAGTCACATTGCATCTACTTCAGGGTCTTTGAGGCTCGAAAGCCGTAAGACAGCTGGAGTCCATAGCTTCCTCCGAGAAACTCTGGACTGGCATTGATCCAAAACTATCCAAATCCCAGGGGTTGAGGCTGAAACAATCTGCGATGGGAATGTAATACTCCAAATGGTTTTCAGTTAGTTCTGGCTTCCATTTATCTTTCTTTCTTGGCAGGTAGGGCAAGGGTGAGAGGGAAACGGCACAGGTGGAGAGTGGAATTTGATTGAATTACCTGCCAGGACTTCAGAAACCCACACAAAAGAAACTCACAACTCAACTTGGCATCTCTTTAGGAACCGGTCTTTGAAGGCTACTGATGGGGATGCTAGGGCTTCAGAAAGCATTAGGCTGCACTCCTGATAATTCACGTGGCAGCATCCGTGTAAGAACATATTGTTCTTGGCCAAGGTGTAAAGCGCCCGCTGCGATCGAGAGGCAGATAGAGTGTTTCCCCAGCCTCCCCTCTGCCCGTTGGTATTATTTACACCCCTGCCTCCCATGTCCCTGAACAATCGTGCCACAGTTTTCTGTCCTGTGAAGGTTTGGGTTGGCAATTCCCCTGCAATATTTATTCCTCTCCTTTCTTTAACATTGAACATCTTATCTTGGCCACTGAGAGTTTGTTACTCTTCCTCCTGTTCCTTTTGATATTTATGAGATATCAGATATCTTGAGATATACAGATATCACTGGCAAAAAGAATATTTCACCACTATTTCAATACAATCAAGGCATCCCAACAGGTCAGCCTGTTTCCTGTCGTCTGGGATCTGGGAGCACTGATGACTTCAGACATGTATCCATTTAACCGTCCAACCACCATCCCTAATTTGCAGATCTTTACTGCGCAACTGCCTGAGGCTTGGCACTTAAAATACAGTCCATGTCTCAATCATAATATTGTCCTTGGTCATACCGCACAGCCATACTACATACACATCTCAGACATCCTGCTACGACTATATTTTCTGAGCAAGGACTGGGCATCTTTGTATCACTATGTCTAGCTCAGTGAGGGGAACAGAGTAGACACACAACAAATATTTCCAAAAAGTCAATCTCAACTTCTCTCCATCTTCCCATCATGAATAAAGAGAGGATAATAGTATCACTGATTAATTCAAATAACCCTGCTGATTCTCAGAATCATGATGACCTCCAGTCCTATTTATGAAGTGTCCTCCATGTTTTCCTGGGAGTTTCCAGTGGACATCTCACAGGATCCCAAGAAGAAATTGTTTCCACTGTTCTGACAGGTCCTGTAGTCCCCAGCAGAATACCACCAATAATCTACCAGCTGTCTCTGACATTTCCTTGCCTGCCTTTTATTTTCCACCAGGCTCAGCTCCTTGCATCTCCCACACCCACCAAGTGACAATGGTACCCTTCTGCCCTCAAGATCCCAATGCTATGAATGGTCTCTGTGGCTCTGCTCAGGAGATCACAAAGTACTATATCCTACTACATTTAGCAAAGCCGCTCTTTTTCAGTTAAACACAGACTGTGTGACTGGAGCCCAGGACAAGTTTGAGATGGCGTCCATTACATTGTTCTCATAAATATCATTTCTCCCTGAATATCACAGGTAACTTTGTCCATCAGCTTTCTGAAACATGCCTAAATACATCTGAATCCCCAAATGAACACAACTTGTGCAAACCTTAATCCAAGTATTTTCCCTATTCCTTATTATATAAGTAACACATGTTCACTGTAGACAAAAATAAAAGACAAAAATAGAAATCGCTTGGAATTCCACCACCTAGACTTAGCACTTTGGCATACTTTCTTCCAGTCTCCCTTGTTATTCATTTGAAACAAACTAGAGGGAAATGGTATCAATCAAAATTCCTCTTGTAATTTGTTTAAAGATATACTTTGAGGATGAAACCCCAGCAGGAGGCTTGGTAGCAAAAGTTGGTCTTTATAATTGCTTTGGAAAATAACAGTTTACAGAGTTAGAACATCCCTGATGAAAACAGTGGAAAGAAGACTGAGGGGGAAGATGTGGCTGGGACCATTGTGGCATGGCAGAGAAGTAACTGGAGTGAACTGAAAGTTTGGGTGGAGATTCATGAGCCATGGCTCTGCATAGGGGACTGTGCTCTTCATTAGCATCACCTTAGTGAAACACAGGGAGATCTAGAATCCAATAGCATGTCATCAAAATACATATAAGAATTTTAGCCAAGCCACACAGAATGGCTATGAAAATAACTCAATAAAAATCAACTAAGAGATAAATTGGTTGGATTATCCTATCAAGTGACAAAGTGACATAGGTTTGTGAAGGTTGGTGGAGGAGGGGAAGATAGCAAGGGAAAAGAACACTCTAAATTAAAGGAAAAAGAATTAGGGGGTGCTTGCCTGGCTCAGTCAGAAGAGCATGGGAGTCTTGATCTCAGGCTTATGAGTTCTGGCCCCATGTTGGGTATAGAGATTCTTTAAACAAATAATTTTTTTAAAGATTTTATTTATTTATTCATAAGAGACACACACAGAGAGGTAGAGACACAGTAAGAGGGAGAAGCAGGCTCCATGCAGGGAGTCCGATGTGGGACTTGATCCTGGGACTCTGGGATCATGCCCTAAGCTGAAGGCAGACACTCAACCACTGAGCCACCCAGGCATCCCTTAAACAAATAAAACTTAAAAATCAGTCAATCAAAAGGATGAATTAGATAATGGTGTATTTTACCCCAAGGACATGGGCTGTGAAATGCCCCACCACTTGGAGGGAATGAACTTTCATAAAGGCTAGACAGTGCGGAGTGTTTTGGGAATCGCCACATTTCACATTTTGGCATAAGCTCTCTGACCTGCAGGCAGTATCAGTCCATTAGGATAGCAATAGCAACTATTGTCATATTAGTTCCTTGTGAGTGTGTTTTAATAGCTCAGAGAGACATATGGAAGAGATAAATCAGTTCCATGATATGCATTTGATTACATTTAGGAAGAATGTAATATTTAAAACATGTGATATTTAAAATATTTCTAATGATTAAGAGAGATTGGCACATTGGCTAATCTGAGAGGATAGTCTTGCGATCCCATTTTAAATTGCATACCAAGTAATTGATTTCAGACCTGAAGTATTTGGTTGAGTGATAGAAGTGAGTTTTGCTGCACTTGTGTACAATATAGGAAGATTTAAGAAAAGTTATGATTTTCTGTAGTTACATTTTATTTATTGGATTTACTGTATTAGAGGAAGTTTTGCTTGTTAGAGGCATATATTCAATTAGAATGTTGAGTATATTTAATTTATAAATGCAGTTTAAAGTATTTAATGGGATTTAACTCACCACATCCATCGAATGTGAATCAAAAGCCTCTTTCAGGACGCTTGTTGAAATTGAGTAGATTTCATATACAGGGTGAGAAGATTTATAAGTTGCATTCAAATCGTCAATGAGAAAATTGATGTTTAAATCTGTCATTGAAATGTATTCAACAAATTTTACTGGGTATCCTCAGTATATACTCTAAGTGCTGGGAACAGCACTCAAAGAACTGACATTCTAGCAGGATGATAGATATAAACAAATATATAGTGGAATATGGAGCATGGTAGGAGATGGAAAACTCAAAGGGGAAAAATAAACCAGGGCGGAGGAGACAGGGTTTGCCAGGTGGCCCATTTGCAGTGAGGGTGGGGCTTGCTGCTTTTATAGAAAGAGGTCAGAGTTGGCCTCACCATGAATGGGTGACTTTCGAGGGGGAGACTCTAAGAAAGGGAATCATGCCGATCGATATTCAAGGAAAGAGTTTTTCCAGGCAAAGCAGCCCATGAGGGGCACCTGGGTAGCTCAGTTGGTTAAGCATCCAACTCTTGGTTTCAGCTCAAGTCAGGATTTTGGGGTGGTGAGATTGAGCCCCATGTGGGGCTCTGTGCTCAGCTCAGAGTCTGCTTGAGATTCTCCCTCTCCCTCTGTCCTCTGCCCTTCCCCCTGCTCTTGATCTCTCTCTCTCTCTCTCAAATAAATAAATAAATCTTTAAAAAAAAGTTCAAAAAAATTTTAAAAAGCATCCCATGGGTCCAGGCAGGGACTCCCCTCAGAAAGGGCACTGTGTGGCAGGTAATCACACTGATTACGTCCTGAGAGCCGGTGGTGCTCATGCACCACGAAAGGGACTAGAACCCCATCTACTGCCTTCCAGGTACTAGTCTTGTCCCAGTTCCTCACACACACAGTTCTTCAGGAACCCAGGACCTTAGCCCCTCCTGATGTTCTCCAGTAGCTCTTCCTGAAAAATCTAGCTACTACTTAGAAACTCTGCCCTTTTAAAACAGGTTCTACATGACTGCTACTTCATTATTCTCACATGTGTAAACCTGTTTTCCCAAATGAGTCACAAGTGACCTGCAAAAGCATCAGGTCGTCTGTCACCATCGTGCAGGACTCCTGGGAATTAGCCAATGAGGAGCGTTTCCAAGAGGATGTCCGCTGATACTTTTGAAAATTGGTTTCTCAACAGCAGCTTTAAAGCCAGGTCGCTTTGTTACGTAAATCAATTCCAAACAGAGCCTTTCTTCAAGAAGGTTGCTTGGGAAGCACTCATTGAAGTTCTCAACTTATTGTTCGGAGCGGTTTCTGATCCAAGTGTTCCCACAAAGGACCAGGAGTTTGTCTCCCTCTTTTGGTGGTCAGATGTGTGAGGACAGGTCTAAAGACTATTTGTCGCTAGTAAATACTATTTCCTGGACCAAACAACAACCACCACAACCACCACAACATTGGTTTATTGCCCACAATGATTCCATGCAATAGGTTAGAATGCATGATTTTGGCAGGCTCCATTATCATCTAGTTGTCTCAAACTCCCCAAACCCTTATCAGTTATGGAGCTTGCTCCATTGCCCTGATTCCATTTTCTCTTTTAATTAGAGTTTTCATAGAATGTAACAAATGGTTTTTCAAAGAGGATAACAGGAGGGACAAGAGAGTAAGGAGGACATGTGACCACATACAGAAAGTGGAATGAACATCAATGCTCTGGCTCAGTTTGCTGCACGGACTATAAAATCTCTTAACAGCAGTGGGAAGTGAGTCTAGAATGACTAACCTTTACCATGTGTCACTAATGAGGAGGGTTACAGCAGATTCCATCCCCATTAAGTTATATTACACTGGCATTCCATGGTCATTAACTAAATCTGCTAAATGTTGTTTTCCAAGACTGAGTTTGAAGGTACAGGAGAAAAGGTGGCTTTGCTGGGGTAACTGTTATCTAATGATATAAAGTTGCCTGCCATTGATCAATGGATGTTTGTCAAGTAAACTGAAATTAGAAAATGTCTTCTAGATGAAAAATACATAGAAGAGGAACCACTTTCATCCCCTCCCTTGGTTTTGCGTTGGCCAGCTTTCTCTGAGCACACGTTTGAATTACACCTGCGAGTATTGCCCATTACCTGTATACCTTTTTGGTTGAATAGATAAGCATAACAGTGGGACACCTGGGTTAAGCATCTGCCTTCAGCCTAGGGCATCATCCTGGGGCCCTGCGAAGGAGTCACGGGGAGCCTGCTTCTCCTTCTGCCTGTGTCTCTGCCTCTCTCTGTGTGTCTAAATAAATAAATAAAATCTTAAAAAAAATCAGAGTAACAAATAATGACTCCTTATATCTGAGCATATATTTTATACTAGAATTTTGGGAGAATCAGTGTCCTTTTCTTCAAGTTAAGCATTTTTAAATTGTTCTTTATAATATTAACTTAATGTCACTTTTTTTTAAGACAGGGAGGGGTTGAAATCCTAGGAAGTAGGATGTCTGATTAATCCAATTACGTGTCTTTTCTGCCTTTTTTTTAAAGATTTTTTTATTTTATTTATTCATAGAGACACAGAAAGAGAGAGGCAGAGACACAGGCAAAGGGAGAAGCAGGCTCCACGCAGGGAACCCAACATGGGACTCGATCCCAGGTCTCCAGGATCATGCCCTGGGCTACAGGCGGCACTAAACTGCTGCGCCACCGGGGCTGCCCTTTTCTGCCTTTTCCAATTCGAATCCAACTCTGAATGACCTTTCCTGAGCATGCAGGTGAACCAGAGGTGGATTCATGGAGGATCAGGTGGAGGAAAAGTGTCTGCCTTGCTGTCCATGTGTGGGGAGGGGCTTGCTGTAGATGAATATATGAAGTCGGCACAGGCCAGGGCCTCACTGGACTTGATAAACCTTGAGAGACTGACAGAGGGAAACAATTTAAACCACAAGTGATACTCTGGAAAGAGCTTCACCTGAGAAGCTCTATGTACCCTAGAGTGGGGTGAATGGTGGCTCCCTCCAAAGATAGGTCCATGTCCAAATCCCTGGAATCTGTTAATTTTATCTCATTTGGAAAAGGGATCTTTGTAGATGTGATCAAATCAAGGATCTTGAGAAATAGATTGTGCTACAGTAGGTGGGTGGCCCTAAATGCAAAGACAAGAGGAAGCAGAAGAAAAGATACAGACACAGAGTTGGCAACTGGATGAAAAAAGCAGGAATTGCAAGGATGAAGCCAAAAGGGAGAAAGCCAAGGAATGCTGACACCTCCCAAAAGCTGGAAGGATTCCCCCTTAGCACCTTCAGAAGATATGTGATCCTGCCAACACCTTGATTCCAGACTTGGAGCCTCCAGAACTGTGAAGAATCCATTTTTGTTTTATTAAGCCACCCAACTTGGTGGGCTTTGTTATGGCAGTCCTAGGAAAGTAATACAGACCCCACAGAGAAGGACCACTCTAGAGATCTGTGGCCATGGAGGAAGTGAAATTTCCTCCCCAAATGTACACTTCTGCAGTGGAGGAAACCAGAAAGCAGAGAGGGGTATCCTGGGCCCCTAGAGAGAACCAACAAGTGCCAGCTGGTAAACCACCAGCCAGTCCAACAGGGAAAAAACTGACATGCCCACTTCCTGGTCACCCCAAACTCCACTTCAAGATCCTTGCTGAACTGTGCTCCAAGAGGAAATAGAGAAAAGAATAAAGCCTTCCATTGGATTCTCTGGAAACAGACTCTGAGGGCATTGCAGAAGGTTTACTGGAGAGTGCTCTTGGGAAACCTACCTATAAGGAAATCAAGACAGGAAAGAGATCAGAGGAAAAATCTGATCCTTACTACTGAGGCCTCAGCAAATCCTATAAAAGCTGAAGCTGAAATGGCCCCTCAGGGTCATCTGAGTGAAGGTAAGGGGGTCAGATTTTCCTTTCTGACAGCAAGTTATCATCATTGGCCATGATTTCCTGCTAGGAGAGGCCATGATTTTTATCAAGGTGGTACTGAACTGCCTTCCAGTCCTAGAAGTTGGGGGTGGAGGTGCTTGTGACACAGAGGAGAAGTTAAAATTAGTCTAAAGCTTCCTGTTTGGAGCTAAACAGATCCAGGAAGAACAGGGGAAGTCAGAAGCCAGAAGGAGTAAGTAGTTGGCAATTTGATTTTATACAGTAGTCACTGTGCTGGATACGAGAAGGCAATCACTGGTGGGAAGGAAGTGTAGTTCCAACTGAACAAGAAGAGGACAATTGGAGGGAGTGTCTATTTGATGCGATAGCAAAAATAAGAGCGGAAGACAAAAGCAAGAAGTAAACAGTGAACGAAAATAACCAGTCAATGAAAAATGAGATAAAAAAAGCATCATACTAAGTAGGCTAGTTACTAAAAAGGAAGGTGGAAAAGCAAGTTTCCCCTATAAAAGAGGCAGAGGTTGTTAAAATGGGCTATACACGTACACACACACTGCAGTAATATGAAGTTTATGAGAAACACACTGTGTGGGATAGCTGTTATTTGCCTTTACTGATTCACGGCATCCCTTTCTCCACCCTGCAGCCTTGCCTGAGTGGCCGACCTGTAGAGATTACATCACAGGGCTCCTTCGTCTCATAATTTCCAGTTAGTTTCAGCCTCTGGGAGGAGTAAGGAGAGATCAGAGGGAGACAGGGGAATGGTGTCCTTCCTTCCCCTTTTTTTTTTTTTTTAATAAATTATTTTTATTGGTGTTCAATTTACCAACATACAGAATAACACCCAGTGCTCATCCCTTCAAGTGTCCCCCTCCGTGCCCGTCACCCATTCACCCCCACCCCCCGCCCTCCTCCCCTTCCACCACCCCTAGTTCATTTCCCAGAGTTAGAAGTCTTTATGTTCTGTGTCCCTTTCTGATATCTCCCACACATTTCTTTGTCCTTCCTTCTCAAGTCAGTTTGGACTAGCTTTGTGAAAACCCCAGCCCTTCCCAAGATAACTGGCTACTCCATTCTCTCGTCTTCTGAATTCCAGTAAATTCTCTCTCCCTTGTCCCTCTAAGTCTAGGGTTGTAAGAGCTCACCTCTACTCACTCCGGGTAACCACTCCATCCTTGTGATTCTCTTACACCCGCACCTCACAGAGAATGTGCCATTGGTTTTCCTCTCTGGAATTTTCTTGTTTTAACTGTATCACCTGTGTTCTGCTGGGCCTTGGCTGATAACTTGTTCCAGAAACGGCCCATGAAAGAGGCCTTCAAAAGTGAGATTCTGGAATTGAGTTGGTCCTATATTCAAGGAGTCTAGGAATAACATTATTGTTGAATGAAAACAGAGTATGAGGGATGCCTGGGTGGCTCAGTGGTTGAGCATCTTACCTTTGGCTCAGGTCATGATCTTGAGGTCCTGGGATCAAGTCCTGTGTTGGACTCCCTGCATGGAGCCTGCTTCTCCCTCTGCCTGTGTCTCTGCCTCTCTCTCATGAATAAATAAAATCTTTTTTTTAAAAAGTAGAGTATGAGTGAACTATGGGATTCAATAATTCAAATGATCACTGTTGGCTAGAACAGGACAAAAGGAAGGGGACAGAAAGGCCCTGGGTGGGAGAACATGACCCTGTGTTAAATAGGAAAATAAAGATTATGGAGAAAAAAGGCTTCTTCTTATATCTTAGAGAGTTTATACAAAGAATGGGGGTGCCCTGCTGGCTCCGTCAGAGGAGCGTGCGACTCTTGATCTTGGGGTTGTGAATTCAAGCCCCATGTTGGGTATAGAGATTACTTAAAAATAAAATTTAAAAAAAAAACTTGAAAGAGAAAAAGAGACATAGAAAATCATGGACATGGAATTGAGAAAATTAATGGAAAACCAGGAGGCTCTCCAGCAACACTGAAGGATCTTTCATGTCATGTGGTCCTAGGAAAGACGTGGCTGAGGGCTAAGCCCAAGGCATGAGAATAGGGTGCTAGAAGAACAGCTCCAACTAAATGCTTTAAGCAACACCACGCCTTGGCACTGAAACTAGGATCAGCAGTTTCAATGCCAGAGTTAATCAGGAAGGATCATCTTGCTGGAACAAATCTCAGGTAGAAGCCAAGGCACCCCTCGGAAGGTATTTTTACAAGCCTAAAAAATCCAGTGCAAAAACAGATACTCGAAGACTCACAGCACAGAGCTCATGGGTCTCAACCCCTTGCAGGGGATATGATAAGAAAGAACAGAAGATCACAATCTCCTCCATGAATGCTTCTATTTCCACAAATTGCAAGGAATTCTTTTCACAAGAAAGGAGAGTTTTGTCACTAGAGCCTCAACTCTTTTCAATACTCAAGTGCCGAGAAAAATAGTCAAAGAGACATAGAAATCACGAGGTTCACAATGTACATGATGAACCCTGAGGGGGGGAATAGGACAGCATAAAGTGAGATGCTGTGAGTCAAAAATTGGCACCATCGCACATTCTGGAAGACAGAAATATCTTTCACATCGCTCGTTCCAGAATATACTATGGAAGGTGCCAGAGTTGTTGATGGGAGATTTCTCAGAAACTATTCTAAGTTCCCATACTTTGGACTGTGGACAACAAGCCTCAAAATCTGCCTGGCATCCTGGGGCCTGAGATCACAATGATGTTTTTTCTTGTCTCTCACATTTTCTCTGTCTATCCTCCTTTCCAATATATTGTTAGGTCTCCGCTGGCACCGTGTGCCAGGATCTGGAAACTCAATTTTATTGTGAGTAACTGCTGGAGGGCAGGGGAGATTCTTGTTTATTGCCCAACATTTTATGGTGGGCCAGATTCTGTGATAGCGTGCTAGTCTTGACAACCCTCAACGACTATAAAAACGAAGGACACATCTAGAGTCTTTGGGTTATTTTGCTTTTGATGACTTAATATTTTACTCAACTTGGCCAAAGGTGGTCAAGACTACCACTGCTAAAAAAGGAATCTTGGTGTAACCCAGACATTTTTTAAAAGACAGCCGCCTGAGAATGAGCTGAATACGAAATTTCAAAGGATAAAAAACTTCCATTTAGTTCTGAGATTTATTTTTTTATTACTTTTTAAAGATGTTATTTACTTATTCATGAGAGCCACAGAAAGAGAGGAAGAGACACAGGCAGAGGGAGAAGCAGGCTCCCTGCGGGGAACCTGATACAGGACTTGATCCTGGGACCCTGGGTTCATGACCTGAGCCAAAAACAGATGCATAACCGACAAGCCACCCAGGTGCCCCGTGTGTGTGTTTTATTTCTGCCATTAAATTTTTTTGGTTATTTTGGTGTTCTTTGTTACACATTTCATAACTCTTTCAGCTGATACAGATCTAAACTATATTAGACAATATGGCAAAATATAACAACAGGTTCACTGAGCATGAAATAATCACCCTCATTGTCTCTACCACTTGCTCTCATTCAGTATCATTTAGCTCCACCTGCAAGGTTAGCTCACTTTCGAACCTTATGCTGTGTTTCTCCCTGCTACACCTTCAGCGTTCTCCTGAAGGCAGGAATATTGTTTCTGTATTTTTGTAACCCTTCAAAATTGACACAGTGCCATCCACTAAAGGGTGCCATGAACTCACCCAACAAGTGAGACCAAGCACCTGGAGGCCTTAGAACAACCACGGTGTGAGCCCCGCTTCCCTGTAGATCGGATATGTCTGTGGATGGTGGTGAGGCATTTGAGCAGCACTGATGGTGATAGTGGTGACAGATGCAGCTGGGAAAATAGGACTCGGTTGCAAAGGCAGTCAAAGGAACAGTCTGCTGGAGACACAGACGTACTGTTTGCTTGTGGTGGAACGGTGTTCCCGATCCGACTAGGAACCTGATCTCCTCACCTCCCACTCTACATGCCTTCTCTTTTCCGTCATTTATCACACGTAGGAGGCATGGACTTGGGACTCACCTGCCTTACCGCCATGCTTAATGCGCTTAGATGCGGGGTGAGGCCCTAGCGTGGAGCTCTATCCCTAGGCAAACAGAGACCCGGGGGAGGAGCAGGGAGGAGGGAATTTTGGCAGAATTTCACTGAAATATGTGCAGAGTGCTTTATAATATTTTTCTTGGCTCTGCCACTCAGTAGTTACCTTTAAATTTACTTTATGTGAAACCAGAGAAACCTCACCCTGAATAACCATTTCAGGTGGAGTTCAAGCTCCCAAACTTTGGATTACCTGGTCGGCCTGCCCACTGACCCATGCCAAAGCCATCGATCAAGACTGCCACCTTCACTTCTGACCCTTTGAATTGTTTTCTTGCAAGCACACACCTCATCCATATGCTGCACACATACGTATATACGCACGCAGTGTCCATCCCCAAATATACGGTGGTTCTCTGCTTTCTCAATGAGAGCAGGCTGTAACGTTAGTCAATGGAAATGTTGAAAAAAATTCAAAGGAAAAAGGAAAATTTTTGTGAGTGCTGATTAATTAGGTACATATGATATTTACAAGTAGGTACTACATGAAATCATCCATTAATATAGAAATCTTGTTTTTGCACACGCACATTTAATGAAGAACAGTATTCCAGCTTTTCCCAGAAAACAGCACCTCTGCCTCCTTTCTGAGACAAAGTACTCTTTGAAGCTGTGTATAACGATGACTCGGAAACCCCAGGCCCCAGGTTTCTGTCTTCATAACAGAAAGATAATTCTCTGTTTTCTTTCTGATTGTTCCCATTCACTGTTCTGCGTGATAGCTACCAGACATTCATAAGCTGTTTGTCTTTTTAAAATAATAGTCAAATGGTTTGATTTAAAAAAAAAAAAAGTCTGGTACCTCCCCAGGAATAATCACTGGATCTGTTTAGATTGCCTCACCTTTTTAAAGGATAGATTATATCAAGTGTTCCCTATAAAAATCCCAAATTATCATTTCTTGAAATTCTTTTCGGCCAACATATCCTTCCCAAATGATGTGCTGCTGTTTGAACTCAAGCAGTTGAGAAAGCAGACACCATGTTAGAGAGTTTGTAAGGATTCAAATATATCACAGTGCTGTCTTTTCCAATCGATTGTTTGGGGGACAAGAAAAAAACAGTGCCTTAGTCATATGCATATGTAGAGGTAGATTTTGTTTGTTTCTTTTTCTTTTTTTTTCTAAAGATTTTACTTATTTAATCATGAGAGACACAGAGGGAGGGGCAGAGACATAGGCAAAGGGAGAAGCAGGCTCCCTGTGGGGAGCCCAATGTGGGACTCGATCCCAGGACCCGGGGATCTTGACCCTGAGCCAAAGGCAGACACTCAACCACTGAGCCACCCAGGTGCCCCTATTTTGTTTCTTATATAAAACTTGAGTCATGTCTCTTGAAAGGGAATTAACTCGTATTTAGTCAGGGCTCATGGCTTCAAAGACAGAAACTTAACCCCACCTCACAAAACATATACAGAAACTTAGTGGCTCAGATAAATAAAGAACAGGAACAAAATGGGTTCAGTGGTGACAGGATTTGAAAAATAAAAAGAACATGAGTTGCTCCTGATTTATTTCTCATCCTCAAGTAATCTCTTGGTCAACTTTTCCCCTCTTGTCTCTACTTGTCTATGTGTGGGGATCATTTGTTTTCTTCTTTTCCTCTGTAAAGTTCTTCTTCTCCATGTGGAAAAAAACAGAAACCAGGCAGCCACAGCCTTACACTATTCTGGGTGAGCAAGTCTGTTTCTACCCACTGCACATATAGAAAGCCCCAAGACAAGAGTCTGAGGTTCCTTGTCCATTTTCTGGACTCTTCACAGAGTCAGCTAGTGAGTTGTATTCATGGCCCCAGGCTAAGACCTTGAGAACAGGGTTGCTGCCCACCAGCGCCCCCAGAGGTGGGGAGCGGTCCTTACCAGAAGAGGAAGGATGCTTGCTGGAGAAGAATGGATAAGGGAATTCCATGCATTACCAAAATCTCCCAAGTTCACTGGGGACATTTTAGTTCATTTAAAAGGTAACTAACCCCAGGAACATTTCCTTCAACTGGAATATTCAGAAATTGCTTTATTTTTTAAATACTTAATAAACTACTCAACACCCATTTCTTGAGTCTGCATTATAATTGTGTTGACTCAATGTCTGAACTATTCTGAGGAACTGATTTCTTTGTTTCTTTTTATTTATTTTATTTATTTACTCATGAGAGAGGCAGAGACAGGCAGAGAGAGAAGCAGGCTCCTCACCAGGAGCTCAATGTGGGACTCAATCCCAGGACCCCAGAATCACCACCTGAGCCAAAGGCAGACACTCAACCACTGAGCCACCCAGGTGCCCCTTGAGGAACCAATTTCTGCTTTAGAAACATGACTAAACTTAATCATATGACATGTCTATATCTGGGCTGGCATAGTAAGAACATCAAGTAATAAATTCATTCATTTTGTTCCTACTTAACCATTTCAATGATCATCATGGGAGAACTTTTTTTCCAAAACCTTGCCACCATGTCATGATTCTTTAGCGCCTGTAAGGGAACTGCAATCTGCATGTTCTTAGAATTCAGAGCGCGGACTAAGTCCGTATCAATATTTTACCTTACCTGTAATCAAAGGATCTTCCTCAGGCTACGATCAGTGATGCTGCACAACGAAATAAAATTCAGTCCCCCCGCTCTTTGCAAAAGGCTGCCAACAACCTCCTCCGTCTACCGTAACTGCTTTTCCCAGCTGCAGGGGATTAAACAGGTTATAAGATTTTCCTAGCAGTAAACTTTCTGAACAAATAGAACGGTTTTTCATTGAGGTGTTTGGGAATTTTTCAAAGCTTTAATTTTTTTTTTCAGTTCTTTTCCATTAGGTTTTAATTTGCAAAGTTTTATAAGCAAAATTAACCGGGAGAATCAGATTTTTGATTTACAAAAAGTTTCCAATTAGAAAGCCTTAATTAAACAAGGTAGCCTGGCCCACCTTCTTTCATTTCAAATGGTATGCACGGGGGCTCAAAAAAATCGGAATGAAATCTCAAGCTTCAATATAGTAGCAGTAGTAAGAGTGTAAAATGGGTATAGCATGAACCTTTTTATGAGCTCCACATTGCAGTTAAAGCCAGGTCAACTTGGATTTAGGGGAGCGACACTGCAACAGTGGTATGCCTGTTGCAAAGAAAACAGTCTTTGCTCTAAGGCGAAGATCTGAACTAGAACCTTGTCTACCATAGCCTTCTGAGCAAAGAGCAAAGAGCTTAGGAGTTTTTGGGATGACTTTAAAAATCTCGTGTCT
Organism: Nyctereutes procyonoides; assembly: GCF_905146905.1. Classification (NCBI taxonomy): domain Eukaryota; kingdom Metazoa; phylum Chordata; class Mammalia; order Carnivora; family Canidae; genus Nyctereutes; species Nyctereutes procyonoides. The sequence continues at coordinate 52,016,754 of NW_026575140.1, read as the reverse complement.
ATCAACAATCACCTAATTGCTGGCGGTCTCAGGAAGAGTAAAAGTCCAGCTCCTTTAATGGCTAGCAGACCCCATAGAATCCGCTCCCCACCTACAGTTGCTTAATTTGGCAAATAAATATTGAGGGCAAGCCAGTTCAATTTGAATTTCAGATAAACAACAGATAATACATTATTCAGATAAATCATGTGAGGATGTTCCGAATTTCCTCTGGCCGCCTGACAGTGACCCATCTCTTCCCATCCTTTGCTTTCGCCTGTTCCATTTTGGGTTTAATTCTGCTTTCCTTCAACACACCAGACACTTAGTGTTGTCCACTCTGTCTAGAATTCTCTTCTCCCAGGTACTGACATAACCGGGGTTCCAGATTCAGCAAATAAAAATATAGGATACTCACCTGTATTTACTTTTATTTTTTTTATTTACTTGTTTATTTATTTATGATAGTCACAGAGAGAGAGAGAGAGGGGGAGAGACACAGGCAGAGGGAGAAGCAGGCTCCATGCAGGGAGCCCAACATAGGATTCGATCCCGGGTCTCCAGGATCACGCCCTGGGCCAAAGGCAGGCGCCAAACCGCTGTGCCACCCAGGGATCCCTGTATTTACTTTTAAAAAAGATTTTATTTCTTTCTTTGAGAGAGAGAGAGTGAGCATGTGCAGGGCAGTTGGGGGAGGAGCAGAAGGAGAGGGAGAAGCAGATTCCCTACAGAGCCGGGAGTCCCACACAGGGCTTGATACCATGATCAAGGTCATGACCTGAGCCAAAGGCAGATACTGAGCTGACTGCACCACCCAGGTGCCCCTAGGATGCGCACTTGCATTTATATTTTATACAAACAACAGATAATGTTTTGCTGTGAGTATGCAGCATGCATGGTGAAAACTTATTAATTTTCTATATGCAATGAAAATATAATTGGGTATCATTTTGCTTGTTCTGCTACAACAAAATACCACATATGGGTGCCTGGCAAGAAAGAAATTTCTTTTCTCATGCTTCTGGAGGCTAGATGTCCAAGATTAAGGTGATGACAGGGCTGGTTTCTCCTAGGGATTCTCTCCTTGGCTTGCACATGGGGAGCCTGTGTCTCACATGATCCTTTCTCTGTGGGCTCACATCCCTGGTGTGTCTTCCTGCTCCTGGGTGGACACCCATCCTATTGATTAAGACCCCACCCTTACGATTTCATTTAATCCTGATCACATCTTTAAAGGTCTGATCCTACTGGTGTTCACATCAGAGGTTAGGGCTTCCTCACAGGACTGTGGGAGACACGATTTGGTCTGTAACAGCCCCACACATGGTTATATCTTCACCAGGTCACTGCTCAGAAGACATCTTCTCAAGGATGCCCTCCACCCCCACCCTCACTCCCCTTACTCCCTGTGCTTCATTTTCTCCAGACAGCAACTCCTTTCCATTATCCATCACTTGTTTATTATTTGTCTCCTCCCACTTGGGCTTTGAGAGAGCAAGAATTTTTATTTGAATTGTATCTCTACGGTGTCTGTGGACCTGGAAAGTACCTGTTGCATGGTACATTCTCAATAAATATTTGTTTAATGTTGACGGTTGACAAGGGGGAAGGAGGACCCCATTCCCTGTAGGTGGGCACAGCTAATGTGTTGGACAAGAGCAGTAAAATTTTGACACTGTGGAAGATTCTGGAACTGCCTCCAACTTCTGATCACCATGTTCCAAAACACTCAAGCAGTTCTCAAAAGTCCGCATGTCTGGACGATGTGCTAATAATGCGGAGTCCTGGGTCCCACATTCAGAGATCCAGTTCCATTAGATAAGTATTGGCTATGGAAATCTGCACGTTTATTTTTTTTTATTTATTTATGATAGTCACAGAGAGAGAGAGAGAGAGAGAGAGAGGCAGAGACACAGGCAGAGGGAGAAGCAGGCTCCAAGCACCGGGAGCCCGACGTGGGACTCGATCCCGGGGCTCCAGGATCGCGCCCTGGGCCAAAGGCAGGCGCCAAACCGCTGCGCCACCCAGGGATCCCTGGAAATCTGCACGTTTAATTATTTTTTAAAAAGATTTTGTTTATTCATGAGAGACACAGAGAGAGGCAGAGACACAGGCAGAGGGAGAAGCAGGCTCCCGGGGGGGCGGGGGGGGATGCGGGACTCCATCCGAGGACCTCGGGGTCATGACCTGAGCCAAAGGCAGATGCTCAACCACTGAGCCACCCAGGTGTCCCAGTCTGCACATTTAAAAAACACCCTTACCAATCCTGACACAAAGACCACACGTTGAGAGACATAATGCCAGGGCAAGCTCCAGAACCAGTTCTTGCCAGGACGAAAAAGAATATGGAATGAGGCAAGGGAGAATGGGTAAGGGAGTTTCTCGAATCGCAAAAACTTTGGCTCACACAAGCTTTTTTTTAATTTTTATTTTTTATTTATTTTATGATAGTCACACACAGAGAGAGAGAGAGAGGCAGAGACACAGGCAGAGGGAGAAGCAGGCTCCATGCACCGGGAGCCCAATGTGGGATTCAATCCCGGGTCTCCAGGATCGCGCCCTGGGCCAAAGGCAGGCGCCAAACCGCTGCACCACCCAGGGATCCCCTCACACAAGCTTTTTTATTGTTGCTTTTGCTCAGAGCTCATCACTCAGACTCCTTATCCCTCAAAATCACCTGCCTGGACTCTGGTGGGTCCCAGTCCTCACTTCCCCAAGGCTTCCTCCCACAGCTCTGGCTGGGGTCTCCTGCTGACGAGCCACAGCTGCATCTGGAAGTGGGCAGGGTTGGCCTGGACCTGTTGGGTGAGTTACACAGGGACAGTGCCTGCTTTGCAGAACATGCGAGCTCATCCAGCCAGGGCAGCCCCTGATGGCAGGCAGAGCTACCTAGACCCAGACAGGCCTGGCATCTTGAAAGCAAAGCCAGGGGAGCCAGTAAAGCAGAGCCTGTGCATGGAACAGAGGATGCTGGTAGGGACTCAGACAGTTCACAGACTCTGGAGCTCTGCTCGGCCTCTCACTCCACACCAGGAGGTCTATACTGGCATCGGTTTATTCTCTTGAAACATTCTCTTGCCTGCAGAGTTGCAGGATTCCACTTTATCTCATCCCCTGGAGAAAAAAAAACGAAGCCCTCACTCCTCACTCAGGCTTTGCTAATTTCTTTGGATTTCAGGTACATTTTCGCACCACCCTGTCAGTTAGCTTCATTTTCAATCCCACCTCTGCCCTGCCCTGCCACATCTGGCATCTCGCACACTATTCTCTGGAGGGATCTTTTGTTTCCAATCAGATGCCTGAGTTGAAGAGAGACAGAAAGAGTGTTCTGATTTAGTCTGACCTGCTGGTAATAGATCTTATAAAACTGTAGGCAAGCATTTGAACCCTACCTTTTAAGGTCTTATTTGCCTAGCAAATGCAAATGCTTTCTATTGCCTCCTGTCCACAGGCAACCAGGGACCATTTGTTTTTCCTTTTAAAGTTTCAAATCATGCTTTCATCCTAATAAATGCCTTGCCACTCCTCCAAAAGGCTTTATACCAGCTTCCTAATCATTTTTTGTAGTACCTGTCACTTTATGTAGATGTCTAATGGGGGCTGCCTGTGGAAATATTGTATTTTCCCCTTGATGTATCCTACTTAGCTCGAGTCAACATTAATATTTTTAATCTAATGTTTTAAATGGTGTCTTGTGATGGGTATTGTCACTTTGTTAAGCTGCTACTAGATTAAATGCGGAACTTCCCCAAATGTGATTTTGTTTTCAATTAGCAATTCAGATTTCATATACATGTTGTAAAATGAACAATTAAAGAAAATTCCTGGAAAAAAAATTCTAAAGTATGTGATGGGGAAGTCCTGCTTTATAAATGCCACATGATCAAGAAATATTTGTTAAATTAATAAAATGAAGGAAATGAAAGCATTGGGCAGTTAGCCACTCAGCCACTAAAATGCTTTATGGCTTGGAGTTAGTCACTTAACTTCTTTGAACATCATTTATTTCTCTCACATTATAAGGATTCTGTGTCATAAATAATCAGAAAAGGCTTTGAAAACATTATACTGTAAATATAATTACTAGTGTCTTCCCCCCCCCCCCCCGAAACAGCAAGATAAGTTCTTTCACTTGGGCTAATGGTTGGCCCCAACAATTGTGTATCTCTTTTCCTCACCACAGATGACCCACCTATGAATCTGTGTACTCACCCCAGGAACAATGCTGGGGGGATGCCTTGTGGGAATACCAAGCAAGGGGTCCCAGGGCTCAAGGAGCTTGTTTGGGACACAGAGAAGCAATGCTGTTGGCCAGAGACTCCATCTCTCTGATGTCAAAACTCCCATTTCCACTTCCTCCCCAAGAGCTTGCCTGTGTAGGCCAAGGCCGGAAGCATGCACTAATAGCAATCTGCAGCCACTTGAAAAGATGGGAGCTCTCCACATCTTTTCTGCCTGTGAACAACAAACTGGAAAGCCACTGACCTGGGATCTCTTTCACATCAGGCTGCACACACCGTTGGTATGTTTCCTGCTATGAGCAAGCTCTGATGGAATGCTACAGAACCTCTCCAGGGCATGTTTAGTCATTCAACTATGCATACACAATTAGCGCCTGTATGATATGTTTCTCACTTTTTAAAAAATGCCTTTTTAAAAAAAGATTTTATTTATTTATTCACTAGAGACACAGGGAGAGAGGCAGAGACACAGGCAGAGGGAGAAGCAGGCTCTCTGTGGAGAACCCGATGTGGGACTCAATCTCAGGACCCTGGGATCATGCCCTGAGCCAGAGGCAGATGCTCAACCACTGAGACACCCAGGCACCCCCAAAAATGTCTTTTCATATGTATATGTATTCAGATTCCATTTTCAGTCCTCAGTGGTGGCATAGGAATCCACATGTAATATGACCACACTCTTAAAAGAATGAATCATAGAGAAAGTCTATTGGAAGAGAGGCACCAAAGAGAAAAACGAGAGAGATGTCTTGGAGTGGAAAAAGTTCTAGATTACAAAGAAAAGCAGAGAAGAGAAATCACTTGTCCCTCCTGTATTAGTTAGTTATTGCCACACCACAAACCACCCCAAGGCCCAGTGATTGCAAACAGGACACATTTGTTATTGCTTACCAATATTATTATTATTGGGTGGATTGGCTGACTGGTGATTTATGCCAGGCTGACTCATGCAGGTCATCAAGATGCAGCTATATGTCACCGAGGGGCAGGTTGAAGATGGCCTTACGTGTCTGTGGTGGGTTGGCTGCTCCCTGGGCAGTGGGTTGACTGGACCATGTATCTCTCATTATCCTGTATGCTAGCCTGAGTTATATGTCTGATGCTGCAGATTTTTGTGCGAGCAGAAGTACACAAAACCTTTAGAGGCTTAGGGTGGGCACACCATCACTTCTGCTGCATGCTACTGTCTAAAGTAAGTCACAAGGCCAGGCCAAATTCAAGGAGTAGGGAGTAAATCCCACTTCTTTAGAGGAGGAGCTGTGGCATCATGTTGCACAGGACATAGATTCCTGGAGGGGTGAGAGATTGTTTTCACGTCTGCAGTCAATGCACTGTATTTGCCGTACTAAGAACTTGCAAAGGTTCTGTACAAGCTCCTTGAGCTTCTCTGTAACTGGTAGATGGGATACTGCCAGATATGTTGGATGTGGTTTTTGTAGAGTGCACGAAGTTAGAGGTATGTCTTCCTGAGCAAGCCTTGTGAAAGTAGATCGGAAAGCATGTGAAGCAGATTCTGCCAGAAGCCTCTGGAAGATCTTCAAAATATTAAAAACAAAACAAAACAAAAAGCAACAACCTACTGGAAAAAACTTATCTCCTTCATGATTAAGCCTCGTAGTCAAATGTCAGGCAATAGGTATTTCCTGAACATTTACCAACGTGTCTGGCCCTGAGGGTAGAGTGGTGAACCGCACAGACAGAGTCCTGACTGGGGACTATCAGAGAAAACATAAAAGATCACACATATGCTAACAAAGCAGAAGTCCTACTGTTTCTCCAGCACTGACTCTCAATCTTAGTCCTTTCAGAGTAGGGATGCACATTGAACCTTCTGGGCCCTGTCCCACCTTGGCTTGGCTCACACTATCTTGTCACTCCATGTACCTTGCCCATCTCTCCCAGAAAGCTCCTCAAGGGGCTCTGGATATGCCCTAGCAGTGTGAGGATTATTTTGAGCTGAAGACATTTGAGGAACAGCAGCTGAAGGAAGATGCTTCTTCTGAGTTTCCCTGATCTACCTAAAAAGCAAAAGCCTCCCAAAAGAATTCAGCTGCCATTGATGGGGTTCAGATCATAGGCCCCAAATATGGCAGCTTGGCATATTGAATCTCAGGTTGGAGAAGCCTGAGTTGTCAAAAATGGGAGCGAATTGGAGTCACTTATCCTAAGCCCCATGACACCAGATTGAGGGAGACTTAATTATAGTCTTGGCTCTCCTAGAAATAGAATCTTAAACCAATCAGGAATCACTGGATCAGTACTTAGGAGGCCACCTGCTTGATAGACCCCTGCCATCCCCTAAGGGGGAACTCATATGATTTCCTTGTTCCCACTCCCTCTGACTATAAAAATCTTTCATTTTGTACAGCTCCTCTGAGCTCTTCTCTGTCTGCTAGATGGGATGCTGCCTAATTCATGAATCACTGAGTAAAGCCAATAAGATTTTTAACATTTACTTTAAAATACTTTAAAATTTTCAACAGAGAAAGCAACAGAGGGAGGAAGGTCACTCTGACCCACCCCTCTCCCCTAAAACAGGTCACAAAACCACCATGAGAGAGGCGCCCTCCTTATGCCTGGTGGAAAGTAGCATCCTTAACTCCAAAGACAAAGGGACTCAGAAGAATTGCTACAAACAGGCCATGCTGCTACTTCTACACAACTCCCATTACTCATAATTAGCTCCAAAATACCCAGGCTTAACTTTTCTTCAAGGCTTCACATCTTTATGAAGGCTCTTGTGTCATGTAAAACCTATATTAAATAAATTTGTATGCTTTTCTCCTGTTAATCTGTCTTTGTTGGTTTTAATTTTGAGACCTGGCCAGGGACCCTAAATGGGTCAAGGAAAATTTTTACCCCCCCCCCCCCCAAGGTCTTGAGGCAGAGTAAGAAACTCAAATGCCCATGGAGACCAGGCAAGAAACCCAAATGAATAAGACAAGTAGGATAGGAAAAGTCAGGAAAAGGGAAATAGGAAATCAGGAAAAGTCAGCCTAGCTGTCTTGAATTGCCCCTATTTTATGGAGGTATCTGTATTGGACAATCTTTCTCTACTAAAAGCGGGGAAAAAAATCAGTTTAAGGGCAATGATAATGACTAATGACACAGCCTCAGGGGTGGAGGTCACTGGGGCAGGGGAACAGGGAAACACACCTTCCAAAGAGTGCAGTTGTTCCTAGAAACCCACACATTGCTCTGTGGAAAAGATAGGTAGTTTTACCATATCTCCCCATTTTCCAAGAGAAGCCAGACATGCATATCTTTCTGTGAAATATCTTCTTTTTAAATGTTGATTTGAACTTTTTAAGGATCATACTATAGGGCAAAGAGGTCACAACTGAGGCCATGAGGGCCAATTTGAAATCTCAGCTATGGAGGCTTAGGCACAAGGGATGTTACTAAACTTAGGCCATGCATTTAGGATATTATTTACAATCATTTCAGTAATACACATTTTTCCAGCAGATACATTAGCCACGTGGATTTGGCAATGTCTGGCATTTGTGTCAATGGGAGGAAATGGTTTGCTTAGAACTAACTAGATCGCTGCTCTATGCAAGGCTGTAGAGACTAAAAAAGTTGTCCTTAGTGTCTTTACCTCTGCAAATTCTTCTCCTGGCTGGGCCTCCATTCCAATGGGAATCTAGACTGAATCTTCTTTTTTGGTCCCAGCTGGATGTCAGCTAATCATGCCCAAAGACATTATCTGATAATGGCTTAAAGCCTTACATTTCCAAGAGATATTTAAATTTTAAATTAGGACCCAAAGATGGAGATTTCATCTTTTTCTACACCATGCTACTCCCAAGAACCAGAGCATTATTAAGTGGCAAAGCAAGGAAGGGACCAAAGGCCCTCAATAGATCACAGTGACACCACACATTCTTAGATTTTGCATAGTATCAGTAAGTTAATTTCATAATAACATAGCTTTGTTCTAATTCTGGAGGTTATCAGCAATCACTCTTGGTACTCTTTGTGACATACTAGCATTCTTAAGGAAATAAAGCTAATTAATGGGGATAAGTGTGAAATTTCAAAAAAGAGGAAGATTATTTTTTCTTGACTAGAAGCACTGACTCCGTTTACTGGAAAGATTGTGTTTTAATGTTGGCCACTCACACAGATGAGGTTGATTATGAAAAGAGAAATTGTTTGGTTCATTAGGCTTTAATTATAGAGATGAATTATTATGGATGAAAAGAGGGAGCTACAAAATTATGGAGATTGAATTCCAGTTCAATAAACAACTTCAAATATCTTTACTGGAGACATAAGCTAGTCATGTTCTTTTTTTGCCAATTTAATTTGATGTCTGCTGACAAATGATGTTAGAACGTCCCTGGAAAAATCTTAATATCTACAGTGTGTTGGTGGCTATCATTTAAATTATACTTTTTCCCCTAATTATCTTTTCTGATGGTAGTATGGAGATAGATAGGTCTTACTTCTGCTTCGATTTATTTTGCGTAATAATGACAAAATGTTATATCCCTATTTTGCCACTATCCATGAAGCCAAATTGCTTTTATAATAGCTCAATGGCCTTCAATGTCTCCCCACTGTATGCAGAGATAAGCTGAAAAACCCTGAGCTTGATATTTCGTGACTGTGGATCCGATCCAACCGAAATATCCAATATTATCATTCAATATTGCGTAAGATTAAAAAACTTGCACCGTAAACAAACACTCTCTTTCCCATTACACACAGACCTTGTATGTTTTGCTTCTGAGATTTTTAGGATCAGCACTCCCTACTCTGTATTTTCCCTTTTAAATTCTACTGCCGGAGTCCTCATTTTGAAGGCCCTGTTAAAATTAGGCATCCTTAATCTTCTTTCCTGAGCACAGTATTCCGTGGTGATCCTGCTATCTGATTTTGTAAAACACATAGGACCTACAGCATTCTTCTTTAAACCTCTTACATGTCTGGTAGTTTATACCCCAAAGTCTTTCAAGTAGATTTTAAAACTCCAGTCACAATATATCTTATATTTCTTAATCTTTTAAAATGATAGTTTTATAAGATATCGTGAACAAGTGACATCTATGTGGCATCTAAAAATTGCATATTTGAGAGTATCAGAGAGTGAATTTTTTATGTATGAAAATACTATATTGGTAATGTGGTTATATATTTTTAAAAGAGCATTTCATTTTTTATAGGAACATAATAAATATTTGTGAATGGAGTAATGTAGGATCTAGGATTTGTTTACTATTGTTATGGGTAGGTGGGAAGGTGTAGATGAAACAAGATAAACCATTACGTCAAGACTGAACATGATGAGTCAACAAGATTGACCAAAATTGACCTATCATCATTGATAGCTGTTGAATTTAGGTTTTGAGGACACATATACTGTTCTATCTACTTTTATATATGTTTGCAATTTTCCATTATGAAAAAGTTTAAAAAATTTATAAAGTATGATAAGGAAATTTTAAATCCAAGATAAGAACAGAAGAAAGAGTTAGTGGTCTTAGCATGGAATGACCACTGGGTCTTCAGTAGGTCACTTAGCTTTGCTGAAACTATTTCACTGTCCCAAGACGTTCCAGTGAATGCTTCAGGCATTTCCAGCTCTAAAGCTCTGTGAATGTAGGTGTTTATAAATAAAAGATGGATTTTTGGAAAGTGGAAGAATATATAAATTCTCTTGAGTAATCACTTTACTACCAATGGAGTGTAATCCCTCTTGGGAGTGAAATAAACATACATAACCTCAATGGGGTAGAAGTAGGAGATGATACAGGAGCTAGGGCAACATCTCAGCGGGCACTGGACAGATAGTCACAAAGTAATGGGCTTCCAGCCTGGAGTTTGAGAGCAGTGATTTGGCAAGAAAATGCCCTCTCTCCCACGAACAGTAAGATTTAAAGGCCCAGAGGGACTTGGCATTTCAGCTTAGGTTCATATAACCAAATCAAAGTCATTCTGGACATATGGCCATGTTGAATTAGGGAATCAAAAGAAATATTGAATTGCAGTGTGAGACAAGACCATGCAAAATAAGTGAGGCAGGTGAAGGCCAGTCCAATCAGAACAGGGCTGCATTTGATTGTTGGAGAGTCCCCAGCATATTTTCACTCAGAGATCAAGATGCCCATCTCAAAACTTTCCTTTCAGTTTAGAGCCGTGTCTTTTCACTAAGCCCACTGTAAACCCAGAGAATAAACAATATGTCAGCTCTGTGATCATCAAAGGCCCTTCAAATCAATGAAGGCCGAAAACAAGTTATCTTGGAACTTGCCATGGTTAACTCGCCTCTTCAAGAAAGGCAAGTTCACACAGATAAACTACAGAAGACGAAAAACAATACTTAAACTTCTCCGCGTGGTCAGAGTGGAGGTATTTGGGTTTTACTGAGCACAAATGTAAGACATCTGGAGGGCGATGGTGTTCGCTATACTTGTCAACATGGTTGACTTCAGTAGATCACAAGCCTTGATTACTATAGTCTGTTCCTTTAATATGTTAGCTATTACTCCAGAGCGCTGCTGAAGCTCCCAATGCTGGATACCATTTACTGTGCTTATTGGAAAACAAAGTAAAATAAAATCCATTATTTCAGCTTTGGATATGTCAGCAGCTAATAGTAGGAAGAATAACTATAATTTGTTGAGCACCTGCAATGTGGCAGAAGCCTTCAAAAGATTAGCCTTACTATAATCATCTAAAGGATACTTCCTTATAAAACAGGTGACGAGCTGGCCAAGTGACAGAGTGGGGATTTCAAAGCAGATGACACCTAAGGCCCCCTCTGCTATCAGTGTTTTCTCAATCTTGTCTGCACGTTAGAATCATCTGGAGAGCTTCAAAGAATGTCTTGAAGATCTGAATTTAATTTGTCTTGGGTGGGGCATCAGAATTTCTGTTTTATTTTGGGGTTGCCCAGTACAAGTCATGAGAATCATCTGCTGGCAAGAAGCTGCTCCCTCTGCCTTCTCCTTGATCTGTAAGATTAGGAGAATCTTTCTAAGGTACAGAGGAATTTCAGCGGATAAGCCTGCAGAGTCTGGAAGGTACCTGTCAGGGTTCAAATCCCCACACTACCATGAACTAGCCTCTGGTACCCTGTTTTCCGTCTACACAGTAGGAACACAATAGATGCTTCATGTGCCACTGCTGGGAGTGTGAGTAAAGCATTTAGAAGAGAGGCCAACACTCACTAATGCCAATGCCATTATCGGGGTTTGCCTCCCGCCCCCAGCATGAGTCATGTGGGGGCCAAGGGCTGAGAACAGCCTCCCAAGGTCCCTTCACGTGCCCTGCGAGGAGAGCATTTAGCTGCTGACCTTGTTCTTGTACCTTCCGGGTCTCCTCTCTCATTTCCTGATTCTCCAACCCTCTCTGTTTGCACGTTTCCTGACTACAGTCTTTGCCCTACACTTTGGCCCCTATCAATATAAGGGTCATTATTATATTGTGTCTACTTTTTCATCTGTTTTAAATTTTCTAGGTGCCTGGGTGGCTCAGTGGTTGAGCATCTGCCTTCAGCTCAGGTCATGATCCCAGGATCCTGGGATTGAGTCCCATATCAGTATCCCTGCAAGGAGCCTGCTTCTCCCTCTGCCTATCTCTCTGCCTCTCTCTGTGTGTCTCTAATGAATAAACAAATACATTTTCCATTAAGAAGACCTAAAAATAATATTTTGAAATAAAACAAAATAATAAAATGAGCCTGAAGCTGTCTCTCCTATCTAAGGCATGCACAGTCTAATTTCCAAAATCTTTTCCAGTGTTTTGGGTCTTACATCTATTAGGATAATGTTATTATTGACTAAATCTATTATAAAACATCACTATCATACCCAGTCACTGGATTTGCCATTTAATTATTCAATATTTACTTGAGAATAACCCAGGCGAGAGCCCGTTGTCACCTTCATTAACTTTAAGGCACTATCTTCAGTATGTGGCAAGAATGCAGACTGATAAATTTAGACATGTTTATTTGTTATGGATCACTGTCCTTGCCTCAGATAGTGATGTCACAGGCAGTTTTTGCTAAGGGTCTCATTATCTACAAGGCTTCAATTGTTTATTGCATGCTATCTGGAGGAGTATTATCAGACCTCCTTATCCTTTTGAATACCTCGATAACACATAATGGTGGGTATTTAGAGTTTAGGGTAATAGCACCAACAGCTCATAGAATCGTATATTACTTCTAAAGGGACCTTGCCAATAGCTCCCTTTACAGATATGGAAACTGAGTTTAGGGATCCCTGGGTGGCGCAGCGGTTTGGCGCCTGCCTTTGGCCCAGGGGCGATCTGGAGACTCCGGATCGAGTCCCACTTCGGGCTCCCGGTGCATGGAGCCTGCTTCTCCCTCTGCCTGTGTCTCTGCCTCTCTCTCTCTCTCTCTCTCTCTCTCTCTCTGTGTGTGTGTGTGTGTGACTATCATAAAATAAATAAAAAAAAAAAAAAAGGAAACTGAGTTTGGCGAAGTGGCTGGACTTGCCTGAAGTGCCATGGCTATTAAAGCAATGCGAACTATCTCTTTCCTACCTGCAGGTGCTTTTTCACAGTCTTTAACTGTGATCAGAAGGTGTGACAAGAATGGGAATGAAGTAGGAGCAAGGATCCTGTGAACACAGGGGACTCGCTCTCAGAGAGGACAAGTATTGACTGGCCTTGCTTCAGCAGGGCTCTTAGACCAATGGTTCTCAAAGTAGAGCAAGCATCAGAATTACCTGGAAAGATTGTTAAAACACAGATCCCTGGGCCCTTTCCCTAGGGTTTCCGATTTGCATCCTGACGGAGCCTGAGAATTTGCATTTCCAATTCGTTAAACTCACATCCCAAATCCCCAGTCATTATCGTTAGTAGTAATTATTCATTACCATTAATGATATCCTCAAGCCCAGTGCTCTTCCATCCCTGGGCTTCCATGCAAGATTGTTTATATGGCATCTGTTTCTGGGCTTTCTCCCTCTTCATTCTGCTTTTTCGCTGTATGTCTTTTCACTGTACAGCTCCCCTCTCATCAATGAGGCCCCTATTAGGTGTCCAATTATGAATGGCACTCTGCTTGGGACTCATCATGCTAGAACCTTATCTCAATGGGGCTGTTTCAGCTCCATGATGTGGTGGGAGAGGTGAGCAATTGTTTGTGTTTAAAATCTGCAAGCAACAGAGACCATATAAATGGTTTCATGCTCTTTTTTAAAGTTACTCATTTTGATTAACTCATAAAATCCTCCAGTGTTGGCTCAATATGAAAAAAGACCCAAAGAGAAATGTTACCTGGAAGTATGGCTGGCCCATAGTTGTCAGGACACAGATCGAGAAGCTGATACGAAGACTGTTTTCCCTTTGATGAGAGCTTCCTGACCTCTTTCTTTTACAGGGCAGTGATCCAGGTGGAAATGCCTCACCTAACTGGCGTGTGTGTTGACTTTCACAGCATATGAAATTCCAGATTGGAAACAAGAGGCATGTTGCCATCAATATTATCTGTGGTAATGCATGTGGGATTGTGTTTCCACTAACAATGAATCATGGATTTCAATCTGAGCGGGTATTTTATGATGTCTGTCCATAGGAAATATGATGGACACACTCCAGGGGTTGTAAACAGGCCTTTCTTTTTGTCCCCCCCCCCCCAGTGCTACAAAAATCATAGCACTCAAAGTAGTCAAGATGGGACACATTCAACCTCCTGTGGAGAAACATTCAAATCCACTAATAAGAAAAAAAACGCCAGTTGTTGAGCCCTAAATACTTAAAAATCATAATACTGAGGTGCCTGGGTGGCTCAGTCTATTAGGTGTCTTCCTTTAGCTCAGGTCATGATTACAGGGTCCTGAGATCGATCCCAGCATTGGGCTCTCTGCTAAGTGGGGAGTCTGCTTCTCCCTCTGCCTTTGCCCTACCCCCTGCTCACTCTCTCTCAAATGAATACATAAAATATTTTTTAAAAAATCATAATACCTGGATAATCTGATTCTTCTGCCGTGACTTGACTTCTCAAGTTGCCTTATTGGTCAATGTTATTTTTTTTTTCATTGCTTCTCTTTCCATTCAACCACAGTGCATGTTACTGAGATGCTGCATCTGTTGCGGTGCACTTGAACCAACACATGAGCGCACAGGTGAGATGCAGGGTCTGAAGTGAAGGGCTCCCAGTGACGGCACAGGGGTCACGTTCGAAACAGAACTACTCCCCTCCTCCCCCCAGACAGCCCTTTCCCCCATGGATCACATCGTATCACTTCTCAGTCATTTTTCAGTCTCTAATTTTTTCCAGCTGTGAGCCAATCAGAATGCTGACACCCCTTTCATGTTTCTTACAGCGTTATCTGGGGATTCATTACTTAAGAAGTCATTTTACCCGTGTGTGTATGTGTGTAAAGCCGGAGAATAAAGTTCCTCTTGTGCTGTTGGTATGATGTCAGGGGCAGTTTCTCATTCCCTTCTACAAAGCTTTCCTTCTTCTGATGCAGCAATTAGTTGACTATTAATAAAAAGACATTAGGTTATGCTTATTTATTTTTAAGGAATGACATCATTCCGTGCCTTAATGTCTAGCAATGGAGCAATTCACAGGTCTTTCCATTTATTACATCATGGAAGCAGATTGAACTTGGCAATTACCTTGTAATTTTCACAATGGTGTTGAAAGGGGTGCTGAGAGCAGGGTCAGTTGCAAGGGTCTGAATAAACATCAGTGTGGCTATGTGTCCTCTTATTTTGATAAGTGAATTTGCACCCAGGGAGAGGTACCTGCAGAGCCCAGTTCAGAGGGCAAATATCTTCACTTAATTCCAGAACAAGGCTACAACTCTCAGTCCGAGAGGTTAGAATAGACTTGGGAATATCCAGTGAGTTAGCCAGCTGTCAGAAACCATCCAATAACGAAAGGCCACTAACTGAAAGCTACAAACCTCCAGTATCCAAGCTGAGCCTCTGCAGGAACACAACCAGCTGAAACGTTCCCATAGATTCATAGACTTTTGAACGGAAAGGACTTGAGGCTCAATTTTAGGCTTAAGGGAGTTGAATCCTACATTACTGAGGAAGTTTGATTAATGCCGAACAGTTAGCAAGTGGGAAGACTGGCTTTATTTCCACTCTGTGATAATACCTCTGTCTTAAATACGCCACCTCTGTAGATGAATAGAGATTCTCTTTCCACAGGCGGAACTTAGAATATTGTACTTCAATGTATCTGGCTCTGCGTATTGGTTTAAAACAGTCTCTCATTCCTGGAATACAAGTCACAAGGATGCTTCTCACAGTGGATAACTTTGCACCTGTAATTCAAGCTTTGATAACAAGACTGTTCATGCCATTAGTGTCAATAAACTAGAGAAATGGAATCACGTCACCTCCCTCCTTCCCAAAAGACTCCATATTTTAAGGGCACAGATTAGTCTTCACCAAAGGGATCAATTTCTTTTTCCCTCAACTCTCATTACAGTTGAGTGCAAAGCAGTGGCTTTATCAATAGAGGGTCTGATTATGTCAGTCATTAAGAAGATAATCAGATCTATTGCTCAGTGATGAAACTGCCAAAGGTCTAACTAATCGAATATAAAGACATGGCCTTTGACCAAAGCCAGTCAAGAGAAACTTCTTTCTCCTGCTTTTAATAAGGCCTTGCCACGAGAGGTAATGACTAGACCCAAAAATTGATCATTGACTTCACCAATATATATGTGACCCTAGAGTCAAGACTCAAATTTAAGACATGGATGGAACTATATATCCAAGATTGCAATGTAAGGAAGAGGAAAGCTTTCTTCAACCCTCCTAGGGTCCCTGAATAGGTCTGGAAATTAAACTGATGAAGATAGATTAACAGGAGAAAAGCATGCACATTTTATCAAATTTTTATGTGTAGGTGGGAACCTTCACAAAAGACTAAAGACTCAAAGAGCTAACCAGACCAGAAAGCTTTTAGACAGAAGAACAATGAATTTGTGAATTGACAAGACAAAGTGGTTTGGGAGAAGGATAGTAAATAGTGAAGGAGTAACTAGGAAGATAAAGTCCGTTTAACAAATTTGTTTATGCAGCTTTCCTGGCCCCAAAATTCTCCATCCCTGGTGATAGAAATGTCTCTTTTCCTCCTATTACAGGGAGGGTACCCTTCACATGGCAGGTTTAAGAAGGGTGAGGAGAGGAGGTCAGAGTGAGCTTCCTGCTTCTGCTGTACTCTCAAACCTCTTCAGTTTATGGTTTTCAATATGTCAAGATGACATATTTTGGAACAATGTGTCCTGGACCCCATCACAAACTATTATGTGCCATGAATATGCCTGGAAGATCATCATCCATTTTAGTAATGTATCCATTTCAAAGAGTTGAAGAATTTTGAGCACTTTCATTTGTTTTAGGACAGAAGAAGATGACTATGAAATTATTTATGATACAGAAATACCACTCTTTCACGGAAAAGTTTTTTTTTTTGTGGAAAATTTTTATTGCTTGCCTTATCCTGATTTTTCCCATCCACAGAAGAGTAAGCACGTCACCTAACATGAAGTGGACCCTCATGCATTTGTGAATGAAAATGTTAAGAAAATTCAAATGTATTGTATTACCCAGCCCAAAGTCCCAGACAGAAAGCGTGTCTATCACAAAATATAATTCACTGGAACAACTCGGTGATATCAGAGGCAAAAACTCTTTCCATAGGTTTCTATACCATATGCATAGCCAATGACACCATGTGCTATGGTCTGAGTGCTTGTGCCCCTCCTCAAATTTCCTAAGTTGGAACCTGATCCCCAAGATGACAGTAACAGGAGGTGGGGACTTTGGAGAGCTGAGCTTTCACAAGTGGGATCAGTGGCCTGATAAAAGGAGCTCCAGGGAGCTCTCTAGCCTCTTCTACCAAGTGAGGATACAATACGGACTGGAAAGGACTCTCACCTGACCATGCTACCACCCTGATCTTGGATGTTCCAGGTTCCAGAACTGTGAAAAATAAATGCCTGTTGTTAATAAGCACCCAGCCTGTGGCATTTTGTTATATTAGCCCAAACAAACTAAGACATCAAGATTATACCATTCATGGATCTACTAGAACTTTGTTGCCTAAGAAAGGATCTAAGGAAATCCAGCATCAACACTGCCAAAAACTTATGAAAAAGAAACCCAGGGCACCTGAGTGGCTCAGTGGTTGAGCATCTGCCTTCAGCTCAGGATGTGATCCCGGGGTCCTGGGATCAAGTTCCGCGTGGGTACTGCAGGGAGCCTACTTCTCCCTCTGCTTATGTCTCTGCCTGCCTCCCCCTCTCTGTGTCTCTCAAGAATAAATAAATAAAATCTTAAAAAAAAAAAAAACACCCAGAATCTTGGGCCCCAACCAAGACCTATTAAACCACAGTCTGCATTTTAATATGTTCCCCAGGTGATTCATATGCAAGGTAAAGTTTGAGAAGTACTGCGATTCTCAAACTTGGACAGCCATTGGAATAATGGATAGTTTTAGGAAAAAACAGATGCCTGATTGCCACCCCCAAATATTCTAATTTACTTGACAGGAGGATGCATTCTGGGACTTGGGGCTCAAATGCGCAGCAAAGTCTTTTGATCTTTGCTGTAGAGTACTGCTTCCCAAACTTCTAAGATGAAAAGCACCTGGAGGCACTTTTAAAAATTCAAATTCTCAGGCTTCATCCTATATTCACTATCTCAATATCTCCAAGAGTCAAGTCTATATGTCATGATCATCAGGAATCAAGTCATGATTCTGATCATCAGGAACCTTTGAAAAACAGCACTTAAGAGTAGTTTGACTACATAAAACCCAAATAGGAAGTACTGTCTCTTGAAGCAATGTGCTTTGGGGCTCTTCTTAGCCATAGCATTACTTTGTCCTCATCAGACCGGTCATTCATGAGGAACAAGTATAGATTTATTTGTACTTGTTCACTAATAAATTGTTTTGACTATTAACCTCTATATTTTAGAGTGGATCTTCAAATTCTTCCTTTATCCAGTCAATAAATATTTCTTAAATATTCTATTCACTAGATGATATTCTAAACACTGAGAATATAATACTGAGCAAGACAGACAAAACCCCTATTTCAGAAGAGATGAAGAAAAAAGAGTGAGCAAGATAACTATCGCTATAAGTGTCATGGAGAAGTAAAACCCATGAATGTAATTAAAAGTAGCTGGAGGTGAAGGGCAGTCTGCTTTAGAGAGAGATTAGCAGGGAAGCCTTCTGCCACATGAGATTTCAGCTGAGGTTTAAAAGATGAGAATCTTCAATAAATAAATAAATACATCAATCATAAATCAATCAAGCAGCCAGGAAAAGTGAGCTCGAGATGGAGCAAATAGTGGATACAGAAGGTCTGAGCTGGAACAGTAAAAAGTATGTTCTAAGAAGAGGTCAAGGTAGAAGTTCCATAGTTAATACAGATGGTTCAAGATGGACCTGCAGAAACCCCATGGAATTGGATCATGCAAATCCTTACTGACCATGGCAAAAGGTTTAGGTTTTATTCTAAAAGAACAACGGAAAGTCATTAGAAGGTTGCACAATGAGGTGATACGATTTGGAGGCTCTTTGAAGAAAGGATTGGCATGGCAAAAGCGGGAGGTGTAAGTCCAATGAGGCAGTGTTGTAGTTGTTCAAGTAAGAGGTGAGAGTGGTTTGGTCTAGAAGAATAGGCATAGAAAAAAATGTATCCAACACCAAATGTATGCTCTGCTAACATATTTCTAAGAGTTGTTTTACTTCTCATGAAAAAAAAAAAAAGAAAAGAAAGAAAAAGAAAACTGATTTATTTTTTACTGTGTTCCTATTTTATTTTATTTTATTTTATTTTTTTGTAGAAGTTCAATTTGTCTTTCCAGCCAGCAGAAGTAAATTCTTGCCAATTTGGGTGTGAGACCAAGGGAGGACCGTTCACTCATTCCTGATAAGCCTTTCACTATGGTTTAGTTAAAGATTTTCATTCATAAATCTCTAGAGTATTTGCTTTTCCTGATTTTTTTTCTAGCTCTGGTTTTGAAGCCCCTCTAATGCTCTTTGTCAATTGTGCAATGCTTTCCATGTGAGTGGAAGGAGAATTCATACCATTTTGAGTGGTTAAGTGCCTTTAAATGATTTAAAATGCTGGGAAGATATTTAGCTCTTTGGCAAGGGGATTTGAAGTACATGTTATTTCCAGCTGTGGGTTAGATCCATATTTGGAAGGAGAAATTCTGACCATCAAGAATATCCTAGAATACATCCAGGTGTTTTTAAAAGCTGAAAAAAATATCGCAGCTAAGAAGAATCTTTCATTGTACCTTCAAGATGCCACACTTCTTCCTCAGTGAAAATGGATACCATGCATCGTGCTTCTGAAAGGACTCTTGGACTCGTTCCAGTCGGCCACGATGCAAAGCAGGCTTTGAGAACATTAAAAGCAGGAAACTGGAGGGAGAGTGTGTGGGCACTTGCAAAGGTGCTAAAGATGAACAGGACTTAACTTTGGAAAGAAAGAAGTCTGGGATAGGTGGGAGAAAACTCCATTCTGGAAGAATGAGGGTTATAAAGAATGGGCATGGGAAGGAGGACTCAAGAGGTAATGAGCCATTACATTGATGGTGCTACATTCAGGTGGGGTGGGGTGGGGGGAGCAAGGGTATGTCATTATGCCTCAAGTGAAATAGTTGCTCTGGGAACACGCCCGAGTTATCAGCTCACCAATGTTATACTCAACATGACTGTAGTTGGGTTGTTAGTTTACATGCCTGGATTTTCAGGTTGACCTCCAAAAGGACAATCAGACAACACATTCCTTTGTGTTGCTTTCAGAGAGAGGACACGGGGGTGATTGGATCGTGGACCATTCCAGACTGAAGACTGAATTAAGTCTGCTGGGCTGTGCTCCAATTAATAGTAAAGCAATTCAACATAATTGACCCCAGAATAGTTGATTCAGTGACACATGGATAGGGCTTTGACAGCTTAGCAGTGAGATCAGGGAAGGAAATTAATATGTGATTTAAGTAAATTCGGGCACCTGATAGTTTAATAGACTCAGACACTTTCATCTTTTGTTATTGGACTGACTCTGGCCCAGTTGGGAGTTATTGAAAAATTGATTGCAATAAACTGGCCTCCATAATCTGCCACTTTGGGGCTCAAAGCTTCTTCCTGGATCACCTATGGGAAATGACGTAACAACAGCACTGGCATACACTTGTGTATTTAACACAGACCAACCTTGTGTTCCTTCCTAGGAGGGTGGCTATAAAGTGTGATAAATGGTGAAAAGTTTTGGAACCAAAAGCAAGACTTAGAAATTCCAGAAAGACATGGGTTGGACATTGTTCAAGCAATACACTTTTAATTAAAGCAAGAAATTGGTATCAAGCTGGTTTCTACTGGATTCGAGTTTTACATTTGATCCAACCTTTTCATGGCCCCCATAGGGACCTGGGTTCTTTGCTTAATTCTGCCTTGAGACACCTATTTGTTCATTGTCTTTTAGACTCTGTGCTGTTGTGCTCTGACCTCTCACATTCTACGTATACATGGACGTGGTGTGTGGGTCACGATATGGTAAATGTGAAAAGTACGGGTTTAAGTGCTTTCATCAGCTTTTTAAATGTAAAAGTAAAACATAAGTATAAAATTTCAGGCCAGATGGAATTAAATGAAGTAAAAAGTTAAAGAGTATTTTAAATTTAAATAGGAATTATGGAATTGCCTTCCAAAAAGTCTGTACCAATTTATACTCTCACACACAGTATATGAGAGGGTTCTTTGTTTTCCCTGATTTGCCAAGAGCTGGTATGACAGTTCAGCGTGCTTCAGTCTACTTTGAGGGCATTTGTTGTTGCTGTTGTTGTTGTTTAAGATTTATTTATTTATTTTTAGAGAGAAAGAGAGGGAGGGGGTTCTTTTCTGATTTCATTTATTTCCTTTAATGTTCTTCAGTTTTTGTTTCATTAATTTCTATTCTAATCTTTATTACTTCCTTGCTTCTGCTTGCTTCATTTTTATTAGCTTTTTAGTCTTTAAGATTTATTTTTTTTTTTATTTGATGTGGGGAAGGGCAGAGGGAGAAAAAGTCTCCGGCAGACTCCCCACTGAACACGGAGCCTGATGTGGGGCTCAATCCCACCACCTCAAGATCATGACCTACACTGAAATAAAGAGTTGGACACTCAAATGAATGAGCCACCCATACATCCCTTTATTTATTTATTTATTTTAAAGATTTATTCATTTATTTGAGAGAGAGACAGAGAGAGAGAGAGAGAGAGATCTTGGGGGGGGGGAGCAGATGCAGAAGGAGAGGGAGAGAATCTTCAAGCAGATGCCCTCTGAGCACGTAGCCCCACATGGAGCTTGATCCCAGGACCCTGAGATCATGACCTGAGCCGAAATCAAGAGGTAGACACTCAACCAAGGTGCCCTTTGGGAGTCTTTGAATGTAGGTTTTTGATTTGTTTTTGTTGTTGCACAAAACGGAATCACTCACTATTCTCCAGAACCATCTTTTTTCCCATCTGTACTTCCAAATAAGCCAGTCCTGGGCTTCCCCTCTGCCCTTTTCTCAGCTTGGAACCGTTCTTCGTACTGGGCATCTTCTTCTCTTTCGAGATAGTTCAAATGAGGTTTCTCCTGACAGGATTTCCCTCTTCACTTTTTTCTTTTAAATATTTTATTTATTTATTCATGAGAAACACACAGAGAGAGGTAGAGACAAAGGCAGAGGCAGAAGCAGGCTCCCTGCAGGGAACCTGATGGGGGACTTGATTCTAGGACCCTGGGATCACAACCTGAGCCAAAGGCAGATGCTCAATGACTGAGTGACCCAGATGCCCCTCCTCTTCATGGTTTTGAGAAGAAACTCAGTTCACTCCAAAGTAACCATCCATCCTATTTCCCTCAAAGAACTTATCATAACCTGAATACTCTTGTTCATGTGTTTATGTGTTTTGTCTCTCTCCACCAGCGCCTTGATATCAGAGAACTGTACACCTTTTGCCAGTCTTTTTCCAGCCTGTTCCAATGACTGGCAAAGAACAATGAGGTATTTGTTGAATTTCTAGATGAACAGCTCATCCATCATATTCTTGGAGACTATGAGTGTAGAGGAGGGAGGTAGATGGATGTGGTATTTAAGATGATTCACATTAATATTACAATTTCATATCCACTGGTTTTCTTGAAGTTAAACATGATGGTTACCATAAAATCAGTGCACTTTGAAGAAATGACAGCTCTTCTCTTCATGTTCTCTTTTTATGATGAAACTGGGGGAAATCTATTGAATTTTGAGACTCTTGGTTATTTTTTCGTCTTTAACTCAATGCATCTTCCAAATTATAATTTGCACCATAGACACCAAAATAACTTGCCTGTTTTTAGTGGAAAAGGAGCATATTAATTTATCTGATTTATGTATTTTTCTAATTCCTAAAAGATATCAGGAGAAATTCATGGCAACTAGATATGGCAGTTTTTCTTGTGGGTTTCTTTCTGTTATTATTGTTTTTTTCTGGATTATATAGAGCATGTAGACAATTCTGGGCAGTATAAAGAGGGAAATGTAGCTTTTACATTAACTTTTTTTTTTATTTTGGAGAGAGAAAGAGAAAGAGAGAGTGAGTGAGCATGCATGAACAAGGTGGGAGGAGAGGGAGAGAGAATCTGAAGCAGACACTCCACTGAGTATGGACCATAATGCAAGGTTTGATCCCATAACCCTGAGATCAAGACCTGAGCCAAAACCAACAAAATCAGTTACCCAATTGACTGAGCCACCTAGATGGCCCTTACATGAACTTTTATTACCAAAATATACTTTTGTCTTAAATTGGAGTCCTCTAAAAGCAGGTGTAAGGATTGGAATATAAATCATTTGTTTTGGAAATAATCTCAGGACACACATACAAGAGAGGGAGGAGGTAAAAGAAGGATGGGAAGGAAGTCAATATAGGCTTTGCTAAAGACTAGGTCACTATCTAAAGTAGAGGAACAATGGGCAATTAGAGCCCAATCCTACTAGATATGACTCTGAGACCATGTAAGGCACACTTGTGAGTTGTTCCACCTGAAAGACAGGTAAATTAGGTATTCATCCATTTCCAGTCCATGATTGATTGAGGCTTGCTTCTGGGGTGTTAGTTCCCTGGTTCCCCCTATTCCAGTTTTGTGGGTCCTGCTTCAAGCATAAGCTGAGCAAGCTACCATGGCAAGAGAAATTCCTTAGACTGAATCATGAGTACTAAACAATAGGAAGCCAATATGTCAGAATGTGTTTGCCAAACAGACACAGGTAGGGTATCTGCAACATCTGCTATGTGATCATTAGAGTTGGTCTTGGGTAGACCCAATCTGGCACCAAGTTCCACCCTCCCCCACAAACAGTGATGAACAAATATAGCACTCACAGAAATCCTGCTTAGGAAAATCAAATTCAAGATTGAGCATATAAGCAAAAATCACTGTTAGCTGATGTGGCCATGAGCCATGACTTCAAACATGCTTGCACTGATTGATGTGATCTCTTGTTTTCCCACAATCTACCATGAGGTGAACACATCCCAAGGTAGTTGTTGGTCCAAGGAGAGTGTGAAGTGGGACAGACCTGAATACACCTAAACCCAGGAGAAGACCAGTCCAGCCAAATGCCATCTGAAGTAGAGACACCTTAGTCCTCAGACCTGTGAACAAGAAAAATAAATACTTATTATTGTAGGCCACTGCTTTTCAGAGTTATATGTTATGTAGTGTTATCATGACTGATACAATAGTCAAGAGGTTAGATTTAATAGAGCAATGAAAACAATAGCTTTAAAAAATATAACTAGGGGCCCACAGGTGGCTCAATTGGTTGAGTAACTGCCTTCAGCTCAGGTTGTAATCCTGGGGTCCTGGGATTGAGCTCCTTCTCCCTCTCCCTCGGCTTGTGCTCTCTGTCAAATAAATAAATAAAATCTTTTTAAAAAAAAAAAAAACATAGGTGTCTGAATGGTTCAGTTGGTTAAGCATGTGCCTTTGGCTCAGGTCATGGTCTCAGAGCCCTGGGATCAAGCCCCACATTGGGCTCCCTACTCAGTGGGGAGCCTGCTTCTCCCTCTCCTGCTCCCCATGCTTGTGCTCTCTCTCTGTCATGTATTATATATATTTAATTACAGAGGCTCCTGGCTCGTTAAGCAGCCAATTCTTGATTTTAGTTCAGATTGTGATCTCAGAGTCATGAGATCCAGCCCCATGTTAGGCTCCACACTCAACATGGAGTCAACTTCAGATTCTCTCCATCTCCCTCTGCCCCTCCCACTTGTGCACTCTCTCTCTTTAAAATGAATAAATCATTAAAAAAATATGTGTATTATATAATTACAACCCTCATAATATGGAGTAGACATCACCGATCTTTTTTTTTACATTTTTTAAAAGATTTTATTTATTTATTTATTCATGAGACACACACACACACACACAGAGAGAGAGAGAGAGAGAGAGAGAGAGAGAGAGAGGCAGAGACACAGGCAGAGGGAGAAGCAGGCTCCATGCAGGGAGCCTGACGTGGGATCCCATCCCAGGACTCCAGGATCATGCCCTGAGCCCAAGGCAGGTGCTAACCCACTGAGCCACCCAGGGATCCCCCTCACAGATCATTTTTAAAAGGGAGAAAGAATCAACTAGAGAGCTTATGAAGTATAAATTTTATTACAAAAATCAAAAGCTCAGTTATATGGACCAAGAGCAGCATGGATACAGATAAAAAAGAATAAATTCACAAGTTAATAGATTGGGCCAAAAGTCTCATCTGATGTCCAGCACAAAGAAAGAAAAAGATAATTATGAAATAAAAATTAAAATATGCTGAATAGAAGGGTGGAGAGAAGGGGATATGGAAAGTAGTGACAGAGATTTTTTTTTTAAATGCCAGAATTATGAGCCCATCAAATGTTGAACAGAACTGAATGAAAAAGCCCCATCACCTAGATGTATTATGGCAAAATTTCATTAAAATATGAATTTGAAAGAGAAGGAGAGAGAGAGAAAAAAAAAACAAGGATATCTACAAGGAACAAAAAATGAATTAATACCAATGCTCTCATCAGCAACACTGGATTTAAAAGATGAATGAAAAAAAAAACTTTGGTAAACTAGGAACAGAGGAAACTTCATTAACTCATTAAAGTTATTCCTAGAAACCTATAGCAATAATTATACTTTAATAATGAAACAAATTATTCCTTCTGTAGTTTCTCAGTTCTCAATTTTCACTTTTGAATATGACATATATAGGTTTCTATGATAAATTGATATACACCTATATAAACATTTTGAGTGGTTGCATAATATTTCATTCAACTCATAGATATATTCTAATTTATTTAATCAGCCTTCTTTTTTTAAAGAAATGATTTTATTTATTTATTCATGAGGCACAAAGAGAGAGACAGAGATATAGGCAGAGGGAGAAGCAGGCTCCCTATGGGGAGCCTAATGCAGGACTCAATCCCAGGACCCCGGGATCATAACCTGAGCCAAAAGCAGATGCTGAACTGAGCCACCCAGGGTCCCAATCAGCCCCTTTTTAATGGGGATTCATTGTTTCTAGTTTATAATCAATATAGTCTGCGTCAGTAAACTTCAGTTGAATTTCCCACATTCTAACTCTGATTGGATGTTATCAATATCTTTAATCTTGAGTAAATTAATGATTGGAAAGTACATCTTGTGGGTTTTTTAAAAAGTATTTTTGAAAGCATTAATGAAGCTAAAGAATGTTTCACATTTATTCATTCAGCAAATGAATAAACGAGCCAGGTCTGTTCTGTGCACTTAGCATGTGTACATCACTGAAATGGGACATAAATAATTGCCCTCATGCATTTTTGTATTTTTCTTTTATGAGCTACTTACTAATCTGCTCATCTTTTTTTCTTTTAATATTTAGAAACTATTTGTGCATTAGGATCTTTTAACTCATTTAAATTATTATTTAATTAGTGTCACACTTGCAAAAATATTAATATTCTGTGTATATTTCAGCTTTTATAGTTCTGTTGCAGCTCAAGAAAGTTTTGATTTTATCTAGGTACATCTTTTAATGTCTCCCTATATTTTTCTACCTACTTATCCTAGGATAATAGAAACAGTCATTCACATTTTCTTCTGAAGTTATTAAGCTTAAAAAAATGGCTTTTATTTATTTATTTGACAGAAAGAGAGCACAAGCAGGGGGAGTGGCAGGGAGAGGGAGAAGGAGAAGTAAGCTTCTCCCAAGGCCTCAACCCCAGGACCCCAGGATCATGACCTGAGCCAAAGGCAGTTGCTTAACCACCTGAGCTACCCGGGTGCCCCAAATATTAAGCTTTTAACCTCAAAATATATCCAATAATGTACAAAACAGGCTAGACCTGACTTAAGGACCATGTGCACCATGAATTATGGTGGTTACATTGTTTGGTAATGAGATGGTGTTTTTACCTATGAAGGGGTATGTTTTACTTCTGCATCAAACTCTTTCCTGGGTTAAAAAATATGGTGCTGTCAACAGGACTGCATCAAACCACTTAAGAGAAAATGTTCCTCTTGGAAGTCAAGTTGCTGTCTGTAGAATAAGCTCCAAAATTCCTAACAGACTCGTTGGTTTGCACTTTAACTACAGCTCCCTGAACATAGTACATCCTTTCCCCACAATGCATCACACCTTGCCTGAATGAATCTCTTCCCCACATTCACTTGACTGACCCTCATTGTCCCTCAGATATCAGCTTCAACACCATCTCCTTGGGGAGAAGTAAGCAACCAGTTTATAAATATTTATTGGACCACTGCTAAATGCTAGATCTTCTTTGATCACCTTCTTTGACCCTCTCTCCAGCCAAGGTGGGTGACGTGCCACCTGTATGGCAGCTGTATCACCCAGCACACCAAATTACAATGGCCTTCTTACTTGACTACAACAACTGCTAGGTTGGAAGCACCTTGTCTTGTTGGCTAGGGAGGCCCCAGCCTCTGACATTTCAACCAAAGTGAATATGGAACAGAACAGCAAACCAAGAAGAATCAGGAGAAGTACAAGACAAGTTCATTTCCTGGACAGTGATCAAGGCAAGAGAAAATGTGGTCATCCCTCAGAGACCTGTGCTATAGGTGGCTTTGAAAGAATCCTGGCTCTGATGTCAGAAGAATTCACTTCAACTTGTGGACCTTTGGGTTCCACCTCTATGATCTTAAACAAATAAACTTACTCAACTCCAGTTTCTTTATCCAGTAACTGGCATACTGTGTATGGTCCCCAAATCTCCAGGTAACATATCTTGAGCTCTTGCCATGTGCTGCCCATTGAGATGATTTCAGTAATTGAATTACCTAGTGTAATCTTCATGCTCTGTTGTGGAGGGACTATCATTCTCACTAATAAACTGGAGAACTGAAGGACATTGGGCCCAAAGGAGGAAGTTGAGAGAATCGGTCTAGGAAGAGACCGTACAGGTTATTTAGTGAAACTTAAAGAGGTTAATGAGCCAACTCAGTTCCCATGCCTTGAAAATAGCAGAGCCATGATTCTGACCCAGGACTGGCTGAAACCTAAGCACTTCACTTAACCACAATGTAAGGCTTCCTTGAGTTGGGACAAGGCCATATGAAGTGGATGGACTCTGTAAACCATCAAGCCCAGGGCAGGAACTGGTGATGAGGACCAACTCATCTGGTGGTGTGTTTGCCTTGGGGTTGAAGGAATGCCTGGGATTGCAGGTCTGATGCAAGTTCAATATGTCTGGCCCAAGGTTATTTTTGATTCAAGGCCACTGTGTCCTGGTTTCTATCAACACTGAAATAAACACCACTTTGCAATCTGCACCTTTTATTAATGGTGTGACTCACTTAATGAGGGCTTTGCTGACTCACATCAATCTTCCTTCTAGAAGAGGCCCATCAAAGAATTGTCGACAGCGGCCAGCCTGGATCTACTCTGCATGAGCATTTGGCACGTCCAGCCAGCCTGCCAGCACCTTCTCCTCACAGAAGAGAGGAAAGAGTGAAACCTCAAGACATGATCAGCACAAACACACACACAAGTTTGAAAGGCTCTTTTATTGGCTTTCTCTGGATATTGTTCTTTCTTTCTTTGTGCATTTATTTACTTAGTTCCAGGCAGCCACATAGCTATGGATGGATTCCTCTTAAAACCAGATCATAAAATGTCCTCCAAATGGGCAAATGTATTAATCGAGATGGCAAAGGAAAGATTCAAATAAAGTAAATAAGTGATGAGATGCGGGGGATTTTTTTTTTCAGGGCAAAGTTCCTCTAATTTTGCATTCCTGTCTGACTCATAAAGAAAGGAAATGTGCTGCCTCCGTGACATGTGTGTCAATGTCAGTGTAGTCTGCATCGCAGAGGAGTGGTGGCATCAAGATGGTGGCATCAAGATTGGGGCATGTTTCCCCAGATTCCACAAATCTGCTGTTCTTTGTCTATTCCAGCACACATTGGTCATTTGTTCTTCAAGAATTTTGTGCTTGCCATGAGAACATGGTAAGCCGTGCTTACCCAGCTACTAGTTCTTATGTCTAGTTGGTGCCACTTGTCCACAGGGAGTTTTTAGAAAGCAGTCCAGGCCAGACCCAAGTCTGCTGTGGATTCCTGTCAGAATAGTGTGTGCTTCCTGTTTTATGCAAGAGGTACCTCACAAAAGGCTGCACCTTTCTGGCCTCATCTTGCCCATGAGTGACACATTTAGGCTGGGAGCTTGGAAATAACGAGGCCACCTTGGAAGACTGGCTTCCTTCCCCTTCCCACCTTTGTGGCTCTGCATGAACTGAGCCAGGAAATCGAAAAGCAGAAAAGAAGTCTTTCTAAGCATCACCAATGAGGGGAGGGTGCTATGGAAATGTGAGAATATAAACTAGATAAAATGGAAGGACAACCTAGGGCCAGAATTGTAGCGCATCTTCCTCAGAAGGCAGTTTGGGTCCCATGAGAAACATAGAGGGAAAACTTGCGGTCGCTCTAATTTCTGTTGCTTCAGAGTTGGGGGAGGCTTGAGGCGACGGGATCCTGCAAAGTTCCAAGGGAGGGCTTCATGGAAAGGACTCTCCTTGGCCGCTCTAGATGGGTGGAACTGTGGAGCTTCCATGTGCTGGCTCAGAGGGTAGGGGCTCCACAAACACACTGTATCACTCCTGTCTGCCGCGTGCTTGGTAGCAACACTGGGAAGGAGTCATGTGGAATTCAGTTGGCCTGGAAGCCAGAATACCTGGCCAAGAAGCCAGGGGCGAGCCAAGGGCCAGCCATGGCCACAGAGACAGGGTAGAGGATTCTCCTCAAGGAATGACTCCCGAGATGCCTGGGTGGCTCAGTGGCTGAGCAACTGCCTTTGGCTCGGGGTGTGATCCTGGGGTCCTGGGATCGAGTCCCATATTGGGCTCCCCAGAGGGAGCCTGGTTCTCCCTCTGCCTATGTCTCTGCCTCTCTCTCTGTGTCTCTCATGAATAAATAAATAAAATATTTTTAAAAAAAGAAGAAGAAGAAAGAACTTCTTATTGTACTAGGCAGCAGCCACCACTCATACACAGCAGGTGGCAAGGTGCAGAAAAGCAAGCTGCGAGGAGGAAGTGACTCAACCAGGGCTGCAGAGTTGGAAGCACAACCCCGGCTGGCTCTTCAGCTTCTGCACTGGTAACCAACCAGCCAGGGTTGGATCAGAGAGGGAGATGCTAGAGACAGGAGACAAATATGACACCTGGACATTATTCAGACAGTGATGAAAATAAGGAAAGGGGAATGGTGTGCTCCAGGGGTAGAGGAAGAATTGGAGGGGATGGGAGGAAATGGTCAGGGTGTTGGTATGTTGGTTACCTTTTGCTGTTCTCACATCCCACACTGGAGATGAACTTTAGCCTACAGCTAGCTGCTCTGCAAGCTGGAGGGAAGGGGACATGGCTCTTTGAGAAGAAACATTTTCTGCCTGTGGTCCTCAGTAAGCTGACTCAGAGTCTGGGAACACAGAGCCTTGCAGGGATGAAAACAAAACAATTTCCACCAGAAACCAAATGGGAGCAGTTTTAAGTAGTAACCCAAGGATCTGAACTTAGTAAGAGATAAAACTCTGGCCCCCGAGACCTTTTGAAATATATTCTTTTAAGGATTCTTCTTTTTTAAAACATTTTACTTATTTATTTATTCATGAAAGACACATAGAGAGAGGCAGAGACACAGGCAGAGGGAGAAGCAGGCTCCACGCAGGGAGGCCGATGTGGTACTCGATCCCAGGACCCAGGATCAAGACCTGAGCCGAAGGCAGATGCTCACTCACTGAGCCACCCAGGTGCCCCTCTATTAAGGATTCTTTACCAGATAACACAACCCAGTCAGGGGGGAAGGAGCAGGTTACACAATATTATCCCCAAAGCCTGTTGTTCCAAACCACTTCAAGGTCATCATCCTAACTTGAGAGAAGGGCTGGGCAGAGCAGAAGCTGGCAGGCAAAAGATCTGGGAGTTAAACTTTAAAAGCAAGATCTTTGACAGGGTTACTTATATGTGGAACTGATGGAGAGTGAGTAGACAGGACGTCTACTAAGTTGTTGAAGGACATGTGCCCAAAGAGATCACTGGCTTGGCTACAAATGCCAGAAACTTTTTGACTTCTAAACAACTCTGAGAATCTCAAACACAAGAAGAGACTTCTCCAAAACCCACCATGGGGGTGACCACAGGAAACAATGAACAGAGAGTAGAGGCTGAGGTTGTGACATAGGACATCCAGCAACCTGCCCACTGCCAAGAAAGAGGGTCTCTACTCCTCTTGCTTACTGACTTGGATCATTGTCATAGATCCTACTGAGAAGAAGGAGAGGGTGGGAAACACATAGCAGTCACTGACCAGTGACTTTCTCTCCTCTAAAAATATGTTTTGTTTTTTTAAAGATTTTATTTATTTATTCATGAGAGACACAGAGAGAGAGGCAGAAACACAGGCAGAGGGAGAAGCAGGCTCCCTGCAGGGACCCCGTGATCCCAGGACCCAGTGATCATGTCCTGAACCAAAGGCAGACACTCAACCACTGATCCATCCAGGTGCCCCCTAAAAATATATTTTTATTTTAAGTTTCACATTTCTCCTTTATGGGTGTAGCTTAGAATGGGAAGGATAGAACATGTGTGTTGAAGTAATAAATTATCGACCCAGGAAGAGCCACACCAAACCTGATGGAAAAGGTTGTGCATTATGTAGGAATTGTGGGAGTCAGACAGGATACACCAACTGGGCAGGACTTGGGACCATATTCCCATGGGAGAGGAGGACATCCTGTGTGTGGGAAAGACAGCACATGGATATTCCAGTGGCCAAAAGGCAGGCTTGGAAGAACCAGCTAGCTGATCCCAATATTTATTCTCTTCTCTCTCAGAAATAAATGTTTAGCTAAGCACATGGCTACTTGGAATAAAGACTCTGTTTCACAGCTTCCCTTGCATTGTAGCCACATAATTAAATCCTGGACAATGGGATGGAAGCCAATGTGGTGTATGTAACTTCTGGGAAGTCTCTTTGGAGGGAGGGGCCATGTCCATCTTTGGGCTTTCTTCTTCCATGCCAGATGCAATAAAGACAGGATGGATGGTGTTGGAATAGCCATTCTGTTTCTTGGGAATGGATGCAATGACATGGCAGGCGGAGCTGGGGTTCCTGACGACTTTGTGACACTAAACTTTCCAGAGCACCTCTAGACACAAGAGAAAAAATAGACTCTAAACTTGTAAAAGTCACGATTTTTTCCCCTGGTTCTTGCAAACTTAATACAACTATGACACATGTATATAACCTAAAATTCCTTGAAGTAGCCCAATCAATGAGTAGATGAATCAAAATACAGTTTGCACATAGGAAAATACTGCGTGAGAGAGCAGACAGTAAGCTCTGAAACCAGTAAAGTAGAAACCAAAGTCTAAATCACTCCAAAAAATAAGTCAGAGTAATTATTAAATGACAAGTTTTGTATGCAAATGATGATAATAATTTAAAATTTTCCAAGGATATATTTATCCTATTTATAATTACAATGTTCCTGAGGACTTACCGTGCAAGCACTGTTCTAAATGCTTTGTATGCATTATCTCATTTAATTTCCACCATAATTCTATGATGCACTTATTATGCCCACTTTAGAGATGGGGCAACTTTAGATATAGAGAATGTCAATCTTTTGATCAGTGCCACACTCTGTCAACTTACACTCAGGAGATGACAGAGCAAAGTATGAAATCAAATGAGGGTTAATTCCTTCATTTAAAAAAAATTGATTCCCCTGTAGTTAACATAACAGTGTTATATTAGTTTCAGGTGTACAAAATAGTGATTCAATGATTCTATACATTACTCAGTGCTCATTACAAGTGTACTCCTGAATCCCCATCATGTATTTCCCAGATCCCCCACCCACTTCCCCTCTGGAGACCATCGGTTTGTTCTCTAGAGTTATGAGTCTGTTTCTTGGTTTGTCTCTCCCCTTTCCCCCCTTAATTCACTTTATTTTTTGTGGAATACAGTATGGAGGTTCCTCAAAAAATTAAAAATAGAACCACCCTGTGATCTAGGAATTGCACTAGCAGATATACCCAAAGATTACAAGAAAACATTAATTAGAAGGGATGCATGCACCCTTATGTTTATTGCAGCATTATCTACAATAGCCAACTATGGAAGAAGCTCAAGTGTCCATTGACTGATGAATAGATAAAGAAGATATGAGATGTATCTCACATCTTATATAATTATATATATAATTTTATATATAATTTATATATAAACAGTGAAATGCAATATTGCTCAGCCATAAAAAAGAATGAAATCTCACCATTTACCGCAATATGAAGGGAGCTAGAGAGTATAACGAATGCTAAGCAAAATAAGCCATTCAGAGAAAGACAAATACTATATGATTTCACTAATTTCTTTATTTTACATGAAAAGGACTCACAAACATTGTGTTCTTGTTATTGCCAAGGTCCTCAATAACAAGCCAAAGAAAACGTAACTCTGCTAAGTCACTAGAA
Organism: Nyctereutes procyonoides; assembly: GCF_905146905.1. Classification (NCBI taxonomy): domain Eukaryota; kingdom Metazoa; phylum Chordata; class Mammalia; order Carnivora; family Canidae; genus Nyctereutes; species Nyctereutes procyonoides. The sequence goes on along the minus strand of NW_026575140.1, from coordinate 51,983,527 downwards.
GGAAAGTGATTTATGAAAAAGAATAGCAGCCCGTATAACAGCAACAACAAAATTAAAAGTAAAGGAAAAATAAGAGGGCATTAAAATAGCATGAAACAAGATCATAGAAATGAAATAACACTCATCATGTTAAATATAAATGATTAAACTCGTCTATTGGAGCATAAAGTCCTACAAATTGAGGCAAAACATAAAATGTAAAAATGAAATCAATAGACTGCGAAAGAAGGACCAGAAACTAAACCAGATATCTAGTGTATACTAAAAGAGGCATTTTAAGTCAACAGGTAGATGATGTAATCATCCAATGGTAGCTTGTCACTGAAGGACTTGTCACCCTATGTCAAAATAAAGTCTAAGTGAATTTATAGGTGAAAATATTTAAAAAGCAACCAAAAATTCAGAAAGTAATTGTTATATAATTTAGAATAAAGATAATCTTTATATATTCATAAGAGCAAAGGCATAATTGAAAAGATAAATAAGATAATGTGACTATTAAAAAATGTCACAAAACGCTATAAACAAAATTAAATTGGAAAAAATGTGCAATGGCAGGAAAAAAGATTAAACTCCTAATATATAAAGAGCTCTAAAAATCAATAAAATATAATCAAGTATCTAAAATGAAAAACAAAAAACATGAATAGACAATTTCGCAAAGAAGAATTACACATGGCCAAAAAAAATACATTTTAAAGTATTATGTAACTCAAAATCTCAGCAATTTTGATTGACAATCATTAAAAAGAAAAAGATTTCCCAATGTTGACAAAGATAGGGGAAAGCATGTACCTGTATAGCATTTCTGGGGCATAAATCGGTTCAACTTTTGAAAAGTATTTTGGCAATATGTATCAAACTTTTAAAAACGTTCATTCATTTTTAACTAGAAATTTTGCTTCTCATAATTCATATTTTTGAGATAATTAGACATAGGATTTAACTGTAATGATTTTCATACAGTATTTGTTAATATAAAAAAATTGGAAACAACTCAACATTTCAGAATGAATAATATAGTCAATAAAAACTATAATGTCATTTGAAAATGTTTACAAATAGTGAGAAAAAATTGTGTATGCGTGTGTATCTGGGGATTACCACATAACCAAGCCAAAAACCCCTGTTCTTGGCAACCACTAAATATTGCAAACGGTGCTTATCTCTGTGTGTGGAATTATGGGGAATTTATTTTCTTTTATACTTTTCTGCATCTTTTAATTTTTTCCCTGTGTATTATTTTCATACTGGGAATATATGTTGCTTTAAGTATTCAGTTAATAAAGATTTTAAAATGTTCTTTAAGAATCTCTCTAGTTCTTTTTTTTAAAAAAAGATTTTATTTATTCATCAGAGACACAGAGAGAGAGGCAGAGACAAAGGCAGAGGGAATGGCAGGCTCCCTGAGGGAAGCCCAATGCAGGACTCGATCCCAGGATCCTGGGATCACACCCTGAGTCAAAGGCAGATGTTCAACCACTAAGCCACCCAGGTGCCCCAAGAATCTCTCCAGCTCTTAAAATCAAGATGAAGTCCTTCGATATGTCCTAAAATGAGTTAATTATCTAACTCACCAAAGCCTGTTCCTTCTTCAATATTTCTTATCTTAGGGGCCACAAGCCAAAAAAAGCTGGGGATGGCTCTAGACTTCACTCTTGACCTCGCCCTTCCAAATCTAAAACACACAGAGTCTGTTTTAACTCTGCCCAAATCTGACACCCTTCTTTCCATCCCCATCTATGTAATTATAATCAACTGACTGATTTAGGGTTGGAAATACTCGTATGTGATTCTCTCTCTCTCTCTCCCTCTCTCTCTTCCTATAACCCCTTAGATAACACCCCCTCACTCGCAAGCCAAGTGACAACCACCGCCTCCCTGTTTTACACCTGGCTCCTCACCACCAGCTGTGCCCTGGTCGTCAGTCATCACAGAACTGAAAAGACCAGAAGATTTTTTTGCCCTGTCCCTACATTTTGCAGAAAGAAGATAGTGAAGGTCAGAGTTGCAGAGTGACTGCCCGACAGCACAGAGCAGCATCTGGGCGAGGTGTGGCCTTGACCTGGGGTCTCCAGGCCCTGAGCCTGCATGCTTCCCCATGGCCCCCACTGCCCCCAGCTCAACACATTCATTCAAATGGGTCTTCTCAGCCTATGCCAGGGATTCTCCTCTGCCCTTCTTGTGAGTGCAGCTCTAGCAATAAAGGGGCCCACAGAATGAGAGTGCTGGCAGGATGTGGGGTGCAGACCCTGAGGGCTTTTAGCTGAACTTGCTACGTGGCTGCAGCTGAACCCTAAAGCAATTTGGTCTTGGCTAACCCCTTCTTTTCATTCAAATTTGCAAAGTAAAGCAATAAAGTATAACAGAAGCTTCCTTTGATTTAAGGCTGCCAGGGGAGAGCCTTGAGTTAGATGGAGTTGTTTATTTAAATAAATGAATGGAACTTTAACAGAACAGCTAATAAACAAACCCTCTGCAAGGTCATGCCAGGCTCCCTGGGACCCAAGGTGTTGGGTCTGAAATCCAGCCAAAGAGGCCAAGGCCTCACATTGGCCTCACGGAGGTCTCTGGTGGTGTCCGGGGTCCCCCTGGGGCCTTGGGTTTGGAATGCCTTCTGCGAAGCCACGCCTGGGAGTGAGGCAGCAAGAGGAGCTTTATTTTATCCACTCTAGAAGGACGGACAGCCAAGGGACACACTCCCAGCTGGGGAAGCCAGTGCCCCACAGTACCAAGGCACCCAAGCTGTTTGCTGACACCACACCATCCATTCTCCAGGGGCTGCTCTATATCTCATGAACAATAAGAATACGACTCCAGTCACAGACCAGCTGACATTCAAATTTGAATTTTTTAAAAATCCTTTAGATTTGGTTCACAATTACATTCGCATATTGATGTACTATTGGCAAACTGACCTTAGAATGGCACCCAGCCCCATGAGGGGGTTTCTTCTTTGAAGCCTCAATTCCTGCTGCCTTTTTCATGCAGAATCATCTCTCACCTCCTCTCCCCTTACCCCTGGTATTTCAAGGTCCAGTTGGGAAGCTGCGTTCTGCACGTCTTCCTTCTTCACACAACCCAGGCCAGTGAACTTGCTCTCTTCTGCTTCTCTAAGGTACTTGGTTGGGCCTCTGGCTTGCCATTGTAATGTTTGTTGTTTTTTTTAATATTGCATAGCTCTTGGCCCAATTTCTTTTCCCTGTATGCTTTGCCCATGATCAAGTTTCGATAGGAAGACCTGAAGCCAAGAAGACTTGTAAGCATTGATGGCCGAGTCTCATCCCAGAGAAAATGTAGGAGGCCCAGACTGTTGCCATATTGTGGTGCCATTATGATCCATCTCCACTCAGGAAACCAGCTTTGTGACAATTCTGTTTTGTTTTTGGCAAGATAGGTGCACCTTGAGGCTTCATTCCAGTTCTTCTGCCATTTGAAATGAGGTGGGAAGCCCTGGCTGACGTAACAATTGCTTATGACTTGGCTTTGCGGTGTTTTTGGTAAAGCAGTTTTCTTAATAGGCTGTTTACAGTCAGTTCCCTTTTGCAGCTGGCCCCATAGTGAAATGAAAACCAAAAAAAAAAAAAAATGATACCCAGGGGTTTATCAATTTTTCTCCCTTATAAACTATTAGAGCTTCTCAGCAGGAGAAGTTCACAGTCCCCAATTTATTACTCCTTTCAGCAGGATTTGTCTGCCCAGCTTGACTCACGACATGGAAAAAGCCCAGATCCCTCCGTCAGAGCCTGGTGCCCCCTTGCTGAGCCAAACAGCATCACTATTGGGTCTGTGAAATGTCTAGAGGGGGTGCTGTATCTCATGGAGTGCTGGGGCTGTACAGGGAGAAATGAGGACGACGTCCTGGGGTGACTTACAGGGATTCCAAATGAGCAGAGAGACTCTGTTCCGCCCCCCCCCATACTTACACATATTTCTCTAGGTTCCTCTTTACTTTGGGCAAGGAAAAAAGCCTCTATTACAATACTTAGCATAGGAGAAGTAGGAAAGAGTCTGCCAGCAGCACCTACTATTCCAAGCCAGAGTCAGAAAGCAAAAGGAAGAGCAGGGGCATGGATAAACCACAGAGGAAACTAGGAGGCATTAAATGAAGGGAATGTGTTCATTGGATTTCTTCACTGAGCAAAAGGGGAAGGAGACCACAGCCAAATCCCATCAGGATGGGATGTGGGATGAGCTACCCAGATGAGCTATTACCTCCTAATTCTGGAGAGTGACAGGAGGGGGACCTCCTCATCCTTCACGCAGGTGCTTTGCTAAACAGTACAAGACCACACTTGTGATTGGCTTTCATGACACATTTTCATCATTTAATATTTCACTTCTTCATTCACTCAGAATATCAGCCTGAGTGAACAAGAAAATAATCTCACCTCTAATGGAGATTTCCATATAAGAGGCAAACACGAGTCTAAATAAATTAATCCACCAATGAGCTGTGTAATAAGGGGATCAAACAGTGCAGGTAAGAGACCAGCCTTGTGGAGGTCCAGCTGCATCTGAGACCTGAAGAATGAAAAGATGGAGCCAGAAAGAAAGATGTTAAAAATCTTAAGACTGGAAGAAGCTTTGTTGAGGTTGAGAAACAAAGAAAAGCCCAGTACCCTGACCTATAAGCAAAGGCGAGTGTGGCTTCACTGAATCTTGAGGAGTTTATGGGACACAGATAGCATAATGATTTATATCTCGTACTGAGGATAACGAATGTTATCCTGTAGATGGTGGAAAGTTATTGGAAAGGCTACAGGATGGCAAGACTTGATCCGATAATCATATCATGATATGATAATCATATCATATTAGAGATATAACTCCATCTGATCTATGAAAATGGATCCAAGGAAACAAAAAGCCAGGAGGAAGTTAGCATGGTGGTCTAAAGGAGGGTAAGTGATCATTTATTCTAGAATGCTAGCCTGGGCTAGGGTGATGGTGGCAGAGTTGAAGAGTACGGAGAGTCAAGATGTATTTTGGAATATGATCTTGAAGACTGACTATAATCCTCAAGACTGGCTGGCAGATGGGGTGAGAGCAGGCTCCTGGCATGAGCGACCAGGCAGACGAGGCTTTTGCTTTCGCCAACCAGTGCCTTACTTCTTGCTTCCTCCAAACCATTTGAACCTGAAGGGGGAACATCAAGATACTCTCCTCCAAACCCACCCTGGGCCTCCATCTATTTGTCCATCAGCCACCCAATCCCTGCATCTCATCTTATCAGTTGTGGGTTGTTGGAAAAGTGTTTAGTTCCCATAGGCTTTTGAGTCCTCCTCCATAAAATGTGGGGAAGTCGAAAGAATTCCGTGAGATGATCTCTACAGAGCTCCTGGAACACAGAAGGAACTTTGTGACTTTCTTTTTGATTTCCCCTTCATCCCTCTGCCCTCTGAAGTCTTGAATTTGGTGATTCCCCCTTTCCAAGTCCAACCTTCTGTCCTGCTCCCTCTTTCTTTCCCCATTCTGCACAAATGTGTTCTTCCACATCTTTCAGATAAATATTCACTTATTGACCTCATCTGTCTAGCTAATTCCACTTTCCATGTCCATTCTCTTCAACTTTCAACACCCATTTTGACCTCACAGTTATTTACGACCTGCATGTACAACGACCTCCTGTTCCCTGGTGGCTGAAGCAGTAAAGTGGCTGAACTTGGGGACAGACATGTGGTGCCTGGGAAATAAAGAGATGTTGCAGGTCAAAGGCAGGGCAGACAGGGACTCTGTCTGGGGCTGGAGTTGATTCAAGAGCGAAAAACCAGAGCCAGGCAAGCTGTTAGGTGAGTGGAGGCAGACACAACCTGATGGAGATAAGAGGTCTTGAAACAAAAGCAAAAACCTTCTCCAGACAGGAAACCTCTTGTTTCCTCCTCTGTCACTCTTGTGGCCGGATCCAGCGATAACCTTCCTCTCCAAGCTTTGCTGAGTCCCAGAGTCCTGGGCTGCTGCCTGTAGCCACTACCACATTAGCAGACCAGACTGCAGGTTTTGTGCAGTCATGTGGTCTGGATTCTTCCAGAGATAGCAGACCTCTACCCTGGAACCCTGAAAGTGACTTCCCAGTGTTTAAAACTCTATTTAAATTAAGGAGGATGCTTAAACTAGTTCTCCTCTAAAAGTCCTTCCAGTTCTGAGAGTTTTTCTTTCTTCTTCTTTTTTTTTTTTAAAGATTTTATTTATTTATTAATGAGAGACCCACAGAAAGAGCAGAGACATAGGCAGAGGGAGAAGCAAGCTCCCTGCAGGGAGCCCAATGTGGGACTCAATCCCAGGACCCCAGGATCACGCCCTGATCCAAAGGCAGTCGCTCAACCACTGAGCCACCCAGGATCCCTCTGAGACTTTCTCCATTCAAATTAATGACCTTAATTTTAGTTTATGTTAAACTTATTTATTGAATAGATAGTAAACACACACGGTAAAATGAACTCAAACAGTATGAAGGGGTACATGCCCAAAGCCTTAACTTACCTTCCTCAGAGGCAGTGTTTTCCTGTCTGTGTCTCGTTGTTCATATTACAAAATGATAAACAAAATAATCAGGTGGAAGGAAGACACTCGAAAGGTAGCAGAAGGAATTAATGATGTAGAAAACAGCCACCCAGAAAACAAGTCAGCTGATCTGTAAAACCAGAGCCCATTCTTTATAGAGACTAATGAAGGAGATAAATCCTTGGCAGGTCTGACAAAGAGAAGAAGGAAGAAGAGGAGGAGAAGGAGAAAGAGGAGAAGAAGGAAAATGTAACTAATATTGAAAATAAGAACAGTGGGATCCCTGGATGGCTCAGCGGTTTAGCACCTGCCTTTGGCCCAGGACGTGATCCTGGAGTCCCCGGATCAAGTCCGGCGTCGGGCTCCCAGCATGGAGCCTGCTTCTCCCTCCTCCTGTGTCTCTGCCTCTCTCTCTCTCTCGCTCTCTCTTTGTGTCTATCATAAATAAATAAATAAATCTTAAAAAAAAAGAAAATAAGAACAGTAATGGGATGATAGTTACAGAGTGGGTTTTTAAATTATAAGAATATTTGTTCCACTTTATGCCAAAAAATTTGAAAATCTAGATAAAATGAATGATTTCTTGGGAAAAGAGAAACTATTTAAGAATGGTTACAAAACCTGAATATATTACTAACCATGCAAGAAACCAATAAGGTAATCAAAGATCCCCCCTAAACTCTGGGCCCAACGATTTTATACACAAATTCTACCAAGTCTTCAAGGCTTTGGGTCATTTAATTTACTCTATAATATAACAAAAGATAGGAAATTTCTCAACTCAATCTGCAAAAATAGTGCTTGGAGAAAATGTGTTGGCCAGACTCTTATAGGCAGATGTAAATGTTCTAAGTAGTAAATAAATGAATCGAATGCAATAGTTTGATAATAGAATGTCAGAATGGTTTATCTCACTTACCAATGGGCAAATCACTAATATAATTCATCAAATAAGCTGCTTAAAAGAGAAAAACATATATATAGTCACTGTAAAGATGCCAAAGAGAACATCTGATAAAATTCAATAGCCTTCTTCATTAAATAAATACTTTCATAATGTTCTCTTATCATAATAAAATACCCTTATTCTCTAAAAATGTCTTACGGAACCTGGGTGGCTCAGTAGTTGAGCCTTTGGCTCAGGTTGTGTTCCCTGGGTCCTGGGATCAAGTCTTGATTTGGGCTCCCCAGGGGGAGCCTGCTTCTCCCTCTGTCTATATCTCTGCCTTTCTCTGTATGTCTCTCATGAATAAATAAATTAAATCTTAAAAAATAAAAAAATAAAGGAGTCTCTATCAAATCCTACGGTAAAAATCCCACATACTTGTGAAATATTAGAGACAGTCTTACTAATTGAGAACAAAACAAGGATCTCTATTATCAGTACCATTAAAAATATTCACCAATGCAATGAGACAAGAAAAAGAAGAGTTTTAACTATTTCAAAGGAGGGCATCTAATTTTCACAGTTATCTATAAAGTCTAAGGGGTAAAGCAACTTGCCCGGGATCATGCAGCTAATGAGTGGCAGTGCCATGATATAAACCAAAGGAGTCTGGCTGCACTTTCCATACTTTGGAAATTATATTCAAAGTGAAGATCCTCTTTAAACATTTTCTGAAGAATTGAAAAACATTGAAAAATATTCCAATTTGATAAAGTCAAATAATGGTGATGATTGAAGGATTCAGATTCTCCCCATGCTGTCACTTGAGCTATGCATAGATGAAAGAACTGATGAAACTTCCTTGAAGGCAATTTGTTAGTATCTATTAAAATGGAAAATAAAGGACTGGGAGAAAGACAGGAATGAAAAACCTTTCTCTGCATCATTTGAATCTCATAGAAGAGGATATTTTTTTAAATGTCAATGCGTTGTTAAAGAGGACCAACATTTTAAAATAAAAAAATGAAATATTACTTTCAAGATCGGAGCTGAGGAAAGGGAACATTTTTTGGCTAAAGAATGCAAATAGTTATGTATTTTTTAAAAGATTTTATTTATTTATTCATGAGAGACACACAGAGAGAGGTTGAGACAGGCAGAGAGAGAAGAAGCAGGTTCCCTGAGGGGAGCCCAGGCGAGATTTGATCCCAGGATGTGGGGTCACGCCCTGAGCCAAAAGGCAGATGCTCAACCGCTGAGCCACCCAGGTGGCCTTAGAGAAGACTTTCAGTTCCTTTCTCAGAAGGCAATGGAAAACTGAACATGTAAGACTGTGTCTGTTTTGGGGAAAGAGGTTGGAATTCAAGACTGGTTGGTTTATTTATTTTTTAAAAAATTATTTATTTATTTATTTATTATTTATTTATTTATTTATTCATGATAGACATAGAGAGAGAGAGAGGCAGAGACACAGGCAGAGGGAGAAGCAGGCTCCATGCAGGGAGCCCGATGTGGGACTCGATCCCTGGACTCCAGGATCGCGCCCTGGGCCAAAGGCAGGCGCTAAACCACTACCCGGGAGGGATCCCCCGACTGGTTGGTTTAAACACCATACCATCCATGGCTGGTAAAAAGAGCCCTGGAAAACATTCCCTTCATCCCCATATTCAGTAATAGCAACTGTAGGTCAAGACAGGAGACAGAAGTTAGTGCTCAGGAGGGGGCGAATGTGTTGGTAAAAAAAAAAATTAAGCAAAGGATCAGGAAATGAGCACTGTTGGTTATGGTTAATACAGCTGGCTCTGGAAATGTTTGTCTTAGAATGAATCCTGGTTGCAACAACTCAAAATTTCTGAGACTTTGGCCAAATTGCCTAAATTTTCTTATCTTTTAGTTTACTTACCTTTAAGATGGTGGTGCAAGTTACTTTCTCAGAGGTTTGTTGTGGGTAATGAGTGAAAATAAACTTGTACGGCACTTAGCACAGGAGTTCAGAACATGGTAAGTATTCAATACATGTTAGGTATTAGTAATGATAATATAATGACCACCATAAGGAGTAGGAAAACAACAGTCACACTCCCTTAGGAGTTTGGTCTCTTTACTCATGGTTGGCTTTACTTCTTGGTAGGACATGTTCCAGGCTCCTGGAAGAGTAAATGACTCCGGGGAGGGGGGGGGGACCTGGAAAATGTTTGCCAGCTGGGGACACAATCTAGAGCTATACCGTCCAGGAGTCACTGGTTCATGTGGCTATAGACAGCCTGAAATGTGGCTAGTCCAAAGTGAAATGTGTCATAAGTATAGAACACCACTCTAGGTTTGAAGACTTAACATGGAAAAAAAAAAGTAAAATAAATCATTAATACTTTTTGTGTTGATTATGTGTTGAAATGATCCTACATTAGATATAGTGGCTTAAATAAAATCTATTGTTAAAACTACATCCACCTCTTTCATTTGACTTTCATTAGGTGGCTATAAGGAAGTATTAAATTACATTTCTAATGGATAACGCAGGCTGCAGTCTATTTAAGTCCTCTTAAGTGTCTGGATTTTTTTTTCCCAAAGATTTTATTTATTTATTCATGAGAGACACAGAAAGAGAGGCAGACATACAGGCAGAGGGAGAAGCAGGCTCCCTGCAGGGACTCAGTCCCAGGACCCTGAGATCATGACCTGAGCTGGGTGTTTAACCAACTGTGTCACCCAGGCATCCCAATTCTGAACATTTGTGTTCAAGATTCCTTTCTGGAGTAGCACCCTGCCTTTACCAGAGAAACTGCCAGTCCAGGAAAGAGATATTGACCTTCTGAGTCACTTAATTATCTAAGCACAATCTCTTAAGCTTATTACAAGAACTTAAGTGTGGGGCGCCTGGGTGGCTTAGTGGTTGAGTGTCTGTCTTCGGCTCAGGTTGTGATCCTGGGGCCCCGGGGTCCAATCCCATGTTGGACTCCCCCATAGGGACCCTGCTTCTCCCTCTGCCTGTGTCTCTGCCTCTTTCTCTGTCTGTCTGTCATGAATGAATAATAAAATCTTAAAAAAACAAACAAACAAGAACTTAGGCTTGTTTTCAGAAAGAAAAAAGAATTCTTAAGGAAGTAAGGACTGTGTGACTTTAGTCATCTTTTTTCCATAATTGGATTTTTTATGCGCATAGTGGCTGCCCTAGCTTGCAGCATGAAACAATCCGAGTATGAATGTTGATTCTTATACCAGGTGTCTCCCACTTTTGAACCAAAGATGTGGCCTCCCTAAAGTCCAGTATCAGCTTATCAAAGATAAAGATAATCAAAGACCACAGAGAGTCTATAATACTAATTATGAGAAAGTATATCTGGGAGATTGGTGAGCTTTATTTGTAAACAGCCAGATAGTAAATGTTTCAAGCTTTTGAGAATATATGGTCTCTATCATAACTAATCAACTCTGCCTGTTGTTGCACAAAAGCAGTCCTAAATAAATACAGAAATAAATAGGTACAGTTATACCCAATTCCAATAAAACTTTATTTGCAAAAACAGGTGGAGGGTCAGTTTTGTCCAATGGCTACAGCTTGCCCTCAGATTCTGGCTACTTTCTAGCTGAAACCACATCCAAATCACAAAGAGCTAGGAAATTTGCACAAGAGGAGGAAGTATCCATAAACAACAGTGAGGCAGTACTATTTAGGAAGAAGGAATGCAGGCTAATTGAGAGAAGATGCCTATTTTGTATAAATTAGTATTGATAGTGTGACAGCAGCCCCAGTAAAGGGCATTGCAATAAGTTTATCTTGAGATGTTGGGTAGAGAAAAGAAGGGAAAAGTAGCCAGAGGAGGCTGGTAAGGCTGGTGTAGATTTTTCTCCTCCACAATGGAGAACCTCTGATGGTTGAAGATGAGAGGTTGGTAGAGAGAAATGATTACATCACTAGGGAAACAGGAGGACTTGATATCATGAAGAGGTAGAAAGCTTTGCCCAAACAGGAAGGAGCAATGTTTCTCACTCTAATAGAGGAATGAGTTGGGTACTCCGATAAAATTTGTTTTTCCATTTCCAATTCTTTCATGATATGTTGCTCTGTGCCCTTCTCTTCCTGCATCACCTCAAGCCTTGCATCATTGCTTAGTTGATTCTTAGTTGGCCTTTCTTGAGGGAACAGAACTTATGTCAGTCACCTTCCCATCTTCATACTTATATGATGCATCCAAAGAGATGCATCCATATGCATCCATATGATTTTCACCAGGATAGCAGACTGGAGACCAGGACGTGTGTGTGTCCTAGAATGTATTACAGGGCTATCAGGCTGCTCTATGACCAAGCCTTGGTTTTTGATTGAATTCAAAACTATCTCAGTTTAAGAGGTCTCCTGGCATAATGCTGGCCTACCGTGTGAGTGGATGAGCATGAAATATGGCAGGCAGCAGTTATCCTTTCTGAGCATCTGCAATCAAAGGATAAATGAACATGACTGATTTTCCTGAATAAAGCTAAGTTTGCATTTAAGATAAATGGCCAGGCAAGGTGAGGTTTGATGATGAATGAATTGGGATTAGCATCGCAAGCGTGATGGAGAAAGGCTTTCTATTCCTGATACTTAAAATCATTACTCTTGGTTAACATCTGCCACAATTAATCATTCCACCCCCGTGTTTGCTCAGAGTACTTTGTTTGGATCTCAATTTGAGCCCTGATTTTCATCTACCTTCCATCATCCATAGATGTATAAGAGCCTGTCTTTCCAGTGGACTGTGATTCCCTGAAGAGCAGGCACTGTTTTAACTAATTTTGTGTCATAGCAGAAACTCCAGAATTTCTATAAAGCAGTGGTTTGGGGGATGGCAATCTAAGGCAAGACGGTATTAGTCTGTGAGCTGGACTTGCACTGAATTTTTGCTCAGATTTTGTATTTCTTTAGGTAGCTTTAGGTGGTAAGTGACAGAGGAATAGTAAATCTCGGGTAAGCTACCCCCAGGCACCAAAAGACTCCCTAAAATGCATTGTACATACATAGTTGAATTGACTGTATTGAGATTTAACCTGAAATCCTTTAAAGGTTAAGGACACAGAGGAAATGTTTTTTGTTTTGTTTTTTTACCCAGCCCATCTTTCTTATATGGAGAGTTGCCTCACGTTCTTGGAAGGCATATTTTGATGAGTTCGGATGACCACGTCCTTCCAAGACCAGTGGATTCTATTTATAAGTGCTGCCCTTTGGAGTGGTGGAGACTGGGTATGTCATTCATCCCTGGAAGCTCAGACATAACTGAGTCACTCAGCACAGTAGAGAGAAGAGGCAAGAGAGTGACAGCCTGAGGAAAGCCAACTTGAACCAAGCAGGATGTGCAATACAGCGAGAGGCAGAAGGGAAGAATTGCCACCCTCTCTACGCGCACACTCACCTCCTCTGGAGACACAGTTGACCATGGATTTTGGAAAGTAGAAATATCTAAAGGGCATTTAAATCTGTGAAGTGTATGCCACTGAATTATGAAGTATATGACCTGAATTATGAAGATTTGTGCTCCCCAGTGTGAAAGGGCAGAGCTGATGCAGAGCAGAAGCTACCCAGACAGAGACTCCTTGCATCTGAGTGGGTCCAGATGGTCAGTTCTTGCCAATAAAATGTGAGTGAACTAAGGTGTGACCTCTGGGGATGACATAGTTAAATACTGGGTGCTCTAGGTCAAGGGTCAGCAAATTTTTTTTTTTTTTTTGTAAAGGGCAGATAATAAATATCAGTAGGCTTTTCAGGCTATTAAGTCTCTACTGCCACTACCCAGCTCTGCCATTTTAGCAAAAATCAGCCATAGAAAATAGGCAAACAAACGAGCAGGTCTGTGTTGCAATAAAACTTTACTTACAGACACTGAAATTGAATCTCATGCAGTTTCCACGTGTCACGCACTGTTATTCTTCTCTTGATTTTTTTTAAGCCATTGAAAAATATGAAAACCATCCTTAGCTCGAAGGCCAGACCAAACCTGGCTGTGGATAAGATTCACCCTGTGAGTTTGGTTTCCTACCCTTGCTTTCCCATGACCTCACATGCGCTGGATTCAGGTGATCTTTTGGATAGCTCTGAGGTCCCAAGAAAGAGTGCAGTGAAAAGATAGAAGGAAAACACCCAGACACACTGCCCAAGTAAGAATGTCTTTGGGTGGGTCAGAAATAAACCTTTATTTTGTTAAGCCACAAGGATTTGAGCTAATGTTTGTCACAGGAGCTAATGTTGCTTATTTTAATAACCCCCCTCTTCTCCCATTTGCTTCAATGAAAGATTCAATAATCTCTACATTGTTCACCAGGTTTTGAGAGGCTTGAAAAGGCAAACAAAGGGACAGTAGATATCTAGGTGAAAAGATAGCCTTTGAGTAAATATCAATTCCTTTCTTCTCTTTCAAAGGAGGACCTTTTCCTTGGACAAGTGCATCTCTCTTCCCCTCTTTCTCTCTCTCCTTCTCACACACTTTTAATTTCTTTGTTTTTGGTTGATTTTTTTCCCTCCTGCCTTCCAAAATCCTATGATCTTTCATATCCTTTAAAGTAAAAACAGGGAAAATCTGTTTCATTAAATCCTACTAACCTCTCAAGCTTGTGACTTCTCTCTTTTTCTCCTCTTAAGTAGGCTTAGTATTTTTAGGGCAGTTTTAGGTTCATAGCAAAACTGAATGGAAGGCACAGATTCCCGATATATCCTCTGCCCACTCACCCCACTGGCCCATGCACAGCCTCCTGCATTATCGACATCGCTCAACCCAGTAGTGAATTTGTTATAATACATGAACCTATGCCAACAAATCATGATCACCCAGAGTCTACAGTTTACACTAGGGCTCACTCTTGGTATTTGTTGTACATTCTATGGGTCTGGACAAATATATCCATTATTATAATATTGTATGGAGCATTTTCATTGCCCTAAAAATCTACATATGCTCTACATATTCATCCCTCCCTTCCCTTTAACCTTTGGAAACTACTGATCTTTTTACTATCTCCCTAGTTTGGCCTTTCCCAGAATGTCAGAGATTCAGAATCATACAGCATATATCCTTTTCAGATTGGCTTTCTTCACTTGGCAATACACATTTAACTTTCCCCCATGTCTCTTCCTGGTTCAATAGCACCTTTCCTTTTAGTGCTGAAAAAATGTCCCCTTTGTCACCATGGAACACAGTTTAATCCACTCACCCTCATCCTATTGTGTGACTTCCCTTTTCAACCACTCAGGTTTTGAGCCAACGCTTGATACACAGCCTTTCTTTCTCGTTCAGTTCTGTTACCTTTTGCCATCCCATTTGAATCCCATTCACACCACAGTAACAGCTCCTGAGGGTACCAATGATTTCTAGAGGATAAACTAATGGTCTTGTCAAAGGCTTTATCCATCCTACCTCCTGCAGTCCTCAGCACTTTAGAGCCCTAAGTGTCCTGGATCTTGGGGTATTCCCGCTTATTATATATAACCTTAGAGCCTGCATGAAATCATTCATTAGCCATTGGTTCTGTGTACTTACAGTGAAGGAAAGGTAGACTGTATATAAACTTGAGCATTGGTTCGGGCAAGAGAGAAGTCTGTGCCATTCGCTAGAGACAGCATCCAGTGAGCACTTGTGTGCTGTCATGAATTAAAGAGATCACTTAGTAACCCCCAAATGATACTTAGTCACCCCTGACAAAGCCAACTGCTTCAGGAAGTAGAAAAAAATGAATGAAAACAGAAGAAATGCCAGGAGTACAAAGGAAAAGAACAAAGTACTTATCAATATACCTCCGTCACAGAATTTACAGAGTATTAGATGGGATCAAATGAAATCACCAATAGCCAACATTTTTGATCTATGAAAGTGACACTTGCTTCTTCTATTGTCTATCAGGTGAAGAACCTGATTTTTCCCAGAAGATTGGACTTAAGGTCTATCTTATTCACATTATATCTCTAAAACTTGGCATATAGTGGGGTCCATGCTTGTTGGACTGAATCAGAATTCAGTTGAGACAATGACTGCAGATCAGAAAATCTGGATTTGAGTCTTCACTCTGCCATGACTATCGGTATCAACTTAGATAAGTCACCCTCGATCTGAGTCAGTGTTCTTTATCTGTAAAACGGAGATGGCTTTTGGAATGCTCCCTCAAAGCACTTCTTGCAAGGATCAAATAACATTGGATAAATGGCAGCATTTTGTCAACTATAAAAAGCTAAGGATCGTTATATAATTTATAGCCAGGATTCACTCCTAGATGTTGATGAGTGAACACTGAAATGAGAAAACACTACCAGTGTGATCTTGTTGTGTTTTCCTGTTTCATAGATGATTAAAATAGGACTGAGAAGGGACACATCTCAGGTCACGGACGTAGAACTACTCCTAGGACCTGGGTTTTCTGCTTAGACTCAGTCCTTCTTGAATTGCCAGGGCCATTGAGCTATATAAATCCACACTACTTTTTTTAGCAGGGGTTTAAAAAAAAACTGAACTATTTTCATACTCAACTGAAAACTGTTTGACCCTGAGAAGTTTACGAGTGACATTTTCAACACTGAAATATTCCATCAACAACTCCCCAAGGCTAAGGTTTGTTCCAGATACTGGGAGCTTTGCTCATGCTTTCAAGCCAAGTCCATCCAGGCACAGATCAACCCCAGCCTCCAGTTTGCAAAAGATGTCCTGGATCCTCTCTGCTGCCCAGTTGAAAGTTTCTTGACTCAGTTCCAAGGAATCTTTTTCACCTTTGTTTTATTAAAATTCATTTCATCATATTACAACCTTTCAAGAAGACATGCACTGCCATAGGGAAATAAATAGAACCAATCTATTTTGTATCATCAAAGCCCTTAAATGATGAAGATATGAAATACCAATTTCTTTTTTTTTTTCCTGTTCATCATCGTGTGGAAGGATTATTGAGGCTAATTGAAGCCTGTTACATTTTTCTGCTATTGATGTGGATTTTAGCTGAAGTGGAATGTAACATATCGTCTATGAAGGGAGATTACTTTTACAAATTAAACCAATGTATCTTACTGAGTTCTATTTCCAGAAATGTGACCTTATTACACTTCATAATTTTAAATGAGAGCAATAAAGACATGCCAGCCAACATGACTTCTAATAATGCCTGCTGGATTTGAATTAAGTTTGGTCTTGACCATTAAAACATCACAAGGTACCCCGTGGGGACTGTGATGAAAAGCTCCCCATCGTATCAGTTGTTCCTGGCTATTCCAGACAAGATAGCAGCCTTCCTCTGTTCTTAGTAAATAAAAGGCTCTTGAGTATTCTTCCTGTTGCTATGGAAGAGGAAAATAGGATTCTCAATATAACTGCCTATAAGGTGAAAAGAATAAAAGTAAGGAAGACTGGGGGAAGGAAAGAAAGCCAGGCAGGCTTTGAATGCACATTTATTTTGAAGAGGAGAAACTGGTGGGAAAACTGGGAAGAAGAAGAACCCAAAGGGCAGGGTGCTGGGAGGCTGGTGCCAGGAGAGGATGCCTAGCAGAAGGAACCACAATGAAGAGTAAGGGTGTCCTGGATGAGCTGGGCTGGGGGCAGGGAGGACCTGTGCCTGAAATTCTAGGAAAATTCATCACAAGTTTTTAGAGCATCATGAGGCTAGGAAGGAGCAGATGTGGGCAGATAAACAAATGAATTCGATTTTTTACAATAAGAGTAAGGCTGTTCGAATATGCCAGATGAGCAGGACAGTGCAAAACTCTTAAGACCATAGTTTCCTCTGGAATGGCTTCCCTTTCACATGATAGTATTAAAAGATTGGTGCATTCAGGACACGAGATCTCAAGCTGCTATACAAATTTGCATAAAGCTATAGAGGGATATAGGTAGGGGACTTTAAGAGAAAATTGCTGATTGCAGATCAAGTCTCTCATTTAGAGCCTCCCTGGATATATCTCTGGGACATTTTCTTTCCAGTTCACGTGTTCTCTCTATGTGCGGTCTTCCTTGATAGGGGTAGTGAAAATGCCTTTAATCCTCTATGTCTGGATGGACCATACCCCAGCCAGAATAAATTTCAAATTCTCCAGTGTCTCAAACCTGCATTTGAGAATCCCACACCTCCAGGTCCTTTCTTATTTTGCTTTGTAGTGCATAATGCACTGGTCATATTGTTAAACAGCAAATGGCCGAGGACAATCTGGGGTTATGGAGATGGATGGGATTTCAAACCTCACCTTGCCCAGTCTCAAACCATCAGACTCACTAAGATCTATTGCCCTTGAAAGCAGACAAAATCTAAAGTAGTGGTAGCTAAGTCACATATTGCCCACATTCTGCTCCTGCTTACCAGGTATATCAGGGAGAGGAAGAAAGAGAATCTCACAACCTTAAGATCATGCTGGGAGCTGAAATCAAGAGTTGGACGCTTAACCAACTGAGCCACTCAGGTGCCCCTATAATGGCTACTTTCTGTTATGTGGAAAAGTAACAGATGTGGTCCATGGCAGTGCTTCCTCAATCATTACTGAGCACCAGAATTATCATAAAGACTTATGAAAATACATATTGCTGATTCTGGGGCAGGGTCTGGGAATAATGCATTTGTAACAAGTTCTCAGGTAATGTTGATGCTGTTGGTCTGGGTACTACACTTTGGGAACCACTTGTATATAAGAAGAGAGAAGAATAAAACCAAAATGTTGAATAAATCAAAGATTAGATAGATAGATAGATAGATAGATAGATAGAAGATAGAATGAACATATATATTCAGGCTTCTCCAGAGATTCAACACCTTCCTAAGGCTCAGATACTCCCTTCTTTTGATTTCATGAAATCCTCCAAGATCATTCTAATAATGTCCCTTCCTTGCCAAAATTGGCGTTTTTGCAACCGAAAACATCATTAAAGAGTTTTTGGTGGGCAATATAGTCTCTTGTACTAGAAAAGCCAATTCTTCATATTTCATCTCAAATTTCAAAGTAGCATCTCTATGCATACTCTGTATGGAAAAGAAGAAGTCTACTCTTGAGAATATAATGAGGACTTCAAAATGAGGCTAAGGAGATCTCCTTCCAGGAAGGCGTCATCGCTGAGGTATGTGATACTCACGTAATTCCACATGTAGCCAGACTGTTAGGCCATAGGGAAAAGGGGCTCCTAAGGCAATTCCAGCCAACGCCTGTGTATACAGGACCTCACTGCAGCCTGGCATGTGAAATCAGCCTGGGCTTGGGCAGTAAGACAAATTTATATTTGAGCGCCAGCTTTGTCATTCATTAACAGGTGGGTGACCTTGGGGAAGCTCCTCAAGATTTCTGAGCTTCCATTACCTCATCTGTTGAATGAATGAAGGAACAGAATCACTCTATAGGTTTGTAGTCCTACTGGCTGATAAACTGTGGAAAGCACCCCTTGTAATTTTGGAGCATTTATGGAAGGTGAATAGCCAACATGATCATCATTTTGGGAAGTGATGGAGAGGAGACCAAGATCAAGGTTTAGTATAAGAGGTTATACAGAAAACACAATGGCTATAGTTGTGTATCCAGTGATCAGTCCAGAGGGTTAATTTGGACTCTTTCCTTGTCCCTCTACACCCCTAACCACATCAAACTCTCCTGCTGGGCGAAGCAGATTCCCAAACTTTACTTATAATTCTTATACATACCACTTATAATTCTTATGCCACTGAACCCTCATCTTTTGTCTGTTTATTTCTTTCCACTAAGTGACTCGAATTCCTGATCAGAGGGCAGTGTGACCAAACACTTCCTGCCTGGGAAAATTAAGTCACCTCTAGAGAAAGCCCTAGTATGGCTCCATTCCCTTGTCAGGTCCCCAACACAGGTACCTCTGGGATATGACTGGTAAGCAGACAGCAGAGGGTCTCCAGTCAAGAGTACCCCCTGACTGTCTCACCAATTTTCTCACCATCATGGGAAATCTCCTGAGCCTAATTGCCTGGGCCACACCAGCTGAGACCCACCAGGTGTAACGCTAAGGTAATTAGGCTGATTTTTAAAGAATAAACATGTCAGAACCCGGCACTGTGATATGTGCTGTCCCCTTTTAAGCAGGAGCTCTGGGAGGCTGTACGTAATCAGCGATGTCTCGGTGTAGATGTCTCCAGAATTCTTTTGTGCCCTCAAAGCTACAGTATGTCCTCTATAATATTGTTATTGGTGGCAAATCTTCATTTGCTCAGAGTAGATTTGATTTTGGAAAATAGCTAAGAGCTATTCATTCCCAAGCCTGGTGAAAAGGAGGGTGATCAAGCAGGGTAATAGCACTTTGGGTAATAAACAAGTATGACTTTGAGATTGATTTTTTTGGGCACGGATCATAAACCGATTCTGAGAGAAATCAGAAATGCAGGCATATGAGCTTTCCCAAATATGCTTCCTCCCTGAGTGAATGAGGAGTGAACTAATAAATGCTGAGTGCCTACTGTGTCACAGACGCTTTTCAGATATAGTCTTTAAATATATAATCTCACAATTATACCATATGATCAACATTTGCAAAAGAGAGAGCAGACTCCCAGAGCAATAACCTATCTAGTCTCGCAGAGGTAATGAATGATAGGATCAAGATCAGATTTTAAACTACCTGACTGCAAACATTCTGGGACTTACCCAGGGGGCTTTGCACTCAGCCAGAACTTGCAACCCGCTCCTCTCTCAGTCTCCTCATTCTCTCCCCATTCTTTTCTCTGAACCTCAGCTTCTTACCTGGCTTTCTCCACCTTTTCAGGGTAATTTACCTAACAAGGTAACACTTTCAAATAAGCCCTAACTAAAGGGAGTTTTCATAGTCTAAAATGGCAAGATGTGGCAGTTACCCTTACTTTTCTTATAAATCACCCAAAGCAAAAGCAAAAAAACAAAAAAGAAGGATAGTCGAAAAACTCTGTCCTTGATGTAACAGAGATATCAGTAATCTAAAATGACAATAGGGTTGATTCTCGTTATTTGCAGCAGTTATATTCTGTAAAGTCACTGAGAACATCCAATTAGTGCATACTGAACCCTTGTTCTCAAAGGAAACATGGGGTTAGGGTCCTTCAAGCCTCTGATCACAATATTTTCATCAATTGATGACTATATCACCTTGTTTTATGTCTGTTTCTGTTTAAAAATCCCTTATTTAGTATATATTATTGATTCTTTAACATTGAACTCATGACCAACAGCACTGTAATTCATGTCTGATCGAAGCTTATCTAACTCATGCAGTTCTTCCTTAAGGCACAGGACAGCCTTCTTGCACTTAGAAACACTGAGCACCACTTCAGCACCATCTTTGGGGCCATTTAAAAGAGCAAAGTCATCAACAACAAGCTCTAAAATACAAGGAACATAGTACAAATAGGCCATTATAAGGGATACTTGCTTACAATATAAAAGCTGGACCGGGAAAGCAGAGTGTTATCCTGTTCAACCTCAGCTAGGAATTTGTTTGTTGAGTGAATCCATGCTTGTCAGTCTAAGCTTGTCCATGGATGACCACAGAAGTGCCACAAGTATTGAACTGGGAGCCACAAACATGTTTCAGCTAAAAGGCAAATCTGTAAACACAGAATCCATATATAATGAGCACCTACTGGATATGATACTGAAATGAAGATGGGACTTTGGAGAAGAGGCAGAGAGGGCACCTGAAGGTACAAATCTCAGATGAAGCTGGAGAGAACTTTTTCAATGGAACCAGGAGTAGTGGGGACAGAACCAAGAGCTCTGTCTTTGGATAAATGAAAATAAGTGACTATGTTGGTAGAGAAAGTTTCTCTCGCTATGGAGAAACAAGGAAACTGGAGCACAATCAGGAATCATATAGGCAAACCATTTTGCAGAGACTGAGGTAGAGCAAAAGAGAAAGACCTCTGTGTTACTGGTAGCTTGCTCACCGCCAACCTCAAGTACATGCTAGGAGAACTTGCTCACACTTGAGACCTATTATCATGAGGAGGATTTCTACAAGCCTAGAGCACTCTCCTCCCTCCTCCATGCAACCAGAGAACTCCTGCAAATAGCAGGCCCAGGAGGGATTTGCCTGTTCAACAATCAGCAGGAAACAACAACAACAACAAAAAGGAGAAACAAACAAAAGATGAGGAGCACTCAGCAACAAAATGCTGCCATGCCAGGGAGCTGAGGAAAACTAATCAAGAATATCATCATTCAACAAAAACCTTAATGAAGTAGTCACCTTTATTGGATAAAGCATAGAGCATGCATCTAAGATCTCAGGAAAGAGAAGTGAGATGATAGAAGGAAATAAAACATGAGTTGGAAGTTATTCAGGAAAATAATGAAAGAAAACTAAATCCACAAAGACCACACATTAGGAGTAGCACACAAGGGGATAAATATCATTGCAAACATGGTAAGGGGTGTGGACAACAGAAACCAGGAAAGAGCAAGGACAATGAAGTGCAATAATTAGAATTTCAAAGGATGGAAGAGGAAAGAACAAACAAGAATGACATAAATGATATACTTTAAAAATAAGTGGTATTCCAAAAAGAACTAGCGAGGATAAACCTCAGCTAACTAGAAATAAATGGGGGGGGGGGGAGGTCTAAGATTAAAATGTAGGGCAAAGATTAAAATAATAGCAGATAAAAAAATAAAATAATAGCAGATAATGGTTCAGAATTCAAAGTAAATTGAAACACTAAATACACCAAATGAAATCACCAACAAAAATTTGAAGGAAAAGGCAGACAGAAACTCAGATACTATTGTAGCTTTCAAAGGCAAGGTGAAACATCATTTAAAGATGAACTATAAAATCATTGAGCTATACTTACCAACTATAAGTAAAACACTGAAAAATGATAAAGCCAACTAAAACTGGGGTGGAAGCTAAGGGGAAAATGTGGAGAAAGTATCATACCAATGTTGTTGGTTTTCTGCAGATACCTAATGTCTGCATAGATACTTAAATGCCATACACAAATATGTAATAATGTATTATGTGTTTACAAAAGTAATTCTTGGAACTAAAGTATAAAATTTCCAAATTAGTGAAACAGACTCGGGATGCCAAGAAAATTCACTATATGGGCTTTCTTAAAATAAGAGATCAAGAAAAACACAAGACTTAACACAAGAAATATTACAGAACTAAAAAACAAATGTATTTATTGTGATATAAATGGACAACACTCACTCTTTAAAAGAAAAAAAAAAGGCTCAGATCACAGAGCAGAACCCCAGTTTTACTGTGTGAATAGATGATTCTAAAACAAAATGACCAAGAAAGGTTGAATAATCAAAGTCAAGCAATTAAAAATCCACACAAAAAATTGGTCATGATCTTAATAACAGGCAAAACATATTCTAGGTAAAAGGACCTCAAAGAGTCAAAGATGAACATTTTAAAATAATGAATTCCATTCGCAATGAAGCCCTAATAGTTATTGACTATTTACCAAATAACAGCATTATTATTGTTATAATGTATTATTATTATATAATACAGGAAATGAACAGGAAATAGTTCAGAAAACTTTCTCTGCTAACAATGAAACAGAGTTAAAAAGTAATCACAAAGCTAGTAGGGAAAAAGATCCCCAGCCCTCTGGAAATATTAAAAAATTTAAATAAACCTCATTAATTGCAAAAAGCTACAAAATAAAGATAAGAAAATCCTGTATACCAAACCTATGGGATAGAGCTACAGTGGGAGAAGGAGGAAAATCCTTAACATGTACACTAATAAACCAGAAAAAGATGAAAACAGCTTTTAATTGGCCACCTGACATTTTGTAACTCATAAAATAAAATAAAACAGTATCACCCAACCCACAAAGAGCTTAAGTTAAAAAATGGGAAAGTATTATGAAAAGATATTGCAGAAAAGGAAATATAAATAGCTCTCAAAACTATGAAAATAGGACACCTGAGTGTCTGCCTTTGGCTCAGGTTGTAACCCCAGGGGTCCTGGGATCAAGTCCTGCATCCAGCTCCCTGCAGGGAGGCTGCTTCTCCCTCTGGCTATGTCTCTGCCTCTCTGTGTCTGTCATGAATAAATACATAAAATCTTAAAAAAAAAAAAAAAGCTATGGAAACAGGTTTGGCTTCACTGACAATTGGAGAAATTAAAATGAAGCACCAATATCCCCTTTTTTAAGCTATCAGGATGAGCAAGACTAAATGCTAGATAATACACTTCTTGCAAAATTGTGAGGAGACACTCTCCTGCATCGCTGGGGGATTGAAGTGAAAAGTATTCCTCTGTTGACAGCAACTTGACAATGACCAAAAATAAAAGTCCCTTCATCATTGACTCAGAAGTTCTATTTCTTGGAATGTAGCCATGAAATCTCCTCACAAACTTGTGAAATAAAAAGGTTTATTACAGCGTTGTGTGTAGTAGCAAGATAATTGAAGCAGCTTAAATATCCATCAGCAGAATGTGAGCTAAATATATTTTGAAGATACCCATACAATGGATACAATATAATAAAAAATGAAAGAGCTCTAACTATGCTAATAAGGAACTGACTCTTAAGATTTATCATTGAGAGTAAAAAGCAAAGAGGTGCCTGGCTGGCTCAGTTGGTGGAGCATATGACTCTTGATCTTTGGGTCCAGAGTTCAAGCCCTATGTTGGATGTAGAGCTCACAAAAAATAAAAAAGAGAGAGTTCTTTTTAAATTTGGGGCACCTGGCTGGATCAGTTGGTAGAGTTGGTGACTCTTGATCTTGGGGTTGTGGGTTTGAGCCCCACTTTGAGTGTAGAGATTACTTAAGGATTTCTTAAAACCAAAATCTTTTTGAAAAGAAAGCAAAAAGCAAAGTGTATAAAAAAAAAATTGGTCTAGTATGGTGCCATTTATGTCCGCCAAAATAATATATGTGCATATAAATATACCCACCTTTGGAAAAAGACATTAATCGCAGTTTGCATTTAGGTATGAAAGAGTGGGGATTCCAAAATCTATAAAGAACTTATTAAACTCAACAGCAAAGAAACAAACAATCCAAACATGAAATGGGCAAAAGACATGAAGAGAAATCTCACAGAGGAAGACATAGACATGGCCAACAAGCACATGAGAAAATGCTCCACATCACTGGCCATCAGGGAAATACAAATCAAAACCACAATGAGATCCCACATCACACCAGTGAGAATGGGGAACATTAACAAGGCAGGAAACCACAAATGTTGGAGAGGATGCGGAAAAAAGGGAACCCTCTTGCACTGTTGGTGGGAATGTGAACTGGTGCAGCCACTCTGGAAACTGTGTGGAGGTTCCTCAAAGAGTTAAAAATAGAGCTGCCCTACGACCCAGCAATTGCACTGTTAGGGATTTACCCCAAAGATTCAGATGCAATGAAACGCCGGGACACCTGCACCCCGATGTTTCTAGCAGCCATGTCCACAATAGCCAAACTGTGGAAGGAGCCTCGGTGCCCATCGAAAGATGAATGGATAAAGAAGCTGTGGTTTATGTATACAATGGAATATTACTCAGCCATTAGAAACGACAAATACCCACCATTTGCTTCAACGTGGATGGAACTGGAGGGTATTATGCTGAGTGAAGTAAGTCAATCGGAGAAGGACAAACAGTGTATGTTCTCATCCATTTGGGGAATATGAATAATAGTGAAAGGGGATATAAGGGAAGGGAGAAGAAATGTGTGGGAAATATCAGAAAGGGAGACAGAACATAAAGACTCCTAACTCTGGGAAACAAACTAGGGGTGGTGGAAGGGGAGGAGGGTGGGGGGTGGGGGTGAATGGGTGACTGGCACTGAGGGGGGCACTTGACGGGATGAGCACTGGGTGTTATTCTGTATGTTGGCCATAACATTTATAAAAAAAAAATTATTTGAGTGCTAAAAACAACAACAACAAAAAAAAAAAAAAAGAAAGAAAGAGTGGGGAATCTCTGGATGGCCAAGCGGTTTGGCACCTGCCTTCAGCCCAGGGCGTGATCTTGGAGACCCAGAATCGAGTCTTGCATCAGGCTTCCGGCATGGAACCTGCTTCTCCCTCTGCCTGTGTCTGCCTGTGTCTGCCAACCTTTCTCTCTGTGTCTCTCATGAATAAATAAATAAAATCTTAAAAAAAAAAAAAGGCATGAGAGAGTGAAGAAAGGAGATGGTGATGTAATGCTGATGATACCTCCTTTGGCATATTTTGAGTTTTGAATCTGTGGAAGCATTTCTTGTTTAAAATAAGTGTTTCACCAAGCACCTAGGTGGCTCAGTGGGTTCAGCAGCCCACTCTTGATTTTGGCTCAGGTCATGATCTCAGGGTCCTAGGATCAAGTCCCACATCAGGCTCCCGCTTGGTGGGGAGACTACTTGAGAGTCTCCCTATCCCACTGCCCCTATCCCACTGCCCCTCCCTCTGTTTGCACTCTCTCTCTAAAATAAATCAATCTTGGGACACCTGGGTGGCTCAGTGAGCATCTGCCTTCTGCTCAGGTTGTGATCGTGGGTCCTGGGATCCTTTAAAAAATAAAATAATAAAATAAATCAAAGTTTAAAAAATAATAACAAAAGAACTCCATTCAGCCATGGATATTGCCAGCTTTAGGAAGCCTTAAGAGAGTTCAAGACCCAAGAAAAGTCAATGTTCCAGTTCAAGTCTGAGGGTAAGAAAACCTGATGTCCCAGTTTGTAGATAGCAGGTTTCAAGTAGGAAGAATTCTCTTACTCAGGGAACAGTCAAGTTTTTTGTTCTGCTCAGGCCTTCAGCTGATTTTCCAGGCCCACCCATATTAGGGAGAACAGTTGTTTTGCTGCCCTATGCTGATTCAAATACTAATCTCATCCAGAAACACCATCATGGGGGCAGCTGGGTGACTCAGTGGTTGAGTTTCTGCCTTCACCTGAGGGCCACATTAAGCTCCCCACAGGGAGCCCACTTCTCCCTCTCCCTGTGTCTCTGCTTCTCTTTCCCTGTGTGTCTCACAAATAAATAAAATCTTTAAAAACAAAAACAAACAAAACAACCATCATGGAAACACCCAGAATAATGTTTGACCAAATATCTGGGCACCCAGTGACTCTGCCAGGTTGACACATGAACTCAGGAGTTCAGTGTGGTTCTTTTGCCACAGTAGCACTGATCACCCCACCCTCCCGTCCCAGGAGTAGAGCGGTGCCATCAAGAGACAGGGAGGTCCCTTCACACTAATTTGGCCTTGTTCTTCCAGGGAGCTCCACCTGGGGGGCTGATGATATACATTTAGCAGTGATTTAGCCTTCCGATGATAATATGGAAAGCCATGGAATGGAATGAGACCACCTAGGGCAGTGGTTCTCAGCCCTGAGTGCACATAAGGGTCACTGGGGAAGCTTTTAAAACGTGCCAAACCCAGAGCTCCACAACTGGGGATTCTAATTTCCCTTGTCTGGGGCCCACACATCCCTGCATCTAGAAGCCTTCCCAGATGATGCTAACGCAGACAGGGTTGAGAATACCCAACCTGGGAAAGGAAAGACGAATCTCAACTGAACTTTGAAGCAGTCAACATTGGAAATTGGTTTGAGAATTGATTTGCCACTGAAGCAAAGGAAAAGCCAGAGATGGAAGATTTTGAGAGAAGGTCAATGGTATCACATGCCCCCTGGGTGTATCGGATGAGGTTAGAGGAACGATCAAGGCATTTGACAATGAGGAACCAGTTTGTAACCTTGAGAATAGTGGTAGGGACAGGAACCAGATTGGAGTGAGCTGGAGTGGAAACAGCATCACGGCAACAGTTTTGATTCTGCTCTGAGTGATGGGGTAAATGGAATAGCAGCTGCTGTGGAAGGTGAGGGGAATGGAGAGCTTTTTACTACACTGACAGGGACGGCCTAACAGAAAAGAAGAATTTCATGAGGAAGGAGAAAAATACAGTAACAACATTTCCCTGGGGAAGGTAGAGCCATGGAGTCCAGATGAGGACCAACCAGTCTTTGACAGGTTTGGGAATCCCTCTTCTTTGGAAACAAGATGGAAGATCCTGAATACACCAACTATTCAAGTCTGTACATTTGGTGGCAAGGAGGTAAGAAAGTCCCCATCTGATGGCATCTACAAATATTTATTTATATCAATAAGATCACAGAATAAATAAATAGTATTTTGAAGTCCATTTTGGTCATTCCATGGACTGTATGATGGATATATTTTCATGTTAATAACTATGCATCTCAATCATCCTTTTAAAATTACTGCATATTTATATTCCTTTCTATAGTTGACCATTATTTCTTTAATCACTACTCTTGTGGAGGAAACTTAATTTTTTGCCCAACTTTTACTGATAAGTATCCTTACACATATTTTAAAAATTATTTTCTTCAGGGGCACCTGGGTGATTTAGTGGTTGAGTGTATACTTTTGGCTCAGGTCATGACCTTGGGGTCTTGAGATCGAGTCCCACATTGGGCTCTCCACAGGGAGCCTGCTTCTCCCTCTGCCTATGTCTCTGTCTCTCTCTGTGTGTCTTTCATGAATAAATAAAATATTCTTAAAAATTATTTTCCTAAAAATACATTTCTGTAAAAATCATTCTTTGTATCAATTGGCTTTCCTTTCTCTCCAATATTTTCATTGCTCCTTTGGGGAACCAGAATTCTGCTTTATATAACACAAAGAATATAATCACTACTTTCTATAAACTTTTTATGCCAGGTAAAAATGTTTGCTGTTAATGTGACTTTAGGCCTCTTTTAATATATTGTGGTCTTACAGACTAGTTAGACTTCGTGTGAAATTTCTTATTAATTATTTACTGTAAAGAACAGCTTCTTGTTTTTCTGCTAACACAGTTGTCAACCTTGAAATCTTGATTGGCCAACCTTGAAAAAAAAAAAAAAAAAACCTGCTTCTAGAAGTTTAAATTCCCGAGGGTTATTTCTCTTCTTCTTCATACATGACCCCAACACACACCCCTCTTGTTGTCTTCAATGCTATGTTCTTGAGTCTCCATTTTGGTTCATCTTGCCTATGAAATTCCTGATTCTCAAAACTTGACTTTGTGTCTTCCGAAGATAAGATTTATACAGAACTTGACTTAAATGCTTCTGATTCCCTTCCACCCAAAAGCACTTCAGTTCTCGAAATAACACCGAACACTTGAATTTTCTTCTCCTACTTATTAAACCTGGAAGCTATTCTGTGGAAGGATAATCTCTATGTGTGTTGAATCTCTTACCTAATCCAGCATAGAAGCACAAGATGATTGACTCTTGATCTAAAATTCTTTGTAGCCAAGGACACCACATGACCCAATATCTACTTCTAAAGTCAATGATGAATGAGCTTTCCAAAATGCAAATATAATCAGCTCCCTGTATTGCTTAAAGCCCTGCAGTGATTTTCCATTGTTCTTGGAATAAAGACACTTTTCCTCAATAGGACCTACAAGGAACCCTCTGCTCTCCAGTCACAAATCTCTCCAGGTCACTCCTTGGCCTCTGAAAACCATTTATATTTCTCTTATTTGAATTCCTTGAGCAAGCCACGTGCTCTTCTACCTCAAAGATGAATTCTCTTCACAGGGAGCTTGGTTGACATCTGTGTTTGCCTGATTAGCTATGCCTCATCCTTCAGATGCTCACACAATTGTCATTTCTCCAAGGAAGTCTCCTCTACCCTAGATAAGATTACTCTTCCTACTGTAAGTTCCCATAGTGGCATGTGATTCCCTACTGCACGTTTTACTCACAACTGAAGTTCCATACATATTTCTATGCCTGTTTGATTCCTGTCTGTCTCCCTACCAGACTGTACATTTCATGAAAACCAGGATGGCATCTCATGTCATATCATTGGCATATCACTAAGTACAGCATCCAAGAAATATTTGTTGAGTGAATGAATGAATAACCAAAGGAATGGCTAAAACTGAGAGTCGTAGCTTACAATGCTATGAGATCTGTAGTTAAGGAACTGACCTCATGGTGGTGGTGTAGGGAGAGCAGAGAGCAGAGACCATCTCATCAAAGCTGTCTTCACATGAGGGCATAGAAAGGCTTCAGAGAATCAATTAATCTACTGCAACTGCAGGTAAAATTTGTTCAGACTTCTATTTCAACAGAGTCCATTGCCTTTGTTAAGTATTCATGTGGGTGCTGACTTTCCCCAAAACAAAAACAATGACTCAAATCTAGTTTCAAAATGAGAACTAGATACATGTCAGAAGTGAAGCCTGGTCCTTCAAATCTCTAGCTAGCGCCCTACCCATTGCCTTTCTACCAAACAATGGTAATAATAATAATCCATCTAAAACACCTATTTCAGGTGCCTCCTGATTTTTTAAAGATCCACTAAGCAAAATTAACTCTTGGAAACTCTGGGCTGTTGGAGCATCACATGCAGGGAGAGCTAGCTAGGTGTGTTTTGTCTCCTAGCCTTGCCTCCTCACCTCGAATTCTTACTAGCAGATAGCTCTGAAGGCAGTGTGCAACTGAGGCCTTTTTATCCTCCATTTGCCTCTTATTCCTAACTAATGAAGCCTCAAACCCTTGTTGGGCCTTGTTTCAACAAGGCTGGACACCTTCTTTTAACAGGACGTACTTGAAAAACAAGATATTTTCCTTTGTACTGGAAACAAATGGTGATTAATGTGCTTGTTGTAATTAATCTGTGGTGACAGATTAGTAGTGTAGCAGCAGTTCTTTGGCTGCTGTGGGAGCGTTCCTTGATAGGACAGCTGGTGAGAGGGGACACCAAATTCAATTTGTTTCTCATTTGCATACATATGACAACCATCTGTGCTAATAGCACTGCAATGTCTCCATTAGGCCCTGTGCTAGCACACAGCCTTCCCCAGGCTCCTGTCAGGCCTGGGAACAGGGGAGCTCAGAGCATAAATATTTGTAGAGAAAAAGCGGTGGGCTTGATGGAACACAACCGACCATGTCCCCTTCCACTGGAGATTCAGCACTGAACACGAGCTTAAATCCTCTTACCCATACGAGGGTGATCTTTTGAGATTTCCTGCTCCTTTCATCAAAAAGCCTCTCTCCTCTCTGTCTCAAGATCCAACTGAGCTACTCATGGCCTATTCCAGTTGTCTAGTTGCTCCAACCAGCTTCACTTTGGCGAAGACCTTTTCATTTTTGTAATTGGCCCATTTACTAAAATTTTTTTTTAAAAATTCATGCAGTATCTGCAAAGTTGGGGCTACTCTTCTGGGTGGAAGTGAAGCAGGGATCAATAGGAGAGAAGAGGTTTTTGTTTTATGGGGTTTACATGCAGTGGTGAGCCCTGGCACTAAACAAGAAGAAGGAAAAGGTCATGTAGTGTTATGTTCTAAGCACAGAATAAGAACCGAGTACAAGATGGTGTGGAATAGTAGGTGATAAGTCCATTAGGTTTGGTGTTCTGAGAAGTCCTCTCAGAGGAGGCAAGATTTAAGGTGCTATCTGGATGACAAGAAGGAATCAGCCTGTCAACTTCAAGGGAAAGCACATTTTTCCAAAGAAAGAGAATAGTTAGCTTGACGTGTGGAGGAAGAAAAATGTCCAGTGTGACTGGGAGGAAGTGAGTGAGATGGTGAGAGCAGTGAGTCTGTCTTCATTTCCTTGGGCTGGAGTAATAAAGTACCATGGACAGCGTGGCTAGAAACCACAGAAATTTATCGTCTGCTATTCTGGAGGCTAGAAATCAATACTCAAGGTTTTGGCTTGACCCTGAAAACTCCAGAGAAGAATACTTCCTTCCCTCTTCCAGCTTCTGGTGTTGCCAGCAGTCCCTAGGGCTCCTTGCCTTATAGACACATCCCTCCAGTCTCTACTTCTGATGCACATGGTTGTCTTCTGTCTGTGTGTTTGTGTGTCTCCTCTTCTTATAATGGTACCAGTTGTACTGGATTAAGCAGCTGGGGCACATGGGGATCTGAGAGCCGGATAAGACATACGGATCAAAATCTAAGAGCCATGGATGACCTTTAAAGACTTATTACAATGAAATGACATGATCCAATGTCCATGTGGGTATCAAGGGTGGATTGAGGGGAAGTGGCGCAAGAGAGAAGAATGAAGGTAACCATTTATTAAATACTATCCAATATGAGTATTTGGAAAATGAGAGGAATCATGTTCTCATCCTGAACAGTTGGCAAGATGGTGCACTATTCACTAGAAGAGGGAATATTTGGGGCAGGGGCGGGCAGGGAACAAGTCTGAGAAAGAAAATCAAGGATTCCATTTTGGATGCATTAAGTTAAAAACATCCACATAGAAACATATAATCAATCTATTTGGTTGGGGGGAATGTCTGGTTGGGTTAAGCACTTGCCTCTTGGTTTTGGCTCTGGTCAAGATCTCAGGGTTGTGACATCAAGTCCCACATCACCCTCTACATTGAGCATGGAGTCTGCTAAAGTTTCTCTATCTCTTTCTGCCCCTCCTAAAATAAATGAATAAATCTTAAAAAAAAAAAAAGCCTGTTTGGGTGAGTCCAAACGTCAGAGAAGATGGGTCTCACGATAGAAATTTGGGAGTCATCAGCTTCAAGAGATTATTTTTTTTTCAAGAGATTATTTAAAGCCTGTGGTGCTGGATGAGATCTCCCTTCATGAAGAAAGGAATATAGAGACAAACAAACAAATGCAAAAGGACCCCACCCCAAACCCAGAGGAACACCAGGGCTCTGTTTTCCTCCTGCCTATACTTTTTCTAGTGCTTATCATGTCTCATGGATAAGTGTCCTTCCTTGTTATGGATGACTTTGTTCTATGGAAAACTATGTGCGTTTGGCTGACGCCTCTCTGTTTCATGCCTCATCTCACCCATATTCCATCCCTATTTCCTTTTGTTCTCATGCCACTCCATAATTAAGGGGTCCAGGTTCAATGTCTTTATATCTACACACTAAAGTTTCTCAACCCCCAGAACTGTGTTTTTTGAGGGCTTAATAATTCTTTGCTGAAGAAGACTGCCCTTATATTGTAAGTGTTTAGCAGTATCCCTGACTCTCACTTTTTGGGCTTGATAATTCTTTGCTGAGGAAGACTGCCCCTATATTGTAAATGTTTAGCAGTATCCCCGACTTCCAGTAACCCCACCACCACCGCCCCACCACTGTGACAATTAAAAATGTCTCAGACGTTGAAAAATGTTCTCTGGAAAGTGGGGGTATGCAAAATGACTCCCACTTAAGAACCACTGCCACAGACATAACACAGGGTTCCATATACAGGAGACACTCATTAAACACTTGCCATTGATGGTGACGTCAATTATATCTTGGCACGCACGGCTTCTCTCTACCTTCCTCCAGCCACTAAAGGAAATAGATTCTTTATTAAAAATCTTGTAAAATAGCATCAGAATTTCTCATTAGTCATTGGCCAGACCTCCAGATTCCAGACTCCTTTTTCAGAGCTAAAGACAAATGTGTGAGGAGTCAGAATGAGGTGTGAGAGGGAGTCATTCATTCAGCCAGTCAACAAATGGCAAAGTTAAACAACAATTGAATTAAGAAAGCCCTTCTGTGCCCAAAGCCTGGTTTGATAAGATAGGGGAGGTTATTACCTAAGAAAAATTGCTACCACACATTCCAATGACTTTGCATCCTAAGTAAAAAGTCATCTTTAGCACAACAGATGTCCTTTTAAAATTTTATCAACCAGAAAAATAGAGAGAGGAGAATGCAAACCAGACCATTAAAATGTAATCTAGAGTCTACAAATTAATAAAATGGTAGCAGGATCAGATGAAAATGGCATGGAATCAAATGATATGTGGCTGTCCTTATGGTGCATTGTAGCTCCTGAAACCCTAAAGATTGAGTATATGTATGGGGCTTGCTGGCAGCATGGGGAACATAATGTCCTTCCTGGTGGATCCCAGTTCAGTCTCAAAAGTGTAGGCATTATAGATAATGTGTATTTGCCAAAGTAGCCCTCTTAGAGGCCTCCCTATGGGTCCACACCTAATCATAATCCTCAAATGGCACCACTTTTGTGGCAAGTAGAGATATAGAAAATTGAAATGAAAGTAAAAGAAATCCCTTCTCTCTAGACAAGAAAACAGCCAATTGGTTGCCTTTCTCTTTTCCCCTGAGCTCCATCCAGGTCCTGATGGATCCTCCAAGGAGGAGGCTTGTCTTCTTCCCATTAGCCCTGATCCTTGAATTCAGGGGAACAGAAGTGTTAGAAAGGAAAACAAAAGGCATCTCCAACAAAGGGCTTGCAGAAAATAAACTTGTATGGAGAACCAGTAGTATTCTGGTTAGCGTGACCACATAACAAACCACCCCAAAATGTAACACCTTAAAGAAACAATATATATTATTTCAAGTCCATGGATAGATGGGTAGTTCTACTTCTTTTGGTGTTGATGGGAATATTACAAAGTCCAGAATGGCCATAGTCACACAACCAGCAATTGGTGGTCACTGTCACCAGGAGCTCAGCAGAGGCCATTGGTGGAGGTTCTCGTTCTCCTCTATGGGAGCTCTCCCACATAGCTGCTTGGTCTTCCTTACAACATGGCAGCATCTTTCTGAGAATACGCTGCAGAAGGAAGCATTCAGGAGCTGTCAGTCTCTTGAAGCCTAAACTTGAAAACATTAGAAAGTTACTTTAACTATATTCTTTTGTTTTTTTACTGTAATGGTTACAAGGGCAGCCTAGATTCAAAGGGAGGGAAAAATAAGCTCTACCTCTTGATATGAGGACCCCAGCCCCCATCCAATAGATCTGTCACACAGGTTCTTGGGTAATAATTAACATTAGTAGTGCAAATGACCCATTTTTTTAATAGTACTGATAGCAGGATGATTTTACAAGGGAAACAAATCATGTCATTTCATTGTAATAAGCCTGTAAAGGTCATCCATAGCTCTTACACTATGACCCACATGCCTTACCTGGTTCATAAACCCCCTGGTACTCCAGCTGGTTAATCCAATATGACTGATGTCATTTTCAGAAAAGCAGAGACACACAGTCATACACGCGGAAGACAGCCAAGTGATGACAAAGGATACAGGGAAAGGTCATCTTTGGACACGAGCAGCCATCACAGACCTGTCATTTGACTCCAAGCCTAATCACTCTGGTGTATTTCTATGCTTCTGATCCACATTGGTACCTCTAGAGTACAGTATTGTCACATTGTAAGAGCACTGGATGCAAAAGAAAGAGAGGGCTTGCCCTCCTGCAACCATACATATGTGCATGCGCTGATTCATATATCTTTATGAATTTGAGGAGTGATCAGAGGGCTGGAAAAAATTACTCTATTTATACCAGTGTTTGGCTTTGAACACCAATTATTTCCCACCCTGCTGTGACAAGGACATATACAGAAAATGTTCAAGAGCCATATTCGTCTAATCAAGTTGTTAATAAACCCAATGAACCCACTCTGTCTTCAACATTTCCTTACAGAAGGAGTAAGTAGCTCTTTTTTTAGAAACACCTACTTCGTACAGCTAGCATAAAATTTAAGTAAAAGAATATGAGACTTACTTTTCATGTAGTAAGTGCTCAAAAGTGTTAGATGATGATGATGATGATGAAAATAGCTAAACGCAGTATCTGAAGTAGTTAGTGTGTAATAAATGGTAGCTAATATCATTGTTAAAGAAAAACTCTCTTAGAGGAATAATGGTAAAGGGATGGAGTACAATCTGTTTGAATGGGGAGAGAGGAACATAAGGGCTAAGAAGCTTGGGGTCAGGAGGAGGGCGATGCTCACTCTGCCTCAGGAGGCATTTGACAGAGCTATCTTTAATACCAAATTATCAGAGACAGTTTCAGGATTTTCATTGGCACAGACATGCTTCCCCCCTGAGCCCTGAAATAAATACATAGAAGGTTAAAGGTCAGTTCATTAATCTCCTCACTTGTCTGTTTGTTTGGACATACGGATGCTCCATTGTGAAGGCAATTTGAGGAAGGGGTGAAAGAAATTGAGACCAGGGAAAATGTGAATTCTAACCCATTTTAGTACTGTTACATGGTGAACAGAGGGGTGTGCAAGAGAAAAAAAAAGGTTTTAAATACAATTCTGTTTTTTCAAAGCTGTAATCCAAGTTAGAAGCTCATGACTTGGTTCTCTTCCTTTTTGGGGTTGGTTTATGCAACTTGCCTTCAAGCTGACATTTGATCAGCTTTTCTTTCCCAAGTAAATTTTTATTTTGCTCCATTAGGCAAAGCCTGTCAAGCAAGAGCAGTGTAAGTTCTTACCCTGTTCCTTTGTATCAATGCTGTCTTCTTGCTTTATGCCAATTCAAAACATCTTCAACCTTCTTTGAGGGATCCTGGGGAAGCCTTATTCTAAAAGATGTTGAAACAAAAGCAGAAAAAAGAAAGACACACTTTCTACAGAAGTGAAATGAGGGTAATTTTGACTACAGTTATCCTCATTAAACTCAGTGTCATTTTTATTAATTGCTGAGACATTTGGGTCCAAATAACCTGAAAACAGTCAGCTGCCCTGGAGTCTTTCTGGGACAAAAGCCCTGAGAAAGAGAATAAGTGACAAACTTGTTAAAGTTCACTTCCATAGACAGGAGGAGAGCAAAGAAGGCAGATCCTGTATGTTTATTGTCTACCTCCTGGGAGGTTGCAGTGGGAAGACTTCAAGGTGACCCCCCCAACCCACCAAGGCCCCTGCCTCCTGGTCTTCACACAGCTATGTAATCCCTTCTTGAGTGTGGGTAGGACCCATGGCCTGCTTCTGATCGATAGAATATAGAAAAAATGATGGGATGTCACTCCCATGATTATGATATACTGAGTTTGTTCTAGTTTTTATGGAACTAGTAGGAAACTAATACAGATGACCTCCTTCACGTACCTGGTGGTTGGCAGGGTGGTTGTTCTGGAGGACCTCAGCTCTTCAGTATCACCAGCTCCAGGCTACCCTGGGTCATGATGTGAGAGTTTCAAGGCTCAAAAATCCAGAGAGGGAGGACAGAGTTCCAACACATACTTTTAATTCCTCTTGAGCCATGTTTATTACTGTTCCATTGCCCAATGTAGGTCATAGGGCCAGCCCGGATTCAGGGATGGAGATGAAGTCTCTAATCATTGATGAGAGAAGCTGCAATGTAACACAGAAGGGAGTGGAACATGAAGATGTACTTGTGGCCATCTTGCCACCTACCACATGTTCTAAGAGGTAAGCTAGTGTGGGAGCCAAAATACATGCTATGGGAGGAGACTCTTCCAGGGCCTGTGACTCTGATGGTATAGAGGACTGAGTCTCTGCTCCACAGGTGAGGACTCCCACTTCACACCAGCATTCCCTGACCACATAATAGAGAGCAGAAGTTATTTACAGACTTGCTGCAATCATCACCTGGGCGTAGCATCAAGATTCCACCCTCTGGTGATGGACATACATACATAGGGCATAAGGGTCACACTCCAATTTCTGAGGACACCCATGTGTTCTAGTTACACAAATAAAAAAATTGAAATTCAGAGAAATGAAAACACTTGCTCAAATTCTCGTAGTAGCAGAACTGAGCTACATCTCAGAAATATGAACCCTTAGGAGGTGGCAAAATATGAGGAGGCAAGCAGAGATACATACACTCAAACCAGATGGTATTGATTTACAACCAACAGCCCTTCCCCACTTCCCTGGGGACATCTCAATGTTATTCTGGTTCCTATCCCTCTCCCTGTGATTCAGGAAGGGTGGCCTGTACCCCATGCTTCCGGAATAAATCTTAGCCTAGCTAAGCCAGTGATATGACCCACTTCTCTTTGTCTGAAATTACTTAAGCTATAGGCTTGGAGGAGGCCAGCTTTAAGGGCATGCAACTAGTACAGCTGCATGGCGCCCTGGTCTCAAAAGGACCCCACACTTGGCTTAAGGCTCTGCTGTCAACTTGAAATTCTTAATAACCATTGAACAAGAGATGTCACACTTTAATTTTGCATTGGGCCCCACAAATTATTACAAACTATATAACTGGTCCTATGTGTATGCTACAATTCTGGGGAACATGGCAAGGAGAAATCTACTTGGGGGACTTCTAACAAATATTATTGCACACAAATATGCCCCCTCTTCTTCTGCATGTGATGCTTGGAGCTACTGTAGCCATCTTGTGCCTTTAGGGAAGCAAGGCCGGACAGATCAGAAAGATGGAATGAACCTGAATCTTGATGATACCACTGATGTCATATGAGATAATAAATCTTCTTTTTTGTTGTTACAATTTGAGATAAGGCTTTCTTTTACTGAAAAAAATTTACAGAATGGATTCAATTGGCAAGTATGAATTAGATGCTTTGAGAAAGCATTCCTGTGAGCTCATTTCCTTATCTGTAAGAATAAAAGCAATGCCACCTTACATAGATGCCATGAAAACAAATAAGACAACATTTGGCACACAGTAGGATGCAATCCACTGGTGGTAGTAATAGTAATTGCCATTTTGTTGTTGTTGTCGCTACAAGACCAGTGCTGTTATCTACCATAACTTACAAATGCTCCCTGTTTTCACCCAATTTTCAAAGTATTCCATAACCCAAAGGTCATTAAAATATATCTTCTGTGGCAAAACAAACAAACATCAGCTAAGTAATGTAGATATAGTCCCTGTAAATCATCTGAAAGCCAGATGATGGAGGCTGTTTAATTCACGTTTGTATACATGCTTCACTGAACCGGGTCGTTTATTCTATACCTGGGCCAGCAACCATCGGAAGTAAATTCGGACCTAGATCTTTACATACCAGTATGGATACTTCTCCAAATCATAATGCTAAGTGAGAAGAGCAAGTTGTAAACTAATATGTGTTACCTGTTGCATGAGACCCCTCATATGAAAGTAAAATCACGACAATAAAATAATAATTATAGTGACTAATGCTTCTGGGAAGATGAGTAAATGTCCTTTTCCCTATCCTTCCCAGTAAGTAAAAGGAAAATAAAAGACCCTGGAAAAGACCCTCAGAACTGGAGACACAGCACAGTAGTGAGTCCCCTGATTTTTTATCGAATGTTCTAGCCTTGGGGCTGGAGAAGCCAGAAAGCAAGAGAAGTCAACAGACTCACAGACACACCAAGAAAAGCCTGCCCTCTGCAGCCAAAAGACCAGGAAGAGGTAGTGTAACAAGACAGAAAACTTTTAGACAATGACCTGTCTACTCCAGTCAAATTCCATAGAAAAAACTGTAACCCCCATCCCAACCCCATCAGTGAAGAGGGACCAGACTCCCACCCTCACTATAATGAAGTGCCCAACACCGCACTTCCCCTCTACCCCTGGGTGGTGCCACAGAAAGGCAGTAAGGAGCAGGGACTTCCATCCGTGTTGGCCACTTACAAACCTGTGGACCCTTTATGGTGTCTGTGGAGACCATAGAGGAGCTGGAAATCACATGCTCCTCAGGAGAAAAGAGCAGTCCACCTACTCCCCTAGGCATCAATGGAGGCCAAGTGAAGAACTTGGATTTTCATTTCCATCTGGCAGAAACAAGGTGACAACTCCTTTCCCCTGCCAGAGCAGTGTCAGAAAAACCCAGTTCAACCCGTTTAAATAAGATCCAGAGTCTCATGGTATAACACAAAAAATACCTGTGTTTTAAACTGAAAACTGTTTTTCATACCAGAAACCAGAAAGATTTCAAACTGAGTAACAAAAGACAACACTGAGATAAGAGATTTTAAAATAATCAGACAGAAGCAGCTCTAATAAAAAAACACTTCCATGAACAATCACAAAGAGCCCCAAATAGTTGCAGAAACAGAAAGCCTCCTTCAAGAAATAGAATCAAATGGAATTTTTAAAATGGGGATATACAGTTAATATAAAAAGTGAAGAAAAAGGAACTCCGAAGAGGGGGGTGCATCAATGGTTAAGCATCTGCCTTTGGTTCAGATCATGATCCCGGGGTCCTGGGATCCAGTCCCACATCAGGTTCCCCACAGGGAGCCTGTTTCTTCCTCTGCCTATGTTTCTGCCTCTGTGTCTGTGTCTCTCATGAATAAATACATAAAATCCTTTTTTAAAAAAAAGTAAAGAAAGAAAATACAGAGATAAAATCTCAGTAGATGGGCTCAACATCAGAGTAATAGGAGAGAAGAAAGAATCAGTGAATTGGAAGACTACACAATAGAAATAATCCAATCTGAGCAACTGAGAAATAACTGTATAAACAAACAAACAAGACAAAATGAAACAAAACAGAACTTCAGGGACCTGTAGGACTATAACAAAGAGATCTCACATTCATGCTATCAGGATTCTGGAAGGAGAGAGAAAAAGTGCTTGAAAAAAATAATGGCTTGAAAGCTTCCCAAATCTTTTTTTTTATTTTTATTTTTTATTTATTTATGATAGTCACACACACACAGAGAGAGAGAG
The DNA here is from genome assembly GCF_905146905.1 of Nyctereutes procyonoides. NCBI lineage: Eukaryota > Metazoa > Chordata > Mammalia > Carnivora > Canidae > Nyctereutes > Nyctereutes procyonoides. Next base: position 51,943,876 of record NW_026575140.1, on the reverse strand, counting down.
AGAGAGAGAGAGGCAGAGACACAGGCAGAGGGAGAAGCAGGCTCCATGCACCAGGAGCCGGATGTGGGATTCGATCCCGGGTCTCCAGGATCGCGCCCTGGGCCAAAGGCAGGCGCTAAACCGCTGCGCCACCCAGGGATCCCGAAAGCTTCCCAAATCTGATGAAAGACATAAACATACATCTTAAGTTGCTAGGTGAACCGAACAGGGGGCAGAGGACCTTTCCGGACTCATTGAGTCTAGATACTACTGATGGATCTCACAATTATATCTGATACACCCATTTGTAATAGAAATCGATTAGGGAGCCAAGCCAAGAGCTAGTTGGAAGGGGGGTACTTCTGATCTTCATCAGTCGCCCCAGAGGCATTCCAGAGAAACAGGCGGTCTAGGTTATGTTTGGTGTCTGCTTGCAAATCCAGCTGTGAGACAAGTTCTCTTAATGCCTTGGCCCTCAAAGTGGGGTGCTGGGGCCAGCACACCAGCATCACTTGAGACCTTCTTGGAGCCACATCACAAACCGGATAGATCTGAACCTGCACCCACAAGACCCCCAGATCCACATTCAAGTTTGAGAAGCACTTTTTACCTGCTTACCCCTTTCCTGCAACCAAAGGGACATGCCCACACTCCTCTTACATAAAAATTCTAGAATTCCCTATAAACTGCAGGTTAGAAGCAGACCAGAGGAGAAATGAAATTTTAAACCATGGAAAGTACCTGGATTAAGACACTGGAGCTTTGGTCTCCCTCCTGAGGAGCTTTGGTCTCCCTCCTGAACTTCTGTATTTACAAATCACCTAACCTGCTGCCGGGCAGTGTTTGCAAGATTGCTATTCTTTCTGTTTATTTGTTTTCCTCATGAATTTTGGGCTGAAGATGAACTAGAAAATCAGAGGCTTCTTCCTATATTGAATATCCTATAATTCCATTACATGAGAATTGGATTACCCATTACTACATAGGCAAAGCCTGTGCATAGAGAAGTTAATTAGAAGATCCAAACCACGCCTGGTGTATAATTATGGCAAGACTATTTTTTTAATCTAACTGTAATTCTATTTAGGAATTTGGATGACTTGCACTTTGTGCCTATAGCTTATAATATCACCAGAAATCCTTCACAGAACTGTAACCCTGTAAGTCAGTTACCTGTTGATGCTCAAATATACACGTATATAATTTTAATGGTGCCCATTATACACAGACTTCCATTATAACACTATTTCCACTCAGTCATAATTTTATGAAAAATTCCCCTATTGGCTAAAATTTTCCAGGCTTAATCATACTCTTGAGGTGAACTTTTTCAATTAATCTCCACTTAAGCAATTTTGAGCTCTTTGGATGAAGGAAAAATATATATACCAGACTCTTAGAAAAAAAGTGTCAAGCAAGCAGGTTGCTTTTTAAAAATGTTTATTTAACACACTGACATCCACACTTCACAAGACTGACTTGCCAGTATCTTAATTTCCAGATGATGGAGGCAGAGGTGGGGTTTTTTTTGTTTGTTTGTTTGGTTGGGTTGTTTTGCCTAGAAACCCCCAATAGCTACTCAATTATTTCCTCTGCCGTGGAGAAGTATAGAGAGTCTGTAAAACTTGTATTGAATTTTAAGCTTGTGGGGGCACTTAGCATCCATGAAACTGAATTCAGCTAATACACATCAACTCTCCTTCTTACGGCCCTGGCAAAGTCTTCTATTTCGGGACTAATGAGAAGAAAGTCATTTGGATTATTGATCCATTGTGAGTCATCTAGAATGGGGAAAGAATGGGTAATTACCACTGTTTTGAATCACCTCCATTTATTCTTTTCTAAACTTCATTTTGGAACTTCCAGACTCTGTTGATGATATTATTTCTCCAGAGGAAAACAGCCTCTGAGTTATCTCTCAGAGATAACTGGCAAAACCTTCTGGCTTTGGGTCGTGTCTCTGATCCTTTGGTTTTCCTTCTCTAGCAAATGCTTTGTATTTGCTCTTTACAGCTTCATTTGGTTGATTGGGAGTGGGAATGCTGCCAGAACACACACAGCCATCGTCTGTGGCACGACCAGAAGGGGTAGGACGAGAATGAATTCTTTGCCGGATACCTCATGGCCAGGCCTTGCTGCCAAATGACAACTGATGGAGACTTTCTTTTCGATTCCAAAGAGGTCTCCCAGCACCGTTATATAGAAAGGATTGAAAAAAAAAAACACTAATGAATTTTAATTGTCCTTTCTTCAAGCTAAAATTTTTATAGGCTGCTTAGGGAAGAACCATGTGTAAGGAGATCTAACTGGGTGGGAATCATATTCTGCAGGAAGCTGAGATAGATGCCTTGGCCTGCTAATTTCTGTTCTCCCTACTTTTCTTGTCATCCCTGACTTATCTGAGTATGTCTCAGTGTTTTCTGTATGACAAGCACACGAATCTTTTAGTTCCAGAGCATGCAATCCTACCTCTTGCCACAGGACCTTTGCGTATGCCATTCCTTTTGCCTAGAAGCACCTTTACCACTCATCTTCTAGTGAGCTTCTATTTATCATTTGGATTTTAGCTTGCCACTTCTTCAGGAAGGCCCCACTAACTGTCTCAGTTAGGTCAAACCCCATACCCCCAATGTCTGTTCCCATACCACCATACAATTTCCTTTTATGGTACTTATCACTGCAATATTCTTACATTGACTCCTGTGATTTTTCTTTTATTTATTTATTTTTTAAAGATTTGACTTATTGGGCGACCTGGGTGGCTCAGTGGTCTAGCACTGCCATCGGCCCAGGGCATGATCCTGGAGACCTGGGATCGAGTTGCACATCAGGCTCCCTGCATGGAAACTGCTTCTCCCTCTGCCTGTCTCTGCCTCTGTCTCTTTCTGTGTCTCTCATGAATAAATAAATAAAATCTTTAAAAAAATGACTTATTTATTTGAGGGAGAGCAAGACAGCACAAGCAAGGGGAGCAGCAAAGGGAGAGGGAGAAGCAAACTCCCCACTGAGCAGGGAACTCGATGTAGGGCTCATCCCAGGACCCTGGGATCATGACCTGAGCCGAAAGCAGATGCTTAACTGATTGAGCCACGCAGGTGTCCTTTTTTCTTAATTTTTTTTTCTTTTTTTTGTGTGTGTGTGATTTTCTTTCATTAGTAACTTTATCCCTACTGGTTCCATGAGGGTCCAGACCATGTATATTCCCAACATCTGACATGAAACCTTACACATAGTAGCTGCTCAGTAATTATTTCTTAGATAGATAGATGGATGAATGAATTTACTTTAGAAATTCCCAAGGTGGGGGAGTCAAAGAGCCTACGCCAGCATTGCCAAATGCCTTGGCATCAGAAGAATTTGTCTGGTCTGGTTTATGATGTTGTTCTAACCTTGGTATGTAAGACCTATGAAATGAGAGCATGGACACAGAGGAAACAGTGCAAAGAGCTCCTAGAAAAATCCTCAATTGAGTTCTAAGTAAAATACCTCCTAAGTCATAATATTGTAAACCTAAAAATGGACCTGAGAGATCGTTCCTAGGATTTCACATGTGAAGAAAATGAGCCTCATGGTTCCATTGCTAGTTACCAGCAGACCACAACCCGTCTTACTCCTTGTTCATCCCTAGTCCACTGCTCTGGTGAGGAGATGGTCCTTAGCAGAGGTGAAGAAACTGAATGGAGGGCAGAACTTAGCAGTAGCTGAAGCCCTGAGCTGGAAAGCCCACAGGAGAGGAAGAGAGTGATGAATCATATGTAAATGACAGGGTCCCTGAGGCCTATGGCTAGGGAATTAATTGGATTTCTTTCCTCTGCTTAGAGATCCAATATAGGAAGTTTTACTAAGATATCTACAAGGAACAATTGCCATCTTTTTTTGGTCCTCCCTCATGAACTCTTTATTCTGTAATCTGTAAAGGCAAAAGGTGGTCAGATAGAAGAAGCAACCCCACTCTTGTTTATTCTTTCAGTATAGCCGAGTGGCGGGTAGGTTCTAGGCCAGACTCCTCCTGAGTGTGAATCCTACCCATTATATGATTTTGGTCAAGCCATTTAACTTTTCTCTGACCCCGTTTTCTCATCTATGCCATGGAAATAATCGAACCTATCTTTTAGGGTCAGTGCAAAGATGAAGTATATTATGATTGTAAAGTACCTGTGCATGATGCCTAGGAAATGCTTGGTACGATCAAGCATTATTCAACACTCAACAGATTTATATTGAGTGTTTACCGAGTGCCTATAGGGAATGAAGCAAGGTAGTGGGGTTGGGTTGCTGGGGAGATTTACATTATAATGGGGGAAAAGAAAAATTTAAGAGACAGAAGATTTACAGATTAGGCTCAGGGCCCTGGAGAAAATATTACAGAAGTAAAATGCAAATGGAGAACTGGCTACTTTCAGATAGGTTGGCTCTTTGAGGGCATGACATTTGAGCAGAAGGATCTAGACATGTGACATGCTAAGGAAAGAGTGTTCTAGCCCAGGAAATACTGTAAACAGAAAGTACAGGCCTGGAGATGGGAACATCCTTGTTCCCAGTGTGAAGAGAAGCTGGTGGAAGTTTTTCAGCAGGATAGAGACAAGATCTGAGTTATGTTTTCAAAAATCCCTCTGCCCCTATGCAGAGAATGCACAGCACCAAGAATGAACCCTAATAAACTATGGACTTGGGAGATAGTGGTGGGTCCATGTAGCTTCATCCATTGTGACAAGTGTTCCTCCGTAGTGGGGGATGTTCATGGTCTGTGAGTATATGCAAATGGGGTTATGTGCAGGGGCATGTGGGAAATCTCTGTACCCTCCACTCAATTTTTCTGTGACCCTAGAACTGCCCTAAAAAAATAAACTAGTTAATTAAAAAAAATTAAAGATCCCTCTGACTGCCATGTAGAAAATAGGTTTGAGTGGGGCAAGAGTCAAGGCAGAGAGACCAGTCAGGAAGCTAGCAGAGAAGTCAAGTTGAGAGAAGGATGGATGGTGGCTGGTGGCATGGGCTAGAATGGACGAGGTGAGGGGAGAGGAGCCAACATGGTGGAGAGGAACTTTAGAAGTAGAAGCAACAGTGTGAGCAGAAGTAGAAGGGGAGGTGGGAGGCAAAAGGAAGAAATTCAGGATGAGCCCTAGTTTTCATCTTGAACAACTGGAAATAATGGTACTGGTTCTTGAGATGGAGAAAAATAGGGGAGGTGACCCTGAAGCTTATAGCATTTGCCCTTGTTTTTATAATGAGGGAAGTGGATTTGGGATTCCAGAATTCTGTGTTGTTCAGTAGAATATGTTCCATCTTTTAAGAGTTTTAAGAACAGAGGATATACTAATTTATGTGGAATAGTGACATGAAAAGCTCCTTAGACAAAAGGAAATAAATGACTTCACCTCTAGTGATGCCATCCATTCCTTAGGAATAGGGTTTCCTTCCTTCTGGCCACAGAGTTCTCTTAAATGATATGGATAATTTTTCTCCTCTTTTTCTTAAGGCAAAGAAAGGAACAACAGAACTAATCACATGCTTCTTTGTGTCCTAGGAATCTCGTTTAACTACATTGTCCATTGTCTTTGTGGGTTTCTTTTCCTCTTTTCTTTTCTTTTCTTTTTCTTTTTTTTTTTTTTTAGATTTGAAGCAATCAGAGAAATTCTCAAAAAATGCACAAAGCATCTTGTACCTACCTTTGTTCAGAGAATTTAGCAATGTCATATTCACGCTCTGTAGAAAAAAATCTGAGAGTTTATCTTTTAAAAAGTAGTTTACAAGATTTTTAGTAATCTTATTTTATTACGATAGGTGATAAAGTCAGAACAACTCAATGTCACTTTTATGAGAGCATTCTCTTTCAATGGAAACACAATTACACGAACACTAGATAGGTAGTCTTAGAACAAATGTCATTCTCACTCAACCACTAAAAGTCACCTGTCCTTTCTGTGCTTTCATTGATTTACTTGGGGAAAAAGAAGAGAGCGAGAGAGAGAAAGATGCTGGGCACCACATCCTTTTCAGATCCCATAGTCCCTCCAATGTTGGCCAGATCAAGACAAACTTTTTCACATTGATGCTGAAGGTGATGAACATTGCTTTCATCTCTTTGCATTTTGTGGCTTTCAATTTCCCAGATGCTCTGCAATGTAGTGAATTGCTCTTTTAGCCTGTCAGCTCCAGAGCCCTTTCCATAAACTCCTTTAAATTGGCAATGAATTTTGGAGGAAAGAAACATTCTCCGCATTGCAGAATCAACTCAGCATAAACTTTGCCTGGGGCCACATGTCCTGGAGAGGAGTCATTTCCAACCAAGAGGGCCTCAAGTCACAAGTCTTTCCAGCTCCAATTCACTTTGGACAGCCGCCCTGAGAGCCCGACACCATGGAACTGCCATGTGAGGGACTGTACTATGTGTAATGCAGTGGGTATCAACCTTGCAAACTTACTTTGTGACAAATGTGTGGCTTTGAAAACAAAGGTAAAAACCACGGCTGCAAAATGATGAGTCATAAGAAAGGAGCAAGGCAGGGTGGCAAGGGGTATGAACAGCTGGCTGGGAGCAGTCTTGGTTCCATTGCCACCACTGCCATTAGTTAGGTGTGTGTCATGGGGCAAGTCATTCCTTGAGGCTCAGTGTCCCCATCTGTAAAATACTGTGCTTGGACTATCATCTCTCTGGTCTCTTAGTTTGGAGATTCCATGAGTAGTAGTGGTGCCTCACTGATGCTGTGGGTGCAGGACAAGAGAACAGTGACATTTGGTCCAATTACTGGACTTGACACTTCCGGTTCATGCCCTCAGAAAGAATTCTCCAGGAAGGAGTGAAGGAGCAGGGATGGGAGCTTGCGGAGGTATTAATGAAGGATTTCACCTTTCCCCAAAGGGTCTTTGAGTGCCAGCCAGGGCAGGTGGCAGTTAGAGGGGAGTGGTGATTAGTAAATCGTGATCAGATGGCACCTGCAGGGTGAGGTACTGAGTGCGTCCTTCTCTGCAGTAGGACAATGAACAGATGGAGCCCTAGACCCACACAAACATCTATTAACTTAACCTTGAATGTGCAGAGAGGCAGAAGCATAAAACCTGTGGCCAAAAACATCATTGATGATCAATTGTCTTCATTAAAAAAAAAAAAAAAGGTAAATCCCATGTTATTTTCCTGTGTTGATTATCTCCATAGGCTCTTAAAACATATAGCCAGAGCTGGAGAATAGGTTGGAGAGAGGGAGCTTTTCCTTTGGGCTTTTTTAAAAATGGAAATTAATGATCAGTGTTTGGTCAATGAAACATTCCTTACCATGAAGTTCATGATTATTTGATCGTTATGATTTCAATTATTCTTAGGTGTCAGCAACTATCGGGGGGCTTAGAAGAGTTTCATGTAGGAGATGATAGTACTGTTGGGAGTTTTATGTGCTAAACTGGGGCACAGACTAGCTATTACTTCTCAAATCCTACTATTTCTTCCATTCATTTATTCAACAGATATCTATGAGCATGCATTTTGTGCCTTGTACTCTGCTACACATCAGGGGTAACATAATAAGCAGGACAGACAAGTCTCAGGTCTCTCTTGCCTTTTAGGTGACTTTGAATTCCTTTACTATTTCTTTAGTTCTGCCATCACATGGTCCCAGCCCACCAACTCAATCTATTTTCCACAATTCATCAATCTAAATGTTCCACCCCACTCTGCTGCTTGTCCCCACACATATACACACACACCCACCAACACATAGACAAATACAATGCTCATTTCTCCCTCTTTCAGTTTCTCACATCTGTCTATACCAGCGATAACCATCATCCCATCTGCTTCTCTAAAACCTACCCAGATTCCAAGGCTCAACACAAATCTGCCTTCTCTGAGGAGTGCTTTGCTAACAAGGGAGTCCATCCAATTCCTCCTTCCCCCAATGTTCTGTGCCCCCCTTGACCATACATCTGAATGACCATTTTCAGACTCCTATTTTTTTTCCTTCTCTTTTCATGTGTGCTGACTTGATCATCACATGTCAATTCTAAAATCCCCAGAAATGACAACCATATTTACATCTTCAGTAGCCCTGCCATATTCTAATAGAGTTAATCTGAAAATAAGTTCTCAAGCACTTCCTCAGCTAGTCATAGTCATTTTGTCTGCGATCAAGATAAGCTTCCTCAGAGATGGTAGTACTGTGACCATATGGCAGATGTTTAGAACAACATGCTTTAATTGACTACATTTATTTGAATCTTAAACATCTCAGGCCTCTTTCCCTTAACTCAACAACCATTAAAAATCACAAAGCATCAAAGGATGTTATCCTTTAAAATGATACATATTTGGGGCACATGGGTGGCTCAGTTGGTTAAGTGTCTGCCTTCAGCTCAGGTCATGATCCCAGGGTCCTGGGATCGAGTCCTGTTTCAGAGTCCCTGCTCAGTGGGGAGGATGCTTCTCACAATCCTAGGCCCCACTCATGCTTGTGCACTCTGTCTCTCTCTGAAATAAATAAATAAAATCTTTAAATAAACAAAATGAGACACAGCTAAAATATCTAAGTACAACTTACTACCTTTCTAATTTTCATTATTACACCTAAAATAAAATTAGAGTATTTTAAAGACTATCTCTTCTCTAATACTATGCAATTTCACCTTCCTCTTAAACTGAGTAACCATGCATGAGGATCTATTTCTCAGCTTTCTTTTTATTTCACCAGTCTATTTGTCTGCTCTTTTGTCTATAATGTCTGGTCTTAATTACTACCTTGATAATAAATCTTGACATCCTGTAGAATACATCTTCCTACATTGTTTTTCCTTTTTTAAAAAAAGATATTTATTTATTTATTCATGAGAGACACACAGAAAGAGGCAGAGACACAGGCAGAGGAAGAAGCAGGTTCCTTGTGGGGAGACCAATGCGGAACTTGATCCCAGGACCCCAGGATCACGACCTGAGCCAAATACAGACTCTCAACCACTGAGCAACCCTCAGGAGCCCCATACATTGTCTTTCTTTAAGAATGTACTTTTGGTCTTATGCATTTCCAAACACATTTAGAGATCAAGTTGTCCACTTCCACAAAGAAACCTGTTGGTCCTTTGATTGGGATTGCACTAAATGTATAGGTCAATTTGGAGATAACTGGTATTTTCACAATACTGAAGGTCTGACCTTGAATGAATATGATACATCCTGCTATTTAGGAATATGATAGCCATATGAAAAAAAATAAAACACGGCTACCTACTTCACCCAGTATGCACAAGTCCATACCAGATAGATTGAAATTCTAAATGAGGAAGATAGGGGATCCCTCGGTGGTGCAGCAGTTTGGCACCTGCCTTTGGCCCAGGGCGCGATCCTGGAGACCCGGGATCGAATCCTGCATCGGGCTCCCGGTGCATGGAGCTTGCTTCTCTCTGCCTGTGTCTCTGCGCCTCTCTCTCTCTCTCTCTCTGTGACTATCATAAATAAATAAATTTAAAAAAAAGGAAACCAAGTTGGATTCCTTTAAAAAAAATGAGGAAGATAAAACAATATAGGTTCTAGAAAATAATATAAAAGAATATTTTCATGCTCATGGTCTAGAAAGGACTATTTAAGCAGGGGGAAAAAGCTAATCATAAAAGAAATAAACAATGTATTGCACTTTACTAATATTACAAATAATAAAAGACACCATGAAAGAGTGAAAATTCAAGCTACCAAATGGGAGAAATATTTGCAAAATCCAGTAAAAGAATTGTACATAGAATCTATAAAGAACTTCTATAATTCAATGTGAAAGAATAGAATATCTCCTCCCAAAAAGCTAGGCAAGAAACTTGAAAAGGAATTTGAAAAGGACATTCAAACAGACAATAAACATAAAAAACAGTGCTCAGTTTAAGTTTTGGCAATAACGTGAGATAGCAGAAACTTCCATACACAGCTGGTGGAAATGTAAATTAGCACAATCTCTTTAAAATATTGTTGGTATTCACTTCTAAAGTTGAATATATGTATGATCCATGACTTCAAATTTCTACTCACAGTTACATATCTAATGTGCATCAAAGACTTGTACACCATAATGTATACACAAGAATAGCAGCATTAATTTTAATAGTAAAATTTAAAAAACCTAATCCATCAAATTCCTTCAACAATAATCTAGATAAATAAATTATTGTTTGTTCATTCTTTAAAAAACCATGCAACAGTGAAAATAATCTAATTCTACATGCGAAACATGGATGAATCTCACCAAAAATGTTGAGCAAAAGAAACCCAGTACAAACAAACAAACAAAATACTGGGTGGCGTCATGTATATAAGGTTCAAAATTAATCTATGAGGGGGAGGTAGGAGTAGATAGTACTTGGAAGGAAATATGGAGAGTCTTTTTGATAACACCCTGGGGGGTGATCACTTGAGTGTGCTCATTTTGTTGTAATTCATCAAGCCATACATGTATAACTTATGCATTTTTCTATATGTATATTTCAATTAAAAAGGGTTTTTGAGATGCCTCGGTGGCTCGGTGGTTGAGTGTCTGCCTTTGACTCAGGGTGTGACCCCAGGGTCCTGGGATTGAGTCCCACATCGGGCTCCCTACATGGAGTCTGCTTCTCCCTCTGCCTGTGTCTCTGCCTCTCTCTCTGTGTCTCTCATGAATAAATTAATAAAATATTAAAAAAAAGATTTTTAAAAATCAGATAAAATTTACCAACACTACTTTTCATATTGAGTATAAAATATGAATTCAACTAATTGTTTTGGGAAAATCTAAAACAATTTGTAAAGGAAGCATAATACCTAGGGATAGATTGGTCTCTTTTCTACTTAATGCCATGGGTTTCCAATTTTTACTTGGTTAACCTATTCTTTCTCTATCACCCATTTCAATAGTAGATCCATAATACCCCATGGTGGGCCAAGAACACCACTTGGCTATTTGAACTCAAGCCACTCCACCTTCCATAGTCTTGCCCTGGCTGGAGAGCTCTCACACCTCCACCACATTGGTCTTCCCTTTGGCATTTTATTTTCTCTCTTAACCTGCAAAATGATTTTTATCTTCCTGGTTAGAAACAGAAAAAGGTTTTAGAAAATGATATTACTCACCCATTTATTTTTTATTTATTTTTTTAAAATTGCTACGATTTTTAACATCATATTAACATCATCTGAAATCATTGATTAAACCAGAGTTTAAGATTTCATGGAGTTTAGTTTTTTTCATTAATGACACTTTTTTTAAAAAAGATTTTATTTATTTACTCATAAGAGACACACAGAGAGAGGCAGAGACACAGGTTTCCTGCAGGGAGCCCCACACAAGACTCTATCCCAGGAGTGGGAATCACGCTCTGAGCCGAAGGCAGACGTTCAACCACTGAGCCACTCAGGCATCCCAATGGCATCTTTTTTTAAAAAAAGATTTTATTTATTTATTTGAGAGAGAGAGAGAGAGAGACTGAGATAGCGAGAGAGATAGTGAGAGAGAACAAGAGAAAGCATGAGCAGGGAGGAGAGGGAGAAGCAGACTCCCCGCTGAGCAGAGCTCCTGATGCAGGACTCAATGCAGGACTCAGGATCATGACCTGAGCTGAAGGCAGATGCTTAACCAACTGAGCCACCCAAGCACCCTCATTAATGGCGCTTCTGTCATGGGCTAAATTCTAGTTTAATTGTTCTGTCTTGGGCATTTCTGTTCTGTGCATTAATTGGTCTGTCCATCCATGAAACAGCACCACACTCTTTTTTAATTACTGCAACTTAAAACAATCTTTATGTCTGGTAAAGCGGAGTCCTTTTCTTCCTAGTAGTGGGGAGTCACTGCTGCCACTGTCATCTGGTCCTCTCTTTTGAGGAAGAAGAGGATTCACAACCAGCCATTGGATGGGGCCTATGACTTGTTCTGGTGCTGCTTGTGAATGCAGGGATACGTGTCATTTCCAGGCCATTATATTTAACTGTCAATCTGAGACCCTCTAGAGATCTCTTTTATCAGCCACAGTGCCCAGCAATATCTGAGATGGAGGCTGTTACTTCAGCTTGAATCTCAGTGTAAGAAAATTTAAAAAGTCAATCTTCAATGGGCAGTGTCGTATCAGAAAAAGGCCATGCTGTTTTAAGCCACTAAAGATGGAGAGAATGTAGCTTCGTCTAACTGATACACACACACAAAAAAAATTGTTTTCAAGAACTTCCTGGATATTCTTTTCTTATTGCGATTTTGGGTGGAACTGCATTAAATCTGAAGATTGATTTTGGAAGAGTTGACAGCTTCACAATATTGAAGCTCCCTGTCTAAGTGATAAGACTCTTCACTACTCAAGTCTTTATTATTCTGAATAAAGTTATGTAGATTTCATGGAAAAGAATATAAAGTAAAAGTTAGACGAGGCATGTGTTTCTCTTTATTGATTATTTATATTTGTTATTAAAATGTAAGGATATTTGGGGCTCCTGGATGGTGTAGTTGGTAAAGCCCCCAATTTTTGGTTTCAGCTTAGGTTGTGATCTCATGAGATCATGTGATGTCATGAGATCTAGCCCCAAGTTGGGTTCTGCACTCAGTGAGGAGTCTGCCTGGGACTCATTCTCCCTCTCCCTCTACCCCTCCTGCTTATGCTCTCTCTCTCTCTCTCTCTCTCTAAAATAAACAAATCTTTAAAAAAAATAAAATGTAAGAATGTTTAATTAGCTTTTAATGGGCCATCTTGGCAAAGTTTCTTGATCATCCTAATGGCTTTGAATTGAGCCTCTTTCCCGTATAGAAAATTAATAGTGCCAAATAATGGTGATTTTTCTCTATTTTTCCCTACTAATTAATGTTTCTTTTTTTTCTACTTCAAATCTTACTGTGCTTATGGAAATTCTAAAATAAGGCTGACAATATCTATGTGTACAGATTTTTCTCTTATCTTTGTCAGAGGTCAGCAAGCTTTTTCTATGAAGAGCCAAATAGTAAATATTGTTAGCTCTGGGGAGCACATCATCTTTGTCAAGGCTACTTAACTCTCCCACTATAGCATGAAGGCAGCTATAAACAATAAATAAAAAGGGAGCATAATGAGTTTTGGCCTATAGACCATAGTTTACTGAACCCTGATACATTTTAATGATAGGTCTTTAATATCTCATCATAACTATGATTTTTTTTTGTCATTTAAGGAATAAACCTTCAACTATAGATTGCTAAAGTTCTGTTTTAGTTTTGGTGGGTTTTTTTTTTTTTTTTTGTAATCCTTTCCTTTTGACATCAAGATCATGACATTTAAAAAATCTTTTACATATTGATTGCTTCATTGCATTCGAGAGAATGTTCTACATAATACCTAATGATGAACTATCCTTATATACCTATAATATAATTAGTTGTAATAAATTATTTTTATTTATTCCCGGCTTTTATTAACTGCATATTAATTGAATACCCACATTGTACCAGGAGCTCTTTCAGAAGTAGTGGATGCAACAGTCAATAAAAATATACAAAATTCCTACTTCTGTGGAACTTATATTCTAGTGGGAGGACTCCATAACAGAGACACCCAAGTACATTGGGTGTGGAGGATAATAAAACAGAGTGAGAGAGTGATGGAAATAGGGTTCAGGGGAGGCTTCTCTGATCAGGTGATAGTTAAAGATGTAGGAGTACCATCTAGTCAACTGAATAAGCAAATGAAGGCACTATATCAGAATATCAGGATAGGAGATGGACAGGATGCTGTGGGAACACCCAGTGGGACCCTCTAACATAATCTTGCTGGGCCACAGGGCTTCCAGACTTTTGGCCAAATATTATTCTGGATATGTCTATGAGAGAGTTTCTAGGTGAGGTGAGCATTTGAGTCAATAAACTGAGTTAAGCAGATTGTCCTTTCTAATGTGGGCAGGGTTCATCCAAGCAGCTGTAGACCTGAATACAACAACAACAAAAAACTGAATAAGAGGGAAGTCCTCTGGCTCCTCTTGCCTGACTGCTTTGAGCTGGGGCACCAGTCTTTTCCTGCCTTTGTATCTGAAACATTGGCTTTTCTTGGGTCTCAAGTCTGTTGGCCTTCTGACTGGACCTTCCATCATTGACTCTCCTGGTTCTCAGCCTTTTAGGTGGGGACAAGACCTACACATTGGCTTTTCTGGGTCTTGGGCTTGGCAACTGCATATCTTGGGACTTCTCAGCCTTCAAAGTTACACGAGCCAATTCCTTATAATAAAACTCTCTCTCTCTCTCTCTCTCTCTCTCTCTCTCTCTCTCTCTCCACACACACACTCTATATTGGTTTTGTTCTTCTGAAAAACTCTGATGAGGACAATAAACAAAAGAGAGAAGTGTTCTGTTACAACATGATTTATAGTCCCAAAATTGGAAGGAAAGGGTTTCAAGCAAATGAAAGGAGTTCAGCAGGGCTGAAGCATGTGGAATACATGAATTGGCTCCAATGACGTTGGGCAATGTGGAGACGCTGAACTGAATTTCATCATTAAACTAGGCCACAAAGAAAACTTTCATCAGTTTTAAGAAGAAGAAATTATTTGGGCTACATTCTCTGGCTCAAAGCAAAAAGAAATTAAAATATAATAAAGGGGCGGCCCCCCAAAACTCTAGCCACATGGGAAAATTTTTACATGTTCTTTTAAAATTAGTGTTGGACCAAAAGGTACATAAAAACTGCAATTATAAACTATTTAGAAATTTAAAATACATAAAGGATATGATGAAAATGATACCATGACCCCCAAAAATATGGCATTAGCTTAATTAGAAAAGAAAGATCCATACGGCTTTGTTATTATCTGTTTTCTCCAACTAAGATATATAGAATATAAGCTTCAGGAAAGCAGGGATCTTGATCTGTTTGGTTCTCTGCTGCATCCCCTATTTCTAGAAGAGTGCCTGACACATGAGCTCCCTGTGACAGGGTCTGTGACAATCCTGTTCACATTTTGTCCCCTACCGAATATAAGGCTTGGCATTGGCAAATACAAAATAAATGTTTATTGAATGTTTGTTACCATGTTCCACTGGACACTGAAGAGAATCAATATTTTTTTGGAGTACAAACATCTTATGTATATAATTATTAAATCCAATGTAGTAATTAAACTATTCCACTCATCTATATCATACTTTTGTTGGAAAATTCTAAAAGTCACATTTGGTTAAAGTACAACACCAAGGTTGTATCAACTGCTTCTCATCTTCCAAACAGTAACACTATATACACCTCAACATTATATTTTTTTGGTACATAAAGTTTCGCGAGTCTTTTCTTGTTTTGAATTTTTCTTTAATACCGAATAACCAGAGATGCCTGGATGGCTCAGTGGTTGAGCGTCTGCCTTTGGCTCAGGTCATGATCCCAAGGTCCTGGAATCGAGTCTCACATCGGGCTCCCCACAGGGAGCCTGCTTCTCCCTCTGCCTGTGTCTCTCATGAATAAGTAAATAAAATCTTTAAAAAACGAAAAACCCGATAACCCTTTTTCCTACTTAATGCTTTTAAATGTTTTGTTTTGTTTTGTTTTGTTTTTTTAGAAAGAGAGAGAGATAATGTGAGCAGGGGATATCGGGAGGAGAGAGATAGAATCTTAAGAAGGAGCCCCACTGAGCATGGAACCTGACACGGGGCTAGACCTCACCACCCTGAGATCATGACCTGAGCTGAAATCAAGAGTTGGATGCTTAACTGACTGAGCCACCCAGGTGCCCCAGTGCTTTTAGTCTTAAATTCCATTTTGTGTAATAGTAAAATTAAGCTCTGAGTCTTACTTTTCATTTTCCTGCGATACTGATCATTTTTAACTTCCTGTGCCATTTTCCTTTAGGTGTCTCTCCTACAAACAGCTAGAATTTTCCTTATCACCCAATCTGAATATTCTGTCTATTGCTCAGAAGTTTAACCCATTCTCATTTAAAAAAAAAAAAAATTAGGCTCCATGTTGGGCCAACGTGGGAATTGAACTCATGACCCTGAACTTAAGACCCTGAGACCAAGACCTGACCTGAGATCAAGAGTCAGATGCTTACCACCTGAGCCACCCAGGTGCCCTTAACCCGGTCTTATTCTTAATGTGCCAACAGTAAGCCTGGTCATATCTTTGTCATCATGTTATATGCTTTCTATTTTAAGAGCGTTTTTGTCCTAGGACATCTTTCTAAATCTAGTTTTTTCTTCTACCTGGCTTCTCTACGGTCTTCCTTTATGGAGGCCACAGTGTCTGCTTTGCAAAAAGAGGGCAGCTGAGAGTCTGATGGAAAGAAAACCAGGTCTGCCCTAGATTTTTCCTCTCACTGACTTGTTCCTCTACCTCCTCAGCATAGATACTCCTGGAAGCTGTGGACTGGCAGTAAAAGGGGTCTGAGGAGTTGATGTTTATCTCTTTTGGCCTCTTGTCCCCACTGCAGACCCTCACACCCCCACATCCAGTTCAGAGGTTTATTCTGAGTCACCACTTGGACTAATTTCCCACATCTTCAGTGGGATGATGGAGCTGCTTGGGCAGCCTTGCACGAACCAAATCTGTGCATTTCTCCCCAGGTCTGCTATGGTGACCTGAAACTGGCCATGACAGGAATACAGCAAGTCGGGGTTTTATTTTTCTGGAGTGCTGGTAAACCATTCTTTACTCACCACTGCTAACATCTGCCTTTTGTATACAAGGGGAATTGAGACTGTGTATCTTTTGTCACTTCCTCCTTACTGTCTCAGAAATACTTTAATGTTGCTGGAACTCTATTGTCATTTCCAGTGATGATGAGGCATTTTTATGTCCCCTTGGTATTTTACCTTGGGTCTCAGAGTGTGGGGGTGGGGATGTACCACTGAGCTCCAATTACCATCTATTTCAAAAGTCCTTGTAACGGGTCTTCATTCCATTATCCATGTAAAACACGGACAGATTTATGCAGGTCCCTGTTTGCTGCTTTAATTATCACTGCTTAGCCAAATAGCACTTGCTCTGCCACTAATGATTCTAATCTAAACTGGGAATTGATGTTGACAAAACACAAGCTGTTTCATTTCTGCAAAGGATGATCAGATCTCCTATGGAAAGCAGAGGCTTTACTAGATATCCATAATCAAAGCCCCATTGATTGAGGAAGATTCCAGCTGATAGGCAGGGAGGTAGATAACCAAAAGTTCTGAGAAAGTAGGAGGAGGTTTTCAGGATCATGAAAATACAGCTGCATTTAGATCACTGAGAAAAAAATATACGACAGTTATCTCAAGTTGTCCCTTGTGAAAATATGACAAAATAATACCCAAATGTATGTGCCCTGTGAAGGTTTCCCATGGTTCATTGTTAAAATACCTAATTTAGGGCAAGCTTGTCAAGGCAACTGGTTATGTTTTAGGGGTTAGAAAGGGATACAGTTGGCGTGTGAGGCAAAACCAGAGAGATTATGGCAATTTTTAAATCAAGACGACTTTATAGTAGGAAATAGGGAGCCATTGAAGGTTTTTAAGCAGGAAAATAATGCAATAAAAGTTGCAATTAAGGAAGATTAGTCTGGCAGTATTAGGGCAAGATCTATATTAAGACCCTTATATGGAAACAGAGATAGAATTAGTAATGAGTTAAAAATAAAAAAGACAGAGAGAGAGGAGAGAAAGCATCACATCTCTTCTACTTTTAGTAGGCACTTAAGGTAACGCATAGGCTGGGAAGTACTCACGAAGTCTTGCAAAGCTTTCTCAGTTCATTAAGTTAAATTACCTCTTTGCTCTCATTTAGTATTCATGAATGCCAAAACTAGTCCTGTGTTACGACACAGGGAGTCTCCAGGCAGCCCAGGGACCTCTTGAAGACTCCTTTTCACGCCGTTTCATTGTTGCGGGAAATGAGCACCGTTAGCCAACAGCCCACATGCAGTGTGAGCCTCCCACTGTCCTCTTTTCTGGAACAGCTGAAACCTCATCCATTCTTAAGGGAATAAAGGAATAGGAGCCCAAGCCTGTTAGTTCTCATTCAAGAGTCATTAGACAGCCATAAAAATTCAACAAGCACACCCAGATGACTAGGGGCTCTTGCAGGCTTCCTGCGGGGGGAAAAAAAATGGGACTCTGCCATTCGTAATGGTCAGTGCTCATCCTTGAGACAGACAGGACCTAAAACACTCCAGCCAAACTGTTGATCATCAAAATCTCTGCCTGGAACCCATGTCCCACTTTCCCACATTATCTGCTTCCTCTGTTCCATCACTTATGATTTCCTTGATTTTTTTTCCCCAATCTTTGTTTCTCTTCTAACAATTAATTGGAGCTGTTCTCCGAGGACTTCCAGTTCAAGCTCAGGCCTGGAGAGTCCTGGGTTTAACTCTGTTGGATATGGAAACCCACCACCCAGACCCCTCATCCAGAAATGTCTGCTTCAAATACAAGATGTATAATCACCTACGATTACCAGCTCCTTCAGAGCTGTCTCAGCAGAGCCACCTCATCTAATATTCCTCCTTTGTTAGTGCCCACATCTAGAGTAGCCACATAAAATACAAAACACCCAGTTAAATTTGACTTCCAGGAAAACAATTGTTTTTTTAAACATAAATATGTCTCATGCAACACTGAAGACACATTCATATTTTTTGAAAGTTCTTATTTATTTTTAAAAATCTCTACATCCAACATGGGGCTTGAACTCATGACCTCACGATCAAGCATTACACTTTCTTCTGATTGAGCCAGATAGGTGCCTGGGGGACATACTCATATTTTAAAAGTATTAATTCTTCATCTATAATTCAAGCTTAATTAAGCATCTTGTCTTTTTATTTGCTTCATCAGGAGACATACTTATCCACTGACTGAATGAGGTGAGGGCATCAGGGCCAAGTGTGTCAGGCAACATTCCCTCCAGAGCTCCGTGAAGCACTGTCAAGGTTTTGTTGGACAGCCTCATGGGTTTGCCTTCTTCCTCTGTTTATGCCTGCTTCTGCCCTCTCCCTTTGCAGTGGCTGAGGCATTATAGCATCCTTCACATCACTCTCTCTCTCAGCACCTTTCAGAGAACCCACCCAGAGACATTTTTCCATCCCAGGTTCCTTCTGCAATATCCAAAGGAATAGAAAACAAGAGATAACATAATTTCAGCCCTGCAAAACAGGCAAGGTGAACTGGGATGAGGAAATAGCCAAGCATCCCTCTGCTCCGTACATGTGAAGGAAAAGGTGTTCTGGGCAACAGATGGACAGTATTCCTAGAAGACCAAAATATACTAATAGGAATACTGTGGAGGAAATGAAAAGAATTCAGTTAAAGAGGCAATACATATGTCCTACATACATATGGAAGGACTGAACATAATTAGGAATCAAAGCAAAGCACATAAATGCACCATTGGACTACCACTGTTTTCCTTGATAAATCGATAGATACAGAAAGCATATTTCCAGTATTGTTGAGCATATGAAGAAGTAACCAGTTGTGTAATTTTCTAGTAAAAATTCTACACCTAGAAACTTAAACTAAGAAATAATCAAACACATGTACACGTGCATATCACTAAAAAGCTTAAAATGTCAAAAAATTAAAAACTGCTAATAAGAAAGTGATTAAGTAAATTATGGTAGCTCTGTTATAACCAAAATAACTTGCAGCCATTTTCAATGTGTATAGTCATTGACACGGAAAGATATTCATGGCATACTGTGTTATGAAAACAACAGATTCTATATGACTATGTAAATAATGTTCTATTTGTGTTGACAAAAAAACTCAGATATATGTTTGGAAAATAAATAGTAAGTGTTTATCTTTGAGTGGTGGGATTATGAGTGATTGGGTTTTATTTATTTTAGTTATTATAATTTTTACTTTTTCTACAGTGAACAATACTCTTTGTATGATTTTAAAAATAATACTTCTGTCTATCCCATATGCACCAATGGGATTGGATTTGAATTTTTTCTCCTTCAACTTCTTTTTTTTAAAACTTCCTGTAAGGGATCCCTGGGTGGCGCAGTTGTTTGGCGCCTGCCTTTGGCCCAGGGTGTGATCCTGGAGACCCCGGATCGAATCCCATGTCGGGCTCCCGGTGTATGGAGCCTGCTTCTCCCTCTGCCTCTCTCTCTCTCTCTCTGTGACTATCATAAATAAATAAAAATTTTAAAAAATAAAAAAATAAAATAAAACTTCCTGTAATATTTCATACAGTTGACTGCGTGGACTCCTTTTCTGTCTTTTCATCTTTGCATTATTTTTTATTCTCCATCTGTAACTCTCTCTCTCCTAGTTCTTTTTCCTTCATACTGGCATGCCACCATGTTGCGCCATCAGCTTTTCTTTTCTATCTAGATGACTTACACTATTGGCAATGCACACGTAGCTCAAACATCTGAGTCTTAAGAACATTGACTTACCTCATAAGCATGTAAAACCCTAGCTCCAAATGCCTGCTGGACTTCCTGATTCCAATGTTTATTCTGCAGCTACTATTTTCAGGGAACAGTACTTACAGATGACACCACAGTGCCAGGGAGAGCCCACCTTAAAGGAGCACCCAATCTCCACCTGGACTTTCTAATTTCAATATATTTAACAACAGATGTTTCTCCTCATCTTTTCTCAAATCAGGTCTCCTTCCTGATGTTTCATTTTCTATTACCAGCACAACTAGCACTGTAGTTACCAGACTTGCCTGTTCTAGAAATTAAATAATTCCTTCGCTTAACAAGTGAGGGACCTGCTAACATAGTAGTACTCAGTCTTAACTACATAGTAGAGTCACCTGGGAAGCTTTAAAATATGCCAATGCTTGTTATCCATCCCCAAGAGATTCTATTACTCTAGGGTGCCACTCAAGTTTAATAGTTTAACATTTCCCCAGGAGATTCTAATATATAGCCAAGGTTGAAAGTCCCTATCCCAGGGAAAGGTGAGGACTTGTTACTGACTGCATGATGAAAGGAGAAAGATAAAACTTTTTTTAGTATTGTTATTTCCTAGTTATAACACCTGAGTTCACTCTCCTTTCTTTGGATGGTAGAAGCTGAATTGGCTTTCCCATGACAGTCAAGTCTTTATCCAACTCAGCTCCAGCCTTCATTTCCAGAATGTAGGGAGAGAATATAATCATCCTGCCATCTGTATACCTCCGCACTCTGACCTGGACAGGTCTTTTCAGTGTTATTTCACATTCAAACATCAGTAAAAGGACTGCCCCCTTGCTCTCCAGACAGTGCCTCTATCCTGACCTTGCCTTTGCCCTTACCATTCCTTCCAACTTAACAATCTTTCACTCCCACGTGTCAATCACAATTCCACCAATTCTAGCTCTGAGGATTGATGATGAACCAGCCTTGAGAACAGCCCCACTACCCAGCCACTTCTCACTCTCCTAAATTCCAAATCACCCCTTATTATACTTACTAACTCTTGTCTTATGGAAAAGTTATGTGGACACATATGATATGCTTCCAGTCAGATTTGAAGCTCTCAGAGCAGAAACTAAAATCCCTTCACCTCTATATGGAGAAATGAAGAAGTTAAACATAAGGGCTCGTCATCCTGGCTGACTTTATATCCAAACTGTGCCATTTACATATGATGCCTGTGACACTTAGGGAAGCAATGCACTTTTCCAAGCCTCAGTTTTCTCCTCCACTGAATGAAAACAATGTAATCTCTCAAGATCATTATGAAGCTAAAATGAGGAAATGTATATGAAGCACTTAGCACAATTGCTCCAAAAGGCACCAGTAATAATGGTGATCAGCATTTGGGGAAGTAAAGCACATCAAGAAAAAATATTTAGTTGTGAGGTCGACAGCATCTTTGTATAGTAAATAGATGGAAAATAAAAGCTCTCAGATTTGAAAAATGTTTATTACATTTCCTAACGTTACTCCCTAGGACAACTCATGTTATTACTAGAGTTTTCAATTATTCCAGACAGCCAGTCCTGCTTCCTGATAGTATGTAAATTTCCCAGCTTGGTGCCATCTCTAAGATTCTAAATATCATTTTGCAATGACAGCTTTTCTGAAAACTCTGCCACTCAGAGACCTGTGTGTCCTAAATGCTATTTCTTCGTAGAATGCAACATTTTTAATCGAGTAAAACAGTGATGAAGAATATGTCAGATATCCATGCAGGATGTAATCATTTGTGAAACATGAAATCCTGCTGTTACGACTCCAATCAACCAAGAGAGCAACAAGCTATTTCTATCTAGCAGGCTGATAGCCTTACAGGCTCTGGATCTCAAATGAGATCTACTTTAAATGCAACTCATTTTCTGAAAGGATAAATAACAAAAGCCTCTTCCGTATGCAACTGAGTCAAAGACCAAATGCTATGCAGATAGTTGGGTAAGTGAGTGTGAGGTTTTTCAGGGTTTCACGGCTGTCATCTCTCCCAGCAAAATGGTTGCACTCTTTCCTAAGTGCCAAAGACTCAAAAGAGACTTTGAGGGGTGAGGCTGCAATACTCGGATAGTGAGGCCAATAAGCTCAGAATGCATCTGTAATTTCTTGTCTCTCCTTTATCATCAACCTCTCTCTCCAAGGTGGAGACTTTCCAACAACCCTTAGACATCTCTAAGGCTCTCTTATCCTTAAAAATAAAAAAATTAAATTAAATTAAATAAATCTGGTCCTACATCCTCCTCCAGCTACCACTTTATTCCCTCTTCCCCCTGAACTCCCTGTTTACATTCTTTGTTTCCATGCCTCATGTCTCCTGCATTCCTCATAGCATTCCCAAAAGCTTCTACATCCTTCCCCCCTAAGCCTCATGGAAATGACTCTTATGTCACAAATGGCTTCCAGGAGCCAAATCTAGCCCTTAGCTTATGTGACACAATTAACCAAAGCCTCCCTCTGAAGAAACTTTTTCTTGAGCTTTTAATTCTCTAATTCTTCAGTCTCTAAGCCTTTCTTTAACCTCCTGGACCTCTCCTTCTCTACATCTTTCATAGCTGGTTTGTCCTCCCCACCCAGCTGTTAATAGGCACTGTATGCCAAGGGTACAAGCTCTTTTTTTCTTCCAGATTCCTCTTCCCAATAGACTGCCACCACTTCCATGAGCTCAGTTACCAATGACTGACAACTCTGTCTTCAACCCATCCTTATCCCCTTCTGAGTAGCATGGATCTAAACATTTACTCTATATCTTCTATCTGGATTCTCAAACATTCTTCAAAAGCAACATATTCCAAACCAGCTGTCATCTCTGCCACCTTCATGATCACACCAGCAACCCAAGAGATACCCTTGACCCTTCCCTTGCCCTCCTCCACCCTAATATTTTCAGGACCCATGTCAAGAGTTCAGCTAAGCTACTCCACCCTATTGCTGTCTCCACATGCATTTGTGTAGCCACATGCCCTGCAGGGACCTTAAACTGCCATTAGCCCCTTGTACAACCATGTGCTCTAGATAATAGCCCACAGAGTCATAAATAAATGTAAGCTCCAAATATGACTCCCCACAAAACCCTGGTGATCAGCAGTCTCCTCCATCTCCCAGGGCCTTCTTCTTGTGCACCGCTTAGATAAGATCCCCATGGAATTTACCAAAACCCTAATCTCTTTGATTTGAATTGACAAATCTGTATTTAGCCTGGGAATCCCAAAGCACTCTACACCCAGACCCTAATAAAGGGATGGTGCCCCAGGTCTTGCCTCTCTGTCTATACCTGCCTTGTCCTCCCCGTGTGGCCCCTCAAGGCATATGGGTATTTCCTCCAGGACCTGTAAGTGATAAACTTCTCTATTTCAATTTCTCTCATAGTCTTTTGTTGAACCTCAGCTCACCATCCAGCTCACCCTGTGCTCTACTTAACAAATGTTAATTTAACAAAGTCATGATTGCCCAGAATTAGAGTAGAAATGGAGTTCATATGCATATGTATTACTTTTACATTTCTGTAAAGAATCAGTATCCTACTTCATTCATGTTTCCTCTAGACCAGAATAATATGAATAGTTTAATATAGCAAAATATTCTTCATCTACCATGTGCCATGACCACAAAGACTGCACTGATGTAGGAGTATTGCAAAACAATGCAAAACAAACACATGGATGCTCTGAGTTCTACTATGAAACTACTCTTTGTGACAGATAATTCATTTCATTCATGCTATAGATTAGACAATGATTTTTGACAAGTTAATTAGTCTTTTATTCCATATCAGCATTCCTTTTGCTCAAATCCTCCCTGCACTGGAAAGTGTTGGCAACGACAAAAGCCAAAAGCCTCCAAAGCATTTAGACACATCCATTTACAGGACTTAAGAAGAAGGGATGGAAAGAAGCATCTCCCTGGGAACATCCTTGGTCCTAACAGTAGATGCCTAGAGTTAGAGCCAAGCAATTTGCCTGGGCTGAGAGGGACTCACTTGTTTACTAAAAATTCATTTTTTGTGCCAGTTTGGATATGTGGGGTCTTTGGAAGCATGGCCTGTCAAAAAAAAATTTTTTTTTTCTGTAAGGGGCCAGATAGTAAATATTTTAGGCTTCATGAGCCAGATAGCCTTTGTCACAAACTACTCAATTCTTCACTGTAGCACCATGGTAGCCACAGACAATACATAGATTAATGAGTGTAGCTGTATTTCAATAAAATGTTATTTAAAAAGAGAAATAAGATAGAGATCATACCTGACCCATGGACTGGAGTTTGGCAATCCCTAGTCCAAGGTAAGGGCCCCTTGGGCTAAGAGGTAGGGGCTAAGGGGGTATTGTCCTCACCCTCTATTTCTAATAAATTATCATGTTTTATATCCTAAAACATATTTCAAAACCATCCACTTCTGAACATGTCACCATGTCCACTATGCTCAGAGCTGCTTTTATTTCCACCCTCCAGCCTGCACTTGGGAATAGTCTAACAGACAACTCACTTTATTGTTACTCATACAATCTTTCACCCCACCTCTTACAGAAGGTGGTCTTTTTTTTTTTAGGTGTAGGTGTAGAGTCCAACATGGGGCTCGAATTCACCACCCTGAGATCAAGACTTGAGTCAAAATCAGGAGTCAGAGGCTTAACCCACTGAGCCACAAAGAAGTCCCTGAGATGGTCTTTCTAACGTGCAAATCTGATCATGGTGCTTCCCTACTTAAAACCTTTCCACACTTTCCCCTTTCCCTTTAGATTAAAGTCACAGTCTTTAATGTGACCTAGAGGTCCCTAACTAGCCACAGCAAAGGCCTTACATCAAACTGCATATACTCCCTCCTCTTCATGCTGGACATTCCTCTTTAGCCAATAAGTTCTTACCCCTGCTTGGCATTGCCCCAAGGAGGGGGATTTCCTGGTTTCTCCCAGTGTAGCCCTACCCCATGCTCTCTCTGTGGAGAACTTGCACTACTCCTTACTTCCTAGCCCTTTATCACCATTGATATCAAATTATTGCTTATGTAATGACCTGCTTAAAATGCAAGCTCTATGGGGATGAGGCAATGCCTATTTATTTCAATGTCAAGAGCAGCCTAAATCACAAAAGTCGGATTGTATAAGGAGGAGTGAAAGGAATTAGCAATGGGTTGGGGGGCAGTGGGTAGGACGATAGGTAGGAGAGAGGGTGTGCTCTACAACACTTTTAGACATTCCAGGTGGAAATGACAACAGAAGTATTCTATGTGGCCACAGATAGAAATCATCCCTAGCACTTATGCATGGAAGGTGAATGGGGAGATTTAGGCTCAGAACTTGTAAGAAATGCCTGAAGATGTGAAAGTGTCAACAGTGAACAAATTGGTCCAAGATACAATGACTGCCTCGCTAGCACTGGGCTGTATGCTAGAATTTACTGGGGGTAGTGGTGGTGGGGGATACAAACACACATGCTAGGAAATGTCCACTCCACGCTAAGGCTCCAGCTCCCATGAAGATAAATAGTAGTCTTGTTCAATGCTTTTGTTGTCATTGTTCTAGTTACAAAATGTCTATGAACACAGCCTCACCTAAGAACTGAAACATGACATATGCATGACACAAAGTCCCTTATGAACCTTCTTCAACCTCCATATTCTGTTATGGGTTGAATTGTGTCCATCCCCACTCCATCCCCCCTCAAAACAAAACAAAACAAAACAAAACAAAACAAAAACCTATATTGGAGTCCTCACCCTGAATCCTGCAAGATGTGATAGTTATTTGGAGATAGGATCTTTGCTGAGATGATCAAATTAAAATAAGGTTGGGCCTTAATCTAGTGTGATGCATGCCTCTATAAAAGAATGGAAATTTGGACATCAACATACAAGGAGACACATACGGAGGGAAGACAGTGTGAAGACACAGGAGAACACTATCCATAAGTCAAGGAACACCTGAGACTACCAAAAGCTAGGAGAGCTGCGTGGGACAGATTCTCCCCCCACAGCCCTCAGAAGGAGCCAATTCTGCTATTAGGGGCTGAATTGTGTCCCCTACCCCTTGCCAAAATTCATAGGTTGCAAATCTAACCCCCAGTACCTCATAAATGTGACTACATTTGGAGGTAGAGCCTTTAAAAAGGTGATTAAGGTAAACAGAGGACATTGGAGTAAGCCCTAATCCAATCTAACAGGTGTCCTTATAAGAAAGATTTGGACACCAAGGATGTCTGCACACAGGAGACCATGGGACCTCATGGGAAGGAGGTGGCCATCTGCAAGCCACAGAAAGAGGCCTTAGGAGAAGTCAAACCTGCTAACACCTTGATATTAGATTTCTAATTTCCAGAACCGTGAGACAATAAATTTCTGTTGTTCAAACCACTCAGTGTGACACTTTATTAGAGCAGCCTCCAAAAAATGAATACCTTCTCCCTCATCCCTGGTGTGGTACATACTGCTGTATAATTGTATTGAATATGCATTTTCCAGTAAATAACACATAATCTTGCTCTGTATATTTCTTAACTTTATATACACGGACTTTTAAATTGTTTCCAGTTTTTTACTGTTACAAATGATGCTATCATAAATATTTTCTTAGCCCCAGTAAGTCGATTCAGTTCTCCTCCTAGCCTGGTCACCACATAGCTCCAATGACAACAACAACAACATTCAGCTAGTTAGAATTGACTGTGTGCTGGGTGCTTCACCAACACAGAGAAATAAATGCAAAATAGAAAATACAGGATCTGCTAGGCAGAATAGTTTTTATCCAGACCAATACAACTGGAAGACCATTCTTGAAAAATGACTTAAGCAAGGCATTGAGGATACGAAGATGAATAGGACAAAGCCCTTCCTTTCATGGGGTCTATCGGTACCACAGCACCAAAACGGTCAACATTAGAGAACAACTTGCATTAGGAAGTACATGAGTAATGTAGGAAGCAGGTGCCCTGGGATATTGGGAAAGCTTGCTGAGGACCGAGAGGTTCTTGATACTGGACTTGAGAACGAGTAGACTCAGGCAGGCAGAAAAGAGAAAGAGGTTGCCCCACATGAGGGTTTTACCCAATAGCAGAGGTTGGGAATGCATGTAGTCAACTTAGTAGACAGCAGAGGACTAGTGTGTCTCTAAAGCAATGGTGAGAAGAGAGTTGGAAGGTAAGTGGGTAAAGATATGGATGTCTTAGAAGGTTGCATGTGATCCTGCAAGCAAGAAGGAAGCTGAAGGTTACCTGTGAGGTGTAGAGCATGCACCTCTGAAGGTGTGCAAGAAGAAGGCAATGACTATTCAGAGGATAATATGGAGCTGATTTCTATGATGGAATAAAGTTGAACTCCAGGGGCGCCTGGGTGGCTCAGCGGTTGAGTGTCTCAGTGTGTGATTCCAGTCCCAGGATGGACTCCCACATCTAGCTCCCTGCAAGGAGCCTGCTTCTCCCTCTGTCTGTGTCTCTGCCTCTCTGTGTGTCTCTGATGAATAAATAAGATCTAAAAAAAAAAAAAAGTTGAACTCCATTATCTCAAAGGGCCCCTCCATCTTGAAAGTGAATATATTAAGTGGAACGAGTGAAAGATGTACAGTGTTTAAACAAAAGGACTCAGGTCTTGGGCTCAGCCCTCATCATCACCACGTACTAGCCATGTGTTCTTTCCTCAGTTTTCTTTTCTGTAAAAGTCTGAGAATTATTGTGAAAACACAAAGTAACATACATGTCTGCTGTGCCTGGCCTATGGTGACTAATTCAGCAAGTGGTCTTTGTGAGATTCAAAGCCCAGCTTTGGGTGGACTCATTCAACAGGACCTTTGATAACATATCCACAATTCATTGCATAGTGCTTTTATCCTCCCAAAATGCTCGTGTATCAGCCATCTTATTTGGTTTGGCACACAATGCAATGCATAGGTATGCATTGCGGAGGTTTAGCATCATCAAAAATAGACTCACTACTTGGAAAAGAATGGAGCACTATCTAAATGCCTCATGGACTAAACTATTTTGGAGGTCCTTCAAAGCTAGCAAGGCAGCTTATAAGCCACACAAGTGATATACTGAATCTATCATTGTGGTACAGGTGAAAAATCTCCACGTGGTTTTTATTTCCTAGTTCTGGCCCTGCCTGTCACTGAGCAAGCTGCTTTTGCACATCTGGAAGGAGAGAGACAGAAACCAGCCCTCAAAACCCACTAAAATGAGTCCTTGAAATGAACACTATCTCGTTCATCTTGGTCTGTCCAGAGCCTAGTTCAGGACCTGAGTCATCATTAATTGGGGGGAATGGTGTCACCCAGACCAAAGAACATAGGCTGTCGAATAAGGTAGACTCCAGCTCATGCCCAGGAACAGGCCAGCGTATGGCAGTGAGCTCTTGATCCAATGTCCTAACCGCTGGATGCCTCACTCCCCTCATCTGTAAACTGGGCCACCGAACTTGCAAGGCTGGTGAGGATGGATGCTCATGTATACAAAGAACCTGCGCAGAGAGGCTGTAACAGGCAGGATGCTTAATGCTGATGCTGGTCCTCAAATCTATGACTTAGGGCAGATTTTCTCAAAGTGGCTCTTCTTTGTACTCCTCTCAGATTCATCTGCTGGTATGTTGCTTAAAATGCAGATTCAAAACTGTGCAAACCTTCTGAATCAAATTATCTAGAGATGAGCTCCATTCTGCATTTTTAGCTAGCTTCCCAGAATTTGGATAGATATTAAAGGTTGAGCGTAGAGTCTGATTTAAGGTCTGTTTGAAGGAGAGGTGTGCTCTTTCCTGCCACCCGTCCCCATTAAACCATGTCACCTGGCTCTTGCTCATCAACATCGGGAAGTTGGGGTGAGAAGCTTCGTTTAGAGGACATGACAACAGCATCATTGAGCAGCTTGAAACAATAAACAATTGGAAAGACAGGTACCTGTAGCTTTTCTGTGCCTGAGAAGCCTCTGGAGACCAGCCACAGTTCACCTGATGGATGGCTGTGCAGGAAGCGGGGTGCACAGAGGAGCTTCTGCCCTTCTGGTACCACAGATTGTCATCAAGTTTCTCCTGAACGAGGCCATGCAGGCTACACACATTGGTAATGTTCTCCTCATTTCCATAAAGCTTAGTCAGCCAAAGTTAGTGTGCCAATCACAGAGACACCCCTTATTCTCTTGACCTTCATGGGGCTATAGTCTTTATAGAGAGGCAATGATGCAAAAAAAGCAAAGTTAGCAAGGGTTCAAAAGCATAAAAATATAACACTTTTAGCAGAAGTTTCCTGAAATGATAAAATTTCCTTGCGACTATTTTTTTAATTATGAACATGATTATGGGAAATCTACCTTCGCTGGGACGCTGAGCTCTTAATGCTGCCCTTTTGAAAAATGTCTACTTTGAAAGGTTAGATCACACAGCAGTGAGATTAATACCATTGTTATTCCTCCTCCATCTTGGAATAGATAATCGACTAACTCTGAAGCTTCCAAGAAGGCTGTTAGAGCAAGAAATAAATGTTGTGTGAATTTTCCAATGCCACTAAACAAAGGTGAACTACTCTGGAGCAAGTAGAAGGTCAGGACTTAAATCTCCCTAGACGTGTACATATCTGAGAGTTAGTCACTATAGAGGGTCAATTGATTTGCTCAGAGTTCAGAGTAAATGGGTCATATGCTTAGTGGATTCTAAATCTAGAGCTGCAGGACCCTGAATATTTCCTATTCATGAAAGAATTGGAAACCATGGCATTCGGTGGTTGTGGGGCGTGAGCGGTGCTTACTGGTAGTAGTGAGAATCAAAGTGGGAAGCGAGATGAGTCTTTTAAAACAGCCCGTTTTCAACTACTTTCAGGTGCCATGTTGGCATGACAATTGTAAAAGTATGGTGATGAAACATCAGGAGGACAGTGTGAAAGTGAGGTCAGCGTTGTTCAATATGGGTTTGAATCATAAGGGTCAGACACAGACACATAGAGAGGAGAGCACAGCTGAGGTTTTGAGCATAAGACAGGTCATCGCCACCATCAGAAGCTAACAGTAACACTTCCTTAAAAGGGCTTGGTACTCGTGTTGTAAAAGCTCCTTTGATGGCTGACTGGGAGGGTGGGTAAGGACCCATAAGGGAAGAAAAGGTCAAAAATCCGCAAAATAATGAGTTCCCAGTCACTAAAAATTTAGACAGAAAATGACAAATATTTGAGACAGCTGCAGCAAGAAAGAACTCCCGTCCTAAGTGGAAAATTCAAAAATGTTTGTCACCATAAAAATTTGGCCAGCTCCCTTCATATTTAGAGTTCTACTCACTCTGTGCCCCCAGAAAGCTCATCCCTCCTTCTTGTGTGCCTCATTCTCTGTTGTGGTCTCCATCCTTCTCCCGCATGACATAGAGACAATTCCTGAATGGACTGTATAGACAAGGCTGGTGATCCCATTCTATTTGCCGGTGGGATTATCTTAAGAAGGGGCATGTGATCCAGATATGACCAGTAAGAGAGAAGAGAAGTCTTTGAGGGTCTTCTGGGAATGATATTTCCTCCCTCTCAAATAGACAAACCCAGAAAAGGAGACTCTCTCTCCTAGACATTGTCTTGTCTGGATGTGACACTTGGAACTACTGAAGCTACCATGAGATGATGAGGGTATAACCAACACAACAAAAATGAAGAGTAGGAGAGATGGAAAACCCATCCAGTCACTGAACTGATGAATAGCAGGGTTACCCTTATCTCAAGCCTTCTTGTTAAGTGATATAATAAATTTTCCCTGTTACTTAAAACAAATTTAATAGTCAGGGGTGGGGTGTGGGGGTGTTATTTCTAGCAGCTTAAAGAATACTGATGCAAACAGTACCATTCTCAGATTGATAGTTATAGTTTTCATTATCTATTTTCCTTGTTTGTTACAGAGTTCAATCATTAAGAGAACACATACACAAAACACACAACACCAAAACAGAAGTAATAAAGCGAATAAAGTGAAAACCCCTCTGTAAGACTCATTTGGAAAGCACAGCTTTATCCTTACTCAGTCTTTAAAGGTTTAATAAAAATGACAATGGTTAACATTCACTACTAAGTGTATACCAGGCACAGTGATAGGCATTTTATGCCAAATATCTCTTTTTAGTCCTCACTTTCTAGCTACTTTCTCATGAAGCTGTTTTGTAGACAATAACTTACCTGGGAAATCCTAGTGATCATTTTTATTAATCATAAGAGAATGAGTGGTACCTTTCCTCTGGATGGTTTATGCATAATATGTTCACATCCCTTCTGACAGTTGATTTTTTCAACTTCCCAGTGTGTGAAAATTAAACTGAGAGCAGACACAGTTGACAGGGTCTAAATCTAGCCTAGTATCTTCCTACCCTCTTATGTCCCCTCCACGCTGTCACTAACAGTGTATAATCATTTTTTTAAACTGGGTAAAAATTATTTTCTTATCATGGTCTAAAGCCTTGCTATTCAAAGTGGTATGTAGACCAAGATCATCTGAGAGCTTGTGATAAATGCAAAATCTCAGGTCCCACCTGCTGAATCTGAAACTGCATTTAATTTGTTTTCTTTTTT
This sequence comes from Nyctereutes procyonoides, assembly GCF_905146905.1. Classification (NCBI taxonomy): domain Eukaryota; kingdom Metazoa; phylum Chordata; class Mammalia; order Carnivora; family Canidae; genus Nyctereutes; species Nyctereutes procyonoides. Next base: position 51,912,067 of record NW_026575140.1, on the reverse strand, counting down.
AAAAATTTTTAATTTAAACTCCAGCAACCTTCAGTTTGTCCCATATAGGTAAGAGTCTGTTTTATGGTTTGCCTACCTCTCTATTTTCATCTTATTTTATTTTTCCTTCCCTACCCCTATGTTCATCTGTTTCGTTTCTTAAATTCCACGTTTGCATAAAATCATATGGTATTTGTTTTTCCCTGACTTACTTCACTTAGCAGAATATCCTCTCGTTCCATTCATATTGTTGCAAATGGTAAGATTTCATTTTTTTGATGGCTGAGAAATATTCCAATAAATATACCACATCTTCCTTATTCATTCATCTGTTGATAGATGTCTGGGCTCTTTCCATATTTTGGCTATTGCGGGCTTTCCATATTTTGGTTATATGCTGCTATAAACATTGAGGTGCATGTGTCCCTTTGAATCACTATGTTTGTATCCTTTGGATAAGTACCTAGTAGTACAATTGCTGCGTCATAAGGTAGCTCAATTTTTAACTTTTTGAGAAACCTCCACACTATTTCCCAGAGTGGCTGTATCAGTTTGCATTCCCACCAACAGGGCAAGAGGGTTCCCTTCTCTCTGCATCCTTGTCAACATCTGTTGTTTCCTGACTTGTTAATTTTAGCCATTCTGACCAGTGTGAGGTGGTATCTCATTGTGGTTTGGATTTTTATTTCCCTGGTGCCGAGTGATGTTAAGCATTTAGAAACTTTTAATAAGACTTCCGGGTGATCTGAATGCATGCTAAAGTGTGAGAAACATCAGACTAGAGGGCACAGCTTTCCAGGGAAAGGAGGAAGGTAGGGACTACTTCACATTAGCAGACAGAGCCTGAGAGAAACCACTGAAGTGACAGCAAATGGCTGCTGAACTCTACACAGTTTGTCTGGGCAGCACATAAGTTTAGTGGTAAGTTAATCTGGATGCTTTGGGTTCCAAACAAGAGAAGGCTCATCTTGGCTTAAACATTAGTATTTACACTTAGAAGGCTGAGAGGCACACTTCTGAACATAAACACAAAATAAATCAAGAGTAAATCAAGTTCCCCACCTGAATCTAACCTATAGCCCGGAGCCAAGCCAGCCTACTCCAGTTTAGAGCAATCAACACTTGCTAGTCTGCAGAGCACCTTGAAGTATAAATAAGCCAGGCTGGGTGATGGCTGCTTTAAGCTGCTGAGTTTGATGGCAGTCTTGAGCTGAACGAGTGGACCAACTTAATATTGTTCTTGAAGAATGAGCCAATGCAATCAGACCAAAGAGAGGAGGAGGAGGAGGGAGAGGAGGAGGAGGAAGAAGAGGAGGAAGAATTGTATATATTGAAAAGAATGTACAGAAAAGAATACAGAATTATTAGAAACAACAGGATTTTTTCTAACCATGGAACATTCAAAGAAAGCAAACACATAATTATTAGAATAAGAGACAATAGTAAGTTTAAAAATAGAGGGCAGCCCGGGTGGCTCAGCAGTTTAGTGCCACCTTCAGCCCTGGGCGTGATCCTGGAGACCCGGGATCGAGTCCCACGTTGAGTTCCCTGCATGGAGCCTGCTACTCCCTCTGCCTGTGTCTCTGACTCTCTCTTTGTGTCTCTCATGAATAAATAAATAAAATCTTTAAATATATATATAGTAGTGTTTCTGTGGAAGGGTTAACATATATTCACCAGAGCCACCAATATAAAAATACTTCAGAATATCAAGAATTTCCATAATATATGTGGTTAATTGAATAAATGCAAGGGTATACTTGACTGGAATATTCAGTATTAAAAATATGTTGATTCTCAAATTATCCTGTAGGCTAATGTAATTCCAATAAAATAGCAAATGACTTCTGACAAATCAAAGATTTTAAAGTTTATTCCAAAAAATATGAAAACACAAATATAGAACCCCCCCCCAAACAAACTTAACAGGGGAAAAAGGAGATTGTCATACTATATATTAATTTGTATATTTATAATACATTAGAGTTTAGTCTATAATGTTAGGTACAATATAAGGAATTGTTATATTTTATATTTTACTTTATTATATTTTCCCTAAAATATAACATATTAATATGGTTATTTACAAAAGATTTAAATAGATCTGATTCTGACACGATAACAGAAATACATCAATGGAGAAAAACTATTGAATCAATCTCATTTGGACTCCATCTACAAAAATGCAATGTAATAGTACCTACTTGAGTGAGTTGTCACAAAGATTTAATGAAAAGAAATTATGCAATATGCTTATCATAGTGCTTGGAAAACTGTCAATTTATACGTAATAGCTATCACTGGAAATAAGAAGGGCCATTTAAGTCTGCCATCTTCCAAGACACAGTCTGAGATGAAAGGAAAATCAAAATCCACTGTGTGGAGAGTGCCCTGGTACATACAGGTCATTTGGTAAGATTTCAAGAAACGGAGAAACATCCAAGTACCCTACTAAGGGTTAGAATTATCCCCATCTGACTTCTTCCTTTCTCCCATGCTCAAACAAGCAGGCCATAAAAAAATAAGAGAAAAAAATATAGCTCTCAAAATGTAGTTCAAAGAAGGAAGATGGGGGAAAATAATCCAGAATAAACATGAACAAGATGCAAGGAAATGGCATATTAATTCTGTATATAACTTCCAACAGGAGATAAAAGACAAAAAAAAAAAAAAAAAAAAAAAGACCACCAACAACCAAAATAGCACACACAAAACAACAGGCAAGGAATCTGTCTGGAAAAAGCATGGCCCAAGGCACTCAAGTGCATAGACCCACAGAATACAAAGTCAATAAAACCATAATTGTGAAACAAGATCATAAATAAAAGATTGGGATGAAAAGGGAGAACAAATAAACCAAGTGAAGGATTGTAACACTATTTTGAGTCTTATGACATTTTAGAAAAAGCAAGAACTATCGTAAATAAGATTAAGTACTATATTAATGGCATACAGGGATGACATAGGATATGCTCAATGAATGGAAAAGACAAAGAAATTAAAGCAATTCGAGTGGATGGTTAATATAGGAGACAAAGAAGATCCAACATAAAGCTAATTGATGTCCTTACAATCAAGAACCCAAAGAGTAGGAAGGAAAAAGTAATCAGAGATAGAATACAGAAAAAAAAAGTCTCTAAGAAAGAAAAACTGGATGTACCAATTGAATGCTTAGAGTATATAAATAGGGAATACCTGATAGAAATTATTGGCATCAAGACATAATCTCATTTAATTATTTAATTTAAAGGATAAAGATAGAATCTTCTGGGCAGCCCTGGTAGCTCAGCGGTTTAGTGTCACCTTCAGCCCAGGGCCTGATCCTGGAGATCCGGGAGACCCGGGATCAAGTCCCATGTTAGGCTCCCTGCATGGAGGCTGCTTCTCCCTCTGCCTGTGTCTCTGCCTCCCTCTCTCTCTCTCTCTCTCTGTATCTCTCATAAATAAATAAATAAATAAATAAATAAATAAATAAATAAATAATCTTAAAAAAAAAAAGATAGAATCTTCAGCCCTAATAAAAAATTCTAGTTAGTGTAAGCAACAGAAAAAAATCAGAGTAGTCTCAGATTTCACCACAATAACTTTCAAAGCCAGAAGACCATGGAAGAGTATCTAAATTGTTCTGAGGGGGGATCCCTGGGTGGCTCAGCAGTTGAGCATCTGCCTTTGGCTCAGGGCATGATCCTGGGGTCCTGGATTGAATTCCACATCGGGCTCCCTGCAGGGGGCCTGCTTCTCCCTCTCTCTATGTCTCTGCCTTTCTCTCTATGTCTCTCATAAATAAATAAATAAATAAATAAATAAATAAATAAATAACCTTTAAAAAAATAAATAGTTCTGAGAGAAAGAAAGCATGAATATATCTAGCCAGATTAATTTTTAAACACTGAAACAAGTAAAGAACTCAAGTAATGTGCCACTGTTGAGCCACTGTGGTGGGGAGAAACAATCCAATTCTTTTGGTGGTTTCCAAAATCTTTTTGCCTAACTTTGAAGGACTTTATTAAAATCCAAAGTTTAAGGCAGTGAAAATGTCTACAGATTCACATCATGGTCTCTTACTTCAGTTAATGAAAGTTAATACTTGTTATTACAAAATAAAAGCAGCAAGAGAATTCTATGTCACCTAAAAGTTGGCAGGGCTGTCACTTGGACAGGACCTTATAGCTAGCAAATGCAAAGCAAATACATCACATTCTCTCTTTTTGTCTTTGTCTCTATTTCTCTGTCTGTCTCTCTCTCTCTCTCTCTCTCTCTCTCACACACACACACACATATACACACACACACACAGCCTTGTTGTATAAGATCTGAGTGCTATGAACTCATCAGACCACACATGCTTCAGTCTATAATTACATGTTCTGTTTGGTGAGATAAATACAGTATATCTTTCAGCAGGCCTATGTCTTTGCTACACTTTCCCTTTGGTCAGTGGTTTGCAACCAGAACTGCATATTAGAATCACCTATAGAGATTTTATGTTTTATAACCCAGATGACTTGGCTTGTGTTCTTTCAAGCAGTGTTTTTACTGCCAGTGGCCAGAACCACTGACTTAAGAGAAAAGTTTCTTTCTTGTGCAGGAATTTAGACTCGCTTCTAGATCCACAGCACTGCTAATTCTTAGAGATTCATACATGTTCTTGTTTACTTAGCTGGTCAAGGCAGCAGAGCAATGGGAGTCCAGAGCCCTCGCCCTCCCATCCTCTTTTCCCCTTTAAAAAAAAAGGAGATTTGGGAAAGAAACAGAAGTCACTGTGCTGTATCCTGACTGAATATCTCAGACCTTGGAAAACATAAAACATACTTACATCATCCCACAGCACCCTCGGGGGAGTGCTACCTTTGGGAGAGAGCCTCTGTATGTTGAAGCTTCTTCCAGAAGAAATGGGCTAGCAGTCACCTTTTGAAAGAGATCAGTCCGGGAGTGGGAAAAGAAGATTTAGTGGATGGACCTTAATGCTGATTTTAGAGGAATGTCCTTGGTCACAGAATCTGTGACTTAACTTCCCTCATCTGTAAAAACAGATCTCAATAGGTGGTGGTGAAGATCAGTGGGATAATCCACACAAAAGGCTGAGAACAGTGCCTGGCACCTACTAAGCACCCAATAAATGTTGACTGTTGCTTTTATAACACAGAGTAAGCAGGGAGCCAGCAAGGGTAGAGCTCTGTGAAGACCCTTTGGAACTGAGTGGGCTGCATCCAGAGTCACTCTAAGTCCTAATGGACCTCAATTAGACATACAAGCCTGTCCTTGTATAATTAAGAGGGGAGCCCCATGTCTCACTCCTCGGCCCCCACCCACCCACCCCAAGGCCAGGTGGTTGGCATTGTGATTCCTAGTGGCAGGTAGCTATGACTTCACAATGGTCAACAGCAGAATTCTCTATGGTAGTGCCACCAGGTAACAGGTAAGCAGCATCTTGTTAGAAAGGACTCTTTCCTTCAGGAAGCCAGATTTCCTGAAATCACATCAGTGAGGGCTGCTTTCATCAAAATTTGGATTAAACAAAAGGGAACGAGGCCTTGGCCACGACATGATGAGTCTTCACCATTTGGATTATTCTAGGACAGGTATCTCAACAGCACAAGTACTCCAGATGGTGTAGCAGTGGCTGACGACAGCAGGTATGTGCCACCTGGGCCTGCCTGCCCTGTGGTCCCATGGCTGCGGGGTGGCCTGGGGTCAGCTTTGCCTGCCCTCCTCCCTGAATCCCAGCTGGGGAGGTGTGAGCCTCCAGATGCCAGAGTGCTTCAATGCTTGGATTACTCTCCGAGGACAATCATACTTGCAAGGCAGATGACGGTGTGAGCAGAAAGGACGATTATTCATTACCGGAACTTTGGAATATCCTGCAGCCAGTGCTCAAATGATAAGACAACAGAAAGAACCTCCTTTATTTTTCTGGACAAGCCCCCAGTAACCTTTGCCACTGAACTAAAAGCTTTCAAAGGGTGAACAGAAGTGCCATAAATCTCAGAGTTGACGTTAAATGTTTGTCACTGAAACACTTAAGACTTGTTTCAAACCCATTCCTTTCTGAAAGTTTATAACAAATAACTGGCTGACTTAACCTCTACAAGAGCATCTCCTTTTTCACTACAAATGGAAACAAATGGTCTATAAAGAGCAGGACCCTGCTGATGGGCAATTCTGAGCCACTGTGTGGTCTCCCAGCCCTGTCCAAATGGGTGAGCCACCCCTATTGTTTAGATTAAGCTGGCTCTTGCCTCCATGACATTAGGGCGGCAAAGGTTTTAACTGGACTTTCTTTTAAACTGCCCATTAATCTTCTCTCCCCTCTCTCTGCTGAATGAATGAGTAAAGTAAATTATTTACATTCTGATGTTGCAAGAACTCTGCCTGCATTAAGCTCTCATTTGAGCCTCAAATATATCTTTAGATAGTGTTTACCTCGCCCTCCTTTATCACGACTGCAGTGCTTCTCAGATCACCTGTTGGGTGAAAATATGACCCAGATACAAACCTCTTCCCAACCACCTGTGCATGTGTCCTAAGCCACACATCCCACAGAAATTCTTTTTAACCAAATCCCAATTTTACCAAGAGTGCCAAATGCAAGCATCTTGGCACCTAGCATTTTAGAGTTAGTTTGCTCTTCAGAATTCCAAATGTTCATCGTTCCTGGAGGAAAATGAAAGTACATCTGATGCTTTTCAAAACGGATCCATTATGTGTCTTTGTCAGAGTGAGGGGCAAAGGCCTTTGTTGCAGAGAAAGTCATTCTCCATAAAGCTATCCCTGGCCAAGATGGGACAAGCAGTCACCTACGGGGTGGATTGTAAGCATGGGGCTGGTAGATGGACAAACACCCATATGGATTCAACCCTGAAATCTCACTGCTCTTGTGGGATGGAGAGAAATAGGAAAATACATTTTTAAGGTATCAGAGGAGAAGAATCCAGGAAATACTACAGAAAGGGAATCAGTAAAGCAAGAGAAAAGAGTCAGAAACACAGAACATCACAGACAACAAGAAGATAGTTATACCTGCAGTCTAAAAAATTTTAACTATTAAGTTAAAATTAATAAAGAAACTTTTAATTAGAGGAAAATAAACCAGGCAATATCTATTAGGGCAGACATGAGTTTACAAAGCATCTGTTCTTCCCTTCTCTTAATATGCTGCCTCGTTCATTTCTTGGGGCCCTGATTTCTTTTGGCCATCTTTACAAGTTCATAATTTCACCTAAGAAGCCAATGGAATTTAAATTCAATACCTATAGAAGTCGTATTTTGCTGACTCTTGCCCAAACTTTACCAGCAACTGAAGGTATTCATCCCTTGAAAATCATCCCCAACCGTCAATTATTTCAGGATGCTCCGCAATAATGTTAAGAATGGCCTTGCAACCAAAAATGGCTGCCATTTTTCTCTGGTACTTCGGCTCCAATGATTCCCTAGGCATCAAAGTGTCAAGGTCCCCTTGAGCCTTTCCGCTGGTTTCTCCTGGGAACTGCAATCTCCCACTATGCTGAAGACACTTGCACAGCGTCAAGGTCTGTTGTCTGTGAGTTCTCCAGGCTCTGAGTCTCTGGGTAAAATTCTACCTCCTTTTGTATTTCACTCTGTCTTCTGAACAACAAAGAAATGCTGGGTTTCAATATCTTAGGGTTACTGGCCAAATCTTTCAGTTTCTTGCTGGTTTCCAGACTGGCAACCAGGGTCAGGATACATAACTGAGAGCAAAACACGGTCTGGAACTCAGATCCATCCCTTCCTTCAGCATGGATTTGGTACTTGACCAAGCTTGTCTCCATGGGCCTTTAGGCCAATCAACTTCTGCTGGCCTGTTCTACTAGCTATCCCAATGTGTGTAAGTTCAAGCAGCAGACACAGCGGAGAGTCAAGCTGGGGACCCTCAAATGTGAATATCACTTGGCTTGTACTAAAAGCTATCATGTGCACCTAGCTCTTTTGTACCTCCCTACATTTCTTTAAATTTAAATTTAAAGTGACGTGTCACTTGTTAAAAGTAGAGATTCAGCCCTCACTCAGAGCTAAGTCAAACTCTTTATTAGAAACTAGGCTTTTGTGGGGTTTTTTTCATATTTTATTTATTTATTCATGAGAGACAGAGAGAGAAAGAGGCAAAGACATATAGACAGAGGGAGAAGCAGGCTCCCTGTGGAACCTGATGCAGAACTCAATCCCAGCACTGCAGGTTCACGACGTGAGCCAAAGGCAGACACTCAACCACTGAGTGACCCAAAGTGCCTCTTGTTTTGTTTTTTATTTTAGTTCTCTCAAATGATTCTTTCAGACAACTAGGTTTGCAAAGGGTTGTTTCCAGGCCCTGTCTAATCTCAGCCCTGCCTGAGCATATCTTCCCTCACTCAATTTCACTTCTGGAATATCTTCTCTCTGACTCTCTCTTCCTTAGACTGTTTAACTGAGGCATGTCATGGCCTTTCCCCACATGTGCTGTTTCTCATCGGCTCTCTCAAGATGTGTCTGGGCAAATACCTTAGTGGACAATTCAAACAACTATGGAGCTAACAGGAGGAAGGAGTGTGGGGGATTCAAATGTGAGGCTTACCCAGATCTGAATTCAACATATCTAGGGGTGCAGGCCAGGATTCTTTGGAGAATTTCCCAGCTTTGGGAACTTTAACAAGATTTAGTGGGATGATTTTCTTTTTGATAGACAAGTATATGGTGGAGACAATGATCTCATTAAATAGTCAAAAGATTCCTTCATAACAAATACTCAAATAATAAAATCCATAGGCTTCAAATCACATCAGAAAATAAGGTGGATTGATAGATGGGTATCAGGAAGGATAGATAGGTATGGGATAAAGGAAATGTAGTAAGATGTTCATTGTAAAATCCATATGGTAGGTTTATGGGTATTCCAAGCTCAATTATTGCAAATTTTTACTACATTGGAAATTTTTCATCATAAAATGATTGAGGAAAAAAACAGGATAGGATTTTCCCTCAAAACATATTTTGACACTCACTATTCCACAACTAAATAAAAGGATCAGTTTAGATGCCTGATAAGTATAACTCTAATGCCCCTAAATAATATACTGAAGTAATTTACTATCTATGCCTACCAAGCAACATACTATTTAAGTGGAATTTTAAAAAATAGGTGAAGTGCTACTGTTTTATTTTGATAAAAGCTTTTTCCCTTTCACTCTTCCCCTTCTTTATTTGCATGTGCATTTTCCAGTTGTCAAGCTATTTGAATAGATAAATAGAAAAAATATATATAAATATCACTCTTAACAAAAGGTACTATTATGTTATTATGAAAATGAAAAAAAAATCAAGATAAAGCTATAACTTCCAGGAAAGTTAACAAAGAATTTTATTGCATTCTGAGTTAGTAACTTTGAAATGCTTATGCTCAACATTGAACATTTGCTGCTGAGAAAATTAAGCCTGTAAAATCAAGATATTTAGGATCATATCACTAGTGGCTGAGCTAGAAAGAGAACACAAATGCCCTAAACTTGTTATTATACTCAATTCACTCTCAAAATTTACTCAGATATAAATTACTTTACATGTCTGGGGGTAAAAATCACTGTACTTAAAATCCTTTCTTCCATCAGTCAATAAATAAATTTGGAACATTAATAAAATTACACTTCTTTTTTTAAATTTTTATTTATTTATTCATGAGAGACACAGAAGGAGAGAGAGGCAGAGACACCGGCAGTGGGAGAAGCAGGCTCCATGCAGGGAGCCCGACGTGGGACTCGATCCCGGGTCTCCAGGATCATGCCCTGGGTTGAAGGTGGTGCTAAACCACTAAGCCACTGCAGCTGCCCTATAATTACACTTCTAAGTCAGTTTTTTTGTCAAATCAAATTCCTCTAATATGGAGATTTAAAATGAAACATAAGGCATAGACTGGGGACAAAATATCGCAAGCATCCAGAATATACAAAGAGCTCTCAAAACTCAAAAATAAGGTGTTCTGGGTGGCTCAGTAGGTTAGGCATCAGTCTTGATTTTGGCTCAGGCCATGATTTCAGGGTCGTGAGACGGAGCCCCATGTCAGGCTTCATGCTCAGCAGGGTTCTTCTGGAGATTCTCTCCTTCTTCCTCTGCCCCTCCCCTGGCTCACATGCTCTCTCTCTAAAAAACTAAAAAAAAATAAATAATAAAAAAAATTAGAAAACAGACAACCCAATTTTTTTTAATGGGTGAAAGTTCTCAATAGGTCTTTCAAAAAAAGAAGACACAGATGGCAAATAAGTATATAAAAAGATGTTCAACATCATTAGTCACTAGGGAAGTGCAAATTAAAACCACAATGAGATACCACTATCCATATGTTAGAATGACTAGAAATAAATCATTAAACAACTTACAACACCAAGTGCTGGCAAGAATGCAGAGCAACTGGAACCCTCATAGGTTTTTGGTGGGAATGCCAAGTAGTACAGTCACTTTGGGAAACAACTCAGCAATTTCTTATAAAATTAAATACACCCTTACCAAGTGACTGAGTAATACCACTCCCAGGTATTTAACTAAGTTAAGTGGAAATTTGTGTTCCTACAAAAGTTGCATACAAATGTTTATAGAAGCTTTATTCAAGTTGCCAGAAACTGGAAATAATGCAGCCTTTCAATAAGTGAATGAGTAAACAAACTGGTACATCCATACAATGACTATTCCTGGCAATAAAAAGGAAAAACCCGATTTCTGCTTCTGACTAAAGTGTAATAATAAAGACTGTATTTACACTCCGGACTGCAGCAAACAAAAACCAATGAAATATATGAAACAACAGTTTTGTAAGACACCAAATACCAAGCAACAAAGAGCAATGATTCCTGAAAGAGTACAAATGAGGTGAGCCCTATGGTTGGCTCAGCTTGCTGCCTTGAGAGGTTTCCAGGACAAAGTACAGGGAGAGGGAATCCTGGTGGAATGCAGCAGATTTCCTGAATTGAAGAGATAGAATCAAGAATTTAGGATCCCTGGGTGCCGAGCGGTTTAGCGCCTGCCTTTGGCCCAGGGCGTGATCCTGGAGACCCGGGATCGAATCCCACGTCGGGCTCCCGGTGCATGGAGCCTGCTTCTCCCTCTGCCTGTGTCTCTGCCTCTGTGTGTGTGTGTGTGTGTGTGTGTGTGTGACTGTCGTAAATAAATTGAAAAAAAAAAAAAGAATTTAGGGAAACCAAGATGGTTAGAGTTCCCAAGACAAGAGTAGAATAGAGAAAGGATCTGCAAAGAGACAGAATGTAGAGATGTGGAGAGGAGTCTCATTTAGTATTTAGGTGAGTGTTGATCAGTGAATGCTTGGGTAGAAACTACTACAAGCTGGGGAAAGAAACATTTGAAAAGATTAGAAGTAACAGCGGCCTGGGGATCATACAGAACAATTTACACCTCACATATTACTGATATTGTCAGGTTTGAATCCATCATCTTGCTATTAGTTTTCTTGTCCATATTTTTTTCTCTTTTTCCTATTTTTCTGCTTTGTTTTGGATATGTTGAATATATTTATCAATATCAATAAATATTGATATTTATCCATATAATTATTGACCTCCATCAACATTTTAACAACTTGATGTATTTTTGGCTATAACTGTTTAATTTTAATGGTTGCTCTAAGATTTACATTATGCCTTTTTAATTCCCACATTCCAATTTCAAGTGATATCATACTACTTCATGTACAGTATAAGAACCTGCCAATAGTAACATTTTTCCCTCCAAACTTTGTGCTATTGTTTTCATATATTTTGCTTTTACATGTGGTATGTGGTATAAACATCACACTACATTGCTCTTGTTTCAATAATTATCTTGTAAATCGATTTAATAGTATGAAAATACCTTATATATTTACCAATGCATGCATCATCCATTTGTGTAGATCCATGTTACTATCTGGTCATGTTTTTCTTCTGCCTTCAGGATTTCCTTTAATTTTTCATACAATGCAAAACTGCTGGCATTGAACGATCACAGCTTTTGTATGCCTGAAAACTTTTTTTTGTTTGTTTGTTTTTTTGTTTTTTTATTTCACCACCATTTTTCAAAGACATTTTTTGCTGGGTATAGGATTTTAGGCTGATATTTCATTGTTTCGTTGTCCTTTTGCTTGCATATTAGTGAACTAAAAAAAAATAGTCTCAGTAGACATAGAAAAATCATTTGACAAAATTCACTTCTGATAAAAAGAAGAAAACAACCTTTCAGCAAACTAGAAATAGAAGTTTTCTCTAACTTCATAAGAGACATTAAAAGAGAAAAAGCCCCTATGTTTAGCATGTATACAATGGTTAAAAACTAAATGATGATCCATTTGAAATCAGGAACAATACAAGGATATCCATTCTTGCTACTTCTATTCAGCATTGTATGATAAAGTTTTAGATTTTAATATTGGTGAATACCTCCATGATCTTTTTTTGTGTATTTTTTTATTGGAGTTCAATTTGTCAACATATAGTATAATACCCAGTGCTCATCTCATCAAGTGCCCCCCTCAGTGCCCATCACCCAGTATTGGAGGTTCTAACCAGTGCAGCAAGGTGAGGACAAGAAATTAAAGGCATCCAGTTTGTAAACAAAGGCATTAACCTGGCATTATTTCCAGATAACATAATCTTCTCCATAGAAAATTTAATGGAAACACAGAAATATGCTAGAACTAATAAGTGAATTTAGCAAGTTTCAAGGGTACAAGACCAATGGAGAAAATCAATTGTATTTCTGTATAACAACACACAGTAAGCAATAGAAATTTAACCAAGAGTAAAATTTACAATAGCGTTAACAATGCGAAATACAAAAGGATAAATCTGAAAAGATACAGAACTTTTCTCAGAGAACAAAAAGGAGACATGATGAAGGAAGAGATAGGTATGTTTATTAGTTGAGGAATCAGTATTATTAACAGGCAAGTTCTCTCCCAAATGATCTAAAGATTCAATGAAATCCCAATAAAAATCCTGGATGCTTTTGTAGAAATTGGCAAACCGATTTTAAAATTCATATGGAAATATAAAAGACCTAGAATAGGCAAAAACGATTTTGCAAACAAAACAAAACAAAAAAGATGGAGGACTGACACTACCTGACTTCATGAATTATTATAAAATTACAATAATTGAGACAGGGTGGTATTGGTAGAAATATAAATAAGTATGTAAATTTAACAAACAGAAAAGCCAAAAATAGACCCACACATATATGAACAAGTGATTTATGGCAAAGATGCAAAGGCAATTCAGTGAATAAAGAGACTTTTCACCAAATGGTGCTGGAAAAATTGGATATCCACAAGCAAACAAAACAAAGCAAAAAAACTTCAGTGCATACCTTGCACCATAAAGAAAAATTAACCTTAACTCAAAAATGAACTCATAAACATAATGTAAAACCTAAAATTATAAGCCATTCAGAAGAAAACTTTTGTGACCTTCTTTTAGGCAAAGATTTCTTCCATATGACACTCTAAGAGCATGAGATATAAAACAAGAAATTGATAAATTGGACTTCAGCAGAATTTAAAGCTCTGCTTTCCAAAAGATCTCTTAATAAAATGAAAGTCAAGCCACAGACTAGAAGAAAATATTTAAAAGCCATGTATCTGGTAACAGACTTTTAATATATAACAGACATTTAAATATATTCAAAGTATATATCAAAATCTTAAAATTCAATACAAAGGACACAATCTTTTAAAAACATAAGATCCAAGCAGTTATGTTACTAGAAGAGAAGGCAAATGAACTCATGGAATAAATCCTACATCATTGCATTAGGGAAATGCAAATTGCACACAATAAAATACCACTGCATACCAATAAGAATGGCTAAAATGGAAAAAGATTGATCATAACATGTGTTGGCAGCAATACACAAAAACTAGAGCTATCCTGCCTTGCTAATAAGAATGTAAAATGGAGTAACCACTTTGCAAGAGTTTGGCAATTTCTTAAAAGTTCAGCATACACCCACCATCTGATCCAGCCATTCTACTTTGTCCAAGAAAATGAAAGCATATATCCATCCCCCCAAAAATAGTGCATGAATGATCATAGCCACTATTTGTAACAGCCTCGAAATGGCAACTATCCAAACATCCATCATCAGGTGAATGGATAAACAAACTTGAATTCTATCCATCCAATGGACTACAACCCTACAACAAAAAGGAATGACCTAGTGAAACATGCTATTTTAGGATGACTCCTAAAATAATTTTGCTGAGTGAAAGATAAAAAGGAATACATGTTGTATTATTTTATTCCTATAAAATTCTACCAAGTGTAAATGTATCCATAGTGACAGCAGATCAATGGATGCTTAGGGATGGAAGAAGTGGAGAAAGACATGAGGAATGATAACAAAGGGGGACAAAAGTTTTTGTATAGGGACGCCTGGGTGGCTCAGCAGTTGAGCATCTGTCTTTGGCTCAGGTCATGATTCTGGGGTCCTGGCATTGAGTCCCACATTGGGCTCCCTGCAGGGAGCCTGCTTCTCCTTCTGCCTGTGTCTCTGCCTCTCTCTCTATGTCTCTCATGAATGAATGAATGAATGAATGAATGAATAAATAAATAATAAATAAATAAATAAATAAATAAATAAATAAATAAAATCTACCAAAAAAAAATTTGGTACTGCTGGATCTATTATCTTGATTGTAGTGAAGGCTGTATGGATGCATCCTTATGTCAGAACTTGTCAAATCAACATTTTCAATATGTGCTGTTCATTGTATGTCAATTATACATCATTAATATGTTATTTTTTAAAGAATATGCTATGGATCCACACAACAGTAGATTAATCTTAACTACACTTGGCTAAGTGAAAAAAGTGAGAATCAAAAAACTGTATATTGATTGATCCCATTTATATGATATTCTTGAAAAGACAAAACAGTAGGAATGTAAAACTGAGCAACAATGGTCATTTTGAGACTGGGTGAAGAGTTAATTGCAAAGAAGCAGCATGAGGAAATGGTGGGGGGTCAGTGAAACATCCTCTACAGTATTAGGACGATCAGTACATAACTCTGTGTGATTGTCAAAGTCCACAGTATTGCATACTATGAGTGAATTTTATTGTACTCAAATTTTTAAAAAATCAACCAGGTCACCAAGGCAACCCAAGATATGCTGCAGGATACATATGACGAATACATGTAACTGTGTTGTCAGTGAATAACATCATCACACCGGAAGGGGTGGGTAAGAAAGAAGCTGACCTATAGGAAAAAGTTTTTTGCCTGGACACAGGCCAAAGGCAAAATGAACCTGTAGACAAAATTGTACTGTAGTTGGTATATCTGTTTCTCAAAAGGATATGTGCTAGCAATTCTAAAACTACCTTACACATATAATAGAGGTAAGTAAGTAAGTAAATGAATTACAAATAAGGACAGGTTTAAAAAAAAAAAGGACAGGTTTTAAACTGTTGGAGAAGGAAGTTACAAATAAAGGGGAAACTCTAAAATTTATGCTGGATTGAAGCCTGAGGTATCTGTATGAACTCATGTGTTTTTCTTTTTTTTTTTCCTAAAGATTGTATTTATTCATTTGAGCTAGAGAGAGAGCACAAGCAGGAGGCAGAGAGAGAGAGGGAGGCTCTGAAGCCTGATGCGGGTTCCATCCCAGGACCTTGAGATCATGATCTGAGCTGAAGGCAGTTGCTTAACTGACTGAGTCATCCAGGTGTCTCATGTTTTTCTTTAAAAAATATACTTAACATATATTTTTATATAAATTTATGTATTTTGTATTTATACACATGAGTATTATATTTTATTAGTTCTATTGTATTAAATCAAATTTAACATTACCAGTTATAAAACATATCAACATTTTGTACCCTTGATACAATGTTCTGAAAAGAGTACAGCAGGGGCACCTGGGTGGCTTAGTGGTTGAGCCTCTGCCTTTGGCTCAGGGCGTGATCCCCAGGCCCCGGGATCGAGTCCCCACATTGGGCTCCCCACAGGGAGCCTGCTTCTCCCTCTGCCTATGTCTCTGCCTCTCTCTGTGTATCTCTCATGAGTAAATAAATAAAATCTTTAAAGAATTTTTTTAATGTACCAACTCCTTTTATTATGTATTCAATTAATTAAATGCTCAAATATTCATTTCCTATCTTAAAAATGCAGGAGGAAAAAATGTGTAGGAACACCCTCAGACAATGGAAAAAGTGTACTCCACGTGTGTATTTGAGTCACCCTGGCAGGATCTGCAGCCGAAGAGATGGAGACGCACAGTAGAAGTCAAGGACTTGAGGCTGTCTTTGAAGTCTGCAGCAGAGCCCCAGACTGAAGCAGCGAGATGCATCTGCTAATAGAATTCCTGTCTCAGAGGTGCCCTGCTGCCATCCAGCATCCAGCCGGCACTCGGAGTCTGCTCTATTGATAGATGAATAAGATTGAACATGACACCTGTGTCCAGTGAATCCCCTGGCACCATTTAACTAACTCTTAGAGCAGCTGCTTTTGAGAAATTACCTTCAGACTTGGGCCCACCCTAGCAGAACAAAATCATCACCCTAAGTACTTTTCCAGTTCCAAATAAATGAGGATTTTTGTCCTGCAAGAGGAGAACTGAGCCATATTTTATTTGAAGTCACATCTGTTGCTTTCTTTTTATTTCCTCTGCTGTGGACCTTAGATCCTAAGTCTCGTGCTATCACGATATCCTTCCAAGGGATCTTGGCAGCTCCTCTTTGGAGAACTCCAGTGGCTTCTTCTCCTGGCCTGTGGCACATGCATGCTCGGGAGTATTTATGAGGCTGCTCCCAGTCTGCTCTCACCCAGTCCCATGAGTCTGCACAAAACGACTGGACTTTCTCCAACCACATCCCCATAATCTTCTACCTTTTCAAACCATTGCTTCTGCTTCTCTGCTCATTACCTTTTTAATGAACCGCTAATTTATCAAGACTCAGATCCAATGTCACCTCCTAGGCAAGTATTCCCAGGCCTACCAGGCCAATTGATGGATACCTTCTTCCTGCTTCCAGTCTCTGCTGCAGCATTTATCGCAATGCTTTATTATACATCTTATTTATCTCTTCTCGGTATGTTGTGGCCTCTGGTAGAGGAGGGAACATGACTCACTTTTACATCCACAGTGTCGAGGTAACAGAGCCTCTGGCACATTGTCTTTTTCATGAATACCTAGATTCTCTGGTTTGCAGTTTCCGAATGCCTAATTTGACACATTCTGCTTAACTCTGATTTTTAGCCTCTGGCTTCAAGCGTTGTTTCAAGAGAGCACTGATGGCCTGTCCCTCTCTTAACTCCTGGTGAAATGTCCAGTTGCATTTCTCACCCACAGAAACATTTTGCCCTAATGCGGCTTGCATTTTCCCACCTCCAAACTCTCGTTCACTCTATTTCCCTTGCCATCATTCTCCACCTGTACGCATTTAAAAACCAAGACCTGATGCCAAGGATGCTGAGCAACCAGAATTCTCGTTCATTGCTGGAGCACATGCAAACTGGCATAATCACTATGGAAATCTTTTGTGCTAAATGTAAATTCTCACAGATTCTACTCCAAGGTGTATACCGAACAATATGGACAGGACCTGTGTAAGAATGCTCACAACAGTGCTGTGAAATAAAAATAACCCAAATGTCCACCACTGGGAGGTTAGGGGAAGTGTGGTTTGTTCACAGAATAGAATACTACACAGCAATGAGAATGAGCCACTGCTGTACAAAACACCATGGATGGATCTCACAGTGTGGAGGGAAAAAAAAAAAAACGAACATAGAAGACAAAAGAATTTACACTCTATGATTTAATTTATATAAAGTTCAAAACCAGGTCCCACTAATCAATGGTGATAGATGTCAGGACTGTTGGGGACCTAGAAACTGGCAGGGAGGATTAGGGAGCCTTCTGTGGCACTGGTTAAATGTTCTATTTCTTGATCTGGGTTGTGGTTACATGTCTTGCTTTCTGAAGGCTCACTAAACTGCACACTTAGGTTTGGGTTATGTTTGGGTAAAACTGAAAATAAAAGCTCCACAGCATTTGGCCTACTCCTTCACATAGGGGAAGTTCTCCTAAATGGTTGGTGGTCAATTAACTAATAGGATTCCACTGCCCTTTAAGTGTCTAAGTGCCTTTGGGGGGCAGGCTCAATGGTTTTGAATTATACCGAGCCCACCAACATGCTTTGTTTGTCCTTAACGTCTCTACATTTAAAGATCTTAAAGTAAGGTCTCTAGTAACCAGACCATTTAACCCAGGTTCTGTGGATAGCTGGGGAAGCTAGAGGATACTGTTTTACTCCGCTATCCTCAGCTGTAATTGGGAGCTGTTCAAGAACAGACTGTCTCTACTCAGATGCTGTTTTCTGGGATGCTCCTCGCTCATCTCCTTCTTCGGAGCCCTACTACCTAAACTGTGAGCCACAAACTGTCAGCATGTAGTGTCACCTAGGGGCTGATGAGGAATGAGCTTCAGGGCACCTGGGGGGCTCAGTGGTAGAGCATCTGCCTTCGACTCAGGGTGTCAAGCCAGAGTTCCAGGATCGAGTCCCGCATCGGGCTCCTCGCAGGGAGCCTGCTTCTCCCTTTGCCTGTGTCTGCCTCTCTCTGTGTGTCTCTTGTGAATAAATAAAATCTTAAAAAAAAAAAAAGAAAGAAAAGAAATGAATGAGCTTCATCTCAGGCCAAAAGAATCAGAATCTTAGTGGTGGGACCCAAAATTCTGTGTTTTAAATAAAATCCCCTGGTCTTTTTATTTTCTGTATTCTGATGCTCCAACATATGGGGCTTTGCTGACCCTGAAGGGACAACTCCTCCCAGGATTGGCCAATTCCCAAGCTTGCTTTTCAATTACAAACCAACCAATCCAGAGCCCACACCCCAAATACCTGCTTTATGGGGCTGTCATTCTCCAGGCCACTATCCTAATCACTGCACTGGGGGAATAGGTCTGCCTCTTTGCCCTAGAGTCTGCTGAAATTATTTAACTAATCTTAAGCCTTTTTACCCTGGTTCACCCCATCCTGCCTGAAGAAACAACTAAAACTAGCCACAGCTCTCCCCTCTCTCTGCCCACTGATTGTTCCTGGTGTTTCTCTGTATGGCCCCCATAGCATTGTGTGTCTTTCTCTTGGGAACTATAATAAACTATCCTTTCTATGACAGTCATCTCCTGATACATTGGCCTTACTATACTTCAAATTTTCTTATTTTTTTAAAGATTTTATTTATTTATTCATGAGAGACAGAGAGAGAGGCAGAGACATAGGTAGAGGGAGAAGTAGGCTCCCTGCAGGGTCCCCAATGTGGGACTTGATCCCAGGACCCAGGGATCACACCCTGGGCCAAAGGCAAACGCTTAACCACTGAGCCACCCAGGTGCCCCTATACTTCAAATTTTCTGTTAATACACTATGTTTTAAAACACTGGAAGATTTGTATGCACATTAACATTCGAGAATTAGAAATTCTCTCCTCCGTCTTGCAAAAGAGCCACCTAGACCACAGCTGAATCCTAAATTCACATTCCTTCCAGAAACAGGAATAAATCCTACCAGAGAAGGGAAATCACCCTTTCCCTTCCTGAGCATGAGGTGTGGTCATTTATCATTGTCAGGTGTCATGGGTGAAAAAGTGAGGAAGAAGAGGGATGCTGACATACAGGAAATTTTTCCAAGCTTCTGTCATGGTGTTGGTGGAGCCTAGGTCACCTAGGGTCCTAACCCCAGCACCACAGAAATAATCACACATGCTACTGTTTGTTGAATGTATTCTAAGGTACAGGTAATGAGCAGTAGAAATGTCTTATCCAATGAACACCATGATAACTCTCTCAGGCAGGTGTCCCCATTTCTAGAGGAGGCAACTGAAACTCAAAAATATTAAGTGACTTTTGTTTGTATATCATGTCAGAAACACAGTGATTATTCAAACTAGGTCTTTCTGATTCCAAAGACACAGCACTTAATGAGTACAAGATGGATAGAAAAACTGACGATGCTTTCAGCAGAAGAGCTTGGAAATTAGATACAGAATGCTAATGTGCCATTGCAGATTTTGAAATATGATAGTCATGAATTTTCCCAATACTCAAAGTGGAAAAATGTAATATTTCTTAATTTTTATAAATCAAATTAGAATCTGGTTTACAGCCCTCACACACCAGATTCCACTTGGAATTCAAAGTCAGTAACCACTGAAGATTTCTTCTCTATTCTGTTGGGCTTACACGAGTCTATAAAAATGAGTGAGGAGTCTGGTCTTTTGAGTATTCTGGTATCTGATACCCCTGAAAGTCAATGTTTCTTCTCTGTCTATGGTTTTCGTGTTTCCATGTCAGCCTCACTGGCCTCTACCTTCACCGAGGCTTCAATGTACCACCAAGCCACACTCACTTCAGGTCTTGCTACCTCTGGGCTGGTGCATCCAAGTAAACCTCAACTTCTCCTGCAAGTGTGGCTCTTTTCCCATAATCTTCTCAGGTCAGATAACTCTTCCTCTGCAACTTCACCAGCCTCCAACCTCTCCCCCTACTCCTCAGGCTTAATGAAATCAATCCCCATCAGCATTTGCAAACAAAGCCTTCTCAGAGTGGACCATTGGGTTTTCTATTCTTCCCCAACATCAAAAACAAAAACAAAACAAAACAAAACAAAACAAAAACAAAAACAAAAATACTTGCCATTGCCCTTAGCCAAGGAAGCTCAAAACCAGGAGAAATGAGAGAACTGCTTCCTATTTTTTTTTCCTAATGAGAACATTGAGAGATGGAGTGGGAAGGGGGAAAGAGATAAAACAGCAATCCATTTCATAATAGCTCTCATTCTTACCTAAGTGATCATTAACTTGGGGCCAAAATATTAGAGCTAAAAGCAAAGCAACTTCCTTTTTAACTCTCTCTGAGATTCTCCTGTTATATGTTCCCAGACTGAAACCCTCTGGAGGTCAGCAAGTAAATCAACAATGTACTATTTTTTCTTTACCTTTCAAGGCCTAACTCAAATGTCATCTCTTCCATGAAGACTTCCTTGATTATCATTCTGATCAGAATCATTCTTTCCTTTCCCCATTCTCCCAGAAATTTCCTAGGTGTCTCCCTTATATTACACTGTATTAATTGTGTTCTGCTTTGTCTAACATAATTCTTTTTAAAAACACCTGGCACATTTCCTAACTGGATATTTTAGAGTATAAGGGCAGGAGACACCTTTGTCTGTTCCAGCAGAGACCAAGAGAAAAATTCTTTGGCTTCATAGTCTTCACCATGAAATGAGAAGAGAAAAATCATAAATTTGCCCAAAGTTCAACAAACATCTTTCTCAAAATTTTATTGAACAGAGTAACTTTTGCTGGCTTCAGAGTGATGACAGTCACTCGGGTAATTTAATGGTAAGTTCTCTTACTTAAGAACTTAACTTGGACATCAACCAAGTCTATATAGTTGCATTCTTAGAGTGCCAGAGTACCTCCATCGCTCTGGGAGGGGAGTCTGTCCCTAGGAAATGGTGCAGAACAGCCCAAATAGGAGGCTGATTACCCTCCTGGGTGTCAAGGGCCACAAATCCAACCCTGGGCCTGCAAAGTGCATCCTGGGATGTCAGCCAGCTTCAAGAGGCAATCTGGTATGGTGCAGACAGCACTCAGCTGGGGATCAGAAGCCTAGGATGTAATAAGGAGGAATAACTCTGGAGCTTTTAGCCACCTGCTATTTGAATATGTTTCATGGATATGTTAACTTTCCACTCCGTAATGACCACCTTGGCGGCTTATCCCTGTACCTCTTTTTCCCATAGTCATAACCCCTTGGCTCTTACCTATAGGCTTGGCTCAGGTCTGTGATCATGAATTCTCAGTCATGAAGGTTTTAAGGAGTCATGTTTGGTCTTCTTCCCTACATGGCATAACCAGATTCTCTCTTTGCTCCTTGACATGAAGCTTATGGAAACTCCTATTCCACTTTTTAACCTAGTCATGATCAAGTTTGCCTCTTCCCAATTTCCCCAGTAGCATTTCTGGTCCCTAGAAATGAATGCCCTGCTTGCTTTCATGGTTCCCTCCCTGAAAACTATGCTTAAATTTGAGGTCCATTTAGTAACTAGCCCCTGGGATTCTCACTCCCTCCTTGAACCTTAGCATAGCCAGATTTCCCAGTTGCTGAGCTCTACGGGATATTAGATACTAGATATTAGATACTACTGCTTGTTACTCCTTGACGCTGTCCGCTGTATGCTGCTGCTAGTCTGGGCTTCCATTTCCCTACCACCATGATATTGTAGACTCATTAATGACTGCATGTTCCCATGACATCTTGCTGTTGATTTCCAGTTAGTTGCCTCAGTTGTGTGGATGCTTCCATCCTCCATCCTTCCACCCTCCACTGGTCTGACTAATCCTACCAACAGCCAACACCTGGTTTGGATATATTTTATTAAACTGGTATTTTTCCAGATATGTTCTGCAGAATCTTGTTTCTGCAAATGTTGGTAGACATAACATACACAAAGGGCTCTATAATTAAATATATATTTAAGGAAGCTATATGAGGCAATTAAGCAGGATTCTTTACAGAAGGACTTCACAGAGCCTCTAAAATGATGACAAGTGGGACACCTGGGTGGTTCAGAGGTTGAACGTCTGCCTTTGGTTCAGGTTGTGATCGAGTCCTGCATTGGGCTCCCCACAGGGAACCTGCTTCTCCCTCTGCCTATCTCTCTCTCTCTGTATCTCTCATGAATAAGTAAATAAAATCTTTAAAAAGATGACACGTGCTGACAATATCTAAGGAGGGGTACAGCACTTAGCATTCTCAAAACGTATTGGACCATGTTTTCCTTGGAGAATGTTCTTGGACTGGTGTTCCATGGAACAGACTTTGGGAAATGCTAAATCACATTCTTCATGTTCCAGCCCCATGTTAAGCTTGACTTCTTGGCAGTAATGACAGCATGGAAAGCCACAGATGTGGCCCCCTTCACCGTGCTATGGAGACACAGAAGCTGGTTTTGAATCCTGGATCTTCTTGCTTTTCCTTTACTCTTATTCACTTGTTGTTTGACTCTTTAAAAATTACTCAACTTGGGACACCTTGGTGGCTCAGTGGTTGAGCATCTGCCTTCTGCTCAGGGCATGATGCTGGTCCCAGGATTGAGTCCCACCTCGGGTTCCTTGCATGGAGCTTGCTTCTCCCTCTGCCTGTGTCTCTGCCTCTCTCTCTGTGTCTCTCATGAATAAATAAAATAATTCTTAAAAATTACTCAACTTACCTGCCTTTCCATTTCTACTTCCACTTCACAGAGTGACTGATATGCAACTGTGTACATTATTATTATTATCAACAGTGACCATTGCTAGTATTTACTTATTGAAACTTTGTTCTCCACTCACCATTGTTTTAAACACTTGGCCTGTATCGCCACTTAAATTTTTTTTTTCTTTTAGAGAGAGAGCAAAAGAAGCATGTGAGTCAGGGGGAGGGGCAGAGGGCAAGGGAGAGAGAGAATCTTAAGCAGGCTCCATGGCCGGCATAGAGACTGATGCTGGACTCCATCTCACAACCCTGAGATCATGACCTGAGCTGAAATCAAGAGTCTGACACTTAACCGACTGAGCCACCCAGGTGCCCCACATATCACCTCTTTTAATACAACAATCATATGATGTAGGCACAATCTTTAATCCCATTTTACAGAGGGGGCTATTGAGGCATAAAACAGCTAAATGTTAACTTACCAATGTTCAGCAGCTAATAATGGTCAACTGAGATTTAAACAGAGGTAGTAGGTCTACAGCAACATTGTTCTCAATCCATGCTGTAATTTACTGATTCATTCAACACCTACTGTACGTATGCCAGGCCATGCAATAAGTCCTAGATATATAGCAATGAATAAACAGACATTCTTGCCCTGGTGGAGCTTATATTCCTAGTGGGTGGAAACAGGAAACAAGTAAATAAGCATAGCTCTTGTAGTGATGAATGACTTGGAGAAAATTAAAGCAAGGTATGGGGGCACCATAGTGGCTCAGCTGCCTTTGGCTCAGGGCATGATCCCAGAGTGCTGGGATCGAGTACCCATTGGGCTCCTTGCATGAAGCCTGCTTCTCCCTCTGCCTGTGTCTCTCTCTGCCTCTCTCTCTGTATCTCTCATGAATAAAAATTTTTTTTAAATATTTAAAAAAATAAATAAAGCAAGATATGGGACACACGAGTGCTATTTTTATATGGGATGGTCAGGGACAGCCTCTCTCATTTAAGATGACATTTGAGCAGAAGGAAGTGATAAATGGAGAGAGGAGTATTCCAGGCAAAGGCAAAGGCCCTAAGGTGGGGGCACTCCTGAATTGTTCACAAAATCACAAGGGGCCAGTTCACATTCAGCAGAGCAAGTAAGAGGGAGTGGAGTCAGCAAGGTTGAGAAGCTCAGGTCTTGAGGTGGGTCAGGAGGGTTGTCAACTCTGTTAATAAATGCAAATTTACTCTGAAATGGGAAGCTGTTGGAAGGTTTGGGGCTGAGGCAAGATGTTCTGACTTAGATTGCAATGGCCCTCCAGCTGCTATTAGAGGGACAAGGAAAAGCAGGAAGATCACCTTCAAGGAGACAGGCAAGAGATGATGTCAGCTAGGTGTGATGAAGCCATGAAGGCAGGAGACAAGGTCAGATCTGGAGAAAGGAGGGCGAGAAACCCAGCAGGGTTTCCTAATGGTTTGGATGAGGGAGATGAGGGAAGGATAACTCCAAGATTTTCACCTGAGCACTTGGAAGGGTGCAGTTGAAATGGGGCAGGCTGGAGGAAGAACTGGATCATGGATGAAAACCTCCCATTTAACCCCACGTGGTAATCACTCCTGCTTTGGCTTCAAGCTCATGCTGCCTCTTGACAGAAAACAAGAATGACATAATCCAATATAATCTCCCCTTTTTTGAGTCACCATAGAACTTTGAACCCAATTCAGGATGCTGTTGAAAATCTTCAATATTTCAAAGGGCTATAAGGAATCAAAGACACGATTTTCACAAGGAGGATGTTAGAGAATAAATGCAGTAGGGGATTTGCTTTAGTTCTTGAGAAATATGGGCCCAAATGCAACGTGGCCATGAAGGTAGGAAGGAAGGAGAAGACACAGAGAGTGGCTATTCTAAAACAATGTTTTTAATAGCTAAAAATGGCTGATTTACATATTTCATAACATAACAGGGTCCTCACTTAGGAAAAAAGAAGCTAACATTAAGCAGCTACTAAGGGCTTTTGACGTCAAGCTGGGCATTATGAACACATGGATGTTTCCATGGCAACTCAGCACAGTTTGCCGGGACCAGCTCCCCTGCCTGTGACTCAGGGCATCTGTGTGGCTCAGGTTGCTTTCCACATTGCATGAGGCCACTCTTCAAGATTCCCCCATGGTTCTGTGAGGAAGACAGTTATACATGTAACAATAGGACTTTAAAAGTAATGACTTGCAGAATGCATGAGCAGACATTTCTCCAAAGACCTACACATGGCCAACAGGCACATGAAAAAATGCTCCATATCACTTGTCATTAGAGAAATACAAATCAAAACCACAATGAGATACCACTTTATATGGTGAGAATGGCTAAAATTAACAAGATAGGAAACAACAAATGTTGGCAAGGATGTGGAAAAAGGGGAACCCTCTTGCACTGTTGGTGGGAACGCAAGCTGGTGCAGCCACTCTGGAAAACAGTGTGGAGGTTCCTCAAGAAGTAAGATACAGAGCTACCTATGACCCAGCAATAGCACTACTAGGGATTTACCCCAAAGATACAGATGTAGTGAAACAAAGGGACACCTGCACCCCAATGTTTATAGCAGCAATATCCACAAAAGCCAAACCATGGAAGGAGCCCAGCTGTCCTTCAACAGACGAATGGATAAAGAAGATGTGGTCTATATATACAATGGAATATTACTCAGCCATCAGAAAAGATGAATACCTACTATTTATGTACGACATGGATGGAACTGGAGAGTTTTATGCTGAGTGAAACAAGTCAATTGGAGAAAGACAATTATCATATGGTCTCACCTATATGTAGAATATAAGAAATAGTGAAAGGGACCATAAAGGAAGGGGGGAGACTGAGTGGGGAAAAATTAAAGAGGAAGACAAACCATGAGAGAACCTTAAATCTGGGAAAAAAACTGAGGGTTGCTGAAGGGCAGGTGGGTGGGGGGATGGAGTGACTGGATGATGGGCATTAAGGAGGCCATGTGCTGTGATGAGCACTGGGTGTTATATGTTGTCAAGTTGAATTTAAATTTAAAAAAAGAAAATAAATGTACTGACTTGCTACGTATTTTTTTAAAAAAAATATTTGTGTATTTATCTTTATAATTGTATTTGCTTTGATTCTACTGGGGTGTTCTCTCCAAAGTTTGTTTGTAATTAATTTCTTTGCCCTTAGATATGACAGCAAAAATACAAACAACAAAAGAAAAAATAGATAAATTGAACTACATTTAAATTAGAAACTTTTGTGCTGCAAATGATACAGTCAAGAAAAGTATAGCCCACAGAATAGTAGAGAATATTTACAAATCATCTATCCAGATTGTCTCCAGAATAAATAAAGAATTCCTACAACTCAAATGTAAAAAGACAACTAAAATGAAAAACAGGCAAAAGATTTGAATAGATGTTTCTCCACAGAAGGTATTAAAATGACCAATAAGCACATGAAAGATGTTCAATATCTTTGACTATTAGAAAAAGGCAAATTGAAACCACAATGAGATACCAAAATCATATGGACCAGGATGGCTAATATAAAAGACAAACAGGGGCGCCAAGGTGGTTCAGTCAGTTAAATGTTTGACTCTTGGTTTTGGCTCAGGTTATGATCTCAGGATGGTGAGATTGAGCCCTGTGTCAGCCTTTCCTCTCAGTAGAGAGTCTACTTGAGTTTCTCAAGCAGAGAAAGAATCAAGCAGATGCTGCACTGAGCATGGAGCTTGAGCTCATGACCCTGAGATCATGGCCTAAGCCAAAAGCAAGAGTCAGAAGCTTAACCAACTACGTGGCCCAAGCAGCCCTCTTTTTTTTTTTTTTTTTTTTTTTTAGATTTATTTATTTACTTGAGACAGAGAGAGAGCACAAACAGGGAGAGGGGCAGAGACAGAGAGAAAAATTCAAGCAGTGGTGGTACTTCAGCTATGTAACAGTTTTCAATTGCCTCAAATTCTTCTTATATACATAAAGATGTTTTTTAAGGGAAATGCATGGATAAGGCAGAGAAAAAAGTGCAAAAAGCTAAAAGAGCCTTGACCCCAGAGGAAATAGAGGACTAGGAACTGTATAGTGGTTAGTCTCATTGGTTGCAAGCCTCTGGCTTTTGAATCCTCATAGGAAAAAAAAAAAAAAAAAAAAGCTTGGTTTTTAGGGTTGGTTCTCTGTGCTTCTCCCTCCCAGCACTGAATGCATCAAACTTTAGGAGAAAACATTTTTTTTGGTCTCCTTTGAGTGACTGATACAGTTTGACTAATGCTTGCCAAAACATGCAAAATGGTCTTCACAGAGTGCAAATATCTCCACTTAGTGCTCAATGTATTTCTTTAATAAGGTAGAGGAGAACCATCATATGCAAGACACTATTCTCCTGTTATATTGATTAATCCATCTAACAATTGTGAAACAAAGAAGAAAATATTGGCAAACGACATATTTTATAAAGGACTATTATCCAAAATATTCAAAGAACTCTTAAAACTCAACAATAATAAAACAGCCCAGTTAAAAATGGGCTGTAGACCTTCACAGACATCTCACCAAAGAGGATACATAGATAGCAAATAAGCATTTGCAAAGCTGCTCAACATAATATGAATATGTCATTCTGGAAATGCAAATTAAAACAAGACATTGCTATACACATATTAGAATGGCCAGAGAATAGGACACAGACAACACCAAATGCTGGTGAGGATGTTGAGCAACAGGAACTCTCAGTCATGGCTCATGGGAATGGAAAATGGTACAGTCACTCTGGAAGACAGTTTGGTGTCTTTTTAAAAAAAAGATTTAATATTTATTTATTTATTTATTTATTTATTTGACAGACAGAGAGAGCAGGGGGAGTGGCAGGCAGGGGGAAAGGGAGAAGCAGGCTCCTCACTGAGCAGGGAACCTGAGGTAGGGCTCGACTCCAGGACCCTGAGATCATGCCCTGAGCTGAAGACAG
Organism: Nyctereutes procyonoides; assembly: GCF_905146905.1. NCBI lineage: Eukaryota > Metazoa > Chordata > Mammalia > Carnivora > Canidae > Nyctereutes > Nyctereutes procyonoides. The sequence goes on along the minus strand of NW_026575140.1, from coordinate 51,883,897 downwards.
ATGCTTAACTGAGGCACCCAGATGCCTCTGGTGTCTTTTTACAAAACTAAAAAGTCTTATCGTTTGATCCAGCATCTGTTGCTCTCTGGTATTTACTCAAAGGAGTTGAGAACTATGTCCATACAAATACCTGTGTGCAGATGTTTGTAGCAGGTTTATTCATAATTGCCAAAACTTGGAAGCAACCAAGATGTCCTTCAGTAGGTGAAAGGATAAAGTGTGGTACAGTCAGACAACAGAATATTATTCATCACCAAAAACAAATGAGCTATCAAGCCATGAAAAGACGAGGAACCTTGAACACATATCACTGGGTGAAAGAAATCAATCTTAAAGGGCTACATGTTGTATCATTTTAGCTATATGAAGTTCTAGAAAAAGGGTAAAGCTATGGAGACAATAAAAAGATGGATGGTTTCCAGGAGTTAGGAGAAGAGGGATGAATAGGAAGAGCACAGATGATTTTTATGGTAGTGAAACTACTCTGTATGATACTATAATGGTGGATCCATATCATTATCCATTCACCCAAACCCAAAGAATGTACAACACCAAGGGTGAAACACAGTGCAAATGATGGATTTTGGATGATACTGATGTATCGGTGCAAGTTCAAAAAGTGTGCCAAGTGTACCATTACAGTGCAGAATCTTGATAATGGGGAAGACTATACATATGTAAGGACAGATGGTATAGGGGAAATGTCTGAGCCTTCTGCTCAATTTTGCTATGAACCTAAAATTGATCTTAAAAAAAATGAAGTCTTATTTTTTTTTAAGATTTTATGTATTTATTCATGAGAGACACACACAGAGAGGCAGAGACACAGGCAGAGGGAGAAACAGGCTCCATGCAGGGAGCCTGACATGGGACTCAATCCCGGGTCTCCAGGATCATGCCCTGGGCTAAAGGCAGTGCTAAACTGCTGAGCCACCTGGGCTGCCTGAGGTCTTATTTTTTTAAAAAAAAAGGAAGGAAGGAAGGAAGGAAGGAAGGAAGGAAGGAAGGAAGGAAGGGAGGGAGGGAGGGAGGGAGGGAGGGAGGAAGGAAGGAAGGAAGGAAGGAAGGAAGGAAGGAAGGAAGGAAGGAGATGGGAGAGAGGAAGGAAAGAACTGAAGATCCCAGAAATTAATGAGTAACTAGGCAGTGGCGTGTGGTGACTGGTTTGCACCAACTGGTGAAAGTTGGGTGTGCACTCCTCTTCCCAAATCCACATATAGTGATGCCAAGCCTTAGCTCAGGGTCAGCCATCATGAGATTACACTAGGGAAACTAGCAAATATTACAATCTACGGCTTGTTTGTCTTTTTCTTCTTTGAGAGCCAGTTGTTAAACCTTTTAGGATTTTAAATAAAGGCTGTCAGACACAATATTTTCTTTTAGACACAATATTAAGAGCCTCCTTTGAGGTTAACCCAGAGCTTCTAACAGGTTGAGGTTACCTGAGAGTTTTTTTAGCCACCTGGCATTTTGTCATCTTCCAAAAATGCCTTTTCTGGGCCCTTTGTTACTTTTTTATCATGCAGTGCTCCTAACTTCGGTCAGTTCTGCAATTCCCCTCATGATTTATGCCAAGGCCACATGCCACCTGCACCACTAGCTATTTCATAGTTTTCTTTAGGTTGTCTCATTTTATACCAAGATGCTTGTTTTTTTTTTTTTAAAAAAAAAAAGCAGAAAGGGCTGTGACCCCAGACAAAAAATACATATACATGTACTCTGGTTTAGAGGACAAAGCCTGGAATTGCCAAAATATATATATAGAGAGATGGGTCTGATGTTTGTCATCTCAGAGAGTTCAAAAAAGCTAAGGGATATGCTGAGGGACAATCAGCCTGGAAAGACAGGAGGAAAACATTGGGCCAGCTGGGTGTGCAATCTTGGGATAAGAAGCCTGAGAGTATTATACAGGACAGATCCATGAATTTACTTTGAAGATGAAGCAGTGGAGACCAAGAGAAGGATGGACCCTGGGGGAAGAGGGTTGCTGAGCAATTGGAGAAGCTACAGGAGAAACTGATCCCAGAACTGAGATTATGTGGGATAGTTTGATAGAGATCAAGATAAGGAGAGGACGTGGCAAGGTGAAGGTTCAGAGGAGGGTACTTGGAAAGTTAACAGGAGGAAGACTAAAGGCAGAGATGAGCTAACAGATGGAAGAAAGGGTGCAAAGGAACCCCCATGAGTGGGCTGGGATATCAGAAGTACTACAGGAGGAGCAGATGGTGGAGAAGAGTAGGCAGTGAGCATGCCAACCATCATGTAAGGAGGAGAATGTCACCCTTCTGAGTCTTGATAGTGAACACAAACAGTGACAGTATCTGGTGAGTGACAGGAGTAAGCACATCTAAAATTGTCCCACATGCAAATAAGTGGATGCACACACCGTGATCTGGAGAAGACGCCTTCGCACACATCAGTGTGGTAATTAGATCCAACAAGGAGCCCAAGTCCATTCACTTGACCTCCTCCTAGGGGAAGCTCGCTGGTGTCTAGTCCCCCCTGAATTCTTTAGTTGCCTAAACATTTAGACGTGTTTCATAGTCAGATGCAGAATTTTGCCAAGGCAGTATATCAAGCCTAACCTTCTGAAATTTCCTGAGTCTTCGCTGCTCTCGTAAATTGAGATCATCTGAATTTTGCCAATTGCTGTTCTAGTTTTCAATACACACACACACACAGAAATACGTAAGAAGAAATTAGTCCAAAGATGGGACTTCAAAACTATAAGGAAGAGGGAGGCACAGTAAAGACGAAGGCGGAAGAAGAATCACCAATACAGATCAGATCCAGATGGTGTGTTTGCAGCGGACTCCGTTATTATCCCTCCCTGCGGGGGCCCGATGCAGGACTCGATCCCACGACCCCGGGGGCACGCCCTGAGCCCAAGGCAGACGCTCTACTGCGGAGCCACCCGGGCGTCCCTGGGACTGAGTCTTTGGAAGGGGCTCCGATCCTGTCTGGGCCTCTCTGGCCAGCTGGGCTGTGCATTAGGGGTGTTTGCCCGTCCCCCCCGCCCCCGCCCTGTACCTGCTCCTGGGGCATGTCCCCAAGGGCGGGATGGCAGAGGTGGAGAGCGCAGGCCTTGGAGACGGATCCTCACTCTGCCCCGGCCTGTGTGACTTCACAATCGCTTCATCTACGAAACAGGCACAGAGGAGTGTTGCAAAGGGCAAAGGAAGAGGCTGGGTAGGGACGGAGCAGTGGGCTGGAAGTGGGGCTGCTGTTCCTCCGCCTTCCTTCAGCTTTCCTCGCGCTTAGCTGCAGTTCCTGGAGGTTGGCCTGGAAGCTGAACGCCCTTTCCTTTCCGATGGAGAGGGGACCTCACTACTGTCCTCGGGGAAGCAGCGTGACTAGAACCAACATTGCCTCAACCTCCCCGCATCCACTCCCCAACGCAGTGGGGACATTTTTTTTTCAATAATTAAGAGATTTATTAAAGCATCTTCTCACAAAGATGGAAACACATACAGATTAGAAACATGTAACCGTCGTCTTCCACAGTCAAGCTAAAATGTTACATATTTTTCCTGTTTTCACAGCTGAAAACTTCAGATCTTATACCTAACTCACTCACCCTGAATATTTAATTCATTCTTCCTGAAAGTATCCAGGGTAGCAAATAACCAAAATGCAAACTATTATATAAAGAAAGTGCAAGGTTAAAAAAGAAAATGTGTAGAGAATACCCCCTCCCCTCCTTAAAGGCAAACAATGGCACTTTGCTCTTGCTTAACCTAGATTGTCTCCAGAAACTATTAAAGTGTGATAGACCTAACGACCAAAACAAACAAACAAACAAAAAACCCCAAACCTGACTTCCTGACTTTGAATAGATGTCCAAAAAGCTTGTTAGTGTTTAAAAATAAACGCTTAAACAAAGGATAATGTTCACCTCACCCTGAGGATTCCCTTCTCAGATGTCCTTGCACAGCTGCTTGTTCCTGGGGGTGAAGGTCAAGTGACGCAGCCCCAGCCTGGCAGCCCCTTCCCCAGGGGCCGGGATCCCCTGGCTTCCCCAGCCTCCTCTGTGGCCCTGCATCCTCTGTCCCCTTAATCTGCTTCCTGGAGCAGGGGCTGCAGACCCACAGGCTGCATGGCAGTGGCTGGTGCTCAGGGACCCCCGGTCCAACCAGCCCTAATCTCCAGTGCCTAAATACATACATACATACATACATACATACATACATACATACATACATATTTTTAAAAATGATGACAGTTCCAATAGATCGAGCCCCTGTTATAGTCCAGATCCTCTGCATCCATATTTTCCCAGTCCTAACAACCCTGAAAACTATGAATTATCCCCATTTTAAAGGAGAAACAACTGAAGGTCAAAGGTGAATTAAAGCTTCATTCTTAATAAATGGCAGATCTGAGTTTCAAATCTCCTTTCTCATCAGCCGATGAATTCTGATAAATCTTACCCTGAAAAAAATTGCATGCCCTGAAAAAATATAAAATATTGTTCCCCAGTTGGCTTTCTAGTTTTCTAAAAATATCTACTCTCAGAAGGGCTTGGAAAGTATAGTGAACACTGTTAATTGCTACCTACTACCCACTCTCTGTTCTCTCATCCCAAGAAAATATCAGTTCCATGTAGGTCTGTAATCATGCATACCATGGATCTCAGGAGAATCTGATGCCATCCTCCAGGAGCCATCCAGTGCTCTAGAAGGTGGTCTAATTAGGCAAAAAGTAAATCCATCCTCCATGCCAGTAAGTGGTTCAGGAATGAGTTTATGACCTAATTCTGGGCAAGAAGACATAACAAGAGACCTGACAGAGGCTTCTGGAGAATTTTTCTTTGTTCTGAAAAGACCCCCAGGAAGTCACATTCTCTCTCAATGGACAAGAGCAAGCCTGATTGTTGCTGGCAGGCATCTGAAAGCCACAGAGGGAACCAATCTTAGGATATGACCCAAACTGTGGCTTACAGAGCAGAGAAACGGAAGTGGAGTATGTGGTTCCTTGAAAATATCATCAGGCCACAGATGAAGTAATACTGAAGGCCTCTCAACAACCAGACCTCACCTTTGTGAGCTAGTAAATTGTGTTTATTGAACACAAATCTATTCAATAACTTCTTTAACCAGTTTGAGTTCACCTTTCTGTTGTTTACAGTGCAAACCTCCTAATGGAATACTGACAATAATACAGCTAAGATAGTAGGTCTATGGTGAAAAGAGGAGACAAAAAATAAAATTGGAAATCTAGCTGCTAGGGGATAGGAGACCCTCCAGATGAAGGATGGACTCTCCCTGGGGTAAGTAACCACGCCCTACCTTTGGTGCCAACTGCCTTCATTAACTTAAATCAGTGCTTCCGCAAGGTGTCCATCAGGGACCAGCAGAATTAGCAACATCTGGAAACCTGCTAGAAATGCAAATTCCAGGGCCTCACCCTGGCTCTGGTGAATCAGAAATTCTGGGGATGGTAGCCCAGCCATCTGTGTTTTAATAAGCACTCCAGGGGATTCTGATCCTCAAGTGTGAAAACCACTCCCCTGAATGTCCCTAAAAGTGACTCTGCCTGAGTAGTTCTCAGTATTAATGATTAGCACTTGATTTGAACTTGGGATTTAGAAACTACCATCTTCATCCCAGACTTTGAATGTAGGGGTCACTGTGTTCAGAGTCTTGAGTCACTGAGTAGCACTTCTGGCAATCCCGTACATGTTGACCTGCAGCCAATTTGGGGTTGATTAGAACTCCCTTTACTGCTGTTAAGAAACCAGACTTTAAAAAGCACTTGTCCACCCTGCAGAGTAAATATGAACAGTTTTATTTGGTACTAGAGGCACATAGAGAAGTGTGGTATTTTCTAACTCTTTAAATTGCCACTTCTGGAGCATTTTAAATGTAGTTCTGGGCTGGCTAAGGATAGATTTTTAATTAATGTGGGTTTTTTCTCTTGCTAAGTAATTTTACAGTTTGAAAAAATTTTGTTTAATATGCAATCAGGGGGTTAATGCTCTACATTCAGTGAGTATTTCTGTAGAGCAACCTGCTTAGGAACAATTATTTTAGCAGTATTCTGGGAGCGATGAGTATCATCAGCACAGTGTGATCATGTTAAAGGAAAAGTGTCTTTCACTCAGAGAATCTAACATGTGGTAGTGTCTTGATAATTAACCCATTGCCCTTGGAAAAAAGAAGGTAATTAGAAGCAAGGGCAATTAACTTCTTTCAGGTGATTTCCCTTGCATCTCCATTCCCCTCCTGGAAAGGGGATTCCAGAAAGGTTCAAAAGAAAACAAAAGGTCAGAAGTAGTTAGATTGTATGAGGAGTGCTAATGAGGCTGTAATGCCAGAGGGTTTGATGACTCTGCAGAATGTGGGGAGGCTCTCTCTCTCTTTAGGACTCTTTTTCTAAGAACACTTTCCACAGAGTAAGAAGGCCAGGTTGTCGTAGATTGAGAAATAAATACCAGTGAAGAAATAGAAGAATCTAGAAAGTTCTTTCCACCTCTTTCTCTGAGGAAATCATCTATACACCTTCACCTGTGCATAATAACCGCATTCTTGTGTTTGGAAGCCCTATGTTTAGGATTTTTTCCCCTCATATGGCATGCTTGCCAAAATTTTCAGCATCTGCCACAATTTTTCTCCAGGTGACAAGATAATAAAATAATGAGGCAGAACCTGGCTTTGAATAATTTTCATGAGAACCCAGTAAATCTTTGGCCTTTGTTTTCCTGTCTTTAAAATAGAGAAGAGGGTGAATGCACTAGGTGTCTGAAAAAGTGATATTGTAAAACAGAAAAGAAAAGCATAGATTCAATAAAATTAAGGCTTATTCCCCAAAGAGCTGTTGTAACAACTTGGTAAGAGAAGTTGGGCACAGCTGTTTGCTTTGCTTCTTAAAGTTATCTTATTGTTCAATTTAGCCTTTGCCCGGCCTATTGTCTTATTGCATCTGAGAATATATTACAGGTAAAATGAGTCCCACATTAGGTTGGACTTAAAGTATCCTACTGGTGGAGGGAAGGGGCTTGCTAATGATTAAAATCTAGGGGTGCTTCTAGTTTCAGATAAAATGAAATAAATACCCTCCACACTGACTTTCTCACTGACTGCAGCTATAAAATCTGGACAAAGAAAGCAGACAGTGCCTATTCAGGGACTCAGAAAAGTAAGTAGAAGGAAAATTGGAAAATACTAGAATGTGATGTATCATTGAACTGGTGTGTTTACCATTTTTTTCTTCTTCTGGCATCCTCCAACATGGAATCAAGGAACCTAAAACCAGTGTGGACTGGTGCAGACAGAGGTCTTCTGGAGAAGCCCTCTAGGTCTGCATCAAGGAGCAGAAATGACATATCCTAACACTCAGAGAATAAGGGAAGTCACTTTTCTTTACTTTTTAAATTCATTGCTTAATTTCTTTTTTTTCCTTTGATAAAAGTGACTTTTTTATCATAAATTTATTTTTTATTGGTGTTCAATTTACCAACATATAGAATAACACCCAGTGCTCATCCCGTCAAGTGCCCCCCTCAGTGCCCGTCACCCATTCACCCCCACCCCCCGCCCTCCTCCCCTTCCACCACCCCTAGTTCGTTTCCCAGAGTTAGGAGTCTTTATGTTCTGTCTCCCTTTCTGATATTTCCCACACATTTCTTCTCCCTTCCCTTATATTCCCTTTCACTATTATTTATATTCCCCAAATGAATGAGAACATATAATGTTTGTCCTTCTCCGATTGACTTACTTCACTCAGCATAATACCCTCCAGTTCCATCCACGTTGAAGCAAATGGTGGATATTTGTCATTTCTAATGGCTGAGGAATATTCCATTGTATACATAAACCACATCTTCTTTATCCATTCATCCTTTGATGGACACCAAGGCTCCTTCCACTGTTTGGCTATTGTGGACATTGCTGCTATAAAGATGGCGGAAGAGTAGGGTCCCCAAATCACCTGTCCCCACCAAATTACCTAGATAACCTTCAAATCATCCTGAGTCATTGCTTAATTTCTTATTCTCTTGTATCACGGCCCCCAGGCAATTCCATGATGCCTGTGGTGGCAACAACAGTAGTGAGAGAGGAGCCACAGAAGCCTAAAACCCTGAAGCAAGGGTGCCTTCCTTTCTGATCAGAGGATGTGTGGTCCCAGGAAGATGGAGCTCTTTCCCTATGGCTCTCTCCTTCTCTGTTCTACAATTTGGCTTAGCAGGCACAGTCACAGAAAGTACATGACAGCAAATTCAGTTAGATCCCAGGTTTCTAGCCATAGAACCCACAAAGACAGAGCCTCAAGAGGTCTGAAAGAACTAGGGCAGGGGTGCCTGGATAGCTCAGTCAATTAAGTGTCTACCATCAGCTCAGGTCACAATCCCAGGGTCCTGGGATTGAGTCCCACAAAGGGCACCCTGCTTAGGAGGAGTCTGCTTTTCCCTCTCCCTTTGACACTCCCCCTCTGCTGGTGTTCTGTCTCTCACTTTTTTCTCTCTCCCAAGTAAATAAATAAAATCTTTTAAAAAGGGAGGGGGGGGGAGAAAGGAAGAACTAGAGTAATCACAGAGAGAAAGGAACTCAGGAAAGGAACCTGGACCTTAGAATATCATTTATGAATTCCCAAGCTCACCTACGAATTGTGCATACATGAATCTGATCCTAAACATCATACCAAAGACTGTGAGAACTGGAACCAGAGGTTATCATCTAGGTCTCAAACTGACCATAGGGGGAGCACACACATCTAATGAGATCCACATAGCACTGCAAGACTTTGAACATATAACCAATGTTAAACCACAATCCATAGAAGGCTGGTCAGAACATCAGCCTGAACTCATAGGGTTGATTGCCTGCTAAAATAAAAATATTAACATCCTCCATAGGCTTTACCTAAGACCCAAAATCTCATAAGATAATATCCCAAACAATAAAAAGGCAATACAACATTATTTGGCATGCAAAGAACAAGGAAAACATGGGTTCAAGTGGAAAAAAACAATTAACACAAGTGAATACTGAGATAACTCAGATGTTAGAATTATCTGACAAGGACTGTAAAGCATTCATTATAAAAATGCTCCAGGGCACCTGGGTGGCTCAGTTAAGCAACCAACTCTTGATCTCAGCTCAGGTCTTCACCTCAGGATCAGGATGAGTTCACACCCCGCATTGGGCTCTGTGCTGGGTGTGGAGCCTACTAAAAAATAAATAAATAAATGCTCCAAAGAGTAAGGGTCAACACTCTTGAAATAAACTGAAAGTACCAACAAAACAATAGAAAATACACACAAAAGAAACAAATTGGAATTTTAAAACAAAAAAACAAAAAGGCAATATACAGATGTTTAAAATACATTGGGTAGGACTGATAGATGAATGGAAATGACAGTGGAATAACAAATAAATATTGAGAGAATTTGTTGCCCATAGGTTCACCTTAGAAGGGACATCTTAGAAGTTCTTTAGAGAGAAGGAAAATTGTATAGACCAGAAACTTGGATCTATGTAATGAAAGAAGAACATAAGAGAATGAATAAGTAAAAGTAAATAAAATTTTGTTCTATTCTTAATTGATCTAACAGATAACAACTTGTTTAAAATAATAATTACAACAACGTGTTGATTATCCATGTACATATATTGTATGTATGCTTATGTATAAGTAAATAAATGACAGCAATAATACAAGGGGCAGGAGGGAGGAATGAGGACTATTTTGTTACTATAAGGTACTTGCACTACCCATGAAATGGCATGGTGTTATTTGAAAGAAATAAAGGAAGAACAAGGTAAATGGTAAGTATTTGCATAAACATAATAGTCTATCCTTTAAATCAGACACCTACAAAATGAAGGGAAGGGAATCATGGGACCTAAATGGTAATAAATCTCTTCCATTCGATTTGAAATGGTAAACTATGTATTCTAAATAAGCTGTGAAAAATATATACAAATATTGTAATCACTATAACATCTACCAAAAATCACACTAAGAGATATAGTGAAAAACATAGTAAATAAATGAAAATGGAATAAAAAAAATTCCAGTAACACATAATAAAAGCAGTAAAGGGGAACAAAGGAATGGAAATAAAAAGATTATGCAGAAAACGCAATTAAATGGTAGATTAAAATCCTAACATACCAATATTTTCTTTACATATAAATGCATGAAACACATTAGTTAGAAGACAAAGAATATCAAAATAGACTACATACATGATCCAGCTTTATGCTGTCTAAAAGGACTCAATATATTAATATAGGCAATTAAAAAGCAAACATCTAGAAAAAGGTATATTATGCAAACAGTAAACAAAAGAAATCTATAGCAGTTATATCAGTCCATATAAACTTCAGAACAAAGAAAACTACCAAGGAAAAGGAATGATATTACATAACAATAAAAGGGTAATTTCATTGAAAGACATAGGAATCCTAAATGTATATGCATGTAACAACAGAGATTCAAAATACATAAGGCAAAAAATTGACAGAACTAAAAGGAAAAATAGACAAATCTGCAATGTAGCTAGAGAGTTCAACACTCCTAAGTAATTGATAGAAATGGTAGATTTAAAAAAAAAAACAGGTAGAATATAGAACTAAATAACACCATCAGCAGACTGTGTCTAACTGACATTTATAAAGCTGTCCACTCAGCCTCAGCTGAATGTACATTCTTTTTAAGTATCCATGTAACATTCTCCAAGATAGAACATATCTGGCTTCATAAAGCAAACCATAACAAATTAAACAGAATTGAAATCATATGAAGTATGTTCTCTGCTCAAAATAGAATTAACCTAGAAGCCAATAATAGAAATATAAAAGAAAAGTCTCCAAATACTTAGAAATGAAACAATACCTCTCCAAATAATCAATGTGTTAAAGAGGAAGTTTCAAGGGAAATTAGGAGATATTTTAAACCAAACGATGTGAGAATACAAAAGCCAAAAAGTACAAGTTGTAGCTAAAACAGTGTTTAGAGGAAAATTTATAGAGATAACTGTGCATACTGAAAAACAAAAGTCTCAAATCTCTCATCAAATCTTCCTCCTTAAGAGACGAGTAAAACAGCAAAATAGATATAACACAAGCTGAAGGAAGGAATTGAAAAAAAAATTAACAATAGAATCAACTGCTGGTTATTTGAAAAAGATCAGTAAAATCAATATGATTCTATTAAAACTGATAAAGAAGAAAAGAGAGAACAGATACACTTACCAATATCAGAAATGAAAGAAAGGATCTTCCAATGGCCGTGGAGTCCACAAGTTTGGTAACTTGGGACAAAGCCCTTAAATGGGCATCTTTCAGCATCAAGTTAAAATATTCAGAACTGACAACTTTTCAGAGTAGATACTATATTAAGTAAAATCAGTCCAGCCATGAGAAACATTACAAATCCAATGGAGCATTGGTTTGAGAAGGTGGAAATCTGGGACTAACATAAATAATGTCTAGCTTTTATTTTTTTAATTTATTATTATTATTTTTTGTATGTCTAGCTTTTAGAAAAGAATTACATCTGAGCTAATGTGTCTCTGGGAGTGGGAATGATTAAGATCGGTGGATGTAGGTGGTTCTGAGTGCGGAGGCTTCATTTTTTGAGGACAATGCAAAAAATGTACAACTTCCAAGGAGTGTCCTTCAAGGTATGATTTCTATCTCTTTCCCACATCCTTCTTCCTGTGGGCTGGAAATAGATATTTAATGATTTGCTCTAGTCATCTTGAACCATCAGGTGATCTTGAGAACGAAGCCATGAATGGTGGAGCAGCAAGAATTAAAGGAGCCAGTGACTAGGATAATAGAGCATCATCTGGCCTTGGGCACCCTACTCTCAGAAAGTGAAGGCAAGAGGTGGGCGGGGGGGGGGGGGAGGCAGGAGAAGTAAGGGAAGTATTGTGGAGTAGAGCAGGACTCCTCAGCTTCTTAGACTCTACAAGAATCCCGGACTTGCCCCATTTTGAATTTACTTTAACTCATAATCCTCATCCAATCCACCAGCAATTCCTTTTGAATGAAACTTCAGAATAAATCTGAACTTCTACTACTCCCGTCTCTACTCTGTACTTTAGGCTATCCTGACTCTTTGGACACATCTTTAATTTTCATCTCTAAAACAGAACTCAACACTGTCAGGGGTTGGCAGACATTTTCTCTAAACGACCAGGTAGTAAAGATTTTAGACTTTGCAATCTCTACCATCTCTGTTGCAAGCACCCAGCTCTGCCACGGTAGCACAAAAGCAAATGGTCAGGGCTGTGTTTCAATAAAACTTTACTTTTGAAAACCAGCAGTGGACCAGATTCGTCCCACAAGCTATTGCTTGCCAACCTCTGGTCCAGACTTTTACTGCAGGAGTTTCCCTACAGCATGTTTCACGGTCCGTAAAACATAATTTTCAGTCTTCATCATGACTCGTTATAAACCAGCTACTTTTCAAGCTCATTGTTCTATATCATTTTAAAATATGGTCATACATGTTCTCTCATTTGTTCATTGATCTGGAAACATACACCGCAGTGACTTTTTCTGTGCCGTGCTGCAGTGTAGTCATCCTGAACATCTGATACCAATATCTCTTCCTGTCTGACCTTTCAACATAATGATCTATGTGACAGAGCTGTTCCACAGATACTCATTTCATCCCTGCAGGAAAACTAAACACTCAAATTAATGAATCCTCTAATTAAACCTTTTCCCTCACCCTGAACTTTAGCTAAGAATAGAAGGACAGCCAAATTGAAAATGAATGAAGCTTGCATTTTTCTTTCTGTCAGAGAGCATCTACGGATGCCCGAAAGTTTTCCAGGATGAAAGGGAGCTATCCACATCTTCACATATATGTAGCATTCACAGTTACAGAGAAAAGAAGGAATGGTTTTGAGGTAAGGAAGAAATTATAAGCCAATGGTTCATGGGTTGAACCCAAACCAGAGACATGTTGTTTGGCATTTATAGTTGTTTCAAAAAATTGGAGCCACCACAAACAAGATTAGAACATTTTGCATTAAAAATTTCAGATTTCCAGTTTGTCTTTTAAAAAAATAAGTGTTTCTGGCAACACGGGGACCAAATTATTCCAGGGTAGTAACAAGCTAGAGCTGAATGGTGGCCCACTACTTTTAGATGGAAAGTATTTTCTACTTTTCCACAATTCCCACTACCCCTTAGTGTCTACCTAATATTGGAGTAAAGTGCCAGTTGCCAATTATTATTGTTTTCACACTGTATTTTCCCTATAGCAAAGAGATGGGGGGTTTTTCTGTGCCCTTTTCCCAATCAAAAGCAGAAAAAATAGAGGATTGAGAAGACCATGTAATTTATCGATAAACAGGAATTAGAACTCATGTATGCTGCCTGTCTGGCCACTGTAGGCAGTTGAACATTTTACCACTGTGCAGGAGAAAGAGCTTAGCCAGGAGGCTGGATTCGAGTTCTATGCTTAGTGCTGACCTAGTGCAAGGAGACTTCTGAGCAGGGTACAGACCCTGGCTTGCCTTCAATTTGTCCCCCACCAAAATAAGGGATTTTGTGTAAGTTAAGGTGTTTTGATGGTCAGAAAAAAAAGTAGTTAGTAGGAGGATTTCAGATGCCATGGGATTGATTGGAAAGCAGAAGCACTCATAATAGAGCAAAATCAGGAAATAATGCTGGCATAGATGAAGCCCGAACATCTCATTTCCTTTGCATTCCTTGCACACTGTTCAGAGTTCCACTATGTGATTGGCAACACTCAGGGGTAAGTGGCCTTTTTACTGGGAGCATCAGGCGAGCAAGCAGACACATGTGGGAGGAGGAACCCCAGAAACTCCTTTTATCTTCCACTGCAGAATAGATATCTAAATTTAGAGTCTCACTGAAACTACCCAAAGAGGTGGAGAGAGAATCCCTCAAAGGGAAATGTTGGGCAGCTACTGGGGAAGGATGACATATGCTGTGCAGGAAAAAACCCAAATTAATGCCCCCTATTGTATTATACAAAAACCTATATGAAGCCTAAATATAAAGATATAAAGAAGTACAGCCGTTCTGTTTGAAACAGGAGCAAGAAACCAGGAGTCTTATTTATTCCCTGACTCCTCACTCCACATCAGCCCCTGAAGCATTTCCACTAACCCAAGACCTCCCAGAAGCCCAGAGTAAAACCACAGGACAAAATCATCTGTACAATCCCTGGACGCTGCAATTTTGTGATCTGAATGGCAGAAAAATTACTTGAGTTTCCACTAGAGAAACTCTAGGCTCAGAGTTTAGATGGAAAGTATCAGCTGAGCTCAGAGACCCTAACTAGACTATGTCTATAAGATAAATCCTGATGGCCAACCAAGCCATGAGAATTGTTCCCCTGGGAATAGCACTGGTAAATCATTCTCACTGACTGCCAATGACAGGGACTGGCTTTCAGGTTGCTACCATCAGAGGCAGAAATTGGAAACAATGACCTCAATGTTAACAGCTAAAGGGCCGATCATCGACCCCTGCACTGCTGGATCCTCCACACCTGTGGAAGGAATGCCTCCACTGTTGGGTTATTGGGAACCTCTCTGTGGCCCATCTCTGTCACACACAACAGTATCTCTTCTTCCTTTGTTTAGCATGGCAATGTGAGACAGGAAGAAAACAGTCCCTGGTGGCTTCATAGCATGAGAGACCAGCAGGAAGAAATGAGGAATGTGAGAAAAAAAAATATCATATTTCCCAGATTTGTTTTGAATAACCAGTCACTTGGGGTGGCACACAGCTGGAAGCACATTATGAAACTATTAAAACATTTAAACAGAGCTATGCTAATAGCATACACAATCATGCAGAAAGCTCCAGTTGCAGAGATCATTAACTCTGAAGATTTTGAAATTTTTTTTCCATTCTAGAAACATCCCAACCTCACACCATTCCGTTTCCTAAGCCTCTCATGGCACCAGTGTTTATATAGAGGAACACAGGAAACTCAGTTGGCAGATCAAATTTTTCTCCTTGCGAAAGGGTCTTGTGTATTCCCTCACCTTAATTTGTTTTCTATATGGAAGTGTGCCTTACTGCTCCAAGTGAATTATTGATGAGAAACATCAGATCTCAAAGGGAACCCAGCAATAGGAGGGGCTTAGATTTGGCATTACAAGAAGTGTTGTCTCTTACCCAAAGAGGTCAAGTCTCCCATTATCTCAGCCTCTTCAGAAGTCAGGGACTTTTGATCTATGTGTCTGTTTTTGTGCCAGTACCACACTGTCTTGATGATCACAGCTTTGTAGTACAACTTGAAATCCAGCATTTGGACTTCAAGATACAAAGCTTCTGCACAGCAAAAGAAACAGTCAACAAAACTAAAAGACAACCTACAGAATGGGAGAAGATATTTGCAAATGATGTATCAGATAAAGGGCTAGTTTCCAAGATCTATAAAGAACTTATTAAACTCAGCAGCAAAGAAACAAACAATCCAATCATGAAATGGGCAAAAGACATGAACAGAAATCTCACAGAGGAAGACATAGACATGGCCAACATGCACATGAGAAAATGCTCCGCGTCACTGGCCATCAGGGAAATACAAATCAAAACCACAATGAGATCCCACCTCACACCGATGAGAATGGTGGAAATTAACAAGACAGGAAACAACAAATGTTGGAGAGGATGTGGAGAAAGGGGAACCCTCTTGTACCGTGGTTGGGAATGTGAACTGGTGCGGCCACTCTGGAATACTGTGTGGAGGTTCCTCAAAGAGTTAAAAATAGATCTGCCCTACGACCCAGCAATTGCACTGCTGGGGATTTACCCCAAAGATACAGAGGCAGTGAAACATCGGGACACCTACACCCCAATGTTTATAGCAGCAATGTCCACAGAAGCCAAACTGTGGAAGGAGCCTCGGTGTCCATCGAAAAATGCATGGATAAAGAAGATGTGGTCTATGTATACAATGGAATATTCCTCAGCCATTAGAAACAACAAATACCCACCATTTGCTTCGAAGTGGATGGAACTGGAGGGTATTATGCTGAGTGAAGGAAGTCAGTCGGAGAAGGACAAATATTATATGGTCTCATTCATTCAGGGAATATAAAAAATAGTGAAAGGAGTTATAGGGGAAAGGAGAAAAAATGAGTAGGAAATATCAGTGAGCGAGACAGAACATGAGAGACTCCTAATTCTGGGAAACGAACAAGGGGTAGTGGAAGGGGAGGTGGGTGGGGGGATGGGGTGACTGGGCGATGGGCACTGAGGGGGGCACTTGGGATGAACACTGGGTGTTATGCTAGATGTTGGCAAATCAACTCCAATAAATTTTTTTTTTTTAAAAAAAGAAGAAGTCAGGGACTCCTGGCTTCACTGTCAGGAACATTGCACAACCACTTTCAGAGGACAGGTTTCTGGTTCTAGGAGTGAGTGACACATCAAACCTTCATTCATATGGTTTCCAAGGAGCTCTGCCCAGCAGCATGTCTATGTCAGATGGAAGATCCTAAGAGCAAAGGAGCCAAATGGCCCATCCAGGAATAAGGCCTTCAGTACCTCACCAGTCGCCATCAAGCCCCATGTGCCATCCCTGTCATCATAAGGACAATAAAATGCCACACATTGTGTCGTAAGCATTGGACACACATCAAGATCTGGATGTGCATCCCAGCTCTACCATGCACAAGCTAGATGATCCTGACAACACTTGATTACTTTCTCTTTCCATTAGTAAAATGGGAACAAAAACTCATTGGGCACATGAAGAACGAAGGGGGGTGATGTGTGTTATAACGGGATTCTACTGTGTTTTACGCATTATACACAATAAACAGTAACTTGCATTACCGTCCACCTTACCCGCACAGATGGCTCAACAGTCAAAATTAGCCTAGTGGTTTTCAAAGCTAAATGTGCAATGCAGTAGACTCACCTAAAATGATATTTTCAATCATGAACAGAAAATGGTCTGTATCCTAGGCCAGACCATCTGTGTCAAATTACTGAAGCTGAGCCTAGGGTTGTGTGTGTGTCTCTGTGTGTGTGTGTTTATTAAGCTTTCTAGGTAATGCTGATATAGCTCATTTCTGGAGTAAGCTTTGGGATTCACTGTATATAACTGGAGTGATTGGAGACCATATACATATATATATGAATATATATGAATATATATATGTAAATGTAGTTTACATATTTTAAAAAAAAGCCAATGACACAGTCACAAAATCCAACACAATCTAAGGGATACAGACAGCAGAGGACAGAGGAGGACACACAGAGGGTAAACATTGCAACCGTTTTGAAACTCATCCTGATGTCCAATGATGCCAATGAATTTTTGTGTGATTGTGAGGGGAAACATACCCTTTCTGCTAAGGTTACTGGGAAGGTAGGTTACAAACCCTTCTAAACACAATCCTCAGATAACTTGCAAATCTCCCATTATAAAAAGCCTTAGCAGAAATTGTTGAAACTACATAGCAAATACTCTCAGGAAATAAAAGATTCCCTTATTAAATCTAAGCTACATAACAATTTAACCATCTTTCCCATACTCTTTGTCCTTGCCGGAAGGCTCCTCTATTGGCACTCATTTGTAAAAATCACACTCAGGCTGCACGTGCCAGCACGCATTGGAAAAATCATTCCAAGGGTGACTTTTCATCAAATTTGTCAGTGTGCTCTGCGAACCAGAAATCATCTTGTAGAAGGCAGAGTGGATGACTGGCGTGAGCTTAGAAAGACTGGGGAATACTTCTAGACCATTTCCCTCTATTTTCTAATGCAGAAATTTCCTTCAAAGAATCAGCACTTTTGCTCTGTGCTTTCTGAGCTTAGCCATATGCAGAAATCTCCCAGAGAAACTTGAAAAATTCTAGGTCCCCACCTCAGATAGTCTGATCCACTGTGTTCAGTAGGACCCAATCATTAGTACTTAGCATACTCCTTGAGAGATTCCAGTGTGCAAGCAAAATTGATGACCATTGCTTCAATTAAAGTCTCAAAACTTGCTTATTAGTAACAACAGCAAATTCATATTCAGGGAGTATTTTAAGCTATTAAAATCTTATGCTTTGGTGTTTCCAGTGTTTTTTTTTTTTTTTTTCTGAGAGGCACTAGTTCAGGTTCCCAGATAAAATACGAAATGCTCAGCTAAATTTAAATTTCAGATAAACAGGGATCCCTGGGTGGCGCAGCGGTTTGGCGCCTGCCTTTGGCCCAGGGCGCGATCCTGGAGACCCGGGATCGAATCCCACGTCGGGCTCCCGGTGCATGGAGCCTGCTTCTCCCTCCGCCTATGTCTCTGCCTCTCTCTCTCTCTCTCTCTGTGACTATCATAAATAAATAAAAATTTAAAATAAATAAATAAATAAATAAATAAATAAATAAATAAATAAATAAATTTCAGATAAACAGCAATCGTGGGACATACTGATACCAATATATATACCAGTTTATATATATATATACACACACACAAAATTATATATATGCATACTGATACCAATTTTATATATATACATATATATACATAAAATTTATCAGAAATCCAATTTTGCATGAGTAGCCTCTATTTGCATTTGCTAAATCTGTTGGTCCTATTCTAAAAGCCTCAGAAAAAGTTGAGGGAAATTTCCAGTAGAATCAGGACAGGAAAGGAGCCATGGACATCTGTGGTTTTGCCTGCCGTCCATCCCTCCTTCTTCTTGTAACCATGCTTTAATTTTCCTTAAAGATTTCCTACTCCTTCTCTCTGTCTATGTGGTTTTGGTGGACACATGAGTGACACCTGCCAGTCAGAGGTGTCCATCTTCCTAGCCACAGTGATTCACACAAGAATGGTGGACGTTTAAACCAAGCCAACCAAAAAAAAAAAATTACTCTGGAATTTTTGTGTGATTATGAGGGGAAATGTACCCTTTCTGCTAAAGTCACTGGGAAGGTAGGCTACACACCTGGAACTATTGGTGGTCTCCTTATCACCATATGTGAAAAATCTCCTTGAATAAAGTCAACAAGAAGAGGGCAGAGCCAAGAAATGAAGAGAGACCAAGCCTTATTGAGCTCTGATCATGATATGACCCAGTCATGCCCAAAATCTACATCCGGCACTTTTTGAGATGCCAACTAATTGATGCATTTTTTCAGCTTATAACCCATTTTGGGATAGCTTTCTGCCATTAGCTCCCAAAAGAATCCTGAATAATGCGTGTAATGAATACATACTGAGAGGCTGGAATTCAATGATAAGCTTTCACCTGCCTTACCACATTCCTTTTTTAGCCCTAAAAAATGGTTCTTCCAAATGCCCTAGTATTTAATTCGTCTGAGTAACTATCAATGACCTCCCACCATTCCTAATCCAATATTCCCTTCTCTTTATCCCCTCATACTCTGTCCTTTCCATCATGGCATTCTCATACATGATAGCTTTTTTTTTCATGATAGCTATTTAAACACATAGATGTCCTTCGGTTTAATTTGCCATCCAGGGTCTGGCACCCGAGAGGTGCTAAATCACCGTTTGTCAAATTAAATTGACTATGTGGACAGGTTGTGATGATAATGATAATGATGATGATGATGATGATGATGATGATATATTCAAAAGCTACATTGAACCACAGGCTTGGCCTATGCCAGGAGGGAGGGAGGCTGTCAAGGAGAGAGCTGGCCCAAATCATGCAGACCATTGTTTCTGTCCACCAGCCCTACATATGCAGAGTGGGAATAAAGCTTCAGACTTTGTGTCTAATCTAACATTCAATGTCATCAGATTTTACTTTATCAAATTAATATGTGCCACATATACTGTTCAAATTATATTCTAGAACTCAGTAACAATGAACAATACATTTCCAGGTTATTTCCTTTCTTTGGTGTGATTCTTAAAAGTGAAATAAAAGATATAATCAGTGGGAGGTTTTCCCCATGGAAATGAAACAGAAAGAGATTTTTTTAGGGAGAAAATATAATAATGGCATACTCCTTGGCTTAATAGTGAACAATGTATTCACAGTCAGTGTTCACATTATTGACTTTTTAAAAAAAATAATGATAACTCTTTTGGGAAGATTCAGGGAGGGAAATTAGGGGACTGTGGTGAGAGCTAAACTTTTGTTCACCACAACAGAACATTGATTGATAATGTCTATATTGACGATATGCTGATATTGTGGCTTCTAGATATTTAGCACCATGGAAGCAAATGCCAGAGTCAAGAGCTAAGAGTTGAAAGTGGTTGCTTCAGGGGCCAGAATGGGGCAGGGAGTGGAAGAGGGGACAGAAAGGGAGATAAGGAGTACTGGAGGGAGGATGTCCTCTTCCTTTTTCCACAAAAAGTTTTATTATACAGATGATCTATGATAGGATTGAGTCTGATATTTAATGGATTGAAATGTATGACCATTCTAAGGGGATAAAATGTTGCTTAGAGTATGGAGTCCTGCTTGTATAAAGAACCAAGGAGTCCCAGCTCTCCCATCCCTTAACTGAAGGATTCCGAGTCAGTTTCATGGCAGTGTCTGCAAGGATAAAAGGCAAAAATCAGTCATGCTGAAGAGTTTTGAATGGCCTGATTCCTGGCTTCCCATTCAGGTTAGATGCCATGAGGACACGTCTCCTGAAAGCATGACATCTGACTCTGTCTCAGTGTGCATCTTTGTAGACTGGCACAGAAATCTCTTTTGAACTCCCCTGTGCTTCATTTAACCATGATGAAAATCACTCCCCTCTCAAATTAAACTGACTACAGTCTCATGTCCTCTACAGGGGGCCTCAACCTTGGCTGCTAAGAATGCCATACTATTCATTCCTATGAAAGTGGCTTCCAATAACCAACCTGGCTGTTAATCTAGCAAAACAGACTGGTAGTTCTTGAAGCCATCTATTAACAATAACTGAAGCCTTAATTTGGCAGGAATCTCTCTCCATCAGGCAAATCAACTCTTTGAAGTGGCACAGGGGTGCCACGGAGCTCATGTTCAGAGGATTCCCTTTGAGGGGGGAGCCTCTCATCTCGGGAAGACATTACAGGCAACGTCAATAGCTGTCTGAGGATCTTGACTAGAAGCTGCCATCATCACAAAGCTGAGATAAAAAGTTTCCATGTTCCTCTTTAGAACTGCCCATCATCCATTTTCTCTGGAAGATTTGCTTGCCAGTTAGTAAAACCATCCCAAGCAGCAGTGACAGGGGATAATTTCAGAGGAAGAGAGCTCCTGACACAATTCTTTTGAATAAAGAGAGGAAACACAGGGAAAAAAAAATGCTTCAGAGGTTTGACTTCAATAGCATGAAAGGTAGACAATTCAAATTTCTTGTGTGAGTTCATTAAGTGTCCATCTCCTGGTCTAAAGGAGTTATCATAGTAAGATAAATTCACGGGAGGTCTCTGACCGTTGTAATTCCAGAGATCCTGGACAAATTCTGGGGAATCTAGTGGAGAAGAGCAGATGTTTGTGAGCTTCCCTTCTCTTCACAGAATCAAATGATCATATGTGCTATGCTGGGAGCACATTTAAGGCAATACAGTAGAACCTTCCACCTAGCACAATACCCCTTCTCTCTCGGTCTTGTTTGAACTTTAATATACCCAGTGATGGAGAGCTCTCTGCATTCCGAGGGAGCATGATCTTTTCTTTGTGAACAGCTCAATTTGCTGAAAAATTCTCTTCTAGAGGCTGAAGAGAATCTGTTTCCTTGCAACATTCACACGTTGATCCTAGTGTCACTGCCTGGAATGACGTGGCGTCATTTTAACTCCTCCTTCTGCTAGTCATCCTTCAACTAGAGAGTGCCACCATGTCATCACTTCTCCGGGATCAATAGCCTCAATATCGCCAGTTATTCCTTAAATCGGTGGCTTTTTGAACAGTGTTCCTCATCATGGTGACTCTCCCTGGAGAGTCTCTAAGATGCTACTATTGCATTTAGAAACTATGCAAGCATCGTAGCGAGGTGTGTCTTCCCTTGTATTTCCCCAAGCCAGTGTCTTAATCCTAAAAAGAATGCTACTTGGGGGTTATACATCCCTAGAGGCTCTATGAAAGTTATTCATGGTATACAAGTGTTGTAATTACAAAGTACAAAGACCAACGTGGTTGCTTGTCGAATAAGCTTCAAAACAAAAGGCAGGTATTATGCTGAGTGAAGTCAATCTATCAGAGAAGGAGAATCCTTCCTCATAGGTTTTACTCACACGGGGATTATAAGAAATAGTGAAATAGAGTATAAGGGAAAGGAGGGAAAATGAGTGGGAAAAATTAGAGAGGATGACAAAACATGAGAGACTCTTAACTCTGGGAAACAAAGGGTAGTGGAAGGGGAGGCGGGTGGGGGGATGGGGTAACTGGGTGACTGGCACTGAGGAGGGCACTTGATGGAATGAGCACTGAGTGTTATACTATATGTTGGCAAATCAAACTTCAATAAAAAATAATAATAATTAATTAATTTTTTAAAAAGGCAGGGGTGGAAGAGTTAATAGAGAAAGCAACAAATAGCCATAGAGCGTTGGATCATGACTTCATTAGTGCCAACAAGAATTTACCCATTCAATTAGCAAATTAGCATTGATTGGAGAATAACTCCTGTGAAAATAGAAACTATCTGGCCCCTTGCTGGGCATTGTTTGTTATTCTTGAGAATAACAAGGACCTCTGAGGGGGGCACCTAGGAGCCTCCGAG
Source organism: Nyctereutes procyonoides (assembly GCF_905146905.1). Taxonomy (NCBI): domain Eukaryota; kingdom Metazoa; phylum Chordata; class Mammalia; order Carnivora; family Canidae; genus Nyctereutes; species Nyctereutes procyonoides. Next base: position 51,861,269 of record NW_026575140.1, on the reverse strand, counting down.
GGGCAAGTACTGTACTTACAAGCAGGACTGCCAGTCTGTAGTTTTTTTCATTTCATGTTGTGTAACAGCATAAATGGTGTGCCACCTCTGGGTGGCCTCCAAGACCCCTGTGCATTTCACCACTCATGATGTGCCTCAGGAGGTACTGGTACGTATGGGTTTCCATGTCCAATGGGTTCAACCCTTTCAAACTGAATTGACTTGTCTAAGAGGTTAAAAATCAGTCAAACCAGTGTTGACATGGTCTTTGATTCTCTTCCCTCCAAAGACTAATTTGACTAGCTAGATTCCCATTCATCCCCCCTCCCTTTGCTAATATTGACACTGGAGGACAAACAGTGTCTCAGGAATAGATGTGTCCATTTGTTTGGGGCCTGGAGCCCCAGGTCAGTAATGTTAAAGCCAGACACACCAGCAAAGGTTAAAAGATAAGCCCCCAGTGTATTGAGCTGTGTTTGTTGTTTTGACAAAGTAGAGAGCTTAAGGACGTGGAGGACAGTTCATTTCCCCTGTCAGTGTCACCTAGAAGACAGATGTTTTCGGGAACAAGAGCCAGAGAGCCAAGAACCTTGGCGCAAGGCCAAACCATCTTGTCCACATCAGCAATTAAGAGAATCGACTCCTAGCACTCATGTTGCTGAAGCTGACTGATGAGAGGCTGCAATCAGAAATGCACAGCAACAAGACTGTTGCACCTCCTGTTGGACACCCCCCCTCCCCAGGTCCCCATAAAGTACAAAAGTCAGCTGTCCTGTGACTCTTCCAAACAGAAGTCTGGGCAATGAGTAAGGCTGTGACCCAGCAGAACCTATGGTTTGGGGGTTATAATAGTGGAATTAACTGGAGACTTCTCACAGATTTTTGTCAATTTAAGTGGCCAATTTCACAGCATCCCTGTGAGAAATGAGCCCGGACATGGTCCTTACTGCCCTGTAGATTCACACATGAATCACACCAACTGCTTTTCAAGGGCGCCATTGATTTTTTTGTGTGTTGGGTCTCTTTCGGTGCTGCACACTGGTTTGAAACAATTTCAGGATATCTCGCTAAAGAGGAGAAAGAGTGCAAAACTGGATATTTAACACTACTTAAAAATCATATATGTGAGTTTTTGTATATGTATATACCACTTAAAATCATGCATATACATATATGTGTATGGAAATAAGAGTCTTATATGTGCTTTACATATTTGTACTAGTATGAACCAGAGATTGTTTTGTATTAAAATGATTCATGAATGTTATTTTCTTCCTTATTTATCTTCAGTGTCTCAGGGCAGATAACCATGTCGTGTCTCCCTGTGAGTCCCCCAACCTTGAATACTCCACGGTTTCTAACACATTGTAGATGTTCTATCAATGTTAGGTGAATTGTCATCTCAGTTCAATGGGTCCGTACCCACCATTGCTCTTGCAGTCTCCTTATAACACCATTTACTACACCTAATTTCCTGCCTATTGTGTGGATTAGCCTATTTGTCTTCCTTATCCCCTTTCTTTCATTCCCTTTTCCCAAGAGAGGAGGTCAATTTTATTCTTTCCCATATTCTCCCCCTCCCACAAAGAGGGATCCTGTGGCAACCTCTCATTTTGGCATTTATTCCATGACTCTCCAGGAAATTACTTAAAACATCATCTGCCAATACTCCCCTTTGGGGGTTGAAACTGGTCATTCCATTTTATGAACAAAGGATGCAATTTGCTTACTTCCCTCCCTAAAACTTTAAACAGTAGAGATTAACTGATAACAATGAGGCTGGCTGCCCTGAAGTTTGCATCTGAATGCATTTCTCCTTCACTGACATATTCATCACTGTACTTAGTCCACTTTTTGCCAAATTGGTTTATTTCTTTCCTTTGTCATGACTAATAAAGAAGAAATGCCTCTGTCCACTGTCTCTGTCTGCTCCTTCTCTAGCTACTGCCAATACCCAGCTAGAGGAATGCAAGGACATGTAGTCAGTAAATATTTTCTTTTAGGGTAACTTACCAAAGGAGCATTCCTTCCTTAAAATGATTGCTCTTAAAAGTACCTAGTTTGTACTTTGAGTTTCTGAATGATTTTGTCTACTCTCCTGTAAAATGTTAACTGGTTGATATGTACAGAATCCTGCACTAGTAGGTAGTAAATATCTGTTGAATTAATAAAGGGAAAAAAATTTTAAGGGTCCTTCATCCTACAATTCAGCCCCCTCTGACATGGACCAATTTATTAATATTTCTTCTTTCTCCCAAAGTAGAAAGTCTCTGTGAGTCTTTAAAAATCACTCTAATAAGGTAATTACTTGTATATTAATTTGAGAAATATTTAGTTCCTTTCCTGGATGGCACTTAGTAGACATTCAATAAACAACTAATGTGTTGAATGAATAAATGGTAAACCGATGAGAGATCTAAATGTCATGTTCTATAAGAGACAGAAAGAGGCTCTCAGAAGATAATGGCACCTGTCAAAAAATAATAACAATTAACAGATTGTCACAGATCCTATCTGAATTTTTAAATTTGATATTTTATTATAGGTTTTTCACACTAACTTGTTTTTGAAAATATTCTATTAAGACATTACCTTGATTAATGAATTTTTTGGCACTCCCTTGAATTTTGCAGATGAGGTGAGTGCCCCCCACTCACTTCACCTTACTCTCATCCCTGCAGGTAACATTTACTCAACAGGCTCAGTGACTTTCCATCATCTTCACAAATTCAAATCATAGCATCTTTCAAAATCCACATTAGTGTTTGGTATGGAGAGTGCACAGACTGTTAGTTGGGCCTTGAATAAGGAGAATTGCATGTGCTCACATCAATTCATCACAAAAGGCTCCATAGAGAGATGGGCAAAAAGAACAATGATAGATGGGAATTCAAAGTACCATTATAATTGAGTTTTCTGGAAAATCAGGTTGAGACACTGGCTTAGTTTCCAGCTCTAAATGGGACTTTGTTATGGGATAAATTGTGCCCCCAAACTATATATGATGATGTCAGCATCTCAAAATGTGACCATATTTGGAGATAGGATCTCAAAGAGGGAACTGTGTTAAAATGAGGTTGTTAGGGTGGGGCCCTAATCCAATATTATTATTGTCCTTACAAAAAAAGGAAATTTGGACACAGACATGAATGGAGGGAAGGTGATGTGAAGAAATGGAGAGATGATGGCCAGAGAGGACTCAGAAGAAACCAACCCTACTAGCACCTTGATCTCAGATTTCTAACCTCCAAAACTGTCAGAAAATACATTTATTTCTGTTTTTTAAGCCTTCGGTCTGTGGTACTTAGTTATGATGGCTGTAAGAACTAATACAGACTTTCCCTTTGCTTTAGGAACAGATTTAGATCTAACATCAGTCGGTTGATCTGAAATGAGGATGTGGTGAGCATGATCCCCTCAAAGGATCAAAGGATCCACTCAAAGACCCTTGAGAGGTAGAGACTAACAAGATGAGCAACCTCTGAAGAACATTATCTATTCAGCCTATACATCTGTTGATGGCGGGATTGAAGACAGAGGTGGAAAAGTCATTTGGCCAGAGGAGCAGAACTCCAGATATATGAAAGCATAAAGGAAGAGAGAATACTTCATCACCCATTTGCCCTAATTCAATGTTCTTTGACTATACCATTAGGACATATGGGGCAATCAATGACCTATGGTCAGGGTCAAATCGTATACCTTCCCCTAGAAGAAAGAGAAAGATGGTAGAAGAAGGGAACATAGACCTCCTCTTCCCTATAGCTCCATTCAAATATTACTTCTTGAAAAAAGTCCTTAGATTTACACCCATCCTTACTCCCAAAGCTGGAAATGAGTTCTTTATCCTCTAGACTCCCACATAAATTACCAGGTATTTTTGAGCAGAGGAATTAAGTTGGTATCCTCTGTAAGGCAGAGGCCAGGATGGAACTAGATAATCAAAAGGATTTACAGGGAGAGTACCTAAGGAGGATAAAGGGACGAGGGCTTGTTAGGGAGCTAGGAGTGAGTTGGGACAGACTGAAGACCACGGTGTAAGTCTGGCACCTGTGAAAGGAGAGGAGGAGGGAAGGAAGATGGGTTAGGAGTAACCTCCTTCTAGAATATAGCTCTGAGAAATTCAAACACATTCCATGTGTGAGGCTGCGTGAGTCCAGCCCAAATGCCCTTGCCATACTCAGTCATCAGCTGGGAGCAACCTGAGACAGCATGACTCAGAAGACCTGGAACACTGGGTGTATCAAAGGGCATGGCAGCTGGATGCTGTTCCTCAACCACCCTTCTCTCAGCAAGTTCTCTGGGAGGAAGATCTAAGCTTCACATCACTATGGCTACCAGCAAAAAGTGAAATCACTATGGGAGCCTGGGTGGCTTTGCTGGTTAAGTGTCTGGGTTCAGCTTGAGTCAAGATCTTGGGGTCCTGGGATTGAGTCCTACATCAGGCTCCCTGCCCAGTAGAGGTCTGCTTTTTTCCTCTCCCTTTGCCCCTCCCTCCCTTCATTTTCTTTCTCTCTGTCTCTCTCTCAAATAAATAAATTGATAAATAAATCTTTTCTTAAAAAGTAAAATCACCTGAATTGTGTATATAGAAGATCATTCTGGTTGCTGGGGAGACGAAAGATTGCATGAGACCAAGACAGAAAACAGGAGCCAGTTTTGAGACCATTGAGATCATCTAGGTGAAGGAAGAAAGAGCCTGGGACAGAGCCCTGCTTCTCAAATAAGAATGCCTTTGTCCCCTAGAGGACATCTGTCAGGGTCTTAGTTGTCACAATTGGAGGGGGGCAGGGAACATGCTACTGTCATCTCGTGGGTAGAGATCAGAGATACTGCTCGATATCCTACAACACACAAGACAGGCTCCCACACAGAGGAATTATCAAACAAAAAAATGTTGATGCTGAGGTAGAGAAATCCTAGACTAGGATAAAAGTAACATAAAAAATGACTTTTTCCCCCAATATTTTCAGTAGGTACAACTGACAAAATTTGAAGATGGATTGAATATATGGTATGTCAGAAAGGCGAGTCCATGTCAAGATTGCTTGAATTTGGGGTACTACCTAGAAAGATGGTTCCAGGGTTTGTGTGTTTGTCTTTGTTCTTGTTTTCTCTTATAATAGAGATAGTAAAGGTTTGGAAAGAAGTGGTTTTGGGGATGAATGCAAATTAGGGATTTTTTGTATGTTGAGTAGATATGACTATGAGACATTCAACTGATGTGGTAGGCAATATGGAGATTTTTTCATTTTTAAGCGAAATATAAATTTGGGGAGCATCATCATAGGGTTAATATTTAAAGTCATTGGACCAGGGACACCTGGCTGGCTCAGTTGGTTAAGCTTCTGCCTTTGGCTCAGGTCATGGTCTCAGGGTCCTGGGATCGAGTCCCACATTGGGCTTCCTGCTCAGTGGGGGGCCTGCTTCTTTCTCCCTCTGCCTCTCCCCCTGCTTGTGCTCTCTGTCTCTCTCACTCTCTCTTTCTCTCTCACACACCTGCAAGCACGCTCACTTTCTCTCTCGAATAAACAAAATCTTTTTAAAAAAAAATGATAAAAGTCATTGGACCAAATGAGTTCATGTAGGCTATAAGTGTTAGAAAAGATCCAAATTTGAGTTCTGATCCATTTCTGAGTATGAGGTTGAAAGATGGCAGGGATCCAGTCAATTGAGAAAGGAGCATCTAGTTCGTGGGGAAGAAAATAAAAGAAGCAATGTTTGTTCTGAAAACAAGAGGAAATGTGGCTTATGGGTTAAGTAGAAATGAAGAGTGAGAAGTGGCCTTTGAACTTGGAAAGCTGGAAGACACTGGTGGCCTTGACAAAGGTGATGGCAAAGGTTGATGGAGCTCAGTCAGTTAAGAGTCCCACTCTTGATTTCAGCTCAGATCATGCTCTCATGGGTCATGAGATGAAACCCAGAGTTAGGCTCCACACTTAGTGTGCAGTTTGCTTGAGATTCTCTCCCTCTGCCCCTCTCCCCACTCCCACTCACTTTGTCTCTCTCTCAAATAAATAAGATTTAAAGTTAAATCTTTAAAAAAAAAAGATGGCACTGAATAAAATGGTGCAACAAACATACCTCCCCAAATTTACCATACAGCCTTTTCACATATCCTATAAGGAGGAACAATCACATAATCAGAGTTTCACATGGTAAGAATGCCCTCAAGAAAAGTCAAGGACCATTTGTGGAGGATGCTGTAGAGGCCATTTTTACAATGAAAGTGCTTGGATTTTTGACTTTTAAAAAAGGATTCTAGGGCGCCTGGTTCAGTGGTTGAGCATCTGCCTTTGGCTCAGGTCATGATCCCAAGGTCCTGGGATCGAGTTCTGCATCAGGATCCCCTTGGGGAGCCTACTTCTCCCTCTGCCTGTGTTTCTGCCTCTCTCTCTGCCTTTCTGAGTATCTCTCATGAATAAATAAAATATTTTTAAATAAATAAATAAATAAATAAATAAATAAATAAATAAATAAATAAATATTCTAGGGGCACCTGGGTGGCTCAGTGGTTGAGCATCTGCCTTTAGTTCAGGTCGTAATCCCGGGTTCCTGAGATTAAGTCCCGCATCTGGCTCCCCACAGGGATCCTGCTTCTTGCTCTGCCTGTGTCTCTGCCTCTCTCTGTGTCTCTCTCGAATAAATAAATAAAATCTTTTAAAAATAATAAAAATTAAAAAGGATTCTAATAAGATATTGGACTTTATTACCAGTGCTCATGGGATAAAGCGCCTTCCACACGTTATGTACCCAGCAAGAGACAGACCAAAGGCTGTTATATTCTCGAGTGAAACATTCTATGAGTGTAGGAGGGCTTTTGGGTGGTTTTACCACCTGGGAGCTCATTTGTTCTTCAGTTAAAAAAACAAAGGTGCTTTATAGTATTTATGTGCCCAGCTAGCTGGACTGAAGACTTGAGGTAATCAATAGATGAGGTCCTCAAAAAGAAGGGGGCCCTCCCACTTCCCCTTCTTATCCCCTAACCCCCAACACATGCATATCTAACCAACCATCTTATTTTTCCCCCTTAAAACTTTTTTTAAAACTTTTTATTTATTGAAAGTTTTTCTTGAGAGTCCAAAATACAAATCTATCCTCCCACCTTAGAAGGGTTCTTCTGGACTGTCAAAATTGTATTTCTAATGTTAGATTTCCAACAGCTGAAACAGCCCAGCATGCTCCCATAACTCAAATATGCTCAAAAAATAGCAAAGGAAGTAACATTGAAAACCCTTTCTTTATTTGAGCCACTTACAGCATAAACCAAGAGCTGATTTCATGTTTTTTAGAAGTACTAACTAGCTGGATGGAGAAACTATGAATTTAATTCAGGTACAAACTGGCTAAAAATCCTTTCTTGAAAATATAATATGCCTGAGGATCAAAAGAGGCTAAAATTTTCAGCTAGTCGGTGTTTTGTGTGTTTCTTTTAAAAGTTCCTCAGCCTTTATAATTAAAATTTTAAACATTTTCCAGCAAGAAACTCGGTTTTAAGATCTGTATCAGCATTAGAAGTTAAAACTAAATGGGCTTACCATCTCTCTCCGGGCCAGTTGCCAGAATTCATCATTTTATTTAAGAACTCTTTTCACAGTGCTTCCGTTTGACTTTTCTCTTTCTTTTGTCAAGAATAGGAATGCAATGTTATGACAGAGGGGTTAAGAGCAAGGCTCTGGATTCAGACTGCCCAAGTTCAAATCCTGGCTTTGCCTCTGACTGGGTGACTTTAAGCAAGTTGCTCAGTTTCTCAATGCTTCAGCCTCTCTTCTGTTTAAAAGAACCGTTTAGAGTAACAACCTTATATAAATATTGAAATACTTACATTATCCGCATCCCCTCCTCTCTCTCTCTCTCCTTCTCCTGCTCCTCACTTCTCCCCCCGCCCTCCCGCCCCACTTCCTCCTCTGATTTTCAACATGTGCATGGGTTTTTGTAGCCTTCAGCATGCATTAAGTATTCTGAAGAAATAGCCCTGGATCCCAAGGATATAAGAAAAACTAGAACACAGGAAATATAGTTTCTGGTAATATTATTCTCTTTCCCACAGAAATCATGATCCCTCACCAGTCATTCTGTGCCTCAGTTTGCTTGTTTGGAAAACAAAATGGTTGCTAAGTTAAGTAAGATCTTCCCTATGGCTTCTTTCCTTCTTTCTTTCTTTCTTCCTTTCTTCCTTCCTTCCTTTCTTTCTTTCTTTCTTTCTAAAATTGTATTTATTTATTCATGAAAGACACAGAGAGAGAGGCAGAGACACAGGCAGAGGGAGAAGCAGGCTCCCTATAGGGAGCCCAATGCGAGACTTGATCCCAGGACCCCAGGATCACACTCTAAGCTGAAGGTAGATGCTCTACCCCTGAGCCACCCAGGTGCCCCAAGATCTTCCCTAGTGTTTCTTTTCCCTCAGAAATACACCGAGCTGTTGCCGAAGTTTATCTATTTTAAGTAGTGTGGCTGCGCCCAAATATTAAATATAATAATAATCTTAAAGCCAAAAAATTTTTTTGACTCGATGTTTGACATTTTTAAAAATCCAAATTTTTATTAATTTAGCAAAGGATCAACTTTCTTGATGTATATAATTATCAAAAATCATTCCAATGACCAATTCATCACAATCTATCAACTGAAAGCTGTATGTTTTATCAAAAGAAAAAAGAAAAGCAATTTAAATAGGCTTTGTCAGCCCATACAGCACAGTAAGGGTAAATGCATAATTTCCTGACACGTTTTATGTACATTCAAGTAGTTCAGAGAGCTTACCACCATTTTGGACCTCTGGAGATTAGGGAACCCCAAGATGAGAGCCATTTGCCTATAAAATCCTGAGTCAGTGCTGATAAAGCAATAATAGCCTGGCCCACAATTGTATAAGTAATAATGATATTACTAATCATTTACAATAGCCCACTAGGGACTTTGGAAATAACCGCAAAGCAATTAACTAATGACCTACCTTTGATTATGTCTCCAGCTTTGAAAGCAAAAGGTTAGAGTTCATATGCCAAACCAGTGTTGAGAGAGTGACATAGCCTGGTGGCTAGCTCTCTTCCTGAGCAGAGCACATAACTCCTACCTGCTTAATCTCCTTTCCAAGTGCACTTTCCAGAAGATGGTAATCTTTACAGCCTTTTAACATTTTTAGGATGTCTTTTTTCATTTTAATTAAAACTATTGTCGATGCAAAAAGCTTGGAAACCACAGAAAGGCCCAGAGGGGAAAAAAAAAAAAGGCATCCATATTCCCATCAACCACCCCAATATTACATTTTTGTGTGTGTCCAATTTTTCTACCTATCAATGTACAATATTTTACTCAAAAATCAACAACACGTTAATAACACTGTTTTACCTGCATTTCTCATCACGATGTGCTGTATATTTCCATAGCACTACACGTTTTATATGGTTGTACACATTTTAGTTAAAATCCTTCCTGCTGGGTATTTAGACAGTTCCAAATGTCTAACTACTTCAAATAATACTGTGATTCGGTTATTTCATTCAGATATTGACACCTATTGATAGACATCCTTTCATATATACAGAATCTCTTCCTATGTATATGCTTGCATTGATAAGACAAAATTTCAAAAGGGGTTTCAATGCCAATGACATCTTCCTGTTTTGAAGCATATGGTAGGTATTTCCCCCAGAGCTATTGTTTTGACTTTCATTCTTCTCTCAAGAAGAGAGACACACAAAAATATATGTGTGTATATATAGAAAATGGATACTATATTTCATGTATATACACAATAAATGAATCCTCCTATGCATGATGGAATTTATAATGCAGTCTTCTTTGCTTTTTCTTGTCTCCTTCCAATCCTTCCCCAGGTCCATCTGTATCTTCATCAGCGCACCCCATAATAACCCATGTTAACAACCTAGTATATTTCCTTTTAATTTTTTCCGTTTTCTTGTAATTATATATCAATATACATACAGATATAGAAATATATACAGCATTTTTTCATTTATTATATCACAAAAATGAGATTATATTTAATATTTTCAGTATCTTGTTTTACTCATTTAAGGATAGTTCATAAAAATCCTGCCAAGATAATTGGTATAATTCTAATTCATTCTTTTTAATAACTAGTAAGGTTCCTTGGGGTGGATGGATCACAACTTATTCAGCCATTCCCCTATTACTGGCATTCACCCTGCTTCTGGTTTTTTGTGACTATGAATGGGGCTGCAGTAAACATCTTTGAGTGGGTATGCTCACTTATGGGTGCTTTCATTTTGATGGGATAGGTTCCCAGGAAGAATACTGCTGAGTCAAGGAGTATGTTCAATTTATTTTTATTTTTATGGATGCTGTCAGATTGCTTCCTGAAAAAGGCCATAATAATTCATAGTTCCACCAGCGATGTATGAGAATTTCCCCATAGCAACATTAGCAATAGGTATTATAGCTCTTTTCAATTTTTAAAGGTCTGAAGAGTAGAAACATAGCCCTGACCACTCATGAATTCAAATGACGTATGATTTTATCGAACCCTTGGATTTTACTTCTATGAATTACAGCTTATTCCTTGATTCATTGTTTCATTTTTTATGTCAATTTTGTACAACCCTTGTATACTATACATTTTCATACTTCGTCAGCTGTGCTATAAACCACTTTTTTTCAGAGTTCATACATGTACATATATGCCTTGTTTATGGCAGTGCTTCTCAAATTCTCTGTGGCAAAGGACCAGTATTTTAAAATTTGTGATTCGTAGCTGATCAAGGTATCATAAAATATGAAATCACACACTCAGATGTCATGGTGATGTTGAAATACTGTAAAAATTTATAAATGCTTATTCTCAGTGTCTACACTTATCAAGACAGGGGTTGATAGCAAACATAGACTGGCACTGATCGACTAGCCACACTATAAGTGATGCTTGTGCCATCTTTTTTTGCAATCAAAACTTTACACTTCTATGTAGTCAAAGTATTTCCTTCTATAGTTTCTGGACTTCCTATCCTGCTTAAGTAAGTTGTTTAAGATTCATTTACAAGAATTATATTGTTAAACATATTTCATTGAAATCTCTAGTCCATATGGGTTTTTTATCCAAATTTTATACCCTCCTCTTCTGTCTGGATTGTTTACAGTGCAGGATAGGGGTCCAGTGCTAATTTCTTTCAGTTTCAGACATTGCTTTTGTCAATTGTGGAAAATATAATGGTCTGGCTCATTCAGCAGTCACTCCCTCCCCTTCTAGTTTACCTTCTTATAACATAGATTGAGGGTTTGGAAGGCTAAAATCTTACATTCTCAACTCAATTGTACTGCAGCTCCATATGTGATTTGCATCCCATGAAATAGACAAGTCCAAGCAAGTCTTGGAGCTGGGAGGGCAGTGTAAGTGGCATAGGGACCTTCCTTCTCCTGGTAAACACAATAGAGTAGATATTTTGTCTTCTTGGGGTAGCTATGGAATGTTTCTCAGGTTCTTGTATCATAAATGCCAAGCAATAGAGTAGCAGCAATGGTACTTCTTGGAAAGTCGTGGGTATGATTGGCCTTCTTTCTGGCTGCATAACATTCAGCCATTTTTCTTTCATATTCCCAGATAGTTTCTAGGAGCTACCTAACTTACCTTAATAAATTCTTTTACTTAAGCTGCCTAGACTGAATTCTATTGTCTGCCACAGAAAACCTTGACAAAACACTCATATATATATATATATATATAGTAATCTCATATACTGAGATACTTTACTATATTCACAAAACCATTTTGAATCTATCAATATCATTATAGTCATGCTTATAACACATGAGCATTATCACAGTGGGTTTATATGGTGTTCTGAGGTCTAACTTCTGCTTGTTTGTTTTAAAGATTTTATTTATTGATTCATGATAGACACCAAGAGAGAAGCAGAGACACAGGCAGAGGGAGAAGCAGGCTCCCTGCAAGGAGCCTGATGTGGGACTTGATCCAGAACCCCAGGATCATGATCTAAGCCAAAGCCAAACACTCAACCACTGAGCTACCCAGGCATCCCAGTCTGGGTTTTTTGGTTTGTTTTTTGTTCTTCTCAAAAATGTACATTTCAATGTGAACTTAAAGATAGTTTTATCACCTTAAGTCAATAAAAAGAATAAGAAGCAGAAGCACATTTCAGAAAAATTAAAAGACTCACTTGGACCCTAAGCCAAAAAATCATGAGGACAAGGACTAAGTGAAGAAATGGAAAATGACTCAGAAGAGCTGAGAACAGTCAAACCAGGACATTCACAGACTAGCATACTAATTTTTACTTTGAAGAAACTTTGATGAAATTAATAAACTGGAGGCACCTGCTAAAGATTGTGAGGAATTGCTAAAACCATGAGGCTTGTATGAAAGCAAGAACAAGAAAGAATTAAATTCCTAAATATACTTCCTCACAGGCACTATCTTTTCTAACTTTAGGAAATAGGAAGTATATTCTCTGGAGAAAGTGAAGCTTTGGACTTTGGGCAACCAGACATAGAGAGGGTGAAGATGAAAGTCTAGGGCAGGAGTCAGCAATTATTTTTGGATTTTGTGGGGGTTTTTTTTGGTAAAGATCCATATAGAAAATATTTTGGGCCTCATAGCCATATGATCTCTTTCACAAGTACTCAATTGTAACATGATAGCACAAAAGGAGTCATTTGAAAATGCTTATACAGATGAGCGTGTCTGTGTACCAACACAATTTTACTCATAAAAACAGGTGGTGACCTGGATTTGACCAATTGTCTATAATGTATAGCCCCTTTGGCCTAGGGTAATATCAGAAGGATTAAGTAAAAAGGCTTCATATTGACTGGGAGACTCCTAGTCTTCCTCTTCTGACCAATAGGTTTATTCACCACACCATACTTATATAAGTAAGTTAGTATATGAGATTATTATTCTCTCAGGAAACTAAAAACCCCAACAGCAAATATCTATAGATGTTAATATATAGTATCACTGATTTAAAAAACCAACTGGTCCAACAGGGAAGTTCATTGCTTGATAAGCCCTTTGAGCCTGACCCAGTGAGGCAGCAGGGGTTAGAAATGGGGCAGATTCCAAGCAGTTCTCACTCTAAAACCAGTCTCATTTTCAAAAATTAAGAGATAGCAAAAGGTCCTCTGACATTTGAAGAAAACTTCTAGTATAAAAGGCAGAGACTGAAACAGGCAAATAAAATAGACAATGCAGGGATCAAGAGATAGCTTCAGAGAAACTTTAATTCATATATCTGGAGAGGCCCATTCATTTATTAAATACGTGTTCACTGAGTGTAAATAGTGTGTGAAACATTTTTCTCCATATAAGTGACAGAGTAGTGATTAAAACAGATAAAAAAATATTTAACATCATGAAGCTTTCTTCCAGAAAGAAGACAAAAGAAAATAAAACAAAACAAGAATACTATTTTTTTAATTATAAAACAAAAACGTCTTATTGATGATTAAAAATTTTGCAGGCAAATTTTTAATTAATTAAAAGTATTGAAAGATAAAATTGGAAATCTCTCTGAAAAATAAAAGAAATTAAGAACTTAGAAGGAAAATAGAATAGAAAAGAAAGTTAGAAGGTTGACCCAAGAGGTCTGACAACCAATAGACAGGAATCTCAATAATAGATGCAGAATATGAAAAAAAGTGTCAAATCGATAATACACAAAATTCCCCAGAGCTAAATTACATGAGTCACCAAATTAAGAAGGCCCTCAAAGTACCCAAACAATAAGTGAACATAATCAACATTAAGGCACATTTCGGTAAAATGTTAGAATTCCAGTAAGATCCTAAGAATTGCCAGAGAGGCTAAAGAATTCTATTTGAAGATTCAGGAATAAAATCACATCAGATCTCTCAAACACAAAAAAATGGAACAATATCTTCATTTTTTTAATTGAAAATTATTTTCAACTTAGAATTCCATACTCAGCCAAACTATCAGCCAAGTATAAGAGTAGGACACAGACATTTTCAGACATTCAAAAATCTGTAAAAAGAAAGCATTTTCTTTTGTGCCATTTCTAAGAAAACTACTGGAAGATGTGGGACACCAAAAGTGAGAAAGTTAGGACACAGATGATTCAATATTTGATAAAGGAATGAAGGTGAGTCTCAAGACTTTGATGAAAGAAAGATACAGAATAGCAAGTGGCTGGCAAATGACTTAAAAATTCCAATCCCTGGGGCACCAAGTTGGCTCAGTTGATTAAGGGTCTGACTCTTGATTTCAGCTAGGGTCATGATCTCAGGGTTGTGAGATCTCAGGGTTGTCAGGTTCTGCACTAAGCAGGCAATCTGCCTGAAACTGTCTCCCTCCCCCACTCCTCCCTCTAAAATAAATCTTTTTTAAAAAAATCCAATCCCTATTAGGGTTAGAAGATGGACGGATCCAGGAGAAATGTCCTCAATAAAAGAATAAAAAATGATCTATTATTTGACAGGTTTGTCTTTTCATGTGGAAATTTATGTTGAGAAACATTGTACAGAACGTTAGAAATGTTGGAAGACAATTGTAGGCTCAAGGAAAACTTCACGATTAAAAAAAGCAGTGATCTGCTCTATGCAAGATAGAAATGCATACAGAAGAGACAATGTAAGAATAGCAAGATATTCAGCTTCAAAGTGATCAATATTGACATAGTTATAATGGAAACAGTGAATACGGGCTTTCTCATTTTCATTGAGGTATAATTTATGTGCAATAAACTGCATCCATTTAAGTCACATAACTCAATGAGTTTTTAACACATAATCAGTTTGTAAACAGCCACCACCCTAGCTCCAAACTCTCACCAACACAACACATGCCCTCTGCTCATCTCTCTGGTCTGATATTGCATATTCTTTTCTCTCTCTTTTTAAAAAGATTTTTATGTATTTATTCAGAGAGACATAGAGAGAGGCAGAGATACAGGCAGAGGGAGAAGCAGGCTCCCTGTGGGAAGCCCGATGTGGTACTCGATCCCAGGACCCCAGGATTACGACCTGAACCCAAGGCAGATGCTCAACCACTGAGCCACCCAAGTGCCCCTGACATTGCATATTTTTAATAACAAAAGGAATCAGTGTGGGCAAGACAGCCAAATGCTTGTTCTCTTTTCCTTTTTCACAATTCCCATCCCCTCCTGGTGGAGCATTCCCCCATACTGCTTCTGCTAAGATGTTCAAAAAATCACCATCAAATATTTCTCTCCTCAGTGGATGTTGCCCTTCAGAGACCTTGGTAGAATGTTATACCCGTCTTAGTAAGTTCTCCTGACTCTGAATTCACTTCTCACTTATAAATATCATCTAGATTTCCCCAAAACAGTACTGATGTGGGCATACACACTCATGGCACTCTGTTAATAGTAAGAACCTTCACTTTGTTGGTTCTCATCATCACCTTAAACTATAATTTCTTTAGATTCTTGCTACTCAAAGTGTGGTCCATGGAGCAGCAGCATTAGCATCACCTGGGAGCTTCTTAGAAATTCAGAAGTTCAGTCCCCACCCCAGACCCACTAAATCAAAATCTGCAAGATCCCCAGGTGTACACTCAAGTTTAAGAAGCACTGCATCATCTACTACATGGTACCTGCCATTTCTTTCTCTTCTGCTCTGTAAGAACTCTTTGGTGATATACATGTCTGAGTCTTCTATGTATGTAAATGGCAACAACGTCACTTTGCCACTGTCCCCTTTGTCCACTGGCAAGCCACCTGCTGCTGGCCAATACTGCTTGCATCTCCTCGCTCAGCTTCACATCCACTCAGGCAGGTCGGTAAGGCTTATAGAATTCAAAGGATCACTTGCCCTCTGGACATCAACTGTATTCCCAGCACGACAAGGGAGAATGCATCTCACCCCATTTATTTCATAAATGTCTGGGCAATACTGTTACATTCCTGATGTCTTGCGAGTTTTTAGTGAAAATATCTTTCAGATTTTATTTTCATCTCGCCTTCTCCCTAAGATTGGGACATGAATCCAAGTTATACTAAGGAGTTGTAGTAGTGGGAAGCCACAGGCAAAGGGAAAGACATTAGAATTCATTCACTCATTCATTGACCTATATTTTCATTTATCCATTAAAAAAAAAAGATTTTCTGAATGCCAACTATACATCAGGCATCGCGGTAGACCTGGGGATACAGCATCTTTCCTCCTAGTGCATTATATAATTTGGTGAAACCCTGTGATTCCCATGCCAGCCATCCTCTTAAGCAGTATTTTTTTAAAGACTAGAACATTTTAAGATCATATGACAGTGTCTCTCAAAACATGGTCCACTAAATGAGATCACTGAATTTCTTTAAAAATTTAATTCATAAAATACTTAAAATCCTATATCAGAATCACCAGGGACACTTGGAATGCAGATTCCCAAACTGAACCCCCAAACTTCTAATTCAGAAACTAGGTAGTACACAGAGTACTCTAGGGTATACCCTAGATGTTGTACATATGTAAGTAAAACTGGTAATCCATTATTAATTCTGAAACACACCAGGGTTGAGTAGGGTTTTATGTCTGCATTGGTTTACATATTCAGCATCTGTAGAAATTGTGTCTTGAGTAAGGATTGCTTAAAGGAAGAATTGGGTAATCATTGCTCTAAAGCACCCAACACAAGACTGCAGTGGGGGATGAGGTATGAAATGAGGAGAAATCACCAAATCTTTAGGAGAGTCAAGTCAAACAGAATGGAGGCAGATGGAAACTGGGTACAAGGTACCTACAGAAGCAAGGCCAAATCTAAGGGAAAGCAAGTTGTTTGCATGACCCTCTGGGATCAATGCCCAAAGGCTTTAATCAAGTAGTAAGTTCAGAGAGTCTTGGAAGCCTTTAATGAGTGGTCCAGACAGAGCTGCAAAGGCCATGTTAGGGTCCCATGAGTCTGTTGGAAGACCTATCCTTCTGCTCTGTAACATGCCTCTGATGCCCTTAATATTTCTGCCTGGTTATCACCAAAACCAAGAATAGGAGCATGGAGGGAAACCTGTGAGCTGGTGTCTTTCCTGCTCTTAGGCTTATATCTTCATCTATAAAGCCAAGGAGGTAGGCCAACGGTCTCCTCATGTCCCTGCGAGAGGCAGCTTTCGGAGCCTGTGGTAAAGTAGCCAGCCCATCCTCTGACCTGAACCACCATGGATCCGATGTAGGTTTAGGTGCAAAGACACTTCTGAGTTCATGTCCATTAGAATAAAAAATAATAACTGGTCAGCCTCCTTTGCAGAAGTAGAGTACCACGGACAAATCAATATTTTTGGTCTCACTCCATATGTGATTCTCTTAGGAGACAAATGACTGCCTTCAAAGACCTGCGGAGGGTCTTTGCTCCACATGGAGAGGTTTCCTGTCTATAGGGGAGGGATGGGAAAAGTGATTGTGATCATTGCCTATCTCAGACCATCTGTGAGAGGAAGAGACGCTGCCATGCAGGAGTTGGCTCTCTTGCAGACACAACCAGGTCAAGGAAGAGCCAGGGGTCTGTTTAGTAACAGCTCCCTTGAAGAAACCATTCTCACTGACACTTCTCAGGGGCCAGATCTGGATTCCAGGGCAACTTTATGAGGTGCTACTATAAGGTAATGAATAGATTCCTACCAAATGTTCCAGAATTTACAGAAGCGAGTGTTGAAAATACCTCTTTTGTAAATTCCTCCAAAGCTTGCGGCAGATCTTAATCCTCTGTGTGGGATTTGAGGTTTGGACACAGACAACAGACAACTGGAGCCAAGGAGGGGAATCAGGTCAGCGCCTAGGCACAGGGTTGAGATCGCCAAAAGATACCGTTTCAACATAATAAGGATGTATCACTTTCATGATAAAACAAAGTAAATTGAAAATTATCAGACTGATTCCCTGCATGACTCAATTGAAAATAATATGTCAGGATGAGAAAAGGTGGCTGGTAGCAATGGCAGCTGTTAGAATTCATATACAGCTGCCCGTGGTGATATGATTATGGAAAATAACCCTCACTACAAACGCTGGTATTTTATTTTCAAGGATCTTAGTAGAGTCCTGAAAGGAACACCCTGTTCAGAGACTTGCACCACCATGAATACCTATGGTTCTGGGGCTTCTAAGTCCCCAGTGGTGTTTTGCTGCCCCCAAACAACTCAAAGCATAACCTGGCAACTCAAAGTATGACCATGCCAGGGTGCCAGCATGATCCTAATACTGCGGGGAGCTCTAAGGACTAGAAGGAACCAGGCATCAGACTGTCTGCCTCAGCAGTGGGGGCTTCTAGAAATGTAGTCTTGGAGCAGAGAAATGGATATTCACGACCATAAGAAAGGACTAGACCATGCCAACAACCTCCTTCCTAGTCCCTCTGGTCACAGCAGGCTCGCTCACCATCAAGTTGGACTCTTGACTCACAAGTGCAAAGTTTGTAATGGCCTCATCCTCTCTCCAGGATAAAATATGAATCCACTTGGGGAACCCGGGTGGCTCAGCAGTTGAGCATTTGCTTTTGGCTCAGGGCATGACCCCCGGGGTCCTGGGATCGAGTCCACATCGGCCTCCCTGTAGGGAGCCTGCTTCTCCCTCTGCCTATGTCTCTGCCTCTCTCTCTCTGTCTCTCATGAATATATACATAAACTCTTTTTAAAAAATATATGAATCCACTTGCATGGTGCCCAAGATCCCTACCACCCTGCCCCCCTGTCTAACATGATCACCTGCCACATCTCCACACTTTGTACGGCAGTCTTGCTGAGCTACCTGCAGTTGCCCTGTAAACATGCTACTCTCCTTAATAATTTTGCCTTGCAATAACTCTCCTTCTACCCCAGGGATATTCGTTTCTGGTCCTGTGGCTATAAGGGTAAAAAAGTGGGATGGGTTCTATGTCAGGATCGTTTTGGGGGTGGGGAGCAGCACCAGTACCTAGATGCCATTGGACACACTCGTCCTGGTCTTATTTCTGCCTGAACTCACTCTAAGAACCCATATCAGGGCTTTTCTGCCAACTGTCTCCAGATGAAGTCTGGGAGGTCACAAGCCAAGTTCTGGCCAAAGTTCTAAACCTAAGAAGATCCCTATGGGCAATTCACCAAAATAGCAAAATTGGGTAGATCTCACTGTGCTTGTGGATCTTAGGACTGGTTATATTTTAACATCAGTTGGGAAAAAAAATTTTTTTGACGTAAAGCCAATGAAATGAGAATCTCTGAAGCTTAGCCTGAACATCGATTACATTTTCAAAGCTCCAATGGGGAATTTTAATGTGTGGGCTGTACTGAGAACCACTGTACCAATTTCCTCCACTTTCTTCTGCCCTGTTTTCTCACTTTTTCATTGTCTTCACACTTTCCACCCATCTCTCTCATCTATGGCAGAGACTGGTTCACCCATCACAATTACCCCGTGGAAATGGAACAAGGGATTGGACCAAGCTTATACTACCCAGTCAGGATTCTTTTTTTTTTTATTATTGGAGTTCAATTTGCCAACATATAGTATTAGACCCAATACTCATCCCGTCAAGTGCCCCCCTCAGTGCCCGTCACCCAGCACCCCCACCCCCCACCCACCTCCCCTTCCACTACCCCTTGTTTGTTTCCCAGAGTTAGGTGTCTCTCATGTTCTGTCATCTTCACTGATATTTCCCACTCATTTTCTCCCTTTATCCTTTATTCCCTTTCACTATTTTTTATATTCCCCAAATGAATGAGACCATATGATGTTTGTCCTTCTCCAATTGACTTATTTCACTCAGCATAATACCCTCCAGTTCCATCCACTTCGAAGCAAATGGTGGGTATTTGTTGTTTGTAATGGCTGAGGAATATTCCATTGTATACACAGACCACATCTTCTTTATCCATTCATCTTTCGATGGACACCGAGGCTCCTTCCACAGCTTGGCTATTGTGGACATTGCTGCTAGAAACATCGGGGTGCAGGTGTCCCGACGTTTCATTGCATCTGAATCTTTGGGGTAAATCCCTAACAGTGCAATTGCTGGGTCGTAGGGCAGGTCTATTTTTAACTCTTTGAGGAACCTCCACACAGTTTTCCAGAGTGTCTGCACCAGTTCACATTCCCACCAACAGTGCAATAGGGTCCCCCTTTCTCCTCATCCTCTCCAACATTTGTTGTTTCCTGTCTTGTTAATTTCCACCATTCTCACTGGTGTGAGGTGGTATCTCATTGTGGTTTTGATTTGTATTTCCCTGATGGCAAGTGACGTGGAGCATTTTCTCATGTGCTTGTTGGCCATGTGTAGGTCTTCTTTGGTGAAATTTCTGTTCATGTCTTCTGCCCATTTCATGATTGGATTGTTTGTTTCTTTGCTGTTGAGTTTAATAAATTCTTTATAGATCTTGGATACTAGCCCTTTATCTGATGTCATTTGCAAATATCTTCTCCCATTCTGTAGGTTGTCTTTGAGTTTTGTTGACTGTTTCTTTTGCTGTGCAGAAGCTTTTTATCTTGATTAAGTCTCAGTAGTTCATTTTTGCTTTTGTTTCCCTTGCCTTCGCAGATGTATCTTGCAAGAAGTTGCTGTGGACAAGTTCAAAAAGTGTGTTGCCTGTGTTCTTCTCTAGGATTTTGATGGATTCTTGTCTCACATTTAGATCTTTCATCCATTTTATCATGAGTTTATCTTTATATCTGGTGTAAGATAATGGTCTAGTTTCATTCTTCTTCACATGGTTGTCCAATTTTCCCAGCACCATTTATTGAAGAGACTGTCCTTTTTCCAGTGGATATTCTTTCCTCCTTTGTTGATTATTAGTTGACCATAGAGTTGAGGGCCCATTTCTGGGTTTTCTATTCTGTTCCATTGATCTACGTGTCAGGATTCCGTCAGGATTCTAAGCTCTAGAAGCACATTCTCTCACAATACATAAGGCATATTATCTGGTTTCTTGCTACCTGGTTGATTTATCCCCTTTGGAAAGAATCAGATCCAATTCTCTATTCTCTCCAATTAAGGAATAGAAACCCTGATCAGGCTGACAGATACCAGGAAAGGCTCCAGAAAGCTAGGTCACCAAGAGCTATTGGAGCAGTTTAGAGTGGTTGAAAAAGGCCCAGATCCAAAATGGTGATGAAAAGACCTGTGTAAGAAAGGATTCTGGAGAGGTGGAATGACTGTATTAGACCCAAATGCTGGGAGGAAGTGAAAGAGAGAAATCAGAAGTCAAAAGACCAGGAAGAGAAAACAGACTGATGATCTCACCAGCTAGATGTTGATAGGTGGGGATTAACTAAAAAAGACTCAAAGGGATGTTTTAGGATGATGGAAATAGTCTCTGTCTTGATTGTGGCAATGGTTGCACAGGCATATTCATTTGTCAAAGTTCATCGAATCAGGTGCATTTCATAGTATGTCAGTAAATTGATATAAATTATAATTCATCAATAAATTGAAGAAAATGTTCTTAAAATTAAGGAAGAAATGAGTGAAGAAGTTTTGAATGGACGAGAAGGCCAGAGAACTGGCCAAGCTCGGGCTGGGGTGCCCTGAATGCCATCTCACAGAATCTGGCCATGGGGGCCACAGACCAAAATCAAGGGCAAGGCTGCTCCTTTGTCTCAGAATAGCATAATGTTGAGTTTCAGAGTGCAATTCCTTTCCCAAAGTATATCCAATGAAACACTAATTTCATGAGTTTCTCCCTGAATAAAAGGAATCTGAAGTCAAATAAATTTCGGAAATGCTCATACTCTGTCCATCTCTTGGATGATCACAGGATACATTAGACCTGTTGTGTCCAGGAGAATTATAATGTGAGCTACATTTGTAACTTAAAATAGAGAACCACATTTAAAAAATAAATTTAAGTTTAATAATATTTTTATGTAACCCAATATATCAAAAATATTAATATCCCAACATAAATCAATATAAAAATTATTAATAAGATATTTTACATTCCTTTTTTTCATACTAAATCTGTGAAATGGTGTGTATTTTAACTGACAGCCCATCTCAATAGAGAGGAACCATATTTCAGCGCTCAATAGCCACATGCATGTAGTGGCTGCCATATAGAATAGCATAGCCTTAGAATATTAAAGGCCCTGACAAGCCCTACAGTAAACAAACATCTTTAATTGGTTTAAACTAGGGTTTCCAAAACTTATTTAACCACCTTTCTTTCTTTCTTTCTTTCTTTCTTTCTTTCTTTCTTTCTTTCTTCTTTCTTTCTTTCTTTCTTTCTTTCTTTCTTTCTCTTTTTTTCTTTTCTTTTCTTTTTTTTGTCAGTTCCATCTGTTAACATCTATTCTACAGGAACACACTTCAAAATGTTAACCTAGTTCCAAGATCCATAAGTAATGTTCCAAAAATTAGGTTTTGGGATCCCTGGGAGGCTCAGTGGTTTAGTGCCTGCCTTCAGCCCAGGGCATGATCCTGGAGACCCAGGATCGAGTCCCATGTCAGGCTCCCTGTATGGAGCCTGCTTCTCCCTCTTCCTCTCTCTCTCTCTGTGTCTCTCATGAATTAAAAAAAAAAAATTAGGTATTGCCTAGATATGTTTTGATTGGTCAATACAATGCTTGTGAGTAATTTAAGCTGGCTTTTATTTTTTTTTAAATTTTTATTTATTTATGATAGTCACAGAGAGAGAGAGAGAGAGAGAAGCGCAGAGACATAGGCAGAGGGAGAAGCAGGCTCCATGCACCGGGAGCCCGATGTGGGATTCGATCCTGGATCTCCAGGATCGCGCCCCGGGCCAAAGGCAGGCGCCAAACCGCTGCGCCACCCAGGGATCCCTAAGCTGGCTTTTAAAAATTGGGGGATTTCACGGGGCGCCCAGATGGCTCACTTGTTGAGCATCTGCCTTTGGCTCATGTCATGATCCTAGGGTCCTGAGATCAAGTCCCACATCAGGATCCCCACAAGCAGCCTACTTCTTCCTATGCCTGTGTTTCTTCCTCTCTCTCTATATATATATCTCTCATGAATAAATAAATCAAATCTTTTTAAAAAAATTGGGAGATTTCACATTAAATGCTAGATTTCTAATTTCTCTACAAATGAAAACACTTGATATCACCAAGTCTGTATTCCTTCATGGCAATTATAAGTTAAAGCTGAGTGTCAGCTGCTCTCTTTAGAAAGTAAGTTTGGTGGGATGGTCTCCAAGGCTCACACAACAGGGCATGCTTTGCTGTTCAGGACCACTCATGTTGCTCTCACAATGTATTTGTATATACCCCGTCTGGGTACCTCATCCATGTAAGTGACTTGCTTACTTTGTAGGCATTTGAGTATCTAATCCCTAGTCAATCTCAGTCTTTTCACTTTTCAAATAAGCTCAGGCCTGCAAAAACTGAAGGTCATGTGGCTAAAGCTATTTTGCTAGTAGGAATAAACTGAGAACTGTCCCCTCTTTTTCCTGAACATTCTCATATGCTCTCGAATGCTTCTATTATTATTTCTTTATCCATGTCTGCTGCTTCTCCTGCTACACCTTGAGAGATTCACAGAATCTGTGAACCATAGACTTGCTAACTCTTCCCTATGAAATTATGCTTTTTAAGTAAAAGATGGATGATGGAAATATTCTCTGTCTTGATGATCTAACACAACTTCTTGGATCTGCACTCAAGGCTAATGAGATGCTGACTTGAAACAAATCAAGGGATGATAGAGCCTTTGTGGAGGTCAAAATATCACCCAGTAGTATTACAGATAGGACCAAATTCCTTAGATAATCATTCAGTCTTCTTGTTTGGACTTAATCAAAACATTGTGTCTGCTGTTAAGAATGGACATCAAGAATCTCTGAACAGAATCCCAACACAAGGCATCAGGAGTCAGTGCCTCTGGGCAAGATGCCAGAGCTGCCATGATTTTACTACTCCCAGCGGGAAATGCGTTCCTCCCAGCATGATTCAAATCTATGGCTGATTCTTATCTCAGGGCCAAGGCCAATATCATTTTTTTCCTTTGTAACATCAGTTGATTTCCCGAGAGTTTCAGTTACTTTTAATAGGAGAATATTTATCCAAGAATGTGGATAGATGTGTGTCTGTGTGTTTGAGAATGCGTGGGTGCTCATATACCCATTTTATTTTTTTTAAAGATTGTATTTATTTATTCATGAGAGACACAGAAAGAGAGGCAGAGGCACAGGCAGAGGAAGAAGCAGGCTCTACATGGGGAGCCCAATGAGGGACTCAATCCCAGGACCCCAGGATCATGCCCTGAGCCAAAGGCAGATGCTCAACTGCTGAGCCACCCAGGTGCCCCCCCCCATATACCCATTTTAATGTAAAGTTAATCAACCTTGAACATGGCAGACTTTTTTTTATGTCCTTTTAGACTCCTGCTTAGGGAAAGTTAAGAAGTGATGTGGCATATAGAACGGATAAAAGAACCAGGGATTTGAAAAAAAAAAAAAGTACACTCATAGCGACCCCCATTAGCCTAGAAAGACAAAGAGTAAAAAGCAGAGAACAATTGATCTTCAATGGTTGTTCTCTCTAATGGACTTCTTAGCTCATTGTGGGTTGCAAACTAAAGTAGAAAGATTTAAGGAAGAGATGCCATCTCTGTGATTACGTATTTCCCAATGAAGACTTTTGATCTTCCCAAGAAGAGGCCTTGTTTCCTCAAGTCCTTGTTATAACCCAGATCATGAGCAAGAAATGGTTTAGTAACCCAGCAAAGGAAATAATGGAAGGAAACACAATAAATGTCCTAAGACTGGTCTAGGGAGAATCTTTCCAACCACTGTGTCTCCCCTGAGCTGTGGTTAACCTCACATGTATTTCCAAAGGCTCTACAAATTTGAGAAGAACCATATTTCCTTTTCCACCTTGTGTTCTCCCCACCATCTAGCAGTTTTTCACTTGCTGGTTATATTTGCCTGGCTTCCCCAGAAAGCAGAGCCCAAGGCAAAGGCTTATGACCTCTATTCAAGTAGGCAGTACAATACCAGGAGACAGGAGTGAGGAAAAAAGGGAGTGAGCCAGGGGTAGAAGAAGAGCCAACAGGAGGGTATGTCATAGGGCTGGTCCTCACTTGGTATCAAGTGATGCTTGGAATCAGGGGCTCTTTTTTGTAGGACAAGAGGCTTATACATAAGCAACTCCTTCTTAGGACGGTCTAACAAGGGAGAGAAAGATTTTTCCTGCTATTTCATAAATTTCAGCAAAGATGTCCAAGGAAAATAAGAATAGATGCCAAGGACCACCTTCTTTCCTTTTTATAGTGAGGTTTTAGACTGCCTATGCAAGACTTGTAAAAGAGGTAGCCCAAAATTCATATGCCTGCATCATCCAATCACCCACCCAAGGCTATTAATGGGAGGCTCAGAAGAGTAAGGAGGAAGATGAAGGTGTAAAGCTTTCTTTCAAGAGGGCAATGTTTCTGTTCTCTTATCCAAAGGAGAAAAAGATAAATTGCTCCTCTGTCCTCTTAAGCCATGATGAGAACTTCAGGAAAAAAACTGAGACTTGTTGACTTTTTACCATAGAATTTGGGGCCACTGGGTCTGGTAGCTGCCTCACACCTGAAGAAGAAATAGAGAGGATCCCAGTGATGGCAGGAGAGCAGACAACTACATTAGGCATGGTTTGCCATCTGAGTTTGCTAAGGATGCACCCATGTTGCTTGGGGTCCCATGAGCTCCTTCTGGAAAGGAGTTGGCCATAAGTCATTTTCAAATGGACCCTGCCCAAGATACCTAGAGGAGCAAGGTGACCCCAATAGAGGTGACCCAACAGAAACCAGGAGATGAGGGAGTCCTAGTAGTTAAGTAAATAAGGTATCACCTAATCAATGGAACTGCAGGTGGGTAGTAGACCTCAGCAGCAGGCAGGGATTCTAAAGAAGCTCCCTAAAAACTACACAGCACAAGAAAGAAGCCAAAATCCTCATTATGACACAGCTGAAGCATACCAGCCCCTGGTAAAACAGCAGCACCCCAGCTAGTGAGGGGAAGTGGGGAGGAAAGTGGATTTGTCTCCTCTTCCACTGTAGACTTCCAAGCCCAGATGGGCACAAGCAGAGGGAGGGATGATCTTTTCAACTGAAGAAAAGCCCAGAGTTTTGATGTTAGGCTGGTCTGGGTTGTATTAGCATTATTACCCAAAGAAAAGTAACCAAGAAAGCTCAGGGAACTTTCTGGGATTTCACCCAGAGGCAGAGAAAGATATGCAAACGAAACAGGTTGAAAGAGATAGTGGTAGGAAAGACAGAAATTGGTCACTGGATGTACCCTGCAGAGCAATTGACTGGCCACAGTGCTCAACCAAAGGACTGCATTTGGAGGGCCCTTCAAAAATATTACATGTCCTATCTCATTAAGTAGATGTCAAGACAGAAACTAGATATCCTGTAATCCCATCAGTTTATTCTATTGTGCAAAAAATAATTTGTTAGAAGATCCCAGGAGAATCCCTGTATGTGTGAGGTATTCGTTGAATGAACCCCATTCTGCTCCTTCCACTTCTCTGTTGGCCTGGCTCCACCCCACACAGCAAATAAACTCTGCCAACAGCAAAGATATCAGAAGTGAATTTCTAGGTCTTAAAAAAAAGTGGGGCAGCCCAGGTGGATCAGTGGTTTAGCACTGCCTTCAGCCCAGGGCATGATCCCAGAGACTCAGGATCGAGTCCCACGTCAGGCTCCCTGCATGGAGCCTGCTTCTCCCTCTGCCTGTGTCTCTGCCTCTCTCTCTCTGTGTGTCTCTCATGAATAAATAAATAAAATCTTTTTTAAAAATGCCCAAAACCTATTCTTGAACATGAGACAAAAATCATGAGAGAATAGATGAGAACTAATCATACCAAATTTAAAAAACAAACTTCAGTTGGAGAAGATGGAAAAAGCAAGGAAAAAAAACAGCAGTAAGCAAGATGGAAGGTCAGCAAAGTTGGGAGGAAGAGGGAGGAGAAGAAGGATCCCTATAAAGTTCCAGGGCATGGGAAGGAAGGAAGGAAGGAAGGAAGGAAGGAAGGAAGGAAGGAAGGGAGGAAGGAAGGAAGGAAAGAAGGCTGACCTACTGACTCTCAGCTGTTATTTGAAAGTGGCAGCCCTGGGCACAGAAAATTAAAAAGGAGGTGGATGGTCTAGTTAAATATGAGAGATTCAAAATGGACCTGAGTTGTCTATAGACTGGGAACGGTATGAGGGGGAACTCAAAATTTTTCAAGGGGCAGAAAGGAACTGAACAGTTGCCCTGACCAGCCCCGGGAGGTCGCCTGGTCAAATGAAAGGAAACCCATCAAAGTTATGTACTGGTCTCCTTGCCAGATGTGAGGCTGCATCTGTGCAGAAGCATTGATGCCAAGCCTTTATACTGCAATTAAGTGTGCCACCGCCACCTCCCCAGAGCCACCAAAGTTCCCTCCTGTGCCAAGTGGAGAAGAAGAGCCCACGAGGGCAGCAGCTACTGATGACAGAGGGAGAGTTACAAGGGGCCTTCAAATAGGACATCTCTCCTCCCAGACTCAACACCTGGCTGAGGTTGTTGCTTTTATGATCAGCAACAGCGGGGAGGAGGGAAGGAAATTCAGATAAAGGGCTTTGAATGGACCAAGCTACAGATCGTTAGACCAGAGACTAGAATGGACTAATTTATTTGTAGACAGTAAGTGGTGGATCAGAGCCAAGATCAGACCAAGTTACACAAACCAAGTTCTGCTTCTAAGATTCAGGCTGTGTCTTACGGACTCGTAACTGCAATGATGCGCCTTCTGGAGCATTCGAGGTCTTGTGTTATCCTCTTCCCTGGTGGCAGAGGGAGGGAAGTGAGGTGGTATGGAATAAACATGCCCTGGCTTCTTTCTTTTCTTTCCCTGATTACAACAGTAAGGAGATGAAAGGCAGACTCAGAAAAACTCTTTGTGGCTTCTCTGTTTTTTTCTTTCCCATTCGAAGAAAAATGTCTTCCTCTCCCATTCCCTGCTTTTACATAACTTCCTAAATATTAAAAGAGTTTGCATCAATTTGCTTAATGTTCTATGTTAAAGAAGTCTCAGGCAGAACCCATATTCTATAAGGAGCCGTGCTTTTTTCTTCCTGAATATTTAAGCAGAATAAATCCATTAACGAATAAAAACACACAATGGCCTTAAAATTCCTGCCTTACGAAATTGAGGCTGTCAGTTTCTGATCCCTCTTATTTCAAGGAGTAGTTGGACGACACCAATGTGAAAATGAAGCATCTTGACAGTTTCTCGAGGTTAATGGTGCAGAACCACCTGTATTTAACATTCTGGCTTCTACTGCATTAACATGCCTCAGTGTTCTCGATCTGCCAGGGAGAAATGGAACGAAAATCAATATCCTACCCCAAAGCATAGATGAGATTTTATTCTCTCTCCCGTCGCAAAGGATTGTCAGCTCACTTTACAGAAAGACTTCCCCTAACAAATTGCAGGTTGTCGTTGTACAAAGCGACGTTGTATGAAATCAAGAGTTGAAATGGGTGCCACCTCGTCATTTTTTCCCTTCCTGCAACATATATTCCATGTTTGCATTTGTGCATTCAGAAAATAAGTACTTTAGCAATCCTGATGGAAGTCTGTGGAGACACTTGTTAGTAGCTTCAATACACCCCCTTGTGTTGCAAATTCCAGCTTTCGTGTATCTTTCTGAGAACTCCCTCCCTCTGCCTTGGCAGTGAATGAAATTGCCAGGCTACTCAGCCCATACCCCTGTCCCTGACTTTGGCCCAGCTTTACTGAAGCACAGACTGCACCCTGGAATGCCCACCCAACCTGCAAGCATGCCCCATGGGCCTCACCCATGCATGCATGCCCAGAGAAACAGGTGAGCAAGCAGCAGCTTCTGCTGTAGGATTAACATGGTGCTTCCTTAGCTACCTTGCTTAGGCTGATCCTCTGCTTCTTGCAGCGGAAAACATGTTTACCTAGACCTTCCAGGTCTCCATAGCCATTCATGCTTCACCCACCTTCTCGAACTTGATCTTGTACTCACAGATTGCACCAGCTGCCTAGCTGCCCTACTCGTGCCCCACTGCCTATCTGACTCATGGTATCCACACACCACCTTTGCCTGGAGATGCTCCTGGACCTAGCTGTTCCTTCTCTGCCATTGTACCCTCATCAGAGGGTGTGCCTCTGTGTTTTGAGTGTGTACTTTCTGTGTTAGAACAGGGGCCAGTAAACATTTCCTAGCTGTTCCTTCTCTGCCATTGTACCCTCATCAGAGGGTGTGCCTTGTGTTCTGAGTGTGTACTTTCTGTGTTAGAGCAGGGACCAGTAAACATTTCCTACAGAGAGCCAGAGAGTATATCTCTAGGCTTATGGGTCACATAGTTTCTGTCACAACCATTCAGCTCTGCCGTGGTCCTGTATATTAGTCAATATTCTCCAGAAAAACAGATGAGTAGAATCTATCTATCTAGCTATCTATCATCTATTTATCTACCAATCATCTATCTAATCTATTATCTATTTATCAATCTGTCATCTATCTATTTATCTAGAGATATAGAGATATCTAGAGGAGATTTGTTATGGGAATTGGCCCATATGATTATGGAGGCTAAGTAGTCCCCCAATCTACCATCTACAAATGGAAGGTATAATTCAATCTGAGTCCAAAGGCCTGAGAACCAAAAGTTCCAATGTCTGAAGGCAGGAGAACATGGACATTCCAGCTCGAGGCAGAGAGAAAATTTACCTTTCCTTCACCTTTTTGATGCATTCAGGCTTCCAACAGATTGGATGATGTCCATCCACATTGGTGAAGGTGATTGTTTACTCAGTCTACTGAATCAAACATCCATCTCCCCCAGAAACACTCTCAAAGACATACCTCGAAATAATGTTTTACCAGCTTTCTGGGCATCCCTTACCCCAGGCAAATTGACACATAAAATTAACCACCACATCCTGTGAAAGCAGCCCTAGACAGCATATGCAAATGAATGAGCCTGGCTGCGTTCTAACAAAAATGTGCTAGTGGACAACTAAAATTTGAATTTCCTCTAAATCTCATGAGTCACAAATGTTATTCTTTTTTTTTAATTTTTTTTTTAAAAACCATTTAAACAAAACTATTCTTAGCTCAGGAGCCATGTGGAAGCAAGCAGTGGGCCAGATGTGGCCCATGGGATTTAGTTTGCTAACCCCATGTTTGAGATTTCAAATAAGCTTCCTGTGTAGTAGCTGGCACAGAGTGGATACTCAAAAAAAATTTTTTTTTTACTTCATGAGTGAATTTAGGAAGAATAAGAAAATGAATGAAGGAATACAGGAATGAAATTGCTATGAAAAATATTTGATCCCAAGGAATTCTGAAAATGTCTTTGGTCATTTTTCTTTTTAATTGGAGTGCCATGTCTGGAATCTTCTACATTCAGTCTTCAACCTCATGCTTCACTCACTCATTTGACAAATGTTCACAGAACACCTACTATAGTATGGGTGAGACCTGGTGCGAAACACTGAGGAGAGAAGAGTGAATGAGATAGGTCTGCCCTCTCAGAGCTTAAGTGATAGAAGGGGCTTTATTAACTAGACAAGGAATTACATCACTTTGCAAAATGCCTAGAGTAGTACAGGCATATAGGATCAAAAGGGACGTTACCAGTCAAGATGGAGTCAGGATTCTCTAAAGGTTAGGAAGATCAAGTAAGGTAGGACAGGCAGACCCTTTGGCCTGCACCAAGACAGGACCTCTTTGCCTTCCGATCAGTCCCAGGTCATTTAGGTTAGAAGCCAATTCTGGGATTCTCTACTGGAGTGAGCACAAAGAGCTTGTTATGAATGGAATGTGTGTGTCTCCCCAAAATGCATACGTTGAAACACCACCCCCCCAATTTGATACTGTTTGGAAGTGGGCCTTTAGGGGTGATTAGGTCATGAGGGTAAAGCTCTCATGAATGTCCTTTATTAGAAGATAACAGGAGAGAGAGAATTTTTCTCTTGGCCATGTGAGGATACAAAAAGATGGCCATCTATCAACCAGGAAGTGAGCTTTCACCAGACACGGAATCTGCCAGCACCTCGATCTTGGACTTCTCAGCCTCCAGAATGCTGAGAAGTAAATGTTTGTTGTTTAAGACACCATGCCTGTGGTATTCTGTTAGAGCACCCCAAATTGACAAAGACAGGGCTCACCTAACATTCAGAACACCTCTCTGAAGTTCCCTGAGAAGTTCTCTGGACATTAATTTGCACGTTTGTCAGATACAAATTCCAAGAATTTGAGATAAATTTTAATCTTAAGACACATGTAAAATATTTTCATCCAACAAAGAAAAACCAAGCCCCAGCTCCCATGTGTTTTTATGAAAGATACAGCAAAGTTCTCAAAATGGATGTTTCTTGCATGTCCCTTAGATAAAAGCTAGGGAAATAACATTAAATCTTAACGGAGTGGAAGTGTTTCTGAAGGGAACTAAGATAATATGCACCAGACACATGGCTTTCTGAAGAGCTAACTCAATACCAGGCTTGAGCTCAAAGAATGTAGATGAATGGATGTTTAACATGAGCCCTCAATGCTCTTTTACACACATCAAATGTCTCCAGCCAGCTTCTGGCAAGTGCTGAATTGTAGCAAATTCATGATGGGTTTCTCTGATGCGTTCCTCAAGTGTCGGTGGATCCCGCTTTAATCATTGAAAGGCAAAGCCAGCCTTCCAGGAAGGTGGAGAAAGCCATACACAGTGTGATGGGAGAGGCAGGAAGGCCCACTACCCAAAAACATCTGCACGCATCCAGGTGCCACAGGGCTGCAAGCCCTCCACTACAGAGAACCTGATCGCATTGGTGCCCCCACCTGGCTTTGTTCAGGGACTCCCCATCAGCTTCCAAATAAAATCCACATCCCTTGGAGTGATATAAAGGGATCTTCCTAGGAAAAAAAAAAATTAAGTTAGATCTCTACCTCATGCTTTAAACCAAAATAATTTCCAGATGGGCTGAAGAGTTAAATGTAAGAAATAAAACCTAAAAAGAACCTGGGGGGGGGGGATTCAGAGAAGTGAGCATTCTCTGATCTGGGGATTGTAAAGATTTACAAAACAGGCAGGCAAAAAAGGGGGAAAAGAGGATGGATAAACTGAACCATATAAAAATGTGAAAGCTGTATATATCACATAAATGAAACTAATGAAATCTAAAGGCAAGTGGCAAATAGGAGAAAATATTTTACTATATGATGAAAAGTTAATATTATAAAAGCAAGTAGCACTTTGCAAAGAAATGGGGGGGATAAATATGGCAACAGAAAAAAATGGGCACAAGGCATGTACAAAAGAAGAAAGAGAAATTCAGTGGTTTACACGACAAATCTTTATGCTCAGTCTATGCCAGACCCTGTACCTGTCAATATGAAAAAAGGTTGTTGGTGGAGGGTGATGTGGTCTGTCCTGCCAACACAGCCCAGCCCCTTGGGAATGTTAATTGCCTGGGGCTCTGGCTGAGTCCCTCCCTAGACTTCCTTCCTCTCCCACAAAGGTAGTTTGTCTCTCCCAAGATGGTGTCCTTTCCCTGGGAGATCACATTCCGAGTGACTTGTCAGACAAGGAGCTACGAAGGATAGATCTCTTGCTTCAAGTCAACTCCAAAGGCAACCCAGCTATACTTTCTGCCCAGTTCTGTTCTGCTCACTCTTTCAGGTGGTGTCCTCAGAATTGCTCCCCAACAGACACTCTGCCGCCAACCTACCACAGGTCTTGTTTCCAAGGCATAAGACAGACGTTCAGCTTCACCAGTAGTCAAAGAAATACAAATGGAAACAAGGACATGCCTTTTTGTCTATCAAGTTAAAAAAAGGGTATTTCTTGAATGAGAATAGGCAATGTTTCGTAAGACAAGCACTCTCAAATCAGCCTGAAGAGGATACAAATTGGAACAGCTCTTCTAAAGCCTAATTTAGCAGAGGTGTCAGATTCATGAATACATGTAACCTATGATCCCTCTAATTCTAAAGATTTGGTCTTGTGGAAATATTTATAAAGGAGGTGACTTTCATTTTAAACATGCTGAATGTGTAGAGAAAATATCTAATAAGAATCTAAATGTTCATGCAAAGGACAATTATTTAATAAAGTATTACACTTCCCGACTATGTAGCCATTACAAATCATTTTATAGAATATTAATGACAATTGGAAAATACTCATAAGACTAAGATTAACAGATGGTTAATGAAATTGCATGAATATTATGAGCTCAGCTTTTTGTAATTTACCTCTTGCATGGGGTCACAAGCTGGGGCCTGAGAGATAAATTTGGCTTGCAGGTGCATTGCATTTAAAATTTGGGCAGCCCCGGTGGCACAGCAGTTTAGCGCTGCCTGCAGTGATCCTGGAGACCCGGGATTGAGTCCCACATCAGACTCCCTGCATGGAACCTGCTTCTCCCTCTGCCTGTGTCTCTGTCTCTCTGTCTCTCTCTCTCTCTCTCTCTCTCTCTCCTCTCTTTGTCTCTCATGAATAAATAAATAAAATCTTTAAAAATAAATAAAATTTTAAATTTAAAAAATTTACATACCTGGTGTGGGCAGAGAAATGTAGCTTCTGCATTGTGCCACTGTTCCCACCAATATTATCTTTTTTTCCCCTTTCCTAAGTCTTGAATACTTGTGTTTTGTGACTTATTTAAAAGCTGAGAGCAAAAGGAAAAAAGTGACTTTTGTTTAGCAAAACACATTAATGGGTTGTTGTAGTTGTGGGCTGAGAACCTGCAAAAGCAGTTTCATTTTTTAACTTGAGCAAGTGGAAAGACACTAGTGCCATGCACCCCAGTGGGAACTGGGGTAAAAGAGAAGGTGATCAAGGTCACCTGGGTGGCTCAGTCAGTTAAGCATCTGCCTTCAGCTCAGGTCATGATCCCAGGGTTCTGGGATTGAGCCCCATGTTGGCTCCCTGCTCAGTGAGGAATCTCCTTCTCCCTCTGTCATTTCCCCTACTTGTGCTCTCTGGCTCTCTCTCTCTCTGTCAAATAAATAACTAAAATCTTAAAAAAGAAAAAGGAAAAAAAGAAAGAAAGGGAGGGAAGGAGGGAGGGAAGGAGGGAGGGAGGGAGGGAGGAAGGGAGAGAAAGTGATCCCCTGAGTGGAGATGGTGTCTTCCGGGGAAGACATGTTGAGTTTGAGGTGCTTGTGGGATGGTTAACTG
The DNA here is from genome assembly GCF_905146905.1 of Nyctereutes procyonoides. Lineage (NCBI taxonomy): Eukaryota > Metazoa > Chordata > Mammalia > Carnivora > Canidae > Nyctereutes > Nyctereutes procyonoides. Next base: position 51,827,235 of record NW_026575140.1, on the reverse strand, counting down.
AAGATACTCATGAGCAGTATGGGTCTACAATTCTGAACAAGATGGTCAATGAGGGCTTCCACATGAGTGAATTCATCAGCACAAATGTGTAATGTTAACAAAGGCAAAGGACCAAACCCCAGAGAAATGAGGGTTTTCAACTGGTATAGTATTTGGCCAGAACAGCTTGTGAAACCATTGACCGTCCTTCTCCAAGGACTCTCTTCCAAGGCTTCATGCTCTTCTTGTGATTTCCCTTCCTGGGCAAGTGAAGGAAGAGTCCCTGAATTTAGGGACATCAAATTCAGGAAAGTGTCAGAAAGGCCAATAAAAGAAAAAGTTTCAGAAAGAAGGTAATGATCAATTGTAGCAAATAATACAAAAAAAAAAGAAAAGAAAAGGAGACGGAATTAAGGATTTTCAAAAGTGTCCCTTGAATCGAGCAATAATAAGGTTTTTAACACCTAGGAAATAGTAGCTTTGGGAAAGTGAAAAGTGTCAGAGCTTTGAGGCAAGAGTGGGAGGTGAGGAGCAGGTGACAGCAGGTAATGCCAACTCCTTCAAGAGGTAATAATGACTAACATTCTATAAATTTTGATGGGAAGCACTCATTAATGTGTGTATGTATATGTGTGTGTTTGTGTGTGTGTGTGTATGCATGCCCATGCATGCATGTAATGGCCTAGAGCAGGGAGGCTGGGGGCCAGAGAGTAAATATTTGAGGTGCTTCAGACCAGCTGATCTGAGTCACAACTGTTCAGTTTTGCCATTGTAGAATCTTTGCATCATTTTATGGCCTCTTGTGCATCTGTCTAGAACGGTAGTTCTCAAAAATTCAGTTTGCCTCAGAATCACTTGGCAGGCTTGTTAAAACAGATTGCTGAGCCCCACCCCAGAGTTTCTGATTCAGTAGGTCTGAGGTGGGACCTGAGAATTTGTATTTCTAACAAGTTCCCAAGTGATGCTACTACTGCTGGTCCAAGGACCACGTGTGGACGGCCACTACTGGAGGCTTCAGCCATGGCTATCAGATCTCCCCATTAAAACTGAATTCAGGCTTTCCATTTCTTTTAAGGATAATCCCATCCTCTCAGGCCACTTCAGACAGCTCAATACTCACAGAACACAATGCTATTGCTTTCCCTGTGTGTAATAACCTATAAGCAAGAGGTAAAAGCTAATGTATAAATATTTACTCTGGGCTTTTTTCTTCCCAATAGATCAGGAAAAGGTCTCAGCTGCCAGGGCAGAAGAGGATTATCTAAATAGTTCAGTTTAGCGGTGTGGTGATAAATGTTTAACAACTGATTTAGGCGGGGAGGGGTGCCAAAGTGCGTCATTTGCCAATTTCTGTTGTGTGAATACACCCACCATGGCTGAATTCAAGCTACCAATGTGATGCCACTGAATCCAAGACTGTAAAGATAGCCACCTTTGACTCCTATGAGCCAGCGTAAGTGGGCTCCCACCCACCACTGCGTAACTTCCGTTGGGACTCACAGGGAGCTGGTAGTTGGCAGGAGAATTACTGCTGCTGAATGCTTGGTGGCTCAGCCCACCTCAGCACCTGCACGGACTGGTTTTCACTCTCAGTCTTGAGCCTCTGATATGTGAAATGCTGAAACTACTCTTCCTTAGGTTCCAGTGGAAACCAGTTTAAATTGCATAGCCACCCAGAACCTATCTTAGGACTCCTCTCATACCCACCCACTCCATCTGCTTATTTCTGGAAGTGTTCCAAGGGGAAAGAAGTGTAAGGATAGGAAGCAGTGGGTCCTGGGCATTGTTTCAGTTAGGAAGGCAGATGTTGATTTAATTCTTAGAACTTCGGAGAAAGGACCAGGCAATGTATTCTTGTGGCATAGCCTCTTCTGCTTCTAGTCATTAGGCTTTCAGAAATCTCGAACAGATGAAGCAGAGCTCTCTACCACAGCTGCACTTTAGAATCACTTGTGTAGTGTTGTTTATTTTTTTTAACATATAAATATCCACCTCTAGATCTCATGATTCAATTAATCAGGAGTGGGGTCTGGACTTGACTATCTATGAGAGGGGTTTCTGATGTACAACTACAGATGAGAACCCCTGAGACAGAATCCTTGATCTTTTGTCCAAAGGGACTCAGACCCCAATTAGTACAACCATTATTTGAAAGATGAGAAAACTAAAACCCAGAAACACTTAGTGATTTGCCCAAGATCACAAAGCTAGTTAATTACACAACAGGGCTTAGAATCTGTGACTTGTGACTTCCAGTCTCGTGTTCTTTCTGATATAGCATAATGGTTCTCATGGTCTGAGAGATATTGACGCCAAAGACAGTTGGCTTTCTTGAACTTTCCTTCAACAAGAGTTTGGGGACTTGTGTACTCAGCCTGGTGCCCTTTATTTCCATAAGGAAGTCCCTAATGTTTCTATTATAAGAAGATGAACATAGTACTGCTCCCTCTCCACCTCCATCAATACCACTGATAGGAAGTTGTCTTTGAAATCTCTTTCTCCCCAGTCTAAGAGAAAATGTTTTCTTGACTTGGCAAGCTCACAAATAAAAAAAATTTTAAAAAAAGATTAAATTTGCTTTTAAGTTACCAAATGCACCATGCAGGTTTGTAATTGACCATGAGAGTGTCGGGAAAATATGATCTATCCTCTATAAATCAGGAAACCTTAAACAGGCTCTCTAATCGTAAATGCCGATCCTGGCAGTGTCCAAAGAGGCTCATGTTTATAAATTGTTCCCTGATGTTTTAAGTAAGCGCACAAACACAAATCATACTAAGGACTTCAGAAAAGACTTAGCTGTGTGGCAATTTATTATAAGCAGTGTAATTTTCATCAGTCAGGCAGCCCTAGACTGTAATTACCTCTCCACCGAAAGAGTTACAATTGCTTTCATTACATTTTCCTAGTCATATGCTCGTCTGGATTGCCACAGAGACACTGAATGGAAAATGCATTTATTTATTGTTAGTCCTCCTAATGGCTTGTTACTTGGTTTCTAAAGATGTTATCGAGTCACTTGCTTTCCCTACTCCTCCCACTCGGACTAGTGGCATTTATGGAACACAAAAGAGGCTCGACTTGAAAACTCTCAGCTCATGGTAAGTATCCATGAGTTGACCAGCATCTCCAGATTAACCCAACCCTGGTCTAGGAGTCCTCCTCGTTCAGGTGGCTTAAATTCAAGTGTTGAAGATTAATTAAAACCACATGCCATTGAGCACAACGCCCAGCCCCCTGGTCACAAGTAAAGAGAAACCACATTTTGTTCCCTATAGTTAGAGCTTTACAGGAACATCTAAAGGACCCAGAAATTGATCTACAGTCAGTCTCCCACATGGGTGGGCATGGTTGCACCTGGGACCCTGATACATGCAAAAGGCCGGGGACTGTTCCATCCTTCACATAGCCTTCTTTAATCTTAATGCTGTGAAAGATAAAACTGGAAACAGAGGGTCTGGATTTGAAAGCCTGGAGCAGGTAAGTGGTGAGTAGACTGTGTCTACCCAGTGACAGATGAGTTTTATCAAGCCAGAGCATATGCCAGTCATTGATGAAGGATTTGCTTAGTGTCTAGAACCAGTGAACCTCTGAATCATCCTCCACTGAAATCTTCTCAGCGATCAGCCATGTGCCGGAAGCTCTGCCACTCAGTAGCTGTGACTCTGAGCAAGACACTTGACCTTCCAGAACCTCTCCTCTCTGAAAGTCCACTAAAGAGCGAATGGTGGGAGTTGAAAACAATGACTCTTTCAACTGGTATATCAAACTTGGAACACAAAGGAAGGGAAGGGGGAGTCAACATCAAAAGAATTCCTTCCCGTGTGGCTCTTTCTTCTTGTCTTTACTTTTGTCATTTATTTAAATCCACGTCACTACATACAGCAGTAGGGGCCCTGTCTAGGAAATGCTCATGAGTCTCATCAAGAAAGGACATATTAGTCTAGAAACATACAGCATTAATGTTTTAAATCTCAGAAAGATGCCAGCAGTATCGCTTACTCTAGTGTCTTATTTAAAATCAGACCAGTGAGGCCTAGAGACGCTCAATAATGTTATCAGAGACACAGAAACACTTCAAAACCAGACTCCCAGCAACCAGGCCAGATTTTGCTGGACCAGAGTCCATCTCTCCCTAAGTGAGTGGCTGGTTGTCATTAGGCAATGCCACTCCCCGACTTTGCCCTGCACATGATAGAGAATGCACATTCTTGAGTGTGTGTATGAAGTGACTTAGAACACATGACCCAGTAAAGGCTAGCTGTATTTGAAATTGGCTATCTTCCTTCTACAGTCTTCCTTTAGATTTACTCTTAGGGCTGGGGGGTGTGGGAATAAAATCACACTCTCTGCACTGTGAACAAGCCCTGGGGATGCCAACCACACAGTGTGCAGTGTGTGTGCAGTGACAATGTGCATATGTGCACCCAGCGGCTGCAGAGCTCAGAAGCAGCCTATCCCCTCCTTGAACCGCTTCCTGTGAGAGTGGGGGACAGGCCCAATTTCACCCAACCCCAAAGGAGCCCAGGTTGGCTGTGCCACAGCCGGTGAAAATGAATCCAAAATATTTCCCAGTGACAGCTGGGCGTAAACTCATATTTTATAAGGCTGGTTCATTCAGGGTAAGAATTTCTGCTTTGTATGATTTCGTCGAATGGAAGAGCTCTTGCTCTTGGATGAGTGTGTCACTTCTGCAGAAATCCTATACCCTCCATTTCCTCCCATTTGCTTGCATTTCACAAATGGCCACATCATTTTGTCAAATTGTGGAGCCACTTGGAAATTGGGCATAGAGTTTTGCATAATCATTCATGTCATGCCAGTGACATTCCATGATTACATATAATGGTCTCTGAGGAGTCCTGATGCAGGGGAATGCTACCTGGTTGGCCTCGGAGCCAAGTCTCATTACAACCACTTCACAGAGAGGGACACTGAGAGAAAAAATAGTGACATCTATACTGGGCCCCTGTGTAGACAGACAGGAAAAGCAGGAAGCTCCGCTTTCATCAGCAAGCTAGTGTCAGGAAACGAATTAGTAGTCTTGTCTAAAATTAACTTTCTTGAAAATCATTTCAGTTAAATTGATTTCTGCGCCTAGACACAAAGGCCAAATTTCACTAAAATTTCACCAAGAGAGGAAAAGAAGTTAACTTTTGCTTCAAGATACTTTATCCATGAAGGTAAAGGCATAACCTTCACTCAAGAGAGGAAAGATGTGAGTAACAGATAGTGTGTGACATAGGTTCACGAGGGTTCATGGCTATTCTCACTAGTTTTCTGTATATTTAAAATCTGTCACGTTAAAACTTTATTTTTTCATAAAACATGCCGTGTTTCTGTATGGATGTGAGGATTGTTGAAATGTGTGACCATACTGTTGAATTCCAGAATGGGGGTGGGGGGAGTGTGCCCCAGGAGATTCCAGAGAGAAGCAAAATCTTTTAAAAGGCAGGGAGATGAAAGGGCAGAGGCACTGTGTGATTCCTTTTCCAAGAATGTTCCTAGGGGAGATAAGGCTGCATGGTGAGTCAGGGTAGACGGGCTTTATACAGTCTCATAGAATTTTCCGGAGCCTGTCTCAGTAACAGAGATGCAAAATGGGTCACATACACGTATCCTGTAGTGGCATGGAAGTTATGGAAATGCCTGCCAGATCAGAACAGGTGGGATAAGGAAATAAGGAGCATCATGGTCAATGCTGTGTAACCAGGTGATGTTAAAGGCACCATTCCCCAAAATTTCAACCCAACTCCCATCGCCTGAAATGGCAGACGCTGTATTTTCAATACTAAGACAGTGCAAATGAAAAAAAAAGAGAGAGAGAGAGAGAGAGAAAAAAAAGACTTAATCCTTAATTCTGTCCTTTATTAATTTCTGTAACACTTCATCCATGCCTTCTGGTTTTAGGGCTTATTTATGAGTTGCCTTGCTAACTCTTGTCTAATAGGTGTTACACTTACCTCACCACAGACCGTAAATCCTCTGAGAGCTGGGGATTACGTTGTATACTTTTAAAGGCTTCCCTGGCTCAGCTCAAGCCCCAGCTTTAGAGCAATCTTCTCTGATGCTTCCAGTCTACACCATCCTTGTGTCTAATATTCGTAACATCTGTATTACAGTTAACGTATCCGGATGTTCTTGGCGCCCACTTTCTACATCCAGTTGATGTTTTATTATGGCAGTAAATTACTATGTTAATGAAATGACAGAGCAATAACAATCCCTGTGAGATGCTGTGGGAAGCAGATACTCTCATTTCTTTAATGCTACTCCTGGTCTCAGCTCCCTTCCTCCTTGCCCACCTTCATTCTAGAGGTGAGAGAAGCTCTGTGGTTAATTGTTCTTTGAAGAAGCTTGGTGAGGACTTCTGGAAAGGCTCTTACTCTTCCCTAGTAATGGGGACAAATGTGGCTGGCAACACCTCTTCTTTCCTCTTCTTCCTGCCTAGATTGTGGATTCTGGATGCAATACCTGGTATTAGGGTAGGTACCTTGGGACTCTGAGAGGGGGAGGCAAAAGGAATGGCAGGGTTGCTGTCCCTAACTTCACTGAGGTGCCAAACCAATACCAACAGCCCCATGCCTCCAGACTTCCTAGTGAGTGACCTCAAGCCCATGACAAAATGCTGAGGCTTTATTCAGTGTGTTGGGTGGCCATATGGGGAGTGAGGTTATTTCACCTGCCTTTAATGAAGACAAGTGGTAGCCATATAAAGGAGTATGGAAGTGCTAGAGGTAGGAAAACAAGAACCTATTCCTTTCACTGATGTAAAGGCAGAAGTAGACACCATTTGGAGGTTTTATCATGTACACAGGTGGGTGGTGTTACCATGGCAGGGTGACTTCCAGGAGATCAGAGATTTCAGGATGGGATGCAGGCTGTATAAAAGTAGAAGTGGACTGAAAGGCCCATCAGAGTGCCTCTAGTAATATGAATCAGCTGCAACCACGCTCAGTCTCATGTCACTCATGCAATTTTCAAACCTTTAGATGAGAGCATCGAATTGGTGTGGCTTGGACCATGTGCCCACCTTGACCAAGGATGAGTAGGCATCTGGAATCACGATCCCACTAAGACTGTGTGCAATGGAAGGAAGGACAGTAACGTAAAGGAAAAGCAGGGCACTACTAGGAGAAGGAGGAATAATGGAGTTTGGGAAAAAGCTATTCATGTCCATTATACCTAATCGTATAATAATTCAAAAGGCTGATGGAAAGATAGTGCCATGTGCAACAAGAAATTGAGTGAAGATTGGATTTCTGTCTCCCTTGTCTAGAGACCCCTAAGGTTGTACCTTTCTTTTGGTTTACAGCTCCCCAAAAGAAACCGAACTCCCACCTTCCTTCTCAAGAGCAAATCTTACAGGGCATTAGCAGCAGCACAATATGACTATGGGAATAATGAATGGCAGCAACGGAAAGGTGAAAGTTTTACTTTTTTTTTTCCCCTGAAAGTTTTACTTTAAGTGAGAAAAAAAATCAAATGTCTGTGCTTTGTAAAAACTATGAGGAGATGGCTGGATGTGTGGCACTTTGAATGACAAAGGAATGGTTTCAGGGGGTGGAGGGACAGATCAGCCTTCCCTAGAAACTTTTCCCAGCTTCTCAACTACAAAACCAGAAGCAGAAGCTCCAGATCAGATGGCTCAAGGCTCATTTACCACTAGTGGGAATACTCTAGCATACTCTAGAATAACGCAGTCTTTCCCTCTCCCCCTCCCACTGCCCCATTAACATTATTCAAACAAGAGCTTAAAGGAAAGAGTAAACAAATCAGAGCTGCTCCATGTGAAATCAAATTTGAGGGCTCTGAATATTGCCCCTGTCCCCCTTGTTCTGCCTGTAGTTTTTGCCACACACCACCCAAAACTAATGACTTCAGACAAGCTGATGTTTTGGGGAGTCAGCAAGTTGGGTTGGGCTCAGCTAGCCAGATCTCAGCTGGGGTCATCCCGGCAGCTGCAGTCTGCCACCTATCACCTAGGCAGCTCTCCTTACAGGGTTTGGCTGGTTGGGATGACAGCTACTCATCATCCCATAGACAGACCTGGGCTTCTCCTGGTTTCCAAGAGCCTCAGGAGGGCAAGCCCTAATGCCCAAGTGCTTATCAAGCCTTTGCTTTTCTCACAATTGATAGTGTCCCACTGGCCAAGGCAAGTCACACATCCAACCCAGATTCCAAGAGTAGAGAAACAGTCTCCAACTCCTTGTGAAAGGATTTGTAGTGGTACATTGCAAGAGTATGAACACAGGAATGGATAGACTTTGTAACCATCTTTTAGTCTTCCATAGAAGGTAAACTCTGGTGGGATTCCATGGATCCAAATTTGGAAACCTTTGGGCTATGCTAACCTAATTTATCCATCCTCAGTCTGCATGGATGACTTCCAGCCCACCTGACTAATACGAGCGGAGCCAGCTAGGTCCAAATCTCTTATTTTCTGCAGGCTTTTGGGTGAATGGGGTAGCAAGAGTGACTCCATTGCCCAGCTAAACAGACGACATTTATCTTGCATTCCCAGACTTAGCCATCTGCCCTAACACTGCTTGCTCCTTTAAAATGCAGCATTAGCAGATAGAGACCTCTGTGCCATCTGAAGACCTTGGGAAGACAGGCTGGCTTCCAATGTAGCATGTTCTGCTGATGGTGAAGCAGTTCAAAGCCGGATAATCTAAAGTTCTTATTTAACTCAAAGAATTCATTTGTCTTTTGATCCACCTTGCACTCTGACAAACGCTCCCTTCCCTATCATATTCAAACACACACCCCCTTCAGAAGCTGGTAAACTCATCCCCTGCCAAGGAATGGATTTTCCTTCACATTGCACTATCTGAGTGATAAAAGGGTTTAATGTCCCAAGTTCGTTTTTCAGCAGCTAACTCAGATACACCCGACACAGCAAAGCACCTAAGCTCTTTCTACAGTTATTAAACTGTTATCCCTAATTCCTTTGGAGACTCAACCTAGCAGCAACCATTCTGAGGGCACTTCCTATTAAATCTGCATTGTGCACAGAGAGATAAAGCAGGCCGGTTTGACCCTGTTTACATGGATGATAAAGAGCTTTTGCAGGCTGCTGGTGCTGTCAGCACTTTTTTCTCGCAGAAAGGTTGTGCGAGATGGTCCCTCATAGTCCCTGGCCCAGGCACATTCACCAACGTTGCAGACTTTGCTAAAACACTTCCAGGGTAGGAGCTCAGAGCAACCTGACAGCACCATGGGGGCAATTTTACTGCAGGCATGAGGTGAGCATGCCACAAATTCAACCGACCTGACAGAGAAAGAAGTTTCCAGACACACATATATAAAGCCAAAAATCCATCTGCAAGAAAACAAACTTGGGTGGTGTGATATATAAAAGGAGTCTGCAAATTGTGTGCACAGCTCCCTAGGGGGATAGAAGAGGATGCACTGATGTATAAAAACAATACATTAGAGTTGTAAAAAGAAAAAAAAAAGAAATTAAGTTTTCCTAACTTCTAATATACAGATTCTCTCAATCACCTTTACGTGGTCTCCATGTGAGATGGCACATATCTTGTGGGACACAAGGTGCACCACAGGAAGAGGTAGGAGGCAGACTGAAGAGGCGTCTCCCTCACTGATACTTCAAGCAGACTGTAACAGATCACAGTTGATGTGAGACCAGTAAAATTAATTTACTGACTACATGATTTATTTAACCTAAACCAACTCTTACAACAGAGAGCAGCTGCTTGAAAAGGATTCTTGCAAAGATACTAGAATTGAAGATGCAGTGATAACGTAGTCTCTCCACAGCAACAGACATGCAGTCCGTTCTTCCCTTGCTATTTTATCTCCTTATCAGCCACATTATGCAGGGAAGAAAACAAAAAACAAAAAGAATAGGGCTAATTAGATCTCACAAAAGTTTGAAATATGAATGTACATCCCCTATTGTTGATGACTAACCTCATCCAAGGTTGAAGTATGAGCTAATGATGCTTAGAACACTTCAGGATTAGAAAGACACTTTACTGATTATTTCTCACTTATCCCAACCTTTTGCAATTTCTATTCTGTACATGTCTTACAATATAAATAAAGACACATATATTGGACATGTATGGCAAGACTTTTTTAAAAAGATTTTAGTTATTTATTCATGAGAGGCAGAGACAGAGGCAGAGGGAGAAGCAGGCTCCCTTTGGGGAGCCCGATGCAGGACTTGATCCCAGGATCCCAGGATCAAGACCTGAGCCAAAGGGAGATGCTCAATCACTGAACCACCCAAGCTTCCCACATGGTAAGATATTTTTAACCTATGGAATACTACAATAAAAAATAATTTGGACTGGGATAGCATGCATGGATCTTGAGGCATTACACTATGTGACAGGTCAGACTGAGAAAGACAAATACCATATGATCTCACTTATATGTGGAATCTAAAAACAAAACAAAATTCATAGATACAAAGAACAGATGAGGTGGGAGTGGGGGTGAAGGCATGAAATGGGTATAGAAGGTCAAAAAGTATAAACTTTCAGCTATAACATAAGTAAGGCCCAGGGATGTCATGTACAATGTGGTGATTATAGCTAATACCATATTATAAATTTGAAAGTTGCTAAGAAAATAGATCTTAAAAGTTCTCATCACAAGAAAAAAAATTGTAACCATGTATCACGAGGGGCATTAACTAGACTGACTGTGATTATCAATTAGCAATATATACAAATATCAAGTCATTATGTTGTACACCTGAAACTAATCTAATGCTATACGTCAATTACACCTCAACAAAAAAGTAAAAACAGTGTCAATTATATTACCTTACATAGTTTTCTGATATTTAAAAATTACTTTATAATTTTTAATTATTTTAATAATTAAATATTAAAAAATCTCACAAATTACAAAAAGAAGTAAGAATAAATAGAAAAGTCTAGTTTAAGAAGGTAGAGATGCCAGCAAACATGTGCATAGCCCAGAGAGAGTTGCCTATAAATTCATCGCTTTTTAAACTTCAAACTTTGTATATTTCCCACTCACCATGGATCCTCCAATTAAGAAAATAAAATTAAATTAGAAAGGTTTTTGGAGCTATTTTATTTGCTAACTGTTGTAGGTGCTTGCTTAAATGAGATCGTGTCCTCCCAGGTCCCCTAAGGACTGTTCAAAGACTTCTCAACAGGAGGGAGGGGCAAGATGGCGGAAGAGCAGGGTCCCCAAATCACCTGTCCCCACCAAGTTACCTAGATAACCTTCAAACCATCCTGAAAATCTACGAATTCGGCCTGAGATGTAAAGAGAGACCAGCTGGAATGCTACAGTGAGAAGAGTCCGCGCTTCTATCAAGGAAGGAAGACGGGGAAAGAGAAATAAAGAAACAAAAGGCCTCCGAGGGGGAGGGGCCCGCGAGGAGCCGGGCTGAGGCCGGGGCGAGTGTCCCCAGGACAGGAGAGCCCCGTCCCGGAGGAGCAGGAGCTGCACCAACCTTCCCGGGCGGGCGGAAAGGGGCTCGCAGGGAGTTGGAGCAGGACCCAGGAGGGCGGGGATGCCCTCGGGCTCCCGGGGACACTAACAGGCACCTGCGAGCGCAGGAGAGTGCGCCGAGCTCCCTAAGGGCTGCAGCGCGCACGGCGGGACCGGAGCAGCTCGGAGGGGCTCGGGCGGCGGCTCCGCGGAGGGGGCTGCGGGGCGGGAGCGCGAATCCCACAGCGCAGGCCCCGGAGCACAGGGCGCCGGGACACAGCCCAGGATCCGGCCTCCCCCGGGACAGGCAGAGGCCGGGAGGGCCCAGGACAGCGAGGACGCTCCTGCCCCGAGCTGAGCAGATCAGCGGCCCCGCCCCGGAGCCTCCAGGCCCTGCGGACGGAGAGCCGAGAGCCCCGAGCCCCGTAGTTCCTGCGGAGGCTGAATCCAGGCTTCCAGAGTTGCCATAGCAACTGCCGCTGTTCCTCCTGGGGCCCCACGGGGTAAACAACCCCCGCTGAGCCCTGCAGCAGGCAGGGGCAGAGCAGCTCCCCCAAGTGCTAACACCTGAAAATCAGCACAGCAGGCCCCTCCCCCAGAAGACCAGCTGGACGGACCAGTGATACTCCCCCGTGTTCCAATACAACTTGTTTTTGGCCACTCTGCACTGAGCAAAATGACTAGAAGGAAAACCTCACCTCAAAAGAAAGAATCAGAAACAGCCCTCGCTCCCACAGAGTTACAAAATCTGGATTACACTTCAATGTCAGAAAGCCAATTCAGAAGCACTATTCTACAGCTACTGGTGGCTCTAGAAAAAAGCATTAAGGACTCACGAGACTTCATGACTGCAGAATTTAGATCCAATCAGGCAGAAATTAAAAATCAATTAAATGAGATGCAATCCAAACTAGAAGTCCTAACGACGAGGGTTAACGTGGTGGAAGAACGAGTGAGTGACATAGAAGACAAGTTGATGGCAAAGAGGGAAACTGAGGAAAAAAGAGACAGACAATTAAGGGACCATGAAGACAGATTAAGGCAAATAAATGACAGTCTGAGGAAGAAAAACCTACGTTTAATTTGGGTTCCCAAGGGCGCCGAAAGGGCCAGAGGGCCAGAATATGTATTTGAACAAATCCTAGCTGAAAACTTTCCCAATCTGGGAAGGGAAACGGGCATTCAGATCCAGGAAATAGAGAGATCCCCCCCTAAAATCAATAAAAACCGTTCAACACCTCGACATCTAATAGTGAAGCTTGCAAATTCCAAAGATAAAGAGAAGATCCTTAAAGCAGCAAGAGACAAGAAGTCCCTGACTTTCATGGGGAGGAATATTAGGGTAACAGCAGACTTCTCCACAGAGACGTGGCAGGCCAGAAAGGGCTGGCAGGATATATTCAGGGTCCTAAATGAGAAGAACATGCAACCAAGAATACTTTATCCAGCAAGGCTCTCATTCAAAATGGAAGGAGAGATAAAGAGCTTCCAAGACAGGCAGGAACTGAAAGAATATGTGACCTCCAAACCAGCTCTGCAAGAAATTTTAAGGGTGACTCTTAAAACTCCCCTTTAAGAAGAAGTTCAAGTAACTCTGAACGTGAATGGGCTTAATGACCCCATCAAAAGGCGCAGAGTTTCAGACTGGATAAAAAAACAGGACCCATCTATTTGCTGTCTACAAGAGACTCATTTTAGACAGAAGGACACCTACAACCTGAAAATAAAAGGTTGGAGAACCATTTACCATTCAAATGGTTCTCAAAATATACCCTAAAAACTACAGAACACTTCTGAAAGAAATTGAGGAAGACACAAAGAGATGGAAAAATATTCCATGCTCATGGATTGGCAGAATTAATATTGTGAAAATGTCAATGTTACCCAGGGCAATTTACACGTTTAATGCAATCCCTATCAAAATAACATGGACTTTCTTCAGAGACTTAGAACAAATTATTTTAAGATTTGTGTGGAATCAGAAAAGACCCCAAACAGCCAGGGGAATTTTAAAAAAAGAAAACCATATCTGGGGGCATCACAATGCCAGATTTCAGGTTGTACTACAAAGCTGTGTTCATCAAGACAGTGTGGTACTGGCACAAAAACAGACATATAGATCAATGGAACAGAACAGAGAACCCAGAAGTGGACCCTGAACTTTATGCTCAACTAATATACAGTAAAGGAGGAAAGACGATCCACTGGAAGAAAGACACTCTCTTCAATAAATGGTGCTGGGAAAATTGGACATCCACATGCAGAAGAATGAAACTGGACCACTCTCATGCACCATACACAAAGATAAACTCAAAATGGATGAAAGATCTAAATGTGAGACAAGATTCCATCAAAATCCCAGAGAAGAACTCAGGCAACACCCTTTTTGAACTTGGCCACAGTAACCGGAGAAGGACAAACAGTGTATGTTCTCATTCATTTGGGGAATATGAATAATAGCGAAAGGGAATATAAGGGAAGGGAGAAGAAATGTGTGAGAAATATCAGAAAGGGAAACAGAACATAAAGACTTCTAACTCTGGGAAATGAACTAGGGGTGGTGGAGGGGGAGGAGGGTGGGGGGTGGGGGTGAATGGGTGACGGGCACTGAGGGGTACACTTGACGGGATGAGCACTGGGTGTTATTCTGTATGTTGGTAAATTGAACACCAATAAAAATTAATTTATAAAAAAAAAAACAAAAAAAACAAAAAAAAAAAAACAAAGACTTCTCAACAGCAAGTACAAGTGAAGAGGCATGTCCTCCTGATGGTGAAGATAACATGGCCTTCCCCACAACCAACAGTCACAGTGCTTCCCGAATAAGGGTCCTCTTCAAGGAGCCTGGTGTATATGAACTCACTTACTCCTCACAATAACCTTTGAGACACTGAGCCAGACAGACTCTAAAGGTGGCCTCATGATCCCCAAATCCTGGTGTCCACACTTTTCTGTAATCATCCACCCGCCCCCCCTTTGAGCGGCAAGCAGGACCTGTGACTTGCTCCTAATCAACAGAACACAGCAAAGGTGACATGATCATGTTACATAGGACTGCCTAACTTACCGGAGGCTCTCTGTATTCATGTTTGGTTTTGAGAAAGTAAGAGGCCACAATGGGGTCCACATGGCAAAGAACTGAGGGTGGCCTTTAGTCAATAGCTAACAAGAAAATGAAGACGTCAGTCCCACAACCACAAGGAAATACATTTTGCTGACACCTGCAGCAAGTTCAGAAGTGGATCCTTCCCCAGTTGAGTGTCAGATGAGACCTCAACCCAGCAGACACTTTGCCTTCAGTCTTGGAGAGGACTCTGCTGAGTGGTGCCAAGACCCTGACCTCTAGAAACTGTGAGATAATAAATATGTGTTGTTTAAGCTGTGATGTGCACAGCAATATTGTTACTCAGCAGTAGATAACTACTGTTTTACAGGGTGAAGGTTAAATAAATTTTCCAAGTTCACAAGCTAGTGAAAGACAGGGCTGAGGTGAACACCCAGGAAGTCTGGTTCTGGAAGATTAGCTTTAACCGCTCCACTTACTGCCTCTGCTAATACTTTACTTACTAGCCCATCAGTCATCTCCTCAGGAACCCCTCTCCTGAGGCTACAGCCCCTCCCCTGCAATCCCAGTGCCAAGACTGAGCCATGACAATCATGCTGCACAAAGAAAAGATTGGGGACAATGAGTCATGGATGTTCCTTCCATGGCCCTGGCATCTGGGAAGGAGCAAAGCTTAGTAGCAGACCAAAGCCTCTGACTGTCTGTGGCTCTGAATAAGCTCTGCCAACAATTCAAACTTCTTCACAAATAAAGGAGGAAAATAAGTCTGTGAGTGACACAGAAAGAATCTTGGCACGAAAATCAGCACACTTAGGCTCTGACCTTGGCTCTGCCAACCAGGAGGCTGTGGGAACCTGAGGAAGTCACTTAGCTTCTCTGGGTCTCTGCTTTCTCATTCTAGAAGGAGGAGCTTTGTTTGAATGATTCTTAATGTCTCCCCCAAAATTACCTAATTCTAAGGTACTGTCTTGGTTTGAATGCATTGAATGCCTTCCCCTTCCCTCACTCCAGAACTGATAGGGCCTTCATCATTTCTGCCACCTAATTCTGGAACCTGGGTGACACATTTCCAATGGAGACTAAGCAGGGGGAAGGAAGAAAGAAAAGGAAAGAAAGAGAAGAAAGAAAGAAAGAAAGAAAGAAAGAAAGAAAGAAAGAAAGAAAGAGGAAATCTCATGAGGTCAGAGATAACCAGGAAGGATGGAATTAATAACCAAAAAGAAGAAATTCTTGCCCAAAGCTATTCAAGGCCTAAGCCTACAGCCTGGGCATTTCTGCTCATGGCCCGTGCTCAGCCGCCAGGGCTTCAGCGTCCACACATTCCCTTGCAGATTGAGTCCCAGCCTGCATGACAGTCTCATTTTTCACTGAATGCATGCAGTGAATGCTAAACTGTAATCTCTTTTTGCATGCTTCGGTTCCAAATTCATAACTGGAGGAGCAGACCCCGTTGTGTGTGAGCCACCACTGTTAGCTGCTCTGCCGAGCCGAGCCAGGCAGTCCTGCAATCTTGTGGCTTTTTCCCTGCTTCACACTTTGTCAAAATGCATCACGAGCAACACAAAGAAGTGGCCACTGGAAACTCCCCATTTTCCAATCCTTTTACTATCTAATTGTTCTTCTTCTTCAAGGCTTGGCCATTCTCAAAATAGGCCGGGGTCCCTGCCTGGGTTGTTTTCACTCTAAAGCAGAATGCACTACAAAAGAGAGGCCCTTCCCACAGCTCTGAGCTGGGCAGTGTTTGTCCTCATTGTCCTAGATTCTGCTTTCTATGCTCTGGGCTGCCTCCAAGATGCTGTTTTACCCTTATTCTTAGTGGCCAGTCCCTTCCAGCATTATTAAAACATGATCCCATGAAGAAGATGGGGTGAAAAGCAAAGCAGATCTGCCCTGCAAGAATCCTCCGTTGGCTTGCCATTGCACTTAGAATGAAGTCCACCTCCTTGCCAGGAACCCAGAGCCCTGCCTGCCTCCCCCACTTCACCCTCAGCCGAGCTGGAAAGTCAGCACCCTTCACCGTTGCACATGCTCTTCCCTTTGCCGTAATGTTCTTTTCCCAGATCTCTCCGTGGCTACCTCCTGCTTGTTGTTAGTCTGGGGAATGGAAGCCAGCAATGTCATCCCAGTGTTGTCCTGGTCAGCACTGGCCATGCACATGGCTGGACTCCAGACACCAGCATCTGTGACTCCAATGAGGCTTCTGACCACCAGAGCCCACTCTGCCCAGAGGCCAGTCATGCTGGACACGCCAGTGAATCGATGGCCCCAGGAGCACCCTTGCCCCACAGCTGGGATAATTCTGAGGTCTACACTTGCTCCTCAGGTGCCCACACAGTCACTTGCTTGGCATCACACCCTTTACTAATTCCCTACTCTATCTCATTTCCCCACTCCTTTGCTGGTCTTTTCTGGAATGACCTCCCCTGGAAATTGCTTGCACTCCCATCCTGTCTCAGAGCCTGGTTCAGACATCCAGCTTGGTGAGTCTGCATTCCCTGTTCTGTCCCTACTACCTTTTCTTATTTTCTTCATAGCTCTTGATCTCTGAATTCTTTTTTCTGTTTATCCTTACCCTTTTTTATTGGCTGTCTTCTTGACAGAGAGAATATCAGTTCATAGGAGGAGAGAATTCTTTATTTGTCCCCATCATCTGAATATCTGACACGAAGTAGGTGCTCAAAAATTGTTTGCTGAGAAATGAACGAACTCTGGACACCTGAGTGGCTCAGTTGGTTAAGCATCTGCCCTTGGCTCAGGTCATAATCTCGGGGTCCTGGATTGAGTCCCACAGTGGGCTTCCCACCTAGCAGGGAGCCCGCTTCTCCCTTTCCCTCTGCCCTTCCCCTCTACTCATGTACTTGCTCTCATTCTCTCAAACAAATAAATAAAATCTGGAAGAAGGAGAAGGAGAAGAAGAAATAAGAAGAAGGAGGAGGAGGAGGAGGAGGAGCTGCTCTTTTATCTTTTAATGGGATTTCCCACCGAAGCCTAAGGTATCCTACAAACTTCCCCACCCATCTGACATCCCCACTAAAACACATCAAGCCCATGGGGAGGGGGAAATAAGGAAAGTTCTTTGTGCCTCAGAGGTCATTGTCCAATCACTGAGGCACCCAGCATCCACCAGCCCTGGTCACCCAGTCCTGCAGGTAAGACCTGACCAGAAAGGACAGGTAGATGGTATGATAAAACTGACTAGGTCTTTGCATTCTTTAGGCAATGTAACCATTGGAATTCTGGACTCATGCCTAAACCTTTGGTTGTTCACTTTTACCAGAGGAAGAGCATTCTTGTCCCGAGTGGCCATCTTTTGTCCTGAAGGATGTTCTCTGTGGTTAACTGAGTCTTGGGTCTCATTCCACTGAGGAATGAGCTTGCTCGTTAGGCGGCTGCCAGCAGGACTTTGAAAGAAGCCAGGTCTTCTTGAGCAGTCCTCTGCTCTAAACGCCAGGATCACACCACGTGTGTCCTTGTGTGGGTCTATCCCCACAGGGTGTGGAGTGTGTCTGCAGGGTTGTGTGGCACTCATGCCCACTCCTTGACCTTATCCCTTATGCCTGGTCCATCTGTTGAACTTCCTCAGACCCAGGGCACCAGAGATCATCTGTCTTCATTCATCATTGTGTCTCCATTGTTTATTATAGTTACTATAGTAAATATTAGTTAGTTATTATAGTAATTATTAATCAATTATTAATTACACAGTGGAAGAATGAATGAACAAGTGAATGAATTTGAATTTTTCCAGAGGAAGAACCACTAAAACCCATTGAAAGAGTCCCTAAAGCTCATTGGGGTGGAATAGAATCTGCAGGAGTCCTCAATGAAGAAGGGAGCAGTGACAATGACTGGCCCACTAAGAAAGTCATGGTGTCAAAGAATTGCCGATGACTGGTGTTTAAAGAAAAAGCTGAGATTGCCCCTGGTGATTCTGAGCAGGCAACCATGGCTTAGCTATGAACAGATGGGCTAATTTCCAGAAAACTCTGCCACTGGCACATTATTGCCAGAGTCAGGTTCAAAAACCTATTTCCTGATCTTGAAGGGCACACCCAGGCTCCTCTCTTAAAATGTCCAGTCACTAAGGACACAGGAGCCTACACAAACTGCCCCAAGGATTGAACAGGATGATGTATGAGGAGGCATTCTGTAAAGCGTAAATCTCTTTACCCATAGTGTGTTTTTATAATGATGATAAATATTGCCACTAAGTGTGTTCAGTGGATAATTAGTCCCAGACGATGCCCCATTGGAAAAAAGAGAAAAAAAAAAAAAACGTGTGGTCAGAAAGCCAGAATGAAATCCATTTAAAATGTAAGTCAGATCATGCTATGCCCCTGCTCCAAAGCCTCCAGAGGCTCCCATCCCACCCAGAGGCAAACTCCAACTCCTTACCATGGCCCCCCAAATCAGCCATGGTCTTGCATCTGGGCCTTGATCATGTCAGTTCTACAGTTAGTTCTCTGTTAGAATGTCCTTCATGTAAAATCCTAAAATCCTCATGGAGAGATGCCCAACGTCACTAATCACTAAAGAAATGCAAATCCAAACCACAAAGAGATTCCACATCACACCCATTAAGATGGCTATGACTGAGGTAAATTGAAAATAACAAACACTGGCCATGATGTGGAGAAATTGGAACCTTTGTGCACTGTTGGTAGGAAGGCAAAATGGTGCCACCACTGTGGAAAACAGTATGGTGGTTCCTCAAAAATGAAAAATGAAACTTCTGTAGGATCTAATATCCTACATCTGGGTAGACATACACCCCAAAGAATTGAAAACAGAGACTCAAACAGATATTTACACTCCCATGTTCATTGCAGCATTATTCATAGTAGCCAAGATGTGGAAATGGCTTAAATGTCTGCCAATAAAGGAATAGATAAGGAAAATGTAGTATATACATACAATGGAATATTATCCAGCCTTGGAAATTCTGACACATGTCACCAAGGACACTATGCTGAGTGAAGTAAGTTGGTCACAATTCCATTTCTATGAGGTTACTAGATTACTCAAATTCATGGAGACAGAAATAGAAGGGTGGTTACTCTTTTTGGGGGTATGGGGGAATTGGGAGTTAGTGTTTAAAATGGACAGAGTTTCAGTTTGGAAAATGAAAGAAGTTCTAGATATGGATGGTACTGATGCACAATGATGTAAAAGTACTTAATGCTATAGCACTCTACTCTTAAAAAGGGTTAAAATGGGAAGTTTTATGTTATGTGTATTTTAACACAATTTAAAAATAGAATAGGGAGTACCTGGGTGGCTCAGTCCGTTGAGCATCAGACTCTTGACTTTGGCTCAGGTCATAATCTCAGAGTCCTGGGATCAAGCCCCATGTTGAGCTCTGCACTCAGCAGGGAGTCTGCTTGAGATTCTCTCTCCCTCTTCCTCTGCCCCTCCCCCTACTTGCATGCATTCTCTCTCTCTCTCTTTTAAATAAATAAATAAATAAATAAATAAATAAATAAATCTTAATAAAGGAAGGAAGGAAGGAATAGCCCCATGCCACATTGCCCTCTGTCTTTGAACATCTAACGTCACCCCTCCAAATGCCACGCCTGACCATCCTGCTCACAAAGCACCTCCATTCACTCCTCACGCCCTTACCTTGCTTTCTTTTTCCTCCTGGACCTTATCCGGGCTTGACCCATTATTACTCAGATCAGTATTTGATTTTGTCTGTGGTATAAGCACCACTATGCTTGGTCCACTACCCTTTCCCCAACAGCTGGGACTGTATCTGACACATGGTGGCTCTCACAATAGCTAAAAAATGAATGGATCCAATGCCTTTTCCTGGATGAGGAAACTAGAATTGCAAGAAGCAAAGTAACACACCCACAGTCACTCACATGTAAAATAAATACAAAAGCCAGGCCTGGGACGCAGTGCCAGGGCTGCATCTTCTCCCAAAGACACTGTGTTGTTGTTAATGGTAAAATTCATTCAAATGCCCCACCTTTTCTCTCCTGAGCAAAATCTCTGCTGACTCAAAATCAAATCGCCCGACAGGCAAAAATATATGGGTTCACTTGTTCACTCAACGTGTATTTGCCAGGCACTGTGTTAGGCATCAGGTAACAAATGAGAGGGGAACGCAGGGCAGGAAGGCCAAAGCTGCACAGGCCAAGCCTGTGGCGGTGAGAACCAGCCTCACCTTGAGTAACCAGAGGACCCTGGAGTTCAAGAAATGTGGAAGCTAAGAAATTACAGTGACAGTATTTTGATGGATTGTTTTCTGAACAGCTAGCTTTCCTTCCCTCTCCCTTGAGGCGATCTGCCATGGCATGGATTCACAGATCAAATGTAATCAAGTTCAATTCTTGGCTCTGAGTGACCCAAAAGATATTGTAATCTCTCTGGGACTCAGTCTCCACCTCTATACAACAGGAATATAATGATATACCTACCTCACAGGGTGATGAGGATTAACAAGAAAAACACATGTAGAGGACAGTAGCCAGTACTTGGTACATAGTAAGCACTTAATAAATGCTGGCTTTGTTATTATCTTGTGCTGAATGTGCTGCCCATATATTTTAACATGTTCCTTTGCATGTCTGCCTATATAGGGGGTGATTCTTTCAACAGAAAAAAAACTCTGAGGGAATTTGTAGAAAATTATCTGGAAGCAAACAACCAGTGTATGGATTTGAAAGAATCTTATAGAAACAACTGATTTGTTTTTCTGGCAGAATTTAAGGGTTGGGAAAAGGAACCATTGGGGATGATATCTAGGAGCCAATCGTGCTGGCCACACACCTCTTCCCAACTCCGTGTCCAGTAACCTCATGATGGCGACTTGAAATTGGCCAGGGGGGGAGAATTGACACCCTTAGAAATCAGCAAATACCACAAATCAGGGCTTATTATTTTTTTAAACTTTTTCAGGAAAGCTGGTTTATCAGCACCTCTCTGGAACTAGAGCATAAGCTTTTCCAAAGTTTTAGAGGTCAAATTTTCCAAAATGATTGACCAGGTTCAACCTGGCTGTTGGACCCCGTGTGGATGTGATCTGTGTTTACACTCAAGATATTGCAACATATGGAGTATGTTCCAAACATGATTCCCTTGGGTGATAGAACGACCTCCCTCGGGCTGCTATGGGGGTGATGTGATGGGCACACCTATGCTTGTCATGGGCACGCACAGGGAAGGGTTCTTGGAAGAAGTGGTATCTATATCAAGTCTTAAAGGATAAGGGGTTGGAACATCCAGGAGCAGAGAGAGGGTTTCAGACACCATCAGGAGCAACCTGAGAGTTCAAACAGGGAGAGGATATGATCAGAATTGCCTCTGAAATTCTGGCTACAGTGTGAGGTGAAGAAAATGTTGGGTAGGGGATCAGCCAAGAGAAGCTGTGGAGAGAGCTGTAGGGAGGAAGCTGGGGTGGTGATCCCAATGAGAGAGGATGGGTGGCTGCCTGACACAGGGCAAGACTCTGGGAGAAAAGAGGAGACATCTGAGCAGGTGTTCAGTGTGGACTATGATGGTGGTAAGTGGCATCAAAGGACAGCAAAGAAGAATTGGAAGCAGGGCCTGGAACAGGTACACCTCTGCTCACGGCTGCATTATTCACAGCAGCCAAAGGTGGAAACCACCCAGACATCCATCAACAGATAGACGGATAAATAAAATATGCTATGTGTGTACAATAGAATATTATTCAGCCATGAAAAGGAAGATAGTTCCGACATGTGCTACATGGACGAACCTTGAGGACATTCTGCTGAGCAAAATAAGCCAGTCACAAAAGTACAAATACTGTATGAGTCCATGATAGGAGGCATGAAGAGTAGTTGGATTAATAGAGCCAGAAAGTAGAATGGTGTTTTTCAGGGGCTGGGGGGATGTGGAATGGGGGGTTAATGTTTAATGGGGACAAAATTTCAGTTTGGGGTGATGAAAACATTCTGGAGGTGGATGGATGGGAAGTGATGGTTACACCACAGAGAAGCATACTTAATATCACTAAACTGCACACCTAAAAAATGGTTAAAATGGTCAATTTTATGTTATATATGTTTTTACCATAATTAAAAAAAAATAGAGGAGAGCAAAAGAACCCAGCCCAGAGTTGAGGCTTGCAGGCTGTAGAAGAGAATGGTGTTCCTGATGGACCACAAGCTCCTGATTCCCACTGCCCGGTCCAGTCAGACACCAATCATAATGATTCTCTCCAGCAAGCTGTCAGCTTGTTTGACTGAACGAACTCCACTGACAGATTATTTGCCGCTGTTTAGACAAAGCTAATACTAGTAGAAATAACAAGAGTGGCCTGGTGCTGAAGAATCAGATCATGAATCACTGAAGTCCATGTGTTCTTCAGTCTGTAGCCCAAAACACCACCCTCTGGACTAAAAGGAAAGAACTACTGATAAAAGCAACAATACGGATGAGCCTCAGAAGCATTATGCTCTTTCTGAAAAAAAAGTCACTCACCTAGAGTACTTACACCGTGATCCAACTCATATGAAGCCCTGGGAGTGAGTTAAAGCTCATCTACAGTGAAAAAAAAATCAGAATAGCAATCGTCAGGAACCAAGGGATGGAGGGGTCTATGCTAGCTGGAAAGGGCCATGAGGAAACTTCCAGAGGTCATACCTTTCGGAGGCTTTATTTCCTGTTAAGGTTTTGAGCTATATAATTATTTTTTAAATCTTGCCAAATTGTATACTAGGTCTACCCACTTCTCTGTATGTAAATTTGACCCCTTAAAAAGGACTATAAACAAATCCTGAACTCTAGTGAATGTCTGATATGTGTACTGAGGTATTAGGTATGAACCGCACTGATGTCTGCAGCTCTCTTTGAAAGGAATTTAAAAATAAGATGAATCCATGCATAGAGAAAGACTCAGGAAGAGACCAAAAGTACAAAACATTGGCAAGTATAGAATCTATGCGGTGGGTACATGGGTGTTCACAATTCTTTCCATTTTTCTCTATGTTTGGAAACTTTCATATAAAATGTTGAAGGGAACAAAATCATAGTTTAAAAATGGGGCTTTTATTTATTTTTTTAAAGATTTTATTTATTTATTCATGAGAGACACACAGAGAGAGGCAGAGACACAGGCAAAGGGAGAAGCAGGCTCCTTGCAAGGATCCCGATGCAGAACTCAATCCCAGGACTCTGGGATCTTGACCTGAGCCAAAGGCAGACGCTCAACCACTGAACCACCCAGGTGCCCCCCAATTTTTTTTGATCATTCAATTTTTAGCATGCTGCACAACCAGACAGATTCTTAGAACTATATTGCCATCGAGTAGCATCCAGAATAGTGGTTCTTTTTTTTTCAAGATTTTATTTATTTATTTATTGAGAGAGAGAGAGAGCAGCAGGAGGAGGGACAGGGAGGAAAAGAATCTCAAGCAGACTCCAAGCTGAATGTGGAGACCAATGCGGACCTTGATCTCACCACCCTGAGATCATGATCTGAGCAGAAACCAAGAGTCCGGGGATCCCTGGGTGGCGCAGCAGTTTGGCGCCTGTCTTTGTCCCGGAGCGCGGTCCTGGAGACCCGGGATCAAATCCCACATCGGGCTCCCGGTGCATGGAACCTGCTTCTCCCTCTGCCTGTGTCTCTGCCTCTCTCTCTCTCTCTCTCTCTCTCTCTCTCTCTCTCTCTGACTATCATAAGTAAATAAAAAAAATTAAAAAAAAAAACCAAGAGTCCGATGCTTAACCAACTGAGCCCCCCAGGTGCCCCAAGAATAGTGGTTCTTAAGTTGTGCTCCCTAGAAGTATTTCAGGGACTTCCTCTCCTTCAGGAATAATATCTCTACTATGTTTTATATGTTGGAGGTTCTGTGTAAGATTTTTTGTTTGAAAACAAACATTGTCACTATTTAAAAGTGTCGATGCTTCTCAATACCATGTCATCCACACTTGGGACTGGCCAGTCTTTTTGCAGGACAAGACCATTCCTCGCTTACATTGCTATACCTGGATGCCCTTCATCTTGAGGCACTAAACTCCAGTAACACCCCACCCCATCATTGTAACCATTTTAAATGCCCTTTGTACATTTCCTTCCAGGCCTTCACCCCATTGATTCCCACACCCCTTTGGAGTCAGTACCAAATCTAGGAAAACCAAGGTCAACGAGTGCACTCTTAAAGAAGAATGTATTCCCACAACAGTCCTTGCCTGCAAGGCTTCTCAAGTGTTAACAACGTTATAAAGGAACACTGAGAGGCTGGTTTCTACCTTTCACACACAGTTCTTAGAAACAATCATCCTGCCCTCTTCGCAGGCCTGACCCGGTGCTCTCTGCTTGTAAACGGATGGCCTCAGATGCTTCCTGGATACTCTCACATCCTGACTTCAGAAAGACCACTGCCATGACCATGCTGATGTCTGTACATCTGGTCTATGCGACAATTCTGCTTACTGTGATTAATGATTAAATTGGCTTTCAGGGCATCCGAAAATAAAAATGAAGAAAGACCATGGTGCTTAAAATCCAGGAAGAAACCCAACCAATGGGCCAAAATGTTAAAGAACTCCATCGGGGCAGTCATCTCAAAAAAAAAAAGGCAGTGGTCAGGTGGCAAACCCCTGTGTCCTCCAGACAAAACCTCTGCCCATTGTTCTTTTACACAAATGTGCACATGGAAAATGAGTAGGGAGCAAGCTGGAACAGATGTCTAATATCATTAGAGCTGGCTCCCAAAGAATCCAGATCTCAGCTTGGTATATTAATGCTCTATTTATCTTTAAGCACAGATGGATATTTTTATTAGTATTACTTTGTTTATCTGGTTTCAAGAAAGGTTAGTCTAGGGGGCAGATGCCTCTGTTATGAGAGTGCATTCCTGCCGAGGGAGTCACAAGAGAGGAGTTAGGCTTTCCAGTAGAACTTTAATTAGAAAAGCCAAAGTTATAAATGTTGGCAGCTCTCGCCCAATCTAACGAGGCCAGTTGCAACAACAAACAGAAAGACAAATAGGACATTGGCAAGGCTATCCTTTCCCACCTCTCCTCCTCACCAGCCTAGGAGAAAAACAACACGCCACCACCTCATTCCCAAATGTAAAACAGACCAGGACAGGATCCAAATTCTCAGAAAACGGATGTTTTCATAAGCAGCTGGTTATCACCGAAGATAACCGAGAGCAATGGGTCTGTCATTTAAGATCCCAGTTATGAACACATGGACCATCCAGAAGCTTTGGGGGGAAGCAATTTCTATTATGGATTTCATGGCTTTTATTATAGGACAGCCTGTGATCCTGGGGGCAGAATGCCCAGTATCTCTGCACAATTATTACCTCGAGTTTGTTTTTCATTCGAGTTGATTTCTTATTAGACTCTCCTTTTAGGGGATTTAAATGGGATTATGGATCCGCAGGCCCAGGAAATTTCTTATCCGATTGGATTAAGAGAGTTCATTTGCCTGACAATGGTTCTCCCCAGAACCATTACAACATGCTTATTTTTGTCACTAATAGCATAATTCCTTACTACTCGTCTTTTTTTTTTTCTTCTTCATTCCTTTTTCTACCATACTCTCTATACATGTAGTCTCTATACAGCTAGTTGGGCAGGTATATAAGGAAAAAAAGCAAAGGTTTAAAATCCAAAAGTCTGTGTATAAGAGTCAGCTGTGCCTGGTAGCATGTGAGCGTGGACCTACTGCTTACTGCTCTCTGCCATGATCTTCTTGCATCTAAAATGGAAATGATTGTCTCCTACGCACCTAACAAAGTTGTTTTGAAGAAGTGAATCCATCATGATCCCACCCCCACCCCCAAAAAAAAGCAAAAAATCACCCTGCCTCTTGGATGTCATGTTGCTCTTTCATTCCAACTACTCAAGCTCAACTTTTCTTAGATTCCTCTCTTCCCTCACTCTCTGTATCCCCCACCCCGGCTCTCAAACCCATCATCTCCTTCTTTTCAACTTGTCCAACTGCTCCATTCTCAGTACCCACATCTGGTGCTCCTGCAGAGGTCTCCCCAGTAATCTACCTGCCCTAGTTTTCTCCTATTCACCTGGCACTGATCCAGGTGAGTCTATCTGATCCAGAAACACTCACTTGCTCTGTGGCTTCTCATGGCTCCAGCTGGTAAATTATCTCAGCTTGGTATATTTTGCTGCTTGTAAAATAAGACACAGATGACTCAGCCTGCTGGTCAAGGATCTCCTGTATGCAGTCAAACCCCTGCTATTCACCTTAATCTTCCCCAAACTCCCCACTTCAAGTATGCACCTGGTCAATCTGCACCATTGCCATTCCCTGTGTATTGTCAGAAACATCCAGCTTCTGCTCCTGCTGCCCCCTCTTCCTGGAACACCTTCTGTTTTCACCTCCTCCACGTGTTCCTAGCTCTCAAAGGCTCAGGTCAGGTTCAACTTGTGTGAAGCCATTTCTGTTGCAACTTGGTGAAGGTAGGGCTCCTCATGACCCTATTCTCAGCACTTCATCATGTCTACCACCCTGGGGTGCTTATTTTTATTTCCCTCTGCCATTTGATTCTTGATTACATGGCTGTTAGTATATAAAGTCCTTGAGGCCAAGCACTGTTTCTGATCGGCCTTTCTGAAACCCCACAGCACCGAGGACAGAGCAGACTTTCCACAAGTACACCTTTGGATCAGGAATGCCATTTGGAGCCTGGCTCAAAGGCTGTGAGACCAGCGTGTCTGGACACGTCTGGCCTTACCGGTGCCAACGTGCACAAAGCCAGGGGGAGCCCTCTGGGAAATAGCCCGTCCTGAGAGAGAAAAGGTGTGCAGGAAAGCTTGGCCCTCTCACAAAGCCTTAGTCATGGTGGCAGGGACTTGGTTTTCGAGTAGAACATAATGTTTGCCTTTCAGCTTTGTCTCCTTTTCCCAAGACCTGTTTACTAAAAAAATAAAAACAAAAAATCTAGAAGCCACTGGAACACAAATTAGCACAATTTAGAAGTCTCTGCTAAAATGTTGGAAGTGTAGAGGAAGCAGCCCCCTGACTCCCACAGAGCGAGAAATGCCTTTAGCATCAAAGGGCTCCAGAGGATATGGGTCTGTGGCTTTAGTGCCTCAAAAAATGCAACTCATTGGAACCCCAATGGAGCCAGCAGAAAAGCCACATCAGCATCATCATCTTCTTCTTCATCATCATGCAAATAGTACATAAGAACTAACCACTTGTTAGGGAACACATATAAAGTACCTCTAAAGACACCCAGGGGTCATCTGCAGAGAGCTGAGACTTGTAGAGGCTAAAGATCCTGGCAGTCACAGGTGGGGCCGACAGCCAGGGAAGTACAGATAACACATGACAGGGATGAGAACATAAGACGACGAGGTGATATATACAGAAGAATTGTTCAAAGCACAAATGGATCCCAGGTTTGGATTGTTATGATTCATTGGCCCTGCAGGTTACTATTGGCTATAGGAACTCGGGCTCACAATCTTGAGCCTTGTCGCTCTAGAATTAACCTGTCTCCAGAGACCTTGAGCCCCTCTTCTATTAGATTTTTTTTTCATCTTTCCCCCAATTAGGTGTTACATCTATTTGCATCATCTCTCTAAGGCTGCTACAAATAAATCCATTGCACCATGGTACCTCATGTCACCAGTCACAAGAACCTTTTGTGTGTCATCGCAAATATTGACTATCAGATTGGAACAATGGGGGGGGGGTGCCCCATGATGTATGTCCCTGGGGCTTGGGAAGTGGCTGAAATGGTAGCAGGGAGAGGAAGGAGACTGGAAAGATAGACTATCCTGCTTAACTGCTCCTCATTTCTCATGCTTGATGATTATTAATTACATTTGTGCATTGATACAATTTGCTAGTTTTCTGAGGAGGCGAATCGCGCTTAGTCATCTTGGCATTTTTAAATGTAAATGAAAAATCACCCAGTGCTCCAAGCCAGAAGCGAGAAAGATAAATAACACCAGGAAGCTGGTCGTTGCCCGTCTGTCATAAAATTTCATTAGTTTTGACAGCCTGTACAACATAAGCAATGAATGAATGCTAACTACACTTCCTTGTCTGTCCGCTCCCGTAAACTACCGGCGCTGCATGGGCCAGAGAGGTGCCACCTGCCAGGGTGTCTCTGTGAAGGGCACACAGGCCTCTGCAGGCTCCATGAGGACCCCACGACACCCTCCCTCGGAAGTGGGCTCTGAGCCTCTCTGTCCACATGGATGGCCCTCTTGTAGGGTTTGGTCATTAGCAAACACTCTTTGGGGCCTCCATGTGCCAGGCACAGCTCTGAGTGTAAGCAATGTAAGTGCATCCACCAAGTCAGCTGGTGAGAGGTGCCAGGAGGGAAACACATCTGGGAAAGTAGAGAGGAGTCCCTGCCCCTTGGCCGTGTGAGGGCGGCAATGAGTGGTCTCACTGATCATGGAGCCACATGGCATTCAAGTCCCAAAAATGGGGACAGCCCAGGAGTCCTGAGTCTCTTGGGGGTGACTGGCAGAAAGATAAAGGCACTTCTCCTTCTTCTTCCCCTCTCTTCCCTTCTTGAACAACTCAACCCTCAAGCTGTTGAATGGGACAGAATAAGCATCAACATCTCTGCAGGAAGGAAAGGGAAACACAGTGGCCCAAGGGTGTCAGAGTCCAAGCAGGGGGACAAGGGTGTCCT
Organism: Nyctereutes procyonoides; assembly: GCF_905146905.1. NCBI lineage: Eukaryota > Metazoa > Chordata > Mammalia > Carnivora > Canidae > Nyctereutes > Nyctereutes procyonoides. Next base: position 51,798,141 of record NW_026575140.1, on the reverse strand, counting down.
TGCAAAGAGACAGCCTGGCCTGGGGTGTCTGAGCCTGATGGTGGGTGTTAGGGATCCATCAGGATGAGGAGGACATGTATGCATGTTTGGGGACTCAGAGCCAAAGCCGGGAGAAGGGTGTCTCTATAGGGGGGTAGTCAAGCTTGGGGGATCAGCTCCAGCAGGGTGAGGAGAGCCCCACTCATAGGGCGACTGGCATGGGGAGTCAGAGTCCCAACAAGGCAAGGAGAAAACCACCACAAAGGGGTGTCAGCACTCAAGCAGGGGGAGGGGGGCATCCAAAGGGAGGCTCAGGGGAAGGAGGAAATGGTCGCGTATATAAAAGCATAGATCAAATGAGTAAATAAATTAAGGAAACGGGGGCCTGGCTTCTCACTGCCAGAGAAAGGAGATACACATATGCGCCAAGAGAGAAAGCTAGAATAAACCCCGTGCTGTTGGATTAGAATTGGAGAGGTCAGAATAAACACGTCGTTTTCAATTTATAGAGACGGACATCAAAATAAATACAGATGAATATACACATTCCCTTGCTGTGCCCACTGAGCCTGGGAGCAAGAACACCCAATAAATGCAGCTCTCTTTCTCCTAGGGTAGTACAGCTGGTGACATAAAACCTTAGAGATGGCTGTGATAGCTTTACCCCAATAAAGGGAGAAGCTGCTTAGGAGTAAAACAGAGAAGGAAAGTTAAGAGACTGGATCCCAATAGCATTATTTGAAGCTCTGGATCCAGCCATGCCTGAAGCTTATATTATAATTGAGCAAACTCTTCTTTCTTCTTTCTTTCTTTCTTTCTTTCTTTCTTTCTTTCTTTCTTTCTTTCTTCTATCCATGTAGTGATTTATTTAACAAGTATTTATTGGGTGTCTACTGAAGGCCAGACACCATTCTGGATTCTTAGATACACCAGTGAAAGAAAACTGACAAGAATCCCTGACCTATGGGGTCAGCATTCTAATCAAGCAAGACAGACAATAAACAACAGACAATAACTAAATAAATAGAAAGGAATAAATGCTGCAGTGTAGGGGGCGTGGCAAAAGGAAAAGCAGAGCATGGTAAGGGGGAAACGGACATTCCAACGTAGAAATCGGGACTTGCAATTTTAGATAAAATAATCAGGGTAGAACAAGGTGAGAATGTTACATCTGAGCAAAGGCTGGAAGATGCGGGAGTTAGAATAGATGGGGGAGAAAAATATTCCAGATGGAAGGAACTGCCAGCACAAAGGTCCTGAGGCACAAGCATGTGTGGTATGTTCGAGGAAGAGAGAGAAGTCACTGAGGCCAGAGCCATATCAGGGAGAGCTGGGAGTGACTGGTGGCATAAGGAGGAACACTGGGGGAACCGGTAAGACTTCTAAGGTATTTTAAGCTGTCAGCTTGGACTCTGAGTGAAAGGAGTTGCCATCATATCATTTTAAGCAGAAAATTGCATGGTCTTAGATGTCAAAAGTATCACTGGCTGTTATGCTAAGAATGAACTAAGGGGCTTAGGGTGAGGAGGGTAAGAGCAGCGGGATCAAGTAGGAGGAATGGAGGTGAGAGATGCTGGTGGCTCGGGCCAAAGCAATTCCAAGAAGGAGTCAAAAATAAACCCAGGGTTTTGTGCCTGAGCAGCTATCATGATGAACTAAATAGGAAATGCCACAGGAGGGGAGATTTATGGGTAGAGGAGCAGAAGACCAGTTCTGGACAAGTTGAGTTTGAAATGCCTATCAGGCATCCAAGTGCAGATGTTGAGTGGCCATTATATACAAGAAGAGCTCCAAAGATGAATTAGGACAATTTTTAACTTTTGCAAACTTCTGCAAAATTAGCTTATATTTAACGGTGCATTGGAGAATCAGTTTCTAAGTGCAATACCGTAAAGATCAGGCCAAAAGATCATAAAACCTTAACCTATAATTTCCAGTGCTTTTCCTACTGCTCTGAGTGTGGTCTGGTCACCCCCCACCCTGGGGGAACCCTGAAACCCTTTCAGGGTATCTGGGAGATGAACCTTATTTTCGTAATGATAGTAAGGCATCATTCACCTTTTTCCAATTCCAATCTGTCTGCTAAGCAAGCACCCAGTGAGGTTCTCCAGAGGCTACATCACACGCGTGTCACAGCAAATTGAATGCAGGGGTGGATACGAGCAGACTGCTGTCTTCTGGTTAAATTGTGATATTGTGATATGATAAGAAATTTGTACTTGCTCTTTGTCCCCGGTTCCTGGCACAAGGCTCTTTAAAATCCTGAGTGATGGGGGCAAGTGGGGCCTCTGTTATATTCATTGGGAGCACCTTTCAATCTTACCTGCGTTTATGCTGATGACCATAACCTGGGGAGCCCCTACAGCTGTGGGATGGGGATGCCAGAGGAACCAACTACGTGATGAAAGGGTTCAAAGTCTCAGCCCCGCCCCCCAGTCCACCAACAGCCAATGAGTTAATCAATCATGGCTGCTTCATAAAACCTCTGTAAAAATCCCTGAATTGCAAGATTTAGGGCACTTCTGGGTTGCTGGACACTTCTGGGTTGCTGCAGGGAAGGTGGTGTGCTCAGAGAGCACACAGGAGCTCTGCGCTTCTCCTCCTCCTTCCCCTGTGTGTCTCTTCCACTTGCTTGTTCATTTGCATCCTTTATAATAAACCAATAAACCTGAGCAAAATGTTTCCCTGAGTTCTGTGAGCCAGATTATGTGTGGTGAGATAATCTGGACCTCCCACATCCACCCTAAACCTTTTCCCACACCAGTGTGGGCTTATTGGGTAAAAACATCGTCTTGCTTCCTAGCCAGAACTGTCTGCCTATACAGCGATCATTTTGTAAATTATCAAGCATATCCAACACACACACACACACACACACACAGACACACACACAGGATGGATATAGAAGATATCTGAACATAAAATCAAAGAATTTAAGAAAAATAGAAATGCTAAATTTGAATTTGGAATGCCAAGATGAGCCCTGTGAAGTGACACAATATATGTAAATTGGTCTCCACCCCTGGTTCCTGGCACAGAGCTCCTAAAATGCTTGTAATTTTGAGTGATAGGTGTGTCTTTTGTTCCAATGAGGGGACTCTTGGTAGGGCTCTGGGATGGCTTCAGGATGGGGTTGGGTGCCAGAAAGAGCAGGCCAGGATGAGAAGCTTGGAACATTCAGCCCCATCTCCCAGTCCCCTGACAAGGGAAGAAGGGGTGGAGATTGAGTTCATGACCCATGATGGCTGCAGGATGGAACCTCCATAGAAATCCTGAAAGTCCTGCGTCTGGACCTGCCAGGGCAGTGAACACATCTACATGAGAGAAGGGCATCACCCCCCAACTCCACAAGGATAACAACTCCTTCACTTGGGATACTTCTGGATCTTGCCCTATATATCCGTTCATCCAACTACTCATTCATACCCTTTATTATATCCTTAATTTTAAAAAACAGAGAAGTAAATGTATTTCCCTGAACCATCCTAGCAAATTAAGGAAGGGGTTGTGAGAAGTCCTATTTACAGCTGGTTAGTCAGAAGTATAGGTGGTAACCTGAGACTTGTGGTTGGTGTCTGATGTGGGGGGCAGTCCTGTGAGCCCTCAACTTTGTATGTGATCTAATGCTGATCCCAAGTAGACAGTGTCCAATTTGAAGCGAATTACAGGATACCCAGCTAGTGCTGCAGAGAATTGCCTGGTGGTGGGTTTTCCAAAAGCACTGTGGGTATATGAGTAATGGAGAAACACAGAATGTGTTCTTCCCAAACTACCCCACATGAAGTATCTGTGTGTATTTCCTCCAGTTCTGTTCCCAGAGAACTTGGATCGCTAGTACTGGACAAGCAAAGTATATGCAGTGCCCAGGTCTTGATTTATAAAACCTATTATTCACCAGCAGAAACCAGCATTCCTTAGAGAACTGGTCAGAATAGGGAGCCTACAAGGTGAGCCTACAAAAGCTCACTGTGTCAGAAAGCAAAGGGTTCTGGCTGATGGGGTCATGTGAAAAGGTCATGGGAACTTCTTGAAGAAGCTCCCACTGGCCATATTTAGGATGATTTGAGCATCAAAAAAAAAAAATAAAGATTGCATTCGAGGAAATAAAAACCCACTATGCTTATCCTGATAATGACAGAGAAGAAAAGAAAAATTACTTTTGCCTTAAATAATAAAAATATGATGAAAAACCACAAAAAGTGGGACGCCTGAGTGGCTCAGTGGTTGAACGTCTGCTTTCGGCTCAGGGCGTGATCCCAGAATCCTGGGATCGAGTCCTGCATGGGGCTCCCTGCAGGGAGCCTGCTTCTCCCTCTGCCTATGTTTCTGCTTCTCTGTGTGTCTCTCATGAATAAATAAATAAAATCTTTAAAAAAAAAAACAGAAAGAAAGAGAGAAAGAGAGAAAGAAAGAAAGAAAGAAAGAAAGAAAGAAAGAAAGAAAGAGAAAGAAAAAAGAAAGAAAGAAAGAAAAAGAAAAACCACAGAAAGAATTTTGCAAAAATCTGGATAGTGTGAAAAGAGGCAGGAGTTGATGAGTGGTTAACCCAATTCACTCTATTCGCATTTCTTAAAAAATATTTTATTTATTTATTCATTCATGAGAGACACACACACACACAGAGGCAGAGACACAGGCAGAGGGAGAAGCAGGCTCCATGCAGGGAACCCGACGTGGGACTCGATACCCGGTCTCCAGGATCACGCCCTGGGCGGAAGGCGGCGCTGAACCGCTGCCTCACCGGGGCAGCCCCTCTATTTGCATTTTAAATGGAAATTTCTAAATGTATCTTTTTTTTTCTTTTTTTTTTTTTAAGAAAAGCGAAAACCATGGGAACTTGGGTGGTTTAGTCAGTTGAGCGTCTGCCTTCTGCCTTCAGCTTAGGTCATGATCTCAGGGTCCTGGGATTAGCTTCTGGTCTGCTTCGTACTCAGTGGGGAGTCGGCTTGTCCCTCCCCCTACCCCTCCCCCCCACTCATGCTCTCTATCTCTTTCTCAAATAAATAAATAAAATATTTAAATAAATGAGTGGGAAATATGAGAGAGGGTGACAGAACACGAGAGACTCCTAACTCTGGGAAACGAACAAGGGGTAGTGGAAAGGGAGGTGGGCGGGGAGTTGGGGTGACTGGGTGACGGGCACTGAGGGGAGCACTTCACGGGATGACTGGGTGTTATACTATATGTTGGCAAATCGAACTCCAATAAAAAAATATGCAAAAAAATATTTAAATAAACAAGCAAAAAACAAACAAAAAAGGGGTAATTACTTAAATCTGCCACAAAATGAACAATCTACCCAGAAAAAGCTACAAACATGAAAAATCAAAATGAGTTACCTATGGAATTCAAAATGATTTTAAATCCTCTTTCACCTTTTCCCCCTAATTTTCTACAATAAATATTACCTAGTGACGTAAAGAAAACGAAGCTCTATGTAACCTACTAACACATAGAATGTGCACAATGCGTGCAGAGCCCGCACAAAGTAGCAGAAGGTGGTATCTATCACTCTTTTATGATTTAATTATATGTATTTCTATTTTTCTCTTACATCCATCTTTCCTCTCATCTTTCTTTTTTTTAAAGATATTATTTATTTATTCATGGGAGACACTGAGAGACAGAGGCAGAGACATAGGCAGAGAAAGAAGCAGACTCCATGCAGGGAGCCTGATGTGGAACTCGATCCCAGGACTCCAGGATCATGCCCTGGGACGAAGGCAGGCACTCAACCACTGAGCCACCCAGGCATTCCTCTTTCATCTTTCTTTCATTTTCAAAGGAATATTGTACAGTCAAAAATTTAATTATCAATGGCCATTCTGGGTGCAATTCAATGATCAACGCACTTAGACTAGTTTGTACAGGTCTGGATTTCATCTCCAAAACAGTATTCAAGAAGAAGACATGAAAATGTATGAGATTGGGCAGCAAAATAATGAGACAAATTTTTTCAATACCAAAATATATCTGGAACTCCTCTTGAGTTCTTCAGGGTTGAAGTCACATATCTTAAGGACCTGCAATAACGTTAATCTTTCCGTTTTGAGGATGACTTTCATTTCTGGAAACAACCAAAAATCTTCCAGATCCAAGCCTGATGAATAAAATGTTGATCAAGCAGGAAACTATTTTTGGGTTAAAAATGAGGTGCAATTGTGGAGTGATGAAACAGAAAACATAAACTATCATAGAAGTCCTTCCAAAGCAGAATTCTTAAAGGATTTTGAGATACTTTTGTGGGGGTGGGAATGGAGTAGAGCATCCCCTAGTGAGTACTTTGAAAGAATCCTCATTTATCATCCTTATTTACTATCTATTTCTCTCATCAAAGGAGGATAGAATAGTTTCAGACTCCATGTAGCCTAAGCTCATCACGAATCTCCCTTTAGGGGAGCCCCCTCACTTGGCACAACTGTATGCCCTCTCCCACTCTAGAAAATGGTCTGGAATCCCATCCTCTCCTCACAGAACTGAGTTCAATCATCTGTAATGCGCAACTCCTCCATATTTCATTCCAGTTTTGGAGTAGGCGTCTTGGCCTCTCCAGGCAGAATCATTACACAATTATTCTACACCTTCCACTCTCGGAATCCCTGTCTTAGCAACTAAACATTGCACATTCTAGAGGTGCAATGCCCCCTCTTGCAAGAAGTCTCTGGTTTGGGTTAATCACCTTCTTAGATGAATTTTTGCTCCTAGGGCCATCATCTGCCAAGAGTCTTCTCTTTGTGAGGCTGGAATGTGGGGGCCAGAAGAGCCTGCATCATGCATATCAGAAAGTGCCTCTCCCCAGCTTCTGACCTAGCATTTTTTTTATATTAGAAATCCATCAAAAGAAAGAAAGAAAGAAAGAAAGAAAGAAAGAAAGAAAGAAAGAAAGAAAATAAATCCAGGCCAACAACATCTCAGGGGAACCATTCCAACGAGATGCTCTGAGGCAGAGATGGGAGGGTGCTAGCAGGGAATCCCACAGCACCAGTACCAGTCTTCCAGACTCTTGATGAGAAGGTAAACCAGTGTCCTCTAGTGTGGCTGAGCTGAACAAGTTGAGTTCGAACTAGGTTCTGAGTCTCCATCACATTCTGGTAAACTTCTCAAAGCAGAATATCATGACAACCCCAAGTTGACACAAAACAGATAAATTCCAGCCTGAAAATCCAGTCAAGCTTTAAAAAAAATTGAGTTGCAAAACATAAAAAGAGTGGGTGAGGAGTATAAGATTGTGAAAGCCACCTTGACTGCACATTTCCTTAACCAGTACATACTGTGGAGTGAACTTGGTTCTAGTTTCAGCATACAGTATTAATTTCAAAGGCTCCCTTTTTTGTCAAACTAAGTTTATAAACACAGCTATTTGCTAATAAATGTGACCTTTAAAACACATTACTCTAAACACAGACTTACTCTGTGTCCAGCTGAGGGGCTGGGTGGGGAGGAACGGCAGTGAAGACCTAGAGAAAAGTCTGGAAGGAACCATACACAGCCTCTCCTCAACCACTCAGACTTTAAACAAACCTCCAATGGCTCAAAATGTCACCAGTGCCTCCATTTATTCAACAAATTTCTTTTTAATCTCTTAAGTATTTACCATGCAGAAGGTGTTAGGTGAATATGGTAAAGGTACAGAAATTAAAAGGACACAGTCATTGTCCTGAGTGCATGTTCAGCCATAAGACACCCCCACCAAAAAAATATCAAATATGGTATCATTTGAGAAATCTGGTAAATAAGGTGTCTGCAAAAAGCACACTTTGAAGGCAAAGGAATCCATCTCATCCATGATAAGATGGACAGGAGGCTTTAAAGATGTTGACTTTTCAATCAGGAAGGATAGTTCTCATTTTGGAACACAGAGAAAACAAGGATATCATTCCAAGAAGAGCAAGCAACATGAAGGCAGCTAAAATGCAAGGGAGGGTGAATGAATATTTATCCAGCCCCTAATGTGTACAAGGTATTCTGCTACCTCTAAAGGCAAATAAATTAACTAAGGCAAGTCTGATCAGAACAGGTTGTTTGAACACTTGGAAAAGGGGAAGGGAATGTTCATAAGTTTGAAGAGCTGTGCTATCAAAATTGCATAAAGCAGGAAAATGATAGGATAATAGATTATGGTAAAATCAAATACCACTTGAAAGACCTTAGAGCCATTCTAAAGCATTACCTGTGGTCTGTGACCCAAAATATAATGGGACAGTGATAAATGAGGCTAGAAAGGTAATTAGAAATGATTTAATGGGGGCACCTGGGTGGTACAGTTGGTTAAGCATCCAGCTCTTGATATCAGCTCATGTCATGATCTCCAGGTCATGAGATTGAGCCCCATGTCGGATTCCACACTAAGTCTGGAGTCTGCTGGAGATTCTCTCTCTTTCTCCCTCTGCCTCTCTCCTGCTCACTCTCACACACTCTTTATCTCTCAAAAAAGAGAGAGAGAGAGAGAGAGAGAAAAGAAAAAAGAAAAAGAAAGAAAAAAAGTAAAAGAAAATAAAGAAACGATTTTATGAAGTAACTTGAATGTCCAAATTGGAAATGTATAGTTTGGGTTGAAGACATGGGGAGTCATTAGTGTTTGAGGGTGGGGTAACTCTCTGTGATGTTTGAGAAATTAAAATAGCAGCAACGTAGATATGTAGACACACCAAAGTGAGGTGCTCTTGAAGACAGAAAGACCAAGAAAGTTCTGGGCATGCACTTTTGAGTAACATTTATGTATCAGGTAGTCTCATTTCAATCTGCCTTGAATTGAAAATTCTATGATGGTCTTTCTTGTTTTATCATTTCCTGAACTCTGTCAGCAGTGTGCTTATCTGTCTGTCTTATTTTCCATCTAAAATTTATTTCTCAAAAAAAATAAAATTTATTTCTCCATCTGATGAGGATAATCACGTTCTCAGCTCTTCACATGCGCAGACTATCTTCGTAACAGCCCTGTGAGGAAGGTAACTGCTCTACAGCGCCCAGAGCAATGTTCCAACACCCAACACAGAACCTGGGACATTATTAGGTGCCTAATAATTATTTGTGGTCAAGTGAACCCCCATTTTACAGACGAGAAAAGAGGGGCATGGCGAGGTTGAATAGTTAGTTGCTCAGGGTTGGTTATGAGTTCTGGAGCTGGGCTGCCAACTCAGAAGAGTCTTGTTATCATAATTGTTTGTTCCAAAGGCATCCTTATTCTCCTTCTTCCATGCAATCTTTCTCTCTTTTCACTTACGGAATCCCTTCATTGGCTTAGCCTGGGATTTATCAATCATCAGCAGTTTATGAGTCCAATGATCCAAAAATTTCTTAAATGTTTTTGGAGCTCAGTGATCTTCATTCCCTGGCTGGGAGCACTTAACATTTCTGCACTTTGGTGTACTGAAAAAAAAAATTGTGAGTATGGTGCTTACTTTTCTCTGGACCTTTATCTCTGTGTTTCTGGGTTATTACACCTGGAGTTGTGAGAACCAGGAAATCATTCAATGAGACACAAATAACAGATGGATTGAATCATAAAAAAAAAAAGGTGAGTGGGAGGAAATTGGTTAGAATTCCAGTTCCTGTGTGTCCAACATACAACAGCACACACATACACACTCACAATCTCTGTCTGCAATTAGTCTTCTAACATTGCCTTTATAATAAACCATCTGTTTCTTTATCCTTTATGCTTAGCACTTTTGAGTTCTAGTATAGTATTGATTACATTATCGCATGAATTTCTTAAGTTTCTAGGGGGTTTTGGCAATTTTATGAGTTCTAGGTATTTGGTTTTTATTCTTCCCCAATAGACTGTACAATCTTTGAACATGAGAAACAGATTTCTTTCATCAGCCAATTTCCTTTCCACTTTTCCTCTGCGTAGGCTAGGGCATATAGGGGATACCAAATAAATTCTACACACATACACACACACACACACACACACACACACACAAATGCACACATGTGGTAGTAGTTTTTTTTTTTTCACTTTTCCAAAGAGTATTTATTATTAGTTAAGCCATGATTCAGGATCCCAGGGTGGGGATCACCATGTACCCAGGTCCCCCTTCACCACCCTGGGAGAAGGATGCAGGACAGAGGAGAGGTGGGTGGAGCCAGTTCAGATCTTCCCAGGAAATGTGCCTTCTGCCCGGTGGTCATCCCAGGCCGACACCCAGGATATGGGGCAGAGGGACTTGTACACTCGCCGGTACCATTCGCACACGGAAACGTCACCCCCTTTAGCAGTCATTGCCTTCTCACAGCGGTGAAAGTCCAGGTAGTTCTGCCAGCATTTCCTAGTCTGGTTCTGGTTGGGGAAGTGGCTGTCAAAAGGGGCAGTCTGGTAGTTCTTGATTTTGGACTTGATGTCTTCTGCCATGGTGCTAACTCTAAAGACACCCCTGCAGCACCTCGCAGCTCAATGTGACCCTCAGCAAAGACCTTTTTTTTTAATTTTTATTTTTAGATATACATTATCACTGGAACCTGTGCTTTATTTATAGTGCATCTTACATTTCCTGGGGTAGTTCATACATGCATTTTCAAATGGAGTGGTCACTGCCAGTATTTTTTAAAACTATGTGTGTGTATGTGTTTGTATACTGTATACACACATATTTGTATATTCTAATATATTTCTGGGGTAATTTTAATGAATTACCCTGGAAATTACATAGAAATGTTTAGAAAAAAGAGCTGTCATTTGATGCGCAGGTATATTTGTGTGCGTGTGTGTGTGTGTGTATATATATATATATAAAGTCTTTCAAAAGTTATTTACCCAGTAATGTGATATACCATCAGATTGCAGCAGTTAATTTTTTGGTGCTTGTGATTTGCATCATAAACACAAAAGACTAGCACTTTTCACTTGTAGGTGAAAAGCTAGTTATTTCTGTGGTTGAAGAATGAAAAAGAGACCTACCTTGCCTGTTTTAGAACAGCATAAAAGATTAATACATGCAGTACATGCTCTTACTCTGGAATTGTGACCGAAGAGGTTGGGGGATGGAGAAGAGCCTGACATGGGATTTGATCCTGGGTCTCCAGGATCCCGCCCTGGGCCAAAGGCAGGCACTAAACCGCTGTGCCACCCAGGGATCCCTCCAAGGTAGATTTCTTCCCCAGTGTTGGGCTATGCTTTGGGGGGCCTTATAGTATTTACCACATTCACTTGTGAATATTTACTCACATATCTGCCTCTCAATAGACAACTGTTTGAGGGGCAGAGATTGCATCTTTGTACAGTTAGTATCTAAGGTCTCACCTAGGGGCTCAATAAATTTTGATTGTAGATGTGGTTTTTTTTTTTTCTTTTTCTTGTGTTGCCTTCCAGTGTCTTGGCTACCCGAACATATTATCCTTGAACAGGAGAAACTGTCTCCCACTTAGAGATCCAAAATGTTGAACAGGACTAGGTTAAGGTCAAGCTCAAAGGTTCCCTAGAGACCCCATGCTGTCAGCTGACTTGGAGAACCTTAAGTTCCCTGAGCATGCAAGTCAGGTAGGAGTGGTCCCTCACTCAACAAATAGCAAGTGCTGCCTGCCCTGCCCCGCCTTGCCCTAGCTCTGAGGGTACCAGGATCTTAAATTCAAGCTACCCGTCTCCACTTCTCAGGTAGATACCAGGTTCCATCGTAAAATTATTTGCCATCTCCTGGATTTCTCTTCCAAAACAGACAATGTAAGTTTGGCGAGATTTATTCTCACATAACCGGTACTTTATGAGTGAATAACCGCTTACTCTATTTTTGTCTGGGGATTCAGGTTAACGAAGTTAATGTAAAATAAAAGCTCCTAGCATGTTATCTGACTGGAGACTGGCATTAATGCGTGTTTCTCTTGGGGTTTTAATCTATTCCAAAAGTAGCCAATTACAGAAGAGAAGCCTTAGCTTCTGAAAATAGTAACACCTCAGATGGTGTAACTTTTGTTCCTGAGATTTCTCATGTTGCTGATTAGTATACAATCACATTTGTCAATCCAAAATAGAAAATATGTGGAGACTTGAAGGCCCGTATTTATTGGGAGGGTTTTTTTTTTTTTAATATACCTGTCTTCAGGTTCACAGTGTACCTAACTTTGTTTTTGGCACAGTTGCTATTTAAAAATCAGGTTCTTTGAGATAGTTCAAGTTCAGCAGATCTGCATCCTCGTATGTACCAGCTGACCTTTCTCCCCTTTTTCCTGATTGTACTCTAAGGCTTTTTTCTTATTTCAAATACAAGTTAACCTAAATTATACTTTGAACCTAGATTTTTCTCCTCTGTTGACTGACTCCCTTGTAAAATTTTCATCAAGAAGAAAGCAACTGCCTTAGCTATCTATTTAATTTCACATTCTGCAATAAGAGGCTTTCTTTATTTTTAGCCCCTTTGAACCAAGAACCACATATGCCATGGCTCTTTCACAGGATGCTGAAGACTGAATTACAGTCCTGTGGTGAGCAGGCAAGATTCTAATTTTGTTTTAATTTTTTTTTAATTTTTATTTATTTATGATAGTCACAGAGAGAGAGAGAGGCAGAGACACAGGCAGAGGGAGAAGCAGGCTCCATGCACCAGGAGCCCGACGCGGGACTCGATCCCGGGTCTCCAGGATCGCGCCCTGGGCCAAAGGCAGGCGCCAAACCTCTGCGCCACCCAGGGATCCCAGATTCTAATTTTATATATTAACTGTAAATACAACAGTTTAGCATCTAGCATGCCCTGGATAATGTTGGCACATGATAGAGACAGACTCTATTAAACCTTCACAGACTCCTAGACTTATCTGAGAAAGAAGAAAATGTATAAACCTAAGATGAACTAACAATGTGAGAGTACTGATTACACAAGTGACAAATCATTAGTTTGGACAATGAGGGTTTTATGAAGGAGGCCTAGTATAGTACCTGGTTTTACCCCTCTCTCTAACACTTACTGTCTGATCTTTTAAATTGTTTTTTGCTTATTTATTATCTGCCTTCCCCTTCTAAAAGGTAAGTCCCATGAGAGCCATGCCATTGGTCTATCCTACTGTGTTTACAGTTCCTTGAAGCCTGCAGGAGGTGCTCAGCAAACATTAGAGAGATGTACATGTGGGCAGATTGGGTCATGCATCACAAGTATAGCACGAAGAAAGTCCTGGAAGAGCTCAAAGGCAAAGGGTAAGTCTGACAAGGTGAAAACTCCAAACCATGGTGGTGAGGTTACACAAAGGAGCTTACTCCGTAAGACTGCCTGATGGTAAAATGAATGAGGAATATAAACAGACAACTCACAAAATATAAAAACCAGAATATCACCTTAGCATATGAAACCACACAACAGCCTCAGTGGCTGTTGAAGAAATGGTAAAGAAAATGAGTAGCATTAAAATACACAATATTTAAAATTGACAAAATGTTTAAGATGGTCAAGCCCAGAATGAGCAATCTTGCTCAAATCCAGCACTATTTCAAGAGGAAATATACATCAAATTATTCAAAATCTATATATCATTTAACTCAGCAATTCTACACTCAGAATTTATCTTAGGAAATAATTAGGCAAAATGGGGCTTCAGGAATGAATGTGAATCTCAGGATTGCTTATAAAAGTGAAAAATTGAAAACTGTATACAAGTGTTACAATGGGCAATTAGCCTAATGGATTATGATGTGTTCAGATGGTACAAAACTATGCATTCACTAAATAGGATGCTTTAGTCATCAGAGTTAGTTATGACGTATTGCTTTGTAAAAACAAAAGTGTCTAAGGCATGCTTCTAATTTCATTAAAACAAAACAAAAATAGCATTTACGCATTGAAAATAAAGTGGACTTCCAAGACCAAGATATCAAGTAAGAATCACTCATTGTATCTGCCCAATCAAATGAGGTTTTATAGTTTAATTTGAAATTTGGTATAATTAGCAAGATAATTATAAACTCTAGGGAAAACTAAAATTGCTTAATGTACAACTTGGCTCAGCTGTGAATAATATTTGGAAATCCTTAATAATGCAAACACTGACCACTTATACCAACAAGTATGATGTAATCATACTACAGAACATGGGAGGGACTGGGTATATGCAGCTGGTGTAAGAAAGTGAAATTCTCTCTTTCTGTAGAAGAAAGCCAATAGATAATGTCTCAAGAGTCAAAGGTAAAAGGATCAAAATAGTATTCAGAGATATATACCCAAATAAATAATAAAAGGACTGAAAGCAAGTACTAGGACTTACAGATGGAATGTGGCAGCTTTCATTAAAAGTACGATGCAAGGGGATCCCTGGGTGGCGCAGCGGTTTGGCGCCTGCCTTTGGCCCAGGGCGCAATCCTGGAGACTCGGGATCGAATCCCACGTCGGGCTCCCGGTGCATGGAGCCTGCTTCTCCCTCTGCCTGTGTCTCTGCCTCTCTCTCTCTCTCTCTCTCTGTGTGTGTGACTATCATAAATAAATAAAAATTAAAAAAAAAAAGCACGATGCAAGGGCAGCCCTGGTGGCTCAGCGGTTTAGGGCCGCCTGCAGCCCAGGGTGTGCCCAGGGTGTGATCCTGGAGATCCTGAATCGAGTCCCACTAGGAGTCCCACGTCGGGCTCCCTGCATGGAGCCTGCTTCTCCCTCTGCCTGCGTCTCTGCCTCTCTCTCTCTCCTCTCTGTGCATTCTCATGAATAAATAAATAAAATCTTAGGGGATCCCTGGGTGGCGCAGCGGCTTAGCGCCTGCCTTTGGCCCAGGGCGCGATCCTGGCGACCCGGGATCGAATCCCACGTCGGGCTCCCGGTGCATGGAGCCTGCTTCTCCCTCTGCCTGTGTCTCTGCCTCTCTCTCTCTCTCTCTCTCTCTCTCTCTCTGACTATCATAAATAAAATTTAAAAAAAAATCTTAAAAAAAAGTACGATGCAACTTTTTAATAAACGTACCTAAACCGATTTCATTTAAAAAAAAAATTCAAATTGAAATAAGAGTTGAGATTTTGATAGGAAATATTTTGGTTTTCTACTTACCTGGATTCAATAATGCTCCAGGCTTTACTTCATATGATTTGAAAAAGAAATTCAGCTTCTTAAAATTAATAGCATTCGGCCAAATAAAGGTTGGGGTTCTTTCTTATATGCTGCCTTTGTCCAGGCTGCTGTAACAAAATTCCATGAACTGGGCAGTTTATAAACAGTAGAAATGTATTTCTCACAATTCTGAGGCTAGGAGGCCCAAGATCAAGGCACTCGTATGGTAGCCTACTTACTGGTGAGGGCCCTTGTCCTGGTTCGTAGCCATTTTCTCGCTGTGTGCTCACATGGTGCAGAGGGGCAAGGGAGCTTTCTGGAGCCTCTTTAATGAGGGCACTAATCCAATTCATGAGGGCATCATCTCTCATTAGCTCAGAACATCCCAGCTTCTCCAGCAGTGGAACCAACAGAAGGCACACATGGTGGTAAGAAAACAGGTAAGTAACAGTAGAAGAAATATTGTGTAACAGTAGAAGAAATATTGTATCAGTCCAACAAATCATTCCTACTATAGACCAAGCACCGTGCCAGGCTCTGGAGATATATCATTAGGAGGTACTTCAATAATTTCAATACATTGTGGCAAATGCTAAGATTAAAATACCCAAAGGGCATGGTGAAAGCCCAAATAAGAGACACAACCCCGGATGACTCTCTTGAAGAAGGTAAGATTGAGGATTAAGAGGTTAAAAGGGCACCTGGGTGACTCAGTCGGTTTCAACTCAGTTTGTGATCTCAGGGTCATGAGATTGATTCCCACATCAGGCTCCATGCTCACTGGGGAGTCTGGTGGGATTCTCTCCCTCTCCCTCTGTCCCTCACCCCACACGCATGCACACACACACTCCCCTCTCTCTTCCTAAAATAAATAAATATTTTTTAATGAGGTTAAAAGTAAGATTAAGAAATGAGGGCAGATTTAAAACACAGATCCTGAATCCAGACAGATCTCAATTCTGATCCCAGCTCCATTATTGATGGAACCAGTACTAAATCACTCAACCTCTCCAAGCTTTAGTGTTGCCCTCTAGCAAATGGGTTAGGAGATTATGTACACAAAGTACCTAGTGAATAACAGGCACTCAAAGATGTTTCTTTTTCTTATTATTTTTATATTTGAAGACTGTCATCCTGTGGAACAGAGTAGAGGCATCCAGTTCTTCCAGAGGGAATAAACATGGGTGAGCTTCAGAGAAAAGGGCCCTGGTCCTCCTCCCAGGACAAAGTCCTAGGGAAAGAGAAAGAAATCTAAGAATAATCTACAGAATCTTTGATTAGAGAAAACACAGGTCTTGTTGCTTGGATGGAATACAGAAATGCAGCAAAATTAAGAGTAGAAATTGGGGTGTGGAATATCTGGGAAGAGGAGCTTTAGATCTCTCCCCATACGAGAAGTAGATGAGCTTGCTGCCACTCCAGAAAGCACTTGGAACTAGAATTGGGGAAAATATTTTTGGTTACTCAAGTTAAACCAATGAGAAGTAGGTGGGGTGCTGGATGTCAGCGAGCCTTAACAGATACAAAACCTGCGTCTTGGGCAGGCACAACACTCTGTCTTCTGCTCCTTGAAGCTATTAGAACAAAAGTTCAAGGTCACCAAGATTCAGAATATATTCTTGAGTATTCTGCTCATCCCTGTGCTCATCTCCATGTTCACTTAATTTGGATTCTAAGGAATCCTTATTTTTATAGCAGTTTATTAGTAGACGATTTGAAAAATTTGATTGCATTCTAAGTAGCATTGTATTGTGTTCTGAGGAGCAGTTGGCCACAGCCCCAAATCTGCCATACTGTCAGAAATAGATGTCTGGAGTTATTTGTTTTCACAACTGCCTTCCCGGTAATGAGCTATTTGTGAAAGAGGCACCATATCTGGTTTATCTATCACCTGTTTCAGTGTGAGGAACTCAGCAATTGTTCTCTGATTAAAATTATAAATGAATGTAATTTTTATTAAAACACAGCACCCATCCAAAGGGATACAATTTTACTTCCTTTGATAACGATTATTTAATGAAAGAGTAATGTTCTTGTAACTTTTTATTTCACTGAAAGTGACTTTTTCCATAACAGTTTCACTCTTTTCTCCAGAATAGAAAAAGCTGTAAATATGGCATTAACTTCAAGAAAAAAAATCTAGAGAAAAGAAGAAATTATAGAATTAATAGAATATATTTAACATATATAACATAATATATTAATATATAATATAATATAATATAATATAATATAATATAATATAATATAATATAACATGCCCAGAGAAATGAAGTTAAAAACCTCCAGAAAAAGAACTGGAATTTTGTTTTACCTCAATCATTAAATCCATCCTATATTTAACACTGCTTATATTTTAATAAGGGAGGCTCAGTAAAGTCATTGTTATGAAATAAACTTGGAACAGACACATAATTTAAGTAGAAAAAACAACCCAGACTTTTGTGATAAAATATATTCTTACATGATAAGAACCCAAAAATCTTTAGGTAAAAGGAAACCCATTTATAAGAGTGGCTCCTTCAGAGAGAGCTTTGAACATCCAAACTTATGAAGAGGCATACCCCTGCTTTACTCAGGTCCATGTGCCATCATACCCATTCTTTGCCTTAGCAGACCTGTGTTAGCTTAGTTATTCTGAAATAGTGACAGAAAGACCTTGGCTAAGAAAAAGGAATGAATCTATGCTTGCTGTTGCAGAAAATGGTATCACAGCTTCTTAAACCTAGAATTACCAAATGGTCCAGCAAGTCACTTCTGGATGGCTATATCCAAAAGAATTAAAAATAGGGACTTGAACAGATATTTGTACACCTATGTTTATAGCAGCATTATTTACAGTGGTAACCAAAAGTTACCAATGGCAACAGCCTACATGGCCATTGGTGGGTGAATAAGTAAACAAAATATGGTATATACATCTAAGGAAATGGTCAACCTTACAAAGTAAGGATGTCATAGGGTGCCTGGGTGGCTCAGTCAGTTAAACAGCCAATTCTTGATTTTGGCTTTGGTCATGATTTTAGGGTGATGAGATGGAGCCACACGTCAGGCTCCATACTGGGCATGGAGTCTGCTTAAATTCTCTCTCTCTCTCTCTCTCTCTCTCTCTCTCCCTTTTCCCCTACCCCCTGCTAATGCACACCCACTGTCTCCCTCTCTAAAAAATAAATAATTAATTATTTTTTTTCTTTGAAAAAATATTTTTAAAAAGTAAGGAAATTCTGGCACCATGACAAGGATGAACCCTGAAGACATCATGCTCAGTGAAATAAGCCATTCATAAAAGGACAGATTCCATACAATTCTCCTTCTGTGAGGTTCCTAGAGTCATCAAATTCATAGAGACAGAAAGTAAAATGGTGGTTCCAGGTCTGGGTATAGGGAATGATGGGAGAGTTAGTGCTTAATGGATATGGAGTTTCAGTTTGGGAAGATAAAAAAAAAATTCTGAAAAGGAAGAGTAGTAATGCTTACACAACAGTGTGCATGCAACTTAATGCCTCTGAACTGTGCACTTAAAATGGTTTAAATGGTGAATTGCATGCTATGTATATTTTATCATAATAAAAAAAAAAACCTATGGCTGTGCTCACAAAAAGAAATCCCACATGTCAGACGCTAGGAGAGAGCTGAGGGACACAGAGTATGTGCATGAGCTGATGCTCTTGTCATTGGGGGGAGATATCTAATCTGATTATTTAGGAATTCAACCCTTGATGGATTGCTAACTCAGTGAACACTGGGACTAATAAACTCTGCCCACTAGTCCAGAGAGACAATATGGAAGTTGTCTCAGCCATGACTCTAGCTGGAAAATTAGAAGGCTAAATCAATAAATAATTCTTCCATGGAAACTCAACATACCAGGCCTGTGTGTTTAGAGTTTGTTCTACACTGCATTCATGGTGTGGGAAATCCTTGAGCCAAAAAGTAATGTAAAATTGCTTTTGGGTTGGTACTGGCTCTGGGGTGTTCAGGAGAAGCAAACAAAATTACACTGGAGGGATTCTTTGACAACTCAGGCTGCCCAGATTCCCAAAGAAAAATAAAGTCTCTCTTATAATCCCAAATTACAAAGTGCACAAGGAAATTATTCATTGTGAATGAAGGTCAACAAAAATAGGAAAAATAAAAACTAAAGCCCCAAAATACAAAATAATTGAAAACTAATCCAAAGGAGAGTACAATATGTTTTGAATGAATAAAGGTATAAAATGATACAGAAATGGCAAAGTAGAAAAAGAATTAATGAACTAGAGGCCAAATCTCAGTATATTGCCCAGAACACAGATTGAAAGATGCTAGAAGAAAAGAAATTTTAAAAAGAAGTTAAAAGACATGGAATACAAATTGAAAACTCCAATGTATATCTAATAGGAATTCCAGAAAGAATAAAGAAACAGTGTTTATATTGATAATAGCTTAGAATTATCTAGATTTGATTTTTTAAAATGAATCTTCAGATTAAAGAAGCAAGTCTAAACATAATAAATAAAAAAATTACACTTAGATTCATTACAATGAAATTATATGAAATCTAAGGAAACCAAAATATCCAGGGGTAGGGGGAACAAATTATCAATAATAGAACAACAACCTGAATGACAATGAAATTTTAACAATAACATTAAAAGCTGGAAGCCATGTCAAAATAGCTTCAAAGTACCGAGGAAAAATATCAGCAACTTAGAATTCTACTATCAGTCACTGAAGAGTGAGGGTGAAGTAAAGTGAAAAGAGGTTATTAGTGTTTGCCACCAATAGAAGAAAGCAAAAATAATATGCTCATGATGGGGCAAAATACATACTTGGTAAACCTATAGATAAAGCTAAATAAACATTGACTCAAAATATAAAAAATAGGGATGCCTGGGTGGCTCAGCAGTTAAGCACCTGCCTTTGGCTCAGGGCAATGTCTCGGGGTCCTGGGATTGAGTCCTGCGTGGGGCTCCCTGTAGGGAGCCTGCTTCTCCTTCTACCTATGTCTCTGCCTCTCTCTGTGTGTCTCTCATGAATAAATAAATAAAAATTCTTTTTAAATTTTTTTAAAAATAGAAATAATGAATAGAGTATCACTTAAAAATAAAATACTAGCAAACCATAATATGCAAATTGGATGGGCGACAGCAATTGGAATTTAAGCACTCTGTGGTCCCTCTCTTATTGTTAAATCATGGATTCATGTTAACAAGCTAATGACTTATAATATGATAAATAGGAATAGAATTTATAATTTCCAAAGAGAAGATAAAAATAATTGAATAAAGCAAACATTCACACTAAAAAATGTTTTGAAACAAATATGGTATCATATTAAAATTTGATAGAGGTGGGTACAGGGTACAAAGAATTTGTTATATTTATACTGGTCTCTACTCTCTACATATATGAAATATTTCAAATAAATAAGAATTATTATTATAATGATATTGAAAACCTAATCACCAAGCAAAGGAGAAGACAGAAGCTAAAGAAAGTGAATCTAAAGAAAAACCTGATCAACCACAATGAATGTAAAGATTCTCTTATTAGTTAAAATATAGATAAATTCGTATCAAGAAAAAACTTAGCTATATGCTGCTTATCAAAGATATATCTAAAATATAATGAAGAAGTGAATTATAAAGGATACATACCAGGCAAATATTAACTAAAAAAGCCACTATTTGACATAAGTATCAGATAAAGAATAATTAAGGCAAAAGACACTGTTGAGAATAAAGAGAACACTACATATTAGAAAAAAGGAAAAATTTATCAGAAAGTTGTTCTAATCATATATGTACCTAACAATTTAGCCTCAAAACATATAAAGCAAGAATTGATGAAAAAAATTATGAGTCAATATAGGGGAAGATTTTAAATATTCCTTTCTGAGAATTGACAGATTAAACAGACAAAAAAATTGGTAGTGGTAGAAACAACCTAGACAACACAATTAAGCTAATCAAAGGGACATATGTAGAGTCCTGAGAATTAAAGAACACATTTTCAAGTACACATGGAATATTTTAAATAAATTGACTATATAGTATGCTACCAACCAAGTCCCAATGAATAACAAAGAATTGATATCCTACTGATACAATACAATAATATTAAAAATCAACAACAACAAATTATTTAATATGCTTGGAAATTTTAAAAAATATTTCTAAGTAACCAATGAGTAAAGAAGCAATAATGCAATCTAACCAAATCATAAAATACAAACACTAAATGCCAAATCTGGAAAAACAGCAAGAAGTGTCCTGATAAATATTTTCTAACAGGTTCTCTGGGTTAGGGTATGTGTGTATATGTTTGTTGGGGGATGGGAGTGGAGGAGGGACGTGCAGCATTTGCCAACATATGTAGTATAAATATCCCACCAGGTCTTTTTCAAGCTATCAACATGAAGGGTAAAACTGGAAAGAAATACACACAATCAACTCTCACAAACCAGTATGAGCTGGCTACAGTTGGTTCTGGCATACCACTGTAAACAATTGAAATATATCTTCAATTGCATATATTAAACAAAGAAGAAAGGTTGAAAGTGATTTTATTTAGTATCTAAATCAAGGGTTAGAAAAAGAACAGGAGAGTAAACCCAAGAGGATTAGAAGGAAGGAAATAATAAAGATAAGAGCAGAAGTTAATAACATTACAAACAAAGACACAGTCAAGAAGATTAACAAAAGGGGGAAAAATGGCTCTTTTGGAAGACAAATTAAGTAGGCAAACATCTGGCTAACATGATCAAAAGAAGAGAAATTAAAATAAAAATAAACAATGCTCTGAATAGAAAGAACATAAGAGATAGAGTAGAAAAATAAAAGATAAATATAAATGATAAGGGCTATTTTCTGGAAAAATAATAAGAACAAAACTGACTCAACAAGAAGTATAAAATGTGAGCACACAGGTTACTATCAAAGAAACAGAATCAGTGCCCTTGCCCCCTGCTCTGGCTCTCCCTTAACATGCAAACAAACACAATCACCAAGCCTGGTTGGTTTTTACAGGTAAGTTCTGCCTTCAAGAAATGGTTAATTTTCTATCATAAAACTGCTTCAGGAAAATAGAAGGAAGAAAGCTATCCAACTCATTTTATGAGGCTATTAAACGTTGAAACAAAACTAGAAAGAAAAACCGAAGGCCACTTGCATACATGAATAAAAAGACAAGTGTATGAAATAGCATATTATTTAAAAAATCTGGCAGTGCAATTTCATAACTGATTTGCTAATTAAGATTTATTCAAGAATGTAAAAAATTCCTTAGATGAACAATTAATATAATCATTACATTAACAGGTTAATGGAGAAAAATCATCTCAATAGATGCAGAAAAAGTATTTAATACAATAAAAAATCATTCCTGATTAATCTGAATATACTTCTCATCAATCAATCAATCAATCAATCAATCCTCTTCAGCAAACGAGGAATAGATGGAAACTCTTAACTTAAAAGGACATCTTTCAAAAACCCATTGCAAATACCCAAATCACTAATGTTAAGAACACAAGAATACTCCCTTCTTCCACTTTTGATGTTAAACTGTAGGTACTAGCTGACAAAATAAGAAAAAAGTTAAAGACTGAAATTTTACAGCAACTTTATTCATAAAAGGCAAAAATTCAAAGCAACCCAAATATCTGTCAACAGGAAAATGGGTAAACAAGTTATGGACTAGCCACACAATGGAATACATACATAAAAGAATGGATTGCTGGTGCTGGCAACGACATGGATGAATCTTAAAATAACATTATGCTGTGCAAAAGCAACCAATCTCAAAATAAAGCATACCGTATGATTCCATTTATAGAAAGTTCAAGAATAGGAAACACAGAGAGCCAAAAAAAACCTGAATGTTGGTTGCCTACAAATCAATTGCAGTTAGGAACTGAGTGCAGGGAGGAAGCTTTTTGGATTCAGAGGGCTGACTCTGTTCTATATCCCGATTGGGGTGTTGATTAGACAAGTGTATATAGTTGTCAAAGCTAATCGAACTGAATAATTAAGATCTTTACATTTCATTGTTTCGTAATTATGCCTCAGTTTTGAAAAGCACAACAGATATAAAAGGCTGGAGATTGGGAAGAAGGGGATGGTGTAATGAGTACATAGGATGTGTTTATATAGAATATCCAAGAGAATCCACAAATAAATATTTGTACTAATAAGTAAGTTTAATGAGTTGCTAGAAATCAATATCTCAAAAATCAATAGCTATTTTTAAAGGACATTATTAACCATGGCAATAAAAGCTTTTAAGGTTCCCAGAAATAAATCTAACAAATGGTGTGTAAGATTTTTATGGAGAAAGCCACAAAACCTTATTTAAGGGGGGAAGGAAAAAAGGATTTACTATATTCATGGATGGGAGGGTTCAGTATTTTAAAGATTGCAATTTTCCCCAAATTTACCTATAAATTCAATATTTTTTAATAAAAATCTCAGTAAGGCTTTTCAAAGACTCGACAAGAATAAGCGAAAAAATTGCAAAGAAAAAGGGAGGAGGAGACTTTAGAAGGAGGAGGAAAAGAAAAAGGAGGTTATCCTTTTGAATATTGGTATTCATCATAAAGCTATAGTAATTTAAACAGTGCAATATTGCCACAGGGAATAGAGAGCTTAGAAATAGAACCACTTAGCTATGGAAATTTGGAATATGACAGAGATGGCATTGTAAATCACTGGGCAAAGAATGAAAGCATTCAATAAATGATGCTCAGACATCACCATATGGAAAAAGAGAAATCCAACTATTCGTATGCAAAAGGATAAAATTGGATATCTACTCCATATCATGCACAAAAATGTGAAAATCAAAATTTAAAAAGAAAATATAGTGTTCTCACTTCAGCAGCACATATATGTTTCTAAAATGTAGGAGATTATCTTGATGATATCTGAATACTGTCATATGATTAATGGTAACAAAAGCATAAGCCATATTGAGAAATAAAATACTGTAAATATAACTATATTAAAATAAGGACTTCTGTGTACCAGGACAGAGACAAAAAAGAGGCGAATAACTACCGTGGGAAGGTGTTTGCCACCCATATAACTATTTAGAATATAATAGAATTTCTTAAAAATCAAGCAAGACAATCCAAGAAATAAAAGCACAGGGGCACCTGGGTGGCTTAGTGTTTGAGCTTAGTGTTTGGCTCAGGGTGTGATCCCAGGATCCTGGGATCCAGTCCCACATCAGGCTCCCCACAGGAATCCTGCTTCTCCCTCTGCCTCTCTCTCTCTGTGTCTCATGAATAAAGAAATAAAATCTTTAAAAAAAAAAAAAAAAGCACAAATATGAGACACCTGAGTGGCTCAGCGGTTGAGCGTCTGCCTTTGGCTCAGGGCATGATCCTGGAGTCCCAGGACTGAGTTTCGCATCAAGCTCCCTGCGAGGAGACTGCTTCTCCTTCTGCCTGTGAGTCTGCCGCTCTCTCTCTCTGTGTGTCTCTCATGAATAAATAAAATCTTAAAAAAAAAGCACACACACACACAAATAAACATATGAAAAGACCTTTTAACCTATCTAGTAGTTAAAGAAAGTGTAAATTAGAATGAAATATCATCCCCATCTATCAGGTTGGCAAAAATCAATAGCCAATAGTCAATCAATACATCCAATTCCAAGAATGGGTGGGGCTACTAGGAAATGAGAAGCCTTATACAGGGCTGGCATGGCTGTAAGGTAAAACTGTTTTGAAGAAGAATTCTGGAATAACTGTTTTAAAAAATGTTGAGGATGTACTTCCAACCAGAAATTTGGCTTCTAGATGTTTGCATAGAACTGTACATGCAAAGACATGTGTGCAAGACTGTTCATTGCAACATGGTCTGTAACAACAAAAAACTGGAGGAAAAAACACAAGTGTTATCAAAACATATATTTTTCTAAATATAAAAACTCCAAGGTATGTTTATTATGGCTGCATATGTATTTAGAGAAAGTACATAATGATGCACAGCAATATCAGTATAGGGGTGGTATATGGGAAACCTAAATTGCCGGGGTTGGAATCAAGGTTACCAGCTATAGGGCCTTGGACAAGTTATTTAACCAATCTTTCTTCTTCCCCTTCATCTATAAAGTGGAGGATGATAATAGTATCTATGTCATATGTCTACAGTGGGCATTAAAAGAGCTAATGTATGCAAAGTGCTTAGAATAATGGCTAGCATCCAGTACATTTGCTGCTTTTATTACCATCATTATCATCATCATCATCATCATCGTCATTGTCATTACCATCATCATCAAGACAATGGTTACCACTGATGGGGAGGGGGAGAAGTGATGGAGGTAAATCTATAGCTTTTATCTGTAAGGAAATATGGCTACACTAACATATATTAAACCTGCATTTAATATGATTATGAGGCCAAGAGTACTGAGTACATGATTATTTGCCATATAACTTTCCGGGTTTTGCTATGTATTTCAAATCCTTCATATATTAAGTTTTTTTGTTTTAAGTAAAAAGATGAATGGTTTGTGGAATAGTATGGAGAAAAGTTTAAGCTGCCTGGTATACTGAATACCGTGAGAAGAAATGATTGCAGGAATATATTTTAGGACAAATGCTTGACAGCTGCTAATAACAAGTTACAAAGTTCACAGTTAAAGAAAGAAAAGCTAGGGAAGTCACAAGTAATTCTTTACAAGAACATCAGAGATCTCAACATTGCAGGAAAATGTGCAGAAATGCAGTTTTTCGGGGGGACATAAACACAGAGTTCCTGGAAATGCCAAAGAAATAATGTTAGTTGATACGAGTATCCAAAAAAAATGTTTACTTGAGAGAACTGTTATAGCAAACTTGTAGAACATTTAATCATTTTTTAAATGAACATTTGAGCTTCAATTATGTATAGATATATGTTTGCTGTTTGTCTTTTTGCCCCCAGGGAGACCAGCTATTATTTCTTAAAAAGAAAGGCAATTTGGGGTGCCTGGGGGCTCAGTTGGTGAAGTGTCTGAATTTGATCTCAGCTCAGGTCTTGATCTCAGGATGGTGAGTTCAAGTCCCACGTTGAACTCCACGCTGGGTGGGGAGCCTACTTAACAAAAATAATTTTTTTTTTTAAAGAAAGAAAGCTTTTATGCAGCTATAGTACTAGGAAGATTATTCATCTGTCAGAGTGCTTTTAGTAGCAAGGAGCAATAGGCATCTAAATCTTAAATCATGGGGGTTTATTGTTATCTCATTAAGAACTCTGGAGGAAAGTAGTCCCAGGGCTGATTCAATCACTCAATACCCACAACACTAGGACCCTTTCTGCCTCTCTGTTCTGCTGTCTTGTCTGTCAGGAATGTTCCACTCAAGGTTGTGAGATGCATCACATCTTCAAGCAACCAAGCTCAATGGCAGGGAAGCAAGTCAGGGGAGCACACCTCCTGCTCATCTGCCATGTTATCAGGTAAAAAAAAAATTTCCTGGAAACCCGCTCAATAGAATTTCCTTTCCATCTCTGTGACTAGAACTGGGTCACCGGACTTACCTAAACTGTTCATTGGCAAATGGAACTGGGGTTACCATGAATGTTTTAAGACTTGTCACTAACTCATCACCTAGGACTGGAACCATCTTCTTTGGTTTATTACCCCTTGTATCTGAACGAAATCTAAGTTACATTATCAAGGAGGAACATGAGCAAATCTTACTAATGAAAGAGGCAAAAGCAAACAATAGAGAAAATACAGACCTACACAGCATCTACCCAGTTTTCTCTAGTAAGACATTTGGCTTGTAGCAGACACTATTATCTGTACGCAATGGATATTACCAACTTTTTTCTTACCAGCAGCACTAGATTTGCTTATTCTTCTCCTGTTCCTGGTCCCAGTCCTAATGTGGGGGTGAGGGGTGGTTCCCCGACACATAACACCAACCAAGTCTTAGCCATGGATCAAGTGTCTGAGAATTCAACTCAGTTCTGACACTATGTTCCCAGAGATAGCATCAGATTACAAAGGTATGGGTTCAGTCCTACAAGTCCCCATCCCCCACCTCAGATGCCAATCACAAGTCTCAGGCGGTTACCTGTGTGTCTGTCTGGCTGACCAACTACAGATGGGAAGTTCCAATAACCTTTAATGTGATTAATTTGCTGAAGCAGCTCACAGAACTCCAGGGAAATATTTTCTTACATTTTCAAGTTCATTAAAGGACTTGAATACCGTGAGAAGAATGGGGATGTACAGAAGAAGAATGGGGATGCCTTATGGGGATGTACAGAAGAAGAGGTCCCAAACAAAGGAGTTTTCCTCTTGGGTTTGTTTTTTTGTTTTTTAAGATTTTATTTATTTACTTATTTGAGAGAGAGAGACAGCAAGGAAGGAACAGAGGGAGAAGAACAAGGGGACTCTACGCTGAGTACAGAGCCTGATACAGGGCTCTATCCCAGGACCCCTGAGATCATGACCTAAGCTGAAATCAAGAGTCAGGTCCTCAATCTACTGAGCCACCCTGACGCCCCTCCCTTTTGGGCTTCTACATAGTTATGATTGACTGAGTCATTGGCCACTGACTGATTCAACCTCCGTCCCTCCTCCATTCTGGAGATGGGGTTGAAAGTTCTAGCCCTCTAATCATAGGGTTGATTCTCCTGGCAACCAGCAACCATCCTTAGGTAGAAGCCTAGAGTGATCTCATTAACATATAAAATACAACTTTATTGCTTAGCATTTAGGAAATTCCAAGGGTTTGGGATGCTGTGAGGCAGGAACTACGGACAAAGATCAAATATATGTCATCCAGATGACCACAGTGTTTTCTTATAAGTCATAAAATGACTTTTATGCTTTAGCAGCCAAATGTTTTCCAGGGATTGGGCCTCTTTATAGCCTATGGATGAATCTTCATTGGTCTACGCCCACCCAAGTAATTAATTGCCATTGTGCATGACCAGTATAGGAATGGGAATGTGACATGAAGGGAGGTATTCTAGGGAGTCTCTGCACAGGGACAGAAAAAAGGAGGCTCCCTATCTAGTCTGGGGGCACTGCTGTGGGGATATCTTTGCTCTAACTGTTGCAGCCATCTTGCAACCATGAGGGATATCCAGTTCTAGCTATCATAGTGAGAATAGGTCCTGGATGTTATTGTTGACTTTCTAAATTAATCAACCTATTAGACGGTCTCTCCTAAACTTCTTTTAATATGAGATAATACATTTTCTTTTTTGTTTAGGCCATTTTAGTTTGTTTCTTTGCATTTGCAGTCAAATCATCCTGAAGACATACTCTTGAAAATATAAAGCAAACAATTTAAAGAGAGATTTTAAAAATCTGGATAAATATGAAACTAACAAGTGCCACATCTAGCTGCTTAAAATAGGTTTGAATCCACATGTTCAGAATAATCAAGTGTCGGGATCCCTGGGTGCCGCAGCGGTTTAGCGCCTGCCTTTGGCCCAGGGCGCGATCCTGGAGACCCGGGATCGAATCCCACGTCGGGCTCCCGGTGCATGGAGCCTGCTTCTCCCTCTGCTTCTCCCTCTGCCTGTGTCTCTGCCTCTCTCTCTCTCTCTCTCTGTGTGTGACTATCATAAATAAATAAAAATTTAAAAAAAGAATAATCAAGTGTTATAATACTTAAGGAAAACCTTTCACTAAGCATTTTCTTTGTGTAAGTCACTTTTATGAGCCCCATGATGAGGCAGCGATTGAGCAAGTAGACTAGGGACACAAAAAATATGGAAATGCATAATCCTTAAATTCAAGGAGCTTATACTACAGTTGGGGAAAAAGTTCTGTTGATGGTAAAAATTCTTTTTTTAAAAAAATATTTTATTTATTTATTAATGAGAGACACAGAAAGAGAGGCAGAGACACAGACAGAGGGAGAAGCAGGCTCTATGCAGGGAGCCCAATGTGGGACTTGATCCCGGGACTCCAGGATCATGCCCTGGGCTGAAGGCAGGCGCTAAACTGCTGAGCCACCCAGGTGTCCCTGATGGTAAAAATTCTAAATTATAGATCAGTTTTAAAGAAGTGGTCCCATTTTGTTCAAAGATGGTACCTATTATCTGCCAAGTAATAAATTGTACTACCACTCTGTAATACATCAAATATCAGAATCTCTTTCCACATAAAAACCTCTGGATCCTAAAGTATATTAGAAAAACCTTTAATTTCATAAGATCAATTCTTCTTTTGAAATAGCAACCGACATCTGAATAGATTTACTTTACACCTGAGCAAGCTGAAAATTCATACAGAAAGACATCATGCCCAATTTTTTACTTAAAGCATTTTACCTTTTATGAATGATTGTCATAGACTTGGAATTAGTGGAGTCTAGACTAATGAGTCTTTGCTGTATTTGTGTGGGAACATGGTAATTTCTGATTTGATAGTTTATCTTTAAATTCTCTAAAGAAAAGAAAGCTATCACAGAGATGGTGGAGAGCAAGTTGACCTGTTCACACTTGATGTAATACATTTTGGTATTTATGGAGAGAGTGCCCAAGGCAAGTAGGAGTCTAAGTAGTGATAAGTGTGCATTTTGCCTTCATGGGGACCCTGAGGGAGATGAAGAGTGCTAAGCCTTGGCAGGAAAGCAGCAACCCAGATATAAAATACTTCAGCTCCGAATGTGTCTACCAGAGCATAAATTTATTAAAATCCCATTTTCAACCATAAAGAAAATACATCAATAAAGCAGCAGCTCCCACTAGCTAAGTCAGGTTTGTTTTGTGTTTTGCAGTATTATTTTTTGTTTATAAAAGTATGAATGGTTTAGCAACCCTGGCTTTAAAAGAGGGATCTCAAGCACCAGTTCCATGGTTGGTTTTAGTAGAGTCGGTGTGCTACTAAATATAGAATGGCCAAGCAGTGGCCTTCTGCATAAAACCACTTGGAAGCCTTTCTCTAAGGATGAGGGTTCCATTTTTCTCTGTCAAAACAAGCAAGTACAAACATGGCCTGTAAACAAAAGGTCTTCATTAATAGAAGATTGTCATTTCTGCTGAATCCCAACTGGGAGAGTTTGGACTGGACAGAAGAAGGGAAAGGCGGTGGATGATTAAGAAGCTACAAGGTACAGGGGATGTTTCAGCTTCTAAAACTCCCTCTTCATCAGTTGAATTACTGTCTTCAAGAGCTGTCTGTGCCCCACTTTTTGTGGAATCCTGCGATCCTGGAGAGAGGAAGCTATTACCAAGTTGATTTTTGAATGAGTGCGTTTCAGTGTCAAGAGCATGAAAGGGAAGGATGGAGAAGCTGTCACAAATTGGTGGAGACTGAGGACATATGAGAGCTAAATGCAGTGTGGCATCCTGGATTGAATCCCAGAGTAGAGAAAAAGACATGAATGGAAAGACTGAGGAATTCCAAATAATACATCTAGTTTCATTAATTGCACCGTACTGGGTTGACTTCTTATTTCTATACAGTAAATCTTTCTCTTTCCTGGACACTAAAACTTACCATGTCAGGCTACATTTAAAAGTAAAACATGTTCAAGAAATTACTTTCTTTGTGACAGAAATGCAGTGTGTTTTTCTCCAGTTGAAGTGGTGACAATTGCAGAACGGTCTTCCCTATTAAACATGGTATCTAAAGAAATATCTAAAACTGATATTGAAAGAAATCCATGGAACTCCCATGACTACTTCAAGGTAAACATGATGTCCAGTATTGTCCATATGCTCCTTGTCCCTTGAGAGAGATCAATGGGCATGAGGAGAAAGTTGAAGCATATTATTGGCAATACTATTACTCCTTACCTACTTCCTTACATGTCAATCTATTTACCAGCAGTGTTCTGGGAAAGAACTAGAATTTGGGGAAACCAAGAGGCAGGGAGAAGAGGTTACAAGGAATTCAGAGCTATGAGCTCTGGGTTCAAAGCCTTAAGTGTAGAAGAAGAGTTATCTTCCCATTCATACTTTGTAGGCTGAGTTTCCACGTGAGATTTCATTTAGAAAAAAAGTTCTAATTGAGTTTGGCCATGGTGGGGTGAGGGTAGGAGAGAACATTCCTTTTTAACCGTGGTTATGAAAAATCTCAAACATACACAAAAGTAGAATGGAGTGAATCCCTATGTACTCACCATTTAGCTTCAACAATTATCAATATATGACCATCCTGATCTCATTTAAACCATAATCACTCCCCCACCATCTGCTCCCACAAGATTATTTTGCAGTAAATCTCAGTCAGACATCACATCATTATATCTGTAAATATTTCTGTAGGCATCTCTAAAAGATCTTATTTTCGTGAAAAACATAACCACATTATGCTAAGTGAAATAAACCAAC
Source organism: Nyctereutes procyonoides (assembly GCF_905146905.1). NCBI lineage: Eukaryota > Metazoa > Chordata > Mammalia > Carnivora > Canidae > Nyctereutes > Nyctereutes procyonoides. The sequence continues at coordinate 51,766,931 of NW_026575140.1, read as the reverse complement.
CACCAAAAGACAAATACTCTATGATTGCACTTATATGACATGCTTAGAGTAGTCAAAATTATAGAGACAGAAAGGAGAATGGGAGCTGCCAGGGGCTGGGAATAAGAGGGGGATGGGGGGTTAATTTTTAATGGGTAAAGAGTTTCAGTTTTGCAAGATCAAAAGAACTGTGGACATCAGTGATGGTAAGAGTTGCACAACATCATAAATGTATCTATTGCCACTGAACTGTACACTTAAAAATGGTTGAGTGGGTAAATGTTATGTGCATTTTACCACAATAAAAAATAGAACAAAAACAATTTTAAAAAAACCATAACCACAGTAGCCTTCTCATACTGAAAAAATTAACACTAATGCCTCATCAAATAGCCAGGAAGTGTTTAAATTTCCCCAATTATTCATAAGTTTTGGGGGCTTTTTTGCAATTTGTTTAAACAAGATTTACACTTTGCATTTGGTTTTTATGTCTCTCTTAATTGCCATATAATCTAAAAATCTGCAGAATTTTTCATTTTCTGGGTTTTACTGATTACATCCTTGTGGTGTCATTTAACACATTCTTCAGCTATAGGGAATTCTTCTCCTGCCCTCCTAAACACATTCTTCTTGCTAGTGTCTGTTCTGGGCTATGTTATGCTGAACACTCCCCTTCTAGAAGGGATTTGATTCCTTGCTGTGGCTTTATTTTGGTCCACTTGAGATCTGGGCACCCACCTGCCCAGTGGAAATCATCTCCGATCTCAACGAGACTGTTCAGAACTGAGTTCACTGTCTTCTCTCCCTCCCACTAACAAAACTTTAGTGCTTCCTATGTTCCCTCCCCCTCAGTGAATGGAACCAAAATCTGCACAGAGGTCCAAGTCAAAGCATGGGCACCATCTTGAATCCCTCCTAAACCATCTGTTCCAAGTCCCGTCATTCTACCTGACACCCATCACCACACCAACACTCCAGGGGATGCCACTGATTTATCTTAATCTGGATCTTACCTGGAATCTCTTCTCTGGATTGCTTCAACAGTCCCCTGACTGGTTTTTCTGTTAAAATTCTCACTGTACTGGGACACCTGGGTGACTCAGTGGTTGAGCGTCTGTCTGCCTTTGGCTCAGGTCTTGATCCTGGGGTCCTGGGATCGAGTCCTGCATTGGGCTCCCCACAAGAAATCTGCTTCTCCCTCTGTCTATGTGTCTCCCTCTCTGTGTGTGTGTCTCTCATGAATAAATAAATATAATATTTTTAAAAATAAAATTTTCAGTGTATTGCATGTTACTTTTTCATTCTGCATTGAGAGTTGTCTTCCCAAAACAAATCTGATTACATTGCTCTGCTATTTAGAACCCTTCAACGGCTCTTCACTGCTGTACGGATAAAATCCAAACAGTTAGACATGGAAAGCCCTACAAGAATTGGATCCTTCCTTCTTTTCAAGACTCACTTGTCCCCTACCTCCTCTATCACCCCTCCCACTATACCCCAGTCATCGAGGGCTCCTTCTGAATCTCTAGATATGCCTCCAGGCTCTCATCCCTCTTCCCACTGTCCTCATATCCTGTCCCCCTCACCTGCTTAAACTCTCGTGTTTGGATATCTGCTGTGATGTTCCTCCTGTACCCTCGGCTGTAATCCCCCCAGGGTGTTGGTGGTTCTTCCTCTGTGTTTTCATATCCCTGGATTCAGTCCTAACAGCACTGCTTGTATCCCTCACTATCCAGAAATCTTCCTAAGAGCATGTCTTTTTTTTTTTTTTAAGATTTTACTTATTTATTCATGGGAGACACACAGAGAGAGGCAGAGACACAGGCAGAGGGAGAAGCAGGCTCCCTGCGGGGAGCCCCATGTGGGACTCGATCCCAGGACCCTGGAATCATGACCTGAGCCAAAGCCAGACAGATGCTCAACCACTGAGCCACCCAGGTGCCCCAAGAAAAATTGAAATTGGCAAGAAGTTTTATTTTTGTGTGTTTATGCTTCTGCTAAAGTCTATAAGTTTTCTTGCATTGGGGGCCTGTATAATTCCTATGATTTGGAACCCATTGAAAAGTTTGTAGCTTCTAATAAGATCAGTATTTGTAAACATTTCATGAGATAGTGTGTAGTCTCAAGATTTGTTCTTTTTGTTTACACTACTTCTTGATCACAGTAACTATGATTACTTAAATGTCAACTTTTTATGCTTTCATTATACATCACCATTTTTTATGCAATATTCTCTTATTCCTGAATTCTTTGCTGTAATCTATTTCCAGTGAGCAGGACATTTTCAGGTCATTTTTTTTTTTCAGGACAGGCATAACATTGAGGTATATTTTCTGAGTCCCCAAATATATCTGAGCATGTCTCTGTTGCATTAGCATATAAAATCATACTGCCTTGGAGTGCCTGGGTGTTCAGTCAGTTACATGTCTAACTCTTGGTTTCAGCTCAGGTCTTGATCTCAGGGTCCTGGGACCAAGTCCCACATCAGGGTCTCTGCTCAGTGCAGAGTCTGCTTGAGATTCTCTCTCTCCCTCTGCTCATCCCCCTGCTCGTGCTCTCTCTCTCAAATAAATAAATAAATAAATAAATAAATAAATAAATAAATATAAGAAATCTTTTTTAAAAACTATGCTAGATTTAAAAAAAAAAAACTATGCTAGATTAATTTAAAATGCTTGGGTCACTTTTTTCTCCCTGCAGAATTACATTTTAATCTTCATTTTCTTCTGGTATTTATTTTTGCAGGGGAAAAAATGATCCCTAATTTTTTCCCATTACATTTAAATTCCTTGAAATTAAAAAATTTTAATTCAGATAATCTAGGTCTTTCTTCACTAAATTTGCCTGACATTAAATTTGCCCTTTCATTAAAATATCTAAATCTTTCTTTCATTTAAAAAATACCTGTATAATTTCCTTCATTATTGCTTCTCTTTGCCTGCTTTGTTCTTTCTTACTGGATGTACTTTTTGTATATATGAAATTTCTTGATTTTCTCTTCAGAGTGCCTCTCTTCTATAACTCTTTATATATTGTTTAAATTAATAGACATTTTTTAATAGGCATTTTTAAAAGCAGTTTTAGGTTTTCAGAAAAAAACCTGAGAGAAAAGTGATCTCGAGTTAGGATGGTCATTTCTTGCAATCTGTGAGCCCAAATCAATACATTATTACTAACTAAAGTCTGTAGTTTACATGAGGGTTCACTCCTGTTGTACCACATTCTATGGGCTTTTAAAAAATATTTTTTTTTATTTATTTGAGAGAGAGAGAGAGAGAGAGAGAGAGAGAGAACGTGAGTAGGGGAAGGGCAGAAGGCGAGGGAAAAGCAGACTCCCCACTGAGCCAGGAGCCTGATGTGGGGCTCAACCCCAGGACCCTGAGATCATGACCTGAGCCGAAGGCCAATGCTCAACTGACTGGGCCACCCAGGTGCCCCTACATTCCATAGGCTTTTGATAAACACTTAATAGCATGCATTTACCAATACAGTGACTTGCAGAATAATGGTTTCAGTTCTCTAAAGATTTCCCACACCCTACTTATTCTCCCTCCCTCTTACCCTCCTAACCCCTGGCAACTCCTGACTTTTTGACTGTCTCCATAGTTTTATTTTTCCCATAATATCATATAAATGCAATCATAAAGTATGTTGGCTCTTCAGATTGGTTTCTTTCCCTTAACAATATGCATTTAAGCTTCCTCTATGTCTTTTAATGGCTTGATAGCTCCATTTTTTTTTATTGCTTAATAATATTCTTTGCCCGATGGACCATAGTTTGTTTTTCCGTTCACCTACTGAAGGACATCTTGGTTGCTTCCAAGACTTGGCAGTTATGAATAAAGCTTCTCATAACATCCACATGCAGGTTTTTATGTGAACATAAGTTTTCAGCTCATTTGTATAAATAGCTCCACCATGCTCCATCCAGCATGATTGCTGGATCATCTGGTAAGAATGTATTTACTTCCATAGGAAAGTGCCAAGCTGTCTTCCAAAATGGCTGCATCATTTTGCATTCCCACCAGCAATGAATAAGAGCTCCCATTGCTCCACGTTGTCTCCAGAACTTGATGCTGTCAGTATATTGACTTTTGGCCCTTCTGAAAGGTGGGTAGTTGTATCTCATTATTTTACTTACATGCCCCCAGTCACATATTATGTGGAACATCTTCTTATATGTTTACTTGCTACCTGTACATCTTCTTCGCTGAGGTATCTGTTCACTTCTCTGGCTCATTTTTAATGGGTTGTTTTCTTTAAGAAAAAAAGGGGGGGCTTATTTATTTTAGAGAGAGCACAAGCAGGGGGAGGGGCAGAGATAGAGGAAGAGAGAATCTCAAGCCAACTCTGCACTGAGCATGAGCTGACTATGGGGCTTGATCTCATGACCCTGAGATCATGACCTGAGCCAAAATCAAGAGTTGGTCAACTAAGCCACCCAGCTGCTCCTTCATGGATTGTATTCTTATTTTTCAGTTTTAAGAGAGCTTTTTGAATCTTGAACACCAATCCTTTAGCTGATATGTGTTTTGCAAAGATTTCCTCCCAGTCTGGGGCTTGTCTTCATGTGCTCTTCACAGTGTCTTTGCTGTAAAGCAGCACCTCTTTTTTTTTTTTTTTTGATTTTATAAATTAATTTTTATTGGTGTTCAATTTACCAACATACAGAATAACACCCAGTGCTCATCCAGTCAAGTGTACCCCTCAGTGCCCGTCACCCATTCACCCCCACCACCACCCCTAGTTCATTTCCCAGAGTTAGAAGTCTTTATGTTCTGTCTCCCTTTCTGATATTTCTCACACATTTCTTCTCCCTTCCCTTATATTCCCTTTCACTATTATTCATATTCCCCAAATGAATGAGAACATACACTGTTTGTCCTTCTCCGGTTACTGTGGCCAAGTTCAAAAAGGGTGTTGCCTGAGTTCTCCTCTGGGATTTTGATGGAATCTTGTCTCACATTTAGATCTTTCATCTATTTTGAGTTTATCTTTGTGTATGGTGCAAGAGAGTGGTCCAGTTTCATTCTTCTGCATGTGGATGTCCAATTTTCCCAGCACCATTTATTGAAGAGACTGTCTTTCTTCCAGTGGATCGTCTTTCCTCCTTTATCGTATATTAGTTGACCATAAAGTTCAGGGTCCACTTCTGGGTTCTCTATTCTGTTCCATTGATCTATATGTCTGTTTTTGTGCCAGTACCACACTGTCTTGATGACCACAGCTTTGTAGTACAACCTGAAATCTGGCATTGTGATGCCCCCAGATATGGTTTTCTTTTTTAAAATTCCCCTGGCTGTTTGGGGTCTTTTCTGATTCCACACAAATCTTAAAATAATTTGTTCTAAGTCTCTGAAGAAAGTCCATGGTATTTTGATAGGGATTGCATTATACGTGTAAATTGCCCTGGGTAACATTGACATTTTCACAATATTAATTCTGCCAATCCATGAGCATGGAATATTTTTCCATCTCTTTGTGTCTTCCTCAATTTCTTTCAGAAGTGTTCTATAGTTTTTAGGGTATATTTTGAGAACCATTTGAATGGTAAATGGTTCTCCACCCTTTTATTTTCAGGTTGTAGGTGTCCTTCTGTCTAAAATGAGTCTCTTGTAGACAGCAAATAGATGGGTCCTGCTTTTTTATCCAGTCTGAAACCCTGCGCCTTTTGATGGGGTCATTCAGCCCATTCACGTTCAGAGTTACTATTGACAGATATGAGTTTAGTGTCATCATGATATCTATTTAGTCCTTGTTTTTGTGGATTGTTCCACTGAACTTCTTCTTAAAGGGGAGTTTTAAGAGTCCCCCTTAAAATTTCTTGCAGAGCTGGTTTGGAGGTCACATATTCTTTCAGTTCCTGCCTGTCTTGGAAGCTCTTTATCTCTCCTTCCATTTTGAATGAGAGCCTTGCTGGATAAAGTATTCTTGGTTGCATGTTCTTCTCATTTAGGACCCTGAATATATCCTGCCAGCCCTTTCTGGCCTGCCAGGTCTCTGTGGAGAGGTCTGCTGTTACCCTAATATTCCTCCCCATGAAAGTCAGGGACTTCTTGTCTCTTGAAAGCAGCACCTCTTAAAAGGTGTTATATCTAGAGAAGTCATCACTAAACCCCAGGTGGCCTAGATTTTCTCCTGTGTGTCTTCTAGGAGTTTTTACAGTTGTGTATTTTCTATGTACATCTATGATCCATTTTGAGTTAATTTTTGCAAAAAGTGTGAAGTCAGTATCTAGATTTATTTCATTTGCAGATGGACGTCTAGTTGTGACAGCATCATTTCTTTTTTTTTTATAATCTTCATTTTTTTCTATGAGTATTAAGAGAAATTGAACTTTTTCTCCACATTGCTGACTTAATTTTTTGTACTCTCCAGTCTCCCGTTCTGTTTCTACTGACTTTTAGTGATGATTTCTAATTCATTTTTTAAAAATATTTATTTATTTATGATAGTCACAGAGAGAGAGAGAGAGAGAGAGAGAGAGAGAGAGAGAGAGGCAGAGACACAGGCAGAGAGAGAAGCAGGCCCCATGTACCGGGAGCCCGACGTGGGATTCGATTCCGGGTATCCAGGATCGCGCCCTGGGCCAAAGGCAGGCGCCAAACCGCTGCGCCACCCAGGGTTCCCTCTAATTCATTTTTATGAGTCTTTTCTGATCTCAGATTGCTTTTGGTAAGTGACCAATGACCTCTCCAGTTTTCTTTGAGAATATAAACTATGGATATTTTTTTAACTTAAATATTTATATGTAAATTGGGGGCGCATGAATTCTGTTGAGGGTCTGTTTACACCTATTCTACTGTCATAGTCACTAGTAGCTAAATATGGAAGATGGGGCACTTAGGTGGCTCAGGTTATGCATCTCCCTTTGGCTCAGGGCATGATCCCAGGATCCTGGGATCAAGTCCCACATTGGTCTCCCCGCGGGGAGCCTGCTTCTCCCTCTGCCTGTGTCTCTGCCTCTCTCTCTGTCTCTCATGAATAAATAAATAAAATCTAAATAAATAAACATGGAAGAGTGTTCAAAAGTGTTCCAGTTTGGACAATAAGTTATATGGCCACTCTCCATGCAAAACTTAGCTATGTTTCCTTAAGGTTCAGTTTTCACTATGTGCTTCTTCAGAGTTTTTATGGCTAAAAGACATTAATTGTTGCCCTTTATGATTTTACCCTGTGCACACAAGTCATTCTATGTATGACATTATTTAACCCTCCCCCCAAATCCCATAAGTCAGAACTATCGTCCCTATCTTACTGATGGGGAAATTGATGCCCAGACGTGGAGGGGGGGGGGGGGGCTGGTGGCAGAGGAGAGCTCTGTGCTTTTCTTAATGTTCTGACTATGAAAAAGCCTACAGAGAGGAGGTAGGAGAAGGTTGTTGCTATATTTGTTGGTTGTCTTAGGGAGAGAAAGTGGGGAAGCCCTTTGGCCCAGGCTGGTATCTAGTAAAGGTGGCACTTTCTTGAGGCTCCCTGGAAGCATCTCTCCATGTGTGTGAAATATCTAGGGTGGGAACACACACAAATAATGAGCAGGAGCAGAGTCAGGCTTCTCCTTTTAAGAAGCTGAGGATGACTCCTTTTGCAGAATGGCCAAGCCAGGAAGGTCATTCTGGGTCTACAGCAATCCAGCCTGCCTGCAAAATGCACCCTTGGGTTGCACTCCTGACTTTGAGAGCTACCTGCATGGCCTTGTCAGGCTTATGACATGGTGCAGGGAGAGTACAAACACCAGTCCAGGTAGGTTGACAACAATGGACCAGATGTATTAAACGGTCAATAGACTGAGAGTCTGAACACAATGACCACCCCTGATACATTCACCTCACTGGAGATGTGGCCCAGGCCAGATGTATTTTTAAACTCAACAATGATCCAAACTGACTATTCCAAAAAGTAAATATCCTGAATACACTAAGTCCTCCAGACACAAAACAGGCCTGCTACATGGGCCAATTCACATCCTCAGAGCAGCACCGACATGCTAGCATCCCAGACCTACTAAGACACACAGCCATCTCCTGGCACCATGAGAGACCCCATCCACTGGAACTAGGATGAGTAAGATGGAGAAGGAGGCCAACCTGAGATCCCTTGGGATTCCAAGTGGAGCAATACCTTCAATCTTCTAGCCATATAAAACCATGCTATAGGGATGCCAGGGTGGCTCAGTGGTTGAGTCTCTGTCTGGCTCAGGGCGTGATCCCGGGGTCCTGGGATCAAGTCCTGCATCGGGCTCCCCGCCTGTTTCTCCCTCTGCCTATGTCTCTGCCTCTTCCTGTATGTCTCTCATGAATAAATAAATTCTTTTTAAAAAATAAACAAAATAAATAAAAAATAAAACCCTGCTACTAAAGTGTGGTCCATGGTCCAGGAGCCTTGGCATCCCCTAGACAGTCAGAAATGCAGACACTAAGACCCTCCCCCAGACCTACTAAATCCCAATCGATGCAATACATTCCTCAGAAGGCTCGTGTGCATTTGAAGAATGAGAAACACTGATATAAACATCTGAATATCTTTCTAGAAGTTTGAGCTGAGCATCAGCTTTACAGGATCCTATAGCTGAAGAACAAGTGTGTATCCATTGATCACGTGAAAACCTGTCCGCGAATATTCGAGAATGTTTGCAAGTGTCGTCATAGACAGGAAACATAACAAGCAGATGGTGATGGTTTACAAGTAACATGTGTTTGGGAAGTTTTATTTTTTTAATCTTTAAAAAAATTATCTCAGGATGTGCACATACTTCTTTGAGCCTAATCCCATACCAAAACGAAATTATGAGAATTATACACACTTCCAGATCTGTCATAGGGATAAACTTCTGGCAGAAGCTGCCTAATTTCCCTCAAAATCTGAATATAATCATAGTCAGGTACTTACTCCTCTGTTGCTGGACTCATGCATTGTAGTCCTGGACAAGAGCACGATTATTAATTATGTTGACAGTAAAACATATGAAAAGTAAACAAAATGCATTACAATTTTATGAACTATTTAGAGCTGTTAGAAAGGCTTAGGATTCCACATACATCTCATTCCTTACAGGTACTCATGTCCACGAGGAAACTTCCATGTGGCTATTTAAACTGATTCCTTAATTTTGAACTGTTGGCCATATGTGAGCTGACTTTTCCGCTCTCTCCACCTGACGTGGGGACAATCTGTGTTTGCCTTGCGCTGAAAGTTGAGATGGGTTCTTTGAGAATTGTTTTCATTCCCTTCCAAGGGTTTCTGTCCTGGATGAAGGGAGAAAGGAAATGAATCCTTTCTCTTTGCCAGGTTAAATTTCCAACTGCCTGGAAGGACCGAGGTCAGCAGATACTGCCTTGCCTTACCTAGTAAAGCAACAGTCAGGTGATACCAGGTGTTTGCCTCAGAGAGGTGATGTATTAGAACAAAAGGAAAGAAACAGGAATCTCTTTCTAGCTACTGAGCTTCAAATACCCATATTCCAAAAGCATTGATTTTGGAAATTTTTCTTCCCTGTGATCCGAGAACCAATGAGATCATGTGTGAGATCATGTTCATTCTACTTCCACTCCCCGCCCCACACACACCCCCCTCCACCAGAAGAAAGAGGCCTTTTTCTTTTTTTTTAAGATTTTTATTTTTTTATTCATGAGAGACATAGAGAGAGGCAGAGACACAGGCAGAGGGAGAAGCAGGGGACCCAAAGTGGGACTTGATCCCAAGCCCCAGGATCACGCCCTGAACCAAAGGCAGATGCTCAACCACTGAGCCACCCAGGTGTCCCAAAAGAGGTCTTTTTCTTTGCACAAAGTTACCTCTGCTTCACCAAGCAGCAAGTCTGCATGGCAACATCCACCCACAGAGCACATAGTTTCTTACTTGGACCATCCAGAAGGGTGCCTTTTCCTGATTTGCATGAAGGTAACATATATGCTGACAGACACCTAGGGAGGATGGTAGATCCTGAGCAAGATGCTCTGTTTCCTGAACTTAAATGAGACCCAGAGGGTCAGAAGATAAAGAGAGGAGCTAGATTGGCATTCCCCACACAGATTCCTGGGCAAAGAGGAAAACTCCAGAGAAGAAATGGTTAGAGGGGAAGCCTGAGTGGTTCAGTGGTTGAGCATCTGCCTTTGGCTCAGGTCATGAGCCTGCTTCTCCCTCTGCCTATGTCTCTGCCTCTCTGTATGTATCTCTCATGAATAAAAACACAAAATTAAAAAAAATAAAATAAATGGTTATGGGACGCATCTAGGCAGAGGTGACCTTACTTTTTGCTGTTTCCTGTATCACAGCAGGGAGCAGGAGCAGCAGAGAAAGCACTGAATCCAGAAAGGCCTTCCAGAAGAATGAAGAAACACTCCACTGTGAACTTTGCAGACAGGGAAATGGAGGAAGGAGAGACCATGAACAGAAGAGGCTAGCTGGAAAAAGCAAAAATCGTAACCAGAACTCAGATGATCAATACCTGTTTTTTCTCTGACCTGTCACTCCCCCTCCTGACAAATGCCCATCCTCTTATTATATAAACTTATCAGTATTTCAGGGGATGGGGGGACAGTGCAAAAGGCAACGGACCCACATTTGGCAGAGTTTAAATTTCCTCCACCGTGGTAGATTGGAAGCTCAGGCTAGAAGGTAAGTGGTTCCAGGGAAAAGGAAATAAAGTGAATAAAAGAGGATACACTTCTTGCTCCATGTATTTGTGGGCTGAGAGTCACACCTGCTACACTTTCTTCTGCTCAGTCAGGCACCCCTGTTTATTTTGAGACAGAGATTTCTAATGGTACATAACATCATGCTTTTAATCAGCACTAAGTACATATTTTGTAACTTGGCAAATGATGTAGTTCTTTAGAAAAACATTTTTGTTTTTTTTTTTGTTTGTTTGTTTGTTTTTTTGGCAGAGGGTGTTTTTTTCAAACAGTGTGATTCTCCAAAACAACATTGAAGGAATTCTTAATTAAACAAATAAAAATTTTTCAGATGAATAAATAAAATCTTAAAATCTGGTTACTCAATTGTGGAGATACCTTGAATTCTTACTTTCTAGACAAAGTTTTCTAATAACACAAATATCTCATAATTTGCAGATAAGTTAATAACTTGTATTACATACTGATTCTTTTGTCTAGGTATAAAACATCTTAAGTTGCCCACACTCGCCGTGTTTGTCTTCTCATTTTTAAGAAACAAACTAGTTTTGAGCCCAAATGAAAAGGTAGAATTGTATAAAAAAAAAGGTGTTTAAAACAAAATAGGACATTTTGACCCATTTTAAAAGCAGCAGCCTGGTAAATAAATACAGGCATGGTAAATAAAGGTCTCTGGCATTCTTCTCTATGAAGCAATAGTTGGAAGAGATGAATGAAAAAAATTAATACAGTAACTTTCCTATTTGGCTCCTCTTCTAAACTTTCTTCAGCTCTCCAGCATTTATACCAAATTTGCCCTAGTTATTATTTGAAGGAGACAGTAATGGAAAAGTCTTACGAACTGTTATTAAGTTTATTTCCCCATTAAGATATGTATTTTTTTCTAATTTAGATTTTTTAAAAATGTTTTCTGTATTTAAAACTCTTCAGTATACAACAATGACAACAAAACATTTCTGGTTTACTAGTCCAAAACAAGGGAAAATGCATATTACTTTTCACTTTTACAGAAATGCACTTCTCATGTGCCCCCACATTCAGACATATATCCCGAAATCAAAAGTACACAATTTAAACAAGTCATCAGCACCCATTTGTAACCTACTTCAAATCATAAATGTTCTATTTTTATTTTTTTTTGAAGATGTTATGTATTTATTCATGAGAGACACAGAGAGAGAGAGAAGCAGAGACACAGGCAGAGGGAGAAGCAGGCTCCCTGCGGGGAGCTCAATGTGGGACTCAATCCCAGGACCCCGGGATCATGACCTGAGCAGAAGGCAGACACTCAACTACTGGACATTTAATTTCAGTTGCACACTTATATGGAGACCATGTTATGCTTCCCATTCTACTCTATTTAGTTAGCTGCTCCTTGAAGGTACCTACAGATGTAGTTTAGACTTTAGGACTCCATGTTCCCAAGTTTGGGGCTACACATCTATCCCATCTCTGGCGGATGGACACTCACCTTTCCAACATTCATTTCTCATTTTCTTAGTAATGAAATCTTCAGTAGTGGCCAAATTAAACAACTCCACTTCTCAATCTCTCTTGAAATTGGGGGGAAAAAGGAAGGATGTAAATGGTAGTTGTTGACTGAAACATGTGGGAAACCCCTCCTTTTTTTTTTTTTTTTTTTTTTTTGGCTTTCTCTTCTTCCCCTTCTTTTTGCTGGGAACAGGAAAAGATGACTACAGTATGAGGTCTATACCTTGGGATCTTGAGAATTGAAACTCTTGTTGTAAGGGTGGTTGAGCTAGAAGACAAAGGGGCTGAATCCCTCATGACTGGATGGGACTTCCATCCTGAAGTTGGGTTGTCTACTTCTGTGTATCCGGTAAGGTTCTATCAGAGAAGCAGAATCACTAGGGTAGGTTTGTGTGTACGTGTGTGTGTGTGTGTGTGTGTGTGTGTGTGTGTGTGTGTTCTGTGACAGAGACTGGACCTTGACTAATTGTAGGAGCTGGTTAAGCAGTATTTTATAAGTAAGGGTGTTGTCTTTGCACCTGATCCTGGAGGCTGCATGCAGTTGAGAAGGAAAGATGATATGAGGTGAAAGAGAAGGACAATCTGGAGTCCTTGGGACCGATTGAAACCACAATAGGTCTTACTGATTCTGACCTGAGAGGGGTAAACATCCCTTTGAAACCGGGAAATAAGAAACTCTTATCATGGAGCTAAATACATATACCTGACCCAGGTATCCAAGAAGGATGGCTCCTCCTATAAAGGGGCATCCAAGAAAAGGTGAAACAACTGTGGGCCCTGGTGCTGGCCCCTGCCAGTGAGGTGAGCCAGCAGATAAGTGATAACACATGTGAGCTACAAAATGGCTGCCATGGGGCTTGTCTTCCCCAAATCTCCCAAAGAGCCTCTCTGTGACCCACTTTAACCAGGGACATATAGGAAAGGGAATTCTGGGATATGTAGTTTTGGATAATTTGAAGGTGACTTTACAAAGCCATCACATCTGGGTTTCTGAAAATTTTCTATTTTTAAGACTATTTGGGGCACTATTAGCAACAAAATGTAATTCCTTTTTTTAAAATATTTTATTTATTTATTCATGAGAGACACAAGCAGAGGGAGAAGCAGGCTCCCTGTGGGGAGCTTAATGTGGGACTTAATCCTGGCTAGATCATGCCCTGAGTCCAAGGCAGACGCTCAACCACTGAGCCACCCAAGCATCCCCAAAATGTAATTCCTAATGGATGTTGGGCCACTATAAATAAATGTTGACTCATAGCTAAACTAGATAATGAATATGACATGTGGACTCAGATAACTTCATCACAGAGACTTCTTGCCTCGATTTTATGTAAGACATCACTTTAAAGAAAACTTATGAAAACCTTCAAGAAATGCATACTTGGAGAAGGTAAAGTTAAAAGGTCAAGGCACTGATTGAGAAGGGTAGAATGAAATAATCATATTCTTCATTCAGAGAGAAGGCCAGGAAGAGGTATGTCATTCTCTAATTGTTCACAAAAGATAGGACCAAGGAAAATATGGTGCTTTTAAGGAAAATTCTGAAATATTAGATCCAGGATGAAAGAATAATATCATAATGCGAAGTGTTTCTTAAAATATGGCCATTTTTTCACATGGCATTAACTTTTGCAATTTAAGCATTTATCTTTGGAGTTTGTTACTGTCTTGTTATAAACGAAATAGTTCCTTGTACCTTTGGAAGGCAAGGGCCATACCATGTGTGTCAGGTGGATCCTCTGGACATGAGTTAGGATTGCGAACAGGCTAGTGGAACAGGTGGGATGCCTGTGAACAATAAAAGAGGCAGGAAGCAGAATTGGATAGAGAAAGCTTAGAGATCCTCATGGAGATCTGACTCTTATGAAGAAAGAGGAGGGAAACAGGATGCCCAGGGAAAGCCTCAGCTTGTGATACATATTTGATACTGTTTTGATACAGGTTTAGGTTAATCCTGGAAGAGCCCCACGTCCAGCAGAAATGGCTGGTATTCACATCATGCTCAGTCACTGGTTGGGACATGTCTAGAAAGAATATGGTGTCAGCTCAAAAGTTGGGCTGGATCCTGGAGGTGCTGACATTGGAGGCTGTCAGCTAACTGCACGCCTTACAAGTGAACACAAGGTTCTTCCCTGAAGGAGACGCAAGTAGCACACTTCTGTGGCTGCCACAGACACAGTTACTAATACATATAACCCTTCAACATGAGTGACAAACTGCATTTCTCAAGGCCAAGATGATAAGATGAATACTTATTAGGGCAGAGTGGCTTGCCTCAGATCAGAAATTAATTGGGAAGAATGATTAAGAAGTTAATGGGCCTCTTCCAAAATATCTTACTCTTGATTTTGAGCTAGTGTTCCACACAGACTCTGAACTGGATTGGAACATGTGTTAACATTTATTCACGGTATTCCTTGTGGCCAAGTACACATCATCCAGGGGAATCATGCTTTTATATCTCCCCTATCTAATCAAAGCCCTACCATCCCTGCACCCCAACCTCACCCCACCTCAATTCATTTGGAGAAGTAGCTTCTCAGGCTTCCTACCTTCCCTAACATGCTAGCTTCCCACCACAATGTACCTGCTCTGTTTGGCATTTCTTTGCTGGAAGGTTGACAACTGAGGCTGAAAAGCTTGTTGACTCAGTTGATGGGAACACAATGATTGCCTTCTTTGCATCTATAGAAATAACCCAAATAAATGGCTAGCTAATGGGGGGATTTCCTTTCATTTGTTCAGGCCAATGTTGGTGAAATTTTGGACTATGTTGGTATGTATGTATTCACCATTTACATTGAGAAGGCAGCAGCCCATGCTAAATATAATGGCGAGTTGCAGATTTTACTCTCAAGAGGTACCCATTCCTGACTAATGATCTCAGCAAGTGGATAATGACTATTCATCAACCTATTTGAGAATTTTAATATTGTGGAGGACTTTCTATACCTCAGATGTTCTACTCTAGATGGAGCAATAGAAAGAGTAATAAAATAACAATTAAGTACCTGCTGGATACAAAGAATGGTGCTTGGTACTTTATGGGTACCGTGGGTTTAATTTAGTTGTTCTATAAATTATAAACTATAATTCCATTTTACATATAAGGGACAGAAACGTTCAGTGGCCTAAGATCAATCAACCAGCAAGTTGTAGTGGTCAAGCCCGATTCAGATCAGGTCTATCTGGCTCCCAGATCTTCTATTCTGTTCTTTCTCACCCTACGATTCACAATTACTTCTTAGATCTAAGACTTCTGATTTGAACTCCACCTCTGCTGGCATCAGCAGCGTCTAACAGTTGGTATGGGAGGGTGGTTGGGATTATAAAGAAAATAAGATTGGCCATGAGTTGATGGTTACTGAAGCAATTACCCCTACCCATATGAATTTCTTTGTTTTTTATATATTTGAAATTTTCCATAATTAACCGAGGCTTATAGGAATTTTCATTCCGTGAAGGCATTCAATAGCCACAAATGGCTCAGCATCTAACTGGGACATTATGTAGGAGCCCAACTGGTGCCACACACACACACACACACACACACAGTTAAAAACATCTTCTAGAACAAACAATGCAGATATTAATCAGTTGTCAAGGTGCAAAACACAAGTCTAGAGATCTCAGCATTTCCAGCATATATCAGAATAAGCAAACGTTCCCTTTCCGTGAATGAATCACAGCATTCAGCAACATTCACTGTCATGTTCCTCACCACTTGCTCAAGCCCAGCCAAACCAAACGAAGGATCACCAGTGGAGAGAACTGTAAATGTTTGCAAACTGTGAGCAAATTAGGAGAGAGTCCTACATTTAGAGAGACATGAATTATTGTGTGCAGATATAAATAAACATTGTTCTCAGCTCAGGTTCTGTCAACACCTCAGCACTCCACACAAACTCATCCAAAGATAAATGGGCTAGTGTTACCCATACCTGATGAGCTCCAAAAACCACCTGGAGGGGCACACGCTGTACTTTGCTAAACTTGTTTGCAAATCTCAGCCCTGGGAATACAAAGCTACCACAAAGTATGCAGCCAACTCTGAAATATGTGTTTTTAAGGAGCTGTAAGGGCAAAACTGTCATTCTCTTCTGTTGATCCTCATTCCAGATCTTGGCAGGGGGTACTCCGGGGGTCCCACAATTATTTTCCCCTCTACCTTGTCCATTTTTAAAATTAAGACATGCTTATTGTATATTGTGTTTTAAAATGCAGACAATCAAAAGGAATATTTAAGATTGCCTTAATTCTGCCAACCAGGAGTAACCACTGCTAATTTTGAACATATGCTTCTAGAATTTTTAATGCATATATAAACTCTTCAGAATTAAAATAGGAACATACTGTAGGTAACTTGCATTGTTCATTCAAAAAGAGCCTATGAACTTTTTAAAGCCCATAAACAACCTTTACAGCAATATTTACAATGTCTGCACATATGGACATAAAACAATTTATTCAGTCAAGACATATTACTGGATACTTACCAAGAATTGAACACTCAGGCTGCTCTCACATTTCTGCCCCTGAAATGAGCTTGGATAAATATTTTAATAAACAATTATTTCTACAAGTCCCTCATTATTTCATTGGGATAAATCCTTAGAAGCAGAATGCACAGATTAGAACTTTTTGAGGCTTCTAATACAAATTGCCTTCCAGAGAGAGTATACAAGTTTATGTTCCTCATCATCCTATACTCTAATAGCACTGAGTGATGATTATTCTTTTTTTAAATCTTTGCCAATTCAATAGGTAGAGCACTATATCACTTTTTCCTTTTTTTGAGGGGGGGTCTCGTACTTCTCTTACATTAATGACATTGAAGTTTTATCATGTCTATCGAAAAAATATATCATTTCCCTCTCTGTTCAAGTATTTGTGTGCATTTAGTATTTATCTTTAAGGCTGTTCACATTTTAATAGTGATATTTCCTTATCTGTCCTATGCAATGCAATTTCTTTCCTCATTTTTTATTGCCTTTTAACATGATTTGCTCTTAGGAACACAGAAAAGTTTAAAATTTTTAAGTTACAATATGCATGTATCTTTATATTTATGGATTCTATGAATTAAGTTATACTTCTACTACATTTCCCAACCTAATATTTTCTTCTATGAACTCATTTAAAAATTTTAATCCACCCAAAATAAATTTTGGAGAATAGTGTAAGAAATAGACATTGCATTTTTTATCCCAAAGGATAATTCAGTGGTCTCTACACCGTTTTTAATATAAGCACTCTTACTTGTTGTGATGAGCACTGGGTGTTGTATGCAAGTGTTGAATCACTATATTGTACACCTGAAACTAATATTATATCATATGTTGACAAACTGGAATTTAAATAAAAACTTTAAAATATATATATATATATATATATATATATATGCACTCTTTTCCATACTGATTTAACGTATTTCCCTTATTTAAATATGCTAAATACTGATATATCTGTTCTCGGACTTACCAATGATCTCGGTGTCTATTTTTGGGCAAGTACCACCAAATTATTTTAGCTATTGGCACTTTCCAGTATGTTTTAATACCTTAATGGAGAGCCCTATCTTATTCTGTTTTTTTTTTTTTTTTCCTGACTTTCATTAGCTATTCTTGCTCATTCACTCTTCCTGAAACACTCTGGAATCATTGTATTAAGCACTGTGTCTGGAATTATGTTATAGCCATAGATTATATCGGAGAGCATTAACAGTGTGACCATATTCTTTCTCCTATTACAAAAAGATGGTACGTCTTTTCATGCATTGCAGTTATATTGGGTGGTACCAACTGATTAGTTCTGGGCCATGAGCTTGGGAATATAAGAGACATTTACCACTTACTATGAGAGGAAATTAAGAGTACATGTGAGTCTTTCACACTCTTCCTCTAAAGTGGTGACTGTAGAGGCCACATCTTGAGAGTGGTGGAGTCACAAGGTGGAAGTAGCCTGGATCTTTGAGTTACTGCTTGGAGGATGGCAATCTGGAAGTCACCCAGCCTGTCAAGCTTTAATGAGCAAGACCGAAACCTTTGGTCTGTGTCAAGACATACAGGTTTGTGGATTTATTTGTTATCACGGTATAGTTCTTAGTAAAAGTTGCAGATTTGTTCCTCAGTAAGTATTGTTAATCTCTACTGGATAGAGGATCCATCGGCTGGTAGGAGAGGAAGGGGATAGATACAAAGTAGGAACTTCTCTGCCCTGTGCAAAGCTTCTATCCCTGATTGTAGTTTTAGTTTACACTCAGCAAGGGCTGCAGGGCAATGCTCCAGGGCAGGACTTCCCAACACAGACCCATTTCCTCTGTTTTAAGCCAGCTTTGCTGCTGCCCTGCTTGACTGAGGCGAGGAACTCATTCCAAGTAGAAATGCGATTGAATGCTTCAAGCAGCCTCTGTGTCTGTACCTGATACACTCACTCCCAGGTTGTTTGTCCTGGCTCCCGGCCCCTCTAGCTCTGTTCGGGAAGGGAGGTATTGGTTGAATTTTGCTTTGCCGCCCCTCCTCGTTCTCCGAACGTGAGTCTCACCCTTATGTGTCATGAATCATGGACTGATGGGCTCTTTTCTCAACCTGGACTCACCTATAGGCTCTAATTTGCAAGAGTTCTTAGAAATTCTAGCCAAGCGAGCACTGCCTCTGATTTCACATGCACACATGTTCTTTTCATAGAAAATCTGGGGATGGGGGGAGAATTAATTAAATGCGTGATTGCAAGTCATCATTTTAGACTAGTGGTCCTTTCATGAATATTTTCACGAGAACTTGGAAAAACTAAGTGGAAACCCAGATGTTGGGTGAGGGAGCGAGTTATCTCCTTCTCTAGCCTCCACCATCCTCTGCATGTGGAAGGGAGTAGCACTACCAAGATTTATTCTCCCACTGAAACTTTCCTTAGAAAATGGAAATGATTATGGTCAGTTTCAAATAATATTTTTCCCTCAGTTGCATAAATCATGAATGCTAGCCAGAACTCAGTCTATGTCCTTCTTTGGGTTCCTGTGAGTTTTGCTTTTCAAACACCCATTCATGAATGAGATCTTATCTGTGGAAAAAAGTTCTTCACTAACTCTGGGGTCAAATCTATAACACAGGAGTATTTTTTTTTCATAAAGCAAAACTATTCAACTTAAATAGCTATCAGATTATACCCTTTTAATATTTTTGGCATTAAAATGATCTATCTTTTATGGAGCAAGTCTATGTACACTAGATGGTAGTTTGATTTGTTTTAAATGCCTTCACAAGGTTAAAAGTTGGCAATGCTGTGTTGGTTTCTAAATTATTTTTGAAATGTTTTGTGGTCTATATAATCCCAAACCCTGTGAACCACTGGAATGTATCTTCAAATAGTTTTTCAGCAAGTGAAATATTTTCTGAGCCCTTGCATTTCTGAGAACACTTGCCTGTCCCACTGAAAGACAAATCGCTGAGTATCAAGTTCTTAGCTCATAACTTTCTCCACCTCAAAACCCCGTGGAGTCATTTGGCACCTAACTGTTGCAGAGGAAATGTCTGAGACCAACCCAAAGTTTTGTCTTCTTGTAAATAAATTTTTACTGAATAGTTGCAAGATCCCCCCCCCCCCCCGCCAACCTTCTCAAGGCATTGCAGTATGATTTACCCACTGCATTCGCTGAGATGGCATGTGTGCTGGCTGATGGCCAAGGCGAGATTCTAGCACCACCTAAGTTTGAATTTAGCTCCACACATCACCAGTCACTGTATCTTGGGTAGTGTTTTGGGTCAAATTGTGTCCCCCCAAAAGATATAAAGTCCTATCTATCCCCTAGCATCCGTGAACGTGACCTTAGTTGGAAGTAGGAAGCTTTGCCGATGTAATCAAATGAACATGAGGTCACTAGACTGGGCTGTAATCCAAGGACTCCTGTCCTTATAAGAAAAGGGAAATTGGGATACACACACATACATGCACACACCAAACACTGAGTGAAGACAACATAGACACAGAAGGAAGATGGCCACATGAGGACAGGGGAGAGATTAGAGTTGTGCTGCTGCTATCCAAGGAATGAAATCCAAGGAACATGGGTTTGCTGACATCTTGATTTCAAACTTCTAGCCTCCACGCCTGGAAAGCAATTTGCAACTGTTGTTTGAAGCCATCCAGTCTGTGGTACTTTGTTCTGGAAGCTCTATGAAATGAATACAGATTTCTCAAAGACTATGAACTTCATTTACTTTATAAAATGTAGATGATAATTTGTTATAAGACCACTGAGAAGGTGAAATGTGATACAATGAGACAAGACATAGGAGTTCTGGCACACAGGGAAAATCTAATAGGTCATATCATCGTCTCCCTCCTCACTCCCCACCCCCTTCCTTGGGTAGTTCTCTCAGGGAAATTCTTTTTCTGTCCTCTTGACACTTTTCATAAAAGCTTATATGATTTTTATAAAATAATGAAGTCATTGAGTATGGATTCCCAGGCCCACCCCCAAAGATTTTTGATTCAGTCGGTCTTAGGTAGACCTCCAGAATGAATATTATTTGAAGGTGTCCAGACGTGAACTCTCATTAAGTACTGAAAGTGCAATGTAATTTAAGTGGTAGACCTGGTATTAGTATTCCTGTTCTATAAATATGGAATCCAAGGTCAAAGGAAATTGAACTCAAGTCAGAAAATGTAAAATCAAGTAGTTTTTTGAGGCTGAACTTCACTAGTTTGATGAAATGTGAAACTCTAGACTGGTATGAAAAAACACCAGATAATGAGAGCTCCGTAATATATAAAATATGGGAGACGGTCCAGTATTAGGATTAAGAACACATGGAATCAGAAAAGGTTTAAAGTCTAGTTGTGGCACTTGCTTTCTAGCTGTGCGTACTTGAGAAAGCTAACCTTGGACGGTCTCAAGCTCTTATCATCTGAAGATGGGAATAACACCTATCAGGGTTCTTGCTTAAGTGAATGAGATGCCGTAACACAGCATTTGATACACGGGAAGTGCTAAACAAAGGACGTTTTTGCAAACATGCATTCATCTTTATTTCAAAAAAGTAACAATGTCCTCATTTTCTGCTCTTGCCTGCCTTAAATGGACAAATACAGAGAGAAGCCCATAGGTGAGAATTAGTAACTCTAATTTTATAAAAGCTGTGATGTTCATGCTTTCCTGGTAGCTTATAAATGAATGATTTTTGTAAGAATAACTTCTCTAGGATTTTTTTTTAAAATTTTATTTATTTATTCATAAGAGACACAGAGAAAGAGGCAGAGACACAGGCAGAGGGAGAAGCAGGCTCCATGTGGGGGAGCCTGATGTGGGACTCAATCCTGGGTCTCCAGGATCACGCCCTGGATGGAAGGCGGCGCTAAACCGCTGTGCCACCAGGGCTGCCCTAGGATTCTTCTTCTTATTAATTTGCCTTAAGCAAGTCTCATTGTATCTTGAGAGTTTTCAATTTTCCTTACATTGACAGGTCACTTACCAAAATACATTAAGAACCATTTTTAAGAGTTGCTGGTAGGTAACAGAAAATGTGTTTAAGGATGTTCTTTCTGGGTTATGCTTTTCTCAACAAATAATGTCCCAAAGGATTTGTTTCCTGCTACTCTTGGAACATTTCATTATACTCTTCCACTAGGCCCCAGGATGCCAAGGAGGGAA
This sequence comes from Nyctereutes procyonoides, assembly GCF_905146905.1. Classification (NCBI taxonomy): domain Eukaryota; kingdom Metazoa; phylum Chordata; class Mammalia; order Carnivora; family Canidae; genus Nyctereutes; species Nyctereutes procyonoides. The sequence continues at coordinate 51,745,178 of NW_026575140.1, read as the reverse complement.
CCAGGAAAGGAATGCTTTCCTGATGTGGGGAAGCAGGATATTTTGACATCATCAAAGGAGTTGAGCAAAGAGAAAATAGCAAGCAAAAGGGCAGGAAACGAACTGCACAGAATTGCTTCTTTTATTTTTGTTACTTAAACTGGTGGGGATTTATGTCGAATTAGAAACAGCCACCATATTCAAATTTGTTTTATTTTTTTACAGATTTTATTTATTTATTCATGAGAAACACAGAGGGAGAGGCAGAGACACAGGCAGAGGGAGAAGCAGGCTCCCTGAGGGAATCACGCTCCAAGCCAAAGGCAGATATCAACCACTGAGCGACCCAAGCATTCCAAATTTGTTTTATTTTTGTTAACCATGACATGCTTTTTCGGTATCTGACATGATTCCAGTTGTTTCTCTACGTCCTCTGTCCTCAGCAAGCTGCGTCTGATTCCAGGTTGCTCAGCTCCTCTGTCCTACTCGTCGAATTGATCATCCAGGATGCAAAGAGCAGGCAACTACACAGTAACTTGAGCATAACAATATGCTTGTAGCAATAAGTCTGCAATGGATGTTCTAGGCTTGGGGCAGGGGCTCAACAAAATCACCCAGAAATGGCTGTTTCTTCTCTCTGCCTCCCACTGTGTTTTCTTGTCCTCAGGCTTGTCACTTCAGAGTTGCAATGTGGCTGCCTTGGCGCCAGGAATTATATTCTCAGCCACGCTTCTCCGGCATGTCTGGCTTTTTGCAGCAAACAAAATTATTCCCAGAAACGCTGCCAGAAGGTCTCTCCTATCTCTCTAGCCCGACTGTGTAACGTGGCCGCCTCCGGAGCTAAACTCTGGGAAATGTGAATGAGATTACACTAAGATCATCATGACCTACCTGCTGGGGTTGGGCATCCTGCTTCCCTTCACAAAATTAGAGTGTTATGAAAGAAGGCAGAAGACCATGGCAGTGAATAGAGTCTTTTCTCCCTTCTGCATTCTGGAAGTGTACTTTTCCCTTCTGGTGTCCCCAGAACTCACGGATGGAAGCAAGCCCTGGGATGTTGAGAGGGAAAAGTGCAGCAGGCAGGTTACATACAGCTGAGGTGTCGGATCTGATTTGGAGTGACCTTGGACTCGGATCCTATCCTGATGTTATCAGTTACCCCGGAGGAACTATTAGCAGACCCTAAGAACTGATTTAAGTTGCTCAACCTCATAGAAGGCTGATTGGTAAACTCTAATCTGTACACCTAGAGTGGAACATCCTTTCAAAGAAGAATTTGCAGCGGGCAGTTTATCTGTCCTGGGTCCGAACCTACCCTGTATACTGTGCTTAGTGGTGTTGGAGCTGGAAGCTGGCAAACCACACTCCTGCAGGCTCACGGTTTGGCTCTGCCAGTGAGGGACTGCAGTGCTGCGAGGCTGGGATGGGGAGAAGGGGCCTCCTCCTCCTATCTGCTGCGGGGCTGCCTGGGGGCTCCTGGGACCCTCATTCCCAGGCCTCTCCATTCTGGTGGCAGCAGCTGCTGAGCCTGGTATGAGACTTTCCCAACACTTAAGAACCAGCATGGTCAGATCCCCCTCAGAGACCAGAGGCAGGTAGTGCAGCGCCCCTGCTCCTCTAGGTTTCTAAATTGTAATAATCCTGACTTCTTCCTTTCATTCCCCCCACCAGATCAGTGGTAGATGCTTCCTGCAGGTGCTACCTGTATGATGCCTTGGCAATCTCTCTTTACCCTTTTAATTACCCAGTTAACAATTTTCTATGTGTTAATCTTTATTTTCATTTTATTTTTTTAAAAGATTTTATTTATTTATTCATGAGAGACACACAGAGAGAGGCAGTGACACAGGCAGAGGGAGAAGCAGGCTCCCTGTAAGGAAGCCCATGTGAGACTCGAACCTGGAACCCCGGGACCATGACCTGAGCCAAAGGTAGATGCTCAACCGCTGAGCCACCCAGGTACCCTGTATGTATTAATCTTCATGTTAAATTCCCTGTTCAAATAATTGCTGTGACTTCTCTCCCTGACCAGACCTGACTCACTGGTACTGTCGTGAAGACGCAGATGGCCAAAGGTTGATGTTGGCACTAATATCTGAAATTCGCAAAGGGACCTGAAATCCTCCATACTTCCTCATACCAAGTTACCTACTATAGCAGTAGTTGACCTTTGGTAAGCCTCCAAAGGAGAATAAGGACAGCTAAAAGCCATTGTTTGTTATTACAATAAGGGGTTGGACACACACACACTCATGTGGAAGCCCTAATTTTCGGCTGAGCAGAGCTAGACCTGGTGAGAGCCCATCTGATTCGAAGGAGTCTGACCATCCACCCTTTTTCTGGGCCCCTTTCAAAGCCTCAGGCAAGGAACATACATAGGCCTCTCGTCACCACCCAGTCCCAAAAATCATGGGACCATGATTTGGGACATGGGACAGTGATGAGTAGTGCCGGCAGATATCAAAAGAAGAAAATCCAAAGACCAGAAATCTCAAAAGATTGAATTCAAAGAGATGTGAAGTCGAAACCCAGTATTTTAATCTCTTTGGCCATCCTTCCAAAAGCTGGACTCTTAGCAACATGCCTGGTAACATCCACAGCTTACATTATTTCATTAATGAAGTTACTACAGGTAGAGTAAGGGACAAGAGAGATAATATAATGAGACAGAAAAATGCTGGCCTGGATGTTTGGAGATGAAGTTCTAGCACTTAGAGTAAATTAACATCTCTGGACCTCATTTGCCAAATCTATGAGATGAAAATGTCCAGCTACATGAATGTCTGGGGCCTACCTCTGTGAGTACCATTCATCTACACTGTATAGGGCAGGGCTTGTCTATGGCCTTTTTGTCCAGTAAAAGTCAGTCTAATGAAACATGGTAGTTTTAAATCAGCAAGTCTGACTCACCTTAGACTAAGTAAAAATTGTCAATACAAACATGTTCCAATCCTCCAAACTGTGTGTTTGTGTGTAAGGCTAGCATTTTCCAGGTTATCATGGCATCTCACAAACTGGGTTGTGTTCAAAATGTTTGGAAAACTGTAGGTTCTACAAAACTGTGGCAGACTCTCTTAGAAAAAGAGAGAGAGAGAGAGAGAGAGAACGTCAGACTGGTGAGGGGCAGGGGAGGAGAGAATCTGAAGCAGGCTCCACACTCAGTGCAGAGTCTGATGATGTGGGGGGTTGATCTCATGATCCTAAGATCATGACCTAGGCTGAAATCAGAGTCAGAAACCAAACCAACTGAGCCACCCAGGCACCCCTGTGGCAGACTTTCAGTTGCTTACCAAAAATCCACTCCCTACTTCTTCCCCAGGTTTAACATTTGATGTGATTTGGGACAGCAAATATGTCAAGGTCCACAGTGATGGGCTGGGACTAGCTCAGGCTAATCACAGCTTCCCTATTTGACAGCCAAATCCTTGTGTATTCCATGGAACCCTGTTATTTCCAGAAGTACCTCCAGAGCTTCCTTTTCATGAGAGTATGCTTCGAAACTATTGACCTGGGGTAACTTAATGACAGACGTTTAGATAGACAAATGCACTTCCTGACCAATCACACACCAGGACGAATTCGTCTTTTTGGCAGGTTTCACATAAAACGTTCACTCTGGTTTCTCTCAATAAACAAAAACCTATGCATTAATTTGTCTACTTGATCATACCCTGCCCCCATTTTTGGAAAGGATTTAAAAATGAAGGAAAAATCTGTTAGCCAAAGAGGAACACATTTATTTAACACCTTGTCTCATAAACCAAGACCCTTTGGGAGTTCATATTTTCTGAGTCTATGAAATACAACATTCATGTGAATCAATCTTTTAGACATAGCTGTGTTTTGTCAAGTCAAAAAAAAAAAAGCTGAAATCCAATAATTCTCAATTCTGTAGACCAAAATCACCTGCAGTGCTTTTTTTTTTTTTTTAAGATTTTATTTACTTATTCACGAGAGACACACAGAGAGAGGCAGAGACACAGGCAGAGGGAGAAGCAGGCTCCCTGCCAGGAGCCTGACGTGGGACTCGATCCCAGGACCCCCCGGTCACGACCTGAGTGGAAGGCAGACGCTCAACCCCTGAGACCCCCAGGTACCCCCCTCATCTGATTTCTGCAGTACCTTTTACATTATCAGGCTGACTCCATTAACTGAACGTCTCCCACCCCGGACTGGCATGGCCTAAAGCTCCCACAGATCTGGAGAACCTTACTCTTCTCCGTATTCTGTGTCTACCAAATGTTAGCTGAAGTGAACCCAAACGGCCATCACCTTCTACGATGAAGACCCAAATCGTCCTTGTAGAACCCAGTTACCTCCTTTCCAAAAGCTGAATCTTTTTTCTTCACTGTCCTTCACTCCTACCCTAAAACAAGACAAAAAAAAAAAAAAAAAAGAGGAAGGAAGGGTTTCTGAGATCCGCTCTAGTCGTTGCAGCACTAAGGAACATTTATTAGAGCCTATGCACAGTGACTACCCCTAAGAGTCACTACTTAATTCTGTGGACCCTTTTGTAAGATACATGTTATTACTCCCGTTGTACAGCTAGATAACGAGGTTCGAGGGCTCGAGCAGGTCGGAAGGTCAGAGGTGAAGAGAGCTCTCGAGGGCGGCCCCTGCACCAGAGCCCCACATCAACCACCACACGCACCTGCTGCCTCTCGAGATGCTCCCCTGGTGCGGCCCAGGGACCCCGAGCTCTCCCGCTGAGGAGCCAAGACAGGAGCGCGCCACGGATCAGACCGCAGGGTGGAGGCCCTGGCCCATGGACCAGCATCCCAAACTTGACTGAAACTGAAGCGCGCGGAGGCCGCGCTCCAGCCGTGACCCCTCGCACGAGGTCACCGCGATCCCGCCACAGGACGCCGGGAAGCCTCCGGACACAGAGGCGCCGGTCGCCGGGGCCCGCGGCCTCGTTTCCGGGAAGATTCGGCCGCACTGTACTCCTCGCGTCTTCTCGAAGGGACCTCAGGCCTCCGACCTCCAGCTCCGACCTCCGTGCCTCCGGCCCGGAGCCCAACACTCGCCGCCACTCTCCTTTCCTTCCGCGTCTCGCCCGCCGGAAGTGACGCACCGGAAACGGCCCCGCTCCCACGGGGGCGGGGAACGAAGATGGCGGCGCCCAGCAGCCGGTGAGGAGAGAGGACACGGGGATCCCGGGGAGCGGCCGGACTCGTGCGTTATGGCCGCGTCCCCGCACACTCTTTCCTCACGCCTCCTGACAGGTACGGCACCCGTCCTTGGGCACGGCTTTGAGAAAATTCTCACCTTGTTGCCACGTGCAACGCCGTGGTTCCGGCTGGCCGCAACCTTGGGAGCCCTTGGCGAGGTCGGCTGGGCACCGGAGGCGAGGAAGTGGCCTCTGGAGCGGCCCGAAGTGTGAAGCGGCCGTGGAGCTGGGGTCTAGTCCGGCACTGTGGCCCGGGGGTCCGCACGGCCTCCACCTCCCACCCCCTCCGGCGGGGGCGGTTGCGGTTGCGGTTGCTACTTACTTTCGGTTTCCCGAGGGGAGGCTGGAGGAGAGGATGGAGCCGACCCTTGGGACCCCACGAGTCCCTGGGCTTCTCAGGGCCTCCGTTCCTACTTAGAGGTGTAAGTTACTCGTAAGCTCCCCGTGTGGGGACCGGCGAGCGCTCTGCCCTCATTCAGGACCCTGGTCCCCACACAAAGGGTTGTGCAGACGCGGCGATAACGCTGTCGTGATGACCATAAAAGGATGCAGATGGTGACAGCTAGAGGCGGCGGGCCTCGGTCCCTCGCAGACCTTTGGCTCTCTGCCATCAGCGTGGGTCTCGATCCCATCCCCCCACTTGTAGGACCCTCCTTCCACTTGTACCAACGACGTGTCTAAGGCGATAGAGACGTGCGTGCGTGGCCCGGGCTGGGTCCCCGCTCTAGTGGCACCTGTTGAGACACGCCCACCCTGACCACCCCTGCCCTCTGTTCTCGCACCGCGCTTATTTCTTTGACCTTGGCTAGCACAGTCTGTAATCGTTGGTTTATAGACAGGCTTGTTACGTGTTTCTCCCAGCTAGATTGTAGACCCTCTGAAGGTTACAGACGGGTTCCTCTCTGGCTCTTCTCTGCACCCCCTCCGCCACCCCTAACCGGTACCTGGTCTGTATCGTTGGCTCTCCGTAATTGTTTGTCCATGAATGGTGTTTGTCCATTCACTACGGAGATATTAAAGAAATGTTTTAAAAAGGAGGCTGGGAATTGTTTCGCCTCCAGTAATTTGGAGGGTAACAAACGGCTGTGTGGGGGAACGTGTTGCTCCTGGTCTGTATTGGAATTGGGTAGGAGAAGCCAGGGGCTCGTTTTTGGGTCAAATCCCGTTTTTTTAGGCCTCACCTGTCACGCTCTCTGCAGCACGGAGCAAGGTTGATCACAGCGACTCCCTTAAACTCCCTTCTTCCCTTTTTCTCTTACCGTATTATTATTTTATGGGTCTCTCTTGGCTGTGTAATCTCAGGGCACATCACTTGTGCTTTCCGGAATTGAGTTTTCTCATCTATAAAATGAGGCAGTTGAACCAGATGATCTCAAAGGTCCCTTCTGGTTCAGAACGAAGGGGGTAGGGGGATGGGAGGGAGTATAAATGAAACGAGATTGGCCATGGTTTTAATAATTGTTGAAGCCGGGGAATAAGTAATGGGAGCTCATTGTATTTTTATGTTATTGTCTATGACTGAAATTTTTCATAATGACTTTTTTTTTTTTAGGATTTTATTTATTTAAGAGAAAGAGTAAGCGAGAGAGAGAGAGAGAGAGAGAGAGAGAGAGAGTGAAGGAGCAAGGGAAGGGGCAGAAGGGAGAATAAGAGGGAGAGGGAGACACAGACTCCCTCCCTGAGCGGGCAGCCCCACACTGGGCTCCATCCCAGTACTCTGGGATCATGACCTGACCTGAAGGCAGACACTTAACTGACTGAGCCACCCAGATGCCCCTGAAAAGTTTTTTAAAAGGTCTGTGATTCTTTTTTCTGTCATCCCTGACCCTGAGTATTCTTTGATCCTGGCCCTAAGCACTTATTCTCAGAGTGAGAATACATTATCCTTACCATCCTTTCTTGGTACTTGAATGGTTACTTCTGTGTAAAGTTTTTCCATTGTGCATTCCTCAAACTGGGCTGCTCTTCTGCCTTTCAATCCTGTACTTACTTGCAGCTTCCCATGAGAACAATCTTACTTCACTGTTCAGCATTCCCAGTTCTAGTAAGTGGGCTGCATATGGTTCATATGGTTGTTGCCAGAGCAGTCTTATCTTTTTTTTTTTTTAAGATTTTATTTATTTATTCATGAGAAACACAGAGAGAGGCAAAGACATGGGCAGAGGGAGAAGCAGGCTCCATGCAGGGAGCCTGACGTGGGACTCGATCCCCGGTCTCTGGGATCAGGCCCTGGGCTGAAGGCGGCGCTAAACTGCTGAGCCACCTGGACTGCCCTCCGGATCAGTCTTTTCAATGCTGGCATGCTTCCTGAAATGATGAACACAATTGCCAAAAAATCAGCTAAGAAGTGGTCTGTACAACCTGCTATGATCCACTGAAATGATCATTACAAGATCCTGATACGGAAGCAGCATGGTGGGAAGGGTGGGCAGAAAGGTAAAGTGCGACTATATTAGGTATCTAGTGGTTGTGTCTGCTTTTACTTCTAAAAATTCAAAGTATTTTATTGCCGTTAAGAGGAATTCAGGACCTACAGTTAGACGTCTGTGGACCACATTTAATTCTTTTTTTAAGTTGTTTTTTTCTTTAAAGTTTTTACTTATTAGTTAGAGAGCACAAGTGGAGGGGAGAGGCAGAAGGACAAACAGACTCTCCACTGAGCAGGGAGCCCAATGTGGGGCTCAATATCAGGACCTAGAGATCATGACATGAGACCAAGACAGACACTTAACCATCTGAGCCACCCAGGTGCCCGCGTTCACCACATTTTAAAGTTCTACCATCTCTTCTTGGCCTTTTGGCTAAGGTCAAGTGTAAAAGTGTGACTCAGTATGATGTTGAATGGTGGATATAGTCATGTTTCCAGATTTTTAGTGTAACTGTTGTAAGCTCTGTGTATCTTCAAACCTAGGTTTGTTTACATAGTACTGAAATGTCTTTCATTTCTAGGCACTGATTCATAGAAATGTAACATGTTTTGACTAACTTAAGTGTTTTCATCATTTAAAAGTGCAGTTGCCAGCTGTTTTTTTTTTTTTCCTTACTGCTATTCTGTAAAATCTCACTTTGACCCACTTAACCTTTAGAGATGTTTTCCAAGGTGGTTCTTTGCCTCCCAGCAGCTTGTATTTCTCAGTGGACCAAATGAACTCAGAACTGGGTTTGAAAGTAAGGCCTGAACAATAAAACTTTGCTGTTTTCTTGACATCATTTTTTAATATTAAAATCCTGTCTTCCCAGAGAACAATGTCAAGTCAAAAAAAGGAGACTTACCATCAAACAAAACAAAAACAAACCCTTGAGTATCAGAGGAGTCATTTGAAAGGAAATTTCAGAAGATTGTTTTCAGCACTGCTATTCCCTGTGTACAGATATGCAGGCAGCACATATTCACTTGAAGAAAATAAGCGTTTCATAATGAACCGCAGTTGGAGGATGACTTCAGTGAGGCAGTGACTTATCCCCAGTCTAAGATAATTGCCATGTATTCTGAGAGGCATTGATACTTGCAAATAAGTTATGTAGAAAATCCAGTCATTAAACATTATCTCATTATTGTGTAGAAAGCACTCTGCCAGCTGTGATAGCAGAGGTGACCAAAGGAGAATCCCTGCCATCAAGGAACCCCAAAATGTGATGGTGTAAACAAACAATTTGCAGTAAGAAATATCATAAAAAAGTATAAAGTGACCAAGTAGTTGAAAAGAGACTGAAAATTTGACAGGCAGGGAGTGGAGGCAAGACACTGCAAGCAGGTAAATGTCAACAAAGATGAACAAATTGTGAAATGTACAGTGTGCTTAGTGGAGAATGATGAATTATACATACATATCTGGACGAATAATGACTATCCTGGGCTTCCAAAAGAAAACCCACCTGTGGGATCCCTGGGTGGCGCAGCGGTTTGGTGCTTGCCTTTGGCCCAGGGCGCGATCCTGGAGACCCAGGATCGAATCCCACGTCGGGCTCCCGGTGCATGGAGCCTGCTTCTCCCTCTGCCTATGTCTCTGCCTCTCTCTCTCTCTCTCTCTCTCTCTGACTATCATAAATAAATAAAAAATTTTAAAAAAAAAGGAAACCCACCTGTTACTACCCACCATCTGTGTGGAGATACCGAAAGAGCAATTGGAAGTAGGCACGATGACCCTGGAAATGAGTTGAAGCTTAGAAATGGCCCTATGTTTGCATTTGTTCAGGGACAGTATGCAGTGGGACATGATTGTCCTAAAGCATGAGGAGATGCCATAAGAAACTGAAAAGTGATTAGTGAAAGTGGTGGAAAATGAGAAATATTTCGTGTCATGGAAGCTGTGGGACCACCGCTCACCTGGCCTTACACAGAAGTATTGGATTTGTTATTTGAGAGAAGGTTTGGTTTGATTAAAAGCCAGATTCAGGGGATCCCTGGGTGGCGCAGCGGTTTGGCGCCTGCCTTTGGCCCAGGGCGCGATCCTGGAGACCCGGGATCGAATCCCACGTCGGGCTCCCGGTGCATGGAGCCTGCTTCTCTCTCTGCCTGTGTCTCTGCCTCTCTCTCTTTCTCTGTGTGACTATCATAAATAAATAAAAAAAAAATTAAAAAAAAAAAAAGCCAGATTCAAACAAAGCGATTTTGCTTCTTCCTGCCTAGATTGATAGAGCCAGACTATTGAGGACTATTTCCCCTCCCTTTTGGTTAGTTGTCTTACCCGACCTGGCCAAAGTATTCTTCTGAAATGTATTTTCCAGTTTACTGTTACTTACTGAGAAAACCTGTGTTTCTCATTTTCTACTACTCTAAAAGTGACCTGACTTTTATATTTTCTCAAAAAGATCTGCAGTGTGGTCATTTCAGCTTTAATGTAATAAAAGCATAATGGTCCCGAAATGAAAAATTTCCTTATCCCTGCTGAAGAATTACACTTCGTGAATAGAGCTGATACTTTGTAGTGATTCATGGATCCGATCAGAGTTTTGACCCATTAGGTGTGCGTTGCTTACGGTGGTGGCCAGCTTTGCTTCTGCTTAGCATTTGGTGAGAAGCACAACTTATGTGAGCTTTGTCTTCCCCTTTTCTCTATTACAGGTTGGGTAGGAGGATGTGCCTGGTATCTAGAGAGAAGAGCAGTGCAGGAGGTCCCTCACACGTTCATGCATCTTTTCAGGAGCATCAACAAGCAGTGGATTACATTTCAGCACTTTACCTTCCTCAAGCGCATGGTAGGTTCAGAAGACCATCTTCACTCTGCTGCTAACTGCCTTTACTTTCTTTGTATGAGGGAATTTGAGAAATTCCTATCGTAAGAAGAGTTAGAAGTACTGCTTGAAACAAGACTTTTATTTAGTGTCCTCTTGAGTTTATCCAAAAACTTTAATTCCTTGTTTTGATTATTCTTAACTGAAACCAGAGTAATCCTGGTGTTTGAGGTTAAAAGTATGATCTTGAACTTACTGATTAAGTTTGGAGAAAGATTGAAAACTTCTGGCATATTTCACCTAGGAGAAAATTAGGAAAAGCTGAACTGTTATCATACATCTCTAAATTCTTTAAAGTTCTGTGAATATATAAGTAATATAGAAATAATTTCCTTAACAGCGTGACCTTCCTGTTTTCCTACATTGGCAGCACATCTAAAAGTCTTTTAACCGCATGCAGTTCTGAGTAGACTCAAGCAAATTGAGATTTTACAATCTGCTAGGCATTTTATAGTGGGCACTGCTTATATGTCCCAGTCCTCTAGCTTGGCTCTGTGATACTATGGGTAACATGGTAGCTTACTCTTAGTTACCAGTGAGGGCAATTGTCATTTTCTCAAGTAGAAAAGTATAGAATGGAGTAATGATAGCTAAAAACTCATAATTACGATGCAAGTGTGAATGATTAACAAATTCATAATCTCAAATCTGATTTGACACTTCTCTTTTTTAACTGAGAATGCCCACTTTAACTTAAAATTAACTTAAAATCTTAACAAAGTTCATTATTTTGATAAGGGCTATACATTTCCAGAAATGTTCAGATTTCTTAAGTTGGGGATCAAGGATAATAGGTATTTAGAAGAGAAAGGCACATAATGCCTTTTTTATGTACACAGAATTCTGGATTCATTCATGAGTTCGTAATTCTTTTCAGGACTAGTGTATGTAAGTTCAAGTCTCTGATATAATAGAAAAGTCACTTAACTGGTTATCAGAGTAGGTGGCTGTGAGTACCAGGGCCACTTAAAACCAACTGGATTGTTAACTCTTGTCAATTAAAACTAACTGGTTGTTGACTGTTGCTATATTTCTGAGCCTTGGTTTTCTCTTGTGTAAGTTAAAGAAAGAGATACCAATAATGATCCACCTTCTTAAATCGATATATACTTTAAGAAGCTTAAATAAGATATATACTTTATAAGTATAAAGATCTATATTATGTAAAACTACATAGTGCCTCACTTTGTTAGTAGTACTTACTACTTTTTGCTAGTAAGCAATAGAGGCTGTGAGACTGTAAATAAAGTTCACAAGCTTTCCACATACACAGTGCTTTAACATCACCGAGCCCTGAATTATACCCTACCATCGAGCTCCTCTCTGCACCATTTGTCTAGAAACATGGAAAGTCAGCAGGTTGACCTGGGCCCTTGCTGATCAAAAACTCCTTCACTGTATTTGGAATGTATTTGCTACCATGTTGGGAAACATGCTGGAGGGAATGAATAAGAAATGAATTTATTTTTCTTTCAAGGAACTTAAATTTCTAGGATTTTCTAAACCATAGGACTAATAACCATTATCAAAGCATCAGTTATATTCCCTATACCTCTCTATTTAACGAACACTCAGATACTAGCTAATTCAGCATGTATTGACCAAGGTATAGGAATAATCTTTCAAGAATTGGTAACAGGCTGATAGGTGGTGTTACTTAACAATAGTGTAAGAGCATTTTGGGTCTTGGGTTTATAATGACATATACTTTCCTTACTTAGTATGTCACACAACTGAACAGAAGCCTCAACCAGCAAGTGAAACGGAAGCCAGAACCTGTGGCATTGCCTTTCCTTGAGAAAACGTCTCTGGGTCAGGCCAAAGCAGAAATCTGTGAAATGAGACCTCTTCCACCTCCCAGCCTACCTTTATCCAGAAAGCCAAATGAGAAAGAATTGCTAGAACTGGAATCAGCTTCCATTATTGAAGGCTCACTAGATGCGGGGAAAGAGACAAAGGATGAAAAGCATTGGAAAGAGATGAAGTTGCATCTGGATGATTTGCCAGGAATTTTGGCACGGCTGTCCAAAATCAAACTCACAGGTACTTTGTTTTTCTGATACAGTTAGATTCTTACTTGAAACTTTCAGTTAAACGAAATGCTACTTTTATTACTGCACCAAAAGGAATATCTGGAAACCACCGATCCTTTATTAGTGTATTTTTCTCTCTTCGATTTAAGTGGGACTCAAAATCAAGTTCTCCAAATTCTGTTTATACAGAACTGTTAATAGTTTTGCACTAAACATATTGTACTAAAACCAGTCTTTTCTATTTGCAATTAAAGTGGAATGGCTGTCCTGCTTATTTTCTTGTTTTTTGTGTTCATACGCCTACTACCCTTTAAAATGCAGTGGGTTAATGAGCTCTGAATTCTGAAAACAAAAAGGCGTGCATGCTTGTGCTTGGTACGCAGTGAACCCACAGTGGCCTCTGGGACTCTGAGCGCACTGCTGTGTAGGGCCTCTGGGATTGTCCCAGGCATGCCGGGATTTAGAGTACATCTCTGGAGAAAAGGTCTGGAACCAGATTTTATGGCCTCAGTCTAGCCAACTGTACCAAATTTTATTGTGTGCATTGGGTATCAGCCCGTATTATGTCATTTGGTTGTCACAGCCACCTGTGATCAGGCAAAGCTTTATGGTCATCATCCCATCCCCTAGCTAAACTTAGAAGTAGCTTATTCTGGGCTGTGTGTAGAAGGTATGTTCTGCAACATCCTGCAGCTTGAAGACCCCATCTCTCCTTTTCTTAGATGAAATGAGAAGAAATACAGCGGGGGAATAATAAAGTTAAACCAGATACTCTTTGAGGAAAGAAGTGGAAAGCAATGTTACTGAGTCAAAATGGAGAAATGAACAGATGAGACAGAGAGGCTTGGGAGAGTAGAGGAGACCAGGGAAAGACTGGTGTGTGTTTTCCAAGACAGTTGAGCCTGAAATCCAAGGTACAGGGAGGTCAACCAGGTAATGTGTTTCCTCAGTGACCAAAGTCATTTAAAGAAAATCTTTTGTGGGGCGGAATGGAAAACAGGCATAAGGAATTTGACAGAAGACTTGAAGAATCATAGTTAGACTTTCCTATGAGTGAGACTCCAGAGCAGTGAGGCTGATTCCAGGGGGCATCCTTGAAAAAACAGGCCTCTGTGCTTTATGGTAGCTGAGCAAGGAGTTACCACATTTCAATTAAAAGTTATCTTTTGTCATTTATACAAGTGGTGTATCATGTTGCTGATGTGGTAAGAATGACTGGATATGATCATAAGGATGTCACCCCAAACATGAGTCTCTCAGTCTGAAGGCAGAAGTGGCCTCTCTCAGCAGCCTTGCATTGTGTGCACCATCATTGAACAAGTGTCCACGTCAGCATCCCCTCTCTCTCGCTCTTCAGGTTGCTGCTTCTCTCTCCATCCCATTTCTGGCAGTAATACCAGCATTCTTTACTTTCCCCAGATGGGAAACCGTAGAGTCATTCTTCATTCTTCACTCTCCTGGCTCCCTTCATCTCTAGTCTAACACCCAGTTGTTAGCATTGATGTCTTTTGTAATGCCCTTAAGATTTCTTATCCCCATTTCTGAAGCTGCCATCCTAGCTGAGGTCCAAAACATAGGAGGCCTATGGTCACCGCAGTAGCTCTCAGCTGTTGTCTCTCTCTTTTCCTGCCAAGCCAACTTTCCTAAAACACTGCTTTCACATATTCCTTACCTACTCAAGAGTCTGCAATCCTTCCATATTGCCTCCTGCCTTAGCTTTGCCTGACTTTAGAGGAAAATTGTGATCTGGAATGATTAAGCTCTTCCTCATAAACAGATCTTTACCCCTACCATACCCATTTTTCCTGCCTCCATGGGAGACCCGTCTGCCTCTTTTCTATCCAGTTAGAGCCTTTCAGGACTTCTCCACTAAGTCTTGTCTTGCCTGCTCTTGGCCCGAGTCTCCCTTCTCAAAACTTGGAATATGGCACTGAGGTCAAGCAGCCTTGAATTCTCATCCTGGCTAGGACATTTACTAGTCAAGTGAGCCTCAGGGTGGTTTCTTAGCCTTGTTGAAACAACTTCCTCAAGTGTGGAATAGGAACAATAATAAACCTCGAAGAGTTAAAGCACATAATGCATTCAGAGTACCCAACAGCTTGCCTGAGGCAGGGAACACCTTGAAGGTGTTAGTTTCCTAATAATTACAGGTAAACCTTTGCTTGTTTGAGGGCAAAAATCATGGCATCCACTGTTGAGGACTTGTAGCTGAGTCCAGTGCTTCTCACTTGGAAGGATTTGCTTTTTTTATTTTTTTTTTAAGATTTTATTTATTTATTCATAGAGAAAGGCAGAGACATAGGCAGAGGGAGAAGCATTGGCAGGCAGCTTCCCTGCGGGAAGCCTGATGTGAGACTCAATCCCAAGACCCTGGGATCATGACCTGAGCCAAAGGCAGATGCTCAACCACTGAGCCACCTAGGTGCCTGGAAAGATTTGCTTTTAAGAGGGGAATTGACAAATTGGAGTCATCCAGAGTAGGACAAATGTAAAGAAGAGGGGATATGGAAACCCTGTCACCTGGGGAATGAGAATCTCTGGGTTGGGGAAGAGAAGGAAGAGGGAGAAAGAAGGCGGGGGAAGGAGTTTGGCCATGTTCAAGTATCTGCAGCTTCTGTGATTTAAAGGAGCAGTGCTGCTGGTTTATAGTCAAGAGGGCAGAACAAGAAGATTGCATGTGCCAGCAGTATGAAGGAGAGCTCTCAGGAGAACCATCGGATGGGAAAGGGGCTGCCTTGTAAGGCAGTGGTCCTTGTCATTGGAACCATCCAACTGGAAGCAGATCCTCTTTGAGAGAAGCTGAAGGGATTCCTGCATTGTGTAGTGGGTGGAACTAGAGGATACTAAGAGCTGGCCTCCCCTCATTGTTTGTTGGGTGTCTACTATGTACCTTTTTGCTAAATGCTGAAGATACAGCGTTACCGGATTTCTGTCCTCAAGAAGAAGCTGATAGTCTGGTGGGGGACATTTTGAAGGCATACACATATATACAAATAAAACAACTGTGATCAGACACCTCTGTGTTTCAAACCCAGAACTTTTAGTAATCTTTGTGATCTTGGGTAATTAACCTCAGTGTGCCATTGTTCCTTTATTGCTAAGATAGAGATAGTGGTACTTTATAACCTCATCATGAGGATTACATGAGATAATGTGTGTGAAACAGCCATGTACCTTATAGGCACTTAATTAGCTATTATTAATACTATCATTCCTACTCTGTCCATTCTTAGGGCAATTGATGCTATGGGTGTTGTAGCAGCTGAGTGGCAAGGCTGAGTGGGGACCCACAGAAGGGGGTGTTGTTTCTGCCTGTGAAGGAGGTGAGGTGAATGGGCGTTTACTAGGTACAGAGGCAAGGATTGTAAGCAGAGGGAGAAGGCTTTGCAAGGGCAAAGAAGCAGGTGCATCCTGGCATAGTCTGAAAACTGCAGAAATTATGAGTAATTCAGCAGGACCTGGGTGTGACACAGAAGAGACGCTCACTGAGAGTTCAAAAAGTTAGGCAGGGCCATTGTGTTGGCATGCATTTCAGGCTAGGGAGTGTGGCTTTTATGCTCAAGCAGGTGAAAGTTCTGGAACGTTCTTTGGAGGAACACACACTTTGTGTTCTGTCTCATTTATTTATTTTCTTAAGAGGCTTAATCACTACCCGGTTATTATAAAATTATTGCAACAAAAATTCAAATAATACAGAAGCATGTATCTAAAACTGAAAAAGTACCCTTTCTGGTCCTTCTAGAGAAAACCGCTGTTTGACATGTAGCCTGCTATATGTATATAAATAGGCAGATCTAAAGCTATGGATATGCTTCTACATTTTAATGGAAATAAGATCATTACCTACACACACTGTTCTGTAGCTTGCCACTTTCTCTTAATGGTATAGCTTTCACTGAAAGTATTTGCCACTGCATAAGCTTTCATTGTGTAGAACTGCCATTGTTTGCTTAACCAGCCCTCTACCAGTAAACATGTAGGGTGTTTCCAGTTTTTTGCTATTGAAAGCAGATCTGTAGTTAAGTTTCAGTCCATGTGTCTTTGTATAGTTGTGTGAATCTGTCTGTAGGAGAAGTGTTTAGAAATATAAGTGCTGGGGCCCCTGGGTGACTCAGTGGTTGAGCATCTACCTTTGGTTCAGTCCCATATTGGACTCCCCGCAGGGAGCCTGCTTCTCCCTGTGCCTGTGTCCCTGCCTCCCTGTGTCTCTCATGAATAAATAAATAAAATCTAAAAAAAAAAAAAAAAAAAAAGAAAAGAAAGAAAGAAATACAAGTGCTAGCTTTTAACATTTTAATTTTGATGGATCAACCAGTTCCTTGGAAAGATAGTATAAATGACGCTCCCTGAAGTACCATGTGGGCATCCCATTCCTTCTGTATTCTGTGCTTGGGCATAAGCAGTCTTTACTGGTTTTGCCTCTGTGGTAATTGAAAAAGATTCTTAAGTTTGTTGTGTTTCATATTTTAAGTCATAGTGGGATTTAGCATCTTTTTCACTATTTTGATCATTTGTGTATTTATTTTACTCTTTGTTTCTTATATCCTCAGTCATTTCTTACTGATATCTTTTTGTGATGTTCTGTGATTTTTTTTTTAAGAGTTTATTCATTCACGAGAGATGCAGAGATATAGGCAGAGGGAGAAGCAAGCTCCCTAAAAAAAAAAAAAAGGAAGCAAGCTCCCTGCAGGGACCTGGATGTGGAACTTGATTCTAGGACTCTGGGACCATGCTCTGAGCCGAAGGCAGATGTGTAACTGCGGAGCCACCCACACATCCCATGTTCTGTGATTTTGTTTTAGTTTTGCCCCACTGAGATATTTAACTTTTCTTTTTTTTTTTTTTTAATTTTTTATTTATTTATGATAGTCACATAGAATGAGAGAGAGAGAGGCAGAGACACAGGCAGAAGGAGAAGCAGGCTCCATGCACCGGGAGCCCGATGTGGGATTCGATCCCGGGTCTCCAGGATCGCGCCCTGAGCCAAAGGCAGGCGCCAAACCGCTGCGCCACCCAGGGATCCCTATTTAACTTTTCTGTATTCAAATTTATTAGTATTGGGCACACCTGGGTGACTCAGCTGGTTAAGCATCTGCCTTCCGCTCAGGTCATGATCTCCAGGTCCTAGGATCGAGCCCCTGTCGGTCCCCTGCTCAGTGGGGAGTCTGCTTCTCCCTCTACTCTGTCTCTCCCCTTGCTTGTGCTCTCTCTCTATATATATCTCTCTCAAATGGATGAATAAAAAAAAAAAAGCTTAAAAATAATTATTAGTTTTGTGGGTTTTTTTTTTTACGCTTAGAAAGATTTTTTTTCTGCCCTGTGGTTATAAAAGCATGTACTCATTTTTTTCCCCACTGATACTTTTCTATTTTTATCATATACTCTAAAGTTTGAGGACCATGTCGAATTGAGTTCTGTGGAAGAAGTAGGATTGATTAAGAGATGGTAGTAGTGATATCCTTGAGCAAGGGTTTTCTGTTTTGTAAATAAAGTTTGTTCTATGCTAAGGTCATGTTGTATCGATAGAGCTGAGTAATTGTGCTAGAAAACTTATAGCCTAGAGAACCTGAAACATTTCCTATCTGGCCATTTAAAGAGAAAAACTTGGTGTCCCCGGCTTTAGAGCATGGGCCAGTGAGAGGCAAGCATGATGACCAACAGATCAGTGGCAGTCAATTGAGACATGCCTAGGGCTGTGGTGGGGCAGGAGGAGAGGGGAGAGAGAAACTGAGGAAATAGAATGGACAGATGAACAGAACCTTATACGGAGGACAGGGAGTGCTGGGGAGGCCTAAAACAAAGATTAGAACACAGACCCACAAAGAGTTTGGCTGCCACAAAGCAGGCATTCTCCAGTTCTCTGTGCTCCTTGGTATACTACACCTGACCAGTTCTTTCAGAGACTGCATAGTGTAGTGACCTCCCTGCATTCAAATCCTGGCTTTTAATAGTTGAGTGGCCTTGAGCAAGTTCTATAAAAAAAGAAAAACAACCACAAAAATTGCTGTGTGCCTTAGTTTGCCCACCTGTAAACTAGAGCTAATGATACCTACTTCAGAGGGTTGTTCTATTAAATGGGATAAAATTTGCAAACTACATAGAAGTGATACGTTAAGAATATACTCTTATCTCTTAAACCATACAATTGTTACCTAGGTGCTGCCACAAGCATTTGAGTTTGAGAGTGCCGTCCCTACTCTGGAAGAACTTCCAGCATTCTGTATGGGTAAATGGTAGTGTGAGGCCAGAGTGAACACCTGAAGGAAGAAACAAGCATGCAGGGAAGATGATGAGTTCAGTTTTGGACTTGTGGATTTGGAGTTGCTGGGTGGAGAGGTTCAGTGGGCAGTTGGCCGTGGACAGGAACTTAGAACGTTGGGCTGTAAGGTTGAGGGTTTTCAGTGTGGAGCTGGCCATGAAGCCATGGCAGTGAACAAAGTTGTCAGCGGTCGGTGTATAGAGTGCCCAGAGCAGAAGGCCAAAGACATTTGGGGTGCATCCCCTTTTCAGGATTGGGTAGAGCGTGTAACAGAGCTTGCAAGGAACTAAATGATCAGAGGAAGGGCAGCAGGAAAGGGCTGAGTTACAAAAGGCAAAGGAGAAGACACCCTTCATGAAGGAAGTATCAACACTTTTTTTTTTTTTTTTAAGTAGTCTCCACTCCCAACAGAGGGTTTGAACTCACAACCCAGAGATCACAAGTCCTATGTTCTTCCAGCTGAGCCAGCCCAGCGCCCCAAGGAGGTGATCAACACTTAAATGTCAGAAGTCTACTAAGATGGCTGGCCAGGAGTTCTTTTATTTGGTCAAAAGGAGGTCAGTATTGCTAAATCAGGAAATAAGTGTCAGTGTTTCCTCTTAGAATTCTTAAATGAAGTACTTGAAATGATTAATTTAAAATAATTCCTTAAAGTTTATTTTCAGAGTGCTTACTTCTTTGGGAACAGACAGGAAAGTATGATCATTGATTGGTTTAGGGTCCATTTTTTTTGGTGGGAGGCCACGTCTTCCTTCCTTCCATCATATTGGCCATTGTTGTCATGCTTTTCCTTTTATGTACCTCACGGTGTTGTGTATCTGAACAAGCATTCCAGCTGTGGGGCTTGACAATTAAAACATGGTGACTGAAATCCAAAGCAATGATTGAACCACTCATGTAATAGTTTGTAATGTGTTATATAGAGTGTGCATTGACTCATCGGCTCCCACGTGTCAATGTGCTAATGAGCATGCACGGCACACATGTTACAATGACACTTCCTGGCTGCCATCCTCAGGGATTCAGATCCTGGCGGCCTGGGATAGGACCCTGAGATCTGCATTTTTGACAAGCATGCCAGATGATCTGATGCAGGTGGTCCTGGACCACCCCTCAAGCAAGTGAAGTAGGTGTTGTTCAGGAAGCGTGCCGGTCCCAGACCCACTGGTCTGGCTGGATGTGGGGAGCACTCACCTAGTGAGAGCCAGAGCAGCCCTCGCTACCACTGGCAGCAGGAAAAGCCAGCTGGGCAGGGTCTGGACCACACAAGAGATGTATGCAAAAGCAAGATGTGCAGAGGTGTAAAGGGGAGCAGCAGCCTCCCCTGCAACCGCAGATGGAGGAGTCCCAGGGCAGTAAATTTCCTCTAGTATCATTTCATATATTCCATGCCCCAGGTTTCTGGATGAGCTAATTGAATTAAAGCCATTTCCTTCTGCTTATTCCATTTAAAGAGGCAGCACCCTTTAGGTGACCCCCCTACCCCCTTATTTGACCTTTTACCTTCCTATTTAGTTTATTACTTGAATTCACACATGTCTTAGAGTCAGCGGGATTTTTTTTCTTTAAGAAAATCTCTGGTATCTATCAATTGATTTCTTTCGGGCTCTTAACATCTTGGGCAATTCATTTATAGCTAATGATAGCCAAGGCAGAAATATCTGAGAGTCAGCGATCACTTTTATAGAACTAGTCTTTCTTTGCCTCGCTTTGTTTATGGCTGTAATATACCAAGGATAATTAACTATAGAATAAGTGAAGGGACATACAGTGATCATACTCCTATTTCATTTGTAGGCTAGCAGGGTAGCAGTGGACGGATGTCTTGACATGCATGCCAGGAGCTGAGCCAAATGTTTGCTGGTGCTATACCATTTAAAGGTTTTGTTTTTTGTTTTTTTTTTCTGTGAAAGGAAGTAGGACCACATTTTTAAAGAAGTAATAATATGTCTCCCTTGAGTTTTTCTTGCCAACTGAGCTATTTACAATATGTTTTTGGAGTTTGTTGCAAGGACCACACTGGGTTGGAGAAATTTTATTTGGGTAAGGATCCTAAGAGGCTTTGGTGACTCAACTGAGTTTATACTTAATATAGGTCAATAAAAAGCAGGGTGGCTTTTTTTTTTTTCCTGAATAACATTTGTGCTGAAAAGCTACAACATACTTTCTGAGACCAGAACATGAAAATAGATTGTTAGAACCAGTAGATTATGCTGTTGACAGGACTGATAACAGTCTATCAGTGTATAGATAGATTTTTTTTCCCCTCTAGAGCCTAGAATACTTTTTATTAAAAGAAAAACCCACAAGAATAGAGAATAGCGATTGCATGTATAGTTTTTAAAAGTCAACTTACTGCAGTCTTTGGCCCTCAGATACAGTATAAGGAATCTTTATATTGATTGAGTAGAATAAAAATTTCCTGACTTTTCATTTATATTTTGAAATAAGTGCCTTAATAATGATTAACTTATTAAATGTTAAAATAGTATCTTTATTTTTATTTATTTATTAATCAATAAATAAAAATAAAGATACACAGAGAGGCAGAGACACAGGCAGAGGGAGAAGCAGGCTCCCTGCAGGCAACTCGATGTAGGACTCGATCCCAGGACCCTGGGATCATGACCTGAGCTGAAGGTGGATGCTCAACTACTGAGGCACCAAGGTGTCCCAGATGCTTTTGCATTTAATGGGTAGGTAGCATGCTGTTGCGTAGCTGTGTCATAATTTATTTACCATCTTTTTCCTTTAGATTGTTTTCATTTTTTTATTATTATAAATGGTGTGCTGTACTGAACATCTTCAGTGCCACATCTGTGATAATTTCCCTCAGGTTAGTACCTGCAGGGACCTTGCTGGGTCAAAGACTCTGCAGACTCTGGAAGTTTTTATTTTTTCTGACAAATTTCTCTTGAGAAAAGTTCCACCAGTTTGTGCTGTTAGCAGATTAACCAACATTCTGTACCTTCTCCAGGGAATGCTAGATAATAATACCCTTTTAAAAATAACTCTACCTTGGGATCCCTGGGTGGCACAGCGGTTTAGCGCCTGCCTTTGGCCCAGGGCGCGATCCTGGAGACCTGGGATCGAATCCCATGTCGGGCTTCCGGTGCATGGAGCCTGCTTCTCCCTCTGCCTATGTCTCTGCCTCTCTCTCTTTCTCTCTCTCTCTCTCTGTGTGACTATCATAAATAAATAAAAATTTAAAAAAAAATAACTCTACCTATTTAATGTGTGAAAAAATGGCACCGGAGTGTTTACAATCTGTGTTTTTCGTTTTATGATTTTGTTTTTCATTTAAATGTTTTCCTTACAGGAAGTATATTTCAGCCAATGGTATAAGGTGGAGATACCCAGTTTTTTTTTTTTTTTTTTTTTTTTTTTATTTATTTACGATAGTCACAGAGAGAGAGAGAGAGGCAGAGACACAGGCAGAGGGAGAAGCAGGCCCCATGCACCGGGAGCCCGATGTGGGATTCGATCCCGGGTCTCCAGGATCGCGCCCTGGGCCAAAGGCAGGTGCCAAACCGCTGTGCCACCCAGGGATCCCAGATACCCAGTTTTTAATAAGTCATTAACTGAGGTTGAATGTCATACTCACACATTTAAGAATTTGTGAAATTCCATCCCTGGACAAACCTCATTTCCCCCTTAGCCCCTCAAAAATTCTGTTAGTATTTTGGAATTTCCACATGTTTACAGATTAATTTGGGGATGATTGGAATCTTTAGGGTATTACATCATCTTCGTTGATCCAAATCTTCTACGTCTCTCAAGTTTTATGGTGTTCCTCAAATGGACTATATATTCTTACTGATTTTGAAATAGTGGAAAAAGTTATTTTCAGTTGATTCTTAAGTTTTTCAGGAAGTCAATCAAGTGATGATCAGCTTGTCTTCATTTTCATATTTATAGCAGTTATTTCATCCTCTGGTGTAATTTCTGCTTTATTCTCTTACCCCTACTCACTTTCCTCACTGGAGTTTCTGCTGCATTCAGAAGGATCCCATGAGGTGTGTTATGTACAACACTGATTTGATTTGATGCTGTCTGCTTTTTATCACTGCTCCCGCCTTCTCTAACATTTTGCCATGGCAATTTCTGTTTCTGTGTCCTTTCCTTAGCCCACTTATTCTGTTTCGTGGGGTTGGGTTTTTTTCTGCTTCGTCTACTCATCCCCCTGCTATTCACGGGGTCACTGTTAGGCCACAACAGATTGCCCTTCCAAGTATCTGGGGTGGAGTGGGGTGAGGGCTCCTGGCACAGGCCCCACTCCTGGGTCAGAATTCTGTGGGGAGCTCATAGTCTGCTTGTTCTGCGGTACATCTTCTTTAGACATATATTGAACTTCTTTTTCTTCCATACTATTTTCTTTTATTGAAGAATCCTTTTTTCAAAGCTTCCATTTGGCCCATTTTACCTCTTCATCTTAATCTGTTCCTGAGTGAAGACGGCTATTCCAGACAGTAGTCACACACCCCAAAGAATGTCAAGGCCAGGACAACAGGCATTTTTGTCCTTTTGCACAGTTCCACCCTCCTTCCCTAGAGCAATGTCTGGCCTATATAGTAGGTGTTCCTGCTGGATTGATTGAATGAAATTATGGTTGGGTTTTTTTTCATCACCTAACACTTTCACCTGGCGTTGTTGGACTTTTCTTGCATTTTAAGTTGGAGGATGGAGGTTATTGATTTACAATATTGGTGTAAAGGTCCTGTGGCCTAAGGAGATGCAGAGGGAGCTGGCTACCCACAAGGGAAGTTTTTCTCCGAAAGATATTTCAAAGGTTTTTGAAATCACACCAAGTCTGTGTTTTAGTGTCATCTGCCTCTTCTCTCAGCTGTGCCCAGCCTTTTCTCTAGGCACTGTTGCCTGCTGAGCTGAAGAATACCCCCCACACCAGGGCGTAGTGTTAGTGGGTGTCGTGCTACACTAGATTAGACGTGCTAGCCTGTTTCTGCTTCAGTGAGACATATGTCAAGGCAAGGCCCTGCTTTCTTTTTGGTGTGACCACTTTGCCTCCAGCTGTGTTGTGGCTGCCTCTGTAAATACTCCTGCTGGGATGGGGAAGGGACTTTTTACAGAGTGGGCGCAGCCTGCCCATGGTCCACCCTGGCCTCTGCCCCTTGCTTCCTACTTCTGCACGTTAAGAAGAAATAATGGGTACTGTCACATAGCCTTCACTTCCCATATTTTTCTATTTCCTTATTAGTTGGTATTTAGGTGCTCTAATTTTTTGCCAAATACTGAAAGTAATAAGTCATCTCTCTCAGCAGCTTCAGCTACCGTCTTCAATTGAGTTTCCTCTGTCCTATATTTAGCAAATATTTCTTAAGGGTTTTAATATATCCTCTCTGCCTAATTTATTGCTGATGAAGCCTTTTCTCTGGTTTTTAGTTTTATTCCTTAATTTCAGTTGATTTCTAGTATGGGTGGGCTTTAGCCAATGTTCTAAGCTAGATGAAAACTATATGTATCTAGGCTATTTTTTTTTCTGATGATTTAATTGTTTAAGTCAGGTCAGTGTTAACTAAATTGATTGTAAGTATAAGGTGCCAGAGGAACATAAAGATAAATTTCATGAGGATAATAATCATTCTAAAAAAAAATGACAAATTTGGAGCAACTGGGTGCATCAGTGGGTTGAGCATCTAGTTCTTGATTAATGCTCAGGTCATGATCTCAGGGTTCCGGGATTGAGCCCAGAGGTGGGCTCCCTGCTCAGTGGAGAGTTATCTTCTCCCTCTCGCCCATCTCTTGTGCTTTCTCTCTCAAATAAATAAAATCTGTTTAAAAATATTGAAAAATTTAAAGGAGAGGAAAAAAATAAACAAGGTTGAGAATGGGCTCAGCTGAAAACTTGAACAGTGACTTAAATAAAGGGTTTATTTTTCTCTTGTTTAGAGGCCAAAATTAGAGGAGTCTAGATAGAGATAGTGCTAAAGGAGGTTGTCAGAATACCTGGCTCCTCCCTTTTTGCTGCCGTTATTTGCTTGTGGCTTTTGTTCTCAAGACCAAGCAT
Source organism: Nyctereutes procyonoides (assembly GCF_905146905.1). Taxonomy (NCBI): domain Eukaryota; kingdom Metazoa; phylum Chordata; class Mammalia; order Carnivora; family Canidae; genus Nyctereutes; species Nyctereutes procyonoides. The sequence continues at coordinate 51,720,477 of NW_026575140.1, read as the reverse complement.
GAGTGCCACCCCACTGTCATCAAGCTGTACCCCAGGCCAAAACAATGAAGAAGGGGGACAGTGTGGAAAGGCAAAGACTTACAAGACTTTGCCTTTTTATTTGGGAAGAAAAGCTCTTGATTGGGACTTCCCCTTAGGTCTCCCTAGCCTAGTACTGTTCAGTTTGGCTACCTGCAGCTACAAGGGAGGTTGTAAAATCTGGCACAATTCTTACTTCTGTCATTTTGGAAGTGAAGCATCTAAAATCCAGCCCAGTCAACTGTCAGCCGAGTGGCCTATGTCCCCCTAGCACCCACTTGGCTGTCTCATTACACAGTGCATCCCCTTACAGGAAGAGGACGTGGGGCTGCCTGCCTCTCCACTGCCCAGTTTCCCGAAGAAAACAAAACACCCCCTTGTAGGCCTCCCTGGGACCCCACTACACATGTACACTTCCTTTGTAGAGTATTTAAATGAAGGCTGGTTGGCCAACATGATGCTTACTTTCCCAGTAGTGGTTGTGGATGTTCACCAATGTGTCAGCAGTTTTTCCCTATCATCTTGATAATCACATGCACGTTTGGAGACTTGTTTGCTCTGGGAAGTTGTCAGGATAGGTGCAACAGAGGAGAGCCAGCGAGTGCACACATACATCTACCTTGGAAGAGTGGAGGTTGATGGTGAAACTGGAGCCTTCACGAGGAAATCAGTCATGTGGTGCCATGTGGTTTGCTTCTCTTAACTTTTGGTTGTGCTCCCACAGTCACTGAGGGCTTTGACACCTGGCTCTGTTTTCTTCACCCCCAAGCCCACCTTTAGCCTAGAGAACCTCCCTATCTATAGTGCTTCTAAAACTTCATTTGCCATCGAGATACTTGGAGTACTTGTTATAACAGATTTCTGGGCCTCATCTCCATAAACTTCAGTCTGGGTCTGGGGCGGGGCCTGGGAATCTGTATTTTATTTTATTTTTTAAATTTTTATTTATTTTTCTTTAGTTTTTATTTCTTTATTTATTTTAGAAAGAAAGAGAGAGTGATCTTTCTTTTTAGGGCAGAGGGAGAGGGAGAAGCAGACTCCCACTGAGCAGGGAGCCTGATGTGAGACTCGATCCCAGGACCCTGAGATCATGACCTGAGCTGAAGGCAGATGCCTAACCCACTGAGCCACCTAGGCGCCCCACAAGGGCACATTTTTATCGATATTTACACTTTGTGATTTTTTTTTTCTCTCCGTAGATGGGGAGTGAATATGTAATTTTAATTTTTTTGTCCGGAGATAGGGAATGAATGTTTATTGAGAGCATTTTCTCACCCTGTGGCTTTCGTGCTTGTTCTTCCTTCTCGTCCAACACTTATAACCTCACCAGGCAAATTCCTACTTAACCCTTCTGCCTTCAACTCTGCCATCCATTGGGAAGCCTTCTAGGTGAGGAGCCTGTCTGTATTCTTCACAGCGTCCTTGACTTCACCCTTGAAGCACTAACCACACAGCATGTGGTAAAGCCTGTCGGCCTGTCTGAATGTTCTGCAGTGTGTGAGCACCAGAGGGCAGGGGCACATGTGCGTCTGCATTGTTCACTGTTATAATCCCCCCTCCCAGCCTAGCTCCTGCCTTGCACATAACAGATGCTCAAGAAACAGGGGAAGGGGATGGGGAGAAGTATGATGAACTCTGCACCATCATCTGCAGAATTTTGAACAGTTTAGCCTTTTAGTGACAGTTGGTTATTTTATTCTGTTGTAGTTGAATACTTCTTGGGGATTGGTAACTGTTGTACCTGAACCACGTGACGTCAGGCTGCTGTGCAGTGTCCTGTGCCTGCTTTTGACAGTGTCGCTTTCACCTGTTGTCATGCTGTAGTCAAGTATTTAACCTGCTACCTTATTTTGTACTCAGCATAACTATGGGGATAGAAGATCACTCTACTGTGTTACTCAGAAAGTCCAAGGAACTTGTGAAAGCTGTACCCCTTTGGAAGCTGAGAGGAGCTCTCGAGGACTTTTGATTTCACTTTTATCTAGTCCTCAGCTAAAAGACCTTTTTTTTTTTTTTTTTGCTTTTCAGATAAGTAGTGACTGTAAAGATTATCAATGAGTCATCTATTAGAGTTGGCAAATTATTATTGATTGTCAGTTTCACGTAAATGGACAGCAGTCTCATTAAGAGAATTCTTCCATATGTTGATTATCTTAAAAGTATTTCTAAACGATTCTTCATGCTGGAAAGTTGTCTTGAACGCCCAGAATAATGACATAGCTGACATTATCGCATAACTAATCACTAGGAGCAAACAAAAATTTTCCATGCAGAAGATCATGATGCATTTATAGACATATATGCATTTTAGGTCCAGATACAAAGAACAAGTGAGCAGTCGCATTTTATTGACCTGTTACATGTATAGCAAAAAGTACTCAAATGTAGATAAACATGAAATACTCTCAAAATCAAAATGATACTTTAAATGAACACTTAATCTTAGTTCTTTATTTTTTTTTATTTTTAAAGATTTTATTTACTTATTCATGAGAGACACAGAGAAAGAGAGGCAGAGACAGAGGCAGAGGGAGAAGCAGGCTCCCTGTGGGGAGCCCGATGTGGGACTCGATCCCAAGACCCTGGGATTACGACCTAAGCCAAAGGTAGACACTCAGTTGCTGAGCCACCCAGGCATCCCCAGACTCGTTTTTCTTTTTCTTTTTCTTTTTTTTTCCAGACTCATTTTTCAAAAGACAAATTTCCACTTCTTAAAAGCTTAATGTGCATCAGTTTTATTGAAAAGTTTTCTAGTTAATTACATAGGTTGTTAAGTGTTGTTTATTAAGTATATTAAGAAGAAATATTTATTTATTGAAAAGGGAAAAAACCCTAAAAATAGGATGACAAAGTAGAAAAGCTTAGATGGTTCAAGGAAAAACTAATAGAAAGAACAATCTTAGGATCTCATTCAGTGTTGCATTATTAACCTAGATATAAACAGGTTTTATTTATGTATTTATTTGAGCAGACGTGATAGATATTTCATTTCCCTTTTCTGAATGCTAACTATAAATGCAAACCAAATGCTTCCTGGTGAATTGCCTTGGGGATCATACTTAAACGTTTCATTTTGGTAACAGTATTGCTCAATCAATTTGAAGTATGAGTTTTAATTTGGTCCTAGAATTTTTTTGGACTGGCTTTGGTCATTAAGTATATGAAAAAAAAAAAAAAAGACAGGAACAGGAAGGCCCGGCCCATAAGTTCTTAATTTGGCAGCTGTGTTATTAAAAATCTCTATAAAAAGTCTTATCTTTTAACCAGAAGTGGTATGGTTTGTAATCAGTTGCCCCTGATTGATACCCTTTAATGTGGCTGAGGAAAAAAATACCTTGTCTCTCATCAGCTGACTTTTCATCTGAATTTAGCAGTAAGCAGAAGAATTACCACCTTCTTTGATACGTGTGTTGGTAAGAGGACTGTGTCAAGAGGTTCCCAGGCCGCTGCCAAGCCAGGAAGCCTAAAAAAATTCACTTAAATTGGAAATTGAACCATTTGAAGCTTAAGCTGTTAAAAGAAATGAAGAGAGAGGAGGAAATCTTAAATACAGCTATTAAGTAAAAACTATATGCTCATTTTAAAATCAGAAAGGACTTAATACCTGCCTCTTAATTAAGTTCTATTGTTTTAAACCTTGAGATCAGCTAACAAAACTGATAACATAACTTGGACACACACATAAGCAAAACCACGTACAGGTTCATTAACTGCCTGTTCCCTGTCAGCTTTGTATGTGCAAGAGCTTTAAAGAGAATACATCTCACATTTGTAGGATTTGGATTCCAGCGTTGCACAGTATCTGCTCTCAGGGATAATGAGATATAATAGATCACAAGGATAATTTGAAATCTATAGAGAATCTCAAACTCTCATTTAGCCAGGGGTTTTAATCTTTTGACTAGATATTTTTACCAGAGTTGATAATTACCCAAATTGATTTATTGGAATTTTGTTTTTCACTTAATTCTTTAGGAGCTCATGCTTTAAAAAAAAATAAAATAAAGGATTTTAAAAGATAGAGTTAAAATCAGGGTGTAGTTGACAAGTTTTCTAATATAATCCTTGTAGTTATTTTTAACTGATGATCTGGAGAAATAAAGTGCCTTCATTATGCTTATGCTCAGAGACCAGTAGTTTTCAAAGTATTGAGCCTTTAAAAAAAAGTCTTTCTTTCTTTCCGTCTTTTTTTTTTTTTTTTTTGCATTTGTCAAAGAATATCCCGTAAAGCAGAGAGCCAAATATTGTGCATAAACTGTATGATTCCCTTGATTAGACCCTGGCTTGAGTTTACTACCACTGATTTGTGCAGGACTGTCTCCATATATAAAACCAGACATTATTACCTACCATTGCTTGCCTTGCTTCACAAATGTAAGTTTTGTTTTTTATCATTATCATTTTTAGTCCACATTTGTGAAAGGACCACTCTCTCATCACTCCCCTAGAGCCACAGGGAAGTAACTGGGAGTCACAACATAGAGGCAGAAGGAGTTTGTAGGCAGGGTTTTGTTGTCTCTTGAAGTTCCTTTAAGGCACCTCTTTAAAATGTTAAGTCTAAGTTTAGTGGCCAGAGACACAGTTCACCCAGAATTCTAGAAACCACATCTCAAGAATCACCAAGAGTGCCGCCAATAAGCCCTTATCTGCCGGGCATTGTGCTAAGTGCTTCTGTTACAGCGAGACACTTGTGTGTCTCTGTAAAGTGTCACGTGGCATGGACAGGTGTGTGGAAGTCAAGAGTTGTTGGTCCCCAGGGTCACTTAGCTGGGGGAAACCAAGATGGTGGGATAGTTGCGTTTGCGTGATTAAAGGATCGTGCTGAGAGAGGGGTGCTTTGGTGTTGCTCGAGAAGAGAGAGGTTATGTGGAGCTATTTCAAGGAAGCTAGATTGACTCTCTTGAGAGAGAATGGTCCCAACAGCTGGAGCTCTTCTGTACAGATGGGGGTAATAACTTCCTATCCCCAGATTTGGGGATCACATCCTTCTGAAAGGTTGTCCCAGCATTCTTGATCAGTACAGAAATTACACTACTTGGCCCTAAGTTCCCTTTGACCTTAATCGAAGGTTGTATTATTCTTCAAGGTAGCTTCTTGCCGTAACCACACGTGTGTTCAGTACAGAAGGCCTGTGCCAGAGCCCTCAAACTGCGTCTCCACACCTCTGCTTATATACTGTCGCCGCCCTTCCCAGGCCCTCACCACCTCCTACCCAGCACACTGCCCTGGCCTTTCCTTGGTCCTCGGAGGAGATCTTTCTCCAGTGCCATCAGTTCTCTGTGTGGTTGACAGACCACCCGTTCCTGCGTGTCACCCTCATCATGGCAGGCACTAGTGTTCTTTTTCCTGCAAAACAGGTCCCCACAACTTAGCAGTTTAAAACAGCACACTGTTACCATCTCCCAGCTTCTGTAGGTCACTTGCTGGACCCTCTGCTTAGGGTCTCACCAAGCTTGAAATCCGCATATTCGTTGAGGCTCTGATTCTCACTGGGAGTCTTCCTCCAGGCCCGCTGGTTGTTGGCAGAATTCATTTCTTTGCCAGGTCCCCCTTTCTCTCCAGCTGCTGGCTTGGATCGTGCTCCTCTTCCGGGCTCTCCCCAGTTCCTTGCCGTGTGACCCTCCTCGGCGGTTGACATCAGGGACTTTTGCTTTCTTCAGGCCCAGTGGGGCAGGTGTACTTGCGACTATTCCAGGATAAATATATGTTACACAGAGCATTAGTGAGAACTTCTTTCTGGAGAAGGCTGGCAGACAAGAAAACATAATTTGTTGGATCCTGTCAATGATGGGCTGTGGAAGAAGGCAACCTTGGCTGGTCTTAAGGACAGGCCTTATGGTTCCAAAGAGATTGGTGAAGCTGCTAATGAGCTGAGCTTGGGCCTAATAGTCAGGACTGCCTATATCATAAGCACCTTCCCTCACTGTTGCCAACTCTCTTTGCATGGAGATGCTTGGCTGGACATGGACCCAGGGGTGGGAATGGTGGTGGGTCAGGCCCCATCGGGGTGGGCATATTACTCCTCCTTGACTTCCTTCCAACGTCATCCCAGGGCTTGCTGTCCCGTGCCCCTGGGCCTCTATCAGATGGGTCATGCTTCGTTGGCAGCATTGATTTTATGTTTACATGTGAAGGGACAGAACATGAGATTACCAAATAAAATATAATTTCAAGTGTTATTAATGAAAGAATATATTACACTCACTTTTAATGAGATCCTGGTGTTGCAAAATGATTCCACATAATGAATCCCAGGAAATCAATGAAAAGTTTAATTACAGTTGTGGCCGTGCTATAATGAGAATATTGCTTTGGTCAATTTTTCTTGTATAGTTTATCAATCCTTTCTGCCTTTCTCTTTCTTTAAATTAATTGCCTTGATGAAGTAAGTGTAAATACATTCTTTGTTGGATTTTGATGTTTTTTAAGAAATGTCTTATAAAATGCAGATTTCCTCCTATATAATAAATAATGCTACTAATAGTCCCTATCAATTTTTAGTGTACGTGACCATTTACAATTTGTACAGTTTTAAATTAGGCAGTCTTTCCATTTTGTAAATTGAGTCATCCTTAGGTTTTACTAAAACATAGTCCTTTCTTTCCCATTGTCAATTTTTTGCAAACCACTTTCTATCTCTTCTCAACTTATGAGTTGACCCTTTAGTCAAAGTTTGATGTACATCCTGTATCGTTCATCACTCACTCAAACTCAGGCAAGTAAAAAGAAAAACAGGATGCTTTCTCCTCTGGATTAACAATTTTGCTTTTACTTTCATGTAGCTATACACCCTTTCTGGTTTGAAACAAAGTGAACTTCTTACTGTACTTTTATTTTGACAGTTCAGTGATTATGGTTCTGTCTTGTGAAGGTGGAAATTGTTCTTTCTTATTTGTCTATAAAACATGCTACAAACTGTTGATGTGATATTTAGAGGTAGCAACAGTTATTTTGAGGACTCTAGACTTTAGTGATTGTATATTAAGAAAGTTACTGTGGGCTTTCTATGTTCTTTTTACTACCATAGTTGTTTACAAGTAGTCTGCTTTGGGTTTAAGATACAAGGCTTTAACATAGAGTCAAGAATTATTTCAGGGGCACCTGAGGCCTTAGTTGGTTAAGCATCTGACTCTTGATTTTGGCTCAGGTCATGATCTCAAGGTCGTGAGATCGAGCCTGATGTTGGGCTCCACACTCAACCGGGAGTCTTCTTGGGAGTCTCTCCCTCCGCCCCTGCCCTGCTGCTCTCTCCCTCAAATAAATAAGTAAATTGTTAAAAAATAAAAGAAAATTAAAAAAAAAAAAGGAATTCTTTTAACTGATTGACTTCATGGGGGAAGCAGTTTCCTTAGTTTGTTTTGTGAGAGAAAAGGGAAAACCCGCTGTCTCTTTTCCTTTTTTTCTTTTTAAGATTTTATTTATTTATTCATGAAAGACACAGAGAGAGAGACAGGCAGAGACACAGAAGGAGAAGCAGGCTCCATGCAGGGAGCCCGATGAGGGACTCAATCCTGGGACTCCAGGATCACGCCCTGGGCTGAAAGTGGTGCTAAACTGCTGAGCCACCGGGGCTGTCCCCTCTTTTCCTTCCAGTTCTCCCAATGACACCATCAACCTGTGCATCTTCCTGGGTGGTTCAGTTGAGAAGTAGCCCAGATGTTAACAGACTTTGCTTCCATTCCTGGCTTGTCGCCACTCATGGTGATATGGAAGGAGGCACCTGACCTCTGGAGAGCTCCCGAGTTGTTCAAAGCAAGATGACTCATTGTAGGACACCAGCCCATCCACAGGGCTTTGTGATTAATGGTGTGTATCTATAAAGAATGAGAAAGCCTCCTCACAGAAGGGAGCTATTCTCTAAATATTCTAAAAGGAGTTTTGTTTGGTCTGAAACAGGTGCTTAATTTGTGTACGCAGGTATACATGGCTCAATGGGTCATTAAGTGAGGGGCTGTTCTTTCCCTTTTGTATGTGGGTAAAATGTCCTCTTACTTGGCACCTGCAGTCACTGTGTGCAAGCCTGGAGTCATGGTGGCACTTTTTTCTGGGTGTAAGTCTCCACGTGGCTATTCGCTGTTCTGGACTTATGTGAGATTGCTACACTCCCACTTGTACCAGACGTGGGCCAGGGCAGGCCAGGCCCCCAGAACAGAGAAAGGGAGGCAGGGAGCAGTGCATGCCTTATGGCCTGGCCTGGGCCAGCCTCTTTTCTCCCGTTTGCCCCCAGCTCCTAATCTTTGGTTATCTTTTTGTAACCTTTTATCCACACCCGGGTGCTCATTCCTGGACTTGCTCTGCTGTGTACTTAACACTGTGCCTCTGCCCTCTGTTCTGGAGGCACATCTTCTCCCAGGATATTTGGATGCATACCACATTTGGGGACGATGTTGTTAAAGGCGAGACCTCATTGCCAAAGCACATGTTCTGGTTTTGGGTGGCCATCTCAGGACACGTGCTCACGTCACCTTTATACATTAACATTGAGCCCAAACAAAGAAATATGGAAATGTCAGGAAGCCTATATCCAGTCTAGACATTAGGGGCTTGTCCATGTGGTAAAATAACAAGAGTTTCTATATGTTATTGATAAAACTAGATTGAAGAACATGTCAACCAATTGGTAATCATTAGGGGGAGCTGTCAATTTCCCTACCATTTCTTGTTCATGTCCGTGGTGGTACCTCTGGTCCTGCTTCCTGTGGCCTCTCCACCACACCTGTCCTCCTGGCTCTTGTCTCCTAAGGTTCTTTGTGTCTGACACTGTTTCCTTTTCTCCAATCTGTGAAGTTCTGACATTTTTTTTTTTAAAGATTTTATTTATTAGAGAGAGAGAGTGTGTGAGCAGAAACAAGGAAAGGGGCAGAAGGAAAGAAACTCAAGTGGACTCTGTGCTGAGCATAGAGTCCGACACAGGGCTTTATCTCATGATCCTGAGATCAGGACCTGAGCTGAAATCAAGAGTTGGTCACTTAACCCAATTGAGCCACCCAGGCATGCTGAAGTTCTGACATTTTTTATACGCTTCTTTCCACTGCTCTTCATTGATTATCTCATCCCTTCCCTCGGGCTCAGCCATGGTCTCTGGGCAAGTGACTCCAGAGCTTTGTGCCTCTCCTGCCTCCCCACTGTCTTTCCCGAGCTCTGGTTTCATATTCCATGAATATGGGGGGTCTCTCCTATTTGAGGGGTACCTGTGTAGCTCGGTTGAGCATCCGACTCTTGATTTTGGCTGGGTCATGATCTCAGGGTTATTAGATCAAGCCCTGTTGGGTTTGGTGCTGAGTGTGGAGCCTGCTTGGGATTCTCCTTCTCCCACTGCCCTTCCTCTTACTCCTCCCCATCCCCTGCTCACCTGCTCTGTCTCAAAAAAAAAAAAAAAAAAAAAAGTCATATTTGAGACAAGATCTGAAGGATATGGAAAGAGGCAAGGGAAAGGGACACAAAAGTACAGGAACCCAAAGGCAAGGAAGCTTGGCCTGCTTAAAGAGCAGGAGGCCTTCCTGATGGAGAACAATGAGTGGGTAGAGAGAGGTACGAGATGCATTCACATGGCAGAGGATCAAGTTACAGGTTGTAGTGTCAAGGGACCATCTAAGTAGAGTGATACGAACTGTTTATAAAATGTCATTTGGAAGAGGGACAAGGAAGCCTCTGGCATCAGACTACTTTAGACTCTTGACATTGGTCTTTCTTGCCCTGTGCCTATTCTTGGGACTGTCCAACTACCTGTGATGTTGCCCCCTACCATTCTTCTCCCCTCATCCTGAAGATCCAGCTTAAATGCCATCTTCTTGACATCTTCAGTCAGCCCACCATTGGTGCTCCTTTTTCCAATGAATTTCTGCAGTCCTGTGTCAGTACAATTTCTGGGCCTTTCAGCTGCTGTAAACCCCTAGGAAAGAAGGACCAGGGCCTAAGGGAAGGAGCAGCCTTAGATCAGTGGATGCTTGAATTACATGGCTTTGCTTCTGCACCTTGCCACGTCCCTTTGTTCCTATTGGTGTCAATAGGATTATCATCTCCTTCTGGTCATCCTCTACCATAGTCTGGACCCCAGGACCATCATCTTCTTTTACAGGTGAGCCTCTGCTCAGGTTGTCTGGAGCTTGTCACAGAATTGGGATACTTGCAATATACTCCCCTGTGTTAGCATTATTAACATATGCCTATCATCTCCCTGTCCAATAAAATCTCTGAGAGCAGGAATGAGCTCTTACATACCTTTATCCTGTACGCCACGTGGTGTCCAACATAGTACTGATCACAGGTTAGGTATTCAGTAAATGTTTGTTGAATGATTAAGTGAATGATTGGATCTAGAACATTGATTTTTTTTTTTTTTTACTCTTGAGTATAATGGAGTTAAAGGAAAATTAGCATTTTACAATAATAAACACATATAATTTTTATAATCAGAAAAAAGTTTTTAAACTTTTTAATGGAAGGATTAGCCTGTAGTTTGTGACACTGATGAAATGGATTGGTTTGCTTTTTGGCTTTTATCATCCGGAGTGCGCGTTGGTGATGAGATGTCTGCTCTGTTTCTGTGTTGCAGCTCTGGTTGTCAGCACCACTTCAGCTGGATTTGCACTGGCCCCAGGACCTTTTGACTGGCCCTGTTTCCTGCTTACTTCTCTGGGAACAGGCCTTGCATCCTGTGCTGCCAACTCCATCAATCAGGTCAGTGAGTCACTTTTCAGCTTGATCATGTTATTATTATGTTTTCTTATGTGGTAGTATTGTTAAGTTTTTCAAAAAGACTTCCCAGGGCACTAGGCGGCTCAGCGGTTTAGCCCAGAGTGTGATCCTGTAGACCCGGGCTCGAGTCCCATGTCAGGCTCCCTGCATGGAGCCTGCTTCTCCCTCTGCCTATGTCTCTGCCTCTCTCCGTGTCTCTCAGGGATAAATAAATAAAATCTTTAAAAAAAAAAAAAAAGAAGATGACTTTCCATACCACATATACAGATGGAGAGGCTCCAGTAATTTGTGACACTACATATCCTATAGAGGTCTCTTGGGTAACAGAGCTGATGTCTCTCATGTTTTGAAGTGAATGGTTTCCACATGAGAGAGCAGTCAACTCTCTACTTCAGCTGACCAGGAGTCCTTGGGTCAGACGTGTTTCAGAGCCATCAGACTTTCTGCTGTCATCCATTTCAGACACATTCCCCTGAGCTTATCATTTTATGTGATCTTCTTTCTTTGGTTTGCTTTGTTTGCATTTGTTTACATATATAACAACGTTTTGTTTTTTTTTTTAATTTATTTCTTTATTTTAGAGGGGGAGGAGGGACAGAGGGAGAGAGAGAACCCCAGGCAGACTCTGTGCTGAGCGTGGAGCCCAATGCAGGGCTTGATCCCAGGACCCTGAGATCATGACCTGAGCCAAAACCCAAGAGTCGGAGGCTCAACTGACTGTGCCACCCAGTCACCCCAACAATGTATTTTAAAGAAGTATATCCAGCTTTTTAAGTCTTTTAAAATTTTTATTATTATTATTTTATCCAGCTTTAAAAAAAACAATAATTCAGTATTCAGGAAACTTGGTGTATGGAATCACAGAATATATTTAAAAATTAATTAGCATATTATTTTTAATGCATTGTTCCCCCCCCCCCATTATTTTAAACATCAAAATAGGTCTTAAAAAAATAGTTCTTTCCCCCCGCCTCGTGATTGTGGTATGTGCCACCACATCAGATACCAGAGTGAAAAAGTCTTGGGTAAAACTTAAGGAAAGTCGTTTTCATCACCAGAACACCTGAGAGGAGTTGGCATGGTTTTAAAATAGGAATTCAAGTTACTGGTAGGAAAACAGCATGGCTGAGTGGGTATATAAGTTTATGCAGTGAAATATGGGAATTTTAATTCAGTGATGCCTCAAACCATTATGCTTTTACAATGTGTTATCAGCTGTTTGGAGGAGGGATCAATCTATTTCAAATAAAATTTATTTTTGTTACTGTTTTTAATGTCCAAGCAGTCTCATACGGAGGCCCAGCTAATCCTGGTATTGTCCCATCTTGTAAACCACAGTACAGCTCTTCCAGATTGTTCTTTCTTTCTGCTCCCCTCCCTCATTGGCTTGGCTAAGAGAAGAATCCTGGTTTTATAATGAACATGTTTTTAATGAAATTTTGAATAGAGCACAATATAAGCAAAATGGATTTTTGTTGCTATTTTGGGTCTATTTCTCAAAATATTTTTAAAATTATTATTTTTATTTAGTTACAAATCTAGGTCATGAGATTAAGCCAGGAACTCATTCTGGCTTTGAGGCTCCTTTTTTCAGTTGAAGAGCTGCGTTTATCCTCGAGATATTTATTAACTAACTGCTGTCTCCTGCTTAAATTCTATAGATTTGAATACAATTTAAAATGAAAGTGTAGATATTTAGAAAAATGACAACTGACTAATAAGCATCAAATGGTTCAGAAATCCCAATATGTTATAAAAAATAATACAGAGTTGCCTTGAGTCTGAGCTGCCATACTCCTCCCATCCTCCTCCCTAAAAGGTGATTTAGGATTTTATCGTGGAAAAAAAGCCTGTCACACATAGCAAGAAAATATCTTGAGGGAAATAAAAAGCATGGAATGATTTACATTTGGGCCGAAACTTCTAGAAACTGAACATAAACCAAGGTGTTAGAAATTGTAAAAGTTTATTTTACTTTATTTTTTTAAAGATGTTATTTATTTATTCATGAGAGACACAGGGAGAGAGGCAGAGACACAGGCAGAGGGAGAAGCAGGCTCCCCGCGGGGACCCCAATGCGGGACTCGATCCCAGAACCCCGGGATCATGCCCTGAGCTGAAAGCAGACGCTCAACCACTGAGCCACCCAGGGGTCCCTAAATTTTAAAAGTTTAAATGTATTTGGCTACTTTGTTGCATCTCTCTGTAGGAAGTATGTTTGCTATGGGGGTGAGTTAGGGTCTATCTCATACTACTGAGAAGGAGCCAACTATATGATGGGATTATTTCTGGAACTGACAAATCGTGTTGTTTGCCCCTTCTGTCAGCGTTTCCTTCTTAGGTTGGCTTCCTAGCCCCGTTCTGCACTCACTTGTCCCGTTCTTCCTGTGGAACACTTCACATCCTCCTCCATGGTCACTCCTACCCCCTGCCAGGCTTCTTCTTCTGTAAAACGTGGCCCCTTAATTTCTTCATTTTCTTGTATTCATCATATCGCTTCCTTCCCCTCACCCTGGGCTCCAGTCTCCTTTGGAAACATCACACTACTTAAACATAGTAATGCCCACCATCGTTGAATTCCACTGATATCATGGTATATCAATAAGCTTCCCAAATTACAATATTTTCTAAATTTTGTTGGAAGGATTGTAGTTCAATTAGTATTGCTGAGCAGCCTCATAAAATTAAAATAAAGGAATGTGAGGACATTTTCATTACCACCTTTAATTATGTAAGCAGAATGAAGAGCACTGGGCAACAAACCTTTACCTGAGTTTTGAATAGCGGGTAAAGAAATAGTTGGTGAAAAAGATAAAGAAATAGTTGGTGAAAAGCAAGAGCTTCCCGTTTTTTTTAGGGAGCTGGCATCCAGCTTAAAGAATGCATATATGTGGTTGGTATGTATAAAAGTTTCCAGCTTCTAACAGAGTTCTGTGGGAGAAAAAAATTTCTTTCTGCCCACATATACTAAAGGATTTGAATAACATTTCATATTTTTTAAATACTTCTTTTAGCTGTTATTAATTTAGTTCTGAGTGCTGCCTCTTTGTACCCTACTTCTGTGATCTCTCTGTGAATGTAGGAAAAATGAAGCTTTGGGAAATAGCTCCTACATTTGTTTTAGGGAGAGAAAATGAGCTTCAGCTTCTGATTTATGAAGTAATGACTGGCGCATAAAGAGATGTATGTGTATATAAGAAACCACTAACATTAAAATGTAAGAGGGAATTACATCCATGTTTTATAAAATAGATGCATGCTTCATTGGAAACCATAGTGAGACCTGAAAGCGGGTGTACCTCCAAAGGATGAAAGCCATCCATAAAATTTAGCAACTGAAAGATAAAATGTAATAGATGGCTTTGACAGATCAAATCTTGAAAAACAAGCAACTCAAAGTGAAAAGCTGAGTCAATTCAAGAGGAATGAATTACAAAATTGAAAAAGATAAGAACTGTCAGAAAATTGTTAGCATAATTGAGTATTTGACATAGTACATACTGTTATAATAAACTGTATTGGGGTTTATGTAAACCTTACATAGAGATGATTTTTCTTAATAGAGGTTAGGAGTACGTGTCAATAAATACATTTCTACAAGACCCATTTTGTGGGTGACCTGCTGTTCCTTCTGATAGGTGTACCCACTTTCTCAGCCTGAGCTCTGTCATTGCAGCTTTGTGCTTTTGAAGCCATGTTGCACACATCTCTAACTGTTTTTAGAGGGCAGGTGAGTGGATGTGACATGAATGAGGTGAGGGCCACCAGCCAAAGCATATATGAGGCTGATTTAACTTTGGAATATAGGGTCTTAAGAAAAGAACTAACTGGTGACATTCGTACAGTGTTTCAGAGTTTACGAAGCATATTTACAGAAATGGTTATTTAAGCCCTACTGCCCCATGAGGTAGGTGACATTACTGCCATTTCTTTGTAAAACATCCTGTTTCACCTTTGAATTATTCTTTTTAAAAGTAACATTTAAGGGACACCTGGGTGGCTCAGCAGTTGAGCATCTGCCTTCAGCACAGGACGTGATCCTGCAGTCCCAGGATCGAGTCCCACATCGGACTCCCTGCATGGAGCCTGCTTCTCTCTCTGCCTGTGTCTCTTTCTGTCTCTCTCTCTGTCTCTCTCTCTCTCTCTCTCTCTCTCTGTCTCTCCTGAATAAATAAATAAAATCTTAAAAAACTAAAATAAAAAATAAAAGTAACATTTAAAAAAGATGTGTCATGCAAATAATGTTTCCATTGCAAATCAGTGAGAAAATATAACTAAGCAAAAATAGCAATAATATTCTTTATTTTGTGTTTCTCTTGTGCCAGGTGCTGCTCTATGTGTTAGAGTTACACCAGAGGACAGCTGGAAAGCTCTGGCTTTGTAGTGCTTATATCTGTCCCACCACCCAAACAGACTCACTTGTTAACATTTTGATTTATATTATTATAGGCTTTTTTTTTTTACACACAATCTCCACATATAAATTTCTCACAGAAATGATTTATGTATGATACATATGGCTTGTATACTTTTTCTCCTTTAAATGAAATAATCATGAACGTTTTTCCATGTCAATATTTGAAGTAACATGATTGTATAGAGGTATATTGTGATTTGTTTAATCAGTCTCTCCTTATTTGTCATTTTAGGGATTACTACTCTTTTGCCTAGGTAAATAATGCTGAGCTGAAATTCTTGTAGCTAAATACTTGAACATGTACTTAGCTATTTCTTTAGATAAATTACTAAAATTGTGCTTTAAAAGATATGTAGTTTTTAAAATGTTAAGTGGTGCTTGGGTGGCTGAGTCAGTTAAGCGTCCGATTCTTGATTTTGGCTTAAGTCATGATCTCAGGGTTGTGAGATCGATCGCTGTGTTGGGCTCTGCACTTGGTGCAGAGTCTGCTTAAGATCCTCTCTACCCCTCCTTCTATCCCACCTTCTCTCTCTCCATAAATAAATCTTTAAAAAAAAATAAAATATAAAATAAAAAGTTAAAATAAAAAAAGATATGTGTTGTAAGTGCAGAGAAATTCCTTCCTGGAATGTGTTTTGTTCATGTGTTTGCTTGTTTTAAATCACTTTATGCTTCTATATGAAGTGCTCCTCACTGACATTTCATGTTGGGAAATCTGTGCCAGGTTGTAGGTAACATTAGGTATGTCCTTTTTTTTTTTTTAATTTATTTATTTATGATAGTCACAGAGAGAGAGAGGCAGAGACACAGGCAGAGGGAGAAGCAGGCTCCATGCACTGGGAGCCCGATGTGGGATTCGATCCCGGGTCTCCAGGATCGCGCCCTCGGCCAAAGGCAGGCGCCAAACCGCTGCGCCACCCAGGGATCCCTAGGTGTCCTTTTTTTTTTTTTTTTTTTTTTTTTTTATCCTCATTGGTATTTTTTTTTTTATAAATTAATTTTTATTGGTGTTCAATTTACCAACATACAGAATAACACCCAGTGCTCATCCCGTCAAGTGTCCCCCTCCGTGCCCGTCACCCATTCACCCCCACCCCCCGCCTAGGTGTCCTTTTAATTCAGGTTGTTTTGATTACTTAGAAGGCAGTGTTGTTTTTTGTTTTGGGATGGGGGTCTAATGTTTATTGGCCATTTGTGTTTGCCACTATATTCAGATGCGTGCAGATCAGATTATTAACTCTGTCATGTAGGGTCTGAACATTTTCATGTTTCATATGTTTGTGCCAGCATGTCTTTTAATTTTTAATATAGGGATTCTCAGCCCTCGCCCTCTGGACCGCACGGGTTGGATGACTTTGTTGTGAGGGACTGTCCTGTGTTTTGTGGGGTGTCTCCTGGCATCCCTGGTCTTTACCCACCACCTGGTGTTAGCAACACACCCCTTAGTTGTGACAACTGAAAACGTCTTCAGACATTGTCAGACATTCCCTGGGGACCCAGATCACCCCTGATTGAGAACCACTGCTTTAATGATTTCTACTTTTGATTTCACTCTTAGGTCTTTACCCAAGGTCCTGGCTCCAATCTCTACCTCAGGTCTTCTCTGGCTCACATTTTTCTGCCTGTAACTACCCACTGATCACTGGAGTGGTCATATGGCCTGGTTTATGCTTGTGTCCCTGGTGTAATTATTAATAATGCCCCCATCCCCCCTCTCAACTATTCTAGTTTGGACAGGAAATTATATGAGCTCTATTCATAACCCACCTGGGTCCTCAGTCCTTCGATTGAAATGAGGTGTGGTAGAAGTACCTTCATACCAAAAGATCTGGCCTCAGGTTCTGGATTTTCTGCTCACGCATGTGCGGACTAGACAAGTGAGGTTTTTCCTCAGTGCAGGTCAGGCCCCCGGGCTTGTCTCTCCTTCACCATTTCCGTGGTCTCAGGTAGGATCCACTGCCAGGCCAAACTGTGGAGCTTTAAGAATCTTCTCCTCCACCGTTACTCTGTTAGTAAGTCGTTCAAGGACGTTGACGATTTCTTCTGTGATGGATCTCTCTCATTCTTACGGTGCCCCTGGCAGATACTACTTACCACAGTTGTCACTAATTTCCAAGCCAGCTGCTTCACTAGGTGGGCCGCCCCATGATTAGAGATGTCTTCCTCATATGGAGTCAGTCTGCATCCTGTTGCTCATTGTTCTCTCTGGGAATGCTCAGTGTGTTTTCCTCCATGTGACAGTACTTTCAAGGTATCACTCTCTAACCATGGTTAATGGGCACTTGTGCTACCACCATGTAGTTCTTCATCTGTACCTCTTTCCTGGAGAACTCTCACCTTCCACACCAACAATTACGACTTACTTATCCTGTACATCTAGCACCTCTTCCTCATAAGCATACAGCAGGCCAGGAGGGTGAGGTTCCTAAGGAAGTCATGTTGGGAATAAAGGAACATTTATGGTGGAAGCAGGGCAAAGTAGAAAGAAGTGCTAATCATAACAATAATTGCAGCTAACAATTAACTTCACACTTGCTCTATACCAAGTAATCTCACCATTTTACATTATCTCATCTGCTTAAGTCCTGGTTCATAGGATTCCTGCCCCCACCCCCATGTCTCTTTTGAAAGATCAAATAAATGATGAATGAATTCATAACCTAGACTTAGCTCTAAGAACTGCTGATGTTCTTGGGGACTTTATTTTGGAGAAAATTAGAATAAAGGCACAAAACATAAGTAGACTTTCAGATCTGTGAGGTAGGTTATAATTAGAAAGTAAAGCTGATAAGGGTATGTTATCTCTAGGATCTAGTGTCTCTGCAAATGTTGAAGATTTTTTATGAAAGGAAATGAACTCTGTCACCCGTCGTAGAGACTTCCCCCCGGATCCCAGCCTCTCCCGATAAAAAAAATGTAGATATAGCACCTAGCCCCGCCATTGATAGACATTTCATGGCAGGCCAACATGTGACCCCCCCTTCCGGCGCAAAGTCACACCCTGCTCTTCCCCATGCACCAACCTAATTGGAGGTGACTGTCCCACGCGCCCTACCCCCCGCCAAAACACAACAGTCCCTTCCTCCCCCGCACCCGCAAAAAAACATAAGATCCCACCCCGCCCCCCACCCCCCCCTATCCACAGCTCAAACCATTCTAACAACACCATCCCACAAAGCTACCACCACCCAACCCACCCCCCCCAACGCAACCACTACACCAAACCAGCTGACCACAAAATAAAAAGCCTCTGCCGACCAGACTAGACGCACCCACAGGCCAATACACTCAAACCCATGTAATACCCCCCTAGGACAAACACACAGAGGCAAATAAGACACTCCGAAACCTCCAGCAGTTCTCCACCCCCAAGAAGAAGCAACCTCTCCCCACCTACGATACCGCCCCCACCCACAGCGCCCTCACCAAAACCCACCTCAAGAAGTTCAATTGAAAGCCAAATCATAAAAACCCCCCCCCCCCCCCTGTATGGCCCCTAGTCAAACCTACCCCAAATGCCAACATAATCCCCCTCCCAAGATGTCTACTTCCTCAGCAACATCAAACGCAACCACTCAGCACCAGATCAGATTTGCCCAGAGTCTTTGAATAGCATTTGGGAAAGAGTCTCCAACTAAATATGTTTTTTATATAAAGCAAATGAGGAGCATTACTGAACAATGTCCAGAAGAAGACGCATTTTAAATGCAAAGTCTCTTTTCCTGAATTTATATGACCCTACATAGTTCCTAAATTGCATTTGATTCCCCTCTCCGGAATGATCCATCTCAGTAGAGTGAGTTTGGCATTGTTATTCATAACCAAAATAACTCTTGGTGAAGTTTTGCCAGCAAATGCAGAGATGATGACAATTTGAACATATATTGGTAGATAGTATTTTGTGATTTACATGCCACATTAACTGGCCATTACTTAATCCATTTATTTATGTTGCTGCTTATGACATGTCTGTGAGGTGGCATTATTCCAGCATTGTAGAGGAATAAAATGAAGCTTAGTGTTGCCATTGATCACACATCTGAAAATGGTCAAGTTGGGAGCAGACCCTGTGGACCATGGACTGTGGGTGCACTGCTTTCTCCTCCCAACTGAAATGCCCTGGTCCAGTCACCATGTCAGAATAGGGTTATTCCCATTAATATGAGTCTTCTACCAAGCTAACTGCCAACATCTATGCTACTAAGTACCAAAGGTGAAGTTGCCATAGTGGACATGGTAATATAGCTGTCTCTAATGAGGGTGGAAGATGTAAAGCACTTTGCCTTTGGAAAGCTAAGTGCTCAGTTTGTTAGCTGTTTTTGTTTTTGTTTTAAAGATTTTATTTATTTATTCATGAGAGACACAGAATGAGAGGCAGAGACACAGGCAGAGGAAGAAGCAGGCTCCTTGCAGGGAGCCCAATGCAGAACTCAATCCCAGGACTCCGGGATCATGATCTGAGCTAAAGGCAGATGCTCAACCACTGAGCC
The DNA here is from genome assembly GCF_905146905.1 of Nyctereutes procyonoides. Lineage (NCBI taxonomy): Eukaryota > Metazoa > Chordata > Mammalia > Carnivora > Canidae > Nyctereutes > Nyctereutes procyonoides. Next base: position 51,700,854 of record NW_026575140.1, on the reverse strand, counting down.
AACCAGGCATCCCTGTTTTTGTTGTTATTAATATGAAAGTGTGGTCTGTTTTTTAGCTCATATCCTCTGTGCTTTCAGAATCTGATTATCCATCAACTGTCTCCAGTTAGGTTCTCAAAATAGAGAATGGGAAGGGAAGGTATGTTTAATTTCCTCAGTGTACTAAGAGACTTGGGTGATACTTGCAAACTGTAATATGTGTGCATGTGTATGAATGTATGTACACATTTATTCGAGTCTGTATTTACTTCTTTTTGAACTCTCCACATTTGAATGTGTAGTTACTTGGGTTCAGCAGACATTATTTATTCTCTGTCATTTTGTAGGTGATGCAGAATGGCGTAGGCAGTTCTGGTAAACTAAGAAATGCTGGTTAAAATGGTTCCTGAATTGAACAAGCAGATGTTTAACTGAGATATAATGAAAATAATACCAGTTTGGATTTTTTGGAGTTAATGATTCTTGGCTCGTGTCTCTGTTGTGATTAAACCCGGTTTGGGGGACCCAGAGACTTCACCCTTTCCCAGTATCTCCATGTCATTCCACCGTGAAATCAAGCTGAGTCTCTTCCCAAATGATCTTTTTTCTTTTCCTTTCTTTTTTCTCATCTTTTTATTTTATTTTATTTATTTATTCATGATTTTATTTATTTATTCATGAGAGACACACACAGAGAGAGGCAGAGACACAGGCAGAGGGAGAAGCAGACTCCTCACAGGGAGCCCCAATATGGGACTTGATCCCAGGACCCTAGAATTACAACCTGAGCCAAAGGCAGATGCTCAACCACTGAGCCACCCAGGTGCCCCTCTTTTCTTTTTGTTTTTTCTTTTCTTTTTTTCTTCCTTTTTTCCTTTCTAAGTCTTCAGTTACATTTTGCTTTTCCTAATAAGCAGTTCTTCTGAATCCATGTGTACCCTATTTGTTTTCTGCTGTGAACTGCAGATACCCTTCCCCATTCTCCATGTTAGGGGGTCTCCCAGCTGACTGATGACATGGATTGGTCACTGTGTGGCCCATCCCTGGAGAATATACATTACCTTATCTCATATTTATTCCCTTTGCCTTCGTGACAAACTGCTTTTAAGGTTTAACACATGAAAAAAAATTTGATGCCCTGATATTTACACTGTAAAATTTGAGTCAGTTGATGATTCTAAATTACTTGCTGAGCTCCTAGATACTTGAAAGGAGCAGGAACAGGAATTGGGGTGTCTGGGATGGACAGTGGGACACATTTTCCTACCCATGTTCTCTAACCTAGATCAGCTCTGGATAATTCTTTGTGTTGGTCTTTCCAACTAGTAATGGAGCCCCAAAGTGCTTCAGGAGAGTGATTAGGCCTTCACAAGTTGTGTGTAAGTGATTAAGTCCTAAAAATTCACATTTTCATGGCCACCCAGTTCTGTCCTATTGATTTTCTAAGAAGTTTTAGAATATATTGTTTGGCAAGAAGGGGAAATTACTTACCTGTGTGATTAATCTTCAGGAAAATTTCACTCTGGCATTTCCTTCAGATCCTCTGCCAGATTTCCCCCGGAAGCAATGATCACGGAGGGAACAAAGAAATTCTAAAGGATTTGAATGATGGAATGTAGAGATAGGATGAAACAAAGGAGAAAATTTGGTAGTTAATAAGATTTATGTATACTTGTAATCTGGAGTGTCCTTATGCCTTAAAACATACGGTGCAGGCTCAAAATACTAAGATAAAGTACAGATTTAGCTTTTACTCCAACTGAGATGCCTTTAGGACTAGCTTTACTGCTAGCTTATAAGAAAGAAAACTAATACTGAAATAGAAATCTGGTGACGTATCTGAGTGATATTATTCTGGTATTGCTTTTGGCCAAAGTCCGGTCGATGGTCTCGAACATGCCGCCATTCACACTGCCTGTCGCGAGGTAAACCAAGTGCTGCGTGTCCGTTCCACGAGTAGCTTGCCGAAGCTCTGTGGGTAAAGATCCGGCCCTTCTTAATTTGAAACGATTAGGATTAGCCATAAAAATACCTTAAGGCCAGATTCTCAGTTCTTGTGAAAAGACTCAGGGATTTGAAAATGGGGATTTTAGTGAAGGATAGTATGGCCCGAGCCTGGATTCCCTCCACGATTTTCACTGACTCTTAAGTGAATGACCAAGTGAATGGCGAAATAGCTCTAAATAATAAGCGTGTGGTTGACCTTGGACTATTAGGCAGTCCCCTGATTCAAAGTCCGACGTGTCTGCTCACAAGAAGGGCAACAATTGGTAAGTCTTGCAGTACGTAGACATTCAGTCATGCCATCTATCTCTGGCATAAGGAAAGTGAGCTTATACCAAAAATGACGCTTTTTATAAGTACTTGGTGAACGTTCAGGCTTTAAGAATTTGCCTTAATGCCTTTGAAAGACAGGAAAATGTGACTCAACGAGTTCTCACTTGCACAGAATTTTGTTTATTCTATGTGGCTCAGGTTAAAATTATCAGGGCAGGGGAAGCTGTTGAAATACCCTTGACGTTTACCGGCCTGCTGGAAAGAAATTTTGATTCACCTAGGACCAGAAAGCGAGATGTGACTCAAATAGCAGAAAAGCTCTCCTGCTATGTGGTGGTCTTTTCTTGAAAGTTATTTTCACGCATTTCTGGATAATTTTTGCTAGTGAGAAAAAGATTTGTCCCTGCCCTGAAGCAGCTGCCAGCTAGTAGAGGAAGACAGCCATACAGGGAAGTACGATAAAGCAATTAAAAAAATAGCACCTTCGGTGTGCAAAAGGTGTAGGGAGTGGTCATTTCTACCTGTGGTGGTCTGGAAGACTTCACAGAGAAGGGACCGGAGTCTCAGAAGGAACGTTATGGGGTGTTTATCAGGCAGATGTGTGTGAGAGAGGAACTTCCCGGGCAGAGTAGACACAGAAGATGTAAAATGTTATGCCTAGGAGACCGTTTGGGCACCTACACACATTACAGTGTAGCAGAAACATAAGGCCCACGGTGGCATATATACTCCTGGAGATTTGGCTAAAGAAGTTAGCAGGGCCAGAGTGTGTCCTGCTAAGCATCTGGACTTACCCTGTAGGCATTGGGCAACCAGTGGTAGTTATTAATAAGCTCATGGCACAACTACTGGCTTTCTATGAAGGATAGAGAAGGCAATCCTAACTTAGACTCTGCATGGCCTGTTTCTTCCCTAGCCTTTCCTCCTTCTGCTGCCCACACCTTACATCACAAGGTCTGCCTGGATCTCCAGCAAAATGTCATCCAGTCAACAAGTGTGTCCTGAGTACCTGGTACATGCCAGGTGCTATGCTGGGCTTGCAGATAGGTTGCTCCTCCCGTGGGGTTTTACATAGAACAGCAAGAGTTGAGCGATAAATATATTAATAAGAAAGTATCAGGCAGGGACAAGACTACGTGGAAAGGAAAAGCAGACAATGCACCCATATATGGGTCCTCACAGACTTCCTAAACCACCATCCCCCACCACTACCTGTCAGCTCTTCTGTGCCACAGCATGCAGCTTTTCTTTGTAGTGCTTTGCACGATTTTTTTTTAAGACTTTATTTATTTATTCATGAGAGAGACAGAGGCAGAGACACAGACAGAGGGAGAAGTAAGCTTCATGCAGGAAGCCCGATGTGGGACTCAATCCCGGGACCCTGGGATCACACTTTGAGCCGAAGCCAGACACTCAACCACTGAGCCACCCAGATGTCCCTGCTTTGCATGATTTTAAGTGGACATTTGGGTGATTCATTGTAAGCTTGAGGGGTTGGGGGAGACCCTGTCTGTTTATCCACAAATCAGGGCCTGGTGCAAGGGAGCTGCTCTGAAGGCCAGTAAGGACCAGTGTTCAAGGACAGCCTCCGGGATAGGATCTGTATCCGTTCCTTATTACCCTGGTGACTTTGGATGGTTGACTTAATCTGGCCTGACAGATGAGGTTGGTGAGAAAACGAAATGAGATAGTTATTAGAGAAGGGCCTGGTACTTGGTAAGCATGCAATCAATGTTAACCATTATTACTATTTATTAGTAAACATTTATTGAATGAGGAAGGGAGGTGGAGAGATGCTGTTTCTCTGAAAGTTGGTTTAGACATTCCAGGAACCAAAGCTTGAGGATAGACCTGATCAGATAACAAAGTGAGTATGATCAGGAGAGCCTGAGGGGCACCATCAGTAGCAACGCAGAGTTGAAAGGGACAGGCCCTCTGCACTCTTGCTCTCTCCATCCCCAGTTAATTAATCAGACGTCCTAGTGAGGAAAAAAACAGGAGTGTAAAGTACCTTGTCAGTCTTGGACATGGTAAAGTGCCATCCAGTGAGGTGGGGAGTCTGGAGGCAGGAGTGAGTCTTGACGAGGAAATGATAATTCAGCTGGATTTGGGGGTGGGTTCTGGGTTTGCCATGCTCTCTCAGTATATCCGGGGGGAGATGAACAGAGCCATTGGTGGAGCCCAGCAGATTTTGGCAGGGGATAGAGACAGCAAGCTAAAGGTGCTGGTTGGCAGCCAGATGACTGTGAGTGAGAGAGCAGGAGCCGGGAGTGGTGCAGACTTGACCAGCAGAGAGGACCAGCCCTGTGGAGCTGCAGTGGTGTGAAAATTCTGGGTGTTTTCTGTGATGGGAAAATAAAGCTACTGGACAAATGGAATGAATGTTGCATCCATACTGCTGGGCAATCTGGCCTCCGCCACTGCTCTTCACCCTCCGGCACCTTGCTCTCTCCACACCAGCTGTTCTGGCTTCCTTGCCAACCGCCAGCCCTTTGAGTACTCTCCTGCCCCACAGTCTTGGCAGTCCCTGGAGTCCTCTACCTGTTCATTCACATCTCTGCCCAGGAATTGCCTCTTCCTCTGGCATATTCTTTCTGTTTGGCGTCTGTTTCCAGGAATGTCAGCACCTTGGGAGCAGAGACTTGGTTTTATCCATTGTTCTTCCCCCGACCTTGAGAATTTTCCGACGCATAGTAGGAGCTCAGCGTGTGAATAAATGAGTCCTGAGTCCTGACTGTTTGCCCATTGTTTGGTGGGAAAAATAGGCACCAGTCAAAGAATGACACAGCTAACGGGTAAAGTCACAACTGTGGTAAGTGGTGTGGTGCACAGGGCACACCTGACCTCTCTGGGAGGAAGAGTCTGGTGGATCGATGGTGGATTGATGCTGGGTGAGAGACAAACCTGGAGACCTGTGCCTGACCTTGCTCACATTGTTCTTCCTTTGTGTTGCTTCCTGGGGTGGGGAGGGAATTGGGGGGGGGAGCAGATCTCGGGAGATTTCTCCCCTCCCACACCCCCCTCAGGCCACTTAGTTTCTAGGACTATAATTGTTTATAGGAAGCAGTCCTGCTGGAAAGTGATTATAGGCAAGCCTTAGAAATGAGATTTTTTTTTTTTAAACTATTCCCTGATCACAAGGAACTCATCCTAGTTACCTACAGTGACTTCCTCCATTTTTAGAGACAAATGCCTTTGGATCTCTTCCTTAACATGTTTTACTTGCTGTTGTAGGGCTGTGTGGTGGGCTTGATGATTTGGGAGAGTGACCTGACCAAAGGGAGCTGCTGCTGTGATTGGCCTAGATAAATGCAGGCTTCGTGTTGCTAGAACCTCCGGTCTTTCATTGCAATCCACTTGGATTTTCATGTGAAATTTCCTGAGTTTTAAATGTTAAATGTTGGCTCAATTTGTTGTTGTTGGCTCAATTTTTTGAAACCCTGTGCATACCAAACAAAACTTGTCAGTGGGCTGAATTTACCTGGAGGACACCCCCCCTCCCGCCCCTCCCCACCACCAGTTCTGGCCTTTGAAATAGGATATATAATTTATATATCATCATTTACCAAAATTTAAAAAAAAGACCTTTCATCTGAAAATAGAATTCTTGTTTTTAGAGATTAATTTATTTTGAGAGAGAGCACCAGGGAAGTGGAAAGAGGCAGAGGGGAAGAGAGAGAGCACCACCCAGATAAGGGGCAGAGAGAGAAGCAGACTCCCCACTGAGCAGAGAGCCTGACTTGGGGCTCAATCCCAGGACCCTAGGACCACATCCAGAGCAAAAGGCAGATGCCCAACCAACTGAGCCACCCAGGCACCCCTGAAAATAGAATTCTTAATGACTAAATAGAGAAATGTGGTTCTCTCTCCTTATTTTCACCATGCCGAAAAAAGTGAGGCTTGGAATATCTTGGTAGCTTACTTAGAATCAAGCTGTGGATGCTGAATTATACTTTGTGGATTAAGCTGCTAGGTTTCTTGTCCGTGTGTGGCTTCTTGAGCTGTACCATGGAGGAGCTCATTATTTTTAAATTAAGAAAAGGGAGGAAGGGGGATGGTACCGCTTTAGCATCTACAAGGTAAAGTCGAAAAAGGTCAAATAAAAATTGCTTCAAGAAACACCTGGAAATTTCAAATGTGTTTACAATTATTTCTCCACCAATGGTGAGTTATATTTCAGAAAGTGCCATTAATTGTAATAGAGTAACACACAGCTTTTTGTGAAATTTAAGTCCATTGAGTATCAGTACCTTCAAAGACAATAAAAATCCCAGCCTGCATTTATCTATTCCCCTGTGAGGAGTTACTACAGTGTATATTGTATCATTCCATATGAAATTCCTTGGCTTAATCGTCTCTCATTTATTTGCAGTTGTCTGAGGTCAGCTTTCCATTCTGCAGTTGTCAAACAGCTGTCAAATTAAGAGACCAGATCCTAAAGTTCATTTACATTTCGTGCCATTCCATATCGGCACATTTCTCCACTTAAGTATTTGAATAGTTGTCCACATTTCTTAATCATCCTGTCCCTCATTAGCCTATTTCTTTCCCTGCAAATGCCTACACACAACATTAAGTATATTATCCTAAGTTATTTTTATTATTTTCTAAGCATCGTTTTAAAAAATTCACATGAACTTCAACAACAACAGAAGAATCAACTTGAATTAGACAGCCAGTTAAGTTCACTGTTCTTTTTTGCAAGAAGAGAAAATCCAATCAATATAAACATGTCACCCTTATTATTTTTATTGTCATGTTTCTTTTCCTCCTTACTTTTATCATTTCCATCAAGTTGAAATCTAAATAGTAATTGACCGTAGAATTCTTAATTTGCTTTCTAAATGTCGGCATAGGGTGGTGTAATAGTAATGAATTCAGCATTCATTTTTAATAATTCGCTGATCAAAGAAATACTCCTGGATATGCCATTGATGTTTTACTACAAAGTATCTCAAGCTGCCAGCCAGTGACATTGACAGACTGCTCTTCTCTAAATGAGGTGTGAAAAGATAAACTGAGGCATCTTAAAAATCTATAAGAGTGTATTTGAGCAACGGTAGATTTGAATTGGACAGTGCCAAACCGGACGTAATTTAAGGAGCATCCCAGGGACAGGAGGCAGGAAAAAGACAGGAAGCAAAATAGGCAAATTATTTGGGAAATTATTTGGCTATAGCTTAAGTGGTTACCTTATTTGGGGAAATTAGCTGCTTGTGACTGGTTGTCCTTGGGTTTTACTTTCTTAACCTTGAGGTGTTACAAGCTCAGATTTTGGTTTGCTCCTGTCCTAGCTTGCTAAGCTATCAGGACCACCTCAGCGGTGTGACCTCCTTGTTCAGTTAGCTTAACGGAGGTCCACTCTTAGGTGTTTGAGAAATACTGTGTTTAGTCATTTGGTGAAAGAACTGTAGTCATGTGTAATGTTAGAAAACACCTAAGATGAATACTCTTAAGTTTGGTTGGTAGATCAGTAAGTGGTATAGCACAAAAACATCCTCATATGAGTCCTATTTAACCTTCTGCACTGTCATTTAAACCATTATTTGTTTAGCACTTGTTTTCCATAAACTTGTGTCTTACACGGAGCTTAACCTTTTCTGGATTTTGACACATTCTACTCTGATCTCAGAGCTCCTCATCTATTTCTCTGTTGCAACATTTGTTAAATAACTCATCGTGCTTTTATGGATCTGAAGGGTCCACTGGCCTCTGAGCTCCTCTTTGGCTAAAATGGCATGTTTCATTTATCTTACTCCCTGGCACTCGGTGAATGGCAAATGAGAACCTACATTCCCTGGTTAAAAGAGCCTAAATAAACATTGTTCCTTTATTATTCTAACTTCACAAAAGCTATCATTTAAAAATGAAATTACATTTTATAAGATAAGGAGGAAGATAATCCTATTATTTGTACAAATTTTCCTGGAAATTTATTAGTCATTTTTGAAAGGATTAGCATTGAGATTGTAATAAATCAAGTTAAATTAAAATTGGGTAATGCTAAGCAAGCAGATAAAATCAAGCTAAAGTGATTGACAGTGTAAAAGTTACCTACGACAGCAGTTTGTTTTACACAATACTAAGTGAAATTGTGTATTAATAATAATTAATATATATAATATATAATAATATATATTAATATATATAATATATATAATATATAATATTAATATATATATAATTTATTAATATATAATAATAAAATACTTCATTAATTGGTATTCCAAAGTGATTTGGAGGTGCTGCTATGAGTTATGTGTCCTCTGTTATTACAACAGGTAGTGAGAATATATCCCAGTGATAACATTTCCCCGTCAGAAACTTTATTACCAGACAAAGAACTTCGGTGGGAGATAGAGAAACCCAGACTCTCCATATATATCCTCTTACCTGCTCAACAGCTCCACTTAGATTTCTGCAAGATAACTGAAGTACAGCTTCTGAAACCAAACTCTATCTTTTACCTTGAACCTGCTCTGAATGCCCATCTCAGCTGCTGTTAACCAATCCCATGTGATGGTTGCCCAGGTCAGAGACTTTGGAGTCTTTCAGGATCCCCAGTGTTCTCTCAAACCCCACCTTCACTCCTCCAGGAAATGATGGAGATTGTGTGTGTGTGCACACACACGGGTAGCTCCAGGGGTTGTGGGGAGTGGCTGAGGATGTTTGGACTCTCCAGCCAATTCTCACAACCTTCCCATTATCAGACTCTTGTCCCTCACCTGGATTATTGTAATAACCACCTACCTGGTGTTGCTCCGTCCACGTTGGCCTTCTCTATTCTGCTCTCAGCACAGCATCCAGGGTGACGTTCTGAAACCTAAATGGGATCACATGCCTCCACTGCCTAAACCCTCCAGGCCCCTGTGAACACTGAGCCACCCAACCCCTAGTTCTGTCTTTTCACACAAGCAACATGTTTTAAGTCTTGAGAAGAAGAAAAAGGTCTTATGTTCATAATACATGAATTACAAGCATTTATTAGTCATTTGTATTTTGTTATTTAATTGCCACAATGGCTCTGTTGTCTTTTGTCCGTTTAAGCATGAAGATACTTTCTCTTTAAGTGATATGTAAGAGCTTTGTATGTATGTACTGGTTTGTTGGAAATATTTTTCTGAGCCTGTACTTGACATTGCACTTTAATTATGTTTATGTTATTTTGGAACACAGTTGACCCTTGAACAACATGGGTTTGCCCTGCTACATAGGTCAACTTGCAGGGGTACTGGAAATGTATTTTTTCTGCCTTCTGATTTTCTTAGTTACATTTCTTTTCTCTGGCTTTCTTTCTTGTAAGAATACAGTGTATAATACATATCACATACAGAATGTGTGCTCATCAACTGTTGATGTTACAGGGAAGGCTTCTGGCTAGCAGCAGGCTGTCAGTAGTTAAGTTTCTGGGGAGCCAAAGGAGAATTAAAGGTGGATTTTTGGCTGTGCTGGTGGTCAGCACCCCTACTCCCTGTGTTGTTCCAGCCTTACATTTTTAAGTATTCAAATCTGTCACTTTATAAACTTCTTCCTGGGGAAGAATGATTAGAAAGCCCTTCTATCTTAATATGTGGATTCTTTTTAAAAATAGGCTGTGGGTTGGTGACTTAACCTGCTTTGGTTTCAAATTGTCAGCTTATTATCCTAAGGTTATTTCGAAATGCCACTCTAGTAAGAGCTACCTTCCTATTTACTCTGAATTGATATCTGTTGCACAAATCTCTTCTGTTTCCAGAACCACACCCTGTTAAGTAATATATCTGCTCTACATTTTAATATCTGAGAGCAAGGCTTCCTGCAGTGTACTTCTTTTTCAAGACTTTTGTAAGGCTCATCACTTTATTGTTTCAGATGAATCACTGTCTCGAGGTCCTTAAAAAAATTGGGATTTTAATTAGAACTACATTGTATCTATAAATTTATTTGAGGAAAGTAGACCTCTTTGCACTATTTGGTATTCTTAACCAAATGCACTTCTTAGATTTTAAGATTTACTCCCACTTGAGGAAAGGAAGGTCCTAATAGAACACTAGACAGCATTAGATCTACTAATCAATCTGAAGATAAATTCCAGTTTCAGAAATGTTAAAATGTAAGGGAGAAAAACACAAGAAACAAAGAAATACACTAATTTTGTCCTGTTTGCTCACGCTACATATTTTAGTACGATGCAATTGCTAAAATGTAGAGCTTGTACCTTTCTTTGAATGTGCATTCCTAAGTTTTCTTAGTTCTAAAATTTTTCATTTACTTAAAGTAGTTTCATTTGTCAACTATTTTCTTCTCATATCTGTCTGTGCTTGGGCAGCTTTTTTTTTCTCCCATACAAGTTTGTCAGCATACCTTCCTTTGGTTCTTCTTTTATGGTATCAAGAGCAAAAAACAGGGCAGCCTGGGTGGCTTAGCAGTTTAGCACCGCCTTCAGCCCAGGGCCTGATCCTGGGGACCCGGGATTGAGTACCACGTCAGGCTTCCTGCATGGAGCCTGCTTCTCCCTCTGCCTGTGTCTCTGCCCTACCCCCCCCCCCCCCCCCCCGTCTCTCATGAATAAATAAATAAAATCTTGTTTTTTTTAAAAAAAAAAAAAGGACCAAAAAACAAATGCTTTCTAGAATTTACTTTTTGTTTGTTCCTAGTAGGATTTTTTTCCAAACTTCCATTCTGCTGCTTCCCACGCAGGACCATCTCCCAGTTTTTCTTTTGAGACGTTTGGCAGTCCCACTCTTGTTATTTTCCCATCTATTCAGCCTTGACCTCAGAGAAGCCTATTTGGGCGTGGCATTTGCACTCCTGCAGACAGTGTAGTATTTACTTGAGGCCCCAGGGCTCGATGCTCTAATCCTCCTCTCCTCTCCTGCAGTTTGCCACATAGTGCATCCATTTCTCCCACCTACCTTGACCATATAGACTGTTCATCCGCTCTGAAGTGTTTTATCTCCCAGTGCCCTCTTCCTGTGTTTTGTAGAAGTCTGTAATTTTTGCTTTAGGGAGGCAATTGGCTCATGTATTCAACTCATGTTCAACTATTTTGTCTTCAGCTGAGCGTCTATTATATATACCAGTCACTAGGCAACGGGGTTCACAGCAGTAAGTGAGAAACAGACATGATCCTTCCCCTCAGTGGACATAGTGCCCCGTGGGGCAGACAAAAATGAAATAATAATAAGTTTTGTTTGAAAATTGGAAGATACTTTAGGGAGTGCTGCCAGTGAGAGGTACTGCTGGTACTATTAGAGTTTGGAAAAGTGACAGAAATGATGCTGGAGCTGAGATCCTTCAGATGAGTTGAGTTTACTAGGCAAACAAGGGAGGAAGAATGTTCTAGGCAGCGTGAATAACATGCACACAAGCCCCATGGCAGGAGGGAGTGTGGTTTAGAATACGGAGAGCACTGTGAATGCATAGAAGTAGGGACGGGAACATGGAGGGAAATGAGGCTTCCTAAGAGAATAGAGGTCAGACCATGGAGTATATGGTGTTATGGGCTGTGGTAAGACTTTTTTTTTTTTTTTTTAAAGAGCACGGGGGGTGGAAATCCCTGGGTGGCTCAGCAGTTGAGCATCTGCCTTTGGCTCGGGGCGTGATCCTGGAGTCCCGGGATTGAGTTCTGCATCGGGCTCCCTGCATGGAGCCTGCTTCTCCCTCTGCCTGTGTCTCTGCCTCTCTCTCTCTGTGTCTCTCATGAATAAATAAATAAAATCTTAAAAAAAAAAAAAGAGCATTGGGAAGTCATTGTCATGTGTTAGCAGAGAGAGATAACCTGATCTGATTTGTTATTTGAGCCAGAACGGACACAGAGAGAACAGCCAAGAGGCTTCGCCATACTCTAGGCAAGAGGTGGTGATGGCTTACAAAAAGGTGCTGAAGGGGCCAAATTTGAGAGATATTTAAGAGATATAATGAGCAGTACTTACGGACCGATGAGCAGTGGAGAAAAAAAGGGAGAAAAGTTGTCAAGGATGACTCCTGGGGTGTAGCTTGTAAAATCAAGTGGATGGTGATACCATTCACTACTCAAAGAGGACCAAGGTTTGCTGGAAGGACTGTGAGTTCAGTTTGGAAATGTTGAGTTTGAGGTGCCTTCAGTGTAGCCAGGAGGCAATGTCAAGTAGATAGCTGGATACACGGGGTCTGGAAGTCAGGACTGAAAAATGTGTTGCAGGTAGGAATGTGAGAGTCATCTGCAGAGAGGAGGTAATTGTGGCTGTGGACACGAGCGAGGTTAATTGGCCCAGGACCAGCTCTGAGGAGCCATGCTATTTAATGGCACGTGGAGGAGGATGACTTCACAGAGGACAAGAGGAAGAAAGAGAAAAGGAAACCAGGGTACCATAGAAGCAGAAGGGCCTAAGTCAGAAGGGGGCAGTGGCCAGTGGTGTAGAATGCTGTCCTGAGGTTAATGGGCTGGAGACTAAGAAAGTCTTTTGGAGATGGTGATGAGGAGATCATTGGTGATCCTCAGGAAGAGCTGTTTTGGTAGTTGCATGTAGAAGCCACAGCCCCACAGTGAGGGAGAATTCCAGAAGACATCGTTCACATGGTGTAAAGGAGAATGGTAGTTCAAGGAGCTGTGCAGGACAGTAGCCACAGGAAGCCAGGCTGGAAAGAGAAGTAGGGGATGATAAAGTGGCCGGCATGTTATTTCCTTGGCAGAGCAGTGGATTACCCATCTTCAAGTGGATGACCCCATCTTCACTGAATGGAGCTCGAGGCCACGAGCAGATACAGCAGCCCAGTGAACCTGGCTCTTCCCCCATCCACCGTGGTGCTGTTGGTCACTGGCATGTTCTTTACCACCTGGTTCTTCGTAGATTAGGTTACCTCCACCAGGCACACAAGAAGTCCCTCGGTGGCGTTGCTCTTTGTGGGCTCTGTAGTCCTCTTCCTGCTGCTCTGCATTGGCATCTGTGTGTGAGCTCCTGAGGTCTCCAACCAGGCAGCTTCCCTGAATCCCTGCCTTTGGAAATTTTTTGACTACTGCTAGAAGTGTCCCACTGCTGCTCACAATAAAGGCAGATATGTGACCGTCAGAAAAAAAGTAATAGAAGATGACACAGGGGCAGTGAGTGTGGGACACTTCACAGGGAAATGATGAGTGAAAACCACACCCTCTGGAATCATAGCCCCAGACTTATCCAGACTGGGTCTCTCCAGCTGAGGGCTTTGTATCTTTAAAGCTGAGGTCCTCTGCAGTACAGAAGTTAGGATGCAGAGAATCGAGATCTCTCTAACACTCCAGCTTCCTGTTCAGGCATTGATTGTGTTTCCTTTTCCACTGTCTGTCTTCTGTACAATTAATTTCCTTTCTGGACAGTTTCGTCCCTCTTGTCTTTCTGGAATCCGCATATGATGTCACACTCTGCCTATGACTGGTTTTCCTTCATGGTAGATTTTGTTCTTTAATATTTCTAGTGCCAATTTGAATTCTGTAATGATAGTTTTAAAATGATTTGTTCATCTTTTCCAACTGTCTTCATACGGTGCCTGCCTCAGCCAGCTGTATAGTTCATCTCACCTTTCATTTCCTGCTTTATGACCTGAATTCTGTTACGAACAGGAAGTAAACATCCATTTAAAAAAATTATGTATTTATTCCCAGGTGCTTTCTAAGAACCATGATGAGGAAAAAATAATAAATTGCAAAGCTTAAGCCAGAAGCAAGGTTAATGGTTGGGGATTCATATCTAAAACTCTGCACCATTGCTATAGTGGCTCCAGCTTAACCACGTAAGCTTTAAGCAACCCAGTAATCAACATGAAAGTGAAAATAATCATGAGTTCCAACACTTGCAGTGCCCTGATAGCATGATGGTTTAAAAGAACACAGATATGAGCCATGACTGTTAATAGGCTTGTGACATGGGGCAAATGAGTTAACCTGTGTTTTGGTTTCTTCATCTGTAAAATGGAGACAGTCGTATCTTCCTATATCATGTGCCGTCATTGGAGACAGGTAAATAGAACATTATTTCTACTGTTATAAGCCTAGTGGTATGTGAGCTATATACACAGGTAACTGCAGTTGAGCATAGAATATAAGGGAAATAAAGTGATCTAGGATATCATAAGAGGATGGTGGAAAGAGCTAGGGAATGCTTCCAGAGGAGAGGGTGCATTTAGTTTGAAGATGATAGAATGGTTTCAGTCAAAAGAAATAACCCGAGCCCTAACAGGGGAGCTGGAAAGCACACATGCAAACATGCATGTGTGTGGTGTGGAGGGACCTAGAATGTAACATTGCAGAAAGGAAGTAATTGGCCATAAGACTGGAGCCATACTGTTGAGTGTCAGAATTGCCTGCTAGGAGTTCAGATTTAATTCAGTAGGAAATAAAGAGCCATTGACACAGGAAAAGCCCAGAGGCATGTTGACCAGTTAGGGTATGATTACCACAGCCCCAGCAAGTGCAGGCAACATGAACTCAGAAATGATGGCGATAATAAGGAAGAGGAAATTAATTTGAGGGGGGAAAATGAGGGGGAGCTTTACTTCTGAGAAGTTAATTTACTTTGAGCTGTGACTTTATTACTATGCAAATGCACATGTTGGCCTGGATGGTAGAATTTCGTTCTGCGATGTTTCCTCTTCCTCCAGAACACGCCAGGCTCTAAACTCCTATACTGCTCTGGCAGTAACTAGCACCCAGTTAAACCAAAGTACACCTTTGCCATCTGTGATCTTTCCAAATCCATGCAAGCCTACTTTTTGTAGTTTATCATACTTTCTTAGGTTAAATTTTTTTTAGTGAAAATCAAGAAAAAAATTCATACAATTATAAATAAGACTGGTGAGACAAATTATTTTTTCTGTTATTTTTGTGAATAGTGATTAGCAGTGCTTTTTCATGAAATTGAAAAAAAAATTGTATAGAAATGCCAAACTTTCTCCTTAAATTTTTAGTGCTTGCTCATTCCATGAATGAATCCCCTAACTTTTGCTACATAGAAATTTCCAAAATGTTAAAATTGGGTTGCATTACAAATGAAACAAATTTGACTGGCTAATGATCATTTCTTATAAATCCTTACTCTTATTTGAAACTCTGATAAGGTAGTTATGGGACCAGGAACTTTTTCTGGTTGTTGATCAGATGACAGTGACCATATCGGTGGAGAAGAAATCTAACCTGTTGCTGGCCTTCCTTTTGGGTGATTCTTCTCTCTATAGACATTTTTTCTTTTTTAATTGACACTTGCCCAACTTGAAGAAGGAAGGATGGGATGAGACGGTCAGCAGTCTGTCTCTTCGTGGATATCCTTGAACTTTGTGAAACCTTACCTCACCTGAGTAGAGATCTCACCATCATCAGAGTTGTAAATAGAGGGCTGCTCCCTTTCCCAGCCCACACATGATTCTCTCCAGTCAGGCATGGGCCCAGTAATCTGCCTCCACCTTCTATCTCATCTGTTACTAGATTGATTCTGTTGGGTTGATTCCTGCCTTCATCCATTTAAAGAATGGATGGAACAGTATCAATGCTTTATGCCTTAGGCAAGGAGTCCCCATGATTCTGCATCTGCACACTGGCCAGGAATCCCCTCTACTCTGTTTCTTGTATCTTCTAGTTCTTAGTCAAGGGGGTTATGCTTTGAATTTCACATTTGACTCTGCTCACAGCAGGTAAGCCCTCCAGGTTTGTGCCCTGGGTGACTCACTGCTTCCTCTGCCTCTAGCTTGGCTACTCTGCAAATAACCATAATCCTATGGTGATGATAATAGTGAGCATCACTTTAGGTCACAAGGCACTTTACTTACATCATCTGATTTTATCTTCATAGGCGTTGTTTTTACCATCTGATAGCAGAGAAGATGGATGCCCAGAGAAGTGAAGTGCTTTGCCTTATTTGTCCAAATGGCAGAGCTAGAAGTCATTCCAATTTTATCTGACTCTTGAGCTCTTTACAGCTTGACTCTGACATACCCACCTGATATCTAACCTCATTCGACCAAACGATCACCCACAATGCATCTATTCCGATTCTTACCTTCCTTTCTGTTGGGCTGGCGAGACTGGGGACCTCAAAATGGCCGACCCCAGGCCAGCAACCTCCCAGTAAGGCTGCCTTGCTGCTCTACCCTAGCTTAGCACACATAGACCTGTACCTTGCCCTAACTGGAATGCCGCCCTACCCCCATCTTCCCAACACCACTTTGCCGCCCTGCCTTAGCACACAAAGACCTGTAACCCTTGCCCTAATCGGAATGCCGCCCTGCCCCCATCTTTCTGCTGAAAACTCTTTATAGACCCCCCCCCCCCTGCAGTTTGCTTGGGCACAACTTCTGGCCTCGACTTCCCCCGCGACTTCCCCCGCTCTCTCACTCTCTCCTTCCCCTGCAGGCCGTGGGACCTCGCCCAAGAGCACGTCCCATTAAAAGTCTGTTTCGACCAACTTTTGCCTGGCCTCTCTATTCCATTTCACTACCGATCGGATTAAACCTGACACTTTTGCCATCAGCAGATTTTTGGACCTCACCTGTTCCCTATGATTTTTCTGCTTGATGCTTTAAGGTTTGTCGTGCTTCTACCTCCGTTCTAGCTCCTCACAGTAGTCGAGATTTTTCTAGATGCACAGCTGACTGAAGTCTTGGTTGGTGGCAGTGAGTCTGTTGAGTTTGAGGAACAGAATGCCCTTGACCTACTGATATAGGTCCTGCCTATTGGCGAATGGTGCTGTGATCTTGGAGACTTGGCCTGCTCCTTGCTGCAGGATACACCACAGTGTTCCTTAGTCATCACAAAAGCCACGGTACTGGCCGTTGGTACTGGACCAATCCATTGGTGAAAATACCGCTGTTTCAGTTAAATTAATATCTTTCATGATTATGTGTCTGTCAGAAACCAGTTTTATTTTGCCTATACCCAGAGAAACCAAGGTGATGTCTCTAGTGCTGGCCTTTGGGGAAGTTGCCTCTACTTGGAGTAGGCCTGGTTGATAAAGGGCTTGCGAGCTGAAGGCACAGCCATTCAGCAGTAGAACCAAAAGACACCTTAGAGGATGTGGAGAGAAGACGAGGAGTGGGACTAGTACTATAATGCCTTCCATTTCTAGAGCACTTTACAGTTTACAGAGCTGTTTCACATGGCAGATCTTTGAGGCCCAGGGATCACCAAGTGAGCACAGTAGGAAACCACAGCTCAGAGTTCAAATACCTTGTGTTATACCAAAGCTCAGTCTCAGAATCAGTTTCTTCTATCACTAAACCTACTGGATCTTCTGTCCTCTCACCCCGTAAACGTCCGATCTGGGGGAGTGAAGCCCATAATTTCCCTTTAAGCTGCAGGTTCACAGTCTGCTGTAATGAATCTGGATCTCCACATCGTAAATCTCTTCTCAGCAGCATGAACTCAATAATTTTCTTGAGATCATTTGACTAGAATGGACTCCATGTCGGCAATACGGTTGATGCGTGAGCTGTGAAAATTAAAACTTTTTTCAGAATTCCAGATTTTCCCCCCCTAGTGTGGATAAAGTAGCCTGCGGCATGATGGAAACACATGAAACTAATTTGTCTGATTAAAAAGAAAAAAATTACACAAATCATAAAATTAGGGAGGCAGTTTATAATAGAAGGCATTAAATAGAGAATGTAAATGTTATTTCTGTGGTCTATTTGGTATTACATTTTAATGTAAATAATGTTTCCCAAAGAAACTGTGAAATTGATTAATAAATCCCCTCTCCTCCCGTGTGAGGCCACAGTGAGCCAGGGCTCTGTCCACGGAGGAGTGTTCTCATGCTCACAGGGGTGTGGAAGGCCTGCCAATATGAGAACAACAGGTGCGCGCAATTTATGTTCAAAAGTAGTTTAAGTATCTTTAATCAGTCCATTTTAAGTCAAACCATATGATGTTCAGACAGAGACATGTTTGCTTTCAGTATCAAGTACTTTTTTCCCTTTTCTCAGTGCTCCCTATTAGTAATACCCAGCTGTGAAACTAAGCTTGCCTTTTGTTACTTAAAAGCAGATAAAATGTTTACAACAGTTACAGTTGATTGCATGGTGGTTAGTTTCACATTTCTCCAGCCTGTCGGTGTGACAGTGGGTCTCTAAAGAATAAATCAGGTACCTGACTCTTGTTTTCTGCTCAGTCCAGCTATAAATAGGTTAGCTGTTGCATCAAATATTGCATGGTGACCACTCTGTGAGGCGCACACTGCTCTTTCCTGGCTAGAGAAAGAATCGCTTCGTCTGTAACTTGGCACAGACTTTGTGAATTGTGAACAACCACTAAAGAGAGATTGGTATTGAGCATTGGTCACACTTCGCTGCCATTTCTCCCAGGATAGAGAAAAAGGAGCTAGTTGCAGTGAAGCAGAGCCATATCCTAGGAATAGTCCACAAGAAGCTCCGTTTCTGGATTTTTCCAGATTTCCATTAACAGAGGTCCAAGTAAAATTTCCAGAGGGCAGTTCAGAGTTGGTTATTTTTCTTGTTCCTTGCAGAATATTAGACTTTGGGTGTGCCGTTGCCTGCTGTTCTTTGTTGGTGTGTATTTGTTCTCACAGTTCAGGCGCACATGTAATTTGTTAATGGGCCTCTTGATAATTAAGATGGTGTATTCATTTCATAACACCGGGTTGTTAGGTGATTACTTGTGGGAATTACATAAAGAGGGAAAAAATGACCCGTCATGTTCTTGGCCTCAGTGGTCCAGGGCAAAGAACCCTCCTTGGCTTCCTTGCTTCCCTCTACCCCCTGAGATTTGGTTTCTTGTTCTGTCCAAATTTGGAGTTTTGGTCCCCACCCTAAGGAGGGATTGTGAAGGTTGGGTATTCCCATGCTACGTGAGTGCATGTCAAGTGTTGGGTATTATTTCTTCCATGGCGAGTCACCATCATTTTCTAAGTTAAGCTTGAAACAGATATCCTGCAATTTTAGAAACGCTCCTTTTTGTATGCAATTAATTTAAATCTCCCTCTTTTTCCTCTTGCATTATCTGTTTTCACTCTGGTTTGAGATAGAGAATGGCCAGTAAGAGCAGGTGACAAATTGATTTATGAGATGCTGGTTGAGTGGTTTTTTTTCCCCCTCTGAAATGCGAACAATGAAATGTGAACTTCGTCTTTAAATGTGTTTACACAGGTTGTCACCGATGAACGCACATCGGTAAAATAACGACAGGAATGTTTTTATCCTGTCACCTGCAGTTGGAACATTTCATGGAGGCAGTGAAGATAGGAGGCTGTGGTCCTTCAGCTGATAGGAAGTGACAGCATGCCCTTCTTGCACACCATTGTCATCTTATTAATAAAAATGTTACAGAGTCCTGCAAAGGTCCAGAAAGCAAGTTTAGGTGCCATTTGTACTGTTTGCAGTGTTAAATTTGCTCCTTGCTGGAGTTGCCCTGTGCACTACCAAGGGGCTTCACCGCTACTGAGAGGAAAAAATTGGGGCCATTGAAAAATAAAATTTTACTTGAATACTGAAAAGCGCATGGTAAAATTTAAAACATACTCAGAGGCCAGACTGCAGAGCCAGAGGATGAAATGCAGCACTTTGGAGAGGCAAATACATTTGGGAACAAATTACAAAAAAGGGAGATGCCCGTGGATTTAAAGAATGAAACCAGGACCCCTACAAGTATGAGCGGTGGTGGCCTGTGTGTACGTATCTTTATTGTAGGTTCCCTGAGAAGGCTTCACAGCTAATGTTCTGGGCAGGAGAAGGCACCAGCTCACTTTCAGTCTTTAAAATACATGTCAGAACTTAAGTGGGGTAGACAGCAGCACTAATCATATTAAGCACAGTGTCTGAACTCACGGTGAATGCATAATTAACGTATTGTTTTAGAGAACCTAATATATTAGTCAAGGGCAAGAGCTTCATGCAGAGCCTGTTCTGTGGGTGCAGAAGGCTCTTCCGTGGTGCCACTTGCACGGCCGTGGCCAGCCATGCTCACAAAATCTATTTTGTTACACCTCTAATACACGCCAAAGCCATCAGACAACCTCCATTAAAGTGTTTGCCACAGAGAACTCTCCCTGGGACAGTAAATGCTAATTCAGTGTCAATTAGAAAAATGCTTCCAACAAAACACCGCGATTAATAAGGGTCCTTGTGTTGATTCATTGCTGGGGATTTTTTTTCCCTCCTTCCTTATAAGGATCCGTCTTTCATTACCTGCTATTTATTATTTTAAATATGTTTAGCTTGAAGGCACTTTACCATTTCATCTTTATTTTAAAATGTACCCAAATGTTTACTTCTCCATCAATATCCATTTAAACTTAAGCCATTCGGGTCTCACTAATTTAAATTCCTTTAGTCAAACTATTAAATAAAAGGTTCGGTATAAACTCTTGAATTTTACTGCATTCAAACACACTTTTAAAAGTTTCTGATATCTGTAATCCTCTTCTCCGTCTTAAAGATGTAGAATGCACATTTTAAAAAGAAATTCAGCTTTAAGAAACCTCTGGTGGCTACCGCTAATTAACAACTGAAAACTAACTTTTCTCCGCAGCCTTCAGACTTTATATAGATGTTTTGAAATTTTAATAATGGTATCCTGTACTTTTACATGTGTACATTTTTTAAGCCACCTAGTTGAACTGTGTGTTTACTGGTGACAGTGGTCACAATTCTGTTTTTCTTACTATTTTGATGAAAATCATGCTCATGAAGCTCATTGATATGAGAATGTTGGGGAAGAAGGCAGAGGGGGATACCAGCTGGGTGGGGGCATGTGTTGGGTAGAACTTGTTCATATGCCTTTGGTAATTTGGTGTTTTGTTTAATTCTCTCAAGCTCCTGCAGTATTAAAACCTATATGTATATATTTTTGGTTCTGTGTAATGTCTTATTAGTGTTTAAAAATTACGAGGAAATATTTAAGTATTAATCAATGAGAGCATTATTGAAATATGCTAAATCACATTGATTTGGTCTCTGATTTGTTTTTAACTTTAGAGAAAAATAGGTTGTTAATAACTGTAATTTATATTTCCTTAAATAATGGAATCATACATTTGGTGCAAAGGACCAAAAGTCCCAGGCTTCATATTTAAATCTTTGAAATATAATCTTGAAAGAAAATAGTTTAATTTGACCAAAACTGTGGTAAAACTTTTGAATTAGCTTTGGCTCTCTTAAAGAGAGTTAGTTTTAACTCAGATTATGAAGCAATGTGTCAGTTTAAGCTATTTGCTTTCTTCATTAAACCAGCTTCTCTATTGTAGAGATATGTTGTTGTTTTTTTTTTAATTTAATGTTTTGAATAGATTATTTTTTGAAGAGTATTTTTCCTGTATCCACTTTCCTGGTGCTCCCACCAAGTAAAGTTAGGGCATTGAGACATTCTGATGGGGTTGGCGACAGCTCAACCATAATAAGCATATCTTACTATTTATTATTCATACCTCAGTTTTCTCAAATATTTATGTAGTGCTGGCAAAGAAGAACAGGCAAGATATACTCTGATGTAAAGTCTTAAAGTTTATAAGTGAAAATAAGATGAAGTCAGTTTAAATTTTCTCTACCTATGGGAGGTTTTAAGATCACTTACAAAACTTTAAATGCAGTGAAATGCATTCTACTCGTTCCATTCATGTAGGTCAAAAACTAAGAATATTGAGCTAGCAAGTTCTATTAAGTAAAAATTTTATGTACGTGTGTGAAGTGCCGCCATGAGAATTTGTGCATTTTGCCCTATGTTTAAATTAAAAGGTTAATATTGTTACTCTTTCGTTCTGTATTTAAAAATAATTTTTTTCTTGCACACTTAGATGTTCTAATTACACGCTACTAAGAAGTTATTATTTTGCCCTCAAGTACCAAAACATTCTGGTAACATGGCCACATCAAAGTTAGTACCACCTTCAGAAGTGTTTTTAATTTTTTCAAAAGTTGCATTTTTAATAGTAATTTGAATCTTTAACTCTGTCTGTATATGTGTGTGTGTATGTGTGTGGTTTTTAAATTATAGCATGGAACCTTGAAGGCCTAGCCAGTACCTCAAATTTGTTGCAGATGCTGTATATAAATCTCATTTATCTTTTTTTTTTTTTTTTTACAGTGTAGACATTTTATGTTTAATTTTACTCTTTTTGGTACCTCTAATGGTTTGGGGTGTTTTTTTTTTTTTTTGTTTGGGTTTTTTTGTGTGGTTTTTTTTTACCTCTAATGGTTTAATAAGCAAATTTCACTCAATGGAATTCTTAATAAAAAGCAAAGATAGGAAAACAAGCTCTTATGCTTCTAAAAAGAATTTAAAACACAAAAGGATTATGGAATTATGTCATTTTATCTACTTTAATGCCACAATTTTGAACATTTGCATTTTCAGCTGTAATTTATGTTTTTAGTTTGTTATATACTTATGAGATAAAAATGTTAGCTTTGAACATTGGAAGGAAACTGCACTTATTTTGACAAAAGCTGTCCCTGTAGTCATTAATAGAAAATGCTGAGTTATCAGACATGTAATTTTTTTTCAGTTATGACTTGATTATAATACCTGTTTCTCATTCTTCTATCTTATATTTTAGAAGTATACCCTCACTCAAATATTCTTTTGGTGGCAATAAACCATCAAAATTGGGTGACTTAGGAAGCACATTATCCAGAGTTCTTCAAATAGGGTGTGTATACTGTAAGGATTCCCTAATTGTTTTTCATGCATAGATTCTTGTAAAAATGCTTTCAGCTGAAATATTTAGATAATTTAAATAAAAAGTATTGGCGAAGAGGAACAGGGTGCTTTGAGAGGGAAGTTAAGTACATTATGGGGGGATTTGATTGTACAGCTGGACCGAGTTACAGCAGGCACACAGAATCTAAACAAAAGCATTTAACTTTCAGAAGAGCCTATCTCAAGGTACATTTCTAAAATCTGTATTTCTACATTTATTTTTTTTAAACACCTGTTTTGCATTAGTAAAAATAAATCTTTTTCTTTAGATTTAAGATATTGCTTGGTACATTATGCTTCAATTTTAGTTTGCAGAAATTAAATTTCTTCCCTTTGGTGAAGTAGTACTTTGTATTTTTACGTCCGTGTATAAATAATGGAACCTTTCCTCAGCTGATGAGCCCCTTCCCTTGAAGAACTATTTACTCAGGCTCTCAGTTTCTCAAAACTACCTGAATTCCATTGTTTGATTTCTGGTTACACACATACTGTCTGAATCAGCTTAAAACTTCCTGTGGCATTTACATCCTTTGTAGCATTGACTGGGATCTTGTTCTTAGTGCTGATGTTAGTAGAGCTATTTTTACTTTGTCTTATATGGGTAAATGAGCTCATTCAATCTTCGTATTTTTGTTTGCTTTTCCTCTGTTTCCTTAAGGCCTCTTGAGAAAACTCATAATCACCTCGCAATGATTTTCTTTGTTGCACCATAATCACGCACTGTTGACCACATGACCCGTTACCAAATGGTGCAAAGATGCAGGCTGGCTGCTCAAGGAAGACAGACATTTTTACCTTGAAAAGCACGCCTGTAGAAAAGCCACCTTTTGCTAAGCTCTGATAGCAAGAGGACAGGAAAGACCACATACAGTTTTGTTTCTGTTCATTGAAAAATCAAGATTGCAAGCCTACTTTTCTCCTTTTGCAGCTTGTCTAGGAAGTTCTACAGTCACATACGTAGAATCCCAGATAAATTAGCTAGTGATACTCCTAATCCCAGGTGTGTATACCTGTGAGCCCTACCACCTTCTCACAGCTCCTGCCTCCCAGGAGAGTATGGTGCATATGCTGAAGGGAGCCACCACCTGCCTGGGGTTTCAACACAAGTCAAGGAAGGAAAATCTTTTGGATGTAAATGGAAAGTTTTTAGTTCCCAATTAAATTATACTGGGAAAATAAGTACCCCAGGGATGAATGTATTCTGCTTCCTTTAGAAGAATTCCACTCCTTCTAGGAAAACATAGCTCCCATACTTGTGAAATATGTTTACGAGTCAAGGTGCTAGATTATTGTTATTGTGTGATTTTACCTCTTTAAGATAAATCTGAGAACTGTCTGTCAATGATTGGGGGATTTGAAGCCCAGTCACTGGCTCCATGATGGAGCTTCATAGGCAACTAAAAATTCTCAGGAACTTCTAAGTTATTTGTGATAAATAGGCATCTATATGATAATTCACGGGTTCAGATCACACATTTGGGAGTGAAACAGCCGCAGACTCACATTCTAGGCCCACCTACTTCCTAGGTGAGTTGCTTACACAATTACTTAATCTTACTGACTTCCAGCTTTTTCGTATAGAAACTGAGGCCTCTAATATCTCCTCTGGAGAATTTGTTCCTAAGAATTAAATGACATCTGTAAGTTTTAAAACTTTTGTCTTGCCGTCTTCTTCATCTCTATCTTTGTCTTCTCAGCCATTGTCTTTGTGGTCACCAATGTCTTTGCCAGGTCCCATCTTCATGGCCCTCTTTCTCATCATCTTCATCTTTTTGTTTTCTCTCTCTCTCTGTTGCTGTGTTTTTTCCCTCCTCCTTCACTCCTCTTCTCCTTCATCTTCTCCTAGAACATAAGGCCCTCTAGGACCTTTCCCAGAGCCTGGGGGACTCTTCCAACACTACAAACCCCTGAGTTGGGCTGTACCTCCTTTTATTTTATTTTTAAAGCTATTTTTATTTATTTATTCATGAGAGACACAGACAGAGGCAGAGAAATAGGCAGAGGAAGAAGCAGGCTCCCTGCAGGGAGCCTGATGTGGGACTTGATCCCAGGACCCCAGGATCACAACCTGAGCTGAAGGCAGATGCTCAACCACTGAGCCACCCAGGTGTCCCCGGCTATGCCTCTTTAAATGGTAACTTCCTAAGATCAGGAACTCAGTTCCCCACTTTATCCCCAGGGCACACAATAGGTGCTTCATAACATAAATAAATGATTGCATTTCCCTTGCGATGTGTTCAGATATATTCGAGTTATTGAAATGAATGGTCAACTGGTCATTGATTGGTAAGCATCTTAAAAATAATGGCAGTTTATTGAAGAGAAAGTCTGATAGTTGCTTAATTTTGAAGAATAACCACAAAACAGCTTACAGAAAACTAAAAGGTGTGTCCATTGAAGGAATGACTTTATAGCCATTAGAGATGATGAGGTAGGTCTGTGTAATATATTTTAACACCAGAGATGTTCACTATATATCGCTAAGGGCATATTACAAAACAATCTATGGAGATATAGATAAAACTGCATTAGCTCTTTATATATGAGTAGCAGTACTATGGTTTTTCTCTTATTTTTTTCTTTATTTTTCCATTGTCTCTGATTTTGTAATTAGAAGATGAGCATGAAACTTGTTTAAAGCCTAAGAAAACTGTTTTATATATTAGATGATGAATAAACAGATTGTTTTTTTTTCAAGATTTTTATTTATTTATTCATGAGAGATAGAGAGAGAGAGAGAGGCAGAGACACAGGCAGAGGGAGAAGCAGGCTTCATGCAGGGAGCCCAACATGGGACTCGATCCCGGGACTCCAGGATCAGGCCCTGGGCCAAAGGCAGGTGCTAAACCGCTGAGCCACACAGGGATCCCCAACAGATTGCTTTAAGATGGGGTTTTGAATATACTCCCATCAAACTCAAGGTTATCATTAAAGTCTTAATTACAGTTCTTTGATTAAACACAATAGTCAGTGCTGTATTTCTGGAATCTTCCTGGTGCTTCACAGTTTTGGATATTTCCTTTACAATTGAATACACCATCCCCCAGCTTAATCCAATAACTAAAAACTGAAGATCACAAATTCTAGGCACAGGTTCTTCTTTGCAGTTTCTCTGATTACTGGTACCTATGCTTTTCAGTTTTTCATCTTCTACTCATTTCACAGATACGAGAGAAAATTCAATAAAATATTTAAATAATTTTACCAGTACTATTGTTGAAACCAAAAAAAGCAATACAACTAAACTCAAATGTGGCGAGGTAGAAAACCCCACTTTATAATAGCTTAGATTTATTATTTGTCAGCCAATGTATGGAAGTTAGAAATTGTATCACAGAAGACCATTTTAGATGTATTTAAAATGTATAATGTACAAGAAGGAATGTACAGACGTTGAAGACTGAATATGAGATTAGAAGAATGAATTCTCAGAACCCATGCTACCATCCCTCTGATACTGTGGAATAGTCCAGTTTATACATAGGGACAAAATCCCACATGCAAGGCTGATATTCAGCAGTTACAGTTGTTCAAATACGGTTGATAAGTAGCTCCTGCCCCTAGGCTGCCTCCCTTTCCCCCTTTCTAGGACTTCTAGACTCCCATAGCAGTGATGATGGCAAGAGGGTCAATATCCCTTTGGAGTGGCCAATATCCCCAATCGAAAGGGATATTGGCCCCATGCCCATGCTATACTAGTTGCTAAATATTTTTCATTGCTCCTGCTCTGTATCACTTACATGTTGTGGTTAAAAAGATTGCACCAACAGTCTTTTTAGCAAAAAGGACCTCCGTTTTATGCAATTAAATCTCAGCCCAAGGGAAAACCTAGAAGCAACCAAACGGATATGATACAGAAAAACAAAAAGCACAAACCTACCCATCTCATTTTACCTAAGGTTATATAAAAATGTGTCTATGAAAAAACACTTTTGATTGAAATAATATACGTGAAAACATTATGTAAGCTGTGAACACTATTTAAGAGTAATTTATTCATAAGCCTGTGAGGCTGAAAGATTTAAAACGTTCCACGAGAATAGGTTGATCGCAACTTGTAAAACACTCTTGAATGGGATTGCAGGCTAGTAGTAAGAACAGCAGTCCTTTATTGAGCACTTAGTATTTGCCAGACACCGATGCTTTACCTACACATTTCCTGCAACAGCTCTGAGAGGCCCGTATGGTTATCCTGTTCTAGAGCCGATGAAACAGCAGAAACGTAAGATGCCCCTACCTTGGCTTGTGTTTCCCCCGTGTTCCCTGACTTCCAGTAGTACACAGCTAGGAACTTCTGCCTCTTTGCCTTTTCTCCTCTCCTGGGCACTAGAAAGACGTTAAAACTACTTCTGTGTCTGGCTGAACCCTTTAGCAAAAGCCAAGGGAGTAGGAAAGGTGAGGTTCCAATTCTCAATTTATTTTCTCTGAGGAAGGTAAGTCCCCTGTGAGGGGATTTGTTCTGGCCCCGGCTTTGCACGATGAAACAGTTTTAAATAAGTGAATGTGTGACCAGATGTTCACGTTATACCATGAAACATACTGGATGGAACAAATAAGACAGACAAAGCAGCCCATTTCAAATATCCTACTGGTCATAATTTAGAAATCTGTATTAGGAAATATTATAAAGCAAAGTTTTCCTCTTAAATGATAATACCGCAGCCCATATTGTTACTGTGGTGAGAATAGCACAGGCACAGGAGTATTATGAAACCGACAAACCCAGTGTCCTGAAGAATGTTGATATGTGTGTTGCAATACTGACATTCATCAGCCAGAAAGTAATTAAAAAGGAGCCTGAAACCACAGCCAGTAGCTCTTTGACAGAGTCCATTTCATTTAGAGCTCTTCTGACTAAAAGAAGTAGGGAAATTAAATTATAAAACAATGAATAAGCAGATTGTTTATGATTTCCTAGTAACTAGACTTTTCCGTTTTAGCATGTGCATTTTTATTATTTATATCTATGTCAAAGCACTTAAATTTGCTTTTGTTTGGGTTTCATTTCCCATTATATTCCTACGTTCTACATTAGAATTTAATCACGAACAAAATGCCACATCATTCTTTACCCAAACATCGTGAAATCATTGCAGATGAGGTGAGGAGATAAAGTAATTGGATTAGGAATGGGTGGTTTAAGTTTACACCATTTTATTATATCAGGAATTTTTGATATTTGAGACGTAGATCTCCACAGCTGTGTGATCGCTTGTGCCCGAGATGTGTATGTTGAAACAGGTTCTGTAATTTTGTTATTTTAAATTTCGAAGGAGGATAAGTGTAGATGGTCAAATCTGTTACCTAAGAAAGCTTCATCTGAAGTGAAATGACTGATGGATCAGTTTATACGACACGGAGGTATGATCCTTGTATTACTAAATATTCCTTTCCTTGATTCTCTGCTTTCTATTGCTTTGAATTTGTAAGCATTTTAGCATGTGGGCATAGCGGTTTGTGTTTCAACATTTTCTATCCATAGTTTTCCCCTAATCTTAAAAAATACCATTTGATGTATTGTTTTTTAAGTCTTACAATAAATGGACCTATTGCAGGTTATTTGTTTATATAAAGTATTAAATTTTCGGTAGGATATATATGGAATTTAACCTCCTAAACCATTAAATTATTTGAGAAGGAGAAAAAGAATGTGTCTGTTGCATTAGGAAATCTCTCTACCAAAGAACAGTCCGGGTTATTTTGTGTTTTTCCTTTGTTTATGCTGATGTCAAATCGTAGCATAAAAAATTTTTAGTTAGCATTCGAGAAAAAGTATGCATTGTTACCCGAGAAATTTAATAATCCAATCATGGTGAACAAATTGTCTAATTAGAACTTTAACCATTATATTTTTTAAGGGTAGTTCCTTTTGGGTTTATTTAATTCCTGAATGAAACAGTATAACTCAATCAATTTTGAGGATTTTTTTAAGTTTTAAGTTAAAAATTTGTGATGTAACTTTGGTAGCTTATTTATAGAGATGATGTGTTGTTTGTCAAGTTCTTTACAAAGGAACAGGAAAATGCCTGGGTTATTGTAGATTTTATAAAATTTCCTGGGACGTCCATCAAATTTATTAAAAATGAGCCATTTAGTCCATAAGTTTTTTTATTAGAAACACTATTTTGAAACTACTTTGTGTCGTAATTAAGCTTTGTATTCATTTAGTTAGATTGGGCTGCTGGGACTTTCTATACTTCTTATGGAAACAAAAAATAAAAAATGTAGTAACAGTTGAACGTATTTTTTAAAATAATCACAGTATTTTAAAATATGTATTTGCATCTAAACAAGGGAATTGAAAAAAAAAGAAAAAAAAATAAACAAGGGAATTGTTTGTGGCTCATGCACTAAAGGAAGCTTTGAGGGAGCCTCTCGTTATCTGCTAATCTGTATTATTATAGCTATACTTAGATTACATTGATTTGTGCTAACTAGATTTGTGAGAGGTTCAAATTATGGAATATTTCTAAAGAAATCCAATATTGTTATTTTTCAAATTAAATTAAGATAATAAAGTTCTTGAAGAATTTCTTACTGTTAAGAGTAGTCTTTGAGTATGGGTATTGTGTCTATTTTTGTATGCCCCATGATTTGTAATTACACATGATGTGTGACATAATGTACTTGATAAAATATACCTGAGGATACTTAAACATTTGATTATCAACCATTTCAAGTACTGGCCATCACTATCAACACAAAATATAATGTTAAAACAATTAGATGATACTATAGAGAAAGAGTCTCCTAAATGGAGAGCAGTTTCATCCTGATTTTAGTAGGAATGATGAAAAAAATGACTGAATAGTAAGGTTTAAATTCATGACATTTTTTTGTAATTGAAATTAAGGAAACATCCTTTAAAAAAAAGTCTCTAACTCAGACTTTTCATTAGTTCCAATGTAATCTTAATTAGTGAAGTATTAGCCTGAATTGATGTGCTTTATAGGGCATACGTGAGACTCTCTGTTATCATATAGAAATCTCTTCTTTTTGTCAAATATGTTCAGTAGCAGAAATGCTGAACAACTTGCATTTTTACGGAGGGGAACTCTGATGTCCATAATGTTGTTCCTTTGGGTCCATGTTTCTGATGACTTTTTATATCTTCTTTGCTTTGGTGCTAAAGGATTCCTTTTTTCACCATAACTATTAATAATAATCCCTCAGTTACTTGTGATTAAAGGCTTCATGATGTAGACTCCATAATGTCTTCAGATTCAACAAATGCCAGTGCCAGAAGGAAAAAAGCAATGATTCTCCAAAATCCATTACATATAGATCTTTAAAGAGTATAGTTTTTTATGTTTCACTGAGTTGTCCCTGACACTGGTGACCTTTAGGAATATTATTGATGGGAATACTTACATGCTTGTTAATGTCCTCTTAAAGAATATGAAGGAGATAAAAATAAAAGTTCCCTTCTCCACTTGCTTGAGTAAATAACTCCTATGTTAGAAAATGTTTGTTTTCTGGAAAAAAATTAACCGGGTCTTAGAACTACCTTAATGGTTGTTCATACTGGAAGTTGAAAAGCATCTGCCTTCATCAGATAGCATTTCAGCATGGAATAACTCTGTAAGATGCCTAATTTTGTTTTATATGTGGGACACAGATGTTTTCACCTCCGAAAAGGGGTAGCGAGCACATAAAAAGGAGATTAGACCTGTTCCCAAAGAATATGTGTTGTGTAGTTCACCCTGGGAGAGGATTTTGAAATCAACTAGCTTACTCATAAGTGAAGAAAGCAGCAGTGCCGTTCAACTTAATGGCACAAAGTATGCCTCCCGAAGTAGTAGTTCTTTGACTAAGATGTGAGTAAATTAAACATACTGGGTGGTTTTTTAAATTGGACTCTTCATCTTGAGATCGTCACAGCTTGGCATGCAATTGTAAGAAATGAGAGAGAGCCCATGTGCCCCCATCCACACTTCCCCCCTAGGAACATCTGTGGAACTCTAGCACAGTATAGAGCCTGGATACTGGCTTGGCTGTAGCATACTGATGTTTTAGGAAATTTCCTGCCATACAGCACAGTTGAGACCTTGGTTGTTTAGATACCATACCTACCTGTCTTCTTGATAGCGAAGAAGAGCTATCAGAGCTTATAGCGAATCTCTTACATATTTCTGTTTTTTTTTTTTAATCATCTTCCTAATCAGATTAGCAGAACAAGAGCTCCAGTTTGACAGTGTTAGGAAGTAAGTATAGTTCAGGTGGACAGAGAGAGAGGTCTACAGTTATTCATACATGTATTTGCATGTGCTGATGAAGAAGGCTATCTGAGGGTGAGGGAGGGAATGAGCCATTACATGCTTAGACAATTTTCTGTGGTTCTTTTATCTTAAAATGTTCTACCTGCAGCTTGGGAGGATGTTGGAAGGCAGGCCTCCTCACTGCTGGTCAGACCGTAAATTGGGGTGATCTTTCTGGAGGGAAATTTGAGAAGCATAGTTTAAACTTCTTAAAAATGTAAATTCCCTTCAACCCAACATTTACATTTCTAGAATTTTTTTCACAATAAGCTATCAAAATGTATGCAAATATTTTATATTATAAATATACTAGAGATAATTTCAACATACCAAAATGGGATCAGTTAAAGTATGTTTTTTCCAGATAGTGGAATACTATACAATGTCTTTAAAAATTACATTTCCAAATACTGTTTAATGACACAAGAAGTTTATGAGTGTTAGATGAAAAAATATTAGATTTTAACAGTATATATGTAATATGCACATGTGTGGTAGATCCAAAAATACTTGTACCTTTTTTTTTTAAGATTTTATTTATTTATGCATGAGAGACAGGGGTGGGGGGCAGACACACAGGCAGGGGGAGAAGCAGGCTCCATGCAGGGAGCCCGATGTGGGACTCGATCCTGGGTCTCCAGGATCACACCCTGGGCCGAAGGCAGCGCTAAACCTCTGAGCCATCGGGGCTGCCCATACTTGTACCTTTTAACCTCACGGTTCTCCTTTTGGAAATCAATGTATCCTAAATTAAATTAAAGTAAATTAATAATTACAACTCTTTTTCAAACACTGAACGGAGATGAGATTAAAAATAATTTTCCCTGTGTGAGTTATGACATATTAAATGTTTAATACAGAAAATTGGAAGGATAGTATTAAAACAGCATGGTTAGGATGTTTATGTGAGACCGTAAGAACTTTCTAAAATACATCACTGCAAAATGATAATGAAGGGAGGAAAAATAAATAGCAAATAAAGGAAAAAGCAAAAGTGGAGTGGAAAGTCTACTATACTGAGTGTCAAAAGAAATGGAGGAGTTGAGTCCAAACATTCTGGGAGGAAAAAAATCTCTTCCAAATTGGGAAATCATCGTAATTTTCAGTTTTAAATGCATTTTATGAATTTAAACTAATTGGCATGTCCTTCAACAAATTGCCTATTTTCCATTTTGTTTATTGGCTTGTTTTTTGTAATTTTATCAGAGCTCTTTTAATTCCAAAATGTTCTTGAATAGTGGACGCATTTCAGTACATTTCAACATACTTCTACAGCCTAGCAGTCTTTCTACATTAAAATAAACTAAATCTCAATACTCTGATTCCAGTTCTTTCAACTATTTCTTAAAAAGATGATCTTTAAAGGATACATATGAATAGAAATGGTATTACTCATACTATGTTGGTTTATAGTTCTTGTCTAATTTTTTTCAGTATACACTCACAAATAGGCATACTATATAGGACATGCCATGAAATCTGACTTTTTTTCTTTTTATACCAAGTCATGAACTTCCCAGATCACTAAATATTATTTGCTTTGAAAAATTTTTTAAACTTTTGTAGACTGTGCCATCATATGGATAAAGCAAAATTTACATTCACCAAG
Organism: Nyctereutes procyonoides; assembly: GCF_905146905.1. Lineage (NCBI taxonomy): Eukaryota > Metazoa > Chordata > Mammalia > Carnivora > Canidae > Nyctereutes > Nyctereutes procyonoides. The sequence continues at coordinate 51,668,099 of NW_026575140.1, read as the reverse complement.
CCCGTGTTATTGGGTATTGGGATTATGCCTAATGATTTATAAGTGATTCCACTGCCGGTAAACATACCAGTGGCTCTTTTTGAGAAGAATGAAGTCAATTTAAAGCATGTTCTCTTACCCTCCTGAAGCTAACTGCTGTATTGGTGGCAAGGGTTACGTGTGAAGGTCAGCCCAAGTTCTTGGGTGCTAGCCACATAAGAAACAGATTTTTGCCCCAAATTTCTCAGGTGCCTTTTTACCCTGGTGCCTTGTGGGCCAAAGTTTGGATGTACCAGTGTTGAGAATCTTAATCTGACATTCTTCTGAACTCATCACTGGCAGATATTATCTGCATTTCCATGAATCTTAACATACTGCCTCTTATTATTTCATACATAAGTACCCTATCTCAGAGCTAGGCTCTTGAGCTGGAGCCATGGTCTTTATCTCGCACTGCCTTACAGTCTCATGCTGGCTCTTGCCTCTTGCTCAAGCATAAAATGCTATGTAGTTTGTAGGGTAGTGATTAAACACAGGGACTCTGGAGTAGACTAGTTTCGAATCCAAGCCTCACAACCTAGGTTAATTACTAGGGGGCAGTGGGGGGTTGGCTTCCCTCATCCTTCAAATGCTGATAGTGGTACTTCCTACCTACCTATCAGAATTGCAATGAAGATTACCTGAGACAGTGGTTAATGCACAGAACACCTGGCACAGGCTTGGAAACAGTCAACCCCTCAGCAAATAATAACTAATAGTAGTACATGATTCCTAATTCAAAAAATAAATCAGTGCATTGCTGTAGCCTTATCAGCATAAAAGAAGCACTGTCCCATTGGTGCTCTATATTTTGCTGCTCTATTATCTTCATTCAATTATGAAACTAATCATAGATTTTCACCTGCTTTGATAAAGCTTTGTACAGTTACCATGAGAGACAAGGATTTTAACAAATGCTCACAATATTAGCTGGGAACTGTCAATTATTTATTCATCATAAATTTGCTGGTTACCCCATAACAAAATCTGTTTCCTGTATCACTACATTCATAGCTATAAACGTGTACTGTTTTTTTCAAGTGGAAAGCTAATTAAAAAAGATTTTATAATTTTATAATGGAAGTTACTTAAGAAAGTTTCAAATGAAGTAGCCTAGTTACATTTTTTATGCCAAAATGAGCCAATGGGATTTCTTGGCAATATAATAAAGTTGTGTAGTGATTGTAGACTTAAATGTTTTGTTCATTGCCATCACAACTCAAAATGGAAAAGCTATAGATGTGTATGTTTGAAGCCTTATTAAACCAAGGAGGATCCCTTTATTGCCTCCAGTATTTAGTATCAAAAATGGTTTCAGCTTGTAGTACTTATTGGATCGTGGCCTACATTGCCACTCTAAATGTCTGTAAATTCTTGAGCAAACTAGAGCATGCTATAGTAATAATAAACATAAAACTAAAATTCTGAGAAATGTGGACTTAGCAAGCTGCAGCGGCACACAAATCAAGCTCTGGGAAATAATAATTTTGGAAAAGTGTTCTTAAAAGTGAAGAAACTAAAAAATAATAATAAAAATAAATAAATAAATAAAAATAAAAGTGAAGAAACTTTTTATAAAAGATGCTTCTTCTAGAAGTCTGTTTGACATGTGATCTTTGTAAGGACCTTCCACCTTCAAACTCACCTTCCAAAGCATTTGTGGTGAACATTTTACATTTCTAATGTGTTTTGGAAAACCTAAAAAGATTTATTATGATTTGGGAAATGTAACATTTAATGCTTTAAAATATTTCCAAACCATGTGCAAATCTTTTTAAAAGAATATAGCCACATATATCTGTGTAATTTATTCTTCGTGTTTATTATTTCTCTCCTTTATTACAATAAAAGAAAACTTTGAAAACAGAACAAAAAAAATCATAGACCCACCACCCCACCACTGAATTAATAGTAAACCATAAATTAAACCATTAATTTATAATTAAATTTAGAGAGGATCATTAATCATTAAATGTAGAGTTCTTATTGCCTTTGTAAAGAACATTTTCCTTTTTCATTTATAAGTGATATTGAAATAATATATTCTCATTTTCATATTCCTGCTTATGTTTTTATTTTCAATGTTAAGCATTTTATATGGAGTAATCTCATTGACCTCTTATGAGACCATACAGAATTTAGATTATTAAATATGTAATATATGCAGCCAATAATCCTCAGTGAGCCTATTCTTCATTTAAATGCAGTGTTAAAACTAGCTTCTTGGTTCTATAGCTTTCAAAACCTTGCAGTGGTACTTGCAAGTGGTACTTGCAGTGGTATTTTCTTTAAAAAAAACTTTTAATAGAATTTTTTAAGTCATCACATTGTGATAAATGATGAAGGAAATTATGTCTCAAATATACTTAGCATTTTGAAAACATAATTGATTTAAACTGGTTTCTGTTTTATTGCTGTTCCTTATATATTCTTTCAAAAACTCACACGGCTATTATCTAGGATATGCAAACCTGATTAGAAGTTATAGTGCTAATTTATCTATTAAAGATCGTTGACAGAATCCCAACACACCCTCCCCCATGTAACTTATCTTATTAATTTGCGTTATTCCTATAAAGCCTACCTTTTATAAGAAAGTGGGGGTATTTTAGTCTATCCTTATTATAGAATAAAAGTCGCAGTCATCTGGGTAGGCTAAACTAAATGAAATAATGGTCAGGTAATTTGGCATTGCAGACTATTTTCTTATAAAGCATTTATTATCTAGCAGTATTTCATATCATTACAGATTTAATGATAAAGGGTCTGTTTACCTTTTTATTTGCTATAGATTTTGTGGGAGTGATCGCGGCAGTTGTTACTTAGTGTTTTATCCTGGCACATATAATTTAGAATTTCTCTGTCTCCCTTAAGAGAAGCAGTACGTGATCTGGAAGATTTTTTAAGATATAAAGATTGCATTAAATTGAGAATTGTGGGCCGTTTGACATTTCTAAAGTGACATCTCTCATTAGAAATGCACTCAGTTAAGTTTTAAAATGTTCTACCTGTAAAATATGACTTGGGATAGTGTTTAAAATTTAGTCCAGAGCCAGCTTTCCATCATGTGTTATTTTATCGTCTTCAATGCTAGGATGGGGACCATCCACAGATTCCACTGTCTCTAGGAAGAGCATCTTTCAGGAAACCTGGCATCCCACTAGTGTCTTTAAGAAGAAACTCAAAAGATACGTAGTCAGTAAAACTAAAACCTTTTTTGTTTGGAAGTATTTCTTTTTTTTTTTTTTTAAGAATTTATTTATTTATTCATGAGAGACACAGAGAGAGACAGAAACACAGGTAGAGGGAGAAGCAGGCTCCCTGTGGGGAGCCTAATGTGGGACTCGATCCCAGGACCCCAAGATCACGCCCTGAGGCGTGAGGCAGATAGATACTCAACAGCTGAGCCACCCAGGTGCCCCTTGGAAGTATTTCCTTAAGACATTAACACTCTTCCTTTAATTTACGTTTGTCAGAAAATTAGATTGCTACTTTTACACAAGTTGTACAAACAGAAAATTGTGTGTGTGTGTATTCCTAATATTGTAAGAATTGCCTGACACAGAAAGCTGTGATGCAGACAGGAACCATACAGGGGTGTAATCTGTTGTAATTCTTTATTTTTAAGATTTTTTATTTTTTGTATAGTTGTTATAAAAGTTTATATTTTATATACTAGTGTTATGTTAGTTTCAAGTGTACAACATAGCAATTCAACAATTTTGTACCTTAAGCTGTGTTCACCAGGATAACTGTCAGCATACACCATTATTCTGTTATTATTCTTTAAATATTGGGATTTGATGACCAAATGCCACTTATCTAGCTGTATAATCTTACTAATAATAAGTTCATAGTCACACATCAGTTCTGTAATTCACAGGTGTTTTGAAATGTCGCATGCTTTCTGGGGTTCAGCTGATACTTGGCAGAAAAATTAGAAATATTTAAGTTCTCTCTATGCCATTTTTAATTCATTAAATTAAAACTTGTAAAGAAAGTTGCCCTTGAAAAACTCAGAACAAGCCTCTGAACCCTACTGTACCTTTTCTTTTCTAGTAACTCCTAGTAAGTAGGAGTTTGTAGCCACATGTCTTAGAAGAGTAAACATTTTCCACAGTTCAGTCCAGACTGGAGGAGGACCAGAAATATTTTGTGTGTGGATTGACCTCTTTGTTATTTTCAGATCATTCTGGAAGTTGGTGCCTGCATATACTACCCTCTTAGAACACAGTGACCACACTTAGAGTGCATTACAAGTCTTTGTTTGGCTTTTCAGGAAAGAAGCCACATATTTCAACTTTTGAGGGTTCTGGGATATTACCCAATGTCCGGTGCACTGTGTGTGACAAATGTCTTGCCCGATCAAAGGAATTTTCAGCCGTTTCATGGCTTTCAGCAGAGGGACGGATGGTCCGGGTCCACACTTAGACATATGGTCTGAACGTAATCAGACTCACAATTAAGGCATTTCCAGGAAATCAGGTTGAAGGGACAGCAATACCTATAGGAACAGGAAAATCTGTCAGAAGTATGTTGCTTAGTGACTACCATATAACACTTTCCTAAGCCCTCTTTGAAAACGTCCCGATGTATTTTATGTGCTGTTTTTACCCTTTGATGCAAGTGTCATTATTTCCCTTATCATTTATTTATTATTCTTTTGATAGTCATTGTTTTAATTCACCATACTGGTTTTTTAAACTAAAATTCAAAAAATAAATAAATAAATAAATAAAAATAAACTAAAATTCATAAAGAAGCACATTTTGTATGATACTTGCTTTAAATATGAAGATTTTTAGTAAGTCGTTTTGAACCTCATTTTAGTGAATTGGTTAGAGACTATTTTAGGATTATGGGGGAAACGGGCAGCAGAGAAGTTTTACTAACGTCAAAATACGTGTTAAATATTCCCCCCAGCACAGAATCTCAGAGACAGAAGGAACAAGGAGGGTCATTTAAGCAGAGGTTTCAAGTCACTTTGCTAAGATAACATTTGCTCAGAAAGTTGGTGTCTCCTAGCAAACCAGATTATTTCCCTTCCCAGTCGTATAGTCTCCAAAGTTCAAAAATAAACTGTAATCTTAGAAGAAACGTGCTAAGCTCTCAACATGTTACTGAAAATTTACAGAAAGAATGTGTTAACTATTTTTTTCAAAGGTATATATTCTCTGATAGGCAAAATGAACGGGACATGGGTTTTTCCCCCCATTCCCACCCTACCCCCCATCCCTGGCCACCTCCTTTTGGCTCCCTCCTTCCCTTTTTCTCTGCTGTGCAGAGCAATGTGATGATTAAACCAACAGGTGCCAGGAGTGCTGGAGCAGGCTGGCTTTGTGCCTACATGCGTACAGTGGAGATATTGTGTCACTCCAGGTTCTGGTGTATTGCTGTGTCCTTACGAGGAAAAGGATAACCCAGTTGAAATACATACTGCAACTCCTGAGGGATTAAGTGTGTTTCCTTTGCTTTATAGTTCAGCATTTTACAGTTTCTTTGTTTGGGAGTTCTCAGATTGCTTAATGATTTCTCTAGCCCCTGGCCCTGGCCTGTTGTGGTGACCAGATGTACGTGAGAGCCGCATTTGAACTGCTGTGGATTTGCCAGTTTTATTGCTCAACACGTGGTATAACCTTTCCTTTTCTGAGTCTCCTACCATTCTTCTGCCACGGAGTACTAGAAAAATAGATTTTACTTATTTCTTGCCTTTTAAAAATGTTCATGTCTTTTTTTTTTTTTTTTAAAGAGTGGATATTTAAACTCTTTGTGGCATTTTAAGAAGCTGTTTCCGAGGTCAGAGTCTTGCCATATTATTTTATCACTGTTAATGTTGTCCGTAAGCATGCCTATTTTGTTTTACAGTTGTGGAGGGATCCACAAGGATTTAATAAATATGATAGCCTTGTGTCCATATTAGATTATGATGAAGCATAGCACTAGTTGAGGAAAGGTTTTCTCATCTCTCCAGCCCTAGTTTAAAAAGTGTGGGGTTTTTTTTTTAATTTTGCAATCTAAGTCTGTTCATATAACAGCCGTTAGTGGGCTTTAGTGCATTTATTTGTGCTTCAAAACTGGACTTCCAAATAAACTATTTTAAAAATGGTTTTTTGCAAAGATGGGATTATACTCCTTGGCAGCTGTTAGAGCAGAAATTCCTTTGAGCTTATTTGGAGGTTTTGGAGGGCACTTAGCCTCACCCTGGACACCCCCTGCTACTGATCATGCTGGCTCAGATGTGGGCCCCAGACTTCACAAATACTAGGAAGAGAGACCATGGTCTCTCTTTTCCAGATGCTAATCTTGTGCTAAAGTCAGATAGTGACATCGGGGTATATGTGGGGCTTGGGGGAGGGCTTCGGCTGGGGGAAATTAAACATGTTTAGGTATAGATAAGGGTAATCTAGCCAAAAGCCACAAGCTGAATATGCTGCAGAGAAAAGGGATAGTTGATGAGATAGATTTCCTGGGAGGCGGGAGGGAACCAACCAGCCCGGAGTGGAGGGACCACATGTCCCTGCCCAAGTCCACAGGGGTGAGAGCAGGATAGGATAGTGTCCTGTTAGATGTAGCGCATGGAAGGGAGGAGCTGGGGGGTGCCTGAGAGTGGCCAGACCTGAAACCTCCTCATGAAGAGGCGCAGCCAAGTTAGCGGGAAAGGTTGTGCAGGCCAGCCCAGGTGGAAGAGCCATGTGAAACTGGGGGTAATGAACTTGTGGCGGGGAGGGTGGGCTTTCCAGCACACCCCACGTCTCCCCAGCACCCATGCCAAGAGAAGCTGACTGCAGGGCAATGCAGCGAGTCCTGGGGCAGTGACCAAGGTGGCCAGACGGGGATGGATGAGGAGCTGGCCACTGCGCTCCTGGCAGGTGGTTCCCAGCAGGTGGGCGGGTGGCTCCAAGGGCCACCCAGGGAAGCCCTGCGGGCCAGCTTGTGTCCAGAAAGATCACTTTGGCTGCTGCGTGAGAAATTGGTACCGGGGATCTGGACCAGTACCAGGAAGTAATAAAGAGGCTGCTATAAAACCTAGGGGAGAAGTGGGGGTGTCATTCAAGGAAAGACACTGAGCCCACTGTGGAAAATGGGGGTACTTGCAAAGATACAGATGCAGTGAAACACCGGGACACCAGTACCCCATGTTTATAGCAGCAATGTCACAATTGCCAAACTGGAAGGAGCCACAATTTTCAATTTTCATCCATTGAAAGATGAATAGATAAAGAAGATGTGGTCTATGTATACAATGGAATATTACTCAGCCATCAGAAATGACAAATACCCGCCATTTGCTTCGACGTGGATGGAACTGGCGGGTATTATGCTGAGTGAAATAAGTCAATCGGAGAAGGACAAACATTCTATGGTCTCATTCATTTGGGGAATATAAAAAATAGTGAAAGGGAATAAAGAGGAAAGGAGAGAAAATCAGTGGGAAATATCAGTGAGGGTGACAAAACATGAGAGACTCCTACCTCTGGGAAACGAACTAGGGGTAGCAGAAGGGGAAGTGGGTGGGGGGTTGGGGTGACTGGGTGACAGGCACTGAGGGGGGCACTTGACGGGATGAGCATTGGGTGTTATGCTATATGTTGGCAAATTGAACTACAATAAAAAATATATATATATACAAAGAATAAATAAAATAAGTGTCAAAGATTTCCAGGAAAAAAGAAAAAGAAAAGTGAAATAAAACCTTTAAGGCTTTAAAAAAAAAAAAAAGAAAAGAAAATGGGGGTACTTGGGAAATACTCAGGATCAATGTTTTGTTCTCCTGTGATTCTTTCTGCAGGGGGGAGGGGAGTTCTAATTGGCTAAGGCTCCATAAATGTGGGTTTTATGCTAATTTCTGAAATGATATAGTTCAGAAATTCTTAATTATTTAGCTGAAAGAGGGTCTGTCCAGATACTGTAGTTGTGTCATTTATGTAAAATATTTTATTATCTTTTTTTCCGAGGTAGGAAAGCACATGATTTTTATAGGCAATTGTAAAATACAGAAGGGCAAAAGACAATAAATCACCCCATATCTTTCTACCCAGAGACAAATCTTGTAAATATTTTGAAGTATTTTCCTTCCACTTTTTCAGAAAGCAGTGTTACTAATCGAGATCTCTCAGACAGGAGAAGGGGTGACCTATCGTATCGTTTTTGAAGATGGTCAAAATTGATGAGACTTTCTGAGTTTTGTTCCTTATAGGTTGTGGTCCTCTGAGTCTCTTAAAAGTGCTGGGTGACCTTTTAGGCCTTTCTGTTATTTTCCGTGAAGAGTGAAGCCTTCAAATACAGCTTAATAAGAGATAGATGGCTCGAGTCACATGTTTAGAGGGGCACATTGCCCCGGTCACCACCTGAGATGAAAAGCCACTTCTGAAGAATGCCAGAGCACATATGCACTGGTTGCTTCAGATGCCTCGTGGGGAAAAATCAATGGGAGGGTACAAGGAGTCTTGCTTCACTTGTTTATTTGCGGTTATGGCAGTAGAACATTGGTAACAGCCAAAGAGTAATGGCTGGCTAGGTATCTTAGCTGACTTGTAAGCTGAAAGTAATGACATGTGGAATCCTTGTGGATAAAGGGCCTCTCCCCTTTATTTATTTTTTTTAAGCATCCCTTTTAACTTGGTCTGAGATTGATTGAGACATTATCTTGGACCTTGGAAGCTGTGAGCCCTATTGGAATGACAAACACTTGTTGACAGCTTTGACAAGATGGATGGAAAAACAAACTCCAGCAAGGTTCACATGTTTGTTTCTCCATTGAGTCTCGAGAAGAATGTTGCTCTCATGATTCGATGTAGAGAAAGAAAAAGTTGCACCTTGTTATCAAAGTCAATATTTTCTGAGCCTGACTTACAGACATCTCTAGAATACATCTACTTTTTGTGTAGCGTTTAATTAATCAGAGTAAGAATAGGAAAGTTCATCACGTGGGGCAGGTTATCTATCCACCCTTGGTATCTGTGTCATTTTCACTCGTGAAATGGCATACTATCATAAGGACACATTATCTGTTAGGATTAATTGATAGGTACATTTTATATCTGAACATCAGCTCTTTGGAGTAATAATAATTACTAATATTAAAGCATGGTGTAATATCTCCTAATAAATATTTATCCATTAGTGTGATAGTGTCCTGTATCTTCAGCATGTGGGAATGAGGAGAAAACAATGATCCATTTCCTCCAACATTAAATAGAACTATTAAATTGATTCCTGAAGTGATTATGAGACACAAATTAATAGAAATTTTTATGTTCATATTGATTAATGCCTTTCAAATACTTATACTGGGAGTACCTTTTCTACCGTAGGCAAGTTACTTTATAAGTATGACTTGTGAAATGAAGTGATTTGGGGTGTTGTCAGTTTTATGGTGAGTCATAAATAATTTCACTGCTTCTGTCTGCCTAACATCTTCCTACTTTCTTCTGGTAATAGAATTTTTCTTCCCTGTAGAGAAGATAACATTTGTAGCTTGAGGGAGATACCGCAGCATGGTGTCTCTCCACCAGCACCCCTCCCTTGCTCATTGGATAGTCACCTCACCCCCTAGCCATGAGGATAGTTCTGGACTTGTAGAGCTGTCAAGAAAGCAACTTTACTCCTGGATTGCCAGGAGCTTGGGAGTCTGAGGCTGCCAGTGCCATTTTGGCTGCTCCATGGGAAGGGCCTACAAGCAGGAATATGCCAAGCACATTCAAGGTGTCATAAGATCTGGAATCGTGGTGGCCCATTTGACACCGAATCTACTTAACTCCTAAAAGCAAGTACCACCCTGTTGTGAGAGAGAAAGCTCCACTTCTCTTTGAGCTACTTTGAGTTGTCCTTCTACCATTAGCAGCCACAGGGGCCAACTGCTAGAACAGATGATCAGATCACTGGTGGGTAAGAAATGGGGCTGTCGGTAGGGGAGGGATTATATGACTGTTTGGAAGGAAGACGGTGAGGTAGGGAACCTGAGTAAAAAGGAAAAAGTTCAAAATGAAAAGAATTCGGTTGGATTTTTATAAGGAAAGAGACCAAGAAACTTTTTTTTTGTAAATGAACATAGTTGGAAGAAAGTAAATTGTTTGCTGAAGAAAAGAGCAAATATTCCCTCATGTTCAACACATTGCTCTGCCTTCAAAATAGTTTACAGTCTTCATGTATGAGGCCACTGGAGGCCAGAGGTACAGCCCCATACAGGGCTGACCAAAACTGCAAAGGGCCAGAGGATGGAGCCTCAGAGGTAACTGGACCCCAGGAACCCATGTTGGGTCTTTTCTCCACTTCCCTCTACCCCAGTCCACGGACACCAACAACCGAAGAGAAGGGAGGATTTATTTTCCTGGTCTTTTATTTGTAAAAGCCCAGGAAAGATGCTCAAGGGCCCAGTTTGAATCAGATACCCATTCAGTAAGCCAATCACTGTGTCAGGTATGGATACTGGGTTATATGGCCATTGGAGAGCCAGTAAGCAGAGCCTTCCACAGGCAGGTCAGGCACAAGCCTGGGCCCCGAGAGAACCAGTGTGGCCTAAGCAGCCGTCCAGATGGTGTTCACTGCAGTCTAGATTACTTGTGCCGTTATTCAAAGTAAGTAGTCAGAGCATGTGAAAAAAGGGGCAGAGCAGTATATCCTAAGAGTTGGTAATACTGCATTTGTATTTTATTTTTAACACCAATTGCAGGAGTTTCACTTAAATGCTCCAGAAGTAGTTACAGGCAGCTGAAATGATAAGAACATTATGAAAAAATTATTATCAAGCACAGGAAAAAAATGCGAGTAGATTAAGTCAGCTGTAGGTTCTAAACTCTTTAAATTTCTCATCTAACTCTACAATGTGTTTTGGAAATGTGCTTTAGATCTCTGATCGAAAGCAGTAAACCCAACTGAAAAGCATTGTAGAAAATGCATGAAAAAGGGAATAAAGTAGCATGATGAACTCTGGTCCCCTGGGGCTAGGAAGGCTTGTCAAGCACTCACTGAAATGAACCATCAGTCTTGGTGAGCATGGTTAGCGTGCTCTTTCTACCCAGATGTTGCTTGTCTGGGAAATGTAAGCGTTCATGGAAGTCAGATGCTCCTGCCAAGTTCTGGTACCCTGCAGCTGGATTGTACGTTCTAGTTGGTTCTAGACCTCAGTTCCCATCTTTGGGTGGCTGGCATGTCAGAAACACAGACAAGCTAATGTCCTTTCTTCATCCAGATGGAATAATTGATTCAGTTCCTGAGCTAAGACTTCAGATCTACTAGAATAGTTATTGATAGGAATTTCTGTGTTATATTAGGTAACACCTTACCAGCATTTGAATAACATGATTTGTAATTGGAATCCTCATTCATCCCGGGAAATTAAATTAATAGATTGCAAAGAAAAGATTATTTCAAATACCTATAGAATGTGTTTGAATGTCGGGGTAGGGAGGGAATTTAAACAGAACATTTTAATTACATGTAACTTGAACTAGTTCCATAAAGAATATAGACTTTCAGGGGCTAAGAATTCTTTAACACTTTGTAAATCATTGTAAAATGAATGAAATACAATCTACAAATATATATATTCATTTCACTGATGGCTCATTTAATCAATTATCTGTGCCTATTTGCATAGCTCTCTTTCACATGAAAAATTATTAATTCACATATCCCAGGAAGCCTGTCATTCAGAACTCCAGATAAGATGAGCATAGTGTGAAGTCGAATACTTTTAAATAGTGGCACCATTGACAGTGACAGAGAAGCAGCCTCTATTGGGGTTTGATCAGAACGTCAGAAGCACTGTGAGTTATTTAAGGGATGTATTCTAGGGACTTACAGCGATACGGTTCTGGGAGTGAAGCAGTCTGGAAAGCTGCTGTGCCTGTACCTGGTGCCAGGCCGAAGTAAGCAGAACAGAGAAGAGAGGAGAAGAAGAGCCACCTGAAATCTACAAAGTTGAGATGAGACTCATCAGAACGAAACAGAACCCGTGTTTGTTGCTGCTTCCAAGCCGGCAGCTTTGATGATGCGGGTAACCTGCAGAAGAGCACAGACTCGGTTCATTATTTTTTTTTTTTTTAAATTTTTATTTATTTATGATAGGCACACAGTGAGAGAGAGAGAGGCAGAGACACAGGCAGAGGGAGAAGCAGGCTCCATGCACCGGGAGCCCGACGTGGGATTCGATCCCGGGTCTCCAGGATCGCGCCCTGGGCCAAAGGCAGGCGCCAAACCACTGCGCCACCCAGGGATCCCAGACTCGGTTCATTATTAATGAGAAGTGGAGCAGCTCAGGGCTTGGCTGCAGCCCAGAGAGCTGGCAGGAGCTGGAGAAGCTACAGACCCGTTGTGCCTCCAGGCCAAGAGGGCAGCCAACAGATCTTCAACAGTGGGGTGTGAGCTGCAGTAGTGCCTGGGCGTATACCAGTTTTCCAAGTGTGAGCATGGCTACAATTTCATTTCCAGCTTCCAGATAACGTGCAAGCTCTGTGACTATCCTGAGCCCTCCAGCTGTGCAGGAACGGGAATGTGGGCAGTGTAATTCCTGCATAACTAAACTGACACAACACAAACACAGTGGCCTTCACAGTTCACTCCTAGTCAGCTTAGCACTTAGACACACTTCAGCCAAACTTAGCTTCCAAATAAGGTGATAGCAAAATTGTGTTTATGCCAAACACGATGAAATTATCCATCTTATAATCCAGAATTCTCTAGTCCCTTTCTGCATCTTTGGTGATGTTCCTTTCTCTTCAAGCTGGGTCACAATCCTTCTTGATGCTGTATAACCTAAATTCTGAGACACGAGATTAAATACTATTAGCATCTATTGAATGGTAGCAGAATGGGAGAGAGGAATAAAAACTTTGGTTTATACATATGAATATGATTATATTAAAATAAGAGAAAAGTTCTCAGAATTATTACATTCCTTGTTTCTGCCCCTAGTCACAGGACCACAGCTGGTGTTCATAACTACCTTTTTCTGCCAGCCATTCCATATTCCCTCTGTCCTCGGCAAGCACCTCGGACGGTTGTAGTTCCTTGCCACAGAAGATGACCCAAAACTGAGTTCTTGAAGGGCCTGGAAGTAGAACTCTTAGACACTGCTAGTAGGAATATAAAGTGGCAGTCCCCTTTGTGAAACAGCTTAATAGTTTTTTATGCAATTTAAACATATACCTGCTATATGATGCCCTCTATTTATAAGGAAAAAAATATGCCCACACAAAGACTTAAACACAAATGTTTATAGCTACTTTTTTGTAGTAGCCCCAAACTGGAAACAACCCAAATATCCATCAAGTGAATAGATCTATACTTGTGGGTATTACTGTGTATAGAATATTGCTCAGCAGTAAAAAAGAATGAACTAGTGATACACCAAGCAATTCGATGATCCCAAAATAATTATGCCTAGTGAAAAAAAGTCTGGACAGAAAGAGTGCCTATTATAAAATTCTGTTTACATAAAAATCTAGAAAATGCAAGTCATCTATAGGAGCTCAAAGTGGTTCAGTGGCTGTCTGAGAAAGAACTCTAGGTGTGGAGGGCATTACAGCAAGGCATGACAAAATTTGGGAATGATGGATAGGCATAGTATCAAGGCTGTAGTGATATCCTCATGGGTATAGTTATAAGTCAAAACTTAACCACATTATATACTTTATATGCAGGTATTGTATGTCAGTTATACTGTGGTAAAGTTAAAAATAAAAAAGATTGGACCTAAAAATGGATAATCTGTATGTTCTTGACCAGCTACATTGATATCAATGTGGTATGAAATCATACACAGATTTATTTACCTGATCTGCTGCTTTTGAAATTGTGTAATTCTTGACAAGTATGTATTTCATGTGCATTATTTCAGTTTTACACAGGGTTCAACCACACTTCCCAATGGTTGAGACAAGTGCCATGCGGGTAGAAAGGAAGAAGAGATCACATCAAGTCAGAGGTTAGGGCTTCGGTTTGGGTGGTTGAACTTGAACTTGGTCTTGACGGAAGGTTGAGTTTGTTAGGTAAAGAATCAGAGGATGTCAGGCTGATCAATGGGTACAGATGTAGGTGAGAAATGAGCAGAAGCTCTTTACATGACGTGCTACAGTGTGGCATTGTACACAATCTTCCTAAATCCTCCTAGCAACCTCATTGGATAGAGGGATTATTCTCATCTACTACCTAAGAAGCTAAGGCTCCAGGTATCAACTATTTCCTCCAGCCTTAGACTTAAAAGCTGCTTGAGTCTCTGACTCCCAGGGGCACTTGGCTGTGTTTGCAGGATAGTGACAAGTGATGCAGGGATAGAGGTAAAGTAAGTGATAAGGTTGGAAATAGTGATGGGGTGAGATAAGCGTTGGCCTTTAGCCAGTGTAACTTATAAAAAGTTTGGACTTTCCAAGTCCACTGGGGAATGAGCAGTGAGGAGAACATTAAATATTTTTGAGCAAGTAGTTCTATTATGATTCTGTACAAGTAATAATAGTTCAGTGAAATGGGAAGGGTAGATTTGAGAGATATTATGAAGCCCAGATTATCAGAACTTAGTGATGAACTGAATATAGAAGAAAAGAATAGAAGAAATCAGAACTGATTGTAAAGTTTTTGATGAGTTAAAAGAGAAAAAGTGATACATTTGACCAAAAAAACAAAACAAAACAAAACAAAACAAAACAAAAAAAACCTCTGGAGAAGTACTTGATTTTCATGGAAATGCATTGAGTTCAGTTTGGAACACATTGAACTTGCGATTATGTTAAAACATCCAAGAAAAACACTAGCAATCAAGTGATACTACAAAATTAGAGCTTGGGACCCATCCGGTCAGGGTTGCACACTTTGTGGTTCTGCATAAAGATGGGAGAGTGAGGGGCACCTGGGTGGCTCAGTGAGCAAAGCGTCTGCCTTCGGCCCAGGTCATGATCTCAGGGTCCTGGGATGGAGCTCTGCATTGGGCTCCCTGCTCAGCAGGGAGTCTGCTTCTCCCTCTGCCTCTACGCCTCTCCTCTGCTCTCTCTGTCCCTCATATAAATAAATCCTAAAAAAAAGGAAAAAAAAAAAAAAACCAGGAGAGTAAATCCATGGGTAAATCCTTGGGTAAGGCTTGTAGGTTAGAGGGTACAGCAGGGTGTTGGATCCTCTTCATCTCCACTGCCGCAGCCCTTGCTAGGCCCACACCATCTGCACCCAGTCCGTGATAGCCAAAACCACCATCCAAGTGGCAGTCATAGCAATTGCCCCAAAACCATCTCCTACATGTTAGCAAGGCGTGTGAAGCTCTCCATGATCTGGCCCTCCACCTACCTCTGGAGCTTCATCTCCAGCCATCCAGCGACACTGATGACAACAGTGGTTAAATTAGTCATTATTAAGCACTTTGTCTCTGCCGGTCATTATGCTGTAGGTCAATGTCTTATTAATCCACACATTGACCTTGCTAGTTACATATGATCACCCTCACTTAACGGATGAGGAAACAGGCTTTCAGACAGTGTTACGAAGCCAGTAGTAGTTGGTAAAGCTGAAACATAACCGTCATCTCTCACTACAAAGCCTGGACCTTTAACCTCTGTGCTATTCTCAACTCTTTCTAGCTACTCGAGCATATCATGAAGTTTCTGCCTCCTGTGCCTTTCTTTCTGTATGCTTCCCCTTGCGTCTGGACTGCTCTTTTCTTCCCTCCAATCCCCTTAACGCATCCGACTCCTGCTGAGTCTTTAAGTCTGTGTAAGAGTGCTTGAAGGATGTTTTCCCTGCCCTGGCTGGCTCAGAGCCCATTTTAGCACATCTCCCTTTCACTCTGCTAGGCCTATTACTATAATCATCTGTATCCCAGTCTTTCTGTTACATTAAAGGATGGTAAACCTTTTTTAGTCAAGGGCCAAAGAGTAAATATTCTAGGTTTTCTGGCCCGTGCCATTTCCGTTGCAACTCCTCGACCTGGCCATTGTGGTGTGGAAGCAGCCATAGCAAGGCATAGACAAGTGGGTGTGGGTGAATTCCAACACAACTCTATTTACAGACACTGAAATCTGACTCTCCTATAATTTTCACATGTCACAGAATATTCTTCCTCTTTGGATTTATTTTTCCAGGCATTAAAAAAAAACATAAAAACATTATCATTTTGTGAGCCATAGAGAAGCAGGTGCAGGCTGGCTGTGGCCCCTGAGTCATAGCTTGCTGAGCCCTACATGATAGTGTGATTTTCTTGAGAGCAGATCCAGTACCTCATTGTTGGGGTGACCATACCAATGTGTCATCCAAATGGGGCTGCTTTGAGAATAAAAAGGGTTGCTGTTAATGATGCTAGGACCACAGGTGTAAAAGGGAACTGCCCCAGGCAGAGAGAGGGGTAGTTAATCTAGTCACGGTAGTGCCATGTTGGTTGTGCACAGTTTCCCTTGGGGTCTTAATTACTTCAGCTTTGGCTCTTCACTTTAGTCACCCATTTCCCAGGGTACATTTATTCTTAGTTAATTCACAGGCTTGGGGATGAATGGAAGGTTCTGAAACCCTCTGGAGCAGTGAAGCTTTATACCCATAACAGTGACTGAAGGAAAAAACTGTATTTAACAAGCGGTTTTCCAGGTGGATCAAAGTGGAACTGTGCATATTCTAAACAACTAATGCATATAATTTTTACCTTTTTTTGAAACTTTTTTTTTTTTTTTAAGATTTTATTTACCCATGAGAGACACACAGAGAGAGGCAGAAACACAGGCAGAGAGAGAAGCAGGCTCCATGCAGGGAGCCTGATGCAGGACTCCATCTCAGGACCCCAGGATCATACCCTGAGCCAAAGGCAGGTGCTCAACCACTGAGCCGCTCGGGTGCCTCTGCATATAATTTTTAAATATGTCTCTCCCAGAGAATTTTCCTCCATTGAGTGCCAAGAGTGTGAGTTCATATTATCAATATTAAAATGACATTTACTGTGGACAAAAAGTATAGAACTGAAGCAGAACAGAAGAATTGTTTCATGTTATATTTAATGTCTTCTCTTTTTTTTTTCTTTTTGCAGTTTTTTGAGGTGCCATTTGATTCAAACATGAATAGGACAAAGAACAGACCTCTGGTTCGTGGACAGATCAGGTAAAATCATGAATATAAGTCTCTTTCACCTTCTAGAACATTCCTGTGCTTGTTTATCCTGAATCATGCCACAGTCTTTTGCCTTGAGTTGTGAGGTGAAAATACTACCACCCCCACCCCCACCCCCACAAAGGGACACGTTGGTGTGGATGCTCAGGGCTTCTTAACTCTACCCAAAGTGTATGACAGAGCACTTAAAATGGATCTAAGATTTACAGTTCTGTGGTGGGAGTAACTCATGCAGTGGATTTCTTTATGAAATTCCATTTTGAAACACGAACTTGTTTCACTTGTAGCGCCTGCGGGTAACACCATTCCATTAACACAGATGATTTCAGACAAATCCATATAGGGTCTCCAAAGAAAGATCTGTCTGAAGCCTTACTTTTTCAGACAAACTGATAATGCTGTTATCTGCCGAGTAAAGCACTACCCCCATTACTCTACTTTCTACCAAATTCAATTAAGTAGAACTAAAAGGCGTATAAATATTTTAATATCACTAATGGTTAATAATTAAGCATTTTACTTCCTGGAGACCTTGAAACTGGCATTTTAAAGTATTTTTTAAAATCCAATGGATATTCGTAAGCCAAGAAGAATAAAACGAACCAAATGGTTTTACTAACTATTCTAAATCAGTGAATCCTCTCATATTTCCAGGCAATGCCCTCATGGAGCCTAAAATGTATTGGGGTAACACTTGTGGATCAAATAATCACACATATTAAGTGAAACCATAAAGGAAACATGCAGGTACTGTCAGAAGTCTATATAAAAATGATTTTTAATATTAGCTGTTTGGAGCCATTCAGTTCTTAAATGAATTTAAAATACCATTATATTGCAGAAAGCAATGAAAACATACAAGAACAGAAATCTCATATCTACTGATACTCAATTTCTTTTTTGAAATATAAATAAAGCCATCTGCGTTTTTATTTAAAAATGTCAAAAGTACTTTTATCTGAGTGAAGTTGTTCTTTTTTTTTTTTTAATTTTTTTTAACTTATTTATTTATGATAGTCACAGAGAGAAGGAGAGAGAGAGAGGCAGAGACATAGGCAGAGGGAGAAGCAGGCTCCATGCACCGGGAACCCGATATGGGATTCGATCCCGGGTCTCCAGGATCGCGCCCTGAGCCAAAGGCAGGTGCCAAACCGCTGCGCCACCCAGGGATCCCGTGAAGTTGTTCTAGAAGAGCAAATGCAAGCTCTGTAGCCTATCTCAAATGCTAGAAGCTGCTCATGCCACTGCTCGGATCGCAGGGAAGTCCTTATGCCTTTCTTCAGGGAAATCAGGCTTCTCTGGAACCAAGGGAAATGTCGGACAAGCCCAGCAAGTAGCCATTGGGCATATAAGGATGATCAGATAAAGGCCTGCCATTCTCCTGGTATCTCATCTTACTTTGCCCATTGTGGCTGTTTTCTGCACCCAGGGAAGCCAAATCTACCAGGGCATCCAGAGAGGGGCCTTGGTAGTTGGCATTGGCCCGTCCTTTACGGGAGAGAGGTTGCAGCACAATTATTAGTCTTGCTAAACCAGTACCTTCCTCTTTTGTTGGCAAGATGACCCGGGCAGGATCTCATTTATGATAATACACCTTAATTGCTACCTAAAGTCGCCTCTAAAAGGGCAAATTATAGGGCTGGAAAAAAGATTCCAGCTTATGTTTAGAGCTAGGATGTATTTTATTTAAACAGGTACAAAGAGCGGTTACAAGTCTGGGGCAGAAGAAATATTGCACTGAGAATCATGGTTTTAAAACTGAAGACTTTGTATCTTGCCAGTTAGTGTTTATTATAACCTAGTGAATGATCATCTACTACACAGATATTTTATAAGTGGGTAGCTGTGGGGCTATAGTAGAACGTCTTACAGACCACCCATTAGCATTAATTTCTCAGCCCTGGTGGTTCTGACATTCACAGTAGCTATTGGGCACTTAAGAGCAAAGCCCAGCCAGTTTATTTTGAAATTCTCAATTTGGTGTTTACTGCCCCATATGATTTGGGCTGCTCTGCCTAGTTGAATCTATCCCACTTCATAGATTTTGCAGTTTGGCGCATGAAGTAAGTTCCCGACATTATTGACAGGCAGCAGTATAATAAGTCTGGGAAGGAAATCCTCAGACATCTCTGCTAATGACAGCTGTTTGCACGTTTATACCTAGCTTGGCCTCTCTCTCTGTTCTAAAGAAATACTGTGAGCAGTTACAGTAAAATAAACACGTGTGTGTGGCATTAATTTTTTTAGTCATTGCAGTTTATTTTGAAGATTTTTACTGACATAAATAAAATTAGGGATGCTCAGTGGTTGAGCTTCTGCCTTGGGCTCAGGGCGTGATCCCAGGGTCCTGGGATCAAGTCCTGCATCGGGCTCCCTGCATGGAGCCTGCTTGTCACTCTGCCTGTGTCTCTGCCTCTCTGTGTGTCTCTCATGAATAAATAAAATCTCTTAAAAAGAAAAAAAGAAACAGTTATTTGGAGCGATCTTACCTCTTTTCAAAGTTTGCTTTAAAAAAATGTAAATATTTCTGGGCACCTGGGTGGCTCAGTTGGTTATGTGTCTTCTTTCAGCTCAGGTCATGATCCCAGAGTCCCAGGATCGAGCCCAATGTGGGCTCCCCACTCAGCAAGGAATCTGCTTCTCCCTCCGCCCCTCCCCTGTTCATGCTCATCTTTCTCTCTCTCACTCTCAAATAAAAATAAAATATAAATATTTCAGTATTTACCAGGCAGTAACATAAAAACGAAATTTAGATTAGCTTCTAGGGTTAGGGAGAAAGAAGCAAAACACTTGGAAAGGGAAAGACCTCAGAACGTGGAAGTTGGATGTGTTTCCGTTACCAGGCCTGCATTGGTAGGACCGCTCAGTGGCGGCATTACCAAATCCTTCCTTCCTATGGCCACCTGCAGGACGCATTTGTAGGAGAAAGTTGTCCCCATAGAGGAGTGTGCTAGTTACCAAGAGGTGGGTGGCAGGCTCTCCATTCTCTTAGGGTCACTGTGAGGAGGTGGTGGCCCACGTGCCTAAGGGTAGGAAGTGCTGCCACAGAGATACAGTTCACTCTACAAATGTATTTTTGAATGCACCTGCCAGCTGGGCACTATGCTGGACACCAGAAGTGCCTTGGTAAATGCTGCAGGAGGCACCTGCCAGGAGATGCAGGATCACAGAGAGAACCTGACCAAAACTTCGGGAGTCCAGGGTGACTTAGTTGAGGGATGAGGTCTTGAAGCTGAGAATGAGAGGATGAGGAAGAGCTGACCCAGCCTGATCTTTCCCACGTTCTTTCTGCTTCTCCCTCCTCTGGCCACACCTTTGCTGGTGGTCTGTAGCCTCCTTCTGATCTCGTTCTTTCTACAGACACTGCACTCTACCCTGTCTATACCTTCAGGCCAGACCACTCTTCTGTGCAGAGACCCTTTGAAAGTCTTTTCTGGGTGCCTCTCTAGGTATCTCAGCTCCGCAAGTGTGTATCCCAGTACATCACTTCCCCTCCCACACTGTCTTTTGGTTAATTGACATTCCAAAGTCAGGCACCTCTCAGTCACCCTGGACTCTCTGTCCCTCCTCCTTCATCCAACTATGGACTAGACTGTCTTTCCAGCCCCCAAGGGGAGCCCTGGAGTCTGCTCTCTCCTCCCAGTGCACTCCTGTCAGAGCATCCCGGCTTGCCCTGGTCCTTATAACCACACCCCAGCTGATCTCCAGCCACTCTTTCCTTCTGGCTTACAACCTTTGGGGTCTTCTAAATATATTTAAGAGAAAATATTTGTTTTCTGTGCTTTGCTGCATCTTTAAGGCCTTTCAGGGTCTGGTCCCTCCCAGCCCTTCCAGCCTCACCTCCTCACAATGTTCACCTTTTCTCATTCACCCCTTTGTGTCTCTTTTTTTTTTTTTAATTTTTTTTTAATTTTTATGTATTTATGATAGAGAGAGAGAGAGAGAGAGGCAGAGACGTAGGCAGAGGGAGAAGCAGGCTCCATGCACCGGGAGCCCGATGTGGGATTCGATCCCGGGTCTCCAGGATCACGCCCTGGGCCAAAGGCAGGCACCAAACCGCTGCGCCACCCAGGGATCCCCCCCTTTGTGTCTCTTATGACTCAGTGGAACTGCTGGTGTTTTCACCAGAGTGCTGTGCTTGTCTCGCTAGGTATGCTAACCTTCCCCTTCCATGGCCCCAGTGTGTTTTATGCCAAGCATTCCCTCCCCCAGAAGGGATAGCTCCTCCCACACACCAGTGAGGGGAGTTAGACGTTTTGTCTTGGAACTCTCGCCTCTGGGCATGCCTCTGTCCTAGCACCACGTAGCGTACCATGTACTGTTCCTTCGTGCCTCTGGCTTTATTATTTTGTGTGTTCTTCCAGGACAAAGGTTGAGTCTTCCATCTGTGTATCCCCAGTACCCAAGCTCATTTACACGAAGCAATTTCCTGAGTGCCTGCTTTGTGCCCAGCACTATTTCTAATGCCATGATACAGTAGGGAACAGAACAGACAAAAGTCTGGGGCATGCATTCCGGCCACCACCATGCCATGATACAGTAAGGAACAGAGCAGACAAAAGTCTGGGGCATGCATTCCAGCCACCACATCTGGCAGATAGCTGATGCTTAATGACGGATGGCTGTGTAGGTGGATGGATGGACAGATGGACAGATGTTAGAGCAGTAGAAATTACTTCCCCAGCATGAGAAATACAGAAGCAAGCACTCTGAGACAGGAATACTTAGCACATGGCATCAAGTGGGTGAGAAAGCCATTGAGACAGGCATGAGGAATTTGTGAGGAGAAAGCGTGAGCATGAAGGTGGGGGGTGTTCTACAGACCTTGACTGACGCACTGACTCTGGATAGAATAGGCAGAGAATAAAGCAAAGGCCATGCCAGGTAAGATGCACATGAGGAGCAAAGGTGTAAGGAAGGGAGTGCAAAATATGTGTTGAAGGATAAAAATAAATGACTTGGCCAGACTCAGAGGGAAGGATTTGAAGGAGTGTAGTAGGGAAGCAAAGCGGGAAGGAGGCTGAGAAAACGTGCCTGCCACACCAAATTGTGAGGGCTGTTCTGTAGGGATTGGACCGTAGTCTGTGTTGTGTTGGGGTGGGCTCTTCAGCAGCACAAGACAAGAAAAAGAAATAACAGGCCTGCATATTGGAAAGGAAGAAATGAACCCTTCATTCACAGACAATGTGACAGGTTTACACGAAAAATTCAAATGAATCTACAAAAAAGCTACTAGAACCAGTAAATGAATATAATGGGGTCATGAGACACAAGACCAGGACACAGAATCCAGCTGCAGGAAGCTAGGCAAAGAATTCTTACATAAAACACAAAAAGCACAAACCATAGATGGAGTAATAGGTAAATTGGACTTCACCAAAATAAAAATTTCTGCTCTCCCAGAAACACTTCTGAAAATGACCAGACCAGCCACAGAGTGGGAGAAAATACTTGCAAAGCATGAAGCTCACGAGGAACTTGTGTCCAGAATACATACAGAATCCCTGGAACTCAATAATAAGAAAACAACCCAATTAAAAAATGGGCAAAATATATAAACACTCCACTAAAGTAGAACTACACATATCAAATAAACACATAGAAAGTTTTTCAGTATCACTAGTCATTAGGGGAAATGCAAATGAAAACCACAGTGAGACACCACTGTGCACCTATTAAAACAGTTAACATTTTTAAGACAATAATACCAAGTGCTGGCAAGGATTTGGAGTGACTGGAATTCTCCTATGTGGCTGGCGTGAATAGAGAGTGGTACAGTTACTTTTTGTGGAATGGTTTGGCAGATTCCTATGAAGTTAAATGAGATTTGCCATAGACCCCACTACTGTGTGTGTGTCTGGAAACATAAGTCCATGCAAAGACCTGTGCATGAATATTTGCAACAGTTTAATTCATGATTGCTGAAAGCATCCTAACTGCCCTTCAGGTGGTGAGTGTGTGTGTAGGTGCCATGACATGGATACAGCTCAGAAGCATTACAAGTGAAAGATGCCAAAGGTTACACACTATATGATTCCATGTGTATGGCATTTTGGAAAGCCAGAACTTCAGGGACAGAAATCAGATCAATGGTGACCAGGAATTGGGGGGTGAAAAGGGGATTGAGGACAGAGGAGCATGAAAGAACTTTGTGAGGGACAGAACTATTCTATATCTTGGGACATCTGGGTGGCTCAGTGGTTGAATGTCTGCCTTCAGCTCAGGGCGTGATCCCGGGGTCCTGGGATCAAGTCCCACATCGGGCTCCCTGCAGGGAACCTGCTTCTCCCTCTGCCTATGTCTCTGCTCCTTTCTCTGTGTCTCTCATGAGTAAATAAATAAAATTAAAAAAAAAAGAAATACTCTATATCTTGAGCATGGCAATGGATACACAATTATGTATCTTTTTCAGAACTCAGAACTAACCATTTGCCTGAAATGTGTGAATTTTACTGTGTGCAAAACGACTGGATTTTCAGGGTACTTCGTTTTCCCTGGGGACCATATTGATGTAAATTGCAGATCATAAGATTTTGGAGTCACACCACCTGGGTTCAGAATCCAGTTTCTCTACCTGCTTTACCAGGCAGGAGCGTCATAGGAAAATGTTCTGTTCTCTTCTGTAAAATGGGGATAATGCCCTTACCCCGTGGGGTTAGATGAGAATGCAGCCCTTCTTCTAAAGCAGACAGTGAATGACAGTGAGGTCATCCCTGTGGTGGTTAGTGCTTTCTCAGCAACCGTGTGCTCAGCATCTCTGGGTCTTGGGCTCCAGCTAAATGCTGGAATATGCCTGACATGACCCGAGTCCTGCCCTCATTACTGTCCTGTGGGGGAGGCGGAAAATAAACCAGTGAACAAATAAATTGTAAAAGGTCACTCTAGGTGGCCGTCGGTTGCACAAACAGATAATATAGAGCAATTGGTGGAGACCCCTAGAAAAAGAGAAGTACAAGGACGCTGCTCTTGAGGAAGTGGCATCTGCGTTGAGGCCCAAAGGGTAAGGATGCAGGGTGGGAGAGCGTCATCGGCAGAGGGAGCAGCAGGTGCACAGCCCAGGTGGTCAGGGTGTGCCTGACACAGTAACAGCATAGAGTCCACAGTGGCCAGAACGAGCAGAGTGGTGTGGGGGTGAGGTCAGAGGGACACCACAGTGAAAAGTCTAGCTTGAATCCTGTGTGCCATGGGAAGCCAGAAATGGGTCCAAAGTACAGGATCGGTGTGATGGCATTTATGATTTTGAAAGAACTCTTCAGAATGTACCACAGCATCACAAGAGTGAGCAGAGGCCTAGTACAGGTCCAGGGGAGTGAATGATGGCCTGGACTGGGATGGTCACAGTGGAAGTCAAGTTTGCCGTTTCTCATTCAGAACGCCGGCTGGCCACTACTGCCTGCAAGTTCACTTGAAATGTGCCTGCTTTTCAAACCCTTTCCTCTCCTGTGGATCATGAGTCTCGCACAGATAAACCCTGCCAGTCCCGGCCTCCCTGCTTCTACTCCTCCCTTGCCTGTCCACCTGCCTTCTTGAGTTTTTTTCTCTTGCACAACTTCTGTATGTCCCTTAAGGAATGTCTCCCTATCTGCATGTAACACCATGTTTCTTACAGTCAGTCCTGCAGCCTCTGTACCACAAAATTCATCAGGAGGTAGAGTAGCAAAGCAGATATGAGAACCGAACCCCCAGAGAAGTAGCAGCCCTGCTGTCCAGTCAAGTGCTCACAGCCACCACAGCAAAAATACGTGACTGGTCCAGGTGCCAGTTCCCAATGTGTAGACAGAAAGGAGTCGACCCTGCAGAGAAACAGACCTCTTCAGGAATCCCCATCTCTCTCCTCCACTGGGAGCCATAAAGGCAGAATACAGACCTTCCTTTTGTCACTGCCTTTCATTGAATTCAGTGATTCTTGAACTTTAGTGGACATTATTTCCTGGAATCAGGCGTATGTAAACTTGCCTGCACTTTCTGGATCACTGCAGGGGATTTCATAGGATAATATTGAGTATAATGTATTTTCACCATAGGGCTGACCTAAATAAAGGAAACAAACTGCAGCTCCATTGGGTTTCCAGACCATGAAAATGCACTCCGTCCTGTGACATGTCTGATTTCCAACCTTATTGCTGCCTGCCTTTCTGTTTCTGAGCAGCCACTGTGGCCTCATCTGCATTATTTGCAGTGATGGAGAAAGTGGCATTGGATGCATTTAATAAGCAAGGAGTAGGAAAAAAATTACAGTTTTGGAGATAGCTAGTTACAATATACGCATGCCCCTTATATTTTAGGCAACAGAAACTTCCTACAATTTTGTTGTGAATCAATGGTAAAAGTCCTTACAACTAAAATACCATCTAATGAGAATAAAACCTGTGAAATTACATTATCCTTTGTTTCATTTTCCCAAGGAGAATACAGAGGACAGTCCTTTTAATTATCTTTTATTGCCTACATAAAATTCCAGTTCTGTATATCTAAGGTATCACTCACCGTTAATAAAAGAAAGACTATCTTCCTTATCAAGGGTTGGGAAAATACTGCTTTTCCTAGTGGATAGAAAGATGACTTTTTTTTTTTTTAATATGAAGATGACTTGTTTAAATCCGTCCTAACTCTTGCAGACCCATGAGGACCAACTACTTACTCTGATTGTCTGTTCTAGAGAACTGCTGTGGCCTTACAATAATTGCAGGTGGTTAATAGAAACATCCTTTTGCAGCTTCTGTTTACCAAATGTAATTCCTGTGGAAACATTTGACCCCGTGGCTTTCTGTGCTTTTTACTTCAGCCCTGGGGCCTTCGTGGCAGAATTATTCATCACGGTCTGTAATGGCTTGGGGGCCACTTGATGAATTGGAGCGCATTGTACCTCACATCACTTAGGAAGCATCCCAGATGCATGTGGCTAAATTCAGAGTCCTGGTGCATTTGGCTAAAGAGCTCTGGCTTCTCCGTTTGCCTGACATACAGAAGACGTCTCCTGGGGACATCTGCAGAGAATGGCTCCAGAGGGTCCGAGTGGCACGATTTTACTCTCTGGTATTGGTGCCTCACCACAGAGTCGATCCCTTATGAACTTGGAGCCCATTGCCTCTGTTCCCCTGGGGCTGAATGTCAGCACATCCATGTCACAGCCTGTACCATCCACCACCCTGGTAGTCTGGGCATGCGGGCTGGTAAGGAACTCATCACAGGCAGAATCAAGAAGCATTTGGGATCCCTGGGTGGCTCAGTGGTTTACGCCTGCCTTTGGCCCAGGGCATGATCCTGGAGTCCCAGGATCGAGTCCCACATCAGGCTCCATGCATGGAGCCTGCTTCTCCCTCTGCCTGTGTCTCTGCTTCTCTCTCTCTCTGTATCTCTCATGAATAAATAAATAAAATCTTAAAAAAAAAAAATCAAGAAGCGTTGACACCTCCGAGGCTCCTGTTGCCCTGCCCTGTTGATGTCCTCACTAATAACTCCCATATCATGGGCATGCAGCGCCTTGGAACTCCTTCTCCCCACTGGAGCTCCCTGGCTATCGGCAACATCAGTCCCAATTGGATAAAATGGCCAATGTGGGGGATGCTCAAAAGTGGATGTTCATGGTAGTTCTTCCTAGATACTCCTCCGTTCTGCTTAGGCAAACCAGATATTTTTCTACTGCAGAAAATAGCTGCTGGAAGCTGACACCTGTTTTTGGCAGTTGTTGGGACCCCATTTCTGCCTGGGATCCTCAAGCTCGAAGACCTAGAGCCCAGCTTGCCTGAGGGCAGGTGTTAGGCTCATAGTCTCCCTAGGGTCTCTCTCATACCTGTTCCAACCCCACCACCCCAGTGGGGCCCTTCCTTCCAACTTCATATTCGGACAACTGGTCCTTCTGTGTAAGTCAGCTGCTGCATCTAATTTTTCTCTTATTCTCCTTATTGCCAGACTTCTGGAAAGGGTGGCCTCCTGGGGCTGCGGTTACAGGCTAGCTTTCTCCCCTCACTGTCCACCTCTTCATTTTCCTCTCTCTGTGCCTTGACTCTTCTGATCCTACTTTCGCTTGCATGGACTCATCATCAAAATGGCAGCCTCGGCCTTAAGCCCTCAGGTGTCCCAGCTGAGGCATGTAGCCAGGTTCCAAAGCCTTGTGAATGGAAATGGGATTGTCCAAGCTTGGGCCAGATACTTCATCCCTGGTCCAGCCCCCTGGGGCAAGGGGAAAGGGTAGAGATGAAGAGGGTCACACAAAGGACCTAAGGCTCCTCTTCCCAGGGCTCCTTCTGCTGAACTTGAGCTTGCTCGTGGCCAGATGTGTATCTCAAGGCTTCCTTCTGCTTTGTCACTTACTAGCTATGACCCACTCCCACCCCCAGTGGACACACTTCATGTCAAATTCTTTCCATGAAGATATTAGGTTTAACATTTACTAAGTCTTGTATTTTGCCTCACCTACAGAGAGGTACGTATCCTACCTCGCTATCCTGTGTTTGGCAGCTTTTCTGTAGGAACGTGCCCTGGTTCTCATTCTGTCAAAGCCAGGGTTCCCTGTTTCAGGTTCTTTTTGCTTTCAGAGAAAACAGAGGGTTCCAGACACTTTTAATCCACCATCTTTACCTATTTTGAGATCCTTCAGACTTAAATTTCTAATGTATCCTAAACATATATTTTTAAGTAATAACCTTTTTTCCAGTCTGTCCTAACTAAAATGAATCATTTTGAAGAATGTCAAGGTCTGATGTTTCTTCCATATATTTTAGAATTAAATAATTCCTTGGTCTAATTCAATTCGTTAAGAATTTATTGATTACCGATAATGTTACCAGCGCTGGCAATTCTGTTTTTATAAAGCTCACAAGGTTTATAATCAGGGTGAAAAAATTAGCCAGATGCATAAAACTCTTTGCAGACAGCCAAGGCTGCCATCAATATGCACTGAGTGAAATGAGAGATTGGATAAACAAGAAGTGCTCTGGGAGGTCAGGGAAAGGGGGTTCGGGTAAGGACAGCCTGGATAGCGAAAGCTTTGTGAACACGGGCCTGGTCCAGGCCTCCTTCCCTGTTATTTTGAAACTCATGTGTGTTTGGATTACCTCTCCTTGGATTATCCATTTTCCAGCTTGGTGATGCTGACAGGGAAATAATGCATGTCCACAGTCGTTTTTCCAACGTAATGGATCAGACAAGAGTGATCCACAACTGGTAAGCTGTAGGTGTGGGCCACAGGCAGGAGAGAGAGAAGCATAAGAGTGGATGAAAGGTTATTGAGACAGGACAAATTAAAACACTTGGGGTCGGGGTCAGCCAGTACCTGGTGTTTAAATAAATGACGAAGATGGAGTTTTCAAAGTGAAATGAATGGATTGTTTAGTTGGCATTTATTAACTTAAAGAATAGGGTTTAGCTTAAGCATTATAGGGATTCACAGGAGACATTTTTCAAATTTACTGAAGGTTTTACCAGTAAGCACTTAAGCAAATGTAAACATTTTGCAGGCTGCAGGGGAGCTGTGAATATTATTCATCACCCAGTCCCGCTGGTCCAGCAGACAAGTACCCAGACCAGGCTAATGCTCCACAGAGTTCCTAAGGGTTGTTATGATTAGTCTCTGGGTGTGTATATACTGCAAATGTAATAAGAACATAAACATTTTATAAGTATAGAAATCTCTTTTTTTAGTGTTAACTAGTCATTTGAAGTGGCAGGAAGAACAAATTTGGTCTCAATAATAGCAGTGCTAAGGTAGAGAATTGTGTTCTGAAAAATCATTCTACCTGACGAATAACGCAGGATGAAGAGTCAGCCAACAGGTTTTGTATGTAGCATCATGCTTAGCCATGGCAGTGGGTAAAAGAGGGGAGCACCGGTGTTTTCTGGAAGCAAACTCTTGACGTCATAAGGAAGAAGAAAGCATTTACAATTAATCTGAAGCAGCAAGAGTTGTGAACATTTGTCATCAGCAGTCCTGAGGATGGGGGATTCCTCCATTCCCACGTCCCATCTTACAACCAAAGAAATATTCAGATATTTTAAGAAATATAAATATGAAGAGTTAACTATCCTAGCCTAGTAAACCAGTCAATCACTTGTAGCCACTTGAACAGCAAGTCATAGGGGCAGACATGTTTTATTAATCACCTGGAGTCAGTGAGTCTCACGTGCTATCACTTTATCTCTCTCTCTCTCTCCTCAAGTAGGATGAGGTGAAAAGATGGGGCACAATGAAACACTATTCCTGTTGACTGGTGGTCTGCAGGTGGTGGTCTGAAGGGGATGTCTGTTCTCGTGCATTTTTTTTAAAGTTTTATTTACTCATGAGAGAGAGAGAGAGAGAGAGAGAGAGGCAGAGGCACAGACAGAGGGAGAAGCAGGTTCCCTGCGGGGAGCCCGATGCGGGACTCAATCCCAGGACCCCAGGATCACGACCTGAGCCAAAAGCAGACGCTCAGTCCCTGAACCACCCAGGAGCCCCTCGTGCATGGTTTGTAAAGGTTTGTCTCAGCCAGCGTTTGGGGCACACCAGCCTTGAACACAGGAACAGAAAGCTGAATGGTACAGAGTGGAGGCACTAGTCCAGGTAGGATGTGGTGGGATGGGCGGGAGAGGCAGCAGCAGACCCATCAGCAGAAGGGCTATGGACTCTGTGACAGCCAAGGGTGTGCAGACCACCCGGGGACTGCGGGTGAGGGGCAGGAAGGAGAGCAGGCCACCCTGGGAAAATGTTCTCGGAGGACTTGTTTTGATGTCAAGCTGAATCTCAGAGGCTGGGAAAGAAATGGCCACACAAGACTGAAGCAAGTACAGGAGGGGTCGACCCTAGGGCACCAGAGCTACCTCTGCTTCATAGTGGAGATCTTTCACCTGGACCACTCTGATGGCAAAACAGCAGCCAACAGGCCAAATCCTGAAGAGGCATTTTTTGTTTTGTTTTGGCCTGCTGTGCTCTTCTACTGCTGCCAGCATTTAAAAAGAGAACATTTTGGGATCCCTGGGTGGCGCAGCGGTTTGGCGCCTGCCCTTGGCCCAGGGCACAATCCTGGAGACCCGGGATCGAATCCCACGTCGGGCTCCCGGTGCATGGAGCCTGCTTCTCCCTCTGCCTGTGTCTCTGCCTCTCTCTCTCTCTCTCTCTCTCTCTCTCTCTCTCTGTGACTATCATAAATAAATAAAAATTAAAAAAAATTTAAAAAGAGAACATTTTAACATCAAGCCCCAGGTTTCTGGGCTTTTTTTGTACATTCACACACGGTACCTGCCAGCCAGACCTGAGTACCAGTTCCCACCGTGCATCACCGCTCATGTTTTTTCAGGGAGACCCACTTGACTCCTTTTAAATCACCAGCCTGGTCCCTCTGGACGTCTCTGCGTTCTCAGACACTCCCCTAGACTCCAGTAGGAGCCACCATTCCTGAAGCAGGTGGAGTCACCTGCGTACTCACCTTGGCCAGTGGGTAGCAGGTCTGTCCAGGTACTCTACAAAGCTGCAGGGATGGGTAGTGTTATTCCCTAGCCTCACTGTTTATAAATTGTGTTTTATTAAAACTTTCTGAAGACTCATTCAAATTCATTGACCCCAACTTTATGGGGGTGGACAAAGCTGCTTTTTGATATAGAATCTGATAAATTAAAAAGGAAGAAGGTAAGAAACTTAAGCCATCTGGCTCAACCAGGGAAAAGGAAAAATATCGAGGTGTTACGGGAGCCGGGGGTAGTGGAGGAGTTCAGGAGTTCAAGAAATAGGCCGAGAAGGGACCCCTGTACTAGGAACTGGGTTTCCATGGATGGGATCAGACTACAGGAATCTCTTCTCTCTGAAAATTCCAGTCTCTATACAAATAGTTTATCCTTAATTTAAACTGAATTGAGGTGGCGTAACTCAGGAGTCCCCATTAGCTTGATCCTGGAATTAGAAGGCGGCATCTCAGAGGTCAGCACTAAGGTTCTTCAGCACTGCGCCGCCCCCCGCCCCCCACCTATCTTGCGTATCTCCCTCCTAGATTAGTAAGATTCTTTCCATTGATTTTCAGAACTCAGCTCAGATCTGCTTTGTTTTCTTCCTGGGGGAACTAAAGCTTTTGTTAATAGAATGCCACAGCCCCACATTCCAAATACAGTCATGCCAGATGTACTTGCTTATTCTTGAATTTCTCCTAAATGTGTTTAAGATTTATGTATTTATTTGAGAGAGAGAGAGAGAGTACATGCCAGAGTAGAGAGGCAGAGGGAGAGGGAGAATAAATCTTCAGGCAGACTCCCCGCTGAGCACAGAGCCTGGCACAGTCTCAGACCCAGGACCCTGAGGTCATGACCTGAGCCGAAATCAAGAGTCAGATGCTCAGCCAACTGAGCCACCCAGGCTCCCTTAAATGCATTTTTAAATTTAATTTTTAGGCATGTTACCATCGTTTTATATGTAACTGATAGCTTTTCCAAAGTTGCTATAATTAATTTTGTTTTAAACTATGTTTCGTTTCCACATTTTCTTCACTTGTTCCTTAAATTATGAATTCTCATCAGTCCTTGTATTTGTAAGCTAAAAGTCTTGTTCAGAAAGAAAAGGCTTCTGAGTAAGATTCTGGGGAGACGTTTTTAAAACAGTTATCTTTTTTTTTAATTTATTTATTTATGATAGTCACAGAGAGAGAGAGAGAGGCGCAGAGACAGAGGCAGAGGGAGAAGCAGGCTCCATGCACCGGGAGCCCAACGTGGGATTTGATCCCAGATCTCCAGGATCACGCCCTGGGCCAAAGGCAGGCGCCAAACCGCTGCGCCACCCAGGGATCCCTAAAACAGTTATCTGTAGAGACTTATCCCCAAAAAACTCAGGTCTGAGCTCAAATGTGGGATTTATACAGGAAATTAAAGCTAAATTGGCTTGGGTTGATGAAGGGGTTTTCTTTTGTTTTTTAAAGAAGAAGAATTTATTTTATAATTTAAAAACCATTTATTCTGGAAGAATGACCAAGAACTATTATAAGATTAATTTTTGTGTAAACCAATTACCTACAGAGCTGCTTACAATATAAAGCCTTCTTGATTTAATGTAACATTTCATAGACCTCTCCGACACACTACTTAAACAGAGAGACTACATCTCTCCAGTAAGTTATTTCAGTCATTTAAATTACATTTAAGTTCAATAAATAGTCATCAAATTAAATCTTGCACATTTTTTTTCTCTCATTTGTTCCCAATTTCTACAGAAAATTCCACTTCGACTGAGCCACTAAGAATTGGTGTTTAGTAAACAAAGAAACATAGTATTTTAAAGGAAGAATAAATAATTCATAGAAATGTGTGGACAGATTCTCATCCCTCTAGTCTATTCTTTCTTTTCTGGAGTAGCCTTGGGCAGAAAAGGCAAAATGAGAAGACCACCCATGCCCCTGATGCTCAGTAGAAAGATATCTCCATTTCAATGTAATTCAGTTTTGGATATGAGTTTGGAAATAAATCATCATTCACCCCTCAGCATGAGCCCTGAACCTATTTGCCTGAGTGAATGAATATTAAAAAAAACATTTTTAGTTCAATGACTAGATTCATTTTCTACCGCCATCCTACCTCCCCCCCCCCATAGCAATGTTTTCCTTATTCATCCCTTTATTCCGTTTTACTAAAAACTGGAAAATGTGTACAATACCATCACACCCAATTCATCTGCCTTTCTGATCTTACCTGTGCAAGTTCACAAATCTCTTCTTCTTAATAAAGGCCATTACAGGGGCACCTGGGTGGCTCAGTGTGGTTGAGCGTCTACCTTTGGCTTAGGGCATGGTCCTGGGATCGAGTCCTGCATCAGGCTCCCTGCATGGAGCCTGCTTCTCCCTCTGCCTGTGTCTCTGCTTCTCTGTCTGTGTCTTTCATGAATAAATAAATAAAGTCTTTTTAAAATAAATAAATAAATACCATTACAGCTAGTGCTGCAGATATACAAGAGCACCAACATTTGAAGAAAAATCGTTTTCCATGTGGTCCATTTAGCTTTTCCTGGTGCTGCTTTATTTCACTTTTTTATTTTATTTTATTATTTTATTGTAATTTGATACAAGAAAGTTGAATTCCTAACTTAAAGTTATCCTTGAAAATAAAAATAGTTTTGCCATGCTAATTATTATGAGAAAATGCTGTGTAACCATCATACTTTTATATCCTGTACTTGATATTCGTGAGTATATATACATCTATATTCATATTCTCATGCATGACTGTATGTCTTCATACGTTTGAAAAAAACTAATGAGTGGAAACAACTTATTGCGAGTTTATTATCCCTGCGTCCAATTCTACCTCCGTTCTATTTAGATGATGCTGTCTCATTTTGCCAGTTCTTGTAGCCGATTTTATAGTTTGAGAATTCATCATACTTGTGTTTGTTTAATGTCTATCTCCTTTTCAGACTAAACATTGCTGTCTGTTTTGTTCATTGCTGTATACTCACACTTAGCATAGTGGCTAACTGTACAAGCCGCGAGAGAAATCCTAATAAATGAACGTGTGAACGCCGTGCACTCATTTAGTGAGCACTGTGCTAAGCGTTTTATTTACATTCCTGCATTTAATTCTTAACTCTGAAGTACCTCCCATTCTACAGATAAAGAAACGAAGACCAAGTTAAACGATTTGCTCAAGATCCTACAGTCAATGAGACAGAGCACCTGCCTTGCCTTCCTTGTGGTCTTCTTACTGAGGCTTTTTGTGTAAGCCTTTTTGTCTTGAGCTCCAACCTTGCTGTCAAAAGAGCCCTAAGACACCCCCCTATTTTATAGTTGAGGATACTAAGGATCAGAGAGGTTAGATAATTTGCCCACTTTTACATAGCTAGTTCAAATCAGAACTTGAACTCAGACCCCCTGATTCCTCTCCACCATGCTTACTAGTTATTGCTGCTATATGGAAATCAGAGTTTAATACTACTAGTTAAAAGAGTATTAGCACATATTTAAAACATTTTGGGGGTCGCCTGGTTGACTCAGTCAATTAAGCGTCTGACTTCGGCTCAGGTCATGATCCCGGAGTCCTGGGATCAAGCCCCACATCTGGCTCCCCACTTAGCTGGGGAGTCTGCTTCTCTCTGCCCCTCCCCCTTGCTTGTGCACCTGTGCTCGCTCTCGCGCTCTCTCTTTCTCTCTCTCTCTTTCTCTCTCTCTCTCTCTCTCTCAAATAAAATCTTTTAAAACACATTTTTGGTATGAAAATGAGCCACAATAAGGAGATAGTACAGCAAACCCCAGGAAACTTGTCACCTAGAATCCACAAGATTATCAAGAATTGGACGTACTTGTTTCATCTCACCCTTGTAACGGCCAAAACATTTAGCACCATGACTAGATTAAATCAAGGCAGTGGGAGCAGAGAGGTGGAAGTGTAAACATGCAGTTTCTCAGTGAGATGACTACAGCTTCCCCTTGTTCTTTCCACTTGGAATATATCAAGAGACATATCAAAAGACAGTGGGAAATGGTTGACCTACCCAGGCCAGCTGCAGCCAGCATCAGAGGTAGAGTGGAGATGGAGGTCTTCTGTGGGCTTATCCTCCATTGACCAGGCCAGATGTAGGCCCGATGGGCCCAGCACCACACCGGTAATGGCTTAGCACTGAATCTCGGCAGGCCCCTTGATCACCTGGATCCCTAACAAATCCTTAGGTGATGTTGATGCTATGGGTCTGGGGACCACAGCTCACCAGGGAGTTTTCCAGCTTGGCCCAGGGAATCCCAAGGAAGCCTGCTTGGCCTTCTAGTTCCGCTTCTAGAAATCAGACCTCAGAGCAGCACTTGAAATGGAGACAATCTGCTAAGGAATTAGATGATAAAAGGAGCAAAATGACTAATGGGGAAAAAATGTTTAAGAGAAAAATTTATTTTTTTAAGATTTTATTTATTTATTCATGAGAGATAGGGGTGGTGGGGAGAGACAGAGACACAGGCAGAGGGAAGCAGGCTCCATTCAGGAAGCCTGACATGAGACTCAATCCCGGGTTTCCAGGATCACGCCCTGGGCTGAAGGTGGCGCTAAACCACTGAGCCACCAGGGCTGCCCAAGAGAAAAATTTAAAGAAAATTTTAAATAATAAATGATAAAAAGGGAAGTAATTCTGGGTATGTATATGTGTATATGTGTGTCTCCAGGTTTGGGATACTTTCAAGACCCATCCAGAAGTGGGAGAGAGCAGGTCCATTTTTTGATCAAGGGCTGGGCACTAGGAATAGGAGAAAGAGTATATTGAGTAGTTGACAAAAAATAAGGAGAAGTCAGTCTTCGACAAAATTACCCTTCAAGTCTTTGAAATGTAGCCCAGACTTTTATGTGTACTAAGGCAGAAAGTCATAGTTGTGTTTAGTGGAAGTGAGAAATAAACACACTGGACTAATCTTTTTCTGCATCTGAAATGGATCTCTTTATTAAAATGGCTAAATCTGGGGCACCTGGCTCAGGGGTTAAGCATCTGACTCTTGATTTCCGCCCAGGTCATAATCTCAGGGTTGTGAACTCAAGCGGTGCATCAGGCTCCACGCTCAGCACAGAGTCTGCTTCTCCCTCTCTCAAATAAATAAATCTTAAAAAAAAAAAAAAAAGAAATAGATTTCTTTATTAAACCTGCTAAATTTAAGCAGCTTCATTATCACCATGATTGTTAAAGATTCCATGGTAAATCAAACTTTAAGAAATAGCCCAGAGGTCACTTGGGACATACTTTTCTTTATCCCAGAACCATCATCTTGCTGGTGCTTTGCCTGCTTGCAGGGATGGTGCGGCTCACCTTTTTTTCCTCGAAAATGCCTAATGTGACTTCTTTCAGGAGTTGAGCAAACTAACGCTTATCTGTCTTTGCTGGTCCTCAGGGCAGGCAGAGAGGGGTCCTTGTGAAAAGCACCTCTGATCATTTTGTTCCTCTATTGAGAAAACAAAACTTTCTTAACCCTGCATGTGCCCAGAGGCAATGTCAGAGAGATGTGTCAGCATGGCCTTGTGGGGGGGGGGGCTTCTCTGACACCTCCCGCCCACCCTCATGCTGCTCCCACTGCCTGGAACACCCCCCTCCATCCTTTAGCACCTTTCCCCCCGCCCCAGCACTTCTTGCTAGAATCCTTCCCTGCCCGTCCCCAATACCCACCCACACACTGTCCATAAGTGGTCTCAGAGTG
Source organism: Nyctereutes procyonoides (assembly GCF_905146905.1). NCBI lineage: Eukaryota > Metazoa > Chordata > Mammalia > Carnivora > Canidae > Nyctereutes > Nyctereutes procyonoides. The sequence goes on along the minus strand of NW_026575140.1, from coordinate 51,631,896 downwards.
CCTGCCTGTTTAACTGTCTCTCTTCAGGCTATGTCTGTTTTGTTCCTCACATTATATTCTAGGTCTGTTTGCAGTTTTTTTTTTTTTAATACAGTGTTCATCTCAGGAAATGCAATAGGAAGTTTAGGCTATTTTTACAGTGGGGTAAACCAAAGGGGCTAAACCCCAGCTGAAGGCACCAGCCTAAAGACTTCAGTGGACCCAAGAAATCAGAGAAATGAGGAAGTCTTACTATAGCAGGGTGCCCCCACATACCAGTGGTATTAAATGAATGAGCCAACAAATGAGTCCTGGTGCAAATCTGGTTTCCAGCTACTGGTATAGTTGACCCATGGACAACATGGGTTTGAACTGTGGATGTCCACATACATGTAGTTTTTTTTCAATACATCCAGTAGAAAATTTTTTGGAGATTTGTGATAATTTGAAAAAGATGAACTGCACAGCGTAGAAGTTTCAAAAAATTTAAAAATACAAATACGTACACATAAGTAAATACTAGTCTACCTTGTCATATGCTAATGTATACACAAATCTATTATCAAATCTTAAAATTTATCAAAACTTACACATGCATTTACAGACTGCACATGGTGCCATTTGAGTGGAGAGAAAGGTAAACAAATGTAAAAGATGCTATATCAAATCATAACCGCATAAAACTAACTGCTGTAATAATTTTGTAACCACCTCTAATGTTGCTTTGTAGTGAGCTCAAGTGTTGGGGAGCATCCACTTAAGTTGCCGTGTGCGATGCTAATCATCTCTGCATGAGCAGTTCATCTCTCCAGTAAATTGCATATCACAGTAAAAAGGATCTCTTGCAGTTCTCACTATCAGTAGTTAAGTTTGGAGAGAGTCTGGGCAGCCCGGTGGCTCAGAGGTTTAGCGCCGCCTTCGGCCGGGGGTGTGATCCTGGAGGCCCGGGATTGAGTCCCATGTTGGGCTCCCTGCATGGATCCTGCTTCTTCCTCTGCCTGTGTCTCTGTGTATTTCTCTCTGTATGTCTCTCATGAATAAATAAATAAAATCTTAAAAAAAAAATTTGGAGAGAGTCAAAAGTTACATGTGGATTTTCTCTTTATTTTTAGAGTGTGTGTGAGTGGCAGTTCTGGGGGAGGGGGAGAGAGAGAGAGAATTTTAAGTAATCTCCACCTCAGTTTGGAGCCTAATTCAGGGCTCAATCTCACAACCCTGATATCAAGACCTGAGCCAAAATCAAGAGTTAGAGGTTTAAGTGACTGAGCCACCCAGGTGCCCCTGGATTTTCATTTGTACACTGGGGTCAGCACCCGTTTTCCCCTCATCGTCCAAAGGTCATCTGAGTCTTGGTTTCTCATCTGTGAAATGGGAATATCCTATCCGAACAAACATGTTTTACTTTGTTAGCTTTTGTTTTGTTTTTAACACCTTATGCAGTGTTGGTACACTTTCCAGAAATAGGCTTTCTCATGTACTGCTGGTGGGGTATAAACTGGCAGTACCCGTCAGATCCCTAAAAATGTGCCTGTCATCTGGCTTAGCTATCTCATGTCTGGGAATTAATCCTCAGAATTTATCCTAATCAGAACTATGAACAATAGTCTGTCTATAAGATATCTGTGCCCATGTTATTTTTTAATTTCAAAAAGGGAAAAATATGAAGTGTCCAGAAGGGGTATGTTGACTGAATTAATTGTGTTATATCCACAGAGTAGGCCACTACGTGGCTATTGATGATGATACAGAAGAATTCTGAGTGGCACAGGGAAATTATTAAGAATATATTAAAATATGGGCAGGGGTGGGGGGGAATGGGTGACGGGCACTGAGGGGGACACTTGACGGGATGAGCACTGGGTGTTATTCTGTATGTTGGTAAATTGAACACCAATAAAAAATAAATTTATTTTTAAAAAAAGAATATATTAAAATATAAAGTAAGTGGGATGCCTGGGTGGCTCAGTGGTTGAGTGTTTGCCTTCGCCTCAGGTCATGACCCCAGAGTCTTGGGAGCTAGTCCCGCATCAGGCTCCCTGCAGCAAACCTACTTCTCTCTCTGCCTGTGTCTCTGCCACTCTCTTTGTGTCTTTCATGAATAAATAAAATATTTAAATATATATGCATATATATAAAGTAAGTAACAAAGCCACAGTTCAGTATGTTCTGTTATTTTTTAAATAGATGTATCATTGAAAAAAGGCGAAGAATATATAAACCAGTGTGTTTCACTGAGTAATTTAGAATTTACTTGTAATCTTCTGTAGTTCCAAATTTTCTGAAAAGAACATATATTACTTCTATAGTAGATGTTTTAGGAAAATGAAAGCACCACAGGAAAACAAACTTCACAGAGTTTGCAGTTGGAGAACCTTTGCCCATAATGTGAGAAAACCATGAAATTCACCGATTTGGGTCTCCTTGTACCAGGAGGGAAGTGTGTCCCTGCAGCCTGTAGGTGCCGGGGATGGTTGGGGCTCCCTGGGTAAATAGCCTCATTTTTGCTTCTGTAGCTTGTTAGTCTCCCCACTTTCCATCCCTGCCCCTGAGCACACAGATTAAAACACCAAAATTAAGCCTCATGATTTTCTGGGATGCCTACAAGGGTCAGAAACTAAACTTCCATGTGAAATTGCCTATCTCAATAAATTAGAATCGTGTGCTTTTCTAAAAGGGCTTTTTTCATAACACTAATACCTTTGAATCCAACTGGCTTCCACAGACCTAGGAGAAAGAGCGAACAACCACTTTCTTCTTTCTTCTTTCTTCTTCTTCTTTCTTCTTTCTTCTTTCTTCTTCTTTCTTCTTCTTACACAAGGTCCAATTCAGGAAAAATAAAAATGTTTATGAGCCACATTTTTCTCCCACCCAAAATAAAACTCGCTTTTTACAGTCCCATAGGAAAAAAACAAAACAAAACGAAACTCCGTTCTTATAGGCTATAAACCACCCTATTGCAAGAAGGACAACAGTTGTAACATTTTCACTGCTATTTTGGCCATACGTGAGACATAACAGCACAGAGCCATCTTCCTGAGTTCCCATCTGGAAAGCAGGGCCAGTTAGTGTGGTCATGGGCTCCCTCCGGCAGGAGCAGGGGCCCTGGTGGGGATGGTCAGGATGGGACCCTGGAAGGACAGGCAGGATGAAAGTTGGAGGGGGGCCCGAATGACTGCCATGGAAGCTGGGGACACTATGATCCAGAGGAGGTAGATTGCCAGGAGACGGGGTGGAAACTCAACCATCAGTGGGAAGCTCTGTTCTTTGTCACAAGCACCCTCTCCATCAAACCCCCACTCTCTGCTGGGTTCCATCTTCAGGGGTGTTGGCCACAGGATCTGATCTGATCGAATGGAAGTACTGAGCCCCATGCAGTTCCCTCAGAGGCGGAATTAGGGCCTCCATAGGGAGAAGGCAGGCTCCAGAGACTTCCTCGGGTTTCTTTTGCTTCCTTTTTTTTTCCCCCCAAAGATTTAATTTATTTATTCACGAGACAGAGAGAGGCAGAGACATAGGCAGAGGGGGACACAGGCTTCCTCTGGGGACTCAAACGCCCTGAGCTGCAGCCAGACACTCAACCACTGAGCCACTCAAGTGCCTCCTTGGGTTTCTTAAGAAAGATTAAATAGGGGCACCTGGGTGGCTCAGTTGGTTAAGTATCTGACTTGATCGCAGTTCAGGTCTTGATCTCAGGGTCATGATATTGAGCCCCACGTCGGGTTCTATGGTGTTGATCATGGAACCTACTTTAAAATAAATAAACATACATATAATCAGGAACTTATAGATCCGATTTATCTACACTCTCAAAAAGTCTTTCACAGGGTTCCACACAAAGTCCACCTTAAAAAGTGGGCTCTAGGGGTAACTGGGTGGCTCAGTAGTTGAGCATCTGCCTTTGACTCAGATCATGATCCTGGGGTCCTGGGATCAAGTCCAGCATCGGGCTCCCCATAGGGAGCCTGCTTCTCCCTCTGCCTGTGTCTCTGCCTCTCTCTGTGTGTCTCTCATGAATAAATAAATAAAATCTTAAAAAAAAAAAAGTGGGCTCTGATGAGAATCAGCCTTAGAATCATCACTGCTAGTAGAGAGTTGTGTTTGAATGCTGTCACTGCATGTACAACATCATGTGACTCTTCTTGAAATCCCATGTCTCTGAAACAAGCAGTGTCTTGGAAACGCAGCTGGAAGTGTGCTGTCACTGCGGAGTGGCCCCCTGGTGTTTCACTGCTGGCACCGCGCTGGCCCCACACTGAGCCTGTAATTTATTACAGATAGATATACTTAGATACAGTATCGTTATCCATTACTGCTAATTGGGTGGTGTTTTTAAATAAAGTGTAAATACAGGGGCAGAAGGGCTTCCCAGAATGAAGGCCCCAGTTTCTGCCCAAATGTGACAGTATTGTTTTAGCTGTCACCTCTCTCGCACTAACCGTAGAACAGAGCCCCGTGCCAAGCAGGTCTGCCATCGACTTTGTGCCAAGCAGGTCTGCCATCTACCTCCCTTCAGCCTGTGGCAAAGCGCAGTCAAGCATCTCTGCTGTACAGATGAGCACAGGGATGCCCAGCATCCCACAGCCAGGTAGGGTGCAGGACCGGGTGCGAATCCAGGGCGCTCTAGCCTCTTGACTCTGTACCTTCGTTCCCAGCTGGCAGATTCAAGAAGATGCCACGTTGGGGGGAAGAAGACGAACCAGCATGGTCACTTCACCATATGATAGGCGGGTGGTTCACTCCCCCAGCTCTCCCAGTGTGCATCGTGGTTACCTGGACTTGAAAGTGATTGCTGTGTATTTGCTGATTTTTTTTTTCAGCCCGTTGCTAGCTGTGTCCTTTGCCACTTGCTGTGCTGTTCCAGGAGTTGCCCTCCTGACCTGGGGGGTGAACCCCCTCACGGGAGCCCTGGGGGTCTTCAACATTTTCCTGTACACCTGTTGCTACACCCCTTTGAAGAGGATCAGCATTGCCAACACGTGGGTGGGTGCCGTTGTCGGGGCCGTCCCACCTGTCATGGGTTGGACAGCGGCCACCGGCAGCCTTGATGCTGGTGAGTATGTCACGTGTGAAGTGTCCGCTTCCGTCCGCAGGCCCACGGCCGGGTGGGTGCCAGAGCCAAGCACGCTGTGCTGCTCTCAGCCTGCAAGCACCAGCACGTGCTAGTCAGAGGCATTTCCTTCCGGGAACCATAGCACATGCTGTTAGGTTCCATTTGATTCTGCACTAATTCTTCTGGCAAATGTGCTGGTGCAGCAGCCTGAAATACCGTGAATGCAGAGCCGAAGGGAAACCGTGTCATCTGGCTTCCAGGCCAGCGTGTGCTTTCCAGGGCAGGGGCTATTCTAGGGGAACAACAAAGAAAAACTGGCTGAACAGGTAGAATGAAAAGCAAGTACCTAAAAACCATGAATCAAGTCGGGGCTGCTGATTCCTTTGGGGTGTCTTGCGTTGTGGAGAAGGCGTCCAGGACAAGGCATCCAGCTCTCCTCTCAAAGCTCAGGCTCCCTCGTCGGCAGCTCCCAGCATTAGCTCTTCCCTCCCAACCCCTTATGAAGGAGCAAAGTCTTTTCATTAGTTTCTAATTTATTTTTATATGATTTGCTTAAATTGTTCATGGTGTCTACAATAAAACCATTGAAACCCATCTACTTTTTGGTGGGGATGTACAGCGAAATTTGTGGGGTGAAAATAGCTCATTTTTACCATATGTAAGGGAAGCTTCACAGTCTAATTAGCCAAGTAATTAGTGTTTTTGACCAACACTTAGGAAGGAAGTGGTGAGGTTTCCTGCAATATATGTAAGTACATATTTTTCACATGAGAGATCAAAAGGCAGTTGACCATAAACCAGAGTGCCGTGAGCCACATTTCTGAAACTTTTCATAAAAGCCCTTACACTCTGACTTGGCAAGCTTACAAAGGCGATTACACCTTTAGCATGATCGTCTCTTAGAATGGTTTTAATATCCTGTAAATGTTGGAGTTTCATGAATCTACAGATAAAATAATCTAGACCCATGCTCATTGGCTCAGTGATTAAACCCCAAGCCAGAATCTTGTCCATGTGGGAGCAATGACAGCACCTTGGTAAAGAGCGAGTGCTCTGGAGCCCGGGTGCCCAGCTGTGGAGGCCAGCTCCACCTGATTAGAATGTGCTAGACCTCTTTATGCTACTGTCTCCTCATCTCCCACAAGGTCCCTTCTCATGGAGCTGTCATGAGGATTCAGTGAGTTATTATTGTATTCCTCATTTGTACAGTAGGTGGGTTCATGCAGATCAAGAAAGACCGTGATATCTTACTGGTTTGCAAACTCTGAGCAATTTGTAATTGTTACCTGGCTATTGGTCTGCAGACTGTGAGCTCCCTTCAGGCTTGGCGGGGAAGACCGACTGGTCCTTAGTGATGGCTCTCTTGGGCAAGGGTAGAGAAGGTGGGAAGCACGGATTGACATCCCTAGACTAGATGGTGTCTGAATGTGCCCCCTCGTTTGCAATTTATAGTTAAGGATCACACCTGCATACCACCAAATTCCTGGTCAGATTCCTCCCTGAAGCCCCAATCCTGACTTGATCCAAACTTCTGTCTCCCCTAGCCCCAGTAAAACCTACCTCTCCCCTTCTGAACCTCTCCAGACCTTTCTAATGATTGCCCAGACATCCAAGGTGGGGCCCCTATCTGCAGTGATGCAGTGCTCCAAGTCACCTGCCTATCTGACGGACACAGCCCCCCACACCCTGCTGGGAGTGCTAGAACCTATGCAGGTTCCTCAGACCCAGAGTCCAGGAGCAAGGCCCCCAAACTACCATTTCTTTCTAGGAACTCCCAGAGTCACCGTTGGGACCAATATTACAGCCCCAGAGACCAGTATCACTGGAGATAGGTGGGGGCAGTCCAGTTCAGAGCCGTACAGAACTTGGTCACCTCTGTCCTCTGTTGGTCACCCAGTTTCTTGCTGAGGGCTAGAGGCCTTCATTGTATACCCGGGAGGTTCCCTCGAGAGGATTTCGAGCCTCGGTGTGTTGGCTAGAATTGCATCCCCAGAGGCCAGAGAAAGAAAGAACTTTGCAAAAATCTTCCCACTTAGGAGTACACACTCAGGCAGGAGTTCTTACACGTTCAGAGAGTTTGGCTAAACTGCTAATAGTCATATGTAAAATAAAAAATAATAATAATTTGGTGTATAGTCTTTCTGTAATCCAAATTCAATCATTTGTATACAGATTCATTAGTGAGGGGTAGCCCAGGGCCAGACTATACTTTGTTTTAGGTTGCAGGGTAAAAATGCATGTTTATCTTGAAAAATGAGACCCCGTCACCTACCTGAACTGACCCTGGCATAAAGCAGAGCAGTCTGAAACAGATTGATGTCACCACAGAGAGAAGTTCTCTGGCAGGTGACTTGTAATACATCCTTTTTTCGTCAGATTGTAAGGACACATGGCAGGGTGCACAATTAGGGCATGGTTTACTGCCTCCCCAATTCTCATTCACACACGGGTCCAGTCCTACAGCTAAACTCCCGTCAGATTTACAGTGTTACTTTACATAATGTTTTAAACTGCTTCAAAAAAAAAGTATCAAAACATTGATTTGCTTGAGCAAACTTGAGATAAGCAGCAAATCTTTGATTAAAATTGAATGAATGAATAAATCGATCAGCGAATAGGTACCTTCCATCTTCCAGCTGACAAAACTAAGTTAATCCCAGGTCAGTTGCCAAATATTTATTGAGCCTCAGCTCTGTGCCAGGGACTATAAAAGAGGAAGTGATACACAGAAATGAGGTAGAATCTGAGAGAATGTAGTTTCAACGTTTATATCGCTGAGATTTTAAACGCTGGGTTGAGTAAGATTATATATGTAGTTTTGTCACCTTCTAGAATGTACTGTTCCATCCTTGAGGACACCCACCAGCCACATGTGACTATTTCAGTTCCAATGTAAACTAAATAAATATTGAGTTCTTTGGTCCCAGAGGCCATATTTCTGATGCTCACAGCCACACGTGGCCAGGAGCTGCCATATTGATGGCACAGATGAAGAGCATTTCCATGCTTGTGGAAAGTTCAAGAGTCATTTCTGCCTAGAAGGACAAACTGATGTCCTTATGAATCTGTGTTCCATCTTCCTTGCGAGTTTGTGCTTTGAATACTAGGGCATCACCTGAGACTACACCGGTGATGTCCCCAAAGTCTAAAACAGATTCAAATTTGAGTGCATCTCAGAATCACCACACAGGCCTCCCAAAACCCAGGTTCCTGGGCCCTGCACCACAGTTTCCGACTCAGTAGGTCTGAGAACTTGTATTTCTGACACACTGCCAGGTGATGCACAGACCCCTTTAAGAACCACCAGCCAGCAAAGACAGAACCAGAGAGAGCTCTAGCTTCAGAATATCTTGGAAATACTTAAAGCTTTGGGCACAGGGTGTGGGCAGATGGTACTATTTGAGATGCACTCAGTGGTGTCATTTGTATCACCCACAGAGGTTGTGTCCCTTATCTGGGTTCTTATCACAGGGGACATGCTCGCTTGAAAGAGCCCTGCAGGAAAAAAAAAAAAAAAAAAAGTGGCCCCAAGTGTTCCCCTTCTGTGGTATCCAAATCATTTTGTCTTTGAACCTCCAGAGAGTGATCACTCTGGAGAAACGTCTGAATGGAGAGAAGTCTTTCAAGTACTCCACTGAACTGCAGTGATCAGGAAGAGAGAAGGGTGTAGGAGAGGCAGGCAGGCCACCCACTCAGCTGAGCAGCCTGCTTCCTCGTGCAGGTATCAGTGAGGACCTACTGTGTGCTGGGCACTAGGGATTTGAAAATCCCTGAAACCCAGGCTTGTCCTCACAGAAAGCAGGTCAGCGTCTTCGGAGAGAGGCAGGGGCCTACCAAATAATCAACTGAGCTATGAGAGCTTTAGCAAGAAAGATGCCTTCAGAGGACTATGGGCTCTCTTAACCCTCTCCCCCACCCAAAAAAAAATTGGTCCAAGAAGACTTTGGAGCAGAATAACTTCTGAATTAAGCCTTGACAGCTCACTGGAGGAGGGGAGTGCTTTCCAAGGACAGGGAGGAACATCCATAGGGATTTGTAGGCATGAGAGCTGCACATACAGCATGGAACAGGGGCTGCTTTCCTGAGGAATTGGGACTTTATTGAAAGGCTCTAGTGACCCACTGGAGGTTTAAGCAGGATAGCAGCAAGGCTGGGAGTTCAGGATTACAGAACCATACCATAGGCAATACTTAGCTGAGTACTTAGCTGAGCCCTCCTGGGTCCTCCCAAGCTTTCTGTCTCCTCTGACCCCTTCTTCAGTTGGCCTCTACCTGTCCTAAGCCTGGCCTCCACCCTCCTGCCTTCCCTATCCCATTTTCACCCTTCTAGTATTTAGCAAAGCATCAATCTGCTCCTCCCCTGAAAGAGCAGCTTGTGAACACCTGTGAAACTCCAGGCGGGAGTGGGAGCAAGGTGTGTGTGTGAAGGCAGGCCGGCTCCCCTGAATATTGCCCCACTCATGGCCTCATGTACTCAGCACCTCGGTCACTTTGACCCCTTGAACCTCCATAAAGGCCCCTTCCTGGGCCCCGCAGGTTGCCGACAAGATCAGAGAGGAAGAGCTCCAGGCGGTTGGGAGATGGAAACCCTACAGCCTCAGGACCTGTCTAGTTGAGAAGAAAGATAAAATGAGTAGCCCTAGAAAGCGATTAGCATCCCAGACGGCCTGTGGAGTAAGGAAATGTTAATGTTCCAAAGTACTTTTCTCCCTTCTCAGCGTCTAGATCTTTTTGTGGTTTCTGCGGTGGCTACGGAGCCAATTAAGACCTCCAGAGGCTCTGAGCACTGAAGAGAGAGATTATGTTGCCTTCCGTCCTTCAGGAAAGACCGAAAACCTAAAATAAGCATAAGGCCATCCCATGGGGTTCTGATTCCATCCTATCCCCCCACCACCACCACCACCCCCTGCCCCAAACTACTTTGTTGTGGGTTTTTTTTTTTTTTTTTTTTTTTTTTTTTATCGGTGAAAGAAAGCCATTCTCGTTGCAGATGCCCTGGCTGTGTGGGTGCAGAGCACGAACGCCCATAGGTACCCCAGCACCCTGAGAGGGAGACCAGAAGCAGGGTGGGAGGGAAACGAGACAGATGATAGATCAGTGTATGAGAACTGGGAAAGCTAACCCCGTGTGAGTTCCAGACGCATGCCATTCTGTGGCCATAGTCCTCTAGCTGGAAACAGCTACCCACTCCCCACCCCCACCCCCCCGGGGCCTGTGGCACAGACTGACAGGGGCTCTGCCCCCAGCGGTGCCTGTGACTGTCACACGCTGAGCTTTAGCTCTGAAAGCCCCGCTTTGTGGCCGGCGTGTCAATAAAGGCAATCATCGTAATGGAATTGTACCTGTGTCCATTTCCCTGTGAGATGCCTTTTCTCCACCTGCCTAATTACTTTGCCTTCTATTTATTTTATTTTATTTTTTTAAACTTAACCGCTATTCGCAGAAAACATGAATAATGCTTACCAGCAAAAAACCCAGGAAGGCCAGACTGGAGGGGCCGCTTTCTGGCCACCAGTGTGGCCCAGGCGGGGCAGCAGGGAGAGAAGTGACCTGCGGGGGGGGGGGGGGGGGGGCGGGGGGGCAGGGGGGTGGAGCCCAGGGGTCGCTTTGGGGCAGGCGGGGGCGCTGCTGATAAGTGCTGGCAGCAGACAGCCCAGCTCCCGGTGGGCCTGGAGCCGCACGCATTAGGCTTCTCAGCAGTGTTTACCTCCAGGGACGATTCTAGTTTATCTTGGAAGCTTCAGGGTAAAGTACCTTCCCCTCCTCCTTGCCAAAGCCATCTCTCTCTCTCTCTCTCTCTCTCTCTCTCTCTTTCTCTCTCTCTCTCTCTCTCTCCCCCCCCCCCCCCGCCCCGTTACTTTAAAAAGACTCTGATTCTGTTTTGTCTTATTCCCAAATCTGACTCCATCCCAGGGCCTGGGAGTTTGTGGCACGGGCCAGGGTGACAGTCCCGGAGAGTTGATGTGTAAATTGCCTTGGGTTTGTAATTCAAATGTTGTTGTGTGGTAAACATTAATTATGTGAGCCAACATTCAGTTACAAATGAGGACTCAGCATTGGGCCCTTATCAGGAAGTGACATTTGGCAGATGGATGGTTTTAGTAACAAAAAAAGAGAAGGAGTTGTTTTAGTCTCAGCTGGTAAACTACAAAATGTTAAATACTGTTCCACTCTATTTACCTCCTTTATTCTGGGATGAGAAAAGAGAATAGAACAGAGGGAATGTTCTCTATCCTCATTCAACAAATATTTATTGAGGTCTTACTAAGTACCTGGCTCTGTTGAACCCAAGCACTTTCAAACATTCCCCTCAAAACCCTGGTTCAGTTTGAAATGAAACTTGAAAGCGAGTGTTCATTTTGTGTGAGATTTCTTTTTTCCCCTTAACGAGGCTCAGAGGGCTGCATTAATTAAGATAAATGGTATTTTTAAAGACAGGGTGGACAAGGAACATTTTCATGGGAATATCAGCAAACCAAACAATATTAGAGCGCTGTTCTCTTCAAAGACAAAACCCACAAAAGCCTGAGAAAGAACGTACTAGAAGTAGGCTGCTAGACCTAAGACTGACGGTATAATTGGAGGCCGACTCTGGTGCGATGCAGGAAGTGTGGTCTGGGCTTGTCAGGTCGAGCTGGGTTGACCAGATGACCAGGACTTTGAGGGAGCCCAGCCAGCACCTTCCTGAGGAAAGTGATCAGCCTCTGGAGGGCAGCCTCTGGCAGGTGTGGTGCCTGGCACCCGGTACCCAGTTGGTAGTGTTCAGGGAACATATTGGTATTTGGATAATAAAGATGGAAATACCCTCAGATGAGAGCTAGGGGAGTAGGGAACGTTTGAATTTCTTCAGAGAACCCGCAGATGCCCAAAGCTACCCTGTAGGGAAATGACAAGGAGAGGGGAGCACTGCGTCAGAGTTCTGTGCTTCCTTTACTCCGAGCAGCTCCCATCAAAGGGAAGCCTGGAGTGACTCTGCGGTGGGGGGGGGGGGGGGGCGACAGGCAGTGTGCAATCAGGTGAGGGCGGGAGGGCGCCTGTGCCCCTGCTCACTGAGCCTCTGGGCCATCCCTGAGTCACTTCCAGAGGATTCTCCCAGGGCGAGCTGTTCCTGCCCACTCCGGTCCCTGTTTTCAGAGGGCCTGCGGTCTTCCCTTTTGTCAGCGTGCAGTTGATCAACTGGCCCCACACCCTCTTCCCTTTATGCCCCGCGCTATCGAAGTCTATTACACAGTGGAGGCCGACCCGTTTCACAAGCTCCTTTGTGTGAGCCCTGAAAGGAAAAGCTTCGGAATCTGTGACCATGAAGCTTTGGGTTTGGCTTGGCTCCCTGAGCCAGCCCCCAGTTTACATAACCATGTACCCCTGAGAGCACAAATACAACCCGTTGAGGAACAGACCAGCCACCAGGGACCACATTCAGGGGGAGCCTATTGTCCTGGGGAGGGCAGACCTCCCCAGCCCAGCACCAAGGTTCACTGGAGCTGTCTCTTTGTCTTTTCCAAGGCCGCAGGTGGGCAGTGAATGACAATGAATGGGTTTGGGTCCGGGCGGGAAGGAGTTGAATGTGGGCCCACCAGGCTGCAGAGGAAGCTAGCTGAAACCATTGAACTCCCTTCCAAAAGGAATTTTGTTTTGGAAGAGCCCATACAGAGACTCAGAGCTCCCACCTGAAGATATTTGTCTCCATCCTCTTGGGAAGCCATGTGACTGCAACTGCCATGGCTTTGTTTGCCCAACAAAATGTGCACTTTGGACAAGTGTTTCTTGACCCAAGCAGAGGTGGCAGTGGTTGAGGTCCCCCTCTTCTGTGTCTGTGGTATAAAAATGATAGATATTCCAAGCGGGTTTTAAAATGCATTATATTTGCAATGGGTCACAAGGAAGACATTGGTTAGCATTGCCCCCACCTAACGTTAGCGTGCCCCCCTAATCAGAGCAAGGTACTATGAGATGAAGCATGGTGGATGGGCTGGTCTCCGTTTCCTGTATATGGAGGAAAAGAAATAATGCCCCAGACCCCTGGATATTCTCTGGTGTGGCCTTTGAGCTGGGACTGTGACCTCGTGACCCCAGGAAGTCACTGTCCTCCCGAGAACCATAACCCCAGATACACCACCTATATCATAGATTTTTGGCATTTTTCATATTCATAGACCAACTAATATTTGCCTAAAAGCCAGGAAGCAGACATGTCTTCCAGATATGATTAAACCACATACATACACAGATTCTACAGAGTTGGGTAGGGAAATGAGAAACCACGTTTAAAAGAAGCAGAGAAGGCACAGTTCTTGTGAATGGATTGGAACTCAGAGACCATCCTCTTCAGATCCCGGTTTACAAGTCACTTCTTCCAGGAAGCCTTCCCTGACCTCTCTAAGGCTGACTTAGGTCTTCCTATGTGTCCCCTGCGAACACAGCACCTACGGTGACCTTCAGAGGCTGGACTCGGGGTAATATTGTCTGCCTCCCCGGCCAGACTCCAGCAGAGGGCCTCGAGAACAGACTGCGCTTACCACATAGTGGGCACACTGCATAGATTGGGTGTCGCAGAAGATAGGCCCAGTCACAGCAGACTCCTCTGGGGTGAGGGGTGGGGGGTGAGGCTGAGCGGAGGCCTTTGAGTCAGTAAACTGAGTGCTCTGTGTTTACCCCACAAGGAAGGTGGGTTCCACCACAGCCCCCGGACTAATCCAAGTCTTCCTGTTTTCAGTTCACCTTATCTTGATGAAGAGAGCAATTTGTTTTACATCTTTTGTAGGAGCAGAGGCAGTTGCGACCCATCAAGTAGAACTGTGTGGGGGTGGTGGTTTTCTGATTACAATCCATTAAGGGTAAGCTGTGATTTCTAAAGCTCTTTCATTTGTGACATGAGCCAAACCCACACCCAATTTCCTCTCGCATAGCAAGCAGCATGCTACTCTTATGAAAATGATTTTTTTAATTATGTTATTTTAAGCAGAAGCATAACCGAAAATGCATATTGAGCAAAACAGAATACTCCAGTTGGCACACGAAAAAGAGGGCTTTTGAGAGAGGCAAGCGAGAGCCCGCATTGGGGCCTGATTGTTTTAACCGTTTCCAGTCTGGTCTCCTGGCTGAGTTTGCATTGCCTCAGCTCTTTAAACACAACAGCAGACGGGCTACCTGACTACCGTGCCCTGGCTTATCCGATGCCCTCCCGAGGTTCTGAGCCCTCAGTGATGTCTGCTCTCTTGCCAGGACATGTCTCAGCCTTGTCCCTTGTCCCTCTGCCACCCTCATGCCACAGCTGTCATCACTGTGGCCCATAATCTGTTTAGACCCTTTGGGTGTGAGACCTGTCCCGCGTGGCAGGTGGGCTGCTCCCCATCGCTCATGCTCAACACCTCAAAAGTGCCACGAATATCTAGCAGCACCTCCTCTTCACTGGTCCCTTTGTGATCTCCTTTTCCATCAGCACACGAAACAAGAGGTCCAGCCTTCCCTTATGTCCTTTCCGGTTCCCCAGAGGTGCTCACTGTCGAGACCAGTACTGTCTGTGCCCAATGTAAACACACTCTTCAAGGTCCCGGGCCTCCTAATAAACGGGCAGGTGCAGTTTCTCCTTCCAGCAAGCCCCATCTCTGCCCAGCAACATCAACATTTGAACTGGCACCTAATGGTCCGCCGTTACCAGTCTGAGTCGATGTGGGGCAGCATTCTTCTCAAAGAGTGTGCTGGTACGTGGGCTGACTCTCCCTGGGTGGGCACGCTGATGAAGCTTTTCGTCTGTACAACGAGAGTAATGCCACCTATGGGAAGGCGGTTGGGAGCAAGAGGCACGTGTAACCCCTCCACCCAATGCCTGGCGTGCGACAGCCACAAGGCGTTTGGGATGTGTTGCAGGCACCTCAAACTTAAAATGACCCCAAATAGAGCCCTTCAGGCCTCCACCATGAATGCACTCACCTGTGTGTGTCCCCGATGTTCCCCACCTGAGTAAAGGGATCTGTGTCTGCCACCCCCGTGGCTCCCATGACACCTGATCCACCTACAGATGCCCACATGCCCCAGCCCTGGGCTGTAGCTCCCTATCCTACCGTGTGCTTCTGTCCATCACCTCTCCCTCCAGATCTGCAGTGGGGCCTGGCATGTGGCAGACACCTGCCACCTATTCCCCAAGTGAATGACGCCCACGAAGTGATTTATAGATAGAGTTAAATGGACCTGAGGGATTTGTCAGCAGCCCTACCGAAACAGGGACGCTCCCATCCAGCCTTGGTTATTTTGTCATCTCGGAAGGCTGGAAAGGAATGGATTGACTTAAAGAACCCCTGAGAAACTGTTCCTGGACCCCAAAGCAGCCCCCTGCCCCTGTCCTCTACAGTCTGTGCCCACACAAGTCCTACTTGCTATGCCACAACTGCCTCTGACCCACTGAATTCGGAAGTGAGCAAGTTTCTGCCCACAACAATATGAGCAGAAGTCACCATTCTGTCTGTGAGGGGATGCACGAGCCTGCCCCTATTGTCACTCCACAGCCCATGCTGTAGACGAATACGGATAAGAGCTTAAAAGAGAGGCTCATTCCCTCTGATCCTGCCCTGCACGGGCACCACAGGGACCCTACAGAACCTTGGAGCCCCATCCTGGTTTTCTGCATGATTCTGAATTATTTAAACTGCCTTCTCTCCTGCTGGTTCTGTTCTAGCAATAGTGATTCCCCACCCCCCGCTGCCTTCTCTGAACGGTCCCACAGAGGAGAAGCTTAAAAGGTCCTCATTACCTGAAATAGGACTGTGGTTACAAATTTTCAACCTGTCTGTGTGGGAGGGTGCTGGCCAGGGTGGATGACCTGGTGGGTTAGTGAGTTCTTGGTTCCCTGACCGGGGACCCCCCCACCCCCACCTAGGAGGCACTTAGGTGTCAGGAGGAGCGAGGCACCAGGAGGGAGGAAGGAGGGAATCTTAAGAAATAGCTCTGTCCATTCACAAATCCGTGCTGGAAAACTGCAATCTCACGTGGCTTTTAGTAAAGCCTTTCTTTGTCCACGTGGACTCCCACTGATGCCTTTAGGGACCCTCTTCTGTAGCAACATCAAGCACTTTCTATATTTCTGCTCCAGAGATGCAAAAAATGAACATTCCCATTAGGAATTTGCATCCAAGCAGGAAACCCAGAAACTCATAATGATTGGACACCAGGGTCTACCCAGTGCCGGACGCAGGTATGGGTAGCTCCCAGATATGCTCCCTAGGTCTGATGCCTCTTCACGACTACCTGGTTGCCACCTGGACGTCCCACAGGCGTGTCAGGCTGGACACACTCAAGGTCACACTCATGTGCCGTCATCCTCATCTCCTGTTTTCATCTCAGGGCATGGCATCTTCACGAGGCCCCCAAACCCAGGGGTTACCTCCCTCCCCCTCCTGTCCTGACCTCCCTGTCACTTGGCCTCTGGAAGCCCTCTCTTCCCACCTCATTGTCACCACCTGGATCCCAGCTCCTATCCCCACGCATCTCAGCCCCGATCAGCCCTCCCATACCTGCTGGGGGCCCCTGAGTGTGTTCTTTCACAGATTGATCAAGTGACACCGATGCCCTTTCTCACACACACCTCCGACATGCCCCTTCATGTCGACTTCTCCCCCTGCCAGCCCTGAGGGACGGGTCACTCATCCTTCAGAGCTCAGCTCAGACATGCCCTCCTCAGAGAGGTCTCCCCTGCCCCCTCAACTAGGTCTTGCTCTGTGTCCTCGTGGCAGAGACTCTTCCTACACAGCAGCTGAGTGTGACGTGGATTCACTAGTGTGGCTTTTGATTCATGCCCTGCTGGGTGAACTGCACGCCACAGGGGCACATGTGGATTTGCACTTACCATCCTGTCCCCCAGTACCTGGCACTGTGTGTGCCACTTAGTAGGTGCTCAGTAAACACTTCTGGCGTGAGAAAAGGAGCAATGAGTCACCTGCATGGGAATGAGCAGCCCTGTAGTCAGGACTGGGCTCTGCTGCCTGACTTGGGGGAGCCAGGCTTAGCGTGGGGGTGGGGGGATCCGGGCTCCTCATCAGGCTTGTTCTGAACCCCTCCTTCACCTCTTTTTGTTGAATCTAACCCCCTCCCGTCCGTTGGCTCACTTAATGAGCATACAACCTACCTGACAGCCTCCAGTGAGGATTCAGTGAAGTTCTGGCGTGAGTGGCTCTGTCACAGATCCATGCCCCAAAAACGCAGGCCTTGGTCCCACCCTGGTGGGTGAGGGGAGGCCTTGTTCCAGACAAAGGGGCTAAGTGGTGCTCAAGGTACTGATGCATTGCGTTGAAGAGCTGCGCCGCCACAGACCACTGCTCGTTCCGCTCGGGCACTGCGGTCCTTCATGCCACCCCATTTATTTGCCACATGCTGTTTGAGGCTGTCCTGCTTGCCACATGGTGTGGGCTCCCTGGAATGTGCAGACACCTGCCCTGGAAGCCCTGTGAGCTGGTCAGGACACAGACAAAGGCCATGAGGCTCAGGACTGCCATTGCGAGCAGGAGCCACCAGCCCCGCCCCGGGCAGGGACCTTGTCCAGGGGCCACGCAGACTTGGGCAGTGGCCCTGTGCCTCCGCAGGCGCCTGTGGAAATCGAGCTAAAGCCTGGCCCAGAGGTCCGCCGGCTGGTGGGGGGGCTTCGGTGGTCACGATCCTGGGACATGCAGTGGGTACTGGGTGGACTGGATGGGAGCCACAGATGCTCGGTGTCCTAGGGCAGGCAGGGGGGTCTTGGGTGGAGAGGGTGCACTTCACTGGCCCCCGGGCTTGTCCCAGATTCCAGGCTGACCTGCAAGGCCAGGCGAGTGGAGGCTGGCAAGGGAATGTGAGAGCCGGTGCGAGCGGAGAGGGCACCTCGGGGCCAGGAACCGAGGCTTCCGTGCGTCCCTGATGACAGCTTGTGTTTGCTTCCCCCTTCTGTCCTCGCCGTGTGTGCAGGAGCATTTCTGCTGGGAGGGATCCTCTACTCGTGGCAGTTCCCGCATTTCAACGCCCTGAGCTGGGGCCTCCGCGAAGACTACTCGCGAGGCGGCTACTGCATGATGTCGGTCACCCACCCGGCGCTGTGCAGGCGCGTCGCCCTACGCCACTGCCTGGCCTTGATCGGACTGTCCACCGCGGCCCCCGTCCTGGATGTCACCACGTGGACCTTCCCTGTCATCTCCCTGCCCATCAACTTGTATATCACCTACCTCGGCTTTCGGTTTTACACCGACGCAGACCGCAAGAGCTCCCGGAAGCTGTTCTTCTGCAGCCTGTGGCACCTGCCCTTGCTCCTGCTGCTCATGCTCACCTGCAAGCGGCCGCCAGGTGCCCGCGGGGCCGGGGCGGAGCCCCAGAGCTGAAATCACCTGGGTGTGTGGGGAAAAAAACAAAAACAAAAGTACAAGGAGACACACAGGGTTTGTTGTTTTCTTCCGTCTGCGGTGAGACAGGAATGTTTTGGTGATTCCGGAGCTCGGAAAGGGAAATTGCTGAGTTTAGTACATGATCATGAGATTATTTGGTGCTCAGTGATCACCCGATGATTTTTTTTTTAAATGATAATGTCCAAAATGCTCCCCAAGTAAGAAACAGGTTGGCTCAGGTGATTAATGCAAAGAGAATATTTTTCTCTTTAAAGGTCTTTGTATTTCTTCCTCTGTCCTTCTGCCGACACTCCCGGTTTTGTTCTTCCTCCTGTAGATGTGCAAATGCACCTCTTCCTTGTCTGGCCACACACACGCACACGCACACACATGCACACACACACACACACACTCCCCACCTGCCAGCCAGAGTGCTCACTGGTGACCAGACATGTGCGCGCTGGAGCTCTCTGTCTGTAGTCCGTCCGTAGGTCTCCACTACGGCGGAGGAAATGCGCACTGCCGGCCCTTCCTGTGAATGAGCCGGGGCTGGTTCCAGCTTTCTCACATATATTCTCAACCACATATTCCCCCAAACAATCCTAGACTCCCAAGGATGTGCTACTGCCCAATTTTCAAAGGGAGAATGCCAAACGGTTGCCTAGGGAATCTCGGACGGTCGGCTGGGGGACTGCCAGCCCCTGGGCCACCCTGTTATGTTATCACCATTTCCAACTCCAAGCAGTCAAAGGCATCTTTATAGTTCACTTTAAAATGCAGGAGGTGTCTAGAGCAGTTCCTTCTGGAAGGGTGGCGCTAGTCTTCATACCCGCAGTCCATCTGGCTCTGACTCGTTACTGTCCCCACTTTGGCCACTGCTGCCAGTCCATCGACAGCCCCTTTGCTGCACAGCTTCTCAAGGCCGACCGAGAACGGAAATCAGAGAAAAGGTGAGCTGGTCCCGCCAGCCACAGAGCTCATATCCTTCTCCCTTTAGTGAAAAACACGTTTCATATCCTTGTCCCTTTAGTGAAAAACACGTTTCTTCCCTTGAATTCAGAAATTAGCCTCCATACGTCTAATGGCCAGACGTAAGAGCCAGAAGCTTGGCTTGGACTCCTGGTGGGGATGTGTCCCGTCCCGGGAGTTGTGCTAGTTAACCTGTAGTACCTTCCATCCGTCCTCCACGTATGTCACTTGTCTGCTGTGGAACCCCACGTGCCAGAAGGTCTTGATGCTCAGCAGGATGTTTGCAGTACTCCTTGTCCAGGGGCACCACTGCCCTGCAGGAATGGGTTTCGGGGAGTTGACGCAACATGCAGATGGTCGCTGCGATTGAATATTTGTAAAGCGGTCGCAGATAACATCCAACCCCTGTTTCTACTTACCTGCAATATTACCTCTTGGCTGCATCCGGGTTCTTTACTGTGGGGAACATGGCAGGAATGCCTGCAAAGGACATCTACACCTTGTTGCAGCCCTCGAATGTGTAAAATGCCTCCATTTTCTTTTCCTGCCACAATAAACCGGTAAGAACAGAAGCGTGTATGGGGGTCCTTTCTTTAATCACCGTGCATGGAGTTTGCACAGGTCCTAGCAGAATTGCCAGTGCGTGACTCACCTTTATGACTAGCAGGTGGTTAGGAAGCCATCAGTAGGGGCGCCTGGGGGCCTCAGTCAGTGAAGTGGCTGCCTTCGTCCAGGTCATGATCCTGGGGTCCCAAGATCGAGGCCAGCATCGGGCTCCCTGCTCAGCAAGGAGTCTCCCTCTGCCTCCCTCCCTCTGCTCTTGCATGCTCTCTCTTAAATAAATAAATAAAATCTTTCTTAAAAAAAAAAAAAAGCAATATTTTTGTTTTAAGTGGTAGAAGTGAACACATTGGATTTTTTTTTTTTTTTTAAGATCGATCTATTTTAGTGGAAGAGAGGGCATGGGGAGAGGGGCAGGGGGAGAGAGAGAATCCCAAGCAGACTCCCGGCCGAGCGGGGCTCGATCTCAAGACCCTGAGATCATGACCTGAGCCAAAATCAAGAGTTGGACACTTAACTGACTGAGCCACTCAGGTGCCCTCACACTTGATTTTTAATACTTGTGCACTCCAAAGAATCATAAGCATAATTATTATTAAGAAGAAGGGCCACGACCCACCCACCCTCACCCTATGTGCAGTTTGGAATCACCCAGTCTCTTCCTTCTTCCTTCAAAACCACTGCCGAAATCATCCTCGGGGCCTCCTGGACCTGTCGTTCTGCTCGGAAAATACCAGTGGCTTGCATGGCCTCCTCACAGCAAATGAAGTCCCAGCTTCTCAACACTCAGACCCAGTTTTCCTCCAGGGATCTTAAATGCGAAGCCGCCTTGAGGACTTCCTGCCACCTCACACCTCCCTGAGGACACCCTGTTCTCAGATGACCTCTCCAGCTCTCCAAACCCCAGTCCTACAGTTCTCACTGTGGAATGTGGATTTCAGGCCCCCGTAATACCCGCCACCCCCACCCCAGGCCCTGAGATGCTGCTCACCTACCAGGACTCCTGGGGCACCTCGTTTCTTCACACCTGCTGCAGCAAACCCTAACCTTGACCGCCTTTCCTAAGGACTCTGTGCTCATCAGCATTACCCAGGTGGGTGAAGCATGTTCCCTAACGGGGAGTCTTTGGGAAGTCTTGCCTACACTACAGCTCCCTTGGTGCATCAGTAGGCACATGCGTACAGTATGGCCTCATGGGGCCCAAAGTTAAGTAAAAATTTAAAAAATCTGGGTGCCTGGGTGGCTCAATGGTTGAGCATCTGGCTTGGGCTCAGGTTGTGATCCCAGGGACCCAGTATAAGTCCCGCATTGGGCTCCCTGTGGGGAGCCTGCTTCTCCCTCTGCCTGTGTTCTCTGCCTCTCTCTGTGTATCTCATGAATAAATAAATTTTTAAAATAAAAAAACCTGCACTTCCCCCCCACTACTTCACAAACCTACTAAGTGCAGAACCCTTCTGTTTGGGGAACACCTCCCACCTGCTCCTGGAATTAGTGGTCGGGAGCACAGCCTGGAACCTGCTATCTGGACTAACCAGTTTTCACTGGGGTCCAATCAACTGTAAGCACAGGACAAGGCCCCGGGGCCCTGACGGGGTAGTAGGGGCACACATGCAGGAGGAGAGGCCTGAGATATGAAACAGGGTTCTACCAGGAGGCTGGTTATTCTAAACACAGCAAACAAGGGAAAAAAGGAAAAAGACGCATCCAGCCTCTTCATTATGAGCTTTTATAGAAGCATGATTGTGAGCACAGTATTCCTTCTGACTCTGGGGAAAATGTACCAGCCTCCTTTTATTCTAGGAAAGCCACTGTATCCATTATAAGGATAAAACCACATTTCACCAAAGGCCCCGTGTCTGGAAGCCTGAAGCCGTACAGCGAATGCTTTGCCCACTCCCGGGATCAGCTTTTCTTTTCAAACATCAAAATGGGCTCCATAGAAACACCTTTAGATGCGTGCGCTTTGAGTACCCCACTCGCCCTCTCTGAAAGAGAAAAGCCAAAGTACCGGGGCCCTGCTTTGCTCTCAGTCTCCCTCTGTTAGCTCACGCTCATGTCTCCCCACCCTGCCATCACCCTCCCCTCCCATCTCTGTGCTCAGCAAACAGTGGGGACCCAGCACTTCTCTGTAAAGCAAAGCTATTCCTGCTTGCTTGACCCCAGTGTGCCTGGAGGCTCACTCCCCTGCTTGTGCTGGAGCCAGGGTCTCTGTCATCCGCCCCTCCCCAACTCCCTGGCCTACTGATGTGTCCCAATGGGACACCTGTCACTGACCACAGGGGGCGCCTTGCAGATTGTCCACTTGACCCTTCTGGTGCCATGCTCACGTTCCAGGAGAGCACCACGTTTGACCTGACTGCAGAGTGGGAGTTGGAATTAGCGGCCAGCTGGTGGTTGCCCACAAAGCTCTTGCTTCCATTGGTGGCATGTTTTCTCCCTCTATCTGGTAAGATCTGTGCTGTCAACCCACCAGGCTTCTCAGGCAAGTGGAAGAGAAAGAGGGTCCAGCAACCAGCTCGGACACTTGGCAGGCGGCCTTGTTGGTCCTTTCCTGTCACCCGTCCAACTGTAGGTAAGTTGCTGTCTGTGAATCCACCTGGAGAAGTGACGTGGGAGCCATACTCAGGCTTGTTCGGAAACTCAGAAAAGGGACCTTATGCTGGACAGCTGAGAGGTTCCCAGAATCTTGAGGCCACCATTTCCTAATGAAATATAAGCTGTAAAGAGACGTTCTGGATCAAAGGGCCTCCAGCCCCCGTTCCCTAACTCAGGCTCTGTCCTGAGGTGGCTGGGGGTCCCCGTCACACACAGCACGGAACATCATCTGACGTCCCCAAACTTGCATTCCGATTGGCCCAGCCTGGGTCCCCACTCACAGGCCATGCATCACTGAGGCCACCAGCGGGAAGGTATCCTCCGACTCTGGCAACCGCTCACCTCCTCTGCTGCCACCAGCTTGGTTTTTCCTCATGTTTCCGGACTTCACCTGCCCTAATGTCAGACCACCACCCAGCGACCACCACTCCTGCTCTGTCTGTCCCCCTTAGGACCTATCCTTGTGCAACCTGCAGGTTGTGTTTACCTGTTTGTAGACAGTTCCCTGCTTCCCTGGCACCTGATTACACTACAACCCTAGTAAGGCAGGGCTGTCTGTCACCACTGTATCCACCGGCCCCTAGCACCAGGGGTGACACAGGAGATGGAATGAGTAGGTGGCTTCAGGGCAGCAGCTGGAGGTGGAAGTGGAGGTGGCTGGAGGAGCAACACCGGTCTCTGCTGGATGCCTGGACCAGCATTTGAGAGTGGAGGTTGGCACATGCCCCGTGGACTGAATCTGAGGCAGATGCAGAGAACCAGCATGAGTTGAGCCAAAATGAGTTTCTGTCCTTTCTTCTTGATTTCTGAATTGGGGGAAATTTTTACCATTTCCTGTATCTTCAGTGCTATCTTGACTCAAGAACTAGAAGCAGGAAAAAAAAAAAAAAAGAACTAGAAGCAGAGCATCCTTAGTTGAGTGGACTTCTTGGCCAATATTTCTCTCTCCCCAAACCTGCCCCTCAAATTCCCCCACTCACTCTCTTTCTCTCTCTCTCTCTCTCTCTCTTTCTTGGCTTTTTCAAATACATTAGCAGAGAATTTAGTGTCTTGCTACCTTCTTCCACTAAGCCGTGGTTTGGACTCATTCCCGGCAAGCGTGAGCTCAGCTAATACATCTGGCCTACGAGAGCCAGCACGCATCCCTGGTCAGCCGAAAAGAATGGAACCCCACCCAATTCATAAATTGGGGGACCCATCTGGGAAGTGCAAGCTGAGACAGTGGGGGCCCCAAGTGCAGAGAAGGTCAGGCAGGCAGGCCAGCCGGCTTGGGTGGGTGAAGACCGGGTACCAGGGTCTTGGTAAAAGCCCATCTGTCCTCAGTGGCCAGCAGCCAGGGGGCTCTGCAGGCTGGGGCATCTCCCGAAACTACTCTCAGGGGGCAGCTCCTGTCACTGAAGCAAAGCCCAGTGCAGAGCCGGGGACTGGCGAGTGCCGGGAGGGTAACCCCGCCCCACACCACACAGCTCAAGTCAACAAGGTGACTAGGACAAACAAGCCAAGGGGCATCAGCAAGAGAAACACAAACAAGACCACCCACCCCACCCCTTCCCAGCTTCAACAAATTCACAAACACAAACCAAAATAAACTGCCAAGCAACAGGGATGTGGGCGGGGTGGATTAACTCAACAGCCATTCGGTCTCTTATCAGCTGAGCAAATAAATATTCCCAGGGCTCTATGTGCCAGGTGTGATGCAGGATAAAGAGGTGAACTCAGATGCATCCCTGACCCCCCAGAATTCAGTCCCTGACTCCCCAGAGTTCGCCCTGGAGATTCACAGGGTTGGGAGGACCACTGTGGCAGGTGGGAGTTGTCAGGGAGCCTCAGATTCTGACCCAGAGCCCTTGGATGGTCTTCACCATCTCCAGGCCCTACCACCTTGCTGGTGGTAGTGGTGATGGGGGTGGGGGTAGGTGTGGGATGGGGGTGATGGTGATGCTGGTGATGCTGGTGCTGTTGCTAGTGGTGCTGGTGGTGCTGGCAATGGGGGTGGTGGGGGGTTGGTGCTGGTGGTGATGCTGGTGCTGGTGCTGGTAGTGCTGGTGGTGCTGGTGGGAGTGGTGGTGGTGGTAGTGGTGGAGGTGGAGGTGGTGTTTATGGTGGTGGTGATGGTGGTGGTGGTGGGATTGTGGGGCTTTGCTCAGCCCCTCCTGGACCCTCTCCACACCCACTGCTCCAGGATCCTGGTTCTTGGGTCTCACACTTTGACTCTTGGATCCTCTGCCCTGGGCTCTTACCCATTGCCTGGCTGGCTGTGGCCCTCACCCTTTAGCAAGAACATTGGAGCCAAAGTGAGCCTGCAACTCCCTCTGCCCGGCTCACACCTTTTCTTCGTAGGCCACACTGGCACCCAGGCGTCCTATCAGTTGGGCTTCTGCGCTCAGGGAAGACATCAGTGTGGGCCGCCAGTCCTCTGGCTGAGCGGCAGGGGAGGGGCGTGGGGGGCAAAGGCATTGCCGGCACAACCCAGGGTAAGCAAGGCCCCCGTGATGTTTCGTGGAGTGTCTGGAAGAGCACAGGGAGTTCTGCGCGGCTGGAGTAAGGCTGCAGGGCACGGCCAGGGCGTGGGATGGGCATACTGCTTGGATGCCAAGGCGGTGGTGGGACTTAAGCCTAAAGGCAGAGGGCAGCTGCCGAATAATCTGGAAATCCGGAAGTAGCATGGCCAGGCTTGTGCCTTAGAAGGAAAATTCAGGCCATAGCATGGAAGGTAGATCTAGGAGATCCGAGGATAAAGAAAGGGTCTGGATCTGGTCTCCCGAGGGAGACCCACGGGCTGGGTCGGGTGGTTGGCAGAAAGGAGATCCTGGGACATCCCAGGGTCCGGCTTGGGAGGCAGGGTGGTGCCGGTGACGGATGGCCCGGGCTGCTGGCCTGATGGCCCATGGAAGGCCCCGACGGCCTCAGCTGCCCCCTGCCCCCCGTGCACACATAGGTGTGCCTCTCCCCAGCCACCTGGCACTTGAGGAGAAGCTGCTTGGCCAGCCCTAGCGGCCTGGCCCCCTTAGGGGCCCCAAAGGTTCTGGAACTGGAGCTCCTCCTTCGGCACTTGCTCATCTTGCAAATAGAGGGGATCTGCCCAGAACCAGACTCGAGGGAAAAGCCACAGCCGATTTCTCGGCCGCATGTGCCCTCAGTTTAACCGCCAACTAGGCGCGGTCTCAGTCTGGGCTCTCACTTGCTCATGACGGGAAACCCAACCGCAACAGGCCCCATTAAGAGAAGTATGATGATTCGTGTAGTTGAAAGGTCCAGAAGCAAGCCGGCTTCAGGCATGACTCCATCCAGGAGGTACCATGCTCTCAGTACTTGTAGTTGGCACAACTCTTGGCAAGCTCTCTCCCCTTGAGATGTGGGAACCCCTTAAACAAGTATTCATTATTTTATTCATAAATTTTTATTTATGGACTTCTTAGCCTTGTGCCAAGTGCTTTTCCGGGCACTGGGGAGGCAGCAGTGAGCACAACAAGCGAGCAGTCCTGCCCTCATGCCTAGGTTATCTCTAGAAACAAATGAAAAAGAAGAAGAAGGAGAAGGAAAGAAAATGAAAAAGAAAGTAACTGTGGTGACTCCTGGGGGACGGGGGGCAGAAATTGGTGGCTGGGAGTCAGTTTCTTATCCAGACCTTGTCGGAAAGGAAGTCTTGGTGTTGAGATGCTGGCCTGATTTAGGATTTGACCTGCATTAGGGTTTGATTTAGGACCTGGTTGAGGGTTTGTGACCATTCTTCACTCACTCAGCCTGGTTCATGTCCATCCGAGCCCATGTACAAAGGCAGTGATTGAGGTGATGGAGGTTTGGGAAACGTGGTAGGAAGGGGAAGTAACTTCTCTTTGGGTCCTCAGGGAGACGTTGGGGCCAGGGTACTGAGAAAGTGGCCTGTAGCTGGAGCCCCAAAAGAGGACCCCCAGACCCGCCCTCCCATCACTGCAGGGGCAGGCGGAAGGTTTGGCCAGAGGTGTGGTTGTCCTGACCCTGTTACACCTGTGGCCAGGGAGTCACCGCAAAGAAAGACCACAGGGATTTGCAGGTGCAGATTATGGTCGGCTCATCACAAGGCCATTGACGAGGTGAGAACCCAGGGTATCCTCCCTACCTGTTCTTCCCACCAAATCAGCCACACCCCTGGGGTGTCCCAAGCCAGCCCCCTCCTCAGGGCCTGAAAAGATCACCCGAGCCAGCACCTTTAGCCACTCTCGTCTCTAAATAAGATGTTGCTCGGAAGACACTTCCGCTTCCTTGGGAATCAATTCGGGGGGCACTCTTGCTGATTAAAGGGCCAGAAGTGAGCCAGCCAGTCCATTTTTTGCAGTCACCCCCACCCCCACCCCCAGGCCCCAACCCTGGGAATCTGTAGGGAGCAGAGGGCGAGGCCCCCAGCCACCAGTCTGCTCCCCACCACCCCTACCCCAGCCACTGGGGAGGGAACGAGGGAAACATCTGTCTCACGCAGTGCCCCCTTGCTCAGAATTGTCCCTGCTCCCTCAGCTAGAAAGGGACACTTGGCATCCCCCGCGAGGTATTTTAATGCTAATCTGTTTGGTCAAAAAGAGGAGCCCAAACAGATGTGGGCCATTTGGCAGGGATGTAGTTCATTTGTTAGCAAGCGCGAAAGCCCCGGTGGCAGGATATTAAATATTACCTTGGCCGTTCACAAACACTCCATATTTCAAGAAGGGAAGGGAGGCAGAGGCGGCGTCCTATAAATCAGCCTCTCAAGGAGGTGGCAAGAGGCACACCTTTGATAAATCCATGTCACTGTAGCCGGAGGTCAAAGGCCCTAACATCCGTGTGAGCGCCCCCGGCATTCCAGTGGACCCGCTATCACACCCCGCGGCTCGGACCGCTCCGGAAGGAAACAATTGGCGTCGTGGCTCGGGAGCGGTGGGGCGGGGGGGGGGGGGGGGGGCTAGCAGTGCGTGTTCTCAGGGCCCCCCGGCCCCCGGAGCCTCCGTGCACACTGTCATTTGTGAGGATGGTGCCATGTGGTCCCTGCACCTGCTCAGGGATGAAGGCCGCCTCCAGACAGACACCACTGTCAGCGATGGCCTCTCAGCCTCAGCATCGGCAGATGAAAATACGGAGTCAGGGGGGGTCCCAGCCGGCTCAGGGATCTGGGGGTCTTGCCAACACACGGGCCTCACTTGCTCTCCCCGCCCCCCCCCCGCCATGCGTCTCCCACATCCCTGTCCCTCCCCTTACTCTTTGCATTCACTTCGCTGCTGCGCAGCTTGTAGCGTGGCAGTCATGCTGATAATTTGGAAACACCTGTGTCCCCTGAAAGGCCCCAGGAGCCCCATCCGATGGCTTTCGTGCCACTGGCTAGAGTGTCCCCCATGGTGGTCAGTTCATGAGCCTCTGATCGAGGCTGCCTGGGCACACTCAGTCTGTTCCACTTCAATGAGATGCTTCGAATTAGCCAAGCACGGAGAGACTCGGGGAGGGGGACGTGGACCCCACGAGCAGGTGGGTGCTGGGGTGGCTGGGCCTCCTGGCTTCAGATGGAGAGCGGGCGTCCCTGCTCCCCTGGTCACCCCCAGCGCACGCCTTGGCTGCATCCCAGCGCTCCTGCGCCTTGGGCTTCATTGGCTCCCTTGGCCAAGCCCCCTGGCCTGGCGAGAGAGGGCTTTCCGGGTGCTCGCCCTGCATCTGACCAGCTGAAAGTGCCCGGGGATGATGCCCGCCGCCCCGGACGGCCTCCTTGCAGCTCACGGTCGAGAGCTTCAGGGCCTGGATCCCCTCTCGGCCTTGGAGCTGTTGCGTCCACACTTTCTCCCCCGCTCCCGGCCCCCAGCTCTGACCTCCCCCCTCCCGGGCCCCACTCTCTCTCACCCACCCCCTGCCTCCCTGGGAAATGGAGGCATCACAAGAGAATTGCCGTGGACGCCCGGCTCACCACCCACCTGCCAGCATCTGCTCCCCGGATGGGCGGGCTTCCCGGAGGAGCTGTTCCCTGGACAGCCAGACCCTCCCTGTGGGCATGAATCTGGTTTCCTCTCCTCTGTTCCGAAGACGAAGACGTTGCTGCAGGAAACCTCCCCTCTCCTTCCTGAGCCCGGACTCCTCATCCTCTGCGAGATCCCCTCCACTCACACACAAACACGCCTGGTCTCCCGGTTAAACGGAAAACAAAGCACGACCAAACCCCCTCCTGACTCCGCTTCCTCTGCTGGCTGCCCTCTTTTTCCCTGCTCCCCTTTTGCAGCAACATTGGAGAGAGTCGTCTGTCCTTGCTGTTTCCAATTACCACCCCCCTCCACCCATGGTGACCTCTTAGCCAACCATCCTCCCACCCCCACCGCTCTGTTGCAGCCACTCGTGCCAAGGTCACCCGTGACCTCCACTTTGCTAAACCCGGGGCGCAGTTCTCCCACCCTCGCCTTACTTGACCTCCTGGCAGCCCTGGACCTGGCTGTGTGCTTGCTTTCTGTTCCTCTGGGCTCCTACCACCCTGAGGTTTTCTCCCTTCTTCACTAGACGCTTGCTGTCACCCTGGGCCGCTGGTTCTTCTTCGTCAATCTCTGACCCTCTTCTCCTTCCCACCCCCACTCACCCCTTTGGGATCCCTGTCAGTCCCATAGCCGGAAACACCAGCTATGAGCCGGTGACCCCAGAGGTGTCTCTCCAGCTTTGACTCCTCTGGCTCCTACCAGATGTGTCTATCCAACCACCTCATAGACATTCCCAGTTAGATGTCAAGGAGACATTGCAGAGCCAACGCACCCCCACCAGACGCCTGAGCTTCGCTCCCACCCTGACATCTTCCCACCCAGAGGTGCATTCCCCTTGCCCAGCCAAAATCTTCACACCCTCCTGGCTTCCTCTCATCCCCCATGTCCAACTTTCCTGAAAATCCTGCCAAATGTATCTTCAGAGCATAGCCAGAGTCCAACCACCTCTCACCATCTACGTGATCAACAGCATCTCTTGCAGCAGGCTTTCTGATGGCTCCCTTCCGAACTTCTGTGGTCTTTCTGTATCATCATTGCTGGAGAGATCATTTTAACTCATCTCCGCTGTGCAGCCTGCACCGGTTCCCCAGAGTGAATGGCCCACCAGGCCCCATACGATTAACACCCCAGGACCCTTCTGACCTCAATCCCTGGGGTGCTCCCCTTGCCGCCAGCACTCCGCCCTCACTGGCCCCCTTGCCATCTTCACATGGGCCAGGTTCACTTGGGCCTGAGGGTCTTCGCTAGATGGTTCTTCCAGTTGTGACTCTTTTTCTCCAGTGGCCACAGGACTAACCGGCCCCTGGCCCCTCGCCAATCCTCCTGTCCCCCAGAGTGCTCAGGGCGTTCTAACTGCATCCTGGGTTGTCTGTCTCCCTCACCAATTCCTTTCCTCACCAGATGGTACGTGACTTCAGGCACCATCTTTGTTTAGTTCACCTTCAATCTCGGACGATGCCTGGCCCATCATCGATCCCAATACCCTGCTACCGAATGGGTAATGCTGAGTATGTGGGGAATTTTGATTCGAAAAATGTCTTCACTGAGTACATTAGTGCTCTGTCACTGCCTGATAGGCTCCCCACAAACTTTCAGCTTAAAACAATACGCTTTTACTGTCTCTGATTTCGGTGGGTCATCAGTTTGGGCATGGGTGTCCAGGCCCCCAGCTCAGGATCTCACCAGTCCACAGTCTGATCCCCTCAGAGCCTCCACTGGAGAAAGATCCCCTTCCAAGCTCCATCAGAATGTCAGTAGAATTCCCCTCCTGTGGTTGTAGGACTGCGGTCCCATAGGCGGGGCAGCTCTCGGCAGCTAGCGGCCTCCCACACTTCCTCACATCACTGGCCTTCCCAGTGACTCCCATGAGACCCACTCAGGCTGTGGCAGCTTACTTCTTCAAAGCCAGCAAGGGCGATCCCCTCAAGAACAGGACATCATGTTATCACGGGAGTCACGTCTCATCACCTTTGCCACAATCTTTTGTACAGAAGCAGGTCACAAACCACACCCGCCCTTATAAAGGGAAGAAGATTATACAGAGTGTGAATATGGGGGCCATGTAACTTTTCTGTGCCCTCCTCTGATCCTTTTTTCTGTTGCTATTGCACAAAAAGGACTCTGCAAAGTGTTTCAGTTAGGATGGGCTAGTTTAAACCCCAGAAACGAGTAACCCTAAGAGCTACTGGCATATAAATTTTTTAAGTGTGCTTTAAATTTTTGTTGTTGTTGTTTTTTAAACCACATGTGCCTTGCAGGTGAGCTGGGAGCTCTGCCACATGTCCCTGAACTCTGACACCCAGACTGAGAGAGGAACCCTCTTCTTCGATGTTGCTGATTACTGTAGCAAAGGGAAAGAAAGCCCTAGAAGGTCTCCCACTGGCAGTCAAATGCTCCAGCTCACGAATGTCACACAGGACTCCTATTCCAAATGCCTCACAAAGAGGCGAGCCTGTGTAACACACTGCTTCTAAGGGCAGAAGCTAAAAGGTTTGGAGGAAGTGTCATGATGCTCATAGGAAGATTCTTCACTGAGATGGAGCTAACAGAGACTTTGTCAGTAAAAGAAGTTGAAAGAAGGGGCACCTGGGTGGCTCAGCGGTTGAGCATCGACATTTGACTCAGGTCATGATCCCGGGGTCCTGGGATCAAGTCCCACATCAGGTCCCTGCAGGGAGCCTCCTTCTCCCTCTGCCTGCATCTCTGCCTCTCTGTGTGTGTCTCTCATGAATAAATAAATAAAATCCTTTAAAAAAAATTAAAAGAAGAAAGTTACCTGAAGGACATGTCATGTCAAGCAGAAAAGCATTACAGCACTCTCGACAGTCTGCCAAGAGTCTAACATCCAGGGAGAAAAGTCTCAAATTAGCACGAGATTACCTAGCAATGGGTAATCAGAATCAATGAATAAAGGACAGCCAATGGCACCTGAATGTGTGCGCTGCTTCTTCAAGGTTTCTGGTTTTCATTTGCGTTTCCGCATTTTTTAAAAAATGTACCACAAATGTCAAAGCTTAGCGTGTCTTGCCATCCTTTTTTTCCCTAATAAATTCTCATTGCTCCTGAAGAAGGTAATTGGTACCTGAAGTGGAATGTTACAAATAGCAATCCCCACAATGTGGAATCAATCATCTGAGTCAAAGTGAACAGGGCTCCTTCAATCTCCGGTTGAGGCATTGGAAGTCTTTGTTACATTATAGTATAGTGGTTGGTTAAATGTTGGCTTTGATACCTTGGAAGTCAGCCCAAGGGGTCATGGAAGCTAAGAGTTTGGGGCTCCTTTCCAAAGACTTGCTGGACAGATGAAAACATACATCTGATACAAAATCAAAAGTTCTTTTCAGCTCTCATATTCTTATGTACTCTACTTATGCCGACCCTTGAGGAGCTCACTAATAGGACACCACTAAAGGAAATGCCTATTTACCCCCACCCTTGTGAATTGCCCTAAGCTAGCTATAAATTCATAACTAAATATTGCTCCATTCTCACTGTGACTCAAACATGTAAATAATATTAGGCAAGATTCAACAACAGACCTGGTTGTTAGATGAAACCCTGACTCTGCTACTCACATGCTGGGGAGGGCAACTTTGGTTTGCCAAGGGTCAGCAGGTACCTGCTACTAAATGGGTACTGTGGTCAGTAGGTAGACACGTACATCCATTGTGCTCCAAGTGATTAGGCTCTCGACCCAACCATTGCAAACCCACTTCACTTGCAATGAAATTGGCTTAGGAATGGGCATGTCACTTGGTCCTGGCCAGTAAGACAGGAGAAGTGTGGGCCAGGTGGCCTTCTGGGAAAGGTTTCCTCTAGTTTATAAGGCAAGGGGCCACTCCTCCTCCTCTGAGTATGTGGTGCCTGGATGGGATGCCTGTAAATGTTCTAGAAGAGCAGAGCCAGGAAACCTACAGTGAAGCAGAAGTAGGACCTCTTGCCTTCTTGTTATTTGAGATAATGAGTTGCCTTTTGTTTGAAACAATTTCACTCAACAGCAGCCAAAAGCATCCTAATTGCCAACGTGAGGGGGATTACACCGTCCTTCACTAACTCTTTGTGACACATGGCCTTTCCACAGGGAAGCCATTGGAAGCCCCAAGAAATAGCTCCAGGAGCTCTGACCCTGCTGCCCCCCTTTACCAGCCAATATGGGCGAGAAGACAGTAAATGCAGATGGGTAGGCAGTCTCCTCCAAACACTGCCTCAAAGAATTGATAGAACATGCTGAGCCATTTGGCTGATATTCCCCAGGATCACAGGCCGGGGCTCCCCATCTGCTGTTTTAACTACTGCCTGTAATCTTGATTTATAAGATGTCTACTAGGATTTTTCACCTAATTACTCTGGATCTAACATGGTCACCTCAATGATTGCAATGCCCCTTATACAGATGGATGGGGCTGGAAGTGTAGCTTAAGAGTTAAGGAAGCAGGCATGGATCTGGGCCCTTTTCCCATCTTGGAGGTGCCAAGCAGTTTTCGCACACCTCAAGGATGCACACATTCTCAATAGACATGGACAGAAATCTTTTTTCTCTTTTCTGATGAGATGGGTCTCGGCTGCCATGACTGCATTCCAGGCCCTAGAACAGAGTTTCTCAACCTCAGCACTACTGATGTTTGGGGCCAAATAATTGTTGTAGAGGACCTGTCCTGTACCACATGGACCATAGGGTTCTAGCCTCATCCTTAGCCTGCAGCCACTAACAGTGCCAGTAACACTCACTACCCAGTTGTGAAAACCAAAAGTGTTTCCATACATTGCCAAATGTCCCCTGGGGGATGTAATCACCCCACAGTGAGAACCAGTGTCTTAGAATTACTCTCAAATAGCAAAGTATCTTATCTTCACCACCAAGCCATCCATACACCTTCATTCTGTTAACAGCTCCCTAACTTCCCTACCTGGGACGACCCCCTTTTGCTCTCAGCCCACGGGGTTTGGATGAGGCCATGGTACCTCTTCCAGGTACTACAAGTGGTGAGTTATCTAGGCTTGGCCAGTGGGAGTACATCATCCTCTTGGCCACAGAGATGTGGTCCGGACTGGCCATGCCATCCAACCCATGACCAGGCAAGTCAAGCCTAAGACTTTGTTGTTGTTGTTGTTTTTAAAGATTTTATTTATTTATTTAAGAGAGAGACAGAGAGTATGAATGAGGGGGATGGGAAATTGGAGAGGGAGAAGGAGGCTTCCGGCTAATCAGGGAGCCCAATGCAGGGCTTGATCCCAGGACACTGAGATCATGACCTGAGCTGAAGGCACATGCTTAACCTACCACCCAGGAGCCCCAAGCTTAAGACTTTGAGTTGAACTGTTGGACTTGCACTTACAAGAAAATAAGCCTGGTTTTGCTAGCTGCCATCTTGTCACCTGAGGGAGGGCCTCTCAGGAAGTAGCCACTGCAGATGAAAGGAGAACAAAGAGCAGGGGAGAGGCTAGTTCCTGGCATGACATGAGCCCCTGCACCTAGCAGTGACGGGTGCTAGGTGTCTGCCTTGGACTTTTCCACCTACATGAGCCAGTCGAGTTCTTTTGTGCCATTTTGTGTTGTTCCCTCTCAATTGCAGAGAAGCTTTACTTCATATTGAATGAGTTTTGATCTGTCAAAACTATACTTTGCAATTTATGATTTTACCTGACCTTGCCAATATCCACAGCCTTTGTCTGCATGAGGGCTGTAGACTCCCTGGAAGGTTGCACTTTTCTCTTTCCTGCCTTCCCTTCCTTTAGGCAGCTGTCAAGGATGCCTTGGGGCTGAGGGACAAGGATGAGGACGGGAAGTGTAGTTCACATTAGAGGAATGGGACCCTCTTCCTCTGGACCTGGAGAATACAGGTAAAGTGATGGGTAAAGAAACAGATCGCTCGATGGTTAATTTTACGTGTCAACTTGACTGGGCCATAGGGTGTCCAGATATCTGGCTAAACAAAATTCTGGGCAGGTCTAGGAGGGCCCTTCTAGATGAGATTAGTATTTGAATCAGTAGACTGAGTAAAGCAGATTGCCCTCTCCAGTGTGACAGAGCTCACTCAATCTGTGAAAGACCTGAGTAGAACAGAAAGGTGGAGTGAGAATTGGTCCTCTCTGGCTGGTTACCTTCCAGCAGGAATGTTGGTCTTCTGCCTTTGGACCCAGACCTGGACTAGAACCTGCATCATCTGCCCTCCCACTTCTCAGGCCTTTGGACTCAGACTGGACCCATGTCATTGACTCTCTTAGGTCATTAGCTTGCCCGTCTGGAACTGCAGGTCTCGGGACTTCTTAGTCTCCATAACTGTTTGAGCCCATTCCTGATAATCATCCAACCAACCAATCAATCAATCAATCAATTAATCCTATTTCTCTGGAGAAACCTGTTTCTCTGGAGAGCCCAGACTAACGCTTGTAGGTTTTGGCAGAACAAATGCGCTCGGAGAAAATCTCTGCCTGACTCTGACTCAAGCTCTCTCTCTCCCTTGCTTATTTACACTTGTCTGAGGTCAATGAGGCCACTGTGTTAATTAACCTTTGCCACTTCACTGAGATGGGATCCTTGGAGTCTTAGAAAGTTCCAGTGAAATGAGTTGGGAACGTAGACAAGGGCTTTAAAGAATTTTGCAAAAATCTTTGTGTAATTGGGAATGACTTGGTAGCCTCTGGGTTTGCTTTTGGGAGCATTTTTATATCTTTATATCTCACCTGTGACCAGAACTTCCTGGACAGAAGCTGCCTACGCTGAAAAACAAACATATTTTATGTTGCAAATTGTATACACTCTTCTCTCAAAACATTGTCTTTATTTGTGGATTATGGGCAGCCAGCATAATACTTATAAAGACTTACAGTTACTCATAAAACCCACTATGATCTCCTCTGTCTAGAACAGTAAGATTAACATATTTTGAGACTCCCCCTAAGAGATAAGACCCCTGAGTACAAAAAAAAGTAAAAAAAAAAAAAAAAAAGACCCCTGAGTAATGAACATACACCTGAACAATTTTGCAAACAATTTCAGAGGGTCTGTGGATTCCCCCAAAGAAATCAGGTGGTGGGGAGAAATCAGGCTGTCTGTAATATTGAGAGACATTGGTTTCTTGGTTTTTTATTGGTTTCTTTCTTTAAA
The DNA here is from genome assembly GCF_905146905.1 of Nyctereutes procyonoides. Classification (NCBI taxonomy): domain Eukaryota; kingdom Metazoa; phylum Chordata; class Mammalia; order Carnivora; family Canidae; genus Nyctereutes; species Nyctereutes procyonoides. Next base: position 51,596,341 of record NW_026575140.1, on the reverse strand, counting down.
AAAAATATATTTATTTATTTATTTATTTATTTATTTATTTATTTATTTGAGACATACAGAGAGAGGGAGAGAGAGAGAAGGAGGCTCCCTGTGGGGAGCCCGATATGGGACTCAATCCCAGGACCCCGGGATCACACCCTGAGCCGAAGGCAGATGCTCAACTGCTGAGCCATCTAAGAAGGTGGCTTCTTAATAGATTTTTGCTGGGCTCTTTTCAACCATCTTGGTTTCTCTAACATATATTTTATCTCAGGCAGATTGCTTCAGAGTTTCGGGGAGTGTGTGTATTTGTATAGTCCACCTATGTTAGGATACTTGTGTCTATAGGAGCTGGACAGATCCAGAGTTGAATTCTGGTCTGCCACTCAGTTGCGTGACTGTGGACATGTGTCACCACCCCCGTATGCCCCACACCTGGCTCCCCATCTCTAGTACGGAACCATTCCCAAGCATTTCAGAAGTCAGGGTGAACAAGTGAAATAAATAATTCACATCCTCTGCTCTGTGCTGTGCTGCCCCCCTAAACTTCTAGTCCGACTAATGATTTTGCTGAGTTGCCCACTTGCTTTGGCCTCGTGTAGACACAGCTCCGCAGTAGAACAAGACTGAAAACAAATCCTAAGGCCTGAAGTGCAGGGTGTAGGCGTGTGCATAAGCTTGCTTGTCAGGGTCTGGCTAGGTTTCCTTTGTTTGTTCTAGACACCCATCCGGGGCATCTGGGCTTTTCTGTTTCTGCGTCGGTGCTATGTAGATCTGCCCCTACACACACCCATACACACCCATACACACACACACACACACACACACACACAACTTCCGTCTCCACTCACGGTGCTGCCTCAAAAGAACCCACATCTGCTCACCTGTTTCCTTATCGTGACATGAGTGTGTCCCACATCTGCCCGTGTTTTTCTAGGTGAAGCATCTGCATTTTATGGGGCACTGAACAGAGCACACGTGTTGAACGGAATCCGGGTGATCCCCCTTCCCCTTCCCCTGCAGGCACCCCGAATTCCGGCTCCTCCTTGGTGCAGGCGCTCCTCAGCCCTCATTCCGTCTCCATGGGTCCTAGGTCCCTGGGGCTGGCGTAGCCGATTCCCAGAAATGCGGTCTCCACGTTCTGAAGGTCGGAAGCCCGACATCAGTGTCCCGGGGCTGAAATCAGATGGTGATAGGAGAGTGCCCCCTCCGGAGAGCCCAGGGGACAGAACTTGCTTGCTTTTCCCAGCTTCCGGGGGCGACCAGCTTCCCTTGGTTGGTGGTTGAGGGCTATACCCCTCCAATCTCCGCCTCCTTCATCCCATCATGGGGTGTGTGTGTGAGCGAATTCTCACCACCCCTCTCCTATAAGGACGTGTATCCTTAGGATTCCCCTGGATCACCCAGGAGCATCTCCGCATCGCAAGATCCTTAACTTCATCACCTCTGTTGCGATGTAGCTGAATCTCCAGTTTCTGGGGATGACCACCTGGTATCTTTCGGGGGGCATGTCTCAGGCTTCCATCCTCCACAGAGCCCCATGGTGGGGCCATGCCCCGACGACCCTAGTCGGACAGGGTCTCGGGGGCCAGGCTCACATCCCTGGGAGAGACTGTCCAGGAGCAGTGAGGACCCAGGCAGTAACAGGGTACACCTGCGGTCAGGGGTGGTGCCCGGGGTGGTGAGCTGCGTCACCCCTGGGTACGAGATAAAGGAGACGGGCAGCAAAGGCCCCCCAGGGCTGGCCTGCGACGAGGTGGGTGATGAGGACATTATAAGCCACATTGAGTGGCTCCCACAGGAAAGCCCGTCAGCTCTCGAGGAACAAAAGGCTCCCTGGTTCTGGGTGTCTGGCTCCAGTTCCCCCTGTGGTCTGTCCCCTTTCTGTTTCTTACCCCAGACACTCCTGTCCTTCACAACACCCTGTCCTGGGGTGCCCAGGGGGCTCAGCGGTTGAGCGTCTGCCTTTAGCTCAGGTCGTGATCCCGGGGTCCTGGGATCAAGTCCTGCATCGGGCTACCTGCAGGGACCCTGCTTCTCCCTCTGCCTGTGTCTCTGCCTCTCTCTCTGCGTCTCTTATGAATAAATAAATAAATAAATAAAATCTGAAAAAACAAAGCAAATAAAAAAGCATCCCATCCTATTTACGGTGGTTAAAGTGAGCTGCTGTTCTTGGCAACCCAAAGACACACTGCCCCTAAAGGGAGTCCCCTCCCCTTTCTCATGGCCTCAGTGGGGTCCCTATCCTGTTGAGGGCAGACTCTGTGTGACCCTAAACCTTGCTGTCCACCCCCTGGCCACCACATTCCCAGAGGTGTCCAGTGCCACAGTCACACCCTGTCCCATCGTCCTCCCGGGGGCACACCTGCCCCTTCCTGCTATTGTCACCTGAAATTCAAGCCATTCATCTGTCTGATTCTTGCCAAATAATCACCGCCAACACCCCTCCCCTTCTCAGCAGCACTCACCTCCACCTCTGGGATCATCTCTACCCTGTATTTATCCCCCCATCCCTCCTCCCAGTAATCTGCATTGACAACAACATCCATTTTTAATGAGCCAGGTTTGCCTTTGATCGCTTGGCTTCCAGCCCCACTTCCCATCTGCCACCCACGAGGGGGCCGCGTCCTTACGGGCCTGGCCCAGCATTCCTTGCACACAGGTCTATGAGACATGCACGTTGTTCACCTCAAATTTCCTCAACTGTCCTTCTTTCTCTTGTATTCGTTTCTTTTTTTTTTTAAGATTTTATTTATTTATTTATTCATGAGAGACACACAGAGAGAGGCAGAGACACAGGCAGAGGGAGAAGCAGGCTCCCTGTGGGGAGCCCCATGCAGAACTCGATCCCAGGACCCCGGGATCACGCCCTGAGCCAGAGGCAGATGCTCAACCGCTGAGCCACCCAGGCGTCCCTTTTGTACTAGTTTCTTAAGCCTGCCACCATGAAAATCACCCCAAACTCAGTGCCTCCAAGCAGCCAAGTTTACTCTCTTACCTTTCCAGAGGGCGGAGCTTTGAAATCAAGGGGTGAGCCAGGTCTCCTCCTGTCCCCTTCAGCCTCCAGAGGACAAGCCTCCCTGCCTCCTCCAGCTTCTGGTGGGTCCGGGCCATCCTCAGTTTGTAGCAGTTTGGCTCCAAACTCTGCCTGGGTGTCCACTGCCCTCCCTCCGTGTCCTGTCCCCTCCTTCTATGAGGACGCTCCTCATTGGAGTTAGGGCCCCTTCCTAACCCGAATTGACCTCATCTTTACATCTCTAAAGATCCCCCTTACCAGATAAAGTTCTAGTCCAAATCAAAGGGCAGCGTGGACATATCTTTTGTGAGACCACCATTCGGACTATTGCAATGTCTCCAGTTTCAAATTGGAAAACCAGGCCCCACAGGAGGGCTTCCTGGAGTCTGCAGGGGGACAGATGATGGGGTCTGCAGGTGTGAGGCAGTAGCTCCCAGATGATGAGCCTTGACCCCTGGACATAAGAGGAGGAAAACACGTGGAGGGGAAGCTGGGTGGCTCAGTGGTAGAGCATCTGCCTTTGGCTCAGGTTGTGATCCCGGGGTCCTGGGATCAAGTCCCACATTGGGCTCCACAGGGATCCTGCTTCTCCCTCTGCCCATGTCTCTGCCTCTCTCTCTGTGTCTCTTGTGAATAAATAAATAAAGTCTTGAAAGAAAAGAAAGAAAGAAAGAAAAAGAAAGTAAGAAGAAAGAAAGAAAGAAAGAAGAAAGAAAGAAAGAAAGAAAGAAAGAAAGAAAGAAAGAAAGAAAGAAAGAAAGAGGAAAGAGCAAGCCGGTGGATAAACCCCACTCGGCCCCCCCACCCCGGACCCTCTCCCACACTTCTGGAGAAGGCTCATGTGCCCATGAGCAAGCCTGCCCACCAAGCTGCCTGGTCTCTTCTAGAAGCAAACGCCCCCAGGTAACACCTGGCCTGTCCCTGGGCGTCCCCTCACTTGGCGTCGCCGCCCATCTGCGCCTCTGTGGGATTGCGCCTCTTACATACATTGTTAGCACCTCACTCCCTGCGTCCAGCTTGACTTTCCAGAAGGATCAAACCATGACCCTGGCTGGCTGTGCCCCAAGTCCCTGCTGGGGGTTGGAAGTGGCACCAGTCGTCCGTTCAGAGAAGTTGCTTGCTTCTTGCACAGACCACAGCTGATGGGCCCCAGGCCCTGTAATGGGGACCCGTGTGCAGGGAGCCTGGGACTGCAGCTCTGCCCGGTGGGGACAGTGCACAACCGGAACATCCAGACCCCTGTGTGGATCTGGGTGATGGATGTGGATGTGGGTGGGCAGACACAGCGCTGCAGGTGGACTCTTGGAGGGGGTCAGGGATAGGGGGACAGTTTTCCTGAGGCCTGATTGGGCCACTGCGCTTAGATCTGGAGGGAGGCCATGAGGGGCCCTTCCTGTCCTGAGCTCCCCCTGCCCCTGGGGTCCTTACACCAAACTCCTATCCCCTGAGCCGGTGAGGGCACCCTCATCCCCTTGCAGCCTAAGGGGGCTCAATTAACACGACACACTTGGCCCTTGACCTCCCTGGAGCCCCCACTAAACGTGCTCTTGGCATTGCCAAGTGTCTTTGATTGTGGCACCATCACACCATGGCCCATAGGAGCCACCGTCCTTTTACCCCTTGACCACTTTGTGCCACCAGCACTGCCACCTGAGGCTTTCTTGTCCTCTCCACCTTTTTCTGCATCCCTCCTATCATCGACTCATAGAAATCTTCTTCCCTCTACTTCTTGTTTCATGATAGCAGACACTTCGTTGGAGTCCAAGTGGTGTGAAATTGATTGTGTTTACCATTTTTAAGTGTCCAGTTAGGTATGTGTTCATGATGTTGTGTAACCATCACCACTATCGGTTTCCAAAACATTAGCAGGACGTTTTCAAAACAGAAATGCCCATTAAACACAACTTCTCCCTTCATCCTCCCCCCAGTGCCTGGTAAACTTCATTCTACGTGCTGGCTGGATGCATTGCCTGTTTTCTACCTCCTCAGAGAAGCTAATCACGCACTATCGGCCCTTCTGTGCCTGACTTATTACACTTGACCTAATGTGTTTTTTTTTTTTTAAGATTTTATTTACTTATTCATGAGAGACACACAGAAAGAAGCAGAGACACAGGCAGAGGGAGAAGCGGGCTCCATGCCGGGAGCCCAATGCAGAACTCGATCCCAGAACCCCGGGATCACACCCTGAACCAAAGGCAGATGCTCAACCACTGAGCCACCCAGGTGTCCCTTGACCTAATGTCTTTGAGGTTCATCCATGCTGCTGTGGCAGGTGTCACAACTTCATTCCCTTTTATGATGAGTGACCTTCCATCGGATAATATGCCCCATTTTGTTTATAGTCATCTGTTAACAGACACTTGGGTTGCTCCGACCTTTTGGCGATTGTAAATAATGCTGCCATGAACATGAGTGTATATCTTTCCAAGACCCCATTTTCTATCTTGGGGGATCTGTTTCTAGGGTTGGAATTACTGAATCATATGGCAGTTCCGTGTTTGGTGTTGTGAGGAACTGCCAAAATGTTATTTCAAGCAGCTGCAGTGGTGTGATGCTCCCACCAGCGATGCACGAGGGTCCCGATTTCTCCACCATCTCCCCAACTCTTGTTACTTTCTATTTTTTTTTTGTTTTGTTTTACAGTAGCCATCATAATGTGTGCAGAGGGGTGTCCCATTGTGGTTTTGATTGGCAGTTCCTCAGTGACTAATGATGCTCAGCATCTTTTCACAAGCTTATTGGCTATTGGTACATCTCCACTGGAGGAATGTCCATTCAAGACCTTGACTATTTTTGAAGCAGGTTGTTTGTACTTTCTCTTGAGTTTTAGAAGCTCTTTATATATTCTTGATATCAATTCATATCAGATATATGACTTGCAAATATTTTATTCCATTCCGTGACTTGTCTTCTCATTCTCCTGATCGTATACTTTGATGCACAAAAGTTTTTAATTTTGATAAAGGCTGATTTAAATATTCACCTATTTTATTTTATTGTCTGTGCTTTCAGTGTCACGTCTAAGAACTCATTGCCAAAGCCATTGTCATAAAGATTTTCCTCCAGTGTTTCCTTCTAATAGTTTGATAGTTTCAACTCTTAAGTTTAGCCTCTGAACTATTTTGAGTTAATTTTTGCATATGATGAAAGGTACAGGTCCAACATCACTCTCTGCATGTGATTATCTGTTTTCCCATAACTATCTGTTGAAACGAATTTCTTTTCCCATTGAGTAGTGTGGAACCTGTGTTGAAAATCAACCGACCATATATGGGAGGGCTTATTCTGGGCTCTCTGTTATATTCCATTGATCTGTATGTCTGTCTTTATGTCAGCACCACACTGTTTTGATCACTGCTTTGCCAGAAATTTTGAAATCTGAAAGTGTGAGTCCTCCAACTTTGTTCTTCCTTTCCAAGAATGTTTTAGCTGCTTGGGGTCCTTTGAGATGCCACATGAATTGGAAAGTGTATTTTTCTATTTATGCAAAAAAAATGCCATTAGAGCTTTGATAAGGATCACATAGAATCCGTAGAACGCTTTTGGCAGAATTGTCATCTTAACAATATTAAATCTTCCAAGTCATGAACACAAAATGTTGTTCTATTTGTTTATGTCCTTTTTAAATTACTTTTAACAATGTTTTATAGCTTTCAGTTTATAAGTCTTTCACTTCCTTGGTGAAGTTTGTTCCAAAGTAGTTTATTCTGTTTGATGTTGTAAATGTAACTGCTTTTTAAATTTTTTTTGGGGGGGGGGGTTGTTCATCATTAGCATATAGAAACGCAACCAGTTTTTGAGTGTTGATCATGTATCCTGCAACTCTGCTGGGTCAGTTTATCCACTTGAACAATCTTTTTCTGGAATCTTTAGGATTCTTTTACATGTAAGGTTTTGTCATCTGTGAACAGGGATAATTGTTTTAATTTGGGTGACTTTTATTTGTTTTGGTCTAGTTGCTCTGGCTTAGGCCTTCTAATATTATGTTGTTGTTTTTTTAAATATTTTACTTATTTATTCATAAGAGACACAGAGAGAGAGGCAGAGACACAGGCAGAGGGAGAAGCAGGCTCTCTGCAGGGAGCCCAATGTGGGACTCAATCCCAGGATCCCAGGATCACACCCTGAGGTGTGAAGGCAGACGCTCAACCACTGAGCCACCCAGGTGTCCCCTAATACTATGTTAAATAGAAATGGTGAAATGGACTTTTTTTTTCCTAGTTCCTGATTTTAGAAAAAAGGTTTTTGTCATGCATCAGTGAGTATGCCAATACCTGTGGGCTTTACATAAATGGCCTTTATTACGTTGATGAATCTCCTTTCTATTCTTACTTTATTGAGTATTTTTTTAATCATGAAAGCATGTTGATTTTGTTGAATTTTTTTTGCATCAATTGAGATGATCATGAGTTTTTTTCCCTTTATTATATTAATGTGGTGTATTACGTTGATATACTTTCATATGTTGAATCATCCTTGCATTCCAGGAATAAATTCTACTCTGTCATGTTGTATAGTCTTCTTAACATGCTGCTAAATTTATTTTGCGATTATTTTATTGAGGGTTTTTGCATCAATATTAATAAGGAATAATTCCACTGCATCCTATAAGTTTTGCTATGTTCTTTTTCATTTCCATTTGTCTCAAGGTATTTTAAATTTCCCATGTTGGCTAGTATCCAAGATCTATAAAGAACTTATTAAACTCAACAGCAAAGAAACAAACAATCCCATAATGAAATGGGCAAAAGACATGAACAAAGATCCCACAGTGGAAGACATAGGCATGGCCAACAAGCACATGAGAAAATGCTCCGTATCACTTGCCATCAGGGAAATACAAATCAAAACCACAATGAGATACCACCTCACACCAGTGGGAATGAGGAAAATTAACAAGGCAGGAAACAACAAATGTTGGAGAGGATGTGGAGAAAGGGGAACCCTCTTGCACTGTTGGGGGGAATGTGAACTGGTGCAGCCACTCTGGAAAAATGTGTGGAGGTTCCTCAAAGAGTTAAAAATAGATCTGCCCTCCGACCCAGCAATTGCACTGCTGGGGATTTATTCCAACAATACAGATGCAATGAAACGCCAGGACACCTGCACCCCAATGTTTATAGCAGCAATGTCCATAGTAGCCAAACTGTGGAAGGAGCCTCCATCGAAAGATGAATGGATAAAGAAGATGTGGTCTATGTATACAATGGAATATTCCTCAGCCATTAGAAACGACAAATACCCACCATTTGCTTCGATGTGGATGGAACTGGAGGGTATTATGCTGAGTGAAACAAGTCAGTCGGAGAAGGACAAACATTATATGGTCTCATTCATTTGGGGAATATAAAGGATAGTGAAAGGGAATAAAGGGGAAAGGAGAAAAAACAAGTGTGAAGTATCAGAAAGGGAGACAGAACATGAGAGACTCCTAACTCTGGGAAATGAACTAGGGGTGGTGGAAAAGGAGGTGGGGGGGGTGACTGGGTGATGGGCACTGAGGGGGGCACTTGGTGGGATGAGCACTTGGTGTTATTCTATATGTTGGCAAATTGAACACCAATAAAAAATAAATTTATAAAAAATAAATAAAAGAATATAATTTTGAAATAAAATAAAATAAAATAAATTTCCCTTGTTTCTTCTGTCCTATTTGTTAAGAAGGTGTTGTTTAATTGCCACATATTTGTGTATTTTCCCATTTTTCCTTTGCTATTGACTTCTAGTTTCATTCCACTGTGATGGAAAAAATACTTTGCATGATGTTAATCTTTTTACATGTGTTAAAACTTGGTTTTTGGCTTAACATATGGTCTATCCTAGAGAATGTTCCACATGCTCTTTAGAAAAAATGTGTAAGCTGCTGTTATTGGGTACCGTGTTCTGTATGTCTATTGGGTCTAATTGGTTTATACTGCTGTTCATGTCCTTTATTGATCTATCCATACTGAAAGTGAGGCATTGAAGTCTCCAACTATCACTAGAATTATCTGTTTCTCCTGTCAATTCCATCAATATTTGCTTTACAAATGTGGGGAGGAGTCTGTTGTTTGGTGCATGCATGTTTATAATTGTTACATTATCTTGATGAACTAACCCTTTATCAATATGTAATGCCTTTTTTTGTTTTTTTTTTAATAAAAGTTTTTGATTTAAAGTCTGTTTTGTCTGATGATAGTTTTCTTTTGGTTACTATTTGCATAAAATATCTATCCTTTGGGATCCCTGGGTGGCACAGCGGTTTGGCGCCTGCCTTTGGCCCAGGGCGCGATCCTGGAGACCCGGGATCGAATCCCACATCGGGCTCCCGGTGCATGGAGCCTGCTTCTCCCTCTGCCTGTGTCTCTGCCTCTCTCTCTCTCTCTCTCTGTGACTATCATAAATAAATAAAAAAATTAAAAAAATATATCTATCCTTTAATTTTCAACCTATTTGTATCTTTAGATCTAGTGTGCATCTCCTATAGATAGCATGTATATGGATAATATTTTCTTTATACACTCTGCCTTTTGACCACATAGTTTAATCCATTCACATTAAAAGTAATTACTGGGGATCCCTGGGTGGTGCAGCAGTTTGGCACCTGCCTTTGGCCCAGGGTGTGATCCTGGAGACCTGGGATCGAATCCCATGTCGGGCTCCCGGTGCATGGAGCCTGCTTCTCCCTCTGCCTATGTCTCTGCCTCTCTCTCTCTCTGTGTGACTATCATAAATAAATAAAAATTAAAAAAAAGTAATTACTGATGAGGAAGGACACTTGCCACTTTGCATTTGTTTTCTATATCTCTTATAGCTTTTTTTCCACTCATTTCCTCCACTACCTTCTTTTGTGCTTAGTTGATTTTTTTTTTGTAGTGTACATTTTGCTTTCCTTCCCATTTCCCTTTGTGTGTATTCTGTAGATATTTCTGTTGGGGTTATTATGGCATTATGCTTGAATTTTCTTTGTTTTCTCGCTTTCTTTTTAAAAAGCTTTTTAAAAATTTATTCATGAGAGACACAGAGAGAAGCAGAGACACAGGCAGAGGGAGAAGCAGGCTCCCTGTGGGAAGCCCAGTGTGGGACTCGATCCCAGGACCCCAGGATCATGACCTGAGCCAACGGCAGATGCTCAACCACTGAGCCACCCTGGTGCACATGCTTGAATTTTCTAATTATAACAATCTAATTATAGTTGATATCAGCTTAACTTCAATAGTATATAATACACAGCTCCTTTTCTACCTCTTTCTGTTATTGATGTTGCAAATTACATCTTTATAACATTGTGCATCCAACAACATAAATATTTGCTTTTATGCATTTGTCTCTTGAATCACATGGAAAATAAAAAGTGGAGTTATCAGTCAAAGTTACAATAACACCAGCTTTTATATATGCGCATGTATTTACCTTTATTAGGGTTCCTTATTTCTTTCTACAGCTCCAAGTTGCCCTCCAGCATTCTTCCATTTCTACTTGAAAGAGTCCCTTTGCTTTTCCTACAGAGCAGGTCTAGTGCTAACAAACTCTTTTGTTAGCTTTTGTTTGTCTAGGAATGCTTTAATTTCCCCCTCATTTGTGAAGGTCAGTCTTGCCAGATATAGAATTCTTGTTTGACAATCGTTTTTGCATCAGCACTTTAAATATTTTACCCCCTCACCTTCTGTAATACCAAGTTTCTGTGGAGAAATCAACATGCAGTCTTATTGAGGATTGCTCGTCTGTGTTGAGTGGCTTGTTGTGGCTTTCAAGATTTCCTCTTTGTATTTGGCTTTTGACAATTTGATTATAATGTGTCTTTCTGCAAGTCTCTTTGAGTTTACTCTACTTGGAGTTTATAGGGCTTCTTGGCTTTGTATGCTTAGATGTTTCATCAAATTTGAGCTGGTTTTGGCTATTAATTCTTCAAATAATCTTCTTGCTCCTTCATTTCTCTCTCTCTCTGTCCTCATTCTTGGGCTCCATAATGTGATGTTGGTTTATCCATTGGTTGATGTCCCACAGGTCCCTTAGGCTCTGTTCACTTTAACTATAGGACCTCCAAGTAGAAATGTTGAGTAGGAAGTGGAACATGAAACTGGGGCTCAGAAGTGAGATGACTGAGCTGGAAGGGACACACATATTAATGGAATAGAGTAGAAAGGCCAGAAATAAACCCACAATTATATGGTCAATTAATCTTTGATAAAGGAGACAAGAATATGCAATGGGGAAAAGACCATCTCTTCCACAAATGGTATTGGGAAAACTGGAGAGCTACGTGCAAAAGAATGAAACTGGACCACTTGCTTATACCATACACAAAAAGAAACTCAAAATGGATTAAGGACCTAAATGTGAGACCTGAAACCACAAAAAATCCAAAACAAGAGCACAGGCAGTAATTTCTCTGACATTGGCCACAGCAACGTCTTTTTAGATATATCTCCTGAAACCAGGGAAACAAAAGCAAAAATAAACTATTGGGACTACATCAAAATAAATAGCTTCTGTACAGCAAAGGAGAAAATCAACAAAACTAAAAGAGAACCTCCTGAATGGGAGAAGATATTTGAAAATGACATATCAAATAATGAACTAGTGGCCAAAACATATAAAGAACTTACACAACTCGACTACAAAACACCCAAATAATCCAGTTTAAAAATGGGCAGAAGATATGAACAGACATTTCTCCAAAGAAGACATACAAGTGGTCAACAGACATATGGAAAGATGCTGAATATCCCTCATCATCAGAGAAGTGTGAATGAAAACCACAATGAGATATTACTTCACACCTGTCAGGAATGGTAAGATAATAAACTCAGGAAACAAGTGTTGGCAAGGATGTGGAGAAAAAGAAACCCTCGTGCACTGTTGGTGGGAATGCAAACTGGTGCAGCCACTGTGGGAAATAGTTTGGAGGAGCCTCAAGAAATTAAAAATAGAACTACCTCACAATCAGAATTAGACTACTGGGTATGTACTCAAAGAATATGAAAACCTTAAATTGAAGGGATACATGCACCCCTATATTTACTGCCGCATTATTTACAACAGCCAAGTGTCCATTGATAGATGAATGGGTAAAGATGTATATATATGTATGTGTATATATATATAAATACACATCTTGCCATAAAAGAGCAAAATCTTGCCATCTGCAACAACGTGGATGGATCTAGAGAGTATAACACTAAATGAAATAAGCCATTCAGAGAAAGACAAATGCCATATGATTTCACTCAAGTGTGGAATCGAAGAAATGAAACAGTGAGCAAGGGGGAGAAAAAGACACAAACAGATTCTTAACTATGGAGAACATACTGATGGTCACCAGAGGGGGATGGGTGGGGGGTACAGATGGAATAGGTAATTGAGATCAAGAGTACCTATCTTGATGAGCACTGAGTAATATATGGAAGTGTTGAATCACTATTTTGTACCCCTGAATATAACATCGCATGTTAACTATACTGAAATTAAAGTAAAACTTAAAAAAAAAAAAAGAAGACTGACCAACAGATATAAATTTGGAAGTTACCAAAACATAGGTGATGTTCCAATCCATGGGTTTTGATGAGGTCACTTAGGGAGACTATGTAGAGAAAAAAGAGGTGAGGACCCCAAACTCTCAAACCCATCATTTAAAGGCCAAGTGGATGAGAGGAACCAGCAAAAGAACTGCTGAATGCTAGCTGGGCTAGCTGGGCTCTGCAAGGTGTCCAGATCAGACCCCCTGAGCCTGGATTCACTAAGACAAACATTCTCTAGAATTATGCAATGACATCTAAGTGTTTGAATCATTACTCAGTATCCGTGTTTATACTGTGGAATCATTAAAGCCAAAGGCAGATGGAAGGTCATAAAATGCTGTTTTAAAAAGTCAGTAAATCCTTCTTGGATGGACCAGAGAGATCCTCAAGGCCTCTTCTGGACCTAAACTCCTATTATTTGGGCTTCCTCAGTTGCTTTAGGAAATAACTATTTGTGTCTGAGCCAGCAGAAAGGGATCGGAAGGCTGGGGAAGAGGCAGAGAAAGTCCTTGTGCACAGCTGCCTCAGTTTCCATTTGAATTCACTTTTTGTATTCACGTTTAAAATTATTATCTTTTTTCTTTCTTTAGGATTTTATTTATTCATCTGAGAGAGAGAGTGCCAGGTAGAGGGAGAAGCAGATGTGGGGCTCAGTCCCAGGACCATGTGATCATGACCTGAGCTGAAGCAGTAGGTATCTAACCGACTGAGCTACCCAGGTGCCCCTTAGTATGTTTTTTTCTCTTTTACGATGAACATATACCTTTATAGTATATAGACTTAATGCCCTCAAGATTCTTCTATAGACTGTGAGCTACATGAAGGCATGGGCTGTTTCTGTTGCAAATGCAGCATCTTAGCCCAAGGGGTGGTACAGATGAATGAATGAATGAATGAATGAAGGTGTTGAGCTAGTGAAAGATCCAGAAACTCATCTACTTTAGAATCCAGGGGACCTAAAGCAGACCACAAACTGACATTATCCATGCCTATTAAGCAAGCTGCTAGTTTAATGCAATAACCCCACCATGCTTAATTACTTCAATTACTTTGAGCAACAACAATTTGTTGGCCACTTACTCTGGGGCTAAGATCTCGGCAGGCACTGGGGTCAGGGTTAGGGAAGATTTACAAAGAGGTGGTCCCTGGGTGGTCCACTAGTATATGTACAAATGGAAGAAAACAAACAGCCCAGGAGGGTTCTCCGGTTCTCTGTACACCCCCCCCCCCCCCGTAATCGGCAGACCTAGATCTGGAGGCTCTGCGCGGCAGTGCAGAGTGTGGGTAATGGGCTGTTTGGCTTCTCTGTTGAACTCTAGATGACCTTGGGCAAGTCAGTTCACATCGTTGCAAAGCAGCAATCTCTTCCATAAAAGGGAGTGCTTTGACTCACTGCACAGAAGTCCTTTCGACTCCAAAGTTGCTGTTTTGTCTTTGTCTTCAGGACCTATCTGGAAGGAACAGGGGTTTGTAGAGGCCAGAGGTTGGAAGCTGGAGTTACAGATGCCTAATACACTTGTTTTGGGCTCAACTATTAATGGCCCCCGAGGCTCTTTTCAATATTTTTTTAATTTTTATTTATTTATGATAGTCACAGAGAGAGAGAGAGAGAGAGAGAGAGAGAGAGAGAGAGGCAGAGACACAGGCAGAGGGAGAAGCAGGCTCCATGCACCGGGAACCCGATGTGGGATTCGATCCTGGCGCGCCCTGGGCCAAAGGCAGGCGCCAAACCGCTGCGCCACCCAGGGATCCCCCCGAGGCTCTTTTCAAATTGTTTCAATAGTGGAACATTTAAAAATCACATCCCATTCAGGGGCCCCTCTGTGGCTCAGTCGGTGAAGTATCTGCCTTTGGCTCAGGTCATGATACCAGGGGCCTGAGATCGAGTCCTGCATCGGACTCCTTGCTGGGTGGGGAGCCTGCTTCTCCCTCTGCTGGCTGCTCCCCCTGCTTGTGCTCTCTCTCTCTGACAAAATCTTAAAAAAAAAAAAAAAGATAAAATCACATCACATTTATGCAAGCAATTTCACATAAAAATCCATTTTCCAGCTCTGCTGGAAAAATTGGAAGATCTGATGGCATCAGAACATGCTAGCCCAGAGGTGGTAGGGGCTGACTTTCTCATTTACCGTGGATCTCTGTGGTTTCTCACCTGTCCTGTTGGTCTCACTGTTGACTGAGTTTCGGAGCAGGGATCTGGAACAGGAATTCACATTTATGGTACAGGCAAGTGATTTTGATGGAGGTATGTCAGGGAGGGACATGAGGGAGCTTCCTAGTGAGGTAGAGCGGAATGCCTGAGAGTGTTTTCAATCCTAGAGATTCTCAAGATTCTCTTCCCACTTCCTTACCTGATGATTGCCAGACATCATGTGGGGAAGAGTGTACAGAGATCATTTACATAATGGCCAGAGAGCTAGCATCCGTTGAATGCTGCCATAGGTCTGGCACTGCCCTAAGCCCTCTGGCGTTACCAGTCCCATTTTACAGATGGAAACTGAGGCATAGAGAGATTAATTAATTTCTCTGAGTCCTGGGTTGATAGGTTGACTGGGCCAGATGCTTTTACTACAGATGAAATCAAGGCTAACAGCTACAGGTGTGCACAACTAAAATCCAGAGTCTGAGTAGGGAGGCAACAGGCCAGGCAGAGCAGAGCCTGGGGGCTGAATGTTAGCTGACTTGAGGGTAATGGCTAGAAAAGCAATCCCAGCAACAACATTTTTACTCCAGTACAGTGTGTTGCTTTTAACACACTGTTAACCTCCTCCAGACAAATTCTTGAACAAACCAAGTGAGAGGCAGCTCTGGGTCTTAGAAACCAACCTCATTTTTTGGTAGAATCACATTTGTGCATTTGTGCCCAGCAGATGGAAATGGGGTCGAAAGCCTATGGCCTGTGGAAGTTTAAAAGGTGGGCGGAACACTCTGGAGACAAAGCCCACCATTCAGAGCCATGACTAATTTTCAGGGATGGCTTATAGATTCAGCATCACTCCTTTGCACTCACAGGCTTCACAAAAAGCACCAGGCGTCCTGATTTCGGGCGCGTTTCCCAAAAGCTCAAAGTTAAGAAATTCATAAAGTGCTAATGTAAATCTAAAGGAAAAAGGCCATTCCTTGTATGGCTGATTTTTCTCTAATGCACTCAGCAAAGCAAGGGAGCCGGCTGTAGCATGTATGACGACAGGAAACCCTCTGGTCTATTACTTCAGCCTGTTTGGTGACTGCCGGGAATTGGAAATGAAGAATAGGTTACAAAGGTGATTTCCAGAGGGAGAAAGAACGGAAGAAGGAGTAGAACAGCCAGAAATGGAAGAGGGGGACACATCAATAGCGAAGTGAATGTGGTGTGACATTACTGGGGAGAAGCCGGGGGCAGGGAGGCATGGTATGGAAATCTCTGGAATCAGCAGCCTTTTGGATGAGAAATGGAGCAAGGGAGAGTGTGCATTTGCATTTTTTTTTTAAGCTGGTGATGATTCACAAAAACAAGGCACCAAACACCTGACTGCAGAAACATTCCAAGTGAAAAAAAAAAAAAGAAACATTCCAAGTGAACATATTTCAAGATTTCAGAGATCACTAGTCATACTTCAATGGGTTTGGGTTGAGAGAAATGTCCATAGGACTCCAGAAAGTCAACCAAATACTACAGCCAATTACTTCCTGCCACTTTAAGAGGAATCACTTGGAAATAGCTGATAAGTGTATGCAGACCTTTGGGATATGGGTTATGAGAATCCCCGATGCCCCCAGATACTTCTGCAGATTTTTCTCTTTGATTAAAACAACAAGATTCCTTTTTAGCCAATAAGTAAGTAAAGTCTGGTTCAAAGGCTCTCAAACTGCCACCTGCTACTTCAAAAGCTCTTTCAATTCCCTGAGCAATTTACTATAGGTCACTGGCACTTCTGGGTGTAGTTCCCACATTTCTAGCCATGCTCTCTCTGCGTGTGAAGGAAACATCTGATGGCGGATTTTCGGTACGGACCTGTCCCCGGAGGTATTTGCCCTTATGGCTATGATGGTGGAGACAGAGAAAGGTCCTACTTGATACAGATACAGATAGATCAGGATCTTCAGGGCATTCATGGGACATCTAGATTTTGGTAGTCACACAGAGAGAGGGAGAGAGAGAGGCAGAGACACAGGCAGAGGGAGAAGCAGGCTCCATGCACCGGGAGCCCGACGTGGGATTCGATCCAGGGTCTCCAGGATCGCGTCCTGGGCCAAAGGCAGGTGCCAAAGCTGCGCCACCCAAGGACCCCCCCTTTTTTTTAAAAATTAAAAAGTTTTTTTAATTTTGTTTTTTCTCTCTCTTTCTTCTTTTGCCCCTCCCACCTGTGCTCTCTCTCTAAAATAAATAAATAAGTCTTAAAAAAAGTAAGTAAATGTTGAGGTGACTGATAGTTCCTATGTTCATGTACAGGAATCTGCTGTCCTATATATAAACTGGGCCCAAGTATAAGTAAGAATGTGCTAAGGCATACTGATTATTAGTGAAAAGCAAATAAAAAGAAACACATTGTGGGGCACCTGGGTGACTCAGTGGTTGAGCATCTGCCTTTGGCTCAGGGAGTGATCCCAGGGTCTTGGGATCAAGTCCCACAAGGGGCTCCCCACAGGGAGCCTGCTTCTCTCCCTGCCTTTATCTGCCTCTCTCTCTGTGTCTCTCATGGATAAAAACATTTTAAAAACATCTTAAAAAACAAACAAACAAATACATGGAGATACCAGCTCACATCTATTAGGATGGCCACTGCTAAAAAAAAAAAAAGTTTACAGTGATGTAGAGAAAGTGGAATCCTTGTGCACATCAAACTGCTATGGGAAACAGCTCCTCAAATAATTAAACAGAATTTCCATATGATCTAACAGTCCCATTTCTGGCTATATCTCCAAAAGAATTGACAGGAAGTTTTCAAAGAGATATTTCTATACCCTCATTCATAACAGCACTAAGTCATCATAGCCAAAAGCAGAAGCAACTCATGAATGGATAAACAGAATGTGGCATGTGCAACAGAATATTATTCATCCATAAAAAAGAAGGAAATCCGGACGTATGCTATAGTATGGATGAACCTTGAGGACATAATGCTGAATGAAAGAAATCAGACACAAAAAGATACATACATACATACATACATACATAGGGACAGAAAGTAGAATGACAGTTGCCGGTGGCTGGGGAGGAAAAATTAAGGATTATTGTCCAATAAGCAGAGAGTTTCTATTTTGCGAGACAAAAAGAGTTCTAGAGGTTGGCTGCACAACAATGAGAGGTTGTGAAAGAAACCAGGTGGCCGGCATGTTATACTGCAGGCCATGAGTGTAATGATCTACCACAACCACCAAAGGGATGGTTTTATATATATATTCAATCTATAGTTTACAAATCAATAAGAGACTAAGGGGAAAAAATGTAGAAAACACAATCCAAGAGAAGATCAGAAATGAGGGAAAAAGAAGCAAAGATAAAAGATGGAAAATAACATCTAAAATACAATACAGGGCAGCCCCGGTGGCTTAGTGGTTTAGCACCACCTTCAGCACAGGGTGTGATCCTGGAGACCCGGGATCGAGTCCCACATCAGGCTCCCAGCATGCAGCCTGTTTCTCTCTCTCTCTCTCTCTCTCTCTGTGTATCTCTAATAAATAAATTAGATTTATTAAAATCTTTTAATATTTTTATTTTATTTAAATAAATAAAATAAAATACAATATAAAACTAAGCCTGTGTCATGAATTAAAATAAAAAGGGGTAAGCTCAACTGTCTTTGTAATATTGTATTAAAAAGATAAATTATGCTAAAACATCTGGATAGTGGAGTTGTAGATGTTTATGGTATGGTTCTCTTTGCTTTTCAAAGAGAGGTTTGAGATATTTCCTAATTAAAAAAATATCTTGGGGGACAGCCCGGGTGGCTCGGTAGTTTGGTGCTGCCTTCCACCCAGGGCCGCCTTTGGCCCAGGGCCTGATCCTGAAGACCCAGCCAGGATCGAGTCCCACATCGGGCTCGGTGCATGGAGCCTGCTTCTCCTTCTGCCTGTGTCTCTGCCTCTCTCTCTCTCTCTGTGTCTCTCATGAATAAATAAATTTTAAAAATCTTTTAAAAAAATATTTTGGGGACGCCTGGGTGGCTCAGCGGTTGAGTCTGCCTTTGGCTCAGGGTGTGATCCCAGGATCTGGGATGAGTCCCACATCGGGCTCCCCACAGGGAGCCTGTTTCTCCCTCTGCCTATGTCTCTGCCTCTTTCTCCTTATGTCTCATGAATAAATAAATAAAATCTTAAAAAAAAAAAAAGACATGGAGAAGTCCTAAATGCATATTGCTAAGTGAAAGAATCCAATCTAAAACAGCAATGCTGTGTGATTCCAACTATAGGATATTCTGGAAAAAAATGCAACTGTGGAGACAACAAGACCAGCGGTTACCAGGGGCATGAGAGGAGGGAGGGACAAGTAGATGGATGTGTTTTAGGCAATGAAATTGTCTGCATGGCACCATAATGGTGGGTACATGTTGCCACCACATTTGTCAAAAACTCATTGAATATAAAAAAAAAAAAAGGGGGGGGGCGGGGAAAAAAAAAAACTCATTGAATGTGTAACACAAAGCAAGCTATACCCCAATTAAGCTGTGGACTTTACATAATAATAATGTGTCAATATTGGCTCATCAGAGGCAACCAATGTACCAAACTAACACAAGATTTTAATATCAGGGCAAAGTGTGGGTGGGAGTGTGCTGAGGTGAATGGGAGCTCTATACTTTACACTCAATTTTTCCATCAACCCAAAACTGCTCTAAAGCCTATCAATTAAATAAAAGTGAGGAGTAAGAATAATAATTCCTAAACTCTCAAAAAATTACAATGAAAAAAATTATGTATACAATGCTTCTGAAAAACCAACAAGGTCAAAGAATAGGTTTGATGTTTCAAATAAGCCAGCTTTCCTTCTGAAGTGGTAGAAGCCTGGTCATCGAAGCCAACTCCAGACATATGTGGAGGGCAATCCGAGCTCCAGAGCTTCCTGTAGGGTCAGCAAAGGACACTGCACCTACATCACAGCTGGACCTCCTTCTGCCCAAGCCTGCCCCTTCACCCCGTTCTAGGTGTTGGTCCCAAGGGCACTGCCTCATAAACATCCTGTACACTCGTCCTTCCCTAGCTACAGTTTTTTTTTTTTCAGATTTTATTTATTCATTCATGAGACACAGAAAGAGGCAGACACAGGCAGAGGGAGAAGCAGGCTCCCTGTGGGGAACCCCGTGCAGGACTCGATCCCAGAACTCCAGGTTCACGCCCTGAGCCAAAGGCAGACACTCAACCACCCAGGGGCCCCAATAATTCCTTAATTTTAAATTGAAGTTATCTAGAGTTAGCATTTAAAAAAACCACACACAAACTGATATTGATTGATCCCCCATATTTTGGCAGAATGTTACTGTTGAATGTCCTCATTAGACAAAAAAGAAAAAAAGCAGGGAAACATATACTTGCATTTGCATTAAATATTTAGCAAGGATGGTTGCCTCCGGAGAGCTGGCTTGGGGTTTGGGCTCAGGGAGTCATACCTGACTCTGCCTTTCTTACACATTTGATTTTTTCAGTGTTTGTATAAATGTTTCCATTATTTGAAGAAGAAGGAGAAGGAGAAGGAGGAGAGGGAGAAGAAGAAGAAGAAGAAGAAGAAGAAGAAGAAGAAGAAGAAGAAGAGGAGGAGGAGGAGGAGGAGGAGGAGGAGGAGGAGGAGGAGGAGGAGAAAGATAAAGAGGAGGAAGAGGAGAAGAAAAAGCAGAAGAAGAAAAAGAAGAAGGAGGAGGAAGGAGGGGGAGAAGAGGAAGAGGAAGAAGCAGAATAAGCAGCAGAAAAAGAAGAAAAAGCAGAAGCAGGAGGAGGAGGAGAAGAAACTGGCGTCGTAAGGAAGAAATACCACGTGAGAAAGGGGCAGCTGTGCATGTGTTGGGCTTTGAAGAAGAGCAGCAAGCTGAGCGAGGGGGGTGCTGACGGAACCCACGCGGAGGGGCGCGCTGGGCTCCCGGGGGGTGTTACCCGTATGGTGCCGAGGCCCCTACCCGCCCCTGTGGAGGGAGGGGTGGGGAGCAGGACGCAGGCCCGGGCAGAGGGAGAGCTCCAGCGGTGACGCAGGCCCGAGGCCTGGACCCCGGGGGGGCTCTGGGGACTGCCCTCCGGAGGGCCTGGGACCAGCAGCCTCCACCCCCGCGCCAGTCCCTGGGTGGGGCCGCCCTGGGAAGAGGCGCCCCGAGTGGGCGGCGTCTCGCGCAGCCCCCCAGCCCTGGGGGGCCCACGGCACAGCGGCAGCTGGGGCAGCGCGGCCTCCGCCCACCCGGCCTGCGAGCCCGCAGCCTCCACCACGGCAGAGGCTGATGACTCCCTCTGTGCTGGGCCCGCCCCAGGCGGGGGGTGGGGTGGGTGACGGTCAGTGTGGACGTCTAGTGGGGAGAAGGTGTAGACACTCCCCTGTTTGCATCTCTGTTCTCAGAGACGTGCTGTCTCTTGGCAAAGCGGGCCTCCTGGAGACACGGGAGAGTTGCAGACGCCTTTGGTGCCACCACAGTAAGTGTGGAGGGGGAATCTCAGGCAGGTGCCGTGACCCCTGTGGCCGGGTTCCCCCACCCCCAGCTCAGCGGCTCAGGCCAGAAAGGCTGAGGACAGGATTGGCCTGGGAGGATTTCCGGGGCCAGGAGAGCCCAGTGGAGGAAGAGGGGCCGAAGGCGCCCGCAGGAGACGACAGTGACGTGGAACTGGGGCTCAGAAGGGTTGTGTCACTTGTGCAAAGTCACACAGCCAGGGAACGGTCGGGAACTAGTGTGGCCCTGCTGTCTGGCATTCAGGGGCCTGGCAGGAAAGACAGGACACGCTCCGACTGGATAATTTAAGGGGAGTATAATAAAAGGACTACACGCGAAGGTGCTGGAGGAGGAGAGAACGCACAGGACCAGCAGGGTGCAGGGCACGGAGGAAGGGCCCGGCCTGGAGAGGTGAGGGGGACAGCCGCGCCGGGACCCGGTGACAGCAGGGCTGTGTGGAGGGGCTGCCCGGGGACGTCCGGAGGGAGGCAGCCAGCCTTCAAAGGCCCGGCCCCTAAACCTCCAGGCTCAGCGCGGGGTGCGTTGTGCAATCAGCGCACAACCTCGACTCCCGGCGACACAGAGCCACCGAACCAGTCTGGGCATCAAACTTCCAGCTGGAGGGTCCGCGCAACCAGCCGCCTCCCCGGGTTCGCAGAGGGCTCTTCCCGCACCCCTGCGCTCCCCTGCGCTGACCCGCCGCTGATCCACGCCCCCAGCGTCGCCCGGGGGTCCCACCGAGGCAGGGCCAGTACGCACCCCCCCCCCCCCGGGGCGCACGGGGAAGCGCTCCTCGCTCCGGTGACGCGCGCCGCCACGCTGACCGGGAATTCGGAAGCCCGCCTCCGCCCGGCCCGCCGCAGCCGCGGGGCTGAGCAGGTGCCCGCCCCCCGCCCCCCCCCCGCACGCAGGGCCCCGCGCACCCTCCGCCCCCGGAGGGGATGGGAGGTGACGCGGCGGAGGGCGACACCGGGGACTCGGGGGGCCAGGAGGCGCCGCGGAAGCTCCAGCGGAGGGGAAAGCCGCCTTCCCCAGGGCTGGGGTGACCCGCGGGCCGCGGCAGCCGGCGGTCCCGCCTCCCGTCCCCGGGCGGCTGTCAGAGCGCCCCCTGGCGGGCGGGCATTGGAGGCGCGGCCGCGACCGGACCGCACACCTCGCGCCCCACCCCGGGGGGCAGGAGGCGGAGGAGGAGCGGTCAGCTTGCAGCTGCGAAGCCCCTGGCTGCGGTGCGGGGGTGGGACGGGGGCCCCTGGGAGGGGAGGAGGGTCGGGGTTCCCGGGACCGCCCCGCAGGGCGCGGCGGTGGGGCACCGACCTGGGAGCCGTGGGTCCCTAGCCGCTGCGGGCGCCTCCCTCCCCGAGGCCAGAAGCGGGAAGCCCCGCGGCGATCTGTTGGCTCCAGTCCCCTCTCTTACAGATGGGGAATTTTAGGGCCAGGGAGTGACCCGGAGCGGTCACTCGGCGGGTCGTTGGAAGCAGAACCCGGGGAAAGAGAACACGGGCTGCCCCCCCCGCCCCGCCCCAGGCGGCCGGGTTAGAACCTTCAGAGGCCCCAGGTGAGCACCCCGTCAGTAATCCCAAACCCGCCAAAGTAAAACACGCTTTACAGGGGCGCTCCAAGGGAACTCGCTCCTTTCCAGATTTTCTAAATGCAAACGTTTAACATTAAAAGATAATTTTTACCAAGAGGTAACTCTCTCTCCAGTTTCGGGTGGCGTGGCTTAGCCGCTGGCTGGGGCGCGGCGGGGGTGGGTGGGGTACGGGGGACCCCGGCACTGCTGGGCCAGGTGTAAGGCCGGGAGCTCAAACTGGGTTCACGGACAGCTTCGCCAGCCGCTCTCTGAGCAGGGGTGAGACTCGGGTTTGGCACCTGCAGAATGGGAGCACGGGAGAGACAGCAGGGCCCGCAGGTAGTCGCAGCCAGGTGTCGGGGTGTCGGGGCGCCTTCTGAGCCCAGGGGACCGACCAACCAAGTGGACGGAAGGGCCCAGCCCTGACTCTGCTCCACAGCCGCCTCGCAGCCGGTCCCGACGGCTGCTCTGGCCGCAGATGACCCGCCGACCCGGGCGGGGGGGGGGGGCGTCCAGAACTCTCCATTGTTCGGGTGCGGACTGAATGCGCACTGGTGGACGCGGGCGGCCGCTTGCTCGGCTCTGGGGTGCGCGGCTCTGCGGGGCTCAGCTCTGCGGAACACTCCGGGCAATTTCCGATGCCCACTCCCTCCCTCCCTTCACCCCCCAGGGAAAAAGAGACCTAAATAGATCCGGCGGCTTGCATTTGTAATCCCCTACTTCTTTTCTTTTACACCCAGGGCTTCTCTAGCCCTCGGGACAGAGATCATTTTTATTGGGAGTCTCAAAATCCTTAAAAACACACATACATAAAACTAGAAGATTCACACCCAACCAGGCCTGATGTTTGCCACAGCGGTACCCACAATTCGCCCGAACACACACATCACAAAACACTACTACCCTCTCCCCCAAATCTCTCAAAAGTCAAGCTCACAGCCCCTCCCCCCCAATAATATGAATTTATTACGAGACACACCCTTTGGAGACACACTTCCCTTCTTCCATTTGCAAAATAAAGGGTTGGGCTAAGACTCAGAAACGCACTCTGGGGGGAGGGGGTCTTCGAAGTTTAAATAAATTAATAATTAACTAACGGAATTTAAAACTTAGGCCGAGTAAGTCATTTCTGAAGAACAAACAACATCCCAGCGACAAAGGTAAAAGAAAAGGTAGAAAGGCATCTCCTCCGCACCTTCCTCCTACGCCCCCGCCCCAGGCGAATATAAAAGGGGCTGGAGAATCCTCTACCTAAATTATCTCCCCCTCAGCAGTTTTGTAGGAAAATGTCTAGGTTGCAAAGAGGTGGCGCAGGGTACAGCCCGGGGCGCGTGGGTCCCACCGTGGCCTCCGGGTCATCTGAACCCTGTCGGGTCCTCGTCGCCCCTCTTTGGCCCATTTCCCAACCGGAGGTGTGTGCTAAGGGCTGGGGCCAGAGGGGAAGTCGCCCCAGAGGAAGGATTGTGGGGCCGCGGGGACACCGGGGGACAGCGGGCAGAGGGACCAGGGTTCAGGGCGCGGCCGCCGCGCACGCCTGCTTCCACCGGGATATGCAGCAGCGTGGGCGGCTGCTGCCGGTGAGTCACCCCGGGGAGGGCGCCCTCAGCCCCCTGGGGGCCGCGCCGGGGTCGGAATCGGAAGGAGCATCCTGTCCCGGAAAGGCGCGGGGCCGGGCGCTGGAGGCCCGCTGGCCGCGCCGGAGCGGGGGTGGCCGGCGCTGACAACTTTCTGAACCACACTCCCGGGTCCAGGATGCCGCAGAGTGAGGGTTTGCAGCTCCGTGGAAGCTTGGGTCCCCGGGGGTCCCCTCTGCAGAGAACCGGGGAGAGCAGCTCACCCCTGCTGCATTGGTGGCTTAAATGCGTGCAGCTCAGCGATCGATGAGCTCCAAATTGACTTTGCCTTAAAAAGAAAGAAAAAAAATCGGTGGGAAAGGAACACCACCTCATAATCTGCGTGACAGCTCAGCAAACCGCACTGTCCCCCGAATGAAGGCGAATGGAATGTTGGCTTTCATGTTGATTCGGGGAAAAACAGCGTCGTAAACCATGACGCGCGCCCCCCCCCCCCAAAAAAAACCTCGTATCGGGACAGAAACTTTCTGCACGTGACTTTCACACCCCCTCTCCGACCACGAAAACTCTCCTCCGGCCTCTATCTCACGGTTAAACCTCTTCCCTCGCCGCCCGACCCCGCCCGACCTTTCCCGGAGGTTTGGGAACGTAGGGAAGATTTTTCTTGAGGACAGTTGACACCAATCTCTCGGCTGCCACCCGCAGCCCCAAAGAGATCAAGTCCTGGCAAAGAATAAGAAGGAAAAACTTTTTTTTAATATAAAGTTTGACAGCCATTTACAAACTTGCCACTTAAACTGCCTAAGCCGGTGCCCTTTCCGAGTCCCCGCGGCGTGGGGCGGTGGGGCCTGGGGGCCGCAAGCATCCGTGGCCTGACTCTCGCTCCTCCCACCCCCTTCCTACTGCACATCACACACACACACACACACACACACACACGTCACGAGCCCGCCAGCCAGACACCTGGATCTGGACTCGAGTCCCGACACGAGCGCAGCGACACGCCAGGGCGGGCTCGCGGGGAGCGAGCGCGTAAAGGTGCGCGGGAGCGGGAGCGCACCGCATCTCGGCTGCGCGGGGTCGGACCTCTCCCCACGCCCTGTCACTCGGGCATCCTCCGACCATCCGCTCCTGTCACCAGCCCCTGGCTCCGCCCCCCGGCTCCGCCCCGCGCCCCGCCCGCAGCCAATAGGCGCCCCCGACCTCTCCCCACCGCCCCGAGCCCTTTCCACACCCCCACGTTCCGGGAGCCGGTTGGCTGCCGCGCGCTCCGCGGAGCGCCCGTAGTCGCGGGGCGCTCGGGGCTCCTGGTAGGCGGAGCGGCCCGTCACTCCGGAAGGCTGGGCCCGCCCCCCCACCTCGGTCTCTCGCTCCCTTCCTGCGCAGTTCTTCGCAGCCTCCGCGGGGAAGTGCCGGCGCCGCTCCCCGGGCTCGGCCGGCAGCACCGCGAGGAGGCGAGCGGCCGTGCGCCCCGTCTGCGGTGAGCAGGGAGCGGGGCAGCGGCGTTGTCCCGCCCGAGCCGGAGCAGCCCCGCGGCCAGCAGCAGTTGCCGCCACCCCGACTTTCGTTCCAGTTGAGGCTCCTCCCGGGCAACATGTCAAAAGCCGCCACCGCTACAGCTGCCGCCGCCACCTGGGGAAGAGCAGCAGCGGCGGCGGCGGCGGCGGCGGCGGCAGCGGCGGCGGCGGCGGCGGCGGGCGCGCGGGGGCAATAAGCCGAGCCGCCCCGGCGTCCTGCGGGCCAGGGAACCCTCTGCGCGCTCACAGCCCCGGCGGGCCCGCGCCATGTGCTGAGCCATGTCCCTCGCCGCGCCCCCGGGCTGCGCATGGGGCAGCGCCTGAGCGGCGGCCGATCCTGCCTCGATGTCCCCGGCCGGCTCTTGCCGCAGCCGCCGCCGTCCCCGCCGCCGGTGAGGAGGAAGCTCGCGCTGCTCTTCGCCATGCTCTGCGTCTGGCTCTACATGTTCCTGTACTCGTGCGCCGGCTCGTGCGCCGCGGCGCCGGGGCTGCTGCTGCTGGGCTCGGGGTCCCGCGCCGCCCACGCCCCGCCGGCCCCGGCTGCGGGGCCCGACGGGACTGCCCCCAGGCTGCCGTTCCCGGCGGCGCCGGCCACCCCGCCGGCCGCGGGCCAGGAGCCGGCCGAGGGCGCCGCGAGCCAGGAGGAGCCGAGTCCCGAGTCGCCGGACTCCCCCAGCTCCATCTCCAGCTTCTTCAGTGGGTCCGGGAGCAAGCAGCTGCCGCAGGCCATTATCATCGGCGTGAAGAAGGGCGGCACGCGGGCGCTGCTCGAGTTCCTGCGCGTGCACCCCGACGTGCGCGCCGTGGGCGCCGAGCCCCACTTCTTCGACCGCAGCTACGACAAGGGCCTCGCCTGGTACCGGTGAGTCTGCGCCCGGGGCCGGGGGCCGGGGGCCGGGGGCCGGGGCGGCGGGGCGGCGGCCGCGATCGGGACCGGCAGAAGAGGGAGGGAGGGAGAGGTGGCGTGTGCTGGGGAGGTGACGGGGGCACAGCCTGCGACCACCGGTAGGGCGGGGAGGGACAGACGGAGGGAGAACCCGCGGCGCCCAGAGTCCGCCCCAGGCTGGTACGCGGGGCTGGTGCGCGGGGCTCCGCGCTCTCCACGGCGCAGAGAAACTTCTCGAGGGGCTCCCGCGGCTCCGTGGCCCACGGTGCTCCTCGAATTGGTCAAAGAAGGGGGCCCCGCGACTGGGATGGCGCCCAGGGGAGCGCGCAGCCCTCTAGTCGTGGCCGTTGCGCAAACCAAGCGATCCAGTGTTGCTTGTGTTTTAATTTTCTTTTCCTCTCGGACCCCGGGACGTGATGCGCCCAGCCCGACGCGGTCTCCACCCTAGAGCAACTTCTGCTCCCCAGATGGGGATGGGGGTGGGGGGGGGGAGACGGTGTCTGCAAACTTTTTTTTGTTACAATCGTGTTCCTTGCTGGAATCCGCGGAGGGTCGGAGCCGCCTGGCTGGCGGGCTGCTTGGGCTCGGGAGGGTGAGCTGGGCGGGTGGCCCTGCGCCTCCGCCTGGCAGACGGGGAGACCCGCGGGCGGCGCGGAGCGTGGAGCGGTGCTGGTCCCTGTCGGGCAAAGGCGCGCACTGCAGCCGGCGGGGAGCGGCGCGCAGCTTGGAAGGCTCCGGGGCGCCTCGGGCTCCGCTCGCTGCCCTCCGCCTCCGGGGCCCGGGTGCCGGGAGAGCGCGGGCACGGACGCGCGTCTCCGCGGGCCCGGTACACGTCGGGGCGCCGCGCGCGTAGGGGGTTTCATTGATGGAGAGAGGCGCGTTGCCCGGAGATCCGGGCTTCCGGAAGCGCGGTTTTCGGGTCGGGGTGTGGGTCGGGTCTCCAAAGGGGCCGCGGCCCTCAGGGTCATCATCGCGGCCTCTGCGCTACGCTCTCCAAAGCTACCGGTCTTTGGAGGGGGCTTCTGGGTTGCTCGAGCTTCTCGGGAGGCGCGGGTGGGCAGGGGGTCCACACTCTGGCCTTCGGGAACTTGGTCGCCAACCAGGGGCCGGGCCGACGGCCCCCACCCGTTCCCTCTGGTCATCAACCCCCAACCCTCCGAAGTGTGACTCCCATCGAGTCCCCGGCAGACGCCCTCCGCGCCCCCGAGGTGTCCAGACTTCGGAAAACAAAAGGGGAGAGTCGAGCCGAACCCCGTTCCCTGCTCCCATCCCCCCCGGTCTCGGCCTCGGGAGAGCGAAAAAGGGGGCTGACCCAGCGGATTAAAATCGCTCTCTTCCCAGCCTCGCCCTCCCCCTCTCTTTTGTCCTTAATGTTTTTATTATCGTCAGGAGTTGCCCAGGTCCCGAGGTGTAGCCAGCCGTGACCGTCACGCTGCCCACCGCTCCGGGGCCGTGGACGCCGCTCGTAAGACCGCGCGCTCTGGAGTCCCCGGTCCGGACGCGCGTCCTGGCTCGCGCGGCTCGCTCGCTGCTGGCGCCGAGCCTCGGTGCTCCCATCGGTGCAGTGGGGGGATCCCGTGGTTACCACCGCGCGGGGCGGGGCGCGCCGGTGCGCTCGGGTGCCCGGCTGGCACGCGGGGGCCTCTCGGGCTGTTAGGCGGTGCCACTGAGCGCATTGTTGTTCCTGAGGCTCCCACTGCGCCTCTCCTCCTCCCGGGATGAGGGTCCTGGGGGGCCGGGATGGCAGGCTGTTGACGAGCGCTCCCTTCCGGGGTGGGTGGGTGGGGGGTAGGCATCCACCTCGGGGCCGGAGGCAGCCCGGGATTTTCTTAGATCAGAAAACTAGGGGCTGGGTTGGGAGGACCTGGCAGGAAAGGAGCCGAACCCGTCAAGTCAGGCGCTTCTAGAAGCACCCGGGGCGGGCAGTGGAAATCCCCACAGGAAGATGCACGCAGGCTCCGAGGCGGCCGCGCTCCACCTGCCACGTTCCTTTTGATGGATTCCAAAGTGCCGAATAAAGCCCCGGGCCGCCCCGGAAAGCCTCGCCGCGCGCCTGCCGCCGGGAGCGCAGCCGGGGAGCCCCGGGCGGGAGCGGGCTGCGCTGCGGGGCGGCGGGGGGGGGGGGGGGTTCGCCGTCTTCCCCTGAGCCAGAGCTGCCGCACCGGGGGCGGGGGGTGCCCCGGGCCCGCGGCGATCACCCCCGGCGGACCCCGCTGGCAGGAGGCGCAAACTGCAGACCGCGCAGCTCGCCCCGCGCGCCGCGATCCCGGGCTGCTCCAGCAGCGCCCGGCGGGACCGCAGGCTTAATGCCTGTTTTCCAGGAAAAACATTTAAAAAATAAATCTATAAAACGCCACCACCATAAGTCTTCTTAAATACCATCTGCTTGCTTAATTTTTTAATTGATTTGGACTATTCTGGATGTCTGGACCAATGTGTGCACTCGATTATTTTTTGAAGGCAGCCGTTTTAACTTTAAACAGACCGCACCCGAGAGGAAACGCCTGTCCCAGAACAGTTTTCTTTAAAAAGCCGGGGCCCGGCCGGAGTTTCCCGGGGCTCAGCCAAGCCTTGCTGCTCGCCCCCGAGGTGTGTGCTCCCCCATTGCAGCTCCCCGCCGCCCGCACGGTCAGGCCGCAGACTGCGGTAGCGCCTAAATAATCATTAACCCGAAAGAGTTGCATTGCAGCTCAGAGACGTGGTTTTAAAACAGGTCCTCGGAAGCCGAAACGAGGAGAGGGGGGGAGACGTTTTGCAGGCATTTAAGCAACTGTGGGTACGGTTGGTTGAATCCGATAGTCAGCCGGGCAGTCTGCAGGAGAGCGAGGGTTTGGCTGTGTCTGAGCAAGTCGCTGATGGGTTTAATCCGCCGATAGGCAGTCCTGCTAGTGGCCTAACCAGTAAACCCAGGGCCTGGGCACTTTTGCATGAAGTCTTCGGATTGGATCGTGCGCGGTTCTTTGCCCTGGGCTTCGTGAGCCACGCTGGGCTGGGCCGGGAGGGGTCGGGGTGGGATGGGGCATCTAGCAGGGTGGCCACAGGGCGCTGACCTTGCCACCCGCCAGAAACCAGGCGCTTTTCAGCTAGCTGCCTTGCCTGCTACAAAATTCAAAAGTGCTGGTAGGTGTGGTTCACCTGACCGGACTGAGTTTGTTTTGGTCTGGGATTAAGACTCTCCAGGTTGGTGGTTGGGTTTTTTTCTTTTTCTTTCTTTCTTTTTTTTTTTTCCAGTTCATTATCCAACTCGCTCTTTTTCTCCCTCTGATAAAGCCTCCCAAATTTAGCAGGTGTTGCAAGGACCCCACAGAGTGGCTCATCACTTTTCGGTGTAAAGTCCTTACCTTCTGCTCCAAGGTTGTGAAGGCGTTTGAGAAATATGGGGCAGTGGTTCAGGAGACCCTCCCATAGGCCAAGAGAGGCCTGAACGTTGACTGAAACCTTGACTTTAAAATGAAATAGGTGCCTTCTTTCATCAGTCTTCTCTTTTTGCTTGGACTTAAGTTTGGTAGACTTTCATGAATTTTAATGGCCTCCGGTTTGGGAATTAAGTTAGCCAATTATTGTGTGATTCTTGTTTTTTATAGAGAAATATGCCTTAGTCATGACGGTGTCGGATCCTTCCCCACCTTGACTCTTCTTTCCATTTTTGGTTGTACAAAATAAGCTGACACCTCAATGCTGTGGCCACATTTAAAAAAACCCACAAGTACAGTGTGTGGGTGGTTTAATAATGTTGATAGCTAACACTTACTGAATGTTTTCCCTATGTGCCAGGCACTGTTTCAAGTTTTACAGGATTAGCAAATTTAATCCTC
Source organism: Nyctereutes procyonoides (assembly GCF_905146905.1). Taxonomy (NCBI): domain Eukaryota; kingdom Metazoa; phylum Chordata; class Mammalia; order Carnivora; family Canidae; genus Nyctereutes; species Nyctereutes procyonoides. Next base: position 51,565,878 of record NW_026575140.1, on the reverse strand, counting down.
ATTACAATCCTCTGAAGTAGGTACTTTTACAGGCGAAGAAATACAGGCCCAGAGAGGTTAAGCAACTGGCCCGAGGCCTCACAGCTGGAAAAGTGGCAAAGCCAATCCACCAACCCAGGCAGTCCTGCCTCAGAGGTCACCCTGTGCTGTGCTTACCTCCGTTAAGTGACCCAGGCATGTTGTTGGTCCTATATATGATGAGTTCCAAAACTAGCTTTGCTTTGAAAGAGTTTGCATTTTCTCCTGTTCACCCCTGCCATGACCTCAATGTAGATTGCTCACTTTGTCAGTCAATTTAAAAGAGTATCAGCTCCAGGATAGACTAGCTACTCCATCCAGAGCTGGTTTATAAGTAGAGTAAGGATAATCCACTATACAAGTTTCATTTCTCTGCTGCATGGGACAGAGTCAAAGGAGTCATTAAAATTACAAAAATATAAAGGCAGAGAAAACATAGGGAGTGTCCCTACTGAGAGTAGATTTAGTCTTTTCCATGGGCCTTTTTTAAGGCTGGGAGGTATGGGAGGAGATAGGGTTAAGTAAGATGTTCCAGAACTTCTTGGAATGGATTTATTCATTTAAAAAAAAAAATACAGTGCCGCAAATCAACATTGAAAACTTGTACTCATTAACCAGAAGACAATTACAACTACCAATTTTTGAGCAGATTTCTTTAGAATTTGAGTCTAAAACCCAGCAGCCTCAGAACTCTCTCTTGAAACCCAATAGCTGAAAGTAGCAACTTCTCCTGCATTTTCAATTTAACAAATGTCGAGAAAACTAATTTTTCCCCTATTTTCTTCGATTAGTTCTGAAAACCTGGTGGCAAGGACTGCTTCTGTCTTCACTGAGGGAAATTTAAGATCTGATCTGATTGGAGATAATCCTTTTTGAAGTAATTTGCACTTTCTCAGTCCTGGAGTTTAAAACCAAATCTGCAACTCACTTCAAGCTGCTGGGTGAAGATCAAAAAATCTACATTTATATGCAACAATTTGAAATACAAACCATCATGTTACAAAGCTGTCAAGATTTATTAGCAAGACAGTGTAGCATGTGTTGAACTCTGGTTTTAATTAGGCACCTAAATTAGACCATAAAATGGTTGATTAATCTTTTACAAGTTGAGGGGAAAATATAACATAAATTAACCTAATCATAAGTGTTTTCCCAGATGCTCTTGAGTTAATAAAATAGTCAATATCTAATAGCAACCTATTTGTTTTAGATAAATAAAATGCTTAAATGTATGAATTAAATTACATTTTGCTTTCCAAAGTGATATGGCATTAATGGACCGGTCTTTAAAAAATTAGCCTAGGTCTTAAAAATATGCAATAACATAATATATTATAATTAGGAATTAAATGTTTATGACTAAACTAGATTTTACCTTTTTAACGGAGCCCTGAGTATTAAAAACTTGCAATTTAATACAGACTAATACTTATATATTTTCCCTGCTAAAGCTGTACCATTTGAGATTTGTTTTAAGTGATCTGTCGCAGCTGTTTTTCTAGTTTGGTGTTTTGGTTTTGTTCAAAGAAAAACTTTTTGAGATTTAGAAAAATCAGTACGCCACAGTACCTCACTCCAAATACCTATGCTGGTTTACCTTTTTGTTTAAAACATGTAGGTTGCAAGGTTTTCCGATTACAGAAGTTGACCCTTTGAATCACTAAAATTATTTAGAATTAAGAGTGCACCAGGAATTAAAAAAAAAAAAAAAGCCAACAAACACAACCCATCAGGCAGCCAGTGTTATGAATCAGGCAAGTGGCATTTATTTCGAGCTTCAGGACTGAAATACGTGACTAAGATTGCTTGCCCACTGCTTTCTGTGTCAATAGTTTCCCAATACTTTATGTCCTCACTCTATGAACATGGAAATGAAGTTGATGGACAGAAACACAAAATGTCTACTCCAAAGGCAGAGCATAATGAGCATTTCTTTTGCTGTGAATAGAGTTAGTTTCCAAATAGGGCGCTACCTCTCTCATTTAACAGTGGCTGATTTCAGACAGTAAGGGAAATTTCAGTTCTAGGCTGTTGGGATAGTCAGGAATCCCAGCAAAATGAATTCCCCAAGTATGTGGCATATTTTCAAGGGTAATGAATACAATATGCTGCCTACCTCAAATGAAAACATTTACCATGACCGAAAAGAAATGAGATACTGGTATCTCTGAAAGCTACTTGGAAGTAGAGCATGAAGCTTTTTCTAATATTTAAAACATTACCTTGTTAGAAATCTTCTAGTGCTCTCAGACCTCTCCCGAGGTAAAGCTTAACACCAAATAAAACTGATGTTAGTGGATCTTATTTTATTTTTTCCTGAATTTAGACTTGGGGAAAAGTTTAGCATGTGAGGAGCCATCACCAGCTTGGTAACGGGATAATAAAATAATTTTCATTGCAGCCAGGAAGCTGTGTTAAAATACTGCTAATGCTAATAATACCTCTCCCTCATTAACTTTCTTTGCACATAGATAAGAGTTACTGAATTCCTTTATACCTGTATCTTAAATTCTTTACAAATGCATATTTTTGTGACTTGAAACTTATTAAAAATAGCATCAGTTTAACTGGATCATCCAAAAAAATTTACATTGCGTCATGGGCGAAATGTGTAAAGAGCAAAGCTGTGTACTGCACAGGGTTGGTTTGGCTCCCAGAGAGAGCTGCTTTTAAAAATCTTGGTTGTGGGCCTGGCTAGAGGGACTACCAGAGGGGAATTTGTTTTCTATTTGCATTATAAAAGCATGTATGAAAAAAAATTGTGTGTGTGTATATATATATATATATATATATGTACACACACACATGTTGTGACTTGATACATTTGTTCTGGAACAGAAGTTCTTGGGATAAAACACTTCGCTTCTAAATATAGCAGATGTGTTAAAATTAAGAGCCTGCTTTGAACAAAATCAAGTTGGTGGTTATTTCAGCCCAGGCTAGACCATTTCTCGCCAAAGGGGATCAGTACTTTTAAAGCACTTTTGACTAGAGTGTGAATGATTCTATGTGCGTTCAAGCAAGCAACTGGGGTGGGGGTGGGGGGTTCAGAATCTCAGCGCCCCCCTCGCCCCCAGTCTCTGTCCCACGCGTCTGGACGTGGTCACACTTGCTCAGGAGCCCACACAATGCTGAAAGATTGTTCTGGCCCGTGTGAAGTTTGGGGCAGCAAATGGGAGATTGGCAAAAAAAATGGGAAGGCAAGTGAGCGGCAGCAGGCTTGTCACGCAGTCCCGACTGCACGGCCGAGGGGCCGGAGGAAGGGTGTGGTGACAAGCGTCCAGCAGGGCCCCGCACAGCCCCCCCCGCCCGCCCCCCGCGCGGCCACGTGTCCGTCCCTCTCGGGGAGCCCGGGAGCGCCCGCCCGACCCGGCGCCCGGGGAGGTGGCCGAGCGCGCTGCCAGCGGCACAGAAAATGGCTCCGCGGCTGGAGCAGGCGGCACGCTGGTCCCTGTGTCGCGTGGGATCCCGGCATCTGGGCCAGGACCGCGGAGCCCCGGAGACAGATGGCGGGGCGGGGGCGGGGCCGGCGGCCGGGCGGGGGCTCCCCTCCGCCCCAGGGCCGCCCGCTGCAGCCACGTGACCCGGCCGCCGCCGCCGCCGCGCTCCGGCCTCACCTGTTGGGTCGGCCCGCGCTCGCGGAGGGGGGGCGGTGCCGGCGGGTCCCGGCCCGCGCTGATTGGCCCGGGCGGCTTCCAGGAGGCCAATGGCGTCCAGCCTCCGCGCGGCCCCGCCCGGGGGAGGGGGCGGAGTCAGGGGCGGGGGGCGGAGTCAGGGGCGGGGCAGGCTTCCCCCGCGGCCGCGCCATCCTCCCGGGGAGCGGGGCGCAGCGCACCGGCGGGTGCGTTTTGCAGCCTTCCTTTCTTTCCCTGCGCAGTTTCTCTTTTTGGACGAGGGGAGGTGTGTCTCCTGGAAATGTTTGCTCCGTCGGGTAGAGGTGGGGGGAGGAGGGGTGGGGTGCAGAGAGCCGGCCTCGCCCCCCCTGAATCCCCGGGTGCTGGCGCGCGGGGCCGGAACGAATGAGGGAGCTCTGAGTCGGGCGAGAAACCGTGTTTGAAGGGCACTGGCGGGGAGAGGGGAGGTGAGCGCGAGATGCCTCGCGAGGAGGCGCCTCAGTGGTGTCCGTTTCACCCAGCACGTGTTTGCGTTCCCCCGTAATCCTGGCCTCACCCACTCCGGTGGGTGTCTGGAGCGGGAGCCAGCAGATTGGGGGGGGGCGCCCCGAAGTAGCTTTAGTTCCGCGAATGGGGTCCGTGAAGTGACAGGATGAAGACAAAGTGGCAGAGACCCGGGGTGGGGAGGACTGGAGGCCCCAGGGCGCCCTCCTTCCCGCACCCCCCCACCTCGTGCCCTCAAGCCAGCAGCTACCCCCTACCGCCCCCCCACCCCGGGACAGCCTGGGAACCCGGAGCGCCGCCCTGCTCCCCCAGCCTGCAGGTGGGCACTCAGCAGCTGACCCTTCTCTGGTGCAGCAGTGCACGGGGGTCCGTTGTTGGGTTGGGATAACACACCTTTTTGGGGGACTGGATGTTTTGCAGAGGTGCTGGAGATGACCTATATTAAAAGGGCAGGAAGGGGGATCCCTGGGTGGCTCAGCGGTTTAGGGGCCACCTTTGGCCCGGGGCGTGATCCTGGAGTCCTGGGATCGAGTCCCGCATCGGGCTCCCTGCATGGAGCCTGCTGCTGCCTCTGCCTGTGTCTGCCCCTCTCTCTCTCTCTCTCTCTCTCTCTCTCCTCTGTGTCTCTCATGAATAAATGAATAAAATCTTAAAAGAAAAAAAAGGGCAGGAGGCTCACAGAGGCCAGTGCTCTCTTTGCTGCAGGAGAGATGAAGAAATGCAGGATTTGGGCCTTAGGTTCATTAAAGTAGACTCCCCCCGGGGTGGGGGAGGGGGAGAGATACCCTAAAAGAATTCGAGAGCAGTATTTCACCCCCTGATCACTCCCAGTGCCTTCCCCCACCCCCCATCTGCAGCTGAAAGGCCTCTCCCTGCGAGCTTCAAGGGCTGGAAAGGAGTCCTGGTACAGGTCCAGCCCATTCCTCTTGATGGACTGTTCCTGGGGGTCCCTGGTGCCCTCTAGGCTGATTGTTCTAGAAGCCTGAAGACACTGAGCATATGCTAGTGCTGCCAGTGGACACAGATAGACAAAGAAGTAAACATCCTGTTCCCAACCCTGAGCTGTTACCGAGGCCCCAAGTGGGTGCGTGGGTGGGTGTGGGGGAGGGGCGGGCACGGGGAGCTGGTGGTGACTTTGTTACTGATTTGAAACATGACCGTTTTAAGTCTTTCTCTGCGGTCGGTGAATAGAGACCTTCTTGCAAATCACGCCGACCTATTTTTTTTTCACTCCCCTAACAAGGATTCCTCCAGCACTTTTTTTTATATAAGATTTTATTTATTTATTCATGAGAGACCCAGAGAGAGAGAAGAGAGAGAGGCAGAGACACAGGCAGAGGGAGAAGCAGGCTCCCTGCAAGGAGCCTGATGTGGGACTCTATCCTGGAACTCCAAGATCACGCCCTGAGCGAAAGGCAGTTGCTCAACCACTGAACCACCCTGGCGTCCCACTGGAGCACTTATTTTTTTTTTTTAATTTTTAATTTTATTTATTTATTTATGATAGTCACAGCGAGAGAGAGAGAGAGAGAGAGAGAGAGAGAGAGAGAGGCAGAGACACAGGCAGAGGGAGAAGCAGGCTCCATGCACCGGGAGCCCGACGTGGGATTCGATCCCGGGTCTCCAGGATCGCGCCCTGGGCCAAAGGCAGGCGCCAAACCGCTGCGCCACCCAGGGATCCCTGGAGCACTTATTTTTAAAAAGTATCTAGACTCTGTCTTTCAAAGCAGTTCTGGGATCACAGCAAAATGGAGCAAAAAGGCCGTTCCACCTGCGTGCGTGCCCTGTCTTCACACAGGCCCAGCATCCCCCAGGGTCACCATGCAGCACCAGGGTGGCCTGTTTTGCCAGTGATGAACCTGCATGACACAGCTTTATCATCCAGAGTCTGTAGCCTGCATTACAGAGGTTTTACAACCGTGCTCTTGATGTCACACGTGGTGTGTTTGACAAATCTGCATCCATCATTATTGTATCCTGCAGAGGAATACCGGTGCCCTAAAAATGCCCGGTTTGAGCACTGGCTTTTGTCAGGTGCAACACCAGGCAACGTGGAAGTACTCAGGAAGTGCAAGGGACACGGACTTGTCCTTGAGAGGCCTGTTTTAGTCCGTTATCTAAAAAAAAAAAAAAAAAAAAAAAAAAAAATTGCACAGGCTCAGAGATGTCACAAAGCAATTAAAGCACTGATTAAAAAAAAAAAAATTCAGGTCCTGCCGAATCACTGATAACTCTAAAAATGGTTTTAAGGAGGACAGGAAGCCTGTGACAAAATAGTGCAGATCCAGAAACGTGATTTTGTTTGTAGTTTACCTTCCAGGAGCTTTCAGAAGGGAGCTAAGGAGATACAGGAAGGAGAGGGGGGAATGCCAGTTATATGTGATGCAAGAGGGGAAAGAAAAAAAAAATAGCTCAGCCTTAGTGAGTGAGAGCCTGCTGTGTGCAGGGAGTGATGCTTCCTGTGTGATTTCCCCGCACGTTGTGGAGGAGGAAGGGAAAGCTCTCAGAGATTGCCTAAGGTCATACAGCTGGATCTGTAGGTGGCTCAGCCTCTTGAACCCAAAGCCTCCCGAGGGCCCTGCAAACGCCACATCTTGGAGCTCCTATGCAGGCCTGAAATTCGACCTGGTGTTCCTTCTGGACCAGTGCAGGCCCTCTCTTTCATGGTTCCTCTGCCCCAAGACAGACTTCTCCATGTTAAAGTAGCCCCAGGGTTATATCCTCTCTCTCTCTCTCTCTCTCTCTCTCTCTTTTACTTCTGCTGCCCACGCCCACTGCTCAGCCTCCTCTTCTGTTTGAAGGACATCTGTGTTGATGGCTGTCTGTGTGCCCACCATGTCATGCATGCACCCACCATCACTTTGCCACCACCACCCCGGTAGCCCAGACTCAGACCTGAGGTCTGCATATTCGATGCAGCTTTTCCAACCACAGCCTCCTTCCGTTTCTTCATCCACCAACCTCTTCTATCTCACCTGTTCTTTGAAGCCACCCCCATTCGGTTCTCAGGATCCCCCTGAAAACCTCTCTGTCCCTGTGGACTGTTGCTCCCCTTTTGCCCTCTCTGCCCCCGGCTGGTGGAGACAACCTGCTTGGTCTGTCCCCAGCACCTGGGCAGGAGAAGCGGTCACCCTAGAGCAGACCCGGCCCATGCCCGGTCGATGCCCTTGTCCAAGAACTTGGCTCTTAACTCTGCAGCTGGCTCGCTGCTTGGATCGCTTACACTTACCCATGCCAAGCCCCACTGTGTGCATGGAAACTTCTGGATGGGGTCTTCTCTTGTCAACCCCCTGGGCAGAAACTCCAGAAAAATCGTGGCATCTGGAGAAATAGCACTCGCTTAAATGGTTCTTCTCAACATGGGCTTATTTTCTACTTTTCTGAGACCTCCCTCCAGTGCTTCGAAGAAGTGACGTGTTCTTTCTTTTCTGTGTTCTTTGAAGAAAATCACAGACACTGTATCATTTTATCTGTAAATCTGCCTTTTTTTTTTTTTTTTTTAGTAGTCAGATTCTTATTTTACGTATCTGTAAGAAAGTGTACAAAGCGGAAGCCTGCAGCCTGATGAGTGCTCAAAAGTCAAGCTGAAGAACTCCTGGGGCCACCTTCGTGCCCCCTTCTGGTCACTGTCCCTGCACCCAAGATAACGACCGTCCTACCTTTCATCACTATAGATCAGTTTTGCCTATTGTTGAATTTAATATAAACAAAACCCCAGGGTGAACACTTGCAGGGTTTTAAAAACATGTGAATTCATTGCCAATATCGACAGATTCAGAAGCTTTGCAATCAAATCAAGATTTCCTGCTTCGCAAGGGTCCTCCTGGCAACAGCTGGCTGTGAATGGGGGCGTGTTCTCTTCCACTTAACACACTCCCCACTGCACCTTATTGTCTCCCACTTGGCCCTCTTTACTCACTTGTTACATGCCCGGTTCTGGGTCAGGTCAGTGCCAGACAGAGGGGAGCTACAAATTGTCCCCTTCCCTGCTCCCCTGCCTTTTTCAGGTACACACTATTCCAGGATTGACTTTCCTCCATCTACTTCATCATGGACATTCTTGTTAGATTTTGGCATTAGCATTTTCCTATTTGACTTGGTTTTCATTAAACATAGCTGTAAAAATTCCAGGAGAGCTTGCCCGGTGCTCTCCCCACCAGGACTCTTTGAAATCGGAATCATGATCATAAAATCAGTTTGAATGACATGCTTCTCCTACTTAAGAAATATCTCTGGGTCTTTAACTGGCTCTTCTTGCATCTGTGTCCCCCACCCCCACCCCCTGCATCCCCCAGTTGGGGGTCAGCCTTTTGCTACAGACTCCATGACCTTGGCTAAGTCACTTTACCTCTTTGGTGTCAACATCCGCACGTGTCTAGTGGAGATGAGCCCATCCGTGTTTCCAAACTCTGGAACGTTTGGAAATGTTTCCAAACAGGGCCACATTTTCCCGATCTGTTGTGAACCGATGCCCTACTTTGTGTGACCAGCACATGGCTCGTGCCCTACGCAACAGCCACGCTGGTCTCTACCCTGGCCGTGAGTTCACTCATCAGTTCCTGGGGTGTTGTGGCACCGCTAAATGACTTACGACAGCTTTAAATGCCTGCTGCCAGGTTTTACATGTATCCTCTTGAGGACAGTTTGCAGGTACCCTGCAGACTGCACTTGGAGAACTACTGTCTCCAGTGTCTTCAGTGAACAGAAAGTTCTAGGAAGATTGATTGGTGATGTGTTGAGGGGTAAAAAATGGTTCGATGTTAGCATATTAAAGGCTCTGAGAAGTACTGCAGGCAAAAGACCCAGGACAAAAGAGAAATCTGTTTCATTTTCTCACACCTGGCATTTCCCCCTGAGTACAGATTCCTGTTTTCACTCAGTACCTACTGATCACGGGTGATGCCGGTGCGTTAGCAGAGCAGGCCTCTAGGGTTTCTCGAATTTTGAGGAGGCCTCCTTCCCCTGACCCTGTGCTCTCTCTCCATCTTTAGCCCTTGGAACAAACAAGCTGCTCCTTACGATGGCAGGTTAGACTCCTTACCTTGCTCCCTTGTGAGGTTATCTCAAACCTAATGTGTAGGCACCCCCCAACCACCCACCCCGGGGTGATTGTGATGAAAAAGTAAAGAAAGAGAAGAAGGTGGACGTCTGGGTGGCTCAGTGGTTGAGCATCTGCCTTCAGCTCAGGGTGTGATCCCGGGGTCCTGGGATCGAGTCCTGCATAGGGGTCCCCTCAGGGAGCCTGCTTCTCCCTCTGCCTGTGTCTCTGCCTCTCTCTCTGTGTCTCATGAGTAAATAAGTAAAATCTTTAAAAAAAAAAAAAAAAGAAGAAGAAGAAAAGAAGAAGAAGGGAGCTTGCAGGAAGTCGGGGGACCCAGAGCAGAAAGGCGCTGAGGCTGAGGCCTGGGGGAGCAGAGTTGCTCCTGCGGGTTTCAGGTCGGGTCTTGCTGCTGGCCGCCTTCCTTGGAAGGCCTCCCCTGGCTGGTGTCCCGGCCGCTAACTGCTGGCCAGCCTTCCTCCAACAAGCTCCTGTCTGCTTTCAAAGGTAAGTGCTCCGTCTCTGCAGCTCAGTGGCATTTGCTGGTCTGCAGAGGGGCGAAGCATCCCTCCACCCCATCTGGCACCCTGGGGTCCTGGGGGTCTGTGTGTTTACCATCGCGCCCGACCCATGGCTCACCCTGCACGGGTCCCCAGGAAATAACGTTTTCTGCTTTGGATCAGTGCTGGCAGCCTTGAGCTGCACACAAGCCAATCGCTCCTCCCTCCCACCCCACTTTTTTTTTTTAACATGCATTTTCCCTTTTGTTGTCTGGGGCCAAGAGGTGGGGGGAACACTCAGAAGAGTTGTTGGGACCCACAGCACCGGAAATGAAGGAAACTTTTAGATTAGGTGTCACTGGGAAAGGAGGCTAGTGAAACCTTTTGCAGTGAGAGGGGGGATTAATTTACCTGTTTGTACGAAACTTAAGTTACAAGGGTATCTGGATTTCCCCTCCTAGTGCTCTAAACTTGCTGGAATGATCTTACTAGCTTCTGATGCACTCACCATCGAGTCCTTGTCCTGGGTGAAATTCTAACACCTGTTTGGATGGCCTCCCTCACCTCTGCCCTGAGCTCTTGCTTGGGGGCAGGGGGTGGGGAATGCTTGCCAGGGACTTTTCACATGGTCTGGAGGCAGGCAATTTCACACCAGAGTGGGGTCCCCTGTTCCATATACCTGACCAGCTTTTCATTCTTATCTCGCTTCCTTCCTATAAAGTTACGTATCTTTTAACGAGATATTTAATACCCATCTTCTCATTGGGTGGGGGCCTTCTGAGTGCCCCGCAGTAAGGCAGGGTTTTTTTTGCCAAGTCACAGCCAGGGCATCCTGATGGCACTACTGATGGAATATGGTGCCTGCCATCCATTCACTCCTGATTTGATTTTACGCACTGGACAGATTTTGAAGGCTGGCAATGGATCAAGCAGTCTGAAAGCACTGGGGGAAAACAAGTTGCGAAGCCTTTGTCAGAAGCCTTAAGGTACTCACGGTCTTGGTCCAAAGGCCACGGGGAAGGATAGAACAAAGGGAGAAAATTCTGTGGGAACAGAGAGGGGGGACCCAGGGAGAGGCCATCATTGAGCTGGGCTTTGAAGCATGGATAGGAGTTTGCAGATCGATTGTCCCAGAAAGCAGATTAAAAGCATTCAGGGTGGAGCAGCACTGTGGGAAAGGTTCAGAAAGAGAACTGGCCGAGCATGGGGGATTGGGTGGAGCAGAGGACATACCGGATTGGGAGAGGCGGCTGGCTCAGAAATTGAATGGTATGTCGGTAATCTTTATCTTACCAGCAAGAGGGGTTCTGGGGGGGCCAGCTGAGTCTCCCTTATTAGAGAAATGTAAAGACTTTATTTTTTAAAAAATATTTTATGTATTAATTCATGAGAGACACACACAGAGAGGCAGAGACACAGGCAGAGGGAGAAGCAGGCTCCCTGTGGGGACTCTGATGCAGGACTCGATCCCAGGATCCTGGGATCACAACCTGAGCTGAAGGCAGACGCTCAACCACTGGGCCACCCAGGTACCCCAGAAATGTAAAGATTTTACATGAGTGTTGCATTTGAACTCTTGTCACAATTTCTGAGGAAAATGAAAAAATCTGGTATTTCCAGGAGGAGAAAACAAGAAAACATGGGTGGTTTCCTAATATGAACAACGCTTAGCTTTGCGGGTTGACTTGTATGTTCTTGGAACACGCAGTTTGCAGTTCTTAGAACACGCGTCTGTTCCCCGTGGTGCTCACGAGGGGGCCAGACACCCTTCCTTCCTTACGACACGAGCCACCCTTCTGCTGACCATAATCTGGAGGACTGGCCCAAAGGGCCTTTGCTCTGTGGTCTGAAGTTTTGGGGGGAAGAACCATTCTTACCTAACTCTCCACCGGGCTCCGAGTGCCAGCTTCTCCAGCCAGATGCCATGAAGCAGCCGATGGCTGCAAGCTTGCAGGCTTAGGGCTGGTGCCCTAACCACTTCTATGGGGGGAGGATCCCTCATTCCTTGGGGCGACCTTAGAGCCAGCCGAGGAAGCAAGGGGGAAGGGGGAAACCGCCTGGGCCCAACCTGTGCCCTCCTGTCTCCCGATCCTGAACAGGTAGACAGAAACCGAGTTTGAGTCCCGGTCGAGCGTGTTCCCAAAGTGACGGAGTCCCTACCCCCCGCCCCCCCCGGAGGACCTTAGCTAAGCTTGGGAGCCTCCATGTCTGTATGTAAAAGTGACAGTAGTAGCTGTCAGGTGTGGCCTAGGATTGCATGACCCCTGGGGGTGCGCGGAGGGGGGGCTCAGGAGAGCACGGCCTGGGCTCTTGCTTCGGACCCTCCTCCTCCTGCCCTGTCTCCCCTGGTTCCGTCTCTCATGGTTCTTCTGAGCGTCCTGTCTTCCTCCAGACCCAGCTGGAGATGCCAGGACAGGACAGGCTGGTGGCTTGCACATGTTCTGTAAGAAGGGCGTTTGTGGGGGGAGCACATGTGCCAGCTTCTCAGGACTCAGACTTTTGTTCATTTTGAGGTCTTTGATCAAAGGAGCCACCTCCTCTTTCGCAGATGGTGTGCTTCGGGGATGTACATAGAACGTGTTTGGTGAGCTGGGCACATCACCTGCAGGTGTTTGTCATCTTTGGTTGCTCGACCTCCAGATGTGGTGCGTGGATCGTACTCGGGTCCCGGACACCCATGTGCTCCACCCTCAGACAGGAGAGCCCTGGCTGCAGGGAACCACTCTCCCTACCCTGTCTCTTGCCCTCTCCCCACAGAGTGATTGCACTGTTGGGTTCAACCGTGAGCTTAGGCCCGAAACATCACCCCCACCCATGTTTTTTTGTTTGTTTTTTTGTTTAGATTTTCTTTATTTATTCATGAGAGACACAGAGACACAGGCAGAGGGGGAAGCATGTTCCATGCCGGAAGCCCAATGTGGGACTCGATCCCGGAACCCCAGGATCATGCCCTGAGCCGAAGGCAGGCTCTAAACCGCTGAGCCATTGTCCACCCGCCCCCCACCCGCCCAATGTTTAACATGTGAGCTCTGTAAAGAAGTTTCCATCTGCTTGCTGCTTTTCAATGACATTCTGATGTGGCTTCAGTGTTGGCTTGTGTCGACTGTAAAATCCTGTGGCTTCTCTGTAGTCAGTGGGGTGTATTGAGGGACCATCCAGAGGAAGCCAGTGTGAGGGGCGCCCCTGAGGGACGCACAACCTCACTTAGCTCTGGGTCTTCCTGTATGAGGATGCCCACTGGTGTTGGTTTTGTTCTTTGTGGTTGCGTATGTTTTATGAATTTATGGACCATCTATCCTGTGCCAGTCTCTGGGGCTGCAAAGATCGATTCATTTCACGGATGTTTATTGCACATTTATTTTATCAGCACCACCGATCCTTGTCCTCAGGTGGTTTATATTGTACTAGGGAGGTGAGCAGTAAAAGGAGAGTAAGTAAACTAATAAAAATACAATGTCCTGGCCGATAAGAGCCACGAGGAAAAATTAAACAGAACAGGGCATTGGAGGATGGTTAGCAAGGAGGAAAGAGCCATCCTAGGAGGTCTTTTTCAAGAGGCGCTGTTGAGAAGAGGCCTGAATGAAGAGAAGGGATATCTGAGGGCCCTGGGGGTGGGAGTGTGTGTCCCCAGAGAAGGCTTTGTGACCACAGCCTTGTGATCAAAGGAGCTTGTGGGGAGAGGGCAGAGAAGAAGCTCTTTATGTTCTTAATGTATTCTCCGTGTGAACGGATGCCAGTTGGAGGGTCTGTGAACGCAAGCGACTGGATCTGACCTACTTTTTGGAGAAACCCTGACCACTTAGTGGAGACTGGCCGTAGAGAGTTGAGGGTGAATGAAGGGGTTGAGATGGCTCAGTGGGCCTTGAAACAGGCAAAAAGAGGGGAATGGCTAAGGCAGAAAAATACTGTGGAGGAAGACTTGTTCTGAGTGGGGAAGGATCTCCACTGGGAAGGCTTCCAAGAGGAGGGGACACCCTAGTAAGGTTCTGACGGATGAATAGGAGTTCGTGTGCAGACCCTGTGGGGAAGGGGGTCTTGGGCAAAAGGAATAAATGTGGAAAGGCAAGGAGCGTCTCCCTGAAAAGGGGTGGTAGATACAGGGAAGGATGAGCAGAGGAGAAATGCAATAAGCAAGGTAGGACAGAATCAGGGGGATTGATGTATTTAGGGAGCAAGCCCTAAGACCGCGACTTCAAAGTGTAACGTATCCTGCACCTCCCCACTCCCCCATGTATTTCAACTTGGAAGTGGGATTTACAAGATGCCACTGAGTAGCGTTAAATGGGAATTGCTTTTTTGCTAGTGATCAGAAAAGATGCCACCCAGAAAAAAAAAAGGAAAAAAAAAGACAAGTGCTAGAGATCCTCTCAGGATGTGTTCGGGACCTGCGTCCTCTAAGCTGGGTGCTTTTTGCTTGTCTGGATGGAGCCTTTCATTAGGGGAAAGCCTAAAGCCATGTAATTAGAAATTCCACTGCTCAGCTCTTCGGACCTACAACAGAACGGCCCCATGGACGCCCGGCTCCAGGATTCTTAGAAGCTGAGCAGGGCCGGGCCGTCTGTGCCAAAATGCCAAACCTGGTAATTAAGAGGTGGCTTTGCAGGCACACACCTGTTCTGAATATGCAGTTAGTGCCAGCCGCCCTTCTTACCGGAGCTTGTACCTGCACCGACCACTTGCAGGGGTGGCGGGGGGCGTACGTATGGGTTTATGTCCCCTGCGCCCCCTTAACTCTCTCCGCACCCCCAGTTCCCTTTCCTTTCCTCCTTCCTAATCTGAACCCATCTTTTTTCTTTTTCTTTCTTTCTTTCTTTCTTTCTTTCTTTCTTTCTTTCTTTCTTCTTTCTTTCTTTTTCTTTTCTTTTCTTTTCTTTTCTTTTCTTTTCTTTTCTTTTCTTTTCTTTTCTTTTCTTTTTTTTCTTTTCTTTTCTTCTTTTTCTCCTGAATGGCACATTTCTGATCATTTTGTCTCCAGCCACCTCTTCTGTGATTTCACCAGGAGCCTCCCCACGCCCCAGGTCTACCGTGCCTTTGTCTGCAAACCAAAGTGAGAGAGTCTTTGCTTCTTGTTCAGGAAGGAAATCGCCAAGAAGGGGGCCAGCTTGGAGGATCGGAGGAGGAGGATGGTGCTTGGGGGAGAGCATTTGGTCGTGGGGTTTTTTACCCCAGGGTTGCTCGTCACATACTTTCCACTCCGCAGTCCTGGTTTATAGCCAGGCTAATTTAATTTCCAGCTGAGAGGCTACTCCCCGTATGATGGTAATCTCAAATAGTTAATGAGCTAGAAGAAGAGGCATCCGACTGAATTGATTCTTGGGGGCTCAGCTCTGAGGCTTCCCTGTACTAATTTATCAGCCTGTTTGTTTCTGGGACTGGAGAGGCCCTTTGAGCCTGGCATAGCTTCATGTGTCTCTCCCCACTTCCAAAGGTGGGTTGAGCTGTGACTCCTGGCCTCTCTGGACATTTGAGAACCAGCTTGCTTTTCCTTTTCATGCCTGGTTGTATCTAAAGGGAAGAAGGAGAGCAGAGAGGATGGCCTCCGGTCAGCTCATCTGTCTATAGGACACCTGTAAAGCACACTGAAGAAAATTCTGATTATTTTCCTTCGGTCCAGCCCAGGGTATATCACCAGCAGAGCCTCTTGGGTGCGCCGCCTGGAGCAGGGATGCTCTGGAGGTTCGGTCCTAGCATTGGGGCCGAGCGCTTTTCTCCTGGGGAGCCCTGACCACCCCCCTGGAAAACTAAGAGCTCAAGTGCGCAATGGGAACAGTGGCAGAGACATTAGGGCCATGCTTGGGGGAGGCTAATCTGATTATTTTCGTGTGTGTGATCATTTGTTTCAGTAGGATTGAGTGAGAAATGAACTCAAATAAAAGCATAAGGGCAGGAGTGCAGGGAACCAGTAAGAGGTTTAGCTCCTTGTTTCGAAGTTAATCTCTTCTCTTGCTCTCTCCACACACATTTATTTATTTAGTGTATGTTTACTTCATCATAATCTACACCCCTTATAATTCCAAGAATTAACTTTGAAGCTGACCATTTTGGGGCTCCTGGGTGGTGCAGTTGATTTAGTGTCTGACTCTTGGTTTCAGCTCAGGTCGTGACCTCAGGGTCTTTAGATTGAGTCCCATGTCAGGCTCCATGCTGAGCAAGGAATCTACTTGGGTTTCTTTCTCTTTCTCTGTCTCTCTTGCTTGAGGTCTCTCAATAAATAAATACATAAATAAATCTTAAAGGAAAATAAATTTCTTTTTAATTATCAGAAAGGAAGAGAAGGTAGGAAGCTAAGGAGGGTAGGTAATGTGAGATGGGTCAGGTGGGTCTGGTGGGATGGTTGCTATGTTTGAGCTTTTTAATGTTAGAGGTTCTTAGAAATGCCGAGAACTGGGATGGACGTGAGATTCACAGCCGAACATTCTGAAGTCCATTCAAGTGCCCCCAGCCTCACCCTGCCCATTTCAAAGATGGAGCGCATGCCCTCTGAGAAGGTTGGTATGGAGTGCCAACAAGATCCTGGATGTCCAGAGGGCGTCTGGGGGGCTCAGTCGGTAAAGCGTCCGCCTTCAGCTCAGGTCATGATCTCAGAGTCCTGGGATCGAGTCCCACATCAGGTTCCCTACTTAGTGGGGAGTCTGCTTCTCCTTCTCTCTCTGCCACTCCCACTGCTTGTGTGCTCTCCCTCTCAAATAAATAAATAAATAAATAAAATCCTAAATAATAGTAATAATAATAAAGGATCCTGGGTGTCCAGTCCTTTCTTGTGAGTCAGGTGCTGGGCAGGTCTCAGCATGGACCTCATAATGGCCAACGACAAGAGAGAACCACCTTCTGATAAAAAGGAAGGCCATGTATTCTTTACCAGGGACTGAGTTCTTTTTCTGTTGGGTACACGTCAGGTCATCTGGTGACCAGAGTCTCCGTAGCTTCCAAGGCCATGTGTAGGCCCACCATGAAGCCAGGTCAGCCCGTTGATGCTTTCTAAGATGCGGAGATGTGTCCCATTTGTAGGCAGAACTTTAGGGGGTGGGCTTCGCTCGTGGGGCCTAAAAGTGAGCCAGCCTATTTATTCTGTGGATGGAGAACACGTGTCCGCTCAGCTTTGCGCTCTGACCTCCTAACGCTCCATCCCAGTTAGACTTGTGACGGCAAAGCTCCTGACTGGGTGGCACAAGTGCTGTTGGCCTGTGTCAGGCTTCTTCTCCTGTGCCCGGGGACAGGCCTTGGGGGTCTTTGAAGCCCCGAAGCGGAGCCCTGAGGTCTGTGTACCTGTCGCGGGGCTCTGGAGTGCCCAACACTTTCCATTGGTTCTCTGTGACCTCTCACAGTGGAAGAGCCCTGCTCCCCGGGCCTGGCCCTGTGGCGCCATGTTTGGTCCTCAGCGAGGGTTGTCGCCATGCTGTTGCCAATCGTCTGTTCTGTTCTGAAATGGGGTGGGGGGGTTCCTTCCTCTCTCACACACTGTATTTGTCTCATAAAGAGATATCTCGGAATTCCAGATTCATGGAGACATCTTAAGATCACAGGTGGGGCATCACCCAGAGAGCCTCTTTCTACGGGCGAGATGATTCCATTTCTCAGCTTCTTACTTGGTGGTGGCACCGGCCGCCAAGTGCACGTGGAGCAAGCCCCCGAGAACTGTCTTTGGAGGGGTCGGAGCTGGAAGGAATTTCCCAGACCTGTGGATGGGGCAGCAGAGAACTCATTCTCTCTTAGGTGGTGTTTGCTCATGGGCTTTACTGCTGTGTGTTCCCAGCCCCTGGAGATTTGGAAGTGGATTCATTTGGAAAAGTAGCAGCTTAAAGAAAGGCCTTTATTGGGTTTTTGTCCTCGAATAGAAAACACCACTGAGCCTCTCAGAGAGAGGCAGCCTGCCTCCCGGCCTCCTGCCTCCCACAGAGGCCGCCCACCGCCCACCCACAGGCTCACCCATCGCCCAGAACTGGCCTCATTGGACCAGAATTCTAACCAGAACCTGCGGTGATAGTGGCCTACTCTCAAAATTCATTTTTAATTTTTTTACATGTGGACACAAAAACCTAAATTCTCGTCTGTTGATGATGCTTCTTGGAGGAGCACCCACATCTTGCAGCTCATTCCTACCCCCGCTGCTCTGTGGGAAGCTACAGCTTACATGGGCGAATTCACAATCCTTTAGTGCCAGGCCCTCGACCCACCTCGCCCCAAAAGTGAAGGCAATCCTTGCTGATACATCTTTCCTCATTTCTATCCCGTTCCCCCGCTCTTCGTTTTTCCTTTACCTTTTCCTTTCTTCGAGCCCCGGCACGGGGCTCGATCTCACAACCCTGAGATCACAACCTGAGCCGAAACCAAGAGTCGGATGCTCAACCGACTGAGCCACCCAGGCCCCCCTATTTCGCTCATTATTAATGAGAGAACCAGGCAGGTGTTACCATTGGTTCAGAGGAGAAGTCAAAAGAACTTAAGTTCCCTTGGAATGAGGCAATGTTGATATGAATTTTTGAAGAGGGCAGGAAGCTGACACACACACACCACAAGTGGTAGGAATGGTAGGAAGTGGAAGGGGAACCCGCAGACCTTGAGTTTCCACTGGAAAGTGTTTCTCTGCATACCTGTGGTCAAGGACTGTATGGCATTGCTGTGTTGTTACTTATGATTCACAGAGCTGCAAAATATTTCAAAGATGTGAAAAGCCTGCAGTCCACTAACTGGAAGGAAGCACTCTACACAATGCAGCTTTCCCCTTTTTGCTCATTCTAAATTTTTTTTCAAGTTTTGATTTAGTTTTTAATAGCGGTTTAATGCCTTTCTTGAATTACTGGTTTAACCTAAATTTTGAAAAAAATGTAATATATTAATACACATACCATAATCTTCAATAACAGGGAGAACATTAATCATATTTAGCAAACATTTTTACATTCAAACCTGGATATTAAAATAAATGCAATGATTACTTTGAATCACTGTCTATCAAGGCTCATGATTCACATTTTGGGATGGATTCTTTTCTTAGTGCAATACCTAACTTTTGATAATTTTTAAAAATTAATATTTGATCAGATAATGTAAGTCAAAATGAAGACAATCAATCCTTTAAAAGGACACACTATTTGTCCATGTAACAACAGCTCCAAAGTATTTTTGGACAATTTGATACCTTCATTCTAAATTTCTTTACGTGTTCTTATATCAGTCTTCGACAGGCTCACAGAGACCAAATCTGTTTTTAACATGTTCTGCTGGGAAGCACGGTCCCCCCATGGCTCTTAACACATCTTCGTGCCACTTCTCTCCTGCATTTGACGTGGCTTTTCATTGCCTCAGATCAAATCCAACTTCTGTTTAGCGTTTCTTCATTTACCCACGTACCCTTCATTCATCTAGCAGCAGCTTAGTGTTGCCACCATGATAATAAGGCACAGCCCAGGTCTCAAGCCCCTTGAGCACTGTGAGCAGCAGACAGATAGAGGTCATGCTAAGAACTCTGCATGCATGTGCATGTGTGCACACACGCACGTATTTGCCAGAGGGTGCTGGGAGGGTGGTGGTCATGAGAAGGGAGCAAGGATTGCTGACCCAGAATGGGGAAGGGAATGAGTGTCCTATAAGTTGTTTTAGGGGGAGGGGGACTGAGAAGAATATTCTAGAAGGAGGGAAGTTCATGGGAGGTTGGAGAGAAACTTCAGGACCCATTTGAGGAAGTGCAGGTGCCTTGCCCACAGCTGGGATGAAGTAGGGTTGGAGGAGTGGTGAGAAAGGGAGGTGGGGACATGGGGGCCCCTTGGAGAGAGGCCAGTGGTTTGCCATCCCATGTGGAAGGCTGTGTGGGTGGAGAGCTGGGGAGATGGATAGCCTCAGCCAGCCCGTTTTCCAATTTTTTTTTTTTTTTAAGATTTTTATTCATGAGAGACACAGAGAGAGGCAGAAGCACAGGCAGAGGGAGAAGCAGGCTCCCTGCAGGGAGCCCTATGCGGGCCTCGATCCCAGGACCCCAGATCATGACCTGAGTCAAAGGCAGACACTCAACCACCGAACCACCCAGGTGTGTGTGTCGTCCCCCCGTCCCCCCGCCCCCGCCAGTCTTTCTGACCTGATTTTTTACCATTCTTCCAAAAAAAAGTCTTTAGTCCAGGCTAAATGACCCAGTCACTGTGTTATGCTCGTAAACTTGGCTCTCGTTTCTTCTTGACTTCCTCACTTCCAACTGCCGGTGGAAGTAGCTCAAGGAAGCTTCAGTCATCCCCAAGGACACACCTTCTGGGTGCTTCTTTTCCACATTTCCCACTTTGAGCCGAGCATGCAGGATCTGTAGGTCAACTTCTGTTGTGTAGAATTTCTCTCCAAATTCACAGTAAGCCCGTGGAGGGCAGGAATCCTTCCCACAAATAATACATACCCCCCCATCACCAATTTCTTAATCATCCATGATAAATAGCTCATTCACATTCCTAGTCTGTTTCTTCTTCTTGCTACTACCTAGGAGAGAGAGAGAGAGAGAGAGAGAGAGACATTTGGGGTGTCGCAACCCGCCACCATGTCTTGGATGCCTGGGAATGCAAGGGAATTTTAGTACTGATTAGAGCCAAACAATAAGCAAAAGAATTCAACCACATGCAACAATAAAGACAGGGAATCATAATAACAGATATACATCACGACATGATATATAGTATAAATAACAACATAGAGGTGCCCAGGTGGTTCAGTGGTTGAGCATCTGTCTTCAGCTCAGGACGTGATCCTGGGATCCGGGATCGAGTCCCACATCGGGCTCCTCACAGGGAGCCTGCTTCTCCCTCTGCCTGTGTCTCTGCCTCTCTGTCTCTCATGAAAAAATAAATCTTTAAAAAAAATAATAAATAACAACATAAATCAGCGAATGAGGATCATTTTTCTCATTGTCATGAACCAGTGACCACTTATTAGGCCAGGTGGCCATCACGGGTAGTGCATCCAAAGTCCGCTAGGGAGGGGCGCCCACAGCTCAGCTCTGTCCTGTAGGTGAAAGAAGGAATCCTGATTGTACATCACTTTTGTCCTCTGCTTGAGCGTGGCATGCAAGTTGAAGGCCTTCCTTGTGCCCATGGCCTCCTGGTGTCATTGTGTCACCTAACGTCACAGGTGTGCTGATACATAAATACTGCTCCAGAATTCACTCCGGGCGTCGGGATACTGTGACCATCCATCCCCATCTTCCAGCCTGGCGCAGGCGGTGATCATTCATTATTCCAGTCCTCCTTGCACGTTTGCACCGCAGCCTCCAGCCCTTTAGCATCAGGCACTGCCGGCTCATCTCCTTGCATTTGTTCACGTTCACGTTCGTGGAGCATGTTGCTCTCAAGTGCTTCCTGGGCCTGTGTTTAGCTGTTGTCTTGTGTTTTCTTTTGAAGATAAAAATCTTGAACACTCACAGCCCAGACGGATACCAACAAAACACAGAGGGCAGTCCGATTCCACCGAACGTTTGGTGCTTAGAAATAGTCCTCAGGCTTAGAAATAGTTACGGGGTTAGTTTTCCACTCAGGCTAACGCAGGGTAAAAAGCTAATCTCCCTGGCAATTCCTAGCTCCTCTGTCACCAACCATCTCGTCACTTGATCTGCTTGGTGCTTATGGTTTTGTTCCCTTGTGGGCCTTGCCGGGTTGGGCAAGAGAACGCTTTGTCTAGAAGCAAAGAATTGCCAGCGATTTTAAGACTCACCCAGTCAAGCAGGAAACTCCCAGAGAGTTTCATCGAATGTAAAAAGTCACGATGAGACACACTCACATGGAAGCGTTGCTTCAGCCTCTGGCACGTTCCATCTTTCCTGTCTCTGGACACGAAAGGCGCAAGCAACGGGGGCTCTGTAATCTCTAACAAATGAATTGAATCTTTATTAAAAAGAAGAAGAAGAAGAAGAAGAGGAAGAGGAAGAGGAAGAAGAAAGAAGAAAGAAGAAGAGGAAGAAGAAGAAAAAGGTTGACCATGACAATGGATGGCTGAGAATTTGGGAGGTTGGATGTTTCACCTGCTGAAAATGGACTCTGGTGAACTTCGATATTTCCCAATCTGAGAATCCCAACACGGGTGGGGGTGGGGGGGGGACTTGAGTGGGTGTCCTTGCAGTTTCCATTGGCAGTGCCTTTCCCCTGATGTCCTGGATAGACCCCTTCCAGGCCGTCTCCAGCCCTGGGTCACACCAACCAGGAAGAAGCACGGCCTGGTGACGCTAAGGGGTGTACGATAAGAATCAGCATTTTTTTCCTTTGTCAGCATTTCTCTAAGTGCCTAGGCTCCCCTGGATGTTCTCTCTGGGTGGAATGTCCTCCTTTTCCTCTCTACAATGTCCCTGAGCTATTTAAAGCCTGTGATAAGGGAAGTTTATTTGTACTCATTTCCCTTTAGTTTAGGCCTCACTTAAACTTCTGTCTCAGAATCTTTATTGACCTCATTCACTTTATACGGTTTCACTTGATCACCATAAAATGGGGTTCTGTTTGTTGAGTAGAAGGGAAGCGGAGAGCAGGATGGAGCCACTGTTCTGAACTTAAGTCAAGGGTTGAGTGCGATTTCTCTGGTCCCAAAACCCTACTGGCCGCACACCAAGGAGGCAGGAAGGTAACGGATGACATCAAGTCTTCACTCCATAGATCTGGTTTCGGCCAGCTGGGTTGTTTCTTTACATCAGCCTCAGGGGGACCCCTGCCCCTGAACTGTGGCTGTTCTGCTCCTTGTAAGCGTCATCCTCTGCTGTGTTAAAAAGAAAAAGAGAGAGAGAGAGAGAGCAGGATGCCTGGGTGGCTCAGTGGTTGAGCATCAGCCTTCTGCTCAGGTCGTGATCCTGGGGTCCTGGGATTGAGTCCCCACAGGGAGCCTGCCTCTCCCTCTGCCTGTGTCTCTGCTTCTCTCTCTCTGTGTCTCTCATGAATAAATAAATAGAATCTTTTTTAAAAAATAAAAGAGAGAGGGAATCCTTCCAGGTAGGTTTATTCCTATTAAAGAAATATTCCTGCCTCTTTTCCCATTCTTCTTTGGCTTGGAGCATCACATTCATTCAGTCAAGTCAACCCAAAAAGTGCCCGCTGTTCCTTTGTGCCCAATGTTCCTAGCCAGCTCCCCCCTGCCCCCCACCCCGGCCCCCGCAAAGGTCCCAACTTGAGATCCTTCATAGCGCAAGTGAAGAATGAAAGGACGCCAACACTCCTTCAAATACTTGTTTAGTTGTTTGTTTGCTCTAAAGATTTTAAGTAATGTGTACACCCAGCATGGGGCTTGAGCTCACAACCTCAGGCCAAGAGAGCCGCAAGCTCCATCAACTGAGTCAGCCGGGCACTCCTCAAATACTTGTTTTTTCACATGAACTTTTGAATTTGAGAACCAGTTTGGTGTTTGTCTTTAGCAGTATTTCCCTAGAAACACCCCTAGTATCTAGGGGTATCTAGGGCCGTATGTATCTAGATACTAGATACCCCTAGTATCTCCTTGGGCATCTGCCAGAGGAGATAGGGTGGGGTTCATTCCACATTATCCTTGGGCAGGGTTTTCCTGCTTTAAGGGGCTACTCACCTGCAAACTACATTTGGCTTTATTTTTAATTTTTTTGTAAACTAGGCAGGACAGTATTTCCATTTTAGAGATGAAGCAAGACAGCTCAGAGATGATAGGCAGCTTGCCGGAGACCACACAGCCTGACCTTGAACTCTGCTTTTCTTTCTCCTCCACCAGGTACCAGGCTACTTAGCAAGTGGGTGCATAGATTTAGGGAGTGTTTATCATTGGCCTCTGATTTATATCCTAGGGGTTGGTCTATACTGCCCCCACCACCACCCGGGTGCAGTTTATGCATATTACGAATCATCAAGATAACTAGAGAGGTTCTACTTCACCCCTGCCACCTTGGGTCAAACACTGCTGGCCGGGAGAGGAGCTGTTAGAGGGGTGGTGTGGGGAAGGTGGATAGTAGAGGGGTCATCTTCTAGAATCTCAGCAAGAAAAGAACATCCTTTTAGACCAACCCATTCACTTTTTTTTTAATGTTATTTATTTATTCATGAGAGACGCAGAGAGAGAGGGAGGCAGAGACACAGGCAGAGGGAGAAACAGGCTCCCTGCGGGGAGGAGCCCCATGCGGGACTCGATCCCAGCATGCCAGGATCACGACCTGAGCCAAAGGCAGACCCTCAACCACTGAGCCACCCAGGTGTCCCCCAGCCCATTCACATTCAGAAGAGGGAAACTGAGCCCGAAGCTTTGAGCCTGTCCAGGGCCTGAGGCTCCTCTCGGGGTCAAGGCAGGGACGGGAACCCAGGGCTCTGACCCAGCACCAGAAGGCCCCCTCCCTGGCCCCGCGTGTCCTCTCCCAGCCTCCCTGTGCGGGGTAGTGATTTTCCTCCGATCTCTGGGCCTGGGCCTGGGCCTGGGCCTGCCGAGCCGAGTGCTTCAGAAGCTCCAGAAGCTCGTGGTGGAGGCCTGTTTCCAGACTTGGGCGGCGGTTGCCCCAGGTCGTCCCTGCCCCGGGAAAGGAGCCTGCGACAGTGTCCCAGCCCCAGGGACGGGCGGCCAGCCCGGCTCCACACGGGGGATCCCCGAAGCAGGGCCGGGATGCTGGAACTCCGGGGCTTCCAGCACGTCCTGCTCTCCTTTCCGCATCCTCTGCTCTGCCTCCCACCGCCCCGCCGCCCCAGGGCAGGGCTGAAACTTTCTAAAAAGTCTGCTTTCCCAGAAAAGTCTTTTTGTTTCTAAGGATCAAAAATTTTGTGTGTGTTTCCGGGAAATGGGACGCAGATGACTCCGATTTCACAGGATCGGTCCCCAGCACACAGTGAGGTCCAGTAAACTCGAGCAATGCCCCGGAGAGCTCATCACAAAAGGCTATTAGCTTTTAATTGAAACCCTCCCTCCCCCCCACCCCCACCCCCAGCCCCTTCCAGGAACAGGAACTCAGGCCTTTGTGAAGCGAGGCTTCTGCCAAAATAAAAGGCATCTTGAGTCGACCCAGAGGAGGGAGATGCTCTTTTGCGTCCCACCCCCTTATGGCATTCAGGGGGCTTTTCATTTTCTGAGCAGTATTGAAATTCTAGGACAATGGAGGCCAAATCCTTGTAGTGGGGGTTGGGGGCCGGGGGGTAGAGGAAGAAGAGGGGAGGGTTGGGAGAGGAGGTCTGGGGGAGGCTAGCCTTTGTTAGCTTTTTTTCCCCTTTTCTACCCATTACATAAAATAAAATAAAATAAAATAAAATAAAATAAAATAAAATAAAAGGCCCTGGGTGAGGGGGGTGGAGGGGAAGACCCAGTAAACTTTATCATGAATAATGACATCACTTCCGGCAGGACATCCCCATCCAGCTTTGGGGAGAGAGACCCTGAGAACAACAGACTGTTTACAATTTCATTTTAAATTATTTTTAAACCCTCCCTGAGGAGTTCTTTGATATGCAAACAGTCTCTCTCCACCCCCACCCCCCACAATGGAGATAATTATTTATGGAGATACGACTCTTTGAAGGGGAGCCCGATTGGGTGGGCTTTGAGCTTCCAGAGGACAGGAAGAAGGTTCCAGATAAGGAGGGGCCGGGCTGATAGGGATCTTGCTCCCACCCCTCCTCCCTCCAGGGGAAGAAAGCGCCTTTAAAGAAGCAACTTCCCCAGAGTGACAACCTCTTAGTTCGAGGAGGCTCACCGGCATCTCCAGCATTGGCCACAGTCAGGGTTTCCAGAAGTTCTTTCCTGGTCTCTCTGTAGGAGAGTAAAGGGGAGGGATAGGCTGCAGCTCGTGTGTGTGTGTGTGTGTGTGTGTGTGTGTGTGTGTGTGTGTGTGTGTGTGTGTGTGTATGAGTGAGAGAGAGAGACAGACAGACCCCCGGAGGTGCACTGTGATTTATATGGTCGCAAGGTAGCAAGACACCGGGGAGGTTTCTGGGGTGCTGGATATTTAGGGTTGGTAGCCAGGCCTTCAGAGAAGGTAAGAAGGGCCTTGCCCCACGCTTGTCAACCACACAAGCAGCAGTGATCAGGGCTGTGATGACCCTGGGGCCTACTCTTTCTTGCCCCTGGGTTTTTCTATTGAAAATGCTTTTATTATTTTTTTAAGATTCTATCTATCATCTATCTATCTATCTATCTATCTATCTATCTATCTATCTATCTATTCATTCATGAGAGACCCAGAGAGAGAGAGAGAGAGAGAGAGGCAGAGACGCAGACAGAGGGAGAAGCAGGCTCCCTGCAGGGAGGACTCTATCCCAGGACCCGGGGATCAGGCCCTGAGCCAAAGGCAGACGTTCAACCACTGAGCCACCCTGGTGCCCTTGAAAATGCTTTAATTAAGCCTTAGGCCTCAGGTACCAAGTGCCCACGGAAACCTCGGAGAGACCACCCCCTCCCTGCAACCTGCCAGCAACTTTCCCCTCCAGGACTTGTCTGGCTTGCTCCCCTCCCCTCCCCACCCCCAGGTGCTCTTCCTGCCCCTTCAAGCTGGCTTCCCAGTGATGGGGAGACTGAGGCACTCAGCACTGAGCCTGAGATAAAGCCCTCAGCTTCCCTCTCCCAGGCCCTGGCTCCCTCACTTCCTTCCGTTGGGAGTAGAGGGGCCAGGGCAGCCCCAGCTCCGCCAGACGGGTGCAGAGCAGTTGAGGCACTCCAGTGACCCAGGATGTCCTTTCATAAAATAAGGGTTTTTTTACATGCCTTTAAAATAAAGGCAGAAAGCTCCATATTTTCATCCCTTGTCTTGCATGTCTTCGGTGAAGCTTGTGACCTTCTATAAGTCTCAATTTTCCTTAGGACTTCGATTTTCCTTTTATTCTGGGGGGTTGGGAGTGGTGTGGGGGGGTGAAGGGCCAAGCTGCTGTGCTCCTTGCACCCCAGGAAGAGCCCTCAGCTCAGAGGGGAGATGAAGCATAGAAGGGCGGTGGCAAGAAGGAGACACCCAGGGTCGTGGCCCAGGCTGGGGCGGGTGAGAGGCTGGAAGCCAAAAACATCTCAGTGTTGTGATTATTGTTGTGGCTTGAAGTACATTTTAGTTTTGAGACCAGTTTGGAATTTTGGTGCAAAATTGAGGGGAAGGGGCCTGGGCTTGCTCGTGGTTGTACACCTCCCCCCCCCCCGCAGGTGCAGGTGTGCCCCCACTACGCACATCGCCCACCAACGAGGGACATTTCTTACAAGTGATGAAACCTGCCTGGACACATCACAGCGTCCCAGGTCACTCTTGGCGTGCGTGGGCCTGGACAAACGCGTGATGGTCATGTATCCACCTTCTTGCTACCAACGCAGACAGTTTTCGCTGCCCGAAAATCCTGGGTGCTCCCCATCAGCTCCATGTCCCGTCTCCCCCATCTCTGCCGATCCCAGTGCTGTCCAGTTTAGCTGCTGATGGCCTGTGGGTTCATCGGGGGGCTTTCTGCTTGCTTTTACCTTATGAAGGTGACATCCTGTGTTTCCTAGATGGGGGGGGGGGGCTGTGCACGGACTAGGAATCAGGTGGTGGGTTTTTATTGGCATTTTTTTCAGTGTGTGTGGGGGGTGTAACCTTTCTAGAAATCTTGATTCCTCTGTTTGTAAAGACTGTTCTGTTTGTTTGCCTGTGTGTTTTGAATTCTCAGAGGCTGGGCGTGGGCTTCTTTGAGGAAGAAAGTCGTGTCTATGAGCAGAACAGATCCCTGGCCTCTGTCCCCACTGGGGACGGTCATCAGAGCAGTTTATTCGAATGGGCAGAGCACAGCAGCCTCCTCGGCCGAGCCAACTTTACAGAGCAGACCTGAGGCCCATAAAGTCAGGGAGGTGGGATGGGGTGGGGGGCATCTCAGTTAGGAGCAGGACCAGAACCAGAACAGAGACCGCTCTAAGGTGGTTGCTGGGAACAGCACAAGGACAGATTTGGGGGTAGTAACGCCGTGCATCTGTCAAAATGCACAGAGCTGGGCACCAGGTTTATTTATTATATATATATATATATATATGCAAGCTAAAAAGGAATTTAAAGAAAAACAAAAAAAAAATCTTGGGAGTTCAGAAAATGTGGGGTATTTCTGCAACCAAGTGAGGACATCCTTCTCCCAACGGGGGAAGAGAAAGGGGCAGGCCGAATGTTCGAGGCTCTCCCTGGGTTTTCTTCTTTCTGGGTGGGAGCCGGGCCCTCCCCACGCACTATGGCTTGCAGCTTTGTCTCCTCTCTCCATGCCTTCACTCGCATCTGCTGTGCACAAACGTCTCCAGCATCTGCTTGACTTTGCTGAGGTTACATCCATTTCGATAATCTGCCTTTTTATTGTTGTGTCATTTGCCAGTTCAGACAAGAAGTTCAGTTGCCGGACCAGGGGAGCCAGGGATGTCACGCCCGAGGAGACAAAGAAACCAGGGAAGGAGAATGAGGGCCTTGTCACAATTCTCGGGCTTTTGAGGGCTTCTCTGGTGCAGCTGAATTTCCTGCTTCTTGAGGCCTGAGGGTGTGTTTTTAATTGTCTGTCGGCTTTTAGCAGGGACACAGGACAGCCAGGCCAAGACTGGGGATGTGCATTTGTGAACTCTGCTTCTCCCACCGTGACCTCCAACCCCCTGGGGCTTGGAGGGAAGGTGACTCTGCAGGTGGCGTGGTCGCCTCCTCCACTGTCTGGCGCAGACCCACGCAGACAGGTATCCCTGCATCCTGGGACTGGAGATTCTAAATCCTCATACCTGATTGGGGCCACCCTCTTTACCTTATCACGATGAGAAAAGCCAGAAAGGGCCCAGCGGTCATTGTTTGACATACTTCATCTTGGTTTCATGGGTTTTTTGGGGTGTTCTTTTATTTTTGTTTTAAAATTTTTATTTATTAATGAGAGACACACAGAGAGAGGCAGAGACACAGGTGGAGGGAGGAACAGGCTCCCTGTGGGGAGCCTAAATGTGGGACTCAATCCCAAGGCCCTTGAGATCACGACTCGAGCCAAAGGCAGATGCTCAACCACTGAGCCACCCAGGTGCCCTGTTTTTGTTTTTAAGAGGAGAGATTTTGAGTTCATTCGAAGCCACGAGCTTTGGCACAAGCATCAGTCAGGCCTTCCGGTTAGCTGTGCTGTCCTTCACCGGTTTCCCACTCTTCTGTTGACATCAGCTAATACTGTCTGACTTGTGCTGCTATGGGTCAGGCCTTATCTCCCTCTGGTTCTTCCAGTTTGCCTCTTGCCCCACTGGTAGCCTGGTTTGTGTTCAGTGACTCACTCTGAGCATGCATCCCCATGTGCACACGTGCATTTAGGGACTCGAACCTCCTTTCCTTCTCTTCGCAGTAAACCTGGACCATATTTTATTTGCTGTGATCATGGTAACTCTCTGCAGGGTGGAAGCTGTCAGGTGGAACCCTTCCTGGCTCTGGGACCGAGTCCGCTTTCCTCGGAGGGTATGAGACCCCCTAGACTCACCCTAAGCCTGTGACACAGACATGAAGTCTCAGAGTCTCTGAAGGACTTCCATTTGGTTCGCAGTATTGTTTGAGGGGAAAGGAGTTTTTGGACCACGTGGCTGTCTGTCCCCTCACATGGTGTCTCCACGGAGGTGGCCAAGTGTGTGACAAGTGTATGACAGGTTCCGCAGGTTTCACTGAACACTGATTTCCGACCCTGGCTGCACATGAAAACCATCTAAGCAATTGCCACATTGGGGCCCCCTGTGCCGGGGGCCTGATTCAGGGGGTGGTCTGTGATGAAGCCCGGGCTTTTAGTTCAGAGCCCTCTCCGTGAGCCTGGTACGCCACCAGGATGTAACCAGCCACCCCAGAAGTGGCACCTGGCTTTCTCATGAATATCCACAAATAAGTCGAAAGCCTGCCATACCCCCTCCAGACCCACCCAGGGCTCAGGCCCAGCTCTTTGGGGTCCCTGATGGTCCCAGAAGATCACTGTGCTTGGATTTGGGCGGCTGACATGCCTGCCTTGCCTCTTCAGTTTCATTAAAGAAGTGGGGTCCTGTCTGCTCTCTGGGGTGGGTGATTCTAAGAGATCCAGGGCGTCTTAGGCTCGTCCGGAGGGCAGTTCTCACAGCTGCGAGCCTATGTCTTCCTCAGACTGGCACCTGAGACACTCTCCACGGGTGGCTCAGTGGTTGAGCATCTGCCTTCAACTCAGGGCACGATCCCGGGGTCCTGGGATCGAGTCCCACATCGGGCTCCCCACAGGGAGCCTGCTTGTGTCTCTGCCTCTCTCCTCTCTGTGTGTCTCTCACGAATAAATAAGTAAAATCTTTGAAATAAAAAAAAAATTAAATAAATTAAATTTGAAAAAATTAAAGAAAAGATAATAAAATAAAGAAAAGATCTCTCAACCCGCATTGGCATCAGGAGCATCAGGTATCCTTGCCTGCCCACCCAATAAAAAGGGAAGGAGGGCCCAGGGCTGCTGGAGGGGAAGAGCTGTGCCCACAGTCGCTAATATCCCATATCCCGGGCAGCTCCCTGCCGGAGAATGGGAACCTCGGAGGTCTATTGTTTTGAAATCTGACTCATATTTGAACAATTAACGATCGCAGTCATCTGGTTCTAGCACTGAAATACCTATTATTAAGATCCTAATCTATGGGTGAGAAAAAAAAATACAGGTGTCTATTTAAAGGGAGGACAGGTGTGTGTGGCTCCGGCTGCTCTTCGTCGTGTGCAGCAGGATCGGGAGGGCGAGGGGTGGAGGGGAGGCCGCGGAGGGCCGCCGGGCCGGCCTAGCCGTCCACCTGCCGCCTCGACCGGCCCCCCTCTCCCCTTGGGCCGGATTCTTCCTCAGTAAATTGGGGATTGCAGGCCCCACCTCAAAGGCTCGCTGCGAGGATTAAATCAGATAATGCACGTGGAAGTTTCTCCAAGCGCCGTATAATTATTAGCTGTGACGAGCAGTTTGAGAAACTGGCTTTCATAATGAGCGGCTCAATTAAGCTGCAGCCTCTCTGCTTGGCCCCGGGAGGCCCGCCTGGGGCTGGAGGGGCCGCGGGGCTGCTGCGAGGGGCTCGCGGGCCCCACTCGAGGGGTCTTGGCCTCCGCCGGGTCCTCGTCCTTTCTTCTTGGAACCACTCGTGCCCAGAGGGGTTTGAGTGTTGGGCCGGGGCGCCACGCTGGGAGGAGGAAGAGAATGGGAAAGGCTTTTGCCCCTCTGTCTGCACATTTATATCTGCTGTGGATAAAGATCACTTATTAGAGAATATATGTTTTATGAGAGAACGTGTATCTGGTGGATATAATTAGAGACCTGAAAATTAGGGGCACCTGGGTGGCTCAGTGGTTGAGCGTCTGCATTCAGCTCAGGTCGTGATCCCAGTCCCGGGATCAAGTCTCGCATGGGGATCTCCCCCCCCCCCCGCCTCACCCTGCAGGGAGCCTACTTCTCCCTCTGCCTGTGTCTCTGCCTCTCTCGTGAAAAAATAAATAAAATCTTTAAAAAAGAGAGAGAACTGAAAATTAATTTATCATTCATTTTAAGAGTCCGTGTTTTGCAACACCCATCGCTAATAGGCAGCTCTTTAAGGAATATAATTACTAAATTATATAATATATATAATTTATTATATGTAATACATAATTACTAAAGTATATGCCTTAAAAATATATAAATTATATTCCTTATAAATTATTAAATTGTACTAAAAATAAGGAACCGTGACATTGTAGATATTGAATAGCGTTTGCCTTCAAATGCATGTTTAAGAATTAGAGAATGAAACAAGAAGGAAGCAGCCGAAGGGGGAAGGGGGGGACCCATCCGCAAGCTGGCAGAAGGTTCGGTGCCAGAGCTCCCCACCCAGTTCCCAAGCTGTGTTCCCACCAAGTGGCTATTGGCTCTGTCTGAGCGCAGTGCCCACCATGGAAGAGCCCCTGGAAGCCAGCAGAGGGGGGTTCGGGAGGCACCTCGGGAATGATGGGGAAACCCAGGTGTGCGTCTTCCCCATCAGCCACTGGTTGCAAGCAGGCACTCCGAGGGGAGAGCCTCCCAGAGCCTCCAGTGGGCACGGGCTGCATGGTCTCGATCACAGCAGGAGCCCCCTGGCTGTCATTTGCACAGTCACAGAAAGTCCTGGGGTCATGCACTGCTTTCTACATGTGTGCAAGTTCCAGACCATCCTGGGGGGAGGGCTCCCTTTGGAGCTGGCACCCAGAATGGCTTGGATGCCCATAAGCCGTCAAGCTCAGGAGATCTGTCCGCGGTTCAGGGAATCTTTCTTTGTGGCCAAGGAGGCCTTGCCTTTGGACTGGAGGACAGTGAGTCCCCCGTTTCCTTTTTACCAGGTCTCTCGTGTGCTCACTCATTGCCCGGGGCCCAGCGAGCCCCTGAGGGTTTACTGCCAGGCCTTTCTTGAAGGACAGGGAGGAGAGGAAGAGGGAGAAGCAGAGAGCCCGACATGGGGCTCGATCCCAGGACCATGAGATCCAGGACCTGAGCCGAAGGCAGACCCTTAACCGGCTGAGCCCCCCGCAGGCACCCCTTGATAACATGTTCTTGACTCCAGCTAGCGACCGGCTCAGTACCAACGCTGGCGGAACAGTCCTCTCGAGACCCTAGGTGGTGGGCATCATCATTTTGCCCATGGTTCAGATGAGTAAACTGAGGTACACACAGGGAAGGTGACCTATCCAGGGTGACACAACATCCATCAGTGGGGCTGTGGAGAGTCAAACCCGGCAGCCTGACTTCAAAGCCCTACCTGAGGACAGACTCCCCCACCCCCACCCCTACCTCTCTGTCTTGGCCCTGAAGAACTTTGGGGGTTAGATTTCCTTTCATAGTGGTGGTAGCACGTGGGTCCTGAATGTTCAGCCGGTGGCAGATGGCTTAATGCAAGGGAAAAAAAAAACTCTTGGACTTTTATCAGACTCGACCTGCTTTTGGGTGAAATGCAAAATCTGTTGAGCGCCGGGAACCCTCTCTAATCCTCGCTCACATTAGCCTGATGACACGGCTACATTCACCTAAGTGGGTAATGGGCAAAGTGGGTCAATCCAGCTTTAGCTTAAGCAGGAGACGGCTGTGGCGCTGCGAGGCCGTCCTTTAGGGAGAACCTTCTCGCTCTGGTTTGCTGTGGAGGGAGCTCTCGCAGTGTGGGGCCCTTTCGGCCTCGTGCGATAGAGCACTTGGTATCATCATTTCACAAACGTGCTCAGGACCGGAGATGTGGTCTCGGGAGATGAGGGGTGGCTCGAAGCTGGAAGTTCAGAATGTCCTACTGAGAGGTAAATATTTGGTCAGAAATGATGTCGGGGGGGGTGGGGAGAAATGATATGGAAATTGTCTATTTTTATTATTATTAATTTCTGGGCCTGTAGAGAAAGCAGTCAGAAATCACTCTTGAAGTTAATGGAAGATTGTGCATCTGTGCCCAAAGCTTAATCACCAGTACACACACACGTGCCCAACTGTGTCCTACCATGTGCTCTAAACTGGATCGAACACGGTTAATGCTGATCACCACCGTCCTCCTAGGTGATCTTTTCTAGAGAGCATCCGTTAACAGACCAGGTGTCCAGCATGTTCCAAGCATACAATGATCATTCATTATTTTACTCCTCGTTAATCTTCCGTGACAAGGAGGTGTACTGTCTCTTATTTTTTTACAGGTGAGGAAAGGGAGGCCCAGAGAAGTTAAGACAGGTATTCGAGGTGACTCAGCTTAAATGTGGCAAAGCCAGGATTTGAACCCCAGGCAGTCAGACGTCTGAGCCCACTTCCCTTAGCAGTTAGGCTGAAAGGCCCTGGCTTTGCAGACCTCACAACAACTGAATGCGGCAGGTGGACACTCTTCCCATTTCCCATGATTGAACGCTCAAGTTCAGAGAGCGAATAGGGCACAACCTTCCACGTCCGTTTATGTTGTCCGTGGGAATTGCCACCACGAAATTGCTTTCTGGCGCCAAGGTCATGGCCTGCACCCCACCTCCACCCCAGGTCCTAACAGTTTTGTCTGCATACTTTGGTTTGAATGAATGCCGTGATAGCAATCATATGAGTCTTTTTTTGTTGTTTGTTATGGAATCTAAAGTATTTCTGAAAGCTTCTAGGGTTGGGTCTTGGGGATTTCCTCCTGGCAAGTTTGTATCGGTTTATGGTTCCATCTGATTTCACCTGGTTTTTAGGCTGCCATGTGCATGTGCGTGTGTGTGTGTGTGTGTGGTGGCCTTGGGATGTGCTTTTCTGCAGTAAAGGCATTTTTGCCAGTGGTCACTGTGCTGAAGCGGGTACCACACGGCAGGGCCGGGAGGACGTCTCCCTTCCCGTTCCCACCACTCACACGGGCCCAGGCTTGGTGAACATGTGAGGGCAGGGTTGTGAGGATGCATGAGCAGTAAAATCTCTGAGAGCCCCAGGTGTCAGAAGGGGTCATATCCAGAAGCCAAGAGCCCGTGTTCTGACATCAGATGCTTGGGGCAGGGGTACCTGGTGACTCAGGTCTTGATCCTGGGGTCAAGTCCTTCATCAGGGTCCCTGCAGGGAGCCTGTTTCTCCCTCTGTTTGTGTTTCTACCCCTCTGTATGTCTCTCATGAATAAATAAATAAAATCTTAAAAAAAAAATATGCTGGGGGCAGTCAAAAAGCTGGACACCTGAAAAAATAAATTTCATTTGCATTTTTTCCCTCTTTCTACCACCGTCCCCCTCTAATAAGAGCAAGTGAGGATGCAAAGTGTTGCCATTGACACATGTGCCCAAAAGAGGTGTGACACCTTCTGAGCTGAGTTTGCTCTGCTTGCTTCCCCCCAGGGACCTGATGCCGAGGACCCTGGACGGGCAGATCACCATGGAGAAGACACCCAGTTACTTTGTCACCCGCGAGGCGCCCGCGCGCATCTCGGCCATGTCCAAGGACACCAAGCTCATCGTGGTGGTGCGGGACCCGGTGACCAGGGCCATCTCGGACTACACGCAGACGCTGTCCAAGCGGCCCGACATCCCCACCTTCGAGAGCCTGACGTTCAAGAACCGCTCGACGGGCCTCATCGACACGTCGTGGAGCGCCATCCAGATCGGCATCTACGCCAAGCACCTGGAGCACTGGCTGCGCCACTTTCCCCTCGGCCAGATGCTCTTCGTGAGTGGGGAGCGGCTCATCAGCGACCCGGCCGGCGAGCTGGGCCGCGTGCAGGACTTCCTGGGCCTCAAGAGGATCATCACCGACAAGCACTTCTACTTCAACAAGACCAAGGGCTTCCCGTGCCTCAAGAAGGCCGAGGGCAGCAGCAAGCCCCACTGCCTGGGCAAGACCAAGGGCAGGACCCACCCCGACATCGACCGCGACGTGGTGCGCAGGCTGCGCGACTTCTACAGGCCCTTCAACTTGAAGTTTTACCAGATGACCGGCCAGGACTTCGGCTGGGACTGATGGCCCCCACGGCCCTGGGACCTCCCAACCTGGCTTACATATCCAGAGAGATTATATGTATGTAAAATGTACAGAAATCTATTTTATAATAATTTATTTTTAATTCATAAGCAATTAATTCACTAAGCTGCCTAGCCACACTCTGTAGAGAGTTAGCCTCATGCTCTGTGAACATTCCAAAGTGTTTGCATCTTTTCTTTCCCTCACGATGGATGGTGCTTCCATTTCTTTTTGTGTTTTGTTTTGGAGTTTGTTGTTGTTTTTGTTTTTGGGTTTTTTGTTTTTTGTTTTATGGGGTTTTTTGCCCCCCCCCCCCATTATATTTAAAAAAAGAAGAAAAGCACAACTTGAGATTTTGGTTGTTACGGGTATGCAGCCTTCGATCGCTGTCTGAATTCACTTGCCATCTCCTCGGGTCTTGGGTCTTGGGTCTTGTGTCCAGCTTCTTTCCCTCATTGGAACACCCAACTGCCCCCAGCAATGTGGCTCTCTGAAGGGTCGTGTGGCACATCGCAGCCTCCTGCCTGGGTGTCGACATGTCCAAAGATGTAGACGCCAGGCCCCGGGGCTAGGCACTCCCCCTGCCCCCGCGTCCCCCTGATTGTGCCCAGCTCACAGGGGCAGAGAAGTCACTACCTTTGCAAGGATACGTGCTTCCTATCTGGAGTTGGCATCCCAGGGTCCATTGACTGCAGTTTTTGATTTCAAAACATGGCCTCTGCATCTTCTGCCCCAGTCCCTAGTTCATTAAGCAGCTTGAAGTGTATGCAGGTGTTCTTGCCCCGTCTTGCCCAGGTCACATGTGTGAGACACTTGGGTGCTGCTTTAGACCTAAAGACGACCTCTCATTTGCACGAGTGCACCACGCTCAGTTCTCCAAGCAGACAGTTCTGCTTCAACACACCAAAGAATCCCCTAGGCTAGCAGAAGCACCGGCACAAACCCATGGGGGCCAGGGGTCAGGACCCACAGGGGTCAGGTGCATCCCACACCATCAGAGTCCCCCACTTAAGGTGCTGCTGGGTGCCGAGCCAGCCCACGTGGGGCACATCCCAGTAGAGTGAGCACCTCATTGGGCAGAAAAGACAAAGTACCAGAAAGACAGGCAGTCCGTCAGAAGAAGAGAGTCCCTGGCTCGTTGCTTGATGTCTGGAGCTCTCCTCCTTGAAATTCCTGGTTCATCGCTGATGGGCAGCACAGTCTGTAGCCAATAGCCAGACAGCAAGAACCAAGGGTGGCTCTTGCACAGACAGGCTGGGAAAAGAAAGCTGGCCCCGTGTTACCTGAAGGCGGCCGAGCTGACCATTGTGAAGATGTTTGAGCTAGATCCCCATCAGGAAGGCTGCCAGCCTAGCCACTGTGGATGCAGATTGCTCTCCCCACCCCTCCCGGTTGAGAGAGCCCTTGGAGATTATTTTTGATGACTGGCCTGTGGCCGTCGGGGAGCCATATAGCAAGATGACAAAATGAACATCCTCACTCTATCCCGTTTTCTTAAACCAGAATGCTTCTCCCCTAAAAGAGTTTTCATTCGAGTTGGTAGTTTGAGCAAGGCATGTGTGAGGAGATACACACATTATCCAGATGGTTGGGGTGTGCTATTTGCAAAGACCCTTTTGCACGTTGGATGGGGATAACTTGCCCGACAGAGCAAGAGAACACGCATGAAAAAAGAGAGAAAATCCTTCATCTCTCCAAACTGAGGTCACTGGTCTGTGAGTGATGTTCTGTTGGTAATCTGGTTTGCATCTGCCCACACGTGTGTCAGCCCAGACGATGACTAGCGCACACCAAACAGCAAAACGATCATCGAGGATGGGCACGGGGCGCTCCGTGCATTCATTCCTCAGATACTCCGTTCATTTCAGAGCTGAAGTCCCAGCCTCTCCCAAGTGGTGCTCAAGCGCCCACCGAACCCTGCCCTGCCCGCCTTCTGGCCACTTCGGTGCCCCGGCACGGCTCATGCTGTAGGATTGCAGAAATTCAGAGGAGGGTGTGCGACAAAGCAGTAGGAAGGCTTGCACACGTTTTTCCTTCCCGTCTGGGTCCCCGTCTTCTTTCCAAGCGGGACAGTTTTGATTAAGTTGTTTATCCCCTGCCTTGCAAGGGAAACAGGAAGTCTTCCGATAGAAGAAGGGTCACTGAGTCATGAACACTGAAGTGAGTCAAGATTCTATTCTGGGTCAAATCCTTGAATCCAAGCAGATGTTGGTCATTAGCAAGGACGGACCAGCGCACGTTTTTCTGTAGAAGACAAATAAATGAAAGCTGCCGTGCATCTCTTCGTAGGGGCCTGATAGCTTACAGTTCCTGACCCTTCCAGACGCGACATCTGCCCAGCGGATACACCCCATCATATGATAGTTATTATAGGAGCCCGAGCACACACATGTTCCTCCTGCCGAAGGTAAGCGACGCGTACAATTCAGCCTTGAGTTCCTGTTCTAGCAATCTCCAAGGCCACCAGCTCGAGTCCTTAGCTGCTAGAAGACAAACACCCAGTTCATGTTTTGGCACTTTGTCCCAGGGCACGCGTGGGTTTCTTTTTTTCCCAATTTACAGGAAAAGCTCTGAGAATACTCTGGGGAGGGGGGTGGTTCTTGATTCCTCTCCATTTTCATTTGCTCGTTAAAAAACAAAAAGATTAGCAAACAAAAATTGGAGTTTTTCATGGTCCTGGTGTTTGTGCTGTAGTCTGGTAACCTGATGGGTGGTCCCTGGAAAGCTATTTTAGGTATAGTGATGGAATAATAAATACTTAATTTGGATGATGGAGGAAGGGACATGGTCTCTTTCGTGGGATTTTTCTTTGGAAGTCATTTTGAGTGACAGATATATACTATTGGATCTTTGGAGAAATCATTTCAGACCCTGCCAGGATATTCATAAGAAAGGAAAATGGAAGGTTCCAGTAGACTAGAAATACTTTTAGCGTGTATCTCAAATGCTGACACAGACATCCGTGTCATTTACGCTGACACAGACATCCCGTGTCATTTTTCTTTTCCAGTTTCTCAAGAAGGAAGGTCAATGAAACCGAAAAGGTGTGGTTAGAATTCTTTTTTTTCACTTTCGTAACATTAATTTATGACTGCGTTCGTTCAGCCCAGTAATCTGAGAAATACTGTGCAAATTCTAGCAAGCGTGTCTTCTATAACCTGGATGTTAGAATAGCCAATATGTACAAAAAGATTAAATCAAGTATTTTGTCCTATGTATAACACAAATTACTTTTACACAGAGAAAGATGTTTCTAGGGAAAAAATTCTGGTAATTCATACTATTTCTTTGTATGAACAAATAAAATTTATTTTACCAACTTGTGGGTGCTTTCCAGTTTTCTTGTGTGTTGAGGATGGACAAGGGAGTGCTGGTTGATTCTGAAACTCATCACATGCCTGCACATGCACATGCATAGTCATTCTGAGGGCAGGTTGATCCTGTCGATTTCCAAATGCAACCAACCTGCAAATACTGGGGGCAGATTTTTTGTAAATGACTCTGAAGGTTATGAGATCATGGGAAGGCCCCTGCCCCCGCCAGAAGAGCATTCATGGGACCTCAAAGAACACCAGGACCACCATGTGCTACAGGCCTTCAGAGCCTTAGGCTCTGGCCAGGGTGGTGGTGGGAGCTGCCACCTAGTATGACAAAGCAGAACATGGATACAAGCTGGGTGATTTGGGTGATGGTAGCAGCCCCTCCTCACCTACACAGTTGCATGGAGATCCTTATCCTTGAAACAGTAGAAAAATATTTAGACAAGACAATGTTTCCATATCTTGAGCCCATAGTAAGAGACTGTTTTGTTTTGTTAAGATTTTATTTTTTCATAAGAGACACAGGCAGAGGGAGAAGCAGGCTCCCTGTGGGGAGCCCGATGCAGGACTCAGTCCTAGGACCCGAGGATCATGACCTGAGCCTGAGGCACTGAGCCACCCAGGTACTCTGAGACCTGTTTCTTTTGTCGTGATGCACCCTCTGCGTCATGATGATTATTTACGGTCTTAAACATTTGATTCATCCTTATGTTTTGCTTTATTTTGTTTTTCAATTTTCCGTGGAGATTTATTCTAGTTTGGTACACCTCTGGTTGAGTTTTAGAGTAGCAGACACCAGATGGATAAGTAAAGGCTCATATCTGGAGAATTCTGCTTTCTTTATATTTTTTAAACCACTCTATTGAGGTGTAATTGGCCTAAAGCTGAGTACATATCTGATTTATATAATCCAGTGAGTTACGTAGTGAATGTTCACTCAAAATCCTCACCATTATCAATGCCATAAGTACATCCACCTCCTCCAACAAAAGTTTCCTCCTTCCATCTTTATTTTTTTGTGATAAGAAAATTTCACATAAGATCCACTCTCCCAGCAAATTTTTAAGTATTCAGTATAGTGTTCTTAACTAGATGTACTATGGAGTGTTCCTGGGACTTAATTCATTCTGTATAACTGAACTTTTACTTAATTTGAAAAGGGAATGAATATGTTCAATCTTAGGTGAAAAGCCATTATCTCCTGCCATAAAGAGGAGGTAACCAGAAAAAAAAAAAAAAAAAAAAAAAAAAACAATGAAACCAATCAATGCTAATACTTTCTAGCTAGATCTGACTCAAGCCAGGTTTGCCATGGGCTCACCCACTGCTCCTGGCAATGGTCACTCCTGGTGAAGACTAGCACTTAGCAAGTTAGCATCATTCCTGGAAGGGTGGAGAAGAAGAAGGCAGGAGCTGCCTGATGCTGTTTGGTGCTGAATCCATCAATACCCAAAATGGGAGCCCTATCACCCCACCCCACCCCACCCCGCCGATATCTGGTAGCACTTGGGGGGGGGTAGCACTGGGTTTTCTCGCATTTTGGAAAACACTGTGATTCACACCAAGAAAACATCTTGTAGCCTAGCATTCTGGGAAGGCAGTGAAAAAAACCCACCCCACCCAAGTGGAGAATGCCAGGCAGTTCGGCAGGAAACAAATCTTCATTAACATTTGGTTTTCAACACCCAGGATCAAACCTGGGAATATGCCACTAGGTGACGTATGTGTGGGCTTTGAATGCCAACCTGACTTTGCACCTGTCCCATCAATTTTCTGCTTTTTCTGCAGAAAGGTAATACAACGGATGGACTAAAAATCTACTTACTCATTAACCTGAGGGCAGTTTAGAGAAGTGGTTTATAACTGCAGACAAATACTGGAGTGACCCAGAGAGGTCTTAATAAAATACAGAAGCTCTAACACCCCTCAGACCAATTACATCAGAATCTATAGGGGATGAGGCCCCAACATTGGTAATTTCAAAAAGCCCCCCCCCCAAGCACAGACTTTGAGGGCATTACGCTTCCTGAAATAAGTCAGACCAAGAAAGACAAATATTGCGTAATCTCACTTCTCTGTGGAATCCAAAAAAGACAAAGTCAGAGACACAGAGCAAGGGGTGGTTGGTTACCAGAGGTTGAGGGGTAGGAGAAATGGGGAGATATTGGTCAAAGAGAACAAACTTCCAGTTATAAGATGAACAAGTTTAGGGATATAATGACTATATAATGTGATCGTAGCTGATAATACTGTATCGTATACTCCAATATAGCACGAAGAGGGTTGGTTAAATGTTTTCACCATAAAGAAGAAATGACAGTTATGTGATGGGGTGGAGGTGTCTTCACTAAGACTATGCTGGAAATCCACTTGAGATTTATAAATGCATCAGATCAACGAGTTGTGTACCTTACACATACACAAAGTTATTTGTCAATAAAATCTCCATAAATCCGGGAAACATTTCAAACTAAAATACTGTAACCCAAAAAGCTCCCTAAGCTAGTCTAAACATATAGCCAAGCTTGAGAGCAATGGTTTCTGGACCACTTCAGCATCTCCTGGGAACCTGATAGGCATGCCAGTTCTCGCACCCAGCCTCGGACCGACTGAATCGGAAATGCCTGATTTAATAAGCGCGCCAGCTGATTTTGATTCATGCAAAAATTTGAGAGTCACTGTGTTAGAGCAGAGACCTCAAATCATTTCATATCATTTTGAAACTAGAGACCCTTGGATCTCTAATCAAGCACATTGTCTTCTGTACCAGACTTTTCACCAATCAAGGCAATTACTAAGCTGTCACTCCTTATAACTCTGGGTCTCCTTTTGGAAAGTCTGGATTGGTAGCGCTCTCTGCACTTCAAATAGTGGCCACTGCTGCCTGGCTTCCCTCACTCTGCTGGGTCCTGTTTTTTTTCAGGCAGCCCCCATGCTGTCCTCTCTAAGATAGTCCTGAGAGGGGAACAATAGGCTGAGGCAGGAGAGCTAAAATCCTTTAAATCCCCAACTTTACCTTACCTTCTAGATTCGATCTTTAACAATATATTCCCAGCATTCCTCTGATTGTGATGATTCCTTTTTATACTTCACAATGGACTCCCCAGACAAAGCCCAGTGATGTAAGGCTAGAGATTCCAGCTAACCCTCATGTCCCCAGTTATGAGTTGATCTCAACCTAGAGTTCCTAATAGTAGCATCCAGTTTCATTTTTCTGTTCTCATTCCTTTTTATGATTCCAAGTATGAAAGATGATAGAGTAGTCTTGTTGCACAAAATCGGCTGTAGTAATGGATCTGCATACTCAAAGCCTGTACCCACCCACCCCCACCCCCCATTTGAGAGCTTGGCATCTTTGGCTCTATGCAACAGTCAAGTTTTTGTGTGTAAACTAAAAGTGACTAAATGAC
The DNA here is from genome assembly GCF_905146905.1 of Nyctereutes procyonoides. Taxonomy (NCBI): domain Eukaryota; kingdom Metazoa; phylum Chordata; class Mammalia; order Carnivora; family Canidae; genus Nyctereutes; species Nyctereutes procyonoides. The sequence goes on along the minus strand of NW_026575140.1, from coordinate 51,524,185 downwards.
CCCACTGCAGAGTTTCCTAAAAGCCATGGAAGATCCTCCCCCACTGCACCAACAGCTGTGTGAAGGGACTAGAGGCTCCTTCGTTTTCCCTTTTACCCCTCAGTACCTCCCCTATCTTGCATCCCTTGGTGCATAGAAGCTGTTCTAATTCCCCTGCAGAATCTAGACTGCACATGCTTCCTCTTTGTATATATCGAGCAAGAGAAGACATAATAGAGGACACCAAGATTCTGTTGGAAGCAGCAAACAGCAGAAAGTCTCTGCAGCTCCTTGAGAAGGGGAGGTGTCTGATGAGAGGAATCTCAGAGACGTTTATTTTGGACCTAGTATTTGATACAAATCGAAGCAAGAAGAGTCTGGAGTCATCGTTGGGCTCATTCATTCAATAAATATTTATTGAGTGCTTACTGCTGCTAGGGGCACAACCCTAAACACAACACGCTTCCTGCTTTAAGGAATTCACATTCCAGGCGGGAGCTGGAAGATGTGCACAGATACAACGGGAGGAATGAGATCCGACATGGGCCATGATGAGGCGCTCTGGGAAATCAGAACAGGAGTTCCTAACCTGATTTGGCGCAGAGGAGAGGGAGGGCCTTACCTACAGAGCTTGCAGGATGTAGCCAGGCGATGGATGGAGAGTGATAGAGAGCCAGAGAGCAAGGAGAGCCATGAATGAAATACAGCCAGTTGGCAACTGCAGGCCATTCGGTAGGAATCAGCATAGAGTGTGTGGGGGGATGGGAGAGGATGGTTCTGGAAGGATAAGCAGGAGATTGTATTGCAGGCCAATGAAGAGCAGTTCAGCTGCTTTTGAGCTCAGGTTGCCTACCTGATACCTCTATTTAAACATCTCCATAAGCATCTCAGATAAAAGCATGCCACAAATGAACTCTTGATTCTTTTCCTTGTATCCCCTCCCCTGATCCCACTGGCTCAGGAGTGCTCAAGCCAGAAAACTTGGAGCCATCCTTGGCATCTCCTTCTTTCACATTCCTCTCATCTGGTGTCACTAAGTCCCACTACAGTGACCATCAGAAAGCTTCCCGAGTCCCTTCACTTCTTCCTGTCTCCTGTGACACCACCCCCTGGCACCAACCACCCTACCGTCTTGCTCAACTACTGTGGTCACCTTGCACCTGGCTTCCCATGCACCACCCCCTGCTTCCTCCCACCTATTCTGCTCACAGTGCTTTGGGGAATCTTTTCAAAACTCAAATTGGACTGTGTACTCCTCCTGCTAAAGACCCTTAAATAACCTCCTATTATATTTCAGATAAATCTAATTAATTTGCTCTGCAAGTCCCACCCAGCTTCACTGTAAGCCTTCTCCTCCTGTTCCCCATGCTCCAACCACAAAAGTCTTCTGTTTGTTCTCTGGGGAGAAGCCAAGTTCTCTTGTGTGGATGCCTTGGGAGCAAGGTTAATTCAGACTCGTCTTTCTGATCTCAACACCCTTTTCTGCATGAATGCATTCCTTAATGAGTGAGCTCTTCTCTAGCTGTGGTTATGCCAATGAACCACATGTGCTGGTGTTCACACCCTTGCATAGCCTTTTCCCACAATGACTTGGCACTGTGCCTCAACATGCCTTAACATTCAGTAGATGACAGAGACAGAGTTGTGCCCACTGCCCTTCACTGGCCTGGCCACTTCTGCTTCCCCTTCCTTAGAACACTCACTCTTGGGATGCTCCCCCTTGGAATCCAGCTGCCATGTTGCAAGTAGCCCAAAACACATGGAGAGACCATGTGTGCTTATTTTAGCCAACAATCTCAGCTGAGCCTCCAGAAGACAGCCAGACTCAACTGCCAATCATCTTAGCCCAATACCTTAGGGGTTCTCGTTACTCAAGCACTGCCCCACCCCCAACCACCCCCACCTCCGCCCACTGCAGCTACAGTCAACATCACATGGGTCAGAAGAACCACCCAAAAAAAAAAAAAAAAAAAAAAGAACCACCCAGCTGAACCCAGGCAACCAATACAATCAAGAGAGATCATAACTGCTTTTGGTTGTAAGCCACTAAGTTTAGGGTGCTTGGAATATTACAGAATTGGGACAATCCTCCATCTAAAGAACATATATTCTTATTTTAGCTCAGAGAATCCAGTCCCATTCCTTGATAGCGTTTGCTGCAATATATAGCTCTGCTGGTCCCTCCTCAGCATTAGTTCACCATTTTCATGACAGCAGAGACTGTGGCTTCTTATTCACCAGGAAAGAGTTTTTGAGGCACCTAAAATCTGCTTAATTGTCTGTTGAATGAAGGAAGAAAGAGTTGGGATTATATCCTGAGGGCAAGAGGATAAGAAATTTAAACAGGTGAGTGACAACATAGATTCATGTAGAAGAAAAGTATTTTAAAAGCTAGTTTTTAATGAGGATGGAATACTTCTTAGAGAGCTCATCTTATGCTTTAAGAAACAATAAAGACTTTGGGATTTGAAAAGGGAAGGCTTTGGGCTTCAGTCTGGGTAAGAGATGATGAGACAGGAGAGGCTAAGAGTTAATGAAAAGTAATGTGAAAGGTGGCTTTTGGGGGGCTGCGAAAAAATAAATGGGATTTTAATATTTTGAGATGGGCTCTAGAGAGACATCTAGGGAGAAACTCCAAGCTGCCTCTGCTTCCTGGGTCTGTGTCTTCACAAGGCTTTCTCCTTCATGGGTGTATCTGGATGAATTCCTTTCTTTCCAAATCTCTCCCTTCTTGGGAGGAGGTCTGCCATATTGGATGACCTCACCTTAACCCAATGACATCTGCAAAAGGACTATTTCCAGATAAGGTCACATTCACAGATACTGGGAGTTAGGACTTAGGCTTACATTTTGGGGGATACCCTTAACTCCAAACAGCCCAATACCCCATTTATATTGTTAGCAAGAGGTGCTCTAATTCTTCTCCCAACATGCTATCCCCAAGCCTTTCTTAACCTTTGTGGGCTTTGTGGTCCTTTCCAATGGGATATGAGAGAACTTTGGAATATCAGCTCTGTTTCTGAGAATGAAGGGAGGGTTTCAGGAGAGAGAACTGATAACCACAAGGGACATGTGAACCTCAGAAGTGAAAGACAACATCATGGACTCCCTGTAGTTAAAATTTTAGTTATTTTTCTTTAAAGATTTTATTTATTCATGAAAGACACAGAGATAGAGAAGCAGAGACACAGGCAGAGGGAGAAGCAGGCTCCATGCAGGAAGCCCAATGTGGGACTTGATCCTGGGACCCCAAGATCATCCCCTGAGCCAAAGGCAGATGCTCAACCACTGAACCACCCAGGTGCCCCCCAAATTTAATTATTTTGTCTATAAGCATGAACCTTAAGGTGTACACTTGGAAGGCTGAGAGACTGGTCTAATGGATTGGAGGTGGGGGCAAGAAAACAGAAACCATGAAGAGCCAACTGGAGGAATTTAAGGGGTAAAGAAGCATTGAGGATGAAAACAGGCTTCTGAATGAAACACCTGGGTGGCTATCCATGCTGAAGCTTAGCTGGGAAACTGAGGATCAAGAGCTCCTCACTGCAGTAATACAGACATTACAATGAGGGGCCCAGATGGGGAGGTGGCTGGGGTAGGGTTCCAACTCTAACCTCTGCTTTCCCAGTTGCCCTGCTATTGCAAATGTCGCAACAGGGGCCCTGTTGGATTGGATGAGCTCCCTAAGCATCTGAGAGCTTAGAAGGGCAGGCCAAGCTGTTGGAAGCCAGAGACAATCTTAGCCAAACAGGGGGCCAGTGTGGAGGGAGGCTCTGGGGAAAACTGCGTCATTTTACTGGGTTTTTAGTAGTAATTGTTTATTATTTATAGGATTTTATTCAGAGAGCATGCCAATTTAATTTATTTTTCCTTAACGATCCATGCACAGAAACACATGTCCATTGATAGCTTGCTCAGTAGCTTAACATTGTCATCTTGAATGTTCTCCAAGGTTTCTTGGGCTCTCAGGGGTCCAGGTGCTCACACAGCATCAAAGCAATGTGTTACACAGGGGTGTTTAGTGGTGAGTGTTTTGAACTGGCGATTGAGGACTTGGTTCTGTGCAGTAGTACATCATGAAGTTAACCGTTGCTAGAATGTGACGATTCTAAAGGATCTGATTGGTAACCATTAAAATCTGGTAAGCTCTTTCAATGGAATGGGTGACCTTTTCTCTAGACTATGTGTAGAAGGCATGAGTAATGAGCTCCACTCGAGACCCATATACTGCCATTTTGATGATTCCGAATCATCCATTGGGTGAATGTCCATTTGGGTCTTTGTCTTCTGCCCAAATTACCATTTACTTATCTATGTCTTATTGGGGGTCTGATCACTGGTTTCTTGGGGAGACGGGAGAAGAGGCTGAAGGCTCATGAGGATGGGGAGATGCATAGCATCAGAGCATCAAGTCTCTATTGCCCCAATTCCCCAACCTGAGGTTCTTAGACTTTCTACCTACGTGCTCAGCTCATTCCACTCCAGATTTGGAGCTCTGAACTACCACTTCCTGACTCTGTTGCCTTAAGAAAACTATTAACCCTCTCTGAACCAGGTTCCTTAACAGCAGATTGTAGTCGAAGCTCCTGGCCTAATAGGTTTATAAGGATTAAAGGAGAATTCATCTGTGAAGCCCTTATCCTATCATCTGGCACATGTATATTCGATAAATGTAACTTTCCTTTATTCACCTCTCCTGACTTATCTGTGGTCAGGATGGGACAAATATCTAAAGCCTCAGATTCAGGTTTGCGGGTACCTAAAAATAACCCCTTCAAACCCCAGTGGCTTCAGAGCTGTTGGGAGACCCTCCTGCCCTCCTCTCAGCTCACTGGCCTAAAAGGTGTGAATGCTTTAGGATTTCATATTTCCTCCAGAATTAAAGATTGCCCTGGATTCCTGTCTGTCTGGGTCCTTAATGCCCCGGGTGACTCCAGCCCTCAGCTGTGATCCCTGTTCCTCTCCAGCCAGGGGCTTGAGGCCAGCACTTAATGGGCCATTTGGTACTCTGAAATCCTCATTCTACTCCTGGCAAGATGTGTGCCCTTGGGCATCTGTTCCCTATGCAGCACCCCTTTTGGGGGATTATACCCCTATGTGAGTTGGTGATTTCCTGACCCGGGCATAGGGGACCAGCCTGCAGCCAGATGCGTGGCCTCAGCCCACCTCCCATGGGCATCTCCCATGCCTGTTCTTGCTTCCCATTCCTGATAGCCCAAGGGGACATGGTAGGCAAGAAAGTTGCACAGACCCCAAGTGTGAAGAGACAATGCAAGGGCTGATCAATCTGTACCTGTAGGGGGGCACCAGGGTGGCTCAGTGGTTGAGTATCTATCTGTCTTCAGCTCAGGGCATGATCCTGGGGTCCTGGGATCAAGTACCTCCTCACAGGGAGCCTGCTTCTCCCTCTGCCTGTGACTCTCTCTGCCTCTCTATGTCTCTCATGAATAAATAAATAAATAAAAGCTTAAAAAAGAAAAATCTGCACTTGTCGAAGGAGAAACATAGATATTAAAACCAGAGGTCACAGACAAAAAGCTACTGCCCCCCTACCCACTGCAAGGAGTCACTTGTGGTTCAGCTTCTCTCTAACGTGCAAATTTCCCTTCCTCACCAGACTGTGGGGAGCTCCGACCATTCCCCACTTTCTCCCTGCCCCTTGCTTCTTTGCAGCCCAACCCAAATTCCATCTTTTTCTCTTTTTTAAAGATTTTATTTATTCATTTGAGAGAGAGACAGAGAGAGCACAATTGAGGGGAGCAGCAGAGGGAGAGAGAGAGAGAGAGAAGCAGACTCCCTACTGAGCAGAGAGCCCGATGCAGGACTCGATCCCAGGACCCTAGGATCATGACCTGAGCTGAAGGTAGACACTTAACCGACTGAGCCACCCAGGTGCCGCTCGTTGTGTTTCTTTCTTGATCCGTCCTGTAGAGCATTCCAAGAATATATTGCAATTGCTGTTCATGGACATTTGGATTTTTTCCCTTGATTTCTTCTTCTGTATGTACCTCCCACTCAGCATATGATTTAAACTTCTTCCTCTCCCACTAACTGAATACAACCTGCATGAGAGTAGAGACTATTTTTTTTCTGGATTCCCAGAACCTGCAGAGTGTGTGGAACACGATCGGTGCCCAAAATATGCGTTGACTGCGGGAAAGTTCACTTAACCTCCTCTTGGTTACTTCAAGTGCTTCTCAAACATTCTCTCCTCCTCCAGGCCTTCAACAACTTCTCCAGGTTGATTTTCAACAATGAAGACGATGACAGCAACAGTAGCTCCCGTTGTTGAGCTTACTGTGTGTGAGAAGCTTTTTTTTTTTCTGTTTTAAAGATTTTATTTATTTGTTCATGAGAGACACACACAGAGAGGCAGACACAGGTAGAGGGAGAAGCAGGCTCCCTGAGGGGAACCCAATGTGGGACTGGATCCCAGGACCTGGGATCACGACCTGAACTGAAGACAGATGCTCAACCACTGAGCCACCCAGGCGTCCCTCTACCCCAACTTTTAAAGCAAACGTGGATCCAAAGAACAATACATCCCCAGGGCCATGCTGCAGCCTCCTCCCCAGGTCCCCAGATCCTGTCCCTGTCCCCTTGCCCTCCTCTCTCCCATGACCTATGTCTGGGCTGCTACTTGGAGCTACCCTGCAATTTAGGAAATCTGTCCACATCTTCACCTTCTCCATGGCATTCTGTGAATGGCCTGGGCTATTTTAGAGGAAGGGAATGTAAATATCCCTGAAAAAATAAATTTTGACCTAAAGAGTTGGTAAAATTCAAGTCATTATCATCTGGATCATCTCCAGTCTCTGAGTTGGTGAAATAACATTTCGAAATGTCATAAAAAAAAAGTGGCCTGAATACCGCAGTGATGGATCTGAAGGGCCTGACAGCTCTAGTACTTAGCTTGGAATTTATGAATCAAAAGCTTTAAAACTTAACCCAAGAAAGTTTTTTTAAGTACTACTATTTCCACCTAATTAAGGACTGTCATACAAATATGATTTATTTACAGCTATCATTCATGTATAGAGTAGAACTATCCAAGGCTTTTTTTAAAAAAAATTTCTAATGACTTTTATGCATTAACTCAATCAAGGGGCTTTCTAAAAATATTATCTTTCCCCTTCTGGATAAAGAAATTAATGCCTACTTATCATATAAAATTTAGAAACTGTAGAAAAATATAATGAGAACATGAAAATTACTGGAATCCAACCACCTGGAGATAATCATGGTGGACACATATAGGAGAATATTTTGAATTTTTTTCTGTGCACACTTGCATGTAAATTTATATGTGTACAGTATAAAAACTAGATAAAAATATGCATTGTTATGTATCTCACTTTATTTCACATTACATTTCTATTCATTAAACAAACTCACAACTCTAAACATTGTTAGAAAACATGATTTTTAAGGACTTCAGGTTGTCTTTCTTATGGATTTACCATAATCTGTGTAGCCTTTTCCCCATTATTGGAAATTCCGTTTCTAATTTCTTGCTGTTATAAATAATGCTTTCATGAAAATCTTGTACATACTTTTCCCTTTTGATTATTTTCCTGGCCTAGATATAAACAGAATTAGTAGGATGAATACAGAATCAAAGGTTATGATCTTTATAAAGACTTCAAGGAATTGATCTCTTTCTTAGCAAGTTACATGGGGAAGACCATTCTTTTGTAATATCGAGTGAAAAAAATAGGAAATGGAATTAAATCTTCATTCCCTCAGTTATTTGAAACACATTAAAATATGTCTTATAGGGGCAGCCCGGGTGGCTCAGAGGTTTAGTGCCACCTTCAGCCCAGGGTGTGATCCTGGAGACCGGGGATCTAGTCCCACGTCAGGCTCCCTGCATGGAGCCTGCTTCTCCAACTCTGCCTGTGTCTCTGCCTCTCCCTCTCTCTGTGTCTCTCATGAATAAATAAATAAAATCTTAAAAAATAAATAAATAATTAATTTAAAAAGTCTTATAGAAAGATATATGTGATTGCCTCTAAGCAGTGAATTGTTTTTTGTTGTTCTTTGTCTTTATTTTTCTACTTCTTTAGACTTTAAAACTTTATAAAAATAAAAATAATTTTTATCTATTTATTTGAGAGAGGGAGAGAGCATGAGTTGGGGGGGAGCAGCAGAGGGAGAGGGAGGAGCAGACTCCCTGCTGAGCTGGGAGCCCAGTGCAGGACTCCATCCCAGGATCCTGAGATCATGACCTGAGCCAAAGGCAGACACTCAACCTACTGAGCCACCCAGGTGCCCCCACCCCTCAAAGTTCTCTGATCCCAGATTACTCTAATATCTCATCTTATTAGTGGATGCACAGTTACTGCTAAAGTCTCAAAAGTTTCTTGACATTAATCATGTCAAAAATAAAGATTCAAGGTAAATTAAAATAAAATTTTCTCAGCCTGGGTAGATGATTAGCTCAATCTGTGATTAAAGACCATTTAATTCTATAGAGAAAAGTACTCACTTGTATGCAGGTACAATTACAATTACTTAGGATTGGACATAAGTAGTAAATTGTATTAAAGCATACTGCCTTTCAAAGGTTTTAATTAGTACACTTATTCAGAATATATTTGTTGAGACCAGCCATATCCTGACATGGGTAAGAGTGCTGAGAAAGGGGTGTAGCCTCTGACCTCCTGCAGGTGACGCTCTACTGGGAAGTAAAAGGATTCCAGTATCAATTTCAACGTGTGGGTTTTCCAGGACCACCAGGCAGTTAACTCACTATTTTTTAAAATTTTTATTTATTTATTCATGAGAGACACACAGGGAGAGGCAGAGACATAGGCAGAGGGAGAAGCAGGCTCCCCATGGGGAGCCTGATGCAGGACTCAATCCCAGGACTCCAGGGTCACAACCTGAGCTGAAGGCAGACACTCAACCACTGAGCCACCTAGGTGCCCCAGTTAACTCAGTTCTGACACTCTCTACCCAAGACAGCATCAGATCCCAAGGTTAAGGGTTCAGTCTAATATGCTGCCCCTCACTCCCTGACTTCAGGTGCCAATCTGGAGTCCAGGTCGTCACTTGTGCTTCTGACAGCTTATAGATTGGAGCTTCCAACCATCATCTCCATGGGTCAGATTAATTTCCTAAGGTGGCCCACAGAACTCAGAGAAGTATTTCACTTACTAGATGATCAGTTAGTGATAAAAAGAAATAGCCAGATGGATGAGATGTACAGGGGGAGCTCTGGGGACAAGGCATGGAGCTTCCATATTCTCTGGGTCCACCACCCTCCCCTTTCTCCACGTGTCCACCAACCCAGAAGCTCTCCCAACTTATGGAAGTTTCATTACATAGGCCCACTTGATTGAATCATTGGCCATTGGTGATTCAACCTTCAGCCTCTCTCTTCTTCAATGAGGTCCCAGCAGGACTGAAAATTCCAACCCTCTGATCACCTGGTGGGTTCCCCCAGCAATCAGCCTCCCTCCTCAGGTGCTTTCCTAGATTTGCCTCATTAACATAACAAAATACCTTGCTCTCATCCTAGGAAATTCCAAGGGTTTTTGGGAGTCAGGTGCCGGAAATGGGGATGCAGACCAACTACATTTCTTATTATAAATCACAATATCGCAGAAGGAGATGAACATTCAAGAGCTAACCACAAGTAATTACAAATTAATAGGCAACTGCAAATTGTGGTAAGTATTCAAAAAGAATACATGGCTTTATGAGAAGAGGAGCATGATTTCATCTGAGGAAAGCAAGAGAGGGTTGTGAGCTAATATCTGAACAAATAAACAGATGGTGACCAGAGAAGGAAAAAGAGAAAAGAATATTGCAGATGAGTAAACTATGCAAAACCCTTCATAGCCAAATAATATTGCACGACTCATGATATAAAGCTACCATTGCTTGAAAACTGTCATTTTGTGCAGATGGTCCTTTCGGTTGATAAATGATTTGGGAGCACTTTTCACAATAATATCTATACCACTGTTGAATGTCTTAAAAAAAAAAAAGCAAAATTCAACTGGGTAAATTTGAAAGATCTTGTTGGGTTTATTCAACAGTTCATGCACGAATCATGGAGCTTCCCATCTAGCAGATAGAAAGGAGCTTGGAGGAACTGTACAGGATGGAAGACTTCTCCGCAGAAGGGAGAGTGGGGACAAGGGAAAAGAAAAGCAGGTTAGTTATTGCAAGGTCACTTCTTATAGCGGATGAGGGGGTCTAGCAGGCAGATGGCCTCACTAGTGCCGATCATGTGATTCCGGACTGCTTTAAGATTCTATTTCTGGGACGGCTGAAACTTTAATTAAGTCTCAGTTCGGTGCTGTGGGGCTTAGCAAAAGCAATTCCATTTGGGGCTTGTTGTCTTGTTTTTAATGCCTGCCATGTGCCAGGCATACTGCCTTATGTTTCTTATCCAAAGTTGGCTTTATGAACTATATATTTTTATTACTATGCCTACTTTAGAGACAAGAAATGGGGGGTTGGAGAGATGAAGAAATGTATCCAAAGACCCCTGGCTCATGGATAGCACACCCAAGTCTTGAATCCAGTCAATTGATTCTAGAACACATCATCTCACTCAACCACTGACCACCCAGGTGGCCCATTCGTACACTCATTCCTACACTGCCTGGGCCATGGCCCACCTTTATGCACACGTGTTCCACAAGGTAACAAATGGGTTAGCTGAGAATGGATGTTATTGGCCTTCTTTTCTACTCCATTGTATTTTTAAGATAATATGTATTTATGAAACCTACAAATGACATGACTTGGTGCTATTAATGTAACGTCATTTATAAAACTCACAATATACTTGTACCATTGACTCTGAGTGCTCCCTTTCTGCCTGAGGGATGAAGCAGTGAGGGGAAGTCCTGTTTGGACACTACATTGGAAGCCTGCTCTAGTCCCGAAATGGTTCTTTGCCATCACTGGGAGTTCCACCACTGTCTTATCTTCTCTTAGCTTCCTACTTCCCATCTGACCTCTGCCCTTGAAATGCCTATAATCTAGGAAGTAAACCCGGCTCATATGGAGGAGTCACGAGTGCCAAAGTGAATGTTTTCCACACGTTAGCTTTGTTTGAGAAGAGTTAGAGGCCTTTCCCAGAGCATATGTTTAAAAATATATGGATAGACATTCTCTTTAGAGCTGTTGGCTTTTTCCAGAACATCTCTTTACAAATGTGTTTCAATAGAATGTAGAAAGAGATGAAAAAAATGCTGCATACTTATTGCACCAATTCAAACAGTAAAGATCACTAACTTTCCCTCCATCTCAACCGTATTTTTCTGTGCATGCATATGTTTGTGAGGTTTGTATACAATTCCATACAATGGTCATCATTCCTTAAGAATTGCTCTTTTGGGGCACCTGGGTGGCTCAGTTGGTTAAGGGTCTGCCTTTTGCTCAGGTCATGATCTTAAGGTCCTAGGATTGAACCCCACATTGGGCTTCCTGCTTCTCCCTCTGCCTCTCCTCCCCACCCCTGTTCGTTCTTACATTCTCTCTCTCTCAAATAAATAAATAAATAAAATCTTTAAAAAATTGCTTTATTAAATATTTACTTTTTACTCAAGAAAATATCACACTATACCAATAGAACCATTTTTAATGATTGCTTGGGATTCCATGCTCTGTGATTTTACTTAACTATTCCTTTAGTGGTTTCCAATATTTTACCAGTATAAAAATTACTGCAGTGGGCATTCCTATACATATATGTCACATAGTTTCTAGTTATGTCCTTAGGGTAAATTCACTGACAGAGAACTTCTTCTTCTTCTTCTTTTTTTTTTTTTTTTTTACTGACGGAGAACTTCTGATGAAAGGTGTAAATGCGCTGAGCTGTTTGTTGTACATAGTGACTCTTTCCAGCAATGAGAATGCATTAATTTTCCACCAAGAATGTGAGAGTATCGCTAACTCATATCTTCCAAATTCAGGTTCACCACTCTTTCAAATATGTTCCACTCTCATAGACTAAAAATTATACGTGTTCCCGTGTTGTCAGCCTGGTCCATATGGAAAAGTTTCAGAGGCACCAGCCAAGGGAAAAGGCTGGCTGGATGAAACCGATCCTCCTCTTTGAAGATCCAGAAACTTACTCTTTTCTATCCCTCACAATGATCCGATCCCAAGAGACTGGCTCTCCCCAACTAAAACGTGCAGAACAGTGAGAGCAACACTAAGATGTCCATTATTGTCAATCGAAACCACAGCTATCACGAAGCTCAGAAATCCAGGTGTGAATAAAACCAGTACATTTGGCCTCAGAATGCCATGCATGCACTGAATGTCCATTGGAAAACTCTATGATTTTGCATATATAAGAAAAATCACTGTCACAGGGAACAGAAAAACATGAAATCCTTGTCTCCAGCATGGTCATCAAAAAGTTGTTTGATGAACCTGGGTTCAAAGTAAAGATGAGGAGAGAATTCGACGGCATTATGGATGGGTTTGCCAGAAAGAACAGTGTCTGAAATCTTCTGGCCATCATCACTCCACTTTGGCTCCATCCTGAAGACAGCCTGCCACAGAGATGGGAATGTTCGTACAACGTGGTTACCCTGGGCAGCATTCAGACGGAGCTGCCATCGACTTCGGCCACCTTGTTCTGTTCTTCTATTCCTGAGACCCCCTTCTGACGAACACATTTTTTTTTTTCTATGTTGGTTCCTGAAGTGGGTTGTTGTGGGGTTTTACTGGCCACCAGTCTTCTTCAGGTGACCTTACACAGCCATTACCTGACCTAGTAAGGATTCATTTTTATTCATCTCTTTTCTTTTTTTCTTTAGTGAGAGACATGAGAGAGAACACGAGCAGGGAGTGGCAAAGGGAGAGAGAGAATCTTCAGAGATTCAGAGAGCTTGGTGAGGGCTCGATCTCATGACCCTGAGATCATGACCTGAGCCCAAATCAAGAGCCGGATGCTTAACCGACAGCGCCACCCAGGTGTCCCTCCTCTTTTCATTGAGCAAATATAAATGGGCCAAGCCAAAAAAAAAAAAAATGGGATGCTTATTTGCTATATTAATCAGGAATCCAGTTACAAGTGACAGAACCCTGGCTTGGCTTAGCCTAGAGAAAAACAGGAATGTTTACTGGCTCACAAATGAAAACCAAAGGAGTGATGTAGATGGAGCTGGATTGGCAGGCAACTGGAATCAGAACACTAATGCCATCTAGCTCTTGGTTTCTCAGTGTGGCATGGAATTGCTCTGGCTTCATGCCTTCCCACACCTGACCAGGGAACCAGGGAACAGGGATATGAGTGTGTGTGTGTGTGTGTGTGTGTGTGTGTATCAGCAGGAAGGGGACAATTTGTAGATGTGACTCAGAAAAGTTCCAGACTCAAGACCTTCATGAAGTGAACAGATATCCAAGGACTTTTCCCTGCCAGTTTGCACTGAAATAAAGATACTTGAGAAGAATTTGACTCATCCAGCTTGGGTGCCCAGGCCCCAAGAAAGGTGAGTTATATATCCTTTAGCAATACCCGGTTGAGTGGAACATTTTCCAGTAGAATTGGGTTGGTCTCCTGTGCGGGCAAAATGATATATAGTCACTATGCGTACCTGTCATTGATAAATGGTGGGATGCCATTTCTAGTTTGTCTCTTGTGACTCACCCATTCAGGTGTTTTGTTCCTTTTGAAAATATGTGATTTTTCATACCTAGGTTTTTAAACAGAACCAAACACTGGCTTCCTCATCGTGCCCCCCTTCCCCCACAGCTTTGTCACAATACAAATCTGTACACTATGTGCTCGAATGAGGCATCCAGCTGTTTGACAGGCTCCAGGGGTTTCATAGGTGACCAACCAGGGGATTATGATGAAGGTCTCAAGGGGCAATGTTACTGAGATCTCGTCCCCCTCCTGGCTGGTGCTCTTCTCCAGCTAAGGGCAGGGCATAAATCACAATTGTCTAAGTAACAGACTAAAGAGGATGTACTGAACTGTGTGAGTGTAAGCTCACTAGCAAGGGGCCCTGGGTGTTCTCAGAGAAGAAAATTAAGGTGGCGTGGGAGCAGGAGATGATTATCCTCCATAAATCTCACATAAAACTGTAGGGGAAGGCAGGCTTCTGAGATTGCCTGTTATCTTGACCAGGGATGTGTTTATCATATATGGTGGTTGAGTCCTTATGCCGCCAGCTCCCAGGAACATGAGGATTTAGGAAATCATTCATTGTTTAAAGCCCTAGTCTCTTCATCTGAAAAATGAAACTCACAAACATAATCACCTTACCAGGTGATGCAAAGCATGTCCCTATTTCATTGCAGATGGATTCATGTTTCTTCTTGTCTTACTTACCACCATCTGGAAAGGGTTGGAGATTTCAGTCTGGAAGCTCAAATATTCAGAGCGACTAAACATTCTTTGGGAGTTCATGGGCCCTGGGCTGTGTTGTCTCTTACTGGGATGGAATCTTGAAACTCTAAGGTGCACCATGGGAAGAAGGGGTTCTGTGATCAAACTAGTTTGGAAAACACGAACTTAGCAGAGTTAAACAGGTTGTTGGGAGCTTCTGTTCTGCTCATGTGTGTGCTATCACTACACTGTAGCCACAGTGATGTTGTTTGAAACAGAAATAGGATCGTGCCACTCTTTGACCTGGAACTTTCCAATGGCTTCCTGTTGCCTCTCCCCCTAGCCTACTAATCTCTTGCTGAGTCATCAGATCCTCTGCCTTCAGGATTTCATACCTCCTCTTTGTCCTCTCTGGGGTGATTTTTTTCTACCTCATCCCAGGGTGGTACATTGGCACTCTCTAGGTCCCTGAGGGCTCCCTCCCTGACCACCCCATCTAAAGGAGGCCCTGCACCACCTAGTTTATTTCCCTCAGGCGACCTCTTGGTTCACATGGGTCTCATGGTGGCTTATTTTCCAGATCTACTTCAATTCTCTATCATCAAAGAAAATTGGTCTTCCTTCCTCAGGCTGCAAATCCCTCTGTGTTTCCACCCATCACTTTATGCACTCTGGAATTAACTGCAGTTGGGATATGCATGATGCCCGCATGAATATTTACAACAAAGCAAGAGAATTGCATCAAATGCACCAGCTATTCTATCCCTTGCACTGAATGACTTGCTTCACTATTTTCCCCCTTGAATTCACTAAATGGGACCATGGGATTGATTAATGGGATTTATTTGGAATTTAATGAGACCAGGAGTTCTCTCACTGAATCAGGGAGTTGTAATGGGCAGGCTGATGGGTTGCTGGCACTATGTAGCCACACGGAAGTACTGCCCATTCACTGGCAGGCCCGAAATAACCTTCGTGTTAAAGTCCTGGAATGTGCTTTCACTGGCTCCATAAGGAAACTTGAGCCCATCAATCAATTAGTTGGTGCCAACCTTATGGGAATCTCTGGAGGTCTTACACAGAGGTGCATGCACTTGCTCACCCATCAGGTGTTTGTGTATTTCTTGGAGGAACAATGTAGG
The DNA here is from genome assembly GCF_905146905.1 of Nyctereutes procyonoides. Taxonomy (NCBI): domain Eukaryota; kingdom Metazoa; phylum Chordata; class Mammalia; order Carnivora; family Canidae; genus Nyctereutes; species Nyctereutes procyonoides. The sequence goes on along the minus strand of NW_026575140.1, from coordinate 51,508,756 downwards.
TTGACGGGATGTTGGAACTTGAGCCTTCTGAGACCCTGGAGCCCATTCTTGATTTTGCAGGAGGAGAAACTGAGGCCCAGAGAGGTACAGGATAGGGGATAGGGGAGCTCTCTTACTGCAGATGACTTCATGCTTTCTCCTTTCCTTTGGAGTCTTCCTTGACTATTTTTGCTCCTCCACTTGTCCATCACCTGATGCCTTTGGCACTTGCTGCCATTGCTGGGTATTTAATCCTTCAACTGTTTGGTGAGCCTTTGCTCTAGGTTATCTGTGTCTCTCATACTGGGTTGGAAGCAGAGATTGTCTCTGCTCATCTGAGCTGGGCTCCCTGTGCAGGAGCACTAAGTAACCCTAGCGCCCTGTTAGGCAAGGCAGGTCTCTTCCCTCCAGTAACTGTGGCCTCTGCTGTGATCTGAGCATCTGTATCCCTCCCAGAGTTCATGTGTTGAAATCTTACTGCGATGGTATTAGGATGTGGGGCCTTTGGCGGGGGCGGGGGGGGGTGTGATTAGGCCATGAGGGTGGAGCCTTCCTGGTAGGGTCAGTGCCCTGATGAAAGACCCCCCAGAGTTCCCTGGCCTCTCCCAACCCCCTGGGGACCCAGCAAGAAGCATGTGACCTGGTACAGAGCCCTCCTCCCAGCCACACTGACACCTTGATCTTGGATATGTAGCCTCCAGAACCTTGAGAAATAAATTTCTGTTGTTTATAAGTTACCTGGTTTGTGATACTTTGTTATAGTGGTGGGATGGGACTAAGACAGCCTCTGCCTGGTTTCCTCAGTTAAGATCACCACCCGGGGCCCTGGAGGTACTGACTTTGTGAGCCCTGCTCTGGAAGCATGTGATTCAGTATTCTTTTTACATTTATTATTAATTACTTAATTTTTAAATATTTTATTTATTTGATGGAGAGCAAGAGCAAGAGAGCACAAGTGAGGGTGGTGGGGGTAGTGGCAGGGAGAGGGAGAAGTGGGCTCCTCTCTGAGTAGGGAAGCCCAATGCAGGGCTGGATCCCAGGACCCTGGGATCATGACCTGAGCCAAAGGCAGTTGCTCAACTGATTGAGCCCACCCAGGAGCCCTTCTTTTTAAAAATTTAATTATGGTAAAATATCCATAAAATTTATCATTGTAACCATTTTAAGCACACAATTCAGTGGCATTAAGTATGTTCCCATTCTGGTGTGACCATCGCTACCATCCATCTCCATCTCCAGACTCTTTGCATTACCCTAAACAGAAACCTTAAACCCATTGGACACTAACTCCAGGCCCTGTGCCCCCGCAGTTCCCATTCTGCTTTGTCTGTGAATTTGGTCACCCTAGGAACCTCATGCTGTCTTTGTCCTTTCATGACAAAAGGTCTTTATGTTTTTTTTTTTTTAAGATTTTATTTATTTATTCATGAGAGACACAGAGAGAGAGTCAGAGACACAGCCGGGGGAGGGGGGGAAGCAGGCTCCCCACAAGGAGCCCAATGTGGGACTCGATCCTGGATCCTGAGATCACACCCTGAGCCAAAGGCAGGCACTCAACCCCTGAGCCACCAGGTGTCCCACAAAAGGTCTTTATTGCAGTCAGCATAGTGTCTTCAGAATTCATTCGTGTCACAGCCTGCGTCAGAAAGTCCTTCCATTTCACGACACAGTAATATTCCATGGCACCAGTACAGCGTATTTTGTTTCTCCATTCTACCTGCCCACAGACACTAGGGTTGATTCCACCTGCTGGCTGTTGTGAATCGAGCTGCTGTGATCGTGGGTTTGCAAACATCTGTTCGAGTCCCTGCTTCCCAGTCTGGTTTGCTTTCGGCTCTCTCCTCCCCTGGAGAAGCTCACAGTCCTCTGGGGCCCCCTCCCAATTCACAAGTGAGAGGTGGATGTGGCTCGCAGTGGGGCAGACAACTCCCTGGAGCTCACGGGGGTGTCCTGCTATCTGCTTGCAGGATGCTCTAATGACTCTCCCGGGTGCACACTGCATGGGAACTTCAGGCTGAATGTTTTGGCTGACCTCTGCCACCTTCCCCCCTAAATGGTTGTAAAAATGGGGGAGTGTGGGGGTGAGGGATTATTGTTACCTTAATTATTTTTGAGTCTCACGAAATTAATCAGTGTCCCAATGATTGTTTACGTTAGGCCATACAAGAACCGATCCCAGCATAGCCAGCTCCTCCAGCTGTTCACAGATGTTGAAAAGGGCCATCAGGAAAATGTAGCAGGCCCGTGAAGAGTGGGGCTGAGGATATTTTCCTAATGATGTGTAACCAGTCAGAAATGAACTATTTGGTTTCTACCCCAAATTTAATTTAATCCATGACCTTAAAAAACTCAGAAAGGAGGGAGTTTGAAAATATACTGTGGCTGTCGGACCGCTTGGAAAAGGGCGCCTTTCTTCCTGGACAAAGTAAGTATCTCCATCTCCTGAAAACTATGACCACAGTGCCAAGGCCTGGATTTTGGAAGATCTGTTTTATTTAGCAATGGGAATGCCTTGTAAATGGCATCAAATTGTTTTATGCAAACAAGCAGATGCACGTTTGTTTTAACCTGTTTGTACTTACGGGCTTGTTTGTATTAAGAATCTCATATTCAATGAGAAAGGGCTTGCTGCACTACTAACCATAAACCAGCCACAGTGGGAATGTATTCACTTGTCTATCCACTCAACAAATATTTATTGAAAAACGACTGTGAATCAAGTATCTCAGCTGGGCTCACTCTGAAGCAGAGCCTGAGGCAAGGATGTGAGTGCAGCCAGTTTATTTGTTGGTTGACTCTGGGAAGCAGGAGTGGAAGTGAGGGGCGTGGGGTGTGGCAGGGGGAAGGAGAATCAATGAAGGACGTGCTGACAAGTGGGGTTCAGTCATGCTGCAGACACCTGAGAAAACAGGTTGGGGGGCATCTCAGGATTGTCCATGTACAGGATGGGAGGTGAGGGAGAATTTATTTCTGTCCCTCAGTGGTTGAGAGTTACCCCTGGGGGCATTAATTTGTCTGCATACCTCTGGCAAACTCCTGAATAGGAAAAAGCAGGTACTTGAGATGGGGAGCTGTCACTTGCAGAAACCCAGGTGACAGGAGGCCAGGCATTGACAGTGTCTGCTCTAACCCCCTGAACTAGTGCTACGGATATAGTGATGCACAGATCTCTCTCTGCTCTCGTTTATGAGGCAAGACAGATTTATTTTATTTATTTTTATTTAAATATTTATTTATTTGAGAAAGAGATAGAGTGAGAGCGAGCACAAGGGGGAGGGAGGGGCAGATGCAGAGGGAGAAGCAGACACCCCGGGGGAGCAGGGAGCCCTATGCAGGGCTCCATCCCAGGATCCTAAGATCATGGCCTGAGCCTAAGGCAGACACCCGCCCCGACTGAGCCCCCCCCCCCCCCGTGCCCCGAGGCAGGACAGATTTTAAACAAAGAAACACACACATAGTGGTTGTAATTGTGATAGATGCCTGCAGGAGAAACCCACTGTAAATGCCTAATGGGGAGTCTAGCTTCCTCTAGGGATTCCGAATGTTTCAAATTCCAAATAAACCGAGTCTTAGTATGATTTATGGAGTATTTATTTACATACTACAAGAAAAGTTTAAAATGTGGTTTTCTAACAAAGGCCTATGAATTTTGAGGGTCATCCTAAGGAGCTACCAAAATATCCAGAATACAAGGTGACAAACTAATTCTGAGACTTTTCGGAGGGTCTGACAGTGTGATTGTGGTTAGGTTGCTCTGATTAGACTGATCAGTTATTTTTTTTATAAAGATTTTATTTATTTATTTATTTAAGAGAGAGAGAGAGAGGGACTGAGCATGTCAGCAGTAAGGAAGGGCAGAGGGAGAGGGAGAAGCAGGCTCCCAACCGAGGAGGGAGCCCGTGTGCGGCTCTATCCCAGGAACGCAGGACATGACCGAAACGACCCCAGGCACCCTTATGGCTGATCAATTATGATGGAATGGTTTACATCATTTTAAAGAATATTTCTTTTTAAATATTTCTAAATACACCTTTAAACAGATGGACACATTGGAGTGCCTGGTGGTTCAGTGGGTTTAGCATCCAACTCTTGATTTTAGCACAGGTCATAATCTCATAGTCCTGGGCTGGAGTCCTGCATGGGCTCTGCACTCAGCAAGGAGTCTGCTTGAGATTCTCTCTCTCCCTCTGCCCTTCCCTCGACTCTCGCACATGACTGGGCATACACATGTTCTCTCACAAATAAATAAATCTTTAAAAAAGTAAACAGATGGACACATTTGAAAATATTTATTTCTTGGGACGCCTGGGTGGCTCATTGTTTGAGCATCTGCCTTTGGCTCAGGGTGTGATCCCAGGGTCCTGGGATCGAGTCCCTCATCGGGCTCCCTGCATGGAGCCTGCTTCTCCCTCTGCCTGTGTCTCTGCGTCTCTCTGTGTCTCTCATGAATAAATAAATAACATCTTTAAAAAATTTTATTTCCTAATTATAAGAATGATATAGGTTTTCCAGAGAAAACAAGGAAATAGAGATATCTAATATCATGTGTATTTACATAATAATTATATATAGTACATATGTAAATAATAGAAAAATGTATTGTTTAAGGGTGATTTCCTTCCAATTTTTTTATTTATATGTATTTGACAAATACTTGACAGTCATCAATTTAATATTAAGTTTCTCTTTTCCTTGGATGATCCTAAAAAATGCATTGAATGTTGTGAGTGACAGAACAGCAGAGGTGTGGATTTGAATCATATTTTAAACAAGTGCAAGAGTCTTGCCAAAATCAGCAAGCACACTCATTTTATGAGAAAGATTCTGGTCTTTGGTGGTAGTTTTAAATTTGAGCATATACACAAATCTCTATGCCTCTATCCCTTGCAAATATCCTAGTAGCATCATCTGTGAATGTCAAGATCATGTGTGCACATGTATTTCTTTTATATGCGGTTGAAATTACACCAAATATGAGCTTTACATCCTATTTTAGTCAGCATTATATTTTGAGCATTGCAGTTGTTCTCATCATGATCATTTTGATGGCCGAATGATATTCTGTAGCACGAATATATCACAATTTGCTTTCTATTATGGGAATATTAGTTGCTTCCAGGTTTGTGTTGCTATAATCAATCCTGCAGTGGATACCTTGAGCATTAACCTGTGTCTCAATGTTTGAACATTTCCTGGTGTAGATTTTTAAAATGGCAATTTCTGAGTCAGATAAAAAAAGCAAAAGAGGGACACCTGGATGGCTCAGTTGAGTGTCTGCCTTTGGCTCAGGTCGTGATCCTGGGGTCCAGGGATCGGGTCCCACATCGGGCTCCCTGCGAGGAACTTGCTTCTCCCTCTGCCTGTCTCTGCCTCTCTGTATCTCTCATGAATAAATAAATTAAATCTCAAAAAGAGGGAAAAAAAAGAAAAAGTATTATTAAGGTTTTTCATAACTGTTGTCATATTTACTTTCCTGAAAAGCTGAAGTGTGGATATACATTTTCAGAAAATTACTCAAACTCTTGAATTAGACCGATAAATCTGTTTTGTCAAAATAATCAATCTGGATAGGTTTCCGGAGTTTTTAGATGCCTTTATCTTCATTATAAGAGTAATAGAAATTCATTCAAGGATATTGAGAGAAGAGAGAACATTGCCTTAGCTCTAACCTGCCAGATACAATTCCAAAGTCACTTCTTATATACATTTAACTAAAACATATTACAATTTTAAAGTATTTTTGGTTTCTGTTGTCTCTCTCTTTTTTTTGTACAAGTCTCCTCCCTCCTTTTTTTACATCATCAACATGCGAGCCTTGCTTCTGAGTACATGGGGACAGCGTGTACATATGTGTGTGTATGTGTGTGTGGCCAATATAATGCTAGACGTTTCCCTTTTTTTCCTTTTTCCTTCCAGTGTTGGTGTATTTTAGTTTGATTATTATTTTTTTAATTAAAAAATGTTTTTAGAGATTTTATTTGAGAGAGAGAAAGAGAGAGAGCATGAGTACATGGAGGAGCAAAGGGAGAGGGAGAAGCAGGTTCCTGCCCAGCAAGGAGCCCGTCGCAGAACTCGATCCCAGGACCCTGGGATCATGATCTGAATTGGAGGCAGATGCTCAACCACTGAACCACCCAGGTACCCCTGGAAGTTGTGTTTTCTAAGAGAAGTTTTCAGAATTTTTTTTTTTTAAGTTTTCAGAATGTTTTAAAAGCTCCACAGAGATGAGCCTGACATGAGATTTTCCTTCGCTCACAACCCTTTCATGAGCTCCAGACTGCCCGTTGCCACCACAAGCTTGGAAACATGGTTTTTCTGGTAGCAGGTGTCTCTACCTTCAGGTCAGAGTAGGAAGGAAAGGCAGGAAGCCTTGAACTCCTCTGCTCTTGTATTTATTTATTAATTCTATCAGGTTGACCCTTGGAACCAATGAGTCGATGAGGTGTAATGGTTGACCAGTGCAAGTTAAACTAGCTCCTTGCTCTTAAAAAAAAAAAAAAAGGCCACTCTTTTTTTTTTTTTTTTTCATTTTCTTTTTCAGCCATTCTTTCCCTCTGGTTGTATGTTCATGCTGTGTTGACGGTCAGTGGAGGTGGCCAGGACACAAGTGGTGACAAGGACAAGAGAGCACGATAACGCTTGGAGTTTTGGCTGACAGAGGGGTGAGAGGTCAGAAAAGTAAACAGAGATCAAGGGGCACAGATAAGTGGGGGCAAAGCCCATGCAAACACTGGCTCTTTGAGGGGGTGGCAGGCTGAAGCAGTGCACAGGGCCGTCCTGGAGGGGGGATGGCTGCTGGCCTGGGGGCAGCTGCTTGCCCAGCCCAGCTGCACTTTCTCTCCTCTCCTCGCCCTGGTGAGAACCAACCCTCCTTGAGTTCTTCCTGGGGACCCTGTAGTTGCTGAAAGCTGAAAGCAGCTGGCAGGTAGCTGTGCAGGGCAAAGGCTGAGCCCTGATGCTACTTTGCACAAGAATAAGCTTCCTTGCTTCCTGCCTCTTTCAGGAACAGGTTGACTGCCCCTAAGAGAAGGAGCAGGTTCTGGGAACAGGGGGTCTCAGGTTGCAAGTGGCTGCTCATCTGGGTTGGACCAAATCTAAGAGGGATCAGCAAAAGAAAAAAAAAAAAAAAAAGGATGTGCACTTAACTTTAAATTGAGTCCTAGCGTGGGTTTCCTCGATGCAGCGCCAGAGACAAAGATTTTGTGCGAGTTGTTTATTTGGAAGGTGACCCTAAGGAAACACCAGGAGGGGAGTGGGCAATGGAGATGTCCAGGGAAACCAGTGATGTTTGCATTATGGAGCAGGTCACCAGGGTGGGCTATGGCCTCAGTGTCCCTGGGGAAGCTCTGAGACCAGTGGAGGGCACACTCCAAGAGTTAGCCCCTCCAAGAGGAATGGGAGCCAAGCCATTGATTCGTCAATTCCCCAGAGTCATTGGTTAGGGATTTTTTTCCGGGAGGCATTATGTCCCTGGCTTGTCCACACTCTGGCTGAGTGGGCTCCCAGTGGCCAGACAGAAGCCAGGGACAAGGAGTCGGGGTGTGACACTGGAAGCCAATCGGGTAGGTGCTCAAAGCAGTGGTAGGTGCTAAGGGACATGGGCAGAGCTCCGAGAGTGGGTGCTTCCAAGTGGAAGTGGGTGTTCTCAGTGACTAACACAAGTCAACATTCCACTCCAAGAGGCCTGCAAGATGCAGCCAGGAAGATCCTCATTACTCGCTCCCCTCCACAATGATCGCTCCATAATTTAATTGATCAAAAGAGGCCAGAAAGCTCTTCCTCCATCTGTGGGCCTCCAGCCCTCCCCTTATTTTGATGGCTTTTTGTTGAAAACCTCAGGAATGTGTTTTATGCAATGAGGTTGGTTTGTTGTTGTTGACGTTTGAGGTATTAATTGCCCCTTTGTACCCAACCAGGCTTCTCGTGCAATGTGATATGAATTACAATTTCCAAGGCAGCAAAAACCGGGGTAAAACAACCATGAGAAAGAACTCAGTGGACAGCCAGGGAACCGTGTGTTTCCGTTTGCCAAGTTCATGATTTGTGAGATAGCAGCCTCCTGACAATTTTGATTTATGTTTCACGTAATCATCTATTATCTTAATTTGTAGCATTTCTTTTAAACTCACCTGAGGGCATGTTCTTTCAGAAACTCAATTATGTGCCAGTTAGTTGTTTGACAACACTTCTGGCAAATGGTTGTTATGCGAGTGGGGTCTGTGTGTTTGACAGACAGCAGGACACAGCAGGCTTTCAACAGGTGCCTTGGGGAGGGGACCCCAGGGTGAGAGAAGCCTCCCGAAGATTCCCCATGGAGTATGATGTACTGATTAGCACAGAGACCTGAAGTCCTGACCTCTTACTCAATGGAGTACGCTTCCACCAAGGAGTGGAGGAGGGAATGTCATTCGAGAAGTGTTTATTGAGCATTTGCCATGTGCTAAACCAGTGATTCCTTTGGTCTCAACGCTTCATGAAAATTACTGAAGACCACAAGTGCTTTTATTTATGGGCTTTATATCTATGAATATTTTTCATCTTAGAAATTAAAAAAGAAAAGATTAAAACGGTATTATTTTAATTCATCCAAAGAATCGCCATAAGACCATTCATTGCTAATGTAAGTAACATATTTTTACAGAAAATTACTGTATTTTCCAAAACAAAAGAAATATATAGCGGGAAGAGTGGTGTTGCTTTACATTTTCGCAAATCTCTTTTATGTCTGGCTTGATAGAAGGCAGCTGGACTTCCACGTCTGCTTCTGCATTCAATTTATTGTAATATGTTGTTTTGGTTGAAGTATATCAAGAGAATCTGGCCTCGCAGAGATACATGGTTGGAGAAAGGAGGAGTATTTTAATAGCTTTTTAAATAATTGTGGATGTTTTTTCCTTGATGCAATACCCAAATTTGATAATACCCAAACTAACTTCCTTCCTTCCTTCCTTCCTTCCTTCCTTCCTTCCTGCCTTCCTGCCTTCCTGCCTTCCCTCCTTCCTTCCTTCCTTCCTTCCATACCACGGTAACCATTTTAAGCGTACATGTTGCTGTGCAAAAGAATAAGATTTTTTGCTTCTTGTCTGTTTTAGGAGCGGTTTGATTCCCCCTAAGAGAAGGAGCAGGTGCTGAGAACAGGAGTCTCAGTTTGTGAGACGCTGCTCATCTGCGTTTGACCAGAGGATCCAACTGGTTCTAAGAGGAACCAGCAAAAGAAAAAAAAAAAATCAGTTGAAGACTCACCTTTTGATGTGTTCTTCTTTATATTGAGTACCTGCACATTGTTGTGCAACTATCACCATGGTCCATTTCTAGAACTCTTCTTTTTTTTTAAATTTTATGTATTTATTCATGAGAGACATGTAGAGAGAGGCAGAGACACAGGCAGAGGGAGAAGCAGGCTCCCTGTGGGGAGCCCGATTCGGGACTCGATCCCAGGACCCTGGGATCATGCCCTGAGCCAAAAGCAGGCACTCAACCACTGAGCCACCCAGATGTCCCTCTAGAACTCTTTTCATCTTGCAAAACTAAAACTCCATCCCCATTCAACACTAATTCCTCATTCTCCTTCCCTGTAGCTCATGACAACCATCAGTCTACTTTCTGCTTCTATGAATTTGACTCCTTTAGCTACCTCATATGCATAGATTCTTACAGTATTTGTCCTTTTATGACTGGCTTGTTTCGCTTAGCATAAGATCCTCAAGGTTCACCCACATCATGGTGTGGGTCAGAATTCCCTTTTTTGGCTGAAAAATATTCCATTGATTCCCACATTTTGTTTATCCATTCCTTCATCACCCATGGACACTCGGGTCGCTTCTACCTATTGGCTACTGTGAATAATGCTGCACACATGGGTGTGCAAATACCTTTTTGAGTCCCTGCTTTCACATCTTTGGGGATATACATTCAGAAGCAAAAATTAAAAAAAAAAGATTTTAGTTATTTAATAGACACACAGAGAGAAGCAGAGACACAGGCAGAGGGAGAAGCAGGCTCCCTGCGGGGAGCCTGATGCAGGACTTGATCTCAGGACCCCGGGATCATGACCTGAGACAAAGGCAGATGCTCAACCATTGAGCCACCCAGGGGCCCATCCCAGGAGCAAAATTGCTGCACCGTCTATGGTAATTATGTTTGTAGTGTTTTCAGAGACAGCCATTATTGTTTCGTAGTAGTTTCTTAAAAGTTGGTTGCAATGTGGAATTTGAAACCACATCAGTGAACTTTCTGTGATCTATTACATGAACATTTATTAGTCTGCCTTGCATAGTGAATGGATCTTTAACCCAGGCACGATTCTTAAAACAGTGCACATGGGTCATTTGGAATCTTTTGGCCCCAGTGAGTTTTGCAGATCTCCCAACTAATGGTTCATTTTCAATGCAATATAGAACAATCACGCTGGCCAATATTAAAGTCTTTAATGTATTTCAAAGCTGTCAAGATCATGGTGACAGATATAAGTTTTCTAAAATTCTAATTTTCCCTTGAAAGCTTTGCGTTTTATCATCGGCAACCAATGCTGTCAGTTGTTTTCCTTGAAGTGACAGGCTGGCTTTGTTCATTTTCGAGAACACGTCGGCCAAATATTGAAGCGTGAATCACTGGAGCTTGTCCTTTTTCAAGTAATGACGATATTCCAGAGAGGAAAAAGCTCTTGTTCAGTGTGTAATTCACACAACTGCCCAAGGACTTTTCTGGGAGACGACTGTCCTCCTTTGTTACAACAGCGTTTCGGGCAGGAGAGAGTCTGGGTTGTGTGAATGGAGATTTTGGTTCTCGGATTCCTCAAGAAAGTTTTGTGAGGATCTGAGCTCAAATAAAGACAGCTAGGAGGAAAGCAGTGATCACGATGCAGTTTATTAAGGACAGCACACTCTCAAGAAGGGAGACGAGGCAGGCTCAGAGGTGGCAACTGCAAGGGGTTAGGGGTGTCTTTTCTTTTTATGTTTGCAGAGATCATGGGTCATAGCTAGGGGAGTCTCCCCCTGAAGTTGTTTCCAATCATCTAGGGGGCCCCTCCTACCCATTGGGAGGGGGAATTTGGGGATGTACAAGGTTCTTGCTGGAACTGTCTTGACCATCCTCCCCCCTGGTAGAGGATGGGGGGGAGTTGAAACCACAACGAAAACATATTATAATGACGCCATAGGTTACCCAGGGGCAGATGTTGAAGAGGGGAGCACATGCTCTGCACCTGTGGCTCTCGGTCTGTCAGCCCCCTGGGGGTGTAGGAAGCCGTAAGGCCAGGATGTTGAAAGCCGCAAAGTCAGGATGCTGTGCCCTCAGCCTTCTAATGTGTCACCTGTTTATGTGTAATGCGTCGCCTTTGCCTCCAGCCCATGGCTAACTAAACTGCCTATCCATCAACGACAGACGTGTCTTATGTACACTTTCCATGTCGTTCTATAGAATATTAAACAACACAGGTATTCAAGGATCAGGCAGGATTTTAATTTTTGTTATTATTATTTTTTTAGATTTTATTTATTTGAGAGAGAGCAAGAGAGAGCAAGAGAGAGAAAGTGTGGGCAGGGGACGAGGGGTGGAGGGAGAGGGAGAGGCAGACTCTCCGAGGAACAGAGAGCCCAACGTGGGGCTTGATCCCAGGACCCAAGGATCACAGCCTGAGCTGAAGGCAGCGATTGAGCTACCTGGGCACCCCAGGATCCGTCAGGATTTAATAAAGTTCATCAATGTTACTGATTGGTCAGGGATACGCTTTAGTGACACTGCCTTCTTTTGCTGTCCCTGTGTTGGCCGGAAAACAGAAATTGTGTACCAGTCCAGTTTGGATACTGCCTCTACTTGGGCAAAGGCTACAGCAGGTCCCCCACCAGCACCTCCCACCCCTGCTTTTGTGCCATCAGTGTAAGTATGCAAATATCAGCAAATAGCAGCTTAGTGTGTTTTTAATGGATTATGTTTGACACAGATCATTATGTTAATTTTGGGTGTCCAACATTGTGATTCTACATCTCTGTACCTTACATTGTCCTTCCCATGGGTGTAGCTTCCATCTGTCACCATACGGTGCTCTCACAGTCCATTGACTATATATTCCCTGTGCTGTACTTTCCATGCCTGTGACTCATATATTCCATAACTAGAAGTCCGGACACCCCCACTCCCTGCCCACCCATTACACCCATCCCCTCGTCCCCTCTGGCCACCACCAATTTGTTCTCGTATTTATGGGTCTGTTTCTGCTTTGTTTGATTGTTTTGTTTTTAGATTCCACATGTAAGTGAAATCATATGCTGTTTGTCTTTCTCCGTCGACTTATTTCACTTAGTGTAACAGCTTCGAGGTCCATCCATACTATCATAAAAGGCAAAAAACCTCATTCTTTTTCATGGTTGAGTTATATTCCGTGTATACATACACCACATTTTCCTTATCCATTCATCTGTCAATGGACAGTTAGGTTGCTTTCATATCTTATTTACTGTAAGTCGCGACACTTAGTATTCTCTTGAGAATAGTTTAGGTTTCACGGACTTCCTGAAAATTGTCTTGGGGAAGCTCTGGTCTGCAGGCTGTCCTTTGGAAACCACTGTGCTAAATATGATACTATAAGACTAAAAAGTCAAATACATCCTAAACATATGTGTAGGTTGTACCTTCTTTATTTGTTTAAGATATGTATTTTTGGTCTTCAAAAATATCACAGATCTGTAATAGAAAATGAACTAAAGGGCAGCCCCGGTGGCTCAGTGGTTTAGCGCCGCCTTCAGCCCAGGGCGATCCTGGAGACCCAGGATTTAGTCCCGCGTCGGGCTCCATGCTTCTCCCTCTGCCTGTGTCTCTGCCTCTCTCTCTCTGTATCTCTCATAAATAAATAAATAAATAAGGTCTTTAAAAAAAAAAGAAAATGAACTAAATCAAATACATGACAATATGAGTCACCAGTAACCTCATCATCCATCATTTTTTAAAAAAGATTTTATATATTTACTCATGAGAGACACACAGAGAGAGAGGCAGAGACACAGTCCGAAGGAGAAGCAGGCTCCCTGCAGGGAGCCCGATGCAGGACTTGATCCCAGGACCCCAGGATCTTGCCCTGAACCAAAGGCAGATGCCCAATGGCTGAGCCACCCAGGCATCCCCACCCTTCTACCTTCCTGATGACTCTAGGCACCTCATCAAAGTGAGATCGTATAGCATTTGTCCTTTCTGTGACTGGCTTATTTTGCTTAGCGTAGGTACCTACTGATGTTGACAGCCAGCTTTCACAAGCTCCCAACTGGCAATATCAGGATGTGTTGATTCCACGGTGGATAACATCAGGATTTCCACCTTAAGCAAATCTTGTCAGGGAAGGGGATGTATGAACAGAGACCCTGCTCTTTGGAGGGGTAATTTGTCTAAATGCATTGTCAGAAGAAATGACATTAGCATCACTGTTAATGAAGCTTCCACTGAATGTCTATCGATTTGAACAATCAAACTGGACTTTCGGGCGTGTATCTCCTTGCAATTTCTGTGGTGAGGAGCACACCATCCTGGACCAGAAGGATTTTTGAATTCCTGGGACTTTGTTGTCTTATCCCTCCTCTTAAATGGAAGGACCCCTCATTCCAAAGGCTGGTTTGGATCAGATGCTCTAGTCTGGATGGAACGTCGCAGAGTTGGCTTTGCCTATGGAAACTCGAGTGCAGTACAGCATTCACACCCCACAGCACTGAGTCTGTGACATTCCAGTTCTCTAGTAAAATTAATTTAAGCTGTCGGCAGAGTCTGAAGAATGCAGACGCTCACAGGATTGCAGAATGTGCTGTTTAGAGAAGCGAAGATTGTCTTTTTCAGAGGGTAATAGTGGTGGTATCTGACCTCTCCCCAGGGCTTGTTCTGTGCCAGGAACTCAGTTATTGACTGTATTAGCTCACTTCATTGTACCAAAATGCTATGAAGTGCTTCTTCTTAATGACTTTTTTTTTTTTCAAACGAAGAAGCAGAGGATAGAGGGGGTAAAAAAATTCCTAAAATTACAGTAGGTGGAGAAGCAGGATTTGAATTCAGACAATCCAGTTCTGAGCCCTCAGAGCTTCATAAACCAACCTAAGATTCCTGATCTAGCAACAGATGGCTGAATATTAATTACACTGATTTGTGGAAGGAAAAAAAACCCGTTAAGAATGATGTAACTGTTTCAGTTCCAAATATCAGTAAATATTATATTCAAGTTATATTATATTCAAGTATATATTCAAGTTATTCCTTGTAATTATGGAAACACAAGATACTTTTCTTTAGCAGTCATTTTTGAAAATATCTTGTTGGGTTCCGCAAACAAAAACATTTGAAAACCCTGTTCAGTTTACAACTGATTTTATAAGAGAGTAACGATCATCTGATTTGACTAGTAATAAGGAATGAGAAAAAAATGACTTAACTCTAATCCACCGAATTCAATGCTTTGATCAACACTTTGATGACCTTACTTTACTGTAATTAATTAATTAAATCAATAACTTTAATTAACATCAATGCAATATTCGACACAATTAAGAGACTGTTTTTCAATATAGTACATGCAGATTATTTCTTTATGAAAAACAGTGTCAGGACTAACTCTGTTCTGAGAAAGACGTTACTAAACAAAGCAGGTGTGCAAGGCACCCAAACGTCCATAAACCCGGCCAGCGTAAGTAAAATTTTAACAGCCTTTCTTTCTTGTTAATAATGATATATGAAGCTATGCACTACTTTTACACTAGCAGAATAAGCCTATGCATTTCATCCAGGATTATGACAGCGGATCAGACAAGGCCCAGAGGGAGGGGACAGCTGGCGATATGACTCCCAACTGCCTATTGAAATTTTAAAGAAGTTTTCTGCTTTCCGATCCCTATCATGTCCTCTACTTCACTGCAAGAGGCAGATTATTACAATCCCCCAGGAGCCCATCAGAGGGACCTCGGGGCAAGGAGGTCATGTGATTCAATTGCAAGAATATTTGATGAATATCTACAAGGAGCTTGGAGCTGTGGTGGTTGGGGACAGTTTTGGGGAGACAAAAGCTGGATAAAACTAAGGTGCTAGTTCCTTTTTTTTTTTTTTTTTGTAAAGATTTTATTTATTTATTCATGAGAGACACAGAGAGAGAGGCAGAGACACAGGCAGAGGGAGAAGCAGGACTCTGGGATCACGCCCTGAGCTGAAGGGAGGCGCTCAGCCACTGAGCCACCCAGCCACTGAGCCACCCAGGCACCCCAAGGTGCTAGTTCTTCTGGAGTTTATGGTCTTTTTTTAGGAGAGGAGGCAAAAGTGCATGAAGTAAAGAGAACGCAGCGAGAGAGGAAATGAAAGAATGGGTGTTGTACTCGGTAAGTGCCTGATGAGTGCCTGGCAGAGAGACAGAGGGTAGGGATTGTGCTGGAAAGTGGAGACCGAGGTGGTACATGCATGTGTCGAACCAAAGCATAGCCGTGGTCCCCAGAGCCAAAGGCAGAGCAGTGGGATAGAGCTGAGAGCTGTAACACAAGAGAGATTTCCCAAACTACAAAAAGATCAGAAACTACGTATTGAAAAAGACTTAGTCCCTGAGAAAATCAACCCAGAATGACCAATGCCAACACATATTCTAAGGAAAGGTTTGGACTTAAACGAAAGAAAGAATAAAAAGAAATCCTTTGGACAAAAGGCAAAACCAGCCAGTGACTCAGAAAGGGAATTAGGTTATCAACAGACTTCTCACGGCTCTGTGTTATACCAGGTGGAAACGGAGTGATGTCCTCAAGACTGTCCCTTACTGAGGAATGTTCTAGAAGACAAGTTTCAGACAACTGGAACAGATGGAGGCAGGGCCGTCAGGGTTGGGGTGGAGCTTTCAGTGTGAGTTGCTGCAGAACTCAGATCAAGGGAGGCTTAGCAAGGAGATGGAGCAGGCCTGGGACGGTTGTGTGTTGTGACAGTGCAGGTTCGGAACAACCACACGCACAGAGGGGGAGTGAGGTGAGCATGTTTGAAAATGTTTTTAAACGACTCTCAGAAATGAAATTAAAATATGGGGGGCACCTGGCTAAGCATCTGCCTTCGGCTCAGGTCATGATCTCAGGATCCTAGGATCGAGCCCCACGTCAGGCTCTCTGCTCAGCCAGGAGTCTACTTCTCTCTCTCCCTCTGCGGCTCTCGTAATGCTCACTCTGTTTCTCAAATAAATAAAATCTTTAAAAAAAAAAATGGTACTGCTTGGGGCGCCTGGGTGGCTCAGTGCGTGTGCATCTGCCTTCAGCTCAGGACATGATCCTGGGGTCCTGGTTTCGAGTCCCACATCGGGATCCCCAAAAGGAGCCTGCTTCTCTCTCTGCCTATGTCTCTCTGTCTCTCTCTCTGTGTCTCTCATGAATAAATAAATGAAATTCTTAAAAAAATAAAAGAATAAAAAGAAAAAAATAAAAGAATATGGTGCTTCTCTTCTGAGACTGTTGATGTGTGTAATGGGGTAAGCAGCTGCTTTTTTGCCTTCTTGTCCTCCCCTCTCCTCTCTTCTCCTTTTCTATTTTTTTGTCGGCAGCCACGCCAGGGACTGCTTATTTAACACCTCCCTGACTTTGCAGGTTTCTGGTTCTGGGCAGAGGGCCTCTGCTCATCCCTGTTGGCATTCTTGCCGTATTCCTGGCCGGCTGGCTTAGCACGTTTATAAATCTCAAAGAATACTTCTGTTCAGACCGATAAGGACTTTTGGTGTATTTCGTTAATCTCTAAACGTCTGTCCTGCACCACTGATAGCCACCGTCCACTTCTCACCAGATTATAAACAATTAATCCGTCATTTCACTGGAATATTCTGTTCTGTTGAAAACATAACCTTTTTCCCCATGAATTTATTAGTCGTATGTGCTCAGCATGATGTGTTTTAGTGTCACTGAAAGGCAAGGGGCTCGGTTCCCTTCTCTCCGTTTTGCATTTTCTGTGGCACAAAGGAGAAAATGTTGGGTGCCCATTACTCAGAGGGAGACTTTTGCTTTTCTTCATGTCGCCAAGCACCATGTGACTACTGTCTATGTGTTCAACGGTCTCCCCATGGCAGCAGGAACATTGTTTGTTTGCTTTTTTCCCCCAGTATCTGGCAGCAATGGTATCTTAATAAATATTTGTTGATCGAGTGAACAAAATGCTTTCAGATGTTATGCATCTGTGATAGAGCAAATGTATGTGTCCTTAAAGGTAGGCTCCACTAAGTGTAGCAGGCATTATTTAGTTTTTTATTTTTGAAGATTTTATTTATTTATTCATGAGAGACACACAGAGAGAGGCAGGGACACAGGCAGAGGGAGAAGCAGGCTCCCTGCAGGAAGCCCGATGTGGGACTGGATCCCAGGACTCCGGGGTCACGACCTGAGCCAAAGGCTGAGCCACCCAGGTGCCCCAAAAGATAACTTTTTTTCAGCCTACATTGAGCTATATTATGTATAAAAAAGCATAAAAAAACCTAAACGCATGAGTAAATTTTTCCTTTAAAAATACGTGAATGGAAACATGCTATATACATTATTTTCACCTTGATTTTTCATCTTGATTCACATTGTTTTCACCTTGATTTTCATATTATATTAGGTCATTCCCTATCAATGCCTACAAAAGATTCCTTATTTCCATCTGATTCCTTTGTATAGATTGATAATAACATATTTTCCCAGTCACCTGCTGATGGATGTGTAGGTGTTCTGCTGTTACAGACAAAGCTGCAATGACTAACCATGTGTTCAGATATTCCATAAATCTGAGGACATGCAAGTCTGCAGGACAAATTCTGAGAAGTGGACTCTCTGGTCCAAGGGTGTATGTGTTTATGATTTTTGGCAGATTTTGCCCAGTTGCTTACCATGGATGCTGTATCAATTTCCACACCCCTGCCATTTATGAGAGGGCCCCATCACCACTCTTTCATGGGTGCTTGGGGACCTTATAGGTGCCCAGAGGGGTCTGTGAGAAGCACTGAAAACTTGGATCTTTTCTGTACGAAAGTAAGCATTGTTTTGGAATAAGACATGAGAACCCAGGCAAGTCTGCTTATGGGGAAAACAGGACCCGTTTCTAGTTCAGAGGATTGTGAATTTTCTGGAATGCATGCTCACAGTGCCAAGCTCAGGTATGCACGTTTGTGCACGCAGGGAGCTATAATTGGCTAGTAGGTGGGTGCCCAGCGCCTAAAGTACCTCTTGGCAGCATTTGTGCTAACATTTCAGAGGCTGGATCTCTTGCCCTCAGAGCCTCAGGCCAAGGCATTCTTTGGCTACTGGGCCAGTTGATTTTTAGCTGGTTTTTTTTTTGTTGTTGTTTTTGTTTTTTTTTTCCTTTTTTGAAGGAAAGTGTGTGTGTGTGTGTGTGTGTGTGTGTGTGTGTGTGTGACCCTATATCAGGGAATGATTTCTGTACAATCGATGAGCTCAGCAGTGGCATGGGTCCAATTTCATCATTAAGGCCGTGTGTACATGATGTGAAAACAGCCTGTGAATTCTATGCGTTCAGATATTTGGTGTGTTTGCAGGGGGGAGGGGAGGGGCAGGGGATGATCAATTAAAATGATTGTTAGATTTAATTGACTGGTGGCTTGAATTGATGAGACAGTTCCATTAAAATGGTCGATCCAATTAGGCATGTAAGATGATTGAAAATACAGGATCAATTGCTTCTGGGGTACTGTTTTCACCCGGGCTCAGGCTGAGCGGCTGGGAGCTCCTGCCCTGTCTTGCTGCCACAGCCCTCGTGGTAGCAGTTGGGTGGCCCGATGGTGGCTGGGGGGTTTCCAAAGTGTGCCATTCAATCCCAGGGAAAGCCCAGGCAGTGCAAAAGATCTGCCACAGTAATAAGCAAAAAGCGCACTTTCCTTTTTATTTTTTTTTGTATTTTGAATCACCAAAGGTTAGGGCCAGCACAATCTTTAGATGTCCAAAAGTCTAAAGGATTTAAGCCAGTCCTGTAAACAAGAGTGATGTCTGTTTGTTGTCGTTATTTTAGTTAACATGCATTTTTTAGAAAAGATTTTATGTATTTATTCATGAGAGACACAGAGAGAGAAGCAGAGACACAGGCAGAGGGAGAAGCAGGCTCCCTGCGTGCAGCCTGATGTAGGACGGGATCCCAGGACTCTGGGATCACTCCCTGAGCCAGAGGCAGATGCTCAACCACTGAGCCACCCAGGCGTCCTAAGTTAACATATATTTTTTAAAAAATATTTATTTCCTTGCTTATTTTTAGTCTCCACATCCATGATGGGGCTTGAACTCATCACCTGGAGATCAAGAGTCCCTTGCTCTTCCAACTGAGCCGGCCAGGCGCCCCTGTTGTCATTATTATATGGGTACATTCTTGTAAGCTCCATGTCCAGGAAAGTCTTGGTGAATTTGCTTCACATTTCCATGCAAGCTACCACCAGGCATCGCAGAGAGCCACGCCGCTTGCCAGCAGTGACATAATGAGCATCGTGCTTTTTCGCTCAGTCTGCAATTGGAAAGAGCACCTTTTTACATAAGCAAGCTTAGCAATGTTAAATAAATAATGTATTGGACATCATTGTAATGCTTTTCCATTGTGGAAGAAAACAGCCCTGCCAAATGTGGAGACAAAAGAAAAAGAAAAGAATAGTCTCCATAGTCCATTCTTCTGGTCAAATTGTTATTATCCACTTAAAAGTTTTGGTGAGAAGAGGCGAGTAAAAATAAGTCAAATGAAACCTGTATTTTAGGATTAGGTCCTCCTTGTGCTATAGGAAAACTGAGCATATACTGTCCAAAAAGTGCCTAAGCACGGACAGTGTGGTTGGTGTCTTTTCTGTCCTAATTGTATGCATTAATTTTTCTGGATTTTTTTTTTTAATTTGGGAATAAAGCTTTCCCACAGCTCTGAATCTTCAAATCAAAATCCTTCAATTATCTGGGTCTTTATTCTCTGTCTTAGGAGTGAGAGTTTATCTGATGCAGCCTTTTGCAGACGTAAGGGAAAACCCTCATTTTCCTTACAAATGTTCACATTCACTCCTCAGGTTTAAGGATATAGAAGCTTGTCTCCGTGTGACAGGTGTCTATGAGACAGTGGGCTCCAGTTTCAGCCAGGAGGCCTCTGTGGTGATAATTGTCAGGTGGAGCTGACCTGTCTTTGGAATTGGGGGTGAAATGAGTTGATTCCATTTTTTTTCCTGCTGCTGCTGTTTTTATGAACAATTAGAAATAAAATCATTCCCTTAATCAGTAGCTATTTAAAAAGTTGGCTTCCAACACTGAGTGTATCAATAAACTTCCATGTCGGCTAAAGAATATGTTCTCAAAGAATTGAGCTGTCTTTCAGCAAAAAATAATTTTAAGGGAAAAGTAAATATAATTTTATTTTTAAAGTGTTTTATTTATTTATTCTTAAAGATTGTGTTTATTTATTTGAGAGAGAGAGCGGCAGGGGGAGAGGGGGAAGCAAACTCCCACTGGCTAGAGAACCCGATGCAGGACTCGACCCCAGGACCCTGGGATCATGACCTGAACCAAAGGCAGATGTTTCACCAACTGAGCCACCCAGGCACCCCTATTTCCAAAACTTTTTCATTCCACAAGCAGAAACTCTGTAATGCAAGGAATAACTCCCCACCCCTCGCCCTCCTGTGCTCGGTAATCTCCATTCTGCTTTGTATCTCCTCAAATTTGCCTCCTCTGGGTTCCCCATAGAAATGGAATCCTACAACATCTGTCTCTTGGTGTCTGGTTCAGCTCACTTAGGATGAGACTTTACAGTTTCCTCATGGAGCGAGGGTCAGAACTCTGTTCCTTTTCGTGGCTGAATGATATTCCGGGGCGTGGGTGTGCCACATTCTGTTCATCCATCCATCCGTTGATGGATACTTGACTTGCTTTTCCGTTTTATACTGTCAATGCTGCCAAGGCCATCAGCACACCTGGAAATCTGCCCAAGTCCCTGCTTTTAGCTCCATTGGGTAAAATACCTAGAAGTATCAGTTTCCTTTTTTTTTTTTATTTAAATATTTTATCTATTTATTCATGAGAGACACAGAGAGAGAGAGAGAGACAGAGACACAGGCAGAGGGAGAAGCAGGCTCCCTGCAGGGAGCCCGATGAAGGACTGGATCCCAGGACCCTGGGGCCACACCCTGAGCCGAAGGCAGACACTCAACTGCTGAGCCACCCCGGTGCCCCCAGCAGTTTCCTTTTAAAAGTTCCTTTCCAAGGGGAGTCCAGGTAGCTCAGCGGTTTAGCACACCTTCGGTCCAGGGCCTGATCCTGGGGACCCGGGATCGAGTCCCCACGTCGGGTTCCCTGCATGGAGCCTGCTTCTCTCTCTGCCTCTCTTTCTCTCTGTGTCTCTCATGGATAAATAAATAAAATCTTTAAAAAATAAAAATAAAAAATAAGTTCCTTTCCTGGGCATCTCGGGTAGACTGGTTCCGCACTGTGGAAGTGAGAGCCGCAGATTCAGTATCAGGAAAGCAAACCGAGAATTAGCAACAAAGAGTTTCTATTTTGTGTTTTAAACTGGAGACAGACTCTAAGAGTACAAAAAAAAAAAAAAAAAAGTCAAATAAAAGCAAGGGCTCTCCTTTCCCCCTGTCTTCTCCTTCCTTCTCCCCAGCCCCCAATGCACTGCAAAAACCGCCTCCCCCCCCCCCCCCCCCACCACTCAAGTATGTGACTGGCCTCCTGTGTTTATAAGGCCGCTCTGCAATGCGATTGCTCCTCCAGGACTTTATTAATGACATTTACGATTCCCATAATAACTAAACCGTGCCGTTCTCCCAACACCAGGCCTTGGAGAAGTCATTACCCTGGTGATCACAACAAAACTGAATTCTAGCGTGGGTTGCCTGCTGGTACAATATGCTGTGAGTAACTCCGTGTTCTGGCAGTAAAAACAAATTAAATTAAAGATCCCTGTTCACCAAAGGCCTAATTCTAATTTTTGCAAAGTTTCCATTAAACAATATTGTCTACAGAAAGTACACACTAGCATGCTCGTCCCCCCACCCCCTTTCCCCACCGGGAGCTAACTGGAAAGGAAATTCCAATCGGAGAATTATTAAATTTCCCCATTAATTTTGTGTTGCACCCTCTTAGCATTTATTAATAATATTAGGAAGACTCAAAGATCCGTCCTCTTTGAATTCCATAAAGCATTTATGGAAATCGCATTTCATCGGGGAGATGTGAATTGCTGAAAATCAGAGAGGAACAAAGCAGCAGATTAAAAGGAGTTTGCTTTGGTAATAAATATGGTAATGGAGTTTCTTCCTTTTATTAATGGCACGGAAACATTTCAGGGGATATTTTAATATTGTTTTCCCCCGAAGAACCTCAGTCCAAGTAGTTTTTCTCCTAGCATTTAATGAGAGTGGTTTTCACCTTGCCTTTGATTTAGCAGTCCTTGGAAACAGCGCATGGTGTCTGGGAAAAGCAGGTGTGGTTTCCCCACCACAGGGGGCGGGGATGAAATGGCACCTCTGGGAGAAGGTGTGTGGGTGGGCTTCCCACACTGATCTGTGGCTTGGTTGATGGTTACTCCAAGGCTACGGTGAATTATTCCATTTTCCTCCATTCCCCTTTATTTGAGATGGATTCCGGGGCTCTCAGACAGTATTTCCCAGGTACTTGTGAGCAGGGTTGTACTTGAACAGAAGAGTGGAGGAAGTTGGCCGAATGGGAGATGGAGACTTCTGGATCCAGGGTCCCAGGGACCATATGCTAGATGCTTTTATGTACCTTGTTTTTTTTTTAATGTATTTTTTTATTTATTTATGATAGTCACACAGAATGAGAGAGAGAGGCAGAGACACAGGCAGAGGGAGAAGCAGGCTCCATGCACCGGGAGCCCGACGTGGGATTCGATCCCGGGTCTCCAGGATCGTGCCCTGGGCCAAAGGCAGGCGCCAAACCGCTGCGCTACCCAGGGATCCCTATGTACCTTGTTTTATTTTGATTGTCACAGTAGACCTCCAAGGTACATATTTTTATGCTATGCTGTGGACAAGAAAACCTGCCCAAGGTCACATAGCTTTTTGGTGAGGAACTCTCATTCATTCATATTTGTTCATTCATTCAGTCGTTCAAACATTCAACTACTATTTTTCGATATTGATTTGCACTAGGCACGGGGTTAAACAACTGTGACCAATGTAGGTGTTTGTTATCTAGTGGGAGGGAAAAACAGAAGAACCAATCATGGTAAAGAATGAGACAACATGGACGCCTGCGTGGCTCAGTGGTTGAGCCTCTGCCTTTGGCTCAGGTTGTGATCCCGGGGTCCTGGGATCGAGACCCGCATCGGGCTCCCTGCAGGGAGCCTGCTTCTCCCTCTGCCTGGGTCTCTGCCTCTCTTTGTGTGTCTTTCATGAATAAATAAATATGATCTTTCAAAAGAAAAAAAAAGGAATGAGAGAATGTGGGAGCACTTTACATTGTTTCTAATCCAGGAGTAGCCAAATCCCATTCACTTTCCCCTAAATCCTGATGGCTCCATGGAAGCGGAGGGAAGATTTCATGGATCGCTTTGGTACCCCAAAGCATCTTGATCTATAGTTGCTACCCCGAGGACTCAGAACAGATGCACAGACCCTCTGTGCCTGTGGTTCCCAGGGGCCACCCCTGAAGTGCCATTCAGCTTGTGGAGCCCACAAATCTACAAGCCCCCCGGGTTCAGGTGAACGAGGATCCTCAGGGGTAAGTGAGGAACTGGGATCTATCTGACTGTTGGAGGCAGTCGGGAATCGTCTTCTAGGGTATCTTCTGGGATATTGATAATCCCTGGCAGAGCAGGGGGTATCCCCAGGGGCTTGCCTGGATCTGAATGAAAAGCGGGGTGCCCAGGTGTTCTAGCCATCTAAAGGACAACCCATCTGGCCTTCTCCGAGTGTGCCAGAAGTAACTCTTAGTGATACATCATCAGGGCAAATGAACCAGGTTATCTTGCCCAGTGACATTCCCGAGGAGAATAATTGGGCTGCTCAAATCAGAGTTTCCAGAAGCTTAGGAATCAGAATGGTCTGAGGAGCTGTAAGAAGTGGCTCATTAATATATCAAAGGACTTAATAATGTGCTGTCAGGTCCCTAGTCCAGCGGGGGTGGAAAGGTTTGAATGGAGCGTGGGGACTTGCCCAGCATATCAGATACCGCGGGCCTCCGGCCTTCTGTTCCCTTTATCTTCATTCTGGGGCCTCCTCCTTTCCTCTCCTGATTTATGTCGTTCTCTTATTTAATCATAATCTATATCTTAGCCTGGGTCTGCCCCCCAGAGCAGAGAGGAGGCTGCAGATTGGTGAGACAGTGAATTCTATTTGAAAGAACTGTCAGCGGGGGCACCTTGGTGGCTCAGTTGTTGAGCGTCTGCCTTTGGCTCAGGTCGTGATCCCGGGGTCCTGGGATCGAGTCTCACATCAGGCTCCCTGCGGGGAGCCTGCTTCTCCCTCTGCCTGTGTCTCTGCCTCTCTCTCTGTCTCTCATGAATAAATAAATAAGATCTTTAAAAAAATAAAGAAAGGGCTCTCAGCAAATGCTAGGGGGAAACTAAGGAGATGGGACCAGCACAAGAAGAAGGCCAAGGCAACAGAGGGGTACCGTGCAACATCCCGTGGAGGGTAACATAGGCCCTGTGCTTGCAGGGCACAGGAAAACTCGTACCCCACAGTCATCCGTAAGCGGGTACAAGGAGCCAGCCTATTTGTTGAGTGCATCTCTGTGTGGCTGGTCAAGGGCTGGTTCCCAGGAACTTCTAGCTCTCGGGGCTCCTGGGAAAGTGGGCACAGAAATGTGGGTGCTGGTCACTGGGAGTGAAGGCACACAGACAACGAGTGTGCCTGGCCGTAGGAAAAGGCCATGGTGGAGACAGGCAGCGTTCACTACATTGTGAGAGTGATTCACATGAACGCTTTTGTATCTGTGCTCTTTATTGTCATGTTTAATTACTTTTTTTTTTCCCTAAAAAGCAAGTAGGTTGGATGTTTCATATGTGTTTAAAAAACCAAATTTATTGATGTGCCTTGGTGTTTTATCTGCCACTTTTGGTGGTTTTTTTCCCCCCTGTTTTGCTGTTCCTTGACAGCAGGGCTTCTCAACATGTGGTCCCGGGACCAGTGGAGCCAGTATTTTGGGGGCACTTGTTAGGAATGCAGGTTCTCAGGCTCCACCCCAGACCTATCCACTTAGAAACTCTGGAGGGGCACTCGGAAATCCAGATTTTAAAAAGTTCTCCTGGGGCAGCCCGGGTGGCTCAGCGGTTTAGTGCCGCCTTTGGCCCAGGGCCTGATCCTGGAGACCCAGGATCGAGTCCCATATCAGGCTCCCTGTTGGAGCCTGCTTCTCCCTCTGCCTGTGTCTCTGCCTCTCTCTCTCTCCCTGTGTCTCTCATGAATAAATAAATAAATAATTAAAAAAAAGTTCTCCTGGTGATTCTGATGCTTCTGAAAGCTTGAAAATCATGGCCTTATGGACTCGGTAAGAGTTACAGTGATAGGAAAGGAAAGAGGGGAAACTCACATTTACTGAACACTGACTTTATGCTAAATAGAGTCACAAGTACTTTATACTCATGAGCTCATTTATTACTTATGACTCTTAACCTTTACATGACATAAACATCGTAAGCCCCATTTTCACCAACTAAGAAGCTGAAAGTCATAAACTGACTTGCCTAGGGTAAAAGTTAGGTTCGGAACCTAGGCCTGGTTTTAAAAACCATGCCTTTACTAAGGTGTTGTGCTGCATTAGGAAAATAGATTCTCCAAAGAGTGGTGTTCGTGTTGAAAACTGGAGACAAGCACAGACTTGGACAGGATGCAGTCTTGCCTAGGGCTCTGGCTCTGATCCCCACAAGTGCGTGTGGACTGCAGCAGGGAGCTGTCAGGTCCAGTGGAGGAGCAAAGTGGGGAAGTATGAATCACCATCACAATGGATGTGGGCTGAAAATCTCTTTCTCTCAAATATTCTGGAGAAAGTTGGGCCTGAAAGGGAGTAGGGGCATGCTAACTAACCTCTATGAGAATAAAGGATGTCTGAATGGCAGATATCTGGCTTTGTGATAACAACAAAATGATAATTGCATAATCATGTGCTAGTGATAGTGGAGGTGGTGATGGTGCTGGTGGTGCTGGTGATGATGAAAGTGGTGGTGATGGTAGAGGTAGTGGTAATAATGGAGGTGGCAATGATGCAGATGATGGTGGAGGTGATGGTGGAGGTGGTAGTAGTGATGACGGTGGAGGTAGTGTTGATGGGGAGGTGGTGGTGGTGATGGTGGAAGTGAGTGGTGGTGGTGATAGTGGAGGTGGTGTTGATGGGAGAGGTGATGGTGGAGGTAGTGCTGATGGGAGAGGTGGTGATGATGTGATGGTGGTGGTGATGATGGCAATGGCAATGGTGGAGGTGGTGGTGACAATGGTGGTAGTGGGTGGTGGTGTTGACAAAGGTAGAGGTGATGGTGATAGTGGTGGTGATGATGGTGGAAGAGGGTAGGGTGGTGACGGTGGACGTGAGTGGTGGTGGTGATGGTGGAGGTGGTATTGATGGAGGTGGTGGTGGCAGTGGGAGTGGTGGTGATGTTGGAGGTAGGGATGATGGGAGAGGCAGTGGTGATGGTGGAGGTGGTGCTGATAGCAGAGGTTGATGATAATTGGATAATCATCATCACCTCTACTGGGGGAGAGGTAGGGGAGAGAAGTAGGTGGAGGTATTGATGGTGGAGGTGATGTTGATGGCAGAGGTGGTGGTATGGGCGATGGTAGTGGAGATGATGCTGTGGTGGTTGTAATGATTATGACAGCTACCACTTACCAGGTATTGTATTACAATAAACCTTACATGTATCATCTAACATAGAGTCTCACTTTGATCCTCATGACAGCCCAAGGTAAAGCAGAGGATGGAAGGAACCATTACCACCATTTTACAGTTGAAGAAACAGAGTCTTCTGAGAGAAGTGCAGAAG
Source organism: Nyctereutes procyonoides (assembly GCF_905146905.1). Lineage (NCBI taxonomy): Eukaryota > Metazoa > Chordata > Mammalia > Carnivora > Canidae > Nyctereutes > Nyctereutes procyonoides. The sequence goes on along the minus strand of NW_026575140.1, from coordinate 51,481,849 downwards.
CTAAGCTGGAGGTGATATGTGCATCAATCATAAATTAATCCTTTAGTTAATCTCAAGAGATCTTTATGAGGCAGTTATCATTGCCTGGTAAAGACAAAGAAGCAGAAGCACAAGAGGTAAGTATTGTATCGCTCATAAATCTATAAGCAGCAGAGCCAGGAACTGACCCAGGATCCACCTTTGACCCCTACCTTGTCCTCTCTCTCTGCCCATGTTCAGTGGGGCGTAGAATCTTCAGGATATGCTCGATTCTCTGCAACATTTCATGATGACTTATTGGAATTTTCTGGTGTTTCCATAGAGAATTCGTTGCAGTTCCTGACTTTATGAGCCGCGGGAACTCCAGTTCCCAAGTTTTCGTTGCATCAAAGAGTTGCATGTGTTTGCAGTTCCTTCCTGTTCCACATTTGGCACACGAAATTGCACTTCTCCAGTGCAAATTCCATACTAATTGACTGATTGAAACGGGATTCTATTTCAAGTGTGGTTTGTAATCGAGCACATTTCTTGGGCTGTAGCTTCGGGTCACCCATATAAAAGAAAAGACAAATCTTGATGTTTTATCTCTTTCTGAGAGAGTAACTGTAATTTGGCTTATTTTGCATTCTACTCGAGTGGGTTCAAAGCTAAGCTAAATTATGAAAGGCTCCAGCTGTCACTCTGGAAGATGCCTTTTTGCGTATCTGTCTGGAAAGGATTTGTTCCCATGGAAGCTTCTATACCTTACAGATATCAAATGCTGCTTGAGATAGGTGGGCTGGGACTTGGAAAGCCTTTCATCCCTGTAAAGTTTTCCTTGTAATTGGGGTACCCTTTGATAGTGTTTGACTTGTACTGACTTCTTCTAACACTCCTGGCTACAATCCTAGTCTTAGAGAAGAAGTGTGGATGCTGGATCTTATGTGAGAAGAAGACTGCCTTATGTGAGAGATAGCTGGGCAGTGTGGCATAATGGTTTATCTTACCCAGTCAAAGTGGGATCTGCCAATTATTGCTGGCCTAGAACTTTCTGGTATTAGTTCCCAAGGAAATCTGGAGGTTGCACCAGAATGTAAGTCAGTGAGGAAACCAAGCATGCTGTTTTGCTCAGCTGCTGTGTTATCCTAGCAAGACTTTCTCAATGAAGGAAGTGCTGCATAGATTTGTAACCTGGTGTACACTCCTTATTTTCTTGAAGATCCATGTGAAAAAGTTGGAGGTCCAGCTACTTCAGGTAGCTCTGGTTTAAAGCAGAAATTCTGGAACCAAAGTGTATGACTTCACATTCGAGCTCTGCTACTTATCAGCTAGATGGTTTGAGGTTGGTTACCTAACTTCTTTGTGACTCAGCTTTCTCATGTATTAATTGTGAATAACATTAAAAAGATTTTATTTATTTGAGACAGAGAGCAAGTAAGAGTGAACACAAGAAGGGGAGAAGGGCAGAGGGAGAGGGAGAAGCAGACTCCCTGCTGAACAGGGAGATTGATGAAGGCCTCGATCTCACAACCTTGAGATCACGACCCACACCAAAGGCAGACACTTAACTGACTGAGCCACCAGGTGCCCTTATCTACCACTATTAAATATATACATATATATGTGTGTATACACATGTACAAATATGTACATGTGTTTGTGTGCATATATATCTATATCACACAGTAACCACTATACAAGTGTCAGTCAACATCAGTAAAAGCATAACAACAACCATTACATGAACAGAACAACCAGTATGGTCTTGCAGGGGCAGCTAGAGGTGTGTCTGTCCTTTGAACTGAGATGACTGTGGAATGAGTAAGCTGGTTAGTTAAAGCAAGGAGAAGCTGGGGCTGAGTTTTGTAATTGGTAAGGATTTGATCTCCAGAGTTTTATTTGCTGACTTCCCAAATTGCCATCTCTGCCCTCAACTATTTCTGAAAATAGACAGGAGGATCCCAATTAAGAGATAGCCCAGGGGGCACCTGGGTGGCTCAGTTGGTTGAGCATCTGACTCTTGATTTCGCCTCAGGTCATGATTTTAGGGTCATGGGATCAAGCCCCCGGTCAGGCTCTATGCTGGGCGTGGAGCCTGCTTACGATTCTCTCTCTCCCTCTCCCTCTGCCTCTCTCTCTTCCTCTCTTCCCTTCTCTAAAAAAAGAAAAAAAGAGGTGACCAGAGTTGGGGGAAGGAGAAAAACATAATTTCATGTTCCAATGGATTTGTTCAGTTGAGTGCAGGTGCCGGATTATGAGCTCCGTGAAGACTATGCTTGTTATATAGCAGGCTCCATAAATATTTGTTGGATAAACGAATAAGAGACTAATAGCATCACCAGGAATGCAAAATGGTTCATTCTGCAGATGATTTCACGTCCAGAAATTAACACGCCCTAAGATACAGAACAAGGAAAGGGACTCTACAAAGGCTCTACCGTATATTTGTCACTCTCTTCCCACTGGCTCAGCACAGCCTCACCAAGATTACCTGTAGCTTTTTGTCCTTTTGTTGAAAAGATCAGGGGAATACTGAGCTCCAAGCAACTCATCTTTTATGCATCATAGTTACATTCTCATTACACTGTGAACAGAATTTGAATTCTGTTTTACAAATTTTGCTCTAGGTCTAGGATTGAAACTTTGAGCCTTCCTCCATGCTATCGAATACTATTTAGTTACAATGTTGGAAAGGCCTGGCCTTCAGAGCCCATGGGAGAAGAATTCTAAAGACTCCTAAAACCAAAACTCCAGGGGGATTGTGTTTAATAAAGAAGGGCAGGAATGGGAGTAGTCATGTTGTTTTTATTTATTTTTATTTCCTCTAATTTCCCCAAGGGAAAAATGAAGGTTGGCAGAAAATGTTGGACTGAGTGGGAGGCTGGATCCAGAGAGCTTAGGTGAAGGCTGCAGGGTACTTTTTTCGAAAGCTGAGTTTGATTTTGCTTATTTTTAAAAATGAGTTTTTTTCTAAAAAAAAAATTTATTTATTTATTCATGAGATAACACAGAGAGAGGCAGAGACACAGGCAGAGGGAGAAGTAGGCTTCCTGTGGGGAGCCTGATGTGGAACTGGATCCCAGGACCCCGGGATCATGACCTGAGCCCAAGGCAGATGTTCAACCACTGAGCCACCCAGATTCCCTAAAAATGATTTTTAATTGTGGCAAAATATGCCATATTAGCATTTTTAAGGGTAGAGTTCAGTGTCATTAAACACATTCTCATGGTTGTACAAACATCACCACCATCCACCTCCGGAACTCTTCATCCTGCAAAACTGAAACTCATTCCCATTGAACACTCTCTCCCTGGCCCCTTACCCTAGCCCCTGGCAGCAGTATTGAACTCTACTCTCTAACTCTGTGAAGGTGACTATTCTAGCAACCTCACATCAGTGGAATTATACACTATTTTTCTTCTTGTGACTGCCTTATTTCACTCGCATAAGGTCCTCAAAGTTCATCCATGTTGGAGCAGGTGTCAGCATTCCCCCTCTTTTGAAGGCTGAAGAATATTCCATTGTATGGATAGGGCACATTTTGTTTGGCCACCAATTTGCAGATAGATAGTTGCCTGGTGGCTTCCAGGCAACTGGAGTGTGAAAATACGAACCTGGGGGTACACATATCTCTCTGAACTCTGATTTTAGTTCTTTCCTTTTTTTTTTTTTAAAGATTTTATTTATTTATTTCACAGAGAGAGAAAGAGGGAGAGAGAGAGAGAGAGAGAGAGAGAGAGAGAGAGAGAGAGAGAGAGAATGAGCAAGCACGAGCAAGGGGGAGTGGCAGGCAAAGGGAGAGAGAGAAGCTGACTCCCCACTGAGCAGGGAGCCCAATCAATGCTGGACTCAATCCCAGGACCCTGGGATCATGACCTGAGCCAAAGGCAGACACTTAACCGACTGAGCCACTCAGGTACCCCAATTTTAGCTATTTTCATAACAGGTCCTGCTTTTTCATCTGAGCACCAGAGCACTAGGAGCCTAAGGTAGTGTGACCTTCAGTAGCTGCCCAGGTGATTTTTTTAATAGATAAAATTTGTCTTTTTTTTCTCTTTCCTCTCCCCCTTTCTTTCTGTCTTTTCTGTCATTTCTCTCTCTCCATCAATCTCTCTCTCTCTCTCTCTCTCTCTCTCACTGGTCCTTGCTTTTGTTGGAAGGAGGCATTGTAGGTAGAGACAACACTTTCTACCCTCGCAACATCTTGCAAGATGTTTAGATCTTATCGAAGAACATATAGGAGAGTTACTAAACACAATTGTGGAGAAATGGACCAAAAAAAAATAGTGGATTAGGCTTTGGTTTAAGGTAGAGCTACCGTAAACACCCATGTCTTTACATGAGTGAAAAGCATGAAGATAGATGCCCTGGATTTCATGGTTATTCTTATAGAATGAACTTCCCATCAGATAATGCAAATCTGTCCCCTTTGTAAGGTAAATCATCTGAAACAACCGGAGTGTTGTCCAGGCAAAACAGAGAGAAGGTTAGATGGCACAGAATAGACTCAGGACATCTTTGTAGAGCAATGGGATTCTGATTTAACTGCAGAGAGAGAGAAAGCATGAAGTGAAGCTGGCTGAAGACACTAGAAAAGTACATTTACGTGCCAGAGTTCCATGGGTCCCACCGGCAGGTAGCGGGGCAGGTAGCTAGTGACAGCTGTATCTTGGAGCAGAGCTATGGCAGAGGTGATGCTGGCAGATTTCCGGAGCCTGGAGAAAGCTCCCAGTGGTTACAGCTGTGCACTCCTGTCGCCCACTGACAAATTGCTGGGTCTGAGCAAGTCATGCATGCCCCCAGCTAGTGGGCAGGGCTGTAGAAATGGAATTGAGTGTGTTTGTAATTATGAAGAAATACACAGAGGGAAAAAGACTGATGAGAGGTTCACTAAAATGTTTGTAGTTTGCTTTGGGTTGGTGATTCTTTTTCTTTTTTTCTTTTTTTTCTACTAAGATTTTTTTTTTTTTGGTAATAGAAAGTGCTATATATAATAATTTAGAAAAAAACAAAACAAGAAATGTCCATTTGGCTTGTTATTTTCTCTCTCCTGTTGCTGTCACTAATAAGAAGTTGTGGCCTGTGCCCCTGAGTCTTGACCTCCCTTAAAAGTCCATTTCTGCAACAGCTCCCCTCTCTCTTGCTCTGTCTATTGGAGGCTGTTGTCAGGACTGGACACTGACATTGGTTCTCTTTTCCTAAAAACACTCAGATTTCCTTTTAGAGAATTACATCACCACTGGGTGCTCTGTGGGTGTTATGCTGAGTAGAGCCTGCCTTCTTTTTATAGAAGCCAAAGGGGCCCTTGGAATCCCGTACTACCCTCTCCTCTTTCTGCCTCCTGCTTCAGAAAAGGGGCAGACTGAGGACTTGAGTCTAGCCATTCAGATTTGCCTCCTGTGGTTCTGAATGTTGAGTGGTATGTCCTCAGGTTGGGAAAAACTTTGTTGGCACTTTCATTCCCAAGGAAGCACCCTGGGAATACCGTTGAATAGTGCTTGTCTCTGAGCCTTTATGGAGTTGCTTGAGTTAGCTCGTGCCAAGCCTTCCCTTGGATCTTGGATCTCCTGCATTCCCCTTTTGGCCAATCAATTCCCCTTTTGCTAGAGATAATGAGAATCAATCTCTGTTGCTTGTACCCAGAGTTCTCGTTGAAATCCTGAGCACTGCAAACCAGTATGGTCACTTCAACGGTCCCCCCAAATTTTATTGCTTCACAGGTGCTCATACCACAGCAAGCTCAGGTGGTAGAGCAGATGATGTTCAAGAGACAGCCAATGACAGGACACTCAAGGTCCAGTGGGAAGCAGAATCCTATGCATGAGAGTTTAGATGAAGAAAATCTAAGCGTAGGGACAATTTCACAGGTATAGACAAGAGTTAAGCAAATCTGCAAAGAATATTAATCATGCATAGGGACTAACATGATTGAGAAGCTGCCACCACCTTCAGGATGGAAGAGGAAAAATGATGTCCCTGGATCTGAGTCAGAGCTGGAGCCATGAAGTTGTGGAGGGGCTCGTTCCAATGCAGGAGTCTTCTTTTTCTTTCTTTTTGGTTTCTACAAGTTGATTGATGTATAATTGTCATATCAAACAATTCCCCAGTTTAAGGTACACAATTCAGTGCCTCGCAGTGGAGTCACAGAGTTGAACCACCATCAGTTTCGAAACACTCACATCACCTTGAGAAGGAACACTGTACCCATCAACAGTGGGTCTCCACTTCTTTGCAACTCCCCCTTCCCCCAACCCCTGTCAACGACTAAACGACTAATCTTCTCGTCTCTGTCAGTTTGCACATTCTAGACATTCAAATATATAAGGTCAATTCTCATGTTTCACGGTAGGTACGTTCTCTAAGGATGCAGCAGATCTTGAATTAGTACATCATCTAAGTCAATCATTGCTCTCTTGTAGGAAACAGGAGACATTTTCATCAGCAGATCAAATATATAATCTTGTTCTACGTGTGTTTCTGTTTAAGGACACCTTATATGATATCGATTGTTGATTTATTACTATTGGGCTCAATCAAGGTCAACAGCACTGCAACCCAGCTGATCTGACACATGTTTCACTATACAGCACCTCACAGCCTTGTTGCACTTAGGAAAACCGGACATCCCTTCAATATTGTCTTTGGGAGACATTTTAAGCAGCAGAATCGCCAAAAAGAAGCACAAAAATGTGGAAACGTGGCCTTAACTAGACTGCGGAATGGATGCCTGTGAATGTGCACATGGGACAACTCAAGGTTTTTGTCATTCTGCGCATGTCTGGAACAACCACGGATGCACTGTTGAGTATTGATTTTGTGATTATAAGTAGGTGAATTTGCAAATATGCAACCTCTAACGAGGGCTAACCTCATTATCATGCAATACCTGACGCTGGGCTTCCTTCACTTGTCCTGACATCTTTTTTTTTTTTTAAGATTTTATTTATTTACTCATGAGAGACAGAGAGACAGAGAGAGAGAGAGGGACAGAGAGAGAGACAGAGAGAAAGGCAGAGACACAGGCAGAAGGAGAAGCAGGTTCCACGCAGAAAGCCCAACATGGGACTCGATCCCAGGTCTCCAGGATCACACCCTGGACTTAAGGTGCTGAGCCACCCAGCTGCCCTGTCCTGAAGCTTTCAAGTGTCATCCACATTGTAATGTGTCGAGCCCCATTCCTTTTTATTGCCAAATAATATTCCATTGGCCATTGTGGATAATGCTGTGAGACACATTTATGTACAACCATCTGTGTGAGCATATATGTTTTCACTTTTCTTGGGTGGATAAGGAAGAGTGGAACTTCTGGATCACCTGGCAACTCTATATTTAACATTTTGAGTAGCTGCTGGACTCTTTTCTCAAACACGTGCACCATTTTGTATTCCCACTAGCAGAGTGAGGGGTTGCAATTTCTTCACATTCCTGCTACCACTTCTTATTACCTGACTTTCTGACTACAGTCAATCTACTGAATATGAAGGTGTTTCTCAGCGTGTGCATGTTTTTAAAGATTTTATTTATTTATTCATGAGAGACACAGAGAGAGGCAGAGACATAGGCAGAGGGAGAAGCAGGCTCCCTGTAGGGATCCCGATATGGGACTTGATCCCACGACCCCAAGATCATGCCCTGAGCCAAAGGCAGACACTCAACTACTAAGGTGCCCCTCTCAGTGTGGCTTGAATTTGCATTTTCCTAATAACTAATGATGTTAAGTTGTGCACGCGCGTGCGTGTGTGTGTATGTATGCTTATTGGAGATTTGGAGGAATGCCTATTCATACCCTTTAGGCAGGGGTTCTGAACCTTTTTTGTGCCAACCCAGAGAGCCTGTTGATACTTTGAAGTCCCTTCGTGGAATAAAGCTAATAGAATTACCAAGAAAACCAATCATAGTAAATAAAGTCATCAAAACATTTTAAAAAATGAGATGTGTCATATAGTCGAAAATGACTATCCTTACGGATGTGTTAAATAAATTAAGAGGCAGATTCAACAACGCTTTAAACTGAAGGTAGTGATGAGTCTTAATATTTGAAGACAATTGCAACAACTGTAATATAAACTACAATGAAGGATTTAATTTTGATTGGGCGACAGAATCACAGCTCTAATACTATGAGCTATGTTACTCAACAGTATTGCTAAAGTTTGTTTCCTACCTCATTCACCGAAGGAAATGCTAAATTTTGGTTAGAAGTTAATGACACAAATAATATAGTTCTCCCCCCTCCTGAGATCACAGACCCCTGGAATTCTATGTAAGTCTCCCGAGGTGGCCAACTTGTGGATCCTAGGTTGAGAAGCTGTCATAGAAGGTCATAACCCTTTCCAGAACCATGAGTGCCACGAAGGGAAAGACTGGGGAAGAAATACCGGCAACTTTCTCTCCTTTTCTCTCAAATCTCCTGTGGACCCAACTGGACGTCAGAAGGCAAGAGAGTCTGGATGACGCAGTACATGGGATTCAGGCCCCCGTGGTACAGACAGGGCTGGGAAGGTGGAGAATGGATTGGTTGGGGCGGCAGGAGGGGAGGGTGGGGAAGGAGCACTGGTGGGGTGCAGTGTGGTGACAGTACCCTGAGAATAACCAACACCCTGACCCTAAGTTTGGCTCTCTGTTGAGTTCCTATCCCAGGAAATGGAGACATGAGGATCTTGGCTTCCATTTGGAATTTGATTGAGAGCAACGTTCCCTCAAGTGACCTTCTTTGGAACATACTGGGAAACCTTGCAACATCTATCCCTCATTTTGGTTTTGAAGACTCACTGCGCATATTAGCCTATTCAAGATGCTGGGAAGATCTGTAGTGTTGAGGCTTTTTGAAATTCTAATTTCTCTGACTCATGTGGCACAGATGCTTTCTTTGCAGCCGTCATAGAGCAGAGCAGTGCGGAACGGCAGTTTGGGAGGTGCCAGTGTAGAGTACAGTAATTTCTACTCACAGGCTGCTAGCTCTCAAAAGCCTTTCACATCCCTTATCCTTTTGAACTCATAGCATCCCCATGAGTTAGATAATCCTGAGATTCAGAGAGGGTGTGGGACTTCCCCAGATCACACAGCCAGTTAGTGATGGTGCAGTAAATGTAAAGCCAGTCCTGCTGGTGCCCCATCACATGACAAACCCACCTTTTCCTTTTTTTTTCCCCCTTTAACTAATGTTTCATACTTTCTCCAGATAGAGAATCTAATAAACCCAATTGTCAACTTTGACCACTTGAGGAACAGCTTTGAAGATAATTAAGCCAATCGCCTTCTCGTCTCATGGCCCTGTTATGTCTTCTGGCTTAATTGCATTAAGACCCTTTTAATCGTGAGCCCAGAAAGTGATTTTAAGATGGAAAGAAAAAAAAGAATAATTCTGCAGTTTTTGTTATTTGAAACTACTTACCCTGGAAGGTGTGGAGAAGAGGTTCCATCTCCATGGCCGCTTTTAGAGCACCTTCTTACTTTGAGAAAACGACTATTCTATAAAAGGAAAAAAAAAAGGTCCATGTAAACACTCATATTAGGGGCTTACCAGTCTTTGGCCTCAGTTATAATGGGCTTTTCCTTAAGGGTGCAAGTGTTCACAATAAGGATTATGTCCTGAAATGTAGGGAACATTTTAATATATTTGGTCTCTTAATAGTCTTCTAAGACAAGTAAAGCAACAGGGAGCTCATACGGTTGCCCAGCCAGCAAGAATGAAAGCCAACACATGTAATTAGTAAGCCTACTAATTCAGGCTCCAGGCTCTTTCCATTTGTATGGCTCTGCTTTGAACTTCGAACACCCAAGGCACAAAAAAGGTGTGTAATTGCTGGGCCACAGAGGAAGGGCAGGTGGGGAGCTGGGAAATTTCAAGCTAATTTTGGAAGGGACAGAGAGGCATGGATAAATAGAAGAAGGAGGGCAGACACAAGTCCAAAGGTACACCTGGTACCCATGTTGGTGGCGGGGGGATAAAGCTCTTGGGCTTGGATCATTTCAAGAATAATCAGGTAACCCAGAGGGTGCAGTGGAAAGAGGAGAATGTTGTGCCAAGAGATGAACGTCTCTAGTTCATGATCTGCCACCAAACAGTTGTAAAAGCTTAGGTTGGGTGGATGGCCCCTCTTTGCCTAACTTCCTTGTCTATAAAGTTAGTAGAGTGTCTATAGTCAAGGTTCTCAGGGCCAGGTAGAGAGTCAGGAAGACTTGCTTTTTTCAGGGAGCTTAGGGTCTAGTGGGGGCAGCAGTGAATGGAATAATAGGAAATAGCATGGTGGGTTAACACAGTGTGCTCTACAGACTGGTAACCTCACTGACCAGAGATTAAGGAGTCCTAAAAAAAAAAAAAAAAAAAATTGGGACGCCTGGATAGCTCAGCAGTTGAGCATCTGCCTTCGGCTCAGGACGTGATCCTGGAATTCTGGGATCGAGTTCTGCATCGGGCTCCCTGCATGGAGCCTGCTTCTCCCTCTGCCTGTGTCTCTGCCTCTCTCTCTGTGTCTCTCATGAATAAATACACAACAACAACAACAAAACCTCACAGGATCTGAGAGCTGAAGGATGAATAGGAAGGAGGTAGCTAGGGGCAAGCATGATGGCAAGACGGGGGAAAACACTGTTTCAGGGAAAAGGAACAGAATGTGCAAGTGCACAGAGACTTAACCCATTTGAGCAATTAAAAGATGGGGCAGGATTGGTGGAAGGCTTTGTTTTCAGCTCCTGCTGCCTGATTCACAGATTATTTTATTGAATTTTATATACCCATAAAATATCCCAAAGGTGTAAGAAGGCCTAAAATGGAAAGTATGCCTTTCTTCTTTGCCCCATGGTCATGTATTTCTGCTTCTGAGAGACAGTCGTGAGCATCATTTTCCTGTCCATATTTTCAAAAATACTTTACGAATTTCCAAGCGTATAAATGTGCGTTTCCTTAGAAATGGCAATATTTTATATACCATTATTACTTTTATTACTTAACTATATATTTTTTTATTTTATTACTTGACTACCTTTCTTCACAATCTTTCCTTTCTTTTAAATGGCCAATCTGAGAGGTGAAATAATTTTAGTTCTCTTATTTTAAGCAAGGTTAAGCTTCATTTGGTATGTTTCAGAGCACCTCCACTTTGGTTTTTTGTTTTTAAGTTTTTATTTCAATTCCAGTTAGTTAACATACAGTGTAATATTAGTTTCAGGTGTACAATATAATGGTTGATTGGTTCCATACATTATCCTGTGCTCCTCATGGCAAGTGCCCTCCTAAATCCCCATCACCTATTTCAGTCATCCCCCTCAACCCCTCCCCTCTGGTGACCATCAGTTTGTTCTCTATAGTTAAGTGTCTGTTTCCTGATTTGTCTCTGTCTCATTTTTTTCTGGTTGCTTATTTGTTTTCTTTCTTAAATTCCACATATGAATGAAATCATATGGTATTTGTCTTTCTTTGACTGATTATTTCTCTAAGCATTGTATTCTCCAGGTCCATGCATTTCACTGCAAATGGCAAGATTTTATTCTTTTTTATGGCTGAATAATATTCCCTCACATATATAGACCACATTTTTATCCACTCAGCTGTTCTTTTTTTTTTTAAGATTTTATTTATTTATTCATGAGAGACACAGAGAGAGAGGCAGAGACACAGGCAGAGGGAGTAGCAGGCTCCATGCAGAGAGCCCAATGTGGGACTTGATCCGGGTCTCCAGGATCATGCCCTGGGCCAAAGGCTGGCGCTAAACCGCTGAGCCACCCAGGGCTGCCCCACTCAGCGGTTGATGGACACTCAGGCTGCTTCCATATATTGGTAAATAGTGCTGCAATAAACACAGGGGTGCATGTGTCCTTTTGAATTAATGTTCTTTTATTCTCTGGGTTAATACTCAGTAGTGTGATTGCTGGATCATAAGACAGTTCTATTTTTAACTTTTTGAGGAACCAACATACTGTTTTCCACAGTGGCTGCACCAGTGTGCATTCCCACCAACAGTGCATGAGTGTTCCTTTTTCTCCACATCCTCACCAACACTTTTTTTTTTAAGATTTTACTTATTTATTCATGAGAGATACAGAGAGAGAGTCAGAGACACAGGCAGAGGGAGAAGCAGGCTCCATGCAGGGAGCCCGATGTGGGACTAGACTCCAGGTCCCCAGGACCACGCCCTGGGCTGAAGGTGGCGCTAAACTGCAGAGCCACCCAGGCTGCCCCCTCACCAACACTTGTTATGTTTTGTCTTTTTTATTTTAGCCATTCTGACAGATGTAAGGTAATAGTCTTGTTGTTTTGATTTGCATTTGCCTGATAATTAGTGATGATGAGCATCTTCTCATGTGTCTGTTGGCCATCTGGATGACTTCTTTGCAGAAATATCTATTCATGTCTTCTGCCCATTTTTTAATTAGATTATTTGTTTTTTGTGTTGAGTTGTATAAGTTCTTTATATTTGAATCTAGCCCTTTATCCAATATGTCATTTGCAAATTATCTTTTCCCATTCCATAGGTTGCTGTTTAGTTTTGTTGATTGTTTCCTTCATCTGCAGAACCTTTTTATTTTGATGTAGTCCCAATAGTTTAATTTTGCTTCTCTCCTCCTTACTTTAAGGGACATATCTAAAAAGAAGTTGCTGTAGTCAATGTCAAAGAAATTACTAAAGCATCTCTACTTTGAATTCTGTGAACAATCTATGTATGTATTTACCAAAAAATTTTTAATTGAGTTGCCAGAACTTTTTATGTAGTGGCGAAATTAGCCCCTCATCATATGACCTGCAAATATGTTTTTTCTAGTTTGATATTCTTCTTTTTGCTTTCTATGTTTTTTTTTTATGTTTTGTCACACAAACCTTTTCAATTTTTTTTGTAGTTAAGTTTATTAATAATATTTAATGGCTTCTGAGTTTTAGTAATATTTTTAGAAAGGAAGGCCTTATTCATTCTAAGAAAAAAGTCTCATATATAAAAATACATATGCATATTACATATATATAAAATATATAATAACATATGTATGAAGTAAAATACTATATTTTAACATTTTTATGAATTCATTTAACATATTTCAAATATTTACTCACCTGTAACTTACTTTCACTATAAGGTATGAGTTAGAGACCTAAATTTATTTTTTTTCCAAATAGCTATCCATTTTTCCCCAGCATGACTTATTTTATAATCTGTCTTTTTTCCCTCATTGATCTGAAGTGCCACTTTTATCATATGCTAAATTCCCAATGTACTTGGATTAATTTCTAGATTTTCCATTTGATTTCATTTGTCTGCCTGTCTATCTCTGTCCTGTTACTACATAATTTCAGTGTCAAGCTCTATGACAAACACGTACTTAATATCTGGAAAGCTAGCTTCTTCTCTTTCAAAACTTCCCTGCCTACTCCCGCTCTGAGGGTAAGTCTGGAGGGGACCAGTAAGTAGATGGTTTGATTATCTTTTGCTCCACTGTCAGCTGTTGAGATTTACGATCTTTCCCTCACTTTCTGTTTACCTCTGGCTGCTTCAAGGAATTATTGGATTACTACTAATGAATGTTTGTGATTTTTCGGTTGATCAGTCTTTCTTGGGCTCTGGGAACAGCGACTGGACAGATTATTGTGGCAGAGCTATCCTGGAGCCTAGATTTTCCTGACTCTGGTTCAGGATTTACTACTATTATTACTACTCTGATGAGAACTTGTATTATTTTTACTGATGTCATCATCCCCAACCCCCACTGCCCCTATTAAAATACAATGCACCAGGCACTGTATGAAATATTTTTAATATTTTATCCATTTTGTCTTTACATGGCACCCGGAGGAGGTTGAATGTGCTGCTCTATCCACACCTGGCTGTTGGTGGTCACTCCTGCGTGCATTTCACCCTCAAACACACTCCCTTTATTGGCCACTTTCCAGCTCTGACCAGGAGCCCAGGCATGCAGGCTTCCTAGTGCTATAGCAGACAAATTGCTGCATGAGTGTGTTTTTATTTCCAAAGTTGTAAATTGCACCAAAATAGTTTTTTATACAATTTACAACGTGTCTGACAAGAAAACAAGTTGTTGCTGCCAACTCCTGACTTTTAATTGAATCTATAGTTGAGCATGGGGCACAATAAATAACCTGACCCATGGGGGGCATAAGGCAACAGTAGAGGCATTCGAGAATGTCTCCCGGGAAGGCCAGAGGGCAAAGAGCCTACAGGTTTCTGGATGCCCTGCTTACTTTGGTTATTTTTGGACAAGTCTCTTAAAGGGCCATTGCAGGGAAGTCAATGAATTCATGACTGCCATTTTGATAACAGTCAAGAAGCAAAGCAGTTCTGTTGAGCCATGAAGGCTGAGTTTGGGCTCGGTGTGATTATTATCGGACTTGGTAAGCCCTAGATCACTTAGGTTTGTTCTTCCCATGCCTGACCAACCATTCTGCATACAGTGAGGACTTCCTTGTCTTGTTGGGCCTTTTGCTCAAGGATGGCTTATTGGAGAATGGGGATGTTTGACATTTTCAGATGGGTGATAGCTGGAATGGGCGACTGTGTTCAGAGTTTTGGGTCACTCTGTCAGTGACGTGGCATCATAAATAGATGGTGATTGGTCCATAGCATTCCTAAGTCAGCAGGGGCTGAGGCTACCAGAGTTCCCAGCAAGGATGAGTATGCGGGTGTCTCTGTGATGAAAAGCATTGTGCCTGGAGTGACATGTCTGTTGTGAGATGTGAGAGGAACTAGCGGAGATCAGGAGCCGGTGGTCTGAGTCATGAACACTCTAGGTGAGTACAGTGCAGATGATGGGGGTGATTCTTGAAGGCTGATGTCCACACTGAGGCTGTGTCAGTACTGTGCAGGCCCTCCGGTGATCTCCATTTCTTACATTTATCCACAATCTCATTCGAAATTCCACCAATCCTACAATCTGGGTGTTATCATTCCTTATGTTTAGATAAAGAAATTGAGACCCAGAGATTTTAACTTGCTCTGAGACGTGTGTGGCTACTGAGCCTTTTTTCTTGAACTTCAACTTCAGAGTGTTGAATATGAAGTTAATCTTCTAAATAGGAGCTAAAGGAATGGATATTTTTCTCTGAATATACTCAAATGTTCTGCTTTAAAAAATTCTCCGTTCCTCCAATTCAATGTCCCCCACAAATTCATGCAGAGCTCTCTGGGATCACTAGGAAGGAATATTCCTGCTATTTTATTTTTCCACAATTAATACTATGACTGTTTCACACACATTTATTGATCACTTCTGAGGCTCTGGTGCTAATCTGTAAGATGTGATGGCACAAAGTGTGACTTTTTTTTTTTTTAAGACTTTGTTTATTCATAAGAGACACACAGAGAGAGGCAGAGGGAGAAGCAGGCTTCCTGTGGGGAGTCTGATGTGACACTCGATTCCAGGACCCTGGGATCATAATCTGAGTCAAATGCAGATGCTCAACCACTGAGCTACCCAGATGTCCCACAGTGTGATATTTTTTTTAAAGATTTGTTATTTATTTATTCATGAGAGACACAGAAAGAGAGAGGCAGAGACATAGGCAGAGGGAGAAGCAGGCTCCCTGCAGGGACCCTTATGTGGGACTTGATCCTGGAACTCCAGGATCACGCCCTGAGCCAAAGGTGGACACACAACCGCCGAGCCACCCAGACATTCCACAGCATAACATTTTTTTTAAAGATTTATTTATTTATTTATTTATTTATTTATTTATTTATTTATTCACGATAGAGAGAGAGAGAGAGAGAGAGAGAGAGAGAGGCAGAGACACAGGAGGAGGGAGAAGCAGGCTCGATGCCAGGAGCCCGATGTGGGACTCGATCCCGGGACTCTAGGATGGCGCCCTGAGCCAAAGGCAAGCGCTAAACTGCTGAGCCACCCAGGGATCCCCAGGAAACGTATTATTAAAGATGTTTCTGTGTGGAGACTTTAGAAGCCAATATATTAAAGTATCGGACAGAGCATTCTCTAATTATTGTTCACATACTTAAAAAATTTTTTTTCTGCCCTGAAAATTATGGATTCTCTTCTTTATGAACTTCAGAGTCTATTGTCTGTCCTTTGAAACAGCTTCATTAATAGCAGATTTAATCTTTTGAGAATGGATTTGACTTTTTGGAATTGACTTTGGAAACTGGAAAAATCATTTAGAGTTGTCTGGTGAAGTAAGTGGATGATATAATTTTGTTTCTTAAAAAATGTGCTGTTAGTGAAGAGAATGGTTTTCTTGTGTGTTTTGTGGCAATTTACAAAAGTGATTCTTAATACTTCACCAATGGAGAAAGGCCAGCAAGTAGTATAAAGCTATGAAAACATTCATTTAAAAAGTAAATTGTAACATGTTTGTCATAAAAGGTCAGTATTAGTGTCATTAGTGTACCTATGCTTCAAATTCAGAAGATACTTCTCAGCCAGCAGGGGTATAACGCATATTCACGATAGAGAAAATGTTTTCTACTTTCAATTTTGCTCTTGTCAGCAGCCAACTTGAATTTCTCATAATTCTTAGATTATCACCAAGGATTTTGAACATGCTGCCTGAGACTCACATATGTGGTGAGCCAACCACATGACCCTACTGTGCCGTCCAGGTCTTAGTTATTGCGAAGAAACCACAGAGTCATGGGATTTCAACTAGTCCATTCTGTTTAAAATATGTTTTAAAATATTCAGAAAAGGGAAAAACTATTAAAGTCCATTTAAGCTGACAGCTAAAACAATTCATAAAATTATGAAGTCAGTCGATAAACTTTCATTGTAGGCCAAAGATTCATTCAGTTTAAAGAGGAATAAGAAATGTTGGTGGACTGAAGGAAGCCTGGTGGCTTTGTTGTTATGGTAACCACAACAACATTTACTCTTAAGAGGACTACTCTACTCTCTTGTTGGCTTCTCTGACACTCTACTCTCTTCTTTACATTCTCCCTCTGTCTCTCTGTGTATGTATCATCACAAATTATTGAACGTGACCAAAACACAGACATACCCTGTTGAATTTGTGAAAATCAGGAAAAAAAATATCCAAAAGACATTTGGACAGAAAAACCTGTTGACCATATGGGAACAAAATTTAAGCTGCTTTAGGAAGGGTCTACAACTAAGGGCAAGAGAAAGGAAGTGACATCAAACAGGGCTTGGGTGGGGGATGCGGGGAGACTATATTTTAAAAAGCCATCTTCTAGAGTGTTGTGCAACTGAAAGAGCAATGAAAAAATATATTCCTAGATGTACAACCCACCTTATAACCTAAACAAAGTTATTAGACTTGCCTTAAATGATGGTGCAATGAATCAAAATACAGAACAAGAGAATTTGAAAGTCATGACCGGTGATCCTTGAAACAAACACAAAAAAACTCATTCTGGGTGATAGTTTTATATATATTGATATAACAGAATGGAGGTATGAAAAATAAGCCTTGAAAAGGGATAGTGACCTAATTATAATAATTTAGGTCTAAGGTATTGTCTTATGAAAATAAAAAGTGAGAGACCTAATGGAAGAAAATACAATTCTTCCTAATGGAAAAAAATACAATTCCCTTATTGTTCCCGGGGGGAATATTATTTCATTCTTAATAAAGATAGCCAGGGAAGTATATGTTCCAGGATGTAGTTTTCAGACCCCAAAATAAGAACAAATTGAGATAAAAACAGGATGCATATTTTCCAAGTTACTAAAGAGAAAGGTAAAGAAAACAAATTCCACGTATCAAACATTCTCATCTAGCACACTGACATGGAGTCTTTAATCTTCTTGTCTCCAGGAACTCCTGTGATTCGTCATTCCCTTGAGATCTTAGCATCACCTCCAATAGCATTAATGCAAGTGCTCCATTTCTGACCACAACTTCCTCCCTTTCCAGTTTGACTTTTTAATTAATAACATGAAAATGGGTTTTGATCTCACTGTGACCCCCAGCTCCTTCATCTTCTATGTCCCCTACTCTTTGGATCTCTGCTTCCTTCACTTTGCTACCTATCTCACTTAGATTTCAGGGGTCATTATTCCAGTGAGACTACTCCCAATATCCTAAATTCCCACATTCCTTGGGGGTTTTTGTTATGCCCCATCTGGCTGAAATCCATCCCAGAGCAATCCACTATATGCTTTTTCTCATCTTGTATTGAGCAGCTGGAGAAACACCCAACAGGCAAGATTGTGCCATCATAAATTCATGACCGTTAATCTTGAATGTGCACAGCAGCGCCAGACAATCCTTAATGTATCTCTGGTCCACTCATGGTCCAGCTTTCCACACTGGCTATTCCAGATCTTCTCCAGCCTCTTCAACCATTCAACTTTCCCACTTCTCTGCCTTCTCTCAACATATGTCCTTATTTCACGTTTCCCAGAGAATAGATGCTATTAGATAAAAATCCCTCAGAAACCCTGCTACCAAACCCTGCCAGTATCATCACATTCGTACCTGTCTGCTCTTCCTTCTTGCGTGTGACATAGAGGAGCTGTGTCTCTTCCTGATGGAAACCAATTCCTTAAGCGTGCTTTGGACTCTTATCACCTTCCCCCTTGTCTGGACCTTTATACTGTAGATTGTCTTATTTCTCCTCAATATCCAGTCTCTTCTCAATCTCATTAATTACTTTAACTTGTAAGCATTAAGGAATTCCATTCTATTAAAAAATCATCACACCCCCAGATTCTTTGAGTTTTCTGGACATAGTGTCTTGACTGACAGACTTTCCACTTGCTTTTCAACTCACTTCATCCTGGCTTCTGTTCCCATCCTTTCACTGTGACAACTCTTCTAAGACTGCTAGTAACTTCCATGATATTAGATCCCACTGGCAATGTTACATAGGCATGCTACTTAATTTCTTCGTGATACTTGGCGCTATTGACTACTCTACTCTCTTGTTGGCTTCTCTGACACTCTACTCTCTTCTTTACATTCTCCCTCTGTCTCTCTGTGTATGTATCATCACTGTCTCCTTTTCCAGGATCTGATTTTCCTTTCTTTGCTTCGTCTCCACTTCGCAGTTGAGTTCTTTGTGTTCAATTTGGTTGTACAATGAAGTCATCTGGGGGTTGGGCAGTTCATAATTATTGATGCCTTGGCGTCACCCAAGACTGTTTGAAAATGAATCTCTGGGGCTGAAGCCCGGATATCTGTATTTTAAAAAAATTGTTCCGAGTGAGGGAGGTGTTCAAATGCATTGCTGGTCAGAATGCAAAATGGTTCAACGTCAATGGAAATGATTTTTAACAAAGTTTAACAAAACTACATATGCACTTACCCTTCAACCTGGCATTATTGCCTCTACATATTTACCCTGAAGCCACACCCCCAACAATACTTATGTACAAGGTTATTCACTGTAGAATTATTAACCTGAATTCACACAAATGTTCTCGTATGTTATTTCTTCTGGGAATTTTGTAGTTCTGGATTTTACAATTAGATCCATTACCCATTTTGAGTAAAATTTTACATATAGCACCAGGTATAGATTGAAATTGTTTTGCATGAGGATATCTAATTGTTCCAGCACCATTGGTTGTAGGACTATTCTTTTTCCACTGAATTGACTTTGTACCTTTGTTGGAAGTCAACTATCTGTATATGCATGGGTTTATTTCTGGACTTTCTAGTCTGTTCCATAGATCTATTTGTCAATTTGGTTGCAAATACCACTCTGTCTTAATAAGCGTGCTCATATACTAAATCTTGAAATCAGATAGTGGGTCTTCTTTCTCAAAGTCCTTCTAGCTACTCCAGGGTCTCAGCTTTTCCATAGAAATTTAGAATATGTTTGCCAATTCCTACAAGAACATCTGTTGTATTTTGCTTGGAGTTGTGTTGAATCTATAGATCACATTGGGGAGAATTGACAAATTAACAATATTCAACCATGGATCAGTGTATCTCTCCATTTATTTAGGTCTTTAATTTCTCTCAGCAAGCAATTTTCAGTGTAAATTTCTTGTTCATATTTTGTCATATTTATCCTTATTTTATATTTTTGATGAGGTTTTAAAGAATGTGTTTTAATTTTCATTTTTGATTGCTTATTGCTAATATTTAGAAACACAACTGACTTTTGTATATATACCCTGTGTCCTGCAACTTGATAAACATATTTATTAGTTTTAGTAGCTTTTTATAGACTTTGGATTTTCTACAGAGATGATCAGATTGTGAACAAAGACAGACTGATTTCTTCATTACAATATAAAACACTTTTTCCCCTTTATTCCACAGGCTCGAACTTCTAGTACATGAATAAAAATGGTGAATGCATATTCTTGGCCCGTTCCTGACCTTAGCAGGGGAAGCTTTTGGTATTTTATAATGAAATATGGTACTATTAAATTATATATTTTTTCTTTTTTCCTTTATTTGGATTAATTGTGTTATTTTTATGACATTTTATGTTATTTTTTAAATCTGCAATAACCTTTTACTTTGTTGGCTTATTAGCAACAATTTTTTGTTTTGTTTTTCAGTGGTTGCCTTAGGGTTTGTAGTACAATTTTAATCTTATTTCAGTTTATCACCTGGTAACATAGGACCACTGTGTGTTTGTAGAAGAACCCTAAAACAGTGTACTTTCATTTCTCCTTTCAGCCTCCATGCTGCTACAATTTTTTTTTTTTAACATAAGCTCTATGCCCAACATGGGGCTTGAACTCACGACCCTGAGATTAAGAGTAGCACGCTCTACCCACTGAGTCAGCCAGAGGCCCCCTCTGTGTTACTATTATTACTCATTTCACTTCCTCATGTTATCAACTTTATACTGCATTACCTATTATTTCCTTAAAAATCCATGCTTTTTATATGATATTTAAATAATAACAAGAAAATCTGTGTATTTGTCACATGGTAATAATTTCTGGTGCTTTTTTCAACCAGAAGTTTTCTCAGCCTTTCTCAGTGGTGGCACTATGAACTTTTGGAGCCAAATAATTCAGCTGTCTTGTGCATTGTAGGATGTTCAGCACTGCCCTTGGCCTCTCTGCATTGGATCCACTTAGCACCTCCCAGGCTTGATAAAAACTCCTGATCTTCTTTTCTTCCCCCTAGACACAGACTCCTCTGAAGATCTTTGAGAACGGTACTATTATGTCTACAGTTGCACAAACCTGAAATCTAATAATTGATCTTGCTACTTCTCTCTACTTCATTTTTCATATCCAGATTTTCATCATATTATTTTTGCTTCCTCAATGTATCCTAATTCCAATCATTTTCTTATTCTTTGCCTCTGATCTCCTTAATCTAAGCTATTATTACTATTATTTTTAAGATTTTATTTATTCATGAGAGACACGGAGAGGCAGAGACACAGGCAGAGGGAGAAGCAGGCTCCCTGCAGGGAGCCCGATGTGGGACTTGATCCCAGGACCTCGAGATTACAACCTGAGCTAAAAGCAGATGCTCAACCACTGAGCCACCCAGGTGCCCCGAATCTAAGCTATTACAATATGTTACCTCGACTTCAGCAATAAATTCCTGACTCATCCTATATTACTATTACTTCCCTCCCACCTGCTGTCCACACTGTAGCTAATGTACATAAATCAAAACAAGTCTTGCAAAACCCACCCACCCCTGATTTATAACCTAAGTAACCAATTTATACCTCATATGCCTGCAATGTAATCGTATTTGGAGAGCTAAGAAAGTGATAGGTGGGATTCAAACTCAGGTCTGTGTAAACCTCTGAAAAGGCAATTTTTGAATCCTTGAATCAGAAGCAGCTCACAATGAAGGGGGGATATTGTATTTCCAGGGGAGAAAAGTGAGGAAGTCCTAGATATGAAAGTAAGTGTACCACACAAAAAAGTCAAGAGCCTCCTTCCAATTTGTGCAGCTAAACATTGTGCGTATTTCCCATCCTCAGGAGATGTCTGCACTTCCTGTTAGTTGTTGGGATGAAGTGGGTAAGGGGCCAAAGAGAAAGTTCTAAGTAACTTTGTTATGCAGTTATGATCTCCAGGGACCCTACTCTAAGTACAATGGGGGACACAAAATGGGAAAATGAACAGGGGAGTGCCTGGGTGGCTCAGGTGGTTAAGCATTTGCCTTTGGCTCAGGTTGTAATCTCAGGGTCCTGGATCAAGTGCCACATCTGGCTCCCTGCTCAGTGGGCAGCCTGCTTCTCCCTCTGCCTCTCTCAAATAAATAAATAAATAAATAAATAAATAAATAAATAAATAAATAAAATCTTAGAAAGAAAGAAATAAGAATAGGACCAATTCTCAAGAACCTACTCAAGTCTTTCTGTCTCCTCATTTGAACATCTTCCCCCACCTCTTTCAGCTGCAGGGGACCCTACCTTGTCCCTCTCCACCACGAACATTTTTGGGCACGGCTGCGCTGCGCAGTCAGTGATCTCAAGCTAGGGGACAGTGGTGTGGGATGAGATTAAAAAAAAAAAAAAACCAACCCATAAGAACTTGTTCAAATCACATTCAAATTAAAGACAAACGACTTGCAGTCACAAGGAAATTTAAGCTTTTTTTTTTCTTTTTTTAAAGTAAAGAATGACAAAGCCCACACTACCTGAAATCCAAAACAGTTCCCATTTGAAATCTGCCTCTCTGAATGGAAACAATGGAGCGCTGCAAGTTTATACTCTTGAAGAGAGGGAAGCATCAGACATAGATTAAAAAAAGAGGGTGGAGGGGAGACTTGGAAAGATCAAGCAAGGTGCTGTTGGGCGGTAGAATCAGATAAAATGATTTCCTATAAGGCGTTCTGCTGGGAAGTCTATCAAAGCTGGCATTGTTACTATTTAGTAAGAAAGAGCTTTTGATTCGAAGAACACTCTCCACCGTCTTTAAAAGGGAAGGTAACCATTACAATCTCAAAATGAGAATTCTAGCATTTGTAAAGCTTTGATTCACTTCAAGTCACATTGCCAAAAAAAAAAAAAAAAAAAAATTCAGTCTTTTAAACTTGACTTCACAAATAAAAAGGCTTCTTACACTGGGCTTGGATCAGAGTGGCCAACCAGCGTGTGTTCCCGTCATTTGTGAAGTATGGGATGTCACAAAGTCGGAGGGTTTTCAGGTTGCAGGAGTCCTTAGGGAACACTAGGTCTTTTTAAAGCGGGGGATCTCTCCCTTCCATTACAATGTTACCTGGAAAACCAATGTTTAAAAGATGAGAGCAGACGTGAGATTGATGGAGAGAGGTGGGGGCAACTGGGGACACTGAGCCCCATCTTCTGGTGATCACAGCCTGTATCTGAGGCACCTCTGCTGCTGTGCTGGAGGTCTTGGGAGCATTGTTTTACAACTACTCACTGAGTCTTTTAAATTTTTTAAATTTAAAAAAAATTAAAAATAAAAAAAATAAAAAATAAATTTTTAAAATTTAAACTTTTTTTCTATTTCTCTGTCAATTTTCCCTTCATTGTATTTTTTTTCAAATATTTTATGTATTTATTCATGAAAGACACAGGCAGAGGGAGAAGCAGGCTCCCTGTGGGGAGCCCAATACAGAACTCAATCCCAGGATCCTGGGATCACGACCTGAGCGGAAGGCAGACGCTCAACCACTGAGCCACCCAGGTGCCCCAGGCTCCATGTATATTTGATAAAAATGTTCTAATTAGAAAAAATAAAAATCACTCATCATCTTATCACCAAAGATAGCAAATGAACATTTTTTCCCCCTTCCGGTGGTGGTGGGGGGATTATCTACATCAATGGGTTTAATATATGTCATTTGTACAATTTTATATTCCTTTTCTCTTAAAGTTATCTTGAAATCTCTGGCTTTTCTTTTTTCTCATTGTCTAGAATCTCAAGATATGCTATAGCTTAAGATACTATGCTCTGTCTACAATAGTGTATAGATATAGATAAGCTGTGGATATATGTATATGTGTATGTATTTTCTTTTTTCAAAAACTGTGGGCTTTTTCTCCGCCTGTGTGATGTTATAGGGAAACAGAATGCAAATCATTTAAGAAATAAATATGGAGCTCCGGGATGGCTCAGTAGGCGAAGCATCTGCCTTCAGCTTGGGTCTTGATCCCAGGGTTATGGAATCAAGTTCTGCATCAGGCTTTCTGCTCATTGGGGAGCCTGCTTCTCCCTCTTCCTCTGCCTGCCACTCTCTCTGCTTGTGCTCTCTCTCTTTCTTTGTCAAATAAATAATATAAAATCTTAAAAAAAGAAATAAATCCATAAATACAAATGCACTCTGACCATCTGTCTCCTATTTTTAAAGCTGCTTACAAAGATTTTCTTAAATCTTAGCAAAGCTGTTAGGGTGTCTCTGGCAAAGTGTTCCACTCAGTGCGACATGTAGGGTGTTGCTGTGTGACTTTGGATAGGTCACTTACTCTCTTTTTCCAGTGATGTTGGAGGTGGAAGGATGCCAAGACAACAATATTGGTCTTGGAGAACGGAGATCTGTGGGAGTATCCATAAAAGAGAAAGCCAGTAACTACAGGAAGAATCCAACAAACATAGCCCATGATCATTTCCCAGCAGAATACACAAAAAGGCTTGGAAAGAAGTCTTCTCGTCCTTGTGCTAAGGTAAGAATTGTGTCCTCCACAGAGTTATGTGACCTTGACCAGGGAAGGAGATCATTTCTTTATAGACTATTGTTATCAATATACATTTATTGAGGGCCAGTTATTTAGAGAATATTGTGTTTCAGGAAACACATATGATGCCACACCTGCTAAGTGGCAGATGAGTGCTCTGGGCAATCTAAAACTTTTGAACTGACTGGGTGTTAGGAAACTTAAGTTTTAGCTCCAGCTCTAAAAATAACTTGATGACCTTAACCTTGTCTGTTCAAAGATGATTTCTAGATTCTTTCTGGCTTAAGGTAGTGTTGTTGTTGGTGGTGTTGTGATTCCTATTAACACTTAGTGCCTTTTGATTCAGTGCCAGGAATCCTGCTAGGTTCTCTGAATGCATTACTTTTTTTGATCTTTGAGTTAACCCTATGAGGAGGGACTCTTACCATTCCTACCTGAGGGATGCAGAATTCAGACTTAAAGAGACAAAGAGCTCTCTCAGTATCTAACTGGGATGCAGATCCAAGTCTCTCTGACTCCAGATCTCATGAGGTACATCCTTCATCACTGCTGCTTGAATGGCAGTCAGGGGAGAGAAATCTTGCTCAAGGCTGAGCTATAAGTGGGTGGTAAGCTTGATCAATTGATGGAGGAAATGTAGGCAGGGGATAAGTCCTGTAGAAGTGGAGGATTTAGATTAGCGAGCGAGTGGGAGCAGAGCTGCAGAGGCAAGAGCATCACATAAGCAGAAGGGGAGTGCCATCTTGGTTTGGTTATTCACAAGCAATCCTTACAGGTAACTGGAATGCCTTTGACATCAGTTTGGCACCCCTGGAATGCCTGAGGAATGAATGAGCAAATGAATGAATGGAGCAATAAGCGAGAAGTCATGGAAAGGCTCCAATGGGTGAACCTAGATGGAAGCAGCCAGCAAATTCTCACAAGTAAATAAAGCGAGTGCATTGGTGGGGAAGTGAAACAGATTCTTCGTGTCTCAGGAAATGCTCTGAGTCTTTGTTCCAGGCAGGCTGTGCATGCCTACTTGTCCATCTCAGACAACATGTCCGTGCCAATGGAGTCTTGACCTGGATTCTCCTCTACCCTGAATGCAACTGTCACCGGTATCAGATCTTGTTTGTGACAATTAAAATGAATCACGGGCAATGGGCACAGCTCAGATATGGAACGGCCTTTTTTTTTTTCTTTCCAAGTAGCCAGTTGAGATCAAAGTGACAAGCCACGCCCGTGTGGGTGCCCACTACTAGACCATTGTTTGGGGTACAGGTGTTTGCCAGAGGCTGGCACGTGATTTTAGGGTGGAGATGGGGAACTGCAGAAAGCTTTCAAGTGAACAGAATCCCAGTCAGCACTCCTTGAAAGACCACAGGCCTGGGTAAATGCAGAGCAAGTTCCTTTCTTTTCAAGGAGATGAATGGATCTGTCGCCCTGCCAAATTGCGTCCACACTGTAATTCTTTCTCAGGATCACTTGTTACGCACAGGTAGCGTTGGCCAGATGGCTCATGCCAGGTGGATTCCATGGGAGAAGAACATGAATACGGCATCTCGGCCATCCAGGTGAGCAAGTGGAAAGGTGCCCAGTGTGAGGAACAACGTGCCAGAAAAATTGGAGTATCGATTCCGTTTCCCTCTGCAGCCGAGCCATCAGCAGGCATGGGCCCATTTGAACGGCAATCAGCACCTGATGTGAGCGGTCCGATCTGGTTCTTGTCTGATTTCCTTTGCTTAGATTTTCCACCGAATGGGGGGCAGGAGGGAAGAAGGATGGGAATATGTGAGAAGGACTTTATCCTCAGAGTGAGACCTGTTATTTTCAATCCTGCGTGTGTAGAGAATCTGAATCCTGGCACATCTTTTCCTATCTCTCATGATGATTTTTTTTCTCCAGTCATAAAAATGACATATAGGGATGCCTGGGTGGCTGAACGGTTAAGTGTCTGCCTTTGGCTGAGGCCGTGATCCTGCAGACCTGGGATCAGTCCCATGTCAGGCTCCCTGCATGGAGCCTGCTTCTCCCTCTGCCTGTGTCTCTGCCTCTCTCTCTCTCTCGGGGTCTCTCATAAATGAATAAATAAAATCTTTAAAAAAAAAATATATATATATATATATACACTCTTTGCAGAGGATTTAGAAGACCAGGTAATAAACAAACAAGCCAGCACATAAGTAAATAAAATGTATTCACAGTCCCCCTACAGAGACAAAAATACAGTTAATATCTTAAGAGCATTTGTTTCCTAATAATATAAGAGCATATGTGTGTGTGTGTGTATGCACACACATGCATATATATAAACACATTTATGCCTTTTCCCTCCAGTTGGAATTGTCATGTATATTTTTTATTTGATTAATTTTTAAATTTTTATTATTTTATTATTTTTTTGGTTTAATCAATTTAATTATGATGCAGTCATAACATGTCATGTGTATTTTTAAAAAGATTTTATTTATTTGAAAGAGAGAGAAGAGAGAAAGCACATGAGTGGTGGGGGAGGAGCAGAGGGAGACTGAGCAAGGAGCCTAATGTGGGGCTTGATCCCAGGACCCCAAGATCATGACCTGAGCTGAAGGCAGATGCTTAACTGACTGAGCCACCCAGGCGCCCCATACTGCATATTTTTTATACTACTTTTTCCATTTAATACTATTCCATGAACATTTTCCTGTGCTGTTAAACATTCCTCGCGATCAATAATTTCAGATGACTCTAATATATTGCATAAATATACTTCGGCTTTTATTTGCCCATCCATAGAGCTGAACGTTCAGGACTCCTCTGTCTTTCTTTCGTTAGGAGTAATGAGGCAACAAATATCCTGGTACATTCTTCGCCGCACACACATATCTGGTTTCCTGAAATAGTCTCAGAATCCTGTGTGGTGGAAATATTGTCATCACAGCTTAAACACAGTTTAGGGTCTGGTTTTAATTACAGGACCTCATGCATATGGAGGTGAGAGTGACACTTTATGAGTGAGAATATAAACCTTTGCAAGGTTGGGGGTAAAGTCTGGATTCAGGTGAAGTGGCCCTTGAGGTTGATACTGAGGCTGACCTATGGTGGTTTTTCTTCCTCCAGTGAGGAACCCTCCTGGTCTCAGGGGATTCAGCAGGAGGGATTCCTCCAAAGCAGGTGAAACATCTCCTGGCTCTGGGGTTTTGTCTTAGGACTGCACCTTACTTAGCTCATGCAAAAAATATAAGCTCCCAGGTCAGGAGATGGGGATGAAGTGGCCAGGTGCCTGAGTCCAGGGGTTAGAAACCTCTGGAATGAAACATGGACTCAGGGGTGGGCTCCTGAGTGAGGGGCATGGCAAGGGAGCAGGCCCAGCTCAGCCCCGGGAACCCCTCCTACCCAGGTGCTCTGTTCTCAGCCTTGCCTGGCTTCCTGCTCCTGTCTCCTGGAAAATTTCCTCATTTTACTTTTCTGCCCTCTTCCTTCTGGATGGGGGGGCGGGGAGAGGCTCTTGAATTAATTCTCTTTGTCTTCTTTCCTTTAGTTTTGGAGGTTTCCTCAAATGTGTGCATCTACCCCCTACTAAATTTTAAATTTTTGTCTTCATTCACAGTTGCTTTTTGCAGGATCTTCTTTTTATTTTTTCCATCTTTCTTTCTTTCTAATTTTTTTTATTTTATTTTATGATAGTCAGAGAGAGAGAGAGAGAGAGAGAGGCAGAGACATAGGCAGAGGGAGAAGCAGGCTCCATGCACCAGGAGCCCGACGTGGGATTCGATCCGGGGTCTCCAGAATTGCGCCCTGGGCCAAAGGCAGGCGCCAAACCGCTGCGCCACCCAGGGATCCCTTTCTTTCTTTCTTTCTTTCTTTCTTTCTTTCTTTCTTTCTTTCTTTCTTTCTTTCTTCTTTCTTTTCTTTTCTTTTCTTTTCTTTTTTTCTTTTCTTTTCTTTTCTTTCTTCTTTCTCTTTCTCTCTCTTTCTTTCTTTCTTCTATCTTTCTCTCTCTTTTTTTTAAGATTTTATTTATTTATCCATGAGAGACACAGAGAGAGAGGCAGAGACACAGGCAGAGGGAGAAGCAGGCTCCATGCCGGGAGCCCAATGTGGGACTCGATCCCAGGACCCCAGGATCACGCCCTGGGCTGAAGGCGGTGCTAAACCGCTGAGCCACTTGGGCTGCCCCTGCTTTTCTCTTTCTTTCCCTTCTTCCTTCCTTCCTTCCTTCCTTCCTTCCTTCCTTCCTTCCTTCCTTCCTTCCTAATACAGCTCTTTCTTATCCTTGCCTTCATTCCCATTCTTGCTGTGAGGATACAACACAGTTCAGTGTCTCTAAGCAGACTCAGAAGAGATGTCTTTGTTTGTTGTCTATTTTCAAAGTTTTCTTCTCTTTTTAAAAATTATCTTTATTTCTTTTGGAGCTCGTTTTCTGCTTATGTATCTGTCATATCTCTGTCTTTTTGGGTGTGTTCTCTGATTGCCTGATATGTATGTAAGAATCAGGAGCCAGGAAGACAGCCGGGAGCTTTGTGAGCTGGGTGGGCTTCCTGTGGGGCAGGCTTCAATTCAGTGTAAGTGGAGAAGAATCTGGGGTTTCGAGGATGCCAGAGAAAGTTACGTACATTCTGGACCGCTGATTCTCACTTTAACCTCATTCTCCCCAGGGACTAGCTTAATCATTTTAGAGAAAAATTTTGAGGTTTTTTTTTTTTTTTTTCTAAGTAGGCACCAGGCCCAGCATGAAGCCCAACCTGGGGCTTGAACTCATGACCCAGAGATCAAGACCTAAGCTGGTGCACACTTTCATGGCTCAGTGGTTGAGTGTCTACCTTTGGCTCAGGGTGTGATCCCGGGATCGAGTTCCACATCGGGCTCCCTGCATGTAGCCTGCTTCTCCCTCTGCCTGTGTCTCTGCCTCTCTCTCTGCATCTCACATGAATAAATAAACAAAATCTTAAAAAAAAAACCCAAAACAGTCTGACACTTAACTCACCGAGCCACCCAGGCACTCTGAGAAAGATAAGCTTTTAAGTCTGGGAATAAATGCTTGAGGGGCTACTATCTCTCTGGGAAATGGAGAAGTTTGTAATAGATCCTTATGTACTCCCCTTATGTCAGCCCATTTCTCACTTGTGCCCGCGTGTATCTTCCTGAGCTGTCCAGGCTCTGCCACTCTCAGGCTAACTTTTTTTTTTTTTTTTAAGATTTTATTTATTTATTCATGAGAGACACAGAGAGAAAGAGAGCACATGGCAGAGACACAGGTAGAGGGAGAAGCAGGCTCCATGCTGGGAGTCCGGCGTGGGACTCGATTCTGGGTCTCCAGGATCAGGCCCTGGGCTGAAGGTGGCGCTAAACTGCTGAGCCACCCAGGCTGCCCTCTCAGGCTAACTTCTGTGCGGCAGCCACTCTGCTCACTGTGGCCTGTGCAGCTGTCCACTCTGCTTGGTCCTTCGGTACCTTCCATCTGCTTTCAATTCAATTTTTTTAATGATTATGAAATATTTAATTTATTATTATTTTTAAAAGATTGTATTTATTTTTTCATGAGAGACACAGAGAGAGGGGGAGAGAGGCAGAGACACTGGCAGAGGGTGAAGCAGGCTCCATGCAAGGAGCCCGACATGGGACTTGATCCCGAGTCTCCAGGATCACACCCTGGAGTGAAGGTGGTGCTAAACCGCTGAGCCACTGGGGCTGCCCTGATTATGAAATATGCATAAAACTCATCAGGATGCCCAGGTAATCTACTATATCTATGGCCTAGATTTAACACATGTTAATATTTTGCCAGATGTACCTCAGATTCCATTGACTGCCGTGTTTTGGGTTCTTCCACTTTTTCCCCATTGATGCAAATCTTTCCTTCACTCATGTCCCTGGCTCTTCGTGCTTTCCCGTTGTGTGCTTGTGATCAAAAACAAACAACAAGCCAACAGAAACCTCCTTACGAATAGGTTTCAGGAGGGAGGAACAGCAAAGACATGGACTTAGTTTGTTATCTTGAAGGCGTGATCCAGCCACACCTTTACTATCATAATTGAAAGGACATTGATACAGTCTGGTGCCTGACAATACACTTTCGATGCACATATGGTGAAATGTGAACCATGCCAAGATCACTATAAATACTGATCTTTTTGCTCTTTTTTTTAAAGCCATTCAACCAATTATGTTAAGTTCCTATCTTGTGCTCAACATTGTTTTGAATCTTTGGGGGGAAGGACACCTGGGTGGCTCAGTGGTTGACCATCTGCCTTCAGCTCAGGTCATGACACTGGGGGCCTAGGATTGAGTCCCTCACAGGGCTCCCCGCAGGGAGCCTGCTTCTTCCTCTGCCTGTGTCTCTGTCTCTCTGTGTCTCTCATGAATAATTAAATAAAATCTTAAAACAATTTTTTTTTGGGGAAATATAAAAGAAGCAATAAAAAAAATACAATTCCTGTCAAAGGGTTAGGGAAACAAAATTTTCTTTAAAGATTTAAAGATTACACTTGTAGTTTCTGCCTATGTGTTGCTTTCTGCTTTATAAATTGCTTTCCTGGAGGTATTCTTTTGATTCCTAAATAATCAAGTCACGCAGGGACCACAGTATGAGTCCTATTTAGGACAGAAAATGATCAGTGTTGGCCAAGGTGTTAGAAAGGCTTTCTGGATGAGCCAGGACTGGAATTGAATTTGACTGGTTTGGAATTGGCTGTGTATCTAGGTGATAGAGTGAGCAGGAAGGTTCACCCAACTTATCTGGTTAATTTGCTCAAAATGACCATCCTTAACATGAAGAGGGACACGACTGAGTTTTTGAGAGCAAGTAGACTACACAGGATTTCTAATGGGAAATTATTTGTACTAAAATCAAGTAATTACTTCTTTTCTTCCTTTCCCAATTAAATAATCTTTTCATTGAAAGGAATAAGTGAAGAATGTATTTTTACAGCAAGAGCTCCTCCCTCACATGCCCACTAGCTAATCCCAGTGAGGGCTGACTGGATGTTATGCATTAAGAAATATAGTCTAATAGGTATAGAATAGAGTTCTAGAATTCGGGGTTTCTTTGGATTCTCTTTTACTAAAATATCTTTTGTAAATGAAACAAGGCCTTTTCCCCCCTGATTATAAAGGCATAAAAGAACAAAGCATTCTCATGGTAAAAGATTCAGACAATAGAAAGTATAATAAAAAAAGAAAGGAGCATTACCTCTAATCAAGGACTTCTACTTCCAGTAATGGTGGATGAGGTCATTTGGATCAATTCTCTATCAGCCGGCACCAACAAAAGGCAGACAAATATGAAGAAAATCCTGAAGCCATCAGAGAATTAACAAGACTGAAGGAAGACCGAAGTTCAGAGGGGAGATGGCTCTGTGGGGCTGTTTTCCTTTGGAGGCACTGATGATCCCGGGAATGGTAGATAAGAACTAAGAAAAGCCTCTGACAGCTCTGTTGGGTGGAAGAAACCAAATCAGAGTCCAGAAGGTGCTAAATATTCAGAACTTGTTAAATAACAGGATGTGATACCTGTTGCCTGCACTGGGGGCAGGAGTCCCTAGATGTCAACCCACTATGTGGTTTGCAGATCCTGGGGTCATCAAGAAAGACACAACTCACACAAGCACTGAATTGAAGTGTTTTCTCTACATAGACAAGAGACAGAGCACCATCGGCTTCGGTAGTGAGTGTGGGCCTCCCATGGCCAAAAGGCCTTGTCCTGCAGTTGATGAAGGGTAATGGTCTGCAGATGAAAGACTGTGTTCCGTCACTACCCAGAACACATAGAGCAGTGGGGATGGCCAGGTGCCCTACGACACACTTCATCAGAGCAACGGAGTCCACATCACATCTAGAACAAGAAAGGAGGTTCTCAGACCAGGCTCTCTGCCCAGCCCAGACTCTGAAGGCTTTTGATCTCTATACAAGGAAATTGTCCCAGGCCCAACACCTCTTCTATATGCCTGTGCAGGGGCTGAGATATAGCACGCTTGAAACTGGCTTTCACAACACTAAGGATGGGAGCTCTGATGGATCACCAGGCACAGGGCTGCAGCCTTGAGTGGTTGTACTCTGGAAGTAGACACTGAGTAGACACTGGGCCAATGAGAATTGACCCAGCCCTTATCTCAAAGACTCTCAGTGGCCAATCATGACATAAAGGATTTAAAAAGTTATGATTAATCAAATAGATCTAATTGATGTGCAGAGAAAATTGCATCTAACAACTGCTGATTATGTATTTATGGTAAGCCTATATGGAACATTTGCAAACTGAAATGGAATTTTAAAAATAAAAACATTTTAAAAAACTTACACGGCAGCCATCTTTTTATATAACTACAGACCTTATGGCATGTGTGTAAAGATAATTATTGTCTGTAGTTAGGGGGTGTTATAAAAGGGGTCTTGGAGCTGCTCAGAGTCTCTTGGCTTTTTTTTTCTTTTTTTTTCAAATTTGCATGGCATGGTGTGAGGATGTTTCATTGTGTTACATTTGGCAGAACATTTGGTCACCTGCCATGCTGTTCTTTCTCATTTAGGCCTTCTTGGCTACCTCAAACTCAGGATGAGTACCTTATCTGAAGAATTTTCTCCTGGTTCCTTCTTGGAGTCTCGGACCTGGCCAGTCAGACCTGAGTTGGGATTGGAGGTTGGGGGGAGTCGAGGGTTTGGGTTAAAGATACCCTCCTCCACCAGTTCTTGAACTGTGGGCTGAGTTCAGACTAGACATAATTAAAGTGGAGAATAGAGAAGAGGGTAGCTCTGGTTTTTCGAATCAAGTTGAATTTTTTTTTTGGGAGGGGTTGAGTTTATTCAAAATAAATGTATTTATTGGAGTGATATATATATGATTGTATATGTGTGTATAGATTTTTCCATATGATTAAAGAATTACAGTATTTGAAGGGTTTATACATGACAAAAACATGCATCCTATTCCATCCTTTCTGCATTTAAATTATTTTTTCTCAGAGAAGCTTTCAACTCCTTAAGCCATTTGTTCTGGTAGCTGTAATAATATGCTTATATTGCAAAATACAAAAATTTCAGTTTTAGACATTATATTTTGACTTTGGACTATATAAGTTGAGTGTTAGCTCATTCATATTTTCACCCCTACTCTTACCTTGTCTTCTTTTCTCAGGTTTCAGTATCATCTTTTTTCTTCTGTATTCTAAAGAATACACTTACAGCATCTATACAAATTTGTTTGTTGTTCTATCAGTTATAGACTTTACCCTAAGTAAATTAAAGGTATTCGTGCTGCTAATCATAAACTCTAGCTCTCCTCTCTATCTCTTCTTCACAGCTCTGCCATCTATATTTTATTTATTTATTTTTACCACCTATACTTAAATTTTTACCAAATTGAGGTTCATTCCACTTATATTCTATTCCAGAAATGTAACTGTGCCATTTATGCTTTATCTATAGGTTGATTCTTAAAAATGAAAGTTAAAAAACAATGTTTATACTATTGTAACTATGCAAGTATTATTAGGTCTGGAACCAGGTACTATAACAATATTATCTTTTTTTGTACTTTTTGTTTTTTCTGGATTTCAAGTTGCCTCTCATTTTTTTCTTGTATCATTTACCTTCCTTATATCTTCAATTTTGTTCTGTCCTCTTCACCCAATCACACATTATATTGATTTTATTTGCCACTCAGCTCTCTCTCGGGGGGCAAGAGGTCACTTATGTTCTTGTTCACTATCTGCACTACTTATTTCCTAGGCCTGGGATTTCCTGTCACTGCTCTCTTGGATTGGTTCCACTATTTTCTATTTTCCCATGTTTTCCCTTTCTTGGGACCTTTTATGTTGGATCACTATTTTACCTACTCTTTATGTTTGATCACTGATTCAACTTAGTTGAAAATCACATTTCCTCAGAAATTTGAAGATATGTAATAATTATTTTTTAGGATCTACTAGTGTTGATGAGCATTTGGATAGTACTCTGATCATTCTTAGTGGGGAAAGTGTTTTATTCTTTCTTTCAAAGTTTTGAATATTCTTTTCACTCTTTGTCTCCTAAAATAATGAAATACAAGGTGTATCTTTAATAAGAACTTAAGAGTCTTTTCAACTTGATTATTGTGCCAGTGGGTCTGGAAGATAGACTTATGTTATTTCTTTGATAATCCCTGTCCCTCTGCTGTCTTTTCCAAAACTTCATTAACCAGATGTCAGGCTTCATCAATGGCTTCACCTTGAATCTATTTTCTTATATTTTCACCTCTTAGCTTTTCAATTTCCTGGTTTTTTTAAAAAATTATTTGACTTGAAGCCCAAATCTTCTTTAAGAGTTTAAATATGTGTCCTTTTTTAAAAATTTATTTTATATTAATTTTTATTAACAGCTTATATCCATATAGATGAAAGAGTTAAGTAGGAAAACTAGTTGTCAAAAAAAAAAAAAAAAAAGGAAAACTAGTTGTCTCTCACCCTTCATTTCCATTATTTCTCCTCTACCAGGGCTGCTATTTTAGCTTTCCATATTTTTAAATGATATGCATTCATTGCATCTCTTTCTCTTCCTGCTTTTCTTTCTCCCTCTCCTTCTATTTTTTCTCCTACTCCTCTTCTTCCTTCTTACCCTTTTTCTTGTTCTTCTTCTTGTTCTTTTTAAAGATTTTATTTATTTTTTCGTGAGAGACACACAGAGAGAAGCAGAGACATAGGCGGGGGAGAAGCAAGCTCCATGCATGGAGCCCAATGTGGGACTTGATCCAGGAACTCCAGGATCACGTCCAGCTCTGGGTAACCTTTCATGAAGGCAGATGGTCAACCGCTGAGCCACCCAGGCATCCCTCCTCTTTCTTCTTATTTGAAGTTTTAGGCATTACTATTGACTTTCTATTTACTATTGGAGATAAAATTTTTAGCTCTCTTTTTTCTTCCATCTTTATCATCAGGCACACTTCCCAGCCCCATTTCCCCTGTATTACTTATCTGTGGCCACAAAACCAACCACAAAACCCCAGTGGCATAAAACAAAAATCATTTATGTTTCTCTCAATTGCAAGATTTAGATGATATACATCAGGCAGTTCTGCTGACCTAGACTGAGCGCCCTCACATGTCTGGATGTTGTCTGGCATTGGCTAATCTACACCAGATTCAGCCAGAGGAATTTGGGTAGATGGGGCAATCAGATTCTCCACTATGTGACTCTCATCCCATGTAGCAGGCTGCCCTTGACAGCCTGTTCTCATGGAAATGGTGGGGACACAAGGGAGAAAGCCCATTTGAAGCCTCTGTAACATTCCATTGGGCAAAGCAAGCCATAGGTTGATATCAAGATCAACAGGTTAGGTCATTTTGCCCAAGTTTGGTTACATAACAACTGCAAGGTCTCTGGGTGAAAGGGCATGTGTATAGCAAGGGATACAGACCTGGAGCCATTATTAGAATGTTCCATCTCTGTATATACCTATATAAAACCTACATCCTAATTTTGGTGAGATCAATCTATCCTTTCTCTCTAGCACATTTTGCTTGCTCTGGAGTTAATAAAGGTATTCCTTTATAACTTTTTCTTGGTTTTTTACTTATTTCAATTTCAACCTTGTCCAATATTCTAATTTTAGGAATAAAGGATATATCAAGGATATTCTAGCAACTTCATCTTCCTGAGCAAATCTCCCCAGGAAATGTCTGAATCTGCCCCAGTGTGCACTGATAGCCTTTCATAATGATGTGCCGATGCACAGTTGTCATCCTGGGGTCTCCTTCTCTTTCATGAATTTAATCCCCTGCTTCTCACATTCATGTCTTCCTGCTTCTCTTTTTATTTCCTTGCTTGGCACATATCTTCCCATAGTTTTCTGAGAAAAGGTACAAGGGAGATACTTTCTTTTGAGAACTTGGGTCTCTAAGAGGACTTTCTTCTACCATTGAACTTGATTGATGGTATGGAAAGATAAAAATCTCCGGCTTTTGCAAAACTTCCTCAGACCAGTATGTCCCAAAATATATCATTTTGTTCTGAAGATGTCAAAATTTGTTGCTTATGAAAAGTGTTTGGAGGACAGAGAGCAGACATTGTATCAAGACAGTCAAACCGCTTTCTTTCTGATGAACTTCTCAGAGTTTTTAATTTGTGAGTCTCTAAGAAGGAACCTATAATATGCTATGTTTTTCAAATCTTATTTGATCATGGAAACTTTTCTCCTTCTTGAATCTTAAGGAGATAGTGCTTTGCAAAACCAACATTTGAAAATGACATTTCTAAACAGTTGTGACCTTGGGTGCCCTGGTTTAGAACCTATATAAAGATGCTAATTCTTCTTGCTCCACTACCTCACCTCCAAACCCCCTCTCCCTCCCAAAACCAGGCTTTATCATTCTTTGCTTACTGTTAGTAGGAAATCACTGCTAGTGATTTTCAGAATGGAGATGTGTGCAGGTAGGAGAGGAATAGCAAGCTAGGAGGGTACGTGTCCAACAAAGGGACCAGATAGAAGAATTTTGGGTTTAAAAAAATGTGCATAGTGAAATATCTTAAAATACTAGCTATAATCCTTTCTGCAGTGTTTGGAATGGGTATCATTCCCCAGTCAATTTTCCTCTTCATCCTGAGAAGTCCTCCTCAAGGACATGGATATATTTAAAAATAAATTTGTCAAAATCCCTCTGGGGGAAGCATGCTTCCCTATTCTCAGGCTGAATGGTCCTGGGGAGGCTGACCCTGTTCTTTGTCTGGAATGGTCATGTGACCCATTCCTGCTGATGAATCAGCTATGGGAATTTTTCAGGAACTTTTGAGAAAAGAGACATTAGACTTTTTTCCCCCCTAGATTTCTAGCTATTTGGACAATGTGAGTTTAAGTTGACAGTGGCCTTTTCTGCCACTTTTTTTTTTTTTTGAGAATACTGCCTGAAAATGTAGTGAACACAAAGGAAAGAAGAATCAAGAGCTAGAAGACCACACATTCTCAGAGTCCTTCTTGGAAACCCCAGATCAGCCTTGCCTGATCTAACAGCTCTGTCTCTGAACTTCTCAGCTATTGAGGCAATACACCATTTTCAGATTTTGGCTAGTTTAGATTGGATTTCTTTCATTTCCAGGGAAAAGAATCCAGCTAATAGAGTTACCTTGCCTCCCTCGCCTCATAGGCTTTTAGGATTAATTGGGAGTGCAAGTGTAAGTGCTTATTACCTTGCTGAAACTCATCAACTGTGAGTTTCCACTTCTGCACTGTTATTTCCCCAGAAAAGAGTACTCTAGAACATGACAAGCTGAGACCAACTAAAGAGAAAGCAAGAACTCACAAGTGCAGGTAAGCTCTCTCCTAGGATATTAAATGACATTGAGATGGAATCTTGATGCTGAAAAGTTAGCTGAGTATGCCTATGGTGTTGGATGTAGGATCTTAGCTCCAAACAGTGAATGTACACCTAGACTTTCGATGAACATGGGACCATATGCATGTAAGGCTTCTGGTCAGTCCTCTGAGATGTTAGCAGAAGAAAGCAGCAAAAGTCGCTAGCAGAGAAATGCAGGCCATTATTTGGTGGTGCACACTGGCCACACATATGTGCTTATCTGTCCTTGATAGTTATTATCTATGGGCCAACTAGAGAGTTTTCAGTAGAAATTCCTTGCCTCCTTTTTAGCATGTTTGGGAAGTCAAAGATCTTCACGGGTGTGGCCAGGGGCCAGTTTGCCAGACATCTTGGAGACACTGGCATTTCTTTGCCTTGAGCAACAGTTCCCTTTCTGGATCAGTGAGTACCATCTAGCCGTGCTGATAGCTGAGAATTAAAGATTAGGGAAAAATGAATCAGGTTTTCAGTTAGAGCTCACAATTCACACATGCATGCATGCTGACACACACATGCTCATACACCCACATTCACACACACATATATGCATGTTCACTCCCATGAGCACATATACTCATGCTCACACATGCCAATTCACACATGCATGCCCCCCCACTTACACATGCATGCCCATGCACATCTACTTATGCACATATATCCACACTCATCACACACATCTACTCACATCACACACATCTACTCACATCCACCCACACCTGTCTACTCGCACACCCACACACATGCATGCACACACATACTCACACATGCATGTTCATGCACACTCCAAGATGGTGGTCTCCATGCTCCAGACCAGAGGCACGTTTGCAGACAGTTGTGTGGCACAGTGTGCAATTCCTGTCTCACTGGCAGGGAGCCTGCAGCGAGGACCAGGGAGGTGAGAGGATAGCTTTTCAAAATATTTGCAGTTTCCCTCATTATGTAGAAGGGATGAGCTTAGGTGGGGGAGAAACAAACTGGAAGAGTTGTGGTTTTGTGCAGGAGGACAGCCTGCCTCTCCCAGGGGTTGTGTCTGTTGTGTTCATTTTTGTTTCATTCCCTGGGAAGAGTCGTATACGCTGAGAAGCAAGTGTGAAGGGGTGAACAGAGAGGAGGGGAGCGTATGGGAGTGTGCGGGTGAGCTTGTGTTTTCCCACAGCTCAGGGAGCCTTTGTGGCATCAGGGGCGGCATAGGGAAGGATCTGTGGGTAAGTAGAGGTGCTGCCAGTGATGGTGGGGTCTGGGACGTCACGACCCACCATGGTGTTCTGGTACAATCCCTCTGCTTTGTGCAGCTCTGGGTAACCGTGTTGTGTGGCCTCCTTGACCGCATTCAGGCATCAACTCAGTGCACTCTGCAGGACTCACGTGGTCATTCAGCAAAGTGACTACCTCTTGAACTGTCTCCAACCCTATCACATTAACTGCTGTACGTCCCACCCAGCACTTTTCAGTGCCCAAAGGGTTCTTATTTGCTGGTGTATGTGTTCTCTGCTTCCACCCACTAGAACATAAGCTCCTACAACTGCCTTCTTCACTCCACCTTCTATCACTTTAAGCAGTTGGCAGTACATAATAGATGCTCAGTGAATTCAGTGTTTGTTGATTGACCCCCCTGCCTAGATTATTTGGGGATTAGGAAGCAGCAAGTTACTGAACTCCGTTCTCTGATCTAAGGATCTGAGGTGCAAGAAAAACAAACCCTCATTAACATGTTTAAGCAATAGACAGTGCATTCTATGGTGGGTGTGATGGTTATTTTTATGTGGCAACCTGGCAAAGTCATTATGGCCCCACCATCATGGTGGCCAGTTGTTTGGTCCAACATCAATGTAGATGATGCTGTGAAGTTTTGTTTTGTTTTTTGGGAGGGGATGGCTTTTTGTTTTTTTAGAAGATATGATTAGCCTTTAAATCAGGACACTTTGAGTAAAACATTACTCTCTGTAATGTGGGTGGGCCTCATCCAATCAGTTGAAGGCCTCAAAAGCAAAAATTGAAGTTGCCCCCAAATCTAATTCTCCTCAAGACTGCAACATCAACTCTTATCTGAATTTCCAGCTGGCCGGCTGCCCTGCAGATTTCAGACTTGCCAGTCCCCACAATTGAATGAGCCAATTTCTCATGTAAAACTCTCTTTACAGGTGATAAATATATTTACAAATATCAATCAATATATATATATATATATAATAAGTATATGTTTACATGTACCCACACAGATGTTATCATTGATTCTCTGATTCTACTTCTCTGGAGAACCCTTCTAATCCCAGGAGTAAGGGCATAATAGTAACTATTACCACTTCCTTTCACTTTGCTTTGTGCCAAGCACCATGCCAAGTGCTCTATGTCATTTCATGAACCCTCACCACAACGTTATAAAATAGGCATTGCTATTGTTCTCACATGATAATGTGGAAATAAGGTCCAGAGAGGTTAAGTAACATAGTCAACATCACACAGCTGGCAAACCATGGAGTCAGTATTCATATCTGAATCTGCCTGGTATAGAAACACATGCTCTTAATCACCAGACAACACTGAAATTAGGACATGAAGCAGAAGTGGCTCTTGCCTTTGAGGGCCTGGTGGTATATTATAGGGAAGTATAGACAGAAATAATTTTAATGTACATGTGACATGTGACAGATGATAAGAGAGTGGACGAGCCTTATGGAATTTCAGAGGAGAGAAAGATTGATTCTAGCCTCTGTGGGTTGTGCAAAGCTTAATGCAAATAGGTTCAATATTGGCTTTGAAGAACAGATAGGACTGCACGTATAGAGGTAGGGATGATGGTTATCCTAGATCCGTGGTGGCAGATGGAAATATGATGCAAGTCACACTGGTGTGCCACACAAGGAATTAAAACATTTCTGGTAGCTGAATTAAAAAGTGAAAGAAAATAGGTAAAATTAAATGTGATAATATGCTTTATTTAGCCTAATATATCCAAAACACTATCATCTCCACATGTAATCTCTATAAAAATTATTAGTGAGGTATTTTCCCATCTTTTTTGTTTGTTTTGTTTTGTTATAAAGGCTTTGAAATCCTATGGCACATCTCAGTTCGACATGTAAAAGATATTTTGCTTGCTTTCTTTCTCTATTAAGTCTTTATGATCTGGTGTATTTTTCCCCCCTCACAGCACATGTCAATTCAGACTAGCTTGGGGTGATGGAGGGCAGCTACCATACTGGTCAGACAGCTCCAGATGGAGAGCAAAGCAGGGCAGAGACCCAGGCCCAGGAAAGCCTGGTGTGTGTGTGCTCAGGACTCCAAGGACAATCGTTAGCCTGGAGTTGACTGTATCCGAAGGGGAGCTGTGGGCAACATGGTAGAAATGGAGGTGGGGCCAGAGTAGGGAGATGCCTTGGATACCCGAATAAAGTGGTCTTGATTTCAGTAATAGAAGAAGAGTCACTACCCTTCAGGTTGCTTGAGAAGGGAAGAAAGCTCTGTCTTAGGAAGACAGCGGCATGAAGGGTGTGTAGAATGGGGAGATGAAGCAAGGTATCAGGCAAGTGGCAGGAGTTCCAATCAGAGATTATGATGCTCAACGAAGCCTGGGACTCTGGGGATGGAGAGAATGGTTGATGTTACTATCTAAGAGTTCACAGGCCCTGGCAAGGGGGGAAGAGCCGCAGGGGAGTTAAGAGAGGACTCCAAGCTCCCCATCCTGGGTGGGTGCCTGGGAGATAGAGCGGTGAAATGAACAGCGAGTCTTCTATCAACACTTTACAGATTTAGTCTTCTCTTCCCTTGGGGATTTGGAAGCAATTTCCTGGGCCTCGTCCCTCCTCCTCACTGAGGAAAGACATCTTGCATCTTGGCTCCTTTCCAGCAGGAAGGAGGACAGAGGACTGAACCCTTTTGAACATCTTTGCATTATGCCCTTTGCTCCATCCTTCATGTCGCCTGTCCTGTGTGACTCCAACATCCCACTGATGCGCTCGGAGCTTGGAATCTCTTGAACTGTCCTCATCACTCCCCCACCCCCGGGGGGTGGTCAGATAGCAACTGGATCCCACTGTAATGGGCTAATG
Organism: Nyctereutes procyonoides; assembly: GCF_905146905.1. NCBI lineage: Eukaryota > Metazoa > Chordata > Mammalia > Carnivora > Canidae > Nyctereutes > Nyctereutes procyonoides. Next base: position 51,440,061 of record NW_026575140.1, on the reverse strand, counting down.
GGCTATCGGATGGTGGTGGATGATCTGTTTTTATATGCTCTGTGCATCTCTAATTGCTTTAATGAGCTGGATGTCTGGAGGAGGATCGACAAAGATTTACAAGCTTTTACTTGGGAAACCTACCTCCTATCAAGGCGGGGGGATTAACTGGACCAGGCATGACTCTCAGCTCGGTGGCTGCTGATAGCAAGTAACGAGGACCATGAAAGCCTTCAGCGATTAGAGCCAGGCACTATCGCCATGCCTTTCTCGACGTTGTTTATTTTAGATTGTGGCCATCCAGGGGCCCCGCTTGGTGCGCATCAGACAGACAAACTGGAGAGATACTTGGGGAATGAGAATGTACGAGACTGTCACGGGGGAGACGGCTAGGGAGAAGATCTGGATTAATTCACATGTTTGATTGCTGGGGACTTTATCTGGGGCAGAGCTCCTGGAGACTTCTCCAACACATGTCAGTTGGATTTCTACTGCACAAAGTGCAAACAGAATACCAAAGAAGATCTTCCCCCTTGTATAGCCTGGCTTCTATAGCCCCCTCTTCTTCATCCACTCCCAGTTCCTTCCTTAATTGCATTAGAGTCCCTCTGTCTGGGTCCCAGCACTGTCACTTGATTGATTCACCTTCAATGTCAAGTTCTGTTCTTTCTCTTCTTTCTCCAAGGTGTTTATTTTTTCCTCCTCTTTTCCCTTTTCTTTCAGCTCTCTGTTTGGCTTCCTTATTTTCATTCAGAATTTTCTGCTAAGTTAATTTAAGTTTTGCATTCACCTTTTTTTTTTTTTTTTCACGTAGTGGGTGAGTCTCCAGTCTCAGGACCCCCTATTTTTGTTGCCCTTATGTTGCTCCTCATATTTTCTTTTTCTTTTTTCCTATTCGCTCTGTTTCTATAACTTTTATTACACCTTCTCTTCACCTTTTGCTTCTCAGCTGTCCTTTAATAAAAAAAAAAATCAATAGAAAAAGATCTCCCTGGTGCAAGGGAACATATACTAGATTATCTCGGCCCAAAATGAAACTGTCCTTAGCAGAGGTGAAGACCTTTCATAGGATTCGAACCCTAATGCTGCAGAGGTCACCGTATTTCATTGGAAATGTGATTTGTTGAGCCAATACTTTTGTATTTGTCTTTTTTTTCCTTTGTCAGAAATAAAGCAATTCCAAAGGCTGCAAGCTTCGAAATTAAGAATGGAAGAAAAGAAGTATGTAATTGGGATTCTCTTGTTGACGTTAACCCTGTCACAAAGCCAAAGAATTTTCTATAGTTCTCCAGGGGATTGTTTTTCCAAACCACAAGAGCAGTCTGTGCAGAAAACTCTGCTCTGGACCAGCCTGCTGATATCAGCCCCTTCTCTCAGCATCATCCCCCAACACCAGGGGACCCTCTAATAGCCCCAGCTTCCTTCTTAATAATCCAATTTGGATCAATTGACCATATTATCATTCAAAGCCTTCTTTAACCTCTTTATACTCGACTCACATGGGCTCCTGGGATAACGAGTTCCATATGGCATGAAGTGATTGCATACACCCGCATTTTTTTCAAGGAGTTCCAAAGCAAGCTGCTCCAGCCAGGCAGGTGTCTTCTGGCCTCCAAGTGCCTTCCAGGGACAACCACCCAGCTGCCCTCTGCTCAGTGTTCCTCATCACAAGGGAAGGAACATTGCTTTCTCAGTGGACTGTGCAACCGGCCCAAATCCCAGAGCTGAGTTTCCCAGTACTGCCTCCACTCTGCAGCCAGACTGCACCCGTCTGCCTCTATGGGGACACCAGGATGCCGTGAAAGGACCCTGGTTTTCCAGGGCCTCTTGTTTTCATCCCTGCTCTGGTCTTTACTGGCCATAGGGACTCCAGCCAGTCATCTCATTCTCAGCCTCAGTTTCTCATCTGGAGAATGGACATATAACACCTGGCCAAATGCCTGCTCAGAGCATTTGTGAGGAGCAACGAGATAAGAGAGTGCTTTGAAAACTGTAATGGGCTACATGAAAGCACTTGTCGTGTTGTGACCACAGTCCTTTGGGAAGGTGGCTGGAGGAGCACGATGTGTTGAAAGCTAAAGGATCTCTCGTGGTGTGCCTGGGGCTTGGGCATGTGGACTCTCTTGCTTATCTCTTCTTGGCCACTCCTTGGCCTTCCAGGTGGCCTCTCCACCCTTGGGAAACCTTTTTTTTTTCCTTAAGTGTGGGCAAGAATGGTCTACCAAAGTTGGTATTTCAATCCAAAGTGACCTAGTTCTTAATCCTATCTGAGACACTGTTTCTCTGACTTGTGATGGTTCATCATGCAGGAAGGACTTCAACTAGTGAAGATGGGATGGGCTCATTCCAACAGGGGCATTTTCATTTCAAAGAACCTTAGAAATAAAGGCTGGCAGGGACGTCTGCTTGAACACAGGATAATTGTGCGAGAGAGAAAATAATGCACATTGTATAGTTCCTGATCCCAATGGGTGTTGAGTTTTTAAAAAATATTTTATTTATTTATGAGAGAGAGAGAGAGCAGAACAGGGGAGAGGGCAGAGACAGAAGCAGGCTCCCCGCTGAGCAGGGAGCCTGACATGGAACTTGATCCCAGGATCCTGAGATTATGACCTGAGCCGAAGGCAGAACTTGACCGACTGAGCTGCCCAGGTGCCCCAGTGGGTGTTGAATTCTTGATAAATGCTTTTCTTCTTTATGAAAGGTTGCTTTGTTTTAATTATAATACTTTCTTTTACATTTCATGTGTTTTATGCAGATTAGCATGGTTTGTGTATTGGCTCTCTAGGTCCAGACAGCCTGCAAAGTTGGTATCAGGTCTCTCATTTTGCAGATAAGGAAATCAAGGTGCAGAGGGGTGAAGTGACTTCCTGAGTTCACCAAGCTGTGATGCTGGGATCCCAAGCATGAGTGTCTCACTCTTAAGTTCAGGTAGCTAACCAAAGAGAAGAGAAGGGAGAAATTACCTAGGAGGCCTTCCAGTTCTAGGTAGTTACACCTGCCTGACCCCTCCCATGCCTTCTAAATTGTAAGAGACATGACCCAAGGGGTATAGCAAACAGGGGAAAGGTCCATATTCATGCTGGAAGGTTTGAGGAACTGCTCCAACACAGGGTTTGGTAGGACTGTAGAGGGCTCAGAAAGTGGAGGGAAGCTTGACCATATGCCATATCATCCCCCTGGGGTGCAGCCAGCTGGGGTTTAGCCAATGCAACCAGCAAAAAGCCACAGTGACAATGGGAATGACTGGGGTGGGATGAGGCTCTCGCATGGTGCCTTCTCTTGTCAAGCAATGCTCTTTTCAATGACAGGGACTGGAAGCCAGGCTATAGAAGGGGGAAGATCTTCTTTGGTATTCTGTTCGCACTTTGTGCAGTAGAAATCCATCATGGTATCATGTATGGAGATAATCATCTTTCCCATGGAAGGCCCGTGGGTTTTCACTGTGTTTGTGTGCTTTGTGGGGGCATTTTTCTGGGCATCTGGAGACACTTAACCAACTCCACATGCCCCATGACATTTTTTTTAAATTCAATTAATCAGCTTAGAGTACATCATTAGTTTCAGAAGTGGAGTTCAGTGATTCATCAGTTGTCTATAACATTTAGTGCTCTTCTTTTCACATGCCCTCCTTAATGCCCATCACCCGGTTACCCTGTTCCCCCCACCCACAGTTGTTTTTCTCCTAAGTTTTATTTCAATTCATATATTGTCCCTGTTTCCTCTAAGTTGTGTGTGTGTGTGTGTGTGTGTGTGTGTGTGTGTGTTTTCTCCTAAAAATTATTTCTCTCTTTGGACTTTATCTTTAATATTGGTAGCTCTCTCCAAATCTGAGTGGTCCAAGTTTATCCTTTTTGATACAGCATGAGGCCCTAAAGAAATGAACTGTGGACTCTGTACTTTTTGTTGGTGGGCTCTACCACAGGGTGAGCCACTGGCGACTCTGCTCTGTGGTTGGTCCACTGTAGATATTTTTTTCTCCGAGGCTCTTGAGCTTCTCCAGAGAAAAATCTTCTCTTCTCCTTTCTGATGGTAATGTAAACTTACATCAGTCCTTCTGCTTTCAGCCCTGCATTTCATCCTCACCTTGTATTGTGCTTGGAATGCTTGTTTCAGGAATGTTGATGGCTCAATTTCTTTAAGAATAGGCCACAGGTCTGCATAGGATCTGGGTGGGTAAGTGTGTTTGCTGGGCCACATGGATGAGGGGAGAGGATCTGTGGTCTAACCACTTCATATACAGAGAGCCCACCTCTACCCCTGCCTTCCAGGACACTCTGTGCCTCCTCAACTTTTCTCTGATGCCTCTGCATCTACCAGCCCTTACATCAGTGGCATCCCCCTCGGAAGCCAATGGAATGAAGCTTCCACTCATCATTTCCCTCTCTGCTTTCTATCTTCTAAAAGATTATGAATTTTTTCCCCCAAGCTGAAGTGTTCTCTCCTGCTCATTTCATTCCCGTTGGTTTCTATCTTTTTTAAAAAAATACTTTTGTTCCACGAAATGAGGTTTCAGGGAGTGGGGAGGGGCGGGAGGAGGTTAAACATGTGAGTTCAATCTGCTGTGTTCAACAGGCGGCCACTGTAGGCCTAGGAGAGAGCTGTGGGGTGTTGACAGCCAGAAATGTGTGGGGAAGACTGACCTGCAGGTGGTTGGTTAGGGCATTAGTGAGAAGTGGCTACAGGCAGGGAGGCCAGCCCAGAGGTTTCTGGAGATTCTCAAGGAGAGGTGGTAAGGGGAAGGTGAATGAGTGCTGGTGGGTGGCTGTCCTGTTTGTAAATTGGGGGAGAGTGTAGCAGTTTGAAAAGGCAACCAATGGCCTACTAGGTTAGATGAATTCAACCTTTGGTTCTCTTTTTTTTCATTGCAGATTCTTTAATATGTGCTGTGTTGGCATATTTTGCCCATCATTTCTCCCTTACTATGCCTTGTATTTCCCTAGAGGCACAGGGCTAGTTTTTTTTTTTTTTTGCTGTTTTTTGTTTGTTTTGTCTCTAAATTCAGCGTTTATTAAACTTTCATGTGCATTAGAGTCCTATTTTCAAACTGTAGATTTTGATTTATGGGTTTGATTTTCAAGCCACCAGACCTGAGGTTCTGCATTTCCAGCAAACTCCCAGGTGATGCTGGTTCTACTGATTGGCAAGGTTCTTTGTTCTAGAATGGGGTTTGACGATTTGGAACAGCCAAAGCCTGAAGGGTAATCCACCCCGGAGGCACATGCCAGCCTTAACTCATCCCCCTGCCCTTCTGCAGGCTTGGACTGACCTGGGCCTGACTCTCCTGCAGAGCACCATTCCCTGGAGGAGTCTCTGTTAAGGTGTGGCCCACAGGAAAGGGGCTCCAGCAGGGCCCACCACAGTGACCTGTTACTCTTGATCCTTTTCTGCTCCCTGGACTCCCCAGGACCACGCTCAGCTTACAGGACAGTCAGTAAGCACTCACCATGCATTGCTTACCTGCCACATTGCTTTCTCATTTTTCTTCATGGTCTTGCTCATATCCAGAAGTTATCCAACTAGGCAAATGGATTGAAGGAGCAGTTAACTTACAATGGCGAGATAGCATAAATCCCAAGGTCCAAAATTTCAATGGACTTTCACCAGGTTTCTTTAGGTTTCACAAAAAGATTTTGTTTTCCCTAAAGAGACAGAGAATGAAGCCTAAGTGACCTCATGTGAATTTTCGGAATTAACATTTGCTGTTTGCATTTGCCTAATGAAATTCCACTTCTGCTTGTTCAGTGGGGATTTCATTTGCCTGATGTGGTTTTATGAGAAGCAAGAGGAGTGGCTTAAGGAGCAAAAGGAAAAAGTAGCTTATTTTTAATGCCTTATTTTGATTTGTCTGTGATGACTGTAATTAGGCTTTTTTCATGCATTTTTGTTTTCTCAAAAGCCTAAAATAAATTTGAGACCTTGGACATTATCTAGACTAGATCATCCAGGGTAGATTCTTTCTGGGTGTTGTAGTCAGTTGGAGTGGATCTAGCTTCTGCTTCCTGGGGGCGTGGGGAGGTACCTGCGAGGTCCTAGATCTTTGCCTTAACATTGTCATAGGGTCACCATACGCAACTTCCAGAATGATGTCTTATTAATACAAGGGCATCACAGTAATAAGGTCTCCCTTTGGTTTTTTAGCAGGCTCAGCCTCCTGCCAAAACACAAACAGATACAACTATGAGGGATATTCAATTTCATCAACAAAAACAGCGTGTGTACATTTTGAAGAGTTCACCGTTGAGCAATCCAAATGAATCTCTAACATTTGCTCTGGATTATGCAACTCTACCTCTAATTACTTATTCCACAGAGGTTAGAAGAAGGAGACCCCGAGTAAGGAAGTGGATGTATAATAATCGGCTTGCAGATTTGCTCACTGTTATTTGGTACAATATTAACATCCCTTTATGTTTCTTGAGCACTTGCCTGACGGTGTTTTCTCAGCAGGGTGGATGGGAAAGCCGATGGGATCTTGAAGTGCCTGGCTGGATTTGGGAGTTGGAGCAGCTATAAATATGGACATTTGCTTGGCTCACTGGCTAATGAGTGAAAGATCGCCAAGAGTAATAAGGTTTCAGTGGAATTTCCTTAATGATTGGCACAGTTCATTAAGAGAAGAAACCAAACGAGAGAGGCCCTTGGGAGAGGCTGGGGGATGGGATGGTCAGATCATGGAGGTGGGGGCCATGGCTCAAAGGAATGTGCCTTTCACACAATTAGGTGTTTTGAAGGAAGACAGAGCCTGGACACAGTCGAATAATTTTGGCTAATTGAGATTTGCAGGGGTCAAAGAACAGAGGTCTTGCTGCTGTTGAGACAGGATGACATCCGTTCTGGATCCCTGGATGAACAGCGGCCCATGTGTGCCTCGGGACAGTGGCAAGTGGTGCCTCCCTGACAAAGAACAGCTTTCATGGGAGGTGCCCTTCTACCCTTGTCCCAGCTGTCGGCATTCAGTGGTGGGCCTGATGGCTCCCAATGTACCTAGCTGGAGTCACATCTAATAGGTGTCCCGGGCTCTTCTCCGGGAGTGAGAACTAATGAGGCATCTTCATCTCCTTTTGCTGTGTGTCCATCAGGGATACTGCCTCTGAGAGACGTGCTTTTGAGATAGACAGAGGCTTCCATGGAGGTGCTCATTATTCCGTGTCTGGGATATGAGAAAGGCTCAGCTGCTTTAAGAGAGTTGGACTCTGCCTATAATAGATATTTCACTTCTTTGTTCTCTTTAAACCATCTACATGGGACTCCATCCCTACCCCTCAACCCCTGCCCTTTATACTCTAGCGATGGGAAAGTCTTCATTGCTATTTGAGAGGATCTCCCAGGGCAGGGTTAAGGTACCAGCAAGGCCCCTGCCAGGCCATATGGCACTTTGTGCATATTGTCAAAGGGCTCCCCCTCCTCCCAGGAGAGGTACACCTGCCCTGTGGTGTATAGCTTGGCAAGCTGAGCAGGGGCTGGAGTTCAGTTACTGCTTGCCCCAGGGGCCAGGCATCCTTGGGCAGGACAACAATCCTGTGATTATGCACAATAGCCCTGGAGACCTGGTCTGCAGTAGCAACAAAGCGTAGGTGAGAGACCAACTGATCCCTGTTCCATATCCCCTTCGGGTCCTATGACCAGAGTCCTTCTGTATCATACATGTCCCCTCTGAGTTCTGGCCTCCTTGGTGGATGGCCACACAGACTCAGGTCTGGGCCCTTGAAGAAGCTGCATACCTCTTCCCCTCTAGGGCAAAACCCAAAACACTTTTTCTCTCATCTTGCTGGACTTTCTCCTTCCCTCATTTCAGACACTTAGCATAATCTTGTCAACAAGCTGAGGCTTTATAAAAGACAGGAAGAACTGCAGTGCTAGAAGCTCCACTTTCTAGAAAGATCAAAATACCACACGGTCTACCACTTAGAAATGGAAGGGAAGGAGAAAAGAGAAAAACAAAGTGAAATTAATATCTTAATACACCTTCCTGCTAAATTTACCTCAACACTAAATTTTTCTAAAGAAATGATAGAGGGACACCTTGCGCTCCCTTGAGACAAATCAGTAGAGCATGGCTTTCCCACTTGCCCTGGCCTTCCTCAGGCTTTGAAGAACAGTTTATAAGTGGTTTCCAGCTATTTTAGTAGGATGGAAAACAGTCCCTGGTGAAGTCTCATGTCTTCCACAAACTCATTAACATTATTGGTATTACTTTTTAAAATGTCTCAAGGCAGATCAGGACACTTGTGGGATCATCTGAAGAATCTTATGGGACTCCTTTGATAATTCAACAAAGGCTGAGTTCCTGGGAAGTTGAGTGGGTAGAGGGAGGGGACACATAAAACATGGCTCTGCCATTGACTTGTTTGCCCTTGGGCAGACCCCCTCCATTTAGAGTAGGTTGGGCTAGAACTGGGTGACCTTAGGTATATGTCACCATTGCTATCATAAAATTGTTGTGTGAAAGTCATTGTGTGCTCAAGGGAAGAATGGGAGAAGCTGAAGTGATAAGGCAAGTCAAGCGTTGGCTTTTCCTTCTTATTTTTTCTCTTGTCCCTCCATTGCTCTAGCCCATTATTTCTGTTTCCCTCCTTTATTCTCTGGTTTTCACTCTCTCCTTCTTCCACTCATCATTGTTGGTCTTTCCTCCCTCTTTTCTCCTTTGCTTGCTTTCCTTTAATATTTACTATTATCCATGTTTACTGAGTCCGGTTTTATAAGCTCTGACCTTCATTGTAGCCAGGTTGAATGTGGTCCACATCCATCTTAACACAGAAAGAACAGGCACACCAAAATTTGAAATTTTAAAAAAATTAACATGTAATCCTCAAATACGGTTTTCTGAGAGGACCTCAGGAGACAGGGCTTCCCTCCCCTTGCACTAAAACTAGCCTGTGGAGGAAATGACCTTGTGGTGTTGTTAACCTCTGAAATGGGTGTCAAGCAGGAGATGTTTGGCTAACGGAGGACAAAGCTACTCTGGAAAAATAGCTCATTGCCTTCATCTTAGACGTGAGATGCAACAAGATGGACATATTATGAAAATAATACTAGGCTGAAATGTCACTGTGATCACACATATGTTCATAAGTAGACTTGAGTCAATTGAGGGTCATTAAAACATTAGGATGCTCTGGAAAATGAGCTCAGCTCCTCAGAATTTCAGGTCCAGCAGGTTAGCGTTCTGTAGGTCAAAGAAAATGCTCAGATTGGCACCAAGCCTCATTGGCTCTCACGCAGAAACTCTGACTTTGATACTCAGTGAAAAATGCACATCTGGAATGAAATCAGACCTCACCCATCTCAAGCTTCTGCTCTTTGGTATTTAATTATTATGACTTGGAAGTGACTCAGGCTGAAGGCTTTATTTTTAGCAATGATCAGAACTGCTCTTGATGAATCAATCAGGAATGCTGTTTGTTTGTTTTTTTTTTAATCGGAGCATGTGACTAAATTTATTTTTCAAATCTTGAATGAACAAATGTGACACTTACGAAAACACATTAAAAAGGTTTTGAGCTACATGTAAAAAGCAGTTTTGCAGACTGCTTTCTGTGGGTTGCCATATCTGTCCTCTGATGATCTAGAGAATGGTGCTAGTATTTCTGTCTTGGATCCGACCTGGAATTAAGATTACAAGAACTAGAAGAGACCTCAGGCATCACTGGTTCAGTCTTCCTTTGACAGAGATGGAGACTGAAGCCCATGGGCTGAAGTCACATGCCAAGTCACTCACTAGGGATTGTCAAAGCTAGAAACTCTGCAGTATGTCTGACACTGTCTTCTGACCTTTCACCTACCACCTGCCTCTCCCTGAGTATGAAACACGACTGCTGGCTCCTAGAACCATTTAGATGGCACAAAATGCTCGATTAAACAACCAGACCACATAGATTGCCTACCCTTCCAAATGTCCTTTTCTCTTTCTGATTGCACCAACTTTATTTCGAAACTGACTCAAACTATGAGAACACCAGGATGAATCAGCTGCAGTCCCACCACTCAAGATACTGTCAGCTTGGGCAGGCTGGGTGGCTCAGCGGTTTAGTGCCAGCTTTCGGCCCAGGGCGTGATCCCAGGGTCCTGGGATCGAGTCCCACGTTGGGCTCCCTGCATGGAGCCTGTTTCTCCCTCTGCCTGTGTCTCTGCCTCTTTCTGTCTCTCTCTGTGTCTCTTTCTGTGTCTCTCATGAATAAATAAATAAAATCTTAAAAAAAAAGACACTGTCAGCTGAAGAACCCATTCCTACAGATCAATCCAATTGTACGTGCATGTACATGTGTGTGTCTGCACTAGCACACATACCTGCATACATTTTGAGTGTCTCATTTCATTATGAATATTCTTGTAGCATTTTTTCAATGCAAATATGCTTTAGGGAAAAAACTTTCTGAGAAGCGAAAGCCCCCAGTATTTTTTCCTAGTCACCAGAGAAAGCAGTCTTTTTAAAATCTGACATTTGGGGGCACCTGAAAGGCTCAGTGGTTGGGCGTCTGCCTTTGGCTCAGGTCGTGATCCAGGGGTCTCGGGATCCAGTGCTGCATTGGGCTCCCCACAGAGGGCCTGCTTCTCCCACTCTCTTTGCCTATGTCTCTGTCCCTCATGAATTAAAAAAAAAAAAAAAAAAAAAACAAACAAACTTTAAAATCAGATTTTTTGTATATATTGAGAAATGATCACTATAGTTAAGTCTAGTTAACATTCATCATGATACAGAGTTGCACATTTTGTTTCTTTAGATGAAGATTTCTACTTGCTTAACAAAGGAGATCTTAAAAGGAAAAAGCCTGTGTTTAGGGCTAGTCTTCAACCCAAATACTTGCTAATCTCCACCTTGAACTATCAGACAACAAATCCTGGCCTCAGAGCATTCATCAAGAAACAGTCTGCAAATAGAATTTAATAGCATTGGCTTGTTTTCATTCCCTTTTTATAGGAAATGTGTTAGTTCTTTATAGCTATGTAATAAGCTATACCAAATTACAGTGGTCTGAAGCAACAGTAAATATTTACTGTCTCATGTAGTTTCTGTGGATCGGGAATTTAGAAGAGTTTTTGCTGCTCTCAGAACCTCCTGAGAGGCTGTGGTCAGCATGTCAGCCAAGGCTACAGTCATCTGAAGGTTTGCCTGGGGCGGGGGGTCTGCTTCCTCAGTGGTTCAGTCACATGGCTACTGGCCAGAGGCCTTAGTTCCTTGCCACAGGGCTGCTAGAATGGCCTCATGACACCTCAGCTGGCTTTTCATAGAGTGAGTGATCCAAGGGAGAGCAAAGCAGAAGTGAAATTTTTTTTATGACCAGACCTTAGAAGTCACAATTCATCTTTCTTTCAGGATCCTACTGGTCACATAGATCCAACCCTCCTCAGGGTGGGAGGGGACCACATGAAGGTGTAGATACTGGGGAGTCAAGAATCATTAGAGGCCATTTTGAAAGCTGGCTACCACAGAATGGGTTACTGGTTCTCATTATGGCCATGTCACGAATCTACCTTTTTAAATTAATACATTTGAGTATTAAAGAGGTAGTCTGATTGATTGATTTATGTTAAATATTTACTTATTTATTTTAGAGAGAGAGAGAGAGAGAGAGAGAGAGAGAGAGAGAGAGAATGAGAAGGGGGTGGGGTAGAGGGAGAGGGAGAGAATTTCAAGCAGACTGCATGCTGAGGGCAGAGCCCCAAGTGAGGCTGAATCTCATGAGCCCAAGATCACGTCCTGAGCCAAAATCAAGAGTCAGATGCTTAACCAACTGCTCTAACCAGGTGCCCCAAGAGATAGTCTGATTTAAACAAAAAACACTAAGTAAATTCTAATACAGGTGGTCCTCAGATATCATAAAAATTGTGTATGTGGCATGCATGTGACAGTTAATTAGGATGCATGTTGTCCCCTGGACCCAGAAGCACAGAGAAGTCAACTCTGCTGGTACCTAGTACACACCAGGTGGGACCTAGACTTGCAAACTTGAGATGACCTCAGTCCTTATTCTTTGTCTCTTCTTTGATTACTGCTACTGCCTCCTTGCTGCAGGGAGCCATCTGTCTGAAACCAGATAAGACTTTGTTATGGTAGGAGGTTTGTTAGGGTCAAACTCTAAAAAGGGTTATTAGAGACTCTAGCTTTGTCCCACTTTATTAAATAATTTTAACTCATGAATTTTTTTTTGGGGGGGGTTTCACATCTTATTAGATACAGCATAGACCCTTGAGCTGCCTCATTCCCTCCCCTCCCCTTCCCCTTAACTCATGAATTTGCTTGTCTTCACATCTTTGATGTTTATCTTGTTGAATTTAGCATTTTGTACTCTACAAGTTTCTGTACCTGGGGCCTTGAGACGTTAGAATGTCCTTCTAGATATTATGTGCTTAAGATCAGGCCACACAGTCCCCCCAGCAAGCTGCAAATTCCAGGTATGCCCTGCTGGTACTCCCCTGATCATTCACACTCATATTTATTTTTAATTACTTGGTTTTCTTTGTATTTATTGCTAACCACTTCCCTCCCCCATACACTCACCCCTTTCTAAAGATGGTCAGCAAAAACTTTTACAAGGTCGATTATGTTGGGAATTTGTGTGTTTCAAAAGTTTTTAATGATACATCTCTCTCTCTCTCTCTCTCTCTCTTTCAATCTCAACTACAAAGCCACATTCAGGGACTTTTCTTGGCTGAATTATCTGTTCCTTAGATCTCATGTTTTAGCTCCTTTGTTTGAGTAAAATATATCCTCTAGTAATTGTTCAAGTCAGGGTGATAATAGCAGAGTGCATGATAATGTTAGCTTTCAATATAGCTCTTTTTTTTAAGATTATATTTATTTATTCATGACACACACACACACACACACACACACACACAGAGGCAGAGACTCAGGCAGAGAGAGAAGCAGGCTCTGTGCAGGGAGCCTGACGTGGGACTCAATCCTGGGTCTCCAGGATCCTGGGCTGAAGGCGGCACTAAACAGCTGAGCCACCCGAGCTGCCCTGTATCTGTCTCTTAAGTCCATTCCTTTTGGACCAGTTATCATCTAGATGTGGCACACAGCTCTTATACTGAAGCTTCCTTTCACACAATTCTGGAACTTGCCATCACTATGTTCCTATGTTATATTTCCTACTTTCTGTATCCTGTATTTCCAACACACACACACACACACACACACACACACACACACAATATATATATAATAATATATATAATATAATATATAATATATATAATAAATATCTATTGTTTTCATGGAGAAAAATCCCAGTAAGGAATTCCATGGGAGGTAAAGTTTTTTAAATATTTTAAGTCTTAAAATTTCCATATCACATCTGTTCTGGATGATAGATTTGCTGTATGTAGAATTTGGAGTTGGAACTCATCTCCCCTCAGAATTTTGAGAACATTGCTTTTTTGGCAATGTTGCTGTTTAAAAGTTAAATGCCATTAACACCCAAGACCCTTTGAATGTAACCTACCTTTTTCTCTCTGGAAGTTTGTAGGGTTTGTCATATATGTTCTGAAACTTCACCATGATTTTCTTCAAATGTACCTTCTCCATTTGGAAACTTACCTCTTTCAGTTCTGTTCTGTAAGAATTTATTGATCTTTTTTTTTTTTTTTTATGATAGTCATACAGAAAGAGAGAGAGGCAGAGACACAGGCAGAGGGAGAAGCAGGCTCCATGCACCGGGAGCCCGATGTGGGATTTGATCCCGGGTTTCCAGGATCACGCTCTGGGCCAAAGGCAGGCGCCAAACCGCTGCGCCACCCAGAGATCCCGAATTTATTGATCTTATTGTTGGTGATGCTGATTTTCTACTGTCTTTGCTTTCTCTTTCTGAAACTCCAATTATTTTGATGTTGGATCCCCTGGACTACTCTGCTAATTTTCTTATTTTCTCTTCTTTCTTGTTTTCCCTTTATCTCTTACCTAGGCAGCATCTGCCACTTTATCTTCTAAACTTTCTGCTGAGTTTCTAATTTCTAATGTCCTGTTTTTAGACTAACGCCTCTCTCTTGTTCTTTGAATGTTCCTTTATTTAAATATAGGATCCCCTTTCCCTGTTGATACATAGCTCACAGAAGTAATGCTTTTCTAACATTCTTCTCTGAGGATGTTATACTGTATTCCCAAAGCTGTCTTCTTCCTGCAGTGTATTTCCTGCCTGTTGTTTTTAGTTGTTTGCTTTAATCTCAGTCTTAGATGTTTGCCTTGTATCGATTCTGTGTTAAGAACGAGGAACTAAAAAAAAGCTAATGCTAATTTGAAGGTCTGGGCATGTGGATGTAGTCTTGAAAAAAGATGCTTGAGGGACATGAGAAGCATTTAAAATACAGTTTGGTTACTGCTTGAGTGGGGTAGTAGAGAGTGTCACAGGAAGCACGAGACATGGGTGGGCATCTGACTTTGATGGGGAGCCAAGGAGGCTTGGCTTGGGAGTCAGCCTTAGCCCATCAAAGAGCATCCAGGCCCAGGGAATAGTGTTTATATATTCATTCATTAAATATCTTTATGTGTCAGGCATTGCACTAGGGGTACAATGATAAATGAGAGGGACACGGGCCCTACTTGTTTGCTTTCGAGAGTTGAAGACAGACAAGTAATGAAGCACTCCTAGGCTCAAATGATATCTCAATCATGCATGAGACGATTATGAGAAGCTCCGTGTCACATGCTTTGAGGTAGAAGTTTGACTGCACTCCCCCTCCAAAGACACTGTTAGAGAAGAAGGTGATATTTCAGGTATTTTTAAAATAAGATTTTATTTATTTATTCATGAGAGACACCCACAGAGAGAGGCAGAGACATAGGCAGAGGGAGAAGCAGGCTCCCTGAAGGGAGCCCGCTGTAGAACTCTATCCCAGGACCCAGGATCATGACCTGAGCTGAAGGCAGACGCTCAACCACTGAGCCACCCAGGTTCCCCATAATTCAGGTGTCTTATGGGTGATATTGGATTTTATGGACTGGTCTAGGAAAGATCTCTGCCATTTATATCATTATAATTTTCAAAGAAATGCATTAATTTTCAAATGCCCACTAGATACTGAATGCTTTGTAGACACTTTATACTTTAAGAAACTGTCTTAAAACTGCGCTTTGGAGCATAGCACTTTTAAAGTTTTGGCACTGCCTATAATTTTATGAAAGACGAAATGTGGAGTTAAATCAGTACCAGATTTTTCTCTTGTTGGGGACGGTCTCTCCCTTGAAATCCTTTGATTCTTTGGGCATTGATACTGAGTTCAATATGTTTTTAGCACTTTGGTGTTGGGAGAGTTACTTAATTGCTCTGTGTATATGTATATTTGTGCGTGTATGTCTTTTTAAAAAATGTACAGAATGAGTGGAATGGTTCTTTCCTGCTCATCTGGAATAGCAATGTACCTGCCCCACCTGGAATATGATCAGAAACACCTTAGTTATACTCACTCCGATAGAACCCAAAAGGGCAATGAATTATTGCAGGGGAAAATTAATGAAGTAAGAATTGAGAAATGGTTTTTCATTCTAGTTTTGTGAGCAATTAGGCAAGTGCCCTTTTCACTCCCTCTCCTGGTGGTTTTTCTCATTTGCAAATGGGGTCAATCATATCTGACCTGCTCACTTCCTCCACTCATGGAGAGGATCAAAGGAAGCAAGAAATGAAAAGTCAAGAGCCTGATTCAAATTTGAGACATTTTTCTGGCTATGACCACATCATGCATGTGGATGATTCTGTGGGATCATTTTTGGGAAGTGCACCCCTCACCCCTGGTGTCAGGGCAGCAGAGCTAGGCTTTTAAAGCAGACCCAGCATAAACCTTGGGTAATGGGAGGGTGCACATGAATTTGTTCTTACCTTCATTGCTCCTGGCTTCTCAGGGAGATGGACCCGCATCCTCTACCCATCCACAGCAGGCCACCAAATATCCTACCTCAGAGAGAACTCAGGGGCCCCCTGTTTGGCAGGCCACTCTCTTTTCCATGCCAGATTGACTGCCAATAGTGGGCAGTGGAGAACCTAGAGGTTCTTGGAGTGTACTTGGCTGTACCAGCATCACCTGGGAACTTGTTGAAAATGCAGTCTCAGACCTCACCCCACTAACCGAATCAGAAACTCTGAGGATGGGGCCCAGCGAGTGCTGTTTAAGAGGTGTCCCAAGGAATTCTAATGTGAACTCAAGTTTAAAAGCCACAGCCTCAGGGAATTCACTTTTCTGAATTTTATTAAAATTCAGATTCTGATTCACAGAGTCTGTGTCGAGGCTGAGCAAAGATTTGGCTTCTCTAACCAGCTTGCAGGTGGTGCTGATGCATCTGGGCCACCACCCCCAGAGTGAGGAGCCAGGCCATGGGGGAAACAGCTGGGAACTGGGAGATGTAGGTTCTAGGACTGGGTCTGCTACATGGTGTGACCCAACAAGCATCACTCCCCTGTCCACCTCCAGGATCCTCCTGCACTAGGTCTACAAATAGGGGGTGGGGGTGGTCAGACCTTCCCTCAGATCCCTCTTGGCTCTGGTTATTGTCAGGTTCCAATTTTTATTAATTTTTCTCAGGACATGTGATTCTTGGGGTTCACAGAGATCCTTGGGCACCTTAGGATCAGGACAGGACAGGACAATGGTATAGGGTAGCTAAAAGGAAACATATGACTCCAAAGGAAGTGACTTCTGAGGCTGGTCTGACAGTTAGCAAAGCATGTCCCACCACAGAGTATGACTGACAAGCTAGTGAGATGGACTAGGAAGCCCACATTCCAGCATCTGCTTTTTACCACCAGGATTGGAAAGGCTTTATTGGCATGCTCTTTAGCACCCTAAGGGGGTGAGTTCTTTTAATGGCAGAGCGATGCCCCTAAAAGGCACCCCAGGCTTGTGGGGAGATGCTTTGGGTGTAAAATCTGAGCCCTGTTGTGAAAACAATCCACATTTAAGATCAAGGGACCCCCTTTCCCACTTCTACAGCCATGTTATATATCTTTTTTCTGTATTACAGGACACACACACCTCCTGGCACCTGGTAGCTTTGGGACTTTCCCCATTGCACGGGCTGACTTGATTTCCAGAGCTTTGCAAAAACTCTTGTGGTAACACATCACATTCCCAGGTGTGCAAACTGATGGGGCTGTTGTTCTAAACCTTCCCAACCCACAAAGCTAAACTCCACAGTTTCTGTCAGGATTCTTCTCTCCTGAGGAGCTTTGGCTACTGTGAGGTCTTTCCCACTTCCTGGGGAAGCGGTTTCCAAGGCACAGATGTTGAAGCTGCAGTCTGCCCCACAGCTGCCCTCACAAGAACACAACTCATTAGTACAAAACTCCCGCCCTCCCTTAGTGTCAATATTTGTTTAGAGTAGAAGGCAGAGAGGGAGAGGCAAATGGTGGGCCAGAGAAATTTTGTCTGCCAAAGAAATGATAATGGACACATTCCAGCCTGGGGACTGCTTACACAGTGCATTGCTGGTCTGAGACCAGACGTGTCCTGTT
Organism: Nyctereutes procyonoides; assembly: GCF_905146905.1. Taxonomy (NCBI): domain Eukaryota; kingdom Metazoa; phylum Chordata; class Mammalia; order Carnivora; family Canidae; genus Nyctereutes; species Nyctereutes procyonoides. The sequence continues at coordinate 51,422,635 of NW_026575140.1, read as the reverse complement.
AGGTCCAAAATCGTGCCGGTAGACATGCTGCAGAACCAGAATTAAGGTTATGTCCAGTCTCTTCTGTGTGCTTTCATTTTTATTTTTTTTTAGACAAGTCTATATTTCTTGAGTAAGCCTTAGAAAAAAATGATTCATAACTCCTCCATCCACAGAGTCATCTTAACATTTTAGCATCTAGCCTTCCAGGCACATTTTCTCTCCATAAGCCAAAGAAGAATGTATATATATCCGCAATTATTATTTTAGTATAAATGGGATAATACACTTACTTTTCTCTCATTTCCATTATGAAACTATTACTATATTACGTGCTTCTTAGCATGTCAGTATATGAGCATCAACACCATCACATTTTTTAATGGCTACATAGTATTCTGACATATGGAGTCAACATCGTTCTTAGAATCAGGATCTTTTTTTTTTTTTTTTTTTTAACGTTTAGACCATTTGCAGTTTTCAAACTGTGTTTGATCAACATCCATGATATTTTCCTTGGCATAAATCTCTCAATGCAGAACAGGAATAAAGAGTAGGCTCATTATTCAAGGCATTTGAAACATCTTAGCAAAGTGAATCCAGAAAAGCTGTAGTGATTTACACTGGCATTAGCAGTATATAAACATGTTTGCTTATCAGTACACTGGCCAACTAGGGAATCCTTATTCTTCTTTTTAAATGTTTCAAAATCTTGCCAATTTAACAGACAAAAATGGTATACTGTTTGAACTCTAGTTACAAATAGGTAGAACACTTTTTTTTTAAAATAAAGATTTTCTTCATTCATTTAAGAGAGAATACATACAGGGGGAGGGTAGTGGAAGAGGGAGCAGGGAGCCCTACATGGGGTTCGATCCCAGGACCCTGGGATCATGACCTGGGCTGAAGGCAGACGCTTAACTGACTGAGCCACCCAGGTGTCCCCAGGTGGAATACTTTCAATACTCCTTGGCCATTTGTATTTTTCCTTCTGTGAATTGCCTGTTCATGTTTTTGCTCATTTCTTTTTCAAGTCTGGTACCTTCTTTTTTCTTATGAAGTATAAGGATCCTGGTACTTTTTTGCCCATTATATATGTTGCAAATATTTTTCTCAGCTTGATGCTTGCTTTCTGATAGGATTAATGCTGTTTTGCAATGTGAGAATATTTTAAAAAAATTTATGCAGGCTAATCTATCAGTCTACTACTAGCCCTCTGTCTTCTGTGGGTTTGCTTCTGAGGTGTTTCAGGCACAGATATTGGCTGCAGGCCCTCATTTTCCAAGGTCTTACATGGCACTGTTGAAAATTGGAGTTTAGAACAAGATCTTAACCAGGTCACCCTGCTCTGGTTCCACAAAACATTGCTTTGAATGGAAACAACACATGTTCCTTTAGGAACCACACTGGATCCTTAACAGGTTTATGGGCACTTTTGTTTTTGGTTAGAACTGCTGGTGTCAGGTATTTATAAGGTGGAAATTCGCCAAAGTTATTTTTTCCTGGAGTTTTTTTTTTTTTTTTTTTTTTTTTTTTTTTTTTTTAGCTTCAGAAGAGATGGGATATTTTAGTGGGTATCCAGATAAAGTACTGGACTTTAATGCCAGTAGGCTCATAGGACACAGGGAAACAAAGCCCTGTCATTCAGAATGTCCAATTTGGTATTGTTTGCTCTCTGAGAGCCAGCTCAAATCATTGGTGGAATTGGGAGAGTAATCAATAATTTATTAAGTCAACCAATTAATAGTTTAATGTGATAACTTAATTATTTGATATTATTAAATAGTAAGTAATTTGATAGTTTAATAGAAGGGCAGAGTCACTTGGTTGACTGAAAATCACTACCTATACGATGATAAAATTTTTTTTGGAAGATTTTATTTATTTATTTATTCATGAGAGACACACACAGAGAGGCAGAGACATAGGCAGAGGGAGTAGCAGGCTCCCCATGGGGAGCCCAATGTGGGACTCGATCCCAGGACCCTGGGATCACGCCCTGAGCCGAAGGCAGTCACTCAACCACTGAGCCACCCAAGCGTCCCAATGGTAAAATTATCTTGGGATTTCAAACTCTCTCACAGTCTGGCCATATCCTAGTGTTTGATGTTTGAGACCTTGGACCTGCTCCTTATCCTCTCCCTCTGACCTCTTCTGATCCATCACTACATTTTGTAGATGCTTTACAAGAATTCTTTCTCTTTTTTGTTATGACTCTGGCTTCCTTTGTATTTCTATGGTACATCCTCCAGGACACCTTCATCACCTTATGCCTGGGTTATTGTAATAATCCTCTCATGTGTCTCTTTTGTTTCATTTTCTTCTTCAAAAATTCCACTGAGTGCAAGCTTCTCCTCCTTGCTTCCTTGCCTTTCATGGATTCCCATTTCATATGCACTATGGCTCAGCAACTAGGCCCCCCATTATCAGGCTTCAACCTGTCTCTCTAGTCTCACCCCTTAGGAGGCCTCTACATCCTCCCAACAAAAGGGGATTGTTTGTGGTCCACCTGCCTCCATAGCTCTGCTCAGGCCATTTCCTCCGATGAAACTGGCTGGCATTTCTAAAGTCAAAGTTTTCGAGGTGGCTTCCCCTGTAGTTTCCTTCACTTTAGAGGAGTAGAGACACTTTAGTGGATGTCTGTCCCTAGGATTTTTCTCTTCATGAAGATCTTTTGAGAAATTACTTCCTTTGCAGACACTCAAAATATCCAGGCTTCTGTTATTTCCCATTCTATTTTCCTGTCCTCCCTCTCTGGTGACATCAGGGGCCTCAGAGGGCAGGGAAGCACCTCTGACCTCTTGAATCACCAGTTCCCTTCACTAGTAAGTGTTCCATAAGATAGTTCACGGCAATTTCCCTTACTGACATGTGGAAACCTTGCCTATTGGTTGCTCAGGAAGTTGAATAGAGAATTATAGCATGACCCAGCAATTCTACTTCTGCATATATACCCAAAAGAATTGAAAACAGATGTTCCAACGAAAACTTGTATACAGATGTTCATAGCAGCCTTATTCACAATGGCTGAAAAAGTGGAAACAACCCAAGTGTCCATCGACAGATGAATAGATAAACAGAATGTGGCATATCCATCCAGTGAAATATTGTTAATAGTAATACAAAAGGAGTGAAATACTGATCCATGGTACAGTGGGGATAAACCTCTGAATGAAAGAATCTGAACACAAATGTCGAATGTTGTATGATTAGATTTATATGAAACATCTAGAATAGGTCTCTCCATAGATGGAGGCTTCATTGGTGATTGCCAGGGGCTAGGGGGTGGGTGGGAGTAGGGATTATGGGGACTGATACTTAGTAAGTATAGGGTTTCTTTTAGGGTGATGAAAATGTTCTTCACCTAGATAGAGGTGATAATCACACAGCAAGGTGAATGCCCTCAATGCCATTGAATTGTTCACTTTGGTTAATCTTATGTTATGCAAATTTCACCTCAATATAAACAAAAAGCAAGGGAAAAAGCCTTGCCTGTTGCTGCATGGTGTTAGAGGGACAGATGACTTGACTACTACTAGAGACATTTGTGTCCTGCCCGGGTCTCCGTGTCCATAGGATTCTTCTCAACATCTCATGTGAAAGTTATAGAGAGGGGCCATTGGCCTTCAACAATTTTTGAGACATTTGTTAAATATTAGCAGCCTCATGGCTGATTTTCCCTAGTTGGAATTTGTTGTAAATTTCAAAATTCATCGTTGGTGTTAAATTGTAAAAAACCCCCCAATTGCCATTCTTCTCAGGGACAAAGAGTAGGTGAAGCATGACTTTGTTCCCTGCTAGCTATGGCTTGGTGTCCAGCCAGCTGCCCAGGACTCAGGCACCTCTCTTGTAAGCCTGCTGGACACCTGACAGCAGCCCTTTGTGCTGGAGTTTTCTTCTGAAGTGCTGCTGGGTGCTTATTTTGCTTTGTTCCTCCCTCCATTTCTACACCTGACTCCTTCCCACCACTTTCCTCCAGTGAAAGTTAGTATTATAAAAGACGTTAAGCTTGAAATGATTAATCAGGCTGCAAGGAGAAGGAGCTCCGGAGAGTCTGGAAAAACACAGAGAAGTGATGTTTTCTGCTCTATTGAAATGCAAATATGCAAGCCACAGACCCGTTTGTTAGAAAACTTGGACTAATGAGTTTGTGGGAGGCCTCCCACCTTTCTGTTACCTTGCTTGGCTGACCATTGGCTTCAGGTTGAGGGCAGTTTTGCTGAGTCAATTTGAAAAGATCACAGCTACAGTTGTAAATTAAGTAAGTATAAAATTTCTGCTTCTTTTATGTGGAGGTAGAAAGAGGAAGAAGGGAGTGTATGTTCTCCACTCTTTAAAGTTTTTACTTCTAATGTTTTTCTCTAGACTAGCCAAGAAATATTTATTGAGCACTTACCGTGTACCCACCCCTGTGATAGATGATTGGAATTTCGTGATGGAACAATACAATTCTGCTCTCAAGGAGTTTAATTTTTCTTCATTTCCAAAGATACGATCATTTTTAAGCTCTGACAGCTGTGAAAGTCATGGGTTAAAGGGGTTTCGGTTTTCTCTTCCATAATAAAGAACCTCAGCCTCTTGGGTCCCTATATTCAATGCCCACATTTATTTCCTTTTATGGGATGGGGTTCTCTATTTTGCAGCAGCTAAAATAATTTAAGGGATGAGACCTGGTAATGGAAAGAAGCAGGGTACTGTCTTAACAGATTGGCCCTTCCGGTTCCAAAATCATCAAAGGACCCCATGTGTGAGCAAGAGGTGTGGCTCCAGGTGGGATGCACACCTCGCATTGTTTGTGATAGGCAGTGTTGGAATGTTTTGGACTCTTCCAGGGCTCACCATGTGTGGGCTTGCATGGCTCCAATGTTGAGGGCTCCTTTTGACATCTGCTGTGGAACAAAGCACCAGTGCTTGAGAGGGAGCCCTCCTTGAGTTGGAACTGGGGGCTGCTGTGCATATGGTGGGCTTTGAAAACCTTCCAAGACCACAGTCTGCTTGTTTGCACAGCATGTTGCTGCCATGTTCACTTAAGGACCTCAAAACAACCAGAGCTCTGGAAAAGCAGGCACCATCCTGGAAATGCCTCTCTAAAGGCCTCAGAGAGACCTGGTGGTGGAGTAAGAAAAGCACTAAGTTGGCAATCATGGAGTAGGCCTCTTAGACCATGCCAGCTGAATGATCCCTCTGGGCCTGGAGCTGTGTTAAGTGGTTGTCGGGCTGGATTCCATGGGCTCTCTTCATCTTGGATATGAAAAGGGGCCTGAACTGGCTGAGTTCTTCACTCTGTCCCCCAGTAGAACCCCATTAAAAATAAATCTGACTTTTTCTTCCTCATGAGAATGTTGTTATTACTATATATATATATGTATTGGTTTCTGGGGCATTCCTATTGTCCTCTGTTGTTCCCAAAGCGCTCTAGTTTGGAAATAAGTTGTATGAACACCTTAATTAGAGATGACCTAGAACAGAAGATTTGCAGGCCAAATCTGCCCTGCATGCGTTTCCTTGGTAGGCATCATGTTATCAACAAATTTGAATGTTAGGAAGTACACGTACACTGTGTTTTTTTTTCATGGTTCTCATGATTCCCTGATGTCCTATTCCTACTACATGTATATTATATGACAGCCTTCATTGTCTTTGAAATGTGCAGCCCTTGGCCCACAGGAGTAAGCTGTGCTGTTCTTTTCTTGGCGTTGTCTAACTGGCATATTTATCTCTTGGGCTGGCTGAATGCAAATGTGGAAAGTTTGTGGGTGGCCCCCCAAACTGCAGGCGTGACAAGTGGGGTATGACAGAGGTAGGTAGAAGTAGGGTAGGGGGGTTGAAGCAAGGTGTGACCCTTTTTATAGGTTGGAAGGCCTCCAGTGAATGATCTTACTTTCCTAATATTCTTTCTGTATCTACTTCAAGACCCACCCCCAACTTTGGATAGTCTTATTTAGTAAAGTGTTAAGCGTATTCTTGAATTTCTGAGGCATCAATAATACTTTTAGCTGCAAATAACAGAACATCTGCCAGTATGGTGGCTTCATCGGTGAAGATGTAGAATCATCTCATGTAAGAAGAACCAGCAAGGGTGACTTAGCACAGCAATGTTGTTGGCAGCATGCTGGGCTAACCTCTCTGTGGTGCTCTTGTTCTCTTTCTCATGGTCACAAAATGGCTGCAATGACACTAGTCATTTGTCCTTAGATTGGCATCCCAAGTAGGAAGAAAGGGCTAAAAGCAAAGATTTTCCTCTCCTAACGCTTTGTCTTAGACTTGGTAGGAGGTCCTTCCCAGAAACACATACTACAGGCTTCCCAGGTCCTATTGCTCAGAAATATATTTCATGAGCCACCACAACCCCCCACCCTTTATTGAAGGAAAAGCTGGAAAAAGAGAGGGATTACCATGACTCTTATGTCCCCAGGCCTGGCAGAGGAGGTTCCTTCCCTGAGAGCAGGGCCCTTTCCTCACAACTTGAACAAAACCAGGTGTGTGACCATAGGGTAAGAGGGTAGAGATGGCAGTTGGTGGGCCATGAACAATGGGATCTTTAAATGTCTACCTTACTTTCATTAAGGTCCTATCACTAAAATTCATTTTGCACAAAACTGTTGGTTAACACCCCAAAAGATCACCATTTTGATAATTTTCATTAAAATCTCCTGCCTTATAAGTACATTTGCTGTGACACCTTTATAAAGTATAGGTGATAAAGGAGATTCTCTTCATCTCAGTGTGTTTACCTGGGCTTCATAGAATAGGTAAGGCTTAACCTGGTTAAACAAAGTAAGAGAAAGTTGGTGGAATTTGATGAGGATGGATATGGGGACCCATATTAAAGCTACAAGGGTCCTGGGGTACCTGGGTGGCTCAATGGTTGAGCACCTGCCTTTGGCTCAGTGCATGATCTGGGGGTCCTGGGATCAAGTCCCACATCAGGCTTCCCACAGGGAACCTGCTTCTCCCTCTGCTTCTCTCTGTGTGTGTCTCTGATGAATAAATAAATAACATCTTAAAAAAAAAAAAAAGCTACAAGGGTCCTGATTGGTAAGCAGAATGTGAGAGATCTGGATTGGGGGTTGATGTGGGTGTCTGATAATTCCCTTCTAGTTGCAAGGACTAGCAAAAAAATCAAAGCAGATTAAGGAAAACAAAAAAAGGGAGACACGTGTTTGTGTGGTACATGACAGCTTTTGTGTTTCTAGATCCATAATTTAAAGGATGCAATTAAAATCTATCCTTCCCCTCTACTTCTTCTGTGAAGGCTCCATTCCAAGGTGCCTTGTTGTGTCCCCAGCAGCTTGAGCCTAGCATGTTCACAATGTCCAATCCAAGGGAAGGGAGGGTCTGCTTCCCCATGTCTCAGAGTTTCAGAATGGAAGCTCATTGGTTCTCATTGGCTTGACTTGAACCAATCACTGTGGCCAAATGGTATGAAATGTGCTGACTAGCTTTAGTCTGGGTCTGGGGTTGGCAAACTATGCCATTTTCACAAATAAAGTGTTTTTGGACATAGCTGCGCTTCTTTGTTTATGTGTAGTCTATGTCTGTTTTGAGCTAACACAATTGGAGATTTAAATAGTTACATCAGAGACTTTATGGCCTGCAAAGCCTAAAATATTTACTATCTGGCCTTTTATAGATAAAAGTTTGCCAATTGGCTTTGGTCTAAGTAATCTATTCTACCCTTAGAGAATAGGGTTGGAGTCAACTTCCCCCAGAGCACATGGGCTGAAGGTGGTAAATGTTCCCCTAAGAGGTCCCCAGAGTGCACCCACTTGGCACAGGATGCGGGTGAGGATGCTGCACATTTGTTTGACAAATATGGTATGTAGGCATTAGCGGTGGTGGTTTAGGAGTAGGGATCCTGCATATTGTCCTTGGCTAGGAGTTTGTTGGATTTTCTTATTTCTCAAGGAGCTGGCACAATTTAAACTCACTGGGAAGATTTGCTTTCTGGACTGTGAGGAAGATTTTACAGCGCTATCAGATGGCTAACTGGATGTTATTTTGAACTTTAGGAACTGATTTTGGGGAAGTATATTGGTGACCTAAAGTAGATGGCAGGCAAGTCAAGAAGTAAACACAGCTGGATGATACATGGGTAACTGACTGATCATCTGAATTTCCAAACTATTATTGAATTAAGCAATGGTTACCTAAAGGACATTCCTGACTGGCCTGACATAGGGACAGTATAAGGTCTGGTCCTCTTCAATATATATCTATTTCAGTTTTTATTTTATTTTTAAAGTAATCTCTACACCCAGTGTGGGGCTTGAACTCATGATCCCAAGATCAAGAGTTGCATGCTCCACCATCGAACCAGCCAGGCACTCCTGGTCCTCTTCAATATTTTAAGTATTTTGGGTGGGTAAAAAAAGAGAAAATGTATACTTGCCATTTGAACCCACTGAACATAGGAAATCTATCGGATGGTGACATGAAATTTTATAAATTTCCTGATCAGTGGAAATAATAAGTTGAAAAAATAAGAGGAGATTTATCAGGAATAAATATCAAGTTCCCTGTTTAGGTAAAACAAATAAACACAAATATAAAACACTTGTGCAATATACGTAGGATGGGAGAGACCTAGTAATGCAGTCCATATGAAAAGCACCTGCACTGTTTGCTTGACCACAGATTCAACATGAGTCAGCAGTATGAAAATTAAAAAGTAATGCTAAGGAAAGGTGGTCTTTCACAATATGGTGCTGGGTCAATTGGGTAGCCATATGGAAAAGAAAACCATCTTGACCCCTAACTCACACCATATACAAAATCAGTTCCAGATGGATTACAGATTTAAATGTGAAAGGTAACACAATAAAGCTTTTAGGAAGAAAGCATCTCAAGAGAACACCTTCATGAACTTGATGTAGGAAAAGATTTTTTTTTTTTTTTAAAAACAGAATACACAACGTGCTTGCCTTAAAGGAAAAAGATGCTTGCCTTAAAGGAAAAAGAAATAGATGGAACTATTTAAAAAAAAATTAAGAACTTTTAAAAAAGCAATTGTAAAAATGATGAAAAAGGCCACCAATAGATGAGAAGGAATTCTCTCTCCCTCTCTCTCACTTTTTCTGTCTCTCCTCTCTCACTTTGCGTCACCCAACAAAGGACTTCGGGGTCAGAAAAATAAAAGAAGTTCTGTGAATCATTAAGAAAAGATGAGAAAGTCCAATAGAAAAATGAGCAAAGGCCTTGACCAGGCAATTCATTAAATATCCAAATGGCCACTAATTATATAAAAGGTGCTCAACTTCATTAATCAAAAGGGAAAAGCAAATTAAAACCATCGTGTGTTGGGCAGCCCCGATGGCTCAGCGGTTTGGTGCTGCCTTCGGCCTGGGGTGTGATCCTGGAGACCCAGGATGGAGTCCTGCGTGGGTCTCCCTGCATGTAGCCTGCTTTTCCCTCTGCTCATGTCTCTGCCTCTCTGTGTGTCTGTCATGAATAAATAAAATCTTTTTTAAAAAAAAACAACAAACCATCATGTGTTACTGTTACACCACAACCTCCTGTGTTGCTAAAATTAAAAGGCCCTACAATACAAGTGTTGGTGAGAATGTAGAGCAACCTGCTGGTTGGAGTATAACTTCTGCAACTACTTTGTGAAATGTTTCACAGTACCAACTAAAACTTATCAAATGCATACTCTATGACTCAGCATTTTGATTCATAGGAATATACCCAACAGGAATGCATACATAGGTTCACCAGAAGATATATACTAGAATGTTTGGGGACGTCTGTGTGACTCTCAGTTGGTTAAGCATTGGACTCTTGAATTCAGCACAGGTCTTGATTTCAGGTCATGAGGTTAAGCCCCATGTTGGGCTCCATACTGGGTGTGGAACTTATTTTAAAAAAAATGTTTGTCACAGCATCATTTCTAACAGTCAAAATGTGGAAACCACCATGTTCATGTACAATGGAATGGATGCAGAAACTGTGAAAGATTCACACAATGGCACACTGTAGGGCAGTAGCATTGTACCATCTATAACTGCAAGTGTGGATAAATCTCATAAATACAATATTAGTGAAATAAACCAGACACAAAACATACATGATGTGTGATTCCACCTATATAAAGTACAAAACAGGCAAAACTAGTTTAGATGAGAGGAGTCATGACAGAGGTCAGCTTTTGGGGAGGTACTTGTTGGGGGAGTCTTGAGGGAGGACACTGAGATTCAGGTGATTTCTGCTTCTTGATCTGGTACTTCTTATAAGGGTATGTTTAGTTCATGAAAATAAATAGAGCTGCACTTTTATGAGATGCACACAGACTGTACGTATACAATACTTCAGTAGGAAGTTATGGTTATTGAGTAAATGTATCACGTAATAACAAAGCAAATTCAGCTATGTTCCTGTGGTAGGGGTGTTAGGCTTTCTCGTGGAAGCCCTACAGCAGCCCTATGAAGTGGATATTACTTAATAGTATCCTCTTAATTATGTCCATTTAATGATATCCTCTTTAATAGCTGAACATACGGACTTGAATAAACTCTTTAAACCCACATCAATCCATGTGATACCTAAACGCAAATGACCCATCTCCAGATCTAGTTATGTTTTATTTATTCTCATAAAGCAGAAATTATAAATTGGTGGCAAATGGGCCTGATTCTCTAGAAGAGTTGGCCCGGCCCAGTGCTTTAGTTTAAAAAATTAGTTGCCCTGTGATTTTACATAAAAATAGGATTTCCATTTCCTCTTGACATATTGGAATATCTGGCAATGCCAGTCACTTCCAATGTATCAGCAAAGGTCTGGAGCCGAAAAGTAGCCACTTGCTTTCTTTCAGTTTGCCACAATCTCCATTACTCCCTACTGCTTCGTATCAGGCTGCTTTACTCATTTACGTTTCCTGCCTGGCCCCTACAGGCTCACCACCTCTGATGTAGAACTCCCCAAGTTGCTTTCAAAACCTCTTTTTCCTTTCTCCCTTTCTCAACTGAATTCTTGATTTACATTATAGTGTTTGTTCTCTCCATATCTTCCAATGTCATGAGGTCAGCTGTTTTCCATACCTATGGGATTGTTTAAGGGATCATATTGTTCCCGTTATATTAGCTGATTTTCCACATACATCAATTTGGTATTTATAAAGTACAGAAATCACTAGCATACATAGGACTGGGGTAAAAGTTATATTGGCAAGGGGCTGTCAATGTCATGGGACTGTGATTTGAATGGGATGTGCTTAATGTAATCATGAAATGCTTTCTCTCTCCTATTACTGATTTATTCATTAATTTCATTAATTCATTTATTCATTAACAAATATTTGTTGAACAGTCACTGTTCCAGCCAAAGGAATGCAGTGGTGAATAGTTCAATGGCCTTGCCTGCTGGGGAGAACAGACAGAAAATGTAGACATAGATATGTACATACATATGTATGTCCTTACATACATAAAGGTATGTGGTGAGAAGTCACTACCAAGAAACATTAAGGACAGTAAGGAATAGAGTATAATGTAGTGTGAGAGAGTAGGGATGGTGGATATTTGGGGAGGAAAGTGTTCTCGGCAGAGTTAGTGGCAAGTGCAAAGGCCCTGAGGCAGGAACAAAGGTGTCATGTTGGAAGAATAGAAAAGAAGGAGGTCGCTGTGGCTGGGCCAGGGACCAATAGGGAGAACAAGAGGAAAAGAGGTCCCAGAGCAGAGGGAGGATGGGGAGAGCCATGGTCTCATCATGTGCAAAGCTTCTTATACCAGGCAGAGGCTTTGGAACTTCTGTTAGGTGTGTGATGGTCCATTGGTGGCATTTGAGTAAGAAAATGTCTAGTTTACTGTTCCTTACACTTTTACTCTATCTTTTCCTTCTTCTTGTCTGTGCCTTAGGGCCACTGGAATTATTTTGCCTCATTGAGGACTCTTAGGGCCAAAGAGTTTGCTAACACCTAGGAGTACTTTAAGAGTGGCCAATGACAACTCAAACGTCCATCCATCTGAATGGAACTAAGTAGCTGAACACAGGTCATCTGTAAAATAATAATAACAATATTATTTCTGGGCATTTTGCTAAACAGATAAGTGTTTCTTTTGTCATTGGTGCTATTTGTTCAATAATGAATCAATTATGAGTTCTTTCAAGGTGTGTTAAGAAAGCTCTGTTTCCTGATGAGATAAGAGGAAGTTGGGAGGAGGGATACTGGGAAAAGAGAGTCCCGTACATAGAATTTTCCAGACCTGGTTCCACTAACCTCCTTAATTAGTAGAAACTCCTCCCGAGGCTTATATTCTTCTGTTGCTTGTCAATTTTGGTTTACAGCACTGTGAGTTTCCTGCCTTTCTCCTCCTTTGGAAGGTGTTTTAATGGGAAACTGGAAACAATTTTGACCGGGAAGCGGGAGTTTGCTTCTAAAGAAATCTCTCCATGGAATGTTCCCTGAAGAAGCCCTATTAGTATCCAGGAGGCTGATGGTGGTTAACCAGGGCTGGCAATGAAGCTGCCAAGGAAGAAATCTGCATGAATCAGCCCAGGAGAAGACCACATTTTCAGAGTAAGGACCATGGGGGTGGGGATGGGGGGCACAGGTTAACATTAATGGGATACCTGTTGCCCTATAGGAAATGAAACTGTAGCTGGGTTAACAAAAAAAATCAGCATTTTACTGTGCATATTTTGACTGAGGCCCTGACAGAGAACAATGATTAAAATGGTCTCCCCATTAGGGCAGAGTGTGCTCAGCTTGGAGTATTGTTTCTGAGTGCAGGATGCTTGTGCCCCTGTGTGAGGCAATCTCCGTGGAGGTTGAAGGAAATGAAGATGCTCAGAGTTAACGAACCCTCTGGGTTTTGTCAAATCATGGAATGGTGGCTTGGGCAGGGCACCACACTATCAGCGCTGAGGGCTCCCCATTGACTGCAGATGATTTTGAACAGAACATCTATCTTCAAATAATAGACTCAAACTAAAGGCAAATGTGGTAATTAGCTAAGAGTTCTGTTGTTTTGCCATGGTGGTCATCTCCTTCTCATTTTTGTTTTCGTCTCTCTGACAAATATTTATGGAGTGTCTATGATTTGACCAGCACTAAGCTGGTTCATGTAAACAAATAATTAAAATAATTGCGGACAAGTGTGATAACAGATCTGAACAGAAATGTCTTGGGAACATGTACCACTTCCACTTATCACTTATTTATACTTAGTTTCTTGTGAATGTGTATACAAAAAGTAATCTTTTCATAAACCAAGAAATCTGTTTTTCTCTTAGGTTCATTTTGTGCATCTGTTTCAAATAAAACAGAAGGGCTTAGGCTGCTTAGTGAAAGTCACCTAAATATCCAGTACCTGCTGGCATCTGGGGTAATGAGGCAGGGAAATACGACAAGATTTTTGGCTAGAAGTGTGCAGTTTAATTTAATTTATTTATTATTATTAGTTTTAGTGAGAGAGACAGAGAGTATATGTGTGTGAGTGGGGAGGGGCAGAGGGAAAAAGAGAGAGAATCTTAAGCAGGTTCCACACTCAGCGTAGAGCCTGACACAGGGCTCAATCTCATACCCTAAGATCATGACCTGAGCAGAAATCAAGAGTCAGATGCTTAACTGACTGAGCCACCCAGGCTCCCCAGAAGTATTCAGTTTATAAAGGTACAGCTGCAACCTTGTCATAGTAGTGACACAAATGATATTGGCCATCATGCATGGTGGTGATAAGATAGACCATTTCAACCAACTCCAGGATGACTTCTCTGGATTTTAGTGGAGGTGATAGGTTGTAGAAAAAGTTCCTTAGTTCATAGACTTTTGCTCATAAATTAAAGAACTGGCTTTCTTGAAAGTTCCTTAGTTTGGGACACCTGGGTGTCTCAGTGGTTGAGCGTCTGTCTGCCTTTGGCTCAGGGTGTGATCCTGGAATCCAGAGATCAAGTCCCACATTGGGCTCTCTGCATGGAGCCTGCTTCTCCTCCCTTTGTCTATGTCTCTCGTGAATAAATTAAAAAAAATAAAAGAAATTTCCTTAGTTCATAGACTTTTGTTCATGTCCCTTGTGATCTGGTGCTCTTTCTTTTCCCTTTTTCCCCCAACCCAAATTGTTAGTAACACATTGCCTGTAAAATGCAGTTCAGAAGTTAACATGTGATGTCAAAGGATATCGACATCAAATAATTCCAGACAAATTTTTGGGAAGAAGCTAAGTGTCAGTACGTATTAAAAGTGATACATGAATGCATTCACTTTCTAAAGGATTCAAGAAGATCTAAGGATTCAAGCAAAACAGCAAATTCTACATTCTATGGAGCTAATATAGCATAGGGCATGTCTCCTACCTTGTTCTGCTTCATCAACATTTTTCTTGGCTATTTTTGCACATTTTCTCTTCCTCATGAACTTTAGAATTAGCTTGTTACAGTCCATAAAGTTCTGCCATGATTTAGATAAGAATTATTTGATTTTGTATATTAATTGGGGCAGAACCCAAATCTTCACGATATAAAATTGTCTTGTGCAATAAATGATGTATCTTTCTATTTATGGACTTATTTTATGTTCTTTAGTGCCTTTTTATAGTTTTATGCATACGGGTTTTACATATTTTAAGGGTCTCATGTTTTCTATAGTTACAATGGATGAAATGTTTTTTTCCTAAAGTGTTTTCTAGCAAGTTGAGATATATTAAAAATTGTTATCTGTTAACATCATATCCATCTGCTCTGTTGAACCCTTTTATTGGTCTAATATCTCTTGGACTTCCCTTCCCCTTTTTTTAGAGAGGGAGGTGGGGAGGGGCAGAGGCAGAGGGAGAGAGTCTGAAGTAGGTTCCATGCTCAGTGCAGAGCCCAATATGGGACTCAATCTCATGAACTGAGCCAAAATCAAGAGTTGGTTGCTCAACTGACTAAGCCACCCAGGCGCCCTGGTCTAATAGATTTTGGCAGATTCTCTTAAGTTTGCAAAATAGATAATGTAATTATCTGAAAATCTTGAGAGTGTTTTGTTTTTCCCACCTCTCTTCCTCAAGATTGAAATCTCTGTTTCTCCTCTTTACACATTGATGTGACTATACACTGAGTTCAGTCTTGGGTGGCTGTGAAAACTGACATTCTAATTTTAATCTGATCATTAGATTTTTTTTTTTTTGGTGGTTTTCTGATGGTTACCCTTTATTAGATTAGGATGTGTTCTTTTACTACTGGTTTACTCAGGATTTTTTTTCCCTTCCTTTTCTTTTCTTTCTTCTTTCTTTCTTTCTTTCTTTCTTTCTTTCTTTCTTTCTTTCTTCTTTCTTTCTTTCTTTCTTTCTTCTTTCTTTCTTTCTTTCTTTCTTTCTCTCTCTCTCTCTCTCTCTCTTTCTTTCTTTCTTTCTTTTTCTTTCTTTTGATAATAGCTTTATTGGGATCAAATTCATATACCATACACTATTTAAAATGATCAGTTCAATGGCTTTTAGAGCTGTGCAACCATACCACAATCAATTTCAGAACATTTTCACCACCCCAAGAAGAAACCTCACATCCTTTTGCCATCAACCCCCTGCCACCCATATTGTTGGAAGGGGTGCTGGTGGCTTGTCTTCGGGGTATAGAGCTTCCTTGTGTCTTCTGAGGCTACTGCATTTGGGTTTTTTGTTGTTGTTTCTATGTCCCTGGTACCCTTACCACTGCTGCCTTCTGATCAGCACAGGACATGAAAGAGGGATAAGGTGTTCCACATGTCACCATTACAGCAAGCACCATTACATTGTGTAGGTTCTCTTGCTTCTTGTGACCATTGGCTCTGGCTTCAATGTCCTTCAGAAATGCTTCTCCCCAAAAGAAGGCTTCTTTTGCATATTTTCTGAGCTGTGATTTCCAACTTTGGTTGTTGTTTATATTTTATGTATGTTAGATCTGATTCTAACTGCTTTGGATCTTTTAAGAATTTCTGAACATTTCTGATCCACAGATTCACTGGTGGCACCCTCTTTGCCAACACTTTAAAAGCGTCTTCATTATCCTCCTCCTTCGCCCTCATCTCCTTCTCTACCTCCTCTTCCTTCAAATCTTTCTCCACCATCTCTGTCTCCACCTCCTCCTTCATCTTCTTAAACAAGATTTGGGATGGGACTTGGATTATATTGATCCTCTGCCACCATCTGACTACCAGTTGGCTTTCTGCAAAATTAAGTTTCTAATCACAGCCTTCTAGAAAATTTTCAGATCAGTTGACTTTTCAGCAGTATTCAAAAGCAAGTGTATCTCTCTATGCATCTCTTTACCAACTTTGACTTGACATTTGAGCTGATATTTGATGTTTGCTGAGGTGTATAATTGAAAACCATCTCTCGTGATTTCCATTTCTTATGGAAGGGTCTTCTTGTAAGGGATACTCTAAGCCATATGCAACATTGATGATGCACACATACATGTTGAGAACAATTGTCAGCTCACTGTTCTGGGCTTCTGTGCACAACTACTCTGAGGATCTCAGTGATGAGAGGAATATTCTCAGAAGTATTATGGAACTGATGCCAGAGGAGAAAAATCCTGCCTGACAGCCAAGTGGTATTTCCTGAGTCGAGACATCAATCCATATAATGTGGTGACGGGGCCAGATGCTGTGGAATTTCTTGATCTTAAGTTTATTAAATGCTCTTTCCACTTTGCGGAGTAATTAGAGTGCGAGCTCTCAAGCACTTGCCAAGGAAGTACTACAGGGAGTTTAATGATTCATTCCAACTTGTTTTCTAGTAATCCCACATGCTCTTAAATTATTCTCTCCCTTAACCATGATCGCTTTCTGGTCTGTTACCATTTGTTAAAAAGCAGACATGTCAGAATGAACTTCTGCTCTGACGAATGAAGGGTTGCTATTTCAGAACTGGGAATATTCTGGTGTAAATGAGAGAATGAGCTTAAACCTCAATGTCGCTGCATTCTCTAGTTTTCTGGCATTGCTTTTTCTTCAACACCTAAATACCAATAGCCTGTGCCCCTCTGGACAGACAGCGTAAAGTTTAGTGTACCTAGTTTGGGGATTTCCTGAGGAAAGCAGCCATCTTGCAAATCTATCCTAACCATCTCTCTTGCTTCTCATCTTGGCCAGATGCCGCCCGCCCCCCCACCCCCCATGCTCTTGTCATCTCACAACTAGTCTTTGGTTGCTTTGCTCACCCCAGGTTGGATGTTTCCACTCGCCTAATTCTTCAAGGCACAACTAAAACCATCAGCCACATTAAATAAAACTCTGCCAGAGTTTGTGTGTCAGAGACTGCTCGTTTTACCCAATATCCATTCTTTCCTTTTCATTTGAATAACAAAGTCACAATTTTAACTGGGTCCATGGTTGGGAGTTAATCTCCTTTTCCCAGCCTTGTTTTCAACGTAATTCTGGCCAGGGGAATTTTTTTTTTTTTAAGATTTTATCTATTTTTTTTTATTTTTTTAAAATTTAAATTCAATTTGCCAACATATAGTATAACACCCAATGCCCATCCCATCAAGTGCCCTCCTTAGTGCCCATCACCCGGTTGCCCCACCCCCATCCCCACCTCCCCTTCCACAACCCTTTGTTTCCCAGAGTTAGGAGTCTTTCATGGTTTGTCTCCCTCTCTAGATTTTTTTCCCACTCAGTTCCCCTCCTTTCCCTTATAATCCCTTTCACTATTTCTTATATTCCACATATGAGTGAAACCATATGATGATTGTCCTTCTCTGACTGACTCATTTCACTCATCATAATACCCTCTAGTTCCATCCACATTGAAGTAAATGATAGGTATTCATTCTTTCTGATGGTTGAGTAATAGTCCATTGTGTATATAGACCACATCTTCTTTATCCATTCATTGGTCGAAAGACATCATGGCTCCTTCCATAGTTTGGCTATTGTGGACATTGCTGCTATGAACATTGGGGTGCAGGTGTGTGGCCAGGGGAATCTAAACAAAAGCAATAAAGTATTGTATACAGCCACAAGTCTGTATCCTTAAAAGAAACATGATCTCACGATCTCCCTTCCTGATCCACTGGCTGGCATGTGGGTATGTTGGCTGGTGCTGGAGCAACCATCTTGGATGAAAAGATGGAAGCCATATGTGAAAGAATGAAGTATGAAAAGGCAAGAAGTTCCACCTTATCAGCCTTGGCCTGCTTAAACTCGAATGGGATGAGAGAGAAATACACTTCAGTTGGGTTTCAGCTACTGGTCTCCTGGCCTTTGTTGCAAAACATGAACCATAAACATTGAGATAATGAAAAGAAATTTTAGAAGGAAATTTAAAGCTGGTTAGTAAATCTTTCCTAAAGCAGAAAAGTATGGAAATATGGAATTCTAACTAATAATCTTGAAAAGGAAGACTATCGGAGTTAAGTGTCAGAAATAGAGTTGCTTAGTTCTTTGTGATGAAAGGGACGGGAAGGGAAGGGTTTCTGATATCTTTCCATATGTTTGCCCTCATTAGGGCATAGAAACTGTAATAGGAGGTTAATAAAACATTTTTTAAAAGTAAACATTGCGGAATTTAAACATTTGAATTGCTACAATATAGGCATTATTAAAAAGAGAGGTTTTGGAATTGCCTTAAGACCATCTGTATAAACCATACAATAAAATCCACCTTACTAATTAAAAGTCACACCTCATTTTGACATATATTGATATGACTCAACTTGATCCCCTTCCTAAATCATCAGCTTTAGCTCTGAATGACCCTTGGTCATTTCTAAAAATCAAATCTACCCTCCAAGAATACAGTTGTAAGTGTATTTTAATGATCGAGCCACAGCTCTGAAAATAGCATCAAGGAGAATTTCAGAAGTTGTACGCTTGCAACCCCACCACAGGAAGGACCCCTCTTCCCAAGGCAAGACAAAGAGGTTTTGGGGGCATCCTCACTTGATCACAACCTGGTAAGTTTTATTATGTTTGCCAACATTGATGTGCCAACTAGATTTCATTGTAAATTCTACTTGGGTTACCATCCTGGTATCAGTGCTAAAACTCACAGTGATACAAAAGAGCTTAGGTCTGGTTGCACTTGGAATGTAGGTTTCAGCAGGTGGTCAACGGGCAGAGACATTTCACACCAAACCTGAATAGGTCTGTAACTCTGCCTTAGAAAGCAGCTTGCCTATAAATATTTCACTCTGAGGCAGACAAAAGCTGGATGGATGTGAGGCCACTTCAGACAAAAAGCAGATAAATTCCTGCTTAACATGTACCTGATGCTTTATGATTTCTGCCCAGGTTCAGATTTCCTGGATCAAATGTTCCCAAGGCCTGTGAGGTCATGTGGTTTTAGAGACATAAGCTAAGCTTGGTGTACATTACAGAGAAGCCATCCCATCCGGGTGTGACCACGCTGAAGGTAAGTGTTAATCCCAATCTGATTTCATGTGTGTGCAACAGCTGTTGAGAACATTAGGTCTGCCATCTGTGTCCAATGGAGCGATTTCCTACCACTCAGCCTCATATGGCCCCAAAGTTAATTTAGTGCATATTGGGAAATTCCTGAAACAACATGAGACTTAACACCATTTTCCATCAAATCCTTGGAGTTTTTGTTGATGTTTGGAAAGCCCATGGAGGTGTGAAACTGCTGGGCTGAGGAATGGCAGGGTTTACTCATAAAATCTGAAACTATTATTGGGAGTTCTTTCCGTAGGTTTAATTCATGTATTTTCCCAGGAATAAACTCAGTGCCATCCTTGGGGTTGTAAAAACATTCTTGACCATTGTTCTCATCAGTGACTATTCTCTGTAATAACTTGATAATGCAGGGTACCTCTCAGACTCAAACTATGCTTCGGCATATGAAAATCTCAATGACTTTGGATTGACAGCCAATGGTTTTCCTCATAGAAAGTAAATCTAAAAAAATTATGGAAATCTTGAATTAGAGGTAGTGTCCTCTGACCTCTCCTGGGTCAGGACCCATCTCCCTGTATTATGTCCTTTGTGTTCCTCTGTTTTGCATCCCATTCCTTCAGCAGAAAGAAAATAACTGCTTAAGCCGATTTCTATCCAAATGTGAGTAAAGGAGAGTAGATCTAAACTGTAAACCACACTGAAGATATGGATTTGCATGTTTTAAAGTGAATTGAGCTAAATGACTTGATTCTTGTCTTTCAAGGAGTCACCTAAATACCTATTGTCTGAGTCTTTTGAGAATGATTAGGACAGAATAGGGCTGGTAACTTCCCACATTTCAGCTTCCCTTCCCGATCAATCCAGTTATCCACAGTTTTATCTGTTTGAAATATAACTACTATTTGAGATGTAACTTTTTACAGCCACAACTCATAATATTGTCCATTCAGGGATGATTTAGTACATTTGCAGCCCTTTAAAGGAATGTAGTAATCCAAATGATTATCTGCTCACCTACTCTGCACCAGTCAGGTCTATGCCTGTGCACGTCTGGTTCTTTGTGCAGATTTTTCACCGCACCACATGATAGTAGATACCTATTAAAGGATTTGGGGTGATGGAGAACACCTGGTCCTTGCTTAGCATCTTTCATGTTGTCCTCATTTCTCATTTCCACAAGTTCCGCTCTTGCAGACCCTCAGCTTCTCATGGACATAAACTCACTGTAGCCTCCCGATTGAATTTCTGACTTCCTAATCAGGTAGTTCTAAGTCAAGTTCACTTTATTGGCATTTTCCCCGAAAGATATTCCCCTAAAGGTAGGCTTTATACAAGGACCAACTTGAACCTTTTCAAATGGAGGCAACAGCAGCAAGCCCAAGGGGTGAAGATTGCATCTTGTTCACCTCTGCATTCTTGGAGTCCAGCATTGTGCCTGGCACACACAGCCAGCAAGCATTCCATGTGGATGAACACTTTTACTTCCTACCTTGACTATAGCCTAGGTTTTTTCCTTAACGCTTCAGCCCTCTCATAATTCAATGGTACCATCCCTGGTTTCATGGCCAATTAAACATGATGCTAAGAGGGATAAAAATCTAACTGCTTAAAAAAATTAAAATAAATTTGTTTCTTCCTGACTCTGATATTCATAAGCAAAGGGTACTCACAGATAGGGAAACTCATCTGTGGGGGCTTCCAAAGTCAGCACACTGGTATATCCATTGAGATGGGAGGTACTACTAGGTTATTTTCCAAATCAGAAGACTTTTCCCTACTTGACAAACATGATTAAGACCAGAGCAGGACCAGATGCAGGATATCAGAGAAGGAAGATATCTTTACTGTCTTTCCTAAAACATGTTATGTCTCTGGACGCGACATAGTGAGACAGAGTAATGAGAAGGAGGTGTCTCTCTTTTGTGCTCGCCATACAGGCACAAAGTAGAAAATCAAATGTCCTACTGCTCATTCTAATGAAACCTCCTTCTCAAATCCTAGATTCTGCAGTATTACCTGAAAGACTAAGCCTCTTGCTGCAAAGAGTCTATGAGGGTAATACTTTCATTCATTCACTTATTTATTCAACTTGTATTTGCTGAACCACCACTGTGGGATAGGCGCGGTGCATCTTTGGAATTCTTTTTATTTTTTTTTAAAGATTTTATTAATTTATTCATGAGAGACACACACAGAGAGAAGCAGAGACATAGGTAGAGGGAGAAGCAGGGTCCCGAAAGGAACCCGATGTGGGACTCAATCCCAGGACCCAAGGATCACGCCCTGAGCCAAAGGCAGACGCTCAACCACTGAGCCACCCAGGTGTCCCCCCCATCTTTGGAATCTTTAATTTGAACCACAGATGCATGCATTTTCCTGAAAGTTTGGCTGAACATAAATATTGTTGGCGTCACACATATCCATTGACATTTATTTGGTAAAACCTGAGAGGCAGTATATGTTAGCATTCAGGGCACAGACCCAGGAATAGGAGCCTGGACCCAGCACTTTATAAATACATCACCTCAGGCAAGTCACATGGACCTACCTCAGCCTCCTTATCTACTCACTGTAATATTAGTACTCACTTCATAGGGTTGCTGTGAGAATTCATTTTGTTAAGACATATACTGCGCATGAGCATCCTGAACCATAGGAAGTGCTCATCAGTGTGTGCCACCATTACAACAGAATTTAAAACAGTCCTGACATTATGAACTTGAATAATATGCTTAAAATCTCCAAGCTTCAGTTTGCACGTCTATAAAATGAAGATAGTAACACCTACCCAGCTACTTGGCAGAAACGGTGTGGTTCAAATGAGAGAACATACAAAGAAGTGCTTTAACCACATTAATGTCTTGGGAACCTCCAATTTACTTGTATTATGTTAAACTCTTAAAAGATCATGATAGTGAAATATCTTTGTGCAGTTGCCCATGTTATACCTTCCGGGTGAAAGCGTAAAAAAAGAAAAGCAGGTTCAAATGTTTGGCAGAGGAGAGAGAAATTCTTGATCATGATCCCCTTCAAATGGTTGCCTAGGGGAGGAAGAAATTACTCAAGAAGAGACTGGTGATGATATTAGGAAGAGGTGATGCTGGACCACCAATACATCTTCACGACAAGGAGTGAAGGCAGGCATGTGACCCCGGCTAGGCCAGTTGGACGTTCTTTCAATGGACTTAATTCTTTTTTTAAAAAAATATTTTTAAAATGTATTTATTCATGAGAGACACACAGAGAGAGGAAGAGACACAGGCAGAGGGAGAAGCAGACTCCCTGCGAGGAGCCAAATGCAGGACTTGATCTCAGGACCCCAGGATCATGCCCTGAGCATGACAGACACTCAACCACTGAACCACCCAGGTGCCCCTGGAATTTAATTCTTGAGTAGAGAAGTAAGCAGAATAAGAAGAGTGGGCACTCAGCAGCAACCTGCTGACCACCTGTCCTGGTGCATGTCATGCTCCCCGAGCCCTGGTCTTTGAGGCTGCCTCCTTCTCCTCCACATCCTGGTCTGGTCTTCTGGCACCTTGTCAATTCTGTGAGCTCCTATCCCTTTTAAACACATTGCCTTTGACCTCAGATAGATTTACTTTTCTTTGCTTACAACAAAGGAGCACTAATGAATGCCTGCTCTCAGTTGTCTTATAAGGGTAGCCACTGAAGTCATATCTTTTTCTAGCCCCTTTCATGCACCATGCTTGTGCTCTGGTGCACCTACAACAACTTCTTTATCAGATCAGTGCTTTTAAAAGTCACTTACTCATTTGTTCACTGGGCACATGTTTACTGAGTATCTAGGCTTCGTATTAGTGCTGGGGATGCATCAATGAATAAAATAGACAAAATCCTGTGCCCTCCTCATCAGTTTATGTTCCAGTGTGGGAAGAGAGATCACAAATAAAGAAAAAAAAATGTATACAAGATGTTTGATGATGAAGTGTCTCTGGAAAACAACAAACCTGAGAAAGAAGATAGAGCCAAAGGTGAGGGGCTCTCGCCATTTTAAATCGAGTTATTGGGGAAGGATCACCAACGAGGACATTGAAGTGGACAGAATGGTGGAGATCAAGAACCACGTGGATACCAGTGGGAAGAGCATTCCTGGCAGAGGGAATAGAAAAACATGAAAGTGCCACGGTGGGAAGTTGCCTCTAGGGCTGCAGGAATAAGAAAGCTGCTGCAGCTGAAGTGGAGTGAGCAAAGGACAAAGGAGTAAGTGTTGGCATCAGAGAAGTCATGGGAGCTGGGGGCAAACAGTGTAGGGCCATTGTTAGGACTTTGGTTTTTACTGTAAGTGAATTAAGAAGACACCCGAGGGCATGGAACAAACACCACACAGTTACCTATATGTTTGTTTCTTTTCTATGCCCAGCATCTGTTGGTTTTCAAGAAACTTCCCCAGCTTGGCATGACCCAGGCTTCCCATCCCTGGCTTCACGGCTCAGCTCTGCTTCAATCAGACCAGTCTCTTCTGTTTAATTGGAACACTCCACACATTTCCACACTCAACCCACTCTGCTCAAACAGCAGCATTCACCAAAGACCATTCCCACTCTCGTTCCTAAAATTTTTGCTCTGCTTAGCCAGGCTGCAGCAATTTTACCCACATCTGAATCTCTCATGGATCAACATCCACACACTCGAGCCGAGATTTAGCATGTTCCCTCTTGTATTTTATTGACTTTTTTCATGTATGCCTGCCTTGTCTACCAAAAACTATAGATTGTAAACGTTTGGAACAAAAGCACCAGGTCTTGCCCCTCTTGGAGCCCCCTTGAGAGCATGATGAAAAGCAGTTACTTGTTACTTGAAACAATCTCCAAGGCACTCAGCATGTCTGGGTTCTGTTTCAAAGGTTTACAATGGCCCCTTCTTTCCTGGGGGTCTTGGAAAGTTAGAGACGAATGTGTAACTACGTGGTTTGCTCGAGTAACAGAACAGAGTTACAGTGTAAGACCAATCATCACAGTCCATTAAGTTGGGGTTGTTCAGGGAAAGTGAAGCTCCAGGCCTTGGTCGAGCAATCAAGGGACTGGCCCCCAGAACAAGCCGTGATTGTCCACTGTGCCACAGTGTGGCATTGGAAATTGCCAGCATGGAAATGCATTCTTCAGCTCTGCAGCTGAATGGCACACACAGCCCTGTGATCCCAGATCCTGTGCAAGGTTAACTAGCCTTCTATAAACATTAACACCCATGGGAATGGCGTGCTGTAATTGGGGAGGAATATATCCTGACCCCTAAGTCCTTGTCAGTTTACAGAACTCAGTCTATAGACCCGAGTGTAAATGTAATTTGCGTGGCTATGTTTATAGCAGTCGCAGCTCTGTAAACAGGCTGCCTGGGCTGGGGGCACCAGGATTGCGTTTTAATGGGTGTGCACCTGCAAAGCCAGGGTACCGAAGCTTCCCAAGACTGATGCCTGGTCTCAGGACCCCTCCAGATCCTTCATATTAACTGCCTTCTATTGCTCACATGAATGCCAAGGGCGTAAATGGAAGTGTCCTAGTTTTGGTTAAAACACACACACACACACACACACACACACACACACACACACGTTGCCCAGTTCTTACTTCCAGGGATTTTCTCTGCAGTGAGAAGCAGAATATCTGCCTATTTCTCAAACTCATATTGATAATCCTTGGAGCCAGGAGACCTGGGATTTGTTACATCTATGCCAATGCATAGTTGTAAATGTTGGCCACGTGAAACTGAATGTATTTCTGATTAGAAACTTTGAAGTCTTGTAGGGGCTGAATGATCTCCAATGTCCCTTTCCAGTTGCACATTCTTTGAGCTGGAGGGATGCACCTACCTTAAAAATGAAAACAAAAACAAAAACAGAGATTGTAGCCATAGTCTCTGGAGCAGAAAAAGAACTTTAAGGATCATCTAGCCATTTTTCCTTATTGTAAATGGAAAACGCTGATATAACCTCAAGTCCCAAGATCTCACAGCTGTTTACAGGCCTAAGTTTCAAGCCCTAGACCTCTGGCTTCCCATTCAGTGTCTTCTCATGATCCCCAGGACTTTGTAAAAGTGACTTTACTCAAAGATTTAAATAGGTACCTCACAAAAGAAACTACATGAATGGTCAATAAGAACATAAAAAGAGGAGTGCCTGCGTGGCTCAGGCAGTTAAGCATCTGCCTTCACCTGAAGTCATGGTCCCAGGGTCCTGGGATCGAGTCTCACATCAGGCTCCCTGCTTAGCAGGGAGACTGCTTCCTCCTCTTCCTCTGCTCCTTCCCCTGTTCATCCTCTCTGTCTCTCTGTCAAATAAGTAAATAAATAAAATCTTAAGAAAACACATAAAAAGATGCTCAACAGTATTAGGCATCAGGAAAAGATAACATAAACCCATAAAACAACATAAACTTGAAGACTCTAGCTAAAAGGAAAAAAAAGGCTGACAATACCCACTGTTGATGATTACATGGAGCAACTTGAACACTCACACATCACTGGTGGGAATGCAAAGTGGTACTGCCACTTAGCTAACAGAGAACAATCCTTATAAAATTAAACGTTACACTTAGCATATGACCCAACAATTCCAATTAGGTATTTACCCATGGATTATGAAAATGCGTGCGCTAAAACTCGTCCATAAATATTCATAGCAGCTTTATTCATTATCAGCCCCAAACTGGAAAAGACACAGATGACCAAGAGCAGGTAAATATTTTGGTATCTCTGTGTTGTGAAAAACGATTTAGGATTAAAAAAAGAACCATCTACCATTATAAGCAAGAACCCCGATGGATAAAGATGGCCTAAAGATGCCAGACATAAAAGAGTGCATACTGTAGGATGTCATTTGCAGGAAGTTCTGGAAAAGGCAGACGTGGTAAATGTGTGGGGCCGGAGCTGGGGCGGGGGTGAGTTGCAAAGGGACACGAGGAGCTGCTCAAGGTCATGGACATGTTCGCTATTCTGATCATGGTGGAAGGAACACAGGCATCCATTTGTCAAGACCCACGGCACTGTATGCTTAAAATGGGCATATTTTATTGTGGGTAAATTATACCTCAATAAAGGTTGTAAAAATCAAATAGTGAGTTGCCCCAAATCACCTGGGCAATGTGCAATCACAAAGAAGGCATGACTTTGACATTTCCAATCAGAAAGCACCTCAGAGGTTGCAGCCCTCAGGCGGGGGACTGGGTGGGTGGCAGGGCAGCAGGGTGCTCTCTTGGGTGCTCTTGCAGGCAGGCCTGTCCCTCTGGACCTGGCTCCAGCCAGGCCTTTCTATGCCCACGGCGGGCAGAGCTGGCTCTAAGCCAGGGCAGATGTGGGAAAACCATGTTGCCTTTTTTATTTCTGATGGAAAGCCCTTGTTCAGCTCCACGAAGATGTGTTTATAAATCCGTGTTCTGGTATGGTTTAGATTTGCAACTGGGAAGGGGACATGGCTCCTTTGAAAGGAAGCAGGTTCTTCAGGGAACAGAGATCCCCAGAGGAGGCCAAGGGGAGGAAGAGGGCCAGCAGGTAAGGACCCGACATGCCCTGAGGCTGGGATTTGAGGCCTGGGTGATGGGAAGGGAGAGAGGGTTCATGGTAGATTTTGACACTGTGGATACCACCTTGACCTTGAACCTCCTTTGGTTTCTGACTGTGGAAGAAAGAGGCTTTTTAATAAAATGTAAGCGATATGCACCAAGGATCCAAGTTTGTGAGTCAATGTGCCAGATGCTTGGGGATGCGAGATGAGTAAAAAGACTTCTTTGAAGAAGTATTCAGTTTAGTCTAAAGAAGAATCTGTACCTAAATCATGATCTGGGGCCACCACAGGCCTCTTCCATGAACCCCCCTGGAGCTCATCAAGGCCACCGCTAGCCATGGACACCCAGCCCTGCACCTGCTTCCTAAGAATGACCCCATACTCTGGCCAGCATCTCTCCCAGATTCTTTGTTCTGATCCTCATCCTTGTTCCGGAGCCTCAGCCCTGCCTCAGCCCTCCTGGCTCCGATGCCCCCTGCACCCATTCCCTCTGATCACTGACCTGTACTTGCCTCAAGAAGGTCCCTTACCAGAGATGCCAGTCCATAAGCTCCCCCTTCCCCTTGCAGGGAAGACAACTGATGGATGCTAGGAGTGTGCTAGATTCTTCTATTTTCCACATGAGAATTCTAGAATACTATGGCTAGTCAACAGGATCCATCTTCAAATGTAGCCCCAGAATCATCAATGAGTTGTGTGCAAAAATATAACCAAGGGATGGAAACTGGGTCAAGCAAACCCAAGTTATTCTTGAAGCTGACATCTGTATCATACCAGTCATATCTTTACGACAAATAGAAGGTAGACATTGGGCAATAGTGGATTATCAATTAGTCATATGTCTAAAATACGATCTGGATCATGTACTACCCTCCTCAAGAAACTTCAGTAGCTCCCCATGGCCTGTGGGTGCTAAAAGAAATCTGCTCAGTCCCAGTGCTGAATACGTAGAGGATTGACTGCAGCATGACCCCATGACTGCCTGAGCCTTACACAGTTCACCCTAGACGGGCCCCAGGTGATGGTTGCCCCAGGAACGTCACCACTATGACTATGGGGCCCAAGGGAGATTTTCAATTCTCAGTCATCAGCCAAAAATGACTTTTTGGAATCCTCCTTTATTTATGTCATGCCCCACTCCGCACACATTTGGAGAGATTTGTTGAATCTGCTCCAGAGCAATGCAGCTCTCCTTGCCTGGCAAGCTAATGCATTCAGCCCCGATATAGACTGTGTTTCCATCTTTGGTTATTCAGCTATCCTGGTTTTCAAAACTCCCTAACATCTAAGATCACCTGACCAATCTGATATCAAAGTATTTTTTTTAAAACATTTTATTTATGTATTCATGAGAGACACAGAGAGAGGCAGAGACACAGGCAGATGTGGGGAGCCCGATGTGGGACTCGATCCCAGGACCTGGGGATCATGCCCTGAGCCAAAGGCCGATGCTCAACCACTGAGCCACCCAGGCATCCCTTATATCTCAGTACTGTCTGATATATGTGCCTTTCCCTTTGGGCAGATGATAGTCAATGCTATGGATGATCACTGAACATTATTGGAATATTATTATTTTTTTGAGATCCCCTAACTGCTGTTTGCTAATTTTAATCCCCGCTTCAATGAGTCAAAAACTCTCCTTGTTGTGTGTAAATATCGTATCCAACATGTGATGGCAGCTGCCCATGTTTCTGGCAGGCAGGCCTATGAGTATGTGGACCACATTTTAGAGGTGTTTATGGTGAAGCCATTGTTGGCACTGCTTGCTTTTTTTTTTTTTTTCCCTCCACCATCTGCCTTGTTTTCAGGCAAGGAAATTGCTGTAAAAATTCACTGTGGCGATAAAAGTTTGTGTCTTTGCTCCAAATCTTGGTTTGGTCTTAGCATTTCCTGGAACTATCTCATTAGCAAAAAATGTGTCGTGGGCTGTCCGTGCATGACACTGGTGGGCAGTCACTGTTCTCAGGAAGGTGAGGGGCATGAGGACAGGCTAAACATTCATATGGTTTTGTGGCAGTGGGACATCACTGTGGCATCCATTACACAGAGCTGGTCACACGGGTCCAGGGTGAACTGCAGAAGGCTCAGGCGGTATTCTGTGAAGTACCTCCAATATTTAATGCTTTCTCTATATTAATCAATACTACATAATTCAATTATGTTAGCAACTTCTGCCCCTGATTTAAGTAAAAGATAAATAGAGGCCTGAAAAGGCACCTCAGAGTGATCTGGCCCTTCCCTTGCAGCAATTGTCATGTTTGTTCTTCCTGTCTGTTGACATGTTGTCTTCTTAGATGTGTTTGGGCTCCATGAGGGCCAGGCTTCTGTCTTTCTATCTCTGTATCTGCAGAGACCTTGACTTGACCCCTGGACCAAAACAATTGCCCACAAATACTATTAGTGATTATTACCAGCATTTGGCATTATATGTGACTTACAAGGTTTTTTTCTATTCTCCTTAGTGTTTATACTTTGCCTTCTGTTTTATTTGAAGTTATTACTGCTATACCAGTTTCCTAGACTTTTGCATCTTTCCATCATATTGCTATTGATAGTGGGGTTTTTCTGGTGCTGTTGATTTGTTTTTTGTTTCATTTCTCTTTGCATGGTACATTCTTCTATTCTTTTACTCTAGAATTGCAAGTATGGGGATGCCTGGGGAATTCAGTGGTTGAGCATCTGCCTTTGGCTCAGGGCATGAGGCATGATCCTGGAGTCCAGGGATGGAGTCCCACATCGGGCTCCCAGTGGGGAGCCTGCTTCTCCCTCTGTGTCTCTGCCTCTCTCTCTCTGTGTGTGTCTCTCCTGAGTGGATAAATAAAATCTTAAAAAAAACCCTGCAGGTATGGTTTTCATTAGAGGTGAGATGTCTCTTCTAAGTACCATAATACTCATTTTTTTTCCGTATCAAATTTCAGATTCTCTAAAGTGTGACTTAAACCTACTCACATTTAAGTGGATGACATATCTTTTTTCTTTGTTTAGTTTGTGTTTGTTGCTCTTTGCCTTCAGGTGAATTAATAAAGCCCTTCAGAGTTCCCTCTTTTTTTTTTGTACTGCTTTAGAAATTGTCTTGTACCATAAATATTGAACTATGTTTTGTTAGCCAAGTCAGAAGGTAAAATCTCCATCCTTCCCTTGAGCACATTAAGAAATAAACCTGCTTTTATTTTTTTTTTCATTTTCCGTTCTCCCTTCTTTCATATAATTTTTTATCTACTATACTTGTGCTTCATTTCACAACAAATAATTAATGGTGGTAATCACTTTTTTACTGTCAATAGTCATTTAAATTTTCCAACATGTTCTGTAACATTTCAGTGAGAATCTGTACACTGTAAATGCTCAATATTTGCAGACTTGAATATATTAGGTATAATTATTCTAATTATTTGGGTATAATTATTCTAATTATTATTCTTTCATGTTACTACTTTTTGCTCTCATTCTTTTAAAAGTTACTTTGAGTTATTAAATATGTTAAAGACACAGAAAAGCACCATCAGTAATATAACTGAGTTTGAGTTAACATTTTGCCATTTTTGATTCTTATATTTTGAAAGTCTATATAAACGGAGCTCAAATCTCACTTCCCATTCTTTGTCTCCCTGTCCCGGTATCCCTGCTCTACCTATTTCTCCCGACGAAACCACTGCCTTGAAGTAGCTGTGTATCATTCCCATGCACATTTTTGTGTATTTACTACATATGCCATGTCTCTTTGAATAATGTAGAATATTGTTTTGTATCCTAACGCATGAAGCCTACTTGCATTTTTTTCCACTCACGTGTCTTTGAAATTACTTCCATTGACACACACAGGTTTAGTGCATTTATTTTACTTGCTGCCACAACAATCTCATGTCATAAATAAACCACCATTTAATTGTATTAAATACACTCACCCAAGGGCAGTTGGCCTGTTTGCACATTTCACTATTCCACACAATGTGGCCATCAATTCTGTTATTAATGTGACCTTGGCTACATACGTAAAAATTTCTCTAGGGTAGAAGCTAGAAGCAAATTTGTTGTGTTGTAGAGTGAGCATCTTTAGCTGGGCTAATTAATGTCAAAATTAATTGTTCCAAATTATACTTCTCCCTGCAATGCATAAAAACTTGCCATTTTCCCACACTTGATGTTATCAGATTATTTAATTATTTCCAATCTGATGGGAAAGATATGCTATCTAATTACTGTTTTCAATTGAGTTTTTCTGGTTACTAATGGGCCTGAGCATCTTCCCATATGTTAACCAACCCTTTGGGTCTTTTTTTTTTTTTTATTGAATTGTCTCTTAATAGGTTTTCCCCATTTTTCTCTTGTTGGTTTATCTTTTGTTAATTTTTTTTAAAGGAGTTCTTTATACATTTTAAACACTGGAAACTTACTGAAGAATATTCTTTTCAATATTGCTTCTGCTCAATTCAGAAAGAATTTTCTTTTTTTTGGAATCCCTATCAAGTGGGTGCTGAAATACTGCTTTCCCTTGTGCAACTTTCTTATTTTCTTCCTTCTCTCCTTCCGTGTCCTTTTGTTCTTCCATCATTTGGTCATTCCATCCTTCCTTCTTATATCTTTTCAATTTGTATGGTTTGCATGATTTTTTTTTAGTTCTGTCTTCTAATTCACTAATCTTCCTCGGCCAATTTTACCACTTAACCTACGAATTTATTATTTATTCACTTATTTAAAAATATTTACCGATTGCATCTCTCTCTCTATATATGCAGGTACTAGTCCAAGTGTTAACGTTTAAACACTAAACAAGGCAGACAAAAAAAAAATCTGCCTTCACGTATGTTATATTCCATCAGGCGAAATTCTGAGCTTTACATTATATTAGATATCTTTCATGTTTGCAGGTTTGCAAGGTTTGAGTCTTTCAAAACTCTTTTCCAAATGATCACTTTTTGTTATTGTGTATAGGATTCACTTCTTTACCTGTAGTTCTTTCAACAGCTTTGACATGCTTGTTTAATATTCTGTTTGGATTGTTTCTCCTTCCTTGGGTTTACTGTTTGGTTTCTCATCTGCTCACTCTCCTCTAGGACTGTTTCCTTGTGTGTCTTATAAGTTTTGACCATGAGCTCATATCTGAGGCTAAGCCATAAACTGAAAGCAGTCTTGAAGGAAGGCATTTTCAAGCAGTACTTGGGGGAGCTGGCGCTTCTAGTTCAGCTGAAGGACAAAGATACAGGTGGTCTAGCTGGAGGTAAGCAGGGGAGGAGTGAAAAGCCTGGGGAGGGGTAGGTTAAGCCCTGTGACTTAGCTATTTACCTGTAAATCTCTTGTAATAAAATACACTTAAACTCCAAATCGCTGCTGACTTAGCAAGGACACAGATTGCCAAAGGAGGGCATGGCCTGAGCTGTGCTTTCATACTCATGCGTTAACAGCGGAGAAGGCTAAATTTCAGAAGGTGGTGCTCATGGTAGAATTGATCAGTATTAAATGCACAGTCACCTTCCACATGAAGACATCCTTGCTCATTTCATTGGAGAGCTTACATTATAGCTTATCGCTGTTTTTTTACTGTTGTTAAAAGTAAGGAAATCACAGATACACAAATGCGACATGATGCTCAGTTAGTGATGGATGTAAGCCTACAGCTCAATGGCTGGACCTTTCCTCTAATGCTCCATGGAGATCGTAGAACCTAGAGCTGGTCAGTGGCCAGAGAAACAGACATACTAATTCAACCTATGTACGAAATAATGTTTTCTAGGTTCAGAACCTAAATACTCAAAGTGTGTTCCCAGGTTTGTTTCTACATGTTGCCCAAACTATTTAGGCGTTGGCACCAGACCATTTTGGCTCAATAAATTCATTTATCTTGGTTTCATAAGTTACAGCACCTTTTTTAAAAAAGATTTCATTTATTTTTTTATTTGAGAAAGAGAGAGAAGGCAAGCAAGGGGAGGGGCGGAGGGAGAAGCAGACTCTCCCCTGAACAGGGAACCTAACTCGAGGCTCTACACTAGGACCCTGAGATCATGACCTGAACCAAAGGCAGACACTTAACAGACTGAGCCACCCAGGCACCCTGAGTTAGGGTACTTTCAGTAGTAACATAAAATGCCACACAAATTGGCCTAAATCATAAGAAATTTGTGACCACATGACTGGAAACCTAACAATAAGGAATGGAATCTAGGGTTGGTGAATCCAGCAGTTCCATATTGTCATCAAGGACACAAATTCTCATAGTTCTTTCTTTGGCCATGCATGATGTGGGCTTCTGCTAG
Organism: Nyctereutes procyonoides; assembly: GCF_905146905.1. NCBI lineage: Eukaryota > Metazoa > Chordata > Mammalia > Carnivora > Canidae > Nyctereutes > Nyctereutes procyonoides. The sequence goes on along the minus strand of NW_026575140.1, from coordinate 51,389,577 downwards.
GGTAGCTCCCCTCACAATTGTAGAATCCAATGATAGAGGGAAAAAAGAGTCTCTCCTTCAGACATGAAATAAAATTCTTTCCTTCCATGTGATTGCTATGTGCTCATTTGGGTCGGATTAACTGTAGCTGGGGGAATGCCATGCACTAGACTGGTTTCCATCCAGGTTCTTCAAACAATCTGATGAAATTGTTCGGCTTCGATTAATGAATACTCATCTCATTCCTGAAGCTGGAATTCTTTCCTGAAGCACCATTGATGTTAGAAAACGGAAGAGTGGAAAGCACATTGGAGAATCGAGCACACAGTCTGCCATATTGTTTAAAATCATTTAGTCCAAGGATAAAGGAGGGAGAGAAGAAAGACAAAGGCAAACCAAACTTGATTGAGTAACTTTTGGGCACCATTAACCCCAGACTCAGTGATGCAATGAGAATATTCATCCTGATAGTTAACTGATTAGCAGATGCCACCTTTTGTTTAATTATTGGCTGACACCAATCCCAATGAATGACAAGAGTAGAATAATTTCAGCGATGCTTTCTTTCCCTCCCCCTTCCCCTCTTCCTTCTCCTCCTCCTTACCTCCTTTCTTCCCTTTCTCCACCTCCTCTTCCTTATCTTTTGTCCTCTCCTGCCTTTGGGGGCTTTCTTTGCTTACTTTTCAAAGACATCATTACTCCTCCCCTCACCCCATTACTCCTAGGACCGCTTCTTGGTCACTCAAAGAGCAAAACGTTAAAATAAGAAGAAAAAAGCCAACTTTCTCAGCCAGATCATGTGTTTGGAACGACATCAAAATGCTGTTTAGTCACTACCATGTGCCTCCCACCCCACTATAAAAAGTACATTCCTGCTAGACCCTAAGAGCTTAGGAAAGTGAGCACGTTAAGTCCAAACACATACCAGAATGAATTAAATAACAGAGTTAGGGAATTTAAATAAATACGGCATGATTTTGCAGAAGCTGTAAATTATGCTTCAAGGAGGAAGTCTTTGGTTCAAGGCTATTTGCTTAGAAGTGATCTTGAAAAGTAGACTCGGCTAAAGGAAAGCTTTTAAAGGCAAGACAAAAGGTGAATTTGGTACTTAGCAAATGGATCTTTTTTTAACCTGGAATGTTGTAAAGGGTGTGCAGCATAATTTAGTTTACAATGATGTTCAGATAAGAGTTATTTAAATTTACCCTAGGAAATTTACCCTGGGAAACTGATGAAATATTTTGATAAGAGACAAAGACAGTGATCTGAATAGGAGGCTACCAGTGAAATTTCCAGAAAGACACATTCCCACGTCATTTGAGCAGAAGGAAAATAAAATGGTTGGTTGTGGCTCTGATTTTAGATTTTAGTTTTGATGTATCTGCAAGTCTTCTACAGACTCTGGCATGTTTGATATTCTCAGCAGACAAGGTGTCTCTGGGGTAGCATTTGCAGTGCGTCCAGAAAAGTTTCCATAAACACCCCTGAGAACGATTTTGGTTGATGTCTGTCTCCAGCATCTGAGGGCTGTGGAGACATGCCCACTCCAGGGTCTCCTGCTAGGACTCCTGCAAACGGTGGAGGTATTTGAAGGCACATTTTTGGAGCAAAAAGGCTGTAGCTAGCTTGACCATGTACCCAACTAGCAGAGCCCTTGGGACCCTCCCTGTCTCCCCGGGGGAGGGTAGGGGATCCATGTGTTAAGAACACAAACTATAGGGACAATCTCACCAGTTTATGGAGGAGCTTAGGGCACAGAGAATCTAGGGGTGATGTAACCTGCTCTCCATCACCAGGTCACACACCCTTTCCCATGTCCCAATCCAGGTTCAGACACAAAGTTTCTCTTTCTATGCATAGCAGAAGGTCAAATGCAGTTTCCCATTTCCATTCTTACATGAGCATGGAGTGCTCATATCACACGATTGACTTGTTCCTTTTTCATAATCCTATTTTCCTCTCTGATTTTGCTCTTTGTTTACTACACCGATAATTCACGAACATCTTCTTTTTATAAGAAATTTTTGAATGGGGCACCTGGGTGGCTCAGTTAGTTAAGTGTCTGACTCTTGATTTTGGCTCATGTCATGATCTCGGGGAGGTGAGATTGAACCCCAAGTGGGACTCTGTACTGGGCGTGGAGTCTGCTTGAGATGCTCTCTTTCCCTCTGCCTCTCTCCCACTAAAAAATAAGAGAAAAGGAAAATTTTGAATAAAGAGATTTCAAAACTTCCTTTGGTCTATCCATTCCTGTTCCCTCTCATTCTTATCTTGGTGAGGAACTTTCCTTACTTTTTCTATTCAGAATAATTCTTTATAAATTATTCTGCTACGTGCTGTTTCTCAGAGATCTTTCTGCATGCAAAAATGTGGACCTACTTTATTCTTTTATGAGGACAGCAAAGTATTTCATTGTGTGTGAAATATTCACCTTCAGATATTTTCTCCATTTTAAAAATAAAGAACAATACTGAGATAAAAATCTGCATGTTTACCTCTCCGTTTCTCTGATGTTTCCTTGTATTCATACTTAATAATTAAGTTTTAGTTACATCTTCTAACCCTCAAGAAGCTTGTATTTCAACTCTTACCAATAGTATAAAAAATAATGAAAACATATCAATGTGAGATTTTATTAATTTACTTATGTTTTCACAAGTTGATTAGTAAAAATGATTTTAACATTTTTATGTTTCTATTTTCATTTCTTCATTACATGTTTATTGGTTTTGTTTCTCCTTGACCAATTTTTTTATTCTTATTCTTTGCCCATTTTTTCCATTGGGTTTATTGCTTTCATTCTCTCCTTCAGAGCTTTTTTATATAGATATCAATCGTTTACATGTTTTAAATGTTGCAAGTATTTCCATGTATTTTGTATCTTTTAGCTTTTGTGTCTTGTGGTAGATGTTTTAAATTTTAATGGGAACAGACTTTTTGATCTTTTTTTCTACATGTCTTATTTTTATTTTATTTTTAAAGATTTTGTTTATTCATGAAAGACACACAGAGAGAGAGGCAGAGACACAGGCAGAGGGAGAAGCAGGAGTCTCATCCTGATGTGAGACTCCATCCCAGGACCTGGGCTCACACCCTGAGCCAAAGGCAGATGCCTAACCACTGAGCCACCCAAGCACCCCTACATGTTTTATTTTTGGAGAAATTTTCTCTATTTCAAAATTATAAACATATTCTTTCATCCTTTCTCTTTATGCATACTATGGCATAAGACTCTGTATTTATTTTTTTCTTGATAAAGATATGTTTGTCCTAACTCTATTTACCAAGCAGCCTGCCTATGTCCATTGGTTTGATTTCCAAATCAACCATAAACTAAATTTTTCTATTTGGATGGTTTGATTTCAGTTTGTTTCATTGATCTATTTGTCTAATCTTCCACTGAAACCACATGGCTTAAATTCCTTTACATCATGCTCAGGTATCTGCTGGGGCAGGTTCAATGGTGTGTTGGGGACCATTGTATCAACTTTCAAGAGTCAGTGATACACATCTCTTCTCAACTCCAAGATCAGTGACATCACACTGATAGAATGAAATGGAATACCATGGGAATATTACCACCATGAAAACTGACAATCCTACAAAGCAGGTAGCAATATCAAATCTCTCCATCTAGGTCAGTGGTAGACCCTCTATTTATTCAGGTCTTACCTCATATCTTTCACCAAAATGTATAGTTGTCTTTATATAGATTATGCACATTTCTTCTTAAATTTGGTCCTAAGTACATAATAGTTTGGGGGTATGTGTGTGTATATACGTGTGTGTGTGTGTGTGTGTGTGTGTGTGTGTGTGTGTGTGTGTGTGTGTTTGGAGAGTCTTGTAACTGTGATATTCTTATCCATAATATATTTTTTAAGATTTTATTTATTTATTTGAGAGAGAAAGAGAGAGAGGGAGAGAGAGAGAGAGAGAGAGAGAGAATGAACAGAGGGAAGGGGTAGAGGGAGAGGGAGAAGCAGATTCCTTGCTGAACAGGGAGCCCCACATGTGGGTTGATCCTGGAACTCTGGGATCTTGACCTGAGCTAAAGCACTTAACCGACTGAGCCACCCAGGCACCCCGGTCCATCATATTTGTAAAATGATTATTGCTAGTATATAGAAGAACCTTGAATATTTGTTTGTTGATTTTATATTAAGTGATTTTGTTGATATATTAGCCAGGACAGTCTAATTGCTATAACAGACAACTCTAAAATCTGAATGGTTTCATAAAATAAAGGTTTATTTTGCATTCATATCCAGACCACCAGGGCCTCTGCTGCATGTAGTTATTCAGGGAGGTAGGCCCCTTCTCTCTTAGATCCCCATCATGCCCTAGAGCCTAGGAGTCTTCCCCTGATGCCTCAGCATCTGGCTACAAATGGGCAAAGTGAGAGAGAAGGTAGAGGATGGAAAGCATATGTTTATTGGCAAAGCCTAGAGGATGCTTCTATTTCTTCCTTCCCACACCATTGCCCCAGACAAAGTCCCACTTAACAAATGTTTTCCAACTATGTGAACAGGGAAGGGGCATCTAGCGGGTCCCCACACTGTTGATCTCTCAATCTGTTTTTTAGCTGTGTCTCTTTGATGTTGAAGTCAGCTTTGTCTGGTAAGCATCCCTAATTACGTATATTTAAAACCTAATTTCACTGTTAGAACCTGCAGTTGAATGTGAAATTCTATCAGAGATAGTTATGTCCTATGACTAATGCGTGTTTCTGATAAGTTCCCCTTTACAAGATAAAAATGTTTAATTTTTTAAAGTGTGTTTGGCATCTTTTGAAATTATTCTATTGATTCTATCCCTCACTCTGTTCATTTGCATCATGAATAGCATTTTTCTATTAAAAGAACTTGCACTTCTGGAATAAACTCAAGTTGTTTATGATGCATTATATTTTAAATACTTTATTGGATTTATTACATTCATCATTTACTTATACATTTTGTATCTATGTTTAAAAATGAAATGAGCTCATTGCTCTTTTGTTTTCCTGTGATCTTTTTTGGGTTTTAAATAAGGGTTAGGTTCACAACATTGAATAAGTTGGAAATCTTTTAAACTCTTCTCCCTCCTGATATTTTTCTTTTTAAGATTTTATTCATTTATTCACAAGTGACACAGAGAGAGAGGCAGAGACACAAGCAGAGGGAGATGCAGCTCCCTGCAGGGAGCCTGATGTGGGACTCAATCCCAGGATCCCAGGATCCCAGCCTGAGCTAAAGGCAGACACTCAACCACTGAGCCAACCAGGTGCTCTCCTCCTGACTTTATATATAAAAGTTTAGATAACTAGGAAATTTTCTGTTTTTTGTTTGTTTGTTTGTTTGTTTGTTTGTTTTTAAAGTTTGTAAAGACTGTTGGGTCTGGCCCCTACCCTACACTTCTTTTTCTTTCTTTTTTTTTTTTCTACACTTCTTTTTCAATTTTACTTTCAAAGTAATCTACATTTGACTTTTTTTTTTATACACAATTTGTTTAAGTTCCTCCACAATCAAGATACAGAATACCCTCTTGTGCTATCCCTTTGTAATGATAGCTCCTTCCCTCTAAAATCTGATAACCACTCATTCCCTCACATAAATGGGATCATGCAGGATGTGATCTTTGAGATTGGCTTTTCTCACTCAGCCTGATTCCTTTGAGATTCATCTAAATTTTTGAGTATATCATTTGCTTGTTCCTCTTTACTGGTGAATAGTACGCCACATGTGGATATACTACAGTTTTTACCTATTCATTCATTGAAGAACAATTTGGTTGTTTCTAGTATCTATTTACCAATTGTGAACAGAGACATAAAAACATCCAAACAGGTTTTTGTGTGAGCCTTAGCTTGTATTTCCCTGATTCTACGGTAAATACCTCAGAGTAAGGCTGTTGGGACATATGGGAATTATATTCTTAACTTTACAAGAAATTGCCATGCCATTTTCTAGAGTGGCTATTCCATTTTGCATTCCCACAAGCTATCTGTGCGAATTCTAGTTGTTTCATGTCCTCACCAGTGCTTTGTGTTGTCAGCATCTTTTGTTTTAGTGAATCTGGTAGGTATGAGGTTGCATCTGTTGTAGCTCTAATTTGCATTTCTATAATGACTAATGGTGTTGAACGTCTCTTCATCTGCTTAACTTCCTTCCATATATCCTTTTTGGTAAAATATCCTTTGTCTAACTTTTAATTAAGTGGTTTGTTTTCTTATTATTGAATCTCGAGAGTTATATATTTTGGGTGCAAGTCCTTTGGTTATCATGTGCCTTGCCAATATTTCTCCCACTCCATAATTCATCCTTTAATACTTTCAACAAAATATGTTGTAAGACAAAAGTTGTAACTTTTGTTGATATTCAACTTCTCACTTTTTCTTTTATGGATTATGCTTTTGATGTTATGTTGAAAGACTCTTTGCCAAGTCAGAAAGATTTTCTCTCATACTTTTACTCTTAAAGTTTTATAGTTTTGCATTTTTATATTTAGAGTTATGATCCATTCAGAATTAATTTCTGTATAAGGTGAGGCTTAGATAGTTGTTCTTCTCTGCCATATGTATTTCCAATTATTTTAACACCAATTTCTGAAAAGATTTATCCTTTCTCCATTGAACTACCTTTCCATCACTGGCAAAAATGAATTGGCAATATTTGTGTAGGTCTATTTGAGAGATTTGTCTTCTGTCCCATTGATCTCTATGTCTATTTCTTTACCGATACCACACAGCACAGTCTTAATTACTATAGCTTTATAATAAACCTTAAAATAAAATATTGTCACTCAACTAAATTTGTTATTCTTTTTCAAATTTGGCTATTTTCTTTGTCTTACCATATAAATTTTATAATCAGTTTGTTTATGCCTACAAATAATCTTGCTAAGATTTGGTGGGAGCTATATTAAATCTCTTGATCAATTTGGGGAGAATGCATATCTTTACTATGCTGAATCTTTCAATCCATGAGCACGGTATGTTTCTCCATTTATTTAGTTCTTCTCCCATCTGTGTTTTTGTGTTCAGGGTATAGTTTTGGCTGTTTTGCTAAATTTACACCTAAGTTTATGTCATTTTTGGAGTAGCTATTGTAGATGTATTATTTTAAATTTCATTTTCCAATTGTTCATTGCTAGTAAATGGTAACATGATGGATTTTTGTGTGTTGACCTTCTATCCTTTAATATCAATAAATTCATTAGCTTAAGGAGTTTTTTTCTGTTTTTTTTTTCTACATAGATAATCATGTTGTCTACAATAAGTACAGCATAATTCTCCCCCCTGCCCCATTTGTGTGCATTTTATTTCTTTTTATTGCTTTATTTTACTGACCAGGGCATTTGATTGGGAGTTGAATGGGGAGCAGTGAAAGTGTACATCTTTGCCTTATCTCCAATTCTATTTTTGGGAAACATTCTTTCACTGCTAAATATGATGTTAGCTATACGCTTTTATAGATGCCCTTTATCAGGTTGAGGAAGTTCCATTTTATTTCTAGTTTGCTCAGAGATTTTATCATGAATGAACATTTACTTTATTTGGTTGGGAAAGTGACATGAAGATGAGATCTGAAGAAAATGAGAGAGGCAGCCCTACATTTGTATGGGAGAATAGCGTTCCAGGAAGATGGGAAATCACGTGTAAAGGCCCTCAGGAAAGTTTCAGGCTGGCATTCTGGGGAATAGCTAGGATTAAAAAAAAAATGTTTGGAGTGGAGTGAATTAAGAAGGCAGAGTAGTAGGTGATGAAGTCAAAGGATAGCCTAAAGCAAGATCAGATAAGGCTCTGGATGCTGTTGTAAAAACTTTGGCTAAGACCTTTGGGAAATAGGGAACCATTTGAAATGAGGATTGGCATTATCTGACTTACTTTTCAAAAGGTTCATTTTGACTGCTATGTGGAAAATAGAATACAGGATACTAAGTGATGATCAGATAGGATGCTACTAATTATTGATTATTGTAATCCATGATCTAGCTGACAGGTAGCTTGAAGTAGGCGAATAGCAATGGAGGGATGAGAAATTGTATTCTGGATACAGTTTAGACTTTTTGAGTCACCTGGAGACTGGAAGAATGGAGATGCTAACTATCAAGAAAAGAGTGGCCATGAAAGGAACAATTTGAACGTTTGCTAATATTTTAGACACTGCTGTAAGAGCTTTACGTGAATTAACTTATTTGGTTCTTGCTACAGTTATAAGAAGCAAGTATTATAAATATCTGCCCTTTTCTCAAAAAATAAATGGACAAGGAGAGGTTAAATGGCTTTTAAGCATACACAGCAAAAAAACAGAGCCAGGATGTGAACTCAAGCATTTGGCCTCCAGAGTCTGTACCCTTCACCCTCAACTAGAAGTATCATTTAAAATTTCTCTAAATCCCATGTGTTTTCAGCTGTATCTCCTTCTTTATTATAAATTGTCTATACTTTTATCCTAGATTCAACTTCCTAAAGGTTTATCTATTTTGTTGCTCTTTTCAAAGAACCAGACTTTGGTTTTATTGAGCAGCTGTTCTCCTTTTGTTTTCTATTTTATTAATTTCTGCTTTTATCTTTATTAAATCCTTTCCTCTTTCTTTGGCATTATTTTTCTGTTCTTTTTCTGTCAGTGGTGTAAACTATGGAATGGCGATAAATGAAACATAAAAGGGTTATGAAAGGTATGGGCACAATTTTAGTCGAGGTGAGAGGGTTACAAATTTAAGCATCCAAATATTTCTTAGAAAATGAAGCTCCTAAAATTTAAAGGATGTTACAGTTTAAACCCATGGAATATTAAACTTGATATAAAATGGTTGTTGAGAAGCTGGTTGCTGAAAATGGGGGTAGTAAAAAAGTTATAGGAGAACAGGACTAAATTAGAATTTAGTAAAATTAGCTGTAACAGACATCAGTATGAATTCACCTTTAGAAGAGAAATAATTTTTTTCCTTCAAAGGAAATCTAGGAGGAGTGCGTTTCCCCAGTCTTCATGTGGGATAATCATAGACACACACTGGGACCTGGTGTTGAGCATTAACACTCATACTCACCATGCAGCAGCCAAGGTTCCCTGGAAAGTAATTGATTCCATGCTTTAGCATGGAGAAAATCAGTATAGGCCCAGACATCAAGGAATATGGCACAGACCTGAAATGACAAAGGGGCCGGCTTACACCCTCCTTTTATCCCCATCTCTTATCCAAGATCACAGTGCAGACAATAATTGTGGTTAACTAATACAAATTAGATCTGCAGGAACCATGAAAGTTTAGGATATTTAAGAGAGTAGATTATATGAGGTGTGCTATGCATGATTTTCCAATAAAATTTACAGAAAATAATGTCTTTCAAACAACAAAAGTATATAATTACTGCATTTAAAATGTGTTCAGGGGTGCCTGGGTGGCTCAGTTGGTTAAGTATCTGCCTTCCGCTCAGATCATGATCCCAGGGTCCTGGGATCAAGCCCCACGTCAGACTCCCTGCTTAGCTTCTCCCTCTCCCTGTGCCCCCCCCCGCCCCCACAACTTGTTCTCTCTCACTATCCCTCTCTCAAATAAGTAAATAAATAAAATCCTAAAAAAATATTTTAAAAATTGTGTTCAGTAGCTCATGTGAAAATCTAATGCAGTCTAGATTTTTTTTTAAAGATTTTATTTATTTATCCATGACAGACACAGAGAGAGAGAGCAAGAGAGGCAGAGACACAGGCAGAGGGAGAAGCAGGCTCCATGCAGGGAGCCTGACATGGGATTCGATCGTGGGACTCCAGGATCAAGCCCCAGGCTAAAGGCAGGCACTAAACCGCTGAGCCACTCAGGGATCCCTGCAGTCTAGATTTTACCACAGGAGATGATATAATGATTACTATGATGGTTAATATCTGTGAACTTGAGTGGGCTAAGGGATACCCAGATAGATGGTAGAACATTATTTCTGGGCATGCCTGTGAAACTGTTTCTGGAAGAGATTAACATCTGAGTAAAGAAGATTCACTTCACCAGTGTGAGTGGATGGCATCATCCAATCCTGAATATCCCAAAGGCGAAAAAAGTGGAGGGGAGGGTCAATTCTCTCTCTTGCACTGGGATACCCATTTTTCACTGACCTTGGACATCAAAACTTGGATGCCAAGAAATACAGCAACAGTCCTCTGGTTGTCAAGCCTTCAGACTCTGACTGAATTATACCACCAACCTTCTTGGTTCTCCAGCCTGCAGGCAGCATGACTTCTTAGCTTCTGTAAGTGTATGAACCAATTTCTATAATAAATCTCCTCCTATGTATATCTCTATGTATCCTATTGGTTTTGTTTCTCCTGAGAACCCTAATACAGTTACATAATGGGTTACATCTCAGGGCTGAAATATTTTCACCTCAAAACTTATAAATCAGGGATCCCTGGGTGGCACAGCAGTTTAGCGCCTGCCTTTGGCCCAGGGCGCGATCCTGGAGACCCGGGATCGAATCCCACGTCGGGCTCCCAGTGCATGGAGCCTGCTTCTCCCTCTGCCTGTGTCTCTGCCTCTCTCTCTCTCTCTCTCTCTGTGTGTGACTATCATAAATAAATAAAAATTAAAAAAAATTTAAAAAAACTTATAAATCTGGAAGACTTATAAGGTCTCAAAGGTTGGAAAATTGGAACATGGATGGTCTCAAAAGTCCCCAAAATGGGAATGAAAAGGCTTGAATGCCCTGAAAAGACAATTAAAATTCAAAGGTCTAAAAAGTGCTAATTTTAGGAAAAGATCATTTCAGAAAAAAAGACAATATCTTGGAAACAAGGAAACATACATGACTAGAGAAGTCCCAGAGAAGACCTAACCATTACAGCCCTCTTGGACATGGTAGGCATCTTTCTACTTAAAAATTGGAAGCTCAAATTTAAGAAAATATTTCAAATTTGGCCTACCCTCATGTCTTTATTATTTTTTAATTTTTTCTAAAGATTTTATTTATTTATTCATGAGAGACACACAGAGAGAGGCAGAGACACAGGCAGAGGGAGAAGCAGGATCCCTGCAGGGAGCCTGATGTGGGACTTGATCCCAGGACTCCAGTATCATGACCTGAGCTGAAGGCATATGCTCAAACACTGAGCCACCAGGTACTCCTACTTTCATGTCTTTAAACCATAATCCAAATCCAAAACCTCAGCTTGTGATATGATGTCTGTTCCTCCTGTTTGGTTAAATAAAGGGGAATAATTAAATAGAAATTTAATAACCATTGTAGTTCTTGTTATATACTTTGATTTTAGTTGTTTGAAAGGCCTGTGATAATTTGATTTACTAAATTTATTAGTTTGAATTTTTAAACTTATAGGAATTAAATGCCTTTTAGAGATGTAAGTTTGCTTTGCTAAAAAGTTGAAGTGCTTGAATGAATCAATTGTGTTAATTATGATTGTAATTTGACATATTTGAGGATAGTTAGTCAAGCTTATAAATATCATGAGCTATTTAGGGAAAGAAATATTTAACAAATTAAAATTTTAATTAATCAAAAGTTGAGTGAATGATTTAAGTGTTGATACAATTACTGGATTTATAAACAATACAAAATCTCTGTGTTCAAATGTTTAAGGAAAAAAACTCTATCTTTAGACATTAATCTTTAAAAAATTGAGTTTTGATTAAAACTCAGCTCTGAGCAATATTAATATTTTTAATTGAGCAAAATTTTCTTCTTTTACTTTTAAATTTTAGTATGTTCAGCTTTTTGAGTTGAATCCTTAGTTTACTTATTTTCAGTCTTTTTTCTTCTTTTTTAGATAATTCATTTGAGGCTATACATCTTCCTCTTGCGTATTGCTTTGGCCATGCCTCCCACCCTTCACTGAGATAAGTAGTGCTATCATTCTCATTTATTTCAGATTTGATTAGTTTTGATTCTTTTGGTTCTTTGAAGTGGCCATGTCCTCTCATCAAGTGGTATTTCCATGTACTATTTGTCTCTTTTAAGAATCTTCTTCTTAGAACATTGCCCCCTTTTTATCTACCCAACTCCTATTTACCCGGAAATTCTTGACTCAAGAATGACTCCCCCCCAGAGGGCTTCCCATCCCAGGTCAAAGGCAAAAACAAAAACAAGCAAACAAAATAAAAACCATCAAGCAAACAAAAGTTAATTTCAAAATCAGTCTAATTCATGATCTTTACACAACAACTGGTATATCAAGCAAGTATGACTTCTGACACAATTGAAATGGAGCTATGATTCCTCTATAACTTTAACTTTTATTAGCAATTATATTTGCCCTCTCATCCCCTACCCCAAAGATGAAAACCCCGGCATTCATTTTTCTGATCATACCCATGTACTAGAAAGTTCTACAAAGATCATTCTAAGGCCCCAATTTAGTTTATTTTCAGAATTGTAATGTTAATCTTGATATATAGAAAAAAAAATATATATATATGAAAATAAAGCCTCAAACCCAACTTAGCATTAAGTCATTAAGTCTTCTTACTCTGCACCTGCTTCAAGCTAGATCCCAATAATGGAGAGATGACACTTCATTTCCCCTTCCTTCCTTCCTTCCTTCCTTCCTTCCTTCCTTCCTTCCTTCCTTCCCTCCCTCTCTCTTTTCCTCCCTCCCTTTCTCTTCCTTCCTTGTTTCCATCCTCCCTCCCTCCTGCTTTTCTTCCCTTCCCTTCCTTTCTTCCCTTCTCTTCCTTTCCTTATTTGCTTTGCTTTGTTTTCTCCCCTAACTAGGCCAGTGGCTTCAGCACCCATGGGCTCTTATTTAGGGAAATGAAGGACACTGTGGTAATGTGACCTCTCATGTGCATCTTAACTGGCCAGTGTCCCAGGATGACTCATTCTCTTGTGGGAGACTTTCCTGAGCTCTTCAGGGATCATGCTGGGTTGCTTTGTTTCTTTGACCTGAGACCACACATATCTGTTCCAAGTGGTTGCTTGGGACCTTTTTTCCAGATCTTGGCATCAAGAAATAGCTTTTTTCTGCTGAGGTCCTTTTGTAAACAATCATGCCATGTTTGGGCAACAACTGGCACATCCCATATGGCTATATATTTATGGCTCTGCCCCTGAAGCAGCTAGTCAGTCCCCCCGCCCCCTTATTTGTCTTTGAGACATGCAGGGGCAAAGTTTGGCTGCATTCCACAGCTTGCTCTTTCTTCAATTTAAGTCAAGTACTTAGCCTCCATGTCTTCTAACTGTGAAGAATGCAGTTTAGGACTTTGGGAGTGATCTTCTTGAAGTCCCCACCATCACTGTGCCCTTTGTGTTTGGCTTGAGATTGGGGGGGATTGGAAAGGGGAAATCTCCCTATCCCTTGCTGCATGTCACAGCTTAGTGACCCCTCTGCACAGAGAAATTACTCCATCGTTCTTCTTCCTTATTTTCATTATATTGATATTAGCTCCCTGTAACTCTTAGAAGTGAATGAGGGGATTCAAGGATTGTAGAGCAGTTTCTCAACCATTATCTTGAAGATGTAGTGCTGTGGCGATATGTTAGAGAAGGTGTAGACAAGCCCAGCTGGTGTAACAAATAGATGCAAATGTGTAGTGCCTTGGTACCTGAAAGGCAGCTCCTTGCTCACCTAGTTGTCCTGAGCTGTTGAGTTGTTCCAGGCTAGGGGAGGGGCCACACAATATGATTTGCCTTGTAATCTTATTTATGCTGTTTCTTAATTCCAAGCAGAAAGCAGAGTGGGTGACGACCCCTCAATCAGGAAAAGCTCTAGGAATTGTACCACCTATTGTTAGGTAGAAACCACAAACCTCAACTCCTCATTTTTGGTCCCTGACTTCATGCAGCATCACCAACATTCAAACGCAGCACTTTCTTTCCATGAGTTTATATTCCAGTTTAGGTTGACAGGTCCTGTCAATACAACAAGCTGCTTCTTCCAAATGAGTCCTCAAATTACATCTCTATCTGCCTATTTATGACTAATTTTGAAATATTCTTAAAAATCCAGAGAAGTGAAAAGGTTAGTGTAGAAGATACTGTATTTCCATCACCCCCCACCCCCATTCCGTCTTTTTGGTATTTATTTATTTATTTAGATTTCACATTTTTATTTGAATTCCTGTTAGTTTGCATATATGGTAAAATTGACCTCGGGTATAGAATTTAGTGACTCATCACTTACATGTACCACCCAGTGCTCATCATCACATGTGCCCTCCTCAATGCCTCTCACCCATTTAGCCCATCCTGCACCCACCTACCTACCTCCATCAACCCTCAGTACATTCCCTGTAGTTAAGAATATCTAATGGGTTTGCTTCTCTCTCTCTCGCTCTCTTTTCCTTTCCCCTATGTTCATCTGTTTTGGTTCTTAAATTCCACATATGAAAGAAATCATGGTATTTGTCTTTTTCTGATTGACTTATTTCGCTTGGCATAAAAGCTGTATTTTCTAATTAGCTATTGTTGATATGTGGTCAAATTATTAAATTTTGTGTGTTGTTTTTACCAGTGCCCATCTTACTGAGTTTTTTTTTTTTTTAGTTTTAATGTATATTAGTGTATTCTCTTTGATTTTTTGGGTGTGTACCATCCAGAAATAAGATTAGATATCTTATAACTATTTTTTGTTTATTGCATGGATTAGTGCTTTAGAATTCTGTCAAATGATGTTACTATCACCCATATTTCACCAAAGAAAGAATGTTCTGACTGGTGATTTATGATGGATATTTCTTTAATAAGAAATGGATGTTAAATTTGGTGATATTTTTTATGGGCTTTTCATAATCAATGAACATTTTGGATCCTTAGGCCTATTAACATGAAATTTTTTAGGGTTTCTAACAAAAGAAATCTGTTGCATCTCTGAAGTAAATTTTATATGGTCAAGAACTATATTTTCACATTTTTGAGAATGGATTAAACTTCTCTATTAAATATGAAAACATTGCAATAAATTTTTGTCCCTTTTTTTGCAAGTATTACTTGAGCTTCTAGATTAAATGACCTATTTCTTGCCACCTCAATGTTTAAAAAATTGATGACCACAATTTGAAATTGTAACCAGATGGTTAAACCTGGGGAAAGAAGGGCAGAGATGCTTGGGGAAGGACATATAGGAGAGGTGTATGTTTTGGGTGACATTCTATTCTTAAGTTGGGTGGTGAGTACATGTGGGTTTACTGTACTTTTGTCTTTTTTAAAATTTTTAATCTTTTTTCTCAGTCTCTAAATCTATTAATGTTAGAAAGTTTGTTTTTCATATCAAAGCACTTCCCTTTTTTGATAACCAGATTACTCTCATTGCAAATGCAATATTCTCTCAAATTCCATTGAAAACACAAAAATAGTTTTTAAAAATTTTATGGCATGAGTCAATGTCACAGAAGAAGTGGAATTTGCACTGAATTCTTGGACTGCTCTCCTTATTTTTGAGTTATCAAATGCTTTCTGGATGTGATGATTTTTCTGCATGCTCATCTTTACTTGGGAAAGTGCATGAGTAGTGACATCCAGGCTGCAGGCGTACATGCTCTAACATTCTAAATGTTCAAATGGCCAAAGGAGAGTCTGCATTCTGTCAATTTTGTGTCTAGTCATTGCTGAGGTGTTGGCAGAAAACTTCTTCCAGCTAAGGAAGAGGTGCAGCCAGGAATGTCACCATTGTAGTGAATGATTCCTTTCACGTGTTTGTGGTGATTGTTGAGTGTAAACCCTTCTTCAGCTGGTGTGAATGTCCTCACTAGTAGCCCTGTGGAGATGTAGCATTTTTTATTAGCACTACATCCATTCCAAATGAGAGTGGGGGACCAGTGAGCCAAGGGTAGCCTGTCTGTGGGTCCCCACTAGTTTGTGTTTCACATCTTTCACAAGATTAAGGTTTGCCTGTTGCCTGAAGGTCAGGCAAGTTGGACCCTTACCTCCAGGTATGAGGCTCACACGTGCAGGTTTTTTAATTCCTGGGGCTGCCAGGAAGTGAGGAGGACAGCAGTCAGAGTTGTGCCAGTGGTGACAAATGCTTCCTTTCTGGATGTGGTGTGGCTGCCCTGAGTTACCGAATCATTGCCCCTTCTTCTGACTGGCACAGCACACCCTTTTTATAAGTCTGTTCTGGAATCATCTCTGCATATCATCCCCACCGAATGCAGATTGGGAGGCACCATCTTGGCAAGATTTCTGTGTCTGTCCTGGCCCGTGGTTGGTTTTTTTTTTTAAAAGGTGTTTTATTTAATTATTTGAAGGAGACAGAGACAGAGAGAATGCAAGCACAAGCAGGGGCAGTGGCAGGGGGAGAGGGAGAAGGAGAAGCAGACTCCCTATTGAGCAGAGAGCCCAATGTGGGGCTCGATCCCAGGATCCTGAGATCATGACCTGAGCTGAAGGCAAACCTTTAACCCACTGAGCCACCCATACACCCCTGGCCCATAGTTTTTCTTTCTCTTTTTTTCTTTTTAAATGTATATACATAACATAACTTTTAGCACTTAAACCATTTTGAGTGTATAATTCAGTAGCATAACTACCTTCACATAGTTGTGCAACCATCACTGTCAATCATCCCCAGAACATTTTACATCAACCCAAACTGAAATTTTGTACCCATTTAACACTAACTCCTCATTTGCCCTTACACCCGTTAATGCTACCCTTTACCTCCTTCTTGTCTCTATGAATTTAAGTCCTCTGGGTACATCCTTTTGCATCTGGTTTATTTCACTCAGTATAACGTTGTCAAGGTTCATCCATGCTGTCACATGCACCACTACTTCCTTCCTTTTTAAGGCTGAATAATATCTAATAATATATATAGACCACATTTTGTTTATCTGTTCATCTGCCAACGGGCATTAGTTCATGGTCTTTCGAAGGGGGTAAAATTTGCCTTCCCCTTCATAGCTGCTACATTGAGCTTAAAGACATGTGGGATTATTTAAGACTAGTAATTCTCAAACTTGAGTGGGCATCCAAGTCACCTTCAGGGCTTTGAAAAAGATTGTTGGGCTCACCCCCAGAGTTCCTGATTCAGTATGTCTGGGATAGAGCCTGGGCATTTGCATTTGTTATGAGTTTCCAGTTGGTGTAGGCATTGTTGGTCTAGGGACCACACTTTGAAAACCACCGTTGTAGGGATCCAGTTCATTTATTTTCCAAGGGCTATTTACTATGTCTTGTAGTGTAGCTACCCACCCATTTACTCTTCTGGGGGATCTAACCATACACAGCTTTTGTTTTCCTAAGTGACCAGGTGCTGACCTAAAGGGGCATCCATCTGTACATTGGCCACTGACCTTTGACTTGTATGACCTCACTCAAAAGGTGAGGCAGACCAATCCACCAGGGAGTCACACGAGGTGACAGGGATGGAGGTTGGGTTGTTGACCAGCAGAGATGGGGCAGACATGGCCAAGATGGGCCTTGGTTGGGCAAAAGTCACTGATAAAGGAAACAGTGGACATTCACCAGGGAGGGGAGATCTGACTGTCCCACCTTTTGTTAAGATTTCCCCATCCTTGCTTCTTCCTCCCTGCCCCCTGAGCCCATCCCCACTGCCAGAAAGAATTGGCCCCTAGGCTTGAATTTCAGTGAAGCCATGAAGAGAAAATGCACCATGAAATTATATGGCTCCTGCAAAAGGGGTTGCCATCTGCTTTTTCTTTAGGCCTTTTTCCTCTACACAGTGTATTAAACCATTATGGTCTGGTGCTGTCTTTCCTTCCTGGTAATGTGCACGTTAAGGAAAAAAAAAATGGAACGCCTTCATTTAAACAAAACAGAATGCAGGATTTTAGGCGCTAGTAAATCCCGCAAGGCATTTGTGGATTCCCTACCATTGTTTAAACATTAGTATTAGTAATCTGCTAACTCAATTGTTTCTAATTTCCCCTGTCCCCAATTTTGGAATGGAAAGGCATTGCCTTTTTTTTTTGCTGCATGTCCATAGGTTGCTCTGTATGTGTAAAGATTTCTACTCAATAATTGGTTTCATATAATACATGATTTTAAGGTGGCTTTTTCTCAAATTATTCTACTCTCCCAGATTTCTGAGCTTGGGGGAACATTGATTTGCTATTTTCTTGGTTTCTTTCTTTCTTCTCTTTCTTTCTCAATAAAAAAACCCACATCAATTAATAACAGGTGAGATAACAGGCAAAAACCAAACAAACAAATTTTTAGACTCAAATCTTTGAAACCTGATAGATTTCATTTCAGATTCCCAGGAAGCTCAGCAGCGATTAAGCACAGCAAAAATAAATGGGAGACGTTTTGGTTCTGTGTTTGAAGATGAACTTTTAAGAAGTACTTTGGAAAGTGCCATGTTATGTTTAAACAAGAGGAAGCTGCTGTTGCAAGGCACATTTTCATCCTTCCTTTTTTAAAAAATATTTTATTTATTTGAAAGAGAGGCGGGGGAGGGAGAACCCGACTCCCTGCTTACCGTGGGGCTCCATCCCAGGACCCCAAGATCATGACCTGAGCCAAAGTCAGATGCTTAACCGACTGAGCCACCCAGGCGCCCCTCATCCTGTCTTTTTTCCAGACACTAGAGCTGTCCCCCTCGCACTCCCCCACTCCCCCAGGCAGCGAGTCCCATTTTTCTCAAGGGAGGCTGGAACCTTCATGGATAAATCGAAACGTGAGACTGTCTAGGAGCAGACACCTGATATTCTCAAATTATCAGCTCTTATTATTGACCTGGCAGGGGTCTCTCTGTGTGTTGTGCACTATCCTCACCTTATTCCCCTATCCTAAGAATCCTAGAAATTGCAGTGATTTTTCTCTTGTGTCTGGAAGTCATTCTGTTTTATGGGGGAGCATATGCTCTCATTCCTCAGCTTGCTCGTACTTCTTTCGAAACACTGATTTTTGTTTTTTTCATTCTGCCAGCGACTTTGTGGCTTGGGCGTAGGGTGTGGGTAACTATGTGTCTCCACATTGAGCCATGGAGATGGATTTTTGTCAGGGCGTTAGGGTCCCTGTTCAAAACAGCCGTCCTCAGACCAACAGAGAGGGGTGGAAGTAGGCTTGCTTTGGGTTTCTTCTGCAGGGCTGGAAGCCTTTGTGGAGTGGCTTCTCCTGCAGCCAGCTCTCATTGACCCTCTTGTCCCAACAGCCCACAGGGCACCCACTTTGTTTCTCTCCCCTTCCATGCTGAGCGTGTGCCTGGAAATCTTGCCCTGGGAAGACGCAGGTGCTGGATGTGTTCCTAGAAGAAACTCCCAGACTAACACATCCTTCCTCTCTTTTGGCTTAAAGGTCCTCACTGAGGATGTGGTTCTGAGCATCAGCTGACTGCCCCAGAGGGTTTTTCCTTCAGATGAGGCAATCTGTGGATTATTTGTAAACCCTCTTGCAATCTGCTCTCTACTGCCCTATTTCTCAGAGAATTTCCTTAAAGAGTCAAACCTCTGGATACCCTCTTAAGTAATTCTGAGCCAATTCAGCTTTTCCTTTGGTCATTTCAGTGGGAAAAGCTCCTGGCAGATAGGCCTGGGAGGCTCTCCCAAATGGGATGCTTCCAATCTGAGAATGTTTCTCATCATTCATGCGATTTAATCCACCCAAGACTTAACTTCTAGAAGCAAACTTTTGAAAAATGATGGTCAGTATCTCTCCCAATCTATTTCACATTGGCTTCTTAAAATGGAAAGAAACACAATGCAGTTTCCACCATATTTCAAACATGTGATTCCTTTTGGGATCTCTGACTTGATGTTTGCTTCCTGTCTGAGAGATGAGGCCCCTTCTATTTTCAGCTGTACTGGCTGTGGCTGAGCCTAGGGTCTGGACAAGCCCTCTTAATTCTGATCACAACTCCACCCCAACCCTTAGGTCCCCTCTGGTGCTTTAGGATTTGGGTGCCACAGAGAACGGATCTTTCAGAATCCACTGCAATTTGCACATTGTAGGAGAAATTGATTAAACAGATGCTCCTTCATCTAAGTATTTACTGCCTCTCTGCCATGCCCCTAGACGTTCTTCTGGGTGACAAGTTCTCAGACTTGGAATCCCTGGGTGTATTAGTAAGGGTTCTCCTAAGGTACAGAGCCAACAGGATGTACATATACACACAGAGAGGTTTATCCTTTTTCTTTTCAAAGATTTAATTAATTAATTTATTTGAGAGAGAGAGAGAGAGAAACATCATGAGCAAGGGTAGAGGCAGAGCAGAGAGCCCAGTGTGGGGCTTGATCCCAGATCCTGAGATCATGACCTGAACTGAAGACACCTAACTGACTGAGCCACCCAGGTGCCCTCAGAAAGATTTGTCTTAAGGAACTGGCTCATGTGATGGTGGGGCTGGCAAGTCTAGAATTTAGAGGGCAGGTTAGAGATCTAGGGAAGTGTTGACTTTGCAGTCACAAGCCCCAAGGCAGGCTGTTTGGAGGCAAATTTCCCTCTTCTTGAGGAAGGGGGAAGGAGGATCTCAGTCCTTTCTCTAAGGGTTCAACTGATTGGATGAGGCCCATACACAAGACTTCAATTTACTCAAAATCTATTCTTTGAACTGTTAATTACATCTTGAAAATACCTTGACAGCATCATCTACACGGGTGTTTGACCAAACACCTGGGCACCATAGGCTGGCCAAATTGACAATACAATTAACCATCACCCTGGAGAAGCTTCAAAAATCACTCATGCCTGGGTCCTGTCCCCAGAGATTCTGGTTTAATCCACTCAGAGTGTGCCTGGGGTTTTCAAAGCCTTCCAGGTGATTCTAAGACAGCTGAATGGCTTTTCTAGGCATTGGGGGGACAGTAGTAACAAAAGAGAAACACGTCTGCTTGTCTCAAGTTTGTATTTAGTGGTGAGAGATAGAGAATACACAGGTAAATGAAACTTTATCCCTTGAGGGGGGTGCCCTGTGGGGTGAAGGAAACAGTAGGTGGGGAGATTAGTGAGGATAGGTGCTTTTCTACATGAAGCAGGGAAGGAAGCCTTCTCTGAGACAGGCCCCCAAGAGAACAGAGGGAGACAGGACCCTGGTACTGCTGGAGTGGGGGTGTTTGCTTGTGTTGTAGGATGTGTTAACGAATCCATGTCTTTGCACAATCTGAGGTTCCAACAGAGAGGAAAACTTGTCATCAATGACATTCAAAAATCTCTTTTCTACTGTCACACACAGGGCACATTTTGAAGGAGACACAGCTGAAGGCAGACACACCAGGTTGGCAGGGAGAGGCATGGTGGAGAGAGACAGGGACACATTATTTCTCAGAAAATTTTTAGATTTACTGAAAAATTGCAAGGATGGTATAGAGAGTGCCATACACACCGTATCTTATTTCCCCTACTCTTTGAATTAGCATAGTACCTTTGCCCAAATTAATGAACCAATCAAACAATAATTCACGTTATTATTAACTAAAGTCCACATTTTATTCAGATTTCCTAGGTTTTTACCTGGTATCCCCCCCTTTTTTTTTCTGTTCTAAGATCCATACCACTTTATAACACAGTACATTTCATCATCTTGTCTCCTGGGCTCAGGTTACATTTTTACCTATTTTATACAAACCCATTATATGATTAACACATGGTAGATAGGTCTCATGGTAGAATGTGGTCATAACCCCCCTAAAAAGATCCCTTAATTGCCACTCCCTACCAAGACCTGAGGTTAGGGGAGGACTATTGTTCCTGGACTAGGTGACCCTCAGCTGACCATCTGGCCTCCTTGAGATTGAGTTTTGTGAATCATGTGTCACAAGGTTGGTCCCTTAATTCAGAGTGTGGGATGTGAGTTTGAGGAAAGCTTGTCTCATGTCTGTTGCTGGTACTTCATGTATGCGTAGTGCCTGTGGCCAGATGAAGGTAGCACGCAGTGAGCTTCCCACAAGGGCTGGTCCAGCCAGCTCTCTGACAAATGGCAAAGAAGAGCATTGCTTCAGATTCCCATCAAAGGGGAAAACCCCGTGTTGTCTCCACCTGCCCTGATGGGGCAAAGGTCTCTTTCTGCTGCCATGGCAATGGCCAGTCTTAACAACACCCAGCTGGGGACCAGAATTTGAACCCAGAGCTGTCAGCTGCATTTGCCTGTGTGACCTTAACAATTTATTAAGCATCTCTGAGCCAGTTTTAGCCATTTCTCTTAAGAACATTTTTTTTTAGTGTGTCTTAATGATTTAAAAAACAAAAACTAAAAAAAGTGTAAATGACTCCTGACGTAAGAATAAGGTGAAGGAGACATTGGCTCTTTGTGGTCCTAAGTCTGATTTTCATGCCTTCTGTCTCAGAAGTGGGAGAGAAGAGAACACAGAAATTACTCTAAGTGCTGGTGTGGATTGTTTCCAAATGCGTTTCAATGGGTATGAATTGAGCACTTACTGTATGCCATGCATACATGCCATACAAAGAAAAAAGGATACACTTCCTCTCTTCATGGAGCTCAGAGTAACTGGGATCCCTCACATTCTGATGACATGTGGAAGGAGGATTTTAATCTGAACATCTTCAAAGATAGATTTGAGGAGAATTTAAATTTGGTTGTACAGTATATTTTGTGTTAAGATGGGCTTTATTCTAAAAAGCCTGCCGAAAGGATTAACTGAAAAATCCCCTAAAAATCTGAAAGGACAATAATTTTGATTGGGGATAAATGTTTACCAGATCCCTGAGAATTTAGTTTTTGTTGACTTATTCTCTTGGCATAAACCAGCTAAGAATAAATCAAAACGTATTGAATGGGCACATCGTCATTGACTAAAGTCTCTTTTGTCTTCAGGAAAGCAGAGCTCATTTGCTTCCCTTTTTGCCACACCAGGAAATCAAGTAGACTGGAACAAGAGCCTTGTGTCAAGTGTCAAAGCCTTTGATTGACCCTGGGCAAATTACACAGAGTCCCTAGGTTTGCATTTCTTCTTTTTTTAAAACAGGTATAGTAGTTGCCTTGGTGCCATGTGTCAGCTGTTGAGTAAAAAAAAATTAACTGATGCCTATAAATATCTTGGCTTAGTTCTTGGCATACAGTTGGTGCTCAAAAATGAGTGCTCCTGTGAGCTCTGACTTCTTTTGTTAAAATGGCAATATTGTCATGTACCTTGCAGGTGTGGTGAACAAGCAAAAGGCAGGAAATGGAGCTTCTGCTGGGCTGAATCTTGGGCTCTGCCCAAAGGTGGCATTTGGAGAGGATAGTGGGTCTCAGAAGGAGGGGGCTGGACACGTCATCACATATCCATCCGATGACCAGTTGAAGAACCTGCATTTACCCACACCAGGGAATCTATAGGCTATCGGGTTGTATCCAATGCACCCACAAAGAACATTAGGAGACAAAGAGGCTGTTTCAAACACTTGCAGTGGCTGGAGGGAAGTGACAGCAGATTAACTGGTGCCAGTCAAGAGTCATTATCTCTTCTTCTTCCTTTGCTTTGAGCTTGGAGAAGTAGACAGCCTGGTGGGACAAGGGAATTAGGGAAATGCTGAAAAAGCCCACCACGCCCCCTCCTTCTGTCCTTAAAGCCTCTAATGAGTTCAGTCAGGCTGGAGAACAGGAGAAGATTTATCTTTAAATAGAGTTCAGAATTTTGGTTATTACAGCAAACTGGAGATTTTAATTACCCAAATGAGGACTCTTCTTTTGCGATCACAAATAATTTGAAGGTTTGTTTGTTTTTCTCTTTTTCCCTAGTCTAAAAGTGACCAGGCAAATCCTGGGAACTGCCCTACATTTCCTCCATGGAATAAAGAAGAATTAGCCTGATAGCGTGAGTTGAGTAAGGAGAGACTATTTTTCTACATTGATTGTTTATTTCTGGATACTAAAAGCCTGCTTGTTTAGCTTACCAAATGGAAGCCGAGGGGCACAAGGGTGAGGTGCGTATGGGAGGAGACTTCTATTTAAACTTAAACTTGTCCACAGCTGATGTTCAGGGTATGAAGTCGTGTTTGATATGTTTGCAGGGCTTGAGAGTGGGAGGCAGTAGGCAGCAGGCTGTGGGAGCCACAGAGGAATCCCCAGAGAATTCTCCATCAGGGAACAAAGCATCCATGCAGAGAATGAGACTCCTGATAGGCAGGTCTGTTGCCAAAGGCACTGGCTGGTACATTGTGGCTCTGAGGGTGGTGTTGGCTCACACCTGCTCCCAAGAGACTAGTGTGTACAATAGAGCCCAATCCTGATGTTCAGAGACATCAGGTTGGTAGCTTGAAATTGTGATATTTACACTCTAGAAATTGGCAAACACTACAAATCAGGGCTTTATTTTTGGACAACTGGTTTATCAGCACACCGTTGTTTGTTTGTTTGTTTGTTTATTTATTTATTTATTTATTTATTTATTTATTTATTTTTTGTTTATTTTTTTTTTCACATCGTTGTTTAAAACTATCCCAAGGAAGATATTTTGGGGGCATGTCCACATCTCATAGAGACAAAGCACTGTGTGCATGAAGTGAGAGACATGAAGTATTTTGTGGGATGAGCATCTCTGCTGTGGGTTCCCTGTGTAGGTATAGGGTAGAAGCGCTCTCCTTGCTCTCCAGAATCCTCACCACAGTCCTACCCTGTGAGTTCTGGGGTACAGGAGAATGATGAGAATGTCTGAAAGCAGGCAGAGGCCCCTGGCAGGGGTGGTGGTGGGTTGGGCAGGGTAGTAGAGGCCAGCCTTATGGGGGGCAAGTAGCGTAGCAGGAGCCCCCCCAAGGGTGGGTAGGAGATTGGAGCTGCAGAAGACCATATCAGATCAGTCTGGCCTGGGCCTGGGCCATGGGACCAGGGAACATTTCCCTTTAGAGGCTCTCAGGAATTCTTGAGTTATAGGGGTAAACATTTGTAAAGGCCTAGAATTCTCACATGGAGTAGGAGTACCTCAGCACCCAGAAGACCAGGTGGGAATATCAATGCCCCTCACTCATCTGCAGACCAATAAACCTTGAGAATAGTGGATGGTAGTGATGACACAAATGAAGCCTCCAGCCCAGAGTCTGGTGCACAGTAAGGACTGGGTAGAGCCCAGTTTTTTCTTTCTTTCTTTCTTTCTCTCTCTTTCTTTCTTTCTTTCTTTGTGAATTTATTTATTTATTCATGAGACACACACACACACACACACACACACACACACACAGGCAGAGACACAGGCAGAGGGAGAAGAAGCAGGTTCCCTGCAGGGAGCCTGATGCGGGACTCGATCCCAGGACCCCGGGATCACGCCCTGAGCCAAAGGCAGATGCTCAACCACTGAGCCAGTTTCCTTCACCATTCCCTCATTCACCGATAGTCAGCTATATTATAGAAATTGTGAGGCCAACATTTAAAAGAAAGAAAAGGAAAAAAAAAAAAAGAAGGTAAAGGAACTACTGCCCTGTTTGATCCTATTGACAGGGATTACACCTGTCTGTAGATATTTTGAGGGGAAAGGTTAAGTTTAGTGGTAGCTTTCATGATCATCTCTTGTATCCCTACTTCCTTGCCATGGTGTCTGGTCCATAGCCAGGTATTCAAGACATATTTGTTGAGTGTTATTGATACAGATTCTAGAGGAGATTCACAAGCTAAAACCTACATGAAGGTTGTCTTGACTGGGGAATAGTAGAATCTCAGGGAAAGTCTCATCTGACTCCCCATCCACTTCTATATTCTGTTGCTTGAATCCCCCCACCACATCCCCAAGGGTCTACCCAGCCTCTGCCCGGATACCTCTGATAATAACAACTCACCAGATGGAACACTGTCTGTCCCACTGTAGGATGGCACTTCCTGTGCAATTCAGTGCTATGTAAGAAAAGCACTGTGACTTTTTATCTTTTCATCCAAAGACAGGGACATAATTGATCTGAATCCTGCCTCTTCCTTATGAAATATATTTAGGGAAACTGTGGTGATTTATTTCAGGAAGATGTGACATGGAGATTTGATTAAGGGTCTAATAAACTGAATTGTAATTAGGAATTAATTAAGGATGCCCATTTATCATATATATATATACACACACACACAATTGTGAATGGATTCTGGAGTTGACTTGGGTAGAATGGTGGCAAAGAGTCTCATGTCTTAAGAAAAGGCCCAGGCCTTTCCTGCTTGCCTGCAGTGCCATGTGCAGACAGGGAAGGGCTGAGACCAGGCTGGTTCAAGAGCTTCCAATTCTACTGTGTAGGCTGCTAGAGGAAGTCCAGCAAAGCTAGGGGCAGGGGACCATCCAGAGGAAGACTGACCATTTCATCAACTAGGGTAACTGAACCAGCAGAGGGCAGCCAGGAAGATTCCCAAAAAGGAGGGCAGTGGGCAGAGATCCTTGTAGATCTGGGCCAAGGATTGGTAGTGTGGAGTCAGTGACATGAGTAGATCATGATCCAGGGGCCAGGAAGAAGGCTGGACCCACCATTTTGGAGGGGCAGAAATGCAAGCCTTGGCTCATTGAACAAGGGCATAGATGGGACACAGGTTGGGCAATGGATTACAGAGCAGATGTCCAGTTATCAGGTATGGGACACAGAGGTTTGCTTAGGGGTCCGGAGGACATGAGGCTGAGACCCAGGGCATCCAACAAGAAGTGCTTATAGTCCTCCTTCCCAAAGCCAGTGCAGCCGTACAGACTGAGGCATATTTCTCTAGCTAGAAATGTAGTTGTTACTCTGGTGGCCCCAGATGTAAGGAGAGGTGGGTCAGGAACCTTGCCTTCTGGGCAACGATCTTATCCCCCAACTCCTGCCACACTCAGCTTGTATTCCCAAAGAGAAAAACCTCAGGATAGAGCATTTTCAGGTTTGTTTTGATGGATGGAAGGGTTTCAAGGGGGCTTAAGTGATCAGCTTAGAGCGACTGTCATTTAAAGAAAGTAAGGAAGATAAACTTTTTAAATCATATGTTTTTTTTTCTTTCGAGAAACATTTATTTCAGAAATTTAGGAAAACGAAGAGCTTCTTAAAGAAAAAAAATCCTTTTTATTTTGAAAAGAATACACACACATAACATGTCTATCCACTTCAGGTAAGCATAGTTTACTTTATTCAATTACTATTACTTAATAAGTAGTTGTATGGCCATATAAAAACAGAATACACACTGGCTACATAATATTATAATATATGGAGGTATCATAAATATTTAATTATTCCCCTTCCTGAGAATTTAGATTTTTTTTTTTCTGTTTACTGGTGTCATGTTACTGAGACTGGCGTCTTTGATTACTTTTGGAATTGGAATCACTAGGCCAAAAGGCCTGGTTTTAAAACTCTTGATATGTATTGCCAAAGACTTCCAGGGACTGCATCAACTTACACCACGTCATTTTTGGCATTGAATGACACCATTAAAAAATCAAAAAGTCTACTTAGCAAGCGAAACATGCTGTATTATTGTTTTGTATTTCTTTGTCACTAAGATGGATGAATGCTTTCCTTATTAGCGTTTCCATTGATATTAGTAGAAAGTAAACAGGCAGATTATGTTTGGGTCACATGGTGCCGTAGATCTTAGCAGGATGTAAGCTCAAGGCCATCATTTACAAGAAACAATAGTGCATACTTTGTGGGCATAGCGCCACCTCCTCAATGGAGACAGAAATGTCTGGAATGACAGTGCAGATAAGATACTGGTTTCCTAAGCAGGGCGCACTTTCCCACTCTTCCTGGACGTTGGCAAATGCCCGGTGATCAAGCTGGAGCCTGGGGGGACTCAGCATCCTCCCGTCTTGCCCACCTCCCACATCCTGCCCACCCCCACCCTAGATTTAGATCTTAATCTATTCAATCTTACAGATGCTAAGATTGCTCTCATTCCGCCCACACATCTGGTTAGATGAGTGTTTCCCTGGCTGGCTTGCATATTACCAGCATCTGTCAACCCTATTTAGTCTTTAATTGCTCTTGGGGCATTTGCAGGAAAAGCCTGCCTTGGGATCTATACACTCATATGAAAACAGTGCAAACTTCTCCCAGGCTGGAGTGCATTTGGAAAGAAGTGGTTAACGTTGATTTTTTATTTATTTTTTTTATTTATTGCCGAGCCGTTGAGTCATCATAAAATAAGCGTCCAGCTGACGGCTCTCTTTGGTCTTGTTCAGCCAGCTGTCCCCCTGGTGGAGCTGAAGTGTTTGAAAAAAAAAATCAGGCAAAAAAATGGTAGTGGGGAGCCCACCAAGTCCCTTGGGGCCTTTGATTTGTTTTACGATGCAAACACCTGTCCTGTTTCATATTGGCTGCCCTGTGACTGTTGCACCTAGAAACAAAAGCAGCATTTGTAACACCTCCAGGTGCAAAGGCATCGAAAGGATCTGAATACAGCACCAGAGAGAAAACAGCTATAAGTCACCAAAGATTGGCTTTGATGTCTGGCGGGTGTTTAAATGGGGATTCTCCCCCAGAGACCAGTGTGGACACTGGTCTTGTTGAACTTTTTTTCCCTTCCCCCAAATGAATGATCCAGACAAGCAGGCACCATGAAATCTTTAAACTGGCAGATGGGATAAAGTTCTCCAGAAAGTGCTGTGCCATGATGATGGGGATATGTTGAAGGAAGAGCACAGGGGGCTGTGTTAATGGGCAGGAACGTGGTAGATGAGTTTCAGCGAGATGAAGTATCTGGTCATGAACTAAGGCCAAAGGAATCCACTCGGAGCAGGCAGAGAATGAGCTCTGGGGTATTGGTTGCAGCCTGAGAAAGAGGTCTGGTGGTATGCGGCTGGAGTTTTAAGGGAGAATCTACTAGGTGCTGTCAGGACGATCATTAAAGTATTGAGTAGCACCAAAATAGATCTTGTCTGGCAAGATGAAGAATCTTTTACCCTTGTCCTAAGATCTGCAATGCTATGGGCGATTTTCCTTGTCCACGATGACCTAGTTATGAGGGGCTCTGGGGGTCTGAAGACCTCTTCCCTTGAATCGATGAGAAGCAAGTCTACATAATGCACCTCTGACCATTTCTGGATCCCACTGGGCCCAAACCTCCTCAACCAGCAGGAATGTAAGTCAGGGCCTCTGTTTGGGCACAGAGCTTCCCTTCTCCCTTATTTGCTTCCTGAGACTGCCTGGGTGTGCTGGGCAGAGGTCTCTAGGCTAGAGGGTCTCCTGGCCTAGCTCCTTCCTGCCCCTCTGCCTCTCAGAGCATTAATGCAGCAGGACAAAGCAAATACAATAGTCTGGTGATGCTGCGGTGGATCTTTGTTGGTTGCCTTCCCCAATGCGTTGCTTCTTCTCTCTTTCCTATTGGGACCTCAAATTTTAAAGCCATATGACTCCAAGTGAGAATGATCCCACCTTCCACTCTAAGGTGGACCCAAGTAGATCCTTTCGTATTGATTTTGCTTCAATCCTGCTTTTTCTATGCTTAGACTGCAAAATCAACATTGCGCTCTAGAGCTTTCTGCATCAAGGACAAATACATTTGCCTGGCTGTGAAGACCTTGCTCCAATAAGCTTCTCTACTCTTATTCCAGCGTTCCCAAATATAAGAACCCTCCACTCCACTCAAACTGGTATAGTCTTCATCCGGACCAGAGGCCATTCCACACTGCCACTTTCCACCATGAGCCTGTGATAATGTTTTTCCTGCTGAGACACATCTGTCCATCTGTCTATCTCTGTTTCTCTCCCTCTTGGTCTCACTTCTTGTATACATTCTACTTAAAGCAATCTTAGGGCACCTTATGTTTAACCAGACTTTCATCACATCCTTCTCTCCGGTGAATTCCTATCACTCTCAAAGTCTATGCCAGCCAGTTCCTAATTACTTACATGTTAATTGCTTCACACCCATAAACTCTGCCTGTGAGGGTTGCATGGACCATATATTATCTCCATTTTATAAACTTTCTAACCAGTACAGTTCAGTGCACATAGCAGCAACAGAGGCATAAATGTTGAGTGACATTTTCCAGAGTTAAATACTTAGGCCATTTAACTTAGCATTGGGTAAAAATGACATCAGAAAGCCAACAGATGAGGGCTATTCTCCAAGCTGATGTTCTGAACTTTTGATTTCTGTGTATTTCCTAGTAAAGTGTCACCCAACAAGACCATTTATTCGACATCCATTCTCATTCTAACACACTCTCCACATTCAGGCAAACTATCGGTTCAGCCCGGATGGGAGAAGGAAACACTGATACCTAAATACAAATGCAGCTTAGGGGCACCTGGGTGGTTCATTTGGTTGAGCATCCAGCTCTTGGTTTCAGCTCAGGTTACAATCTCGGGGTCTTGAGATTGAGCCCCACACTGGGCTCCACCTTCAGTGTGGAGTTGGCTTGGGATTGTCTCCCCACCGCCCTCAAACCACCCCCCACCCCAAACCAAAAAAATTCAAATGCAGCTTAGGAACCACTGAAAGGTTTTCTTGGATTCAGGCTCTGCTCGAAGTTCTTGGGTCATAAAGAGAGAGCTGAACCCAAGGCTTTTTGCAGTTTGGCTTCTGTTTCATTCAGACCGAATGCAACTCCTCGGTTGAGAGGCAACTTCCTTTGAGTCTCACAAGGCATCTTGGACATTGAACAGGCTCACAAACCATCTAACGAGCTAAGTGAAAATGGACCCAGAAACCCCAAACCTATGTTTTTCTTAAAATAAACATGCATAAAACATTGAGACATACAAGCTCTCGGGGGCAAACCACAGTTGGATTTTAGCAGATCTGAGAACACTTGAAAAATAGTTGAAGATTTTTCACCAACCCCAAGACATTTGCAGAATGGTTCGAAGTTTTTGTGGCCTCCTGGCTCTTCAGGAACCCCATGTGTGCACCTGTCTACGTGTGGTCGAATCTCTAGCCGCTTAATGCAAGTAAAACCATCGAGGATGCATTGGGATAGGCATTGAATGTCACAGGTGGGTACTGGGAGTGGTTCATTGTTAAGTGTCTTTTCCCACCTACCGGGATGATCCCCAGCAGTTTTATGCTGTTTTATGCTTCACTTCAAGCTCTCAAAAGAAAGAAATGCTAATATATCCCTCAGAAGCCTACCCTAGGGATTGCTGGATGGCTCAGTTGGTTAAGTGCCTGCCTTTGGCTCAGTCTGTGGCTGTGATCTCAAGAGTCCAGGGATCAGGCTCCCTGCTCAGTGGGGAGTCGGCTTCTCCCTCTCCTTCTGCCCCTCTTCCTGCTCATGTTCTCAATCTCTCTCAAATAAACAAATAAAATAAACAAATAAAAATAAAGAAGCCTACCCTAGTATTCTGTAAACATTAACTAAGCTGCCAGGAGATTTTCTTCTATCTTAAACTCTCAAAATCCCATTTACTCTTATTCTTCATCATCATTCTTTGAATATTTGGAAACAGTGACATTTAGATGAGCTTTTTCCTTTTGGGATCAAGCAATCATAATAATTTTTCTCCCAGTTCTGACTTTCTAACACTGTCTTTTTTTTTTTTTTTTTTTAATTCTCTCTGTTTTTGCTTCCCTACATACTTCCTACTTAGTCACAGACACCCACTTTTCCTCTGAGCTTCATCGGCAGGGAGATTTGGGAGTGATAATTACCCAGGTAACATTTTGAGCTCTGTAGCTTGGGAGGAATCCTAAATTTATTTAGTTTTAACAGCTGTACTTGGTAGAACTCGGTTTTGTTTAATGGAACCATCTGACAGTAGGTTAGATTTTGGTTTAACCGGAAGACTCCTGACAAGCCAGGAAAACAAGACAACTGAAAAGCTTGCATTTTATTTGACACTTTTTAAATAGTTCCCAGCTCTCCTAAAAAAAACATGGGGGAGGTGGCAGGATAAAGAAATAGAGTCCTTAAATCAAAGGAAAGTTGAGGGAGTTTCTTCATGCTAACCTCCATGCATAAAAGAAAAGAAAATTCTTTTTACTTTGTTGAACAGAATACTACCCTGGAAAACTCTTAATTTTAGGTGCTGAAAACCAGCTATTTCCTGTAACATACACTAGTCTGTACATTTTTTTTAAAAGAAAAAACTCCTATTCTTTCAATTACAAAAGTAACATATGTTCTTTCAGGGAGGGGGGAATTTTAAAAATAAAATGAAAGCAAAAAGAAGAAAATTTGAAATTGTCCAATTTCACCACATGGAGAAATTAAATTAACAAATTGCTTCATAAGTAATGTTTTATTTTTATCTCTATTCTCTCATATTCAGTTTTTCTTCTTTTTAAAAACTAAAAACTGAAATCATACTGGACCTACTGCTTTGTACTTACTTTTTTCATGATAGAAATTATTCCTAAACAGGATTTTTTTTTTTTGCTGGCTCAGTTGTAAGATTATATTATAATCCCTAGTATATCTATATATTTTTGTTTATTATTGTATGTTTATATGATCTGTATTATACATTTACATATGTTACATTATTACTTCATTATATACTATAATCTCTATTATATATGTATATGTACACACACATATATACATATATTTGCTACCATAAACAATACATCATTGTATAACAAACGTCTAAATCTTCATGCCAAGCCATTGGCTCTCCTTACAGTGCATTTCTGGAAGAGAAATTGCTGGCTCAGAGGAAACACAAAATGGGGGGCTTTTGGATATGAATTGTGTAGCTGCCCTTCAGAAAATCTAAACCATCTTATTTAAAAAATTGTTTTGATCTAAATCATTTTAAACACCTCTGGCAAGGTAGAACTGTTTTCTCATACTAGTTATGGATATTTTAATTAAAAATTCTAATTGATAGATACAAAATAACAGCTCATTGTTTTTATTTGATCATTAATGAGCTTGGATATATTTATGTAGAATACTGCCACTTACATCCATGTTCTTTGCCTATTCTTCATCACTAGTAAGATATATTTTAAAAATGTAACTTGTTAAAAAAATAAAATAAAAATGTAACTTGTTAGATGCTCAACATCACTCATCAGGGAAATGCGAATCAAAACTATAATGAGGTATCACTTCCTACCTGTCAGAATGGCTAAAATCAACAACACAAGAAAGAACAAATGTTGGTGAGGACTTGGAGAAAAAGGAACCCTCTTACACTGTTGGTGGGAATGCAAGCTGGTACAGCCACTGGAAAATATTATGGAGGCCTCTCAAAAAGTTAAAAATAGAACTACTCTAAGACCCAGCAATCGCACTATTGGGTACCTACCCCAAAAATACAAAAACACTAATTCAAAGGGACACATGTACCCTTATGTTTATAGCAGCATTATTTACAATAGCCAAGATATGGAAGCAGCCCAATGTCCATTGATAGATGAATGGATATAGAAGATGTAGTATATATATGATGGAATATTACTCAGTGGTTAAAAAAAGGATGAAATCTTATCATTTGCAATGACATGGATGGAGCCAGAGATTATAATGCTAGGTGAAGTAAGTCAATCAGAGAAAGACAAATACTATATGATTTCACTCATATGTGGAATTTAAGAAACAAAACAAAGGAGTAAAGAAAAAAAGAGAAAGAGAGAGACAAACCAAGAAACAGACTCTTAACTACAGAAAACAAACTGATGGCATCAGAGGGGAAGTAGGTGGGAGAGTGGGAGAAATAGGTGATAGAGATTAAAGAGTACACTTACCATGATGGAATAATAAATAAATAAAATGAAAAAAAGTTTGTTAGTTATTAAGTCAATTTTATATGGTGACTATAGCAACTCTGTATTCTTTCATATATTTTCATTTTGATTGAGGTTTATTTTATTTTTGTGCAATACCATTCTTAAACGATAGACAATACTGTTGATTGAGTTATATTACTATTAACTGTATCACCAATATGTTTTCTTGGCCTCATCTTTATTCAGAGAAGTTTTTTTGACAGTATTTTCAATTTCTTCTTCAGCTTTTTTACTTGGTTAGTGAATTTCAATAACTTGTGTTTTTATAGGCAGCCATTTATTTTATTCAGGCTTCCAAATAATTAGTATTGTGTTTTGACAGCTAGTTCATAAAAATATTTTCAATCTCCTTTGTGCCTGGGGTATATACTTTTCTTAATTCAGATAGTGAGATTTAGTTCCTTGATTTGGGCTGATAGTTTGTCCATTTTATTAGTCTCTTTAAGAAATTTGCTCCTGAATTTAAAAGAATCAGCTCTAGGATTTAAAAGGATATATATTTTTCTTATTCTTATGCATGTATCATTTGATGCTTAGTGTTTTCTTCCAATTCCTTTATTTATTCTTTTGTTCTAGCTGTTGGTTCCAAAACTGGCTCCTGTACCTGGAGGGCAAGGAGTAACCAAAGAAAGACAGGTCACCTCACGTTGGCAGATGGCAGGTTTAATAGGCAAGGGAACTCACATAGGAGGCTTGTCTTGGGTGACCTCAAGATTAGTGGTCACATCTGCCCACCTGAATCTTAATGGGGTTTAATCATGTTTCCCATCCAGGTCTCAATGATACATTGTTCTCTCAAGGCTACATCCTTGCAAAGGGTCTGGTAGTGGGAATAGTGGACAGAACATACATTCCAAGGACAGAACTGGATGTGAAGTGCCTCTGAAGACCTGGGGGTCCAGCTTGCAGGTCAACCAAGGGTTATATCCTCTTGATGACCTCCAATACCCTCAAATCCCTTCTGGTCACATGTCTACCTGGCCTGGTATACACTTCCAGGCCACTGCCTGTTGCTTGGACCTACCTCATGTCTCTTAAGAGCTCACTCTTTCATGTCCTCCTATGCTCTACTTGTTTATTTTTTTTTTCTCAGAAGTTACCCTCTCAATGAGATCTTCCTGATAATCTTATCTGAAATGTCAGTATGTCCCTTCTCCTTCCACCAACTTTTCCTTCTGCCTTCCTGGCTTTATTCCCACGTTAGCACTTACTGCTATTGAGTATAATATATATATTTACCTATTTACCTTGTTTATTTTATGTCTCCCCTGCCACACTATAAGATTTTAATTTATCTTTTGACTGCTTTCCCCCCAGCTTTTTAGAATGCCTGGCGCATAGTAGGTGAAAAATTCGTCAACTGAGTGAATGGACCAATCAATAAATGAACAGCACAGCTTGAGACACCTCTAATCAGGAAGCTTTGAGTAGTAAGCTTCAAAGATTTCAGTTCCACTCATGGAGATCTCCTTAAGTTCCTCTTTTTCATTGGTTCACCATACATTTTGCCTGACACATGTAATGTCATCAGAGTGTTGAAGTTATTTTCATGGCTGGTGGATAATAGCAAAGTCTTTGAGGACCTTGGGTCTTAAAACCTGAGTCTCTTCTTGCCATAGCCACCCTTCCACATGGGTCCCAGGACATAGATGCCCAAGAGACAAGGTCATATTCTTGATTCAAATGACGATTGGATTTTAAGCAGCAGTAAGACTTCCTGGTGAGTTCTTCTGGGCTATGAGTAAACAAACTCCTTTGATCCAAGAAAGGAGGTCTGCTTTCTTTTCCTTGCATTCTACACCAGAATCTTGGCTTCCTGTATTTTCCTCTTCTATTCAAAGGGGGAAAAGCCCTTTCTTGAAGCACACCAACCAGTAGAAGGTTTACCCTGAATATCTAGGACAGAGCTGGTCTTCTGGAGGTAGATCCCACTGTCCCAAGCTCTGTTGACCCCCTCTAGACACGTAGATTGGATGTCCAAGACACCATGCCACATCGGCTCAGAAATTTAGCCACTCTTCTCTGCACCCCAAATCTCTCTTCCTACCACTAGCCTTCTGTATCCACAAATAAGACTGGTGAGCAAAGGCATTCAGTGTATGTACAAGAGGAACTGAGTGGCCTGCCCCCATTCCCCAAAGGGCCACAGAGTCCTGTAGATGGGATATATGGGATCTAGGAGGACATGGTACTACCCTCAAGAGGCCTAATGCCTATTGCATTATCAGTCAGCCATCCTCCCTGAAGATAGATGAAGTGAGCCTCCATTCAAGTTCTACCCTTACCTTCTGATGGAAACCCTTGAATAAAACTTAACAAATATACTTATCCAAGGGAAGGCTTTTATTCGTATCATTCTGCTTAAAAGATAATTAATGCCCAGGACTGGACCAAGTATTCTACTTCTGTCTTGAACAGAGCAGAATCACTAGTCTTTTTTGAGAAGGTATTATATATCAGGATATGTGACAGTCTTTCTTAAAGCAAGAAGCTAGTGGAGTGAAAGAAGGTATGGAATTCACATCCTTAAAGGGGTTATATGTGGTCATTGAGTATCTGTGATATATTCAAATATTGTTTGCAAATCCTTATATGGATTTTTTCAGTGTCTTTTCAAAAGATGGAGGAGATTAATAGGTGAGGGGGTACAGAGAGGCAGATTTTGGCTTTAGATGAATAAATGCTCTTGAAAAAGTTGGACTATATTGGAGTGCATGGGTGGCTCAGTCGGTTGAGCATCTGAGTCTTGATTTTGGCTCAGGTCACGATCTCCAGGTTGTGAGATCAAGCCCCACATCAGGCTCTGTGCTGAGTGTGGAGCCTGCTTAGGATTCTCTCTCTCCCTTTGCCACTCCCCTCCCACCACTTGCATGCACTCTCTCTCTTTCTTTCTTTTAAAAAAAAAAAAGTTTAGCTACAGATAATTTACAAATTTAGTAGGTAAAAACATAGTATCTGCCCCTTGTTTTGTCCAGTCTTGTGGGGAGATGTTCGTGCACAAGATGAGTTTGGATTAGGTGGCTTCTGACTTCTTTTTTATATTTGATATTCTTCCTCCTTGTCTGTAATTAGAAATAAAGAAGCCCCAGACTGTTGGGAGAAGCACAGGGCAGAGGAGTGTGGAGGTGGGAGTGGCTCTGTAGCCATATCCTCAGCCTGAGCAGGCTGGGGTGTGACAAAGTGGCTCTAAGTCTGCTCGCTCCCACATTAACAGGGCCTCACTGTGAATGGCCGGCATCTTATGGATGGGGCACGATGGCAAGCCCTCCTTGCTACTCTACTTGTACAATCTTCCTCTCAGGGTATGTTGGAACCTATAGCCAGAAACTGGATTCTCATACCCAAACATATTAGTTTCATAACAAAGTGCCATAAACTGGGTGTCTTATAACAACAGAAATTTATTCCCTCACAGCTATGGAGGCCAGAATTCCTAAATCAAGGTGTCAGCAGAGGTGTTTTCCCTCTGAGACTCTGTGTAGACTCCTCCCTTGCCTCTTCCTGGCTTCTGGTGGTGGCAGTCCATCCTTGGTGTCCCTTGGCTTCCAGATGCATCAGACCAACGTCTGCCCCTGTTATCACATGGTGCTCTTTCCCTGTGTCTCCACATCTTCCCTTAGAGCTCTCATGTCACAGAACTGCAACCGTCTTCTTGTAGCTGAGTCTCTTGTACTAGACCATGAGCATCTACATGTCAGGGTCCATTTCGTGTCCATTTCTCACTCTCCAGAAGCACATAGTTCCTGCTACTCAGGGAGCACTTTGAATTATACTGAATAAAAATGAACTAATTCTATGGCTTCTCTTTACAGCCCACCCCATGAACACCCCTGGACATTCCGTTTTCATTTCTTTTTCTGAATACATGACAGATGCTAAATATACTCTATTAAAAGTAGACCATCTCCAAGATGTTTCTTCTGAGCACCCTTTCATTCTCAATATATTCTCTCCCTAAGTAAACCGCTATCTGCCACCACTGCTGTGTGGATTGACTCATAAATCTCCGTTTCTTGATTCAGTCCTTCTCCTGTGCTCCAGAAAGAACTACATTTCCTACTACCTGCTGGACTAAATACAGCTTGCTCAAATACCACAATCAGCATATCTAGATTTGAAAGCTCCACCTTCCCTGAAGTGCTGGTTCTTGCTTTCCGATTTCCTAGGCACTCGTTAGAATCAATACCTATTGGTGAGTAATTCTGGAGAGCTGGGCATTGGCACGATCACCAACTTGTGTGGGTTCTGTGCTGGAGTGGCATTTGCCACTCCCCAAATTTTGCCATTGCTTTCCCCAAATTTTCTGCCACTGCTTCATGCAGGAGTTTGCCGGTCCTCTCTTACCCACCTTGTAGTGGCATCCTGATGGACTGACCTTGCCTCCTGTTGCTTCCACTGGAATGGAATTCAACCTTCCTGTCTGCACGCTTGTCTTCTTGAGAGAATGAGCTGATAGAATGAATCTCTGTTCAGAAGCCCCCAAAGCTTGTATTCAGGTTCTCTCTGGTGGTGGTGAGGGGAGTTGGGGGATGGTAATGGACATTGGCTGTAAGCCTGGAAATTGGAATGACACTTTAATTTGTTCTGCTTGATTTGCTGTGTTTGGTGGACCTTGCTTGGCTTGGCTGGGGTGGCCCTGTTCCATCATATTCCTCAGGCTCTGGGCCCCTGAGTTTTTTAGGAGGTGCCAGAGCATCGCCAGCAACACCTCGGAAAGGTCATCCTTTTGACCTCATGATTATTGTGTAAGCTCGTTAAGGGCAAAGATCAAATCTTTTGTTTAGCTACACTTCTCAGCTTCACTTACTACAAAACTGGGCAAGAGGAGCCTCTGAGGAAACCCTTCTGAAAGAGTGGGTGTGAGAGGGAGAAATAAACAGTGGCCCTTTGGCCCAAGCAGCAGAGCCAGGCAGTGGCTGCAATGCATTTTGCTGCAGGAGGGCCTGGCCCATGATGGATAGACGCAGTTTGCATCTGGGCTTCCAACCAGAAGGGCCTCTCTTCACATTGAGGAATGTGGAACTGAGGGCTCATGTTGCTCCGTGAAGCCACAGGGTTTCCCAGTCCAGCACAACATCATGTTCTACTTAACTGTGGGCCTCTGTGGGGACAGGCCCGAGGCTAGATGTGCGGTGCCAACGGGACACCCCTTGGTGTTCACGCTCTGCCTTTCTGGTCCTCATGGCATCTGATTACCACTGGGGACCAGGCCCTGCCCAGCTCCCGCCTCCTTCTTGATC
Source organism: Nyctereutes procyonoides (assembly GCF_905146905.1). Classification (NCBI taxonomy): domain Eukaryota; kingdom Metazoa; phylum Chordata; class Mammalia; order Carnivora; family Canidae; genus Nyctereutes; species Nyctereutes procyonoides. Next base: position 51,350,927 of record NW_026575140.1, on the reverse strand, counting down.
ACCCATGATTTTCATATGTTTCGGGTCTATTTTCAAGCATCCCCCCACCCCCAGTCTCTGCTCAGCAGAGCCATAAAAATGGGGAGCCTTTCATCTCCTCGCCAGCAACAGTCCTCCCTGCTCCCTTGATCATTTGGTTAACTCGTCTCTGAACTCTGTCCAAACTGTCTGTCTATGAGGGATTCCTCGTCTCCTCAACCCAGATCAGCCTCCCAGGTGTGGCGGGTGATTAGCACAGAGGAAGGAGTTAGTGCACTGTGATTAGCGCTGTAATAACAGTGATGTGAGGAGGAACCGCTGCTGACAGGGCACCTGGCTGCAGCAAGTGGAAGGCAGACACTGCTCAGGCCCAGGAAGCCCTTTCTCTTTCTCTTTATCCAAACACTGATGCTTCTGCCCCTTGTTAGGCCAGAAAGTCATATGCATTTGTTGGGGGAAGTTTGAAAAATTCAGAAAAATGGAAAGATACTGGTGGAAATTACTCTTGCCATGCAGAGGTAGCCACAGTTACTGTTTTGGTGGCTTTGGTCCAGATATATTTGAAACTGGGACTCTCCGATTCACCCCTGTAAATACATTGGTTACAAATGCGCTTCGTGCTGTATGTCTAATGTGGGAATCCTCATTTTTTCCCTTGTTATGATATCACATAACATCTACATCATGAGATAATCCTCTACAGTATATTTTTAATTGTTGTGTAGAAATATATGTTCAATGACATGGTTGGCCATTTCTTTATGGCTGAGTCTGTGGGTTGTTGCTGAGCTGCGTCATGAAAATCCTATAAGGGCAAGCGTGGGACAAAGCAAGTCAAGGTGACCAAAAGAAATAGCCTGTCATCCAGGGAAAAGCTGATGGGAAACTCACTTCTCACATACTCTGTTCCCACTCATCAGGAAAAAGGCAGATGGTGAAGTGCTGAGCCAATCAGATGGGGGAGGGGGCGCTCTTTGAGTGAGACAGGGGTTTGGAACAATCATTCATGTCTGTAGATCTTAACCCCTTAGCCACACAAACACAGATGACCTAGAGAAAGAGGTGTGGGAAGGAATGCACCCAGAATTAGCAGTCGTGCCCACTCAGTTCTGGGAAGACAGTTTAGAGACTCATTCACATATTAAAGCTTAAGTGGGCGTTACTACCTTAGAAAATCCAGCCTCAGCAGATCCCACTCTCTGGGAGATAAACCAGCGTGGTGAGAAAATTGTCTTTGTGGGTACACAATTTTCTTTGGAGTGAGAGAATGTAGTAGGTCAAAACTCTCTCAAAATAAAAAATTACCTGCTTATGTTTTACTTTTTTTTTCTTTTCATAGCTGGATTAGGAAGATTCGATCCTTTCTAAGCAGTTGACATGGGAATTACCTTTAAAGGGAAGTGAGGGCCCTTATTGGAGGATGAGAATGTTCTATGACTGATTCATGGTGATGGTTGCACCTCTCAGTAAAGTCACCAGGAATCACTGAATTGTACATTTGTGGTGGGTAACTTTTGTGATATGCAAAATACATTTCCAATAAAACTATTTAAAAATTAAAATAAAAACCATTTCCTTAAAAAGATAAAGTCTAGTGTGAAACAAAGGAAACAGACTTTTGAAAGGGTTGCATAGGGAAGACATGTGGAAGCAAGATGGTGAGAGGCACAAAGGATATGGTCCCACGTGGCCCTAGGAGGCTGCATTTAGCAGAAGTTCCCTTAGTCTCATCTTGACCTATCGCTCCTGACAAATGGCTTGCCAGTTTCCAGCTTTGCTCAGTAGTCATTTTATCATTAAGTACAAAGAACCACTGTCTAGGATTAGAATAGACTTTGACCTTAGCTGGCTGTGTGACTTTGGGTAAGTCATTTCATTTTCCTGGGTCTTAGGTGCTACCTGCAGAGAATGAGCAGTAACTGCTGGCTTTCAAAGACCTGTGTTGTTTTAATGTTTCTCTAAAGCCTGATTCCATACCTTGTAAATGGCTATAAACAAATTCTACAGCCAATTTTCTGGTTTCTCTTATGCCCAAGGCAAACCAAACATACTTTACCGATGAGAACCCTAAATAGCTCCTAGGTATATTGTGAGGTTAAATGAAATAGTAAGCTTGAAAGAAATTTGATGAAGAAGAAAATGCCTCAAACTGTATGGGAACAAAAAAATACCAGCACAGGGCATCATTCTGCCCTCCTCCTCAAATAATTGATTTTCGGTGCTATTCCAATGACACAGGAGATGTGGTTGCCATTTGCTGGACCCGGTTGCGCTGAGTTGCCAATCTATTGATTTGACCTGGTTTTTTAAAAAGTTTCTGTCCAAATGCACTGGTATTGATAATATCCTCATTGCAAAATAGGAGGAGACAACAACAAGCAACTTGAATGATCATAGTTGAGTTCCTAAAAGAGGCAAGAAATTCTAGAGAGTTAATGGGTTGTGAAGATAAGTATCCTTGTGATGGTCAGTTTTTTGCTTTTCTGTGAGTGTATGAAGCAAGACCAAAAGGTTTTAGGTTCTGGCTTGGGCAACAGAACAGGCCCCAGACATTTTCATGTGTTGTTCTGAGCGGACTTGGGACAGCCAGGCATGTGGTCCTTGGAGTTGTTACACGCTGGCGATGCAGCCATCCCATCTCCTGTGAGCACTGAGGAGGGAACACCCATGGGCATCCATAAAGGCTAGACCTGGGTCTTACAGTGAAATGTAATGGGGGATCCATTGTGTCTCTGTAGATATATGTAACTATGTTAGATTTTAACACCACGGTGAAGAAAACATGAGAGACTCCTAACTTTGGGAAATGAACAAAGGTAGTGGAAGGGAAGGTGGGCAGGGGGGGATGGGGTAATTGGGTGAGGGGCACTGAAGAGGGCACTTGATGGGATGAACGCTGGGTGTTATATTATATGTTGGCAAATTGAACTTCAATAAAAAAAGAAAGCAAAAACAAAACAAAACAAGAAGATTTTAACACAACTGTGAAGTATCAGTCTGACCCTGCAACTTATGCTATGCCAAGTAGCCAGCATCCAAATTGGCATTTTGCTTTGTGTTGCCTGGACAGAGCCTGAGAAGTCCTATTTGTTTGTTTGTTTGTTTGTTTGTTTGTTTGTTTATTTATAACTTGGTGAGCGTTGGGCTCATATTTGCACAATAAACTCAACATCTTGCTATGACGGCCTTTCTGACTGCTTTTGTGGCTGGACACGGAATACATGTGAAAGGTTAAGCTCACATTTCAGAACTTTAGTTCCAGGCAGGGTGGGTTCTTTGGAAGACAGCTGAGTCTGTGAGGTAAAAATGAAATAAACGTATCCTCTCTCCCCCACTCCATTTCTGCTTCTCCCAAGCGTTCGAATGGACATGTTTTCTAGATTCAAAATGATGACATGCTGAAGTTAGCTGTTTCAACCCTTTAGTTAACTCAGTTACTCATTCCTTTATTCACGTGCTCACTAATGCATTCATCCATCCATCCATCCATCCATCCATCCATCCATTTCTCTCCATATTTTCTGACACTCAGTTTTCAAACACTAGATGACCTCCCTGTATCTGTCCAGATCTGTATTTGGTTCTCATGATGCAAAGATGAATGAGACATGGCCACTTCTTCCAAGATACTCACTGAGGGGAGATGGAAGTAAAAACCCAGAATTACAACCTAGTTGAACAAGAGGGAACACTACCCATGATGCTCGTGATGAGTACAGGGAAGCATGTAGTGACCAACCCTGCTCAGATAACATCATAAGTGCCGATATAGGCAAAAATTTAATTTTTTTGATCATTGAATAAAATGATGGCTTTGTTATGGTTACACACATAGCTTATCTTTATCAGAGATAAAAACATTTGACTTTAGAAGAAATGTACCCTTCTGAAGACTTCTATTCACACACACACACATACACATGACTTTACAAGCAGAGTTGATTTTTGTTTTCCAGGGCTTCTTTCTTTCTTTCTTTTTTTTTTTTAAGATTTTATTTATTTATTCATGAGAGTCACAGAGAGAGAGAGAGAGAGAGAGAGAGAGAGGCAGAGACACAGGCAGAGGGAAAAGCAGGCTCCATGTAGGGAGCCTGATGTGGGACTCAACCCCAGGACTCCAGAATCACGCCCTGGGCCAAAGGCAAGTGCTAAACTGCTGAGCCACCCAGAGATCCCTCCAGGGCTTCTTTCAAGCTGTTCTACCTCTCCTCTGAAATGTGGAAGTTTGTCCAGATGGTGTGGTCACTTGGTGTTGGGGACTGAGGACTAATGGGCTTTGCCAGAAGTATCTGGGTACAGGAGCCCGGGACCAAACATGCATCTCACCCGCATGATTGAGGTCCCCTCCTTCATTCAACCTGGCTTGTCATTCTGAAAACAGTGATCTCACAATCCCAGTGGGAAAGAAAAGATCCAAGTCATATTTCCTTGTGACTTTCACGTTTGTTGGTCATTTGGGAGAAATCTTCCCATAAGCTCAGCAATGGATCTGGCTATGAAAGTTTCCCTTTCTTCAAGAGACCATTGGCATTTTCCTTAGCAAACCACCATGGATTCATTCCTTGGGGCCATTGCAATTCCATTTATCCTGTTCAGTCAATTCATAAACATTTTCTGGGTTCCTAATACATGCTGGTGTTGTGCTAAGCTGTAAGGCACACATCAATACTTGGGTGATGCAGAAAGGGGGCTGCTTCTCCCATGCTTGCTTCTAGGATTTGTTTCCTGGATCCTGTCCCTTCCCCTGCCTTTCATAATCCAACATTTTCATCATTACTCTCGGCATGCTGGGGGCTCACCAGACCCTTCTTCATTGATTGAGTCTCTGCTCTAATTGGATCAATCACTAATCACTCTGCCTTCAGTAGGTTCCCTGCAGGGCCCCTAAATAATGTAGGCACTTTAGATGGCTCTAAAATCAGCTTAGGAGGATGAAATCAGGCACCCAACTGTGTAGTTGCAGCATGTCTTGAAAATTTACCAAATATTTATGCCTTCAACCCTGATTATTCCTCATCCCCAAGCACACTGAAGATTGCAGTGCAGGGCCAGAGAAAAGCAGAGGGAAAGTGCAGGTCTTCCTTGACCCCTGGCCCTCCAGTATTAGCTTGAGAAGACCCCCTACAGAGAGCAGGATTTGATTGCTTCCATTATTCTTTTTGAGTCACTGGATGCTAGAACCACCAGCAACTTTAGGACTCTGCTAGACGAGACCCCTAAAGAAAGTTGGTAGGACAGGAGATGAAATAGGTTCTAGAAAAGTGTCAAGAGGGCAAGGATTACTGAGTAGCAGGTGTGTGGAGGTCCCCATCAGGCTCTGTGTAAGCACAAGCAGCTTGGGCTCACTGTCCTCCTCTGCTTCAGAAAGGCTGTGGAGCCTGCTGGAGGCTGCATTGCAGCATTCTTCCTGGAGCTGCATTAAGGTCTTTGGTAGGTTTAAGCACTAAAATTATCATGGAACCACCCTTTCCCTGCTCTTTCACACCCCCACCCATTCAAAATGCAAACTGTTCTAAACTGTGAAAGGGTTGCAAGAAATTCTGACAATGTTAGGATTTCTTTCTTTCTTTCTTTCTTTTTTTTTTTTTTAATGATTTTATTTGTTTATTTATCTGAGAGACAGAGAAAGAGAAAGCACAAGCAGGGACGGGGAGAGCAACAGGTAGACTCTGTGCGGAGTGTGGAGCCTGACACGGGGTTCAATCTCACGACCCTGAGAATGATGACCTGAGTTGAAATCAAGAGTCAGATGCTTAATTGACCAAGCCACCCAGGCTCTGCTGTGTTATGTGATTCTTTTGATGAGGAGTATTTCGAGAATATATTGGAGCATTAAACTACTTCTGTTATTATTATTATTATTATTATTATTAATGACATTTCTCTTTGCTGGCTCTCTAAGCACACACTTAGGCTGCCTAATGAATATGCTAGACCTTGATTGTTGTCCTTGGCCCAGGAAGACCAAGCCAGCCCTAATCTAAGCAATTAAGGCCCAGGATCCAGCTCTCTGTTCCTGGGACAGAGGCCTGCTCCTCTGGGTGAGCAGAAGTGATGGGCTCTGAGGGATTGACTCATAGGAACCAAAAGCATACAAAACATAGAAAAACAGCAGAATGCAAATCTAGTAATTTACATTGACAGACCATTGTCATAATGACTGGAAAACTCAAAGTATGAGTGATCAGCACATTCTCTCCCTGTTGGAAAATCCAAATACAATCAGACCAAGTTATAATCAGAAGGCTGCTTGCCCAATGTGGAGCCAAAACTGGGGAAGTGGATGAACCAGAAGATTAAAATCTATCTGATTTTCCTGTGCTGGCATGGGCAATGCCAGTGTATGCCCCATTGCTCTCCCCTTGCTATGTTTTTAATATGGACCAACCATATGCCAGTTAGAGGTTGTTTAGATATGTAAATATATTCAAACAAATTATGAATAGCTGGAAGCTATTGTGTCTGACCCAGTTGATTTTCTATCTGGGATTCAATCCATCATGTGTTAATCTTAAAATGTGATCCTTACAGGCAACTCATTTCCCTCACTTCCTCATTAGTTTTTGTCTTGGGGGGAGGGAGGAGGTGCAGAGGGAAAGGTGGTTAAAGAAGAGGGAATAAGGACTTACTGTAGTTCCCAAGAAAAGATGTATTTGCCCTTATTTCCAGATAAGAAAACAGACATGTTTATAATCATATAGTTTGAGACAAAGCTGGGAATGGAATCAAAATAATACTGTATTCATTCAATCAATACATGTTAATTGAGCACCTTTTGTGTCATAAGTGTTGTTCTAGGCTTGGAGGAATAGGACAACCAGGTTCCTGCCTTTGCAGAACTTAGGTTCCAGTGCAAGAGACAGACAATATAAAAATAGAAAAATCATTTATAATTTCAGATCGAGACAGAATTAAATCCAGATGATATGATGTTGAGAATGATTTCAAGGACTTTCTCTTTGAAAAGGTGCCATTCGGGTAATGAGGAAGAACTAGTCACTCAAACAGTCATGGTGACTGTTCCAAGGGAAGTGGAGCCAACTGAAGCAAAGACTTTGGGTTTCAAATAACAGAGACTAAGAGGAGGGATCTAGATTATAAGAGCATTTGGAAGTCCCTCAATTGTTCTAAGCAGATGATTGACATCCTCCAATATGTGATTGAAAGAGATCATTCTCACTGCTATGGATTGAAGGGAATGAAAAGTAGAAGTTGATTTCAGATCCTGATTTCCAACCTTGTGCCCTTTTCTCTATATCATCACATGCATCTGCTTGATCAGATTCAGCTTTAATCTAGCATGCATTCATACTTGCTCTGAATACTTCTTGGAAAAAATGGACCAAATTAAGATGGCTTAGTCAAGCCTGTTTGAGATTGAGTTTTCAAGTGTAAGAAACAAGGACCACTGGATAAAGATTTCCATTGACTACTTGAAGTGTTATATATATGTGTGTATATACATGGTCTGTCTTCCAACATTGTGACAGATAACATTAATAACATCATTCTTTCATATCTAGTCTAGTACTTATGGGCTAAAAGATTTTAAGCTAAGCTTAGAGCAGAATGGGTGCCCTGAACAGCCACTGGCTAAGAGATTTCTATTTCAGAAAGTATCAGAATAAGAAATCAAAAAAGACTGTACTTGATTATCTAGATAGATTCCTACAGGTGTCCATAGACCTTGGATGGGGATTATGAACATCCATTGAAATCAATTACTGCTGCCTAGAAGAGTCTGTTTCTTCATGTCCCTCTAATTTGGCCCTAAACCTATGTGTGCAAGGTTCATGATTCATTACCCCCTTTGGGAATATCAAAGATTCAGAGTGATTTTTATTAATAATTTTTCACCAGAGACTTTATTTCCAGTGATTTTGGCTGTTTGATTCCTATCCAGTTGAGCCAAGATTGATAAAGGAGATTCTCCTATGTTCAGATATTGGTGTTTTGTCCATTTTTTGGTCTCTGTTGCTTAAGATTGTCTCACAACTTTCTCTGCTTTAGGCCCCTGTAAGACTAATTCCTTGTACAAAGTAGAAGAATGGCATTTGAACTAGGTTGTAGTTCATGGGAACATTGTTATAAACACACACTCCTCTGAGGGTTGGCAGGAAGATCAGGGGGACGAGAACTACAGTAATCTAATCTGGCCATTGGGGAAGAATAAATTACTGCTCTTGTAGTACACATGACCTTCACCCCAGTTATATTTTCGAAATAATTACACAAGAGTCTGTCAGTGGTGTCTATGGGAGAGTTAAAAGAGAATTTATGAATTGAGTGGTCTGTTCACCTTTGGATGTAGCTCAATGTCTTAAGATAAATTTGAGGCTCAAATCATTAAGGTTTGAAATTCCTTCAAAGCAGCCAGTTCATTCAGAAAAGTCATTAAATGGTGTCTAAAATTCAATAGAACAACCAGTGAGCTGGCCTACTAACTGAGTATTTGAATAACTGATAAATATTTTGATATAATATATCTAGCCTGAACTGAATACTTAATGAATTTAATTGATATATCATTTCAGTTGAAAGTAGATCCTATCGCTCAAGTTGATTTGTGCTGGACATAGATGAGCACCATTGATTATTGTTTTGGTCCAATGTGGACCCAATCTTACACTCCTTAATGTGCTAATGATATTTGTTGGCAGCTCTTGGCTGAGAAATACTAATGTCAGAAAAGAAAGCCCACTTTCTTTCTTGGCTTTTTAAGATTAAGATTTGTTTTTGTCAGCATTCCTAGGGTTTTTGGGATAGAGTTCCCTCAGAAATGTGTAACTACAGACCCACCTGCATACAGCTTAGGAGAAATATGCCTTAAATAAAACCCATGTGATCAATAATCATAAGCAAGGATGAGTGGCTACATTAACATCAGAAAAAGTAGACTTCAAGATAAGGAGCATTATCAGAGATGATTTCATAATGACAGAAACAAAATCTGACAGAATTACAGTGAGAAATAGACAATGTGTATTTATAGTTGGTGGTTTTAGCAATTCCTTTTCAATAATTGACAGAACACAAGTATGTGGTATAATAAGGAAGGAATATAGAAGATTCGAACAACACTATCACTCAATTTAACCCATTTATAGAACTACACTCATCCATAGTAGAATACACATTCTTTTCTGGTTCTGGTGGACATGGAACATTCATGAAGATAGATTGTATGTTGGGCCATAAGGCAAATCTTAATAAATATCAAAGTATTGGCTCATATAGAGTATGTTCTCTGAGTATTATGGAATTAAATTAGAAATTAAGAGCAAAAAGATAGCTGGAAAATCCTCAGCTATTTAGAAAATAAGCCATAGCCTCTACTCCTGATTAACCCCTGGGTAAAAAGAGAAATCATAAGGGAAATATTTCCAAGTAAGTGATAAAAGAAAACACAATGCATTGAAGTTAAGGGATACAGGGGCACCTGATTGGCTCAGTGGTTGAATGTCTGCCTTTGGCTCAGTTCGCATCCCGGGGTCCTGGGATGAAGTCCTACATCAGGCTCCACACAGGGAGCCTGCTTCTCCCTCTGCCTATGTCTCTGCCTATCTCTGGGTCTCTTATGAAAAAATAAATAAATAAATACAATCTTTCTTTAAAAAATCAAAAAAATAAACAACCAAAAAAGTCGAAGGATATGGCAAAAAGAGATTGCATGGGGAATTTACAGCTCTGAATGCTTATTAAGAGAGAAGGCTAGTTTCAAATCAATCACCTAAGCTTCCAATTTAAGGCACAAAGAAAAAAAAAAAAAGAGCCAAGTAAGCCCCAAATAAGTGGAATGAAGGAAATAACAAAGATAAGATCAGAAACCAGTGAAACACCAAATGAACAAACAATACAGAAGAATCAGTCACACAATCAAGGTTGGCTCTTTGAAAGATCAATAAAATTGAAGAAACCTCTAGTTTAGCAACTGACACACTGATACTCCTCTAGCTAGACTGATAAAGAATGATAGAAAATGCAAATGACTTACATCAGGAATAAAGAGAGGGTCTGTGAAGATTCCACAGATATTTAAAAGATAGGAAGGAAGTACCATCAGCACATTTATGTCATTAAATTTAACAATGTAGGTGACGTGGCACAGTTTCTTGACAGACACAAATTGCCAAGAGACACAACACGAAACAGATGATGTGAACGGCTAGAACACACGAGATTCAGTTTAATCCCTGATGAAGTCTCCCCTTAAAAAAAGCTCGGTGCAAGGTGGCTTCCCTAGGAAAGTGTAAGAAACTAATTAAAATAAAACCAATTTTACACAAACTCTGTTGGAAAATGTGAGGCCAGCATAACCCTGATTCCAAAGCCAGACATGAACGTTGTAAGAAAAGCAGGCCAATTCCTCTCGTGAGCACAGACTCCAATGTCCTTAGCAAAACATGAGCCAATTGAGTTCAGAAATACCTAAGAAATGATAACATGTCATGAGACGTGAGGTTTTTCTTTCCCCTTCAAGATTGGATGCGTGGTTTAACATGCAGAAGTCAATCAGTGTATTTCTCTAGAGTAACAGGGTGAAGGAAGACGTTTCATGCTCAGCTCAATCTGTGCAGGAAAAGGATCCAATAAAATGCAAAACCCATTCACCATTGAAACTCCCAGCAAACCAAGAATCGGAAAAACAGCCTGATAATGAAAAGCTATGAAAACCTCACAACAGATGATGAAAGAAGCTCAAAACTTTGCTCTTAAAGTTTGGAACACAAGTAACAACGCTGCCTGATTTTGAACCTATTATTTCTGTACTTCTTTATCTGTTTGTGTTTATTTTTTATTTATTTTTTTAACTACCTGTGTTAACTTTCTCTTATTAGTTTTGAGCTTCATACTCCACGTGGAGTTCTGGGATCTGCTTCTTCTCACTCAGCCCAATACTTCTGAGATGCATGTAGATTGTCGCCGTAGCTCTGCTCATTCATCTTCTCCGCTGGTTTATTCTGTTCTGCAAACACATCACAATATCTCTGGCAGCTTCTGAATGTTTAATTTGTGTCTGTGTTTTGTTGTTGTTGCTTGTTTGTTTGTTTAGGTTGTTAATGTCATTGTTCTTTCTAGAATATCTTTTTTTTTTTAAGGTTTTATTTCTTTATTTGAGAGAGAGAGAGAGAGAGCACATGTGCTCAAGAGTTGAGGGGAGAGGCCTAGGCAGAGGGAGAAGCTGTCTCCTTGCTGAGCAGGGAGCCTGATGTGGGACTCGATCCCAGGACCCCGGGATCATGACCTGAGCCGAAGGCAGATGCTTAACCAACTGAGTCACCCAGGTGTCCCTTTATGGAATATCTTGGCATAGAGTGGCTTTTTAAAACAACCCTGAAAAATAGAACATTGCAGAAGGTGCTCAACATGGAGCTTCCAAGTGTTGCCCACCTTTCTTCTCCTTGACTGCCTGCCTTCCTTGGTCTTGGGGAATGTAGACTCCACTCACCTTTTATTCGCCAATCCTCCAAACTTCCTGTCAGTCTGAATGGTTCCTGCTAATAATTCATCCATCATACCTTTCCTGTGGCTGTGCAGGTGGCCTAGGGTGATCTAGAACCATTTTTATAACACGCCTCCACCTCTCTTAAGGAAAAGGGGGTGCTGGAAATGGCCTGTCCTGCTCCTGGCAGAAACAGAACCACCCAATTTCAGACACGAATGGAATCTTAGGCGTTAAGGTCATTTCTTTTTAACAAAGGAAGAAATTGAGTCCTGGAGACAGAAAATAATAAAGTCATGCTGGTTATTAGAGACAGACAAAGAGTTCAGTGTGTTTGGGGTGATTGTCTCTTGATACCCAATTAGCAATGCAAATAACTTACATCCCAGTAAAAAGGCAGGAACCTGCCCTGATCTGGAATTCATGAATTCATTGCGTTACCTGTGTTAGATTGGCTCACTGCTACCTTGTAGAGAGTGGGCCTGGGGGGAAGAGGACATGGAAAGGGACAGTTTTGACCGTTTCTTTAGCAAGTCCTATTGTCCAGGAATGGCAGCTGGGAGGAGTGGTCCCAAAGAGTCCCTCAGGGGTGGCCCACAAGGAGGCAAATAAAATTACTGGCTCCTTTGGAGGTTGAGTTGGAGTAGAAGCTTAGGGAGGTCAGCACCAAGAGAAGGGAGATGAGATATTTAGAGGTATGATAAATGTGCATGTGGGCACCTGGGGGGCTCAGTTGGTTAAGTCTACCTTCGGCTCAGGTCATGGTCTCAGGGTCCTGGGATCGAGTCTGGCATTGGACTCCCTGCTCCCCGGAGAGTGTCCTTCTCCCTCTCCCTCCACCTCCCCCCACCTCATGCTTTCTCTTGAATGCTCTGTCTCTCTCAAATAAGGAAATAAAATCGTTTTTAAAATGTGCATGCATGTTTCTATACGGATGAACATTTTTGTGTGAAGGGAGAGAAGTAGCTCCTTCACACTTTTATTTGGAGCAGGTAGTGATGATCACAAAACCGGATCCCTCCAAAACTTCTTTGAGCTCTGTTTTCTTCATTCTTTATATCTCTTCTTCATTGTTATTTCTTCTTACATCTGCTTTTCCTTCATTCCCGATGCCTCTGACCTGTTGAAAGCCTCTACCACAACCACACTGGATTTTTTTTTTCTTTTTAATGCCTTGTTATCAACCTGGGTCAAACTTCTTAGTAATATAATTGCAATGGGATACGATGCCTTAGTTTTTGGTCAGAAGCTTCTGAGACTGGGGGCTTGAGGGATAGAATGATGGTAGATTTTGGTACCTTCCTCATGGTATCTGTCCCCCGTGGGATAGTATTTTTCTACACTTCCTGTGGTTATGTCTTCGTCTTGGGGTGTTGACAATCCTTTGTCAAGGTGTCCATTAAGGAGTGTGGTGGTTCTTTGCTTTTGTAATTACAATAATACCACCCAGGAGGCATTTAGTTTTTGACTCTACACAACAGAGACTGCTTACTCCGAACATACTCCACTCACGAAAATAATTTCACATTCTGAAGCATTGTATTTTCCATTTCAGTCTCTTCTGAAAGCCTCACAGGCATAAAGAATTGTCAATCCCAGTAATTATTCTTGTAAAGAGCACTGCAGAAGGGAAATGTGTTTATCAACATCATAAAGTGATAGCAAAAAAAGGGGAAATGGTCTAAAAATGAAGAGGCCAAAGTCTTATGTTTGTAGCTCCCCCTTTAGAAGGTTCTAAATGTTCTCAAGCCAAGAGAGCTGCCTATAGGAATAGAACTTGGCTTCTGTATAACCTCCTTCCCCTCACATAGAATAAGAACTTGGAGAGAACTTCACAGAAGACCTATACAGTTTGAAGAAAAGAGGGTACCTTGCTGAAATGTTTCTAAATGCCAAGGAAACTGGAGTGGTTTGAGGTAGGGAGAGACACAATTGGATTAATTTTATTGAGAAATCAGGGGAATTACTACTTTGTTTGTTTTAGAACACCAGAAGTGAATACCATAAATCTTTACATCTCCATGTCGTGTTGATATTTCATTTGCTGTTTTAAGTTTTTCCTTTTACTCTTGATACTTCCCTAGACTTTGGTTTTGACAAATAATTTAATAAATAGTGCAGAGTAATGAGGAGCCATGAGGTGATTAAAATATCTGTTGGTTGCCTGCCCAGCATCGACCGTCTCTTTCTTCTGATGATATTAATCTCCTTCCTATAAGGGATTTCAAATTTCCTTGACTTTCTGCCAGAATTTTTTTTTTTTTTTCAAAGATCGAATTGACATGTAACATTGTATTAGTCTAAGGTGAACTCCATGTTGGATTTTGAGAATTTTCTTAGCTGGTCTACTTGTCGCATCTGTAGAAATTGCCCATTGCTGCAATTCCACCTGTTCCTGCAGATCTTCCCATGACTCCTCATTCTCACAGAACAGATGGGAAGTGCCTCTCTATCTTGGGCAGTTATATATGTCAACACATAACCGGTGACAGCAGATAAGTCACCCACTCATGGCTTTATGATTTTAAAGTGAGAACCCACTAACCTTCTCTTCCTCCAAAATCAGCTTAAACCCACCCCCATAGCCACCTGCTCTCCTGGAGGTCCTACCACCTAACCTGTCCTTGCCAGTCACATCCACTGTGGAGCCTCTGCTCTGGTGACATCCTTGTGCTGCAGAGAGCCATGGGGACCCTCTTGCCTTGCTGGCCCAGCACATGGCCTGTTTTGTCAGCTGGATCTTTGTTGGCCTTTTGGTACTTATAGTTTTGCCTTTTGAAGGCCATCAATAACAAATTACAAGACTAACAACAATTTATAAGTGCCACGGAATGCAGGTACTATGCTAGGTGCCTTATCTCCTGGAAACTTGAGAAGCTGCTGAGTTAGGCACTGTTATTATCCCTAATGTACAGACAAGAAATCTATGGTAGAGGGGGCCTTTTCATGACCTATATTAATTACAGGCCCCAATGCTCATCTTTTTACACAGATGTCTAGTTTCTGATATGACCTTACCATTCCCCCACCAGCTGGATTCTTCTCCGGAGCTCAAAGGTGCTGCTCAGCATCATGAAGATCACCTCTCTCTGTTTGTTCCTTGATTTTCTTCAATGCCACAGTATTCTTCAGAGATGCTGCCTGAATCTCTTTTACGAGATGAAGTGCAAGTAAAGAAATGCAGGGCGGCAGGTTCCAGATGATTCTAACAGGGATGTATCAAGGTTCAGTTTGTGGTTTTTTTTTGTCTTTTAGAAATTTCCCTCTGATGATGCTGTGGCATGTGGATTGGAGTGGGAACAAATGGGCAACACAACACCAGCTATTACCACCCTATCAGCTCTCAACAGAGTTGATATATACTGTATATAAAATATACACACACGCATGAGTATTTTTCACATATATATATGTATACACCTTTAGACTTTAATCTATAAATATAATTTTTCTTACAAATTTTTCTTTTATTCCACAAAGATGCTTTTGCTAGTGACTTTTTGCTAGTGACAGGGGTACACGGCAGGCACTTGTATTAATTGGTGTGTGTATAAATAATGCTGCAGTAACAATTAAACCCTGAGATCTCGGGATTAATAGGCAATGGTTTATTTCCTACCCAGCCAACATCCAAAATGAGTCTGGAAACTATTCCAGCTACTTCCAGTTCAAGGCGCTGCCCTCCCCACCATATGCCTCCATGCTCACCACCATGCTCCATGCTCAGAAAAGCACCTATCAGCCTTTTAACCCCTCAGCTCAGAAATGAACAATGTCACTTCTGCTCATGCTTCATTGTGTGAACCTAGTCACACAGTCTCACCTAACCCTGAGGGGGCTGGGAAGGGTGCCTAGTATGGCAGGAGGATCCGCACAGGTGAGTACCACCAGCCTGCACCTCAGCTGCTGGTGTCTGATGAATGAATTAAATTTGACCACTAGAAATGTAGGGGACCCTCGGTCCACATAAAGGCTATGTACTGAAAATTCGATACTCATGGCTATCACTGTAAAATGAAATTTCCCTCAGAAATGTTTTCCTAATGGCTCTGGGTCATCCTTTATTTTCATTTCTCCCCACATTGATCGGCCACCAGCAGCAGTGGTTTCAAATCTGTAAGATACAAGTCATAGTCTATGGCTCAAGAGGAGATAAGGATTTTTTCTTTCAGTTTCCCAAAAGTCATGAAAGACTTTTTGAACAGAACCAGAGCTTATGGAGCAGAACCCCGCAGAGCCCCAGCGAGAGGTGGGTACTAAGCCCTGCATCAGGTTCCTACTGGATGGTTCCTCTAGCTCATCTGTCTTTTGTCCTGTGTGACTCAAATTTTTGGCTTAGAAAAAGTACAAATTGCTGCATGGCACTTTCAAGGTTACTCTTAAATAATCAAAACCACACAGATTAAATCCCTGAATGCTCTACTGTAGAGCTATAATTTGGAGGAGGGTCTTTTTTTCAGTTATGTACATTAAAAAAATTTTTTTTGGAATTCCATATAGCAAATGGTCTTTCGTGGGTTGTGTCAAAGCAGTGAGACATGGAAAGATATATAACTAGCTCTGTACTTCCGTGGTTTATGTGCTCTTTTATTACTCCTGAAATAACCAAAGAATTAATCAACAAAAGATGCTTTCTAAGGGCCAGAGATGCCACTGTAATCTTACCCTGCACACCCAGAGACAATTTCCATGGAAAACTTCAGTGGGATGAGCAAGCCATGCTTATAACCATACAGCAAGCAGAATTCCTATCACTCACCCTTCTGCACTGGGTCAGTGTGGGAAGGAGACCCATTGGCCTGGGTGGACAATGCAAGTGTAGGACTGTCCCCCTGAGCCAGGGACTTGCAAGGCCTGGAACATAATCATGCCCATCAAATTAGTAGGCTATCATTCATGGCATCTTCATTTGGTATCCAATTTCCCTCCCCAAAGCCATTAGCTTTAATGTTTCATACTTGATTGGCTTTAAAAATACAAAACAAGGCCACGGGCTTTTTTGTTTTGTCTTGTTTTGTTTTCCTGCTGTTGTTCATTGTGACACTTCTTATTTGGATCAGAAAGCGGCTTCAACAAAACAACTGCTCAAGGTTCAGAAATTGTTGATGATGACATGCCACGGAAAACATCCAAAGTGAGTCTGTTTTAGGCAATTTAGAACTACAGAAAGGTAGGAGTTCAGCAGAAATCATTTTTTCCCTATTACTGAGGTCATTTGCATGGAAACTCCAGTACTAATTGGTTTAACTTGGCACTTCTAATATGTGCATTATGCCTTGTCTTCATCTTCAAAGAGTTCCATGAACAATGGGGCTGATTCTTCCACAAAGCTCCTGCTAAGTTGTTCAAACTGTGAGCAGTGTAGTCCTGAGGCCCTGTTTCCCTACCCATAGTTGGTGGCTTGGGGCTGACAGCCTGGCTCCTGTGATCTGAGCCCCGCACCAAGGAGGCAGCAGCTCAGGCTTGGGGGTTGGGGATTGAGGGGAGTATGTCATCCAGGGCTCTGGTCAGGAAGTTCCAGACCCCTCCCAAGAACAAGGAAAGAGAAAAATCCTCAAACATGAGGCCCACCAAAGCTGAGACTGGAAAAGCATCTGTGAATGAACTAGAAGCAAAGGAAACAAGGTCAGCCTGGAAGCTGCGTGGAATTTCTCCTGAGCCCCAAGCCTTAGACGCCATCCTGCTTCTCCAGCAGGACTTTGGGAAAACGTGCCAGCCCTGAGCTTCTCCTCTGCGGGACCTGAAATTCTGCCCAGCGTGATGAGTCCAGATCTTCTGCTTTAAAATACAGGTAAAGACCAGCTACCTAAGTATGTACATACAAGGCAATATGATTCAAACTTAAAAAGGAAGAAAATTCTAGCACGTGCTACAGTGTGGGTGAACCTTGAGGACACAGTGCTGGGTGAAATAAACCAGGCACAAAAGGACAGACAGTGTATGAATCCACTTATAGAAGGTACCTAGAGTCATCACATTCATGGAGAAAAGAGAATGGGATAGTGGCTATGGGGGGCTGAAGGAGGGTGGAATGGGGAACCAGTGTTGAGTGGGGGACAGAGTTTCGGTTTTGTCAATTGAAAAGAACTCTGCAGGTGGATGTTGGTGATGTTTGCACGACGGTGCTAGTGTGCTCAATGCCCCCAAGCTGCACACTTAGAGATAGTTGAGATGGCCAATTTATGGGTCTTTTACTATAATTAGAAAACAAGCCTCTGTCTTAGCAGCTGGCCAGGATTGACCTGGATGGATAGAAGGTCAAAGCCAGGTGAAAAGAGGAGGGGAGACCAGTAGTTAATTGCTTCATCTTTGTATTTCGAAGTCCCCATTGGACAGTTCTGGAAGGCAGCTTCGTGATCTGAGTAGCAGGATCTGCTGGGGACTTCAGGGCAGGGGTATGATGGGAGATGGAGGTCAGTAGGTGCTATACAGCAAAACATTCTGAAGCTGGTTAGTCTTCAGGGGACCCTGGGTCTGAGCCACCCAGAGCATTGCGTGCACACTCTTGAACTATGAGACTCTGCTTCATGCAGAGAGGGGTGCCCACAAGGGACATCACGGTCCTTCAAGGCTCACCACCATTCTCTGCCAGAGCAGTTCTAACCTCCACCCTCCCTGGGAAAGCATCTTCCCTGGGTATGTTGTCACTGTCATCCAAATCTCATCCAATGTACCTTTCCCTAGAATTCTCCATCATTTACACCACTTTTTATTTGCCATTACTGTTGCAGTGTCTCCTGTATATCTTATCTGTCATTTTGGGAACCTGGGGTGGGCAGGTGAGACTGGCTCCTGTGCTTACTGTCCACACTCAACACGGACCCTGAGCTCAATTTTATTCATCTCTAGGACAATGTTCCAGGACAATGTTCAATTCAAGGAATTGAATTTTTTTGTGGTGAAGATAAAACTGATAGTGGGGTGATTATTTCAGGGATCTTCCCAGTTAGTCCTAGAGCCAGTGCTGGATCCCTTCTCCAGATGCTTCATGTCAGCCTCCCCTGCAGGGGCTCCCCTGTGCATCTCCCACTCATCAGGATTCTCGAAGCTTCCCCCCACCCCGCCCCCCGCCAAGCCTCTCCTCTTCCTGCTTCCCGCCATGGTGAATTTCAGTGACTAGTGCCTCCCAAATTTATGTAACAACCCCCAAACACTTCTTCTGAGCTCCCAGTCCATGCAGCACTTAACATTACATGTGTTAACTGTTCTCCACGAGATCATTTCTATTTCAGTAAAAAGCATCACGCACACCCCCAATAGCCAACTACTCTCCATGTCCTGATGATTCTACACATCACCTCCTGAATTTTCTCCCTTCTGTGTTTTCTCAGATTGAGCCCATCATCCCCCTTCTGGCCAATATCACTGTCACAACTCCTCACCTGGCTGGCCCACTTCTGGCTCATTCTCCACAGTGATGGCCAGATTTTTAGTTTTCAGATGATTCCTTTATAATGTCGAAGGTACTGACATAAGAAATATGTGCTTTTGTACATAATAAGGCCCATAAAGAAAACAACAGTAAGCCCCTCCTTCTTTCCACACCTCTGAGGTCACTGATATCATCGGTTGGGTACCTTTCCACACCTTTTCTTGTACACCCACTGAAACATCGTCACATCTTTTTCTAGTTTTCACAAACATGAGATCACGCCATAAACGATATTTTGCAAGTTGCCTTCTTCAGATATAACAGATATTTCTAAAATAGAAATCACTTCTCTGTTCTGCTTGCACCATGGACTGCACACAACCCACCCCTCCTTGCCTTCAGTTATCCCAGAGGCCAAACTTCCTTGCACTTTCTTGTTCTTGCACATTTCTCCAGCTGAATTTTTTGTCACACCTGCTCTGGCTATACTAATCGACTGACTTTCAGTTTTTTGTGGGTTTTTTTTTTTTTTTTTTTGACTTTCAGTTTTTTAATGCCCCTCCCTCTTGCTTCCGCTCATGTGGCTCCCCCTGCATATTTCCAGTTGCTTTATCTGTCTGGCCCCAACCCACTCATCCCTGGGGGCTCAGCAGAGATGTCACTTCCTCCCCCCACCCCAAAGCCAGTTTGGCTGTCTTTCTTCCTTGAAAGACCCTCGCCCCATCATAGAATTTGTTACAGTGGATTATAGTTGCTCAGATGGCTATTTCCACCAAGATACAAGCTCTCTGAGGGGGCTCAGATAATGTCCTTTTTGGGGGTTATGAGCTGTGTAGAACTTGGTAGAGATGTCCAGTAAGCACTGATAAATATTTGTGGAAGAAGCAGATGGATTAATAAGTAATAGATGAACAGACCAATGGTCACCAAGGCCAAATACTGGGGAGTTACCCTTGGTTGTCTCTTGCTCTCCTCCTTTCTTCAATTATCAATGAGTCTGGCCAGCTCTACTTCCAAAATGCAGCCTAAGTAAAGTCATTTCTCCCAATTGCCACAGCCCCTGCTTTGGTCCAAGCATCTCAACCTTTTTCTTGAACCCAGCTGATCCTTCGATTTTCATTTTAAACTTAATCCATGTTATTCTTTACATAGTAGCCAGACAGATTTTTCAAAATTGTGAATCCGATGTTATTCCTACCTCAAATTGTTCATTGTCCTCAGGCTGCATGTGGAATAAAGCCTAAACTGTTCACTATAACCTGCCAGGCCTTCTGAGAAGACCCCCTATACCTGAAGCTGCATTTCCAGCTTCCTTTAAAAGATCATCAACAGGGGATCCCTGGGTGGCCCAGCGGTTTAGCGCCTGCCTTTGGCCCAGGGTGCGATCCTGGAGTCCCGGGATCGAGTCCCACGTCAGGCTCCCGGCATGGAGCCTGCTTCTCCCTCTGCCTGTGTCTCTGCCTCTCTCTCTCTGTCTATCATAAATAAATAAATAAATAAATAAATAAATAAATAAATAAATAAATAAATAAATATTTTTAAAAAATCCTATAGGGATCCCTGGGTGGCGCAGCGGTTTGGCGCCTGCCTTTGGCCCAGGGCGTGATCCTGGAGACCCGGGATCGAATCCCACATCCCACGTCAGGCTCCCGGTGCATGGAGCCTGCTTCTCCCTCTGCCTGTGTCTCTGCCTCTCTCTCTCTCTCTCTCTCTGTGACTATCATAAAAAAAAAAATCCTATAAAAAGATCTCAACATTCCCTATCTCCTTATGCTAAGCCTGTTCCTGCCTCAGGACCTTTTCATGCGCTGTGCCCCCTCTCCTTCCCCACTCCCAATCCTGGAACATTCCTCTCTTCAGATCTTCACATGGCTGGCTTCTTCTTGCCATTTAGAGTTGAGCTCAAATGTCACCTGCTGAGGGAATCTTGAATTTCAGACAATACTCACTAAAGTAAGCCTACTTAACTAGCCATGTTCTGTCCCATATTGCATTTTTGGTAACTTTATTTATTTTGTGGCTTGTTAGTTTTCTCTCTCCCCACCACTGGAATGGGGCATCCCAGGAGCAAGCACCTTATCTATGTTATTCATTGCTGGACCACCCCAGTGCCTTGAACAGTCTTACTTTATCCACATAGGTGCTCAATAAGCAGTGGCCAAATGATGAATGCATGGCATTTGGACAGCATGAGAAGACAAGAAAACTACATAAGCTAAGGACAGCCATCTATCACTGTCTCTGGCATTTACTAAGCTGCATGGACTTGAGAACATTTCTTAAATTCTTGAATCTTCTGCCAACATGGTGAGAACATGACTTGCCCTCCCTACCTTGTGGATTTCTATGGGTTTTTGCTTGGCTCATGGATGTGAAAGTGTCCTTCTCAGCAGAGGAACACATATTTTATCAGTTCCACAACTGGCAAGTTACCCAAACCACAGTGTCGTGGATATCCAATCAGTAGATCTCTCTGCCCTGTTACTGCTGCTCCTCTCAAGGAGCTGGTGGAGGATCCCCAGGAGTAGACCAGCTGTCCAATTGAGAGGGTATGGAAGAGAATAAGAGATACAAAGATGGTGCTAATTTATGAACAGTAAGTAAAGGAGAACAATTTCCACTGAGGAAAGAGAACACTGCCAGGGAGTTCCTTCTCAGGAAGGTGCCATTTTGAAATGGTGAACTCTCCAAGAGGCTCAAATACAGGCAGCTGAGTTTCCTGTGTCTGACTTTGGATGGCAGTGGCTGTACTGGAAGTGGAATTGTGTGAGTGCCACTAGTCAAGGGCCTGGGGTCTGAACTAATGAAAGACGCAGGCCACTCTCATTATTTATTCATCAGTTTGTTAGTGGCGTCAGACTGGCTGAAACTGGTTATACTTTCTTCTATTTATATTTTGCAAACCACTAGTCATTCTTAACCAGTGAGCCCAGCAAACATTTGTGGCTGGTTGGGTCTTGGGTTCCTTCTAGAAAATAAGTACATTGAGATGTTGCAGAAAATGGAAAAAAAAAAAAAAAAAAACAAAAAACAAAACCCAACTCTGTTGGATGCAGGAGGTTGTTCACATAAAATAATAAACAGATGCCTGACTTCATCCTAACTTCCAAGCAACCTTTTAAAGTCCTAATTTAGAAACTCTTTGAGAGGCTTTGTTCTTGCCTTCATTGTGTCCTTCACAGCATTGCAGACATTCAAGATGTTTAATAGCATTTTAATGAATGAATTAAAATACACTTTTTCTGCATTCTGATACTTGTTTTTCAAGTCTGGGGAGTCATTGGATGTAGATAAAGATGGTCTTTGCCTGGGTATGGCATCCCGAGTATCCAATTATTTTCTGTTTGACTTATATTTTCTTTAACATGGGATTTTTATTGAGGGAACAGAATATTTGTGAATATTCTCTCAGACTTTTAAACTTTTTAAGTCTCAGAGCTTGATAAATAGTGTTTTCATGTGCTTTGGAAAAGTTTAAAAAAGATCTTTTGGAACTTATCTTTATGATTTACTGTTCATCTACTAGAATCTATCTACCTAGATATCTATCTGATTCAGATATATCTATCTATATCTGAATATACATATATATGTATATATACACATATTGCTGTTTTCTGATTATAAACCTAATGCACATTTGGTGTATATAATTTGGGAAATATTTAATGCTGTGTTCTTCAGGTTTTTATTTTTTTTTATTTAAAACATAGGATTATACTTAATATTTGTTTGAAACATACCTTCACTTAACATTCTGCTCCAGTTTTCATTTCATATTCGTTAAGATGTGATCTTGTATTGCTTTGGGTGTATGTATCAGAATTATTTAATGATGTCTCAAATTTTAAACATTTAGGTCATTTAATTTGTGCTGTTATTTTAACTCCACTACATTGAACATCTCTGGAGATGCATTTTAGTACCAATTTCTCACAATTTCCTTAAACTTCTAAAACAGAAAATAATAGGGTGAGGGCATAAAAAAAATCTTAAAGCTCTTTTCACACGTTTCCAAATTTTTATTTATGATTCTTTCCTTTGGAATTATGCTTAGAAAGATCTACCATAACTAATGATTATAAAATATTCACCTATCGTTTCTTCTAGTTATTTTATGAAGTACTTTACCATTTATCTTTTTAAATGTATGGCATCATATAGAGATTGATTCCTCCCTCCAATTATTCATTTTTCCTAGAAAGGAAAACTTCATCAGAGAATAATTGATTTCATGTGTATGGATCTATTTGTTGGCTTACAATTTGTTCAATGTACAACCTCTTACTGTTTTAGTACCACAAGGCTTAATTATGACAGTGTTAGTACTTCAGTGAATCAAGCTGTTTATTGATCCCCTGGCCTCTGCCCTGCATTGAGCTGTGGATTGGTACATAATGATAAACCAGACAGAGGTAGCCCCTGACTTCACAGAACTTAGAGCTGAGGGGGGATACAGGCATTAATGAAGGAAACAAAGCAATACTGCATTGTTACCAATATCGATAGTCATAATGAATCCAAAGCATAGGTTTCTGTGATTTAGAAGAAAACTTTAAGCAGAAATGCTCTGTGATCTGCTTTTTTTCTTTTTCTTTTCTTCTTTTTCTTTTCTTCTCCTCTTCCTCTTCCACTTTCTTCCTCTCCTTCTCCTCCTCTTCCTCCTCCTTTCTCTTTATTTGCTTGTTTAAGATGACAATGACTGTTAAATAAGGGGGGGACAGGAGGTGTTTCAGAGTGCGACCGAAGACCAATCTGTAGAGTGATGATAATAATATGACATCAGGTGGATGCTAATAGAAAGAGAAATCGGTTGCTAAATTCATGAACTCGTTAGATGGTAGAGCCCAAGAAGAACTGGAGACTGATTAAATGTGGAAATCAAGAGAAGAGAGCCATCAAGAATGATTCCAGTATGTTTGGTCTGAGGGACAAGGATATTGTGACGCTCTGTATAGAGAAAAGGTTGACAGAAGATGGACCAGGATTGGGGTTAACATGGAAGCAAGAGTTCTGTT
Organism: Nyctereutes procyonoides; assembly: GCF_905146905.1. Classification (NCBI taxonomy): domain Eukaryota; kingdom Metazoa; phylum Chordata; class Mammalia; order Carnivora; family Canidae; genus Nyctereutes; species Nyctereutes procyonoides. The sequence continues at coordinate 51,327,115 of NW_026575140.1, read as the reverse complement.
TTAGACAGAACTACCTTGGCTACCCTGGTCAATGGTGCTCGTCAGGTTCGGAAGAGAACTGTGGGCTATGAGACATTGGTATGTGGGTAAAGCCAAGCAGAGCAAAGTGGTGAGATCACAGGGAGAAGTTAAGCCAATACAGGACCAAGCCCTGAGGAAATAATGCCAGCCTTTAGAGATAAAAATGAGGACCATCCCTGTAGAATGGAAAAATGGAAGCAAGAAACTAGAAGAAGCCAGCAGAGCATGGTGTCACCAGACCAAAGGGTGGGAAGTTTCATGGAGAAGAATACCCAGTAGGAATGTTGTTGAGACCCTAGTGAGATGAAGATGCAAGTGAATCCTCTGGACTGAGCAGATATGTCCCTGCTAATGCAGATGACAGCAATTTTGATGGCATGCTGGAGTGGAAAACAAACTGGGGTAAAAGTCAAATCTGGTTTCAAGAGCAAACAAATTTGTCTTCTCTTTTAGGGAATTTTGGCCATGGGGAGACAAAATAATGTGATATGTTAGGGATCTACCCACTGAGGATTTTTTGGGGGATTGATGTAGTGGTGGTTAAAAAGACATTCGAGATGTTTCTCAGCTGATAGCAATAATCCAGGAGTGAAAGGGAGGGAGGGAGACAGGCTACACCTTTCTGAATAAAGAATCATGAGTTTTACATCTTCTCAGTGAAAAGATGGTCCCATTTAATGCTTCTTGCCTTCGTTTCTACACTGTGTGATCATAGCTTTAGCTTCAGGTCATCTGCTTTATTTCAGTTTGCATTTGCCAGATTTCTCTGTACTCATTCTTTATATTTTATCTTTTCTGTGGTACTTTGTTTTCTTCTGAATCCTGCACTCTGTACACAATTGGATTGCATTCTTTGTTGACAAATAAAGGTTAGTCCATATCTAAGTATTGTTCGATTTTGTTTATTTATCAAACCCATGTTTGATTTTATTCCTTTTCTTATTTTTTTCCTTGTTCTCTCCTATGCTTTTTGTATCTCACTAAATTGTTTTTTGTGTAACATCCCGTTTCTATTTCTACTAGAGGATATTTTATGTTTAAAAAAATCCTTAAACTTTTATTTCTCTACTGATTTTAAACTTTATTTCTCTAATAATTTCTTCTAAACTTATATTTTCTTATATCAAGAATGGCAATACTTATTGTTTCTTCCAATGAAAACTGGACTGTTTGAATGCTTTTACTTCATCTTATCTTGTCTGCAATTCTTTCCTGACTTTCATCATTATACTCTGTGGCTTTCAACAGAGAAAATTAGTATTAAATCCTTGTGTATTCTTATGCAAGCCTTATGCCTTCATTTGTAAATTTTTTTAAAGATTTTATTTATTTGTTCATGAGAGAAAGAGAGAGAAAGAGAGACTGAGGCAGAGACACAGGCAGAGGGAGAAGCAGGCTCCATGCAGGGAGCCTGATGTGAGACTCCATCCCAGGACTCCAGGATCATACCCTGGGTGGAAGGCAGGCGTTAAACTGCTGAGCCACCCAGGGATCCCCCGTAAAGTTGTCTTGATTCTATATTTTACTGGTTTCAATATAACCCCACCAGTGCTATATTACCACCATGTTCTCATTCTTTATATTTGGGTACATCACTAGATTACTGCTTCACATCTTGGTGGGTTTCGTTTTTTTTTTTTTTAAGATTTATTTATATTTTTTGAAAGACAGAGAGAGGGTGTGCATGAGCAGGGGAAGGGAAAATGGAGAGAGAGTGGGCAAGCAGACCACTGCTTAGAGCCTGACATGAGGCTTCATTCCACAACCCCGAGATTATGATCTGAGCTGAACCAAGAGTCAGATGCCCAACTAACTGAGCTACCTGGACCTTGAAAGTCTTGGTAGGTTTCTTTAGCATGGTACATGGATGACTTTTTTGTATCTTTAAATATTTTATATTAACTTCTAATTAATTGCCTTTACCATCTCTAGATGATTAATTCTTGGGCCATGAGTTTTCTACCATATACATATGAAAATGTTAACTTCATTTTTCTTCTAGTGTTTATAGAGAAGAATTTTTTTTTAAAGATTTATTTATTTATTCAGTCAGAGAGAGTGAGAGAGAGGCAGAGACACAGGCAGAGGGAGAAGCAGGCCCCATGCAGGAAGCCCCATGTGGGACTCGATCCCGGGTCTCCAGGATCACATCCTGGGCTGCAGGTGGCACGAAACCGCTGCGCCACCAGGGCTGCCCGAGAAGAAATTTTTTTTAAAGATTTTATTTACTTATTCATGAGAGACACAGAGAGAGGCAGAGAGAGGGGCAGAAGTAGGAGAAGGAGGCTCTATGCAAGGAGCCTGATATGGGACTCTTTGGGATCATGCCCTGGGCCGAAGGCAGGAGCTCAATGGCTGAGCCAACCAGGCATCCCAGAAATTTAAGATCATACATCTTGAAAAGGTATTTTATGGATAGCCTTATTTAGTTTTGTTTAGGAAGATTTGTAGCCCTTTCCTGCATCTTTCAAATATGATAATTTCACAAGAGTTTTTTTATCTTTTGTTTTGTAATTAATTTTTCCTGGCACTTGATGACACTTTTGCATCTGAAGACTTTGATCTATCCTTGGCTCTGGAAAGTTACCTTTCATTGCAGCTGTTCTAGCATCTGGTTCAGAAATAACAAATTATTTTATATACTGAATACTCTCTCTGTTTTTGTGTGTGTGTCACTGATTTCTTGTTTTGTCTCATTTCCCAGTATATTTTGAGAAAGTTCTTGTGGTTTTTCCCTCCAAAATCAATAATTCCTTTTGTGCTAGTGTTAATTTTACACTTCTTCATATCTAATATGCACTTTAACTTTTCTATCACATTTTAATTTTTTCTTTTCTTGTCTTGTCCATTTCTTCTTTATTTTTTTTCAAAGTCTCTTATGATCTCATTTTTTGTGTGTCTGTGCTACTCTTCATGTTCAATTATTATTATCCTAAAATTGATTTAGAACACAAATCAGGTGATTTCTCAAAAGTACTCATTTCCTGCAGTAAATCATTTTTAAGATTTTAGTTATTTATTCATGAGAGACACAGAGAAAGGCAGAAACATAGGCAGAGGGAAAAGCAGGATCCTTGTAGCCCAATGCAGGACTACATCCCAGGACCCCAGGATCACAATCCAAGCCAAAGGCAGAGGCTCAACCACTAAGCCACCCAGATGCCCCTGTAGTGAATCACTTTTAAAGTTCATTGTAATGTTGATCAGTCTAAACTCTTTCTCCTAATTCTTTTTATAGGCCTCTTATTTAACTGACTTATCCTTGAATGAAGAGATATGTATCCAGGGCTGGTGTTTCCTGTAAATAAGACAAATAGAATTTTTTTGAATCCTCTTGCTCTCCATCTAATTTTGGAGTTCTCTGAAATCATAAAAGGAGGGCTGGCAAATATCTGTAGTTCTTCCCTTGTCAAAAAAAAATGAGTAAAACCCTGAGATTTCCAAAGTTCTGCTTTGTTACTTCTTTATGTTTCTACTCTTTCATAGTCTGTCTGTAACATCCAGAAGCAGAGAATGTCAATGCCTACCACTCTTTTCTCAGACCTGTTCCATTATTGGGTATCATCATTCCAGAGTAAAGGTGGAAGGATATGATTGGGGTGGAGGATGAGGTGGTTTGAGCAGGATTTAAATAACTCAGAATGCCATAGGTAATATCCCTCCTGTGGAGAGGGACAAGTTTTCAATGTTTTTGGATGGTATGGATCTTCCATCACTGAGCTGGGCAGAAGGAGATCATTAGAGCAGAATGATGCACATCCCTACTGATGTATGCATTCACTAGGAAACAACTCTGCAAAAGTGACATGTTGGGATTATCTGTGCCCCATGTGACTCATTAGTAGTGGAGATTCTTCCAAGATTCTCACAATAATTTGATTTTCAAGTAAGTTTCTTATGTTGCCTTTCTTTCTCTCTCTCTTCCTCTTTCTTTCTTTTCTTTCTTTCTTCTTTCTTTCTTTCTTCCTAAAAATCTTGTTTTCATGGTTATTTTGGTCAGAAACATAAAAGTCTCTCAGTTGTGAATTCTATTCTGTTTTCAACTTAAACTGAAAGTCTCAAATCCACACTAATATTCTCAATTGCTGAAAGTTAGAATTGCAACTACAGGGTTTTGGCAAAAAAAAATTTCCCTCTAATAAAAGGAGGGGAGGGGGTACCTGCATGGTTCGGTGGTTGAGCCTTTGGCTCAGGCTGTGATCCTGGGATCCTGGGATCGAGTCCTGCATCGGGCTCCCTGCATGGAGCCTGCTTCTCGCTCTGCCTGTGTCTCTGCCTCTTTCTATGTGTCTTATCACTAATAAATAAACAAAATCTTTAAAATTAAAAAAAAGGAGCAGAATATGGAGAGGAATTTCTGACCTCCTTCCCTCATTCTCTGTATTGGATGTTTTTTTTAAAAAAATAATTAATAGCCTTTTTTTTAATAGCCTTTTTTTTTAGTATAGTTTTAGATTTACAGAAAAGTTGAGCATATAGTACGAAGAGTTCCATGTACTCATCCAACTTTGTTCTTCTTGGCATTTCATTTCCAGATCTTTTACTTCCTGGATCTCTCTGCATGGGATGCAGGTTCTCCCTTCAATATCTTTCATTCAGTGTAGTCCCTGCAACTTCTTGTGATAGTGTCTTAGGTTGGGTGCTCCTGGAAGTGGATCCTTGCATGAGAGTTGAAATGCAGGTGGATATTTGGGAGGTGATCCTATCAAGCACAAGTAGGGAACAGAGATATGAAATAGGGAAGGGAAGGAAACTAATGCAGTCAGTGTGCATGGGTATGTCACTGCCACAGGCAACTTTGGGTCAATCCTGGTTTGCGCCCCTGGGACACTGTATGGAATTTACTCTCAGAGCTACCTCACCTCTGGGTGAAGAAGCTGGGATGTCTGTTCCATCTCTCATCCATGATTAGTATTCTAGCACAAATTAAGTACAAATTATCCTACACACTCCCTGCCTTTGTTAATACAGTTGAGAATTCTTGAGTTTGTTCATTAAGCAACGAATCATGTCCTTGAACCCTTTAAATTTGTTCCTGACTGAAACCCATGAACTTACTCCCTGACAGCCAATTCTGCCAAGTGGTATGTGAGTGGTTTATGTTATTTGATGAGTAGGAGTTGTCTACATGCAGTACCCTGTGTGTATTACCTTTCTGTCTATTTGGTCAGCTTAGAGGCAAGACTCCAACCTGCTGAGGTCAATTTTCTGCAGGAGTTGTCCTGCTTCCAGACTACTGCCTCTTCTCCGTCTAGCATGGGGTGGGCCTTCCCTGTCCTCATGTCTGTTGTTTTCCTTTGACCCCTTTGTCAGCTCTCAGGCTTCTGCCCTGGAGTGAGTCAAATAGTTAATAGTGCGTATTGGCGTATTGTCCCCATTGATGTCCTCTGTGTGAAAAAATGAAGTTACGCAGCTGTCACGGATGAACCCCAGGAAAGCCATGCATCTGTCTTGCCTTCTAGTTAAAGAACTCAGGGCACTGCATTTTCTCTAATAATGTGTATAACTAAATCGAGATTTTCCATGGAAAGTAATGAAATGAGTATGTGTTGCAAGTTTGCAAATTTACTTACACCATATTAGGATGTGCACAGGAATTTTAACTTTTTAATTTTTTTTACAGCATGTCTGACTTTTTGTCTCTGAATCTTCTCAGCCAGGAAGAAGAGGAGAAATTAAATTGACATTTGCCGGTGTTTGGTATTGTAGTGGTTTCCACTTCAAGCAGCCATTCAGATGACTCCATTTCGTCCGAGAAGAAGCAATGAAGCATCAGGAGTACAGTAGTGGCCTGTTGTCCTCCAGCAAGATTGGCCTCCCACTCCTTGTCGTGCTAAATATACAGACCGTGAAGATTTTTATAGTAGCATCTCCAGGCTATGGCCAGGGTCTCCTGACACTTCTGTATTTGTCCATACCTGTCTAGATACCTCTGTTGTTTCTCTTTTTTGAAGTTCTGTTGTAAGAAGGGGAAAATATGAGTACACACATCTGTCTCTCTTCCCCTTTGTAGATGAGACAATTAGTGTGCCCCAAATATTCCATTTCATGCTCTTGCAGTTCATTTGGACCACATGACTATTTGGGGCCAATTACCACCTCCAGGTGGAAATGGCTAAGATCAGGAATGTCTCCACCATCCCTCTCTTCTCATGCCATGACAACTCACCAGAAGCCACAGAATTAATGATGGCAGAACTCCAAGTTGGAGGCAGGATGCTTGTCCTGTATCCAACTTTAAAAGAATAAGAAACAAACATTTGCTGTGATAAACCCCTGCAATGTGGGAGTTTGTGACTGCTGCATGGATGATCGCCGTGCATTACACACTCTTTCCTAGACTGCTGACGCTGGAAGGAGTAGATTTCCCACGTCACCTTCTTGTTAAGAAAGGACATTTCCAGGGTGCTTGGGTGGCTCGGTTGGTTAAGCATCTGCCTCCGGCTCAGGTCATGATCCCAGGGTCCTGGGATTGAGCTCTGCTTTGGGCTCCCTATTGAGTGAGGAGTCTGCTGTTCCTCTCCCTCTGCCCCTCCCCTCACTCATGCTTTCTCTCTCTCTCTCTCTTAAATAAATGAATAAAAATCTTTTTTAAAAAAAGAAAGAAAGTACATTTCCTACTTTGCATCCTCCTTTCTGGATGAGCTTTGGAGGAGTGAATGGATTAAGCTTCATTCCTGAGCCTTCCAGATGTAAGACTGAGCCTTACTAGGACAGTTCCATTGGATTTTAAACTAGGGTTTATGCCCATCACACATGTTTTCCTATGTAATTATGTCTGTCTCATCACATATGCTTTCACAAGACTCACTGAACATGCACCAGAGCTCTCCTGAGTGTAAATGCTGGATGTCTCTTAGTGTCAACAAAATCATCAAAGAACCAAAAGATGGTCACTTCAAGTGCAAAATATGCCTGAGATATATCATGAGTTGAATCGTGTTCCCCCAAATGGTGCTGAAATCCTAAATCCCAGTACCTGTGAATGTCCCCTTATTTGGAAATAGAGTCTTTGCAAATGCTCAGATTAATTAAGAGGAGGTCACTAGAGTGGGCTATAATCTGGGAGGACTGATATCCTTACTGAAGGAGGAACTTTGGACACAGAGACAGACATGCACAGAAGGAGGACTTGAAGATAGGAAGGACACCATCTGTTCTTTGTAAGCCAAGGAATACTTGAGGCTACCAGAAGCTGGGAGGGAGGCATGGGACAGATTCTCTCCCACAGCCTTGAGAAGACACCAGCCCTACTGACACCCTGATCTAGGACTTCTGCCCTCCAGAACTGTGGGACAACAAATCTCTATTGAAACCACTTACCTTGTGGTGTTTGATTACATCAGCCCTAGGAAACTGACATAAGATGCTAATGCATCGATTTTAGGATGATGGTTACTCCAGGAAAAGAGGGACTGCTGCTCTATCTGTAATGCTTCCTCTTTTAGGAAAAAGAGAGCTCTGCATAAATATGGGAAAATATTAAATGTGCTAGATCTGAGTGATGGGTGGTGTGCACATGGGGTGTCACACCATTTCATGTATTTTTCTTTGTTTGCCAACAGTCAAAGCCCATGGTAGTTGGAATAGCAATTGCCAGGCTGTGGTTTGGTGTCTTGCACAGCAGGCTCAGCCTGGCAGCTTCAGTAACCTCACATTGCATGGCCCCTGCCTTTTATGCATTTTCATCTTCTGGACCCTCTGCCTATAGGCTAATTCATAATTCACATTCATAACACCCACGCTCATTCATAATTTAACATTTAAGAAATGTGATTACACCTTTCAGCAGGAACATTAGCAGCAGAAGCATCAGTAGAAAGACGCAGCTGCCTAAGGCCATTGGAAGGTTCGCAGCCCAGGATGCAATAGCCAGCGAACTTTTATCTCCATTAAGCTCCCCATGAAGGTAGAACAGGGACCAGAAGCCCTGCAGAGCCCAAGGGGAGCCCTGCGAGGTGCACCAGGTTGCCAGAAAAGATGGAGCATCGTCCCAGGCTTGACGAAGGGTAGGGACTCAGTCTGGCCATCATCTACAGCAACCCTTTTTAATTCAGAACCCAGAATTGTGTAATAACCACTGCATTTAAAAAATTTTACTTGAGGGACTCCTGGGTGGCTCTGTGGTTGAGCATCTGCCTTCAGCTCTGGGCGTGATCCTGGGGTCCTGGAATTGAGTCCCACATCGGGCTCCCAGCAAGGAGCCTGCTTCTCCCTCTGCCTCTCTCTCTGTCTCTCATGAATAAATAAATAAAATCTTTAAAAAATAAAAAATAAATAAAAATTTACTTGAGAGAGAGAGAGAGAGCATGAGGTGGGCGAGGGGCAAAGGGAGATAGAAATAGACTCCCCACTGAGCATGGAGCCCACCCCAGGGCTCAATCCCAGAACCCTGAGATCATGACCTGAGCGAAAGATCCTTAACCAACTGAGCCACCCAGGTGCCCCATAACCATTGCATTTTAAAAAATAGTTTCATGACAGCGGAGAACTATACTTGATACTTGTTGAAGTTTTTTGTTTTTATTTTAAAAACATACAATGTCAAGTATGCACTTTGTAAATATTTGGACCTTAACTCTCTGGGTCTTAGTTTCTCCATCTGTAGACTGGAGGTAATGATAAGACTATCTCAAAGGGTTGCTGGATTTACACGAGCTAATTATTTATGAAATGTGTAGCGCAGAGCTACATGAATCCTTGCAATTTTCCTAGATTTAAGAAGTGTGTTGCCACTTTGGGGAGTCTGGGTGACTCAGACGGTGAAGCGTCTACCTTTGGCTCAGGTCTTGATCTCAGGGTTCTGGGATGAAGCGTTGCTTTGGGCTCCGTGCTCAGTTGGAAGTCTGCTTCTCCCTATACTCCCTATGCTCTTATGCTCTCTCTCTCTCTCAAATAATTTTTTTTTTCAAAAAGCATGTTGCCACTTTGAAATTACTTTCTCTTTTTGTTAACTTTGAGTTGCAACAGCCCTGTGTTACAGATGGGAATTATTAAAATCACCACCAATATATATAATCATCATGCTGTACACACAAAACTATACAATATATAAAATGCTATATATCAACCATTTATCAATTAAAAAATCACCACCACCTTTTTATTATTTTTGGCTTCTAAATGATCATTTTTTAAATTAAGTTTTTTATTTTAATTCAATATAGTTGCTGAGTTATGCATAGGATTGTGGAATCACTATATTGTACACCTGAAACCAATATAACACGTTTGATTTTTTTTAAAAGAGGAAGAAAAGTTTAGAGAGCATGAGTATCTTACTTTTGGTCACATAGATATCAAGGAAAAGAGCCAGGACTAGACCACAGGTTAGGGACATACCCCACTGACAATCCATATATTAGTGGGAAATAATTTTTAATAAATCAAAAATTCATAGAATCTTTCCCCTCGCCTTGTATTAGGATTTCAGAGATGACTTAATTTGTCATTTTGGAGATGAAAAGATTTCTTTCTCTCTCTCTCTCTCTCTCTCTCTCTCTCTCTCTCGGGGGGAGGGGGGAGTTACATTTATTACTGATTAGCAATGGATTCCAAAACCTTATGGAGAAACATCTGACCCTTTGACTCTCTCATCAAGTGGTTAATACTGTGTGATGACATATATGCAGTGGGAGCCCTATAGCCGGGCCTTTTTCTTACTGCACCACAGTGGAGAGATTCACCCCTCCGTTGTCTGCACTTTGGGTGTCTTTCGAGTAATGCATTTGAGTACAGACTTAGGAGCTGCATGCAGAGTAGAGTCCCAGCCTTGCCTCTTCAGCTTTGAAAAAGTCCTAGGGAGAAACTCCACTCTTTTCTCCCCGTGAGTGTGATCCTGGCCCACCTTGACCAACTTCCGCAGATACCGACAGTCTTTCACGAATGTCCAGATGTTCAAATGAAAAAGAAGAAAACCCCAGGTAAGCAGGCAGAGACGAAGGCCACGTATACCGTGGTGATTGTGCAGCCCAGCCGTGTCCTCACTGCCACGGGTGTGAGCGGAGGACAAATACAGATAATAGATCGTCTCAGGAGGGAGATGAACACGGTCATTTGTGTATGTTGGTTTCCTCCTCTTGTCATTAACTAAACAGTCAAGGCCTCCTTGGCACTGCTGTGTTCTGTGCACGTTCATGCTGGCCTGGTGGGAAACGTGTGTGGGGGGGAGGTGGGGGTACTGAGCTCGCCAGCCTCCAATGTCAGACGTCACCTTCCCAGAGCATAACTTGTAAAATTTCCCAAAGGGATGTGGTTCAGGGTGCCCTTTGGTTCTAGGCATGAGCTCACTGTCTTGCAGGAGCAGTAAATTATTTTGTGCTGCAGAGAAATCATAGGAGTTTTGAATGGTAGGCTCATAAAGTCATGATTTATAATTAAATTAGACCTCAGGAAAATGTCCCGAGTTATATCTATTTGGCTTTCTCTCGCTTTTTTGAAGGTCCCACAAACAGACCAAATGGAAATTTCACTTAAGAAATTGTTGTCATAAAATTTTATGGGACCATCTCAGTGGTTAGGGGACTGTTAAACATCCCTGCAGGGGGAAAAATAAACACAATTAGACACAGACTAGCTGCTCTGTTTGGAGGGTGAAAACCAAAGTCACAGTGGAAATGCCACGTCCATAGAAGCATAGCATCCAGCCTCAGCTGGATTTTCTGATGCAAGATTATAGTAAAAATTATGTCAGGTTCTAACTTTCTATTTTTTTTTTTTACTTTGCTCTTTTATTTCCTTACTTCCTTTTCTTCCTTTTTTTTTTTTTTTTTCTAAACAGGCTTTATTTTTTTAGAGCATTTTAAGATTCACAGCACTATCAAGCACGAAGTCCAGAGATTTCTCGTATACCTTTGCACCCTCCCCAAAGTCTCTGTGACTAACAACCTCCCCCAGCAGAGCGGTATATTTATTACCAATGATGAGCTTACCTTGACACATCATATTTATCCAGAGTTTATCATTTACATTAGGGTTCACTCTTGGTGTTGTACATTCCCTGGATTTTGACAAATAAATGACAGGCATCCTCCATTATAGTATCATACAGAATAGTTTCACCGCCCTAAAAACCTCTGTGTTCTATCTATCCCTCTTTCTCCATTGACCTTTGGCAACCACTGATCTCTTTACTGTCTCCATATTCTGCTTTCCCAAAATGTCATATGGTTGGAATCCTATGGTGCGTAGCCCTGCCAGAATGGCTTCTTTCACTTAGTGATATGCATATAAGGTTCCTCTGTGTCTTTTCATGGCTTGATAACTCATTTCTTTTTGGTGCTGAATAATAGTCCACTGTGTGGATGGACCACAGTTTATTTACTCTTTCACCTATTAAAGAACATCTTGGTTGCTTCTGAGTTTTGGCAATTATGAATAAAGCTGCCATACACATCCTTGTATAGGTTTTTGTACACATAAAATTCCAACTCCTTTGGGTAAATACCAGGGGGAGTGATTACTGGATCATATTGTAAGAGTACATTTAGTTTTGTAGGAAACTGTCCAAAGCATCTTTCAAAAGGGCTGCACCATTTTACATTCCCCCCAGTGTTGAATGAGAATTCTTGTTGCTTCATGTCCTCACCAGCATTTGGTGTTGTCCACACTGTAGATTTTGGCCATTCTGGTAAGTGTGCAGTGGTGTCTCATTGTGGTTTAAATTCGCATTTCTCTGCAAATTATATATGATGTTGAGCATTTTGAGCATATGTTGAACATATGACATATGATGTTGAACATCCTTGCAGATGCTTGTTTTCCTTCTCTGTATCTTTTGGTGAGGTGTCTGTTAATGTCTGTGACCCATTTTTTTAAATTGGGTTATTGTTGAGTTTTAAGAGTTCCTTGTAAATTTTGGTTAATAGTCCTGTATCACACGGGCCTTTTGCAAGTATTTCCTCCAGGTGTGTGGCTCATCCCTTTATTCTATTGACAGTGTTTTTCACAGAGAAGAAATTTTAAAATTTAATTATGTTCAGATAATCAATTCTTTCTTTCATGGATCATGCTTTTCGTGGTGACTCTTTTACCATCAAACTCAAGTTCATCCAGAATTTTCTCCTATGTAATGTTTTAGGAGATTTACTGTTTTGCATTTTACATTTAGGTCTGTGATCCATTTTGAGTTAATTTTTTGTGAAAAAAGTGGAAGATCTATATCTAGATTCTTTTTGTTGTTGCTTTTTGTTTACTTGCTTATGACTGTACAATGTGATGTGCTGGGAAAAAAATCTTTCTTTTCTCCATTGTATTGCCTTTGCTTCTTCATTAAAGATCCATTGACTATGTTTATATGAGTCAATTATCTGGGGTCCCTACTCCATTCCATTAATCTATTTGTCTATTCATTCACAAATACCACACCATTTTGCATTCTGTAGCATTAAATTAAGTCTTGAAGGCAAATAATAACAGTTCTTCAACTTTGTTCTTCTTCTTCAATATTGTGTTAAAGGTCTTTTGTTTCTCTATATAAACTTTAAAATCAGTTTGCTGACATGCACAAAACAACTTACTGGAAATTTGATTGGGATGGCATTGAGCCCATAGATCAAGCTAGGAAGAACTGATATCTTGACAATGTTGAGTCTTCCTCTCTACGAACATGGGATATCTCTCCATTCATTTAGTACTTCTATGATTTCTTTCATTAGCAGTCTGCATTTCAAATTCCACTTGTTTATTGTTGGAATGTAGGAGAGCATTAATTCTTATATATTAATCTGTGTCCTGCAACTTTGCCATAATCATTTCTTAGTTTCAGGAGTTTTATTTGTTGATTCTTTTGGATTTCCTACATAGATATTCATGCCGTCTGTGACAACTTTATTTCTCCTTTCCACATCTGTGTACATTTTTTTTTTCCTTTTCTTGTCTGATTGCATTAGCTAGAATTTCCAGTATGATGTTGAAAAAGAGTGGTGAGATAGGACATCCTGGTCTTGTTCCTGATTGTAGTGGGAAAGCTTCAAGCATCTTAACATTAAGTCATTAAATATGGTGTTACTTGGAGGGCTTTTATAGATATACTTTATCAATTTGAAGAAGTTCCTCTGTATTCCTAGTTCATTGAGAGATGTTTTTAAAATCATAAATGGCTGTAAATTTTGTCAATTTTTTTCTGTATTTATTGACATAATCACGTAACTTTTGGGATGCCTGGGTGGCTCAGGGGTTGAGCACCTCCCTTCAGCCCAGCGTGTGATCCCAGAGTCCCAGGATCGAGTCCCACATCAGGCTCCCTGCATGGAGGCTGCTTCTCTCTCTGCCTGTGTCTCTGCCTCTCTCTCTCTCTCTTTCTCTCTCTGTGTCTTTCATGAATAAGTAAATAAAAAATCTTTAAGAAAAATCTTGTAACTTCTTTCTTTAGCCTATCAATGTGATAGATTACATTAATTGATTTCTGAATGTTGAACCATCTTTGTTTTGAACACCTGGGGTAAATCTCACTTGGTTTTATACACTGTTAGATTTTATTTGCTAATATTTTTTGAGGATTTTGGCATCTATGTTTATGTTCATTTGTCTGTACTTTTCTTGAAATATTTTTGCTTAGTTTTCATATTAGGGCAAAGCTGGCCTCATTGAATAAGTTAGTAAGTTTGCTTCTGCTTCTTTTCTAGAAAAGATTATAAAGAATTGGTATAATTTCTTCCCTAATGTCCTTTTTTAAAAAATCTGCTGTTTTGTTTCTTTCTTCATTTTAAAGGTATTTTTTATCTTTAATTGTGATAAAATACACATAATATAAAATATACCATCTTAACCATTTTTAGGTGTACGGTGTTAAGTATAGTCACATTGCTGTGCAACCAATCCCCAGAGCCCTTTTTTTCCCTGAAAAACTGGAACTCTGTATTCATTAAACAGTTCCCTATTTCTCTCTCCCTCTAGACCCTGGTGACCACATTTCTACTTTTTATCTCTCTGAATTTGGCTACTGCAGATACCTCATATAAATAGAGTCACATAGCCTTTGTCCTTTTGTGACTGGCTTATCTCATATTTCATTCAGCATGTTGTCCTTAAGATCATCCATATTGTAGCATGTATCAGAATTTCCTTTCTTTTTAAGACTGAATAATATTCCATTGTATGGATATGCCACATTGTGTTTGTCTATTTATCTGCCAGTGGATATTTGGGTTCTTTCTCTTTGTACTAATAGGTACTTCCTTAAACCTTGGGAATTTGGAGTAAGGCTGAAGCACATAGTTGCATTGATTGTCTTGTGCATGAGTTTGTCATCATTTGTAGTGATTCTGGGTTTGAATGAACTGGGAAAGCTCAGTTTCCTTTGTGTGTGTGTGTGTGTGTGTGTGTGTGTGTGTGTGTGTGTGTGTGATCTCCTTTTGAATCTCTTACAGCTCAATGTTCTAGGAGATAGAACATCCAAGGGGAATATGGTATAACAGAATTCACAGAATACACCCACAAGCCACAAGCTCTCCACTTAATTTTCAGATTAAGAACCTTTCTTATATAGTAAAGCCAACACATATTCCAAAATGCAACTTATACTGAATACATAGAAACACAGACAAGGCATCTTTCTATCTTATGCGCCTCAATTTGAGTACTCTCTCTGTCTTTTGTGCAAGTAGAATACACTGGATTTTCCTTTGTCTTTATTGCTGTTGCTCCACTGTGACTTGTCCTTTCATTGCAAACATGGCTATCTTCTACATAACACCTGTATTTGCCCAAAATGATGTTTTCTGTTCTCTGATAGTCCTTATTTTCCTTATGAAGCATGCAATCAACCTAGGTAAGAAGTCCCATTTCTCACCAAATTTCTTAAAAATACTAATAATAGCAACTGTCATGTGGAACCACTTACTCTATCAAGAACCCTGTCAGGTGCTTTATGTATATTACACCATTTAATCATAACAATGCATTACTCTAGCTATTAGTATTATTTCTGTTATATAGAGAAAAACTTGAGTCTCAATAATATTCTGTGACTTGCTCAATATCTGAAAGCCAGACAGAAGAAGAGCTGGGATTCAGTTCCATGTTTTTATCTGAATTGCTATGTTAGAACATACTCTGTTGCATCTGAAAGGGAACTCAACTCAAATCTCCCCTCATTATTTCAGCAATAATAAAATGTATACACAGTTTAATATAATTATTTGGGGGGGCATTCAGTTATAATCTAATTGGCTTTTATTTTAACATTATATTTAACTTTTTTATTCTGACTAGGCTTACCATTCACCATTTTTCTTTTCTTTTGTAAGAACACTTAACAAGAAATCTGTTTTTTTTTTAAGATTTTATTTTTTAATTTGACGTAGAGAGAGAGAGAGAGGGCATGAGTGGGGGTGGGGGGCGGGTAGGGGCATCGGGAGAGGGAGAGGCAGACGTGGGGCTGCTGAGAGCCTGACATGGGGCTCGATCCCAGGACCTGAACCAAAGGCAGATGCTTAACCAACTGAGCCACCCAGACACCCCAAGAAATCTATTTTCTTGACAAACTTATAGGTGTGCATTACTGTTGGCTATAGGTACAATATTATAAAATGCATCCCCAGAATTTATGAATCTTGCCTGACTGAAACTTTATGCCTATTAATTAGTAATTCTCCATTTTCCTCCTGCCTCCAGCCCCTGGCGATCACCATTCCACTTTGGATTTTATGAATTTGACTATTTTTGTTACCTCTTATAAGTGGAATCATACAGTATTTGTTGTTCTGGGACTGGCTTATTTTACTTTGCATAATGCCCTCAAGGTTCATCGATGTTGCCACATATTGAAATTTCCTTCTTTCAGGACTGAATAAGATTCCATTGTATATATAAACCACATTTTCATTATCCATTCTTTTTTTTTTATTTTATTTACGATGGTCATAGAGAGAGAGAGAGAGAGGCAGAGACACAGGCAGAGGGAGAAGCAGGCTCCATGCACCGGGAGCCCGACGTGGGATTCGATCCCGGGTCTCCAGGATCGCGCCCCTGGCCAAAGGCAGGCGCCAAACCGCTGCACCACCCAGGGATCCCATCCATTCATTTGTTGACGGATATTTGTTTCCACACTTGGCTATTGTGAATACTGCTGCAATGGGCATGGGAGTGTTAGTATCTCTTGGAGCTTCTGATTTCATTTGGATAAATATCCAGAAGAGGGATTGCTGGATCATAGAGTGGTTCTATTTTGTAATTTTTTGAGGAAACTCTACTATTTTGCATGGTGTCTGCACCGCTTTGCTTCCTCACCAATAGTGTGCAAGGATTCCAATTTCTCCTCATCTTCGGGTTACTGGGGGGGGGGGGGTTGTTGTTGTTGTTATTGAGTTACAGGGGTTTCTTATTTACTTGGGAGATTAGCTCTTTATTAGATTTATGGTTTGAAAATATTTTCTCCTATTCCCTAGGTCTCCTTTCCACTCTCTTTTGTTGTGTTGTTGTAGAATGTTGCAGAAGCTTTCTAGTTAAATGCAGTCCCACTTTACTTTTGTTTCTGTTGCCTGTGTTTTAGGGCTACCATCTTTCTATTTTTCCACCATCATTAAGAAAAAAATTACAAAGCTAAGTATATATAGTTAGGATACTTTCTGCTGTAAACAGAAATATTCTGGCTCAAACTGCTGAAGCAATACAGATATTTAGTTTATAGCATAACGGTAAGTCCAGAGGTGGAGTGGGCATTGAGATTTATTGATACCAAATTGATTGATTGATTGAGGATTGGTTGATACCAAACTTATCATATCCTGAGATGCCGAGGGGCTGGCATCGTTGGTGTTGGCTTCTTCTCCAAGCTGAGAACAAGATGGCTGTGGGAGTTCTAGGCATCACACACACACACACACACACACACACACACACACACACACTGCCCTAAGAGAGGTCTTATCTTCTTATGTCTCCTTGGAAGTGAGGATACTTGTCCCAGGCACATTGTAGCCAACTCTTCATTTTTTTTCTCACAGCCCAGAATTGGGTCACATGCCCATTCTGAAACAGTCAGGGTTAGCCAATCATATTGATGTTAGGGAATCACACTCAGTGATAATATATATGAATATATAATGTGTATGCAAATGTTTTGTAAGCTGTAGCATGTTATACAGATAATTGTGATTACCTAGAAGGAGAGATGGCATATCTGCTTCTTCTCTTATAATTATAAGAATTATAAAAAATGAATATAAAAAAGAATTATAGAAAATAAGAATAAAAAAATGTCTTTTTATTTATTTCTAAATAAAATAATTTTATAGGGTAGCCATGACATGGGAACCTGATAGATACTGACACATATATATCAGGAGGATGGGGTGGGAGAGAAGGGACAGGGAAGGGTGTACTAGGAAAAGGGACCTGCAGAAATAAGGCCAGGCAATTGAGAAGGAACAGGATGCTCTCTTGGGGAAAGGACTGAGTTGTGCTGGGGGAAGATGTGGGAAGAGGAGAATTTGAAAGGGAAGATGTGGGTAAACCATCGAGGGCTGTGAAGGACAGATTCAAAGAACTGGCCTCTGCAATGAATTTATACAACAACAACAACAAAAAAAAGGGTATGTACAAAGATTTAAGGAAAGATACGTCAGCAAATAAGACTTGGTAGTCTTCTGCATGATAAAATCCAACAATCCAAGTCCTACTCTCCATCCTCTCTCAGTTAAGTCTCCAAGTCCCCATGTATGAGAGTGGTCAAGGATTAGAGGATATGACTTTATGCTCTCCCCTACACCTTTCTGTTCTGTTTTTTGGGGCTTTTTTTCTCTTTTTCCCTTTGACTATTCTTTACTCAAGCGTGCTCTTTGCTTCTGTAGCTCTCAGGACACAGGAAGCAGGCAATCCCTGTTGAATAGAACTGTAGTCTTGGTTTTATCTTTTTTTTTTTTTTAAGGTTAACATTCTTTCATTTTCAATCACTCTCTTCTCTGCCTATCCTTAAGAAGGCACCAGGGAAATTTATTCATCCAGCTAAGGGTTCTCAGGAACAAAGATGTTCCTGTTCCCTGTGCTCAGAACCTCAAGCTCTTTGATAAAAAGTTTCTGAAATACTAGTTCAGTTGAAGCAAAGGTCCTTAAGGTTGGATCCAGGGGCCATGGGGGACTCATAGGTGGGCTTTAAAGGCTACATGAACTCTCTGACATCATATAGATCTGGTGTGGCAAGTGCATCTTTCTCAGAATTTGGCCAAATATATATACATATTTTATTTAAAAATATATGTATTGAAATTCTCTAGGTGGTAGTAACCTACTAAAAAAGGTTAAGAAGCCCTATAAGACTGTCTTAAAAAAAAAAAGGCTCAGCAGTGACTATTCCCAGCCTTTCTACTTGAGCCATTTAGATTAACTCAGTGGTAAGTAGGAGAAGGAAGGCAAGGGATTTTAAATGGCATGTCGAATGTTATGTTCACCAGTTATTCTCCTTTCATACCATCTCCTGCCAAGTCCTAGTGTGTACCTTTCCTGAGCCCTAAGGATCATACCTGGGCTTGCTCACCTGGTGGCACCTGGTCCACAGAAGGGGAGGAAGTGGGAGGACAAGAGAAAAGCAAGGTCAATGAATTTCTTCTCTGCCCACTCCCTGCTTTGTGTTCAGGTTCTGGAGTGATTGATAGAGTCTCTCCCTAACCACAGCTCCTCTGGGATGGCTCTTCCTCCACGGCTCCAGATCTCCCAGTTCTGAGTACCCTCCACCCTTCTCCTGTTGCTTCTTCAGCCCTGGGATATGAATGACCTCCACTGTTGCTAGTCTCTGGGTGCCTTGACGCTCCTTACTGGTCTCCTCCACCCTGTTCGTATCTCTATAACTAGTCCTTCATTAAACAATCTGGTCTGAACCATCTGAGGTAAATGTTTCCCACCAGGACCTTGAATAATTCCCTCACTAATTAACTCATAAACTATGACATTTTGTTATGAGATAGGTAACTGAATGTGGACCCCATGGTCCTGAGTCCATAAATCAGCATTTAATGACATAAGCATGGAGATGTAAAATCCCCAGACAACGACTGAAGTCTTTCCCTCCTGCAGTTGTCATGTTGTCTCAGGACCCCCTCTACTCTTGTTAAAGGCCTCATTCCCACATGGTAGAGCCAGACACACACCAGCATAAGGAAGGCAGTTCAATTTCTGCATGTTTATAAAAATTAGCAATAGAGACATGGTGTTGGAAGCTGGGATTTCCTGTGGCAAGAGCTGGGCTTTTTAAGAGAGAGATTCTTGAGCCCTAAAAGACTCAGGATCTGGCGGACTTGGAGGATAGAGTTACTCCCTTAAACCACAGTGCACAGTGATATAAGAAAACTTTTCCAAACCCAAAGCAGATCCAGGGTAGCTGTGGGCAGTAGGGGAGAGGTGGAGGAGGACACTATTGGCAGTGATGCTAGTCAGTTCCTGAAAAGGAGCCACATACAAACTTCTGCCAAATCAAGCCCCAGAGGAGAACCAAGAGTCCTGGGAGGATTTTAGGACTCCTAAAATTTAGAACTCCTAAAATTTTAGAACTCCCCTTACATTTCAGATCAAGTCTATGAAAGCCAAGAGCCTATTAGGCTTTCCCTTCTCTGAGCTTATGAAACAGAAATGATGATGTGGCACAGCTTATTTAGGAAGACAACACCCAATGTAAATTCCCTCCTCTAGGTTCCCCATGACCTCACTGTGATGCAAGATGGGAACATGAGAGTTTCATGCCACCTCTTGGAGGGGCATAACAGAGGAGGTGGCAGGTCAGGAGATGCGACGGGATGAGGCTGAGATGAGGTAACACAAAATGGACCTGGAGCCAGAGAGACAGGTGTAGACACTCAACAGTGGGTCCAGAGGAGGGCATTTGCAAAGCTCAGATCAAAAGAGCCACATCAGCATGGAATTCTAGATAGACTGGACATCCCCTCCTACCAAAAACTGACTCCAGATCACTGCCAGCGATGGTGGAGGAAAATCCTGGCCAGACCAAGTGTTTATCCAAAAAGATTATACACAGTCTAGAAGAGTTTATCTTGAGATGGAAAGTTCCCATTTTCTACCAGCATTAGAATGGGGCTTTGCTAGCTTTGTGAAGTTCAATTATGGAGAAATTAAGAGTTACCTTATTCCTCTTTTTTTTCCCCTAAGTTTATCACTGTGATAGTCATACCTTCTACACACTATCCTCAATCTCTACTTACGAAATTGGCACAGGGAATTCTCCTCCTTACTTTTTCTCAGGTCAGGCTGGGTCCTAAGGCTTCTAAACAGGTGAGTCAAGAGGGGATCCTTGGGATAGGAACACTTGATACGGAGATTGTGCATGTATGTGCATGCATGCACGCATCCATGTGGACTCCTCAGTTTCAAGTCAAACTAGTAGTTTACAAATGGGTGTATTTTATATCAGTTTTGTTTGCCTTCACTTGATGCAAACTAACATTGATTTGATTGATGATTTCAAGACACAAATTTAAAAGTACTGACAAAAAAGGTTGCTTTCCTAATTAATATTTTTTGTTACTTTAAATGAAATGGCATGTATAGAAACTGGAGGTAATAGTGGCCTTCTTTTCCATGTTGTCAGATTATCCTTGAAATATTTCATGCTCTTCTCAGGCCACAATGCAAGGGGGGGCGGGCGTGTGGCCCAGCTGGACATCTTTTAGAGGAGGGAAAGACTGCAGTTAGTGAAGACTTCTCGGAGCTTCCGATCATGCCATCTGAGGAGATGTTGAGAAAACCATGGTACCTAAGGAATAACCTGAAGAAAGGAAGATTCAGAAGTATTGTAAAGGCAATTTTCACGTTTCCGAAAGTCAACTGGTACTGGATGACAGATTAGATTTTTACACTCCCAAATTATAAAAGTAAAACCCAAATTCAATTTCTGGTGAATTGCATTCGTCAGAGGAGATGAGAGCAAACAGAACATTGTCCTGGGACGCTGTTGAGGGGCATCTAAGCCTTGGTTGGGGGTCCTGTGGATCCTTTCATCCCTGCCATTCTGTGATTTGATGAAATTTCCATGCTGGGTAAACTTAAACAGAACCATGACCGCTTTTTTTCCTCCTTTTACATTTTTTTTTCCTGGCCTGTTAACAAAGATTTAATGACCTACTAATGCTCAAGGCACTCTTGAAAAACCACTGTCGGATTAGCGCTTGGCTTTCAAAAAATTAATCTTTTTTTTTTTTTTTTTTTGGTTTGTTGCCTTTTCTCCCAAGTAAGATGCATGGCTGTGTTTCTCTCTCCACCTCTGCTTTGGGAATCAGGCCTGGGCGATTAATGTTTGCCTGGTGTTGGGTCCCAACTGAAACATAACTCAGGTGAGGGTCGTATGCTTTGCACTTAGAATCAAGCCTTCTCCTCCAGCTCCCCAGCAGCCGTGCTCTCCTTCCAAGGCTCCTGCCTCCATTTTCATCCCAGGCAAAGCCCTGGGCATGCTGCAGCGAGCTGTGGCCTCCAAGATTTCCCTTCCTGTCTGCTTGGATGTTGAGAAAGGCCTCAATCATAACATCCAGGAGGGGAAAATTTAGAGGGAGTCTGTGGTTCTAATTTGCTACAACAAATTATTCCAAAATCCAGTCCTCTGTGTGGGCACATTTCAGTGGTTCCCAAATGGAAAAAAAAAAAAAAAAAAAAAGAAAAAAAGAAAAGTGGAATTCTTATCTGGGTTTATGCAGTAGTTTGTGTCACATAACTTCCAGTTTTTGTAACTCCTGCAAAGACAGAAGCTGTAGCCTGGACTGTCTTCCCCTTCTTCCCCAAGCATCTAAATCCTGTTCATCCTTAAACACTACTGAGGAGCTTCCCTCAATCCACTGGTCTGAGGCAATCTGACCTTTTGCAGATTTTCCACAGCATGTCATGTACTTGCCTGTTTCACATAAATTTCATCACTCATTGCTTTTTGTATCATTGTCTTCTCCACAAGATTGGTTAGCTCTCAATGACATGTTCATCGTTATATTTGTCCCAGGGTACTTGGTGTGACGCCTTTGAGTCGGCAGGTGGTGGGTTATTCGTGGAGGAAACAGATGAACAAATCCATAACTTGTTCACTCATCATATTCTTCTTCTTGTCCGAGGGAAGCAAACTGTGGAGCAGCTTCCCTCTACCCCTCCCAGAGCAGAAGAAAAACTAAGAGAATAGATGAGTTAGGAACTTTGACATTTCTGAATCATTGTCACATAAGTGAATCTGGACGAGATGAATTTCATTGTTAGTCTTTATTCTAGAAAGTTTTATTTCCCCACTCCAAGGTGGGGGTTTCAAATCAAAATTGAGGGTTTGGAAAGGCCCAAAATTGATTCTCTGGATGTATATAATGATCTCCTAGAGAACCAAAACCATCTTGTTTATTTCACCCCTGATGCACTTGGTCTTGCCCCAGACAACTGTGGGTCTTCTGTAAATATTTAACAAATTTCTGAAATAACAAAAGAAGGTAAGAATTCATTTTAACGTATGTCATCCTTGGGCAGGGACCATGCCAATCTTTTCTGCATCATTTTGATTTTCGTATATGTGCTGCCAAAGCGTGTGCTGATTTTAGTGTCTATTTGACTTCATATAATGCCAGAATGTCAGGAACTAAAATTTTGCCTCTTACTCATTAGTATAGATTCAGCCTAGAGTTTTAAAGACATGAAACTAAAAAGCAGGCAAATGTTTTGGTTACTAGTAGGTTAGAATTATGATAGAGGCAGTAACAAAAAAAAAATAAATGTACTAACAAAATTGTGGTTGGTCCTGTGGCCTTATATAGACACAGCTACGTAGAATTGTTCTAGTGAATAATGAATGTGGGGTGATGGCCATCTACTGTTTAATGGTTTTCAAACTAATGTTTAAAGGGAAATGAGTGGTTTATACCAGAATCCAAATCATAGAGTTCTCAGCCAATAGTATATATGAGTGTTGATCTTGGATTAGTGATGGTAGTACATTAACAAGAAGGCTGAAAGATTATATTATCTTTGTGGGTTAAACAAATAGATTTACACAGCAAATCTTTTTTTGTGGAATAATAAGAGTAATATTATATATGGATAGTGAGGAAGACATTCTATTTGGAGTCTAGAGACCTGGATCATTTTCTTGGCCCTGGAATGAACTAGCTCCCTCCTCCGGAAATGTCTAGTTTTGTTTAGCTGTAGCACTTGCAACTTTATTATAGTTAATTGCATAAATATTTTTATTCCATTACTTTTTCAAGGTCAGAAGCTCTCTTGTTTATCTTTGAATCCCCAGTGATTGGCAGAGTGTCTGGCAGAGTGAGTGCCCAAAACATATTCAGGGAACGAACTGAAATGAAGGGATCCGATAAGATCATCAATTTCTGCATCTAAGGGTCTGAGATTCTCAAGATCAGACAATTCAACACATATGCAATTTAAACCATGTTCAAAGATTTTTCAGAGGGAAACCACAGAGGGCTGTTGGTTCAATTTTTTCCCTCAAGGGGAAAGAGTGTAGCGATTCAATCTAGAAGCTTTAGAGATAACAATAAAAACCATCAGACAGAAATGCCTATTGGTTTCTGGTATGAGAAACATAACCTCAACCCAATGGTATCCAGGTCATCATTCTTCCCTCAGTACCATGGGCTCTGGTACCTCTTCCTGTAGGTTGCACATACCTTTCTGACTATTCTAGTTTCTTTCATATGTTAAGATTCTCCTTTTCACCTTGCACCATCCCAGTGTTTTTGGTTCTCTTTTAAACATCCTTAATGTCTCTTCTGCTTAAAAAAACCCACACAAAGAAACAGATGGCTTTTGGATCCCACATTTCTATCCATATCGGTAGTAGTTCTTCTTCTTCTTCTTCTTCTTCTTCTTCTTCTTCTTCTTCTTCTTCTTCTTCTTCTTCAGAGAAAGAGCACAAGTGCAGCCACACAAGGGGGTCGGGGTGGAGAAGTTCAGAGGCAGATAGATGATCTCAAGCAGGTTCCATGCTCAGCACAGAGCCCTACTCGGGGCTTGATCTCATGACCCTCAGAAAATGACCTGAGCCAAAATCAAGACTCAGATGCTTAACCAACTGAGCCACACAGGTGCCCCTCAGCCAGACTTCTTGAAAGAGTTGTTCATACTTACTGTCCCTATCTGCCTTCCATCCACCTTCTATGTTCTCTTCAATTGGCCATTTACCCTCCATCATATCAGTTATGGTAGCATTTGCTAAACCTATGATTGGCTTGTTGCTGAAATGAACAGAATTTTGATTGCTCTTTTTCAATATTCTTTTCAGGCTCATTCTTCTCAAAAATATACTCAAAATTTGGAATTTCTTAAAACTAAGAAATCTTATTCGTAACTATCGTCTCACTTCATACTCTCACTCTACTATTCCTAGCCCACATTTTCCATTGTTTCATAAAAAATGACTCTGCAACTTATACTTCCAGCCCACATTGCACATCCCTCATGCCGTTTTGGTTGTCTCAAAGGTATCAAGTCAAATGTATGCCAAAACGACTCTCCCTGCCACTGAAAATGTTGATCCTCTTTCAATATTTTCTGGTTTGGGGAAGGGTCCTGACCATACATCCAGTTATCCAGTTATAAAATTTATACCCACTCACTGCTACATTGAAGTCCTTCACCAACTCCTATTGATTTTTATCTCCCTAACATACACAATCTGCTATGTCTCTTCATCTCTACTGTCAACACTCTAGTCCAAGCTATTATTATTTGTTTCCTGGACTACTTACTGCCTTCAAAGTGGTCATCCCATCTTCTCTTGCCTTCTTCCAACCCAGTCTCCAAAGTGTGAGCAGATGGATCTTATTAAAACTACCATCTGCTTAAATTATTCATCTTACTTATGATCACTTCAGTGGCTTCCTCCTGCTCTTAAAATGAAGAATAAAATGCTTAACAAGCCTTCATAACTGTGCATGGTCCAGCACCTACTTGGCTGTCCACTTCATCTCCCACCATTTGTTCTCCTCGTGGTTTATATGCTTGACACTTGATGTTCTGTTTTGTCCGGTATATCTGTTCTTCTGCCTCCAATCACAGCACTTTATGATGACATGTTGGCAGTTGTTTGGAAACTGCCTCTCTGTGAAAACAAAAAAGTCCCCCACACATCAAAAAATAAGAACAAAAACATGATCCCTGATTCTTATAGCATTTGCCAATGTCTGCAGTGTAAATATTCCCAACATGACATCAACTGGTTTGCAAAATTCATGAAAATTCAGTAATCTGCTCTCATGAGCCACTATGAGTTGGGTTCTACTCACAACTGCACCTGTTTCCTCTGACTGGATTCTCTACTCTTGTTGCTGTAACAATGTCTGCTAATTTGGAGAGCTCAACTCAATCATTACTTCCTCAGGGAAGCTTTTCTTGTTCTCCCCAACTAGGTTCAATCCTCCTCCCAGATGTTCTCTGAGCTCACGCAGTACCTCTTTATGGCACTTATCACATTGTACTTTTACATTTATTTGATTAATGTCTGTCTCCATGAAAAGACTTTTAAGCTTCATGAGTAAGAAGCACAGGTCTGCTTTTGATCAACATTGAATCCCCAGGGCTCAGCACAGTATGGCATAGAATAAACACACAGTGAATATCCGTTGGATGACCGGTCAAAATGGAGTTTTACTGATGTCCATTTATGCATGCATCTGGAACAGAAATTTTGGAAGCAATGCCACAAATGTACTCACAATGCACTCAGATATGGTGTCTTACAAATCTATATCTATAATTGATTCTTCTCAAGAACACAAATAAGTTTAGAAGAAGGGGAAAATCACACCTGGGTTGAATCCAGTTTCTTGAGTTTTATTGATAAATTACCCTTAGTTCATTGCTTATTCTCCAGATAAATTATAATTCTTCTGATTTCTGTTTCCTCTCCATCCTCCTCCCCAAAATAGAAAATCTGGGTTCAATGGGAAACAGGCATGACTGATGGGACCTCTTGACAGTAGAGATGAGCCCTGGCATCAAGCTGCCCTTTGAAAGTCCATTCTTACCTGTCTTTGTGCCACTCAGCTCTATCAACTTCCCATGGTTCCTGTAGAGGGTGGCATAAAATATGAAACTTCTGTGGCTCCCAGATCTCTTCTTAATTCATTTCCAGATTTCGCCCTACCTCAGACTGGAATGACCTTGGTGTCCCTTGAACACATTTTATTTTTATTTTTTTAAGATTTTATTTATTTATGAGAGAGAGAGAGAGAGAGAGAGAAAGGCAGAGACACAGGCAGAGGGAGAAGCAGGCTCCATGCAGGGAGCCTGATGTGGGACTTGACCATTTCTCTATGCTTTTCCCATGACATTTCTTCACTTGTAGTGTTTCTTCCCAAATCTTATTCCAAATCCTTATTCTTCACTACCTGAAGCTTTCCTTCTGTGGTTGAGCCCAAGGAACCAAATTCACAGAAATGTGGCCAGCTTTGGTAATAATTTAACACTGAAGTCTGTGAAGATTGAATTCATAGATGTGCCTCTAGTTGGGTGACCTGGGGCAGGTAACACCTCTCTAGTTTAAGATTCCCTTGTCCAGACTGTGTGTGAATAGAAGAGTAAGGTGGAAAACCAGATGCTTGTGTGACTTCTAAGAGTCTTCTTAAGACTATGTATTTAAGATATATTTTGTAGCTTATAACCCAAAGATAATGCACTTTTTTTTAAGAAACTTTATTTTTTTAATTTTTATTTATTTATGATAGTCAGAGAGAGAGAGAGAGAGAGAGAGAGAGAGAGAGAGGCAGAGACACAGGCAGAGGGAGAAGCAGGCTCCATGCACCGGGAGCCTGATGTGGGATTCGATCCCGGGTCTCCAGGATCGCGCCCTGGGCCAAAGGCAGGTGCCAAACTGCTGCGCCACCCAGGGATCCCAAGATAATGCACTTTTTAAAGCACTGAAATATTGTACATTTACAAATAGATTTCACATAAACATCTAAATTTCTGGGTTCTTTAAAAACAAATTTGGCAATACTTGGATGGTGTCTCCACAGGGCAACAATAGGTTGGAGTGAATGGCTATCCCGTTGGACAAGACCTCTGATTTCCAGTGCCCCACATCCCTACTGCACTTTTGTTAAGCTGCTTGGCACCTGTAGACACTA
This sequence comes from Nyctereutes procyonoides, assembly GCF_905146905.1. Taxonomy (NCBI): domain Eukaryota; kingdom Metazoa; phylum Chordata; class Mammalia; order Carnivora; family Canidae; genus Nyctereutes; species Nyctereutes procyonoides. The sequence goes on along the minus strand of NW_026575140.1, from coordinate 51,300,041 downwards.
AGTCCCTGGCTCTGGCTCTAGGTACTTCCTTACACCACTTTTTATACTAAACTATGATTCTTGTATTGTTGGTTAATGATTTATGAATGAATGTCTTGTTTCCCCAGGCACCCTATAATTGCTTTGAGGCCAAGACTATATCTCATAATAATGGTAGTTAACACTTTTGAGCTCTTGCTATATGCCAGGCACTGTAATAAGCACTTCACATGTATTAACTCATTTGATCGAATTTCTTTAATCCTCAAACCAGCTTAGGAGAATGTAGTGCATGTAGCTGCTGCCAAATATACTTGTGGATTATGTCATAAACTATGTGGCAAGGAGTCAGATTGGAGTCAGGCTCCCTGTGTTCAAATTGTGTTCAAAATCCACTTTCCCTATAACTGTATATAAGCTTGAGAAAATGCCTAAACTTGCCCCACCCAAATAAACGCTAAGCCCTATTGCTCTGTCTATTTATCTATCAGTATCTTTTCTTTGACATATGATTCTCATCAAATAAAATGCATAGTTCAGTTAGTTTTGACAAACATTTGGCAAATATATGCATCTGTGTGGCCATCAACTTGATCAAGATATAGAACATTCCCATCACTCCTAGAAGTTCCCTCATGTCCCTTTTCAAGCAAAATCCACTCCTCCTTCGATTTATATCACTATAGATTAGTTTTACTTGTTCCAGAATTTTATGTAAATTGAATTATGCAATGTGATTTTTATATCTTATATTTATATATTTTTATGGCTGAGTTCTTTATTCAACATGTTTTTGAGACTTATATATGTTGTACCACATAAGTGGTTCATTCTTTTTCTTTCTTTCTTTCTTTTTTTTAACCACTGAGTAGTATTCTTTTCCATGAATATATGACAATTTGTCCATTTGTTAGTGGATGTGTGGGTTATTTCCAGTTTGGGGATACTATGAATATTTTTATGAATATTCTTATGGAAGCCCCCTTTTTTTGTGGTTATATAATTTTCCCTTAATTTTCTCATCCACCAAATGGAACCCAAAATAATACCTACCTCTTAACATCTTCTGAGGATTAAATGAAAACATGCCTCAGCACATAACAAATTCTTACAGTTAATTTTATTTATTACTGTTTTATAAAAGCAACTAAAACATGACTTTGTTAGGTACCCAGAGAGAGTTAAGAGTTAACTCTTTCATCTGTCTACAAACAAAAACTAAAGCACATCATTTCAGACCATTCTTTACTTGAGATCATCTGAACTGCACAGATACTTACATTTGAATTAACTGGATAATGTCTGCAGCTCAAATTCAAAGGTATTGAATTTTGAGTTAAACTCAAGTCACGCAAACACATGCAAAGTTGAAGGGCATGCAAAACCAGTAATTGAGAGAACTTGTTTATAAGAAGAGCTAAAGCAGCCTCACACAAGAAGCTCAGATAATTTTCTGGACTTAAAATGAATCTTATGGGATAATGTTTTGATAAGTTGAGTAGAAGTGAATTAAGGCCATGTGGGAGTATATTTTCCATAAAAGGGACTTGAATGTTTAAATCTAATGGAAAAAAGATGCTTGTGGCAAATGCATTTAAAGCTCTGACTAACTCACAACTTGTAACAGTTGCATAAACATAAAGGCCAATACTGCTCAATTTCTTACCAACGACTAGAATGCTCTCTCTCACCTGCCCCTTCACTTGGGGGAGACAGGATGAAAACATATTTGCAAGCCACCATTTCTTTAACTACTTTTGGGATGAACCTGTTTAAAAGAATTACAGTAACCTACATTGTTCAGTCTTGTACGTATCCATTACCTTGCTCTTGATAATGAAAATTACTGGAAATATCTGTTTGTGTATACATGGCTGAATGGGTTAAATGGGGTCTAATAAAAGTGAAAGTGTTTTTAATTAATTAAAAAATATTTGTTCTATATTCAATACAGAAATGGTACTGTTTAAGATAGGTCTTTACCCTTTTGGAAATTCCCATTTAAAAGGGAGCTAAGTCACATGTACATAAAAACTATCTAGCTTTAGACATAATAGGTAAAGTTATGGCCAAGATTTTTCTTATTTTCTTAATTCCCATCACCATAAAAAGCATTCATAATATCATCTTTCAGATAAATTCATATTAACATTTTTGTAGATTTCCTCATATTCCTATTTTTCTGTGGGATTTTTATGCATTTGTGATCAACCATACCATGCCTGTTGTCACCAAATATTAATAATACTTTCCAATGCAGTTAAATACCTTTTAAAATGCAATTTTAATGGCTATATTATTTAATTGTGTGTTCACTAAATTTTCTTTAAATATTTTATTATTGTTGGGCCTTTAGGTTTGTTTCCTATATTTTATCATTATAAATAAATACCTTCACAAATGAAGCATTTTTTAATGTTTTCTATTAGAGCTTTAGTCTTTCAGATATAGAATCAGGGGAGTCAAAATGTATGAACGTGCCAAGGCTCCTGGTATATATCACCAACTTGCTTTAAAATGCCTGCACCAATTTGCATTCTGTAACCAGTTGTAGGATGGGTGCCACACTATCAAAGGCAACAGTTCTTAGAGTAGGAAATCTTGACTAATCTGGCAACTGGAAATGATTTTGTGTTGGTTTTAGTTTCTACTTCTCTGATTAATAAGGAGGATAAATAGTTTTCATGCTTATTGGTCACCTCATATGCTACAGTAATAGTTCGAAGATCACCACTTTGTTCAACAAATGTGTATTAAAGACCTAGCATGGGGGCACCTGGGAGGCTCAGTAGTTGAGCATCTGCTTTTGGCTCAGGTCATGATCCTAGGGTCCTGGCATCGAGTCCTGTATCAGGCTCTCTGCAGGGAGCCTTCTTCTCCTTCTGTGTCTCTGCCTCTCTGCCTCTCTTTCTGGGTCTCTCATGAATAAATAATAAAATCTTTAAAAAAAAATAAAGTCCAAACATGATAGCCAAAAAGTGGAAGCCACCCAAATGGTCATCAATAGATGAATGGATAAATAAAAGGTGGTATATACACTCAATAGAATATTATTTAGCCCCAAAAGGAATGAGGTCCTAATATACACTATAACTTGGGTAGGTCTTATAAACTGGAAGAAGCCAATCAGATACAAAAGGTCCCATATTATGATTCCATTTATATGGAATACACAGAATAAGCAAATCCATAGAAACAGAAAGTAAACTAGTTGTTGCCATGGGCTAGGGGAAGAGGGCACTGGGGTGTTTCTGCTACTGAGTATGGAGTTCACGATGTGATGAAGATGTTCTGGAATTGGATAGTAGCGATGGCTGCATAACTTTGTGAATATAGTAAAAACTACTGAATTGTACATTTTAAAAACATGAATTTTATAGTATGCAAATTATACATCAATGTTTAAAAGTCATCATGTGCCAGGAATTAGGAAAGTTTCTGGGGATACCAGATGGATAAGATGGAGCCTACGGCTCATTGGAGGAAGATACCTGATTATCTAAGGGTACAGAAATGTGCATTTAACTAGGTCTTGAAGTATTTTAAAGGTCGAATTACCTCTCCAGACTAGCATTTGGAAGGACAGTTAGAGGCAGGATATCCTCTGTGGGTTTTGCATGGATTTTGTGATTTGGGTTCTAACTTTGCCTCCTTTGGGATATGGGACTTTGGGGTTTGTTTCCCTTGATTCAATTAACTGGAAGGTGGTCAACTCTTCACTGCATAGTGGGCTATGTTCTACATTTAGGAAATCTTCATTTCGGTGTCCCTCTTTCTCATTTACAGTATGATATCAAACTAGGGAGCTTCTCCTTGAGAGTCTCTTTGTACTTCAACCCCTTACTCAGGGACTATTAGTTGTTCTGTCAATATTGTTTAAATTTTACTCAAAAAATAAATAATCTGGGGCACCTGACTGGCTTAATCAGTAGAGTGTGTGACTTCTGATTTCAGTGTTGTAAGTTTGAGTACCATATTGGGTGTAGAGGTTACTTAAAATAATAAAATCTTTAATAAATAAATTAATTAATTAAAGTGAAAAATAAATAAATAATTCAACCATCACTCAATCTGTTTTCTTAGTAAGTGTGAAATAACTTTGGCCAAGTTATTATTATTTTTTTAAACTTTTGTTTCAAGTTTAAGTTTAGTCTATGAATCCTGCCTTAACATTAATTGTGTTAAATGTGTCCCATGACCTGTAAAATGGGAAGGATTAGGTCAAAGTTGCATTTCCCAAGTATTTCAGAAACATGGCTGGGTTAGGAGATAGGTTGATGCTCAAACCTGACTTTAGATCGTTATTCCTATCTACCCCCAACTCTTCAAGAAGTTGTACAATGAAAGTTAAACCCTCTGAGGTTCAGCTATTCATCTGTAAAATGCAAAATTCTCATGCCTTATCTATGTCACAGAGTTCCTTGTAAAGGCTAAATGAAAAATAAATGTGATACCATTTTGCAGAGCAGAATGCATTCCATAAGCTGGGTGGTCACTGAGACCATCATCATCATCATCACCACCACCATCACCACCATCGTCATCATCAATTTCTCATTCTCATAAATATTTTTTGAGATTCGAATGTCTTTCAGTCATTCAAGCAGGATGGCAGAAAATGAGATTAGGGCAGAAAATTATTTTCTCTTCTGTTTCAAACCACTACCTGTTAAGGCAATATTGGTCACCTTCTTGGGTTATGACTAAAGAGAAATATTGCGTTGAACTCATTTGCTTAAATTACACAGTAAAATATGTAGGAGAACAGAGTGGTTTTTATTTCTGGGTGGATTGATCATGTGTTGGGCTGATTTATCTGAATGTACCACAGCTAGGCTATGCTGTAACCTCTAGGCAGTGCACATCTCATTATTTTGTAGTGCCCCATGAAGGTTTTCTGGAAAATGAGGCTGAGTTATGGCTGGTTCTGGCAGACAGTGTCATTTTCATTTGCTGTCAGTAAGTGCTGGAGAGTGAAGAGTCACAAGGGCACTATATTTTGTGTCATAAGAGATTGCCCTGTGATAAATGATCACTCTACAGCGATTGGAGACCAAACCAATCAATCACTGGAGGGTGGTATTGACAAGCACCCATCACCCTGGCAGCAGGGAAGCAGGGAGAGGGCTAAAAGAACCTATACTTTACAGTTCTGTTTAAGAGCAAACCATTATTTTGTGATGGAAGAAGAGGAGGCCGAAGTATCTGCTACCACCTTTGAACCTTTGCGGAGTGACCTGACATCAAGGAATATTTCCTAGGTTATTTGGGGAGAGTGCAACTCACGGTGCTAACACCACCATATGAAGATGGTTGAATACATGAGGAATTGAACCGAGGACATCTGGCTACTTTGCCTGACTGGAGAAGATGGTTTACCCGAAAGGGTGGAGGTTCTGGGTTGCACTTTTAGAGTCCACTTAGAAACTCCCTTTTCACTTATTTTCTCAAAATCAGTAGAAGATACTCCTTAGAGATTGTCTTAAAAGATGATGCCCCAACTGCAAGTGGCTCCATGGGAATTGGATTCCCCATTTCTTTTCTACTGAGACTGCAGGTCACAGATGTCTTAGGCTTTTTTGTTTGTTTTTTGATCCACAACATCATCATCTATCCCCTAAGTTGGTGCTTGAAAGTCGTCCATTACAGAGTCATTTCTTCTGAAAATTGTTTCTCCATTTCTCCTTGAAAAGGCAAATACAGAATATTTAATAAGAATGAGAACTTTTTTTGTGGAAGAACAGAGAGAATCTAAGGTCTTGAAAGCAATGAACATAAAGAAAGAAGGAGTGAGGGGATCCCTGGGTGGCTCAGCGGTTTGGACCTGCCTTTGGCCCAGGGCGTGATCCTGGAGTCCCGGGATCGAGTCCCACATCGGGCTCCTGGCATGGAGCCTGCTCCTGTGTATCTGCCTCTCTCTCTCTCTCTCTTTCTGTCTGTCTATCATAAATAAATAAATAAATCTTAAAAAAAAAAAAGAAAGAAAGAAGGAGTGATGTTGTGAAAAGGGGAAGAAAGCAGTGGAGTGCCCCCACACAAACTTTGCTTTCTTTCCATGGCTTCTAGCTGAGCCTGCCCAGATTCCTTCCATTGGAAGAAGATGGATCGACAGGTGTGACAATCTTGGGGCGTAGATCTGATCTGATAATTGGGGGTAGATCTGAGCAGCTCCCACTTTCCCAGCCACACCCTGGAAAGGACAGCAAGTGGGTACAGGCTGGCCTCACCCTTTCTAGAGGTTGCCTTCCAGATCCACCCCAAGAAGGCGGAAACAAATGGGCACCATGGATCAAAGGGAACCTCCCTGGTGTGTTTCACCTAAGGTAATGGAGCCATTCCCACAGTCTTCACAGAGCTGCTCTAAGTTCTTAATTCCTTAACTGGCATGAATTATGATCCATTTGACCCTCCTTCAAGGATTAGAGCTGAGCAGATAGATGAAAGGCTGTGCCCATTTCAGAGTGGATACTGGAATCAGGAGAGTTGTTTTTTCCAGGCTTTGTTTTGTTAGATTACAAAATGTGTATTCATTTTATACAAATTGGAAACAAAAAATCATTTAAATCGGCTAACCATCACCTTGAGATAAAAATGATTGATATTGTGATGATTAAGCCTGAGGATATTTTCTCTGTATGGGTACACATGTATTTTTTAAAAAAATAGAATATTTTACAGTGTACTTTGCAACATAATTCTCTCCCTTAACTTATTCTATACATCTTTTATATGAAATACGTATCATATACCCATTATACTTTAATCTAATTTAATCAATTCTACATTATTGAACAATTAGGTGTCTTTCCTTCTTTCCTCTCTCCCTTTCTTTCTATTAACTATCAGTATCTATGTAGCTCTCTATTGCTATTGTACATTGAGTGGCAAAAACACTCAAATATAAATTAAATGGGCACGTCATTATTATTTCTCTAGAAATGAGATTCCTAGATAAAATACATTTAAGGTCCTTAGTAATTATACGTTTTACATTCCCTTCATCAGAGTAGCAGTGTCCACTTCCTTAGAGTGTAGGACAGTGGTTTTCAACCTTCACACCTCATTGAAATCATCTGTGGAGATGTAGAAAAATATTATTGCCTGGGCGGTAGCACAGATGGATTATAGCCAAATTTCTAGGTCAGGGCCCCCAGGCATCAATATTTGTAAAAAACTCTCCAGGTGATCCTAATGCATAGCCAGGGTTAAGAAGGTGACTGGTCACAGGGCAGCCTTATTTTCCTTATTCCATGTCCATGGCAGACATCATCAATGGAAACACTGTTTCAGAGCCTAAGCTCAGCATCTCCATCCTTCTCAGTATGGTGCTGTAGACAGAACTAACTACTGATGGATCTTGATCCAAGAGGAAGTTGTTGGGATTTTCTATGACTACTGATTTTTGTCTAGTTATCTTATCAATTGTTGAGAGAGGATATTTAAACTTCATAGGTGTGATGATGGGATTATGTATTTCTTCTTTAATTCTTTCAGTGTGTACTTTAGGTAGTTGCAAGTTTGGTCATTAGGTACATACCCCAAATGAGTCTTATGTCTTCCAGTTGAATTTGTCTTTTTAACATTTTGGAATATTTCTTTCAATCATTAGTAATATTCTTTGTCTGGAAGGCATCTGTTTGATTTAATACAGCCAATCCAGTCTTCTGAGGTTTACTGTTTATATAGTATATCAATTCTCCTCTACTTATTTTCAACCTAACCATATCTTGCATGTCTCTTGTAAACACTATTTAGTTGAGTCTTGCTGTTTTAGCCATTCTGACAAACTTGGACATTCAATTGGAATTGATTTACATCTACCATTTTATTATTTCTTTTCTATTCATCTTTTGCGCTTTATCGTTCTTCTATTCCTCCTTTATGACTTCTTCTGGGTTATTTGAACATATTTTTAATATTCCATTTCGGAGCACCTGGGTGGCTCAGTCGGTTAAGCATCTGCCTTTGGCTTAGGTCGTAATCACAGAGTCCTGGGATCGAGTCCTGCATTGGACTCCCCGGAGGGAGCCTGCTTCTCCCTCTGTCTATGTCTGTGCTGCTCTCTGTGTCTCTCATGAATAAAAAAAATAATATCTTTAAAAAATATATTCCTTTTTATTTTATGTATCAGCTGTTCAGCTATCCTGTTTTGTATTATATTTTCAGTAGTTTTTTTATAGTATATGTGTTATGTGTTCTATACTGCACAACCTTAACTTTGTACAGTTTACTTAGAATAAGCATGGCTCCACTTCTCCAACTAATATAAAACTAAGGCACTGAGATATAAAGGGTCATGCACAAAGCTATTAACAATGACTCAAAGAATATTTTACAGGGCACTTTGCTGGATTCACTGAAAGGAGGAGGTCAGAGCTAATAGGTTGGGTGACAGTAGGCTGAGCTGGCAGGTAGACTTGGGTCTCAAACCCAAAGAAAGCTTATCCTTCAATGGCACTTTCACAGAGATTTCAGACAGAGAGAGTAAAGTCTACCAGCAAACTTTTGGCTAATGTAGTTTCTTTTTAGTTCTTAAAGGACTGGGTGTCATATTTGATGAGAACGTAAGCTCTCTCCTTTGCAAATGTCAGTGCTTGATCCCTAGCCCTCATTTCTCAATTTCATAGATAGAGCATTTATTGTTGGAACTGGAAGCTAATAAAATCCTCTGGGCAAGTTTGAGTGTTAATTATTAAGGGAATCATTTAAATCCTCCTTCTTGGGATACGTTTACCTCTGTGGGTTGTCTTCTCCTGGGTGAGGAGGATACAGTTTAGGCATCAGGGCTTATGGCAGATCTTAGGAACAAGAGGTCCAACCTGCCATTTCAATTAGCACTTAGCTAATTCCAACCTGGTTTCCTTCCCAGGGGAAAAAAAAAGCAAGTTTCTCTCAAAAAGTCTGTAGACTCGAAATCTCAGAGTTGGTCACATCCCTGTGGAAAGCAGAGAGTCTACATTTTCATGGGGCTTTGCTATGTAGGAGGGTCAGAGCACTGCCTGCGGCTGCTGGAATTTTACCCAGTTTGTGGGCTATTCTTCAGTCTGTTATTACTACTCAGGAAGTTTCATCGAAAGCTGTGTCTGTGGTATATATAGTTTCCCCAGGACTTTTTTCCTTGGCCTGTGGTTAATACCCTTGAAAGCCATGAAATATGACAAAAAATTAAAAAAATATCAAGCATGCTCCTTCAGGATGGGCTAAGTGAATTACAGTCAGGCTTGGGAATATTTTTGCAATATGGAACTTACTTCAATAATCAATTGAATTCTTAGCATCACTGTTAGTATGAGTGACTTTGATCTTTAGAGTGGACTATGAGGGCATGAGGTAGCATGGACATCCACCACTAATGGGCTGTATGCTAGTCAAACCAGGCTCTCATGTCCTCATCTCTAAAATGAAGGGACCGGACATACTCACTTTGAGGTTCCAGTTCTGTGTCTAGCCAAGATGCTGAACTCAAACAATTTCAGGATCTCTGTGCCAAGAACGATCTTGGAGAGACCAAAGAGGAAAATATAAAGAACAGAAGGAAGCTATAATAAACTGTGGGATGATGAGGTGTGTGTGTGTGTGTGTGTGTGTGTGTGTGTAGGAAGTTGGCTGGGAAAGATTAAAACAAGAAATAATTACTAAAGTTCTTTTGCTGTTCATTGCCATTGCCTTGGGACAAATGTGTACCTCTGTCTCACCTGCTGTGTCTTGGTCTCTGACTCAAGAGTCCTCAGGAGTCAAAGTAGAGCAATGCTGAAGTCTAGGACTCGTGAAAGCCCAAGGAGAACAGATGCAAGCTAGTTGGCCACTGTGGTAATTCAACCCCAAACAGAAAAGGTGTCAGGCAACTCCTAGCTACATGTTCCCAACAGAAAAAAAAAAAAAAAAAAAGGAACAAGAAAACAGAAAGGACCTAAGAAGAAGTATTAGGTGTGAAAACTCAAATAATTGAAATAAGTCAAATAATAGATTTAACAAAGAGCAGAAAGTGTTCAGTGGAGGACCAGTTAGTAAATTAGAAGACACACTCAGGATATCTCCCCGAGGGAAGAAGGAAAATAGCAAGAAATGTAAAATATGAAGAAAATCCAAGATATATAGAGGGAGGAGGTACAGTACTAAAATCCAGATAATAGAAGTAATAGAAGTCCCAGAACTAGAGAGAAATTTTTAAAATAATAATAATGAAAGGAGAAAAAATTATAGAGATAAATTTTCTTTGAATTAAAAAAGAAAAGAAACTCATGAAGAGCTATAAGAAAAACCTCACTCCTAGATACCTTATGAGTTGCCTTTAAAATAGCAATAAAAAATATCTAAAACCTTATAGACAAAATTGATTACTGTAAAGAAATAAGATCAAAAGCAGACTTTTCAATAGCAATACTATATACAAGATGACACAAAAGGGCATTTAGAAAAAGTTAAAGAAAGACAACATAGAGCATCTAATGTTATAGCCAGCCAAATTGTCATTCAACCATGAGGGCACAATATAAAATATTCTAAGGCAAAGAAGGCCTCAGAAATTTTGTTGCACAAGGATCCACATTAAAGACTTGAATGAAGGGGCACCTGGGTGGCTCAGTGGTTGAGTATCTGCCTTCAGGTCAGGTAGTGATCCTGGGATCCTGGGATCAGGTCCCACATCAGGGTCCCCACACAGAGCCTGCTTCTCCCTTTGCCTGTCTCTGCCTCTCTCTCTGAGTCTCTCATGAATAAATAAATAAAATCTTTTTAAAAAAAATAAAGACTTGAATGAATTTCTTTCAGAAATAGGAATGTGCAGCAAGATATGTTACAAGAAATATAAGAAAGCAGCCAAATACCTTGTTGTTTCTCTTTTTAAAAGAAAACTAATACCAAGAAGAAAAGATAAACATTATCTTTAATAACTCAGAGATAAAAATTTTGATATCTACATGATATCAGGAGATTCAGGAGAGAGACCAAAGACTATGAGAAAGTGCTGAACTCCCCTTGGTTATTAAGCTAGATAATAAACATAGATATCATTGATTTTTGAGTAAAAGCAATTAAAAAATAAGAGGGAAAAATGGGACAAACTGAAAGAAGAAATTAAGTTGGTAGAAAGAGTTCCAAGTAGAACAATGTTTCCTACTTAACAAGTAAACTAATCATTAAAAAAAAAAAAACAAAGATTTGCAGATTAGAAAACTAAAAACAAAAGCAATACTTGGAGTCAGGCTGCTTGCCTGACTATCAGAGCAGAAGGACACAAGGAAGTTATAAGTAAAATGATGGAAAGCGATAGTAAAATAAAAACAGAGAGTATCTCACAAGGCATTACTTGAGACTGACATAACCCTGATGCAAAAGCCAGCCAAAAACATCACAAGAAATGAAATGAAAGTTACAGGGTCATTTTAACTCATGAATTAGACAACAATTCAAAACAAAGTGTTAGGAAATTGAATGCAACCATATTTAAAAAACATAAAGCACTACAGCTAGTTGAAATGCTCTCAGCCCACAAAAGAATGATATGTCATGAGAAAATCTTGTAATTACTGATTAAGATATTGAAAGAGGACAATTATCTGTCCTCAATCGATGCAGAAAATATTTGATAAAATTCAACACCAATTATATATATATATATATATATATATATATATATATATATATATATAAAAGGAAAGTGTTAGTTACTTAGGAATAGAAGGGGACTTTTTTAACATTATATATATTAAGTATATATATATACTTATATATATATACATATATATACATATATATATCATACATAGAACAGACATGCTAAATGAGAAAACATTAGAAGTTTTTTTTTTAAAATCAAGAATATAACTATATAGTTTGGGGGGGCGGAATGTGTCCCTGGGTGGTTCAGTTGGTTAAATATCTGCCTTCAGCTCAGGCCATGATCCCAGGGCCCTGGGATGGAGCCCCATACTGGACTCCCTGCTCAGTGAGGAGCCTTCTGCCCCTCCCCCTGCCTGTGCCTACTCATTTGTTCTCTCTCTCTCTCAAATAAATAAATTAGATCTTTTTTAAAAAACAAACATTACTTGGATGCACATGACTAACATATTGGAAATTCTAAACATGATATAAAATATTGAAGCATGAATATAAAAGAAGGGAAAACTCATTATTTGTAGAAATATGTTCTACTACATAGAAAACTAAAAATAATTTATAAATTATTTAAAACAATAGGAGAATTTAGCGAGTTGGCTATATATAAGTTATATACCATAGTCAAATTTCAAAACATTAGCAACAATTAGAAACATTATTAAAGAGAAGTCAGGGGCAGCCCTGGTGGCGCAGCGGTTTGGCGCCGCCTGCAGCCTGGGGTGTGATCCTGGAGACCCAGGATCGAGTCCCACGTCAGGTTACCTGCATGGGGCCTGCTTCTCCCTCTGCCTCCCCCCCCCCCGCCCCGTGTGTCTCTATGAATAAATAAATAGAATCTTTAAAAAAAAAAAAGAGAGAAGTCAGAATTTAAATAGAATCAGAAGACACTCAGGATCTAGAAATAAAGCAAAAAACAGATTTGCAAGATATCTAAAGGAAAAATTATTAAAATTTTATTTTATTATTAAAATTATTAAGAGATATTAAAAGGCCTAAATAAAGTAATGCACTGTTTATTGATGGAAACATATTATTAATATTGTGAATGTAAAAATATTCCCCAAATTATTTCCCCAGATAACCTTGTGGATTCATTGCATTTTCAAACAAAATATGAATAGGATTCTTCAGATTAATCCGTGATTCTGGTAAGATAACAAAAAAATCTCTATTGAAGTGTAAAGGACCAAGAATTATCAGGATATTTTTGAAACAGACAAACAGTAAGGAGAGACTTGCCCTACAGTGCAGTAGGACTTCTTAGAAAGTTATGGTTGTTAGGGCAGTGTGGTGTCAGCCCTCAAATCAGTAGAAGAGAAAACCAAGATGTGGACCCACATGCACAAGGTATTATGGTATTAAATGAAGTGACACGGGCAGCCTGGGTGGCTCAGCAGTGTAGCTTCTGCCTTCAGCCCAGGGCATGATCCTGGAGTCCTGGGATCAAGTCCCACGTCGGGCTCCCTGCATGGAGCCTGCTTCTCACTCTGCCTGTGTCTCTGCCTCTCTCTCTTTCTCTGTCTCTCATGAATAAATAAATAAAATCTTAAAAAAAAAAAATAAAAGAAGTGACATGTCATATCAATAAGGAAAGGAAAAATTGTAAATAGAGCTGGAAAATCCTGGTTATTCATATGGGGGAAAAATATCCCTACCTCACACCATCTACAGAAGTCAACCTAAATGCATTAAGCGTTCAAATGTCAAAGTAAAACTTTAAAATACTTAGTAGAAATTATAAATATCATTTAGACATTGGATAAGGATAATATTTTTTAAAGGTTATTTATTCATGAGAGACACAGAGAGAGAGAGAGAGAGAGAGAGAGAGAGGCAGAAACACAGGCAGAGGGAGAAACAAGCTCCATGCAGGAAACCTGATGTGGGACTTGATCCCGGGTCTCCAGGATCACGCCCTGGGCTGAAGGTGGTGTTAAACCATTGAGCCACCCAGCCTGCCCAATTTTCTTAAACAAGACACAAGAAAAATGTACTATAGAAAAAAAACTGGCAAATTTGCCTAACAAAAAATTTAAAAACTTTGTTCATTCAAATACAGTTTTCAATGGGAAAATAACTTACAAGCTAGGAGAAAACATTTGCAAAACACAGAAAGGAAGCATTCGTATCAAGAATAAATAATTTCTCCAGGGAGGAAATTGAAGCAGTCATCAAAAACCTCCCAAGACACAAAAGTCCAGAGCCAGATGGCTTCCCAGGGGAATTCTATCAAACATTTAAAGAAGAAACGATACCAATTCTACTAAAGCTGTTTGGAAAGATAGAAAGAGATGGAGTACTTCCAAACTCGTTCTATGAGGCCAGCATCACCTTAATCCCAAAACCAGACAAAGACCCCACCAAAAAGGAGAATTATAGACCAATATCCCTGATGAACATGGATGCAAAAATTCTCAACAAGATACTAGCCAATAGGATACAACAATATATTAAGAAGATTATTCACCATGATAAGTAGGATTTATCCCCGGGATGCAAGGCTGGCTCAACGCTCGTAAAACTATCAATGTGATTCATCATATCAGCAAGAGAAAAAACAAGAACATATGATCCTTTCAATAGATGCAGAGAAAGCATTTGACAAAATACAGCATCCATTCCTGATCAAAACTCTTCAGAGTGTAGGGATAGAGGGAACATTCTTCAGCATCTTAAAAGCCTTCTACGAAAAGCCCACAGCAAATATCATTCTCAATGGGGAAGCACTGGGAGCCTTTCCCCTAAAGATCAGGAACTAGACAGGGATGTCCACTCTCACCACTGCTATTCAACTTAGTACTAGAAGTCCTAGCCTCAGCAACCAGACAACAAAAAGAAATAAAAGGCATTCAAATTGGCAAAGAAGAAGTCAAACTCTCCCTTTTCGCCGATGACATGATACTCTACATAGAAAACCCAAAAGCCTTCACCCCAAGATTGCTAGAACTCATACAGATATTTGGCAGTGTGGCAGGATACAAAATCAATGCCCAAAAGTCAGTGGCATTTCTATACATTAACAATGAGACTGAAGAAAGAGAAATTAAGGAGTCAATCCCATTTACAATAGCACCCAAAAGCATAAGATACCTAGGAATAAACCTAACCAAAGAGGTAAAGGATCTATACCCTAAAAACTATAGAACACTTCTGAAAGAAATTGAGGAAGACACAAAGAGATGGAAAAATAATCCATGCTCATGGATTGGCAGAATTAATATTGTGAAAATGTCAATGCTACCCAGGGCAATTTACACGTTTAATGCAATCCCTATCAAAATACCATGGACTTCCTTCAGAGAGCTAGAACAAGATTTTTAAGATTTGTGTGGAATCAGAAAAGACCCCGAATAGCCAGGGGAATTTTAAAAAAGAAAACCATAGCTGGGGGCATCACAATGCCAGATTTCAGGTTGTACTACAAAGCTGTGGTCATCAAGACAGTGTGGTACTGGCACAAAAACCGACACATAGACCAATGGAACAGAATAGAGAACCCAGAAGTGGACCCTCAACTCTATGGTCAACTAATATTCGACAAAGGAGGAAAGACTATCCACTGGAAGAAAGACAGTCTCTTCAATAAATGGTGCTGGGAAAATTGGACATCCACATGCAGAAGAATGAAACTAGACCACTCTCTTGCACCATACACAAAGATAAACTCAAAATGGATTAAAAATCTAAATGTGAGACAAGAATCCATCAAAATCCTAGAGGAGAACACAGGCAACAGCCTTTTTGAGCTCAGCCACAGTAACTTCTTGCAAGATATATCCACGAAGGCAAAAGAAACAAAAGCAAAAATGAACTATTGGGACTTCATCAAGATAAGAAGCTTTTGCACAGAAAAGGATACAGTCAACAAAACTAAAAGACAACCTCCAGAATGGGAGAAGATATTTGCAAATGATGTATCAGATAAAAGATCTATAAAGAACTTATTAACCTCAACAGCAAAGAAACAAACAATCCAATCATGAAATGGGCAAAAGACATGAACAGAAATCTCACAGAGGAAGACAGACATGGCCAACAAGCACATGAGAAAATGCTCCGCATCACTTGTCATCAGGGAGATACAAATCAAAACCACAATGAGATACCACCTCACACCAGTGAGAATGGGGAAAATTAACAAGGCAGGAAACCACAAATGTTGGAGAGGATGTGGAGAAAAGGGAACCCTCTTGCACTGTTGGTGGGAATGTGAACTGGTGCAGCCACTCTGGAAAACTGTGTGGAGGTTCCTCAAAGAGTTAAAAATAGACCTGCCCTACGACCCAGCAATTGCACTGCTGGGGATTTACCCCAAAGATACAGATGCAATGAAACGCCAGGACACCTGCACCCCGATGTTTATAGCAGCAATGTCCACAATAGCCAAACTGTGGAAGGAGCCTCGGTGTCCATCGAAAGATGAATGGATAAAGAAGATGTGGTCTATGTATACGATGGAATGTTACTCAGCCATTAGAAACGACAAATACCCACCATTTGCTTCGACGTGGATGGAACTGGAGGGTATTATGCTGAGTGAAATAAGTCAGTTGGAGAAGGACAAACATTATATGGTCTTATTCATTTGGGGAATATAAAAAATAGTGAAAGGGAATAAAGGGGAAAGGAGAAAAAATAAGTGGGAAATATCAGAAAGGGAGACAGAACATGAAGACTCCTAACTCTGGGAAATGAACTAAGGGGAGGTGGGCGGGGGGGTGAGAGTGACTGGGTGGTGGGCACTGAGGTGGGCACTTGACGGGATGAGCACTGGATGTTATTCTGTATGTTGACAAATTGAACACCAATAAAAAATAAATTTATTAAAAAAATAAATACTTTCTATAAGTAAGTAATAATATAGCAAATAGAAAAATGGGCAAAAGTCATAAATGAGCAGTTCACACATAGCCAACAAATGTGTTGGAGATGCTTCACACCATCAGTAATGATGGAACTGCCATTCAAGGGTACAATAAGAAGTCATCTTGACCAAAATTTATAAGGCTGACAGTACCTAGTGTTGGAGAAAATAGAGATCCATAGGTCCTATGAAATGCAATAATTTTAAGACATCTGTTCTCAAGGTTAAACAAGCATTTATTCGATAACTCACCAATTCCACACCTTGGTGTATACACAAGAGACAGAAGCATACAAGAGAAATGTAGGATTTCTTAGCAGCACTCTTAGCCATTGCAAAACCCCAGAAAAACTCAAATTCAATGGAATAGTACATAGCCACTAAAATCAGTAACTATAGTAACATACAACAATGTGGACACAGGTCTTAGCAACAGACTAAGTGAAAATAGCAAGTTCATGAAGGTTGCACGTAGCTCCGTATTCTTTTTACAAAACTGGAAAAGATCTGTATTCATAATATCCTTAGAAATGCATATAGGTCCAGTCAACGCACATGAAAAGTGAAGCAGTAGCATGATGAATACAGGCTGCAGGATGAGGATTATCTCAGGTTGGGGAAAGCAAGGGGTAGAAAGGAAAAAAGTCAGGGCTGTATGTAGATTACTGCCCAAATCCTACTTTTTGTTTGGGGTGTCAGGATCATGAATGTTAATGGCATCATTATAAGGGAGGGAGGGAGGGGGTAGAGAGGGAGGGAGGGGTAGGGGAGAGTTGGAGGAAGGGAGAAAAGAAATAGGGAGAAAAAAAGAAAAGAAGAAAAAAGGACACAAGGAGACAAACAAGCTGGTGCATCACTGCTCTGTGTCTTGGCATCTCAACAAGTGGAAGTTCTCACAGCAGACCCTCAAAAATCTCTCTGCACAATGTCACTCATTAACTTGTTTCCCAGACTTGTGGGCTCTGCTTAAATCTGCCCTGATTAGGGATATTAAAGCAGGCCTTGATGTCTCTGGGGGCACGCACGTGTGTGAACAACTGCCAACTATGGCACCTCACCTCAGTGCGTATTTAGGAAACATGCACACAAACAGATAGATCTCGTGTGCGCAAAAGACAAATCCTCCAGGGTTTGTGTTCTTCCCCTCCTTTATCTTGTCCTTCTCCAGTTTTCCTTTCTTCCTTTCCTTCGTATTCTTTCTCCCAAAACTCCATCTGTTTGCTCACGCAGGGAAGGTGCAGATCGCCTGGAGTTCCCTTAGGGAGAAGGCAAGTAGGAAATCTGCCCATCAGAATACATTTTGTTTGGGCAATTTCTATTTTATGGCACACATGTCAATTACTATGTGGAATTTAATAACTTGATAGAGCACCTTGAGTGGAGCCAAATTGGCATTTATTCCTGATTTCTAAAGGAGGTTTCTGGGCTGTAAGGATGGGGGGGGGAGGGGGTGCAGGAATCTTCTCCCAGATGGCAGCATTTTGATTTAAAATATTTTCCTGCCGAGAGATCAGTTCCAGACTTGCCCAACTCCTAGAATTGGGGGGAAGAGAGGAGCGGAAGGTGGTAATTTGCTAAGAAAGGAAGGAAAAACAATAATATTTATTTGATTACATTTTCCTGTGTTCTAGTGGGGGGTAAATTACAGGCCTAATGACTTCAGTGTTGAGTGTTTGCCTGGAACAAAGCTTGCTAAGATACGGAGGGCTTTGGAGCTAAAGGGAACACAGAGAGGATCTACTCCTCTCTTTGGCTCCAAACACCCTTTTCCTGGTCTCCTTACATGGGCTACAAATGAGCAATAATAGAAGGGAAAACATTTTGGATTATTAATAATGAAAATATTCACATGACGCTGTAGCTCCACAAAGATCTTTCATTATTGTTCATTTTTAATCCTTACCACAGCTCTGTGCAGTGGATCTCTTATCCCCATTTTATAAGTGAAGAACTGGGACTTTTCCTGATTGCATAAGATTTACATTTTTTTAGACTTGAGCTTTGTACAAGTGTCTCCCATTATTTTCCAAAGATTGAATTCCCTAGCATTGGCCACCTTGCTTATAGTTCCAGATACTTCTTTAAAAAGATCCAATCTCATAAAATTACTAATTTCCACAAATTAACCTATAGATTCAATGCATTTCCATTCAAAACCCCAACAGAGTTCTCTTCCTGAAGAAGAACATAGAGGGGGCATTTATGCTCTTGTATTGCAAACCTATAGTAGTCAGTAAGGGTAGTATTGGGGCAGGAATAGACAAATAGATCAATCAAACAAAATAGAAAGCCCAGAAACAGACCCAGTATATATAGTCACTTGTATGGTAGAGGTGGCAAGTCAGATCATTGAGGGAAAGGTGGACTTTGCAATAAATGGTGAAGAGGCAGTTGATTATCCACATGGGAAGAATTTGGACTCTGTTCTATGGCCTTAGTTGGATTAAAGACACATATAAGAAAACAACAACAGCAGCAGCAACAACAACAACAACAACAAAAGGCAGTCTGGCACCATAAAAGATAAAGCAAGATAAGCCCCATTGTCCAGCAACACTGGGACAGTCCCCCGTGGGGAGAGCTGACTGGCTCCCCAAGCCCCTGCTGCACTCCACCAGCCTCCCTCTGCCATGCCTGGGAGGCTCACCTACACCCTGTTTCACCTGCCCTGGAGGGTGTGAGCTCCAAAAGAGTGTAGATGTCAAGAACTGGCCGACTTGGGTTTGAATCCATTTCATCTATCAGAGCAGTGATGTTGGGGGAAGGGATTACCTACCACTTTAAGTTTCCATTCCTCACCCTTCGTTTAGGGAAAATTACACACATGCTGCCTCACTGCTGTGAGGGTAAAATGCAGAAGTGCCCTCATGGAGCGGCTCTGTGTGATATTGCTCAAGTCCCAGCCCTCGGGACACATAACTTTTTCCTGACAAACGACTCTTTTTTTTTTTTTTTTTTTAGAGAGAGAGAATAAAGGTGAGAAAGGCAAGAAAACAAGCTTATCCAGAAGCCTCTTGATCAGGAGAGAATTGCTTGGAATTTCCTCTAAGGCAGAAGGGAAGCCTTGCCAATTTCTGCAAAAGCCAAGTCCTGCCTTCTGTCAATCATTCAGGAAGGTAATGTTAGCAATGGTAGGAAGAACACTGGATTAAAAAAACAAAAATCCTTGTGATTGTAAAATCCTCACTGTGACACTTAATATCTGTGTGACCCCGAGCCTTTCACTGGGCCTCTCTGAGTCATATACATAACACCTGCCCTGTTCACTCCACAGCATTGAAGGGATTGAAAAGAGGCCAGTAGGGTAGAAAAGCTTTTTTAATTATAAAGTAGCCTCGGACATAAAGCTGTATTATCCCTCCTACTGCAGTGACTGATAGTCTATTCTGCAACATATATTTCTCTATAAAATTCCTCCAGGAGACTAGTACTTAAAAACCTTTCTGAAATAGGCCAAAACCTTCTTTGTTAGTAGAAGATCGTAGCTCCAGTTCCCCCGACCGCCTGGGCTCTGTACTCAGAAATATCAGAGGGATCTCTACCACCGGCGGGCCTGGGAGGGATTTCTAATTTGTGGGCCTAGATGAGAATGAGATGATGCACTTGCTCCATCTCAGCAGGAGAGAAGCGCTTTCCAAACACAGCTAACAACCTTCAGATAAATCGGTCCTGGTGACCAGGTATTTGTAAAAGGTTAATTGAAGATGCATTCCACATTATCATGGCTTCTCAACCCCGGACATGATTGCACTTGGCTCAGTCCCCGAAGTTTTCAGCCCCCTTCTGCCTGCACTCATCTGATGATAAAATGCCATTTCTCTATTACTGGCATTCGACCTTTAAATGGCAAAGAGCTGCTTTGTCATCAGATAGAGTCATGAAGAGCCGTAAAGGAGGAGACAGAGTGAGAATACTAACACGTCTAAAGCCAGGGCATTATGAAGCCCCATCTACTCCAGTGCAGGCTTCTAATAGAGAGTGGACTAGCAGGGCTTCTAGATTTTTCCTTTCCGGGCCTGTGTCCCAAGTTTTGGTGCCGTTACTGAGAGCGAGCTGTGAGCCCATCCATGCACAGCCTTCCTGCTTTCCAGTTTAGACATAAAACCTTACCCTTTTCCTGAGGATTCCATCCACTTCTTCTGCTCAAGATTGAAGAAGATCATAATTTATACTTGACTGCCAGTTGCACAGTCAGGTGCAGAAGGTGTGGTGCTATCTGCTTGGGTTATTCTACATGTGCCCAGGCCTAGACACTGAAAATTCTCTGGTGCCTGAACACACTCTGTAGGATCCTATCGAGCAGTCTCAGCAGGCCCTCAAGAGTTAAAGTGCATCTCTGCCATCAAATTGCTGGGCGGCGCTGCCAAGCCACTTAACCTTTCTGTGCCTCGGCCTCCAGAGCTATAAAGTAGAATGAGTTTAATAGCATCATCTCACCTTCTAATAGGAGTGTTTTCAGAAATAACTAATGCGAAACCTTGTAAAACACATGGAAAACTCTGAAACATGACAAGAAATCTTGGTCTTTTTTTTTCTAAGATTATTTATTTATTCATGAGAGACACAGAGAGAGAAGCAGACACACAGGCAGAGGGAGAAGCAGGCTCCCTGCAGGAGTCCGATGCCTGGACTCGATTCCAGGACCCCAGGACCAAGACCTGAGCCAAAGGCAGACGCTCAACCACTGAGAAACCCAGGTGCCCCAAGAAACTTTGATTGTAACATGACTTTTTGGCTAGGGCATGGAGAGAAGAGAGAGAGTAGGCAGCATTTCTGTGTTATTCTCCAAACAATCAAATCCTTTGAGAGTTTTGTGCACCAGAAATCAATATGTAATATCTCTGGCATGAAAGGCAGCGATGTAGTACACAGAGAGGAATGAATCCATCGATCTGGCAATTCTAAGCTTCTTAATGCAAGCTGGGTTCCCTGATAAATCCTGATTGAAAGTTGACATCTGTCCTTCATTATTGGTCAGTCCATCTTCCTGTTCCAAGCCATCATCACCCCTCTCCTGCCACCTTTCACACTAGTCCTCACATGATAGGGAGCTGTCACCAAAGCAAGATGGTGAGCTCACGGTTAGAATGCATCTACTATTGCGTGCATGTTACATAGGAATTTAGGAGATGTAGAATTATAAGAAATGGAACCTATTCTTAGGCACCTGAGATAAGGCTGCCAGGCATGGGACAATTCAGACATAAGATGAAACCCAACATAAGTCAAGGTTAATGTTTATGGTATAGACTGTCCATCTGTAGGGCTTGGGAGAAAAGTTCCACGAGGAGAGGAGTTGCCAACACATCTCACCAGACTTTTAGAAAAATGGGAATGGGACAGGTGGGGAATAGATGAAGAGGCCATTACAAAGGCAGGATGACCCTAAGTACGGAGAAGAGAAAGGGCCAGCATGACTAGGTGGGAGGTACTGAGGCAGCTGGACATAGAGTAGAGAAGGTGTGTGCTGGAGACCATGGTGTTTGGTTGCTAGAATCAAGGTTATGGGAGAAGTTGAAAGCAATGCTCACTGCCTTATTTTATATAAAATGTTTAGACTAAAGGAAGTGCTCCTTCTTTTTCTATCAACTAAAATTTGTGGACATTGTAACAGTCATCTGCTACTCACAAGATTCCCCTCTGCCCCCCATAACTTCCTATACCATTTGGTTTTTCGAAAGTCTGAAATTAATAGAAGTTGAATTTTTGGGTAAGTGGGCTTTTATAACCATCCCTGCAGGGTCTGCTTCATAACATCATTATTATAAGCAAATCATTGCACTTGAAAGTATTGTTTAAATGATATGAAAATAGAAAATAATAAGAGTGAGGATGGGAGAACCCCAAATTCTGCAGTTAGATAGGGTCAGCTAAATGTTTAAACATAACAGGGAAATGCCTATTCATGGTGTGATTTCAGGGACTTTGGGAAAAATGCCCAAAGTGTCAAAGAAGAAAATGCTTCCCTTACCTCCCCTTCACCTTCTGTGACTGAAATTCTACCAACAACACTTAATCCTTTTAGTTTAAGGAGTTGATCCCTGTTAAAATGTCTATATCCATCAAAGCAGTAATGGTTTAAGCTGCCCCCCTTGAGCTACTGTCCTATTTTTTGCTTCTTTTCACTATAAACTTCTTAACTAAGGGGTCTACACCCCATTTCCTTACCACCCACTTTTCTCCTTAATCTCTGAAAATCTAGCTTCTATCTCTGAATCTCAATGGCAGCCATTTTCCCCAAGGCCACCAAAGACTTCCTAATCCCCAACTCTTGCTTATCACTTTGGTTTTTTTTAAACAACTTTTTTTTATTTTTTATTTTTATTTATTTATGATAGGCACACAGTGAGAGAGAGGCAGAGACATAGGCAGAAGGAGAAGCAGGCTCCATGCACCGGGAACCTGACATGGGATTCGATCCCGGGTCTCCAAGATCGTGCCCTGGGCCAAAGGCAGGCTCTAAACCACTGCGCCACCCAGGGATCCCTTGCTTATCACTTTGAACCCTTTACCACACCTTCTTCCTTCAAACTCTCCTCCTTCAATATCCAAGCTAGAGTATGCTGTGACTTGGTCCTCTAGGGGCTCTGCTGGTTCTTCCACATACCCCTCAATGGTTGCATTTCCTTCCCTTGGGTCCTCCAAAGGAGCTGATTTTGTCAACTCCTTTGCCAGTGGCTAAACATCTTCATCCATAGTATCTCTGATTTTCAAAGCTTTATGAGGCATGTATATTGCCACCCTGTCAAGGATAGGAAACTGAAAGTTCAGAGAGCTGCTGATAAGAAGTAGAGCCAAGAAGTTAACTCAGGCTTCTTGACCCTCAGCCTGTGCTCTAAATGTGAACACATCCTCATGGCCAGTTTTCAGTCATCTTCTCTTCCCTCTATCTATAGCCTTATACCAACTCCTGTTGCCTCCATAGCTTCAACTTGCTCACTCACTCATTCAACATGAGTTAAACTGTATTCCAGGATCTTAAAAATCTGGACATACAATATGGACAACACACCTCTAACTGCAACCCAATGGTATAGGAAGACGAGATAAGGGAGGAGTGAGTTCTGGGTTAGAATCCTGATGTTTCTGCTTAGTGGTCTTTCATGTCAGGCAAGCTATTTAATCCTTGTGATTAAATCCTTCCTTACTTGTAAAATGGGAAAAAGAAGAGCAACCTTATTTACAAGTTTTGTGAGCCTTAAGGACGTGATTCAGACAAAACATTGAACATGGGGTCTGAGACACCAAGATAGCACAAATATAAACGTGAAACACTGCTATTAGCTCTAATGAGACTCAAAGACATGTTCTCAGAGAATTCCTGTTTATATCCCTTCTTTGCCTATCCAAATGAGTGTCCTTCTTGTATTTCCATCTTTTTGTCCATGGTATTGACGTCATTCATTTCCCTAGGCACCTGGATGTGAAATTTGGCTCCCGTCCTTCCTCTTATTTGGTCACCTACAGGCTTGGTTTAATCTTTCTTCACTGCATTCTTCCCACCTGGATCCTGATGAGTCATCACTGTGGTCTCGAGTATATGACCTCTCCCTACTCCAATTCGACCTTCCTATGTCAGTGAGGTTGATTTTTCAAAACTATAGTTTTTACTATTTTTTTCTAGGTTAAAACATCGACTGGTGGTCTATTGCCTGTTGGGGAAAACACGAATTGTTCCATGTGGAACTCACTGTCATCCTGGACCTGATCTCCACATTCTGCCTCCCATCTTTTCTGCTTGCTTCATGCTAATTTTCTGTTCGAAGCTTCTGTTCCAACCAGAAGTTCTACTCACAACTCCAGACATTTGATTTATATTCCTGCCCTCCCAACTGCTATGTCTTATTTTCTTCCAGGGAATCTTCTGGGATATACTCTGTTTGCTTCCCTATCTACATCAACTTGGCCCTAGGTTCCGCCTCCATATCCTTCTCAAAGTTCTCCTGCTCCACAGTCATCTCAACTATATATCACCTCCTACAGTAACTACAGCCACCATTCACTGGCCATCTGACAGATCTTTTACCCACTGTATGTCACCAAATACTACCACTACCCTGCAAGGTGGGTATAGTTACCATCTGCATTATATAGATGAGGAAATGAAGGCTTTAATGCTAAGAAATTTGACCCAAGACCTCAAGGTTTCTAAGTGATAAACATGAGGATTAAACCAACTCTGAATATGTACCTGATTCATAACACCATTGCTGCCCAACAAGTTACTTCCACATTATTCTGAGCATCTGCACACCTGCCACATTGCATAAATATTTTATTTTTAAAAAAATATTTTAATGAGATAAAAATATTTCAATGAGAATCTTTCTTCCCGTAGACTGTAAATTTCTAGAGACTACTTTCCGATGACTGGACACTGTACTTATCTATAGTAGTGGGTGACTGGTGTCTAGAGGTTTCACAGAAAATCAAAAGGTTTGGTATACCTGGTTCTAGGTGTACATTCTGAATAAATTCTCCATGTCCTGACACATCTGGAAAAGATATAAGGTTACCTAAAAAGAGGGAAAGTATTGATTTTGATGTAAATGGGTACCTATGAGGGCATGTGTACATTAGTATTGAATGCCTCTTGGTGGCATATTAGACATTAGAGCCCCTGGAAACACCTCAAAGATATTATGTCATAGTGTATGACCTCTTGTGACATTCTGGATCCCCATAACTCCTTTAGTATTTTCACCTCTAGAATCAGTATTTTGGGTCACAAGTTTGTTTTTGATCACGATGCTTCCTCCTTGTTAGAGGGGCATGGCCATGCTTTCGTAACTTGATTATAAGTGTCAAGGATTGGCATACCTGTTTGTACATGTTTTTATATTACAGGAAGCACTAATTCAACTTCTATTAAACACCTGATATACAATTATGAAGGAAAGGGAGATGTGGGGCCTTAGAATTATTACCACAGATGGCTCTTCTTTCCCTCTTGCCATGGCCACACTCAGCCAAATTTTGGAAGTAGCTTATTCATTTAAACTTATGTTCTTAGGAGGGCACTTTTAGGAAAGATTTTCCAATAAGTAAGAAAAAGAAACATTCATAAAAGAGTTAGTGATAGACATGAAGGGTGTCGTCTTGATAAAGACACATATTTCTTGGCCAGTCTTAAAGAGTTGAGAAGATCTGGGTATAGGTAGGAAGCTTTCCTTTGATCTTTCACTGGCCTCTGTTGGTGTTGGAGCTCTGTTGCACCTCTGGGTCTGGCCTCTCTGGGTCCCTCAGGCTCCTTTCAATGAAAACCACCCATTGTTGTCTCTCTTTGGATCTCTCTTCCTCTCTGATTCCTCACAAGCTTTTATCCCCTGTGTCTTTATAGAACTCAACTCTTTTCTTTCATGCAACTTGGCAGAAGCCCCAAAAGGCTGAAGATTATGGTCTTTCTCTGTATCTGTGTGTGGATCTTTGTAATTATATTCTTGATCAGAAAGGAATAATTTTCTTTACACCTAAGCCCTGAAGCTCTCCTCTAAAATTTACAACCTGCTTCTGACTCAAACTTCTTTAAGATACTAACTTACTAAATTCTAAGAACATAACTTCCTTTAAAGCATATTTAGTTGGACTATCCAGGTACTAAAAAAAGAATATGAAGTGGGTGCTTTTTATTCCATTATATCTATCAACAGAACCAAAGTAAACTCCATATATTCTTAGCATACCTGAATCACAAGTCTAACAAGAGAAGGGTGCACTGAATTCCTTTCCGTTTCTGGGGTCAAAGTTAAATTTTGAGTGCAAAGCCAAGCAGACAGTGATAATTCAGCAGTCATTGGACACCTTCTCTGTGAACTCCTGCACCATGGGGAATAGAAATGTGGGTAAGATACAGTCCTTAGGGGCACCTGGGTGGCTCAGTGGTTGAGCATCTGCCTTGGGCTCAGGGCATTATCCCAGGGTCCTGAGATGGAGTGCTGCATCGGGCTCCTCGCAGGGAGCCTGCTTCTCTGTCTGCCTGTGTCTCTGCCTCTATCTGTGTGTCTCTCATGAATAAATAAAATCTTAAAACAAAGATATAGTCCTTATTTTCAGCATGTTTAGAGTCTATTGAGAGAGCAAAGTACCTACCCAAATCATTGAGCTGCAATGCAGAATTTTAAGGAAATAAATAGGAGAGAAGATTGCCAGGGACTCAGGGAAAGAAGCAGAGTTCAGGCTGTACTTTAAATCATAGAGCTGATGTTAGGAAGCAGAAATGATGGGTCGATGTTCTGTCTGCAGCCAGAGTGTGAGCAAAGATGACCAAGACTGAAAGATCCCAGCCTTGATTTCAAATAGTTTTAAAAAATATATTTGGCTGAAGAAAGGCTAGGATAAAATCTAGTAGTGAAGGATAAGCCTGAACACTTAGGTTTAGGAGTCATATAGAAGTAGGTTTAAATGATGTAAAGGAGTTTGAACTTTATTCTCTGCCAATAAGAAGCCACTGAAATTTTCAGAAATAATTTGATATCAATCTTGGGCAATAAAAGAACTCACTATCACCTTTGATGTAGAATCTTGTAAAAATATGAATATTTCCCTCCCATTGGGGGTATAGGAGGCCTTTTTTATCTCACAAAGAAAGAACAAAAACATAAAGGGAAGGAGATTAACAGTACAGTGATGGAAGAGAGAATGAAACCAGGCATCCTTGGTGGATATTCATGTTCTGTTTCATGGTGCAGGATGCCAACTGCCTCAAACATCGTAACAATGGATACTCAGAGCCTGATGTTGGATTGGGTGTTAGGCAACATATTCCAGGGGTTTTCTTTTTCTCTAAAAGGCTTTGCCATCCAAGGGGGGAGTATGTGGCCTCTCCCAAAAATCCAAGCGTAATCTTTACAGGCATTTTGTCGGCATAACAGCAGACTGTTACCGTACAAACAGTCATTAACCACAGGCTGTGGGCAAAGCTAATCCTGAGTGCATTGCAACCCATTGGAACCAGGAAATCTGAGCTGCTGCTAATAGGCTTCCAGCAGCTGAGTCCTTAGCGAGTTTTGGCCCAGCTTCCCATCCCTGATAACAGGGCTCAGTTCTTGCTTGTGCTCTGTTGTTTGGTTCTTTTAGGGGATTTTTCACTGGTTGAAAGAAAACTCATAGATCGACCTTTTTTTTTTTTCCCCTCTGAAAATTCAATGTCAAAGTTGGGCAGGGATCTTGAAGATTTTAATGTTCAACTAGAATTTGTATGTGGGCACTGAGGCCCAGCAGAGGTTGGAGCACAGGGTGAGGTGGGGGAGCAGAGTGACTAGTGCAAAACTTGGCTGGAGTTTTCTGTCCATCTCTCTATTTATAAACACTGCTTCTCTTAATTTCAAACTCAGTAGATCTGGGAAGTGATGGTTTCTTCCTATCCTGTTTTAATTCATACCCTCCCTTCTTACAGTTTTGCTTCTGGATATCTAAACTTCTAAAACATTTCATGTGGTTCTGTTCCTCCTCCACAGTGTCTCCCAAACATAGCCCTTCATGGATTGCTTGCTGAAATGGTATCAAGGGAAAGAAAAAAAAAGCCGACAGACCTGAAGGACTGGAATAGTTGGAAGTTTATGGGAATGTGTTTGGAGGGCAGCACAGCCCACTTAGCCTAACAGGCATCAAGGACCAACTGTGGAATGTCTGTCATTTCAAGGCCATAAGGTAAACACTTCTGGACATCTGATTTCAACACTCATTCACTCATTGACTAAATAAGACACAAAGGCTCCTACCATGTGTGAAGTGTTGAGCTGGCTGCAGAGATGGGTCATCTTTTACTTTGTCTAAGAAGGTCAAATTTCTATGACACAGAGCCTAGGTCATGGGTCCTTATCTCACTTGCAAGCTGCCTCCAACCAAGACTCATATGGGACAGAATTTTATAAGTGTAAAAATGGAGGTCAGATGTTGAGTGGCCAAAGGGAGCACAGACGAGAAAATTTATCATAAATATGCCCATTTGGCATTAGAGATTGACAGTGGCAGAGAGACCCAGGACTCAGGAGATGAGAAGACTGCAGGTCAAAGAAAAGCAAGATGACACATTGCAAAGAACACTTCTGTCTTCACCAAGTTAACAGAAAAAAAAAGGGCGCTGGGATATTCAGACTACACATTATGATCAGGTAAAATGATCATAGCAGGATTATTCCCATATACTGAGAAAAATGCACCATATGAAACATGTTATAACCTATGGAATAGATCCAATACAGCGCTTTTATATGGAATTTTACTTCAAACAATGGATCTTGTCATGAAGACACTGCAACTGATTATCATTGCTCTGTGTGGGGGGGGTATATGTGTGGGTGTGTTGGTGGTAGGGCAGGAATGGACATAGAGTCTGGAAAATTAAGGATAATCCTCTCTGGGATGAAATCTTTCTGAATCTTCATCATAACAACATGGAGATATTTGGAACTCTAAGAGCCAACCTTAGGCTAGTGTCTCTCTGGTCAAAAAGTTCCCTTCGCTACTTATTAAAATTCCCTTTATCAAATCCAGTGGAATGCTATACAACATTCAGATGTTACCTCAACTCCTTTAATGCTCTATCAAAAGGGATGTCATTTAACAGGCAGAACAGATTGGACTTTGGAGATGGTTTGGCTGTCTCAGTGATGAGTCTGAGAGCATAAGACTATTTCCCCTATAACACGTGACTGATCTTTTGTGGGGGCAATTGGAAACTTGTTTCAGTAACTAGGAGATGTCCTGACTCATTTTATGGTCTTTGTTGGGGCAGAAATATAGTTTTTAAAAAAAGATTTTATTTATTTACTTGGGAAAGTGAGAGAGAACATGAGAAAGAGAGAGAGAAAGAAAGAGAGAGAAAGAGATAGCATGCATGCATGAGCAATGGGAGGGGCAGAGGGAGAGGGAGAAGCAGGCTCCCACTGAGTAGGGAGCCTGATGTGGGGTTCGATCCCAGGACTCTGGAATCATGACCTGAGCCAAAGGCAGATGCTTAACCAACTGAGCCACCCAGGTGCCTCCAGAAATATGATTATAAACAATCACATGTTGTAACTTATTTGAGGGGCCCTAAAGGAAGTTCTTTCTCCCTCACTCCCTCTTTCTCTCTCTTGATATTATAAAAGCATGATTTCTAAACACAGAGAAATTTTAAACAGGGAAATTATAAGTATGACACAATCTTCTCCTTGTTTTAGAATATGAAGCCCAGGGGCACCTGGGTGGCTCAGTTGGTTAAGTGTCTGACTCTTGATTTTGACTCAGGTCATGACCTTGGGATTGTGAGATCAAGCCTGGTGTTGGGCTCTATGCTCAGTGAGAGTCTGCTTGAGATTCTTTCCCTCTCTCTTGGCCCCTCCCTCCTCATGCTCTCTCTCTCTCTGTCTAAAATAAATAACATCTTTTTAAAAAGATATGAAGCCCATTTTCTGTAAAGGGACTTAATTTATCTATCTTGCTTATTAACTGTATAAAATATTCAAGTCTCTTAATCCATTTGTTTTCCATAAGAAGGAAAAATAATCACATAGTGATGTTAAAGATACTTCTTCTTCTTCTTCTTTTTTTTTTTTAGAGAGAGAGTGCACATGCACATGTGTGAGAGGAGGCAGTGGAGAGGGCCAGAGGAAGCTGAGGCAGAGGGAGAGAAAGAATCTCAAGCAGGCTCCTCACTCAGCATGGAGCCTGACATAGGACTTGATCTCATGACTCTGAGACCATGACATCAGCTGAAATCAAGAGTTGGATGCTCAACCAACTGAGACACCAGAGGCTTTGAAATTCTCGATCTCCTTATATAATATTTCATGTGGTTCTGATCCCTGTGGATGAGAACCACATGAAAAGGACACTTCTTTGTCTGGACATGAGAGTATTGGGAAATATAACACATGTTTAAAGATCAAATCTGTGATTTCCAGTTCTTAGGAAATGCTTTCATTTTTGGAAATATGGTAGACTGACTGACAATCCCGAACTCTCATTACCAAACACAAGTTCTAGGGAAAATGCTTATTAAAAATATTTTAGATTCAAAGATGAAATTCCAAGAATACAAAAAAGAAGTATGCATCAATCCAGGGTGCTAAGAGAGTCCTGGAGCCACCACTGTCCCTGGGGCACTTATTGATCTGAGAAGCCTAGAACTTCAGAATCAATGGCTACCTGCAAAGTGGGACAGGAGACAAGACTTTGCAAAATGAGGAGGCAGATCAGGGAATCCAACATATATCACGGGTGCCAGATAATGTCTAATATCAAGAAAAAGATGAACCGGATAACTCCAGAAATGTCTTGGGTTTGGCTCTGGATGGAGGGAGGCTAGGGAAAGTTCTTTTAAGATTTATAAATATGACTTAACTCACATGGGTTTGTACACTTAATTCATGTTGTTTACATGGCCTCATAACCCAAAAGTTGAGAAATTTACCTAAAAGTGAACCAAGTTTGGTTTAGCTCAGGGAACCTAGCAGAAGCAAATACTGTTCCTTCATGACAAATGATCTCAGTTCAGGCCTCAAAGATTTTCCACTGATAGAGTTTGAGCAAACATGTGCTCATAATCAAAAATAACAAGACAAGACCACTAGGCATTGTGATTGAGAGTCAACAGAATAAACAGAAGATTAGAATTTTCAGATTGAAGTTATAGAATATGGAATATATGGATATTTAATATGTTTTAAAAAAAATACAGGAAAGAATAAAAATTATGAATAAGCACAGGGCTACCAAAAAAATAACAAATCTAGTTTAAGGACAAATATACTAAAAAAATCTATATCTCAAAATACAAAAAAGACACAGATAGATATTTAAAATGAAAACTCAATAAAAAAAAGAAAAGAAAAGAAAACTCAATAAATGGAGAAGTTTGGATTGAGGTGAAGAGTGACTTAATGAAATGGAAAGTAGACTTAAGGTATTAAATAGAATGCTTCACTGAGGAAAAAAATCAGGAAAAAAATGAAACAGATTGAGAGAAACGGGAGGAAAAGCAAAAATGGTCAAATACACATTTAATCACAGTTCTAAGAGTTTCATAGAAATAATAGTGGAAAGATAATATTTGGAGTTTAGCAGTAGAGAATTTTCCAGAATTGGTGAAAGATAGGACTCCCTAGATTCAAGAAGCCCAATGAACTTCATGCAGGAAAAAAAATAAAAGAAATGCACACTTAGACTGTCAGAATAAAATATCAGGACACTAAGTACAACAAAATGACTTTAAGGCAGCCACAGCAAAACATTACTTTGCAAAGAAAAATGAGTAATTGACATCTGACTTTTCAGTAGCAATAAAGACATCCAGAAGAAAGGTAATACAAGTATAATAGCTTCAAAATGATGAAAGGAAATAATTGTCAGCCTGGAATTACATTTCCTGCTGAGCTACCTTTCAAAAACAAGGGTTAAGAAAGACATTTTCCGGTAAGGAAAATCTGAGATAATTAATCAGTACAAGTCTTGTGATTCAAGAATTTCTAATGTGTGTGCTTTAGGAATAAGGAATGTTGAGACCTCAAGGAAGAATAAGTAGAGAGAAAGGTACTTGGGGGAGAAAAGGTAAATGTCTATTGATGGTATAAACAACATTACTAATATGTAAAGAAGTACAGAGCTAAAATACTGGACAATAATACATATAACCCAGAGTGGACATTTAAAGCTAAAATAGTCTAAGCTTCTTATATTTTTCAGGATAAGGTAAAGATTAGCTTAAAACTATGCTAAGAGTACATGTTAATATTTCAAAGGTAATCACTAAGTGATACAAATGTGGCATATACATTTCAAACCATTAAAGGGAAAAGAGGGGAATAAGGAAGAAAATACCTCAATTGTTTCAAAACTGTAAGAGAAAGAAAGAAAAGGAAATAAAGGAAAAGAAGGCACCTAGTGTAGGCTGCCCACAAAAGCAGAGCCTGAAGTGACGGTTGTACACCGGTGGCTTATTTTGGGACCTGACATTGGAGCAGCACTGGAAAGGGGGAAGCAGTCCTTCCTAAGAATGCATTATTTGGAAGATCATCACTAAAATTCCATCAGAGACCCTCTGGTGAACCATGAAGCAGATACCCCACAACAGTTCACCTGAAGAATGGGAGAGCAGAGTGTTTACTTGCTGATTTCTATCCATCACCATTGGCCAGAGTGTGTACTGTTTCTTTGTTCCAGGTTGTGAATGTGCCAGAATAGGGAGTATATTCTTAGAACTTTCTCACATGGGAGCAATAGAGATGCCCCAAGGGGAAAACAGGAAAGACACATGAGATAGTTAAGACAAGCTGCTACCAGGTTACACCTGTGTGGAGCTGGTTGCCACAACAATAGCTGGAATAAAATGGTGTACTAATGTGACATAAGATTGGGCACAGGACACGTCTGGCCAAAGCACAGATAAGAAGCAAGTATAAAATGGTAGAAATGATTACACATTTGTTAGAATCCACAACAAACATAAATAGGCTCAATTTATGACCATCCTTTTAGATATAAATGCCAGTCACAACGTGTTTACAAGAGATACTTAGAACTTAAGGACCAAGAATTGGCAAGTCAAAAGATGAAACCCCCTCCTCCTCATATCATTGACCTACATCCCATTTTATAGGTTGTTACTTCCCCTTGCAGATCCTAGAGTGCCTGGTTGCTGGCTTCAGAGCAAGAGTTGTAAAAGAAAGTAGAAAGTTTCTTTACAAATGAAGAAACTGAAGCACAAGGAGGAGAAGAGATGTGTTTAAAGTAAAAAAACTCATAGGCTGGATGTCAGATATATTAATTTTAAGTTCATTTACTCCTCCTCTGTACCAAGGGGGTCAGCAAACATTCTTATTAAAGGGTCAGGTATTTCAGTTTTTGCAGGTCCCTGTTGCAAATACTCAAATCTGCCATTGTCCCACAAGAGTGGCCGCAGCCTGTATGTACATGAATGGCCATGTCTGCATTTTAATAGGAGTACATTTACAAAAACAGTCGGATTTGGTCCATGGGCAATAGTTTGTTGACCCCTCTACTACACACGACTATTTTCTCAGCTCTTCTAAAAAAAAAGTCAGGCAACTTCATTGCCCACATTATGCATTTGGGAGAAATTAAGCCTCACATCTTCTGTGATGCTCAGGTTCCATCTCAGTAAATGAGAAGTAGTTGCCCCCCACCACAACTGAAGTAAAGGAAAAAAGAAGAAAATCGAAAAGGTTGCAGACAGTTCTTATCAAGGTGGCCATTTGAGCCACACATTTACTTCTGCTTTCTCCCAAATTCTTTCACAGGGCAGGGTCCCAGTGATCTCCTGATGTCAGGAGTCTTGCTGGGTAGAGAAAGGCTATCACCTTAGTTAACATCACCCAGGTTGGTAATAAATTTCCTGGAACCACTTCCCTCTTCTCCTTGGATAAGACCTTCTTCCCATTAAGGCCAATTTCCTCCCATTCTAGACAAACACAAAAGAGACCACCCACATCTACAGCAATATAAATTTTCCCCTCTTTCCCATTTGTCCAAGATTATGGAAATTTCCTCCTCTTTTCTCTTTTGTACATTTTCTAATATTTTTACAAGGATCATAGATTTCTTTTTCAAGGGAGGAAGAGAATTCACTGCTGCCACAAGAATGACTTTATTATCCTTCTTCTACGAGTTTCTCTCCCTCTGGACATGACAAAGGATGGTTTATGCTTATTAAAATACAGAACTTGGCACCCTCAAAGCTAAAAAAGGACAGAATTTAATTTGTCCTTTGTAATTCCTCTTTTCTATCCCTTTTGGTAACATTTCATTAACTCCATGCTTTTCTCAAAAGTCATTGTATTATTCTTTGTTTTCAAAAAAACCAAAACACAACAAAGCAAAATGCAAAGCTAACAGCCCCTCTACAAAGAACAATAGGAAATGAAGAGCCAAGGCTTCTAGTGATGATGATGATTATGAATCTTTGTGAGAAAATGTCATTGGGACTCTGCCATGGAATTGAATTCCTCTTCCCAATTTTACTGGCACTTATTGGGTCTGACAGTTTGATGAGAGAATTGTGGATTATTTAGAAGCTCTTCCATCACTAGTCGATCCAGTTTGATAAAAAGCATTTATTGAATGTTAGTTACAACTTCAGTTACTGTGACGAGGAAGGAGAAAAATGAAATCGTTGCCTTCCCTCTGGGAGGGGAGGGAAGAAGAAATTCATGAGAGACATTCATCTTTTTATTCAGTTAACCAAGATTTAGTTCTCACTTCTTTTTTACACAGCCAAAGAGAAAAAGGTACAGGTTATTGCGATACAGAATTCTTTAAATGGAGCTTCTCAGGGGGTGTGTGGCAAAAGCAGGTGGCACTAATTGGGAAATTCTTCCTGGGGGATTAAATTGTCCTAGATTGTCAAGAGATGGAGGAAGGGAGACTTCCTATGGCTGTGATATCAAAGCCAAAAGTCAGAAGAAGTACAGTGATTTCCTTCTTTGAATATCCCATTTTGTTTTTAAAAAAATATTTACATTTTCAGCTTAAATTTATTTTTTTTCCAGCTTAAATTTAAAAAGTGGCCTCTTCTCCACTTTAAGTGGCCACTCTTGGCCTTTGCGTATCGGCTGGACTTTGACTAGATTCACATTGGCAGACATCTTGACCATTGAATAGAGAAATCTAGTAAGTGTTGCCTTCATCAAATGATCAGTTACAGAGCGCCTGGGTGGCTTAGTCGGTTAAGCATCTGACTGTTGGTTTTGGTTCAGGTCATGATCTCAGGGTGTGGGGTCAAGCCCCAGGTGAGGCTCTTTGCTCACTGTGGACTCTCCTTGTCCTTCTCCCATTGCTCCTCCCTTTTCTCTCTCTCAAATAAATAAAAGATCTTTTTTAAAAAATGATCAGAGTTACCATCACCAATGATAAGACATACTGATGTTAAGTCAGCCCTGAGAGGAAGTGATGAGACAGGTATATCTCCTCTGTCGTATTCTTTCCCAAAACCCTTAACCCCAGTCTCATCATGAGAAAAACATCACACCCAAACTGAGGGACATTCTACAAAGTGCTTAACAAGTACTCCTCATAAGTATCAGGATCACAAAAAAACAAAGAAACTGGTAAACCAGGGGAGACTAAAAGACCTGACAATTAAATACAATGATATCTTTTGGATTGGATCCTGGGACAGAAGAAGGACATGAGTGGAAACCTTCATGACATCTGAATAAAGCTCGGAGTTTTGTTAAGAGTAACACACAAATAGCAATGGGCCAGAATGACATAACAGTTCTTAGTTTGGGCAAACACACCATGGCATTGTGATGTGTTAACAGCGAGGGAAATCGGGTGACAAAAACTGTCTGCACTATGTTTACAACTTTTCTGCAAGTCTACAACTATTCCAGAACCCAAAATTTAAAACAGTATGGTTTCTGAATCACTCGATAAGGTATGAAAATGGGTTTGTTATCTGAACATGATCTTCATCATGGTATTGTTTTGACTGGTTAGTACCTGTATTCACCTCAAAATTTGAACAGATGCCGAGGATGAATGCTGTGACTTTGAGTGTGTATACTGATGTGATTTTAAGATTTAGTTGGATCTGAGCAGTTGGCCATGGGGAGCTCCCGTTTAAGTGTTGTGCTTCACAAGAAAGAGTAAGAAAATACGATGAATATGAAAAAATTAAAAGATCATAGGCAGCTACTATTTCAACCTTCTCTGGCTTCCTACTGAATTTCACATGGAGATCACACAGCACATGTCTACATGATGAAACTGCCGTGTGAAAAATCAGTACTTAAGGACGGCTTATCTTCATACCTCTGGATGCTAGGACTTGAGCAAACACAGACAGACGTCCCATCAGGGCATGCTAATGTGTTCTCTTTGGAACAAAAGGTGCTGGAAAAAGGTTAAGAATACATCCTCTTCCTTTCCCACCCCATCTCTGGACTCAGAGATCCAAGGAATACACCATCTGGAAAATGGAGAAGCTTTCCTTTTACCCCTTGAATGCTGGTTCCTGTGACAACCCCAAACCCTCTGCTCTTATCCAGATGACAGCTACCAGACAATGAGAGAAAAAGAGGGTGGGTGTGGGAAGTGAACTTGGAGAACTGCAATCTTGGAAGAACATGTTCTATTTTCTTTCACACTCTACATGGGATATACCAGGAAATACTCTTGGCTCTTCCCTCAGCGCACATCCAAAATCTGACACTTTTTACCACCTCCATTACCAGCACTGTGACTCCAGCTAATCTCACCTGTCAACAGAATTACTACATGAACCTTCTAAATACTCTCTCTGCTTTTACCCGTGTACCCCCTCAAGTTGATTTCAACCTGAGAAACTAGAGCGATTCTGTTAAAATTCAAGTTAGATGATATCACTTCTCTATAGCACTAGGCACATCCATTTCAATGTCTCACAAGGCTCCAAGTATCTGAGCATCCATTATCTTTCTGATCTCAATACCTACAACTCTCCATCTTACTCTCTCTCCTCTAGCAAACACTCAAACACACCAGGTATGTTCCTGCCTGAAGGCCATTTCATTGGCTATTTCTACTCTCCAGAAATTTCTTTCCTTAGATATTCAGTTATATGGCTAAATCTTTCTTCTTCAAGTCTGTGGCTATTAAAATATTCAACCCCATTCATATTTCAACTCATACCTATAAAGTTTTAGTCTCTGGTCCCCTTACACTGCTTTCATTGTTCTATCTGTATACTTTTTACTGCCTTCTAACAGTCTATTTATTTATTATGTTTGTTATTTTTATCAATAGTAATAAAACCCACCAAGATGTAATTCTATGAGGAGGACACTCTTGTCTGTTCTGTTCATTGAAAAATGTCTAGCACATAACAGGTACTCAAATGTCTTTGGATAAGTAGATAAACAATGATTCATTTACAAAAAGAGTTTAGTTGGGCCAGAAATGAGAAGAACCTCATAAAAGGGCATGCTGGGCAAAGTTGTTTACCTTATAGACAGTCGTGATATTACAGAACCAGAGAAGGTGGTATTTGATACTCCTTGGTAAAAAGGAGTTGTTTCAGTTAAAGTATACTAAATTCATGGAATTGAATGTGGAACTGCATGTATTAACATGTTCCTGCTGTGAAATATAAGTGAATTTGGCCATCAAATAAGAATCAAGGCCAGCCGAAGCACTCTGTTTACAGTTTGCTGACAATCAGTCAGCCTAAGCAGTTCCTGTTTTAGTCAAGAGTGAGATTTAAAAAACAGCTTAACAAACTTAGAAGACAACCCACATGTGTCCTAAGAATGCTAAGACATATATTACAAAGGACAGATACCCTTAATATATAAAGAATCTATAAGCAAAAAACAACATTAATACCTGAAAACAAAATGGGCTAAAGATATAAATAGGCAAATCAAAAGAGAGAAAAAGCTCAATGTCTCTAGTATCCAAAGAAATATAAATCAAAAGCATGCTATTCTATTTGCTGTAATCAGATTTAAAAAGCTGTCAAATATGGGGCACCTGGGTGGCTCAGTGGTTGACCATCTGCTTTCAGCTCAGGTCGTGACCCTGGGGTCCTGGGATCAAGTCCTGCATCAGGCTCCCCCTGGGCAGCCTGCTTCTCCCTCTACCTGTGTCTCTGCCTCTCTCTTTCTCTGTGTCTCTCATGAATAAATAAAATCTTAACTAAATAAAACATAAAGGTAAAAAAAAAGCTGTCAAATATGTATTATAAAATTATTAGAATGATTGTACTGAAATACAGCACCTTTAGATTTGGTAATCCTATGTGTAGGTATTTATTCCAAGGAAATAATGATGAAGCATCAAATAATTGAGAAAATATTAATGTTTGTTGCAGCTTTGTTTATAACATCAAAACACTGGAAACAATTCATACATCCATATTTCACTGGTTAACACAATGGATAACCAATGGAAAAGTGCACATAATCTATGATCATT
The DNA here is from genome assembly GCF_905146905.1 of Nyctereutes procyonoides. Taxonomy (NCBI): domain Eukaryota; kingdom Metazoa; phylum Chordata; class Mammalia; order Carnivora; family Canidae; genus Nyctereutes; species Nyctereutes procyonoides. The sequence goes on along the minus strand of NW_026575140.1, from coordinate 51,261,682 downwards.
GCTTGTATTTGAACTCTAACTCCACCCCTTCCAAACTGTGTGACATTGGATATATTAATCATTCTAAGTTTATAGGAAAGGGTTGGCAAAGAGTATATTATATTATAGGAGAGACAAGAAGTTCAGTGTTACTGAATTTCCTTAGTAGAGGTGTCAGGTAAGGTATATGTAAAAAATCAGGTGGGGCTCAGGCCTTAAGTGGTTCTTGTTGGCTACAAGGAAGAGCATAAGGTTTATTGTAAGGGAATCACTTGATCATACATATGACTTTATAAAGATCACTTCAGTAGAACTAAGGAGGATTGACTGAAAGAGAGGCGATGTTACAGAATTCCTTAGTTTGGGAGGTCTCATAGCAATCTGGCCATAGGATATGAGGATGATGGGAAATTCTATGCTTTCTCAACTGAATTCTTCCTTCTCTGCCTTTTGCAGCAAAGCCAATAAGCAGTGTGGTTTAGAGAATCAGGGCTTGTGTGTGGATGCAAAAACCACCCAGAGAAATTGTTGAAATGGCCTAATGATACGAGACTAGTTGTGCAAAAACCTACCTCACCCCTTTCTCTGGTTGTGCTTATCAAGGCAGCTTGGGTCCAGTTTCATATTATATTGGGTGGCCACTTGGATAAATTTAGAGACCAGGCCCAGGCAAACACATGCTGGGTATTTGCAGGCTTTTGTTTTTCTTTACCTTAAATACTTAGCAAACAGGCATTCATTGTCAGTACTTTGCCATCTCTGCCTGGTGATCAGGGGAGCCTGTACCCTAGTAAGAAGTTCTGAATACTTACTGCCAATCTCACTAGGGGATGCCAATGCATTGTTGGCAAACCATAGCCAGAGCTTCATGTTTGAGGGAGAATTCATGAGTATATATGCCCTTGCGTGCGTGTGTGTGCGCGTGTGTGTGTGTGTGTGTGTGTGTCTTGGGTGGGTGGGGACACAAGGGAGGAGGAAGGAAGGAGGTAGTAATTTAGAAAGAGAATAAGAAAGAGCCCCAGAAGAAAAGCTGTAAGACCAACTTCAGAAGTCAACAGAGCCACTTCCTGCAGCTCCATATCCCACTGCAGTTGTCACACACAGAGAACAATATTCAGTAGTCTTTTTGATCAGTTGCTGAGGCTTCAAAATGTGCCTTTGAAACACGAGGCAGCATCTGGAGAAAATGACTTCCAGCCCACCCAAAGGCCCCACAGGCTGAACGAACACGACTCTGGAGTCGGATGTCCTAACTTGCCATGTCGCTGCATTACCCGCTTCTCTGGGGCGAGCCTCCATGAAGCAGTTGGCCTAGGATGCCCCAGAGCACTAAGCCTATTTCAGCAGACTGTGTTGCATGGAGAAAAATATGGTTTGTGTGTTTCTGCTTTGGGGTTTCTGGATTTAATTAAGGGAGTGAGGGGAGTCACATATAAATTAAATTACTCCTTAGCAAAACTCCAGTTCCCCCGACTCCTCTCTCTTCCCTCACTCCCCACTACTCACCTCCTGCACAGTTTAGGACTACTTGGGAAGTGCGTAAAGCCGTATTATGTTGGCTGCCAGTGACAAAGATAACTAAACATTACAGTGGCACAAACAATTTAGAGATTTATTTATCCCTTATGTAAACAAGGTAGGCAGGCCACTGAGGGAATTCCACATAGTCAAGAGAGACTCATGTCATTTTTCAGCTCACAGGTTCTGGAATGGGACCTCATTCTCATGATCAAAGATGAAGGCCCAGACCTCAACCATCGTAACTGAGCTCTAAGTATTGGGTTGGAAGAAACAAAAATGAAAAGGGGCAGAGGTCACATTCAGCAGTCTCTTGAAGACATTGCTCAGAAGTAGTCTCACGTGTGTATCACTAACCAGAATTTAAGCACGTTGTTTGCATGCTTAAATGTAAGGAAAACTAGAAGATGAAGACTCAGCCAAAAATCTGAGGTATTCTTTCTAAGGAAGAAAGGGAGACTAGAAATGTGAGTTCTCTGCCACGGTCAACATTTTGGGCTGGTCAATGAGAATGATTTATTTGACTGAAATAATCATGGACACATACATTAGGCACAGAACTCATTTATGCCTCTTCCTCAGGGAGTAAATACAAATTTTCAACTATTTCTTAGCTCAAAATTCAGAATCTATAGTTCCTCTGTCTCTAGGTGCTGCTGCTGGGAGTCTTGCAACTTGTATATCTAAAGATAAAAAAAAAAAAAAAAAGATAAGTCAGCTATCGACACACCATGATGGAGAAGGAGCAGGGTAATGGCAATGAATTGTCCCACTCAGAAACTGGGGGATTGGGGTGACCCGGCCATCTCCAGTTACAGAAAGATCAACTCTGCTGGGTATAAACCATGTATATTCCTGATCCAGAAGTGGAGAGCATTCCTTGGTTGGAGAACTTTCCCCGTGTTGCACTCTAGCAGGAACATCTTCAAGATGCTTGAGTGGCTCAGTGGTTGAGCATCTGCCTTAAGCTCAGGGCATAATCCCGGGGTCCTGGGATCGAGTTTCGCATCCAGCTCCCCATAGGGAGCCTGCTTCTCCCTCTGCCTGTGTCCCTGCTTCTCTCTGTGTGCCTCTCATGAATAAATAAATAAAATCTTTAATAAAAAAAGGAACATCTTCATCTGATTTCATTCACAGCCCTGACCCCCAGTTGGTCCTTGTACATGGTCATCCAAGGGTACATCTGGAGAGCCAATTGCATTAGAAAGTATGGTCTGAAAAAAAAAAAAAAAAAAAGAAAGTATGGTCTGCTTGAGGGTCATTTAGTTCTCCAGGGCACCTTTTCCTAACCCTAGTTCAGGAGCCCAGGGGTTATGAAAGAGTTAATGGTATTATCTTTTGCAGGCCTAAGTCAGGAAGCTTTACAATACCATTATCTTAAAAACATAGTAGGGTTTTGGAGTACTTGTGTTTAGTAAGTTTCAGGTATGAGTGATCACAGCCAAGGATCTTGTTCCAAATTAGTGTTTGAGCTTGATGTTTTTGTTCATTGGCCTATGAGTTCTGAATGATCAGGATGCAGCTTTGGATGCGGCTTAAAAGGATCTGAAATGGTGGGCTAAGGAGAAAAGGAGCCCCTTGCTTCCCTCTTTGCCATCAGGCACATTGTTTTCATAGGGCAGAGCAGCATCCTGCATGAGTGCTTCCATGTGAGCTACAGAGGTAGTAGGCTTTTCTGCCTTTCAGACTCCAAGTTTCACAACAGGGTGGGCTGCAGGACAAAGGCTCTACAGTAACACAACTGCAATCCCTGCTCTCTGTTGGCAGACAGGGTTCATCTCTCTCCATTAGGACTTTGCTCAAAGTGGCAAGAAGTAGCCAACCAAGGCCACTATTCTGAAAATTTCAGACAATGTGCCCTACCAATACAGTCTCAGCTTGTGGTCTGCCTTCCGCCCTATAGCAGGCAACAGTTTGCTGCTACTTTACATGGATTACAAAATTTCCACCTCCAATAACTGACTCCCTGTCTGTTTCATCACCTCCTCAGCTAAAGCTAATGCTATATTTCAAGTGTTGTTCTTACAACTTAGCACTTCCAGATGCTAAATTCTGCATCTGTCAGGATTGCCCTAGGCTTGGCTTAGGCAAGTGGAAATTTATTTCTCAGGTAAGCAAAGTCCTGAAGGCAGGCAGTCAAAGGCAGGCTATGTGGCTCCATGATATCATCTGAGTACTGGACCTCTTCTAGCTTAGGGATCCACTATCCCTCTATCTTCAAAGTTTAAGATTCAGGCTACAACTCTGATATTGTGTCTCAGTTTCAGGTAAGGAGGCAGAGACAGAAGGAAGAAAACCAAGGGCTCAAACCAGATGTCTTTGAAGGAGGCTTCCTGGATGCCACCACATAACAAATCCAATCACATCTCATTGGCCAGAATTTCATCACATGGGCTAAGCCAACAAAGGAAGCCTGGGAATTTGCCTTTATTCTAGGTGGTTAAAGTTCCAGCAACAGTCAAGGTTTCTATTACAGAATTATTAGTCCTATGGTAAAAGGAGCAAATGAGGGGTGCCTGGGTGGCTTAGTCAGTTAAGCGTCCAACTCTTGATCTCAGCTCAGGTCTTGATCTCAGGCACCTGAGTTCCAACCCTGTGTTGGGCTCTACATCCAGCATGGAGCCTACTTTAAAAAAAAAAAAGGAGCAAATAAGTGTTGCCACGAGCAGCACTTGCTACAGTAGTCTTACTTGCACTTAAATGAGATGTTGAGGATATTTTCATACATAAATGGTGTTTGTGGAGGGCAATTTAGTAATATTTATTTAAATTTAAAGTGAGCAAATTCTTTGACCAAGCAATTCCAGTTTGAGGAATTTATCCCACAGAAACATTCACACAAAGAAAAGCTAAATAAATGGCAAAATGTAGCATGTCTTCACATGCTGATGTGAAAATCCAATATTGCAATGATGTCAATTCTCAGGTTAACCTATAAATATAATAGAACAATCAATTCCAATAGAATTTATTTCTATAATGAGATGAACTTTTTACAATTTTGTGAAAATGTAATGGATCAAGAAGAGACAATAAGATTTGGGGGAAGGGAAAGACAGAGAACTAGACTTGTCAGATATTAAGATTTATTATAATGCCAGCACAGGGATAGACAAACAGATCAGTGGAACCAAAGAAAGTGTATAAAAGAGACCTGAACCTGTATGGGACTGTTATATGATTGAGAGGTTGTTAGAATTAAGTGGGGGAACAGATGGACTAGTAGATAAATATTTTGTAGTTATACATACCTGACACAATATGCACAAAAATAAACTCAAGTTATATCAAAATTCTCAATGTGAAAATGTAAAGCAATTTGAAAACAATATAGGAGAATATTTTTACAACATTGGGGTAAGAAAGAGCTTCTTCTTTTGATTATTAAAATTCATTGGTTATTTGTTTTGAGAATGTAATTTAGTTTGTGACAAGTTTAGATATTTTTAAAAGTGTTAACTATGGCCATTTTTAAAGCCTATACAAAATCAGACAGAATTGTATAGCAGATTCCACTTATCTGTCAACTAATTCCAACCTTTAAAAAACTCTTATAATAGATAACCCACAGGTATTTTCTAAAGACACAATAATCTAGATATAGAGATTGAAGACAATTATTTACAGTTCAACAGAAGTGATAAAATTTGGTGATCCTTGAGCTGTGGGACTAAAGGTGGGAATATTAATTAACATGAATAAATAACATTAATTATATTAATTTTAATTATATAATTAATTCTATTAATGTTATAATATAATTAATAAATGACATTAATTAATGTTAATTTTATGCTCTCCAGTCCTAATTGCATTTTTATAACTCTGTCTGACTATTCGGAGTAAGAATATCTAGGTATATTTACTAATAGGACCCAGAAGAAAAAAGCACCAGAAACCTCACTTCCTCAAAAGCCCAGGGAAGGCCAAAAAGGCAGAGAAAGTCAGTGGAATTAATTAATTATACCAAAATATGGGTATAGGAGAGAACAGTTTTGTTTTTCGACTCACATGAGTCACTTAATCACCATGTTTCCTTCCTTCATCTATAAAATAAAGATAATGAGAATAATTTTGCAAAGTTTTAATAAACATTAATAAATCCATAAGGAGTCTCATCATGCTGAGCATGTAATAGGTCATCAATAAAAGTTGGTTTTTCCTTTCATTGAAGAATTGTGTCCCATGGTCGCCATAGTTCTGTCCTTTCCATGTACCCATTTCTCAGCAATCTGATTCTGTTCCCCCAGCCGTGGCCACTCATTAAGCAGGGAGCATGAATGGAGGGTAGAGGGTAGAGGGTGAATAACTTGTGTCCCATGCTAACTTGTGGATACTTTCCCCTAATTAACTCCTTGTGATGTGTCCATTTCTCCTACTCTGCTGGTTCCAAATGCTCCTAGCTTGCTCTGCTGGCAGAATTAAGCCTGATATCTCTACCTACCTAAAATTTCAGTCATCAAGCAAACAAACACCAGAATACATTGCTTTCATTACACCTTGTCGATGTTTTCACATTCAAGCATTTCATATTAAATTTTATATTTTAGATAAATAAATAAATAATTTAAAAATTCTATTAGGCCCTTTCTTGATCACTTACTTCTACATTGTTCACAAATGAGATTTTTTTTTTTTTTGGGGGGGTCCTTAGCTGGTTCCTCACCTCTTCTGTCTCTTATGTTGATCCTTATTGACCTTTTTTTTAGTTCAGTGTCTATCTGAGAAACCCACACCTGGCAGTCGACAAGAGAATTGAGATCTCAGGATAGAGTGGCTGGGCTGAAGACATCTAAAAAGGGAAAGATGTGTACCTGAGGGGCTCACTCTGTGTTCTCATCCCCCTTATCAGAGTAGATCAAGACAGATCTGGGTGATTTCACACCCTGTCTTCCTTGCTCTTTCTTATCCTCAAGGGCAACCAAAGACTGGCTTTACCAGCCTGTAAATCAGCAGAGCTATAAAACATGTCTGTCCTCAGCAATGACTTTCCCCTTGTGGGATACTTTACAACCGTGGAACATGCCCAACATATTAATGACACAAATTCATTGCTCTAAATGCACATTCTGACAGACACATTGCAGCGTTGTTGGAAGAGGTATGTGTGGACCAGAGTCTGATATGGCAAACACGGGCCGTTTCTAACTAACTTTGAAGACTAAACAGATTAGCAGATCCTCCCCCACCCTCAGATATTTAATGAATCAGTTTTACCAAACAACCTCCCACAATCCCAACGTCCCAAGGGAGCTTGCGGACCAGGAGGATTTGAAATGACAGAGACAGACTGGACATCCCAGGTGAAGACACTAGCTAGCATCATTTCACAAAAGGAACATGGGCCAACCCATTCAAACTGTGCTGCTTCCATATTTTATACACTTTCTGCTTTCTATTGTTAACACGGTTTAGTGACAAAAGGAGGATTTTAAAATTAAGGAGTGGGCCATTCACAATCTCATTCTTTTTTTAAAAAAACATGTTTCTCTTCTCAGTTCCAGTTGATTTATGGAAATAAGTTCACATCATTATGATCAGGTCACAGATTACATTTTGTTCCTTGCACATTTACAATGGCCTAAAATCTTTAGGTCTCCCATTTTAAACTGTGACCATAAATGCTCAGAGGAAAGCAACCATACATTTCTCAGAACATGAGCCAGCACAGAGCATGAAAGGGCATCCACTCCAAAATGCAACCAATGGCCCCCTATTGTTGACATGCTCTTTAATGGTTGACTTAGTGGAAAATATCATAATCTCGAAATATCCTTTTCCAATTCCTCAGGATTCCTCAGGACTCAATGTGTTGATCTTGCTGCCCAGAGAGTAAAAAATATTCTCCCTCTGCATCTCTTCTCAGGTCTTAGTTGGAATTAGTGTGTAGATCTGCTTGTATGGGGGTGTGGGTGTGATAATTCAGTGGAGGAGACAGTAAGTGTTTGTGAATGGAGAATCAAGCAGGATAAGCTTTGCACAAATATCACCAGACACACACTAGACTATAGCATTGTCCTGAAAGATGCATATGAGACAAAAATGAACATCACTTTCTATCATAAGAAACAAACTCTTGAAACCAGGTTGTACATGTGAGTCTTTGTTACTGGGAACCTCAAACTCGTCTATTCCTCACACTATGAGTTGATCTAGACTTTTATTAAAATGTTTATTCCCTGGAACTCTCTAATTCTCATAGAAAATTCATGTGCATTCATAAGCTCCCCTTAAAGCTAGGGCTAAAAGGCCTATTCAGTACATCAAGCCTGTTACACACTGATTTGCCTAATGGTGAGTCTGAATCTGGTGATTGCCTTAGTCAGGATACAAAATTGGGCCACAGAAGCAAATAATCTCAAATCTTAAAGACCTATACCAAAAACAAACAAACAAACCCAAAAAAGTTATTCTTTCTCAATCCATATGTCCATTATGAGTTGGCTGGTGACTCTTCTCCCATGTCATGATCCACACTAGGCCCTGGGGTGATGGAACAACCAACCAGGGGAACACTGATAGTGGCCAAAAAGGCAGAGGAAGAGGACGCTGCCACCACACATGCATTAGCTCCTCACACTTCCACATGGAGATGACCCACACCACATCTGCTTATATCTCACTGCTCAGAACAAGTGCCACAGCCATACCTGAAGGTATGCCATCTTATCAGGTGTCTGAAGGAAAGAAAGAATCCAGTATTTTCAATAGTCCTAGTGACTTCCACAGAGACTTTCCAATTTCAGGACCACCTAGGAAAGAAGTGTTAGGAACATAAAGTGTGGGTTGTATACCCTAGAGAAAATGGAGAGACAATGCAACAGATTGCTCAGATTAGCTCATCCTCTCAACTTCATGGTGTTGTTTCATCATTATCCCTGCTCCTCTGGAGGGTTACTTGATGAGATTCACCTGATCTTTAGGTTGCTGGGTCCTCCTAGTCACAGCCAGTGACGTGGGAGGGATTCCTAGAAGCAGCGCTTCTAGTCATGACAGTAACCACAGATTTGCCCCGTAGCCCCCTCTGGGTAGAGTATTGGCCAAAATCTGAGAATGTACAACAGGAAGTCAGGGTTACCGTCAGCTCACCAGTCATGAAGCTTATAAAGGGATTCCTTTATCCTTTTAAATGAGTTAAAAATTAGAAAACTGTGTACCTCCTAATCAGTTAATTAACTAGTTACTTCTTGTGGCTAGAGCTAGTCATAGGCTTTAATCTCTGCCTTAAAGAGGCTCTGAAATAATCAGGGAATTAAAGTATGTGTACATGTAGGTAAGTGATAAGTAGACATTTGCTCCATACATTTATGAGAATTTAGGACTTAAGAGTTCAACTCTCAACCCAACTGGTTTCTGGCTGACTTCCACTCTACTACTCTTGCTTCCACCTCACCAAGCACACAGACTTCCTTTTTTTTTTTTTTTTTTTTTTTTTTTTTAAGCAAAATGGTGTGTGTGCTTAAACATTGAATGGACCTCACTTGAGTTAATTGGCCATGCCAGTCTATAGAAGTCAACCCTGGAACACAGGATACTCTTGGTCTGTGATTGACAGTGGTCAACACTAGAACAGTCTAGGATGGTCACCATCTGTCCCTTGTGGCTGGATCACAAACACCAAGGCATTTTTTTTTTTCACTGAATTGTCTGAATCACCCAGTTGGTTTGGCCTTTCCTATGCCACCTTCATATGGAAAAGGGGTCTGGTGGAAATCTCACAGCACATTCACACAGTCTATGAACTCAATCCCACTGATGATAGAAGAATAACTGACAAAGTTTAATTAATTAACTGACTCATCACAATGGGAACTCCAAGCTCACGATCCAGTTGGTTTTATGAATAGCCATCATTTTGCCCTTCACAGTCAAAGTTGAGTCAAAGGGGAAGATGATAAAATGGCTAATTGGCTCCAAATTATTCAGAAAACTACTTTCACTCTCTGCTTGGCCTTAGCTGAAAAGATGGTGTCACAAGTCTTCCAGGAAGACCCAAAAAATTCCATGTTTGTGGAATTGGCTTTGTGACCCAACTAGATATGATATACCTCTGAACAGCATCACACAAAACCTGGGCAGACAAAATGAACAGTGTGTGGGATTAGCTTAAGAGAATTATTTCCTGCACAGAATATCATTATCCACAATTTTCAGGCCTTTGCAAATAGCACTTATGGTCATTTTGAGCCCATTAAAATGCTTTTTAGGCATGATGTTGAACTAAAACGTAGTCATTGCTGCAAATCCCGGTGATGAGCTGATTGCATTACTAACGCAAATTACAGGCTTTGCAAAACTATTTGCTGGGAATCCGTCTAACCTTGGTTGTTGAATAGAACTTCAGGAGCTTTAATTTAATTATGATTAAAGTAAATTCCTGAGTGAAACAAGGGTGTGAGAGCAGAGAATTTGTTGTTTTTGTTTGAGCAAGAAAAGAGTTCTGAAGGCTTTATTGATCAAGCAAATAAAGGACAATAAATAAAGAATTCCATGACATGGCTTTTGTAGTTAGAGAACCCAAAAGGGGTCAATATTGCTGCTCACTTATTTCTTTCTCCCATTTAGGATCACTAAAGAAGGGAAGGGAAGACCAAAAATTGCTCTTATTTAGTGAATAGGCAAGAATCAAACATAAATTGAACTTTTATTAGGAGCAATTAATTTCATCCTCCTTAAAAGGCCAATTGAGTCCAAATGTATGAAATCATTTAGAAGCACAGATTCTCGGACAACTGGGAAAAATGTTCCATTTGGCATCATTTTAGGTTTGGACACATCGAATTGTCCTATTTATCACCATTTTGCAACTCAAGTTCCCACTCGAGAATGCTGATTTAGGAATGGAAAAAGAATTAAAACAAAATACAACATGAACTGGCACCACAGCACACAGGGTTGGGATTTGAAAATCACTGGTATTTTCCCAAACTAGTTCTCACTCACTTGTCCAAGGAGATGTCAGCCACTTCCCACACTGGAATGGCTTTTTTTTTTTTTTTTAATAAAGTGTGAAGACCGCATTAACCTCTGCTCACTCCTGCCTTCCAGAAAGCCTACTAAATGCTTCTGACTCATTGAAACATGAAGAGGGGGTGAGACACACATCCTTCCTAGGCTTCCCGGAGTCACACAACTGAGATGACATCTGGGCTCTAAAGAAGCACAGGTGGCTGTCATCATTTGGTTTAAACTCTGTGGTCCCTTTCAGCACTGTTTTAGAGATACCCAGGGCCAAGCCCAGATTGTCAGTGATGGCTCCCAGTGGAGACACAAGATGGGCATGTGTGGGGCAATCCAGGAGCAAATCTCACTTAGTATCCATTTCCCATTTGCTCATTATACCTTGTGTTCTGGGGGCCATAAAAGAAAACATGAGGCTTGTCTTGGTTGGGTCTGCATCTGGGTTTCAAGACCAGGCTACGCTGTGGTTGGTGGTCCCTATGGCTTCAGACTCCTCATATTCTAGATGCAAACCTCCTTACTTCTGATTTACCAGGATGTTCTTGTACTTTCACCACCTGAACATGTAGTTGGCTTCATTCCACCACATTTATCCATCATTCACAGTGTGGGCCCCTCACTGGTGATCCTGTGATCTTGTGGAAGAAGTACACCATCTTTCCCTGGATGCTCAGTTCATCACATTAGCCACTTTCAAAGGTCTGTGACTCTCCCAATTTATTTAAAAACCAAAGTTCCCTTTAAGCTTTACCACCAAGCCCTGTTTGCTATTGGAGAAATGTTTTGAGTTGAGAGTCTTTCAGGAAATGAAGGTCATCCACACAACAACAGCCAAGATAGAATCACTGGGTATGAAATTTCCACGTGAATGTGAGTTTATTGCTGGACTTTTTAGTCTTTCTCAATGCTTGTCTGTATTGCTTGTTCATGCACCAGTGCCACATTATTTTAGAGGATCTATCATATATTTATTGAGAGCAAGTTCCCCCTCACTGTTTTCTTATTCATTGTTTTCCTGACCACTGTTGCATGCTGCTTTACCATAGGAACCTTAGTATCAGCTTGTTGGTATTCTCCACCCCAACATCTTCCGTCTGATTTCTTCCTCTGTTGTCAAACGCAAGGCTTGTATTAGTTTCCTAGGGCCATTGTAATAACACACCACAAATTAAGGGTGGGGGGAGGTGCTTAGAAGAGTGGAAACATATTCACTCACAGTTCTGGAGGTTAGAGGCCTGCAGGTAAGGCATTAGCAGAGCCGTGCTGCCTCTTAAGACCCTAGAAAAGAAAAATCATTCCTTCTTCCTTTTATATTCTGGCAGTTGCTGACAATTGTTGGCATCTCTCCAGTCTCTGCCGTGGTCACATGGGGTTCTCCTCATGGGGATGGATATCCAAGTCTTTATGTGGCCTTTTTTTTTTTTTTTAAAGATTTTATTTATTCATGAGAGACAGAGAGAGAGGCAGAGACACAGGCAGAGGGAGAAGCAGGCTCCATGCAGGGAACCCGATGTGGGACCCAGTCCTGGGACTCTAGGATCACACCCTGGGCCAAAGGCAGGGGCTAAACCACTGAGCCACCCAGGGATCCCTTTATGTGGTCTTCTTATAGGGACACCAGTTGCTGGGTTTAGGGCCCACCCTAGGGACCACTCTAACCCAGTATGATCTCATTTTCCCCAAATACATCTGAAAAGGACATATTTCTGGGGCTTTGGGGTGGCACAGTTGGTTAAGTGTCTAACTCTTGGTTTTGGCTCATGTCATGATCTCAAGGTCCTGAGATCAAGCCCTGAGTTGGGTTCCATGTTCAGGGCAGAGTTTGTTTGTCCCTCTCCCTCTACTCCTCTATATACACTCTCTCTCATATATATATATATTTTTAAAGACCACATTTCTAAATTGTTCAGAGGTTCTGTATGGGTTTCAATTTGGGGGGAGTACACTATGCAGCCCAGTACAGAGTGGTTTCTATAAATAAGATGTGTGTAGAGACCTAGTTAGAGCCAGTCTAACAGATCCCACAAATGATAGATATTATCTTGGGAATGGCCTCTCCTTGATTTTGCTGCTACCTGTAGCCACCACTCTTGTGCTGAGCCCTTTCTCAGCAAACAACATGCTCCCTCAACTGCTCTTCCCCTCCACCATGCTCTCTCAACTCCCTGATTCCTACCTAATAGCCGTCTGGCCATTAGTTCTGCTGTATTTGTTGTCTCGAGTCACCTAAAGCCTCCTTTTACTTGGTTGAAATTGTCTTAAAGGTAGAAGGTCTGGTGTTTGCTTTGTATCGTTTGCACATTAAGAAAAAAATGCACTGGAAGACCATTGGTGTATTTCATTTTTCTTTTTCTACATCCAAAGAATGTGTGATTCTTTGCCTGAAGTATATTTTCCATAGCTTCTTGGATCATCCTACTCTTTAGAATCCACACAGAGTTACAAACTGGAGACCCATTTGGGCAAATGAGAACAGTACAACTTAAAAAAAAAAAAATTGGCCATCCTTATATAAGACTTTTGTGCTCTAGTTTACCCAGCCCTCCCACTTCCCATTGCTTTGTATAATTATATATCCTGCTTCACACGTGTATATGCCTGCTGTTGGAGATTTTTGAGTTTGTAGCTCCCCATTTAAAGGGTTGGGCCATGAATTATGCCCCTCATTATCTAGGGGCTGTCTGTGGGGCACCAGGGGCCAAATACTGTCTTCCTCATGCCTTTAGAATTCTTAGGCATGCCTGTTAAGATTATTTGCCTTTTTTTGGCAGAGGGTATTATTTTCCCTCATTGATTTATAAAAGTTTGTTTGCCATTTTAAGGCTATTAAGTTGTTGTTTGCATGGTACAATTTCACTCCTTCCTCAACATTTGCCACTCAATGACTTCTACATTGCAAAAGTTATGAATTCCATTGAATTGTCCATTTTCCTGTATGGCTTTTGCTTTTATTTTATTTTATTTATTTTTTAAAAAAATTTATTTTATTTATTCATGAGAGACACAGAGAGAGTGAGGCAGAGACTCAGGCAGAGGGAGAAGCAGGCTCCATGCAGGGAGCCTGATGCGGGACTCGATCCCGGGTCTCCAGGATAAGGCCCTGGGCGGAAAGTGAGTGCTAAACCACTGAGCCACCCAGGGATCCCATGGCTTTTGCTTTTAGTGCCATGGTAATAAAATAAAGGTTTTAAAAATTGTGGAATTGAAGTTGGGACTGAAAACACATAATATTAATGGATTAATTTTAAGAAAATTATAAGAACTCAATATATTCAAAGCAGTCTATGTATTTTTATTTTTGGTTCTCCTGTATATTGGAGTCCTTCACTTATGTTGTACTTTTTAAAGCCTCTTTCAATATTCCAAAAGCAGATGTGCTCATTTTAGAAAATTATACAATACAGAGAATAAAAATAAGAATATAAAGACATTATATTTCACTATTCACAGAATCCTCTTTTTAACACTGTAGTAGGTAACTTTTCAGATCCTTTTATAATTTCTCTACCAATTTGTGTTTATATATTGCTTTGTAGTTTTTTGGCTAATATTCTTCATCTTGCCATTTTGATAATTTTTTATTTTTACCTAGGCAATATTCAGATTTCTCTATCTTCAATGTCTTTCAACTTTAATTTTTTTTTTCAAAATCCTATCTAATCCAAGACTACACATTACATTTGCTTATTATGTTCCTTAAGTCTCTATCCAATAGCACTGGCTTAGTCTAAGAAATCAGGCCAACCATCTTCTAGAATGTTCCTCATTTTGTAATTGGTTTCTTACTCATTGTATCATTTCACTTGTTCCTCTATCCCACATATATTTAATAAACTGGAGTTAGATCTAAAGCTTGATGCATTCAAGTCAAATATTTAACATATAATGTGGTATGTTGAATCACATCAGAAGATATATATTATCTGGCTGCTCCAATTGGTAATGCTAAGATGGCACAAGATGCTAAGATCAAGCACTGGTTTGCAGGTATAAGAGTTTGGTCCATTTATTGTAGAATTACATTTACTCCCTTGTGACTATGTTGTGTTGTGCACTATTTGAAAATCCAATTCATCCAATTGTCTTAACACTGATTCATACTCATTTCCTGAATCAGCAAGCCCACCAGGATTCACAAAATTATTTGTTTTAATGCTTTTAGAATAATATATTCTCTGGGACACCTGGGTGGCTCCATGGTTGAGCATCTATCTGCCTTTGGCTCAGGACATGATCCCAGGGACCCAGGATCAAGTCTTGCATTAGGCTCCCTGTGGGGAGCCTGCTTCTCCCTCTGCCTGTGTCTCTTGCTCTCTTTCTGTGTCTCTCATGAATAAATAAATAAAATCTTAAAAAAACAGAAAAATATATTCTTCTCTATTAGTGAAGAGTCATCAAAACTAAGAGTTGGTGTAATCACTGTCTCAAATAGTTACCAGTGAGCTTTCTATATCTTTAGTATTTTTATGATTCATGAATTTTCACTGGTTCATTGTATTCTAATATAATTTTTGGCTACTATTGTCTATTTTTAAAGACTTTATTTTTTTAAGTCCAGTTTTAGGCTTCGAGCAAAATTGAGAGGAAGATGCAGAAATTCTCATAGATCCCTAGACCCCATAGGTACCCTACTAGCCTCCCTAATAATCAACATCCCTCACTGGAATGGTGCATTTTTAAGCAAAAATGAATGTACATTGACACATTATAATCACCCAAAGTCCACAGCTTACCTTGAGGTTCATCTTGGTGGTGTATATTCTGTAGGTTTGGACAAATGTATAATGAAGTATATCCACCATTATGTATTGTACAGAGTATTTTCACTGCCCTAAAAATCCACTCTGGTCTACTTGTCCATCTCTCCGACATGCTGCCTTCATATCCCTGCAACTGCTGATCCTTGTCTTGTCTCCATTATTTTGCCTTCCCCAGAATGTGATATAGCAGAAGTCATCTAGTATGTGCCCTTTTCAGATAAGCTTTTTTCACTTAGTGATATGCATTTAAATTTCCTTCATATCTTTTCATGGCTTGATAGCTCATTTGTTTTTAGTGATAGTCCGTTGTCTGTATGCCTCACAGTTTATTTATCCTATTCATCCACATAGGGACATATTGGTTGTTTTCCAAGTTTGGGCAATTATCAATAAAACGACTATAAACAGCCAAGTGCAAGTTTTTGTGTGGACATAAGTTTTCAATTCCTTTGGGCAAATAGCAAGGGACATGATTGCTAGATTGTATGATAAGAGTATGTTAGTTTTGTAAGAAACCACAAACCATCTTCCAAAGTGGCTGTAATATTTTACATTTCCACCAGCAGTGTACGAGAGTTCTTCTTGCTTCCCATCCTCACCAGCATTTGGTGCTGTCAGTGTTCTGGATTTTGGCCATTCTAACAGGTGCGTAGTGGTTTCTCATGATTGTTTCCATTTTCATTTCTCTGATGACATATAATGTGGGACATCTTTTCATACACTTATTTGTCATCTGTAGACCTTTCTTGGTGAAATGTCTGTTAGAGTCTTTGGCCTATTTTTACACTCAGGTTGTGTACTTTTTTTTTTTTTTTAAGATTTTGTCTATTTAAGTGTGAGAGACACACAGAGAGAGGCAGAGACATAGGCAGAGGGAGAAGCAGAATCCCTGTGGGAAGCCCGATGTGGAACTTGATCTCAGGATCCGGGATCACACCCTGAGCCAAAGGCAGACGCTCAACCACTGAACCACCCAGGTGCCCCAGGTTGTGTACTTATTGTTGAGGTTTTTTTTATTGTTATTTATTAATTTGTACATTTCTATATTTATAGACAAAGTGCCAGTTGTTGGGATTACAGATGATTCTCTACTTAGGAACAAGATAGTCTCCAAAAGATCATTCTTAAGTCCATCTGCTTGTAAGTTCAAAGCATAATTATAAATATAAAGATACTGTCAACAATTAGCAGTTCACAAGGGTGATGAAATTTTGCTTTTTAGACTCTGCCCTGTGTAAGTTTATATGTTCAAAACTTCTTCAAGGAGTTGCTGCCTACAGAAATAAATAAAACAGACCATGGGTAAAAAAGTGAGTGAACAAAATGACATTACAACATTACCCTTTGGGGAAAAGGGCCTGAGGGATGAGGATCATTATCATTTCTTCTTAGGCTTTTATTATGGAAAATTTCAAGTATATGATACAGTATAGTGAGGAGTGCCTGGCTCAGTAGGTTAAGCATCTGCCTTCAGCCCAAGTCATGATCCCAGGGTCCTGGGATCAAGCTCCACATCAGGCTCCCTGTTTTACAGGGAGCCTACTTCTCCCTCTGCCTCTCCCTCTGCTTGTGCACACACACTTTCTCTGTCAAATAAATAAATAAAATCTTTAAAAAACAGAAAACCGTAGTGAGCTCAATGTACCTATCACCTAACTCAAAGATTATCAATACATGCTCAATCTAGTTTCATCTAGAGTCCTATTCACTTCTCCCTGGACCCTGGATAATTTGAAGGAAATTTCAGACACCAATGATATCAATCACTTACACATCATAAATATTTTAGTACCTATCTCTTAAGATAAGGACTTCTAAAAACATAATTATAATACACTATTGCCCTGAATAATGAATATTTCATATATCAAATATCTTACAGTGTTCATAGTTTTCCCACTGTCTCACACAATCTTTTAAAGTTAAGTTTGTCTGAGTCTTGGTCTAAATAAGGTCCAAACATTCCATTTGGTAGATATGTGTCTTCAGATTCAAAGATTCTTTTTGCAAGTTTTTCTTTCTTCTTACACATTTGTATTAAAGGAGCCAGGATCCTTGTCCTGTAGGATTTCCCATAACATCATTTAACACATGCCTTGTATGTTCTGTCAATTGGTAGTTAAGGCCAAAGGTTTAAATTTTCAGGTTGGGATTTTCATTTTTATTTTTAAGCAAGAACACTTCATAAGTAGTGTTGTATACTTCCATCAGGAGGCACATAAGATCTGGCTTTCAATATTTGGTGAAATTATCAGCTTTAATGATCATCACTGAGATCCATCAATTCATTAGTGTTTGCAAAATGGCAATACTCAAATTTTATCTTTCTTTCTTTATTCATTAGCTGGAATATTTCTAAAAAGATTACTTCCTCATTAGTTACTTACTTGTCCAGTGCTGTAAATCATACAGAAAAGGCAAAAGAAATGCTTGATTATTTTCTTTTCTTTACAGATTTTGAAAATAATGGGGAAATTCACAGAATGGTCCAAAGGTGACCAATTTCTTTAGTTATCATTATGAGTTCATGACATATTTAACACATTTCAATCCATTATGATCATTATTATTTTGAACCTGAAATTGTCTTAGCTTTAGCCAGGGGACTCTATTCCAGTTGGGTCTTGAATCCTTTCAACATGACCCCAGTAAATTTTGTTAGGTTCCTTACTCTCCTGAAGCACGAGGCATATCATCTTGTGCATTTCCTTCCCCAGAACTGAAATTGGCCATTTTTCCAAGAAGCCCTGGTTCCTTCTAGTGGGAAATATTATTCAGAAATCATAACGCAGGCTCCAAGGACTACTGAGTCATATGGGTTTATTGTCAGTTTGGATGATACACTGATGCACATTTATTTTGAAAGTAGCTACCCCATAGAATACTATTAGTTCACAAAGTTTTCATTGGATTCTCTTGGAATGTCCAGGGAATTACATAAGTTAACTTTGATTTTTCCTTTAAAATGTTTGTTCCAGGGGTCTCTGGGTGGCTCATTCAGTTAAGCATCTGACTTTTGATTTTGGATCAGGTCATGATCTCAGAGTTGTGGGATCCAACCCCGCATAGAGCTCTACACTCAGCAAGGAGTCTGCTTAGGATTTATGATTCTCTCTCACTCTCTCCTTTTGCACCCCCCCCCCCACACACACACACACTCAGGCTCTCTCTATCTCAAATCAATAAATAAATCTTTATAAAAATTAAATAAAATATTTGTTCCACTTTTTAATTCTTCATCCCCTAGCCTATAGAAGGAACTCTCAGATCAATGATTAAATAATAAATAGCAATACTGAAAGTGGTTACTCTTGTTTCTAATATTAGTGGAAATGTATATAGCTATATATTACCATTAAGGATGATATCTGTATTATTTTAAAACAAATATCTTATTTATATTTAGTTTATCAGACTTAAAAAAATAAATTAAGATTGAGTGCAACAAAGCCATTTTCAACACTTCACAATATTTTAAGTGTCTTTTTTGACCAATGACATAATGAAAAATTTAAATAAATTTTAATTATTTTTCAAATAATATTGAACCACCATCACACTCCTATGGTGAATTTACTTAGCTATGACATCATTCTTTTAACAAAGTACTTGTTTTGATTTGTTTGTATTTTATCTAGAATTTTTGTAATGATACATATATTCTTAGAGGGTCTGTTCTTTTATTTATTTATTTTTTTGTCAGGCTATGGATGAGAAACTAGCCCCATGAATTGAATGTACAAACTTTTTATTTTTTCCTATAAGTTTGTACAGTTTACATGGTATAGGAATTGTCTCTTTGAAGACTTAGAAAACTCATCTGCCACCATCTGAGCTTAGTGCCCTTTTCATTGCCAATTATCTGGAAGCTTTCCTAAATTCTTTCACTCAGCAGCATTCCTAAGAATTTTAGTGATGAGCTCTAGTTTTCAACATATTTTTTAGTTCACTTTCATCACTGATATAGTTCAGTTTTATTCTTTCCACTGCTTGATACTAAGCTGTATTTGCCTGTGTAATTTCTATATTTTAGGATTTATTGAGGTTTTACTTGTAACCTAGTATAGTAATTATTTTTAAAAGTGTCTGATGGAGTTTTGGAAAGGATTGCATTTTCTTGGGTATAAAGTTTGATACATAAACCTGTTTGGTAAAATCACTTTAGTAATTATATTACTCAAATCATGTATGTCAGTTTGTATTTTTAATCTAATGGTCTAGGTCTAATGATTTAATCTAATGATCATCACTGTGCTTTTGACCCTACATATATATTCATACACCTAATAATAATCTTTATTTGTATATTTTAATTCTAGGTCTCTTGGACTATCTATGTAAATAACTATGTTTGTTTCATTGTTGATTATTTCTTCCCATTTTAAAAATTTAATTTTGTTATAAAAAATAAAATAAATAAATACAAATGTAATTTTATTATAAATTCTGTTGTTCCTAAGGCTAGTTTTGCCAACTTACTTTTCTGTCCTTTCTTTTCTTTTCTCCTTCTTTCCTTCCTTCCCTCCTTCCTTCCCTTCCCTCCTTCTCTTTTGAAATTTATAATATATACATATAAAGCTTATATATACAAATATAAAGCTTATAGTTTATAATATAAAGGCAACCTTTCTCATTTTCTGTTCTTCTAACTTTCTATTTATTCCTCTATGTCTTTTGAAATTAAAATTCATTTGACTTTTCATCCAAGAATCTTTGATTTCAATATGGATGTTTAATCCACCTTGATCGAGTGTTATGAATGCCATAATTTTCTTCTATTATTTTGTTTTATGCTTCCAGTTTTTTATGTTCCCTTTTGCTATATTGTTCATTTTCTTTCTTACCTACTTTTCTCCCCCTAGCATAGTGTTGTCCACAGAAACTTTGGCAAATTAATGCTAAGGGAAGATCTGGAGAAAAAAATATGTAGCACATTCCATGATTAAACAAGGTAGGAGAGAATCAGGGCATTGTTTTGGAGAAACCTCAATAAAAAACATAAAAGGAGAGCTCCTAAGAATCTCATTTACACAATTTGTTGAACTATGTTAAATCAGAGTTTACAAACTTATTTAACTCAGAACATATTTATCATAATGCATCTAGTGATATGAAATAGTACTTTCTGGAATACTAGGTTGAGAAATGTACTCCTGGTGATTTGAAACTCGTGCCTTGCACAATTTTCACCTTTAAGTATGTTCAATAGTATGTATTGAACCTATTTTTTTGACCCTACTGTTCCATATGTCTTCTCTTCTGGACCTTTTGATTTTTTTTTTTTAATTTATTTGTGAGAGACACAGAAAGAGAGGCAGAGACACAGGCAGAGGGAGGAGAAGCCAGCTCCATGTAAGAAGCCCAATGTGGGACTCCATCCCGGAAATCCGGGATCACGCCCTGAGCCAAAGGCAGATGCTCAACCACTGAGCCACCCAGGTGTCCCCTGGATCTTCTGATTCTGATTTATTGTTGTTCATGACTTGGTATCATGGTGTAATTTTATCACCATTAGAGTTTACCAGTTTACATTTTATCAGCAAATGATTAAATCAAGCTATTGCAAGAGAAATTTATAGTGATAACTCTAATTTGGTCCCAGGTAGATGTTCCAATTGCTGTGGGTGAGAAAGGAATGTCTAATGGATGGTAAGAGAGAAACACAGAAGATCTGAAGCCCACATGAAATGAGCAGGAGTTTATCACCTAAGACACGGAGATTGGCTTTAAAAGGAACAGTGTCATCACATTCTCCTGGCACTTTAATTCTATTGCTCAAAGAACTTCAAAGGCTCCGTGACAAGTGCATTTTGTTGGAGCCAAAAAAATAACATATTTGGCTTTGAAACAACCATCAGGTTTTTGATGGTACACTAGTTTTCAAAGAAAGGCAATAGATGGTCTATCAGAAGAAATTGGCTGAGAAGTAAGGGGAAGTGGATTCTGTGACAACCCCATAGCTACTCAATGTGTTCTTGGCTGAGTTATTTTGTTTCTCTCACTCTGAGGTACTGCAGCTGAAGAAGAGAGGGGAGAAGGGGCTGAAGTAACTCAATGATTCTTAAAATATAAGAAAGTCTGCAATTCTATGAATACGAATTTTAGAGTGTTGCTATTACAAATGTCACCATGAACGTGTTATGAATATTACAATGTGCTCCGTACTGAGCACAGAGCCTGACCCAGGATCCTGAGATCATCACCTGAGCCAAAATAAAGAGTCAGATGCTTGGGGTGCCTGGGTGGCTCAGTGGTTGAGCGTCTGCCTTTGGCTCAGGGTGTGATCCCGGAGTCCTGGGATCAAGTTCCGCATCAGGCTTCCCACAAGGAGCCTGCTTCTTCCTCTGCCTATGTCTTTGCCTCTCTGTCTCTCATGAATAAATAAATAAAATCTTAAAAAAAAAAGTTTGATGTTTAACTAACTGAGCCATCTGGGCACATCTATCAACATTTTTTTAAAGTAAGATTATAGAGTAGTATAAAAAATGTGAGCACATCACACACAGTTAAGGGTAATGAATATTTTATGAAGTTATGTTTATGTTATTTACAAATGTATACATACTGGTTTGTCCTGTAAAAGGCATATTCCATAGTGGATTGCTTAAAAACAGTGTGAAATACACTCTTCTAACAATGATTATCCAGAGCCAAATTTGATGAGTTTGTAGGGAACTTCATTAGGTTTGGCAAGTTTCTCCCCACAGTGGTGGTATCAACTTACACTGTCATCAGCTCCATTTGAAAGTCTGAATATTCGCTAACACATTTTTTTTAGATGTGCTAATTTTTCCCAAACTAAAGAGTGTAAAACAGCATAACATTTCCATTTTCTTCTTCCTAGATGCTAGTGGTGTTGAGCAAACTTTTAAGGATCTATTGGTCATTTGAATCTCCTATTCATTGTTTTATCTGCTCAAACCCTTTGTCTATTTTTGCCTTGTTTATCCCTTTTTTATTGGCCTATAGTAGTCTTAAAATATATTCTGGATACTTCATGAGTTTTATCCACTACTAGTATTTTTTCTAGTCTGTTGCCTACAAATGCAAAGAGATACAAAGCCTTGTGGGGTTTTGTGAGTTCAAAGACTAAAATGTAACATGGTCAAACTTATCTGTATTTTTCTATTGATTTGTAATTTGGGGGTCTTGTTGAAAAAAGTCTCCCCCTTCCTAAGTCCATAAAAACATATTCCTATATATTCCTCTAAAAGTTTTGAAGTCCACTTTTTAGATGTATGCTTTCATTCTCTCTCGAGAGTGTTTTTATGTATTGTATGAGGCAGCAATCTACTTTTTTCAATGTGAATAGTCAGTTTTTTTCAGTGCCATTTATTGAGTAACTCCCTTTTTTTTAAAAAAAAAAAAAGATTTATTTATTTGAGAGAAAGAAAGAGAGAGCATTAGTGGGAGGAACAGAGGAAGAGGGAGACTGAGAGCAAGAATCTCAAGCAGATTCCATACTCAGTGTGAAGCCTGATGCAAGGCTCGATCTCATGACCCTGAGATCACAACCTAAGGCAAAATCAAGAGTTGGACACTACCAACTGAGCCCTCTAGGTGCCCCAAGAGTAACTCCTTCTTAAATCAATTGTAAAGTGACCTTTCTCATACACCAAGCTCCTAGATACATGTAGCTGTTTTTGTTATAAACATGACTGATGCTTTACAATGCTGATCTTATTTGCTGTTAGACACTCCCTAATAACTTCTGGCAATAGTTTAGAGGAAATTATTTTGCAGAGGACTGTAAACTTATATTAATATTTGAAGGGTTTCAATTACCAAGAAACAGGAAATGCAGGTTACATGCATTAAATAAACATCAAAATGTATCAGTGTCTTCCAGAAGGCATCCTGTTATGAACTAGTGATAAAGTTATAAATATGATTGTGATCCTTGAATGATAAGATCTTCAAGGAAGTTAAGGTCTGGTATAGGAGTTTGCAACCCTATCAGACTGAGCACTCCCCCTTTATTTATATATTATTTTGTAATCAACCCTATTATTATCTGGAACTTTATTCTATTTATACACATATCCCATCTGCTCATACATCAAAAATTCAATACGAAAACTTTTTATCATATAAATAAAAAATAAAACTGCTGCATAAGAAAATAATAGATGTTTCAACATGCAAATTCTCAGGACACACTACAATAAAGTCATCAACTGCCCACCCCATATGTAGAGTCACCTGGACTGTAACAGGTGCAATTGCAGGGCCTGTATGACTTTGTTACCTTTCATTGACTTGAGTACCACAGGAAGCATTATCCCTGACATACTGAACAATTAACTAGGTTTTAAGCAAAACAACATATGATCATCTCTTGATTTACGTAGTACTTGCACCCCTAGAAAATTCAGTTTATATGAATGTGTAGATACTTAATTTGCATGCAATGAAAACAAAGGTAGAATTTAGGCTCAGAGTGTATGCCCTGTTTTCAGCTACATGAAGGTCCAGTTGAACATTGAAAGTTAAGAGGGATGAGGAATGATTTTTCTTTTTATGAGCTTATCCTTTGCATCTCAAGAATGTCCAACTTCTGTGGTCTTCACTGGGTGAATGTCCACAGTCCCCTCCAAAT
Source organism: Nyctereutes procyonoides (assembly GCF_905146905.1). Lineage (NCBI taxonomy): Eukaryota > Metazoa > Chordata > Mammalia > Carnivora > Canidae > Nyctereutes > Nyctereutes procyonoides. The sequence continues at coordinate 51,237,865 of NW_026575140.1, read as the reverse complement.
CAGTGGGGCAAACAAAAAATGCCTCCTCCTCCAAACAGTCTCCAAATGCCCCTCACGTGTTAGTACCATCCTTACTGCATCGCAGTGGGCTAAAAATAAGAGAAATGTCAAAAGCGCTGGGATAAATACATACACAGGGTGAACTGGGGTACAGTCAAGGAGTAGCAAGGCCTCCACAGTGGGATGAGTTGTGCAATGGTAGTTCGGACAGACAACAGGGACAGACAGGAATCCCAAATAAATGTTACTAGATGGCTGAGTCTGGGGAGGAGGTTGAAAGTTATCTCCTTTCTCTACAAAGAAAGCTTTTCTTCCTGTTACAAGGTGACCATACTGTAAGTCACAGATGATGAAGAATATTATGCACACAAAAATGTTACCAAAGCCAGACCCAACACCTCCTTACCCATCCACCCCAGGATTCAAAACATTCTTTGTCTTAACTAGATTACAGTTGAAGACATAAAACATCTATTTATCTTAAGTTTGAGAAAACAGGCTTTCTTCCCCATCCAAACTCATACACAAAGATGTTCCTGAATTTCTTTCATCTGAGACACTTGCTTAGCTCTATTGCCTGCAGAACTGGCAGCTTGGCTTCAACCATATCTCTCGTGAGCTTGTTTTGTTAACCTATCTCTTCTTTGAACCAGTATCTGCAAAAGGAGAGAGAAGAATGCTCCTTGTATGACCCTTTAATGGTTATTTCTCCCTGGAAAAATTTATTTGAGCATCAGGAGCCAGTGAGAGAAGGGAAATAGAAGACTAGCAAATTATCATGCTGAATATCCTCTGAATATATTTATTTGTGCAACCGGGAAATTCACAGTTGGGACAGGTTGGATCGAGTAATGCATGCCTCTTCCCTTAGAGAGCAAACAGCTAAACCAACCCTAATCTAAATGATTCCAAGTGAGACATGTTTTACAAGAAGTTTTATCACTAAACAAGGCACTTCTTGCAGGAATCTAATTGTTCCAACGTAATGTCTGTTTATAACTCCATTCACCGTCTTTTTTTTTTTTTTTTTTTTAAAGAAAATGTCCTACCATCCCTGGATATGAATTCTGGATTCCATTCAACCTGGGCCCATAATTAAGAATAGCATGTCTTCGGTGCTGGCTCTGTGTTTGATATAACGGATGTCTGCTAGTTAAAGGAAGAATAAATGAATGAAAGAAAGAGAAATCACACATGCACATAAGCTCTGTTACTCTCATATACTTTATTCCAGCATGCCACGTTACCCAGACCCCAGAATCTCACTGTTGTAAACCATAAGGAAGATCAGTATGGACTTAAAGCAAAACTCCCTCAAGCTAGGAGGAATTTGGAAGTAAGCCTAAAATATTACTGGCGGCATCTGGTTTTCTCTTTTCAACTGATCACGACTCTCAACACTCAGTATTTCCTTCTAGGTTTTTCTGCAGCATGCCCAGGCCTGGAAAAGAGAAATAAAATACTGATACAGTAAATAGCATTTAATATTCTTACCTAATTGAAAAGATTCTTGTAATGATAGAATCAACTAATGTAGCTTGAAGTATTTCTTAAATTGCTAACTACAGCTATTTACTGAGTATCTGATGTGTGCTGGTCACAAGATTACATGTTTAGAATATGAATATGGATAGTACTATTCCTGTGCCCTAAAGAAGTTGACAGTCTAGTGAAAATATTGACACAAATTCACTTCAGAGAATTGCCTAAGAGATTTCTGTAAAGGGACTGTAGTCCACATAGTTTCAGTACCTATGCATGTGATACGTGGAGGATGCATTATCTCAAGACTTTATGGGACAAAGGATCTGATGATAATGAGTGGTAGAAATCAGTGATGAAAGATGGAAAGAATTGTACATAGTTTTACTCTATAATTCTATATAGTGACTCCAAAGGGTATATCATCAGTTGTGAGATCAAGTTCTGCTTTCCCCACAAAGGGATTGGTGGTACCCCATAACGGGGTGGCTAAGCCAATGGCTTGGGCTAGTCTAGTTTGCTTCCATCCTCCTTACTCTTTTCCTTCTTATCTGGACTGTGTTGGAATGTCCATTTCTTGCTAGAGAGCACTTATTGAAAAGTCTTAATCTTTGCAAATAGATCTATTAAAAATACAGAATCTTTATTAATCAGTTACTTCCAAAGAATTTATTTCCTTTCGATACCTTCAACAAATGTCAGCTATGGCTTTTCAACTCTAATTAGAAGTGTTGCCTATTTGTATCTGTGACTTCCTCTGGTAACTATGTTCTGATAAATAGACCTTTTTTTTTAAGATTTTAAAAATTTATTTGAGAGAGAGAGTGTGTGCATAAGCAGGAGGAGGGGCAGAGGGAAAGAATCTCAAGCAGACTCCCTGTTGAACTCAGAGCCCAACATGGAACCCTGAGATCATGACCTGAGCTGAAATCAAGAGTTGGACGCTCAACTGACTGAGCCCCCCGGTGCCCTGACTTTTTTAATACTTCCTCTGCCAAAGGAGATGTTTATTTCAAGTGGAGAAAGTGCTAGCTGAGAGGCTGTGGTTTCCATTTCAAGAGAAGGAAAATCCCCAACAGATACAGAGAACCATCTTTCTTTCTTACCCTGGACACCTTTGGGAGCTGGCCATTTTTCCTCTCCCTCTCCCTATAATCTGGAGTTATTATCACCACAACTGCATTGACAAGTCAAATGTTATCTCCTGGTAGAGTCAGACACCGGGATCAGTGTTTGCCTTAGAGCTGGAAGGTTCTGTAGACTTGGGGCCAAGGCTGCTGTTCTTAGGGTGGCCATCCTACAATATGAGTGCACTCAGTCTACAGACAAAGAATAAGCAGATGTGACATAAGTGAGTTCTGAGTACATGAAAACAATTACTGTGTCTTCATGGCACTTGTTGGGGACAGGGACTGGTGGCTTTGGCTCTACAGAGGACATAGACTTCAGATCCACGTTTTCAGTTACACTGACTGGTCCCCAGGCCTGTAGCAATGCTGCCCCTTGTCTGCCAGTGACTTCTAATGCCTGCAGCTGGTAAAATTGTGGTGTCCTCCCTCCCTGCTTGATTGAAGCCACTTCTCATCCCAGGTGGTCTGTTCCACATCCCCCAACAATATTCAGCTCACTTTTACCCCAGCTCAAATCTCACATACACCTGTATCCCTCCACGGGGCTAAGAGGACCATCTGCTCAGCTTCCGTGACACATAGGAGCTAAGAAAGTCTCCCATATGCTGGATTGTCTATTGTCCGTTTGGTCCCAATACCACTCCCTTCTAAAATATATTCTACCGATGGATAAGCCGGAAACTACATTTCTGAAATCTCCTTTCTCATAATGGTCCAGAGTAGAGTCTGCTAATGATACACATTCACGGGACATTTGAAGGTAGTTAGGAAGGGAAAGAATTACTCTCCAGGGGCAGCTGCAGCCAGATGCATGGGCAGACGTGAGATACACAGCATCCTCCTCATGCACTCTTAAGAACCCTCACATTAGTGTTTTGGGTTCCAGTCAGTGGGAGTATCTTCCCTTTCCTTCTTACTTCAAGCTTTTCCAACAGTTTTATAATACCCTAAGTTCCTATATAAAAACCTCTCACACCAAAACACATACAGTAGCTGTTTTCTCGACCTAATCCTGACTAATTGATATTTCTAGTCTTTTTCTAGAGACCCGATGGGTACTTGGGTAAACACTCATTTGTTTTTGGTTTTCTTCCCCATCCTATATATCCCCATGTCGTCTTGGGGTTTTTCCAGCCATGTAACGTGTCACCTTTTCTCTTTTCCTGGTGTCCTTCCCCCTTCCCTCACTCTTGGGTAGGAGGAGGTGAGATGTTATTTATTCCACATGATACTTCATAACAATGCATATTACTTTGCTCAGAGTTAGAGGACATTTAAAGAGTCAACACAATAGCCAGTAGATTTTACTCTAAATCACTGGGAATGTGAGGGAGAGGCAGGAAATGAAGGAGAGTGAAATTCTCAGCTATCATGGCAGAGACTAATGCCTAAAATCGACGGGCCAAGGAGGAGTAATATGGACATGACATTTAGAAATGCCAAGTTACCTACCAGAACCAACGCAAAGAGTTTACTGTGGTTAGCTCCGGGAATGAAGGCTGGGAGACCCAGAGGGATTGGGACAGAGAATGGGTATTTTTCATTTTAAGTCTTTGGGTAAAATGTTATTTTTTTTAGTCATATATGTATTACTTCAACTAAAATAGTTTTTGAAATTGAAAAGCTGCAAACAGGTGACAGCAACAGAGAGAAGAAGGTAGGGCAGCTTTGCAGAAGAAATGTGATTCCTTCTCAGCCTCTTACCTCTTTCTGTGCCCAAATGCCACGCCAGCAGCCAGTTTCACGGAATCAGCTGAGCGATGAGATGGCACCAGGGTCCCCCAATAGGCAACCCTGAATAAGCAACATGAATGAAACAAACCTTCCCTCCAGGTGCTCCCAGCAAGCTGGAGAGTTTGCAGACTTGTTTTCCGATCCCAGGAAAGGAAGTTTCTCTTTGTCTTCTTGTCTCCTGTTTCTCACAGCACACACACATAGTCATCATGTCCTAAAACAAAGATGAACTGGAGAAGGGTGAGATTGTTGATGGAGTACCCAGGTCAGAGGCTGAAGAAACTGTCCAGGTGAGGGACAAGAAGCACCAGAACCAAGGCTAGGTGGCATCAGAAGAGTCTTGGGGACTGACTGTCTGAGAGGGGAATAGAGTCACAAAGGTGCTGGTTAGGTGAGCGTGGGGAATGAGCATCATTCTGGATGGCCAAGACTTGGTAGCAACAGATAGGACTTTGGAAGGTAAGGGTTACATTTGGCAGCATCGTAAGTGAATAATATAAAGTTAACTACGTGGTGGTAGACCTAGAAAGGAAAGTTGGCCACTGTACTAGTTTGCTCCAGGTGCTGTAACACAGTATCACACACTAGGTGGTTTAAACAACATTTCTGGAGGCTAGAAGTCAAGATTAAGGTGTCAGCAGGGTTGGTTTCTTCTGAGGCTTCTCTCCTTGGCTTGTAGATGGCCACCTCCTCCCTGTGTCTTCACATGACCTCCCACCTGTGCAAGTCTGTGTCTAATCTCCTCTACTTAGAATACCAGTCATGTAGGATGACCTTATCTTAACTCAAATACTTCTTCAAAGACCCTATATCGAAATATAGTCACATTCTATGGTACAAGGGGTTAGAATGTGGGGTGGGACACACTTGAGCCCATGATGCCACATCTGATGTGACATGATGCTTTCTTTCTTCCAGCTTCCAGATCTGCTCTAAACATCCTGACACATCTGTCATTTTTTAAAGATTTTATTTATTATTTGGGAGAGAGGGAGAGTGAGAGAGCACAAGCAGGGGGAGAGGCAGAGGGAGAAGAAGCAGACTCTCCACTGGGCAGGGAGCCCAACACAGGGCTCTATCCTGGGACCCTAGGATCATGACCTGAGTTGTAGGCAGATGCTTAACTGACTGAGCCACCCAGGTGCCCCCACATCTGTCATTTTAGTCCGTGTCTGTACTCCTAAGCCCTAATTCTTTCAACCCACACCATCTACCAATTAATTACTGGGATTTTTTTTTTTTTTTTTTTGCACATAAAGGTCTTCAAAGATGCAACATTACAACTGCACACTGCATAGATTTTGCTGATTGTGCACTTTCAGAAAACTTGCCCTAAAATGAAATCCATGATAGTGAAATAATGAAATGATCATTAAATCCTGCTGCATATCCCACATTCGCTAAGTAAAAATTAAAATATGTATAATTTCTAAACTCTTAACCAGTGAGGAACCTTAAACACCTATATTTGTAGAGCTGGCATTTGAGATAATAGAGTTGCTCATCAATTCAAGGGGTAGTTGGAATCTGGGGCATAGATGCGGATGCAGCAAGGCATCCGCCCCCTGCCCCCCCCCCCAGATGGGAACAGAGATCATAGTCTTTAACTCTACTGACATTGGAAAGTTGGACAGCTGGCTACCTTTTCAACCTGTCTTTCACAGAAAGACTATAGTAAATTTCCCCCTGTTAAAAAAGATTTTATTTATTTATTTGAGAGAGAGAGAGTGCATGCGTGGTGGGGGGCGGGCAGAGAGGGAGGGAGAGAGAATCTGAAATAGACTCCATGCTGAGCATGGAGCCAGACACGGGACTCGATCTGATGACTGTGAGATCATGACCTGAGCTGAAACCAGGAGTCAGATGCTTAACCAACTGAGCCTCTCAGGGGCCCCTACAGTAAACTTCCTTTAAGTAATATGCTGCACAGGATTCCAGACATGTTTTGTACACTTAAAGCTTTAAGGATATTTAGTTTATATAAGCTGAGTATATTTCATGCCATGGGTTTTTCATCCATTGGAAGCAAATTTCTAATGTCAAATATAATAAAGTTTTTTAAAAACATGATCATCCTTTCTGATCTATTTTGTTTCTTAAAGTATAAGGCATCTTCTCTCGTATTTGGATATGGTATGTTATATAATGTATTAAAGCCCGGTCACGATAGCAGGATGAGTCAGGAAAAGGTCAAACACCACACGGGTTGCTGCCAAGGGACTGTTTCTCCAATCAGACCTGCTGTGTCCTCTTCTCTGCCTCACTGTCAGGCAGCATCCAGGCAAAAACAAAGGCAATCTGTAACCTACCTTGCGGCTGACACCCTGTGAAATGTTGACAAAAGCAATGCATAATTATGAGGCTGGAATTTGTACCTATTTAAATTAGCATCAAGGAGACAAAAAAAAAAATGCCTTTTTTTTTTTTTTAAATGTATGGAACCAGATTGAGGAAAGGTGAGAAAGTAATTCTTCTTCTACTCTGGGCCTTGATGCCAAAGGGATCCAAAAAAGCACGGAAAACAACCATCAGAAAGGTACCTTGGTGCCTTAAAAACAAAATCTGAGCAAAAGCCAAGAATTTCCAGATTATGCAAACAATGATTATAATCTGTCTTAAAATAAAAGTCTTTTATTGATGTCGGTTTGTCAAATCTTTGATAGGGAGAGAGAGAGAGAAAATGCCTTTGTCAATGACTCAGTCTTTTGGATGTGGAAAAAGTGAAGCACCAATGGAATGAGATTCATCTTTATATTACCTGACATTTATTTTAATTCTTACCTGACATTTTGGAATACAGACTGTTGAGGGTCTTCTCTGTATGTCAGGTTTTCAATGAATTGGTTTTTTGCTTCGTCCTTTGGAGGGGGTCACATGTTATGTCAGAGGACTCCTTCTGAAAGTTAAATCTTGAGGGTCTTTGGTTTTAAACAACAGAAATATATCCATCATTTAAAAAAATGGGGGAAATATTGGGGTGCCAGGTGGCTCAGTTAGTTAAGCATCAGACTTTTGATTTCCACTCAGGTCATGATCTCAGGGCATGAGATGGAGCCCCAAGTCAGGCTCTAGGCTCAGCAGGGAGTCTGCTTGGGATTTTCTCTCTCCCCCTCCTTCATAAATCAATCAATCAATCAATCAATAAATAAATCTTTTTAAAAGGGGAATATAGTACAAGGAAATGAGAATTTTTCTCCTCCTACTTGTGGAAAATGTTGGTCCAAACACATTAGCCTGGGAAATGGGTCTGGGAATCAAAGTAGAAAGATACCCACCTTGTCGCCCCCTGACCACCAACACAAAGCTTGTATGTATGTCATGATAGGTCTCTTGAAAGAGACTCCAGAAGTAGTTACTCAAAAGTAAGTGGCAAGTATGGTTTCATTGAATCCCATGACTGCAGGAGATAGTAACTATTTCCCCAGATTGTCACAGAGATTGGAGGAGGAGCTAGCTTGTCATGTGGATGACTCAAAGCATGCACCTCTTTGAGGAAATATCAAGTTAAAAAAAAAAAAAAAAACACCCAAAATGACAAGTGAGAACAAGATCAAGAAGATCTGAAGGACTACGAAATTGTTCCTAAAGGCTTTTCCAATGAGATATCGCAACATTGTAACTTAATGCTATCTATATACCTGGACCACCTGGCAGGCTGCCTGCAAATAAGCCAGAGCAAGTTGGGAAAAGGACAAAGATAAGAATAACAGCTAACCTGCAAAACTGTTCCATCCAAGTGCTAATTAAAAACTACACATTTCAATGTCAAATTTCTGGATGGTGGTTTTGCAATAAACAACAAATGCTTTAAATGTGTGCATCCTCCAGCAGCACTGCAGATTTGGAAACTGGTTCTGAAGAAACAAATAAAGAAGTGGGTAAATATTTGGCTGAAAGATTTTTTTTTTTATTTATTCATGAGAGACACATCCACAGAGAGAGAGAGAGAGAGAGAGAGAGAGAGAGGCAGAGACACAGACAGAGGGAGAAGCAGGCTCCATGCAGGGAATCTGATGTGCGACTCATCCCAGGACTCCAGGATCATACCCTGGGCTAAAGGCGGCGCTAAACCGCTGAGCCACCCAGGCTATCCGGCTGAAAGAATTTAAACCGCAGCATTCCTTATAAAAGTAAAAACGTGGGGATCCTTGGGTGGCTCAGCGGTTTGGCGCCTGCCTTTTGCCCAGGGCGCGATCCTGGAGTCTCTGGATGGAGTCCCACATCGGGCTCCCGGCGTGAGCCTGCTTCTCCCTCTGCCTGTGTCTCTGCCTCTCTCTGTGTCTATCATAAATAAAAAAAAATAAATCTTTAAAAAAAAAAAAGGTAAAAACGTTTTTAAAACGTTTGGAAGAGGCACAGCTGACATAATATATTAATTTCAGGTATACAACATAGCAATTATAGCAATTCGACAATTATATACATTACAACATGCTCACCATGAGAAGTATATTGTCTGTCAGCACACAAAAGGCAAAGGCAATGTACCAAATGAGAGAAGATACTTGCAAATGGTATATCCCATAGGGGGTCAATATCCAAAATCTATTAAAAAAAAAAAAACAACAAAAAAAACCCTTTACACCAAAAAACAATCTGATCTCTAAATGGGCAGAGGATCTATGAATATTTTTCCAAAGAAGGCATATACAAAGCCAACAGGTGCATGAAAAGGGGCTCAACATCACCCATCATCAAATGCATATCAAATCACAATGAGATAGCACCTCTCACTATCAGAATGGTGAAAATTAATAACACAGGAAACAACAGTTGTTAGTGAGGATGCAGAGAAAGGGACCCCTCAGGCACAGTTGATGGCAGTGTACGTTGGTGCAGCCACTATGTTTAGTTTCCTCAGAAAGAAGAAAAAATTGCAAACAATCCAAATGAACCCTGATAATATTCAATAGGCCCATTTAATGAAACTCAAGATAGCCATTAAAAATGATGTCAGAGAACTATTTTCGTCACCTCAACAGATGTCCGTGATGTATTTTAAGTGAAAAAAAAGGGTTATAAAATAATATGTTTAATTTCCATCCAAAATATATGTGTAATTATGAATGCAGAGGAAAAAATCTGGCAGAGAAAAATTATCTGGCAGGATAAACACTGTGAATCCTAGCGATGGGTGGGTTATAGGAAATTTATTCTACTTTTTGTAACTGGCATCTTTTTATTCTATAAGTAACAGGTTAAATAAGACAAATAAAGGAATACAGTAAGGTACACCTGGGTGACTCAGTGGTTGAGCATCTGCCTTTAGCCCAGGGCGTGATCCTGGAGTCCTGGGATTGAGCCCCACATGAGGCTCCCTGCCTGGAGCCTGCTTCTCCCTCTGCCTGTGTCTCTGCCTCTCTCTGTGTGTCTCTCATGAATAAATAAATAAAATCTTTAAAAAAAAAAAAAAAGAATACATTGAAACTTCTCTTAACTAATCCTTTGTAATGTGAGTAACCATACCCTCTATTTATCAATATGGGGCACATTTATTTGTTCCTAGAAGAGTGGCCTTCCTTCACCTGCAGATAAAGAATCAGCAGTTTTTACTGTTTGGGACAAAGCCATCCCCACAGCCTTTTACTCAAGGAGAGTTCCATTTTCTCAAAGTGGATTCAGTGTATCCGAGGTGAAAAAAAAATCTCCCCCAAATCACTTGACTTCCTTCCATGGATTCAGTGACTGAGGGACACTGTTTGGGGTTTCCTATTTTTCTATTTCAAGCAGGAGTTTGCTTGCTCCTGTGTGCAGGTTGAGGGCACCACCCACGGCAGTCAGGGCTGGCTGGGTTTGGTAGTAGGGGGTGCGGAACCCACTGGGCTCCCGTGGAGAACCGTTATCTGATAGCACTCCACTTCCTGGTTACCAGCGCCTGCCCCTGTCCTGGTGTATTTCTTCTGAATATTCCTAGACCTCGAAAAGACTACACTGGAAAAAATTCTTTATAGGTTGATATTTCTATTTTTGACAGGTGCATTTCAATTGACCTCCGTGATATTCTGCCTCTGTAAGCCAGGCAAATGCTGCATTCTGAAAATAAATAAATAAATAAATAAATAAATAAATAAATAAATAAATTAAATAAAAAGGATTGTTTCACTAACTGAGCTGAAAGAGGTATCATCCTAGTTCTTGACATGCTAATGGTTGCTGATTCTTGAAGGTGTTAATTTTCCACCTCCAGTGTGAGGAATGTGTTTATTCCCCCCAGAGGTTCAGCATTATTGGTCTTGTTTGTATTTCCTTTTTTTTTTTTCTTTTTTTTGGCCAAACCTTGAGAATAGTTCACATTTGGAGTTGGGCCTAAATAAATAAATTCAGAATATATACATTTAAAAATAGAAACATGTTTGCTATCTACCCCATACTTTGTCACCAAGCACATTTACACAGAAGTGTTTGATCTTAAAAACAGCATCCCCAAGTTCATCTGAGAACAGTAACAAATTGTGTAACTTTTTATCATATGTCTCAAGGCCTCTGTTTTAGGGAGAATTTGGCTTTTCTTCATGGTGTGTGCTAATCTTCATGGCTAATGCTTCCTCATTAATTTTTTTTTTATTCTTTGTTTCAATGCAAAGAGAGAAAGAAGATATGGAAATATGGACTCTTTTTTTCTTTAATTCCTGGCCACATCGTGGATGCTTTGAGTTGCACTCCCTTAGAATCACTCCTCAGATCACCTCTACTTGCTAAGCATCTACTTTTCCAAATGCAATCAGTTGCTTAATGTTCTTTTTACAAAAGTGCTTCTAGAATCAGGAGAAGGCTTATGCTAACAGTTGGGGCTGGGGGAGGTCAGTGGGAGGTGGACTTTCAGAGCTGCTCCCCTAAAAGTGCAGAAGGAAGAATTTTTGACAAGTGAAAGTAAAGAATTGTAAAAATGAAAAGAAATTCTGGTGGTCAAGTGGAGCTACTTCATTTTAGCATTTTGGACATTAAGAAGTGAGAAGTTGGAGGCACCTGTTCTGGATCTCCTATGATATAGATAATAGTCTAGTCTAGAGTTTTCCCCACCATTTAAAAACTTGACTCTTAACCTGCACCCACTTTGGTTAGAATATGGGTCCCAGGAGCTGCTGGGTATTGAGTATTGTGTATTGCTGCTGGCCATGACCCAGTCTAGTTCAATTCCATACAATCACAAATGGAATCCGCTTACACACAGGCATTGTCCAGGGGCTGGAGGTGGGGATGGGGGGTGGTGGGATGCATCCCCCATGGAAAGAAGGAGGCTCCAAACTGGCTAGATCTGAATGGTCACACCCCAGTCTTACTCCCACTGGTTGCATCTTGCCTACATTGTAACCTCACCGAGCCTCTGTTCCCCATCTGGAATATGGGAATGATCATCATGTGGTCTTGAAGGATAGCAGTGGCAATTAGCATGGGCATAAGGGAAAGGTCTAGTGCTCTGTGGCTGGCCCAGTAAAAACTAGCTCTTACTACTCTTCCCTCCACTTGGAAGATAAATAAAACCTAGTCCCTGCCCTTAAGGATCTGAGAGTCAAATGAGACACACATTGGGCAATATGGCCCTAGAATGTCTACAACAGGGTTACTGGATTAGTTAGTGGATTGGTCTGCAGCTGAGTTAGTTATAGTGGTCCCCTCAACCTGAGCTGGACTGTGGTGAGAAAATTATCTCTATTTCCCATCACAGAACCCCAGGGGTGAGGGGGAAAAGAGAGAAAGGCCTGGGAACGGGATAAATTACACATGACATATCCCAAATTTGTCTCATTAGCCTGTAATCTGGTTGCTGGAAAACCTCACCTGTGAAACATGAGACCTTCTTCCTCCTAATTCATGAACAAACCTCAAAATGGCAGGGGATCAATTTGGAGCTTAGCAAGAATGTAGCTACTTCCTCAAGTCCTTTGTGTTTGTATGTTATAGAAGCATACATCTTCCTGCTGTGCAAACAACCTGTTGAAAACTGAAATTTTACTGAAAGATTTCTCTTACATGACATGCAGATCAACGCTTGATTTTTTTTTATTGCTTTCTCCATGTATTAGGTAGAAATAACTGGCAATTAATTTACAGTGATTGAATTTATCTTGGGTGAACACATATTCTTGGCTATAGCACAAAGCAAAGATAAATCACTTTTGTATTTTTCAACATTTTGCCATATTTATCATTTTGAGTCTAAAAATTCTATATATATAAATATATGTTTTTAAAATTATATATATAAACATATATATATATAAAGGTGGACCTATCCATCCTTAGATTGGAAAGCCTTCCACCCAGTCTTGGCTCTCCCTACAACTTCAAAGCCATTTAATCAGAAGAATAATTCTTACTAATCATCCTTACTAAAGTCTCCTCATTAGTAACTAGGAACAACCTGCTGAATCCCTCCTCCTGGTTCATGCAGGAGGGAAATTCTTAACCACTGTGAGACATCGGGTCTGCTGTGCTGTGCTGTTTGCTTTCTGACTCTGTCTGTCCTTCTGGCCTGCAGAAATATAGGAATATTCCATTTTATTCTAATGTTGAGAAAAAAATGTTGGCTACAATATAAGCTATAATAGATTCAAAAAGGAGGGAAGGAAAGAAGGGATATAGGAAGGAAGGAAAGGAATATTCATCTTGATCTTGAAAGTGTTTAAAATCTAGCTGGAAAGTGGTTGGGGCACCTGAGTGGCTTAGTCGGTTAAGTGTTGGACTCTTGAGGGATGCCTGGGTGGCTCAGTGGTTATCTGTCTTTGGCTCAGGCTGTGATCCTGGGGTCCTGGGATTGAGTTCTGCATTGGGCTCCCCACAGGGAACCTACTTCTCCCTCTGCCTCTGTCTTTGCCTCTCTCTCTCTCTCTCTCTCTGTCTCTCATGAACAAATAAATAAATCTTTAAAAAAAAAAGTGTTGGACTCCTGATTTTGGCTCAAATCATGGTCTCAGGGTTGTGTGATTGAGCCCTGTGTTGGACTCCATACTGGGCATGGAGCCTGCTTAAGATTCTCTCTCTCCCTCTTCCTCTGCTCACCCTCCATCCTTGCTACCTTTCTTTCTCTTTCTCTTAAAAAAAAAAAAAAAAGTAAAATCTAGTTGGAGAGACAAGAGTCACAGAGGTAGTATAGTCATTAAGAGCCTGAATTCAGGACAGAAATGTTAGCTTTGCCTTCTACCGATTTTGGGCAACTCACTGAAGCTGTCTGCCTTGGTTTATCATCTCTAAAATGGGACTAAACACATTTATCTTATAAGGCAATAATATAAGAGAATTAAATAAGATTGTCTAATAATTTAACATAGTACCTGACACTAATACCAGCATTCACGTTGAGGTTGTTATTACTACTATCATCGTTATTATGGCTGGTAAGGATAAGGGACAAATGTAGAAAAGCAAAGCAAGTGAATCTAGTGCTTTGATAGTCCTGGGCATTGGAAATGTGGTTTGCAGGTGGCGGGTGTCTGGGGAGGCAAGGTATTGAAGGAAGTTTTTTGAGGCTACCTGAATGATCGGGACAGCTATGAGATTGCACAAAAAGATTAACTGACCAAGCCAATGCCCCTAATGTGGAGGACTGGCATTGAATGTATCTGTCAGTATGGGCTTATGATTCTTACTAGGCATCAGAGTGTCCCGAAAGTCTTCATGCAATTTCATGCTTTAAAAACTTCAGAAATGTAAAATGCTGCCTACTTTCAAAAAACATTGTTGGGAAGTTGAATCATTTACATCTTTGTATACTTACTTAACTTTGAAAAATTAGTTTTTAATTTTAGTGTTTTAAATCAGTTAGTATTTGCTGTCTTAAATCAGAGGGACTGTGAAAAATGTGTTAATGAAGTTAATCAAGTTCACAAAACCAATTACGTGTAAAAAATGTAAATAATAAAACTGTCATCTTGAATTTTCACAAGTTCGTAGTATTTGCGCATTTCAAGCTATTAAAGCTTAAAACTCCACTAAGATATTTGGGGCATGACTGATCACGGGATGGTTATTGATATAGTGTAAATGCATATATTTGTATATATATATGCCCCCTACCTCTGACCACCACAAAGCAGCCACTATCTCAAATGCAATGAACCCATTAAGGGCCCAGATTGGTTCTAAATACTTCACTAAAAATAATTATAAATAAATAAATAAATAAATAAATAAATAAATAAATAAATAAATAAAACAAAACCAGGGTATCTTACAGAAATGACATCCAAGGGTACGGTAAGAAAATACAAGGTGATTGTGGAATATTGTGCCAGAAAGTCAGGAAGAGTTTGGAGTATCAGGGTTACGTATCTAGAGGGCCCAGAAATCTGTCTGAAGGATCCCACCAATCAAAGCAGGGACAACTTGAACATTTAGTTACTGTCACATATCTGATAAGGGGTTAATATCTAAAAAAAAACCCAAGTCATTCATACAACTCAATAACAAGAAAACAACCCAATTAAAAAATGGGCAAAGGACTGGAAAAGACTTTCCAAAGAAGACATGCAGATGGCTGGCAGGTGTATAAAAAGTGTTCAACATCACTAATTGTCGGAAAAATGAAAATTAAAACCACAATGAGATATTGCCTCACATCTGTTAGGATGACTATCATCAAAAATACCGGAGACAAATTTTGATGAGGATGTAAACTTTGTGCACTGTTGGTGGAAATGTAAAATGGTGCCACCACTATGGAAGACAGAAAGGAGGTTCCCAAGAAATTAAAACTAGAAGTCAAGTAATCCCACTTGTGGATGTATATCCAAAGGAATCAAAATTACCATATTGGAGAAATATCTATACTCCCATGTTGATTAAAACTTTATTTACAATAGCCATTGTATGGAACCAACCTAAGTGTCCATTGACAGATGAAAAGATCAAGAAAATGTGATATGTACACACATATATATAAACAATGGAAAATTATTCAGCCATGAGAAAGAAGGAAATCCTGTCATTTGCACCAACATGGATGAAACTGGAGGTCATCACGCTAAGTGAAACAAGCCAGGGGGAGAAAGACAAATATTGTGTGTCATCATTACATACTGAATCTAAAAAAATTAAAAAGTCAAATTTGTAGAGACAGAGAGTGGAAAAGTGGTCACTAGGGTTGGGATAAGGAGTGGTTGGTAAAAGAGTGTTAGCTTTCAGTTATAAGATGAGTAAGATCTGAGGATCTAATGTATAATAATGAGTATAGTTGATAACATTGCATTACGTAATTTAAATTTGCTAAGAGAGCAGGATAGAAATGTTCTCATCAAAGCCAAAACCAAGGGGCACCTGGGTGACTCAGTGGTTGAGCATCTGCCTTTGTCTCAGGCCATGATCCCAGAGTCCTGGGATCGAGTTCCTGCATCGGGCTTCTGTGGGGAGCCTGCTTCTCCCTCTGCCTGTGTCTCTGCCTCTCTCTGTGTCTCTCATGAATAAATAAATCAAATCTTAAAAAAACAAAAACAAAAGCAAGACAGGATAAGTATGTGAGGTGTTGGATGTGTTAATTAACTTGATGGGGGAATACTTTCACCGTGTATACATATATCAAAACATCAGGTATGCTTCAAATATCCTACAATTTTGCCTGCAATTATATTTGAACAGCTGAAAAAATATTGGATTGCTACCCACATACTGATATAAATAGATAAATAGATAAATAAATGAAGGAGGAGGGAATATACACATGGAAGCAGGGACAGGTGTGAAAAAAAACACTCTCGGCAACCATTGTCATCATAGGTGATACAGTCTGTTCCAGTTTTGACATCTGTCCCAACCTAGTCTCTTAATGCTTTCTGACTCGATTTAGGAACACACATTATATTTATTTGTTGTGTCTCCTTATCTCCTTTGATCTGGAAGAGTTCCTTGGTCTTTCGCTAACATGTCTTTGACTGCTTTAAGGAGCACAACCCCTTCCATCTGTAGGAGGACTTTCAGCTTGAGTTTGTTCAGTATATCCTCATGCTGAGACTCTGGTCATGTATTATTGGCAGGAACCACAGAAAGGATCCTGGCCCTTGTCTGTGCGGGTTGTGTTATGGACTGTATGTTCTCTTAAAATCTCTTTGTTGAAGTCCTAAACCCCAGTGTGATGGTATTACAGGTAGAGCTTTGGAAGGTAATTAGGCCGCAATTAGATCACAAAGGTCAGTTCTTCGTGATGGGATCAGTGCCCTTATATGAGGCCAGAGAGAGACCAGAAGTTCTCTCTTTCCTTCACCGTGTGAGGATACGGCAAGAGGGCAGATGCCATCCTGAAAACTAGGAAGAGCACTCTCATCAGACACCAAATCTGCAGTGCCTTGAACTTGCATGTCCAGCCTTCAGAGCAGCGAGGCATAAACTGTTGTTTAAGTCCCCATCCCCACACTGCTGCCAGTGGTGTTTTGTTATAGCAGCCCACACTGACAAAGAAGTGCTGTCATCAGGAAACCTGGCCTTGATCACTGTATCATATTGGAGTCCTAAAGGTCTATCCACTCCAAATTCACTTATTTCCCATATTCGCCTCATACTTCATGGGGAGATATTCCTCTACTCATCTTCCTGGCTAGCTCCAAAGCCCACACCATGTTTATTACCCTGAGGTGGAGAGTGACAACGGCCATCTTGAAATTGGGACATGGTCGATTTTAGGGACCACAGCTTGAGGAACCATCCTATTGAACTTGCACATGGCTGGCAGTCTTTTTTTTCTTTTTTTTTCCACTGTGTTTCTGAGAAGAAAATTACCTAGTGTTGAATTTGATGGACATGTGCCCATGAATTACTTTGAAGTCATCTGTTGGCCTTGGAGGAGGAGGAGGACGTGCTGAAATGGAGCCCCATCTCTGAGGAAGATTTGTTTCGCTTTGCTCCCAGGACTCTTCCTCTTCCACACACTGGTTAGATAGCCTCGGGCCACTGTCACTCATGGCTTCCCAGGGACTGGCTCTTGTCATGAGATTGTTTTGCTTATCCTAATTCCTGACCTTTCAAGTTGGGTTGAAGTTGTTTTCTTTCTCAACGCTGCAACAATCCTCAGCTGTTTGAGAAGAGCTCACTAGAAAATGTTTGTTTTTCATTAACTGGTTTCTCTCTATTAGAGCCAACAGAAAAACAGAAGAGCAAAGAAGAAAGGGGGGGGTCCCTGTTCAATTAGCCTAATTGGACTTCCCACTTCAGGACTCTGTCCAGCTCTGGAAAATTCTCCACAGCTGACCCTGGAAGAACCATGTTATTTGTCAATGCCTCGTTGGTTCATCTACTCAGTGCCTGTTAAGTTCTTAGGATGTGCTAGATGGTCTCCCAGGGTGTGTTTTGAAAATTCTTATAGCAACATTGGAAGATATGGGTTATTAACCCCATTTAAAGACCAGGAAATTGAAGTTTAAAGGAACTCGGTAACTCGGCCAGGATTCTCCTCGTGGGAAAAGGTAGATCCAGCTTTGAATCTGTGGGCTCCCAGTTGTTTTCTATTCTCAATGTCCATTTTGAGGAGGTGGAGTGGGCTTTGGCTGGTGGCTACTTTGGCCTGCATAGTGTAGGCATGGCAATATTCCATATGCCCCAGCCTGATGTACCAGGTTTTTGCCCTGAGTATGGAGGCTAAACTAGGAGCTCAGCAGGCATTTCGTACTTCACTCTTCTTTGTTCCCTATGAATATACCTCCTTTCCCCCCTGGAGACCATATGGGGCAGAGGAGAAATGGGAATAGCACTAAACTGAAACCCATGACACCACCATGTCATGTCAACAAAGTCCCCATCTATATACAGCTTCTCATCATCTGAGAACTCGGGAGAGATGAGAAGGGGGTACCATGTGCTATGGACTGGAAAGAAAATCTGAAATCATTTAGCTTATTCCCCTCTTTTTGGCAGAGGAAAAGAATCTGAGGCTGGAGAAGGAAGATGTCCAAATTCCAAAGCCAGTTAGTGTTGTGGCTGCTCTGACTCCAGGCCCCCTGGCCTCAGGATTGAACGCTGAGTAGTTAAAAATGAAACTAAATGTCTAGGGACTGGGGGAGCTGGACTAGGAACAGGATGATTCGGGAACACGGAAAATATTCGCTCACATTGTTTCCAGAGCCCCAAAGTCAATGACAGATTTTGCTATCAAAGTCAATGACAGGTATTCAAGGGGCTCAGAAGTCTCACGGAAAACTATATAAAAAAACTTAACAAATTAGTACATAAAATCAACCTATTGGCAGTGTTGGCATGAATGACAACGAATATTTACCTCCTTCAAAAATAACTATAGGGAGGTATATTTCACATATCATAAAACTCACCCACTTCAAATGTACCATTCAATGATTTATTGTACAGCCATCTCCATAAACCAACTTCAGAATATTATTATCACCCCGATGAGATCTCTCATGCCCATTCACCGTAACTAATATTTATTGGATGCTTATTACTGGCTTTTATTGGTCGTGACTCTCTTCACAATACTATGAAGGGGCCTCTTACTATCTGTACCTCCTCCAGTATTTTACCAACGAGGAAACTAGGTCATGGAGGTCAGGCAACTATCCCAGGTCACTGGGTAGTGGATGATCTCAGACAAGTTATCTGTTTGCTGTTTGAACTCAGACAGTTGACCTCAAAGCCTGTGCTCTTTGCCACTATGCTTTTCTGCTTCCGCATCATGAAGGAAACCAAGCATCTGCTTCCCTATTTTATGTGCTGCTTTTGGAAGGACACAGCTCCAGCTTTCTCTCTTATTCTATATTTTTGCATCTGGAAAGATAACAGCAATTCTCATAAGTCGTCAGTTGGTATGGAGAGCTGGTTGACAGTGTCAGACTCCATCTTCAGAGATGTATTTCTTTTTTAAATTTAAATTTTTTTTTGAGAGAGTGCATGCAAGTAGGGGAGACATGCAGAGGGAAAGGGAGAGAGAATCTCCACTGAGTGTGGAGCCCAACATGGGGCTTGATCTCACAACCCTGAGATCATGACCTGAGCTGAAATCAAAAGTCTGAAGCTTACTTGACTGAGGCACTCAACGGCCCTCAGAGGTATAATTTTTTTAAGCAAGGCATGGGCTCATGTAGAGAAAGGAGGACAAAACAATGCAGTGCTCCCATTAATGATGAATGCTGGAAGCTCTAACTTGTCCTATACCCCAGGGATTCAGTGTATCTTATGGAGCAAAGAGCATATATTGTGGAGAAGGAGGTAGGAAATCTGCCCATCTCAGTGGCTAGAGTTGGCTCCATATGACTAGGCTGGAGGACACTCATGCAGATGCTCTGGAAAGAAGGGACCTAAATGGAATCCAGGTCAATCCACCTGTCTGGATTGATCGCATCTTACCCAAGTCTCTGTGGAGAGATCAGCTAAGCTACTCCATGGTATTACTGCTTCCACATCCACATTTTGTGGCCACATGGCCTGCAGGGACCTTAAGCTGCCACTAGCCCCCTTGTGTAAGCATTTGCCCTAGACAGCAGCCTGTAGAGTCACAAGAAATGTTGGTTCCAAATATGACTCCCCAACAACCCTGGTGATCAGCAGTTTCCCCCATTTCCCAGGGCCTTCCTCTTGTGCACCTCTTGGATAAGACCCCGATGGAGCTTATCAAAATCCTGATCTTTTTGGTTGGAATCTGCCAATCTGGACTTAGCTCAGGTACTCTGAAAACACTGCACTCATGGACTTAATAAAGGCATGTAAATGCCCCAGGTCCTGTCTCTCTCTGCCTGCACCTGCCTGGATCTTCCCATGTGGCCCGTCAAGGAATGCTGTGTCCTTCCTCCAGGAGGTGTTAGTAATAAACTTCTCTATTTTAAGTCCCTCGTGGCCTTCTTTTGAACCAGGCTCACCATCCAGCACCCTGTAGTTCATTTAACAAATGTTGATTTAACAAAGTCATTAACAGTCTGAGGAACAGCCCCCCTAGAATGCTCTTCTCTGGGATCCAGAAAAAAGTTTCTGGTAGATTCTCGGATCCTCAATGGGATATAAGAAAGGACATCCTCACCTAAACAGGAATGAGACATCATGACAAGACAGCTGTCTGAAACGAAAAGGCCACGAGATGAAATTTTCCTTATAAAGGCAAAGAAAACTTCCATAAATATTCAGTAAAAATTGGGCAAATCAAACACAGTGAAATACAAATCTGATGAGTTTTAGATTTCTTCAGTGTTAGATCAAATGTCAATAAAGAGGAAGAGGAGGCATTTAAAAAAAAACAATTTAAGAGAAAAGCATGACAAACTCTAATTTACTTGGCCACTTTTTCTTTCATATGTGAGAGCAGTAGAAAGATTGCCAGATAACCAGGAGCTTAAAAAGTACACTCCCAGGGAATCTATGTGGAAAAACATGACTTGAAAATTCATTCCATGTGAAATGTGGGACAAAATTAAGACCTCAAGACCAGGAAATTCTGTATAAAAGACCTGGTGGTGAGCGTTAAAAGCATTAAGACAGCTAAACATGGAATTAATTCAAAATATTTGCTAAAGTAATAATTTTAAAACCAACATTTATTTAGTACTTATGGTGTGCTAGGTATTGTGCTAAGTGTTTTATAAGTATGTTTATTTGTGAAACTTAACACAGATGTCAAAAACTACTCGTCAAATAAAAGATGTTTAGTATAAAAATAATGTAATAATGACAATAAATCTTCAGATTATGTTACTAAAATAATCAGCGAGTGGACAGAGTAATGGAGGTGTTCTGTTCTTCAAATGACATGGAAACAAGAGTGGATACAAAAGATACTGTTTAATTTTTATTTACTCTGATAATTAAAGGGATAAAGTACCTATCTATATGAATGCATATGTTCCTACATACATCTACCTACATAAAGCTTTGTAGAGTACATACAAAGTAAAAAAAAAAAAAAAATTTAAATTATAAAAAAAAAGACAAATTGGAAACAATTTCTTTGACAAAAGTGGCAGGAAAGGAGTTATTATAAATTTTGTTACAAACTAATCAGGGAAAAAAAACAAACATGCAGAAATAGAACAAGGATCTGAGCAGGCAACAGAGAATTATCACGTGTAAAAATGTTAACTTCATCAGTAGTTTCTAAAAAGTGCACATTAAAAGAGCAACGACATACTGTGGTGAACCCATCTCATTGGCAAAAACTCAGAAGACTGATAATCCCTGGTGTTAGGATTGAGGGAGAGGGTTCTTTAATATACTGCCAGTAGAAGTGTAAATTGGTAAATTGGTGCTCCTCTGGAGGGGGGTTTGGCAGCAGTCATCAAAAGCTTTCTGAATTCTGATCCCTATGACTCCAGCATTTCATTTCCAGAGGACATGCTCCACGAGGCCAAGATTTAACTCTGTAATGGGAAGAGCTGTCCTCATGCAGGGGCTGCTCCTTTGAAATGCAGGAGGATACTCAGGCCAGAATTTAGGAGACCAGTAGTAGCAGATGAAAGCAGGGACTTCTGGAGTGTTCGAGCCCCTGCTGGAGTAGAGCATAAGGGCTGGAGGCCCCTGAGAGCCTCTTTTGTCTGCTAAGCCTGGTCTCTGGGTTGCCTGCCTCTCTCTGTCTCTGGTTTTTTTCCTGCTTCTACCACTTTTCTTTTCTCTCTCTCTCTCTCTCTCTCTTTAAGATTTTATTTATTTATTCATGAGAGACAGAGAGAGGCAGAGACACAGGCAGAAGGAAAAACAGGCTCTCTGCAAAGAGCCTGATTGGAGACTTGATCCCAGGATCCCGGGATCACACCCTGAACCAGCCAAAGGCTGATGTTTAACCACTGAGGGCCCAGGTGCCCCACTGAGGCTCTTCTAAAGCCTTGTTTAAACATTCCAGGTCGTTGTCCTTAGTCCTCTGGGCAACTCGGGAAGGGATGGGGAACCAAAGAACCAGGTCAGGAGTATTAATTAGTGGGGTGCTCCAGAGGCTAGATGGGCCACACCTGGAGTCACAGTAAACTATCCTGAGATTCAGGTGAGTCGCTGGCTGCTGATACTGCAGTATGTTCCTCCTGCCGTGGCTGTTACTACACCTAAATATTGGCTGGAGCTGCCACTGCTGGCTGTGCTGGAGTGAACCCCCCCTGCTCCCTCCCAAAGTACCCTGAGAGGGTGCGTGTGTCCCAGATACACGGAGAGCGCCATCCACCTGTTGCCCTGGAACGGGAAGTGGGTGTTTGGATTGTTTCAGGCTTTCTCAGCTTGTGGCTCATCACAACACTCATGGTTGGAGGTTCTCCACACCTGGAAGGTGGCTTAGGTGTTGGGATGCCTCCCAAGCCCAAATACCATTATATCGAGAATATTAATGTGGCACCTGGGGGGCTCCATGGTTGAGCGTCTGCCTTCGGCTCAGGGCGTGATCCTGGGATCCTGGGATCGAGTCCCGCATCAGGCTCCCCGCAGGGAGTCTGCTTCTCTCTCTGCCTGTCTCTGCCTCTTTCTGTGTGTTTAAAAAAAAATAAAATCTTTTTAAAAAGAGAGAATATTAATAAAAACATGCCTTGGGATGCAGAGGTGCTTCTCTCATTCCCCATCATTGCCTGCCTAATGCTCTCCCCATGGTCCCTCCATCCTTCGAGAGCTTCCCTCACCTGATTCCCTAAATAGCTCTTGGTAACCTGGGAAAGGAAATTGGCAAAGAGGTGTACAGAAGAATTTCATGGACTCAGAGGTCAAGGGCCCTGAGAAGTAAGTCCATATTTGGTTTGCGTTTAGGATGATAATTCAAGTTTGAAGCTCTTTTATCTGGGTTCCATTCTCCTGCAAAGGAGTGAGTGACGTCATCTCACACGCTCACAGAGCTTTACAGTTTACAAATGCTCTCACATGAATGGCTGGACCAAAACCAAATTGCAATTGTATTGGGCTGCATATGTGTGGTGTATGGGGAGGAGCTACTGGTGGTGGGAATATAATTATGGCTATGATGGTGCACATGAAATTGAGCCGGTCACAGGACGCCTGGGTGGCTCAGTCAGTTAAGCATCTGACTTCCGGCTCAGGTCATGATCCCACGGTCCTGGGTTCGAGCCCTGCATCAGGCTCTGCACTCAGCGGGGAGTCTGCTTCTCCTTCTCCAACTGCCCCTACCTCCTGCTCCTGCTCTCTCTCTCTTTCTCTTAGACAAATAAAATCGAACAGGTCAAGATGATGGGCTGTTGTTTTCCAACACCTACTAGTGCTAGTTTGGTGTTCTGCTCTGCAGGGGGTTTCAGGGTAAAGAAGTGACAGTGAGTGACCCCAGCATCTGGTGGGGTCGGGAATAATGTAAGAAATGGCTGTGATTCAGCATAATACATGGGACAGCAGAGATTGCAGACATCAGGTGTGCATCAAAGGGCACGCCGCTCTGGCCCAAGTTTGGGGGTTGGCTTGTTTTGCACATGCACATAACTACGACTGATAATGAGGGCATTTCCATAGCAGGAACTGAGGTCTGTCACATATCATTTATTAGGAACTTTTCAGCAACTGTGTTTCCCTCTGCCTGCAGTTCTCACTAGGGCCCTTGCTGTGGATTATGATCCATTACCCTTTCTTTTACTGAATTAGAGCTTGTGGGGTCAGTGAGCATTCTCGAGACTATAGCCCAATGAACCCCAATGTGTGTATGACAGATGATGAAGGGGCTTGGGGTGACTTTCTCTAGGACTTTCCATGCTACGGTATCCAGATATGGGAGCCAAGTACAGCTAATCCAGCAAGGCATCACTAGTTGTACATGTCGCAGCCTCTTTGGGGAGGGGCCATTCAGGCTGTCACATTTCCCTTTGGGGATGACAGAGGGCCTCTGGGGACTCTGGGCCAGAAGTTTACCTTCCGGCCCAGCCAAGTGATGATCACGCACTGCAATATGGGCCTTGGTTAGAAGCACGGGTAACCAGAGGATCTCCTGGGGGGTGGTATTAATGAGACCAGATTTGCTGGTTCAGCCCCAGGAAGGTCTGCTAAGTTCCCGGGGCCACCGGGACCCTGGGAGAGCCAGGGGTGGAACACAGTGCGCCAGCATGGATGCAGCCCTCTCCCTGGGGGACAGATCCAAGCACCCCATGCTCAGCAGCACCGCGGAGACGGTCACTGGTCACTGTGAAGCTGTGGCTGCTGACCCACATAGAAAAGCACAGGTCCTCTGTCCCCCCCCCCCCCGCCCTCCCCAGTGCAAGTCCAATCATTGTCCACTTAAAAAGAAGTAATGAGAGAGATCCCAAACGGTAGGCCGGTGGCACTTGGGAAGTTTCAGCAGATGAAACGGTAAACAATGTCAGCTACCAAATGCGGCTCCTTGGAGCAGGTTCATTGCTGTGGCAGAAAGAGCAAATCCGTTGCTGCATTTCCGGAGCTTCCTTCTGCCTTGGATGGGACTAGAATCCAGAGGGGTCCACCCCTCATAGACAGAGGACACCAGGTGGGGTTGCCTTACAAGATCACTTTATTTGTACAAACCAGGAGATCATGGGGGAAATCACTTTCCAAGCCCTGACGCCCCCCCACCCCACCCCAACAACAAAAAGCAGGCTCCTTTTATTAGGGCCAGGGGTGAATATTCAGGAGGGGATTTTTTTCATTATAATGAGGCTGAGGCATTTTCTGGCACTTTCTGATTAATCTGAGCAAGAGTCTTCCTCAAATGTTTCTTTTTCTGTTCCAGCAGTTGGTTGGTTTCTAAAAAGTAAGATTGGCAGTCGAGCAGAAACCTTTAGGAGTTTCCTGAGTTCAGGGGGTCAGGCCTGTGACAAGGGGCCTGGCAACATCGGTTTTTCACCAGAAAACCTTTTCAGCTCATGGCTATGCTCCTCGGGGTCCTGCATTCTCAAAGTGCTTATCGGGAGCAATTGCATTTATGCCCCGGATCTATTAAAATTGGAGAGGGTGAACCGAAAACTTTTCTGTGGCTTTTGCTTTGGTCAGGCCTTGCAAAGACCTGCGAACGCCTCAAGTTCTGCTCTATCCACCAGGGCAGCGGGAGAAATGCTTGACTCTGATTACAAAAGCAAGTCTTGGCCTCCTGATTTTCTCTACCTTTTTATTTTTTTATGTTTATTTTTTTAAGATTTTATTTATTTATTCATGAGAGACACAGAGAGAGGCAGAGACACAGGCAGAGGGAGAAGCGTGATGTGAGACTCGATCCCAGGACCCTGGGATCACAATCTGAGCCAAAGGCAGATGCTCAACTGCTGAGCCACCCAGGCACCCTGCTCGATTTTATTTTTTAAAGAAAACACAAAGAATGCATTATAATGGGAGAATACAGATAATCAAAAAATGGAAAGTCATCCAGAATATTACTCTGATGTATTTCTTCGCAGCATTTTCCCTCAGTGTTCGAGTACACACATAAGATGTGTATATGTATAGAGATAGATGTACACGTTTCTTCCCCTTTGGGCATCAGCTGGGCAACTGCACCTGTTTGGCTGGGTATGATCGCTTCTGCCGGGTGCCAGCTCCTACAATATTTTTCTTTCTATCTTTTTTTTTAAAAAAAGATTTTATTTATTTATTCACCAGAGACAGAGAGAGGCAGAAGACACAGGCAGAGGGAGAAGCAGGCTCCATGCAGGGAACCGGATGGGGACTCAATCCCAGGACCCTGGGATCATGACCTGGGCCAAAGGCAGATGCTCAACCACTGAGCCACCCAGGCGCCCCTCCTACAACATTTTTCACCCCACTTCCCAGGCTTGCTCTGTCCCCAGCTGCTGTGACCCTGGGCAAGAAGGGATTGGTGGGCTCTGGGCTCCCAGACCTCCAGCCAGGTCTTTGCATCTCTAACCCCTCCCGGGCTGCGTCTTAAACAAACAAACAAGAAAAGCTGTTGAAGCTCCTTTGCAACAAACTTATCTGGTGGTGTAAATGTCAGAGGGTGGCGGAGGAGGTGGGACCCAGCAGAAGCCATTTGGCTGCAAACTTTATCTTGAAAGATAGGGTGGGGGCCAGTTTCACTGGGTGCCAGGACCAACTTAATTGAGTCCGGGTCTGTAGGGGCAGCTTGACCCCCCCCCCCCACCGTGAGGGGGCGGCTGAGGGTTCAAAGCCGGACTGTCTGAGCATGGGAATGTTAATGAAACTCTTGCAGCCCCCTTCCTTGCCTCCTTGGACTGTGTGATAGCAGCGGGGGCTGAGTCCGATTGCAATCTAGACGAGGGGAACTGAGAAAGTGCTGGAACAGAGCAGACCCCCCAGGAAGTCGGCCTTTCCTCCTCTTTCTTCGCTCCTCCACCCACACCTGCCTCTGGCCTCTGCCCTCACCTCCTGAAAAGCAGAGAAGGTAGGTAAAACCCGCACTGCTTCTCTCTCCTGGATGGATTTGGCAGGAATCAAGTGGGAAAAAAACAAAAAAACAAAAAACCCAAACCACCAGGTAAAAGAGTTCTAAAAATACTAGAGTGCATAGGTGCACAGGTCTCTATATAGTAATGGGTACGTACCCCTGTATTTTGAATTTTAGCACTGAGAACAAATCCTAGCAAAGCACGTGGGAATAGCACAAAGGGGTGAGCACACAGGGGGTTCAGACAGTGTGGTAACCCCATTAACAAAGCCCAAAGAGATACGGGAATGCCTCTGGGGGGGGGTATTTGTTTTCTTTCCCTTGTAAGTTCTCTTCCGTCCAGCAGACCCTCGCCCCAAGATGACGGTGCACATTTTCCAGCCCGTTTCTTGGGTGCTTGAAATCACATGTCAGTGGTATCCTATTATTTTTTTTTACTTATTTATTTATTGGCACCCTATTATTTTAATCAGCTTAAACTATCTATGTTCAAACTGTCCCCAGAGGACACAGTTCACAGGGGTCTGATTTCTAGATGCTCCAGCCCCGACTATGTTGTATGCGCTGCTCCAGGTAGAACAAAGGGACCTGCGATCCGGATCTGCAGCCGGGTGCCCCCCATTCGTCCTCTCCTACCTTGGGACCTTGCGTGTGACTGTTTCCCAGCCAAGTCAGGACGAAGCCTTTGCCCAGATGGCAACTCTGGGGATCCCTGCCACTTGTGATGCTTAACGTTCACATTTCGGTGACTTTAATTGCCTTACTTTCTTATTTTCAAAGAAACGGGTGTGCTAACAGAAAATAAAGGGGGTCCAG
This sequence comes from Nyctereutes procyonoides, assembly GCF_905146905.1. Taxonomy (NCBI): domain Eukaryota; kingdom Metazoa; phylum Chordata; class Mammalia; order Carnivora; family Canidae; genus Nyctereutes; species Nyctereutes procyonoides. The sequence goes on along the minus strand of NW_026575140.1, from coordinate 51,210,505 downwards.
CAATCGCACTTCTGGGTGTATATCCAAAGGCAATGAAATCAGTTCCTCAAAGAGAGATCTGCACCCCTGTGTTCAATGTGGCATCATTGACAATAGCCACATGAACCGTGGCTGAAGGCGTGTAACCCACCTGAGTGCTCGTCAGCAGGTGAATGAATAAAGAAAATGTGAGACAGACCGATTGATTGATTGATGGATCGATCCCGTATGTACCATGTGTATATATCTCCATGGAGAGGTACGTATGTATCAGTCTATGTGTAACCCTTGCCAAATAACTGTGAAGCCAAAACAGTTTTTATAATTTTACTGAAAAGCTATTTCCCATTGGACTCTCAGGAGTGTCCAGTGGCATTTCCCAGAGGCTACTAACCATGATGATGTCACTGCTTTGGGGGTTAGGGGAATGTGCCCCTGCGTACTCTCACATTTCACAAAGTTCTTGGCTTATATTTCTGATGTGATAAATATCAAACCATATAGCCCCAGAAACAAAGGTTTTCTGCGGTCTTCAGTAACCTCCAGGATGTAAAGGTTCCTGAAGCCAGAAAGTCTGAGAACCTTTGGCTTTGTTCACACATGTCCACCTGGTTTTTCATCCAAGTGAAGTGGCCCTTATCCGGGGATGAAAGGGAGATGGCCCCTTGGCTCAGTTTCCTGACTAACTTGTTTTATATGTGGATTTTTAAAAAAATATTTTGTTTATTTATTGAGAGAGAGAGCACAATGGGGAGTGGGGAGAAGTAGAAGCAGACTCCCCGCTGAGCAGGGAGCCCGACATGGGGCTCGATCCTAGGACCCTGGCATCATGACCTGAGCCGAAGGCAGACGCTTAATGGACTGAGACACACAATACATGTTTTATCGAGTTTCTACTTTGGGCCAGACACAGTGCAAGGCCCTGAGGATGTAGCATTAACCAAGACCAATAGGACACTATTTTCGAGTTGCCTGAAGTCTTGTGGTGAAGACACATACTAAGGGAAGACACCAAAGCACTGATGCTTCAGGTGGAATCTCACAGAAAAACGGGAGCTAGTCAAGGAGGGTGGGGACAAGGCCCACAGGCAGGAGGGCACATGGCACTCTGGAAGAACCCAAAGAAGGCTGTGGTGGCTGCACGAGGAAGCCCGAGGTGCCAGAGGACGGACTGGGAAAGCCTTGCTGTCCACCTAGGGCCTGTCAAGTCAGGTGAAGGTCATGGTCTTGATGCTAAGGCAATGGCCAAGGGCCAGGAGATAGCTTCTTCTTCTTCTTTTTTTTTTTTTTTACCTTTTGAAAATTATGATAAAATAAACACAACATAAAATTTAACATTTTAACTATCCTTTAAAAGATTTTATTTATTTATTCATGAGACACAGAAAGAGAGGCAGAAACATAGGCAGAGGGAGAAGCAGGCTCCCTGTGGGGAGCCCGATGTGGGACTCGATCCCAGGACCCCAGGATCACGACCTGGCTGAAGTCAGATGCTCAACTACTGAGCAACCCAGGTGTCTCAATGGGCAAACAATTTGATTGGTCTCCAAAGAAGACATATAAATGGCCAATAAACACAGGAAAAGATGCTCGACCTTATTAGCCATCAGTATAATGCAAATCAAACCCACAATGACATACCATTTCACATCCACAGAACACTCTTAAAAGTACAGTTAGCTAGATCTCCACTCCAGACTTTCGGAACCACTAGCTCTGGGGTCAGGCCCTAGAATTTGCATTTCCAACAAGTGACACACGCTGCTGACACTGGAACCACACACTGAAAACTACTTTAAAGATAGACAGGAATTAGGAGATAAAGCTCATGATATATTAATAGAGACCACTCTAGAATATGTATGTCCTGCCTGGAATGTTCTTCTCACATGGCTTAGCCAGATAAGGAGTAGGGACTCCAAACTTAGCATGGGATTTCTTTTCTGATTTTGTGGCTTATAGAGGTCCCTCGTCCTTTCACAAATGGCATGTGTAAATGTCACCTTATCCTTCCGTCTGCTTTCTGGAGGAAGGGACTCCATTTCCTCTGGATCTTTTGGGTGATAAAAGGGAATTCTTCATCCTTTTATCATGTTGCTAGCTTTGGGGAGGTCTGCGAAGATACAAAGATACGAAGATGTGTTTATGGCATTTGTGAATGCTGAGTCCCCCGGGGTTTGAGGACACCAAATCTGTTGGCCCCAGGGTCATTCATTGTTGAGAAGAAGAGGCGTCCTCTCAGCCAGCCAGATTTTTACCTCATCCTGCACAGATAGGGCAGCCAAGAGGGAAAAAGCTCTCATCCTTAATTGCAAATGGTTTAAATGAACTATAGTTTCTTCTGAGGAGTGGTAAAGACATTCAACCTCTGGGCAGGGACACAGGATATAATCGCTTTATCCTATTGCAGCTGCCATGTCTCTGTGCTGTCATAGTGGGCTGGTGGGAGAATTCGTTTTCCTGAGAAATAGCAGACGAGGCCAACTCGCTCAGCACAGAGAATGCTGTGTGAGACCAAGGCCTTCTACGTATTTCGCTCTTGCACATTCAGACACCGTGTCAACCAACCACAGACCAGTGCTCTTTGGGCTTTTCTGAGCCAGGTTGAATAAGTGACCAGCACTGATGCAATACCCCTGTCCCCTGTCAAGGTGCCTGCCCTTCCCATAATGAGTGTAACGGTAATCACAGCTAATGTGTGCTGAGTCGTACTTAGGACATATGGGCCAGATACTGTTCTATGCATTGTATTATAGAATTTATTAGAATTTATTTTGCATTTTCATATGTGTGCTAAAAGATCTCCAGTTTCCAGGCAAGGAACCCCATTCAGCAAGGTTAAATAACATCCAAGAAAAGCAGCACCAGACACTTGTTAAAAGTGGTAAGAGATTTTACTCCGACTGTTGCAATAGTATAGGGAAACTCGGTGTCAACTGAACTCAACTCCAAGACTGAGATTTTTAAAGGGAGAACGGAGAACAAAAAAGGGGCTGAGGGAGTGTGTAAAACAGGGAACAAAACCAGGACTGGTGGCTAAGGGAAATAGGAAATTGCAGAGGGGTGAGCAGAGAATGATTGGAAGTGGTTGGGTGAGCTGGGTTGGGATGATGTACATTCTGTGGTTTGGGAGTGTTGCTGTTTCTTTTTTCTCTGGTATATATACTTTTCTTTAAAAATTTTAATTCCAGTGTAGTTAACATACAGTGTTATATTAGTTACAGGTGTACAATATAGTTACTCAACACTTCCGTACATCACTGGTGCTCGTCAAGATAAGTGCTCTCCTTTGTCCCCATCAACTATTTCTCCCATCCTCCCGCCCTCCCAGGTCCTCTCTGGGAACCACCATTTTGTTCTCTACTGTTTGAGCCTGTTTTTTGGTTTGTCTCTTTTTCCCCCTTTGTTTTGTTTCTTAAAGTCAATAGATGAGTGAAATCATAGGGTATTTGTCTTTTTCTGACTGACTTATTGCACTTGGCATTATACCTTCTAGATCCATCCATATTGTTGCAAATGGCAAGATTTCATCCTTTTTATGGCTGAATAATACTCCAGCCATAATATATATATATAATAATATTGCTAGATCTCTATCCATTCATCAGTTGATGGACACTTGAGCTGCTTTCATCGTTTGGCTTCTGTAGATAATGCTGCAATAAACATAATCCATATCAATAAATATATATCTAATTGAAGTGTTTTTGTAATCTTTGGGTAAATAACCAGTAGTGGAATTACTGGATCATATGGCAAATCTACTTTTAATTTTTTGAGGAACATCCATACTGTTTTCCACAGTGGTGACACCAGTTTGCAAAACCACTAACAGTGTACAACGGTCTACATCTTTGCCAACACTTGTTTCTTTTGTTTTTTTATTTTAGCCATCCTGACAGGTGTGATGTGATATCTCATTGTGGTTTTGATTTGCATTTCCCTGATGACTGGTGATGTTGAGCATCATTTCGTGTGTTGGCAATCTGGTTGTCTTCTTTAGAGAAATGTCTGTTATGTCTCCTACTCATCTTTTAACTGGATTATTTGTGGGGTTTTGATGTAGAGTTTTATAAATGCTTTATATATTTTGGATACTAACCCTTTCTTGGATATGACATTTGCAAATACCTTCTCCCATTCAGCAGGTTGTCTTTTAGGTTTGTTGATTGTTTCCTTTACTGTGCAGAAAGGAAACAATTATTTTGTTTTGATGTAGTCCTAGTAGTTTATTTTTGCTTTTTTTTTTTTTTTTGCCTTAGGAGACATATCTAGAAAGATGTTGTTACAGCTGATGTCAGAGAAATTACTGCTTGTGCTCTCTTTTAGGATTTTTGTGGTTTCAGGTCTCACATTTAAGGTCTTAATCCATTTTGAGTTTATTTTTATGTGTAGTGTAAGAAAGTGACCCAACTTTATTCTTTTGCACATCGCTGTCCAGTTTTCCCAACACCATTTGTTGAAGAGACTGTCTTCTTCCCACTGTATATTCTTCCGTTGTCAAAGATTAACTGTCCATAACATCATGAGCTTATTTCTGGGCTTTCTATTTTGTTTCACTGATCTATGTGTCTATTTTTGTGCTAATACTGTACCGTTTTGATAATTACAGCTATGTAATATAACTTGAAATCTGGAGTTGTTATATCTCCAAATTTTGCTTTTCCTTTTCAAGATTGCTTTGGAATTCAGAGTCTTTTGTGACTCTATATAAATTTTAGGATTGTTTGTTCTAGTTCTGTGAAAAATGCTGTTGGTATTTCAACAGGAATTATATTAAATCTGTAGACTGCTGGAAGCATTGCTTTTTCTTTAGCAAAGACTCACCACAGGGGCTGGACCACCTCTAGGGCCAGAGCTAGCTACAGAGAGAAGCCAGGCTAAAGCATGGGGCAGTCTCTTAACACAGTGTTCGGGCAAGTCCCAGGATATGTGGGAGCTCACGGTTCTCTCCAACTTGCCAAGGAAGGCCCTGTGGCTAGTGGGTAGCTGAGTGAGGGAGTTAAGCTCAAGCAGTATGATGGAGTTCAGAAACATGTCCTTTTCTCTGAGGACATATTTCTAGCATCACCCCTTATTCCCAGAGCTTATACTACTGTCTCACTTAACTGTCTTCATATTTGTCGAGATCAGCTGAACCTCCTACTTCCATACTTCAGGGGCAGAAATCCTACCTAATATAAATCCCCAGAACTCCCACTTTCTCATTTTCTCTGTTCCCCATCCTGCAAAGAACAGAAATGCCCTTGGCCCCAGGGAGTCCTTCTTCTCCTTACCTACTTCCTTATCCAGACCTTCTTCATCTCCGAGGTATTCATGACTAAGTGGGGAGAAAATCTGAACAGCATATTTGAGGGGCCTAATGACAACGGGATAAACTAACCTGGCAATGTTTTATCAACCTTAGAAAAAGGCCCACATCTGTTAGTATCAACTGGCTTCTCCTGTCCTAACATGAAATTCAGCCAAGGTTCCTAGGGAAGGAAACAATGGGAAAACCAGAGAATCCATGCAGTTAAAACTAGGCCATTTATCTCCCAAGCAGTGCATTTTGTAACCATGTATAAGAAGCTGTTTTCAATTAAACATAGACACACATGCACACACACAAAGGGCTTCATCAATTCTCGTATCATCAAAACAAGTTCTTGTATCATCAAAAGGAGATGAGGGCCAATTTGGCACTTTCTGGATCTTGTCTTTTCTAGGGGTTGAGGTGTGAATGTAAAGGGTCTGAATATTTTCAAATATCTGCTTCAAGTGTCAAGTGGTAACTACATTTCCTACCTCTGGAGTGTGAAGTAGGTATCTGAAGCCCAGGGAGAACTTGGAACATCAGATGCTAGAATTCTCAGGAGCTACTGTACAGAGGTGGGATTAGGTCAATGCCTAGTCTCAGAGCCCCATTCTGGGGAGAAGGAAGGATAGAAAGGGTAAATGGGGACATAGGACATGGGAGGCATAGTGACAAGTTCTTTGCAGATGCCATCTGCTTTGATTTTTTAAAAATAATTTATTTATTCATGAGAGACACACAGAGAGAGGCAGACACATAAGCAGAGGGAGAAGCAGTATCTTTATAGGGAACCTGATGTGGGACTCGATCCCAGGACCCTGGGATCAAGCCCTGAGCCAAAGGCAGACACTCAACCACTGAGTCACCCAGGTGCCCCTGCTTTGATTGCTATAACCCTGTGAAGTTGGTGTCATTGCCCCCACTTCAAGGTTAAGAAAGATGAAGCTCAAAATAAGTGTGATTTTTCAGCCGGGAATTTCTGATCTTCACTTGGCTTCTGGTCATCATTCTGGGCTCATCTGAAATGTCCTTTCCTTGGAGGATTATTCTGATGAGCTGAAGGAGTTCATGCCTGACTCTTTCCAGGTCATTCTCTATGAGTGCTCCATGGACAGTTATTAAACCAATTCAAGTGAATGCAGAAATGAGAATAAGGTCTGTAAAGCCAGAGGCTCCATCCACTTCCTTGCCAGCAGCCCAGGGCTTTCCCCAGGTATGACATCTGAGGGTCTGTGAGTAGGAGGAGGGTTTTAGACTATTGACACAGTGCCCTTTAGATGGAAACACTGCTGTCAGCCCATTAAAAATCAGTGCCTCCCGTCCAAAGATCAGGAAACCAGGCACAGTGTTTTTATTTCTTTGCAAGAGACCCAGGAAAGAAATCCCATTATGCCACATGAGAGGGAGTTTGAGGTCAGATTCTTGTATGTTGTGGAAGTGCCCCTTCTCCTTGCCAGATTCTATTCCAGACTCTTCCCCTAGGAAATGGTAAAACCCACACCTGGTAGTCATTTCTCCTGCCCCAGGACAACCCTGACAATTTGCCCCCTCTCGCACGCAACTGGTTTCCTGGGTTGCATTATAATTGTTCATCTGCACGTTTCATTGACCCTGCCGTCCTGTGACCTGCTCATCGACAAAGAAAGAATTTTTATCTTTTGCACACGTGCCACAAATCTTGGCAAAATGGAGCTTGCAGGTGTTGAATAAAAGAGTGAATGAATGAATGCACATGGGATCTTGGCAAAGGTGAACTTTTAAAGAGAATTGAGTAGGGATGGGGTTGAGGATTTGCTCTGTGTCTAATAGTTGTTTCAAGATTACATCCTGGTGAAGCATTCAAATTGTATGCCTGGGCATACAGTTGGTGCCCAATAAATGTTGAAGTGCTTTCAGTTCCAAGACCATCAAGGAAAAAAAAAAAAGACCATCAGGGAAGTGTTTTTCCCTGTGAGAGGGTGGGGGTTGGAGATTTTACTTCAAACCCTAAATTTACTTGTACTGTATAGATATTTGGAGTTTTATGATTTTTTAAAAAATATTTTATTTATTTATTTATTTATTTATTTATTTATTTATTTGAGACAAAGGGAGCACAAGTGGGTGGAGGGGTAGAAGGAAAAGGAGAAGCAAAAAGCAGAGCCACCACTGAGCAGGGTACCTGACATGGGGCTCGATCCCAGGACCTCAAGATCATGACCCGAGCTGAAGGCAGATGCTTAACTGACAGAGCCACCCAGGTATCCGTCTTTGGGGTTGGGGTTTCAGTCTCTGGCTTAAGGGAGATTTCCCTGGGCCTCTAGGGATGAAGTCGTCACTTACAGTTCATGTGTTTCCAACTTACTTTATTGCTCAGAGGCCCTGCTCCGTCACCCCTACTCTGCTACACAACTTCTTGCCCTAACGTCTGCCTTAGAAGCCCAAAGGAGTCACAGCACCATTCCTTGGCCTTGGCGTGAGGAACTATCAGAAGAAACATTTTTCAAAGGCAGAATAGAAAATCAGGCTGTCACGGAGCCCTGGTGTTTATTTTCATCTTATGAGTCCTAGAGCATTCCTTCTCAAAGTGTGGCTCCTGGACCAGCTGCATCCACTCTAGTAGGGAGCTTGTTAATAATGCAAATTCCTGAGCTCCACCCCAGACACGCTGAATCAGAAACTCTGGAGACAGGCTCAGGGCTCACAAGAAGGGGTGAAAACCACTGTTTTGGAACATGGCCATTATGCCACTTGAGCCACTGTTTTCAGTGCATCGCTTGTAAGCTATCTTACCATCAATTTCTGCTCTAGTTTCTTAATTAAAACATTTATTTGTAAGTATTTTGCCACTTGTGATGCCTTTTCATGTATGCTACATATTTGATATTTATAAGAACCCGACATACTTGATGTTTACAAGCACCCGTTGAGGACAGCAGGGCAGTGATGATCATGATCCCCACTCCCCTGGTGAAAAGCTGAGATTCTTGTCCAGTGACATACAGTTAGGGAATGATCGAGACCAGAGCTCTGGGACTAGAACCTGGATGTTTGGACTTTTTCTCCAGAGCTCTCTCTTCATGTGATCATATGGTCCTGCTCACTCTTTGTCAGTCTTGTTCTCCATTCTCTCCTCTAACTTATTTGGTTGACACTGAATTTTAGTCCAAGCTGCTTCAGCCAGCTGGCTGCCCGTTTCCATAGAACCTGCTTTGGGTTCCCTTATTCCAGAACTCTTCATCTTGTGTTTTGGGGGAAGCATAGCCAGTTGCTCTGAAGACACACAGTGTTTCTCAAATCTCAATATCCATGCAGGTCCTGGAGATCTGGTTAAAATGCAGGTTCTCGGGCAGCTCGGGTGGCTCAGTGGTTTAGCACCACCTTTGGTCCAGGGCCTGATCCTGGGGACCCAGGATCGAGTCCCACATCAGGCTCCCGGGGTGGAGCCTGCTTCTCCCTCTGCCTGTGTCTGTGCCTCTCTCTCTCTCTCTCTCATGAATAAATAAATAAAATATTTTAAAAAAATAAATAAACAAAATGCAGGTTCTGATGCAGGGGTAGGAGGGGTGGGGGACTGAGAGTCTGCATTTCTAGTAGTGTCCGGGAGATGCTCCTCATCTCCCCCGGGACAGCTGGGCACTTTGGTGCTTTTGTTTGTACCATCTTTCCCCCTGAAGACACTGCAAGTGTCTTGATAGTAGGAGCAAGGGTTGTTCATCCTTATATTCCTGAACAGAGGGATTCACTCATGAGAGGGAGACAAGGACAGAAGAGAGAAGTGTCTTTTCCATTGGCATCCACATTTTTGAGCAAAGAGGAGAGAAGAGGAGTGGTTTACTTCCAGCATCTTGACCCCTACATCTCCCTCTCTTTGACTCCCCAAACCAAACCAAACCAAACCAAACCAAACCTGGAAGCTTCTTTGAAGTCCAAACAGAAATTGGAAACATTTGTGGCTGCCTAAGATTTGGCTTCTATCTGGTGGTGCATTGTCACTCAAGGTACAGATGAAGTGTGTGTGGACATCTTTTGATATAGAGAAAACAGTTTTGGGGCTTCCCCACCTCAGTGGAGCCCGTTCAAGAAGTCACACCAATGCCAATGCCAATGCCAAGGAATTGGATTGGGTAGCTCTGGTGTCTGCATTTAGGAGATAATCCCCTTAACACCATAAATACAGAATCTAAGTACTTTGGCAGGTAAAACTGCCTATGATCTTGCAACATAGTGTGGCCATCTGGCAGAAAACATTGACGCTGTCATAAGGGGAGGTGGACAGTAACGCACAAGTTGTTCTTAACGATCCTCCCCATGTGAAGCCCAGGAACTGGGCAGCCAGGACCCTGTCGCCTCTTGGAAATCCTTAAAGGCCCCGGAGAGGGTTTCTCTCTGTGTGCTGGAGAGACACACTGTTGTGAGCCGCGTGGCAGCTGTAGGAGAGGGTGCAGGTGGGGTGAGAAAGGGGGTGGCCGCAGGGATGTGTGTGGTTCCAACCTTCTTCACTTCCAAGGACTTGACACCTGTGAATCCTGCCCCACTCATTGGGAATTCCATGTTTCTACTTGGCCATGTTGGTGACCACACATGCCACACAGGATCACCGCTGAAGCAATGGCTGAGTGACACTCTGCACTCTGTTCTCCTCTTCCGCTTGCCGATCCTAACAAAACCTGTTCTCTCTGGCCATTGTGCAGAATGCACCTGACCAAAGGTGCCCTGCTCTCGGGCACTGTGTGCTCTTACACACATTATTCCCACCACTTCCATGCCCTTGCCCTGTCTCGGAAGTTCTTACTTGCCTTTCAAAACTCAAGCATCAACGAGAGCCCCTGATTCCCCACTCCCAATCTTTCCTTCATACTTGGGTTAGTACCCTGTGCCTCACTCCACGCTTGCTTTCTCCCTTTTTTCTTTTCTTTATATTTTGCTTTGTCTCACCTACTAGATTTATCTTCCATTACCGGTCTGTAGCAGAGTGCTAGTAGTGGTAGTATCTACATAGTAGATTCTTAACAAATCTTAAATACTCAGTGAGTTGGGACGCCTGGGTGGCTCAGTGGTTGAGCATCTGCCTTTGGCTTAGGGTGTGATCCTGGAGACCTGGGATCCAGTCCCGTATCGGGCTCCCTGCAGGGAGTCTGCTACTCCCTCTGCCTGTGTCTCTGCCTCTCTCTGTGTCTCTCATGAATAAATAAATAAAATCTTAAAAAAAAAAAAAAAAGAAAGAAACCAAATCAGAACTCCCAATCAAGCACAACTGCCTTGGGATGAATTGCCCCAGATCCTGAGACAAGGACCTAAGTGCACATACATTTTGGGGCATGATCCGTGATGTGCTTGGGGGAGCAAGTGTATGAAGCCAAGAAGGAAAGAGAGGTAGTGCAAGGTGAGCTGAGGATAAGGCTCCTGTTGTGGGCAACCAGGGCGTAGTCCCCAGGGAAGACCTCAGAGACAACGTGGACACACCCGAGGCTCATCCTATCCAAAGGGAAAGTGCAGGACACCTGGTCACCTCTCAATTCACCTACTCACCAGTTGGTGGCCATTGGTTTGTTTCCCTCTTTGGGCTACTTTATAAATAAAGCTATTTTGAACACTCATGGGTTTGTGCGGACATATGTTTTCATTTCCCCCCTAGGGAGATGCCTAGGAGAGAAATTGCTGGAGGAATGATAAGTGTACGTTTAACTTTACAAGAATTTGACTATAACTGTTTTCCAAAACCGGTTGCATTCCTCCACTGGCAACGTCTGAGTGTCCAAATGTTACCAAAACAAAGCAAGCCTGTGGTTTGCCTTTTTACTTGCTGTCTTTTGAAGAGCAGAAATTTTAAGCTACAAAGCCCAGTTTATCAATGTCTTTTCAAATGTGATATGTGCTTTTTGTGTAGCAAAAATTTTCTCCTGCTTTTTCTAAAATTTTAGTTTCAGGTCTTTCATTTTGTTCTGTGATCCGTGTTGGGTCAATTTTTAAGTATGGTTGAAGGAAGAGTTGATGTTTATCTATCTATCCACTATCTATCAATGTACTTATTTATTTCTTGGCGTATGAATAGGTAATTATTCCAGTACTGTTTACTGAAAAGACAATTTTCCTCCCAGTGAATCACTTCTGTAATTTTACTTAAAATCAATTGGCCACCTGTATTTGGATCTATTTCTGGACTCTATTTTGTTTCATGAATATATATTTCTACCCTTGCATCCATGCATACTATCTTGATTACTGTAGCTTTTAGGGTCAATATTGGAATCGGGTAGTACAGTTTTGTTATTTTTCAAAATTCTGTAGGCTACTCCCGGTCCTCTGCATTTTAATATAAAATTAAAATCAGCATGCCAGAAAAAAATGCCTGATACAATTTTTTAAAAGATTTATGTATTAATTTTAGAGAAGGAGAGAGTGAGACTGCAAGCAGGGGAGGGGGGCAGAGGGAGAGAGAAAGAGAGAGAATCCCCAAGTAGACTCCCTTTTGAGTGGGAATCCAATGCAGTGCTCAGTCCCAGGACCCCAAGATCATGACCTGAGCGAAAATCAAGAGTCCGACACTCAACCAACTAAGCTATCCAGGCACCTCTTCTGATACAATTTTGATTGGGATTGTGTGGAGTCTTTATATCAATTTGGTGATCATTTCTATCTTAATAATATGAGTCTTCCAATCCATGTCTTATTTTCTTTCTGCAATGTTGTGTAAATGTTTAATGTGCTCATATATGTATAATTATATACATGTTCTTTTGTTTACTACTTATTAGATGCTTACAAGAATATGCAAAATGAAACAAAAACCTAGAAGAGGGAAAGAATGGGAAGGAAAACAAAAGGACAGGAGAGTGTGGGATAACGCTAATGCACTTATGTGTTGTACAGTCTTTGGACACTTGCTTTCTCGATGCCAGTGTGAAAAGTGAAATCCGATTATCACATACATTAGAGCCTCATTAAGTGACAGATAAGTGAACCACTCCAGAAAAGCACAGCTATTTCTCATGCTTTCTTTTCTTTTTTTTAAATTAAAGATTCTATCCATCCATTCATGAGAGACACACAGAGAGAGGCAGAGACACAGGCAGAGGGAGAAGCAGGCTCCCTGCGGGGAACCTTATGTGGACTCGATCCTAGGCTCCCAGGATCACGACCTGAGCTGAAGGCAGATGCTCAACTGCTGAGCCACCAAGGTGTCTCTTCTCATGCTTTTTTCCAACCAGTCCTCAATGACCGGCTAAACATAGTGTAACATAACCAATGAGGTCGGGGATCCCTGGGTGGCGCAGCGGTTTGGCGCCTGCCTTTGGCCCAGGACGCGATCCTGGAGACCCGGGATCGGATCCCACATCGGGCTCCCAGTGCATGGAGCCTGCTTCTCCCTCTGCCTGTGTCTCTGCCTCTCTCTCTCTCTCTCTCTCTCTCTGTGCCTATCATAAATAAATAAAAATTTAGAAAAAGGTTTTATTATAACCAATGAGGTCACAACGTCTCCCTGGAAGTTATGCAGAGTTTTAATGTGCTGTTTCTTAGATCACTTGAAATATAAGGTAGCAGGGCTGAAAAAAACCTGTCTCCCAGGCAGTTAGTTACCTTTGCTGCAGCCTCATGAGAGTGCCCCAACTGGAACCACATGGCTGAGCTGGCCCAGGATACCTGACCCTCAGAAACTACCTGAGATGACGAAGGTTTGCTATCTTCACCTGCTAAGTTGGGGCAATTTCTTATTCTGCAGCATTAGATAGCAATGCAGATTGAAGTCCCAAACCACCATTTAATTACATCATGCACTTTACTAAAGAACTACATCATATTATCTAATTTCACCTCTATGTCACACTATGCAAAAGGAATCATTATTGTACCATTTATCAGTGAGGAGGCTAAGACTAGAAGCACTTATGCCAAGTCAAGCCTAGGATGTCTGATTCCAAACTTCAGGCCTTTATCACCACACTACTCTGCTTCCCTTTACATCTCTCTTGACTAGATCCTGACCATGGGTCCCGTATTTGTGCTTTCTCAATCGGGACCATATTGCCCCCCCCCCCAAGAGGGTGAAAATGAGCTCAGGAAGTGTGAAAAAATTTTATGTGTGGTCTTCCAAACCTCACACTCACCTGGCAAAATTGTATTCCTTATTACATCATCTTTTCGTAGGGAGAAATTAAAGGAATTGTTTGCTCTTAAGAGAGCAATAATGAGGGGCACCTGTTTGGCTCAGGTCGCGATCCCAGGGCCCCGGGATCTAGTCCCCCATTGTGCTCCCCACAGGGAGCCTGCTTCTCCCTCTGCCTCTGTCTCTGCCTCTCTCTCTGTGTCTCTGGTGAATAAATGCATAAAATCTTAAAAATAAAAAGAGAGAGCAAAAATGAAACAAAAAAGGATCGAGAAACACTGCTTTATGATAATTTCAGACTTCTCAATGGCCCGTACTCTTGAAAAAAAAAACAAAACAAAAAACCTTCCTTGTGCACAGCACGTTCCCCATGAACAGCCTTTGATTGATAGATTCTCAGACAGGAGGTTCAAATCTCTACTTTGGAAAAAAATCCTACAGAAAATAAATAAATGACACAAGCCTAAATGATTTTCCGGGCTCCTTAGCAAACCGAGTCCTCTGCAAAGACCCAAAAGCACAGGCATCCGGGGGAACCGCGCTCTTAGGAATCAGGGTTCAGAGCCGGTCGACGTGAATACCACCTGTCAGTAACCGTGATGGAAAAATATTAGTTTACATTCTTCGGTTCCCTGGTGACTGACCTTATTATGCCTGAGCAGCATGTCTTACTACACTTGCTAATCTGTGGATTTCTAAAGGTAGATAATTAGTCCAGACAGCTAGAGCTCAAAATGAAATGAGCTTAAGGTTTTCAGGAATTACAGCAGGTGTCTGAACGAGCACCACTTCAGATCTGGCCCCCTCCTCCTGGCGCCTGGGGGAGGGCTCACCTTCCTCAGTCTGACTGGCCTCTTGGCACATTCACCCATTTATACCTTCCTTCCTGGGAGGCCTTTACCCTGCAAGATGAGAAGCTGGAGGCTGGTGCTCCGGGCCCCCCCTTTAGTCACTCCCTCATAGGCATGCACATAAGTGCAAGGTTCTAGAAATCTTAGAAGGATGCTAAAGGAAGCTCAGAGTCTGCCCAGGGCTTTTCCTTTTTTTTTTTTTTTTTTTTAAGATTTGTTTTATTTATTCATGAGAGATACACACAGAGAGGCAGAGACACAGGCAGAGGGAGAAGCGGGCTCCATGTAGGGAACCCGATGCGGGACTCGATCCCTGGACCCCGGGATCATGCCCTGAGCCGAAGGCAGACGCTCAACCACTGAGCTACCCAGGCATCTCAGGGCTTTTCCCATTATCCCACATTTTCTCCACTTGGGGTGCTTGCTTTCTGTAGCTCCTCTCTGGGAGGGGGGCTGGCAGGATGGGGTGGGGACAAGCAGCATGAAAAGGCCTAGTTATTTTCTTCTGTAAAGTTCATGGCTTCTCCCTCCACCTTCTCCTTCCCCTCCCCACCCGACTTCTGTCTGGTTTGAGTTTATTGTCAAAACACGCCCAGCCAAATTACTCGTCTGCAGACATTTTTGCTGGCCTTAACCGTATCCACAAGAGAGCTGCTAATGATTACCCTTCCTGCCCGTACTTAGCTCATCCTCAGAAGGGAACTGCTCATTATCATTCCCTGACTTCAGCCCGGCCGTCTGGAAACAGTCAGCCAGCGAGGATTCTGGTGGCGGAGCGAAGTCCTGGCATCTTCCTTCCGCTGGGTCCCATCTCCACCAGAAGCAATTGTCAGCTCCTGGGAGGCTGTGCGCCTGTGGTCCCTCAGGCTGGACCTCTGGAGGATTGGGTGGGGTGAGGCGGTGGGGGCACTTCCTAGACAGCCCCCCTCCCTCCACCCAGGCCAGCTGCAAGGACTCTCAGGACCCCGTTCAAAATGAAAATTGGGGGCCCTCTGTTCAAAATGCAGGACAAAAGAGAATGCTTTTTCCTTTCTCTTGAGGGCCCATCTCGATTTGCTGTCCTGGAATTTGCAATGTTGTGCACTGGAAAGAAACTTAAAATTTTAAATTATCAGCATACATGTTACCATTCTTCTTGATACTGTGCAATGCCAGCCTAAATGCAAACATAAGGCATTTAACTGCCATGCAGGAGCCCCAGAGGGGCACACCTTGTAGTTCGCACGTGCATACTGGACTTTGTTCTTGCAGAACCATGGGAAGGCCGCACGGTAGTCATAGGACTGTTTTTATTTCATGTCTACATTTGTGCACCTTCTGCCCTTTGTCTGCACCTCTGACGTTCGTTGCCTTCTTCTTTCTGTGTCTGAAGCAGATGGAACGCACAGCCTCCCAGAGCGTCAGCGCCCTTGATCACTCAATCATGCGCTGAACCGCAGGTGTCCCAGGTCTACCAGAATTCTGTGCTCCTGGGCCATCGTGGGTGCTATATGCAGACTGGGCCACATACTGCTTGCTTCTCTTTTGTTGTGTGCATGCTCCATTGTCTCACTGACAAAACACAAATTCAAAGATAAAATTATTGGGAATTTTAAGACGACAGCAACAGAGTAGTAAGGCCAAGTGTGGGGTCCTTCAGAACAAAGACATCACACCTGTGTGACATCACAGGTCACTGGTCCATGACACTGTTCCTGGCCCCCACTCTGACCTGCTAGACCTAGACCTCACTCTGCTATTAAGGGATAGAGGAGAAACTCTAGAAATGGATGGAAATAGAAAACAACATACAGGATTATAACCAACTATGTATTTAACTTCAGTTCTCAATCCTGACTGCCCATTAGGATAACCTGGAGATTAAAAGAAAAATTTAAAGCTAAAGCTCAATGCTTGGAAGTCTGATTTAATTGGTCTGGGTGGGGGGTGGTAAGCTGTCCTGGGAAATGCTGATGTGGGGCCAGACTCTGCTGAGTCTCACCTTCAAGCTCTATACCCACCTACCCATCCATCCAAAATGTCTGTGTTATCCTTATTGCACTTTTGATTTGTCTGTTTGTTGGTCCATCCTACTAAATAGTTAAAAAAAAAAGATTTCATCTATTTATTCATGAGAGACACAGAGGGAGAGGCAGATACATAGGCGGAGGGAAAAGCAGGCTCCTCGAGGAGCCCGATGCAGGACTGGATCCCAGGACCACAGGATCATGACCTGAGCCAAAGGCAGACACTCAACCACTGAGCCACCCAGGTGCCCCTTAAATAGTTTTAACCTTGCATTTCTCCCCTCTTTTTCTAGCTAAATTCTAATGTCTTTTCATCATGTTTAAAATTAAGTGCAATCAACATAAATTCTTTTTCTGGACCACTTATTAATCGTCTGACTCTTCAGTTTATTTCAAATGTTAGCTGACATTTCTCCTACTTATTAGGGATTGCTGCTGCGGGCAGCTGACCTGGAGCTACTGCAGGATTCCAGTTGGTTCTGGCTCTATGGTTCCTTGTATGCTTCTGAAAAAATCCACCCATGAGTCTCAAGAAGCTCGAGAGTGTCACTGTTTAAAATAATCTCACACAGAATCTCTCTGTGATGGGAATAGTTGTATCCTAATTTGACTTTTGGTCAATATTTAATGTTTCAGCTTATTTTATAATTTAGATCAATTAATATTTACATATTATAAACCTTTTTTGCCGAATATTTTTTATACTACATTTTACTGCAGCCATTCATGAAATGTACAGACAAGGGGCACCTGGATGGCTCAGTGGTTGAGCATCTGCCTTTGGCTCAGGTCGCGATCCTGGGGTACTGGGATTAAGTGCCACGTTGGGCTCCCCACAGGGAGCCTGCTTCTCCCTCTGCCTGTGTCTCTTATGAATAAAAAAAAAAAAAAGAAAGAAAGAAATGTACAAGCAACATTAAAACTATTAGTCCAAGATTGCCCAACCTCATCAACCATTAGTCACTTGGGGTAACACTGATGACTAGGCCTCCTGTCCAGTGAGTCAGATTCTGTGCATCTGGTCCAGGGCATGATTAGTCTTTGTACAAAACTTTCTTAGCTGATTTTGATGACCAGCTATGTTTATGAATCATTATTTTTTTTTTTAGGCATACATTATCACTAGTACTAAAGTCAAACCCTGGAGACCAAGTACCAAGGACATGTTCTTAACATATCTTTTTTAGAAAATGTAAAGAAATAGAAAAAAACATTATCCTTAATCCTATCAGCTACAGAGTCCTGTTTGTCTTTCCAGTCTTTAAAAAATAAAAATGTAGGGACGCCCAGGTGCTCAGGGGTTGAGCATCTGCCTTTGGCTTAGGGCATGATCTCGGGGTCCCAGGATAGAGTCTTGCATTGGACTCTCTACAGGGAGCCTGCTTCTTCCTCTGCCTATGTCTCTGCCTCTCTCTCTGTGTCTCTCATGAATAAAAAAATATTTATAAAAATATATAAAGGGTGGTATTCAAAATACTGTTGTAGCATTGGCACTAGTTAAGATTTTTTTGACTGATACACCACTGGGTATGTTCCAGCTGAAAATCACCCCTATGTATAAACATAGGATTTTTTACAAACAGTATACAACTTGGTATATATAGTTTGGTAGCTCGTTTGTTTGTTTGTTTGTTTTTTCACTTGAATGTATTTTTTAATTCAAACTTTGGAGTTCCAGGGGCATCTGGGTGGCCCTGTCAGTTGAGTGTCTGACTCTTGGTTTCAGCTCAGGTCATGATCTCAGGGTTGTGGGATTGAGGGGTTCTGTCCTAAGTGGGAGTCGCCTGAGATCCTCTCCCTCTCCTTTTGCCACTCCCCCAACTTGTGCGTGCACATAAGTAAATAAATAAAATCTGTAATAAATAAATAAATGTTGGAATTCCATAGACCACAGCACTAAATCTTTTGTTCCTTTCCCTCTAGGCTCTTGCTCTTGCCAACCCCATCTACTTCCACAGCTTCCATCAGCACCCATATGTTCACTGCTAGGTTCTACTGATAGCCTGGGCTTCCTCTGGAGCTGATAGTTGGACATCTCCACATGGATGTCTCTCTAGGCACTTCAACCTCAAGATAGTCAAAACTGAGCTCATGATGTTCTCCTTCCAGTTCAGAAAATGGGACCCCCATCCATTCAGAATCTCCAGTGCCTTTCTTGACTCCTTCCTCATCTTCAGTGCTCTATATAATCTAGACAAAGATCAAGTGTAGTTGACTCAACTTCCTAAATGTCCCTTGAATGCAGCCCTTTCTCTTCCATCCACTGCTATCTCTCTAGACCAAGCCACCACCTTCTATCACCTGGACAACTACAGTACATCCCTACCCGGAGCCCTCCTTTCTTTATTGCCATTGAAGTCAGTGAACAAAGGGTAGTATAATATTTTGAAAAAAATAACTGACTATTTTGCTTTCAGTGATTCATTTTTGCCTCCTGGCCTTTACAACAGAAACACTACCTATTGAGGCTGAGGCTTGCTGTCCCAACAGAGAACCAAACTCTGAAAATGAAAAGTCGAAGGCTTTATTTTTTACTTTTAAAATTCGTTCATAAAACTACAAAATGGTGTAATAATTTTTTTTAATTTATTTTTATTTTTATTTTTTTTTAGAAAACCCACAAAATTTAGTTTCTAAAGCAAGGGCTTTTCTTTCTTTTTTTTTTTTTTTTTAAAGATTTTCTTTATTTATTCATAGAGACACGGGGGGGGGGGGCGGCGGGCAGAGGTACAGGCAGAGGGAGAAGCAGGCTCCATGCAGGGAGCCTGATGTGGGACTCAATCCAGGGTCCCCAGGATCACGCCCTGGGCTGAAGACGGCGCTACACCGCTGCGCCACCGGGGCTGCCCAGCAAGGGCTTTTCTGCTTAGAAATGGGTTTTGAATCTTCTGAAGCTCAGAGCCCAATGGAGTTAGAGCATAAAGCTAATCTTATAGACCTTGAGATTAGGAAGACTGTATCCTCCCAAAAGAACATAGCACTCAGAGGGTCTAGAAGAGGTAGAGGAGATAAATGATAGAAATTCTGTATAATTTTGGGAAGGGAAGGTATAGAAGATTCATTACTTCCTGGGGTGTATTTCCAGGAAGATCTCAAGGTGCATATGAAAGTCTCCAGCAAGACCCTGGAGAGAAAATGAAGGAGAGTAGTTATATGATTATCTCAATAGAGACAGAATAAGCATATGATAAAAATTTATCATCCATTTGAGATTAAAAAAACAAACCAATTTAGCAAACTAGAAACAAAAGTAACACCTTTTTTTTTTAAAGATTTTATTTATTTATTAATGAGAGACACAGAGGGAGAGAGAGAGAGAGACAGAGACACAGGCAGAGGGAGAAGCAGGCTCCATGCAGGGAGGCCGACGTGGGACTCGAACCCGGGTTTCCAGGATCAGGCCCTGGGCTGAAGGCGGTGCTGAATCACTGAGCTGCCCAAAAGGAACACCTTTAATAAGATAAAGAGTATGTACAATAAGCCCACAGTAAGAGTCACACTCAATAACAAAATAAAGAAAAATTTCTCTTTGAGCTTTAGAACAAAACAGGGATATTCAAAATTACTACTTACATATAATACCACCTTGGATATCCTATTGTTTTGCAGAAATGCAAGGGATAGAAATAAAACATATAGATTATAAAGGAAAGAAAAACTCATTTTTCACAGACAATTTTATAAGCAGAAAATCCAAAATAATATAGAGATAAAGTATTAAATTTGTAAGATAGCTGGATATAGAAAAGTAAATTATATCTCTTTATAACAATTATATAATAAATTAAAAAATACAGCATTTACAATAATATCAAAACAATCAAATGCCTAAAAATAAATCCAATGAAAGATTCAAATACCTCTACCAAAAAAACCCAAAACAAAACTGGAAGAATATACCATAGTCTTGGATTGAAAAAACTTGATGTAAAGATACACTTTTCCTGAGTGTTTAGATAAAAACATTGGAGCCCTTCTTGACAATTCTGTTTTGTTCATATCTCAAATCCAATCCATCAAAGAGAATCCTAATGGCTCTATTTGAAAAACATAGTTTGAGCCTTCCCAGGAGCAAACTCTGAGTAAAAATTTAAGTGCAAATATCTTATTTAGAATTTAGGGAAAACCAGGAAGTGGGAGAATGAACAGGGATGGGGAGAGGTCAACACAAGAGCATGTTGCTCTCAATTTATTGTCCCTTGCCTCCAAACTCATCCCTTGTTGCCCACCGCACGGTGTTATATAGGCGGTCCTTGTAAATATTTCTCCTCTGCCAGCTGGACAATGTTAAATTTTTACAGTAGAGGGTACTGGAGGATGGTGTAGGAGAAAGATTTTACTTCCTATCTGGCACTCTCTTCTCCCCAGGCTCCTTCAGCTCATCCAGCTTCTCCAACTCAGACGGACTCCTGCAGCACAACAGCTTCTCTGGGGCCCAGATCTTGAAGGACATGATGACCAGTAGTGCCTAGCGGCCAGCAGCTTTCCTTGGAACTCCCTCCAAGGGAGCTTTGGGATAGAATGCCACCATTAAGTTACCTCCCTGTGACAGTTTCCAAGGAACTGTTCTAGGTGTTCTAACACCTCCTGGGGAAATTTTCAGGTGAGTTATGAGGAGTGGAACCTCTCTGGGACAGTTTCTCCTGCCAACAGAGAGGGTCAGTTTCCAGAGAATTCTACAGCCGAACAGCTTGGGGGGGAGGGGTTTTTTCTCCAATTTTTTCCCCCTTTCTTTGAGTGCTCTTTCTCAGCTCCAGGGGTAAGGGCTGTTCCTTACATCTGCTCTTCTAATCGTCTTTGGAACTTTCTTTACATTTTACTATCCAATCCCATTTTGCTCCAAATCCCCTCTTATAGTATTCTTTATATTAAACTTTTCCTGTTCAAATTACTGTGTAGCTCTGTCTTCTGATTTGATTCTGGCTGAGGCAGATACTTCATCAGCTCAGCTGCCTTGGTGGAGACCACTGAGCTTAATTCCATGGGAAAATCTGAGAAATAGTATAAGATAGTATTCCGTGAAGGAGCGAGGAAGCTGTGGTATTTATCCACCATTTGATCCATCAGGAGCACCTGCTGGGAAGTGTTAACCTCCAGCACTGCCAGCTTGTCCTACACACAGCAAAGGGACTTTTCACAGTTCCAGGAAAGGACCCGGGCCCAGAATCACAGATCCTGGTAAGTAGAAGGCACGCAAAGTGCACTGAAGCAGTGGAGTCCATGGGTTATGGCTGGTCCATTGACAGAGTCTGCTAGAGCCCAAGCTCTGCATCACCCACATCCACTCAGCTCTGCATTACCCACACCCACTCAGGCTTCATACTAGGTTCACTCACTCTGCTTTGCCTCGTTTCTTATGGATGGTCACTGGTTTCAATTTCTTTACAAAAACCAAACAAAACAGATAGCAGGAGGATAAGAGAGCTTCTCTGTTTGTTTTTTTAAAGATTTTATTTATTTATTTATGAGAGACACACAGAGAGAGGCAGAAACATAGGCAGAGGGAGAAGCAGGCTCCCTGCAAGGAGCCCGATGTGGGACTCGATCCCAGGACCCTGAGATCCTGAGCTGAGCCAAAGGCAGATGCTCAACCACTGAGTCACCCAAGTGTCCCTAGGATAAGAGGGCTTCTAATGATAAGTGCCATCCCCTCCTCTTCTTCCTATTGCATGCATTTCAGCCCCACACTCAACCAATATCTCTGCTGGTTTAGGATGCTTACCTGGTGCGAGTGGGAATGGTCCAGACCCTCTCCACGGATGGAGTCAGAGCCCCTGGGTAAGCTGCTTTTGTCAAGCTGTGGTTGCTCTGATCCCTTGGTGTTCAGCCAATATCCTTCCCATCCTCGTTATGTAACAGCTACCCCATTTCCTCAAAATAATGAAGGTCAATCGTCACTCCTTTGCCTGTTGATCTACTGACATTAAAAAGCCCCAAATTACCAGGCGATGGCCATAGTTAGAAGTTTAATGTATGCTTCCATGGGCCCCCTGAGTCATCCCTCCCCTGGGAACCAGGATCTCCAATCCAGTGGATCCAGGGATCGGAAGTAGAAATTCTCAAAGTGGGTCACTAAAAGGATTGGTAAGGGTTACTTCCACCCTTTGATTCGTGGCCCTATGTATTCTATGGAGATCTGATTCTGTATATGCAGTGCTTCCTGTAATTCTGCATGCCTCAGAATCATCTAGAAAGCTTTCTAAAGCATGAATTCCTAGGAGAATATGATACAGAAGGTTTGAGGCCTGGTCTGGGATTTTGCATTTACAACAAGCCCCCAGATATTGTTGATGCTGTAGGTCCAGGGCCACAGTATGAGGCCCTCAGAAGTGTATTCCACTCCTTAAAGGACAGGACAGCCCACTGCACAGAATGTCATCTCTATGCTAGGGATCCAGCCGTGCCCCATAAGCGGCTGCCCCAGGGTTCCATCAGGCCTGGTGACCTCGTATATTATTCCAAAGCTAGTGCCCACCTCACTCCCTTTTGCTGGAAAGTGGATCCCTTGGTCTGAAGCCACGTTGGGTGAGATCCCAGGACAATAAATCAGACACTTGGTGGGCCCTTGGAATGTGGTCCTGGCAAGGCACTGTGGGCAAGGTGACCTTCTGAGGTCCCAAGAAAGAGTCCTCAGACACAAAGATGCAGATATTGGGCAGCTGGGAGTGGTCTGCAGCAGAGTGAGATGAGATCTGAGGTTAGGGAGGGCACTCACAGCTCCCGCCACATATATTCTGAATCATTCTCTCACCATCTCCACTGCGGCCACGTGGCCCAGACTGCCATCATCTCTCACTTGGGTCCCTGCAAAAGCCTCTAACAGGGCTCCTGGCTTCCAGCCCCTCCCACCCTCCTGCCCAACCACCTCCCCCAGCACCATAGGGGGAGTGACGGTGTATTAAAATATAAGTCAGAATGTGTCGCTCCTCTGCTCCAAGTCCTCCAGTGGCTATATTCACGCGGGCAAAAACCCATAGGTGGGTGATGACTTACAAGGACCCTCCCTTGCCCCCATGATATTGGGGCACCTGCTACCCCATTCCTCCTCTGTTCCTTACTCCAGCCACTCTGGTGGTCTTCCTGATGCTTAAATCTGCCCCCTGCCCCCTGTCTGAGGGCCTTCACAGTGATTACTTGCTCCCCATAAACCCCCTTCTCCACCCTTCCCATAACTCCTTCAAGTCTTTGCTCAAATGTCACCTTTTCTTTTTTTTTTTTTTAAATGTCACCTTTTCAATGAGGTCTACTTTCTTCTTCTTCTTCTTTTTTTAAAGATTAATTTATTTATTTATGAGAGACACACAGAGAGAGACAGAGACATAGGCAGAAGGAGAAGCAGGCTCCCTGCGGGGAGCCTGATGTGGAACTCAATCCCAGGACCCCAGAATCAAGACCTGAACTAAAGACAGACACTCAACCACTGAGCCACCCAGGAGTCCCTACTCTCTTCTGTAAAATTGCAATAAAACAATGCTTCTGCCGCACTGTGCCTTCCTTGTCCCCCCAACATTCCTCTATTTTCCCACAGCACTTCTCACATCCTGTGTAAGGTGCATGCTTATTGTTATACTGTTTATTATCAGTTTCCCTGCATCAGAATATAAGCTCCATGGAGGTGGGAATTACCCCGAACCCCCGCGTGCCCAGTACACAAGTAATATTTAATAACTCATGCCGTGTCAGGACATAATTAGAAAGCCGCTGCTGTTAGCTGATTTTGCAAAGTGGAAGATGGTACCAGCAGGTTAGTCAGAGTGTGTGCTGTTTTGTCTTGATGAAATACGCCTTTGGGAAATCTGGCTCCTCTGCAGTCAAGGATAATGGATATGTCCCACTTCACGGCTAAGGGTGCAACTTCACATCATATTTCTTATGTGTTCAGAGTATGACTCCCAGAGCCTATCCCACAAATTGAAAGAAGTGCATTTTCTCTCCTGTTCATGCTAAGTCCAAAAACAGCAAGGAAATTTGCCTCCTGGGCTCTTGACAGTTGCCTTCTCGATGAGAAACCAGTGTGTGGCAGGTCCACCAAAGGGTCCTGCCTTCAGCCAGTGTTAAGATGCCACTCTCGGGCTTAGAAGAAGGGCTATTGCTCACTATGGATGACCCTCGTAAAGCTGATGGAGGCTTCCAATCCCATAGCTCTTTTATAATATGTGTCCAAATGCAAGCAAGTACCAAAAAAATGCATATGGTCCCCAGAGGTATCCTCATGATTCCAGGGAAGTCTCAGGCAGAAAATATTTTCCCTTGAGCCCAGAACCAGGTGTCCTGTGATGATTTGGGTCCCTACTATTAAGCCAGAGGTCACCAGACAAGAGTACCCTGACTCATAATTTCCCCTGGGGACCAATATACTTATTTTCTGACAACTGGCCTCAACTGGATAACCTCAAGCCCATCAGCTATGTTATAATAGCTTTGAACCGCACATCAAAGGAGCCAAGAGCTTGCTCTCTCCCTTTCCAGAAGGTCTTGATACTCAGAAGAGGGAGGGTTCCATCTCTCTCCAAGAGGATGGAGTGTCTACTCTTGGTCTAATCAAATTATCCAGTCATTGATCATCTGGGTGTTCTGGTGACCTTGCCAGAATAAAAGGAAACTATCCCAAGAGTCTAAATATCTCTGCACCCTGAGAAAGAGGAGATACTATTTTCATAAGAAGGATGATCTCCAAGAAGAAATTAGCAGCCTCTTCAGCTCTGGATCCATTCTCCTAAGCCCATACAGGAGAGTAAACACACATTAGGTTGTCAGCAGGTAGAAGATAAATTCCCTTGTGTTGTGTGTTCCAGTGGCTTCTTAAATAACAGAGGCATTTCCATTTAACTTTTTAAAAAAATAAGTAAGAACTTTCTTAGTCCCTAACAATTGTTTTTTTTTTTTTTCCAAAAGGCATCAAATACCACCAAAGCACTATTTTCTATTCTCTGCTTGCTGCAGTTGCCAAATGGAATATTTTCCCCCCAAAGCCATTTTGTTCAATCATCAGGCTGGAAACCGGAAAAGGGGAACATTCCAGTGCGGCAATCTCTAAATCCCCTGAGAGCATCTCTGAGCGTGCCCTGCCAGCCTTTGGTGGGATCTGATGAGATCTTTGCATGTGATGTGCGGGCGCTTTGAAACATCTAAGCTGAAATGGCTCAATCCCAGTAGGCTGCTTTCAGGATTCGTCCAGCATCGACACTTCTAGTCACTACTTCCATGGTTAACCTCAGCCCTGGAACCAACAGGAACCAGATCCCCTTTTAGGAATCCAAAAACTTTTTTTTTTTCCTCAGAGCTCCAGTAAAGATAGATAATCATTATCCATCTGAGATTTTTTTTAAGATTTTATTTATTCATGAGAGACACACAGGGAGAGGCAGAGATACAGGCAGAGGGAGAAGCAGGGTCCCTTTGGGGAGCTCGATGTGGGACCTGATCCCAGGACCCCGGGATCACGGACTGAGCCAAAGGCAGACTCTCAATCACTGAGCCACCAAGGTGCCCCTAAGATTCTTTTAAAGATACTTCTCGCTGTTTTCTCTGGGGTCTGTCTCTACTCCATCCTCAAGGGGAAGAGAGAGAAGGTGGAGGAGTGAGTCAGAGGGAATTTGGGAGTGGGGACTCCATAGATCTCAAATGGCTATTTATTCATTTTATTTTATTTTTTTTAATTTTTTTTAATTTTTATTTATTTATGATAGTCACAGAGAGAGGGAGAGAGGCAGAGACATAGGCAGAGGGAGAAGCAGGCTCCATGCACCGGGAGCACGATGTGGGATTCGATCCCGCGTCTCCAGGATCGCGCACTGGGCCAAAGGCAGGCGCCAATCCGCTGCGCCACCCAGGGAATCCCTATTTATTCATTTTAAAAGTGAGGAGTGAAAGGAACACTTTCCCTCCAAGAAGCCATTGCTGTCTATTTCATCGCACACCAAGTCCTGTATTGGCATCCCATCCTTCCGAAACAAGGTGACCTCCATGCATGGAGCTGGTTGAAAAGGACACAGCTTTCATAATGTGTATTCAGAGATATATTTTCTCTTTCAAGAATGAAGGAAATAAATCCCACCTGTGGCTTGTCCTTCCCATACGTCAGATCCGGAATGATGCCAAGTGAATGTAATTCAAGAACAGACAGCCTTTGTGGCCATAATATAGGCAGCCTTACATCCTGAGAGTAAAGATTTTAGGTAATACTTAACATGAGTAGAGCTGTAGTCACAAAGTTGTTTGAAATGAGTAGATTTAGGTTCAGATCCACGCTATGCCATCTCTTGGCTGTGAACCTCTTTTTTAAAAAAGATTTTATATATTTATTCATGAGAGACACACAGAGAGAAGCAAAGACACAGGCGGAGGGAGAAACAGGCTCCTTCTGGGGAGCCAGATGTAAGACTTGATCCTGGGACCCCTGGATCATAACCTGAGCCAAAGGCAGATGCTCAACCACTGAGCCACCCAGGTGCCCCTTGACTGTGAACTCTTTAGGCTACTTACCCTCAGAGTCTTTGAAACAGAACTATTACCCAGGGTTTTTTGGAGTATTAAGTGAAAAGATATATGTACAAGTGTTCTGTAAATTCAAAAGCACTACAGTATCAATAAATTCTCAATAGATTTTTATAAAACAGAACCTGTGTGAGGATACTCATAAAATCTGAATATATATATATATGCATATGATAAAGACTTTGAGATATTTTGTGGATTAATAAACTAAGTCTTAGCACAAAAATACCAATGCTGCATTCCATCACCAGAGAATTTGGTTTAATTGATCTGAAATGCAATCTAGAACTTCCCATAGCACCTTGGTGGATCTAAGGGTCAACTGGAGCTGAGAAGTACTGGTTTAGGGAGATGGACTCCTCACTCTTCAAAGTCAGGGCCAGCAGTGTAGGCCTCACCTGGAGATTCAGAACCTCGAGTTTCACCCCAGACCTATGGAATCAGAATCTGAGTCTTTCTTTGTTGTTGTTAAAAAATCTTTCTTCTTTCTTTCTTTCTTTCTTTCTTTCTTTCTTTCTTTCTTTCTTTCTTTCTTTCTTTCTCTTTCTTTCTTTCTTTCTTTCTTTCTTTCTTTCTTTCTTTCTTTCTTTCTGACAGAGAAAGAGAAAGAGAAAAGTATGAGCAGAGGAGAAGCAGAGGGAGAAGGACAAGCAGACTCTGCACTGAGTGTGGAGTCTGACATGGGATATGATCCTATGGCTCTGAGATCATGACTCGAACTGAAATCAAAGTCAGACACTCAACTGACTGAGCCACCCAGGTGCCCCCAGAATTTGCATCTTAACGCAACCTCCAGGTGGTCTGTGTGCACATTACAGTGTGAGAAGCTTGAGATGGAGTCACAGCTACTTCACAGAACCTGAGTTTTAATTAATCCAGAGCTGGCTGATTGCAAAGTGTTCCTTCCACAACTATTAATCCATTGGAAAGTACTCTTTAGTAATTATAACCTTCTCATTTGACCCTCACAGCAGCCATGTAAGGCAAAGAAAGACGTTAATCTCCATTTAGCAGATAAGACAACTGAAGCATATCACGTGACCCTGTCCAAGCTGCGACCCGGCGATTTGAACATCAGGATTTGAACCAGGGATTCCTGAGAAACCATCTGTCATTCAGTGATGTATTTTCTTAAGCATGTTTTTGTAACTTTGAAAGATCCCTCCACCCCCTTAACCCCGACTGACATACAATACCCTCTTCTCCTTTCTCCAGATTTTTACCACATTATTCCATCCCATGCTGAGTTGCAGTAGGAGCGGAGCTGGGACAGATTCAACTATGAAATGGTCTCTGCCACAAATCACAGCTGCTCACAGGGACTTCCATTGCCAGCTCCCCTCCCCAGGACTTCCCTAAAACAACATTCCATCTGCAGGACACTGCCAGGACAGTGCCAATCAAGAGTGGAAAGAAGTGCCCAGAAATGTTGGAGACGCGACAGAAAAGCAATCTGAAAGCAGGTGTTCCCAAACATCCCCCAGGAGTCTGTGTTGAGGCGTATCAACCAACCCAGGGAAAAACAAATGGGATAAAAGGTCATTTGTTGAAACCTGGTCATAAATCCCGCAGGACAATGCCACATTGTCAGGCTGCCCCCTCAGAACATTTCCCCGCCGATAACGCTGGTATGTGTGTGGCTTGGAGAAGTCCCAGCAGCAAGAGGGAAGACAACACTGGCGTGCCAGAGCTTTTGGCAAGCTCCGTCTTGCAAAGTCCGTCCTCACTAGGTGACTCATAAAGCTCTACAGCTTGGGTTTTTCTCTCCATCCTCAGGACTGTGTAGCTTTAGCGCAAGCCCGGTAGCATCTTTTGCGGTCTGACTTGAGGAGGCCGAGAGAGTAACGACATAATTAAAGCCAGAATCCCTATGAGAACATGCGTATTCATGGACCTTATTGCCATAAAATATTAGGTTTAGAAGCAACCTCACAAATTATCCAGTTTGAACGTCTCTAATCACAGATAAGCAACCAGCTCTCAATGATCCTCACTTCATACCATCCCTGCCCTTAGTAGACCCAGAGACCGATCTGCATGACCAATAGGGTACTGCAGAGACAGTGCTGTGTGATTCTGAGGTTCAGTCACAAAACACACCCCAGCTTTGCCTTGTTCTCCTGGATCGCTCATTCTGGAGGAAACCAGGCACATTGTCACGAAGACATGCAGGCAGCTCTGTGGAGGTTCACAGGGACAGGACTGAGGTCTCCCAGCACAGCTGGCACCAACCACTCACCAGCTGTGTGAGTGAGCCCCCTGGGAGGATCTTCCTTCCCCCATCAAGCCTTCTGATGAGAGCAGATCGACACTCTGAGCAAGACTGTCCTGGCTAAGGTATCTTGAGTTCCTGACCCACAGAAACGATGAGACCATAGATAGTTATAGTTACTTTAAGGCACTGAATCTTGGAGCAATTTGTCACACAGCCATAAGTAATTAACATATACCCAAAGGGGTTACATGGACAACATGCCTGGTTTCCTCCAGAGTGAGCGAGATAGTTGGAAAATAAGTAGAAAGTTATGGTGCTGGAGGATATTAAGCCAGAAATAAAAGTGATTGGGACGAACTGTCTCAACATATGTAAGGTCTTATTGGCTACAAAAACAAAGATGGGCTTTAATCAGAAGGCTAATCCTTGGGACACCTGGGTGTCTCAGTCGGTGAAGCGTCTGACTTCAGGTCGTGATCCCAGGGTTCTGTGATCAAGCTTCAAATCGGGCTCCCCACAGGGAGCCTGCTTCTCCCTCTGCCTGGGTTTCTGTGTCTCTCATGAAAAAATAAAATCTTAAAAAATAATTAGCACATACACAATGAATACCTACAGACAACTCTTCTGTGCAAGCTACCGGCCATGAAAAGTCACCTCAAATCTTGACCCTTGGAGGGATGGTGACCTTGAACTAATTTATCAGAATCCCTTCCTATAACTTGGAAGTCAATGCTGTTGAGCAACCGAACTGAAACCAAGCACATTTTGAAGATGTAGTTGGTTTCATCAATCAGTTCCTGAATTGGGGAGCATCCCATCTATTTAGAGGGCTATAGAAAAGGCAAGATTTTTCAAAGGAAGGAGAAAGTGGAAAAGGTGGAAAAGATAATTAAGTATAAGCGAAGGAAGCATTGTTTTAGGCAAGCTTGACCTCCTCCAGGGAGCAGAAGGGATCTCTCAGTGCATTTCCTAGTGCTGACCAGGAAATGCCATCTGGACTGGTTAAAGGTTGCCTCTCAGGGAGGGTTGGAACTGCAGTAAGTTTAGGTATTATGTCTTGGTTTACTGACTCGGGGCCTTAAATGAAGTTTACACCATTTTGGGTCTGTGGTTTTCTTTTTAGTAACATCAAGGAAGGAAAGAAGTTCAGGGAGGACAGAACTCGGGAGCGGGAGCCCTTGGAGGGATGCCCTCTCAGGCACCAAGGATGGGTAACCAGGTTGCCATGAGGTTAAAAAAAAAAAAGAAGAAGGAAAGAATGAAAAAGTGCTGAGAGTCCCAAAGGGGTTCTGACTAAATTTGCAAACAGTTTCCCAATGTTGTATAGAACCAGCCAGAAGCCACAACACTGAACCCCATATCTACAGCCTGTTTATGATCAACACTCCACAGACGTCTTTGAAAAATGAGACATTTCTGTTTTCTGATCCCTGAACAGGGGCAGAAAAGATCACTTCCTATGAGACCTCTGTGAGAAAAGTCTTGTCCTTTCAACTCTAGGGGACACGGCCCTCTAGACCTGTACAGATGTTTCGAGCTACCCCCTCCCCCAATGCCACCTTCATCCCCAGATGCAAACAGGTGGCGCTGCTGTGGCCAAACCCAACCGTTGAACACAGCAAGGACGAGGCTTGTTTGTTTGTAAGCAGAACAGTTTACCTTGCTTGAATCATTATATATATATAGGGAGAGAGAGAGAGAGAGAGAGAGAGAGAAAAGTTTCCTCCGACCCACAAGGGATCTGGGTGCGTTAGCATCGCGCCTCGGTCTGCTCGATAATACTTTCCGTTTGTACAAAGAGCCAAAGAGTTGGTCCACTTGGATTGTTTCCCATTCCAGGCAGGCTGTGCTCAGGGGTTTCACTCAGAGAACCAGCTCTAAGAACTCCATCTGTAGGGTCTAAACCCCAAAAGGGGGAGGCCGCAGTAAAGGGAGAGCCAAAGAATGAAGTAATGAAATGAATGTAAAGAAAGGAAACTTTGCACCAAAGATGAAAGGCCTTCTTAACTGTGAAAATCTATTAGAATATGTAATACTCTCTCAAGAATAGAAGCCCCATTCCTTACATTATTTAACACAAGGGAGGACAAAGACGTGGAGAGTATACATTGATCCCACTTCAGCCCCTGAGAGGATAGGAAAAAATGACCTAATGGTGATTTCCTATCCCTAATTTACATGACAATTTGAATCTGAAAACATTAGAAAATAATGAACCTGACCCTCCCAATAGCAGGAGGGCAAGTGGGCTGTTGCCTTTGGCATCTTCTTGCAGCTTTCCGGGGAGGGAGGACAACTTGTGTGTGATTCTGTGCGCCCCACGCGGGAGGCTGGTGGACTCTGGTTCAAAATGGGCAAGACCAGGATGTTCCAATGGAGGATCACCATGCCCCAGACCCCGGGGCAAAAACCCCATGTGCCAAAACCCCCGGAAAGACAAGAGCATCCTCGAGCCACGGTTTAGACTCACGATGCGCAAGAAACAAGTCTCCCCGAGAGAAGGAGGCAGGGAGAAAAATGCTTCGTCCTGTGGTCCCAAAGGCACAGCTCAAATTCTGTTATTATTGTCCCTGGCGGGGAGCAAAAGGCACACACAACACCCAGGACACACACTGCCGGGGATACCAGAGCTTTGCATTATTATCTGGAGTCCTGGGATGTCAGACCTGGAAGAAATCTCAGCTTTTACCTAATGCCACGCTCCGGTTTTAAGGGGAGCTGTGTGCCCAGAAAAGGGGCATTAAATCCAGGGAATTTCTGGCAAGGGCATCAAAGCGGGGGTGGGGGGGGTGGGGGGGTGGCGGTGGTGGTGTTGGGAGAACTGTATTCACCTGAGGCTGGAACAGCGATCACAGAGTTTAGTGAGAGACTGGGCCCCATAAAGCGTCTGGAAGGAGGAAGACACAAAAAGAGCTGGAAACATTGGCAGAACCTGAACAATGTCAGACTGTAGTTGTAAACTTTCCTAATTTGTATGCAGGCTGCGTTGCACTTTTTCTTTGACGAGAGTAGAATGTATGCACTTTGAAGGTTTAGTTGCTCTGGGGGATGAGAGTGGAGCTGGAAGGAGAGAGAAATCACTTAGGGCCAGGAGGGACCATGCATTTTCCCTCTCCTTACGCCCAGTGCCTAGCAGAATGGCCCACCCTACAGTGGTCTTGACAAAAGGTGCAGAGAAAAGCAGGGAACTGGGGTGCCTGGGTGGCTCGGCGGGTGAGCATCTGCCTTTGGCTCAGGGCGTGACCCTGGGGTCCTGGGATCGAGTCCCCGAATCGGGTTCCCCGCAGGGAGCCTGCTTCTCCCTCTGCCTGTGCCTTTGCCTCTGTCTCTGGGTCTTTCATGAATAAATAAATAAAATCTTTAAAAGAATAAAATAAAAGCAAGGGACTTCCAGCACCTCATTTAGGAGCAGAAACCCAGATCCCCTGGGTTTGGGTGGAGGGGCCATGGATGGAAGCTAGACCTTTGGGACAGAAGCCACCTTCCTTCCCTTTTGGATTCCCGGATGGGGCAGGGCAATCTGTCCCCAAAGGGGAGAGTGACCAGGCCTTCAGAGTTCAGGACCAGGTAGGGTAAGAGTCTCCCTTTTGTGGGTTCTGCTTAGGGCAAATAAATCACATATAAATGTCTCTCGGTGCCCGCACGACCTAATCAGACCTGGACAACTGCACATGCCACCAGGGCTTGCTTCTGTTTGCACCAAGAAACAGGAACACTAGAATGTTCTCTTGCAGCCACCCAGCACCAGGCTGGGCCAAGACGCCTGTAGAATTTCCTCCCAGGCGCCTGCGCTGTCCCAGCTCCCTCCAGGGCTGCACACTTTGAAGCCTCTGGGCTTGTGCAGGAAGATCTCCATTCTGAGGCTTTAGCAAGGGGGAGGGGTGTGAGCGAGGGGTTCCCCCCTCCCTCGCCTGGGGGGGATTAAGTCCTCTATTGTCCCCGGCCTGATGGCCCCAACATTTGCATACATCAAGTCCTTGGGGCTGGGAATCCAGGCGCAGGCTGCACCTGCCGCCCTGGGTTCCAGGGGCTGACCAACGCCCCCTCCCCCCCCATCCCCCGTCGGACCTTCCAGGTAATTCCAATTGGGGCATCCCGGGTTGGGGCGTCCAGGCTTGGGAGTGCGGGACACGGGCAAACGCACACGGCCCCCGATGGCTGAAAGTGGTCAGAGGTCTGGGAAAAGCAGAGGCTTTGAATCCTTGGCGCTCTTTTAAACAGGCCTTTATGTGGAGAGCCTTCCAACCTCCTAAGCCTCATTGAACTTGAAAAGCTACAAGCTTCCTTTCTTTCCGGAGACCCTCTGGCCTCTGCGCTTATCTCTTTCATCGAAGCCATTGTCAGGGGCTGCATTAGTGGGAACCCGGATCCTTCAGAGGAGGCGCGGTATCATATCACAGATGTACAAACGGTGCGACAAAGGGCCTGAGCAGGAC
Source organism: Nyctereutes procyonoides (assembly GCF_905146905.1). Lineage (NCBI taxonomy): Eukaryota > Metazoa > Chordata > Mammalia > Carnivora > Canidae > Nyctereutes > Nyctereutes procyonoides. The sequence goes on along the minus strand of NW_026575140.1, from coordinate 51,177,139 downwards.
GGAGGGGAGTGGGGGGAGCCCAGGGTCACGTCGGAGAGCCTTCAGGCCCGGCCCTTGCTTCGCTGTTGCATAAGGAACATTTTCAAGTTTACAAATGACTTGCAAATACAGAGCGTGCCTTCGTGCTCAGAACCCCCCAGCCTTCCACTCGCCAGGTAGGTGGTGAAACCGAGACTTGCCCGCGGGACCCGGAGGGACGGTGCCCCCCCCCCCCCCCCCAGTGATGTGGCCAGGACTGAACCACAGACTCTGCGCCCCGGGCTCTCCACCTGCGTGTGCACGCAGGTCACCGGGAGGGACCTGGGGGACGAGGTTTCCATCAGGCCCGTCGCTGAACTAGGCCTCAGCGACAGGGCTCCAGGTACCTACTGTGTAATTTGGGGATGCTTTTAAATTATGAATAAATCTCAGGATATTATCCTGGCAAATAAGAGGAAATGCATTGCTCGCTGGAAGGTAGCCCGGGGTTGGGGCCGAGCATCCGGGCTCCTGATGAGCTGCACCCTACGATGCATTAGCAAATGAATGGTTTATTCAAGTGTGCCCAGATGAAGTGCACTGGGGTTGGCTGAAGTCACAGGAGGAAGCTTCCCCAGCTGGTCCCCTGAGGCCTTTTTGCCTCCACCAGGCCCGGGGCATCCACAGTTGTTAACATTTGTTCTCCAAGATCAGGAGGGGTCAGGACACCAATCGCTGGCAGTTGTTGGCTAATTGACCTCATTTTAATGTCACGGGCCTAAAAGCGTATCTCTCGCACTTATTTGCATTTTAAGCTCCGCCTCCTGACCCCCTTCCGCGCCCCCCCCACCCCAAGTATGATCTACTAAGAGCAAACTCACCCTTTTAAAATGGGAGGGTCCTGTGAGTTTTAACAATTGGTACCATTTTGTGGCCGTCACCGCAGTCCAGATACAGAACTAAAATTCCCTATTGCCCCTTTGTCGTCAACCCCATGTGCACTCAGAAGACCCCATGGTTTGGACTTGTCTAGAATACCATAAATAAGGAGTCATTCAGTGTGGGCTTTTTGGGTGGGGCTTCTTTTGTTTAACCTAATGCTTTTGAGATTTATCCTTGCTGTTGCGTGGATCAGTACCTGGTTCCTTTTTATTGATGGTTATTTATTGTATGGAAGCCCTGCATCCCTTTACCATCCATTCATCGTGGCAAGGATATTTGAGTTTTTTCCAGTTTGGGGCAATTGTGACAAAACGCGTTGTAAATATTTGCATGCGGATTTCTATGTGAACATCCGTTTTTATTTCTCTGGGAAATGCCTACGAATGGGATAACTCGTCTTATGGTATTTTTAACTTTATAGAAACAGCCAAGTCGTTTTCCAGAGTGTCTGGACCTCTGACACATTCGTGCAGCAACGGATGACAGTTTCAGGGGCTCTGCGATCTAGCACTGTCTTCTAATATTTTTCTCTGCCTTTCTAATAGGTATGTAGTAGTACCCCATTATGGCTTTAATTTATATTTCCGTAATGACTAGTGATGTTTACTTTTTTAAATTTATTATTATTATTATTATTATTAATTATTTAGTATTTTAACACTATTTACTTGCAGAGCAGTTTGAGGTTCACAGCAAAATTGACAGAAAAAACAGACATTTCCCATAGAAGCCCCGCCCCCACACATGTATAGCCTCCCCTGCTATCAGCATGTCCCAGCACACTGGTACATTTGTTAAAATTGATGAATTTTCATTGACAGACCATATCCCAAAGTCTACAGTTCATATCAGTATTCACTCTTGGTGATATATTTGGGCCAGAAGTATAAGGACATGTATCCACCAGTAAGTATCTTCTAGAATATTTTCATGGCCCTAAAAATCCTCTTGCTTTGCCCACTCATCCCCCTCTCCTTGTTAATCCCTGGCAACCACTAAAGTGTCTGGTTCTGCCTTTTCCAGAATGTCCTAGAATTGGAGTCATACAATATATATCCTTTTCTGAACTGGCTTCTTACTATGCATTTGAGGTTGCTCCATGTCATCTTATGACTTGGATAGCTCATCTTGTTGTAATGTTGTATAATACTCCGTTGTTTGGGATGTACCATCATTTATCCATTCACCCACTGAAGAACATTTTGGTTGCTTCCAAGTTTTTCTTACCCTTTTATTATGGAAAATTTTAGACATATGGAAAAATACACAGAAGACCACAGTGAACTCAATGTATCTATCACCTAATTTCAAAAATTATCAATACATGCCCAAACTTGTCTATGTGTACCCCGCTTCACTTATCATTTGAAGTAAATTCCAGACATCAGTCATCTATAAATGACTTATAAATATTTCAATATCTAGGTCTAAAGAGAATTTTTAAAAACAATTATAATACCACTGTCACCTTAAAAAGTATACAATAAATCCTTAATATCTCAAATTATCTTGGAGTGTTTATGGTTTCCAATTGTCTTATATAATTTTTTTAAAGATAATTTTGTTTAAGTCTTGGTCCAAATAAGGTCCAAACATCCCATTTGGTTGATATGGTTCCTTTGAACTCAGGTTCAAAGACTCCTTCCAAATCTGCCTTTCGTCTTGCAAATTTGTATTGAAGGGGCCTGGCTATTTGTCCTGTAGAATTTCCCATAATGTCATTTAATGGGTGAGGTGCCTTATATTTTCTGTAAATGGGCAGTTACATTCAGAGGGGTGAATCAAACCTGAATCTAAATTAATTCATTAGTTTCTCCAAAATGGTGATACTCAAATCTTATCATTCTTTCTTCATTCGTCAACTGGAATATTCCTAAAAAGATCATTGATTCCTCATTAATTACTTAATTACCCAGTGAACAAATTATATAAAAAAGGCAAAATAAATGCTTGATTCTTCTCTCATGTACAGATTTTGAAAATAATGTGGAATTTACGGAATATTCTAATGGTGACCAATTTCTTTACTATCACAAGCTCGTAACTTTACATCTGTTAGACACACTTCAATCCATTATTGATGTTATTGTTTTCTGATGCTGAAATCGTCCTATGCTAGGCCAGTGGGAGCCTCTTCAAACTGGTTCTTGAATCCTTTCAACATGACCCCAGTACATTTTTTTAGCTTCTTTTTTTCTGGCACCACAAGATGTCCCATCCTGGACATTTTATGTCAGTATCATAGTATTTAGAGGACTCTAGAGCTCTGTAATGTAGTTAAATCAAGACATGTGAAGTCTCCAGCTTTGTTCTTCTTTCTCAAGATGGCTTTGGCTAGTCAGGGTCCTTTGTGGTTCCATATAAATGTTATCTTACTATTGAGTTTTATAGTTCTTTGCATATTTTGATAACAGTCCTTTATCAAGGACTTTTGGCAAATATTTACACCCATTGTGGCTTGTCTTTTTATTCTCTTCACAGTGTCTTTTGCAGAGCAGAAATTTTTTATTTTAATGAAGTCCACTTTATCAATTCTTTCTCTCATAGGTTGTACCTTTGGCATTTTATCTAGAAAGTCATCCCCAAACCAGGGTCATCTAGATTTTCCACCATGTATCTTCGAGGAGTTTTATAGTTTTGCATGTACATTTAGGTCTGTCATCCATTTTGAGTTAATGTGATGTTGCATTTTAAACTTTTAACTTCCATGTATAGATAGACAGAATCTTGTGGTCTAGTTCAATTTTAGTATTCAGTCGTGGGCTTCAGAAGTGTTCATGTGTGTGTTGAGCAGGATTGTTTTTCCAGCCTCCAGAGGGTCAGGACACCCCAGTTAGACCACCACAATCTAATTGTATAATTCAGAATAATGGGGTTTTTCTTGACACTTCCTTCCCCAGCACATCTAACTCATTACTAAGTTTTATAGATTTTGCCTCTAAATTCTCCTTGAATTGCTTTGTTAAACCAAGGTTCGAAGGATTGGTTATGGTGGCCTGAGCTGAATCACAAGCCTAAGTTCAAGATCAAAGACCTTCTGGTTCCTCCTGGCCCTACACCTTAACCCCACCTCCCCACAGCTTCCCTTACTGGAGGAGGGAAGAAGTGAGGAGAAATCGAAGCAAAGCGGGAAACTATGAAGGAAGGTCCTTCTTTCTCATTTAAGACTTGCTTGCTTATGTCTACCACCCATCCTTGTCTTTCCATCTAGGTTTACTCACATTTCCTTTTTGGTAAATCACCACACACTTGCTCAATCCAGAAACTTAGGAGTCAGTCAATCTTACTTTTTTTAATTTCCAAAGTCCTATTTAAAAAAAAATTCTAGGGTCACCTAGATGGCTCAGTTAATTAAGCATCCAACTCTCAATTTTGGCTCAGCTCTTTATCTCAAGTCTTGAGTTTGAGTCCCACATCAGGCTCCATGCTGGATATGGCAACTATTTGAAAAATAAATAAATAAATAAATAAATAAATAAATAAATAAATAAATACTAAATAAAATAAAATAAAAAATAAAGGCCAAAAGACTTTAAACTTACCCCCAAAAGTTGAAAGAATGAGACAATGAACATTTGTAAAAATTCACCATCTTTTTTTGTATCTGTCCTTTTATGTTTGGCTGAACTATTTAAAACAAGTTGTAGACATTATGCCCTTTCACACTTAAATACTTCAGCATGAATATCCTAAAAATAGACATCTTCTCTGTTCCATAATATGATTATTCTACTTAAGAAAGTCAAGGCAAATCCTCTAATGTGACCTAACCTAGTCCATATGCAAATTTCCCTAAATGTCTTTTTTTTTTCAATGATCCAGGACCCAGTAAATGTTCATGCATTTGCTTGTTAAATCTCTTTAGTCTGTTTTTTTTTTTTTTTTTTTTTTTTTTTAAGACTTAATTATTGATTCATGAGAGATACAGAGAGGGAGGCAGAGACACAGGCAGAGGGAGAAGCAGAGTTCCTCTGGGGAGCCTGATGCAGGCCTAGATCCCAGGACCCGGGGATCATGACCTGAACCAAAGGCAGATGCTCAACCACTGAGCCACCCATGTGCCCTTCTCTTTAGTCTATTTTAACCTAGAAGTGTCCTCCTGCCTTTTTATTTTCTTACTATTTCTTCTGTGAAGAGAATAGGCCGATTAATTGTCTTATAGAATGTTCCAAACCTTAGATTTGTCAGGTTGTTTATTGTGGTGTCATTTAACTTTTTCCTCCACTTATTTCCTGCAACCTGAAAGTTACACCTAAAGGGATGCTTAGATTCAGGTTAAGAATTCTTTGAAGCATGGATGATACTCTGCATTTCATAACACCTCACCTCAGAAGGCATTTAAGGCAGTATGTCTTACCATTAGTGATGCTAAGTTTTATCACTTGACTAAAATACCTTTCCCCCTTTCCAATTAACATATAAACTGGGGGGTGAGCTTTAGCACCATATGAGCATTTCCCATCAGCTTCAATAGTTTCATAATCTATTGTTTATACTTACCTGAGTTAGTTATCCCACTGGACATTTCCAAATGGTGATTTTAAAGTTCTATTATTTCTCCCACATTTATTAGTTGGTATTTTTATATAAAGAAGAGATTTTCATCATTAATAAACTAGAGTTCACCCTAAAAATGCAGGGTAAATGCTTATTTTTTTTCTTTAGTTATCAGTTTTTAGAGTAAGGAGTTGGTTGGTATGATAATCACTTCTAGTGGTGGCAAATGGATTTCTCCTTCCTTCCTTCCTTCCTTCCTTCCTTCCTTCCTTCCTTCCTTCCTTCCTTCCTTCCTCCCTCCCTCCTCTCTCTCTTTCTCTGTATCAATATGGACTTTAAAAAAAAATTCAGTATGTTTCTATCAAGTACAGTGTTCGTTTTGATGCTTATTTTGAACTGAATTTGATCAGTGAGAGCCTCTCAAGCTGTCTCTTCTGTTTAAACATGCCTTCATTACCTCTGGGCACATTCTCATTTGCTGAGGCCACAAGACTACCTAGGTTCACTTTGTACTTTCCCTGCTCTAGACCTGGCTTAGCAATTTCACTGAGGGGCCTTATTTTCTTCTCATTCAAAATGATATTTAGAAAGCAAACTCTGGGTGTTTGATGTGCTCATTGTTACAGGAGTATCATTGCTTCTAGGCTGAGTGGACTGACACAAAGTATGTAGGTGTATCACTGAGTTCATGGTGATAGTTCAAATTCAAATTTAACAATAGTTTTTTCTTTGAATTTTTCCTGAAAAACCTTGGTTCCTACTAACATTGAGATACATATTTATTTGTTTTATTATAACTATACATAAGCATACTTAAAATTGTAATGCTGTCTAAATTATTGGGTGTTATTTAAATTTTTGTGTGACTATTATTTTCATTTTTCCACTTCTCTTATGCAAAAATTAATCTTTGTCAGCCTGCACCTTGCTTTTATATTCTGGAAATCACTCTTTATCTGTGTATATATAGTATCGGACACATTGTTTCTCATGACTGCAAAGCATTCCATGTGATAGACATATCGTAGTTTTTTCAGCCAACCTGCTAGTGATGAGAATGGGGGCTGTTTCCAATATGATGCCATAAAGATAATCCCATGTGATATATTTTTTTTTCCATGTGGTATGTTTTTAACTTTGTTAGAATCATCCATTGTTAGAATCATTGCTGTTCTGATGCAGGATTTCCCTGGCCGCTTTTAGTTGCTTATGTTTTATTAGAAACAAACTTTACAGTCATTTTCTCTAGCATTTTCTTGGGGGGGGTCTAATGTGTCTGGAAAACGTATCGGTATTTTTATTGGAATGACTTTAAATATATATATATATATATATATATATATATATATATATATATTAACTTGAGCAGAATCAATATATTTATAATGTGGAATCATCCTAACTAAGAACATAAGAGATCTATTTGTCCAAGTCTACTTTTGTGTCTTTCAGGGAAGTCTTAAAACTTTCCTCACATAATCTAACAAATACCTTATTAAGGTTGCCTGGGGGAATCTTATCTTTTTAAAGATTTTTTTAAGATTTTATTTTTAAGTAACTGCTACACCCCGCATGGAGCTCAAACTTACAGCCTAAAGCTCCACTGACTGACCCAGCCAGGAATCTTATGTTTTGGTGTCTGTTCCAACTGTGGATCTCCTCACTGTCATCCAGTCTTGCCTGTACACAAATTGAGTCTCCACTCCAACTAGCATGTCTTATAGATAATGCCAGTCTATGACATTAGTCTGTCTCTATGATCGTGTCTTAATGTAGAGCTCTCATCTCATTATTCTTTCTCCCTTGTTTTCTCTAGACCTACCAAACCATCTTCAATGAGTGGTTGCCCTTTGTTGTGCCCATTACACTTGCTACTTGCCATCCCCTTTCCACTACATCTTTCTGATCAGCTATTCACCAGAAAATTTTTGCTCATCCTTCAACTTTCAGTCACTTCCTTTGGGAAACATGAATTGACCCCTCTAAGACAGGATCCGGTGATCTAAATGCCCCACATAGTACTGTTGTGATAAGACAAAGCGCCATGTTAATAGTTGCCTGGTTACCCATCCATGCGCTTGTTGGACCGTCAGCTCCTTGAGGGCAGGGTTGAGAGCTCTTTAGGGTTGTAACACCAGGAGTAGTGCAGTATCCAGCTTTAACCTATGTCCTTGGAATAAATGCACTTTTTGTGCTTGGAGCCATGGAAATGCATGTAGATGGACCTCCTCAGGAGCTGGGTACCTGAATTTGGATCAAAAAACATTAGAAGCAGGAACAAAGAAGAGAATTTCCCAAAAGCCAGTCCCATGCAGTCTCTGAATGCTCATAGTCATACCCACTTTTATTTCCCTGGTTATCTTTACTCCTTACCCCTGAAGTCCACTTCAGGCAGCTGCACACTGCATGTACTAAAAAGAAAGTGGGTTTTGCAGCTACATCTGGTTTGGTGTTCCATGGCGTTCTTTCCTCCAGAGTCTTAATACATTAACATTAACACCTATTGCCCTTCCTCACCCACCCATAGCCTCCTTGCAACAGACAATACATGCCTATCTGAGGTTTAGGTGCTCTATTCTATTCTAAATTTCTCTATTCTATTCTATTAAATTTTCACTGAAGTGTGTGGCTAAAAGTTTAAGGCAAAAAACAAGGGTAAAAAAATTCATGTTTAGCATAGGGATGGCATGTGAAGGGTCCTTTAGCCTTGGCTCACCCAGAGTTCTGCCAACAAACTGACCAAAGGCAAAGCTTGCACACCCCCCTTCGTGTCCGTCTTACAGAAAAGGAAACCACAATGCAATCGGATTCTAGCCTTAATGATGCTGGAAGATCCAGATTCTCAGTGTTCTTCAGAATATGCTGGAGGGCTTGTTGAAATGCGTATTTCTGGACCCCACCCCACAGGTTTCTGATCCAGAGGGTCTGGGGTGGAGTTGGATAATTTGCATTTCTGACAAAATTCAAGGTGAGGCCACTGTTCCCGTTGAGGGAACACATGCTGAGAAGCTCTATCCTAGAGAAAGCCTAGGTTGAAGCACCAGTGATGGCCCGAAGGATGGCCCAAGAAGGTGAATTCCTCAGTTATCAGGAAAGAGGCTAAGGCCTCCTGCTGTAGAGAGAAGAGAGGCATTTCCTGCTTCCTTGTCCAAAGTCCTTATGACAACAGGTTATCTGGCTGGAGACTTTCACCAAAGATTCCCGGCATTGTCAAAGCAAAGTTCATTTAAATTTAAATGAAGAAATAAGCTTATACTTTCTATTACTTTGAGAGCGTTGGAGGAAGATGAGAAAGGAAACAAGGCTTCAAAAACCAGAGAAGTGGGATCCTTGAGTGGCTCAGTGGTTCAGCGCTGCCTTCAGCCCAGGGCGGGATAATAGAGTCCCGGGATCGAGTCCCAAATCTGGCTCCCTACATGGAGCCTTCTTCCCTTCTGCCTGTGTCTCGCCTCTCTCTCTCTCTCTCTCTCTCTCTCTCTGTCTGTCTCTCATGAATAAATAAATAACATATTTAAAAAACAAACAAACCAGAGAAGCAACAGTGAATTGTTAAAGCCCCCAAAGTCCCGAGGAAGGCATGCCAAGGCAGTAGTGGCTCCAATTATGGAGAATTGTTCCTTCCTGATGATTTGGTTACATTTGGCTATGAAGGTTATAAAAATGAGTAAGACCTGACCCCACCTCTCCAGGGGCGTATAGTCCAGCTGGAAGGCTGACCTAAGACTGAAGCAGAAGGAAATAGGCGGGGGATTCAGGTGGCACGTGGTCAGAGCACAGGGGAGGGCAAGGTTGTCTCCAAGCCAGGCATACATGGAACAACTGGACTCCCATGAGCTTCCCCTTGTTTAGGCATTTTGTATGTGTGATCACATTTAATTTCATCCTCCAAACACCCTCCTGGGGTCAATTATCCGTGAATCTTACCAGTGTCAGAGCTCACCATAGCATGAGGGGTCCTTTGAGGTGCAAAACTAATTAAAAGAAAGCAATGAACCACCTCACTGGCCGCACTTGCACTTGAACTTTTATTATTCTTGGGAAGCCTTAGGCTTATACAAAAATAGCTGTAGTAGACCTTAACCCTGTCTTAAAGTTTTGTGTGTTTGACTAAGACTTGCAGGAGCTGAAGACAGAACAAAACCAAACAGAAAATCCAGCACAGCTTTACAGTGTCTCCCCTCTCTCCAACGCCCAATGTGGCACCAGAGGCAAAGCTCACCCCCCTTATCTTTGTGCAACCTGAAGCGATAGATGGGCCAGTGCGTCCTAGAGGCATTTACCTTCCTTATTCTTGGAATGATCACAAGTTCAACCCCCCCCCCCATCTTGAGTGAGGAGCTGAAAGTGCCATCCCCATTCTGATGTGAATGCACTCCAGCAGCACCCACTTCACAGATGAGGAAAATGAGGCTCCTTCCCCACCCCCACCCAAATCCCATAAATTGAGCCCTCAGCTTCCCAGGGAAACAGAGGTCCCCTCCATGGATAGCTCAGAAGGTTTCTATTGCCTCGCTCATTAATTCCTATTTTCCCTGCCAACAGCCTTCAGAAAGCACTCTTATGGTGCCCTGCAGCTCTTCAAAATGAATAATGAAGTGATTGTGGCTGCCTGATGCTGGCTGCGTCCCTGAAAATATGGTTCAGACAATAAGACTTACATTGCTTGTGTCGATGCACACACACACACACACACACACACACACACACGTGCACCCGTGTACATACTCAAGCACGTGCACGCCCACAGCTCACCCCTGTTTCTGAGCCCTGCAGCAGGGCTGTGAGCCCAGCCACCCTGTCCATGTTCCTTTACCTTGGTTCCTCCCAGGACAACTTACTCAAAGCCTCCTTTGTCTGCACCTTGTAAGCCAGCCACCGTGCTTCCTCTTGCATATGGAAGGCTCGGCCGGATGCCTGCTTTCTCATCCATTAGCTGCTGCTTTGAAGCATCACCTCCTCCAGGAAGCCTTCCTCCTCTAAAGACAGGGATGATGCGTGTGCCCTGGGCTTCACCCCCATCAAGGCTCGTCTAAACTCCCCTATTCATTCCCTCCAAGTGCCTTTAACTTTGCCTCCCTGGGTCTAGCCTAGATTTCATAAACTCCTGTCACCAGTTAGAGAAATGAGGTGTCTCACGTAGCCCTTTCAGCAGGAACTCAGGATTTGTCAAAATCGAACCATTAAAATAAGGTCATTTGGCAAAAAAAAAAAAAAAAAAAAAAAAAAAAATTCTCAGGTGTTGAAGCAAACCATTTCCAGCCACAGAGTCAAATAGCTTCTCAGGTATAAATGATGCCAGATTTGGTTCAGACTCATGGACATTTTTGTATTCTGGAGGATTTTTAAAAAGTAAAAAATAAAAAGCTCTTTTTTTTTTTTTTTTGCTAGAGTTTGGGGGCGTTGGGGCCGAGGGAAGAAGGAGGAGAAAACACAGGAAATGTAAAGGATTCTGGAATTTGAAATGTATGGGGAAGACAAGTAACTTCCCTGAATCAAAGCAGAAGGTAGTGGCTGGAAGTTAAATTAAATGGACCACCTGCAGAAAATGGGAAGCACAGGAAAAACACCCCGTTGGCACAAATAGAAACCACACATTTCTAAAAGCTTCCGTCAGTGGCTCGTTAAGGCCGCAGTGCCGCTACTTCCAGGTTTGGATGTTTTGGCAGTGGTGGCGGGAAGAATGCCAAGGCACATGCACCCAGGCTGCATGCTCACTTTGCAATTCCTGGCAAACACCTTCCCTCCTCCGCAGAAGATCTGGTGAGTGTTAAGGAAGAAACGCACTTGGGTCAAAGCAAAGGAAACCAGTTGCACTTCCATGGCTAAGCAGCACGCACACGCTGGCTTATTTTCCCAGAGCCGAGAGCAATTTCCACACCAATGAAAAATATCTCTGAGATGAAAGAGAAACGCGACCGCTACACTGGGCACATCCATCCACTTGCAAAAATTATTTATGCTTCCTTGTTATGTGGTTCCTATATTGTATTTATACTTTGGGATCAACGGGTCTTCTTATTTCACAAGGGAGACCGTTGAACCTCAGAAAGTTTAAGTCATTTACCAATATAATGTGATTAACAATAATAACACCTGGGATCAATTGATTTTAAAAGATTTATGTATCTATTTTACATAAATACATTAGGAGTGAGAAAGTTTAGTAGACTTCATGCTTAGAGCAAACCCTGAGATCCTGACCTGAGCTGAAACCAAGAGTTGGAGGCTCAGCCGACCTCACCACCCAGGGGCCCCAATTTCTGATTGTTTATTAAACACTTCCTGTACATCATGCACTGTGTTGAGAACTTAATCTACGTGATCTCATTGATTAGCCACAATCATCCTTGTTGGTTCTACCATCAGTCTTTTTTTTTTTTTTTTTTTTTTTAATTTAACCATGAGAGACACAGAAAGAGAAGCAGACACAAGCAGAAGGAGAAGCAGGTGCCCTGCAGGGAGCCCAATGTGGGACTTGATCCCAGGACTCTGGGTCACAACCTGAGCCAAAGGCAGATGCTCCACCACTGAGCCACCTAGGCATCCGCCATCAGTCTTAAATCCCCCTCCTGAGCTCCTGGTATCATCTGAATTTCCTCTCATGCTCAGAACAAAATCCAAAGTCCTCAAGACAGGACCCAAAACTTACTACCATCATCAGTCTGTGCTGTCAAGCTCTTTCCTGTGTCAGGGACTTCATTAGCTCTTCCCTCTGTCCCCATCACTCCCTGCTCAAACATCACACTAATCACTATAAAATCTACTCTTCTGTTGTGTCTTGGAATAAATATCACACCTTATTGTGAAGCTCTCCAAATACCCTGCGCTTTTCCTTTGGAGCACTTATACATTTGTGATTCTTTATTTATTTGCTTAATTTTATCCATCCTATCTGTTCCTTTGAGGCCAGGGATGGGAGTGTATATCACTGAACCCTCATTACTTAGTGGCATGTGGCAGGTATTTAACAACTGTTAACAAACAAAAACAACATTTTGAAGGACGTTCTAAAAAATATACACAATATTTGCACTACTGCGATATATATGTGTGTGTGTGTGTGTGATAGATAGTTCCTTAGCTTTTAGAATCTAAAATTTTGGGCAGCCCAGGTGGCTCAGTGGTTTAGCGCCACCTTCAGCCCAGGGCCTGATCCTGGAGACCTGGGATCGAGTCCTGAGTTGGGCTCCCTGCATGGAGCCTGCTTCTCCCTCTGCCTGTGTCTCTGGGTCTCTCATGAATAAATTTTTAAAAAAATCTAAAATTTTATATTGTATTGTTTTTTGCCTTTTAGAATCTTTGGACAAAGCATGGAAGGCTTGCTGGAGGTTGTGGGAGAGGTTAATGTCAACAACAACAACCACTACCACCTACTGTAGGGACACAGTATGGATAAGGATGTAGCTGCGAGAAGTTAGGTAATGGAATTTGGGACAGGAAAGATGCTGGAACTCCCCTAACCTCACTAAGTGGGGTGTCAATACACACCATTGAAAGTTGACTTACTGAGAAATAGAGAGTTAAGCAGATTGTTTAAAATTAGATGAAGCCAATAACAGAACCAAATAGAAAAATCTACATGTCAAGTATTTGAGATTGAGAGTAGAATCCTAAGTGATTGAATATTCATCTCTCATATTAAAGAGTCTATAGATGTCATCTAAAATGGCTAAATCAAAAAACAGAGTTATCAGCATTTTATCTACAGCTCTGAGGTCACCACAGAAAGAACTTAAACCAGAAGAAAGAAATATAATTTATCTTTGAGGAGTGGGAACCTTGGCTTCTATCACAGGCTCTTCTGTGCTATTTAACTGTTCATGTTTTGGTTTGGGGTACCCCAAGAGTAAATTTTTTTTGTTTTGCTTTGTTTTGTTTTAAGATATTATTTATTCATGAGAGACACACAGAGGCAGAGGCAGGGGGAGAAGCGGGCTCCCTACAGGGAGCCCGATGTGGGACTCGATCCCAGGACCCTGGAATCATGCCTTGAGCCAAAGGCAGATACTCAACCACTGAGCCACTTGGGTATTCCTCCCCCAGAGTAAATCTTAAGCAGCCAGATCTTGGAGGCAAGTTTTCTCCTTGGGGCTGGGGAAGGAGGGGAACCCGGGGGCCGGGAGGGAGGTACAAGGAACACTTGCAAGGTGGTGGGAGTAATGATACAGACAGGAAGATGGACCAATAAAGACTAAACTATTAAAGCATCTAATGCAGTGGCAACTAGACTTATTTCTCAGGGAAGACTAGAAAACAGAATAATCCAAACATCTCATGCTTACCTTACCTAAGAAGCAAGGGAGCTGGGGGGAGGGGCCGATTTATATACTGATCCCCAACAGGCTGAGGGCTCCTCTCTGGACTCTGCTAACTTCCCAGCCCTTCTAGCCCACTCTACAGGAAAGGACAGAGCCGGCCTGCTGTGGTTCTAGAAAAGTGCAGACACAGCTAGTCAGTAGTCATGAGGACCAAGGAAAGAGAGGAGGGCCCAAGGACGGGTTGTGACACTGACAGCTTTTGTTCCACTTGCCATGTGTCCATATCAGTTTGATATAAAAATAAGTGGCAAAAGGTGTTTTTAAAATTTCTAGGGCACCTGGGTGACTGGTTGAGCATCTGCCTTGGGCTCAGGTCATGATCCCTGTGTCCTGGGATCAAGTCCCCATCGGGTTTCCTGCAGGGAGTCTGCTTCTCCCTCTGCCTGTGCCTCTGCCTCTGTGTGTCTCTCATGCATAAATAAATAAAATCTTTTAAAAAATAAAATAAATAAAATAAAGTTTCTTATGTATCCCTACAAAGGAATGAGCATGTATCAGGGATCAACTGTGCACCAGAAACTGTGCTAAACAGATCTGTTTATATTGTCTCATTCAATTCTTGCAATAATCCTGTTGTGTGTGTGGCTGTCTCTTTCACATACGATAAAGGAAGGTCCCAGAATCTTTGTAAATATTAAAGGGAATTTCAGCTTCTAAGGTAAGTCCTTATATATAAATATAAACAAGTATTGAGTAAGAGTGAGGCCAAAGCTCACCGTAAGTCTTCTAACACAGAAAATCCTAAGAATGATTTAAAAAAAATAATAAAGGACAGTAAGAATTATAAGAGAATCAAGAGATGATCATTTTCCTTTGGGAGATGTTGAGTTGGAGGTGATGGCAGGAGATTCATCAGCAATGTCCCTCCAACAACTGTGACTAGAGAGTCATTGACTGGTAGAAGGGTCTTGTCTGCATCACAGGGGGTCCCTCCACCTGGAATGCTTACCTCGTACTTTTGTTTTCTTGTCTAGCCCATTTCTTCACACTATGTAGATTTGTGTTACAAACTCAAAAAGTTGAGTCTTATTCCCTTATTCCTTGACTCTGAGCTCATTTGATTTGCTTTGACCACTAGACTATGATGAAAGAGATCATGTGCCATTTTTTTCTTCTTCTTTTCTTCTTCCCCTTCTCCTTCTCTCCTCCCTCTCCTCTCCTCCCCTTCCTCTCCTCCTTCTCCTCTTCTCTTCCTCTCCTCCTCCTCCTCCTCCTTCTTCTTCTTCTTGTGGACTCCACACCCAGTGTAGAGCCCAACTCGAGGCCCAAACTCACAAGCCTGAGATCAAGACATGAGCCAAGATCAAGTCTGATGTTCAACCAACTGAGCCCCACCCCCCCGGTGCCCCAAGTGTGCCATTTCCAAGTCCAAGCCTCAAGAGGCCTCACACACTCCCCTGGGCTCTCTTGGAACACTGCCTGCTACTTTGAGAGCTGGCCTTGACAACCTGCTGGAAGATGAGAGACTATGGGGACCAGAGATGTGCTATTTCAATGGAGGCCACAGCAGACAAGCTCGGCCCCAGCTAACACAGCAGCTGGCTGCAGTTGCGTGAGTGGCCCCAGCCAAGACCAGAAGAATTGCCCATCTGAGCTCAGCTTGACTGCTGGCCCTCAGAATCGTGTTCTAAATAAATATGCACTGCTTTAACCCAGGGTGTCGAAGTAGTTTGTTACTCAGTATTTGAGTACTAGAGTCCCAATAGGGCACATTGGCACAGTGCTCCCAGAATATTTGTTAAAATGAATGTATGGCCTTTCTTCATTTCCTTTGTTTTTCTATCTTGACATGACTTTACCGTATTTACTTTCACCAAACAAATATAAACATTGTGCTTCACAATGTATGTAACTGTTTCCGTGGGTGTTTGGAAGTTACATCACATTTTTAATGGTTTCAATATGTTCCTTTCCCAAGGACATCAAGACATTGCTTTGGAGTTCTGGACAGCTTAGGTTCAAACCCACCCTTCCCTTGACACTTATGTTGAGGTTATTACTGAAGTTATGAAAACAGATCGATTTCTGAAGATGATAAATAAGAAGGGCTACAGATAAGGAAATGAGCCTTGAGGCAGGCGCACAGCTAAGTATGTAGAGACAGCAGGAAGAAGAATGGCCAAAAACAAGAGATTGCTATCAGATACTCACTTCTTTTATCTGTTACTTTGACTTAACCTGGTGGCTGGGCTGGAATGGATCTGCCTGTTGATTTCATTAGTCACTACATTTTCTGGAGGCCTCAAGCATCTAGAGTTATGCCTCTTCTATTTGAATGGAGAGATCATTGCAGAATCATTGAAGGGATGGCGTGAAAGCATCTTTACCTGTGTTATATATAAGAAGTCTGAGTCATCTTTTATCCGCGTATGGAAAAGAGTTCAAAACCTATACTTCTCTCTTGCTCTTCACCTCAAACCTCCCCCCACACCCCCCACTATTGCAGGATTCACTTCCAGGGCTGGAGAGAGAGGTTGCATCTGAACCAAGCCAAAATGCCTGGATGAAAAATGAAGTAATTTAGTCAATCATTCACATGCTAGGTCCCCATGCCAAACATCTGGACATTTGGAAGCAGTTGGGCAATTAACCATTGTTCACTTTTCATCTAGAAATGTTGGCAGATGTAGCCCCAACTGAAGACATGGAGGGGCCATGCAGATCAATTTGCCATTTCAGTTTTGTGGAGTCCAACCTCGTAAGGTCTGTGACCACATGAAATCCCTCCTAGAATGTTAAACTAGAAAAGGAACTCATGTAGAATCTGGTGTGTAACTCCTTTATTTTATAGATAAAGATGCTGACGTCCAGAGACAAGAGCACACAGCTACTTGAGGAATTATCCAGATTTAGGCACTAGGCATCTTGACTTCCATATACTTACATCCATTTTCCCACTCTCTGCCTTGTTTAGAGGCAAGAGAAAAATATGCAATTTGTGCATAAATGGGATAGAAATAATACTGTTATCACTGACTTGAATAGGTAAATCCATTTGTACACTTTATAGCTTATTCTGTGCCTTAACAAATGCTTCATTTTGGACCATCACAACAATACCTGTGGCAAACAGAGCAGCTAACTGTATCCTTAATCACGGACGAAATTAAGTGATGGCCTCACAGCTTGCAAATGACAAGGTTGGCACTGTATACCAGATCTTTCCTTGCATTCATTCTTTCAAACATTTATTGAGTGCCGACTGCATGCCAGATGCTACACTAGGAGCATGTTTGTGCCATGTGTCTTAATTCCAGTAATAGGTGCATCTCCTCTATATCAGCCCGCTTTGGCTAAATCACGCTGCAATAACTAACACTTCAAATAACTACGGCTTAGAACATCACAATTTCATTTTTTACTTAAGCTACCTATCCTGGCTCTGCTCAGTGGCAGCAGCAGTCTCACTCTGGGATTCAGGCTAATGAAGTGACCAAGAGCAATGTGTCCTGGGGACGGTGTTTCTTTGACAGCCACCATAACTGTCTTAGAGACCTGAGTTCTGGGAGAAAGGAGAAGCAAGAAAAATAAGGAAAGGGCAGCCCAGAGATAGAAAGGGAAGCTATTGTAAGAGCTCTGCAAAGATGATTTCATTAGTTACAACTGTAGGAACAGAAAAGTGACTGGTTTGCATTTCAAACAAGGGAAAAAGGAACCATTGTTTTGTGTGAGCTGGGCTGGGTATTGGATTCTGAATTCTTTGTTATATCCTCTGGCAAGAATTCAGCTGGCCTCTTACTTCTTCCTGTCAAACCCTGAAATGGACTACAGCCTTTGAACTAAAATGCTGTACACCCAACCCAAGACTCAGGCAGCTCTGAAAATGTTCACTGCTCAGCAGCCGATTTTAAATCGTTCTTGCCCTTGGCTATTTTAAATCATCTCCCCACCATCACCCTGGAACACATTAGACAACTTTATTGCCACATTCCTTGCCAATTTAATTTTTGTAAATCATATTCTAGTGCTTTAGATTTCCTCATGTAACTGAGAGATTTTTTTCATGTGAGCTGTTGAATCAAACTGTTGAGTCCAGGTTTTGCTGGGATCACTGCACTCCATCCTTAACAGCGGACAGCCTCGGTTGTTAGCTGATTCTCCTGGTATGTTTTGGTGTGTTTGGATACTGCTCATAATTATCATGACGATTATGGTAACCTGACATGGGTGATTCTGTGGAATCTGAAATATTGCATGCCCAAAGTCAGCCTGAATGAGATTGGAACCCATATTAGAACACTAATATGGTATTAAGATCATTTGAATGGATTTATTTTTAACTCCCACATTCAGAGGTTTTCTTTTATAAATTTTCTTTTTGTGTCTTTGCTTATTTTATTGCAGGTGCATGCATGTTTTCATACTGATTTTTAAGAGCTCTACTGAACAAATCATTGAACAACTCAACTGAGTAGAGAATTCTTTTTTTTTAAGATTTTGTTTGTTTATTTGAGAGAGAGAGAGAGAGAGAGAGAGTTGGAACTAGAGAGAGAGGGAGAGAGAATATGAAGCAAACTCTCTGCTGAGCACAGAGCCTGAAGTGGGGCTCCATTTCACCACGGTGAGATCATGACCTAAGCTGAAACCAAGAGTTGGCTGCTTAACCAACTGAGCCACCCAAGCACCCCCACTGAGTAGAGAATTCTTGAAGCATATTTGATTTCCTTCAGAACCCTGTCAACCCTGCTTCCCAGACTTTTGGTGCATAATGCTGTAAATGTTGTATTTTTTGATGATATGCTTACTGTACTTAAGTGGATCTCAACCAGGGCCAATATTGCCTGCAGGAGACATTTTGGGTCCCACAACATTTTCCCAGTAGGAGGTGCTACTGGCACCTAGTGGGCTGAGGCCAAAGATCCTGCAGTGTGTAGGACAGCACCCACCACAAAGAATTATCTGGTCCCAAATGTAAATACTGCTGAGATTGGGAAACCTAGATCTAAATGACTAAATAATGCATTCTTAAAATTAAATAAGTTCACAAAGATACATCTTAGTTTCACTCTTTTTTTTTTTTTGATGTTTGTTTTTGTTTTAAACAATATCACACATTAAGAAAATTTTCTGCTAATTGCCTTTGTGTTTTTTTTTTTTTTTTTTTTTATCATCCTCTGCATTCTGGTTAGGATCTTCTGCTTGATTTTTTCTTTTCTTTTCTTTTTTTTAAGAGATTTATTTGTGAGAGGGATAGAGAGAGAAAGAGAGAGAGAGAGGGAATGGAGGAGAAGGGAAGAGCAGAGGGAGAGAAATACTCAAGCAAACTAGCTGAGCTCAGAGTCTGACCCAGAACTCACTCCCACAACCCTGAGATCATGATGTGAGTTAAAACCAAGAGTTCCATGCTTAACCAACTGTGCCACCCAGGCACCTCTACATGATTTTTGATGCTGTCCTAATTTATGCTTCTCACTGTTTCTTCAGGTTTCACTTTGGTTTTATTTGTCCCAGCACTACTGGTTGTCTTTCCTTCCATAGAGTCCTTTGTCCTCTCATTTCTCTTTCCTCATTTCATAAAGCCCATCAATTTTAATTATATTAAAAAGTGAAACATTTACTCTTTTAACCATTCCCATGGTTTCTGAAATAGGTCTTTTTCAGAAGCATCTCTTCATCTTTTTTTTTTTTTTTTTTTTTTTTTTGCTGTGTATGTTCACTTCCGTTGGCAGATTTTGCACTATTGCTACATTGTGTTTTCTTTTTGTTTTAGTTTAGCCATTTTAGAATGGAATATAATCTATTTTGTCTTAGTCTTGTTATTTATCACTAAATAGTGTAGATGAATTTACTTTGGGTTTCCTCCTTGTTTATCTGGGCTCCGTTTGAAAATCCTGCATGGAGCCGGAGAGAGATGGCTGGTGTAAGTATACATGATTGGTCAGAATTCCAGTAGCCTAGAGATGAGAGGAGGTCATAGAAGATAAGTAACTTAGTAAACATTTTTTTCTTCTACATTTTATGTACCCATATCACAAAGTACCATCTCTGCCAAGCTGAGGAATATCCTTTCCCTTTGAGAGGATGTCCCTGTACTCTCAGATTGATCATCTACTTTAAAATGATATGGCATTGCATTATTTAGAAAATACATATTTGTCTTTTGTTTCTGAAACTGCTGGTATATAGAAATGACTGCAAGTACATCAGAATCCCTGTCATTCCAAATGTCTACTCTTCCCATTCCAAATACAAAGTTTCCCCACTAAAATTAAGCTCGATACTGATTTTAGGAAGTTCTTGATGTGCAGCTTCTTTGGAAAGCAGTAAGATGGTTTCTCAAAAAATTCAAAATGGAATTACCATATGATCCAGCAATTTTACTTCTAGATATGTACCCAAAAGAATTGAATTCATGAACATGGACAGATATTTGTGCACCCAAGGTCTTAGCAGCATTGGTCATAACAGCAAAGAGACAGAATCAGCCCAAGACAGATAAACAGGTTAAAACAGGTAGCATATACATGCAACAGAATATTATTTAGCCTTCAATATAAAAAGGAAGGAAATTCTGACACATAATGCAGCATGGATTAACTCTGAGTAAACTACACTAAGTGAGTCACAAGAGCACAGATACTGTATGGTTCCACTTATAGGAGGAAACTAGGGTAGTCAAATTCATAGATACAGAAAATAGAATGGTATTTTCCAGGGTATAGGAGGGTAAGAAATGGAAAGTTGTTTTTTAAGAGGTTTGGAAAGATAAAGAAGTTCCAGAGATAGACAGACAGGGATGATTGCACAGCAATGTGAATATACTTAATGCCATTGAATGGCATACTTCAAAGTGTTAAAAAGGTAAATTTTTATGTTATGTATACTTCACTACAATGAAAACATAAATAAAAAAAAAAAATCCCTAAACTTTTTCCCCCATGTCCCCCAAAACCACCTGGAGGTGGGAGTTCCAATTCCTTAAGATGTGTAAAGTTAGAAGAGACTACACCTGTCAACTGATAACCAAACAAGTGCTCGCTTCGGCAGCACATATACTGATAACCAAACAAGCCAAATTAACTACACATTATGGGGTTGTTGTTCTTGTTGTTGTTGTTGTTGTTTTTTTCCTGAAACAATCAAAGAGAAAATTAAGTGAACTAAACATCAGAAATCAAGAATCTCCATAGAAAAAGAGATGGCTGCTTTCATGGCAGAACAGTGGTAGGGGAAAAATGCCCCATAAAAGAGAGTAAGGAGACTCTAATTGGAATTTTGAAAAACTTAACAGATATGTGTGGTTTGGTATGGCAAATAAGAAGTCTGAGGAGCTCTAGCCATAGAATATATTTGTCCCCACACAACTATCTTTGCTATGCTGGACCATGAAACAAGTCTTATAATGAATATATTATCTAATCACAATGGTATTAAATTAGAAATTAATAACATAAAATTACTTTAAAAATGCAAAATATTTACATATTAAGCAACACACTTTAAATAATGAGTCCAAGAAGAAATTACAATGCATATTATTTTCTAATACATTTTTAAGCTGAATGATAATTAAAATACATCAAAACCATGAGATGAAGCTAACAAATTGCTTGGAAGAGAATGTTACAGTTTTAAATACTTACAAAAGGAATTATAAAATAAATAATCTGATTTTCTATTTCAAGGATCTAAAAGGAGGAAATTAATACAAAAGTAGAAGAAATGAAATGACAAGAAATAAGCACAGAAAACAATAAAACCAAAACCAAACAACCTAGAAAATAAAGTGAAAGTTGGCCTCTAAAAAATAAAAATAATAAACCTTTAGCTACACTGATAAAGAATAAAAGAGAAAATAGAAATTACCAAGATCAAGAAGGAATGAGGAGATACTATTACAGATCCTACAGACTCTAAAAGATAATGAGAGATGATAAACTTGGTTATGCCAATAATTGAACAATGTGATGAAATTGACAAATTCCCTGATAAAATATATCAACTGGTCACATAAAGAAACAGAATTTAAATAGCTCCATATCCCTGCAGGTTTACATAGATTCAATGATGAATACTACCAAATTTTTGTGGAAGATGTGCTTGCTTCAGCAGCACATATACAAATTTTCATGGAAGAAATAATACCAATTTTATCTAAACTCATGGAAGATAGAGGAAGAGAGGAACTTCAAAATTAATTGTATAATTAATTATATTAATTGTATTACATCACAACCTTTTCCAAAAAGATCAGTTACAGACCAATATTCTTCATAAACACAGATTAAATATGCCCTAACAAAATTTTAGCAAACGCAAGTGACTAATATATAAAAATGATAATGCATTATGTACTGTGGATATTAATCCCTTTATTATCCCATACACAAAGGATAATTTGTGATATATCATTGCTTTAAATGCAACAGTCAGAAATAGAAAATTTCTAGAAAAAAGTAAGAAAATACTTTAGTTGCTTTGAGGAAGGCAAAAATTTCTTGGACAAAACACAAAAAACACTACCCAAATAAAGAATGGAATGATAAATTTAACTTTATCATAATTTAAAACTTCTACTCATCAAAGACACCATTAGAAAATAGATAGGCTCAGTTGGGGAAAATACTTGCATTATGTATGTCTGACCAAAGGACTCTTATCCAAAATATACAAATATATCCTACAATAGATAGTAAAAATATGAACAGCCCAATTAAAACTTTGAAGTCCATTCACTAAGGAAATTATAAGAGCAGTTAACATTACCTGTTATCAAGGAAATGTATATTACATTATGGTATGCATTTCATAACCACTAAAATGACTATAATGACTGATTATAGCAAATATTGGTAAAACATGGAAACAATTGGAATTTGCACACATTATTAGTGGGAGTATGAAATGGTTTGAATACTGTATATAACACTAACAATTTCTCAAAATTTAAAACATACTTCTGCTTTTGGTATGGCCAACTAAA
Organism: Nyctereutes procyonoides; assembly: GCF_905146905.1. NCBI lineage: Eukaryota > Metazoa > Chordata > Mammalia > Carnivora > Canidae > Nyctereutes > Nyctereutes procyonoides. The sequence continues at coordinate 51,154,501 of NW_026575140.1, read as the reverse complement.
CTACTAGAAAAAGCCTTTTATAAATAACAAGTATAAGCTCTAGACAAATTATAAAATACAAACTACTTGAAGGCACTAGAGATGAACAAAAGCTCACATTCTGATAGAGATTCAATACTTGGAAGATAAGAATGCTGTAAGGAAAATTTACTTTTTGGGGTGGAGACAGTACTTTTTAAGTCTGGGAAGAGCTTACAATAGGATCATCTCGCACAGCCAAAATTCCAATGGTCTCTCTAAGGAACCAAGTAATAAAAATTGAGGCAATCGCAGCCCCTGAAAACTAATGAGGGATCCTGGAAAGGAGATAGCTAGAGAGAGAGAGAGAGAGAGAGAGAGAGAGAGAGAGAGAGAGAGAGAGAACCAACTTCTCTATATAGAATCTGCCAAAACTTTGGTTAACTTCTGAATTATATATGTGTGAGGCAAGCTGAAAGGAACCAGCTAAAGATATAAGAACTGAACTGAGATCTGATTTGCTACTCCAGAGATAGTTTGTACTATGAGTCCAACCAAGTTTATTACCAGTAAAACGAACAAACAAAAACAGTTAATCAACATTATTAGGAGGCATATTAGAGAATCCAGGGCCACCATAACATTACATTCACAATGTTCAAGATACTATCCCAAATTACTCAATATACAAAGAACCAGAAAATGTGATGCATTCCCAATTTAAAAGAATATCTGTGAGATCAATCCTAAGATGACACAAATATTGGAATTAGTAGACAAGGATTTTATTTTATATTTTATTTTTAAAAAGATTTATTTATTCATGAGAGACACAAAGAGAGGAGCAGAGACATAGGCAGAGGGAGAAGTAGGCTCCCTATGAGGAGCCTGATGTGGGACTTGATCTCAGGACCCCAGGATCATGACCTGAGCCAAAGGCAGATACTCAACCACACAGGTGCTCCCTAGACAAGGATTTTAAAACAGATATTATGACTACACTCAATGCCATAAAGGAAAATATGGTCACAATGCATCAAAAATTAAGAAATCTCAGCAGAAAACTAGAAAATATTTTTTAAAAAAAGAACCAAATTGAGAAAATTAAGCAAAATTATACCCTACAAACTATCAATTCCACCCTTAGGTATTTATTCAAGGTAAATAAAAACTTACATACTTATACAAGAATTTTCACAGGTGCCTTATACATAATAGCCTCAAACTGGGAAAATTCAGAACATCCATGTCATAGGACAGTGAATGAACAAATTGTACCATATTTATATTTACAAAATGAGCTACCACTCAGAAATAAAAAGTAACTACTAATACTTGAAACAACAGAGCTAGATCTCAAAGGTAATATTTTAGGCCAAAGAAACCAGAAGCACAATGATCACATATCTATGACATCTAAGAATAAGGAAAGCTAATCTATGGTGTTATAGTGAAGATCATTTATCAGGTTGTAAAAATGTTAAAATTTTCCTCATATTTATTTAAAAACTCATCAACTATAGGATCTGTACATTTCACTATATGTTATTGTAACTAAAAAGACTCCTGAGGGGCGCCTGGCTGGCTCAGTCGGTTGAGCGTCTGACTTTGAATTTGGCTTAGGTCATGATCTCAGGGTTGTGAGATGAAGCCTCGCATTGGGCTCTGTGCTCACTCAGAGTGGAACCTGCTTAAGATTCTCTGTTCCTCTCCCTCTGCTCTTCCCACTCATGCACGTGTAGTCTCTTTTGATTTAAAAAAAAAAAAAAAAGAAAGAAATGATAGCTTTTTTTCTTTCTTTTTTTTTCTCATCATACCACCAGTGGATCCACTCAACCTCCAGGCCTCTTTCTTCCAAAAGAGGATAGTAGAATGGTTTTCCAGAAAGCTTCCCTCTTGCTTCCTACAACTTTGCATTGTTCTCTTGGGAAACAGGGGAGGGGGATTTTCTCAAATTCTTTTATCTTCCTTAGCTTTGGTTCAGATTTTATTGTATTTGGCAGAACTTCCTCATGGCATATGGCTACCACCTTGCCTTGCTTCTTCCTCATAATTTTGCTCCTTTTAAAAATCCTTTTGGTCAAGAAAAGTATCTTCACTTAAATTATCTGCTGGATTTTGTACCCCCCACTGAATCCTTTAACCATTTAGGACAACTGCTTGGAGTGCCCAGCCCTTGCTCATTTTTGTGCCAGCAGTCTTAGTTTCTTGCTCTAGAGAGAAATGTTCTCCTATTCCTTGCCCCCATGCTGTCACCTTCTTTGGTAAAGGATTTCTTTAGAGATGCCTATAAATACCAGTGGCACCAGTGACACCTATGATGATCTTAAAACATTTGTTTGGAGAAGCGTTTGACAAATGTAGTAAATAGCAGAGGGTTAAAAGAAAAGTAGTACAGATAATTAAGTGACTCCAAATATTGATTTATGAAGAAAATTGAAGATATTAATACAAACCACATTTCTTTCCTGAACACTAAGGGAAGATGGAACGGATGAGACAATAGCCACTAATAGAATGAACAACCAAAGAAGAAAAACATTTGTGGGTGATATCAAAAGTGAAATTCCAAATATTCAGAAGGAATTTAATAAAGGAACATGTGGGCTGAATTTTAAGAGAAAGTTGCAGATAGTGGAAGATTTGGACCATGGTATCCTGCTCTTAAAGACGTGGGGTAACTGCCACATACCTAAAATTCTAGGATTGAATAAAGCCCAAGATGTTTATGACAGAGCCCCACCCCCATAGAGACCAAGCATATATGAGGTCTCTTCTCAATCTTTTCTCATCCTGCTTTTTATTCATTATGATTATGAATAAAGGAAAAAAATGAGACTCTTCTGATATATGCAAACAATGTCAACCTTTTGTTTTTCTGTTTTATTCTTTGAAAAGATTTTATTTTTACTCATGAGAGACACAGATAGAGAAGCAGAAACACAGGCAGAGGGAGAAACAGGCTCCTTGTGGGGAGACTGATGTGGGACTCAATCCTGGGACCCCGGGATCACGACTTGAGCCGAAGGCAGATGCTCAACCACTGAACCACCCAGGCGTCCCTTGTTTTTGTGTTTTAAAAAAATCAGTCGGTATAGGGAAATATGATTAGTATTCTAGTATTAGAAAGACAAAACTAGAGTGGGGGAAATGGGTAGATGCTCATCAAAGGGTACAAACTTCCAGTTATAAGATACATCAGTTCTGGGGATCTATTGTACAGCATGATGATGACAGCTAATAATACTGTATTATATATTTGAAAGTTGCTGAGTAGATCTTACAAGTTCTCACCACAATAAAAAAAAATGGCAATTATGTGACATAATGGGGGTGTTGTCTAACCCTATGGTGGCAATCATTGTGCAATATGAAAGTACATCAAATCAGGGCCACATGGGTGGCTCCATCAGTTAAGTGTCCAACTCTTGATTTCAGCTAAGGTCTTGATCTCAGGGTCATGGGATCCAGTCCCATGTTGGGCTCCACACTCAGTGAGAAGTCTGTTTGAGACTCTCTCTCCCTCTCCCTCTGTCCCTCCTCCTGCTTGTGTGTGCTCTTGCTCTCATAAATAAATGAAACTTTTAAAAAGAAAGCATCGAATCAGCATGTATGCCTTAAATTTACATAATGTTGTACATTGGTTTCTCTGGAAAGAAAAAAAGTCTAACCTACTGATTGCTGTGTGTGTGTCTATAATATGATCTATTATGTTGCTGAATAGAGAACGAGTCCCACTGTCTCTTGCATTCAATAGGATGAGGTTAAAAAGCCATTTCAATGGAAAACAGATGCTGCTGTTATCAGTGTGGGCAAACCTGAATGTCAGTCAAACAGGGCTAGCCAGCCCTCTCCTTGTCACATGGGAGAAGGTGCATGTGACCGTGTCACAGCATCCCCGGGAACCAATCAGGGTGAGCTGATGAGTGAGTGATTGGACCTGTGTCAGAATTGCGCTCTGGCTTTTGTGACTGCATTTCCTCTGCCAACTGTTTATCCACTAGATCACAAGCTTCCTGAAAGCCAGGTTTTGTGTCTTTCATTTCTATATCCCGGGGGGTATGAAGTCAGCAAGGTTGGTTTGATCTCTACAATAGATGTGATATGTATATACCTGTCTCTGCCTCCAAGGCCACAATCCCGACCTGGCCACCATCATCTCCTCTCTGGATGGAATGTTAAGTAGCCTGACAAGCAAACACATTGCTTCCCCTGCACACTGGGAGATGTCCTGGCAAGGTAACCAGTTTAATCTGTGTATTGTTCTCTCCATATCATGCTTTCCCTCCTGTCTAAATTGCCTTCCTCTGACCCCTCTTTTCTTCAAATCCCCTTGTAGCCTCCTCTCCCAGCTCTATCGCCTCTACAGAGCATCTCACATGTTAGCCATTTGCCCTTTATTGAGTATCTACTACATTGCCAGATATTGTGATAATTTCTGGGACTATAAATATGAATAAGATGAGGTCACTGCTAGGGCACCCGGGTGGCTCAGTGGTTGAGCCTCTGCCTCAGGTTGTGATCCCTGAGCCCTGGGATTGAGTCCTGCATTGGGCTCCATGCATGGAACCTGCTTCACCTGTCTTTGCCTCTCTCTGTGTCTCTCATGAATAAAGAAATTTTAAAAAAATCTTTAAAAAAAAAGATGAGGTCCCTGCCTTCTAGGAGCATACACTACTATTAGTATATACCAGTGGTTCACCAACGTGGCTGAGCCACACTTACCTTGATATTTAAAAAAAAAATTACAGATGACTAGTGTGTCAGTCCTCAACCTGTTTGTGTCCCAATCCACTACTCACCTTTCCTCTGCTCTCTTCTTTATCCTAGGGATGTTGACACCTGTGGGCTGTTGTTTCTAGGCTCTGTTGTCAACTGGGAAAAAGGAAGATCAGAAATTGGGGGGAAGGAGGAATGGAGAAGCCAGTGTGTCCCCTGCCCATCCCTGACTTGGGTGTCACCTCCCACAGTGACTGTGACTGTGGTATGGCCTCAGTTCCTTTGGACCAGGAGCTTCCCCAGAAGTATGCCAGTCCCCAGCACCAGTTATACTCCATTACCCCACTGTCCCCCAGTCTGGGGGTGATAGTGACTTCCTTCTCTTGCTTCTGTCTAGGTGACCTCATTTCTTCCCACACGACATCTCAACTTGTCCAAAACCTGCATAACAAATACCCTAAATCAAATGTCTTTGGTGTTAAATATTCCAAGGGGTTCCATTCTTCTAGTTGGACACTGGCTACTACAGTTATTGGTACCCAAAGGAACCCCAAGAAATAAAACTCTTAGGATGCAGTGCTGGGATTGGGGTGCTCATGTGTTTGAGTTGTGTGACCTTCTTGCAAGATGGCAGACAGTATTAGTGTCCTACAGCATATGGCAGAGTCACAATTATTTAAATGTCTCACTTGTGCTTGCTTGGGGTGAAGTGTCTTACTCATCATCATGGTGGTCTTCCCTCCACCCCCAAATGCTTCTGACCAAGGCACACATTTCCCTGAGAAAAAAAAAGTGCAGGAAAAGATTCTTATTATGTTCTCCATCACCTACAAGCCGCAGACCTAATAATACCTTAGAATGTCCTCCTGAGTACTTGGTGTGCCAGCTATCTGGATGTTGCCACTTGGCTCCAAATTCAATTTGGGGTGGCAGCTATTCATTACCTGTTGTATTCCCATCTTATTTAGAGTTCTTGTCACTTCACGCTAGTCCATCCCTCATTTGTCCAATTCTCTGTCATAGTTAATGATTCTTTATGTGAAACTTACCTTGTTCCAATTAATGAATAGTTTCTGTCTCCTGATTGGATCCTGATTGATGTCTTCTGTTCTAATTCCAGCTGCCCTACAGAATGTGGCATACGCTTTGAAGCAATCGCCAATATATGGTGTCATTTTCCCAGTCGCTGAAATAAGTCCAAGAATCAAGAGGTGGAAGTCATGATGGAACTTAATCACCCACTCACAGAAATTTTGCTTTTAATTCCTGAGAACTTTGGCTCTTATAGTTTAGTTCTTATTTAGTAATGGAGGACTCTGCGTACGTGACACACCAATGGCCCCATCAAATTTGCAGTTGAGACTATGTTAAGCTCCTCGTAACGGTAAACTGACAGAGAGACAAGGGATACATTTGGCACTTTTCATGCATTTCCTCAATGGAGGTGAAACCCTTCAGCTGTTGCTAACTTCTGGGTTGCCTCACATAATTTCTTGTATGATACCCCAACTCTTCAATTGGATTTGGTAAATAAATGTTCTTTAGGAAACACTTAGAATAGCTTTTGTTTTATTTTGATTGAACACCATGGAATAAACAGGCCTTATGAAAACTGTCCCTTCCCCTTCAACAGCTTCTCTATCTCCCCCCCTTCCCTGCTGTATTTTCTCCTAGGCACTTACCAAGTCATTACATACTTAGCCTCTTGCTTAGTCACTTATCTGTGTAGGCTTCACAAAGGCAGGGTTTGGTTCCCTTTTGTTTTCCACTGCTGTCTAGCTGATGTCAAGTACCATGCCTGGCATGTGGTAAGCACTCAGTAATAATTGTTAAACTAATGATCCGAGCTAGGTATACATTTTGAAATGGACGGTGGTGCGTGGTGACTTGGTGCGTGGTGGTGAAATCTCCAAATCAGCTCGTAAATTCAATGCGATTCAAATTAAATTTCAGATACAGTCTTTTGCTGAAATTGAGAAGCTGAAACTAAGATGAATATGAGGAAATAAAATAGCACAACAGCAAGGCATTGGAAGATGTGGAAGAGAGGGCTCAGCCTTCCACTGAATAAAATTTCTTATAAACCATATTAATAAAGGTTGATAATAATCTTGGAATAGATAGAACAGTGGGATAGAGAAGAGACTTACTCTCAGATCTACTCCAGTAACCGGTCAGCTACACACACGAAGGTGAGAGAAGACCAGAGGGGTAGCATAATAAATTGGTGAGGAGCGCTGTCTAGGCCACTCAGGTGGTTGAGCATCTGCCTTCAGCTCAGGTCATGATCTCGGGGCCCTGGGATTGAGCCCTGCACTGGGCTCTCTACTCAACAGGAAGCCTGCTTCTCCCTCTCCCCCTGCTTGTGCTCTCTCTCTCTGTGTCAAATCAATGAAAAAAATCTTAAAGAAAAAAAACAAAAAACAAAAATGAAGACCAAAAAAAAACCAAAAACAAAAACAAAAAAAAAAAAACAAACCCAAATCAGTAAGAGGACTACTGCTATTCAACTAGCAGCACAAAACATTGGTTATTCATAAGCAAGAAAATGAAATTAGTTCTCTATACCAGGCACAAAATTAAATTCCAGCTGAGTAGGCGAACAAAACATGAAAATCTTAATTATAGAACTTCTAGAAGGAAATCTAAGAAAATACCATCATGTCTTAGGACAGAGCAGGATTCCTCAAATGAGAGAAAATAACAAAAATCATGAAAGGAAATGTTTTTTATGAATCTGATTCAATTTAAATTAAAGTATTTCCATATGGTAACAGGCGAAATGATATATGATGGGAACAAATTTATATTCTTTACAGATTGATCAAATATATTTCAACCTATGCAACTGACAAAGAACTAGAGTCAGGAAAGTATTTTTTTAATTCTACCAATTAGTGAAAATACCCAAATTAAAATGAACACTTAACAGAAGAGAAAGCCTGAATGGTCAATAAACATAGAAAAAAAATGTCACTTTTAACCAGGAAAATGAAAGTTTAAACAAACAAAAACTATGCACTATTTCCGTCCCAATAGAATGGCAAAATTTAAAAAGTTTGATTCAGATCCTTTGTCCATTTTTAATTGGGTTATTTATTTATTTACTTGCCATTTAATTGTATGAGTTCTTTATATGTTTTGGATATTATCAGATATACGGTTTGCAAATACTTTTTCCCATTTTGTAGGCTGACTTTTTACTTTGTTGATTGGTTTCCTTTGCTGTGCAGAGGATTTTCAGTTTGCTATAGTCCCATTTGTTTCTTTTTTGTTTTGTTGTTTGTGCTTTAGATGTTGTATTAAAAAACAACAACAACAACTAATTACCAAGATCCATATGAAGGAACTTTGTTCTTATTTTCTTCTAGGAGTTTCGTGGTTTTAGATCTTACATTTAAGTCTTTAATCCATTTGAGGTTAATTTTTGTGAGTGGTTTAAGTGGTATGTGGGTCCAGTTTCATTCCTTTCCATGTGTGCATCCAACTATCCCAGCAACATTTAATGAAGACACTATCTTTTCTCCATTGAGCATTCTTGGCTCCTTTGTTAAATATTAGTTGACTGTATATGCTTGGGTTCATTTCTGGGCTCTTGATTCTGTTCCATTGGTCTATTTGTTTTGATGCCAGTATCCTATTGTTTTGATGACTGTAGCCGTATAGTATAGCTTAAAATCAGAAAATGTGACACCTCCTGCTTTGTTCTATAGACACTTCTCCAAAGAAGATCTAGAAAAAGGCCAACAGGTACATTAAAAGGTGCTGAACATTGCTAGTCATTAGGGAAATACAAATTAAACCACAATGAAATCTCACTTCATACCTGTTAGAATGGACATCATCAAGAAAATAAGAGATAGCACATGTTGGCATGGATGTGGAGAAAAGAGAACCCTTGTACACTGTTGGTGAGATTGCAAACTGGTACAGCTATTATGGAAAACAGGTACAGAGAATTCTCAAAAAATTAAACATAGAGCTACCATACGATACAGCAATTCCACTCATGGGAATATATCCAGAGGTAACAAAAACAGCAACTTAAAAATATATCTGCACTCCCCTATTCCTTGTAGCATTATTTACAATAGCCAATGCATAGAAACAACGTAAGTGTTCATAGGATGAATGGAAAAAGAAATTGTGTATGGAGAAAAAATATATATAAGTGAAATAAGTCAAACAGCGAAGAGTAAATACTGTATGATCTCAAAACAAAGAAACAAACAATCTACAGAAAAAAGACATCAGATCTCTGGTTACCAGAGGTAGGCAGGGGAACTGGAGGAAAAAAGTCAGAAGGTACAAACTTCTAATGAGCATTGAGTGCTATTTGCAACTGATGAATTACTGAACTCTACATCTGAAACTAATGATGTTCTACATGTTGGTTAATTGGATTTAAATAAAACATTTTAAAAAAGAAGGTAGAAACTTCCAGTTTACAAGATCAGTAGGAGCTGGGGATGGGATGTACCCCACAATGACTATAGCTGACACTGCAGTATGACCTATGGAAAGGTAGCCAGAGACTAAATCCTGAGTCTTTATTACAAGGAGAATTTTTCTCCTTTATTCTTCTGTTCTTTCTTTTATTTTTATTGTATCTATAGGAGAAGATGGATGGTAGTAGAACCTATTGCAGTAAACATTTCACAATATGTGTACACGCAGTATGCCTTGAACTTATATAGTGACTTCTGGCAATTATTTTCCAATAATGCTGGAAACAGTTTAAATTAAAAAAAAATTAAAAGTTTGAAATTCTGAATGACAAAGAGGTGAGAAAACACAAATCTTGACATCTTGCTGATGCAACTACTTCATAAATTCATAAAACTGAATTAAAGAACAATTTGGTGGGTGCTTGGGTGGTGCAGTGGTTGAGCATCTCTTTCTCTTGGGTGGTGGTCCCGGGGTCCTGGGATCGAGTCCCACATTGGGTTCATTGCAGGGAGCCTGCTTCCCCCTCTGCCTATGTCTCTGCCTTTTTCTGTGTGTCTCTCAGGAATAAATAAAATCTTTATTTAAAAAAAAAAGAACAGTTTAGCTGTATCTGTTAAGATTGAAGCTGTGTAATCCCTAGGACTCAGTAATTTTATGACCTAAGAAAAGCCAGAGTGGATGCACGTGGAGATATATCAAAGAATATTCATGGCAGTGTTCTCTGTTAACACACACACACACACACACACACACACAAAGAAGAAAAAGGAGGAGGAGGAGGAGGAGGAGGAGAAGGAAGAAGAAGAAGAAGAAGAAGAAGAAGAAGAAGAAGAAGAAGAAGAAGACAAAAAAAAGAAAAAGAAAGAAAAGACCTCAATTTACACCAACAGAAGGATTGATAAACTGTGTTGTATCCACAGATGCTTTAAAGCTATTGGAATGAATGAACCAGATCTTCCTGTAGCAACCTGATGGGTCCTATAAACACAGTGTGAGATGAAGAAAGCAATTTGTGGGAGGATAAGATGACACTTTCGCAGTTGATTAAAATTCTCACGCAACGATGGTGGACATTATTTATGGAGATTGACATATACTGTAACATGAACGCGAAGGAGAGCGGCGATGTCCAGCTAAGAAGGAGAGACAGGTGGTATAGGAGAGGGGTACATGGAGGCTCCAACTGTATTTATAACACTGTATGTATTTTCTTAAAAGTAATAACAAAACAAATGTGACAAAAATGTTGGCACTTGCTAACTTTGGGTATGGGGTATGCATGTGTTTGTTCTTTCTCATATTGCATAACCAAAAAGATATTCGCCAAAAAATGGTGTCATTGTTTCCCATTTTCCCCTGAAGCATGTCAATTTAATACTCACAGCTTCATAAAATTTAATATGCCTTCTAGAAGCTCTGTTTCTGTCTATGCCTCATCTCATCTGCTCTGTTCTCATTAGGATGAGATATTAATGTGGTTGCCAAGTGAGTCAGTCAAGTCGGTAAAACCAAATTTAATGCGGCTCTGGAAAAACTTGCAGTGATGCTGTGCTAGCATGCACCTTCCACCAAACGACTGCCTATTGCTAAGTGCTTTCATCATCATGTAAATTAACAGGTATGCTATTAAAAAAAAGTTTAAAGAAACAAAAGCATCTTCTCTTAAAATATTTTAAATCGTATTGCCTTATGCTTTATCTGACCATAGTTCTCTCCGTCTCTCTCTTCTTTTCTCTCAAATATAAAACCAGGGCTGTTCTTCCCTCACTTGGGTTATGAATGGGTAAGTTCTCTTGCTATCTCTCCCATCAATCCCATAGCTCTGCCACTGGGCCCCTGGACATTTATTTATTTCAGGTTTGGATCACAAAGATTTGGTTTGCTCTTGGGGATAGGTGATGCTCAGCTCTCTTTTCTTTAGGCATTTACTACACCATGTATTTAGTCCCAATCAATATGAAAGCATGATACAGAAACTGCCATGATATTGGTACCTTCTAAGGTTCAAAGTAGAAAGATATTCTCCAAAGTAGATAATTTATCCTCTAGATTTTATTTCTCCTCCTCCTCCTCCTCTTGAGAGAGAGAGAGAGAGAGAGAGCAGATTGGAGGGGCAGAGGGGAAGGGAGAGAGTCTCAAGCAGACTCCATACTCAGCACGGAGTCCTACACCTCTGGATCTCACAGCCCTGAGATCATGATCTGAGCTGAAATCAAGAGTCAGATACTTACCCCACTGAACCACCCAGGCACCCCTAGATTTTGTTTCTAATGACTGCTTTCTGATCAGATTTTAAAAGGTTGCATACTCAATATGTTTTCCTCCTCTTTTCTGAAAAATGATTCCACCAAATAGCAAAGAATTTTCATTTGGTTTAATCAATTACAGGAATCCTACAACAATCTGATGCTTCTTTAAAAAACAAAACAAAACAAAACAACTATGCTTTAAAGAGATGTTCCTAATTTTTATGCCTAGCATTAAAAATATCTTTCCCATTTAAAGCACAGTAATGCTTATTGCAGAAATTTGGAAAACACAAGAAAGAAGGCAAAAAAAAAAAAAATACAACCCTTTTCTAGGAAGAGCCATTTACTTGTTAACACTTTTGGTGCATTTTCTTTCACCATAATATATATTTTGAATGTATTCTTCAAATATAACTTAGATCATGAATACATGTCTCAATTATACTAGTCATTTGACACTGATATTTCTCTTTATAAAAGTCATATAGGCTAATTGTCAAAATATGAAAAAAGAAAAATACAAAGAAAAAAATGATCACCCATACATCTACTAACAGATAATCACCTAACTAAAACTTTTGTTATGTTTCTGTATAGATTTTTTTTGCCAAGTGTGAGAGTGTGTGTGTTTGTACATGTTTGTGTATTTTCCTGCTAGTTGAGATCATGTTTTATACACTAACTTTTATGCATAGATCATAGGAACAGTTACAGTTCCTAGACAGAAGACATGTAAAGAACACTTTAATAACAGATAATATCTGCCTTTAGGAGGTTTATGACTCATTCTTAATTTTTAAAGATCTCAATGTCTCATCATTCAGTATAGCTTCCTTTGATTAACTGCTTTTAATTAAAAATTAATCTTGCACTTAGGAAAAAAATCAGAACACAAAAGTGATACAAACAAAAGTGTCTCGTATATGAATTTTCTCTCTCCTTTCCCTGCGGCCAATTTAGCTGCCCAGAAATATTCTTTGCATACAGTACAACACACACACACACACACACACACACACACACACACACACATATATCACCCGTATGCTCTATGGATGCCTGTGGTGGGGTTTTCTTTTCTTTTCTTTTTTCATGTGGTGGTTTTTAATAATATTAACATCATTATCCACATCATTATCCATTTTTTTTCATTATCCATTTTTTACAGATGGAGCTATATTGTCTATGCCTTGATTTTTTGTTGTTTAAACATTTGGAGGTTTTGGGGTTTTGTTGTTTTTTAAAAAGTATATCAGTTCATAAATATCATCCCCTTATGTTTGTGTAACTGTATAGAGATACAACATTTATTTGCCTAATCCCCTAATAATGGACACATAGGTTGTCTCCTGTATTTTGCCATGACAAGCAATGCAGCAATGAACATTCTAGTGTACGTCTCTCTGAAACCCCGTGGAGACTAAATGATGAGATATAGAATTTCTGGGTCAATGAGCATGCCTATTTAAAATTTATGTATATTGCCATATCATTCTCCAAACTAATTTCAATTTACCAGCCATGTGAGTGAGTGGCCACTTCATTACACCAGTTCATACACTGTGCATTAGGAAGCATTATGTGTATTTGCCAATATCATAGATGCAAAAGTTTCTCATTTCTAAAACTGTGACTTTTAAAATTACTTTTAATTAATAATTCTCTTCTTGTGAATTTCCTGTTTATATTCTCCTCTTATTTTTTTCTGTTGGATATCTGATAACTTCCATTGTTTTTACATTTTTTTTGTAAAAAAGTTTTTTACATGTTTCTTTATATGTTATAGAAATGAAGCCTTTCTTTGTGAAATTTGTCACAAAAATTCTTTGTAGGAGTTCATTGCCTTATGATTTTGTCTATGATAATTTTTTCATTAGTAAACATTACTTGTTATATAGCCAGCTTTAATAATTTTTTTTAAGCTTATGAATTTCACTTGGCCTTAAAAGGCCCCTTCAGAATGCCTGGGTGGCTGAGTGGTTGAGTGTCTGTCTTTGACTCAGGGCATGATCCAGGGGTCCTGGGATCGAGTCCTGCATCAGGTTCCCCCGCAGGGAACCTGCTTCTCCCTCTGCCTGTGTCTCTGCCTCTCTCTGTCTTAAAAAAATAAAAGGCCCCCTCATGGGGCTCCTGGGTGTCTCAGTTGGTTAAGCATTAGACTCTTAATTTCTGTTCAGGTCATGATCTCGGGGTCCTGGGATCAAGTCCTGTGTTGCCCTGCACTGGGCTCTGTGCTCAGCAGGGAGTCTGCTTCATCCCCTGCCCCTCCCCCTGCTTGTGCTCTCTCAGTCTCTCTCTCTCATAAATAAATAAGTAAATAAATAAATAAATAAAATATTTTTAAAGAAGCCCCTTCATTATATTAAGGTTATTTTTTAAATGTCTCATTTTTTTCCCTTCTGTTCTAAAGTATTTCTTAAAAATCCTCTTTGATTTTTTAATGCTTTTGAATTTTATTTTGGTATAAGGAATGAGGAAATGATCCATGTTTCTTTTTTTTTTTTCAAATGGGTTAGCCCATTTTTCAACCATTATTAGAAACTATTCCATCTTTTAGCTCCTGGTATAAAACAATTTTAATGATTGCATTAGTTCCCTATTGCTACTGTAATAAATTATCACCAATATTGTGGCTTAAAGCAGCACAGATTTATTCTCTTGCAATTGTGGAGGTCAGGAGCCTAAAATGGGTGATCATAGCTGCATTTCTTCCAGAGATTTTAGGGAAGAGGGAGCTTCCTTACATGTCCAGCTTCTGGAAGAAGCACACATGCCTTGCTCCATGCTCACGCATCCTCCCAACCTCTGCTTCTGTTAGTCATACCCCCTGATTAATCACCCTCGTAACGACAGTGGGACACACGGTTAGTATAGAAAAACTTTTAATACCTGCCATGTGTTAGTGACAGCCACATCTAGTGGAAAATGCAAACATTTTGCCAGTCTGCCTCAGATCTCTCTCTCTCTCTTTTAAAGATTTTATTTATTTATTCATGAGAGACACACAGAGAGAGGCAGAGACACAGGCAGAGGGAGAAGCAGGCTCCCTGCAAGGAGCCCGATGTGGGACTAGATCCCAGGACCCCGGGATCTGGCCCTGAGCCCAAACGCAGAGCTCAACCACTAGGCCACCCAGGTGTCCCTAAATCTCCTTAAAAAGTAAATAACCTGTTAAAGATAAACATAAAGCCCCCCAAGCTTTTTCATTTCCCTCGATTCTCTAGGATCAATTACCACTGTTCTCAAGTTGATACACATCTCCTTTTTCTACTACAGGTATACAAAGTTAGAAACAAAGTATTTTACTGCTTTAAAATTTTATGTTTTATATTAAGTGGTGAATATGTACTGTTTCCTTCAACTTGTTAATCAGAATGCATTTTCTGGTCCACACTATAGGTCTAGTTTAATTGTTGCAGAATATTCCATTATCCAAAAAAAGTGTTCATATGTCTCTACTGAGGCCCTCCTCCCCCTCCCCCTCCTCCTCCTCCTCCTCCTCCGCCCCCCCCCCCCCAATGCTCTTGCTGGGACAGAATGGCTGTATGAAGGTTCTTACATGTGTTTCTCCTTCATGAATGTTAGCGATTGTACAGAATAACTAGCTGCAAGTGAAATTGCTGGCTTCTAGGACATGCACACTTAAAATATTTTTGTCATCTGAACTGGTTGTACCAGTTTACAGTCCCAGCGACAGCATAAAAAAATGGTACATTTGAGCTTTTATTTTTATTGACTCTCTCTACTGTCTTTTGTTTGTTTCTATTTCATTAATTTATGCTTCCTTTATTATTTTAGTAATCCTACCTTTTGGGGTTCACTTTTTTTTATTCTACTTAGGGGATTCAAGTTGTATGTTTACTCATCAATTTTTGATCCATTTCCTAAGCCTTGAAAGCTGATAATTTCCCTCTAAAGTATCATTTTAGCAGGTCTTCCTCAGTTTCCTTGTTCTTCAGATCGCAATATATTCTCTAATTTTGATTTTTCTCCAGATTTCTTCTTTGATTTCTCAATTCATTATATATGTACTTTTCAGGTGTCAAAACATTGGAGATTGCTTGTCTTTTTATTATTTACTTCAATTATGTTAGAGTCAGAAACTACATTTTCAAAGTATTTTTACCTGACACATTTAAATCACCTTTCAAAGTGACAGAAAACTTTAAAAAAATCTCCCGTATTTACCTTCATTTTTACTATTTCCACACTCTTTATTTCCTTCTTAAATTAGTTCATCTATCTGACCCCCTTTTGTCCAAAAAACTTTTTATTTTTTAACTCATTCTTGTACTATAATAAATGTGCTTAGCTTTTGGTTGTGTGAAAACAAAGTCCTTTTTCACTCTCATTCTTCCAATATTATTTCTGATGGCATGTATGGAATTTGGGATTTTTTTTTTTTTACCCCTTTCAGTAGCTTAAAAAGATGCAGCTCTGTTGTCACCTTGTTTATGGTATTCCAGATGCACATCTGCTGCAATTTCTTTTTTTTTTTAAGATTTTATTTATTTTTTTTTAAAGATTTTTATTTATTCGTGAGACACACACACACACAGAGAGAGAGAGAGAGAGAGAGAGAGGCAGAGACATAGACAGAGGGAGAAGCAGGCTCCATGCAGGGAGCCCGACGTGGGTGGGACTCGATCCCGGGACTCTAGGATCATGCCCCGGGCTGAAGGTGGGGCTAAACCGCTGAGCCACCAGGGCTGCCTGATTTTATTTATTTATTTAGAGAGTGCTCGAGCAGGGGGAGGACGAGGGAGAGAGAGAGAGAGAGAATCTTAAGCAGACTCTATGCCCAGCACAGACTCCAACACGGAGCTCCATCTCATGACCCTGAGATCACGACCTGAGCTGAAATCAAGAGTGGGATGCTTTACCAAGCCACCCAGGCACCCCTAGTCTGCTGTACTTTCTCTCTTCCCCACTCCAACTACTACTAGATGTTTTCATCTTTGTTTTTTAGAGTTTGACTGCAACGTGCTAATTGTGTATCTCTGTGTTTATCCTGCTTGGTATTTTTTGAGATTTTTTTTTTTTTTTTGAGGGGGAGGGACTTAGAGCAGTTGTCTTTCTTTAATTAAAAAAATTCTTACCTCTTATCTCTTCAAATATTTTAGTCGATTCTCTCTCTGTCCCTTCACACATACTCATACTTATTGAGCAGGCTGATTTTTAGTTTTCATGTGTATATTCATGGAGACAGTTCTTTGTGGGTCATTTGTGGAAGCATTAGATAGAACCAGAGCATAAGGTGTTATAATAAGTTGCTTAGCTTTTGCTGTTTTCTCAGGAATAATTTTCCTAAGTGATGTAGCCAGCCTCCAAGAGGGCTCCAAACTATGCCTACCTCCTAGCATTCATGCACCTGGGTGGTACCTTCTTGAACTGAATAAGGCTGACAAATGTAATCAATAGGATACTGCAGAAAAAACAGTGTGAGTTACAAGACAAAGTGTTCTACATCTTCGATCTTGTTGGCTTGAAATGCTCATTCTGGGGGAATCCAGGTCACATGAAGACAACCAAGCAGCACAGAGAGAGGACCATGTGGTGAGGATTGATGCTTCCTGCCGACAGCCATAAGAAGTCATTCAGGGAGGGACCTCCAGCCCCAGTCTAGCCTTCAGGTGACAGCAATTTCAGGAGCAATCCTAAATTGAAACCACTCAACTAAGCTGCTCCTGGGTTCATGATCCACACACGCTGGGTGAGAAAACAGATGTTTATTGTTGTCTTAATCCATTCAGTTCTTGTGCTGTCAGCAATGGGTAACTACTACAGATTTCATTGTGTTTCAAGGGGATGAATGCCCCTCTCTAAGGGACTGTCTCTCTAGCTTCAGGAAAGCCCTATGTCTCACAAAATGGATTTTTTAGTTCTATTTAGCTGGATAAACTGAAGAGCTATGGAGATGCTTAATACTTATGATGAGTCATTTTATGTGTCAACTTGATTGGGCCACAGGGTACCTGGATATCTGGTTAGACATAATTCTGGATGTGTCTATGAGGGAACCTCATGGAGATGAATGTTTGAATCCGTAGACTGAGGAAAACAAGTGACCCTCCCCAATGTGGGTGGGCCTCACCCAATCTGTTGAAGGCCTGAGTAGAAGATAAGGCTATGGAAGGGAAAATTTGCTCTCTGCTTGTCTTCAAGCTACGATATCCATCTCCTCCTGACTTCAGACGTGGACTCAGATTGAAACTGTACCAGAAGCTCCCCTAGGTTCCAATGTGTTGACTGTAGATCTCAGGACTTCTCAGCCTCCATAATCACAGCAGCCAATTCCCAATAATCAATCAATCAATCAATCAGTCAATCCTACTGGTTCTGTTCCTTTGGAAAACCTTGCCTAATCCACTACTCTTGCCATGAGAGCTTAGGAGCATTTTCTTATTTAGTGCCTCCTCTTCTGTCTCTTTCTGGTGGCAGACAGGATCGAATGAAGAAGTCCTTATGCAGTCCACATTCTCCAATCATAACGTTTTGAACAAGAAGTCATTCTATTATGTCTTCCAGTCCTGAATACCCTGACATTTCTTTTGCCAGAGTGTCCAATGCCACCTCATTTCAGACAGCACTTAATGGTTGTTTTGTTTGAGGAGGTAAAGTCTGTATACAGTATACAGGCTGGTTTACAGAAAGCCCCCAGAGAAGGAGGGCATGAGAGTCCTATTCATTTATTCATATTATCATAGTAATAAAAATTACTATTTGGCAGGGTGCCTGGTTGTCTCAGCTAGTTAAATGTCTGCTTTCAGCTCAGGTCATGATCATGGAGTCCCAGGATCAAGTCCTACATCTGGCTCCCTGCTTGGTGGGGAGTCTGCTTCTCCCTCTGTCCTTCATCTGCTCACGCATGTGTGCACACCTGAATGCTCTGTCTCAAATATATAAATAAAATCTTTAAAAAATTACTAATTGTCAAACAAATGTTATAACACCTGCACTGCCTGAGAGATGATGATAATCATGTTGATAAAATTACAAGCCTGGCCCAGTTGTCAGAATGAGGTAATAGATGGTTGTTAATAAATATTGAGTTATTAAGAAGGGGCCATGAGTAGTGGTAGTTTTGGGATGTGTGCGCACACACAAGTGTGTATTGACTTATCTTTCTCAGATAAGCATATGCTTGTGGTTGGACTGTAAAGATGTTTCAGAGCATGTGATGCATGGACTTTGTCACAGTCCACTTGTGAAAGCTGCACGTGGTGTGGGCGGGCCCCCCTTGCCGTGGGTCATTGAGTTAAGTTCTGCCAAAAGGGCCCCAAACACAGCAAGCTTGTTGAGACCCAGATGAGGCTGTACATCTACCACCATTTTCTTTCTTCTTTTTTTTTTTTTTAAGACTTATTTATTTGAGAGAGACTGAGCAGGAAGGAGAGGGAGAGAGAATCTATAGCAGACTCTGCACTGAGCCCTGAGCCCGACATGGGCCTCAATCCTATGACCTGAGTAAAAAACCAAGAGTCCAATGCTCAACCAGCTGAGCCACCCAGGCACCCACCCCAACCAGTTGCTTTCTTGCTCATGTTATCTTGCAGGACAGACTTCCAGAGGTTCACATCAGACCTAGTCCTTCAGGGTGAACTTCATATATACATAATTGCCAACCCTCTCATGGATGCTGTTGATGGTTGTGAGTATGCCTGTTTACACAGTGAGGCTTGACGAGGCAAATTGACTTCGTAAGGCCACATGGTTGATAAGTGGTGGAACAGATTCATAAACTACAAACTCCCATCTCTTGACTCTGAAAACCACAAACTTTCCAGTAAAATATGTTACCCGTAATTTAAATAGCACTGATCCTACTCTTCCAAGCCGAATTTGTGAGCAGCACAGATTGTCTGCAAACTTGAGAGCCAGCCTACTCCTTGGGGATACCCTTAAGTAGAAACTAAATGACCTGAAAAAAAACATTGCTCTGGCCATGGAATCTTCACAGATGAAAGCCCTTACCTGACCCATGAATCCGACCCTGACAGACCACGCCACCTGTCCTCAGGCCAGACTTGGGCTGAAAATAACCCTCTACAATTCACTCACAGATGCAGTCCCTGTCCATGTTAAGAAGCACAGGGCTTATTCAGAAATTAAGTCTGGCTGTGCTGTGTGTCCTGTGTCAGAACTAATTAGCTCAATCACGTGAACTCGTTGCTACAAGAGGCCAAATTTAGAGACTCAATACCTGAGGAGGCAGATAAGTGCCATGAGGAAAAAGTAGCCCCTCCATTTTAGAACAGTGGTTCTCAAAGTGCGGTCCCTGGACTGGCAGCAATAGCATCACCTGGGAGTTTACAAGAAATAGATTCTTGGGTCACCTGAGTGGCTCAGTGGTTGAGGGTCTGCCTTGGGCTCAGGTTGTGATCTGGGGGTCCTGGGATCAAGGCTCCCCTGCAGGGAGCCTGCTTCTCCCTCTGACTGTGTCTCTGTCTCTCTATTTTTGTGTCTCTCATGAATAAATAAATAAAATCTAAAAAAAAAAAAGGGATCACTGGGTGGTGCAGCAGTTTAGCGCCTGCCTTTGGCCCAAGGCGCGATCCTGGAGACCGGGGATTGAATCCCGCATTGGGCTCCCTGCATGGAGCCTGCTTCTCCCTCTGCCTGTGTCTCTGCCTCTCTCTCTCTCTCTCTCTCTCTCTCTCTCTGTGTGTGTGTGTGTGTGACTATCATAAGTAAATAAATTAAAAAAAATTTTTTTTAAATGAAAGAAAAAGAAAAGAAAAGAAATTTAGATTCATGGGCCCTAACCCAGACCTGCTAATTAGGAATTCTGAAAATTCTAGTTGTAAAATAAATGTCATGTGGATGCAATATATAGCATGGTGACTCTAGTTAATACTGTATACTTGCAAGTTGCTAAGAGAGTAGATCTCAAGAGTTCTCATCACAAGAAAAAAAATTGTAACTATGTATGGTGACAGACGTTACCTAGACTTATTATGGTGACCATTTTGCAATCCATACAAATTTCAAATCATTATGCTATTCACCTGTGTTATATGTTAATTGTATCTCCATTAAAAAAGCAAAAGAAAGAAAAAGATATGGGGGGCAGAACCCAGATATCTGAGTTTTAATGAGCCTGCCTGTTGAGTCTGACACATCCTCAGGTTGAAGAACTTCTGGCTCTGAATATATTTACAATTGCACCTGGGTGCCTAAAAGGGCTGGTTATGCTTGGCCCTTCTCTACTATAAGAAAAAAAATTATACAAATGTCCAATCTTCTCATGAAGCATCATCCCTCCTTTCATTCTTTCTTTTTTTTAAAAAAAATTAATTTTTATGAGAGGAGAGCAATGTTACACTAATGTCAAGTCACCCAAGAATGGAAACCCACTGGCTAATCTTGTTTCAAAAATTGCTAGAAGGTACTGAGAACTTGTCACCCGCGGCCTTCTGGATCACAGACATAGACATAAGAAAAAGTAGTAGGAGTGAGGCTGGGGTCCATTCTGATAGGGACCCCAGCCCTGTAAGATTTGATGATTCACTACCCAGTTCCCTCTCTGGTTCATCAACCTCCAGAGAGGTGGGACACTCACACATCTCCCCACACGGAAGATGCAAACCAAGAGCAGTCTGCCTGGATCTTGTCACCAGTGGAGCTGACAGCTTTATATCCTCAGTGGAGGGGGGAGCTGAAAGGAGGTGCCATGAGAGTATATCTGTGTGACAGGAGGGGAAGATGGATATTTTTATAGAGGAAGAGCTACACTGAACAAGAAAAATTCGATGGAAAGACCATAAAGGTCTCAGGTTGGCAAAACCAATTAGTAGATGTTTACAGAAGATAACCCCAGAGGTCAGATTGGATTCACTTTGATGTCAGTAGTCTGGAGTTTGAAAAATGGATTAACATCCTCCACATCACAATGCAGTAGGAAGAAACCCAAGTCCCCCTCCTGCTTGAGCCTCTAGCCAGATGTGCACCCTGAGGCAGGTGACCTAGAGTCTCAGGCATCTCTTGCCTCATCTGTGGAAGGAGGGGATTATATGAGCTCCCTCTAAATGGCCCATCTAGTGCCACCATGCTGGAAATCCTCTTCGACTTCTGGAAATTTGGGGGAAAGTTTCAGGGCTCTATCATTTATAATTTGGCTCCTTGGGATTTTGTGGCTAGTGTATGCATTTCCTTTGATGAGTTTGGGGAGAAAGAGAGTTTCTCATCTCTTTTACATCTAGCCTACCTCAGCCACTCAGAAACAGGGATCATTTACATGTAAATGAGAAGAAACTCCCAGGAATATCCTCCCCTGGGGTGTTCCCAGCTGTCCAAGAGGCTTGCCTTCCTGTAAGCCATTGATTCAAAAACCGAAAAATCCAGAAGCGGTGGTGCCAGGTCCAAACAGGCCAAATAAAGTTACATGATGGAGATTTCGAGTGTGTTCTCGTGGATGCTCTCATTAAAAGTACAGTTGTAAGAAACTTATGGACATCCAGGGAGAAAAGAAGGGATCATTGAGGGAGCAAAGAAGGAAGGACAGGATTGCATTTCATGTCCCTCTGGAACAAAGTGGAGTCCTGGCAAATCAATATAGTAAGATCGAGGCAGATAAAGTAAACTTGCCCACAGTGACGCAGACGTAGAACTGGGGTCAGACCCTGGGTCTCCCTAAAGAGAAAAGAAGAGGTTATTATTACCACTATGTCTACTGTGATTCAAACCAACAGCTCCCATGAACTGAATGAATCCCATGGCCCAGCCACTGTGCCACTTGGTGATATAACTTATTTCAAGTAATGCTGTCATGGATTATGGAAGGAAATTTCAGTGCTGGCAAATGTTTAGCAACCAGCCCTGCATATATACTTATATATGAATATGTAAACAGAGAAAAAAAGCTCTGTTTTGTAGCTGCATAGTTTCTGCCAATCTCCATGGTAGAAATGCCCACCATGGCCAATGTCAAGCTAGCAATATTATATCACCCAATGGCAAGTTAGGAGAAGACGTGTAGGCTCTCATGGGCAGGTGCAAGCTAGCTCCATTATAGCCCTGGTTCTTATTCTCATTGTAGAGATGAAGATCCAGAGACCCAGAAAGTGTAACTTGGCCAAGACACACAGCAAATAGATGTTGGAGACAGATTGTGCATGCAGCTCTTAGCCACGATGCTTCACTGACACTTGGGAAACTGCCTAATGCCAACACGTCCCTCCTCATGGACTGTGAACCTCCATTCTAAGCCTGGGTTTGATCCATTCACTTAACTATCATATTTCTACAGACTCTGGTCCTTGCTTTTCTCAACCCCCCCCCTCACTCCAATTTCCACCCAGACTCCCATAACTGTGTCTCCTCTTCCCTCACGTGATCCCAAGAATCAGGAAATGTTCAGAGCAACTTAAAACCATAGCTGGGACCTTCCCCTGGGTGCCAGAGGTTCCATTTTTCTTAGTATTTTTAAATCATGGGGTCAAAGACCATTTGATTAATGTCACATGTGGTAAGGGCAGGTTACACAGAAGCATCTACATGGTGCTAGAAGTTTGCAGCTAGCTCAGGGAAGTTTCTCTTTCTTCCTCTTGACTCACAGTTGATACATGAACATTTCTGGTGGAGTCACCACCATCTGTCCTGCAAAGCTGTGTCTCATGAAACATTAAGGAAGTGCTTCTGATTTGGATGGAATGTGTTGGTGTAAAAAGAATGTGGAAAGTGGAAACCACTGTCTTGGGGAAGAAGACCCAGTTCTGAAGAAGGGAGAATGGGAAGAAGGGGAAGAAGGGTGAGGAACACCTGCCCTACTTATCTCCCAAGATTGCTCAATGGACTTCCGTGAAAGGGGCTTGAAATCACAAGACACAATATGATATGAAGTAGTATCATTTATCACAGAGGAATACTGGCTAGAGGCCTGGGTAGTTTTGTTAAAACTCACAGAATCCTTTGGAAACAGTGAAACTAAACTTTTATGTATCCCATTCTTCTCCAAACTGCAAACAGATCAGTTTCTATTTTTTTATTTTTTTAAAGATTTTATTTATTTATTCATGACAGAGAGAGAGAGAGAGAGAGGCAGAGACACAGGCAGAGGGAGAAGCAGGCTCCATGCAGGGAGCCCAACATGGGACTCGATCCCGGGTCTCCAGGATCCCACCCCGGGCTGAAGGTGGCGCTAAACCGCTGGGCCACTGGGGCTGCCCAGTTTCTGATTTTTAAAATACTTTATTTATTTATTCATTAGAGACACACAGAGAGAGAGGCAGAGACACAGGCAGAGGAAGAAGCAGGCTCCCTGTGGGGAGCCCAATGCAGGACTCGATCCCAGGACCCTGGGACCACGACCTGAGCCGAAGGCAGATCCTCAATTGCTGAGCCACCCAGGGTCCCCGGAGATCAGTTTCTTGATATGTGGAAAGTATCTTTCATATTTAAATGTCTAGGCTTGTATATATAGTGTGGACTGAGGAATTGCAAGAAATCCATATTGAGAAAAGTCACAAAACTCAAAAATTTATAATTTGTGTCCATTTGGATAGCATTTGTATGAGATTTCCTAAGTAACTAATATTTTTTAAAAGGAGGGTCACTTATTTAAGACTCATAATTCACTAAGATTCACAATACAATAAATATTGCCTTTCATGTTAAGGATATAATAGCAAACATTGCAGTGATGCTGGATTATAAATACGAGAATATAACAATACTTATTGCTGCTTGACATTTTCTTTGATATTTGTCCTTTTTAAAAAAACTTAATTTACATTGTTTTATGCCTTAGAAAGGGGGAATCATTGTCTATTCGAAAACATTCTGTTTAAAGTTCACTGTTTTTAGGACATTATTTTATTAGGTAAATAGATATATTTCAGAAAAAAACCATAAAAGGAAATCATGCAAAGTGTACGTCCAGCAAATACCTAACTTTTTTTTTTTTTTGCTATTAAGTATTTCTAAGTGTCTACTACATGGGTAAAAGGTTAGATAGACTATTTCAGAGCCCTTATTCAGAATATTATTGAAACAAATAAAAAAAAAACATGTAACAACATTATGTTTACAAGATACAAATCACTCAAAGCTAGTCAAAACAGTCAAAAGGGGGAAAAGGGAGGTAAGTAAAACACAGAAGTTCATAATAGAACTTATTATGTTATACAATTTAGCCCCTTTGGCCAAGTCTAAAGAGGTATTGACAATAAATTAATTAAACAAGATAATTTCCAAAACAGGCCAGCCAAATGAAGCATTAACGTACTATGCGTTATTTTTTTATTATTTTATTTTTTTTATTACAGTTATGCTAGTTCTGGTTCATGCCTCGGCTTTTTTTAAAAAAATTTTTTCAAAGGATAAAGGTAAGAATTTGGGGAGACTTGCCATATAGGGATGTTCTTATTTTCAAGCACTGGAAAAAAGAGAACTGCCTAGCTTTAGATTTGGAGAAAGCGTACGAGAGTGTGCCTCTCAACTTTGAAGCAGCATCAGAGTCCAACAGAGACAGGAGGGCCCCATCCAGCAAGCATTTCTGATTCAGTAGGTCTGGGGTGAGGTCCCAAGGGTGCATATCTAACAAGATCCCAGGGGATGTGGATGCCCCTGGTTCAGGGACCACACTTCAACAATTGCTCTGGAGTGACTAACTTGATCCCTTTGGTTTCTCTGCTTTCCCCAAAGCCAGATCTGGATGCAGGAACCTGATTCCCAGCCCACCACCATCCCGCTGCTTCTACCAGCACGAATTCTCTGCGAGGCTCACAGTCTTTGGAACTTAAGCCTTGCTAATGATGAGAGGCTTTTCTATACACTCCTGTGCAAAAGAAAAATATACATTCGCTAATTAGCTATAATTGGATAGACCTGTTAGCAATAAAGTCTGTGCTAGGGGATTTGAAGAAATTCTGACATCTTTTTTTTTTTCTCTCTCTCTCTACTGACACAGGCAAACTGGAGACAATTAAAGATGGAAAAGTAGCCCAAAGAAAGTCTTCATGTTAGAATCAGAAAATAAATGAACCCTCACACCTCATCAAGGTTTTAAATCACTTGGTCTCAGTAAGTGGCAAAAATACCTTAAGATAATAAGACGCCTTTTTTCTTTCTTTCTTTCTTTCTTTCTTTCTTTCTTTCTTTCTTTCTTTCTTTCTTTCTTTCAGGATTTTATTTATTTATTCATGAGAGACACACAGAGAGAGGCAGAGACACAGGCAGAGGGAGAAAAGCAGGCTCCCTGCAGGAAGCCCAGTGGGGACTCAATCCCAGGACCCCAGGATCATGCCCTGAGCTGAGCCAAAGGCAGATGGTCAACCACTGAGCCACCCAGGCGTCTCCACCTTGATTTATCCTGAAACTTCTGACCTGAACAGTCTTGTCTGAACTCTGACACCTTCTGGGTTTCCTGGCTAGAGAGCATCACTCCGTAGGCCTTGGATTTCAGGGCAAACTTAGGACCGATGGTGTGACCAGCCAGGACCGGCAGGATTGGAGACTCACAGGGAGAAGGAATTCAGGTTCCTTAGGAACAAACGGCTGTTAGGAACAAATGGCTGGCCTCAGGGTTACACAGTTCTCCTTTGAAAAGTCCTGTTTCCTGTAAACCTACAATGGCTCCAGATCAGCATTAAAACAAACGTAACCACAAGGCTTTAATACCAATTAAATGAGATTAAAGAGGAAATGATTACCAGAAATTAAATGGCCAAAAAAAGGAAAAGGTAGCATTAATAGTGTAGTATTGGCACAAATTAGCACTCTCCAGTTGCTGGTAACGGTAATGGGATCTGAATGGGGAAGAACAGCAGTGGCCTGTCATCCCATGAACCTCCCAGTCTGGGTCTCATTCTTCCCAACTCACCCCCCAGCAACTACCTGTGACTTCTAGTCACAGGGAATGAGCGTGGGAGCCAAGGACTTTTCTCCAGCACCTGGCATTAGTGAATCCAGCTCTGACGCCAAATCAGGACTAGATGCATAATTTTCAGGGCCTGATGCAAAATGAAAATGTGTATTAAGAATGTCAAAGTGGCAGCAGCAAAGCACTGAGCCAAGTGCAAGGAACCAACTCAAGGTCCTCCTGAGTGTGGGGGCTGGTGGGAGCGCATGGGTCGCAGGCCGCAAAACCCACCCTGCTCTATGTTCTCAAAGCATGATCCTGTACCAGGGTGGTGGGGTCTGCAGGCCCCCAGATGCAGCTTTTGCCTAAGTGTGCTATGGGGCCTCCCATGCAGACACCTCTTCCCCTCCATGGGACTGTGCCCTGTGGGCCCCTTGGGCATGATTCACTGTCGGTGGAATTATCTGGGACCATTACAGTCCCTGAGGGACATTCCAGTGACATAGAATTTCAAGATATCACACATCCTGGTTCATTTCTTTCCAGTAAGTTCCAATGGTAAGGAGAACAACAGTCCCCCAGAGTTGTCCACACAGTGGTCCCCAAACCTGTCAATATGCTACCTTACACAGTCAGAAGGGCTTTGCAGGTGTTATTAAGGATCTCAAGTTGGGGAGAGTATCTTGGATCATACAAGACTACACACATGGCCCTGGCGTAATGACAAGGGTCCTGACAAGGCGGGCAGCAGGAGATGTTGGAGAAGCAGAGGTTGGAGTGGCATGTTGCCGTGGCACCCAGGAATGTTGGCAGCCTCTAGAAGCTGGAAAAGGCAGGAAACTAGTTCTTCCCTGGAGCTTCCAGAAGGAAGGCAGAGCTCATTTTATGCCAACTCATTAGAGGCTTCTGTCTTCCAGAACTGTAAGAAAATAAATGTGTTGCTTTAAGCTGCTAAGTCTATGGTGATTTGGCACAGCAGATGGGAACCTAACATAGCTCCCCAGTAGATGTATCTTGTCTCTTCCCCAAGCAGCCAGCTCAGGGCAGGGAGGCTGCCAGAGCCCTCCAGACCTGTCTCCCAGCAGAACAGGTGTTTATCACGTATGCAAGGGAGGCCATGCACAGGATTCACCCCCTCGATAATACTGTACCCCCAATGAAGGATTTGTCACCCTGGAATAATTTACTTTAGAAATTAATACTCCTAGAAGTTTTAACAGAAAATTCTGGCACAATTTTAAAGTTCCACCTCAGGGGTCACGAAGTCACGCAAGACATTGTAGAAGGGCTGTCCCCTGGTCTACCGCCACCTGCATTCCTAAGCCCCGTGTCTCCCTGACTTCACAGACAATCTGTCCCACAGAGATTTGTCCTATCTGGATGCAGGTGGACGCTCTCCTCTTTCTTTGCAAATTTTCTAGAGTCTCTTCTGTGATTCCCCTTCTTTCTGATTTCTGGCCAAGGGGACAAGTAGAGTCCACAGGGGATAGGAAGCAGAATACAGAGTGACAGGTGTGTCCTCTGATGGAAAGGAATATGGGCTTAGATCCGGGATGCATGTTTGAATCCCTTGGAAGACCTAAAAAAAAAAACAAAAAACAAACAAACAAACAAAAACCTACGATAAACCAGTTAAATCAGAATCTCTTGTGGTATGGCCTGGACATCTGTATTTTATTTTATTTTATTTTATTATTTTATTTTATTTTATTTCATTTTATTTTATTTTATTTTATTTTATTTTATTTTTTACTTTATTTTATTTTACTTATTTTATTTTATTTATTTTTAAAATATTTTCTTTATTTATTCATGAAAGACACACAGAGAGGCAGAGACACAGGCAGAGGGAAAAGCAGGCTCCATGCAGGGAGCCCGATGTGGGACTTGATCCCTGGACTCTGGGATCACACCCTGAGCCGAAGAGAGACCTCAACCACTGAGCCACCCAGGCATCCCTGGACATCTGTATTTTAAATCAATCTTCCAACGTGTAACCTGTAAACCTGTAACTACTGACTTCGATGATGACCCACTCAAGAGACTAGTCCTTCTGGTGGGAAATCCTGTGTCACAGGTGAGGGAGTCATGCTGCAGAATCTGCCACAAACTTTTCACACCCCAGAACTCTCCGAAATGAAAAGTGGCATGGGCACTGTGACTCAGTAGGTACTTAGAATCCGAAGGTGCCTTGGGCTCTCCACACTGACTTGGCCAGTTGGTAGGTAAGTCCTCTTACTTCCCTTAGCCTCCATGTCCTCATCTGTAGAATGGAATGATGGTCCTTACTTCTTTGGGTGATGGGCAGAAATGGATCATATACGGGGGCCTGCTGGAAACACCCAGCCACTAATACAGCCACGCTACCCTGTGCTTCCTGGGGAGCCTTGGGTTTGGGGACTATGCAGGAAGCAGCTCCCCACGTCCCCAGCTGCTGGGCTGTCCTGCCAAGCAAAGGACATCTGTTCGGTAAAACAAGAGGTATTGCCCCCCACCCCTCCGTCTGTTCTGTCCCTTTCCTGACCCCACACACACTGTGGTCCCTACAAACGAAAGGGGTTCCTGAGGGCAGTGCAGTCACCTGGGCCCAGGTTTTTGTGGCTGGTGGTTCTTAATCTCTGTGCAGGGGGCAGGTATCTGTGGCCTTGGAGCCCACAGGGATACCAGCCACTCACACCTTGCACACTCACACCACGGTGATGCACCACGCCGTACCTGGATTTAATCATTGGTGATTGAAACGATTATAGCATTTAACTTTAGGTCGTGTTCCAAAGGCAATAAATCTTGCTGGCATGCAGGCACGCCGTTGTAAACCAGCTGCTGAGAGAACCTATCAGTGGCAGCTTCCCTTCTCTGAACACCCCCGCCTTCTCCAGAGGACGAGGACTTTTTTGTGAGTGGGTGCTCACCTGGGCCTGGCCAAACAGCAGAGCACAGATGCAGGCTCTTCCCCAGAGCAGCAAGCAGCCTTTTTGTGGGTCTTGGAGCTCACCCACCCACCCTGATCTGCCCTGGAGAAGTGGCAAGTCACAGAGCTGTGCTGATACAAGTGCTGGTGCTCACCGTTGCGTTCAAAACATGTGTGCAAGGACGAGAGGACAGGTGTGGGGGGGATGAGAGGCAGGAGGGAGGATCGTTCTCTGACACCCTGGGAGTTGGGGTCAGCACCCTGCTGGGCCTCTCATCCAGGAGCCCCACACAGGGGATTGATTTGGGAGGCGGATACAGAAAGACGAGGAGCCAGACAGGAAGGGGAAGGGGTATGGCGTGTGGCTTGTGTCCACAAAGCCCAAGCTGAGGCGTGCATGGGACAGGTAGGCGTCAGCTGCCAGGAGCTGTGCTATCTCCATTCTAAGGCCTGGTGGTGCTGGGGGTGGATGGTGGGGTGGTCAGAAAAAATACTCTAAGAAAAGTGAGCCACAGTGTCCCATCCCTTCAAGGGAGGGTGTCCTAAGTTTAGGAGCCAAAGAGTTCAGGAAGGAACAACCAAAAATAGCTTTTTTTTTTTTTAGAAATGTGGACATATGAGATGCTTCCACCATCCTTCTGTAGACACCCCCTCTCTTGTGGCTGGGCAGGAGAGTCTCATCACCACCTGCAACCACGTGTGCAGAGTGGGAATAGCTTAACTTTGGAAAATGCAGAGTCCGTGGAACCTTCTCGGAGGTACTAGAAATTAGCCAACCTGAAGGACTAGTCCACATCTAAAAGTCGTCTTTTCTTTTCTTTTTTAGGCTTTTGTGTTCTTCTTTTTTAACTTTTAAAGAATCTCCTATCCTTTTTAGTCTGCAATGGAACTTATACACTTTCTAATTTCGTGGTTGTTCATTTTTGAACTAACAGGATAACAGCGTATATGGTGAGCCAGAGGATGGTTTCTACCCAGAGTCTCATGCCCTAGGACAGAATCACATATTTATTATTTTTTAAAGAGGCAAGAGACTGTTATCTGAAGGCATTTTGAGAGACTGTTTCTTTTGGGGCACGATTTTTCTTAAACTAGTATTTTCTATCAACATTCTCCCTGTCTGACTTTTCATGATGCTGACACTCTTTCTTAAAGATTGTAGCATACTTTGTGATGAACCCGGGATCCTTCTTAAATTATTGATGTCCCTGCTGCTTGGTCATTTTTAGAAAAAATAATGTACTTTAAGTTTGTATTTAAGTGGAAATTTTTAGATGTGTTCCCAAAGGGCCAGCTTCCTTCGACACTTCCTAATGCAAACCTAGTTTATCATCAGAAGGAAGTTGTTTGGGGCGTGTGGTTGGCTCAGTGGTTGTGCATCTGCCTTCGGCTCAGGGCGTGATCCTGGGGTCCCAGGATCGAGTCCCACATCGGGCTCCCTGCATGGAGCCTGCTTCTCCCTCTGCCTGTGTCTCTGCCTCTATCTCTGTGTCTCCCATGAATAAATATATAAATCATCCTAAAAAAAAAAAAGAAGGAAGTTGTTTAATGGATTCATAAGAGGGTTGCTACTCCTCTGTTAAGATATGTAATTGCTGGCTCAAGTCCCATGTCAAGAGCAAAAGGTTTGCTTCTTTCCTCTTAGCATCAAAAATTATCAGAAAAGCTTCTGATTTGGGGACAAATCAGGGTATCTTACAGGGATGCCCAATGAGGCTCTAACCCATAAAGAATGAAAAGTCCAGGGGCACCTGAGTGGCTCAGTTGGTGAAGTGACTGGTTTTGGCTCAGGTCATGAACCTGGGGTCCTGAGTTCAAGGTCCTGGGATCAAGCCCCAGATCAGGCTCCCTGCTTGGCCAGGAGTCTGCTTCTCCCTCTCCCTCTGCCCTTCCCCACTGCTCATGCTCTGTGTCAAAATAAATAAATAAAATCTTTAAATTTTTTAAAAAATTTGGAATACTAACTAAACACAATTATTTAAAAAAATGGCATATCCATCTTTTCTATATTTTCATACCCCATTCAGGGTGAACGTGTGATGTAGGGTTGAGGTTAGGATACGTTTCTGGGAGTTGAGAAGGAGCCTTATTCACAAGTTTGTTCTGAATTTTTATGCTCTCCCAGGAGACCTGAAAATACAGATTCAGATATGTA
Source organism: Nyctereutes procyonoides (assembly GCF_905146905.1). Taxonomy (NCBI): domain Eukaryota; kingdom Metazoa; phylum Chordata; class Mammalia; order Carnivora; family Canidae; genus Nyctereutes; species Nyctereutes procyonoides. Next base: position 51,123,260 of record NW_026575140.1, on the reverse strand, counting down.
AGAAAGAAGCAGCATTCCAATCGACTCTAGATCTAAACACTGAGATTAGATGCAGCAGTGATAAACACAAAACACCTAAATTATTGTGAGTTGCTTAACTCCTACTCCCCAGGGTGGCCTTTAAATGTGTCTCTGATTATAATGGACACATTTATCTGCTGCTGCAAAAAAAAAAAAAAAAAAAAAGAATCTTTGTATAAGGAGTCACATGTGAAAGCACAGACCTGGTTGTTGAGACTGGCACACATTTGCCTGATATCCCCAAACTTCAGGGACATTGCCTAAGAATAAGCAAATTTAAAAAGGGAATGAACAAGCTTCAATCTGCAAAGCAACTGTATTGTCAGACCTACTTGTGTCTGTGCCAATCCCCTACACCGCTCCTGGCTTGTCTCTTCTGGAACTCCTCTCTTGCCCCCGTCTTTTGTCATCTCACTATCTGTATTCCCCTGGTTCTTGTTCACTGGCACTGGACACTATAGATGTCCCCACACTATTAGATGTTCCACAAACCTCAAGTCTTCTGCTCATCTGTACACAGGGCCTCCCCTGGAGCAGCTCTTACCACCCTCAGCCATCCATTCATTTCTTGCTTTGGAAACCAGTCTCTTACATAAATCTCAGTTTTGGAGGCACCAGGGTGGCTGACCAAGAGCATCGGCCTCTTGGTGTAGGTTCAGGTCATGATCTCAGGGTCATGAGATCCAGCCCCAGGGTGGGCTTCTCACTCAGCGGGGAGTCTGCTTGAGATCCTGTCTCCCTCTCCCCATTTCACTGTCTAAAATAAATAAATCTTAAAAAAGAAAAAAAAAAAGAAAGAAAGAAATCTCAGTTTTGTTTTCTAGTCCACATATTTTGAAGATGGTTCTCATTGGATGTGGCCAGAACTCCTATCAGGCGTTACTCCTGACAAAAACATGAATCAGAATTGGCTTCAATTAGTATTGTGAAAATGACAAAAATGGGTCCAGTCAGTGAGACCCTTAGGAAAGAGAGGCAGAGTGACCCCGGGCAGTGTCTAAAGCAAAATTGTGTCACTCTGAAAGGGACGTGCAGTGGTTCCCCAGGGAATTACAGAGAAAGAAGAGTCCCTAAAGATCTTGGCACATCTTGGAGAGAGGGAGGGACTGAGAGGTTGGATGCAGTTTCCATGGCCACTGGAAACCCATTTTCTTTTTAAAATTTAATTAATTAATTAATTAATCTATTTATTCATGAGAGACAGAGAAAGAAGCAGAGACAGAAGGAGAAGCAGGCTCAGGACTTGATCCCAGGCCCCAGGATTATGACCTGAGGCAAAGGCAGACACTCAGCTACTGAGCCACCCAGGGTTCCCTACATCAGCCATTCTTAACTTGCTCATGAAAGAGTAACTTTAGCCGCTGCTTCTTTTTTTTTTCTTTTTAAAATTTATTTATTTCATTTCAAGAGAGAGCATGGGGGGAAGAACAGAGGGAGAAGGACAGAGAATCCCAAGCAGACTCTGCACTGAGCCTGGAGCCCGACGTGGGGCTGGATCTCACAACCCATGAGATCATGACCTGAGCCAAAACCAAGGAGTCGGGTGCCCAAATGGCTGTGCCACTCAGACACCCCCGCTTCTTTTTGTTCCATTCCCAATAGGATTGATGATTACGTATTGGTTTGTATATGTGTATGTATAAGGAAGGAAGGTACTGGCCATGCTGAGGGGTATATTCCAGGCAGATGACATCTCTCACTGTAAGTTATTAAGTTAGAGTATGGGTTTTATCAGTTAGTCTTTCTTTTTTTTTTAATTTTTTTTTATTGGAGTTCAATTTGCCAACATATAGCATAACACCCAGTGCTCATCCTGCCAAGTCAGTTAGTCTTTCGAACCTGATTAATGCCTTTGCTTCTCAGTCCAAGTATGCTGAAAGAACAAGATTCTGAGCCTGTGAGTCTAGAATCCAAACCCTGAACGTGGCAAAGTCACCAGAATATGCCACCCACCAAGCCCTTGGGGGAGACAGTCATCCCGTGTGCCACGGACAGTGCTCTGACCACAACCAGCATCTTCTTTGAACATCTCCAGATGTCCCACATATGCTATGTCTCAAGAGTCAATCATGAGAGAAATGCTTAGTAAATTTAAGCTGCCTGGAACATGCCTCGACCTGTTAGTGATGGAAAGTTTTTCCTACACCAATTTTCCAATGTTCTCATTTCTGTCAAAGGTCCTGGGATTCTTTTTTCTTCTTTTAGAGATCATTTATTTACTTAGAGTGTGAACAGGAGCCTGGGCAGAAGGAAAGGGAGAGAGAGGATCTCAAGCAGACTCCCCGCTGAGCATGGAGCCTGACTGGGGACTTGATCTCACAACCCTGAGATCATGACCTGAGCTGAAATCAAGTGTCCCACGTTTGACTGACTGAGCCACCCAGGTGCCTCAAGAGTTCCAGGACTGGACTGTCCCATCTTCCTTTGTCCACTATCATAGCCCTAAGTTTGGACCTCATTGGTTCATGCAGGAGTAAATGTAGTGGGCTCCTGACCATCACCCTTACCTCTCATGTCACTTCTAACCTCCTCCATCTGGTACACCTCTTATAATCAACATTGTCGATTAGATCCAACTCAACCCCCTCATTAAAGTTATCCATAACTTGGCCTGACAACTCCCATCCATCTTATCTTCATCGTTCAAATACATATCTTGCACTCACTTGTCTCGTGGTTTCTCAGTTATATACTGCTGACTAACAAACCATCCCAAATGCTCACATTTAAAACAGCAATCATTTGTTTTGCTCGCAAAACTGCAATTTGGGCTATGTGGAGACAACGAGTCTGTGTTCTGTGTAGCATCAGCTGGAGCACCTGACTGGGAACCAGAGGATCTATTTTCAAGATGGCTCTTTGCACAGCTGGCAAACTGGTGCTCAGCCAAGACTGTGGGATGGGCGTCTCTTCACATCTTCTGGGCCATCCGGGCTTCCTCACAATATGGTAGGTGAGTTCCAAGTGTCAGCATCCTGAGGGAACCAGGACAAACTTGTATTTCATTTTACATCCTAATCAGGAGACCACCCAGATCCAAGGGGAAGGGAACACAGAGACCATCATGTATAATGGGATATAGTCATATTCTTGAACGTGCAATCCACCACATGTAGCACATGAATGGGAGACTGGTTTAGGAGGAGCATCCAGTGACACTTCCTAGCGGGGCCCCGTGTCATCTAATCATGTTCTCGGGTCTCGGACAGTTCATCTCCTCTTACAGAAAACTAAGCTCAGAAAACTAGGACAACTAAAAATTGTGACTTACCCAAGTCACGGTGAGTGGTGGGGCTGGGAAGGGTAGGCAGATTTTTCATTCAGTAGGTTTGGGTGGGGGTTGGGAGCATATAGGTTCAATAAATGTCCAAGGTGACTTGTACGAGCAGGCAAGTGGGGGGACCACTGGAGCTGTGGTTACCCAAGGACGCAGGGGCAGCCTGTTAATAGAAACTCAGGAGGGTGTGGTTGCATAGGCCGGATATTCGGGCCCCTTTTCCAAATGGAAGCTATTATGATCCGTCCAGGGCTCCGGTGCACACACTAATCTCCCTGGATAATTAGGAGAATGACTAGTCAGGTTCCCCATCCTGCCCCGGAGACACGGGAATCAGGCACCGACTTGTCGCTGATAATTTAATCCACGCCGGTGTGCTGGCATGCTGCCTCTCCCCCTCAAACGATTCAAGAAGAAAGCAACCTGTTGCCACAAGCAGGAGCCCTTCAGGTACCAGCCCCAACCGTGAACTGGCAGAGGCAGGAGCGCCCTTCATTATGCAATTATCCATAATTAGGTGCTCATTACTCCTTTATCGTCGGGGAGCCAGCACCCACCTGCACACGCAGGGCTGTCGTGGGGGAACAGAGCCTCGCTTATTGTCTAGGAACGTGACATCTAGAATCGGCGCTTCCAACCCACTTCCAACCCACACCCCGGGGGACGAGGCCACACCAGCACGCCCACAGATGCAGACCCACGGAGGCCAGCTATGGAAATCAGGCAGATGTCATAACAGCAAACGTTGCGGTGATGCTGGATTATAACTACAAGAATATAACAATACTTACTGCTTCTTGACATTTCCTTTGAGATTTGTCCTTTTAGGACAGAGGTTTAAGTTATACTGTTTTATGCCTTATAAAGGGATGTCATGATCCTTGTGTTCAGGGTGTGCTTGGGGTCTGTGGCCGGTAGACAGGCAGGAAGGGAGGGTGGACATTGAGCTGCTACTCTGTCCTCAGTTGGTGGCAAATCCTTTCTGTTCAGTACGAACTCCCTTAAGTTAGCAAGGAGGCTTGAGCTGGGGAGGAGGCCGACAGGACTTGTTTTACTCTTTCTCTGTGAAAGCAACCTCTTCTGTGAACTAAGTATCTGCTGGGCCCAAATTCAGAGCAAGGATGCTCTCTCATTCCCCCCTTTTATCTCCTGCCCCCGCGGTGCCTGGCAAATGTTTGATAAGGGGAGTTTTTGATAAGGGGAGAGGGCGTCTGGATAAACTATATGTGGAAAGTAGGAGATTTGTAGGGAAGGTCCTACTTCCAAGGCATGGAGAGGAAATACTGTGATTGGCTTGTTCCATAAGGGGACGGGAACCCAGACATCCAAATACTTACAGTAATTCTGTAGGGAGATGGCTTACTTTTCATTGGTAAGTAAGCAGGAGACATACATATTATTATGGACAATATGTTAGTAGAATGTAAATCAGTAAGGGTTTGTTTGTTTTTTTAAGATTTTATTTATTTATTTGAGAGAGAGAGAGAGAGCTCTAGCGGGAAAGAGGAGCAGAGGGAGAGGAAGAAGCCGACTCCCCACTGAGCAGTGAGCCGATGTGGAGCTCAATCCCAGGACCCTGGGATGATGACCTGAGCTTAAGGCAGACGCTTAACCCACTGAGCCCCCCAGGTGCCCCAAATCACTAAGGGTTCATAAGTACAGAGACCCTGTGGTGGATGGAGCCCCTTCAAAATCTGTTTTCAACAAAGTAAAAATATTAGGGTTACTTGTATCCCAGAGATGATTACTGTTTTACAGAACAATTAATTCCTCCTGGGCTTCTAGAAAGGAAAAGTGTAAGAGTAAATTTGTTGATTTGCCTGTTAAAAGGCATTCTAAAGGGCTAGTAACTCAAAGATTCTCCGGTACGAACACACCAACAGACACAGGTACACTTACTCTGTGGACTGCAAGCTCAGAGTTAGCCTCAACATACATAGGTGTTCTGGAATCAGTGGTGATCGCACAACGCTGCAAATATCTTCAAAACCACTTAATTTTACACTGTACATAAATAAATATGAATTTAGAAGATGCTAAGGGTGTCATTTTTGAAATATTTCATAGATAATATTGGTTCAAGTAGAGTGATATTAAAGGATAAGAATAGAACATTACTTTGCTTGCTATGCCAAATTGATTGAAAACATAAGTACTGGGGCCCCTGGGTGGCTTAGCAGTTGAGCATCTGCTTCAGCTCAGGTCGTGATCCTGGGGATCCGGGATTGAGTCCCACATCAGGCTCCCCACAGGGAGCCTGCTTCTCCCTCTGCCTCCGTCTCTGCCTCTCTCTTTGGTCTCTCAGAATAAATAAATAAAATCTTTAAAAAAAAATACTGGAAAAAAAAGACCATAAATTTTCTAGAGAACAATTTGGGAAACTTTTTTTTTTTTTTTTTTTTTTTTAATGATCTTGTGTGGAAGGTCCTTGGAAAGCTTTATAAAAATGCTCTAAACCAAAATTATTACATTTAACCACATAATTTAAAATTCTGGCATAGTGCATAACAATGTTTTTTCAGTATCATATACAAAATCAAGACATACAATGTTGATACAACATAAAGGAAATTATGTATACATATAGGAATATATTAGGATGGAGGCATATATAGGTATATAGAGATATATATGAAAGAATATAAAGAAGGGGCACCTGGATGGCTTAGTCAGTTAAGAATCTGACTTTTGGCTCAGGTCATGATCTTTTTTTTTTTTTTAAGATTTTATTTATTTATTTATTCATGAGAGACACACACAGAGAGAGACAGAGAGACAGAATGGCAGAGACAAAGGCAGAGGGAGAAGCAGGCTCCATGCAGGGAGCCCAACGTGGGACTTGATCCCGGGACTCCAGGATCAGATCCTGGGCCAAAGGCAGCGCTAAACCACTGAACCACCAGGGCTGCCCTCTGGTTGTGACCTTAAGGTTGTGAGATACAGCCCTGTGTCAGATCAGGCTCTGAGCTGGGTGTGGACCCTGCTTAAAATTCTTTTTTCCGCCTCCCTCTGCCCCTCCTCCCACTTGTGCGTGTGCACACACTCTCTCACGTGCTCTCTCTCTCTCAAATGAATAAATAAAAAGGAAGATTTGCAACATGTGATGAAGGACGAATTTTTGTGACATTCAGAACCCATACAGAATAATTGTAAAAACAATCCAATGGCAAAATACAAAGGGCCATGAATAAGCAGTTTACAAAAATAAGTGTTAAGAGCAAGTAGGTAAATACATCTCATTCATAATTAAAGAGGTACCTATCAGGCAGCCCGGGTGGCTCAGCGGTTTAGCGCCTGCCTTCAGCCCAGGGCGTGATCCTGGAGACCTGGGATCGGATCGAGGCCCACGTTGGGCTCCCTGCATGGAACCTGCTTCTTCCTCTGCCTGTATCTCTGCCTCCCTCTCTCTCTGTGTCTCTCATGAATAAATAAATAAAATCTTAAAAAAAAAAAGTTAAAAAAAAAGTGGTACCTATCATGTCAACAATGCAATGTCAGTTTTTACCTACAAGACTGGTAAATATTAAGATTTATAGTAGATTTGAAAGTTAAGAGAGTAGATCTTCCTTTTTTTTAAAAAAAAGATTTTATTTATTTATTCATAAGAGACACACAGAGAGAGGCAGAGACACAGGCAGAGGGAGAAGCAGGCTATGCAGGGAGCCCGATGTAGGACTCAATCCTGGAACTCTGGGATCATGACCTGAGCTGAAGGCAGATGCTCAACCATTGAACCACCTGGGTGTCCCAAAGAGAATAGATCTTAAACCTTTTCAGCACACACAAAATCTTAATTCTCTTCAGGAACAGAGCTGTTAACCTCATGGTGGTAATCGTTTTGCAACATATGTGTGTATCTAGTCATCATATTATACAACTTAAACTCATATACATTATATGTCAATAATATCTCAGCAAAGCTGGAGAAAAATATTTATAGTAGGGAAAGAACACAGCCTTCTCGAATCAGATTATTTGGGTTCAAATCGTGGTTTCATCACTTATGAGCTGTGTGATCTCAGGTAAATTACTTAACCTCTCTGTGTCTATGTTCTTCTACAAAATAGAAATACTATTACCCGACTCACAAGGTTGTGAGGAAGACAGAACGAGGCAACACACAAAAAGCACTGTGAACAGAGCTTGATACGTAGGGTGGGCCAAAGAAATGTTAGATGTCAGAAAGGCAGTAGAGAGACAGACACAATTTTGATTTTCTGGGGACATAAATCAGAACAACTATTTTGGAGGGCAGTTATCGATATCAACCTGTGGTTAAAGTACACATACCCTAAGCAGTGACTTAGCAATTCCACCATCAGCTTTTAAGTATAAGGATCTCTTCACCAAAGAGCACCGAATTCTGTTCAGACAACTGCTCAGTGCAATATTTTAGTAAGCAGTCACAGCATGGGAAACAGCCCGTCCTGTCGTATGGAAGTGGCCTTGGGAATGTGATGCAGCACTCAAAAAGCATGGCATTGTTTTGCTCGAACTGGTGTGAGAAAGTCTCAGGTACATTTTGAGTGAGACCAAACAAGGTGAAGGATTTTTTTTTTTTTTAAGATTTTATTATTTATTTATTTATTCATGAGAGACACAGAGAGAGCGAGAAAGAGGCAAAGACACAGGCAGAGGGAGAAGCAGGCTCCATGCAAGGAGCCCGACATGGGACTCGATCCGGGTCTCCAGGATTAGGCCCTGGGCTGAAGGTGGTGCTAAACCGCTGAGCCACCCAGGTTGCCCAGGATTTTTTTTTTTTTTTAAGATTTTATTCATGTTTTGTCACCCTCTCTGATTTTCGACTCCAATAAAAAAAAATACAAAAAAAAAAGATTTTATTCATGAGACAGAGAGAGAGAGAGAGAGGCAGAGACATAGGCAGAGGGAGAAGCAGGCTCCCTGTGGAGAGCCCGATGTAGGACTCGATCCCAGGACCCCGGGATCATGCCCTGAGCCGAAGGCAGATGCTTGACCACTGAGCCACTCAGGTGCCCTGGTGTAGGGTTTTTATATAGATTGAGGATGAATTTGTCCAGGAAATTTATTTATTTGTTTATTTATTTATGTGAATTTATTTATATATGTATATGAATATGAATTGCTAGAGGAGAAAAGGCAGGTGATACTTAACTCCTTTCCCCTGCTCTGCCCAGGTGCAAAGAATTTTGATTGTGTGCCTAGAGGTCAGTATTTTCCTGATATGTGCTTCTTTGAAGGAGCATAGACATCATTTGAGGGTCAGGTTCACAGAGGAGGATTTACAAGGGGGTCCAAGTAGGTAGAAATTGAGTCACTGCCTGGAGTTTAAAGGGTTGGTGGCCAATCCTAGAAATTCAAAGAGGGGAAGTCCAGGGGAGAGAGATAATACAGTTTCCATGAGCAGAGCCTCATGGAAAGACTCTCCTCCTGTCCTGAGCAGAGCCCCCCAGGGAAGGAGGCCCTTCTCAGATGGGACTGGCTGGACAGGGTGCCAGGCAGATAGGGGAAGGGACTGTGTGGCTGGCCGCCAGGCTAGGATGCAGCCCTTGAGCCTCAAGTGGAGACCACTTTCTCTTGCTTCCAAGAAAACACAGAAGCTTGGATAATGACCACACCAGGGTGACTTGTGTGGGCCCAAAACCAAGGGACACTTCCCCCAAATATTCCAGACAGTAGATAATTCTGAAGGCTCCAGCACGTGACTTGGACTTAATGTCCCTGCCACCAAGGAGATGGCTTCTGTTTAGAAAAAATCATTTATGTAACTCAAAGTGAGAGATATCTCAAACAACTTTCGCCTCTGAGATCTGAATTTTTTTTTTTAAGATTTTATTTACTTATTCATGAGAGACAGAGAGAGAGAGAGGCAGAGACACAGGCAGAGGGAGAAGCAAGCTCCATGCAGGGAGCCCGATGTGGGACTCGATCCTGGAACCCCAAGATGACGCCCTAGGCTGAAGGCAGATGCTCAACCTCTGAGCCACCCAAGCATCCCTGAGATCTGAATTCACTTCCTTTCCCCATACCTTAAATGCAGTATTGTGGAGGAAAACTCACGACTTCATTCACACATACAACTTTTCAGGAAAGATGTACAACAAAGAAGAGCTAAAACTTTTTGCTTTTAGAGAGATGGCCCCGGGGGGTTAAGAAGCAGGAATTGTGCTTTATACATCTCCAAATACTTTAAAACAATAATGTAGAATCATCAAGGTGATAATAACATAGAATATTTATGCTATTCTAAAATATTCTAAAAGTTCTAAATATAAATAGAAAATAATGTTCATAATAAATATTAAAATTATGATTTTAATTATATTTATATTAGATATTTAAAATATTAAATATTTTAATAATTATATTTACTATATTTACTATATTAAGATATATATTAAATATTTAACGATTTTTTTTAAAAGAGAGAAGCTTAGTATGAGTGGGTGGGGGAGGTTGTAGGGTTTGAAAATAGAGTAATGTCCACTTGGGTGGGTGATTTCTCTTCCGTGAATCTTGGTTTCACCACTAATCAATGTGGAGACAGCACCCATCACTCTTTGGGCAGTTGTGGGATCAAATGAGCTCTCTCCATGCCTGGCATATAGAAGATAATAAAGGGTTGCCAGTCACACACATTCTGTGCAGCTACAAGCAACTGCCCATAATGATAAAATCCTATTAGAAGCAGTAGTTAAATGCCTTGTGTCTTTCCTCTATGTCTCTGAAAACACGAATGCACAGTCTCTTGACATTATATCGAGGAGAAGAGAGAAAAGGCAAAGGGATCTTAAGAAAGGTCAGTTGCATTTTTATTTTCTATTTATTTTTTTTAAAAAGATTGTATTGATTTATTTGAGAGAGAGCAGGGGAAGGGGCAGAAGGAGAAGAGAAACAGACTCCCCACCGAGCAGAAGCCCAACGTGGGGCTTGATCCCAGGACCCCAGGATCATGATCCAAGCTGAGGGCGACACTTCACAGCTGGGTTATCCTGGTGTCCCCAAGGACCATCAGCTGCATTTTTAGAGGCAATTTTCATTATGTGAACATTTTCCCTGGCTGCTTGGAGAGCATATTCCCTAAATACCCACTCAAGTAACTCCTTTACCTTTGAGCAGCTGCTATAACGTCACTGCAGCCTTCCCTGATCATCATCGTTAAAACCATAATGTCCTGGGGATCCCTGGGTGGCGCAGCGGTTTGGCACCTGCCTTTGGCCCAGGGCGCGATCCTGGAGACCCGGGATCGAATCCCACGTCGGGCTCCCGGTGCATGGAGCCTGCTTCTCCCTCTGCCTGTGTCTCCGCCTCTCTCTCTCTCTCTCTCTCTCTCTCTCTCTCTCTGTGTGACTATCATAAAAAAAAAATTTAAAAAAATTTAAAAAAAAAACATAATGTCCTTTGGGCTTGGATTCCCACCATCCTGTTCTAGGTTCCACATCCCGTAGTTGGTAACACCTTCTAACAGATTCTTTAAGTTACATATGATGTTGAATTTTCTGGGCTGTCTTCTCTCTCCCTCTCTCTTTCTCTCTATCTCTCTCTGTTGCTCACACACACACCCCTATTATCTGCAAGCTTGCACACAGGAAGGAAGTATTGTTCTGCACATCAATGCATTCTAAGCATTTATAAAAGTACCTAACATGTGGTGAATGTTCAAAAATTTGTGGGACAAACAAAATGGTGAGTGACCCTTAGTGTTTCTCTCAGATACTTTTTAGTGTTCGAATCTTAGTATTTTTGCTGCCATTACGAGAGTAGTTAGTGATTTTGATCTTTATGATGGGAAAGAGTTCAGACGAACCATAGTGATGGATAGTCCATGACATTTTGTCCATCCTCCTCGCTGCCATGAGCCACCTGTGTAACCTTGGAAGTCCCTTCACTATGTGGGATTGGAATAGAAACCTAAGATCTTTATTCTGATATATCACTCTCAATTACTCGTTACAGAATTGGAGATGCCAGATGCTGGCTGTGTCCTTTACGTGTCACCTCACTGAATGAAATGAGTTGGGATGACGAAGGCAACCATCTTTCCTTAGGAGAGGAAGACATTGGACACCAAAGACCCGATGAGAAGTGATATCTGCAGACAGGCCGCAATGAAGTGAACTATCCAGTGGAAACAGCAAAGAGCAAACAATCACTGAAGTGTCTCGGCTTTAAAGCTCCAGGGTGTTCCATTTGCCCTTTGCCATAAAAATGACAGAGTTGGGTTAAGGATTCTGTACCCCTTATTAGCCATTAGCATTAACAACAAGGATGAAAGACCCCAAAGGCAATTTTTGTCATTGAGATCTGAATTTATTTCCCTTCGCTGAATCTTAAATTAGTAGTTAACTGATGGTGAGATCTGTACCAAGAGGAGGTCATGTTTCCAGCCAACATTTCCTAAAGCCATTAGATATCAGTATTTCCCCCCATAAATTTAGAAGCTGGAGTCTGACAAGACTAATAAGGGGGAAAAATCCACACTCAATCACGCTATCTTAAGTTTATCTTTCAGAAGCCTACATAGGCTCCTAATCTAGCTCTTGTAACTACCCAACAGGATGCAGTATGAGAAGAGCTCGTATATGGGAGCTTTAGAGGAGAAAATCCTTTTCATGTTTGATCTTCTCCTTTTCCAGAAATACTGACAGTTGCTGGGGACCATTATCTACTTACCAGGGTTTACGTGTAGTTTAGATCTCCTAGATTACTCTTAAGCTGAGATCCAGTTGAAAAGAGAGTACAAAGGAAGTTTGTTTGTTTGTTCCAAACAAAGAATTGGGTGGGATAGTTCTAAAAGACCCTGTGTGTTCCATTTTGGTCAAGGGAAGGCCTTTAATTCCACCTCCAGCTTCTAAGAGTCTCGTATAGATGATACTTTTCTAAATTGTCTGTTTATTATGTAGCCTCTTAAATAGCATAGCAGCAGTTGCTGGAGAGCAACAGAAAGTGAGGAAGAATACCAGCGTTTTACTGAGGACCAGTTATTTACAGGGTTCTGTGCTTTTTCGTATATGCTGCAATTTAATACTCTCAATACCCGTTTGCCAGAAACTGTTCCCATTTACAGACAAAGCTATTGCCTACAAGTGCTGGGGTGGGAGCACCAGCATAGATTGATCTGGAGACCCTGACTGATTTAGACCTTGCTCAAGGCTTTGATGTTTCTGCTTGGTACACCTATCATACCTTCGTTTGATTTATCTGGTCAACAAATATTTATTGAGTGTCAACTACCTCTTAAACACTATGCTTCCAGATACAGAAGTTATCAAGAGATTCTTTTTTTATCGTTAAGATTTTTTTATTTTTTCATGAGAGACACACAGAGAGAGGCAGAGACACAGGCAGAGGGAGAAGCAGGATCCCTGTGGGGATTCCGATGTGGGACTCGATCCCAGGACCCCAAGGTTAACGCCCTGAGCTGAAGGCAGCCGCTCAACTGCTATCTCCAGGTGCCCCTGAAGAGATTCATTCCTTGCTCTTATCACTTAGTTTCTTAGGAAAGACAGTATTAAATCTATTTATGTGGATAAATATATGAGGTTAAAATTGTGGTAAGTGCTATGAAAGGAATTTCAAGGCACAATGAGATCCAATGACGAAAAAATTTCAACTGGGTCCCCAAGGTCAAGAAGGCCGCTACAGGGACAAGAGATCTGGAAGAAAGAACATCCGAGGTAGGAAAAGCACATGGGAGTAACATAGGACACCGGGGTCACTGGTGTCATGCAGAGTTTGAGAAACAAGGTGACAGAAGCCAAGTCACAGAGAACACAGTTGGTCATGGAAGTAATTTTGGACTTTATCATGAAATCATCGTGGGGGAGCTTACACAGGGAACAACATAATTGATTTTCATTATTTTAAGATCATTTAGTTGCTAGAAAATAGACTGGAGAGGATATAAGAGAAACTAGTTAGGAAGTTGTAACTATGGTCCAGGTGAGAGAGGAATGAGATGGGAGAGAATTCTCTGTCTCCGCCTCTCACTTTGTATAAATGATGACAGAAGATGCCGTCAAGACGCTTAAGCAACTGACACAATGGGCTGTGATCCACTGAGATGGAAGAATCAAGACAGATGCAGACATAGAAGAGATTTGGGGGAGGATGCGATTCAGCGTTCATCTCCAAGCACGTTACGGTAGAGATGATTCAGAGATGCAGATGGCACATTGGCAGCTTATTATTACATGACTAGAAGTTCAAAAGAGGGTGAGGAAATTTGTCTGGACTGGAGATATAAATTGGGGCTAGGGATGTGAACTTGGGAGCCCAACAATATCGTGCGATGATTAAGATTATTTCGAGTTAGGTAGCCCAGGTTTGAGTCTCAGCCCCATAACTTATTGTAGGACCTTGGGCAAATTTCCTCACCCTTCCATGCCTATTTCCTTTTTAATGTAATGGAGAATATTCATATAGAGTCCTCATGATAAATGACTGAAAAGCTAACATATGCCAAGAACTTAAATCTTATTTTAGTTGTATTGTTAATAGTGGTAATAAGAGTAGTATTTTAAAAATTGAGTATATGAGGGGGTGCCTGGGTGGTTCAGTTGGATAACTGTCTGGCCCTTGATTTTGGCTCAGTTCATGATCTCAGGGTCATAAGATTGAGCCCTGCACTTAGCAGGGAGTCTGCTTGTGGTTCTCTTTCTAAAAAATAAAGAAATACATACATACATAAACACATCAATCAATTAATCAATCAATCAATCAATCAATCAATAATTGAACATGTGTAAATGTGAAAGACTGGAAAACTTGCCCAAAGAGAGTATAGAATAAGAAGGAGGCCAAGCCTCAATTTCTAAGGATTGAGTAGATGAGTCAGAGAAGTCCATCAAGAAGTAGACACCAGAGAAATAGGAGAAAATCAGAAGATTGTGACATCATGGAGGCCAGGAGAATGGACTGTTCTAGAGGAATGGAGGAGTCAACTGAGAACACAAATAAAAATTGAGGAATCTCTCCCAATTGGCCACATGGAGCACACTGCTGGCTGTATCCAAGGTAGTTTGCACAGAAATGAATGGCACAGGACTGGATGGAAGAGGAGGTGGGGATGGTGTGCATCTACAATTGTTTAGGAAAGCCGGGGAAGCAAGACACAGTGAAAGAGTTCATGAAAATGGGGGCATCTGGAGCTTGTTTGAATATTGAAGGCAGAGAGCAAGGGGGAGCAAGAGAGACAGAGGGCATAGGATAGAGAAGGAGGGACAGAGTATGGGAGTGAGAGGAGAGACAAGGTCCATTGAAAAGAAAAAAGAGGAAGGAGTCAGAATCAGAATGATGAAGGGGAGAGTCTTCCACTGTAGGTGAAGAGAGAAGAAGGTGTGGTACCAATGCAGGAGGGTTTGCAGTTCCCATTCTAGAACTTGGTGTCTTGTCTGTTTGGTGGGGTTGTAGAAGTTAAAGGTTGAAGCAGTGGCCAAGCTACACACACAGGTCCTGCAGAAAGCACAGCACATCAAGAAATGTATTCTAGTTCAACCCTTGCTTACCCTTCAAACCCTTGCTTACCTGTGACTCAGTGGCAAGTTCCTTTTCCAGAAGATGCTCAGGGCTGCCCTGTCGAGGTTTTTTGGTCAGGCTCTCTCCTGAGTTTGCTATCTCCCTGGTTGGAGGCAATGGAAGAACAGAGGCTAAAGGAAGCATGGAATTTGCTAGATTTCATGGCACAGTGGCCCCTGCACTCCTGAGCTGTGACCAATAGGGGAAGTTTGAGGAAGTGTTTTGGGAAAAGATAAAGGTAAGGTGGGCATTGGTTTTGTGGGACAAGGTTGCAGAGGGCACCGTGTAGATGTGAGTGAGGAAATGAAAATGTGAGGTTTCAAGAAATGGAACAGCCCAAGGTAGGGGGAGATGTGCTCACATCCAGCAAAGGGTTGCAAGGTGTGTGCTAATCCTGTTCAGAGTTTCAAATAGACTTGACCTTCAGAAGCCATAGCAGAATCTAGGAGTCTAATATGTAGGCAAAGAGATGGACATAGGAAGAAGCACTGGGTGACTAAGACAGGCTCATACTCCCAAATCAAAATATTTAGTACATAGAATCTTGTTTCTGGCATAGGTACCACTGTTTGTCCAGAAAAAGTGCCTTGCCTGGCACCAGTTACAGTAACCGTGAATCAGCAACATACAGCACCATTGTCACCATGGCTGGTGCCTGGGATCTGTCCTCCAGATCCCTTAGTCATGGCCCCGAGGGGGCTGACTCTGTGAGAATTGTTGGAGGGGGAGCGTCTTTAGTAGCTATGACCCTTTCAAGGCACAGACCGCTTTCCCGACATGTATTATTCTCTCTAGATTGGCTTGGAAAGTGTCGAGGAATAGGAAATTAACAGCCTACTCCAACTCCAGTCAGATTCTCCTTCCCCGGATCCCAGAACAAATTGCCCCGATTCTGAGCCCCTGCTCTTGTATCCATGTGATGCCTCTCCCTCCCACTCATCTCCTCTCATCTACCTGGCCACAGCTTAACACACGGGTGTGAGCTTTAAGGGAGGTGGTCTGCAACCACCCCTTCTCATAGGGCAAGATCTCTCTTTATGATCTCCCAGGACTACTGAGAAATCAGGTGCTCTTTCCTTACACCATTCCATGCACCTGCATTGTACACTTTTCAGGTACATCATCTCAGTTAAGGACTACCTGCAGTAGGTGCATCCCTGAAAAGCTCTGCATAGCATTCCATTCCATGGAGATTCTTATCTTACTTAAACTCTCCCTATTGGGGGCACCTGGGTGATTCAGTTGGCCCAGCATCTGACTCTTGGATTTGGTTCAGGTCATGATCTTAGGGTCATGAGTTCGACCCCCACGTTGGGGGGCCCACACTCAGTGGGAAGCCTGCTTAAGATTCTCCTTCTCTCTCTCTCTCCCTTCATCCCACCTTCCCTTCACCCCCACAAAACACACACACACACACACACACACACACACACACACAAAACCTTTAATAAAAAAAGGTAAACTTATGTATGTACATCTAGACTTTCCCTTCTTTTTTCCTATTACTGTTTGCAATTAAACTTTCCGGTACATCTATTTGTAGACGTGTACAAAGTCATATCAATAAGAACAATCACAGTAGTGGAGTTGCTGAGTCAATGGATGTGTGCATGTTTCATTTGAGAAGTATTCATGCTGCTGTCCAAAAATACATCCTCCCTCCAGAATTATAAGAACATTGTCTGCTCTCGTGCATATTCGATAGCACTGGGTATTAGTAAAGCTTCCAAGTCTGTGCCAATCTGATAGGAGAAATCTCATCGCTCATTGTTTGATATTATATTTATTCCACCAAGAGTGCCCCGTTTCATGGACTACTTTTCTTTTTTTTCTTAGGCCCTTACTGTAGATACCCTGCCCATTTTCTCCCCCACAGGGTAATTATTCATTTTCTTACTGAGTTATAAAAGTATATTTTATGCCTTAAGGAAATGAGTTCTTTATCACGT
Source organism: Nyctereutes procyonoides (assembly GCF_905146905.1). Classification (NCBI taxonomy): domain Eukaryota; kingdom Metazoa; phylum Chordata; class Mammalia; order Carnivora; family Canidae; genus Nyctereutes; species Nyctereutes procyonoides. The sequence goes on along the minus strand of NW_026575140.1, from coordinate 51,106,517 downwards.
ATATTTTCCCAGTTTCCTACTTAGCTTGCCTAAAGGAACCTGCAGGACGGTGACGTCCCGTTTGTCTGTGCTTTTCTTTTTCAAAGGTGACCGCAGGCGAGGACACGCTCAGACGTTTTCCCGAAGCGCATGTGAGCGATGCAATATTGCTTATCGAAACGTTGGGTAGCAGGTAATTAACTTTTCACTTCTCACCACTCCTTATGCCAGATTTTAAATACCCTGACTGTATTGCTCCTGGAGCTCTCAGGCTATGTGAAACCTGGGAATTGAAAACATACAATTTCTAAACACAGAGACAGCGGCCTCCTCTATCCTTCTCCTTGTTGCTCCAAGCTCCAAAGTCGTGAGTGGGGGGCTCTTTTGAGTCGGGGAACCATAGTAAAATTCTTCTGTGGGCCGCGTTAATGTTAATGGCCAACACTTGGGGGCAAAGGTCTCCTCCATGTCCACATCTGCAGCTTTGTACGGATCTCACCTCCGAGAGGCCTGAAAGCGTGAAGCCAGGCAGGGCCTAATGTGTATTTGCAAGACAAAGAGCGCACGAGGGGAGGCGCAGGGGATGAGCTGTAATTTACTGAAGATTTATTAGGCCTCATGAAATCTGCCTGAACCACCCATTTTCTGGCTCATCTGCCCACGTCTAAATAGGATGGCTTTGTTAGTCGACGATGGTCATTTAGAATTATCCAGCAACAAATCTCCCTCCTCAAAAAGGCCGACGGACGGGAGCAGTGCGTTTGAGAGAGTTCATGCTCCGCGCACGGAACCCCAAATCTGGAAATCTGGAGACGCCAGGGCCCTTCTGGGGGCCTCCCCCTTGACTTTTGTTTGTGGTCGGAGTCCTTGGGGTAGGCTTGTTTACTGGAGCCTGCGAATAAGGCTCAGGAGAAGGCCAGGCCAAGGTGCTTTCACAGCGCAGCCTGGGGGTCGCTAGGGTGATTTTCAGAGAAATGTGTTGAATGTTCTGTTTTTCTGCAAAACCCTGCCCAAAACTTAAGACTCAATGGAGCATGTCCAATAATACTTTAAAGCCCAGCTCACAAGCACGGGATCTCTCTGGGGCTATACAAATGTCAAAATAGCTTCTTCCCAATTTGAATGAAAGGTAAAAGTTATTGGGGCTTGGTTTTCCATTAAGCCCTAGGCTTGCAGCTCGTTAATAGGGTGTTAGAAATTCTCCTGGATTTTATTGCTAGGACCTTCCCTTTGGGTTTTATCACATCGCTAGACTCACAAGTCTCCATTTGCCCATCTATGTAATGGGTGGACGCCGAAAGCTTCAGGACAGTGGAAGGCATTTGGGAAAAAATGTGGAAGTTTATTGATTTCTCCCCATAGAATATGATCTCATTGCACTCCACTCAAATTTGGAACCCAAAGGATATAAAGGGAGAGCTTTGTCCACCTTAATAAAATTCTCATCTGTGCTTACTGCTGATGTAATGCGAAAAAGACACATTCCTAAACTTAACAAGAAGGATAAATTGTTTCTTCTGCTGGTCTTAAAAGCCGTAAGTAGGGCTGATGGAATATAGTCAAACAAGGGAGGGTACAGTGGGCAGATCCACAATCAGGCCCTTGAAGTGAACACCAGAGCAGTGGCTAAAGAGGAATATATGCCCAGCAGATAGAGCATCATGCCAATGGCATGACATGCTTGGCCTTTGATAAAATAAATCTGGAAAAAGCAACACAGGCAAACACTCTGCTTTGAGCCACGGTTGGTGATCCTGGCGAACATCTAGAGCCAAAAGCAAAGAGCTCTGAAACAACGTTTAAGTTATTTGTTTCCCCATCGATGTCATAATCACCTATGTGACTGTGGGTTGTAGATGCACATCGGTCTTAATATGTCATTGGTGAAACCTCCTTCTAAACAATGGGATAGTCCTCAATTAATGCAAATGAAACCACAGTTGTCTTGTCTGTAACTGTCTAAACTAGCAAAGCGCCTTTCTTTGGTGAAAAGAGCCATCCAAAACTCCTTGCTCTGTCTACCCCTAAGGGCCCAGTACATGCTCCATGCTTTATCTCTTTCTTGTGGCTTTTATCCACATCACATTAAAGGGACTCTCATTCCTTTATGCAGGCAAATAAAAAGTAGATTTAGAGAGGAGAGATGAAAAGAGTGCATTCCACCGATGGCGTACTCCGGAATCCAGCAGTCTGGTGTTCAGACGTTGGCCAAGTTAAAAGTTGCACTGGGTTCCTTTACATCAGAAATTCAGAGGGAAAAAAAATGAAATCAAGCATGTGCCCGTAAGGACTTGTAGTACATTAAAATGAAATTGTGTCATTGGCAGCTCTTGAAAAGGGATTTCCAGGCCTGCTTTTTAGCCTTGGCTAATGGGAAAGAAGAGCTCCAGAGCTTCAGGTTTGCCATTTGCCCACTCAATCTGTTTCCATTTAAAGAATATTTTCTCCAAAGCTAAAAGCAGGTTATAGAGTCTCCACTGCACCATTACTTTGAAAAGATCAACTTGCCCACCAGTCCTGAAGTTCTCAGGATACTTCAGGGGCTTGAGCTGTTTTTCCCCAAGCAGATAATGATCAAACAAATCACAATTAAAATTCACTTAGCTCTCCAAATGAGGAACATTAGAAGAGAGGGGTTGAGTTCTCTCTAGAACAAGCCTGGCTTCAGTAGAGTATAGACATGGGAGACAGGGTAATGTGTCTGTTTCAAGGTTGTGCCACGTGACAAAGTTTTTTTTTTTTTTATCGGGGGGGGGTCCTTTGAGGCACAATCATTGTGTGATGGCCATCACATCTGGACAGCGTTCAAACTATCCCCCCCCCTTTTTAAAGATTCCATTTCTTTCTTACTTTTCCTTCCTTCCTTCCTTCCTTCCTTCCTTCCTTCCTTCCTTCCTTCCTTCCTTTTTTCTCTTTCTTTCTTTCTTTCTTTCTTTCTTTCTTTCTTTCAAGATTTTATTTATTTATTCATGAGGGACACACACACACACACACAGAGGCAGAGACATAGGCAGAGGGAGAAGCAGGGTCCTTGCAGAGAGCCCTATGTGGGACTCAATCCCAGGACCCCAGGATCACGACCTGAGCCAAAGGCAGACGCTCAACCACTGAGCCACCCAGGCATCCCTTATTTATTTAAAGAGAGTGTGAGTGGAGGGGAGGGGCAGAGAACCTCAAGCAGACTCCTCACTGAGTGTGGAGCTTAAAGCAGGGCTTGATCTCAGTACCCTGAGATCATGAGCTGAGCCGAAACCAGGAGTTGGACACTCAACCATATGAGCCACCCAGGTGCCCCTGACCTGTCCTTTTAATTAAGGAAGTGAATATACCTGGATTCAGGTAGTATCCCTACCCTAGCCCCTCTGTAGTCTAACACGCAATTTGATTGAAACAATCCTCTTTGGGACACCTGGATGACTCAGTGATTGAGCATCTGCCTTGGGCTCAGGGTGTGATCCCGGAGTCCTGGGAAGGAGTCCCACATCGGCATCCCCAGAAGGAGCCTGCTTCTCCCTCTGCTTATGTCTCTGCCTCTCTCTGTGTGTCTCTCATGAATAAATAAATAAAATCTTAAAAAAAAAAAAAGAAAGAAACGATCCTCTTCATTATTGCCACACACCCTCTGATACTCCCATGAGGTAATAGAAAATGTATGGGGCATTTGGATGACTCAGGTATGTGTCTGCCTTCCACTAGGACCATGATCCCAAGGGTCCTTGAATCAAGTCTGATGTCAGGCTACCCGTGCAGTGTGGCATCTGCTTCTCCCTCTGCCTGCCACTCCCCCTGCTTGTGCTCTCATGCCTTCTCTCTCTCTGTCAAATAAATAAATAAATTCTTAAAAGAAAATGTATATGTTGGCCCCTGCCCCCGTTCCTGGCACAAATCTCCTGAAACCCTTGTAATTTCCTGGATGACAGGAGCATCTAATACTCTAGTGAGGTGACTCTGGATGGGCTTCTGGATGGCTTCTGCATGAGGGCTAGAAATCAGAGAGATCAAGCCATGATTAGAAGCTTGGAATTTTCAGCCCCACTCACTCCCCATCCTCCAAAGAGGGGAGAGGAGCAAGCAATGGAGTTAATGATCAATCATGCCTACATGAAGGAGACTCCATAAGACTCCCTATAGTAGAGGCTTCAGAGGGCTTCCAAGCTGGTAAACATATCCATATGCTAAGAGGGTAATGCACCCCAACTCCGTGGGGCTGGAAGCTTGGACTTGGAGCTGCACACAACAACCTGCCCTCCTATAGGAGGCTTTGAGAAGCAGATTCAATTACAGGACAAGTGGAGGCAAGAAGGATCATGGGACCAACTGCAAACTGCCCATTCTGACTGGTCAACAGAGCCCCGCTGACAATTTGCACAAATTGTCAAATGAGGAAAAGACAGAGGAGAGCCACAGAAAGGAAAGGAAATGACATCTGGAAGTTATAAAGCATGTGCCCAGGAAGAGGGCATATGTTAGATTTCACAGGACAAGAAGCCATGGCTTCTCTGAAACAAGAACTGACAGACATGAGTAGAGAAAAGGCTGGCAAGAAAAGATCAAGATATTAAAATGTAAATGTCAGACTTACAAAGGCCTTGGCTGCACATGACAAGGGGTAAGATCAATCATGTGAAGAGGTCGTCCAGACCAATTTAAAAAGAAGCCACAGGTAGAAGCCCATAAAGGATATAAACAGGCCATTTGCCGGTTATCAGAGAAATGAAAAATTTGAATGTGAATAAAATCATTTTGCCCTATGAGATTGGCAAACATTTGAGAAGCCCGGTGTAGGTTGAGGTTTGGGAAGACAACTCTCGTGTATACCACTGTTGAGAATGTGAAATATAATCTTTTTGAAGGATAACTGGCAACCTGCATTTTAAAAGCCTTATAAAAAAAAGAAAAGAAAAGAAAAAATGAAATTAAAACAATAGAATAAATAAATAAAAGCCTTAATCATGTCTGCAAATTTTAACTCTATAGTTCCAGTACCAGAAATTTATGCTAATAAATATAGAAAAATGAACAAGCTATGGTATATCCAAATGGTAGAAAATTTGAAGCTGCTTAACAGTGAGAATGTATTTTTTCTTTTTTTGCCTATATGTTAACCTAAAAAAGAGTTTAAGGTACCATATAGAGTATAATGCAGAAAGATACATAATAAAATGTTAATAGTAGTAGGGCATCTGGGTGGCTCAGTTGGTTAAGTGTCCAACTCTTGAGCTGAGCTCAGGTCTCAAGGCCCTGAATTCAAGTCCTACGCTGGGCTCCATCCTGGGCATGGAGCCTGCTTTAAAAAAATGTTAATAGTGTTATTTCTGGCTTATGGGAATATAAATAATTTTAATTGTTTTTTCCCACTTCTACATATTTTAACATTTTCTATAACAAGTATTTATTGCTTTTGCCATTTAAAAATTATTTAATATTTTCCTATTGCCTACAGCTGTCTATCTTCATGCCACACATCCATCTAAGTAAAAAAAAAAAACTTTCATGCATTGATATAATAAATGATGTAAAAATGGTGCCATCAGAATTTAATGTAAAGAAAGCATGAAGAATGACTATGACAATTGCTACCATAAGCCATGACGTGAGCACCCAGGGTGAGGATCATTTCATATGATAGAAGTGTCTCTGAGAGATTGCTAGAAATCTCTGCTTGTGGCTATCTGGCCTTACAGAGAAACTGTCATTTAAACATTTATGAATCTTCATTCACCAAAAAATCATGCTAGATGCATTATCGTACCTGCACCCTATGTCTGAAGTTCTCTACAATTTACAATACAAGCTGAAAATCTCTTTCAGTAGAAATATCTGCAGTCAATAGTGGTTTTTCAATTTATATTTAGAAATAACAGAGTTAGCACTTAAAACGTACTTCTGGATTAGGAAGAAGGCTGTAGTCAGTAGTAATAGGAAAGAGTGATCATTTCATGGTACTGAATTGTCGTGTTTTGAGATTGTTTTTGAAAGCCACTCCATCTTCTGGACATGCTCATATGCACACACAGGAGATCTCCCACCCAATTTCTGACACATAACAAGTGATCAATACATTTTAGTTGAGAAAGTGAGGGAGTAGAGTCAAGCGATGTCATGCAAACACGAAGTATATGCCACCCTGAATGGAATGTAGCCCTGCAACTGCCCTGCCACTTCCTGTCCCTTCCTGGGGCATTCAAAGCCCCTTCGGATAACTTCCTTCCCACTGTTAAAGAGTGATTTAAAAAAAACAGATGGAAAGATCCCTCTTCTGGGATTTTTTTTTAAAGATTTGTTTATTTATTTATTTACGCATGAAAGACACAGAGAGAGAGAGGTAGAGACATAGGCAGAGGAAGATGTAGGACTCTATCCCAGGACCCCTGGATCATGACCTGCACTGAAGGCAGACACTCAACTACTGAGCCACCAGGGGCTCCTATTCTGGGATTTTACAACACTTTGTTTTGCCACTTAGAAGTCCCACATGACCTTGAACCAATCATTTATAGTTTTGAGGCTCAGAATTTACATCTGAGGAAGAGACAAAATAATTCTGCCCTTTGCTTCCTTGCCTTCCTATTGTAAAGATGTAAGATAACACCAGTGAAACACTTTGTGTTATAAAACCTAGGAAAGTTGCATTGATTTTAGGAACTTGTGCCACTTGCTATGGTCTTTTTTTATGTGAGGCGATCTATAAGCCACCTGGCCAGTGCTGCCATCTATAAAATTCCGTTTGCTCAAAATGGATTCTTTGAGACTGGAACGGATGCTCAAATCTGCAGGGACTGTATGCTCCACATTTCAGCCCGGGCTGCCCACCCGGGATCCATTAAAAAACTCCTCTTCCGGGGCACCTGGGTGGCTCAGTGGTTGAGTGTCTACATTTGGCTCAGGTCATGTTCCCAGGGTCCTGGGATTGAGTCCCGCATCGGGCTCCCGGCATGGAGCCTGCTTCTCTCTCTGCCTGGGTCTCTGCCTCTCTCTCATTCTGTGTCTCTCATGAATAAATAAATAAAATCTTAAAAAAAAAAAAAAAGAACTCCTCCTCCTCTCCTCTCTCTCCTGCCCTTTGCAGATGTCCTCAGCTGCCTTGAAGAGGCAGACAATGAGCCGTCCATCACTCAAGAAGCTTCTCCTCGTCCAGAGCCGGCACCTCCTTGGTTTGTTTGGTTAGATGCATTGTTCAGGGTTGATTCGATTGCAGTCCAAACAACGAGCTCCAAAGTAAAGAGCAACAGACTCAAGTCGCTAAGCATTTGAGCAAGCAGGGCATTATCCATTAGACTGCCTTTCCTATTTTCAGTAAGAGCTTGAAGGGCCACTCAGGAAGAGAATAAGTTCTCTTGACACAGTGAATGAAGTCCAAACCAAACAAATTCCTCCCTCTGTGAGGCCTAGAGGCTGACACGTTTTCTTTGCTGTGAGCAGATTGTGATGGGCCCCTTGGGCTCGGTCCCACAGAAATAGCTGGTTTCCTTCTCACCTGGCCCATCTTTTCTGAAATGGCACGTAGTCCATTTTTATATATTTACAAATTTTTATTCCTTTTGCTCTTAAAAACAAACAAGAACATTAAAGTGCACCACCAGGAGAAAACCTACTTCAGCATCCCTGAACTTCCATATGGGCATGTATGAATAGAGCAGTGTTTTAAGATGCATTTCAAGCTTGTCTTGCAGCTCTTCTTTGAACATCCAATATTCCTCTGCCATATTTATATAGAGTTTTTTGAACCCTTTAAAATCAGTTCGTACTGTCAGGATTGGAAATGGTTTCCAAATTTTCACCCGGCAACCCACACTACAGTCAACGTTCTTACAGGTAAATCTGTACCGTGTCATTGTAATGCTTAAATTCCCTGAAGTGGAATTACTGTGTTGGGTTAAAAATATTTTACAAAGACTTTTGAAATATTTATCAATCTGCCCTTCAGAAAAGTTGGTCCAATTTTCACCCCACCAGCCATATATATATTCTTTATAGTATTATAATATTTAAACTATGCACCAACTGAAGGGGTAAATGAAATCTCAGTGTTTATACCAATGCCTTTGGTTACTAATAAAAGACAGCATCTTTTCATGTATTAATCCTTTTAAATCTGTGTGTGTGAGATTATTGCATATATATATACTTAGAGATAATGACCCAATTTTACTGGGTGTCTTACAATTTATTTGTAAGGGGTCCTGCCATATTAATATTAGTAATATTAGCTCAATGTTGAATTGTGTCACCAATATATATAATATGCCATTTGTTTTCATTTGGTTTATTTTTGTCTATGCTGTCAAATAATTGTCTTTTTTGCTAGTTCTGTCTATTGAGGGCCCAAGCCTCTGTTTTGGAGAAAGTGCCAAAGGTTCAAGGAAACCATGGGACACTTGGCAAGAGTCTCCTGGTTGACACGTGGCCTTGCAGCCCTTCCTCACGGGTCTACAGCTGTCTGTAAATGTATTGATCTGCAGAGAAATGGGGGTCTCTCAACATATTTATCCACACACTCCCACTTGCTGCCAGGACCTACACCTCCGAATTGGAAGGTATTAGTGGCCTTCTGCCAGCATTTTCTCTGCTTATTTCCCAAGGCATTATGCTTCTTTCTCGTGAAGAAGAATTATGACTTAGCTTCGGCGAATTCATTAAATCTGGACTTATCTGCACTGTACTTTATGGGGAATTCTTCTAAGTTTGAGGCATGTCATGCCTTCTTGGTTTCAGTGCTGAGAAGGCTCTGTGTTATTTAGCTTAACTTGAATGGTGTCACATAGGTATTAGTATACCTCTACTGATGTGTTTGTCTCCCTGGAATATTGTTTGGTTGGTCATGTTACCCAGTATAAACGCATGTTTCCCATTGTCTTCTGCCTTTGTATATGGCTAATGTATGGGATAGATATGGATTTTTTTTTTTTTAAGTAGGCTTCATGCACAGTGGAGCCCAATTCAGGGCTTGAACTCACAACCCTGAGATCAAGACCTGGACTGAGATCAAGAGTCAGATGTTTAAGCAACTGAGCCACCCAGGTGCCCTGACATTTTGTATTTTTATAGGAAATCTTACTCTACCATTTTTTCCATTCATCCCTTGGGTCACCAGGATAAGCAATTAAATCATGTGAAAATAATACTTTTATCTCCTTCTCCATATTTACTCATTTTTATTTTCATGAATAATTGCATTTGTTGAAATTTTTGAAGTCATGTTAAATAATGGTTATAAGAGTAGAAATAATGAACACCCAAGTTTTATTTTTATTTTTTTAAAGATTTTATTTATTTACTTATTCATGAGACACACACACAGAGAGAGACAGAGAGAGAGAGAGAGAGGCAGAGACACAGGCAGAGGGAGAAGCAAGCTCTACTCAGGGAGCCAGATATGGGACTCCATCCCAGGTCTCCAGGATCACACCCTGGGCTGAAGGCAGCACTAAACTGCTGAGCTACCCGGACTACCTGAGCACTCAAGTTTTAGAAGGAACATCTCTACTATTTCAGTGCTGATTAAAATACGTGTTTTACATTTTCCATGTCAACCTGGGGGTGCTACTGGCACTAGCGATAGATGTCAGGGATGTGTTCAATACCTCAGTGTATCAAATTATTATAAATGTAAGTTGCCAAATATCTTTATCATCAATAAAAGATCATAAGTAACCTGGCTTTCTTCTTTTTTTTTTTTCAGACTTTCTTCTTTTGATTTATAAAAGATAATACTTACACACATTCTTATAGTAAGATATCCCAGCACTCCTAGTCAAGATGTACTATTCCTTTAAACACTACTGGATCTGATTTTCCAGCTTCTTTGGGAGTATTTTTTACACTGTGCAACATGCAAATTTGATTGCTGTTTTTATTTATTTTTTAATTCTTCCTCAAATATGCTCCCTCCCTAAGTCTGGACTGAAGTGATCATGTCACTTAAACAAGTCTCTCAAAACAGGTTTCAGAGAAACCCAACAAGAGAAACAAGACAAATGTTGAATTACAAAACCTCATGACACATTTATATAGACAGAGAAAAATAATTTAACATAATACTCCTTCATGAGAAAAAATAGCAGACTAGGAATAGAAGGTAACTTCTTTCATCTGATAAAGAAAATACACCAAAAAATCCACAGGTAACCTAACCTTTGATAGTGAAAGACTGAATGCTTTCTCCTAGGTCAAGAATGGCTACTCTCACCACCTTTATTTAACATTATACTTGATAAGCTATCCAAAGCAATTAGGCAAGAAAATTAAATAAAAGGCATGCAAATTGGAAAAGAGGAATTAAACATTTCTCTCTCGTTCCATCTCTCTTTCTTTGTCATTAACCACAGTGAATGTATATAAATTTTGATCCAGGTTCTTGACAATCTAGGTCACAGACCTAATAATTCCCCCAAACTTAAAGTAGAATTAATGGCCTAAGGTCAAAGTCCTAAGCTGTTTTGAGTTGAAAGAAATTTAAAATTAGCTTTATTACTGGATTCTCCTCCCCCCCCCCCATTCAACTTCCCTAAACAACTTCTAGTCTTTAGATAAAGGCCCAAAATTTTAATGTACTCCACAAAGCCTTACCTGATGGAACTCACCTTTCTTGCCTTGTTAATCCCCACTTTCTCCCACTCCACCTGCAATCCAGTCACAGTGTCTTCATGTGGAAACAGGACATGTTCCTTCTAAACTCAGAATGTGAGTTCTGGACCTCTCCATCCTCTTTCCTCAAGCTCCTTCCCCAGAAACTCCACTTCCCTGAGAGTTCTGCCTTGAGTGGTACATTGCTTTAGACTCAACATTTGTGTCCCTGTGAAATTCATATGCTAAATCCTAACACTCAGTGTGAGGGTATATAGAGGTGGGGTCTTAAAGGGAAAGCTCTCAATAATGGGACTAATATCCTTATAAAAGAGACCAGGGCACCTGGGTAGCTCAGGCGGTTAAGCATCTGCCTTTGGCTCAGGTTATAATCCCAGGGTCCTGGGATCGAGTCCTGCATCAGGCTCCCTGCCCCTCAGGGAACCTGCTTCTCCCTCTCCCTCTGCTTGCCACTCCCTCCTTGTGCTCACTCTTTCTCTTTCTGAAATAAATAAATAAAATCTTAAAAAAAAAAAAAGACACCTTTTGCCCTCCCACCATATGAGGACCAGTAAAAAGATGGTCATCTATGAACTAGAAAGCTAGCCATCACCAGACGCTGAATCTTGGACTTCATCAGCCTCCTTGATCTTGCGCTTCCTGCCTTCAGAACTGTGAGAAACAAATTTCTATTGTTCATAAGCCTCTCAGCCTCTGGGACTCCTTTAGAGTGGCCTGAATTACAATCGTCCTTCTCTGATCTGCCAGAAGAGTTCATTCTCCCTCTTTTCTGCCTTCACAACACCTGTGTTGCTCCTGAAGATTACTCATTGCAGATGTTGTTCTTGTTAATTTGTGTGATTGTTTGGTCAGTATCAAGATTACATCTGCTTCTGTATCTCTAAATCGTAGAAAGTCCCTAGTTCATACAGGCCCTCAAGTATTTGTTGAAAACATTACCCTAGGCCATCTTACAACATAAGAAACAGACTCAGGAAAAAAGAAAAAAAAAAAAAAAGAAAGAAAGAAACAGACTCAGTCCTTTGCATTTTAAATTTTGGGTGTCTGGAATTGGGCAAGTAAAACAAATTTGACTACTTTCAATTAATAATTCCACTGTTTGGGGCTTTTGTTTGTTTTTATTGCTTTAACCTGTATAAGGATAAATAGCTGTCACCAGCACTATTTTCTTGAATTTACAAATATCTCCAGATTATTTTGTCTGTGGATCTTTTATTCATTGACCAGATAGTGTGATATCTTGCTGATCTAAATTAGTGTTTTTCAAATACTCATTTCTTTTCACATTCGAATTTCGGGAGGTCGAAAAAGCTTCTGGTTTTTCATTTTGACTCTCGGATTCTCAGAAATTTTTATTCTTGATTTTGTATCTTTACAAATGTACATTTACCAAAAAAGATACACAAAACTACCTGTCTTTCACCTCAGAAACAAAAGTGTTGGTAGAAAACCCAAATGAAAAGGAAGCTATTTATTTGTTATTTATTTATTTAGGAAGATATTTAAATGGAAATTTCTGATGCAGCTTTAGCATCCATAAAGCTGGAAGCCAAAATCCTTATAGCTGATTCTTGGAAAATCTGGTTTAACGTGCCCCATTTAAAATAATTACGTGTACCATTTATTTTATTTTATTTTTTTTGCTTTTTGTTAAGCACTCTGCGGGCACTTACAATAAATAGTTGTCATAAGATTTTATGAAAAGATAGATAAAGAAGGCCTGTTCCTCTTCGCCTGTTCTGCAGTAAGTAATCATGTGCCAGCCAAAGCCACAGATGGGAGAAAATTATAAACCATCACTCTGGGTTCATACGCCATAAACTGAGAAAATGCGTGTGACAGCATGTGCTTGGTGTTGGCACATAGTTGGCACTCCGGGTTTATTCATTCACTTTTTCCCTCCACTGGAGATGGGAGTTAAAGCAGATTTAGCTCTTTACATAGAGCCCCAGACAGATTCTCTCCCAGGATTGACGTCTGCATGCCTTCACCTCTGCTATGTCTGTCCTGCGTCCACATTCCATCAGTATATGCTTTCCCTTCCCATTATGCCCATTGTTCGCATTTTGGTACAATAATGGACTGTCAGCAATCCCCCTTCAACCAAATATTAACCTTCAGGCTTCAAGAAACACCCCACCCTTAAGGTAAACTCCGACAGGAGTGCTTTTTAAGAAATGTGTATGCTCAATCGTCAGCATAAACCATCACCCAGTTCGCTAGCTGTTGCGGCCAAATGGCAGGCGGGACCTGAGGTCTGACTATCTCAGTCCTGCAATAAAAGGATAATAAAATGAATGTTTGGTGAGAAAAATGCTTTTATGGAAAGTTGTGTAATTCAAACTTTTTGGTGGTGCTTTAACGTCAGATTTTACAACAGGGCAGTTAAATAGTTGGCTCGATGTTTTAAAGGTCTGGGGAATTTAAAGGCAGAAAGCTTACTCTTTGTAGTTTTGTTGGTCTAGAGAACAAGGCAGGCAGATAGGATACTTAGGGTTCAGGTTGCTTGCTGCTTAGCTTCTGGGCTAATCTTGCTCTGGGTAATCCTCCACTCTGTGATGGGCTGTGCCTCAGGCCAAAGAGGAGGAAGGTAGCCCATGCTTCCAAGGAGCTCTTGGTTTTCCAAGAGAGAAGCAAGTTAGCCCTGTGTCCCCAACACCCTGCAAGGTCATTGGCGGTCATAAATTTGAGACAAAGGCTCAGGCCACTGCCTTTGAACAGAAAGAAGCTCATTATGATGGCACAAATCCACAAGCCTCCTTGTCCAATGTTGAGACAAGCTGAGCTTCCCCCAACAACTGTTCCTTTAACGGCCATACCTTGGTCCCAGCTGGAATCTTCTGGACAATAGAAAAGAGAGACTTCAAGGGTGTTTGACTGTACTGCCTTCAGAAAAGGATGAGCATAAAAGCCATCTAGATCTGAATATCCATGAGAAAAATTGTAAAGACCAAATCTACCATGCCCTAAGAATTATCATTACTCAGAATATCAATTCTGGGTTAAAGAAAAAGAAGAAAAACAACACAGAATAATAGCCTATTTAAAAAAATTTATGTTTTCATGGGAGACACAGAGAGAGGCAGAGGCACAGCCAGAGGGAGAAGCAGACTTCCTGTGGGGAGCCTGATGCGGGATTCGATCCCAGGACCTCAGGATCGCACCCTGAGCCAAGGTAGATGCTCAACCACTGAGCCACCCAGACATCCCAGAATACTGGGCTTTAAAATTAAAAAGATATTTTTGCTTATGCACTAGCATTCTCCAATTAGCGTTTTTCATTGCACTGCACTTCTGCTCTCTCTCCCTCAGGAAGTTGGTGCAAGTGTAGGATTATTGGTTGCTGCCCCATAGACTAGGTAATTCCAGCTTAGAACACAAAGAATGGCACATCATTTTCAGAGATAATGTCACTGTCCACTTTCAGAAAAGTAGGACTAATGCTTTAAGTTAATTACCCTAAAGTGGAGGGATTGACACAAATAAGCATTTGCAATACTCCTGGTTTGGGTTAAGAATATAGCAGGAGCCTGGAGTCCAGAGAACAGCTGAGAGAAAGGGGAATAAAACCTTCACCCCTGACCATTGAATCCTGATCAGTCAGGATTGTGATCAACTGTGCATTTAGTGTAGAAATCTCTGGATGAAGAGACAACAAGAGTCTGAAATTCTATTATTCTTTCCATTTAATGATGTATATTCTTTTGCATTTGTAATGACTATGTGGGTAGATCATAAAACTGTAATTACTAGATCAAAGCATGTATATAGGGATCCCTGGGTGGCGCAGTGGTTTGGCGCCTGCCTTTGGCCCAGGGTGCAATCCTGGAGACCCGGGATCGAATCCCACATCGGGCTCCTGGTGCATGGAGCCTGCTTCTCCCTCTGCCTGTGTCTCTGCCCCTCTCTCTCTCTCTGTGACTATCATAAATAAATAAATTAAAAAAAAAAAGCATGTATATATTTTAAAGTTTTGCCTACATTTCCAAAGTAGTTGTACAACTTATACTCTCCCTTGGTCGAGTACATGTGTCCTTGCTTCTATCACCATGAACTGTACATACGTGTAATATATACATATATGTATATGTATATATTACATTACTTTAATACATACATATATATGTTATGTGTGTCATATAATATAGAATATATGTATTGTTAGATATGTGTGTATAATATATGTAATATAATGCATATACTAATACACATGTAATGTACAATGTACATATAATAAAATACATATATTACATATATACATATATAATATTATATTGTATATATACATATATAATATACATGCAATATATAATATATATACATAGCATATACACGTATGTATTTTTGGATTTTAATTTCTTTGGTAAGTAGTGAAGTTAAATATATTAATATATTTTCATAGGTTTGGCTATTATAAATAGTCTTGCAGAGTACACCTTTCCTTGTTTTAATTTTAGTAGTATTATTTTATAAGACAATTAATACTTTGTATACCATAAGTATTTTTATTTCAATATTTAGAGCAGAAAGAGTTCAGAGCTGTGGGGAAGGTGATGGTATAGAGCCATAGTGTTTGAATGTCTGTAAATACATATATAACTGTTAACAGACAGGGCAGCCAGTCAGCCAAGGTGAAAGTCCATGGACATTTTCACAAAACTAAGTGACAAAGTACCCTCACAAAGCCCAAAACACAAGTAAGGACAAACCATAGGCAAATCCAAGATGGCACAGTATGGGATCTATTCATCAAAGGAAGAGGGAGCAAGAGCAAGCAGACAGTGTCTGGGGGACTTGTGGCAAGAGAACAGGAAGTAGCCAACAGAACCTATACGTTTGTTGAGGCTGCTGCAACAAATAAGGCTATGTGGCATGAGCAATAGAAATGTATTTTTTTACAGTTCTGTAGGCTAGAAGTCCAAGGTCAAGGTGTCAACAGAATTGGTTTCTTTGGAATTCCCACTCTTTGGATTGAAGATGGCTGTTTTTTCCCTGATGTCTTACCTTGCTCTATGCCCTAATCTCTTCTTATGAAGACATTGGTCATACTAGATTAAGGCCCACCCTAATGACCTCATTTTACCTTAATTGCCCGTTAAAGACTCTGTCTCCCTATACAATCATATTCTGAGGTCTTGGGGGTGAGGTCCTCAACATTTGAGTTCTGTAGGTATAGGATTAAACTCATAACATGAACACACTGGAAAGCAGGCAGGCCAATATGAGCACAGCTGATGAAACTGGGAGGTCTTGTCCATCCCCAGAGGCCAGAAAGAAGCAGGGCCTGGTGTGGTCAGGTTGCTGGGAGCTCTCAACTGACCTATCAAGGCAGCCTTCTAGGACAGGGCCCTGAACTGAGCAGAGACTACTGAAATTTGATTCAAAATTGAGCAAAAAAAGGATGAGAGAGAAGAAGAGTCACAAATTAAGTGAGAGAGTGGAAGAGAGAGAAGAAATTTTCATCCACCGTATTTTTCTTTTTCTTTTTTTTTCCACCATATTTTTCAACAATTTATTCTAAATTGTTACACAGAAATGAGAGAAGAAGGAATGTTATAAAGTCAGAAAAGATACTTGGAACCCTACCTCTTTCAAAATTTTAGATGAACTAACTTCACATAAAAATGAGCAAGAGAAAGACATTAAGAGCAAATCCCCCAAAAAATGTATTCAACTTTATTGACTTATGTATATACAATAAAATTCATGCATTTTTCTCTTTTTAAAAGTTTTTATTTATTTAGGTAATCTCTACACCCAACTTGGGACTTGAACTCACAACCGTGGTGTGTGCTGCTCCAACTGAGCCACTGGGGCACCCCGAAATTCATTCATTTTAAGCACACATGTCAATTAGCTTTGACCAATGTATACAATCATGTAACTACTGCCCCATCAAGATATAGAAGATTTCTAGTTCTCTAGAAAGTTTGCTTTTAATTTTTCTCCACTACCCCTGCTTCAGGCAACCACTCATCTAACTTTGATTACTATAGATTGGTTTTGCCTAGTCTAGAATTTCATATAAATGAAATCGTAGAGTAGCTATCCTGTGGCATCTGTGTATTTTCACTGAATATACTGTTTGTGCGATTCATCCAGATTGTTGTACATGTGATAGATACCCATTAGCAGTTCTAGTTACTTATAAGTAAGATAAGTAAAAACTGAGAGAATTATTGTGAGAAAAAGGATCATGCCCTGAGCCAAAGGCAGACTCTCAACCACTGAGCCACCCAGGGGTCCCATGGATCTCCTTTCTATTTGCTAGATAAGATGCTGCCTAATTCATGAATCATTTAATAAAGCTCATTAGCTCATTAAAAAAAATAAAAATAAAAAAGCATCTTCATTTTGTTCTCACTTTTGAAAAGCATTTTTCTGGCCATATAATTTTAGGTTGATAATTATTTTTCTTCAGTATAATATATCTGCTACATCATTGTCTTCCAGCCTCTGTTAAATTTAGTTTAGAAGTCGGGAATTATTTTTAGCCTTGTCTTTTTGTATATGGAGTATTTTACACTTCTTTTATTGCCTTATAACTTTCAAGATTTTCTCTTTACCTTTGGTTTTCAGTAGTTTTGCTGCAATGAGCCCAGATGCCATTCTTTTTATGTATTCCATTTGGATTTTGCCAAATTTCTTGGGTCAGTTAATTTGTGTTTTTCATCAAATTTTGAAAAATTTTGGCTATTTTTTTCTTCAAATATTTTCCTCACTATTCATTTTTTTCCTGTTCCCATGCCCCCTCTTCTCTTTTAAAATCTAATTATGCTTATATAAAATCATTTTGTACCGTCCCTATTTGTTAAGGCTTCTCTGCTTTTCATCATTTTTTTTCTATTTTAGATTGGATAATTTCTAGTGTTCCTCCTTCAAGTTTACTGTCATTTTGCCATTGCTAATGTGCTACTGGATAAATTAATCCAGTATATGTATGTATGTATGTATGTATGTGTTTTTTACTTTTCATTTCCAGAATTTCGGTGTGGTTCTTATGGTTTTCATAGTTTACATTTTTGTTTTTGATTTTCCCTATTTTTTCAGTCCCTGAGACCATATTTTTCTTTAATTTTTAAAAATATATTTGTCTTTATTATTTTTTGAGTGTATTTTCTCAATTATTGTTTTTGTATGAATCATGATTTTTTAAAGGAAATTCTGGACATCATGGATAATACAAGTACTCTGCAAATACACATTTGAGACTCTAGATTCTATTATTTCACTCCAGAAAATATTCCTTTTTGTCGTGGTAAGTGAGTAAATTTCCAGTTAATCACTTTGTACTTGTAGGCTTCCCAAGAACCTGTAATTTGGGAAAACGAGTCATCAAATTCTGTTTGGGCTTAATCATAAACTTTGTTAGGGTGGATCTACAGGAAGTTTTATCATTTTTTTTTTATTCTAAAGGCACAGCTTTTTGCAATGTTTTAGCTGGATGCCAAGGTATTAGTTTATTGTTAAGAAGATCTCTCTTAAAGCCATAACTCTTATATCCCTTGGCACTGTTCTTCCCCCAACATTGCTTGACCTCTAGTGTCTGTTCTTTCTCAACCCCAGAAGCAGCTGCTACCTGTTAAGCTCTAGATGGACTCACCATCATCTGTGGGATATATTCATCAACAACAGACTCATATGGATCCCTCTACACAGAGTTCTGGGGCTGACTCTCTATGGAGCTTCTTCCTCTCTGTTGCTCTATCCCACAGATTCTAGTCCCTGTAGCTACTCTGAACTCTGATGTCTTCCTTGTCAGCTCAGAAAAAAAATACTAGGTTCTGCTCAAAGTCTAGCTCTGTATGCTTTAGTCAGGAAATTCTCCCAAGGAGAAAGCTGGGCAATTATAAGTTTTATCCTGCCCTTTCCTCAACAAGTGCTTCTTATTCACAGCCTCCAAACAGTTGCCTCATATATTTTGTAATTTTATAGTTGTTTAATTGTAGGAGGATAAGTCCAGTACTAGATATTAAATTGTGTCTGGAAGCAGAAACTATCCCACAAAAATTTATTATTAGATTAAAGATAATGAGGAGCCTAATAATATCTCTGCAGACAATTAAAACTTGCCAAAGGCATGCTATAGAACATATCAAATCTGTAACAGCTCCTTTAAAAAGAATAAAAACTATTAAAGTGTATCATACAAGATCATGAAAGAACAAGATAAATCAGAGTCAGAAATATTCAAAAATGAGGTGCCAAAAAAAGAAATGAGGTGCCAAAGCTCAGATAAGATTTATAAAGAGGTATAAAATTTTAACAAATAGAAATGAAAAATTAAAATAGTGGTAACACAGGAAAAATAAACAGACTAAAATAACACTCTAAGAGAAACAAGGTGAAAAGAAAAAAATTTAACAATCAAAAACTTAATGGAAAGAAAACATAAATAGTAATTATTTGGGCAAATATAATAGAACTATCTTTCTTCTCTTAAGTTCTTTCAAATATGTTTGATAGCTAATAGTAAAAATTATAACATTATGTGATGGAGTTTTCAGTGAATGGTGTAATACATAAGAGAACTGTAACAGAAAGATGGGGAGAGTATAGGGACCTATGTGGTGGTAAAATTTCTATACTAGACTTGAAATGGTAAAATACTGAGTCTAAATAGACTATGCAATCTATATTTTAATCCAAAGAGTAACTGGTAAAAAAGAGAGATAGAGGACAGATTGATAGTTATCTATGCTAAAAAAGAACAATACATGAACTAGAAGGGATATTTTAAAAGGTCCAAATATTATAAAAGAAGAAAGGAAAAGGAAAACAAAAAACATAAACAGAAAACAAATAATAAAATAGTACACCTAAATGCAAACATATCAATGGTTACATTAAATGTAAATGGTCTAAACTCACCTCCTAAAGACAGATATTGTCAAAATGTACTTAAAAAACTGATACAACTACATTCTGCCTACAGGAAACTCTCTTTAATATAGTGTTACACGTATCATGAAATACAATAACTAAAAGCATGGATATATACAGGCCATGAAAACGCAAATCAAAAGCAGGCTGGAGTGGCTATGTTAATATAGGACAAAGATAGTCTAGAGCAAAAAGACTAGCAAGGATAAAGAGGGACACTATGTATTAATAATAAGAATCAATTTACCAAGAAAACATAAAAAGCTTAAACATATATGTATGTAACACAGCATTTGAGAAATACATGAAGCAAGACTCACAAAACTGAAAGGAGAAATGAACAAATCCAAAATTAATACTGGAGATTAACACTCCTTTCTCACAAAAACACAGGACTACGTGAATAAAAAAGCAGCAAGAGTATTAAAGAACTAAAGATACCATCATCAAACGAGATTTAATTGATGCTTAGACTTTTGTATTCAATCACAGCAGAAAATACATTTTTTTTTTCAGTACACATAGAACAGTCACCTGGATAGACTATATCCTGGGTTATTAAGCAAACCTGCACAAATTTAAGATATGCATAGCATACTCCCTGAATATAATGGAATTAAACTAGAAATTAATAAGAGAAAGAGAAAGGGAAAATATCTAAGCACTTGGAAATTAAACAACACGTTCCTACATAATATATTGGTCAAAGAGAAGTTCAGGATAAAATCAGAAAATGTTTTTATCTGAAAAAAAAAAAAAAAGAACGAATGAAAGAAAAGAAAATCCAACACATCAAAATGTGTAGGCTGCAGGTAAAAACTACTTACCTGGAAATAATAGCATTAAATGCTTAGAGCAGAAAAAAATAATAGTCTCAAAACAACAATTTAAGCTTTTGTCTTAAGAAGCTAGAAAAGGAGAGCAAAATACATCCAAAGGAAGCAAGAGGAAGGAAATAATAGAAGTAAATAATGGGAAAGGTAAAAGTGGATTTAAGATTACAGAACAAATATTGGAGAAAAGAAAAGAGGATCTAAATTAAAAACTGAAAATTAGTGCCCAGATATTATCTTGAAATACCACTTCCTATTAAATCAAGAAAACTTCCATGAAATTAAAAAATTGAAGATACATATTGAGAGAATATACTTAGTATTCAAGAATATTGACCTAGAAATGACAACCAAGACATAGGGATGCCTGGGTGGTTCAGTGGTTGAGAATTTGCCTTTGGCTCAGGGCATGATCCTCAGGTCCAGGGATCGAGTCCCACATTGGGCTACCCATAAGGAGGATGCTTCTCCCTCTGCCTATGTCTCTGCCTCTCTGTCTGTGTCTCTCATGAATAAATAAATCTTAAAAAAACCACACAAGACATATTCTAATAAAATTACTATGCTTTATAAAAATGCAGTCACTTTTTCCTCAAAAAGTTAAACAGGTGCCATATGACCCAGCAATTTTACTCATAGTTATATGTCCCAAAGGATTAAAAATAGATCCTCAAATAAAAATTTTATATGAGTGTTCATGTCAGCACTGTTAACAATAGCAAAATGTGGAAACAACCCAATACCCATTAATGATCAAATGGATTAACAGATGGTGTTATGCACACACAGTGGAATATTATTCGGCTATAAAAGGAATGGAGTACTGATACCTGTTACAACATGATGAATATCAAAAACTTTATGCCAAGTGGAAGAAAGCAGGCACAAAACATCATGTATTGTTATGATTGCATTCATGCAAGATATCTATCATAGGTCAACATAGATCAATCCATAGAGTGTAGACTCGTAACTGCCATGGGAAGGAGAGAGAGAAAATGAGGAGTGACTGCTTACTGGGTATGAGTTTTCCTATAGGATGGTAAGAATACTTCGTACCTTCATAGATGTGGTGGTGGCACAACAGGGCAAATGTGCTATATGCTACTTTAAATGGTTTATTATATGTTACGTGAATTTCATCTCAATTTTTACAAGTCACTTAGACTCCAGGCAAATACAGCAAGCCTTCTGAGAGAAAGAAAATTAGATTATAGATTATTGACAGGAACAATTTATGCCAGAGTAAAATGGAATAATATGCACGAACCTAATTCAAAGAAAGAAAATAGGAGCTAAACATTTTATATTTAACAATTGGCCTGAAGTGTAAAGGGTACAGATAATATGTGGGCAAAGTGTAAGAATTCAAGGAACTTTTTTCTGATGTGTTCTTCCTGAGGAATAATCAGAGAACCAGCTTTAAGACAACCAAAGTGAGTTGAGGCACATCAGCATAAGGACTGACAGTGAAGCTTGAACTCACAGGTACTAGTAGAACTAAAAGTCGAAGAGGTTGATTAGAGAAAGTATAGCATGTAATGGATTTATAAATTATTTTAAGATAACATTATTTTTAAACATTTACTAACATTCACAGATTATTTTTAAAACTGGAGATTGTTGGAATTGTATATAAAACCAATTTTTAAGCTATTCTTAAAAAGTATAATTCATGACTATAATATTAGTATTGTTATTCGGAGGCTGTTGTCTTTGTAGAGTGTAATCAGATAAATGAGTCGAGTCATTCAGGAATATTCCAAGTCCACCATTCCCTGTGTCCTTAAGAATGATGATTCTCAGTGTTGAAGAAAGACGGTGACTGTAGAATACACAACAGTTTTTTTTAAGACACAACAATCCTGTAGTCTCAAATTTGAATTGTAAATTTTAGTATGAATTCATGAGGTCTTCTATTTTATATACGGTATGTATGTTTCTCCTGGTTCTGTCTACTGAAGAGATGTTCAACGACCAATCTGGTAACAGAGAGCATCTCTAGTGCCTGGATATTTTCTTAAAATATCATCTCCTACTAAAATAAAAGTGAGGGGATGCCTGGGTGGCTCAGTGTTGAGTGTCTGCCTTTGGCTCAGGTGATTCTGGGGTCCTGGGATCAAGTCCGGCATCAGGCTCCCTGCAGGGAGCCTGCTTCTCCCTCTGCCTATGTCTCTGCCTCTCTCGCTGCATAGCTCATGAATAAATAAATAAAATCTTTAAAAAATAATATAAAAAATAAAACAGACATGTTCTTTTTTTTCAATTTAAAAAAATTGCTCATTCTACTTTTGTGGCCAGAAATGTACAAAATGATCTTGGAGTGCCTCCCATACCAAATTGTGTGGACACTATCCCAAACTACTAGGTCCGTGTTAAAGAACTCAAAGGCCTATCTGAAGATACTCCTGCTGACCAAAAATAGAACAACTTGAGTTTTGATAAGATAATAATTATATAATAATTGCAGTAAAATGAGACCCATCAAAAAAGTTTAAATCCTTGAACTCACAATAACATATATATAACATATAATAAATAATAAAAATATATAATTTAAATATATATGTATATTTAAAGCTTTTATTTATTTATTTGACACAGAGAAGGAGAAAGCTCAAACAAGAAGAGCATAGGAGGGAAAACCAGACTTCTTCCCTTAAGGGGGAGACTGGGATCACAGCCCAAGCAGAAGGCACACACATAAATGAATAAGCCACTCAGGTGCCCCCAACAACATATATTTTTTTAAAACCTAATTAATCACCTGTGCAAGTTAGTGGGGAATTATATAATTATTTAAAGACTCGTAAATTAAAAAAAAATTAGCATTTATTCGTCCCTCCTATCTGAATTGTCAAGTAGCTGTTCAAGTAGTGGATGAACAGTACTGTCTATTTATAAAAGTTGAAATTGATGTAAAATAAATGCTAAAATTAAAATATCACCATATTGCACCCCCTTTTAAATTAATGAATTGAAATATTAAGCACCAACAGTTGCCAACATCATTACAAAAAGACACAGATAGTCTGCCCCTCCTGGTGAAAGAAACTGATGCCACTAACATTCTTGCCACAGGAACCAGTCACGAGGCTGATCTAATGTCTGAGTCCATCTGCGGATGTGCAGGAGCTGCAGGGGTTGGGGGGCGGGATATGCTCAACCACACTGTGGGAATGCAGTCAGAGAAATCTCAACTGTGGGAGACTACACAGGTCCCATGGCCTGGGCACTTCAACAGAAAAAATTGCAAGGCAAAGATGGGAATGAAGGGGGAGCTTGTAAAAGACATGTCTTTTATTGGACGCTACTGTGTCCAGGGATGAAACAACTATGAAATAACTGATATAAAAACAAGAATAGGAATTATTTTGTGGGGAAGAAGGAGAAGCTCATGATTAGGATGAGGCTCATGGAAAGACTTGGGGACTGGGGGGCAAAGTTCTATTTCTACACCTGGATGATGGTTATAAGGGTGTTTACTTTACAGGAATTCATTAGGCCATAATGTGTGTGGTTTGGGGTATTCATGTTTTTATTTTTTTATAATAAAGGGGGAAAATACCTCTCTTTCTGTTTCCTTTTGTGGATTCTGTTGGTTATGGCTCACTTTGAATGATATTTCTGAGTGTAAGATTTTATAAATATTTACCCATGTACTTTTCTGCACACTTTCTATGATTAATTTTATATTTCAATTATTCATCTGTCTAGAATCACTGTTTAGTGTGCAGTGTGATGTAGGGATTTCATTACCCACAAGTGTTTCAAGCTGGTTTGCACATGGGGAAGAGCCACAAGTGGGAAAAAAAAAGAAAAGTAACTCTTCCTTCCATCCACAATTCTGATCCCCATCAAATGAGCCACTATTAATGGCTTTTAGTTATTGTTGGTGCTGTTCTGCTCTGTACCTGCAGTAGACAACTACATTTGCCAGGCAGCATCTATAAAAATTTGGCTTTGTAGAAACCGCCATGATACTAGCTTTACAAAGTCCCTACGATTTGTGTATATTTGACCTTGACCTTGAGTTGAAATAGTTCCCTAGTCACATAAATTGAAACAGAGATGGAAAAAGGATACAAGTCAAGCCAACAAGAGCCATCAAAACCCAACTTCAGGGGTTTTTATTTCAGCTACTAAGCTATGAAACATCTTTACATTTGGGAAAATGTTGTTCAACATGGAGAGTCCAAGAATAAAGCCAGCAAAGAGAATGAAGAGCCATGATATGGAGAAAATCAATCTGATAATGTTGTTTTAGGCCCTTGTACTAGGCCCTTGTACAGTTATATCTGAAGTCAAATCCTTACTCTGCTCAGTTTGTATCAGATCATGAATCCTCTAGTTGTAAACTTAGATTGAGTTTTCTGTCACTTGCAACCAGACGAAACCTAGTTGATACTGTACCCTTCTAAAAACTTTTTATAGCTACACACACACACACACACACACTATCACATGTACACCTCATTGTGAAAACTCAGGATCCATGTAGATTCCATCAAATTCTCTGTTATAAATGCTCTTTGACTCACTTCTCACTCCCTAAAACTCAGGAATAAAGTGATTAGCATCACATTGAACTTGTTCTCCATACCCTTACTATTTGAACTAATGTATTTAGGTGTGTGTGTGTGTGTGTGTGTGTGTGTGTGAGAGAGAGAGAGAGAGAGAGAGAGAGAGAGAGAGAAAGAGAGAGCAAAAGAAACATTTTACATACATACTGTCTTGGAGATCTTTCATATCACCTCATAAAGATTATTTTTAATGGCTATAAAATTTTTCCCCGATAGAATGTGCTTAAAAAGTATATACACCATTAGAAGACAAAGTTTGTGCACAATACCTTGCTATTCCCAATATCTTGTTTCATCATAGATATATGATGATGTAGTTCTGAGGATAAATTCTTAAGAGTGTAAATGCTGGATCAAAAGATATATGGGCAGCTTAAATTTTAATAATACAAAATTTTAGGTAAGACTTCTATTTGGATTTGGGACACCTGGGTGGCTCAGTGGTTGAGCATCTTCCTTTGGCTCAGGTCATGATCCCAGCTTGATCACATCAAGCTCCCCACAGAGAACCTGCTTCTCCCTCTGCCTATGTCTCTGCCTCTCTCTCTGTCTCTCATGAATAAATAAATAAAATCTTAAGAAAAAATTTTGTTTGGGCTTTTTAAGGGCACTGGAAGAGGAGCAAGATTTGGAGAAGATACCTTTATAATATTATTTACTAATGATATACTTTACCAAATGCTTTTACAATTTTTGTGAAATTACTTTCATTGTCTTCTTATCTATTGATGCGATGGATTATATCAATATTTTTTCAGATATTGAAACATCTTCACAATACTAGAAAAAGCCCATCTTAGATGATATGTTACCTTGAAATACTGTAAGATGACAGTATTTTTACCTTTTTAGTATTTTTACAATTTTATAAAATGCATGTACTTTTCTTTTTGGTTGCATCTTTCTCAAGTTTCTGGGACCATCCAAAGCCAAATAAGAAGCTTTTTATATCAAGCAAAACAATTTAAATAGCACAAGACTTACTTATGATGTAAGGGTTAATCCCTAAATTATTGTTTGGAGCCAGAAATTTCATTTAGAAATAATTTTTTGGCAGAAATTGAATAAATTGTCATAGCCATTAATGTAGAATGTTTTTTCTCTTTTTGAGTCAAGTCTGGTCATTTATTTACAAAACATCTATTTCAAATAGAATTTTTATTTTATGAGTATATGTATGTCCCTTCAGATTTCTAAAAGTTTTGACACTAGATATCTCTTTCCGTGTGTATATGATCTGATAGGACAAAATTCAATCTGACAAAAGTTTGGTTCAATATGACCAAAGTTTGTCTCTTTATCAAGATTTTTCAAAGTATCTGTTCTTGAATTTATCAATTCTGTCATTCTCTTCTAATTCACTACTTTCTTTTTTTCTTTTTCTTCTTTACTTAGTTGATTTATTTCTAATGATATGTATATTTACTTTTGTTCTATTTGAACAAAATTGCAAGGCAATGGATTTTCTCCTAATCTTTGGTTGTATTACTATGTATTTGGAAAAATAATATTTGTTGTTACTATTTTCTGACCAGCTCATCATTTTAAATTTGATTTACTTTTACCCAGGATTAATTTAAGAGATACTTGTGGGTTTTCTTTTTTCCAAGTGGTTTGGAATTTAAAAACAAATTCATAAATATTTTTAAATGAAACAAACGTTACTTTTGAATTATGTTAGACTATGTTAGAAAATATGGCCCAGATAAATTTTATTTTATTTTTTTTTACAAAAGAAGGATTAATAGATACTCAAAGTGTGTAAGTGCTTCATTAAAAACTGAAAAAGAATTAAGAATATGGTGGCAAGTTCCCTCCAAAAAGATGCTTGGATACAAGATTTCTTTTTCTTTCTTGAATGGCATCCATTTGGAGAAATATTCTGTCCACGAGATTCAAGTGAGTCACACCTCAAAATATAGTCCCCTCCACTGTCCTTTGTCCCCACACCCCCCAGAGGAGTGATCATAGGACTTTGGCTGGAAGTACAGGGAAAGTGCATTTTCTTTCCACAAGGATTTGCCAAACTGGCAACACGTAAGCTGCTTGTGGCCACCTTTGTGACCACATTGTGAAAGCTAGTCTGGCAACGAAGCCAACACAGAGCAGGGTGGAGAGATGGTGTTCTTTCTAAAATGAAGTGGGAGCCTGGTTTCAGCCTAGATACACCTCTACATGTCTATTTTACCGACTATATAAATTCCCGTATTACTTAAACAAGCTTGATCTGGATTTTCTCCCTAGCCCACAAACTCTTGGTTAATATAGAAACTAACTTGGTCTCTCCACAAAAATGAGCACTGATCAAATATACTCTCATCTCAGAAGCTTAGCGCTCGGATTTGTATGCTAAAGAGACATATGGCATGCACAGAAGAATTCAGCTCACCACTGGAGCATTTTCTTTCTTAGCTTGTTGAGGTTTTGTTGCCTAAAGGGAGAAGAATCTTACTGTTTTTTTCTAAAATAGTACAAGGTATTGTTTGAGTTTACATTTTGACATGGCACATATTGTACCATTAACCCAATTCACAGCAAAATCAATGATGCCAAGGTTATCATTGTCCCAGGATCATCGGACCTCAGAAATTTCACAGAGGCCCCAGTGCTTTCAGAGTAAAAACATCAATCATCCATGCAGTAATACAGGATTAATTCATGTGTTCAAAAGCATCTGGTCATGACAAAGTGTGTGCCTTCCAAGGATGACTTCCTGTTTGAAGCTCATCCTCCAGCAAGGCTTATTGAGATCAATAAATGTCCCAAAGCACTGAGGGCACACTTGTCTCTTTTATGTTTTCCTTTGCATAATGACAAAAACAAATCTAGGGGCATTTGGAGCACTTGTTTCTACATAGAAATAGTCTTTTGGGGGGTCCTGTCGGTAAATGCCTTAAATAGGTAAGCTTCAAATGTCCAGAAGAGGGAATAATTTTCATTTTAAAGATCAGATACTAAAAGTGGGGACCAAAGGAAAAAAAAAAAAACCATTGACTTTGAAATCCTTAAAAGAAAACTTTGGAAGAAGGAAAAAAAATTCAGACTTCCAGCAATGTGATGTGTACATGTCTAATTTTTCTTCAAAGGATACATTTAAGGATTATCATTAGTCAATCAAAATACAGAATCAGTCAAGTTTTACTGTCCGAAATTACTTGTTCTTTAACTAAATTGACCATTTAATTCAACTAGTTATGTACTTTGTTTCTATCTCTGTGTATGAGTGAATGTGTGTATGTGTGTGTACTCATGTTTGCACACTCACATGTGTACTTGTGTGTATATGTGTGTGTGCTTGTGTGTAAGTACTCCTGTGTGTGTGTATTTATAGAGCAATATTCTGCAGGTTGTTTGCAAGGTTCAAAATCCCTTTGAAACATCAAAGAAATCTGCATTTCATTTGGGAGTGGTTTAGGGATGTATTTTACTGTTTCCACAGCAGAAGTTTTGCTTTAGCAGGTATAGATGGAGAATTTCTCTACCCAAAGAAAGAAAATAGAGGGTTTCTGTTTTGTTTTGTTTTGTTTGTTTTGTTTTGTTTTGGAAAATGTGTTCTTTGCTCATTATAGTTCACCAGAACCAGGAATTGGAATATGTGCTCCTGGAAGTAAGTCTTGTATGAGGTATCAGAGAATCATTTCCTCTTAAACTTCAGCCTTGTGCTGTAAAGCTAAGTCTTTGAAATAGGGTTTAATGGTGTGAAATAATTTCTAGCGAAATATTGTGAAAATTTAAAAGAAGTCCACAAAAATAACCTATAGTTACAAGAAAGACTGGGTATTTGCATGAGTTAAACTGAAGGGACACACATCCCTGCACCTACAGTTCAGTTCTGCTAGAACTCCCTGGTCCCTCTATCATGGTGTGCAGTAAAAATCTTTCGACAGCCTATGTATTAAACCACATGGTGAGGAAGGGGAGAAAAGTAGTTGATTCAAACATTACGTGTTGGCAGTGTACTTGTGCTTAATCATTTGAGGATTTCATTTTTTCAAGCCACTTAGACTTTTGAGTACAATCCTTAAATTTTCCAAGGATTGTCTTTTTTATTCAAACTCTGCTATCACATACCTTCCATTATATGGAAGGAAGTATGTGGACTCTAATGCAAGATAATGTTCCATAGGAGAAGGAGTAGAGAATTATTGCAACTTTCCCTAAATTCAGACTGAATTGGGAGTAAGAGGGAGAGTATTTTTTTTTGTAAGGTATTGTGTGGTTGGTTAGGTGTCTGCGTTTCCAGGAATTCCAACCCTCCGCCTGACCCATGACTGGCAGTGTGCCTTAGAGATTTGCTCATTACCCACCGTGAATAGCAACGTCCCCTGGTTATTGCAATCAGTGTCCATCAGTTGAAGAACCAAGCAGATGTAATGGCTGATGAATTACATTTTATGATGCAAATGGCCCTGGGAGGAATTGTGTTTCGTGTATCCCAGATCCTTTCTCCTTTTAAAAATCTCATTTTCAATGTCTTGCATGTAACATTTTAAAAGTTATTTTTATTGTTTTTGTTTCTTTAAAGAAAAGCCTTATTGAAAGGGGAGAGAAGCTTGCATGACCAAATCACAAAAGAAATTTAGTTCTAAAAAGTAACAAAAGAAAATGAGGGAATCTTTTTTCCCCCCTTTGGCTAACTTTACCATTGGTTTGGAGGAGAAAAAAGGCACAAAAGATTTCATTGGACTACATGATCCAAAAGGTCTTCAAAGAGGAAAAAAAAATTCTTTGAATGTAGCTCTACTAAATAAATATTTTAAAAGCTTATAATGTGCATAACCTCCAGCTATTATGAGAAATGACTTACTGTGAACCTGTCAGATAGGAAGGAAAATTGATGACCTGACAATATAGGGGAGAATGATAGAGTAGACTGACTTTTCTTTCACCTAAAATAACACAAAGAAGAAGAAGAAGAAAAAAAAAAACCTGTTTCTTTTCTAGTTTGTCCAATTATCTTGATGCTAGTGATTCTTTGATAAGAAATCTTCTCATGAGAAAAGTTCACAGCCCAAGATGAATAAGTGGCTGTGTTGTCTTGCACAGGATTACCTCTATACATTCCCCCAGAATCTGTATATCTCCATGCACAATGAGGGTGAGCATCCCCAGGCACCAAACATTCTGCATTGTCCCCAAATACTCAAGTACTCAATAGGCTTCCAGAGAAGTCTCTCTCTTCCTCTTTCTCTGCCTCTTTTAATCTATCCCCTCCTCCATCTCATTCCCTCTCCACTGGAAACAGCTTCTAGAAGGTTTTTTTCTCTCCCCCTCATACTTCTGTTTTTGTCATCTTACAGAACATATTGTGAACAGCTCACAGTTACTAAAGTTCTCCCTTCCTAGCCTCCTTTCCTCTTTTGATGACCCATTCTTCTTCCAGTGTTAAGTACCTTCTTTGTCATAAAATAGGCTACTCTGAAGATGAAAACTTTGCTCATTTTTGTTCTGATTGTAGAGCAGCACCTCTAGATTCACCATCTGCTCTCTCCACTTCCCTAGAAAGTTATGCTACAGATGTTTGTACCATGCTCTCTTATTTTTCCATAAGTCAGCAAATTGGTGGCATCTGAGATGTTCTGTAGAAGTTACGTATGTGCTGTATGCCCCACCCCCCACAGACTCTCCTGCCTCTTTTTTGCCTGGTGTATGACTTCAATGTCCAGCACCTCCCACGATGAGTTGCATATTTTCATACCCTCTAATGCCAGAGTTAATAGAAAACGGAGATTTGAGAAAGCCAACCACTCATAAAACTAAACACTTCTTTTTCTGGTTTCACTGTCAATACTATGAGCTCATCCAATCCTGGACTCTCTGTAATTTGGACTCTGTAGTCTGGCCAGGAATGAATCTCACCACACCCACCCAATTCATTAGAAATTAGAGGAGCAAATGTATGATACCTAAGAGTTGTAAAGCCATCTGATGCCAGACTTTCTTTGGTGTTAGCAGGTCAAGTCTTCACATGTGTGTTTGACCTAGCCTACTGGGGTTGACTCCAGCTGCCTCTACTCGCTGCATCCCAGAGCAGGAGGATTGCCTTTCTTTCTCATTGGCTTTCAGTGTACACCACTTATCTTTTTTTTTTCTTTTAAAAGCCTTAGCTATCTACATGTTCCTTGAGCTGCTTCCATTATTTCAGAAAGCAGACTTCACATTTTTAGTTCCTACAAATTCCAAATACTAGATAATCATAATCATGGGATTGAATATCTAAAGTGTTTTCTTCCATAAATATCTCTTCAATAGAATAAAACATCTCCTAAAGGGAGATAGTAGGTCTCTTAACAGCATTTTCTATGCCTTCTGTCTCCAGCACAGTGCTTTGTACATAGCACACAGTGATATGTTTGACTAATTTTCAACTAGGGGCACTGTCTCTCTTTGTTATTGGTTTATTCTAGCTGCAGTCCAAAGATCAACGGCCTTTTTTGTCTGAGCAAAAATAGCCACTGTCATTTCCTAAATGTTGAGTTAAGACTGACCAGTACACAAGAGACAAAGAAAGCTGCTTACAGAATAAAATGGGAAGGGTCTTGGAAGCATGTTTCCTTCACTCTACTTTTGTTCCATCATCATCAATGTTTTGGTTTCTTACAACACCTACTTCTGTGGAGTCCCTCCTAAACTGGAAAGGGAAGGAAAATTGAGTTACCAGCATTCTGCCATTTGCATATCCACCATCACCAAGATCTGTGTAGTCTGGGTATTATTGTGCGTAACAAAAGAAAGTTGCATTGTTTTGAATATAAATTTATTTCGAACAGACATTACTCCAAAGAAGCAATTTGACATTTAGATGACTGGGGCATCTGAGTGGCAAAGTTAGGCATCTGACTCTTGGATTCAGCTCAGGTCGTGATCTCAGAGTTGTGAGGTCAAGCCCCACATTGGCTCCACACTCAGTGTGGAGTCTGCTTGGGTTTCTCTCTCCTTCTGCCTGTGCCTCCCTCTCAAATAAATTAATTAATTTTAAAAAACGACATCCAGATGGGCAACAGATACATGAAAAGATGCTCATCATCACTAACCATCAGGGAAATGCAAAGCAAAACTACAATAAGCTATCACCTCACAGCTGTCAGAATGACTAAAACCAACAAGACAACAAAACAACAAGTATTGGCAAGGGTGTGGAGTTAAAGGAATCCTCGTGTGTTGTTGGTGGGAATTCAAACTGGTGCAGCCACTGTGTAAAATAGTATCACTATATTTACACTTGAAACTAATATAGCACTATATG
Source organism: Nyctereutes procyonoides (assembly GCF_905146905.1). Lineage (NCBI taxonomy): Eukaryota > Metazoa > Chordata > Mammalia > Carnivora > Canidae > Nyctereutes > Nyctereutes procyonoides. The sequence goes on along the minus strand of NW_026575140.1, from coordinate 51,074,406 downwards.
CTAACTACACTAGAATTGAGAGATAGATGGATAGATAGATAGATAGATAGATAAAATTTATACTTGGTCATCTTGCAAATGACTAAGGAAGATTCTAAATAACAACGGACACTCTGTATTAGATCCAGGGTATAGAGGATATAAGGCTATTGGAGGAAAAGGGATAAGTAAGAGCAAACCATGGTAGGAAGAAGAGGACTCAATGAAAGGGAGAAGTTTGAAAATGTCAGCCTGGGGGGAAAGGGACAGAAAGAGAAAAACTTTAGGACAAGTACTGAACTTGTCTGTGTGGTGAGCTCAGTGGGGCCAAGGACCCCACAAAGAGTTAAGAGATCCAAGGTGAGAAAACCTAGAAGGGTGAGACAGACAATATAGAGTCCCAGATGGCTTCAGAGAACCATTTGAAAATTAAATCCCAGTCTATGTCCGGTCATAGTTTTTCATTTTCCCTGCAAAGGCCCAGGAACCGACAGAAAAAGAACAATTTGAGGATGGTGGTATGAAGAAAACTCTGATCAAGAAACAATCTTAGGGATTAAGTTGAGCCAAGAAAGGCTGTCAGTAGGCATGGTATCTACACTCTTTCCATGGATGTCAGTTACAACTTGAGTTACAACCTATTATACGGTAGGTACAATAAAAGAGTCTGCACTCTAAATTGCAAGTACAGTGTGAAATGGATAAACAAACAGGCTTTCAAGAGTGTGAAAATCCAGGCCATGATTTTGCAGACTTCAAAATGCTTCTTTTGATGACTCGGGTTGGCAACAGAGGCTGTGGAGATATGCTGTCTAACAAGGATTAGTTGATTGGGTTAGCAATATTTTACTTGAGAGCTAGTAACAAGGCACAGGTGTATCTTGATGGACACTGAGGATAGGGATGAAAAAGTTAGACACGTAAATGAGGTGAGGAAAACAGGCCCGTTGAGTGGTGGGTCCCCATTGGGCAGCAGGCCAAGGATGTGGGGGGAAGAGAGTTCAGGGGAGGATTACCCCATGAGAAAGCCCCCTGAAGTCATTGCCACAAGGACTATGTTAAATGTATTATTACAAATGCATGAGCTTTCATGCCTGACTTTATTTTGTAAGGACAAATGTTTTTCATCTGTGGCACATTTTTGAGAAGACCAACTCTGCTGCCAAACACAGAGCCAAAGGGAAGTAGAAGGAGATTCTCTGAAGGCGTTTCCTTAGTAAACAGCATGTCTATTGTATGTGGGTCCTCCAACTGGCTGTGAACTGAATTTCACCTTTGGCATTAAATAGTGTTTATTTTCACTGTCCCCATTGCTGTAATGTTTACACAAGATATAAATGCTGACCTCTATTATGTAAGCAGTAAAACAGCAGCATGGATTGATCCAGAGAGAAGCCAACCCCAGCATGGTGGGGGCTACATGATTCAGAAAGCTCATCAGAGTTATCTGAATCTATGGATCTGAAGATGGATGGATGAGAACATGTAAGCAGAGGTTTCTTGGGGAGGCTGTTATAATTCTGTTGCCCTCATATTTTCAACGTTGCCCTTCTAAGTTCGGGATTGCTGCTGTAGGTTGCTTCAGCTTCTGTTACTTAATAATGTGAAAGGACTACATGGATGGTTGTATTTATGTACATCCTGTCCAGACAGAATTTCCCATGATGGAGAAACTTTAGGGCTGTGAGGATTAATTGCTGAAAGCAAGAGTTTGGTGCTCCTCAGGAGAACAGAACTGTCACATATGATATAAACCATCCTCTTGGAAATTTATAATCTATCAAATTTTATAGTTAAAACACATGGGAAGTTTGCTGTGAATCAATGAGTGATGGCACAGATTTCTGGAAAAGGGTGTGCTTGACCACACATTTCATTCCTCCCCATCCACGAATCTTGTTGAAATGATGAAAAGGAGTAATATGTTGCCATGAAAAGAATGGTGAAAGGTCTATATTTAAAGACATGAAAGGATATCTAAGATCTATTAAATGGATAAAGTAAGCTATAGATTAATATCTCTTTTTTGTAAAATAAATAAAAACATGTAAGTATAATATGTAAGATAATAAACATGGAAATACATAGATGAATCAATAAGTCAGTTAATAAATATATAAGTACATGAATAGAAGATATTTCCCCACTCCCTAAAAACTACTGGATCTCTGAGCCAGTTGAAGAACACTATAGTAAGCCTATCTGCTGCACTTTTCCCCTCATCCACACCTTAAAAATTCAAAAGAGGCCCACATGATCCATGACGGAATGCATCTCAACTTCCAATATTGGACAAGCATGGATTTCCCATTCCAAATCTGAGCAGAGAGAGAGAGAAATGTCATGAAATGTAAGAAGCAATTGAAATGGGGGTGACTTTGAGATAGTATGCAATTCCTCATGAGAGAATCTCTAATTTTTCAAAGGGATGTTATATCTCTGAAACTATAACTAGTCATCCTGGTGTCATGGAGTTCATCAACTATTCCATGTGCTTCTCATGTCGAGGCGAATGATGAGTCCTGCCAGCGGACAAAAGTGACATGTTCAAGTCATTAAGAGCCAGGGAAAGTTTTCTGAATCCTCACTTTGCCCTCTATAGCCACTCTGGTAGCTACACATCAAAATGGCAGAATCACAAAATGGAAATGATCGGGGATATCTTGAATCTTTGCTGTGAAGAGAACGACCCTAGAGAATCTCCTGCACATACAAAACTTTGCTTAAGTGATAAATAAAACGTAAGCCATTGAAATTGTGAAATTTGTAGAGCTGCAGCATAACTTAGCAATAACAATAAAATAGATCCTAGATGTTATTTCTATATTTTATAATATATACAATCACCAAAATAGAAAATGTAACAGAAGAAATCATCAAAGAACAAATTAAAGAACTTTGATTTGAGGTCAGAGAGTTCACCAGTTCTCAGGTAGAAGTAACAGACAAATACAGTCATATCTCCATTCAATTTTCCCCTAATTTTGAAAATAAGAAGAGGAAAAAAAAAACCCAGCAATGATAAAAACCAAACTAAAACAGATTTCTTAGAGAAAAAACAAGTTTGGCATAAAAGCCCTTCTCTACCATACTAAATGGAATAACGTCCAAAGTTTTGAGAAGAATAAAGCTTGGCTGAGAACTTTACAAACAAGCTATAATTTTTATGAGTCAGAAACATAGTCTCAGACATAAAACACAGAACATGCAACACATAGCTCTTATCTTTCCTAAGAATTTTATTTGACACATAAGAATGCTAAGTTTCAACATGTATGTCACCAATACATCTATGGCAATATTTACCATGGGTGTGGAAATGAATTTTCTCCAACACTATATTGCCAGAGTTTATCCCAATATGTAGTTCATATTAAATGCACAATAAATATTTACTGATTTAAATACACAAAGTGCTCTGGGGCACCTCGGTGACTTAGATAAGTGTCTGGCTCTTAGTTTCAGCTCAGGTCATGATCTTAGGGTAATGATTTTGAGTCCTGCATTAGGTCCACATTCATTGGAGAGTCTGCTTGAGATTCACTCCTTTTTCCTCTGACCCTCACCCTGCTCACTCTCTCTAAGATAAATAAATCTTAAAAAAAATACTCAAAGTGCTCAAAATGACTGAGAAATATGTTGGAACTAAGAAATCAACAATAAAACATGGCATATATGAAATGATGGTGAGCAAAAAAATCAGTGAAATAATTAAATCTTTAAAAGGGGACTTAATAGGGTTATAAAATTGCAAACATTTTGGAGTTATGTGATATTGCTTTTATTATTTGAAACATATTCTTAATCTGAAATCCCAGAATTATTCATTGAAATTAGGAAGTGGTAGGAATAATAAGTGAGGGCTGTTGAGCAAAGTAATTTATGTTTCATCTCTTACAAAGGTAAGTAAGTAGTTGCTGTTACTGTCCTTATACTGTGACATGGAGGAAGATAGATGTTGTTGCTAATACCAATAGAATAAAATCATGATGAGAAATTTTAAGATCACTAAAGAAGAAAGACCAAGAAAACTTCATCCATATAGCAAAGACAGGGAAAGCTATTTCTGAGATAAACAGGGAAACAAATCCAAATCCAAATGAAAAACAAGATGGAAGGAGAGCTTAAAATTCTGTTATAATGAAGTAGAATGAGTTCAGCTCTTCTAAACAAAATCATCTTATTGAAGTACAATTTGCATACTATTAAACATACAAGTCAAAGATTTTTAGAAAATTGACACAGTTGTGCAATTTTGGAACATTTCCATCACTTGCATTTACATTTACTCTTCATTTCCATCCTAGCCCCAAGGCAACCATGAAACAATTTTATGATTCTGTATGGATATTTCAGCTAAACTCTTTAGTGAAAGAATTTCATATATATATATATTTTAAAAAGCATGCTATGTTTAATTGAGCTAAAACAAAATTACTTTTGTTGAAAATAAAGGTACCATGATGCCAGGAAAATGTAAATTAAAAAGAAATCTGATGAGGCATGGAAGAACCTTAAATATTGATTACTAAGTGAAAGGACCCGTCTGTAAAGGATATATAGTGTATGATTCCAATGATATGACTTTTGGGAAAGAAAAAACTGTTGAGATAGTAGAAAGATAAGTGGTTGTCAGGGGTTCGGGGTAGGGAGGGATGAGTAAGTGGAGCACAGAGGATTATTGAAGCAATGAAAATATTCTATATGATACATAATGGTAGATACACTTCATTGAATGTTTGTCCAAACCGGTAGAATGTACACATAGAATGAACCCTAATGTAAACTACCGACTTTGGGAGATAATGATGTGTCCATTTGGCTTCATCAGTTTTAACAGAGTTATCACTCTAGTGTGGGATATTAACAATGGGACAGGCTATGCATGAAGGGAAATTTCTATACATTCTGCTCACTTTTGCTGTGAATCTAAAACTGCTGTGAAAAAAAAGTCTTAAAAATGAGATATAGAAATATTAACATTGCACAAAATAAAATTCAAGGCCATTGTATAGTTTTGAGGTGAAATGTGATCCAGTTCTCACTTGAGCCAAACACTTCTGGATAAAATTTCCTGCTGATAAAAGGACACAGGGAGGATGTGTACTTGACGTCTCCCTTCTTTCATGTCGTGTCCAAATGTGACCCTTGAAACTGTGGACACCCATATTGAGAGCATGAGAGAAACCAACATGGTGCAGGAGGTATAATAGAAAAACGTAAAGAACCCGAATCTATGATTAATTTTTTAATCATCAAATTAAACAACCCTGGAATCAAGGTGCCTATTTAAAAGTAAATTTTCCATGTTGCTTCATCTATTTGAGTCAAGATTTCTCATTACCTGCAAACAAAAGCATCCTAATGAAAGTATGAATTTAAGCAAAGTACTCTTTTCCTTTATTATGCTTGGATTCTGTATATTTCTTTTTTGTGTGTGTTTCTATGGCTGACCAACTTCCCTTCTTATGGACATGTTCTGTCTATAAACATATTATGCAAATTTTCTCAACTGAAGTACTGTAGAATACATGTGTGCCAGAAGTGGGTTACAGCTATATTATGAGATGAATACATTCAGTTCTCAAAATGCCCAGGGAAGGCTGGGACAGCCAGAGTCCCTCTCTGTCACTCTGATTCTCAGAAATCTTGATCAAGCCTAGTGTGGGTGGAAACTCAGAGAGAGTTGACACATGTCTATGATTGGGACATTACCAGCATTACAGAAACTGCCATCTTTTACTTACTGATCCTTACAAGTCACTACATTATAATATTCAAAATGTGTAGTTTTCAACAACAACAAAAAAAATTACAAGGAACATAAAGAAGAAGGAAAATATGGCCTGATCACGAGAACCTAATAAAGTGACAGAAACTGTTCCTGAAGAAGCTCAGACATTGGACAAGATAAATCAACTATGTTAAATATGCTCCCATAGCTAAAGGAAATCACAAATAAAGATCTGGAGAAAACCAGAAGACTATATGAAAAAAAAATAGCATCAGTTAAGAGATAAAGCTAAAAGCAATAAAGAAATAAAGATAATAAAGAGACACAATTTACAGAAAACTTCCTACATTTGATAAAATACATGAAAAACAACATATCCAAGACACAGATTCCATGAAGGATAAATTCAGGGAGATCTATCTATACCAAGGCACATTATAATTAAACTGTCAGAAACCAAAGACAAAGAACCTTCAAATCAGCAGGAGAGAAATGATTTGTCATGTATAAAAGATCCTAAATAAGATCAATAGCTAATTTTACATCAGAAATCACTACCAGGAGGCAGTGGAACAACATATTGAAAGTGCTGAAAGGAATTGCCAACCAAGAGTTCTATATCCAGGAAAAGTACCCTCTAAAAATAAAGGAAAAATTAAAATGCATTCAGAAAAACAAAAGCAGAGGAATTTTCTCACTAGCAAACTTGTCTTACAAGAAAGGCTAAAGCCCAAAATATAAAGGACAGTAAGTTCAAGTCATATGATCACATGAAGAACTTCAGTAAAAGTAACAATATAGGTAATATAAAAATCAGCATTATCAAATTTTTAGTTTGTAACTAAAAATCCCTAAACTAAATGTACCAAGACCAGGGGAATTTACAGCAGGAATACAAAGGTGGTTCAACACAAGAAATCAATCAACAGAATACACCACATTAATAAAACAAAAGGAAAAATGATTGTTTTAATTGACATTGCAAAAGCATGTAACAAAATCCAAGGACTTTCATGATAAAAAAAATTCAGAAACTAGGAATAAAAGGTAACTTCTTCAACATGATTAAAAGTATTTAATTAAATAACAAAACCACTCCCCCGCAAAAAAAAAAAAAAAACAAACTTATAGCTAACATACTCAATGATAAAGCCTCAAAGCTTTGCCCTAAGATCAAGGACAAAACATAAAGTGGGAAAGTTCTCACTTTTTCCCACTTTTACCAGTGCTATTCAACAATGTACTAGAAATTCTAGCCAATTAGGCAACAAAACAAAATAACAGTCATCCAAATTAGAAAATAAGAAATAAAACTATCTCTATTCTCAGATGTCATGATTGTATATACAGAAAACCCAAGGGGATCCCTGGGTGGCGCAGCAGTTTAGCGCCTGCCTTTGGCCCAGGGCGCGAGACCCGGGATCGAGTCCCACATCGGGCTCCCTGTGCATGGAGCCTGTTTCTTCCTCTGCCTGTGTCTCTGCCTCTCCCTCTCTCTCTCTCTCTCTCTCTCTCTGTGTGTGTGTGTGTGACTATCATAAATAAATAAAAATTAAAAAAAAGAAAACCCAAAAGAATACACACATGTTTGAGTGCACATATGTACACACACACACAACACAAAACAACATACAACACAAAAGGAGCTAATGAATTCAACAGTTTCAGGATACAAGATCAACACACAAAAGTGAATTTTTTTTCAGTACATCAGAATGAACAACATGAAAAAGAAATATTGTTCAACAAAGAGAAAACAATTGTATTTACAACAGCATGCAAAAGAATAAAAGTTCTATGAATAAATTCAACTGAAGACTTATACACTGAAAACTACAAATGTTGCCAAAATAAATTTAAGAAGACCTAAATAAATAGCAAGACACTGTGTTTACAAATTGGAAGAGAGAATATTCTTGAGATGGAAATGTTATTCAGAGCAATCTACAGATTTAATCCAATCTCTGTCAAAATTACAATGTTTTTTTTTTTCTGTGTAAATGGAAAATCCAATCCTCAAATTCATATGTAATTACAAAGGGCTCTGACTAGCCAAAGCAATCTTGAAAATAAAAGAACAAATTTGGAAAGTTTACACTTGCTGATTTCCGACTTAATACAAAGATGCAGCAATGAAACCAGGGTGGTACTGGCATAAGGATAGACATATAGAGCAAAGGAATAAAATGGAGATCCCAGAAATAAACCCAGACATCTACAGCCAATTGACTTTTGACAAGGATGCTGAGACAGAGCAACAGAAGTAAAAACAGATACACTGGACTTTATTGAAATTAAAAACTGTGCATCAGAGGATTTTATTATGAAAGTGAAAAGGCAACCTACAGAATGAGAGAAATAATTGCAAATTAACTGTCTGAAAAGAGTATCCAGAATATATAAGGAATTCTTACAACTCAAAACAAAAAAAGACAAACAATTAAAAACTGGGCAAACGACTTGAATAGGCATTTATCTGAAGATCACATATAAATGTCCACCAAGCATGTGAAAAGATGCTCAACACTAGTCACTAGGGAGATACAAATCCAAACCACCATGGATTGCCATTTACATCCACTATAATCTCTCTAACAAGAAAAAAAGATGAAAAAAATAATAAGTGTGGGTGAAGATATAGAAAAATATGAATCCCCCTACAATTCTGGTGGGATTGTAAAATGGTTTCACCACTATGGAAACCAGTTTGGCAGTTCCTCAAAATGTAGAACATAGAATCACCAAATGACCCAGCGATTCCACTGTTAGGTATATAGTCCAAAGAACTAAAAACAGGTACTCAAACAAATACTTGTACAGAAATGTTCATAGCATCCCAACAATGGTGGAAAATAATGGTCAAAACATGGAAACAAACCTAATGCCCATTCAGAGATGAATAAATACAAAATTACAGAATACTGGGCCATAAAGAAGGAATGAAATACTCATACATTCTACACCATAGATGAATCTCAGAAACATCATGCTAAGTGAAAGAAGCAAGATACAAGAGGTCACATATTATGTGGATTCATTTATATGAAATGTCTAAAATAGATAACTCTACAGAAATATAAATCACAGTGATGATTGCCAGGATCTTGGGGTGGGGGGAGGGAGGCAGATGGGAACAATGTGGATCAACTGCTAAATGTGTATGGGATTTTACTGGGAGGTGATAAAAGATTTTGGAACTAGACAGGGGTTGTGGTTGCACAATATGGTGAATGTACTGTATGCCAATGAATTATTCTCTTTAAAATGGCCAAATTTGTGTTACATGAGTTTCCCCTTAACTAAACAAACCAACAAATGCCCCTGTTAATCAGGGGGTCTTCACATCTTCCACAAATTCTCCAAAATATGTTTCTTCACTATTGTTGCATATTTTCAGAGGTGATTCCCAGCATCACAGTACTGCTAGGACCTTATGCATGATGGGAGATTCAAGAGAATCCACCAAGGCTCATGTATAAATGCTAATGAGGTAAAAGCATATATTGAGCTAATTTTTTTTTTCCCTCACTGGACCATGTGGAAAAACACAAATGTACCCTCCAAATTCTTTATCTGCTTGTTGTACTCAGGGGAAAATTCTCATTACAGTGGGTTAAGAGGGAGAAAACCAGTAACAGAAAGAAAAATAAGAGGCTGGCTCAGACTCTTTGGGAAATCAGTCAGTTCATCCCAAACTCTTAGGCAATGTCTATTCCTGTTGAGTGAGTGACAAAGAAGAATTTGATCATTTAAAAATGAGGAAAAGCAAAAAACAAAATATTTTTCCACAGCCCGTGATGTCCTTCTTCCTTGAAACACTGCCTCCCCAGATTAAAGATAAACAAACAACATGGAGGAAGGAGAAGGAGAAGAGGCAGTGAAGAAAAGGCACTCTGGAAAGCCAGAAGTAGCCGTTTTCCCTCTCTCTGAAGGCCAGAGCCTTCCATTTGGAATAGAAATGTTTTTAAAACTTTTGATAATTGCTAATGTAAAGAAGAGCAAAGAGTTTTCTTCACAGCAGGATTGCTTATCTGCACCGACCTCTCCTCGCCTTCAGATGGGGATGGCAGGGCCCCCAATTCTCAGGATTTCAGAAAAGAATGTGTTAAAACAAGGGGGTGGGTGTGGATGAGAGGAAGCTGAAATGTGCGCTGCTGGTTTAACATGCAAATGCCCCCCACTTTCTTTTAGGTGGAGGATCAAGGTTTGGCTATTTCCAGCTTCTTTTCCATCCCAGTTTAGTTTCAAGAGGACTGGAGATGTGACAAGGGCTTTGTGTGGGGAATTCAGGGGAATGAAAGGGCCAAGGAGACCCAGTTGAGGGAACAAACTTTTGGGGGTCAGTGGGGTCAGCTTAGAATAAATGTGTGGCATTGTTGTTATTAAGGACATGGTCTCAGCGGGGTGTCCTGAGCCGGGCACACAACTCTGAAGGCCTGTTTATTCAACACTGAAATACCTAGGACGGGTCTTGGGGAGAAAAGGAAAAACTTCAGCAGCAAAGGCCTGCACCTTTTAGTATCAGAACATTCTCCAGAAACACAAAGACTCGCTTTTTCCTAAGTGCAGAGATGCAAGTGCTTGTGCATAACCCAAAATTAATTGATTAATTAACCAATGCATTAAAAGAAGAGCTCCTCCTAGCATTTTCTGTCTTTTCTTTTCTTTTCTTTTTTTTTTTTTTCTTGTCTCTCTCTCTCTCACTTTTTTTCCCCCTCTACACATGGACAATCCAGGTCATTGAAAGCCTAAGATAGAAACAGTTTCTTAACAGTGTTTGAAAACAGCCTTTGTTTCCATGGAAGTGGCACAGGCCCTCTATGGTTTCCTTCCAGAAAACATTTACCTACCTCAGAGGGTTTTTTCTTTATTTTTTCCTTTTCTTTTTCTTTCTTTCTTTCTTTCTTTCTTTCTTTCTTTCTTTCTTTCTTTCTCTTTCTTTCTTTCTTTCTTTCTTTCTTTCTTTCTGAGGATTAAATGAGAAAAAGTGCTTAACACAGTTTGAGCACATAGTTAGAGCTAAATAAATATTAGTTGTTGTTAGTGTGTTTTGCTCTTCTGTTGCTCAGTCATGAGGAGGTCAGGGAGAAAGATGGGAGGTTGCAAGCAGAGGCTGTCCCAGAGGAGCTGAAAAATCCCATTAGAGAGGAAGGGGGTGGGGTAGAATGAGATCACTGGTGACAAGATTTAAACCTCTAGGCAACTGAAAAGTAGAGAGGGGGCATTTCCAAAACCAAGGTTGAAGAGTGACCTCAAAGATTAAAATCAGGGACAAATTTACCTATAGGCTCTCCCATTGTGAATTTTTAAAATGCCATGTTAAGTTGCCCTGATCTGTCTTGGGGGCGACCAGACTAAGATACTTGAAATATTGAAGAATGTTGAGTGCAGATTCATGTCTTACAGACTGTCAGAACACCAGGGCATCATCAGAAAGGGTGGGCAAAGCTAACATATGAAAACGAGTGAGAGCCAAATAAAGACACAGTGTCGATAGGAATTTCATTAAATTAGCAGAGGAAATGAGCTTGGATGGTGTGGTCAGGAAGTAGCACCTAAGAGGAGCAGGCTCTTGGTAGGCAATGAGGTGGGCAGGGAGGAGTGGGTGATGTGCTGTGGTAGGTTTAGGGCATTGACCACAAATACCAGAAAACAAGGTTTCAGGAAGTTGAGTTGAGGGTAGGGTCTATAATGGTTTGGCATGTGAGGCATGGGCAGACATGAAGATTAGCTAAGCATTTATGGTCATAATCTATGTATAGTGTGGTTGTGATGGTGGTGGTGGTGGTGGTTCTGTGCATGTGTACAAGTATTTATGGACTGGAGAGATTATAGTAGCATTGGAGAGAGAGGTTAAACCCCTTGAAATTTCAACAAAGCATAGATTGGACAAAGTAGATGACTGGGAGATAAAGAAAAAGGGAAAAAACAAGATAACTTGTTATTCTGTCATAGGAAGCTGGAGAGTAGTGGCATCTTTGGTGGTAAAGTGGAATTGGGGGAAGTTTCTGTATTGAAGGAGGAGACAATTTTAATTTAACTCATGTGGAATTAGATCCCTTTGTTGGATGGGTGGTATTGTGCAGAAGGGGAATCTGTTATATGGGAGGAGGGAAAAATTATTAAGGTTTGGGAAACAGGAGTAAAAAAATTATTGATAAATTTAGGAGGAACAGTATAACTCGCTCTTTTCTTGAAGAAATAAAATAAAGAGGAGGAAGCTGAAACACGTTTTTGTTCCTGTAACCCTAAGAGTGAGAATGCCCAAGACCAGGATTAGAGGGCAAACGCCTGGGCTGGAAGGTTCTCCCAAGTGCCCACCATGTATGCACTCTGGGCTACCATGTAACTACTTTTAACTCATGTAACTCCTTCTTGATGATGATGATAAGAGCCATATGCAAATGTGGTAAAAGGTCATGGAAGCAACAACAGTCCAGTTTGTCCACTCTGGGGAGAGATTTTGAAGAGATTAGGGAGAAATTTGTATACTGGAAATGGGGTTATGAGAATTTGAGTTCTGTGTATTGAAGGGAATAAATTGGTTCTGCTTATTCAGATATATGATGAACTTTTATTGACCTTTTACATTTTCTGTTGGCTTTGGTTATGGTCTCTCTAAACAATAAACTTGTATGCTTTTTTTGCATCTATCTTGCCTCATTTGATGTCATCACTAAATGGAAGAAAATCCCTAGAAGAAGGTGAGCAAGTTGACCCAAGGAGCCATGTTATGAGTAACTACAAATACTACAAGGTTGGGATGTCTGGGTGGCTCAGTGGTTGAGAGTCTGCCCCCTGGTGTGATCCCAGGGTCCTAGGATTGAGTCCCTCAACAGGGTCCCCACAGGGAGCCTGCTTCTCCCTTTGCCTATGTCTCTGCCTCTCTCACTATGTCTCTCGTGAATAAATAAAATCTTTTAAAAAAAATACAAAGTTGCCTGAGATGGAGGCTAGGTTTGATGCCCCCTGAGGGCAGAATCTGAATCTGATCCATCATTATACTTAAAGAGCCTAGCATAGGGCATGGCATTTAGAAGATGCTCAGCAAGTGAGAAAATGGAAATTTAAAATTGAGACCTTGGCCCCAAAATGAGCCATACCAAAAGCAAAGCAGCTTCTCAAGCTGCCATATCTAAGGCAACCTGCACAATTGCTCTAAGGGATACTTTTAGGGTGTCCCTGTGGCTGAGTCAGACAGCAGAGCCATAGGCAGATTGCTTTCAGACCACAGGTAGATTGTCAACAGTGGACATTTATCCCATTGGCAGGTGGGGATTGAGGTAGCATGGGAAAGTATAACGGTAGAAGGTGAGCTAGAATGTGATGTTGGCGATGTCCCGTTAGACACTTTTGTCCAGTATACTCGGTAGAACAGATGGCTTATTAGTATCCATGAATCAAGAAATCCCGTATCACCTATGTTGTTTACCTTCAACTCTGCTCCTGCCATTGCCTTTCCGTGGCATCAATTAGTTCAGCTTTAACAAACATTAACTGTACCCTTATGTGTCCCAAATGTAGTGTCAGTGATAGAATATAACTGAGATGCAGAACTTCACCTCCTGAGGGATACAAATGAGCAGCAGGGCAGCATGGTAAGTACTCTGACTTAAAGAATCATTGGAAGCTTCGGAGACCATAGCACAGACAGCTATGCCAGTCACCCACTGTCACACCCTTCCTGTCACCATTGCTATCTCTGTCTCTTGTAAGCATGCTGCTGCAGAGATGGTGGTGACATCTGCTCTCCTGTCAGCATGATAGGGGAGCTGGGGAGTGACAGATCTGGCATGTGTCCTCTTCAGAGGAAAGGTGAAGGCAAAGGATGGTGGACATAAAAAGCCCTTGCTCTGAATGCCCTCCCTTTGCTAAAAATCCAGAAAGAAAAGCAGCATCACAGTTTGCAGAAAACCTTCTGCTAACAATACAAATGCTGGGGCTTAGCCAAGTCCCAGCATGGCTGCCCGGCCAAGGCCATGATTAATGATATCACTGCGAGCAAAATGAGACGTCAATTGAATAAGCCTGGGTTTTTAACAAAAGCCTTGACTAAGCAGTAAACTGACCAGAAGGATGACCAACTGTGGAATGTCCCAAATACCCTGACATGAAGTGTGAACAGAGAAGCAAAAAAGGACACCAATCCAGGGTGGTGGGAAGAAGCAGAATCTGATGGGAGAAGAATGAAACTACCATATGGAGATGTTTAAGGTTTCTTTTACTGTACTTGGAAGGTTCATAAGGCCCAGAGGTTGAGAAACTTACTCTTGAGCACAGGTAAGTTTCTGGTAGAATCAGGATCCAGGGCGTGTACTGCTCTGCCCCTCAATTTTCATAAAACTTGGCAAGGTTTTGTATCTAGGCAACAGCAACCATTTCCCAGGTCTGGAAATTCACCAGAGATGTAGGTAACTTTCAGCCTCTCCATTCATCATTGGTCACTGAATTTCATCAAGGATTAGTGTCATTTTCTTTCAAGGAGGAGTCATGAGTACAATACTTCCTAAATCTTTTCACACTGGAGAAAAGATAGCTTGCCACTTTTATTCTTGAACAACTTAGCTGGGTATAATATTGGACCATGCTTCCTTCTCCTAGATTTGTACACACTGCTCCATTTTCTTACAGCATTGAATGTTATTTGTGGAGAAATCAGAGGTCAGCATAATAACATTCCTCTTTACAGATGGCATAATATTTTTGCTAGACACATTTTTCCTAAACAGTTTTTCTTTCTTCCACAATATATCTAGTGTTGATTGCATTTTCACTTTTTATCCCTTGAAGTGATTTCTTCAACTGCAGATTCAATTATTTATGCCAATGAAATGTCCATTTATGTTGGTCTTGTATATAGTTTCCATTCCATTACTTGGGTTTTTTATTTTGGTAATAGTAGCTATCCATTTTAAGTCATGTAAGTGGGATAGGTCCTTTACAGTTTTCAAGTGCTTTCCCAGATATCAAGGAGCTCACTCAAGGCAAGTCAATAATTAGAACGATCTCCCTTAAGAACTCTCCAGAACCTTGCACAAAGTGCAGGGGATTATTAGCTCTGCCTGGGGGAATCCAGGAGGCAGACTCCTATTCAATATAAGGAGCAATAAGCATTATCTGGCAATGGAAGAGACTGCTTTATGAAGTATTAAACTTCTCATCCTTGGAAATATTCAAGAATAGACTGGTTGACCATCTGTTCATGAACTTAAAATGGGAAGCTGAACTAAATGATTGTATTCATCCCTCGCAACTCTGTGGCCTTATGAAGAATAGAGCCAAGTGGAGTCTTGGCCATCAGAGTCTTCGGTAAAGGGTTGACTACAGGGCTGTGGGCAAGTAATTAAGAAATGTGGTCTTTCGTATCACCATGAAGTCTGTTTTGCAAACAGTTTAACTATATCATGCAGACTTTAATCTGGAGGACTTGTGTATTTTTGTTTGGTTGAGTAAGTAATAGAGGACTAGTAAACCCTCAAGATTCTTAAGCTTCACAGAAGTTCCTAAAGAGGCAGTGCTTATGGAGAGGGACAATCTGGTGGCTCATGGCAGTGTAGCATGATAGAAAAATCCATAATATCAGAGTATACAAGCTTGTCTAGAGGCTTGTCTCCTTACCTGAAAAATGGTAAAGTAACACTTCATAAGACTCTTGCTAGAATTAGGTAAGACCAGTTACTGGAGGGATCTTGAGTGGCACGTAGCACAGAACAGGTTTTTGGTGATCTTGGTATAGCCATTTCTGTTTTCTCGCTTTACCCAGAGCTTCCAATTCTATCCCACCCTTTGCTGTGGAATGCAATGGGATGGGCAGGGATCTTGGTGACTGGGAGGGTATGTGCAGTAGAATTTCTTCCTATTTCTCCCTCCCAAACTGCTCCCTGGTACCTAAATTAGCCACACCCATTCCACCACAAAGACCACATATGAAGTAGAGAAAGGGATTGCTCACTCTTCCAGATGATACAACATTAAGTTTTAAGAGCTATGAAGGGGATTTATTAAACTTGCCCTCCCCAAGGAGCTCATTTAGATCCTTATTGCAATGGCTTTAATGAGTGGGAAGACCTCTCGTGGATGTCCCAAGACTTTCCACAGTCCCATGAGATGAATCAATTACATTGCCTTTGTTCTTCCCCTTAAAGCCAATTTCCAGATTCCAACATCTCTGAAGTTCAATAGCCCAACACATCACCCACAACCTGTCTATGCCCTCAATGCAACTCTGCCCCACAAAGAACTTTGTACAAAATCAACCTTGGTAGGGAAATCATTGCTTCATGAGGGTCAGCCAAGGCAAGTGATTTGTGCTCATTTTCCCTGGTGTAGAGGAGTCCCTAGCATAAAAGATGAGGCTAGTCCAGCTCACAGCCATCCAGACTTTAGGGTTGGCATCAACTTCAACCTAGAACTTGCTCAAAGAAAATAAACCTCCAAAAACCATGAAGATATTTAATCCTCTCTGAACAGAAAATGGCTCCGGGATGCTGTCTTACAGGCTTTAGGAGAGGTTCCTGCACAGAACTCTGATTGTCATCTCCCTGTAATGTCTCTGGAGTACCTGTCACGGGTCAGAGACTGTCCAAGGAAGGTTGGGGATAAAAAAGTGAATGTGTCAGACAAGGTCTCTGCTTTCATGGAACATAAATTTTAGTAATAAGAGTGGGCAAGGAGATATAAATAAATATAAAATTGAGAACATTGCAAGGGGGTTAAGGGTGACACAAATAATTAACACAAAGGTGGTGGATAAAGAGTGATGGGGTGACCACTTAGATCCACACGGTCAAAGGTGGCTTCATGGAGGCAGAGTGGGATTTGGAGGAGAAAGACCTAGCCATGTGATGATGATCAGAGGGATGCAAATTGCAGGCAAAGGGAACAGCTAGTGCAAAGGCTTTCCAGCCAGTACCCAAGGGGTATAAAGGTAAGGAAGAAGGTGTCAGCAGATGGCGTAGGATTGGTTAACCTTGGTAAGAGGTGTGAATTTCCATTTTCAGATCTCATCTCCTAGAGGTGGCCTGCGGTAGAGAAAGGTGAGAAATGATAACCCAGAAGGAGGTCAAAGTCATACATGAGAATCAAGAAGGGTCTATATAACCTGGAGCCAATCTAAACCTCAGTTCTAAATTTAATCCAGATATATGTGCTTCAGCCCTACCACACCTTCTGCAAATCTTCAAAATTAATTTTGCTGTTGCAGTGGCCCCTACTTTATGTTCTGGCTTCACTCAGGCCCTGGTTGCAGGTGATTTCCTGATCAGAGGCACTGCACTGGGGGAGGTTGGGGGAGTTTTGATACCTGTTCTTCTCTTAATTAATTGGAAGACCGTGGCCAAGTCTTTTGCCTCTTCAGGCATTGACCTTCTTAATCGGTATACTGACCAGTGTGTGCTAAAGGATTCCAAGGATCCTTGCTAACAGTGTGGGGTTATATGATCTATGACATTTGGCATAAGCTCATGTAGACACGTTAAAGAAAATTAAACACATTTGATCTCTTCACATACATATTCTTATAAATAACGGAGACAGGGACGCCCCGGTGGCTCAGTGGTTGAGTGCGTTTGGCTCAGGTCTTGATCCTGGAGTCCTGGAATCGAGTCCCACATCGTGCTCTCCGCAGGGAGCCTGCTTCTCCCTCTGCCTGTGTCTCTGCCCCTCTCTCTGTGTGTCTCTCATAAATAAATAAATAAAATCTTTAAAAAGTAATAATAACGGAGATAGCCACATGCCACTGGCTGAATTGTTAGAGATGAACCAGGTAGAAACCATGCCAGGTTTAACAACATCCTGCGTATGATTCATTGCAATCCTCAGCGCACAGGGGAAGCTTTGTTTTCCTCTCTCATAGGGCCCCCCAGATCCCCACCACCACCTCTAACTCTTGCAGAGACACATTCTCATTCCACAGCACAAGACAATTGTGAAACGAAGAGAAAACGGGTTAGCACATTCTGCTACTAATTGGCAGCTCCAAGTAACAGGTAATAAAATGCTTGAGCCCATTAGGGGGAAGTTTCTGGGACTATTGCTGATGGTTAGGCGCCCTCTACTGGTGGACTTGACAGAAAACCACCAAAAGCTGAGAGATTTCTTGGACTCTGAGCCGCATGCTTCTTAGGGTGACCTAGAATGCAGGTGTTTGTCTTCAGGGATTTCCAAATGGAAAACAAGCTTAAAACAGGCCATACTTCATTCAAAAGAAATCCTTTCAAGCCTTTACAAATCCTGGAGGTTGTCTTAGAAAATCTGCCATAGAAGTGAACACAGAGCACCTTGGGTTGAGACTAAAAATAATGATTTTAGAAGCTTTTCAGAGAGAAAGAGAATGCCCATTAAAAACAAAGTTTATCAGCATTAAAGAACATTTATTTTTAAATTATAGGCTGCAGGACTATAGAAGAGAAGAAAGTTGGTGTTTCCATGATAGAGCTGGAGAACGCCTTAGTACTCCCAGGAATGCCTACGTGATTAAGGGGAAACTGACCACCTCTTTTGTGATGTTGAGCTAAGCCTGGAATGTGGTTTTGGGTCAGGTGTAAGGGTATAGGATTTTACCAGACCTGGCTTCAAATCCCAGCCCTGCCACTTCTTGGAGAATTGACTTAAGACCCCCTGCTTTCCCTTTATATGATACTCTTCTAAATCTTTCAACACAGTATACAGATTAAGTCTCCTAAATTTAATATCACTCCATCAGAGTCATTGTGCGTACTCAATAGGGACACAGAAGAAATGTAAAAATACTACAGAGTAGCGTAGATTTTATTCATTCATTCCCTTATTTGTATCTTTCAAGGGGCCTCTCATCAGGTGCAGTGAATACCGAGGACAAGAATTAGACACAGACCCTGCCCTTGAGGAGCAAAAAGTCCAGGATGAAAGATAAGATGCATAGACACATAACTGTGGTAAGGCAGAAAGGTGTCAGTGATGTGAGGGATATGTAGACAATCAATGGGAGTTTTCAAACGATAAATTAGTTCCAGTTCAGAGGAATCAGGAAAAGGTTTTCTTTCAGTATTACATCATTTCTGCGATTTCTGAGCTTGCTCACATACCACCGATCCTTGACCATGTGGAAAAACAGGATCCAGAGTGCTTTTAACAATTCCCACAGAATGCTTGGGAAATATTAGCTATAATCATAATAACATATATACATATTTATGTATGTATATGTATATATACCTCTTACTGTGATCATTATTTCATAATATATGTAAATCAAACCAAAATATTGTGCATCTTAAATATATACAGTGATCTGTGTCAATGATTTCTTAATAAAACTGGGGGGAAAAACAAAGCAATGAAAAATAAGGCAAAATTTTCCCTGTGAATCACAGGGAAAAAAATCATTGTATAAGATAGGAAATATAGGGACACTTGGGTGGCTCAATGGTTGAGCATCTGGCTTCAGCTCAGTGCATGATCTCAGGGTCCCTGGATCGAGTCCCACAATCAGCTCCCCGTGGGGAGTCTGCTTCTCCCTCTGCCTGTGTCTCTACCTCTCTCTCTCCGTGTCTCTCATGAATAAATAAATAAAATCCTAAAAAAAAAAGAAAGGAAATATATTCATAGTATGCTACTTGACTCAACAATAATAATATATATATTTTTTTCTTTTCTTTTTTTTTTAATAATAATATATTTTTGTTCAAACTAAGGAATTAACCAAACACTCTGATTCAACTGTATCCAGGCCATAAAAAGGGCAAAATATGTATATAAATGTATAAGAGAATTGAAGGTGCATTTTTAACCAAAAAAGTTAATAGATCATGTCAACAATTATGTTATTAAGAAATATAATGTACAGATATAATATTTGGTGAAATAGATGTGTAGACTAGAGGAATCAGCTAAAAGTTGAAAGAGAAAGAAAGTGAGAGAAAGAGAGAGAGGGGAGAAGGAAAGAGAGAAAGAGAGAGAGAGGAGAAAGAGAGAAACAAAATGTCACATGAAGACAATGAAGAAAGAGTGCCAGCAATGTTGAAGTCCTTGGTTCCACTTATTTCTGATGGTCAACTTAACTTCATCCTTGCCTTTCCAGTGATTTGGTTATAGGTTTTATTTCAAGTGGAAAACCTCCTACAAGTTTTTTATAGTTGTAGTTTATAGTTTTATAGTTTTATTGCAGCTACTGTGGCATTGTTTTCTCTCCTATAAAGGACAATGACTGGTCTCCTTGTCTACAATGCCATTTTAGCATCAGCCCTTATACAGTCTCAAACATTTTCAGGAGCCAACTCTGATGGCCCTGTGGGTGAAATGCAGTCTTTCCTGTGATTATAGCAACACTTCTCATGCTTGAGTCTGGGAGGTGTCCTTGAATTATAAGGCAGGTGAAGATGAGCTGAGAAAAGGCTTTATAGTATGAGAAGGAGACAGGTCAAAGGTAGAGAGAGATGCCTTTGGCAGTCCAGGATCAGTAGAAACCACGACATTGAGTGGCTGTATGAACGGGGCATGGGAGGTTTCTTCAATAATACAAGTTGTCCCCTTCTCTCCACTTCACTTCCTGTCTTCCTAAAATCTACTTGGAGATTAAATCTCTGAGGGCATGGGGTATAAAGCGGTAGGAATGGCAGGTCATATGCAACGTATTTCAAAAAGGAGACCTAATTGAGAAAAGGAGAGGAGGAGGACACAGATGGGATGAGCCCAGTGTGGAGTGCTGCAGATTCTTTTTCTTCATGTTGCTCAACCATCAAGATAGAGGTGAAGGGAAGAAATGTCACATCTGCAGACTAGAGCGGTGCTGGATGAAAACCTGCTGGAAATTGTACTCCGGGGATTAAAAAAAAAATTTAAAAAAGAGGGAGACATAATTGATGGTGCAAAAGAAATTAAATCCACGCAGAGGATGTAGAAGGAAAGGTCCAAAAGGAAGTGATGAGAGAAGAAATGACAGATATGGAAGAGCATGAGTGAAGATCACAGGGAGAAAGGCTAGACATATGACACATAAACAATTATCAAAGGGAAAATACAAATCAATCTTCCATGCCCTAAGTTAAAAACGAAATCTGTATACAGGTTGCCAAGTTCCATGTGGACCTAAGCACCAGTATGAATATGTTCATTGAGTTATAGAGTAATGTTTGTGTGTTTGTTTTTAAAGTAGGCTCTATCTACACTCAGTGTGGAGCCCAATGTAGGACCTAAACTCACAATCTGGAGATCAAGAACTGAGCTGAGATCAAGAGTTGCATGTTCAACCGACTGAGCCACCCAGGCGCCCCAATTATAGAGTAGTGGTTAAATTAAAAGGATCAATACACCTTGAAAGCACTTCAGCGAAAGAAAAGGTTATATATGAAAGAAAAAAAGACAAAATAGGCTGGCCTCTCAGTTAGCAGCAGCAGCATTAATGCCACAAGACAGTGGAGAAATCCCTATAGAATTTTGAACAAAAACTAATGGAGATACAAGTCATCTTTTATAAATGGAGGCAATAAAAAATATATTTCTTCAATAAGAGCTTGAAGAAGATCCACAGAATACAATTCTTTGAAGATTATATCCAAGTAACTAGAGGATACTAAGATGTCACATTCTCAACAATGGAAAAGTCATCTCAACAAAGGTGATGGAGTTCAAACACTAAAACTGGGGAAACACGGTCCATATTTACCTAGTTCTCTCCAAGGATATATGTAAGTCTTGTTGTAAAAATGGATCTAAAATAGAAACATCTGTTCCTTTAAGCATAATGTAAAATTCATGATTTCATGAAAAAAATCTGAGCTTAAAACATCAGCTAATATTCATAAAGACTGAAAAATGTAAGGAGAAGGGAGGGTGGAAGATTGTGTACTCAAAAGATTGTTTCCTTCTTGACTCCGGAGAGTTAGTTCATGTCAAGGAAAAGAGGGCTTTTGAAATATTAAAAGATAAACATCAAAGAAAGTAAAAGCAAAGAAAACATGGTCTGTAGAGCAAATAGGAGTAGCAAATGAAAGAGCATAAAACAATATTGAAAAAGTATAAAACTGTATGTCAGTACATGAAATAGGCCTTTTGTGCTAATAAATGGGGATGTTAAGTACCTCTCTTAAAAGGCAGATTCCCAAGTTGTTTTCCCAAAATCTAGCCGGTTACTGTCTATAAGGGAACATACAAAATAGAGGTAGACATACAAAAATTTAAAAAGTAAGGTACTGGACAAAGATGTGCCGGCCAAGTTCAAACAAAGGAGAAGGTGTACAAGCCTCAACATCAGATACCAAACAGTCAGACAGACAGAACAAAAGTTCACTTCTTTTGATGACTAGTACAAACATTTATGAGAGTAATTTACCAGCAAGCCAAATTTAATAACACCTCTTAAAAAATGGTCTAATAACACCTCTAAAAATATGTTAACATATTTCTCTGTTCACAACAGATCAAACACGCAGAAATTAAATGCATTAACAGAAATAACAATATTCATTCAATAAGATACCACTGAGCAGCCCCTGGCTGAGTCAGTTGGAAGACCATGCCACTCTTGATCTCTGGGTTATGAGTTTGAGCCCCACGTTGGGTATAGACATCACATAAATAAATAAACAAACAAGAAAGATACCACCAATGCCTCTCACAACTAAATAATAAAACTTACTATCCAGCGTTCATAGAATATAGTTGACTTTTTTGAATCTAACATTTGAGGTCACAGAGACATCTAAATTCTAAAAAAAAAAAAAAAGAAGAAGAAGAAATACTGACTTCACGCCCATCTCCTTTTCTGACCAGAATAAAATAAAACTAAAAATGAGTGCTCAAAGTTTTAAGACATAGTAACAAAAATTTGTAAAGTATTCTTCCTAACAACTTATGGACAAAAATAATCTACCCCAGAATTATAAATAATATAGAGACTTCTATTACCACTCCGAGATTTTTTTAAATCCCATGTTTAAAAATATATAAATTCAGATGTGTGTGTCTTAGGTAGAGAAATAATTGATAGGAAATATTTCAGCATGTTGAGAGTATCTTTAGGTATTATTTTGTTTGTGTATGTAAATTTGCCTGTATTCATTGATTGCTTTTCTATTATAGAATGCATACTTGGTAGAGGCCCAGCTTTCCATTTTTTTTAAAAAGATTTATTTATTTATTTATTTATTTATTTATTTATTTAGGAGAGAGAGATAGCAAGAGAGAGCATGAGCAGGGGGGAAAGGGATAAATAGGCTCCCTGCTGAGCAGGAAGCTCAACACAGGGCTTGATCCCAGGACCCTGGGACCATGACCTAAGCCAAAGGCGGGTGCTTAACCGACTGAGCCATCCAAGCACCCCAAGCTTTACATTTTTGAAGATGAAAAACTATTGTTGGGGGAATTGCAAGCTCTCGTAGTATGGTTAAGTTTTGGTACCTGTAGCTCTAAGCTTAGTGAGACTCTACTTTGTCCCTGCATGGCAGTACAAGCCTCGTGGGAACCAGGACATCAAGACTTGGAAACTCAAGAGGAGAAAGCAAAAATTCCTCAAGAGGGTCACTGGGAATGATAGTTACAGAAGATGCAGCTACTTCTATTGCTTGGTTCCTGGACTCATGTATTCTATCTACCGAAGACCTAGCACCAGAGGAAATGCCCCATCCTTAGAACATGTCATCTCAAAGCCGATGCCTCAGTCGTAACTTCAAGAAGCCATTTCACTGTTCCATCAGGCTGGCAGCTTCTGGGTGACACAGTATGTGATAAGATCAGTAGATCCTATGCTCATGTGCCCACTGCCAGGCCTCCTTTGTCACCCCCTGGACTGAGGAGATGCTATACAAGACTGCATGTATCAAGATCAAGCCCTTTGTGAATTTTTGGAGTAATGGCACTGGCTGCAAGAAGAAAAGACAAGCTGCTATCCAGAACACTGTCAGCCCATGTTAAGATGAATTGTTCTTTCCAGAGTAGCAGAGACCCAGTGTAACTGAACAGCCAACAGTTACCCATAGAATAGTGCCATATAGGTACTCAGCTTTGGTCTCTTCTTAGTGGTAGTTGGATATTCAGCAGTGAAAGCCCAACTTGGCAAGTCTCAATCTTGGCGAGAGGGATTCACTGTTGTGAGGCCTATTCCTCATCTCTATTTCTACTGTCATGTCATCCCTATTCACAAGCTCATTGTCTAAATAATAGAGTGGGGATGCCTGGGTGGCTCAGTGGTTGAGAGTCTGCCCTCTGCTCAAGTTGTGATCCTGGGGTCCTGGGATCAAGTCCCACATCAGGTTCCCTGCAGGAAGCCTGCCTCTCCCTCTGCCTATGTCTCTGCCTATTTCTCTCTGCCTCTCATGAATAAATAATTAAATAAAGGAGTGGCCAAGGACAGAGTCTGGTTGTATGAACTGGCCAAGTCAACATACCCAGTTGGGAATTTAGTGCCTGTTCTTCAGTGGATGTTCTACGGTGGGAATGAAACATGATACAAAATCATCCCACTTGGTTCTCACTCATACATATCTATCCACATGGTTCTTTGCCAGACCTCTCTGTCTCTTTTCCACTCCTGCTTCTTT
The DNA here is from genome assembly GCF_905146905.1 of Nyctereutes procyonoides. Classification (NCBI taxonomy): domain Eukaryota; kingdom Metazoa; phylum Chordata; class Mammalia; order Carnivora; family Canidae; genus Nyctereutes; species Nyctereutes procyonoides. The sequence goes on along the minus strand of NW_026575140.1, from coordinate 51,050,178 downwards.
TAGGTCATCGTCAAACCAGCTAAGCCATTTGCCATTGACTATGAGTCCACATTCTAACTTCAGATCAAATGGTTTCTTAAAAAGGATGGATGGCCTTGAGTGCCACTTGAAGCTCCGCCCAATGGGAAGATTTCTTCTTGATTCTGCTTTTTGGGGCCACCGCTAAGTGGCGCTATTATACACAATTGCATTCTCACTTCACACATACCTACTGTGCTGACCTCACTTGTATATTAAGCATAGGAGTTTTTCTCCTCTGTCAGCTGGACATTGGGAGTGATCCATGAGGCCAAAGGTATGAACTGAGGGAGAGGTATTGGCATAATAGTAGAAAGGGACATAGAGGTCTAGTGTCTGGGCCACTTGTGCTCTCTGGACCTGTTCCAGCTCAATCTAGAAAGTATTACTTCTATCTTGCAGTGGCATCCTCTTATGACTTGGTGGGTCTGATGGTACCTAGTTCATTACATACAGTTCTGGCTCCATGGCCATTTGAAAACCATGGCTAGGTTTTCTATCTCTTTCAGGGAGCAATTAGCAGATCAGCTTGTTAGTGGTTTAAATGGTGTATGGTTTTCTGTTGCAGATGGCATAGCCTCCTTATTCAAGAGCCCAAGAATTTGTAGGAAATCCTATTAGTATAGTATTGTGACTTGCTAGAGACTTCACAAAGCATCCCACGTGGCAGGGCTGCTCATGTTGGAGCCTGAATCTGCTCCAGAGGTGTTTTTGCTCTGGGTCCCCTAAACCTATCAGCCTTTAGCATAATCAAATAATGGGTCACAGCAGTATTCTCTAGTGTATAATATGCTGCATCAAAAACCTGAAGAAGCCAACTAAACCTTGTTCTACTTTCTAAATAGTAGGAAGTGCACAGCATAATAACATGCTCTTGATTTCGGAAGGGATGATTCATTTGCCCCAGAACACAGAGCCCCTAAATATTTAACTGGTATATCATACCTCTAAATCTTTGTAGGGTTTATCTCCCTCCTTCTAGAGTGCATGTGTCTTGCCACCTCTTGCTCATCAGGTCCAGCTTACATGATGTCAGCAATATGGGCTAACACGGTGTTCTACAGAATGTCCAGATGGCCCGGATCCTTTCAACAGTATAGTGACAGAGAGAAAGAGAATTAACATATCTCTGGGGCAAGACCATGAATGTATACTGCTATTCATCCCATATGAATGCAAATTGCTTCTGTCCTATTTGATGGGTATTGAAAAGAATGCATTTGCCAGATCAATAGCTTCATGCCACTTACCAGAGTCTCTAATAAAGATACCACTTCCAGCACAGCAGCTGCAATTGGCTGTACTGTGTGGTTAAGTTTGCAATAGTACACTGTTATTTTCCATGATCCCACTGGTTTTTGCAGGACCACTACCCCTGCATCCTTGAAATCTTTGAGGGCAACACACACCCACCATTCCCCCAAAGATATGGTAATTGTTTCCCATTTACTGTCTTGGCTAGGGTGGGGGTAGTTTCAGGAGTTTCTATTTGACTTTTTTCACTACAGTGGCTCTTTATAATTTATAATTTGAGTTTACTGGTCAAGGAACCCATGTAAGGGTTTTGCCAATATCTTAATATGTCAGTTTCCATTATATATTCAAGAACTGGGACAATGCCCACTGGATGTATCTGAATCCAGTGGGCACCGTGAGATGGACCTAGATCCATTTAAGACAAAATACAGCTTGGCCATTTAAGGGAAAGTACAGCTTCTAGACCAGAATTCTACATATTACATAACTCTCTTAGGTCCTTATTCTATGGGGGCCAGTATGATGCTTTGGGTCCCTGGGTGGCAGTGTCAATTTGAATCTTGTTTCCCACAACACACAAATGGTATGAGTATTCCCTTTTCCCCAGTGTCTTGTTGCCTGAATAAATAGCCAGTTACTCCTTTAGGAAAGAATTGGTGGAATCAATGCCATTTATGTCTTCCACAATGTTGGACAATCTTTGCTTATGTGGATCTGGCTTCCTCTTCAGTTATGGTGTTGGGAACTGGGAACTGACTCAGTTCTGGAAACGGGGAAAGAGAACTTTCCTTTGGGGTAGCAGACATCGGTCTTCTATTTATCCATTCTTGATGTATTTTGAATATATTTATGATATACCTTAATGTTACCTTAATACCTTAATCTTGCCCATCTCTTTTGCCCCTAGGAATACCATGATCTGTAAAAGATCTTGTTATCTTTTTGGTGATGGTGTCCATGGTGCTTCTGATGGTTGGTGATTGATTCCTGGTCTTCGCTAGTCTGGGATCTTATTATCTCTACTGTTACTAGGGAGCCCAGGTCTGAAATAGCAGCAGAGCCAGAGTCAGCCATTGTATTTTCTGGTCTTCTATACAGTAGAGCCATTCTCACACTCCCACTTCTTTGAGTCTTTGATCCCTTCCTCTACAGTCTACTGTTTATTTTAAGGCAGATTGTTTTATTTAACGCAGGTCATCCCTTTGCTCTTGCCTAATGTTTAAGCTAAGGAAAACTGACTTTATGGTCTCTGGAACAATCTATCCAGTAACTAAGTGAAAGGGAGGTTGCTGTTGAATCTCATTCCACTATGTCAAGAGCTAGTTGTGGATGTGGTATAACAGGAAAATCACTAGGCAGGAATTCAGGGGGTCTGGGATCTAGGTTCCAACTTAGCCACATTGAGGCCACATTATACACTGAATATATTGGTAGGAGGGAAAAGAAACTTGAAGTCAGAAATGCCTGACATAGAATCAGAGCCCCATCACTTTTCAGCTGTATGACTTTGGTAAAGCATTTAAGTTGTCTGTGTTTCAACGTTCTCATCTTGAAAATGAAGATGAAATAATTCTCAATCTTGACTACATATTAGAATCTCCAAGGTTTGGGGGTTTTTTGTTTTGTGTTTGGAGATGCTTGTTCCTCATTTGATGAATTGAATTTGAATCTCTGGGATGAGGCCTGAGAATCAGCATCTTTTTAATCCTCACCCCTGCCCCTGTTATTCTGTGCAGGAGACCCATATGCACAGGAAAGCTTGAGAGCCACTGGGTAGATAATCTGTAAGTGCGGACACTGATGCACTCCAAAGTGGCAGACAATCAGAAATATCTATCTCAGGCTTTGAAAGGTGTACTGTGGGGTACATCTCAAAAAAAGGACAAGAAAAGTCTACTCTCTGAATTTGTCTCATATTTTCAATGACATGGTTGCAAAAAAGGAAGAAAGTTGAAAGAAAGAAATCTTTACAGCTGGCTAGCAGAAGAACAGGACTACTTTGTCCTGGACTGAAGGCTGGTGGGACCAGTAGCCTTTTTTTACCATCTTAGCCCTGTGGTACTTTATAGCAGTTGCCCTGTTAACATCAAAGCTAAAAGTCTCACCTGAATTCACATTTCAGAATGAAGACCAATGACTGCCTATTCCCCATGGTACTAGAATTTCAAATTTTTTTTTTTAGTTCTCTGATACTAATTTTTCTCAAAACTACTATCTGTCATTTGTCTGCAGCCATTTAAACAAACTAGAGACATATGCTGTTTTCTCAGCATCCTGGCTTCCCACAATTCTGTGTTTGACCATTTTCTGAGTGAGTAGGAATCTTCATTTCTGCCCAAGAAAATTGGGGTCAAGGGGCCCCCTCTACTCACTGTCTGTGGAATCAGCTCTGCCTGTGTTCACAGAAGAGATCAGGGTTTTAAACTAACAATTCAACGTGTCTTGGCCATTTAAGGCAAAGTACAACTTCTAACAGCAGAGTTAGAAGATTTGACCAGTGCTTTTTCTGGGAATCTCTACTTTGTGAGTCAACTCTGTAAGTACTAAGGCTATTTTCAATTAAAAAAAAAAACACTCAAATTATCCTCTTTTCTTTTTAATAAGATAAAAGATATTAGGTTTAAAAACCATCATCAGAATTGTGGATTGTGTGAAATCTCCACAGGGGTTCTGTAGTACCACTATTTTTGTTTGGATCAATCGAATTGTGTAAACATCTTGGTCTTGCATATAGGTAGCTAATCTGTACCACTTGGCTTTTCTCTGAGCAAAGTCACTAGTAAAGGGCCAGAAGGCAGACAAAGTGCTTTAGGAAGAGAAAGCATGAACAGAACAGGAAGCTAAAAATAGCCCAGTGTAGTTTTTATTTAACACTTTGCATTTGCATGCAGCAGATTGGAAGTTTAAGATCCATCAGTGGTCAGGAAAACCAACAATATTTCTTTAATATTTTAGGAACTGAAACCACTTAGCAGTAGGGAAAGACCTCTTGTTATGAAATGTGTTTGATTCATGGAGGAAAAGGCCAAATTTCCAGTATTAGGGAAACCGCCCACCTACTTGCTGTTAACAGAGACATGAGTTGAAACCACCAGGCTAGAACGCAGTTCTGAGGTTTACAGTAGTGAGGACTCCCCCTTTTCTTTCCTTTCCTGATGTTATTTTCAGTCAAGGAGCTGCCCAATTCCTCAAGATTTTTCCCTAATGATGCCTGGATCTCCCTTTGGGGGCCATGATCTCTGCTGATTTTGGGGTGTCAGAGGAGGAGGAATCCTCACCTCTTGCCAGAATGTCCAGGTCCTCACCTCCTGGATGCTCTGAGTTCTCTCATACCCAGTGTCTGCTTATTCTGACACCAGCCCTACTGCCTTCTGCTAAACAGAAACAACAAGATCCAAAATGGAGTCACTTATGTTAAGCACTGCCAAGATTTATTACTTAACCTAACTGCAGTTGCAGCCTCTTCCAGGAGTGGAATTTAAACCAATCAGGCTGGAATTTTCTGGTCAGCACTAGTGAGCTGATCTGTATGATAGAACCCCTCGACTTCCCCCCAAGGGAAGCTGATCTTGCCTGAAACAATCCTTTCTTTTCTTTTGTTAGTAACTCCCTTGTCCCACCTGTTATCACCTATAAAAGTTTCCCATTTTGCACAACTCCTCAGATAACCTTCTATTCCTCAGATGGGATGCTGTCCAATATGAATCATTGAATAAAGCCAATTAGCTATTTAAATTTACCCAGTCAAATTTTTGTTCGATAACACTCCCAAACTTCTACCTAACACCAAGTTTCAAGCCTATGTGTATTTATATTCTTGGATGGATCTGAATTCCTTAGCTCTTGACTCCTCCCAAATGGTAGACTCCAAGCCAGAAATACCAAGACTTAGAACCCATATCCACTCTACTTTCTGCCTCATTCTGTCTTCCTCAACACATTATTCAATAATTTTTACCAGCTATAGTATAATAAAAAGTATATACTTGGTTTTAAACTCTTGGAATTTCCTGTGTAATAAGAGGAACAAGGCATCTTTGACCATACCTGAGTTTATGCTAATGAAGTGAAGGTGAGCTCCTTGGTAGTTTAGGAATCGGGACTGGTAACCATAGAAACAATCACACCATTAGAGGATTAGAGCTATCAGCCTAGGACCTACCTTGAGGGAGGGCTGGAAATTGAGTTCAATCACTAAGGGTCAATGATTTAATTAGTTATGCCTATGTTACAAAACCTCCCAAAGAAAACAAAAACAAAACAAAACAAAAAAACCCAGAACCACAAGTTTGGGAGAAACTTCTAGGTTGATAAACACATCAGTGTGGTAAGAGAGTGGCAGGTTCAGAGAGGGCATGGAAGCTCTGCACCACCTCTCTCTACAACCTACTCTATAAACATCTCCCATCTAGCTGTCCCTGAGTTATATCCTTTCTATAAACAGTAATCATAAGTAAAACATTTTTCTGAGTCTCTGTGAGTCATTCTAATAAGTTGTCAAAACTTAGCAGGGGTCACTGAAACCGCAGATTTGTAGTCAGCTAGGTAGACGTGAGGGTTGCCGAGGGACCCCTATGTGGCTGGCATCTAAAGGGGGGACAGGGTTGTAGGACTGAGCCCTTAACCTCTCGTGTCTGTGCTCAGTGTCAGAATTGAATTAAATTGTAGGACACTCAGTTGGTATCAGAGAAGTGGAGAATTGGTGGCAGAACAACAAATTTGAATTAGAAAAAACAAAACAAAACAAAACAAAAAACTACATACTGGCTGAGAAATCTTTGTCATTGACTAAGAAGTGTGAGGGTTGAGAAGGTTCTCCTCAGCCCCTGCCTTTAGATGCTGTGCTACCGCTGAGTTAGGGGAGGAGGAATAGGGTTGCCAGCTGACAACACAAGCTATTTTGGCTGTCTCAGGGAAAGCACTCTTAAAGTGTGTTACTTGACCAAATCATTGCCTTGGAATATCTATCTACTTTGTGGGAAACCAATGCAAGTACCAAGTCACTGCCACCATGCCCACATTCTTGGCTTTGTTACAAAGAAAAGTCATTCCTCGGAACAACGTCTGGCATGTTCAGGCTGAGGTTAACTGGGGCTTGGTTATGCCTTGAGGACCCTGTTGATGCTTTGATGCTGTGATTCATTCATTGATCTTAGTCAGTTCAACTATTTATATGCCGATGTCAAAGTCTCACCCAGCATAACCACAAGAGGCTGCTGGCCTTCATCCACAAAGCAGACATTGGAGAATCAAGTAAAACTTGCTGGTGTTTCTTATACAAGGGAGAAAGATACAGGGACCTGTGGAGGATTTATTGGTATGACCCATACCTCAGATTGGCTCCCTTATCCCTCAGAAAGAGGGTGTGATCAACTTGGAATGCCATGAACTCTGTGGTCTCTGAAGGCCTCTGTTGCTTCCCATTTCCCAGGGACTTATATATTCATGGTTCTGTCAGCTTCTCTCCTGACATGTTCTCTGTTTCCCTCTGCATCTCCAGACCCAGAACTGAGCCTCAACTTCTCAATGAGAGAGAGAGAGAGAAAGACATAGAAAGAGAGAAAAAGGAGAGAAGAAGAGGAGGAAAAAGGAGGAGGAGGAGTAGGAGGAGGAGGGAAAGAGAGGGTGGGAGAGAAAGGTGGGGAGGGGAGAAGTAAGAAGAGCAAAAACTTTCTTAAGTTTAATATTTCACTACAAGCATGGTGGTCATGAGAAGGTATTGCATTATTGACATTATTCCTCTTTCATCTAGTTGGCCCTTCCTCTCCCCTCCCCTGCCACTGCCGTCTCTCCTCCTCCCTACCCCATCCCTCCAGTTGGATCTCAGAGACCATCCATCCATCCTACTATGATGTAATCTCAAAGAAACATTAAGTGAAGAAACATTTAAAAATAGAGAAACATGTGTATATTAGACTACAGTTTATCTTTTTTAAAAGGTAATTGCTTATTTTTGGAAAAGGCCAATTTTCTAAACAAAACAAAAAGGACAAATCGTAACTTCTTTTTTTAATGTTTACTTATAGGAGAGGGATAGAATAGGGTAAAGATAAGAGTTATTTGACTACATCTTGTTTTTTATTTATTTTTTTTGAAGATTTTATTTATTTATTCCTAGAGACACACACACACACACACACACACACACAGGCAGAGACACAGGCAGAGGGAGAAGCAGGCTCCATGCAGAGAGCCTGACGTGGGACTCCATCCAGGGTCTCCAGGATCACGCCCTGGGCTGCAGACGGTGCTAAATCGCTGCACCACCGGGGCTGCCCTACGTCTTGTTTTTTAGATGTGACTTTAGAACCTTATAAAAAAAAAGGACAAAATTAAATAAAAAGCTTCTCTTAGATATCAAAAGTAAAATAAAATAAATGAACCTGACTATGAATACAATTGGTGGCATAACCACTCAGGGAGAAACCAGTCTATGAAAGTTTAAAGGGGAGTGACTTGACTCTGAAATTTTGGTGTCATGAGGCCAAAGGACTAAAAACACAGGGAAAAGAAACTTAGGAATCATACAATTGGTGGTAAAGTTTGTATCATCATGCAAAGACTGCTACGGTGTGGAATACATGAAATGTATAACTGTGTTGGTGTCCATAAGAATTGGGAGGATCCATGTGGGTGAAAGGATATGCATGTGTAAGATCAACAAGATTTAAGTAAAACCCTGTGGTTTTGATTTTAAATTGGAAGTATGGTTCTGAACTCATGATATATTGTAACTTAAGTAACATGTATTTTCTACTCTATCACTGAAAAGAGCTAGGAATAATACCAACCCATTAGCAAGTGGCCCCCAGACTGAGATCTCCAAACACCATTTCCAGTAGAGGTTCCTTAGAGAAATGGCTGATTTCAGGACTAAAGCAGGAAAAATACAAGATGAGTCTGGAACTGTCATTTCAGAAAGCAAGAAGGCTACCCGAGATCCTTGAAGTTGTGTTATACTCAGCCTATGGTCTGAGCTCTCATTGGCTAAAGAGGAAGCAGCTTGATCATCAAAGAGGATAAAAATAACTGGGAGGATTTGAAACACTTCAAGTATATTTAAGGTCATGAGTTTATAACAATTCTCAAACAAAACAAAATAAACAGCCTTCCTGAACACCTTTGAAGGATACTAGGAAACAATCTCATAATTTTTTTAAAACAAGTTTAAAAAAAGGAAAGAATAAAATATTTATTCTTCTCTCCTACACAACCTGTCATAACCAACAGTTGACAAAGGGATTTTTTTTATAGCAGCACTGTAGCTAATAAGTGAAAAATGAATGACAAATTTGAATGTCACCATTTTTCATCCCCTAATAATTTAATGGATCTAAACCAGGGGTCAGGCAAACATATTCTGTAAAGAACAAGCAAGTGATTATTTTAGGCTTTGTAGGACATATGGTCTCTGTCACAACTGCTCATCTCTGTTATTATAGTACAAAAGCAGCAAAAGACAATATATAAACCAATGGATGTGGCTATATTCCAATAAAACTTGCAAATGCAGGCAGCAGATTGGATTTGCCCCTTGCATTTCCCACACTTGTAGATAATGATCACCAATGGCTGATAACATCCCCAAAAGAGGGATGGGATGTTATGCACCACCCGATGGGAGTGTACACCACCACCTATGAGGTAGACTTGAAGTGGGGGGGTAGGGGGAAATCAAGCCTGAATCTGACTGCATCTCCACCTCTAAATTTAGGAGATACCATCCGACATCACCAGGATGCAGGCAGAAAAATAGACTGTTGAAGGTTCTGCTGGACAAAGGACCCAGTGTCCTCAAAATATAACTGCAAGAAAAAGGAAAGATGTGGAGGGATAATTTACAGAGTAGAAGAGAGTTGAGAGAATTAACAGCCAATTCAAATATAAATAAAAAGAATGATCCTCAAAACTCTAAATTCTTGCTTAATGCTTATGTGGAGTGATTTAACCAACATAGCTCTACTCCTGGTCTTGAATTCCCAAGCCCATCAAGGGTCTCCCTTAGGACAGCTCCATCTACCAGAGAAGACAAAAGGAAGCAATATTTCATTTAGTTTTTCTAGAAAATAATTCTCCATGAGACAGCAAAGAGGTAATCCCAGGTAAGGAAGGGTCAACCCCTAATCCTGTTTTTTCAGTAATTTCCCATTTTGTTTTACTTAATGCACAGTTTTCTATTAGGATGTGCCAAAAAAAAAGGCTTTACAGTTACAGAAAATGTACATAATTTAACAATCTCTCACTATTTTGTGTACAGCATTTGAAAAATTGGCTACTTGACTATTACTTTCTCTTTGGCTTTCTTTTCTCATAAAAGAATCATTGCTGTGCAGAATGCACAATCATTTTTATGTAGGATGCACAATTCAGAGAGCTATTAACTTGTTGGGGAAAAAATGGTTGCTAATACACACATTTTTTCTTGTTTAGATTTATTTCCCACCAGAGAACCATAAAGTATCCCAATTAACTATGAATCTTCGTCTGTGGTAGATGGGAATATCCACAGCCCTCTTCAAGCTGGAAACATTTCAGACCTCTGCAGGCTAGAACTAAATTACTGTGTCAGTAATGAAAATAAATTTGCTAATTAGTTCACTTAATCAAATCTGACTGAACTCTGTTCCTCGCAGCACACACCTGAGAGCCTTAAGACATCTGTTTCTGAGAGCTCATCACCTACAGGCGACTTTTTCCCTTTTTTTTTTTTCTGTCTGAGAACAATTATTCAGCTTCCTCCTTAAGCTTTCGAAAGGAGTCTCTATGCAGTTAGTAGTGATATGTTGTACTAGAAACATGGAATAACCACTCGAAGCCCCAACTGGGCTGGATGCTAGGCTGGGCGTAGCAAGTAGATGACATGAACGTAAACGCTTCCTCCTTGATCTGTGAAAAATAGAACCAGAAAGAATTGTTTAGCTCTGACCAAAACATGAGCTAAACTCTCTCACCACACTCCCCACCTTGTGACAGATGGCAGCGATTCTATCAGTCTCCAACTTTAGTATGATAGACCTCCCTTTTCTCTAATTGCACACTCACCAAATCAAGCTTTTGCTAATTAATTGGGCTTCCAATATGTCTCCTGCTAGCATTTCTCTGTGTATCTGATCTTCATCTGGTGCCTAATCCTCACATGTGCAATGGCTTTCAGTTGTAGATCTACTCGTTCCTACATTCAGAGACAAAACTATGACCTTGGGCAGAAGTATTAAGGGGAAAGCATGTATTCGAAATCAGTTACCTCAGTATGGAGTCCTTGGTGTTGGGGATGCTCTCCTAGGTCTCTTGCTAAGATGCACCTCTTCTAGTCCATAATTTAACCTGAGCTTGTTCTCTATGTTTCCCAAGACTTCTGCTTTACTTCCTGCCTCTCTCTTCACCAGTCTCTTAGCTTGCTTTCCTGACCCATGATGACTGAACTCTGTGAAGTACCAAACTTCTACTTTTTTTTTAATTGAAGATTTCACTTATTTATTCTTGAGAGACATAGAGAGAGAGGCAAAGACATAGGCAGAGGGAGTCCGATGTGGGGCTCGATCCCAGGACCTCAGGATCATGACCAGGACCCCAAGATCACGACACAAGCCAAAGGCAGATGCTCAACCACTGAGCCACCCAGTTGCCCTGGAATTTTTACTTTCTAATGTACCTGTTTCTCCTTTCTTAAGTCTCTTTCACAGAGCTTAATACTTTTATCTGCCTGGTGCTTTGGTCCTTACCTGACCTTGCTTAACTTCATCAGTCTCTCTAGACATTACTTTTATCTGTTGTTATCAGCCTCTGGTCAAGTACCTGGACCAAGGTACTAAGAGGGGATGACTAGACTCAGTTTCTGTCCCCAAAATTCCTTCTTTTACATTGCATTTTGCTTACTCAGCCCATTTTTCTCCTTGAGGTGGGTTGTCTAGTTCCCGAAGTCATTTGAAATTTTGGCACCTGCTTCTTTCTAGCTCCCCATTTTTTACCATGGCAAGAATGCAGACATGTTGCTCAGAAGGATGGTCCAAGTAGTCCTGTTAGGAGAAAGAGCACCAGACTGGGACTGCGAAGACATCCACTTGAAGTATTAGTTCTTCTGTCTGGAATAAGTTGCTCTGAATCTCTGGGTCTCAGTTAATTAGAGTGTAGAGTGGAAGAATCAGATTCTTCAAAAAGCAACCTTCTCCCTCGATTCTTTTTTTCCTTAATGTATTGTAATGTCACAGTTCTTTGGTCAGTGGGCTAATTGGCAAAATGAGAATATGTTGGACCAGGAGTCAGGCTCCCTGGGTTCCAGTTTCTGCTTTGCAACTAGTTCACACACTGTAGGCTTGGAGAAATGCTCTGCCTCTTCAAATCATAAAGAAAATGAGGGGGTCTCTCTGTTGGATGATCTTCAAAGACCTTTCCAGCTCTTTCCTTCAGTGATTCCATTTTTCTACATATGAAGGGGAACACATTTTGCTAGTGAGGACCATTATGTCTGAAGAGAATTACTGTTCCGTGACCCTGGTCTGGAATTTATTCTGCTTACAGATTTTGAAATGCTTCAGCTGGATTTATGCTCTTTTTTTCTGGCCTAAGACTTTCTATGGAAAGCAATTGCCTGCAGGGTCTAACACAATCTATTCAGCATGTCTGAGAAAGCTTTGGAATTCAGGATTCTCTCTACAAAGCTCTTCCTTGAACTGGGAGCCATAATGATCCAACAGAAGGACTGCAGCAGCAAATGGGTGTCTTCTAGAATGACCATCACAGGAAGCTCGTAGTGGGCAAAATAGAAGTTCTCTCAATGAGCTGTTTCCAGAAAGACCTTGACTATTAAGTGCTAATAGCCAGCAGACACCTGACCATCACACCTGCTATAGACTGCCATCTTAGCCTGCCCACAAAGTATATTATCTCTCTCTCTCATCAAAAATGTCTGGTTCTAAGGAAGCTCAATATAGTTTATAAAGCCCTCTTATAACAACATGATGTATAAGAAGTAGGCTGGGAACCCTGAGTCCATAGTGAAAGTAGTAAAACAGCACAGAAGAAAATAGATTTCCCTATCGCATGGGAAGTGAGACTTGATTAGAGGCTTATTGTGAGGACAAGAGCAATTATTACCTAGGTTTTGGCCTCACACACACACAGGCCTCCAGCTCTGTTGTCATAAAAGGATGCTGATCCCCATACTTCTCTCTATGTTAGGAGGAGAGAGAGCCAGAATGTCTGGGGTCTTCTCCCTGGGGCCTTTAAAGTGATGGGCCATGCCATCCCTCCCCGCTTACAAATGTTGCATGGAGAAACTCAAGCCATCCAGGAAATAAAGTAACATATGTAAATAAAGCTCAAGGAATACAATTGTGTGTGTGAGTGTGTGTGTATGAGTATGTGCATATGTCTGAGGGTGTGTGTGTGAATACTAAGCCTTTTTGGGTAGATTTTTCCAAGGGAAAATGATGGGGGTGAAGAGCTTTAATTTCTCGCTAAGCCATCTGTCCATTGCCTACAAATGTACCGTTGAGCTGGCTGCTTCAGGTGTCCTGGGTGAAGAAGAAAGGCTGGATTTCATGGAGACTGTGGGCCATAAGTAGCTGTCTTGCCATTGCTTGACAATCATACTGGAGGTGAGGCTGAGAATAAGAGACAGGGAAAGAAAAGAGAAAAAGGGAGAACAGCAGAGATGGCTTCTGATTTTGCAGCTGTCACTGGTAAACTGTGGGAGTGCAAACACCTGTCCTCCCACAGGATTTAGCATAATGTAGCCTCAGTAATACAGAACTCTACTGGTGAATCTGGAACCTTCACAAGGAGAGAATAAGGCCTCATGGGCAGGAGTAATCAGCTAAAACTTCACACAAAGAAATGCTTAGGGATGAGATGAGGGACGTGCCAAAGAGTCAAGGTGGAAGAATAACTTTGGGTGGGTGGGGCAGTTCTAGGATCTGGGGTTACTGCAGGCTGGACCTCCTGTTGCTGCCCAGGTGACATTTTACTGGCCAGACCTGAGAGCAAATCCAAGTTCTGTGCTTCATTCAGTGACTATTTACTGAGTGTGTGCAATGTGTCAGAGGCTGTTCTAGGCTCTGGGAAAAAGAAGTGAACCCCAAGAGCAATGCCCCCTGTTTCAAGGACATGGCATTCCACTGGAAACAGAGACAAATTAGCAAAAGATACAATGAATATACAAGATTATTTCAAACATCTGCATGTACTATAAAGAATATCAATATACAGTAGTGCAGTAGAGAACAAAGAGGACAGAAGGGGGCTGATGTCCTGAGCAATGACACCATTTACCAACCTCATAACCTAGATAAGGCCCTGTCCCCACCTGTAAAATCATCCTAATAAATATTACATATCTCAAAAGATGGATATAAAAGATTCACTGAGATAATACATGTGCACAGCACAATGACTGGCCAAGCTTCTGTAAACCCATGTCATTGCAGCTCCAGGCATGCCTGAGGGTGATGACATCAGATGCAAAGCCAGAATTGCCCATCTCAATCCTGCTCAGATTCCTGACCTACAAAGAAATATGAGAGGTGAGAAAACAACCATTATTGTTTTAAGCCACCAAGTCTTAATTTGTTTTGTGGAAACAGATAACTAGTACTGATTCTTTAATGTAGAAAGAGAGACTCCTTTTCATTATCTTCCCCTGGGAGACAAAAACTCTTCTAGAAGGGTTTGTTGCCAGCAGAGCTGATTCTAAAACAAAGTGTATTCACAGAAAATTTGAGCTTCAGTAAGGCCAACAGATTAGGAGACAGCTCCCACTTAGAAGATAGTTTGTTACTTACAGTTTCCAAGACGAGGGGGCACATCATGCAGAGAGGGCCATGTTGAGAAGCACCAAGGTCAGTCAGGAGCCAGATGGAGAAGGGAGAGCTGTTGGGCAAGAGCCTTTTTTATGGTTTCTGTGGGAAGGAACAGATGAGGCAGGGTGACCAGATTTAGGACAGGCTAACTTGAATGTTTTAATGGGCTCTGTGGTACCGGGAGTGTCCCTAGTTGTCTGGTGCCTGGCCCTGGGGTGATTAGGGTAGGAAAATAGCAGCCTGAATTTGAGGGCCCATCAAAGGGGTAATGTGCAGGCCCTGGATTGGCTGGTTTGCATTTGAAAAGTGTGTAAGTTATTTGCTATCTCTAACAGTTGGCTAACCCTGGGAAGACCTACCTCCCTATAGAGAGGAAGACAATGTCTGAGCCTCACATTCCTGAGCTTCTGCATGGCTAGGGTGTGGATTCATGATATCACTGTGGACTCTGGGACTTGAGAGGGAAATCTGCTAAGGGAAGAAGGGGACTTTGATTCCCAAAAAGATTTTCTGCCCCAATAAAAAAGAGAGAGATTTGCACCAGGAGAAGCCTTCTCCCCTCTTCTCACTTTGAGCAGTGTTATATGAGGAGTCCAAGTTTGGAGCTGCCACATTAGCTTGTGACCACAAGAGGATGACCAAGAGGGTCACAGAGAAAAACAACCTGCCATGCCATCAGAGAGCCCCCATCAACCCTGGAGCCCTATTGTTTAAGCAACATTACTTCTGATATTTGGCTACTTTGCAGTCAGAGCATAGCTGATGTACTGGCACGACGACTTGCTTTTAATTCCCAGACTCCTTCTCTAACCACCCTGCTTAGAAGATGGAGAAGTTTAGTTACTCTGCCACAATAGTAAAAAGTTACTTGAGACCTTATGGCTGAGAATTGCCAATGTGCAACGCATGATGTAGAGCTTGCTTAAGTGGGGGTTCACTTAGTGGGGAGAAGAGAGACAGATGGGGAACAAAAGTGAGTTCTGGAAGCCCTGAAGACAAGAGTCCACTTCAATATGCCGCCTGAGGCAGGGGCCACCTGGTGTTCACTGTGCTGGGACATATGGAAGCTGTGAGGAGGTGTTTCATGTGGTCCGTGGATGCATTTCACACAGCTTAGTGGAAACATATAGTATTCATGTGGGCATGTTTCAGATGGTCCCAGCAGCTTCCGCCAGAGAAATGGGGAGGAGTCAGAGTAACATGAAATAAGAAGAACACAGGGAAGGAAAATGATTAATGTGTCATTTTAATTGGTGAAATAAGGATGTGGGATGTATAATTTCAGTCTACTGGAAAGAGGTAGGATACATATTGTCTCAACCCTCTAGATTTTGCTGAATGTGTTTTTAAATGGAGCATCTCCAATCACACGGATTTATGGAAAACTGGTGTTTTATGGTAAGTGAAATATTGGGATCTTGAGGCTGCAATTTGCTGGGTGGTGGAAAAAAAATTCATAAAAGGAAAAGGGGGAAATAAAAGCAGAATTGGTAAAAATCCAGGCTAATTAAGATACTGTTAGGAGATAAACAGGCATATTAAAATTTTCAAGTTTATGTGAGCGAAAATTGATTCATGAATTGGACAGCATCCTATCTAGCAGACAGAAAAGAGCTGTGAGGAATTGTGCCAAGTGAAAATTTTAGTGGCAGAAGGGAGCAGAAACAAGGAAGTTATACTGGCAAAGAGAAGACTGCTTCTTGCAAGGTCACTTCCCCTTAGGGCATGGCAGGGGCCTACCAGGCAGATGACCTCACTAGTGATTCCTGATAGATTGGTTTAAGGTTCCATTGCTGGGAGAACCAAGGCTATAATTAAGTCTTGGTTTGGTAATGTGGGACTTAGCACAAGTGACTCCATTTTGGGTCTGTTGTTTTATTTTTAACAATACTCATGTCTAGACTACTATCAGAAGTCTTCCTGGACCAAGTCTATTGCATATCTTAGGTGGAGGTGGTTGGGGGTAATGGGATGTATCTTCTCTGTGCTGGAGGATGACCTTCCCATCTACACTTCCCATCCACACTATAGTTGTTTAGTTATTTCACTCATTTCTGAGTCTATCTTGCTTTCTCTTTCTCTCCATGTTTGCCTCTTTCATCCATTCCACACACTTACTGTTAATATGTGCCACAGGCACTGAGAATATAGCAGTAGAAAAAACAGGCATTATTCCAACATGAAACTGTTTTTGGTCCCAAATGACCAGTGATTTACTGCTGCTGTGTAGATAAACACAAACACAAAGACTATCAAAATCTCTATTTCCAGTTCTAAATGCTTTGATAGTGGTCATGCAGCACCCTCCAAATCCCTACCCCTCTCTCTTTTTGGTAGATACTATATTGTCAGTTTCTACTTTGTCTAGAATGTCCTGGGACTAGGGTAGCTCAGATAAAGACAGGAACTCCAATGTATCTTGTACCCATAGAACAAATAGAATTGAGATAGGACTTCGAATGTAAGTCCCCTGGTCCCACTATATATTTTGTTTCCCCATGTCCATTTTGCCACATGGCTTAGGAACTGGGTTGGATCAATGACAGATCAAAAATGAGTCATAAACCTCCCACTGGAGAGGCAAAAAAAAGTGTTTGGTAAGCTGGAGGGGACCAAAGAAGTAAAATGCCAGTGCTTCTTCTCTCCTTCCCTCCTGGGATGGAACCTGAGGGGAAAGGCAGGAAATGTGGAAGAAATACCATGATAAGCAATATGAGTATTTGGCTTTAGAGGCAGACCCAGGGGACAGCTGTAGGTCCCCAAAAAGAATCAAGTTTACTACCCACTGCCACATCCAACAGAGTGCCACGAAGACAGTCACAAAGAGGGGGCTGAGTGATGGGTACAGAAGAGAGGATTGAGGTAGTACTCACCAAATCTCTTCAGATCCATGCTCCTTTATGCAGCCAAAGGGGAGCAGAATACACCACCCTAAAATACCCCCTTTTTGGTACAGGGATAATTTTAAGCTGATTATTTTTGAGAGCCATCAGACACGGGAAAAGCTCTGAAAACGGTAAAATTTAGTCTTTTATAAGGGAAATTTACATTTATAAGGGACATTTCCACTTGCCAGAATGTCTCCCTCTCTGTTCCGGGAAGAGAAAGAAGACTCTAAATCACAAGAAACTGTTGTCAGAGCACAAGGCACTGACTTAAATCTACATCACAACTTTTCCCTTGTTTACTCTGCTTTTCCTGGTCACTTCCCATAACTGGCCTCTCCACCCGCTAACATCTTTCTTTTGGCTTTAGCTGAAGATGGTATTTAATGGATGGATTGGGCCATTTTGGGGACTAACTCAGGTTTCCTGGGTATCTCCAATGTACATAGAGGTACACATTTTGTTAAACTTCCTTTTATTTTCTTTCTCTCTCTTGTTAATCTGTCTTTTATTATGAGGGGCTTCAGCCACAAAAGCCAGGAGGGCAGAAGGACAATTATTTTTCTTCCTCTATTTTTCAGCCACAGAACATGGTCATGGAAACCAGAAGATCCAGAAGATGGCACAAAGTGTGGAGGCCGAGAAAAAGCAAGGCAACTCCACCTCAAGTTTAGCGTTAGCACAAGTACAGCCATCCCAGGCCCCTGTGAATAAGAGCTGAACTTTACATTACTTCAGTTACAGGAAGAAAACAGTTTACAGCTTAATGTCCTGGAAAGCCCCATATTAGAATAAGAACAGAGCCCAAGCCAAGGACAGGAAGCCCCTATTAGAATGAGAACAGAGCTCAATGCCCTTGAAAGCCCCATATCAAAATGTAAACAGAACTTGAGAAATTCCTCCACCCCTTCTGGAAATCCCCTAGACCAGCCTATAAGAAACCCAGCTGTAACCCACTTCGGGGGTCCAAGTCCCTGCTCCACTGTGTCGGGTACACTTGGACCCAAGCTCGAGCTTGTAAATAAACCCTCTGAGTGCTTGCATCGGTGTTGGCTCCTCGGTGGTTTCTCGGATTCGCAATCCTGGGCACAACAAAAGGTGAAGAAAGCAATGAATACAGAGTCTAGCAAGCCTGCCATGAGGCTGTCTTGGCTTGGGGCAAGGGGACCCAGCTGAAGAAGCTGAGGAACGGAGAGACAAGTTTCTGGGAACCAACAGATTTTTTGGCCACAGGGGAACCCAAGTGGGACCAAGTCCACCATGCCCAAAAGAAATTTCAGAAGAAACTTAAATGCCATTAAATAATGTTTAATTATTTAAACTCTTTCCCCATACCTTTGGCCTTTAATCAGTAGAATGTAGCTGGTAGAGGTAAGATTTTTTTTCTTATTTGAGTAGATTTCAGCTCTGCTTCATATATAACCAGCCTACTAAAGCAAGGTCACTCTAAGCTGGTCCCTTAACCAGCTCCCAGGTGATCTGGATACTGCTGGAGCCATACTTGGAAAGTCACTGTCATGGAGAGTTTTAGCCATGTCTGTCTCTAAGAGATGAGCAGGTCTGTCCACACAGACCTGAAAGCAAGGCAGACTTTCCCATCATCACCTGTGATTTATCTGTAGATTATCTCTCCCGCTAATGTGAGCTCAACCATGCAGCTGAAGCATTAATGACCCTTGAAAATTTCAGCCTAGTTGTATTGCAGCCCAGAATCTGTGGCTGAAAATGGTGAGAATGACAAATTACCCCCTGCCTAAATTCTCACATTTGTCTGAATTTCCTATGTCATACCGGTGTTGGAAAAATAAAGAAGTTCAGCCCTATGCCTGATCCATAAATATACAGAATGCAGAAGCCATATGATGTCCTGATGTTCATTTTCCCACTGATGTTAGGTCAGTATTGTTCCCTCTGTGGAGAGGCTCAGAAGTGTAGTAGGTTGCACCAGGGTCTAGTAAAAGAGTGTGATTCATCTTATGCACCTTCTTTTCTGTTCTGAGATTCAATTTCCAACATGCTGAGGACATGTCCCAAATGAACAAACAGTTCTCAGACACCAGCAGGGTGTCCAAGAATTCAACTCAATTCTGACAGGATTTACTGGGACAGAGCATTAGAATCCACAGGTTAAAGGCTCAGTCCAAGACTGCCCCTACCCCATCCTTCAGACACCAGTCTCAAGCCCACATTGTTACCTGTGCTTCTGAACCACTGACTACAGATCAGAAGTTCCCATGGCCTCTTCCTCAATTTTTTTTAAGATTTTATTTATTTATTCATGTGAGAGAGAGCATGCATGAGGGAGGACCCTGGGATCATGACCTGAGCCAGAGGCAGACGACGTTTAACCCATTGAGCCACCCAGGTGCCCCATCCTTCCTCAGTTTTGATGAATTTGCTAGAGCAGCTCACAAAACTCAGGGAAACATTTTACTCACTAGATTATGAGTTCATTATAAAAGGGTGTGGGGAAAGAGCATGGAGCTTGCCACTCTTCCCAAATAGCCACCTGTCCACCAACCCAGACACTCTCTGATCCCTATCTTTCTTGGGTTTTTATGGAGACTTTATTACAGTCATGATTGATTAAATCATTGGTCATTGGTAGTTGATTTAACCTCCTGCTTCTCTCCCCTCCCAGGAGGCCAGGAGGGGTGACCTGAAACCTCCAACCCTCTAATTACCTGACTGGTTCTCCTGGCAACTACACTCCACCCTTGGGTGGGGTCCAAAAGTTGTCTCATTAACATAAGAAGAGATACTTTTGTCTCTCTTTTCACTTAGGAAATTCCCAGGCTTTTAGGAGACCAGAACTTTGGACAAAGACCAAATATGTACCTAAATATGTACCTTTAGTCATCTGAATGACCAAATATGTGTTTCTTTTAAATCCCAACATCACAATACCACAAAGAAATTATACTCCCTAGGGTCACTGAAGATCTGGGATGCCCGTTTTTTTGTTAAGTATGAGTCACAGCTCATGTGCCCAGGTATACAAGGGTAAAGAGAGAAAAGGCAGTGATCTGGAGCAGGGAGGGTCATATGGGGTGGGGCAGGGCTGCTTCTAACAGTGAAAGGATTCTGAATGGAGCACAAAGTCTGCAGCTGTAGTGGTATCTGGTCAACCATTTTGTTCTAAAAGGAAGCCCTCAGAAGCACAGAATGGAGATGTGGTGAGCAATCAGCTGCGAGCTGGATGAGAAGAGGCTCTAAGGCATCCCTGTTGATGACACTCTGTCTCAGGGACATCTGGAATAAAGCCCAGGCCTCAGAGCTGGGTGTCAGGCACCAAAGCATTGTGCTGGGAGGCAGGGGGGCAGTATTGTTACATCTAGATCCCTCATTCAAAACGTGGCTGGAGAAGTGGTGCAGTAGTATCAGCCACAGTATCAGGGATCCTGTTAGCAATGCAGAATCTCAAGTCTCACCCCAGGCTCTGCATCAACATCTGCATTTCAACAAAATCCCCAAACTCATAAGAGTTTGAGAAGCACTGCTCTAGCCCGTTAGCTCCCATCCTTGAGATGCAGTTTAAAAGAAACAACCAAAAAAGCACATGTCTAAGAGTGAAACCCAGGTATGATTATTATTATTATTGTAAATGCCCCATGATTATAATGCACAGCCAGGAATGATCAGTGGTTCTCAAACATCAGAAAGCTTCAGATTCACTTATTAAGGCACAGACCATGGGGTGTTTCTGATTCAGAAGCTCTGGGGTTGGGCCTGGGAATTTGCATATCTAGCAAGTTGCAGGGGATGCTGGAGATGCTGGCCCTGGGATCACACATTGGGTACCATTCATTTTTTTTAAATAATAAATTTATTTTTATTAGTGTTCAATTTGCCAACATACAGAATAACACCCAGTGCTCATCCCGTCAAGTGCCCCCCTCAGTGCCCATCACCCATTCACCCCCATCCCCCACTCTCCTCCCCTTCCACCACCCCTAGTTCGTTTCCCAGAGTTAGGAGTCTTCATGTTCTGTCTCCCTTTCTGATATTTCCTACCCATTTCTTCTCCCTTCCCTTCTATTCCCTTTCACTATTATTTATATTCCCCAAATGAATGGGACCATATAGTGTTTGTCTTTCTCCAATTGACTTATTTCACTCAGCATAATACCCTCCAGTTCCATCCACGTTGAAGCAAATGGTGGGTATTTGTCATTGCTAATGGCTGAGGAATATTCCATTGTATACATAAACCACATCTTCTTTATCCATTCATCTTTCGATGGACACCGAGGCTCCTTCCACAGTTTGGCTATTGTGGACATTGCTGCTAGAAACATCGGGGTGCAGGTGTCCCGGCGTTTCACTGCGTCTGTATTTTTGGGGTAAATCTCCAGCAGTGCAATTGCTGGGTCCTAGGGCAGGTCTATTTTTAACTCTTTGAGGAACCTCCACACAGTTTTCGAGAGTGGCTGCATCATTTCACATTCCCACCAACAGTGCAGGAGGGATACCATTCATCTTAAGGGAGAACAAATTTCACATGGGGTTCCCAAAATAACCCAAGCTAGCAGTATGGGCATCACCTGGACACCTATTACAAATGCAAATAACAGGCCCCACACCTGATCTACTGAATGAGAAATTCTGGGAGTGGGGCCAGCAATAGGTTTTAACAAGCCCAGCAGGTGTTTCTATTGCAGCTAATGTTTGACAACCCCTGGTCTGGGAGTCAAGCTCCAAACTGCTGAACCGTCAGCCATTGGAAATAGATGGAAAAATATGTTTTTCTACCTTTTCCCTATGTGTTTTGATCTATGGAAAAATGTCTCATTTTTGTACCTGATTTTGCTAAATAGCAGAGAACCTTGAGTTGAATGTATATATAAATAATAACCCATTTATACACACATATATATACATATACCACACATACAAATACAAAAATATATCGATTTCAAATTTCACAATGGGCCACATAATCCAATAGAACAGATACTGGCTTCTATTTTACAAATGTACCTCTGAGAAATTAAGTAGAGCAGATAATACCAGTTCCCTAATAATCTATTTTCCCATTCTTTGTGCCTATCAGAAACCCAGTATAGTTCAGGAATCTACCTTATCCTTAATTTAGGAGAAACTGATGAACTAGTTCTAATCATTCTTAGCCAGTGGTTCTAGACATTGGCAATCTGAAAAAAATTTTTTTTAAAAGATTTTATTTATTTATTCATGAGAGACTCAGAGAAAGAGGCAGAGAGAGAAGCAGTCTCCCTGTGAGGGAGCCCCATGTGGGACTCGATCCCAGGACCCCAGGATCATGCCCTGAGCTGAAGGCAGGTGCTAAACCGCTGAGCCACCCAGGGATCCCTTAAAAAAAAAAAAAAAAAAAAGTTTAAACATGGCTGATTCCACCTCCACAGGTTTGCTCTGTGCATGGTGTTAGAAGTTACCCAGGTGATTCTAATATGCAGCCAGGGATTCATTCCACTGGTTTAAGCCAATAGTCGCAACCTCATCCTTTCTGCCAGTGATTGATTTAAGGGAGGCTTGTGATGGCCTTTTGGCCAATTAGTCATGCTGAGTTGCTGCTGGGGAAAAAGTTTTCTTGTTCTTAAGGCAGAGGAGACAGTTGTATTGCTTCTGGGTGTTATTAGATCTAAATTTGATGGCTGGAGTCACTGCAGCTATTTTGCTGCCATCATGAGGATAAACCCAACACTTGGAGAAGAGTAAAGCCAGGGAAACTACAGAGAAACCTAGGGCCATACTCCTGAACCTGCTCATTTCATATAATTTGTAGTGAGAGAGATGATAAATCTATTGTTTAATTAGAGTTAGCTATTACTACCTGCCAAAGGCATCCTAGCAGAAATATATTAAGTGACAAAGCTAATGTCACACACTTAAGACAAATGTGGATTCAAGTCTTCTGATTCTGGCTCCTGGGCTCTTTCGACAAAATTATACTGTTTCTATTGTCAAAGGTTCAGAAATGACAGAGGTAAAACCAATGAATCACCAATTATTGTGCACACACCAAAAAGACAGTTTACAAACTGGGAGAACTCAAAACATGGAATGAGGCTCAGGGGCATATTGTGATAAAGCAGCTTGCATAGTAAGAAAGCAGTGATTACTCTTCACAGTGATTGGCTATACTATTCGAATTTTCTGAAAAGATAGGGACTTGGTCAGTGTGGTTACCTTATATCAAACTTGGGAAACAGGTTAAGTTTAGCTTGTGATTTCCAGAAGCAAAAGCAAGAAATGACCCAGATCAGGTTAATCTTGCAAAATAAGCTAAATTAAGCTTTGTTCGTATGACTAAACTTATTTTGTTCACTCAGGGGATTTTCAGGGCTGGTCTCCACTTTTTTTTTTTTTTTTTAATACTACATAGAATACTGGCCAGGATCTCAACTGGAAAACTGCCTAAGAACCCACTTTAGGTTTTCAACTAGGAAAGAGAGTTACTTACTACTGTTTCATCTTAAGAATTGAATAGTCTGAGGTATCTTGGTGGCTCAGTCAATTAAGGGTCTGTCTTTAGCTCAGTTCATGATCTTGGGGTCCTGGGATCAAGCCCTGCACTGGGCTCCCTGCTCAGCAGGGAGCCTGCTTCTCTGTCTCTTTCTCCCTCTCCCCCTGCTCTTGCTCAGTCTCTCTTGCACATGCAATCTCTCTCTCTCTCTCTCTCTCAAATAAATAAATAAAATCTTTAAAAATTTGTCTTACTCTTACAAAAATGTGATGGTTAATTTTATGTGTCAATTTGGGCTAAGGGATACCCAGATAGCTGGTAAAACATAATTTCTGGGTGTATTTGTGAGGAGGTTTCCAAAAGAGATTAACGTTTGAATTAGCAGGCTGAGTTAAGAAGATTTTGCTCACCAGTGCACTTGGCATTAGCCAATCTGTTGAGAATCTGAGTAGAAGAAAAAGGCAGAATCATGGCAAATTGCCATCTGCTTGGGTTGGGACATCTATGTTCTCCTGCCTCCCAACATTGATGTTCCTGGTCCTCAGACCTTCAGACTCAGACTGAATTATGCCACCAGCTTGCCTGGTTCTCTGGTTTCTAGATGGGAGATTGTGGAACTTCTCTGTTTCCAAGATCATGTGAGCCAATTCCTATATTAAAGCTCCTCTCTTCTGTGGATCTATAGATATCCTATTGCTTCTTTTTCTCTGGAGAACACTGGCTCATACAAAAATTAATGTTTTGAGTTTGTTCATTAGCAACTTTCCCGCCAAGCACATTAAACCAAGGGGTGTGTGTGAGGGGTGCTTAGGATAGAGAATCACACATTTCATTTGTCTAGACCTATAATAGGGCATGTCTCCATTTAAATTGAAGAGTAACTGAGTCACTTAATAGAATTAATGAGGAGAGAAGACCCTTGGGAATTAGATGATAAAGATGTGTATAGTTTTCTGGATACACAAAAAGGAATGGTTTAGTCTGGAAGGATCAAGTAATTAGAAAAGGCTGTGTTAATTTCAGGCTTCCTTAGAAACACCAGGGGGTGAAGTGCCTCAGTAAGTAGAGTCCATAGAAAATGAACACATTGGTAGAGGGAATGAGTGATATGGAGAAATGTAATTGATATTACCTAAGGGCAGACAAAAAAGGGAAAGTTTCACATATGAGGCAATTTGTCAGAAGGTGAAGCCAACTGTGATTTTTCTCTCATTTGAATAAACTATTGTGTCCCTGAAGGCAACAAATTGAGGTGGTATTCATTTTAAAGATGATATGCTGATTGTTTAAAAATATGCAAAGCATCCATTGCTGCACTGGATCTGTCAATTTCAGTCTACAACTGAAATAAAACAAAAATAGGTTGTGCATATTCAACAGGAAGAATGAACCATTTGGACAATGGCTTTGATTTCGTTATTTTAACTGAGAGTATAATTAAATATGATGAAAATGAAGCAAATTGTTGATCAGTTGACCTGGTCTAATTAACTGAAATAAGCAAATTATAAGGTGTACTTATCACCTTACTATCTAATTGGATCAATATTAATTCAATTCATACCTCGGGACTCTACAAATAAATAAATGGACACCCTGTCTCTACACTCCAATTTTTTTGTCTCCATAAGGGAACATGAGTCAAACAAAACCCATAGATTTGTAGAATATATATATAAGGGAGTATTTGGTAAAGATGTTTACCTCATTTGCCAGAATGCATTATCAAATATCTAACCATAATTGTTATCATTAGCCCATACAATTAATTTCAAGATGAGGACCATCCATTAGCTAATAAATAATTTATCTAATGAAACTTTACTTGTGAGAAAGAGAAAAGGAGTCCCTGGTATCTGGGAATAGGTAGTTAGGAACTGCCCTGCCAACAAGAAATAACCAAAAGTATTCATCTACTGATATGTTTCTGGTGGTTTTTAGCTTAAGATTACTGACCCTGGTTAGATGGAAAATAAGTGAAAAAAATTCATCCAAAATGCCAAATATTTGTGAGAGAATGCTCACTTCAGTGTCAGGTTAATAAGGAGTGATTGTCCTTACTCATTCTTTCAGATTTTTAGTCAATTTTATGGAAGTCTTTACTTCTGACTAGATTTTCATGGCCTTTCTCCAATGGAGTTCTTGTATGGTTGTTCGCAAACGTTCTACAGGTCAATCAAAATGGTGGATTTGCAGATTACCCCAATGTTGATGTACCAAACATCCAACTGAACTAATTCCTTAACCATGGCGTCTTTAAGGGTCCTTAAAGATCATCTCATCCAACCATGTTATTCTATTCAAGAGGGACCAGCCATGTTATTCTGCTCAAAAGGGACTGGAAGGAAGGTCATAGGTCAAATGTACTGGCCGAAGTTATCCAAGTAGTTACAACAGACCAGGGTCTGCAACCCAGTTCTCCTGGCTCTTTTTTTTTTTTTTTTTAAGATTTCATTTATTCATGAGACACACAGAGAGGCAGAGACATAGGCAGAGGAAGAAGCAGGCTCCTTGTGGGGAGCCCAATGCAAGACTTGATCCCAGGACCCAGGATCACAACAAGAGCCAAAGACAGACACTCAACCACTGAGCTACCCAGGGGCCCCAGTTCTCCTGGCTCCTAACTCAGTGCTCTTCCCATTGTCATTCAGCTGGTCCAATTTATTAAATGATGAAATAGTTTTTTTTATTTATGGGAACAATTCTATTTGATCAGTATTACTTGGTATATGACATATAACTAAATTTCGTAGTCACATGTGAGTTTTCATTAATATTCTAAATGTATTATATATTTATGTGTTCAGCAAACTTTCTGATTGCCTTCTATATTTTTTTCATTTCCTCCTAAGCTTTTGACCTCCAGCATACTCATTCAATAAATATTAAAGCGATAACAGTCTAGAAGTGGGCTCAGATACGTATGTAAGTAATGATGCTAAATGAAAAATTTAAGAAGTTAGCTAGTATCTTTAAATGGTTCATAATAAGCAGCCTGATTGTTGGGGGCAGTTGGGAAAGGAAAGGTTACCTCCAGCTATAAAAAGAAGGAAATTTCACAGTTTCACATCTCTGCAATGAGAGATGACATGGGTTTGGATATTTGGATTTGAAAGAAGAACAATTCAGCTGGAGAAGAGAGTGTGAGCAAAGGCAGACCAATCCAAACCCAAGTGCTGGCTTTTGGTTTATAAACAGGAAATGGTAGAGCAGTGAGTCTCTGCCACCTGCGTGCTCTGACCCCCTCCCTTTCCTTCCCTTTGCTATTTACCTCTGTGAACTTTGCAGGTATTTAGTTTCACCAAATAGTTCTAGTCGACAGATGGCCCTTTCTTAAACTTCTGGAAATAGTTGAAATACTTCTCTCAGAATTGTTATGAATTTTAACTTACAGAAAGTGTCAACAGACTTGAGTGATTCAATTATAGAAATGCTGAGAAGGGAACGACCGGATACTGGTGAACTTCAAACTCAAGAAAGGAAAAAAGAAATTCCCACTCACCTCACTTAGGACCACTGACATGCCATCCCTCCCCTGGAGGGGTTGGGAGAGGGGAAGCTTGAGAACTATAGGTGCCCTAGTCTCTGTCCAGTTGTTCCCCTTTACCAGAAGGCCACCTGAATTGTACCATCAACAAGGCCCTTGAGAGGGGGCTTCTTCTGTGAATCAGGTGCTCCATAGAGCTAAGCCACCCAGGGGAGAGTCTGAGTCGTAGATGTAGACACAAGCAGGAAAGCCTGGGGCTCTGACCACCTCAATTGTGCCAGCATGTGCTTCTCGGATGTCTGTGTGACTTGTTCCTTCTAAGGCTGCCTTTTTATCTAATTCCATGTTGCTAGAATCTTCTCTAGTCTCACTGAGAGAGGAACAAGACTAGTAATTGCCATCTTGTTTTTCCTGGGCCCTATGGCTGACCTGATTTCTCCCTGGGGTCAGATCTGCTGAAGCTCCCATAGTCTTCCTCAGTTGACTCTAGTCTTCGGCAGGCCTCTTATCTTGGCCCCCATCTCTCTTCATCTATTTTGTCACTGTTACAATAGTCTGATACCCTCTACTATTTTGATATGATTATCAATATAAAAAACCTTTCATTTCCAGTTCTCAGTTTGCTTTGCAATTTTAGTGGGCTCACTGGGAGCCCACCAAGCAGTTTTCCTGCCTCGGGAGGGGAATGTGAAGGGTGAGGGTCTTGAATGCGATACAAAAATGTGCAGGGAAGTTCTACTCTGGCCTGGCCCAGCCATCATACCATGCAGTCCTCTGTGAATGTTGTATAGTCATCAAAGACCCTGCATCCTTCTGATGGTTCCATTCACTTTGTCCAACTATTGTAGCAACTACCTGTGAGCCCTCATGATTCTTCAATTTTGTCCATCTTATTAAATCAGAAAGAATGTGTGATCTTTTACACAAATTGTAGACCTGTACCAAATCGAGAGGGGGAAGAAAAACTTTTATAATCCTTGGAGGTTCAGAAGTATAATAATACATATTAAGGAAATGACTGAGAAAAAATTGGGATTATTTCTCATAAACCATTTCTGAGTTGGCATCTCAACTTTGCAAACATAAACTGAGATTTTTATATTTAGTTCTTTCTTTCCCTTTCTGGTCTTATAAGTTAATATGCATAAAGCATCTAAAATAGTATGTGACGTGCTCACTGGACCACAAACGGTGGCTAGTAAGGCATTCTGCACTGCTGTTTAGATGGTGAAGCATGGGTGACGGGTCTTAGGAATGGCCCCTTTCTTCTGTTTATGTTGTTACTAGAAGAAATTAAACATGTGCCCAAGACATCTAAGCAGGGATGAGTAAATATTAAAGAGAGGGCAGTGTTTGTCAGTTGTTTATTTGGGGGAATCATTATGCTCAGGAAGCAATGTGGAGGGGGGTCCTCTCCTGTGGGTTAGCAGTGCTCCCTCTCTAGAGTATGAAAGAGCACACAATTGAGCTCTGTGACCCTCACTGGTCAATGATGTGGACATTGGGACAAAGACCAGAAATCTAATGCCAGGGGATAAAGAGCTGTTGGGGTCAATGTCCATCTTGTGGCCAGTGGCCATCTAACCATAAGAGAGGGCACCCAGAACTCCATTTTTTGGTCTGACACTGCCAACTCTTTTGAGTGTGGGAAGGTACCTCATTGCATAATTCAGTATGCTAATGTCAGTGAGATTATTTG
This sequence comes from Nyctereutes procyonoides, assembly GCF_905146905.1. Classification (NCBI taxonomy): domain Eukaryota; kingdom Metazoa; phylum Chordata; class Mammalia; order Carnivora; family Canidae; genus Nyctereutes; species Nyctereutes procyonoides. The sequence continues at coordinate 51,021,590 of NW_026575140.1, read as the reverse complement.
CACCCACGTTTTGCAGAGGACTCAATCACTGGACTACATTTCTCAATTTAGAAGCCTATTGTCTATACTGCCCCATCTTCTTCCTGCCCTTAGTAAATGAAAAAAGATGCATGTGGACATGTATCCCACAGGCAGATGAGGCCTCCTTAGCAAGCAGAAACCATTTAGAAGCACTAGACCAGACAGTGGAATTTGCATGGTCAAAAATAATAATAAGGGTGCCTGGGTGGCTCAGTCAGTTGAACATCTGCCTTCAGCTCAGGTCATGGTCTTGGGGTCCTGGGATCGAGCCCTGCATTGGGATCTCTGCTCAGGAGGGAGTCTGCTTCTACCTTTCCCTCTGCCTCTCCCCCCAGCTTGTACACACACTCTGTCTCTCAAATATATAAATACAAGCCTTAAAAATAATAATAAATCACTGGTAATATACTGGATGTTTAATATCATACCAGTTTCTATTTGTTTTCTTTTTTGTGGTTATAAAGATAGAGTATTCTGCACTAAAAGTAGCAGTGGAGGTAGATTTTATTTATTTGCTCTGGTATAGAGTTGCTCTGTACAGTCCCAGAGTCCCCAGGTACAAACAGGATTCTTCCCCGGGGAGACCTGTTGTCCCAGGCTACAGTATGTGTGCTTCCCTAAAGACGAGAACTTCCCATAAGTCTTGAGTGTTATAGGAGATGCTACAGGAGGCAAGCAGGAGTTACTTCTCCCATCCACACCTACAGACTCTCCAGGAATAGGGCTCAGGCAGCCCAAGTTCTCCGAAATTCTAGTGACAGCAAATTAAACACAATCAGGGAGAAAGGATTGCCAGTCAACTCTGCTTTTGCCCAGCTATTTTGGTACCTTGCCACTGTCAAGTTCTGAAACACTGCATTTCCAGCCATCGTCCAGAGCATTTTTAGCTCAGTTTCACAATCTCTGTTTAAAAAAAAGAAAGAAAGAAAGAAAGAAAGAAAGAAGAAAGAAAGAAAGAAAAGAAAGAAAGAAGAAAGAAGAAAGAAAAGAAAAGAAAAGAAAGAAAGAAAGAAAGAAAGAAAGAAAGAAAGAAAGAAAGAAAGAAAAAGAGAAAGAAAAAGAAAACCCTACTATTATGCCCCCACCCCCTCTACCCTTTGGACTCAAGACTCCCCCTCCCCCACTTGGCTGCTGCTGTACTGAGATAAGACTGTGGTATTTTCCCCGTCACCCACCAATCATACATTATCATAAGAAAGTGCCAGGCATCCATCAGCCCACAGCCCCTGATTTATGCTCAAAGTTCGGATTATCTATTCTGCTCCAAATCCCTTCAAACGGCCAACCTGATCAAAGAGAATCACATCCACCAGATAAAATTCGAATATAGCTCCATGCAATAGAATGACAGGCAGGATTTTTTTTTTTTTAATCTCCAAACTGCTTCAGCCTCCTCATTTTGTCAGGAATTGTTCTTTATCCACAGCGCAGGACCCACTGAGCAACCTTATTGTCATTCTTGCATCTTTCCTGCTGGGTTCTGCGTGGGAAGCCATTTATGGAGTTTGCTTCTGGGGAAGGCATCTTTGTCCACCACCAGTTCCCTGTGTGCGGCATGTGGTGACAAAGTCTTCCTCAGCCCAGGGCCAGGTAGATGAGAAACATTACAGTACATGGATTAGTCTTATTTAACAACCAGTTGCTAACTTTGACAGCGTGCAACAGAGAGAAAGCCAAGATTGAAAAGTAGTGTCTTCAATGTTGGGGGTCATTTCAGTGACGCAATTCAAGAGAACACCCTTTAAATCCAACCATGCATGTCATTCACTCAGCAAATATTTATCGAATGCCTTATGGGGAAGACTCTGGTGAACCAAGGAAGTATATCATCGAGGAGCTTAATATTTAAGAAAGAAGATATAATCGAGGAATTAAATCAAAGCAGAGATTTCTAGTCCAAGAGTGGAATCTGAGCCCAGTAAATTCAGCTATCTTCAAATTCCTAGTGAGGAAACCAAAGAATCTAGCATAAGACTTCAGGGGGAAATGTGCACTGCTACTGGAAACTAAGAAAGAATTGTATCTGGTGCCAGAAACTTTGTGGGATTCCTGGAAAATACGAAGCAGGTAAGGGTAGACAGAGGTAAGGGGTTATTAATATGCAAGTCACCACTCTTGAAGGCAAAATGTATTAAGAGTGTAAGGGGAAGGGGAAATCCCACTATTTTGAATCAGCAGGGACTGAAGGCAAAAATGAACCACAGAGAAATTGGCTGGAGGCAGAGAGGAATGCAGAACCCCCTAGGTGCCCCTGAAAACACACTGAGATCAGATATATGTGTAGGCTGGGATCCCATCTGAGGAATCTTGGCTATTTGATGCATAGTGGCATATTAAGTAAACAAGGGGCAGTTGGTGAGTCTTGCTCCTTCCCTTTCAACACACTCCCACTAATAATGAAGAGATGTTTTCTGTTATGACTATTTCCAGTGCAACTTCCTCTTTTCTGACCTCTGTTTGCATTTACAATCTGATAATGCTGACCTGGAGAAAATCCACTTATTCCTGCCTGTATTTCTCTAGGCCTGCGGGATTTGAAGAGTCACCCAAACACAGAGTCCATCTTCCAATGCTAGAGAATACCTATGATGGAGAGAAGTGACCAGATCACAGGCAGTATGCAGGAGTATTTCAAAAGCCCAGTAATGTGCTAAAGACACAGAATCAAGTGTTTCCTTTGAAATAGATTTCCCGAAAGTACAACTTTGTAATTTAAAAAATGTATACTGGGGCGCCTGGGTGGCTCAGTCAGTTGGGTGTCCTACTCTTGATTTTTGCTCAGGTCATTGTCTCAGGGTTGTAGGATCAGGCTTTGGGGGCTCTTTGCTCATAGCAGAGTTTGCTTATCCCTCTCCCTTTGCTCTTCCCCTGCCTCCCCTGTTCTCACTCTCTCTTAAATAAATAAAGTCTTTTTAAAAATGTATACTTCTGGGATGCCTGCGTGTGGTTTACTGTCTGCCCTTGCTTGGCTCAGGGCATGATCCTGGGGTCCTGGGATTGAGTCCCATGTCAGGCTCCCTGCAGGGGGCTTGTTTCTCCCTCTGCCTATGTCTCTGCCTCTCTTTCTGTGTCTCTCATGAATAAATGAACAAAATCTTTAAAAAATAAAATAAATGTATACTTCCAACAGGACTTGTGGAGAAATTATATATCTGAAACAGAACTAAGCATAAATCTTGTCTTATCTCAATTCATCTAATTATATACCTCATAATGGAGATCATAGAATATTTATTCTTGACACTGACACAGAAATATAAGTTCAATTTTTTTGGTTCTTTGCTTTTAATGATTACCAATATAAGAATAAAAGCATTTTCTAATGATTTTCTGTCTTAAGGCTGTTAAATTCTAATTCTGAATCAACCAGCTTGGTTAGAATGGCAAAGCCAGCATATTTGATCCCTTCTCCCTCCTAATTTCCAGTGATGTCGAGCAAGCCCAGTGTGAGAAAACTGTCCAACCCCACCACAGCATAAGGAATGACTCTCCCATTGGCTGGAATTTCAGTGTTTCAGTAGGGAAAAATAAAGGTGAAAGATCATGGAGTGAAATGGCCAAACCAACCACTCTTCAAGAGAAGTAGAAGGGAAGCTCACTGAAAGAGAAAGTGAGGATCCATTTCCTGCCAGTAACATCCACTCATTTTAAATCTAGGGCTGATGAAACATGGTTTGAAAGAAACTCCAGCCTATGAGATCTTAGGGGTGCTAAGATACCAGAGCTCAGGCTCACTTATAGACACTGACAGGGCCAGACCACAGGATGATCACAGGACAGTGGGCCCCCATGGAGATGGTGAGGGGGGCTCGGCCCCTACCAAAGAGGACTTTGTCCCAACTGGTTTGGGGCTGCCAATGGGACAGCTTGCTTCTAGACAGAGTAGTATAAGTGTCATACTCTTTGTGAGGGAACCTATCTCTGCCACCCAGCGTGAACAAAAAAACCCCACTCTAAGAATGAACAGCCAGAGAAATATCACTAGATATGAGAAGGAAAGGCAATTGGAAGATCTGCCTGAACTTTTGGAGTCAATATCCCAAACTTCACTCCCTGCCTCTGATGAAATATTTTTGTAAGAAACAAAGAAAAACTACTTTAATAATCCCTTTATTTGGGAATAGTTTTAGATTTACAGAAACATTGCAAAGATAATATGGAGTTGCTGAATACCCATCACCTGGTTTTTCTTAATGTTAGCCCCTTCTATAACAATGGCACATTCATCAAAATGAAGAAACGAACAAGAGTAAATTATTAGTAACTGAACTCCGTTCATTCATTCATTATTTGGTTTTCAGCATTTTGACTCAAGACCCCTTTATATTCCAAGATCCAAGGCAGGACAGCACATTGCAATCAATCACTGTGTTGCCTTAGTTCCGCTGGCCAATGGCAGTTTCTCAGTCTTCTCTTCTAAAACTTTGATGTTTTTGAAGAGTGCTTGGGATTTTATGGAATCTCAATTTAAACTTATGTGTTTTTCTCATTATTTGCCTGGGGTGATGGGTTTGGGGGAAAATACCATGGAAGTAAGACTTCCCTTCTCATCAGACCCCATCAGGGGTATATGCTATCAACATGGCTTCCTTGGTGATGTCAACCTTGATCATCTCGTTAAAGTAGTGGTCATCAGGTTTCCCCACTATAAAGCTATTAGTACCCCCACCCCCCCATACTCTGTCCTTTGGAAATGAGTCTCCAAGTCTAATGGATACTCAAAGGTGGCTTATGACACTCCATCTTCTGCGGTGAGTGTATCTACATTTATTGTATGGGATTTTTCTTCAAAGAAGATTTGTCTCTTCTCTCCTATTTCTTTATTCACTTACTTATATCAGTGTGGGCTCATGTATGCTTTGACTTTGGGGTATAATTCAACACTATTTTATCTATTTGTTGCTTAAATTACTTTAACTTTAGCCATTTGGGGCTCATTTGAGGGCTGGCTTCTATTTCCCCTTAGCATACCTCCATCTTTTTCCCCCCTCAACACTTCCTTGCTCTCACTATAAGATTCTCCAGCTTCAACTTGAATTTTCCCTTCTGAGCCCAAGAAAAATACAACTTTCAAGGCATCCACATTCCCTCTTATTAGAGAATGGTGTTTAGAAACCAAGATCTATGCAATAAGTGTGCTTGTTGCCACATATTACATACCCATCATCCCAGTTATATCCCAGTGGCAGGTCCTTCTAGCCAGAGCTAGGAGATAGTTATATGTATATAAACGCATGTATTCGCACATGTCTATAGCTATTTCTATATCTATTCTGTGTGTGTGCATTAAGATAACATGAGTTTGTACTGTCTTCTATTCTAATCCAGGATCAATGGTTCACTCTAGCCTTTCCTCCTTGCTGATTTGTAATCTTTCCTCTCCAATCAGGTGAGACACCTGATTCCCACTATCCACCAGCCATTTGCTTATTTGCTTAACCCCAATATATAAGTAAAGCAATTTCAGAATTGTTAACCCATATCTCCATGAGAACTTCCCCAATTAGAACTTGTATAACCATTGCCTTGTTGTATAAACAATTTTTATATAGAATGCCTTTTGTCTTTAGCCTTACAGTCTCCAGTCAAATTATTGTTTCCAAAGATGTTTTCCTGCATCCTCTCAGTGAGACTGTGTCTTACATACATAATACAGTTTGAGTCATTTGCCACAGCCTACATTTTGTCCTGGATCTCTTGACAACATTTTTTTTTTCAGTTTGCATATACACTTTTATGATGTATGTCCTGCAGGTTTTGAAAAATTCATAGAATTATATATTCACCATCCCAATACCATCAGAACAGTTCAATGACTAAAATTCCCTTATGTATCACTTTTGTAGCTCCCCAGTCTTTGGCTACCAATGATCTGTTTTCCATTTTTATAATTTTGTCTTTTGGAAAACTTCATATAAATGGGATCATATAATATGTAGACTTTGAGGTCTGGCTTCTTTCACTTAGCAAAATGCATTTAAGGCTTATCCGTATTGTGTGAATTGATCGCTAGTCCTTTTTATTGTTGACTAGTATATTCTGTTATATGGATATACCACTGTTTATTGATTGATCTTTAGAAGACTATATTGGCTATTTCCATTTTTTTATTATGTATAAAGCTGCTATAAATATTGCACGCTGATTGTGTGTGAACATAAGCTTTTAATCATGTAGGTAAATATAAGAGTGGTATCACTGGGATGTAGGGTAACTATATTTTGAATTTTATAAAGAACTGTCAAACTCTCTCCCAAAGTGGCTATATCATTTTGCAAGAGAGTCTTTTATTCTTACTTTCTCCTCTCACCAAAATTCAATGTTGATAAAGCAGAATCAAGCCATCAAGAATAAATGAATAAATGAACAATCGTAAAATAGAACAAAGTATAAAAACTCAAATTAGCAAGCTATCAATTCATACAATCTCTCTAGAGTATAGATGAATAATATCAAAGACAAATATCATGAGAAAAATATCAGCTTAGTGAACAGAATGAGTTAATCTAATAAATACTCCTACATAAAATACTGTTTTCCAAAGGTGAAAGCAGACAAAAGCTACAGAAAGAATCATATACTTTCTTAGGTAAATTAGAGAACCTCAGATCAGGTGAATTCATTAACACATTCAAGAACTGTTTCCAAAAATAATTGAACAGAAGTACTCATTTTAACCTAATCAGGAAATAAAGAATAAGACACAAATACAGAAAGTAAAAATTAACATAAACAAAATTAAAATAAAATAAAGAGGAAAATACAAATTCACAAAATTAGCAAGCACATACAGCTTCAATAAAATAGTAAATAGTTCATACAACTCTATCCTGATATATTTAAAAATATAGATAAAATAGTTAATTCAATTGTAAAATATAATTTTAAAACAATTTCTCAAAATGAAATGAAAGCTATAAACATAGAATAAATGAAAGTGCTACCTTTCAGAAAAACACCCACCCAAAGGGATCGAAGAGTAAATTTTTTTCAAAACTTCATAAAACATATGCTATTTAAATTGTATCAGAACATATAAGAAAAGGAGCTTCTTAGCTCTTTTGTAGATCTAATACAGCTCTGATTTAACAATTTGTCAAAGCAAAGAAAGAGAAGCTTTTCATCAATCCTGCTTGTGAGTATGAATGTAAACATTCTAAATTAAACAAACAGACTCCAGGAGTGTACTAGTAGAAATATCCATCATCAGCATAATGATATTAGGAGTTGTGATAATGGAATCATCCCTCTATTAGATAAAGAAAGGCATATTCCATCTCACAGAGGCTTAAGTGTATGTGATAAAATGCAAAATCTTTTTGCAGTAGAACAGAACAAAAGTTTTAGTAAATTTGATATAATTGAGAATATTTGAAACTATATACCATGATCAAGATCATACCCGCAGGTGAAACACTGGATGTATTTCCACTAAATCAAGAAATAACATGTACCTATTATTTCTAATTTATTACTTTGGAAGTGATAAAAAATATAATAAGACAAGAAAGGAAATAAAATTTAGAGTCAACAAAATCACATTATCTGTTAATGTTCTTTCTGACATATAGATAGCTAAATATTCCACTTAAGAGAAGGGCTACCTCAGTGTCTTAAATCTTTTGAGCCACAGCTGGTATCATATATTATTTCCTTAAGGGTTCAGTAATTTGAAAGAAATTGGTTAATGTACATAAGATGGAGAAGACTAGGAAAAATGTATTCAAGTCAAGTACAGTTGCATGCATTCACCAAATCTGTCACTCAAGAATCTATAAAATAGAAGCTAATGCCCACTTCCTTAAGGCTGTCATTCAAATGTCACCTTACCAGACAGTCCCTCCCTGATTACCACATCTAAAACAGCAGTCCTCTAGATTCTTGTCCAGTTTTATTACTTTTCTGAATAAAAAACAGCACTACCAGACACCAAAATACATTTCTGTTTTTTCAATTGTACTACTCAACAAATCCTATTCCACCACCACTTCAAAACACACCAGAAGCTAAGCTTTATATAAGGATAGTAAGTGAGCCCTGCAACATCTGAAAGAAGATGATCACATCTTCTTGAAGGAAATAGCAAGTGAATGTCATTGAGGTGTGATAATACCGACCATAATTGAGAAACAGCTTAGGTAGTAATGTGCCTAGAATATAATGAGTTGGTGAGATATCTGTGGGACATGAGGTCACAGAGGTAGTCAGTAGCAAATATATATAGGACCTTGTAACTGAGAGTGAGAGACTTAGAACCTAATCTAAATAAGATGGGAAACTTTTATTTTTCTTTTTTAAGCATAGGAGTAGTATAGTATCTAGGGAATGTTAACTTTCTGCCCTCTCTTAGGGGAATAGGCTGTAAGCCGAGGAGACATTTAGAAAATTATTGAAACAGTTCAGGCGAGATGCAAGTGGTAGCAGTAGAGATGGTGAGAAATGGTCAGACTTGCAATATACTGTCAACAGAGCTGATAGAATTTGCTAATGGGTTGGATTCTGAGTATTAAAAAGAAAGGTGTCAAGGATAACTAAGGTTTTGTGTCTGAGCAACTGAAAGAAAGGTGCTGCCATTTATTGAGATCCTAAAGACTAGGAAAGGATCAAGTTGTGTACATTTGCTTTTGTTGGAGAAGTAGGCAGAAATCAAGGATGCAGTTGTAGGCATGTTAAGTTTTGAGATGTCTATGCTACATGCATATGGAGATGTTCCAGAGGCCATTGGATGCATCAAGGTCAAGTTGAAGAAAATGGTTAGGATTGAGATATAAATTTAGGAGTTATTTGCCTGCTGATATAAAACAATGGAGATGGATAAAATCACCCAGCATGAGTGAGACTGGAGAGGAGGGCCGAACAAAGCTCTGGTGAACTGCCTTATTTAGATGGGGTGGAAGAGGTGGCCCGGAAAAGAGGGAATCCAGGAGCCCATGATGCCTTAGAAGCCAAGTGAAGGAAATATCTTAGAGGAGGGAAAAATTCACTGTATTGATTGCTGCCATTACATTTAGTAAGATGAAGACAGGAAAATGACCATTGAATTTGCAACATAAAGGTCATTGGTAACAAAATAAGTTTCAGTGGAGTGGTCCCATTGGAGTGAACTGGAGGAGGATGGAGGAGTGGCTGTGGATGCAGCAACTATAGAAAACTTCCCAGAGCAGTTTCACTGTAAGGACTGGAGAACAGGATGGTGACTGGAGAAGCCTATGTGATCCACAGAGGCTTGTATAAGATAGGAGATGTAGTGATTTTGTTTGCTGAATGGAATGAACCAGTAGGGGGGAAAAACTGATAAGGAAAAGGAAGAGGAAGAGGATCCATTGCAGAAGCCATGCTCTTAACTAGGCAAGAGGACTTAAGATTCAGTAGACAAATGGAGGGGAAGAACTTTGATCCGAAAACAGTTCATCCTTAACAAAAGGAAAGATGGTGAAGTGTATGAATAGAGGTGCAGGCAAGTGGGTGAAGTATGTGGGCATCTCCTTTGGCTGCTTCTATTCTCTGAGATAAAGGAGGAGACATTGGAGATCTAAGAAAGGAAGAGTGAAACTGTCATGTTGGAAATTAGGGGCTAGAATTGGCTACAAAAATGTAGGGTCATCCACCATTTTACTTTATGGTCATACATTATAGTTACATAAAATGAAATGAGTCAGCATTGTTCTTGTCTCTAACCTTGTGAGTTTGCAAAGGGACAGGCTTCACATCATGTCATAACCGAGGGGAGTGAGGTGAATTGGTTTGTCCAAGTCCCATGTGTACATGGTGGTAGAAACTGGGTTTTCTAATTCCTGTTTAGGCTGTACTTTTCGTAAATACCTAAAACCATAGGAATGCTGTCCATATGTTCCTTTTATTTTTTTTAAATTTCTTTTACTGTTTTAACACTACCCAATTTTCTTACCCAGGGAATAGAGAGTAGACTGACCACTCAGAGTAATGATGCTCTCTGTATTATTACCACAATTTTCAACTTTCTTTGGGATTACTTTATACAGGGCAACTATAATATATAGCACAAGCAGAAAGAGCCTAAGAACTATTTATAGCATTACTCTAAATTCCAAGTTCCAAATCACTGGCTTTGAAATAAACTGTTGGCATTAAATCCGTGGCTAAGAGATCTCTATATATGGAAATCCAGTGAAGCCCAAGTGCCCACTACATCATGATTCTGGCTCCTTTCCAGTATATCATCTTTATCTATTCCAGCTAGAATGTCTCTTTCCACATCCCCAAATAGTCCAGACTAGTCTGGGACCCACATACCCAAGGCTCTACTTCAGGCTATATAAGATTCCTCTGTATGGATCCTTCATGGTCAGAAAAGAAATCCACTTACTAATTGGTGCTGAGCAATCAGTATTAATCTAAAAATCACTAGGTATATTTGCATGAAAATTGATTCTTTCATTTCAAAAGAATCTCTCATATATATCTCCCATATTTTTTTCTATGGCTTAAATGCAAAAAAAAAAAATCACTGTGCCTCTGTATATGGACTTGTTGCATCATGAACAATGTCAGTTTAGTTTATGGTTTATGATGAGGATGATGATGATACTCCTAAGTACTGGAATTGATTTTTTAAAAGTTATTTAAAAAGCATGGGTGTCAGGATAAATCACAGGTTTCAGAGTAAAAATATGCAGGATAACACATAAGCTTTAGGAGAAAATGTACAGGGTAAAGGAACATTTATGGGCAGCAGTGTGCATGTCTTGCTTCCTTGGTTTAGCATCCTTTTGTACTTACATGGCCTTCTGATTTAACTTGCTAATGAGAATATGGGCAATGAACCAGCTTCCAGAAAGTTTTGTCAACTGAACAGTGTGCCCTCAGTAATGTCCTTTCCATAACTTTTGTTTTGCTTTCCTTTTCATAACTTTTAATTGTTGTTAAAATTTGTATGTGTTAATTTTTCTCTCTACCTAGGTTCAATAAAAACAGAGTCAGAGGCCAGAGATTTAAGAAGTAGCACTAACTAGCTAGCAGTAACTGAAAGTGAGTTTAGCTGAAGGTCATGGCTGGTTGGACTTTAACTGAGCAGACAGTGCTCCTCATCCCACAAAGAAGATTTCACTTTATGTACTCTGGATTGTCTCTGCAGTGGTGCTCATGAGTGGCTTTCAGAAATCTTTTTCACAGCAAGATCTCTTTAAAATTAAATTTTACACAGATCTTCAATATATAGAGTAGAAAAAAAGTAGTATTTAACTACTGTTAAATACTAAAAAGTACCATTAACTATTTGTAAGGTCAAATTCATACTGCAAATGAAAGAATGAGGCAATTTTTATAAAAGGCTATATTTCAAATCTGAAGGTCAAATCTGAAGGTCATACAGCAGCTTTAGCAGTCAGTTTGTCTCCATATTTTGGTTGGTTGTACAGGATAATTCAAAAGTACCTGGATTAATCATTGTAAATGATTGGTTTGTTTTTGAAATCTTAGGTCAACAATCTCAAGACAGTTTTCAATGAAATTGTCCAGAAGGCTGAATGAGGAACAACAGAAAGTTGAATCACTAACAATATCTAGAAGCTGCTCATAATCCTCATAAGAAAGAAAGAAAGAAAGAAAGAAAGAAAGAAAGAAAAAGAAAACCAGAAAGTTGGATGACACAAATACCCAATATGTACACAAAAACATCAATGATACAATATTATCACTACAGGACCTGTTATGACACAGCTGATTATAGTGGAAGGATTATCACATGCTTTTGCGGGCATTCACCGCGCAAGAATGCACTATCTTTTGTCACTTTACCCAAGTAGGCATCTGGGCTTGATTGTTTTTTTTTTTTTTTATAGTTGGATTCCAAGACATGAAGTGCCTTATGGAAAGATATGTATATGAGTATGTTCACAGATAAACAGAGAGATGGCAGGAACTACCTCACCGAAAGTAATGAGGAGACATAGAAGCATAAATTAAGGTACTGCTCTCCATTTTGTTGGATTTGGCATAAAATCATTTTGAGCTGGCAAATGGCTTTTTAAATCATGATTCTAAATCATTAAAAAATTAAACCCACCTCATACACTTGCAATAGAGGCTCCATACAATACAATGGAAGAGCTCCTGGGGGGATGCTTTTGTTAATTGAGTGAAAAATCTCAAGGTCAGAATTATCCCACATGCTGTCAGTTGGGGGCTAAAGGTGCTGCCTGGCCTTTGAGCGATATAGCTTTCTTTACCTTTCACCATTTTGTGCAGTGCCTGAGCTGTGCAGCTGTGAAGGAGAGCAGACCTAAGGTGCACTAGGAAACAAGTTTGAGGAGAAATGCCTTAGACCCACCACTTCTGAGGTTTTCCAACTCACAGAAAAGGCAAGATCCACAGAGAAAATTTCATCAAAAAGTGAAGTGAATTTGGGGCACCTAGGTGGCTCAGTCAATTAAGCGTCCAACTCTTGGTTTCAGCTCAAGTCATGATCTCATGGGTCTTAGGATCAAGCCCTGCCTCAGGCTCTACACTCAATGCAGAGTCTGCTTGAGATTCTCTCTCTCCCTCTTCCCCTCCCCTCTGCTCCCTCTTTCTTTTTCTCTCTAAATAAATAAATCTTAAGAAAAAAAGAAGTGATGTGAACTTTTTAAAAGATGTGACTTTAATGAGGATATGGCCTTCAGTGCTTCTGATTGGAGTGATACTGCGTGGAGTCAAAGGTATTGGAGTGGCCAGAATGAGAATCTCAGTTCTGACTCCTAAACTAACAAAATTATTTTGGGTAGATGAGACTGCTGGAGTTGGCATTATTGGGTTAATTCAAACACCCTACTGCTTCAGTTTGGGTCCCCAAAAGCAAAGCCTGAGATGAGGTAGTTTATGTGGGATATGATTTCAGAAGCAAGAAAAAGAAAGCAGGAAGAGTCACACAGGGAGGAAGAAAAAACTGATACAGGGCAGACAAGGGGAGATGAACTCTACCAGGACCTTCTGGGAACATACAAACATACAAGTAGGGACTGGAACCTTTATCCACCAGCTCCTGCCTCTCATTGAAGGAGGATGATTGCCTCCAGGGATGTTTGATTAGGTGTGTGATGGCTGCACCTGCCCAGGCTCCAATGCACCAGAGAAGGCTCTAGAAAGTCCCTCCTTAGTGCTTTGGGGAGGGGTAAAACTGAGCTTTCTCAGAACTCTATGCACTGAAGCTTGACTGGGATCAGTGGTGGGCCAAGGAATTGTCCTTGGACATGTCTGTTAAACCACCCAATTCTATATTCTAGAGAATCCCATGAGCAGATCACCTGGGATCCCCCATTATAGTCAGTCATCACTCACCAAGACTGTTTAGTTTTTGGTAGTTTCTGACACAGGCACTCACTCACCCATGCATCCATTCATTTTTTCCTTAGTTATGTTCTGTATGTCTGCTATGTATCTGGCACTGTTCTAGGCACTAAGGATGCAGCAGTTAATAAAAGAGAAAACTCCTTGTGTCAAGGAGGAAAACAGACAAAGAAGTCAACAAGTGAAATATATAGTTTGGCATAAATACCAGGGAGAAAAATAAAACAGAGAGGAGTTCAGGAGGTACCAAAAGGATACTCCAGGAAGGCTGGAAGATGAACAGAAGAAACCTAATAATTCATCAAACTCAAATCTGTTTAATGTAGCAAATTGCCCTCATCTGGCTATCTCTCAGAAAACCAATGAACAAGTTTATAGAAAAATGTAACTCTTTCTGTGTTGTCTCATTTGAAGAAGAAGCTTATATTCAGACAGATTTGACCCAAAGGAATTAACACAATCCTGAGTGTGAATCCAAGGTGCAGATTCTCCAAGGGGAGTCAAGAGATCCAACACATCCTTAGAGCTTCAGCCACCTGAGGTTTTCCTGCATTTTTCAAATTGAGGATTTCAGCTTTGTGTATGGTATTCTGGTTCAGAAGTCATCTTGCAAAAGTAAAGATTCACACATTAATCAGTTTTCAGTAAACACAGGGTTTTTGCTCTGTTGCGAGGTCCATCCTTGGTCACTGGTCTTGTGAAAGTCACAGTTTAATTGCAGCTCTAATTATGACCAACCCTCACATGATAGCAGTAAATGATAACAATGAGAGCACAGGACTGTGTTCGTCTATATGGTGGCAGTTAAAAGTAAGTGGTAAAAAACTTGAAGAAAGACAGATTTTATAACAAACATCTCTCAAGACAGCTGGATTGTGAAAAGGATCTTGAAGAATAGGTAAATTTTAGTAGAGGGAGTTGATGATGGCATATTCTATGTGGGAAGTTGCAAAAATTGGGTAAGGTTGTGTTAGGTGTTGAGGAAGCCTCCAACATTTGTTCACACAACAGTGGATGAGCACCTAGCACACACCAGGCACTGTGCCAGGACATGGGACACATATAGCAAAGGAGTAGAGGCTGAGACAGGTGGCGATCAGAGGAGAGAGGTGGCACATGTCGGAGTGGGAGGGATCAGGAAGTCTGAGTGGGTCACACTAGTGTGAAACCTGGGTAAACATGGAGCTCAAAGCATGGTAGCAGAAATAGAAAAAAAAAGATTTTCTATGAAAAATAAGTCCATTGAATTTGGCAATTGATGGGAATAGGGATTGAAGGAGGGGGACACATTGACCCTGAGTTGTACGTGTGTGTATGTGTGTGTGTGTTAAGCTTGGGAGAATACAGTGCAGTTAACAGAAAAATGAAAGGCATGGAAGGAGGGCATGTTTTCTGAGGATCAGTGATTTTGATTCAGATAGATAGATAGATAAATAATATAATATAATAAAATCACTCTGAGCATCACCTTCCTTTGAAGTTAGAGAGTGAGCATTTGTGCCACACACTACAGTAAACACCTAAAGTAAAGGATGAAACAGTGTCCCAACCACCAAAGGGAGCTAACAGTTTTCATCTCCACTGAACAGACAAGGAAATGTGAGATTAGGGAGGTAACTTAGTGTCATTTCGCTCAAAGGCAAAGGAAGATGGGATGGCATGTCAATCCATTCGACTCCCAAGCCTGCATTCTCCAAGGACTGCCATTGTCATAGGTTAAAATATTGGGTTATTTTCTGATTTTAAAAGTAATTTAGTTTAGCTAGTCATTGTTAACATTAAGTATTTGTAATTTTTTTTTCATACAATAGTAACACATGTCACTTGTAACAATATTCAAATATCAAAGATGTGAATGTGAGGAGCGCCTGGGTGGCTCAGTCGGTTAAGTGCCTGACTCTTAGTTTTGGCTTAGGTCGTGATCTCAGGGTCATGAGACTGAGCCTCACATTGGGTTCTACTGAGCGTGGAGCCTGCTTAAGATTTTCTCACTCTGTCCCTCTTTCCTCTGTTTATGCACTCTATCTCTCTCTCTCTAAAAATCAAAACAAAACAAAAGATGTAAATGTGAAAGACTCCAATAACTTCAACCCTCCCCTCCTTCCAGAAAATACACCATATAGTGTTTGTATATATTAGTGTAGGTTGAATTCTCTATTAATTCTAGTTTTTAAATAAGTCTTCTTACCTTGCTGCACCTTGTCTCTATATAAAAAGTCATCTAGTTAGGTCTGCAAGAAGAGAAACCCTTTATCACATTCATGCCATAACCTTCGGTTCGAGTGAAAGGACTTAAGTTCTTTATGAGAGAAAAGAATATTCTTTTCAGTTCTGTCTTGGATAATCGCCTCTAGGTTTAACCTATTTCTTTCATTTCCCACATGTCCAGATTTCAGGCCAAGGAATCAGCTTTATAACTTCTGATGTTGCCCATCTCTGCAGAGTTCTTTCTTCCTATCTGACACAGCCTGAATGTGTATGGACTTTCATGAGCAACTTTTTCACTAATAAAAATATGCCAGCCTATATCTCCAGGCTTCCAACCTCAGAGAAACTGATTCAGATTCAAATTCCCACATATGAGGAATGCACTGACATGCATAATAGGAATGTCAGTAGGGACAATATAGGGTTGTTTTCTCAAAAGGAAACACACTATGATAAATGAATAGGGCAAAACATGCGTTGAGGGGAGAAGATTAGTATGCTTTGTTGACCTAGACTTTGTCACTTACTGCCCTAAGCACTGAGGATACAGCAGTAAGCACAATAGACAATCCTATGAAGCCGAAGCTTAATATCTGTGGAGAGATAAGTAAATAATGAACATGCATGAAAATTACAGATTGTGATACTGTAATGAAGGAAACAATCAGCTGAGAAAATAGAGGGTGTCAGGGGAGTCTCTTCAGAACAAGCAATCAGAAATAGTTCCTGGGGCACCTGGGTGGCTCAGCAGTTGAGCATCGGCCTTTGGCTCAGGGCATGATCCCGGGGTCCTGGGATTGAGTTCCATATCTGGCTCCCTGTGGGGAGCTTCTCCCTCTGCCTGTGTCTCTGCCTCTCTCTGTGTGTCTCTCATGCATAAAAAAATAAAATATTTTAAAAAAAAGAGAGAGAGGAAAGAAATAGTTCCTTTGAGGTGAGCCCTGAAGGATAAAAACCAGTCTAGTCTTCTCACTGTCACTATTCACTAGTTCAATTTTCACCTTGATTGAACCTGATCTGATCCCCATGCCTACAACCATGCAGTTGATACTTGCTAGTAAAATCATGTCTTCAGAGTGCCTGGTCTCACTTTTAAATCCATCATTGCAAACATCAAAGAAGCATGCAAGACCCTCTAGAAATCCTACCGAACCCCCTAAAAAGTGTTTTCACACACAACTAGTCAAAATCCCAGCAGATAATAGGGTCCAATGTAGATGGCTCAAAGGACTTTAAATAAAAGGAACTCTGGGGACAGATTTAAGAAAAGCCCTAAGAGATACCCCTAATATCCTCACTGAGAGATGAGCAAAAGTGGGGAGCAGTCACCCCCTAAAATCTGAAGGGAAAAAAGGAGAAGGTAGCAGTATTACTGAATCATGGAGGAAGTTAGAGCCACAGACAAGAGGCCATCTTGCAGGAGCATCAATTTTTGAGGGAACCAAGGGAAACAGCTAGAGTTTTCTCCCCCTGCTCTCAATCTCCTGCCAGTGCCTTTCTTCCAGTGGCAAACCCAACCAGAAGCCAGCAGACAGGGAAGTTAAGATGACATGGTCAATGGCTTGTAGGTGCGGAGTAGGGTAAGGAATGTACCACTCTCCCAGAAGCTGATGTCATGCCTTCCCTTTCACCTCAAAAGTCCAACTCTGTGGTACAGTCACTGGAAATTAGTTCCTATAAATTTGAACATAAATTTACCACATGACCCACTGGTCTCATTCCTAACTATTTACCCAAGAAAGATGAAAATTCACACAAAACCTGTGCATGACTGTTTAGAGTGCCTTTCTTTAAAATTCCCTGAAAATAACTGGAAATAGTCCAAATGCATATAATCACACTCCATTCAACAATAAAAAAAATGAGTCACTGATACACATAAAACATGGAAAACATGCATTAATTTCAAATGTGTCATGTTAAATGCAGAAAGCCAGACTTAAAAGCCATTCTTTTTTATGATTGAGTAATATTCCATTGTATATATGTATCATATCTTCTTTATCTATTCATCTGTCAGTAGACACTTGGGCTGCTTCCATATCTTGGCTATTGTAAATAAAGCTGCTGTAAACATAGCGGTGCATGTATCCCTTTGAGTTAGTATTCTTGTATTATTTGGTTAAATACCCAGTAGTGCAATTACTGGGTCATATAGTAGTTCTTTTTTCACTTTTTTTTCTTTTTCACTTTTTGAAGCCCCTCCATATTGTTTTCCCCAGTGGCTGCACCAACTTGCATTCCCACCAATGGTGCCAGAGGGTTTCTTTTACTCTACATCCTCACCAACACCTGTTGTTTCCTGTGTTTTTGATTTTAGACATTCTGATGGGTGTGAGATACCACAATGGTATCTCATTGTGGTTTTGATTTGCATTTCCCCGACAATTGGTGATGTTGAACATCTTTTCATGTGTCTGTTGGCCATCTAGATGTCTTCGTTGGGAAAATGGAATATTATTCAGCCAATAAAAAGAACTAAATCTTTTTGCAACAACGCGGATAGAACTAGAGAGTATAATGTTAAGGGAAAAAAGTCAAACAGAGAAAGACTAAATACCATATGATTTCACTCATATATGGAATTTAAGAAATTAAACAAATGAGCAAAGGCAAAAAAATAGACAAACCAAAAAACAGATTCTTATCTATGTAGAACACATAGATGGTGACCAGAGGGGAGCTGCGGGGGGCGGGGGGGATGGGGGAAATAGGTGAAGAGGATGAAGAGTGTACTTGTCTGAGTAATGTGTAGAATTACTGAATCACTATATGGTGCATCTGAAGCTAATATAACACTGCATGTTAAGCACACTAGAGTGAAAATTTAAAACAACAGGAAACTACATACTTTATAAAACAATATGATATTTTGGAAAAGACAAAACTATAAGGACAGAAATCAGATCAATGGCTGGCAGGGTCTAGGGCAGAGAGAAGAGCTACAAAGGGCACAACAGAATTTTAGGGGTGCTTGCGTGACTCAGTTAGTTATTAAGACTTCCTCTGGTGCTCAGCATCCTTCCCATCTTGGCTTCTCCAGTGAGTCCTTCCTGTCCTCCCCAGTTCAGTACCAGTCCTCCACCAGCTCCTTCCACATACAGACAACACTCTCCTTCCATGCCACGGCTCACTCCAGTTTCTGCTCTGCTCCTCTGCTCCTTCACTACAAAATACCTTCAGAGGTGATCACCGCAAGCTTTCTCCACTCTCTCACTTCTAATCCACCCTTTAAAATCCTCCTGAAAGCTTTCAAATGTAAAGAAAATGATAAATAATAATATAACAAGCCCCATGTTTTCAATATCCAAATTTAACAGATGTTAGCACTTAGCTATATTTGCTCAAGATTATCTTAAAAAAAAAAAGCATTACCTATAGAACTGAACCTCCCAATCCTGTTACTCCTCATTCCCCAGAGTTAACCTCTATTCTAAATTCAATATGTATCATTCCCTTTATGGTTTTATGTTTTGCTGTATCTGCATGTGCCCATAAATGATATATAGAGTTGTATAATGTGTATTTAAACCTTATATAACAGATATTGTACTATACATACCTTTGTTATTTACATTTTTAGTATTTTATTTAAATTCAATTTGCCAACATGTAATATAATACCCAGTGCTCCCATCAAGTGCCCTCCTTCATGCCCATCACCCAGTTACCCCATGCCCCTATTATTCACATTTTTAATTGCTTCTTGTATCCTATTTCTTCCTTTGTTTTTTTTTTTTCATTGTTGGACTACATTATTTTACAATTCTTTGAGAATACAATTCTTTGAGAATAAGTTTGTGGACATTAACTTTCTAATTCCTGGCATGTCAGAAAAATTCTGTATTTTCTACACACTTAAATTATAGTTTTTCTGGACACAGAATTGTATTATGAACTCATTTATCTCATATGGTTGAATGTATCACCAACTACCTTCCTGTATCCAGGGCAGCCAGTGCTCTCATCTGTTCCTAGTTTTGTTATAACAGCACCCTATCCGCCTCTCTCAGGTTTAGAGATTTTTCTCTCCTTGGCATTCTGAAATTCCACCTGTACTGGTCAGAGTCCTTTTCCACATTATCCTCCTCTTGAAATTAGAAGACATGCCCTTCTTTAATTTGGGAAAATGTATACCCCATTGTTGCTTGAGGATTTCTTCCCCCATGTTTTCCCTGTTAGCCTTCTTCTGAAATTCCTTTTGGATTGACATTGGACCTTCTAGATCTATCCTTCATTTTCTATTTTCCTCCTAGACAGTTGATCCTTTTGACTTTGTATTTCATGAGAATTGTTTTATTCTATTCTCCATTTCCCTTAATTTTGCTTTCCAGCCCATCTATGATGTTGAGAGTTTTTGTTGTGCTGTGTTGTGCTTTTAAGTTTTTATTTAAATTCCAGTTAACCTACAGTGTAATATTGGTTTCAGGTGTAGAATTTAGTGATTCAATACTTCCATACAACACCCAGTGTTTTGCTGTTTTGTTTTTTTAATTTTGACAGTCAAGCTTTCAATTCCAGGATCTTCTATGAGTGGAATACCCTCTTGTATTTCTCTGAGGACCACTGTCCTCTTTGTCTTGTGTTAACTCTGTTTTCTTTGGGTAGATGCACTAGGTAGCTGGCTCTCAGGGCATTAGTATTCTGTAAGTGTGTCATGCTCCCCAAGTCTCTGCACAAATGCCTGAGCTCAGCCTTCTTTATGAAGGGAAATGATGGGGCCCACTGCCTTGTGGGAGGTGCCAGAGACCATTCTTTCACATGGAAGGGCTCTCTGTTCTGGGTCTAGCCACCATCAAGGCACTGGGCACTCTCTTTCCTAGGTGCTCCTGAGACCAACTATCCTGTACTCACTGCCTGACCCAAAGTTCATGTGTTGGTAGAGGTAGTGATGTAGGATGTTGAAGGGCTACCCACTGGGCTGTTTCACTCTATCCCCAAACCTCTCTTACTCTTGATGTCTATACCTCCTCATTCTTGATGTCCACACCTTTGGATGGACCCTTTGGCATATAACTGCTCTCCCATGTTTTGAAATGTGACGCTCCTCTCCAAACTGAACTCCTTTGCTTTTTTTTCACCTTTCAGGAATTCAACATAATTTATGCCAAAAAAGTCAACACTTTTCTTTCATTTTCCAAACTATTAGGATTTGGGTGTCCTTTTGCTATAATGTCTAGGGATTGGGACAGAAGGGGAAGGGCTGAAACATGTGCTCATTCGGTCACCCTTGAATCATAATTCTATATTATAATTTTATAAGTGACATCTTTACAAATTGTCCTATTAACATTAAAATATTTTTTTTATTTTGAATCATTTAAGCATTCCCTAGTGAGGAACATGTATACGTATGTATTTGTGCATTTGTGTATGTGTATCTTTTTTCTTATCTTTCATATTTCTTGGTTAGCGCTTCCAGAACTATTTTGCTTAGCACTGCTCATGGTGGGTGGCCTGTCCAGTCCCCTATTACTAGCAACTCTTGCCCTCTTCACTATCCAAGATAGAATATGGGGGGCCCACCAACAGCCATAGGAGTCTTCAACTCTGAACATAGTTGGTTAGACTAGGGAGGAGTCTGACAGAAGTTGCATGAATCAAAGCCTCTTTTCCATAAATCTGGAAAAAAAAATCACGTAAACCCAGAATCAAAGCTCTACTAACTGAAATGAAGATCAATGTCAAGGAGCTATAAGAGGCTGAGTTCTGAAGGATTGTACCTCACTGAAGTATGCCGACATGGTCTAGACAGGAAGGAGGATATGAGGGTCCTTTGGAGGAGGGAAGCTACCACAATTGAGGGGCTGATGGAAGGCCAGAGGTGTAAAAGGTAGAGCTCCAGGGAGAATGCCTTTCTTCTCCTCCTCATCACCATCAACTGCATCTGTGCCCTGTGCTGCTCCAAGTAACTTGTAGGTATTAATGCACTGAGATGAGGAAGAAGAGCTGAGGAGGAACCACACCCTCAGGACAAAGAAGCCATCTTCAAGATTTTGGTTCCCATCTGAGGAACAAAAGGAAGTAATTAAAGTTATTAAGAACAGTAACATGACTAAATGTACAGATTAAAGGAATATTCTGACCCAACTCCAGAGAATGGGAAGAAGTTCAGTGAGATTAGAAGCTGGAAGACCAATGTGAAGCTAATTCATGGGCCCACATCTTTATCTTAACCCCAACTTTAATGGAACCACCCAGCATTGAGAAGAAACTAAGTGTGATGGTCTCAATAATTCCATTAATTCTGTGAAGGACACATATTACTAGATTACTCAGATTTTTTTGTGTTTATTGTAAGTCAGGGATGTAAGTGAATTCTATAAAAATATCTTTTTGGAATTAATTGAAATGAATTTTTGTCTTTTTTGGTCATTAACATATTAATATGTTTTTCTAAATATATAAATATATGTATGTATATATTTCTAGAGGAAAACCTACTCGGTCATGTAGTATATTTTATTTATGGGAATGAGAGGATTTTTTTCTCTTTATGTTAATAAGCAAAGCTGATATATGGTTTTACTTTGAAAGATCTTTCTCTGATATCACATTTAACCTAACTTTTAGATTAGGTTAGCTCTCCTTTTTCCCCTGCCCAGAAGCAATTTAAATAGCCAAAGTTTAAAAAAATAAAAATAAAAAATAAAAAAATAAATAGCTGAAGTTTCATAAGGTCCTGCAAAGAATTTATCCATGAAACTGTCTAGGGCTAGGGAAATAGTTCTTTGACAACTTTGCTAATTTTTCTCTTCATTATCTTGTTATTTTACAGTTAGATTTATAGTCTTTGTAAATTCCTCACTTAGTCCAGATTATTAACATAGACCAGAATATATTTCTCTCATTTCTTAATCTTCCTTATGTGTGTAAATGTCTTCTATCAGCCTTAATTTGAATGTATTTTCCCCCTCACTAATCTTCGTATAGACACGTTCATCTTGTCAATGTTTTCAAAGAAATCAGTTCTTAGAATTATTTATCAGCTATGCAGATTGTTTTCTGTCTTAAACGTAGTAATTTCTGTGTATCTTCCTCTAATTTCCATACTTATTTTAAGTGATTTTTCACCATCTTGAGTTGAATATTTATTTACATACATTTTCCTTATCTAATTAATTCATTTAAAGCTATGCATTTCCCTGGTATTACAGCCTTGACCATGTCTCACATTTTGATATGTACTGTATTTAATAGCCCTCTGAAATCCAAAAGTACCTGATTCTTGTTTAGTTTTGTTTTGAATGTGGAGGACACTATCAATTTTATTGCTCTGACTTATTTCTTGATTTCTAAAATCCCCACACTTTTGTTACAGGCTTAAAATGCCACATATTATGAAATGCATAGCTCTTATGCCATAGGAGTAAGGCAGAATCTGCTTTCTTATCTTATTTTTCTTCTTTCCTTCATCTTCACCACATGATGCAGATCGTGTCTTGGTGTCCACATAACAAAACATGGCTTAAGAATCATGGTGCCCTCCTCTTCCCAGCTCAGAGGTAAAACATCCTCTGTAGAGTGATATCCAGAAACGCACCTTTTTCTCATCAGTTGCTCTTAAAGTGTGCTGAAACTCATGATTAAAATAGGTACCTTTTTTTTAGGTTTCAATACTCAATATTCTAAGAATGAAGTGACATCAGAGAAGTAATTGCTATAGCACAAGATGTTGAAAAGGTGAATAATAAAAATCAGATGGATTTCTTGGACGGGAAATCAGTTTACAGTTCAAACACAGGGCCTGGGTGGAGACACAGAACCAGGGAAAGAAATTAAAACATGTAAGAGTCAAGGGTAATGGTCAGAACAGCTTCAGAAAATGAGGCTGAATTGACAAGCAAGCATGAGAGTCCAGCAAGGAAGGATGGCCAGAAGGACAGAGTTCCATTTTGTGGTTGGCCCATTAAAAGTCCTTTGCTCATGTGAAACTGTTAAAAGAATTGAGATTGCATGATGCATCCAGATAAACTTGTTTGTTTTTGATGTGTTTTCTCATATTTTTATTATCATTTGGTAGCTTTGGTCTTTATTATGCATCCCTTGCTGTATGAGATGGGTCTTTATTATACATCTGGATGAAATTGGAATCTATGAAAGTTATGAGTAAAAGCTCCTCAAAGAAACAAGATAGTCACCAGTCAGTAGAATAGATAATCAGGTCACTGATCCAGAAAATACTCTCCCTTGGATGGATACTACCATCCCTTACTATCTACCTTTGTGGTAGCTCCCTTCAAAATGCACTCCATGAAATCCTGTTCTTGTTCATACATGCTACTTCTTTAGTCAAGAAGTGATTTCTAATTCCTCTCTCCTTGAATCTTGGTTGACCTCATTGACTTGCTTCATGAATAGCATGCAGCAAAAGCAATATTACATCTATGACTTTCTAGGCTAGGTCATAAGAAGCCTTGCAGTTTCCATTCTGGTCTTTTGGACTGTTCACTCTTGGGATTCATGCACCATGTTGTAAGAAGCCTGTGCCATGTGGAAATGCCACATGTAGGTGTGCCAGTTGTCAACCTCAGTCTTCGTGGCCATTCAATGCAACTGGACCTTTAGCTGACTGCAGCCTCATCTGTTATATCTGCATCTGTATAAAACACCGCAAATGAGAAATGAGCTGGGTTCAGTCAATCCAAAGAACCAGGAGAAATAATAATAAATTGTTCTATACCAGAACATTTGGGGTAGTTTTTACATAGTGATAGGCACTCAGAATAATCATCTCTGTTTCAATGATCCAAATAAATGCCCTACCGAGGGATATGTGCATTCTCCTCATTTTTAGACATATAATACCTTCCTTTAGGTTAAAGTCAAACCATGTGGCCTAGAAGCAAGTATACTTAGAATATTTCTACTTGGATCCACTAGTATGCTATTTGTTGGTCAAAGAGCAATATCCTTTCTAGGTTCTTATTGAAGATGGTGACACCTCATTTTTATCCCCATTGATCACCTAATGGTAATTACAGTGAATTTCCAGGCTCTGATTTTAGTAAACTGCTGAGTTTACTGTTTGGCTGAGTAGCTGTTGATATTTATCAACTGCCATTTATGTGCTGGGATAAAGACTATTGGGTCACAAAATAAATGGACTTTCTGTCCTCCCAGATCATTTAGCTCAAGAATTTAGTTAAAATATAAAGACATTATAATTCAAGGAAGAATGTGATGGGTCCCCAGCACAAGAGGCACAAATAGTCACATTAAGGCTCAAAAGAGGGAGAAGGCTTATATCACCCAGAAGACAGTGTGGAGCGGGATTAAGTAGAGACAGACCTAATTTGATTCCTAGATCTGCCACTAATCTGGACAAGTTACTTAACCTTCTACATTTATAATATAGAGATAAACATACTTAATTAACCAACAGTCTTTTAATAACTTTTTTAGCAGCTATCTTTATAGGATTATGAGAATAAGATAAAAATGAGGAAAAGAAACTCATGCTTATCTCCTAGAAGATGTTTTATTGATTATATAGCTGGTGTTATTATTAACATCATCCTCTAATTAGTAAGCTCATAAATGACTTAATGGGGACACAGCACTTGAGTTGGGACTTTTAAAAATGATGTTCTTACCTCACATGATGTACAAACGTTAACTATCCACTAAAATAGATCAGGGCTCTAAATGTAAGAGCCAAAACTATAAATCTCCAAGAAGAAAATGCAGGTATAAATTGTGTGACTTTGGATTTGACAATCAGTGGATTATTCACTATGCAGGCAAACACACACACACACACACACACACAAGGAACAAAAGAAAAAATAGATATGTTGAGCTTCATCAAAATTAAAGACTTTTGTGCTTCAAAACTAAAAGACATTATCAAGAAAGTGAAAATAACAATCCAAAGAATGGGAGAAAATATTTGCAGGTCATATATATGATAAGGAATTTGTATCTAGGATATACTTTAAAAACTCAATACTCAAAAAGAAAAATTAATTAATTAAAATGGAAAAATATCTGTATAGACATTCCTCCAAAGAAGATATAAAAATAACCGACAAGCATAAGAAAAGATGCCCAACAATATTAATCTTTGGGGAAACACAAATCAAAACCACAATGATATACTACTTCACTCCAGGATGCCAGGATGACTATAACCAAAAAGTCAGATGACAAGTATTGGTGAGAATGTGAGGAAATAAGAACCTTTACACACTGCTGACAAGGACATAAAATTGTGCATGCATTTCAGAAAACAGATTGTCAGATTCTCTATTAAACAGAGTTACCACATGACCCATCAATTCCACTCTTGGAGAGATATGCAAAAGGAATTGAGAGCGTGTATTCAAATAAGTATGTGTACCTGAAGTTTCACAGAAGCTCTATTCACAATAGCCAATAGGTGAAAACAGGCAAAATGTTTAACTCATGAATGAATAAGCAAATGTGGTATATCCAAATAATGGAATATTATTCCGCCATGAAAAGCAATGAAATACTGATACATACTACAAAATAACTCTTGAAAATGTCATACTAAATAAAAGAAGCCAATCACAGACCACAGGCTATATAATGCCATATACACGAAATGTCCAAAATATGCATGTCGACAGAGCAGAAAATAGATTGATGGTTGCCTACAGCTGGGTGAACAGGAAGCTGGATGATAACTAAAGAGTACAGGGTTTCTTTTTGAGTTAATGAAAATGCTCTAATATTGATTATAGAGGTGGCCAGACAACTCAGTGGATATACCAAAACCCATGGAGTTGTACATTTTAGATGAATGAATCACATAGTATGTGAGTTATATCTCAGTAGAGCTGTAACCGGAAAACGATGCCCAATATTTTAGCATATGGTGGTGAACATCAGTGACAGAAGGTGGAATGCAGAGAATCCAGGTGGAGAAGAGCATGTGTAGCGATATGGGGGTGGGAATATTATCAAAGAGTAAGGAATTTGTAGGCCTTATCATTGAAAATTAGTCTCAGGCGAGGCAGTATGATGGAGGGTTATGAGGGCCAAAACATTCACCAAATACTGTGCCCAAAATTGATCCATCAACAATAGATTGGAGACCAGAACCAGTGTAGTGACAATGGAAAGGAATGGACACATTCAAGAAACGTTGTGATTGAGTTGATAGGTTGTTAGCTTTGTTTGATCAAGAGGGTGTCAGTATTTGAGGGACTCAAATATGACTGTATAGTTTTGAGTCTATGAATAGGAAAAATGATGCTGAGCCTATGGGAATCAAAAGTCAGGAAAAGGGCAGCCCTGGTGGCTCAGCGGTTTAGCGCTGCCTTCAGCCCAGGGCCTGATCCTGGAGACCCAGGATCGAGTCCCACATCGGGCTCCCTGCATGGAGCCTGCTTCTCCCTCTGCCTGTGTCTCTGCCATTCTCTCTCTCTCAGGAATAAATAAATAAAATATTTTTTAAAAAAGTCAGGAAAAGGAGCTGTTTGGGAGAGTATGTGGTAATTTAGGTTTGGACACACAGACTGCAGAAGAGAAAGTACAGAGAGGTGGGCAAAGATAGAGCCCTGGAAAACACTTACATGCCCTAGCTGTGAAATGGGCCTAATGAGGCTCGCCTCATTCTAGTAGGTTTTTGGTTTTGCTCTTGGTATTTGGTTTTGTGAGTTGGGGGGGTTGGGGAGATGGGAGGTGGGGAAGCCTGACATTTATTATTGACTCTGCATAAGGCACTCTAAGAGGGTTTATTTTTTTAATAGGCATTGTCTTATTTGTTCACAACAACCCCCACAGAGTACGTATTACTTTTCTTATCATCAGAATTTGAAACCAGATCAAGTCAGTTAATGATCATGTCTATTTCTCTTGGTCATAAGGCTGAAATGAGGCAATGTATCTGATTGCCTAGCCCAGGTTCTGGCATTCACAGGTGTTCTACAAATACTAGCTTTCTTTCCCCACACCTGCAGCAACCTGCCGTCCATGGTTGGTGATCTTGTCTCAAAACCAGGATTTGAATTTATTAACTAGCCTCTCTTCCTCTCCTACCCAACTTCTTTGGCAAACTGCAGGTGGTACCACAAAGCTTTATTTCTCTGCCATGGGTAACTGCCATGCTTGATGACTCCATTCCTTGTACATCTGCACTCCCCCTTTTTCTCTCCTTCCCTCTCACCCCACCAACATCCCTTTAGGCCTTTGCTGAACCAGTGGGGTTGAATAATGATAAATGTGCATTGGATTTGAGGCTACGGTTAAATGCTTGTTGGGAATTTGGTGGAGGCCCACACACACATCTCATTTATAACTTACGTCACTGGAATCAAGGCTGCTAGAAACAGAAAGATGATGATCTCCTGCCATCATCTCCAGCTAATCTCAAACACAGGAGAGGAAAACTGCAGAAGGCTCATCTCTGCTAGCTTTTACAACAGTAAATTGTAGCTCATCAGAGCCAATTCTTCAAACCATTTCCTTTAATCTAAACCAGGATTTCTCATCTCCCCTTTTATGATCCCATTTCGGGGCTCTGTGAAGAGATTGAGCAGCATGCCCATATGTTATCATTCTAATGAAAACAATCAGAGCCTAGTGATTATTAATCACCTGGCCTTATCATCCATTAAAGAAAAGTCTTATTAACCAAAAGGCATATGTTTTGTTCCTGAATTCCAGAGATAAAAACCTAAAGGAGATGAGGGAAGTGAACTAAAGCTCTGGTTGTGTTGGAATTTTGGAAATGAATTACATCTTGTCAGTAGCCTTCTTAATTAAGCACTCATAAGGAGTTGGAAATAAAAAATATTCAGCCTCAGATGTGGTTGCCTGAGTGTGTTTCTCTTGTTGTTATTGTAATTCTCATAGTTTGACATTAAGTTTTGGAACTGCAGGAAAACCAGAGTAGCTTTAATCGGCTTTTAAACTAGTGTGCAGCAATCGTTAGGCCCCCTAAGTGGTCCTTGATGATCTTATTTGAATGGGACACTTTGAGGAAATCATGGTGTAGCATCGTTTAAATGCCTTGTTGTACAGAATTTAAAGTTGTCTGTAAAAGGAAAACATTGTATAAACCATTTAAGGAATGTGATTAGATTAGAAGACTGGTAGGTAATTACAAACAGAGCCTTTGATCATGACCTCGGAAATGGGAGTACCCAAGTTTCCGGTACAATGTGCAACGTGAAGTTAGCAGTTTCAGCAGGACAGGCATTGTCTGAAAGTGGTTCTAACTTTATGAAAGTCATTGTCCCTGGATGCTAAACCTGTGGTTGTCTGTGGTAATGCTTCCCTGGCCCCACGAATTAAGCAAACCAAGCCCCTGCTTAAAACCTGAGATTGTTTAGGGCACCTAGGTGGCTCAGTGGTTGACCATCTGCCTTTGGCTTAAGTCGTGATCCTTGGGGTCCTGGGATCAAGTTCCA
Organism: Nyctereutes procyonoides; assembly: GCF_905146905.1. Taxonomy (NCBI): domain Eukaryota; kingdom Metazoa; phylum Chordata; class Mammalia; order Carnivora; family Canidae; genus Nyctereutes; species Nyctereutes procyonoides. The sequence goes on along the minus strand of NW_026575140.1, from coordinate 50,992,677 downwards.
CAATGGGCTCCCCATGGGGAGCCTGCTTCTCCCTCTGCCTGTGTCTCTGCCTCTCTCTCCGTGTCTCTCATGAATAAATAAATAAAATCTTAAAAAAAACCCACAAACAAATATATATATTAAAAAACAAAAACAAACAAACAAAAACCGACCCTTGAGTTGTTTAGAATTGCTTTCCTGGAGGTTCCATTTAGGATAGCTGGAAGGAGACCCAAGAGCCTTTATTTTTACAGAGCTTCACTAGGGAATTCCAATATACCTCCAGACATAGAGCTATAGGTCCACACCCTGTGGTCAGCTTGTGTGGATTCCAGAGGGATTGTCTCTGGCCTGACACCAGCTCACCACTTGATGGTATTATTCATGTCTCACCCTCCAGCAAAAGGTTTTTGACCTGAGGTATGGGAGAATTGAATATATTCTGGAAGAGCCAAAGAGTTTGATTTTTCATTCCTTTGGCTCTAAATAATTCCCCTAAGTAAGAAATCCAAATATTACCTCTTCCTGAGGCTTACCCTCCACGTTTCAACTCACAATGTCTCTCAGCAGCCCTTGTTTAATATTTGGGTGACAATACATTTCTCAACACTTAGAAATAAGTCCTCCACGGCCATTAGGATGATAAAATATTTGGCTGCCAATAGTGTGCAGGGCAGGTTTGCAAGGCTCTCAAAAGACATCAAAGTTTCCCATTGCCAGAAACTGTGGGGGGAAAGTAGTGTGAAGGAGAACCTCCTGATGCAGTGTGTGAGCTGAGGACCAGTTCCTGGCTTGGATTTATGAGCTGTGAGCTGCCGTCCTCGAATGTCTGCATGGCCAGGGGGTGAGGTCACCAGGAAGCAGGTGTGTGGCTCCCTAACAGGTGTTTCCAAAGGAACCTTTCAGTCCTGGCTTCACTGCTACCTGGAGCAAAGGGCCAAGGGATGTCAGACAGAGGAATCCTCAGTAGTGGTCTTAGATCAACACGAATGTTCCCCTAAAGGAAATTGCTAGGGCTGAAAACCACTGTCACATGATTGGAAAAGCTATGTCAGAAAACTGAGATGAATTTCAGTGCGTGCTGAGGCTGACGTCTGAGAATTGTAGGGCAACTGGGAGATGTTAAACTCTAAAGAATGAATTCCTAAAAATGGGTAGTTTTCTTGCTCTCACCTTCTTGGGGGTCCAGATGGGAAGGTGGGAAAGGAGGCAAAAGCTGAAAGGAATGGGTGTACCACCCAAGAAGAGGGCTGTGGTGCACGCATGGTTCTGTCTGGGAGCCCATCTCTGAGACGTCAGCTCTCTGCCATCTTCCTTCTGCGCAGTCAGGGGGCAGAGCCTAGGCCCCTACTCTAGGCTTGGACAGGTGACCTGGTGTCCAACTGGAATCCCCCAGTCTTTTACAGACTTATTGGAAATTTCTGTGCTCTTTCTACCAGGTTGATGAGCCCCTTGGAAGTAAAGCTCTATTTCCCTGGGCCCAGTTGGGGTACCACATGAAGAAGGCCAACCTGAGGGCAAAGACAGCCTAAAGAACCCAGAGTTGACAGAGGGAGGGCCTGAGAGCACCGTTTGAGTTCATGATCCCAGCCATGCCTAGAGTCACCCTGGTTTAATTTACATGAGCCCATGGAGTCCCGTCTTTGCAAAACACACTGTTTGTGAACAGAAGATCTAGACTTGACCATGTCTCCAAAAGAAAAAAATGTCCTGGTAGCCCATTAAAAATCATGCTTCTGTGGGTTATAGAAAGAAATTGGGGAATCTGAGATGGAACCCTGGCCATTTGGCTCCCTGTGGCATACTTGGAAAATCACTTATATTTTGAATGTGTCAGATTTTCTTATTTATATAATCATAGGGTGGACCAAGGTCAATTCTTTGACTCCATTATCTTGCTAAGAACTTGACAATCTTACAATCGAACACCATCTTTAACCTGATGTAAGTTCTCTACGTTTATTGCTCAATTATATTGCCCACTTTAAATGTGTTCACCTGTAGAGGAAAGAATTAAAAATTTGACCTCATAAGGGTTAGAAGCCATTTGCTTTTTATCTGTGGTTAATTCTGCTTCGTGATGGCCAATAGGAGAAAAACAAGTTAGGGCAAGAATTCTCTGCAGACAAATACAGTAGTTCCAGGGAGCTTTCCCGGCTGTCTCTCACTGGGCTTCTGTGTTCAGAGCAAAAAGAGACATTGTCTATCCACAGCTTACAGAGGATTAATGTCTGCAGGTTTCTCCAACTGCTGTCTCAAACCCTAGAATCCTGGAAATACTTCCTTATTGGATTAGTGACTGCTAAACGCCTCAAAACGAATACAGTTACTCTAATATGAAGTATTCAGATATAATTTGTGAAATGAAGATGCCCTGACTTCGTATCCCTTATAATTAAACATCTAGAGAGACAGAGCCTGGCTTCTGTTTTAATAACAAATAAAGCTCTGCTCACTTCCTCTTCACACCCTCTCAGGAGGAGCTAAGCAAGCCTGTAGACCAGCAATCAAGGTGGACTCACCTCCCCAAATAGGTCTCTTCCCACCTATAAATCAGAGGTAACGAAATTTGCCATGTCCCTGCTTTTAGCTCAGAATGGGAGTGGAGTGGCCAAAGACTGAACTGCCCTCTAAATGCAATGCATCGATTTGTGAGCCTTTCAGGTTTGGTTTGGAGAGAGAGGGAAAAAGAAAAGGCTGATTCAATTTTCTGCTAAATGTTTTCTTTCTCCTCTAAGTTAGTCCTTAGAAATTCTGACAGTTGCGAAGCTGGTTTTTGGTTATTCTGAAAAATCCACCTGAACTCAAGGTAAGGAATTCCTGAATCCACGTGGAGTTATGTCTGACAGCTGAACACAAGAACACTTGGGGTCTTGTGGCTCAAGCATCTGCCTTTGGCTCAGGGCATGATCCTGGAGTGTCAGGAACAAGTCCTGCATTGGGCTTCCCATGGGGAGTCTGCCTGTGTCTCTGCCTCTCTCTATGTCTCTCATGAATAATATAAATTTAAAAATTAAAAAAAAAAACAATACTTGAGGTCTGAGTATTTATTTCCTCCAGCTCACTGCTGCCAGGCTGTGGTTTATCAATGGCTCCGCACCTCTACCTAAGGAGTGTCCTCTTCCCATGGCTGCATCCGCCTAGGGGTGTGGATGGCTTTTCCTACTAGTAGTCACTGGTGCACTGCTATTTTTGGTTGGTTCACCAAACTCACACAGACCCTTCATAAACTCTTACTGGACATTTGGACCTCCATGTCAACACACATTAATGATAGACAGTAGTCGCAGTAGAAGTATAAGAAGTCAAAAAAGCCATTGATAATATTTTCCCCAGTGTCAAAGTAAGTCATAAATGTAGCCCTTCCCTTATAGTCTTCTGTATCTGTAGTCAGCATGATCAAAGATAGTTTTTCTCCACCCCATGTGGTTTCATTTCTAACATACCTGTGAGCACACATGCACATATGTGATTGAAAGCTGATTCCCAGCACCAGAACTTCCTGTGTGACTCTACCCACCTCTTCTGTTCCCCATGAATCCCCTGGCATCAAAGATCAAAGCCCTGTCTATTCCTACTCTTTTCAAATTTTACTTCAGGTATTCTTTCAGAGGACCCATCCAAGTTGCTGCAATCTCCAGCCTTTGCCTAGAAAGCCCAAGTCTGCAACTCTCAGGACCCACAGTTATACAGGCAACAGACAAAATGGACTGTCTGTTGGAACCAGCACATGGCTGTACCAGGGAGCATGAACAGCCCAAGGCCAGGGCCAGGGGGGAAGTAAGTGAGCCAGGAACCACAGATAGAGAAATATCAGACCAGTGGCATGAGGAAGGGGCTCTATCAGAATTGCCTCTGGGAGTCTTGAATGCCATCTACATGTCCTGGAGCAGAAGGGTGAAGACAATGTCTTATTATGAATTACAATGTCCAGATAGACTTACTTTTGGAGACCAGGAAATCAGATGAGCCCCAGAAGCTATGGTCTCAGAAGAATAGAATGAGAAGGGGTGAGGAAAGGTGCCTGCAGAGATGCTCCGGGAACATGACACAGGATTTGGAGCTGAGATAAGCCCTTCTGTCCATCCCCTAAAACTGTTAGCCTTGGAGTCATATGCTTCCAAAACTTGCCTGCACTTACATTGGTGGTCTTCTGTTTCTGTTTCCCTTGGCCTCGTCAGCCCACTCCTTTTAGAGCCAACTTTGGCTACACATTGGAATCATCCCAGTGGGCAGATTTAAAAATAGTGATACCTGGTCCTCATCCCTCCGACTCCCAGATTTTAATTTAATTGGTCTAACTTACAGCCTTGGGCATCTGGATTGTTAAAATCTTCCCCCAGGTGATCGCAATATACAGCCAAAGTCGAGAATCACTGCTTTCAAAAATGTCAACCAGACTTGGGTAATTAGGGAAATGGGCATCGTTGCCATATTTGGGTCAGTGAGAATGAGAACAGGCACTACCGGAATCCTGGAGCTGGACATTGTGGCAAAAGGATCAAAATGAGGCTGTACCACAGAGAAAATACAAAAGTAATATCTGAAGGATGTTTGGTGATGCTCTTTCTCATCCAGCCGGATTGTTTTCCTTTTGAGCAGTGAGCCTCAAAGCTTAACAGCATCCAAATAATCCAGAGGGCTAGAGCTCGTTAAAACACAGACTGTTGGGGCTCACCCCACGAGTTTCCAATCGGTAGGTTGGGTGGGTCCCTGACACTTGCATTTCTGACACATTCCCAGGTGATGCTGAGGCTGCTGGTCCAGGGACTGCACTTTGAGAAGCATGGCTCTAGAGAAAGTTCCTCTCCAGTTGTCCCTCACTCATTCTTGTTTTATGTGATTAAGACAGCAGTTCCTTTAGAGCCCCCGCGAGAGCCTTCCCATTCTGTGACCACACACCGGGAAACATTCATCATCCTGGGTTAGAAAGAGCAGTCAAATGTTATCTATTCCCCACCAGGTGCTTGCTACACAGTGCCCGAGGCCAGTGCAAACGCTCAAGGGGAACTTGGGTTTTAGCTGCTGTCATTAAAAAGCTTGGAACCTGCACAGCAAGGAACGCCCTTGTGTCAGCAAGAGCATTTCCTCCTATGATCACAAATGGTTTCCAGTTGTAAAGAAAGCTCAGGGGAACATATGGAAAGAAAAATTGCCAAGTCCATGGCTAGAGTCTCAGTCTATCCCAAAATCGAATCGAAAAGAAAAGGAGAGGAATCCCTTGGCTTCTCTTTACCCGCTCTTGCACTCCTCACTGGGATGAATGAATTTTTTTTCCCCTGTATTTCCCATTTCCAATATTTGCTGAGAAACTACCTCTTGAGATGTAAGTGGACACTCAAGAGAGGTTTCAAACACTTTGATTAATATATGAGTCGTCAATGTTTTATCTTTTCTCCCAAACACAAGCATCTCACTATTCATTTTTAATTGTTGCCTTTTTGCTTTTTGCACTGAAACACATTTTGGAAATGGAAAAATTGGCGCCACTTTGGCCTCAGCAGAAGAAAATGTGAACGGTTGAGACAAAGGCCTAAATTCTGTTGGGCTTTTCCATGGTCACCTTTTTACAGAGGCTCATCTTAGCCAAACTAGTCTCTCAGTCTAGGTGAAGGCCATGATCTTTTGTTTGTTTTCAGCCGCCATCCACAATGAAGCTTTGGGACCGTCATGACCTGACTCTAAAGGTGTGAATTGCAAATGACAGGTTGCATCTCTGGTTCCCTGGGATATGCACTTCCTTGATGCGTATGCACACACACCTAGGCTGCCTAGATCACGGATAATGGACATGGGACCATAGAGGATGGGGATCTTTTCTACCACTGCCTTGATTGACACAAACAGGCATGGTGGACTAGCTCGGTGTCTCCTGAAATCTACTGCTTGGGACACCAATTCTACAAATGCTAGCTATTGTTGGGTGTCGTGGACACATATCTTTGGAAACACTGAGTTGAAGAAAGGTAATCATGGGACACCTGGATGGCTCAGTGGTGGAGCATCTACCTGCCTGTGGCTCAGGGCATGATCCCTGGGTCCTGGCATTGAGTCCTGCCTTGGGCTCCCTGCAGGGTGCCTGCTTCTCCCTCTGCCTGTGTCTCTGCCTCTCTCTCTGTGTCTCTCATGAATAAATAAATAAAATCTTTTTTTAAAAAAAAGAAAGGTAATCATATTGATCTCTTTATTTCAGGACCCCTTAGTAATCTTAATATGTTAATGTGTATGGTGAATTTTCAAGAAGGGGGTTTATTGTACCATAGGAGACATATTTGATCTTAGGAAAAAAGGAGGGGAGCTTCTCTTGGGATATTTCTGAGCAACTTCTCTGGGAAACAATAGTTAGATAACGTCTAGTCTCTTCTCACATAAATTCCACATTCTGAGTCTCAAGCCTCCCCTATGTGGGAATAAGTCTTAACTAACCAACGAGACTCGGAGGTGGGGTTTGAGCCAACCATAACCATATACCTATGACCTAAGAAACAAAGCACTGTGAAGCCCTTCAAATGTTCCTCCCCTTCCCTCTCCATCACCTGGCTGGGGTAAGAAAGGGATTCTGGTGAAGAAGAAAAACCAACAGAGGACTTTAAAACACTAAGTTTCAACTTTTATAGGCATATTTTAGACATTTTCTTTCACTACCTTATATATAAAATACTTGGATCAGATTATTCCCACCAGGAGAGCTCTGCTTTGGCTAGAGACCCTTACAAGAGGCCAAAGCATTTTGATGGAATTCACTTTTTAAAGAACACCAGCCTTTGGGGCACCTGGGTGGTTCAGTGGATGAGCATCTGCCTCCAGCTCAGGTCATGATCCCAGGGTCCTGGGATCAAGTCCTGCATAGGGCAGCCTGCTTCTCCCTCTGCCTGTGTTTCTGCCTTTCTCTCTGTGTGTCTCTCATGAATAAATAAATAAAATCTTTAAAAAAAGAACGCCAGCCATTAATTATGTAAGTGGTGGTCAACAAATAAGTCCAGAATCAAAGACTGTGTTATCTCTTCAACTAATTTCCCTCAATTGCCTCTTGTGTCCTAATACATCATCTAATTTGACATCTGATCAAATCCACCAGTGTGATATGTATCTGCTACTAGTGATACTGTTCTCTAATATTCTATATGCTTTAATGTTCCAAAACTTTATCATTTACGTGTTACATTAATCATATATCACCAGGTATTATATGATTATATGATTCTGTAATTTCATACTCACAGAATGTTACACTTAAAAGTAAGCATTGTCAACATTTGTCTATTATAGGAGAGAAACCAAGTCTGAATGAAGTGATTATTATGAATTACACAATTTGTAATCAGCCAGAGCCAGGATTTGAACTAAAATCTAAAATCCATCTGAAACAAAAACCTGTTTTTCACCACTACCTTGGGGGCCTTCCATAATTATTGGAACAAGATTGAGAAAGGGAGAAAACTCAAATGTTTAAGATACTTTCTTAAACAATACCTCAAAATGTTCTTAACTTAAGCCATCATTAAAAAGTGGAAAGGAATGGATTCCTGTAATGTCAAACACACAGTGAACACACGAGAGGGAATGGAAAAAATTCAGAGTTTTCATGACCTGCAAATAATCACATCTCACTGATAATAGATTTTACAGCAAATAAATAAACAGCTCTATAGATAAAGTCTCACGCAATGGGGCTGCAACTCTTCAAATGTACACTTTTAAAGATCCACTCTAAACTCTCAGAACCAGGGGATTTGGTTAAAAAAAAAAAACACAGGATCTTTTGCAATGTTTATATCTGGGTCACCAAATTAATGAAAAAGAGAGAACTCTGCAGCCAGCAAAATGCAATTAATCTTCAAGCACGGTTTGTAACGCACACTCATTTGTACCAATTAACTTCATTATTCTATTTGGAAGACTTCTCTCCCTCTCTATATTCCAACCTTCTTTTAAGTTTTAAGTCTGAGCAATCTTTACTGCCTTATTTCTAGTTAAGATTGCAATAATTTGTCATTGGTGTGCAGACACTTTCTTAACTATTCCTGTGTTACAAATAAAAGCACCAGTATTGCTCGGAGGTTATCTCTGGGGTCCTGCAAAGCCAAGCACTATAAAATGGTTAGACATTAAAGATGCGAAGAGAACCCCATAAAACAACACATAAAAATGTGTCTTGCCTTGCCATTTATATGGAAAGATGGTGCAGTTCAATCTTTCAAGCCAAAGACTATTTTAGAATTAAAGTTTCAATCAGAACAGGAATGGGGGGAGGCTTCACCCTCTCTCTTTGACCCTCTTTTTTTGCTTATAAAACCGCTGAAGTAAAAATCATGTGCTGGGTTGGCTTTCCCATTGGCCTTTTGATCTCTCATTCTTTCTCTTCTCCCTCCCCTCCTCTCTCTCTCTCTCTCTCTCTCTCTCTCTCTCTCTCTCTCACACACACACACACACACACACACACACACACATACTGCAAGCAAAATTGGCTTTTTCTAGCTCATGTTCTTTTTAAAAAAAAATGAAAAACTTTGCTAAGTCTGACTTCTAACTCTTGTAGAAACAACCTTGTTTGTGTGTTTAAGCAGACTTATAATTAGAAAAAAATCTGAGCAATGCAGCTCTGTTCATACTGAGTAAAAGGGCTGTGGATTTAACCATCCAAGGAAGATGATCTTTTTTTTTTTTAAAGACTGCTTTCCACTACAGGCATTAAAGGTGGCCTTGCAATCATGCAGGCCAGGCCAAGGGTGTGAACTGAGCTCCGTCAGACAGCAACTGGTGTGACCACAAAAGGAACAGTGAAGAATGGCATCACCAGGTAGGGAAGAAACCAAATTCCAGGTATCATAGCTTCGTTTGTTTAAGATTTAATTTATTTATTTGAGAGAGAGAGAGCATATAAGGAGGGGGAAGGGGCAGAGGCTGAGGGAGAAGCAGACTCCTCATTGAGCAGGGAGCCCGATATGGGGCTCAATCCCAGGACCCTGGGATTATGACCTGAGCCAAAGGCAGACACTTAACTGACTGAGCCACCCGGGTGCCCCGCAGGTGTCATAGTTTTAATTTCACAATGTCCAAGGACAATCATGTCATAGGGAGTCAAAAATAGCATCCAGATGGAACAAAGGTATTAAGGGTGAGCTCTGGCTCTAGGGCAGAGGATCTCTATTTCCCATCCTGGTTTACACCATATCTTCTGGTGGTTATGCACATAGAGGATGCTAGCAGACAGAAAGAGGGCAACAGTTTCCTGGTTGTAGCAGACGCTGTCAGTACCCTCCCTCCAGATCCCCGAATTACCCCCATCTCTGCTCGTGCCAATCTGACTGCTTCTGACTACAAACACCTATGACTCTTTGAGGGTTCTCTCTAGTTATCTGAACCCTCTAGGAAAGCTGGAAGCTCCAGAGACTTAACACCACCTCCAGTGGCCCTCAAACAACAACTGGTTGGAGTTGGTAAATGCCTGGCTGCATAGGTTGTGGGATGGAAAAGCTCTGACACATTTTCTTCCCTGCATCCAGTGTTCCCAGCCAGAATGGGTGTCAGTGGTAAACTGCCCAGTAATATGCCCTTTGTTTGCTTCCTGTTCTTCCTGTCTCATATCTCTACACTTTACAGATGCTTCTTGGGATTGCCTCCCAGATAAACTTTTGCATTTGCATCCTTGCATCACCAGAAACCCAGACAGAAACAGGTGCCCTCACTGACAGAGGAAAGACAGACATCAGAAATTCGGGATTCATTGCAAGATCCTGAAAGTGCCCCACTGTCAATGACTCTATTTTTGTGGCCCACACTTGTCATGACAGATGTCATGAAACATGAAATTCAGGGCACCTGGGTGGCTCAGTGGTTGTGCATCTGTCTTTGGCTCAGGGCGTGATCCCGAGGTCCTGGGATTGAGTCTCGCATTGGGCTCCCTGCATGGAGCCTGCGTCTCCCTCTGCCTGTGTCTCTGCCTCTCTCTGTGTCTGTCTCATGAATAAATAAAATCCTAAAAACAAACAAACAAACGTGAAATTCTGCAGGAAATTACTTTGTGGATTCCCAAGACCAATTTTCTGAGCCATGCCCCATCCAGGCAATCATATGGAAAGAGCATCTCTCTGTCCCTTTGGGAAAACCTCAATGACATTGATCCATGGAAGCCAGCTTGGTCTTGCAAGTGATCAAGCTGGCTGGCCAGGACAACATCATTTGTATCAGTACATGTTCTGACTGTGGAGCTCTGTGAAGGGTTTTATGTGGGGAAGTATGGAATGCATTCAGGAATGAAAACTCTTGGGTATTCAGAAGGGGGTGGTGGGTAGAACTGTGAGCAATGTTCTTTGGGAGTCCTTTGAGAGTCAGGAGCCAGAACTTCTCATCCTGCATCTGGTTTGCTTTTCAGTTTGAGTAAAACCAGTCATGGGTAGCTGGACAAGGTAAGTGCCTAAGGGACCCAAGAGACTCAGAATCAGGACATGAATGGAGGTACCTTGTTTCAAAGGAAACTTCACAAAAGAAAAAAATGTGATCTACCAGCAATTGAGTGTAGGAGCTGGGGAAGAACCAGCAAACAGAACCCCGGATTTGAGCATCTCCAAATGACAAGTGGTGGAGGAAAGTAGAGGATGAACCCCTGTGTGACAGTCTGGGGACATTTGCATGGCTTCAGAAACCCCTTGGATGTCTGAAGAATCTAAAGAAAGTCAATGTAGCAAGAAAAAATGAATGAGAGGGAACCCAGTAGAAAATGAGGTTGTAAAGTGAGATAAGACCCAGGTAATTTAAGGACTTGTAAGCCTTGGTAAAGAGTTTTGTTTTTATTTTAAGATTTTATTTATTCATTCATGAGAGACACAGAGAGAGGCAGAGACACAGGCAGAGGGAGAAGCAGGCTCCCCACAGGGAGCCCGATAGGGACTCGATCCCAGGAGCACGGGATCAGGACCTGAGCCGAAAGCAGATGCTTAACCACCGAGCCACCCAGGTGCCCCTGGTAAGGAGTTTTAATCTCATTCTAATTGCAATGGGATGGCGTAGAAGGGCAATATGCTGTCTATGCATTATTTCACATAATCCCTATGAGAATCTTTTTTTATTATCCCTGTGGTGCAGAAAGGATGTGTCTAGACCCAGGTTACTTACTGGTAAGTAACGGAGGAAAGCTCATCTCAAGGTCTGAGCTCCAAATACACATCAGGATACTCTTGAGAACCTCTACATAAATTCCCTCTCCTGACTCAGCGCCCCACGTTTGTCGATGTTCTCGTGGGTCCAATAATGGGACCCACTATCTGCTCAGTGGCTTCCCAGTGTGAATCTTGGTTACTTACAGAATCAGGCTTTGTTTTGAGGCCCCAATTGCCCAGAGTTGCAGGTGTGCCTTCTCCCCATGAATTTATTTTACCTGTTTCTAAGTTGTGCTATGTTTTGATAATGTTTGGAAAGCAGGTTGGATGGACAGCAGGACAAAGTCTGAGGCCAATGTAATCTGGAGTCCCCAAGCCTCTGGAATCTCTTTTTGTAGACTCAGGCTGCTGCTAAGCTTTTGACCAGGACCTTAGTAATGTCCTTGTAAAACCCAATCAGGGTCCTAAGTGGTTCTTTAAATGGACATTTGCCTGAACAAATCTTCCTTTGTGCAAACACGAAGGATTAAAGTGCATCTTGGGACATCTATCCCTGCTTCCTGCCGACTTAATTTTTCTCATCTATTACTGCCAAGGATGTATCAACTCTGTCCTTGAATGTCTAGAAGTGAGTCACAAGTTTTGTGTTATGGGACAATATTTTCATTTTGTTTCACTCCCATTACCCAGTGTCACCCAGAAATAAGCAAACCCCAGCTCCAAACTCCAAGACCCTGCACATACCTCACCACATCCCAAGTGCCCTCAATTCTTGTTTATTTATCTCACATTCTTCACAAGTTTTATTATCTGCAATAATCAACACAAATTGAGACGGCTTCCTGGCTCATGACAGTTCCCCCAGCGGTGAATCATTCTTCCTAACAGGTTCTCCCTCTTCTTGTAAAACGTCCAGTCCTCTGCTCACAAGTGATAAACCAGTGACCTGAACAGAGCCATTCAGTGTCCCACCCCCAGCCCCTTGCTACAATTTAAGGAATGAATGGCTGATTCAAGCCTGGCCAATCAGAGTTCTTCCTAGAATTTTTTTTTTTTTTCCAATTAAACCAGAAGAATGAAGCCTTTTCCCTCTCCAGACGTGGAGGTGTTAAAATATACACTGGGATCTGCTCGAGGCCATATAACCCACCAGGCTGTTTTGCGGCCTTGTGACCAACGTAGCCACAGGCAAAGGGAAGCAGAGAAGTGAAACTGGCAAGCTCATGGGAACTTCCTTACGGGGGTTACTACCCCTTCTCAGGGTTTGTTATGTGACCCACTAAATTTTTCTCACTTCTTTCAACTGCTTTAAACCTAATGAGATTCAACCTTTCATGGATTGAAAGAAGGAAAGAAGAAAGAAAGAAAGAAAGAAAGAAAAGAAAGAAAGAAAGAAAGAAAGAAAGAAAGAAAGAAAGAGAAAGAAGAAAGAAAGAAAGAAAGAAAGAAGAAAGAAAGAAAGAAAGAAAGAAAGAAAAAGAAAGAAAGAAGAAAGAAAGAAAGAAAGAAAGAGGAAGAAGAAGAAGAAGAAGAAGAAGAAGAAAGACAGACAGACAGACAGACTAGAAATATCTCTATATGATGAGGCACCATAACCACAGAAGTGATCATTTATAATCTGACACCAAGGGACACTCGGAAGAGAACAGAAGAGCCGGGGTAATTCTATAGCACAGTCCTGGATGTTTATAATAACCCGTCCTGAATCTTGGTCAAAAGTTTTATGTTAGATTCTGTTTAAGTAAGGGATGAAATAATATCCTTTAGAAATACTGAAATTCAAATGGTGATTTTTTTTAAGCTCAGGTTATAAAGAACCCCATGCTGAATTCTAGAGAAATAAAGTATTTGTTAAAAGGGCCAACCGTATCGAATTTATAATTTCTTTTGACATTCTAAAATTATTTTCTCCAGCAGATACTGGTTTCTATTCTAAATGCAAACACTTGAATAAACAGAGACTCTGAAACTGTTTGGTCACACCTTCTTTCCATTGTTTGAATCCCTTGTCTCCTACTTACCCTACCTTCAAGATTGCCCATATCTCTGATGGTCAGAAAGAGTTTTACCAAAAGTGCTTTGGTTTAAAAAGTAGAAACTCCACCTTCTAGCACTTTATCTTGTGCACTTGCCCTACAGCCAAGCCTCCAGCTTCCATGCTAGGAACTTGAAAGGTGGATCCATGAGTTAATAGGTTCTCTCCTAAGTCAAGATTCTCCCCAAAACTTGGTCTTCCCAGGATGGAGGCTCTGTCGCACTCTTGCCAGTCTCCCACAGGAAAGGAGTCCCTTTGATAAATTCCAGTCCAGCAGTTGGAGCCTTGCTACCTCCTGAGCTCTCCAATATGCTTCTTCTAGATGGATTGCCCCCCTCCTGGCAGATCCTACAAGTACATCTTGCCAGAACCCACTTGTCACCTGTCCTCTCCCACTATGCGGTGAGATCCCTACTTGCTCATGCCTGAGGTCTTTTCCCCCATGACCCATCCTTCCACACTCGACTGACCCCTTTCTGTTTCATCCCGGTCCACACTGTGGCTCCTCTTGCTATAGCTAACACTTTCCTGCCTTAAAGTATTTTGTCCTCTCCATCCCATAGTCCAAGTTTTTTGGATCTGTGTACATTTCTACCATTCCCTCGGTCCCAAAATAGCAATATTCTTCAGGTATTTCTAATCTAGTATCCAGCTCCTTGCCTCTATTTATAATGGATATTTTACACTCCTTTTTTATTAGTATAGTTTGCTGAGTATACGATTCCCATATACTTTAGCATGTGAATCTCCAAGAGTTTTGTTTTCTAATTCTTCTAAATTTTATATTGAATTTTACCTGTAGCCTATAATTGGTATTGCATTGTTTATATCAACCTCTATGTCTCCCTTTAAGATCTTTTTATAGCTTCTATTCTATACTTGTGTTTTTCATGTAATCTCTCTGTATACAATTTTTCCCCCTTTTTAAGTGTTCTGGTTTTTTCAGCATTCTGTCATCCTTGCCAAATTATCCATTTCACAATTCCACCTCCTTTTCTTTTATTTATTTATTTATTTATTTATTTATTTATTTATTTATTTATTTATGATAGTCACAGAGAGAGAGAGAGAGGCAGAGACACAGGCAGAGGGAGAAGCAGGCTCCATGCACCGGGAGCCCGATGTGGGATTCGATCCCGGGTCTCCAGGATCGCGCCCTGGGCCAAAGGCAGGCGCCAAACCGCTGCGCCACCCAGGGATCCCTCCACCTCCTTTTCAAAGGAGGATGCCTACACTCCTACACTTCAGCATTTCATTTTTGATTAATAGAATTTAAAATTTCCAGGAATTTTAAAATTCACTGAGGATCTCGCCCTTCATTTTCTAAGCAAAATATCATGTAACAAGTTACAAAATAATTATGCATTTATCATTTATAACTTGCTTTTGCACCAGTAGTATGTGCGTGAACCACCCTCAGATTATGCTCTTCTGGTTATTTCATGAAATACTAAAAACAGCCTTCATTGGGACACCTGGCTGCCTCAGTCAGTAGAGCATGAGACTCTTGATCTCAGGGTCACAAGTATGAGCCCCATGTTGGCCACAGTGTTTACTTAATAAAAAAAGATATATATTAAAAAAATATCCTTCATGAAAGAGACTACCTAAGTGCTTGATTCAATCTGTCTGATTCTTTCAAAATCCTCTACATATTATTCTCCCTCTATTTATTTTAATTTTCTAATTGTTTTTCACACATATAACATTTAAAACTCTCTACAAAGCAGAAAGTCCTTGCTCCTAGTTTCCTGTTACTTTTTTTTTTTAAGATTTTATTTATTTATTCATAAGAGACACACACAGAGAGAGAGGCAGAGACACAGGCAGAGGAAGAAGCAGGCTCCCTGCAGAGAGCCTGATACGGGACTGGATCCCAGGACCCTGGGATCACGACCTGAGTCAAAGGCAGACACTCAAAAAAAATAATAATAATAAATAATAAAGAAAAAAAAAAGACAGACACTCAACCCCTGAGCCACCTAGGTTCCCTAAGTTCCTGTTATTGTGAACACCCTGTCCAGCCATTGGAGACTGCCCGATGCCTTGCCATTCAGCCTAGTGGTGGCTGTGTGAGCTAGCGTCTGTGTGTTCACGTTGCTTCTACTCACTCCCCAGTAACACTTTCTCATGAAAAGCACACTGTATTATAAACTTCAAAGCTGCTAAACAGACTAGATCTTAGCTGCTCCCATCACAAAAAAAGAAATAATTATCTGATGTGATAGAGGTATAGATAACCCTAAGGTGCTAATCATATTGCAATATAGAGATACAGCAAATCAACACGTAGTACACCTTGAATTTACACTGTTATGTGCCAACTATATCTGAATAAGAATAAATTTTGAAAAAGCACACAGTGGGGGCACCTGGTGACTCAGTCAGTTAAGCATCTGACTCTTGATTTCAGCTCAGGTCATGATCTCAGGGTCCTGAGATGGAGCCCCATGTCGGACTCTGGGCTCAGCATAGAGTCTGCTTGTCTCTCTCCCTTTGCTCCCCCCCAGCACCCCCTTTCTCTCTCAAACATAAAAATAAATAAATAAATAAATAAATAAATAAATAAATAAATAAATAAATAAACAAATAAAAGCAGTGTGTATTTTTTACACTCTAGATACATTCTTATATTGTATGACTACAAAGGACAAACGGTTTTCTTTAATGGAAAGAGAAAAAAAACAAATTGAAAGATGAATAAAAATAGAAAAATGGCCAAAGACTAAAGAGATCACTGATGAAAGAAATTTAAATTGACAATAAACACAAGAAAAATGTTCACTGTCAGGTTCAAAACATGAAAATCGAAATCACAAGATGCCCCTTTTCATCTATCAGATTGGCAAGGTTAATACTTGCTCCACCTCAGAACTTGGAGAATTCCTAGGAAAATGCATTCTCATTGCTAGAAAAAGGTGAATTAGAATCTTCTCTCTAGAATCAGTTCAGCAAAATGTATCAAAAGCCTTCAATTATGAGTAGAATCTATATGGAAGTTTCTAGAAATTTAATTTATTCATTAGAGGAAATAAACAATGACATTGTTTATTTGAACAACAAAAACTTTTATCTTTCTGTGTAATTATAAGAACATTACTTAGAATGGTATAAAAAAGGAAACAGCCTAAATGTCCACCAACTGGGAATTGGTTGTATGAGTTTTAGTATTTCTGTGCAATAAAAGCCCAGTGCCATTAGAAATCACATATTAGAAGAATACAAGACAATTTTCTATAGTATACTGCTAACTAAATAAACCTAGTATGAAAATAATATGGATGATTTAATTATAATTATTTTTAATTTTTGACATTTGCATACATGAATAGGATAGAATAGTGTTGAGGCCAAAAGTTATTACTGGCTATTTCTGGGTGGTCAGATTGGGAGAGATTTTTATTTTCACTCTTTGTGCTTTTCTATTTTCCAAATTATTTGTAATAAATCAGCCTAACTTATTTTTTTGAAAGTCAACCTTTAGAATCATTGAAAATATCCCAGAATTCAACCTCAGTATTTATCTATTTCCTTTTGCCCTCTAACTTATCTAATTTTACTCAAACAATAACTAAGGGGCAGGGGAAATATAGTATCTCCTTTCTTTTCCCATTTTGTTATTAATATTCCATCTGTAGGGATGCCTGGGTGGCTCAGTGGTTGAGCATCTGCCTTTGGCTCAGGACGTGGTCCTGGGATCTGGGATCGAGTACCCCATTGGGCTCCCCACAGGGAGTCTGCCTCTCTCTCTGCCTGTGTCTCTGCCTCTCTCTCTCTGTGTGTGTCTCTCATGAATAAATAAATCTTAAAAAATAATAAAAATAATATTCCATCTGTATTACTTTTTGAGAAGTGAGCTATAAATCGATGATTGATAAAGAATCAGCATCATGCCAGTTACAAGAACCAATAATGATAGCAAATGATTCGTGGTGTTTCCTGAGTTCCAGGAACTGTTCTAAGGTGTGTGTGTGTGTGTGTGTGTGTGTGTGTGTGTGTGTGTGTGTATTCCTCACTCAATAGCTCTGGCTCCATTTATTTATTTGAGAGAAAGAGAGAGAGCATAAGCAGGGGGAGGGGCAGAGGGAGAGACAGAGAGAGAATCCAAGCAAACTCCCCACTGAAATTGGAGCCCGACCTGGGACTCAATCTTAGGACCCTGAGATCATGACCTGAGCTGAAATCAAGAGTTGGATGCTTAACCAACTGAGCCACCCAGAGGTGCCCTTCCACGAAATAAGTCTTAACAGCATCTGCCTTTTATGGATGAGGACAGTGAGAAGACAGGTTAAGTGACCTGCCCAAAGTCCTACAGCTAGTGTACATCCAAGCCTGGATTCAAGTACAGTCAGCCTGCCTAGCAACTGTGTCCATAATCACCTTGAGATTCTATTTCTACAGGGATATCCTAGAGATAAGAGAAGAACACCATGTGGCTCTTGTTTTCTACTCTTCTTGCAGTACTTTGACTAAGGTAGGGGTTAAGTAAAATTGAGGGCTGGCCTGGGTCCTTAACTACCACCTACAATATGATTTCTATGGAAAAAATCATTGTACATTCCAAAGGACTGACCTACAAATGAAATTTCTGAATTGTCTATTTGCAAGTTGGGGGTTGCCTGTATATATCACAAGGAAATTATTACCAAGGGAAAGACATGTGTTTCCATCCAAAACAAATGTCTGGAAATTATTTGGCCTTTGAATAAACTCAGGCCATCCATCTTTAGCCAGGAGTTTACTCTGAGGTCTCTTCATCAAGTGCTTACAATGTGAATAAAGAGTTTTCGGAATGCTAACATCAAGTCACAGACATGGTTCTGGAAGCCTTAGAATCTTCGCATGGGCACAGACATGCTCCTGGAAGATAGTCCTTAGGGGCTGGCTCGACTTCTTGAAGAAGAGGCAGAAAAGCATGAGTGTTGAGCATTTCCTGATCCTTTTAGGAGTAGATAAATACTGTGCTCTGTAAGTCAGTGAAGGTGAGATCTCTAGGAGGATCTTTTGGCTATAGGTCAGGAGAGCTTTAAATTTGCATAATTTTTATTGTTCCTAAATGTTTGGATTAGCCTTCTGGAGGTGGACCACACATTCAACAGGTTGTAACAATTGCCTACTGAGCTATCTCAATCCAATTTCTAATCTCAGCAGATGGATAATGATTTTGCTTAATTTCTCTTTTCAAAAGGTAGAGCTGGCATGGAATTTTATAATTGTGCAAAAGCAATAAAGCAATAGTGTACCATAGCCTTAGAAACATATCTACTTGATAGCATACACTTTCTCCTTCCTTAGTAAGGAAAGTGTAGATGCTCAGAAATTTCACTAGCTGAGAAAGTAAGAAGATCTAAAGATACAGTTTACAATTTTATTGAGGAAAAAAACACCTATTTGGGAAAGCCAGAAGAAGGCACCATCTCTTCCAGATTGCAGACACTAGCCATTTGTTACAAAATGAAAATTTTACAAGATTAGGCAAGAAGAAACTCAAAATCTATGCTTATTATGGAAAAAGCAGTCCTAGGCATCAGAAGTGCCACAAAGACCAGTGGCCAGCCATTTTTCTTTACTACTGGTAAGAAAATTCTGAATTGGAAAGTAAAAACCTTTACCAGTAATGGCTAAGAATCTCATTGTTTATGAGAGATGCTATGTTCAAAATTCATATTTTAAGAAATCCTAACCCCTCAGGTGATGGCATTAGGACATGGGGCTTTGTGGAAGTGATTAGATCATGAGGGTGGAGCCTTCCTGAGTGTAATTAGTGCCCTTATAAAAAATACTTGAGACAGTTCTCTTGCCCCTTCCACCATGTGAGCACATGAACACACCTTGAGACCTGTCACCTGTGAACCAGGAAGAAGGCTTTCACCAGATGTTGGATCTGCCAATGCCTTGATCCTGGACTTCTCAACCTTCAGAACTGTAAGAAATAAATGTTTGTTGTTTAAGCCACCAAGTTGATGACATTTTTGTTATAGCAGCCTGAATGGGCTGAGATACTCATTCTTCACATGTTGTATACGTTCTGTAAATGTTCAGAAACAGATTGCTACACCAGGCACATAATTTTGATACACATGTTTGTTGCTAACTTACTTTTTACATGTAATAGACATGCAGTTACATCTGAGGTTTTTGTTTGTTTGTTTGTTTTTTAGAGTTTAGGGGCCCAGGAATTATCTGTATATCTGGTTATCTTAACCAATAGTCACTGATGACTTGTGCTCTGCTGCTGAAAAGAAAGAATGCCCCCCCCTTTTTTTCAGGATGAGAAAAAGGCCTTTTGGGCATTCATCAGCTCTGCTAATGAATGCTGTTGGTCTATAACCTTCTTAGAGCTTCCCTGGTGAAGTCTGGAACTTGTCCCTGTACTCAGAGGGCAGGGAGAGATTGCTCCAGGTTGATAGGTGGCAGTTTTAACAAGTAAAGGGAACTTCCATACAAGGCTTGTCTTGAGCAGCCACAAGGCAAATGGATCCCCACACCAGCCTACCAAATCTTAAAAGTTTATAAAGAGACTAACTGGGTTTAGTCACGAATACCACACAGGTGTTCTCAACCACTGTCTCAAGACTATGATCTTGCAGCAGCCTCTGGAAGTGAGAGAGTCAAGGAAAACCCACAGTGCAAGGATGGGGAGTGCCTGGGTCCAGCTCACGTTTCAATCAGTGATCACATCTTTTTTGATGACCTTCCCCAACAACACCCTAAATCCCAGAACATGGGTTTGGGCCTCTTGAAGACTCTGATGCATATCCTCATATAATTATTCTACATGAAGATGTAATTTTATTGAATGATTTTTTTTTTGTTTTAGTTTTTAAATCCAATGATACTGACAATAGGTTAGAACTATACCCTCCAGTGTGCTAGCCACTGGCCACAGATGGCTAATAAACCCAGGAAATGTGGCTGGGCTGAATTGGGAAGCACTGGGAATGTAAAACACATACTGGATTTGAAGACTGAGTCCCAAAGAATGGAAAGTATCAAAATAATAATGTTTATATTGCTTCCATGTTGAATTGTTAATGTTTTGGGTATAATATACTAAATAAAATAGACTTTCAACATAAGTTTCATCCATTCTCTGTCCTGCCATGTGCTCTAGGAGAATGATCTCTGAGGACTGAGTCAGCCAGGCTTCCATGCTGGCAGGTTTCTGGTCTGAGGATGATCTGGGGATGAGAGGAAAGAAAAGTTGAGATATTCTCTCCTTTTCTCCTCTTCCCAATTTAGAGCCATGTTTCCTGAAGATATTGGGTGTCTCCATGACTTCAGTTCTCACCTGGTGGCCCCTGCCCTGAGGCTTCACCTTTCACTGGGCTCTGGCAACAAGATGCCCTTCCTTTGTCACTTTGGCCCTAAGGAGGTACTAGTCACTGGGTGCTTCACCATCCTTGGTTGATTCCCTCAACCCTGCCCACTTATTAGGTCATCCTTCATTAATGCCTTTCACTTGAAGAACTTGGGGTGAGGTCTGTTTCCTGGCCACAGGACCTACTGATACAATAGCCCATTCTTTCCCCCCTACACACCAACAGGAAAAACCCAAATCCAGGGCCTGCAGACAAGACGTCTTACATTTGGTTAAGATGAGTTAAATGCACGGAAGTCAGCTTACTCTTCTTCTTAGCTATCCAAGTACTTTGCCTACAGTGGTCAAGGCACTGTGCTGAGCTCCTTGGTGACCCCAAATTCCCAAGTCCTAGTCTCACCTCAAGAATGTGAGGAAATGAAGGAAGCCCAGAGAAAACAAAATATGCAACTAAAAGAGTAAATGTCCAAAGAATTATGAGGACAGTGTTTGAGAGTTTGGAGGAGGAAGAAATATGTGAGTGTGGTCTGGGTTTCTCACTCAGACTGGCAATCATTTCTCTAGTAAAAGGTAAGAAACGTAATAATGGTCTGGAATATAAAATCTGGGCAGAAGAGTAGTTAGTGGTCATAATAAGCATTGTTAGTGCCTCTTTAGTACTTTATATGTGGCTAACACTCTGCTAAATACTGTACGTGATAATTATTTTTTTAAGATTTTATGTATTTGTTCATGAGAGATGCAGAGACAGAGACAGAGACATAGGCAGAGAGAGAAGCAGGCTCCATGCAGGGAGCCCGATTGGGACTCAATCCCAGGACCCCAAGATCATGACCTGAGCCAAAGGCAGACACTCAATCACTGAACTACCCAGGCATCCCCCTCTATATAATAATTATAGCTATCACTTCCATGTAGTGCTCAGAATCTTCCAGGTACTTTCCAAGCACTTTATGGGCATTGACTCATTTATTCCTCATAACAACCTCATGAGATGGGTAATATAAAAAGATAAACTGAGGCATATTAAAAATTTCCAGAGTTTATTTGAGCAAAAATTTATTCAAATCAGACAGTGCCAAATCCAGAAGTAACCACAGGAGCCAGGGATGAAACTTTTACAGAGAAGACCAAAAGCAAAGCAAGGAAATTGATAGGCTATGGCTTAAGCCTTTGCCTTATTTGGGAAAGGCTTGTTGACTGTGATGTCTTTAGGTTTTGATTTCTTAACCTTCAGGCTTTTACAGGCTTAGGTTTGGTGTTGCTTACTCAGGCTGCTAAGGCATTAGAACCACTTCTGTCTAATGCCTCCTTGATTAACCAATTTAAAATAGTATCAGAGTCCCTATTTTACAGATTTGAGAACTGGGACACAGATTGGTTTCATCAGCTTGCCAAAGGTCTCCTGGCCAATGACAGAACTGGAAGTCAAGCCAGGCATCCCAGCTTTAGAAACTGTATTCTTAGCCACTATGCCCTACATCCTCTTAGAGTGAATCTCTGACATACAGTTAAATCTCTGAGTTGATTCTCACAACAAAAATTCTCATCCTATAAAGTTCTGAGGAGGATAGAGACTCAAAATAGCTTCTATAACTTCCAAAAATGTCGACTATTCACCATTATACTGTAATGCATCCCAAATAGTCCTGGAAAATAAAGTGGGGCTAGACCATAGAGAACTTTTAGTACAAGGATAAATATTTCAGTGGATCTGTGATGATTCCCCCTTGACTCCTCCTCATAGTCCCCATGCTTCATGTTCATACCACCCACTCATGATCTTTGACTCCTTTTCCACATCCAACCCCAGATTTGTCTTCTTTTTTTCCAACAGCTTACTTTCTTTTCTTCCTGCATGACTTGCAACAATACTAGACATTCAACGATTGTTGTACCTGTATCCATTTTCTCCACCCTTACTCTACACATAGATGGATGGAATTGACCTTCAGCTTCACAAAACAGTCTGGATCACCTTATACTATACCATCATCATGAATTATCAACTTAAAATGATTCTTCAGGGGCACCTGGGTGGCTCAGCGGTAAGCGTCTGCCTCATGATCCCTGAGTCCTGGGATCAAGTCCTGCAACAGGCTCCCTGCTCTGAGGAGCCTGCTTCTCTCTCTCTCCCTCTGGCCCCCACTCATGCTTGCTCTCTCTTGTGTGCTCTTTGTCTTTATCTCTCAGATAAATAAAAAAAATCTTTAAAAAATAAAAAAATCAAAAAATGAAATGATTGGTTCAGGGTTAGAAATAGTAGAGTGCTGGAATCAGCACTTATGGGCTTCAGAGAGTCAACTGCGTGGACCTCTTCCCAGCTTTGGGTTCAGTGACATAACCGTGGTAATTTGAAATCAGCCATGGTGAAAGTAGTTGTGCTACAGAATTCAAATGTTATGATCAGGGCTTCTCTCTCTCTCTTTTAATCTGAGTGTCTCTCTCTGTGCCTCTGTCTCTCTTTGTTGGTCTGTCTTTGTCTTTCTGACTCTCTCTTTTTCAGAGAAAGTGCATATGCCAGTTATTAAATAATCAACTATACTCTACTGGATGCACATAACCAAATTTAGGTGCATGAGACCTGAGGAGATATTTAATCATCCTTTGGGGAAATCATTGAAGAAGATGCTATTCCTCAAGTAGAGGGTTATAAAGAAACGAAATTGCAGACTACTGAAACAATTTTGCTCACCGTGAGAGGACCCGACCAGGGGATAAAGTTGACACACATGAAAAGATTAGAGAAATCTAGAGTCAGAACCCTGACTGTATGAGCTTCTGAGTCAATCCCCTTGAAGCCCATTTACCTCTTTACTCTTCAGTTAAATGAGCCAGTAGGATCTCTATTTTAAAACCAGTTCAAAAAATAAAAATAAAAAATAAAAACAGTTCAAGGGGCACCTGGGTGGGTCAGTTGGTTAAGTGTCTGCCTTTGGCTCAGGTCATAACCTCCAGGTTCTGGGATCAAGCCCCACCTCAGGCTTTCTACTCAGTAGGGAGTCTGCTTCTCTCTCTCTCCCTCTGCCCCTCCCCACTGCTTGTTTTTTCTCTCTCTCTCTCAAATAAATAAATAAATAAATAAATAAATAAATAAAATATTTTAAAAAGTTCAAATTGGGAATTTTTTATCATCATCAATTGAAAGATATTGAGTTGATACATAGCTATGACTTATGAGCATGACCACCATATTGCACAACACTAATGGGATCATTCACATTGAAATCACCGTGAAGAGCAGTTGGGTGGGACCTCACTTGAGTTGGGTGGGACTCAGCTTTTGCAGCCATATGTGGCATTTGTGGTGGGTGTGCCTAAGAAACAAGTCTGTCTACTCCTTATCATTTAGCAAAAGCCACCACCCCCTGCTAGTTCCCCGCTGATTTATTCCATTGCTCCACTCTCATTAATCTCTTCTTATTATCCTGCCACAAGTAAGACACCCACCGCCCTATTTTATTTCCTCACTTCTTCCAACAACCAATATTTACTGCCTTCTATCTTTAGTTTAAGTTTTCTGTGGCCACTGAGAATTCCTAAAAAGATTGAATAGACTCTAATGCTGGCCAGCTCCTTTGATTAGTCAAAGTTTTCCCACCAGTCTTGCAAACGTTTATCCTATTATTTTGCTTTCCATTTCCTCCATATTGGCCAACCTGAGCTATTCATCATCCTTCAAAAATGTCCAACAAATATGTGTTTCAGCACCTCTGTGTGTGAATTCCATGGTCTCTTTATCTTCCCTTATTGAAGTCTTATGTTTCCTGAAACTCCTATTCAAGTCCCTTTCCTTCTGATTGTCTTAGTCCGATATTGTTACAAGAAATGGACTTTTTTAGTCAAAGAGCTCATCTATTGGGTAAAAATACAGGGCTAACTCACAGAACCCAGTGTGCCAAAGGCAGCCAAGTCTCACATGAAGCTGGAGTCACAGGTACCAGAAAATGGGCAATAAAAATTATTCTTTCCCTCTTGGGGTCCTCAGGTCTCCTTTTGTCTGCTTCTCTCTTCATGTCTTCCTCATTATTCCTACTCTCATTACACCAGCTCTGTGTATTTTTGAACTCTGATGTCTTACTTGTCCCATCAATTCCAGAGTCCAGTGGAAACTGAGTACATTCTCCTGTATCCCAATTTCCCGATCCCTTGGAGACAGAAGCTTATAGATCTAGCTGAGCCGGTAGGTTGACCACCCTGGGTCTGATGCGCACCCTTTAACCAGTCAACTGTGGAGGTGGGTAGAAGGTAGATGATTACATGATGTCTTTGGCTATGCCTTCTAAGGATGTGGGAAGATCTAACTAAGGAGGAAGTATACAGGCACAGAAGTGATTGGCATCTCTAAAAACTAATCAACCCCCACAGAGGTATCGTCACATCCCCTACTTCTTATTACATTTCTCTTATACTGTGGTAACTTTATGTCTTGCTTTTATGTCTTGCTTTTTATGTCTTGCTTCCCCCACTAGGGTACAAGGTACATACTTTATATTAAATTATGTGCATCATATGTAAGAACCTGTCATTATAGCTGGGTTCTTCAGAAAGCAGATTCTGAAATACAGTTTAAATGCAGGATGTTTATTAAAGGATGCCTTTGGTATCAAGTCTTGTGGAAAAGGGGAAGGAAGCACAATTGGGCAAAGGGAGACAATGAGCTGCAATGGGGACCAAGTGACAGCCTCAACCTCCTCTATAGGGAGCCCTACAGCTAGAATGGGACTCCAGCATTGTCCTAGTTAGACTAAGATAGCCAGTCCTCTGTAGACTGCATCTATCAGCCTTTGGATGCCAAACTCCTAAAGAAGGGGTATGCATTTGTGCAAGGGATCTCTTTACAGCTCAGGTAATTTTGAAGGGGCTAACAGCTGGAGGCTGTGTGCTGACAGCCTGCCCAACAGCTACAGCAAGAAGTCCTTTTTTTGAAGGGAGATCTGGATGACACAACACAATGACCACATGTCAACTGCAGTCACCATCATGCATTACACAATTCATGTGTGTTCACTTCTGTTAGCTACTTCAGTGCAGAGAAACAGAGGGTATGGGAGGGAAGGAAGGGAAAAAGAGACTATGAGAATAATTGTTGAATAAAAGAATGGAAGAATGAGGGGCACCTGAGTGGCTCAGTTGGTTGAGCATCTGACTCTTGGTTTTGGCAAAGGGCATGATCGCAGGGTCCTGGGATTGAGTGTTGCATCAGGCTCCATGGTCAGTGGCAAGTCTACTTGAACATTCTTTCTCTCCCTTTCCCTTTTCCCTTCCCCCTGCTCATACTCTCTCTCTCACTCATAAATAAATTAATCTTAAAAAAAAAAAAAAAACAATAGATGAGGGTGACTGGGTGGCTCATTCGGTTAAGCCTTCAGCTCAGGCATGATCCCAGTTTCTTGGGATTGAGCCCCACATCAGGCTCCCTGCTCAGTGGGGAGTCAGCTTCTCCTTCCACACCTCCCCTCTGCTTGTGATCTCTCTCTCACTGTCTTTCATGTTTTTTCTCTCTTTTTCAAATAAATTATTTTTAAAAAGAAAAAAGAATATATAAATGAATATACACAAATAAGTCATTTTTTTCTACAAATCCTACTAGAAAAAATAGAATAAGGAAAAAAAGACTCCCAAGGCTTAAAGTTAGTGATGCATGCAAATTCCAAATCTGCCACTTATTATGACTTTAGGCAAGTTACTAAACCTCTCTTACTTTCCCTCTCTGATTATAGCAAATATACTCTATGCATGTCTGTTTCTATATTTGTGTGACCCAGAGAAGGTGTACAAATAGGGGACCTTATCCCTGGTCGGTAAGTAGTCACCTCAACCACACAACCAAGTCCCACCCACAATCCTTGCCTATCACTATTGTTAGCAGCCCCTGGGACACCCACAGACCCAGACGTATACACCACTGTGGTTTGGTTCACTCTCAGGTGCACAGCCCCAGAAAAAGGATGCTCATATGGTCTGAGTGACATTCCCTTTAACTCCACCATATCCTTACTTCATGGGAAGAGGCTAGAATACGAAAAGGAATGCAGACCTCTCTAAATTGATAATTGGAAAAAAATAAAAAATAAATATATTGATAATTGGTTTAAATCTTTGAGATATTCATTTGTCAATGGCTTTGCCTGATTCTAGCAGTTCCACATTGGCTTCATAAAATCTTTGATATTTTGCAAATTTTGCAACTTTGCTTTGTAATATGTTTGTGACTAGCCTATATTTGATGATTGTCACCAATGTGCAGAGGCAACAGAATCATTCCCTAGAGTTAAACTGAGAGGGATGTTGGAATAGGGATCAATTTTATACATGGTTAGTAATGGTGAATATTCTATTGTGATGCAGCTCACTTCCATCTGAGTCATTTACTTGTGGGAACTTATTATTGTGGGATATATTATATATCCCCAGACAATGAGCACCTTTTATATTAGATGCTGCCTTTGTATGGGTGGACCAGCTAGCTACCGGACCAGGATACCCATTCTACCCCTATAGAGAGAAAAGTAGACTTTCTTGGGTTAGCTCTATATAGCTATCATATGATCTGAGCTGGGGAGAGACATGGATAGAAGCCAAAGGAGAGGGATTTTTTAAAAAAGCAAAATAAAAACTTTCATGTTTATCAGGCAAACAAAAAATAGCCACAGCTCTTATTTGCACCAACAGTGCTAGTGAGTTCCACTGGTTAAGAGGAAAGACAGCTTTGGTCTGAGTCATGACATTGTCACATCCAGCATTTGCTTTAGCCATCAATGGTCTCAGTTAAATGGAAATGGAAATAAATAAATGTATATATATTTCATATATATATTAGATATATTTCATATATATATATACATATATATATATATATATAAAGTATTAGGGAGGAAAGTCCATGTGGGGCTCTATTCCAGGACTCCAAGATCATGACCTGAGCCCAAGGTAGACACTTAACCAACTGAGCCACCCAGGTGCCCCTAGTCAATGTTTGTAATTGTCTTAGGGGCCTTGAAAATATGTGCATTCTTGGGGTGCCTGGGTGGTGCAACTGGTTAAGCTTCTGATTCTTGGTTTCAGCTCAGGTATGATCTCAAGGTGGAAAGATCAAGCCCCATGTCAGGCCCCAGGCTCAGTGAGGTGTCTTATGGTTCTCTCTCCCTCTCCCTCTGCCCCTCTCACTCATGCTTTCTTTCTCTCTAAAACATATTAATTAAAAAAAAAGAAAATATGTCCACTCTTTCTCATTTGGTGCATGATTCTAAATATTCTCATTATGTGTGAAACATCTACATGCAGAGGAAATTTTGGTCTGTAGCTCTCAATAACTCATAGAAATGCATGATAACTTCCACTATAATAATGGTAACTTCTATTTAGGTCATTTTTGCATTATTATTTTTGAGGCTTTGTAATTCAAGGTCTTAGATCCCCCTGTGATTTATCTCTAAGAAAAAAAGACCCTCCTTATTCCTAATAAAACTGATTTTATCTGATATTAAAGTAGCTACACCAGCTTTATTTACATGAGTGTTGGCTGATGGTATCTTTTCCCATTCTTTTCAACATCAATTTTCTTTTTGTGTGTGTGTGTATTTTTTTATCGGAGTTCTATTTGCCAATATATAGCATAACACCCAGTGCTCATCCCATTAAGTGCCCCCCTCAGTGCCTGTCACCCAGTCACCCCATGCCCCCACTCACCTCCCTTTCCACTACCCCTTCTTCGTTTCCCAGAGTTAGGAGTCTGTCATCCTCACTGATATTTCCCACTCATTTTCTCTCCTTTCCCCTATAATCCCTTTCACCACTTTTTATATTCCCCATATGAATAAAACCATATAATGTTTGTCCTTCTCCAATTGACTTACTTCACTCAGCATAATACCCTCCAGTTCCAACCACGTTGAAGCAAATAGTGGGTATTTGTCATTTCTAATGTCTGAGTAATATTCTATTGTTCACATAGACCACATCTTCTTTATCCATTCATCTTTCAATGGACACCGAGGCTCCTTCCACAGTTTGGCTACTGTGGATATTGTTGCTATGAACATTGGAGTGCAGGTGTCCTGGCATTTCACTGCATCTGTATCTTTGGGGTAAATCCCCAGCAGTGCAATTGCTGGGTCGTATGGCAAGTCTATTTTTAACTCTTTGAGGAACCTCCACACAGTTTTCCAGAGTGGCTGCACCAGTTCACATTCCCACCCACGGTACAAGAGGGTTCCCCTTTCTCCACATCCTCTCCAGTATTTGTTGTTTCCTGTCTTGTTAATCTTCACCATTCTCACCGGTGTGAGGTAGTATCTCATTGTGGTTTTTATTTGTATTTCCCTGATGGCAAGTGACATGGAACATTTTCCCATGTGCTTGTTGGCCATGTGTAGGTCTTCCGTGGTGAAATTTCTCTTCATGTCTTCTGCCCATTTCATGATTGGATTGTTCATTTCTTTGCAGTTGAGTTTAATAAGTTCTTGGATCTTGGATAGTAGCCCTTTATCTGATATGTCTTTTGCAAATATCTTCTCCCATTCTGTAGGTTGTCTTTTAGTTTTGTTGACTGTTTCTTTTGCTGTGCAGAAGCTTTTTATCTTGATTAAGCCCTAATAATTCATTTTTGCTTTTGTTCCCTTGCCTTCATAGATGTATCTTGCAAGAAGTTGCTGTGGCCAAGTTCAAAAAGTGTGTTGCCTGTGTTCTCCTCTAGGATTTTGAAGGACTCTTGTCTCACATTTAGATCTTTCATCCATTTTGAGTTTATCTTTATGTATGGTGTAAGAGAATGATCTAGTTTCATCCTTCTGCACATGGTTGTCCAGTTTTCCCAGCACCATTTATTGAAGAGACTGTCCTTTTTCCACTGGATATTTACCTGGTTTGTTGAATATTAGTTGGCCATAGAGTTGAGGGCCCATTTCTGGGTTCTCTATTCTGTTCCATTGATCTATGTGTCTGTTTCTGTGCCAGTACCACACTGTCTTGATGATCACAGCTTTATAGTACAACTTGAAATCTGGCATTGTGATGTCCCTGGCTCTGGTTTTCTTTTTCAATATTCCCCTGGCTATTCGGGGTCTTTTCTGATTCCACACAAATCTTAAGATTATTTGTTCCAACTCTCTGAAGAAAGTCCATGGTATTTTGATAGAAATTGCATTAAATGTGTAAATTGCCCTGGGTAGCATTGACATTTTCACAATATTAATTCTTCCAATCCATGAGCACAGAATATTTTTCCATCTCTTTGTGTCTTTCTCAATTTCTTTCAGAAGTGTTCTGTAGTTTTTAGGGTATAGATCCTTTACCTCTTTGGTTAGGTTTATTCCTAGGTGTCTTATGCTTTTGGGTGCAATTGTAAATGGGATTGATTCCTTAATTTCTCTTTCTTCAGTTTCATTGTTAGTGTATAGAAATGGAACTGATTTCTGGGCATTAATTTTATATCCTGCCCCACTGCCAAATTGCTGTATGAGTTCTAGCAATCTCGGGGTGCAGTCTTTTGGGTTTTCTATATACAGTATTGTGTCATCTGTGAAGAGGGAGAGTTTGACTTCTTCTTTGCCAATTTGAATGCCTTTTGTTTCTTTTTGTTGCCTGATTGCTGAGGCTAGGACTTCTAGTACTATGAATAGCAGTGGTGAAAGTGGACATCCCTGTCGTGTTCCTGATCTTAGGGGAAGGGCTCCCAGTGTTTCCCCATTGAGAATGATATTTGCTGTGAGATTTCTGTAGATGGCTTTTAAGATGCTGAGGAATGTTCCCTCTATCCCTACACTCTGAAGAGTTTTGATCAGGAATGGATGCTGTATTTTGTCAAATGCTTTCCCTACATCTATTGAGAAGATTGTATGGTTCTTGTTTTTTCTCTTGTTGATATGATCTATCACGTTGGTTGCTTTACAAGTGTTGAACCAGCCTTGCATCCCAGGGATAAATCCCACTTGGTCAAGGTGAATAATCTTCTTAATGTACTGTTGGATCTTATTGGTTAGTATCTTGTTTGAGAATTTTTGCATCTGTGTTCATCAAGGATATCGTTCTATAATTCCCCTTTTGGTGGGGTCTTTGTCTGGTTTTGGAATTAAAATGATTCTGGACTCATAAAACAAGTTTGGAAGTATTCCATCCCTTTCTATCTTTCAGAACAGCTTTAGTAGAATGGGTATTGTTTCTTCTTTAAACGCTTGATAGAATTCCCCTGGGAAGTCATCTGCCCCTGGACTCCTGTGTTTTGGGAGGTTTTTGATGACTGTTTCAATTTCCTCACTGGTTATTGGTCTATTCAGGTTTTCTATTTCTTCCTGTTCTAGTTTTGGTAGTTTGTGGTTTTCCAGAAATGTGTCCATTTCTTCTAGATTGCCTAATTTATTGGCATATAGCTGTTCATAATGTGTTTTAAAATCATTTGTATTTCCTTGGTATCAGTTGTGATCTCTCCTTTTTCATTCATGATTTTGTAAATTTGAGTCTTTTTTCTTTTTAATAAGTCTGGCTAATGGTTTATCTATCTTATTAATTCTTTCAAAGAACCAATTCCTGGTTTTGTTGATCTGTTCTACAGTTCTTCTGCTCTCTATTTCATTGAGTTCTGCTCGATCTTTATTATCTCTCTTCTTCTGCTGGGTGTAGGTTTTATTTGCTGTTCTTTCTCCATTTCCTTTAGGTGTGAGGTTAGCTTGTGTATTTGAGTTTTTTCCAATTTTTTGAGGGATGCTTGTATTGCGATGTATTTCCCTCTTAGGACTGCTTTTGCTGTATCCCAAAGATTTTGAATGGTTGTA
Source organism: Nyctereutes procyonoides (assembly GCF_905146905.1). NCBI lineage: Eukaryota > Metazoa > Chordata > Mammalia > Carnivora > Canidae > Nyctereutes > Nyctereutes procyonoides. The sequence goes on along the minus strand of NW_026575140.1, from coordinate 50,961,471 downwards.
TCTTTATTTTCATTAGTCTCTATGAATATTTTTAATTCTCCTCTAATTTCCTGGTTGACCCTTTCATCTTTTAGCAGGATGCTTTTTAACCTCCACGTTTTTAAGTTTCTTCTAAATTTTTTCTTGTGATTGAGTTTCAAGTTTCAAAGCATTATGGTCTGAAAATATGCAGGGGACCATCCCAATATTTTGATATCAGTTGAGACCTGATTTGTGACCCAGTATGTGGTCTGTTCTGGAGAAAGTTCCTGTGCACTTGAGAAGAATGTGTATTCAGTTGCCTTTGGATGTATAGTTCTGTAAATATCTGTAAGATACAACTGGTCCAGTGTATCATTTAAAGCTCTTGTTTCTTTGGAGATGTTGTGCTTAGAGGATATGTTCATTTGCAGAAAGTGCCATGTTGAAGTCTTCCAGTATTAGTGTATTATTATCTAAGTATGTCTTTAATTTGGTTATTAATTTATTGATATACTTGGCAGCTCCCACATTAGGGGCATAAATATTCATGATTATTAGGTCCTCTTGTTGGGTAGATCCTTTAAGTATGATATAGTGTCCCTCTTCATCTCTTACTACAGTCTTTGGGATAAACTTTAATTTATCTTATATGAGGATTGCTACCCCAGTTTTCTTTTGAGGGCCATTTGAATGGTAAATGGTTCTCCAACCTTTCATTTTCAGGCTGTAAGCGTCCTTAGGTCTAAAATGAGTCTCTTGTAGACAGCAAATAGATGGGTCTTGCTTTTTTTATCAAGTCTGAAACCCTGTGTCTTTTGATGGGATCATTTAGCCCATTCACATTCAGAGTTACTATTGAAAGATATGAATTTAGTGTCATCATAATACCTATTCAGTCCCTGTTTTTGTGGATTATTTCTTTGGGCATTCTCTTTCTTTTACAGAGTCCCCCTTAAGATTTCTTGCAGAGCTGGTTTGGTGGTCACATATTCTTTCAGTTTCTGCCTATCTTGGAAGCTCTTTATCTCTCCTTTTATTCTGAATGAGAGTCTTGCTGGATAAAGTATTCTTGGCTGCATGTTCTTCTCATTTAGGACCCTGAATTTATCCTGCCAACACTTTCTGGCCTGCCAGAAAGTGGCAGTCTCTATGGAAAGGTCTGCTGTTAATCTAATATTTCTCCCCATATAAGTTAGAGATCTCTTGTTTCTTGGTGCTTTAAGGATTTTCTCTTTATCTTTGGAATTTGCAAGTTTCACTATTAAATGTTGAACGGTTTTTATTGATTTTAGTGGGGAACCTCTCTATCTCCTGGATCTGAATGCCTGTTTCCCTCCCCAAATTAGGGAAGTTCTCAGCTACGATTTGCTCAAATATGCTTTCTGGCCCCCTGTCCCTCTTGGCGCCCTCTGGGACCCCAATTATACATAGAGTTTTCCTTCTGAGGCTGTCATCTATTTCCCTTAACCTTTCCTCACGGTCTTTTAATTTTTTTTCTTTTTTCCTCAGTTTCCTTCATTGCAATCAACTTGTCTTCTATGTCAGTCACTCTTTCTTCTACCCCATTAACCCTTGTCATTAGGACCTCCAGTTTGGATTGCATCTCATTTAATTGATTTTTAATTTCGGCCTGATTGATATAAATTCTGCAGCCATGAAGTCTCTTGATTCCTTTATGCTTTTTTCCAGAGCCACCAATAGCTTTATAATTGTGCTTCTGAATTGGCTTTCTTATATCAAATTGTAATACAAATTCTGTAACTCTGTGCCGAGAGTACTGTTTCTGATTCTTTCTTTTGTGGTGAGTTCTTCTTTCTAGTCATTTTGCTCAGTGCAGAGCAGGCTGTGTCAAGAATATCAACCATGACCTAAGTAAATTTCACCCTAGATGATTCTGCCAAGGTCCGAGACCAGAAATTGAAAACAAAGATCAGAATGAAGTAAAACAAAAACCACTAAAGTGAAAAACAAATTTTAAAACAAAGTAGTAAAAAAATAAAAGGCCAGGAATCCTAAAGAAGAAGAGAAAAAAAAAGGAGAAGAAAAAAAGGGGGGAGACTGGAGATGGTGGTGGTGATGAAGTTGTAGTGGAGGGTGAATGTAGTCTACCTGAGGGATCCTAGAGGGTGATCCTCTTGTTTCTGAGTATATTAAGTTCTGTACATTAGAAGATGCTCACTCCCAAATTTATATAAACCAGAAATACTTGTAGAGGGCCCCAAAATTGACCACCAAAATATAAATGAGATAAAAGAAGGGGGCAGAATGGGAATGAGGAATCTCACAGAATGAACCAGCACCATATACCACTTGGTTCTGGGTGCATACTTGTCATGTTTTAGAAGGTATTAACTTCTGCCATTGTAGAACAAAATGAGGCAGACAAAACAAAAAACACAAAACAACAACAACAAAAAAACCCATATCTTGTATATCTCCCAAGATTGAGCATGTTGAAGGGAATCTAGATATGGAAAATATATCTAGGACCTGTTATTGTAGAAATATGAAAGTCAAAAAGGAAGAATCTTAAAAATGAAGAGGTGGTAAAATATTGTAGTTAAGGTGGGAAAAGAGAAAATAATTGGAAATTTACAGTCTGATGTAAAAATGAGTTGTACTGGAAAAAGGAAGAAAAAACAACAAGGAGGGGTACCCTCTGGTTCTATATACTGTAAATCCCTCGATTTCCCCTGGAGCTCTCCAGTGCTGCTCGGTCAAGAACTTGCTCTTCCCCTGTCCTTCCAGCTGGTCTTCAGGGGAGGGGCCTGCTGCGCTGACTCTCAAGGTGTGTGCACCTGGGGGAGCTGCCCCGCCCCCTGCCAGGTGCACGGCTCAGTGGGAGCTGTTTACCCTGCAAGGGCCCTGCTCCCTGGTGGCCCGACTACATCCCAGGCACAGGGTGACACCAGGAGGAACAACGCCACTGGCGGCGGCCAGCTCCCCAGCCCTGGAGTCAGCTCCAGCAGTAACTACCGCAACTCCCAGTCCGCAGGGGCCTGGATCCTGGGGGTAGGGGTGGGGGGTCGCTGATCTGCACAGCTCGGGGCGCCCAGCGGCAAGAGTGGCCCCGCTGTCCTGTGCCCTACTGCCTCCATCTTTCCCAAGGGGAGCCCCAGATCCTGGGCTGTGTCCCCCAGCGTCCTGAGCTCCAGGGCCTGCGCCACTGGAATCGCGCTCCCAGGCCTCGCAGCCCCCTCTGCCTGAGCCGCCGCCCCAGCTGCTCCCAGCGCCCTCCAGCCCTTTACCATGCTTGCCTGCGGTGTGTGGGGCACTCTCCCCTGGGCGCCCCTCCTCTGTTAGTGACCCCGGGAGACTGGAGGCTCCACAGCCCTTCCTGGGATCCTGCCCGAGGTCCCTGTGAGCACCTTTCCATCCGGGAAGAATCCCGTGCGGATTCTTCAAGTTCTCACTCCCCGGGGCTGGGCTCTCCTGTCCCCAGGCTCCTGCCGCCTTCTTAGCCCGGCTCCTGGGGGTTGGTTCACCCCCCTCCCCAACTTGGTTCTTTTTTACCCACCCCCCACCTTCCTACCCTTCTTTCTGTAGCGTTCCAGCTGTTCTCTCTAAATCTCAGGTCGAATTCGTAGGTGTTCAGGATGGTTTGAACGTTATCTAGGTAAGTTGGTGGGGACAGATGACTTGGGGACCCTACTCCTCTGCAGTCTTGCCCTGCCCCCCCAACATCAATTGTCAACCTTATGACATCATTTTTATCTCTTGGAAATAGCTTATGATGAATCCTATGTATTTGGTTGTTTTATTCTAACCCATGAATCTCTTTTAACAAAGAGGTTTAGTATATTTGCATTTATTGGAATTACTAGTATATCTAAACTATCTTCTGCCACTTGCTTTTTAATTATTATTCTCTATTTTTTTTCTCCTTTATTGCCGTCTGTTGAATGATTTGGCCTTTTTCTTATTTTTCTTCAATTTGCTTCAAAGTTTTACATTTTTTTCCTTATATTGTAAGAAACATACTCAATATAGTTCATCAGCCTCTCTGCCTTTCTCCAAACCATTAAAGGATCTTAGATCTTACCCTATGATCTCTTTCAGTTTCTTTATTTCTGCGCTTCTATTCTTGGGGTGCTAATTCTCCTGCACATTGTCTTGATGATTCTCCTTTATGGTTCTTTTTTCCCCCTTGTCTGAATTATAATTATTTTTTTATTGTGAATTCTTCCTCAATGGTCTTTGCTGAGAGTGTTTTATATAGTCCGGATGGCCCTACAGAATAGTGTTTTACTCTTCTCCCAAGAGCACAATGAATCCTGGACCACTTTATGTTAATTTCTCAGCTTGGGGTTACCACACCATACATATAAGCTTAGAACTCACCCCCATGTTTGGTGTAGATGGGGTGTTTAGGTTTCTCAAAGAATATGTTCTTCTGATTTTTAAAAATCCACTTAGAGCCTGAGACAGACACTGTGTTTTTTTGTCATGCCTCTGAGCCAGGAGATAGATTTTTCCATTTTTACGAATTTAGAGACCCTTTGAAGATCCCAAGTGTACAACATGAATTTCAGCTAGGGCTTGCTCCACAAACAGGCCTCCTCCCCTTCATCCCCATTAGGGCAATAGAACCTTAACCCCAGCTCAGAGCCCCATGCCCAGGCATGATGGCCCCAGCTTCCAGCGAAACTGCCACAACATCTGCCAGGTTGGGGGTTGGGGGTGGTATTGACTGGCCTGCTCCTTCTTATTCCTGCCATGGGGGACTACCATTTCATTGTCTTATTCAATTTCATTTGTAGATTTCGTTATGCAATTCTACATGCCTAACAAGGGCGGAGAATCCATATCAGCTGACCATGTATGTCAAGATTCAGGCTTCAAGCACACTCTTGAACATTCCCCACTTTCCCCTTGCCTTTCCTCCTGGCTTACCACTCCCAACCTCTTCCTACACTGTTTTATTCTTTTGATTCTGGATTTCCTCTTACAAGCTAGGTGGAGTAGCAGCTCTATAAAGTTGAGAAAAACACTTGCCAGCTTACCAACTCCATATGCTCTGAGTGCGGGGGGAAAGATTTAGGTGAAAAAGAAGATGAAAAATAACTATGTTTCAGAGAAAATTGTTGATATTGAACTTTTTTCTTTCTTTTTTCTTTTCTCTTCTTTTCTTTTCTTTTTTTTTTTTTGATGAACTACACTTTTCAACTACATCTCTCAACATTTCAGAAATTAAGAAAGCATCATCCTTTGTTGGTCCTCTGAAAGTAACAAAGAAATCAGCTTTGCTTGCTTTTGATTAGAAGAAAAATATACATTAAACTTAAAGTCACCCCACACCAAGGGCAAAGAAGATGAACACACTACTGAGTACTTGCAAATTCCCCCAAATTTTCTTAACTTTCATAGCCAGGTACTTCTTTTAGTGTTTTCTCAAATTTCCTAGGTAAGCATTTTTTGACATTTCCTCCTGCTGAGACAGTTTCCTCTTGGTTATTCGCAAGCAGGAATTTTAAGAAGCAGTCTCCAGAAGGCTCACCAAGCATGTGGCTTTGTTCCCAGGATGCTGTACCCCTGGCAGCTGCATTCCGAATACCATCAGGGACCCGCTGGTCTGCCCCATGTCCCGTAGACTAAATACTCAAACTCTCCCCTGGGGGCAGGTTTTCTTTCATTTTTACTTTCTAAATCTCTTGATCCAGCTGTCTTACCTTTGACCATCAAGTCAAGGTGAGATTGACAGATGTTGACAGTTGCTACAGCTGCCGCTGAGCACCAGTTACCTTAGAAATGGAGAGAAAACAAACATAGGAATTCCAAGGAGCTAGTGGGGCACCCCTCATCTCTAGGCTTCTGGGAACTAGTCAAGCAAATGAACCCAAAGCCCTAGCAACATCTATCAGGCTGATGTTGTGGCTGCAAACACAACAAGCAGAGTAAGGGAGTCAGTAGCTGGAGGGGGACAAAAGTTGATTGTTACCACCAAACAGTTGGGAGGCAGAAAGCTGTGTGCTTCTTTTAAGCAGTTTGATTTATAGCTTGTGATATTATGTGCAAGGGCACCCACAACCCAAAGTGTTTTGTGTCTTGACCTGTAAAAATAAGTCTATTAACCCTAATCAATCTCCCATTATGCAGAGATGCCTGAAATTTAGCAAGCAAAGGGGTGACCGAGGTCTTGCAGCTCAGGAGCTACCCATTGTCTTGGGCAATCAGCTTGATCTTTGCAGCCGCAAAATTGTCATTCCCCGTAACACAGTGGGGGAGGGCCTTCCATCTTTTAATGAGAAAATAGAGAATTGTTTTCATTTTTAATTGCGGGGGCTAATTAAGGCCTGGGGCTCCCGAGCAGACCTGGACCCTTGTGGGTGTGTGTTCCTAGACACCTCTGCAGAGCCTCACCCCAGCTGTGGGTAACCCGCCTGTCCCGACTTCCCGCTGTAATTAGCAAGGGCTTCCATTCTGATTAAGTACTTTATTACAGAAGCTAATTATGAAGTCTATAGCTGGTGCCCTGTGCCTTAGGAGGGATTTCCTTCTGCTTTGTGAGGGGAATTCTAAGGGTGGGTGTTGTTTCAAACCTTGAAGGACAAAATAGGAACTGGCACATCACACGGATGGTCAAATGTTAATATATCCCTGGAAAATGGAAATATTTTAAAGCCACACCAGGAAAGCCAGGCAAACAAAGCTTCTTTTTTAGCTGAGATTTGGAGAGGGGGTTGAAGAGGAAATAGACACTGTGGTCTACCAGCACCTACCAACTCTTATAACAAAGGTCCTGCTCTGATGCCCCTCTATCCCTACCTCATCCCGCTGTGAAGAGGCCTGCTTTGTCTCACGCATTAATCCGGGATGAAATAATGCGGTGAAAGGTTCTCAGCAGTAACTACATATTTCTATTTCTCCCTGTGATATTCTGTTCATTAAATATTTCCTCAGAATTCACTGGGGAATTTGGAAAAGAGATATCCTTTGTATAAAAAGATGAAACTGGGAAAGATTGGAAATTCCTAATATCCTTTAGGTGCTGTTGCACCACTATCTTAAAGAGCTTTTTATAAGAAGAATTAAGAAAAGAAGACATGTTCTTTCTTTGTTATATGTGTCTTTATAATTCTATACAGATTTTTTTTAAATACCTATTTTGACATAGATAAAGATATTTAAGTAGGCATCTGCACAGGTAGAGTGGTAGATTAATCGATAAGTGATAGTTGATGGATAGATAGATATAGATGATAGATAATAGATAATTAGGATTTTTATTTGAGTTTTGTGAGGTGAGTTTGTGTGTGTATGTGATTTAATGATTGTTGAGTTTTTCCAGTTCTAATAAAAAAAATTGCATAGGAGTTTATTTGGTGTGTGGGGGCAGGGAAAGTAAATTACTAAAATAACCCATCCTGTCCTAACATTTCCAGACTTCGGCCAAGAGTGAAATGGAGCCTGGTAGGCCATTCCTCTATACTCTTTCCACCTCCACTCCTTGGAGCAGCCTCTCCTTGGCCACCTCCTGGGCCTAGGGGTGGACACACCAATAGCACAATATGCCTTCATGAGGAGAATCCAGGAAACAGACGGATGTCGGCCATAGAAGCAGGCTCATGGCTGTTTGGAAAGCTTACTTCCCAATCCCAGGTGCCTAGAACTTAGGGTGAAGGGGTAGCCTGCTCTGAATGGACATGATTTTTTAACACCGGGGACTCCTCAATCCAGGAGGAGGATCTCAAGGACAGGTGATACAGAGTAAGCCCTCTACATCTCAGGGTTCAAGGCAGGGCCCCAGATGCCCAGGTATGAAGGTAATACTAGATGTTAAAAATTCCGTGACATAGCTTATTCATTTATTAAAAAGTATATTTTGACTTTCTGCATTGTCCCATGAACTATGCTATGTATCAAGGTTGCAGTGGTGGCTAATTATGCAAGATAAAGTGATTGCTTTTTAAATAAACATATCAGAACTTACACAACCAGATGAATACAACTTCTATTGCTCCATTCATCATATAACTGGAACCACTCTTTTATTCAGTCTAGAAGATATAAAAGAATATATACAATATATATAAGAAGAATATAGAAATATATATATATACGCATATTTGCATATATAAGATTTGGAGATTTTAAGCTTCTATTTCTCTTTGCAGATGAAGACATTGAAGTTCAAGGACAGTAAGTCTTGTGACCAAAGGAGTTCTTCTGCAGGAGTGATTGATCAGAAGCTTCCAGCAAGCCCGTTGACTACAAAATTGATCAGTTCTCTTGAATTTCTTGATTGTTTAAATGTCATGGCTGATTCTTACATTATGCACAAAACCTGTCATGATCCTACAAACTGTTTTGCAATGTTAGTTGTATTCAGATCATCCAAGTACAAATCAAAATGTCATCACAGTGAGGGTTCTGTCTTTCCAAGTCTGAGGACTCTATGCCTTTGAGGAGGTTGCACACCTAAGAGGTTCTATCTTCAACTGGCTCAAGGCTCTAACTTCCAATAAATACTCTTGCAAACTAGTTTCCCAGGCTGGATGAGAGAGGACTTTCTTTAAAAATAAAAAATATAGGCTTTGGAGCATCTTTGCAAGATGGGGACAAAGCACTAATAAATAAATCTAGTCTCTCAGATGACCTGGATATTGGAAATGATCCATGTAAACACCTTCATTGAAAAACAGATGAAACTGGGAGGAATTGCTGCCAGATTTAATGTACAATGCATCTTATTTAAGGAGGCACATTTTATTGATTCATAACCCCCTTTCCCATCAGAAAGTAAAGTGGTCAGCAAAGTGAAGAAAATCCTGTTAAACCTTCACTAACAGTCCTTATCTCAGAGTAGGGAGGGCCGTGTGAAGTGTAGGACATTGTGCCTCCCCTACCTTGACCTAATTCATCATGGGCATGTACATCAGCTTCAGGCAACACAAACAAAGAGATACCCTCCTGTACAAGGAAAATTTCCCAGGTGCAAATGCCTACACTTCTCTCAACATCCACTCACAACTTCAAGCTACTGAATTTCTAACAAAACTGCCTTCTAAAGCATAAATTTTCTGTTTTCCCCTTCTCTAGAACTGCAGGATTTCAGCAGGAATTCTCACCAACTTTTGACAGAATTTTATCATTGCCATTATTTAAACAAGTGAAGAATTCCCTCTAAAAGAATGGGCCTAATGTAGAAACATCTCAGGATCTGGAAAAGATACTGCTATGCAAAAAAGGGAGCCCCATTGAAAAATCAGAGAAAATATCTTTCTATTAAATAAACTTCTACAAGAAATAACACATTTTTAGAAAACTGGTAATCCATGAACTTAAAAACTTCCAAGTGGGCATTGAATTTATGAATTCTCAGTACGCAGTTCTGAGAGAAAATCATCTCTGAGCAAGAGAGACAGGCATGAAAAAAACCTGGTTGCTGAATTAAAAATCACTATGGTCACTACAAACAGAAGATGGGATTCTGTGGAAAATTAAATTAAGTCCATGACATATCCTAGAAATTTATCCAACACGCATGGGGGGAAAGCCAGAGAGATCAAAGTGAAAAGAGAAGAAGAAGAGAGATGGAGATAGGTCTGTGAGATCCTACTGGCAAGACTAGAACAGATAAAAATGGATAAGGATAGAATATTTGGGGTCACTTACATGCAAACTCCAAGTGTTACTGAACCCATCACTCCTCACCATTTCCGCTGTGATATGTCCTCATGCTTTTTTTGTTTTGTCTGTTGGCTAAAGTACTTTTTCTAGTAATACCTGGATATGTCAAAATATATTCCTATTTCAGCAGAAACATCTGTAACATGAATTCACCTTCTGGTCCATGCTACATGTCAGGTACCATGCCAAGTATTTGGAGCTACAGCCAAGAAGGCAGCCATTTCTTGGCATCTATTTGAAGATGTGACTTAGAATCCCTGGTTTTAATTCCTTCCTCTCCTCCATTCTGAACACTCACTGATATTTTAAAAAAATACAGGAAAAATAAGAAAACACATATGTGATTGAGACTGTGTGGGAATAAGAATAAGATACATGTCATAAAGTACTCAGGAAATGTGGAGAACTCCTGTAAGTTATAGGTAAAGATGGTAAAGTTATAGGTAAAAACTCAGACAGATACCTAACTGGTACACAGCAGGAAATGCCCACCTGGGGAATCAGCAGACAGCAGCAGCTCCTCCCCACACCAATGCCCAAAACAAAGGAGGAACTGTGGTAGCTGAGAGTGAGTAACTCAATCAAAATAAATTGATTAAAAAAATAATAATAATAAAATAAATTGATTGTTCCAAAGAATGAAGGCCAATTCTCTCTATATTTTCACCCAGTCCAAGAAATAGAAGTAGACTGAATATAGAAGAGGGAAACCACCCAGAGCCAGAGAGAATTGCAGATTACTAAATTCAAAAGCATTGGCAATGATTATCACCACATTAGATACAAAAAAAAAAAAATACATTGTGGCATACCTACTGCATTTGGCATTAGCTCCCAGAATATGACAACATTATTTTCATAAGTAATCATGAATTAAAACAATAATAATCAGAAAATAAATTATTGAGGCATGAAAGATACAAGATGAGTCTAGAGCATATTGTAGTACAAAAAGTCAGAAAGTTCTCAAAAATGAAAACCCACGATAATTGGGATATATTAAAGGAGTCCCAATAGTCAAAGCTTGAAGAATTTGAGCAACAGAATCAATAAAATCACATTAGATTATGACCCAAAATATAAAATGAATACCTGTGAGTCCAAGGTGATAAAAATAAATAGACAAATAAATAAATAATCTGGGAATAGTAGAAAAATATCTCATGCACGAGAATTCCAAATAATGGTTATAAATACTAGATGCTCAAGGAGGTGTAACATTAACTCCCATTCCTTTAGTGCAGGCTGTGTGTAGTGACTCTTCTCCAAGAAGTATAATATGGAAACAGAGGTAAAATAATAAATTTACAGTGGAGAAACAGACCCTATCTCAGCCAGGTAGTCAACATCAACTATGAAAAGTCAGGTTGATGGTATGTACTCTGGGTATGATGTGATAAAACTAGCAACTTACCTCTATGGTCTTCTTCCCAAAAACACATAACCCAGGATAATCACAGGAAAGAATTCAGGCAAATCTAAATTAAAGAATGTATACTTTATCAGTACTCTTTAAAATGATCAAGACCATCAAAAGCAAAGAAAGTCTGAGAAACTGTCATCCACAGCCAAGAGGAGCCTAAAAAGACATGATGAGTAAATGCTGTGTTACCCAGCATGGGATCCTGGAACAGATAAAGGACATTAGATAAAAGCTAAGGAAATCTGGAGATGCCTGGATGGCTCAGTGGTTGAGCATCTGCCTTGGGCTCAGGGCATGATCCTGGGGTCCTGGGATCGAGTCCCGCATCAAGCTCCTTACAGAGAGCCTCCTTCTCCCTCTGCCTGTGTCTCTGTCTCTTTCTGTGTATCTCTCGTGAATAAATAAATAAAATCTAAAAAAAAAAAAAACTAAGGAAATCTGAATAAACTATAGACTTCAGTTAACAACAATATACCAATATCATTAATTGTGACAAGTATACTATACTAATATAAGATGTTAATGATAGAGCAAACTAGATGTGAGGTATATGGAAATTTTTTATACTATCTTTACAATTTCTTGGTAAACCTAACAATGTTCTGAAATAAAAATTCTATTAAACACACAAATAAAGGTTTCAAAAAGAATGCTTTCTGCAAGATTTAAAAATGATTTGCACTTATTATAAAACAGAATGTAAGTAGCTCATGTTTGGTTCCTTCCTCTTTACAATCAGTATGCAGTATGTTATTATTTATTTCCAACATGCTGTTTAAATGCAGAAGTAAGTAGTACCACAAAGGCTGGGGAGACAAAACAAATTTAAACAATTCTGAACTGTCACTAACTGGTTCTCAAAACAATTGCTTATCATTGAGACCCCATGTTTGCAGAGACCAATTGTACAACTAAGAGTTAATATCCATCTAGAATACAATATATGTTAAAAGATAAGTTATATAGGCGCACCTGGGTGGGTCAGTGCTTGAGCATCTGCCTTTGGCTCAGGTCGTGATCCCAGGGTCCTGAGATCTAATGCCGCATCAGGTTCCCCGCAGGGAGTCTGCTTCTCCCTCTGCCTATGTCTCTGTCTCTCATGAATAAATAAATAATTTTTTTAAAAAAAGATAAGTAATACATATGTATTATATAGAAGCTTACCTTTATATTATGTTATTAAAACTCAATATCCACAGCAATTATTTACAATGTAGAACAACAGAAAGATTTTTAGATGAGAAGTATTTTATAATCGGTAATGCTCAGAATTCTTAATGCATACATTAATGCAAACATAACAAAGCAGACCTACTTTGAGTCTGTTCTGTTACTGTTCTGATATTTTCTACAAACCATGCACCGTCTCATTGTGCCTGAGATGGAGCTCTCCCACCAATAGGCCTTTGGTTTGGCACTGAAATTAGAACAATTGGCTTAAAGAGAAAAAAAAAATGAAAGAAGACACAAATAGATTCAGGAGACTTTATGGGCATGCTCATGTTTTATATGTATATACACAGTAAATTCTGAAAAAGAATCAACAAATAAGGAAAAAAATCCCTAAACTGAAAAAAAGACTTGAATTTTTATATCAAAAGGGCCTTTGGAGCATCAAGCCAAATCAGGCAAAAGGTAACACATTTATTTTAGATATTGATCTTTTCAGCTTTCAATTTCAAACACAGAGAAAACAATTCTATACCTATTAACCATCCTACTCCTCTAAAAATCAAGATGGCATCCTGACTTGTCCTCTAAAATACCAAATGTCAGAAGACTTTGAAGAAGCATTGACAGCATTTTGAAGAAAAACAATGAATTCAAAACTCTTATTTATGACTATAGAAAATTCCTAGACTAAAAAGCATCCAATAATACATTCTTCCTGAAAAAGTATCTAAGAATAATAAATTTATTTAAGAACATCCAATTTTATTCTATATAAAAATATTAATGCTCAATAGGCCAGTAGGATCCATTTCATGAATGCTAAGATGGCTCAGAATTAGGAAATGTATCCACAGAAAATATTTGAAGGAATAGTGGGAGAAACATAACCCAAGTTTTTGTAATATGAAACAAAGAACTTACGGTTCAAGAACCTCAACTTGCAAAAGGATAAATTCAAAGAAAACCACACACACCTATGCACATCACCGTCAAAGCACTGAAAACCAAAGACAAAGAGAAAATGCTGAAAGCATTCAGATAAAGATGTGTGACATACAGAAGGAAAACAGTGATGACCACAGATGTCTCATCAGCAAAAAATGGAGGCTATTTTGAAGTGCAGGAGCAAAAAATAAAAATCAACCCTAAATTCCATATGCAAAATTAAAAAAGAAATTCTTCAAAACAGAAAGTGAAATAAAGATAGTTTTGGGTATATGAAAGCTGAGAGGACTTCAGTGTCAGCAAAAACAGCACAAGAAATGCAAAGTAATGTTATTTAGTTTGAAAGGAAATGACACTAGATAGGAATCCAATAACAAGAAAGAAAGAAGATAGCACAGTAAATAGATAAAAAGATAGCAAAGGGTAAATCAGTAGGTAAATATAGTAAAGACTGGCTTTTGTTCTTATCATAACTTTCTTACTACAGAATGGTCTCTTCCGATAAAAAGTGATAATATTGTAAAGTAGCATTTACAACCCACAGAATTGTAAAAATGTGACTGAAAAAAGGCACAAAGTTCGTGAGTAGGTAAATGAATTATACTGTGCTAGAGAATCATGTTTGTGAAGTGAGAAATAAAAAGTGGAAAGTGTGAAATTTCAAGTGAGAAGTGGGAAAGAAAACTGCAAAGTTTCAGATACACAGTGAAAATTAGGAAGTATGTAGGGGCCAGTATGAAATGTGAACTGGTACCTATTGACTCTAGAGACTCTAATGTGTTAACGATGTACATTTTTAACTCTAAAAAAAAAACCCACTAAAATTTTTTGAAACATATATTTAAAAAGCCAATAGAGAAAATTAAAATGAAAGAGTAAAAGAAACTCAAATAACCCAAAAGAAGGTAAGAATAAACCAACAGAATATCAAAATACAACACGATAAATGGGAAGAAAAGCAAAATATATACCTATAACTAACTTCATCAATATTCCTCTAATGGGTTAGTTATGTATTATAAACTCTATGTTAATACCAAAAAAGGAAGTATAGCTAATAATCCAACAGTTGAAAATACTAAATCTAAAAAAAGCAGAAAGCAATAAGAAAGGAAACAAAGAATCAATAGAATAGAAAACAAAAAATAAAAAGGCAGATTTAAACCCAAATATATCAATAATTAAATACTCCAACTAAAAGACAGATTACTGAACTGCATAAAAATATACAAAACAATTCCCAACTACTAGGAGAAACCTACTTTAAATATAATGAGAGATGAGTAGACAACAAGACAAACTATGCCAACATCAGATAAAGTTCATCAGACTTCAGAACAAAGATTATTACCAGGGTTAAAAAGAAACATTTTGTAATAATTAACTGATCAATTAATACATCAAGAAGACATACAGTCCTAAATTAGTATGCCTCCAATAACAAAGTTTCAAAATTCATAAACAAAAAATTTGAAGAACTGAAAAGAGAGATAAATCCATAATTTCAGTTGGACTTTCTTCAGTCTTCAATCACTAACCAATAAAAGGTAGATTAAAAATCAGTAAGAATACAGAAGGCTTAAAAACATGATCAATCAGATATAACTGACGTTTATAGAATACTCTATCCAATAACTGCAGAATACATATTTGTTTCAAGTGCACATGAAATATTCACTAACATAGAGCATTTTCTGGGCCATATTACAAGTCACAATAAATTTAAGAGGATTAGAATCATGCATAGTATGTTCTCTGACCACAGAAAAATTAACACAAATTTCAATAACATGAAACCCTATCTGGGAAGTTCTCAAATATTTACAAATTATACAACACACAACTAAATAATCTGCGGACTAAAGAAGAAATTGAAAAGAAATTTAATTCTTAAACTGAATAATGAGAGCAGCACATCAGAATTTGTAGGAAACAGATAAAGAAAACATGAGAGAAAAATTTAGGTCACAGCCATAAAATAGAAATCTCTAAAATCAATATCCTAAGCTTCACTTTAAAAAGCTGCAAAAAATTTCAATTCAAATTTAGTAGAGAAGAAATAATAAAGATGAGGGCAGATGTCAATGAAATAGAAAAATTTTTT
The DNA here is from genome assembly GCF_905146905.1 of Nyctereutes procyonoides. Taxonomy (NCBI): domain Eukaryota; kingdom Metazoa; phylum Chordata; class Mammalia; order Carnivora; family Canidae; genus Nyctereutes; species Nyctereutes procyonoides. Next base: position 50,946,235 of record NW_026575140.1, on the reverse strand, counting down.
GAAAATGGAATCGAAATAAAAACTAGTTCTTTAAGAGATCAAAGAAATTGATAAATTACTAGAAAACTGATGGACAAAGAGATATGACATGAATCTTATTTCAATATCAGAAATTAAGGAGACATCACTTCAGATTTACAAATGTTAAAAAAGTAATGAGGAAATATGAAAAAGTTCATGATAAAAATAAATTCAACAACCTAAGTGAAATGGACAAATTTCTTGAAAGACATGAATTACCAAACTAACTCAAGGAGAAATCAATGTCTGAATAGCCCTGTATCAATTCAAAGAATTAAATTCATAGTTAAGATCTGTTCACATACACAAAAATTCCAGGCCTGGTTGGTTGCATTGATGAATTCTACCAATTTTATTCTTCTAAGGAAGAAACAAGAGCTATCTTTTTTTTTTTTTTTTTTTAAGATTTCATTTATTTATTCATGGGAAACACAGAGAGAGGCAGAGACACAGGCAGAGGGAGAAGCAGGCTCCGTGCGGGGAGCCAGATTGGGGACTCCATCCCAGGACCCCGGGATCATGACCTGAGCCAAAGGCAGATGCTCAACCACTACGCCACCCAGGCGTCCCAAAACAGGACCAATCTTGCACAGATTCCTTCAGAATATGGAAGAGGGAGCAATACTTCATAATTTATCTTACAAGGCTAAATGGGTGCCAAAATCATACAAAGAAGGTGAGAATAGATACCAGTAACCCTTATAAATGTAGATGCAAAATTACTAAAAATAACGTTAACAAATTGAATAGGACAATATACAAACAAGGATTATAGACCATGACCAAGTGGATTTTTGTTCCAAGAATGCCAAGTTGGTTTAACATTTAAATGTCAATCTTATTGGAAACAACTCAAATTACCTTAAATAGTGAGTAGATAAATAAGAGTTTGTGCAATGGAATATAATACAGCAATAAAAAAGAACAAACTACTGATACAGGCCACACTTTGGATGGGTCTTAATGGAGTTATACAGTGTGTCAGGAAAAAAAATCACAGAAATTTACATACTGTGTGATTCTATTTATAAAATATTCTTGAAGTGACAAAATTATAGCAATGGAGAATAGACCAGTGGGAGTAGGACTGGAGTAATGCAAGAGAGTTTCTTTGTGTTGATGGAACAGTTTTGTATCTTGATGGTTACAATAAATCTATAAATGTGCTAAAAATTTCATAGACCTACACACACACACACACGCACACACACAACTCAAACAGAGTCAAAATAAAAATAAGTGATAACCAAATAAGGTCTACTGTTTAGGTAGTATTGCTGTGTCAATGTTAATTTTTTTTTTATTTTGATGTTTTTCCTATGGATATTATGGTTGGATGAAACTAGGTGAAGGACATATAGAAACTCTGTTCTATTTGTGCCACTTTTTGTATTTTAAACTATTCCAAAATAATAAGCATTAAATGTGGGGGAAAAACATATGTTTCAAAAGAAACCAATTACAATAAAATGCAGTCACTAAAATATTAAGAGTCAAATTTATGGTAAAGTAAAAAAAATCACTCAGTGTAATTTACCATATTGACAAGAAAAGGGAATAGAAAGTCTCTGATCATCTTAATAGAGGCAGACAAATAGAATTCAATGTTCATTTAGGAGTTTTTAAATTCTAACATTCTAGAAACAAAAGGAAACTCAAAATGATAAAGAGAATCCATGCAAAAATCTACCCTGAATATCATATTTTATGGTTTAAAAAAAATCTGAATGCTCTTCCTAAAGATTGGCAACAAGATGAGATGTAGATAGACTCTCATCACTAATCACCAATAAAGAAAAAGAAAAGATACACAGATCAGAAAGGAAAAAGTAATATTGTCTTTTTTGCAGAAGATATCATTTTCTCTATATGACATCCTAAGAAACCTATAAAAACACTACTAGAACTAGTAAGGGTCTCTGATACAAGGTCAACACACAGGGATCCCTGGGTGGCGCGGCGGTTTGGCGCCTGCCTTTGGCCCAGGGCGTGATCCTGGAGACCCGGGATCAAATCCCACGTCAGGCTCCCGGTGCATGGAGCCTGCTTCTCCCTCTGCCTGTGTCTCTGCCTCTCTCTCTCTCTCTCTCTCTCTCTCTCTGTGACTATCATAAATAATAAATAAAAATAAAAAAAAAACAAGGTCAACACACAAAGAAAATCTACTGTGTTTCTATATACGAGCAACACACTATTAAGAATTGAAGTGTAAGAAATATATTATTCACAAAGCACTAAAAAGCATAAAAATACTTAGGGATAAATTTAATAAAATTCTATAAGAGCTATATTTTTCAAAAGTTCAAAATAATACTGAGAAAAAAACTAAAGTATCTAAATTAATAATACTGAGAAAAACTAAAATGATCTAAATTAATGGAGACCATGTTCATGATCAAAAAGTTTAATATTATTAAGATGTTGATTTTCCCCAAATTGGCCTAAACATTCAACACAATCTTAATCAATCTGGAGAAATTGGAAGCAATTGCAAAATTTGTATGGACTTGCAAAGGACAAAGAATAGCCAAAATAATTTTAAATACTGAGGGCACCTTGGTGGCTCAGTGGTTGAGCATCTGCCTTTGGGTCAGGGCATGATCCCAGTCCCACATCGGGCTCCCCAGAGGGAGCCTGCTTCTCCCTCTGTCTGTGTCTCTGCCTCTCTCTGTGTGTATCTCTGAATAAATAAATAAAATATTTAAAAAAAAATAAAAAATTTCAAATACTGAGAACAAAATAAAATAATAAAAGACTAAAATACAGCAATCAACCAATCTGAGTAATTGACTTTTATAGAACACTCTACCTAAGAGCAGCAGAATGCATTTTCTTTTCAAGCAAACAGAATATTTAGCAAGATAGACCATATTGTCTCGATCGATTTGCAATAATCCGCGTTCTACAAAGTATGCTCTCTAACGACGAGGAAATTAAAGTAGAAATCAGTATTAGAAAAATATCTGAAGGGGTAGCCCCGGTGGCCCAGCGGTTTAGTGTTGCTTTCAGCCCAGGACGTGATCCTGGAGACCCGGGATCGAGTCCCACGTCGGGCTCCCTGCCTGGAGCCTGCTTCTCCCTCTGGCTGTGTCTCTGCCTCTGTGTCTCTCATGGATAAGTAAATAAAATCTTAAAAAAAGAAAAAGAAAAATACCTGAAAAAAAAAAAAGAAAAATACCTGAAAAATCCCCCAAATATATAGAAACAAAATAATACACAACTAAATGACCCATGAGCAAAATAAGAAATCCAAGGGAACATTAGGATGTACTTTGAACATTAAAAGTTTTATGAAACGTAGGTAGTTATCTTGATTTTACCGGTGTGAAAATCAGTTCTGAGAGTTTAAGGGTCCAATTCAAAGGCACTCAGTTAGAGTTTGTCAAAGTTGGAATTCATGCTCAAACGATGGTGGTTCTCAGGCCTGATCTGAATATCTGTTCTTAGAATCCAGTACTTATTTGTGGTAGTAACAGCTGCCATTTATCGAGCAATTTCTATGACAAGGCACTTTTAGAAGCACTCGACTTATATTGACTTATTTATTACTCAACACAACTCCATGTGGATGGTACTTACTGCCATCTAAGAAATGAGGCACAGAGAGGGTAAGTAACTTGTCTAGGCAGTTAATCAATGCAGAACCATGACCAGTTCCAGAATTTGCTTAACCCATATACTATATTGCTTTCAAATGGTGAGTGAGAGGAGAAATGGAACTAGTGTATTATTGGCCAAACAAATCAAACACATGTGAATTTAAATATTAAAAGATAGGAATTTAAGATACATACATTTAGAAGTGTTAATATATGTGAATATTTACCTAATGGGGAAAAGAGGTCTATTCATAAAAAGTCATTTAAAAAATCAATACACTTCATTACATCAAAATTCAAAGCTTTCTAACTTAAATGAAAAGATATTTTTAGTTAATTTTTTTTAATTTTTTTTTTATTTATTTATGATAGTCACAGAGAGAGAGGCAGAGACACAGGCAGAGGGAGAAACAGGCTCCATGCACCGGGAGCCCAACGTGGGACCCGATCCCGGATCTCCAGGATCGCGCCTTGGGCCAAAGGCAGGCGCCAAACTGCTGCGCCACCCAGGGATCCTGATATTTTTAGTTAAGACATTAATAGTCACCACATATAAATACATCTTATAAAACAATAAAAAGACATGTATTCCTTTTTTAAAAAAAAAGATTTTTTTATTCATTTATTCATGAGAGACACACAGAGAGAGGCAGAGGAAGAAGCAGGCTCCTTGCAGGGAGCCTGATGCAGGACTCAATCCCAGGATCCTGGGATCATGCCCTGAGCTGAAGGCAGACATTGAACTGTTGAACCTCTGAGCCACCCGGACGTCCCCAAAAGACATTTATTCTAATATAAAATAGGCCATGGATATAAATAGGCAAAATGATAGAAAAATTAGACAAGGTGACCAAACATATGCCAACAAAAAAAGAAGAAACCTGATTGTAAAGAAATGCAAATCCTAAAATGATTTTTTTAAATTTTCATATGGCAAAGATTATTTTTAATTTTGAAGAAGTCCTTTGGCTTCTGTTGTGTTCAAATACTTCTTTGATGAGCAAAAGAGAATGGCTTTACTCATATGTTGTTTGTGGAACTGTCAATAATGTAATTTTTCTGAGGTTTGATTTGGCAATATGTATCTTGAAAGCCTAAAATGTGTTTATAGTCTTCATCCCAGTAATCACAATTTCATTAATTTATGATGAAGAAATATGAGTTGCATACACAGAGGGACATTCTTGGTGTAATTTATGATACAAAAACCGGAAGTATTCTATACGTCCATTAGAAATTTGGTTAAACGTGATTGAATTTGTACAAGCATTGAAAACCACATTTGCAAGAATTTTTAAGGAAAGAGAAAATGCTAAGGGTTCTTATATAAAATCTCAATTTATAGAAAGCATGACACAATTGTGTATAAACAAAGCAAAAATGAAATATATTTATAAAAGAAAAAAAAGACAAGACTACAATGTTACCAGTGTTTATTTCTGGGTTAAGATGCTTTAGAGTATTGTTATTATTATTGCTTATTTTCTGCAACAAACATTTGTTACCATCATGATCAGAAAAAAAACTCCTTTTTAAAATCCTCATTCAACCCACTCCTTCTAGCTGGAAATAATTTGTATTTCCCTTATAAGATTAGCTTACAAAAATAAAACATCTGAAACTCAGTTATTTTGCTTTTATTGTCTCCAACCAGATCAAACATGACCTTAAATTGACAATGCTCTTGTAGGAATAAAATATTACCAACATCCTCTGCCAAGGGACAAAGCTTTTAGGCAGAATTTCTGAGAAATTGAAAAAGAAGGGATTTAATGACCTCTTTAGGCTCATGCATTCCTTTGAAAGAGTTTGGGAGGAATGTTAGGTGCAGAGATCATCCCAAGAATTGATTGCTAATTGAAACAGGTGTGCCCAGAGCAGCTCTGATGCTGCCATCGGGGATGACGGCAGGAATAAAACACAGTTACATCTGCCTATAGCCACCACATCAAACCAGGCAGGAATTTCCAACAGAGGTTTGTATAAGTCAAGGAAAGAAACCCATCACCACTTATGGATTTTTCTAAGCAGATAACCATCCTATCCATCTTTGAAAATGTAAGTAGTCTTTGGACAATTCCGTTATGAATGGAATGAAAACAAAAGTGGCAGATGGGGCCAACTTGATCTCAGAGGGCAAAGTGTCTCAACAAGATCGTCATCGATTTGCTAAGTGTGTTTAGTGACAGGCCCTCCAGCAACCAATCAGGATGAGAAATGGAATCTATTAGCGGAGTTGTTAAGCGTCCCTGGTCCCTGCAGGTGACAGCCGAGTATCTGCCTTTCTCTACAAACATTAAATCATTCCCACAAGAGAGAGACGGGGGGGAGAAAATACACACAATCCTAGAAAATCTGGACAGTGATTGCTTTATTTTGGAGATGACATTGAGAACACCAGAAGTTCCAGTTAGAAATACAAAGAGATTTATTTTTATGAGTTTTAAGCCTCAGGAATTATTTATAGGGCAACTCCTAAGACAAAGTAATAATTCACATGGACCATGAGCTGTGTCTATGTTCTGAAGCCTTGAGAATAAAATATTCATCTTTTATTATGTCTATGGCTGTGAAAATGAATGCTAAAAGTTAGTGATCAGTAGGAAGTCTGTCATACTGTTCCATAGGCTTGCCAGATCCAAAATTAATACTCCTCCCCCGGTGTGCCTAGAGCTTCCTGGATTCACTTATCTTAACTTTCCAGTGTTGCTATTCCCTGGACCATGCATCACAGCTGATTGAAAACAAAATTTTGTATCGGATGAAAAAGGAGACTGTCATCCCTCCAGTAATTAATTTAGTGCCACTGATCCTTGTAACAAACCAGAGTGATGAAGCGTGCCCCTCAGTGAATTAGGCTCCCAGGCAGCCAGTTATCCGCAGAGTTAGTCATGCTGAAATGGCTTTTGACTATGACTGAGAAACATCTACTATGGACAAAGACAAATGCATTTATCACTTGTCAATGCTGTGGTCCCCACACCCTTGCCACCTCCAACCCGTGTGCTCCAGATCAGCATCTATTTGAGTGTGGTTTTGATGCTTGGCAATTTAATGTACACAGCAGTCCTCAGATCATTCAGATGTTTGTGATAATCAATCAGTCAATCAATCAATCCATTTTGGTCACAGGAATTTCACAAGTATATTTCACAAATGATCAGGTTTTGACTTCTTCCAAATCGTGCCCCCCCTCAAATCATTATTCTCTAAAAGGTTGAACTGCATTGCCTGGTCAGCGCCTCCTGGCTGACATTCCAGGAGCTTTATCACTTCCTTGCTGGTTATTTTGGCCAAATATGCATTTCTAGATCTTATTATTGGGTTGCGTTGTAGCGTCAGTCCACAAAAAATGGAAAAAAGTCAATCATCGATTATAAAAGCAATGATGAAAATCATACCGCCCACAACACCACCACTAGGTTTACCACTTGCATTTTTAAATTACTTAGGGCCTAGTACTGAGTCTGGATTCCACATTTCTTCTCAGATGGGAAGTCTTGCTCTGCCTACCTAATTTAACCTGGGCAGCTACATTTACAGTTTAAGGTTCCAAATATGCCTGTCCCCAGAGCCCAGAAACTAGTCTCTTAGCCATGATCATAGTGGATCTCTGCTTGCATTGCTGGGTTTTACCCAAATAATCCTCATTCAGTGCAAAAGCTGTGTGAAAATAGCATTTGGAAGGGTAGGCTCTAAATCAAATTAATGACAGCAGTTAACTTTTAGCAGTGGGACTGGGAGAAAGCAGTGTGAGAAGAGGGAAGATCTCACTTTTTACCATGTATTTTTGTACAGCTGTTCCAGTTCATTCATTCAGTAGAACTTTTCTGAGGGCCTCTGTGTGTTATGCAACATGAACAAGAAATGCAGGGGCCCCTGCTCTCAAGGAGCTTACCTTCTAGCAGGAAAGACTAATTAGTAAGCACAGAAACAAAGAAATCAATCAGATAAATATGCATTAGAGGCAGCACGGTGAGGAAAATAAACAGTCATGGCACCTGATTTGGAGATGAGAATGGCCCTATGGAGGAGATCACATTTAGGCTGATTTTGTTTGATGAGAAGGTGCCATGGCTTCAGGAGAGGGTTGATCCAAAGAGAAGGAAGACCACATTCAGAGCCTGGAGGGGAAGATGGCTGGGGAAGCTCTGGAATCCCACAGGAGGCCAGAGTCTCAGAGGCCAGGAGTGAAAGAGAAGAACTGCAGCATGGGTCAGGAACAGGTCACACACACCCTCCAGGGACATGTAAACAGTCTCGATTCTGTTTCAAGAACATGCATCTCTTTTAAAGAAATGTTTTTGAAGGAGGAAAAAAAAAACCAAACAAACAAACAGAAGAAGTCTCGCTACTCAAAGTATGACCTTGGACTTGAAACCTTTTGATGGGCACCCTCTCATTTGGGGGTGGGTTTGAGGGGGAAGGAGCCTTAAGGTCTTAACAAAGGCCTCCACGAAGGATAAACTGAGCTCTGTCAAAGGCATAGACCACAAAAGAGGAGACATCCAAGCCTCCATTCATTTTCTGAAATCCAGTATCCAAAATTGAGACTGGCAGTGGTCACCTGGACTCCTCCAACAAAAGGGATTGTTTCAACCAACCATGCATGCCTGTAAGCACCGCTGTTCCTGGTGGCAGTAAGTGCTTAATAAATGTTGCCTGAAAAAAATGCGAATAGCTGTGGTACTGGCTGACCTATTCAATGATATGAAGAAGTCCTTTATGCTGCAGCCCTCAGTTCTTTTGTCCTTTCTTGCAAAGATTTCTTGAGCATCTGGAGCTCTAGAACCATCCAGCTGATTATAACTCTTCTTCCCATGAATCTCCTGGGGACCACCAAGTATCTAGAACAATTTCCTGTTTATTTATTCCTTGGGAAACTATGGAGCTATATGGGGAAAGGTCAAATGTCTATCTCACTTAAGGACATTGAAAGGGTACTGGGGCTGAAATGAGACACTGGCCACCGGGTAAGAGTTCTAACCCACTGAGACCATTAGAGCCAGCCAGGAGCCACAGCCATTCAAGTCGGGGACTAATGCAACTTGAAAATTAAGAAAACGTCTCTTCGTCTCCTCTGAAGTTGACTGTAAAATTCAAAAGGCAAAGTCAACTCTTTTAAACAAGCTAAAGGGAGTTAAAGATTTTGCTCTACCATCACTGCATGTTTGCTCACTTGGCTAGGCTTTATGTCACTCTATGAATTTCTGTCTTGTGTGAATTTATGCAAGCCACTAAAACACTTAGAGCTTCAGATTCCTGAGTTGGAAAACAATAGAAAAATGCCCATCCCTCTCCATCTCATTAGGAGAGCTTGATCCTCAGTTGACAAAATGACAGATTCTTAGAACCCACGGAGGATGGTTTGACCCAGGTATATCTCTGGGGAGATATAGAGGGAGAAGAAGACTCCTGGTTTACCTGAAAACAAACCAGCGTGGCATGTCTTGTTCCTTAGGAAATGAAATCAAGAAAGAGGCAACTGAAGGTAGTGTCTTCTTTTGAGGACATGCGGACAACTGCATTTGCATTCACAAGTCTTTATTATGCACCTACTGATCCTGCTCTAGGCAAAGAGGTATGTTCCCTAGCTTCCAGGCATTCACTGCGTGCTCAAGACACAGCTAATGTACACAGGGGGATAAATAAACAGACAGGATTGCCTGTTCCAAGGAACACAGATATGTAGAAAAGGGGAAGCATCAGTGCTGGCCTGATGGGGGAACAGAATGTGTGTAGGGCCCTGGAGAAAAGCTGAATGAAGATGAGCATCGAAAGACAGCCTGGGATGGAGCTGAAGCTCAGAGAGACCAAGAAGACACATCACAGGGAAACAGTAGCTCCCTGGAGGCAATAGTGACTGCTGAGAATGGAAATGTGGGGACAGCGCTTTGAAAACCAGGACAAGAAATTTCCATTTCAGCCTGTGCACAACAGAAATGGCTGAAAGTCTTTCTGGTTGAGGAATGTGATGCGTGGAAAGTTAAGTTTCTGTGTTTGGGAGAGCAAAGTCTGAAGGCATGGTGTCCCCTTAGGAGATCTTTACATAATCCAGCCTGGAAGTAGTGGATAAAGACCTTAATTTGGAAGGGATGAATTGGGATCGGAAAAGGGGGGAAAAATTCAAAACATATGATGGGAAGGATCCTCTCCATTTGCTGACAATTTGGAATAGAGTAAGAGTCCTGACAATGGAGGAAGGAAGCCAGAGATCAAAGAAAACCCTGAAATATCAAGTATTGGTGACCAACAGTGGCATCACCATTGGACAGGAACTGGGTAAATGCTGTGGGGTGGGGGGCCAAAGAAAGACTCCTAAGGAGATGCATCTAAAATAAGGAACATTCCAGCTACCAGATCGAAGACAGGCATGAGAGGGACCTCCCCAATGTAGATGCAGAGGAGATTGAGCTTCCCTAAGAGCAAAGAGGACATGCCTATGAAGTCAGAGAACATCCCATGCTGAATGGTTACCACTTGTTAAACATTAGATGCTTTACATATACTGACGGTCCCAGCCCTCTGATGAGTCCCATCTAATAAGAGAAAACTCAGACCATGAAAGGTGAGTAACTGCAAAGCATCATGACATCAAGTGCCCCGTGGTCATGCTCTCTTCTAGAATGTAAGCTCCATAAGGACAGGGACCTGGGTCTGCTCACTGCTGCATCACCAGGGCACAGAGCAGTCCTGGCACCAAGATGGTGCTCTATGAACCATTGGCAGGCGACTGCGACATAGGAGATCTAAGAGTAATGAGGCAAAAGGATTAAATAGAGAAGTGGTTTTCTCAAGGAAGGGATTGAAAGTCAACGCGTGAAGGGAGACACTAAACCAGAATAGTCAGGAAGAAAAAAAGAATGTGTTCCAGGTAAGGGTCATGACTTGCGGGAAAGCACAAAAGTAGACTCCAATGAGCAGCAAGAAGAGGAAGGGAAGAGAGGAGCAAGATGGCCTGCCCAGGGCAAAGGGACTTATAAGCACCAAAGTCCAGGTGTTTTTCGTAGAGTGAGTCAGCTTAAAGTCTCCCTAGATACAAAGATTCCAGCGCAGGAAGGAAAACTGTGCTGAGTGTGAAATGATTTATCGCCTCATCAAGTGCATCCTATGCATGTATAGCTTGATTTTTCATTTTAATAAACCTTGACCATGATAAAGACTCCTGAAATCCTGAGACATATAAGACCTCAGGAAAGTCCCTTTGACTCTGTGTCCCTCTGAAGCCTCAGGTGCAAAGAGAATATTGGATCAGATGATCCGCAACGGTCCCTCCAGCTGGCCCTGTAGTCCTAAATGGAAAGACCTAGAACTGCTTGTGTCCTCTTTTAGCTGAGCTTCTGAGCTCAAAGAAGAGGAGGAAACCCAGCATCTGGGAGGTCCCTGGGAGGAAGGGCTCTAACTTCCATTCTTCTTACAGTGTTATGTTTGGAAAATAGATCCTGTGAAAATCATACCATTGATTTTTCCTATTTATTTTTTCTCAAAGGCTTTCGGATCAGATTATTAGCTCCTTCCTTTGATAAAATGTGTCCATGGGAAACCATGCTTAGAAAAAGAAGCTACAAAAGCCTGCTTCTCTGAAAGTGGTTTTCTGGAGAGGAGGGTAGATGGTCACCCCACCAATGAGCTGATCTTGCTCCAGAACCCACCGAGGATGCCAGCCGGCACCCATCAACCTCTTTCACAGCCTCATCCTCAAAGTGTTTCAAGTCAAACCAAAATGGCTTTTGGTGGCACTTGAGTTACTTACTCTATTGAAGAGAGTTTCTGACACTTAGGTACATCAGAATCTCATCTTTTTACCATAACCATGCAGAGGAGCGACCACATACTCCTCTTTCCCACTTATATTATCCTGAGTTTCCAGAGGGAAGAAAAATTGTTTTCATCCAAAAATGTGGCAGGAAATGGAACATTGCTGTTCCTAAAATCTGTCATATTGATGATGAAGCATAAGCCATGGCTCTATCATACAGAAGGTTGGTTAGGCAATATTTTGTTTTGTTTCATCAAGATAGAAACTAGAAACAACCAAAGACAAGACACACCATCTGCCTACCCGGGACTGGCCGCATCCTGCCTCTATTATATTGGCCTCCTCATCTCTGACCAAGCCTCATCTTGCAGCATGTGATGGAAGGGACTTTGGAGCTCCAAGGTTTATACTCGGCTCCCTCTGTTCCACTCCAAATGCTTCTGACATGTGAGGGTCCCTGACTCACCTGTTCTGGTTGGCCTATATTTTTCCTGGGAAGTGATTGGATCAACAGGATATTAAAAGGTTCAACGTGTGACTCCCAGATCCCTGGATAAATGTGAAGGTTGGCCATGCAGCCAAACCAGGGGAGCTTCTGGAATTGACCTCTTGAATGGGCAGCACGGGGTGCCCAACACAGGTATACGTGTGCCACTGGAGGGATGGATTTGACAAGCTTTATGTGAACCCACTTGAATGTGTTCTCTATAAAGCAATTAACCTGTTTCAACATTGCCATGTAAACTATAGCTTCTGACTTTGCAGAACTATGTTTTCAAACTTGGATCAGCAGTGTCATGTGAATAGTTAAATGGAACACCTCTGGGGCAATCTCTAAGGAAGTTCTCTCCGATGGAAATAGAATGTGAGGGTGCTTGGGTGGCTCAGTCAGTTAGGTGTCTGCCTTTGGCTCAGATCATGATCCCAGAGTCCTGGGATCGAGCCCCCACATCGGGTTCCCTGCTCCATGAGGAGCCTGCTTCTCCTTCTACTTCTGCCCGTCACCCCCCCCCCCCGCTTGTGCTCTCTCTCTCTTTCTGTCAAATAAATAAAGAAATAATCTTTTAAAAAATGAAATAGAATATGACACAAATTCAACTGATTCATTTTTAAGTTTTTATTTAAATTCTAGTTGGTTAACATATATGGTAAAAATGGTTTCAACTGTAGAATTTAGTGCTTCATCACTTACCTATAACACCTAGTGCTCATCACAACAGGTGCTGATGTCATTTGTAAGTTTCTAGTAGCCACATTAAAAATAGTGAAAAGAAACAGGTGACATTCATTTTATTTTATTTGAAGATTTGATTTATTTATTCATGAGAGATACCAAGACATAGCAAAGGGAGAAGCTCCCTATGGGGAGCCCGATGCTGGACTTAATCCCAGGACCCCGGGATCACTCCCTGAGCCAAAGGCAGACACTCAACCATGGAGCCACCCAGGTGTCCCCATTCATTTTAATAGTACATTTTACCTAATACAATACATCCAAACTATTATGCTTTCGGCTTGTAAACCACAGTGAGTTATTATTAAAATACTTTACTTTTTCTGTACCACATGTTCAAATCCAGTGTGTATTTTACACTTAGAGCACACATAAACTGGGACCAGCTATAACTCAAGGTCTCCAGAGCTATGTATGGCCAGTGGCTATCACACTGGGTGGTGGAATTCTAATCTGTCATGAGTATCATTGAACTTAAAAACTGAAACAGAAAAAAAAATCATCAATAAGATAAAATGACACTAGTGAAGGATAATTGTATAAGGATATGTCATCAGAGTCTCAGCAAATCCAAACTCATATTCTGGGGTACCATGTTTATTACTATAGCTAATAAATGATGAGAGACCTTTTTCTTATTTTGAGAAAAAAAAAAAAGGCACTCTTTGTTTTCTGCAAATGAAACAATGAGGGATCGACTAGCGACCACTTGCTTAAGTAGCTCAACATGCACATTACCCACGGACCTCTCAACTTTAAGAACCGGATAATACCACCAGCCTCTGTTGTAAGGAGAAAACTAAGTCAGGGACAAACACTTGTATCAAAATTATGTGCCCGTGATACCGATCTGCTTCCAAACACTCCTTGAATGCACGCGGGGTGTAAAGAGTGAGTCTCTTTGCCATTACTGGGAAAGGTCACTAATTTCTAATTCAGAACTAAGAAAACGACTCCCCAAGTGCCCCCTTGGGAAAAGGCAGCAGATAAAAACAAGAAAGTCCCTGGAGCTCAGTAATCGCAGCCGGAGAGGCAGAAAGAGTTGAAACCCATTGTTCCGACCGGGCCAGGCTCCTTGTAAGTGTGCCTACGGGGAGAGCCCAGCATCCCGATGGGAGGGACACAGATGGACCAGAGGAGATTGGACCAGGCCGTGTAAATGCAGCACCAAGCGTGACTAGACCATACCAAACGCGAGGTCAACACAGTGCGGGTGCAACCTTTACAGCTATTGTAACGACTCATTTGTGTTGATGTCCTCAATGAATGGCTAATGTAGCCGGGAAGAAACATTATTTCATTGCATGGGGGAGAAAAAAATGGTTCAACTAAATGAGTGATTGATGGTTGGGGGGGGGCAAAGAAATACAGATTTGCAGCATATTAAATATCTGCAGGTGCATGAAATGCAGGGTCTGGCAACTGGCTGCGTGGCCCGCTGCCGTTCCTAAGTCCTCCAGCGAATGGCCTTGTCAGTGCCGCCTTCCTTGTTAACATTCTCTGGTCTCGGGGAAAAATTTCCCTTTTTTTAGTTGACCCTCATTTGATTTCCCTTAATCCTAATGCGAGTCCCTAGCCGGTGCTGTGGCACCATTCCTCCGGTGGCAGATCGAATTTATTAGTATTATCATTCTGCCTTCTCAGTTGCTTCTGATAAGAAAACTGAATCTTGAAAGAAGGAAAAAAAATGCAATTTAAAAGAGGCTGGGGGAGCGAAAGAACATGAAGTATTATGGAAATCTCCAGTCTCCACCGGTTTAAAATCGGATGTGCTTTTGAGCGAGAGCGCTCACTTGATCAGGGGGCAAAGGGGCTGAGATAGGCTTCCGATGACACTCTCGTGTCAGGTTTAAAAGGAAGAACCTGAAATCTGCTGTGATGGGGATATTCAGAAAGAGGTGGCCTCGGCAGGAATACGGTGGGTCTATAATAAATACTATTTAACAGGAGGGAGAAGCTGTAGGGCAGTGAGATCAATTCACACCCAGATAAAATTTAAAAAGATAGACCCCGATTCTGAAAATTGGGTCTCGAATAAGATTAACATTAAGGGCCGATGCGCTTCATCGCCCATACGCTAAGGATGCTGAGCAGCTAACATTTTTTGTTGCCTTTTGTCCCAGTTGCCAGAATCCAGAGTACCCTGGAAGAAGCACACGATGCCCCGGTGGGGGGGGGTGTGTGCAACCTCTGTCTCATATGAAGAACCATCTGCAGACACCCCTCTGTTTTGGGGAGTGGGGCCTGCAGAGGAGACCACTCATTACGGTCACGAGCTGCCAAGTTCTTTCATCTGTGAAGGGAAACCCTGAGAACCCTGGATTCCCCAGCTCCTCTGACCATGCTGGCCCAGAGGGTCTTCTCCTCCCTGTGAACTTGACAATTGAGTTATTAGTACTACCTTCATTCATTCATTCAACAACAATGCATTGAACATTTTTCCAGAGTGTGGGGCACGGGGCATTGAAGAAGGAACCATGCTTGCCCTCCTGAATCTCATGGCCATTCATTCATTCATCAAAATGACATTATGTGCAACATAGTAAAAAAGTGCAACGATGAGAAAAGTCTCCAAAGTAAAGAACATGGTGCTGGAGGAGAGTTTAAAACAAGTGCCTGCCTTAGTCAGAGATATCAGGAATTCAGCTGAGTGGTCTGAAAGAGGAGTATGATGAACCAGACAAGGAACAGAATAATGAACTTTCCAGGTAGAAGGAACAGCATGTGCAAAGGCACAGAGTTGGGGGAAACTTGCCAAGTGCCAGGAGCTAAAAGAAACGCAAAGTAACTGGAAAAGAAAGGAGGGAATTCAGGAAATCTGGATGGGCCCCTGGTAAGTAATGTAGCAGCAGTAGATTTGCAGAAAAGAGGGGAATTGGAGACATGATAGGAGGGATCTGATGATAGATTAGGCAGGGTATCAATAGAAGGGGGAAAGAAAAATAAAAAATGACTCTTATGTTTTCGGATTGCATAATTGAGCAGTAACATACATGGATACGAGAAAGCCTTGTGACTGTGTGTAGGGAGACTGTGTGTTGGGTTGGGTGTGAAGATTTTTTTTTTTAATTTTTGTTACCGAAAATCAAGAATTTCATTTTGACCATGTGCAGTTCAAGTTGGCTCTGTGGCATCTGAGTGAATGGGTCAAGAAGGATAGGCAGACATGGACTCAGAAGAAAGATCTGGACTTCAAAGAGAA
The DNA here is from genome assembly GCF_905146905.1 of Nyctereutes procyonoides. Classification (NCBI taxonomy): domain Eukaryota; kingdom Metazoa; phylum Chordata; class Mammalia; order Carnivora; family Canidae; genus Nyctereutes; species Nyctereutes procyonoides. The sequence goes on along the minus strand of NW_026575140.1, from coordinate 50,930,420 downwards.
CCTGAGAATTATCCACTTCAAGATAGTATGTAAATAAGGGTGAATGGAGACTCATATCTAGGAGAGAATTCAGACAAAGAAGAAAGTTCATGGCTAAGCTTGAAGAAGTTTGGTAAAGAAGGAAAACAGGACTAGGGGATGGAGGGAAAAGAACCATCTCATAGAAGAAAAAAACAAATGGTCTTGAATCACAGCAGCCAAGAACCAAAATGTTGCAAGAAGGATGCAATAAGAACATGCATTTGATAAGAATGAGGAGGTGTCCACTGGCAACAGGACACGTGGAGGTCACCGGAAGCCTTGGCAAGGTGGTTTCAGTTGCATATTAGGGACAGAAGCTATCAAGGGGAAGGTAGAAGGATAAATATAGCAGAAGGATGATAGATTATAGACATCAATGTGAGCCAACACTTTGGGGGAAGACTGGCTATGAAGGATAAGAAGGAAGATTTGGGCAATTCAAAATTTTTACAAAAATGAGATACATACTTACTATATGTTGCAATCATTGATATTTTGGTAAATGTTTAACAATTGGCACTCTGAGTTAGGGGCAGAGTATCCCTGCTTTGTAGCTTTGGCCAATTCATGCAGTGTAAACACTCTCTCAGGGATTGATTTCAAGCTACCCGGGTGATATCACTGGATGTGAAGTTGGGAAGAGAGTCTCCAAAGTGTTTTTGGCCATCTAGGAACCTCTGTCTCTAGCATAGGTCTGTTTTTAATGTTGGCATTTTGAGGAGTCTTATGGATCAGCTTTTAGGGACCAATCAGATAATATCCGTAATAAAATGCTTATCACAGGGCATGGCACACACAGCAGATGCCACGGATGGCAGCTACATATATTTTCAGGAGACATGCAGAGTTCGTGCTGTGGACATTATTCAGGCGACAGGAGGAATAAGTCTCTCTTAGTTTTGTATTCCCAAAGAACCCAGCACATAATAGGCACTTAATATTTGTTGAATGAGGGCACCTGAGTGGCTCAGTCAATTAATTGTCCAACTCTTGATTTCAGCTCAGGTCATGATATACTTTTGGAACATAGAATAGTTCTTTAAATTGACTGTATTTGACTTTTTGAAAAACTCATTTTTAAAGTGTTGCAGACCAGAGAAAACTATATTGCGAATTTCACTGGCTCATGGAATCTCATCTAATACAAGGTGAGAGATTTGGCAGGCAAGATATAGAGGCCAGAACCAAAGGAACAAAAAAGCCTTGTGAAGGAGACAGGGGAAGGGATTCTCAGGACTAGCAAGAAGCTGGTCTTTGCAGAGAAGAGGAGCATTCCCGCACTGTAACAGGACATGTAAAGGGAACAGGTGTAACCGGAGGTGCTGAGAGGATCTCCATCTGTCCCTTCTCTATGTGAAGAATGAGGCAAGATCATCAGCTGGGAGAGACAGGGGCTCAGAAACGTACGCTGGGTGGGAAACATTTGAAGTGTTCATCGGAAAGTGTGTGAAGACAAGTCGGATATCTGTAAGCTTCATGCCACTTCTGTGACAAAATTATGAACTACCCGAGGGCAGAGACTGGTCCATATTCCCATTTGTCATCTCCAATCCAACACCAGATTCTACATATGATGAGAAGCAAGAAAGTTTGGGTCATTGACCAACCCTGAGATGTAGGATTAACACCCCCTGCCTGAGATGAAACTGACTTGAAACTCAGTACTCCCCAATTAGGCATCCTTACACTTGCTGCAGGACACATTTTCCCCGCTGAAAACATCCAAATCCACCATAAATGTTGACTGAGGATTTATTAAAAGACCTTCCCAGCACCCCAGATTTCTCCTGAGTTGTAGCTTATATCAAACAAACCTTACATTCTAGCTTAATAATAGAGAAACTCCCCCAAATTCCCTTATTCTCTACCCCATAGCTAGTTCCTTAGGCCATGGCCTCTCTCATTTTGCAGAGGAATGAAAATCCCACTTCCCTGAGCCCCGGAGTTAACCTTTCCTGCCTCTTGAGGGTCACCATGCTGATACTGCAGGCTTCCCCACACCACGTAGAAGCCTTCCCACCATATTCTCTGTCCTCAGAGTGCCACTTCTGTTCTATACATACAGGACAGGATGGTATGTGCCAGTCCAGCTTCAGGGGCTCTGTTTTCTGTCCCAGGATTCCACAAAACACCCACTTGGAGAATGCTGCCCCCACCTTGAGAATATACTGTTGCTCTCTCCTTTATATTTGTTGTCTTTTCATATCTCTATAGAATTTCCATTTCTCTCAATTGAAGGTCATTCATTCAGTCAACAAAAAATTTTTTTTAGATTTTATTTATTTATTTGAGAGAGAGAGAGAGAGAGAGAAAGAGCAAAAGGAGAGGGACAAGCAGACTCCACGCTGAGCACAGAGCCCAATACAGGGCTTGATCTCAGGACCCTGAGACCATGACCTGAGCTAAAATCAAAGAGTCAGACAATTAATTGACTGAGCCACCCAGGTGCCCTCATTCAACAAATATTAAGTGCCTATTGTGTGCTAGGTTCTTTGGGAATACAAAAATAAGAGAGACTTACTCCTCCTATCCCAAAAAAGTCCATAGCACAACCTCCCCATGTCTTTTGAAAACATATCCATCCATGGCACCTGCTGTGTGTGCCATGCCCTGTGATAAGCATTTTATTACAAATATTATCTGATTGGTCCGGATGAAAAGTAACTCATGCAATCCCTAGGTAGTACGATTGGAATCCAGAAGCACCTACCCCGAGCTCCTGCCCACGTTGCTGCCTTTCTGCCCTGCCTCATACGTGAGAGCTTCTGAAGCTGTCCTGTGTCACCTGGATGAGAGAGCCTGCCTGAGGGAAAAAAACAAACAACCCTGCCAAAGCCAAAAACCAAGAAAGAAGAGAAATCAAGTTCTGAATACAGCATTTGAACCCGTAGATCAACCCATACATCAAACCAACAGCACCTCTGCATGAAGATAATCATGCATGAAGCTCGGCCATCATGAAGCTAATCATGCGTGAAGCTAAAACCACCTCTGGACCAAGAGATGTACACCAATAAATTCTCTCTCTCTCTCGCTCTCTGGTTTCTGCCAATTTGATCTTTTTGTTACTTGCAACAGAAGAAAACTTCACAAAGACACTGGAGAAATACAAATATTTCATACTAGAACTTTAGAAATGTTATACCCTCATAAACTATAGTGTTGGGAATCAATATTGGGTGGATCAATGCCCGTCTACAGCTAACCCATGTATGCGAACTTGCTGTTTTCTTTTTAACATTATCTGAGTTAGGCTGGAATCAAAGGACGGGTTTTAAAAAGGGCTAAAATTTTATAAATAATAATCAACCAAGAGAATCCACCAGGATGTATAAATTACCAAATGACACTTCATTTTTTTTTGCCCTACGGGGTGCGCTCCTGTGTTCCTTGGTGAAGGACATCCAGCAACCTGATATGTGAGGCAATATGATTCCTTCATGCTTGTAAATTAGAGCAGAGATTGTGGTTCCTTAATAGAATATAATGTTTCTAAAGAGGGATGATCTTCTTGAAAAGACTCTGCAGTGGTAATGCCCTGAAGAAATAAGAGAACCTAGGCATCATTGCTTCACAAACAGACTCTCACCCTGAGATGATTTGGGGTCCCTGGTTAGGGCAGAAAGTGAAAACAAAATAATTAGCAATAAAGCCAGTCATTGAAACACACATCTCTTTCTTTTAAGCCACAGTGTAGTTTCTCTAACAGTGTGGGCTCTTGTTATAAATCGTAGACTAACTGTCAACACATCAATCTGTCTAACCTGCCACCCAAACCCTCCAGGGTTTCCCTAGCTCTATCCCCCTGGCAGGGACATGAACACTCCCAGGGACGCTGGAAGGGGCAAAGGAACCCCAACTCCTGCTCACATTTGGTCCTGGGTCTTCCAATCCTGCAGAGCCTGAATGGGAAATTAATGTTCTGGTGCAGGACAATTATGCATGCGGGAACTATAGTAATTATGCTAATTGAGGAGACCTCTTTGTTGTGAGATTTCCAGAGCAGGAAGCAGCTTGTGTCAGAGATTTACTGTAGGAGTCCTAAAAATAGGACCCCCAGGTGTGCCCCAGGGGATGATGACAGAGGTAGCTGGGAGGTTAATCTGGGAACAAAGAAAATGGGATGGAATGAAATGTTGACAAGCACCAACAGAAGGCCTAAGGCTGGGAGCCTCATAAATGAGGGGGAGGAGGGGGGGAATTGAGGGAGGAGGAGGCAAGAAGTCAAGAAGCTGTGCAAAGGAGCATCCTCTCTAGAAATTCATGGGTGGAAAAACAGTGAAGCCAAAAACGGGCTTTAAACAGCAAGGACAATAAAGGTTGCTCAGTGCTGATCAGAAGGGAGGCCAATGGGAGTCTAGGTAGGTGGTGGTGGAACAGGTTTGGTGAGCAGGAGGTGGACTTGCAAAGAAAGGTGTACTCAGATGCTGTCCAAGAAAGAAGCAGGAGCCCGAGAGTAATGAAGGGTCCCTCTCTCAGTGGCACCCTCAAAGGGCTACCTAGGAAGGTGCCATTAAACCTGGGGACACAGAATCATCTGGAACACCCCTGATTCTTTTCCTCTCAAGTTTATTCTTTTGCTGTAAAAGGTCAATGCAAAAACCAGATGCAAATGGACCACTGATTTACCCAAACTAACTCTGAGTTGAGAGGACATCTCTTGACCCAGAAAATGAGGAATCACTTTTTTTTTTTAATTTCCAAAACCAACCTTTTTCTCTGTGTAGGAACTTCTCCATGACCAAACCTACTGTTTCCCAAGAGAAAAACAAATAAAAATCCTCTTTGCACGAATTTGAGTGCTGCTCCTAGCTTCAACTCTGGTTTTCTTCCTCCTTCCATGGCCACAGTCTGCAGCAAACAGGCCACACCCACTTCCACCTCTTTCTTATCATCTCTTCCCCCTCAACTCTGAGAATCATAAGTCAACCCCTTCCTCATCTTTACATTGAAACTGCTTTGGAATCCCCTCATCAACCAAAGTCAACGCCTTTCCTTGGATCTACATCATTCTTGGCCATTCTGTGGCAATCAGAGTGTTATCTCAGAATCGGTGCCAATGACCCATCAGGGGTGTGATTCTCCAACCACTCCAAGATACTCTGTGGGAATGGTTTTCACTAGTATCAAAGTTCCATTATGGCCTGACCACAAGGCAATTGCCTGGGCCCAACGCTCGACTTCAGTAGGTCTGGATAGGACCTGTAATTTGTGTGACAAGTTTCTAAGGGATGCTGATTATAGCTTGTCTAGGAGCCGTTCTTCAAGAACCACTGCTCAAATATCGGCAACTCAGCTTGTGCATTAAAATGGCCAGGAGCTAAGGCACTTATACAAATATAACGTGTAGGCTCTACCCTGAACCAATCAATAAGATTATCTGGGTTGGGGTCTGGGCCATCCCTATGATTCTAACATCACTCAGAATTGACAATCTCTCCAATTGTTTCCTTCCCTAGTTCTCCTTTGTCATGTCAAGTTCTATGGTGACCATGAGTCAGGCTCAGTCCGTTGGATCTTTGCCCTTCAAGCTTGATATTCTTCCCCTCCAAGTGGGAAATTATGAGTGTTAACCTCAAGTGGTGGCTCTGAGAAAAAAAAAAAAAGATAAGGTCAGCTTTGAGAGATATTTGGGATCTAGAAATAACTCTACTTAATGACCAAATAAATATGGTCACTGGAAGAACACAATTCACTTATCTGGTGGTAAGCATACAAATAATATCTGAAGTCCTTTTCAAATACTAGGAAGACCATAGTCAACATCCCCTCCTGCAATAGTTTTACACAAATATTGTGCCCAAACCTGTATCCACCAGATAGAAAATAGTTTACTCATATACTCAGAGATCAGAAGGCAATCTCCCTTTGGTACCTTGCCATAAAAGTAATTACACCTATCTGGAAATAAGATTTTGTTTTTGTTTTGTTTGTTTCATGTTCTTGGAGACTTCTTTTCCTTTCTTTGCTTTTTTTCTCCCAATAAGTCCAAACATCAGTGCTCACACTACTCTTGCTAATTGTGTTTTGATATCTACTTTCTTTCTCTCTATACCCATTGACACACAAACAACGTTTTCTTCCTTTTCTTTACTATTTTTCCCTCTTTGCTTACAAAGTAGTCATTTATTTCAGGAATGGAAGGTGGATCAATATTAACACATTTATCCATAAATTAATTTTCACAACAAATTAGATATAGGCAGTGAAAGGCATTTGATAAATTTCAGCAATCACATTATTGCTGAAATAAACATAAACGCCCTGAGCATGATAAAGACTATTATCAAAGCCTAAAATCAAACATTAAATGTAAAATAGTAAGCAATCTCATTAAAGTCAGAAAGAAAATAGGGATGCCTTCAAGCATCTGTTGTATTCATCATGGCTTTGGCGATTCTAGCTAATGCAATAATAAAAGAAAATAAAAATGAGTGGTACATTTGGAAAGGAAAAGAGAAAATTATCTTTATTTATAGATTATATAACCATATGCCTATGTTAAAAAACAAAATTCAAAGGAGTAAATTTGAAGATCAAATTAGCTTTATTCAGTGATTCATGAATCAGGCAGCAACCCATCTAGCAGACAGAAGGTAGCTCTAGGAGCCATGTAACATGGAAGGTTTTTAGAGACAGAAAGGGGGAAGAACAAGAAAAGAATAGATTGTTTCATGCAAGGTCACCTTCCTGTGGAGGATGGATGGATGACAGACAGATTGCTTCACTAATGCTAACCAGGTAATTCCAGACTTACTAGTTAAGGTCACATCCTGGGAGAGACTGACATTTCAGTTACTTCCTGGTTTGTTGAAGTGGGGCTTAGCACAGGGGACTCTATTTTGGACCTGTTTCTTTTTTAACACATAGAACACCCGAGAAAATATAGTAATACTTTTTGAAACTATGACAATTAAAGGCAAAGTGTTTTTTACCGGTTAATAAACACACAAAAATGCAAAAATCCTCTTTGTACTAGCAGTGGTTATTTACACTGAAAAGAGAATTTTAAAAATTCCATTAATGATCACATTAGAAACTTTAAATTTCTAAAGAGTCAACATAGCAAAAAAGGTCTATGTGCAGAACACAATAAAATCATAAAATATCTAAATAAGTGGATGGAAAAAATATCAGAAAAAAGTCAATCTTTCTCAAGACAAATAAATTTAACTTCCCTTAAAATCATAACGGGTTCTTTAATGAAAATGGTGAAATGATTTTAAAGTTTATATTGAAAAATCAATGTGGAAGAATTGCTAAGAGATTGTAGAAAAAATGTAGACCATGAAAGAGACTATGAATTGTTGCTATCAAAGTAATATTTTACTGGCACAAGACTGAAGAAATCAGTGGAATAGAGTCCAGAAATAAATCCAAGTATATATGGGAATTTAATATATGATAATGGTGGTATTTAAATTCAGTCATGAAAGAATGGTTTATTTTATAAATGAGACTGGAATAATTGGCCATTCATCTGGAATAAAATAATGATAGTCCCTTACTTCAGGCCATAGACAAAAATAAACTTCGGCTAGATTAAAGAACTAATGTAAAAAAATGGAGGAAGAATGATTATTAGGAGAAAATTTAAGAGAATATATTTATCTAGCCATTGGGCATGAAAGTTCTTATTAAGCAACAAAGGAACCTGAAAGCCATTTTTTAAAAAAATAAATTTTATTTCAAAAACCACCAAATAGCAAAGGACACCATAAATAAAGTCCAGAGGCCTATGATAGATTGGGGGGAAAATATTTGCTAATATTAGAGAGTATTACTATTAGTATTAGTATTCCTGTTGTTCAAAAAAAGACAAAATAATTTTTTGTAAATCAAATAGCTACCAGACAACTAGGCATGAAATAATCAGCAGGAAATTTATCCAAGAAAAAATGCAAAGAGCCAACAAACATATGAAAAGAAAATTTGGCTCACCTGTGAACAGGCAAAGGCAAATACAAATGCAAATAAGATGCCTTTCTTCACCCTCCTATTAGAAAAAATTCACAATACTGATGATGATGGTGGTGGTGGTGGTAATGATGATGGTGATGATGCCTTATCTAGATTGTGCCAGCAGCTGTTCCAAGCATCTTACACAGAACACCTCGTTTAATCCAATTAACAACCTGTGAAGTAGTCATTATTATAATCCTCATTTTATAGATGAGGAAACTGTACATGCACACCTGAAACGAAATTCTCAAAGAACAGTACTCATCCTTGCGATCTGATCAAATAGCTCAGAATTACTATCAGATCCTATGTTACTTTACTTAAACACTGTTGATCAGGACCCAGTATATTGCTCTTTATCACACAGAAATGGAAAAACCCACAGTGCAAACCACACTAACCCAGAGATATATACAAAAAACATTAGAAATAAAAAAAAGTTTCTGAGTAATGTGTGCAGCGAGATTTCTTTTATGGAAGAAGAAGGGAAAGATAGGTTACGCATTCTGTATTTGAGTATGTACTTTGTAGAAATGGATATTGTGCTGATGAGTACAGAAAACAGGTGTAGAAGGAGCCACATCTAGCTATTCATGCTGGTTACCCCTGGGGTTCAGTCCTGTCCACTGCACACATTACTCTCTGTAGGACTGGCTGTGCTGCAGCCAGTGAGCCAGGGGGACCCAACACAGAGAATGCTGCCCCCTCCCCATGTGGACGTGGCAGGGCTGTGGTGTGGGTTTTTTTTTTTTTTTTTTTGAAAGGCGGCTGGGCAACCCAAGCAAAATCATGTCTACTTTCTAAAAAGTCCTCTTCATTTAAGTTCACTAAGGTTTGCAATGTTGTGTATTTATAAATATGGTTCAGTAAGATTCTGGATTCTTAGCACCATATTCTGTGCCAAACTGACACTAACAGCTAATACTGTGCTTCTTAATGTCATATCATAGTTTCCTGATTTTGTAGTAATGAGGGGCAGGGGACAGAACAATTGATCCCTGTAAATATGGGGTGCAGAATATTTATTTTTCTTAATATGTATTTTAAGCACATTGATTTTGTCCAAGTGAGTCCTGTTCAGTTGTGGAGTGGACCTGGGCAGCAGGTGGTGCCGTGGCGCTCAGTGGTCGAGCTGTGAACTGTGCACGTGGGCTGTGGCCAGCAGGTGTGGATGGCAGGGCAGCCGGTGCAGCCTCCATGTCACTGTCACGACAAAGGAATAAATCCTGTTTATCTGCTCATCTGACTTCATCCATTTTGGATCTTACTGAAAAAGTAGTGTCTGTGGTTTTGATATCATTGATTTAAGCCTATTTTTAAAATAATGCATGTCTGCTTTAGATAATTTTGAAAATAAAGGTGTATGAGAGAATATATACAGTCACCCATCGCCACTGTTCTCCACAAAGCACCATTCCCCTCCCGGCAGCGGTGGGACAGCAGTGTGAACCCAGCAAGATCATGTCTCCATCCTCCTTCAGTTTTTTTTCTAAGTGCATTAAAATGGTTTGCAGTTTTGCATATCTGTAAATAAAAATTCTGGATTTTCACTATCAAAAAAAAATCTGTAGGACAAAGATTTCTACTGCATTTCACGGTTTTGTTTATTACATTGCAAAAAGAATGCTTTGCTTTCGGATTTCTTTCTTTCTTTCTTTTTGATGCTGCCATAGTTTATTTTTTTATTTACATTTTCTTAATTTAAATTCAATTTGCCAACATATAGTATAACACCCAGTGCTTTTGGATTTCTTTAAGAACAGTTTGACGAATTAGGACAGAAGACTTTTGTGATCTTTTGCAAACTTCTGCACTCTGGGATAAAATCTGTTTTTCCAACTTTATTGCATCCCATGCTTAAATGGTCCCCATTCAGCATTTGGCTCCCAGTTATTAAAAAACATAAATCTTTCAATTCCATATATAAAACATACTGGGAGAGGAGTAAACCTGATTATGGTGACTTCTTATCAAGCTAGGGGGGTAAATGATTATTCTCACCTACTGTAATAATGCAATTGAGATTTATTTATTTTTATTTTGAGAGAGAGTGTGAGAGCATGGTGGGGAGGGGCTGCAGGAGATAGAGAATCTCAAGCAGACTCCCCACTGAGCGCAGAGCCCAAAGTGGGGCTTGATTTCATGACCCTGAGATCATGACCTGAACCAAAATTGAGTTAGTTGCTCAACTCACTGAGCCAGCCAGGCACTCCTAATAATCCAATTGAATGAAAGGCATGGGACTGCAGGGGAAAATATCCAAGAAAAGTCACAAAAGATGTTTATAGGAGAGAGGTATAATTCCATGTGAATGAAGTTTCATTTCTGTATTTATTCATTCACTCACTCATTCAGCATGTAGCTGATTGGATTTATTTTCCTTTTTGACATGACCAATCTGCCACCTCTCTTTATATTCTGCACTATATATATATAATAGCTCATTTCATTGCTAGAGGCTTCCCCTATATATTAAAAAATATTTTATTTATTTATTCATGAGAGACACAGAGAGAGGCAGAGACATAGGCAGAGGGAGAAGAAGCAGGCTCCCTGTAGGGAGCCCGATGCAGAACTTGACCCCAGGACCCCAGGATCATGTCCTGAGCTGAAGGCAGATGCTCAACCACTGAGCCACCCAGCTGTCCCGAGACTTCCCCTATAAACCAGGTTTAGTATCTCCTTTACTCATTCCTCCAGCTGAACTGTTCAAGATTCTGGGGGCTTAAACACCAAACAAGCCTGATTCTTTCTTTCAAAGGTTAAGAGAGAGAAAACAATGAGAAATTTCAATCAACTTCTATGGGTGTTAGTGCTGTTGGCCGGTTCCATCCTCTGGGCACATGCCAGCACTGCACAATCCTGCCCACTTGGGATCTGCTTTGGCCAATGCAGTGAGAGCAGGAGTGAGGTCTCATTTGAGATCCAGTGTGTGCATCTGCCAAGTGCCTTTCTGCCTCTACAAAGATAAAAACAGGCATCACGAAGCATTTCCCAACAGTCTGAGTCCTCATGAAGGACATGCAGAGTGAGTGAGAAATAACCTTGTGCTGTGTGAAGCCACTGAAAGTTCAGTGCTGCTCGTTACCACAGCATAATTTCGCCTATCCTGACTGATACACTCCATGAGCACTTAGGTGTTGCTTGCAAACTCCTGGCACAAATACTGTTATAACTGGTTCCTTGCCATTAAATACCTGTTTGTCCACTGCTGTGGTGATGTCTTTGCTCTCTAGAAACCCACCAGAGCCCAAGTGATACACCGAGTGGGCTTTGTGACTATAACATTTTTAGTTACGATCAAGTTCTTAACCTTATTCTCTCTGAAGGAGGACACCGTTGCATGGTTGGCTGAGTATAGAGTAGCTTCTAGTCTCAGCCACTGGCTACACAGGAGTTCTTAGAAACCCTTCAGGCCAATGTTGCACTCAGGTCACCAAGGCAACTGCTGACCTCACGGAGAGCTTCTCTTTGGAATTGCTGGGGTCTTTTCTGATCAAGCATGTTATCAAGACCACTTTTGATCACTTCATTATGACAAACTAATTTCACATACTGGGATAAGGGTTTTAGATTTCCATCTCTTGCCCCCAGAAAACCCCAGATTTCACTTACAATGGGTCAACTCCTTCCAAGGCATTCGTATTGAAGAATCTCAGAGAAAAACTACCCTCATCAAACCACAGAAGGTTGGGTTATATTCAGTGCTGGGCTAGAGCCAGATCATACAGGCTCGTGAAAACCAATTATGTACATGTTTTTTTCCCAACTCTGCCCTCAGTGCCTCATGTAGGTGGCTTGAAATCAACCACGATGGGAGTATTTACACAATATAAGTCAATTGCTACAAATCAGGATTGTTTTTTTCCTTGGAGATCCAGTTGTTAAACATTTACCAGCACACCACTGATTACATCCATCCTCCTCTCCTACAGGTGTCCACTGCCTCACAACTTCCTAATTGAGAGGGCTCACTAATTTGACTCTAACCGATATAAGGCAAATCCTTCTATCATTGCCCCTAAGACTTAGTGATCACTAGCTTACTATTTTAAATTTCACTTCACTTGATCCTCTATTACAAAGAAACTGTAATTAAATACCTACTATGTCCCAGGTACTAAGAATATGAGGACAATAAATCCTCCCTTCTCTGTTGGAGTTCCACTGGAGATGTCTAGAAGATCAAGAATACCTACCTCTGATATAAGATATTCTTATTATATCATACCCTTTGTCATTTTTGCTTACCTTAGTTTCCTCAGAGTAGCCAAATTAATGTGTGTTCTTATTTCAAGTACAACAACTGTTACTGTTTTGTTTGGCCCACGATACTTCCCTTTGGGAACTGTTCTGCTCTACATCATGTAATTCTAGTAGAACTGTCATGCTGATGGGAGTGTCCACTGCCCCAATGATAAATCTATGGCTGAGGATAGCAAGATTATCCAACTCGTTTAGACACAGAGACTGTTCCAAGGTAGCCTTATGGCCCAGCTTCGGTCAGTTACTCCTTTTACAGAGACTGATTTGGATTCTGGAATCCTGAAAGGTCATCATCCTGAAAGCATGAGGGACACCTGGGTGGCTCAGTGGTTGAGTGTCTACCTTCAGCTCAGGGTGTGATCCGGGGTCCTGGAATCAAGTCCTGCATCAGGCTCCCTACTGCCTGTGTCTCTGCCTCTCTCTCTGTGTCTCTCATGAATAAATAAATTAAATATTTTTTTAAAAAATCCTTCTGAAAACATGAGACTTAAGAACCTTATAAACTTGGAAAAGTCTCATTACATAGAGATAGTCTGTGAGAGAATGAAGCCAACACAGATGAAAGCAGATGGTGGGAGGGTCAGAACACGATTATATTGTTTGCTTAAACCTCAATCTATTCATGCCTGAAATGGAACTAACTCTTGGACTTTTCAGTTACGTGAATTGATTGTGATTCCTTTTGGCTTAGACTGACCTGAGTTGAGTTCCTAGCAGGTGAAACTGATAAGAGCTTTGTTGAATACAACAAAGTGCTGCTTGAATATAGAGTAGCACCAATCAAATCTTAGCAAACAAGTCTTTGACTCCCTTTCTACTCTTTTCTTGGTCATCTTCCATGGAAGCAATGAAGGCAAGCCAACTACTCTTGTGACATTGTCCATATCACCTTCTCCTGCCTCCTTAGTCTCTGCTTCTCTCTTCTTTCTCCTCTCCCCGGCCCTAGACATTGGGTGTCTTCTCAAATGGGGAAACTCATCATGCACACATGTACCTGAGTTGCTTGCTGATAGCTTTATGGCTGAAGAGTTATTTTCTGTACTTGTTTTCAGTTTTTTAGTGTGAAATTCATGTTTAGTTATTCAACCTGGGGGGAAGAAACAGGAACATAGCTTATAGTAGTTTGGTAAACTCTGTGGATCCAAGTAGTGGTAGAGGTGGAAGTAATTGCAGAAGGTTGAGGAGTAAGTAGTAAGGAGTTCAGAATAATGGAGCTATTGATGATGTTTGGGCATAAACTGAAGGAAGGAAATCAGCAGCCAAAAGGGTGATGAATCCTTTAAAATTTTTATTCTATTCATTTAGGGGAAAGCTCAACTTCCTCTAATTTGAACAATGGAAGGGGCCTAAGGGGCCAAATCTGGGGACTCTTAAGCCATCACTGTCTTTCATTCTGGAGAAGCCAATCTGAGATGATATTCTCAATGAATCCAAAAGGCATCCAGGAATCTGCCAAGATGAGTAGTGGGTTTGATTACCTCTAGAGAGTGTGGGTCCCTCTCCCCGGCCTATGATTTATCTGCTGCTTTATGAGCTGAATTGGGATCTTCTACTTTTTTTAAAAATTTTTATTTATTTATGATAGGCACACAGTGAGAGAGAGAGAGAGGCAGAGACACAGGCAGAGGGTGAAGCAGGCTCCATGCACCGGGAGCCCGATGTGGGACTCGATCCCGGGTCTCCAGGATCGCGCCCTGGGCCAAAGGCAGGCGCCAAACCACTGCGCCACCCAGGTATCCCGGGATCTTCTACTTTTAATTGGGGTGGTCTTTTTGAAATCAGAATTTCCAGAAAAAAAAAAAGTAAAACCACAAATTACACCCAAGGTACAATACATTATGGAGATATCCCCGATCCTTTGAGATCCATGAAAATAATCTCACTTTCAAAAGAAATTACCCATCTTTGCTAGAAGTGCACATGCTCCCATGACATCTGTAATGAGAGACTCTGAAAAGGTTGCAGTAATAGAAATCCCTCTTTTGGAGGAAGGGCTCTGGAAGGTCTACGTGGATCGTGAGTGTACAGAAAGTATCAGAGCCTGAGCCTGCATATCATTCCGTCAATCTGTGTAAGGAAATATTGATATCAATCACCTTGATCCTTTGTTTATCCATTCATTGATTCACATATTCAGCAGATTCTCCCAAACCAGTGCAGAGCATCAGAGATAGACATATTTAACAGCAATGACAAATAAAAAGTAGCCCTTACCTTGCAGGTTTCTAATAAGAGAGATAATATCATAGTAATATATGGTAAATATATGCTAATAACAGATGTTGTCAGGACATATGGATGTATGGGGAGGAGAAGGAAAAACTGAATTCTGAGTTCACAAGAGCTGGCAAGAAACAGGGGTAAACACCAGTTATCTGAACTGAGGCACGAGATCTACACACTGGGTCCCACCTGTTACTGACTAACTGCATGATTTGAGGGGTGACCGGCCTCAGTTTCCTCTACTGAAAAACTGAGGTGTGGGCTGTAGAGTTCTCTGGTTATCATGCTCTGTGTGGGTTGGGGTGAGCATTTTAACTGACAAAGCATCTGCTCGAAAAGATTTGCACCCAGTCCAATCTTTATCTTCTCGCCGACATTTCCAAATACAACACAATTTCCTTGTCTTGTCTGATTAGGCTGATCTTAAGCAGACTGTGATTTAGAGGGAGAAAAAAGTATTTCTAACAGTTTCAAACCATTTATCTTGATTAAAAGGATAGTCTTTATATCCAAACAAGCCTGTCTTACTTAAACCTGCAGGAAGAAAAGGCCTTCATCCTGAGTAATGGATGATCAGTATTTTCTGTAATCCTTCCTAAAATCTGAGTTAAAAGGATATCTTGGAAACACACAAAGAGATCCAGAAATGGGCCTATTTCTGTGTTAAAACGAAACCAAAACCAACCGAGTGACAAGAATTTATGACCCTGCAGGCCCTCTCATTATTACCTTCTTCCTCCCCTTCCTTCTCTTAGTACTTGAAGGTTATGCTGGCTCCCTTGGCCTCACCTATGTGTGTGTGTGTGTGTGTGTGTGTGTGTGTGTGTGTGTATCCCACCAGCAGCCAGAGTCCACCCCACAGCCACAACTTCGAAACTGTATCCTCCAGGGCAACAGTCTCTCCTGGTTGCCAAATCCACTGAGGCTCCTTGTCCTCATTCCATAGAGTAAGTCTAAGAGTTTGACACTGTTCTCTCTCCCCTGAGCTCCTGGGACACTAATCCTTCTGAGTTTTGCTCCTTTGAAGAACATTGCCTGTTTATCACATGCCAGGAACCCTGCTAAGGATTTGCCCTGTGGCCTCATGTACTTATCAGGGTATCCCCAAGGAATGTGTGTTAGGAATGTCCTTTCACAGAGAGTGACTGTAAAGTGCGTGCTCAGGACTGATGCCCTTTTTCCCAGTACCTGTGTGGGAGCCCTCCTCCCACAGCTTCATTGCCTCCCCACTTTATTGTTCAATCTGCCCCAACTTCCTCTCTCTCACCAAACACTATCCAGGAAGTTGGTGGCCATATGCATGTATTCAACCCTGCACTGGCAACCCCAAGCCTGCCTTTCCAGCCTTTTCCAGGTCCCAAAGCATTCACCTATCTCACATTTGTATATTCCTCAGTCAGCTCAACCAAAGCGGGGGCGGAGTCAAAGGAGAAAAAATTACATAGTTATTTTTCCACCAAAATGTAAATGTTTTCCCCCTTCGCTTCCTCTTCCAGTGACAGCACCACCATTTTTACCATCAACTACCCCACAAGAGATAGGAGTAATTCCCACCCTGATTTTGTTCCCCTCACTCTCCCCATCAGGGTGGTCCCCAAATTCGACTAGCTCCATCTTAACATAAGTTACATCAGCCCAGCTGCTCTTGACTCACATTTGACCCCCTCTACCATCACTGGTGGCCCTCATCTTTTTTTGCCAGGATTCCTTCAATCTCCTCCTGACTGGTCTTTCTCCAACAGTGCATGCCGCTGATGTGTAACGTCTACAATGTTCTGATAAGTCAGCCTTTGATTAAAGAGGACATTTTGCAAGGTTCTAAGGTCTATGCAATTTTTTTTAAGAAAGTCATTCAGGAAAACATGTTTATGTTAGGTCTTCTGGGACATGTCTTTCGATCTGAGTCCCTTTCTCTGTGTATAGAAATGATGTTGTTAAAAACTCTGTGGAGATGATAATTGCATTTACCTAATTAGGTTACATTGGTCTGTCTGGAATTGAAGTTTTTGTGGGTCAAAAATAATGTAACATTGCCATGCTGCATGACTCAACCGGATATACATCCATCTCTCCATCTCCTCTGGAAGTCCATTAAGAGAAAGAGCTACTTTTTTGTTGCTAGAGCCCAGCAGTATGTCTCTCTAGTAGGTCAATAAATGTCTGCTAAGTCTAATTGAATGGATAAGTTCAATATAACACTATTTCTAAGGTAAAGCTCTCCATCGTCTTCCTTGTGTGAGGCCCCCTTCCCAGTGTTTTTCTTTCCATATCCACAACCCTCTAAATGTAAGAATTCCCAAGGTCTTTTTAAATTTTTACTTACGGAACTTTTCTTGTGGTCTTGTGGCCTTTCCAGGTTTGTCTATCCTCCCCACCCATACACACCACCCCCAGACATTTACCACACTTATGTCTCCAGTCCCATCTCTCCCAAACTCTAATTTCTATCTGAAATTTCCAACTTATGGGTGTTTATAGGGCATCTCATGGGGATGTTCTCTCTATATATAGACATCTTAAAATAGAACACATCGAGTGTCTCTAGCCTCCATACGGACATCCCCTACAGGTCTGTTCTTCTCCTCCTACAGCACATCTGGGTTAATGCCACCACATCTTCCCAGTATGTTGGGTTCAATACCCTGTAGTCATCTTAGACTAAATCATTGTCAGTTGTCTTTGCCTACTTCTAAACCAACCTCTGACATCTCCTCCTTGTTCCAGCCCTGCTGACACCCCCATTCATCAAGTCTCATCTGCCTTTCGCATATCCCATCCTATAAGCAATAACAATATTTCTGAAATGTAAATCATATCATACATCTTCCCATCTTAAAAACTTTAATAGTTTCATTGACATAACACAAATGTACGGTGTAAATGTTTTTTAATGATTTATTTATTTATTTTTAAGAAAGCAAGAGAGCACAAGCAGGTGTAGGGCAGAGGAAGAGGGAGAGAGAGAGAGAATTCTCAAGCATACTCCTCACTGAGGGTGGAGCCTGACCTGGGGCTTGATCCCAGAATCTTGAGATCATGACCAGAGCCCAAATCAAGAGTCAGATACCTAACTGAGCTATCCTGGTGCCCCATGCACAGTATAAATATTAACAGAAGGTTATTTAAACTAGAAGAAAGGAAAACAGGGAAGAGTTTCTCAGACCAGACTGCCCTCAGGAAGGTGAGCTTTGAGCCAGATTTTGTAGGAAGAGACAGGTTTAATCTCAACTACACCAGGGGAAGCAGAGATGTCAAGAACAGAATTGACAGGAATTCCTTTCTGATCCCAGTGCCTCATAAATTACTGCATCTAAATCAGAAAATGCTATTTGTCAGACTTTCCATATCAGATGACAACATTATAGTAATTATTTTTGACAGTCTAAGTGTTTCCACTGAAAAATTGAGAAGCAAAGCAGAAAAAAATTCTAAGAGCTCTGTTGTCAGCATTTTATGCTGTTGCAATACTCGTGCATTGAAGATTCGAAGGGAAATGGAAGTGTAGACAGTTTTGCTACCGAGAAACAGGCCAAATATTTGGGATTTAAATTGAAGAGTTATTTTTCACTGTTGCAGACTTAGAACATACTTGACTATTTGTTCCAGGAACACATTTTGTGATTCTGCCAAACAGAATTATGATCTCCAAGGATCAAGGTGGCAAAAACTACTTCAAATATTTTATAAGTAGGTGTACATCAATCAATCAACAAAAATCCTTGGGCTCAATTTGTTTCAATTCCTGCATTTTTGTGAGGCATGTAAAAGGGAACAATCTGTTTTTTTTTAAATATTCATACCAAAATAATGAAACACCCACGTCAGTTCAATGCTCCATCAACTTCTGAAATAATTAGTACATAGAATATAAATTAGGTCCGGCCCCCCCCCCCAGTACTCTCGGGAATATCTGAAATGCAGAACAAGCACTATTATCAGATTTATATTAATACATTTAAACCTTAGGACATTTAAGCCATAGTCTCATTCCTTCCCACAATCTATCAAATTTCCAGTCTATTTTTAGGCATTTTAACACTAAATAGTATGATAGCAGGGTACAAGAATAAGGAAAGAATAACGAAATGGAAATGACATCAGTAATAATAATAATAATAATAATAATATAATTCATGCAGCTCAGTTACTCCTTATTTAAGGTCATCTGGTGGAAACCATCTTGGTCATATGTTAAGGAGACCTCAAGACTGAAGTGAGGTTTTCAGTCTCCCCAGCTGAACTTAGCTTCTATGTGGCAGAAAAAGGAGAGATGAGTTAGAGCACCTTCAGGTGCTTGTTCCAGGAACACAGCAGGATGAAATTCTGCTTGTCTTCCAGCGGCCATGAATCCCTGAATCCTCTTGCCTACACAGCTGCAGGGACTCTGGGAGAAGGAGCACTAGAAATACGTGGAGAGGAGTGTGCCAGAAAACACTCGCAGGTACAGCTTTTTAATGTGGTTTAACTCTACTCACTAGAGAATAAGTCTCAGTGACTGGGTGGGGACAGCCACGGAGTGGGCAGAGGTGGATGTGGCATGAGGGAAGGTGGCCATAGCATTTCTTGCCCCATTACTCTGTAGATCTGTCATTGCAGGTGTCTGACCACGTGAGGGCGCTGGCTCCTGGGCACTTGCCTGTATCTCTCTTATCTGACCCTTGAGCCATCTCTTTTCCAGCAGTCTCTTCCCAGCAGAGGACAGATGGTTTCACGGACTTCAGCCCTGCCTTCATGTGTCCATTCACAGGCCCAGTTTCTGTTACTGCAGAAGTATCTAGAGGGCGGGGACTTATGTCTCCTCTTTGTCCCTTCTGCAGTTCTGGAGGCTAGAAGTCCAACATCAAGGTACCACATGGTCAGGTTCCGGTGAGATCTCTCTTCCTGGCTTGTAGACAGCCATCTTCTCAGTTCCTCACGTGGTGGGGAGAGTGTGACGAAGCAAGATCTCTGGTGTCACTTCTCTTTGATGTCTCTTGTTATGAGGGCACTTATCCCATCATGAGGACCCTACGTTCATGACCTTTTCTGACCCTAATCCATTTCCAAAACATCCCACTCCAAATACCATCACACTGAGGATTAGGATTTCAATATATGAATGGCAGGGCGGGGAGTGTAGAGGACAATTCAG
Organism: Nyctereutes procyonoides; assembly: GCF_905146905.1. NCBI lineage: Eukaryota > Metazoa > Chordata > Mammalia > Carnivora > Canidae > Nyctereutes > Nyctereutes procyonoides. Next base: position 50,910,817 of record NW_026575140.1, on the reverse strand, counting down.
TCTACCACAACATTATCAAATATTTGGTGCTTTCTCCAGACCTTTCTCTAAACCAAGGGAGAGGGAAAAGAGATGGGGGGGGGGGGTGAGAATTTGTTACTCTTTATTACAAACCTACTATTTTGTAACTACTTTTATTGATAGATTTTTTTTCATAATTATCTTACTACATCAGTGCCTAGAGATTCTTCTCACTGCTTTCGATACCTTCATAATAGTGAACAGTATGGAGTCTATCATTAATAAGATAAGACTTTGGTTCAAAAGACAGATTGAGGGTGCCTGGGTGGCTTAGTTGGTTAAGTGTCTGCCTTGGTCTCAAGTCATGATCTCAGGTTCCTGGGATCAAGTTCTGCATCGGGCTCCCTGCTCAACGGGGAGCCTGTTTCTCCCTCTCCCTCTGCTCCTACCCCCTGCTCGTTCTCTCTCTCTCTCTCTCAAATAAATAAAATCTTAAAAAAAAAAAAAGATTGAACAAATGCATGTATATGTACCCCTTTTGAATATCCCATTAAAATTATATATGGATTTGAAATATACATATATTTGAATTATACATTAGATACAATTGAATTATATTAGTTATAAATATATATAGTTTGAAATATTATATATGTAACAAAAAATAATTTGAATATACAAATAGCCCTGACTTATGACGCCACTTAATGGAGTTTTGACTTTACGTTGGTGCAAAGGAAAGGTTCTGCAGAAATCAGACTTTGAATTTTGAATTTGGATCTTTCCCTAGGCTAGCAGTATGTGATCAATCCTCTCTCATGATGGTGGGCAGGAACAGCTAGACACACCCTCAGTCAGCCACGCAACTGTGAAGGTAAATAACTGATACTCATATAACTATTCTGCTCTGATACAGCAGTCTTTTTTTTTCATTTTCAGTACAGTAGTCAACAAATTATATGAGATATTCAACCCCATATTATAAAATAGGTTTTATGTTAGGTGACTTTGCCCAACTGGAAGCTAATGTAAATATTCTGAGCACATTTAAGTTAGGCCAGGCTGAGATATGATGTTTGGGAGGTTAGGTGTATTAAATGTATTTTTGACTGACAATATTTTCTCTTTTAAAAAAATATTTTATCTATTTATTTAGTGAGTGTGTATGTGTTTGGTTAGGGGTGGGGCAGAGGGAGAGAGAATTTCCAGCAGACTCTGCACTGAGCACAGAACCTAACATAGGGCTCCATCTCACGACCCTAAGATCATGACCCCGGCTGAAACCAGGAGTCGAAAGCTCAGCTGACTGAACCACCTAGATACTCCTCAACTGACAATATTTTCAACTTATGATTGGGGTGCCTGGGTGGCTCAGTGGTTGAACATCTGCCTTTGGCTCACGGCGTGATCCTGGGGTCCTGGGATCAAGTCCCACATTGGGCTCCCCATGGGGAGCTTGCTTCTCCCTCTGCCTGTGTCTGCCTCTCAATCAGTGTTTCTCATAAATAAATAAATAAATAAATAAATAAATAAATAAATAAATAAATAAATAAATAAAATCTTAAAAAAAAACCACGATGGGTTTATCTGTATGTAACCGCAATGTAAGTGGAAGATCTATAAATATTTGAAATCATAATAGTCCTAAACTCATGATAAACAAGAAAGTATATCAATAACACAATAGAAATTTTACATTCTTGGTAAAAGGAAAGCATAACAATGGATGAAAAACTCCAAAGTGTCAGGTTTTCCCAACACAATGAATATAAGAGGAGTGATCCTCAGGAAGTCAAGGGATATTTTACTCACAAAATCCATTTTTAAAAGCTATGGTTGGGATGCCTTGGTGGCTCAATGGTTAAGCGCCTGCCTTCGGCCCAGGACGTGATCCTGGGGTCCCAGGATTGAGTCCCGCATCAGGCTCCCTGTGTGGAACCTGTTTCTCTCTCTGCCTGTGTCTCTGCCTCCTTCTCTCTCTCTATGTCTCTCATGGACAAATAAATAAAATCTTAAAAAAAATAGAAGCTATGGTTATCAGGACTTTCCTATCCCTCGTCCCTTCCCACTCTCAATAGGGAGGTTGACATTGACGCTAGACTTTTGCCTCCAAGACAAAACCAGAGAATGGGTCCCCTTGGGGGAGGTTTCCTAGAGGAGAGTGCACACTGACAGCATTGGGTCCTAACAGGTGCTTATAGCAGCTTGAGGTACTTCCAGACTTCCACAACAGAAATGGAGATGTTTGGGGTTGAAAGGAGAAGAAAGACAATTCTGTTCCAGAATGAATTAAATGAAAGACTTCCACCTCCAAAATGATGGTCTCTTTGTTATGGCAATTATCTGTAGATTCCCTGCTCTTGTCCACACATCTGAAGAGTATGCTGTGTCCTAGTGAGCCCAACCCAGGGACAGAGCTAGTAATTAGCTCTTCCATTCAAGGAGCCTATCAGCAAAGAAACACTTGGAAGTGTCAACCAAAATGGGACCTAATTAACAGACAAGCCCGGCTAAATACCCTCCTGTTGAGAGCTGCCTGGTAGGACTTGGGAAGGAGAACTATGTGCCAGGTGTAGCTCATGCTCTTGATACCCAGCCCATAGCCCTTCTGCAAGGCATTCACCTTTCTGAGTCACCTCGATGGCTTCTTCCTGCAAGTTCCTGCAACATCTGGCTTTCTCTAGCACAGTGCCTTTTTCAGCTGGCCTGTACACAGGGCCAGCTGAGGCAGCCCTCAACCCATCATCAATGGCCACAGGTGTTAATGAGAAAAAAGCTGCCACTTCCTCATCTGACAGGTGTCAAATGCTGTGCTCTGTGATCCTCAGTTGCCGGTTGAAGTAACCTGCTCAGGAACACACCTGTACTGGCTTCCTTCCCTTTCCTGTGCTGCCCAACATCCCCTGACCCCTTGTGGTGCCTCCTGGAATCACCTCCAAGGTAAACTTGCTTTAAAAAAAATTTTTTTAAATCAATTAATATATTGTGTATGATCAGTTGCAGAGATAGAGTTTAGTGATTCATCAGTTGCATATAATCCCCAGTGCTCATTACATCACATTCCCTCCTTAATGCCCATCACCCAGTTACCCCATCCCCCCACCCAATGCCCTTCCAGCAACCTTATATGTTTCCTAGAGTTAAGAGTCTCTTATTGTTTGTAAACTTACTTTTGAATTTGTGTCTCAGGGTGCCCTGCTTAGGGAACTGAACCTAAGACTCTAAGCCTGTAAGTCTTCTCTACTATGTGCAATTTTTATCTTTTCACAAGTGTGTAAAGTCAGAGAAGCTTGTACTAATCCAAGGAAGACTTTAATTTTCAGAAATCTTTAAAAATAATAAAAAATAAACAAAAATTAACTGAAGAAAATTGATTATTTTTTTTCCAATCTGACTAAAAATATGACCCACTTAATCTTTTTAGGAGACAAACTGATAACAAAGCATTTCTTCTCAATCTTCTTAATTAATTCTTGCTCACATTGTCAAGAAGTCAGGGATCTCTTCTCTTTTTTGCTTTTAAACTTTTTAAAAGATTCTATTTATTTATTTTTATAGTTGTGGGGAGAGGGAGAGGGAGAACAAGTTTCAAGCAGACTCCATGCTGAGCACAGAGCCCGATAAGGGACTTGATATCAGGACCCTGAGGTCATGACCTGAGCTGAAACCAAGAGTCGGACGTTCAACCTCTTTGAGTCACCCAGGTGCCTCAAGACACAAAATATTTTAATCCTTTCACCATTTCTAAAGATACAATAACTGAGGTTCATAGTGAAACCTTTGGGTAGTCAACAGCATGTATATTCAATATCCTTGTTGAATGAAGCAGAGGGAGCATGTTTTAGACAACTTCCCACCCAAAATGATCATGTGAGGAGAACTGATTGTAAAGGGACACAAAGTAATTTTGGAGGTGGTGGAGATGGTCTATATCTTGATTAGGAAAGGGGTTACATGGATGTATACACTAATTCATCAGACTCTACACTGAAAGGGTGCATTTTATTGCGTGTAAATTATACCTCAATGAAATTGATTTAAAAAGTAAAAATAGGGGCACCTGGGTGACTCAGTTGGTTAAGTGTCTGCCTTCAGCTTGGGTTATGATCTCAGGGTCCTGGGATCAGCCACAGGCTTCTCTCTCTCCCTCTACCCCTCCCCATCCCTGCTCATGCTCCCCCCCCCCTCTATATATATGTATTAATTAATTAATTAATTAAAGATTCAAGTTAAAACTTGGCACCTAGGCACCAGAGTCAGCCATCTGGGAATTCACTGATTTTTCACAAAGCCTAAACCTCTGGTGATACAAGCTCCTTACATTAATTCAAGATACAGCTATTGTGTCAGCCACTGTATTGGGTCCGGAGAATACAGAAATGTTGGAAATATATTCTCTGCTTTGGAAAGCATCCAAGCTTGATGAATTTAGTGACCAAAAAAGATTATTTTACTTTAAAACTCTATGAATATTTGAATAGGCTGTTGGGGGAATTAAGCCAGAGTGAATCTCTGACACAGGTTGTACTTGTTTCTCACCTCTTCTTGCAGGATTTGCTGACCTACACAACTTCCTACATTTGGAACAAAGCCCTTTGTCAAATACTATTTTAAATGGGAATCATTATCATACCCTCACCAAGCAAAACCCCAAGGGAGTTGCTGGCAGGATAGAATTTCTTCTAGATTTTTGAGCAATAAAGACAGGACTTGTCACAAGCTGTCAGAATCTAGTAATTTTGCAACCGCCTATTTGATGAGAGAAGGTACATGCCATTGGAAAAGTGCTATAATCCCTAGACCCAGCCAGGAGAAACTGGCTCAACACTACATGGGCTGTGACTGTCCATGAAAATGTGACAAAAGTAGGAACAGATTAGATCCAAAAGAACAACCTGTTGGCCAGAGCCTGACCACGATTCTATCCACATTTGTTAAATGAATGAAGAAAATACAAGCTTTCAGATGCTTGGGTAGCTCAGTAGGTTAAGTGTTTGCCTTCAGCTCAGGTCATGATCCGAAGGTCCAGGATTGAATCCCTCATCGGCCTCCCTCTGGAAGTCTGCTTCTCCCTCTCCCTCTGCTGCTCCCTCTGCTCGTGTTCTCTCTCTCTCTCTCTCTCTCACTCTCCAATAAATACATAAAATCTTATTTTAAAAAAAAGAATATGGAAGCTTTAGCTCTCATGGCTAGTTTAGAATAGAAAGGGGCTGAAAAGCTAAGATACTGACACAAGGGACAAAGCAAAGTGATTCAATCTCAGAGTTCGGCTGGGATTGAGCCACTGCTCAATCCTCCCCTTGCCCAGACTCATCCCGATTCCAGAAGGTTTACTCACTTACAAAGAGGATGCCTGGAAGTTTTAGTTGATCTTAGGACCCATAAGCCCTGAGAGCAGCCCTTTGCCCCATGCGAACATTGCCAGCTATGTACGGGCATTGGGTCCCAGAAGAAGACACATCCAGACGGGGTTCCAGAAGGAAACGGAAGCTGGTCCAGATTGTAGTTATCTTCATGGAGGGAATGCTCACAGAATTGCGGGCACATTTGTGGGAACCAGAGAGGGCTAGAGAAGCACTTGGACACTAGCACTGGGGCGGTTGGGGGGCGGGGAACGCTGTTACCACTCTCAGGCCTAGGGTCACCAGATTCAAATAAAAATGCAAGGTGCTCAATTACATTTGGTTTTCAGAAAAGAAATGAGTATCTTTTTCATATAAATGTCCCAGATATTACACATAGTCAGACTTCAAAAGTATTCATTGCTTATCTGAAATTTAAAGTTAGTGGGGTCTCCTGTATTTTATCTGGTAGCCATACCAGGTCTGAAGGGCAGCAGAGTGTTGGAGCTGAAGCCTGGGTTGGGGAGGTGGCCCTGGAGGGAGTAGGGTCATGGTCAGAAGAAGAGCCCAGAGCAGTAACAAGCAAGAAGGAAGGATGAGACCTTTCTCCTCTTGCCCTCTGATCTCCTGCGGGCACCTCCCAGGGCCTGAACATGACCAGAAACCAGCTTACTAGAATCTGGTGGCTACAACCATTGTTGTTTGTCTTCTACAATTGTTGTAATTGCTGACTATAATGTGTTGGTCTTCTTGAGCAAAGAGGTGGACAGAGAAGGTGGAAAATGGATATGAATGTGGGAACTGAACAGAGAATAACCAACACAGGTGGACACTATATTTTACTAGAAACATTTTCTATGCCCATTTAGAAGCTTTGGGGGATCTTTTAAAATTATTTCTTTGCTTTTTGCTTAAAGCCACCAGTAAAACCAGATTTATAGAAAACAAGTATTTATAAACAGTGGCCACCAAACAATTACACAGATGTGGACATATTTACACATATACAGGAAGATACTTCTTTCCGTTTTGTATTTTTTGAGGTACAGTTGACATTATATCAGTTTCAGGTGTACAACTTGTATTTATTGTGCTTTAATACTTGTATGTATTGTGAAATGATCACCACAATAAGTCTGGTTAATGAATTTTTTCTTACTATGAGAACTTTTAAGATCTATTCCCTTAGCAACTTTCAAATATACGACACAGTATCACTATCATCACCATGCTCTATGTTACGTCTCCATGATCTTATAACTGGAAGCTTGTACCTTTGATCACATATACTCATTTCTCTCACTCCCTCAGACCTCTGCCTCTGGCATCCACCAGTCTCTCCTCTATATCTACAAGGTTGGTTTTTGTTTTGGTTTGGTTTCGATTCCACAGATAAGTAAGATGATATGGTATTTGCTTTCTCTGCCTGTCTTATTTCACTTGGCATAAGGTGCAAGTGGTCACAAATGGCAAGATCTCATTCTTTTTTTATGACTGCATAATACTCTATTGCACCATAATGTTTTAATTACTATAGTTTTTTTTTATGATAGTCACAGAGAAAGAGAGAGAGAGAGGCAGAGACATAGGCAGAGGGAGAAGCAGGCTCCATGCACCGTGAGCCCGACGTGGGATTCGATCCCGGGTCTCCAGGATCGCACCCTGGGCCAAAGGCAGGTGCTAAACCGCTGCGCCACCCAGGGATCCCCTAATTACTATAGTTTTGTAACACCTTTTGGAATCAGTAAGTGTAATGCTCCTGGGTACCTCTCTCAAGGACACTTCTTTCTTTAAAAAAAATATTATAGGGATCCCTGGGTGGCACAGCGGTTTGGCGCCTGCCTTTGGCCCAGGGCGCGATCCTGGAGACCCGGGATCGAATCCCACGTCGGGCTCCCGGTGCATGGAGCCTGCTTCTCCCTCTGCCTGTGTCTCTGCCTCTCTCCTCTCTCTCTCTGTGTGCCTATCATAAATAAATAAAAATTAAAATATTAAAAAAATATATTATATTTTATTTATTTATTCATGGGAGACACACAGAGAGAGGCAGAGACACAGGCAGAGGGAGAAGCAGGCTCCATGCAGGGAGCCTGATGTGGGACTCGATCCTGGGACTCCAGGATCATACCCTGGGCCAAAGGCAGGAGCTCAACCGCTGAGCCACCCAGACGTCCCAAGGACACTTCTTTTTAAATGTACATGTATCAGTTCCCAGGGAGCTGGAGAAGGTATGATGATAAGCAAGGACAACAAATTGCCTCTTGGACAGGTGAAAACTTCTTGTTTTGCACCAGGGAAGTATCTCGAGAGAAAAACAAATAATTCCATTGGCCATATTTTTGCCAGAAGTTAAAAACAAAACCCTGTGCCAGGGTTAATTTGCAATCATAGTCAAAATGATCAAGCATTTGGGGGCACTTGTGATTTTTTTTTTCAGTAACGATCATTATAACTAAATTATTTTATCATCTCTAGCATCTTTGCCCTGTGCGAAATTGACTTACACGTCGATTATACGTGCGAAATTGACTTATACGTAGGCAGTGAAGCTGGGGCACCTGGGTGGCTCAGTCAGTTGGGCATCTACCCTCAGCTCAGGTTGTGATCTCAGGGTCCTGGGATGGAGACCTGCATCTGGCTCTCTGCTCAGCAGAAAGTGCTTCTCCCTCTGTCCCTTGCCCCCTGCTTGTGCTCTGTCTCTCTCTCTCTCTCACTTGCTGTCTATCAAAAGAAATAAATAAAATACTTACAAAATAAACGCAGTGAAGCTTAAGTCAGAGGGGCTGAGAGTGAAGCCACCTACAGACACTAGACTTTAAGGAAGTGGGTGGGGCCAGGAAGGTCGAGAAACAGCAGGGCAGCACTTTGTGAGCATCTCTGCCTTCTGATTATCTCAGTCCTGTTGTGCAAGTTGCTAAACCTCCCTCGGCTTCAGATTTTTCATCTGTAGGAGGGTGGTTTCGAGCCACTTTTCTGATATGAGCATCTGTTTCAGAAACTCCATTCTTGATCCTTTTCTGAGGGAAGAGTATGTAGATATCTGATCCAACTGCACTAACCAAAGTGGATTCACTGTGCAGAATTTATTGAGGACACGGGCCAAGCCCATTGAAGTTCAGCTTCCATTCAGATGAGATTTCCACGTCTGGCTTCGAGAGGGAACCATCACTACCGTAGGAAGAGAGGTGAGTAGGAAATCCTTCCTGAATACCTACAAAAAGATAGAGAAGCATGTTTCTCATTTTCCCATGGAATCCCAAAGAGATTGATTTCACCAAAGGGACAAGAGCCCCAACTTTGAATTCCCAGAGAATCCAACAAATGGTTAAGGAGACAAAACAAAATTTAAACAAAACAAAACAAAAACCCCACAGAATAACCCTGTGATAAAAGGGCCACCTTTATGAAAGCCTGTATTCTTAATTTTAGCTCAAGTGTTTATTACTGCTGTATCTTTTCATGCCCTGGCCTTGCCCAGTAACTTTTCGTCCCTCGTGTTCCGTGGTCACAGGCACAAAGCAAGACATCTTCAATCATTTACACAAGAATATAGGACTTGATACCCCTCCGGGAGCAGGAAGAGAAAATGTTTCTCTGAAGTTTCTCTAAAGTTTGGAAGGAGCCCCTTGACACTGTGTGCAGCTCAAAAGAGCAAAAGGAAAAGCGAGCCCCCAGGTCAGTAGTCCTATATCCGAACTGCATGATTTCACACTGCAAATCTGATCCTTGTCTTTCAACCCGAGCTGAAGAGTTCTAAATGCCAGGGTTGTCCACCTAGATCTCAAATTGCAGAGCTTGGAAAGCCCCCATAAAGCAGGAGCTTCCCTGCAGCCTCACAGGGATTTTCCTTAGGAAAGAAAGAGCAATCATGGGTTCTTGTGCATAAACTGGTTTTCGGATGACCCCACAGAAAGACCACATTTAAAGAGAAAGCATTGCAAATTATAATGAGCCATCGATGTCCCAATGCGATGGTAACGTTCTCCAGCTTTTGAAGTGTGCAAGGAATATGAGAATCCAACTGGAAGTTCCACGGAAGACGACGAGGGTCCTGCAGGATGGTGTGAATGGGGGTCCTGCAGGCATTCCTCCTTGCTTCCCATCTATAAAATCACCAAATTTAAACAGACAGCTGCTGGTCAGGCTCCTAAAGTGATATCTGGAGGGAGACGTGGGGCTCGCCTCGAGCTGCCCGCCCAGCAGTGAGTCTGATGGGAAATGAAGTTGAAAGAACAGTCTGGAAAGCCAAATACCTGTCAGGCTCTTTCACACTCCAGTGTTGCCAGAAGGTCTATAAAAATGTCATTGTCTCTCAGCTGCTGGTGATTATATTACCCTTTACATTGGCTGTTGGTAATAAAAAAAAAAAAAAAGCAAATATCATTTTTGCACCGCTCTGGCCTTCCTCTGGCCTTTTTCAAACAATAATAGACTAAATATAAAGAGACAGAAGTCATTACTTGGCTCTTTAACTAGTGCCAAGGAAAATGAATAATTAAGGCAACATTACTTGAAAGAAATTTACACTGTTGCTTTTAAGTTAGAACCAAATAAGAACTCCTTAAAAATACATCATTTCCCCTTTCTCTTAACACAGCGTTTGCACTCCGGCAAAATATATTACGGCTGCTACTGTTTAGATCTTACCAGGGGAAAAAAAAAAGTGCTTTTAGTTTCCATTATCCTATTATAGGTCCCAAATCAAACAGAGACGCAGGAGAGAAAGGCAGGGTGGGGAGGCAGAGGCGGCTCTGTTTGCACTGCTCCCTCCGCCTCCAGCCTGGCAGCCGAGGTTGCACTTTTTTGTGCATCCAGGACAGCAAATCCCAAACACGGCTCTCTGACTGCCCTTGAACATCCACCTCGATGGCCAGAAGCCTAGGTAGCTTTTCAAGCACGTGCTCAATTTGTTCTTTAAAGCCACTAAGGGGCACCTGGGTGGCTCAGCGGTTAAGCCTCTGTGTTCGGCTCAGGTCATGATCCCCAGGGTCCTTGGATCGAGTCCCGCATCGAGCTCCCCACAGGGAGCCTGCTTCTCCCTCTGCCTGCCTCTCTGTATGTATCTCTCATGAATAAATAAATAAAATCTTTTTAAAAAAGAAAAGAAAGCCACCAAGAAGAGGCACGCACAGGTGGGCTCGCCAGGCACCAGCTCAGAATCCGGCTGGTCCTCTGAGGGCCCTAGGGAGTCTCCTCACTCTCTCTGAGCTCTGCTCCCCTCCTTCTCCCTCTCCCTGTCTCACCTCCCACCACCACCATTTGGGTCTTCAGCCTCCATCAGGCAGGATGCATCAGCCAGAGCAGGCAGAGGACCCAAAGGGACACCCTACTCCCAGCCTCTCCCCAGGTAATGATCCTGACCTGTTGCAGCGAGCAGAGGAGGGAGCGCAGGCCTTGAATGTCTGGGGTCAGGCTGGGACAACGTCAGCAGGCCATCCCTGAGGCTGAAGGCACCACCCGTCCAGAGCTGCTGTGCCACACCTGGAAAGAGCTCGAAGCCTGGGTGAGTCCAGGCTCATTAACGTGAGGGTACAATAGACAGGCTACCTGGATCCCTGATACTGACTCAGCAAACAGTGCCCACAAAGCCCAAGGCATCGGTCCTCAGGAAGCATTGGGCTTGCTTTGTCTGATAGGTGGCCCGTGTCCTCTGTTCTCAAATGCCTGGCCCTCCACTCCTAGCGGCTTCAGATGGCCTCTGTGCTGTCAGGGGCTGACTCATGTCCCCCAAATTCATATGCTGGAGTCCCAACCCCCAGGACCCCCGAATGTGTCTACATTGGGAAATATGGTCATTAGAGAGGTGATTGTGTTAAAATGAGTCCAGCAGCTTGGGCTCTAATCCAGTGAAGAAGGTTTTCAAAGAGACACCAGGGCACACAGAGAGGATGCGAGAGTGTGCAAGCCAAGGAGACAGACCTCAGAGGAAACCAACCCTGCCACCCTTTGATCGTGGACTTCTCAAGAACTGCCAGACAATGATACGCTGACGTTTCAGCCATCTGGTGGTATTCAGTTATGACAGCCTGAGCACACTAATATGCTCTGCAAAGGTCAATCATTCAATCATTTGCTACTTCCTGAGAAATTACTATGAACGCCACAAACCGAGTGGTTTAGAACAACAGAAATCTAATATCTCCAAATTCCGGAGGCTAGAAGTCCAAGTTCACAGGGTAAGCAGGGTCAGTTCCTTCCGAGGACTGGGAGGCGGGATCTAGTCCATGCTTCTCTCTGGGCTTCCGGTGGTTTGCTGGCAATGCTTGTAGTTCCTTGGATTGTAAAGCATCCCGCTCGCCTCTGCCTTCATCCTCCCTGGCATTCTCCACGCACGTATGCCTGTCCCTGTGTCCCCATTTCCTCTTCGTAAGGGTGCCAGCCATACTGAATCAGGGCCCCCATAAGTCACCATAAGCTGATCATCTGCAAAGATGCTCTTTCCGGACAGATCACATGCACATCTTCTGGGAGGGTACAGTTCAATCCATAACAGCTACTTTCAGCAATGCACTTACTTCTGGAAGGTCAATGCCAGGCGGTGACTTATGAGTGAACCCAGATGCACCCACCTCCATCCTGCCCCGAAGTCTTCTCAATCAGAACTTTTTTGTTGTCTTGAGTTGTCTCATCAGAGAATGGAACGTTTCTGGGCCTCCTAAATGGGGCTTCAGTGGCAGGTGTATTCTGAGAATCCCTGCCCCACTACCAATGTCCAAGAGTGTGGACTACTGGGGGGCATGAGACCGATGAATGGGCTTTGCATAAAGGGCCTCATGGTTGGGAGGAGGCATGTTGCCCAGATTTGCAAGCGTGTCGATTCACACCACTGCCTTTTCTCGTCCCTGTGGCAGTTGTCACGTAGACTTGGCCTCTGCATCTGGAGGAGAGAACGGTGGTTCAAAGCAGCCTCTGATGAAACTTCTGTGATCACACAAGGCTTGAAGCAGGGAAAAATCAGAGGACGGCAGAGATTCTTCTGACAAGAACAAGACAGGAAGAGAAGAAGAAAGGCTGGCAGAGGCTTTAAAAGCCACCTTGCCTTGTTTGCTTTGCCTGGAGGTGATTAATTACACATCATCACAGGAAAAGCACATGTTTCCGAAATGCTCTTCGGTGAACTACATCCATTTGTGCTTTTACAGAGTCAATCCAGGTGATTAAGGCAGAAGGGAGGCCTTGTGTAAAGAGGGAACCTACAAAGCAGCTTCATTCCACACGTATTTGCTCTTTCAGAGCAAATTCAGCAGGAAATCCAAGTCACTGATGCAAACCTTTGCCGTTAATTTGTTCCCAGGGGCGTATTTGGGGCCATTATCCCAGAAGCCTGTACATGAAAATCCCATTATTTGAAATATACTCACTGTATTTCTGTTTAACTCCAGGCTGTGCCCTGAGACGTTATCAGTAAATAGGAAGACAGTCAAGAATGACAGGAAGTAAGTTTTGGGGCATTTTATGCCAACAGGAAGGAAACCAGCTTGACAGCACCCAGGGATTATTGTCACGAGAGCTTGTTTAAAAATCACATGTAGCAACAAGCCGTGGGCTGGGGTGTGTGAGTGTGTGTGTGTGAAAATACAATCTAGCCAAGTTATGTGAATGGGTGCCTTGTGAAGCGCCAGCCCACAAAGTTACCCCACAATTCTGAAATTCCTTGTCGAGAGAATCTGTTGTTTAGGCCACCACCAAATTTTTAAAGTGTGCTCAGTATGGCACATACCTGCATGGTACTACTCTGTCGGTGAAAAGGAGAAAATATCAACAAGGCAAATAATTTGGAAGGCACTCTGGCATCCTCTCCTTCCTTTTTTTTTTTTTTTTTTTAATTTATTTGAGAGCAAGGGAGCACAAGCAGGGGGAGTAGCAGAGGCAGAGGGAGAAGCAGACTCCCTCCTGAGCAGGGAGCCCAAGGCGGGGTTTGATCCCAAGACCCCAGGATCATGACCTGAGCTGAAGGCAGATGCTCAACCGGGTGAGCCAACCAGGCACCTGCATCATTTGTTTCCAATCCAGGTCTCCTTAAGGGCTTAGCATCTACATTTTTCTGGTATGGTTTTACTCCAGGCACAGAGCACCCCCTGAGCCCCTATCCCCAATCTAGCAGCCCTCCCTAAGCTCCATAAGGGGGTGCTCACCCACCTTGCCCTTCCCTGCTTCCTCCTGCTTTCTCTTCCTCGTTTCGATAAAGAACCTCGGCACAGTGCGAGTGCCTCAGTGAGGCTCCCTCTCCAACAATGGTTCCATATTGCTCCAGGCTCAGCTCAGATGAGCTCAGCCCCTGCTGCACAGCGGAGAACAGACTGTTTCTCCTGCAGCTGCAGGACCCCCATGTGTTGGTTGACTCTCCCCAGGAACTCCTGCTCTGGGAAAACAGGGATTTCTAGAGTGTGTCACCCCCTGCCTTTGTATTACTGGTCTCTCTGCTCCTGCTCGGACCTGTGCGTCGCTTGTGACCAGTTTGGCCAGAAGGAGTGGCGCATCCTTTCTCTCTTCTAACAGAGCCCAGGAGGCTCCCTGAAAATGCTTCTGTGACTCTGCATCTCAAGACCACATCGCGGTCATTAGCTTTGCCTCTCTTTCTCCTCTCTGGGCAGGACCCCAGGCTTTTCACCTACACTTCCCAACCTCTGAAACATCCGGAGTTTTTCCAGGAATCATCACTGTCACCAACATCACCTACAGGGCTGTTAGCTAGCATCACCAGTTGTTTTGGGGCCACCAAGACAATGGCCAAATCTTTCTGGGAAGGAGCCAACCCACCTGTTGCAGTAGGATGCTAACCACTAGCTCTGTGGGGAGCACATAAGAAAAAGAAAAAAAAAAGACAGAATTCATAAGGAACTTAAGTGTCATTCAATAGGAAAACTGTTGTTGTTGTTTAAAAAAGGTGTGGGGGGTGCTTTCTGTACAGTGGAATCTATGTGCTGGTTAAAAAGAAAGAATCGCATCTCTATGACTAGTGTGCATTTGCCTGTAAGACATATCCCAAAGTGGGATGCAGATTAAAGAACAATCTATATGGCATGATCCCCTGTATGTGAAAATAGACAACCAGAATGATTTTGGGGGAGGGAGAGGAGACAAGATGTCCACTGTTTGAGTTGCGCAGTTTAAAAAATAACAATAAAAAGATAAGCTCTGTCCCTGGAGGAGTTTCCAGTCAACAAGGGAGAGAAAGACCAAGGAACGTGACATGTTTTGAAATAGTTGTTCGCCTGTGTGATATAGGCTAGTTAACTGCAAGATCCCTGGAGTGAGAGCCAGGAACTGTTCTGGAGACTTCCCTACAGAGGTCAGGACTTGAGGGGGGCTTCGAGGAATGGGTAAGATACAGAAGGAGAGGCAATTAGGTGAGGTGTCTTACCCTGGGTTGACCCCACCACATCCCCTGTGTATGCATGTTCTCAGGAATAGTCACTACAGAGGTTCGCTCTCTGGCAGCTGGGAAAATCTTAGGAAGGAATAGCAATATGCATTATACTTCCAAAATTAAGTAAACATTGTATTTCCCGTCATGTAAATACAAATTAATATAAAGCAGAGAAAAAAGCAGCAGCAGCCTAGGTACAGAGGAGCATTTTAGCTCTTAATTGACTTGTGATGGTCTTCTGATAATCCACGCTCTCATCCTTTAATTACAACTATTTTAAACAGAAGCCCATTAATTCTGTAGTAATATTGTTTTTTTAATGAAAAGTGGATTAAAAATCGCCTTTCTAATTGCCCTTCTTTTAGTTATAACAAGCAGCATAAAGCCCCTGGCTTAAGGGTACTTCCTGGTTCCAAGAACTTTTAAGTGCTTCTCGGCAGCTTCTTCATCGTGGTAAAGGCTTGTGACACCCTCAGCACCTCCACTGCACGCAATTAATCCCCAACCAGGATGCTGCTGGATGAATGACTCAGCATCCTTTCAAGGGGCCCGGCTGAGCTCTGTGCACAAGAAAAACATAGGCTACAACAAAGTTAATCCAACGTGTAACAACACCAAGAAAGTGATCAGATCTATTCGCAGAGGGCAGAGACCACGTGTGCACTGCATGATTAAATGCGTGAAGGCAGGGAGGAACGTGGCACATTTGGAAAGAGTGGGAACTCTGCCTTGCAGAGATCGAAATGATCTCCTCCACCAAGGTCAGGCCATTCCTCGTGAACCAAACCAGCATTTCCACGCACCACCAAAATCTGTTGATTTGGAAGTTAATATCATTTTAAGAACAACAACAACAACAACAACAAAAGTTCATGACCAAATAAGTTTGAGGAAAGCTCAACCGGTCTTTTTCTTCATGCAGGACTTGTCAGGACATTCATTATTGTGAGTGTGCATGGTAAGTCTCCAGGAGGGCTGATGGCAATTAGCATTTCCCAAAATTCTCTCAGCTGAAGTTCCTTCGTTGTCATCCACACATGGTTTAGGAAAGAAAGACTTAGATAACTGAGTGTTTTTCTTGGGTAAATCTAGTTTCAAGAAAAGGATATAATGCCCCCCAATGACTCTGAGAATAGCTGCGGTTAGTTACTTGGAGTCATGGCAACTTGGTGGGCAAAACTCAACTAAGCAATTGTATTTCTTTATGGCTTAAATGTCCTTTCTTTCCGGTATAAGGTGTTTGATTGTTACTGTCAGGTCCTCCACAGCCTTGTTCCTCCAAGTGTAGGTAGTCCATGGACCAGAAGTATGGACATTTGCCAGAAATGCAGCAACACATGCCCCTGTAGATCAGAATCTGCTTTGCACAAGCCCCTGGGGATTTGCATGCACACTACAGGTTGGGAAGCTCGCTCTCCCCTGTAGCACTGGTTCTCAACAGTGCTGGGCCTCGGGATCAACAGGAGGGAAGCTCCGTGTGACATTCTGACACAGCCTCTTTGACCTTGAATTTGCTAAATCCTGCAAACAAACCATCTTGAATGACTAACACCTTCAGCTCTACCTCACCTGTCAGCCTCTAGCTGGTTTTTAGGTTCACAGGACCCCTTGGCCTTCGCTGTTCTCTCCAAGGAGACAGAATGAGGGGTAACTACAGATGAAGGATGGTGTCGGGGGGTGTCGTTAGGCACCATATTTGGTTGATCCATAGAGTCTCACATCTTGGTGTGACTGTTTTCTTGCCTCATCCGTGACCCATGGATCCCCAAATTTCCTGCCATTCTCCACATTCACATACATAACCAGTGAGGAGCATTCCTGGGCTTTAGCAAGAGGCCTTCCTTGGGCTTTGCGAGTACAGGAGGCAGAGTATGGGGAATCGCGCATTTGCTCTGCCCGGTGGGCTTAAGGCATGTGTGCACTGCATGATTAAGAGGACCAGATTGAGGTGGTGTCTGGGATTAAGCTGCAAAGCTCTTGTCCAGGATTAAGAGTTCAGGCAACGGTCACAAAACACTTTTCATCCGTGAGCACGAGCCCGCAGCCTTGGAGCTAATGAGCCTGTCCAAACGAGGTAGAGGGAAGCCGATGACTGGGAGCCAGCGAATACATATATGGCTAAACAATTAGAGGGAGTTTTCTCTCTTTAAAAAAAAAAAAATTTAGGAACCCTGCTCCAGTGTGATAGAAACGTTTTGTCTTGGCCACTCCATCTGGATGATTAGAACACGGTGAGCAGGGAGGGGAGGAAACATGTAAAACATTCCTGTTTGAAGTAAGACCCTGTAGTTTTTCAAAGCGAGTTTTTTTCCAGAAGCCTAACTGATTGGCACCATCTCAAACCTCTGTAGGTCATTGAGAAGTCCTGAGCTAAATCTGCGCTCTTGCCAAGGAGCTGCACATGCACGCTGTATTACTATTAATATTAGACTTGCAAGCCTTCCTGTGTGGAACTGCTGCTGTGACATTCTTGGAGAAACACCGGTGTGATGGGAGAGTCCTCATCCCTCTGGAGGAAGGTCCCCCTTCCCTCAAACTTGAAAGCCCCTGGGCCCTTATGTCCCCATGGCCTGCGATGGTCGCCCCCAAGAGAAGGATTCCATGGTGTTGGTTCTGCCCCTGAGGGTAGCTACAGTCTAGGAATCCAGAGACCCAGCTGACTCAGACGTCAGCATGTCCACCACACAAAAGCAGTGCTGTTTCTCGATAAACCGAGAAAGAAGTATCCTATAGAGACGAGCTCCTGGAAGGCTGCCTGTATGTGCGCGTCAAGGATGAGAGGTCCTCTTATTTTTTTTATTTTTATTTATCTTTTAAAGATTTAAAAAAATATATTTTATTTTTTTATTCATGAGAGACACAGAGGGAAGCAGAGACACAGGCAGAGGGAGAAGCAGGCTCCATGCAGGGAGTCTGATGTAGGACTCGATCCTGGGACTCCAGGATCACGCCCTGAGCCGAAGGCAGATGCTCAACCACTGAGTCACCCAGGCATCCTGGGGTCCTCTTATTTAATCCCTTATTAACACCCATGGAAGTGAAGAGGACAATCCTTAAATTCTGTCCTTAATTTCTTTCCAGATGTTCCTGAAGCTCTGTCCTTAATTTCTTTCTAGTGGCCTTTCTTTGTAGTGAGTCACATGAGCCACTGGGAACCCTGCCAGCCACTCCAATGTCAATGGCCCTTTTTACTATTGATTGAAAAATCTGGGGATACAAACTCTTTGCAGTAGTTGGATCACATGCATCCAGGAAGCTCATGCTCTCGGGTTGCTGTTGCAGACCACGAAGTTCAGGAACAATCAAAAGACAGTGTGGTCAGTGCCAAAATCGAGGTTTACGTATGATGCTGAGGAGGCCTCAAAGTGTGTGCCTAGTTAGGGTGACCCTGCAGATATTTTTAGAGGAGGAGATGCTCTAGGGGTAGGCTTAAAATAATCATAAGTGACCTGGGAAATCCAGGAGAAAGGATATCTAGATCAAGGACAGGGTCCATGGGAAGATGGGAAGATAAAGGCCAGAGAAAAGCTTAGCACGTTCCCAGACAGGGAGCTCAGGGTGCCTGGAGGGAATGCTGTGGGGGGTGGCAAAATGACAGAAGCAGGTACTCAGGTGGGGACTTAGAGCTCCAGGGCCTTGTAAGGCAAGATGGGGAGTTTGGATCTTACAAAGTCACTGAAGGACTAAGAGCATTGGACGCAGCCAGATTTACCCCTCAGATGCATCCCTCCCACCAGCACTTTGGGGGATGCACTGAAAGGCAGTGAGACCACAAACAAATAGGGCTATAAGGGAGCCTATTGCAGCGGTCCCAGAGTTGGGGTGGTGGGTATGGTGAGAGGGGAGGAAGGGCTAAGGAGTGCAGACTCCCTGGGAGGTTCTGCAGGAAGTTTAAGGATGGGACAGCCCCTTCCTGGACCAAGAAGCCCTAGATCATGCCCCTTGGGAGTGGGCTCAGGGGAGCAGGGGATGCCCAGGTGGGCTCGCCAGGCCTAGGGTGAGCAGCTCTATCTCAGATCAGCCCCAGCCTGCAGAGATTCATGCCTATGGAATGTAATATCCCTGTCTCCTTGGGGTATCCAGCTACAGTGCTCGCTAGGGGGCCAAGTTCCCCATAATCCAGGAGAACCTCCACCACCAGATCCCTTCTGATTGAGACACTAACCCCCACAGCTCCTGCCTCTGCTGGTGGAAGAGACTCAAACAAGAATGTTTCACATTCCCCAGAACCTCCCGCATGTTAGAAATTTCCCCCCAAAGGGCTTAGAATTCAATCTCCTGCCCTTGTGACCATAGATTCCTTGGGGACTGGTTGCTCAGGTCCACAATCCTAACCACCCCAAGCGAGGAGCTTTGGGGCAACTGGAGAACATCTGGTCGCAGTAACATCCTATCAGCTAGTAGAGGCATGTGTTGTTCAACAGCTGGAGGCCGTGGTGTTTCCTAGACAGTGCATTCAACCCCGCTCCCTCCCCCAACCACCATCACCAGCACCACCCATGTGTAGACAAGCATTCTAGGATCAGTGGGAGACTGTAAAAAAAAAATAAAAAATAAATAAAAGACAGTCCCCATCCTAAAAATCTTATCATCTAGCTGGGAGAAACAGAACATTCACATATGTACAAAATGACTTAAAAACAAATCTACAGAGAAATATAATCAAAAGCATAAGTGGCGGGTGGGGGGGGGGACGACACAAACACTTCCTGAACAGAGACATAGACCAGGGATGTATGCTGGGTGCCGGGCAAAGAAAGCTTCCCTTTCGAACCTCATCATCTAGTTTTGTTTATAGTTCACCTTGTTCTGGAAAGGTCTTGAGAAAATGTAAAAGACCACATTTACTGACATAAAAGTCGGGAACGAGAACCAAATAAGAACACAGAAATGCCCAACCTATGTCAACCTGTGTATTACCCAGCCTTCAAATCTACGTCTTTCATTTCCTGGTGAAAGTGAAGGTGTGTTTTGCTCTGTGTGTAGATCCCATGATCAGGGATCCAAGGGACACTGAATTCTAAGATGTTATTGCTCAAAGTGTGGTCCTTGGATCAGCAGTATTAGCATCAATGGGAAGTTTGTCAGAAACAAACAATCTCAAGCTGATCCCAGAACTACTGACTCAGAATCTGCCATTTAAAAAGATCCCAGGTGATTCATATGCGTGTGAAAATTTGAGAAGCAGTGTTCCAAAGGTCATCCTTCATCTGGAATTTCATGAGGTGCGGGGAATCTCAAGTAAGAAAACAGTCGATCTATGTACAGGATTTTTCTGATAAATACACTAAGTAACTGAAAGTAAGTTTCTTATATAGCAATTTTCTAAATGCCAAAGGATATATAGCAAAACTGAACCTAAGGCAAGAGTTCTTAGACTTGACTCCAAAAGCACAATTCATAAAGGAAAAATTTGGTAAATTGGACTTCATCAAAATTTAAAACTTCGGCTCTGGAGGAGACCCTGCCAAGAGTGTGACAAGGCAAGCTTTCATCTGCAAGCAAGTATTTGCACACGGCCTGTCCAACAAAAGACTAGTATCCACAATATATAAAGAGCTCTTGACATTCAACACTTAAAGAGAAACTCAGTTGGAAAACAGGCAAAAGATATTAAAAGACCTTTCAACAAGAGGAGATAAGGGCAGCAAATAAGTGCAGATGATGTTCAGCCTCATAAACCATTAAGGATGCAGATTACACCCGTGATGATATACCACCGTGTACACATGAGAGCAGGGCCACTGAGAAGTAGTGATAACACCAAACGCTATTGAGGACGTGGAGCCATTGGCTCTCGCACACACTGCTGGCGAGAATGTAAAACGATACAGGCTGCTTGGAAAATAATTTGGCGGAGTCTTACTCAAGGAAACCCCTACAACCCAGCAGTCCCACTCCTGGACATTTATCCCAGAGAAATGAAAACTTGCATTCACAGGAGACCTTGTACATGAATGTTCATGGCCGCTCGATTGGCAGCCCCAAAGTAGAAACAACACAAATATCCTTCCCGGATGAACAGTTAAATCGACTTTGGTACTTTGTGCAAAGTTCTAGTCCTCAGCTGTAAAGAGGAGCACTTCCTGATACATGCCACAGTTCAGATGGATCTCAAGGGCATCATGTTTAGTGAAAGAAGCTACTCTCAAAAGGTTGCATACTATATGACTCCATTTATATAATGTTCTCAAAAGGACAAAACTATAAAGAGGAAGAACAGATTCATGGTTTCCAAGAGACTGGGATAGGGTCGAGGGCGGGTGTGACTACAAAGAGGGAGCAGCAGGCAGTTCCTTCATAGTGATAAAATAGTTCTGTAGCCTCATCATGGTGGTGGTCACACAAACCCATCTGCGCTATCAGAGTGCACAGAACCACACACACTCACATATGAAACAGTATAAATATTGGTAAAAACTGAATAATGTTTTTAGTAGGGGCACCTGGGTGGCTCAGTCAGCTAAGCATCTGCCTTCGGCTCAGGTCATGATCTCAGGGTCCTGGGATCAAGGTCTGCATCGCCCTCTCCCTTTGCCCCTCCCCCTGCTAATGTTTGCTTTCTCTCTGTGTCAAATAAAATATTTAAAAAGAAAACTGAATAAGGTTTTTAGTTTAGTGAACATTACTGTACCAGTGTGAATCTCCTGGTTTTGATATTGTTTTTTTTTTAATTAAAGATATTTATTTATTTATTTATTTATTTATTTATTTATTTATTTAAGAGAGAGAGAGAGACAAAGACAGAGGACAAACAGAGGGGAGGGGCAGAGGGAAAGGGAGAAGCAGACTCCTCACAGAGCAGGAGCCTAACACAGGACTCAATCCCAGAACCCCAGGACTGTGACTTGAGCCAAAGGCTGGTGTTTAACCAACTGATGCACACAGGTGCCGTTCTCCTGGTTTTCATATTGCATTCCAGTTATAAAAGATGTCACCACTAAGGAAACCTGGCTGATAGGTTTGGAAGACTCTCTGTTATATTTTTGCAACTTTCTGCAATCCTATAGTTACTTCAAAATAAAAGGTTAAAAAAAAGAAAAGTAGGAGCTCCTGGGCAGCTCAGTCGGTTAGGCATCCAGCTCTTGGTTTTCACGCAGGTCGTGATCTCAGTGGTGAGATCGAGCCTGCTTAGGACTTTCTGTCTCCCTCTCCCCCTCCCTACCTCTGCTCACTCACTCTCTCTAATAAATAAACAAATAAAAGTGAAATCTCAAGGCAATTAGGCCAAAAACCAAGATAATGTGATTTAAGGCCACCGATATATTGGTAAACTAGCTCTCTCTTGAAAACAAATAAAAAAATCACTCTGATTCTTAGGTTTTGTTAATTTCCATGGTGCAAATACTCTCACTAACTGGTGGGTAGCTAATTTCATGATGCCAAGAGGGTAACAAATGGTTTGCAAAATTCCTGAGCGTACAACAATCAACTCTCAAAAGCCAGTAAGGCCCCCTTGGGGCACCACAGCCTTTGGTAGTCACATGGGGTCCTTGGACCACCTTTATCAGACTCATCTGCAGGGATGTATTAAAAATGCATATTCCTGTATTCCGGGCCAGAGCTGTTGAATCAGAATGCCGAAGGTTCAAGTAGGGAATGTGCAAGTATGATAAGTTCCTTCAGTTATCTTTAGGTTTGTTGGAAGTTGAGCACAGTAGGTGCACCTGGTAGCTCAGTTGGTTGGGCGACTGACTCTTCATTTTGTTTTTTTTTTTTAGGATTTTTATTTATTTATGAGAGAGCGGGGGGGGGGCAGACACAGGCAGAGGGAGAAGCAGGCTCCTCACAGGGAGCCCAGTGTGGGACTCGATCCCAGGTCTCCAGGATCACGGCCTGGGCTGAAGGCAGCGCTAAACCGCTGAGCCACCCAGGCTGCCCTGACTCTTCATTTTGGCTCAGGTTGTGATCTCAGGATCATTAGACTGAGCCCCATGTGGGGCTCCTTGCTGGACATGGAGCCTGCTGAAGATTCTCTCTCTCTCTTTCCCTTGGTCACTCCCCCCACCCCTGCTCATGCATCCCATGTGCACACACGCTCTCTCTCTCTCTTTCTCTCTATTAAAAGAAAAAAAAAGTTGAGCACACTAGTAAGTGGTAAGCATAGCTCTTTGATGACCTGGCTACGCAAAGCATCAAACAGTAGAGAGAGCAGAAAACCACCAACTTCCCCTGTAGTCAAAGGAATGGACTGAGCCTCGGAATGTAGCAAGAGCTGTTTTTTTTCTTTCCCCCAACTACACAGTGGGGGATGAAAGGCTGACTAGTTTGTGGGTTGTCGAAGCTAAATTCCTCTGAATGCGTAAGTACAATCCCAGTTATACGCTAACAAGAGTTCCGCTATACTTTCCGTCTAGTGCCCCTGAGAAAAGCCAGGGTTTGATTAAAGTATTATTGATAATGCCTTTTTCTTTTAAAGTAACACATATTTTTTTTAACACCTGGTCGAATTCAGCAGTTCTGAATTGCATGTCGGAATGCATGTTGGAGTCATTTGAGGAGCTTTAAAAAATACCGATGCCAGGTCCTCTCCCAGAGATTCTGATCCCATTGGTTTGGGATGTGGCGTTGGCATTAGAAGTTTTAAAAACTCCCCGGGTGACCCTAATGTGCAGGGGAACCACTGTTGGATTCTAACACACAATAAGTCATGAATTTGGTTAACTGCTAGGTTTTATTTAAAATGGAAACCTCATTCTTTTTGAATAGGTGATATAATTATAAGTTTCATAAATCAAAACATTAAAAATATATAGTGAGAAGTCTTGATCCCATCCCTACTCCACTGATGGGGTTTGTACCTTCCCACACACACATGCACACACTTACACCGGTGTTTCCTCCCAGAATTTCTTTCTGCAAATTCTGTATAGGCAAATATATGTGTCTGTAACATATTCATGTTTCTATAGATAAATTCTAGGGAAATATCAGGATACAAATATGTATACAGATATGTAACACATATATATCCAAATGTGTTACATATGATTAGATGTGTAATATTATTCTTTTATACAGGCAACTACTTATATGAGTAATACAGCTCATATTTATATACATTGATTCCAAGGAGACAATGCAAGGCTCTAAATATACATACAGATAGATAGTGTATTGTACAGTTGACCCTTGAACAACATGAGGATTAGGGGCATGGACCCCCACACCCTGCACTGTCAAAAATCCACATGTTAACTTTGATTTTCCCTCAAATTAACTACTAATAGCCTGCTGTTGGTCAGAAGGTTTACCAATAGCGGCACCTGGGTAGCTCAATGGTTGAACATCTGCCTTTGGCTCAGGGCATGCTCCTGGGTCCTGGGATCAACTCCTGCATTGGGCTCCCCGCAGGGAGCCTGCTTCTCCCTCTGCCTGTGTATCTGCCTCTCTCTGTGTGTCTCTCAAGAATAAATAAATTAGGGATCCCTGGGTGGCGCAGAGGTTTAGCGCCTGCCTTTGGCCCAGGGCGCGATCCTGGAGACCGGGATCGAATCCCACGTCAGGCTCCCGGTGTATGGAGCCTGCTTCTCCCTCTGCCTGTGTCTCTGCCTCTCTCTCTCTCACTGTGTGCCTATCATAAATAAGTAAAAAAAATAAAAAAATAAAAAATAAAAAAAAGAATAAATAAAACCTTTATATAAAAAAAGAAGCTTTACCAATAACATAAACAGTTGAGTAATACATATATTCATGTTATATGTATTATATACTGTATTGTTATAATAAAGTAAGCTAGAGAAAAGAAATTATTAAGAAAATCATAAAGAGGGGATCCCTGGGTGGCTCAGTGGTTTAGCCCCTGCCTTTGGCTCAGGGTGATCCTGGAGTCCCGAGATCGAGTCCCACGTTGGGCTCCCTGCATGGAGCCTGCTTCTCCCTCTGCCTGTGTCTCTGCCTCTCTCTGGGTGTGTCTCTCATGAATAAGTTAATAAAATCTTAAAAAAAAGAAAATAATAAAGAAGAAAAAATACACTTACAGTACTGTACCATACTTATTGAAAAATCCATGAACCCACACAGTGCAAACCTGTGTTATTCAAGGGTCAGCTTTATATATGAGATACATATACATATATATCTTTACAGCCTTATACTGAATCCCTTTTTTAATTAACTGAAGAATCTGTTTACATTTGCTCTTAACATGAATTTAGCGAACCCATCCAGGCATCCAATATTTACAGTCAGAGCTACACACATTGCAATTGTAGTTCAGAGAACAGCCTAGAATTCCAGAAGCAAAGGTCATATTAGTGTATGTGTGAATGTGTGTGTCAGAGAGGTGTGTGCATTGTATGTGTGGAGTTGGATTACCCTAGTTCCTAAATAAACTGCTAAGTTTTCTGATCCTGAAGCTCAGAGCGATCAAATCCGTACTCATTCATTGGTCTGAACAGACACTTAGAATGTATGTACTACCCCAGATCCCTACCTACAACAGCTCACTGGCTTTAGCCACCTCTTGACAACATCTATAAGTTACAGTTTGAAAGAATTTTCCTCTGAGTCAAAAGCTATCCCTCCTGAACTCTAAGCAAGTAAGGTCAGAGGTCATAAGTCAAGCTAGCTGTCCCCTAACAAGTTTTTCAGGCTCACAAGGTGTTCTGTTTTCTCAAGGCTGAAACCAGTCAGCATTTTTTTTTTAAGATTTTATTTATTTATTCATGAGAGACGCACAGAGGCAGAAACACAGGACCCCAGGATCCTGGGATGCAGGACTCAATCCCAGGACCCCAGGATCATGACCTGAGCTGAACGCAGATGCTCAAAAGCTGAGCCACCCAGGTGTCCCACCAGCCAGCATTTTCAATGTTGAGAACTGACCTACAAAAATGCAGACTTCAAGTTCCTACTTGGACCACGAAGCTCATGCTTCCTTGCAGCAACAGCCTGCTGCTGTCTGGTGTATGCTGTGCCCTTCGGACAGGCCCCTGGCTTCTGCATTTCCCCCTGCATCAGGGGACTTCTTCCTGAAGAATTCACCTTTCACACCAGAGTGTCCCAGCCAGTGAGTCAGCAAGGACCAGGCTAAGACATTTTGCCTTGTTCTGCTCCCTTCCAAAGCTTTGCCCATGTCACCCCTGACCCCACCAGCCTGTTCTGGGTTCCACGATGTTCCCAACACCCAAAGGGTCAAGTCCCCCTGGTAGTGGCAAACTCCAATTGCCAATGTAGTTTGTAAAATTTACTTTGCGGATGCTTACACGTGTCACTCCAGAGATGATTTAACACTGGGCCTTGGCATCTAATGGCCCTTCGTGATTAATACCAGTCATTTGTTCAAAGTTAACAGCCCCGGAGTGACAGCCATAGATAAATTAGCAACATTAGAAAAACACTAAAGCAAGCATTTATAGGGTCGGTCATTGAAGAATATGATAGTAATATAGATCGGCTCTGCTTACAGTCCGCTATTAATAAATTTTATCTGTGGAAGCCATTTTTGCCCAGTACCTTTTTAATTGTCCTGAAGTTGTCTATATTTATCTTGATTAAAAAACAAGCCAACTCCTAGCGACATTAATGGGTTTTATGTGCTTAGAAGTGAATATTATAAGCAGATGTGGGAAGCGGGTGGGGGTGGGAAGAGCAGGCCTGGCATTGTGTTTCCATCGGAGCAAGTTCCCTACAATGAATCCAAGGTGTTGAGTAATGGGCTGCTATAAATTAGGGGACTGTTTACCTCCTGACTCTGCCAAAGAAATGTAGCCAGATTTGGGCTTTGCCTTCCTCTCCTGCGGCCTGTGCCTTGTCAAAGGAAGGCAAAGAATCACTTTAACTAAGGGGTGCAGACCATTGCTGTCGCCCCTGCACCCGGTGCGGCAAGGCCATTTGCGAGGAGGTGCAGTTTAAATCCAAAGTGGACTTTGTTATCTTAGCACGGGTGTTTCGGCTTCTCCTGTGAAGGCAAACAGGGGTTCGAGGTCCCGTTTCTGAAGAGCAATGGCCAATCTGTCCCATTCTGTTGGGATAAAGCAATAGTAATAGCACTCAGAAATTACAGGACTGAGGGACCCCTGGGTGGCTCAGTGGTTGAGTGTCTGCTTTCGGCTCAGGTTGTGATCCTGTGGTCCTGGGATTGTCCTGCATCAGGCTCCCCTGCAGGGAGCCTGCTTCTCCCTCTGCCTGTGTCTCTGCTTCTTTCTCTCTGTCTCTCATGAATAAATAAATAAAACCTTAAAAAAAAATCACAGGACTGGGAGGGACCTCATCCCCACACATCTGGAGGAGGACACTGGGACCCAGTGGGATTAAACACACTGAGCCTGAGAGGTAGGGTATTGGGGCCATGGTGGGGGTCTGACCCCCTTTCCTCTCTTTGTTGGGTCTCCACTTTCTCATTCTCCCACAACATGGGAAGAAGAAGGAGGCAGAGTCCATATCACAGCAACCCTTCGAGAGTCACCTGATACAGAACGAAACAATAAAATACACATTTTTATGAGCAGTTTTGGGGCTCAGCACATTTTCCCCCATATTGCTTCTCCTCCCAAAGAGCAACCAAGCCATGTAGATGAGTTTCAGCAGAGTATCTATGTGACTTCCAGAGTCACTGGTTTTGAGAACCACCAAGTCCAGGCAGCCCCTTCCCAACAGACAAGGGGTCTGAGGCCAAGGCCAAAGCCTGAATGCCTAAAAGACAGAAGGCTCCTCCGACCTTTTGTTTCTCAGATTTCAAATCCTGCCTGGTGCATCTTCTGTTACTGGCTCTGCGACTTTGAATGTAAATTCTTGGGCTCTGTTCCCCTGTCTGTGGCCACAGAATGATGGATTGAACTCAGGAGATCTCTGTGCTGATGGAGTTCTCCCAGTTGGGGACCACCCGGGAACAGCAGTTGGCAGCTGTTGGGAAAGGGAGCATTGGAAGCGGGTCTCTTGGCCAGCGGAGGAGGACAATCTTCTAATTTTTTTTTAAGATTTTATTTTTTTATTCATGAGAGACACAAAGAGAGGCAGAGACATAGACAGAGGGAGAAGCAGGCTCCCTGGGGCAGTGGAGGGTGGGGGATCCCAATGCAGGACTCAATCCTAGGTCTCCGGGATCATGATCTGAGCCAAAGGCAGATGCTCAGCTACTGAACCACCCAAGTGTCCCTGGAGGAGAATCTTCTAAAGCAAACTTGACCGGGGCCACACATTGCATTAGCAGCAGACTGGGGATGACCAGGCCATCCAGGCATCACACGGTCTGTGACAGATGTCCCCGAGCTCTGGGTGAGAGTAAGTCTCAGTGGCAGGAAGCAGGGTGGAAAGACCCAGAAAACCATGGAGCAAAAGGCAGACACCTCCCTCCCCACTGTGATCTGTGGCTCTGTGCTAGGGGACTCGGGGCACAGCTCCACTCCCCTCTGTAAAATAAGCAGGCTGCACAAGACAGAAGGTGAGCACTCCCACTCGGAGGGACCCTCCAGCAGACTCAAGGACCTACAGGGTGCATGAAGCAGGCTGGTGGGTGACAACGGTCATGAGGGTCCTCAGGGGGACACCTGCATGTGACTCTCCTGTGGAGCCCTGTGACAGTGGAGGGAGCACAGGAGGCCTGGTGGCATGTTTGGGGGACCTGGGCTTCCTCTGCCCACCCTCCCCCCGCACCAGGCATCTTTCTCACCGTAGCCACTCAGACAAACATGAGGAAGAAATGGAACAGAGCTGATGTTGGCTTCAGCCAGCAGCAGGCCTGCAGAGGCCACAGCAGGTTTAGACATTTGCCAACCCAGGCAGCCAGACTGGCCTGGAGTCCAAGATGCTTCAACACGGGGAAGAAAAACAAGAGGCTGAGCCCGGGCATCTCCTACCACCTGACCTGAGAACCGAGACTCAGCTAGAATTCTCCAAGGACGCTCATTAAGTGCCAACTGACTCCCAGAAAGTATAAATGGGGCAGAGATCCGGGAGGTGGGGAGAGAGGAGATAAAGTGAAAGGAAAAAAAAAAAAGCACAAAAATAAAAACCAAGCAAATGCAAGAGGTTAAAAAAAAAAAAAAAAAGAACGAATGGACTTCCACAAAAGAAACACACAAGTGCAATGCTACCGAAACCCATAGATGGGGACCCACCCCCTCCCAAGCCCCTGGGTGCAGAAGAAGTCAGATCTATACTTAGACCAGATTTGGGGCCCTGAGACCCCACTTTCTGTACCAGCCAGGATTTCCCTCCCCAAATAGTTGAAGCGCTTTCCTGGGGTGCTGGCATTAAAAATCACCCTCTGATCTCATAATCATGTTGTTTACTCATATATTTTTTTGTTCCTGTCAATTCTATGATTCTCTGGACAGATGGATCTTGTCTGCCTGTCCCCTGCTCCCGGGCCTCTAGAGACAGCTCTGGTCCTCAATGAGCATCGTGGGATGAATGAATGAGTGAACAAATGGTCACTCACATGCTGCTGCCTGAGGCCCTCACCCTGCACTCCTACATCCACCCAAGCACCACCACTGACCTCCTTGTAGTAGTAAATCCAGGGATCTGGGGGTCCCACTGGCTAGGCTGGGAACAACATGGTCCTTCATGCCAATGCGGGGACCAGCCCTGCCCCAGGAACGCTGTCCCTGCTGCCAGTCCGGCTTCACTGATCAGTCTCTGTAAATTCCCTCTCTAGGGCTGTCGTTCCTTCCTACAGCCTGGCCGTGGACAGAGCCACCCTGGGTCCATTCGATATATCTTTATAATCCAGCATGGCAGTGTCTGTTTTAGGGACCTGTATCAAGGGAGGGCCTGCTGCCTACATATAAATTGATGGGAACAAATAACGAAGGGGCAGGGACTTCTCCAGGTCTCACTGGCATCCGAGACTAAAGGAAAATGAGGATGGGTGAGACGTTCTGGCCAACCTCACCCCCCACCCCAAATAGAACCTGAGTCTTAAATCCCCAGTTCAGCCAAAATAAATGTTTCATGATAATAGGGCCAGGATTTCTGGACAAAGCCAGAAAGCAACTGGAAACAGTCCTCCAAGAGATATGGGGGCCACTTTGTCCTAAGAGCAGCTCGTCACTCGATGGAGGAGAGAGAATGTGGGTAATGCCCATGTGCTCTAGACCTCAGGCTGCCTTAGTGTTGGGAGGATGGGACGCAAGGCTTCCAGCCTCATTTCCCAGTCCTTTAATGACCTGGGTCACAGGGAAAAAGGCCACCCTCTTTTCCAGCAAATACATCAGAATGAGATGTAATAATCTCATTAATGTAATAATTCCATTATTTGAATTCAACTTAGACTCAAAACAATGTCACAAAAGCTGTGGGTTGTCCTCCTTCAGGCATTTTTATTTTATTTTACTTTAAGATTTTTATTTATTTATTCATGAGTGACACAGAAGGAGAGAGAGAGACATAGGCAGAGGGAGAAGCAGGCTCCCTGTGGGGACCCCAGTGAGGAACTCGATCCCAGGACCCAGGATCATGACCTGAGCCAAAGGCAGATGCTCTACCACTGAGCCACCCAGGTGCCCCAAAGGTTTATTTATTTTAGACAGAAAGAGTGAGTTTTCAAGTGCAGGGGAAGGGCAGAGGGAGTGGGAGAGTCCCAAGCATACTCCACACTGAGCTTAGAGCCCTGTGGGGGTCTCCATCCCATGACCCATGAGACCAGCACCTGAGCCGAAACCAAGAGCCTAATACCTAACCAACTGTGCCACCCAGGCCCCAGCCCAGGCACCCCTGCTCCAGGCATCTTTATTTTTTATTTTTTTTTTAAAAAAAGACACATTTATTCAGCGTCATGATCAGACTATTACATTTAGCAATCAACAGCATGGGTGCAAAAAAAAAATCTACATTAAAACCCTTTGTTGGAATGCTTTACACTTTCCACAGAACAGAAACTAAAATAACCTGTTATACAATTAGTCACAAATACAGTCCTCGAGTTTTTTGCCCATACACATGAGTATTGCCTAAAACATGTCTTCTTTGTAGCAGCTAGGCCCTGCTACCACTGTGCTTGGCTGAGTTCACAAATCTGTTGTAACCTGTAGCTTCCCTGTCACTTCTCTGGCTCTCCTCTCCTGCTAAGCTTTGTTTCCTGGCAGTAATTAAAACCTTCTGCCACTGCCATAGCTGCTGCTGCTGCTGGAACCGCCATAGCCACCTTGGTTTCGTGGTTTGGCAAAGTATTGGCCTCCACCACCATAGGGGCCAGAGCTTCTGCCTCCAAAATTTCCTCCTTTCATGGGTCCAAAATTTGAGGATTGATTGTTGTAATTGCCAAAATCGTTATAGCTTCCGCCACCTCCAAAGTTGCTTCCGTCATTACCAAATCCGTTATAGCCATCCCCACTGCCACCGTATCCACCACCACCTCGACTGCCACCGAAGCCACCTCGACCACTGAAGTTCCCTCCACGACCAAAGTTGTCATTCCCACCAAAACCACCTCCACGACCACCACCAAAGTTTCCAGAACCACTTCGGCCTCTTTGGCTGGACGAAGCACTAGCCATCTCTTGCTTCGATAGGGCTTTCCTCACTTCACAGTTGTGGCCATTCACAGTATGGTATTTTTGAATGACAATCTTGTCTACAGAGTCGTGGTCGTCAAAGGTCACAAAAGCAAAACCTCTCTTTTTGCCACTGCCTCGGTCAGTCATGATCTCAATCACTTCAATTTTCCCATACTGTTCGAAATAATCTCTTAGATGATGTTCTTCAGTGTCTTCTTTAATGCCACCGACAAAAATCTTTTTCACAGTTAAGTGGGCACCGGGTCTTTGAGAATCTTCTCGGGAGACGGCCCTCTTTGGTTCCACGACTCTTCCGTCCACCTTGTGCGGCCGCGCGTTCATGGCCGCGTCCACCTCCTCCACGGTGGCCTACGTGACGAACCCGAAGCCTCTGGAGCGCTTGGTGTTGGGGTCTCTCATTACCACACAGTCCGTAAGCGCCCCCCATTGCTCAAAATGGCTCCTCAGACTCTCATCGGTCGTTTCGAAGCTCAAACCTCCGATGAAGAGCTTCCGCAGCTGCTCGGGCTCTTTGGGAGACTCTGACTTTAGACATGACGGCGGTGGGAGGGGAGACTTTCACGATGCTTACTCGGCGGCGTCCAGGGGCAGAAAGGGCGGCGTCCAGGGGCAGAAAGGCTCCAGGCATCTTTAAAGGGACCTCCTCTATCTTAATGCCCTCTTCCCACATCAGTACTCAGTAAGCTGAGAAACAGAGCAGAGAGTGAATCTGAGCGCTGAAATCTCACTGTGATTATTGGTAGAGACCAGACTGGAGCCCAGAGCTTGGTGTGAGAGCCCAGCAGGCCTGCTGGCCAAGCTGGGAATGAAGCAGAAGGACTGAACCAGCCTTCCCACTGCCCACCCTGCACGTTGGTAATGGCGCATGCTCAGATAAGACCAAGGCACGAAGAACTCCAGCTCTCTGCCAATCTTATTGTTGTTGTTGTTGCTGTTGATTTCAAACTCACTGATCATGTAAAGTCACTTTACCTCTCCAGAGACAAAAGAGTAAACAATCAACAGATGCCAGTAGCCTGTGAAAACTCCCCTTACCCAGAACTCAGGGGGGGAAATCTTCCCCACTACACCTGCCCTGCCTGAAAGTCTTGGTAAACTATCTCAGTAAGATAGCTTCCACTGAGAAGAGCCCTGGTCTTGAGGCCTTCCTCTTGCTTGGTGGCCTCAGGCAGCTCCTGGAAACTCTCTGGACATTGGTTTCATCGTCTACAGCACCATGATGGATTTGAGCAACACGGTGTCAAAGCTTCTTTCAGCTCTAACGCTACAGATAGCATGGACGTTTCTCACCTTTCAGACATTGCCATTCGGGCAGCAGGGAAAAAACGACCTATGGGGGAATGTGGATTTTACCTTACCCCCTTCACTGGGCAATGCTAAGGGGGAACTTATTCCACCAGGGATTTCCTCTAAGCAAGACCAGCACTCAGCCACTCTACTGAGCGAGCATTCTTACTACCCTATGTTGACAGAGAAGGGGACAATCCTGCTCCATCAGCAGGATGTGTGAACACTGGGAGGATGTGGGATGACTGGTTTGCTTCTCCTGGCCTCCTGGCACGACCTCCCCCAGTGAGTTGAGTCCACATTGCCCACTGTGGGTCAGAACACCAGGCTTTCTCCCCATTGCCTTCAGGAGCACTAGTTATGGGGCTACACTTGTACACTAGAGATTCTTGTCAACGTTAACCAGTGAGCTTCCAAACATCAGGACTTAACTTCCCCATTCAAACTTGTCTGGGAGTCTCAGGTTCAAGAATTGAAGTAATAAGCAACTGGACGCTTAGTCTTGTCCTATTGCTGGTCCCTCATAAAATCCCCATGTGACGCCATGGGCAATTACAGGTAACACGACATTAAAATAACAATGCTTCAGCTCCCATCTCGAATGGATGAACGCACGCATGCGTGTATGCACACCCCGGTTGATTTATTTTTGAGCAGTGGTTGATGTACTCTTCAAATTACTTATAATTTGAAAATGATTTATAGCTGAAACTGTGTATTGACTTTGTCTTACAAGCTGCAGAAACTGAAACTCAACCAAATATTATTCCTCTGTAGAACCATGAAAACTATCAACTGCCTCTGATTGATTTTAAGTTGCAAGGATTTATCCGAATCGGGGAAGTGCGGTTGGAAAAAAAAATCATACATCTATCAAACGGGGACATGAGTTTCAAACGGTTGAGAAATAACTACATCATCTGAAATGGCTAACTAAACATTTTTAGGAAATTGACTTTTCTGACGACATAAATGGGAATATGTCTCAACCCCCTGACAAGGTTTCACATAATATTTCAGTTATTTGAGGAATATTTCACTATCTCCATCACTGTCCATTTCCATCCCAGATCAGGGGCTGGGTTTTACTTTCAAAATCACCACTGGTCAGGGGCACCTGGGTGGCTCAGCAGTTGAGTGGCTTCCTTTGGCTCAGGGTGTGATCCTGAGCCCTGGGATCAAGTCCCACGTTGGGCTCCCGGCATGGAGCCTGCTTCTCCCTCTGCCTGTGTCTCTGCCTCTCTCTGTGTGTCTCTCGTGAATAGTCTTTAAAAAATAAAAATTTAAAAAATCACCATTGTTCACCTTGGTGCTAAGGACTCTGAGGCTCCCTTCCAGGGGCTATAACAAGTATCCTCACCATTGAATGGACTGGAGAAGCTTGGAGGTCCAAGTCGGCATCCTGCACTAGATCATGCACCCGAGATACTCAGACTTGAGTTAATCCCTCATGCTCCCAGCTTCCCTTGCAGCTAGAATGGTCATGTGACCCAGTCCTGGCCAATGAGAGAAGACAGAGGCTATCCTGGGGGCTTCTGGGAAAGAGTCACCTGCTATAAAAAAGAAAGGAAAAGCCCACGTGGAGGAGTCCTCTTCCGCCATGCTTGCTGCCTCCTTCTTGATTGTTTCTGGAAGCAACTCTGAATAAACAGGATGCTTGGAGCTGTGGCAGGATAGACAGTGGGACTTAGGTGAGCACCTTCTTATCTCAAGCCACCGTGAGTCAGGGAGCTTGTGATTTTCAAGTAAAAACAACCTAACTGATGTTCTCGCTCCTGTCTCCTTTTAGTTTGTGCCTGTGTGCATTTTATCAAACCCAAATCCATTCAAAAATTGTTTCCTGTAGCAAACTCTGTTTGTTCAAAAATTGTTAATGAATTTCGCGGTGAACCTATAATCAATGATTTGTACTTTTCCTAATGTTTTCAAAGGTTACCTTTACCATATATTAAATTCCTATTCACTAGGATCTCTTTAAGCCTCAAATTCCTCATTAACAAAATAATAATAATAATTAATAATAATGATAATGCCAACACATAAGGATAGAGATTATGCTTGCAAATTTCTCAGCCTAGGTCCTGACACATAGTACATTATAATACATCATGCCTATTATTATTACTCCTTACCATTGCTGTTATTATGTAATTTCTGGTCATAAGCTTCTTTATTGGTTTTGTTTTCTTTGTCTTCTGTCTGTGGCTACATATTTTCAATATATACGGTATTTCGTATGAATGGTAGTTAGCTTTATATTTGGCAAAATTATGTTTAAACTCTTTTTCTTTAAATACGGTGTCAAGAATGGAGTGGCATTTTTGAGCATTCCTTATTTCAAATAAGTACTTTTTTATGATAAAATTTAGCACTTTTATTTTTTTATTTTATTTTTTAAAACAATATTATTTATTTGAGAGAGAGAGAGTGAGAATGAGAATGCAAACAGGGGGAATGGCAGAGGGAGAGGGAGAAGTAGACTCCCCACTGAGTAGGGAGCCCAATGCGGGACTTCATCCCAGATCCCGGGGGTCACGACCTGAGCCAAAGGCAGATGCTTAACTGAACCACCCAGGTGCCCTGAAATCTAGCACTTAAAAAAAAAAAAAATACACACCTACCTATTGCCTACTCCCTCTTTTTAGTTGCTATACATAGTAAAGTCTAGAATTTTAGGCCCATATCATTATAACTAAATATTGCTTTTATGTTAAATACTTCTCCTCTAAGAATAATTTTTGACATTTTAATTTAGTTTCGAAGCCAGATTAAACAACTTACCAAACTTGAATTCATGTTTATGTGTTGTAAATGCTTATCACAGCCATTCATTCTTTTCCATCAAGATGTTATATAGTCTCAAGGCTTCTTTTTGCATTTTCTCAGAGATGAATGCAGTACATTTATATAACCTTTTTCAAGAAGGAGACATGGGCAAATGTTACTGACAAGTTCTCTTGCAGAGAATGTCTTGATGTTGTCTTTATATGAAAAAAAGAAGAAAATTCTTGAATCACAATAAGAAAGGAAAAAGTAGAAAATAAGGTCAAAGAGAATGCAGGAGAGGTGAAGTGCCCTGATTATGTAAGGGCCTCTTATGCCTTTGGAAAGATATGGGCTTTTACTGGGAATACTCAGAAGGATCATCGAAGAGTTTTGAGCTGAGGAATGGAGTGTCACCTTTTCAGTTTTGGGTTGTTGTTTTTGTTTTTGTTTTTTTTTAAAGATTTAATTTTTAAGTGATCTCTACATCCAGTAGGTTTCAAGCTTACAACTCCAAGATCAAGAATCGCACACTCCACTGACTGAGCCAGCCAGGCACCCCTAACTTCAGTTTTTAAGTGATTCTTCTGGCTACTGTGATTAAAATCAGCAAGCGGTGCCTGGGTGGCTCCATCGGTTAAGTGTCCAACTCTTGATTTTGGCTCAGGTCATGATCTCAGGGTGGTGGGACTGAGCCCCATGTTGGGCTCCATGCTGAGTGTGGAGCTGCTTAAGATTTTTTCTCTACTCCTCCCTCCACCCGTGGTCTCTAAATAAATTAAAAACTATATAATAAATAAATAAATTAGGCAAGAGGCATTGTAATAATCTGGGCATGAGATAAAGATGTTGGCCCCAGAGTGGTAGCAGTAGTTTCTGAGTCTGCTTTGAGGGTAGAGGCAACTGTATTTCCTAAGGGATTTGATGTCACGAGTGAGACAGGAATAGTATGGCTCAGAGTTTTGGGACCTGAACAACCGAAAGAACAGATCTCTCATCAACTGATCTCAAGCCATCTTTCAGGAAGGGGGCTATTAGGAGTTCAGTTTTGGACATGATGAACTGTGCACATCTATTAGATGTTTAAGTGGAGTTGCTGAATGGGGCATTGGATTATATAAGCCTAGAGTTTGGGAGAAAAACTTGAACATACAAATTTGGAAGTCATCAATATCTAGATGGGGGGATCCCTGGGTGGTTCAGCGGTATAGTGCCTGCCTTAGGCCCAGGGCGTGATCCTGGAGTTCCGGGATCAAGTCCCACGTCGGGCTCCCTGCATGGAGCCTGCTTCTCTCTCTGCCTGTGTCTCTGCCTCTCTCTCGCACGCGCGCGCGTGCTCTGTGTGTGTGTGTCTCTCATGAATAAATAAATAAAATCTTTTTTAAAAATCTAGATGGTATTTAAAGCCACGAGCCTTGGTCAACTCCAACGGTATTTTTTTTTTATAGCTCCCTACATGGAGTTATTTTCTTTGGATGCGTGTTTGAATGAGAATACAGGTTTGAGATTTTGGTTTTCTCAAGACACTAGGTCTAGAAGGGAGGAGAATTTTTCACTGGTCAAGGTCCCAGTCACTGCCTACCCTAGCTAGTGGAACCCTTTCTCAAATCCTCAGCTGGAGGGCAGGCTTACCCATACAGCTCTTGGCCCAACTTAGTGGGAAATTCAGTCAGCTAACACAGTCCTGGTGACCAAGATGGGAGTTGTCTCTGCACCCCTCCTGCCTGATACTCCAAAGCTTCAAAGTGTCAAGTACTGGGACCCCACAACCCAGCATGCACTGTTCCATGGCTCCCCTACAGCGCACTCGGGGACTTATCACCCACCACAGCCAGACCCTCTGACCTGCCTTCTGCCCTGCTGTTTTTTTTCCCTTTTTTTCCCTCAAAGTTACTTCTTACGAATTGCCAAAGGTTAAACCTGTATAGTAAATAGATGCCTCCCCAGGCTCAGAGTATGGGGTGAGATATGAAATATCTCCCTACCTTTGTTTCAATGGGACTATTACTCACGATGAGGTAAAGTCTGAGCTAGCCAGGAGGGAAAGCCCGGTTGGCTTTTCTCCCTTAGGCCCCATCCACCTCACTCCCTGTTCAGGCTTTGGGATGTTCATCAGGTTTAGCTCTAATCTCAGTCTGTCTTCGAGAAGAGTTTAGTGGCAAACTGAAAGAGATCCGTAGAGAGCTGCTAGTCTGATGCCATTTTAAGCCATTTCAACTACAAAATAAAGTCATCTAGCATAGAGGTCACTTAACATTGTAAATTTCTAAACTCTCATCACCAAAGCTAGCTAAAGTCAACAGAGAAATTCCAAACAATTGATAGTAAGTTTCCTCTCTTAGATCCCTGGACATTTTTAACCTATCTCATTTATCTCTCTGGCCATAAATAACAACCAGTTCACTGTTGGGATTCTGCTCTCTGGGGAGGTGGGGGGCAAGTCTGTATATATTTTCCCAACAAGGTACAAATTCCACAGCCAGAAAGAAAAGTCTTTTTCCCATCTCTAAATACATGCATAAATATCCACTGTAGGCAACCTAAAATTAGAATATGCAAATGGTTAAGGAGATTTGGCCTGGGTCCCATTTCTCTCTTTCTTCTACCCCTCTACCTCAGTAATTAACATTTCCTGGGCTCATCTGTTACCCGTATTTAAGATGTCCACAGCCCTCACCCCTCTTCATGACCTCAAAGCCAGGAGAAAGCAAAATGCTCCTCTATCACCCTTTTCTGGGCTGTGGCTACCAGAAGAAAAAAAGGAAAAAAGTCAGATCCACACTTTATGGTTTAATGTGTTGCTCATCTAGTATAATTTTCTCTGCAGGATGCAAACCAAGCCCAATAAATAACGGATTAATGGATAAGGAACTCATGATTAGAGTTCACCCTTAATCAGAGGCTTGTCAGAGGTGTTCAGGAATTGTGTTGCTAAGAGCCTGCTTGGAGCTGAAATTACCATTCTCAAGGATTTATAGTTGAGACACATAGTAACAAAGCCAAATGAAAGCAAGGTCAAGGCAGCACCAAACAGGGAAAAACTCAGAGCACAGATTAAAATTATCTTCCTCTGAGTTCCTAGAGTTTTACTTCTTTTGACACCCCCTCTTTTGTTTTCATGACAATGCTTTTCTCCTACATGAACTTCACAGTACCTCCTGGAAGCCCATAATGACGCCTTGCACAGAGTCATCTGCTATGACGTTTATTGAATTGAACAGAATGGACTTGTAACATTATAGATTAGCACATATGTGTACATGCATGTGGTCAGGTTTTCTCCAATAATGCCCAAGACCCAAGAATAAGAGATTTAGAAGGGGTTCTGGGGAGACATTGATGGGGTTTGGTGGAAGACTCAGGCTACTGGGCATTATGTAAGGCATCGCAGAAATGTTGATCCTGAGTCAAGAAAGGGAAAGTGAAGAAAGATGATTTCAGAGGTGAAGGAGAAGCTAAGGAACCAGAGGGGAAAGCGGGAAAAAGATTTAATAGAAGTAAAAACAAGAAAGATGTTGAAGATAAGGAGATTGGAAGCAAATAAAAGAAGTCCAGAGCCAAGGATCCCAGAGATCTCCAGAGCTCCAAGCTGCAGTGAGATCTCCTGTGGGAAAGACATGAGTAATACCTCCTAAAATGGTCAACACATGCACCCTGTGGAAGGACTGTACAGAAGGGAGCTGAAATGGAAACAGAGGTCAGAGAAGGTCAGAACCCTCTCTGATCAAACTATTGTTAAGAATCACCCAAGTATGAATGGAGGTGGTGGGATCATGATAGGAGGTAGGAGAGGAAGATGGCAAAATTAAAACCCACTGTTAGCTTCTATTTCAAAATGTTCAACCAAGATCTTCAACAGACCATTGACATCCACAACAAACCACTGATGCCCAAATCCTCTGCACCTGCATTTTTAAATCTTTCTGTAAATTAGTTAACATATAATAATACTGCAAAATGGAATTTGTTTCTTGGACCCCACGGGGGAAGAAAGGAATTCTTAAACTTTACCTGTCCTACAAATAGGGAAAAGTAGGCACCCGTCAAAAATGGCAAAACAGGATTATGGTGCAGAAAATTCTAGAAAAGAACCACCTAAGGAACATAATAATAGTTCTGGTTATCACTGCCAACTGTACTTAAAAGAAGTTATTTTCTGGGGGCCTGGATGGCTCAGTGGTTGAGTGTCTGCCTTTGGCTCAGGTTGTGATCCTGGGGTTCTGGGGTCAAATCCTGCATCCCCCACAGGGAGTCTGCTTCTCCCTCTGCCTATGTCTCTGCCTCTCTTTGTGTCTTTCATGAATAAATGAAAAAATTAAATCTTTAAAAGGAAAAAAAAAGAAGTTATTCTTTAAAGTAAGACTTTTTCACAAGAACTCGCAACAGATGGTCTGTACTTCATAGTGGAAGTAGTACATCATGACCGTGAGCTAACGTGGGGGTTCTTGACACAGCAGTGATGCCACAACTTCCCATTCTGCCCACCATCCCCTGTGGGAAAGAGAGCACTTTTTTCTACTTAGAGTTGAGACCCATAATTTCCGCTCTTTGCCAGAGTCAAAAGTGAGAGTGTTTCTCTTTAGCAACAACCTTTCGAAGAAGGCTTCAACTTTGTGGATTGTTATCACACAGCTGTTTTTAACGACTTTATATGGGGAATCTCTCTTCAGCTGGATGTTTGTACTGGCTTTTTTGCTTGGGAGCATGTTTCAGGGTAGAAGTCACTGCTGGGGCAATGGGACAGTTAAGCCCTGGGAAAACAAACTTCCTCTCCAACCAGACAAGTCTTTTAGTCTGTGAATTGCAGAGAGCGACATCGTGTCCCACCTGAGCTCCAGCAGGACCACTGGGGAGTGTCACTCAGAGGCACACAGTGAGAGCAACCACATCACAGTTGTTTAGTAAAAACAAGCAACACATGTTCCCTGATCCAGAGGAGAGCTGGTAGATGGGGCCAGAGAAGCCACCTGTTCCCACCATGGTCCCCACTTTCTCCAGTGACTTCACTTCCCTCCTCCAATGGAACACAATGTCGCTTCTCCCTTGAGTTTTCTCAACTGCCCTCTTGTCTCTCCACTTCAGAGTCTTCCCACAGCTTCATCACTTTGCCCCTCCCCACACCAGGCCTGATCCTTCCAGTCCCCTGGAAACAGATGCCCACATATTGATCAATACTCTTAAACCCATTTTCTCTCAACCTCACACTCATCCCTCTTCTCTGTCTCTAAATAATGTCCAGGGCTTCTATCTTTTAAGAAAAGTAAAAGCCCACCTTCAGGGCAGCCAGCCTGTAATATCAGGATCCTCTTCCCTTCTCAGGCTCATATGCGAATGACTGCCTGGGATAATAAAGCATAAATATTTGGATTTTGTCCCAAGTTCTGGTTCCTGGCACACAGCTCCTAAAAATCTTGGACTTTCCAGGGTTACAAGAGTGTCTTTGGATGCTAGTGATACACTGGAGGCTGGGAGACCTCAGATAGCTTTAGGGTGGGGGCTGAACACCAGAACGATCAAGGCATGATTAGAAATTTGGACCTGTAAACCCCAACCTTTGACTTCTGGGGAGAGAAGAGCTGGAGATTGAGTTAATCACCAGTGGCCAGTGATTTAGGCAACCATGCTTGTGTAATTAAACCTCCATAAAAACCCCTAAGCAGTGGGATTTGGGGCAATTCCGAGTCAGTGAACACATTCCAGGCCCTGAAAGGGTGGTGTATCTGGAGTGGGCATGGAAGTTCTGGGCCCCAACCCGCATGGCTGATCCTAGACATCTCTTCCATCTGGCTCTTCTTGAGTTGCATCCTTTATCATCAACCAGTAATAGTAAATAAAGCATTTTTCTAAGTTTGGTGAGCCAATCTAGCAAATATGAAACCCAAGGAAGGGGTGGTAGGAACCCCAGATTTGTAGCCAGTTGGTCAGAAGTCCATGTGATGGCCTGGGACTTGCAGCTGGCCTCTGCAGAGAGGACAGTCTTGTGGGACAGAGGCTTTACATCTGTGGAGTTTGGCACTAACTCAGTAGCTAGTGTTCAAATGGAACTGGGTTGTGGGTTGGTGTAAAAAAATCCCACACATGTTTGGTGTCTGAAGTGTTGAGGCTTTCAAACAGCTCAGAAGGCCTCTCTGCCTCAGTCCTCTTCAGTCCTCCCTCCAGCTGCCAAGTCTCAATGATGGTGAAAACCTTTCTCACCCCATCAGGACCTGATCTCCACCTAGAAACCCGTATCCTTTCCTGCATTCCTGACTCTGATTTCGGAATTCACCTGGCTTACTTGAGAGCTTGACTTCAATTTATGACTGCTCTACCCTCAATTTTGGTTTCCCTGTTTCTAATCATTTCTGACTAACCCTGGTGTCATAGAGCAATAAGAAGTAACTGATACTTTTGACATGGCGTCAGGCAAACTCACTAGGAATAACAAGCTTTGCATAAGTCATGTACCTGTTATCAAATGTTCATTCTCTCTGAAGGGACCTCTTCCCCCCTCAGCCCTCACCTCGCTGCATCTTCCTTCTGGTCCAGTTAGATATGTTCATCCTCTGGTCCGATGCCTCCAAATATAGATCACCCTTCAGAGAGAGACCACCTGATTTCTACGATGTTGCCATCACATACCACCATGGATATTTGGGAAATCATTGCATTTGACTTAGATTGAAATTATCTCTCAAACTGGCTAAGCCTATGAATTGGGAATGCAACTCCCCCATTAAAAAAAATAAGTCATCCATTCTTCTCCTCTCCTCTCCAGCTGTCATCTTTTATCTCTCCTCTTCTCATTGCAGCTTCTCCAAGTACTGCCTCAATTCACAATCCCCAATCCCTCATTTCTCAAGCCCTTCTCAATACATTCTAGTGACTTCCATCCTCCTTACTCTTCCCCCCGCCCCACAAAAACTCCTCCTAAGGCTATCAAGGACCTCTTTGTCACTATAAGCATAACTTCTTTCAGTTCTTCATTTTACTTAATCTCCCAGTAGTGTTTGATAATGTTAATCACTCCTTTCTCCTTGAAACACTTTGTTGGCTTCCCAGACATTCTCTAGGTACTTCTGTGTCTCCTCATCATGCTCCTGTCTCCAACCAATTGAAGCCATGCCTGTGGCTTCAACCATCACCTATAACTATACCTTAAGTAGATGACTAACACATCTAAAACAGAGTGTTTATTTTTTTAATAATAAATTTATTTTTTGTTGGTGTTCAATTTGCCAACATACAGAATAATACCCAGTGCTCATCCCGTCAAGTGCCCCCCTCAGGGTCCGTCACCCATTCACCCCCATCCCCCGCCCTCCTCCCCTTCCACCACCCCTAGTTCGTTTCCCAGAGTTAGGAGTCTTCATGTTCTGTCTCCCTTTCTGATATTTCCTACCCATTTATTCTCCCTTCCCTTCTATTCCCTTTCACTATTATTTATATTCCCCAAATGAATGGGACCATATAGTGTTTGTCTTTCTCCGATTGACTTATTTAACTCGGCATAATACCCTCCAGTTCCATCCACGTTGAAGCAAATGGTGGGTATTTGTCATTGGTAATGGCTGAGTAATATTCCATTGTATACATAGACCACATCTTCTTTTTCCATTCATCTTTCGATGGACACCGAGGCTCCTTCCACAGTTTGGCTATTTTTTTTTAATTTTTATTTATTTATGATAGTCACAGAGAGAGAGAGACAGAGGCAGAGACACAGGCAGAGGGAGAAGCAGGATCCATGCACCGGAAGCCCGATGTGGGATTCGATCCCGGGTCTCCAGGATCGCGCCCTGGGCCAACCAAACCGCTGCGCCACCCAGGGATCCCACACAGTTTGGCTATTGTGGACATTGCTGCTATAAACATCGGGGAGCAGGTGTCCCGGCGTTTCATTGCATCTGAATCTTTTGGGTAAATCCCCAACAGTGCAATTGCTGGGTCATAGGGCAGGTCTATTTTTAACTCTTTGAGGAACCTCAACACAGTTTTCCAGAGTGGCTGCATCATTTCACATTCCCACCAACAGTGTAAGAGGGTTCTCCTTTCTCTGCATCCTCTCCAACATTTGTGGTTTCCTGCCTTGTTAATTTTCCCCATTCTCACTGGTGTGAGGTGGTATCTCATTGTGGTTTTGATTTGTATTTCCCTGATGGCAAGTGATTCAGAGCATTTTCTCATGTGCATGTTGGCCATGTCTATGTGACTAAGACTGACACCTCTAGGCCTCTCCTCTGAGCTCCAGTCCCTTATTTCCATATACCTGCTTGACCCAGCCTCACAGAAGCCCCCCAAAAATCTCCTCACACCCAACATAAGCAAAAGCAAATTCATTGCATGTCAGTTCATCTCTTGGCCAGAAAGCAATGGCATCTTTCAATAGGGATAAATTTAAAAGAATTTAAAAAACAAAAAAATCCATACTATTTTCCAAGGTGTAAGGTAGTAAGAGGAGGAAAAGGAAACAGACAAGGGATAGTGAACTGGAGAAAAATGTACCCTGATACCATTCTCCTTCTTCCCTGTGACCTCCTGACCATTGGCAAAACTCAGCCAGAAACCGGAAAACATGGGAGCCTATTGAGGCAGTCCATACAGGTCAGCTTCCTGGGGCTCAGATCCGAGTGCAACAGA
This sequence comes from Nyctereutes procyonoides, assembly GCF_905146905.1. Classification (NCBI taxonomy): domain Eukaryota; kingdom Metazoa; phylum Chordata; class Mammalia; order Carnivora; family Canidae; genus Nyctereutes; species Nyctereutes procyonoides. The sequence continues at coordinate 50,867,012 of NW_026575140.1, read as the reverse complement.
GAAGAACTGGAGGGACACGTGAATAATAGCCTGATGATCTTCCCACTAAAACAAGTTCTCTTCCAGAATTCCCTCCTTGGGGAATGGTGCCCCCATCCATTCAGTCAATCAAAGCAGAAACCTAATACTTTCTTGACAGTTCCTCTCCCTTTATTCTCCATATTGAAGCCATCGTATATCTTAGTAGGACTTCTCGGAACAATATGTGGCCTCAACTGTTTCAAAACACACTACTTCAGATTTACTTACACCTCTTTTATGGCACTCATTGCAGATATAATGTTACATGGCTTGTAAGATTGTTTTACTGAGACTTTTTTCTCCCGTAATCTATAAACTCCAGAGAGTTTGACAGAGACTATGATTATTTTTGCTCCACTCTCTTACCACAGACCCTGGCATGAAGTGGGTACTGAATAATATTTGTTGAATGGAAACACGTTAGAATTTGCAGGGATATATGGATCACATCGTCATGTTTTATCATCAAGAGACAAAGCTGGAACCCAGCGATACTAAGCAACTCATCCAACAATTCTAAAGCAATTTTTTTATTGTCTTACTATAATAACATTCTAAGTATTAGGTCCTAAGGATCTTATAAATGTAGCAGGAGTGGCTCTCCGTGTTCAAACACCAACACACAGGAAATCTCCTTTCTTTATTTCCTTTAGGTTCAGTGAAATCCAAGTTTGAGTCCTGCTACAACTCTATTGATAGAAACTTCATTCAAGATTCTTCTTCCCAGACTTGCAACAGAATAGGGAAGGTTTGTGCAATATTGTTATGATAGAAAGGGCTTCTAGTCTCATCACTACCCTGCTGAAACCCCCACTGTCTGAGTCAAATTTGTTGAAATTTGGAAGCTCTCTGGCATCTCTTCCATGTCATCTCTGGGTGAACTTTAGGAACCAATGCCTCGACTGGAAGTCTCAGAACCTAGAGTCCAGCCTCCCTAAGTGTCCTAAAAAGAGTTCCCTTACTCCCTGCTGTGTCTTGACACTTTAGGAGGAGGTCTGTGACTTTGTGCTTTTATCCCACCCAGTCTTTTGTCCTCTCTTTTTATTGTAGGAGAAAACTGATAATCTCACTTTCTCCCACTCTCCTTTTCTTCTGGTATTCCTCAAAGAGGATTCCTTAAGCAGAATTTCATCAGTGAGCTCAGGATTTAGCAAAACAGTGTCTGGAAAGGAAAGTGGCCTACAGACCACTTCTGCTAGAGTCTTCTTTTCCAAATAGAAGCACAAAAGAGCTCTTCCCTTTGGTGGAATGGGTGTGTGGGCTGGAAAAACAGGACCAAAAAACAAAAAACAAAACAAAAAAACAATTGAAGCCATGCCTGTGGCTTCAACCCTCACCTATAACTATACCGATAAGTATTTCTTATTTCTTAAAAAGCATACTGCCACAGTAGTATTATTTCATGAAGCCTCATGGCAGACTTGTGCTGTGATGACTGTAGTCTCCAATTTTCAGACAAAAAAACTTCGGAAACTAAGAAGCCTTAAATAACTTACTCTTGTGCAGCCCAACCGGTACATGTCCAAGAAAAGATTTAGGCTGAAAATCTGACCTACCTCAAGCCTGTGCTCTCTCTTTTGGTCTAGTAGCTTTGGGGAAATGCAGAGAAAGAAAATGCCAGGATAAGGCATGGTGGGATGAACCTAGGGTGGAGAGTCTAAACTAGAATTTCCCTGGTATAGAGAAAAGCACAGTAGAAGGCAGCTTATTTGAGGAACAGAAACAAAAAAATCTGAATTATCACATGGGGACATTTAGGGACGTAGGTGTCCTTGGGCTTTGTGCTCTGGGTCTTGGACTTTCCATCACAAGCCATTCAACTTGCTCCAAAAGGCAAGATGTATTTCACAGCAGTACTTTTGGGCTGGGATTTCTTTTTTTAATGGATTCCAAATGAGAATCCTGTCTTCTTCGTGGGACAATCTCTTGTTTTAGTGCCAAAGCTTTACTGTTTGATGGAGGAAATGTTGTCAAAATATGGTTCCCATTCCATAGTCATCAGAAAACACATGGGAGAGATATATAGACTTCCTGAACACACACACACACACGCACACACACACGAATAACTTTCCTAAATAATTTGATGATGACATTTGGAATTGATCTCATACATATTAAACCCTCTGAAAAGTCCACATCTATGAAGAGAAGCTTTAAATAATTAGGTTCCATTGCCTACAAAGGTCAAATACACCCTCTTGTGGTAAATTGGCATATTTTATTTGCACATGATTTCTATATAGAGCTCCTGAGATGATAGTTTGAAGAATAATGAGCATTTGAGAAGAAACAGTGAAAGTTATAGTGCATTTTTAAAAATATCAATGATATTCATCTTAGGTCATTCATAACTGCCAATTTCCAGATGGAATGCTTAGACTCAGAAGACTCACACAGCTTACCCAATGTAACCCAACTAAGGAATAGAAAAGCAAAGTGAAGCAAAGACTTTGAATGCCCTGCCTCTCTATTACAACAGATCTACCCCTAGGAAAAAATGATCCTTAATAACTATGACCATTAAGGGGCACTTGGGTGGCTTAGTCGGTTAAGCATTCGACTTTGATTTCAGCTCAGGCCATGATCTCAGGGTGGTGAGATAGAGCCTCAAGTCAAGCTCCATGCTCACTCAGTGTGGAGTCTGCTTGTCCCTCTCCCTTTGCTCCTTCCCAAGCTGTCTCTCTATCTCTCAAATAAATAGATAAAATCTTAAAAAAAAAAGTTATAACCATTAAGGCTGGAGACCAGATGACATTGCTAAAAGGTTAATGCAGTCATGTAATGAGTGAGCTGTCATAACCCAGGAGGTGGTCAGTAACCCAGGATGAAGGACACCATCTTCATTATTTGGCTTTCCAGCTAATATTTGCTGCCCATCTGTCAGTCACTTATGGAGCCAATCGATCAACATGTTTTGAGTGCTTGATATCTGCTAGCTGTCCTCAAAGCTAATGATAGAGTGATGACTGAGACAGGCAAGACCCCTCACTTCATGAAGCTTACATTCTACATAGTGTATGAGCTTTCCATCACTGTGCAGTAAATTACCACAGATTTAGAGGTTTAAACACCCATTTATTTAGAGAGTAGACATCTGTATATCTGAAGTCTGGATAGAATCAGCTGGAGTCCCTGATTAAGGGCAAAAAAACTCCACAAGATATCAGCTGCCTGTGCTGTGCCTGGAGGAAGAATCTACTTCCAAGTTCCTTGGGCCATTGGTAGAACTTAGCCCCATAGGTTTGTAAGACTGAGTTCCTCAATCCCCTGCTTGTTGACTGACCTCTGTAAGTTCCTAAAGGATTCTCACATTCCTTCCCAAAAGGCCCCCTCCATCTTCAGTCCAGCAGTGGCACATCCAGCTCTGCTCATGCTTCGCCTTGCTCCCCTTCTGCCCCCAGCTAGAGAACACTCTCTGCTTTTAAAGGGCACGTGTGATTAGAGTACATGGATAATAATCTCCCTTTTGCTATATGACATGATGCAGTCATAGAAATGACATCTCCTCATATTCCCAGCCTTGCCCACAGTCATAAAAATCAGACAAAAGTGAGGAGCATTTCTTAGAAACGTGCCTCCTGCAGTAGGTAAGAGAACAGAAAGACAAGAGAATAATAATTGGTTATGAAGTCTAAGGAAGAAAATAAACAGAATTAAATAGGGAGACCTGAATAATGAGGTCAGTAGGGAGACCTGAATAATGAGGACAAGTAGTCACAAAGCAAACTCCTGGAAGAATGTTCTAGACCAAGGGTAGTTTTCAGAAATGCCCTGAGACAGGATAAAGTGTATATTCTAAGAATGGAAAAAAGCCAACAAAGGAGAGAGCAGTACAAAGTACAAGATAAGGAATCAAAGCAAATTACTTCATTCCAAACAGACTCATGCAATCAGCAGAGGGAAGCTTTCAAAGAACTTTATATTCTCAAGACATTTAAGGTATTACAAAGAAAGAGACAAAGAGAGAAAGGAAAGAAAGAAAGAAAGAAAGAAAGAAAGAAAGAAAGAAAGAAAGAAAGAAAGAAAGAAAGAAAGAAAGAAAGAAAGAAAGAAAGAAAGAGAAAGAAAGAAAAAGAAAGAAAGAAAGAAAGAAAGAAAGAAAGAAAGAAAGAAAGAAAGAAAGAAGAAAGAGGAAAAGAAAGAGGAAAGGAAAGAGAAAATAAAAGAACAGGCATTTGTGAAATAGAAGCATTCATTCTTGCTCTTCATTCTATAAAATATTATATGTACACATAGACATTAAACACTACACACACACACACATAAATGAGGGGTTTTCTATCTTCCCAATTCATATAGGCATCGTCTGTTCTGCTATGTGGATCTCAGCTGTAAGAACATTTGAGCCTAGTTTTTTGTCTTCGATAGTGGCACTGTAATTACCTTTCCTGTCTATCCTGTGTTTGTGCTAATTTTAGAGTTCTTCTTGGGTCCATTTCAGAAGTGTATATTTCAATAAGAGATTTTCTGTGTTCTCTAGATTTTAAAATGTATTGCCAGATTGTTGTACATAATAATCTCTAGTATTTCTTTTAATCTATCCCATATTTGTATCTCCTTTCTTGTTACTATCATGGTATAATGTTGCTTTCTTGCTTTTTATTTAATCAGATTCAGCAGGGGAATCTCTATTCCATTAATCTTTTCAGATACCAACTTCTGCTTTCATTTCAACTCCTCCTTTATTTTCTAGTGAATCAGTATAAGCTTCTATCTTTATTAATATCTACCTTCTGCTTTCATTTGGTTTATTTTGTTTTACCTTTCCTAACTTCTGAGATTGTAGCCTTTGTCCATTTTAGCTTTTTTTTTTTTTTTATTGAAAAGAATAGCTATACAATTTTCTGAAAATTTTAGTCTGGTTTTATAATGAAATATTTTCTTTGTTTAGTTATGATTTTTAATTTGGTTAGGAGGTTATTTCTGACAGTATTCTGCGATTTATTTAAAAAATGTATTTTTGGTCCACTTTTCATTGTTGATTCCTAGTTTCATTGGATTGCGATCAAAAGAATGTGGTTTGGTCACTTTCTACTTTGGTAAATTATTAAAGTTTTCTTCTGATCCAGGACCTCATTGAGCTTTTATAAGTATTCCACAGACATGAAAAGAAGAATCATATTTTCTCCTCAAAAAGTGTCATGTTCACTATCAGTATGTATGAGTGTACACAAAATAACCAAAGTTTGATTGTGTATTATGTTACAGATTGTGTTGTTCAAATATAATGTATAGCTGCTGACATCTTCCTATTTGATTTGCCAGATTTTAAAATTTCTCAAGATAATTGCATTTTTTAAAAATCTTTTTGTATTTTTAGTTCTTTAGACACTCTAATATTTATTTTTCTAAAGATATTTTTTATTTATTTGAGAGAGAGAAAGAGCACGCACATGAGCAGTGGCAGCAGAGCAAGAGGGAGAGAGCCCAACTCAGGACTCAATACCAGGATCCTGGGACATGACCTGTGCCGAAGGTAGATGCTTAACCAACTGAGCCAGCCAGGTGCCCCTAGACATTACAATAGTTAATAGATGGTACTGACATGATTTGTTTTCCATCTAGACAAAAACAAAACCCAACTCATTCCATACACAGTAATTTATTGCATACAAATTATATAATTGCAAAAATAAAAATCACTGGAAGAAAAGTCAGGAGAATATAGCTCTAGTGATCTTTCCATGGATTGCTACAGAAATCCAGACTCCATAAAGACATTTTGGCTATGTAAAAATTTTATGCTCTGTATGACAAAAAAATAAAAATAAAAATAAAAACAAAAAAACCCCAAAACACTATACACAAAGGCCACAGGCAAGTGAATACAGGTATAATGGCAGAGGTTCCTAGGAAAATCCCTTTGGAAATTGGGTTCACCCTGCATAGGCCATATTGCAATATGCCCTTTTCTCTTTGTTCACTGATTTGTTTAAATGAGTTGAAGCCTGTAGGTCTTAAATATAGAATGACCTTGTGTTTCCTAATTAGCTAGATTAAGTTTAAAGTACCTATCTGCCATGTTTAAAATTTAAGACAGAGGGTGGTTTTTACCAAAGTCCTTTCAAGGAACCAGTAGTTTCAAGCTGTGAAGGGCAATTAGTATGAAAGAATCACATGCCACTTACAATTAGGAAACCCCACAAAAGTGAGGGTTCCAGCAACCCATTCCCAAGAACAGCCAATCTCACACACACCAAGTTTCTGCTTATAACCTTTGTACCAGCTGAGAATTGTTAGCAAAAGAAATGAGGGGAGAAAATCCATTGCTTGAGGTATTACAGATTCAGAAACGTATCTGAGTCCCTCTCCTTTGTCAGTATGGTGAGAAGTTGGAACCCCTTATGGCTGTTGAGTTAGAGATCTTCCCCTTTCTGCCTCATTGGGACTAAGAAGGAGAAATAGGGCATGGAAGCCTACTATTTTTGCACTCATACTTGAGAGTCTAGTTTCTCTGTGTGAGAGTTATTCACAAGAAAAAGGATCTGGTCATGGATATTAGAACTAGACCCTACATCTCTAATCAAAATAACAGAACCAGTAAAACATGTTGACAACTCACATAACAAGTGTTTAATATCCCCAAGATCAAAAAATCACCTATAAGTCAAAAAAGAGAAAGCCAGTAAGTTGATCGAAAAATGTCCAAAGGCTATAACAAAGCAAGTCATAGAAGAGGGGATACAAATGGCCAATAAATTTAATAAAAGTTTCTCAACCTCACTCATGGTCAAGGAAAGACAAATAAAGCAACGATCCAATACTGTTGGAGTGCCTGGGTGGCTCAGTGGTTGAGCATCTGCCTTCAGCTCAGGTCATGATCCCGGGGTCCTGGGATCGAGTCCCACATCAGGCTCCCTGCAAGGAGCCTGCTTCTCCCTCTGCCTATGTCTCTGCCTCTCTCTCTGTGTCTCCCATGAATAAATAAGTAAAATCTTAAAAAAAAATCCAATACTGTTTTTTTCCCTCAAAATTGGCAAAAATTAAATACACCGTAGTATCCCCTGCTAGAGAAACTCTGAACAAATGGGTACTCTCATACATTGCCAACACGAAGTATAAATTTCTACAATATCTTTGCAAAATATTCTGGCAATACCCATTGAAAGTTAGAATACAGAGACAGTTATCCCCACAATCCCACTAATCCCCCCTGGGGGAATGCCATCTATAAAAATAAAAGCACCAGTGTGCTTAGAGGTACAATGTCATTGATTGCAGCAGCATCTTCTACAAACATTCTGGAAACAGCCTGAGTGTCAGTAATTAGCGAAATGCTTAAATCAAGCATGATTCAGGTGTATGGAGGAACAGTATGTGAGCATTAGAAGGAGGGAGCCAGATCTCTATCTATTGTCCCATGTGGGTCTCCAAAAATAGTTCTCTAAGAATATTAATTAAAGAGAAAAGAAACTACTAAATCAAACACAAACGGGAAAGAAAAAGGAAATATATAATATTAAGAGGAAAGGAGATATAACAATATATAGGAAGAATAATAAGTTTGTGAGAATAAACTATGGGAATTTATCTGTACACACATCACACATGTACAATAGTATATACACATGTACACCCTTTGAAAAGCTGATTTCTACCAAAGTATAAATTACATAGATTCACTCCTTTCAGTGGTGGAAAACCCGAACAGAGAAATATATTTGCAAGTATCTTTTAAAAAGTTATCTCCAATATGACCCTCAAAATGTGCAGGATCAGATGGAATAGGGGCAGAATTTTAACAAGCATTGGAAAACAGCTCTGTAAATTGCTATGCAAATTGATGTGGAGCAGAGGCAAGAAATCCCATTTGGGGAAGCTAGCATGACTCTGATACAAAGATCTAGCAAAAAGCACAAAATATGAAAACTAGGTAATCTGCCTAGGTACCAGTAAGGCAAAGTTATAAAAGCCGTATAGCTACCAAATTTGGTTAAGTAATATAAAATCAAAATATGCATAAACATCCATAACTTTGTGTGTGAAGGTAATTCTGTGAATATTTCGATTCTTAAATAACTCCGTAATGTTAATGCACTACCAGTTAAAATCCAAGAGGCTTATGGTTTATTTGTTTTCTGTTGTTATTTGCTTGTGGGGAAGAGAAGAAGAGAGATGAATCTCTACCAAAATTCTGAAGCTTATCAGAAGAATAAACATGCAGGAAAAATAAATAAGGAAAAAAATTTTTGGAGAGAGAGGTGAACGCATGGGGTAGAGGGAGAGAGGGAATCCCAAGCAGGCTCCACACTAAGCGCAGAGTCCCATCTGGAGCTTGATCCCATAACTCTGAGACCAGACCTGAGCTAAAATCCAGCAGGTGCCCAACTGACTGAGCCAACCAGGTGCCCCTATAAGAAGACATTTTTAAACAAATAATAGTGAAGGCAGCTTATTTCACCAGAAAGCAAACTATAGTTAAAATAATTAAGACAGGGATGTGTGGGTGACTCAGTGGTTGAGCGTCTGCCTTTGGCTCAGGGCATGATCCCGGGGTCCTGGGATCGAGTCCTACATTGGGCTCCCCACAGGGAGCCTGCTTATCCCTCTGCCTGTGTCTCTGCCTCTCTCTGTGTGTCTCTTATGGATAAAAAAATAAAAAAATAAATTTTAATTTTAAAAATTTTAAATTTTAAATTTTAATTTTAAAAATAAAATTAAAACTAATAAAATAAAACAATTAAAATCAATGTGGTATTGGTATAAGAATAAATAGATAAGGAAGGAGAATTGAAAATCCAGAATGCATAAAGTAAACAAATTAAGTGAAACATGTAAATTTTCAGTTCAGAATAAAAATTCTAGACTCAAGTTTTCAGAAATGTAATTTTAAAATTTGGCTGTTTGGAAAAAGATTCTGTTGAACCCAGACCTCAAACTTAATTTATTGGTCATCAAAGAAATGCAAAGACAAAGTATTATATTTTCTTTGCCTATTGGATCAGGGAGGATCTAAATACTGTGGTCAAAAGGATACTCCCTCTGTTGGTGGGATTAAAAAGAAGCAAAACCTTACTGCTGGGATCCATGACCCTATGTTTCTTGCCTTAAAAACTGACACAGTAATTCTACTTCAACAAACGCATTAAGGAATAGGGAAGTGTATATACAACCTGTAATAACAATTAAAAACTAAAGAAAAAATGGATTTCCTATTAAAATACAGATTTATAAAGTGAACCCAAGAAGAGTGAGAAAACCAGGATGGAGCCTCATACCAGACAAGAAATTGGAGAGAGAATCACAGTGACTATAGGGGGAAAGAAAGGACCCAGTTTCATGAATGATTTTACAGCTCAGTTCAACGTGACCTTAAGGAGCAGATAATGCCTATGAATATTTGAACAATTCCAGAGAAAGCCCCTCTGTGAATTGTATGGAGACGGACTACTCCTGCAGGGTGGTCTGCATGGACCTCAGTCTCCATCCCAGGGAGGGAGGCTCCCTATGCTCTGAAGGGCTCCCCAACAGCTCAGGCCCAGTCCTGTCTTTGGTAAACAAAAGACTAGAAGAACCCCCACCCACCTGGGGGTTAGTTAAGTCTTCAAAGGACCTTCTGGGCTCTTAGAGTGAAGTAAAGGCCCTGGACCAAAACATGAAATGCAAATCATCTTGCCAGTCAGGCTAAATGATGTATGCATGAATTTCAAAAGAATTATTCAAGTAATTTTCAGAAGTCATGCTCTAGTTTCTGAAGATTTTATTTTTCCGAATTAGATTTTTTTCCTTATAGCCTTCCATATTGTTTGAAGTTCCTAACAATACACACTTTTTTATATAATAATAAAAAAGAAGCTACCTTCATGCTCCCAACCAAAAATAAATAAATAAATAAAACTATGGGAATTTACAGATCAATCAAAAGGGCCATTGATATCTTTACAATATTCGATCTTTCTGTGTAGGATGACAGGTGAGAATCAACTCCATGTATTTGACATCTGGCTTAGCATCTCTAGGATTTTCTTCGAGTTCTCATAGATGTTTCATGCCTTTTGTTGAGATTGTTAATTAGATCTATTTTCCACCTTAACTTCCAACTGGCTGTTGCTGGTATACAGTAAGGAGATTGGGTTCAATGTATTTCTGCGGGCTAGCTGTCAGGAGGAAAGCTAACATCCTGGTTTTGTGATTAACATTGGTGAGATGCCTTTGGTGTCTGAAGAATGGTGTTTGTGGTTTATTTCAGAAACATGATTCTTGTCTTGGTTGGGAAGTATCTTGTGGTTGTCAACTTACCAAGATTTTTTTGTTGTTGTCCTTGTTAGGAATTGCTCAAATGTGAAGATTTTCTTGTGATTTTTTCCTCCAAATTACTAACATGGTCATTACTATTAATCTATTTCTTTTTTGAAAAAAAAAAAGATTGATTTATTTATTTTAGAGATTTAGAGATTGAGGGTGGCTCAGTGGTTGAGCGTCTGCCTTCGGCTCAGGGCATGATCCCAGGGTCCTGGGATCGAGTTCTGCATTGGGCTCCCCACAGGGAGCCTGCTTCTCCCTCTGCCTGTGCCTCTGCCTTTCTCTTTTTATGTCTCTCATGAATAAATAAATAAAACCTTTAAAAAATATATTTTAGAGATTGAGAGTGTGTGTATGGTGGGGTGCAGAGGAGAAAGAGTCTCAAGCAGATTCTGTATGAGCATGGAACCCAATGTGGGGCTCGATCTCATGACCCTGAGATCATAACCTGACCTGAAACCAAAAGTCGGATGCTTAACAGACTGCACTACCCAGCTGCCCCTATTGATCTGTTTCTAACACTGAATTATCCTTGGGTTTCTGAGGAGGAAAAGAAAATCCTACCTCTTCAAGGTGTAGTATTCTTTTATCATACTGATTCTATTGCTTTTATTTTTCTGAGGTTTTGGCTTTCATGTTTATTAATAACATTTGTGGGTAGCTTTCTGTTCTTACACGCTACATTTGTCCAGCCTTCTTAGCTAAGCTCTGCTAACTTCGTAGAGTGAAATGGAAAATTTCCCATTATTTTCTAAGGCTTGTAAGGGCTTATGGGGTCTAGAAACTGTTTCTAAAAGGGGCTGCTAGACCTTGCGTCTCAATCTTGTCCAAACATTTTAAATGCCTATTGTAGATTATTTTTATAATCTGATAGAGTGAATACTTGATTATACAAACTATGTGGAAGAATGCCTAGACAAGGAAATGTAATGACAAGTTAAATGAAAACGGAGTTTTAGAAAGCATCTGTATGGAACACTCCCGCGTAACTCTAAACATATCATTGAAATGAGCCGGCAAGAAATGTAACGAAAGGGTAACAAGTTATTTCTGAAATGACGGAATGCCCAGTGATATTTATTTTCCCCTCTGAGTTTTCCTGCATTACTCTCCTCTTTCCACCCATGGCATGTAACGTGTGTGCAATTAAAAACAAATTAAGGGGATCCCTGGGTGGCTCAGCGGTTTGGCGCCTGCCTTTGACCCAGGGCGCGATCCTGGAGACCCGGGATCGAGTCCCGCATCGGGGTCCCTGCATGGAGCCTGCTTCTCCCTCTGCCTGTGTCTCTGCCTCTCTCTCTCTCTGTGTCTCTATGAATAAATAAATAAAATCTTTAAAAAAAATAATCATTTGTTAAAGATGCTATCTCTCTTGGAAGTAGGAACCAAAGCCACCCACATCAGGGATACATATACCTTTGGCCAGAGCAGCCCGTTGATTAAGACACTGAGACCAGACCGCCCTCGACGGCTTGCCTCCAGAGGCTCAACCAGGCTGTTGGGCTCATCCATCAATGGTATGGAACAGGGAAGGGGAGGGAAGCAAGGCTGAATGTACCCTAAACATCATGGGCAGTTGTGGGAGGAGAAGTATCTTCCCCCAGCAGGGGTTCAGTGCCACCGAATAACTCATCTTGCAGACATTTCAAAGAAAGAAAGCAATTTAGAAAGATGCTCTACCATGAGGCCCATCATATGGTGGCAGTCACTCCATGCAGAAGTGAAATACATTTTTTTCCAAGAAGACACTGAGAGCAGATTTCCTCACTTCGTGGTTTAATCCGGCCCAGATAACCCCAAGCATATCAGCTTCATTTACAGTTGAGCCAGTGAGTCCCTCTGGCTTCTCGCTACACATGACAATGTGTGGAGCTTCCCAGCCTCAGCTGAGGAAGACCCCCCCGCCCGCCCCGCAAGCTGTCCCTGCAGAGACAGTGGCCAGGGGCTCCCGAGATAACGCAGGAAAGAGAGAGCCCATCAATCTCTTTTAGGCTGTTGCCCTCTGATATCCAAACATCATGAACCCAGTGAAAAATTCAGCAAAACCAGCTGCCTGACTTCACATGGACACAGAAGTAAACTCATCTTCCTGAGAGCAGGAGCGGGCGGTGAGTGCTTGTCCCTGACCCGCACCCTCCAGCTCAGCCCGCCTCCCTCTGCCTGCAGGTGAATGGAAACCGAGAACCAGTGTGATGGCCTGGTGCTGGGCCACCCTCAGGCCTGCGCCCGCCGTAGGGCCCCGCTCCTCGTAGGCTGGCCCGGCCGTGGCAGGCTCAATGCTCTGGCCCCTACTTCTTTGTTTTCCTCTTTTCGCTTCTTTTCTTTTCTTTTCTTTTCTTTTCTTTTCTTTTCTTTTCTTTCTTTCTTTCTTTCTTTCTTTCTTTCTTTCTTCCTTTCTTTCCTTTTTTTCTTTTCTTCTTTTCTTCCTCCTCCTCCTCCTCCTCCTTCTCCTCCTCCTCCTCCTCCTCCTTCTCCTTCTCCTCCTCCTCCTCCTCCTCCTCCTCCTTCTCCTCCCCTTTCTTCTTTTTTTTGGATAGCAGAAGGGGTGTCTAGCAAATTCCTAGACTGTAAACTGAATTCTAACCCAGGTGTTTGATCCTTTCATGCCTCTCCAGCAGTTTGCACTAATACCCAGAGCTCAGTTTGCTTCCCCCTCAAAGCCAGCTCTTGAAAGATGAATAATCACAACAGGCAGCATGCAGTGCTTTCTCTAGCACCTCATATCTATTATATTTATTATGTTATGTATATGATATGTAATATCTACATAAATATAATGCTTTAATATGTATATTTTATATGTATAAATGCATTATACTTAATATTTATATCATTTTTATGATAATCCATGGGCAGATTCCATGATTTTTTTCAGTAGACAGATCTATAAACTGAAAATTAAAGAAGTTAATTTGCTTGCCATCACTAGCTAGTGGGTGGTGAGCAGGGCACTACAGAGCTCATGCACTTGCTACAGCTGGATGCTGGGAGAGGCTAAAACTCAAGACCTATTCACCTTGAGACCTAGCAGCCTGCCTGAGACATACAAGATTTTTAAGATGTATTTATTGAACACACACATGACACATTTAACAGCAGAACAAGACAAAGACTACCTGGATGAGGAAGCAGAAAAGCTCCGGGAAACCGCAGTTCAAAAGCTGCCCATGCCTTGCCTGACCACCCTCTTCCTCACGGCTTTCGTCACAGCCTCTGTAGCATGAGCCACACTGAGTAATTGCACACATATGTACATGCATGTTCATGGGTTCAGTCGTCTGTCTTCCCTACTTGCCTGAAGTCCACGAGAAGCTCTGTTCCCACTGCACCCAAAGTGCCTGCCTGGCATGTCTCTCATTCAATTAAAAAATTTAAAAAGCAAATGAATGAATGAATCAACTTCCCTCCAAATGCAGCTCCTTCTTACTTCTCTGTATTTTTCTTTTTCTATCTCTTTTTTTTAAAATTTATTTATTCATGAGCGACACAGAGAGGCAGAGACCCAGGCATAGGGAGAAGCAGGCTCCATGCAGGGAGCCCAATGCAGGACTCGATCCCGGGGACCCCAGGATCAGGCCCTGAGCCGAAGGCAGATGCTCAACCACTGGGCCATCCAGGTGCCCCACTTCTCTGTATTTTTCAAAAGAACAGTGCCTAAGGGTCTCCCATCATTCGGGCTCAACGTACTCAGCCACCGACTCCACAAGATTTTTTTGCTCCCTGGCCTCTCCCTCCTGCCGGGCAGCTCACCGTGCCTGCTGTGTGGCTGGACACCCCAGCCCAGAAATTAACTCGCACCCTCCCTGGGGGCCTCGCCTCCTGGAGGTCTGGCTTGATTTGACTTTAAAAAAATAAAGAAATGTGACACTTATTTATCCTCAAGTATCCTAAAGCAATAATCTTTACCCATTTTCTTTTCCTTTCCTACCGCCCTGATATTGGTTGAGACCCTCGCCTCACATGAGGGCTGTGTAAATAACCTCCTTACCATAAATCAGAGGATTTCCGATGGAGGGGAATTTGAAACCCGATGAATACCACGCCCCCGTCCCTGTAAGGAGCCGGAGGTGAGGCCACAGCCTCCAGTAAGGCCCAGGCTCCTGCCCCAGCTGTCTTCAGCCCCCTTCCTTCTTGGGCCATTTTATAGCCTGTCTCTTTTCTGTGTTAATAAGAAGAACTAGGCTCCTTCAAGAAGTTAGGAAATTGCACATTTTTAAAACATCAGATCGACTGTGAGCTGTGCATTTCCTATAAATCTGCTTCCACTCAGGCCCAGCCCAGCCGGGTCAGGCGGGTGGTTCGCATTTAGTGGCCACTCCCGCCACCCAGTGGACACAGACTGGTACTGCATGCCGGGGGGGGGAATTTCTTTAACCCCCCCCCCCAAAAAAACTCTCCCCAGCAAACATCTGGCTGTAATTTACTTAAGCATATTCTCGCAAACGAATTTGGACCCAAGTTCCTTTCTGTGTCTGTGAGCCCAGCCTATCAGCTTGACTTGAGCAGTATTGCCACTGGGATATGAGGAAATTTCAGGGGAAAAGGGAAATCCCGCTAAAGTTCATGACTGTGCACTTCCCCTTAAAAATGTGGAGCAGGGGAGGGTCTTTAGAAAAGGCAAATGAGAACCATCCTAAGAACTTACTCATTATTTTTTTAAAGATTTTATTTATTTATTTATTTATTTATTTATTTATTTGAGCGGGGGAGAGGCAGAGGGAGAGGATCTCCAGCAGACTCCCCACTGTGTGTAGAGAAAGGTGGGTTAGGCTCGATCTCAGGACCCTGAGATCACGATCCAAAGCAAAAGCAAGAGTCCATGGCTTCACTGATTGAGCCACCCAGGCGATCCAAGAACTTGCTCATTTTTTTTTTTTCTTTTTTTTGAACTTGCTCATTCTTAACTGATGGTATTTATAATCTGCTTTGGAATGACATACCCCCGACCCCACCTATCTCCAAGCTCCACACTTGGAACATCTCCCCAGATTCCATGATCTTCATGCTGGTTTCACCATTTCCCCGGCCAGATTTTCATAATATAACCAGTAATCCTGATTCTCAGTTGGATTCACAGAGCAAAAAGACTATAAAGAGCCCCTCGCTAACTCATAGAATCTCAGAGGTACGCAGTGATATACACAGGTCAACGTGACGATCTACAGCAGCTTTAGCATCTTCTAGATAACCAGGAGATTTAACTTGTAGATGTTGTGAAAATGCACCATAAATAAATGCCCTCGATGCCTTTTCAAGTTGTGAGCTAATAATTATGAAAAATGAACAGCAAATCAGAGGCATCACATGGATAGATCTAAAAGTCTTCTCAAGATCATTCAAGGTAGTCTATACTTATATACACAATTTTTCTTGTGCTAATAGGAAATGGTTATTTGTTCACATAAATGGCTATAATTCATCAGTGAGGATGCTTTCTTACAAAGTGTATGAAACGTGGCTGAAAAAATAAGACCAACTGATATTCCCAATAACAAGAAGTCCAGAAGCAGGACTTTTTAAAAAGTTGGCTCACCATTCTCATAACAAATTGTGAGATCATAGAAAATATATTGGTCTCTGCCCCTAGTCCCTGGCACAGAGCTCCTAAAACCCTTGTGATTTCTTGAATAATAAGAGCACCAGGAGCATCCTTTGTTCTAATATTTGGTCTTTGGCCCTGTGTCCTGACACGGAGTTCCTCGATCTTTAGAATTTCCTGGGTGATAGGAGGGTCTCTTGTACTAATGAAGTGATTCTTGGTGGCTTTCTGGATAGATCTGGTCACTGGAAAACCCAAACCATGATTAGAAACTTGGAATTTTCAGCCTCACCCTCACATTCTCTGGAGAGGGAAAAAGGGCTGAAAATGGAGTTAATAATTTATCATGCCTATGTGACAAAGCCTCCACAAACATCCCCAAAGTACAGAGTTCAGGGGACTTCCAGGTATGTAAACACATCCATGTACCAGTTGGGGTGCCTCATCCCAACTCCACAGGCACAGAAGCTCCTATGCTTGAAAGCCTCCCAGACCTCACCCTTACATCCCTTCCTTTGGCTGTTCATTTGTATCCTTTATGATATTCTTTATTATATAATAAACTGGTAGACATAAGTGTTTCCCTGAGTTTGCTAGCTCCAAGTAGACAGAGTCAGAATTAAGTTGCAGGACACCCAGCTTGTGTCACAGAGAATTGCCTGGTGTAGAAACCACACACATAAACATATACCTGGTGTCAGAAGTGTGAGTGTGGTAGTCATGTGAGGGTAAAGGAGGCTCACAAGAGGAGAGGTGGGTTTTTCTTCCTCAAAAACCAGGCTCTTGTTCTTTATCTACCCCAGCTCCATGCTCAGTATATTAGCCTGTCCCTCATGATCAT
Organism: Nyctereutes procyonoides; assembly: GCF_905146905.1. Classification (NCBI taxonomy): domain Eukaryota; kingdom Metazoa; phylum Chordata; class Mammalia; order Carnivora; family Canidae; genus Nyctereutes; species Nyctereutes procyonoides. Next base: position 50,850,366 of record NW_026575140.1, on the reverse strand, counting down.
GGGACAGCTACTGTTCCCAGCATCCCCTATAGACTCAATACCCTGCTGAAGAGGTGGGGCATTTGCATGCATGTGTCTCTTTCACTGGTCCCATTGCCAGGATTGGGTCACATGACCTGTCTTAGCTGCAAGGGAAGCTGGGAGAATTCTCAAGGGGTATCATTCAGCCCTACTCACCTCCTATGAGGAGGAGTAGGGGGACCAGCTATTAAAGGACCATTTGGTAGGCCACTGATTGTGCTATAAATGTTACCTTTACACAGCCCAGCCCAGTGGGTGCAGTTTTTCTCCTTTCTTTTTTTATTCCCAGGTGATCTGCATCACACTATAAATGCTTTCCCTGGATCAAAAAAGAAACCACAGGCCCCAAATGGAGTCACTGGTGCTAAGCCCCAAGTCAGCAAACCAAGACTTCATTCCTAACCTAATTACAGTTTCAGCCTCTCCGAGGAATGTAATCCTAGCCAGTCAGTCTGGAATTTGGAATTTCCTGGTCAGCACTAGTGAGGTGATCCACCTGATGGACCCCTTCTATACCCCAGAGAAAGATGAGGTTATCTACTTTTTCTTTTCTTTTCCTTTTTAAGATTTTATTTATTTATTTGAGAGAGAGAGACCATGAAAGAGTGCAAGTGGTGGAGAAGAAGAAGCAGGCTTTCCATTGAGCAGGAAGCCCAGCACGGGCCTTGATCCCAGGACCCCAGGATCTTGATCTGAGCCAAAGGCAGACACTTAACCGACTGAGCCATCCAGTCGCCCTGGTCATCTACTTTTTCCTTACTCCTTCCCCCTTCTGCCTATCAAAGCCTTCTATTTTGTGCAGCTCCTCAGAGCTCCTTTCTTTTTTTTTTTTTTTCAGAGCTCCTTTCTATCTGCAAGAAGGGATACTGCCCAATTCATGAATCATTGAATAAAGCCAATTAGATCTTTAAATTTACTCAGTTGGATTTCATTTTTAAACACCTGTAAGAAGCATCTTTCTCCCTATCCCATTGTATTCCCCTCTGTCCCTACACACACAGATGCGCACATACACACACACCCCCACACACAACTTCAGTGCATCCATTCAGCCAACCTATATTTTGTTCATAGTGAGCCAGACACTTAGCTAGCTGCTGGGGATACAATAGTAAACAAGGTGGATATGCTCACACAATTTATACTCCAGTCAGGGGAGCTACCCAGGCCACGAGGTCGTGACAGATTCTCTGAGAAATAAGCAGCATGGAAGATAGAAGCATAGTGCACTAAAAGGCCGGGTAGGTGGGCAGAGCTGGCTTGGCCTCACTCCTCTGCCCCATCCTGGCCTGAGCTCAAGCCCCACCTGTCCACACCCACCAGGAGACTGAGTTCTAAGGCTCTGCACAGTCAGCCAGCATGTGCAGTATAGATGAGGCCAGAGAACTATAGGGACCTTCAGGGGAACAGGAGGGATAGGAGATCACCAGGTAAGCTTGGAGGAGGAGCAGGGAGATGGGAGGGAATTGTGGGGTAAGCAGAGAAGAGATAAGGCTTCACAAGAAGAGCAGTGTATCTCATCACCTGTCTTCCATCAAGTCAGCTTTCATTCTGTTTTGATACTACGATTTAACAGTGAGAAAAGGAGATAAGCAAGAAGTGGGGACATTTCTGAAGTAGATCTATGCTCTGATGGAATAACCTCCAGGTTCCTGGGACTAGAACTGAAAACTGCTGGATCTGCCTTTGGTCTTCTGGTCTAGCAGCCAGAGCTGGGATCTTAGAGATGGAGGTGTACCTGTATGTTCAATGCCCCCTCAATCACAGATGTCGTACAATGAGCAAACAAGGTGTTTTAAGGATGGTTGTGGAGCCTGGGAGGAAGGGTTTTAAGAGCAATAAATAAAAAGGTCCTTGACCCAAAACACATCTTCCCTCAGCCTGCGGTCTGCTGATGTGTTCAGATGGAGTGATAGCTTTTCATTACTTAAAGAGAAGAGGAAGAATTAAAGATACCAAAGTTTGAGCAAGATGATGTGTGAGATGGCTCCCCAGAGCAACAGGAGCCTAGGGTGCAGGCCTGGTCCAGAGGCCTGAGGCCCAGAGACCCAGCATGAAGAAGAGCCTGGGATTGGAGTGGTTGGTAGTCTGAGAGAGATTGAACTGGAAAAGACAGAGTGAGGATTTGGGTGTGGAAAGTTAAAATTCTTAGCCATCAATCCAACTCGGTCATCAACAGGTAAGGCTTTGCAGAGAGAGGAGTTCAGTTCTGTTCCAGGACCAGGGGTTGAAGCCAGCAACATCAGACAGGAGGAGAAAGCAGGGATTGGAACATATAAGTATCATATTTAAACGAGATGCTTGCGAGGGAGGAGGGTGGCTTTTTTCCCTGGTACCCTTTCTGGTTCTTCTCTGGATGTCTGTAACAAAAGATGGATTAACAAGACAAAAGTATACGCATTTATTTAATATAGGTTTATGTGACGTGGGAGCCTTCCTGAGGAAATGAAGACAGGAAGAAGCAGTTAAGTGAGTATTTTTTATGCAAGGTGTGATGAAAAGTAGAAAGTCATGGGAAAACACGATAGGACAAAGCGTGTGAGGTAAGTGTAGTAAACTGGGGAAACTTAGCAAAGCCTGTTCATTCAGATTCCCCTTGTCTTCCCTCCATCTTCAGACATAAGGATGCTCCCTTCCTCTGGATTTAAGGAGGGCACCTCTCAAAGTCTTTCCTCCACCTGCCGTTTCTCAAATCCCTTCAGTTTAAAATACTCCGTAGGCCAGGGTGCCATATTTGAGGTAGCGTGTCTTGAACCTTGCCATGCTTATTCACAGCAAAATATCAGGAACAGATGCTAGAAATAATTTAACATTAAATGCCAGATATCGTCTTGGCTTCACTAAAATTTTTACCTTGGGCAAGTTATTTAACTTCTCTGCACCTCATTTTCTTCTTCTTTAAAATGAGGTCATGGACATCCACCTTGTGATCATGTGTGCAAACTCTGAGCCCCTCCTCAGTTATATGGGGCTCTCATTGAATGAAGCCCTTAAATTATGCGGGTTGTGGGGTTTTTGGGCATTGTAGCTGCTGCTTTGAGAAGTGTTGCACTTTCTTAGACCAAATACTTCTTTTTTGGCTCTTGTCCACAGCTCTGGACCTTCCAGCTAGTTCTCCTAGGTTTGAAATCTCTCAGCTGGTCTTCTGTTGGGGATAAGCCCAGAGAACTTCTCTATAATCTCATACAGTTGCTCCCCCCGACCCAACACTTGTTGGTATTCTGCATACTAACTGGGCAGTTTCTCTGGTCTCTTTCCCAAGGAAGAAATGAGGTTTTCAAATTTACTTGAACTTGAAAGAGGATAGAGCAGACCTCCAGAGAATCGCCAAAGGGGCAGTTCAGCCTCTGTCCCTCCACTCCCCTCATCCCAGATAACTATAGCCCCTCTGCTCTGATATCTTCAGCAGCTGAGCTTTCTCTGTACATCTTATCCTACTTTGAACACATCTTTAGGCGGAATGCCCATCTTAAAGATCATCTATTTTCCCCTCTGAGAGGGGAAATTTTTTGGATAAATTAATTCTATTGCCTGTGCATATATATAATACATATTACAGACATAGAGGGCTCCCCAGTTTTTTGATGAATGAGTTATGTAATATAGTTCTATACAATTTCATCATATACAACTATATAATTTAATTAACCATATGTCTTCCCACAAGAATGAGAGCTCTTTGAAGGTAAAGGATATGTTTTTCGATCTCTCTCCATCTTATAGCTGAGACTTTAAATAACAATTAAATAAATAAAAATGTTACAAACGTGCTACGGAAATGGATACTTATTATTTTTTAAAAATTATAAATTTAAAATATTCCTATCAAATAATAAAGACATCAGTTTTTTAAATAAGAAAGCAGAAAAGAATTGATTTCTAATTTTAAAGTTCTTTCTAAACATCACAAGCTCCAGACCCATAAAGAGGAAGTATGATTAACTTGAACACAAAAAGGTGTCTTAAAATCTCTGTATTATCAGAAAAATAAAATCATAAACGAAATCAAGGACAAACAGCCAACTGAGCAAAAATAAGGACCATACACAGGACAGCCAGATGGTTTATTCTCCTCATTTGCAAAGCATTCCTACAAATCAGTGGAAAAAGTTGGGCAAGCTAATTGAATCATGAACAAGAGACAGAAGCAGCTTGTAAAAAAAAGAAGAATAGATACAGGGGCCAAGGATCATATTTAAAACATCAGTCTCACTCATAATTGGAGAAATGTAAATTCAGCTATATGCAATTTTCATTATCCAGATTGGCATTTTAAAAAATTTGCTAATACTCCATACTGGTTAGATTGTGAGTAAAGAAACACTCTTACAAAGCTGAGAATGTACATTTGTGCAGCTTCTTGAAGGGAAATGTGACCATGTCAATCAGGTTTTAAAATGCACATACTTTTGGATCCAGAATCCTACTGCTAGAAATGTTGCTTATGGATATATATTTTTTTAAATACTATCAAGTACAAAAAAAATTCAAGATCCTTTTTGCAAGGATTGTTTGCAAAAGCAATGAAAGGCTGAATTTCTTTGCACTATAGGGGAAGAAAAATTTTCTTCTCTTTTAGTTTCTTTGGTCTAATAATTAAAAATTGATATAAGACAGATCAACAGGAGAAAAGGAAACACATTTTGTACACACAGGAACCCCATAAAAATATGAGACCAAGAGGGCAGCCAGGTTATTGAGGTGCATATAGCGTCCTCAGTTAAGTAAAGAGGTGGGAGATCTGGATACAAAGGGAAGGCAGGCCACTCACAGGGAGGCAGAGAACTTTGGAAAATAAAATTTGCCCTGTTATGCAGGTAAGTTTCTCTAAAAAGATGTCTTTGGTAATAGCTCTCTTTCTGGTACAGGCACCCTTTCCGATGTAAATTTAGTCAGTGAAGGGGAAGAGAAGAGCTTTTCCTAAATCTGCTGGGTTTTTATTTCTTTTTGCTCAAAATAATCCTTATGCCAAAATGACACATTTTGGGGTGATAAAATTCTCCTCGTCACCATTTTTGCAGCTTATGCTGAAGAAGCTAATTTATAAGCATGACTTGTGCTGGGAAAGTTGAACACCAGCACACATATGGCTCACAAAAATTAATATACTGATGTAAAATAATAACTATATAGATGAGAAAGTGACCTTTGAATTCCCAGCAAAGTGAAAACTCAAAATTCCGAAAAGTATGCTCTGACCTCTGGTGTTCATGAATCACAGCGTCTTTATTTTGGGCACAGATGACTTGTCCCCACTCCCAACACCCCTGCACGTTCATTTCATAGCCTCACTTTTATTTGTTGTTTTTTTGCGATTCCCTCCACTTGCGTGGTTCCCTCCCTCTCTCTCCTTATCATCGTTCCATTTCTGTTAACTAAAATCTTACTCTGTTCTTCCAAGAACAGCTCATAGGCCACCTATTCTGTGCCAGTCCTCAAGCCTTCACAGCCCCTGACAGGGCATTATTGTGTTCATTTAATTCTGCCTCCGACTACAGTTCACTACTTGACAGCACTGACCATGACATTCCAGAATTCTCCATAGTACCTGATATCAGGATTCAGAGACATTAGGGTTCAAAGCCAACGACCAAAGCTTGAGATGTCTTTGGTGCAAAAAGGTGGTTTTATTAAAGCCTGGGAACAGGACCCATGGGCAGAAAGAGCTGCATTGGAGTCATGAGGAGTGGTCCATTATATACTTTCAAGTTGGGAGGGGGTTAGGGATAACGTAGGTTTCTAAGGAATTTTGGAAACAAGGTTTCCAGGATTTTGAGGGGTTAGCTGTTGTTAGGAAGCTGTTGGGGCATTTAGAGATAAAGGAAATTTCTACAGGAACTTTTATATGTGTAAGCAGACTTACAGGATCCTGAGATCAGGCTAAGATTGCTTTTTGCCCTTAGTGAAGCGTCAACATCGTCACTCTGCCCATTTCAAGGGTGGTGGGTAGTAAGGAAACTTAATAAGTTCTCTTTTGCCTTTGTTTCCCACATCAATATCCAGCACAGCTTTGCATAAGGTGGACATGAAATAAATGAGTGATCACTCTACTCCATCCTGAACAGAGAAAAAGAGAAAAAAGCAAGAGAAATGGGGAGGTTGGTGCAGCAATTTGGTGACAGAACCAAAGCCAGATGGGTAATGTGCCTAGTGGTAAGTCACTACTGGTAAGTCACCAATGATTTGATAAGTCACCCCCCTCTCAGGGAGGGTAGAAGCCTCGGTTTGTAGCTTTGGCCAGTTTCCTGGGTGTAAATACTACCATTGTAGCTTATTTCACATTCCCAACAAGAAATTACAGAAGGGAGTTGGGAAGAGATGCACACAAGCTCTTTTGAGCCATGCTGATCCAGCACTTCAATAATTGGTCCCCAAATTAAAAGTTGCATCAGTCGTTTGTGTCATGAAACATATCCTACCTACCAGTGAATTCTAACTTTCAAAGCAAATAATAAAGTAACTTTGTGTGCACTTACCATCTTCCTAAATAATTTAAATGTATTTTTTTGCAGATCTTTTCTTTCACACAGCATCCAACTTCTTCCCATCCAGAACTACTCTGAACCATTCACAGTGATGTGGCTGGGAAAAAGCCAGAGACAGAAAGGGCTTACAGAAACAAAAACTTTGTGTTTATATTACACTAAACTCTACTTTTTCTTTCCTTCCCTTCCTCCCGGGTTTGAGGCAGTTGGGAAGCAAGATAGGGAAGGGGATGAAGACATCTAGAAGAAACCAATTCCATGGAGGGGACATGAAGATGATCCTTTCTCTGCCATTTTGTGATTTAACGCTGAATTTGTTCTAACATTAATAGAGATCACACAAGAGAAGGAATGCACTGGAGCTGTTACTATTATTTTTATATATATCATATATTTATTATTTTTTACTATAAAATGCTTTCTACTACCTTTCTGGTAAGTAAATATTTTAGTCCCAATTCTCTTGCCTTTTAGCATATTATAGCTCACGAAATCTTCAGGGAGTGAAATGACAGGATGCCTAGCTCCTTTTGAGCATTACATACTCAGAATCAGTATTTGAATTTTAAAAGCTGGCTGTTTTTGGCCTGGAGATCAAGGCATCTGATAAGAATGACTGTAAAATACACAAGACTTCTATCATAATTTTCCTTGCGTGTGATCTCAGCATCCAGACACAATGCTTGTGACAGATCCACATTATTTGGTAAACCGATTGAAAACCAAGAGTTTATTGGGAACGTTTCTTAATCTAGCAGCAGCTCTATCAGTTTGTGAGCATATCCACATTTGGGTCTTTGAGGAAGAAAATGCAATAAGAAATGAGGTCAAGCTGGGATTTTCCAGCTAAGTCAGCAGCTCTAAATGAAGGCATATGAATCTTTGCCTTTCCGTTGTGTGAAAAATCTGCCAGGGGCTAAACTTTGTTGTTAGATTGGCCTCAACAAGCAAGACTGGGGTAGGAGAGAGGCTGGAAGAAGAAAGGGAAGAAAAACGTGGCTTCCTGTGGTTTTAGGAGGGTCACCTCAGTCTCAGGAAGTGAGGACACTGGGAGCAGCTAAACACATGCAAATGAAATGCAACTTCTCAGGGGGATTTGTCAAGTTACTTCATTAGCACCAAGGCCAAGGGCAGTCCAGAGCTGATGCAAAGTAGATCTGAGGGTTTCCTTTTGTTTGCTTGAGGTCTTCAGGGCAGTGGGAGTAAAGGGGGGGAAGAGAGGCTGCAATGTCCTTGAAAGGGACCAGAACCCCAAGCCCTTTTGGCCTGAATGCCAGCTTTTGTCTCCTAAGGGCCATTGCTCCGGCTCCCCAAGAGTCCATAATGAAGGCCTTGATTAAGACCTCATTAAAAGTTCATTGACATTCATAATGACTGGGGCATCACTGCAGCCCAGTGTGATGGAGGGAGGATGGGTCCAGCCAGAAGCAGAAAATCTGGGTTTGAATGCCCTTTCTGCCATTTCATAGTTTTATTTTCTTGGGTAAATTTTTCTAATCTCTTGGGACACCCTTTCCTCACCCCTAAATTTTTTCCAATGTAATCTGGCCACGAGAAAGCACTTTGAAAGCTTTTGTCTTTTGGTGCCTCCTCATTCCTACATCCACACCTTTCCTGTCTTCATCTGATCGTGACAGGCCCTTTTGGACAACCAAGGACATTTATTTCTTGCATCACAGCACTGTGAAGCTTCCAGAGACAGGAAATTCCCCTGAGACATATCCCTAGGTTATAGGGGAAAACAAGAAGCTCTTGTTTGGCAGGTGCCAAAATAATCCACTTCGCCCCCAGAAAGGACAAAGTGCAGGCAGCTGAAAGTGTCTCTAGACTGTTGATCAGAGAGTCCCCAAAGGGCATTCACAGATGACAAGTGAGAATCAGATGTGTCCTTTTGCTCAAATTCAAGCTCCTGACATCAGACCCAAGAACTAAGCACAGTAGCAAATCCTAAAGTGAGTTCCACAGAACATTCAATGTTCCCTATGTTTGGTGTCTACCATGGGAGCAGGGGTAGGGAATTCTGGGCTGCTTTCCCCCCGTGAGCTCAGGAATCTGCAAAGTTACCTTCATGTCCATATGGCTCCACATCAACTTCAGCCAGTGTGACTCAACACCCACGTTTTAATTTATTTGGTTTGGACTTAGTTAAGAAACAAAATTCAACTGAGTAACTTTTAAAGATCTTACTGGCTTTATTTATTAATTCATAAATCAGGCAGCATTCGACTGGTTGATAGAAAGGAACTCTGAGTACCTATACGAAATGAAAGACTTTTACAGGTGGAAGGAAGCAGGAACAAAATTATATTCGCAGAAAAAGGGGGGGGGTTAGTTATTGCAAAGTCACTTTCCTTTAGGGGATGACAGGGATCTATCAGGCAGATGACCTCACTAGAGCTGACCAGATGATTCCTGATTGACTGGTTTGAGTTTTTATTTCTGGGAGAGAGCTGAAACTAGGATTAAATTAAGTCTTGGTTTGGTGATGTAGGACTTAGCATAAGCAACTCCATGTTGGGCCAATTGTCTTATCTTTTTTAAAGATTTTATTTATTTATTTATTTATTTATTTATTTATTTATTTATTTGACAGAGAGAGAGAGTGCACAAGCAAGGGGAGCAACAAAAGTAGAGTGAGAAGCAGACTCTCCACTGTGCAGGGAGTCTGACATGGAGCTCAATCCCAGGATCCCGGGATCATGACCTGAGCTGAAGGTAAATGTTTATCTGGCTGAGCCACTCAGGTGCTCCATGTCTTATTTTTAATAGACTTCTTTAAGGCTCATGTTTTGCCAGGTCACACCTCTGGAAGTCAGAAAATGGCCTCTTCTGCTCTGGAACCTTCTCGACTCCTTCAAAGATTTCATGTGAATTTTCCATTCCCTCCATCATCACCTCCAACTTCAAGTAGCCTCTCATTTGTCCTTTCTTACTTTTGGTAAATATCTTCCCTTGTTCTGGTCAGAGGAAAGATTTTCACTTTATCTTCAGTTCTTCTCATGCTCTGGTCAATGGTAAGGATTTTATGTCTGATTCCCCCATTCAAAGCCACATTGCTGAAAGAAAATCAAAGTTTTTCTTCTTTCCTGCAGAAGAGTCATGGCTTTTAATTCTGTATTTGGCTATAGATTTATAAAGGTCTGCTTCCAAGCTCAAAAAAAGTGAATGGATTCTTTGTTCCTTCTGATTCTTCCCTACCCAGAGGACACTATTTATAAAGTCCCATATGGATATATGGTGGTGATAGAAGCAATGTCTGCAAAAAAAAGGGATCAGAGGTAAACAGCCATTCTTTTGGCTTTTTGGGGGGTGGGGGAGTGATAATTGGCATATAACATTATAGAAGTCTGAAGTCTACGATGTGTTGGTTTGATACATTTTTATGTAATATGATTAGTATGGTAGCATTAGCTAACACCTTTATCATGTCACATAATCATTAATTGTTTTTTGTGGTACAAACAGTTAAGATCTAGTCTCCTAGCAACTTTGGAGTTTATAATACAATACTGTTGCCTGTAACCACCATGCTGTACATTACTGCTCCAGAACTTGTCTGCTAGTTGCAAATGTGTACCTTTAAACAACATCACCCCAATTCGCCCACCCCTCAGTCCCTGGTAACCACCATTGGACTCTGTTATTACAGCTTCAGTTTTTTTTTTTAGATTCCACATATAAATGAGATCATAGAGTATTTATATTCCTCCATCTTACTTAACTCAATTAGCATAATGCCGTCAAGATCCACTCATGTTGTTGTAAATGGTAGGATTTTTTTCTTTCTCGTGGCTGAATAATCTTCCATTATATATCCACATCTTCCATATCAGGTGGACACTTAGGTTGTTTTCATACCTTGGCTATTGTGAATAAGGCTGCAATGAGCACAGGTGTGCAGGTATCTCTTCAAGACAGTGATTTCATTTCCTGCAGATATATACCATGAGTGGGATTGCTGGATTACGTGGTCGTTCAATTTTTAATTTTTAATTTTTTAAAGAAACTGCCATACTGTTTTCCATAGCGACTATACCACTTACATTCCCATCAGCCATGTATAAAGCTTTCCCTTCTTCCACATACTTGGTGTCACCATTCCTAAGGGCCAGTAGATTAACATTGTTGGTTCTTCTCCCAAATGCAGAGTGAATAAAAGACATAGGAATCAGATGGAGGTTGATCTTAGCTTGATTATTGATAAAACCTGGATTGGATGACATGGCCTAGATGCACAGCCCAATGGGCTTTCCAGTTCCTTTGCCCCTGATTTCAATAACTTGTTCCCCTGCACTGCCCAGTTTGAAACCCAGAGGCCTTCTCTATACTGTTGCTCCATGGAGCAGCAGAAATGGCTTACATTCTGGGGAGACGCTAGTTCCAAACAGGTCCAGCAGGCTTGCTGTCCTCTCTTCAACACTAATCAGTTAAGTCATTCCTCCTCCCTTGGGAAGGAGAGAATAAGAGGGGAAAGAAAGAGTGGGAATTTCCTTGGACATGTAAAATCAAAGACAAGGATCCTAAAAAATATAGATGGAAATGGAGACTACCCCCATTGAATACCAAAACATTACTTGCTAATAACATCATAATCCAGTTCTGAAATCAATTTGCTAATATTTTACTTCAATATTTTTGCACCTATATCCATAGGTTAGCTTGTTCTCCACTGATCTCTGTGCAATCCTTTTTAGATTGTACTCAAGGCATTGTGGTATCACAGTGTGCAATATTACTCCCATTTTCCCCTCCTAGAGCCACCTCCACCTTTCTCCACCTGCTTTCTGCCTTAGGAATTTGACTGACATGGACCACACCAATGGACTCCATTGACCTATGGCTTCTGGTTGGGTTTGGTCAATGAGGAAGCCAGTAAAGAAACTGGTGGGCAAAAGAAAAATCATGTGAGGGCATCTGTTCTCCTAGCTCTTTCCGTTCAAGGTCAGGGAAAGCTGTCTAGGTCCCAGGAGATCACAGCTCCCATCAGGCCCTCTTAGTAAGTTCTGATAATCACCTCTCCCACGCCCCCTTCAAACCAAGGGTTAGTAACAAGACTGCAAATCCATCTGGCATTTCCACACCTTTATTGAACTCTCTTCAAATGATCTACTGTGAGTGTGACATCTGGCTTTTTTTTTTTTTTTTTTTTTTTTTTTTTTCTGGAAGCTGACTGACACATGTGGTTAGGCTAAGTTAGTAAAATGAACTGGAAAGACTTCTATTTTTATCTATGCTCTGGAACACATTAAATATTGCAAGAATTTTCTAGTCTTTGAAGGTCAAAGAGCCAATCTTTAGTGGCCTCTTAGCCTAGTATTTTAAGGATGGGATAGTTCTTTGAAAAGTTTAAAATTTTTCTCATGGTCATTGCCTTATTTAGGTCTCTTCTTCCTGCTTCAAGCTTGATAACTGATATCTCCTAGAAAATCATCCATTTCCTTAAGAATTTTAAATGTATTAGCATGGCATTGTTCAGAACCCTATTTTTCTGTTTTAATCCACTTAGAATCCATGGTCACCTTTCTGGTCACACTTCTCATGTTGCATAATTATTTTCCCTTATTATTTTGGTTGAGTTTATTCCAGTTGTGTGTGTGTGTGTTCTTTTAAAAAGTTTATTTATTTATTTAAAAAGAAAAACCCATATTGGATTCTGCTAACTTGTAATGACCCACCCCTAGAGTTTGAAAAATACCACTACTAAGGAACTTGTGCATATGTGTACCAGTTGGCATAAGAGAGGATATTCAGAGAAGCACTAATAATAATTGGAAAAAGAAACAATAACTGGAAACAGAACTGGCCACTGACAGAAGAATGGCTAATAAGCTGTGACATATCCACACAATGGAATATTATTCAGAATGCCAATGAATGAGTCTCGGCTATTCAAATCCACCTCAATGAAATCTCAAGACATAATGTTGAGCAAATTGCAGAGGACTTCTTGCAGTATAGTTCCAAGTTCACAACTATAGAGGGAGGTATACATATTTGATAAACTGCCAAGGTGAGCAGGAAAGTAATTAGTAAAATTCAGGAAAATGGTTATTTGAAGGGCAATTTGGGGAAAAGAGGGAAATCAGAGAAGATTACAGGGAGCTTCAAGAAATTTGATAATGTTCTACTTCTTCATGAAGTGTTTACAGCTTTTCATTTTATTATTTTGCATGATAACTTCAATATACTATTCATGTATTTTGGGATGATCATATAGTTCTTTTAAATGTATAATAAATTTATATAATGTTCTATGGATATTTGATGAATAGTGCCCATTTGAAGAAGAGAAAGTTCTACATCTCCTTCAAATTTATCTCTTAATTTTTGGCTATCTAATCTCAGTAATTTTTTACATCTTACCTTATGGTTGTGAATTTCTCATTGTGCTTTTAAGTATTCTTGCTTTATATATTTACTATGATGTTATTTGGCACATAAATTTTTATTATGTCATATCAATGTTCAGTGATCCCTTTATCAATAAAAAAGAACACTCCTTTGTTCAGCTATTCCTTTTGACCTGAATTCACCATCATATGATATTAATAATCTCTCTCTGCTTTATTCTATTTACATTGCCTCATCTCTTATTTAACCTTTATGTGTCATTGTTTCCTTTGCAATTTTTTTTCCTGGCTCTTGTTATGTACATTGTTTTTACTTTATCTTCATTGACAGATTTTTTGGATGTTGCTCCAGCTTTTATTATTCTACTGATGATAACTTCTGAATAAAAATAATTGTCTACATATTATTTAACATTATTCCATTTATAAAAAGAACTTATTTTCCTAAATTCACTAGCATTGAAAAAAACTCATTCTTGAGTAAGATAAAATAGGCAACTTGCTTTTGCTTCTACATTTCCCGCCAGATCCACATATCTCAGTTTGTGTTGATTATAAACTGATGTTTTACATAATATTTTCTACTGAATGTGATTTTTTAATTATGTAGCTTCTCATTAAAGAATTACTTTTGACATTTTTATAACAATACCAATAGGAATTATTTATATTTCACACTGTATTTACTGGTCTCATTTACTGCTTCCCTATTCTTAAGTTCCTTATTTCCCCCCCACTCTCTCTTTTGAGAGAAAGAGCATGTGAGTAGGGGTGGGGAGGGAAGGACAGAGGAAGAGGGAGAGAGAATCGATATGGGGCTCAATCTCACCACCCTGAGATCATGACCTGAGCTGAAATTAAGAGCCCAACTGACTGAGCCACCCAGGTGTCCCACAAATTCCTTATTTTTATTCAATCTCCCATTAAATTGTAGAAGTACTTATTCAGCAATATTTTTAGAAAATATATAGCAAGAGTATTTTTGGTGAGCATGTGACTTCAGATTGATTGGGATGTTTTGGTTCACAAGGATTTTCCTTAAAGTTTTCTAGATGATTTTCTGTGATCGTCTGACATCTGAATGCTCCTGAGAAGGGTGATGACAAACACATTTTTTTTTTCACTCATAAGTAACATTTTTCCTTTAATACAAACTGGGTTTTTTTTTCAGCTTTAAAATTCAGAAGTTAACAGAATATGTCTAGATAGTGTTTTGTTTTGTTTTATTTTGATAATCCTGTCTGCTATCCAATGAACTATTTCCCACTTAAACACTCTGGTCTTTCTTCCTTCATGGCAGCAAATTTCTTTCTGTCACTTTTCAATTATTGCTTGTCATTTACATATTCTGTTCTTTCCCTTTGGGTTTTCTATTTATATACATAGAGAAACAGTGCAGCATAGTGGTCATAAACATCATATCTGGAGTCAGAAATAACTGGATTGGAATCTGAGATTTGCCACTTATTAGCCATATGACCTTAGGCCAGTTTATTAATATATCTGAATCTGTCTATGCGTCTAAAAATAGAGACAATAATAATACATAATGGATTTTTAGAAATAAATGAGCTAGCACATATAAAAAGCTTAGCATAATGCCTGGCTCTTTTTAAAATGCTTAATTAATGTTCATCATTGTTTTTTTATTTACTTTGAGCTTTGTTATTTTTTCCTAGAAAAACTTTTAGACTATTATTTTATAAAACAACATAAAAACTTTAGCTAACATTTATTGAGAGAGAGCTAATTGCTAGAGATGCTAAGCATTTTACATATATTTTCATATTTAATTTCCATCGCACCCAATGGAATAGGAATCTTTGTTTTAACTGAAGAGTAGTTGACATACATTATTATATTAGTTTCCGGTGTATAACATGGTGATTTGATATTTATATACATTAGGAAACAACCATCAGTAAGACCTCAATAAGTCTAGTTGCCATCTGTCACCATATAAAGTTGTTACAATGTTATTGACTATATTCACTATGTTGTACACTATATCCTCATGACATCTATCTAATACCTGGAATATTGTACCTCTTAATCATCTTAACCTAGTTTGTCAATTCCCTGTACCACACTCCACTCTGGCAACCATCACTTTGTTCTCTGTATCTAAGAATCTGTTTCTATTTTGTTTATTTTGGTTTTTAGATTCCATGTTTAAGTGAAATCATATGGCATTTGTCTTTCTTTGGCTAATTTCACTTAGCATTATCCTCTCTAGGTCCATCCATGTTGTTGCAAATGCCAATATTTCATTCTTTAAGGTTGAGTAATATTCCACTGTGTTGTACGTACTACATTTCCTTTATCCATTCATCTATTGATGGACACTTAAGTTTCTTGCATATATTAGCTATTGTAAATAATGCTGCAATGAATGTAAGGGTGTATATATCTTTTTGAATTGCTGTTTTCAGTTTCTTCAGCTAAATACCTAGAAATTGAATTGCTAGTTATTAATTTTTGAGAAACCTCTGCTGTTTTCCATAGTGGCTGAACCAACTTACATTCCCATCAACAATACACAAGGGTTCCTTTTTCTGCACGTCTTTGCCAACACTTGTTATATATTGTCATTTTTTTTATAATAGCCAGTTTGACAAGTGTGAGGTGATAGTTCATTGTGGTTTTGATTTGCATTTCTTTGATTAGTGATGTTGAACATATTTTCATGTGTCTGCTGGCCGTCTATATGTCTTTTTTGGAAAAATGTCAATTTAGATCCTCTGCTCACTTTTTAAATCAGATTTTTAAAAAACTATTCATGAGAGACATAGACAGAGAGAGAGGCAGAGACACAGGCAGAGGGAGCAGGCTCCCTGCAAAGGGGCCCGATGCGGAACTCGATCCCAGATCCAGGGATCATGCACTGAGACGAACACAGAGGCCCAACCACTGAGCCACCCAGGCATCACTAAATCAGATTTTTTTTATATTGAGTTGTGTGAGTTCTTTATATATTTTGGATACTAAGTATCACTAAGATCAATCAAGGAGCTTACTGCCTATGTTTTCTTGTAGGAGTGTTATAGTTTTATGGTTTGCAGTTTACCTTTCAGTCTTTTATCCATTTTTAGTTTATTTCGGTGTACGAAAACAGTCCGGTTTTACTCTTTTACATGTAGTTGTCCAGTTTCCCAACACCATTTTTTGAAGAGATTGTCTTTGTTCACATTTTATATTCTTCCTTTTTTCTTCACAGATTAATTAAGCATGGGTTTATTTCTGGGCTCTGTGTTCTATGTGTCTGTTGATCAATGTGTCACATTGATCTATGTGTCTGTTTTTGTACCAATACTATGCTATTTTGATTTCTATAACTTTGTAGTATAGTTTGGAATCTGGGAAGGTGATACACCCAGCTTTGTTCTTTCTCAAGATTGCTTTGGCTATTTGGGGTCTTTTGCGGTTCCATATAAACTTTAGGATTATTTGTTCTAGTTTTGTGAAAAATGCCATTGGTATTTTGATAGGGATTGCATTTAATCTGTAGATTGTTTTGGGTAATATGAACATTTTAACAATATAAATTCTTCCAATCCATGAGCACCATATGCTCCAATTTATTTGTATCACCTTTAATTTCTTTAATCAATGTCTTATAGTTTTTAGGATACTGATCTTTCAACTCTTTGGTTAAATTCATTCCCAGGTATTTTATTCTTTTTGATGCAATTGCAAATGGTATGGTTTACTTAATTTCTCTTTCTGATAGTTCAATATTAGCATATATAAGTGCAACAGATTTCTCTATATTGATTTTATCCCGTAACTTTACTGAATTCATTAGTTCTAATAGATTTTTGCTGGAGACTTTAGGGTTTTCTGTATATAATATCCTGCCATCTGCAATTGGGTGATTTTTATTTCTTTTTCTTGACCAATTGCTGTGAGCAGACCTTCCTGTGGAATAAAATGGGGAGAGTGAGCATCCTTGTCTTCTTGTTCCTAATAGAATAGAAGATTTCAGCTTCTCACCATTAAGATGTTAGCTGTGGGTTTGTCATATATGGCCTTTTTTTTATAAATTTTTATTTATTTATGATAGTCACACACACAGAGAGAGAGAGAGAGAGAGAGAGAGAGAGAGAGAGAAAGAGAGAGGCAGAGACACAGGCAGAGGGAGAAGCAGGCTCCAGGCACCGGGAGCCCGACATGGGATTCGATCCCGGGTCTCCAGGATCGCGCCCTGGGCCAAAAGCAGGCACCACCCAGGGATCCCCATATATGGCCTTTAATATGTTCATGTATGCCCCTTCTATGTACACTTTGTTGAGAGTATTTATCATAAATTAATTTTTAATTTTGTTGAGTACTTTTTCTGCATCTATTGAGATAACCATATGATTTTTATCCTTCATTTTGTTAATGTGGCGTACCATATTGATTGATTTGTAGATGATGAACCATCCTTGCATCCATAAAATAAATCCCACTAATCATGGCGTGTGATCCTTTTAATGTATTGTTGAATTCAGTTTGCTAATATTTTGTTCAGGATTTTTCCATCAAGTTCATCAGGGATATTGGCCTGTAATTTTCTTTCTTTCTTTTTTTTTTTTTTTTTTTGGTAGTGTCTTTGGTTTTTGATATAAGGGTAAGGCTAGTATTGTAGAATGAGTTTAGAAGTGTTCCTTCCTCTACAATTTTTTGCAATAGTTTGAGAAGGATAGGTATTAACTCTTCTTTAAATGTTTGGTAGAATTCAAATGTGAAACCATCTGGTCCTGCACCTGTCTTTATTGTGGTTTTTAAAATTATTATTATTGATTCAATTTCATTACTAGTAAGTGGTCTGTTCAGATTTTCTCTTTTTTTTCTGATTTTTTCTGATAGTCTTGAAAGATTATATGTTTCCAGGCATTCATCCATTTCTTATAGTTGTCCCAATTTGTACTATATAATTTTTCATAGTAGTCTCTTACAACCCTTTGTATTATTGTGGTGGTATAATTGTAACTTCTCCTCCATTTCTGATTTATTTGAGACTCTCCGTTTTGTGGTGGGTTTTTTTTTTGGGGGGGGAGGGGGTTGTTTTTTATAAGTCTGGGTAAAGGTTTATCAATTTTGGTTATATTTCCAAAGAACTAACTCTTAGTTTTATCAATCCTTTATATTGATTTTTTAATTCTCTGTTTCATTTATTTCTGCTCTGATCTTTATTATTTCATTTCTTCTGCTAACTTTGGACTTTTTGGTGGTGGTGTTCTTTTTTTTTCTAGTTTCCTTAGGTGTAGGGTTACATCATTTGAGATTTTTCTTGTTTCTTGAGGTGGCCTGTATCACTACAAACTTCCCCCTTAAAACCATTTTTGCTACTTTCCATATATGTTGAAATGTTGTGTTTTCATGTGTATTTGTCTCATAGTATTCTTTTTCTGATTTCTTCATTTACCTATTAGTTGTTGAGTAGCATGTTGTTTAGTCTCTATGTGTTTATGGGTTTTTTTTTCCAGTTTTCTTCCTATAATTGATTTCTAGTTTCTTGATCCAACAAGATGCTTGATATGATTTCAATCTTCTTAAATTTATTGAGACATTTTTGTGACCTAACAAGATCTATCTTGGAGAACGTTCCATATGCTCTTGAGAAGAACATGTATCCTTCTGTTTTTGTAAGGAATGTTTTGTATATGTCTATTAAGTCCATCTATTCAAATGTGTTATCGCCTTGTTAATTTTCTATCTGGATGATCTATTCATTGATGTAAGTAGGGTGTTAAAGTGTCCTATTATTGTATCACTTTCAGTTTCTTCCTTTTTATCTGTTAATATTTATTTTATATATTTAGGTGCTTCTATATTTACAAATGTTATATCTTCTCGTTGGACTGATCTCTTTATCATTATGCAATACCCTTCTTTATCTCTCATTACAGCCTTTATTTTAAAATATATTTTGTCTGGTATAATTATTGCTAATCTAGCTCTCTTACCACTTCCTTTACACAGATATATTTATCTATTCCTTTTCTTTCAATCTGTGTGTGTCTTTAGGCCCTAAGTGAGTCTCTTGTAGGCAGCATAGAGATGGGTCTTGTTACTTTATTCATTCGCCACCTTATGTCTTTTGATTGGAACATTTAGTACACTTATATTTAAAGAATTATTGGTAAGTATGTGTCTACTGCTATTTTGTTCATTGTTTTTGGTTGTTTTTGTAGTTCTTCTCCTTCCCTTTCTTCTCTTTCTTTGTGATTTGATTATTTTCTTTAGTGTTAGCTTTGGATTCCTTTGTCTTTATTGTTTTGTGTTTCGATAATAGGTTTTGGTTTGTGGTTTCCATGAGACTTATATATAATAACCTATGTATAGCAATCTATTTTAAATTGATGGTTATTTAAGTATGACCACATTTTAAAAGCCCTACATCTTCCCTACCATGTTTTTTGGTTTTGATGTAATATTTTCCATATTTTCATTTTGTGTGTCCCTTAAACCAGCTTAGGGAATTTTCAGCTATTATTTCTTCAAACATGCTTTCCCCCCTTTCTCTCTCTCTTCTCCTTCTGAGGCCTCTATAATGTGAATGGTAGCATGCTTGATGTTGTTCCAAAGGTCCCTTAAACCATCTTCATTTTTTTAATTTTTATTTGTCAATGTATGGTTTGGGTGATTTCTACTACCCTGTCTTCCAGATCTTTGATCTGTTCTTTTGTATCATCTAATCTGCTTTTGGTTCCCTCTACTGTACCGTATTATTAAAATGGTACCTTTTATTATTCATTTTTGTTATTGTGTTCTTTAGCTCTAATTGGCACTTTCTTATATCTTCTATTTCTTTGTTAAAATTCTTACGTGTTCTCCATTCTTTTCCCAAGTTTGGTAAGCATCTTTATGACCATGACTTTGAACTCTTTATTGGGCAGATTGCTTCTCTCTATTTAGTTTAGTTCTGTTCTGAAGTTTTATTTTGTTCTTTTGTTTGGAAAATATTTCTCTGTCTCCTCATTTTGTCTAGCTCTGTTTGTTTGCATGTATTATGTAGTTCAATTATATCTCCCCATCTTGATGGGGTGGCCTAATGTAGGAGATGTCCTGTGAAGCCCAGAAACACACCCCCATTTGAAAGGCATCTGCTATGTGGACACATGCATCCTATTGCTGTGGTGAAGCCATAACTGCTATTGGCATGTGGATTGGTAGGGTTATTATCCTGTTGACTGTGAGGCCTGGCAGAGGATTGTGCAAGTCTCTCAGTACAGTGTGACCTTTGGCATTAGCAGTCTAGAGGGGAGTTTCCAAAATGGTGCCCATCAACACCAGTATTCCTTCTTCCTCTGGAACACTGTGCCTTGGATGTGTTTTTTTCCTTAGTGAGACCTTATGTCTGCCTCTTCTACCCATCTTGGTGCTGTTTCTTGTTATGGAGGCTCAGTTTATCCAGTTTCTTGGTTCCTTTCAGGTGGAATTTTTCCATATGTAGTTGTAGATTGCTGTGTCCATTGGTCAAGGTGAGCTCAGGATTTCCATACACTGCCATATTGAACCCTCCCTGGTCATCATTGTTATTACTATGTTATCTAGTATTCTTATCTAATTATTTCATTAAGCAATTATTCCAATTATTGGAATTATTCCATTCTAATATTTTTTGTTCTACTTGGCCAGCCAGAAAGTGTGCTACTTCTTCCTGTCTGGGCACATCTGCATCTTTTTAGTTTGTATTCCCCTTTGAAGTCAGAAATTCACTTACCTAAACTCCCTGAGGCTAGGACCCAGACATGTGATCCACCAATACAATATGACCAAAAATACAAATTCATGAGAGACTTCGGGATTTCATAAGGCAAAGACATCATTCAAACGCTATTTCTGGTACAGGTTGTGAGTGTAACATCTAATTTTCAGAGACTACATTTGTTCTAGAGGTTGTACCCAATGTCCAGTTTTAAGTAACACGTTGAAGTCCCTATGCTCAGCAGGAATAGTAATAGTATCTCCATGAACACTGTTCTCATGTGGTTTAAATTGGTGGTTATTACTAACTCCATACTCTTGTTCTCTGGCTCTCTTGAAGAATGAGTAAGGTAGCTGATTGTTATGAGCTGCATTGTACATCTCCCAAACTTCATGTTGTTGAAGCCCTAATCCCCAGTACACCAGGATGTGACTGCGTTTAAAGATAAGGTCTTTAAAGAAGTGACTAAGCTAAAATGAGGTCATCACAGAGGCCTTTAATCCAATCTAGCTGGTTTACTTATAAGAAGAGGAGATTGGGGCACAGCCACAGGCAGAAAGAAGAGCATGGGAAGACATAGCAAGAAAATGGCTGTTTGGAAGTCAAAGAAAGAGGTGTCTGCTAGAGGAAACCAATCCTTTTTTTTTTTTTTTTTTAGATTTTATTTATTCATGAGAGAGACAGACACACAGAGAGAAGCAGGCTTCCTGAAGGGGGCTGAATGTGGGACTTGATCCCAGGACCCCAGGATCACACCCTGAGTAAAAGGCAGATCACACCCTGAGCCAAAGGGAGACGTTCAACCACTGAGCCAACCAGGAGTTCCGAGGAAACCGATCCTGCCAGCACCTTGGTCTGGACTTTCAGCATCCAAAAATGTGACAAAATAACTTTCTGTTGTTTAATTCACCCAGTATGTAACAGTTTGTTATGGTAGCCTTAGCAAACTAATACATTGATATTGCTTGATATACCTATTTCCTACTTGAATTTACTAAAATTGACTTGGTTATTTGAAACTAAGAACACTGAGTCTTGAGTCTTAGTGTTTTAATTATAAAATATTATATAATTATAAAAATTGTTTCCACTTCTGACAAGACCAAATAGATTCTTATTGAATCAATCTTCCTTCAGATTACAAGTATAAACCCTGAACAAATTAAACAAACAAAAATTAAAAATTAAAAACAACAATTCCAACTAAAGACACTGGAAAGCAACCAAAAGCAGACATATTCTGGAACAGACTTGATAGTTGACAGATGGGGGACAGCACTGAATGTTTCCTGTTTTCACAATTTCTAGCCTGAAAGCAGGCCCCAATCTTTGCCATGTGGGCATGGCAAAAACTTTAACAGAAAATCTGCTGGGTTTTGGCCAAAAACACTGAAAGAAAGTGTTTGAGGAAAACCCAAGTACTGGAAAGTGAGGAAGGAAACTTAGAAAGGACAGAGCAGAGGAGGGAATCCCAAGTTCTGTGTATGTACTTGGATCACATTGCTGGCTAATTCCCAAGCCACACGTGTATGGGACAGGCTCCAAGCAGCTGAGCTAAGGATAAAATAACAACTGAAACTTGAGCTGCTGCCCAAGAGACATAATTTGCAGTTTTAGTCCTACCAAATTAATTACCTGCTAAAATAAACAGAAAGCAATCCTCTTCAGAGGAGTATTTTAAAAATCCAAGAGTCTTTATAACACATTTATAATTCCCAAGATATATTCTAAAATATTCTAAAATAATTTTACATATAAAAACAAACATATGTGACCTATTATCAAGAGACAAAACAATCAATAAAGACTACTCCAAGATGACCCAGATGTTTGAGTTAGGATTTTAAATCATTATTATAACTATGCCCTAAGAAATAAATGAAAATATACTAACAATGCATGAAGAGATAGTAATTTTCAGTAGAGAGAGAATAGCAATAAAATAAAGGGAAATTCTAGAACTAAAAAAAAAAATTGAAATAATTATTTAAATACATATATAAAAATACAGAGAAATACATGGGAATCCAAAATAAGAAAATGAGCAGAAGCTTCCACAAGTAGAATGTTCTCTCAGTCTAGATTGTTACCCAGAACCTAGGAGAGAAAGGCCCATGACCCTTCAAAGGGTGCCAGGTACTTCATGAGAGGGTGAATAGAAAAGATGGGACAGGTCTACAAAATTCATTAGCAATAATCACCTTATTTTGCCAAGATAGAACTTTTTTTAAAGGTGAACTTCTATCATTACTATCATTTCATTTGAAAAGAGAACTTTGGAAGGAAAAAGTATACAATTTCAGAATATTTGACAGTCCTTCCCCATAAAGCTTATATTTGGCAATCTTACACTGATTGTCAAAAAGGGGGAAGGGATGGAGAAGAAGATTTATTTGAAAAATAAGAATACAATAAAATCACAAATTGAAATGTTATTTAACGGTACTGCATCATATATAATTGCTTTCCTGGTACAAATTTTAGATCTATAGTTTACATTATCATGTTTTTAGATACTTCCTTTTTATTTTAATCCAGTTAAAATATGAAAATCCAGTTTCACACAGTTTTTTTTTAATTTATTTATTTATTCATGAGAGACACAGAAAGAGAGGCAGAGACACAGGCAGAAGGAGGAGAAGCAGGCTCCATGTAAGGAGCTTGATATGGGACTTGGATCACGCCCTGAGCCAAAGGCAGACGCTCAACCACTGAGCCACCAGGCGTCCCGACACACAGTCTTTTTTTTAATGAAACAAAATTCTTAATACCATTTCACTTAATTTATAATATTCTGAGTTAACAGAATTTTCAAGAAGAAAACTCAACTCTTTTTTTAGGTTTTATTACCTATGGGCTGGGAAAAAAACAAGTGAAAGCAAGAATGATTCAGATGATACAAGCTGCAGGAATAGAGCTAAAGACACTCCACAGTCAATAGCTTTACCCTGTGCTCCAGGGTAGCTCAGAGCCCTGGAGACCAATACAAAGCCTAAGGAGTTAAGTGCCCTGGTGAGACCTTTAATATGGGTCAACCATGAGGGAATACTTAGTACCCACTGATCTAATGTCCTAAGGAAATATGACACACATGTTCTGACTTGGTCTGTGAAATATATAAAGCCCATCCTGGAATTCAAGCCACCAGGGCTGATTAAAACTAATGAATTCAAGTTTAAGGACTTTTGGCCCAAGAGTGCTTCCAAGTTTCTTCAGGGTCATCCATGGGATCCGTCAATCTTCCCCTGTCTACCAGACTTGAAACTGGAGGATTAATTTCCCAGCATCAGTCAGGCCCACTTTGCTCAAGAAGCCTACATCTAAAATTTGTATTGCACTAACCTTCCTGAAATGGATGATTGCTTAATTTGGGGAAGATATATATATATATTAAGAGAATGTTCTACTAATATGTTAGGCCTAGGCCAGTCACCTGTAGCATTTATCTATTACCTCATCATTATCATGTCTTCTAATTCATGTCATCTAATTCTGATTTTCAGCACAAATCAAAGTGTTTACTGCCTTCATTTTTTTAACTTTGACAGTGGCTTCATCCTTATGCAATCTCACATTGTTGCCATAATTCACGTTTTATAGATGTGATGCCATCATGAATCTTATTAAAACACCAACTGGAAGATTTTTTTTTTTGAAAGTCTCTTCATTCCACAGGGTTTGAAGGAGAGAATTGCTTTATACCATATTGCTTCTTTTCCTGAACAGCTATATATTTTCAAATGACTATGATTTATATGTGGTGTTTTTCCCCCAACTTTTCAAAGGGCATTGATCCAGTATTTGGAATAGAGATGGATTATTTTTAGGAATTGCTTTTTTAACATTTTTGCCCTTCTGGGAGAAAGCAACTATTTAAATTTACTCCAGTGTCACTTTGCCAGATCAGAGACCCAGCAGCATGAAGAAATAAGAAAGTTTTATCCATTAGCCATATAATTTCTCTTTCATATTTATTGTGGTGGTTGGAATTTATCTGACCTCAATCCCCAATTCTCACTAATACATCTCCTTTGGTAGCACCCATTTGTGGAAACACCCCTGCTTTATGCTGGCCTGAAGTTGAGCACCACAGAGCGTTTTCAGCTGTGTGATCTCCTGGAATATAGGCAATGTTTGCATTCTAATCCATCCTTCCATGACCACAGGCCCCAATGTCTACCTCTTGACCTCTCTGATCTAAATTAGAAGGCATTAAAGGACATTTTCACTTATTTCTTAATGAACATTGCTTTTTCACATGTAAAACATATTAGTAGAACATTCTCTTAAATTCATTGGATATTGAGCAAATATGCTTCAAAGTTTCTAGTATGTGTTTGCATGCTATGGGAACATGAATTTTTCTTTATTTTTAAGTAAAGTCAATAATCAAAAAAATAAAACTTAAGGAGGCAGGCACATAAAGAGAATTAAATATATGTGACCAACTCCCTATCTTAATTATAATCTACAGGGCACATACTATTTTGTCTAATCAGCATACCCTTTTTAAGGAAACAACTCAATATTTTATCCATCTAGTTTAGTGGTTTAACCCCATCCCCACTAATATAGAAGTAAACATGTGACACAGGCCTGATCAATCAATTTCTAGTCCCCACCCACATTGGTCCAGGGTAAACACATGACCCAGGCCTGGCCAGGGTCTTCCTCAGAACTTGGATTTATTGAAGCTATCAGAAAAGATGTACTCATTTCTCTGAAGTCAGGGGCTCTAAGGACCATATAGGCTGGTGGCCACCGAGGCCATCTGCGCAACCATGTGGAGGGAACCTATTAGAAAGTTTCCAAGCAGAGGCAAGAATTTTTAGGAGATAAGGAGAGAAAGAATCTTGATGATGTCAGCCAAGTAATTCTCTGAGACACCAGCTAGGTGTCCTACAGCTTAACCTAATATGACAGTATCTACCTGGAAAGAGCATCTGATCTCACAGGTTAAGGCCTCAATCCCACAAGACTCCCCCTTACTTCAGATGCTAATCACAAGTAAGTCTCCTAGTTACCCACAATTTCTGTCCAACTCGGTTATAAACCAGAGGTTCCCATGACCCCATCCTTGGGTTTGACTAATTTACTGGAAGGCTCCCAGAACACAAGGAAACAGTAAATTTTGTTCACCAGCTTATTAGCTTAAAGGACATGGTAAAGGATACAGATGAACAACTAGATGAAGAGATACATAAGAAGTCTGGAATGGTACCAAGTGCAGGAGCTTCTGTCCCTGCGAAGTTGAGGTACATGACCCTACTCATATATGGATATGTTCACCAATCTGGAAGCCCTGCAAACCCCAAACTCTTGGGATCTTTATGGAAGCCTCCTCACTAGGCAAAATCAATTATTAATTCCATTTCCAGCCCCTCCCTCCTCTCTGGAGAATAGATGATGGGGCTGTAAATTCTAAGCTTCCAATCACAGCTTGGTTTTTCCTGTGACCAGCTCCCCCCATCCCAGGAGCCATTCAAGGACCCTCCCAGAGTCACTCCATTAAAAGATACCCCTATCTCCCAGGAAATTACAAGGGATTAGAAGCTCTGTGTCAGGAACCGGAGACAGAGATCAACTTTTTTTTTTTAAGATTTTATTTATTTATTCATGAGAGACACAGAGAGAGAGGCAGAGACACAGGCAGAGGGAGAAGCAGGATGTCTGTGGGACCCTAATGCAGGATCATGCCCTGAGCCAAAGGCAGATGTTCAACCACTGAGCCACTCAGGTGCCCCCAGAGATCAATTTATATTTTCTATTATCTCACAGTACCCAATGCCAGGTTTGCTTTCTTGGATTTTCCAGTTACAGATGCTAATCAATTCCCATCTTATTTAAACTACTTTGAGCTAGATTTCTGTTGCTTGCATCCAAAATAGTTCTGACAATTGGAAAATCTGACCTAGCTACTTCTCTTATCATCACTAAATATATTAGTAAAATAGCCTTTTCCTATTCCATCTGGTTTATATGAACTATATGGTCTACTCCATATTTCCTACTCTGTCAGTCATTCATATGAAAAGACAAAATCATGAGAAGTAGAAGTCTGAATAAAACATTCACTGAGCACGTATGTCTTAGGATTCATGCTAGGCCTTTTATATCAGTTGCTTGATTTAATTTTCGCTGTTCTCTTTAGTACTACATTTAAATCTTACAACTCCTCTTAAGAGATATCATTTTCACTACTTTATGGGATAAAGACCCCCAAAGTCTCTATGCTGAGTTCTGAAGCCCTTTTGCCACCACCATGCAACCTCCTTCCTTCCTCCACCATTTAATTACCTCACAGAGATGAAGATACAGTGAAATCAGATTAATACAACAAAGTATAGAAAACATTATGTTGCCACCTTTAGGCTTCATTGAAAATCCCTTATTTTCATAGCATCTTTCATTTATTTTAAATAGACAAGTTAAAAATTTTTTGCATTTTAAAACTAAAAAATTGAAATATGCCTACAACTGATCTTACAGTTCAACAGATGTCTTTTCTTTTTCTTGACAAGTTTTTATTAAATCAAGGGCATATCAGACATTAAAAGTATGTGAGGATTAATGAAACGGGGCAATAAATCTTCTACTTAAGCCAGACCATGTCATTTACTTAGTGCTTGGAGTGCATTAATCCACCTGATGAGTTTTTCACCCAGCAGTCAACTGAGGCTAGACACAGGACACTTGGTAGAATAGAGAATAAGAGTATCAGATTTGCCACCCCAAAATATGCTACTTGTGGCATATTGATTATTTTGAGCTGGAAGCACCTGAAAAAACGAAGAGAAGGATGAAGCTTTCTCTGAATTCTCCTTATCTTCTTAAAGACAGATCCTCCAAAGGGACTCAATTGTCGTAAATCTGCTCCTCATGAGCTTCATCACCCAGGGAAGGCTGATTCTTGTCCCAGGAGAGTAGCCTAGAACTTGATCCCACACCCAGACAAAGTGTGTCACAGACTCACACCTCACATCTACCCTCCATAGGGCACATTCACTTTCCCTTAAAAATCGTTTGTTCTCCCCTAGGAGGCTGACATCCTCCTCCCCTTTCTCTATTAAGATGATATTGTTGAATAACAAAAATTTAACCAAGTACATTTTAAAGATCTAAATGGCCTTACTAAGCAATTCATGAATTGGGCAGCATCGCACCTAGAAGGAGAGGGGAGCTCCAAATGGCTACAGATAGGGAGAGGTTTTCAAAGGCAGGACAAGGGGGTCATAAACAGAAAACGATTATTTCATTATTTCAGTAATTATTTCATTATTTCATCAAAATGGTTTTAGCAAGTAGATTAGTTCATCTCTCTTTGAGGCAAAGGGGAGGGCGATGTGACAGATTGCCTCCTTGATGCTGATCAGAAAAATCCTGATTGACTGGTTAAGACTACATTTCTGGGGGGTTGAAACTGCAGGTAGGTGAGGTATTAAGTCTTGGTTTACCGACTAGGGGCCTTAACTTAAGTGACACTATTTGGGGGCATATGGCTTTCTTTTTAACAATATTAATAAATAATAATATAATAATAGTAATAAATTTATTAATAAATAATAATATAAATAATAATATTAAGAATGTCTTTTTTCTTAAGCTACCCAGGGAAATTACTTATTTCTCCCTGGAATCTCTCACATATACATCTTAGTAAACTTCTATTTGCTTTTCTCTTGTTAATTTGTGTTTTATTCAATGGTCTCAGCTAAGAACTCATAAGGGTGGAGGGAAATTATTTTTCCCACCCAACGAGAATAATACATCCCCTAGCCAGGACATTGCCAAAGGAAGTCTTCAGTCACCATTATTGTACAAAGGGTTCTCTGGAAGTGCCAGGATACTGAGAATCCAGAAGAGGAAGGAAGCAGAGTGGGCAACTGTGCTAGAAGGGGAGGGAAAGACAGAAGACAATTCACCTACCTGATCAGCATGACTCAAGCGCAACCATGCATGCTATTTCTTTTCGGGCTCCCTATTTGATATTCTTATCAAAAATAAATTTTTTCAAATTTTTTATTTATTTACGATAGTCACAGAGAGAGAGAGAGAGAGAGAGAGAGAGAGAGAGAGCAGAGACATAGGCAGAGGGAGAAGCAGGCTCCATACACCAGGAGCCCAACGTGGGACTCGATCCCGGGTCTCCAGGATCGCGCCCTGGGCCAAAGGCAGGCACTAAACCGCAGCACCACCCAGGGTTCCCTCTTATCAAAAATAATTTAAAAACTCAGAGTACCTCAGACTTCTTTTATATAAAATATTGTCTATCAATATTTACAAGGAACAAAACATCAAATCCAATAAGTGAATGCAAAGCCCATCATTTTTCTAGCTTTATTCCATAATGTGTCTATGACCAAGATTGCTTCTGCTTATTAAGCACATTCCATGGTACAAGGCCTAGCATTATATCACTATTGACTCTTAAATTTACATACAATAGTACTTTAATATCTTTTCATTTATCTCATCTGAGCTCCACGGTTCTGTTGTGAGATAAGAGAGAAAATTTGATTACCCTCTTTTTTCAGCTAACATGCCCAGAGTAGATCTTCAATAACTATTTATTGAATAGATAAAAAATGAAGAAATTGCAGTTCAGAGATTGTGTGTGTGCACATGTGCATGTGCATGTGTGTGCTTTGCCCCAGGTCATACAGGGCATGAAAAACAGAATCCATATTTTCTGCTATCAAGCCAGGATATTTTGCCTGCAATGACAGTCTTTCCTAAGCCTCTACCAGCCAATCCTCCTGGTGAAGGATCAAAGTGAGCCCCAGATCTCACCAGAGCCGGTCCCAAGGTGAAAATTTCAGGAATCACACAAAGAAGCAAGTACATTCTTTCACAACTCTAGTTCAAAGTCATATCTTGGGTGAGGCTTGTGACATAAATGATGACTTTCAACCAGATCACCAGGCAGAAAAGAGAGAGGACAGGATAAGTCTCCACTCTGGAGAGCTGGATCTCTTGATCTTCTGGAAGACAATACTTTTAATTTTCATCAGTGCAAGACTATGTACCAAACCAGAAGGGGTTTGTCTAATTCATCATGCTCCCTGGCCACACAATGGGACCCCTGACAAGCAGAACATTGGGGAGTGAGAGAAATGAACATCACGAATGCTCATGAATTGCAAATGCTTCTTCCTTAAAGGATGGTCTCTTGCTTGGGACCATCTGCTTGATATAACTGGATCCAGGTCCTCGGGCTAGAAACATCTGCCACTTTAATAATTTTACCTCTTAATTAAAGCACAACCATAAGGGAGCCAAGCATAGCTATGACCCCGGACATATCAGACATTAGCCACACAGAGTGGAGAATTCATCTGCCTCGGTTTGGCATGAATGAGATCACATAGGTGTGTAGTTCACCCAATGTGTGGGATCCCTACTGAGATAAAACAAATCCTGGCAAATGAGTACCTTTTCCCCATTGACTTTGTGTATCATTTCAAAAATACTTTATCTTCAGATTTAATTGCTCTTGCACTGGTGGGGCCTCCTGACCAGTTGTCTTTATGCTGCTCTGCCCTGCAGCATCTTGGTCAAGTAGTTAATGACCTATAAATAAACACTTTAATACACTAGGGGAGATGCTATTTAAGGGAACTCTGCACAAAACCTTTTGTACCACAAGAGTTCTTTTATAATGCAAATAGTCACCCTTTAATTGATCTATTTTGTAAGTTCAGGCTTTCATATCAGTTTCACATGCATCATCACAGAAATAATGTGTGAAAATACTCCAGTGCATACACAGTAAAGCACTAAATAAATGGTAGGTGACACTGTTATGTCTCACTTTGGGATGCACCCACATTATCTTGAACTTAGGTCAAATTGTAAGCATACCACAGAGATTCTGGGTATACATCTGTCTACACCCACCTCATTGGTCTATGGTCTCTCTAAAAGCTAGACACTTACATTGTTTATATTTTGTTTCTCCTTTAGCTGTTTTGTTTTGAGTGCTGTACCTTGGTAGTAGATGCCTTCAAAGTGATTAAGTGAGAAAGAGGACCCAATATTTGTACATCATTCATTCATTCAACAAATTCTTATTCAGCATCCCTTTGTGCATTGGGAATGTAGCCATAAGCAAGACAAGGTAATGCCTTTGTAGAGCTTTGTTCAAGTGGAGTAGAGAGAACTAAATATATAAATAAATAGGCTGCTCAGTAAAATGCCAGTAATAAACATTACCTGAGAGACAGAATGAAGTAGAGGATGGAGATGGAGAAGGTGTTTCAAGTAGGCTTGGTCACAGAACACCTCTCTTAGGAGCTGAAGAGAATGCTGAAGAGTGCCATGGTGGATGTCATGCAGAAGAAACAGCAAGTGGAGCGGCCCTGAGATTGAAATGTGTTTGGTATCTTTGGGGAACAGCAAGATGGAACATAATGGATGGGAAAGAAAGGATAAAAGAGATGATGGTAAGAAGCAAGGTTTAAGAGGTAGGTAGGTAGGTGCCAGATTATGTCAAACCTTGAGGGTACCAGGGAAAGGATGAATGCTATGTCTCACTGGACTGTGAAAGAGAAGACTTGTTATAGCCCTTTCAGTTCCTTCTCTGGAGGAAAAGAATACAGTTGAGTGATTATGAAACCCACAACAGAATTTAAGAGACTCTAAAAAGCCACCAAAACTTCGAAAACTACCGAGGTGTCAATAAAGACCCAGCATCCTCATTTGACTGTTGTAACCTGAATAAATTTTGGTATTTTATATGGTCCAGGCTCAAGGAAATGTCTGGCAATCAAAAATAATTAAAGTCATTCAAATATATACTTAAAGAATTGTAAGGGAGATTAAGTTTATAATGAAAAACTGCTTAAAGCCCCTCCCTTCTACCATTGGCTCACACTCCACCATCGCTTTATTTTATGTTCTCCTTCCTGGTTTCCTCAGCTTCTCCCACACATCTCACAAACACCCCAAATTTGCAGGCTCGGCTCTTTGCTCCTTCACCTAAACACTCCAGAAGGTACTCTGCCCCAGTAATGTCTGCAATGGCCAAAAAGACCCAGAAGCTCCACACCCCAATCTTCCTCCCTTCGATACTTCCTGGAGGGTATAGCTCTTCTCCCCTTCTAACTGCTTTCCTCATGGGAATACCTCCTAAAGACTCTGGAACAGAAAATCATTCATTCTACTCCACAAATAAGAAAAGATTGTGCTCAGAATGGGGAAGCAACATGTCTCTTTTATGGAATAAAACTAAGATCCCCCTGTGTTTTCAATACAGCACTTTTTCCAGGATGGGTAAAACACAATGTAAGTGCCAGATGCCAGGCATTGACACCTGCACCAACTCGTGTGGTCTCCAATGGAGGAAAACATTCAGGCTTTGAAAAGATGATTTTAAATTCCAAATGACACTCAGCTGCCATGTTCAAAGCCTGGAATGGAAGCCATGACTACCAAGGTCTAATCAAGTTCTCTTACACCTGGGCTTCTAATTTCAAGCCTGGTGCTCTCACACTAAGACAAAGGAAGGGATTCACTGTCTTCACACTATCAAAGGCAAGACTCCACTTCTCCCCCTGGGGACAGAATTTGAGAGAATAGTATTGATTTTCTATTATCTGCTTTGTGAATCATCCATGTCACACAGCTTATCTGTTTGGGGCTTATTTTTTTTTTCTGTGAATGGGCAATTCAGCCATGGGTACAATATTCAAAGGATATGAATGGGCTAAAGTGAAAAAGCAAGAAATCCTACACACTCCAGTTGTCTAGGTCCCTTCCCTACACGTTTTCCAGAAGTATTCTGTGCATCTATAAATGATAGATTGATGTATCAGTGATAGACTACTAAACTGATTTCCATCTTGTAGTTTTACAAAACACATAGTGTTTCATATATCTTGTTTTCTATAATAATTTATCTTCGTTCTTATTTCATGTTAGTGCACAAAGAGCTTTCTCATTCTTTGTGAGAGTTAAATAGTGTGCCATTGTGTGGGTGCACCACAACTATTTAACTGGTCCTCTGTTGATGAACATGTATATTACTTCCACTACTTGACTGTTGCAAATCTTGCTGCTACATTTAATTTCACATCATATCTCATATAGGCAACCATATCTAGCATATACCAAGTAATTTACCTAGCTTGGAATTACTGCATCAAGAGTATTTTTTCATTTTAATAAATATTCAATTGCCAAATTGACCAGGGCCTAGACCAATCTACAGAGCAATCAATGAATTATGAGCAGGTACCAAACACTTTTGTCCTGAATTAAAAATCTTACTCCAGGACAGACACCAAATTGCTTTCTTAACCATGCTTAGGGCAATGATTTCATAGTAAGCTTGAGAAGAGCTAATCATTTTGGAAAATCTACTAAAAAGGAAACATAAATGTGTACATTTTATAAAAATTCATACTTATGAAGAAAATGACAAGTGTTGTAATATCCAATTTCTAAAGAACTCTCAAAATCTGGGCTTTTAAAAGGACACAAATTAATAGATGATGTTTCTTTTTCCTAATGAAAGAGGCAGGGTGGAACATTTTTCACCTTTGATGAAAACTATAAAGCCACAAATCCAAGAACCTCAACAGCCCCAAGTACAAGAAACATGAACAAAACTATGAAACACATTATAATAAAATTGCTCAAAACCAGTGATAAAGAGAAAATGTTAAAAGTAGCTGGGGCGGGGTGGGGGTGGAGATATATTACCTAAAGAGGAGCAAAGATAAGGCAGATGACAGAATTTTTGTAGGAGATAATGCAAGTGGGATGACAATGGAGTGACATCTTTAAAGTAATGAGAGAAATTATTACCTTGGAAGTCTATACACAGAATAATCATCTTTCCAAACCAAAGTGAAATGAAAACTTTTGAAGACAGAAAAACTGAAGGAATTCATTCCCAGCTGACCGGTGCTACAGAAAAGTTAAAGTAATTAGGAAATCTTTCAATCAGAAAAAAAAAAAATTCCAGGTGGAAAATAGATCTATAAAAGGATGAAAAACACTAGAAATAGTGATGGTGTAGATAATATATAAATATAGAAGATATTTTCTTATCATTTAAATCTTTTTCAAAGATCATTGATGACTTCCATTCTGGGCAAAATGGTGTAGACTTATCTGTCCCTGTTTTTTCTCACTAATTAAAATGACAAATCCTGGAAATGATGCAAGAGACAGCCAAGGAGAATTCTGACAAGTGGAAAGAAAAAGGCAGATTGTTCAGAACTCCAGAGCAGGAGGAATGAGATAGAGGCAGAGTATCAAATGACCCCTCCTCTCTAAAGTCCTTCACACAACAGAATAAGGCAATTCCAGCATTTCCCAATCCTCAGCCTACAACAGATGATATCCCAGGTTAAGTTCATTTCTTCCCCAGATCAAAAGGGATTCCTAGGGATGACACCAGGAAGGGTAGCCAAACTGGCAGCAAAACTGATCAGAAGCCCCTGGCCCTCTAATAATAAGCTGCAGGGTGGGTACCATTCTTCCCTATTGGGCCTTATATTCATCTTCCTAATCCAGAGACATGGCATAACCAGGGACACCAACAAAGGGGAACCTGCACAACAAATTTCCCAGCCCAAGGAGTGTTCTGCTTCCATGCCAGTTGTAAGATACATTTCCACCACCAAGACTGATGGCTTTGCCATGGGCAGTGGCAAAAAGGGATCCCAACACAATAAGCACCCATGTTAGGAGGAGCTCTCTGTTCCTGTGAATCAGGGTCTTCTGCTTAAAGACATTAAGAATGGTCTGGTCTGAGGAAGCTCTTTCCACCCTGTCTGGCAGGAGGGACCCAGGGGAGCCATAGAAGCATTAGATAAACACAATAGACCCAGGTGGCATCACAAAGCATCAGATAAACATAACAGACCCAAGTGGCACCACCAAAATTAAATTGTGATTGGAACCTCGGCCTACAAAAAATAGGTCAGGATCTATGAGCTAATGTTAAACAGTGTGACTTCTTGACAAAATTTGAAAATGTAGAGAGTCGCTAAACTTAATATTCAACACTTGTCCAGGATAAAACACAAAATATATTGTCATATCAATAATTAGGAGAACCACGACTTGAATAAGAAAAGACAATTGATACCAACATGAAGATAAATCACATGTTGGAATAATGTAAACAGGGATGTTTTAAGCAGCTATCATAAAAATGTTTCAACAAACAACCACAAATTCTCTTATAGAAGAAAAAGGGAGTAAGTCTAATCAGAGAAAGAGAAATATTAAAAAAGAAACATGGAAATTATAGAGCTGAAACTTACAATATGATAAAGGACAGAATTATTTAGCTTGAAAACAGAACAAGAGAATTAACACAGTGTGGGTGTACCTGGGTGCCTCAGTCATTTAAGCATCCAACTCTTGATCTCAGCTCAGGTCTTGATCTCGGGATTGTGAGTTCAATCCCCATGTTGGGCATTGCACCTACTTAAAAAAAAAAAAAAGAAAGAATTAATACAATCTGAACAGTAGAGAAAATAATAGTAGCCTCAGAGACCTGTGGAAGAATAACAGAAGATCCAACATTTGTATCATTGGAGTCCCAAAAGGAGAACAAAAAGAGAGGGGACTGCAAAACCGTTTGAAGAAAAAAATGAGTGAAAACTTCACAAATTTGGCAAAAGACATAAGCTCTCAGATTCAAGAAACAAAAAAACCACAAATAAGATAAATCCAAAGAAAGTCATGCCAAGACACATTATAATTAAACTTCTGAAAACTAAAGACAAAAAAGAAAAAAAAAGCTTGAAATCAGCCAAAGAGAAATGATGCATTACCTTAGTATCAACTTGAATGTCAGCTGACTCTTTAACTGACATCATAGAGAACAGAAGGAAGTGACATTTCTCAGGTACAGAATGAAGAGCACTGCCAACAACAAATTCTACAACCAGCAAAACTACCCACCAGCAGCGAGGGGAATAAAAATGTTCTCAGACAAAGGAAAATTAGCAGAACGTGTTGCTGGCAGACCAACCATTATAGAGTGGATAAAAGAATTCTGTCAACAGAAAAGAAGTAACAAAAGAAGAAATTTTAAAGTGCCAGGAATGAAGATGTTAAAAAAACAACAAAAATAGAGAAACATGGGTATATGTAACACACTATCCTTCTCATCATGAGTTTCATAAATCATTTTTTAAAAGATTTTATTTAGGGATCCCTGGGTGGCGCAGCAGTTTGGCGCTTGCCTTTGGCCCAGGGCACGATCCTGGAGACCCGGGATCGAATCCCATGTCAGGCTCCCGGTGCATGGAACCTGCTTCTCCCTCTGCCTGTGTCTCTGCCCCCCCCCCTCTCTCACTGTGTGACTATCATAAATAAATAAAAATTAAAAAAAAAGATTTTATTTATTTATTCATGAGAGTCACAGAGACAGAGGCAGAGACACAGGCAGAGAGAGAAGCAGGCTCCCTGCAAGGAGCCCAATGCGGGACTTGATCCTGGATCCCAGGATCATGCCCTGAGCTGAAAGTAGATGCTCAATCACTGAGCCATTTAGGGGTCCCTATAAATAATTTTTGATGACCGAAACAAAAATTATAAATCATCTGATATTCAAGGTTTTTTAACAGAGAAGGTAAAAGGATCTAGATGAAAATAAATTCTCCATATGTCATTCAAATGTTGAAATGTTGATATCAGTTTATATCAGTAAAAAGTTACATGCAAATTTCAATACCCAGAGAATACACTAAAAAAACTACACATAGATATACAAGCACTATAAAGATATCCAAAATAATTGAAATCAGCATCTCAAAGAGATATTTGTATGCATGTTCATTGCAGCATTATTCACAATAGCTAGGACGTGGAAGCAACCCGTGTCCCTCATGAATAAGCAAAATGTGGTATATGCATATGAGGGAATATTATCAGTCTTAAAAAGGAAGAAAATTCTGACAGAGGCTACAACATGGATGAACCTTGAGGACATTATGGCAGGTGAAATAAGCTAGTCTTAAAAAGATAAATACTGTAGGATACCATTGAGTACCATGAGATACTCAAAGGAGTCCAATTCATAGAGATAAAAAGTAGAATGATGGTTGTCAGAAGTTGGGGAGAGGGACCAATGAAGAGTTATTGTTTAATAGGTAGCGAGTTTTAGAATTTATAAGATGAAAAAAGTTGTGAAGATGAACAACATTGTGAACGTATGTAATACTGCTAAACTATATACCTTAAAGCAGTTAAGATGGTAAATTTTGTTATGTGTATTTTACCTTAAAAAGTTGGAGGAAAACACTATAAAAGATTATTGTTTAGACAAGTACAACAATATAATGTGAGGTTGATAATATACGTAAATATATAATGTATAACAAGAAAACTACAGAAGTTGGGAGAAGAGAAACTCAAGTATACAATTGTAAGTTTCTTATACTGTATATGAAGGGCATAATATCAATTTATGTTAGGATATTATAAGTTGAAGATGTATCTTGAAACCCTAAAGCACTAAAAATGAAACAAAGAGCTGTAGCATATAAGCCCATGAAGGAAATAAAATCCTGCGATGGTTTTTGATGGGTCAACTTGGCTGAACTACACACCAAGGACAGGAGGAAGAACAGCAGTCATTTTGTGGCATGCACATACCTCTCCCAGTGTTCAATAAAACATTGATGGGGTGCTGCATTGAAGGAATTTTGCAGATATAATTGATATCCCTAATTAGTTGGCTTTGAAAAAAAGAGATTATCCTGGTGAGTTTGACTTAATCAGTGGAAACCCCTTAAAAGAAAGCTTAAGTAATTCCTGAGGCAGTTACTGAACAACAGTTCACTCTATACCTGCTCTCCATTTACTGAATTTTCCTTTCTTAACTGCCTGCAGATGACAGCTTTTACCTATGTTCATGGGGTTGTAGGCTACTTACCATTTTCTCTTCTTGACAGCTGGACTCATGGACTCAGACTTACTTAGCCAAGCTCCATAATTATCTAAGCCAGTTCCCTGGCTGGTCCCTAAGACCAGAAAAATACAAGACATCAAGATCAGAAATAAAGAAGTAAAATAGTATTTATTCACAGATTACATGATTGTTTACATAGAAAATCTGATGGAAACCGCAAAAAAGCCACTAGAATTAATTAGTGAGTTTAGCAAAGTTGTAGAACATATGTGACAAATAAATCGATTATATTTTCATATACTCACAACAAATTTTTGTAAATTGAAACTAAATAATAACACTTCTTATAATAGCATTAAAAATGTGGGTTAATGCTGATAAACCATATTAAAACTACAAAATATTGAGAGAAAATAAAGAGTATAGAAATAGAGAGATGGGCTTGTTCATGAGTTAGGAGACTCAATTTTGTTAAGATATCAGTTATTCACAAATTTACTTATATATTCAATACAACTCTGGTCAAAACTCCAGCAAGATTTCTATAGAAATTGACAAACTGCTTCTAAAGATCATATAGAAACACAAAGACATAGAAGAGACAAAAGAACATTGAAACAGAACATGAAGTTTGGTGTTAAGCTGATTTCAAGACTTATTATAAAACCAGAGTAATCTAGACTGTTTTAGCATCAAGATAGAGAAATAGACCAAAGAAGTAGAATAAAGCATCCAGAAACAAACCCTTGCATATATGGACAACTGATTTTTGACACCAGGGAAATTTAATGAAGAAAAGATTCTTTTCAACAAATGATCTGGGACACCTGGATACTCATGCAAAAAGAAAGGAGCTAGGGAGAAAGAAAGGAAGAAACAAATTTGGATCCACATGTCACACTATATAACAAAATTAACTCAAAATGGATTATGGAACTAGATGTAAAACCCAAAACTATGAAATATTTGAAGAAAATATAGAAAATGATTATGTCTTTGGGTTTTGCAAAAGTATCCAAAATCATAATCCAGAAAATTAAAAAACTGATCAACTGGGCTTTACCAAAATTAAGCTTCTGCTCTTTAAAATACACTATTAGGAGAATGGAAAGGCAAACCACAGACTAGGAGCAAATATTTAAAATTTTATACAGATATTGACAAGGATACAGAGGAAGGGGAACCCTCTTACACCATTGGTGGGAATGAAAACTGGTGCAGCAAACAGTATGCAGTTTCCTCATAAGGTTAAAAACAGAACTATTCTACAACCCAGCAATTGCAATACTAGGTTTTACCCAAAGAATGCAAAAATACTGTTTTGAAGGGTCATATGCACCCTGATGTTTATAGTAGCCCTATCAACAGTAGCCGAATTGTGGAAAGAGCCCAAATGTCCATTGACTAATGAATGGATAAAGAAGTTGTGATGTATGTACACAATGGAACATTACTCAGCCATGAAGAAGAATGAAATCTTGCCATTTGCAACAACATGGATGGAGCTGGAGTGTATCATGCTCAGCAGAATAAGTCAGTCAGAGGAAGACAAATACCATAGGATCGCATTCATATGTGAAATCTAAGAAACAAAACAGATAAACGTAGGGAGGAAAAAAGGGGAGAGGAAAACCATAAACCAGACTCTTAACTATGGAGAATAGAGAGTCAACTGGCAGGGGAGGTTGGTGGGCGGAGGGATTAAATGGGTGATGGGTATTAAAGAGGACACTTGTTGTGATGATCACAGGATGTTGTATGTAAATAATGAATCACTAAATTCTACTCCTGAAACTAATATTATGCTATAGGTTAACCACCTGGGATTTATATTAAAATCTTGAAACTCCAAAACAAAGATACACTGATTGAAATCAAGCACATCAAGAAATGTTTGACAAAAATAAAAAAAGAAAGAAAAGTTTGACAACCCTCATATGAGGTACTACCACATAAATACTAGAACGTGTAAAAACAAAACAAAAAAACCCACAACACTCATTTTCCCCCTCCTGTATGGGGAAACACCTAGCTCTTTCTCACTGTGTGTTTCCTCCCTGTGAGTCTTCTTT
The DNA here is from genome assembly GCF_905146905.1 of Nyctereutes procyonoides. Lineage (NCBI taxonomy): Eukaryota > Metazoa > Chordata > Mammalia > Carnivora > Canidae > Nyctereutes > Nyctereutes procyonoides. The sequence goes on along the minus strand of NW_026575140.1, from coordinate 50,810,866 downwards.
ACTTTACTACTTACACAGAACACTATGATTCTGACACTTCTGGTCACCAAATGTGAAGTTTGTTCCACACCAAGCAATTCTCTGTGACACCGGCTGGGTGTTCCACGATTAGCTCAATTCTGGCACTGTCTACCCCGAGATAGCATCAGATCCCACAGGTTAAGGGCTCAATCCCACAAGACTGCCCCTCAACACACACACACACACACACACACACACACACACACACAGCAGACTCCAATCACAATCACTTGTGCTTCTGACCCACCAACTCTAGATAGAAAGTTCCAACTACCCCCACCTCAAGTTCGCTTCATTTGTTAGAGCATCTCACAGAACTCAGGAGAGTTTACTTATATTTACTCCTTTATTATAAAAGAATATGATATAGGATATGGATGAACATCTGGTTGGAAGAGTAGCAAAGGGCAAAGTATGTGGGAAGGGGCCTGAGGTCCCATGCCCTCTTTGGGTGTCTGCTCTTCCAGCACCTGCCACTCTCCCAGCACCCAGAAGTTCTCCAAACCTTACACTTTGGGGATTTTGTAGAGGCTTCCTCACATAGGTATGATCAATCACTCATTCCATTTGCAGCCCTTCTCTCTTCTCAAGAGACTGGAGGGTGGGACAGAAACTCCAAGCTTCTGACATAGCTTGATCTTCCTGGTGACCAGCTCTCATCCAAGAACTATCTGGGAGTCCGCCCAGAGTTGCTTCATTAGAAAAAAAGATGCTCCAATCGCCCAAGAAGTTGCAAGGTTTTCAGGAGCTCTATGCCAGGGACAGAGGTCAAAGACCAATAGTAGAACAAGACATTCTTCTAGCGTTTTTTTTTTTTTGTATGCAAGTGCTTTATTTAAAAAGAGCTTAAAAATAAAAAATAAAAAGTGTAATAATATATGCTATAAGACAAGAAAACACAATATATGATACAATAATAAAATAATATCTAGATTTAATTATTGTATTTGGGTCAGCATAGTATAGTAGAAAACTTTGCAATTAGCATATCTTGGGTTTCGATGTGACACTCACTAATTAGACTTAAGTAGGATTGCCAGAAAAAGAAATGCAGGACACCCAGTTAAACTTTTATTTTCAGATGAATAACATTTTTTTCCTTCAGTGTTAAGTATATCCAACTATTGCATGGGACATACACTTACTAAAACTTATTCATTATTGATCTGATATTTATTTTTTTTAAGATTTTATTTATTCATTCATGAGAGACACAGAGAGAGAGACAGAGACACAGGCAGAGGGAGAAGCAGGCTCCATGCAGGGAATATGATGCAGGACTCAATCCCGGGACTTGATCCGGCGACTCAATCCGGGGACTGGATCCGGGGACTCCAGGATCACACCCTGAGTGGAAGGCAGATGCTCAACCACTGAGCCACCCAGGCATCCCTTTTTCTGACATTTAAATTTAACTGGGCTTTTTGTAATTTGTTTGCTAAATCTGACAACCCTATATTTAAGTCAGCTTACCTTCTCTGATCAGATTTCCACTGAGAAATGTATAGAATTGTTGAATCCTTATACACCTGAACTAATATAACACTGTATGTTAATTCAACTTGAGTTTTAAAAAAAGAAAGATAATATAAAACTCTTTAATTTTGAGTTTTCAAGATACTATATTGTCTCATATGCTGCTGTATCGGGAGTAAAGTGTCCTAGAAAATCTGAAGTCACAGCTGCTCACAGTATCTCCTGTGGTCTCCCGGGATAGCACATCATTTCACAGACAGGAAACCAGCACCCAGTGTTCTTATCACTTAGGAAGTCACAAAGCATTTAGGATCCCTCTGCCAGGAGCCAGGGACAGAGAGCATTATATATTTTCTGCAGTCTCACAGAATAGCTAACACTGAAGATCAACCAAATGATGGCAAGAATGTGGAGGAACTTGAACTCTCGTGCATTGCTGGTGGAGACATAAAATCACTTTGTACACAGTCTGGCAGTTTCTTAACAAGTTGAACTTACACTGGCCAAAGGAGTCAGTCATTTTATTCTTATGTATTTGTCCAAGAGAAAAGGAAACATATGTTCATTCAAAGACTTGTACACAAATGTCCATAGCAGCTTAATTTGTAATAGTCCCAAAATGGAAACAACAGTAATGTCCCCTAACAACTGAATGGATGAACAAAATGTGTTAGCCATACAATGGAATACTCGCCCCCAATGAAAAGAAATGAACCATGGGTACACTCGACAAAGATATTTTTAAATACTTTCTAAAGTGTACAATGAGATAGATGAAATTAATTTCAAAAATTATATTTAACCCAATATATCTAAAATATTCTCATTTCAACATATAATAAATATACATATTATATATACATATATATATACACTGTGGTTAAAGTCAATATAAATTAATTATAACTAAGTTGAAAATTCACTTCCTTGTCACACTAGCGACATTTCAAGTGCTCAATGGCCCCTAGGGGCTGACAGCTACTGTAAGGAGAGTGCAGGTCTAGACCACTCAAGAATAGTCTAAAGTTTCTCTGTGGTTGGTATTTATGCAAAAACCAAAGGTCAACTTAATCCTTCAAATACTTGCAACCCACCTACAACAAATGACTGGAGCTTCCTTACAAAGCAGCAAAAAAGGAGATAGTCTTCTCTTTTCTCCTCTCCATGACTCAACACTTCATTTTTAGAAAGAGATACCAGTGGTATGGTGAGAACAGCTGGATGTGTTCAATTTGTCCTAGTTCTTTAGAACCATTCTCCCTCATCCCTCTAAGCCTCCAAGTTCCCTGAAAACAGTCATTTATTTTTGCAACCTCAGGTTCCCGCAGCCTTCCCACCTCTCATTCTAAGAGGGGTGCAAAAATATCTACAAAAAAAATATCTCAGGGCACCTGGATGGCTCAGTCAGTTAAGCATCTGCCTTTGGCTCAGGTCATGATCCTAGGGTCTTGGGATTGAGCCCCAAGTCAGGCTCTGCACTCAGCACAGAATCTGCTTGCCCCTCTGTCCCTCCCCTACTCATGCTCTCTCTCTCTTACTTGCTCTTTTGCTCTCAAATAATAAATAAAACCTTTTAAAAATCTCATAACTTCAAAAATGCTTCCTCTTGCAAACCCTGTTTTATTGTCTTCACTATGGATGTCTAGAACCTCCTCCCACCTAAAGAGCAGACTATATAAATGGTTATGGGAGAAAAAGAGCAAAGTCAATTTTTAAAAATAAACTTTTACAACAACAGACTTTTTTCTTGCAGAATCAGAAGTATGAGTGACTCCCTGGAGAAATCCAGTGAATAGGGGTCAATGTAAGATAATCCATTAAAACTCAGAGTGCATGGATTAAAATCTGAACCTTGATGTTGAGAGTTTTGCTAATTTCTTTAGTTTGTGTCAGATGTACTCATAAGATTACATTGTTATATGCACAATGACAAGGGCTTTTCCCCTCTTGTTTTTCCCTAATTAAAAAAAAAGTTTCTGGTGCCTTAAAGTGAGAACAATCATTGGAGCTGCTGTGTTGGCTTGGTCATGGGGGCTGTCTTTGTAGGCTTCATTTTCTAAGACATTTTCTTCAACAACTAAAAGGAGATTTTGTGTCCATTCTCATGACCATGTCCATTCCTACCCCCTAGAAACACAAGCCCCTCAAGAGTTTTGGGAAGAGGAGAAAATGGCACAGTACTCCTTAATTCCCACTGATACTACATGATAAAAATATGCCCAATCTATGAAATGTGCAAAAATTGTATATGTATTAAGTATAACAATTGTCTAACTATGTTGTCCTACAGTTGCCAGTAAGCTGCTAAGGGTAAAGCAGAGCTGGTAGGAATTTGGGGAGGAATTAGAGGTCTTAAATGAAGGAATTTTGGACACCAAAAAAAACCCACATCTAATAAAATCAACAACAACAGTAATACCTAGCATACATTAGACGCTTGTTATTTGCCACCATTGTGTCACTTGGACTCAACTCTGTGAGCTAAATACTGTTATTATTTTGGAAAGGTTAGACAATGTGTCCTAGTTACACAGTGAGTGAGTGAATGACCTAGGGTCTGAATGTAGAGTATAAGATCTCCAGGATCTTAACCTCCACTTCATTTGGGCTGCCTCTGAGTCTACATGGCTTTTAGTGGCAACTCCAAACAATCCCTAAAACTGGTCACTTCGAGAATTAAAAGAACAAGTAAACACCATTGTTTGGCATCATGGAGACAACCACAGGATTGAATCTATGATGAGTAGGCATTCTTTTCCCCAACTAACTCAGAGAAATCACCAAGGAGCCAATTTGATTTCATTCCCCAAACAGTGCTCAGAATGCTCTATCCCCAAAGAGAAAGGATGAGCCCCAGTCTCTCTCTCTCTCTCTTTTTAAAGTAAGTAAACAAATAAATAAATCTTTAATAATAATAATAATAAGTATGCCTCATTTGACTGCAAAATAAATGCGATAAGACCAAAAACCCCAGAACAGATGGACAAGTCTCGAATACTCCATGATTTATGGTCAATCACCAGCCACTAAATCCAGAGTCCTGAACGTTGGGGGATTCCTGCCCTAGGGTCTAGGCACAGAAACAGTAATGTGGTTCATTTCAACCAAAAAAAACAAAAAAACAAAACAAAAAAAAGCTTGTGTTTAATGTGCAGATAGAGCTGGGGGTGGAAAAAATATGAAAATGAATCCTATTCAAAATTTTTAGGATATGAGCTTCAACAAGGTACGAACAAGTGGGAAGAAAAAGGTCCCTCCATTGTATTAGCCAAGCAAGGGCTCCCTCTACTGGAAATCTGCTTTGAAACCCATAAATTGTAATTGACTCCTTGAAATGCCTACTTGGTGGTGGAACAAGTAAAGCACCCATAATTTAAACTTTCAAGATTGGCATTCCCTGTCTACCTAGGTAATGATACCCTTTCAAATTCATTTGAAGCCCAGACACTGACTTAGTAAAGTAAAAGAATATTCATTTGCTTTAGGATGAACGAGAGGAATATAGAAAGATGCTATAAATCCTAGGAAAAGGCTCTTAAAGAATATTTTTCATTGTTGTTGCTATTCTTAATTTGGCAGAGATCTACAATTATCCTGGGAAATACCTAATGGAACCCAAAGGAGCAAAAAGAGTGAAGGGTATGATTTTTTGCTTGACATCCTGATGGGCAATAAGGGAAATGTTTCTTGGCTGCAGTCCATCTGAGATGTGGACTTGCTGAATATTTCTCAGATTTAGGTCTTGACTAGTGACATGGTGCTCCACACCTCTCTGCTTTACCTCTCCAACTCTTAAACCTACATGCCTGCCCAATACGAATCAGCACACTGAAGATTTTATATGCTAAATCTCTGATGTAGCCATAAACTTCGGGCGTTTAAAAATCTTATATTGCCTTCTCCTTGGCACCACTTGGAATTTTTCTAAAAAGGACCAATACAAATTCCAAACAATATCCATTTGAAAGTCTAAACATGTAGAGTTAAATTTTGGAATCTATATATGAGATCATGAATGACCGAGTCTAAAAGGTACTACTGATTGTGTCGTATAATTAGGTCAATCAATTGTGAATTATCTTACAATTCCCAGCAGTCATTTGCATAGAAGTGTACATGGCATGAAAACTGCAAAATGGGGGCACCTGGATGGCTCAGTCGGTTAAGCATCTGCCTTTGGCTCGGGTTGTTATCCCGGGGTCCTGGGATCGATCCCCACATGGGACTCCCTACTCAGGAGAGAGCCTGCTTGTGCTCTCTCGGTCTCTTTGTCAAGTAAATAAATAAAATCTACAAAAAAAAAAAAAAAAAGGCAAAAACAAGAACAAGAACAAAAAAAAAACCCCAGTTTTGTAAGAGAAATGTTCTTCCTCACAAAAAATATAGCCTTGTTCCCCTACATCTATTATAGTATAGTAGATAATAAATAAAAATAAGTAAAGTTGAAATAAATAGAATTATATTAAAATACTGTTTTGTAGCCAACTTTTTCATTTTATAATGTATTCTGCTTTTATGTCCATTTTTATATTATTCTATTACAACATTTCACTTGTAATAGCTATCTGATACTCCATTTTATGGATGTATCATAATTTATTTAAATAGTTTCTTATTTTTCCAAGTTCTTTATTATAAACAAGTCTGAAATTAATATATTTGAAGCTAAATAGTTGCACACAGCTTTGGCTATCCTGTCAGAGTAAAACCCAAAATGTAGAATTGCTAGGGCAAAGGATAATTTCATATGTAATAATTTTGATGTATATTGACAAACTGCCTCCCCAATACTTATAATTCTATACTAGCTTCTCTTTTCCAGTTTAGTAGACAAAAAAAAAGGAGGATCTTATTTTAATTTTTTTTTTTTTTGAGAGAACGAGAAAGAAAGAGAGCAGGGATAGAGGCAGAGGTGCTATTACAAGATGCTAAATGTGGGATGCCTGGGTGGCTCCCTCAGTTAAGCCATCAGCTCTTGATTTAAAAATATTTTATATCCAACCAATTGATGCATTCAGCCGGCAGAAGCGCATTCTGTTATTCAGATTCAGAAAACACTGTGCCCAGGTTTTCTTGAAAGTACAACAAACTATAAAATGAAGCTCATTTAAGTATTCAAGAGTGGGGAAGGCATGGTATAAAATTACTTAGGAATGCTTGGCATTCTCTTTCAGTCTCCCTTGGCCCCTCTCCCCACTTGTACTCTCTCTTCTCTTTCTCTCTCAAATAAATAAGTAAATAAATAAATTTTTAAAAGAAGATTCTGAATGTTAAAAATCAAGTAAAGCCATGTGCAAAGGTATAAAATAAACAAAAAATGGGATGGCAGTGCTCTTTTCCTACAAAATAAAATCCAATGCAAAAAAAAAATTGATTAGGACAAATAAGGCCATGGTATATTCTAAAGGATATAATTCAGATAGACCTATATCATAATATTTCTTTATACAACAAATGTTACAGTATCAATGTTAATAAAGCAAGAAATTATTAGAGATCAAAGAAAGAACTGGCAAGAAAAAAGAAGAAGAAAAGAAAAAGAAACTGAATGAAAGCAGAAAGGGAAAAGCAAGGAAATTAAGAGTCTTCATGAATTAGAAAAAATATGTAAAATTGTTAAAAAATAATACTTTTAAAGAAAACAAGAGAAGGAAACCAAAATTAAGAACAAGAAAGTTAGACATGGAGGGTTTAAACTTCATATTAGGAAAGCCTATATCATTTTAAAAAGCAAATCAGAAATATGAAGAAAAATATATAATTTCCTAGAAAATATTGAAATCATCAAAATAAATTAATAGTTCAAACACTTAAATAGGAAACAAATTGGGAAACAGAAATTTGAGGAAGATACCAACAGTGCTAGTGTAGCTGGTAGGATCACTATACAAGAGCCACAGAATTTCTGCTGCTGGGGAACACCTGGGTGGCTCAGTGGTTGAGTGTCTGCCTCTGGCTCAGGTCGTGATCCCGGGGTCCTGGGATCGAGTCCCACATCAGGCTCACAGGGAGCCTGCTTCTCCCTCTGCCTGTGTCTCTGCTTCTCTGTGTGTCTCTCATGAATAAATAAATAAATCTTTAAAAAATAATGATAATTTCTGCTGCTGAATACTATCCCATCTTCCAAAAAACCATTAATATCTGTATTCCAGAAGACCCATAAGGAAGCATAATAAACAAGTCTTCATTCCTGTGACAGCCCTTACATAACCCTAAGATTAAAACTTATTTTAAAAAGCACATAAGAAACTTAAAAATCAATTTAATTTATAAGTTTAATAACTACCAAAAAAGCCTCAATAAAATGCCATTAAAATTTGTCAAAATAATTTGTCAAAAGAATAATAACCCATAAAAGGTAGTTTTTATTCCATTAACAAAATGGATAAGTCAATATTAAGAAAACTAAAGTAACTAAAGGTAGAAAACATAGTATTTACCATAGTAACTAAAGGTAGAAAACAAAAAACAGGATTCTTGATTAAAACTGAAAAAAATTTGGTAACATTTTATATAAATTCTTGGTCAAAATTCCTATTGAGAGTCAAGAAATGCATACTTATTGAGAGAAATTATTTTTAAATAATGATATATTTATTTATATTTTAAATAATGATATTTTTAAATAATGATAAGCACATTCTCATTAAATTCAGAAAAATAAGATAACAACTACTATCACAGGTCTTATTTGGCATGTTCTGAAAGTGTTAGATGATCAATAAGGTGGTCAAAAAAATTAAGAACTATAAATATGGGAAGAGAAAAAGGGGCACATTATCTCATCTTTCTATTTTTGCCCATGCATTGATTATCTATGTGAAAAGTCAAGATAATCCGAGAAATATTGAAAATAATAAGACAATTCAGCAAAGGAATCAAGTATGAAACTGGTTAGGCAAAGTCAATAGGCTTCCAACATGCCCACAATAACCAACAATAAAATTCAGTGGAATGAAAACCATGCATAAAAGTCAGAAAAACATGTAAATATCTAAAAATAGAATTCATATAAAAGTGTAGGATTAGGGGGCAGCCCTGGTGGCCCAGCGGTTTAGCCCCGCCTTCAGCCTGGGGTGTGATCCTGGAGACCCGGGATCCAGTGCCACCTCAGGCTCCCTGCGTGGGCCTGCTTCTTCCTGTACCTGTCTCTGCCTCTCTCTCTGTGTCTCTCATGAATAAATAAAATATTTTTAAAAGAATGTAGGATCAGTATAAAAAAAGCAAAATATGTTCCTAAAGCATAAACTAAGAACTGAGCGATTAGCATTTATTCATTGTCTGTACATTGTCAGGGAGAGAAAATTCTCCCTCTAACCAAGGTCCTCCAGCCGAACTAAGAATTAAATTTAGATGAGTCATGTTAACAGAAGAAAAAGCTCAAAGTTTTATTATGCATGCACGGAGGTGCAATAATGAAATTGAGACCCAAAGAAATAATGAAAGCAGGCAGTTTTTATACATTTTAGGCAGAGACAGTAAATTTGTGAGAAATGTATAAGATAAGGAAAACAGGTGTTGGGAGTTTTAACAGTAAGAAATTTGGGCTGAGTTAGTAGATTAGCAAAAAGGTAACAAGGTTTGTTTTTACAGCCTTCTCAGCTTTAAACTCCCTATCTGGTGATAAGGATGTCTTTTTACTTCTTAATATATGGAGGGTGTTTTTTTTACACTGGAGATTTATTTCCTGTTTTCAGGGGGATGGAGGATAGTCAAGTGTCCTTCCTACATGGACTGTCTTTTAGGTAATTTCTATTTAAAATAATCAATATGGGGATGCCTGGGTGGCTCAGTGGTTGAGTGTCTGCCTTCGGGTTAGGTTGTGATCCCAGGGTCCTGGGATCAGGTCCTGTATCGGGCTTCCCGCAGGGTACCTGCTTCTCCCTCTGCCTGTGTCTCTGCCTCTCTCTCTCTCTCTCTCTGCGGCTCTCATGAATAAATAAATAAAATATTTTAATTAATTAATTAATCAATCAATCAATCAATATGATAGGGGAGCCTGGGTGGCACAGTCCATTAAGCAGCCGACTCTTGATTTTTGGCTCAGGTTGTAATCTCAGGGTCCTGAGGTCAAGCCCCACGTTGGGGTCTGGGTTCAGCATGGAGTCTGCTTGAGATCCTCTCTCCCTCTCCCTCTGACCCTCCTGCTTCTGCGCATGCACTCTCTCTCACACACACACATAATTTATATTTTTAAAAAATTAAATAATCAATATGACAAAGTGGCCCATTTTGGGGACAGCCTGGCCTTGGCCCCTACAACCTGCACAGGAAGATGTGGATTTTCTCCCAGCTAAAATTTATAAATTTCACATAAACTTTTTCAAGGTAAATAAAGAATTTTTGTTTTCAAAATAAAAGGGCCTTCTTGTACAGCAGCTTATAGCAGATAAATTCCTCTGGCTGGGAACAACTAAAAAAAAATCTGGATAAAATTTTTTCAGTATCTGTTTGAAAGTGTCATTTTGACACCAAGACCACCAGGACGTGAGCCAACAGATCAGAGAAAAGGAAACCCAGTGAGGTGAGCCCACCACAAATCCCAAATTTCCCCATTTGCCAATTAATAAGCAGCAGATCAAGAGGATTGAAAAGCTGTCTGAAAGCAGATGCTAGGGGCAGAAAGACGAAGCCATTTGTAGCACTTGGGAGGATTACAGACAAAACTAGAGGTTCAAGTTTACTAAGACATGAAGGTACATGATTCTGGAGAAAAAAGAAATTGGAACAAGCACACCCGCCGCCCTGAGTTGCGATTCCCCTCCCTGCATTTGCGGTTCTGTGAATGGTACCCTCCCCAACCCTGAGCTCTCAGCAGAAAGCAGGCTAAGAGGGTGGTTTCTAATCAAAACTCCATTTGTATAAATTCCTAAGATTGAGATATTTCTCAGAAGGGCTCAATCCCCTGGGAAACCCCGAGATTATTTTAGTGAAGAAAGATGTTAACTGTTCGTCTTCAACATACTGTCTTGCTTTTGATTGCTCAGAAGGAATAAGAATCTTGTCCCATAAATAAATAAATAAATAAATAAATAAATAAATAACCCAAACCAGGAGAATCAAAGGTGTATTCCTTTTCAAACAGAAAGAACAGGCTCGATGAGAGAACTAGGAACAGCTGGAACAGATGGCAATCACTTTTCCTTTTTATTAACACCTTTATTGAGATGTAATTATCACAGCATACAATCAACCCATTTATTTTTTTATGATATGAATAGCATGCCTTTTATCTTTTATCTTTTATTTTTAATTTAAATGTAATTTGCCAACATATAGTATAACAGCCAGTGCTCATCCCATCAAGTGGCCTCCTCAGTGCCCGTCACCCAGCTACCCTATTTCCCCTATCCACCTCCCCTTCTGCAACCTTTTGTTTGTTTCCCAGAGTTAAGGGTCTCTCATGGCTTGTCTCCCTCTCTAATTTTTCCCATTTAAAGTGTATAGTTCTTGGGTCACCTGGGTGGCCAGTGGTAGAGTGTTTGCCTTTGGCTCAGGTCATGATCCCGGGGTCCTGGAATCGAATCCCAGATCTGGGTCTCTGTAAGGAGCCGGCTTCTCCCTCTGCCTATGTCTCTGCCTCTCTCTGTGTGTCTCTCATGAACAAATAAATACAATCTTTACAATAAAATAAATAAATAAAGTGTACAATTCTTTGTTTTTTTAGTATATTCACTTCTGTGAAAAGATATGCAACCATCAAGACAGTCAATTTTAGGACACATCTATCACTTCAACAAGGAAACATGGTACCTGTGAGCTATGACAAGCCTACACCCCCATTCCCCTTTCCCCAGCCTTAAATAGCCACTGATCTGCTTCCTATCTCTGTCTAGTTACCCACTGTGGACTTTCAAAGAAATTGCTTTGTGGAATATGTAGTCTTTCATGCAACATAAATTCTCCTAGGTTCGCCCATGTAGTAGCATATAGCAGGACATCCTACCTCTTTGTGGACAAATAGTGTTCTGAAAAGTGGATAAATGACATTTTGTTTATCTGTTCATCAGTCGATGGACATTTGGGGTGTTTCTACCTTTTGGCTGTTATGAATAATACTGCTATAAATACCTATGTACGAGTTTCTGCATTTTGCATGTTCATGTCTCTCAGCTATATTCCTAGAACAGAAATCACTACGTCATACGGTTTAATAAACACACTACATCCTTTTAATCCTTTGAGGAACTCACAGAGTGTTTCCTAAACCAGTTGTGCCATATACATTGCCACCATCAGTGTATGAGGGCTACAATTTCTCTCATCCTCAACAACACGTGTAATTATCAGACTGTTTGATTCTAGCTAAACCAGTGGGTATAAACTAGTATCCCATTGTGGCTTTAATTTTCATTTCCTCAATGACTTAGAATGCTGAGCATTTGGTGAGGAAGGAGTAATAGTGTTTACGTGCCATTTATATTTATTCCTTGGACAAATGTCTATTCAAGTCCTTCACTCATGCTTTAATTGGGTTGTCTTTTTTTATTATTGAGTATAAGGGTTCTCTATAAATATATTCTGGATACAGGTCCCATATCAGATACAGGGTTTGCAAATATTATCTTCTATTCAGTGGTTTATCTTTTCACTCTCTTGATGGTGTCCTTTGAAACACAATAGCTTTTAATTTTGATGATGTCCATTTTATTGAATTTTTCTTTTTTGGCTGATGATTTTGGCATCATATCTAAGAATCTTTGCCAAACCCAAAGTCATGAAGATTACTCCCAAGTTTTCCTCAAGAGTTTTATAGTTTTAGCTCTTAAATTTAGGTCTTTCATCCTTTTTGAGCTAATTTTTATATATGCTGTTAAATAAAGGTCCAACTTAATTTTTTTTTGCATGTGGATGTTTAGTTGTTCCAGCCCTGTTTGTTGAAGAGACTATTCTTTTCCTCATTAGCTGACCAGTTGATCATAGAATGTGATCAAGTATATGTGGGTTTATGATATACCATCACAGATATGTGGGTTTACTTCTAGATTTTCAACTATATTCCACTGACCTATATATCTATTGTTGGGCTAGTACTGCACTGTCTTGACTACCATTGCTTTGTGTAGCAAGTTTTGAAATCAGGAATTAGGAGTTCCTCCTACTATGCTCTTCTGCAAGATTGTTTGGGTTATTTTGGATTTTCTGTCATTCTATTTGAATTCTAGAAACAGCTTGTGAGAGGTCCCTGGGTGGCTCAGTGGTTGAGCATCTGCCTTTGGCTCAGGGCATGATCTTGGGGTCCTGGGATCGAGTCCTGCATCGGGCTCCCTGCAGGGAATCTGCTTCTCCCTCTGCCTAAATCTCTGCCTCTCTCTCTGTGTCTCTCATAAATAAATAAATAAATAAAATCTTAAAAAAAAGGAGAATAGCTTGTGAATTTCTATAAAGAAGTCAGCTGGGATTCTGATGGAAATTGCCTTGAAAATATGAACAATTCAGGAGCATTCCATCTTACCAATGTTAAATTATCTGATCCATAAACATGGATATTTTTCCAATTATTTAGATTGTCTTTAATGTCTTCATCACTGTTCTAGAATTCTCACTATAAGTTTTGTACCTTTTTTGATAAATTTATTCCTAAGTACTTTATCTTTTTAAATGCTATCCTAGAAGGGAGAAGAAATGTGTGGGAGATATCAGAAAGGGACACAGAACATAAAGACTTCTAACTCTGGGAAATGAACTAGGGGTGGTGGAAGGGGAGGAGGGCGGGGGGTGGGGGTGAATGGGTGACGGGCACGGAGGGGGACACTTGACGGGATGAGCACTGGGTGTTATTCTGTATGTTGGTAAATTGAACACCAATAAAAATTAATTTATAATAAAAAAAAAAAAATAATAATAATAATAATAATAATAATAATAATACTGTGGGCCAGTGATACCACTGGGGCATACTCTCATCCAAAGATGCACAATATTCTCATGCATAAAACCTTGCTGAGGATGAGTTTATGATCCAAAATTACAAAACGTAACAGGAAAAACTCTTCCACAAGCAAGAGTTGGCTGACATTACAAGAACCCAATAAAAACTTGTTGGTTGAAAAAATAAATAAATAAATGCTATCCTAAGTGGAATTGCATTCTTATTTCATTTTTGAATTGTTCATTGCAAATATAGAAATACAATAGATTTTTGTACATTGACATTTTGTCCTGCTTCTGCTAAATTCATTTATTCTAAGAGCTTTTATTGGATTACTTAGGATTTTCTGTATACATGATCATTTATTTGTAAATAGAGATAATTTTAGTCTTCCATTTTAATCTTGATTTTTTTAACCTAATTTTCTTAATTGTCCTAGCTGAACCTCCAAGGTAATGTTAAATAGAGGTTGTAATCACAGACAGACATCCTTGTCTTGTTCCTGATATTAAAGGGGAGGTATTCAATATTTTTCCAATAAATAGGATGTGAGGCATGGTTTTTTTTATAGATGTTCTTTATTAGGTTGTGGATATCTTCTTATTCCTATTTTGTTGGATTTTTTTATCATGAAAGAGCATTGGATTTTGTCAAATGATTTTTCTAAGTCTATTGATTGAGATGTCATGATTTTTGCATTATTGTACTTTTCAACAACATAATTCCACTTGTTCCTTTTTCATAATTTCCATCTCTTTATTGATATTCTTTATCTGATGCAAATTGTTATCATACCTTCAATTACTTCTTTAATCATGATTTCCTTTCATTGTGTGAACATGTTTATGATGACTACTTTAAAGTCTTTTTCTGATAAATCTGACATCTAGTCTCTCTCATGGACAGTTTTTCTGCTTTTTTTCTGGTGTATGGGTCATATTTCCTGTTTCTTCACATGCCTCATAATTTTTTGTTGGAAACTGGATATTTTAGATAATAAATAAATATATTATAGCAACTCTGGATATGGCTCTCCCTACTCTGCTACTGTTATTCGTTTGTTTAATTACAAGCATACCTCATATGACAGGTCCTGTTTCAGGCCACCACAATCAAGCAAATATCATAATAAAGCAAGTCAAGTGGGTTTTTTTGTTTCCCTATGCATATAAAAATTGTGTTTACGCTACTGTAGTCTACTAAGTGTGCAATGATGTTATACATATGAAACCTAATGGATACACTTTAAAATAATTTCCTGCTAAAAAATGCTACCATCTGAGCTTTGAGCAAATCATAATCACTGGTCACAGATCACCATAACAAATGTGATAATGAAAAAGTTTGAAATATGGCTAAAATTATCAAAATATGATATAATGACACAAAATGACCCAATACTGTTGGGAAAATGGTGCTGATAGACTTGTTCAACGCAGAGTGTCACAGACCTTCAATTTGTAAAAAAATTCAAGATCTGCAAAGAGAAGCACAATAAAATGAGGTATGCTTGTATTCAGTAACTGATTAGATTATTTTAGTGAGATCTCTTTCCTCTCCAGTGTTTAGCCTCTGATGTTGTTCTTCAGGGAAGCACAGCTTTGGAATGCTCATTGTCACCCTGGGATGTCAAGAGATTCAGGAAGCTTCTCTTTCTCTATTTTCCAGACCACATCCCACTGTTAGACCCCATTGATTTACTGCTGGCTTCTCCACTGTTTTCAACAATGTCCTGGGTCATGAACTGATCTACAGGGATGCCTGGGTGGCTCAGTGGTTGAGCGTGTGCCTTTGCCTCAGGTCATGATCTGGGGTTCTGGGATCAAGTCCCACATTGGGCTCCCCACTGGGAACCTGCTTCTCCCTCTGCCTATGTCTCAGCCTCTCTCTGTGTGTCTCTCATGAATAAATAAATAAAATCTTAAAATACATAAATTGATCTACAAACTAATCCAGTCAATCCTTACTCCTTTAAAGGAATAGTTTTTGAAGTCAAGGTTTGATTTTTTGTTCTGATTCCAGAGGGTTCCTTCGATCTGTAGGGTTCTCTTGTTCTCTCCTGCAAACCAACTAGCCTACAGTTTAGAGTGTGTCTTGAATCTCCTCTCACAGTCTTCCCCCAGCACTTCCATTATTCTTGAGAGCACCTTGAGGCTTGAACTTCTTCACTCTTTGGTACAGATGAAGTCTATTCCTTGGAAGGAGAGTAGAAACTATTCTACCCAGGCAAAAATCTTTGAGCCAAGGCTCAGTAAGGTTGGTATAGCTACACAATAAAATACTAATGCAGAATTTTGAAAGAATTAAACTGAGCTCATTGAAAATAATGAAGTATATGCTGATATGAAAAGAACAGCATGATACAGAACAGCATAAGCAGTTTGATCCCTTTGGTATACATTATTTTTTTTAAGTAGGCTCCATGCCCAGTGTGGAGTCCAATGTCAGGCTCAAACTCATGATCCTGAGTGCAAGACCTGAGCTGAAATCAAGAGTTAGACACCTAACCAACTGAGCCACCCAAGTACCCCCACTTTGGTGTACAGTTTTTAAATACTTATGGATTTCTATATATGGGCATTGTCTTTTTTCATGGAAGACATCATAAGCTATGTTTTATAGGTTATCTTTGGCAAGAGACTGGGGAGGGCAGAAAGAGGCTTTCACACATTATTTTTCCCCCTAGATGTCTTTAGGATGTTACAATGCCAAACTATTTTTTTTTTGCCAAAATATTTTTTTTTGCCAAAATATTACTTAGGTGGGGAGATTTGGGCCACTTTTGATTTTCTTTATTCTTACATGTATACATTTTTAATTTTTAGGTAAATATTATAAAGGAAGGTTTATGAAATGAAAGTATACTTTTCAAGGTACAAGCTCCTGAAGTCCCTAGTTTTCCCAATTACTTGTCTCACATGCTCCTGTAGCAATCTGTGCCACCTGACCCCATCTCTCCAAGTCACAAGCAGAGTTAGCTTATCATCATTGAAAACCTGGAAAGGGGGAGGCCTTCCCATCATAGATGTTCAAAGACACAAGAGCACGAGGTGCCTGAAGGTGGCTTTATTCTGGCGCTTGCTCCTCAAAGTGTTGTCCATGGACCAGGAGCATCAGCATCACTTAGGCACGAATTGGAAATGAAGAACCTCAGTCCCCACCCCAGACCTACTGAACCAGATCTGCATTTCATAGGATTCCCAGGTGATTCCTCAGCACACTGAAGTCCTGAAAAGCACTTGACTAGCTCCTGGCTGGTCATCCTGGCTACGCACTGTAATCACCTGCAGGGTCCCTTAAATCCATCAAGGCAGGGTGGGACCTAACACAGACAGAAGGAATCCAAATCTCTGTGGTGGCCCCTGCATGGGAGATTCTAATGTTGGGCCTAGAATTGCAAATTTCCCAGAATAATCAACGTCTCCTTGTGATACACCTCAAACATTGCATCTCTGATAACCACTGATTTACAGAAGGCTTTCTACCTACTGCTCACTATACTAAGCACTTTATATATTCCATCTTTTTTTAATCTCTACAATCCCATAAATTTGGCACTGGCATGTTCATTTTACAGATGAGGAAATGGAATCTTAGAGTTTGAATAGCCTTCTGCAGTTGGTAAGGGGCAGAGAGCAGGTTCAAACCCAAGAAGCCTAATCTATATGTTCTTCATTACAATATAATTGTTTGCCTATGCCTCTCACTAAAATATTACCCTTTGTGATTAAGAGGTATATGATTCCAGGGGCACCTGGGTAGCTCAGTCAGTTAAGCATCCGACTCTTGATTTTGGCTCAGGTCCTGATCTCAGGGTCCTGGGAGCGAGCCCAGTGCCAAGCTCTATGCTCAGCACACAGTCTGCTTGAGATTCGTTCTTCCTCTCCCCTTGCCCCTCTCTCCACACATGGTATTTCAAAAATAAATAAATCTTTTTTAAAAAGTGTATATGATCCTTTCTCGATACCTGATGCCCAGTTCAATGTAGGTACTCAATGAGAATTGGATCAACGTTGAGTGCATCGTGAGCTCAATGTTTTACACACGTGCAATATAATGTCAATGGGTAAAAACATCTACGGGTGAGACACACCCCAGAACACTGGAGCTAGATGACACAGTCGGCCTGTGCCCTCCCTCAGGACCACATCAGGCACTTAGTTGATGCCTAGTAACCTGAAAGTGTGGCCTCAAGTCATCATCATGTAGACTTTCTGCCAAAACATACGTCCCCTCCTTTTACAGGTCAGGGGACTGTGCTGCTCACGCCAACATTCTCCATAGGTTAGGCAAATGCATGACATGCCTCCATGGTCCCCACGTGGCTCATCACAGAAAAGACCACGAGAGAGAGGGCTGAGCTAAACAAACATTCAAGTCCCTTCCAGCCCATTTACAGTTTGTTTCAGCTGCAACTCCCAGGCCTCCCCAATTAGCAGACATCTTGCATAGGCTTATGGGAGGCATGACATGCTCCCTGTAGTCTATAAAGAAAGCCAAGCCAAAGTGCAACCTCGACCATGAGCTCAACCTTGCTCTCTGCTGCAGCTCCTCTCTCCGCTCTGAAACACACATCCCACCCCCACCGAGGTCCCCACAAAATCCCAGGAGAGATCAGTGAGTTACTCTGATGTTTATTTTAATGCATCTTAGTCCACACAGTTGGTATAAAATCAGAAAAAGCAAAGCCGAAAAAAAAAAAGGTCTGGAGTCTTAGCATCAGAAGGGCACCGTATATACATCTACAGTTGGTGGCCAATACAAGTCATTGCCAGACAGTCCTTGGAGGCAGAGAACAGTCTAGACCCAGCTGAGCCCTGGGAATGCGCTGTCCCAGGGGGTCCAGAGGCTTGTCCTCATGCTCCGACCGTAAGAAGAATGTAGGAGCAATGAAGGCTGTGTTTATTATTCATTTATTATTGTAATAACTGCAGCCTAGCTAGGTACAAAAGCAGTTATAAACCATTTATATTACACAGAATTATTCAGGTCTCCATTCTACTTTATGTCGTAAAATCGTTAATTGAATTTCCAGTGAGTAGTTTAGATGATTAGTGATAATAAGGAATGGTAAATACATAGCACCATTTCATAGGTTCGTTGTCACCGATTTCTCATCTAGACGTGTGACTGAGACACCCACCATCAAGGGCAAGTATTCCAAAGCCACAAGCTGTTGTTTTTGCCGAGGGCTCCAGTTTGGGGGTTTTATCCATGTGAGTGGGAGGCTTCGCACGGAGGCCTGGGCAGTGCCCGTCTCTGTGCACAATGCACTGGGTCCCGCACAGTTTAAGGGGTTTTGGCCATTCAGGGGTTTCTACCCACACTTCGGTTTTCTGAATGAGGTGGAGCGGAAGGGAGGTATCTTCTTTCAGATAAAAGGGAAGGGGCAAGATGGAGTTATTGTATGTCCGGGCAAAACAAAAAGAACAAAACACAGAACAAAACTACTGAGCTTGATTATACGGTTAAGATGTCAAGTTCCTTAGCTACGTCTTTAAGATTCAACACAAGGCTGATGGTCAACATAAAAAGCAAACAATACTATGTACATATATGTAAAAAGTGTTATAAATAGGTTTTATAAACCGTAGATATTATATACATCTTCAATCAACACTAACCCCCCCCCCCTCGACTGCTTTCTGTTTGGTTTGGTTTGAGTTTGGGTTTTTTGGCTAGCTCTTTTTTTTTTTTTTTTTTTTTTCAGGTTTCTGGTTTATTTCCTCCCTTTCCCTATGTATGCTCAGTGCCTCAGACCAACTGTCTGGGCGCCTCATTCACGTTTCCGCAAGATCACGTATATGACACCGCTGAGAAGGGCCAGCGGGAAGGCCACCCAGGCCAGGATGTAGGTGAAGCCATAGGCGTAGTCAGAGTTGAAATGCCATTCTGGGTGCCTCACCGTGTAGATGGACGCTGCGCTCATCACGCACAGACCTGCCGAAAGAGAGGGACAAATAGCATGAGGGAGCGGTCACAGTGAGGGGTCACTGTCTACCACCCCAGTGCAGACTCCACAGGACCCTTGGTACCTGCCCCGGCCCCTGTCTGCCCTGGACTCTCTCTCTCTCTCTCTCTCTCTCTCTCTCTCTCTCACCACACACACACACACACACACACACACACATACCATATCGCCCAATCTTTGGCAGACAACACTGTACAAGAAAAGCATATCCAGTTCTGGAAAGAATCTGCTGCCAGATGCAGAATTGAGAGGAGAGGTCTCAAAGATATAGGAACACTGGAAGCAGTCTGCTCTCTGCTTCTGACCTGCGTGCCCCAGACTGACATCTCCAAGGTGCCTTGTCATCTTTCTGGCCCCATTTCTGTGCCTCCAACTGTCACCAATTCCTAGTTGACAGGAGGAGGTGGCCAGCAATGATGTGAGTTGCAAGATAAACCAACCTAGCTCTTTCCAAGGAGATTTGGGTGGGGGAGCCCCTGGAAACCCGCGAGTCGCTCTACAAATGGGTGGTGGCGTCATCTGAACCAGTAAGGTGAAATGACTGCCATTATCTGAGTGGTGCCAGGGCCGGAGCACTGGGCTCGGGGCAGAACCCAGGGCCGCTCAGCAGGACTGCCACGTAACTGATCGAAACAAAGGAATATGGAGAAAAAAGGTGAGGAGGAAGGACAGGATATGGGTGGGAAGCAGAGAGAGTAAACTATCATCGCACTTGATCCCTTCCAATAGTTTCTGGGGCCCAAAGGTTGGTCTGAAGCCCAAAGAGGAGGAGAAGGTCATCGGATACACAGATAAAATCAGGCCCACCTCTGCAGCTGTTTGGCATTAAAAGGACAAGAAAAACCTCCACCTAGAGGCTCTTGAAGCAGACAAGTTCAAGAGTGATGGTCCATGCCCACAGTGACAGTCGGCATCCCCCCACAGGAGGGGGCCCGGTGATGTCAGCACCCCGCCCGGAGCTGCACAAAGCCTGCTCTGTTCACTCTGCTCCCTCCTTGAAAACAGGGTCTGTGAGAGGCTCTGAGTGACTCTATTATAAAGCCAGCATGTTATGTGGGATGCCTGTGGTTCCAAAGCTCCCAACGCCCGAGACCACCTACATCTAACCTCGCTGCTATTTGGGCTGCTATTCCACGGGACACTGCAACTTTGTTTGAACAAAGTGCCTAAGTGGGAATACGTTACATTCACCACCCCGATAAGACTGGCCTTCTCCAAGTCAGAGGAGTGAACTCCCACCGGGTTGGCCCCCGTTGAGAAAGCCACACAATAGTCCTGGAACTATGGCGGGATAGGATCCAGGACCTGCCACCTACAGAAAATGCAGGAGGCAGCGAAGACGCCTGTGTTAGAAGGGAAACCACAGCTGGCAAATTGTCATTGGAGAAAGACAGCCGTTTGGATCTGCCGGGGACAGGCTTCGTTGGGCCTCAGGCTGTGATCCCCAATTCTTTTCCCCCCACAGCTCCATGGCTCACCTTTGCAGAGCGCAAATTTGTGTCTTTAGGAAAGATTGAGACTATCTCTTGGGCTAACCTCATGAGAGCAGGGCTATGGAAAGAGAAATGTGACCAAGGGAAAAGCATGCTAAAAGACCAGGTGATGCTTGTCATGCTGGCAAGGCTTCCAAATGGGCCATCTGGAACAAGAGTTGCGTCGACCAGCTGTGCCCAGATCTCATTGGCAAAAAGCAAACTATCTGTGACCCAGAGGGACAGAGGGAGGCAGGATTCAGAAGTGTGGTGACTGACCAGGGGGCCTAGTTTATATGATATTCGCTGCAAGAGAATCTCACCAGTAAATGAATTTAAGCTTCGCTGCGACAAGCACTGAGCTCAGATCCTGACAAAGCCCGAGAGTGGACACACGCCTTGTAATTACGGTCGTTGGGAGACTGATGTTTTAAGGAATACATTATTACCAGGCTGTCTGCATGTACAGCACGAGAGGTGTCCTGGAAAATAGGGTAGTTGAGGCCACACGGTAGTCCCTCAAATGTCACACACCTGTCCCCATAAGTGGGCTTCCTCAGCCACTAGCAGGTGGGGGCGTGGTGATGAAGGCCCCCACGGGGAAGGTGAGTAAGGTCCTTTCTTCTGGAAGGACCAGAATCTGTTCCCTGGCAGTGATGGGGATGCCCTGGTAGAAGCCTGAGTCCCAGAGGGCAGTCACCTGTAAGTGGTGGCCGCTGACCCTGTCCAGACAACATTGAGCTGCATCTGCAACCACCAAAGCCCCCTTTAAGGGGAGGCCTCAAGTCTCCCTTAACAGCGATAGTCAAACACAGGTGAGCGATCAGACCCCAGAACCTTTAGAAGGGAACCAAAAAGGGGCCAAAGGCAAAGGCAGAAACGGAGGGAATTCTCGACACTTCCTTATCTCCATTCTGTCTGGTTCAGAACACATGTAATGAGTCCCTAGTGTGTGCAGCACTGTCCTAGCTACTGAGGGCACCAAGATGGACAGGACATGGCCCCTAGATTCAGAGGGGAGTGTCATTCAGAAACAGCCACGCCAGTAGAACCTTCCAGTGTCGCATGACATGATTTCAAGAGAGTGAGAGAGAAAGGCACTAGATGATGCCCTGAGAGCATGGACAGGCCCAGAGTCCTAACTGGGGATCCCAGGGAAGGCTGGTGGGGGAGCTGGTGCATGACCTGAGTATACAGGGTGCAAGAGAGTCAGCCAGGTGAAGAAAGGGTGAGAAGGGGGTGCCAGTAAAGGAAGAACATCGGGGAGGCAAGGAAGACAGAGAGGGCTGGGTGGGAACCACCAGCACGAAGAACCACCAGGACAAAAATCTCCCAGAACAGAGCGGGGGCAGCGTAAGGGGAGGCAGGGGAGCCCCCCAGGCCCGGCGACAGAGCCCTGAGCCACACACTGAGGAAGTCGTGGTGAGAAGCACATCGTTGGCAGAGGGGAAACATGATCTGTTGTGTGTTTTAGGAAGATCACTACAGCAGCAGCAGGCGAAACGGATTTAGGGGCAGGGATGAGACAGGGGGCAGGAAGGCACCTGAGTTGGCTTTTGCACACCTGCGGTGGTGTTAGTGAGTGCAAGAAGAGAACAGAAATGGACACAATATCCACCCAGGATGCTACACAGTCCCCCAGGCGGGACTCAGGGCTGGACTGGATCTGGGGTGAGGGGGAGAGGGGGACCCTGGCCTGCCCCCCCGCCCCGGTGGGCTAAGTGAGCTAACTGGGCAAACAGTGGTCTTGGAAGCCACAGAATAAACAGTTGGGAGCAGTGAGAGGTCAACAGAACTGAAAGGCGTGCAGGGGCCCAGCAAGTGACTTGAGCAGTTACAACAGTGATCTCTGCAGAAGCCGTTCATTCGAGAACCTGGAGCACAAGCCAGGGTGAAGTTGGCTAGAAAGTAAATGGTGGGTACGAGGTGCCTCATAGCCTTGGATGGATGAGTGAGCACCTTGGAGGGTCACAAGGTGGGGCAGGAAGAGGCCGGAAGGTCCATTCCACTGAAAAGCGTTGGGCTCTCTATCTGACCTACACAGAACCTTCTCTGCACTGCTGACCCCATTTCCGTCTTCAGCGTCCAAGTGACCCCTGCTGCCTTGAAAGCCACCCACAGCATTCCTGGATTCTGACCTGGGCATGGCCAGGGCAACATTTGGAACAGTTCACCCCTAACGGGGGGGGGGGGGGTCTATAAATGTGGTAACTGGCCGCCACTGCCTTTGAGCCCCGCAGAATAGGGAGGGCGCTGTGCTTTTATTCATCCCCCAAAGTCTTTCATGCTAAAGCCCCCAATGTCTGTATCTATTTGATAGAAGAAACAGAACAAACAGAAAAACTCACTCAGGAGTCTCTTTTTTTCCGTCTTTTCCTCTTAATCACAATAAATACTAACTACACATGTGACCCGCGTTTGATTCTGCCAAGGGAATACAATTATCCAGTCATCCAACAAGTGGGTTATTCAGGGCCTTCTACGTGGTATGCCCGGAGCTTGGTGCTGGGTGTTAAGCAGTGAAATACAGATCAAAACATGTGGCTCTGTCTTTCAGGTCTGTATCTCTATGAATTTCTTGATGCTTTCCCATCGAGTGCAACCCAGCCCAGTGGAGCTAGGGCCAGGGTAACCATTGTCTGAGAACAGATGGGTACCGGTTTTGAAAATAAAAAAGACTCCAGGGGGCAACTGGGTGGCTCTGTGATTGAGCGTCTGCCTTTGGCTCAGGTTGTGATCTCAGGTTCCTGGGATTAAGTTCTGCAGGGAGCCTGCTTCTCCCTCTGCCTATGTCTCTGCCTCTCTCTCTCTGTGTCTCTCATGAAAAAAAATTTTTTTAAAAAGACCCCCAAATCCATATAGAGGATACAATGACTCTTCTCTAAGAAAGAGGTTTAGTAAAAAAAAATAAAAAAATAAATAAATAAATAAAAAATAAAAAATTAAAAAAAAAATTAAAAAAAAAGAAAGAGGTTTAGAAGAATCTATGGCTTATGAATGGGATGAGCTGTCAACAGAGAAATTCTTTGAAGATCTTATAGTGGAATTAGAGATGGTTTGATGGTTTACATGAGTCATTCCCAACCCTGGATGAACATGAGAGTCACCCAAGGAGCTGCCCCACCCAAGAGCTCTTCAGGGATGAAGGCTGAGCACTGGTATTTATTTTTAAAGCATCTTCTTTTTAAAAAGGTGATTCTTTTTTTTTTTCTTTTTGAAAAAGATTTAGTTGAGAGAGAGAAGGAGTAGGAGGAGGGGCAGAGGGAGAGGGAGAAAGAGAATCTCAAGCAGACTCCTTGCCAAGCGCACAGCTGGATGCGGGGCTTGATCCCACAATCTTAAGGTCATGACCTGAGCCGAAACCAAGAGTCAGACACTCAAATGACTGAGCCACCCAGGCACCCCTCAACAGTGATTCTGATGTACAGCTAAGATTGAAAAGCGATGAACTAGATGAAGCCTCTTGACACGTCTCCAGGAAGCAGCCAACCTAAGAAGTATGTAATCAAGGGAAGACAGCTCTTAAATGTGAGGCTTGTGGCTTATTATGAAAAGCAGAAGGGGATGAGGCAGCGAAGCAGGCAGACCGATAACCACACGCAGAGGTGTAATCTAGAGCAAGCAGAGACTGCTCCTAAAGCTACAGTCGGCCTAAGAGCCCCCCCCCACCTCAGCCCTGCCTTTCCCGCATGCTCCTGTGCATGATCTGTGAAGACTGAACCTGAGACCTCCAAAGAGAAGCCAGGCAGAGACAGTGCAGCCTAAAACAGCCACCTGGGAGACTCAGAAGATCTACCAGTGGCTTCCACTCAAAATACTTCGGTACTTTGAAGAAGCACGGGAGTCTCTAAAGGAAGTCCCTTCCTCCTTTAGTCCTCAACTTGAGTGGCAAGGCCCTACACGGCAAGTTCAAACCCGACATTCTGGAGAGCCTGTGGTTGCCAGTGGACTTGCTTTCAGCCCACGTTAACTGGAGCAAACAGTTAGGAACAGAACATTCTCTGGGCTTAAAAATTATGATGGCTACTGTGGCTTGATGTTCCTAATTCATGACAACTTCCTCTTCCAACATGGGCTACTGGGTTGACGAACAGATAAACTGAAAATTGGGTCCCATGAGAGATAAGAAGTGATATTTGAAGGGGAGAAGTGAGGAACAAATCATGTGCTTTTAGATATAGAGAGGTTTTTTAATAGCAGAATTCTAGCAGGCATGAGTTGAGTTCAGAGGAGATTCAAAACAGGACAGATTAGCACATTCACTTTGGAAAAGCCAAGTTTCTGCCTTGGATTTTGTGTTCTGTAGCAACTTTGGTGGATTCTGTATCTCTAACTATAAGGATGTTCCTAAGTGTGTATTGAGTCCATGTGGAATGAGAGGAAGTAGAAACATTCACTTGTTCTTGCATGAGCTGGGCACTCTTGGGTACTCATTATCCTCTCCCGGTCTCAGTTTATTTATTAATAAAATAACACTTGTATAGGTCAGATATAAACATTTTGTGAAATATCTGGTTCCTAAGTCTGGCATGCATCCATTGATGCAACAGATATGAACATCATTTGACTTGATATCAAACCGTAAATAGTAAGCCAAAAAAGAAATCCCAGAATACATTCTAGTTTTGTGTGTTACTTCTGGAAATGGAGTGACCAACGATAGCTCTGCTTCTAACATACCTAGGAATGATACCTTATTCCATAATTAGTGATCTAACAAAATTGGCAACACTCCAGGAGCTTGGCTCTGTATAATAACACCTACGCAAGGAGCAAAGCCCTATTTGGTTTTGAAATCCTCAAACGGTGTATATTGAAATGTATTTAGTATTTAATGATAAGTAGCTGTCCAGGCTAATTCCTTTTTCCAGGAAAAGGTAACTCTCTGGCTTCTAGAAAAGGTCAACATTCAACCTCAGGCCGTACCTTATATAGCCATGTGTAAACCATTCTATCTGCACATCCATCCACCCACCAAGGACATGTGGGCTGTTTTCAACCCTCTGGCCTCCTGAGCACAGAGTGGTGATTCAGCACCATGGACATTCCAACAACCAAGGAAAATAAAAGACAATAGAATAGCCCTTTTGCCTACTCAGATAGCCAGACACTAGAACATCTCATAGTACGTAGATGTACTCTGGTACATATGGAGTTTGTGACTTATTAAATGGACTATAAGATCCACCACATCTACCTCTTATTTCTCTCCATTGTCTACTGACTGAGTCAACTAGTAGTCAACAGACACAAGGATAAGAGTCAATGAAGGAAGATGTCTGTCAGAACCTAGAGACAAAGTTGGAAGATGTCACCTTCTATAATAGAAGCTCCTAGGACTCTGCATATTGTACATATGGATAACCTGTACAGTGGGGGAACTTGAAGGTAATTTTAGGAGGAAGCAAAGGAAACCTCCCATGTGCTGTCACGGCCCCATATTTGGAAATAATGGCATGTTACTGAGGAGTGTCAAAATGAAGAGACATGAGGATGACAACAGTAAATCAAAGCACAGTGGAACCCTGGAGGGGGAATAAAGGAGAGTAAGAATTTGCCATAGCTTCGTCACTGCTCAGAGGGAGGAGACACATACCTGAGAGCAGGCTCAGCAGCACACGGGAGCCACTTTCCATGCCAAAGCAGGGATGGCTCCTCAGGGCAGAATGTAATCTACGGAGACACACCCTCAAGACTGGCCTTTGCTCTACTGATACTCTTTGCATTTACCTCTTATATGTGTCCCAATTGTAGCTTCGTTCCTGGTGATAGGTCTGGCTTGGTTAGGGACCTTCCTTCCAGACTCCCTAAGTCCTATTCCCTATGGATCTCATTCTGTGGAACAGTGGAGAGTTCCCAAATCCTAAGGTGTAGGTATGCACTCAACGCACATAGTCACCCACCTGTACTTTATAAAAACCATCCAAGGTACACTCAAATATCAGTCATTCTGGGGCCGTGTCCCTTTACTAACTGATCATTCCCCAGCCATGGACATGGACAGGCACAGTCTCCCCCATGAACTTCATTTCCAACTTACCAGCAAGGATTTGGAAGACTCCAGTGATGTAAAACCGACCCCCCTTGGTGAGGGTGAAGAGTTGGCAAAAGAACAGGAACAGCGACAGAACACTAAAGATGATGGACAGGATCATGGTGGCCTGGACAGACTGCAGCCATTCTGGGAGGGGAGAGACATCAGGTTAGGAAGAGCTGGCCAGGACCAGGGGAGGTGCTGTGCCACGAGGAGCATGGCGCCTGGTGCACCATGACCCCTGAAAGCCATAGTCCTCCCAGGGGGCAGAAGCCATCTTGTATGAACAGAACTCAGACAATTCACTTTTATAATACATACTTAATTATGGCCATTTTTAAGGAAAGGCTGTAGGGAAATAGCTCTAGTTCCACTCATAGAAGTTAAACTCAAGTTAAAATAAGTCGAACTCCTTCCCAGGCTTTTTCCCAGTGTACACATGTTAGAGGGTCCTAGCCCCACCCACTATCTGCTCTCTTCTTGCCCCCAAAAGGTTTTAAAGGGCTTGCTTAGTGGAACCCCTATATTCCAAGAATAACTGAAAACCACTCTTCAAAATATCAACATCCATCAAGGAGGTAGGAATCGTGAGGATGGCTGGGAAGAGCAAACAGTATTGAGGCCAACACCAATTTTGTAGTAAATTGGAAGAAAACGCAGATGGAGAAGAGGAGGCTATGAAAATCCATTTGCTCTGCCAAGCTGTATCTTGGTATCTTAACCCTAGTCCTTAGCCTCAGCACAGAGCAGTCTGTGCTCAGTCAAATCACCAGGTGGGACGCTGGGTTCTACTTCTGTAGATTCACTGAACTCCCAGGTTGGATCAAATCTCCAAGCTTCCAACTGATATTCAGGCAGAAAAGAGAATTCTGTAGTTCACCTTCTACTGCAAAATAATGTTATTTCAGGGAGGAAGGGAGAAGAGGATAGCCTGGGTTCAGCACTACGGAGGGAACCTTTGGTGTCCAGCTAGAGGAGCTGCGTTTAGCTCTGTCCATCTGTCACCTGCGTCCTTTCTTCCGAGTGCCAAAGAATCACTGGGGTGAGTGCAGCTCTAAACAAGGCGAAGCAACTGGAGAAGCCACAGGGCTTTATCCTCTCAGCCCAGTAACTGGCTACCATGTAAAAGCTTAGAGAAACACATCAATGCTCAACACGGTACTCAAAGCTATGAAATCTGCATGGCTTATAATCAATCACCAAGTAAGATGAACCTGGTATGAGTTGCAGGGAGATCACGACAGAATTTTAAGGGCACCGGTTGGGTTAACTGTCACCAGAGTTTCATGGAAGATTTTTCCAGACACAAACTGGAAGCATTTTACAGTTGGAAGAAATGTCAGAGATCAACTAATCCAGCTCCTTTGTACTGAAAGGGATTTCCGGAGATGTTTTGATGAGCCCAACTGGCACAGCCAAATCTGGGAGGCCCTTGATTCCAGTCTAGTATCCTTTTCACTGTGATGGAACATATGCTCCTTTTATGTTTTCAATTTCTTTGTCAATTAAGGTAAGAAAATGATGTCCTACGTTGTGAGCCATCCTAACTTCATTTTTTTATATACCTCTCCATTAAATCTGTTTGTCTTTCTCCAGCCTAGTAATTCCTCCAGGGGAGCAGTCTGCAATAAAGTTAATGTTGCCATAATACTATTTTTTCAAAAGTAAATCAATTATCCGGTACTCTGGTAGATGAGGCTGGAAATATCAATATATGTGAGATCCAAATCCAGAACTGAAACAGTGATGGAGTTTTGCTGGGAAATGTTGGGTGTACACCCACCCAGGCAGCATGGCTGGTACAGATGACAGCCTGGATTACCTCCTCCAATTCTAAAACCTTTACTTACTCTTTACCCCCCACTACCACTAATAACAGACCTCACATTTAGAGAAAACTCAAAATCTTTGTTTTTTTTTTTCTTTTTTTTTTGAAAATTCAAAATCTTTGATGTTAAATCTACATGAATAGGAAAAATCCCTTAGACTTAAAAATGTAACTAAAACCTTCTTGAAACTTCTTTTGCCAATACTTTGGACTTTAGTCCCAACCCCATTACAATGGAGTTATTTTCCCATAATCTGTCAAATCAGATCAGAATAAAGGGCTTAAGGAAGTTTTCATCCAATGAGCATTTGCTGAACATCTGCTGTTTTGAGGCCAGCCCCCTGGTTGGCTCTGGGAATACAATGCTGAAGGTTTTTTGCCACAGGTACAATAAATAAAACACATAGATAAACATAGTAAGTATAATAACATCATCAATCACAATATACATAAATGGATTCACATCCCTTGTTAGATGTAGAACTTCACCTTGAATTACATAATTCCTATCAATAGTCTGATACAAGAGATACACCTAAAACAAACAGCTGAAAAATCAAAAGGTTTTAAAAAGAGGTGCCAGGCAAATATTAACAAAAAGGATGTAAGTTTAGTAATAATGGCATCAAACAAAACAGAATTTAAATTGAAAAAGACGAAAGGGGCCAAACAGGGATACTTCATAGTATGGAAAGATCCAGTTCACCATGAGGAAATAAGAGTCATAAACCTTTATGCATATAATAACATGGCCCAGAAAAGGTATAAAGCAAAGGACACTTAGAATATGAGAAGAAATCGACAAAATCACAATTATAGTGAGAGACTTCAGCATACCACTTTCAGAATAGACAAATCAAGTAACTAAAAAAATTACTGTAGCAGAGAGATTATTGATAAAAGAAATTTTGTGTCCATATAAAAAAGATCATAAATTATTTTCAAACTCAAGGAACAGCCTTACACACTACACATTAGGCAACAAGAAAAGCTCAATAAATCTCAAAGGAAACAGAAGTGATAAAGGCACAACTGGAGGAGAACAGAAAGTAGAAATGAAAAACAAACTGGCCAGAATAAGATTGGAAATTTAAAAAATAGTATTGGGACAAGGAAATCAAGATGAGAACTAAAACGTTCTTCAGCAAGGATTGGTATTGAGAGTAGTAAATGCCAAATCTACAGGTGGTGGTCCAAGCAGTACTCAGTGGAAATACACCCTTAGAGCATTCACTAAGAAATATAAGTATTGACAAAGAATGAACTAAACTTTCAACTTAATAAGTTAGAAAATGAATAATTAAATGAATCCAAAATTAATGGACTCATTTACTAATAAGAGCAAATTTTAATAAAATTTTAAAATGACAGAAATACAATCAATTAGAGAATCACTTTCTTTGGTGGGAGTGGTGCTCAATAAGGCAGATAAATTTTATTAAAGCACATAGAAGAAGTGTCAAAGACACAGAAACGTACTGTTTCCAGATAGAAACACTCAAAATCTTTAAGACACCACTTACCCCAAAGTAATGTACTAATTTGATGCTATCTTAAATAATATCCCAACTGGAACTTGACCAACACTTTAAAAACATATCTGAGTGGAGCCTGGGTGGCTCAGTGGTTGAGCGTATGCCTTCAACTCAGGTTGTGATCCCGAGGTCCTGGGATCGAGTCCTGATTGGGCTCCCCACAGGAAGCCTGCTTCTCCCTCTGCCTGTGTCTCTGCCTCTTTCTCTCTCTCGCTCATGAATAAATAGATAAAACCTTTAAAAAACATATTTAATGGTGCTCAACCTTTTAGTATCTAGGAAAATGCAATGAAATGCACAAGGAATGTGATGCCAATGTTTATCTATCAAATTGGCAAAAAGCAAAAGGGTTGATAACATCAAGAGAGTACACGTACAATAGATAACCTCTGTACACTGTTCAGAGGAATGATAATATGATAATCCTGTGACTGGCAATTTGTAAGAATGCATTTTAATCGTTAAATGCCTATAATATGAGTCCACAATGTAATTACTATATTCTGGATAAATACTTAAACATATACTCAAAGAGAAATGAATAAGGATGTTTATCATACCATCACTCCTATGAGTGGAAACAAGTTAGGGTAAATGCCTATAGTGGAGTATTTTGTAACAGTTAAAAAAACCACGACTTCGAAAATGAACCACCTTTGAAAGATCTCCAAGATGATGAAAAGATTAAGGTGTACACACAACATGATGTCACTGTGTAAACACACACCCAAAAACTACATAAGGAGGTGTGAATATGCATACACACATATCAATGTGTGTGTATGTGTGTGTGTGTATGTTCATTGGAAAAAGAGCCAAAATAAATAAATAAATAAATAAATAAATAAATAAATAAATAAATAAATAAATAAATAAAATAAAAAAAATAATAATAAAAAAAAGGAAAAAGAGCCAAAGACGTGCCAGAGTGATATTCACACTGTCTCCACGAACTGGAGCTGGAATGGAGGAGAGTTTGGTTTTTGGTTGAGATCTCTATCATTTGATTTATTTTCAATAAGGAGAATGCTTTCATGTAATATTTGAATAATTAAAACTAATTTAAAAGACCCCAAGGTACACTAGACATTGCAGGTCATAATAGGCAAGGATGCTAAAATTCGAAGAAGAGCTGGAATCTGGACAGGACTGATCTTCCATTTGCAGAGAGGAAAGACACTTCTTCCCTCAAATGCTATCAAATCAGAAGCTGCACATGGGAAGCAGGGGTGGGGGAAGAACAGCAGCGCTGAGCCAGAAGGGAGCAGCCTCCGCTCCAGCCTCAGGAGGCTGCCTGAGTAGTCCAAAGGCCTGTCGGTATTAATCAGAAGGAAGCCCGCGATGTCCTCGCAGCTTCTGCACTGCAGAGGCCACTGCTCCAGACCCAGAATCCTTCACCTGGACTGGACTAGGCCAGGAGAGCAGGGAGGTATCCCGGCTCAGGACACGGCAGGTGTTGCATCCCATGGGAGGATACGCGAAGCCTGACCACCAGCAGTCGCGCGCTCCAGTTACAGTGGTCCAGGGGATGGCTCTGTCATCTGCTTCTGCGGACCATCGGCTTAACTTGCCACTTACCACGTGCCTGGCCTTGAATTTCTCTTCGCTGACCTGACATACTGACTGGCTGGTCGGCCTGGCGCAATGATCAAACACGCTGATATGAAAGCTCTGTCAAAGGATGATGCCAAGTACCTCATTTAAAAAGCTGATGTTAGGAGCACCTCGGTGGCTTGGTCAGTTGAGTGTCTGCCTTCCACTCAGGGTGTGATCCCAGGGTCCCAGGATTGAGCCCCGAGTCGGGCTCCCTGCTCAGTGAGGAGCCTGTTTCTCTCTCTCTCTCTCTCTCTCTCTCTCTCCCCCCTACCTTCTTCCACCCACATACATGCTCTCTTGCTCCCGATCTCTATCTCAAATAAATAAACATTTTTTTTTTTTAAAAAAAAAGCTGATGTTGAGGACCAGAGTAAATAAGCATTTACAGACTGTTCCAGCAGACGGTTTGCTCCATCTGCGTCACTCCCGTAATGATTGATGGGGACCACAGTGCTCACACAAGCCACCATATCGTTGAAGCACCAACCAGAACTCCAGAAGTATTTGGAAGTATTTGCAAATTATCTGTAAAGAGTCAGACCGTGAATATTTTAGGCTTTGCAAGTCACAGGTCTGGTGTCCATGGCAACTATTCGGTTTTGGCATCTTAACACAAAATGGGTCTTAGTCAATATGTAAATGAATGGGTGTGGCCCACTCCCCCAATAAATCCTTATTTACAAAATCGGGCAGTGGGCCAGATTTGGCCTGCAGGCTTCAGTGGCTAACCTTTTGCTATGGCTAACCATAGCAGATGTACCAGATGTCATTATTAGGGTAGAAAGATATCCGATATAAGGGACAGAGCTATCGATGACAAACCTGCTCTGTACAGAGCGAACCTAACAGGCCACCACTCCAAGGGGCAGATCTGAGCTCCTCTCCGAGCCCCGGTGCAGACACACTTTCACTCCGAATGCAAGTTTGCGATCATCTGCTGAGCCCGTCACGATCACCCAGGGTCATCCTCTAGGCCCCAAGTGGATGCCTAGGTAAGTATTTGTGGAATTGCTCGTGGCAGCGTTTTAATCTCCAACCCTGGTGCGGAGCACAGGGATCAGAAGGCCTAAAACTCTCCGCAGACTTGGTTCTAAGGCCCCCGCCAGGCCCAGGAGCTGCTGACAGCTTTGTGACAGGCAGGTCCAGCTCCCCAGCAGACAAGGGCAAGCTTGAGTTACTCAGTGATCAAAGCTCACCTCAAGGTCAGATTCCTGCGGCTGTGGCAGCTTAGCAGTGAAGGAAGTACATGTTCCCCCGCAGCTGTATTCTTAGCCCGGCCTGCAGTCCAGGGAGCTACGGGCTCCGAAAGGATGAAGCACTTTTAAATGCACCAGATCTTCTGGGCCCTTCCGCACCTTTCATTACAGAACCACCTGCCCCTCCCATCCCCTGCTCCGCCTGGAGTCCCGCTCTGGGGAATTCAGAAAAGCTTCCTGACTCAGTCAAGAGGACGGGTTTTCTTGGAAGGGAGAGGAAAGGGCAGATGCGGGAGAGTCAGAGCAAACACAAGGGAGCCCAGGAGAGAATAGAATCTCCAAGAAAGAGGCCATCAGAGGGGATGGATCCCAAGGGCAAGAGATCAGACTGCACAGTGGCATAAAGCTAGGCTGCTTTCAAAAGCACGTGACCAAGGGACGCCTGGGTGGCTCAGTGGTTGAGCCTTTGGCTCAGGGTGTGATCTCAGAGTCCCAGGATCCAGTCCCACATCCGGCTCCCTGCAGGGAGCCTGCTTCTCCCTCTGCCTGTGTCTCTGCCTCTCTCTCTCTCTCTCTCTCTGTGTGTGTGTGTGTGTGTCTCTCATGAATAAATAAGTAACATCTTTTTTAAAAAATAAAAATAAATTAAAAAAAATAAAAAATCATGTGACCAAAAAATAATAATAATTTAAAAAATAAAAGATTTTTTTTAAAAAAAGCACGTGACCACCAAGGCCTGGCTCTCCCCACCTGCCCTCCCATCACACCCTGCTATTGTCGTTCCTTCTCCATATGAATGCCATTCCAGGAATAGCTGAGTTGCCAAGAGGTCTCTATCCAGGCTTCACCCACTAGCTGCAGTACGTGCAGGGCCGAGCACGGGGCTCTGGCTTCTTCCTCATCCAGACCAGCTGATGGCTTTGAAAGAAGGTTCAGGTCTCAGGCTGAATGCAAGCCAGAGGGGAAAGCTCTGTGCGGGCCCTCAGCCCACAGATCTGGCCCCAGAGCTCAGAGACCAGGAAGGCCACATGGGGAGGAGGTCCTTTCAGAGTCTAACTTTTATCTGTGGCTTAATATCAACAGTCTTCTGCTATGGGAAAATAATACAGCACAGAGGTACCTGAAAATATGAAGCTGTCAGAGGCTTCCTTTATTTCTGGTTGGAAAATTCTAGTAACTAGAAGATCAGGTTAGGCTAGGCTGTGTTTGTTTCTCAAAGAATTGTCCTGGGACCACTTTTTAATCAACCCATCAGTTGATTAAAAAAACAAAAACAGGGCACCTGAGTGGCTCAGCGATTGAGCCTCTGCCTTTGGCTCAGGTCATGATCCCAGAGTCCTGGATGGAGTCCCATATCAGGCTCCCCACAGGGAGCCTGCTTCTCCCTCTGCCTGGGTCTCTGCCTCTCTCTCTGTGTCTCATGAATAAATAAATAAAATCCTTAAAAAAAAAAAAACAAGAGGGGATGGGTTCCATGGTCAAGTCCATTAACCTCCCTCTTTGGATGTTAATTCCAAGGTGCAATAAAATATTAAAGGCTCAGAGAATTCTTGCCATAAAGGAAGAAGCCTTCTTAAGTTTCAAATTTGTGTGTTTTTCAAATTGACTCATCAGAAAACCTTTTTTGTTTCAAGAACAGAGCACTTGGAACTGTTGGGTTGGGCCAGAGAAATGGCAGTCCAGGACAGAAACGCATTGTTTCTGAGCTGTACTCTCTGAGAGTGTACAGTGGATGAGGGGGGACACCCGCATTATTCTCAGGATATTTGGGCCTGAAAGGCATTTTCCACATAATAATAACCCGAAGCCCCCTCTCCTATTAATCCCAAAAGTATTTTTGAAAAGGTCAAGCACCATGGTGATTAAGAGCTAGAATCAAAGGACACCTGGGTGGCTTAATGGTTGAGCGACTGCCTTTGGTTCAGGTTGTGATCCCAGGATCCTGGGATGGAGTCCCACATCGGGCTCCCCACAGGGAAGCTGCTTCTCCCTCTGCCTGTGTCTCTGCCTCTCTGTGTGTGTATCTCTCATGAATAAATAAATAAAATCTTTATTTAAAAAAAGAGCTGGAATTGAGCCCCTACCTCACTGGTCACGATAATCCCCCCTTCCCCTAGCACAATGCCCTAATCTCCCTTGCACACCTACTGAAATTCTACCCAATTTCCACAGCCCAGCTCAAAGGCCACCTCTGCTCACGACTGTCCCCCACGCCATGTCACAATTATATCCTGAATATGAAGAGGCCCCACGACATGATGTGGAAGGTGTCAACTCCAGGCCCTACCTCCGTAGTCGTTCTACTGGGCAACCAGGACACCTGCCCCAGGGTCCCAGTTTGTTAGAGGCAGGCCCAGTGCAAAAAAGCAAGGACTCCTGGTGTCCATTCTACTGGGTTTTCCACCACAATACATGGAGGTAGTGGTGATGGTGGTACTGAGAGGTTGAATGATGTTTGAAATCTGATGAATTAAATGATCCTGCTGCCCTGCTTTAGGTTTAGAATTCACAGGAGCTGGGGAGGGAGGAGGGCAAGGTCATGAGGTCCCCTTCATCTCTGCTTATGCACCCCTGCAAAGCCAAACCAGCACCACCCCCCCATCCCGCATCCAAGAGGCAAGAGGAGGCTCATGCCTGCTTTCTAGAGGCAGTACTTGACACCAGAGAAGCCACTGAGAGAAGGAGGCATCACCCAGACAAGGGAAGACCCTCCAATCTGAGTATTTGAAGTCAGCCTAGGGACCCTTCATGGCTTGAGGATGAGCCTAGCACCTCATGCCTAGCACCTCATCAGAAATGACCGGACATAAGAGGGGACACGCTTAGGTCCAACACAGTCACTGCTTCGTGCCAATACCTCATGGCACTCCTCCCATCACTGACTACTCTTTCCCAATCCCTTCCACTAACTCTGACCCTCACCCCGTTTAATCACTGGAGTATCCCGACCCTCAGCTCTGGACTCTGTTCCTTTCTTCCTAACCCCCCCTCTCTCAACAACCTAGGTAAGACCATTCAGCTCTAGACACAACACCCTCCCGTAGGGATGAGTGACTCCCATATTTGGATGTCTAGCGGAGGCCTCCGCCATGAGCTGCTGACTTGTACATCCCAGTGCTCTGCTCCCATTCCATAATCTCAACCTAACAGCCAGATGAGCTCTCAAAACATGGATGGAATCATCCACTCTTCTGCTTAAAAACCTTCACGGTGTCCTGATCATCCTCCTCAGTCCAAAGCCTTGCAATCTGGCCCCAAACCCCTCAAACCTCACCTTACATCTTATACCCCTTCCTCCAGCCAGCACACTCAGCCACACTGGCCTCTTTTCATTACCTTCTGGAATATTCTTCCTGTGATCCATCACAGGATGGATCCCTCCCATCTCCATCCATAAGACAGGGAAAGAAGGAAGACACCTTCCATAACCGGCTCCCCCCAATATGGTGACTTTCCATGTCATCTCCCTGTTTCCTGCAGAGTCTTTTCCACTGCCTACATCTGAGTATTTATTGTATATCCTTGTCTCCGCCAAGTAACCGTGAGCCCCACTAGAGCAAAGGCTGGGTCTTTCTGGTTTGGCTCTGTGTGGTCAGTTTGTGGAGCAGTGCCTGGTACATCAGATGCACTCAACATATTTGAGGAATATAGATGAAAGGACTGTGCTATTAGCTCTTCGAAAATGAGAGGCCCTCTTTAAAGGTAGTGAGTTCCCCATCACTAGGAGGATGAACATGGGGTGGGCACAGTGAAGAAGGGTCTGAGCTGAGATGTGGCAGGAGAGGGATGGACCTGATGACACGCCCAGACCCCTACCAACATTGAGAGTCTATGTGTGTGCCCGTGGAGAACACTCAGGAGGCTTCATGCCAGACATCCTTCTCTCAAGCTCTGAAAAACCAACGCCCACAACCTTGGGCCGCATTATGGCCAATCCCCGCTCCTGAAATATAAGAGGTGCTTTCTTGACTCTGTTGGAACCCTAGAAACTGAAATTCTTTGAAAAAGCAAAGACTGAGCTTCAAGGGCCATGTGGTTGAGACTCAGGTTTGAACAAGCGTTCAGAATTAACTCCTGGATGTTGGCATCTGATGAGAAACTCTGCGGGTTGAAACATTAGCATTATGACACCACATCCCATCCCCTGTACCTCCCTCACCCGCCAGGGCCTCAGCAAACCCACAAGGGCCTGTAAAATCAAGAGCCATCACTTGGGTAGAGATTGTGGGTTGGCCCAGAGAGCAACGGAGATTTTAAATTGCAAAACATGAACTCATAAATGCAGAGGGCCTCCTGTGTTCTCTAAAGCCTGACCAAGAGCTGAGCCACAGAGGAGGAAATGGTCTGATGTCCTTGCCGAAATGACAATGCCACCAAATGGATTAAAAAAAGAGAGAGAAATCTGGAATCTTGGAAGACACAGACAACAACTGACCGCTGAGGCTCAAGCTAGGGGCTCCCGAGATTGGCAAGCTTTATATTTCTCTAATTTTCAATCCAAAGCGTCAGTCTCATGCTGCCCACAACCTGATTGCCATGAATTTGTTGTTGCCATTGTTGCTTAGAACAGAAAGAAAAAGCATCAACTGCTCATTTTCTTGGCTTGGGATCCTGGCTGTAGCCCACACTCTGGCACAGCAGACCTGCCTGGCGTCACTGGGAAATGGGGGTGCATGTGTGCAGCTGCCCTCAGACATGAGAGGTGGCCCTGGATGTTCTGGGGACAGACTGGAGGAGGGCCTTGTTTTTTCCTTCATGCTTTCGTGTTCAGCATGGGCCCTCTCTTTTAAAATGAAGAGAATTCAAGAACATACACATTTTATGTGCAGACACCTTGGTATGAAAAAGTTTGTGAGCTCTCTTCTGAGACAAAGGAGGACTTTTTCAGTGGGGGCAAGGCACAGGAGACAGGTTTTATGAAAGATGGAGTCTGTGAACCCAATGAAGACCAGGCCAAGCAAAGGGGCAGGCAAGGTCAGGGCTGGGCCCATCCAGCGCCTGGGGTCCCAAGCAGCCCAGGGCCTGAGTCCAATACTCCGACCCACTCAGCTACCCACCAGGTCCACGCAGATAAAACAAAGAGTGGGAGAATGCATGTGTGTATTTGGACCTAAAATGTGCAGACTATGGAGAATTCAAAACAAAAAAACATTAGTTGGGTCAATGCAAGGCACAGGTTTTGTGGAACCTTCTGGGTCAGTAGATTTTAAACTCACTCACTGTGTAAGGGCTTCCAGGACTTAGCGAGAAGGTTCAGTGCATCCACCCCCGACTCCCCAGATCCCAACTAGAGCTGCTCAGATCTTATTAGTTCGAAAACCAAGGCTCCAGGAACTGGCCTCATCTGTCTCTGGATGGATGTCTGCTCGTGTGGACGCTGCCCCACGGGCCTGTCTGCTGTACCTCGAGGCTCCACTGTGCTACTCAAGGCAGAAAGAACCTATGTGTTACCCGATACTAATTTCCTATCAGGAAATAACATTATGGCTATATGGAAAATTAGATGTGAAATAGGTAGATTCCTAGGGGATTCTGTATGAAAATAAAAAATCCCAACGAAGAAGATGAGCACGATGGCGGAGGAAGGGCAAGCAATGATGAAAGTGGTAAGAATCCCACGTCTCAGGACAATCACCAGACAGTCATCAGTGCATTTCTACTACCAAAGATGTCTCATATGTTCCGCCCCCTAAATGATCCAGGCTGCCACTCCAACTTGGAGTAAAACGGACAGCTGAAAGACGCATATAAAACACAGCAGGTCTGGGTGCCCAGGCGACTGGGTTGGTTGAGCCTCTGCCTTCAGCTCAGGTCATGATCCCAGGGTCCTGGGATCTAGCCCCGCATTGGGCTCCCTGTTCAGCGGGGGCTTACTTCTCCCTCTGTGTGCTCTCTCTCTCTCTCTCAAATAAATAAATAAATATTTAAATCAATCAATCAATCAATCAATCCAGCCAGCCAGTCTAAATGAGATCAGAAAAAGTAGAAATGCACCTGTATGCACCACTGCCTACTAGGCGCTAGAAGGACCTATAGACAGGCCTACTCTTCTGCCCCTCGGCCTGTCTTCCCACACTCTGGCCTGCCCTCCAGCCCTCCTCAATGCCAGGCCCCTCCCCTGCCCTGAGGCCCTGCATTGAGTGGCCCCTCTGCCTGGAACCTGCCCCAGACATACATATGGATGCCTCCCAGTCATCCTCAAGGGGTCAATCCGACAAGAAGCTTCCCACCCCCAGCCCCAGCCCTCATTACACATTACCCTGTCTCACTCTCTCTGCACTTCCCATCCTTGGCCCCAAATTATCCATGTTCTTTGGTTGTTTTTATCACCCGGTGAAATGCAAGCTCTTGTTCACTCTTGTAACCTGGGCGTGTATAACAGTATATGGTCCTCGTAGGCATCCATGAGTAGCTGTGCACCAAAGGACAGGAGAAGGGAGAAAGGGGGAGGGGAGGACCTTAGGATGGGAAGTTCATGGTCAAGGAAGTAAGAGGAGGCTAGAGTTCCAAGATGATGGGGGAGAAGAGATGGGAGATGAGGGTTCATGGGAACAGATCATTTAGGTAGATTCCTATGCCTTTTGGTAAAGATCTCCATCTAAAGACTGAGACCAAGGCAGGGACTTTAAAATGCTTCAAGCTCAGAGTCCAAGGACTGGCTTTGGGTTTTTAAAAATATCACCCTGGGGATCCCTGGGTGCCTCAGAGGTTTAGCACCTGCTTTTGGCCCACGGCATGATCCTGGAGTCCCGGGATCGAGTTCCATGCCGGGCTCTCTGCGTAGAGCCTGCTTCTCCCTCTGCCTGTGTCTCTGCCTCTTTCTCTCTCTTTGTTTGTCTCTCATGAATAAATAAATAAAATCTTAAAAAATAAATAAATAAATAAATAAATAAATAAATAAATAAATAAATAAATAAATAAATAAAAATATCAACCTGGATTCAGTATGAAAAGCAAGTCACAGGGCAGCCTGGGTGGCTCAGTGGTTTAGTGCCGCCTTCAGCCCAGGGTGTGGTCCTGGAGACCCCGGATCAAGTCCCACGTCAGGCACCCTGTATGGAGCCTGCTTCTCCCTCTGCCTGTGTCTCTGCCTCTCTCTCTCTCTCTCTCTCTCTCTCTCTCTCTGTGTCTCTCGTGAATAAATAAATAAAATCTTAAAAAAAGAAAAAAAAAAAAGAAAAGCAAGTCACAAATAAACAAGAGAAAGGTGGGGAGTTCAGGGGCTGCCTCCGGGGCTCTGATAAGTCCTGCAAGGTATGGCGACCCACAAGGGAATGGCCAATGGCCAGGGGGTGCTCTATGATGGCGCTGAGGAGCAAGGACGAATGCATGCAGACATTAGCAGCATTCACTAAAATCCTGAACCCTGTCAGAGAGGTGGGTTCAGTGGAAGACACGGACTAGTTTGGGGATGCCCATGAGACAGCCCCGTGGAAATGTCTAGAAGGTAGCTGGATATGCAGGTCTGGAGTTCACAAGAGAAGTCTAGGCTGGAAGAAAAATAACAAAGATCCAAACCAGAACAGTGGGGTGGTGTTTCAAGCCAGGCTTACTGGGAGGTGCTCACTATTAAATTTCTAGGAATTAAGAAGCCATGTTTCTTACAAAGCCAAATGACTACATTCTCAGCCTCCCTTGTTAATGAGGTGTGGCCGTGTGACTAAGTTCCTGTACAAGACAGAGGCAGAAGTGTGTGGTCTATTTGGAGACATTTCATAAAAAGGGAAGGGCACACATTTCTTCTCTCTTCTCCACCCTATTGCCTGAAATGTGGATGAGATGGCTGGTGCCCCAGCAGCCCTTATGTCCATGAGGATGAGGACCAAATCCAAGGGATGGCAAAGAAATGAGCTAGAAAGTGCCTGGGTCTTTGACAACTTCATACGAGTGCCATAAACTATCTTATTTAAGCCACTGCCCCTTGAAGATGTTTTTTTATATGCATTCAGTCTTAATCCTAACCAGAATATTAGCCAACTGGCCCAACACGTCCCCGGCATCGCAGTCTCCTTGCTGTTGGTCACGTCATTGCCTTGATAGGGAATATCCTCCTCCTTGCCTGTATTTATTTAAATCCTGCCCATCCTCTGGAGGATGGATCAAATTCCACCTCCCACACGAGACCTCCCTTCCACTTCCTCCCCTGAACTCTGGTGCTGCCTGCCTGCCCCCATTCCTTGGGCATCTGGCCTACACTGCCTTCACAGTGATTCATCCCTCCGCACTTATCTCCTAGCTCCTCAAAGAGGCTCGGGAACCAGCAAATAAATTGAGAAAACAAGAAGGCAGGCAGGATTGAGGGCGGCTAGTAAGAAATCTGAAACCACTTCCAGTATCA
Source organism: Nyctereutes procyonoides (assembly GCF_905146905.1). NCBI lineage: Eukaryota > Metazoa > Chordata > Mammalia > Carnivora > Canidae > Nyctereutes > Nyctereutes procyonoides. The sequence continues at coordinate 50,769,527 of NW_026575140.1, read as the reverse complement.
AGAGGTAGCAAGAGGGAAAGATGTGACATCTCTTTCAAACTATGTACCACAGCTGTTTGACCACCATGAGGCGAGGGTCACTGTTCATAGAGATGACAAAGGCCACAATGACCCCTGGAGGGGGGCCAAGCCCTGGCCCCACAAACCTACAAACACAAGCCCCTTCAGGAAAAAACCAGCAAGTCAGATCAACCAACCTATGTTCACCAGACACACTTGTAAAGTGCTCTTTGCAAATCAGTATCAGTAAAGAATTACTTGGATACCTTCGATAAAAAGTGTGTTTGGAACATCCTGAGAGCAAACTCACAGACCAAGGTAAGTGGCTCCAGACTTAGGATAGTTCATTCGTAAAGACCGTCTCATTTTGTAATTATATGTTTTTGCGTCTACTGTTTGCCACAGAAATTGGTCAACCAGATCAGCAAGGTGGAGGAGGTCCAGAGGATTCCCCTCTATCAGATCTGACATCGCAGCTCACGCTGACCCACCAGGGAGATGTCGGTAAGGTCAACAGCTACTGGCGAAGCTTCCATGGAAATTTCTAACTTAGAAGAAGCCCAAATCCAAACCAACCCAGCTTACTTAAGGGCATGTCCAGATTCCCTCAACACATCTGAGAAAGCAGATGTGGAGGAGGGAGACCCCAAGCTCCAGGGTCCCCCCCCTCGCCGAGCAACAAGAAAGACCCCAAAGTCATTGTCAAGGAACCCAAGGAATGAGCTTGGTGCATAAAGAGCCAGTTGAAAGATGAGAAGTTTCCTGATGCAAGTGACACTGGTGCCTCTTTGAGATGGGCTGCGACAGCCTGAACAGCCCGACACAACCACGGCAGGTGCGGCAAGAAGGGTCACAGACCCCGACCTGAGGACCACTCTCCTTCCGATACACGGTTTGAGCACAACTCAGACGGCTGCTCCTCTGTCCTCTCCAGACCTAAGAGTCCAGGATTCCGCCCCAACCCCACGTGGCCAAATGCCTCTAGGGAAGGGTAACTGTGGACACTGCCCCTGTGCCTCAGGGAAAGCCACTCACCCTCTGGGGCCCGGTCACCACTTGTGACCACCAGGTGTCAGCAGCGAGCGGGGCGCCTACCATCCTGAGGCTTCAGGGAACTTGAGCCAGACCCTGAAGGGGGAGGGGGGGGGACACCGGATGCTGTGGCTTTGGGGCCAGGCAGGGCTCCGGCCTTGTTCTCAGGCAGGCATGAGTACTTCATTCCATTTGCCAGCTCACCGTGCAAACTCATGGTGCCACCTCGAGGATGTTTTCAATGCAGCATCTTTCACTCAGAGGAAAGATTTGGGACTGCTTGCTTCGGTAAAGACGGAGGCCTTTCTTTTTTTGAGCCCCAGAAAAGTGACGACATTAAGTACAGTTTTCTACTCCTTGCCTCTCCTCCCCACATAAGCTCCCAATAGCTATTCTAGAAGTTTCTCTTTATACTGAGGTTCGAGAGGCTTGGTTTGTAATGCTTCAGTGACAGCCTGCCTGTGGAACCCACAGGAGGCAAAGCCCAGCAAAGAAACTGCACTGTGGGAAGCCAGAATGGAGGGCCCCTTCACTGCTTTACTGTGCTGGATCGAAGCTGCTCTCTCTCACTGGTTGTAGCATCTTCAACAGAAATACTGGATCGGGGGGCACCTGGGTGGCTCAGTAGTTGAGCCTCTGCCTTTGGCTCAGGTTGTCATCCTGGGGTCCCGGGATCAAGTCCCACATCGGACTCCCCGCAGGAAGCCTGCTTCTCCCTCTGTCTGTGTCCTTGCCTCTCTCTGTGTGTCTCTCATGAATAAATAAATAAAATCTTTAAAAATAAAAAAGAAATACTGGATCATGAGCACCTTTAGCAACAAGGCAGGCCGTCCGTATTTTATTGGTCTTTTAAAACCCAGGATGACAAGAAAGCTCTGTATGTCCTAAAGCTACTCCCCTCTCCAGGCTGAGGATAGATGCTTTGAAACAGGAGACCATGCCAAGCCAACCCCACTATGTCCTCAACACCAAGCACTACAGCTCCTTCCATAGTGGCTCCTTCCATTTAGAAGCCACTAAACAGCACCTGGCCACCCAAAAGAGGCACCCTCCTTCCTTGGCCTCTCCACATGCAAAGACACAGGGCTCCCTGCTGAGGACTGCTCTCTCTGAGTATTTGAGATCTCTAGTGGGTGCTTCACTGCCAATTATCCCCTTAACTTGGATCCAAGTAAGCCTGGTTTCAAGTATCTCACAAGCAATGGTGCTGAGGACAGAGGAAGGAACACAATCCTCTGGATGAAGGGCCCTCCCAGGCTCAGCTAACATTCTCCCAATAGCTTCAAGTTCCTGTCTTGCCACAAGGAAACACTCAAAGGCTTTGATGCTAAATGGCACCAGGGAGGCCCACCACTTAGAAAAGCAGTCTTGTAAATGTGGGATCAAAAGCTGGCCCAACCACCCTTGGGACTGTCACTGAAACAGGACATTTCTGGATAGAGACAGCCACCAAAGCAAAGATGCCAGTTGGATCCAAAGTCCAACCGGGGTCTGCCTAAAGTTTTGCCATTGTGCCACCTTGACTGCTTGCTTATCTGTGTCTGCATTTCTTTGCACACAGGAAGCATCACACCAAGTGACAAGAGGGCGCTCCAGGGCATCTTCCCAAGTACAGATGATGTACAGTAAATACCCAGGGTCTTGGCTTAACCAGTCCAACTTCTGTTCCTCTCCTCTTGTCTTGGATTCCTGGTCCCCTGTTGCATTCTGCGCCCCACCCCAACGACGACTTTGGAGCTGTGTCTTCCAAGAACAAGCGTTTCCAGGTATGGACTGAGAAACATGGCACCAACAGACAAGGGCAAGCATGTAGAGCAAAAAGCCAGTCTCACCGTTTGCTGATGATGAGTGACAGTGGTGGACGTTGCCTGCTGAGGACGTGCTACAGTTCTGCCAGAGGTCAGTGGCGTGTCCATTGCCCACGACCCATTGCTAGAAAGAACCAGATATCTTAAGTCAGACGAGCCGGGTGAGGAACCAAGGAAGGGGGAGGTAAGAGCAGCCTCCTCCACTCATCTAGCCAGCCTGCCCCTGCCCTGCCCTGCCCAGTATGGCCTGGCCAGAGGTCACAGTTATGCTGGAGAAAGGAGAGACGTGGTGGGCTGGCTCAGACATGGTGTTGCAGGGAGCCCCAGGGTTTACAAGTAGAAAGCACATTGTCATTAGAAAAATAGCATGCACGTGTCAGCTAGTACGTGCAGAAGTATGTACTCCGGCAGGAGCCACGGCCTCGGCCCAGGGCACCCGCATGGGAGCCAGCTCTTGTCCTGGATCCCCTGAGTGTCTGCCCCACCTCTCTGAGCCCATCTCCTTACCTATTATTATTCCTATAATCTGACAAGATTCTTTAAGATGTTGTAAAGGTGCTTATAAATGATAGAACAATCCACAAGTCCCCAACATCAATATTTCTCGTTCTGACAGAATTATCTCTCATCCTTTGAAAGGCACAGGAAAATCATGCCTGGGATTTGCCTTATATTAAAGTTAAAGCCAGAGCCACAAGACAGCCTGAGTCTGTGCTCATCCTCACAGCCAAGGAAGGAAGTTTCAAATTTAAGGTGCTTGGGATGCCTGGCTGGCTCAGTGGATGAGTGATTGCCTTCCACTCAGGGCGTGGTCCTGGGGTCCTGGGGATCCTGGGGTCCTGGGATCAAGTCCCATATGGGGCTCCCCACGGGGAGCCTGCTTCTCTCCCTCTGCCTATGTCTCTGCCTCTCTTTCTTTCTCTCATGAACAAATAAATAAAATCTTAAAAAAAAATCTAAGGTGCTTAATGTTTGAAGTCTCTGTGACCCAAGAGACCCTGATGACCTGTTCCTATAGTGGAGGCTTATCTGATGGTGGAAGGTGCTGTGTCCACATCATAAAACAGAACAGGGGGCTGTGAACTCTTTTCTGGAAGAACCCATTTTAACTTTTCAATCTCCAGCCCTCCAGGGTGTTTTATGAACCAAGTCACCCATCTGACCTATGACACGTGGAGAAAAACAAAACTTCATAAATACTCTGCTTCCTTCCTCCACGAATCTACAGCGGGGGCGGGGGGGTGGGGGGGGAGTAAACGCTAAGCAATCTCGTCAAATGAAAGTCGGGGAACCCTGGCTCTGTTCTGAAATTATTTGGCACACGTGGAGGCCTGCGCAGCTAACCTAGCGCGGCGATTGCTTCCTTCCTACCCCATGAATCTGCTCGGGTTTTCTCAAAACAACTGAAAGAGGGCAGACTGCCAGAAACTGCAAAGACGCCCCGGGACGACGTCTGAGACTTCACGTTGTCTGCAAATAACGACAGGGCGCTGAAGGCGAGGCAGGCACCCCTGGACCTGCCGCCCGGGAGGCCGCGCCCCGGGCTAGGGGGTGTTGGGGGGGTCGGGGTGTCCCGCCCGCCACTCACGCTGACGATCGTGGAGACGAACAGCAGCACCAGCACGGCGACGTGGAGGACGATGATACCCAGCAACAGGAGGAGCATTCTGGCGGCGAGAGGTGCTCAGCGGAGGTCCTGCCTGCGGGGACACGGAGCCCGAGCGGGGCGTGAGGCCGAGCGAGCCGCGGAGGAGGAGCGCGGGGGGCGGGTCCCCGCGCCGGCGGAATGCAGGGGCCTGGCGCCGCGCCCGCCGCCGGGGCCCGGCCGAGAGAGGGCAGCAGCCGACCGCAGCAGCCCCGCCCGCAGCCGCCCGCACCGAACAGCCCCCGCTTGGGGAGCAAAACAAGGGGTACGCACGCACGTCTAAGTCACCCCAGGAGGAGGGGCGTTCCCGGCAGCCGGGCGGAGGCCACGGCACACCTCGACCCACCCGGGGTTGCCTCTGGGGTTCCCCTGCCTGCGAGGGGAAGGGGGCAGGAGGAGGGCAGGGTGCCCCCTTCCTCTACCGAGGTGGGGGGCGGGTAGGGGGGCAGGAGGCAGGCGCCCGGATTTCTGCCCGAGGCCTGGGGACCCGGCGGCACCCGGCGAGGGAGAGCGCGCGGCTGGGAGCTGGTTTCCCACACCCGCTGCGCTCCGCATCCCGTTAGTTCCCGAGCTCCCACCCGGTTGGGCCAGCGCCGGGGCGCCGTCCTGGCCCCCGCTCGGCCCGGCAGGGACGCGGGCGGCTCGGGAGAGGAGGCGCACAGCCCGGGGCGCGCGGGCAGGAGAGAACCGCCGCCGGGAGAGTGGCGGGGTCCCCCGCCTGCCGCCCACCGCGCGCGTCCCCGGCGGCCCCCGTGGGCCGGGCCCTGCGCTCCCCTACCCGGACTGGGCCCTGGGCGGTTCGCCGGGGTCCCGGCTGCCCCCCCGCCCCCGCCCGGCACGCACAGCCAAGACGCAACCCCGTCCAGCTCCAGCCTCCTCGGCGCGCCGGGACGCGCGCCCAGAAGCCCGCACAGAGGGGGCCAGACGTCGGGTGCGAAGGGACCGCAGCCCGCCAGGGCCGGCAGGACGCCTTCCCTCCTCGGCTAGCCCCTCCTGCCGTCCTAGCCCCTCATTTTACAGTCCTTGGGGGAACCGAAGACCCGGGTGACCCGTTAGGCGGATACGTGTGGCTCCGAAAACCCTGCTGCTCTTGAGGGGGCGTTTCAGCACAAGGCCTTGGGCCAGGGAGACGACGTTTCAATAACTCAGTTTTAATTTAAAAAGTACCCGACATACCGGGCCCCTCCGTTGCTCTGCATAAGCAACACATTCAACGGGAAGAAATGAGGTTTTCTGATGTCTCCCAGAAGGTTTAAATTAAATCCAGTGGCTCCTAGAGCCGGGGAGGGACACGAGAAGGATAATCGGGGCTAGGGTATGTGAACAGAAGTTGGGGGTCCACGGGAGTCCCGTAGCCCCCCTCCCCGGGGTCCACCGCAGGGACCGCTTTGCCAATGAGTCCCCAAGTAGGCGCCTCTCCAATGAGAAGAAAACCGCTCAGCCCCTGCTCCGCATCCCAACACCACCACCCGCGCGCCCTTACGACTTATGGACCATGAGGCAGGCCGCACCGCGTCCCTAGAAGCCCGGTAAGAACTATTCGAGACAGATCGCGGTCCGTCTGTCTGTCTGAGCTCGGAAAAACAGCGGGGAGACCTGGCCAACCCAAAGCCCGCGCCTGCCCCGCGCTTTCTGGCACCATCGACGGAAGATGCCCACGATGCCCACGTTTCTCCTCCATCTCCTCCACGCAGCCTACCAAAGCACTTACAGCCCAAAGGGATAGCGGTCCCCGATCCTCCAAGTGGCCTCCGGCACAAACTCGGTGCGTTTGCTCGGCTGCTGGCGTCCCCGAAGACTCCTGCGCTGCCCGGCTGCGCGCGCGAAGCGAGGGGCCAGAGGGAGGCTCCCGGCGTTCCCCTTTAACGGGAGCAACGCCCTGTCTGCGTCGCTGCAACAGGGTGTGTCCCTGGGTCAGCGTGTGCAGGGGGGCGGGCCTCAGGGAGGAGAGAGGGCAGGAGGGAGGGGGGGAGGCCAGGCGACAGTTACTCGGCCTTCAGTCCGCCCCGGGAGAAAGTCGATCTCTGCAAAACCGCTGCGGCGACTTTTACTCCAAACTAGCGGCAGCTGAGCTTTGTCACCTCCGCTTCCTCTGGCTCCCCGAGTTCCTGGAGACCAAGGGCTGGCCAATAAACTGCCCTCCCCCCCTCCCGCCCCCTCGGCCACGAGGGAAAAGCCCTCCCGGGGTCGCCTCCGAAGGTGCCGGGCGCTGGGCTTGGGGGGCGCACGCACGCGGACTGCGCCCACGCGGGGGCCGAGCCTGGATTCCTCTCGTCCGGGTAGGGGGGAGCTGGGGAGCTGGCACTTAAGGGCAGGAGGACGCCCCTGTCCTCTCGGGTCCTGGCCTGCCCTGGCGTTTCAGCCGGGGGCGCACCTGGGCCGCGCCGGCGCTGCGCTGTCAGTGCCTGCGCCTAGGCGGTGAGCCAGGTTCCCAGGACTCCAGGGGACCCACCTGCGGGGCCTGCTTGGGTGAGGATTAGCGGGAGGAGGGAGAGTCCCGTGGACTACGGAACAGCGTCCCCCCAGGGGGGTCTGGGTGCTCCTAGCCTGGGCAGAACCGGACCACAACCCGGTAAGCTCCAGACGAAGTTGACCTGGCTTGGCTCCCAGCCTCCGCTGGCGACCGGGCCATCGGGTGGGGAGTTGGCCATTGGAGGTGGGGGAAGAACAGCCAGGGAAATCCGCTGATTCATAGTGGCCTGAACGCGGTCCACCCAGTCCCAGCGAGAGAGGCTAGCCCTTCTGGGCGTGGTGCAGGTGGACCCAGATACCAGGATGCGGGAGCCTTGATGCACAAACAGGGAGCCCTAACGTGGGTTTTAAATGCCTTTGCTTACTAATGCAGCACTTGGCGCACACACCCCGCCTGCGAGTGTCCTGTGTCATAAAACCCTATCACTCTAAATGATTCAAACAGTTCCATACGATTTTACTCCTCAAAGTAGCTGCTTAGGGCAGCCCCATTGCATATTCTTCTCTTTAAGTACATTATCTGAAGGATTTTTCGAACAGCTGTCTTTTAAAGATTCAGAAAGATTCTTCTGATAATTCTATTATCAGATTACAAAGAAGATGACATGTAAAAGTTTGATTCAATGCCCATGGTGTGGCAGGCACTTTAACAGGACTTGACACACAGTCTGGGAGAGGTGGGTTGGGGCAATGCTTAGGACCTCTGGCTCTGGACTCAGACACACCTGGTTCCTCAGGGTTGTGAATTTGAGTGAGTAGCTAAAGTTCCATGAGCTTCCATTTTTTTCGTCTGCAGGCAGGACTGGTAATGCCTGTTTTATGGTAGTGAGTAAAGGGGCCGAAGTGTGTGAAGCTTTTAGCACAGTGCCTAGAACATAGGGACCAGGAGCCAGTAAATTGTCACCAGTTATTATTGTATCACCTTTAGCCCTCAAGGCAAGGCCGACACCCCCCACCTCTCCACCCCCAGCTAAAATAGCTTAGAAATCGCACTGCTCGGAAGTGCATATGCCAATAGAACAACCAGCCAGAGCAATGGCAGTATAGCCCCTCCTCCTGGGTCATTTTATTTTATTTTTTTCCTGGGTCATTTTATAGGTCAAGGCTGCCCCCAGGAATTATGGCCTCACTTTATGCCATTCAGACTTTTATTTATTTAGCCAACGTTTATGTGGTCACTGTGTCCCCAGAACTATTCTAAGCACTTTACAAATATTAATTAGCATATTTAACTCAGGATTTTCTTTCTCTTCCTTTCTTTCTGTTCCAAGTAACATTTTAATGAGGTATCTACCTCCAGAAAAGCACACACATTGTAAAGCACAGCTTGTTTCTTCCTCTCCCGTGAACCCGATATTTTAGTCAATGAGCAGGTCACACCGTGCTGTGACTTTTGGACACGGGAACCTAAACCCTTTGGTTCAGCCCTTACTGCCTTGTCCATGTCTCCCACCTGCCCGATTCCCAGGATAGGAAAGGAAACACTGCCCAGGGAAGGGTCAACCAGGCTTGGCCACACCCAGGGCCCTGCCAGGGCTTTGCTACAGGTGGAAGCTTCTCCCTGACCGGCTTCCCAAGCCTACGTCCCCTGCCAGCTGTGCATGCAGAGCTGTCTCCCATTAGGGAAATAGCATCGGGTCCCCTTGCTCCCTTCAAACCTGGATGTGCTGGGGTTTCTAGTTGCTCTCAGATAGTCCTTCTCACCTCCCCAGCCAGTATATAGCCAGCTCTTAATCAAGGATTAAAAAAAAAAATGCTCCAACTCTGTCAGTTGCAACACAGAGCACTGTCTCCACTGCAATCCCTTCCAGTGGTGGTTTGCAGGGGGTGGGGGACCGGGCACCTCTCCGAGAAACATAAGCATACACTCACTATGCAGGGGGACGATTTGCCAAGAAAACTCACCAGGCCAAACGGTGTAACCCCTTCCTCCACGCGGATTTCTTTGCAGTCAAACACAAGGGATGCCACGGCAAGGCCCTCCCCACAAGGCAGCAGAGAGACCAGCAGCTGGCAGACTGTGAGCCCCACTGCTTCCAACCAGGCTCCCTGAGATGTTCCCTGTTGGTGCTCCCTGTAACTGAAGCCAGACCAGGCGTCTTTCCAGTTTATTCAGGGGCTGGTCCAATGCTGGGATATGTCATGGTGGCCTGAGAGCTTCTCAGCCTCTACTACTTAAAGAGACAGCACCCAGCTTTTTGTACTTGCCAGAGCACAGTGATCCCAAGAGGCGCTCTAGGGTATAGAAAACCTGGGGTGAACAGGGAGAGGCCTTTTGGGTTTGCCCACAACCTGGGAAGGCAACCCTAGTCCCACTGCAGTGCCAGGCTGTGGGACAGCAGAGCGCCCCAGCAACCAGTGTCCCTCCTCTCCCCCCTCCAGGGAGTTCCTCAAGGAGGAAATACACCATGTGAAAGGTCTGAGTGTGTACTGTCATATGTGTTACATACAGCTTAAGTCTCATTTTTAGTCGACATCATCATTTTGAGAAGTTCAAACATCGCACAGATCGTGTTGACCTTCAAGCCATGATCCAATTCAAGTAAACAAGCCTCTGTTGAAGACATTCCAACCTGTCAGGCGGAACAGGCCGGGAGAGCAGTTGGAAAGCTATGGGGTAGTAGATGAACTCAAGTACCGCCTCTTCAGGCTCCTTGCACTCTCTGCTCCTTCAAGCTCTCAGAAAGGGTCCTCCATCTCCAGCAAGTTCTCCTGGGTAGAAACCCCAAGACAAGGGCACTTGGTTTTACTGAAGGAGTCTCTTGGAATTCTGGCACCTTTCCCCACCTCTTATGTCAGGGGTGCCAATCTGTAGTGCTCTGTAGAGTTTGGGGAAGTCTTTCTCTGCCACAAACACTTTATGTTTTATTGGGCTTTGTGATCAGAAGGGGGTCCCAAAGGCCCTCTCCTTGTTCTGCTACCAGCCAGGATCTTTCATGCCCAGTAGAACAGCCTGACCCAGCCTTGGGGCTCATTAGATCTGGCTGCTACTTAAAATGACCAAGAACTTTGCATACCACCCAGCCTGGGCCTGAGTGCAGAGTGGCTGACTCAGTGCTCTGGGATGCAGCTCAGGTGTGGGTAATTTTTAACACTCCTCGAGATGCTTCAGTGTCCGGCCAGGTTGTTGTAAGTTGTCAGAGGGTCCCTGGTTTCCTGCTCACTGCCTTTGTGGTAGAGCCCGAATGGTAGTAAGGCCCAGTGTGGCCTGCAATGTTAGACAAGTTATGGTTTGGTCTTACCAGGTAACACACGGGGTGTGTGTGTATATCTGGAGTGTGTGTGTGTGGGGGGGGGCAGAGAGAGAGTGGAGTTCCCTCAGTCCTCCCCTGACATAGGCAGTGAAGGAGGACCCAGTGAGCATGGCTTTGGGCTTCCCCAGACAACCCCCTTCCTAGATACCCCCGTGATCCCACCTGAAGGCTGCATGACAAGGTTCCTGCCCCTCAGGCTGGACTAAGCCAGAAGATATCTGAGACCATTTCTGCTCCAAGAGCTAAGAATTCAGAGGAAGAAGGGTGGGGCAGGGTATAGGTAGGAAGCATCTGATCAGCCCTCCAACCTTCCAAGAGCTCCATGTTGTTGTTGTTGTTGTTTTTAAGATTTTATTTATTTATTCATGAAACACACCGAGAGAGGCAGAGACATAGGCAGAGGGAGAGAAGCAGGCTCCCTCTGGGGATCCCAATGCAGGACTTGATCCCAGGACCCCAGGATCATGCCCTGAGCCAAAGGCAGATGCTCAACCACTGAGCCACCCAGGCGTCCCAAGAGTTCCATGTTCTAGGACCTGCTCCCTTGGCCTCGTGTTTCCTTTGATTGCTCCATCAACTGCAACCAAGCCCTAAAAACTTGCTGGCTTTGGCTGAGACCTGTCTGATGACTCCCAGAGCTGGTCCCTGCTGTGCTCCCCCACTGGCCCACCCATCAGGCATCAACACACTTATCTCTACCCATCTGGGCCAGGCTCTCTGCCTCCTCCTGGCCCTTTCTCTCCCCTATTCTGGAGACCGTCCTCGACCAAAAGAAACCCCAGCCCATCTGTGTTGAGCAGATCCTTAGGGCCAGGGAGAATATCCCCCCGGCATCACTTGTCATAATGATGACTAGCATAGTGACCAAGTCATATTTTACTTCTATTATTTCTACCCATTACATAAGTAGGGACGACGAGAGTCAGGTAGACTTCCAGAGGAGACACAGTTAGGTCACATCAGATGGGCTCATCCCAATGCCTGAGCTTTTGTGCTGTGCTGTGCCACCCCAGCTTGGGAGCAACAAGTCATCCACAAGTCACTGATAAATGTAACAATTACAATCATAGTTCATGCTTACTTGGCACTTTCGGTGTATGAGGCATCATTCTGAACATTTTCTAGGAATATTAATCTCTACAACAACCGTTTTTTAAAAGATTTTATTTATTTATTTGAGAGAGAGAGAACACAAGCAGGGGAAGTGGCAGGCAGAGGCAGAGGGAGAAACAGGCTCCCTGCTGAGCAGGGAGCCCAATGTGGGACTCAATCCCAGGACCCTGGGATCATGACCTGAGCCAAAGGCAGACTCTTAACTGAGCCACCCAAGCACCGCTCTTTACAACAACCTCATGAATAGGCTCCCCTTTCATCTTTTTTTCCATATGAGGGGAAACTGAGGCACCACAAGACACTGAGCGGCTTTCTCAGGACACCTCATGAAAAAATCGCAAAGGCCAGATGTGAAGCAGGTGTCCCGGCCACAGAGCCCATGCTCCATTCCCCAGGCTATCTTGTACCCTAATTTCAGCCTTCACAGAACATCTATATTTCTTCACCATACTGCCCTACACATCGTATAATCTAACTTCCTTGTTCTGCCAAAGATACTGATACATTCTATTTCTACATCCGCATTTCTTTTTCTCCATTAAAAAAGCAGAAAATATCCTAAAACCTCCACTGCTTGCACCAGTCCTGTGAGTTCCCCTCGAAGGTGTCCTGTCGCCTTCTAAGGCACGGTCTCTGTGTCGCACACCCATGCAGCCCTGGATCCTGCACACTGGACAGTTTGATCTTATAAGACCATTGCTGTTGACCTCATGGTGTGGGATCTAAACAGGCTCTGAAGTGGGCTGCAGCCCCCCTTTTTTCTGCCTTTAGAGTTGCAGAAATGCTGCCGCCTGTAGTATCTTATTCAACGGCGGGGGCCGATTTTGACCATCTTCTCTAGGTGAAGAAGGTTGGGCTTGGAGAATTTGTCATGTTTCCTCCATCAGCCAGGGAAAATGTGCCATGGCTGGGCCCCGAAACCAGTTCCTCTGACTTCCAAACCTGTGATTTTTCCATTATGTGGACTAGCCCCAAGGGGGGAAATAAAAACCAGAGGTGAGTCTTAATTGGGCATTTGTCCCATGGATGAAGGTGTCGTCAGAGCGTCAGTCTGGCCCAGCACTGGGTCAATATCTGGGGAGTGTTTACATGACAAATGAAGCCTTTCCTGTCTCACTGCAGCCAGCAGCCTGTGTGGGCGTTCTTGGCCAGGCCTGGGCACATCTGGTCTGAAAAGGTCCTCAAAAGGGGAGGTTATTGCCTCATTGAGACTCTTCTGACTCTCCTGAGCAGCTTAGTATTAAAAGCTGGAGCACGGGAGGAAAAGAAGGAGGGAGGGAGGACAAAGAAAAAAAGAGAGAAGAGGGAGAGAAAGGAGAAAAGAAGGAATGTAAGGAGCCACTTTGACTTCCTTGATCAGATCTCTATAAATAACACACATTTGGAATGATGGCAAATCTAAAGCCCCAGAAGCCCCCAGAAGTCTTTCCCTGGGAACAACAGAAGCAGGTAGAAAGCAGCCTGAAGACCCCCACACACCCAAATTGGCACAAGGCAGGTTCCCTAAATTATGTCTTTAAAATTTGCAAATTTATCTTGGGGTAAATTGCATCTTTAGCTCCCTTCACCTATGGGAGCAAGAAAGCACAGAGCGATTATGTTGTGCTCTTGGAAGGACACAAAGTACAAAGAATTCTTTGTTCCCCAATGTTTGTTGCTTAGGAAAGCCAGATTCCATAGATGCAAGCAGAGGGTGAGAAAGCGGGCTTTTCTAGAAGGGATCTGGGAGCAATTTAAGCAGGAGAGGGTCCGAAATTGATGTATGCTAGAGATGGAAAAGTTTGAAACTTTTCTCTAAGACTTCTTACTCCTCAGGGACATTTTTCTGCTCCTGGCCAGGGAGAGGCCCATAGAGCTGGGGAAGGTGATCCATCCTGCCACGGGGCCAAGACTGGAATGGGCGGGAATGGACGAATCTTCTGGGCCCCACAGGCCAGATACTACAATGCCAGGGAAGGCAGCCCAGCCTCCGTGTCAGAGGTTGTCTTTTTTGAGGTAGGTGCATAGGAAAGTCCGCTATAAGCCAAGTGAATGTTCGATTCAGGTAGATGAGGCCACACCAAGCCATGGGACATTAATCTCCCACCAGAAGAAGGAAGTTTGCACCAACCATCCTGGAAGCCAAGGGAATGTTCGATTCAGGTAGATGAGGCCACACCAAGCCATGGGACATTAATCTCCCACCAGAAGAAGGAAGTTTGCACCAACCATCCTGGAAGTTTGCACCAACCATCCTGGAAGACACCCCCAGTGAACAAGCCCCAGAGTGCATCATTGCACAAGTGCCTCTGAGCCGGAGGAACAGCAGTTGCACTACACACGAACTTGAACACAGATGTTTTCACTTATCAAGTGTGAAATCTCAGCTCGAGCCAGGGAAGTTCACGGACAAAGGTCAAAACTCCCTTTGAGAGGTTCAAGGCAGAAGTGGGCAAAGCTTCAAATATGTTTACTTTTCCTTGTTGAAGATCAGGGAACACCTATCCAGGGGACTTCAGTGGCACCCCGGGGTCTCCTGTAGCAATTAGCTTAGAATTCTGATCCGGAAATGAAAATTCTAGAAATGTGCCTCACGATAGTGATGGACATGCAACAATTTGGCCTTTGTAACCCTTTTTACCGTGAAGGAAAATGTGAACATCCTAAGTCTCAAACAATGGGAAATTGACTGGAGAAGTTTTGGTGCAGTCCTAAGATGGAATATTATGTAGATACTAAAAATAACGTTAAATAAGTTTATTTCATGAAATGAGGAAAAGTCAGCAATGCATGCCTAGTGTGTGAAAAGTTAGGAAATAATAGATCTGTAATTTATTGGGTGCTTACCAGGCACTGCACTGACATCTCTGATCCCTAGGGCACCGAGAGGTTAGTGTAGTGCCAAGGGCACACAGCTGCAGTGGTAGCACCAAAATATAAATGCTGACAATCTGCATTCTCAACCACTAGACTCCCACAAATGTATACTTTCAGACATATCGCAAGTTCCACGGTGACAACAATGAAAGCAAGATCTGAAAGCCTGCGAAGTCTGAGAATGCAGCACAACACTGGGCTTCCAAGTTCAACATGAAATGGGGAAAATGCATTTGCATGGAACTGAACTTATCACAGAGCCAATCGTGATTAATAATCACACATCTTAGTCTTGTGCCTCCACCAGATGAATCTGTGATTCTCTGGCTAACGTGGAGGAAATGGGCACTGGGCCTACCCCAGGGAGGGGTTAGGAGAGCCACGGGCCAGGCCTTGCTTCATCTCTTGTACTGTCTCCAAATGGAGTCACAATCCAGACCCAGATGTAGTACAATAGAACTGAATTCAGTTGTACCTCTTACAAGGAAGCACGATGTTGATGGCTTACCAACAACATTGATGGTATAATGTCAGCATTGTATATGGACTATGAGTTTGGTAACCTTATTTTATGCTTATTTAAATAATCAGGAGACTCAAATTAAAAAATAAAGTAAGTATCCTGGACCCTTATTGATCTTGAGGGACCATGAATGAGCCAACAGCCCATCAGTCTAGGTATATGACTTTGAATTTGAGAATCCTCATGATTCACTACAAAAATATAATCAGACGTAGTTGGGATGAGTAAAAGTGCACTGACCAGTTGTGGTCCATTGACCAAAGGGGAAAGTCCTACATGGTTGTCAATGCTCTATCACCTGCCACATTGTCTTCTCACTCTTTCTCTCTCTCTCTCTTGCCACCTCCATCCATTATGGTATGCAACCATAATGAAATCAAAATATCATTACTGGGCAGCCCGCATGGCTCAGTGGTTTAGCGCCGCCTTCAGCCCAAGGCCTGATCCTGGAGACCCGGGATCGAGTCCCACCTCGGGCTTCCTGCATGGAGCCTGCTTCTCCCTCTGCCTGTGTCTCTGGTGCACTCTCTTTCTTTCTTTCTTCTTTCTCTCTCTCTCTCTCTCTCTCTCTGTCTCTGTCTCTCATGAATAAATAAATAAAATCTTTAAAAAATATATGATTACTATCTGAATTTCACCACTTTATGAGCTCCTCAACCATTGGGAGGCCTCAGGACTCTTTTGAATTTTTTTCCTTCCAAGGAAGGTATTTTCAAGAGACTTCCCAGGAGGTGGTCTACTTGACATGGTCTCGTGCCTTGCTCCTATATGATCTTGGATCATTGAATATACAACTCAGTCTTGGAAACTCTTAGGTAGGGACTAGATTATAAAGCATTTTTTAAATTTATTGGACCATTGAACTTTTATTCCTAGATTCTCTCCAAGATGTAGGTTCCAATGGAACTCAGTCTTGGAAACACTTTTATTGGAACACTGAGCTACATGACCTTTCCAGCTCTGATGTTCTCATCTTTCCCAGTGGGGGCAAATAGAAGAAATGGCATTCCTTCAAACTGTAGACATTTCAGGAAATGAGGGGACAGATTCGAAGACAGAAGGCTTCGCTAAGGATGCCAGGCCAGCTAACTTTCCCCAAGCAGGTAAGAGAAAACATCCTTGGAGACCAACTGAGACACTTGTCACTGTGATTCTGAGAGAGGAATTGGGTGGATGGCCTCTGAGGTCATACCATGCCACGTCACTCCGAGTGGCCACTCAGCCCCTCCTTTGTCATATGTTTTTTCTCCTTTTGGAGAGACCACAGTGTTTAAACTCAGGGGGTGGTCTCATCATGGGCTTTGGGAGAACACTGTAGAAGTCAATTATGATGTTATTCGAGCAACCCAAAGGTGGCCTCTGTGTGTTGGTCCCAAGCTGTGTATTTCTCACTGCAGACTGAGACCTTTTAGCTCAAAAGCTTGCTGGTGTCTAATTCAAATTTTTACATGTTAAACTATTTTTAAAAATAGCTCAAACAAGCAGATTTTTGTCCATTTAGAACCTGTCTGCTTGCACCCCATGAAACCTCACTGCACATCTGCAGGCCATTGATGACATAGAAGCCTGTGGTTATGAGGCTCCAAGATGCTATAGCCCTTCACATTTCCGACCCAGAGTCTCCCCACCATGTTGATAAGCAACATTGCCTACACACGCAAGCCCCCTTTTGGAATCCTGTCTTCTAAGGATTTCCTTCTCCCTCTTCCTTTTGGATGATAGCCATTCCCCAGGCTCATGCTGAGAGGGACCTCCCCTCTCATGTAACCCTACCCAAACATCACCTAATGAAGTGTGTTGCCTGTTACTCTCTCTCTCTTGGTCATATCTTTTTTCCCTAGATCAGTCCCAAAGTCCATCAAATAAACCCCCACATATACATGGAGAGATGTGAGACATAGAAGAATCCTGGAGCCAGCACACAGAAAACCAGCCATGGCCCTAGGATTCACACACACAGAAAATCCTCCAGAGAGACAGAAGCATCCCAGAGGTCTCATCACACAAGCCATTCCAGCTTCCTCAAATAGCCAGCATAATGGATTGTTGTTTGTTTGTTTTTCCAGAGAGGCCAAGGTGCAAGTAGTTGACATGGATTGCCAGTGTAAGCTGCCAATGGGAAGACCCTTCTCAGTCTCAAGCTGAGGGAGAACACCTGTTATAAGCCTGAAGGTATGAACTACTCCACTATGTAGCTATGGAAAGAACAATCTGGTTCAGAAACCTGTACGTTGTCTGGTGGCAGCCCACAAGAGCCCTGCACCCAGACAGCATGCCATGAGGGGGACTCCTGCTTGGGCAACTGATGGACTCATTGTTTACCCATCAATTTCAGCAGCCGATCCTTATCCACTAGGCTATGTGTGACTACCTGGTAGGGCTGAAAGTGGCTGGTGTGGTCTTAACAACCATACAACCAAAGCATTAGTTCCCAGTCGACACCAGTGATTGCTTCTATAAAGGAAACAAAAGCCATATAGTTCCTCACTAAGGTCACTGGACTTGGCTGGCCTCTTCCATGATGAGAGAGTAAACAGAGGATGACTAAATGTTCTTGGCATCCAAAGCCATCCACAGACAGAACCAGACATTGGGCGAAGTGTATTTTGACCATCTTAACCTCAACTACGTGAGGAGAATGGAAACTAAAAGCTCCTCACAACTGTATTCACCCAACAGGGATTTATTGAGCAGCTACCATAGACCAGAAGCAAGCAATGTCACTTGGCCTCTTCATCTCCATGAGAATGCAAAAGATTCCCAACCCTCTAGATGTGCCTCTTTGCAATGTAGCTTTCCTATTTTCTCCATTGAAAGTGTAGTCCATTGCTCCACTCTTTGAATCTGAACCTGGCTGTGTGACCTGTTTGAGCCAACAGAATGTTCTCAGCAGAAACAGAAGCTTCCAAGAGTGCTTGCTCATTGGGTCTTGCCCTCTTCCTGCTGGAGACTATTCTCTCATCACCTGAACAAGCCCGGGGAATCTTGCTGGATATTGAGAGACCAGCCATTCCAGCCATCCCAGAGAAGGCTCCAGAAATGTAAGCCACCCCAGACGAGAGCAGCTGAGCCTGGCCCAGACCATAAGGGATGCCACACAAGCCCAGCCAGGAGTCAGAATGGTGAAAACCGATGATTTGTTGTTTTAAGCTGCAAAGTTTTGGGGTTCTTTGTTACACATAAAAAACTAGCTGATATATTAACAATCCTAGAATTGGGGTTAAGTACCACATATATTCTTTAGAAACAGTAGTATGCCAGCAGGGCAGAGGCAGCGGCTCCTGCAGTAGCAAATTGACTTGCACTCCCTCCTGGTGCTCTGAGGCCTGGAAAACTTACCTTAATACTTGGCTCAGCTGATTCTCTGAGGGAGGAAAGTAGTAAGGTCAGAGAGATTGAACAGATTCCTTGGGCTCTGGGGGAATCACTAGGACTCTCTGGAAACCCCCTGGTATTTTCTGAGAATCTTTTAGTTCTATGGGGATGCTATGAGTCTGTAAAAGAGTCCTGTGGATTTCTGGGGTGTCCTGAAATGCAGAGTCAAGCAGGACTGCTCAAACTAACTGTGGCAAAGAAAGTTTGCTTTTTCTTTATTTCTGATCCATTCCAGTCAGCTGCATGACCCCACTGGACGTGCAAGATAGACATGCCCACTGATGGTGTACTTGGATGCCATGCAACATAAAATTGCTACAAGAGGGGCACCTGGGTGGCTCAGTGGTTGAGTGTCTGTCTTCAGCTCAAGTTGTGATCCCGGGGTCCTGGGATCAAGTCCCATATCAGTATCCCAGCAGGGAGCCTGCTTCTCCCTCTGCCTATGTTTCTGCCTCTCTCTGTGTCTCTCATGAATAAATAAAATATTAAAAAAAAAAGGAAAAGACATTGCTACAAAAGTTTCTAAATTCTGACTTTAAATTTCTGTCTTGGCCTCACAGACACCCTGTAGCAATTTGTGAGCTGTCATTGATCTGGTGTGGGAACCACGCTTTAGTAGAATTTCTGCAGAGAGGGCTGTGGCTGGCCCTACAGTATGCACAGCCCCTGGCCCAGAACCATGAACTCTCATTTGTGGCTGGAGGTTAACTATTAAAGTTTCTCTTTGGACACCAAGCCAAACGGCATTTCTTCAATCACCAATGCAAGGCCTATGGAAAGTCAAATAATAGGACAACTTTTGTAAAGAACAGAACTCTTACTTGGGAAAGGCACTGAATAATAAAATAATAACTCTCAACATCCAGCACCCCATTGGCCAGAAGACGCGGCTGTACTTAGAGCACTGTTCTGTGACCATCTGTGAGTCATGGTCTTGACAGCGATGCCAATCTGTGTGCCAGCCCTACCCTGAATGCCAGTGCAGGGACTGCTGGGCAGAGTCAGCTCGGGGGCTGCAGAAACAGCACTCCAGCCAGTGAGATGATGCGCCCCACCTCTAAACATCCATTCCCTTCAACGGAGCCACCACTTTCTTAATCTGCAGCCAGCAGAAGCATAAATAAATTCCAGAAAAAAAAATCTAGAGTGCATTCAGGAGTGTCTCTTTGAGCATCTTCCTGGGGGAGGGCCTTGCAGCATTGCATAAGAGTACCAGGAGCATGCAGAGGGAAGATGCTAAGGACATTTAGTGAGCACCAAAATGCACCAGGCCTGAAGTGCCTGACATACTATTTCTATGTTCTTCACAGCAGCCATACAGTCCCAAGCTACCTGGGACTTGGAGAAATTAAATGAGATGCCCAGAGTCATGCAGGTATCATCTGCTTATATAGAACTACAATCCCTATGTCTCCATGAGCCCCCAACAAAAAAATGACTCTTTTCTACTGATTGATGGTGCAATTTTGGAAATTTTTCCCCTTAAATTTCTTTTATGCCTAAAGTGGACAATGTTG
This sequence comes from Nyctereutes procyonoides, assembly GCF_905146905.1. Lineage (NCBI taxonomy): Eukaryota > Metazoa > Chordata > Mammalia > Carnivora > Canidae > Nyctereutes > Nyctereutes procyonoides. The sequence goes on along the minus strand of NW_026575140.1, from coordinate 50,749,932 downwards.
GTGCTCTACCAAAATACCATCAAATCCTGTCTTATCACTTCTGTGCCCCTGCTGGTCAACCTCCCCCATCATTGTGTTTCCAGTGGCCAGTACCTGCAATCTCTTCTTTGAAGGGCTGCCCTTGGGCTCCTGGAATGCTGTACCTGCAGGCACAGAGAGCCAGAGGTGTCTGGGAGTTCACATACTGGCCTCCCACCCCCATCATGGCCATTAACCAGACTGCCAGGTTGGAGAGAGTGAAAACTCAGATTTCTTGCTTTGGGTTGGGGCAACCTTGAGGTGCATCTTACTCTCCAGTATTTTATAGGGTGAGGATAAAGCTACCCTCCACACAATGTTGCTGAAGATGGTGGTGCCTTTGCTTGGCTCCTCTCAACTACCCTGCGTCCCCATCCTTTACCAGTCTGCCTTGGGAGTATCTGCTTAGTAAACCACTTGCTCACAAATTCCCCTCTGCTTCTGGCTTCTGGAGAACCTGATGTAAGGCAATGAACGCCTCACCTCTTTCTTGAAAAGTGGCAGAGAAAGAAAGACAGGAGAGAGTGGGCGGAGTAGGAGAAATACTTTCGCTTTGGGTTGTCCTCCATTGGCCATGGCCTTGTACATTTTAACTTGAAGATTCTGAGACATTTATGTCCATAATGCAATGTCCCGAAGTTACAAATATAATAGGACACTAAATTTGTAAAATACTTACATAGATGAAAAGGGACCTTGGAGATCGGAAATGAGCCACTGATAGGCTGAAGCCAGCCCACTGACGTCTGGTCTCCACACCATAGGGCCATGATGGTTTCAAATTGAACTCACTGCCACCATTTCCAACCTGGAGTCACGCGAAAGTCTCTATTTCGGGCTGGCCTTGAAAAACTGGGACACTTGGCAACACCCAGCCCACATTACTGCATGGCAGCAACCACTTGCAGCCAAATAGTGGCTCAAACTTTAAATAGTGTATTAACAAAGAGAGAATGGACCCTCCTGAAATAGAAAATAAAATCCCAAATCTTAGTGGTTTAACCCAACAAAGATTATTGGCCATTCACTCCAAGTTCAGTTGGGGTCGGTGAAGGCTCTCATCCAAGCTATGACTCAAGGATCCAGGATTCCTGCTTCTTCTTATGACACATCCATATAAATAAGTAACATCCAAGATCACTGTGGGAAGGCAGGAGAGGTGGAAAGAGGCACATGCCTCTGTACTACTCAGCTTGACATTTTTCTTTAGCATCATTGGCCAAAATGAATCGAATCAACCCAACTGAGACACTCAGCCTTGTCTCCACCACATTGCCAAACATCCACAAACTATTACCCCATGGACACTATCATTAATTATCTCATACCTCTTCACTCATCCCATTACCCTGGGTTAAAAGGAACAGTATCAAATTGGAAAGGCTCCCGGTCTGTGTCCACCCCAGCTCCTACTTCAGGACTGACAAGAGCCGGAAGTAGCCAAGAGCCTTGGGCAGGCGTCCCCAGGGAGGAAAAAGCCCTCAAGCCTTTGGACAAATCATTCACCCACTGACCAAAACACACCCATTACTGAGACAGAAGTGACGCCCAGTTGTTCCCAGACGCCAGACCTGTCACCCACACCTCTCTGTTTCTATTTCAACAGACACCTGGCAGCTGGTAAAAGGACTTTTTGAACAAACACGGTTTCTTTTCTCTACCCATCACCCCGCATTGCTCCTTGGCCAACAATGTATAAGATGGTGACTGTGTCTCAAAACAAGGCCACACAACCTATTTAACACAGAATGTAGTTGAGATTTCCCCCCTGTGTGGCTGAGACAGGCTTTTGTGGGTTAGCTGGGAATGAAACTTCCAACCAATGCTAGGGGAAAAGACATTTCAAGGGCAAGCCGCCAACTTATGAATGTTTCTTGCTATGACTGCTTTACAAACTAGAATTTACCTGTGTTGAACAATCCGAAAGTGGTTCATTAAGGGTCTGTTTTTCCTACTAGTGCTCTATATTAAAAGTAGAAGTCTCCTTACCCTCAGCACCTAGTGAGTATCACTCAAAAGATGGAAAAGCCATTTTCTGTCTTCTAGAATTGAAAAAAAAAAAATCCTCTAGGTAATACTGCCTAGATCAGTACTGCTTATTTCGCTCAGTTCCCAATACTTTCTAATTTCCTTTCTAATTTATTTCTGGACCTATGGGTTGTTTCGAGGTCTGTCTCTTCTTTCACAAATATGTGAGGACTTTTCCCGGATCTTACAGCTAATTTTTTATATAATTCAATTGTAGTAATAGAATATACTCTGTCTGACATTAATAGTTTTAAATTCATTGAGACTTTTTTATGGTCCTCACATGGCTTATTTTGATAATGTGCCATGTGCTCTTGAAAAGTTTATGCATTTTGCTGTTTCTGGATGGAGGAATGTTCATTATAAATGTTAATTAGGTCCCTTCATTGATAGTGTGGCTCGAGTCTTCTGTATCCTTCCTGATTATCTTTTTTTTTTTCTGTCAAATATTGAAAAAGGGTGTTGTAACATTTAACTTCTACTGGTGGCTGTGGCTATTTCTTTTTGCAGTTTAATAATTTTTTGCTTAATTTACTTTGGAGTTCTACTGTGTGCATAGACATTTGGAATTGTTATGTCATCTTGATGGATTGATCCTTTTATTATTATAAAATGTATCTCTTTGCCCGGAAGTCTGAGAGTGACTGTCCAATATTTATCACTCCAGCTTTTTAAAAATTAGTCTAAATATATCATATATTTTTCCCTTCTTTCCTTCCTATTCATGTCTCTTTATATACAGGGGATGAATGTTCTTTGCTGCCTGATGTCTACGTCCAGTTTCTGTGTATTTTGTCCGGTTTTTGGCTTTTTGTTGATTTTTTTTTTATTGTTTCTAGTCAGAGGGTAAATCCAGTCTCTGACATTCCTTCTTGGCCAGAAATTAAAGTTGTTTTGTTTGATTTTTTTTATCAGTACTTTCCAAGGAGGCAAAGATCCTCCTCATTACTGGTCAGAATATGACTTATCTACCAAGAATCTGCTCTAAGATCACCTCCTTCATGAAGCTTCTTTTGACTTTCCCCCCCTACTGTTGTACTCTTTGTAGAGAACAGAGCTTTTATATTGACAGGAATACACTCCAAGGGCCTCATGGGTTCCCACAATGGGGTCCACCAATACAGCCTATTTGTTTTCTCTAAATGCTGTTTCCTGGATAAGAACTACTGCTTCCTTAGACATCTTTGCTTCTTGTTTCCATCATTGTCATAGCAGCTGGTTTCTGTCTCAAGATCATTTTCCATGACAGTACTGAGATAGGATTTTATTGCACTCTGAAGATAATCATACTGGAGAAACCTCCCCCCACCCCATAGAGAACCAAGCCTTTCTGAAAAGTGGGTGATGGGTGATCAGCTGGTCTCCTCACTACTTTGATAACTTGTTCCTGCCCATACATTTTATGCTGTGCTCTCAGCAAGATTGAAATCACAGCATGTCTAAATAAGCTGTGATACATCTAGATAATGGAATGTTATTCAGCACAGGAAGAAAATGAGCTTTTAAGCCAGGAAATGACATCGATGAAGGACACCTGGGTGGCTCAGTGGGTTAGGTGTCTGCCTTTGGCTCAGGTCATGGTCTTGGGGTCCTGGAATTGAGCCCCGCATCAGGCTCCCTCCTCAGTGAAGAGCCTGCTTCTCCCTCTGCCCCTCCCCCTGTTTGTGCTTTCTCTCTCTCTCTCTCTCTCTCTCTCTCTCTCAAATAAATCAATAAAATCTTTTTAAAATTTTTTTTAAAATGGCATGGATGAAACTTAGCTACATATCACTCAGTGAAAGAAGCCAGTCTGGAAAGGCTGCATACTGCATACTGCATACTGTATGATGCCAACAATATGACATTCTGGAAAAAACAAAAGTATGGAGACAATAAAAGGATCAGTGGTTAACAGAGCTTGAGGGAGATATGGGGGTTGAATAGGCAGGGGGAAAAAAGATATTTAGGGCAGCAAAATTACTCTGTATGATACTATAATGATGGACCCGTGTCATTACATATCTGTCCAAACCCATAGAATGTTCAACACTGAGTAAATGATGATGTATCAATGTAAGCTCATTAATTGCAATAAATGTACCCCTCTGGTGGGGGATGTTGTTAATGTGAGAGGCTCCATATATATATAATGTTAATATATATATGGAGAGGACTACATGGGAAATCTCTATACCTTCTTCTCAATTTCTCTGTAAAACTAAAAATTCCCTAAAAAAGAAAATCAAGTTCTAAATATCATGTCACAGATCTGTGTGACTACTTATAGGCTGTTGACACCATGAACACCACATCCAGTTGCTAAAATCTAATTATACTTTATTGCATTATTTGTCCATTTATTTCCTTACTATATTCCTCCTTAGTCTATAAGCCTTGGAAGGCTGGGTCTTGTCTTACTGTTTTCTGATCCCTATGCCTAATTATAGTCCCTGGCATAAAATAAGCACTTTACTAATATTTGTTGAATGAATGAATAAATGAGAGTATAGTTAGAAAAGCGTATAAATCCCCAAACCTCCATGTATTTCTAGAATGCCTGCCCCATGGTGACCCCATGTTTATATGCACCACCCGTTGGCTGCTAAACATTGCTTTGAGCTCTTTTACAACTCATTTAATGTACATTATGTCAAACACCTTAAATTTCTAACCCTTTTGCCTTTTGCTTTTCAATTGGATTAAAAACATAGGAGCCATGCATATGAAGACACACTCTTACCAACATTCCTTATTTATGCATGAAGAAAATGAAGTTCAGGGTATAAAGACACCTCCCAAGTCCATTAGCCAGAAAACCAGAATTGGACCCTCCTGGGGAGCATGATGCCCCTCCACGAGCTCAGCCTAAAGCTTTCACTTTCTCACAAGTTCATTTTATCTCAAAAAGATGAGCACTTGACGGTGCTGGGTCCCCAGAACAGTGGATCTGATAACTCTTGACCAAGCCACAGCTTGGAATAGGATCAGGATTTTATGTGAACTATTTGAAGACCTCTGATGAAAGGCTGTTCGCTGAGAACATTCAGTCATGCTCAAAACATCTGAGGGGCTGAACTATGTTTATCCAGACCTGGCAATTCCTGTGTTCAGAACTATTTTCCTGGAGCACTCTAGAGGGCTGAGTCTTTGCCAGGGAATGTTCCTATAATGTTTCTCTCCAGTCAGAGGGAATCACCACCCCTCCTCTGTACGTGCAAGGACAGCAGCTGCTGGTACTACTGCCCTCCCAGGCAGGCTTGTGGTGGGGCAGGGGTGAGGAGTAGGAACACCCAGTTTTCATCAAAGCTTAAAAACACTTTGTTCATGGTAGAGCCCTCCCAGCAAGTGCATGGGGACACCATAGGCCATACTGATCCCCAGAATGTCCAGACTGGTTTGTGGACAAACCTGGAGGCTGTGATGTCGGATTCTATTGCTCTTTTCTTGACCACATGCCCCACCACAGGCCACCTGTGCTCTGAGTCTTAACCCCTCTTTCAGCACATGGCTCCATGACAAAATGGCAGAGCGATACTGTGGGGGCTCTCCCTCTGAATGCAAGAGGCAGCAACAGAATCCAAAGGCATCTATCCCTGGATACATCCTTTTATGAATGGGATGGGTTGCTAAAGTCTTAAAAAGCCAGCCATTTCAAACAAGTTCGATTGCCTAGTTTTATCTTGGTTTGTGGATTTGGCTCATCTTTGCTGTCTCCCAAACTTTACAAAAGCCTATGTTTAATGTCTTCTCTTGGCTGTGCTCTAAAACATCAAGTGAAGTCACTTCCCTTACACACTGGACTAGTTTGCTAGGGCTGCCAGGACAAAGTAGCACAGGCTGGTTGGCTTGAACAACAGGAATTAATTTTCTCAAGGTTCTGGAGACTAAAAGTCTAAAATAATCAAGGTGCCTCTTCTGAGGCCTCTCATTGGGCTTGTGGATGACCCTCCTCTTCCCATGTCCTCACATGGTCTTCCTTCTGTGCATGTCTGCACCTAAATTTCTTCCTTTTATAAGAACACCAGTCATATTGAGTGAGGGCCTGCCCTCATGACCACATCTTAACCTAATTGCCTCTTTCTCCAAATATGTCACATTCTGAGGTACTGGGATTTAGGACTTGGACCTATGAATTTTAGGGAGATCACAGTTCAGCCCACATCACATCCTTACACAGAACAGTGTGGTGGGGCCTTGGCAATTATTGAGGGATTTCCAAAGGGAAAATAAATTTGAGAGAAGAGAATAGCAGCTTCAAGTCCATTCACCCCCTCCTCCAAAAAAGATTCCCCTTCCAGAACAGGCTTAGGTTTCTGGGTTTCTTTCTTCCTTTCAATCAGTGAAAATTATATTCCTTTGCAGTCCATCTCTTAATCAAACTCACTTTTGACCAAACCTTATCCCACTCACCACTAACTCTACCATTGCCCAGCCCTCCCTTCTTCCACAGACCCAACCACCATGGGCAATGCATCTTCCCAAAGCACAGCTCAGACCCTAATGTCTCCTCATGGACTAGTCAATAAAGTTCAAATCACTCTCCCAAAGGGCCCCAATATATCTTCCTGGGCATGTCCTCCACTACTTCCCTCACAGAGTACTGTTCCAGCCAACCAGCAAGCACATTCTTTTTCTATACCTTCATTCATACTATCCCCTTGACACTCTGTCTGTCACAATTTATCCTATTAATCTGTCTCCATCTTTAAATCCCACCTCCTGTATCAAGCTTTTCCTGATCCAAAACATAAGAGCTCCTCTATTTCCACCCTTACCTCCACACACCACTTACTTTGTCTCTCTTGAATTGCACTTAGCCTGTGTCACAGGTTACCTTCGTAGGAACTACCTCCATGATCCCTTGAGCATGAGGTCAGCCCTGTTTCCTCTTCCCATCACTATAAAGTGCCTGCTACATGACCTGGCCCATAAGGATCCAATACAAGTTCAATTGCATAGAGTTGCTGCTCCTTCTATGTGAGCCCTACCAGCATGCTCACGTTCTTTGCTCCTACTGCTATTATCTGAGACAATGTCTTATATAAAATATCATAGACTGGTAGCTAAGGAACAACTGAAATTTATTTCTCAAGTTCTAGAGGTGAGAAGTCCAAGATCAAGGTGCCAGCAGATTCAGTGTCTGGTAAGAACCTGCTTTCTGGTTCATAGACCTCCACCTTCTTGCTGTGTCCTCATATGCTGGAAGGGACAAGGGAGCTCTCTAGGGCCCCTTTTATAAAGACACTGATCCCACTTAGGAGGGTTCCACCTCCCAAAGTCCCCATCTCCTAATACCACCACCTTGGAAGTTAGGTTTCAACATATGAAGTTTGGGGGACATAAACATTCAAACCAGAGCAGATAATAAACATGAGTGCCAGACAGAGGGACATTCTTCTCTACTTTTTTCTTATTTTGGTTCATAGAAGATGGACTTCGCTTTCTCCTCCCTATGGAAGAGTGTTGAAGAGAATAGAGTTGACCCTTCTCTACCCCCTTCCAGGGTCCTTCCTCAGGGAGGGATGATGACCACTGATTCATTGAGATTCATCAAGTTATTAATTTTAAAGTTAAAAGAGGGGGGATCAATTAAATAATTGATATGTCTCTTACAATAAAGACAAAACAACACCTAAAAACAATTTGAGGGTATTTAGAAGGACATTGTCAGGTGGAATGGAAAGGGGGAATCACATTCTCTGAGATCACAAGCTTTGAATTTTTCAGATTTTACCACTTTCTAAAAATCAAAGAGGTAGGATTTTCTACTTTTATCTGTCTTTGGGGATACAGAGTTCTGCCTATATCGTTTTCACAAGTCATCTAAATACAGGCTTTCTAGAACACGAGTTACCCATCATCTAAATACCTTACTCAAAAATACTCTAAACTTGGGATGCCTGGTGGCTCAGTGGTTGAGGTCTGCCTTTGGCTCAGGGCGTGATCCAGAGTTCTGGGATCCAAACCCCCATCGAGCTCCCCACATGGAGCCTACTTCTCCCTCTGTCTATGTCTCTGCCTCTCTCTCTGTGCCTCTCATGAATACATAAATAAAATATTTTTTTTAATAAAAAGGGGGGGGGAGAAAGGCTCTAAACTTAATTTGCTTGTAAATTATCTTCCCAACTCACACACCCAATGGGAAAACATTTCCTGCTGAAGACTGTAGAAAATGAGATATAATTTAAAGTCAACTTGTACAAAATATGTCCATCCTAATCAATGAAGTCTACCTAATTCATGTAAGCACTTTGTTTTATTTTCTTTACACATTACCCTTTGCTTTTTTATCTTGTTGTTATTGCCTCTCTTTTGTTTTAAATCCACAGTTCACAAAAAAGAAGCAATGACTCAAAAGTGGTTTGTTAAATAAGAGTGTAATGAAAATAGTAATATAAATACTACAGCTCAAAATAAAATCATAAATATAAACAGGAAAGAGGATTCCAGCCTAATTCAAATATAGATTGTGAATCTGCATGTGCTAGAACAAGTGATGGGCAAGTAGATCTCTCACAAACAACCCCAACTGACAATAAATTTTAAAATTAGATTTCACTAGGGGCACCTAGCTGGCTCAGTAGAACATGCAACTTTCAATCTCCAGATCATGATCTCAAGCCCACATCGAGTGTAGAGATTACTTAGAAATATAAAACAATAAATTAAAATTGAATTTCACTAGACCAAGGAACTTACTTGATTCTACTCTGCAAAGATTTGTCTGTTTAGAAATTTTGTCAAATGGGGGACAAAGATTCTGTATCATTTTCCAATGATGACCTTTTTCACAAACCTGTTGAGAATTTTTTTTTCTAGAATAAGCACAAAGATACTGCTTTCCAGTTATAAATTGAATATTTTTTTATCTAAAGAGTTTAAAACTTCAAAGCCAACATTCAAAGTCTTCTTCAAAGCATAAACAGGGTTTAAGTCAAAATATTTTCCCGAAGTTTGGAAAACCAATTTCATAGCTTTTGACACATTTATGCTTGGCAAGGAAGCCAAATAAGCATGTGGAAGTCATTAGTACCATTCACTACCTATTTCCAGTTCTTTGCCTTCTATGTGCATGACAGCACTGCCTCTCTCTGCTGCCTTTGAAGTTAAGCATGGCTGTATGACCCATTTTACTCAGAGAAATGAGAGTGGCAAAACAACTGTAAAAGCCAGTGTACAACTCGCCATGTTCTCTCTCCCTCTACTGCCATGATATCTTGTCCGGGTTCCAGAAGTGGCTGTTCCACCAGCCTGGACCCCAGGGAGTGAGGAAGACATGCAGCACAGCCTTCAACTGACCTGCTCCAGACGTGAACTTCGCTGGGTGAGATTTGGAGTTCATTTATCACTGCAGCATAACTTAGCCCATCTTGAGTGATACACAGTGCTAGAATTCTTAAATCAGTAGACACAACTTGAGTGAAGCAGGGTATCAACAGTGTATTGGTATGAAAGAACAATGTCATGAGGAGTGGTAGTAAGGCTTGTGTTTGTTTTTGGTTCAGTGGTTGGATTAAACCACTGATGTACCAACATTTGAACTCACTCTTGAAATATGAGTGACGTACTCAGGGAAGAAGAGGCCAGTGACATTTTTCTGTTGGAAACTATAGTACAGGAGAAGAGGTGTTTATTTCAGTTAACAATTATTTTGTGAGTCATGGTGAGGATTGGAAAATGTGTGTCGTGGCCAGGTACATGGAACACAAGCTAAGTAGGCATCGAGGAAGGGAGTCACCATAAAAATAAAAGAAGGTGCTCCTAAATGTCTGTCTTCTCAGTATTATGCTTACTAAACATCACACAGGAAATGCACTCAAGTTGGAAATTAAAATTGAGTGGGGCCCATTGAAATATGTCTTTTCAGCACATGGTGTGAAGGTATTGGCAGAAGTCCAAGACTTTATTTTCTACACAGACTGTATTGGATTGAAGGCACTCAAATGAGTATTAGAAATTAGGACTCAGTTGTGTGGCTTTCTCTTTTTTTTTAAGCACGACTTCATGACACTGCTAATGTCAATTAAGGCCATTTTAGTGATGTCAATTGATTTGCCCGTGTAGCATGTGGCATGCCTTCCCTGTATATTTGGCAATCTTGAGGATTCTTAGAGATGGACACTTGGTGCAAATAACTTAATTGCAAAGAATTAAGTTCCTTCCTAATATTTGATGATTTTCTCCAATTTTCTCCAAGAGGAAGTGATAGATGTTGTTATTGAGTAGCTGATATTTTAAAACTGCAATCAAATGATGCCAGAATTTGAAAAATTCCAAAGCCCAATTTCACCAAAAAATGCAATAGGGACCACTCACTGCTAACTACCAGTTTCTGAGTTTAATATACTATTGTCATACTTCTGGATGCTTGAACAGGTTCAGAGAGAATGGAAGGGTTCCTCACCACAGCTACTTAGCTCCACATCAGGTGCTTTCTAACAGAACCACCTAGAATTCACTTCTAGTTTCATTGGCCTACAGTTGTGAGTTACAATTTTATGTTTTTTGATATGCTTATATTACTATTAAACTTACCTACATTTTCTTTTAGTACTTTCGTGGTTTTAATTTTTATTTATCTTTTTTAAAGATTTTACTTATTTATTGGAGAGAGAGAGTGAGTACAAGCAGGGGGAGGACCAGAGAGAGAGGGACAAACAGGCTTCATGCTCACCCAGGTGCCCCTGTATTTTCATGGTTTTTAAAACTTCATAACCAGCTAGAATTATGTCAATACATCACTTGAAATTACAACCTAATGTGTGTAGTGTTTTTTTAAGCAAATAACCAGTTTTTGAATAATCCATTTTTCTCCTACTATTACGAAGTATTTTCTTAGATCCATATATATATGTGGCGCTATTTATGGACTTTCTGTTTCATTGATCCACCTACCTATCCCACTTCCAATTACTATAGCTTAAAAATAGGGCTTCAGGATGGCGCACCTGGATGGCTCAATAGGTTTAGCATCTAACTCTTGATTTTGGCTCAGGTCATGAGATGGAGCCTCACATCGGGCTCTGTTCTCACCACGGAGTTTGCTTGAGATTCTCTCCCTCTACCTACCCCCATGGACTCTCTTTCTCTCTCTCTCTTTCTCTCTCATAAATAAATAAATAAATAAATAAATAAATAAATAAATATTTTTAAAATACTGATTCAGGAATAATAAACAAGTAAGAATGACTGAAAGATTAAAAAAAAAACAATGTTGAGAGAAGTACATGCAGTATGATTCTTCCAATATGTTTAATTTCTCATCCTCTCCACTGGGCTTCTTTCCTTTTTCCTATAAATGTGAACACATTTTTCCTATTTTGTGTTGACTTCCCTTTGTGTTTCTGGTTGTTACTTCTCTGTCCTTCCTTTCACTGTCAGTCAACCCTGCTACTCATAGAACATAGTCCTCTTTCCGTTAAATTCCTGTGTTATCTGGCCACGTTGTGCTCCCCAAAGAGAACTATTAAAAGTTATCAGCGACCTCCCTCATGTCCTTCAAGTCTATTTATGATCTTCAACCTCCTGCAACCTCTTATATTATGTTACACCAGTCACCATAATGCCTGGACTTGCCTTTCTCTTCTCTTGCCACTGCCTCATTCTGGACCTCCTCTGTCTCTTCTGAGGCAACTTCCCTGCCCCTTTGCTCTTCCTGTACTTTCCATACTCACTTACCTTCCAATACTGGCTGACTGCTTTGCTCAAGTTACTTGACTTCACTCTACTTCGATTCCAAAGAGCATGGGGTAGCTTACTCTGTGTTCATCAGGTACCAGCTGGACGTTTCCACAGCTCGGCCCATGATCAGTTAGCATCTTCTGGACCTAAAAATGAGCTGCTGACCTTCTGATGGAGTGCCAGAACAGTTCCAGTCCTTGACATTCCAATGCTACCACTGTCCTTGGCATCGCTAAGACACCTGCTTGTGAGAGAAAAGAGTCCCTAAGTCATAAAACCTTTCTACATGATTTTTCTTGAAGCTCTCCCATCTTTCCTCTCTAACACCACTACTAGCTTATTCTTTGTACTTCCTACTTCTTCAATAGCTTCCACTGAGAAGTTCATTAAAAGATTCTCTGGATGACTGCTGCCAATGAATCAAATCCAAATTTCCTTAACCTAGCATTCAAGACCACCAGAATCAGTGCACAAACTATGTTTGCAGTATCTGTACCCACTTCTACCTTAATCAATACTGGGGTCAAAAGGATCTAGATTTTTTATGATTTTTATTTATTTACTCATGAGAGACACACAGAGAGAGGCAGAGACACAGGCAAAGGGAGAAGCAGGCTCCCCAGGAGCCTGCTGCGGGACTCAATCCCAGGACCCAGGGATTATGACCTGAGCCAAAGGTAGATGCTCAATCACTGAGCCACCCAGGGATCCCAAAAGGATCTAGATTTCAACCTGGACTCTGTCTTAGTAGCTAATTACTTAGCCTCATTGTCATCAAAGCCAAAGACCTTGGAGTGGCACAATGGATGAGACTGATGACCTGTAGTGTGTGTCAAGCACTAAAGAAACTTCAGCAATCAAGAGATTTGTCTGTCCAGCACAGAGGCAGAACCTGACCCATCTTGTGGAATAGTCATAGTAACACCTCTGGACTCCTGATGGTGAACACAGGGACTATCCCTCTTCTTTGCTCTTAGAGGTCAACAAAGTGATTCTCTCTCCTTATTGCAACCCCTTTATGACCCAATGGAGTTATGTTATTTCTTGGCATCCCCAAAATACTTAATACACTTAAAGATGATCAATAAAACTTTGCAGATAAATGCTTGTTGGGACCACCAATCATGGTATAGAGGAAAGATCATCAAGAGAGAGAAGACTTAGGCTTATGTCTGGAGTTGCACCATGCTGGTTCCATGACATGAAGCAACTAAATAGCATTCCTGATTTTTGGTGCCTTAAATTTTCATGTGGAACTCTAGTCAGTGTTCAATATCTCTCTCTTGGAAGAGAAGATATAGAATATTTCCACCATTGCAGAAAGTGCTATTGAGCAGGGCTGATAAACATCACAAGAAGAATGGTTTGGCTGGCAATAATGTCATAAAATAGTATTTATGGGAAATGCCTAGAAGAGAAACTTCGCTGACAACAGAAACACAGCTGCACTAAGTGGAAGAGATAGCCAAGTGTCTCTGAGATGGACTCCCATGAATCTGAGGAATTAGATTAGTGGAGATTCAGATAAACAACTGAAAAATCTCATCATAATCCTCTGGGAGTTATCTGGACTCACTGAATGATGAAGGAAGAGAGGCAAGTAGCCTCACCTTATATGGGAGTCTCTAGCATTAAGCTGAAGATATGAGGCAATTCCAAAAGGTATTGTGAAGCTTCTAGTGGGAAATGGTGATTTTCATATCCTTAAGCTTCTTGACTAGAAATTGAGCCTTGAGTTGAAGAGTGACAAAAGTACTGGGTGGTATTTAGCTCAGAGAAGATTGGGAGGAGCCATGTAGGAGATTATAGCTTTCCCGACCAAAAGACTTTATTAGATGATCCTCCTCACAATTTCCCAGGATCCTCTTCAATATATTTCTATAAAGTATTACTTTTAATAATAACCCTTGGCCAGATTTTTGTCCTAGCCAAAAATAAATAAATATATATAATAGAAATATACATAAAACTACATATAAACATATATATGGTTGTTATATAAATATATGTTTTTATATATATAGTTAAATGTTGTGTATATATATATATATATATATATATATATAGTTAAATGTTAAAAACAAATAGCTGACTTCATTATATCAGTGACACAATTGACTTCACCTAGCTTTTCATCATTGGATTGATTTTGTTGACTAGTTTAATTTCTATAGTCATGCAAGAATATTTGCCACCAGGTCCTTCAAAATGACCAGTTTGGGACTTGTAAAAAGTCCTTCAACTAGTATGAGCCTCTCCGTCTAGTTGCCCTGTTGCCATCTCAAACTTCGCACTAGAAAATGTCAAGCTCCTTTTACTTTTCTTAAGTGGAATTATACTATATAGCGTCATACCGCTTGTGCAGACATGGAGGTATGTGTATTTGCATATTGTACTCTGAGTTAGGTCATGTCTCCTGATTTATAATAACTGTGTACTTTCAAGTTAAGTACACACTTAAAGTTAAGACCTCCTAAATGGTCTTCAATGCAATCTCCTATTTTTCTATTGGACTGTATACTGGTACAATAAACTAAAGTTACATGATGTTGCCTGTCCCAACTGATACACTCTTGCATTTCAAGGCTTTGGTTCATCTCACTGTGGTCATCAGCACTCTAATTTACAGTGTGAATATAATAAACCTAAGCTCCAGGTCTAAATCCGAGCTCCCTCCCCACACCCACAACTTCTTGTTAGGTTGGTTTGTAAAATAAGCTGGAGGTATAGTATTACAGTAGCCTTGCCCGCTCTCATCTCTCCAAGCTAAATCCTCCTGACTCTTGCTACAGTGTGAATCACTGCAATAGAGGGGTACAGAAGCTCCAGCCCCACGAGGCCACCTTCCTGCTGGCAATAATAGGGCAACACATAATAATGGCTCCCCCTTTTAGACTGAGCATGCACTCTACATTTATTCCCGCCTTACTCTCCAGTTCCAGGCTAATTCTCTGTTGTCTCCCCAACATGGAAGCTCTATCTTAACCTAACTCTCACTAGAATTCTTCCTTATGGAAACTAATCATTTGTCTGTCTTCAAACACTCCTCACATAGGTAGGCTATAAAACAAGTCAGATAGCTACTTAACATATAGCTCAGAAGCATGCCCTTGATGGGTGAGTGGTCCTCAGAACTGTCTCTTCTGTAAAGCAGGGACAAAACTCAGTAATCACTCTATAATGTGAAGACTCTCAAATGAGTGTAATATGCAAGTTTTAAGTAAAAAACAAATCAAAGGAGTCTCTCCTATATGTAGGACCATACCTTCAGCAAGTGGCTTCCTTTCTCTTTTTGACAATTGCAATCATTCAAAACCACTATATATTGAAATGAATTTATAGTGTTTAGTATTTAAATATGAGCTCTCTTCAAAACCAAGTCCAAACTGCTAATCAGAGTCAGTTGGTCCAGGTCAAAAAATCTCTTGCCATTCTCACACAATTTTAGTTGCAATGGTGGGTTTGGATCCCTTGATATCTATTCAAACCTTCTGAAAATATGCCCTACGATACTGTAGAGGCTAAAGGAATTAAAACAAAAAAACTCCGTTTCCCAGACTGTCTTGCAGTTCAGGCTCTGGATGTGATTCAGGTTGGGCTGATTGGGTTGTACTTGTGTGAGCCTTGCCTTTGGAATTCAGCTCCATGGGAAGATAGGAAGGATGCGAGGCATGAGTTTTGCTCCTTGGGATGACAGAGGTCATGTTTGCTGGAGTTGGTAGCTGTGTTTACCACTTCCTGATTTAGCAGAGGTGGCTTTCTGATCCCAACAGAAATAGTGCTAGATGTGATAGCTGTTTGGTGGCTTCTCAACTCAATGGGAGTTTCCCAAACCCATAAAAGTCAACTTCTTTGGTGGCCTTAAGTTTAGCAACTTGGTTTGGGAGTGACTTGGGAGATCACCCCAGAGTCTGTTTCCTCAGCTTTATCAGTGACCCTAGAAAATATTCAATATCCTTCACAGATGGCCCCCTACTTAAGATGTTTTGACTTATGATTTTTTAACTTTACAATGGTGTGAAAGCAATAAGCATTCAGTAGAAATAATATTTCAAATTTTGACTTTGGATCTTTTCCCAAACTAGAGATATGTGGTACAATCCTCTCTCGTGATGCTGGGCCGCAGCAATCTGCAGCACCCTGTCAGGCAGCAATCATGATGGCAAACAACTGTTACACTTACAACCATTCTGCACCCATGTATTCATTATGTGTTTCACTTTCAGTAGAGTATTCAATTAATACATGAGATATTCAATACTTCATTATAAAATAGGCTTTGCATTACATGATTTTGCCTAACTGTAAACTAATTAATGCAAGTGTTCTAAATACATTTAAGGTAGACTAAGTTATGATGTTTGGAAGGTTAGATGTATTAAATGCATTTTCTGACAATATTTTCAACTTACTATGGGTTTATCAGAATGTAATCCCATCATAAGTTAAGGAAGATCTGTATCCCTTTCTGTCTAATGTAGCTAGAAGAGATCATCCTGTCATAGAAACTCTCCAATATGGATAGTCATTATTTCACCACTGATGGATCCCTGAGCCTTTGAGCTTTCTCCTCCTCAAGAGATGAACATTATCCTTCTCTTCTTGAAGGATGAGCAATAAACACATCTCAAAATCTCAAAACTTCACTTCTATATAGGTAGTTACTTACCCTGAATACCAATTAACAGAACAGAGATGGCTGTGGAAATTCTCACTAGATAGCTCTGTGCTTGTAGATTTAGGCTTTTCATCAATTCCTCTCTATATTTCATAATTAGATTCCTTTCTACATTTCCTAACACTATCACACCACAGTAGTTAATGCTCATTTTATTAATATGTTTCTGTGTCCCCTGAGCTGCATATGAGCAAAGAAACATGTTATGAACAAGGTGAGATGAAGAGAGTCCAAACCAAGGTAACAACTGGAAAGATCTAGTTCTGAATTCTCTTTTCTCTCTAGAGGAAGTTAAAGAGCTATTTTTGTAGCTATAACTTCACCTCAGATAAAAACAAAATGCACACATATGGGAAACAACCTATTTTGGTCAACTAGCACCAAAATACTGGTGCATGTGGTCACTAAACAATCATTTCCCTTTTAAGACTGAATGCTCTTTAGGAAAAATATGCTGACAAGACTCAAAACATGGAGGGCAATCCTACAATCCATCAGTGTCCATGGTATTGCTGACAGGCTTCCAGGAGAAGTTGAGTGAAGAATTTGAGTTCTAGAACTGAGTACTTTCTATTAAACTGTAAGAGATATTTTCTTCAATCTGAAACAGAGTATACAGCCAGTTATTATTCTTAAATTCTACTTAAAGATAGAATGAAAGAAGTTTAGAGCTAGGGCTTTGAAATACTATGGTAAAAATAATTTATTGTGTTTATGAGACTGCTCAAAATATTATTCCTCATGAGCATCTTTGGGAAAATTTGGAAGCGAACCTATCTGAGTTCAACTCCTAACTCTGAACTTTACCAGTGACTTGACTCTGGATTATTCTACTTCCCTCAGTCTCAATTTCTTCATTTTTTGAATGTAAATAATTAAATGTGCACACCTTAGAGAACAGCTGTGATTGTAAAATAATACTTATAAAGTTCCTCTGCTCAGCACGAGTTGACTATCCCTATTATCATTACATGTGTCAAAAGATGACCATGGCCACTGGATGCCATGAGGCTGGAAGCCACTCATGCAAATTTTTATGCAAATTTAATGCAAATTTTCCAAAATTAAAGCTTTCCTAAATGCCTTTGTCCTCAATTCTAAATCCATCAGTGCCATCATTTTACACATTTGTTGTTGTTGTTGTTGTTGTTATCACTGAGAAGCAAAGCTATCTGGAGAGACTCTAACAGCATAAAATAGTGGTTAACAGCTCATATCCCAGTGTCAGATAAGGGGATTGAACACTCAATCCAGCATTTCTGTCTGAATAACCTCAGACAAGTTGCTTAACAACTGTGGGGTTATGCAATCTCTCTGGGTCTCAGTTTCCCCACTTGCAAAGTGGCAATAATAACTGCCTCATGAGATTGTTGTGTTATATGATGAGAACATAATAATAGGCAATTCAAAAAACTTGTTTGGGCTGCCTGTTGTGACATAAAAAATTATCCAATAACTTAGTAGTTTAAGACAACAGTTTATTATTTCTTATGATTTTGTAGGTTGTCTGGGCAGTTCTGCCTCCAATGGTATCAGCAGAGGTACTGGGAAGGCAGGAAGGTTCCAAATGGTCTCATTCACATGACTGGCAGCAGGTGCTGGCCTCCCTACAAGCCCATCTGCAGTCATTGGCTGAGGTTCTGATCCACACGAGCCTCTCCATGTGGCTGTTTGGGCTCCTTCACAGTATGGTGATCTCAGGATAGTCACACTTCTTATATAGCAGCAAGGTCTCAAGAGCACAAAAGCAGAAGTTTCCAGGCCTTCTCAAGGCCTCTGCCTGGAATTGGCACAGTGTTACACTGTATTCTGCTGTGTTAAGTGACCAGAAAGTGAGCCCATATTCAAGAAGAAGATAGGACTTTGCAAAGACATGAATACTTGGAGGTATGATTATTTTCCCCCAAGACCCTGAGAAATATCTACTACATCTAGCCTTTAGGAAACTGAGAAAGTTGCCTCTTCCAGCATTATTTTAAAGTGTCAGTGCTTTAGGGTGCCTGGGTGACAGTCAGTTGAGGGTATGACTCTTGGTTTCAGCTCAAATCATGATCTCAGAGTGGTGGGATCGAGCCCCTGGTCAGGTTCTACACTCAGCAGGGAATCTGCTTGAGGATTTCTCTCTCTCCCTCTCTCCTTCTCCCCTGCCCTTCCCCTTTCTTATGTGCACGTGCTCTCTTGTTCTTTCTCACTCTCTCAAATAATAAATGATAAAATAAATAAATAAAGTGTTAATGCTTTACTCTTTCATTCTGTGGTGTGAATGGTGCTCTTAAGTCTTATCTGTGGCCCTGGCTTATTATTTTCCTCTCGGGTTGCCTGGCCTCATCACTTAAAGAGAACTCCATCTTTGCTACACACATCATGTAGCCTGGGGTTGAAACGTGAAACCGGCCAGCTTGTTGCAAATAAATGGATATCCCCCAATATATGTAATGATTTTTGTTTGTTATCAGTAAATACATAGGTTTCAATAAAGAGCAGGTTCTCAGGCAAGCAGAGCACAATTTGGGAGGGGAGGGGACTGTAGGAAAAGCATCCTTATGTCTGAGTAACTGAGGAACTAAAACACCCAAGACAAGAACCTTGAAACTTAGTCCAAGGCTATTACTTCACCTTACAGGGAGGAAGAAAAGTGAGAAAAACAAGCAATTTGTATGGTTCCCACAGCTCTATCCATCCATACACAATGAGGTACCATTTAGAGCAGCAGTAAAAGGCTCCCTGTCCCTGACAAGCTCCTTCCTCACTGTGCCACAATGCCACCAGAATTGCTTTACAGTCCTGGTGAGCTCTTTAAAAGATTGTTTTGCTAGGGGCGCCTGAGTGGCTCAGCGGTTGAGCGTCGGCTTTTGGCTCAGGTCCTGATCCTGGGGTCCAGGGATCAAGTCCCACATCGGGGTCCTCACAGTGAGCCTGCTTCTTTCTCTGCCTATGTCTCTCGTCTCTCTCTCTCTCTCTGTGTGTGGTGTGTGTCTCTCATGAATAAATAACATTTTTAAAGAAAATTTAAAAATAAAAAGTCCTTTTGCTAAGAGGAAAAATCTCAGCAGGAGAATGTCTCCTATTAGCTCCCAGAAAAACTAGCAAATAGCAAGGTCCGGAGAGAATGAGCCCTAGAAGACAAAACAGAACCTTTCTGATGTTGATGGAGAAAGATTTGAGCTGAGAAGGATTCAGAACAACTCAGAGCAGGGCTAATTGTTTTTGTGCGGCCACTTCTCTGCCCTGAACTCCTGCAGACAACACTATCCTCTGGCACCTCTCGATTCTTACCTGTCCAAGCTCACACAGGGCCTCAGCATCCTTCTTAATTCAGCACTCCACACATACACACTACCAAGGTCTAGAGCTGGTCTGCAAGGTGAAAAAGATTGTCCAACTCTGGTGAAGAGATGAAATATTGTCTTTTCCCCTTGAATGCATAAATATATAGGGTTCCGAAAATACTGTCAGAGCTCTGTGGGCCCAGAAGACTGGTCTTGGCAACCAAGTCAATGGTGAACCTGGTACTACTGGAAATAGTTGAAGGAAGGGTCAGGGCTAGCAGAGTGGAAATGAGCCTGGGGACACAGCAATAAACAGCCAGTCTGCCTCCTGTGCGCCTTGGGTCAGTCCTGCATACAAAGGAAAGGACTCCATCCCTACTCTCAGGGCAAAACAAAAATTATAACCTACAACCAGACCCCACCTCGGCTATTTACAGCATGAACTCAGAGTTCGAAAGTGCCAGGTGAGGTGTTTATGACACTTCTCCAGAGGCATAAATGGAAATTACTAAAATTATAGGTGACTTGGCTATTTAGGGGCAGTTACACGCATTTCTAAATCTGAATGATGCTTGGGGAGGTGGAAACCTTTGACATTCCAGCAGCCCTTCCTTAAAGCCACAAACTAGTCAAGATACCTTGGGCCTGAATATATAAAGCCGCATCCCGTGTTGATATTTGTAAGCCTGTGATTCTCACACAGGGTCACACTTGGTGATTCTTCGCTCTTCATGCATTTCAGCGTTAGACTATTTACCTTCGTGAAGTGGCCACAATATTTAAGATCAGCAACCGAATGTTTATTTGTGGAACACAGGCTTGCCCACAGTTTACTGAAATAACAAGAGAACTGGCCTTTTTCTGCGTCTGAACTACGTTTTCTTCCCATCACATTCTTGTAATGCTGGCAACGTATGTTTAAGGGGGGGAAAGAAAACAATTCCACAAGCATATATTTCTTTTAAAAAAAGGTAGCAGGTCATGGAAAAAGTCACCAAGATTTTCCCTGAAACATATAACAAGTTTGAGAAATGGGGAATTTGTTTATTCTTACTGTCGTCTAAAAGCGATGACTATCAACGCTTGATTGCTCTCATTGCCTAAGCGTTTGAGTGGCACTTAGAGGTCTTTGTTTCCATTAGAAGCAAAAGGAGAAGGATTTGATTTCTAAAATGATTTTTAAAAGAATACACGGAGACCACAAAAATACCCCTGGTCCAAGCTTACCATGTTTGTCAACACTACTAGCATTTTGAGATATTTCATGAAATTGACTAACCAAGGTCTGAGATACTTTTGAGAGAGAGAGAGAGAGAGAGATGGATTTGGGGTTGATCAACAGTGGTTAGATAGGAGCAGGGAGGAAAGAGAGATGCTAGCTAGCTCATGGCAGAGAGGAGGTCTACACGTAAGTGACAGGGAGGAGATACAGAGAGAAAGCCTTTCCCTCGGGTAACACCACCTTCCCATCTCAGAGCTTCCGCATCAAAGCATTCAAAGCCAGAATGCTGTTGACATCCTATCAGGTTGAATTCCAGGTGTTTAAATGTAAGTTCAGAAGACACTAGAAGATTGAGAAGAAATTACAAGTCAATAATCTTGAGATGAAGAAGAGCTTTCCCATGTAACTCCAGAGGCAATACTTAAACCATGGAAACACTTGTACACTTCCACCTCTGTACATTAAAAACCATAAACAAAATGTAAAGGCTGGTGCCATATAAAGAATCCACGTTCAGTACCTATGGTGAAAGTGTCATATGATCAATATACAGGGAACTCTCAAAAATAAATGGAAAAAAAAAGATAAATAGGGGAAACAGGCAAATTACAAAAACAAGCAATTAACAGAAAAAATCAAGGGTCCAGGGAACAATGCTCTCCCTACATCACTAGTGTCCAAAGATGTTAAAGCAATTAAGAAGAACATTTTTATGCTACTAAATGGTAAAAAAAAAAAATCACAGTTATCAAAGATGTAGAAGGACAGGCCCTCTCATAGAGTGCTGACTGGAGTGCAGAGTAACACAACTTTCAGGAGGGCAATATGACAACACACCATAAAAAAGTCTTTTTTTTTAATGTGCATAACTTCTGATCTAGCGATTCCATATCCTTAGGAAAATATTAAAGATGTTTGCAAACATTTAGCCAACAAGATAAAATCATGTCTATGTTTTTATGATAAGAGTGAGGCATGGTATAAGTAGCCAGTGATAGAAATTGGTTATAGAACATTCTAGAATCTCAATGCAATGGTACATCAATAAGTCATTAAAATGAAGCTGTGAAAAGAATGTTTAATGACATGGAAAATGTGCATATGATTAAGTGGAAAAAGCATAAATGAGCTGAAATGAATGAGGCACAGAGAATGATATCAGACACATAGTAGGTGCCGGCTGCTTTATTTGGAATGATTCCAATTTTGATAGGAACGCCAGTGTATAAATACAGAAATAAAACTCCGTGTATGTCAAAATATCTAGTTAGTTTAGAAATATAGAAGACATTATCTTCTTTTGTTGTCTGTATTTTCTCAAGTTCCCACAGGCAATATGTATTGTTTTTTAGGAAGGTTTTCAAAAGCGATGCTGTGGGTAAACAGCCAAAAACATATTTACATATGTAAATAACCATAAACATTACATATTACCCACATACATAGATAAACATTATATACACATAGAGTCAAAGCCAAAGCACAGAAAATAAAATGTTGACAAACCTCAGTGATCATTTCTGGGTGTTATGATAACGTGTGCATTTTAGGAGTGTGTGTGTGTATGTGTGTGTGTGTGTGTGTGTGTTTCTCCATTTCCAAAATATGTCATGCAAATGTTTTTCATTTATAATAAAGAAAAAGTTATTTTAAACAATAATCCCTGGGATACCACAGGACCTCCTGGAATTTAAGCAATGCTCAATTTTGCAACCCATGGTAGGGACAACGCCTCTATCATCCTGGACCCCTTGTACTCAGTTCCCATGGAGTTACCAAGTCCCGTTGATTGTTTAGAATATGTTTTGCATTTCTCCTTTCTTTGTTTCTACTGCCATCACTCTAACTTCATTGCTCAATCACGATTTCATAAGGCCATTTCCCTGCTCGGAGATGTCCGTCAACTCCCCTCAACTACTTGACCTGGTGATGAAGACCTCCCCATGTTATATACCCTCCATATGAATCACAGTGAAACTGGTCCCCTTACTATTGTTCCAAAAGTACTGCGTTTTGTTCCACCTTTGTGCTCAGATCACCACATACCCAAGAGTTTTTGTCCTTTCCTCTGGGTTTCCTTTGAGACAGAGCTGAAAATCCACCCTATTTGTGATTCCTGCCCCCACCGCAGAGCAATACAGAGGAAATACATTTCTACTTTTCAGCCCATTTGTGTTACTCAGAGGACAAGAATAACACAAATAATCTTTTTTTTAACCTTCTCATTAAATTGATTATATTTCTTTATATCCCTTCCATAGCTCAGAAGCCTAGTAAATATAGAAAATGAAGGTTTGGGCATAAACAAAAGACTTTCCAAGACAGGACACTGGTACAGTTCTAACAACACAATCCTTTATTTAGTGAATATATTAGCACTCAGTTTAAATTGCTGCCACAGGGCTTTGGTTCCACTTTTCCAGTTCCTGGTGGGGTCCCTAACAGAAGCCCACCAGCCGGAGGGTGTTGGGGAAGGTCTTGCGCATGCTCATGCATTTTTCCTGGTCAATGTACAGGGAATTGGCTTTGACAGCCAGGTCATGCTCCAGTGTGGCTTTGGTGTGGACCAGCGACTGCAGGGTGTCCTCCGCTTCCCTCAGGCGCTGCTGCAAGGTCTGGATGGTGTCATCCACCTCATACACTTCATTAACAAGACTGTGTAAGGAAAGAAGCACCCGGTTAGCTTAGCAGAAGTCACATCCCTAAGGTTGGTTATGTGCTGAATTAAGGGCCTGCATGGTTACTGAATTCCTATTAGAAGGTGGCTGCTGGGCTGAGTGCACATGCATCATCCCAAAGTCAGAACAAATGTGCAGAGGAAGCAGTACTTAGGCTTCCTTGTAGGTCTGGTATCAGGCCAGGGCCACATCCCTTAACAATGCCCAGGATCCAAAAGGCAAACTAAGCATATTTTAGGGATACCATCAAATTTTTGTACACAAACACACATATTAAATTATTACATTTTTTAGAAGAGGGAAAACTTATAAACATGTGACACTTTTTTTTAAATTTTTTTTATTTATTTATGATAGTCACACAGAGAGAGAGAGGCAGAGACACAGGCAGAGGGAGAAGCAGGCTCCATGCACTGGGAGCCCGATGTGGGATTCGATCCCGGGTCTCCAGGATCACGCCCTGAGCCAAAGGCAGGCGCTAAACCGCTGCGCCACCCAGGGATCCCTATGTGACACTTTTTTAAATAGTAAAGATGGGAAAAATCAAAACTTAGCTGGACTTTCTTACATTACTATTTTATCATGGCAATTCTTTTCATTGTTAGGAGGAGGGGGGATACCCAACTTTACTCAATGGCTAGAATTCAGCACAATTTGTCAACATATCCTGGTGGTGGCCGTGGTAGAGGTTAGTTAATGAGGCATTCCTGAAATTATAATGCCCGTGCCCCCCAGCAACATCCCAAGGCAATGCCTCAAGTTCCCAGACTAAATATATTTGTAATTGTTGAAAACGTAATAGGACAAGATAATGTTTAAAATCAGCTATATAAGTGGTGAAACAAGTTGTAGCTCTAATTACCTTGTGATGATAAAAAATGACACATTCTTCATTAAGACAAAAAGAAAAAAAATCATTTCATAGAAAAACCTATCACATCTCCTCAAATTATATTAGTCAATACTGTTTTAATATTCATTTCTCTGATTATTAGAGAAACTTCCCTGAGTGTCTACTGGCCTTGTTGCTTGCAGCATTTCTTCTGTGAACTGCTTCTCTCTTTTGCTCCTTTCTACTGAGGTATAACTATTTATCTTACTCATTTGCAAAGAGCTCTTTCCATATTAGGCATATTGATTTTTTTTTGTCTGCTTTGCTTCTGACAAATGTTTTCCCTGATTTCTTTTTTGCCTTTTTAATTTTGGTTATGATGTGTTTTCTATACATAAGATTTCAAATTTTTACAGTAAGTCAAATCTTTTTCTTTATGATTTCTTCCATTGTGTTTATATTTAGAAAGTCTTTCTCTCTCTTTTTGGGGGGCAATTAAACAGAGGCTCCATTACCCACTGATTTGGCCAATTATATTGAAGAGAGATGACTATGTGGCCACTTAAGAGAAAAGATAGGGAACAGTTTATAAAAAGACAATAATAATAATAGTAACACATTTATTAACTACTTTATTATATATATGGTATATAATATATATGTATTATGTATACACACTCTACATGTAGTATTTATATATATAAATATATATGCATTGTATATACTATCCTAAGGACTTTCCACAATCAAAAAATTTATTGTTAATTTCATAACAACACCATGAAGTAGATACTGTGATTATCCCCATTTTACAGATGACAAAACTGAGGTATAAGGAACTTAGGTTACTCTCCTTAGAGTTTTGCATGGAATGACCTATTGGCTGCCTTTAATTACCATGCTGCTCCCTGCCTGATCCCGGTCAGTTGAAAACACAACTCCAAATTTAACAAATTGTAAGTAGTGCTTGAATATTAAAGTTTTCTTTATTTGGGAATTCATTTATCTGCAGACTGGAGGTGCACCAAGTTAATGAAAATATACAGTAATACAGGGGTCCTGCCTGCCTCATTTAGTAAAACATGTGACTCTCAATCTCAGGGTCATGAGTTCAAGCCCCACTTTAGGTGTGGAGCCTCCTTAAAAAAAATAAAAATAGAAAAATAAAAACATCCACTAATGTACAGAGAATGGTGATGATAACCACAGACCACATAAAGATATGTGTGTCCCTAGGGATAGAAAGGAATTTCACCATCATAGAAAAATATCCAGGCCATGTTAAAATCATTATACCAAGGCAACAGTCTAGCTTCACAGAACTCTGCAACTGGAAAATAAATGTGAGAGGTCACCAAGCCCAGCTTCCTTGTTTCACAGACATGGAGACTGAGCCAGGAGACTGATGAACTGCCTTCTCCACAGGCACGCGGCTCACATGTGTTTATAAGCTTCACACAGTTATCCAGGAAACTAAGAAGGAAATAGGGAGTCTCACTGGCCATAATAAGGAACTGGGTCCCATTTCCTGCCCCTACGGTCTCAGCTCCCTGCAAGAGGCAGAAGCAGAGACCAGGGAAGTGGCTTCAGGATCCAGGACCCTTTTGGGCAAGACCATTTCTATTTGTAATCTCCACAGTGTAGGGTTACTGGGTTAACACACAGGATGCCTCAGATAAATCTGAATTTCAAAGAAATGTGCATTTTTTTAGTGTAGGTATTTTTTTAATTGTGACCAAAGACACACAACATAGAATTTACCATCTTAACCACTTTTAGGCGAACAGTTTAGTGGTGTTACCTGCATTCACACTGTTGTGCAACCATGACCACCATCCATTCACAAAACTCTTTATCTTGCAAAACTGAAACTTGGTCCTCATTGAACACTAACTCTCCATCCCCCCTGGGGCCCTGGTAATCACCATTCTACTTTCCGTCTCCCTGAATATTACTGCTCTATGATCCTCATACAGGTGGAATCACGCAGTGCTTGTCCTTGTGTGACTGGCTTATTATTTCACTCAGTGTAATATCCTGAAGGTTCATCCATGTGGTAGCAGGTGTCAGAATTCCCGACCTTTTTAAGACTGAATTATTATTATAATAATATTATATAATAATATAATATTATTTAAAAATATTATTTAAATTATATAAATAATAATTTATAATAATATATAATAATTATATAATAATATATTATAATAATTCAGTCTATGTATTTTCACTTGGCACAAGGCTTTTTTTTAGTAGAAGTATTTTATGCAGTATTTGGGATATATTTATACTAGAAATTATTCATTGTTTACTGAAACTCAAATTTTACTGGCCATCCTGTGTTTTGATTTGCAAAATCGGGCAACACTACCACAAGGGCCAGTGTCATACCAGCACAAAGTAGGCTCTCACAGAATATTAAGATGGCACCAAAGCAATAACTTTTCTACCCAAAACTCTCATGCTCTCTTCTTTGGCACATTTTTAAGGAGAGGCACCAAATCAGAAGCCACTGTGTAGGCTGAATGGCGGGAAGACAAGAAGGCAGGAAGGCGGGGGGGGGGGGTTCTCATTTTGTACCCCATAGAGATCTGTATTCATTGAATTCATTTTAACATCAGAATGCATCTTGATCTTACTTGTGAAATTAAACAAGAAAACTTTCAGAGAAAAATATGGTAAAAAGTTTGACGTAAAAGAATAAAGGAATAATCTCTTTGCAGTATTATCTTATGTTGTGTAGTAGTATGAGGAAACAGCGTTCACACCTAACAATAACCTATATGCTGTAGCCACATGACAGAAGGAATGCAAGCAATACTTTGAGAAAAAAGAATTTGTACTTGTCACGGGGGAAGAAACTCACAATACGATGTTCGTTGAAAAGTCAAGATAGGGGCACCTGGGTGGTTCAGTGAGTTAAGCGTCTGTCTTCAGCTCAGGTCATGATTTCAGGGTCCTGGGATTGAGGCCTGCATCAGACTCCATACTCAGGGGGGAATCTGCTTGTCCCTCTTCCCCTCCCTTCTCCTCCCCTTCTCATGCTCACATGCATGTACTCTCTTTCTCAAATAAATAAATAAATAAATAAATAAATAAATAAATAAAAGAAAGAAAGAAAGAAAGAGAAAGAGGATAGAAAATCCCATAGGCAGCTTGATCACAATTTTGTCAACATACCTGGTAGAAATACAACAAAATGCTAACTCTGGTTTTCCCTCAATGGCAACAAAGAATCAAAGATGGGTTTTATTTTTTACTTCCTTTTTCTGATTTTTCCCCCTTCATGAGCAGATAGATACTACTTTTAAAGCCAGAAGGAACACGGTTAAATATTTTATAAAATGGAAACACAATTTTGAGGGACTTAAACTCTCTTTGGCTTTTAGAGACCAACACAACAGGGCGACGGGGCCAACTTATCTTGCTGGGACAGCACGACAATCAGACTATGATGGTCTAGAAATGCCCAGGAACTGCTGTCCCATGCCCACCTCTAGGCACACCCTCCTTCAAGGATGTGCCAGCTACTGGCTGACCCTGGCTGAGGGAGGGAGTGGAATAGATGTGTCACCAGCACCCCAGGCCATCTGAGGTCCCATCTCAGGCCATGGGGACATGGTCTTTGCAGATGCTAACCAAAGCATCTTGATCACCCACCACACCCACTGTGCCCTTCCTTCTCTGCTCCGCAGGCAAGTCCTTGAATATGCTTGCTCTGTCTCAGACCTCAGCAACTTCACCCTTCCCATCTCCACTGCCCAAAAT
This sequence comes from Nyctereutes procyonoides, assembly GCF_905146905.1. NCBI lineage: Eukaryota > Metazoa > Chordata > Mammalia > Carnivora > Canidae > Nyctereutes > Nyctereutes procyonoides. Next base: position 50,721,779 of record NW_026575140.1, on the reverse strand, counting down.
ACCCTTTTTTGTTTTTAAAATTTTTATTTATTTGAGAGAGAGAGAGAGAGTATGAGAGAGAGGAGCAGAGGGAGAAGTAGATCCCCTGCTGAGCTGGGAGCCCAACGCAGGGCTCAAATCCAGGACCCTGAGATCATGACATGAGCCAAAGCATCTGTTTAGCCAACTGAGCCACCAGGCATCTCAGCCCAGAACATTCTTACCCTACCCTACTTTTCATCCCACTAATTAATGCCATCCTCAAAGCCCAAATGTGAAGACACTCTTCAAGAAGTCCCTCCCTCACCTCTAGGACTATTTTGCTACCTAATGGCATGTGTTCCAAGAGCACCAACTCTTCTGCAGCCCTCCTGGCACTTGGCTGGGCCTGTTTGTTACATCTGCCTTGCAGGCCATCAACACAACAAAAGCAACAGCTCCCTGAGCCCACCTTCCTCGTGGGTGCATCTGCAGCCCCTTCTGCAGTCCACAGGCATCCCAAAAATACTTGTGGGATGAAGACCACTTCCATGCCCCAGGTGAGGGAGGCCACAGAAGGAGATAGGGAGCTGCCTGGAAGTCCAAGTTCACAGAGTCTTCGGAGAACAAGAACCAGAGCCCAGGTGACAAAGAGGAAGCACAAGCTGGAGGGGAAGCCTGGAGGAAGCCTGGAGGGGTCCACTTCCAAGACACCTGCAGACAGTCCAGGAGGAAGAAGACACCACAAAGGGTCCCCAGAAGGCTCAGAGAAGCAACAACAAGCTGTGAAAACAGATCCACACAGCGCATCTCCCTTCATCTTAGAACCTGCACTGTTTTCTCACTTTTTTTTTTTTAGAAAAGGAATTGAAGATCCACAGAACGCAGGCAGCTGGTGCCTTGCCTTTCACTGCTACGTGAGTACAGCTGGGAGATCCTGCACTTCCCTCCCTTGTGCCCTTAGAAACACATTTTCACCCATGTTTCAAGGCCACATCTCTCCCTCGGCTTCCTTGTTCTTGGCAGATCACAGAGAGCTGTTCTGCTGAAACCACTCATTTTGGGGGGAAATTGCAGAACTGAAAAACATTTTGCATTCAAATACAAATAAAGCTACTGTCATTCTTTTTTTTTTTTTTTTAATGCACCAAGGTTATTGAAGTAAAGCAGAGCCTGGTCTGGCCTGCCACCACCAAAGATGCCAAAAATGTTTAGAATTACTTTTGCAAGAACCCGTTCAGAAAATGTTAAATGAAAATAAAAGTCTCAAAATGAAAACTGCAATTTTTCTCCATCCTTGCTTCCCTGAGTCCGTGGTCCTTTGGATCACCATGCTTTAAAAACAAATATTTACAGAAACAAAAGTGGGTTTTGTCCTAAAGTCTATAAAGGAGAAATGGACATGGTATGGATTCTACAGGAAGCAAAGGGAAAGTGAATTCCATGTAGCTGTGAAGTGGAGGAAAAAAGGAAAAGTCATTCAGCTTCTGTGGAGCAACCTCCCATGCCTCATTTGTCTGAAAACTCCAATGTCAAATTAGACCACTACTCAAAATCCTTTTAAAAAGCAGCCTGGGTTTGTCTGGTGCCAGTGTGAACAATTTATGTATCCCTGTCTCTACTCCTGGTGACTCTGCAGAAACTTCCAGAGAAAGAAACTTCACTCAGCTTCCCCTAATAAGATTTGCAGAAAGCCACAATTCGTGATCTAAGCCTAACTGGCCAGATGTCTGAGCTCTCACTACCATGCTCTTCCCCAGAAGCACGGGGACACGGCAGACTGGCCACCCGGGCACCTGCCTGGCCTCCGGAGTGGAGAACAGCTTATCCTAAATCATGAACGGGCTATGTAGGAATAGGGGTTCTCTGGAACCTACTTGGGGAAACGTGTAGCCATCCTGGATGCACACCCATATGGCTATGGCCCAGACAACACCTCCACAAGGAGAAATGCAGCTAATCCATTGGCATATATTCTAGAACATGCTTCTTAGCACCCAACACAGACAACATGCATGCTGTACAATAGGGTGTTTTGCTGTAAGGATCTCCTCTGTGACCCTCAGTTTCATCCTCTGTGAGAGAGAGAGAGATAGGGATACAGTACCTGCCTTGCCAGCTCACTCCATGTGGGCATTGAGGGAGTTGGATGGGATCGGGCGTGCAATAGGGGGATGGATGGTAAAAGCACCATACATGTGAAAGATGGGGGAAGCAAAAGCAAATGGTTGGTTTGGCTGAAAAGAGCTCCGCAGTGAGGCAGGCAAGGGCTTAAACTGTGACTCTACTTACCACATCACACAACCTGCTTCTGCCTCATTTTCTTTATTTGTGAAATGCAGATCATGAATGAGGGCTGAGGATGGGGCTTGCACAGAATGAGATCCATACATGGTGGCAACTACTCTACTCTTGCCATTTCAGCATCTTTCTCCTCTTCATCATTGTTGGCCTCACGACGATCTCCCTGACTTGCTTCCTAGGATCAATCCTTTGTCATGAGAAGGGAATCCCATCATGGAACCAGGTAGGGGACAACACTAGTGGCATCTCCCCACAGCACCAGAAAGGAATTTGGAGTTCAAGAGTGGCCGCTTTGGTTCCTCCAGGTGCTATAAATTTGATTTGCTTCTGTGCAGGGCATTTTGTGACCTGAGAAGAGTGATGAAGAAATCCAGAAAGAAATGGCAAGCCAGCCAGTATTGGGAAGTTGGAAATGAAGCCAGAACGCTGGGGGAGAAAAGCTTTGCCCAATTCCTGACAAGCCCATCCTAAAAGGAATGTTCAAAGTTAAAAATGATCATCATAGGGGATCCCTGGGTGGCTCAGCGGTTTAGCTCCTGCCTTTGGCCCAGGGCGCAATCCTGGAGTCCCAGGATCGAGTCCCAGGTCGGGCTCCCGGCATGGAGCCTGCTTCTCTCTCCTCCTCTCTCTCTCTCTCTCTCTCTCTCTCTCTCTATCATAAATAAATAAATTTTTAAAAAATGATCGTCATAATAAAAAGGCATCTAGTGTTTGGGAGATAAATGGCGGCACCACAGTCATGTTGCCATGTATATGGGGGAGAGGACTGTGCTTGATGAAGACAGCTGGTTTCAATTTCTACTGAGATCAGAACAAACTGAAATGAATCTGAGGTAGTCCTAGGGGACCATGAGGATGGTCTTAATGAGGAGAGAAGATATCAAATGCCAAGAGAGGCCAATGAGAACAAATGGGTGAGAAAAAATAGAAAGGGGTCAGTGGAACTGGTACCACAAGTCCCTTTCTAATGAGTCCCAGGCACTGAAAACCACACAGCAAGCAACATACTCTGCTGCTTATAAGAGAGGTGTTCTGGAAACTCCAGACCCCTGGGAAGCACAGAGGAACCCAGAGGACCCATCGGCCCCACTCAATGAGGCTTAACATTTATCACTTGTTTTTTTTTTTTTTTTTTGCATACAGTGTTGATTTTATGTCCTTTTTTTTTAAATTGTGGTAAAATGTACATAGCACAAAAAATTTTACCATCTCAACTATTTTTAAGTGTACGGTGCAGTGGTGTTAAGTACTTTAAAACTGGGACACCTTGGTGGCTCAGTGGTTGAGTGTCTGCCTTCGGCTCAGGGTGTGATCCCAGGGTCCTGGGATCGAGTCCCACATCAGGTTCCCCGCAGGAAGCCTGCTTCTCCCTCTGCCTGTGTCTCTGCCTCTGTGTGTGTGTCTCTCATGAATAAATAAATAAAATCTTTAAAAGAAAAAGTACTTTCAAACTGTTGTGTATCCATCACCACCATCCATCTCTAGAACTTAACCATCATCCCCGACTGAAACTACATGCCCATTATTAATAGTTATTAACACTTTCAAAGAAGGCTCTTAGACAATGACTGTTAGTGTGCTCTTCCATGTGACAGCAGAAAGCGACTTTATAAAGAGCATGGAGCCGCCACCATGGGGCAAGTGGGTTGCCCGGTGGGCTGCTCCAAGGTGCACCCTGACCTTGCCCCTCCTGCCAAGGGCACATTCCTGCCTCACCGTAGCTGAGCCATGTCCCGGCAGAGTTCTATGTTGGGTCTCCTCGTACGCTCGTCCAGTCTGGTCTGAGCCACCTTCAGGAAGGCAGACTTATCTTTGATGGCCTTCTTGATGGATTCTATGGTCATTTCAGTCTGGAAAATCTCCTGCAGGGTCTGTATGAAAAGAAGCAAATACTTGAGGCCTCTTGCATTTAAGGCTTGAGGCCTGCCTTGCCCTCTCCACTGGACAGGTGGATTCTCTCAAGGCCTTTTTCCCTCCCTGTCCTCCAGACTCTCTGGAGAGCTGACTGTGTGTGTCTCTTCCCTCTCCAGGGGAAATCTGCCAGGCGGGGGACATTTATACCACAGAAATGAGCAAATATGACAAAATGGCGCCCCCTCCCACCCACAGCCCTCAGATCACCCGTCGTTAAAAATTCACATGTGTGCATAACTCTGAAAAAAAGTGAGGCTGTGAGGTTTGAGGGGCCCTTAGGTCATCCTCACATAACATGTTCTGCCTCTTTTTCTTCTTACCAGTGTCACGGAGATGTTTTCCTGCTGGTGGAGGATTTGCCTTGAAGTAAATCAAGTTTAACCTGGGTGTCTTATAAGGAAGGAGTACTCCTGATTTTATATTATTTTTTCTTAAAGAATGTCCCCCCAAACTGTATAAACCTGAGTCCTTCCTTGGTCTTCTCTCTCACCTATGCTCTGACAACTCTTCTTTCTTCTACAGCTTTGACCTCTGCACTCCCAGTTCTCCAAGTCCACCTAGCACTGCCCCCTTCCTCAGCCACCTTCCTGTGGCCTGAAGACACACCCCAATGTCCCCCAAATTCTTATAAAACCTCATGTCTTTACCACCACGCTCTCACCCAGTCCCACCTGGGTATTCTCCAGCCGGTACCCTCCCGCCTCCTGCTCCCAGTCCCCATGGCACACATTCCATAACGGTCTTGTTCACTCCCTCTACTGCGATCAACAAATCTCCAGGTGGCCCCTCTACACCTGGACCCAGTGGCCCTCATGAAACTGCACTCTCAGAGTCAATAATTATCCTCCCCGATGTCTCCCTCTCATTGAAACTCTTGCTCTGCTTGTCTTCTCTGGCCAAGCACTGTCCTAACTCCCAGCCTCTCTCTCTAGCTGCTCCTCACCACTTCCAGTGCAAGGCTGCATCTTGAGCCACTTCTCTGCTCTGTCCCTTCTCCCCTCTCATGTAGTGTAACATCAGGGACTCACCACTTGCATAATCAAGGAGCCCTGAAATCCACCACTTCAGCTTTGACCTCCCTCCCAAGCTTTCAACAACCTGTTGAAGATCATTGCACTGTCCCTATCACCAAAGCCACCCTTGGGGGCTCCCTGTCCCCCTGAAGCTATCCCTATCTCTCACCAACAGAAATAACTCTTCCTTCTGCAGCTGTTTCATCTGCAGCTCCAAGTTCTTTTTATACCTTTCTGGTCTTTTCTACTTTCATGTCTCATCTCAATCCAAATACAAGGTGGCAGAGCCAGTGTGTTGTTGATCAGTGTATACCCCCAAAGTCTCCAGCACAGTACTTCAAATGCAGCCATTCTGGCCCAAATACTGTCCTCTTTCCCAGCCCCAGAAAGGCTCTTGTGTTGACATCCTAATCCCCAGTATCTCAGAATGTGATTGTTTTTGGAGATGGAGCCTTTGAAAGAGGTAATTGCGTTAAAATGAGGTCATTATGGTAGGCCCTGGTGCAAAATGACTGGTGTCCTTAAAAGAAGGGGAGATTAGGACACAGGCACACATAGAGGGAAGAGCACGTGAAGACCTAGTGGGGGTTGGCCATCTGCAAACCAAAGAGAGAGACCTCAGAAGAGATCAACTCTGCTGACACATGGATCTTGTACATATAGCTTCCAGAATTGTGGGGGGGAGGGGGGAGTGACTTCTGTTGTTTAAGTCATCCAGTCTGTAGTGCTTTGTTGTGACAACCCCAGAGAACTAAAGCAGAAGTAAATAAAAATTTGTTGAATAAAGGGACTCCATCAGGTGAGCCTTCCAGAGGCCTTCAGAATAGCTTCATACTGCCAGTGAACACCTTCCCATGGATGTCTTCTACAGTGTGGCTCCAGGCTGCCTTTTCAGGCTTCTCTCCCAGGACACACACCATCCATTTACTGACCTGAACTCCACTTCTCACTGGCTACCTCCTGAGGCTTCATTCAAGACATCACCCTGTCGGAATGTTCACCTCTTTCTCCAAGCCCCAACAACACTTTCTACATTTGCTGTTTGGCAACTGCAATTTCTAATTTTCTATTGATACTAATTGTTCATGAGCTTTTCATACACGTGCACATCTTGACAAATATAAGTTCCTGGGTGGCACACCGCCTGGCCCAATAAATATCTGTCGCCCAAAGAAAACAACATGAGAAGGGAAATTGCTGTAGTCTAAGAAAACATGGTGCCCTCAGTTGGATAATACCTCCTTCCAGCACACATGGCTGACTGTGTCAGGTTCTTAAAATAAAACATGAAAACCTATAGGCAGCACAATCCACAGAAATAATAAGGGCTCCAAGACTGACGCTAAATAAAGAGCTCTTTGTTTATCTTGAAACATTCAAATTCTGCATAAATCCTTCATTTTATTGTCACTCTAAAATGCTTATGCTTGGAGCACTTTAAAAAGTTCAATATCAGAAACACTCTTGATCCACCTAATAGTTTCCTGTATTTGGTTTTGTATTCCAGAAAAAGGGCCTGAAATAATTTCACAGAAAACATTCCTCCCATATGTTCTAATAATAAATTCACTTCCTAGTTACATACAGTGATTCATTAAACTTTAATCATAATATTTTTGTTTCTATTAAATGCTAGGAACCTTTCAATGCATAGTGCATTCTTTGTATTCCAAAAACCAGGGGATTCCAATTTCATTTTGACACCTGGCTACTTGGCTAAAATAAATGGTGTGCTTTATACTGTTTTTAATTTTTCTTAGTCTGCACGGCCAGGAGGCCATGCATCTTATGGTGTCTCTCCAGGAATGGTGAGAGATCTGTGGTCCCAGAGCCCCCTCCCCTGTTCTATCTATCCAGGTCAGCTAACGGGTACCACTGGTGCTTGATTTACCTTCGCTAAGTGAACCTGAATCTTATTTTTAGCATCTGCAGTCTCAGCTATGCGATTGGTGAAAGATACATTCACTTTGTTGAATTGATTCCACATCTCATTGGCAGTCACAACCAAGAGGTTTTGAATGTCATCTCTTAGCTTGGCAGAGGCTGCGCGTTCACTTTGGGAACGGAGAATATTGTCATCTGTAAATTTGGCCCAGGACTCAGGCACTGAGACTCTGGAAAAAAAAAAAAAAAAAAGGTAGAACCATACAATGGTAACGATGATGAACCAGCCTGAACAGTCTGTAGGCAATCATTCATTTTGTAAAAGGAGAAATTCCCTATCACTGAATCCTGGTTTTACTACATAAAATGTAAACATCAGAGGAAAGCTTATTTAAAATTTTTCTTAATTGTTCCTTATTTTCCTGCTTAGTTTCTATAAATCCAGAGCATACACCAAGTCCTCTGCCACTCGTCGGCCAGGGGGTGGGGAGCAGTGGGGAAGGGATGGATGAAGGATGTGAGTATGTTGGTTCACAAGAAGTGTGTCTCCCCAGTCCAATAAGCAAATGAGAAAATATCCAGTGTCAGGAGTAATCAGAGTACTAAATGAAAGCAGCAACATACTAATAACCCTTTATCAGATTAGCAAAGACTGAAGAGAATGGTAATTTTCTGGTGTGCATGTTTTTAAAAGTTTTTTCTCATATCTTGCAGGCAGGGTTGTTGAATTGGTACAATCATGCCAGAGGACAACATACACCAAGAACCTATCAAATGTAACCGAGAAATTCCATTAACAGAATTTTTTTTACTGTGATATAACTAACATATAACATTGCATTAGTTTCAGGTAGATGTACAGCATAATAATTTGATACATGTCTACATTGCAAAATGATTCTCACAATAAATTTCTTTATCACCTATCGCCATACATGGTTACAATTATTTTTTTCTTTGGATGAAAACTTACATTCTACTCTCTTAATAACTTTCAAATATACAATACAGTATCATTAACTATAGTCATGAATCTCTATTTTACATCTCTAGACTAAAAATAATGTGCTTCGTGAATTTGTGTGACATCTTTGCCCAAGACCCATGTTAATCTTCTTGACATTGTTCCAATGTGAGTATATGTGCTGCTAAAGCAATATAAAAATTTGTCCTAAGGAAACAATGCTCCCAAAAAACTGTATACTTGAGGCCATTAATGTTCAGCAATATTTATGACTATCCTTGAAAACTTTAAAACAGTCTAAGTGTCCAAAAGTAATAGAAAAAGTTGGTAAATTATCATACTTTTAAATGAGTGATCCATATGGCATGCAGACTCATGTTGTAGCATATTTTCACAGTTTTTATAAATCAGGAAATGAAAAGTCAGACAGACTATATAAACAGTATGTGTGTAATGCCATTCTTTAAAAATATAAATCTGTATCTATATGTGTGGAACAATATTGGAAGGACTAAGGCAGCCCAGGTGGCTCAGCGGTTTAGTGCCGCCTTCAGCCCAGGGTATGATCCTGGAGACACGGGCTCGAGTCCCACGTCAGGCTCCCTGCGTGGAGCCTGCTTCTCCCTCTGCCTGTGTCTCTGCCTCTCTCTCTCTCTCTCTCTCTCTCTCTCTCTCCCTCCCTCTGTGTGTGTGTGTGTGTCTCATGAATAAATAAATAAATAAACTCTTTAAAAAATATATTGGAAAGACTAACAGGTCACATCGGGTATGGTGGGCTTATGGGTGGCATTTCTTTGTTGGTCTTATAGGAAATCACGTAAGACTCTAACTGTTGACTAGTTGTTAGCTCAGGCCACAATGACCCAAAATAACACCCTATATGCTCCATATCCTGACATTCCATGATGGATGGCTAAAAACTCATGCTGGAAATAGAGAAGGCCCTTGATGGAGGGCAAGGTGCTCAGAGCATGTGTTTAGATAATGGCACATCCCCTGCCCCAGAAGGAGAAGAGGAAGATGCTTCTTGTTCACTTCAAGCCAAGTAAAAGGCATTTCAAGGGGAACACTTAGGGCATAGGGTTTGAATCTGATTCATACCTGAAGAATCTAAAAATCAAAGTTGGCACATGCTGCTTTGGGGGTGACCAGCCTTACAAAAGAGAATCTATTTGGGGGTCACTTTAAAAGGAAGGGGGCATAAGCATGGGAAGGAAAACAGGGAACTCTTCAAGGTGACAAAAATATTCTTCATCTCAACCATGGTCACGGTTGCATAGGCATAGAAATTTGTCAAAACTCACCAAAATGCATTTTAGTGTAGGTGAATTTCACTTCAATCAAGTCGATCAAGTCGGGTTTTTATTTTTGTTTTGTTTTGTTTTTAAGGAAATGACTAGAGAAAGACCATGAAGCCAAGACTGCATCCAGAGCCCTGGCAAAGTCACCATTGGTGGAGCAAGTTTAACAAGTGGTGGTAATAAAACATGATGCTGTTTTTTAGCTTGTACCCTATGGAATTCAGGGCATCCAATACACTGGCAACAGTTTATTTTCTTTACGCTTATATGTGTTTCCTAGGTTTTTCTGCTTCAAGTAACTGTTATTTTCACAATTAGAAATACAAATAACAAATATCCTCTTTTTTGAGCTTTAGAAAAGATTTATTATTGAAGTACAGTTGACTTACAATGTCCTATTAGTTTGCAGTACAACACAGTGATCCTGCTATTCTATATGTTACTCAGTGCTCACCACAATAAGTGTAAATAACAAATATTCTTTTACAAAACAATATAGGAGGCAAGTATCAAAGCCTGACTGAGGAATACTCCTGGTTATGGAAGACTCATCCAAAGCAGGGTGTGTCTTTTACCTTCCCACATCTTCCCATGTTTTGCACTTTAACCTGTAAGCTGCATCATTTTGAAGGGAGAGAGGATGAATTAAATGACATCGAGATCTCAGAAGTGGCTTGTGCTTGACTTACGTTGCATCAACCCGCTCCACTCCGCGAAAGTAGCTCACACCATCTGACGTGTTTCGCAGATTGTGGCATTTATCGTCGATTCGGTAGGCTGCCTGTTTATCACTCAGGTCCTTCTCCAGCTCATGCTGGGAGGCTCTGTTAGCTCTGTAAGATAGGGGTGGGGAAATGGAGTTTCAGGTTTAGGTAGTCATTTGATATAAGGAAGAGTAATTGCCCTTCTGTGCTGGGACCCACCCACTCATGTAGGTCTCTCCTCTTTCACACCATGTCCAGCTTCCCAATTAAAAGGAGACTTCCCTGGAGATGTCCATACATGTGAGTAATTAGAACCTAGCCCACGCTGCCCCTCCCATGCATGGTGGGCCTTGGGAAAGAAGAGGTGCAGATAAACAGAAGGTGGGTATCTGGAACCCCAGGGCTGGGGTCCGTCTTCCTAACACAAACACTGATCCAGATAGGACATTGGTTTAAATTAGGCCACATCTGTGCCTCTCTTTGCTTCTTCTTTTTCCTCTTCTATATCCTAATTCCTCCATTCTTTAAGGGACAATTCCCCCAAGAAGTTCTGAGACATTTATAAAGGGCCTCTCTCCATCTGTATGTGAACTCCATTTATGGTCACATGAGGCCTAAGAAGTTGGCCAAGTTTGCCAGGAGATAGAAATAAAGCATCAATATTTTGTCCTGGGGCAGGAGACAGAGGGCTTGAAAGGAGATCAGGAATTTGGGGGCCTCCTGGCTCATCTGCTCCAGCAGCCACCACCCTCCGGGAAGGAAGAGGCACTGAGATGCATGGTGTTCCCTGTCCTGCCAAACAGAGAGGAGACCTGACAACTCACTACGAAAGAGACAGGCCCATGGCATGGGCATGGGTGACAGGTGAGCCACATCTTTATTAAGGCAGCAGTTTATTCAACAAATTACTGAGTGTCTACTACCTGTCAGGCACTGTTCTCCAAGCCTGAATGCATCAATGGACAGAGCAAACAGCTCTTCTCCAAAGAAGCTTACACTCTACAAAGAGGAGATAGGCAATATCCCTCATGAATAAGCCAATCGTGCAGCCTGTTAGCTTAACAACGCAGAAAACAAAGCAGAAAAAAAGGAAGCAAGAGTGTGAGTGATTTAAATAAGACGGTCAGGGTAGGACTCCTTAAGGAGGCAATGCTTGAGCAAAGACTTGCAGGGGGAAGAAGCAGATCATGCAGAGCTGTGTTGGAGGACATTGGAAGGAGTCGAGTTTTCCTCCAAGTGAAGTGAGGGACTGCTGATTTACAATTTTAAAGGATTGTTTGGTGCAGGGGGCAGGGAGATCCCTTAGCAGATAGGTACAGTGAGCCAGGTGAGAAATACTAGCAGTTTGGACCAAGGGGTAGCAGTGAAGGAGGTGACAAGTGTTCGGATTCTCAGTATATTTTAAAGAGAAAGCCAAGAGACTCCACTAGGAGATTAAACATCAGTGGAGGGAAAAGAGGTAGAAGCTGAGTAATTGGAATAGCAGAATTTCATCGACAGAGGTGGGAAAGTTTTTTGGGGAGAAGACAAAAGTTCAGCCAATACACTGAGCTTGAGCATCCATTAAATATCCAAGTGTAGTACCAAGGAGGCTGTTGGAATTTGAGAGAGAAGTCTGGGCTGGAAATAAAAATTGGGGAATCATTAGCATATAGATAGTATTTGAAAAGCAGGATGAATGGATGATCTTCATTGTTTTGGTATTCCTGGCCATTCAAAATGCTCCTGGCATACAGAAGCCATGTGGTAAAGCCTACGCTGAATTTGAATAGATTAATTCCAGCTGCAGCTTCCCCATAGCTTAGCCCATACTTTTAGGTAAGTCACTTGATCTATGAGAGTTCATTTGTGTGTGTGTGTGTGTGTGTGTGTGTGTGTGTGTGTGTGTGTGTAAAATGGAAATGAAGGTAGCAACATGCCAGTAGCCCGCATTTTGTGAATCCTAAAACAATTTTGTGGATTCTAAAGCACATACAACAGATAAAGACACCTCCCTTTGCTATTTGTTTGGTCTCCCATCTCAGGTTATTGTGTTCAAACTCTAAGATTAAAGGCCTTTCTCATTTGTGGTTCTGGGACCAAGATGCCCCATAGCCTTCCTCTCTTGAGCTGACATAACCTTGACCTCCTCTGACCTAACATCAGAACCTTCTTAGGAAGGTGCTTTAGGCAGCACCCCATTGTTCTGTCTTATAGCCCAAGATGGGAAAAAATCTTGGCTGCCATGTTGGTGACTAATGACATTCCATTTCCAACTGAGATCCAAACTGAGGCCTTCATTGTGGGTTCCAAAGCAAATAGAGTTGAAAAGCCCTCTTCCTATCACCTTCAATGGACCAAAACCAATGACCACATTAAGGATCTCATAAATTCTGAAGAAACCATCCCAGGAAATGAGGTAGACATTTTATTCATTGTATATTAAGGTTTTTAAAGGATCACAACAAAGGTTCCACACAGTGCATACATGGACACAGAACTTCCTGCAAAGACTTCAAAGGGTCAGGAATGAGGCGATTTGGTAGCAGACACTGATAGGAAGATGTGGATGTTTCACAGTGGAACAATCTGGATGAGAAGGGTGAAGAATGTGGAGGAGGAGCTGAGGATTTTAAGTTATAAAAGAAAATAGGATTGGGACCTGGACCCTCCAAAAAAAAAAAAAACAGAACAGACGCCATTCTGTGAACCATGCTAAACTGTAGTTCTCCAATTTCTAGGCAGCAGAAAGCATAAAGGAGTATCAGATCTGCACTGCCTTGTATTTGAAGCTCTGGTAAACTCTAGAGTTAACCAAACCACGAATAGTCAGTCATCCTTAACTAATCTTCTACCTATCCTCAACATTTCTGGCTAAAGAGCCCTTCTAGTCACAGCAAGAGAGAGATCCCAGACATCTAAACCTCTCTGACTTGCAGAGCTTGGTGGGCAAACAAAACAAGCAATACTGATACCTCTAAAATATGTATTCCTTCTGGGGTATCACAAATTATCCTTGACAATATCTGTATAAACAGAAGCATCCTTTCCTTTGGGTGACATATTTGATGCTGCTTTCCGTGGCCATAACCAGGTGAACATTCATCTTTCTAGTCACATTAGGAAAGAGGCTCAAACAATGTATTTTCTAAGCTGAGAGCTGTTATCATTGCATAAGATCTTCCTTTGATTATTATCCCCCCCCCGCCCCCGCCATCCCAATCCCCACCACAAATATCAAGTACCTACTATCTACTATTGTCAAGGAAAGAGGGCTATGTATCCTGGTAGAGAGTAGGATGGGTGAACGATTACAAAGTTGCAGTGGTGTGACCAGAGCACTAGGGAGCAGGGACCAGGGTAATTAGAGAAGGCTGAGTCTTTAAGGAGTTCTGGAAAGAATCATAAAAGTGAGCCACAGTTCATTACTTTTCCAGCTGTTGGGATGAAAATTCACAAGTTAACCTCTCCTCAAAGAATGAAAGTCTTTTGAGTTCAAAGAAATCTTAGCCATACTCCAAGTTAGGGCTGAAATCCTTTCTATAGCATCTCAAAATTGATTTTCTTTAAGATTTTATTTATTTGAGAAAGAGAGCACATGCAAGAAGGGAGAAGGAGTAGAGGGGGAGGGAGTCTCAAGTAGATCCGTCCTGAGCATGGAGCCTGACTTGGAGCTTGATTTCACAACCCTGACATTATGACCTGAGCTGAAACCAAGAGCCTGACACAACCAACTGAGACACCCAGGCGCCCCTCAAAATTATTTATTTAACTACAAATTTAAAGCAAGCACTCCAAGTACTCATCTTAGCCTCCAAATAAAAATGTATATGTGTGTGAGTATGTATGTGTATCCATATATAAGAAATCCTTACATAAGAAGCTAGGATAAATTTGAATGGGAGGCACAAAAGCACGGTTTCAAGACAGATTTTCAATTGTATATAGAGTTAAAGGTCTTACGCAAGTTGAGCAATGGCCTTATCCAAATGCAGCTTCATCCTTTCTTGACAACACAGAATAATATCAACTTCCTACTTGATTGAAAAAAAAAAACACACACATTAATGTTTTCATCATCAGGTATAACATCCAAAGTCAAAAATGTAACAAAACATTGACAAAGGAAAACTTCATTCCTGGGAAAAAATGTCAAGTTAAACAAGAAAACAGGGGCACTTGAGTGGCACAATCTGTTAAGCACCATGATCTCAGGGCCCTGGGATTTAGCCTCGAGCCTCAAATAGGGCTCCCTGCTCAGCGGGGAGCCTTCTTCTTCCTCTCCCTCTCCCCCTGCTCATGCTCTCTCTCTCTCTCTTTCAAATAAATAAAATCTTTTTAAAATAAAATAAAATAAAACAAGAAGACAATCTTTACATCCACTTATTTATCTCTATGCCCTCATGATACTGCAATCTAAACATCAGACTGAGGTTCACCCCTTTATAGGGCTATAGGAAAATTACTTTATGGAACAATTTGGGACAGGAATAAAAACTGTAGGATTTGCCTTTATTTTTCTCTCTGGCCCTTAAGTAAAACAATAAGTAAATAAATTCTGATGATGTGCAAGGTTGAATTTAATGCATGCTTCTTTTTATAATAATTACTCTTCCATGACAAAGTAAACTGGTGAGCCAAAGGGGCAGCCAAAAAGGGACTTTCTTCTGGCAGTGTATGTAACCTCCGACAGATCCAGCTCTTTGGTCCAAGTGGAAACTTGATTTCCACACTGGGAGGCCCACCCTTCCCACCCATGCCCTGTTACTCAGCCACTACACTCATACAAACACCTTTATACACCACTCTACTTGATCACACACCCAGCATTCTAATGCCGCTAGGAATATAGACACTATTACATAGCATGTGTTGTATCCGAGACGTCTTAAGTAAACATTTTTTGCTTCCTTCTGAAATTCAAATTCACATTAGAAAATCGAGAAACTCCAAATAGTACCAAGAAGACATTTAGATAAGTGCACATGGTCACTGTTACCACTTTTTCAAGCACAGAGTGATCACACCATGTGTATTGTTTTTGCAGCCTGCCTTTTCATTTTATTTATATATTTTAAGATTTTATTTATTTATTGAGACAGAGAGAGTATGAGTGGTGGGGAGAGGCAGAAAGAGAGGGAGAAAGAGAATCTGAAGCAGATTCCCTGCTAAATGCCAGCCTGACACAGGGCTCAATCTCATGACCCTGAGATTATGACCTGAGATGAGATCAGGAGTCAGACGCTTAACTGACTGAGCCGCCCAGGTGGCCCCCACCTTTCCATTTTAAATCTGAACATTTTCCCATGACGTTAAACTATACCATGATGAACGACTTCAGTAAATTGTAAGGGGTATACCTTTTTTTCAAGATTTTGGCAAATACAGCCAATTGCCCTTCAGAGAAGTTGTACCACTCACAATAATAAATGAGAGTACACTTCCTCACTTTACCTATTAAATGGTCACTAACAAATCCTCTTCATTTTTGCTAGGGTGATAGGACCCCTCCCACAAACAACAAACCTCATGAAATTTGCAGGTTAATATTTTAACTATGTATTTGCTCATCATTTAGCTTTCTTCTGTTGTGAACTACAGTTCACTCTGCTTCTCCACTTTTTCTGTTGTTTTTCCTTATTAATTTATAAGGATTCTTATATTTAAAATTCATTCCTTTCCCATCATAGATGTTATAAATATATACGTAAATATATATAATATGAAAATATATCTATATTTTTAACCTGCTTGTCCCTTGCCTTTATATTCTGCATAGTGACTTTGATATGCAGACGTTTGTGATTCCTATGAGGTCAAATGTATTAGATATCCCCTTTTGGTCTCTGTCTTTGTTAATTTGATTATAAAGGGCTTCTCCATTCCAGTACCATTCCAATATCAATTATTACTCAACTATATAGTCTTCTTATTCTCTTATTGCTTCACATAAAAATATGCCTAGAGTTCATTTCACTGATAACCCTACCGACTAATTCTTTGATCTGAATCAGTGGAATAAATGAAAAGCTACATTCCCACCATATGTTGTCATCAAGGCTCGCCATGTTCTTACAAGCAGCAAAGGTTTCTCACACATTCTCACAGTGAGTTGTGCATCAGTCTTTGCTTTTAATGTTGTTCAATCTTCCTTTTTTTTCTATGGTGTGGTGTGTGTGTGTGTGTGTGTGTGTGTGTGTAGTTATTTTACTAAGCTATTTGCCAAAGAATGCATGGGCTATTGCTTAGAAAATACTATTTAACATCCAAAATCCTAGTGAGTTCTTATACTATGTATACACAATGCATATAGTGGGAATTTCTGGGACTTTTAATGGGGGGGGGATGCATTTAATGAAACTCTTGCTATAAAAAATATTCTTCAACAATAATTTCTATATTTGAATTTAAATAATGCCATATAGTGAATGTCAGATGGTTGAGGGCAGATGGGTTCATGGAAATAGGGAATGCCTACAACCAAAGACCTTTGGAACTGTCTCCAGTGTTAATTTATCTATTAATCTGTACTCAAAGGTTCATTTGGCTTTAAAAAGTTCAAGGACTTGGGGTCCTTGGATGGCTCAGTGGTTGAGTGTCTGCCTTTAGCTCAGGTTGTGATCCCAAGGTCCTGGGATCAAGTCCCACAACAGGCTCCCTGCAGGGAGAAGCCCACAGGAAGCCTGCTTCTCCCTCTACCTGTGTCTCTGTTTCCCATGAATAAAAAAAAAGTTCAAGTTGTTAACCTGGTCTGGGAGGACCAAAAAGACGGTACCTTAATCAGTCCCCCAAGAGAAGCCATTCTGTAAGAATTTGGTGAATATCACTGATTGAATGTAAAAGTTGACAGAATTCATGAGAAAATATTTCAATATGGCCACCTTCTTTAAAAGCAGGGCTTTTAAAAAATAAAAAAATAAAAGCAGGGCTTTTAAGGCAACTTCTTTTCTTCTTTCCTTTCTTCCTTTCTTCTTTCTTTCCTTTCTTTCCTTTCTTTCTTTCTTCTTTCTTTCTTTCTTTTAGTTATTCCAAAAAATTAGGCCAGTGTTGGTAAAAAGAAAAGATATGCTAATATCACTACTTTGAGTAAGCAAAGTATACACTCATTACTTGAAATTATTGGCAATGACCAAGGCACCCCTCAATTGACGAACCATTACTTTCATTGCAGATTTAGTTATTTTGAGACAAAGTAACCTCTGCTACTGGTCTAAGAAAATATGAAACCTCTAAAGCAGTAGTGGTTGTTTGAAAAATAGATTTATCAAGATATAATTCATGTACATTAAAAATATTCTATTTGACTGCAATGATTTTTAGTATATTCAGTTATGTAACCATCATAGAACCAATTGTAGAACATTCTCATCACCCTCCAAAGAAAAAACACACTTCTTCACTGTTACCCCAGTTTCTAATCCCCTGAGCCAGTTTCTCCTAGGCTATAATTAATCTATTCTCAGTCTCTGTAGATTTCCCTAATTTGGACATTTCATAGAAACGGAATCCTGCAATATGCGGTCTTTGTGACTGAATTCTTCACTTAGCATAAATTTTCAAGGATCATCCATGTAGCAGAATGTTTCAGCACTTTTAAGGGCTGAATCACGTTCTATTGCATGGCTACACCTCATTTTAGAGACCACTCATCAGCTGACAGACATTTGCGTTGTTTCTAAATGGCTGTTATGAATAAATAATGCTGCTATGAGCATTCATGTACAAGTTCTTGTGTGGGCATGTACTTTTTTTTCCTTTTGGGCAGATACATAGGAGTGGACCTACTGAATCATGTGGCACCTCTGGGTTTAACCATTTTCCAGAGGAGGTGTATCATTTTACAGCCCCATTAGCACATTCTCACCATCACTTGTTACTATCTGTGTTTATGTATAGCCATCCTAAAGGGTGTGAAGTGGAATTTCATTGTTGTTTAATTTGCCTTTCCCTGATGAACTATTGATGACCAATCTTTACTGTCCTTATTGGCCATGTGTATATTCACTTTGGAGAACTCCCTGTTCAGATCCTTTGACTATTTTGAGTTGGGTTATTTGGTGGGGTTTTTTTGTTTTTGTTTTTGGGTTTGTTTGTTTTCTTTTTTAGCTTTAGTTTTAAGAGTTCTTTACATACTATAAATACAAGTCCCTTATCAGATATATGATTTCAGAAGATTTTCTTCCTTTCTATGCATTGTCTTTTCACTTTGTTGATGATGTTCTTTGACGCATCAAAGTTTGTCATTTTAATGATCAATTTCTCTTTTTTCTTACGTTGTGTGTGCTTTGTGCTTTTGGTATCTGTTTTAAGAAATGATTGCCTAGTCCAATGTCACTAATATTTATGCCTATGTTTTCTTCTAAGAGTTTTACAATTAACTCTTACATTTAAGTCTTTGATCCATTTTTATTCATTTTTTTTATATATGGTGTGATGTAGAAGTCCAATGTCAGTCTTTTGGTCATGGACACCCAACTGTCCAATCACCATTTGTTGATAAGAGTATTCCCTTCCCATTGAATCGTCTCGGCACCCTTGTTGAAAGTGAATGGATTGTGAAAGGGAAGGTTTATTTCTGGATTCTCAAATTCTATTCCATAAATCTATATGTCTATCTTTATTGTCTCATGCATTGTAGCTTTGTAGTAATTTTTAAATCAAGAAGTGTGGGTCCTCTGTCTTCTTTTTCAATATTATTTTGGCTGTCCTGAATCCCTTGAATTTACAGTGATTTTCACAGACAGCTTGTCAATTTTTACAAAGAAGTCAGCTGGGGTTTTGATGAAGATTCTGTTGAATCTATGGTCCTTGTGGGGGAGTATTGCCACCTTACCACTATTTAAGTCTTCCAATGCATGCACATGATATGTCTACTTACTCAGATCTTAATGAATTCCTATCAATAATATTTTGTAGTTTTAAAGCAGTGGTTCTGAGTTCTGGCTGTTCATTAAAATTTTCTGGGGAATATTTTTAATACATATGCCTATTCCTCACTCCAGATTTGAATCAGAATCTCTGGGTGTAGGACCCAGTTATTGATGTTGTTAAAACCTTCAGGGGCAATTAGTCTTTAAAGCTAGAATAATACATTAAAAGTGGCAAAGTTAAAAAAAAAAAAACCTCTTGTAAATAACCAACAGATATTCTGATGAAGTTAAAAATTGTTAGAACCACGTATAATTTACTTCACAGAACATCTAGGATCAGTAAGAATAAGAGGCCAAGGGATATTTTCTGGTAAATACTTCCCCCTTTTAATGACAAAGTAGATGACAGATCATTTCAAGATGGGAGATTCATCAGAGGCAGGAAAGGAAGAAACAGCAGAACGTGGACCTATTCCCATAAAGCTACTTGATCCAAGATATCTTACTCTTATTCACTCATGTGCAGCAATAGGCACTGTGGCTTTTACAAAAGAGATTGCATAGCTTTTTTGTAGTGGCCAAAACTTTCCTGAATTTATTGTTTCCACTCATATGTCTTTTGAAGAATCAGGCAGAAGAGGAAAGCAAAGAGCAAAGAAAAAAACTCCTGCTTATCATCCATAATGCAGTAGGTCACTAAAATATAATTTAATGCAATGTTAAAATGGACCCTGGTGACTTGTGAAGGTAATATTACTGATGACCAGATTGCTAGCTCATCATATTTACTTTCAAACCAAGGATTCTTTTTTTTTTTTTTTTTTAACCAAGGACCGACCAATCACAGAAAGGCAAACAGGCAGAACCCAGCAAAGCTGGTTCAGGGATCATGTATTGATTTCTTGCAGCAGAAATTCAGCAAAACGAGTAGGAAACGGGACTGAGAAGGACTGAGAGCCAGACAATGGAAAGCCATAGAAATTAGGGAGTCAAGGAAGAGATTTTAGCGGATGGAACCACTGGTGATCATGGTAGTACAGATTCAAGTGAAGAGAGGATATTTGGGGATTTTGCATTCACCAGCTCTAATGGAGGAAAAGATGGTTTTGAGCAATGGGAGGAGAGAATGGAGTACAAAGGGGAAGAACAATTTAAGGAGCTGGAAACTGATTACAAAGGGTGAAGAGAGTCAGCAAGCCATGCTTCAAGTGACTGGAGAACCTTGGTACCATCAGTAGGAAGGGGAAGGCAGAAGGAATCAGGGTAGAAGAAATGTATACTTGTAGGCTTCATGAGTATTAACCAAAAAAAGGGAGACAGGTAGCAGGGTTACCAACATAAACACATTTGACAGGGACTTAGGGACACAGAACTAATGCATAATAGGGTGTCTGGCCTGAAAAAGACATTAGGAAGAGCCGAGGCTTTTTTCAGTGGCTGAAATCTTAAGGAATGGCATAGATCTCATGGGATTAAGTCTGGGAAGTGAAGGCAAGAGAACTTAGAACTAAATCACATTTAATTGGTGGAGGTGGAAGAGACCCTAGCAGGAGAATCAGCACAGTAGTGCACATATAACTATCTGCTTCTGGATGACAATTTGGCTATATAGGAAAATTTCCCAAATGCATATGCCTTTGGCACATCAATTACATTTCTTGAAATGTATTCTTAGGAAATAATCAGAAATACATAGAGTTATCAATAAGAATATTTTTGGGGGGATCCCTGGGTGGCGCAGCGGTTTGGTGCCTGCCTTTGGCCCAGGGCGCGATCCTGGAGACCCGGGATCGAGTCCCACATCAGGCTCCCGGTGCATGGAGCCTGCTTCTCCCTCTGCCTGTGTCTCTGCCTCTCTCTCTCTCTCTGTGTGTGTGACTATCATAAATAAATTAAAAAAAAGAATATTTTTGTACACAGCTGTGTTATTAAGATAGCAAAAAAACAGAAGGGGGACTGTTATAGGGAAACAAACCTAACTACTCAAAAAAGAGAGGTTTTTTTTTGTTTTGTTTTGTCTGTTTGTTTTTTTAATGATAGCACCTTCACATTGTGGAACACAGTGTAACCATTAAAATCATGCATATCATACATATGCATATGAAAGTATATCTAATGCTATAGGAAAATTACCCCAATGCAATTCTTAAATGAATAAAGCACTTTTAGAGGGAAAGGATGAATAGGTTAAGCACAAAAGATTGTTAAGGAAGTGAAAATTCTCTGTACACTACAATGATGAGTATGTCATTATATCTTTATCCAAACCCATAGAATCTGTATCAAGAGTGAATGCTAGGGGTATACCAGACTTTGGATGACAATGATATACTAATGTAGATTCATCAATGGTCACAAATGTACCACTCTGGTCAGGGATGTTGGTAATGGGGGATACTGTGCCTACGTGGGTGCAGAGGTTATATGGGAAATGTCTATGCCTTTCCCTCAATTTTGCGGTGTCCTTAAAACTGCTCTAGAAAAATTACATCTTTAGAAAGAATGGTACAATCGCCAAACTGTGGAAGGAGCCATGATGTCCTTCGACAGATGAGTAGAGAAGATGTGGTCTATACATACAATGGAATATTCCTCAGCCATTAGAAAGGACAAATACCCACCATTTGCTTCAATAATGGATGGAACTGGAGAGTATTATGCTGAGTGAAGTTAGGTCAATCAGAGAAAGACAATCATCATATGGTTTCACTCATATAGGGAAGAAAAGAAATAGAGAAAGGGATTATAGGGGAAAGGAGGGGAACTTAATGGGAAAAATTAGAGAGAGACACAAACCATGAAAGCTCCTAATTCTGGGAAACAGACAAAAGGTTGTGGAAGGGGAGATGGGCGGGGGGTTGGGGTAACTGCGTGATGGGCACTGAGGAGGGCATTTGATGGGATGAGCACTGGGTGTCATACTATATGTTGGCAAATCGAACTTCAGTAAAAACAAATGAAAAAAAAGAAATGAATAAATGGAAAAAAAAGATTGGCGTTGCCTTCCCTACAACATTTAAGAATAAACATCATTAAGCATTCACCTAGCCAAAAAAAAAAAAAAAAAAACACTAGTCAAATTATATATACAGTGTAATTCTAATCTTGAAGACATGTTTGTGTGTTTTTAAGTTGCATGGTGTCTAAGTATGGCTAATAAAAAAATTTCCTGAAGTTCTCTGAATAAACTGAAATTCTCCTAAATTAACCGTGATTTCTGTCCAACTGAGCTTCAGGCAATTTTTATCTTTCTTTGTCCTATTCTGTATCTTTTGAATTCTCTCAATAAACATCCATTACTTTTATAACCCTCCCCCCAAAAAATCTTTTCCAAATGATATAAATATTTGACACTATAACTTCTTACTTATAAATGGCTTCATATAACATAATTTTTGTTTGTTTGTATACATTAAGCCGGTGTTCGCAATGACATTTTTTGTTATTGACCATACTAACCGTCAGCAGTTCAGCTTCCACTTCATCGTGAACTAGATCGATCCCCATTCTCTTCTCTCGATGAAATAGACATTCTCGGGCTACCTACAGATACACAAAAAATGGAAAGCACTAATAGAAAGTAACCAAAATCAGTGATCAGGAAGCAGCTCTTAGGACCTGTTTCTAAAACAAGTCAATAGATATTCCCAATACCAACTTTTCAAGCCATTTTGTTGGAAATTTAGCAGAAGACCCACCATGACAACTAAGTAAATCCCTATTGCTAGTTAAAAGGACAGAGTTCACTCTTCAAAGTAGTTTGGAAAAAGAATTCTAATTTGGAAAGGTGACAAAATCAAGCATATGGCATCTACTTCATTCTTACACATCAGCATCTGACAAAATTCCTTAAACATTAATTCCTTCTATAGAAATAATAATCTGAAACATAGTTTTCAAGATATTACTTCCAAATGTTTTCTACTGAAGAGTGAGAAAGAAACAAATTATTATCTTTAAAGATACCAAAATATTTGTGTAGCCAAAAATCCAAGTGATTATTTTTGAAGTCCCATTTATTGTTTTCCAAATAATGTGTCTTATCCATTAAGGAAAAAAAATATAGAAAAGT
The DNA here is from genome assembly GCF_905146905.1 of Nyctereutes procyonoides. NCBI lineage: Eukaryota > Metazoa > Chordata > Mammalia > Carnivora > Canidae > Nyctereutes > Nyctereutes procyonoides. The sequence continues at coordinate 50,698,816 of NW_026575140.1, read as the reverse complement.
AGAAAATGATTTAACCATATTCCTATCACTGTTTTTTTGTTGTTGTTGTTAATAACAAAACAGATTATAATGTCCTTAGAATTTTATATTATGCTTTTTAGGATTGACATTAAATAGTAGGCCCTGGTCATAAAATATTCTTTGAAACAAAGTATGCTAATGACTCTAGTGGAAAACAGCTTGGATTGCTAATAATAAATTATTGAAAGAACATTACATAAATGTTAAAATACTTTTTCAAAGACTATTTTGTGACCTGTAATAACTGCATAATGTTAACCTTTTCAGCACAAAATATAGTAGTATGTACAACTGTAATCTGACATCAAAATGTTGAACACAATCTTTGAGTGGATACATATTGTTTTAAAAGTAAAATTCACATTTACTAGAAGATGAATTAATGGGTTGAGGGGAACACTGTTTCCATGTATATTACTAAACTGCTTTTTTTAAGTTTCTACTAACCCACCTTCTAGTAGGATTCTACTAATCTTACCAGCAACATAGAAAAGTATCCACCTGCTGCACTTCAGCCAACTCCAGAAGTCATCAGTTTCCACTGTTGCAAATATGATAGGCCAAAGATGGATACTTCATTGATTTAATTTTCATTTTTATTAGGGAATTTTAACTCTTTTGTCTTATATTAGTCGATCATCTGGATTTTCCCCTTAAGATGTATCTGTTTATGTGACTAATTCTAATTTTAATCAGAACCTTCTAGCACTGTGCTGATAGTAAATGTTTGAACACATAGGAACATTTGGACAAGAATTGTAGGAAAAAATACAAATTAGAACCATCTCACTGAAAGGAGTATTAAAAGGAAGAAATTAGATGTCCTCTGGAAATTCAGGTAAGTGGCTATCATTTTAAGGATACTCTAAAGTGGGGTGGGTAAGGTGGGGTGCAGAATAGACCAGGAATCCTCAATATGAGCCAAAGCATGAAGAAGTTATGGAAAGGCTTCCAATCCTCAAAAGTATTTCTTGACGTTAGTGTAAAAAGGTCTCATTTATGTACTAGCACCCTTGCTCAGGATTTCTGGTGATTGTGCTTATTTCTGTATGCTTGTGTCTGTTGGGGGGGACAAGGTGGGGGTGCACAATAAGAAGTAACAATGTACAGGGGTCTCCAACAAACTTTTCAACCCACTAGACCTCTAACTCCTTAGTTCTCTAAATTTTTCTGTCATTGAAGTCATAATAAAGACATACTGCAAATGCTTATCATATGGGAAGTCGTATAAACGTGAAGAAAACTGCTGTTTGCTTCAATTTTATACAGCTTCTGAAATAATTTCTGTAACTTGCGTGTCTTCAAATATAGAATGTCTTCTTTCAATGGTGGTGGGTAGAATGGGGTTGGAGACCCCCTCCTCCATCACACCCTCGAACGGTGAGGGGTAGCCAGAGGCTAGCAACAAACTAAAATGCTGCCTCCATGACCACTACAAATGGCTTAACCTCAGGCTCATTTCTCTATTACCAAATTCACTCCATCTCCTAAGATGGTCTCACTGATAATTTCACTATGCCCCAAAAAGGAATTGTAACACATTAACAGGAGGCATTTCATGACACCGATTAAAATAATAGTACTTTTTTCTCTCAAATATTATATATGATATCCAGGGAAAGCAATGACCAGGAAGCCTATTTAGTAGATGGGAAGATGGCATTCTCACCATAAACACTGTGGGTCCTAAGGGTGTCTCTCTAATTAACCTCCTTTGCTTTGCATTCAGAATTCTTTCTACTTAAAGAGTTGTTCTGCAGGATGTGCAAAACTGGTCATGGTTTTTGAAAGTAGTTAACAGATGTATTGATAGGAGGTTGGCTTCTACAGGTAAAGCAAAATATATTTCAACAGATAATAACCACAGTAATTTGACCAGTAGATTATAATCATACAAATATGTAGTGTCTTTTATCAAAGTTCTTATATTTACCTGAAGAGGGGCTTCTGTTTCCATCAAAGCCCTCTCCAATTTTTTCTTAACATCAGTGAGTTCATTCGTTTCTCCAATCATCGCATCCAACTCATGATTGATTTCAGATTTCCAAAATCCTATGTCATTGACTCGTTCTCCCAAATTTTGGGTGGAGTCTGCCTGGGTTTTTCTTGTTTGCTGATATTTGTCTTGAATCAGGCGAGATGTATCTACCCTTAGTCTCTCTGAATTATGTCGGGAAGTGTTGGATTCGTGATAGTTGGTTAAATTGGACCTGTACCAATCATCAGGAGTATACCTTGTGAAGAGAGTGGTTCTATTAGAAACAAAGGGAAGCATGGTGCTCTCGCACACCTTCTGAGATCTGGTGCAGTATGGGCCCAAGGTTGGTAAGTTGGATGCTACTTTGTAGTATGTGCTTGGTCTCCAAGGAAGGCTCAAGGTATGGGTTAAATTGTAGTGGGGGAAGCGGTCCCTGTAGCTTGATGCCACAGTACTGATGGCTGGTAGGAAGTTGGTTGGTGTTGGTCTAGGGTGGGCATAAGTTGCCGTTAACGTAGAACCTAAAGGCTCCATGATGCTCAAACACTATTGTAAATCTCTCCTGTTTAAAAGGAGGGGAGGGGATGTAAAAACAGACAGTCACATAAATTAATCTTAGGTGAAAATTTACAAATAAACACCACATTTGACTTATTTTTAGTAGCAGCATTCCCTAACATGTTAAATATTTGTCTTAATTTGATATCCACTTTTACCAGTGCTAATATATTCCAAAAAAATTTTTTTTCTATCTTTGTTTCTAGAATATACTAAAAATTACATTCTTTAGGTTGGCCATTTGAATTTCTGAAATTTTTTAAATTTAAGTTATTATTATCCTGTAGCAAATCTAAATTAAGAGACTAAAGTATGCATTTTAACAGGGACTCAAATCTGCTATTTACTAGCTGTGAGGCATTGACCAATTATTTAAACTATCTGTTCCTCAGTTTACCATCTCTAAATTAAGAATAATACTACTACTTACTTCTCTGGATTCTTATGAGAGGTATTAACAGCAAAGTGTTACTTGGCAGCATTTCCTCTACCAAGTCATCCTAAATGAGCACAAAACCTGGATAATAACAATAGTGTGCTTGGTATGCAAACATAGCTCCAGGCAAATACCTGGCTCCCTTTTCTTGGCAACTTGTCACCTCTAGGCACCTTCAATATAGACATTCTAGGGCAGTTGTTAGGGCTAAGTAAGACAATGCTAAGTATTTGGAATGCTTATCATCATTCTGGGCTTAAAACAAATGTCCATTAAAAGTGAGCTTTTTAAACTACTAATCCAAAAGAGTATATAAAATAAAAGATAAATATCCATCCCTCCCCCAAAGTGATCTCCAGTGAATAATTGATTCTAGTTGTTTCTTTCTAGATTTTTTCCAATTCATATACCAACATATGTATTGTTTTTAAAACTATCTTAAAAATGCACCTACTTATATACCATTTATACATATGAAGACCTTTTTAAATATAAATACTGAATTATCTTAATGATTATATGTATCATTTAGAATACATATATTTTAAAATATATATTTCTGACCTCTTCCCCTGTTAGAACATATAGATCCACTTTATTATTTTGAATAATAATAATAATAATATTCTTTTCTTTGGTTGAAAAATATTCTATTGTCTGGAACTTTTGGTCATTATTAGCTAGGAAAGTCAAGATGCCACAGTCTATGGTATACTTTTCAGTATCTAAATATCATTCTGTTTGGGGGTTAGTGCTTATGGACCCATTTACTGAAAAGGAAAAATAAATCAGATATAAACATATCAGAAAAAAATCATTCAATGATTATTCAAATAGCTATGTCTTGAGGCCTTTGGTCCCCAAACCACAAAATAATCTATTTGTAGAATTGTGGTCAAATTGAAACACACTCATTCCACATGTGGTGAAACAACTGCCCACTGCCATGGTGGTGGCCCACACAGTCCTAACTCCCCGACCTTCTCCTAATTCTTCCTTCCCTCAGTCCCCAAATACTTGTACTGGCCAAGCCTAGGAGTATGATGGTCAAAAGGAAACCTTAATAACCCCTTGCAGTTCTTCACTTCAGTTTGAAAATTAAACACTGTTTTTCAAAAAAAGCAAATTCAAAGCAACTTGAGACCTTAGGGTCTTCATGGCTACTTTCAGTTCTAACCTTTTCTCCAGTCAAATCTAGACATAATCTTGTCACTTTTCTTTCATAAAGAAGTTTCATGTGGGTATTGAATGACTCTTAGTTGGATTTTCTTAATTCTTGACAATAATAGCTAGCAACACACTTACTTGGTCCTTCAACCAAGGAATTCCAAGTGTAGAATTACCACATATGTTTACCCAAAACCTATTATGTTGAAGTCTTGAGGCATCTAAACCCATGTTTGTTAAGCCATGAGTCATATACTATGAGTGGTGATTTGTGAAATGCAGAGGTTCAGAAGCCAGAGGAGACATACGGATTGACTAATTCAATATAGTTTCCAGTGATATATTTTTTAATTCAACAAAAGTTTCTAGTGATATATTTTTTAATTAGGGATGCGATATAATTTTAAATCTGGAATCTGAAGCATAAATCTCCATTGTTTAAAGTACACAGATGTAGAGATCCTTGTGTGTGGCAGTAAGTTTCACATGGAGACAATATTTTACGCAAGACACATGTTCTCACACAGTTACACAATGGCAGTTCCAGCTCCAGTTAGCCATCTTGCAAGTCATTCAAGAAGACTGATTAAAAGACAATGGTGTGCAACATCTTATATTTCGGTCATTATTGGTCAAGGAAACTGAGAATGTCATGTCCTAAGAAAGACCTAAAATTTCAAAATAGACTTCTGACTCCAATCATGATAGAGTAATAAAAACTAGACTTAGCCTCTTACATCTAAAAAACTAGACAAAATATATGATATACCTGTTTTGAACAATGGACAGCACAAGACTCTGATCCCTGAGAAAAGAGAAACAAATAAGGCAAGCCTTCTGATTGTCCTGGCATTCTTCCTGGAGGCAATTTCCAGATTACAGGAAAACCAGATGAAAAGTGAGCAGATCCTGGCAACTTTGTGAGTTGAAGAGATCAGAATTTCGGGAAGCTGAGACAGCTGGAAATTGTGAAGCAGGATTCCAGAATAAAGCAAGCTATGTAGAAAAAGAGCTTCCTATATAAGGGGCCCATTTGTGTCTTTGCTGAGCAATAGGTTGCACATACATGAAGGAACGCTGTATGAACTTTGGCAAAGAATGATGGCTGGGTTGTCAGCTGAACAATTTCTAGAGCTCACAGAAGGTGGAGAGATATTTTGAACTCAGGCCAGTCAGAGTGGAGGTGATCACTTGGAGCATTCCATGGAGACCTCAAAGGAGTCACACACTAGAGACAAGGCTGATCTATCTCTGGAGTAAAAATACTAAAAATTCATTCCAGCAAAGCTTTAAAAATAGGTCTCAGAGAGATCAAATTAATCCACAACTAATTTAATTGCCTGACAACATCAAGACATTCAAATATATATCACAATGTCCAGCATTCAATTAAAATTATCAAACATGCCAAGCAGCAGAAAAAAATGTGACACATAATTAGGGAAAAAATCAGGCAACAGGAAAGATTTGATAGAACAAACAAACAATGTACAAGTATTTAAAGGAAAACAAGAGTAAAATGAACATAAAACAAGAACATAATTTTTAAAAAAGAACCACGCATAACTTTAGGAATAAAACATACAATATATACTCATACAGTTTATACTTGAACAATTTCAATGTATGAGATTAACAGCAGAGTAGACACTGGAGAAATACAGATTAGTGAGTTCAAATCTAACCAAACCAAAGCACAGACTTTCTTTAAATGAAAAAAAAAAAAAAAAGAGAGAGAGAGAAAATCCTCAGTAACACAGGCAAATATCAAGTAATCTAACATCATATATGCAGAGTCATATAGAAAAAGGAGGAAGACAAAAATATTTGAAGAAATAACGGCTCCATATTTGCCAAATTTGATGAAAACTATAAATTTCTAGGTCTAAGAAACTCCAAATACTCCAAGAGGATAAGCCCACACCCATTCACGCATGCATGCAAAAATTACTACCATCACTATCACCACCACCCCATCACCTCAAGGATCATCATAATCAAATTGCTGAAAATCAGAGAATAAAATAAAGAGAAAAACTTAGAGCAAAAAGACATGTTACATATAGAAAGGAGCAAAAATAAGAATTAGTGCAGAATTCTTGTCAAAAACTATCCAAGCCAAAGACAAACATCTTTAAATGGCTAGAAAAAAGTGGCTAGAACTCTATATCCAGTGAAAAGATCCTTCAAAGATGAAGGTGGAATAAAATTTTTTCATAGAAATAAAGCCAAGATTATTAACCTTCAGCAGAACTACACTAAAAGAATTCTTAAAAGGAAATTCTTCAAGCAAAAGGAAATCATACCAGATGGAGACTTGGATTTACACAAAGAAATAAACTGCCAGTAATGGCAAGTATAAAAAATATTCTTCTCTAACTTTTAAATTTCTTTAAAGGATGGCTGTGTAAAGTGACATAATAAAAAAAATATATCGTGGAGTTTATAATAAAAAGAGAAGTAAATTATATGGTCATAATAGCACCAATAAAGGAGAGCCGAAATGGAAATGTATTATTCTAAGGGTCATAACTAAAATGAAATAATGTTATTTAAACATATACTGCAATAAGTATAAAATGCATATTGCAAACTTGAGAGCATCAGTTCTCAAGACATCACCCATAAACCAGGGACTTGCCTAAAACCTTCTCAGGGCTGACAAGGTCAAAATTATTTTCATAGTAAATGCCCAGGTGCTGTTTTCCCTCTTCACTCTCATTCTCTCACAAATTAACAAGGGAGTTTTCCAGAGTCACATGATATGTGATCACAACAGACTAAATACAGTATATAGGAGAACCCAGCTGCTAAGACAGAAATCAAAGAACTTTACCATGTATGTAAAATAATGCTCATCTTCTCACTAGATATTCTTTGTTTCAGAAATATAGCTTTTTAATAAAGCATTTGAGTGGGATGCCTGGGTGGCTCAGCAGTTGAGCCAGGGCCTTTGGCCCAGGGCATGATCCTGGAGTCCTGGGATCAAGTCCCACATCAGGTTCCCTACATGGAGCCTGCTTCTCTCTCTGCCTGTGTATCTGCCTCTCTTTCTGTGTCTTTCATGAATAAATAAATAAGATCTTTAAAATTTTTTTTGACTTATGTTACTATATAATGGGTTGCAATGCTTATATTTAAAAGACTTAATATTTTAACTGTTCAATTTTAATTGCTAATATAATAATATCAATAGATGCAATTCACATAAACTAAAGCTCCTTGAGATCCTCAATATGAGGTTATTTGACTACAAAGGGATCCTAAGATTAAAAATATTTTGAACCACTGACCTGGAACATTTTCTAAGAAATAAATAAAAAAGAATTAAAGCTAACCAGCTAAGAGGGGAGACAAAAAAATAGAAGACTTACAAAGACATATAATTAATCCAAGAGAAAAGAGACAAAAGTAAGACAGAGGAAGCAAGTAGCAAGATAGTAGACACAAACCAAATCACACTGATAATTATATTTGTAATAAATGGTTTAAACAATCAAAAGGCACAGATTAAAAAAAAAGATTTTATTTATTTATTCATGAGAGAAATGCAGAGACATAGGCAGAGGGAGAAGCAGGCTCTATGTAGGGAGCCCAATGTGGGACTCAATCTCAGGACTCCAGGATTGTGCTCCGAGGAGCCAAAGGCAGTCGCTCAATCACTGAGCCACCCAGGTGTCCCAAAAGGCACAGATTCTTAAGCTGGTTTTTATAAAGCAATATTGAACTATATGCTATCTCAAAAAAATCCATTTTAAATATAAAACACAGATAAGTTTTTAAAAGTATGGAAAAAGATATGCCATGTAAATATTGAAGGGCCTATATTAATAACAAACTAAGCAGACTTCAGGACAATAAATACTATCATGAGGAAAGAGAGAAATAAGGAGAAAAGGATTAATCAAGGAGATATAGTGATCTTCAATTTCTATGTAACCACTAATAGAATTTTAAACACATAAAGCCGCTGAGGAATGTCAACTATTCAACATGAAGGCAGAGGTCAATAAGCTGGAACTGATGTTCCAGAAAACTGACTCTGATCTGGATTACATTCAGTACAGGCTGGAATATGAAATCAAGACTAATCATCCTGATACAGCAGAGAAAAATCCAGTTACACTGTTAAAGGAATTGTCAGCAATGAAGTCTCAATATCAAACTTTGCATACACGCTTTAATCAATTACTGCAGAGCAGAAAGAAACTAAGAACCGCATTTTTGCTACTGTCGATAAGACTATGACCATGAAGCAAACAGACCAGGAGCTGTCACCATTCACTAAAGAAGAAAAAACTTCAGCAGAGCAATTAAAATCTTTCATGTCAGACTTATGAAGAAACTGACTTGCAAAAGGGAATTCTAATGGAGAAGAGATTAATTCCAGAAAGATTTAAGAAGATGTCTTGTTAGCACTTGATGACTAAAGGTGGGGGGATGGTGAAGAAGAAGATTTGTCTGGGGTGACTGGATAATAATGCCTTTCATAAGAGAGGGGACTATCAGAAGGGCAGATAATATACGAATAAAGTTTAGCCAAAAGGATGGAATGGGAATAAAGCGATTTAAAAATATATATGCACACAAACTTAGTTTATAATTTCAGACAAGGAAGTCACATAACACTATTTTGTATCTGTTTTTGTGTAACTGGGATAACGTTTATGTCCTGTCCTATCATGAAAGGATATTTATGTACTATCAGTCAGATATGAATTAGCATGCTTTGGAAATTAAAGGATAGAAAAAATATTTGTATTACATTATATATGTATATAATTTTAGATTTTTGAAAATTCTGATTATAGATAATAGTCACTTTATTGATGAGACTGCTAATATGTGGTCACTGGTCCTCCACAAAATCTAACTTTAGCAATAATAAATTGGATTTTCTGTGACAAAAAAATAAAAAATAAAAAAATAAACTCATAAAGCCAAAACTAATAGAACTAAAATGAGACATAGATTCACAACTATAGTCAGATATTTCAACACTCCTCTCCTGGTAATTGTTAGAACAAATAAAAAGTTGGTTAATAAGTAGGCTATTTGAACAAAATAGCTAACTGTACCTAATTTACATCTATAGAATACATCACTCAAAACAGCAGATTATTTTGTATATATGAGATGCCAGATGTTAACTAAACTTATTGTGGTACCCATTTCACAATATATGTAAGACATTATGCTGTATAGCTTAAACTTATACAGTGCTATATGTCAGTTTATCTCAATAAAACTGAAAGAAAAATACTTTTAAACAGCAGATTACATACTACTTCCAATTACACAGAGAATATTCGCCCAAGTAAACCATATGCTGACCATTATACAAGTTCTCAATAAACATAAAATACTGAAATGATACAGAATATGTTCTCTGACCATACTGAACTAATACAGAAGAATATTTGGAAACTTCTCAAATAGTAGGAAATTAAACACACTTTTTTTTTCCTAAGTAGGCATTATGCCAAGAAATTTGGCAACAGAGATGAAATGCACAAAACGCTTTAAAAACACAAATAACCAAAACTGACCAAAGAAGAAATTGATCACCTGACTAGCCCTATGGTAGTTAAAAGAGCTGAATCTAGAGTTTAAAATCTTTCCTCAAAGAAAACTTCATGCCTAAATGGATTTGTTCATGAATTCTACCACTTTTAAGGAAATAATACCTCAGGTTTTGTTTTTTTTTTTTAAAGCCCATAGCTTACTTTGATGATGTGCCTTTTACAACATTTAAATTATTCTCTAAATTCGGAGTCACACATGAATAGGGCTCGTGCAGCACACACTAAGATCATTAACTGATGCTATCTATAAATGTCTCTTATTTGCAAGCAAACTGAACAAATTCTTTGGAAAAATTACTAACAATAGCTGTGGAAAAAGTCATACCCTAAGTTATGCAATTGTTTTTATTATACTTTTAGGCATGACCAAAAAGCATTTTAAGAAATGAAGTCAAATACAGTGTTTGGCTATATTTATTTAATGTGGAGTCAATAGTTATTTACCTACTGGGAAAAAATGCTATAATTGTCTTCTATAAATATTAACATGCTAAAAATATGATCAATAACACAAAGACTGTAGGTACAGGGAAGCTCCACTTATAATCCAAAAGATGACCTCAAGTTGGATAAACATATTTTATTAGCATGTTTAGGCAAGGTTTTAAAATCATAAATATTTTAAGGTATAAAAACCTGTGGATCACTTTCTACAGAAGACATGACAAGTACAGAAAGAAGATTTCAATGACTTGCTCCATACCTTGCCTCACATCACTGACCAGAAGAGCCTTGAAATGATCATATACAACTCCCCCCCCTCCTTAGCTCCTTTGGTTATATCCACCTAATTAGTCACAGTTTCAAACTGGGGCAGAAAGAAAACACTGCCCCCATACATTAATGAGGAGCAGATCTTTAAAAATTGTAGCAGATTTCAACATTTAAGCATTTTCTTTTTATGCATATATTAAATAAGAATGCAGGAAAAGTCACATAATATATTTCTTCCAAAAAACATTTAATATGGAACTCTCTTCACTGAAAGTGGAAAGAAAAATTAAGATACTTTGGAGATCTATGTGGCAGTTTCTAGCAAAGTTGAAAAAGCACATTCCCCATGACTCACCAATTCAACTTTTTGATATGCCTAGAGAAACTCAAGTGTGTACCCAAGAATGTAGAAGAATGTACAAGAATGCTTCTAAACATTCTTAAATTAACATAACATTTCTTACAATTTTCAGACAGTCTCAACATAAAATTTCTAACAACTTTTAAACAGTCTAAAAGTTTATCAACAGAAGTAGGCATACATCATTTGTGTAAGTTCACACAAACATTATCACACAGCAGTTAAACAACCTAGAGCATGTAAAGCATGATGCCATTATACAAACTTTAAGGATAACACTATATATTTGTTTTTGGACAAATACAGAAGTAGAGAAGGCATAAAAACATACAGAATATAAGTAAACACTGAATTCTGGTAGGTAAGTTCAGCTGGAAAAGAAGAAAGGGGAATGAGATTCCCAAGGGGTACATAGGAAGGAGATGTCATCCACAACTGAAACGTTGCTAGCTTGTTTGTTTAACTGAGGCCTGAGTGAGCAGATGGATGCTTGGACACTCCACTTATTGCACAAAATATTTCACTTTAAAAAGAAAAGAGTAGGGACTCCTGGGTGGCTCCGTGGTTGAGCATCTGCCTTTGGCTCAGGTCCTAATCCCATGGTCCTGGGATCAAGTCCTGCATCGGGCTCTCGGCAGGAAGCCTGCTTCTCCCTCTGCCTGTGTCTCTGCCTCTCTCTCTGTGTCTCTCATGAATCAATAAATAAAATCTTAAAAAAAAAAGAGTAGAATATTTTATCACAAACCTCGAAACACTTTGCCTATGAGTGGAACAACTTGCTTTATTCACAGCGACCAAACACCCAATATTACTCATTTCTAAAATATGTATCTACAACCATCATAAGCATCCAGGGAGAAACATAAAGGGCCTTGGTCTAAAAAATAAAAAAATAAAAAAAAAAAAAAGTAAGAGCTTCAGGGTCAGAGGGAAACAGAACACCTGCCTTGATGGGAATGTCAGGAATTCTCTTTGGTTGGAACCCCTCCCCTTGGCCGCACTTGAAAAGCCGGCGGATGAGGCCGGACACAGCGCCCCGTGCAAAAGCCCTGCTCACTGGTGGAAGAAATCACGGGAGTGAGCACAGGATCCGGGGGGCAGGCGCCCCTTTGCTCGTTCTGTATTTAGAAATAACTTCTCACTCCTTGAAAAGCGTCGGAAATGTAAGCTACGAAGGCATGGGGTGGGGGCCTGGGGAGCGGGTACCCGGGGGTTTGGACGGTTTCTGCTTTGAGGGGTGCGAGCAGGGAGGTGCAGACTGAGGAACTCCAGGGTTTCCACGGCTTCACCCCGAATTCTGGGGTCAAACGATGGGGCCTCGCCGGGGAAGGGGACGCGGTCGGGGTCGTCCCAGCGGCGGGCAGGCGCCGACCGGACCACTCACCTGTCAGCGGCCGCCGGCGAGGGGTGGGGAAGGGGCGGTGAGCGGGAAGGGTGGGTGCCCCCCACCGACCGCCCTCCGCGGCTGCGCCCCCGACCCGTCGGGCGCCGGCCCCGCCCTCCCGACTGTGACGTCAGCGCCCGCGGACCACTCAACGGCCGCCCCTGCCGGCTCGCTGGGAGTCGATTGGCCGTGGGAGGAAGGGCGGGCGGCGGGAGGAACCGAGGGAAACCCTGCGGCCGGCGGTTGCCATGGACGCTCTCGCGCCTAGTAACCAGGCTCCGGGAGACCTGGCGGGTCGCGGAGGTGACGCCGGGAAGCGCAACCCAAGGGAGAGGCCGCGGAGGTAACCCTGCCGCTCCTGGGGGGCCTCTTCAGCGTCAGAGGGCTTGGTGGCCCCCATTCTAGTGCAGGATGCGGGCAAGCCTCCGCGTTTACACCTGTCTGCTGCCCAGCTGGGCTTCCCCACGGCGGCGTTATCTAGTGACCTTCTCCTCCCTGCTCACTCTAAGGGAAAGATTTGCGGTCCCCCCCCCCTTTTTCTTGAGCAGATATTTCCATCCACAGTAGCCTCCACTAACTAGTTCATCCAGGGTCTGGGTCACCTGTCTCCCATACATCACCGTCCACCCATGCAACTTCCTTAACACCATGTGGTAGGAATTTACGTTTTACAGGAAAGAATTCAACTTGGGGAAGTTAACTAACGAATGCACACACACACACACACACACACACCAGTATTGGACTGTAATAATGTAAATAATACAAATCGTAGTTAATATTTCATGAACCCTCACTCTGTGCCATATACCATATTTTATACTAGGGCTTTACAGGCATAATCTCATTTATTTCTCTTACTAGCAATAATAATCTATTGATTATCATTACTTCTGTTTTTTAGATGAGGCCATGCAGGTTTGGAGATGTTGGGTAGCTTGCCCCAGAGACACACAAACAGAGGAAGAGCCATGCTCTGAATCCGGGTCTGTCTGGTTTTAATTTCTACTCTCTTTGCCTCTATATGATAAACAAATAAGCTTGAAATAAGGCATATATCAAAAACACAATACCAACTACGAAGAAGTAGCTTTAAAGGGTTACACTGTGGCGGGCACTACCCTTCACAACCTTGAACTTCAACTCATCAATGCTGGTGTGAGAAATGTACTGTTGGCCCAGTTCACATTAATACCTGCTGGAGGCCTGGTGAGTTGCCTTATCTGTAACAACAGGTAAACCAGGCACTGGGGCACAGGTGCCCTGTTGGGAGGCATTAAAGTCACCTTTTATAGGATAACACCTTTAGTAAGGCAGGCTAGATAATTTCAATACCACCTGGAATGGAGAATTAGTGGCCCACAGATCAGGATCCAATAGCTGGTCCAAGAGAGTTTATACATAACCTCCTCAAGTTCTGGGATCAGAGTCCTTGCAGAAGATGCTTGCTGTCAGCACAAAGGCCAATGGAACCATAAGATAAAGGGCCCAGATAGCTAGTGGTGGCCCACAGCTACTTTGTGAGATCTTTGAAGGTCAGCAGGGTTGTAATAGGGTTGTGGACAAGCTTCTGCTCATCCTGGATGGCAGAGAAGGAGACAGTGAGTGAGAAACTTGCCAAAAATGAGCATGAGTAAGAAAGTAAGCAGAGACCCCCATCACAGACTGCTGCTTCTCTCCTGAGAACAGCAGCCCTGTGAGACTGAGATGGAGCCAGAGAGCACCTTTCCTCAGCTCTTGAGCATAGAAAAGAAAAGTTTTACTGCATTAGTAAGGTGTTTCCCAAAATGTGTTCCCTGGTCCATTAAAGAGGCTATTCAATCAACAATAGCTCTATAATCAAATAAATTTGTGAATTTCTGACATAAAGAGACTTAAATAGGCTTTCTTTAGCACAGGAAATCTTAGTCTTCAATGTGCCCATTTGTATTTTCCCCCTGGATTCCAACCAAAGAGTTTTTAAAACCAGAACACTTGTTAACATCTCCATGAACACTAATATTCCACAGAACACAGTTTGGGAAACATTGGCTTAGCATTAAATGTGTCTTAAAAATATGTTTCAGTGAGAGAAAGTAAAATTGATATATGTATCTAGCTAATTACAGACCTTCTCCAAAGCAGTAGAGAAGTAATGGGTTTATCTTTATATTCAGTGAAAGATTCTAATTCAGTTGAGGTTCGATGACAGCTCCCCATCCAAGTATCCTACCTAGGAGTGTGGGGATAAGGAGGAAGAGTCAAAGAGTGGCTCATGGAAAACTGATGGAAAAAGAACTGAGAGAGAAAGAGGTGAAAGAGGAGTATGGGGGTATGAGTGTGTGGGAGTGAAGGAGAATGTTTAGGAAAATGAAATAGCGAATATTGCCCTTAGAGCCAGCTGTCTCTAATCTGCCCACTCTCTAAATTCTTTTAATTCCATAATTCATTTTATGGCTATTTATATGGGGAAACTGGAAATATTGCACTGTAAAAATGTGAAAGTCTAAATCATAGAATAATGTAAGCTGTAAATTGCAGTCTAAAAATTAGAGAATAATGTAGATTCTTGAAATGTGTTCTTTATCATTGATTCTTAGAAATTACTTAGCAACAGATGCACAACATTTTACTCAAATTTGCACCATCCATATCAATGGCTTTGTTTTCCTTGAGCACTGTGTTGATTGTCAGTATGTGAAGGCAGCAATGTCAACCTATGGACTGGATATTGGATCGACATTGACTTAATGTACAGAATACAGGACTCATGTTTACATGAGTAAACTCTGCTTCACAGAGGACTGATTGGGAAACTTGAGTGTGTGATGCATTCGTTGAGAATTTTATCATTTACAACCGTAGCACAACAATATCAGCTATCACTGTTATGTTTTGCTTTTGTTACTAAGCTATTTGTAGGGGTGTGTATCACCGTCAGCCTTTTTTAACTGAATAGACTTTCTCATTGCATGAATTGCAGGGCACACCTTGTTGGGAGTACCTCCAGAGAGCCAAAGGTACATAGACTCAGCCTAGTTTAAATATCATCTTCTAACTCCTTTGTTTAGCACGTGAGGAGCTGTGATTCTAGAGGTTCCATGACATGCCCAGAATCACATTTTTTGCTGTGGCCTCCTGATCAAGTGGGAAATGATAAGCTCCCACAGGGTTTTGTTTCTTTGTGCTTCCATCAGAGTCATTATCCCATTATCATATGTCTTTACATATCATCTCTCCCATGAACCCTAGGAGGACAGGAACGGTAAGTTTCCAGCCTTAGTCACAAGAATCATTTTGGAAGTCATTCATGCCGTTGAGTGAAGTTGTAGCACACATCTTCATTTTTGTCTTACCTGTTAACATAAATGAAGATATCAACCACCATCCAGGTTGGAACTCCCCTTGTTCAACTGCATTGAGAGGTTGGCCAGAGACAGAAGAGTTCAGCAAAAATCAGTGAAAGCACTCTGTGAAAATCAATTGGCTATCTGGAACTTAAAACACAGAGTATTGTATAGCTTATTATTATTTTATATATAAATTATGTGCCATACATCCTTTATATCACTAAAATATATAATAAAGTGGTGTATGTATATATGAATATATTTTTCCCAGAAAGCCAGTTGTTAAATGTTTGTATTGCTGTAAGTGGGTCCCTGTTCCTATCTTTAGAGATTACTATCTAGTAGGACGTGGGAAAACCCCCATGGTGTAGGCTCCAATGTGACGAGAGTCCTCAAAAGAGGGAACACAGTGTCAGCCAGGGATTCCTAAATGGTTAATTTATAGGTGATATGGAATATCGTGTAGCTCTTTAAACTGAGGAGAGTTTGTGGAAATAAAAATGGAGCTGGCTGTAAACAGATGTGCTATATTTGTATCAGATATTTGAAATGGTATTTCTCAGTGATAAGAAAGTTGATTTCTTTTTGTTGACATGGTTGAAAACAGTTCATCTCTTCTTAATACACTGGAAACAGCTGCAGTCTGGCCGAGTGTGAACTCTTGTCTGCTTTGTGATGGCTTTTGCCTGATTGATGTGAGCTTCTGTTCACCATTTCTGAAGATGCCATACTGTAGACACAGGTACCAGATACCTGACTGCACCTTTTACATGCTGAACCTAAGTTTTCAACTCTGTTCGTTGTTGTTAGTGAGACAATATAGGCCGGACAAACCATGACCACAGTGCCCTGGTGAAGACAGCCTCTCTAGCTCATTCTTTAGGTGGCAGTAGCAGATGCTGTTAGTGCTACAATCCATGTTCCCTCAGATGCTTTGACCATTTTTTTTAAAGATTTTATGTATTTATTTGAGAAAGTACACACCCGAGAGAGCATGAGGCGTGGAGAGGAGCAGAGGGAGAGGGAGAAACAGTCTCGGCGCTGAGCAGGGACCGCCCCCACCACCACCACCAACAACAACCAGGCTCTATCCCAGGACCCTGAGCTGAAGGCAGACTTACCTGACTGAGTCACCCAGGCACCCCCACTTTGACCATTTCTTAAGCACAGCCTGTTGGTGTGCTTTCACTCATAGCAGTGGACTCTACATCTCCTTAAGGAAGGACTGCCTTCTGGCTGCCAGCATCAATTTTGCCAGCATAAGGAAAGCTGAAGTGTCTAGGAATTTGTGACTTGAGCCAACCCTTCCTCAAAGACTAATAAATTCAGGGGTATAAATACCCCCACTTCCCTGCCCTCATTGTGACAACTCTGAGGGGTGACCTACCCTGTCTCCAGAGCTCCCCTACAGGACTGAACCAAACCTACCCTCCTGGAGATTTGATAATACCATACTCCTGCTTCCTCTGACTTCCCATCTAGATGTCTAGATCTCACTTCCTCTATCTTTACTAATTTTTTTTCAAGGGAACACTTTCTTTTTTTAAAAAATTTAATTTTATTTTTTTAATAAATTAATTTTTATTGGTGTTCAATTTACCAACATACAGAATAACACCCAGTGCTCATCCCGTCAAGTGTCTCCTTCAGTGCCCGTCACCCATTCACCCCCACCCCCCGCCTTCCTACCCTTCCACCACCCCTAGTTCATTTCCCAGAGTTAGGAGTCTTTATGTTCTGTCTCCCTTTCTGATATTTCCCACACATTTCTTCTCCCTTCCCTTATATTCCCTTTCACTATTATTCATATTCCCCAAATGAATGAGAACATACCCTGTTTGTCCTTCTCCGATTGACTTACTTCACTCAGCATAATACCCTCCAGTTCCATCCACGTTGAAGCAAATGGTGGGTATTTGTTGTTTCTAATGGCTGAGTAATATTCCATTGTATACATAAACCACATCTTCTTTATCCATTCGTCTTTCAATGGACACCGAGGCTCCTTCCACAGTTTGGCTATTGTGGACATGGCTGCTAGAAACATCGGGGTGCAGGTGTCCCGACGTTTCATTGCATCTGAATCTTTGGGGTAAATCCCTAACAGTGCAATTGCTGGGTCATAGGGCAGGTCTATTTTTAACTCTTTGAGGAACCTCCACACAGTTTTCCAGAGTGGCTGCACCAGTTCACATTCCCACCAACAGTGTAAGAGGGTTCCCTTTTCTCCGCATCCTCTCCAACATTTGTTGTTTCCTGCCTTGTTAATTTTCCCCATTCTGACTGGTGTGAGGTGGTATCTCATTGTGGTTTTGATTTGTATTTCCCTGATGGCAAGTGATGCAGAGCATTTTCTCATGTGCGTGTTGGCCATGTCTATGTCTTCCTCTGTGAGATTTCTCTTCATGTCTTTTGCCCATTTCATGATTGGATTGTTTGTTTCTTTGGTGTTGAGTTTAATAAGTTCTTTATAGATTTTGGAAACTAGCCCTTTATCTGATATGTTATTTGCAAATATCTTCTCCCATTCTGTAGGTTGTCTTTGAGTTTTGTTGACTGTATCCTTTGCTGTGCAAAAGCTTCTTATCTTGATGAAGTCCCAATAGTTCATTTTTGCTTTTGTTTCTTTTGCCTTCGTGGATGTATCTTGCAAGAAGTTACTGTGGCCGAGTTCAAAAAGGGTGTTGCCTGTGTTCTCCTCTAGGATTTTGATGGATTCTTGTCTCACATTTAGATCTTTCATCCATTTTGAGTTTATCTTTGTGTATGGTGCAAGAGAGTGGTCTAGTTTCATTCTTCTGCATGTGGATGTCCAATTTTCCCAGCACCATTTATTGAAGAGACTGTCTTTCTTCCAGTGGATCGTCTTTCCTCCTTTATCGAATATTAGTTGACCATAAAGTTCAGGGTCCACTTCTGGGTTCTCTATTCTGTTCCATTGATCTATGTGTCTGTTTTTGTGCCAGTACCACACTGTCTTGATGACCACAGCTTTGTAGTACAACCTGAAATCTGGCATTGTGATGCCCCCAGATATGGTTTTCTTTTTTAAAATTCCCCTGGCTATTCGGGGTCTTTTCTGATTCCACACAAATCTTAAAATAATTTGTTCTAAGTCTCTGAAGAAAGTCCATGGTATTTTGATAGGGATTGCATTAAACGTGTAAATTGTCCTGGGTAACATTGACATGTTCACAATATTAATTCTGCCAATCCAGGAGCATGGAATATTTTTCCATCTCTTTGTGTCTTCCTCAATTTCTTTCAGAAGTGCTCTATAGTTTTTAGGGTATAGATCCTTTACCTCTTTGGTTAGGTTTATTCCTAGGTATCTTATGCTTTTGGGTGCAATTGTAAATGGGATTGACTCCTTAATTTCTCTTTCTTCAGTCTCATTGTTAGTGTATAGGAATGCCATTGATTTCTGGGCATTGATTTTGTATCCTGCCACGCTACCAAATTGCTGTATGAGTTCTAGCAATCTTGGGGTGGAGTCTTTTGGGTTTTCTATGTAGAGTATCATGTCATCGGCGAAGAGGGAGAGTTTGACTTCTTTGCCAATTTGAATGCCTTTAATGTCTTTTTGTTGTCTGATTGCTGAGGCTAGGACTTCCAATACTATGTTGAATAGCAGTGGTGAGAGTGGACATCCCTGTCTTGTTCCTGATCTTAGGGGAAAGGCTCCCAGTGCTTCCCCATTGAGAATGATATTTGCTGTGGGCTTTTCGTAAATGGCTTTTAAGATGTCGAGGAAAGTTCCCTCTATCCCTACACTCTGAAGAGTTTTGATCAGGAATGGATGCTGTATTTTGTCAAATGCTTTCTCTGCATCTAGTGAGAGGATCATATGTTCTTGGTTTTTCTCTTGCTGATATGATGAATCACATTGATTGTTTTACGAGTGTTGAACCAGCCTTGTGTCCCGGGGATAAATCCTACTTGGTCATGGTGAATAATTTTCTTAACGTGTTGTTGGATCCTATTGGCTAGAATCTTGTTGAGAATTTTTGCATCCATGTTCATCAGGGATATTGGTCTGTAATTCTCCTTTTTGGTGGGGTCTTTGTCTGGTTTTGGAATTAAGGTGATGCTGGCCTCATAGAATGAATTTGGAAGTACTCCATCTCTTTCTATCTTTCCAAACAGCTTTAGTAGAATAGGTATGATTTCTTCTTTAAACGTTTGATAGAATTCCCCTGGGAAGCCATCTGGCCCTGGACTCTTGTGTCTTGGGAGGTTTTTGATGACTGCTTCAATTTCCTCCCTGGTTATTGGCCTGTTCAGGTTTTCTATTTCTTCCTGCTAAGGGAACACTTTCTGATAAATAATTTTTACACTAATCTTCAGGGTCAGCTTCTTGGGCACCCAACCTATGGTGATGGCCATGCATTCTATGATGTGCTATCTACCACCATCAAGTGCTCCCTGGCCACAGTTGATGGGACCACAGGTGGGCACCTAGCTCAAAGGTAGCCCATCTGTAGTCTGGCAAGCAGACAGAGGTGGCTTAGCACAAAAGCCCATCTAACTAGATCCTCTCTCAGAACATTTGATTTTGTGCTACAAAGAGAGTAATTGAATTAACACATTTGATGTTGCAAAATTCTAGTTGAGATTCACAGATTTGGACAGCCAGGGAGCAACAAGATATTACTGTCATTGAGGCCCTATTACATCTTCAGTGACTCTCTAGTTTGCAAACATTTTCCCATTTCCATGAGATTTCTTATTTCTGCATGTCTCCTTCCTGTAACCCTCATTATTCGAGATAATCTGATCTCTCTATTTCCCCAAAGAGCCTAAACCACAAACTAGGAATCACCTCACTGGTGGCCCCAATTTTCTGGCCACTAATTGCCAGATTCTTAAGGTAAAGTTTCCAGAGAATTATCTAGAAGGCCATAATGATTTGAATAGAAATAACCCGAAGACAAATTAGTGTTCTAATAAGTTGAATAATGAAGATGGAAGGAGATACTGAAAAACTGAAAGGAGGCAGACTAGTCCTCATGCTTGAGGTAGAAAAAATATTCAAATCCTCTTCGGACTTCCAAAACCCCTTCTGTCACTTGCAGCAGCCAAGATGAAGTTCCCAAGCTAGGTAGGAGACAGATAAGGGAAAGAAAGACTGAAAAGTCCACCAACCAGGAGTGTGGAGGGAATGATATAAATCATAAATGTGGAGCCCTTTGGCTTACAGGTGACTCTTAAGCCTTTGGATGCCTTTGGTTCAGTGATGAAGGGACCACACTAGAATGGAAACTGAGCCGTGTTGTCTGGGACTTGCTCCAGGTTTGCTCTATGACTCGATTAAAAAGGAACTACTGATCTAGTCCAGCTCACCAGGGCCCAAAAAAAAGAGACAGGACTACAGGACAGACATCCTTGTTCAGAAATGAAAGTTGAATGACCTTTGAGGTATCAGGCCTGGTAGGACATAGAGGTGTGTAGTATCCACACTACAACCCTCCTTGTCAGAATGAAAGGCCAGAATTTTACAGACACAACCAGATGCAAACAACTAGAATTCAAGCTTGCCTGGAATCAACATCGTCTCTCCCACCCCTACCCAACACTTCTCTAGAATGCTCATAAAAATACCAACTGCTCTTCATAGGTTGATATTTAGTTCATCTGAGTCACAATACATAGACATCTTTGCTCTGCTAGAACATTCCCAAGTACTGAGCATTACACATCAGAATTGCCCAGAAAGCTTTTAAAATGCAGATTTTGGGGTCTCATCCCAAGAGGATTTGATTCAGTAAGTCTAGGGTGGAGCCTGGGAATCCATACAAAGGAATTTACTTGGATTTGAGCAATAATAACAGATTTTACATTTTGTTCAGAAGATCCTTAAATCTTGGGGATTTTTTTTTGAAGTATAATTGACCTACAGTGTTATATTAGTTTTAGGTGTATGATGTAACCAGGGGATTTTTAAAGGCAAAGAGGACATTCTGTCTCCTGATTTCCTTTGTTTGAGATAGATATTTCTAAACTTACATAACCTACATTGTAAACAAGTTGTCTTTTTTCTTGCTTGTGAATGAGATTTTCTTTTTACTGGAGTTCAATTTGCCAACATATAGCATAACACCCAGTGCTCATCCCATAAAGGGCCCCCCTCAGTGCCCGTCACCCAGTCACCCCCACCCCCAGCCCACCTCCCTTTCCACCACCCCTTGTTCGTTTCCCAGAGTTAGGAGTCTCTCATGTTCTGTCTCCCTCTCTGATGTTTCCCTCTCATTTTCTCTCCTTTCCCCTTTATTCCCTTTCAGCATTTTTTATATTCCCCAAATGAATGAGACCATATAATGTTTGTCCTTCTCTGATTGACTTATCTCACTCAGCATAATACCCTCCAGTTCCACCCACATCGAAGCATATGGTGGGTATTTGTCATTTCTAATGGCTGAGTAATATTCCATTGCGTACACATATCACACCTTCTTTATCCATTCATCTTTCAACAGACACCGAGGGTGAATGAGATTTTTTTAAGGTTACTTATGTTTCTAATTCAAATTAAGTTTCATTTTTTTTAAGTATCCAGGAGGAATTTTTTGTCTCTTCTGTTTCTCTCTCCCCAGGTTTGGGAGACCCATCACCAACATCCTTTGATGTTTCCCCTATATCCAGGAAGCCTCATGTGAGCATTCTCATTAGAGCTTTATTTCTAGTCTTCTCCAAACAGCAATTCTGGGTGAACCGAGCAAGGGTGGAAATATTATCTCTGAACAGACCCTACCTAGGTAGCTCCATCTTCCCTCTGATTGATCAGACCCTGGCTAAAAGCATCCGCGTCTCACTGCCTTGAAGCTTCCCTAAGGAAGAGTCTTCAAGATTACAATGAAAACCCAAAAGCAAATCTCATCATACTCAGGAGACACTAATGCCCTCAGATTTACCCAAATACCTAGAGCCTGCTTACACTTATCTGCTGAGAATATATGCCTATATATTCTCTCTTATCTCTCCACCTCTCTCTGTGTGTGTATGTACATACATATACATATATACACCTGTATATTCTCTACTTCCTTAGAAATCATTTGAATCTAAAGTGAGAATCATCAACTCCGCACTGTATTATTTCTTCTTACTTCATTCAGAACAATGTTTGAATTGTCAATCAATTCAAAGAAAAAGAGAAAAGACAGTGAGCAACTGTATGATCTGTAGGCAATCCCAGTCCATCTCTCCACCCACCAGGACAAGAAGTGTTACAGCTGCCTATGAAAGTGTCCTCCCGCTTTCTTCCACCCTATGACTCAGTCACCAGTGCTCTGAGGGCACTAAGTGTGTCGTCATGAATTTGATAAAGGATCATCTATTGCTTATCCTATGAAGGATACAATTCTGCCGACACCCCACTGCCATGGTGGCTGGTCCTCAAAAACTGTTTTTGAGTTGCACCTGTACACTGTGGGTCAGACCACCAGTACCAATGGTCTACATGGATTACAAGTGTGCTGTCTTTAGCAGCTGGGATGACACTGGGCCTTTTGCCTCAAGCCTTGGAATGCTTCTGTATAACCCAAATACCTGCTTTCCTCTTCTCTACATGCTGTGATACAGAACTGGTTGGGAAGCACTGCTCTAGATGCTCATAGGCATTTCTGAAGACCACAGTCATCTACCATAGTGACTTCCCATCCCTCCATCTGGGGTACAGCTAGGGAGATGTTTTCTACCTAAGGTGACCCCATGCCTGTTGGAAAGAACATAACCTCACTAATAAGACAGACCCAACTGGTAGTCTTGGTTTTGCCCTCCACTGGTACAAGACAGTGACCAAGTCATGGCCGCTCTGAGACTTGGTTTCCTTATCTGTAATGTAAGGATAGTAATACCACCTTCACAGGTGGTTATCCAAATTAAATGGGAACACAGATGAGATAAGAGCTCTCCTTCCCCTCACAGGAGCACATCACTGTTGCTACAGAACAAGAGAGGGGTGACGGCGGAAGATTCTTGAACCTCCACAGCCACACATGGTGGCTATTTTCTCCTGGCTTCCCCCTCCCACAGCAGCATAGCAGGAAGAGAAGCATCACATTATCTTGCAGCAGAAACATGGCAAGACAGAATTTAATTATATGTGGCTGCAAGTTAGCCACAACATTGGATGAGGTCATCAGTTCTTACAGAAAATGACCAAGGCTTCTTGAAAGGTGACAACTATTTTTAAATAACTAGACTTTTTTAAAAAAATGTTTTCTTCTCTCCCCTCTCAGCTTAAGGCAGATTGGCCCAAGTCCTAATTTAGATCAGGGTTTCTTGTGAGTACTAGAGCTTATCTTTCTTCCCCTGGTTCTTTATCCCTGGAGTTTGTATACACATCCAAGCACACAGCTTAGAAATAACAATGAAAATATATAAATTGGTATCTGAGACACATATATAGAAACTTTAAATAACTTATTGGGTGCCACACTCTCTTGAGTGGGTGGTTAAGAGAGTCAGGAAGAGATTGCAGAGGACACAGTGACTCTACTATGGCTCTGAGAGTCGTTCTCAGAAAACGCAGAGCATTGAGGACGGGTGTTTGCTGGGTCTGGGGCACCACCTGAAGTGTAACATAGCAGGTTTCTGCAGCGCAGTGGAGACTTCTAGTCTATGAGGCAAGCCTGCTAGACACCCTGGAATATGTTCCAAGGAGCATGTCGACACTTAGGTGGTTTTAGGGCATCAATTTCCAATCTTCGGCTTCTGTACATACTCATTCCTACAACTGATCTTCCTTGAGGGGAGCAGGGTCAAGGAGTCCACTTGGTTCCCTCATCCTTTCACTAAGACCCTACGTACTTTCAAACACATGTTGGCTTCAGGTGTGAAACATCTTGGGGTGACAAACGAAGAGACAACCGAAAGGCTAGAAAGTCTATGACTGTAATAATTAGGTAATGAATTATTTTGCCAGTGTAGTGGGTTTTAGTTCATTTCCTACAAAATTAAAGGAAGTTTCAAACAGTTGTTCATCCATCAAATAATTTTTGAAGATAGATGATCTTGTTATTTAAGGCATATCATTCAGAAGGAATTATATTTTAAGTTGAGTAACATTGATACAAGGATTCTTCTTTCAGTCCTATTTAATTTGTGTGAACAAAGTTTCTCAACACCAGCATCCATAAAAATGAGACATTGGCACAGACATAACATGGAAACTCAACTTAGTTTAGCAGTGACATGTGTACTAATAGTAGAATAAGTAAATCACGTCCCATCTATCTCATGGAGAGGTGTATTTCCAATAAAATGTTGCTTTGGGAGTTTAATAATAAGATAAATTTCTGTTTCTTAGGTCAATAGTATGCCAGTAATTAAAAGTTTGACATCTTTATGCTTGGAACCTTATTTGATGCTGTTATAAAGATTTCAAAATTGTTAAATCTCACTTTTGTACATATTTTGTTTTGTTTATATTTTCTTTTGTTTCATTTATACAAATTTTGAATTGAATTTAAATAAAATAAAATTATGCTCTATGTTGGCAAATTGAAATTTTTAAAAGATTTTATTTATTTATTTATTTGAGAAGAACAGTAATCAAGCAAAAGAGAAAGAGCATGGGAACAAGGGTGGAGAGAGAGGAAGAGGGAGAAGCAGATCCCTGCTCAGCAGGGAGCCTGATGCAGAGCTCCATCCCAGGACCCTGAGATCATGACCCAAGCTAAAGGCAGACAGTTAACCAACTGAGCAACCCAGGGGCCAGGCACATTGAATTTAAATTAAAAAAAAATTTTTTTTGACAGAGAAACACAAGAGGGTGATCAATGGGAGATTTTCAAGCCCAAATACACATTACAATAAAATGCATTTCTGAGGGGGAAGTAGAATAGGAAAATGAGCTCAAAGAATTGATTAAAATTTCTGACCATTAAGATAAGCTTGTTCATTTATTTTTAAATAGGTGATGGTGGATATCATTAGTTACATATTTTACTGGATATATTAAAAAGGAATGATGTAACAACTTTACTTTTAAATATCAGTATTGACAGTACATTTTGCAATTACTTAAACATAACTTTTTTGCACATCAACTTTAAAAAGTGTAAGAGAATATAAAATGTTTTAAAGAAATTTTTAAGATTTATGTGAGCTCCATGTTTTGAAGACTGTGGCTCTAATGTGCCCAAATGGTAATGATTTGACTCCTCCTGTCCTATCTCCCAAGGAATTCCTGCTTCCATTTTAGCATTTGAACTCAAAGCTGCTCATCACTGTCCTGTCACACAGGGATAACCTTGGAATGATCTGTTCAGGAGGGAGGCACATTCTGGTATTATACTTTTTAGTTAATATCTTTCTACAAAAGGTAGAAATAATATGAAAAGTACTCTTTCCAGGCATAATCTTGAGATAAAAGAAGTGACAAAAATCAGAGCAGGTCCTCGGAAACACAAAACATCTGGGATGGAAGAAAAGATTACTCCGGTAGAAGGGGAGGAAGGGCGGCCCCCACTTGTGCTTGGGCAGGAACTAGAGAGGAGAGAACAGAGAAAGGATGTGGAGGGGACATGCCAAGACAGAGCTAATCACAAGGCCAATCAATGTGTCCCTCACCGACCCATGCTCAGGATCCCCAGGACTTACATATAAACCTGCGCTTTATCAGTGTCTCCATGAGTTAACCCCATTAGCTCCTACCAAAAAGTGGATATTGGCGCAAAAGCAACTGATTGGTAACAGATTCATCCCAATGTTGAGAAATAAGCAGGAAAGAGCAGCAGGAAGCACTGGTCCCCATAAAATTGGGGGTTTGGGGGGTGGGGGGCTTTGTTTTCTAAAATAGGCCACCAAAAGCAGAAGCTGGATACACTATAGGAAAACTTCATCAGCTGCACAGTTGCTATGGCCTGGCCCTGTTTGCTTTCAACGGGTAGAATAAACGAATGGAATTGTACAGACTGATGGCTTAGATCAGGTCAAAGTCACAAATACACCATATTACAAAATCCTGGCTCTTCCTACATAGGCATACACACACACATGCATGTTCCCTAAGCACCTTGTGAAGAGTTTTTGCTTTAACGTGGCTGCCTTCATGATTGGAGAGTTTTGTTCGCAGGTAATTAGTAATCAAAGCAAGAATGGGCCCACCCCTACCTAACCGGTGGCCACAAACTTGCTGCTCCAAGTGTGGTCTACAGACCAGCAGCAATGGCATCCCCTGGGAGTTTATAAGAAATACAGAACCTAAGATTTTGCCTTTGTGACGAATGAACAGAATTCAAAGTTGTATCGCATGTCTAAGTGAGATGTATGTATACTAAAGTTTGAGGTGCACTTGACAACATGGTACAGCTACTCTGAATGTAGCACAGATGAGATGAGGGTTGATATAAATTGCACGGCCCAGTAGTTTTCTTGGGAATCAGAACTGAGAACAACAATCAGGGAAATCAATCTTCTTAGTTGTCATCCTTCCTAGTGTATTGTATAATGATATACTTATTGGACAAACATTTCATTTTGAGTGTCTGAAGCAGCTTGGATATTTGGCAAATTATAAATGTGTGTGTGCACACGCATGCACACACAAACATGCATAGCATAAAACGCACAGCACAAGGAAAGGAAACTACAGACCAATATCCCTTATCAATACAGATGCAAAACTCCTCAACAAGATACTAGCCAACCAAATCTGACAGCATACCAAAAGGATTATACGGCATGATCAAGAGAGATTCATTCCTGAAATTCAAGTGTGATTCAACGTGTAAGAAGCAATCAATGTAATACACTAAATTAATAAAACAAAGGGGAAGAAACACATGACCATCTCAGGTGATGCATAAAAAATATTTGACAAAATCTAACACTCTGTCCTGATAAAAACACTGAGAAAACTGGTACTAGAAGGTAACTTTCTCAACAGGAGAAAGGACATTTATGAAAAACCCATAGCTAACATCACAGTTAATGGTGAAAGACTGCACATTTTCCTCCTAATATCTAGAACAAGACAAGGCTGCTACTCAATATTGTACTGGAAGTACCAGAGAAAGTAGGCAATAAAAAGAGATAAAAGGCATCCAGATAAGAAAGGAAGAGGTAAAACTACCCCTCTTCACAAGTGACATGACCCTACATGCAGAAAATCCCAAAGAACACAAAGAAAACCTTCTAGAGCAACAAATGAGGTCAGCAAAGATGTAGGGTATGAGTACAACACACAAAAATCAGTTGTGATTTTATACACCAGCAACGAATAATCTGAAAAGCTAATTAAGAAAATAATTCCTGTGCAATAGCATCCAAAAATATAAAATACATTGGAATGAATTTAACCAAGGAGGTGAAAGACCTGTGAGTTGAAAACTGCAAAACGTTGCTGAAAGAAATTAAACAAGACCTAAATGAATAGAAAGCAGCCACATTCATGGATTGGTTATTGTTAAGATGGGAGCACCATTCAAAATGATCTAGAGTCAATGCAATCCCTTTCAAAATCCCAATGGCCTTTTTTGCAGAAATGGAAAAGCTGGTCCTCAAATCCGTGTGGAATTTCCAGGAGCCCAGAATAGCCAAAACAAATTGAAAATGCAGAAGATGTGTAGAAGACTCATACTTCTCTATTTCAAAACTTTGCATAGCAAAGTAATCAAGACAGTGCCATACTGGCGTAAGGAAAGATACACTCAATGAAATAGAAGTGAGAGTCCAGAAATAATCCGATATCTATGGCTAGCTGGTTTTCAACCAGGGTGTGAAGACCATTTGATGGGAAAAGGATAATCTCTTCCACAAACTGTCCTGAGTCAATAGAGTATCTATCTACAGGCAAAAGAACAAAGTTGGACACCTATCTCATGCCATATACAAAAATTAACCAACGACCTAAATCAAAGAGCTGAAACCATAAACCTCTTAGAAGAAAGCATAGTAGTAAATCTTTACAACTTTGGATTTGGCAGTGGATGAAGGAATTACTTCGTTTGCATTCTGATTGCAAAATTTTCCACATCTATAAAATTTTACTGAGTACCTTAAGAAACTTGAATTTGTTTAAGACAAGTGCTACAAAATAGCAAGTGTATGTTGAGTGGTCATACGTTCCACACAGGACAGTGTGCTTCACATGTATTATGTCACTAAAATTTAAAAGGGCAGTATTACAAAAGGGCAGTATTATTAACCCCTTTTTACAGAGGAGAAAAATGAGATTTTAGAGCTAAATTAGTCCATACAGAGCTAAGCAGTTACTACATGATGTTGCTAGAATTTGATTCTACATCTCTCTGACACTTCCCAGTTTGCTTCCTCATAAGAAACTCGACTTTTTAACCTAGTGTTGGCTGTCTGGGGATGCTTGGCTCTTAAATCTTGGTGCAGTCCATCAGGCATGGCTTCAAGCATGGCAAGAGAAAGCACACCATCATCTCCTGTCTGGAACCCAGAGCAGCCAGTGGGGATTATCGTGGAGCTCCTTCTAACATGGGATTTCAAGTGGCGATGCTAGTCCAGAGGGGTCAGAGTGTGTTATGAAATATCACATGACCCAGAGCTTGAAGATACTGGGTCAAACGGGAGGCTTTACTTGTTTTCCACTCAGATGCTCGTTTGATTAAAAATAACTGTAAGATTCAATAACATGTTCTTGGATTTAAATATTACTCAGCCATTAGAAATGACAAATACCCACCCTTTGCTTCAACGTGGATGGAACTGGAGGGTATTATGCTGAGTGAAGTAAGTCAATCGGAGAAGGACAGTGTATGTATGTTCTCATTCATTTGGGGAATACAAATAATAGTGAAAGGGAATAAGGGAAGGGAGAAGAAATGTGTGGGAAATAGCAGAAAGGGAGACAGAACATGAAGACTCCTAACTCTGGGAAATGAACTAGGGGTGGTGGAAGGGGAGGAGGGTGGGGGGTGGGGGTGAATGGGTGACGGGCACTGAGGGGGGCACTTGACGGGATGAGCACTGGGTGTTATTCTGTATGTTGGTAAATTGAACACCAATAAAAAATTAATTTATTAAAAAAATAAAATAAATAAATAAATATAAGCTAATAGTTAACGAGAAATATGTTTAGTAGAGATGCCTCAGCCTCTACTAGGCCCACCAGCAGGGGTTCAGGCCAACACAAGACCTCAAGAAAGGTGACAATTAGTGCGTTGTTACTTGATTTGGTTTCACAACAGCCATACACATATCGA
Organism: Nyctereutes procyonoides; assembly: GCF_905146905.1. NCBI lineage: Eukaryota > Metazoa > Chordata > Mammalia > Carnivora > Canidae > Nyctereutes > Nyctereutes procyonoides. The sequence continues at coordinate 50,669,103 of NW_026575140.1, read as the reverse complement.
CCAACCGAAATTTAACTTCGATGGTCACACAAATAAAGGAATAGTAGGCTTTTAGAACTAGAAGAAATGTCAAGTGGCTCTATTTTTCTTTCTGTCTTATTCTGGTACCAACATTTTGTTCCACAGGAAGTGAAAAGTATATATACTTGCACTTTTCTTCTGGAAAAAGTTAATCACTGACCTCTTCCTCTTGCTCTGCAAAGAATATTAGAAATCTAAGGAAACTCAAAAATTATACAGTTCAGTCTCATTTCTTTACAGACATTTCTTTACAGACAAGGGAACCAAAATGAAGCCCAGGGAGTTTCAGAGAGTTGCCCAAAGTCACACTTTTGGAAGAATCTGGACCAGAACTAAGGTGCTCTGATGCCAGGGAACATTCCCCAACCCAGTTGAATGTTTTTCACAGAGCTTCACCTCACACAGCTGACATCCTGAGACTTCCACTGGCCCTTTTTTCTCCCTCCCTCTCTCTATTAAATATTCTCTTACCTGGCTCCTTTGCTTTTTTCATTTCTACTTTTCTCTCCCACTTCAGTGGAATAAATCCTCATAGCCTATCCTATGTGAAAGTTTATGGTCAGTAAAATCTGTGATTCCCTATCTATCTGAAAATGGCATCAGTCGTCCCTCACCCTTGATTAACAGTTTGACTCAGAATTAAGTTTCAGGTTGAAAATAATTTTCCTGCAGGATCTTGTCATCTGACTTCCAGGTTGGTGTGATAGCACTGTGATTCCTAATACTTCTATATGTGATCCCGGTTTTTCTCCCCTTTTCTTCATCCTTACTGTTCTGAAATTTTATGTAGATTTGTTTCTTACACAGTTGTTGTTTGCTTATTTGATTTTTTACGGTACTGGGCACCTGGCTGGTCCTTACTATGTAGACTGCCATGTCCATCAATTCCAGAAAATCTTCCTGCGCTATTTCTTTGATAATTTTCCCCCTTCTATTTCCCCTGGAATTGGTGTTAGGTGGATTTTGTTTCTCCTGAGCTTCTAATGTTCTTACTTCTCTCCTGCTTGCCATTACTTTGTCATTTAATATTTACATTGTTGGAAGATCTCCTTGACCATATACCCAGACTTCTTGTCTCATTTATTTTAGTGATACTTTTCATTTCGAAAAGCTTTTTTTTAAAAGATTTTATTTACTTATTTATTCATGTGAGATACACAGAGAGAGGCAGAGACATAGGCAGAGGGAGGATTAGGCTAGGCCCCTTGCAGGGAGCCTGATGTGGAACTCCATCCCAGTACCCTGAGATCACTACCTGAGCCAAAGGCAGACACTCAACCAGTGAGTCACCCAAATACCCTTCTAAGAGCTTTTATTTATGATTCAAATCTCCCCCCACCAAGAACAATGTTCTTGTATGAATGCAATGTCATCTCGTACCACTTTGGAAGCATTAGCTGTGCAATATTTTCAGTTTCCTTCTCTTCCCAGCATAATTTCCTCCCTCTTTTCTTCTGTTCATTTTGGGCACTTGTGTCAATGGTTGATGATCATTGACTGTCCATTCATATTTCAGAGCAAGACATCGAGAAGGCGATTAGGAGCTCCAAGTATGTGAACACATTCATCAGCCAATGGCCTCCACAGTTGGACTCCTCCAGATTTCACTGTGTGGACCTGTTTTCTCTGGGGAAGAATCCCCAAACCCTCACCCTTGTGCAGCTGCTGGCACTGTGTGAGCAGAGTATCATCTCTCTAAAATAAATAAGTAAATATTTTATTTATTTTTTTAATAATAAATTTATTTTTTATTGGTGTTCAATTTGCCAACATACAGAATAACACCCAGTGCTCATCCTGTCAAGTGCCCCCCTCAGTGTCCGTCACCCATTCACCCCCACTCCCCGCCCTCCTCCCCTTCCACCACCCCTAGTTCGTTTCCCAGAGTTTTTTTAAACGACATTTGGAACTTTGGATCTCCAGATCTCTTCCCTTTTGTCTTATTCTTTCATCTTCTTCTTTTACAGTATAAAAATCCAGAACATAGAAGCATTATTCACAATAGGCAAAAGGTGACACAACCCAAGTGTTCTTCAGTGGATGAATGGATAAGCAAAATGGGGCATATTCATACAATGGAATGTTATTTGGCCTTTCATGAGGAGGAAATTCTGGTACAGGCTACAGTATGGATGAACCATGTAGACATTACTTAAGGGAAAATAAGCCAGTCACAAAAAGACAAATACTAGATATTCTACTTGTATAAAGTCCCCAAAGGGGTCAAATTTATAGAGACAGGAAGTAGAATGGTGGCTTCTAGGAGCTGGAGGAAAAAGGAAATGGGACATTTCATGTTGAATAGAGAGAGAGTTTCAGTTTCATGAGATGAAAAAAGTTCTGGAGACAGATGGTAGTGATGATTGCACAAGAGTGTGAATGCTTAATGCTGCTAACATGGCTAGAATGTAAACTGTATGTATATTTTACCATATTTTTAATTTTAATTTAAAAATTTATTTTCTTTTTTTAAGATTTTTAAATTTTGTTTTAGAGAGAGAAAGCTCATGAGGGGGGAGGGGCAGAGCGAGAGAGAGTCTCAGACTCTGTACTGAGCGCAGAGCCCAACACAAGGCTTGATCTCATTGCCCTGGGATCAAGAGTGGGATGCTTAAATGACTGAGCCCCCCAGGTTCCCCTCACATTTTTCTAAATCAGGGAGAATTTCTTGGTTCAACTGTTTGAATCACAGATTTATTTTTCACATTAGTTATTTATTCTATGTATAAAAGTTTTAAAAATTATCTTCTTTTAAATGTATAGAATTTCTATTTCGATCTTTTTTTTACATCAGCTGTTCTTATGGTGATCATCCAATTCACCCATCATAAGACATCAATTAATTAGTTAATCTTTATTTTAAAGTATTTTTCTGTTTTTACTTATTTCCTTAGAGGATGATTTCCCACACACATCCTATTATGATCAATGGTTCTCTTTCTGATGTATATTTGTCTGGAATGGTTGTTCTTTTTTCTTTTTAAGATTTTCTTTATTTATTCATGAGAGACACAGAGAGAGGGGCAGAGAATAAGCAGAGGGAAAAGCAGGCTCCCTGTGGGGACCCTGATGTGGGACTGAATCCCAGGACCCCAGGACCATGCCCTGAGCCAAAGGCAGATGCTCAACCACTGAGCCACTCAGGTGCCCAGGAATGGTTCTTCTTATGCTTCCTTTCGTATTGAGGATTCCCTCCTTGTCTGTCTATGAAGGGGTTTATTTTCACTGCACTTTGCTCTTGGTGATTGTAAGGTGAGGTTTTCTGGCTTGGGCAGGCCTCCATCCTTCTTCAGGTTCAATAGCCTCTGGAGGTACCTCCTTCCCTCTTAGTACCCAGTGCTCACTCTAACTATCTGAGTCAGGGTGCAAAAGTTATTGCTTCGGAAGTAGGAGCTGGGGGAAGGGGCTGCTGGACTTTCAAATGCAGCTCCCAAGTTATGTCCCCAAGGAGAGCCCAGCAGTCCTATCTGTATCTGGGCTTTCACATGAAGACTGGGCACAGGGCTTCCTCCCACCACTCACAGCCTTTCACCACATGTCCTCCGGATGGCTTTTCTGCTGTTCTGTCTTCCCCTCCATCTTCAGAAAGTCCTCCATCCTTATTGACTCATGGAACGCAATCTTCTGTTTTTCGTGCTGTTATGGATTTATGACTTCACAAAACTTTCACATAGGAGTTCAGTCCACCTCCTTTGCCATGCCCTTCATTTGTTCTTCTCTTTAAAAACTTCCTTGGGGAGGGCCATGTTTCTTCTTAGGTCCACACCCAGCCTATGGATGTGATATGTTTGAATGGTTTTAATACATTTGAATAATATGTTTGACTGGTTTTCCACACCTGGGCTGGGCCCACAGAGTCTGTCACAGCTGCACATGCCCAGACAGACAAAAGGGGTCCTTGTGACCAGCCGAAGGTGTTTTCCTCCACAGGGTGCTAGGTGAATTAAGCCTGTCGTTTGTCACATACCACAGCCTCACAGGCACTTCCCTGGGAGTGCAGGAGACCAAGGTGCTGTGCTCTGTGGCTGCAAAAAGACCACGGAGTGGAAACACTGGCTGTTTTGATACCAATGCCATAAAGAATCAATGCACAACCATGGAGTAGAGAGAGACATAGGCGTCCTTTTGTTCAGCAGCAATTAGTGCATTCCAGTAGAGCCAGTTCTGGGCAGGGGGCAGAGGGAGTAGCCACAAAATGGCCTTTGTCCCAACTCCTCATAAAAAATTCCAGCCAGTGGGAGTGAGCACAGACACAGTCCAGAGAGTCGATTGTAGATGTCTCGGATCTTGGCTTTTACGGTGAAACTATTCCAGGAATTCATGGAGCGTGGTCTATTGAAGGAGGAGGAAAGCAAACACCCTCTCAAAAGACGGTGCCACTTTCAGAAGAGTTGGTTTTAGGATCAAGAACTTACTAAGCACTGGATCTTTAGAAAGCTAGGAGGGTTATTTTCTTAATAGCATATGGATGCAGCTGCCCAAAGACATCTTTCCCTCTTCACTCAACCCTATGCCCACCCCCAGTTCCCTCATGCACACATAGAAATAAGTGTTTGGCCATTTTTATTCACATTTAGGTAATCCTAAAACTTTGGTACACGATTCTAATTGTAGACCTACATGGAACAACTTGCTCCTTAGGTAGGTATCCCCAAGTTAGAACTGGGAATACTGAAGATACAGGAGGTTAAGTAGCTGGATGAAGGTTACCTGTAAGGACTGAAATTTTATTTTTTTTAAAGATGTTATTTATTTATGTATTCATTAAGACACAGAGAGAGGCAGAGACATAGGCAGAGGGAGAGGCAGGCTCCCTGTGGGGAGACAGATGTGAGACTCGATCCCAGGACCCCGGGATCATGGCCTGAGCCAAAGGCAGATCCTCAACCACTGAGCCACCCGGTGTCCCAAGGACTGAAATTTTAATCCAGATCTGTCTACCTGAATTTTCTGGATACCAGGTGTACCACATAGAAGACCATGCGGCTGAAGAGATATATTGGCACAGCAGTATGTCACCTGCCTCCAGACCAACCCTCACTATTCACCTGTAAGCTACAAGGTGAACACATCTCTGTGCTTTGCTTTTCTCAGCTTTATGGTGGGCATGCTGACAGTGCCTCAGTCATAGAACTTCAGCAGCACTAAATGATGGGCAATGTGGTGTACTTAGCATAGTACCTGGCCCTTAGTAATCAGCCAATGAACCTATTTTCATTATGTCAAGGGAAACAGAATAAGAACCTATCCAGGATCAGTGAGCTATGCTTGGGAAGATTCTTGCAGCTCAGGGGGATTTGCACTGATGCACCCATTTTTAGTATCTTCTGGGACTAATCATATGCATTCAGAAAGCAGCTGGCTGGATTAATGGTGCAGTTTTGGCCTCTCGAACATTAACTGAGTTCGGATGTCTTAACTGCTGATCACCTCTGGGTTGGGTAGAGGAGATGGATGGGAGACATCCTACTGTCCAACCTAGCTAGGACACAGTAGCTTCTTTTTTTTTTCCCCCAAGAAAGTAGGATTCGTTCTATCAAATCCAGGGAGACAGTGTGCTAACAAGAATCCTGAATGGAAGTCATGGGATCTAGACCTGAGGCTACCTTATCCACTATCTGGTGGGGCCCAGTGGGGGGACAGGACTCTTATTTCTTTATCTACACGAAGAAGAAGAAATAACTAAAGCACATCTGATTTTTTAAATCACTCTAAAAATGTAAATTCCTGCAGCTTTACTTCTTTGTCTCAAGGTCAGACTCCAGCCAACCACCACAAAAAACATGAGCACATCTGGAGCACCTGGGTGGCACAGTAGTTGAATGTCTGCCTTTGGCTTATGTTGTGATCCTGGGGTCCTGGGATCCAGTCCCACATCAGGCTTCCTATGGGGAGCCTGCTTCTCCCTCTGCCTATTATCTCTGCCTCTCTCTCTCTCTCTCTCTCTCTCTCTCTCTCTCTCTCTCTCTCTTCTCTCTCTCTCTCTGTATCTCTCATAAATAAATAAATACATGAAATCTTTTAAAGAAATAAATGAGCACATCCAAACCTTCAAATGCTATGTGGTCATTTCAAGTGAAGTGAACCAACTCTGGGCGATCAAACCTGAAACAGTAAGAGCAAACCTTGTGCAAAATAAGTAATCATAAGACACACTCAGGCCCTAACTTGGTGATAAACACCTTCTTGCCCTTGTATAGGACATTTTTTGTGTGTTCCTACTCTACTGATTCATTTCCACTGGACTTCAGAATATAATTTAATGTTTATGAAGTCTGGAACTTTTTATTATTGGAAGGGTAGGAACAGGGTGTGGGTTTAACATCGACACTAGGAATCACTTCACTGGTCTGTCTCAACCTACCTGAAATGATTCAGAATGCTGTCATCTTCATAATAGCTGTCCTTCACAGGTCACTGTGTCCTAGGGGCTTATGATAGCCTCATACAACACCCAGCTCTGCAAGGGAGATGGTTCCGATTAAAGACTTGTTTTCCCACCCTCCTGGAGAGTCTTCACTATAATGAAATATTTTAGTACTGTTGAAGTGTAATTGGTATGATAGATAGATATATAGATAATTGATATCAATATAGTTGGTTCTCATCATTCATGGTAGTTACAGTCTCTAAAGTCACTGAGAACACTGAATTAGTAGATACTGAACCATTGCTTCTTGGAAAAATACAAGGCTAGGTTCCTCTGAGTCCCTGATCGCAATATTTTCATTCAACCAATCAATACATATCCCTATTTTATGTTTGCTCCTGTGTAAATCCAGTTTATTTAATATATATTGTTGATTCACTCACATTGAATTCATGGCCAATAGTGCTGTCACTCATGTCCCCACAGAGCTAACCTAGCAAATGGACTTTCTCCAGATGACACATGACAGCTTTCTTGCACTTAGGAACACCAAATAACATTTCAGCACTACACCTGGAAGCCACATTAAACAACAAAATCACCACCAACAACAATAACAACAACAAAAACACAAAACATGGAAAATCTGGCATTAAATATACCCATAGAGATGACCCTGGCTTGCAGTACAGAGATCCAGAACAAGAAGGATATGACCTTGTGTTCACTTTAGACACCTCATATGTTTTTGTCACTTTATGCAGGTGTGTGTCTGAGAAGGACCAGGACAGCTATGAGTCCTAATGTAGGTGTTATAAACACATTTGAGCAAGTAGACAAATTCGCGAATATGGAATCCACAAGTAATGAGGAGAGATTGTAGTTTAAAACACCAAGGGATGGGACACCTGGGTGGCCCAGCGATTGAGCTCAGGTCATGATCCCAGAGTTCGGGGATCGAGTAGTCTGACATCAGGCTCCCTGCAAGGATCCTGCTTCTCCCTCTGCCTATGTCTCTGCCTTCTCTCTGTGTCTCTCATGAATAAATAAATAAAATCTTTTTAAAAATTAAAAAATAATAAAAAATAAAACACCAGGGCTGCCAATGAGGAGGCAAAATAATACACAGATTAAGAGCCAGGTTTTAGAGTCAGATCACATATGTTTAAATTCTGGCTCTACCACATATTATTATGTGTGCAAATTCTCCTTTACATCTTAGTTTTGTCATTGGTAACATCAGACTAATAAAAGCACTTACTACAAATGAGTTAAAATATATTAAAGTTTTCAGACTCAGAAACAGTGCCTAGCATGTAAAAGTACTTGATGACTGCTAGCTAATCTTTCTCTTGCCCCTCTGTCTTTTGCCCCCCCCACCCCATTCCACCTTCTTTGAGGGAAGTAGAAAAAGTGGATTCACCCAAACTGAGAGCACCTCATTCTGGACTTCTATAATCAAAAAAGGAAAAGCAATTCCACTGGTTTTCCATCTGACAAGAAAAAAGTGAAATGAAACACTGAAAACATTGATAGTATTCATTAGGATAATAAATCCACATACTTGCGAGTTTCTAGATGTTTCTGAGTATATTGCCTTTTCACTTTTGTAATAATTTATTTCTACTGGATTTTAACATAATTTTCTTGTTATGAAGCTTAATACTCTTCCCACTAGAAGACTAGGAAACTGGAATGAGGCTAATGTTTGCACAGCATGTGGCAACACCCATGTGACCCAGAGCCAGAAGGTATGATTCACTGTGTCATTCACGGCTGCTTAATCTCTAGATAAATCCTAAAACACACCTGCCTTGGAATCTGGATCATGTAGCTGAAGAACTGCTGTCAGATGACAGCTCATCCACATCATAATTCCATCTTCTTAGAGAGTAATAAACTTCATTTCAAGGTTGGATTTGCAAACAAAAATGCATGGGGAAAAAATTCAACACTATGTGTGGTGCATGGGGACTAGAGTTAATAATCAATCAATAAATAAAATCTTTAAAAAACAGATGCCTATTGAAATGTAAGACAACATTTGAGAAAGATGAAATAAGAAAAATTACAAATGACATCATTAATGATAATTTCAAGCACTAACAGCTAAAAATTCATTATATTAATTTTAAGCATCCCTAACTCTAGAAAACAGGATTATTGAAAGTATCAGAATCATGAAGATGATCATTATCATCCTTATTAACATCTGAGCTGTCCCAGAGGAAGGGAAAGGACAAGCCAGCCTTAAGGGTAACACAAGGATTATGGTTCCATTTCCTAAGCCACATAATAAAGGGAAAAAGAGCTCCATAATACAGAGTTGTCATGATTGAACAGTTCATAGGAAATGCTTAACACCACGATGCAGACAGTAAGTCCTCAGTAAATGTTGATTACTGTTGTTGCCTGTTGTTGACCTCCCAAGGAGCACTATAGGTGGTAACTCCAATGCTACATACCTAGCCACACCTGAGAAGTCAGTATCCAAAGTCCCTTGATGGGAATATAATGTAAGCTCCTCCAAAAGGGATGGAGCCATCTCTTATCTGATAAACCTTGATCAGACTAACTAAATCTGCCCATCAGGTCATCTCTCTTTTTGAAAAATCATCAAATGATACCAAACAATATAAAAATCCTTTCCCAAATACTCTAAAAAGTATATATCTATATATAGATATACGGTGGTACTATATATATATATAGTATTATATATATATATATAGGTATATATATAAATATATATATCTACACACACATACCATATATATATAATTTGAATTTTTATTGCAGAAATAATTCTATTACACAGTAGGAAATAGAAAATGCACATGAATGAAAAGCAATCTTTCATCCATCCACAACACCCCCACTGAGATAACCACTATCAACATGTTTGCATATATCTTTCCAGACTTTTTCTTTACATTCTACCTGTAGGTGTATTGACTTTTCTAACAATGTTATCATATAGCTCTTTAGCTTACATTATTTCGTTGGATGCATTCCATCTGTTCATATGAATTGCTCATTCTTGTCATTTTGGGGCCCTGGTGGCCTACCACAGCTATCCCAAGCATTTGTCAATTTTTTTCTGACCCAATGAGATTGGCATCATTATAACTACTTTACAAATGGAAAAATTAATGTTTTGAGAACTTTGAGTAAACTTGCCAAAGTCCACATAACCAGCTTCAACTCATCATAGGCATCAAGGCCTATTCTCTAAACCAAATGTTCTTCTAGCACAGCGTATGCCGTGGCTACATATATCCACTGGGAGTGACCCATACTTTGTTTGCCCAGTCCCCCATTATTGTGCATATAGAATGTTGTCAGTTTTTCACCATTAATAGCACTCTGGCACCTGTGGACAAATGTCCTTATATACATTTTACCTGATCCTTTTCTTAAAAAAAAAAAAAAAAAGATTTATTTATTTATTTGAGAAAGAGAGAGAGCAGAGGAGAGGGGCAGAAGGAGAGGGAGAAGGAGAGAGAATCCCAAGTAGACTCCATCCTGAGTAGGGGCTGGATCCCATGACCCTAAGATCATGACCTGAACAGAAACCAAGAATCAGATGCTCAACGGACTGAGCCATCCAGGCGCCCCCTGGTTATTTTCTTAGGAAAAAAAAAAAATCCTACAGCTAGAATTGCCAGATTAAAAGACTTGCAAATTTTAAAGCTCTTGATAAATAGTCTAGTTTGGCCTCCAAAAATATCGTACTATTTAAAACAATAAACCCCACCAACAATAGACGGGAGTGTTTATTTCTCTCTCCACATCATATATTCCTTTAATCACCAAATACTTATTTAGCACCTCGTTAGATGCAAGGCTCTTATTAACCTAGTGTATTTATAGTCACTGGATTTTTATTATTATGATGGGTAGAAGAGTATATATTTGTTTAGTATTGGTGGTCACAATTATCCAGGAGACAGGCAAATAAAGAAAATTTGCAGAAGAGGAAACAGACACCCAGTGAGTTTCAGGAGCCCATCCAAAGTCATGCAGCTGGTGAGGGACAGATCCAGGATCAGGGCCAAGCCCATCAGGATCCAAAAGCCATGTTCTTGCCTTTCTGCCACTCTGCCAACCCCAGACACCCAGGATCATCTGAGGGTTTTGTGCAATTTCCTGTCCCTTCCCCACAAGCTGCATATTTTGAGCCAAGGCCATTAAAGAGAAACGAGCAGAAGAGCTGAGTAGAGAGAGAGTTGCAAATGGGGTGATACTTCCCAAGCTTTGAGGCTGACCAACATGTTGTGGATATGCTGATTCTGTCTGAGGATCCCAGTAGCCGATTCATGTCAATGTGATGGCGATACAGTCCAGTTGCAAATAATATTGAAACTGGGGGAGATACTAGAAATCATCTGGACTAAATGCTTTATTTTAACACTGTCAAAGTGGAGAATCTGAGGGAATGGCTGCCTTGTCCAATGTTAGGTTGCTGGGTGTTAGCAACATGGTGATTAGAACCCAGGGGTCTGTAACTAGCAGGTCTGCTTTCTTTCCATGAATCTGTTCTGAACAAGCCCAGATGGTTCTCGATCCTTCCCCCCACTATCCAGAGCCTCTTCTCATCCCAGTAAGCCACCAATAGAAAGGTGTAATTACACCAAGAAAAGGTGTAATTCCTATGAAGTATCTGGATCTTTACCTCCATTTCTCACCTTTTTACAATCTTGCTTATAAAAATGTTTAACTCCTGTATGAAAAGCCACCAATAAAACAGAACATCAAACTGCCCCCCTAAAAATATTCATAAGACATATAGAAACATATATACAAATGTTAATTAATAAGCAGGTCATATGAATCAACAACAGCAAATGACAAACAATCCCACAGAAAAATGTGAATGGAAAGGAGTAGGCATTTCAGAGGGGAAAAAAAAAAACCAGAAATGGTTTATTCACTAAAATATGTTAGATCTCACTCAACCTTAAAGTCAAATCAAAATAACAAAAAGTAAAAATAAAAAAATAACAGCAATTAGTCAATGATAAAATACCAAAAAGCATGAAAAATAACTACGCAACTAAATACTAAATAATCAGGTAAAATTAGGAAATAGTTCAAAAACATTTACCCATCTTTGCTTGTTGGTGCTTCCTTTCCCCATCATTCCAGTAACATGGGATGAAATGCCTTCTACTATTTGCCATACTAATCAAACAAATTAACCTCCGTCTTAATAGTGGCCATATGAATAGGATATTTTATTTTACTCCTGAGAAATGAGATGAAATCTAGTTCTTACAGGAAAAAAGATGTTTCTTCAGACACAGCCCACTTAGCCACAGACTAGGAGACAATATTTGTAAAACATATCCAACAAGTGATTTATATCAAGGTATGTAAAGGACTCTCACAACTTAAGAAGAAGACAAAGAACCCAATAAAAATGGGCAAAATGCCTAGGCAAACACTTGACCGAAGAAGATGCACAGATAGCAAATAAACACATGAAAAGACTTGTATTATCATTAACCATGAGGGAAACTATGCTGAGATGTCACTTATCCATTCACCACAATATCTGCAATTCAAAAGACCAACTATACCAAGTGTTGGCAAAAGATATAGGGGAACTGGACCTCTTTCTCGTACACTGCTGGTAGGAATGCTAAATGGTCCCACCACATCGGAAAATAGTTTGGCTATTTCTTACAAAGTTAAATATATATATATAAGAAGATGAAAACACAAGCTAAGACTGGGAGAAAATATTAGCAAATCACATATCTGATTAAGAATGGATTTATAATTTTAAGAAATCTTTCAAAACTCAAAATTAAGAAGAAAATCCCATTAGAAAATAGGCATTTTTTTTTTTTTGCTGAAGAGGATATACAAATAGCAAATAGGCAACAGAAAGATGTTCAAAAGCAACAGCTACCAGAAAAATGCAAGTTAAAACCACAATAAGGCATCACCACACATCTATCAGAAGGGCAAAAATAAAAAATCATACACTCTAAGGCTGTTAAGAATGTGGAGGAAAATAGGTTACTTACTTTTTTTTTTATTTTCAGACTCCCAAGGGTTTATTTACAAGCTGGAGCTTGGGTCCAAGTGCACCCGACACAGCGGAGCAGGGACTTGGACCCCGAGACTAAGAGGCATAGCAGCTTTATAGGGGCCAGTGGCCCATGGGATACGCAGAAAGTTGCACAGTCATGTCAACTGGAAATGGAAAATAGTACAGCCATTCTGGGAAACAGTGTGACAGTTTCTTATAAAGCAAAGCATAACAACTACCACAGAGTGCAGTCATGGCACACTTGGGCACTAATCCCTGAAAAATGAAAAATTTGGTGTATACAAAAGCCTATACCAAAATGTTTGTAATAGCTTCATTTATCATAGACAAAAACTGGAAACAACCAAAAAGTCCCTAAACAGGTGAATGGTTAAAGAAACAGCAGTCTATCCATACCATGGAGTACTATACAGCAATAAAAAGAAACATACAACTTAGATGAATCTCAAGGAAATGATGCTGAGTGAAAAAAAAGTCAATCCCCAAAGCTACATACTCTATAATTCCAGTCACGTCACATTCTTGAAGGAACAATAATATAGAGATAGAGAACATATTAGTGGTTGTCAGGAACTGAGGACAGAGATGGCGTGGGGAAGAGGGGAGGTGTGTGGATATAAATGGGAACACAGTGGATCCTTGTGATGGTGCAATTAGTTTGTATCCTGACTGAGGCAGTGGATACATGAACATATTCATGGGATAAAATTGCATAGGACTAAATGTACACACACACACACACACACACACACACACACAAATGAGCACAAACAAAACTGGGGGAATTTGAACAAGTCAGCGAATTATAGCAGTGTGAATATCCTGGTTGTGAAGTTGTACTTTGTTTTTGCAAAATGTCACCATTGGAGGAAATTGGGTAAAGATAAGACTTCTGACAACTGCATAAGAAACTACAATTTTCCCACAATTAAAAGCTTAACTTAACAAATTTAAATATATACTTATCATGTAATCCAGTCATTCTATTTCTGGGTATTTATCCTGGAGCAAGGGAAACATGTGTCTACATAAAAACTTGTACCTAAATTTTTAAAACTGCGCCATTTCTAAAAGCCCCAAATTGAAAACAACCCAGATGTTCATCAACAAGTGAATGCGTAAACAAATAACAATAAAAGGGAACAAGCTATTTACACATGCAACAACATGGACAAATCTGAAAATAATTACTCTAGACAGAAACAAGACTTCAGACTGTACTGTATGGTTCCCTTTGTGAAAAATTCCAGATTGCACAAATAAACCTATAGTAATAAAAAAACAGAAGAGAAGGTAGGGGCAGGGAGGAATGAGAAGGAAGGATGACAAAAAAGGACATGAAAATTTTGGTAGGTGTATATATATTTGTTATCTGGATTGTAGTGATTATTTCGTGGTGCACATGTATATTTGTTTATATACGTAAAAATTTGAATTGTTCATTCATGCCAGCTCTACCTCCGTAAAGCTGGTAACACACCAACCCAAACCATGTTACCCTATTCTTTTACCCATAAACTAATTCTTGGGGATTCCATATTTTTGCAGCTGTTTGTGCTTCTTTATTTGTTAAATACTCACTGCTTGAATTTACTTCATATATATCCTCCCGTCAGATTCCCTTTCTTAGGATTTGAACAACAACAAAAAACAAGGAATAATAGTAAGATCATCCCAACAAACTCAAGGGAGGGAGAGCAGAAGCTACTATCATCTGTCAAGGAGGAAACTCAAGTTCCGAGCAACTTGAGGATCTGCATATGATGTGGCCCAGCACCATTTCTACCACACCTTGTGCCATTCACCCTCTTACTCAGAGGCTAGGAACAGGGGAGAATATTTTCCCTTTGTCCCCACACCTCACCTCAGCCCAGGATCAAGGAATTATTGAAACCTCCAGCCTAGAACTAGATTATTACCAAGAAAGGAGAGGTTGACAACCTGAGCAGTGAGAGTCTGAGACAGTCACTAGGTCAGGGTTGACAAGGGAGTAGGATCACTTCATAGAAGGTGAGTGATATTCAGACTCTCACCTTCTCCAATCCTCTGCATCCCAGGCTGGATGAGTCAGTCCAGTCTTATCTGCTTGGCACTCACCAGCCTAGATTCCAGAGTCTTCATTAACTCCTGGCCAAAGTTACATTCACCCATTCAGGTTTACCAGGGAGCTCTGCCTTGGGAGTGGGGGGTATCTGGACTGTTCTGGTGTGTTTCTCTCCAACTCAGAGAGGACAAGGATATGCATCACAACTCAAGCACCAAAACGTTTGCAAATTCCTAACTGCTCATCTCTGTCCCTCTACCACAGCCCTTGTCCTCCTAGAGCCCAAATCTTAAAACTGTGCAGTTCATGTACTCCTTCCCTTATGGAAGAAGTGTGTGGAATCTTAAGTAATGTTGATTTTATGATTCAAATAGATTCCCCAGAATGCCTCAGTTGAGGTTAGTATGTCAAAAACTCCTGATTGGCCACATAAACATCCATCCTCCCCATTTTGTAATAGAATCCCAACTCTTAGTTGGAAATGTTGCTGACTACACCCAAAAAAAAAAAAAAAGACGATTTCCAGGCACCTCTACAGCTAGATACGGCCAGGAGACTAAGTTCTAACCACCAAGACTTGAGCAGGAATGCTGTCCTACAAGAAGGCTGCTACAAGAGCTGCCGGAGATAAGAGGGGCTCGTCTTTCCTCATTTCCGGTGCCTGGAATGCAGGTGTCTTGGCTGAAGCTCTGCTAGCCAGCAAGGACAAGATGGTGAGGAAGCCACAAGCCAAAATGATGGAGCAGAAGACAAAATTCTGAGCCCCTAATGCAGGTGAGCCATCATACCAGCCCAGGATTGCCTGCTCCTGGACATTTTTTATGTGCAAGAGAAATAAACCTCCATCTTATATAAGCCACTATTATTTTGAGGATTTCTGTCGTATACATCTGTTCCTGATCTTAACTAATGCAGTTAATCTTCACTCTGTTCCTCTAGCACTTTGGAGGCTTATTGCATTTTATTGGAATTGTCTCTCTATATTCACGTTTCTCCACTAGACTGTGAATTTTAGTAGTCTACAGATGCCTAGTACTCTCCTGCCTAGCACACAGCAGGTACCTGTTGAATATTTTGAAATATTTGAAAACACAAATCTCCAAGGAACAATTCAAAAGCTGCCTGCACTTGGAATGCCCTTTAATATTTGCCCCTGGGGTAACTCTTTCTCCTCTACAGATGACTCATGATGTCTGGCTCCAGGGCTTCCCTTGCTGGCAAACCAAAGTATCCAGGGGCTAGAAATATGGGTGTAAAAAAAGCCATTGTTGGCCTCCTCCCCCTCACCCGAGATCTTCCCCCTCACTCGCAGATGACAAACTGAGGCTTTGTTTAGGAAAAGTGCAGTGTTACATTTCTGACCTCTCAGACCCCAAAACTCCAGGAATGGAGGAAAAAAAAAAAAAAAAACACAAGTCCTCATTTTACCATTACTCCTTGCACATCCAAGCCAACATTCATTTAAAACATCCAAGCACAATTATTTTAATATATTTTTCTCTCAGATTTCTACCAAGTCATCGAACCTCGCATCTACCCTTCTACCAGCAGCACAGCCAACCTCTCCACCTCTCTATTTACTATTCTCCTTTTTTTCTGTACATGAACTAAGTGTATAAAAAGAATTGTTGGACACCCAATAAATGCTGAGCAGTACGTAAGGTGCTGGGACTGTGAAGATAGAAATGTGATTACAGGTTGGGTTTCTCCACTAAGTGTAAACAAATGAAACATAGTTTGGCAGTTGTTCTGGTCTGCAACTGCTGGGTGCTGGACACAATGGTGACCTTGATGAAGGATCACCTAAGTTTCTTCAAGATAGTTGGGAGAGGCTTCATGAGACAATAGTGATTGGACAAACCCTTGAAGGACAGGCAATACTTCAGCAGGAAAAGAAGGGAGATGCAAAGTGTTTTGTGCAAATATGAGTCAAGTGAGAAATATCCTAGGAAGCCTGGGGCCCATGATGAATGAAGTAGATTGTGCCATGGCAAGTGGCTAGTCCTAAGTTTGAACTGATGAGCAAGCAGGACCCAGAAAGCATTGTCTCCCAGTTTGGACCATCGCCAATAGGCACTGGAGAAAAATGGAAGGGATTTGAGCAGTGAAGTCATCCCCATAATCAGTCATACTTTAGGCAAATCTGTCTGGAAGGGGTGTAGAGGATATGCAGGGATATGGCCAGAGTAGGCCATATTGCTCCAAGGTAATACTTCAGATAAGAGAGATCAATGAGTAGGGATTGGAGAAAAGTAGATCTGAAAGATGTTGAGG
The DNA here is from genome assembly GCF_905146905.1 of Nyctereutes procyonoides. Taxonomy (NCBI): domain Eukaryota; kingdom Metazoa; phylum Chordata; class Mammalia; order Carnivora; family Canidae; genus Nyctereutes; species Nyctereutes procyonoides. The sequence goes on along the minus strand of NW_026575140.1, from coordinate 50,652,333 downwards.
TCTTGGAGATAATAGGACTTGGTGCCCACTAAATGTGAGGTGATAGTTCTGACTGTGACACACTGTATGGCTGATAAATTTGAGATGGAAAACACCCCATTATTTCTCCTTCTCTTTGGTACTGCCTCATCTAGGAGAAGAGATTATGGGCAAAGGGACGGTTCTCCCCAGACAAAGGCACCACTCAGTAGAGGCTGAGCAGATGCTGGCCTTTTGTCTACACTGCCCCTCCCAATTTTACCCTAACCTGTATTGATCACCACCCTCCTTAACTTTGGTCTTTGTTGCCCATGACATGCTAATTCCTTATTTCCAGTAGCTCTCATTTTCAGAGAATGCACGGGAGATGATGTGCTGGCTCCATCAAAGAGCACCTCTGAAGCAGGCAGACTGGGTCTTTACTTCTTTACCGGCAGATGCCTTGACACGTGGTGACCGGCACTCTTTGAATACCAGAGAAGGCCATAGCTGGCTTGAACACCAGCCCAGGAGAAAAAGGCATGAGCAATGTATCACACTGGTGAGCTGGAGGAGGACCAGCACGGTTGGCCAGAGACGAGCTGGGGGTGGGGGGACATGAGCCATGTGGGCACTCACCGGCCGTGGAAATTGTGGATTGGGGGATGGACAATGAAAGAGTTACCTGAGCCATGCTCATGCTTCAACTAGACCAGTCTCTTCACAGTCTCCTCTCACATGCCCCCCTAGTGAGAGGAAATAATTGTACTGCCTGGGGAAGAAGAGAATGTAGGAACAAGTTGAGTCCTCTTAGGCAGCAAAAATAGAAAGGATGCATTTGCGTACTAACGCAACTTGACATTCATATCTTACTTTATGAGGATACGGTAAGGGGTCTAGGCATACAATGTTTTTAGGCTTTTTTCAGACTCTTGTCTCCATCCATTTCTGGAAAATTCCAATCAAAGCATAGTAACCATGAAGGAGCCTGATCTGGAACAAGTAGGGCCCTTCAAATTCAGTAGACCAGTCTGATTACCCAGAGTCAAGGCAAATTAGAGTGTATGGGCCCGCTGTAGATCAAACACTGTCATGACTTTAAGAAAACTGTCAAAGACACTGTTGCCAAGGTTGTCTCTTGGCTGTGGTGTCCTCAAGCTCCATCAAGGAGTGACTTAACTCTGTGACTCCGGTTCCTGACTCAGTCCTTTGCTTTCCCTTGGACACTCCCTTGGATTTAGGACTGGGCATCATGTTCTTTACCCTGATGCCCCCAAGGTAGTGAGATGTGTTCACAGCATCCTGGAGTGTTGGGGCTAGAATTGACTTCATCATGATGTGGTTAAGAGCTTTAATTTATAGAGGAGGGATCTATAGCCCAGAGAAGTGTTGCGACTCATTCTATGAGCTAAGAATTATGCCCTGGCCAAGTAATGCTGCCATCAAAGACAGGAGGTCCAAACAGTCTAGAAAGTGTTTCTCAAAAAAAAAGAAGAAAAGAAAGTGTTTCTCTATCCCTGTGCTGTGGCAAGAGACAGGGAGGGGATGCACCTGATAAATGTAAGTGCCCTAAGCCCTATACCAGTGTAGTCTGTGGAATAATATACCCTGAAGCCTTTGCCAGGCACTCTCTAAAACTAATTCTCAGTGCTCTGAGTTCATGTTCACAAAACACTCTTTTCCAATAGATCCCAAGCTACCTTGAGATCAGAACAGAAATTCCTTGGAAGAAAATACAGATACCCAGAGGTAGGTCTTCCATTATAACCTCGTATTTGTTGGCACATCAGACACTTGTCAGTTGGGTAAACATCACTTTCCCCAGGGTGAGATGACCCCTGTTTTCATCCTTCTCCAAGGGTGACCCCGTAGGCTCTGCCTGGAGGACCAACCATATCTTCTCACTCTGCTACTTCTTGACAATTAGCAGCAGGGACCTTCCCTCTCCTAGTGAAGTTTATGTGATTATGGTCAGTGCTGTCTCAAGTTTTCTGAAGTAGTGAGTAGGTATTTATCCCTCATGGACCCCAAATACAAAGGCTGATCATACACAAAGCACCCTATTGTTTATACAGTAGGTGATTCATCTTCAGGTGCCCCCCAATGCCCCATTCTGTGCCCTATCTTCCCCCAAGTGACATTCCCTTCACCTCTTCTTTCTGTGCTCAAGGTTCCATAACTTTTCTTAGTCTCCCTTCCCAAATAAAATTGCTCTCAGAAATAATCTCCTGGAGAACACTTGGGGGAGGGGGGGAACCAATATCTGAGGATCTTACCTCTTCTCTCCATTCTCTCTGTCCCTGTCATTATTGAGACACACTCTTTCTCCTGCCCAGATATTACAATAGCCCTACAGTGGGTGTTACTGCCTTCGCTGCTCTCTGATTCATTTCCACAAGGCTCTGGTCCTATCAGGACACTTCCACACCCAAAAGTATTCAGTGACTCCCCACTGCACACAGGATAAAGTCCAGACTCCTTGATCATTGTTTGGAGCCTTGCATTACCTAGATCCAGTGATTTTCTTTTTCTAATCATACCTCTTCCTTCTCCCCTTCACTGGCCTTAACTTCTCAGCAGACCCTCATGGTTCTTCCCCTTCTTCCTCACATGTCCTTCATACTGTCTTCTTGCCGTCACTCTGCCTGGAATCTTCTTTCCCTGAACTCCACCTCCATTTATCTAAATCTCATCCATCTGTATAGTCAGGATTGTTGTTAGGAAAAACAGAGACCAAAAATAACAGGTTTAAACAAAACCAGATTTTATTTCTCTTCCTTTGGAAGTTTAAAGACCCAGGCTCTTTCCTGTTCATTGCTCCATCATCCAAATGGTCCGAGGTAGAACCTAGAGTTCCTTCATCATATCCACATTGCATGAATCAGGGTGCAGAAGGGGCAAAGAAAAAGAGGGCAAAGGATGCACAGCACCTGTCTTTTAGGGATCATTCCTGGAAACTGCCATATAACAACAGTTCACTAACATTTCTTTGAACTCAGTCACAAGGTCACATCTAGCTGCAGGAGCATTTAGGAAATGCCTTTTTTTGAAAGTGACCAAATTCCCAATTAAAACTTGGGAGCTGTGTTATTGCGGAAGGTAAGGAGAACTTGGAGGACAGAGTCAATGTTAGTTATCCCATTGTTCAGGGCTACCTGTGTGCTACCCAACCTTTGCTCCTGCCCACACCTTCTCTGCAAGCCTTCTTTCCATTTCCTGAATGGCTAGAGTAGTTTATCTGATCCTCCCTCCTAGCACATGGCACTTCCTACCCTCTTATGGCCATTTACGTTTGTTTGTTTTGTTTTGTTTTGTTTTAATCCCCTGCTTGAACTTTGGTCACTCATTAAGCAGTATTCTGTGTGGAAATCATTTGAATTTTTCCTGTCCTCACTACCAATGGGCACAGATGGAGCAACATTTACCACTATAATCCACAGTTCCCTGGCTCTCGGCCAACCTCCTCATTCTGACCCACTGCCTATGAGCATTCTTAGTAACATAGTTCCATTTTTACTTTCAGATCCTCCCTTCTCTTCTCTGGCACCGAGATATATGTCTACATGTTGTTCTTGGGATGGATTTGAGTGACACCCACACAGAATCACCCTTCCCTTGCAACGATTGTTGCAACGATTAGAGTTTTATCATACCTGGCTCCTCATGCCTTAGGATGGGCACCCTCCCACGATACCCTCAGCCTCTTATGAAACTACACTCACCAGAGTCCAGCCCATCCCTCTTTCATGGACACATCCTCTGGATTCCATCTCAGGCTCATAAGCTATTACATAATCATAAGCTGTTACATAAATAATCACAGACTGTTACATAAACAATGCCCAAAGCCTCTAGCCTTTCTGTGCAAATGCATAGTATTATAAACATTGGATGAGTGGATGATTTTTGCCTCCAATTTGCCAACTCTTTGGATCATTTTCATCAGGCTCAATTGCAAATGTTTTTGAAATGTGAACAGATATCATAGATTCTCAATTAAATGTATGTTTGATGACCATGAAGGGGATCAATTATAGATAAATAGGAATCTTGTCACATGAAGTAAAGTGAGGGGTGCCAGTGATGTGCAGTCAGAGAGGTCTTTTCTGTCTTTAAACAAAAATGATAACCGGGGCGCCTGGGTGGCTCAGTGGTTGAGCATCTGCCTTTGGCTCAGGTCGTGATCCTGGGGTCCTGGGATCAAGTCTTGCATTGCGCTTCTTGCAGGGAGCCTGTTTCTCCCTCTGCCTCTCTCTCTCTCTCTCTCTCTCTCTCTCTCTCTCTCTCTCTCTCCCTCTCTCTCATAAATAAATAAAATCTTTTAAAAAATTAAAAATTTAAAAAATTTTTAAAATAAGATCAACTGATTCCTATCTGTCAGGTGCTCATGCTTACCTTACATGGGCTGTGGTGCTCAGAGTGATTTGGGCCCTGCAGGAAGGGTGGGAAAAGGAAAGTGGAGAAACCCTGGCCAGGAGGCTTCAGGAGTGATGATGAGTGGGCATGATTTCACTGCCTTCGGGGTCTGTATGTGAACACATTCAGTGCCCTGTGGGAGGCCAAAGATTGATAATAGCTCAAGACGTCTCTTAAGAGAATATATTTTCTCTGTATAAAGTCAAGTTCATTTTTCTGGGTTGGATTCCTTCAAATGCGTCACAGAACTGGGACTTTGTTTTCCTAAACCTAGTGTTCTTACCTGCCAAAATTGTTTGCATTTATGAGGAATGGCAGTGACCTAGAGAGCCAAAGGAGCAATTGCGGGAACAGATAGCATCTGCCTTGGCCAGAGGAAGAGTTTGTGCTTTGTTTCCCATCTGGATCCGCAGCCCCATCCTAGCCACACCCCTTCTTACCCCAGTTTGGCATCATCATGTGCCTCAAAGCTTGCTGCACCTCCTTTCTCAGTCCTGTCCACCCAGTACCAGTCCCTGTTGGCTCCAGCCAAGCCCATCTCCCTAACAACCGGTGCTTTCTGGCCTCTGTGCTTTGTCATGAATCATCCCTCCCATCATAAAACTGCCTCCCTCCTCATCAATTCAGGGCCACCACCTCCCACAGCACCCAGCTCTTTAGGAAGCAATCCAAAACAGCCATTGAGTATTGGTTCACTATGCCTGGCATCCCCCCATCTAGAGACCTTCCATCTAACCATCTGCAGAGAAAAAAAAATCTGATGTTTTATCAGTATATGGGTCAGGTCATTATCTGACTATGCAAAGCGAAGGCAGGAAGTTATGGGGGTAAGGAGGGGCCAATAGGGTGAAACTAACTTCTTCTTTGACAGCTTTTTGAAGGATACTCTCTCCGACTTCCACTTTTGGAGGAACAGGGAGCTGCCATTTGTGAGCCTTTGGAGGGTTCTAGGGCATAAGTTGGGCTGCTTTGTTCATCTTTCCTGGCTCAGAGTTAGCAATGAGCTTCCCATACTGCTAAGTCAGCTCCTATTTGCCCAATGTGTTATCTTCCAGCATGTGGCTGCAGCTGACTCCTTCCTCAATTTCTCTACCCTGATGGTCTTCTGCTTTTCTTTCCCACACCCTCTCCCATAATGCAGATGGAGCTTCATGAGCATGGATGCAAACTGCCTTCTGCAACCGGAAGTCCCGAATATTTATTTACCTTCTGTTGCTAAGTTCTTTCTGACTGAACGTCTCCACAGCTACATTACAGACCTCTGATCACTGTAGTTGCCACTGCGGAATGTGCTTCTCTAGGCAGACACAGAAATGGTTTTTAACTGATGACCTGAGTAGCCTTTGTTGACTTCAGAGGGTGGAACTGGTTATGTGTGAGCTGTCCCTGTGCCCTGTGAATCACTGAGCTTCCTCTAACATCTTATTCTGGGTGGTCACACCAGCTGAAGCCCTGGGGAGGACGCAGGGCTCCTTCATCATTTGCCGGTGGGCAAACTATGGGGTCGATTGATCTACATCCTCTGTCAGGTTATGGGTATCCCAAGGGGCCTGAAAGCCCCTGCTCAGAGACACACAGGAAGGTAATGAGGCAAATGTAGGCCTCAGTCTGCCTGTTCTCACTGCCTAGAGGGAAAACAGAATGTCCCAGGTTTACAGCAGACACACAAAAAAAGAACCCCATGCCCCTGAGCCTACCTAGACTGATAACACCCCAGTATGGAAGCTATTTCTGATCAACAGAGGAGCTACCAAGCTCCACCTCTGTTCTGGGCTCCCTCCATCCCACACGCTCACATCCTATGCAACAGTGTTCTAACCAACCAGGGCCCCCAGAGAAAGACAAGGAAGAGCCAAACCAGGTTGACAGGTTATTTCTTCCTTTCTACCTATGTTGTTGGAGTTACTTATGTGGGTGGAGAATTCGGGCCTTAATTCAAAATAACCAGAACTGAACATTCTAACTTTCATGAGGTCCTCAAAGTTTGGACCTATTTAAGCAGGAAGAGGGTGACTATGGTCTCATGTAGGAATGCACGACCTGTTTGCCCAGTTAATAAGTTATGTATTGAATCCCTTCTCTGTGCAAACCCCGTGTTAGGCCCTGGAGGTACAAGGACAACAAGTACTGTCCTGAGGGAACCTAGAACCAGAGAAGAGGCAGTAGGCACATGGGTGCCTAACTTCCTTGTGGTGAGTGTTACGCCAGGGATAGTAGAGAGCCACATGGGATCCCAGACTGGGGATCGAGGATCGTTTCCAAGAAAGATGGCATCTGACGTGAGTGACGAGTTAGGTTCAGGGAGGCAAGGAAGCAGAAAGGGGTCGAGCTGGGCATGGAGCTCTCACTACATTCCATGTGGCCGACAGCTAGAGGATTTGGGTAGAGGTCAGAGAGGCCTGGGGCTTAACCCAAAGCATAACCAAGAGTCACCAAAAAGTTCCAAGCAGGGGAGTGAGTCACATTTTGGAAAGATGTCTCTGACGGCTGAGGGCAAAACAAACTGGAGTGTGGGGTGGGGAGTCAGGGTCTACACTATGGCAAGAAGCCCAGAGCCCAGCAGGGTCTTGGCAACAGGGTGGTGGCTTGTGCGTGGTAGTACAGAGGAGCGGGACTCCTGAGGTCCTCAGGAGATGGAATCACTGGAATTTGGAGATGGATTCACTCAGGGGGTGACGTTGTTGGAGGCGTCTGAGTGGTGGTCATGTTTCTGCTTTGGGCATCTTTGTACTGACATTTACCAAGACGGGGAAACCTGGGGGCAACTCAGCAGGATTGGCTGTACCTTTCTTACTTAAAAAAGCAACAGTAAGAGCAGAAGATGCCCCTTCCTGGAAATTCCATGCCATGAACTTGAGGAAGGGGCCAGGCATAGCCAGTTGGCTGCCCAGCGCCTCACCTTAATTGGACTTCATGGGCAACAAGGAACAAAGAAACCCCAGCTCCTCAGGCCAATGTCCATGGCATCCCAAAGCCAGCCCCAGCTAGACATGGTGACCTCAGCTGTCAGTCTCAGGCCCCACAGACCTCACTCAATGCCCCCCAACTTGGGGCACCTGGGTGGCTCAGTGGTTGAGCATCTGCCTTCTGCTCCGGGCATGATCCCAGGGTCCTGGGATCGAATCCTGCATCAGGCTCCCTGCAGGGAGACTGCTTCTCCCTCTGCCTGTGTCTCTGTTTCTTTTCTTGTATCTCTCATGAATAAATAAATAAAATCTTAAGAAGAACAAGAAGAAGAAGAAGTCCTAATCCCCAGCACCTAAGAATGTGATTATATTTTCTAGAGAAGGCTGTAAAAGGTAATTAAGTTAAATGAGATCCCTAGGGCAGACCTCAAGGAGGGCTGGCATCCTTATAAGAAGAGGAGATTAGGACCCAGACACACACAGAAGGAAGACCCCAGGAGGACACGGAGGAAGTCATCTACAAGCCAAGGAGAGAGGCCTCAGAAGAAACCAACCCTTACTGGGACATCCAGCCTCCAGAACTGAGAGACAATAAATTTCTGATCTTCAAGCCCCCGACTCTGGGGTACTTGGTACTTCTGAGCAAACCCCCAGAAGTGCTATCGTAGAGAGAAGCCAAGGTGCTACCAGATTGTAAGGGAGAGAGAGAAATCGATGCTGACAAGGAAAGAAGTCAGCAGACGGTCATTAGTGTGGGTCCCAGGACGGAACTGGCTGGGTTCAGGCCCCCCTGATGGGCCAGGATCTCGGCGACAGTCCCCACCAGGTATCGTCACGGAGAGGATGAACTAAGATGGAGCAGGTCTGTAGAGTAAGCCCCGAGGAGAGGGTAGCTATTGCTGCCTTAATTATTGTGGAGGAGTCCCTCAGCATGTAAGTGGAGAACACAAAGGTAGCGCTGGCCAGAGACAGGTGTCACCTGGGAGAGCCAGGGACAGGGCAGGGGAACGCAGGTGAGAGCAAGAGAATGCTGGAATTCCCCCCCTGGACTTCACTCCCTGTGAGAGGGGAAAAAAACCATTCAAGCTTCCAAAGGCAAGTCTCAAGCAGAGAAGGAAATGCTGACCGGCTGGTGGAAAAGAAATCTAAGGAGAGAAAGACAAAAACCCAAGTGGGCTTCTCTGTTGCAAAGGAGAGCCCAGTGAGTACCCGCGGCTCTTCTACTCCTTTGCCTTAAATATTTATTTCAATGTTTGCATGCATAAACAATGCAAAGAGCCCGGAGGCAGTCACTCCCTCCAGCTTTTAAAAGATTTCTGCAGAAGTGTTCCTGGAAGAGACAGTTAATGCCTTTGCTCCTTTGCCCTGAAATTGATTTCTGAGAAGCGGGGCCCTGCACCCTGGAGCTGGCTGCGAGTGGTGTTTCTTAGGCCCCTCTCACCTCCTGGGTGGGGATGTGATGAAACTCAGGGAGCTTAGGTTTCCAGACAGAGAGAGGGAGAGAGAGAGAGAGAGAGAGAGAGAGAGAGAGAGAGAGAGAGAGAGAATAGGTCTCTAGAGAATTTAGCCTGGTCAAGGGTTGGGGGGGGGGGTGCCTGATGAATAAATAAACAGGTGCTCCCAGGACACCCCAGGGTCACCAATACTCTGCTGTTTAACCGTTTATCAAAACGATGGGAGCATGAGCCCTGTCTCTGCATGAATGGAGGCCGGCTGTGCTGACCATCACATCTGTGAGTTGGGTAGCAGAGAAGGCAGAAAGCTGTAGGTGGCTTGAATATTATTTAGTTCAATGCTCCCATTTTGCAGATGAAGCAACTGAGACCCAGAGAAGGGATGTGCTCCATCTCCCAGCCCATCGGTGCCCATAGGCGACACTGGAACTCAGACACCATGGCCCCTTGTCCAGCACCCGCCAGAGACGTGCTGCCCCAACAGAAATATAACACAAGCCACAGATGCGGTTTCAGCCTTTTCACATTTAAAAAGTAAAGAGTTGTGCACACAGGTGGAATTAAGCCTCACAATATTTTATCCAGTGTGTGCAAAATGCACAGACTCCCTCTGTACACACCTCTCGGCCCTCAATCTCAAAGCACGCTGCACGCGTCTGCTTGCATTTGGCAGGGATGAGGGCAGGGAGTGGGGGTCAGACTCTGAATAGCAGTCTTTCCAAGAAAAGCAATCAATGTGCAAGCCCACTAAGCCATACATTTTGCAGAAAGTCTGCACTTCTCTCGGGAGCATTAAGCATATAGAGAAATATCCCCATAATGAAAGTGTAGGCCGAGGTAGACATTGCCCCAGCCTACAACACAACAGAGGACTTTTTATCCAGCCCTCCATTGCCGGGGTGCTTTCTGCTGACAAAGGACTCCTGTGGGGTGCTGGCATCCCAGCTATCTCCTGAGGTGGCTGCAAGTGGGTGGCAGTGCCAACTCCTGGGAAGAATGCTGGAACAGAAGTGCCTGGAGAAAGAGAGGGACTGCCCCCCACACTGGAGCCCATGTCAGGTCAGCCCAAATGACTAATGTGGCTAATTCTCTAGCCCCTCGGGCACAGGGAACTCTACCAACTTCCAGATGTTTCAGAGTCCTATCTGGATCTGTAGCAAATGTCAGAGTTCCACTCCCTAACAAAAGTCTGGAATTCCATCTCAAGTCCTTTAAAAAGCTGCTGCCAACTGGCTTTGCCTGTACTTTGTCTAAAGGTGTCAATGTGCATCTCGGGGCTAAGTGCTTCTCTGCCCCTCTAGACGAGGTCTGAGGTTGAGGCCACTAAACAGGTGGACCAGCCAAGGCCCCCAATAAATAACAGATTCCCAAGGGAGCAAAACCCTAAGAGCAAGACTGGTATACTCTCCACCACCAGCTGGCCCCACGCATGGCTTACGTGAACACCGTCAAGGCAAATGCTTAGATCAGTGGAATCCACAAGCTCCTCGGACAACAGGTGGTCCTGTTGGAGAGTTTGCTTCTAAAGTTGCATTGCCCAATACACATTCATGGGTACCGAGCCCTTGAAAGGTAGCTGGTCCAAACTGGGATGCCCTCTAAGTGCAAAATACATACCAAATATCCAAGACTTCATAGGAAGAATAAAGGATGCAAAATACCTCATCAAAAAGGTTCTATTGGGACAACCAGGTGGCTCAGTGGTTGAACATCATCTGCCTTCAGCTCAGGGTGTGATCTCGGGATCCTGGGATCAAGTTCCACATCGGGCTCCCTGCATGGAGCCTGCTTCTCCCTCTGCCTGTGTCTCTGCCTCTCTCTCTGGGTCTCTCATGAATAAATAAATAAAATATTTTTTAAAAATGTTTGTATTGATTTCATGTTGAAATTATTATGTTTTGCATATATTGGATTCGATGTGTGTTATTAAAATTAATTCCATGTGTTGTTTTTTTTTTTAATTTAAAATTACGTGTGTGGCTCTCATTGTATTCTTATTAGACAGCAATGTTCCAGTGGAGGCATTTTATCTGAAAGGCCACTTCTCTGGGATTTAATTCCAGTGACACTGGATGGGATTTGACTAGCGGTGTGGGGATTGACGGCATAACCCTGGTGGCTGATGACCAGGACAAGAGATGTGTTATGGCAGCGCTGGCTGAAAGTACTAGAAGCCCAGGCCTCCGCCCACATCCCGCCCTCCATTCATTACCCTGGAGGGCATGGCTGAGGCTTCAGGTGATGAATCATCACCTGGACTCAGGTGTCTGTGTTGGAAACCCACAGTAGGACATCTCCTGATGAAAGCCGAGTTACGTCATTGCTTCCCACCCTTTGGAAATGGAACATGAAATCTAGCGCTGAACACTGAGACCTTGTCTACGCAAGCCATCCTTGTAATGATGGAACTAATCTGTATCTTGATTTTGGTGGGGAGTGGACAAACCTATGCGAGGATGGAAAGGGTTCTGTGGGTGAGTGGTGGTGAGGGTGGTACAACTGTGTGAATGTGCTTCCTGCCACTGAATTGTACACTTCAAAATGGAGAAGACGGTAAATTCAGTTATGTATATTTTACCATAATTTTTTTTTAATCCGGAACTTTGACCTAAAAAGCAAGGACTTTCTTTCCCAATTTACCCTGTTCAAGAACCAATAAGCCAAGGAGCCTTTTAGTAGGACCTGGAGTTCCAGCTTCTGGGTGATTGATCTGTAAGAGAAGCAGAAGGGCATGTCCTGGCAAACCTGTTGGGGAAGGCATGGGCCGGCCTGGTGCCCAGGCCTCTCCTCAAACATGTCCTATCCCCAGATGGGTCTCTTATGCCACCCACAGGTGGACCTTGACCTATTACTACAGAGGTAGCCTTTATCAAAAAGGTTCATCAGTGTGGGTGTCAGGGAGCCAAAACTCTTGGTGGAAGTATCAACACCTAGAGCTCCATGGGGCTGGGAAGTCAAGGACTATTTCTTTAGAGCAAATGGAATCTACTTTAACATGTGAAGTGGGACCAGCATTTGGGGAAGTATTTCTCAATATTATCTCACTCAAGTAGCAAGGGTTTCGTTTTTGTTTTTGTTTGTATAAACTAAGGGCACTTGATTTCACATGCCACCCCAAAAGTATAGTTGAAATTCCTCATTCACAGGAAAGGTGTAAAAGAGCCCAAAGAGGAGCACCTGGGTGGCTGGGTCAGATAAGACTCTGCCTTCCGCTCAGGTCATGATCCCAGGGTCCTGGGATGGAGCCCCGCATCAGGGTCCCTGCTCAGTGGGGAGTCTGCTTCTCCCTCTCTGCTCATGCTCTCTCCCTCTCCCTCTCTCTCCTTCTCTCAAATAAATAAATAAATAAAATATTTTTTAAAAAAAGAAGAAGAAGGAGCCTACTGGTAGGGCAGAGCAGGGCAGGGGGTCTATCCCTACCCCAAGAAATAGACCACCCAGAAGAGATGACCCCAGTATACCTCAGCTGAGTCACCCCAAGACACCAGTCAGCAGGGGAGGAGGGAGCTGCCAGGCTGGGAGTGTCTCTCTTATCCCATCACCAGAGAGCACAAGATAACAAGAGTCCAATTTGGGTAATGGGATCATTCCAGAAAAATAATTCTTTCTTTCCCCTTAAATTCACATTAGCTGGCCAGGAGTCCCTAAACTGCCCGGAATGTGTATTAAGAATGCCAGACATTTCGGCCATCAGTTTCAGCCACCAAGGCATGTATTTAGACCTGTGTAGTACCACGTCCCCTCTGCTCTTGATCGCCAGCATGGCCATCACCCAGAACCTGCACTAGTCAGCAGCCTCAGTGGTTCTGCATCTGACCTGGAGAAAGAAAAACACATGGACATCTACAAGATTTTGCTCCGTTTATGATGTCTCCTTGGCCACTGCTCCCTGAGCCAAGAGATCCCAACTGTTTATGAAAAACAGTATTGTATTCCCTCTTGGTCATCTAAGTCATGGGAAATTTTTGTGTGGTGATGCATAAATCCCAGAAAGTTTGGTTTAAAAAGTTCTCTGAAGTGTGGGTGGTTCCTCAAGTTTGTCCTGATTTACTGAATATCCCACATCCATGAACAGGCCTGAAGGCTTCACCCGAACATCCCCCAAGAGGCCCTGTGGATACACCGGTGCCCTCATTAGTTAGTTTGGGCAGCTGACTGTTGCATGGAGCACTTTCAAACTCACAATCAAAGGGAGCCTACAAGCCCATGTCAGCAGAGTTGCTGGAGAGTATTTTGTTTTGACTCAGTTAGGGATGACCCTCCCATGATCCAAACAATAATAAAAATAAAGTCTAATAAAGTCATTGTAATAAGTCCCAAAATAAGTTAACTCTTCCCTTTGATCAATCTGTCTTTGAGTTTTTACTCAGTCCATCAACAATTATTTCATGGGTGCCTGTGTGTCAGAGCGTGACAAGGCCCCCGACTCTAGATCCTTCTCCCAACCATCCTCTCCTCATCATCCAGAAGATTGTCCCATGACCCTTCCACCATGACCAAGCAGCCACTGAAGAGCACGCGAATAAGTACAAACAAGTATTGAGAGAGAAAGATGGAAGAGGTCTCAAAATGGTATGCATTCAATGCCATTTTTATAAATATACAAACAGTATGTGTTTAGCCTCACTTTTGTAAATAAATATTTAGAGACGGATAAATAGGTAGGTAAATAGATGATAGATAGATAGATAGATAGATAGATAGATAGATAGATAGATAGATAGATGATAGATATTCATGTATAGATTTACCCCAAAGATACAGATGCAATGAAATGCCGGGACACCTGCACCCCGATGTTTCTAGCAGCAATGTCCACAATAGCCAAACTGTGGAAGGAGCCTCGGTGTCCATCGAAAGATGAATGGACATCATTTTTTTTTTAATCATTCAACAAGTATTTATTGAGTAGCCATATCTGCCAGTCCTGACCTCATGGGCTGGGTCCTGGCAAGGCCCAGTAGAAAGCCTTGGGGTGGCAGGATGGGGCAGTGGGAGGTGCAAAGGGTAACAGATGCTTCCTATTTTGGGGGCAAAGAGGCCCGGGGATGTGAGGAACGGCAGCCTGAATCTCACTCGTGCCCTTTCGGGGGAAGAGGGCTTACATGTCCTTGCTGAAGCCATCCAGCCATTCCTTCCTCGGTCTGCTCCTTGACCACAATGCACTGAATGCCTACGGCATGCAGGGTCTTTGGTGCATGGGCCGGGCTGGGCCACACAGTGGGGTGGAGGTGGCCCGGGCAGCAGGGGCTGAGTGAGTGGCCACAAGGCTCCAAGAGGATGGTGGCCAGCAGCTAGAGCAGAAGGAGGTGCCAGGGACTCTGAGGCCTGAGGGCAGCTGGGCTGGTGGGGGGGCATCTCTGGAGGGCAAGGGGGTGGCAAGGCACCCTATGTATACAATGGAATATTACTCAGCCATCAGAAATGACAAATACCCGCCATTTGCTTCGACGTGGATGGAACTGGCAGGTATTATGCTGAGTGAAATAAGTCAATTGGAGAAGGACAAACATTATATGGTCTCAGTCATTTGGGGAATATAAATAATAGTGAAAGGGAATAGAGGGGAAGGAGGAAGAAATGGGTAGGAAATAGCAGAAAGGGAGAAAGACATGGAAGACTCCTAACTCTGGGAAATGAACTAGGGTGGTGGAAGGGGAGAGGGCGGGGGGTGGGGGTGACTGGGTGACGGGCACTGAGGGGGGCACTTGATGGGATGAGCACTGGGTGTTATTCTGTATGTTGGCAAATTGAACACCAATAAAAAATAAATTTATTATTTAAAAAAAAGATATTCATGTGTATATTTTAATACCACAAACCTGAAAGCATATATACGAAACTGGTCACTGCAATACCTGACAGCATTAACTTTCTTTTCTTCCAGCTTCCTTTCATGGTTTTTCTACAGTGAACATGTATTGCATGTGAAATCAAAAAATTCAAGTGGGTCTTAAAGGAAACACTAGCTTGAGAGGAGATGGTAAGTGGATGTGATAGCCATTTAAAGAGGTTGGTGTGTGTGTGTGTAGTTTGGGGAAGTTTCAAGTTCTGGCTGAAATGGTGGGCATCTCTGCACAAATATTTTAGGCTTAGATACAGAGAAAGATAAGTGTTGTATTTTTTCTATGTGGTGGGAATTAAAATTATGTATGTATATCTATACATTATATCATTATATTTAGTTATCAAGGTGCCTTGAGAGCCATTAACATTGTCCATCTCTACCTATTACTGCACCAATTTTTTTTAAGATTTTATTTATTTATTCATGAGAGACACAGAGACATAGGCAGAAAGCTGGCTCCATGCTGGGAGCCCGATTCAGGACTCGATCCCGGGACCCCAGGATCACAACCTGAGCCAAAGGCAGATGCTCAACTACTGAGCCATCCAGGTGCCCCTACTGCACCAATCTTATCCCAGACACTGACTGGCCTTGACAATATGAACTCTATTACTGACACCAGACCCACTAATTAACATCAATTTAGGTGTGATATTTATATTTACCACATCAAGCTTCATTATTTCTTCTGTTCCCTGATCAGAATAGGATGAGCCTCAGATTCAAGACTGGTCTTAATTTGATGTGCTCCAAACAGTAGAACAAGCAATTTCTTATGAAGTCACTTCAGCGATCTATCATCAATACTTATAATAATAACACATAGTAAATGATATCCTTACAATTAAATGGTATCTTTGCAACCTCCCTGGAAAGTGAGGACAGAATCTTTCAGGCCCTGCCCTTGTTGTTCTGTTTGGGTTGAAGCCCAGAAGAGACCAGTACTAAGCTACAGGAAGTTGAATTGATCTACATAAGAAAGAGCACAAGGAGACCAGTAGGGGGGAAATGCACAGGATGAGGAAGGAAGTTGAAAGAGCTGGAAGAGGACAGGAAAGGGGAAGCAGAGAAGATCCAGAGCAGCTGGGAATCTTCTAGAAAAAAAAAGTGGGAGGAGAGTAAAGGGGCTCAAGTAGCTGCTGCAGCCTTGGTGGGGACTCCGAGTGGGAGGAGAGAAAGGAGAAGACAAGTGTAGACAGCATGCATTATAAGAACCCTGTGCAATGTGACACACATGTCTCTTCCACCCAACCCCACCCCCAAGAAAACCTTCCACAAAGAGTTGCACTACTCTTCAAAGTTTGTGTCTCTTTGGGGTGTATTAGTTTCAGAACAGGAATCATTTTCTTTTGCTGAACCAGGAAGGCAGGCAGCTGGGGAGGTAGTGGGAGGCCCCTGGGAAGGAAGGGGAGCAGTCAAACTCTGCCTTTGCTAAGCGGCGTGGGGCAGCCCCAGGGGCCAAGCCACCGTGGTGCCACCGGCCCCGGCATGAGCCATGCCATCAACATTTCCGCGTGGCGCGTGGAGGGCGACTGGAACCAAGTACCACAGCCTGAAGGGCTCCAGCAACAGTTTTTCTGCCTCACTGTTTAAGAGGCTGGAAGTCCAGGATCAAGGTGTCATGAGGGTTGGTTCCTGCTGAGGGTCTGGGGCCTAGATCTGCTCCCGGGGCCCTCTCCTTGGCCCAGAGATGGCCCTGTTGGCCTTCTCATGGCATTCTTCCTCAGTGGGTGTCTCTGGGTCCAAATTTCCTCCTTTTTATAAGGGCACTAGTCACACTGTAGTGACCTGACTTTAACTTGATTACTCCTTTAGTGACCCCATTTCCAAATAGGGTCGCATTTGGAGGTCCCAGGGCTTAGGACTTGAACACATACACTTGGGGATGCTGGAGACACAGTTCAACCTCTAACACCCCTTGGCAAACCCTCAACCCTTCCCTGCAGTCTCCACTTCAGAGATCACACATAGGGGGCCCTCCGCTTTTCCTTCACACGTGCTCACCCCCAAGTCCAGGCTTCCTTGTCCTCAGTGTCTTGTACAAATTTCTCCAAACTCCGACCTCACCCTTCCTCATTTGCAGGCAGGACACAGAGTTTTGTCAGATGCTTCCGTTTCTCAGGAAATTCTGTGGGGATTGAGAAGAGAGGAGGATCTCGCAGGTGGACTCAGAGCCATTGAGTTGAAGCTTCTCTGTTTTTTGGTGCCTGTGGATTCCAGCTTTGTTCCCATTCTCTGGTTGGATAGACAGACGGCTCCCTGCTCCTGCCCTGTCTGTTGTCCTGGGACAGACTCTGGCCTTGGCCTCATTCCTCAGGGGGCTCCTTGGGCCCTTGTGGGCATGGGTCTGCTCCTCACAGCCTGGCATCTCCATCTGAAATGCCAGGAAGGGGCTGCAAGAGGAGAGACTGGTGAGCAGAGGGCACATTCAGGCCAGGCAGAGACCCTTGGGTAAAGGCAGGAGTAGGGATGGACAATAGGACAACACAAGGAAGGGCTTGCTGGTCGCCCGGTATAGCAAAAGGTTTGCATTAAAACCCAACTTTCTGGCATGGAATCCCAGGGAGAGCACAGCTCACAAGAATAAGAAATTACATCTGAAAATGTCTTAAATAAATCGTGTCTTCGAGGATTCATAATCATAGGGCTTCTTAAAACAAGGGGTCTTCCTATGGAGCTCCCAGGGGTGCTAAGGCTTCAGGTACAGGCTTCTGTGGCCTTCTCCAGGCAAACAGGAGAGAGAGAGCCTGGACTTCAGAGCCCCTCGCTCACCGGGCCCCAGCCTCCTCCCTAGCTCCCAGCAGATTCCTCACCTTCCCCAGCCTGACACACCCGGCTCCCCCATAGGATTTCATATGGAGAAAGGCCTCCATGAATTCCAAAAAGTAAATAAATATGTATTATGTGCAATAAAAATATATATTATATTTTATACATAATAAAGACATATCTATTAATCATTTAATGTTATTTTATCTATAATTATATACTATTTTACATTTATGTAAAAAATACATATATATATATGCACCAATTAGCTAACGAGTTCTCTGTGCATATAAAATCGTTCAATACATAAATATTCAGCTTAGTTGTGATTTCATCTCAGGATCGTATCTGCTTCGTGAAGTCTGCATAGGATGCCTGTAATTCATTCATTCATTCCTAATGAGCTAGATCGTCTTCAAAACAATAGGGAGCAAACTCACCTGAGAGGAGCACTGTCTCCAGGGAAGATGCTCCAACAGTCAAAAAACAAGAAATATTCAGAGGCAGACCAGCCTTTGCCTTGGATGTTCCTGGTGGGTCCTGTGTGCACCAAATCAGCATTTCAAAATCAAGGCCAGGAATCTGGCTGCCTCTGTGGGACTGATATCACCTTCTGGGAAAAGAGGGAAAAGAAGATCCAAGCTGGCAGGGCTGCTCATGTTCTGGGAAGCTGCAAGGTCCTGTTTCAAAGGCTCTGCTTCCCAAGGAAGCATGCCAAGTTGTAGGGGCCATTTTTCTGACCCCCCTCTGTCCTGGGCCCCAGGGTTCTTAACATCTGGGGACAGGGGCCTGTGAGCAGAGTGGCTGGAAGGAGAGTTATCAGGTCCTCGCCTGTGCTAGGGCCCTACTTTAATTCTGCTTCCCAACCTCTAGTGTAAGGAGCCTTCTGTATGGGGAGCACTGCGCTAAGTGCTGGGGGGGTCACAGGAGAGATAGGAACAATCCTTGCTCTTAGGGGGCTTCTGGTGTAGTTGGAGGGAGGGAGCTTTATGCACAGACAATCAAATGTCCGGTGGAAAGTGTTAGCCTTCCACCGAGGGGCACTACTCTAGCCCAAGGAGCACCAAGGTGAGGCAGAGCCAAGTCTGGAAGCCCCGGGAGGCTTTCTGGAGCAAGTTCGCGTGCATTCCACTCCAGGACTTGCTTTATGGAGTCTTCGTCTATAAATACCTCTGGCCAACACAAATGCACTTTCACAAAAGGATAGAATTTCAGCATTAGAAGCAACCTTCATGTGCATTAATCCCAGCACTAGTCTAATGATAGAAATCCTTCTAGGATACGTGCAGGGAATTGTGTTTTTTGGTTACTCTCAAGACGGGGTGCTCACTACCCTTTGGGAAGGGGTATGGACCTCTTGGGCACCCATGCAGAGGATCCAGTTTGCAGAGCCTGCTTCCAGGTTCAGGGAGTGTGAAGCCTGAGGAATGATGCTCCTTGTGTGTCTGGATGGTTCAGCATGCCCACGGCCCCAAGCACTGGGATTCTAGGCTCTCAAGTTGCATCTCGGGTGTTGAAATGGAGCAGCCAGCTGCCAGTAGTCGCTCTGAACACCCACAGTGACTCAGGGCATGGCATGTGCCATGCAGGGCAACTGGCACAGCCCTGCACGTGGTGCCCTCCACCATCTGCCCCTCTCCTCTGCTGTGGGGTCTTGGTGACCAGAGCTATGACAGGGCCTTGCCTGGTGGCTCCACTCAGCCTGCAGGTGCATCGTGCTATATGCAGACATGCTGTTCACCTTGCTTTGAAGAGTTCCAATCTCACATCATTTTATTTCTGCCGTGGCCCAGGGGTCCCCGGTCACTCTTCAAAGGACATTAAAGGTTCTAGTTCATGCGAGCAGAGGGGCTGGGTCTCTACTGAGCTTCTCCTGGTAAACTCGAATTATCGACATCACCAGCACCTTGAGTCAGCCTCTCTGCATTTTTCAGTGCCCTGCTCTCTCTCCTGACCCCTTCCTTTCTTGACATCTATGGCCCTGGCGAACATCACCATCACATCCCACTAGCCATTTCCTGCGGGGTTCCCTCTCTGCCATCCTGTCTCCCACCAAGCCCCCACCAGAGGAGAATTTTGTTCCATCCATCTCTGATAGCCTTTGAAGCACATAGTAGGTTTCCACATGTGTTTGCTGAATGAAGAAATGAGTGCAATTTGAGCCCTGCCCACACACCCCCAAAACTCCCAATTACCCCAGGGACAGGGAAATGACAACAAATCATTGCACTCAAGCAAGAGGAGTATTTGTAAGGAGTGGAGGCAACACAGAGTCCATGCCTATGAGTCCTCTGTAAACACTGGATTGCTTGATAAACAAGATATGCACCCAATCCGTTTCTTCTTTCTCTTCTCGTTAGCCAAGACATCCAAACACGGAGTTGGCTGCCTGCTTTCTAACACACATCTTGGTTTTAGGCTTCAGTAAAGGAAATGTTATCCTGAAAATTGTGGCAATTGCATTTGTGCGGTGATGTATAATCTTCAGAGTATTCTAAACAAAGCATTTGTGTGTGCCAGTGGTGGGCCAGATGGCTGCTAGAGCCTTTTCTAGATCACATCCCCTTGTTTTATGGAAAAGAACAGAGATTCCAAGTGACTGTCCTGAGTTCCTGCAGGGAAGTTCATGTGGGGGCTGGAGCTACAGGTTACCCCATGACCCTGCCCTAAACTGGCTCTGCCCAACTGCCTCTCCTTCTCCAGCCTCTTCAGGAAAGACCCCCTCTTTTCACAGCTCCCCTCAAATATTCTACCACTGGACAATATCTTTGCTTTCTGGGACTTACTCAGAAAAATGCTGTGAGACTCAACCTACCTGGTGATGACAAATCATCTGTGACTTTCCAACCTGTACCTGGAGGTTCCTGCAAACCATTTGCTCCTCATCATAGACCCCCTGTAAGGCTTTCTCCTGCTCCCACAGTGAAAGCCCACAGAAGTGGAACTCTTCCCTGCTTGGATTGTCTGTTGAAAATACATCCTCCATTTAAGAAATTAGGGAGGGCACCTTCTTTGTAGTGTATTGATTTTAGTATGAACTGATTCTAAGATTATTTCTAGGCCCAGAAATATACAGAGACATGTAATATTAGTGGTCACAGAGGTGAAGTGGGTTTTTTAATGAAAAAAAAGGCGGGGGGAAGCCCTGATTTATAGTTTTTGCTTATTCCTCTGGTGTGTATACTCCCCCTGTGGTCAATCACAAGCTGCTAACATGTCATCTACATGGAGCTGCAAAGAGACGGATGCAGTTGGCTCTTATCAGCCAGTGCAAGTGGCTGCTCCAGCCACCACATTTCCTGAGATTTTTTTTCTATGGGCTAGGGCCTTTGCAAGCTCACTGAATCTTAGTCCCTCACTGTGATTTATCAATAGAAATTGGAGCAATAAAAATACCTTCCTGACAGGTTTTGTGAAGAGTAAATGAAGTAATACACACAAACTTGATTTAGAGCAGTCCCTGCACGTAGTAAGCACTCAATACATAAACACAACCATAATTACCATCATTACTACACACATGATCTCATTTAATCTTTTCAGCAGTCACAGGAAGCAGATGTCCATTGGACAGCTGACAGAGGCCCCTACTTGGTGAGCACTTGCGTAGGTAGAGCTAAGAATATTGGGTACTGACTTCTCTTCTGGAGAAGTCATTGCCACACATTCGTCTCTTGACACCAACACCTCAGTTTACCAGACCCCATGGATGGCTGTGATGGTTCATTTTTTGTGTCACTTTGACTAAGCTGGGGCACCTGGGTGACTCAGCGGTTGAGCATCTGCCTTTGGCTCAGGGCATGATCTCGGGGTCCTGGGATTGAGTCCTACATCAGGCTCCCTA
Organism: Nyctereutes procyonoides; assembly: GCF_905146905.1. Taxonomy (NCBI): domain Eukaryota; kingdom Metazoa; phylum Chordata; class Mammalia; order Carnivora; family Canidae; genus Nyctereutes; species Nyctereutes procyonoides. The sequence continues at coordinate 50,631,138 of NW_026575140.1, read as the reverse complement.
TGAGGAACCTGCTTCTCCCTCTGTCTGTGTCTCTGCCTCTCCCTGTGTGTCTCTCATGAATAAAGAAATAAAATCTATTTAAAAAAATTTTTTTTGACTAAGCTAAAGGATGCCCGGAGAGGTAAAGTATAATTTCTGAGCGTGACTCCAGAAGAGATTACCATTTGAACGTGTAGACCGAGTGAATGCAGGTGGACCTCATCCAAGGCACTGAGAGCCTGAATGAAGAGAACAAAACAGTGAAGGAAGGGTGAATTGTCTCCCTCTGCTTGAGCTGGAGCCCATTGGTGCCCTTGGTTCTCTGACTTTCGAACTCAGACCAGGACTTACACCATCGATCTCCTCAGGAGAAATAATCAGTGTTCTCTACAGAAGCAGAACCAGTAGGACATATAGAGAGATGTTGAAGAGGACATTTATTATAGGAATTGGCTCATGTGCTTATGGAGGCTATGAGATCCTATCGTCTACCCTCTGTAAACTGAAAAATTAGGTATAGTTCAGCCTGAGTCCGAAGGCTCGAGAATGCAGAGACCCACTAGAGCCAACCAGATGGTCAACTGGAGCCCCAGGGCACATCAGCACCAGCACCCAGCAGGATGTCCCACAGGCCCGCTCATGTACAGATGCATTGGCCCCTCTTGCCCTACCCCTGAGCACGTCCAGCAAAACACCTGTCAGTTGAGTTTGTCAGCTGCCAGGGAGGGCTCTGAGGTTTCGCTGGGCTGAGGGCAGGTAACTTCCTTATCACCTGAGCAGTATTCACAGCCCAGTTCCTCCTCACCTGCCTTTGTCCATTTCACACACATCTCAGCGTGGTCTTTGAGAAAAGGGGAAAAGCGTGCCTGGCACTGAATGGTGTTCACTGTGCATGTAAATGAGGTGGGCTCATCTTGGCTTACAAGTGCCAAGCTCTGGGCACCTTTATTTCCTGCTCATGAGGCTTGGATGGTTCTGTGGCACTAGATGCTTAGAAGAGGGGAGCAGAAGGCAGCTGGCCCATGACTCGTGCATGCTCGGCCCAGGTCAGAGTCAGGCTGGGTAGGGGTGAGTCTGGGTATGTCTTGTGGCTGCTTCTTGGAGGAGCTGAGTTCTGCTCCCCGGGGTCCTCACACACTCTCCAAGAGGGTCTCTCATGAGGCTGCAGACAGCACCCTTGCCAAGCAGCCCAGGGCAGTGGCGCACAATGGAGGCCTGTTCCCGTGGAAGCCAGGAATATTCTATGAGAAAAAAGCAAGAGGAAAAAAATGTCTAAATATCTGTTTTTGCTTCCTACACCTCACCCACACAAAACATTAACTTCATACCAAGCTCCCACTGGATCGGTGTCCAGGGACTTCAGGCAGCCCTATGGCAGGTCAGGAAGGAACCAAGGAAAGCTAGCCATTTCTACACTAGCTCTGGCTGCATGTCAGCCCTCTAGCCTTAGCCCCATGCTTCATGCTTTCAGGGTTTTTTGTGGGCTGGGTTTTTTTGTTTTTTGGAGTTTTTTGGTTGGTTAGTTTTTGAGTTTTTTTAGTTTTTGATAGAATTATTTGCCACAGTTGTATTCCAAGGGTGCCAAGAGCGGGATTTTTTTTTTTCTGATTTGCATTCTTCTCCTATTTTTGGTATTATGTATTTTTTAAGTGCAAAAGGCATTACCTGAACTGGCTACATGAATTGGTAAATTCGTGTTTTGACCCTCCCTATCACACCTGCTAGAGATAACCTAAGCCACAGCACAGCTCCTACCGGTTTGGCTGCAGGCAGGGTTATGACCTCCAGGGTGGTGAAGGAATGCAGCTTTTATTGTATGGTCACCTTGTTATGAAATAGAACCTTTAAGAAGGAAGGTGGGTGGGGCACCTGAGTGACTCAGAGGTTGAGCATCTGCCTTTGGCTCAGGTCATGATCCTAGGGTCCTGGGATCAAGTCCTGCATTGGGCTCCCTGTAGGGAGTCTGCTTCTCCCTCTGCCTGTGTCTCTGCCTCTCTCTGTGTCTCTCATGAGTAAATGAATAAAAAATCCTAAAAATAAAAAATTCTTGTCAGCTAACAAGGAGCTTACATTCCACGCACCATTCTGATCACCTAAGAGAAAAGAGGGCAATTTTACTACCTAAAAATCACTTTCATTCCTGCCAAAGTCTCAGTGACAATCAGAAAAAGAAAAAAAAAAATACAGAAAAACCCTCTGTGCTTAGTCTTATCAGAAGGTAAGAGAGATTTCAAAGCTGCATTAATGAAAACAATTTGATTCTGGCACATAAACAAGCAGACAGATCAATGAGCCAAAATGAAGAGTCCCAAAAGATACTGGAAAACAGAATAATTTAAAGTGTAAAAAAGGGCAATCATTAAGGGATAATGGATTATTCTACAAATATTATTGGAAAAGCCGGCCAACCATAAAGGGAAGAATTAAACTGAATCTTCTTTATGTCCTTATACTAAATGCCCTCATACTATGTGTTTAAAAAAGAGAAAAGTCATGAAAGTACCAGAAAAGAACATGAGATCATTTTTAATGAAATCTTGGAAGAGGAGAAAGTCTTCCTAATTAAGACAAAACTAAGAAGCCACAAATAAAAATACCGATGAGGTTGACTATATAAATATTTAATGTTTCGTCCATACCAAAAATGATGTCAGAATACAAATGAAAAGATGGGGAAAATATTTGGAATACAAGTTATGGATAAAGGACAAATATATAAAGGGCTTACCATGAAAACAGGACTCAGGAACCACAAGCCAAAGGCCAACAACTCAAGTTTTTTAATGAGGAAAACATATAAACAAGTTGACACACACGAAAGGGAAGCTAAACGGCGTATAAACAAATGCAAAGAAAACAAAAAAGCAAATTCAGATCTATAAAATTTGTTTAAAAAATTTGTGTTGTTACCAATTAGGTTGACAAGGATCAAAACTTTGATAATATGCAGTGTTGCAGAAGATGTGCAGAAGCCAACATTGGCCTCAGCTATGGAAAGAAGTGTAGACAGGTGTGACCTTTTCCAAGTATCTGTCCAAGTAAGAATGCACAGACACAGCAGCTGCACTTCCAGGAACTCGTTGTGCAGATGTCCTCACGCATGTGAGCAGAGACAGAGCATCTGCAGCTTTGTCGGCCCTAGCTAGAGCCTGGAGGCCCCCTACACACTCACCGAGAGGTTAAATTGGTTAAATGCTGCTTGCATGCATTGTGAGCATTCACACAAAAGTACACTCCGCAGCTGGGTAAACGGATGCGGTGGTTATGTGTTCTAAGAGAAATAACCTCCAAGGTCGCTAACTGGAAAAAAACAAGGAGCGGAACAACATGTATGCTGTATGATGTGTGCACGTGTGCATTTGGGTACACACTTGTTTGTTCAACAAAGCTTTACTGAGCAGCTGCCACATGTGAGCAGCTTTTCTAAGCAGTGAACAAAATAGACGAAATTTTCTCATATCAGCCTTTATGGAGCTCACATCCTTATTATATTCGATTTTAGTTTCTTATATCAATGGGGAGAAGAGTAATTGGAATAGGTCATTGGCCATAAGTCACATGTGGACAACAATGAAAAGATGAGTGAGGGGTACAGGGAGGGGTGCCCCTGTCAGTCAAGGTCTCTGAGAAAAGCCAAGGCTTGAGGAAGATGAGGGAGAGGGGCTTCACACCTGGATAGGCAAGAGCAGGCATGCCAGGAGGAGCAGCAAGGGCAAAGGATAGAGGAAGTGGCAGGATAGAGGAAGAGCCCAGGGCCAGAAAGGCGGAAGCAGTGGGTGCCAAGGAGAGCAGGGGAGAGGTGGTCCAGAGGAGAGAGGGCATCGATGAGCATCGGCTGTTTGAGGGACTCTGGCTTAACACCCAGAGATATGACATGATCTGACCCCAAGTTTTAAGAAAATAGAAAATTTCCAAACAGATGCACACCAAACCTAATGGTGGTCACTTCCAGGGAGGGGAAAGAGTGGGAGGCCGGCAGGGAGGTGTGGGAGAGAATTACTTTACATCATACTCTGTGGCCTGTTTTCTTCATTTTCCTGTGGAAAATGTTTTTTCCATTAAGAGCCCTTTTGCCTTGTGTAGAACACAAAATGAAAGACCCTCCCCCAGAAAGGGACACCCCCCCCATTCCTGGATGGCTCAATAATCTCCAGGTTGCCTGGGTGACATGTCAGGTTAGGTTCCCCTCCAGGGCATTGGGAGAAAGGTCCCAGGTAGAGAGGTGCAGGTGTCTGGGGTGGGACGCCATTGGCACGTACAGGAATTAGAGGGGACGTGAGCTGTCCTTCAATGCACTGCACACAAAGATGGTATAAATAGAAGGGAACAGAGTGATGCTAAGAGATGAGTTCAGGAAGTTGCACAAAACTCAAGTCCTGCCTCTCCTAGAACCCACACAAAGCCAAGAACGCCCTGGAAGGAGGGCATAGATGCAAACATCATCTGCCTAATGTGTGCTGGGCAGCGGGGTGTGGGGGGATGCGTTTTGAAAAAATTTTTAGGAAAACCTATGGTTCATGAATATTTTTAAGGAAAAGATGTATAGAGGGGCGCCTAGGTGGATCTGTTGGTTAAGCATCTGACTCCTGATTTCGGCTCAGGTCATGGTCACAGGGTCGTGAGGTGGAGCCCCATGTCAGCAGGGAGTCTCCTTGAGATTCTCTCTCTCCATCTCCCTCTGCCCCTCCCCCCACTTGCACATTCTCTCTCTCTAAAAATAAGTAAATAAATCTTAAAAAAAAAAAAAGAATTGTAGACAGCAGTCCACTTTTGAATATACCCAGGATGCCCTACCCTGTCCTCCACACCCATTCATATCACTCTGTCTCTTCAAGCCTGGTTCTGAAACCCTCACCTCTTTCAGAAAATTCTCTCCAGGGAATTCCACCTACCTTCATCCATCTACCAGGAGATGCTCAGCACTCAGGCCACCAGGCCCACTTCCCTGGTCTATGGCAGATGTCAGCAGTGGACCTGCAAGCCTTGGGTGTGTTGAAATCAAATACTCGACCACATCACTGGGCCTCTCTGACCTTCTGTCTCCTCATCTTCAAAATGATTGCGTGAGATTAAAGGATCTTCATAAAATGATCTTGAACAAATCTACTCACTCAATCACTCTGTAGTTCTAAAGCAACTGGTTGTGGGGATAGCCCATGACCCAACCCAGAAAATGAGTTACTGCAAATGGAGCCCAGAAGCTCTGAGCAGGCCCAACTTTGTTGTAATAAGAACACAACCTTTCACACTGATGACTTTGAAGGGAACAGCTCTCCCTTGTATGAAACTTCCTACATGAACTTTTAAAAATTGTTTGTGAGGTCCCCAAAGACAAGCCTTTTATCCTACTTTCCCTCATCTGCTCCATCTTTTAAGACTGAGCATTGAGTTACTGATAAGTCAAGTCAGTGAGAAAGGAAACCCAAACCAGTTTTTGCCTCTGCTTTTAGATTCAGCTGTTGCTCTGCCTCAAGCCCTGCCATGGCTGTCCATTGTTCTTAGGAGAGAGGTTTGGTTTGGTTTTGGTTTTTCGAGGTGACCACCTTTACCCTCTACCTACCCACCCCCTAGCTTCAACTTGGATCATTCAGCCCATCAACCTTCCCAAAGTGAGCATCTCAAAGTGCTTTTCAGACCACCTGCTTTGGAATTATCTGAAATTCTTGTTTAAAGTGCAGATCTCTGGGCCCCCATCAGACCTACTAAATCATGTTCTCTCAGTGTGGGCCCCAGGAATCTGCATTTTAGCACATGCATAAGGCAATATGCAAGAACTCTGAGGTGTGAAAACCACTGCTCCTGCTCAGCCACTTCGACCTTCTTTTAATGTCTCAAGTGAACTAAACTTCTTCCCACTGAATTATCTAGTGGTCTGTAAAAAATTACTCCAAAATTTAACAGCTTGAAGCAATCAATGCTTATTACATCACAGTTTTTGTGGTGAAGAATTTAGGAAGCCAGACACTTTTGGCTTAAGGTCCCTCATGAGATCTCAGAGGTGTTGGCCAGGGCCACAGTCCCTTGAGGGGGTTGGAGGATCTGCTTTTGAGCTCTCTCGCATGGCTGTTGGCAGAAGGCTTCATGGACTTCTCCATAGGGCCGTTCACATGATGTGTGGCTCACACAGCAAGTGATCCAAGGCAGAGAGTGGGCACCCAACACTAAAGTCACAGTCTTTTTATAACCTAACCTTACAGGGGACACACCACCACTTCTGCTGCGATGCCACTCATTAGAAGGGGGTCACTAAGTCCAGCCTCACACTCAAAAGGAAGAAAGCAAGCTCTGTGTCTTGAAGGAGGGAGTATCAAAGGATTTGTGGACATATATTTTTTTAAGATTTTATCTATTTATTTGAGAGAGAGAGAGAGCAAGGTGAGGAACAAAGGGAGAAGCAGACTCCCCAGGTCCCAGGATCATGACCTGAGCCAAAAGCAGACACTTAACTGACTGAACCACCCAGGTGCCCTTGTGGACATATTTTTTAAAATACTGCTCTATTTCCACATCTTAGCCAATGCAGTTTTGGGTAAGTGAAATGCCTCCCCAACCCCTACACACACACACACACACACACACACACACACACACACACACCACGTACACACTTGCCAGACTAAATCCTACTTGCCCTCAAAGGTTGAGTCAAGATCACTTCCTTTAGGAGCTACCCTATATGGTCACAGAGGGGTGGTACAATCGCACAACTCCAGGTGGCACCATTCACCCGGTAGTCATTGTACCCTTGTGTTTATTAAAACAATTTTTCAGCAGATTCCTGAAAATATAAGAGGCCTACATTCTTGGATATCTGTCACAATTTTCAGGGGAGTCTTTGTCTGGCTGTAGGCCAATGAAGAGCCATCTCAGGAACCCCACAGCCCCATCTTGCATGGCACACTGTAAGGTCCCAGACTTACAGGAGGGCTCCTATCACATGCATGCCCTTTGGGGGACTACAGCCCAAACTCCACTTGCTGACTGAACTCCAGGCTGTGTAGTGTCTTTCAGGAAGTTGGCAGCACTGATGAGCGTGAGCTCTGGTTCTACAGGGCAGAGTTCCATGGTTATTTTCTGGGCACATGCATCCTCAGGTGGGTGGCTGCCCCATGCACTCACTGGAAGAGCTGTGAACTGCCAGCCCACAGATGATCTAGGGCAGGAACTGTGAATCAGGCTGGGCTGATAGATGCCTGTGTGGAGAGGCCATGCTGTCTGGTGAGGAAAACTGAGGTCTGGGAGTCAGATGCAATTTTTCTGCTTGTGTGAGCCCACAACATCTCTTAACCTGGATCTTCCCCATCTCAGGGTAATTGAAGCATTAAGTAAAGTGCATGATCACACTGAAAATTTAGATGTTTAATACAAACATAAGTCATTGTTACACCGAGCCAAATCTGAGGGCAGGTAGGGGAGAAAGGAAGTCTAGAGCTCCAATATTTTGTGGAAATCAAACAACCAAATCGAATCAGGAAGCACTGATTACCATGGAGTGTCACCCAGCTATTGAGAAGAGTGATTTAGATCTCTACCTGTTAACTTTAAGCACATCCATGATGATGTATTGTTAAGTGACAAAAACCAAGGAAATGTGCTACATGGCTGGCACAGTTGGTAGAGTGTGTGACTCTTGATCTCAGGGTTATAGGTTCAAGTCCCACACTGGGTGTACAGATTACTTAAAATCTTTTAAAAAATGTATTTTTTAAGGTCCTGTCTTTGTAAAAACAATCATCTGAATCATAGGAAACAAACTGAGGGTCACTAGAGGTGAGGAATGTGAGGCGATGGGGTAACTGGGTGATGGACATTAAGGAAGTCACGTGATGTAATGAGCACTGAGAATTAAATAAGGGTGATGAATCAGTGACCTCTACGTCTAAAACCAATAATACTTTACATGTTAATTAATTGAATTTAAATAAAATTTTTAAATAATAAATAAATTAATTAATTAATTAATTAATTAATATAGCCATTTCTACCTAACAGGCCAGGATTGTCATGTTATGCTACTCAAGGAGTTTCACTCACATTAGAGGCTATGTGAAACTGTGTCCCTCCCCCATCATTGTGAAGTGGTGTAGTACTCAGCCTGTGCAACTGTACAAGGACCCCTGAATAAGATGCTGTGCGGGGCCTAGAGGCCATAAAAAGAAGACTACCCTACTGACCCTGTTTTGCTTCACAGTTATCCTGTTGTGAGATCACCTGAGCATCAGGAACTCTGATCATCCTGCTTGAGCATTTTAGAGGCCAGAACTCTCCCAATGACAGGCACATGGGTGTCTCAAGAGCTTATGGCAAAAGCAGCTCAAATATGGGGCTCCCCTACATGATAGCCCACTCACCTCAATTTCCTCAGGAACAGATCCTCAAAAGTGGCTGAGACACTCAAGGACATGGGCATGAGAAAGTGAGGAGAGAGGATCCCTCAGGGAAAGCATCCAGGTTCACTGCAGCAATAATCAGAATAGGAGGGAAATTGGAATCAACCTGCACATCCATCAGGAATGGGTAAAGGAACTCTGGCACCTCAAAGCGATCCAAAAGGATGGAGGCAATTTATGTACCTCAATGGGAAGAGCTGTCAAGGGAAAAAAAGCAAGCTGCAGAATATGGATAGTGAGTGATTCCATTTAAAAAGGCCATATGTATTAAGATACGTGTGTATTATGTATATACATATACTAAATATATCTGTATCTGCTTTGAAAAAGAGTCTACAAGGTTATATGCCAACTGTAAACAATGATTACATGCTGAGTAGACATCAAGAGGGAGAGACTTCCACTATTTACTCTAGATGCTCAATAAAAGAAGATCAAAAATGTATTGAAGTCACAAAAGCTGAATCTATGTCAGGGGTTCTTAACATCTTTTATATAAGATGCATAAGACCAAAAAAGGAAGCTAATTATTTTAAAATGAAATAATCAAAATATTGTTTAAAACAGATGTTTTTGTCCTATGGGTTTTATTCATGCATTATGTAACAAGATGTAGCAGCAAGCCTAATGCCTACCATCACTTCAAAAAAGTAATGAGCAATAAGCATGCACAATACTTCAAGATGTCCACAACCATCATGCGGTGTGAAAATGTATGTAATTCCTACCAGTGACAAAATTGTAGGTACTGTGAACACTTCACCCAAGTGCTAAAACTCACTGAGAGGTCGGTGGAAATAAAGATGTAATTTTTTTTTGTCATCCAAGTTCATGAGCTCCTGAATTCTATTCGTGGGACTCAAATGAAGAACTGCGATTGTTTCTGCCATCTAGAAGTTCAGCCCTTGTCTGGGGGTCAATTCCTCCTTTACTTCTGTGAGAGATCACTTTGGAGAATTTGTTGATTCTACAGATGTAGGGGATATTGAGGTAGGGTGTCCAGCGTCAGTGAAATTCAGATGTCTCTCGTGGTCTTTTTTCCCAGCTTTCTTGAGATATAAGTGTAAGTTTAAGGTATATAATGTGTTGATTTGATACATTTATGTATTGCAAAATGATTACTACCATAGCATTAGTTAACACCTCCATTCTGTCGCCTAATTACTTATTATTATAGCAAGAAAATCTTAAATCTTCTTAATAACTTTCAAATATATAATACAGTATCATTAGTTATAATCACCAGGTTATACATTGATCCCTAGAACTTGTTAACCTTGTAACTGGAAATTTGTATCCTTTGACCAATATCTCCCCACTTCCCACTCCCAGGCCCCTGGAAACCACTCTACATCTGTTTCTCCAAGTTCAGCTTTTTTAGATTCCGTGTATAAGTGATATCCTGCCCTATTTGTCTTTCTCTGTCGGATTTATAAAATAGATCTTTTATTGAGGCTGTGCCTTCCTTGGTTTAGATAAGAACTTCTGAATAAGTAAATAAGGTCTGCACTTCCACAAATGTGTTCAGTGGTGATTTGGTGGTGATGGTGGCAAAGATAGGGCTACAGATGAAGATGGTGGTGGTGGTGATGGTGGTGAAGCTGATGGTCATGGTGGTGGCATTAGTGGTGGTGGTGAAGGTGATGGCCATGGGAGTGGAGTTGCTGCTATTGTGTGTGTGTCCAAGAGCTACTCACTTTTGGTCATCAGAAGGTATAACTTCCTCACACTCTGGAAGCAGGACCATAAAGAGGGTGAAACAAAAGCCCTCTGTTCTGCTGAAGTGTTCTGAAGCCCCAAATGCACTATATTGTGATTGTCTTTTCCAGGCCAGGGAAACTAAACCATATCTTATGAATAAGGGGCAGTTGGTATTCCTGGTGGCAATTTTATTTGCAATCAAGAACAGAGGGAGGCTATTGACAGGGGGAAGTAGGACGGAAGTGGCTTTTGGATCTCCAGGAGTAAGGTGCAATTAGGCCTGGATTGTGAGTTAATGAAGATGCACTGAGATCTGTGTTGGAAGTCGAGCTGTTCCTCACTAGGTAACAGAAATCAGATTAAGATGTGTAGGCCTCCCAGAGTAGATGCTTCTGGTATCAATTACTGTGCTTCTGTGATTCCGAGTCTTCAGAGTAGACTCATTGACTGTTACCATCTGGACAGAGCTGTGCTTCAGGAGGCTTCATGGACACCCAAAGGCTAGGTTGGGAAGAAGCCAGACAGCACTGACCTAGGACCTAGAGGCAATGCTGTATGTAATACAGTATCATTAGTTATAATCACCAGGGTGATTATAGGTCTGGGGTGAGACGGACGTACAGACTGACCAGTGGCCACAAAGGTTTTCTGGAATATACAAGCATTCCTCAGAGCTACCCCCACAAGGTACCTGGGGACTTCCTGTTGTCTTTGGGTTGGAGGCTCAGACTCTTGATATCTGAACATTAAGGGGACATGCATCTCCTAAAGTTTGTGAGTTCAAAGTCACCTTGATCACTTATATTTCAGGGAGGCCGAGTCACTTAAAACCAACACCATTTAACTTTGAAATGACAAAAATTAATTATTAATGGAAGGGAAGAGAGTGGAGGGAGGAAGCAGATGGTGCAAGGGCAATGTCAAGAAGGGGGAGCCATGAAACAGCGCACTGCTTTCTCCCTGGGTGGAAATGTACCCCTTGCCCCAAGTCCACAGAGGAGCCTACAGAAACCTGGAAAAGGTGGTAGGAAGCGGGGCTGTCTGTCGTAGAGAAGTGGAAAGGTAGACCTGATGATCCTTTTGCTCTGGAGACTTAGGGAAGTCCCATTCAGGTCCAAAGGGCTAGGGGCCAGTACTGGATGTCTGGGCCTGGCTCCTTGCCCAGGGTCCGGTAGGGACAGTAAAGGAGCCCTGAGGTCTCCTTTGAACCTGCCCAGGCCAGTCTTCCAGGACAGAAAGGCAGGCAAGGAGTGAGTGTCCTGGAACAAGCAGTGTGCAAATGTGAGCACTGTCTCTGTGTTGCTGCGAGGGGTTGAGAGGGAGAGCCCCAACCCCAAAGCGTGCCCGAGCTGGATGATGACTCCATGGTGCAACAGAAACAAACATGAGAATTGGGGCCAAGCATAAACTGGAGGCAGCTTTGCAAAGTTTGAGAAACTCACCAGGCCACTAAAAAAATTCAACGTGGCCAAAAAATTTGCCATGACCTCACTTTTTTTTTTATGAGCAGCTGTCCTGGTACTAATCTTGCCTCTTTCCGTAATCCCTTTTTCATGAGATTGGAGGGAACAGGTCAGGAGCCTAAAGCAAATATGCTGTCACAGAACCCTGGGACTTCTGTGTAACGTGCACCAGGATTGTGATTGTCTGCCGTCTCCACTCCCAGAGGTAAGCCTGAGCATGCCACCTTCGCGGCTGGGGCCCCCAGCACAAGCGAGCACTCTGTTCTCATCGGCATGGCTGCAAATGTGGGAAGGGGGAGGAGGAATCAGGTCTGGGAAACTGCATCCCTTCTGACAAAGGTGAGAGAGAAAATAATGTCAATTTAGAACCATCATAGACACATGGGTTGGTCGTTAAACAGAGGAACCAGATGTTCAGTTTTCAGAGCCTGCCTCTTGGGCCCCCGAGATCCTATAAGGAAGGACACGTCAGGGGTACATGCTATATTTTTTTACCTGAATCGTTGTATCAGGTCTAGAAGGAACTTTATAGCAAAGCTGCCAACTCAATGCAAACTTTTCTGGTCAAGTGGTTTTTCCAGCCTCTGGACATTAGGAAAGAAACAATCTCTCCCCAGGGCATTTTGTTTGGGGTGTTAAGACTTGCCGTTGTAAAACCACTTCTGCTCAAGAAGTAGTTGAGCACCTACTATGGGCCAGGCTCTGGCAGCGTGGCAGTGGGACTGACCTTACCCAGATCCCATGGCACTCAGCCTCTCCACCCAAGCTCTGCTGGTCCAGCGGCACACAGGGGATGGGCTCAGAGTATGCATGCCCCGTAAGGAGGGGGTTCCAATAAAGCTACTTCACAGAAGAGGGTGTCATAGCTGAACCTGCGGGTCAGGGCCACCAACTGAATACACCTGCCCTGCTTGAGGGTACACCATCAGGACTGCCTGCCTTGGTGAAACTCGGGTAGAGGAGACGATGTGGGAACAGGGGAGCAGCCTAACTTGGGAATGAGAGCCCGGGTTCCCATCCCAAAGGAGTTCACTGACCCCTGTGTTAGCTAGCCAGCTAGGCCAGCAAGGATACAATCCTAAGGACAGTAAAATGCACAAGGACAATCTATAACACACAAAAGTGTGTGCAGAGGGCCTGGTACACTCAGATGAGCTTCTTTCCAGCTATCTCTTTCTCTGGTACTAATTTCACTCTCCACAGGAGTCTTCCCGACTGGCAGGCACACAGAAATGATTCTAACGAGGCGGTTTGCCTGAAATGTGGTGTCTTTGCACATCTTTGTCTTGCACATTATTTGTGGACCCCAAATAATGCAATGTTTTGGGGGCTGAGCAACTGAGTCTAGACAGGAAATGAGTTGATTCCATGAGACTTGCAAGGTCCCCAGCAAGATGTGCTTTCTAGAAGGGCATCGGGTGGGCTGGGGATTTTCATTTGCCCTGGAATATAAAGCATGAGAGAAGAGATGGGGATCTCGACACCAGGTCCAATATCTTTTTCATGACACTGTTTATTCTTCCCTGTACCGTATAGAAACCAGGTCGTGGTTGGGATCAAAGCACAGAATATGGGGGTGGGCAGCAGGTTCCACCTAAAATTGAGGTGTTTCTGTACTCTACTGGCCCTGACTGCACCCCACCCCCAAAGCCCCAGAGAAATCTCTCATGCTGTAGTGTAACCTCAATAGCTGGCTATAGCTCTGGGTCCCGGGTAAGAGCCTAGGATGGAGGAGAGGGTGGTGAGGAAGAGGGAGGAAGAGGGAGGAAGAAGTATTTCCTGGTTACTTGACAAACATAAACCCAGGCCTGAGCTTCAGTCCAGGCTCTGACAACAGGGGATCACCATCTCAGGTCCCTGTTTACACCCTCCCCTCAACCCTCTCCACCCTCACTACTCTCTCATTCTGTCCTCTCTTATCTGGCACTGATAAAGTACGGGCTCTGAAAATGTACGGTCACTCGAGAAGGGTGGGGATACCAAAAAGCTTCTAGGAATGAATGACTCAGCCCAGGCTGAAAAGAGCCACATTGTCTAGATGTGTCCATTTGCTCGCACACATCTCACAAAGAAAGCACTTTTATGATCTTTTTACCACCTCTGTTGACCCATGGAGCGAGGCTGCGGGCCTGGGATTCCTGCTGCTTCTGGTTTTCTGTCTCCACACACGCATGGTTGGGATTCCTGAGCTGTATCCCTTGTTCTGTGGAACTTCTCGGCTACCTCCGAGGACCGTTATCAAAGCCCGAGGGTCAAAATCCCTACCTTCGGGGACCTGTATTTTGTTCTCCCTGTCCTAACAAAAATGACTAAGGGGACCACAGCGACGCCTTCATGCCTCCTACATGAAGACCTTGGGTCAAGAAAAGGAAGAAGATTAGCTGCTCATGCTGTGCTGGTCACACATGATGTTTATTAAAGTCCACCACTCTTGAAGGCCCCTCTGTCTTGGTCCCACGAGGCCTCCCATGCCAGTCAGAGAACTCCCAGGCCACCCCCAACTATCTGGCTTGCACACACCTCAGGTTTGCAGTTACCTCCTGGAGGGCTTTCTGGCAGCATCTTATTGGTCAAGCAGCTTAATCTTCAAGACGTGGTCCTGGGTCATGGCTGAGACATCGCAGAATGCGGGACTATCTGATGTCTTTACAGACCCACCAGAGTGAAAATGACCAGCGGTCGAGGTCAAGCATTACTGTTTAAACACCAACGGTGGAATTTGCAAATGGGTAAATACCATATTGTGCGCAGGAGCCAAAGAATTTGTTCAAAAACAGCTACTCGGTATGTGTCGGAATGAGGCCTTGGTTACAGAGCAACGCAGAAGGGCCAGCAAAATACAGATTCTGGTGTTTCATAAACCTACTACAGCAGAGAGACTAAGTGAAGCAGCTCTCCTGCCAAACAGAAAATTCCAGATGCCAAGGAGAGAAATTTTTTTTTAATTTTTTTTTAATTTATTTATTTATGATAGTCACAGAGAGAGAGAGAGGCAGAGACACAGGCAGAGGGAGAAGCAGGCTCCATGCACTGGAAGCCCGATGTGGGATTCGATCCCAGGTCTCCAGGATCACGCCCTGAGCCAAAGGCAGGCGCCAAACTGCTGCGCCACCCAGGGATCCCCCCAAGGAGAGAAATTAGAAGAGGCTGTGGAACATCAGAGAAAGCTAGTCCCCTCTTAGAGATGGAAGTTCAACATGTTCAGAGGACCCGGGGATAGCCCAGACCGCTCCAGCTGGGACTGGCCAAGGATGAGGTTACATTAGGAAGAATCCCTATTCCATTCCATGCCCCTACCTGCTTGGGTCAGAGTTCAGCCCCCAGAAGGGCTACGTGCCTGTTCTGGGAGCCTCGGGGATCTCTCTCAGGTTCTTGTGAACAAAGCTGGTGCCACCAAGCCTCCACTGGCCTCTGCCAGACCCAGGACAGTGAGTAGGACCCTGCATGCTGCTGTGTTGTGAAATCGAGAAGCTCTCCTCCCCCTTTCTGTACATACTCCAGGGCTTTCTAGGGTTTTAGGAAAAAAGCCTTTTAGGAGTTTGACTCACTGGTCCCCACCTCCATCGCGCTCAGGGAGGTCTGGAGCAGAAGATAAATGTAAGCACCATGGATTACTGAGGATCATCCTCCCTCCCCCAATGACTGAGGCTTCAATACTGGGTCCAGCTGGTCTTGTTCAACTGCTTTTTCCCTGTAGCTCCCTCGGTGCTCATGCAAAGGTTAGTCATGGCTGGCCAGATCCCCACAGTGGCTGGGCTGTGAACCCCAGCTTGGGCTCAAGCAGTGTCCCCTAATTCAAAAAGAATTAAACTTTTTCTTTCTTAAAACTATCTTAGGAGGCAGCATGTCTGGACTATAGTCCCAGATACAAGCAATCTTCATCACAACATAAGGTGTTAATAACGTCCTTCCACTCATGCTCGTGTTGTTATAATAGGCTGAGAATTAACTTAATCTAAACAATGTTACCTATAAAGCAATCACTTTAGAGAGTATACAGATTCTTTTGTAAAAACTATTAAGCACCTAGAAAACTAAAAAAAAAAAAAAAAAAAAAAAACAAAAAACAAAAAAAACGACCAACCAGAGCTACTCCAGCCTGTTCATGAGAACCTCAGAGACATCGCTGGTGCTCCCAGAATAGACAAATCCACTCCCAAATCTACTCCATGGCTATAAACTCCCATAAAAGGCTAGAAGAGATAAAAATTCTCATTGGAGGAATTTCTCACCTGCCTCTGTGTCTATAAATGATCCATGGATGCAAAATACAGTCATTCAGATTCACTGGAGGCCACCTATATTTTTGCAAGAATTCATTCTGGCCAAAAGCTGACAATCCAGGAATAGGTCCGGAGCTCCTAATTTATGTGGCTGGCCCAACACTACTCACAGCACCAAACGTGAGTGCCAAAGACTCATTCTGCAAGACTCCCCTATGGTGACAATACACGTGGAGGGCAGATCTGACTTCTTCCAATGGCATCTATATCAACTTGCCCACCACATCCTCTACATCTCCATGAGGGGAAGCATGATGGCTCTTAACCGCTTCATGAATGGACACACAGAAATTCAGGTGAGGTCACCTGAAGAGAAAAGCTGCCAACGAAGCCTTGCATTGCTCTCTAGATAAACCCCAATTGTGAGATCAGCTAGGTCTCCCTATCATAACCAGATTCCCTTTGCCTCTAAAGACAAAGTCTGTCCGCCCTGACACTAAGTTTAACATTGCTTGCTTTGGGGCCAATTGGGAACTGCCCAGAGCACGACAAATGCTAAGTGTGGTTTGACAAATAACAGCTGGGGTCTAGCCAGCAACGTCTCCCCTGCCAACTCTATTCCACAAGGCAAGTCTTTAAGTAGTACAGGGGAGAAAATCCTCTACTTCTCAGCCAGGAGACACTCACACCCCCACTGCTACTTTGTAAACCTACCAAGGAAAAAAAACATCTCAATACCAAGCTCAGGTGCCAGGTGGAGCAAGGTGGAATCACCCAGCACACCACCATGCTAGAGTTCTGAAGCTAATGCTCTCTTGGCTTCAAGTGTATCCTTTTATCCTATGCTGAGATGCTGGGATTTGGGATTCCCCAAACCACATTCCTGCTTTCGTCTCTGATAGGCTCTGCCCATCGTGGGTCCAGGGTGGGGGAACCTGTGAGACTGGAAGAGGAGGAAGGAATTCTCTCCTAGTTTGCTTCCTGTTTACCTCTGTGGGCTTCCTGTCCCTGTCTGTCTCCACTGGCAACGCTTCTTGTTCACTTGGGCAGTGTCAGTTTCTTCCAGAAGCATTGGAGTCCACTTTTTGGTTTTCTTAACAATCACAGAACCAACCTCAGCCAAACAGCTTCCCCTCCTCAGAGACTAAGGTACCAACCCCTCTGGAACTTTCTTCCAAGCTCAGCGACACCAGTACCAGTTGAGAAGCATCCCTGTCTCCTCCGCTTCAGAAATCTGAGATTCAGCCCACATGCCCCTTCTCCAAATGCCTAACTTTTCATGAGTCCAATATGTTCCCTTTGTTCTCCCAGCCTCAGGAAACCTGCCTCCTGCAGGTGGCTACTTCCACAAATACCCTTGTCTTCTCTTCCCGCCTTTTCCGTTACCTGGTTAGTAATTCTTTACATCAGATTATCTCTGGCATCATAACTGGCGTGATTTCTGTGCCCTGCCTGGACTGGGACTAATTCACCCTCAGGTTCCAGGCATCTATGGCAGGAAGTAGAGCGTGGGGCTTCCCAGCCCCATCTGACTGTGATGCTCGAGGGCGCGTGCCCACCCACCCACGACCTACATTCAGATCTGGTTTATCTCAGCCAACTTGTGCACAAGCAGAGATAAGTTCACATTTAAAGGACATAGTGAAATTTGTGGCAAATGGAGCTTAATTGCTGTACAATCTTGGGGGGATGACAGCAGGGACTCCCTGCTAAATATTTGAATGTTTTTCCTTGCTGGCTAGAAGGGAGCTGTACGGAAGCATCCTCATCATAGGTTTTCGAGGGAAGATGATCTTATTATAGTTTGCAGTGGGATTTTCTCTGGAATCCGTATGAAGGCGCATTGGCTCCGGGATAACAGTAGGACCCACAGTCGGTACAGAGTACGAGCTCCACATCGATAACATGGCTTCTGACCTCGTGTCCTTCAACACCACATTTCCAGAGGACTTAGATGACTTTCTCCTTTTCAGGTGTGTGATGCTGGAAGGCTTGCTCTGCCTGGATGTCCGTTGGCTTTCCTCAAGTGCTTGCTTGCATTCCAGGTCTCTAGCTTTGCTTTTCTCAATGAGTCTTTTCACCATTGGAGACATATAGGTGACATAGGCTGGCCAAGGGCTGTGTTTTTCAAGCATATTCAGGGGAAGCCCAATGTTTTCTGTGAGTTCTACCAGAAAATAGAAATATACATGATTTAGAGGCACTTGCATACAATCATTCAGTTCAAAGAACCACATTTTGAATTTTCCCCCTCTCGCATAATTGGCCTTATACCCCGTGTTTTCAGTGGGGGAAAAATTGAATCCAAAGATGGGAGACAGGGACACCTGGGTGACTCAGTGGTTGAGCATCTGCCTTTGGCTCAGGACATGATCCTGGAGTCCCAGGATCAAGTCCCACATCGGACTCCCTCTGCCTGTTTCTCTGCCTCTAAAACTGTGTGTTTTTCATGAATAAATAAGTAAAATCTTAAAAAAAATATGGAAGACAGAATGACATTTCACGGTATGCATCAATTAAAGAACAGCATGGCAGTAAAGGGTGGGGAACTTGGGAGTCCAGCAGGCTTGGCTTCAGATCTTTGTATAACATCAAATTATTTAGATTCTGAACTTCTATTTTTTTTTTCACCAACAAAATGGTTACCATGAGGCAATGGTAAGGATTAAATAAAGCTTGGAGCAGTTCAGCTTAGGGCCTGAAAGCTTGGGCTTTGCAATTAGACTGGTTGAGTCCAAATTCTTTCTATATTTGCATAATCACTGTGAATCTGGAGAAGCCCCTTAGCCTTTCTAAACCTTAGTCACCTTGTGTGTAAAATCATGGTGAGAATAAGATCAACTTCATAGAGCCTTTGTGGGTTAAAGGAAATAAGTTATGTGAAGCTGTTAGCACAGTACCTGGCATGTAATAGTCAGTAAATGGTAACTATGAACATTTTGGCCATGTCTCCTTGCCTGGATTGTTTCATTTAATCCCTGTTATACCTTTCAATGGGTGTTATCCTCCAGTTAGCTGAGGATGAGACAAAGGCTGACTAGCTTGCATAACTAGCAAACAGTGGATTTGAACTCAAATCTAACAGGCTCAGAAATCCTTAGCTTTTCACTATAGTGCTGGCCAGAAGTTTCTGGGTATTTGGGTTAAGGAGGCTTTACTAGAAAATTCTATTCATGAGTTTGCCAAGCAGCCTGTTCCTTTATAGATACCAAATCATGGGCAGGTCAGTCCCTCCCTCTTCCTTTTGCAACTTCACTCCATCAAGCAGAAATGCCTCGTGATGTCTCTCCCGCTGGTGCTACATTCCCTGTTTTCTCAAATGGTGCATACTTTGATCATTTCAATAGGGGGTTGAGAGACAAGAAAGTTAAAAGGTTGCTCTTGCCATCTCCAACCTAAATTCAGTGAAAAACACCATCACTTGGGATAATCAGAGAAAATGCAGATCATATAGTTATTCCCAGGCTGCCTCATGGACATCCAGGAGCTGAAACTCATCTAGGGACAGATCTGTCAGTAGAGAACGTGTTGTGAAGGGCTTCATCTCCCTGCAAGAGTTGTGTATCATTCTGCCTGAGGAAGGCAAGATGTGTGACATCACCTCTCCCTAAAAAAAAAATGCATTAAAGCTTCCAAGTGCAGACCCGATGGTTCATTTTTGTCTCCTCAAAGTAAATGCAAAATGCAAAGATCTGGGGGCACTGGGCTGGCTTGGTCAGTAGAGCACACAACTACTGGTCTCAGGGTTGTGAGTTCGAGCCCCACGTTCGGTATAGAGATTACTTAAAATTAAAGTCTTTTTTTAAAAAATGCAAAGATCTTGCAGGTTAAGGCATTTGCTTGTATGGGGTGAAACTATACTCAACTGGAGCAAAATAGAGGAGCAGCCCTCCTTCCTCTCCAGGGCATGCTACATACTCTACCTGTGTAACAAGAGTGGCCACCTCAAGCCCTACCTCTATGTCTTCCCACCCCAGATCTTTAGCTTTAGCTCTCAGCTAGCAGCAGGAGCTCCCACTGCTAAGGCCCCAAGCCCTATCTTTCTCTGTCTTCATCTTTCTTGCATCAATCACCTCCATCACTAAAGAGTTCTTCATACCAAAGGTCCAAAATACCTTGGGGAAAATACACTTGTTAGCCAGGGATACCACAGAGTGACCTGAGAGAAGAGGATGCACCATCCATGGAGCTGGGGAGATGCAATGTGGGCTCAGCACAAGAGGTCACAGTAAATGTCATCTACTCTGCCACGGTCCAACCATGGTCATGGACTGGGCCAAGTTTCTATATCCTGGCTACACTTCTCCACTGCCACTGGGGAGAGGAGGAGTGGCAGCGATGGGCAGCTGTCAAGAGTCAATGCACAGGCCCCAAGAACAGGATGAAATAGAAAACTCTCAGCGCTCTACATGGCCATGTGGGTAGACAGTTTGATGGGAACCGTGTTCCAATGGTTCTGAGACTGGCAGGTGCATCAGCCCAGAGGACTTGTTAAAACACAGAGTGCTGAGCCCTCCCTGCCTCTAGAGTTCCTGATTCAACAATCCATGTTCAAAATCAGAGGTGGGGAGGGAAATGCTGACGATGTGTAAGGTTTTATAATTAACTCCTACTGACAAGAAACAGGTCCTAGAGACCTCTGTAATTCCTTTCCAGTTCTAAGATTGGAAAATGCGTATATGAGAGTTTTTAGCCAAGAACTCATCATTTTGTGTGTTCGGAATGGGCTGTTTCTGTGGCCCTTGAACATTTGAAATGTCGTGGAGCATTTCTACCACCCCCTGCCAATGTCCAGTGAAAAAAGTCTCAGATGGTTTTTAACAAGTTCCCAGGTGATGCTGGGGCTGTGAGTCAGGAGACCACACCATGAGAACCACCAGTCGCAAGCAGGGCTTCTCAAACTTGAGTGAACACTACCATTGCCTGGGGAGCTTGTAAAAGCACAGACACTCGGTGACCCGCCCTCCTGTGATTCTGATTCAGTAGATCTGCTTTGGCGACCAAAGAATTTGCACTTTCAGGAAGCTCCCAGGAGAGGCTGCTGGTCTGGGGACCACACACTGAGAAGTGCTGGTTTAGACTGAATAATGACTCTACATGTTTCTTTCTGCTGCAACATCTGTAAGGGTTGACTTGTTCAGATGTGAAACACTCCTCTGAGATAAGCAAATTCCCAGGTTTTCCATCTCCTTTTTTGCCTCCTAACCCAGGAACCATTGTGGTATGCAAATATGTTACTGACAAGGTCAACCTTAAATCCTACTATGTTTCTAAAGTAAGTTATCACCAGTGTCAGCATTTTATTATAACACACCTAACAAAGGATAGCACCCTAGACATTTATTCATACTCTTTAAAAAAAAATTCTACTTTTTGTAAAGCCTATTTAGATCCAGGCCTTATGGAGTCCCTACTGTTCCATCTGAGAGGTAAGCTTTCACACAACACATTTTTAGGAGAATTCACAGTATCATTTTTTCTGAAGTTAGAGAAGAAATGATGTTCACATAGACCTCTAACCTATAGCTTCAGGTAATAATAAACAGCTAAAAAAGAAAGTTCCTTTTCTCCTTCTGATACCCACCATAGATCTCAGAATTACAAGCCATCCATCCCAAGTCTCCAGTAATGTAGAAGATGTCATCCCATGCCTGTTCACCTCCAATGGAAGAGATTCTTGGCTTATCCCCCATATCTGTAGAACTGTTAAAAATGTGTTTGTACCTCTCTCCATATGTACAATAGGATTAATCCATCATGCTGGATGATGGGATAATGTTTTGAATTCATGATATTTGGGGAATTTCAGATAATGCCATTCATTCTTGCTTCTAAGTTTCTAGTTAATAAAGCTTGAAGCCTCAAAGAGGCTCAGGTCTTAGCAAATTATTTGTTTCAGTGCCAGCGTGCATTTGTGTAACCCAACATCTTCCTCAAAGCCTCTCACCATATCTCACTGGACCCCACAGCCTTCTATGGATGATCAACAATTCCATGGAATGGTAAGTTTTTGCCATACCTGCTGATCAGGAACCAGGGAACTACAAACCCAAGGCAGGGAATGTTTGAGACCGCCTCAGAACTCATGGGGAGGACTTGTTTGTTTGAAAATAAAGGAGACAAATAGTTGACATTAAGTCTGAAGACAAGCTGTGGGCTTTTATAATTTCCTTCAACTCTGGCACAAAGGTTCCATTTTGTCTCCCTATAAATGAAATGCAGAGCAGCAGTCTACAGACAGAAACAGCATTGATGGGAGGGGCTGGAGGCATAAGATTGAAGTGGGTTTCTTGTTTCTCCTACAGGCACAAAGGCCTATGTTCAATACACTGGATTTTCAAGCCCAGCTCCTCCCACCAATCTCTTGTCCCACCATTTCCAGAATCTCATCTGATATGCTGGCCTTGGCCTAAATAAAATCAAAGGAATGACACGTACCTGGAATCTGACACAAATTTGTGACCTTGATCATGTTCCTTAACCTCTTAGGACCTCCATTATCTCACTTGGGAGATGAAGATGAATCTTTGCCCTGTTTCTCTCACAGAGGTATGGCCGTTAGAATAAACTGTCCAGAAATGAAAGTGCCTCTAAACTGGCAGTCCTCCAACTTCGCTGCACACTGGAATTACCAGGGATCTTTTAAAAATTCATATGCTGGCTCCACCTGCAGCACTGTGATTTACTTGGAATGGGATGGAATACAGCCATCAGAATCAAAAGGCTTGGTTCTAATGTGCAGCAAGTTTTGGGAACCACTGTTCTAGGAACCCAATCAAAAATCACGGAAGATTTACAGAGTGTTCACTACTTAGAAATAAGAAATAGGTTCGGGGGATCATTCAGGCCTTCTGCAGTTTCAAGCCGTACTTTCATTGGAGGATTCTTGAATAGATATGTATAAATATATTCATAGTACTGAATGCCAGTGGCCTTTAAACATTTAAAAGGACTATAGTACATTTCCACTACCACCTGCCAAAATCAGAATTTACTTAGATCAAAGGACAGCCAGTGCCTTTAAACACTGAGCTGAGAAAACTGGCTCTGGATGGTGTTCTCATGCAAAGCTAATCTCACCCTCTGTGGCCACAAGCTGCATCCTTATCTCAGGAAACCATCTTGCAAAGGGATTTTGTGGATTCCAGGCAAAACTGATGGATGAGTGCATTGACACAAGTCAACCCCACTCAGACTTTTTAGCCCACTAACACTGTGGAAGTAATGTCATTTGCACACTCATGATGGGCAAAACATTATCTTAATCCAGTGTTTCCTAAACCGTGTCCCAGAGAATACAAGAACCTCTCAAGATGTTAATTGGTATTACTTAAAGGGAGAAGGGGATTGTCCATGTCGAGGGTCACCCCGTAAGGTTTAAGAATCACCCTTACACCCTATAAGGCCACATAGATTGTTTAATCCAGGGGGGCACCATTCACATAATCCATGTTGTTGAGCAATATAAATACAGCAGGCCTGCCCTTAGTCAGAGAAGTTTGAGAAATAGTCTGTTAAACAAATTCCTTTAGTGCAGCACTTCTCAGAGACTCTAATATGTTACCTTGCTTTGTAACCCTCCAAAGGGAGATTGCTATTCAGTATCCCCTCATCTCACTTGACCAGGGCATCATCCCTATGTCCATCCACTCATTCATTGGGTAGAGCAAGTCATGGACCCAGTAACCAGGAAAACATTTGTGTGGATTCTAAAGCAATGTCCTTCTGCAGCCTTGTTTTGGAACTCTGAGCATCAGAGACAGTGATGACATAAGACGATGGAAGGATGAACTTGCTCAAGGTATAGCCGGATCTTCGATGACTCACTTCCTCTGAAATCAGCGTCAGAGGCTTGGTCCCAAGAAAGTGCCCATACCAAAAAGAATAAGTCAACATAAGGGCCTTGTGCTCCACTTGGAAACTAGACCCATTTTCCTCTCTTCAGCCTCTTTCCTCTCTCCCCTGCTCCAATCTGCAGGCATCTTGTCTTGCTTGCATCTCATCTCCCACTCTTCTACTTGAGCCATACCTAGGAGTATTGGCTGGTCCCAGAAGGAGAACAATTTCCCAAACAGGAAACTGATGCTGAGTTTTGTTTCACTTCAGCGTGTTATCCTCCTCTTCCCCACAGGCTTCTTGCATATCCTCCCCTGCCCTCTGTTTCCTTTTCTGCCCTCTGGCTACTCTTCATTTATTTTGGCTGGAGAGGAAGCTGCTACTTAGGCTATTAGCATCTTGGAAGGTTTATCTCTAAAATCAGCAGAAATGTTCCTGGGCATAAATCAACTTGGTGCAGTGTGTGGTTGATGTGCTGACGTCCATCCCAAGTGCCCTGCCTGGGAGACACATAGAGCCTCCTCCCTTACAGGCCAAATGCATGCTCTGACCCCCAGCATTCTAGGGAAATACAGCGCACATCCAACAGGCTTCCCATTAGCCCTCTCTCTTCATGACTCTTTCCACCTCTCTACCTTGCCCATCCCGGGAACGCTATGGAAACTCTTATCATAGCCTCATCTCTACTTGTTGGGCTCTAGGGGGATACACACAAGATAATGGTTTGATGTGTCTCTAGAGACACTGATGCTGGGGAATGTGGGGAATCCTAGAACTGTTAAGACAGAGGAGAGTGAGTGGGGAGGAGCAAGTGATCTTCCTCTCTCCTTATGCAACAATGTGCTGGCCACCTTCCCAACCTCATCTCCCCAAACACATACACTCTACTCCAAGGAGAGGAGAAACAAGCCCATTATTGCTCTCTGTTAAGTTGCACACGATGGGCAGCATAGTTGGTCATTGTCAGCATGTTCTAATACAGACAATCCCTCTCTCTAAGGGAAGCAACTATCTCTAACTTCATCTGGGGTGGGGAGGTGGGAGTCTAATCAGAATTGCCCATCTTTGGCTCAGTCAGTTAAGCGGTTGCCTTCAGCTCAGGTCACAATCTCAGGGTCCTGGGATCCTCCCTACTCAGTGGGAGCCTGCTTCTCCCTCTCCTCCTCATTCATGCTCTCTGTTGCCATCTCTGTCTTTCTATCAAATAAATAAATAAAATCTTAAGAAAAAAAAAAGAATTACCCATCTTCTAACACAGACCTGGCATTACTGATTCAGCATTTTTGGTGGTGGAAAGGGGATACATTGCTTCTTGAAAACGTTTCTATACTCTACATACATTCACCTTGTGAATGCTCCACATTCACCTCTTGCTTTGGAGTCTCTATCCTCCTCGATGTCAAAGGCTCACAGGGCAGATTTGTTTTCTGTGCCAATAACAAATCAAAAAGAATAATCCATGTTATCTTCATTGTCAAGAGAAAAAAAGCAGAGAAGTCCCTGTGCATAGGCCAAAGCAAGTCCCAGCAGCCATCCTGCAGATGGTTACTGAGCATCTTCAAGTACCAGGTATTGCAGTGGGTACTAAAGACACAAAGCAGAATGAGGCACAGCCTTGGTTCAAGGAACTCACAGCACCTTGAAGAAGACAGACCACAAGATTCCTAGCTCAGCCTGGGTGGCAAGGGGTGTCAAGAAACAGATTCAAGAAGAATTAGTGCTGAGTCTTGAAAGACAAGGGAAATGATGGGCAAGCATAGTTTCAATGCTAGCCTCAGTGTTGCAGGGCTAATGGGAGTGACATGCTCAAGGCCCACATTCTTCTTCCAGTATGCAGATCATAGAGGCTGTTTCCAAATGGGATCCTTTCTGCATCTGAACTATAGCACTGAGTCCACCAAATGAGCACTTTACAAATCCGCTATGGGAAGCAGCACTGGGCTTTGTATACCAATCAGCTAGAGCTACAGATCTGAATCTTATATTTACCCAAGGTCTATTCAGTCATAAATATTAAAATTTCCATTTTTAAGATGTAATATGAAGACCCATTAGACACAAAGCTCATACAGTCATATTATCTTTAGATCAAGTTCCAAATTTTAACATCAAATTTCTGGAACAAGCCAAACAGTCATAATCAAGAGGAGAGCTTTTCAACCAATGGACATTTTGGGGACACTTGTACATGGATAGGCTAGACAGGTAGGAAAGATGTGGAAAAAACAAGCAGCAAGAAATAGTATTATAATTTCAGATTCAGGAAATCAAAACTGAAAGGCTTTCAGGAATTTGTTGCTCCAAGACCCTCTCTGCCTGACAGCTGGCTCATGAGCAATGGGACTATGAAAATGTGTGGCCCCACAGTGTTTAATCAATCAGAAAAAGGAAGTCCTGCTTCACTGGAACAATGGGACATTGTAAACCTAGAGAACACATGGGGGAAACAGGCCGGCATTTCCCAGGACTGGCCTCAATCAATGGGCCAGACCACCCCTTTTGAAATGTTCAGAGCACTATGAATCCAGGCCAGTATTTGTTTTGAAGAAGGGGATTTGCATTTGCAACTTGGCCTAGAAGCAAAGCACCAAAGTAAATCTATAGGATTCAATTATTCCATCAGTCCCATTGACAGCAAGTCCTCAGTATCACACAGTTACCCCAGCCTATGCCAGAATGTGAGAAAATCCACACATCACATGGTGCATCCAACTCTTGGGACCCAGAAAACTCCCAATTATGATTAAATCACAACTCTCAAATGTCTGGGATGAGTTTGTCCCCACCTGAACCTCAATCCAAACAAAACATCCTCCTGAAAACTAAGAGTTTGACAATACTTTGTCCTGGATCTCCTCGTTCATACTCAGCAACAACTTTAGTCCTACCTAAGACAACTTACAAAATGGAAATGAACAAAATAGAAGAAGTGACATCTGGGAAGGAGGAGAGGAAGGAAAGCTTTGAAGATGGATACTCAGCACTATTACAAATGGAAGGTGAGGTGAAGGAGCCTAATTTCAATTCTGTGCCAAGACAGCCCTATGTCATTAGCATAGTCCCATACTCCTTCCTGCATGTGGCCAGTCCCCTCATGCACTAGCATACAGGGAGGAATCAGAACAAATCATCACCTTTCCTAGAAAAGCAATTCAAGGCATGTATCATGTCAATAATGGCCAGTTGCATTTTGCTGTATTCATTTGCATGTAGCCTCATAATAGAAATTCTACATCAGCATTATAGAAAGCTTGGAAAACATTGTTTTTTGATCTTAAAATCCCATAACCATCAAACAACATTTATTTGTATGCTCTTGTTCTTTGTTTACATGGTTATGGCCAAAAACTGTACACATCCTTCTGAATCCATCATTTTTGCCCTGACATTAGATTGTATTTTCTCGTGTTCTTAGAGATTCCTCATGGTTATTTTAGAGGCTGCTTAGTAATACATCAAGTGAATGAACTATTATGAATCATGCCTGCATTGGGGAATTTTAAAGTGTTCCAATTTTAGCCATCGTAAGTGATGGCAGTGTCTTTTAAAATGGAGAATGCATTGGTGCCCTTCTGTTGTTTATAAACCTGAATATAGCAAGGTGCTCAGGAAATGTCGGCTGCTGGTGTTTAGTCTCCCAAAGATCTCAGTACTGCCAAAGCCATTCCCCTCTCATCCCGGAGAGGTGATTAGTCTCCTCCCTGCTCCCCTGTTTTCATGGACAAAGTGCAACTAGGATATTTGTGGCCATGGTCTCTAGGGGTCCTACCAAGGTCTATCATTCATTGGAGCACAACCCATAGTGATAAGGTTGGAAACTAATACAAAATCTGTGAGCGATGGCTCCCAGTGCCAACATGAGGCAAACTGCAGGCAGGAGAACTGTAGCTAAAACCTCTCCCATTGCCACCCCAGTCTGAAGGGTCATGAGAGAAGTTTTAAAAGTATCAGCTCTCTGAGGACAAGACCAGCTATGCACAGGGATATTGCCCCCCAAAAGCAGTCTGCTTGCTGCAATGCTTTAAGACTGTGTGTGTTAGTGAGGAGGCAACAATGAGATCAATGAAAGATACTCTAAATTTTCAAGATATGGTGCCTTGAGCTTAAGGCATGGGAGCCATGTGAAAGCCACTCAACAACTATCTCCAAACAAGGAGGTAAAAAGCATTCCAGCCAATTGTCAAAGCACTGAGTGACTGCTGAGGGAACCAAAAAAAAACCTCAAAAAGCAAACCAATTCCCCACAAAAATTCAATGAGCATGAGCCATTTAGTGAAGGAGCCATCAATTCCAATTCCCCACTCCACCCGCTAGCTGTAGTGAGACCACTCGAGCATTATTGCTCCCAAATGAAATCATATATGCTCTTGATAAGGTACCTGAGGCATCAAGAAATTGTCAAATTGTGCATCATCCTTTCTAGTGAGAAAGCAAGGAAGTATGAAAAAGATATTTCCAAAGTTTACAAGTTTCCTCTAGCAGTGCACCAAAGGAGGGTGCTGTGGACCTGGGAAGGCCCATATTTGTTCTCTGAGAAGTGACTGAATAGAAAAGGGGGGCCTCACTGGTTTTGGAGGTTGACAAAAGTGGTCCCTTTTGCTCTTGTTTACTCAGCAGTCTTCTGAAAATTGACATATCAAATTACTCAGGTATATGTCCCATTATAAGTTATTATATTGTCATCCTGAATTATTAATCATTTTCCACTGAATGTGGTCAAAATCACTTCCCCAAAACCATATCACTCTACCTCTTTGGTATCACTAGGACCTTGATAGTTAACCTAAACATGTTCCTGGGACCTACCTGTCTTCTGAGAATAGATTCTCATTTCCAGCAGCATTTTAAACAAATTTCTCTAAGTGTTTTGACTTTTTATCAAATTTAAATCTATTTGAAACCCAAGTCAGTGTCTTTTCCTGACCCATACTTCCACAAACATCTCCTCCAGCTCCATGCCCTGCTTCTGTCAATCACATCATCATCCTTCCTGACACTCAAAGTAGGAACTCAACTCCTCCTTCCCTCTCACGCCCTAAATTCAGGCTCTGTTCCTCAAATATGTCTTCCCACCTCTATTCTTTTTCCCTCTAGCTCATCCTCCATACGGTGGCCACAAGAATTATCATTTATAAATATATTTATTCATCCATTCAACAAATATTTACAGAATGCTCCTTCAAGCACCACACCAAGCCTGACATTCTCACCAGAGAAAAACAACTGAGAAGATTCGGATCATGTCATACCTCTGCTCAAAAATTATTTCCTACCAATTTCCAAAAATGAACCTTCCTTAAAATCTAGTCCCAGAAAAGCCTCCCAATCTGGGCTCCTACCAATATCACCTCCCAACCCCTGACACACACACACACACACACACACACACAAACACACACACACACACACACACACACACGTACACTCGATGCCCTTCTGTTCCCCACACTGGCCAAGCCCTGGGCATGTACCACATGCCTTTGTCCTGAGTCTTCTTCTCACTTCCCACTTTTAAGTGGCTGCATGTCCCCCAAAACCCAGAACATAACTTAACCATTGAGAGAAAGTTTTCCCAACCCTCCCAGGGTGAGAATCTGTCCTTCCCCTGTGCTCTTAGAGGAAGGCAAACATAACCCTATTATAAATAGCATTTACAACAATATGTGAAGAAAATTGTTAGGATCAAAAGGTGTGGGGTTTATTCAGAGCCTTGAGTAAACTGATAAAATTGTGCTCAAAATCTGAAAACCTGGCTCAGTCAGTTAGGTGACTGCCTTTGGCTCAGGTCATGATCCCAGGGTCCTGTGATTGAGCCCCGCGTCCGGCTCCCTGCTCAACAGGGTGCCTACTTCTCCATCTCCCTCTCCCTGCTACTCCTTGTGCGAGCTCTCTCTATCAAATAAATAAATAGCATCCTTTTTTAAAAAAATCTGAAAAGCTGAGGATAAGAAACTGAAATTTGGAGACACCCCTGCCCCTGGGACTTTCTGCCAAGAATGCTTTGTCAGATCATCACCAAAGGATGTACCCTCTCTCCTCTCGAGGGAGGGCTGTTTTTCCTCTCATGACCCAGAAATCCAGAAGTTTCTGGACCTAGAGGTGGGAATTCATCCCCCTTACTCCCCACTGCCATTCTCAAGCCAGTTTCTTCCCTTCTCCTTTGAAGCTCATGTTATCAGACTCTACCACCACTTCCCACCTGGTTGTTGCCAGCCTCTCTTCTCAGCCACTGACAACCTCAGTTTCTGGCACACCGGCTTCTGTTGTACCATCATAACCCCATCATCAATATTTGGTTTCCTCGTCATCTCACGAATGATGCATGTATGCTGCCTTCCCTCCCAATATGATGGATAAAGTGTCCATATTCTTGTCAAAAAACGCCCTTCCTCTGCACACCAGGCTTCTCCCCCTCTTATCTTCCAAAATGCAGTGGTCATGAGTAATAGTTGACCAGTTGACCACCATCATGTTCTTGAAACATCTTCCTACTTGGTTTCCACGATGCTACATGGACCCGTTTTCCTCCCATGTTATTTGTCAACCTCCTTTTCAGATTCCACTGATGGTTTCTGGGCTCCTTTCTCCATATGTCCCCGGGATGACATCAATGAGTTCTTTGGCCTCAAACTCATCTGTTTGCCAAATTTTAGCACTAACCTGACTCCTTCCCCAAAGACCAAACGCATATTATCCAACTGTTATCTCTGCATCATCATGTGTATGGCTACATCAAATTTTTCATGGCTCAAACAGAACTCTCCACTCTACTCCCTAAAATGCTCCTCTCCTGTCTTTTCCATCTCAGAGGCACCATTGTTCACCAAATCACCCAATTTTAAAATCTCAAGACTATCTTCGATTCCTCCTGCTTCTTTACTTAATACATCCAGTTCATTATCTTCTCCTCACCCCCCACGCTGCCATTATATAACTTCTCTTCATCTCCACCCTAGTCCAAGACATCAACATCGATTCACTGGACCCCTGGATACCTGCTCACTGGTCTCCCTGTCTCCACTCACATCCCTACTATTCCTTCTCCACAAAAGACTCAGAGTGGTCATTTTTAAATATAACTAAAATTAAATCATTCCACTTCCAGTACCCCCAATGCTCTGTGTTCCATTTGGGATGCAATGCAAATTCCTTACCTTGGCCTACAAAGCTCTCCTTGATCTAGTCCCTGCCTACCCTTTTGGTCTCAGCCAGTGTCACCCTGCCACCACTCACTGCAGAGCCTCTCTGGTCTTCCTCATCTTCTCAAGCCCAACAAGTTGTTCCCATGTTAGCATTCTATAGCCTCTCCCTCTGCCTGGGATGCACTTTTCCCTGATTTCCACTTGAGTTGTTCCTTCCTATGAATCAGGATCCATCCTAAATATGAATTCTTCAATGAGACCTTCTATGACAACCTAGAGTAGCCTCCAATCACTACCACATCTCCCATTTCAATTCTATGCATGGCACCATCCCTGACTGATATATCCCATGATTTATTCATCTGTTTATTTTCTCCTAACCAATGAGAAGGTAGGTTCCATAAAAGCAGGGATCTCATTCATCACATTCTCTGTCCCCAGGCACTGGGATCAAAATCATTAGATAAATGAATGCTCCTGCAATTGCCACAGCAATTTCCCCTGGAATTTCTAAGAATTCCTGGGGAATTCTAAATGCCTATCCAGGGGGGCAATCACTTCTCCCCTGTCTCTCTCTCTCTCTCTCTCTCTCTCTCTGACTTAAGTTTTCCCCATTTATAATGTGGGAATGATACACCTCCCTTGTAGGATGCAAGCACATGGAGCCATGACCATCCAGGATTCAGGCTTTATGAGGCAGCTAAGGTGAAACCTTATCTAATAGGAAAAGTCCACAGGGTCTAAACATACCAAATTCCAACTCAAGCCCTACTCTGCTTTCCCTCCTAACCTGCGTGTGCATCCCGATCTGGTCCAGCATGTGCCTGTCCCCTCCACTCCCACCAGACATGGCCAGGTCTCATCTGCACAGGATGCCACACCTGGGGTATCTTCCATCTGTAGATGCTGGATGAAATTGCCCTTTAACAGATACATTCTCTTCCCTCAGAATGATTATAAATTAGATCCATGCTCCCCACATCCCCAATCCCCCATCTCACTGGTCCCTTTATCTCTCTTTCCAGGGCCATTCCAATGATATTTCCCTCGGGAGGCAGGCCAGCCCCTGCAGGTGGGCTCACACGTGCACCCCCTTGTACCTCAAGGATCAGGGCCATTTATCCCACTGCATGTTACTTATCCGGTATACCTCTGTCTCCCTTCCTGCATTGTTTCTTAAAGGTCAGAAGTAAGATCTTTAATTTCCAGTCAACTCCCGGCCCACATGTTGCCTACTTTGAAGACTGACTACCATCAAGACCTAAGGCCAGACTTGCTTACCTTGTTCTGATCTCTTCCTGCCCTCCCTTCTCCCATCTGGAAGCTCTTGCAAGTCTCTGGTGCAGTTCATTTAACTAGGTTTCTGGGGAAAATAGAACGAGAAAGGTAAACTTGTAAAACATAATATATTGTAACTGATATCATTAGTTTTGGGGGAAGTGGACAGTTGAATAAATAGAAAACTGTTACCTATAGTTAAAAGAGAAGGTAGTAATTGCCAGTAATCCCCCAGAGGTCAAGGAGGGGCGGGTCTCTTGAAATTGGGGAGAAATACTTATTTACTAATTTCAAATGAATCTTTCTAGGCACAAATATACACAAATACTATACAATGAAACATCACTGCTATCCACATTGAAAATATGTGTGTGTAACATGCCAGGAAATTTTGAGGTTCTGACAAAAGGAGTTTTTGTTGAGTCAGAAACCCAATTAAAAAACGAGGGCTGTAATGTGTCTCCTTGGCATGGTGGGGGAATGCATCAAATGCTTTTAAGATCTGGGGAACAGGCCCCTTATGAGTGTGTTGTGTGGACATCTTCTGCCCAGAGAAGGTCTTGCCTTTGAGGTCCACCCTCATGCAGCACCACAGGAAAAACAGCTCTCCCCTTGCTGTTCTTGTTGTGTTTCTGTGATATCATTGTGTATTTCAACATTTCAAGAGGGCAACTGATAAGGGAATTAGCCGAAGTTCTTAAAAAGGCAAAGCTGCATTGCTAAACAATTGTTTGCAGCAAAGTATGGCATAGTACAAAGAGCATGAGCTCAGGACAGTCCAGTTACTTCTTAGCTATGTGACCAGAAATAAGATACTTCATCTTCCTAATCTCTGTGTTCTCATCTATAAAATAGGGGCAATAACAGGAACTATCCTTGGATGGCCATGAGGATTTTTGTCATGAGATAATTTATATAAGGCATTGGGCACAAGGCCTCAGCACATGGGAAGAGCGCACTGGTTGGATTGTGGTCATCATCATGAATGCAGAACTGTGATATCTTCCAAAATGCCAAAACAACATTATGTGGTCTAGTTGTCAGGCTGGAGAAATTAACCAAATGTGTTATCAAAAATGGACACTGAGTTGAAGATCAGGGAAGAGATTGGAGCAGTGAGAAGTCAGATGATGGGCTCAGGGAGTCTTCTAACACAAATGCTGCCATACTGTTGTCTCCACATCTCACCCATCCCACCCCACTTTTCAGGTCCCAACAGCCCTGCTTATACCACCTGCTCACCAAAATGACACCTTCTGGGGATCATCCCCGAGCCCAGGTAGGTCTGAGACATCTGTCTCCACCTGCAGACATGTGTGTGTTCGAATGCACATATACACACACAGCCCTGAGTAGAACACTGGTATAGTCCTTGGGATGAGAAAGTCTATGAACTACACACACGCATGCACCAACATGTGCATGCACACACGCACATGTACACACATGCATACACAAATACCATATAACTCTCTAAAGTCACCAGCCATGTCTACCCTGAAAATTTCAGCTATGATATGCCCTGTCCCCGCTGGGTTCTACTTCTCTTCTCAGGTCACTGTAGTCCTGGTCTAGAATGACTTAATGAGCAAACTTGGCCAAGAAGTCTTGCCAGATTCCCAGTAGAAATAATCTGGAGACTCAGGTATGCAAACAACTTTAAAAGGGACTCAGGGTGGAGCACAGAATTGGAGTCAGGAGAACTGATTTTAAAATCCAGCTTCATTTCTTTATGTCCAATCTTGAGCAATTTATTTAATCTCTCTGAACCTCCATTTTCTCACATCCTGTATGAGAAACATCCTGCCTCATGGAGGTTAGGAAGATCCAATTAATTCAGGCAAAAGTATTTCATGATCCAAAAAGATCTTTCTAACAGTCTGCTTTCGTTTTGAAGACAATGAACCCTGAACTAATAGTGTAAATTCCTTTCTCTGGTTTATGACCAGTGCTCATTTTGGGAACAAGAATACCAAGTAACATTGGCACCCAAATTGAGCATTAGATGAACTCTAGAGAAAGCAACTGTGTCCTAGAGCTTTATTCAGAAGTGACAAAGACCACAGAGACCTGTCTTGGGCTTGTCTGCTTTCCTTGGGGCGAAGGGGGGATGGGATGGGAGACTGGAGTTTAAGTTACCTAGCTTATTTGATTGATTGATTGATTGATTGATTGATTAGTTAATTGATGAGAGACAGAGAGAGAGGCAGAGACACAGGCAGAGGGAGAAGCAGGGTCCCTGCAGGGAGCCCGATGGAGGACTCAATCCCAAGACCTTGGGATCACCACCTAAGCCAAAGGCTAGGCTCTGTTCAACCACTGAGCAACCCAGGCATCCCAAGTGTACCTAGTTTAGAAGTTTAGAATCATTTGCACCTGAGGAGTCCTCAGAAGGCCATGCCTGTGAAGGTATCCGCCTTCCAGGAAGAGTAAGAGTGAACACAGAGCTGCTTCTCCTCTGCCTCTCATAGCCGCTCGCTCATCAGAAAGGCTAAAGTGGCAGATCCCATAGGCCAAACAGACTCAACAGTAACTGGGCCCAAAGGCCTATGGTAGGCAGCCTCCAAGATGGCCCCCAAAGATTCCCTCCTGGTATTCACATCCTCATGAAACACCCTCCCCTTGAGTATGAGCTGCATCTAGTGACTCACTTCCAACAAACAGAATATGGTAAAATGGTGGAATGTCACCTCGGAGATTGGTTTACAAAAACTGTGGTTTCCATCTTGAGTGTGCTCTCTTTCTCTCCCCTGTTCATTCTTTTTTTAAAAAAGATTTTACTTATTTATTCATGAGAAACACAGAGAGATAGAGGCAGAGACATAGGCAGAGGGAGGCAAGCTCCATGTAGGGAGCCCGATGTGGGACTCGATCCCGGAACTCTGGGATCATGCCCTGGGCCAAAGGCAGGCGCTCAACTGCTGAGCCACTCCTGTTCATTCTGAGGGAAGCCTGCTGCCATATTATGGAGAAGCCTGGTGGCCAACAGCCAACAAGGAAGAGAGACCTTTAGTTCAACAGCCTGTGAGAAACTTAATCTGGCCAATAACTGTGTGAGTGAGATTGGAAGCAGATCCTCCCTAGTTAAGCCTTCAGATGGGACCACAGCCCCAGCCATAGCCATGACTGCACCCTCGTGGAAAGACTTTGACACAGAGGCACAAAATTACATCACACCAGTCCATCTTGATGGATTGAAACTGCAAGATAACAGAGGTTTGTTTTAAGCAACCGAGTCGAGGTAATTTGTTACACAGCAAGAAGTAACTGATACAAGGCCCTTCCCAGACACTCCAGGGAAATCCCTGAGACCAAGACGGAATAAAGCTTCCTACCCTGCCAGCAGCAGGAGTGATTTCACCGCATCATCCCACTCCCATCCCTAGGGGACCGTACAATTTCTACTAGAAGAAGGGAATATATCTAAGCAAAGAATTTATGGCTATAAGATGCCTTAGAAATAAAGGCATCCTGCAAAAGCCAATTTTGATAAGGCCATTTTGACACAGCAGATGTAACGATGTGGCCAGAAGGTCAGGAATAGAGTGAGGAATGGAGCAAGGTGTGAAGATGGTGCTAGGGCACTTGCCTTACACAGTACTTGAGAGCTTCAGGAAGCTGAAATTATAGAGATTTCTTTTTAAGACCAGGTAAAAATGTCCTTGGCATCAGAATGGCTTTGTGAAAGCAGCCCAATCGAAATGTGAGGTTCTATCAGGGAACAATTTTATCCAACCCCACTATATAAATACTCTCTGGGCTTCACCTCAGTCCTGAAGACAGGAGGATTGCCACCAACCTTTCTTGCCTGCCTATGCATGCACAAGCCTGCACACACGCACGCACAGGCACACATATATAAAAGGGATCCAGGAGAAGGTTTCCTGAGGCCAAAAGCACAAGGTCTGAAATGATGTGAGTTTCAAGGCCACCGGCTGCCTCATGTCCTGCTTGGATTTAGGCTGTTCCAATTCCACAGGCGGAAAGGCACCTGCCCAGAGGCTGGCATTTGTCCAGAACTCTACAGAGAGCGTGTCCTAGCGGGGGTCCCACGAGAGCTCCCCTTGTGGCTCATCAGCTCAGAACACAAGATGAAAACACGATTTATTGTGCCTGCTGGAAACGCAGAGCAACTTTGTCTTTGAATGGATCCCATTGGTTTACCGACGTTTTCTGTCTCTAAAACCACTGATGCATCAAAACCGAATGAGGACCATCTACCGTGGCCCCATACGGTTGTGTGGTCATCCTCCCCAGCAACAAGTGGCTGGTTACAAGTTGCCAGGATCCCCAACCCCTGCAGTTCTGAGCGATCCATTCAGCTCTGTTGGGGACAGTTCCCACCAGTCCAACATTCTAGCGCTCGTGTCTCTAGGCCTCTCCAAGCCTCAGTTTCCCCTCCACGTAAAATTAAGGATTTGGGTCTCCAGTCTCTCCCATCCAGCTCTGTCCCCTTGTATATCTCTGGAACCGCCTGATACCCCACGCCCTAGGAACCAGAATGCACTCCGGTCTCCCAAAAGCCCACCAAATGAATTCCCTCTGAGCACAACTTCTGTGTTTGTACTAACCGAGGAAACACTGCAAGGCCTGACCTTCAAAACTCCGCTTGTTCTTTCTCGCTCCCTGCTGTGCATCGGGGAAAAAAAGCAAAGCTAACTCTTGCCCTCTAGGGTGGGAAATGCGAAAGGCGCAAGCACAGAGCTCCGCAGTTGGGACCACAGCAAACCCCTCCAGGCACGGAGCCCGGGATGCTGGCTCTCACCCTCTTTCCATCCACCGCGTGGAAATTCGAGAAGCAGAAGGTGCCCAGACGGACTGTGCTTCTGCTCCCCTGCCAACTGCCGTAAACCTGTTTCTGCCCCGTCGGAGTTGCACCACGGAGCCAGAAATCTGGAAGAATTTAACACCCAGTCGGTTCAGACAGGAAAACATTGTTCAGAGTAAACACTGGAATCCCTCCCTCATCATCCAGGAATGTAGAGCCAGCAGGGCTGAGATCAACGGCTTCTCAGAAAAGCCATGGCTCTCGCTGCCCTGCTTGGGGCTGCGGCCCGAGCTCGGGGCCCTTTGCCGACCGCCAGGGGCAGGGCTGGGAGGCCAGCGCGGGGCCTCGGGCCTCTCCCCTCCCGGGCAAAGGCGGGCAGCGCCTCGCCGCTTCCGGCCGACCCGGGCCCGCGGCAACCACGGCCCTGTCCTGTCCCTGAACTTGGGAGGGGCTCGGGTGGCAAAAGTGCCCTTGGAAACTGAGAGGGGCTCGGGATGCTCCGGGATTTTCCATTTCCTCTGCCCGTGGCGGGCTGTGAAAGGGGCACTCTTCCCGGAGGAAGAAAGAAGGCTCTGTGCGCCCGGCGAGGGTGCAGCGTCTCTAACCAGAAGACGTGTGCGCTCCGTGGGCTGGGGCCACCAGCCTGCACCCCGCTTGGGCTGAGGCTTAACCAATTCCAGCTCTCCAAAGCCCTGTGCCAGGTCCCCACCCCATCCCCTCTGGCCCTGGAGAACCCACAGGAAGGACTGGCTTCAGCCAGGGGCTGCATAATAGATCCAAGAACGAGGTTACACATGAAATCACTTGTGTCACTGTGTCCCTCTGCCTCAAACTCTGTCTCCACTCCACCCATGGAGACGCAGGCTTGAACCAAGTTGTTAAAAATGTTCTGCCGATGTGTAGGATGAAACCTGCAAGTTAGGGACAGTGCGAGGAGAGCAACACAGAGAGTTCTAGATGGCGACTTTGCTACCGAAGGCTCCGCGAAGAGTTTAGGGGTCACAGCAGATCACGTGACAGCTTGTCTGTCCTTGACCCACTCCTCAGCTCCGAGGGACCCACAGAAGCGGTTTTTCATCCCCCCACTTAATACTGATTGAGTGCCTCCTACTGAGCCAGGTGAACGCCACCCCTGCTTTCAGGGGTGCATATAATCCAGACCAGAGGTTGTGAAGGGTGGTCCTGGGACCACAGCACTGCCAGGGGTGGTGGCATCACCTAGGAGCTTGTCAGCAATGTGATTTCTCCAGTCCTACCCTGGTCAACTGCATCAAAAACTGTGGGGTGGCACCCAGCCACTTGTACCCTAATGAGCCCTCAGCCAAAGCTGAAGTGCAAGGAAGTGGTAAGAATCCCTGATGTGATCTGTCGTCACCTTACTGGATAACAGGGAAAAGATCAATTTAAAAGGTTAATGGTCAGGACTCCTGGGTGGCTCGGTGGTTGAGCATCTGCCTTCGGCAGGTCATGATCCAGGGTCCCAGGATCGAGTTTCACATGAGGCCCCCCCAAAGGGAGCCTGCTTCTCCCTCTGCCTGTGTCTCGGCCTCTCTCTGTGTGTCTCTCAAGAATAAAGAAAGCCTTAAAAAATAAATAAAAATAAAAAATAAAAGGTTAATGGTCTGCTTCGGGGAAAGTCTTAGAAATGGTGTGTTAGGGCAGCCTGGATGGCTCAGCGGTTTAGCACCGCCTTCAGCCCAGGGAGTGATCCTGGAGACCCAGGATCAAGTCCCATGTTGGGCTCCCTGCATGGAGCCTGCTTCTCCCTCTGCCTTCTCTCTCTGCCTCTCAATCTCTCTCTCTCTCTCTCTCTCTCTCTCTGTGTGTGTGTCTTCCATGAATAAATAAATAAAACCTTTTAAAAAAGAAAAGAAAGGAAAAGAAATGGTGTGTTAGCATGCTCCTAGATTCAAAACGCCCATGCCAAACAAGTGGTGTCACTGGAAATTTTTGGTTCCAGTTTCAGAAACACTGATTCCACATTAGTTTGGTCACTGGTGGGTCCCAAAACTTTATTTTGAAGGAGAGAGCCATTTCTCCAGTCATAAGCGATGAAGCTGGTGGGATCTATTATGTGACAGCAACCACCCCGGCTCTGGGGAGGCTGTTTGCTCTGATGTCTTTGGGGCTCCCCCTCACCAGCTAATCCTCATTGCCCATCAAGGAGAGGATACAACCAGACTTTCCAATTGAGTTGATTTTTTAAATAAACTGACCAACTGATGAAGTTAAATTTTGTTCATCTGTTCAACAAATTTCTTCCAAGTTGCCAAAGTCAATTATCTACTTTGTATTAGTATCAAGCTTGTCTGACCTACTGGCAGCAATAGATCCCACTGGCCACTCTCAAAACTTCCTCTTCTCTCTCCTGGTTTCACCCCCTCACTGCCCGCAGTTTCGGGCTCCTTGCCAGATCCTGCTCCTCTACTCTACTTTTAATGTGAGAAAGCCCAGTGCTCTATCCTGGGTGCCCTTCTCTTCCCCATCTGCACACCCTTCCAATCTAACACCATCACTGTGCCACGATTCCCTCATGTGTGTCTCCAGGCCCCCTTCCCTCAACTCCAGGTTCATATATGGGACCCCCTGCCAGACATCAATTCTCAGATGTTTTATGGGTGTCTCAGAGCTACACTAAGGCTACACACACACACACACACACACACACACACACACACACCAGGACCTGCTCCTCCACTGGTCTTCCCCATTTCATTAAACACCACCACAAACAAACCTTTTGCCAAAAAAAACTAGGGAGTCTTTCTTCTCCTCCCCTGCATCCTTAAGATTCAATGTATCATCAAGTCAAGTCAACTCAGCTTGTAGAAATATCTGGAATCCATTGTTTTGTCTCCATGCTATCATGATGACAACTGCTATTACTAATAATAATAATTCATAGAGTTTTGCCCATGTTTTACATGTATTAACTCATTAAGCAGTCCCAACAAATATATGAGTTAAGTGCTACTATTTTGCCCTCTTAATGAAGGCCCAGAGAGGTTCAGTGACAGACCCAGGATTTCAATGTGGGCTCCAGGATCCACGTGATTAAACATTTGCAGTGCTACCTCCACACCCACCAGGATACTCACAGGGCCTCCAAACTGGCTCCCTGCTTCTATTCCTGTCTCCATACAATTTATTTTATACACACAGCAGTCAGAGCAGTGTTTCTAAAATATGTACCAATATTCACATCCCTCCTAGACCATTTCCACATAGCCCTTGGAATGAAATCCAAACTCCTATGAAGTTTCCCCTCTCTTTCTCCCTTCCTGCTTCAATCACATTGCCCTTCTCTCTGTCCTCAAACTCATCAAATTCTAGCTACTCCCTCTACTTGCAATGGTCTTCCCCGCACATTCTCCCATAGCTGGCTTCTGATCATTTAGACCTTAGCTCAGTGACACCTTGTCAGAAAGGCTTTCCCTAGCTTTCAATCTGAACTAGCCCTTCAATCCAACTCCATCCTATTACCTTATTTCCATTAAAGCATTTATCACCATTTGAAATTATCTTAAATTTGTTTGTTTACAATTTATTTTCTGCCTGCCTTCTGAGAATTTCAGTTCCTTGGGACAAAGGAGCTTGTCTGTCTCTTCCCACATATATCCCAGGACCTGAAACTGTATAAACACTCACTGAAAAAGGTTAATATAGCAGATCCCTACCTTCTGGGTGTTACCATTGGCAGTCCCACTATAGTACAAGGGGGTTTATGACAAAGGGAGACATAAGGTATCATGAGAACATCAGGGGTGACTCACCCAGCCTACGAAGGTCAGGATGACATCTGGGGGAAGATCCAAATTCATTTCATTTCAACAAACAGTTATTCTGGGGGCCAGACTTGCCCATTACAGAGATAGATAAGTGTTCTACTTCCCTAGTGCCAGAATCACCTAGAGAGCCTGGTAAAATCCAGATTGTCAGGTGCCAGCCCCAGAGTTTCTGGTTCAATAGATCTGGGCTGGTGCCAGAATTCTCAAATCTAACAAGTTTCCAGATGAAGCTGGTGTTGCTAACTGGGGGGGAAATTATGAGAAACTGAACCAAATTAATGAACATTGGGAACAGAACATGGCCACATTTAAGTATAGGGCTGAAGGAGTAAGAAGGGTCTAGAATGGTGCTCAGCTCTCTGAGTAGGGGGTAGACATAAGCAACAGAGAGAGAGAGAGAGAGAGAGAGAGAAAGAGAGAGAGAGAGAAGGCTTGGGTAGAGTCTGCTTTGTTTCATTCAGAGCATTATAGAAAAGCCAGGTAGTCAAGTCCAGTGAGCAACTGTCCATATGAACCTGGTATCCAAGAGGATGTTCATGGTTATACAGATTTGGCAAAAGATAAGGCCAAAGATTAAATTGAGAACAAGGATGAGAACTGAACCATGGGGGAAAAATCAACATAAAAGGAATGGAGGCAAAGAAGACTGTGGTATATAGATATATATTTTTTTATTTTTATTTATTTATTTATTTATTTATTTATTTATTTATTTATTTATTTATTTTTGCAGGGGGGATTCTTTACTCCAGCTTCTCAACGCCGCGAGGAAAAGCCGATATATATATTTTTAAATAGGTCTTTGTCCCTTATCCCTGGCACAAAGCTCCTGAAACCTTTGGAATTCACTGTCTCTTGTATGCTCATGAGATGGCTCATAGAAAAGCTCTAGATAGCTTTTTTTCTTAAGATTTTTTATTTATTTATATATTCATAGAGACACAGAGAGAGAGAGAGAAGGGGCAGAGACACAGGCAGAGGGAGAAGCAGGCTCCATGAAGGGAGCCTGACATGGGACTCGATCCCAGGACTCCAGGATCACACCCCGACCTGCAGGCAGCACTAAACTGCTGCGCCACCAGGGCTGCCCTCTAGATAGCTTTAGGATGGCAGCTGGTGGGCAGAAAGACTAACTAGGTAATTAGAAGGTTGACACACTCAGCCCCACCCCAAACTCCATGAAAAGGAGAAGGGCTGGTCGTTGAGTTCAATCATTAGATGGTCATTGATCTAATCAATCATGGCTACAAAATGAAATCTCTATGAAAATTCCCCAAGTGATGGGGTTCAGGGAACTTCTGTTTGTTAATGCATCAACGTGCTGGAAAGGTGATATGCCTGGAAGAGACATGGAAGCTCTGTGCCACCCTCCTCTCTGCCATGTGGCTGTTTCTGACTGTATCCTATATAAACTGGGAAACATAAATAAAGCATTTTCTTGAGTTATATAAGTCATCCTTGCAAATTATCCAACCAGATGAAGGAGTTGTGGGAAATCTCACATTTATAGCCAGTTAGCCTGATGTACAGTTGGTCCCTGGGACTTGAAACTGGCATCTAAAATCGGGCAGTCCATTAAAGTTGATGTTAGGAACACACCTATGAGAGCGATTCTATAAAATGACAGGGTAAAAGCCAGAATTTGGAGAGCTATGGAGTTAAATGGGAAAGAGGAAATTCAGGATAAGGAATGTAATGACAAATCACAAATGGAGGCCCGTGTGTGGCAGCACTGCCTCAGGATGACACATGCTTCATTCATGCTTCATCTCATTTATTCCCTACCATAAGCCTATGAGAATAAATCACCACTCTGGAAAGAGAGAAACAGCCTCAAAAAAATCAGGCGATTTTCTCAAAGTCCTACATTGAGTAAATGATGAGGTTAGAAATCAAAACCAAGGGAGTGCCTGGTTGGCTTAGTCAGTAAAGCATGGGACTCTTGAACTCAGAGTCATGAGTTAAAGCCCCACATTGGGCATAGAGCCTCCTTTAAGTAAAGTAATTCATATTTTTAAGAAAAAAATTCAAAACCAAGTCAATCGGATTCCTAAAACTAGTGTTCTTAACTAATATGCCATGATTGCATATGTAGAAAACCAAACTAAGCTACAAATCAACTATCAGCATTAGTGAGTTTAACAAGGCTATTGGATACAAAGACAGCATACCAAAATCATTTGCATTTCTAAACATCAGCCACAAACATGATATAAAATGTCTAAGAAGATACCATGTTTCGAAGTTAGGAATAAATCTAACAAAAGATGCATAAGTCCTCTATGAAAAATTATACCTTATTGAAAAAACATGTTCAAACATCTATATAAATGAAAGGAGGTACTATGTTCATTGTAAAGAATGTCAATTCTCCTAAAATGGGCCATAGGTTTAATATAATCTCAAACAGAATCTCAACAGGATTGTTTGTAGAAACAGCCTGATTTTAAAGTTTATTTCTATATAGAATGAGTGAGGGATAGAGAAGGTAATCTCAAAGATGAACAAACTTGAGGAATGTGTTACACTCAATTTCAAAACTGATAAAGCCAGAATAATTAAGACCATGTAGAACTGGTGGAAAAATGGATAAATAGACAATCGTATAGAATAGAAAGCTCAGAAAAGACCCACCTAATGGCTCTGCAGAGCAGTTTGTGAAGGATGGTATCTTCATTAAATGGTGCTAGATCACTTGATATCCATCTGGAAAAATAATTGCCTTCTCATAATACCCAAAAACACAAGTCCCAGTGGGTCATACCTCTAATTATTAGAAGACAATAAAGCTTCTAGAAGATAATAGAAGAAAATATCTTATGCCCTCAAGGTAGAAAA
Source organism: Nyctereutes procyonoides (assembly GCF_905146905.1). Classification (NCBI taxonomy): domain Eukaryota; kingdom Metazoa; phylum Chordata; class Mammalia; order Carnivora; family Canidae; genus Nyctereutes; species Nyctereutes procyonoides. Next base: position 50,587,732 of record NW_026575140.1, on the reverse strand, counting down.
AGATTTCTTGAAGAATTTCTGTTCATTGGAAGACACCATTAAGAGAATGAAAAACAAGCCTCTAAGAAGCTTGTGGTTCTCCCTATAACCAAAAAGGGCTTGTATGTAGATTATATTTTTAAAAATTTTTAGGGGCACCTGGCCGGCTCGGTTGGTGGAACATGTGACTCTTGGTCTCAGGGTTGTGAGTTCAAGCCCCACCTTGGGTACAGAGAATACTTAAAAATAAAATCCTAAAATAAATTTTTTAAAAAGAATTAAAATTTAAAATAGTCAATAAGAAAAAGACAGAAACAACAGAAAGTTAATGGAGAAACTTGAATAGTCTCATTACAAAAGACAATATCCAAATGGCACAATAAACAAATGAGAAGGTACTCAACCCACAGGAAATGTGCATTAATATCACAATGAGATACCACTATACCTCTCTGAGAATGGCTACAATTTTTTAAACTGACAATACCAAGTGGAGGAAAGATGTAGAGCCTGCAACACCACCAGTGGGAATGTAAACTGAACACAATTTGACGTCATCTACTAAAGCAGACATGCGGCCACTCTTCAACTTAGCAATTGCACACCCAGGTCCAGAAACGTGTAGCATGCAAATGCATAGTCAAAAGAGTTTCCAATTGTGATACTTATGATGACCAAAAATTGAAAATAACCCAAAAACCCACCTAGAGTAAAAAGGATAAATACAAAATGGTGCATCCATCGAACGGAACGTTATGCAGCAACAGAAAGAAGGGATACCTGGGTGCAACCATATGAATGAATCTCACAAGCATAATAGTGAATGAAAGAAGTCCAGCAAAATACAGTGTTTAGGAATACACTTACTCTGTGAAAACGACGGGCATAATGACTTCAAAATCAGGTAATAGTTACTTCTGAGGATTAGAGAAGAGGTAAATAATGGGAGAGGATGGGTTGGGAGGGGGAATCAGGGGTCCTAGGGTGGCAGTGTCCTACCTCTTGACAAGGATGGCTGTTACCAGGTGTCCACTTGTAATAAGTCACAGAGATATAAGCTGTATGGCTTTGTGCACTTGACATATATTTCAAACTTTTTTAAATAATTAAGATACAAGGATGATAGGGGAGGGGGTTAGGAGGGGTGGGCAGAAATGGAACAGTAGTTGTTCAAAAAAGGGGTGGGATGGGGGTGAGTGTAGGGGGCTGTGTGTGTGCACTTGTGAGATTCACTTTAGCGTCAGTGAAGAGACTCATACAGAGGATGGGGGCACCAGAGGATACAGAGGATCGGACGTAGTGGATAAACAAGGGCCACGGGGTGATTCTTCATGACTGTGAGTAAAATAATGGATCATGAGGCCAGAGAACACATCAGCAAAAGAACATGGGGCCTGGAAAAGGAGCACAGGTGGCCTGCACCAATCAAAGAAGTCCTGGCCATCAGCCAGTGACTTTTAGACTAGAATTAACAAATTGCCCCTTGTCTCCCTAAGGCCAAAAGAAAACATCTAAAACTAGAACAAAATCATTCTTTCCCATGTTTCTAAAAACCTTAAAAATTATAAAGGTAAGGGGCACCTGGGTGGCTCAGTCCATTAAGCATCTGCCTTCAGCTCAGGTCATCCTGGGATCAAGCCCTACATTGGGCTCCCTGTTTGGTGGAGAGTCTGCTTCTCCCTCTGACCCTCCTGCTTGTGCTCCCTCTCCCTCTAGCTCTCTGTCTCAAATAAATAAATAAAATATTTTAAAAAAATTATAAAGGTAAAATAAACATTTATTCTAGAGATAAACAATGAAAATTGAAAATGAAAGTAGGCCAAGAATTTCTCAGACAGCAGTCCTGACCTGCTGCACATTCCTGTCATCTGGCTGCAACCAGGCACTCAATGCCACTTGGCAAAACTTTTCTTTCTATCTCGCTGATTTCCTGGCACATTCCACAAGCCCCAACCTCTGTGCAGCCATGGGTTGTACTGCCCACCTTCTCTCTCTGTAGTGGGGTCCCCATCGTGCCATTTATTACAGGCCATGAACATGATGTTGGTCCATTCAACTTAAAATACCTCCTCCTAGACACCTTCCTCGGAGCCTGTCCATCTACCTGCCTGTGTGTCCTGTCTTTAGATATAGTGACCTGGGGGAAATTAAGACTGGGGAAGTCCCATGAGATCCTGGAGAAGAACCAGAGCTCTGGGCCAGCTAGGGGCCAGTAGCTGGGAGAGAAGTCTGAGCTGAGATGCACAGGCGGGCTGAAGTTTGAATAATAAAGGACCAATTCAGGAGCCAGTAAGTGACATTAAGAGGATCAGAGGTCATACAGGGGCCAGGCACCAGAGACCCAATGCCATGTAGTACAAAATGGGAGTTCAGAGCTTGATCACTGTTGTCAGATGGTGTTAGGTTCCAGTCATGGACATGGCTAAAACAGCGGTATAACTTTGGACTGCTTACTGACCTCTTTTGCCCTCATATTTCTCTGGGAAAGTGGGTACTGGAGAGACATAGGGATGGAGATGAGCATGGGGCTGGGGTTAGGGATGAGGATAGGCACAGAGTTGGAGATGGAGATCAGCATGAAGATGAGCATGAGGATAAGTATGGAGAGAGTGAAGGGATAGAGATGGATACAGAGCTGGCGATGGAGATGGGGATGAGCATGGAGATGAGCATGGGGATGAGCATGGGGATAGACATGGGGAGAGTGAAGGGATAGAGATGGGTACAGAGTTGGAGATGACATGGAGACAGAGATGAAGATGCGCCTAGGAAGGGGCTAAGACCCGTGAGTCAGGCAAGCCTTCAAGTGTGAGACACTAATACATCTATGTTCTCAAAGATCTTGAGCCTGTCAAAGACTGAGACCAGTGCCTAGGCTTGGTCCTGGCAGGAGTGAAACAAGGAAATGAACTTGGACATGCACATGAGCAATAACATCAACCTCACTGAGTGTTTGAGCCTTTCCAAAACTTGCTTCTGTCCCTCCTTTGCAGGTGGGTAGATGCTGGGGGCATTTGCCATCTCAAAGCTTGATAAAAAGTTCTGGGAGGAGAGAAGTTGGTTCAGACATCCGCTTCTCCTCCCACCTTTGGTTCCATCCACCTCAGCCTCTCCCATCCAGCCTCACTCTCTGCCTCCCCCCAGCATTTTCCAAGTGTCCCTGTTCCCTGCCCCTCCTCTTGTGCGCTCAAACATCCCCATGTCTCCCCGCCTCTGAAAAATTCTTCCCTTGACCCCAAGCTTTCCTGACTTTTATTTTTCTCCTTTTCTCAGCCAAAATTCCCCAGGGAGTGGCCTATACCAGCTGCTACTCTTTTCCTCACTCCCCGCGGCCCTGCAGCCTGACGTCCATCCTCACAGCTCCACAACAGCCACTGGGCAAGAAGGAACCCATGGGGTGACAAATAAGCAGAAGGCACAGCGATGGGGGCCTTCAGAATGTTGGGGTGGGCAGGCATCCACACACAGAGGCACACAGGCACACAGGCAGGCACACACATGCACACACAGACATGCACACAGACACACGCATACATATGCATATGCACACATACCCACACACATATATAGAGATCCTCACAGGGACACCAACACACAGCACATGCATACACACATAAAGAAAGACACACACAGAGACATTTGCAAAGACACACAGATGCACACAGACCCACACACAGACACAGACACAAACACATATACATACACACAGGGGCATGCACACACATAAACATGCATATACTCAGATGCTCAAACAGATACATATAAACAGGGACACAGACAACACCTATGCCAACATAAAAACACGCAGAACTCACAAGTACACACAGAAACATTACAAACACATACATGCACATATACACACACAGGCACACAAACATACACACCATAGGTACATATACAAAAATACACAAACACATATATACACACAGGCATATACACACATAAGCCAACATCCAGTCATACTCACAGGCACACAGAGAACACATACACACATTGACAACTGATTCCAATAAGGCCTCCAAGGGGCTCTTACTTTGACTAGAGGGAATGAGGAGGGAAGCCTGGGGCCATCCATTGCTCAGCCTGGTGAGTCCAGGCTCCTCATGGCGGTGGCAGCAATAGGGCAAAGCAAGGCTGCTGGAATTGCTACACCCACAGCAGATGGGGGCTTTGTGGGATCTGGGGAGGAAGCCACCAGCGTGCCTTGCACAAGTCCCAGCCGCCAGCCCTTGGAAGACATCCCAGATAACATCTGCTAAAACAGAAGGAGGAAAGTGCTCCGAAATCTGAATCTCAACCCAAGAACTCTGGCTTCCCTTGTGCTTGCATCTCTGATTGACTCAATGTAGCTCAAGCAGGTGCAAAACCAGAGTGGCTTCTGGGGCTGTGACCACCACAAACACCACCATGAAGCTGGCGCCACCAGAGGCCCCTCTTCTACTCACTAGCCCATCTACACCACAGTACCTGCATTAATCATACAGTTTACTGAGTGGTGTGTTTTTTTTTTTTAAGATTTTACTTATTTATTTGAGAGAGTGAGAGAGAGCACATTGAGCAGGGGCAGAGGGAGAAGGAGAAGCAGAGTCCCCCACTGAGCAGGGAGCCAGACACAGGACTTGATCCCAGGACCCTGAGATCATGACCTGAGCTGAAGGCAGGGGCTTGACCAACTGAGCCACCCAGGCACCCACTGAGTGTTATTTTATTTAATGTCTTCTTTTATACTCTCTTATTTTTATGTTTTCTTCTTATTTTTAAATAAGCAACTTAAATATTCATTTTTTAATCCATAATTCACATGGCTGTTGATCATTTTACCTATAGGTTCCTATAGGTTCTTAATAGTGAAGGCATTTACCAATCCTAGCTCAATATTCTCTTGACACTCTGGGGAGACATGACACACGATCTCCTGCCCCTGCCTCCCAGAAAACATGATTATAATGTGTGAGTCTATTTTGTTTACCTATTTAAATAAAATTGTCACCCTGACAACAAAGCAGAATCACCGGACTGGTTTGTTTCTGTTTTTGCTTTTTTTAATGTACTCACACTCGAGCCCTCTGCAAACAAAGTTAATCAGGATCTGGGTGGTGGCGCTTGGATGTCCTCAGGAGGCATGAGACCAGAATTGGGAGCCACTCGAGGAAAAGATGGCCTAACACCCTGGAATTCCTCAAACCAACAGAAGTCTCCTGTGAAGGACGTGCCCAGCTGGTAGCTGTGTGTGTGTGTGTGTGTGTGTGTGTGTGTGCGCGTGCGTGTGTGTTTTCACTTCCACCCTGGACTCTCCCCATCAGGGGCACCTACTGTTCCACCCAGACTCTTACCTGAGAGGTCTCCATGATTCCTCATGCTTCCTCCAGTATCTTGGTAGTTCTCCTGACCGGTGCTTATATTTTGTTGGCAAATGTCCCCCTAGTCCTCGATCCCACCTCCCGGTTGGTCTTCTCACTGCTGCTGGCCATCCTCTTTCTTGGCCCCCTTCTGGTGGTCCAGGAGCCTGACGCAGGGTAAATGGGGGCATTGTGACATCAGCAGTCACCATGCCCACCACCCATGAATCTTCTGTCCATGTTCTCTTCCTCCTTGGGGAGCCAGGTAGCCTCAAACCCTGGTGCTGGAATAACACTTCCTGCCCCTTTAGTGAATACCTACTATTTGCTGGGCCTTCAATCTGGGATCTCTGATGGCAGAGGAGCAAACGAAATGTTGATTTTATTCATGTTAACACACACTTGTTCTGTACCACACTTGGCCAGGTACAGAGATGGATGAGACCAGTGGTCAACTTCCTTAGTGCCAGGATCACCTAGAGAGCTTATTAAGACACAGTTTATTGGCCCCAGGCTGGAGTTTCTGATTCAGTACCTGAAGGGTGGAGCCCAAGAATTCACCTTTCTGGAAAGCTCCTTACAGCATTCTTCTGAAACAAAATGCTCTTTGGATGAACAGGAGAGAGAATTGCTATCACCTAGAAGCTGTTTGGAATCAGCCACTTCTCCCTCCACTCCAGTGACCTGTCCACGTTTGCAGTGGGGCATGTGTGCAGCTTCTAACCTCACCTGTGACCCCCAACTCAGAAAGATCCTCCAAGATTCAAGGAGGACAGGCACAGAGCCAGCTGGGAAACATGATGGTGTCAGTGCAAGTGTCAACTTGGGACAGCACCCTGAAGCCAGGCTGGTTTGTCTGTTACAGAGTCATCTGGCCCTACTGGTAATTGCTCTGATGTGTCTTCTCCCTGCCTATGACATAAGCCCACCTTTCCTGACTGCCCACAGGCCAGAGCCCCACTCAGATCCTTGTCACCTTGTTCTGTCCTCGCCATCCTCTCCAGACACCAGGTCTTTGCATGCATTCCCAGTCCATAACTCCCATGCCAGTGGGGCCATGGGTCCAGCCTCCTCAGTCATCATGGAGGATACTCTAAACAAAGATGGAGCATCCCTGGCCTGGCTGTTTGGATATGCTGTAGGACATGCGTGAGCAAGAAAGGAAACGGGGAAACGAGGTCTGAGAAAGTTCCATCCTTTCTCTTGACAAGTCCAGAGAAGACTGTGGACATCTTTGTATGCAAAGGTCAGGGGCAGGGATAGGTTTGGAGTGTGGGGGACAGGTAGGTGACCTACGCCATGGTTTCACAAGACCCTTCAAAGATGAAACTTCTAAAACCTTTGGCAGCTTGAAGGGATTGTTGAGTTACTTATAGGTCCAGCACTGCAGGTAATAAGGGCTGAGGCTCAGCTGGGAGCCAGACCCCTGGAACAAAGAGTTAAAGAACCAGAGTGACATTGAGGCATGACATCAACCCTGCCACCTGACAGCATGCAGACAGCGCTTCGGGAGGCCATGATGCTAATCACATCTGTGTCTATGTTGTTCATGGCGAAACTCCAAGTCTCGAAAAGAAAATCTATAGCCCGAGTTATTTTCCTCCCACAGGGCTTGCCTGGCCTTTGTTAGCTTTAGGGAGGTGCATTTTTCCCTCCTCTGTGGGCAGCAAATTCCCCACGAGTCAGCATGATGTGCGTCTGGGCTCACCCACCGGCTTCTATTGGCTGGGAGAGAGACCAGCCAAGTGAGTGTGCAGTGCAAGCCACTGTGTCACCCTGGTGCTCACCAGCCCAGAGATATCCACTGGCTTCCAAGGTCCCTCAGTGTACCTCGCCAGCCTGATCACTGGCCCTCCTTGTCACCTCCCAACTGGCAGGTGCTAAGCACAGTTCCTTCCTTTCATTCAGTGCAGAATGAGTTAAAGCACCCAGGTGGTTCAAGAGTTGGCTTTCAGTCACCTGTGCATGCACCCTATGCCAGGTACTGTTCTCAACTTTCTACACACTGACTGATCCAATGTTCAAAATCTGTGACATGGACCTAACATGGATGTTCTACTATTTAAATCCTTATTTCACAAACTGAGAAACTGAGACCAGAGAAGTCAAGTGAGTGGCCCATGGACACAGCTCCTCAGAAGAAGAATCAAGATGTACCAGCTCCAGAACATACTCCTTTAAGAAGGAGAAAACAGGGGACACCTTGGTGGTTCAGTCAGTTGGGCATCCAACTCTTGGTTTTTGGCTTAAGTCATGATTTCAGGATTGTGAGATCAAGCTCCATATTGGGCTCCATGCTCAGCACAGTGTCTGCTTGATTCTAACCCTCTCCCTCTGGAGACAGAGGGACAGCCCAGCATGCCCCATAACATAGCATCTCAAGGTAGATTTCCAGAGATCCATGGCTGTGCCACAAACCACATTTATTTCACCTGAAAACTTGTGGGTCCAGAATTCAAGGAGGACTCAGGTGGACAGTTGTCCAATCCATGGGGCACCAGCCAGGGCAGTGAGATGGGAGGGTCCATTTCTAAGATGACTTCTTTATTACTTGTCTGGCATTTTGATGCTCCCTAGTCTCTCCCTTCCTTTCTCTCTCTCCCCATTGTCTCTTCCTCCAGACCCATCTGTGTGGCGTGGCCTCCTCACCAGCGAGTGGTCCCAAGAGCCAGGAGGCCAGTTAAGGACTTCCCCTAGAACTAGGACAGCCTCACTTCCGCCCTCTTCTATTGGCCAGAGGAGTCACAGCATTTGCCCAGATTCACAAGGGTAGGGCAACAGATCACACCTTCTGGAGCAATGACAAGGACAAATTGCAAAAGAGCATGTGAGGTGAAAGGCGTTGTCATGGCTATCTTCAGAAAACAAAGTCTGCCACAGTGGCTATGCATGGTCTCAGCCCTGGAAGTCCATTCCCAACACTACTTTCCCCAGATGCATTCATTCATCCACTCAACAAGTAATTCCTGAGTTGGGCTAATAACTCTTGCTAAGGACTGAATACAAAATTTTCTGGAAAATGAGAAAGGTTTAGAAACTATTCTAATATTTCAATTTTTTAAGTTGAATTTCCCATTCTCAGCTTATGTGTGCTTAAGCTCATAAAAAGCAAACCTTGCCTGTCTTAGGCAAGCTCCAGTTTAATCTCATTTTAGGAAGTCTTTCCTGATCTCCCCTCCAACATATTGGTAGCTCCCACAGCACCTTGTTCACACACTAGCAGAACAATGCTTATATCTGATTTGTAGCTGAGTTCACATCTAATGCCAAATAATGACTGTCTCCCAACCACCCTTGCAACTAGATAGCCATGAGACTAAGTCCTGCCCATGAAATGTAGGTAGAAGTGGTATGTGCAACTTTCAGGAAAAGTCTCTGAAGGAGTGTACCTTTGTACTTTCCTTTCCTCTTTCTTGCTGCCTAGAATATAGACATGATAGCTGGAGCTAGAGCAGCCATTTTGTACCATGTGATGGCCTTGGAATGAAAGCCACTTGCAGCAGAACAACGAATTAAAGAGCTCAAGCTCTTGACACTGTGAAGGCTCACTCCCACTCTGGAGCCAATACATCTAGGTTCTCACATGAGATAGAAATGAACTTCTAGGGATCCCTGGGTGGCTCAGCAGTTTAGCACCTGCCTTTGGCCCAGGGTATGATCCTGGCGTCCCAGGATGGAGTCCTGCATCGGGCTCCCTGCATGGAGCCTGCTTCTCCTCCCTCTGCCTGTGTCTCTGCCTCTCTCTCTCTCTCTCTCTCTGTCTCTCATAAATAAATAAATAAAATCAAGAAAGAAAGAAAGAAAGAAAGAAAGAAAGAAAGAAAGAAAGAAAGAAAGAAAGAAAGAAATGAACTTCTATCTGGCCTAAGCCACTGTTTGGGATTTCCTGCCACTCACATTTGAACCCAATCCTAGCTGATAAAACTTATATCAAGGGAGTAGGGTGGCAAAATTCAGTGCAATGTCTTCTCCACTGAACTATGTACCGAACTTCTAGTTCTTGGTGGGGAAAACTAATTCTACACTATAATTCTACTTCCCAGGCAGGAAAACGAGTAAGGTCGAGTAATAATAACACAATGGCTTAAAACTAAATGCATCTGGTGACATTGTTTATGATGTCAAGAGTCTGCAAATGAACTCAATGCTTGCTGCTTAAAGAGAGAGAGGGGTGCTGATTAAAATATGGAATATCTATGTAATGGAAATTTTATGTCTCTGTTAGTGAATGAGGCAAATATTATACACAATGATCACAAAATTTAAGTAAAAATTCAAAGCCTTAAAAAAATTCAAAGCCTTAAAATTCTATAACCTCAAGGGAAAGCAAGCAAAATCAAAGAAAACAGGTTATACACGAAAAAGATGGGCAAAAGTGGATAACTGTAGAAGGTGATCAATGGGCACATGAGGGTTCATTGTACTTGTGTCTCTGTTCTTGTGTGTATTGGAGACCATTCTGTAATAAAAGTGAAAACAAAAACAAAACCACAGGGTTCTGGGCTCTGTTTTCATTTTCTGTGGGGTTTTTACACTTTTTATTTTAAAAATATTTTCAAAGGGCTGCCCTTGTGGGAAAAATAAAAAAACAAAAGGATGAAAGAGGATAAATGCATATTTAGATGTTTAGATATGCACGAGTGATTGGCCTCTGGAGTGCTGCAAAATTCCAAAATTCCAATTGCAACCAAGGAGGGAAAGGCAGACCACAGGCCAAAGATGGGTCAAAGGCCATCAGGCTGGGAACAAAAATGTCCACAACAAACGAGCCTACTTCATTAAGGAGTTATAGGGATGAGTGCCTGCTCAAAAGTGTTGAATTTGAAATCTTTAAAACACAACAGTAGGTCTGAACATAGACTCAATATTTTAATCCTGAAAAAAAAAAAAAAAAAAGAAGGCTCCCTTTCCCCTGGTCCTTACCCTGCACACAATTGATTGCTCCCTTCACTGTGCCCCAGGCCTTGATCATAGGTCTTTCAATGAACTTGTACTGTAGTATAGTCACTTATGTGCCTAATGGACTGCTGCTCTTTGAAAGATTAATGACAACAATTGTTGGCCTCTATTTAGGACTTATCAGGGGCCAGGCAATATGCCGAGAGCTTCACATCTATTACATCACTTGGCCCTCATAGCTACCCAGAAAATTGTGTATAATTTTTAATACCCGTTTTTCAGAAGAGTAAACTGAGTCTCAGAAAGGTTGAATAACATGCTTAAGGTCACACAAGTAGCAATGAAGTGTGTGGGCAGAGCTAGAATTTGAATCCAGGCAATTTGACTCCAGAACCTTGGAAGATAGGACTTGTGTCCCAATCCTAGTGGGAGATTCAGTGTTAACATCTTAGTTTAAATACGGCAAAATTGAATTCCACAATAGTTTATTGGGCAATACAGCATGCAGAGTTTGCTTCCCTACTTCCATAAATGCAATAACAGGGAGAACATTTTATTACATCTTACGTGACTCATAAGAGCTACTATATTGGTCAACCTCAAAATATTAGGCTAAATGAAAGTAGCCTATCACAAAAGACACCAACTCATATAAATGTCCAGAATAGGCAAATTCATAGAGAAAGAAAGTAGAGTAGTAGTTGCCAATGACGGTGGGGGGTGGGGGATGAAACAACCGAGGACACCTCCCCAGATAAGGGCTATGGGGTTCTTTGTTGGGGTGATGACAATGCCCTATAAGTTGACTGTGGGGATGGTTTCGCAATCCTGCTAACATACAAAATACCATTGAGTTGTACAATTTAATTTGATGAATTGTTTGGAATGTGAGTTATATCTCAAAAAGCTATTATTTTTTTTTAAAAAAAGGAAACTATCTTCTGAATTATCTTTCCAAATAAATGTCAAAGATTAGACAAGAAGAATAGGTAAAAGATACACGTAATAACAGATAATGATAGCCTGGACAACTGGCCAAGTAAAGAGCTATCTAGATAGAGGACAGACACATACACAGATTGAGACATGCTTCCTCTTTATTCTTTCCTTCTTGTTCTCCCTTCTGAGCCCAGCAACTCAAGAGTAGTAGATCTATCCACAAATCATGGCAGTTGCTAGGTAATAAGGAAATACCAAAGAGCAAAGACAGTAGTAAATGCCAAACCATATAGACATAAGTCTTCCTCCTCCAGCTCCTCTGGCACTTTCTTGCCAATTCTGGTGTCTCCAGTCATTTGGACTGCTGTTGCTTCTTTTAGATGTGCACCAAAACTAGAACTTTGAATCATGTTATCAAGTTGGAACACAGGACACATCTCACCTAGTTGAGCTTTCAATTCAAGAAAGAATGCTGTAATAGAGTTATCCAGAATAGCAGGCAAACCCATCGGAATTTCTTTTATCTGTGGAACGCTTTACATAATTTATTTTGCAAGAGATCCGCATACTTAATTTCATTTTTCATTGGCGACTGTGAATCTAAGTTCTCACTCCCAGAAGAAACTCTGGAACTACCCAGGGTGCTGGCAGAGGGAATGGGAGGTGAGGCAGGAGAAAGAACAAATTCTCTGAATCAACAGTCTTGGAGCACTGAGAGGTTAGGGCCCCTGCATCAAAATGGCCTCCACTGGGGGCCCTTCCTGACCCATCAGTGAGGTACATGTACCATGTCACTCATCAGCTCCCAGAACCAAGCAGGAGGAGAAAGGACTCAAGTGCCTCATAAGGGGTTGGAAGCATGAAAGTGAAAGCAAAATCTTACCTGTTCCAAAGCGACTAAGCCCACTACGACCTGATTTATATCATAGGATTTCCCTATAAGCCAAGTAGGTGGTATCAGCGTGACGCTCCACGATCCTCACTTTTTGCAGCTACATCAGGAATATGCAAGCTGTTCCCTCCATCTGGAATGCTGTCTCCTTCTCTACTTTGCAAAGTTCTACCCACCATTCAAGACCTCTGTGAGGCCTTCTCTGATCCTTCCAGGCAAAGCTTGCCACTCCTCCTTTGGACCTCCCCTAACATGCAGTTCATACTTAGCTCATTGTAATATTGTTGGCTCTTCACATCTGTTTACTCCAGTGGGTCAATGGCTTGTGGAGGGTAGCAACCGTGTTTTAGTTACTGCTGTATCCAAGACATAAAGGGCGGGCAACGTCCCTGCCCCACCTCCCATGTGTATTATTGAATGACTTTTTTTTTAGAAGTCCCATAGTTAATTAAAATAGTGCAAGTATATTACACTACACTCTTAGCATATTGAAAAGCATTACTTTTTATTAAAACTTTTTTTAGAGGTTTTCAGTTTAAACAAGATTGAGAGGATGATACAGAGATTTCCCATATACTGCCTGCCCCCACACATGCATAATCTCCCCCATGATCATATCCCCCACCAGAGTGGTACATGTTACAATTGATGAACCCATATGACACATCATCATAACCCAAAGTCCATAGTTTCTCGTAGGGTTCACTCCTGGTATCGTATATTCTGTGGGTTTGGACAAATGTCTGACATACGTCCATTATTATAATATTATACAGAATATTTCCCTGCCTTAAAAATCCACCGTGCTTTACATATTTGTCTCCCTTCTCCCTCCCCTGTCAAACATTGATTTTTTATTGTCTCCATGGTTTTGCTTTTTCCATAAAATCATATGGTTGGAATCACACAGTATGCACCTTTTTCAGATTCTTTCACTCATAATTAAAATGCATTTATGGTCCTTCCATGTCTTTTCATGGCCAGATAGCTCATTTCTTTTTATTTTTTTTTAAGATTTTATTTATTTATTCATGACAGAGAGAGAGAGACACAGGCAGAGGGAGAAGCAGGCTCCATGCAGGGAGCCCAACATGGGACTCGATCCCAGGTCTCCAGGATCACACCCTGGGCTGAAGGTGGTGCTAAACCACTGGGTGCCCTGGGCTGCCCTTTTTTAATGCTAATAATATTCCATTGTCTGAATGTACCACAGTTTATTTATCTATTTATTTACTGAAACACATCTTGCATGCTTCCAAGTTTGGGCAATTATAAATAAGGCAATTACAGGCATCTGTGTACAGCTTTTTGTGTAGACATGGGTGTTCCAGATTTTGGCCATTCTAATAGGTATGTAGTGGCAAATATCCCACTGTTTAAATTTGCAATTCCCCGATGACCCATAATGTGGAGCATAAAAACGTTACACTTTCAATGTGAGCATCAAAGATATCACAGAGAGTTTGGAAACTTGTCATTTCTGCATTTTACAATTCTAGGAACTCTGGAGTGGCCTGTGGCTCTCTTGACCTCCAACAGACCCTGGGCATACATCAAAAGTCCTATGCAGAAAGTATCAGGGAAGTAACTGCTGATAAATTGCTACTTCGTTGCCAAATTCCTTTAAGATGATCAGTGCCAGGAGATGGTGGCTTTTCTATAGGAGACAAACTGGATATCTTTCCATTTCCTTTCTAGCCCTAGATTATAGGATGCTGTGTGCCTATAATAATCCCAAAAGGCGTGTCTCTGCCTACTGACCTGGCACAACAGTGGTCTACTTCCTGGCATATTTTTCCCCTAGCAACTGATGACCTAGAAGCCCCAGGCACAAAGCATTCCTGTTCCAGGCACCTCCTACTAACCTCGGAGCCTTAGGAAGCTCCCTCTCCTTCTCAAAGCACACGATTTCTTCATTATAAAAGAAAGATAATAACACTTGCCCTCTTCACTTTGCAAGGATGCTTTGAGTATTAAAGAATGGATTTGGAAATGTTCCTAAACTGTCCAAGGACCATGCAAATGTAAGAATTTTGCTCTCAGCTTCTTCTTTATAAGTGGATTAGCCAGGCTTGATATGGAGAATAGTTCCATTTACAAGCAGAAAACATTTGACATAAAGTATACTCACCATCATATGGAGCAAGAGCGGAATAATGCACACAGTAAAAGGCAAGCCTAACCTTATTGTGTAGCAGGACAACCTTTTTTAATCTAATGCTTCTTTTGAAAAATGAAAATAGAAATTTTTCATATTATTTGGAGTTTCAAATACATAAATATCAGAAATTAAATATCATGATTCCAATATGATCCTCTACCCACGCTCCCAGGCTGCAGGGTGCTCTTGGGGTTATTAGCTCTTCCCAAATGGGGAATTTATAATAATAGCTAAAATATAATGAAAATTTATAATGTGCCAGGCCTGATCTAAACATTTTATAAGTGCTAATTTAATAACTCACAGCAACTTCATAAGATATGTGCTCCATTTTACAGATGAAGAGTCTGAGACACAGAAAGTGTACGTAATTTGCTTCCAGACACAACTAGAGAATGGCAGAACCAGACTTTGAGTCCCCAAATTCTATAGGTTTAATCAACTCCCTAACATAGCACTGATCATTTGAATTAATTTCAGTTTGGTTTTCATTCAACAATGGATTAACCTTTTGGAGTATCTGTAGATTGAAGTTCTGCAATAGGAAGCCCTCCTGGTCATAGCATAGCTGCTCTGGAGGCATTGGTTCTTAGACGCCCCCTACTGGTACCCACTCCAAACCCCGTCCTGTGTCATCTCTAAACAATCCCATGAAATTGTATTTTTTTTTCAATGTTCTTAGAAAAGGAAACTGAGTCCAGTGGGCCTTACCCTAAACAATGCAGCTATGAAACAGCCAGACTGACACCCAAATCTAGGGGTCCTCTGGGGTCCAGTCTTTCTTGCCTTACCTCACCCACATCCCAGAGACTGCTTTTAGATTTCCCAGGGCCATCCAGATACTTTTCAGTCTCCTGTGAGAAGACACTCTGAATTCTCATTTCCTGGGACAGAGTAGAGGTCATTTCCATTTTCCTGAGAGGCTAGCCTAAAAGCTCGAAAGACTTTTCCAATAAAAATTCAAAACACCCTGTGTTTGATGCATTTGATGTAGTACATTTAACAATTAAAAATTTTTTCTTCACGATGGAGCTAAAATCTGCTAAGCATAAAAGGAAAAAGGCTTTCATGATATATGTTGTTTCAAGGTAGAGAAAGTACTGCAGATATATTAAGATTATAAGGACAACAGCAGCCAAAAATTGCAACTAAAAATTAGCCTTGCTGCTGGACTTTGTGTCTTTTTGGAAAAGGATCTAGACGACATAAAATCCTGAAGAATTCTGAGAGGAGGTGGTAGGCACATAGGCATGGTCCACAAGGGTAACATGAAAATAAGACCATTCTACACCTTGCATTCTCACTAAAACATGGATCAAAGGCTTATGGTATTGGGCTGGCTTCGCGGAATGACATGGAGACTCCACTAACCCTACTAGAATGTAAGCTCTTTAACATCCAAGTCTGTTTCTCTTGTTTACTTTTGCATCCTCAGCACCTAGAACAGTGCCTGACATGAAAGAAATTCTCACCACTCTGTTGGGGACTTGTTTAAGAAACTAGCCTGAGGGAGAAATGTGCATCAGTTCAACTCCTGGTGGATCTGCCATAAAGGAGATCTGATCTGTGACATGAACTCCACCATGCTGGGGTAGCCCTCAACTCTAGCTTCTGCCTCTTTCTTCCCAGATCTCAAAGCTGCTGGGCCAGGTGATCAGCAGTCTCAAGGGGAGGTTCTAACAGTGCTCAAGGAAGTAAGAAGAATCCTAGCAGGATCACTACTAGTCAAGTTAGATGTCATTTTGTTGTTGTTTTTTATCCTGGGATTAACACACAAGAAAGAAAGCATTGTGAAACATTCTGTACCATAAGCATGGGGATGATAGATAGATGATTGATTGATGATGATGATGATGATGATGATAGATAGATGATAGAATGAATTACATAGAATTCATATAAATATACATATACGTGTATGCTTATATGTGTGTGTATAAATTTATTTATATTTATTAAGAAATATACAATGCTGGCTTCTTTCTCTCACACCTAGTTTGTTGTTTTGTTAAGATAGAATTTTTTAAGATAGAATTTTTATTTCTTTATTTTTATTATTGGAGTTCGATTTGCCAACATATAGTATAACACCCAGTGCTCATCCCGTCAAGTGCCCCCCTCAGTGCCCATCACCCAGTCACCCCATCCCCCCACCGATCAGTTTGTTGTTTTGTTGTTTTGTTTCCAGCCTCCTTCCTCCCAATTGCATAGAAAAATTGTATGAAAAGAAATGGAAATCTCTGTTCTTTATTTGGATGGCTTCCCACAAAACACAGGATCTGCTCTCTGGAACTGAAACATGTAAAGCTCTCAGCTGCAAGAGATGTGGTGTGCGCTGAACTGTGTTCCAAATAAAGAAGAAACATGGGAAGTCGTAACCCCCAGTACCTGTGTATGCAATCTTATTTGCAAGCAGAGTCTTTAGAGAGATAATCAAGTTAAAATTAGGTCATTAGGGTGGGCCCTAATCCAAAATGACTGGATTTTTAAGCCACTCAGTTTGTGGTACAAAAGCTCTAGGAAACTAATACAGATAGACACTAGCTGAAGCAGAAAAAGCAATATGTCATCAGAACTCACTTTTTCTCGATTTCTCTAAGCTCTGCTTTCCTCGGTCTGGGCTCCACTCCCAGGCAAGCTATCACTATATGGTGGCCCTCAGATGCAACAGACATACAACTTTCCTGTTTCAAATCATCTGAGGGAAGTTCTCTTTTCAGGACTTCCAACAAAAGACCTGGAAGCCAGACTCAGTGACTTGAATCTTGGGCATCAAGTTGGCCTCGACCTCCACTCCAGGGTCTGAGAGTGAGTTAGGGACTCTTCCTCATAGAAAACCAGGGTTCTAATCCCCTAAAAAAGAAAGAAATTGATGCTGAATGTTAGGCAAAATATAGGAAGGAATCTGTAATACATTTGGACATAAAAGAGTCATGCTTCCATTCAATCAACAAGTATTCACTGCACCAGGCCTTATTTGAGGTACTTGAGATACACAGGTGAGCAAAACAAAGATACCTGCCTTCCTGGAGCTAACACCCTAGTAAGAGGAAGGGTAAAACATTGAAAGCCACAGAAATCACTGTGTCAAATGCAGTGCCTATGCCATCTTGCAGGCACTGAATGTTCGTTCGTTGAATGAGTAAATGAATGGAAATAGGAAAAAATGGATCTGCCAACTGAGCTCCAGCTACCTCTGAAAGTGCATGGAGGGGATCTTGAGGCTCCCAAATGCTATGCAAGACAGGACTTCAGTAGAGAAAGAGGTGGGTGGATCTCTGAACCCCAGGAAGGGGACAATAAATAACTTCATCCATACTGGAAAACCTAATGCTTGATGATGTGACTTTCTGTAACAGACACATGGAAATTTCATTACAAATGGACATGTAAAACCCCTATTACAACAGTCCTTTTATGAAGCTAAAACTGAATGTCTCTTAAATGCTGTTTTTCTGTTCCATCAGGGAACTTCTCACCAGGCTGGCCCAGTATAAAGAAAACCACTTCTTCTAAGGGGGTGGGGGGTGGGGGGGTGGGGATGAAGAGCATGAAGTCACTGTATTTTGCAATCAGGTTTCTTCAAAAGCCAAATGTGTTTAAATCCAAAATGCTCCCTCCCTGAATGAGATCACGGATGGAGTGAGTACTTGCAGCTGAGTCGGTGAGCTTTCCGAAAAAGCAGAATTCTAAAATAACAGATTCAACACATGTAGCTCCCTCTGAAATTCTGAATCATCCAAACAGGTCCCCATTCCCCAAGAGAAGGACGCAGTCTCTTTGTTTGCTTTTAAAGCAAAGGCAAAGATAGTGGCCAATGGTGAAAGCTTGAGTAGATATTCACCATCTTCAAAATCATCAATGGTGTTTTGATTTTTTGTTCGCTAATTTATTCACTCATCAACTAATATTATTTGAGCACTGTGGTCAAGCATAAGCAATGATCAGCAAAGCAGGCTCTGTTCTACTCTCAGGGAGTGTAGGTATGGTTTGTACAGCCTATAGGCATCAATCAACTGCAAATAAACATACAATCTTACGTTGCTTGGAGCATCAATGTGGAGAGTTAATTCAAGGTTAGAGAAGACTTCTCTGAAGAAGTGATAATCTAACTGAAATTGAGAGGATTGAGAAGAAGCCATCCAGTGAAGAGAAAGAAAAAGGAGTCATTCCAAGGGAAGAGACAGAATGGTTAGTCATGAAAAAGAGTGACCCTCCACATGCCTGAAATACACAAGGGAGTGCAGTGGGAAATGAGCCTGGAAGAGTTGCCAGGGACAGACATTAAAAAGAAGCCACATAAAGAAGCTTAATCTTCATCCTAAAAGGAATATGAAGGTATTAAGTTTTAAGCAGTGGCTGACACCCTCAGATCTGTGCTTTGAAGTTATGGTAGATTCAATGTAAAAAGGATGGGAGGGTCAGGATGGAAGCAAGTAGACTATTGAGGTGGCTGTGACAGTAGTTCATGTGATGGCTGATAACCTGGGATGCTGGTGGAGATGAAGACAGCAAATTCAGAACCGCTTAGAAGGTCAAAGCAGCTTATCTTGCTGATTCAAGACACACAGAATTGAGTGTGAGAAGATATCAAGGTCAACTCCCGGATCCCTGGCATAACCAGATGCCCAACGAAACCAATTGAGACAGGGCACGCTGGAAAAACAAGAGGTTTTAAGGAACAAGTAGCTGGTGAGTGTTGGTGCTGTTGTTTTAATTAATAGACTTTTTTTTTTTTTTTGGCAGCAGGTTTTTTACAGAAAAGCCAAGAAGAAAGTACAACAAGCTCCAACACACTCCCTCTCCCACAGTTTCCCATTACTAACAGCTTGCACTAGCATGGTACATTTGTCACAATTAATGAACCAATACTGAAACGTTATTATTATCTGAGATCCATAGTTTGCATTAGGGCTCACTCTGTGTTGCACATTTCTACCAGTTTTGACAACTGTGTAGCATCACATATCCCCCACTGCAGTACCATACAGAATAGTTCTACTGCCCTAAAGGTACCCCATGTTTCAACAATTCATCCTCATTCTCTTGCTCCAAACCCCTGCCAACCCCTGATCTGTTTAATGTCTCCATGATTTTGCCTTTTCTAGAATATTATATAATTGGAATCATGCCAATCAAGCTAGTCTTCTCAGACTAGCTTCTTTCACTTAGCAATGTGCATGTAAATTTCCTACATGTCTTTCTGTGACTTGAGAGCTCATTTCTTTTTATCACTGAATAATATTCCTTTGTCTGGAGCAAGTCACATCTCAGGGTTTAATCCAGTTCCTGAGGTTAAATATGTGTTTAATCAATATTTGTTGAATAAAGGAACTAAATGTCTAACATACTGTGTGGTGGCATTTATATAAATAGCCACATGATAAATTCATTGCTTGATTCAAAATATATTTCATGATTGACTATTATGTACCAGGCACTGTAATTGTTGCAAAACAGACTAAGATTACTGCTGCTAGATGTTATATCCTGGAAGGAGGAAATAGTGAATAAAATACAAACAAAACAAGTAAGTTATATTGAATGCTAAAAGGATTGTCAAGGTCTGGGAGAAAAGAAAATGTAAAGTAAGGTCCTGTTGGCCAATGTGTGAACTTGGACTTTTCTTGAATGGGATATGCAACTGTTGCAAGTTTTGAGTGAAGGAGTGACATGATCTGCCTTGCATTTTGAAAGGATCCCTCTGGTCTGTTGAGAAGGCTGGAAGGAAAGAGGTTAGCCAATGACTAGTAAGTCAAGCAAGCCATGATAGTGGTGTCATTCTAGATACATGAAGGAGATGGAATCAACAGGTTTTCCTGTTGAAGGACTGGCCATGGTGAGCAAACGAGAGGAATAATCAAAGATGACTTCAAGGTTTTTGACCTGAGCACTTGGAAGGAAGAACTTGTAATCAACTAAAACATAGAAGAATGTGAGGTACCTGGGTGATTCAGTCAGTAGAGCATCCGACTCTTGATCTCAGCTCAGGTCTTGATATCAGCATCTTGAGTTCAAGCCCCATGTTGCATAGAAGGATGTGAGAAAGGAGGTCTGGGGTTGAGCGGATCCAGAGTTCAGTGTGGGGGGTGTCAAGCTGGAGATACCTACTAGAAAGCTAATGAATAGAGATGTCAGGTAGGCAGCTGGAGCAGTCTGGGCTGGAGATATAGTTGAGAGTCTTAGTACAAAAGATACCCAAAGCCATGAGGCTGAGCAAGATCACCTAGTGAGTGTAGATGGAGAAGAGAACCTGGATGTAGGCCCTAGCATTCTCCAACTGTCACCTTTTACCACCTCCACTACTACACCCTGCTCCAGAACCCATCATCACCTGCATTTCAACAGCCCCCAACCAGCTTCCCAGGTCCCACACTTGCCCACCTTTTGTGGCTCTCCTCACAGTGGTGAGGGTGGTCGCAGTAAAAGTCAGGTCCTCTTGCTCTGCTCAAACACGTTGCCGTGAAGAATGACAAAGATGACCACGATTGGATGAATGGATAAACAAAAAGTGACGTATCCATACAACAGAATATTTTTCAGAAATAAAAAGGACCAAAGTGTGGGTTCGTGCTATAACATGGTTGAACCTTGAAAGCAGGATACTAAGTGAAAGAAAGCCCATCATCAAAGATCTCAGGTTATCATATTATATGTTCCTTGTGTATACTGTGGCCAGAATCGACAAATCCACAGGGACAGAAAATGGACTGGTGGTTGCCAAGGGTCGGAAGGAGGGAGGAGTGGGCTGGAATTGCTAACAGGGAAGGGTTTTCAGAAATTACACAGTGGTAATGGTGGCATAACTCTGAATACACCAAAAACCATTGAATGGTA
The DNA here is from genome assembly GCF_905146905.1 of Nyctereutes procyonoides. Classification (NCBI taxonomy): domain Eukaryota; kingdom Metazoa; phylum Chordata; class Mammalia; order Carnivora; family Canidae; genus Nyctereutes; species Nyctereutes procyonoides. The sequence goes on along the minus strand of NW_026575140.1, from coordinate 50,566,686 downwards.
AATTTTAAATGGCTGAATTGTGTGGTACATAAATTACAGCTTCACGTGGCCATTTAGAAACCCTGCCGTGGCTGCCTCCCTCATGCAGACAGAAGCCTAGTCATTCAAGGTCCCCGATCCAGCTCACATGGTCTACTATTCAATCTCTACACGTCTCACCCTGCTCTCGACCCTCCTGCCCCAGCCTTCCCTCATATACACGCACGTCCATTCTTTGTACCTGCTATTCCTTCATCCTCCATCATCTGCATATTTTACCCCTCACTCCACTCAAGTCCTTGCCCAGACATTACCCTCTCAGCCTGCCATTGCGGCCTTCCTTGGCATCCCACATCTGCCTATGGGGGCAGGGCACTCCTCTCCCTTTACCAATTGTCTTGTTTCCTTCTTCTTCTTTATCCTTCTCATCATCTAGTTCCCTACGTCCTTACCCATCTTTTTATTGCCCGAGTCCCACATGGGAGGTGAGCTCACACAAGGATGGGGATTAGTGTTGGGTTTGTTCACTGCTGAATGCACAGGACTTCGGATGGAGCTTGGCATCCAGAAGACAGTCAATAAACAAATATATCTCCAGTGAAGAAATTATTATTTCTGTGGGCTGCTTTATGTGTTCCTTCAGATTGCTTTTCTGGGATGTTCCCCCCACACCCACATCCACACCCACACCCACACCCACACCCACACCCACACCCACCCCAGCAAGTTTTCTACAATGGATTTGCATTACTTACAGTCAAGGGGGAAGAATGTTAAAAAGGAAAAAAAAAATCCTACCACTGCTCTCTGCTGACATGGGATGAAATCCTAAAGTCCTTAGCAGATCCTGGTTTTTCTAACTGCCAAAGTCCGATTCCCTCTCTGCCCTACACCAGAATGAGTCTTGTGTGGCTCTGGTTCCCTAAAATGAAAGTAAATATTTTCAGAAATAAAAAAAAGAGGAGGTTTCCTTTGCTTAAAAATTGTTAGGGGCACCTGGGTGGCTCAGTCAGTTAAGCAACTGCCTTCAGCCCAAGTCATGATCCCAAGGTCCTGGGGTCCTCTGGCATCTGTGCTCCTTGCTCAGTAGGGAGCCTGCTTTTCCCTCCACCCCTCCCCCTGCTCATGCGCTCGTTCTCTCTCTCTCTCTCTCTCTCTCTCTCTCTCTCTCTCTCTGTCAAATAAACAAAATATATTTTTTTAAATGGTTAAACAGGTTGTATCTTGTTTCATTCTATTGTGATTGTTTTGCTATGGGCCTTCCATATCCTTCTGGAGAAAATAGAACCCTAACAAGGCCATGGAGCCAGCAACACTCCCTGACACAGATGACCGAGGAGCTGTTTTCTGGTGGCTCGTCTCTAAGGATTAGAGTTCCCTGGAACAAGTCTGAGGAACACCGCCCTAGTCAAACAGGACTCATGGCAATCCAGAAGCATTTCATGCTCTCTCCAGATGATGCTGCCCAAATGTGCAACCCTTCTCTGGCTGCAGAGACCCTATTGTTGCTTCAGAACTCAGTGGAACTCAGTGGCACTACTTGTGAAGTCTTCCTCCATCTCCAGCTCTAAATTAAAGTCTCACTCCCATGTGTTTCTACAGAACTTTCTTTATATGATGAAAGCTCATGTCACAGTCCTTGCTTGAGGTCTAAGCAACTGTTCAAGTTACTCCAACACCAGACCATGAGCTCCTGGAGGGCAGCAGTGGTGCTCCCCAATCCCACCCAGGATTCCCAAGGGCCCAGCATGACACTGGGCTCTAGGAGTGTCTGTGCTCTTGGAACTGAGTCTCTGGAGGCAGGTGGGCTTCCCGTGGGGCGAGCAGAGCAGCAGGAAGCAGACTGGAGAAGAACACCACGTGTCCATCCTTTCAACTCTCCCTTCTCAAGGTCTCTGGCACCTCAGAGGTGAGTGTCCCAGAAATCTTTTTCTTACCTTTTCTCTTTCCCTGTCTTTGGCATTCTGTAAAAAGGCTGGAGGGTGGGCCCAATTTTATTGAGATATAACTGACGTATAACACTGTATTCGTTTTAGGCATACAACACAACGATATGATATTTGTACGTGTTGTGGAATAATCACGATAAGCCTAGGTATCATCCATCACCTCACATAGTTACAAATGAGAACTTTTAAGACTCTCTTAGCAACTTTCAAATGTACAGTACAGTATTAGGAACTATAGTCACCATGCCGTGCATGACATCCCCAAGACTTAATTATCATAACTGGAACTTTATATCTTTGACCCCCTTCTCCTACTTCTCGCACTCCCCACCCCAACCTCTGACAACTACCAATCTGTTCTCTGTATTTATGAGTTCTTTTTTTTCAGATTCCACATATGAGATCCTATAGTATTTATCCTTCGCTGTCTGACTTATTTCATTTAGTGTAATACTGTAAATGTCCATTCATGCTGTCACAAATGGCAAGGTTCCCTCCTTTTTCCTGGCTGAATAATATTCCAATAGATGATTGATAGATAGATAGATAGATAGATAGATAGATCACAACTTCTTTATCCATTCATCCATTAATGGACGCTTAGGGTGTTTCTGTATCTTGGTTGTTGTAAATAATGCTGCATTGAACATGGGTACACAGGTCTCCTTTTGAGTTAGTGTTTTTCTTTCCTCCAGATATATACCCAGAAGTGGGATTGCTGGATCATATGGCAGTTCCATTTTTAACTTTTTGAGGAACCTCCACACTGGTTTTCATAGCAGGCGAACCAATTTACATTCCCACCTGCAGTGCACAAGGGATCCCTTTTCTCTGCATCCTGGCCAACACTTGTCTCTTGTTCTTTTTTATAACAGCCATCCTTACAGGTGTGAGGTGATCTCTCATTGTGGTTTTGATTTGCATTTCCCTCATGAGTGATGTACTTTGCCCTGTACCTATTGTCCATTCATATGAAAGAGCTGCTTTTAAATCAGAGGATCTGGATTCTAGAATTAGAATCTGGCTTGGATCGTGTCTTATTGAGCCTGACATCTTCTACCAATGTATGAGTGAGCAAAGGAGCTGTCTCGAAAATTAAAAACTCCCTACTCTATCTGTGGAAGGAGGCTTGATCTGCTAGGAAAAGTACTGAACTGGGGAATCAGGAAGCTTCTGTTTGTGTCCAAACATCTCCAATAGTGTAAGGGTGTGTGTCGATCACTTAACTCTTCTGAGACTCTATTTCTTCAATTCCAAAATGAAAGGGTCTCTAAGTAGCATCCTCAACAGCTCTAAGACTAAAGATCAACTTAAAAAGGAATAGCCTTCAGGGTATGTATTTGCTGAGAACTCTATTTTAACACAATCTAACGACCAGATAGTAGAGTCTCCTGTAGTAAAGCTCCATGGTCCCCACCACCATCAATAAGAAGAGTCAAACAAGATTGTCATCCTCCTTGCTAGCCCCGTCAAGACGGTCTTTGAGGGCTTGTGTGGTAATCTTCCAGCTGGGTAGAACATGGGTGATCGGGTCAGAGACAGCTTGAGTGTGACTCATACGCACCCTGCATGGCCTTCCTGTGTTTAAACCCTACCCAGAGAACCCATTCATAGGACCAATTTAAAACATGTGGTCGGGATCCCTGGGTGGCGCAGCGGTTTAGCGCCTGCCTTTGGCCCAGGGTGCAATCCTGGAGACCCGGGATCGAATCCCACGTCGGGCTCCCGGTGCATGGAGCCTGCTTCTCCCTCTGCCTATGTCTCTGCGCCTCTCTCTCTCTCTCTCTCTCTCTCTCTCTCTCTCTGTGACTATCATAAATAAATTTTAAAAAAAAAGAATCATTTAAAAAAAAAAAAAACATGTGGTCTTCATGTCCCACCAGGACCCTCTCTCCATCCGGGCATCCTGTCCCGATTTAGTTTGGAAAAAATTGTCGCTAGAATAAGGGCTCTGTTTCTCTTGCAGGCAAGAAGTTCGTGAGGAGAATGAGTCAATTCTTCCTGGACTTTGACAGAGCCTCTGAGCAGAGGGAGGAGGACAGGGAATGTTGCTCAGGCAATAAACAGAAATCCTAGAGAGACAATCACTGAGCATTTGTCTTAGGGCCATTCGTGGGACCCTCCCTATAGAGCGGTAAAGTGTCATGGATCTGGTTGGGGGAGGGAGTGGCCCTGACTGGGTGACATCTCCAGCAAGGGAAGGCACAGATGTCTGTGCTGGCTGAGATAAGAGGCTTCTCAGGAAGTCTGAGTCACCTTGGGCTGACTCTCAAAGCATGAAGACCTCACAGCAGCGCAGCCTGGAGGCAAACCCAGCGCTTCCTCCCAGCCTGGGGGCCCCGGGAGTCAGCATTTCCTGTTGGTGTCCTTTGACCTGGGCGGCCACCACCCCTGGGAAGTTTCCGGCCATCCTCACCCCTACACTCTGCAAGCCTGGTGTTAACAGGTCTTTGTGTCTCTGCTCATCTTGCATTTGTTTCCTCCGGAATGTTCAAGCCCCTTGTATCACCCTGTGCCAGGAATCTGAACATTCCAGGGTGGGAGAGGCTTCAAGTTACTCATTCCTCCATGTGATTTCCCAATGGAGGATCCAGAGTCCTGAGTTCTGGTCCAGGACTACAAACTACTGACTGTCGTGGTCAAGGCCACTCTCTAAACTTCCCCTTCCTCCTATACCTAATTAGGGGTGAGGAGTAAGATGGAACAATTTGGGAAAAACAGACTTTCAGAGCTGGGGTGACATTAGGACCTTTAGGCTTCCTGCAAAGCATTTGCTGGCTGACGCCTTCCATCAGCAGATGGAAAAAAATTGTTTAAGCTGTTATCATACACGTACTCCTTAGTGTAAATGAGGGAGATCCAAGCAGATTTCTGATGGAAGCAGACTCAACAATAAAGTACACATCTCTCTGCGGGATGTAGGCAGGCCTGGGAAGACCAGGGAAGGGAAGAAGTATGGAGAGAAGATCCATTCACACATTTTTTTAGGATGCAGCCTCACCAAAGGGACTTTCAGAGATTGTGTCACACAGAAACACGTGTTAGAGCAGAACAGTCATTGGAAGGCAACTAATACACCTTTGATTTTTCCACCCTTGGTCTTGCAAGACCATGACTTCAGAATCATACCAAAGTTTCCAAAGCCAGGAGCACTGTCTGGTATCTCCACTTAACAGCTCATTGTGTTGGGCAAGACATTCAACCCATCAGTCCCAGTATCCTCAGCCATCAAATGGGGATGACAGATGGATGACGAGGAATAAAGGAACCTGTATATGCCACGTCTGGCAATTGTTTAATTGAGCTTTTGAAAGATCTTATTTATTTATTTAATCTAGAGAGACAGAGAGAGACAGTATAAGCAGGGGAAGGGGCAGATGCAGAGAGAGAATCCCAAGCAGAATCTGCACTGAGTGTGGAGTCTGAAGTGGGGCTCAATCTCACAACCCTGACATCATGACCTGAGCTGAAATCACAAGTCAGATGCTTAACCAACCACCCAGGCTCAGTCTGCCACCATGTTTGGCAGTTGTAAGTCTATGATAAATGGTAGCATTAAAATAATAATAATAACAACAGTAATAATAATCCCCCCGGATGTCCCAACGACTCTGTCTCCCAGAACCACAACTAAATCACCCTCCTAACCAACACTGTATTACCCTTCTGTAAAAGGTTTCAAAACTGGAGGACTACAAACCCATTCTGAACTGAACCTAACCTCAATTTTTCACGTGCCTGTTTCTTCAGGCCTATCTGGGGTAAAGATGGAAAACCATCCATCATGATCCTGCCCCTTCTGTGGGTGGGGGTCATTCAAGGAAATGGCAATGTTGGGGATCCCCACAAACAGACCCTTAAACTCCGAAGGAGAATTGAAGACGAAGATTCTTGAAGACTTTTCCAAGAGGGAGCAGACCACCCTCACAGCCTGGTTCTTGCTCTTAGAAGCTAATGAGCCACAAGAGGGACAGCAGCTGACTGGGGCGGATAGCCTGTGCCCTCCCAGGCACCAGAAAGCAGGACATGGGGTCCAGAGCCTGCCCCTGGGTGGCTGCCACAGACAATGCTGGGGGCCAGCTTCCACTGGACTAGTGCTGAGCTGTCCTGCGCCCGCGAGCACTAGTCTTTGTCAAAAGAATGGATTTGTGCAGCTCAGACCCCACAGAGCTTGGGCATTGTGGATCTGTCTGTCTGCATTTCAACTCTGGGCTTCACCCTCTGCTGAAAGTGATCCTCCGGACACACAGGCACCCAGAGCGGAGGCAGCTGCAATACGCAACCTCACTCTTTTATGCCAAGAGTTTTGTGTGGGTCAGGCCAGAGCCCTGTCCTGGGGGCAGTAGAGAGATCCAGAGGAATCAGAAGACCAGCCCCTGGCTGCAGAGAGCTTGCTCTCTAGCCCGGAAAAGGAACCCATATAGCACCTAAGGTAACAAAGAATAAAGTGCCATCTCTCCTGAGCTCTATCATTCTCAGAGCTGTTAACAGTATAGACTCTAGCTCAGCATGTCTTTTTTTTTTTTTAAGATTTTGTTTCTTTATTCATGAGAGACACAGAGAGAGGCAGAGACACAGGCAGAGGGAGAAGCAGGCTCTCTGTGGAGAATTTGATGTGGGACTTGATCCCAGGACCCCAGGATCATGCCCTGAGCCAAAGGCAGACGCTCAACTGCTGAGCCACCCAGGTGCCCCAAGTTCAGCATTTCTTAAAATGGGCATTGAAAACTAGAGATCATCCTGGAGGCCAGCGGCTAGGAACCAGAAGATGGTCAAGCTACTGGTGCTTGGGAAAATGCAGTGAAATCTATCATTCACTACCTTTCACACATTTAAAAGGTAAAATTAAGAGTATGTACCTAGTAGTTGGTACAACTGAAATGGTCAAACCCAAAGTCCAGGTACAAGTTACATAGACTGCGTTATTCATCTTGGCTAACTTTCATTTGACAAGGTGTGGTTTAGCTCAGCTAACATTTTCTCATTATTTGTAGGTCATTCCGTAGAATTTCTTTGTTGCTGTTGTTGCTACTGTCTCACAGCATAGCCCCAAGGCACAAAATGAATCAAGTGTTCACCAACAATTCACTGTGGAATAAATTAGTGGTGGAAGCAGTGGCATAGAGTACACTCACATGATAGAAACACACACTGCATCATAGAATAACGTAATAATCACTAACCATAAGCATGGCCTCGATGGGAGTATAGACTGAGAATTTATAATTTATAATTTATCATTTATTATAGGACTGTGACTAGGAAATCTGCAAATTCACTCATCTCCTACATACTGCCAGAAAAAGAAATCCATGAACTGGAATTATGACAATTTGTGTCTTCAAATTGAATTTCACTGGAAGAGTGAACGATCCACTCAAATCTCTACTGGATTGTCAGTTAAGAAACTATTAAATCACTCACAGATAAATCAATTAAATTTTGTAGAGCAAGTGCAAAATCATGTTTGCAAGAAAAAAAAATAATTTTGTCACTAATGGTGAAGAAGAAACCAAGATGTAGAAACATCATTCTAAATTATACCTGAGCAGCAAAAAACAGTTCATACTATTTCTATGGTCCTGGGGGTGGGGGGGAAGACTTATGGACAAGTCTTTGACAAGACAGATGTTGGGCTTAGAATAAAATTGCATGCTTTAATTTTAATGTGTCAGTAAATTCCTTTATCAGATGATACTGTTGGACATCATGATAGCAATGCATAGGAACAATTGATATTTTCACTTGTAATTTGTCTAAATCAGAGGTTCTCAACTAGGGTCAGTTTTGCTCTGCCCCTCCCCCAACACACACACACACACACACACACACACACACACACACCCCAAGGGGTCATTTGGAAATACCTGCAAATAGTTTTGGTTGTTATGGCTGGGAAGGGAGGAGGAGGAGTGGGGGGTGGGGGCTACTGGCATCTGTGTGTAGATGCCAGGAATGCTGCCGAGACTTTACAAAGCAGAGTCCTCCACGACAAAGAATTATCTGGCCCAGAATGTCAGTAGGGCTAAAGTTGTGACACTCTGGTCTAAACCGCTAAGGCGCAGAATATGAATGAGCTGTATGGGTAGAAAGAGAGAGAGGAGGGGAAGGGAAGGAAGGGAAGGGCAGAGGATGGGATGGGATAGGGCAGGGGGTTAGTGAGAGAAACATAAAGAGCTTAAAGACTTTTTGTTCTGTCTTTTCTTGAAAATCCATGCTTTGGGAGGAGATATGTGGTTAACGATTATCTTCTGAGTCATCGTGTTCACAAAGCATCTCAGCGTCCATATGTTGAAGAATCGGATGCTTGTGCAGCCATCCTATGGAATAAAAGAGCCTAGACCAACAGGTCTCCTCCCATGGTGACTCGGGGTCAAGATAAATCATGAAACCTGTGACTATGGTCAACTTATGGTCATGAAAGTTCATCTTTTAAGCTTGTCTCTTGAGGAGAGGAGGCCAAGCTGAAGCATCTCCCCTTCCACCCTGCAAATCGCAGGCACTGGGTGGGGAAAGTATTTTCTGGAGGCTTTGAAAGGAGGGCTTAAGGTACAACCTGATGAAGATTGCATCGAGAAAGGCCGGTTTCGGGACGTCAGGTAGCTTGTAGGGGTGGCCTACCCTACTGATTTGTTGAGGGTGGATTTTCAAGACAAGAGCTTCATCCTTGTGCGAGGAGCAGGTGTGGTTCAAAAGTGGGCCTGCTGCCTTCTGGGAACCCAGAAGTCCCTCCTGCTGGATGCCCTAACCCACCTGGGGGCTCTCTTACCCCACACCACCCCGCACTATGGGGTTAATCTCATGGAAGAGAGGGGGCCACCTTGGCCCTCATCTCTCCCCTCCATACCAAAGAGAGGGTCTAGCCTCCCCTTCCATGAGACGATTTTCATTCCCCAGCAGGAAAGTGGCCTCCAGGAGAGTGGAGTCGTCACTCCTGCATGGGGTGCCCCACAGAGTCCTGCACATCCCGGGGTCAGGGGAGCAGCCACATGCCTCCAGGGGAGTAGGCAGGGGACAGAGGACCAGCAGACCCCAAGGTCCGAGGGCCAGGACACCAAAGCACAAATCAAAGGACCTCGTGACTTGGCAACTGGACAGGAATGAAGATAGTCCACCAGTGGTTCTGGTGCAGATTGCACCATCCCCGGGACCGATGCCTCTCTCTACCACCCCCCTGCCCATGTTAGATGGTGGATGACCGAACTCAGACACCTTTCTGGAAAGACGAAGGAGGTAGGAGAACCCGAGGTTTGAACTTAAGAAAAAAAAAAAAATCCAGAAAATTCCTGACATGACCAAGTGTACTCTGAATCAGCAAGGTTGTGTTTTCTACATCCAGGTGGAATTGACCTCAGATTCCAAAATCTAATGATGCTGATAATACTAATATAAAGATTATAATAAAGAGAGCTCTCTTTCTTGCAAAGCCAAGTACGAGCATTGAAAATGTGAGTTGCCCTGAGCTCCCGAGCTTGAAGGAAATGTAAAAGCTCAAAGGAAGGCATGGATTTCTTTCCTATGGAGAGGTGGGGGAGAATAAGTTTCAAGAGACGGAATACTTGCCCTTGAGGCACAGATGTCAGACAATTAAAATCCAAACCGTGGCAGAGGGGGCACCTGGGTGGCTCAGTGACTGAGCATCTGCCTTTGGCTCAGGTCATGATCCCGGAGTCCTGGGATCGAGTCCCACATTGGGCTCCCTGAAGGGACCCTGCTTCTCCCTCTGCCTGTGTCTCTGCCTCTCTCTGTGTGTCTCTCATGAATAAATACATAAAATCTTTTTAAAAATGAAATAAGAAAAAAAAGTAAAAATCTAAACCTGGGGACAGCTGCTCTTGCCTTGGCTCTCCTCTGAACTACCACATGATCACATGCTCCACGCCTGCGCTAGGAGTGCTCTGGCCCCAGACACAACTGGAAAGCACTGAGAGAAAACATCTGTAACTTAGGACATTTCCTTGGAACCAATTATTTGGGCATTGGGGTCTTCAGAAATGCTAGTACTTCCTTTACAGAAACCAGGAATTGGAAAAGACTTGTTCCAAGGGGCCTGTGGGTTCCTCTCAACAGTCAACAGCAAGCAGAATTTCCATCCACACGTTAAACCCCCAGAAAGCAGCAAGCTAACCACCACCAAAAACAGTTCCTTCTCTCTGGGCAAGCGGGAAGGGACAGACGTGAGTATGTGATAACGTTTCCAAAGCCATCCTTTAACGCTTACTCCAAAACCAAGCACACACCCACATAAAACAACAGACTACAATGCTCATCGCATGTGAGCGGAGAAGTGCTTCCAAAATTATCCAGTCTGGCGACCTCATTCTGCAAATAAGAGCTCAGAGACCCAGAGACGACATGCCCTAATCTTTGTGACCAAGTTAGGTATGGGGAATCACACGGGGAATGGGGCTCTGCCGCTCTAATTCCTAGTGTAGACTGCTTTATAGTCTCTGCAAAGCAAATGTCGAATTTGGTTTTTGTTGTTTTGGTTTTTGGGTTTTGGGGTTTTGGAGTTTTTTCCAGTAGTGGCCTCCTCCGGGATGACAGACAGCAGGACAGAGCAAGGAAAGAAAACACAACAGTGTGATCCAGAGGGTGGGAAGGGGGCGAGAGGATCCAGTCAGGTTGGTGGGCACTGGCCCCTAATGAGAAAGAGAGCTGGTCCGGATAGGCTGGAGCACTGGTTTCTTTCTTTTCTTTTTTTTAAGATTTTATTTATTTATTTGAGAGAGATAAAGCAAGAGACAGAGCACAAGTGGATAGGGAGGGGCAGGGAGAGAGGGAGAAGCAGGCTCCCCACTGAGCAGGGAGCCCAATATAGAGCTTGATCCCAGGACCCCAGGATCATGACCTGAGCTGAAGGCAGACGCTTAACCGACTGAGCCACCCGGGGGCCCCTGGAGCATTGGTTTCTTTTCTTTTTTTTTTAAGATTTTATTTATTCATGAGACACATAAAGAGAGAGGCAGAGACATAGGTAGAGGGAGAAGCAGGCTCCATCCAGGAGCCCGATGTTGGACTCAATCCCGGGACCCCAGGATCACGACTGAACCAAAAGCAAATGCTCAACCGTTGAGTCACCCAGGTGCCCCAGGGCACTGGCTTCTAAATGTCTTTGATTAGCGATCATTAAAAAGTTTGAGTCTTAGGGATCCCTGGGTGGCGCAGTGGTTTGGCGCCTGCCTTTGGCCCAGGGCACGATCCTGGAGACCCGGGATCGAAACCCACATCGGGCTTTCGGTGCATGGAGCCTGCTTCTCCCTCTGCCTGTGTCTCTGCCTCTCTCTTTGTGTGTGACTATCATAAATAAAGAAAAAAAATATTAAAAAAAAAGTTTGAGTGTTAGATTATAGACAGGGACAATATATTTATATATGGAAGCATATGCAGCAAAAAGTAGACATGTTTTTAAGTTGATATTTTGAAACAATAAATTCGAGAAGTTGACTTAGTATAGTCTGACATTATAACAAATATCCCCACAACTTCACTGGATTGGCACAGGAAGTCTGCTTCTCGCCCATGTCAGAGCCCAGCATTGGGTGGTCAAGGGCTCCGGTCCTTGCATTCATCTGAGGATTCACAGTCCTTCCACCTCGTGGCTCTTCCTGTCACCGAGAGCCAAGTTCAGCTGTCTGTGGCTCCAAAGGCCAATACTCAAAGAGAGGAGTTTTAACTGGAAAGGAACCGTGAGCTTGATTCAGGAGGCCGGCCACCTGGGAAGCAGGCCGACTCTTGTCCAAAGGCCCACTCCAAGGCTTGTGCCTGGCCCAGCGATTTTTAAGGGGGTTTAATCAGTTAAGGAAGTGCAATGGTGACATTTCTTGAGCAGGTGCAGAGTCGATGATGCCAGCTACAAAATTCTTGGTGCTCAAGGTTGTGCAAGAAGGTCCGGTTCCTTGGCAACCAGGAGTTGTGTAAAGTTGTGCAAAGTTCTTTCTGCAAAGTAGGGCAAGGTCTCCAGATATGCCAAGGGAGGTCAGTAGTCACTTGTGTGACTTTAAAAAAAAAAAATCATTTTGCTAAAAGATCGCTGAGCTGATCAGAAAGCTAAGGGGGGGGGGGGCTTCAAATGGACTTGCTGGCCTCTGTGGCCTGGGGACTTTCTGGTCCTTTATTCCCCAAGGCCAGTGGTCTGCAAACCTCAGGGAAAGCAAATTGGCTCTGTTACAAATCAAAGGCCTTGAGTCAGCAAGCGAGGAGTGTGTTACCTTGAAGCAAGTTAACCCTTAAGACCAGCACGGGGGCAACTACACCTTCTCCTCTGGGGCCTTGCAGTCCTCTGTATCCCACCAGCAGCTGGGGAAAGAGAGGGAGCCTTGAAGATTGCACCCACCATGGGGTGGAGGCTGGGGGTGAGAACCAGAGCAGGAAGGGACATCAGAGCAGGCTGCCCTGATTCCAGGGGTCCAAACACAGTCACGTGGTCCCAGCAAACTGCAAGGGAAGCTGGGAAATGTAGTCTAGCATGTGCCTGGGAGGAAAAGGTAATGGGGTTTGCTAAACATAGAGCAAACTCTGACACAGAAGTGCACGTCTCCCCATTCCGTCCTTATCCCCAAAGAGGGTTGGGTACCCTGAGGGGTGCATGCTCCCCTGCTTTGGAAACCATTGGCCTGGAGGCCTACACGAAGACCAACCCTGTCACCCCCCTTCCCTCTCCCTTAGACCAGGACCTCCAGAGGAGAACCAGATTAGGGGAACAGAGGGAAACATGAATAAGAGCTAATATATCACCGAGCACCTACCCTGTGCCCAGCACTCACTGAGCATTTATGTGTATTAACGCATTTAATCCAGCAGATGACCCAAGGAGGTTGGTGCTCCTATTATCTTCATTTTTCCTATGAATAAAAACTAAAGCTCAGAGAGATTAAATGACCTGCCCCCCAAAATCACACAGAGGCAGGGATGGGACTGGGCTCAGACACGGGCTGCAGAGCCTGTGCTGTCAGCAGGAGGGGAAATGGGGCATCACTCCCAGCTCTCTGCAAGCCCTGCAGGTGGAAAGGGGGCAGGGGAGGAGCAGGCTGCAGCTGACACGGCTGACAGGAGGGGGCGGTGCAGGGAGGGGGGCAGCCAGGAAGGACGGAGGCAAGGAGGGAGGGTGGGGGGGATTGGGAATGCACAAAGCTAGGCTGTTGGAGCTCACCGATGAAGCAAGCCCTAAGTCGAGGACGTCCAGCACCCAAGTAATGCCCCTTTCATGCTGAGGCCTCCCCTTGATGAAGCTCAGGGTAACCACTGGGAATACAGTGGCTCCACAGGGATGGACACAGGCTGCCCAGACCCCAGCTGCTTCCAGAGTTTACACTCATTGCATCCCCAGGACAAACTCAGCCCTTCCTCTGCCTTGACACCCGGGTCGGAGCAGGTGGGCAGGGTCCTTCAGACTCAGCCATCAGGAAGTGGCCTCTGGCTCTCCCAATGGTCTGGCTCCTCCGTTGCCTTCTGAGGAGTCCACTCTGCCCTGGTTGCACCTTGAAGGGACCTGCTTCTCCCAGGTAGAGAAGCCCTGGGTTGGTGGCTCCAGGCACTGTCACGGCGCTGTCCTTGCTTTGGACTCCAAGGCAGTGGGCACTGAGTGTTGTTTCTGCCATAATCGAGGCTCCGTGCCTCAGTTTCCCTACAGCAAAATGAGCTCAGAAACGTGATGACTCAAACCCCCAAGGAGATCCCTCAATAGCTCTGTGCATCTCCACCTCAAAAGCAGTGAGTCCTTTCAAGGGGGATGGACGGGTCTTCCTCTGAGGATATGTCGGGTCGTAGTTTACACTGAGATGCAGACATGCCCGGAGTCTGCCTTCACAGAAGAGAGGTCCATCTCTGCCGATGGCAATGAGCCTGAGAACATCGCAGAAGCCACACCACATTATGCCACAGAGCTTCCTTGCTCTGACACCTGTTAACTCTCCCCCTGAGGAAAACCTGTGCTGGTTGGAGCTGCCATCTTGTTCAGGGATCCAACCTAGACTATGGCCCCAGCTTCAGGAAAGAAGGAGACAATGTGCCTTTTTGGCATCTACTTTGATTTTTATTTTAATTGCGCCACGTATCAACCCACCCACTTGTTTTAACCAATCTGTACTGGATACGACCCAAGTGGGTAAAAGGTGTTAAGTCCTACAGGCATTGACATACCTTCAGCCCACCCTAGGACACTTCGAAAGACTCCATCACCCACATAATCCCATTTAACGCTCCAGCAGTCCCAGGGAGGGGACTGTCCCCCTCCCCACTGCATGGATCACAAAACTGCAGCACAAAGAACACACATGACACGGTCAAGATCACAGAGGCAGCATCTGGCTGAGCCGGGGTTCAAATCTTGCAACCACTTGACTCCAGCCTTTAATTCTTTCCACCTCACTCGCCCTCATCCATAAGAAAGAAAGAGACATAAGCCAAGGGGAAGTGTGCTAAGTGAAAAGAAAAGAAAAAGGGTAGTGAAGGGCACACAGTCATGGAAGATCTGACGGTCCCAGGCTGATCATGTATGACGACTATTACAGGAGACTCTTTTTTTTAATTTTTTAAATTTATGATAGTCACAGAGAGAGAGAGAGAGAGGCAGAGACACAGGCAGAGGGAGAAGCAGGCTCCATGCACCGGGAGCCCGACGTGGGATTCGATCCCGGGTCTCCAGGATCGCGCCCTGGGCCAAAGGCAGGCGCCAAACTGCTGCGCCACCCAGGGGTCCCTACAGGAGACTCTTAATTCTTTGACCTCTTTGAACTTACAAAATCATTTCTCATTCTATAATTCAATCCATGCTTGTGTCAATGATAAGTTGTTGAAAATTATTGTGTCTGAAAAAAATCTAAGCTCTCGAGGACACATGCAATTATTCATTGTTAAGCCCCGTGGGAGACAGGAAAGACATAGAAGACGCCATTTGTGCCCTTTTGGGGTTTCTGACCTGTTTAGCCTTTAGAAAACAGTTCCTCTAAATTTCCTAGACCAAGACTTGCTTCCTCTGGTTGGAACAGTGGGAAAGTGCAGGATATAGTGGATGAATTCCCGTCAGAAGTTTCCCAGAGTCTGTCCCTACTCATCCACCACTGCTCCACCCCGTTGACCCATTTCAACTTGGGGTTCACTATGATCACTAGCTCCTCTTCTTCTGTTGTCTGTTCCTCTTGGAAAGCATTCTGACCACTTGGAGATTATTTAATCCCTCATCCAAAATGCCTACCTCCCCAGTCTCGAGCCGACCTGGTGACCTATTGACAATAGTGTCTATTTCATCCCGTGCTCGTCCCTGGGGAGAGAGTTTGAGAACATCGTGTGTGGGGGACTGGCTGTAGCATGCCTCCAACTGGAAGCCTCCTGACCTGCCCTATGTAACCCTTGCTCAGGCAGTCCCCTGGGGACGGTAGGGCAAGGAGAGGGCCTTACAAAAAGTCAGCTTAGCCTGGCCTGGTGGCTAGGCCTCTCGGCCCCACACCCTTTCTTCCCACACAATCCCACCAAACACAGCCTCCAGGAGCAGTGAAGGAAAGATGAAGTTAGCCACAGCAAGGTGGCTGGTTGTAGCAAGCTTGGGATGAAAACAGTGGGGTTCGGGTGCAGAGGTAGAAAGTGATGGGATTCAGGGGCTGCCACCCACCTGAGAACAGGTATAACCCCTCGCTGGGCGAGCTACCCTCGTGCTGGCCTGGTTCTCTCTGCCTTCGCCATGAAGGCGTCTCCGGCTGCAGGAGGAGGACGGAGAACCAGACCTCACGCACCAAACCCAGGAGCCTGTCACCACTGAGGCATGGCCTGGAGAGGGTGTGTGGTTGGCCCAGCCACCCCCCTCCCTCCTTCTTCACCCAGAGGGGCCTCAGACCTCATCTGCCCCTAGCAGCCTGCTAGGCATTAGGTAGTCAAATCCATCATGCCATCATGACGAAGGCCCAGAAAAAAAAAAAAAAAAAAGATGGAGTCAAGGGGAGTAATCATAAAACACAGATATTTTCTGGAACTAGACCCAGTTGCCTTTCCCCATGAATCACCCGCAGAAGCAAGCATATGTCATTCTGTAAAATGACAAAATAGCATGCAGAGGAGGAAGGTGGCAGGCCTCCGCCCCTTCCCTCTTTGTCCCCGCCTGGGAAGGACAGGGATGCCAGTTAAAGGAAGGATTGGCAGGCAGAGTTCTGGGGATCCTGTCATGCCATCCTTTGTTTGCCAAGCTCTGGCTCACGACTTCCTTCCTCCAGGCCTGGGGCCTGTCCACCCAGGGTGGGCATGCTGGGGGCTGCTGGGGCTGCCCTGGCTGAGCGAGGGGCAGAGGGCCTCCCCTCCCAGTAATAACCCCTGGGCTGTGGGGGCATCTCTCTGCCTTCTTCCCCTCCCTAGTATTTCAGGCTCACTTCTCTCTCTCTCTCTCTCTCTCTCTCTCTCTCTCTCTCTCTCTCTCTCTCTCTCCTTCATTCTCTTCCAAGGAGATGAGATGCAGATTTGTGGGCTGTTAATGCATTCCAGATGCCAGAAGCAATCTTGGCCGGGCTTGGCAGTGCTGCCATTGGGCCTCTACTCCACCCGCCAGCCAGCCACCCACCCACCCCTGTCCCCTCCCCTCCCTTCCCCTCCCCTCCCCTCCCTTCCCCTCCCCTCCCCTCCCCTCCTTCGCCCAAAAGGGCAGCGAGAGAAAACAGGCAGGCTGGCGCCACCTGCCGGCAGCATCTCGAAGCGCAGCAGCGAAGACGAAGAGGATTTTAGGGTGGGGCTGGAGGTTTCGGGTTAACCAGCTCAATTCACAGGATCCGGGTGGAAGAATTCAGTTTATCTGATGAAAAGTCCTTGAGGGAAGAGGTTATATATAAATTAGAAAACTTCGGTCCTTAGAAATACACAGGAAGGGAACTAGGGATTTGTGGAGAGTTTGGACAGCCCTCTTGGTCTCATTTTGCTACTTTGTTCTCTTTCTTTTCTTTCTTTCCTTCCTTCCTTCCTTCTTCCTTCTTTCCCGGCTGGGTTGCCTCTAATGTCAGAGCCTTTGAAGGGTGGAGATTTTTGCATCGGATCTCATGTCAAACAAAAGAAGCCAAGAGAAGACTCCGTGCAAATTAGCCAGCATGTGTGTGGCTTGGTGAAATCTAGTAGGTAGAGGAGGAGGGAGATTTGAAGTAAATGGAGCAATGGAAATTCACGCTCCTGTGATTGTTAGGACAAAGCAATGGTGAGGATTTTCGGGCTAGCTTATAGGTCATTGCCATGCCTGTCAAACGGGAGGAGACTTTACCATAATGGTGAGTCCTGGGGGTGTTGTGCAAGGAGTGGATAAAATCCACAGAAAAAGGTGATGAGATTCGGGATTAGGATTTGGGGACGCAAGAGAATGAAGCCCCCAGAGCCAGGGAGTCAGGTTCCTCCTGCAGCTGGGTGAGTAGCACAAAAACCCAGACCGTAATTTCTCAGGGAAAAGGACAAAGGGCCCAGTCTCCTGAGAGCAGAGAGTGCAGCCCTGGCTGTGTGTCCTCTCCCCCGAACGTGGTCCTGTCCCCATCAGATCAGGCCTGACCCAGGATCCTGAAACCACCAGGCCAGCTGGGTGACGATATGAAGAAGAGAGCTTGGACACACTGAGCTTTTAAACTGGGTGTATGGGGAAGAATCGAGAATACAGAGGGTGAGATCTGCAGCAGGTCTGGAGACCAGGATTGTGGGAGATACTGAGAACGTTTCAATGAGACAGAAGAGTTGTTTTGTTTTGTTTTTTTAAGATTTTATTTATTTATTCATGACAAAGAGAGAAAGAGAGAGAGAGAGAGGCAGAGGGAGAAGCAGGCTCCATGCAAGGAGCCTGATGTGGGACTCCATACGGGGTCTCCAGGATCACACCCTGGGCTGAAGGGAGCACTAAACCACTGAGCCGCCGGGGCTGCCCTGTTTTTTGTTTGTTTTGTTTTGTTTTGTTTGTTTTAGTGACTTGTTGTGCATTAAGAATGTATTTCCTGGGGCACCTGGGTGGCACAGTCAGTTAAGCGACTGCCTTTGGCTCAGGTCATGGTCCCGGGTCCTGGGATCGGGTCCCTCGTGGGGCTTCCAGCTCAGCGAGGAGTCTACTTCGCCCTCTCCCCCACTCCCCTGCTTATGCTGTTTCTCTCTCTCTCTCTCTCTATCAAATAAATAAATAAAATCTTAAAAAAAGAAAAAAGAATATTCCCCCCCTCACGCGTACTTTAGGTGGTTTCCTGAAGGACTCAACATCAGAACTACCTGCGAGTTGCCTTTTTTCAGTGGGGAGAGAGGCAAGTATTTGCTGTTTCTTTGAACCAGCATCACATAAGACGGGGCCACAGGGGCTCCCCGTTGTGGAGTGATTGCACATTCAATGCATGTATGTTCTCAGCACTGAAAAGGAGTAGATAATAAAGACAGATACAGAGCTAGAGTCTCAGACCTTTTTTTTTTTTCCTTTAAGATTTAAAGTAAACATGTCCAAACAAAGAAAAAGACAAGCCCATGTCGGTTTGGGTCAGATAGAGATCTGGGCTAAGATATTTTCCCCAGACACCTGGAGGGAGACCTTTGGTCCACATTGCATGAGTGTTGACGAGGCTCTCTGTGGGGATGGAGTTTATTACTGGGGTTCGAGGCTGTGGGATGTGTGCCACCGCTCCCACCAATCTGGGTAGTGAGCGGTAGTATCCTCCTGTCTTCCTCTGTCCTCCCAAATCCCAGCACGGCGACTTCTTCCGCATGTGGCCCCAGCTAGTGATGTGTCCTCTTTTTGCCTCTACTTTTTTATTGGTGAGGTGGGGATAGAAACAGAACCATTCCCTTAGAGTCAAGAGTCAGCTAAGGAGTAAACAGGTGAAACTGTTAGCACAGAGACCACCATATTGTAAGTGTTCGTTAAATGTTAACCACTCATGGGGAAGGAGAACTATTTACTGAAATGGGCTCACTCAGGCCCCTAGTAAATATCTGTAGTCTAATTATTCAGTTTGTTCAACCCAGAGGCCTCCTGTACAGGTCCCACTGGCTGACTACATCCCTCCATTGGGGAGCTCTTCTGTTGGGCCCAAGGTATCTCTGAGTTGGGGGTGGTGAGGGGTCTGGCTTGGCATCCTTAGCCTGACTCTGGTAACTGACTCTCTTCCACCTCCTGTAGCAGGCTTCCTGTTGCCCATCATGTGGAGGTGGGGAAAGAGAGGATGTTGGCCAACTACTCTGGCCAGCTGTGAGCTTTGTCCCCTTCCCAAAGCTTTTGGAAAGAGCAGAGAGACATTGCAGGCCACAGATGTTCACTTAGACCCCATGTGGGGGGTGTAGGCCATGTCCTGCTCAGGTCCCACCATTGCCCACATGCCCTGTTCCAACCTGGCCAAGGTCTGCTCTCATTCTTCAGGAGATTGGGCTCCCAAAACCCAGCTCCCCTCCCTGTGGCTTCCCTGTTGCTTCTCACCACCTCCAAAGCTCCACCACCTGAGTGAGCAGAGCACCTACACTGGGACCAGGAAAAAGACCCAATAATAGCTTACAAATGGATAAGAGACAAGGCACAGTTGCAGCATTTTAAAATACTTTCGGTGTTTCCGGACCTACTTCTTGGTCACATCTTTTATGGCCATTTCCTCTCTTGAGTTCCTCCAGCCTCTTTATAATGAAAGGGTGAATTCACTATCCAGCCTCAGCTCCTCCACTGTCTAGACAGTGCCCTTGGCAAGTGGGGGTGTACTCACTCACGGTGGGGGGGGGTCCGGGATGAGTCTCTGCGGTGTGGTCAGAGGATGCTCTAACTTTGACTTATGATTGTTCTTATCTTCTTTTTCAGCTTCTCTTTCTGCGTGTGTTTTAGATTTTACATAGGAGAGCAGTGGAAACTCTTCCTATTTGTAAATCGGTGCATGGGGTACATGGGGTGCGTGCTCACCCTGGAGGTGCACAACGTCAAAGGTTTGATGACCTGCATCCTGGTCCACAGCTCCTGTCCGTCATTCTCTGATCTGGGTCCGAGTGGCTTTTCCTGCTTCATCAATCCCAGGAGCAGTTCCCCTCCTAGCCAGGGTGGTATTTGCAGCCCCTACCTGCTGGGGGTGGGGGTGGGGGTGGGCAGGCACCCACCAGCCTTCCCAAAAGACACTGGGCTTGGGAGATGGTTGGGCTCCTTGGGGGATGGAGGGGCAGCCCAAGGTCAGGCAGGCACTTGGTGACTTGGGACAGCTGCTGGTTGCAACTAGCCAGGAAGTATTTCAGAATGTGAACAGCAGGCAGCCCGAGCCCAATGTCAAGTCCCCCTGTGGCCACCCCCTTTTCTCCAGTGGGTGGTTCACACTTCGCTGCACCTCTGCAAATCCTGCCTCCATTTGCACTGTCCCCTGGGGGTGAAGTGCCCTCCACCTTTCCTCTGCCTGGTAAAATGCCTCACATCCTTCAAGATCAAGTTGGGATCCTCCCTTCTCAGGGGAGACCCTCTGAGGGCACCCCCCCCCCCGCAGGATTAAGGCCTCCTGCGGCGCTCCCAGCACACCCTCACAAGGAGCGCTTACTGCTGCAGTGTGTTCTATGGGCCACACTCGCTGGGCCCATGCTCGCCCACGCCCCTCCCCAGCTCCGACCCAGAATAAACACTGTAAGCTCCTTGAGAGGAGAAATTCATGTGTGTCCACGAGCGCAAGGTGCAGCATCGTTTTATACACCTCTACGCACGAAAAGAACCTGCCAGTGGACGATTTCCAAGAGGCTAACAGCACCTTTTAAGCGCTGCTGAGAATTAATGAACCGTGGTGTCCGGTTTGTACCTGCATCACCCCCTGTCTTGGATGGGGTTTGCATGCAGCATGTGATCAGTAAATACCATTGGGTCCCTTGTCGGAGGGTCTAGCACAGAAAGCCAGGGGAGGAAGCACTGAGGAGAGGAAGGGCCGGCCCAGCACCCCTAAGACCGCAGGGAGCAAAGACAGCTGAAATTCGGGGAGCCCTCTGCACATGTCAGCTGTGACTGCTCCCCCTGTGGTTTGGGGGAGGAGTTCGGGGCAAAGGGACCCAAAAGCCCAGCCAGAGTTCCAGCTCTGTGATGGCCTGCCTGTCACCAGAAAGGCACTTAATCCCTTTGACATTCCTTGTACTAAATGATGACAAGTTAGTGACATGTCACATTTACAGAGTGCTAACTCCATAAGCGCTATGCCAGTGCTTTCATTCTTTTTGTATTTTATTAAAAAATTATTAATAGGGGGCGCCTGGGGGGCTCAGTGGTTGAGCATCTGCCTTGAGCTCAGGGCGTGATCCTGGAGTCCCAGGATCGAGTTCCGCATCAGGCTCCCAGGAAGCCTGCTTCCCCCTCTGCCTGTGTCTCTGCCTCTCTCTCTGGGTCCTCTGGGTCTCTCATGAATAAATAAATACATAATCTTTTAAAAAAAATTTAAAAATATCAACATATTTTTTAAATGGGAAACCTATGTCACTGGCCCTTTTTATTTTAAGGATAATGAAGGGACAGCCCAGCCCCCCCCCTTGGGACCTGTGACCTTAGCCAGGCCACTTCCTGCATTTCAGAGCTTCCCAAAAGTTAATCACAGGTACCCGGCCTACTAAAGTTATATTTTATGGAGACACAATACAAGACTGGATGTCAAAGAGCTTTGAAAACCACAGAGCCAGACAGATGTGAGAGATTGTTATAGGCAAACAATGACATTACAGATGTGAAAGTGCTCGCCGCCCTCAAGAACAAGGATCCTATTCCACTCCAGTGTGTCACCATAATAGAGATAGAGTCCCGGCTCTCGGGGCATAAATCTGCCCGGCTGGAAGCTTTCAGAGAATGTCAAAGTCATAACTCGTTCATAGCAAAGCATCTTAAAAGTCTCTACAGTTTTCAGGAACCCAATGGAACTGGCTTTAGATCTTGAAGAACTGGAATCATTAAGAAACATAAAATCCAGGATGCCTGGGTGGCTTAGTGGTTGAGAGTCTGCCTTCGGCTCAAGGTAATGATTCCGGGTCATGGGATGGAGCCTCAGGTCAGACTCCCTGCTCATCAAGGAGTCTGCTTCTCCCTCTCCTTCTGCCCCTCCCCACCCCCACTTGTGCTCTCTTGCTCTCTCTGTCAAATGAATAAATAAAATCTTAAAAAAAAGAAAGAAAGAAAGAAGAAGAAAGAAAGAAAGAAAGAAAGAAAGAAAGAAAGAAAGAAAGAAAGAAAGAAAGAAAGAAGAAAGAAAGTCATAATAGAATTTTCAGTCCAACAATTTTGGGTGTCTGTACCGTACATAAACTGGAAGAGTTTGTATTTAATGGGTCCCATTTTCCCATTTCTCTCTGTCCTGATCAGAAAACTGATCCAGTCTCTAAACTTTTCCAAATCAGAATAACCACTGATTCCACTGGAGGGCTCAAGAATACCATTAAACTCCTCATTTTCCCTGTCAGTAGTATTTTGTGACTCCAGAAAAATAACTTACTTGCAGTATCTAGCAGGCAATCTGATGTCTTAAAAGCATAATATCAGATTTAAATTACAGACATGCAAGGAAGACTCCAGGAATTCAAGATCATGGCTTCATCTGTGGCTGTTTAGAGCCCTGGCTCTCAAACTACAGGGAGCTTCAGGATTACTGGACCACTTGTTAAGACACTGACTGCGGGGCACCTGGGTGGCTCAGTGATTGAGCATCTGCTCTTCGGCTCAGGTTGTGATCCTGGGGTCCTGAGATAGAGTCCCGAGCCAGGCTCCTTGCTCATTGAGGAGCCCGCTTCTCCCTCTGCCTGTGTCTCTGTCTCTATGTATCTCTCATGAATAAATAAAATCTTTAAAATATGTATATATTAAACGGCCCCTGGAAGACCATTGAGACGTTTCCATGAATGTGGTATACTTCCAATTTAGAACTCCTGGGTGACACTCCTGCTTCCCAACTCCTAAAGCACCCATTGAATATCAAGCAAACCAACCTTACTACCACGGCCAGACTTAATTGCACCAAAGGAAGGTGCCCAGATTAGAAGCCACACTGAATGCAGGAGAGCCCAGCCATCTGCTGCCCTCCTTGGGGTGGCTGGAGGAAGGTGGGGTGAGACCTCGGGTGTGTGCCCTCCCCTCCTGGGCTCTCATTTCTCCTTCTGCAAAGCGAGGAGGCTAACTTCCACCGGTGCAGGAGCTCTTTTCCTCTCACTGCCATGAACACAGTGACTTTGTTCTTCCACATGCCACTCCTGGTCCCCTTTTCTCTGTGCTATGTGAGGAACTTGCCAGATCGTCAGATTTGAGTTGGGGGGGCGGGGGGATGTCGGGTGCTCAGAGAGCCTGAGAACAGCCCCCCTAGGAAACCAAGGCAGACTCAGACAGTAGGGGGTCAGACCCAAATGGCAAAGAGCTTAGACAATGTCACATTGTGGAGTTTAAAAACATGCATTTTTTAGGAGCCTGGGCTTACTGAGTCAGCGATCTGGAACATTCTCAAGAGACTAAACATATCCCAAGAGTGGACTGAATTTTAAACTACGCTTTAAAAAACTTTCTATGTGAAAACAATTGGGCATTTCTTCTTCCAAAATGGTTCCGTATTTTTCTTTATTTAGATTTTCACGGCTGCAAATAAGAAGTATCGAGGGCGTTTCAAGCCTCAGACATGGCGTTGGAGGTCATGGCCCAAAGAGTCATCTGGTCCTAAGATGGTATCCAGGGCACCAAGATTTATAGCCTTAAATCTCTCAAACAAATTACACTTTCAGAGCAAAGAGGTAGAATGCTTGCCCTCACCCTTCTGATTGCCAGTTTGAGGGTTCTCTGTCACAGCATCCACTAGCAGGACGCAGGGTTATTTTCAAGCAGGGGTTTGCAGCCACCACATGCTTAGTTCCTGGTGTCACCTGCCTTCCCCGAGCAAGGCAAGTGTGAAAGACCTGTACACAGCCCAAAGCAGGTGAAACATGTACCCGAGTATCACCACCACCCTCACCGCCCTCCTCCCCACCCTCACCACCTTTCCCCAGTTCACAGTAAAATATGCTTGGACTCCAGAGAGGCCAAAGTTCGTGGTACTGAGAACCTGAACTAGGTAAACCACTGCCTGAATCTCAGCATGAAGCAGCAGGACCTGGCAGGAAAAAGTACCTCCCCCAATTTTCTCAAGTGTGCTCTGAACCCAGGGACAGACAGCAAGGGAGGCCCAGAGACCCAGGTTCGGTCACTAACAGGAAAACCACAGCACCAAGAAGCAGCCTCCACACTTAGCCACGGGGGCTTCCCTTCTGCCCTTGATGGGGTGCAGCACCTTACCTTGGACTCATGAACTTGAATTTGAATTTGGGGAGGACGCAATTCAGCCCATAGCGTGTGCATGCAACACCCATGGATTGAGCACCTACTATGTGCCGGCCATGTGCTGGGTGCTGAGGATATGGAAATTAGTAAGACATGGACTCTGATGTTAAGGGGCGCCCCCTCGGGAGGGGCACAAAGGTCGACACATAATTGCAGTTCAGTGCAGGAGCTTCGGTCATAGAGGCACAGGGAGTGCTATGAGGGCAAAGATAGCCTGAGAGCATCAGAGAAGGCTTCCTGGAGGACGTGGCGTCTAAGCAGAGTCCTTTTTCTTTAGTTTCTTCGTTTTTTTTTTTTTTAAGATTTTATTTATTCGAGAGAGTGAGAGTGAGAGAGATCACAGAAGGAGAGAGAGAGAGAAGGAGAAGCAGACTCGCTGCTTAGCAAGGAACCCGATGCTGGGTCCGATCCCACAACCCTGAGAGCATGAACTGAGCCGAAGGCACATGCTTTACCAACTGAGCCACCCAGGCGCCTCTTCTTTTACTGGGCTTTTTATTATAAAAGTTATAACTGGGGGCAACTGGGTGGCTCAGCTAGTTGACCATCTGACTCTTGATTTCAGCTCCGGTCATGATTTCAAGGTCATAGATCAAGCCCCACCTTGGACTCCACACTCCACCCAGAGACTTGCTTGAGATTCTCTCTCTCCCTCTCCCTCTGCCCCTCCCCCGCTCATGCACACACTCTCTGTCTAAAATAAATAAATAAAACCTTTTTTAAAAAAGAGTTATACCTGGGCTCAATATAACAAATAGAATAATATAAAGGTTTATGAGGGGGGAAAAAGTACTAATCTTCCCCTCGCTGCCTATAGTCCCTGCTTATAATTGAATAAAGGGTAACAGTTTCCTGTGGGCCTTTGCTCTATGCTCCTACAAATCGATACGCACATATATGGAAGAGTCTTACTAGTTTTCTAAACTCTGCAGTAAAAATGTGGTTATGCTGTGCACAGCACTCTGCGCCTTGGTTTTCCCAGTTAGCTCTATCTTAGCTGGTCCTCCAGAGGCCCCAGCTCATTCTCTTTAACCAGCTGTACCTAGAGCAGCTGTGGGCCTTTCTAGCATCTTCGCACTCAGTGTCAGGGCATCAATGCATTTTTTTTTTTACTTATTCATATTTTTCACTCAGTTATATTTCAATTAGAAATCTCACTCTTGTCACAGGAGTGCGGTGGTCAGACCCTTGACAGCGTAGCTTGCAGCTGTCGTCAACGACGCCAGAGCAGATGGCCAGCAGTCTGGCTGCCTGACAGGCTCAGAAGTGCACACAATTCTTAATTCCTGCCTTTCGTTGTCAACCCTACAAATTAACAAGGTGGTTTTCACACCCCAGCTGGAATCTCAGGCAACATACCTAAGCGTTTGGGATGGATGGCACGAGGTGGCGGACTGCCAGCCAGAGGCTGCAGGCCAGCCCAGCCCAGCCAGTCCCTTCCCCATGCAGGTGGCACCAGGTGGCGCTGGGCAGGTGCACCTCCCGGGTCCAGGAAGGACCAAGCACTGTGTGTCTGGCAAGGCTAACCTGGAGTGGAAGGTGTGGGGCTGTCAGGGTGTGAGCTCTGCACAGAGCCTACTACTGTGTGATAAGCCAGTCAATGCTGCCACTGACCCAACTGGTCAGTCTGCCCAAGCCAGTTGGGGGCAGACCTGACATTTTATTCCTCCTGGAGGTCATTACAGGCCTGGATAAAATCTTCCATGTTGGCTGGGCTGGGGATACCAGGTTCCCCTCACTGTAGGTCCCCCATCCCCCAGCAGTATTCCCCTAGTCTGGCAAGAGGACACACAGCCAGAGGTGGTGGACCTGAGCCCAGGCTGCCCTGTCCTTGGTCAGCTCGCTGGCCCACCTCATACCAGTCCTCGCTGTGATGGTATGACTGGCAGGGTTGCTGTCCTGCAAAGCAGGACCATCCCTCCTCTCAGCAAGCACATGTGCCTCGTTGGGAGGCAGACACATGAGCAAGGACACTGGTGCTACATCAGACGTCAATTTTACGCTGAAATGTCGCCAAAGTCATTTAGATTCAGAGAAGGGTGGGAATGGGGTATTTTTTTGGTTGTGTCTTTGTGAAGAACCAGAATCTAGAAAAGCCAGAAGGCAACTTTCTGAACACCAAGCCAAAGAGTTGAGATGGTAATGATCCTAAAATCCAGCTTTCGTCGTGTACCTCCCTTGCTCTGGGGTCCCTCCGTGTGTCCAGGGCAGACTGCAGACGTGAGCCAGGGGGTTACAGACAGCGTCAGGCTAGCAGGGCACCAGCAAGGAGGCAAGGGCAAGAATGGGGAAGGAAACTTGGTGATTGCTGTGAAGGAAATCCAAAGGGTCTGGTAACTGGTGTGAGAGGTGGGATGAAGACGGTCAGCTTAAGTCTGCTCGGGCCTCAGTAACAAAGAGCCCCAGACTGGGGGGCTCTAAAAACAGAAAATTTTTGTCTCACAGGTTTGGGGGCTAGAAATCCACAATCAAGGTGCTAACAGAGTGACTCAGTGGCTAAGCATCTGCCTTTAGCTCAGGTCATCATCCCAGGGTCCCAAGATCAAGTCCCACATCAGGCTCCCAGCATGGAGCCTCTTTCTCCCTCTGCTTGTGTCTCTGCCTCTCTCTGTGTGTCTCTCATGGATAAATAAATAAAATGTTTAAAAAAAAAAAGGTGCTAAGGTAGGTGCTAGTAGGGTTGGTGTCTCTGGAGGCCTCCCTCCTTGGTTTGCAGACAGCCACCTTCCCTCCGTGTATATCTGTGCCCTAACCCCCTTATAAGGACAGCAGGCCTGTTGGATCAGGGCCCAGGCTAATGCCCTCGTTTTAACTTACTCCCCCCCTGTAAAGGGCCTGTCTCCAAAGACAGTCACATTCTGAGGGCTGGGGTTTAGGACTTCAAAATATGAATGTGGGGGCAGGGAGTGATTTAGTCCAGAACAGTTAGCAACAGGAAAATGAGTTTGGTTCCAGGGAGACCAAGTCTTGAGGTGCGGCCAGACCTCCAAAGTATAAACGTCCAGCAGGCTGTTTTGTAGATCTGGGCATAATATTGAGGGGAGGCCATGGCCACATGCAACTAGAAGCAGCTGCTTGCACGTTCAACTCAATGTGTAGTGCTGTCCAGGGAAGCATGCAGGCATGGCTTCTCACCCTCCACGTGCAAGTCCAGAAACTCCATCCCATCCATTCACCCACCGAGCTCTGACCAAACCCCAGTGAGTGAGTTAGTTCACGCTTGGCACACTCGAAAGAGACTCCTTCGTAAATGAGAGGGCCTGTTTACCAATTAAGCCACAGAAATTCCTGGAAGGATCATGAGCACCAGCCATCTCCCTGGGACATTCTTCCTGTTGACCATTTGGACTTCTCTCCCCTTCCCCATCACCCTGCACTGATGAGAAGCTGACTGTGGCCCCAGGACTGGGCCCCACTCCTGTTCACACTCCTTTACTTTCAATCCTAAACATATCTTATTAATACTTTGCATCCTTCCCAGCATCTAACACAATTTCTTTCTGTGCTCAACAAGTATGTGTTGATGGTCACGCAGGTGATCCCTCTTAGGGTCTGGCCCCTAAGAGGGTGCAGTGGAGCACTTAGGAGCCCAGGCCATGGGTCAGACTTCCCAGTCTGAATTCTGTTTCTGCCAAGTACGAGTTGCGTGAGTGGAGGAGAATCAGCTGCTCTGTGCCTCACTTCCCTCATCTTATCAAATAAATGCGATGCTCAGGTAGCTAACCTCACATGGTTGTCATGAACATAAATGAGGTGATGGATGTAAAGTACTCAGAGCAGCGCAGGACAGTACAATTATATTATACAAGTGATGGCAATTTTTAATATCCACTGTGCGCTTGCTGTATTATCTAGTCCGTCTCATTAAATCTCCAAGCAAGGGACACCTGGGAGGCTCAGTGGTTGAGCATCTGCCTTCGGCTCAGGTCATGATCCTGGGGTCCTGGGATCGAGTCCCGCATCAGGCTCCCTGCAGGAACCCTGCTTCTGCCCCTGCCTGTGTCTCTGCCTCTCTCTGTGTGTCTCTAATGAATAAATAAAATCTTTTTAAAAATCAATCAATCCACCGATCTCCCAGACACTATTTGAGATAAGTATTGCCAGCCCTGCTTAAAGAGGAAGCCTGGTCCAGTGAAGGGAAGCCATGTACCAGCAGTTATTCAACAGGTAACTGGCAGAGACAGAATGTGAGCCTAGAGCTGAGTCTTATGCTTTTTCTCTTTCTACTCCACAAATTAGGCTGGAGAGAATCCTCAGCCGAGAAGAATGGGTCCTCGGGCTCTTACAGAGAACCCCATGGACACC
The DNA here is from genome assembly GCF_905146905.1 of Nyctereutes procyonoides. Taxonomy (NCBI): domain Eukaryota; kingdom Metazoa; phylum Chordata; class Mammalia; order Carnivora; family Canidae; genus Nyctereutes; species Nyctereutes procyonoides. The sequence goes on along the minus strand of NW_026575140.1, from coordinate 50,538,192 downwards.
AAGAGTCATAAGGTGGGGCTCTCACCCAAAACTAAGGGGTTCAAAAGATGCCATCATGTCCCAGCTCCTACTCTATATGGTTGGGACCCTATACGCTAAATCAACATCACATCCAAGCTCAATAACTTTCTAATATGCATCATCCAGAAGGCATCCCTAGTATTCAGTGCCCCCAAAATGTCCCCCTCGGCACCCATCCAAATCTCCAGCATGCCGACATGCCCACATAGCTCCAACTAGCAAAACAGATGACAGCTGGGCTCCCCAGCAGCTGATCAAAAACATAGATCATGACAAGGACAGGTTGTTACTGTGCCTTAGAGAATCGCAAGCATTCCTTCAGCCCCAGGATGGTGAACAGTAAGACACTGTAGGTACTAATTCTAATTAATTAGAAGACATTGTGGAGAATCAGTGTTTCCAGAGAATGTTGGCCGCTAAGACTGAGCTCAGTGGAAGAGGTTGACTAGTGGTGTCTGCCGGGAGCACAGGACGGGAAGCAGCGCACCAGATGCACGTTTGCCAACCCTTCTTCAGCCACAGCGCTTCACGTCCACTCAGTTGTTGATGAAGCACCTGGTTATCTGTGTGGTTTATGACAACAACGTGGATATGACACATACGTGCAAAGGCAGACAAAGATGAGAAATCAAATAAATATAAATGCAATTGCTATGTAGGGGAAATTCCTGGTTTTTTTAAAGATTTTATTTATTTATTCATGAGAGACACAGAAAGAGAGGCAGAGACACAGGCAGTGGTAGAAGCAGGTTCCCTGAGGGGAGCCCAATGCGGGACTCGATCCCAGGACCCCAGGATCACGACCTGAGCCGAAGGCAGATGCTTAACCACTGAGCCATCCAGGTACCCCAAAATTCCTGCTTTAAAACCTTAGGTACTCTTTTGTTTGTTTTATTTATGGGGTAGGGATGTCGTGTATTCTTACTTTTCTCAACATTCTTCACAACACAGTCAGCTGGTGTCAGCTGCCTCTTATAGAGTCCAAGCTATAAAAAATTGAGCCATAAAAAATCTTGAGAATGGGCCCCGGATGTCACTTAGCTCAGTCCCTTGGCCACAGCAGGAACACTTCTGGCAACAACCGGACACACCTGTTCAGTCCCTTTATCGACCCTGCTGGACGAGGCAGCCAGTTGAACGTGATTGACATGACTGACACGATTGCCAGGAAGCGTTTCCTTGGACTCAGCCAAAATCCTCTTCCTCTAAACTCTATCCAACTGCCCTAATTCTGTCTCCCAGAGCCATATGGGACACGAATACTCTGCTCAACATGACAGGGTTTTTTATTTTATTTTATTTATTTATTTATTTATTTATTTGAGAGAGAGAGAGAGAGAGAGAGAGAGAGAGAGAGAGAAAGGAGGGGTAGAGGGAGAAAGAGAGAACCTCAAGCAGACTCCCGCTGAGTGTGGAGCACAACACAGGGCTCAATCTCACGACCCTGAGATCATGACCCAAGTTGAAACCAATAGTCAGCTGCTTAACTGAGAGAGCCATCCAGGCACCTCATTGTGCCTACTTTTAATACCTGGATTTGAAAAAGGATCACACTGAAGTTCTAGAAAGATCTTTGGTCAGATAAAGTCCCAGTGACCAGGAAGCACATATATTTTGCCATTTAAACTTTAATAATAAAAAAATTAAAAATAGTAAAAAATACATAAGCTTTAATATTATGTGTGCTTAGGAGGCTGGGACTCCCAGGAAAGGTATTGGCATCTTGCTTGGCGTTATCCGGTAAGGACAGGGCTGCCTTGTCAGATGCGGGGCCTGCTCACTTTCCACCTCATTAGTCTTTTCAAGCCTGGTTTTCTTGTTTGCAAAATGGTGGTAGTTATACCTGTTTCACAGAAATAGTGTGGAGTAAATGATCACATGCTGCAAGTACCTGGTAACGGAAAGCTAGAGATTCAGATATAAGAGAATCTTTGGAGAACTTCTGGACCAGGCATTCTTACACATTACTTGTGGGAGACAAAATGGGATGAGTCTCTAAAAAGTCTTAGTAATAACTTTCAAAATTGTAAATGTGTAGGGAATGAATGTTTTCTGGGGACTTTCAAGTCCAGCCAAGATGTGGTTAACAAGGACTAGACTCAACCTCCCATAGAAAACTGGACAGGAGAGATGAAATAATTTTTTTCCAGGCATCAGACAACAGGCGGTGCATAACTGCAGTGGCTGAGAACAGGGAAATAAATGAAGTGAGCCTTATAATCACCCTGGCTTTCTGCCTGGAAGCAATTTCTGACAATGAGATCAGGGAGGAGGAACCTAACCAGAGCCAGGATCAAAGATGATCTAAAGAAGGGAGAGTCCAGGCTAAGCAGGTGATCTCAAGTCTGGTCACCTGGGAACAGTGCGAGTCCTGGGTTGTTTAGCTGGAAGCAGAAAAGACTTGGGGGGTGGGCGGTACATGCAAATTGTCTTCAGAGATTAGAAAGTGTGTCATGTTGGGGCACCTGGGCAGCTCAGCTGGCTGAATGTCCGACTCTTGATTTTGGCTCAGGTCTTGATTTCACTCCCCAACCCCCCCCACCCCCCCCCACCCCCCGCCCAGCTAATGCTCTCTCTCAAAAAATAAATAAATCGTAAAAAAAAAAAAAAAAAAAAGAGGGCAGCCCGGGTGGCTCAGCGGTTTAGCACCACCTTCAGCCCAGGGCCTGATCCTGGAGTCCTGGGATCGAGTCCCATGTCGGGCTCCCTGCATGGAGCCTGCTTCTCCCTCTACCTCTCTCTCTCTGTGTCTCTGCCTCTCTCTCTCTCTGTGTCTCTCATGAATAAATAAATAAAATCTTTAAAAAAGAAAAGAAAAAAAACTGGGCAAAATGGGAGAATTCTCTTTTAAAAATATAAAGAACTAAACAGGCTAAGAAGAATAGAAAAGACAATGAAAAAACAATGAAAGTAACTGAATCAGGAACTTAAAACACACATACACGCACACACACACACATGCACACACCATCACCATGCTTAGAGTCTTACAAGCAGATTCTATCAAACATACAAGGAAGAGATAATCCATATTTTGCACAGATTGTTCCAAAGGAAGAAAAAAGATACAGTCCTGAGCTCCTTTTATAAAGCTGACATAACCTTGACACCTTCCTACAAAGAAAACACCAGGCTCAAGCAGTAACTCCAGCCACTGTGACCAAACACTACAGAAAACAGTATTTCCATCTTTACATAAAGAGGTCTATGATATAAAGAGGGAATGCCTGCCAACTCGCTTTACAAGGCAATCCTACCCTTGTAGTGAAATTCAATAGGACAGTTTGAGAAAGTAAAATTTCAAAAAAAAAAAAAAAAAAGAAAAAGTACAATTTCAGATCAATCTCACTCATAAACAGAGGGAAAAAATTATCTAAAATACAAAAGCAAACCCAATGCAGCTATACGTAAAAATGGTGAGGGGCACCTGATTGGTTCAGTCGGTAGAGCACACAACTCTCGATCTCAGGCTGTGAGTTCAAGCCCCACACTGGGCATGGAGCCTATTTAAAAAAAAAAAAAGGGAAGGATCATGAAACACACTGTATTTATTTCATGAGTGTAAGGTTAGTTTGATATTAGAAAATTATTTAATACAATTTACCACTAAAAGAGAAAATGACTCTCACAATGAGCGCATAAAAAAAGTTTGATAACAATTCCTTTCCCATTCATGACAAAATTCTCTCAGCAAGCAGGAAATAGACAGGAACTCCCCTATCTTGATAAATGGTATCTATAACAATCCTATAGCAAATATATTTAATGGTAAAATGTTGAAAGCATTCCCTTTAATAACGGGAACAATACTATGCTATTACCACATCTTTACAACATTCTACCAGAGTTCCTAGCCAGTGGAGAGAGGCATAATCAGATGAATAATATAAAAATTAGAAATAATCAAATTTATCTTTACTTGCAGTTTGCATGATTGTGTACATAAAAATCCCAAAGGATTTATACAAAAAAAATCCTAAAGTATGTTAAGTTTAAAACATTTAGGAAATGTGTTTGTAGGGGCACCTGGGTGGCTCAATGGTTGAGCGTCTGCCTTCATCTCAGGGCGTGGGATCGAGTCCCACATCGGGCTCCCCACAGGGAGCCTGCTTCTCCCTCTGCCTGTGTCTCTGCCTCTCTCTGTGTGTCTCTCATGAATAAATAAATATCTTAAAAAAAAAGAAAAAGAAAAAAAAAGAATTGTGGTTGTAAAAGATACCATTTATGGTAACAACAAAAAAGAAAAAGTACCAGGGCACCTGGTTGGCTCAGTCAGTAGAACATGCAATTCTTGATCTCCAGGTCATGAGTTCAAGCCCCACAGTGGGTACCTAACAATAAAGCTAACAAATATATAAAATATCTCTGGAAAAAATTATAAAAGTTTTATTAAAAAAATATCAGGGAATGAAGTTATATGCAACATTCATGGATCAGAATAATTACTATTGAAAAGATGAGAATCCACCATGGGGGTACCTGGGTGGCTCAGTCAGTTAAGTGTGAGAGATCGAGATCTCTCTCTCCATGTGCATTCACCAAGAAAAGGCTGTGTGAGAACAGTGAGAAGGTGGCCATCTGCAACCCAAGGAGAGAGCTCTCATCAAAAAACTGAATTGGCTGGCACCGATTAAGTGTCTACCTTGGGCTCAGGTCATGATCTCGGGGTCCTGGGATCGAGCCCCACATCAGGCTTCCCCACTCAGCAGGGAATCTGCTTCTCCCTCTTCCCACCACTCATGGGAAAGTGGAGAATATTTGCCCACAATGAACCATGGCAAAGGCAGGAAAGAATAGAAAAATTATGAGCAAGTAATATAATTCACTACAGATCTCTATGTAACACCATACCAAAAAAGTCTATATTAAAGGCTTAAAGACATAAATGTAAAATACAAAGTTATGAAACTTTTAGAAGAATATCTTTATGTCCTTAGGGAAAAAAAGAGGTTCCCAAGTATGGGACATAAAAAGAGAAACTGTTACAAAATGTGATGATTTCAATATTAAAATTAAAAATTTACTTTCAACAGGATTTCAAGATGGGACACAACATTTGCAACATGTATCATTGGCAAAGGATTTGTATCCAGAATACATAAAACATCCTTCCCAGTATGGTTTTACAAATTAGTAAGAAAATTATTAACTGAATTATTCAGTACAAGGTGCTGAGACAATGGGCTGTCTATACGGGGAAATATAAAATGAGATCCCTACCTCACACTATACACCAAAATAAATTCTGAATTATTTAAAAAGCAAAATATGAAAAGCAACACTTTCTCATTTTAAAAGAAAATCTTAGAGGGCCTGGGTGGTTCAGTCGGTTAAGCGTTTGCCTTCAGCTTAGGTCATGATCCCAGGGTCCTGGGATGGAGCCCCACATCGGGCTCTTTGCTCAGCAGGAAGCCTGCTTCTCCCACTCCTTCTGCCTCTCCCCCTGCTTGTGCTCTCTGTTCAATAAATAAATAAAATCTTTTAAAAATTAATAATAATAATAAAAGAAAATATTGAGTATCACTATGTACTACTTAAGGAGAGAGTATCTTTTTTTTTTTTTTATGATAGTCACAGAGAGAGAGAGAGAGGCAGAGACATAGGCAGAGGGAGAAGCTGGCTCCACGCACCGGAAGCCCGACATGGGATTTGATCCCGGGTCTCCAGGATCGCGCCCTGGGCCAAAGGCAGGCGCCAAACCGCTGCGCCACCCAGGGATCCCAAGGAGAGAGTATCTTAAATCAATACCAAAGAGGCAAGTTTATAAAAGGAAAGACTGGTAAATCTGATTACATTAAAATTGTGTAAGTCAAAAAAACACACTAATCAAAGTTACAAGTGAAGTTATAGACTGGAAGAAGCTATTTGCAACACATGGCAGACAAAGGATAAATATCCAGAATATTTAAAATGTCCTATACACACCACAAAACTCAGCCCATTTGGAGAACAACCAGATGTTGCCCATGACTAGAGCCCAGAGTGGAGTGCATAAGTGTACGCGTGTACCTGTGTACTACTCTCCATACCTTTGCGTAATTCCTTGGACTTAGAATGCCCTTTTTCTGTTTTGTTCCTGAAATTGGGAAAGAGTTCATGAAAATTAATATTTCTTTCTTTGGGCTTCTCTGGCTAATTCTACATCCTCAATAGACAAGCTTTAAAATATTATAATTCATTACGACCAGTATTGTACTAGTCTGCTTGGGTTGCCATAACAAAATGCCATCGGCCAGGTGGCTTATAAGTCCAAAATCAAAGTGCCAGCCAATTTGGTGTTTTGATGAGAACTCTCTCCTTGGCTTGCAGATGACCATCTTCTCACTGTGTTCTCATACAGCCTTTTCTTGGTGAGTGCATGTGGAGAGGGAGATCTCTCACCTACTCTTCTAAGGCCACCAATCCTATTGGATTAGGATCCCAGCCTTCTGATTTTACTTAACCTTAAGTACTTCCATAAAGCCCTATCTCCATACCTGACCATCTGCCATAACTCCACTTCTGTCCTAGGTATTAGGGTATCTAGATGAGCGTGCAGTTGTTGCCAGGCTATCTCTGTAGGTAAGTCTAAGGAAGGGGGTAAAAGACAGGATTCTAGGAAACAGCGTAATGTGATCCCAGAGAGAGGAAAAAATGTTCCAAGGTGTGTTTAAATTCTCAAGTAAGAGGTGACACCATTCTCTTTGATGTGGAGGTATGAAACAGATGGCCAAGGAAACTCCCCAAGGGAGTGTGTTTTTAGCCTAATTTTTGCTAGATGCTTTCACCATCTGGGTAGCATCTGCTATCCCATCTCTGTTTTGTTTTGCTTCTTGTGTGTGTGTGCATTTTTTTTTCTTTTTTCCAGAAGGGGCTGCCAAGGCTCAGAAGAATGCACACAGGGCTGGTCTTTCGGCAGCCATAAGCACCAAGAGATCCATAGTTACTCACTCTTACCTAACCTTGGCAAGTTTTGCTGCTTGAAAAACTTTGTGCCTTCATTCCAAAATATGAACTTGTAACTAAGCATCAGTAGCTGAACAGACATGCCAGCAGAAGCCAAAAATCTAACAGTATATACACAGTGTCCTACAAGGACAACCGCCCAGCTCTTGCTGGTGGCAGCCCTACTCATGGCCCCAGCTGGTCATGACCATCAGCTGCTTTATCCTTATCTCCTGCTGCTGCTCCATCTAGGGATCCCCCAAAGAAAGTTGCCTGTGATTTGGGAACACTGGAAGTCCATAGCCTAGCCCAAATCTACAGTTGAAACCAAGACACATATGTTCACTTTCCCCTGGGCTGTTAGATGGTGGGCACACGCTCAGTAGATGTTTATTGAGTGCCACGAGGTGTCTGGCATGGGGCTATGCACTGGGAATATAAAATTAAACAAGAAAGCTAGGATCCCTCCTGCCATAGAGTTTACAGACACCTGGAGGGCCCTGATGGTTAGTTGTATGTGTCAACTTAGCTAGGCTGTAAGTACCCCGTTATTTAATCACACACTCATCTAGGCATTGCTGGGAAGGTATGTACATGTGATTAACATCCACAGTCTGTTGACTTTAAGTTAAAAGAGATTCCCTTCGGTAATGTGGGTGGGTTTTATCCAATTAGTTACAGGGCCTTAAGAGTAAAACTGAGAGTTTCCTGAAGAAAGTTGGCCTAGAGATTGCAACATGAGCTCCTTCCCGAGAGTGCTGGCCGCTGGTTGCCCTACAGATTTTGGACTTGCCACCTGCCACAACTGCATAAGCAGCCAATTCCTTGAAATACATCTCTTTGCATATGTGTGTGTGTGCATGAACTAGATGTACGGGCTCATCTGTAGAGACTTATTTCATGGGATGTATCCTGTTCAGATATGTAGATACAAAAATATGGGCAGAGGTAGAGAGAGAGAGAGATACATTTCTCTCTCCTGCTGGTTCTGCTTCTCTGGAGAACCATGATTGATACAGGGAGACTCACATGTGCACAAGGCAGTGTCCCAAGTGCTAGGACCAGGAAGCAACATATGTGGTTTGCAGCCTAAGTCAGGATCTCCAGATCTGAACCTTGGATCCATCCACGGGACACACCAGGCCCCTTGGATCAATTCTTTAGGCCTCACTTTGCTCGCATGTAAATGGAGATAGTCCCCGCCTCCTCATAGGGTTATTGCAAGGGGTCAAAGCGGTTAACAATCTGGCCTACACTGGGTTGGGAGTATGGGGCCAGGATTTAAACTCAGGTCTGCCAGGCTCCAACTTGTGTATCCTTAACCCTTGCTCTGTCATCGCACTCGGGTGTTTGTTCTGCAATAGACACTTTGCCATAGACAAACCCATACATTGTCATGGCTTCAACTACGCTCTGCGGAGATGCCTCTTAAATTTATTATACCTTTGGTCCAATCCTAAGGTAGAATTCCAGGTCTCCACTGCATTCCAGTACTTGGATGTGACCACTGGCTTCAAACCCAATATATCCTATTTATTTTAGAGAGAGAGGGAGAAAGAGAGCAAGCGAGCAGTAGGTGGGGCAGAGGAAAAGAGAATCTCAAGCTGACTTGAGGTTGAGTGAGGAGCCCGACGTGGGGCTCGATCTTACAACTCTGAGATCACAACCTGAGCTGAAACAAACAGTTGGACACTTAACGACTGTACCACTCAGGGGCCTCAAACCCAAACATATCTTAAATTTAAACTCATCATCTTCCCCCACCATCAACAAATCCTGGCTTCATCATTCTCTACTTACATGATTCTGGGAAAACAACTGACCTTCTAATCCTCAGACTTCAGTTGGGGGCGGGGAGGAGGGAGGGTTGGCAAGCAGAAGTATCACAGACAGTTATTTTTTTGTGTCTTATTTTTTGTATCTCTGTGCCTGGTATATTGTAGGTACTAGATACACTATTTCATTTATTCATCCAGGATCTATTCACCAGCACTGATTTTAATTTAATTAATTGTACCACAAGAAATGTGAATTTAGTCCTAACTCACTACTTGCAGGCTAATTTTCCAAGAAAATCATTTCCCATTAAACCAAGTAAATAAAGTGCTGCAATGGGCCGGTTTCATTTACATTTTATGTTGGTGTGTTGCCATCTAGTGGACAATGTGCAAGTTACAAGCAAAAAGAGGACGGGGGCGCCTGGGGTCATGAGTCTGTTAAGCATCTGACTGGATTTCTCCTCAGGTCCTGATCTCAAGGTTGTGAAATCAAGCCCCATGTGGGGCTCCACACTGGGCGTGGAGCCTGCTTAAGATTCTCTCTCTCTCTGCCCCTATCTTTCTCTTAAAAAAATTGTTTTTAAAGGAAAAGAGCGGGCAAAGAAAAGCACCATCCTAGAAGAAATGTTTATAATTATGAAGACTGAGTCACACATGGCATTGTTGGATTTCAACAACCATCTGAGAAACATAACAGGCCTTGCCTTTTAAATATAACAAATTATAAATGAACACTATAGCAAATTACCAGCTCATATAATCTTATGATCCCTCACTTGTTCTAAGCCAAAACTCAAAATAAGACAATCAGCATTTTTTCCTACAACTATTTTGCTACATTTGAATTCTCCATGCCATATGTTAGATGAGACTCTAAATTAAAGGGAAGCCACTCGACTAGGACTTAGATTTCCTAACTGCTTTTCCTTTAACTGCTAAGAACTCTGTTTTCTTTTCTAAGTTACCATTATCAAGTGCTTACTGTGAGCTTGGGGCCATGCTGAATATTTGACATGGATTATCTCACTTAATCCTTGTGAATCCCTCCCCCTGCTAACTCAAGGGGTAGGTGATCTTACTTATGAGACTCAGCTTACCGCCTCATCTATAAAAATGGGATAAATGACTTGTTCAAAGTCAAAACCAGGACGTACAACTGGATCCAGGACCCAGGTGTGTCTGAGTCAAACACAGGTTCTTCATGATTACATCTTTCCACATCCAACACTCCTGCCCAATTCCAACAATGTTGTGAGGACGAAACAAGTCATGGAAAGCACTTTTTGAAGAAACAGCAATGTTTGAAGGCTTATATGCAAAAGCTTACACAAATAGATGTAAAATGCTCTGTGTTCTAGTAGGACAACCATTACTTTACAAAAGTACCATTGTGGATTGGTCTTTCTCAGTAGTAATGTCCCCTCTTTCATTACTGATTTTAGTAATTTTGATCTTTTTTTTTTTCCTAGTCAGTTGAGCTAAAAGTTTGTCAATTTTGTTGATGCTTTCAAAGAACCAATTTTGGGTTCTGTTAATTTTCTCTATTGTTCTCCTATTCTGTTTCTTTTAGATCCTCTCTAATCTTTGGTATTTTTCTCCTTGTTTACTTTGGGTTTATTTACTTGGCTCCTCTAGTTTCCTAAAGTGAAAAATTGAGCTATTGATGGACTTTTTTTTTTTTTTTAGTTTTAGATTCATAGCACAATTGAGAGGAAAAATAAAGATTTTTCATATCTCCCTGTCCTACAAATCCATAACTTTCCACATGAGCAACACCCCTCACCAGAGTGGTATCTTTGTTAGAGTTGATGAACCTACCTGTATCGACACATCATCACCCAAAATCTATAGTTTTCCTTAGGGTTCACCTTTGCTGTTGTACATTCTGCATCTGGACAGATGTACAATGCCATGTATCCGTCATCATAGTATCACACACAGTATTTCACAGCCCTAAAAGTCCTCTGAGCTTTGCCTATTCGTCCTTCCTCTCCACCCCAACCCTTAGTGACCACTGATCATTTTACTGTTCCCATAGTTTTTGTCTTTTCCAGAACTTCCTGTAGTTGGAATCATAATGTGTAATCTTTTCAGATTGGCTTTTCATTTGGTAATATGCATTTGCCTCCTCCATGTCTTTTTATGGCCCGATGGCTTTTTAGTGATGAATAATATTCCATGGTCTGGGGGGTGCCTGGGTGGCTCAGTCGGTTAAGTGTTCAACTCTTGATTTTGGTTCAGGTCATGATCTCAGGGTCCTGAGATGGAGTGCTTCATCAGGCTCTGTGCTCAGCAGGGAGTCTACAGGAGATTCTCTCCCTCCCTCTTCCTTTGCCCCTCTCCCTCCACCCTAAAATAAATAACTTTTTTTTTTTTAAAGCAAGATATTGAAGTCTCCAACTACTATTGTTAGATTTCCTGACCACATCACCTTTCACTAGCAAAGCAACTCAATTTATCCTCCTCAACAACAGTTACCATTACAACAGTTACATTACACCAGAGTGCATGCCATGACCTGGTACTATGCTGAATATTCTATATACACTATCTCTTAATCATTAAAATTACTAATAGCGAATCATCAGTAATAATACTTACTGAATTATTTCTCCCTTCAATTCTCTCAGTATTTGAATTTTGGAGCTCTGTTGCCAAGTGCATATATAACTGTTATGTCTTCCGTATGAATTGACCCTTTAACCAATATATAATATCGTTCATCTCTTGTAGCAATTTTTTTGTCCATTTGAATATGTCATCTTACAGCTTTCTGATCTCATCATTTCTGATGAGAAGCAAGCTTTTAATCTTTTTGAGCACCCTTTATATGTGATGGATTGTATTCTCTCATTGCTTTCAACATTCTGTCATTGGCTTTTGACAGTTTGACTGTGTTTAGATGTGGATCCCTTTGAGTTTATATTTAGAACTTGTTGAGCTTCTTGGATGTGCAGAATAATAGATGGGGTTTTTTGCCCAAGCCCTTCATCAAATTTAGGAAGTTGTCAGTCATTAATTCTTCAACTGTTCTTTCTCCTCCTTCTCAGATGCCTATAACATGTATATTGGTATACTTGTTGGTGTCCCACAGGTCCCTTAGGCCGTGTCCACTCTTCTTCATTCTTGTTTTTTTTCTGCTCCTTAAACCAGATGATTACAGTTGTCCTAATTTCTAGTGTTCTAATTATTCATCTAACTGCTCAAAGCTGGTGAACTCTTCTTGTGAATTTTTCAGGTCAGTTATTTTACTTCTCAGTTCCAAGATTTCTACTTGGTTCCTTTTATTTTCACAATGTTTAATCTTTTTACTGATATCCTCATTTTGCACATAAGTAACTTTTATAGTTTCTTTTAGCTCTTTGAACATATTTCAGACAGTTAACTTAAAGTCTGGGTTTCAAACGGTTTCTGTCGATTTTTATCCCTGGTGTGTGAGCCTTTTATTTTCTTGTTTCCTTCCATATCTCATAATTAGTTGAAAACTGGGTAATTAAAATAATATAAGGTGGCAATTCTGAAAAGCAGGTTTGTTGCCCTCTCAAGATTTTTTGTTCTTGCAGAGATTTTTTCCGTGATTTTCCTTAAAGAATAGTTATTCCTTCTGCATTATTTGTCATGTGTAGCCACTGAATCTGTTAGTCTTCAGCTAATAATTAGATAGGATGTGCTTAAGCACCTGAAGCAATATCTCCCACCTTTTGCTGAGGGGATCATGTGTACTAGAGCACATCTTCAACACTCTTGCAGTTTACAGCTCTGCCCAAGCCTTTATTTTTTCTGTTTGTGCAGAGCCTCAAGACCATCCAGAGCTGAAAGACTGGGGCCTTTTTAGGTCCTTCCTGAGCATGCAAATCCTGCACATGCATATGCCTTTCTGCATCTCTAGGAAAAGCTTAAAGCTTTTCAAAGCCTCCTAAGGACATCTCACTTTAAAACTTTTCAGTTTTTTGACCAGTCTCTTGTTTGCCCCAACTGACATCACCATTTCAGGCAGCTGTGCTGTTTACGCAATTATCACTGATTATTTCCAACAAACAACCTGCAGACAGGGTTTTTCTCAATGAGTCATGTTAAATAAAGATAAACCCCTTGACTGGGATTTTTTAGGAAGCTGCAAGACACATTGAATAGTGACAATTCTTTTGTCTAACTTCTTATCTATTTAGAGGAATTCCAAACTATTCCAGTGGTTGCTAAGCCATTGTCTTTCACAGTTACTGTGGTTCAGAGATGTTGGTTTTCAAGGCTACCACAGAGCTGGGCAAAGGCAGATGGGATCCGGACCAGTTAAAATACTACAAAGCTTATTGTTCTCATAGAGACTCAAACATTTTTCTTGAATACCTGTTCCTCAAATTGTTGCAATTCTTTGGTTAATTTCTGGAGTTTAAAAAAGTTGATTTTGACAATTTCTGCCAGTGTTCTCATTGCCCTTTATGGAGGATCAGAATTTCAGAGATCTTTACTTCACCATTCTTGAAATGCTTTTCCAGGATTTCTTTCGATAGAAAATGAAATACATAAGATTTCTCTTAATGCAATCAGCATATACTGAATTCACTTAGAACAGCAGACATTTCACCTATGATATACCATGCAAATGAGAAAATTGTTTGGCTTCGCAAATTTCATAGAATATCAGCACTGGTTTCCAGAGTATGGCATCCACCTCCAGTAAGCATCACAGATTAGAACACCAGAGTTCAAGCTCAAATTTATCTGCTCTTCAGTTCCACCTGAGCAAAGAGGATCTAAGGGACAGATTCTTCATTAATAACTGCCAATAAACAGTGTTTCCTACCCCTTCAGACCCACAGCCACTTGTTATTACAAATATTTTTAAATGCCCTTTTCATTATTCTAACAAATGTATAGACAGACGATATAACTTACCTTGGGCATTTTTCTGAATCAGTATGTCTAATTATAACTTAGGGGAAATAAAAGGAATCAACTTCTGGTGATATGTAATTCAATATGAAAACAACTGGTCACAACTCCTGAAGACACAATAAAGTAACTTGCATATAGGTATATATAATTACCATGAATGAGGCCACTGCTGATGCAGACCAATGCAGCTGCCATGATTTTGAATTCCAACTCAAATGCCATGAGCAATGCTGCCACTGGTGACAAGAATATTTACCAAATACCCTTGGTAAAGTACTGAACAAAGAGTACAACCTTCTCTTATGTGATAGTTGCATTTTTGGGTAAGTATGGCATATCTACAACAAATGTAAATTATAGCTGATACACATAAAATGGACTTACAATGTAGGCTCAGATAATTACTGTCAGTGCTCACCAGCTAAAGACCATGAGGAACAGAGCTATGGTCACACCAAGTTGGGTTTATTAGCACTCTTTGTACAAGGGAGACCCCACACCATGTGGGATGCCTCAGTATGAGGGTGTTAGGAAGGACTTATTCTAGGATTTGGGTTTGTGTTAGGCCCTTTCTAGAAGGGTTCCACAAATCGTTAGGTTTACTCTGGACTGAGGACTTTGAGAAAACAAAGTAATTCTACAATCTAATCTGGGAGGTAGCACAACTAATTGGCAAAGCAGCAGCAGTCACTCATGTAAGCCAGGAAGGGGGGTGTTTGGTCATTTTTTTGTGGCTTACACAGTATTGTTTCTATACTCCAACATGATTGTAGTGTCCTTATTTTCGCCTTGCTCTATCATGGTCACAAAATGGCTTTGTCAGATGTTAGTGTTGAATAAAATTATTTATGTTCAACAGAACGCCATAGCCTTAGCTGTTAGGTTAAAGGTCAGCTTCCAGCAGACAGCTGTGGGAGGAGGCATGCTTTCTTTTTCTCATTATAAACAAAATTTTCATGTAATTGTTTAGTGGGAGATACAGAAGTTGTCAGGGATGCAGGACAATATGGGGCTGTAGAGAACTGTCCTATGCTCTACAAGTGCCTGGCATCCCTAGGCTCCACACGTTAAAATATCACCCAGCAAAGTGACCAATCACTGTGTTAACCAACCCCTCTCCCCAAATTACAAAAACGCCCTCCCTTGGGGGTGCACCATCCCCGAGAACCACTGCTGTGAATATCCTAAATCCAATCCCCACATTATATTGAAGAATATATATATTAAGAATACATCAGACTACACCTTCATAGAACCATCTTACCCAGTTGCTATTGAATGGCTTTTAGCCAACCCAGCAGCCGGTGTCCTCTACATAAAACTTCACTTGAGAAATCTGTAGTCAGCACTGCTAGTTGCCTATCTAATGTCCCTTTCTTTTTCCCCTACTAACAAAATCTCACATTTATGCAAGACAGCAATGTACCTACCGAGGTATCTGCTTTTCCAGACTTCCTGACACCTGAGTGACATCATTTTGGCTAACAAGATGTGAGAAGCAGCAGGTCTTCTATAACTTCTGAGAAAGCTTTTTGCTTTTCTGATCAAAGAGGACAGATGCAACTAGAGCCTATAATCTTCTTCCTCAAAAATAGATGAGTCATCTTCAGCTGTGACAGTCATCTTGTGACCCTGAGGCGATGAGCATGGAGACAAAAACTCACTCTCTAAAGAACTGTTCAGTAACCATATCAACACACTAGCAATAGTCCACTTCCAGACTTCCTTTGTGGAAAAATACACAGACCCTTTTTTTTATCTAAGCCACTATTATTCGTAGGATTTTCCATTACTTGTGGCTGAACAAATTATTAATAGAGGAAATCAAGTTACAACAGACATCTGATGGAATAAAAAAATATATATTATGTTAAATATATTATGTTAAGCCTTTAATATAATACTAAATTGAACAAAAAGCAGTGCTCAAACAACGTGTGGGAGAGGCGTTTGAGTGAAATCTTCATTTTTCCATAGCAGAAAGTCAACAGCTGATGTATCAAGTTGAAAAGCCAAGAAATATGTAAGTAATGAAAGAATATTATTTAGAGGTATGGAAGTAAATACCGCAAAATATAAAAACAAAAGCAGTTGAAGACATTTTCTTCTGGAAGCAGAATTGAGTGAGATAAGATTGTTGCTTTTCTTTGTAGCCTCTGTAATACTTAATTTT
Source organism: Nyctereutes procyonoides (assembly GCF_905146905.1). Lineage (NCBI taxonomy): Eukaryota > Metazoa > Chordata > Mammalia > Carnivora > Canidae > Nyctereutes > Nyctereutes procyonoides. The sequence goes on along the minus strand of NW_026575140.1, from coordinate 50,522,400 downwards.
CTGACTCCCTTCTTCACCCAGAAATGACACTGGTCACTTTTACTCTCATTTCATAACTACTCACATGGGCTCAATTAATTAAGGGAGCCGGGAAATGTAGAACAAATGGAATACTTGGTGAACATTACTATCTCTTAACACATGCAATCTTCTGTAAATTATCTTACAGGGCACCTGAGTGGCTCAGTTGGTTAAGTGTCCAACTTTTTTTTTTTAAGATTTTATTTATTTGAAAGAGAAGAGCACATGAGCTAGAGTAGGAGCGAGGAGGAGGGGCAGAGAGAGAATCAGACTCCTGCTAAGCAGGGAGCCCCACACAAAACTCGATCCCACAATCCTGGGATCATGACCTGAGCCAAAGGCAGACACTTAACCAACTGAGCCACCCAGACACCTAAGCGCTGGACTCTTGTTTTCAGCTCAGGTCATGACCTCAGGGTCCTGGGACTGAGCCACATGACAGGCTCCATACTCAACAGGGAATCTGCTTCTCTCTCCCTCTCCCTCTCACTCTGCCCCTCCCCGTTTGCATCCACTCTCTCTAAAATAAATAAATCTTTTTAACTGCACTACCAGGTATTTACACAAAGGACACAAAAATACAGATTCAAAGGGGCACATACACACCCCAATGTTTACAGCAACACTATCAACTATATAGTTTCCAAATTATGGAAAGAGCCCAATGTCCATCAACTGATGAACGGATAAAATAGATGTGGTGTATAGACAATGAATATTACACAGCCATAAAGAGTGAAATCTTGCCATTTGCAACAACATGGCTGGAACTAGAGGGTATTATGCTAAGTAAGTCAGTCAGAAAAAGACAAATACCAAATGATTTTACTTATAAGTGGAATTTAAGAAACAAAACAGATGAACATAGGGGAAGGGGAGAAAAAAAAAAAGGGGAGAGGAAAGCAAACCGTAAGAGATTCTTAAAGACAGAGAACAAATTGAGGGTTGATGGAGGGGGTGGAGAATGGGTTAAGTGGGTGATGGGTATTAAGGAGAGCACTGGTTGTGATGAGCACTGGGTGTTGTACGTAAGTGATGAACCACTGAATTCTACACCTGAAGCCAATTTTACCATACATGTTAACTAGAATTTAAATTAAAAAACTGAAATTAAAAAAAATGAGATCATACACACACAAGAAATTTGATGAGCTCTAAAGGGTTATACAAATTTAAAAGGATCACAGAACCTATGGTGAAATTAATATGCTATCACATGTGCATGCATGCGCGCACACACACACACCTTTGCCTATTTATTTCAGAGGTGTGGTCACAGAATAGGTACTCTGGGAGCTGTAAAATGCAATGTTGCTTTCATCTGAATGGCACCATGCAGCCAGTTCACCTGCACTCAAGGCTTGGGTCCACATACCCTTCCCTTGGACTCAGGGGGACCCTAGTGACTGTGTCAACCACCAGGGAAGAGCAGAAGTAATGTTATGCGGATTCTCAAACCAGTCATAAGAACACCACAGGCTTCTCTTGCTCTTAGAATCCAGTTGCTAGGTTGGGAAGAAGGCCAAAGAAGCCTACACAGAGACCACACAAAGGGGTCACAAAGGTAGGTGTTCCAACAACAACCTAGCAGAGGTCTCAGCTAACAGGCCACATCAACTTCCAGGCCTGGGGCTGAAGACACCCCGTAGAGTTTCCTGCCCCTAGCCAATGTGTAAAGACAGGCCTTCAAATCTTCCCCGCTGAGCCCCAGATCCGTTTTTCTATATAGCAGAAAAAAGCTGACCCCACCAGGCTATTTCCAAATTCTTGTCCCACAGCAAATTCCTGTCCCACCACTAAATGTTTACGCAGCAGCGTGCCATCTTTAGCACCTATAACAGTAGCATAATTACCACACAGAGGAAAGAACAAAATACATGTTTACTGAATCATTACATCTCAAATGCTATACTTAGAGAAACAATCCTAGGGGATGCTAAAAATATACTGTATTAATAAGAATTCCATTAGGCTATAGCAACAGAAAAGCTAAAACAGTTAACACTTCAACAAGCAAGAAGTTTGTTCCTCACCTAAAACTTCCGACGCTGCAGCTCAGGGCTGCTATTCCGGTCAGGGAGGGCTCAGACAATCCCTACCTTATTTCTGTTATTCATAAAAAGAGGCTTCCACCCCACAGTCCAAGATGACTGCTCAAGCTCCATCTATTATGTCTACATCTCACCTAGCAGACAATACCATTGTCTGGTATTTTTTCAAGATTTTTTTTTTTTTTTTTTAATCTAGCTAGCTATCTGACGTGGAGGAGCAGAGGGAAAGAAACTCAAACGAACTCTCGCTGAGTGCAGAGCCAGAGGCAGGGCTCGATCTCATGACTCTGAGGTCATGACCTGAGGTGAAATCAAGAGTCAAGAGTGGACACTTCACTGACTGAACCAGCCAGGTGCCCCTAGACCCCTCTTTTTCAGAATACTTTCTGCAGGTACATCCATTGGCCAGAACATGCTCATGTGGCCACATTAAGCTACAGCAAGGCAATCTGAAGAAAGCTCTCTATTGCCATGTCCCTGCTGATAAATGTCCTCCCTGGAGGATGGAAAAATGGACTCTGGGAAATAAGTCTGCCACATATTCCAAAATTCAATTCATATTTGGCTTAAGATTACAGTTTCAAATAACGACACAGCTACCTCAGGAACCATACCAGTGTGGCCCCTGTCAGACTCTCAGCTCTAAGGATTTAGTTCAGAGCTTTCTGATCAAACACATGTCTTTACAAGATTATCAACTTTCCACACCAGATAGGTATAAGCAAAATGGCAAATAAGCACTTAAATTAATGAGTCTTGAGAAAGCAAAAGACATTTAGTGACAAATAATTCCTCTAAAAACAAAAACATATCCTGGTGGGTAATCTGTGTTTCCTTAGACAAGGCACTCGATCAACCTAAAGTCCCATCTCATCAGCTGTAAAAAGGTATCACATGTAAGTGGTTTGTCGTGAGGATGAAAGATTACACGTGTTAAAGTGTTTTGTAAACAGCAGTTTTATACAAATATAAAGTTATGAACCTTCAAAGCTATCACTCCAATAAAGACACTTATTCAATTAAACATCTTTTTAGATTTTTTAACAATGTATAAATACATTCCACAAAATAATCTGTTGGTTAAAAGACTCCAACAAAGTTTACAGAACCAAGAACAGAATTTGTAGACTCCTACAACCACTTGTAGATTGTTACATATATTGCTTTAAGAAATACCATTAATACAAATGCATGATTTACAATATCCCCATTATAAGCAAGAAAAAATAGATCCATAAAATGTTTCTTAGGCATTTATTATGCCAAGTATTTAGATGATTATTCTCACTATGACATAAGAATAATACTCTTTTAGTGATAAAAGATAGAATTCATTAGGCCAAAGACCACTGAAGAGCTTCCAGGAAGTTCCAAAGTAAAATCTGGCTCTCCCTTCCAAAAAATAAATAGAACAGCAGCAATCTCTAAGGTATCCCCTAAACATAAACCATGAAAATTCCATTTATATTAATTGGGCCTTAAGTACATGAGTTATTACAAATAAAAATAAAATTTACAAACTAGTTAACCACTGGCCCAAATTTGGTTTGTACCTGCCTGTGAGCGCCTAAGATGAGAAGTTTCATCACAAAGTATATATTATGTTGTAAAATTAACCATTACCTCTAACTTACACATAAGCCAAAGTGCTCACTCTTACCATGGAAGCAAAATGTTCTTCTGGCAACAATCTACAGAAATAATATGTACACATCTAGAGTTCTGAGACAGACCGAGAACATCCTCCTACATCCTACTGGATCCGATTACAAAGGTCTCCCTTACAAATGTCCATGAACACACTTTCAGTAATCCGGGATATACAGATTACGAGGACTATGTGCATACATATGTAAGTCGTAAACCAGTTTTGACAATGTTCCTGGCAACACCATATTTTCAAACCCGAAATGCTAGAAAGAAAACGAACAGTTGATGTGAAAACCACCTTTCCATTTTTTAAAGTAAATTTTAAACTGGAAAAAACAAACCCAATGCTCCTCTTTGCAACATGTACTGAGTTCCAAAAGGTTCAGAGTCAAGAATCTCTTCAGTTGCTCCCAGTGTAACAGAACACAGGAGCTTGCTCGCACTCTCCTCAGGAAGTCTGGTCTTCTCCAGCATTCTGCAAAAGAGAAAGAAATCCTTATTGTAAGTGAGAACTCTTTTACTTGGTGAACCAGACTTCAAAGCACGAGGAAAACATTCCCTATCCATCAGCAGAGCCAGCTGCTACACTACCTTACAGTGCATGGCCCAGTTACATTAAAAATTCTGGACATGCCAGAGAAGCAATCGATGGTTCCACCGAGACATCCAGCAAGCCAATGTCATGTTAGCAGAGCACCACCAGGTGCCACGTAACTCCACTAACCCGACCCATGTTATGGCAGGGTCAAGGTTCAATTTCCCTGTGCTCAATGTCCCTCCCTGCTTTACAAACACTAAAAACCCAAAAGAAAAAAACTAATAAACACATGCTTGATGGGCACCTGGGTGGCTCAGTTGGTTAAGCTTCTGCCTTCAGCGCAGGTCAGGAACTCAGGGTCCTTGGACAGAGTCCCACATCAGATGCCCTACCCAGTGGGGAGTCTGCTTCTCCCTCTCCCTCTGCCTCTCCCGTTCCTGCACTCTCTCTCTCAAATAAATAAAATAAAATCTTTAAAACACACACACACACACACATTTGACAATAACCACACAGTGGACCTCAGCAAAGGTCTATCTGGGACTGTGCAAAAATCCCTCAGGAGAAGAATCATGTCCCTACAAGACTATTCGTTTTCTGTACTTTTTATCATTTATACAAGAGAAACTGTACAGTGGAATGAAAGAACAATAAATTTCAAGAGAAAACAGGTGGGTTAGGCCCTAGCTAACTATCACGTGTTGGCGGTATATCCTTAAGAAGTCACTCAATCCATCAGGGTACCAGCCATCTAAATGTAGATGTAGTTCCTGGACCAGAAGCAACAGCACCACCTGGGAACTGGCTAGACATGCCAATTATGAGACCCCACCCCAGGTCAACTTTGGGAGTAGGACTCAGCAAACTTTCTCTTAGACTTGTGGGTGATTCTTAGGCATGTCCAAGTTTGAAAACCATTGTCTGGGGATCCCTGGGTGGCGCAGCGGTTTGGCGCCTGCCTTTGGCCCAGGGCGCGATCCTGGAGACCCGGGATCGAATCCCACATCGGGCTCCCAGTGCATGGAGCCTGCTTCTCCCTCTGCCTATGTCTCTGCCTCTCTCTCTCTCTCTCTGCGACTATCATAAATAAATAAATTAAAAAAAAAAAAAAGAAAACCATTGTCTGGTATTATCTGCCCAACCTACTGCACTAAACAACTGGGAGGTATCATACAAAGTAGCTAGTCAATTTCTCCCAAGCTATTTAACCATTACTATTCACCTAAAACCCTGACTTAAATCTTCACACTGGGAAACTAGTTAAAACTTAATGTTCTAGAAAACAAACAAATAAATCTGAGTACTCTAAAACAATCTTTAATGATACAGTCTTATGTCTCTACTTGTTCTTACTATAAATCCTAAAATCATAATATACATTGTCCAAAACTGCTCATTTTAGAGCCACTAGAATTAATGGAAAGCTACTGAACTTAAGGCAAGTTTTTTAAGGCAATTTTTTAAAAACAGATTGTTATCAACAGTAAGTTATCCCTGTGGTTTTAAAATAATTTCAGGGCAGGGTGCCTGTGTGTCTCAGTCGGACTCTTGATTTCAGCTCAGGTCACTATCTCAGGGACGTGAAATCGAGCACCCGCTGAGAGATTCTCTCTCTCCCTCTCCATCAGCTCCTCCCCCCAACATTTTCTTTCTAAAATAATAAATAAGAATAAAATAATCTCTGGGCACTGACAATACATTTCTAGAATGTCCTAAAAGTCAAGAGTAATTAACATAACTTTATCATCATCTCATAGTTAAAAAACATGTGCCTTAAAAAACCTACTTTTTTAAGTATTTCACAAATAGTAAGAAACTCTCTAAGAATTAGAAACTTCATAAAATACTCAATAAGAATTAGAAATGATTCCATCAGTCACTGGCCACATCAAAATTACCCTCACATCCAGAAAACACTTACTTGTCTTAAAAACTGCTTTCCAAGATAAGATGTAGCCATGTTGGTTAAATTCTTCCTGCTGCCCACCTTGCACCTGATATAGCCATACAGGTTGGCACCTTGTAGCACCACACCCATGATAACCACCGCCTGGGAAAGAAAAAATAATCCATGGTTACTGGCCTAAAACTGACCTTTCTCTGTGCCAAAACAAAACACACATATGCCAAAAAACAAACAAACAAAAAGACACCAACAACAAAGCAGATTGTCATGGGAAAAAGAAGGAAAAGGAAGCTCATGGGTGGGGCTTGTGCCAAGGAGACTCCTTAACTTAGCAGAACAGACTTATCTAATACATGCTGAGAACAACACACTCATCATCCACCCAACAAATACTATATTAAACACATATGCTATATAGCAGACCCCATGGCAATGCAGTGGATGAATCGTTCTCTAATATTTTATGTGCATCTGCAAATAAAGATTTATAAAAATTAAATAAATGAGATTCAGAAGAGGCTCAAATGTTAATTATCCCTTTAACAATCATGAGAGAATGGCCAAGAGATAAAGCTCAACAAACCAGGAGCATGCGGAAGGGCATCATCTCTGCTCCAAGCTGACATGTGTGACAACTGGCTTCTGGGGAAGCAAAGCAGAGTAGCAAGGCAGCAATCAACAGGTGTTTGCCTTCTGTGATGAGCAGGGTGCAGGGGGAGGCCTAGGAGGAAACGCACTTTGGCAGAGTGGTTTCTTCCTTGCGGCCACATCTAGGAACCTACAGGTGAGCCCACTAAGAACATTAAAGACTGAGAATAACTCAAGCCTACTTTTTAAATATCATGGAATAAAAGTGCATTAGGACAATGTGAGGAGGTCTCATGGGTGGGCCTCCACCCATGGAGGGGGTGGGCCAAGTTCTTCTGTTAAAGGCCAGATAACAAATATTTTAGGGGGCCAAGGGATCTCTGTTGCAAACACTAACTCTGCCTTTCTGGCCCCAAAGCTGCCACAGACAATACATAAACAAGCAAGGCTAGACTCCAATAAAAAGTTACAAAAACAGGTGTTGGGCTGGATTTGGCCCATAGGCCATCGTTTGCCAACCCCTGCTCTAGAATAAACAACTCCTCAACCCATCGGCTGTTAAAAGGATTACCCAGGAAATATTTCTATCCGTAAAAAGCAACACAGCTAAACAGAGTCTCTCTCTACAATCCAGACTTACTCTCCTTAATCCTTAAGGAGCTGTACAGCTGATTTTAAGGAAGTTAGAGGATTTGAATGTTTAATTAAGGAATAGATTCAAATTCCTAGTAAAAGTAGATTTGTACTTGCTATTTAAAACTTGTGTTTCACAGAAATAAACACATTAGAATTACACAAGGTTACCTAAATAAATATAAAACTATATTTTTATTTAAATAAATCTCTTTCAACTTCTCATGCCTCTCAAATTGGGACACTCCTAATATGCCAGTGATCACCTGAATGCATAGACTGAGCATGAGTCCTGCAACACATTTTAAAATGTATTTATAAGTTAAGCAGACATCTGGTTTAAGATGGTTATAGGAAAGCCAGACATCAAGATCTCTCTATCCCTAATATATAATAGTTTTTTTAAATACACAGGTTTAAAAGAGATTAAAGGCAAACAAGCTGATGCTAATCAATATTTTAAAAGAGGTGGTGGGGGGGGTGCTGGTGGTGAGAGAAAGAGCCAGCTTGGTTTTGCTCTATACAACTCCTAGCTCTAACGGAAATTTAACTGATGATCATTACTCCCAACACCTTAGAGGCAGAAGTTCAAAGTATATAGACAGCTCTGAGAAAAAAAATGCAAAAAGAGACATGACTCCTACCACACAACACAAGATATAAATCCCAGCAGTTTGCCATGAGATGCCCCCTCTGATAAGGAGAAGGAGAAGAAGGACTGGCAATCATTAAGCCCATGTTCTCAGCAGAACAGGGGTAGGAAGAGGTTCCTGGAGAGCCTGAGTGACGACCCTGTAGTCTTCACCCAGGATCCCAAGCCACCTTCTTCTGCATAACCTGTCCCAGTTCTGTTTGAGGGAAGTAGAAACAGTGCTAGAGAAGAACGGGGCTGACTCCCCCATATGGATGATAAGGCTCTAGGGCCTCACAAATGATCTAAAGCACCAGTATGGAGCACATGCCCACCCAGGAGAAAGAACTGCACTATCTAAGAGAAGGCAAAACTCAAGCAAGCAAATAAGTAAGTCTATAACCAACAGAAATCCAAAAGCAGAAGCCAGGAAGAGAAGTGGGAGAAAGAAGTGTGCCATCCTTCACAGCAGGAAACCAGCACATATTCACTACATTTCCTAATCCACGAAAAGAGAGTGTGATACAAACATAAAGGAAGAAAGACCTGCTAGAAAAACTAAAAATACAGAATAAACCTTCCCAACCCCAAGAAAGAATTTATGTGCATATACAACGAAAAAAAAAAAGACCCTATATAGCAAAATAGAGACAAGAAAATATTAAAAATACAGGGAAAAACATAAAGCCAAAATATACCTGATATCAGTAAATGTTAAAGTCAACTATGAAAAAACAAGATTCATGGTTTGGGTCAAGTGACAGATTATATTTTCCAAAGATGTAGCAATAATACCTGTCCCACATGCTTTTCTAGAACCTCATCAACCTACAGAGCTTATTTCCCATTCCCTTGAATGAGGACAGGTGGCAAAAGTGATGATTTCTGAACCTAGATTGTTCCCATGGCCTGAATTGTGTCTCCCCAAAATTCTAATGTTGAAGTCCTAATCCTAGCACCTTAGAATGTCACTGTACTTGGACACAGACTTTTAAAAGAGGTAATAAAGGTAAAAATGAGGCCACTAGGGTGGACCCTAATCCAGTATGACTAGTGTCTTTGTAAAAAGAGATTAGGATGGACGTGCATAGAGGAAAGACCACGTGAAGGAAAAGATGGCCATCCACAAGCCAAGGACAGAGGCCTCACAAAGAAGAAATCAACCCTGCCAACATCTTGATCTGGGATTTCTAGCCTCCAGAACCGAGAAAATGTTCTGTTGCTTAAGCCCCCTAGAATGCAGTACTTTGTTATGGCAATTGTAGCAAATAACACAGCTGTAAAAGGCAACTCACCCTCTGAGCTGAGACACTCCGCATTAGAGCTATGACCCTCCAAGGAAACAGTCTAACTGCCATGAGAGCCACCATGCTGTGAGGAAGCCCAAAATGGCCTTGTGGTGAGACAACGTGGAGAAGCCACAAGCCCTCATGAAGAGATGCCTTAGCAGCCTCCAGCCACTGCCTAGCTGCAACCACATGGACCCCAACCCACAGTCTCCCAGGCAAATCCTCTCCAAGCTCCTGAACCAGAAAAACAGTGAGAGATAATAAAACAGCTCTTATTTCAAGCCACTACATCCTGGGAAGATTTACAACATAAGCAACAGACAACCAGAATAAGTTACCAGCTAATATTTTCAGAAAAGCCCATTCTGTTAGTTCCAAACCAAGCTAACCATTTTTGTTTGGCATTTATTGAACACCCCCATCCAACAAGATAATACTGCAATAAATATATGGTGACCTCTGTACAAGGCAGTTGTTAAATCAAAAACTCTGTTAGGCACTTGGGGAATCAGTGAAATGGGATCTTTAAGAGGATTCTACTCTCCAGTTCAGAGAGCAAGGAGAGTTGGGGACTAGAACTTGGGAAATGTGTGATGGAGCTGCCTATTCAAGAGAGGTCCCTAATGTTAACATAGGTGGTTGCTTCTGATGATTATTCATCAGTCTTCCTAATGAATCAGTCGGTACATCCTCACTGATACTCACCAACCACTTCACTCGGAAGGAGAAAAGCGCGCTAAAGGCAAATATCACCCACAGCACAGGACAGGCAATAAGTCCTAACCAAAAGATTCTTGATTCGGCCTCAGAAACTGTTTTACTCTCTTGAGCAGATGCCTAAAAAAGAACATGAACTTAATAAACCAATATTTTAGCACTTATCAGTAAAAAGTTTAACATTTTTAATTAAAAATACCTTAATTTAAAATTCAAATAAATTAATACAGATGATTCAAGTCCCAAGTTAGAACCCCCGCCCCCCCCCCAAAGGAGAGTTAACATATTTACCACTATTTAATTCTAGGAACTAGCTTAAATGTGCTTTAACTCAAGAATTTTGTATTTTCAGTTCAGAATGGACAGTCTGTCATGACCCAAGATGGTAAAGGTTGTTTCTGACAGGCTTCTGTTCAATTCTTCTTGCACTCTGTTTATTCATAAGAAAGCTTTGAATCGCACCATACGAGGTAATGTTCAAGGCAATGAAGGCTACAGTCACCCTGGAGACTAAAAAGTCAAGTCAGGGACCAGAGAAAGAAATGGAATCAGGGGATTTTGGACAATGACCAAAATGTCTTAGCAATACCAAGAAATTTTAAAGGGTGGTAAGCTGCTTCCATATAGAGTAGTAATATAAAAGGAATATTACTGAGCATAATACTGTGTTCTCAGAAGTGTTGTCAAGGCCTTTCCAAGCAGAAGGCAAACAACTTTATCAGTAGTGTCTCCAGGAATTCTGTCCTCTGCCTCCCAGGCTGACTTCTCCAAACTGAATGTTCGCTACAGATAAGCAGGCCAACCCAAAACAGATCAGCCTCCCTGAGGGTTCCTGAAGGCAGAAGTTTGAAGAACCCTGTTCTGGTTGACTCAGACTTTCTATCTACTTATAATCCCTCTTCTTTTCTTTTTCCTGCCCACATGTGGGAGTGAACCATGGGAGCAAGAACAGAAAAAGGTGCTGGAAGCAGTTATCCGCTGACAGGGAGAGATCCCTGGAGACACCAGGCACAGCCACACAAAGCTAAGAGACCACAGAGATCATTTAGCAGCAGCCCCTGATAAGCAGCTTAGCACACAGTACAAACTCTGACCCCAAATCCTTTCTCAGAGGCTTCTTTCCTGTATGTGCCTTACTTCCAACCTCAATTAGACAGAAAACGCAGATAGTTTGAGGCCGTCTGGTTTAGTGCTGACATGCCAAGCGATCCGGTTAGTACTTTTCATCGTGAATCCCCCACCCAAAAATATTCAAATGTAATCTACACATAACTTATTGAATGACATTTTGGAAAAAGGGGGGGGGGATTTACCTTCCTGGACTCAAACACCCAATGGCTTTTTCCATCTTCATCTATATGATTCCACCAACGCAGACCAACCATGAGTCTACCGGTGACATTCTGATAAAGAATAACATACACACATTTTAAAAGCATTGTTTAAAAGACCTACCATAAGGTCATATCTTCGGCTTTTCCTCCATAATACCCAGTTAACAAAGACCACCAGGTAGGCCTGGACATAAAAAATAAAGAAAACAGAACAGCAGGACCAGCAGGGGTGGAGGTGACAGGGTAAGTTTATCAATAAACATCACCCTAGGGTGCCTGGGTGCTCAGTCAGTTGAGCATCTGCGTTTGGCTCAGGTCATGATCCCGGGGGTCCTAGGATCCAGCCCCACACTGGGCTCCCTACTCAGCGAGGGAGGGGTGGGGGGGCTGCTTCTCCTTCTCCCTCTGTGTTCTCTCTCTCTCTCTCTTTCTCTCTCTCTCACTGTCTCACATAAGTAAATAGAATCTTTAAAAAAAAAAAAGAAGAAGAAGAAAAAAGTTTCTATCAATTATAAGCCACCCAGACTATGGTACTGTTTATAGCAGCCCAAACTGATTAGACAGTGGTGATAGACCAAGGCTTTTTTTCCTCTTATTAGTGTAACAAATTACTTTAATAGCTCTCTCAATCTTTATTTACTCAATATTTATTGAGCACCTACTCTGTGCTACAAATAAAATGGTGAATAACAGATACCACCCCTATCCTCATGGAGCTTCAAGTGTTATGGGGAAGAGAGGCAGTGAACCAATGCACAAATGTGCTGCCACCAACTATAGTAAGTGCGGTAAGGGAGAAGTGCAGGATGCCTTAAGTAAGAGGAGAACAGGGAAATCTGATCTAGTCTGGGAGTCAGAAAATGTCTCCCTGAGGAATCAACTTTGGGAATGAGATTTAAAGGATAAGCAGGAGCCACTAATGCAGAAGAGTCTTAATTAGAGGTGCCCACTAACAGATTCAGGAGTTCTGTAAACTTGGTGAGGAAAAAAAATTCTATCTTCATTTTCACTAACTTCCAGCTGAAATTCAGTTTATCTTTATATTATAAATGTAGACAATAAACCCCAGTAGAATTACCAGTACCTGTGACTTGGACCAATAAAAACCAGGATATTATTTGCATTGTATTAGACCTGCTGCATGTATCACAAAATCGTGCTTATGCTCATCACGGCTTGGGAAGCAATTAGACCTGCCTCTAGATCTTCTTGTTTAATGCATTCGTAAAGAAGCACATAGTACAAAATCAGAAATTTGCCTTTCTTAATGTTTTCGTTATATGTCAAAATAAGTGACTTTCTTCGTAATCCTACAGATTTTCCTTCGTGTATTTAAAAGCTCTCATAGAAAATTAAATTAATTAATTAATTAAAAGCGCTCGTAGCTTCGAGACTGTGAAACCAGTCTCACATGGCCATCCTGGGGCCATGGTGATAGGGGGGTTAAAAAAATATTCCAGAAGAACAGTCGGCACAGAGCTCTGAGGAAGAAAGTAACATAGACAGATTTATAGGACTTGGTGACTGACCGGATTGGGAGTAGGAAGTAGGAAGAAGGCAATTCCTATGACTGATTTGCTCAAGTTAAAAACCAGTGACTCGAGACCCTGTGAAAGGGAGCACGAATGGAAGAGCAACATCTCGGGGCCAGAGGAGAACAGTAAGATTCCATCGAAGCGGGGTGAATCTGAGGTTCCTTCAAGACAATGAGGTGAGACCATCAAGAGGACAGACAGATGGGTCTGCAGCTGTGAGGGCAGGCCTGGGCTGGCAACTGAGGTCTGGGGGTCACACAGCTCACAGACCACCACAAACCAGAAGCACAGACATACTGCCCAGGAAAGGAACACAGAAAGAGAAGAAAAAGAGGAGCCTTCACGCCAAAATCCGTATTGAAGAAAAGCTAATACTGAAAGGCTAAGGAAAAGAAAAGAGCTGGTAGGAAAGACGGAGCACAGCTAGAGGCCGATTTTACTGGCATTTTCGAACATCTTCTCAGAATATTTTCACACTCTTTTCCCATTTCCCCATTCTTTACATTTCTACTTTGATCATTAGATTATTTTCCAAATTTCTCTTGGGCTTATTGTTTTTTGTCTTTGAAGCTTCTGGACCTCTAATAATAAAAACCTTTAGTCTGCCATTTTTCCTCCGAGTTCAGCCTTCAACACATTCTGAAAGTTTCGATCATTGACACTAACTTATAAACAATCTGTATTTATAGTCTGTTTCCTGTTTAAGCCAAGAGCTTTCACCAGGTTGGCTTTAATTTGTAATTCGGATTTTAAAACCCTTTTTTTTTTAAGATTTTATTTATTTGAGAGAGCACAGAGATCGAGAGAGAGAGAATGAGTAGGGGGAGGGGCACCTGGTCATTTCATTCAGATCCTTTAGACCTTATTTTTTTGTCGCTTTGATGTGTTAGACTCCTGTCACAATAATTTTCCCCACCTCCCTCTAGAGCTTCTAACAGTTTCTCTCTACATACACAGAGTGAAGGAATGTCACTCTGTGAATGGTCCTCACTGTGACTCATAAGATGAGCTTCTCTGTTCCCCTAAGTGCTGTCTTACTCTCTATTTAGTCTGATCATATTACAAATACCAGGTTTCTTTTTGTTTCAGTTGGGCTGATTATGATTACTATCTTTGCGTCCTTTTACTTTTTCTAATGCCACCATTTTAGTTGGATCCTTCGGTTGGAACTTTTGATTTCTGACCCAATCTTCAAATTTTTGTCTCTTAAAGAGAGTTTAATCATATTACATTTAGTGTTATAACTAATTTGCTACTACCTCCATCACCTTGCACTCTGCCTTGTGACATTTAAGCTTTGCTTTCCTTCTCTTACTATGTGAACTATGCTTTAGTTGCTCCTAGCCTCTCCAACACTGTAGAAGATACACAACTTATTTTAAATTTTATTAAGTTACTATTAAAATTCTAAAACCATTAGTTAACCTTTTTTAGTGTCAGAAAAGGAATAAAACAAAAACCCCATAGAGGCTATTACATTTAAAATTGCTTTAATAATCTTTTATTTGCCTCTTATTTTTATTAATAAGTTAAAATTAAAAAATTAAAAATTAATCTCCTTTTGCCAAGTGCACTGAGGTTTATAAAGATCGTGATGCATCTCTGTTCTAACAAGTTTCCCAACCGGGCCACCCCCTTCTACCAAGTCCATTTAATAATTTCCCTATTCTTGACTTCTTAATTTTACATCGTATCTCAATGGTTTGGATATCTATAAGTAATTCTGCCACAGATAAAAGTGATATTTTTAAAGCCCCTGTTTAAAAAAAAAAAAAAAAGAAAGAAAGAAAGAAAGAAAGAAGTTTATCAGAAAATATATTTTTGGGCAATGTTTTTTTAAAACTCTAAGCCCAGAAGGATTTAATTTATTTATAAACATTGGGAAATGACCAGGAAGAACTGACCAAAGGCCTAGTTCTCTTTGGCTAAACAGAGATTACATGAAAACAAAAAGAAACATTCCTCAAAACAAAATTGTGACTGGGATACAGTAAACACTGCAGAGCATAAAGCAACAGAAGAAATTCAAAGAAAGACAAGCCAAAGACAGCACAAAAGAAAAGCCTACATAAAAGAGACCTTTATAATCCTCATTCTCAGCATTTCGCAGTGTGTGGAAGCTGGCCAGCACCAAGCCAGCCACTTTCAGTGTCTGTAAGAATCCAGAGGTCTAAAAATGGTGGATCTGCAGACTGTGAATATTGTAACATCTTCCTGGTTTTTGAATCAATATACATCTCTCTGAAATCCCAAAATTAGCTTTTGGTTCTTTTTTTTTTTTTTGGTATTGTTACCTTTGATTTTTTTTTTCCTCACCATTTTACTAGGAAAATTTCAAGATACACAGAAAAGTCAACTTTTACAGTTACCACCCACTTAGCTACCACTAGAGTTTACATTTAATATTTAATATTAATATAGTTACTTTATCCTATGTTATATGTCCATCTACCCAAGTACCTGTCTATTCATCTATCTCTCCACCTATCACTGCATTTGAGTGTAAAGCCACTTACTCCCTCCTATCCCTTACAACAGTTTCTGAACCTCAGCACTATTGACATTTTGGGCCAGGTGATTAAGCAAAACAGGAGGTATGAATGAGAAGCAGTATCTTCCCCGGCTGCTTATCACATTTTGTCTGTTTGATTTTACAGCTGATGTAGGCTGACATAAGGCAGAGACAAATCAGTAGTATAACAACCTACATGTGATCTAATGATATTAACACGATGAGGGCTGACATAGGTAACAAAAAGAAACTAATCTAACACAAATCCAAACTGCTAAGAGTCATTTTTTTTCACTTTTTACGTATCATTCAATCTCATATTAAATACAATGTTAAAATAAAAATGATTAAACCTACCTTGACTGCCCAAAAGTCACATGACAACAACAAGATAATTGTCACCATACAGGCAATAAAGCTGCTGCTGAACAATTCACAGAGAAGATAGACTACAATTGCACTGACTCGAAAGAATAAATGGAAAAATGATGCCACTGGATGTCTGAAAACCAAAACAAAATAAAAGAAATGCAATTACATTTCACCACAGGTACTGCAGACGGAGATGAATGTTTCAGCCATAACATAACCATGCAGTTTTGTCAAAGCAAAAGAAATGACTTGAGGAAGAAGCAAACCGCCTACCTCTCTTAATTTCCTAAATCCCATTATTTGACTAGACCCTGTTGTCACAGAAAATACACTATGGAAACAGGACTTTAATACCTCACTGAATATAAGCTTTCACAAAATATATAATGAGAAACTTTGCCGATCTTGGAGAATTAAGAAAACTATACTCTTAGGATTAAAATCCTATCTTCACATAAAAAACTCATTCTGGAGCACCTGGCTAGCTCAGTCAGAAGTGTGTGTGACTCTTGATCTTGGGGTCTTGAGGCAGAGAGATTACTTAAAAAAATTAAAAATAAAAGAATTCCTGGGTCCTCAGGAAATCACTTCAGGCTTTAAGGCAAAGTAACTATCAGGGAGACCTGTTTTTAACAGCTTTATTGAGATATAATCCACATACCATACAATTCATCTATCTAAAGTGTATATCCCAATGTTTTTTTGGTATAATCACAGAACTGTGCAATCATCACCACAATCACTCTCAGAACTTTTTCATTCCCCAAAAGAAACTGTGTCCCCACTGGCAGTCCCTCCTCACCGACCCCAACCCCAACCCCACCCCATCCAGTCATAAGGCACCACTAATATATTGCTGCCTCTACACATTGGCCAATTCTGGACATTTCACATAGATGAAATCATACATTATGTGGTCTTTTATGACTGGCATCTCTCACTTAGCATAACATTTTCAAAGGTCAGGTAGACTTTGACTGTAGTTAGCAAATTTCTTTAGAGGGAACTAAATTTGGAATAGAAATATGTTTGGCTTGACATGTTCATGTTATTTTATTGATAAAACACATGATTTTGAAATTTACATAGCAAACCAAACTGGAATGGGTCTACAGAAACTAAAGAAATGGTGCGTTCTTGGTAAACAGGAGCTAGAAGTAAAAACACCAATGATCACAAAATCAGATTCACAGATGTGAAAACTCAGCAATGAGTAAAATTCCATATGCCAGTTATTCCCAAAGCAAATCTAAAAGGTCCTCTTTGTCTCAGATCAAAGCTCAAACTAGTGATGTCCACTATTCACAAGGACATAACAAGCGTTCTGCCTCAAATCCCATCGGCTGGTGCCCATCTACAGACAGAACAGCACTGGGCACTCACACAACTCTTACACCTCCTACCTGATCTTGGATTTTTTTGGTCTGTTACTCGTCTCCTCTTCCGCATCAAACAGGGAAACATCCTCGGTGTCGTCATTACTGTCCTAGCAGGAAAATTAAATCTCCATGAAGTAAGGTGAAATTCAGTACCCACGTGCCTCCCACAAAGAAGGCAGCACGCCAAAAAAAAAAAAAAGGAGGCAGCACGCCAGTCCAAATGGAAGACAAGAGTAAGACACTGTCACGGACATCAGGGAGTTCACAACCTACAGAAAGGGCACCCCAGGATCATGTGGCAACGAGCCATCGCTCCCCGCTGCTGAGCCCTATGAGAAAACCCAGGGGTGCCAATGATGCTCCTGCAAACTTCCCACGTGCGCTCTCAGCTGCTCTCTCCCCAGCCACAGCGAAAGCAGAGACCATCGGGGACACATTCGATGCTTTTGGCCCCTACTTATCTTCTGACTGTCCCTCCCACTGAGTAATGCAGCAGCACCACTGCCACATGTTCTCTGAAAACACCATGGTCTCCCATCTGTCTCCCTTTCTCATGTGTTCTCCACCCAGAAAACTCTTCCTGTCTCCATCCTCTACATAGCTCACCATTAGGCAACACCAGATCTCTAATTTCAGCTAAAATACTGAAAGAACTAAGAAAATTTCACTGAAATCCCCAGGCTTCCCATTTCCCATGTTCCCACAGCACCAGGACAAATGCTCACCTGCACAACCATCTCAAGGTACCTGCAGGTCTCCAATGACTACCTCCATCTAGACTCTATGCTACAGGAGGGCAGGGAGTGTCACTCCTCGTGCACTGCATTGTAGTAAGTCCTAGTGTCCAGCAGAGCACCCTGCCAGGTGGTACAGTATTTATTGAAGGCAACAGCAAATGCACAAAGGAGGTGACTGCAAACTACGATCAGAGACAAGAGAAATACAAGTGCAAATGAGAGCAGGGGAAGGAAGAAGCTCATTTCTGTTAGTTCTGGAAGAGGGCTTCTGTGCTGGGCACTGACAGAGCAAGGGGGCCTCCTGTTCACACCAGTCCCTTGACTGGTGTATTTTCAAAAGCAGAAAGTAGAAATACACAGGTATCTATAGGGAATGGCCAAGAAGTCCACATGGTAAGTGAACAGTGAGAGAAGCAGAACAAGAGCTAAAGCTTTAAAAGGAAAATGGGGGATCCCTGGGTGGCGCAGGGGTTTGGCGCCTGCCTTTGGCCCAGGGCGCGATCCTGGAGACTCGGGATCGAGTCCCATGTCGGGCTCCCGGGGCATGGGCCTGCTTCTCCCTCTGCCTGCGTCTCTGCCTCACTCTCTCTCTCTCTATCATAAATAAATAAAAATTTAAAAAAAAAAAAGGAAAATGGTCTCAGAGATCGGAGACCAGTAGTTCTCAACCTTGGTTTATAGGCTGGAATTGCCTGAGGTGCTTTTAAAAAGGAAACAAAACAAAACAACAAACAAACCCTGATGTTTGGGTCCCCGCCCCAAGGTTCAGATGTAATTGGTCTGGGGAGTGGTCTGGGCATCTGGATTTTTTTAAACTCCCCTCCCCAAGATGATAAAAATGTGCAGCCAAGACTGAGATCCACTGTATGATGCTATGGATTGAGACTTCCGCCCTTGATCAAAACAGTCCAATCTACATCCAGCATCCAGGGTGACCTTTCACACTTAGATCATATCAACCTCCTGACAACCTAGAGGACTTTGAAAAACTGACTCCCGGGATCCCTGGGTGGCGCAGCGGTTTGGCGCCTGTCTTTGGCCCAGGGCGGGATCCTGGAGACCCGGGATCGAATCCCACGTCGGGCTCCCAGTGCATGGAGCCTGCTTCTCCCTCTGCCTGTGTCTCTGCCTCTCTCTCTCTCTCTCTGTGACTATCATAAATTAAAAAAAAAAAAAAAAAGAAAAACTGACTCCCTATCAGGACCCATGGTGACCTAGCCCCGCCCACTTCTAAGACCTTATCTCCGGACACCCCCTTCATGATCTGTGATGCACTGAATAATGCTTCCTCTCCCTCCTGCCAAAGACACCCTGGTTCTAATGCCTGGAATTCATAAATATGTCAATTTACTTAGCAAAAAGATTTTTTGCAGATGTGACTGAATTAAGGATCTTGAGAGGGGAAGTGGAGCCTAGATTTTACAGGTGGGCCCAACGATGTAATTACAATGGTCTTTACAGAGGAACAGAGGAGGGTCAGAGTCAGAGAGGGTACTGAGACCATGAAATGCAGAAGTCAGAGAGATTTGAAGATGGAAGAAGACCACTAGCCAGGAATGCAAGTAGCCTCTAGAAGCTAGAAACAGCAAGGACAAATCTAAGATTCTCTCCTAGAGCCTCCAGAAGGAACACAGCCCAGCCAATACCTTCAGGTTAGCCAGCCCTCAGGACTCATTTTGGACTTCTGACCCAGAACTGTAACATGATAAATCTGAATTAAGCCACTAAATTTATGATAATCTGCAGCAACAGGAAACCTATAGAATAACTATGCCCATGCCAGACTGTCTTCTTTTTAATTCCTTGAACATGCCAAATTTGCACCCCACTGGGTCCTTTTACATTTGTTCTATCTAGTTCTTCCTAGAACACTCTTTTCTCTTACCCTGTTCTTTGTAAAACTGGCTTATTAAATAAATACCAAGCGCCAAGCACTGTTTTTAAGTGGTACACCCTGTAATAAGAAAAAAGACAAATAGTTCTGCACTTTTGGAGCTGCCTTTACCAAGATGGGGAAGGCTGTGGGCACAACATCAGAGTGAAATTAAGAGTTTTGGACTTTAAGCTGAAGATTCTGATATTAAGAACTTAAAAAAAATTGAGAAGAGGAACCATTAGCATGCCCTGCGCACAGGACTATCACGTTCCAATTTAGGTGTTAAAAGGAAAATTCTGGGGCAGCCCCGGTGGTGTAGCAGTTTAGCACCGCCTTCAGCCCAGGGCGTGATCCTGGAGACCTGGAATCGAGTCCCACGTCGGGCTTCCTGCATGGAGCTTGCTTCTCCCTCTGCCTGTGTGTCCCTGCCTATGTCTCTCTGAATAAATTAAAAAAAAAATTTTAAAAAGGAAAATTCTGGCTACTGTATGGAGACTCTGGGAGGGAGAGGGAAAGACAAAGACACAAAGCTATGAGGCTGGTTTAGGATTCTAATCCTAATAACGGAGTCAAGAGGTAATGGGTTGCTCTAGGGTGGATGCATTGGAGGCGGTGAAATGAGGTGGACACCTGGGTGGCTCAGTCCATTAAGCCTTCAGCTCTGGTCGTGATCCCAAGATCGGGCCTTGAGCAGGCAGCCTGCTTCTCCCTCTCCCTCCGCCCGCCTTTCTCCCTGCTTGTGCTCTCTCCCTGTCAAACAAATAATAAAATCTTAAATTTAAAAAAAAAAATGGGAATAGTCAGCATGGTTGTGTTTTTCTTCAGCCTGGGTACACGTTCTGAAAGCGGAATCTAACCATCATTGGAGGGACGTCTGGGTGGCTCCGAAGCTGAGCATCTCCCTTCAAATCAGGGCGTGACCCCGGAGGTCCCGGGATCGAGTCCCAGGTCGGGTTCCCTGCGTGGAGCCTGCTTCTCCCTCTGCCTGTATCTCTGCCTCTCTGTGTCTCTCATGAATAAATAATTAAAAATCCTTAAAAAAATAATAATAACCATCATTGGATCTTCTCCACTCAAGCGACCTCCTCAGAGTGGTCTTTTCTGACCATAAATTCTAAGGTGGTCCTGTTTCTCTGATACTTGCCACATCACTGTGTGTTTGCCCTCATTACCTGAAAACCTCCTCAGCTATGTGACTTATTCTCTCCTCCCACCCCCGGCACCATAAGCCTGTCTGTACTGTTCACAGCCCTATCCCAGGGCCCAGAACAGGGAGTGCCAGGCCCATAGTAATCCCTCAGTAAGAAAAAAATACCTACATTTTTGAGTGAAAGTGCACTAGAAGCAACAAAAAAGTTTCTAGCATGGGAAGAGATTATTAAATGATTCTTACTCATCTGGTCGCAAACGGCAACTAACTCTTAGGGGCACAGATGCGATCACCAAAGTGGACCAAAGTGGTAACAATCACCACTGGCGTCACTCCGGCAACGGACGCACGACGGCGAGGCCCTGGCGGTGCCTCCTCCTCGCACAGGACCGCGGAGCAGCCGTCGGAGTCCCGGAACGGCTGGGGAAAGCCGGACCACCCGCAACTTCACACCTGAGGGCGTCCCCGCAGCCCGGCACCCGCGCCGCCCAGCGCCCCGCGTCGGCGGCCACGGCGCTTCTGCACAGGCGCAGCCGGGCCACCCTCCTCCACCAGAGGCCTCGGGGCTCCCGACCGCGCTCCCGGACACGCGCCCGCGGCCCTCGACCCCCCGCGGCCCCCACCCCCAGGCTGGGGCTGCAAGCGGGGCTGCAAGCTCAAGGGCCCGGGGCCCCACACTGGCGCCCCTCGGACCCGGCAGGCCCGGCGCCCAGCCACACCCACACCCACACCCACACCCACACCCGCCCTCCAGGAGCGCCCGCAGCCCCTCACCTGCTGCAACATGACGGCCCTGCGCCAGCCCCACTTCCGGGAGCCACGTCAGCCCCGCAGCTGACGCGACGCGGTCGCCACGGGAGGGGCGGGACAAAGTACGAGCGCAGCCCGTTCCCACTTCCGCTTCCAGGTGTTTCCCAAGGGGCGTGACTGCGAGGGCGGGGCGAGCACGTGGGCGGGGCATCCGGGGCGGAGCGCGAGGCCGGTTGGGGGTCTCGGGGGCGGGGCGAGTGTGGGGGCGGGGCGAGCTGGGGCGGAGCGCGAGGTGGCGGGCGGCGGGGGTCTGGGCGAGCGCAGGGAGAGACTCGGCTCGGGTTAGCCGGCGGCGAAGCGAGGACTGAGCGGGGGCGGAGTGCTGGTCCCAGCGGAGCGAAAGACCCTGGCGAGAGCATCCCCGAGGCTCCGTCCGTGACCTGAGAGCAAGGGGCGTGGGGCCCTATTATTTCACAGTTGCGTTGTGTTTGAATGTTTTACAGCATGTGTTCATGTACTGTATGTGTACCCTGAATTGCAGAAGCAACTGAAAAAAGGTAAATGTGCTCCTGTAAAGAGGCGGGAAGGTGCTAAGAAGAAACGAGGTGGAGGGCTCTAAATGCAGGGAGGAAGACAGGCCAGGAAACAGTAAGGAACAGAGGTGGAGAGCGTGGGTTTGAGTCCCTGCATCTCCAGGTACTAGCTGCCCAGCTAGCTTCTACGTCCGCCGCTCCCCAGTTATAAAGTGGGGATGAAAACGGTGTCCCAGGGCCGCCCGGGTGGCGCGGCGGTTTAGCGCCGCCTTCAGTCCAGGGCGTGATCCTGGAGACCCGGGATCGAGTCCCCTGTCCATATTGGGCTCCCTGCTTCTCCCTCTGCCTGTGTCTCTCATGAATAAATAAGCAAAATCTTTAAAAAGAAAAGAAAAGAAAATGGTATCCCAGTAGGGTAAGCGTGCTTAGTAAATGGAATTCTTATTACTGCTTTTAAGTTTAATCGCTGGAGGTATCATTTCACTACGTGAAGGACCTGAAATTCAAGGACTTTACATCATCTCTGACACTGTGATTATAATAGTGTGATTGTAACAATAGCCTATCTGCCCAGCCTACATCAAAGTGCTGTTGGGAGACTCATGGAATTAACACATTTCCTTTATGGAGGGGATCCCTTCCACAGAAATCACAATTTTTACATGGCTATTTATTAGTGCTGCGTTAATTTACTTGAGAGTGAGCAGGGAGGAAGAGAGAGAGAAACTGAAGCTGATGCCACAGTGAGCACAGAGCCAACTCAGGGCTTCATCCCAGGACTCTGAGATCATGACCTGAGCTGAAATCAAGAGCTGGTTGCTTACTGGACTGAGCCACCCAAGCACCCCTGCATTCCATCTGAATCTATTACTTGCTATGTCAAAAAACCTTGGTTCAGTCTACCTGCTGTGCAGGCAAAAGCCCAATTCTTCCCTACTGTGTTTTTCCACTATCTCCTTTACTCCTCCCATAAAGCACTTCTCTTCTGGTCACTAGATGTGTGGAAGTTTCTTCCCCACGCCAAGCAATTTTCTGGAACACCAGCTGGGTGTCCTACAATTCAATTCAATTCTGAAAGTATCTATCAGGAGATAGAAGCCAGATCCCACAGGTTATAGGCTCAGTCCCAGAAGACCCTCACACACATGTGTTTGCACTCTCTCACACACACACTCTTCAGATGCCACTTGGAGGCCCAGTTTCTCACCTGGGCTTCTGACCAACTGGCTATAGATCAAAGGTTCCAATGACCTCCTTCTTAAGTTCAATTAATTTGCTAGAGGGGCTCACAGAACTCAGGGAAACATTTACTTACCTTTATTAAAAGACACAGATGAACAACCAAATAAAGACATACAGGGCGGGGCAGCCTCGGTGGCTCAGCGGTTTAGCGCTGCCTTCAGCCCAGGGCGTGATCCTGGAAACCTAGGATTGAGTCCCACTTCAGGCTCCCTGCATGGAGCCTGTTTCTCCCTCTGCCTGTGTCTCTGCCTCTCTCTCTCTCTCTCTCTCTCTCTCTCTCTCTCTCTCTCTCTCTCTCTCTGTCTCTCATACATAAATAAATAAAAATCTTTAAAAAAAAAGACATATAGGGCAAGGTCTGAGAGAGTCTGTGGAGTTGGGGTGTGTCACCTTCCCCATGTGTTCACCAACCTGGAAACTCTCTGAGCCCCATGCTATTGAGATTTTTATGCCGGCTTCATCACAGTAGGTATCATGGATCATGAACTCCATTTCCAGCCACTCTCTCCTCTCTGAAGGATGGGGTGGGGGTGGGGGCTAAAATCTCTAACCTTCTAATCCTGACTTGGTCTTTCCGGTGACCAGCCCCCATCCAGGAGCCATCCAGGAGCTCACTCTGAGTCCCCTCATTAGAACAAAAGATGCTGGGATCCCTGGGTGGTGCAGTGGTTTAGCGCCTGCCTTTGGCCCAGGGCACGATCCTGGAGACCCAGGATCAAATCCCACGTCGGGTTCCTGGTGCATGGAGCCTGCTTCTCCCTCTGCCTGTGTCTCTGCCTCTGTGTGTGTGTGTGTGACTATCATAAATTTAAAAAAAATAAAAATAAATAAACAGCTGCATTCTTAAAAAAAAAAAAAGAACAAAAGATGCTCCTAGTGCTCATATCAGTTAGGAATTTATAAGGGTTTCAGAAGCTCTGTGCCAGGAACTGGGGGCAGAGACCAATATATATTTTCCATTATTTCACACCATACTGTGGTCATGCTGAGCCACCAAGGAGAAGCCATCCCTTTGGATAGGGCTTGAGCTCTCCAATGGGCCATAACTCCCATAGTGTACTACATTTTTTTTTTTTAATTACTTGCCTGGTCCCTGACATCATCCTTGGAAGGTCTAGGTGGAAACATCAACACATTTGATATGAGTGTCCTTCTTTGAAGAAAAGACAAATATGCTTAATTCTGTTCCACAGGAGTTAGCCCTGAGAAAGAAAAGAATACAAAATGTTCTCAAATGCAATAGGTCGCCCTACTAAGGGCCTCTCCTTTTAGATTAACTGGACTCATTGAGCTTCATCAGGCTTCAGTGCAAAAATACCAGGGAATTCCAATGCATTATTCCGATACAGTACTATCAGTTCATTTGCTATCAGAATAATAGCACTAAATTGGTGGTGAAGAGTGGTATTTAATTTTCCAATGATCACTTTCCCATCTCCCACCAGTGATGTTGGGCTTTCATAAGTTTCATTAAATGGTTTTCAGTGGGAACACAGATGGCAATCTCTCCCAGTAACCCCACCCCACCCCCATTTTCTTGATGATAATATCAGTTCTTTGGTTCTTAGGAAGATACTTAAGACTACCCACATTGCCAAGGTATAGTCCAAAACAAACAAACAAGCAAGTAAAACAAAAGGCCAAACACCAACATCCACTTGGTTCTCTGTTTATTTTAAGATGTTCATTTCCCAAGGCTGGTTCAGATAAACATGTTTTGTCCAAGTTCAGGGGCTGCTGTTTTCCCTCGCTTCATGAAATTATCGATAGGTAGCCCTTTGATTTTCCTGATCCATGCAGCTTTGCTGGCTTTTTCTGGATTGACCACTCCACTGGGCTCTCTGGCCTGATACTCCTTCATCTTGGCTTCCCCATACTCTTTCTCCTCCTTTACCGTCAACAACATGAACTCAGTGTTCATTCTAAAGGGATCAAGGGTCTTGTAGAAGCGAGGTCGTTCTTTCTTGACAGACTTGGTTGTCATGCCCATTGGTGGAGCCAGCATGCGGTTGGGTTTAATAACCTGCAGGCTGGTTAATGGGCTGAAGTTGCGCACGGTCCCATCGATGGAGCTGGTCGCCTGGTCTTCACCCCTGAGGCTGCTCTTGAATCTGGGGCGGATAATCACAGGCTGGGGTATGGTGGACTGGACCCTGGGACTGTGCAAAGAGTTCTTCAGGTTGGGCTGCAGTTTCTGGATCTCAAGGGGAATATTGGTTTGTTTCACATTGATGGGAGGGTGGTTCCACCTCAACCTATCGACTGCGTGTTGGACTGATTTTCCTTTGAAACTCAGGACCTTCCTTGGATGGGAAATTGAAGGTCCCCAGGCATCAATGACTTGGGTTTGGGGCCTCTGGGGATAGGCAAACTCCCCTGAATTATGAGCCTGCTGCAGGGCATTAACTGTCAGAAGGAACTGATCTGGCGACATAGGGATTTGCCAGTGCTTTTTCTTTGAACGCCTGATCAAGTCTCCAGGAGTTTCGAGTTGTCCTTCTTTTTGTACTTTTTCCCCATCCTCTAGTTTTTCAGAAAGAGAAAACAAAAGCAAGTCAGAGTGTTCCATGAAAACCAGTAAGTAGTTATGCATGAAAGTTAAACCCATTCTAATGGCTGTGCAAACTGAGGTCTTTGTTATCCAATGGCCATGCCAAGATGTGGACAAAAATCCTCTGTGACACTGGAAATGATGACATATTCAACACAACAAGTGTTTAATAAATCTCCTAGAACCTGAGGACAAGTGTGTATTAAATTCTAGATATGCATGTTTTGGAGGTAAGGGATATAATCCCAGTGTTTCACACATTTTGAAACCTCCCTGTAGGAGGGAGCTTCACCCCTCTTTTATGATTCACAGAAAATAGGCCTTCTAAATTTACAGTAATGAGGGATGCCTGGATGGCTCAATGGTTGAGCATCTGCCTTCGGCTCAGGGCCTGATCCCACGGACCTGGGATCAAGCCTGCATCAGGTTCCCTGCTCAATGGGGAGCCTGCTTCTCCCTCTGTCCATGTCTCTGCCTCTCTCTCTGTGTCTCTCATGAATAAATAAATATTTTAAAAACATAAAATAAAAAATAAATTTATAGTAATGAATCTCTAAACAAAAATTGTATCA
Organism: Nyctereutes procyonoides; assembly: GCF_905146905.1. Taxonomy (NCBI): domain Eukaryota; kingdom Metazoa; phylum Chordata; class Mammalia; order Carnivora; family Canidae; genus Nyctereutes; species Nyctereutes procyonoides. The sequence goes on along the minus strand of NW_026575140.1, from coordinate 50,495,833 downwards.
TAAAGTTTGATCTCCGTCTTATTGATTACTAATCAAACTTGATTCTAAATGATCTTTGGGCATTTCCAAAACCAAAACAGCCTCCAAAATATATATCACCCTTAGGAAATGCAAAATATCACAACATAACCAAAAAGTGCAATTTCTGAAAAGGAGTTCCTAAAATGTTTTTGAGTAATAGCAGCAGTTCCAAAAGCCACTTGACATGAACAAGAGATTCACTCTAGCATACTACATACAATCAAGGCTTCCAAGATGCTAAATACCTATGAAGTAACAAGGATGTCTTCGCACATGAGCAAATCTATTTTCTCTCTCCCATTTGGGCTTTTCAATCCCTACAATACCTCACAGATATACTGAAAGCATTATCCCCATTTTTAAAAAAAGATTTTGTTAAAAAAAATAAAAATAAATAAAAAAATAAAAAAGATTTTGTTTATTTATTCATGAGAGACACACAGAGAGAAGCAGAGACACAGGCAGAGGGAGAAGCAGGCTCCCTGCAGGGAGCCCAGTGTGGGACTCGATCCCAGGACTCCGGGATCATGACCTGAGCCAAAGGCAGACGCTCAACCACGGAGCTACCTGGGTGCCCTGCATTATCCCCATTTTACAAAAGGAATAACTCAGTCATGAAAAATAGAAGTTATTTGTCTAGTCCAATCTAACAATTAAAAGTCTTTATCCCAAATTATGTCAATGCATAACTAGCAAATAAAACGCAAAGTGCACTGAGCATATAATTTTTCTTGACAAAAAGGGCTTTATCCCAAGATGTTTGTGTATGGGCATACTAAGAACGAAGTTTCAAATAACTCCCTGTCTACTTTGTTAGAAAAATAATATCTCATTAAATTATTAAATGTTGTGGGGTACCTGGGGTGGCTCAATGGTTGAGCGTCTACCTTTGGCTCAGGGTGCGATCCCAGATAGGATCGAGTCCTTCATAGGCTCACCACAGGGAGCCTGCTTCTCCCTCTGCTTATGTGTCTGCATCTCTCTTTGTGTCTCTCATGAATAAATAAAAATCTTTTTAAAAATTATTAAATATTGTTAAATCAGTATTAAATAATTGTATTACATATTATTATATTCCTGTTAAATTGTAAAATATTAAGTATTTTTACTAAAGCATACAAAAATAAAATTAAGATGTCAAAATCTGTCCTTCTAATCCCAGAATAAACCACCCTGCATGTGTGTGTGAAAACATACATAGCTTTTCTCCTCTAAGAAAAAGAATTGTGTCGGGGCACCTGAATGCCTGAGTCAGCTAAGCATCTGACTTGACTTTAGCTCAGGTCACAAGATTGAGCCCCACCCAAGTCAGGCCCCCGGCTCAGTGTAGAGTCAGCTTGAGATTCTCTCCTTCTCCCTCTGCCCTCCCCGCACAGTCTCTAAAATAAATAAATAAACAAAATCTTAAAAAAAAAAAAAAGGAATTGTGTTGAGAAAGTGGGGTTAGAGGGAACATACCTCAACTTAATAAAGACCATATATGAAAAAACCCACAGCTAACATACTCAGTAGTGACACACACACTTGCACACACATACACACACACATATATGCAGAAGAATATTACGTAGTCATTAAAAAAGATGAAATTATGCCATTTGAGACAACATAGATAGATCTGGAGGGTATTATGCTAAGTGCAATAAGTCAGACCAAGAAAGACAAAGACCACATGATTTCACTCACAAGTGAACAAGTGAATCTTAAAAAAAAAAAAAAAGAATAAACAAAAAGTAGAATCAGACCTAAAAATACAGAGCACAAACTTATGTGCAAGTAGTTGTGCAAGTGGTGGGGAAATGAGCAAAATGGGTGAAGGGAAGCAAGAGATACAGGCTTCCAGTAAAGAAATGAATGAAGTCTTGGGAATAAAAGGCACAGCATAAGGATTACAGTCAATGATATTGTAATAGAGTTGTATGGGGACAAATGGCAGCTACACTTGTAGTGAACAGGGCGTCATATACAAATCTGTCAAATCCTTATGTTGTACATCTGAAGCTAATGGAACACTGTGGGTCAACTATACTCAAATTTTTTTTTAAAGGAATTGTGATGACTCATTGTTCATTAATGTGTCTTTTTTTGTATAAGAATATATTGTGAATCTCTAAGTCACTATATGTGGATCCTCATGATACAATTTTTAGCTAGTAGATCATATTCCACAGTATGAATATTTCTTTATCAACTTAGTCATTGCCCACTGGTGGACATTTCATTTGTTAGTGATCAACTTTAAAGAAATGCAAATACTATTTTTATTTATCATATAAGCAAGTACAAAATTATGGATAAGCAAGTACAAAACTATGGATAACACCCAGTTTGGGCATGGATGCAATGGGAGTTCTCATGCATTGTTGGTGGGACTGTAAGTTGATGAATCATTTTTTAAGGATGACTGTGGCAATATCCTTCTGAATTGTTTCTATTTTTATTTTTTTATTTTTTAAGAAAACACCCTCAAGGCAGGGCTTGAACTCATGACCCTGAGATCAAGACCTGAGTTGAGATCAAGAGTCAGATGCTTAACCAACTGAGCCACCCAGGTGCTCCTCTAATTTTTTTTAATCCAAAGAAAATAATCAGTTATGCTAGTGTTATCTTCTTTTTTCATTATTTTAAAACATTTTAATTCCAGTATAGTGAACATACAGTATTATGTTAGCTTCAGGTGTACAATATAGTAATTCAATCATTCTATACATTACCTAGTACTCATCATGACAAGCGTACTCTTCATCCCCTCCACCTATTTTACCCATCCCCCCTACCCACCTCCCCTCTGGTCACCATCAGTTTATTCTCTACAGTTAAGGGTCTGGTTTTTGGTCTTTTTTTCTTTGTTTGTTTTGCTTTGTTTCTTAAATTTCACAAAAAAGTGAAATCATATGGAATTTGTTCTTCTCTGACTGACTTATTTCACCTAGCATTATACCTAGATCCAAATGGAAATATTTCATTCCTTTTTATAGCTGAGTAATATTTCAGTGTGCGTGTGTGTGTGTGTACCACCTCTTCCTTTTTTTTCCAATTCTTTTTAAATTTATTTATATGCGAGAGAGAGCATGAGCAGAAGGACAGAGGGAGAGGGAGAGAGAATCTGAAGCAGACTCTGCGCAGAGCATGGAGCCTGATTGCAGGGCTAGATCTCACAACCCTGAGATCATGACCTGAGCCAAAACCAAGAATCAGTCACCTATATATCTGAGCTGCCCAGGCACCCCTATACCACCTCTTCTTTATCCATTCATCTATTGATGGACACTCGGGGAACTTCCATAGTTTGGCTATTGTAAATAATGCTGCAGTAAACAGGGATGTAATATCTTTCCAATTTTTTATAGGTTTATTTATTTAGTTAGTTATTTATTTTAGAGAGAGAGCCCAAGCAGGGGTAGAGGGAGAGAGAGAGAAAAGCAGATTCCCCACTAAGTGCAGAGCCTGCTGTGAGGCTCGGTCCCACAACTCTGAGATCATGACCTGAGCTGAAATCAAGAGTCAGATGCTTCACCAGCTGAGCCATCCAGGTGCCCCAATATCTTTCTAATTTTTAAGGGCAGTTATCCTTTGCCTCAGCATTGCCACTCCTAAGACTTTACGCTATAGGTATACCTCTATGGGTACATAAACGTTAGGTATATTCAAGGATGCCCATTGTTAGTATAGCCCTCCTGAAACTTAATTTTTTTTACCCTCACCTTGAAGCTGGTCTCTATAGGGAATTTGATTCAAAGAACCACTATTACATTAGCAAAAAATATTTGAAAGCATTTTAAATTTTTACCAAAGTCTCTCTCAAAAACAACAAAGGGACGTCCTATTCATGATGACACACCAGTCCAAGAAGTGAGAAGTCTCAGTGGCAGGCATGGGAGGCAGCCTGTGAGCCCTAAACTGGAAACACAGCTCTTCCAAAGGTTTTCATGCTGGACCTCAAGTTAGTAAGGAAAACCAATAACCCTTCAGCAAAGTCAGACATTTTTCCCACTCTGAATTCTCAAAGATAAGCAAAGTCATTGACTTGCTGAAAAACTAGACAGGACAGACCAAGTGAGCAATAGAGAGACAGGGAGAGAGAAGATCTTGCCCCTGATCTGGAATAAAATATCACCGTTGGTTGCATCTCCTGTGAGGGATTTTGTTTCAGAACTCTCTTGTCCACCATCTATGTCATTTGCTTCCTTAGAAACAGGACTTGCTCTCTTCTTGCCATCTCTCTGGGGCGATTTTAACTTTCCTTGACTTTGAGGTGCCTCTAATAACACTTCTAAAGGAAGATTAAGGAGGAAATCATAGTAATTACATAATTCAGTTAGGTCTAAATAATGGGAGCATAGCTGGTAATTTGGCTGATTTTCACCCAAACTATCACCTTGTTGTTTGTCGTCAGGTGACACTAGGTAAGTCATCTGGAGCCTGAGGTCTGCATCACCTCCTGCCTCTTCTCTCACCCACTTTTTCAACTGATTGTCAAGCTTTAGGCATTATCTAAACCTACTGGTCTCTCTTTTCAAGACAGAGCTCATCATTTGTCGTGTAACACACCTGGACGCGATCTCTTGATGTTCTCTCTAGAGCCGCAGATCCAGTTTCACATAACAAATATGGGACAAGTGAAAGGAAGGAGTCTGGCATTCCACACACCACTCACACGCATGTACACACACGCGCATCTGCTTCCTACTAGTATTCTCTGGGTATGCATGTTATCAACCAGGGCTCTAGAGATAATACATTCTGCATAGAACATTTTTCTATGGTATAATAATATCTTGTCTCTGTTCTAAGGAAATAATTATGCAATCTATGTTTGAATGGGGGTGGAGAGCGTTGGTTGTTTTTCATTTTAATGGCAAGTGGTAAGGGCCAGTGTCATCTACTGTACAAAGATTCTAGTATGTTTGTAAACCCAGGTCTTGAAAATCAGGAGATTCTCTTGAGCTGGAGAATGGTCTCCCACCTTCCTTAAAGGTTCTCATACAGAAAAACTAGTCCTGCCAGCCCCCCCTCCCCAGGTGGTTCATCAGGTACCACTGAGTTGGCCTAGGATGCAGCTCTCTTACCTGTAGGTACCATGGTTGCCTTGAGGAAAACTCGGGACCTGTAGGGTTTACTTAATAAGGACTCCTGGGCCACAGTTTGTTTACTGGACATGGAGTCCTTCAGGCTGAAAACCTGAGTGCTAGACCTGGAGAGAATTTCTGTGAGGCCATTTTCTTCCCGGTCATCCTCTTTATCCTTCTTTTGTTTGGCCCGGTCCGGAGCATACTGCCACTTTATATTCTCAAACTGGAACATGAGAATATTGCTCTCCGTGTTGATCACCATCCTGGAACCAAAACAACAAGATTGCCCATAAAAGGCAAGGAGGCCACAACTACCCGGCCTCCAAAAACGCATTTCAAATACTGTCCCATCCGGGGCAGCCCCAGTGGTGCAGCGGTTTAGTGCCGCCTGCAGCCAAGGGCGTGATCCTGGAGACCCGGGATTGAGTCCCATGTTGGGTTTCCTGCATGGAGCCTGCTTCTCCCTCTCCCTGTTTCTCCCTCTCCCTGCTTCTCCCTCTGCCTGTGTCTCTGCCTCTCTCTCTCTCTCTTTCATGAATAAATAAATAAAATCTTTAAAAAACAAAACAAATACTGTCCCATCCAATGCTAAGCCCATCTAATGCGGGGCCCAAGAAATGACTCTACAAACAGGATGGTGGAGGTGATTGGAGGGTCTAGAGCCATGAATGGTAGCAGGCCAGGCAACAGGGGTGGTTTCTTTAAAATTAACTGTAAGCAGGGTACATATGTTTTGATCACTTCACCTTTCAAGGTAAAATATTTTAAAATAAATTTCCGTTCATAGAGTGAGTGCCAAGTCCCTAGGGTGCCCAAAGCAGAAAGGTTAGGTAGTCATTAATGTCTTAAAATTCACTCTTTTTTTTTTTTTTAGGGCACAGCATCCAAATGCCATGTTTCAGGGATCCCTGGGTGGCGCAGCAGTTTGGGGCCTGCCTTTGGCCCAGGGCGTGATCCTGGAGACCTGGGATCGAATCCCATGTTGGGCTCCCGGTGCATGGAGCCTACTTCTCCCTCTGCCTGTGTCTCTGCCTCTCTCTCTCTCTCTCTCTCTCTCTCTGTGTGTGTGTGTGTGTGTGTGACTATCATAAATAAATAAAAATTAAAAAAAAATGCCATGTTTCATTGCTGTGATGGGGGTAAGGAAAACTGTAATGGGGAGGACTTTGCTCCCTCCCTGACCCTCCAGCCAACTCTCCATCCCTCTATCATTCCAGGGTCCCTTTGCATGCTCTACATTTAAACAAACGGCTGCATTTTTATAAAGCAGGATGATTTCCATCTTCCCTAATCCACATTTCTATGCCCTGGTAGGAACAGAACTCCAAACCTGAGCCCCCCAGCAGGGCCCCGGCCCCCCAACCACCCACTGGTTTCTGTTGTCCACAATGCTCATAGATCTACTCTGTGCCTCGATCTCCTGGAACCATAAACAAGAAATGGCAATACCAGGCGTAGGTTCCTTTCTGCTCTGAAACGCTGAATTTGAACCCCTTAACTATCAGTATCAACTCTCTGTAAAAGTGGCCTGTTGTGGTTAGAAATGCTAGAATGAAATTTGGGGAATCATTCCAATTAGGAATCCCTTTTGGACTCCACTTTTACTCAGGTTCAGAGGAAATTGTCTCTCTTTGGATGTCATAAAAAAGAAAAGGGGATCCCTGGGTGGCGCAGCAGTTTGGCGCCTGCCTTTGGCCCAGGGCGCGATCCTGGAGACCCGGGATCAAATCCCACGTAGGGCTCTCAGTGCATGGAGCCTGCTTCTCCCTCTGCCTGTGTCTCTGCCTCTCTCTCTCTCTCTCTCTCTCTCTCTGTGACTATCATAAATAAATAAATAAATAAATAAATAAATAAATAAATAAATAAATAAATAAAAAAAAAGGTCAGGGGACTCCTGGGTGGCTCTGCAGTTAAGCATCTGCCTTTGGTTCAGAGCGTGATCCTGGGGTCCAGGATTGAATCCTGCATCGGGCTCCTTGTGGGAAGCCTGCTTCTCCTTCTGCCTATGTTTCTGCCTCTCTCTCTCTCTCTCTCTCTGTCTCTCATAAATAAGAAAGAAGAAAGAGAAAGAAGAAAGAAAGAAAGAAAAAGAAAGAAAGAAAGAAAGAAAGAAAGAAAGAAAGAAAGAAAGAAAGAAAGAAAGAAAGGGGGATCCCTGGGTGGCGTAGCAGTTTAGCGCCTGCCTTAGGCCCAGGGCGCGATCCTGGAGACCGGGGATCGAATCTCACGTCGGCTCGGAGCCTGCTTCTCCCTCTGCCTATGTCTCTGCCTCTCTCTCTGTGTGTGTGTGTGTGTGTGACTATCATAAATAAATAGAACATTAAGAAAGAGAAAGAAAGAAAGAAAGAAAGAAAGAAAGAAAGAAAGAAAGAAAGAAAGAAAGAAAGAAAGAAAGAAGAGAGAGAAAAGGTCAGAGGTGATATTTTTAATGGGATTATTACCTGGTAACTGAAAAGTGTCCTTTATTGAGACTTCTTACCAACCCTGCCCCTTTAAGATGGGAAATAGCACTAGTATAGTAGCATTAAAAGGAAGGCAATCAGGCTCAGGAAAATTAACTGATTTCAACTGAGCCGGTGCAAAAGTTAATTCTATTTGTGCATTTTCACAAAATATTGCCTTCAACCTAGCCTATGACAAATACAATACTACCTAGAGATAGTCACAATTCTGGTTTCTGTAAACTCACCTGCTCAGCTCTGCCCCACTGAACACTGGACCCCCTGCTAATACCATCCCATACCCTCCTATGAGTCTCTTTGCACCAGGAGGGAGTATCAGAGACAGATGTGTAGACACATCTACAGTGGAGCCACACTGTACTCACTGCCTGATTAGCCCAGACATCCAGGACAACTTAAGAGTAATGCAAACCCGGCTTGCTAAGTTTTGTGCAAAGTCTGATTAGCCACTCCCCCAAAATGATTATTTCCTTTCTACAGCCAAAATATTAACTTTTTACAGCTAACATTGTAGGGGGAGCACCCACTCTCGCCTACTGCCGGCAAATGCAGGGCAGGTGTCCCAGAGGAGAAGAAAATCATCCAAATGAAAGAGCTCACGGCTCTGACCTCCACACCTACCACCCACCTGTTGCCCTGAATAAAGAAGGACAGCACAGGATCACCTCTGCCATTGGCTTTCATCACCTTCAGACAGTTCCCATTTAGGAAATTGTAAATGCGGATCTTGCCATCCGCACAGGCACTGATTACCCGGAGGAAGAGTAGAGCCACATGGAGCACTTCCCTGAAATGGAACAGAGCAACAGGCAGTACATGTCGGCTGGCAAACTGCTGGGGTTTGTTTGTAAGCTTGGGGTATGTTGTGGGCATGGCTGGGAGGCTTTGGTCACAACTGCCCTGCATGTGATGCTTGCCATCATTTCATAATTCTGGATGCAAACCTTTAACCTTCAAGACATGGCTGTGCCCTCTCCTCCCCTTCTGCTGTAATTTTTCCGACAATCTGGTCGCAGTGCCACAGGATAGCAAGAAGCAAAGGCTTAGGTCATGGGTTTGTGGGATTTTTTTGTCTTTTGTTTTGTCTGATCATAGATTATCACACATTTCCTCTTACAATTTGGTTCCTACCTACTGGTTTCTACAAAAGTCATGCAGAGAAGTGCTTGATGTTTTAATTACTTTTCAAGCGGCATTTATAGATAAAGAACAGAACAGATGGGAAAATGATCATCTTTATATGAAGCAAAAACCTGATATTTCAGCAGTTTCATTGAGGGTCTTAAATTGATGGCTTCTGTTCTTTCAGTGAAATATCCCAAAGGAAAATTGTTCCCAGGGATGAGAGCTCCATTTTGTGGTAACCAGCAGAAACAGAGAGAGGACCAGGAGGCTTAGATGCCTCCAACAAAACCTTCCTACCACGGCTGTGGCCAAGTGGGACTCCAGGAGTGTGGAATATTCAATTCTGCAAAATACAATTACCCCATTCCTGTTAAGGATACTAGAAAGTTGAATTTGGTGCCACCAATTTGTTAGATCTTATGTGCAAAGCAAGTCCTTTGATCCCTGCCATCTGTACCCATCCAAGTCCATCCATGGCCCAACTCATGTGCTACCTTCTCCATAAAGTCACATTTATTTCCATTTCCCCTTTCCCACAGACACATGCACAAACCTCAGGTACACTGTTAGATTCTCTTGGGCAGAACACATGTCTTACTCATCTTTGCATGCCCAGCACCTAACACAAGTCCTAGCCCATAGAAGGTCCTCAATAAATATCTGTTGAAAAGGCAGGTGTCAGCTCAAGTTTCAGAGTATGATCATTGATACAGTGGATTCAAAGAATGACATCCACCCCATACCATTTGGCCTTAGCCCTGAATCATATCTAAGGGCCAGATTAAGACGTTTCAAAGCCCCAACTTCTAGCAAAACAGAAACAACAAAGACTTTGAAAGGCAGCAGCATGCTTAGCATGTTCAAAGGACAACAAAAAGGCCAATGTGGCTCATGTGATAGATCAATCAAATGATCACTCACTCCACAGTGTAAAATAAGTATAAGAAAGTCCAACAAAGTTCTAGTTTTATTTTTAAGATGGAAACATAAAGCATTTATTGGTGCCTTAAATGCATCTTAGTCTACTTGTAGGAAAATCCAGAGCTAGGAGAGATACCCTATGATAGAAGGGTTTGCCTCTTTCAAAAGTATCTCTTTTGATCTTGCAGAGCTAGACCTGCACTTCTCATAGGCTCCGATGACATTTGGTAGTTCAGCCTATACCATTATATCCTCGTGATGGAAAGCATGGGCTCTGGGATCAGAAAACCTGGGATCAAAACTTGATTCTACCACTTACTGACTGTGTAACTTTGAGAAAGTACCATAACCTCTCAGTCTTTAGTTTTCTCCTCTATGAAAAGGGGTTAAAAGGCAGCCTGGGTGGCTCAGTGGTTTAGCGCCGCTTTCAGCCCAGGGCATGATCCTGGAGACCCAGGATCAAGTCCCACGTCAGGTTCCCTGCATGGGGCCTGCTTCTCCCTCTGCCTGTGTCTCTGCCTCTCTCTGTGTGTGTCTCTCATGAATAAATAAATAAAATATTTTTTTAAATGAAATGAAAAATGGAGGGTTAGTGATTTCTGCCTCAGAGGACTGCTGTCAGGATTAAATTAATGAAGGCACCTTTCAGACAGCCCAGTATCAACCCAATAATGATTATTATGATCCTATCATAGCCCAGTCTCCTTTCAGATTTTATCTCACCCTAGAAATGTCATTTCTTTCTTAAGTCTCCTTTTTTGTTCCTTCTTTATCAAAAGACACTGCAGAGAGTGATGTCAGGAAGAATAGTGGAAGGAACTCCAAAATCCTTCCACAAAACCCTTCCATAAAAGCAATGAAAAAACTAGCAAAAACTATCACATTCAATTTTTTCAGAACTCTGGAAAATAACCAAAGGCTTACAGCAACCCAAAGAGCACTCAGACAATAAAGAATGGCTTTGTCCCAATACAAAGAGTGAACTTTTGATATATTGACTTACCCGACATGGTCCCATTTCCAACCCCCAGCTCAGTGGTAACCATGAAAATAACAGCCCACATTCCTGGCACTAGAGGAAACAGAACAAATTTCCTTTACAACAAACTTCCTTTACAGCCTCTCTCAAGGCTTCCTAGAAGACTGGCTCAAGAAGCTTGTCTTTATTTTGCCATAGTAGGAACTCACCCAATGCTAAAGCCACTAACTTGGCCGATGCGGGGGAGGGAGACAGGTGGAGGGGGCACAGTATTCCTTGAAAGCCTTCATAGGCAAATATTGTAGTCACTGCTGCCTAAGGCAATAGATATCCATTAGATCAAACATTACACTAACCAAAAAGCTTTAAAGTTAAAACCAGGAAATAAAATGTCCATAAGGATTTTGAAAAGCTCAGGCATATTCTTGGGACTCTATGTGGCCATATACAGGGTTGTACACATGCTGAGGAAAGACCTGAAAAAGCCCTAAGCTCTCACTCTTAGCTGACCTTAATATTCTCCACAAGCAAAAGTAAGAGCAGAGTTGTAAACTGTCTGGCTGATTGAAAGTTTCCCTCAACAGGCACACAGAGCTCCTTGGCAAAGAGTGGGAGATATTTTACTTCCAGGTGTTCAAATAAACCTTATTCCAGTCAGTGCACTACCCAGCTAATAGAATAGAGGTTTCAGCAGTCAAACAAGACACCTATACAGACTCACTAAACAAACACACAATAAAAAACACAACAAACCCTGGGAATGGGGGAAGAATATGATTTCCAGAGACATCATATTAAAATATGCCAAATGCCCAGTTTTCAAATATATATATATAAAGCATAATAAGATACTAAAGATTATAGAGAGGAAAAAAATTAATCAATAGCAACCATCTACAAGGAAGTCTAATGGTTGGACTTTCAAGACAAAGACTTTAAATCATCTATTCTAAACATGTTCAAATAGCAAATACATGTCTACAAAACTAAAAGAAAGTATGAGAATAGTGTCTCACCAAATAGACAATACCAATAGAGTTAGAAAATATTTTTTAAATGTTCAAATAGAAATTCTGGAGTTGAAAACTATAATAACTGAAATGAAAATCCACTAGAGGGACTCAACAGCACATTTATGTAGGCAGAAGGAGCAAAAGACTTCAAGAGGGGTCAATTTAGATTTTCCAGTCCAAAGAACAGAAAGAAAAAAGAATGAAGACCAATGAACAGAACCTCAGAAGCCTGTGACATCATTAAACATCAACACATCATACTAAGAGTCCCAGAAGAAAGGAGAGAAAGACGCAGAAATATTTGAAGAAGTAATACCCAAAAGCTTTCCAAATATAATGAAAAACATTAATCTACAAATCCAAGAAGCTCAACAAACCCAAACTGTGATAAAGTTAAGAATTCCACATATAGATATATCATAATCAAACTGTAAAAAGCCAAAGTCCAAGACAATATTGAAAGCATCAAGAGAGAAGCACCTCATCCCATAAAAAGGATTAACAACTGATTTTTCATCAGAAACCAACAGAAACTATGGAGTCCAAAGGCAATGAAACGACATACTCAAAGTTTGGAAGGAAAAAAAAATAACTGTAAACCAAGAATTCTATATCCATCAAAACCATCCTAAAAAATGGAGAAATTAAGACATTCACAAATAATCAACACTGAGAGTTCATACTAGCAAGAAATGCTATACGGGTTCCTTCAGGTTGGAATGAAAGGGCATTAGATAGAATTCAAATCCACATGAAGAAACAAAAGATCATCAGTAGAGGTAACTACCAATGTAAAAGACAGTATAAATGTGGGGTTTTTCTTTAAAAGTCTTTTTTGGGGGATCCCTGGGTGGCTCAGCGGTTTAATGCCATGTCTTCGGCATGATCCTGGAGTCCCAGGATCGAGTCCCACATCAGGCTCCCTGCACGGAGCCTGCTTCTCCCTCTGCTTGTGTCTCTGCTTCTCTCTGTGTCTCTCATGAATAAATTTTAAAAATTAAAAAAAAATTTGGATCAAGAGGACAGAAGGAGGACCCTTTTCTTCAGTTCTTCTTCCACCAAAGGACAGATAGCATGACACCTACATTGTATTCAAAAGATGGGTAACAGTCCCATCGTTAGATCCCTCCAGCAAGGCAATCTGCAAATTGGTCCTCATTACCAATCAATTAGAAACATTTATTGAGCACTTCCACATGCACACCACGACTACAGTTGAGTGGAGGAGGGGCCTCACAAACAAGAACACTGACCATGTCTTCCCCTTGTCTATGGATTTGCTGTAACTGTGAAGGTATCAAGGACCAATGTGAATGAGATGTTGAGGTTGTCATTCAATGGCAATAGAATGGTCTGAGAAGGTCTCATTGCTGAGGTGGAGTAGGAGGCTCCCAGGTTGACAGAATGGCTACCAAACTTCGAGGTTTGCTGGGAACAGGTTCTTTTCCAATACTTAAACTAAATCCTACAGAATCATGCTTGGAAGGTTTTAAAAACATATAGTTAAAATTTTCAGGTGATGTCATAAATATTGACTCTTTCAAGTTTTGATGATCCAGATAACATGCTAAGAGGCTTACTGATCATCACATAAAGGCTGGATAAATCACGGAACAGAAGCTCTGCCCAGCACACGCTCATCAGTAATGTAGTCATACACCAACAAGAGTAAACATACACATGTATACTCAAATCCCCTCCTACCTCCCACAAAGTCAGTGTGTCTGCTCAAGAGGTTCTTAGGAAGATATGAGGAAATCTAGGGCCATATTTTACTAAACAACTATCCCCAATAGATCCCCTAGAAGATCCATTTACACTTTTAATCAATTAAGATAGTATTTTGTTTCCCTAGAGTTTTTAATAGTGCACTCAGGGGAAGAAGCACCATTTGTAGTGTATAAGAGTGACATAGCCTATAAACCCATGGCCATGGCAGAACCATTAACTGACCACAATATCCTTTCCAAACAAGCTCAGATATGACCTCAGACTACTTCTTAATTGGCTCCAAGCAGCCACCACCACTAAATTGGGATTGGAATTGTAAAATGAGATCCATTTGCTGTCCTAGAATAAAATGTAGCCAACATGGGGCACCTGGGTGGCTCAGTCAGCTAAGCATCTGCCTCCAGCTTAGGTCATGATCCTGGAATCCTAGGATCGAACCCCATGTCAGACTCCCTGCTCTGCTTCCCCCCCTCTCTCTGCTCCTCCCCCCGTTCATGCTTTCTCTCTCTCAAGTAAATGAATAAAAGCTTAAAAAGAAAGAATGTCACCAACAGACTCAGATGAAAGCTCCTTTTTTAAGCCCTTATTTTTAAAACTTTGGCACTTGGATGATTTTAAGCCTTTGTGAATATAAGCTTCCTGGGGTAAAGACCAACTCCAAGTATTTTGTTTATTAGAACTGGCAAGTTTGGTAGACAACAGATATAAACGTATCATGTGTGTCATAAACATAACATTTCAATAATTCCTCAAAGTCCACATCTAGTACTGCTATTTCTTAAGAGAAATAAGTGACAGTGGGAAATGAAATGGCCAAATGGGGGCAGAGTGGGGATAAGTAACAGGCAGAGGGGACAAAAGGTCAGCAGAGAGCAGAAGGGACCAATCTGCCAAAAACCAAAGTGAAGGCTATGAGGGAAAAGGAGAGAATACTACATCTATCAATCCAGGCTTTCCTGGCACCTACTTTGGATGCTTGAAGGCCATGAGGCACCGCTCATACTTTCCCACCATGCTCCAGGCCATGACCAGGCCATCAGCACTTCCCGAGAGGAGATGCCACTGGTCAAAGCACAGGCACTTCACGGCTCCCTCGTGGCCACTGAGAGTCTGCAAGAGAAGATGCCTCTGTTTCCAGCCCATCTTCAACTCAGATTGCGAGTTCTCCAAGGGCCAAAGCTGAAGGCTTCTTTAGGTAAATTGCAAAGCCACACTCTGCCAATCCATGACTACCACTCACTTGGTATTTACCGGAGCCAACTTTACTTTTGTTCTAATAAGGCCAGTGGTGTCCATGCCTCCCTCTCTCCAGAGCTCTCTTCCCATTGAAGGAAGAATGTGGTCAGGGAGAGGCCTTGCTCTTGGTGGATCTGTAGCTGGGAACAGGTCTCATCTTCCTGGAATACTAGAGAGGGCCAGAATTCACCATCCTCTGCTGCCACAAGGTGTAGAAGGTGTAGGGCCAGGCATTCCATCCCCAGTTCCTTGCCAAGACCAGAGGACACCTGGGGCATCCCTGCACCTGTAACTGCTGGTTAGACCATGGTGACAACAAGACTGATGGGAAAAAAATCCACCAGGGAACCCTGGGTGGCACAGCGGTTTGGCGCCTGCATTTGGCCTGGGGCGCGATCCTAGAGACCCGGGATCGAGTCCCACGTCGGGCTCCCGGGGCATGGAGCCTGCTTCTCCCTCTGCCTGTGTCTCTGCCTCTCTCTCTCTCTCTCTCTCTCTCTGTGTGACTATCATAAATAAATTAAAAAAAAGAAAGAAAGAAAAGAAAAAATCCACCACCCAGGCCAGCAGCTTCTCACTGTGCTCCTGTGCTCCTGGCACAAATGTATCTCACCACCACCCACTAGGGCCAGGGGGGTTTCAAACCCAACATTTTTGTGTGTGTGAACATTCAAGCACTTCCAAGACAGTCAATGTTCTCTTTTCACCAGAGAGTGAGGAGAAAAACCACGGTGACTTTGTTTGTTCCCTTACCCCATGCAAGAGTTGGGGTAAAATGTTCTAGAAAAGGAAAAGTCAGTTTACCTCTGCTATTAAAAGACCCTGAACCCATATATCATGCCGAGTCAGAATGTAGCCTTCTACCACCACCTCCATGAAAACGTGGGTCACATGATCCCTGACCCTCCACTCACTCCAAATGGCCCCCTTTGGTGGAGGGCAAGGAGGAGCTTCCACATCAGCTCTTCAGGACCACCCTTTTGGAGACTGTAAGTTGATAGCTTTAGGGATTCTGGGGAGCTCCATGGGGGAGGCCATAAGTCTCATCCAGTCCATCACCACTAGGGTGCCCCTTCCCCCCACAACTTACTTCCTTCTCACCTTTACTAGCTGGGCCATGACAATGTGCCACACTTTGACCAAGCCCCGCTCGCAACTGCTCACGATGTAGGTGTCGTTGATCCTGGTGGCCGAGATGGGGTCTTTGTGTTTAAATGTCTTCAGACACTTCCCTGTTTCTATGTCCCACTCTGAAAGGGAAGGGGAAGAAGAGGGGCATGAAGGCAGGTTAAGGTAGAGTTCCATACCCCATCACAGAAGCCAAGCCCATCAAGTCAGACCCCAGAAGGCCATCACCCGGCCCAGCAGGCTCACCAACAGCTCTGTGTGCCTCCAACTAGAGCTCCCGACCATGGGCCCTTGGGAGAGCCAGCAATGCACACACCTTGCCTCTAAACCTAGAATTTTGTGTTGGGGTCCAAGTGCTAGACAGCTCATCTCTAATAAGCCTCCTTCTTGAGCCTGAAAACTACTTGCTATTGAGTGGACTCCAAGAAAATCAAGGCATGTGTTCATGGCATCATTGCTTCCAGACACTATTCTCCTGACTCACCCTTTCTACCTCCCAAAGAAAAGAAAGCTGTCTATCCTTATTTACATTTTAAAATATTTCTGAATCTGACTTTTGGATTTTACTAACTGACAGATTGCCACAGCTGGGGGCAGGCTTAATGCTGCTTCTATATAGATGGTGCTGGAGCAACTGTCTAGCGTACTGTAAGTGTTGGGAAGTATGAAAGTAGAAAGGTAAGTCGGAGAACAGAGCTTAAGGAAAAAACTGAAATTAGGCACCACAAATTCATCAGGCCCAAAGTACCTCTCAGGCAACAGGATGCATAATCTAAGACAAAATAATAACTGCAGCTGATATTTAACCTATAGCACTTACGAGCCAGGCACCATTACAAGTGTTTGATATGTATTAACTCCTCTTCACAAGACAATTACTATCATTATTCCCCACCACACAGATGGGGAAACAGGCATAGAGGGGTTCAGTAACCTGGTCAAGATCATGCAGATGATAAGCAGATAGAGCTGGGTTTCAAATCCAAAGATTCTGGATCCAGAAGCCATGCTCTTAACCACATACGTTAGATTAACCCTAACATATAAGAATGTTTTTCTTCATGTATTTTTACATATCCATTAGCCCTTTTATCCAATTAGAAAGAAGAAAATTGAGAGGCACTTGGCTGGCCTAGTAGGTGGAGCAAGAGACTCTTTATCTTGCAGTTGTGAGCTTGAACCCCACATTGGGCATAGAGATTACTTAAAAATAAAATCTTCAAAAAAAAAAAAGGAGAAAGTCAGAAGATAAATTAAAAGAATCTATGGGGCAGCCCAGGTGGCTCAGCGGTTTAGCGCCACCTTCACCCCAGGGCCTAATCCTGGGGACCCAGGGTTGAGTCCCACATCAGGCTCCCTGCATGAGCTGGCTTCTCCCTATGCCTGTGTCTCTGCCTCTCTCTCTCTCTCTCTCTCTCTCTCTCTCTGTGTGTGTGTGTGTGTGTCTCATGAATAAATAAATAAAATCTTTAAAAAAAAGAAAAGAAAAGAATCTATGGCAAGGTGCCCTTGTTTAAAATTTAACAAAGGGCGCCTGGGTGGTTCAGTAGCCAAGCATCTGCCTTTGGCTCAGAGCATGATCCCAGGGTCCTGGGATCAAGTCCCGCATCAGGCTCCCTGCATGGAGCCTACTTCTCCCTCTGCCTGTGTCTCTGCCTTTCTCTCTGTGTGTGTCTCTCATGAATAAATAAATAAAATCTTTTTTAAAATAAATAAATAAAAACTTAACAAGTGGGAGGTTACATTTCAGATCTCTAATCATCTCTTTTTCCTTCTATTTTGGTAACCGAGGCAGGTGGGAGGACCCCAGGGGAAGTAGGCAGGCTGGGGTCTGGGGCTAGGATTCTATAGGATAAAGCTCATGATGCAGAAGGCCCTTGATAATTTGGCCTCAACAAACTAACTAGCCTTATGTCCAACACCACATGCTGTAGTCCAGCCATACCAAGCAAGGGGAAGTTCTAGAAATACATCATTTTTTCAACCTTCTGTGAATTTGCCTGTGCTGTGCCTTCTGCTTATAATGTTCTATATTCTCCCTCTGCCTGTAGAACTATTTATCCTCAAGGCTGCACTCAAATAGCACCCTGTCTGTGGTGCTTTCCCTGTTACTCTTATTTCTATGGTCCTTTAGAATTTCACATGTTGGGGTGCCTGGGTGGATTAGTCAGTTAAGCATCTGCCTTTGGCTCAGGTCATGATTTCAAGGTCCTGGGATAGAGCCCAGCATCAGATTCCATGCTCAATGGGGAGTCTGCTTGTCCCTCTCCCTCTCTCTCTGCCCCTCCCCCTGTTCATGTTCTCTCAATCTCTCTTTCTCTCAAGTAAATGAAAATCTTAAAAAAAAAAAAAGAAAGAAAGAAAAAGAAAAAGAAAATAAAAAAAGAATTCCATGTGTTGGTTAGGAACACATGATTTAGTCAGACAGCCCTGGGTTCAAGTCCGCACTCTACCACTCAGCAGCTCCAATTTGGGGCAAGTTGTTTTTCTCTCTGAATTTTAGATTCTTCATCTGTATCCATGCCATAGGCTTCTTGTGAGGGTTAAATAATCAATATGTGTAAAGCATCTATGTCAATCACAAAATTAGTATTCAATAAATGGCAGCTGTTATTATTCACATATTTATTATAGCCTCCATTGCATATTCATGTATCTATCCCCATTAAGAGATTATGAGCTTCTTGAGGAAATAAAAAGCCATATTGAAAGGGCCATATCATATTCATTTTTTACCTTAGTACCTAGCAGTGTCTAATATATTGTAGGTATTCCATAAATAGTTGTTAAATGAATGGATCAATAGATACGTGGATGGATGAATGAATGGATGGTTGGATGGATGGTTGGATGGATGGATAAAAGAATGTCTTCCTATAGAAATGAGCAAAACAAGTATTTTGACAACCCATGGATTTGGGGAAATTTCTGAGAAAGTTTAAGGAATTTCTTTCTCACCTTTCACCTGGCAATCTCTTGCTCCAGATACGAGCCTGTTCTTATATAAATCCATGCAAGTGATTGTCCCCTGGTGGCCATTGAAGATTCGTATACAAGCCCCACTTTTCAGATCCCAGAATCTGCGGAATCAGGCCAAAAAAAAAATGTTTTTGAGATTTTTCTGAGGGCCCAAAGGGATCATACTGTATATGACTTCCCTTAGATCAACATTTGTTGAAAGGCAGCAAAATTCGTGGTCAAGCTTAGAGTCAGAGGTCTGGATTTGAATCCCAGTTGCAGCTTTGGGAAAGTTACTTAATTTGAATCCCACTGTGACTTTGGGAAAATTACTTAATTTCTGTGTAAGCTTCATTTCCTCATTGGCAGAATACAAATGATAACTATGATAGTTACACGTCATTGGGGTTTTGTGAAGAATTAAATACACAAATGCAATGATTGTCAACTAGGAGTGATTTCCACCCCTAGGGGACATTTGATAATGTCTGAAGACACTTGGTAGTCTCAAGTGGGAAGAGAGATGCTACTGTTATCTAGTGCGTAGAGTCCCAGGATATTGCTGAACATCCTCCAATGCACAGGATAGCCTCCACATGAAGTATTTTACAGTCCCAAACTGAGAAACCCTGCATTAATTCATGTAACATTGGAACAATGATCAACATGTAGAAAATGCTTAATAAGTGTTGGTTGGTATTAGGTGGAAGAGTGTCTAGAATTACCATCAGGCTTAAAATCCATGGCACTGATTCAACAGTAGGGCTGATTTTCAAATAAGAACAAAAGAACAATTTACTTCAGTCACTTAGATCTAAAATATTTTATGTGTATTTCTAAGACATATCTAAGAGATATATAGGCACACGTAGGAGTCACACCATTTTTAATAAGCAAACCTGCCTGAGGTCTTTGAAGTATCACTGACACAGACCTCCACTTCAGCCAGTTTGCTTTTGTGACAGGGCAAAGTGTAATATTAAGATATTGGGCTCTGAAGCCAGGTTGTCTGAGGTACAATCCCAGGTCCAACACTTACTAGCTATATGATCTTGGATAAGTTAATGAACCACTCTATCTCAGTTTCCTCACATGGAAATTGGAGATAATAATGATAGTTACTACCTCATAGAGTTATTATGAGACTCGGCACATAATAAACAATTAATAAATGTTTCTTTTGTTTTTCTTTGAATGTGCTAAGCTTTTTCTTCTAATATTCCCAAAGGTCCTGTGGCTTTAGCTGTCTGTCAGAGCCTGCTATGCACCCACAGTGCATTTAATGATATCCCACTGGCCTGGAAAAAAGCAAGTTTTGAATTTCTGTTTCTAGCAACATGGCCAACCACGTGTTCAGGTTGTTTTTCTTAAGTTGTGCAGAAAAGATATTTGATAAACACTTTTAGAGAAATAGGAATAGGGATACCTGGCTGGCTCAGTCAGAAGAGCATGTGACTCTGATCTTAGAGTGGTAAGTTCAAGCTACATGTTGGGTACAAAGATTACTTAAATAAATAAATAAGCTTTAAAAAATAAAGAAAAATAGGAATAGGAATAGAAGGAACTTCCTTGATTCCACAAACTTATAAACAAAGAGTCAGGGCAGCCCGGGTGGCTCAGCAGTTTAGCACTGCCTTCAGCCCAGGGCCTGATCCTGGAGACCCCGGATCGAGTCCCATGTCCGGCTCCCTGCATGGAGCCTGCTTCTCCCTCTGCCTGTGTCTCTGCCTCTCTCTCTCTCTCTCTCTCTCTCTCTCTATCTCTCTCTCTCTCTCTATCTATCTCTCATTAATAAATAAATAAAATCTTTAAAAAAAAAAAGAGTCATAACAGCAAGCATTATACTTAGTGAAAAAACTATAGATGTACTCCCTTCAAAAAGGAGAACAAGATAAAGATGCCTGCTCTCACTGCTTCTGCTTAACTGGAAGGTCTAGGTAAAGTCAGAAAGAAAGAAAAAGAAAAAAGTAGTATATAAGTATTAGAAAAGAAGATAATTATCGTAATTATTTCTGTTTGAAAGACTATCAGCATAGAAAAACCAAATCAGCACACATACTTTTAAAACTAATAAGAGGGTGAGGGTGAATGGGTGACGGGCACTGAGGGGGGCACTTGACGGGATGAGCACTGGTTGTTATTCTGTATGTTGGTAAATTGAACACCAATAAAAAATTAATTTATTTTAAAAATGAAAAAAAAGAAAATTTAAAAACATAAAAAAATAAAAATAAAAAAATAAAACTAATAAAGAGGTTAGCAAGGTTACTGGATATAAGAACAATCTATAAAAATCAATATCATTGGTATAGAGATACCAGCAATAATCAATTTGAAAATATAAACAAAAATAAGATACTATTCACAATAGCAATAAACTTATATAAAGTTTATAGATATTAAATAATAATACACAGACTTAAAAAGAATACATAGACTTTTATAAATAAAATTTTAATATTTTTTAAAGAATTTATTTCCAAGTAATCTTTACATTGAACGTGGGGCTTTAACTCACAACCCTAAGATTAAGAGTCGCATGCTCTACTGATTGAGCCAGCCAGGGACCCCTATAAATAAAACCTTAAAGGTCTAAGAAAGAAAAAAGAAACTAATGTGTTGACCAAATTAGTCAATAAACTCAGTGCAACCACAATCAAAAGTGTAGTTTATATTTAAGTTAATGAACCTACTCTACAAACTAAAAAAGATATATACTCTAGCTAAGTTACATTAAAAAGAAGAAAAGTAAAAAAAAAAAAAAAGAAAAGTAAAGAGTAGAACTTGCCCTACCATCATATATTATAACATTATCCTAATGCATAGTTAAAAACAAAACAAATTAAAAACCAGAATGTTCCTGATTGACATCTCAGCAAGTTATTTTGTGGGTATCAACAAGGTTATTCTCAATTTTTAGGGGAAGCATAAATCCTAGAATCTCCAACACAATACCGATGGAGGGAAACAAAGTTGGAAAACTGACACTACTTGACTTCAAGACTTACTGCAAAACTATAGTAATCAAGATGGTGTGGTATTGGTTAAAGACCAGACAAATAGATCAATCAATGAAACTAAATAGAGAGCCCAGAAAGAAATTAGCAGAAATATAGTCAACTGGTTACAAAGATAATACAGTGAAACAATAGTCGTTTTAACAAATGCTACTGCAACAACCCATAAGCAAAAAAAGTGAATGTAGGCACCGACCTAACACCCTTCACAAAAATTAACTCAAAATGGATCACAGACTTAAATGTAAAGTGTAAAACTATAATACTCCTAAAAGATAATGTAAGAGAAAACTAGCTGACTTCAGGTATGGCAATGATTTTTTTAGATAAATCACCAAAAGCACAATCAATGAAAAGAGATAATTGATAGGCTTGACTTCATTAAAATTAAAATTTCTGCTCTGCAAATGACAATGTCAAGAAAGTGAGAAGATAAGCCACAGACTAGAAGAAAATATTTGCAAAAGGCACATCTGATAAGTACTACTATCTGAAATATACCAAGAACTCTTAAATCTCGACAATGAGAAAACAACTCTGGGATGCGTGGGTGGTCCAGCAGTTGAGCCTTTAGCTCAGGATCATGATCTCAGGGTCCTGAGATCAAGTCCCACATTGGGCTCCCTGCAGGGAGCCTGCTTCTCCCTCTGCCTGTGTCTCTGCCTCTCTCTGTGTGTCTCTCATGAATAAATACATAAAATCTTTTTAAAAAAAAAGACAATAATTCTGATACTAGAATGATGGATACATGTCATTATACATTCGCCCAAATTCATAAAATGGATAGCACCAAGAGTGAACCTAAGGTAAACTGTGGATTTGGGGTGATTGTGATGTGTCAATAGATGTTCGCCAATTGTAACAAATGTCCCACTCTGGTGGGGGGATGTTGGTCATGGGGAAGGCTGTGAATATAGGGGAGCACAAGGTATATGGGAAATCTCAGTATTCTCCTCTCAAATTTGCTGTGAACCTAAAACAGCTACATAGAAATTGTCTTTTTTTAAAGATGTTTTTGATGCAAGATCAGAAAAACAAACCAATAGTCTAGAATAGAGAACTCACAGAGACACTCTCATGTATGTGTGGGGAAATTACCATGTGATAAATAGGTACCACAAGTCAGTGGAGGACAGGTAGATTCCTTACTAAATGTTGCTGTGGGGAAACTGCTTGCTTTATTTCAAAATAAATAAATGAAATGGAAACTCTACCTAACACCACGTACCAAGTTGGACTTGGTTAGGTTAAAGAACTTAATCTTAAATAGGTTAAAGAACTGAATGTAAAAGGTCAAACTATAAAGTTAATAGAACAAGGGGTGCCTGACTGGCTCAGTTGGAAGAATGTGCAACTCTTGATCTTGGGGTCATGAGCTCAAGCCCCACACGGGGTGTAGTGATTATCTAAATAAATAAATAAACTTTTAAAAAACTTAAAAACTCAAGTTAATAGGACAAACTAGTTTTTTAAGATTTTATTTATTTATTCATGAGAGACACAGAGAGAGAGAGGCAGAGGGAGAAAGCAGGCTCCGTGCAGGGAGCCTGATGTGGGACTCAATCCCAGGACTCCAGGATCACACCCTGGGCCAAAGGCAGGCACTAAACCACTGAGCCACACAGGCGTCCCAGGACAAACTATTTTAAAATATCTTTGTGAACTAGGACTAGAAAGACTCATAGACAGAAGATTAAAAGTATGGATAAACTGATACATTTTATTACAGCAATATAAAGAATTTTTATTCAGCAAAGGACACTATAAACAAAGTTAATGGAGTGATGAAGGAATAGATGATATTTGCAATTTTTAAAATGACAAGGGGCTAATACAAAGAAGAAAATGTAGAACTGCAAATCAAGAAGAAAATTAGAGGAACCCCAGTAGAAAAACAGGAAAAAGATACAATCAGGCCATTTATAAAAGAGAAAGCAAACTTATTAGTAATCAAAGTCATACAAATGGAAATGATTTTACACATATCCATCTGGTATTTGGATGCACATATCCAATATTTTGAAAACAAAAATAAAATCTAGATGATGCCCAGTGTTGGTAGGGAAAGAGATACAAGAGGTCTGCTAGTGAGAATATGGACCCATACAGTCACCGTGGACTCCAGTTAGTACTTGGTCAAATCAGGTAGCACCTACCCTATATCCCAGCAAGTCCATTCCTAGGTATATATACCTAAGAAATCTCATCATGTCAATAAGGGGACAAAGATGCTCAAAGCAGCATTATTTGGAGGCAAGCTGGTGTCCTTCACTCGGGAAGCAAGCAGGTGAAACATACTGAAGTACTACATGACTAACCAGATGGTAATGGGTACATCTTTGAAACATAGGATGAGGGACGCCTAGGTGTCTCAGTGGTTGAGCATGTGCCTTCAGCTCAGGGCATGATCCCAGGGTCCTGGGATCGAGTTCCACAGGAGCCTGCTTCTCCCTCTGCCTGTGTCTCTGCCTCTCTCCCTGTATTTGGGGACAAGATCAACATTTAAACCAATGGACATCCAGTAAAGCAGATTGCCCTTCTTAATGTGCATGGGCCTCATCCAATCAACTGAAGGCCTAAAGAGAACAAAAAGAACAACCTCCCCTTACTCCAACAGCGGGATTCTCCAGCAGACCACCTGTAGATTCATCTGCACCCTCTATTCTCCTCGGTCTCCACCCTGCGGGCCCACACTGTAGATTTGAGACTTTGCAGTCTCCATAATCACGAGACAATTTAGTATAATAAATTTCTTATATATATATATATATATAAAAACACACATCTCACTGGTTCTCTTTCTCTGGAAACCTTAATACACACATATAAGAGTATGCCCAACCTCATTAGTAATTAAAGAAATTATGATTAAAACCACAATAAAGATTATTTAAAGCCCATCAGATTGACATTTAATATCATTGGTCTTGAACATTTAAAAGTGTTGGTGGGATCTAAAAGAAGGGATCCTCTCATACCCTGCTGATGAGAGTGTAACTTAATGCAACCGTTTTGAAAATAATTTAGCACTCCTACCAAGAAATTGCACTACAGGGGCACCTGGGTGGCTCAGTGGTAGAGTGTCTGCTTTTGGCTCAGGTTGTGATCTTGGGGTCCAGGGATCCAGTCCCGCATCAGGCTCCCTGCAGGAAGCCTGCTTCTCCCTCTGTCTATGTCTCTGCCTCTCTCTGTGTGTCTCTCATTAATAAATAGTAAAATTTTAAAAATATATTTATATGTGTATATGTGTGTGTGTGTGTGTGTACATTTTCAAACACTATTTTACTCCTAAAGCATATTTTACACCCACAGAAAACTAGTTTCCCCTGAGGAATCTATAAAAAGAAATACAGCCATCATCTAAGAGTGCTAGAAAAGATACGTTCTGATTCACAGCCTTCAACTAGAAAGTAGCCTGATAATAGCTATAAATCTATCTCAAAGTTTAAACAGTATACAAATTATTGGTTTTTACCTTGACAAATAAAGAAGAAATATTATGGGATATTCAAGAAATCAGTATCATTTAAGGTAACTTTTCAAAAAATACGAAAAGGAAAAAGCATGCATGCTTCTTCCACAAACTGACTTTGGGCCTTGGGTAGGGTGGACCACGACTCCCTCGGACCACTCACCTGATACTCAGGTCATAACTCCCGCTTAGTAGAAAGTTCTCCTCCTCACACAAGAAGAGAGTGCGGACACTCCCAGCATGGCCTCGGAACTCGATGGGTAACTCCTTTACTTGTATGACATCTAGAAGCTGGATCTTACGGTTGGATGACACTGCCACCAAATCTCCCCCAGAATAGTGGATGACTCTGTTTCGATCCCACCTGAGTTGCCAGGGAAAAAGATGATCCATGAAAGAAGAGTTAGTGTCCTTCCAAGAACTCCCTTAGGATGGTGGCTGTCACCCTCAGCGATAATATAATGGAAAGTTCAAGGCCTTCCAACAAGAGACATAGCAGAAGGCACATCCTTGGTTGACCCCTACATCATACTATACCAAAAAGCCATTTTAGGTTGAAACCTAAAGACAAGGGGTCCCTGAATGGCTCAGTCAGTTAAGCAATTGCCTTTGGTTCAAGTCATGATCCCAGGGTCCTGGGATGGAGCCCTGCATCCGGCTCAGGGAGTCTGCTTCCCTCCTGCTCCCCCTGCTTATGTTCTCTCTCTCTCTCTCTCTCTCTCTCTCTCTCTCTCTCTCAAGTAAATGAATAAAATCTTTTAAAAAACTAAAAACAGACAAAACCATGAAAAAAATCTGCTAATGTATGATAAATCCCCAAGAGAGCAGAATATGCATAATTTCCCAAACTTATTTGACCATGGGAAGCCCTATACCAACTGCATATCCCACTGTTTCTTTTGCTGTTGTTTCTCTTAACCAATATCCAATGAGCACATATCAGGTTCCAAGTCCTGTGCTAACACAGGAAACACAAAGATGAATTAGATGTGGATCTTGCCTACAATGAGCTTGTAGGCCAGTAAAACAGGGTAAGTTAAATTAATTTAAGACTTTCAGCAAGTAGATAAAATATGAGCAAGATGACCAAATCATTTATAGTCCAAACTGAGACTTTGTTATTGTGAAAGGGGACACTATTATTAATAACCCCAGGACTACAGAGTAAAGCGGGATTTTATAAAGATTTTATTTATTTATTCATGAGAGACACAGAGAAAGAGGCAGAGAGGCAGGCAGAGGGAGAAGCAGGCTCCCTGCAGGGAAACTGATATGGGACTCAATCCCAGGACCCTAGGATCATGACCTGAGCCAAAGGCAGATACTTAATGAATTGAGCAACCTAGGCACCCCAAAACAATGAAAATATTTCAAAAAAAGCAATGCTATCATGCACATGACTTGTGTGAATGACCATTGATCAGTACACCAAAAATTATAACAGGAGAGCATCCTCCGCCCACTGCGAAGAATGGTGCAAACATCCAGCATCTATGCTCCGGAGGGATCTCATGTTCATGGTGGGCCAGAGCTTGATGTGATGAAGGACTGCCTTCCCAAGTGAACAGGGGTCATGGGAATCTTAAGACACCATTGTGGATGATTCAAGGGTCCCTGAAGACCTGGATTCTGACCCCGGTATACCTACGTGTCAGAGAGAATGCGGATATTATAAGTCCCACAGAAGATATTTCTCTCTTCCATCTGGACCTGCTGAGTTTCCTGGTTCTGGTATGCGGCCCACAGGTTGTAGTCATTCTAACAAGGGAACACTCGGAGTCAAAGCACAGTGGCAACTTTACCCCGGGCCCCAAATATGCACCCCCTTAGGTCTTCCCCGGCAAGGACAAAAGGGCCCAAGGATTCTTCCTCTTTGGGCTGTGGCTCCTCATGGGAGGGACCCATGAGCAAGCACTACAGTAATCCACAGTGAGTCAAGGTTCCTGACTCATCCTTCATCTCCTTGTAATTTCCATGTGTTCTGATTCCATGAACTTTCAAGGTCACTGATCACTCAACTTTTCCAAAAATGAGCTCCCAAAGGGTAGAGCTCGTGAAATAAAATCACAGGTGCCCTCCTCACCAGCTATGTTGCAGAAGTCGGGGTTTTGTGGTTATGCTGCATACGCCTGACAGTACAAAGTGTGCTGGTGGGAACTCAAACAGTATGTGAAATCACAGCCACACACTCCATACGTTCGTGCCTGGAAGTCTGCGCACATAGGCAAGCTTGATTTCTCCTTTCTCCAGGATCACGGCCAGGCTGCAGGCAGCGCTAAACTGCTGCCTGAGCCCCTGGGGCTGCCCGGTCCTTCCTTTTTAAAAGCTCCTTCCTTCCTTCCTCTCTCCTTCCCCCTCCCTCCCTCCCTTTCTACTCTCCGTCCCTCTCTCCCTCCATGGCACACTCTGAGCCACTATGGCATGCCAGACATGCTAAATTCTGGCATAGATGACTCTACCAGACTCTCAGCCTCACTCCTCTTTCAAGCCATACTCTTCACCCTCAAAAAGCAGGAAATGACAACCATGATAGCAGGAAACTGAAAATCAGGGTGAATTTATCATGAAACCAAAGAAGACCACAGCATCACATTTGGATCTGGGAACATCTCTTCAAGGTCTCCTTCCCACCTAGACTTCTTCTCAATGCCTATAGACTCTTCCTGGGGATGCCCATTTTTCTCAGCTCAATCTCCTTCTTGATCTCTAAACAAGTAGTGTTGTTCATCTAAAAGCCTCTCCCCAGAATCTGTCAACCAACCTCCCCTCCCATGTCCAAGTAGCTCTGATATCCTGCCTTGAATTAATCAAGACTTCCTTGACTTCTCACGGCCAGGGCTGGACTCCCTTGGCTCTTGTTCATCAGCTAAGCTTTGAAAGCCTAGAAGCTCCATGGTGGAGTCATTGGGAGCAGAAACACCTGATTCCAATCCCAGCTCTGCCACTGACCAGCTAGGAGACCCTTGGCAAGTTCTGGAACATCACAGCCTTCATTTCCACATCCATAAACCGAGAGCAAGGGTATCTCCTCGATCTACAGTGAAGATCAAGTGAATGATGTATACGAAGCCCTTGGCACCACACCTGGCACACTGGTCAAGCTCAGTGCCCTTGGCAATCACCACCCCTCAGGAGCACTCACCTATACCTTTCCCAGCAGACCTCCTAATTGTCTTGCTCCCTCATGTGTTCTCATCTGTTTCTATTTCTTTTCTTAAATTAGAACATTTCTAAAATATCAAACACTGCCCAGGTAGTCCTTTTTGGTTGGGCAATTAGTAGCTATGTCACCTAGAGAAGAAGGGTGTTAGTTTTCTTATACTTAGAGCAACAAGCTCAGAAAGAGCAAGTCAGTGTGTATCTCTGTCACTCTATCTGGGAGACCTGAAACTCTCTGTGCCTCAGTCTCTTCATCTGTAAAATAGGTAAAGAGACCAACTCAAAGACAAAAAACATTGCAAGTCAAATGAAGTCCACCAACGTTTTTTTCTTTGGCCCACATAGATTTTTTTTTAAATGCTCTTAATTAGTTGCCAGCATTTAAGGAAAATGAGAGACGTCACAAGATAACTCAGATTTCTAACCTCTGTTTAAAGCTCAGATGGCTAAGGAGGTTGAGGACCACAGTCTCTTATGGCAATTATCAGCCGGAGCTGAATAGCAACCAGCCCCTTCAAGTGGAGAAAGAACTCTCCAACTAATCCCGCTCTGTCACATCTGTTCACACCACCAACCTCCCCTCATTCATGTGACCTGTCTGGCCCCTACAGATATATGAACTAGATGGTCTCTCTGGTCCCTTCTATCTCTCAAATTCTAACTCCTACTACACAGCTTCCCTATGAGAAGCTAGAGTCTGGCCACCCCTCATTAAGTATCCTTTTTCGTCCACTGGATAGATTTCAAAACAGAAGGCCTCTGAGCAGAGAATTGGGGGCAGGAATATGACGGTTTTAGGAATGACAGCCATGTCTGGAAAAACTGTATATAGAGCTCAGAGTCTTTTATCTGCTCTTCATCGTTGCCTGAGATTTCCTGGGGGGGTCTATGGTTAAGACTCCCAGCTCTTGGGGATCCCTGGGTGGCGCAGCAGTTTGGCGCCTGTCTTTGGCCCGGGGCGCGATCCTGGAGACCCGGGATCGAATCCCACATCGGGCTCCCGGTGCATGGAGCCTGCTTCTCCCTCTGCCTGTGTCTCTGCCTCTCTCTCTCTCTCTCTGTGACTATCATAAGTAAATAAATTAAAAAAAAAAAGACTCCCAGCTATTACTGACATCCACTCATTTAACAGATGAGGAATTTAAGGCTGAAGGAGAGGAAGTCACTCGCTTGAGGACACACACCACAGGACTCTGGTCTTCCTTAGGGAACATTGCCTCCCATCCCCTAAATCCATGCACTACATCCTATATCCTCCCACTTTCTCTACCTTCATATGACTGCTGAGTCTGGACTCCAGCACAGCTAATGAGAACAGGACACTCACAGTGACTTGCCCCAGATGCCACTGCAACCCACCTTGGTTCTCAGTTTCCATTTCTGATTTTTCACACGTATGCACTTCCCATCATCGGTCATTTTAGGAACTGGGATAAAAAGCTTGTTGGCATAATTGGGATCGATTCCCATTGTGTAGGACCCCTGAGGAAAAAGATAAACATAGAATGGTTGTCTTGGCCCCTACTCTCCAAGAGGAGGGGGAAATCTCATGCTTGGCAAGATCTGAAGGGTGGGTAAACTCTGGCGAAGGAAGGCCTAGGCCTGGCCCGTTAGGCCATTAGTGTGCACAGATTGGCGTAAGGTGGATAAGGAATACCAAACACCTGGAGGGACACCGGTGAGAAATGGCCAGCAGTTCTCCGCTTCCCAGAGTATGGCCCACCTCATAACGCCTGCCTCTTCTTGTCTTCTGATATCTGTCTCTGCTGGGAAATATTCAAGCTACCAAGGACCCATGATTCAGGTTAAGGCTTCAGGCAGGAAACAGAAGTAAAACTGCCAGAGCTAGACACTATCCATAAGAATTGCATTTTAACCTAAGAATATACTTAGTGGTCTTAGAAACATCTGCAGACCATATGGGGAAAACAACCCCCTGCTCTGTGAGGTTTCAGAAAGGCTCTGCCTCTCTCTTCCTGAGAGGTTTCTATACATGCTGTCCCTGCTGGATGCACTGGCAATGGGGTGATTAGTGGGGAGTCCAGACACAAAGGAGGTGACTACGGAAGCCTACAAAGCAGCAAATGTGGAGCGGGAGGCCGAACAAGGCTCTACGAAATAGACCAGAAAGGCCCACAGTCAGGCCAACCTCAACACAGAAATGAGGCTGGTGTCCAGAGTGACCCTCCCCAGACAGGAAGTACCTGCAAGAAGGCAAAATGGTTCTGAATGAAAGTATGCATCGACAAATCCATCTTGACTTGCTGAGCCAGGGCGGCCCAGTGCTGGCTCACAGAAGTGCACCTGTTCAGGCTGTTTTTATCCAGCATACCTGGGGAAAACAAAATAAAACAAAACAAAAAACCTGGACCTGGGAACCTCCCAACTGAGCTGTGATGAGCAGCATCTCAAGAAATAGCCCAGCGTACTTAGAATATATTTGGAGAGGTGGATGGGCAGGTAACGGATGAAGTCTCGGTATTTGCTGACTCCAGAAGACAGGTCTTTGACGACATCCAAGTCAACCAACAGATCCGAGGGGGTGCTTTCTGCCTTGGACATGCCCACTTTTCTGGAAAACAGCTTATTCATCTCGGAAATACACTGGAGTGAACCCTTCCGTTGTCCTTCTAGAGGAAAGCCAGAGAGGGGTTTGGATGAGATTGTCTCTATGGTAACTCCAGGCCAAAAGAAGCTCTCAGCAAACCCTCTCCCCAGAAATGGAGCTCATCGGAATTCACCCTCAGACCACTGGATTTCTGTCATCTCTTCCGCCAAACTGGAAATAACAATCTCCCCAACCAAATACACGAGGACTTTTCAGCCTTCCCAGTTCAAGGAGATGCCGGTAGAATCAAAGCCCCGCTCAGGTGAAATGGCCTTGTGCCTAGAAGTTCCTTAAAATATCCCAAGGAAAAAATGTGAACAATTTTGTAAAGGGAGCAATGAATGAAATGATTCGGTCAAGTGTTGATAACTATTGAAGTTGAGTGATGGTTATGTGGGGTGGTTATCAGACGGTCTTATCTGTTTAAGAAATCTGGAAGTTTCCAGATAAAAAGTGCTTGAGAATCAATGCTTCGTGTTTCTTGTAATTATGTCATGCAGAGCTCTCGCTTCACAAACCAACTCAGGAGAGCCTTGAGGTTGGGTTCCAGCTCCCCACTGCTTTTGTTTCCTCCTTAAGACTGAATCCAATGCTGCTGCAAACAATAGTCACCGGTAGGCTAACTTCTAGAGGTGTCCACCTCACCAAAGGTCAGGGGCCACATGAGGGATGGTGGCCCTGGGGCAGAAGGAGACTCCAAGGGAAACCCTTTGATAGCTTCCTTTCTGAGCTTTATTTTCAGATGTCTCTCAGAGACACCAGGATGGAGAAGCGAAAACATGGCCTTTAGGGTTGTCATGACTGCCTTCAATCCTTGCTTCTTCCCTACTTGATGTGGGATTCAATGACGTAACAACTCCTGGTACCCAACTCTTGATGCCCAATGAATGTTCATTTCCCAAATCTCCCACCCCCGGATGCCACTGCCCTAGCCGGCTGCTCCAACTCCATCAGGACTTCCCGAGCTCGTGTCTATTAACTTTCTTGCTACAAGCTGACTTACCAGTATTAGACGCTTCACCCTCCGTGTTCTCAAACAAATTTTCTTTCCCTAAAGTTCTAGACAAAGGGAAGGATGTATTCCTCGTGCTGGCTGCCCAGAAAACACCTGAGGTCTCAGTCTGTGGGTTGTAGTCTTTCTCAGGGAAGAAAAACAAATCACTGGTGTCTTGATTGAGGCCTGAAAAGCAAAGGGCCAGGACAAGGTTGTTCTTTAAGAGGGGGTGTGGAGGAAAGGAGGTGAGATAAACTTATTTCTACTTGCTTCTCTTTGATCTAAGTGAAATGGACCAGGACAGTTATGTCTGGTTTTTACCGAGGGGCAGGGGGGACTCCGAGTCTCTATGCAAAAATTGCCGAAACTCTTGTTAGGTTTTGCCAGCCCATCTACAATGCAAACTATCTCAGAGCCCCATATAAAGGAGAAGAGGGCTGTGGGCAGGAGCTGAAAGTGGGACAATTTTTCTGCAGTGCCTGCTTAATTTTCTTCAACAATATCAGTAACCACCCTCGAGTCAAATTAGAAAAAAACTTTAAGATTTTATTTATTTATTCATGAGACACACAGAGAGAGAGAGAGAGAGAGAGGCAGAGACACAGGCAGAGGGAGAAGCAGGCTCCAGGCAGGGAGCCCGATGTGGGACTCGATCCTGGGATTCCGGGATCATGACCTGAGCTGAAGGCAGAGGCTCAACCACTGAGCCACCCAGGTGCCCCTCAAATTAGAAAATTTAACTTAAGAAACATGCTCCCCTAGGAAAGAGGGAAGCTTGTTACAATCATTATCTGGACTCCCAGAACTCCAGTCCAAGTGCCTGACCCCTATGGTGGGTGGTGAAAGCCTTCCAGGGGGAACCACAGAATGCTGTCTGTGTGTGTACAAGCCAGGCCTTCTGGAATCTTCTGGCTCCTGGAGGGAGCAGCAAGCCGTAGGACACGTTCCGTTGGGGAGACCTGATTTCCAAGCCCCCTCCTGCATGACCCAGGCCACGCCACTCAAAGTTCAGTGTCCCTGAACTTTGGCTTCCTTATCTACAAAATTAAGGAGCTGGACTGGTGGATCTCTGATCTAATTTGCAGGATGCTCTGATTTTTCTTTTTTCACCATCTCCAATCTAGATTTTTATTCTTTTACTTCCCTAACCCACCAAAGAAATCACATGGGATCTCAGTGTCCCCTGGGTTATCTAGCTTTGAAATTCTTTTGGATGCTAATAGTCTACAAATATGACCACAAAACAGGTCTCTGGACATTTAGAAAATCCCCACCTTCAAGAGCTCAACACTGAGATGCTGAGACTCCTCCATCTGATGGCTCCTCTCAGCCTTCTCCCGCCCCACCCCCCACCAATCCTGGGCTGGATCTCCCCCCGCCCCCCAATCTCTTGCCTCTTTGCTGGTTTCTTTTGCTTTCCCCATC
Organism: Nyctereutes procyonoides; assembly: GCF_905146905.1. NCBI lineage: Eukaryota > Metazoa > Chordata > Mammalia > Carnivora > Canidae > Nyctereutes > Nyctereutes procyonoides. Next base: position 50,462,512 of record NW_026575140.1, on the reverse strand, counting down.
CAGGTGGTTAAACATTTCTAAGACACTCTCACCCACACCCTAGACCAATGGCTCTCAAGGTGAGGTCCCCAGAACAGCAGCAGCAAACTAGGAACTTTTTAGAAACGCAAATCTCACGCCCACCACTGAGCTGCTGAATCGGGAGTTCTGGGGGAGGGTCCCAGCCCCCGTGCTTTCAAAAGCCTTCCCAGAGAATGTGATGCAAGCTAAAGTTTGAGAAGGCCTCCCCTGCCCTTATGAGGCCCCTTTGCTGTCTCCAGCCTCAGACAGACCCCTCTGCCAGGTTGGAATTTATGCACAAGAAGGAAGATGGTGGAACAAATGGGCAAAAGCCCTAAACTTTAACCTCTTGGCCTGGCTTCTGTGCAGTGCAAACTGAAGGGCAAAAGAATTCAGAAGCCATCCCCTTCAGTCCCTACCGAACCCAGTCTAAACCCTAAGCCAGTAATGCAGGAACCACACCACACCAGAAAGCAGTAGAGGTGCCGACCAGCCGTACATGGGCCTAAGGCCTTTTCAGTGCCTGACCGTTACAGGTTCTATACCTCCTTCTGCGTTTGCATGTTACACTTTTCTAGAAGGAAGTCACATTCAACGATTTCTCCTTTGGGAAACAGGACCGCATGTCAGGCTGAGGAACTCTATCCTGCATTCTGGAAAATCCCCATCTACCTAAGCTTGTCCACACCTCTGGTCCCTGTCTGGCCTGGCTTCCCAGTCTTCAAAGGGCCCCTCCGGTCTCCACCCGTGGCCTTGTTTACCTGAGACGTTGTTCCTCTCTCTCAGAAACAGGACTCTGATGACATTGGCAGCAGTGAGCAATAACTTGAGGTCACACATTTGCAGCAGCAAGAGCGTGTAATTTGCCTTGGTCCGGTGGGTGCTTTTCCCAAACCAGTACAGGATCTCCCTCATCTTCTGTTCTACCGTTTTGTCCAACATCTGGTTCAGGGAAGACTTGACGATTTTCCCCTCCTTCCTGCTGAGGTTGATCCGGGAGCGGCTGTAGATGAAATCCTTCCCCTGCGTGGTCTGCAAGATAGTCTGAAAATAGTGCAACAGATACAAGCTATCCAGCTGCTTCAGGATGCTAACTAGAAACCGCTTCCGAGGCACCTCTCCGATCCTTTGGAACCACTCTTTGGTAGAGAAGATCTTCCAAGCCAAGACGCATGTTTCACACTTCTGGCACACGGGGACAGAACTGTCCCCCTTCTCACAACGAAAGTAGGGGGCATTCCTGAGCCTTGAGTCCAGGTTTTCCATGATCCTGAGATGACCAGCTCATTTTATCCTTGCCTGTTGTCAACCCTACCAAACACCAGAGGGTACAGGAGAAGCTGATACATATCCCAGTTGAGCCTTTTCTATTATAAACATTTCCCAGAGGAAAGGTAAACCTGTTGGATGGAAAGCTTCTCTCTCCCAGAAACTGCCGGTAGAAGTCTGGCTTTTTGTACTGACCTCCTAGGAAACATGGCTTTACCGTAAGTCTCCTAAACTGGGCACTGCCTAGGAGGAGGCAGTTGCTGTATATTCTGAAAGAGCTGGTCATCTCATTTCTAGAACAACCAGAGGAGTGTTAGTCAAATTGAAGGAATACAGGCACCCCTTTTAAAGGAAAAAAAAAATACATATATCATGTGGAGCTTTGATTGTTATTAATGACTTCTAAATATTCATGGATATAAAACTGGATACAGGGGCACCTGGGGGGCTCAGTGGTTGAGCATCTGCTCAAGTCTTGATGCCCCCCGGTCCTGGGATGGAGTCCCACATCGAGTTCCCCACAGGGAGCCTGCTTCTCCCTCTGCCTGTGTCTCTGCCTTTCTCTGTGTCTCTCATGAATAAATAAATAGTTTTTTAAAAAATTGGATGTAAACTTCCTACATGTATAGCTGTTTGGTTATGAGGCAGCTATCCCAATGATCTTGAATATGTTTATATTCGTTTTCTAAACCCATCGATGAACTGAAAATGCAGATGTTTAATATGAATGTAAGTTGTTTCACTGCTTCAGGATGCTAACCAGAAACCTCTGCTGGGAAGCACTCCTTCATGGGAAAAATTTCACACAGCCTCAATGCCTTGCATGAGGATGTGTGTCTGGGTGGCAGACACAATCAAGGGGGTCACCACTTGGGGTGCATTAAATTGAACACAAACCCAAAGAAGTGATTGAAAGTAAAGAACTTTTGATTGCTTGGCACAAGCAAGAAGACGGGAGATAGCTCTCAAAACACTGTCCGTATGTGGGATTAGGGCAAGAAGATTCCATTCAGTATAATAGGGGGCAGGGGCAAGGAGTTTGCATACATATTAAGGAATTTATACGTATTCTATTTTTAAGGCGTCTTGGTTCAATTGCTCATGCGTAGCATGTCCACACGCTTGTGCATACATTACATCCAAAAAATGGCAGAAAATTCTGCCCATGGGTGGAGATCTTAGTATCATAATGAGCTAAAGGTAAGTTCACGACAAGTGGGGGGACAGGTACAGGGGGCAGGGGTAGGGCTGGATCTGTGCAGATCCTCAGCTCCAAGCCAGCTCAAACTGGCTCCTGTAGGAGCATCAGGAGAAATACGTAGCTAGCTGCTCTCAGGTGAAACACCCAGCTTGGCAGCTCACTGACAGGAAACGCTGGTTCTGCAAAACACAACGCATTCCTTCCTTGGCTCTGGGCTCTTGTCCATTCCCCTTCTTCCTTCTGCTGCTAGCTTTCAGCCCTCTGATTTCAGTACCTTGGGGTTGCATCCCAGCCAACAGTACAGCCGAGTGAAGAAGAGAGAGCGGTCTGGCCCAGACTCCTGGGTTTGGACGCCAGCCCAGCTGCTTACTAGCTCTGTGTGCACAAGCACAGTACTTAACCCCCTGTGCCTCAGTCTGCCCATCTGTAAAACAGACAACAAGAGTTCCTACCCCAGAGTCTTTTTTTTTTTGAGGATTAAATGAGATACTATATGCAAAGCACTTAAAATACTGTCTGTTAATATTCAGCCCTCCCTAAGTGCTCACTACTGTCCTGTTGTTGTCATTGGGATCATTGTTCTGGGCAGCCAAGTAAGCAAAGCGTGCTGCATACAATCTTTACACGAGTGCATGTGCATACAGTGAGGTGCATGTGAAGAAATGCATGTGTCTGTGCATGTTTTTAAAAGAATAATTTCAAAGGGGCACGTGGGAGGAGGCTCAGTCGGTTAAGCATCTGGACTCTTGATTTCAGCTCAGGTCATGATCTCAGAGTTGTGAGATTGAGCCCCCCATTGGGCTCTGTGATCAGCGTGGAGCCTGCTCAAGATTTTCTCTCTCCCTCTCCCTCGGCCCCTCCCCTACTTTCTCCTTTCCCTCTCTAAAAAAAAAAAAAAAAAAAAAAAAATACAGCTACCTTCTAGGATTAGATCAGATATGAGACCAGTCATCACTGCTCTTGTTCTTATAATTATTTCCCTGGGTTATGCCAAAATGTTTGCAATAACTGAGCATTTCTGGTGCCCATGCCTGGAGCCCTGGCACAGTTAGAGAAAGGGATTGGATATCATTGCTCAGCTTGGTGGCAATGGCAGTCACATGCAAGGGTTGGGGTTAGGGACAGGAATCAGGCTGGGGAAGAGATCAGTACCAACAGCTCAGCCTCTTCTGTCTGAATTAGTATCTGGAGAAAAGGTGAAAAGTGGACTAACATCTAAACGACCAATTGGGAAGGCCAGACACAGGATGGTGGTCAGGAGGAAAGAGCACCCAGACACAGAGCACAGGGCCCTGGGGTGTACAAGCAGGAGACACACTACCCCCCAGACCTGCTACAAACTGGAAGTAGCTTGGTTTTAAAGATCCAACTATATTAGGATTTTAATCTGTGAGGCTAATGAACATCGAGGAAGTTTTAGGGGCACCTAGGTGGCTGAGGTTGAGCATCCACCTTCAGCTCAGGTTGTGATCCCAGGGTCCTGGGATTGAGCCCCACATTAGGCTCCCTGCCCAGTGGGAAATCTGCTTTTTCTTCTCCCTCTGCCTGTTGCTCCCCCGCTCGTTCTTTTTTTTTAATTTTTTTATTTTTAAATTTTTTTAAATTTTTTTAATTTATTTATGATAGTCACAGAGAGAGAGAGAGAGAGAGAGAGAGAGAGAGAGTCAGAGACAGAAGCAGGCTCCATGCACCGGAAGCCCGACATGGGATTCGATCCCGGGTCTCCAGGATCGCGCCCTGGGCCAAAGGCAGGCGCCAAACCGCTGCGCCACCCAGGGATCCCCCTTTTTTTTTTTTTAAGATTTATTTATTTATTCATTCAGAGAGAGCGAGAGAGAGGCAGAGACACAGGCAGAGGGAGAAGCAGGCTCCATTGCAGAAAGCCCGATGTGGGACTCGATCCCCGGTCTCCAGAATCACACCCCAGGCTGCAGGCGGCGCTAAACCGCTGCGCCACCAGGGCTGCCCTCCCCCGCTCGTTTTCTCTCTCTCTCTCTCTCTCTCTCTCTCTCTCTCTCTCTCTCTCTCTCTCTCTCTCTCTCATAAATAAAATCTTTTTTTTTTAATCCACCCAACTCAGCGTTTATTACACGCTGAAGGCCATCTGTGGCCCAGTGGCGGAGCACAAACCTGGGAGTCAGAAGGGACTGGCTGGAACCCCACAGCTGTTCCTTACTAGCTGTGTGATCTTGAACAAGCAACTCAAGCCTCTCTGAGTCCCCATTTTCTTTATCTGTAGAAGACACATAATCCCCACCCTTGCAGGGTGTTGTTCTATGAGGACTAGATTAATTGAAGTAGGTAAGCATGGAAGTTACTTCTGCTGCGTCTCCATTCCACTCACCACCCTGACACAGATACACACACACGTACACACAAGTGCACACACAGCATCTTACCTGGCGCACGCAGGGAAGATGAAGCCATTTAGGATCTGGTGTTCCTTTAGAAAGTGCTCTCGGTGGAGGGCAGGACAGGGTGACCAGATGGGATAAGCCAATGGTGGGGAACTGGTGCCAGTGTACCCCAAAAGGGAAGGCAGACAAGTAGGTCTCATCAGAGTTAAGACCCAAGAGAGGAAAACATTTCTCAAAGGAAGTCTTTGGGGCTGAGAAGTACACCTGGAGATTTCTCGAATATCCAGGCTACCAGCAGCCTGGAGCTTTCTTTTTTTTTCTTTTTTTTTTTTTAATGTTTTTTTATTTGTGAGAGACACACTGAGAGAGAGGCAGAGACACAGGCAGAGGGAGAAGCAGGCTCCATGCAGGGAGCCCGATGTGGGACTCGATCCCCGGACCCCAGGATTATGCCCTGGGCTGAAGGCAGCACTAAACCACTGAGCCACCCAGGTGTCCCAAGCCTGAAGGTTTCATGCCAGTCCCCTGGCTGTCCTTTCTGCCCTGTGTTATTCTGTTTTGTTCCCAATTCTGATTAAATCGTCTTCCCATACGGCCCCAATCTCTACTTCTTTTTTCCCACCCTCTCGTGCGGTTTGGAGAACCCCAGAAAGCACGGCTGCCTCACTCCACCCAGCTCTGCTGCCCGTCTCTAACTTTGCACCTGAGGTTCTACTGTTTGTGTGCACAGCCACCTGCCCTGGCTCAGCCAGCAGGAAGTCAGGAAAGCCCTCAGGTGCCCAAGTAGCAGGCTGTGTGTGGGATGAAACCAGGCCAGGCTACAGCCAGATACATGCCTCTGAAGGATTCACTTGCCACTCTCAGCCTGCTCCTCCTCTGTAAAATGGAGATCATACCTCTGTCTAGCTCACAGTGAGTGTCAGGGTCAGATGAATGGATGTATTTGAAGGGCCCCTTATGGGGCACCTGGATGGCTCAGTGGTTGAGTATCTGCCTTCCACTCAGGTTGTGATCCAGGGGTCCTCCCTGCAGGGAGCCTACTTCTCCCTCTGCCTGTGTCTCTGCCTCTCTCTGTGTGTCTCTCATTAATAAATAAAAACTTTAATTTAAAAAAAAAAAACTGCTTGTACTAAAGCTCACAGACACTTGTTACCGGTAGTTGAAGAGTGGAAAGGGTTAAGGAGAAGCAATAGATGTAAACCAGTTGTTCTCAAACATACTTGTGCTCCAGAATCCCCTTGAGGCCTTATTAAAACAGATTGCTAGGCCCAGCCCCCAGAATTTCCGATTCCTAAACCCAGCCTGCTAGCCCAGGAATTTACATTTCTATTAACCTTCTGGATGGTGCTGAGGCTGCTGGTGGGAAAACCACGTTTTAGAAGCACCAATATAAGCTATGCTTGTGTTTCAAAATCTGTGAACAGAACTTCATTTTAAAAATAAACACAGGGGGATCCCCGGGTGGCTCAGCGGTTTAGCACCTGCCTTCGGCCAGGGGTATGATCCTGGGGTCCTGGGATCAAGTCCTACGTCGGGCTCCCTGCATGGAGCCTGCTTCTCCCTCTGCCTGTGTTTCTGCCTCTCTCTCTCTCTCTCTCTCTCTCTCTCTCTCTCTCTGTGTGTGTGTGTATCTCTCATAAATAAATAAATAAAATATTTAAAAAAATAATCTAAGCTTTTTGTGGCTCAGTGGTTGAGCATCTACCTTTGGCTCAGGTCATGATCCCGGGGTCCTGGGATGGAGTCCCACATTGGGCTCCCTGCAGGGAGTCTGTTTCCCCCTCTGCCTGTGTCTCTGCCTTTCTCTGTGCATCTCTGATAGATAGATGATAGATAGATAGATAGATAGATAGATAGATAGATAGATAGATTCTTTTTAAAATAAAAATAAACTATGCTATAGTAGTTTTGCAGTCTTTTTAAAAAGATTTATTTGTAAGTAATCTCTACAACCAATGTGGGGCTCAAACTCACAACCCAGACATCAAGAGTCCCTTGTTCTACCAACTGAGCCAGCCAGGCGACCCTGGTTTATAGTCTTTTAATGGGTTCTAGCTATACATTTGTCTTTGATGAACACATGATATGTTGGTTAAGGGTACCAAAGTGATCACTGGTGTTTTATGAATAAAGAAGGGCCAGGTTTTAGGGCTGGCTGCACTCTGAAAGACTCGTGGGGAGTCTGATGTTTTACAGATGGAGAAAACGAGGCCCCAGATGGTTGAGACAGCTAAATACCACTGGTAGAATGCCCAAGTTGAAGAAGAGAGTGACCAGTAATACATTCCAGTGGACAGAAGACGTGGTGGTCTGGGGCAATGGTGAACTGGGACCAAGAAACCCTACAGTCCTAGTGGCTCATTTGAGGAACAGATCAAGGACAGCATACATGGAGACAAAATGAGAAAAAGAAATAAAAAGAGTCATCTCCATCTGACAGCCTTGCTCCTTACCCTGCCCACTGCAAGGATCCTGGCCCTGACCAGCACTGGCTGTGGCTACTGAGATCAGCACAGAGTTTGCTTGGCAAAAAGCAAAAAGAAGGCTCAATTAAAGAATTGATGAGAACCATCAAATGGACAATACTGTCAAATGGAAACACGTGGCTGTTTAAAAATAAGAAAAATTTCTAACAAGCAGACTCCATACCTTTTGGGTTATTGTTCCATTAAAGCAACTCAGAGTACAGATAAGTTGGTCACACAGACCAGGCCTCTTAGTCTTCCCCGAGAGAGCTGGACAAAACAGACCAGGAGCCCACCTGTGAGCAGAGTTCTGCTCCCAGGACTCTGGGCTGCTGGACACTTTGCCACAGCACCTGCTCACCCTCCCGACTGGCCCAGGGTCCTACCCATACTTCCAGCAGCCACAGCCAGAGCCCCAAGGTAGAGGCTAGAAACCAGACACGTGAAACCCATCACCCTGCCTTAACATCACTGCATAAAGCCTGGAGCATCCTGTGGGAAAATAAACATCAAACATCAAGCTTGAAACTGCCTGAATGGAAGATGGGGCCAGGATGCAGGGAAGACGGCATGGGAGATATGGCTAGAACAGAAGAAAGAATGACAAGGGTTTTTACAGAAACTTCTGGAAGCACATTATCATTTGAAAATGCTGAGAACACTGAATCGTGATAGCTCAAAGCATCTCAGATAGATTAAGGGGTTCATTGCAGTTTGTAGTAGTTTAGTAGGATCTTTTGAAAATTATTTTTTATATGAGTTTTTTTATATATAAACACACACACTTTTTTCTCCCAAGGAATCAGGGTCACTACATTAATTAATCTGGGGGGAAAGTCATTAATTTAGGGGAAAGGACTTTGACCTCAAATGCCTGATCACAGCTATCCTGACCCTCAGTCTTTGTTAGATGACCTGTTTGCCCTCTTCTTTTCCAGTACCTGGCCTCCCCTCTCCAGGGAGACTGTGGATTTACTCAAGTCTGTAGAATAAGCCAGAAATGAAGATAAAGATGAAGCATGTCCCAACAAAGACTGGACGACCAGTCACTCTACCATAGTGTGTGCCCTGCATGGATACATCAGATGTACATGACATAGTAGCCCCCCTGCAAGGCCACCTACCCTACCACCAACGCATCTCATCGCGGATGCAGAGAGAAGGGAGTCGTGCTCAAATATGAGGGATTTAGAAGCAAAAAAATGTGCACACTACCATTTCTTCCATTTATATCTTTGGCTAATGGGGCTGGAGTTGTGAATCTTAAAATGAGGGCAGTTGGCTATAAAGATTGAGAGCCATCAGATAGATGATCAGTCAACAACACAATACAAAATTCAAGACAGCCCCAAAAAACGTTAGAGACAGTACATTAGACATGGAACTGAGGGATGTATTCCATACTGCCTTGTCTGTTATTGTCTTGAATAGATTTCTTTTTTTTTTAGCCTAAGATTTTATTTTTTTCTAAGATTTTATTTTTAAGTAATCTCTACACCCAACGTGGGGTTGAACTCACAACCCTGAGATCAAGAGTCATTTGCTCTACTGACTGAGCCAACCAGGAGCCACTGGTTGGGATAAGAATAGTAGATTCCTATTTAGCTCTTCAGTTTCAATCATTTTCACTTCAATTTAAATCAAATTATTGGGGGGCACCTGGGTGGCTTAGTGCTTGAGCATCTGCCTTTGGCTCAGGTCATGATCCCGGGGTCCTGGGATCAAGTCCCACATCAGGCCCCCCAAAGGGAGCCTGCTTCTCCCTCTTCCAATGTCTCTGCCTCGCTCTCTGTGTCTCTCATGAATAAATAAAATCTCTTTAAAATTTAAATAAATACATAAATACATAAATATATAAACTAACTTATTGGGGCGCCTGGGTGTCTCCATCGGATAAGCGTCCAAGTCTTGACTTCAGCTCAGGTCTTGGTCTCATATGGTTGCTTGTAGGATGAAACCCTGCATCCAGCTCTGCGCTCAGCAGGAAGTTTGCTCCAGATTCTCTCTCTTCCTCTACATCTACCCCTCCCACCCACTCTATGTCTCTCTCCCTCTCTAATTAATTAAAAAATAAATCAACTTCTTATGATCAAAAGATATAGCTAGTTATGTTTTGAGTCACTATATCTTAGTGCTTAGCATAATGGTTTGTCTGTTATAAAAGCCACGTATGTTGAGTCAATTTGATTTGAGGACAGTCACTCCAAAAACATGCTGAACCGGGTTAGAGAAATAAGGGCTACACACCTGAGCCAAAATTCATATCTCATCATTTCATCCTAAATCTTGGGAGAACATGGGAATTTACTCAGATTCCAAGACATTCCTGGAAAAGAATGCCATATGCACTTGAACTTCAAAAAGTTGAGACAAGAACGATTACGTAATGGCTAAAATTATATTCTGACTCTACAATCAAATGGTCTAATAATGGAACAAAACAACCATGCGCCAAAAGGAGTTCCTGATGAGTTCAGATTTGTTTTTTTCCAAATGCATCTACACAATTGAAGAGGAAATAAATGTAGGTAAACACAGAAGGGTGACGCTCACACATACACACACACACACACACACACACACAGTTTGGGGGAAATGGCAGAGTATAAAATAGACCTTGTTCTCATGTTTTATTCTTTTTTTAAATTTGTTCATTTTAGGCAATTCCAGTTTGGGGACCAAAAATAAGAAAAAAAAGAAAAATGACCCTCAGTTGAAGCCATAACAGAAAGAAAGTAGATGTTTCTCTCAATTTTGCTTTGATCTTTTATATCAAGATGGGAGGTATTGACACTGAAACTGAACAAAAAGAGCTGGCAGAGAAATGAAGTTCAAGTCAGTCGAGGAGACACCCTAAAGTTTCCTTTCTAAGAGCTCAGGCACTCTGACCTAAATAAATTACATCTCACAACATGGACACTGTTTGCCAATGTGACCAAAAGCCAGGCAGTAATAATATGCAAGAAATTAGGAAAAGTAGTAGAGGATGGAGGACACATAAAACTCTTGGCTTTTAAAAACAAAAATAAGGTAGATTCTGGAAACGACAGACTCATCAACTCGATGTTAACTCACAGCAGAATCCTAAAATGGTTTAATCAAGCAGTTGGCAAGCATTTAGAAAATAAAGCAGCCAGCACCAATAACCCACAGAGGCTCAATAAATACAAGGCAGGCCACATGATCTCATTTTCTCTTTTGAGAGCATTGTGAGACAAGTGGAGCAAGGAAACCCAGACATGTCTTGATTACTTCCTTTGGAAAAAGTCCTTCCTGGTGTCTGGTGGATAAAGGGCTAAAAGTGGGTTTTAAAACTGGGCTGTATTAGTGTTTTACCAAAGTATAACTTACTAACTAAACCCAAAATGTATGAACTGGGGGCTGCCAGATTCCATATCTGGCCCTACCCTGATCAATATGTATCAGCAAGAGGAACACTTCAGAAGAAATGTTTACCAACTCTGTAGGTGATACCAGGATAGGAAGGAGTGTTCATCTATTAGACACAGCATCATGAATCAAAAGTGTCTCAGCAAGCAGCAGTGATGCAATGAAATTTTAAATTCAAGTAAAAAAAGATTAACTCAATAAAATTCAAATTTAAAAAAAATCCGATAAAAAATTCAAATCCTATAGTGTATAAATCCTTGGATATAAATACAGGATAGGGTCTCTGGAAACAAGACAGGTGACACAAAGAAATGTACTCTTGAAAAAGGACTATCAGATGGTTGAAGAGGAAGAGACTTGCTTTGATACACTTCATAGGAAAAGATCCAGAAGTTATGAAGGAAAGTGGGAAATGTAGTGTGAAAACAAGACTACTTCCCTGGAGGATATGATATGCATGAGAATTGTCTTCAAATATTTGAAGGACTGACCTCTGAATGAGAGATCAGACAAGTCCACATCTCGAGGTGAGACTCTCCCCAGAGGTCACAGGGATGAAGACTTGGACTCTGTTAAGATATTTCTTATCATCTTCACTATCCAAGACTAGGATGAGCTGTTGTGTGAGGTAGTGAGGTCCCTGCTGCATGGCCCAGCCAGAAAGAGTGCGTACAAAGATGCTGAGTGTTTAAGATGCTTGAAGTCCCCACCGAGGAGTTCTTCATGTAGCTTATTTCCTTACACACAATACCCATGATCTAATAAGGAGGGCAGTAAGGTGTAGTGGTTAAAATCTCCACATCAGCTTGCTCAGGTTCGAATCCCAGCTGTGCCAATTACTCACCGTGTGAGCACAATGACTGTGAGCAAGTTAACTAACCCCCCTCCCCGGACCACAGGGACCCCCTCTGCAAAATGAGGATGATACGAGCCTCCTCCCCAAGGGGAGGCTGTGAAGGTGGAATCAATGGCCATGCAGCATCCAGAATAGTGTCTGTGGCATAGGAAATGCAAAATAGAGTTTGCAATGGGTTATGCATGATTGCTCTGCAATCTTTTTGATCATCTGAAGATTCCTGGTCACTGAGTCCAGGCACAGTGTGACATTCACCAGACCGAACAGGAGATTTTCACTAGAAGATGAGAAACAGGGTGTAGGTACCTAGGGGTTGCTATACAATAGGGAACAGCACAGCAGGGAGCAAAAGGGAAAAGTCAGGGACCTCCCTCCTCGTGCAGGGACCCCCATGATTCCTAAAGTCAGCTACCACTGGCAGACGTTTCCATCTCCAAGTCACCCTTAAGATGTAAGCTGCCACCCCATCTTGGTGGTCAGCAAGAGTCAGGGGTCTAGGGAGCAGCCTCGACGGAAGTTGGCATGGGCTTCTCGGGCTCCTCCCCCAGATCCATGATCCGGATGGCATTTTCCTTCTTGGAAAGCCAGAAGGCAGGGTAGACTGGCTCTGAAAACCGGCACTCGAACTTGTGAATCAGAGTCATGGCATCAGGCTCCACACCATAGAAGGAGAGGATCCCTCCTGGAAAGTCGACATAGACCCCCAGCCTCCGGAAAGGGCTGGCTTTGAGCGGGGTTTCCGTGTCACTGTGCCAGGCTGTGAACTCCTTTCCGTTCCAGTGGAGGCTCCACGAGAAGTTGTTTCCAGAAATGCAACTGTTGCGTTCCTCCCCTTTCCGATCAATGCCTTTGCAGGTCAGGCCAACATAGGTGCCCGCCCCGGAGATCTCTACCTCAAAATAGTACCTGCGTAGGTACAGGCTCTGTTGGGACAGCACCTGTCGCCAGTGCACAAACCTGCTGGGGAGGTCCGGGTAGGGATGCTCCCAGGGCGTGGTGTTGGTGACCTTGCGATTGTCCTCCTGCAGTCTCAGATACCTGTGTGCCGTGTCCGGGTCAAAGGAGATATCACATGCATCTGAGGGGATGAAGAAGGGCAGGCAGGCAGGTCAGGAACTGGCCGCTGCTTGGGACAGAACACTTCCAACCCAGCCCACCTCCCAAGTACGAATCAACATCCCTCTCCTCTTCTTTGCACAGGTCGATGCTCCCCGCAATAAAGAGGTGGGCAAAAACCAGAGAACAGAGACCACAAGTCACTCTACTTCCTTCCTTCTGAAAGTTCAGATTGCTTGGCATTTACTGTGTTATCTGTGGAAATGAACCAAGAAATAAAATCTGGGACGCCTGGGTGGCTCAGTGGTTGAGTGTCTGCCTTTGGCTCAGATCATGATCCCAGGGTCCTGGGATTGAGTCCCACATCGGGCTTCTTTCATGGAGCCTGCTTCTCCCTCTGCCTGTGTCTCTGCCTCAGAGTGTGTGTGTATGTGTCTCTCTCATGAATAAATAAATAAAATCTTTTTTAAAAAAAGAAAGAAAAAAGAAAATCTGCTGGTCTAGTCATTTGTTCATTCAACGAGTATGTATTGAAAACCATGCACTATTCACTATTCTCAGTGTCAGCAAGGTCTTGTGAAAACAGGCACTCACACATCCACACTTGAGTCTTTTTTTTTTTTTAATTTGACCAACATTTAGCTGGGTAAACTCTCAAATGTTCCCTCAAACATATTCTCTTCCTGATTCCAGAGAATAAAAAAGTAATGGCACCTCCACGTACCCTGTTGCTCAAGTCACACTAAAGTTATTTTTGAAATTTCTTTCCCACCATCCTCACCACCCACTTCCCCCACACAGACAGCATCAACTCTGTAGATCCCTCTTCTGTCCAAACCACTGCTTCACCCTCAACCTAGTCCAGAATAGACTAGATTGCTGACCATGCTGCTCTGCTTGAACCTCTTCCAGCACTTCTCTTCCACAAGGCCATGGAGCATGTTTCAGGGCGTAGGCTTAGGTATATCTTGTCACCCCAGCGTCAAGACCCCGGTTGGTGCCTCTTGCCCATGGAATAAAGCAGTGATCCCTCCTCCCAGCCTGCACAGCCGTTCATGACTGGCCCTTGCCTGTGTCCCCAGCTTTGTCTCCTGCCCACTAGCCCTGGATTGCCATGCTCCAGGCACCCTGACCTCAGAAGCATGCAACCCTGAGCCCACTTCAGGGCTTTAGCACAGACCATTCCCTCTATGACATGATCATCACCCTCACCTGAGCCTAGGTGATTCCTACTGATCCTTTCAAATTGTAGCTAAGGGTTCGTGTCCTCAAAGAGGCTCTCTGTGACTCCCCACCACTTTCTCTCAGAGCACTCTCGCTTCTCAAGCTTCATGGTACTCAACACAATGTGTATACTCTATTTATTTATGCGTTTTTTTCATGCTTATCTTCCTCCTAATCTCTACACTCCACATTTCACATAGGACTCTATCCCGGTGTTCTAGCTCAGAGATGTTCAGAATATATTTTCCAAATGAACTAGCGCATTTGAGTCTATTTGAAATCTATTAATATAAAAAATTATTTGGATTAACGCAGAGTTTTCCAAATTCCTTTGTGTCTAGGTAAAGAAATTCTTTTTTTTTTTTTAATCTAAGAAGTTAAAAGGAAAAATGAAGGGGTGCCTGGGTGGCTCAGTTGGTTGAGTGTCCAACTCTTGATTTCGGCTCAGGTCATGATCTCAGGGTTGTGAGATCAAGCCCTGTGTCATGATCCATGCTCAGTGTGGAGACTGCTTGAGATTCATATTCTCTCTCTCTCTCTCTCTCTCTCTCTCTCTCTCTCCCTCTGCCTCTCCTCCAGCTCTCTCTCCCTCTCTCTTAAAAATAAATAAAAATTTTTTAAAAAAGGAACAAGGAATGTGAACTGAGGACCTAGGTATATAGGTGCTCACTTTGGCAGCATATATATAAAATGGGAACGATACAGAAATTAGCAATGTCCAGGTGACATGCAAATTCATGAAGTGTTCCTTATTTTTGAAGGCAAAGGTACAAAGTTCTAGTTAGATAAGTCCAGGGGATGTCATGTACAGCATGGTGACTATACTTAACAATACCATATTGCATATTTGCAAGTTGCTAAGAGAGTAGATCTCAAAAGTTCTCATCATAAGAAAAAAGAATTCGGTAACTACATGAGGTGATGATTTATTTTAAAGATTTTATGTATTTATTCATGAGAGACACAGAGAGAGAGAGGCAGAGACATAGGCAGAGAGATAAGCAGGCTCTCTGTGGTGAGCCCAATGCGGGACTTGATCCCAGAACCCCAGGATCAGGCCCTGAGCCAAAGGCAGATGCTCAACTGCTGAGCCACCCAGGAGTCCCCATGTGATAGATGTTAACCAACCTTATTGTGGTGATCATTTCACAATATATGCATATGTCAAATTATTATATTGTATACCTAAAACTAATAAAAGTCATATGTCAATAATATCTCAAAAATGTGTTTTAAAAAGGCATCTTTTTTCAAAGATTTATTTATTTTAGAAAGAGAGAGAGTGAGCATGAGTGAGGGGAGGAGCAGAGACAGAGAAATAGAAGCAGACTCCCTGCCGATTGGGGGACCCAATGTGGGGCTTAATCTCACAATCCTGAGAGATTATGACTTTAGCCAAAACCAAGAGTCAGACAGACACCCAACCAACTGAGCCACCCAGGCACCTGAAAAAAGGCGTATTTTTAAAACTACCTGCAGCTCTGTGTTCCTAAAAGTTCCCAATAGCACCCGCAGCAGACCTTTACTGACCAACTCCTTTGGCAATCCTTAACATCCAGGTATCGAACAATAACATTCTTCTCATCTAAGGGCATCCAGGACTTCGTGGCAAGTAGGTGACTCAATGTATTGGGACAAGAAAGTCAGAATGGGTCTGGAATATTCTGTTAGTGCCAGAAAGCAACGATACTTTTCAGGATTTCAAGGGCAGAATGCCAATACCTAAAGGAGAAAGAGTGGCAGGACACCTGGGTGGCTCCATCGGTTCTGAGCAGCTGACACTTGGTTTCAGCTCTAGTCATGATCTCAGGGTCCTGGGACAGGCCACACATAGGGCTCTACACTCAGCAAGGAGGCTGCTTGAGATTCTCTCTTTCCCTCTCCCTCAGCCCCTCATCTCACTCTAAAATAATCTCTCTATAAAATAAAGAAGTCTAATTAAAAAAAAAAAACGGTTTAAAGGAGAAAGAGTGGCTCCCACTTATCAAGTTGGCAGTTTGAGCCACACGACTTTGACAGGTCGAACAATGTGAGTCTCTAAAAGGCTCAAAGTTCATAATGATACCCAAAGAGGCAAAGTTAATATTAGGTGTGAAAAAAAGACTTCTGTAATCGCAAATAAGATAGATAGGTTATAATAGGATACACTTCATATTTATCTTCATGTTAAGAATAAGGGCTGTTTGGTTTCTTGTACTAATTACATCTGTGTATAAAAATACAGATGTGCTTCTGTTGGGAAGCAGGAGAGAATAAATAAAGGAAACTGTGTAAGTAAAGAGGTCCTGGGAAAACGCAGGAGCTGTGGGCAAAAACAGAGACAGTCCTCAGAACCCGAGGTTCCATGGGATAACTGGAAAAAAAGGAGGTCTAACAGTCAACCAGTGGTCACCCCCAGGAAACAAGCAGTAGCAAGGTTCAACGGCATGTTCCAAAAAGATTAATTCGCCAAATGTCATAAAAATGAGTCTCAACATTATGCAGTCCTGCCTCTCCTGGGACTTGCTAAGTACCGACCAAAATAACAGTGTTTTAAAACATGCTAACAACAACAACAAAAAAAACATGCCAACAGACCAGGTCAACACCACATCATGACAGGACAATGGGTTATGCAATTCCAGCTGAGCCAGACTTCAAAGGGAGTCATTTGGTAACTAGCCAGGATCTTCCAAAGTGCCAAGCTCACAAAAGACAAAGTAAGGGACAGGACCCAGACTGGGGGAGTCTAAGGAGGAAGGAAAACATCTGTGACCCTAGATCAGACTATGGGTCAGAAAAAGGACATTGGTTGGAACGCCTGGTGAAACACTTGAATAATTCTACAGATTAGATAATAGCAGTGTAACAACATTCATTTCCTGGTTTTGGTCAATGCACCACAGTTATACAGAGTGTTAATGTTTGGAGAAGTTGGATGAAAGGTATGCAAGAATTCTTTGTCCTGTTTTTGTAAATCTGAAATTCCCTCCAAGATGAAAAGTAAAAATACAAATTTTTTTAATGTTCCATTTAGGAGTAGACCTGAGGTCGCAAGAACCTGAAACTTTCATGAAGGCCGGTGCTCTTGCTCCAACGGAGCATAACACTGACATCTAATAAATGGTTAAGGGAAGCTGTTTGCAACTTACATTGGAGGAACTGTTGCCTGGTGCTGGGTTCAGGTTTTGAGGTCCAATACTTGCGCTCGATAACAGCAGACACGTGAGTGCTGATATTATATTCCTCTAGGAAATCAGAGAGTTATGAATGCACACCTGTCCAGGTGGTGAGAACCTAAGAAGCAGGACATCCCAGCCACTCTTCCCTTGGCTCCCCGGGAGAAAACAAAGAGCTGCACTCTAGTCGTGTCAGAGACAATCATGCTCAGTGGGTGATTTCTCTCATGGGGAAGCAAAATATGCTGGAAAATGATCTCAGAATGGCTTGGATTTCACTTAAAGTATAGGTGTTAGCAACCTCTGAAACTAGTCATAGAAATTCCACCCAGTTGCGGGATGTAACTAACTCAGCTTCTATGGGTCTCAATCATAAAATAAAACCATCATGGTAAGTGTCCATTAGCAACCCATCTGGCCAAAGGATGGCTTTGAAAATTCCCTGATTTGCCCTCCCTCACATTCTGAGGAAAACACATACCACAGCCCAGGACTCAGACAGCTTTCCTCACCTTCCTTGGAGAAATCCTGGAGCTTCTCCTTGTAGTTCTGCAGCAACTGGATTAAATGCACCGTGGAGTCTGTGATGACCTTGCGGATGCCCGAGAGCTTATCTTTGAGTCCTATGTAAACACTGGGGAAAGCACTGTCCTCCATGTTCGTAAACTTGCAGTACTCCTGCAGGAAGGGGAACTTGCCTTCATTTCTGTATTTCTGAAACTGGACTGCTCTCATTACATCACCTCCTGCATCTGCAAAATGGGTTGATGGTAATGTGCCCTTCACAAAGCAAGCATGCACAACATGTCTGGCTCAGGACCCAACAGCATAGCAAGCTGTTTATGGTTTTTGGGGGGTTTTGGGTTTTTTTTTTGGGGGGGGGATTGTGGTTGTTTTTCTTTAACTAGGAAATGGGCTTTTAAAAACCAAGAGAGGGATCCCTGGGTGGCGCAGCACTTTGGCGCCTGCCTTTGGCCCAGGGCACGATCCTGGAGACCCAGGATCAAATCCCGCATCGGGCTCCTGGTGCGTGGAGCCTGCTTCTCCCTCTGCTTGTGTCTCTGCCTCTCTCTGTGTGTGTGTGTGTGACTATCATAAATAAATAAATAAATAAATAAATAAATAAATAAATAAATAAATAAAAATAAATGATTAATTAATTTAAAAACCAAGAGAGACACACACAAAAAGAAAAAGAAAAAAATTAAGAATCAAGAGACGCTAGCCGCCTGGGAACAGCTCCAATGCACCTCCCAGACTACAGACCAAGAACAAAAACAAGGTGTGTGCCAACAGCCCAAATAGCAACAGTAGCATTCCTGCTACATTCATTCCTGAAGGACTTTTTTTTTCTTTCTTTTTTTAGAAAAAATTTTAGAGGTTTTATTTCTTTATTTGAGAAAGCGACAGAGAGAGAGAGAAAGAGAGAGCTCAGGGGGAGGGGCAGAGGGAGAGGGAGAAGCAAGCTCCCTGCTGAGCAGGGACCCCCACCCCAGGGACCCCACCCCCACCCCACCCACATGGGGCTTGATCCCAGGACCCCAGGTTCCTGACTTGAGCCCAAGGCAGACACTTACCAGACTGAGCCACCCAAGCACCCCTCTTTTTCAGAATTTAAACACAAGCTATGGCTTATGGGAGGGGTGAGTGGAGGAGCAGGTGCAGCACTTGGAAGACCCAGGACCAAGTCCTCAGACAGGAATGCTGCCTCTGCCTTGTCCGTTCAATCCCATACACAGGCTCTCTCTAATTTTTGCACTGTGCTTTGGAGTTCGAACAGTGCTTTCAGGTAAATAACCATATTAAATTGCCTAAGCTTCCAATCAACTGGGTGATCAGGAAAGGCTGCTTTCAGATGCAACACAGTATCAAAATCCAAACTCAGCTGGAGCATTGCAGGGCCCACTGGCTGTAGCAGAAAACTTAGCAATAGAAACAGCTGCTTCTGTTGAGCCCAGGTGGCTCAGTGGTTTAGCGCTGCCTTCAGCCCAGGGTGTGATCCTGGAGACCCAGGATCGAGTCCCACATCGGGCTCCCTGCATGGAGCCTGCTTCTCCCTCTGCCTGTGTCTCTGCCTCTCTGTGTGTGTGTCTCTCATGAATAAGTAAAATCTTAAAAAAGAAAGAAAGAAAAAACAATTGTACCAAAATGGTTAGGTAGAGAAAGAGAAGAAAAAGGCCAACCCACAGGATAGATAGAAAGGTAAGCATTTTGGGGCACCTGAGTGGCTCAGTCGGTGAAGTGTCTGCCTTCGGCTCAAGGCTGTAATCCCAGAGTACTGGGATTGAGCCCCAGGTCAGAGTCCTGGGATCCGGCCCTGGGTTAGGGTCCTGGCTCAGTGGGGAGTCTCCTTCTCCCACCCCCACCTCTGGCTCATGCTCTCCCTCAAATAAATAAATAATCTTTAAAAAAAATAATAAAGGAGGAAAGTTATTGACTCTGGCCTGATTGTCTGATAAATGAGGCATTTGAGACCTAGAGAGGTTAAGTGACTTGGTTAATAACCACACAGCTATCTAGTGACACATCTGGGATGATGGAATTTATACCCAATCTCTGCAAGATTATGCGTCCTTCAGATGTGGGCCTAATGGCACGAGGCTTAGTGTATAAGGAATTGCCCTGTAATGAACGTCCCATCTCTGCTGAGCCTTACTAGATCAACCAGCACATGCAGCCCTCTCTGAAGGGCAAGAGGTCTCCAGCCTCACCCCTGCCAGGTACACTGATCTCAGCTCATCACTTCCCCCCTGAAATCCTCCACCGGCGTAGGTGACTTCAAGCAGAGGAACAAAGTTCTCTCACAGTCAGATGCCTGCCTGGCCGGGCCAGCCTCACCTCCATCCCTAAGTGCTCAGCAACCCACGCCCCAGCCTTGGGAAAGCGCTTTATTCCCCACAAATCAGCTGCACTTTCTCAAACCCCTCTACCTGTGCATAGGCCGTTCTCTCCCCGCAGCTCCCCGTGCACCCCACTATCAAAGAGCAGTTCCATTCCGATGTTCCCCACATCTGCCACAGGCCTAGCAGAGTAAGGGTGCTCCCCGGCACTGGCAGCCCGATGCCTCTGCCTCCGTGCCCCCGCCTCCCCCCTGCCCTCGTACCTCCAGAAACAGGACAGTGTTGCTTATGGCAGCGATCCTCTCCAGCTCCTGCTGCCTCTTCTCCATCTGTGCGCCCCTGTGCTCCAGGTGAGTCTTGATGCCGTTGGCCTGGCTCAGAGCCGCTTGTTCCTTCTCCTCCAAGAAGAGCATCACGTCGGCCTGGGCCTTCCTCATGGCAGCAAGCAGTTCCCCAAACTGCTCCTCGGCCACCACCTTCACCTCTGACACGGACATCTGGGGAGGGAGGGGCAGTGAAGAACATGCTAGCAAGGCGTTCAACCTTCTTGAAGCTCAGCACACAGGTCCCTAAACCGGAGAAACCCGTAGGTAGGGAGCGATTTTCTATTGTAAAAGGAAGGTTTTATTCACCTATGAATCCTGGGGTGCTGGAAAAAGCAGATTTGCCCTCCAGGGTAATTCGCCATCATCAACCTTGTCTCTCAGACTTCTTTTTTATTTTTAAAGATTTTGTTTATTTATTCATGAAAGACGCAGAGACACAGGCAGAGGGAGAAGCAGGTTCCCTGTGGGGAACCCGATGTGGGACTGGAGCCCAGGTCCCCTGGATCCCGACCTGAGCCGAAGGCAGATGCTCAACCACTGAGCCACCCAGGTGTCCCATCATCTCTCAGACATTTGATGATCTCTGAGAACCCTGCCAGCTCTGACAGTCTGGGGTTACCATTCAAGTGTCTAAAATCATTTCTCCTACCAGGGCAATGCAGGGTTGATGGTTATATTTCTTGAAGGGAAATTGATCATTTAGCTTCTCTGAACAAATCAGGAGCATGAATTCGCTTTCTCTGTGTTTCATGGCATCATGAGTCCATCGAACTGAATACACATGGAAGCTCACGGTTTCTGTACCAGGCACAAAATATTTAGGGTATGGGTAGGTGGCCTTGGCACCTGAGCATGGCAACACGAGCATACCCCGGGCAGGAAGAAGGGGGTGTCCAAATAAAATACAAAGCGACCGTGTGATAAACACTAAGGGTTTGCATGATGGCATGTAGGCATGTGCATGTGTACTTTCTACCCTTTCACAGGATGAACATCCTTTAGAAATGCCTTCAGTCATTATCATATTTATAACATCAGTCCAAGTGTAAATGCTTTCCTCTGTCCTTTGCTAGTTCTTAAGGACCAGTGTTAACAGCTCCCTCGGATACTGTCCAGTTTAAACTTCATCCAACTGTCTTAGACACACTTTCCTTTGCTCATATTCTCCTCACCTCATTCCACAGCCCAGAGTGTGTTCTCTACCTGCCTCAATCTACCCCCACCATCATCCCCACCCACACCAATCCCATCTGAGAGCAATCAGAGCAACCCCTCCAGGGCTGTTTTTCTGTTCCCCCTCCTGAGAGTAAGGGCCATCCCTGGGTATCCACAGGGAGCCCAAACAACAGATAGCTCGCAGGCTGAGGCTGCTAGGGCAGCTCTGTCCCCTGGCAGGAAGGATGGGGAGGGGAAGAGGAGAATTAGAAGGGCCTGGAAAGGGAAGGACTCAGAAAGGTTGGCACTCTGGGCTCAAGGGCATGTGGAAGCCTCAAGGTCTGGAGGGAGATGGGAAGAAATGATGACACCAGGCAGGAGGAGCTCTGCTTGGCTGGGGACTCTGGAATACAAGCCCACAAGTGAGCCTAGGGGTGGCCTAGTCTTTGATCTGCTGGGAAAGGAAGGAAGGGAAAATGAAGCAAGGGCATCTCTACTGGGGGCAGAGAGATGGGTAGAGCCTCTCTACATTGTGATTTTCCTTTTTTTTTTTTAAAGATTTATTTATTTATTAATGAGACAGAGAGAGAGAGAGAGAGAGAGAGAGAGAGAGGCAGAGGGAGAAACAGGTTCCATGCAGAGAGCCTGATGCGGGACTCGATCCCAGGTCTCCAGGATCACACCCTGGGCTGAAGGCGGCACTAAACCACTGAGCCACCTGGGCTGCCCTACATTGTGATTTTCATGCCAACTGCCCCATCACTTCGTGGTTTCAAGGCTGGGGCAGCTGAACAGAATTAGAAACAAATGAGCCCATAATAGGGACTAAGTAGGAAGGCAGATGGGAGATCTTCTCCAAATTCCTCAAGCCCAGACATAGAAGAGCTTGTAGAGAAGAGCAGCTGTTGTGTACGTGCCCAACGTTAAATTTCTCATCCCTGAAGCATCAATTTCAAAAGGCATCCATCTGGAATAAACATATTGCCAGCTGTGGGACACGGCTAAGAGCAGCACAACCAGATAAGGAATTGGGCCACCCCCACCCATGAAGCTTCCTCTTTCAGAAAGCCCTGAAATCTAGACAACTGACCCCTTGAGTGACCCTGCTTCTTCCCAAGCCTGAATTCCTGCTCTTATGCTTTAAATAAGCCAACTAAGAGTGAACCCATGAAACCCTAGACACCCGCCTTCAACTCCAGGAAAGGCAGATCCCAGGTCTGTACCTCTCCCTCCCTCTCTTTTCCTGTGACCTTGAAGTAGGGCAGTGTGGCCCTCAGGCAGCGTTCTGTGCCTTCCAGGACCTTTGAGTAATAAACTTTGTTCTCCAAATCGCCCTGACAGTTTCTTGCTGACATGAGTCTGGCAATCACAAATTTCTCATGGAAGCACCACACCATGAGGCTGAGAAGTATGAATCTTAAAGAATCCACATCCCTCTCCTCCACCAAGGCCCTTCTGAGGAAGGGTGATGGAAGAAAGCTTGGACTGATGTTGGAGGATTGACTCTTCCGCTGTCAAATGTGACCTCTCCTTCCTAAACCGTTTTACGGAGAAATACTTCTTCCTTGCATATAAATGCAATGCACAAAGGATTCTATTTACCACCATAATAATGACAAGTAAAGACCAAAGAGAGGAGGGGCCACAAGCATATCAAAGTATCGAAGTTTAAGGTTTAGAGAGATGGAGGATGGTACACGTGCCTCTAGATGTCCTGAGTTTCTTAGGTGGAGGGAACAACAATCTCAGGTTCCTGTTCCATCAATCTGGGGGCCCCAGACCAGTCTTGTTACCTCTTGGTGCATTTCATGTCCCTTGTACATGTTGGCCATTGTGATAACTACCTCCCCAAGTTACCACACAATTATGGGAAGAGCTGAGTAGGAATGGAAGTGTCTGAAAAATAAAGGGCTAGAAAAAAAAGGCAAGATGCTCATGTGGTTCTCTAGATTATCTTGAGCCTGGAAATCAACAATATCTGAAGGTTTGTAAGACTTTAAAGGGACAATTCTTTTTCTTATTTTCATAAGATGATGTGAGTGCAAAAGAGGTATTGATCTTTCACAGCTAGTTAGTTGTAAACCCGAGAAGGAGAAAATTAAATTAAAATGGATACATGCATCAGACATGGATGGATGGATGGAAGGAAGGATGGATGGATGGATGGATGGATAGTTGGATCGAATCATTCATGGAATGCAAAGATGCTGCTACTGAGTCACTACGATAGCTTAGGTGTTTTGCATTCTTTTCTGAGTGATGGTTTGGCTTTCCACTAATGAGAAGTATTTGTGGAACTGTTTGGGTGTACTTAGAGTTTATATGGAAACTGGCCATAAACCAGAGAGACTAAAAGCAAGCAGCCTGGCACACGATTGGCCTTATAAAGTTACCATCCACTAAGCAAGCAGTTCTCCACACCTTTTTCTGGTTTCCAGCACACAGGACTGGCGACACTGCCATGCAAAACACCCTCCTATCATAGGAGAAGCCCTGAGTCTGTCTGATTCTTAGACTTCTAGCTAGATATCCTCTCCACTCCCCGACACACACCTTTTTCCTGGTCAAAAAAGGATAAGCAAGTGTAAAAACAAGAATGCTGTTATAATAGGATTAATCTTGCTCCTACAATGTATTATTTTTTTAAAGATTTAATTTCTTTGCAACAGACGCAGAGAGAGAGGCAGAGACACAGGCAGAGGGAGAAGCAGGCTCCCTGTGGGGAGCCTGATATGGGACTCCATTCCAGGACCCCGGGATCATGACCTGAGCCAAAGGCAGACTCTCAACTGCTGAGCCACCCAGGTGTCCCTCCTACGCTGTATTATTAAAACAGAAATCACTTGCCAATTTTGAACCTTAAACTAATTTCATAGCAAAAGCCCATTGACCTGGAGGGTAGGCCTGCAACCCCGTGTCCCAAAAGGCCAGATGGGCCTGACTGAGCCCACAGCAGCAGCCAGGTGTGCTGACACATGGCAGGTGACCCAGAACAGCCTTACCAAAACAGATTTGTGATTCGCTTGGAGCCTGGCGATGGCATTCTCATTCAACCTGAGTTTCCGTTCCAGTTCTAACTGGGTCTCCCGGAGCTCAGCCTAAGAAGAGAGAAAAACCGTGTTGAGGAGTGTACACAAAATGTCCCC
The DNA here is from genome assembly GCF_905146905.1 of Nyctereutes procyonoides. Taxonomy (NCBI): domain Eukaryota; kingdom Metazoa; phylum Chordata; class Mammalia; order Carnivora; family Canidae; genus Nyctereutes; species Nyctereutes procyonoides. The sequence goes on along the minus strand of NW_026575140.1, from coordinate 50,438,069 downwards.
AGGAGCCATGGGGCTATCCACCCTTCTTGCATGGTAAGGAGAATAAGGAGTATTTGACCTTGGGAGCTGCCTCAGAAGCCAGCCTGGGGGGCCTCAAAGGGACATGAAAGGTCAGTTGTGTGGGGATCCCTGGGTGGCTCAGTGGTTTAGTGCCTGCCTTTGGCCCAGGTGTGATCCTGGAGTCCTGGGATTGAGTCTCACATCGGGCTCCCTGCATGGAGCCTGCTCCTCCCTCTGCCTGTATCTCTGCCTCTCTCTCTCTCTCATGAATAAATAAATAAAATCTTCTTAAAAAAAAAAAAAAAGGTCAGCTGTGTGCAGCGCCTCCTGGGGCTGAACTCAACACCAATAGGCCAAAAATGCCTCAAGCACATACATTGTGCTGCGCTGGTCTGATGACTTCCAGCATTTAGCTGGATGACCTCCTATTACCTTAACCACACCCCCATTAGCTAAGTACCACTGACCCCATTTCACAGATGATAACAACCAGCGTCACATGGTTCATCAGTAGAGTCCAGCCCAGTCCCTCTGCCCCCAGAATAACCTAACAAGGAGTATGAGTTGGAGCCAATGGTGGGGACCCCACCTTCTCTTTTCTTTTTTTTTTTTTAAGATTTATTTGTTTATTCATGAGAGACACAGAGAGAGAGGCAGAGACACAGGCAGAGGGAGAAGCAGGCTCCCTGCGAGGAGCCTTATGCCAGACTCGATCCCTGGACCCTGGGATCATGCCCTGAGCCAAAGTCAGACACTCAACCGCAGAGCCACCCAGGCATCCCGACCCCAGCTTTTCTATGTAGCAGCTGATCCTTTGGAAAAATCTTCTTAACATCTCCAGATATCCATTTCTTCACCTGTGAAATGGGGATAACTAAATTGGGATAACTCCCAACACATGGGGGTTTTGTAAAGACTTAGTGAGATAGCATGTGTTATGCGAATGTGTTCTAGCAGCTGGCATGTTGTATGTGCTCCCCAAATGCCATCATGGGTGCCCTTCTTCTTGACCATTGCTACCATGGCCACTTTCCATCACACACTCATCACTCCTGGAGCGGGGCAGAGCCAGCCCTCCCGGCCTAGGCCAGTGCCTGCCTGAGTGAGAACCTCGGGTCTGCCTCTCTGACCCCACTGCCTGCTTCATTCTCCCCTCCCAAGACTCCCTAAGCACTTTCTGCCAAGAAGTGTGGCAAGGCATGACGCCCAAACCTTTGCAGCCTTCAAAGGCCCTACAAGGGCATGAGTCAGCAAAAAAAAGAGAAGAATAGCTTTAAAGGCTTTCAATAGGTTATGTTAGCACTGGAAGCTGTGCCATTTGCACCCTAAGGAAACTCAGAGGGCAAAACGGGTCTCTGCTTTTTCCCACCGAAGCCTGGCAGGAGTGCCCCGCCCCCAACTCTCCACCATCCAGAGGCCTCCCCTCACTCTCCAGAAGGCAGAAAACTTCCTTATTTTGTTTTGCTGGGGATCTGGGATGCTGACTTGGAGCTGGGGGAGCTTTGTGACCCCTCACCCCTGCCCCCGACACCTGTTTAGGTATGGGGGAAGGGTCTGGCCTATTTGGTGGTAGTCTTTATTACACAGTGACCTGTTCCAGGGAAGGGGGAAACACAAAGTGCTTGTTTAACGGTAGTGAGCACACCCTGAACACAACCAAACAATGGGCGTGGGCAGCCCCAGCATGATCCAGAGCCACAGGGAGACTCCCAGAGAGCAACCAGGGAGAGGGCTCTCTCCCCTGCCTGCAGATTGCCATAAAAGGAGAAAAGGACTCCTAAGTTCCTAAAGGGGACCTCTCTAAGTGAGTCACCCCAAGCAAGGAAAGGCACTTGGGATTGCCACAAAGGTGGAGTCACTTTGGGAGACCTGTATCTCCAGTTATTCCTGTTCTGAGAAAAGGACAGGGTGCCTCGGGCTCTGGCTTTAGGGTTTCCCAAGATGTCAGCCATCCACCCACTCTGGGGCCAGGGTGGACCTTGCGCAAAAGTCGGATGGTGGTGCCCATGAGTGCAGACAGCCCTGTATTGATGAGCATGGGGGTCCTGCCTACTTCTTTTTTTTTTTTTTAAGATTTTATTTATTTATTCATGAGAGAGAGAGAGACAGAGAAAGAGAGGCAGAGACACAGGCAGAGGGAGAACCAGGGTCCACACAGGGAGCCCAATATGGGACTCGATCCTGGGTCTCCAGGATCACAACCTGGGCTGAACGCAGCACTAAACCGCTAAGCCACCTGGGCTGCCCTGGGTCCTACCTACTTCAACAAGGTAATGACAAATGTGGTGTAAAAGGTATAGTATTTGGGGTGTGAAGGCCTATCGGATCTCTGTCAAAGCATTTCTCTTCTCCTCTGGTGTAGGGCCACAGGAATGGGTTAACAAAGTTGTTCTTGCTTCTACCTACAAGGGAAAGTGGCACCCAGAGCTTGGGGGTCAGACATGGGGTTAGAGATGCAGAGAGGACTAATGGAAGAATGAGAGGAGGAAATTGCAGGTGGTCCAGGTTCCTCTGTATTTCCAGCCACACAACGGCGGCCCTGCTGGACAGTTTGCGTGTGGGTAGCACCAGAGCTCCACCTGGCCTGGTTCAATTCCTCAGCAAATTGGCCAGAACCTACCACATGCCAGTCCAGTCAAGTAGGATACCCTCCCTGCTCCTGAAAGACATACAGCCTGGTAGAATGTTTAAGAAAAAAAAAAAAAGTTATGTAACACTGAGCCAAGGCATCCCTCAGAATTTCTAGAAGAAATTCTTTTCCTGAGTGCCCTCCACCCTGTGTGTGTTTTGGCTGCCATCAAACAGGCTATATACGATGCTGGTTAACTGCTCCCCCGAGAAGGATGACTACTTATGCCTTACAGAAACTTGCCTCCTGCTCTACACAGAGTCACTTCCAGTTCCTGAACTTTATGGAACCAATGCTGAGACGCAATGTGATGTGGCCTGTCCCTAGTAGACCCATGATCTGAGGCAGATCTTCCCACCTCCAAGAACCCAGTCCTGACCTCACTCCTGCTGACAACTCCATCTTGGAACGTGGAGCGGTTCTGCGGCCTCAGCCCTTTGGTACTTGAGAGGAGCCACAGAACATGCCTTGGCTCATTAGAGTCCAAGCTCCTTGAGGACAGACAGTGCAGCCTGTCAATGGGAAGCAATCCATGATGCTTGATAAGCTTAAGGAAGAATACGAAAGACCCACATACATTTCCTGAGTCAGAACAGGAACATGGCCAAAGGATCCAAGTTTTAATAGGCACGCATGCGTGAATGCACGTACACAGCAAGTCTGGCTGACCTTCAAAGCAAAGGGGCCTTAGGAAGCTGGCCTGGAGCGCCCATCAGTCCCATTCAGGAAGACTTGGGGTGTGGGGGGTGTTTCTGGAAGCCCAGCAGGATAGAAGATCAAAGATCAAAAAACAAAGAATACCCACCTCCAAAATCCAGAATTTTTGCCCATTGGCATAGCTAGAGACCAGGGGAGCTTCAGCAGGGGCTCACTTGGTTCACCTGCAGATCTGGCCATGCAGGTTCTCAGCTACTTTTGTCCTTGTGGCTGACCCTGCCATTTATACTTTCCTACAAAAACACGCCTGCTTGAATAATTAGCCCTTAACACCATCCAAAGTGACCTTCTGCATGCTGCTCCAGCAGGCTGGGGCTAGCTGAAGGGGATACAAGGCTTCTGGAGCCTTCATTATGTCTCTAGTAAAGCTTTCCAAATAATCCTGGTGGCATTTGCAGTCTCATCAAGCCACTGTGTCGTCGGGGCTAGTCTCTTGGCCTCCTTATGAGAAATCTTTTGGCTCCTAAGACTTGGCAGAGCCATCTAGAGTGTGGCTGTACTTATGAAGTAAACTTGCTCTCTGAGCTGAAAACAAGGACACAAGATAGAAAAAACAAGAGCTCTTATGCAGACCAGAAAGGTAGAGGTTTTGAACTGGGGTCCTCACCAAAAATCTGGGGCATGAGGCTGTTGGGTTGTTCATGTAGCTGTGATGGCTTTTCAACACCAAAAATTGCCCTGGAGCCCTTTACCCAGTTCTTATTTTACCTTACACAGCCCTCCCCTAGGATGCCTGAATTTGGGATTCTGTATATGCTCTACTGCACTTTTCCCTAACTCTGTGATGCACCAGTTGGTTGACACTGTGTTTAAAATTCATATTGTAGGGATCCCTGGGTGGCGCAGCGGTTTGGCGCCTGCCTTTGGCCCAGGGCGCGATCCTGGAGACCCGGGATCGAATCCCACGTCAGGCTCCCGGTGCATGGAGCCTGCTTCTCCCTCTGCCTGTGTCTCTGCCTCTCTCTCTCTCTCTGTATGACTATCGTAAATAAATAAATAAATAAAATTAAAATGTGTCTTTAAAAAAAAAAAAAATAAAATAAAAAATAAAATTCATATTGTTGGGATCCCTGGGTGGCGCAGCGGTTTGGCGCCTGCCTTTGGCCCAGGGTGCGATCCTGGAGACCCGGGATCGAATCCCACGTCGGGCTCCCGGTGCATGGAGCCTGCTTCTCCCTCTGTCTGTGTCTCTGCCTCTCTCTCTCTCTGTGTGTGACTATCATAAATAAAAAATAAAGAAAAAAAAATAAAATTCATATTGTATCTCTACTGGTACAGACACAAAATTTCTGAAAGGAAACAGAAGAAAGCAGAGATAGTAGTGTTTGCCTGAGGAAGGAGGTAGGGGGGATCCAGGATGAAAGGGAGACCTTTTCCTGATATAATCTATTACAACGCTTGGTGGAGATGGCTTTTCAACATGTATATGCATCACTTCTTCCAGTTAAATATAGTAACATTCAGATATTATACCCAAAACCCAAAAAGAACAGCAGTATACTTTGTCTTAATATCTCTACTCTGTGTGTGGCAGAATTTTGGTACAAAAAAAAAAGTGAAATTATAATATTGTGATCTTGGGGTCCTCTACTCATGTTCCCCATGTAGGGTGGCTTTCCAAAAGCATCCCCTCCTCACTCCATGACTTAGTTGTCTGTATGCATTTGACAAAATGTGAAGATAAAAAGAATTGCCACTCTAGAGTTATCTGAGGACTGAATGAGAAAATCCACCTTCGGCACACAGCAATGCTCCATGAAGCCTATTTTGCTCAACCATCTGTTGGTACAGAGCATCTCCATGGTTAAAGAAAAGCATTACACAGAACCTCGTCCTGGTTATGAGAGGCAGTGTACTGCTTTCCTGACAGGACATTCCCTGACTCCAGAAACAATGAAAGCAATTGGCAAGTGGCTTCCTGAGCTGGGAATGGTGACTCACTGGCATCTGGAGCTTTCCAGAACAATTCCCACTAACACCAGATAAAATTCTATGCCTGAGAAAAGACATGGAGGAGGGGCCTTGGCAAGTAAAGTGCCCTTCCCAGAAAGTCCTTCCCCTTGCTGCCCAGGAATATTGGACCAAGGAGTTGTCCGGGGTCTCCCGCCCTGTGCTGTGCAAACAGGGAGCTGCCAGCGGTATGAATGTAAGTAATGTGGGAGAAAAGTCAACTACACTACTCCCACTAAGAAAGAAAATAAAGTACTCGTGAAAAGTCCAGGTATGGGGATCCTTGGGTGACTCAGCGGTTTAGCGCCTGCCTTTGGCCCAGGCTGTGATCCTGGAGTCTTGGGATCGGGTCCCATATCCGGCTCCCGGCATGGAGCCTGCTTCTCCCTCTGCCTGTCTCTCTCTCTCTCTCTCATGAATAAATAAATAAAATCTTTTTTTTAAAAAAAAAAAAAAAAGGAAAGTCCAAGTATGAGAAACAAAGAATACAAAGTAGCTAAATTGGGGCGCCTGGGTGGCTCCCCTGGTTAAGCATCTGCTTTCTGCTGGGGTTATGATCCCCAGGTCCTGGGATCGAGCCTGGCATTGGGCTCCCTGCTCTGTGAGGAGCCTGCTTCTCCCTCTCCCTCTGGCTGTTGCTCTGCCTGCTTGTTTGTTTTCTCTCTCTCTCTCTCTCTCTCTCGTCAATTAAATAAGTAAAATCTTTAAACAAAAGTAGCTAAATCCATTCCCAAGAACTTCTCCATGTTTTCAGCTTTAGGGCAAAGAAAAACTGGTTGTTCTAGAAAACATCCTATCTGATGGGAATTAAATTACAGGCTGTGAGCATGGTGTTTCTTGGTCCCTCCTGGTACCTCTATCTGATGAGGAATTTCTATTTTCCCTAAGTTAAGCCATCCTTGACATGGTACCTGGGGGTAAGTTTCCAATTCTATGCTACCTTAGTGGTTTTCAAGCTCTCAGATTTCACACCAGGTTATCTCTAGAGGAGCACTTTCTACTGGTCTCCCATTTAGGGTAAAGGGGGAAAGAAAAGAGATAAAAGTAAAAAAAAAAAAAAAAAAAAAAAGACTTTTTTCCTCTTGAATTTCTGCCAAGGCTTACGTTTCACAATTGCCACACAGATCCAGCCAGAAGGAGATGTCACTGCCCTAAGCCCCACAAGTCCTGCACCCCACACCCAAAAACACATCCGTCACGGAAGGCTGAGTGAGAGACAGGTAAGCAGCAAGCATGAGGGAGAGAGACACACACACACAGAGATAGTCCAGGAGCAGCAGGACGGAGATGGGAGTAGAGTGACCTACTTCAGTTTCCAAAGTCAAGTGCAATAGATATTTACCCTGGAGGAACAGCCAGGCGCTAGGGCTGGAGCCCTTGTCAGGACCCAGGAGCATAGAAGCCAAGCCGGCAGCCCCGGGGACGGTGGCCCAGCCTCTCCCTGCGCACACCACCTCCCCACCACCCCCTCCTGGATGGACCCTAGCACTCGCCTCCTTGTCCCTGCGGGCAGCATCCAAGGAGACCCAGGCGTGGCCCTTGTGCTCCTCCTGGCCACACTCCTGGCAGATGCACTGCGCATCGGGGCGGCAGAAGGCCACCAGTGGGCTGCGGTGGGCAGGGCAGGTGCGCAGGTCCCGGTCCTTCACCGGCTCGGTCAGCTGGTGGCTGTGCAGCTTGCTGTTCTCCTGGTGAGGCCGCAGGTGCTCCTCGCAATAATTCACCATGCAGGTCAGGCAGGACTTGACGGCCTTCACCCTGCCCGTCCCCAGGCAGAAGTCACACAGGACCTCCGCCTCCCCTTCGCTGGCAGGACTCCCCTCTGTCTCCCCCGGGGAGCCCAGGTCCTCTTCTTCTGCCGGGCTGCCCGACCCAGAGTCTGAGCTGACGGTGGCCAGAGAGTGAGCGGTGATCCCGGGCAGTGGCCCTGGAGCCATCAGCTCCAGCTCAGCCATTTGGAAGACTCTGGCGCTGAAACTGCCCCTCCTCTGCCCCTCGGCCCTGGATCTTGTACAGACCAAGTCCACCGAGAAAACCACGCCTATAGGATTGCAGCTGTCACTGGAGTTTAACTGTTTCCGCCCTCCCGGCCTCCCGGAGGAAGCTCAGTCATCACTTTGCCCGAGGCTTGGACAGCCGCCAGCTGCAGTGATGACGAGGCAGCTAAGTTGTTCAGGCTGAGGACAGCAGCTCCGAAGTCTCTCCATGGGCTCCGGCCCCTCCTAGGCCTAGCCCCGAAACTTCTCTTCTTGTGTGAATCATTTGCTCCCCATAGGCTCAGCCACAGACCACATGTGTCTATGGTCGCTCTGGAAAGAATTAGAGATTCCTGAGCTCTGCTGTGGAAAGCCTACATTGCTTTATGAGGCTGGCCAGGCAAAATTTTTGCTTGTATTTTTTAAAGTGATCTAAAGTGTCAGGACTTCAACGACAGGACAGCCCTTTATCCCGTCCCATCTCATAGAACTGGACATGAGGCACCTAAGAAAGGAATATATGTCCCTGACCCTGACCTTGCCCATACTGCCTTCTCGCAAATGGGTATTCGGGGAGTCAGGGAAGAATGTGTCTCCTTCCACAAAAAGCTCCATTCAGACAGCTCTCCCAGCTACATGTCCCACCCCAAGTTTCCTAGAAAGAGAAATGTAGCAAGAAACAGCCCCTTTGTCCACCTAATAAGATGTTCCTGGGCATGGTGTATGAGTTTCCTTGTGCTGCCATCATGAAATACCACAGACTGGATGATAGAAACAACAGAAGGGGCACTTGGGTGGCTCAGAGGTTGAGCATCTGCCTTAGGCTCAGGGCATGATCCCACAGTCCTGGGATAAAGTCCTGCATCAGGCTCCCCTGCAGGGAGCCTGCTTCTCCCTTTGCTATCTCTCTGTGTCTCTAACGAATAAATAAATAAAATACTTAAATAAATAAATAAATAAATAAATAAATAAATAAATAAATACCCTGTCTCCAAATACAATCATATTATGAGGTCCTGGGGTTTAGGAGTTCAACATATGAATTTGGGAGAGAAAGACAGAATTCAGCCCATAACACATGGCCAAAGGATGAGACAGGAAGCATCCAGCTCCTTAAAAGAAAGGAGCTCCCAGGGATCACCGCTGGATGGGGATACACAGTGTACTTAGTATCTGCCACATGGGCACCAAGGCACCCAGGATGATTCCAGGGTGGCTATACAGGCCCCAGAGCCTCAGCGGCTGATGAGAGGCTGTTGAAGCAGCCTGGTGTCCACCTGGCCTCTCTCATTCATTCCTTCATCTCATTCCCACTCTCCTTTCACAAATTATTTCCCTGCCTGCCCCTCCTCTATTGCCAGTCCTATAGGGCAGTTCGGGGGCATATTCAGACCTTCTCTGGGTCTGCACTGGGGAGCCTAAGCTAGCAGGTGGTCCGCAGCAGCAGCAGCAGCAGCAGCAGCATGGAAAGTAGGAAATCTGGATTTCAGTCCCCGCCTGGCCTGAGAAAATCCCTTGTCCCCATAAAACCTGAGTTTCCTCACCCATAAAATGAGCATGTCAGGGGGCACCTTGGAGGCTCAGTGGTTGAGCGTCTGCCTTTGGCTCAGGGTGTGATCCCGGGGTCCTGGGATCTAGTCCCACATCGGGCTCCTCGCAGGAAGCCTGCTTCTCACTCTGCCTGTGTCTCTGCCTTTCTCTCTGTCTCTCTGTCTGTGTGTGTGTGTGTGTGTGTGTGTGTGTGTGTGTCTCATGAATAAATAAATAAAACCTTAAAAAAAAAATCAGCCCGAGTCAGGGCTTGCAAATAAATTCCTGGCTTGGCTCTCTGGAGCATTGTGCTATCTCTGACTTCACATCTGAGCTTACTGGGAGAGTGGAGTTTGTCTGGAGGCCCACATCTAGCCCTCTATGGACCACAGAATTCATCACAGCTTCTAAATTCCTTCCACTGCCAGGTCTTGAAGCAGAGCCTTCCAGGTGATGACTTCCAGGAGAGCCCTGAGCTCTGACCCTGCTTCCAGGGAATGTAATGCATCTCATCGGGCCAAGTGGTAGTTTGGTATTCCTTTCCAGAATTAAGGGAGGTGTCCCTACCCAGAATTTTGAGGGCTCGAATTCTAAGAATCCATGTGGCATGTGATTTGTAGGTAAGCGGGCAATTATTAATCAATCATCCAAGTGACCTTGTGACAATCCCACAAACTGGCAAATTCCCTAAAAAGTACATAAACAATAAATGCCAGCAGATTCCCTCCGATGTGAGGAACAAAGGCAGAAGGAAATGTAGATAAAATGAAATATCCTTATAACCTGCAGCCCATTGACAAATACTTGAGGCAGAGGGAGTCTAACGTTCCTCCAGGAAACTCCCTGCCATCTTAATATTAATGCCTTGCTAGAGGGAAAAGCAACTTTAGCTTGATAACCGTCAGGCCTCCAGGATCCTGTGAGTCTTCCTTAGCATATAAAAGTCCTTTTGGAAACCTCCCTTTGTCCTTCTGTCCCTCAGCTCCAAAGTATACAATCAGCCACCCTCACAGCCCCAGTGCAGCTCTTTCTGTCCACAGGTCCTGTTCTCCTGTTTTAATAAAACCACCTTTTAGCACTAAGGACTTCTCAAGAATTCTTTCCTAGCCGTAGTTCCCAAACCCCAACACTCCAAACCATATCACCTCGTTTGTGGGTTCGAAGTCATCATCTCCAAGAATCTGGAACAATTCAAGAGGTTTCTTAACCTAAAGACTCTATATGGCAGTTTCTGGCTAAAGAAGCTCCTCAAGCTTTTCTCCTAAGCAAACAGCGTCATCCCGTCTGTCTCTTCAAAAATCTCACCAGATTCTTTTCATTTGTGTCTCTGCTGAGCCATGCAAGAGCTGTGATTCACAAATGTAGGTAATATCTGTCTGTGAACCTGCAGAAATTAAGAAAAATCAGCCCATCAGACTGAGAAAATGAGAATAATATAATAAAATTGCTACAAATCTGAATTTGATTGATTTTAAGGGATAATACTTTATTGAGACTGTGTCCTGTGCCCTTTTCTGGAAGTCAACATCTCATCTTTTATGAAACTGGGGATAACAGTGGGGGTAGAAATTATCACTTTGCCGTTTTTCTGCCAAAATCCCAGAGTCCGAGAATCATGGAACTGGAAGCATAGATTGTTCTTCCAGAAACCAGCCTAGACTTTTCCTGGTTCACATGGGGTTGTGGGCTTAGTGGAATTTCTGGCTTGGGATCGTTCTCAGCAAAGAGGTCCCCACTTCTCCTTTTCTCCTAAGATCAGAAGACAGCCTCTTGGGTTGTTTTGGTGGTGAGTTACTGCTGGCAAAACAGAAGAACAAACAGAAGGGGAGAACAGAGCTTAGGGACTAGAAGGATCATTGCACTTAGTTTCAGAGCATGATGGTTGTAAGCAGCCCCCACCTCTGCACCCCCAGCCTCCTATCTCTTTGTGAGGGGGTAGTGACTGGTCCCGCTCCCTGCCCGCCACTCCAGGAAGGAGGGGGTACCTCAAGCTTTCCCTTCACAAAGAGCCTGAAGGGTTCTTGCTGTTGGCAGGAGAAAACCGGCCCAGCATCAGCTTCAACTTAGCTTTAGCTACAGACATCCTCCAGTTGTTGAGGAGAATGAATTTCCTCTGCCCTTTGAGGCTCTCTAGCCAGGCTAAGACTCAAATTAACATGAGACCGACTAACAGGAGATAATCAAATTTACTTCTGTACAAACAGGGAATCCACGCAGACTTGGAAATTCTGAAGACAGGCAAAATGAGGTCTCTGTGTCGTTCTGAACCAAGGGGAAGGGGGTAGGCGACTCTGGCTTCAAAGGGCAAAAATGTAAATCACAAGACAATGAACAACAGTTAGTTAATATTTGGTAAATAAATGTTTGCTGGGTCACTGGGGAACAATGGGACATAGAGGACTTTGGTCACACAAGCCTTCTTAGGATCCTGCCTGTCCATGGTACCTAGTTCACACCATCCTGTAGCTCTCCAGGGTGATAGTTCTCCTTCTGGAGCAGGTCCTCTGTCTGAATTCTTTTAGGCAGTTGTGGGGGAGGTAAAGAGCTTTTCCTGAATCTGCTAGTGTTTTATTGCTGTTGAACTCAAAACAATTTCCATGCCATAGTGGCTGTTCTTGAGGAGGCCTGCCCTGGCCCCCTCCACGGCGAAGGAAGTGCAGTAAGGTTATTTCCTCCCTAAGCCGCAGAAGGGCTAATACTGGGTTGCTCCCAGGCTCCCTCTTGTTTGCCAGTGAGGTGTGGCTGTGATACACCTTGACCATCTCTTCTCAAACAACCCAGGCTTTCAAGGCCAGGGTCAGCAGCTGGTTTACCCAGAGACCACATCATAGGGAATCTTCAGCACTCTGGAAATGGAGAGCTGAAGAATTTGACCACACTCTCCAGTTTTGTTTGATTGCTGTTTGTTTTATTTTTTTATTTAATTTTATTTATTTATTCATGAGAGACAGAGAGAGAGAGAGAGAGGCAAAGACACTGGCAGAGGGAGAAGCAAGCTCCCCACAGGGAGCCCAATGTGAGACCCGATCCCAGGGCCCCGGGACCATGACCTGAGCCAAAGGCAGATGCCCAACCACTAAGCCACCCAGGAGTCCCTGTTTTGTTTTGTTTTGTTTGAGAGAGAGTGTGTGTGTGTATGCACACGTGCTGGCAGAAAGGGGAAGGAATGAGGGCACACAGGCAGAGAGAATTTTAAGCTGGCTCCACCATCAGGGCAGAGTTCAATCCCATGACCCTGAGATCATGACCTGAACCAAAATCAAGACTCAGATGGTTAACCTACTGAGCCACCCAGGCTCCCCTCTCCAGCTCTTAATAGATTACAGAGCCTTATGTGGTACATAGTTAGCATATTTGTTCAACCACATTCTATTGAATCTCCATATCAACCTCCATAAAAACAAACCTAAAGCAGTTACACAAATTAAATTCTTGTTATCTTTATGGGTTACACCTAAAAATGGCAAAATAACCTACAGGTAACAAATGAGACAAATCTTTTAAAACATGTAACAAACGTTCTCCCTTCCCCTGGGGATGGAATAGGGGTTTGGCTATTTGGAATAGGGGTTTGGCTCCCTTCCCAGTTTGGCTCATGCCAGAGGCCCTGAAGTCAATTGTTGTTTTTGGTTACTGCTTGCTTTCTGGAAGTTAGACAGCTGTCCAAGCCTGAGTCAAAATGGGCTATTTGCTGGGATGCCACACATTCCAGGAAGCCATATTTACCTTCATAAAATTATCTTGGGCCAGCCTAGGCTGGCCAGGATGTGATCACCACCAGCGTGCTGAGAGAAGCAGCAGCTCAATAAAGCTAATGGGCAGGGCAGGTGGGCGGGCAGGCAGGGAGCAGCCAGGAGACATGCAGCTTGCAGGGCCAGGTTCAGGGACCTTTTCCGTTTACTAGCAATGTGGAGACCTTCCAAGTTGGAAGGAACCTTAGAGAATCATCCCCTCCATGCTCCTCCTTCCTAACATTTATGAATAAGGAGACTCATATCCAGAGAGAACATGAGGGTTTGATGTCAGATAGGCAGAAAGGATGGAGGGATGGTAATGTAGGAGCCTCAGCATCCTGACTAGATGCATGATGCCCATGAAGCAGAGTGAGGAGTGGGCTGCACAGGCCACTGTTGTGATGGGAAGCGATTGTAAGATGTGGGAAAGAAGCCAAAGCATTGCTCACAGCCTGTGAGGGTATGCTTGTTGGTGTGTATAGTTCTGGACGTGCTGGTTCTGATCAAAGCATAACTTGAAGATTACTAAAACCCAGAAACTTCCAGGGAACTGGCCAGTCAGCCCAAAGGTGGATGCATACTTGCCAAGAGATGAGAAGAACAAAAGTTAGCATATGGGGGTACCTGGGTGGTACAATCAATTGGGCATCCAACTCTTGGTTTCGACTCAGGTCGTGATCTCAGGATCCTGAGATTAAGTTAAGCTCCACATGGGGCTCCCTATTCAGTGGGGAGCCTGCTTGGGATTCTCTCTCCCTCTCACTCAGCTCTTTCCCCTTGTGCTCTGTCTCTCTATCTCTGTCTCTCTGTCTCTCTGTTTCTCTCTCTCTCTCAAATATTTTGAATATTTATCCATGAGAGACACAGAGAGAGAGAGAGAGATGGAGACAGGCAGAGGGAGAAGCAGGCTCCCTGAGAGGAGCCTGATGCGGGACGCAATCCCAGGTCCCTGGGATCAGGATCTGACCAAAGGCAGATGCTCACCCACTGAGTCACCCAGGTGCCCTAAAATAAATAAATCTTAAAAAAATAAAAAGTGAGTATCTGGGCTGCCAAGAGTCCGGGACTCGGTGGAAGCCACTGTGTAGTAAAGGGAAGGAAACATTCTCCCTCTACCCTCAAGGTCTTCTGGCTGGACCAAGCATTACATTTACATGAGACGGAGTGATAGAGGAAAAATATCAAAGTTTTATCATATGCACAGAGAGACCCAATAAAGAAATTGAGACATAAAGAAATTGATGAGGGTAAAAAGCACCAACTGACACCCCACAACTCCTGCCCCCATCCCCCAGGTAAGATGTGAGTAACATCTCTAGGTACCCCTGGCTGCCCTAAAGCTAAGGGAAGGAAAAACAAATTGTTACTTTATAGAGACCACAGTCCTCTAAGACTTGAGTCTCCCTCAGTTTACAAATGCCTCAGTGATTTTCAAGGAAAAAACATTCTTATCATAATCTAAACTTCCAGAAGGAAATGTAGATAAAATTAAATGCCTTTTTAACTTGCAGCCCATTGACAGACTCCCTAGGCAGGCAGAGGATATAATGCAAGGTTCCTCCAGGAAGTTCCCAACTGTCTTGGTTAATGCTTTACTAGAGGGGGAAGCTACCTTAATTTGACAATGGCAAGGCCTCCAGACTTTATGAGTCTTCTTTAGCTTATGAGAGTTCTTTTGAAAACCTCCTTTTTTCCTTACTCCTAACTCCCAAGTGTATAATCAGCCACCCCTTTCACAACCCTGGGGCAGCAGCTCTTTCTGCCCACAGGTCCAGTCCCTGTTTTTTAATAAAATCACCTTTTTGCACTAAAGATGTCTCGAGAATTCTTTCTTGGTCATCTATCTGCTCTGGACCCCACCTACATTTCAAAACTACATCAAAATGACTGAGGTGGGCAGTTTTTATATTTTTTAGACACAGACAATAAATCTGTGAGGAGGGACACCTGCGTGGCTCAGCAGTTGAGGATCTGCCTTTCCGCTCAGGGAGTGATCCTGTGGTCCCTGGATGGAGTCCCACATCATCGGGATCCCCGCAGGGAGCCTGCTTCTCCCTCTGCCTGTGTGTCTGCCTCTCTCTGTGTCTCTCATGAATAAATAAATAAAATCTTTAAAAATAAATAAATAAATCTGTGAGGAAGTGACAGGACCAAGAAAAACTTAACTTTGGGAGCTTCAATGAGTGAGGAATTTTAAACAGAATTTGGGCTGGAGCGGTCCAATCAGTACAAAGTAACAAAGGTTGTTTCTACGGCCTTTCCAGCCCTAAAGCTCCCACCCAAGGGGATGAGGATGTCTCTTTACCTCCTGGTACAAGGAGGGCAACTTTCACACAGGAGATGTATTCCTACTTTCAGGGGGACAGGGGAGGGTCTGAGATTCCTTCTTATATAGGCTGTCTCTTCAGTAACTTTCACTTCAAATAATCAATATGTCAAAATGGCAATTTTGGGGGGCAGCCTGCCCTTGGCCCCTACATTTGTCTATGGAGAGAACCAGGCCTTGTGCCATGGGGAAGTGCTGCCAGACCAGACACAGACAGGGAGGAAGGGGTTTCCCAAGCAGAATGGGAGAAATGGGGACTCTGCAAGAAGCCTGAGCTGCCAAAAGCTCCAGAACCTTCCTTCATCAGCTCAAGCAGAGAGTGGTAAAGTGAACCGTGAGTGGGCATGGGCAACCCAAACAGGACATTCAAAGCAATTCAGAAAATGTACAGCCCTGAGCCGGCTGATGCATCTCTGCATGTGGGTTTTGATGAAGCTCAAAGGCATATACTATTGATAACACTCATATTAATATCAGTGCTAAGGGCTTGACATACAAAATATGGGCTAATCTTCACAATGACCCACAGGGAGAGATGCTATTACTATTTTTATTTAGTAGATAAGGAAACTAACCAATACATTTAAGCTAATTGGGCTTAAGTCACTTGCCCAAAGAGCTGGGTTCTGAACCAGCTGGGATTTGAACCCAATGGGCTGACTCAGAGCCTGTGATGCTAAGGGAACACATCTACAATTTATCTGAGAATGTGCATTTTGTTAACTCTCCCCCAGCAATCCTAGAATCAGCTCCTTTTATTTATCTATTATTATTATTATTATTATTATTATTATTTTAAGTAAGAAGTAAGGACTACTGACCTACATCCCTGAACAAAGAAAGGAAAAAAAAAAACAAAACATTTTTCTTTTCTAGGGCCAAAACCTGCCCCTCCCTCCAAAGATCTTTGTGGCCAGGGTCAGAGGACAATGGTTTGGTTTCTCTTTTAAACAATATGCACACTGGGGATGCCTGGGTGGCTCAGTAGTTGAGCATCTGCCTTTGGCTCAGGTCGTGATCCCTGTGGGTCCTGGGATTGAGTCCCGCATTGAGCTCCCTGCAGGAAGTCTGCTTCTCCCTCTGTGTGCATCTCTGCCTCTCTCTCAGTGTCTCTCATGAATAAATAAATAAAACCTTAAAAAAAAAATATCAGAGCTGTTACCTCTATAAGAGTAAAACAATCACTGTCTTGCCAAGAATATTTTAGTAGGAAGGAAACAAGCTTATTAAATGGAAGACTTGAGTGTTTTTGTTATGGGAGGAATCCAGATAAAGTCTGACAGAGAATCTGGAGTTAGAAGTGGCAGATGGTAAGTCTCTATCACTCTGGCCTAGCACCGACCAGCTCTGACCCTAACCTCTCTGAGCCTGTTTCCTCATCCATCAAATGCAGATGCAGTATCTGCTCCTACTCACTTACATTTTGTGAAGAAATTATAAGAGAAGCCATCATATAAAGGCAAGTAGATTTGTAAACTAATAATATGTGGTCACAAATACACACCAGGTATGTGATGAGCTGAAGACTTCTTCAAACGTGTTTTCTCAAGCTCTGAGACAAGAAACAGGCCAAGGATGACCTTCTGTAGACAGAGAAGGTTAGGGATCCCTGGAAGAAGGAAGAAGAAATATAGCTTTCTTAACATTTTAGGCCGCCAGCCATTTTGTGATCCATGCCTGACTAGCACTACTGGCTCAAACACATTTTCTGTGGAACTTCCTGGAAAACGCTAAAATTTGAGAAAAATAGGCCTCAGTAGTTAATGATTTTAAGGGAACAGAAAAGTGTGAGAACAAACAGCCACTACCGGGCCAGGAAATAGCCTAACCATATCAGAGATAATTAATTGGTGGTAAGACCCAACCCCAGTTCTGTTTCAAAAGTAAAGATTTGGGCAGCCCAGGTGGCTCAGTGGTTTAGCACTGCCTTCAGCCCAGGGCATGATCTTGAAGACCCATGTCAAGCTCCCTGCATGGAGCCTGCTTCTCCCTCTACCTGTGTCTCTGCCTCATTCTCTCTCTCTCTCTCTCTCTCTCTGTTTCTCATGAATAAATAAATAAAATCTTAAAAAAAAAAAAAAAGTAAAGACTCCCCTGAAGCACATTCTTCAATCATTCTGCAGGATTTAAACTCTCCTGAGCTCTCAAACACACTAACTGGAGCCAAAGAATTGATGGTGCCTGCCCTTGCTGGCAGTCTACTAGAACCTGGACTCTGTCAACTCAGGATGCCTTTTGCCCGAATTCTAGATTGAACTCTCCTCTGTCAAAGGCCCCCTCCACCCTCCATGAATATCCATGCACCCTTAGCTTAATACTCCCTAGTTTTGTTATAGTGGGAGACACTGCTTTGGGAAACATCCTAGTATTCCCCTTCTTGTTGCAAGTAAAACACTTCCTTTTCATGCCCTTTGACTTGGTTGTGTCTTTTGGCTCCACACTCACCAAAAGGTGAGTCTAGTTTCAGGTTACAAAATTTGGCAACCCAGATGGGATCTCCCACCTAACTTGGAGAGTCCCCAGCTCCCATGAGGGGATGCAGTGGGCAGCGGGAGGTCACTGGGCCAACTGGTCTGTGTTGCTGGGGAGCCTGGGAGAAGGGCGTTAAGAGAATCCCTCTTGGCACCTGATGCGTTGGTTGATACAACTGAATGCATTCAGCGCCTGCTTAGGACATTGGAATCAGAGAGTTTTTTCAGAAAGGTCAGTGGCAATTACCCCACAAATCACTTTCTGGATTTGCCCCTATTTCAAGGGGGACAAAAGGAGGCGCTTGAGATCTGGTCTGGATGGGAAGCCTGAAGGATCCTAAGACATCTCTGTGTTCCTGAGTCCCGGGTCTCATCAGGGATACTTGATCCTGGATACCTGATCCTGGAGGCCTCAATGAGATAAATCTCAGGTTTCTGGAGATGATAGAGAGGCACAAGTGTGGTGCATCCAGAAAACAGTGAGGTGTACTTTTAAATTATCAGTCTTAAGAGTTTACTTACCAATTCTCCAGAGAAGGGAATTTTCAGTTGGCTAAGAATAGCCAAATCAATGGATCCACCAACACTTATTAGAGACCTCTTGGCAGATGATGGCAAATCCTTAACAGATACCCAAGGTCAGGGGAAAGGTTTTTAAAAAGGAAGAAAGGTCCCTTTGGTAAATGGTCTGTCTGGTGGACTGAAGGCTCTTTGGAGTTAAGCCTACAAATCCCCAGTAGAAGGAGGTGACAGTGTCCTGGATCACCAGAAGCATGCACCCTGTACAGGTTCATGTGATCTGGGATAATCTCTGGTAAATTAAAGTTTGTTTGTTGGCTTAATTAAAATAGGCGTGTCTTTTGGAGTTATCAACACATCACACACAATTTAGGTAATCAACCTTTTTTCTTCCTGAATAAAATTCATGTTGTATCTGTTGCAATTTGTCACCAAAAAATGACTTAAAATAATGGCTGATTTTGTCTGTCTCATGAAGTTTCCACAGGTAATGGTGTGGGAAACAAAGATAAATTTGGGATAAAATGTGGGATAAAAAGATAAATTTCCTTACTACTTACAGCCCATTGACAAGTCCCTGAAACAGGCAGAGTGACCTTCCTTTACAAACACAACTGCTTCAAGGTTAATACTTTGCTGAGGGCAAAGGGCAGTCTTAGCTTAACATTATCCCAATCCCACAGGATCCTGTAAGTCTACTTTAACATATAAAAATTCCTTTGGTGGGGTGCCTGGGTGGCTCAGCCTGTTAAGCATCTGACTTTGGCTCAGGTAATAATCTCGGGGTCCTGGGATCGAGCCCCTCATCAGGCTCCTTGCTCAGGGTAGAGTCTGCATCTCTCTCTCTTTCTCCCTCTGCCCCTTCCCCTAGTTGTGCTCTTTCCCTCTCTCTCTCTCTCTCTCTCTCTCTCTCTCTCTACATCTCAAATAAATAAGTAAAATTCTTTAAAAATTTCTTTTGAAACTTACTTTTTCTCTGCCCCCCCAAGATGTATGTTGGCAATCATCCCTCAAGCATATGGCCCACTAACATACATCTAAAGGGCCTCATGACTAAGGTTTTACTAGACAGTAATAAATGACCTTTTCCTAACAATAACCAGCTCTCTCCTCAAGGTCCTGGAAATTTTGCATCCAAAATTCCTTAGAGACTTACGTTTCCCTAACTCCCTACAAACTTGAAAGTATATAAGTAGTCACCCATGACAACCCCAGTGTAGCTCTTTCTACCCATGGGTCCTGTCCCCAGGCTTTAATAAAATCACCATTTTGCACTGAAGATATCTCAGTGATGTCACCTGGGGAAGATTGCCAGGTACACTTTACAGTTCTGCTCATCCTCAAGGATGTAAATACCTCCCAGCTTTCACAGATATTTTCACCGCAGGGATAGAAGTTTTTTCCTGAAGAGGTGAAAAAGCAAATGAAGTCATCAAAGGGTTCCTTAAGGAGGTGATCCTTACTTTGGGTCTTCCCTTAACAAAACAAAATGATAACGGGCCAGGGTTTGTTTTTAAAATAACCATGGGATATGGCCCAGGCTCTATGGATAAAATGGAAGCTACATGCTTCCTGGAGGCCACATCATTCCCAAGAGGCTGGAAGATGTAATAGAACTTTAAAGAAAACTTTAAACTTTAAAAAAACTCAGGAAAACTGGTTGAGGCTGTTACCCATGGCTTTAACCAGTGTCAGGGCAGCCCCGAAGAGAAGGCTTGCACTATACCTATCTGAACTGACATGTGGAAAACCCTTTCCAGACACGTCAGGGAACCAGAACTTGCCCAGATACTGAGACTACACAGGCAATAAAGCATATAATTCAGCTAGCCACTTTTGTGCCTGCCCTCAACAAATATGCAAATATGAGACTCCCTTCGTCAAGTGAAATTAAACCCAATCCCTATGACCCAGGTGACTGGGTTTACTTGCAGACCTAGAAATTAAGATCAGCTGAGGATCAGCTTCAGCCCTGTCTGGGCAGGACCCCACTTGGTGCTATTAACCACTCACTTTTCTCTCAAGTGACAAGAGGTGGCTCCCTGGATTCATCACTCTCAGGTAAAGAGTGCTGCAAAACCAGACATTCTTAAAGCGTATTCATGTGAGGCATTAATGAACCTGTAGTTCTTGTTTAAGAGGCAGTAATCGTCATATAAGCACAACTTTGCTCAGATGTTCGGATGTGTGCTGTCAAGCTGTGAAAGTACTGGAGATAATCTTTTTGTTGCCAACAGTACCACCTATAACCTTCCTCTGTCTCCTGGGGACCAATATACTCTGTCTATACATTAACCTGCTAGTTAATGTCTCTGCTAGGTTGTAACAGCTCCACATAAATCACATAATCCAACAGGGATGTAAAAAATTGCAGCCAAAAGCTTCTGACCCCATAACTTACCAACGCAGCTGCAAGAGAGTCTCACTCCTCTAACCAACAACACTGTCTCCTGACAGCAGGAAGTAGCTACAGAAGAATGACCTCCGCCCATGACCCATCAAAAATGAGGAGTCAAATATCTCAAGGGGGTGGGGAGTTGTAGGCAGATAGGGTTTGGGGATTCCCGGAAAAAGGAAGACAAGACATGGCTTTCTTAATCCTAAGAGAAAAACATTGCTCCCACTGACCTCTCGAGAATGTATTCCCACTCCCACTCCCACTCTGGACTTATCTATGCAGCTCCTGGATCTGTGTCAGGTTTGAAACCTTACCCTGCCTGGTACCCATCCTGACATTCATACTGACCTGTTGGTTTTGTTTCCCTCATTTGAGAATAGGATCATTTGTAACTTCATCTTTGAAATATAGTATGGCTTCATCTAGGGGATCCAGGAAGGAGAGTGCCCCATAGACTAGAAAGACATGCCTGTGGGGTGGGCTTACAAACCTGCGTAAGGTCACATCTGGTTGAGCCATGCAACACATACCCTCCAGGATTATATGAATGCACTGAGGATTACAAATCCGAGTCATGGAGACTTTAGTTCCTCTACCACTATTCATTCAAAGGGAACTCATGTTTTGACTTCAATGACCAGTATATAAAGAAGCATAGGGATGCCTGGGTGGCTCAGTGCTTGAGCACCTGTCTTTGATGCAGGTCATGATCCCAGGGTCTTGGAATCGAGTCCTGCATCGGGCTCCCCACAGAGAGCCTGCTTCTCCCTCAGCCTCTGTCTCTGCCTCTCTCTCTCATAAATAAATAAATAAAATCTAAAAAAAAAAGGCATAGGTAGCTGGGTAGTATTGTAAGTCATCTACCCAACATGGCTTGTTTGCTTCTGGCAAGTTGTTCTGTTTGCTCTCCTAAGATTCTGCCAAAAAATTCACTCAAAGCCAGTTTTTCATTATGAAATGGCACGAGGAAAGGATCACAGTATATTATGTCTCTAGAGGAAGATTATAAAATGGACTGTACGCCATAAGCCTAATTATGTCTGGAAGAATAACCTTGAAGTGCGTGTGCGTATAAGCAGGTGTACAGCAGGAAGTGAGCTTTATGAAATTACTGCCAGCAGTGACCTTTTCATGCTTTCTCATATTTTCCAAATTTCAAACTAACAACTCATCATTGACATAAAAATGGTACCTTTAAAAAAAAACATAAATCTGTCTGTTGGCATGTCTCCCATGGCAATTCAGTGATCATGTTCACAGGCAGAGCCGCCTGGGATTTGAGAGTCAGAAACAGGTTTGCATTCCTGCACAGCCCTCGATTAGTCACTGACAGATGTCATTTGCCTTATCAGCCCCAAGTCTCTTCACCTATAAAAGTAGCAGTACTTGCTTTGTGTAACTTTCAGGGTTACTATAAGAGGCTAGATTCTAGAACAAGATAATGCATCAGAAAACTAGATCATGAATGGATAATTTTTGAAGGACATCAAGTTCTCTGGGTTGTCTTCATTCCTGTGGACATTACTTTTCAGTCTGCTTATTTTGCTCCGCTCCTATTACCTGGCTACTAACGTGAGAAGTCCTTGGAGGTCTTAACCCAAGATCTCCTTCTTTTCACAACCTCTTTCCTCTCCCTAGATGATTCATCCCTAAGACTTCAGTTTCCACTGGTAAAAATGACTCACAAGTTGGTGTGTCCAGCCCAGACTTAAAATAGGAGATCTTATATGAAATTTGAGAACTTGACTTTCTTATAGCCACCTCGAACCTGACGCATCCAAAATTCAACTTATGACCTTTCCAGATCCCACCATAACAAAGTTGGCCCTCTTCCTGGTTCTTTTCTCTGAGATTTCTACCAGCACACAACCAGATGTACAAACAGAAACCTGGGTAACATCCCTAACTCTTCCCTTTCCCTCACCCCCCCATACCCACTTCATCACCATTCTACATCCCAAATATCTCCAGAACTTTTACCCTTCACATACCCACTGCCATCACTGTAGTCCAAACTGACATTGTCTCCAACTTCATTATGACGAGCCTCCAAACTAGGATTCCTGTATCTATTTGTTCTTCTATCTAGTCCATTCTCCACACTGAACCCAGAGAAAGCTTTTTAAAAAATCAACTGCATTGGGGTACCTGGGTGACTCAGTCCCTTAATCTGATTTTTAACCTCATTTTTAAAAATTACTATAGATTAGTTTTACTTGTTCTAGAATTCCATATAAATGAAAATATATAGTAGGTATTCCTTTGTGTCTAGCTTATTATTCATTCAGCAAAACAATAAGATTTATCCATGTTCTGGTGCGTCAGTAGCTTGTTCACTTTTATTGCTGGGTACTATGTCATTCTATGACTATAGACTACAGTGTGTCTCAGGCTGATGAGCATTTAGGTTGTTTCCAGGTTTTGGCTTTTTGGTATTATCTTTTTCCTATCCTTTTAACAACCTACCTAGGTCTTAATATTTAAAATGAATCTCTAGGGGCACCTGGATGGCTCAATTGGTGGAAAATGCAACTCTTGATCTTGGGGTTGTACATTTGAGCCCCATGTTGGGTGTAGAGATTACTTAAAAATAAAATCTTTGGGGTGCCTGGGTGGCTTGGTCGGTTAAGTGTCTGCCTTTGGCTCAAGTCATGATCCCAGGATCCTGGGATAGAGCCCCATATTGGGCTTCCTGCACAGCAGGGAGTTTGCTTCTCTCCCTCTCTCTGCTCCTCCCACCCATCCCCCCAACATGCTCTCTCTCTCTCTAATAAATAAAATCTTTAATAAAATAAAATCTTAAAATAAATAAATATAAAATGCACCTCTTGTTAGGCATTACATAAGTGAGTATTATTTTTTAATCCAATTAAATGATCTCAGCCTTTGGGCAATGAGGAGGAGGGAGGTGAGGTGAGGCAAGCAGTGGAGAAGAAAGCTAATGGATTTCATTAATGGGGTAAGTATAACAAGCATAAAGTATTTGTAAGGACTTGCCTTCATCTTCCAAAAACTGGATGCCTGCCATGAACCCAGTGGTTCTAAAAGTATGGTCTAGACACCTGGGTCCAGGGAGACCTTTTCAAGAAGTGTGGGAGGTCAATATTATTTTCATGTTGGGGCACCTGAGTGTTCAATTGGCTAAGCATCTGACTCTTGATTTTGGGTCAGGTCATGATTTCAGGGTCATAGGGTCAAGCCCTGCAGTAGACTCCCAGCTCAGCCAGTTGTCTGCACCTCCCTCTCCCTTGTCCCTTCCCCCTGCTCATGGTTTTTTTCTCTCTCTCTCTCTCAAATAAATGAATAAATCTTTAAAAAAATATTTTCATGTTATTACTAGGATATTATTTGCATTTTTCATTGTGTTGACATTTGCAATGCTGGTGCAGAAGCAACAGTGTACTAGCAGTCACTGTACTCTTCCTAGTGACGCACACAGAAATTTAAGAAAATCAGTTCGTTTGAGTATATCTGATGAAACTGCGAAAATTAATTTTATTAAAATCTTAACCCTTGAGTACTCGACTTTATGATATCCTCTAAGTGACAAAATGGAAACTATGCATAAGGCACTTCTGATGGTTTTCTAGGAAAAATGTAGTCATGTAATTGCATGAAATGCAGAAGTAGATTCTCTCTTTTTTTTTTTAAGACTTTATTCATGAGAGACAGAGAGAGGGGGGCAGAGACACAGGCAGAGGGAGAAGCAGGCTTCCCGCAGGGAGCCTGATGGAGGACTTGATCCCAGGACCCCAAGATCACAACCTGAGCCAAAGGCAGATGCTCAACCACTGAGCCACCCAGGTGCCCCAGAAGTAGATTCTTTTGGGGGGAGCCTAGATGGCTCAGGCGGTTAAGCATCTGGTTTCGGCTCAGGTTATGATCTCAGGATCCTGGGACGAAGCCCTGCATCAGTGTCCATGCTCAGCCAGCAATCCGCTGGAGATTCTATCTCTCCCTCTCCCTCTACCTCTCCCTGCTGCTCGTGTTCTCTCTGTCAAATAAATAAATAAATAAATAAAATATCATAATTAGACTAGGGTTATGGGGTTTTGGAAGGAAGATCACAGAGGTAAAGTGCCATTCTCGCTGCATCATATCAACAGCACATACAATCAACAGGACTTATCCTGTTGTCAATCTTGATTACCTAGTTGGAATGGTGTTTGACAGGTTTCTCCACAGCACCATTTGTTGAATGGTCTCCTTCTTAACTGAAATGTTTAGTCCATTTACATTTAATGTAATTATTAATATGGTTGAGTTAAACTCTACCTTCTTACTATTTGTTTTTCCTTTGTCCCTTCTACTTTTTCTTGTTTCTACTTTTCTGCCATTCTTTGAACTAATTCAATATTTTTTAGCGTTCAATCTTGTTTACTCTCTTCGCTTCTTAGTTACATTTCTTGTTATTATATTTTTAGTAGTTGCTGTAGGGTTAACAATATGCATCCTTAATAGATCATGGTCTCTTTAGAACCTCTTTCCTCTTCATGCTTGACGCTTCATGTAAAATATTCCACATTTCCTACTTCATTTCACACTCTACACACTTCACACCTGACTCTTCACATTTCACAAATGTATAACGCAGCAAATATTTCATTTACTCCTACTTTGTCATTTGTGCAATTGTTGTTATATCTCTTACCTCTACATTTGTGATAAACCCCCACCTCACAGTGTTATCATTTATAAACAGTTTTTTAAAGAAAATGGTCTTTTATATTTACCCACTTGTTTTTATCATTTCTTCCTGTAGTTCCACTTGGTATCATCTCTCACAAGGCCAAAGAATATCTATTATTTTTCATTGTATAGTTTGTTTAGCAACAAATTCTCTCAGCTTTTACCTGAAAATATATTTATTTTATCCTCATTTCAAAGAATATTTTGTTGGAGTAGGTTCTATGCCCAAAATGGAGCTCAAACTCACAATGCAGAGAACAAGAGTCACATGCTCCATTGACTGAACCAGCCAAGCACCCCCTTAAAGAGTATTTTTATTGGATATAGAATTCTAGAGTGGCATTGCTTTTCCAGAACTTTAAAATATTTTACTATTTTCCTCTGGCCTCCATAACCTCTGGTGAGAAGGGAATGGGTCTTTCTTTTCCTTGTTCCTGAATATATTTTTTCCTCTGGCTACTACAAAGGTATTTTTATTTATCTTTGGTTTTCAGAGGTTTGATTATAATGTACTGAAGTATAGATAGATAGATAGATAGATAGATAGATAGATAGATAGATAGATAGATCGATCTTTAGATAGATCTTACTGGCTTTACTGAGCTGCTTTGGCCTGTAAGTTGGTGTTTTTCAGCAAATTTGGGGAGTTTTCAGTCATTATTTCTTCAAAAGCTTTTTTCTGTCCCAATTTCACTTTCTTCTCCTCCTAGGACTTCAAGTACACGTATATTAGATCATTTGACATTGTTCTCCATGTCTCTGAGGCCCCCCTGTTCAATCTTAATCCATTTTCTATGCTTTCTCAAATTAATCGGTCTCTGAGGTTACTGGTTCTTTTGTCATCTCCAATCTGCTACTAAGCTCTTCCACTACATTTTAAATTTTCCATTATTTTTCTTTTCAATTCTAAAGTTTTTGTCTGATTCTTTTTAATAGTGTTTATTTCTCAGCCAAGGTTCTCCCCATGCTTACTTACTAAGGTCATATTTTTCTTTAACTTTCAAACACATTCTTTAATTGTAAGACATATTTGCAATAGTTGCTTCAAATGGCTCATCTGCTAAGCCCAATATTTGGACAACCTCAGGTCTGGTTTTCTTATTTATTTCATAAGTTATGTCTAGTTTTCTATTGATTTCTTTTCACAATTTCTTTGTCTATTTATTTGTTTTAATTAAACACTAGATCTTATGAATAGTTTGGTGTAAAAAGGTAATTCCGTTACCTTCCTCTGAAGAGTTTCCAAGTTCTCTTTACTAAAACATAAGTCAGTCTCTAAACACTGGCCTCCCTTGTCATGCTTTGTTTGTTTTCAGGCTTTGATAGGGGGAGTCCAAAGAAGGTTTTGTTTTAGTGTATGGTTCTTACTCCTAAGGTGTGGCCTTTCTGCTGAGATAGTTGGATGCCAGGGGTGTTAATAAGGAGTTAACTTCCACTCTGCTCTGTTAGAGCCAGAATTCTAATGTCCAAGTGAGTAAGGGACAGGCAGGGCTAGGTAGGGAGAGCTAGGTAGGGGGCCATGGAATTAGGCTCACAAAACAAAGTTCCAAAAAATGCTGAGATGTAAGGAAACCAGGGATAAGGAAACAAACCAGACCACCTTGCCCTAGGTGTGGATGGAAACAGAAGTTCAACAGTTTTATAAAATATAAATCTGATTGTGTTATTCCTGTGGTAAAAATTCTTCCATAGCTCGACCACTCTGAAGATAAAGATCCAAATTTTCAAATGGTCTGCAGGATCTTGTATGATCTGAGCCCCACCTGCACTCCAGCGTCATCCCTCCTTCTTCCTTACCTTCATTTCTTCTTTAGCTTCTGGCTTTCTTCCAATCTCTTGCCATGTTTTCTCCTACCATTCAGTTTTTGTACCTCATAGTATACTGCCTAACATTTCCCCATCCTCTTCATTAGCTATAAAACTATAATAAATAAAACACTGTGAAATTGGCACAAGATTCACTAGAACAGAATCCAAAGACATACCCAAGTGTGTATGCATTTTAATACACTGAGAAAAGAAGCAGATTATATACTAATGGTTATTAGTTTGATTGGATTTTTGAGAAAATACAGTTTTCTCCCTAACTCATCCCTTGATTAAAGACAAACTTCAGATAAAGCATTAATAAGCAAAATGTATAAAATGCTACTTCAAACTGATAAGAAGAATACAACTCAATATAAAAATGAGAAAAGGAAATGAGTGGGCAATTCATGGACTGATAAACATGAAAATATAGATAAGTATATGAAATGATGACTCACTAAGAATGCAGTATAATAAAATATAAGTTAAAGTAATAAAATATTGATAGTATCCAACGTAAGAAAGAGTATGGGGAAATAGGTATTCCTTTACACTATGAGAATACAGATTAGTACTGCCAATTCATCAAGATTCTAAATGTACATACACTGACCCAGCTCTCACATTTCCAGGAATCTATCTTACAGAAATAACAGCAAGACCACAAAATTGCTTGTATCAGCAAAAAATTGGAAAGAACCCAAATGTCCATCCATAAGAATATATATAAATAAATTACAGTACATAAATTACCAGAACAGTATACATCCATTAAAAAAAAATGAGATAGCTCTAGATTATTTATGTCCACAGTAGAATGCTGAGAATTAAAAGTGAGTTGCAAAACAAAAGTAATAGTACAATACTAGTTATACGTGTGTGTATGTACACACTTACATAAGAATCTGGTGATGTCTGCATCAAATTTAGTTCTAAAGGGTAGGAATTGAAGGGGAACAGAAGAACCTCATTTTTTTAGTTTATATACTTCTATATTATTGTTCTATATTATTTGGATCTATTGTGAAAAAAATTACTTTTGTAATTTAAAGACAATTTGTGTGTGTGTGTGTGTGTGTGTGTGTGTGTGTGTGTGTGTCAATGCACATTGAGATTACATAGACTATTCCAATGGACTATGCTCCTGGTGAACTCTAAAATCTCAGCAGCAGGCATCATGACTGCCACCTGGTGGTCATACAAGCCACGATAAGTTGCCTATCAGCGTTCTTCAACATCAGCACTATTGACATTTGGGGTCAGATAAATGGGGGTGGGGTGGGTTGGGGTAGGAGGCTGTCCTGGGTATTGTAGGATGTTTAGTAGCACCCTTTGCCTTTATCTTCTAGAGGCCAGTGACACCGTCTCCCCAAGTTGTGACAACTGAAGTTCTCCAGATTGGTAATTCTCCTCCCAGGGGACTCAGCAAAAATCACTCTGGTTGAGAACCCCTGATCTAAGAGAATGGGAGTCTTGTGAATGCACGGTAAACATACAAAATGTGCTCATTCATTCATGCACAGAAATATCACAGTAGACAAGGTATCTTTACAAGATAGGTTTCTAATGTCAGTTGGAACTAGTGATCTCTTACCCATAGTTGCTCTCACACAGAATTCCTTTCACAGCTTTGCGATATTCTGAGGCTTAAATTCACTAGCAAGAAAAGCTATTCTTATCCAGTGAATTCCTAACTGCCTCAGGCAAATGCTGGCACATGTGTCCCAAGCCCCCTCTCAGTGCTTGCTTCGGCAGCACGTATACCAAGCCCCACTCTCAGACATAGGGCAGAAATTCACAGCACCCTATGTTGTGGCTTTGGCACAGTGCTCGTCAGGAAGTGCCACAAAACAGTAAGCCAGTCCCCTCCTGTCCCTCACTCAGCCCACTGGTTTACCCCCTGTGATAGTACCCCTGTGCCCAATGCAGTCACAGTATCACTGCCCTTTAGTCTACAGGTCACTAAGAAATATTACGGGGCTTAAAAAAAAGTAAAAGTCTGTGGAAATTCAGCTCTGCTCTCCCCCACCTTCAAATAACCCCCCAGAAACAAAAACATAAAACAAATAGGGCCTGGGCGTATTATTTAATCTCTCCAGATTTCTATCTCCTTATTTATGAAACAAAAGGCCTACACCAGATATTTGAAGTTCCCTTTCAGTTCTAAAATCTATGATTAGGGACACCTGGGTGGCTCAGGGGTTGAGCTTCTGCCTTTGGCTCACAGTGTGATCCTGAAGTCCTGGGATCAAGTACTATATCGGGCTCCCTAGATGGAACCTGTTTCTCCCTCTTCCTGTGTCTCTGCCTCTCTCTGTGTCTTTCATGAATAAATAAAATCTTTTTAAAAAATAACTATTTGGCAATTAACCAAAAATATTTTTTAATCATTTTTTTTAAAGATTTTATTTATTTATTCATGATAGTCACACAGAGAGAGAGGCAGAGACACAGGCAGAGGGAGAAGAAGCAGGCTCCATGCAGGGAGCCCGACGTGGGATTCGATCCCGGGTCTCCAGGATCATGCCCTGGGCCAAAGGCAGGCGCCAAACCGCTGCGCCACCCAGGGATCCCAACCAAAAATATTTTTAAAAATAATAAAATAAAATAAAATCTATGATTAGAAACGACTGGAAACGATCCACTAAAGGCTTTGCTGTTCCTGTTGCAACATAAGTATTTTCTCCAGTAAAGATTATTCTGTGTAAAATTAAGCTGGTGTTACTGGGAGTCTTTTTATTTAAATTCCAGGGTCCTATAAGAACTGTAATTGCTGAATAAGCATAGAGTTCCAAGCTACAGCGCCACAATATGTTTATTGCATTTCTAGGGCTTTGTTGTTTTCTCCACTGTACATTATATGATGTCAATAATATATGAATTGTATTCCCACTTTCCTAATATTTATATATTCATATTTATTACATGCATAATATGTACACGATCTGATGCTGGTTAAGATTAACCAAAACAGAAGGCTTTGCTGTATTTATATGTACTCTCTAGGGTTAATCTGCATATGTAGAGTAAAAACTCAGTGAGGACAGGTCCCCTCAAATTTACAGCAGTCGTAAGGTCTCGTTTCAGTGTGAATTGTCAGATGAAGAATAAGGATGAAGGTAAGACTGGAGGCTTTGGCACATCTGCTGTGTTCACATTCTTCTCTCTGGTGTGTGTTGGAGTGTGTGTAGGAGTGAGGAGTAAGATGTGTGTCACCATCAAGGGTCTTCCACTTTTAAGATATTCAGAGAGTTTCACTCAAGTATGGATTATTTCATATCAAATTCGTTTCCAGTGATTACTGAAGGCTCTTCCATACTTGTTGCATTATATATGGCTTCTTTCTAGCATAAGTTTTTTGTTTCTGAGGGTTTTTTTTAAGATTTTATGTATTTATCCATGAGAGACACATAGAGAGAGAGGCAGAGACATAGGTACAGGGAGAGGCAGGCTCCCAGTAGGGAGCCTGATGCGGGTCTTGATCCCAAGACTTCGGGATCATAATCTGAGCCCAAGGCAGACGTTCAATCACTGAGCCACCCAGGTACCTGTTTTGTTTTGTTTTGTTTTGTTTCGTTTTAGAGAGAGAAAAGAGAGAGCAGGAGCAGGGGTAGGAGGGCAGAAGGAGAGAGAGAATTTTAAGCAGGCTCCACATGCAGCTCAGAGCCTGATTCCGGGCTTAATCTCACAACCCCAAGATCATGACCTGACCTGAAATCAAGGCTTAACTGAGTGAATCATCCAGGTGTGCCCCTAATGTCATTTTATTTTAAGTTCTACTATAGTTAACATACAGTGTTATATTAGTTTCAGGTGTTTGCAGTCTTTTTCAAACATGGACATTCTATTTTTAATTTTTTAACATATTTTAAATGTTTTATTTATTTATTCATGAGAGAGACAGAGAGAGAGAGAGAGAGAGAGAGAGAGAGAGAGAGAGAGGCAGAGACACAGGCAGAGGCAGAAGCAGGCTCCATGCAGGGAGCCTGATGTGGGACTCGATCCTGGGACCCCAGGATCATGTCCTGGGCCGAAGGCAGGCACTAAACCGCTGAGCCACCCAGGGATCCCTCAAACATGGACATTCTCCAGAAGAGACACTCCCCAGAAATCTTTCCACTACTATTTTGAGGCTGTCCTCTATGTAACTCCAAGGGGTACTAATCACATAGACTCTGGTGCTAATGTCACTTGGAATCCTTGAAAAGTGGTTCTGCTAATAGGATCGGTTGAAAGTTAGAGAACAGGGGCAGCCCGGTGGCTGAGCGGTTTAGCGCCGCCTTCAGTCCAGGGCATGATCCTTGAGACAAAGGATCGAGTCCCACGTCGGGCTCCCTGCATGGAGCCTGCTTCTCCCTCTGTCTGTGTCTCTGCCTCTCTCTTGTGTGTGTCTCTATGAATGAAATCTTTAAAAAAAAAAAAAAGAAAAGAAAAGAAAGAAAAGAAAAGAAAAGAAAAGAAAAGAAAAGAAAAGAAAAGAAAAGAAAAGAAAGAGAACAGAAGATCGAGACGCCTGGGTGGCCTAGCAGTTGAGCATCTGCCTTTGGCTCAGGGCATGATCCCGAGATCAAGTCCCACATCAGGCTGTGTCTCTCATGACTAAATAAATAAAATATTTTATAAAAATTAAAAAAAAAAGAAAACAGAAGATCTTTGAGAGTATGGGTTATGGAGACACTCGGGAAAATTTCAAGGTATTCGAAATGCCTATGAAACATTACCCTTGTTTTCCTCATTGTAAGTAAATGGAATTGACAGAATGTGACTAACACCTATTTTTCTAATAAAATAGAAAAACCTCCCTATTGGTGTGTTGGAGTCCTCCTGTACCAAACACAAGAACCAATCGTGCCCATTTCTTCCCAACTCAGTGCTGTTGGTAGCCTGAAATTAGGCATGATGGGATTATTTACACCACAGAAAATGGCTAATACTACAAATCAGGTCTCTTCCTTCTCCCGCTCCCGAAAACTAGTTGTTGAAAATTTACCAGCATACCACTGGGTGCACCAAGTTCCACATGTGCCTCTCCATGAGAGAGGCTGCATCTCTGCAATGAAGAACGTGTAAAATCAAGTTTCCCCGGCTTATATGTGGAATCTAATACAACAAAACAAACAAAAAATCAGAAAAAGACTCACAGATACGGAGAACAGTCTGGTAGTTACCAGAGGGTAGGGGGTTAGAGGGATGGGCAAAATAGACAAAGAAAATTACTTTCAGTTATAAACTAAATAAGTCAGGGAAATGAAAAGTACATCTTTGGGAATACGGTCAATAGTATTATAATAGTATGGTGACAAATGGTAACTACACTTACCATGGTGAGCATTCCATAATATATATAATTATCCAATCACTATGTTGTATACCTGACACTAATATGTTAACTATCTTCCAATTTTATAATATATAAGAATAAACTTTTAAAAAATATTTTATTTATCTAACAGAGAAAGAGCACAAGCAGGAGAGTGGCAGAGGCAGAGGGAAAAGCAGACTCCCTGCTGGGCAGGAAGCCCAGTGTGGGACTTGATCCCAGGACCCTGGGATCATGACCTGAGCTGAAGGCAGACACTTAACTGAGCCACCCAGGTGCCCCAAACATTTTTTTTAGATATTCCCTACCTTAAAATCCTCTTTTTAAATGGGAATTACACTTGATTTGTTATTTTCCTAAAAATTATCAGGAAGTTTGAGCCCCAGTGTCTAAATAAGGTGAAAGAAAATTGTCATTGATATTCTCTTAGCTTGCAATTTCTGTCCTCTGTGAACAGTAAGAAATGAAAACACTCTTCCCCTCAGCCTAGCCCCAACCCTCATAGTTGCCTGGCCTACCCACTGAGATTCTCTTGTCACAAGCAGGTATTCAATTTTATGCTCACACGACCAAGGGAGCAACACAAGCCTTGGGAGAAGGTATCGGTGACTTTTAGTTGGGGGTGGGTGGGTGGGAGACGACTTAACAATATGTGTTTAAAATATGGGTATCATTTGACCAAGAAATTCCACTTCTGGAGCATGTGGGTGGCTCAGTCAGTTAAGTACTTGACTCTTGATTTCAGCTCAGGTCATGATCTTGATTCAGGTCATGAACTCAGGTGCTCGCTTCGGCAGCACATATACTAAAACAGGTCATGAACTCAGAGTCATAAGGTAGAGCTCCACACTCAGTGCAGAATCTGCTTGGGATCTTCTCTCTCCCTCTCCTTATGCCCTTCACCCCATTCTCATGCTCTCTCTCTAAATAAATAAAATCTTAAAAAAAAAGATACAACCAGACATGTTGCAAAGGTGTACAAAGGTGCCAGTTAATACTCCAAAAGCAGGGATGCCTGGGTTGCTCAGTGGTTAAGCATCTGCCTTCAGCTCAGGATATGATCCCAGGGTCCCAGGATGGAATCCCACATCAGGCTTTCTGCAGGGGGCCTGCTTCTCCCTTTACCTATGTCTCTGCCTCTCTCTCTCTGTTTCTCATGAATAAATAAAATCTTTTTTAAAAATACTCCAAAAACAAACTTCAACCAATGAGGAATGGAAGTTGGCGAATAAATACCCAGGTTCCTGTACCCTTCTTAGGGAGCCTGAGATGTAATCTATACAGTCTCTCAGGGGGTCCACAGAAGCACTGAGCCTCAGTGGTCACTTGCTCATTAACTGCCCTTTATTGACTTTCCCTCCTCCCTGTTTCATTTCCCTATTCCCTCACCATGCTTCTTAGGATCGCCTCCAAATCAACTACTTGCCTCCCAACTTTTGTGTGAGTCAACTTTGGGAGAAGTCCATGCTAATACTGTGTGAGTTTAAACCCAAACCACTAAGTTATTCATGGGTCCTCATGTTGACTTATCCTTCTCCTTACCGCACACACAGGAAAAAAATAAGGAAACAAAATGAGGGCCATTTTTTAAAAAATATTTATTTATTTATTTTAAAGAGAGAGCGTGTGCACAGGAAAGGAGGAGCAGAGGGAGAGAATCCTCAAGCAGACTCCCCTGCTGAGCACATAGCCCCATGTGGGGCTCCACTGATGACCCATGAGATCATGACCTGAGCCAAAACCCAAGAGTCAGTTGCTCAACCGGCTGAGCCACCCACAGCCCCAGAGGGCCACTTTTTAAAACAATAATTAACTGTCACTGTTAATTGCAAACTGTTCTGTAAAGTTACTTCAACTGCCAAGTGTTTTTCTATAGTTAGACGTTTAATAATTAGTCTTGTAGTTCTAGTTCGTGGTGAGCACTTTTCCTTTTTTTTTTATGATAGAGAGAGAGAGAGAGAGGCAGAGACACAGGCAGAGGGAGAAGCAGGCTCCATGCACCAGGAGCCCGACGTGGGACTCGATCCCGGGTCTCCAGGATCGCACCCTGGGCCAAAGGCAGGCACTAAACCGCTACGCCACCCAGGGATCCCCCACTTTTCCTTTTGAAACTGATTCCTGAAGTCTACTTCAAGGTTTCTACTAGAAAATTCATAGTGGTCATTTCATAATAATTCATAATAAGTCATTTCACGTCTTTCAAGTGTTGTGCTCGAGATTGTGAATCCGAGAAACCACCCAGGAGCCGACACCGATGCAAACACGAGGGTTTATTTACAAGCTCGAGCCGGGGTCCAAGTATACTTGACACAGCGGAGCAGGGATTTGGACCCCGAGACTAAGAGGTTTAGCAACTTTATAGGGGCCAGTGGCCAATGGGATACGCAGAAAGTTGCACAGTCATGCTGGTCCACTCCCAGGTGGCCAATTGAATTACATGTTACCCTAAAGTATCCATTTGAACTGGCCTATCACTGAGCCGATTTCCGATTAGGGTGTGCCCTGGGCTTGACTACGGTGGGGCAGTGCCCTAAGCAGGTCGGCACAAGGCGGGTACAGCACAAAATAGTCAGTCCTGCTCTGCTTGTCCAGGGGGTAGGGGGTTTTTGTTAAATTTCCTGGGTCCCACACAAGGAGAAATAGGATTGTGAGGGAAGCTCCGAAATAAAAACTTGGAGACGTCAATTCATATTAAAGATTAAAACACTTGAAAATTATTTTGCACACGGAAAATAACTGAAAACGTTGTCCTGCCCTACTATGTAATATTCTTATTGTCATGGCCAACATGCACATGAGAAAATGCTCCGCATCACTTGCCATCAGGGAAATACAAATCAAAACCACAATGAGATACCACCTCACACCAGTGAGAATGGAGAAAATTAACAAGGCAGGAAACCACAAATGTTGGAGAGGATGTGGAGAAAGGGAACCCTCTTACACTGTTGGTGGGAATGTGAACTGGTGCAGCCACTCTGGAAAACTGTGTGGAGGTTCCTCAAAGAGTTAAAAATAGACCTGCCCTAGGACCCAGCAATTGCACTGTTGGGGATTTACCCCAAAGATACAGATGCAGTGAAATGTCGGGACACCTGCACCCCGATGTTTATAGCAGCAATGTCCACAGTAGCCAAACTGTGGAAGGAGCCTCGGTGTCCATCGAAAGATGAATGGATCAAGAAGATGTGGTCTATGTATACAATGGAATATTCCTCAGCCATTAGAAACGACAAATACCCACCATTTGCTTCGACGTGGATGGAACTGGAGGGTATTATGCTGAGTGAAATAAGTCACTCGGAGAAGGACAGTGTATGTTCTCATTCATTTGGGGAATATAAATAATAGTGAAAGGGAATAGAAGGGAAGGGAGAAGAAATGGGTATGAAATATCAGAAAGGGAGACTGAACATGAAGACTCCTAACTCTGGGAAACGAACTAGGGGTGGTGGAAGGGGAGGAGGGCGGGGGGTGGGGGTGAATGGGTGACGGGCACTGAGGGGGGCACTTGACGGGATGAGCACTGGGTGTTATTCTGTATGTTGGTAAATTAAACACCCAATAAAAAATAAATTTACTATAAAAAAATATTCTTATTGTCATTAAAAGAATCGGCCTAAATATTTCTCCCCAAAAGGGGGGGGGGACAAAAAAAAGTTACCATCTTTATTCTTTGAGAAGTTAAATGCCTTGGTGAAGAGGGATGAAATAAAATCTTTGCACTTCGCACTATGGCAAGGTTGGAGAAGTGCATCCACGTGGGGGGGGGGGGGTCGCTGCGCCGCGGTCCGAGCCCCCAGGCCGGCACCCGCCCGGCCGCGCAGCCTCTCCCGGAGCGACCCCGCTGAGCGCGTGGCTGGACCGGCTTGCCCCGCTGGGGGGCTCTGGACGTGGCTGCAGAGACAGGACGCGGGGCCACGCGGGAATCGGTTCTGCCCCAGGGTAGATGACGGGTGCCCACCCTGGGGTTCGCGGAGCAAGTGCCTGCAAAGATCCAAACGCACACGCGGGGACTAACGGCCCCACACCCCTCGGCCAGGAAAGCAATGCGCCTGCGCAGATGGGACTCTTTCAGTGCGCGACGTGTCTCTCTAGCCAATCAGCAGCTGTGACGCTCCTCGCCCCGCCCCTACCCGCCGAGTCCGCGTCTGGTCTCCATGACAACCCTGAGTGTTCCCGGCCTCCCAAGCTTAAGCCGGCCTCAAAGAGCAGCTGCCGAAAGACCGAAGGCAGGAGGAAAGTGACTGACTAGCTTCTGTGTCTTTATCATCGAAGTAGGTAGGGCTGTCGGAAGGGGGAAAAGCTTTCCCGTCCCCACCTTATTCATGAACAAGAGATCACAGGGAGGAAGGCTGGGCTCCGGGAGCAGGAACAGGATCCCGGTGAACTAAGTGAATGTGAGCATCCCCTAGAAGAAAAGCCAGAGGACACACTGCAAAAGTGAAAAATATGGGCGCCCAGGACGCCTGGGTGGTTCAATGGTTGAGTGAGTGTCTGCCTTCGGCTCAGGGTGTGATCCTGGGGTCTGGGGATCGAGTCCCCCATGGTGCTCCCGGCGAGGAGCCGCCTCCTCCCTATGTGTGTCTGCCTCTCGCTGTGTCTCTCATGAATAAATAAATAACATTTAAAAAAAAAGAAGAAGAAGAAGAAGAAAGAAATATGGGCACCTGGCTGGCTCCATCGGAAGAGCGTGGGACTCTTGGTCAGCGTGAGTTTGAGCCCCGCTTTGGGTGGGAGATTAGAAAAATAAATAGCCTTTAAAAATATGTTTTAAAAATTTAAAAGGTGAAAAATAACCACTGGCACCTCTTTTGGAGCCCGAGAGGAAAGTGACTGCCCTCTACATGGATCATCTTCGCAGGAAGATTCCCTAGACTCTTCTGTGATTTTCAAGCCTCCTCTATTGGAGACCTTTCCTCTCATCGTACGCAGGTGGTAATGACATAAATCCACACAACAGTGGGTTAGGAATAATTTTGAAGTATCACAGGAGTCACATGCCACACCCTTAAAATGACAAGAAAAAAAGGAAACAAGTCTCAGGAATTTTCTTTCTTTTCCTAATTTCCTCAGACTCCTTTCTGGCCTCTTGAATTTACCCCACAGAGAAGCCTCTGAATCCCTTCTCATGGGTGCTTATTCCTATGTCAGTCATCAAGTACAAAGGAAGGGGAGAGGGCATGACTTCGCCCTCTTCAGGAAAAAGTCAGCCACTGTCCTCTGTTCCTACAAGAGTGGGCTTGTCACATTCATGAATCTTAATTACCACACAGGAGCTGTCAAAAACAACAGACTCTCTAAAAGGGACTGGTAAGGGCAGCCCAGGTAGCTCAGTGGTTTAGCACCGCCTTCAGCCCAGGGCCTGATCCTCGAGACAGGGGATTGAGTCCCACATCTCGGGTTCCCTGCATGGAGCCTGCTTCTCCCTCTGCCTGTGTCTCTGCCTTCCTCTCCCTCTCCCCCTCCCTGTGTGTGTGTGTCATGAATAAATAAAATCTTTTAAAAAAATAAAAGGGACTGGTAAATAAATTTGGGCTGTCCTATCCAAGGAAAACCACTCTGACTTTCCTGTAAGTCATTTAGTACCTTCTTACACTTACAGCAGTTGCCTATGTAGGCACCATAACCTGGATTATATTAGAGAAGGCACCTGTTTTTTGTGATAGACATAGAGAGAGAGAGGCAGAGACACAGGCAGAGGGAGAAGCAGGATCCAAGCCGGGAGCCCGACGTGGGACTCAATCGCAGGACTCCAGGATTGCGCCCTGGGCCAAAGGCAGGCTCTAAACCACTGCGCCACCCAGGGATCCGAGAAAGCACCTCTTAATCCAGAACTCTTTCCTTTGGAGCCTACACAGGAACAAATCTCAGATAATATTGTCCCATCCAATGAGGCTCCCTTTGGATGGTGTCTTTTTTTTTAATGAAGTCTTTTTTAAGATTTTATTTATTCATGAGAGAGAGAGAGAGAGAAGCAGAGACACAGGCAGAGGGAGAAGCAGGCCCATGCAGGGAGCCTGACATGGGACTCGATCCCGGGTCTCCAAGATCACGCCCTGGGCTGAAGGCAGCACTAAACTGCTGAGCCACCAGGGCTGCCCTGGATGGTGTCTTAATGGAAGAGTGCTCTAACTCAGAGCTCTGCCTCTCAGCCAATACAAGAAGCCATCTACTCTTGCCATATTGTCTTCCCCAAGGATGCCAGAGTGTATAAAACAGAGAAAAGCAAGTTCTGACACCTGTAGTTCCGTCAGTCACTGGCTTCCACCATCCCTAGCAAGTGGTTCCATCATGCCCTGGTGATTGGCATGCTCAGCAACCTTCCTCAACACTTAGCTCAGGGCCACACATACACACGCACATGTGCAGAGAGGCAGTATGGCAAAGAGGTTAAGAACAAGCACTCTTGAGCTGGACTACCGGACTTAAATCTCAGCTCCACACTGTTTCCAGGTTGGCCAGTCACTTTGCCTTTCTGAGTCATCACTGCTTCCTCTATACAAGAGGGGTAAGAGGAACCTATCTAAGAGATTGGTTCTGGAAATCAGTTTCCTGAGACTGTTGGGAGAAATGAATGAGCTGATGCATACAAAGGTGGCTGAACAGGGTCTAGCACGTAATAAATCTTTACCACAAGTATTAGCTGGTATTGTCTGGGAGATCTTCTTAAAGGTGCTTGGGGAGAGCTAAAATACAACTAAAGGAAAAACAAATGGCACTTTGTACACTGAATCTGCCTTGACTTATGCTTATAAAAGGAAAAGAATATCAATGTCATGCCTACCTCTTGAGTTGCATTTCTAGGAGGACAGAAACCAGGTAGCTTTCTTTTCTTACATTTACTAAAGAAGAGAATTAAACTAGGTCTGCCTTACAAGCTGAGGCAATTACCAGATTCCTAAGGCCAGGTTTATTTTGGGAAATGGATTTTTATTTTATTATTTTTTTAACCTACATTAACCAGAGGTGTTTCTCAGTTCTCCATGTTGCTGTATCATAGCAACCCTTCTACTAGTGTGGATTGGCTTATCTTCTGATATAATCGTCTCTGGTCAATTGAGGAAAACCATTTGTGGAGAGGGATAGAGTAGTACACGAATGTATTGGCTGTGCCTCTCAATTCTTTAGAGTCACAAAATTACCTTCTGTAGTGAGGCCATAAGGTAAAAATAGAGTATTATCAATATTGTGCTTATAAATCTCTGCATTGCTCATAAGATGCAGTTATTTAGCTTTGTGTAAAACTCTGATAACACATGCTATTATGTGTTCATATGCATAAATGTATAAACAGAATGTTATACATATATGTAAAATATGATTTTACAGTATTTCTAATTTCACTAATTTACTTACCTGTTGGGCTTTTTTGGAGGAGGGTCTTGGTGCGTATGATTGAATTCTTATTAAGTAAAATTAAGTACGATGTGATTTTCTTCCCCAAAATGCTTATCTCAAGCTGCTATATTTTGTATGCATGACTTTGGCAAAACATATCCAGAAATCATCTAATGTACAATGTGTATCAAAGGTACCACAGGGATGGCTTTCCGTGGAAAAAAAACCCATATGAATTTTTAAAACTGTGTGTAAGTATTATTTTGTTTAAAATCAACAAGGGGCACCTGAGTGGCTCAGTGGTTAAGCATCTGCCTTTGGCTCAGGCCGTGATCCTGGGGTCCTGGGATTGAGTCCCACACTGGGTTCCCTGTGGGGAGCCTGCTTCTCCCTCTGCCTCTCTCTGTGTGTCTCTCATGAATAAATAAAATCTTTTTAAAAAATCAAATAAACAACAAAAGACCGAACAAGATAGTTACGTTCCTCATGGTGAGAATTGTTAAAGTTGGAGATAAAGCCAGACATTAAGGGATCCCTGGGTGGCGCAGCGGTTTGGCGCCTGCCTTTGGCCCGGGGTGCGATCCTGGAGACCCGGGATCGAGTCCCACGTTGGGCTCCCTGCGTGGAGCCTGCTTCTCCCTCTGCCTGTGTCTCTGCCTCTCTGTCTCTCTCTGTGTGACTATCATGAATAAATTAAAAAAAAAAGAGCATTGGCTTTGGCCAAATCTACCTTTAAAAAAAAAAAAGCCAGACATTAAGATTGAACTAAAAATGTTTTATAGGCACATATGAGGAATATAATGAGTGGCCAAGGTTTTCAGAGGAGGAGATTATTTCCAACTGTTACCAGGGAGAGGTGAGACTTTAAGTTTGGTCCTAAAGGAGAATAACTTGCAAATTGAAAAGATAATGTGACAATTACCTATTGATTTAAAAAAAAACACTAAAAAGTATTAATACCCCCTCAGAAAAGGCAGAAAGCCCTGCTCTAATCAACAAAGATCTCTTCCCACAATCCTGAAATCAAGCCTGAGATCACCATATAATGTGCTCAGCACAATAGTGAAAATTATCCAAGCATCTTGGAGGAAGTTGAGATGTAACATGTATATTAATTTTCCCTTCACTCAACACAAGTAAGTCAATCACTTTTAACCACATAAATTAGTTTTAGCCATAATAAATTTGTTCTATATCGGGTTATCATAAATGAGGCCTCTGAAGGAGGGGGCAAATGTTTTTCCACAACCCAAACTAGCTGGCTCCAGGAAAGAAAAGGTTTCAGAAGGACCTGGCTATGCCTAAGATGTTAACAAACATTATCTGAAGAGCTCTGATTCTAATAGCAGTCACTGTTATGGAGGACTCTTTTTTTATTCTTGCCTTCAATTTCTAAAAGTTACTAAAATGTTCGTGTATTTCAATAATTATTTCCAGATGTCACCATTTCTTTAGAATATTTTGTCTTAAAATTTTCAGAATAAAATTTTTTTTCTCTATCTTCAGTTGTGCTCTTCAGCTCTGAAACTCAAGCCCTGTTGAACTTCAAGCTGAAGCTAACACTGTGTAAGCACTTTAAATAGAAGAGATGGAAAAAAGAAATAAAAAAAATAGAAGAGACAGATAGGAAAGTCAGTAGGAAGGGAGAGTTCAAAGTAGCCCTTTTAGTGAGGACAGTATTGCTAGGGGGTAGGAATGATTGTATATGAAGGCAAAGATTTATAGAAAGGTGGTATTCAAATATATGACCAACCATGAGTCTATTAACTTGGATATGGCAGTATTCCAATCAGTACAAGGAGGGGAAGTGAGCTCAATTTTGAACAACTGGAATTGCTTTGCATGTTGGAACAGCCTATTCCTGAGGTCAGGAAAAAAAATCACTTCATGGTGACATTAGTCATTTTGGGGTACAGTGGAAAAAATATATATACACACACACAGAGAAAGATTGATGGTTGGTCTCTTGGGCTGTTCCAGCTTTCAGATCAGTATTTCTTCACATGTATTTGTGGTAATCTGGCAGCTAATTCTTTGCAGAAAACAGGAGGAGAGCATTCTCAGCCCTCCAAAAAAAAAAAAAAAAGATCACAATTATAACCCATGAAAATAGGATTCTTTGGTATTTAACAAAGTAAAGAGTCTAAATGACCACACATTCAGAGTGATTCTCCACCGTGGAGTCTCTGATGCCTAATGAGGGCTGAACTACACCGGAAAGCTCTGCCACACTCATTACACTCACAGGGTTTCTCTCCAGTGTGAATCCTCTGATGCTGAGTAAGATGGGCGCTTCTACTGAAGGCTTTCCCACACTCGTGGCAATCAAACGGTTTCTCCCCAGTATGAATCTTCTGATGTTGTGTCAGGGATGAACTCTGGCTGAATGCTTTCCCGCAATCTTCACAGGTGTAAGGTTTCTCTCCAGTGTGGATTTTTGTGTGTTTTATGAGAGTTGAGCTCTGGCTGAAAGCTTTACCACATTCTCTACACTTGTAAGGTTTTTCCCCAGTATGAGTTCTCTGATGTCGAATAAGGGCTGATCGATCACTAAAGGCTTTCCCACAGTCGTTACAGGTATAAGGTTTCTCTCCAGTGTGAGTTCTCTGATGTTGATAGAGATGTGAGCTCTGACTAAAGACCTTGCCACATTCACTGCATTCATAGGGTTTCTCTCCAGTGTGAATAAATTGATGGACAATAAGAGAAGAGTTGTGACTGAAGGCTTTCCCGCATTCACTGCATTCGTAGGGCTTCTCTCCAGTGTGAATAAACTGATGTTCAATACGGGATGAATTGTGGCTGAAGGCTTTACCACATTCATTACATTCATAAGGTTTCTCACCAGTATGAATTCGCTGATGTTGAATAAAGTGTGTTATCTGAATAAAAGCCTTCCCACACTCATTACATTCATGGGGTTTCTCTCCAGTATGGATTCTCTGGTGTTGACTAAGAGAGACATTATGATTAAAGGCTTTCCCACATTCCTTGCATTCATATGGTTTCTCTCCAGTATGAATTCTCTGATGTACTGTTAGGGCTGAATAATTACCAAAAGTTTTTCTACATTCACTGCATTCATAAGGTTTCTCTCCATGTTGGGTTCTCTGATGTTGAATAAATGGTGCATTCTGAATTAAGGCTCTTTCATGCACATTATATTCCTTCCCACCATGAACACTCTGATGATGTTTGGTGGTAAGTTGTGAGTTCCACTTATACCCTTTCCTATCTTCATAAGATTTCTCTCCAATATTAGTTTTCTGATGTTCAGTGTGGTGTATACCATGACCAAAGGTCTTCTCATACTGATTACATTCCAATTTTTTTTCTCCATTATGAGCTCTACAATGTTGAGCATAAATTGAGCGATCACTGAATATTTTACCACATTCATTACACTGAAGAGCTTTCTCATAAGTGCTATCTTTCTGATGTCTTATCAATTTTGAATTCTGTTTAAAACTCTTTCCCTGAGCATCAGACATATAAGGTCTCTCTTCCTTATGATGTCTTGATTGTATAACAATGTCTGACTTCAGACTAACATGTCTACCAGATTCAATACATTTCGGGGTACTATTGGCTATAGAAGTTCTTTTCTGGCAGATAACTGTTGCTTCTTTCCAGAGTCTATCCTGAGCATTCTCTTTAATCTCTGTAGATCCCTGGGCTTCTTTCAAACCAGAAGTCCTTGCATCAGCCCCTGTGCTTCTTTCCATACTTATCCCTTGGTATGATTCTTTTTCAGAAAATACCTCCTTTGGGTTTGACTTTCTGGTCTCCAAATCTGGAGGGGAAAAGTAAAAGTGTTCCCTGTACTAGAAGAAGGAAATGGCTAAAGCAGGAATGAGATAATGAAATTGCACAAATACTATTAGTCACAAATATAAGTCAAGTACTCAACAAATAATTTATTGAACACCTACTGTGGGCTAGGCACTGTGTTATGTTATAGTATTCAATGATAAATAAAACAGATATAGTACCTCCTTTGAGATACTATAAGAGAGATTTACAGTCTATTGGGAAGATAAATATGATTGCTACTGTACGTAGGAATAATAGCTGCCCCTCGTTTTGAACCACTGGAATCTTTCCTTGCTTTTGATACCACCACCACCAGCAGTCCCCTGTGCCCCTTGTCTTGAGTTCACTCCAGCTAGGGTCATCCTTCAATGCCTACATCTTCCATTCCCACTGGCACAGTTCTCTAGTAACTCTCCT
Source organism: Nyctereutes procyonoides (assembly GCF_905146905.1). Taxonomy (NCBI): domain Eukaryota; kingdom Metazoa; phylum Chordata; class Mammalia; order Carnivora; family Canidae; genus Nyctereutes; species Nyctereutes procyonoides. Next base: position 50,394,430 of record NW_026575140.1, on the reverse strand, counting down.
TGATGATGCCTGAGGTTGCTGTCGGGTTCAATAAGATCATTAACCATATTTTCCTTTGCTACTACCCTGTGTGTTACTATTTACCAGAGATTACCTTCAGCTTTCACTTTTTTTCTCCTGTCTCTGGGCCTCCCAAAATAACCCCCCCCCCCAATATGCACACCATCAAAGACCTAAAGTTCAGGAGAATGCAGGAATTTTAGGAGGATCAGAGGATTAGGCTTACCACTAATACTAGTTCAGCTTTCTTATGGGTAAACTACACATGACAGACATTTTAACGGTTGTAAAGTTGGGACTTTGTCATCAGGGATCTTGTAAGCAGTCTTTCAGCCTTATTAAGAGTAAGACAAACAGCACATGTGTTTTGCAAGCTGGACTATTTTCAAAGTAATCTTAGTATGTGCCTGTGACAACCTTATATAATATAGGAAAATAAAAATTAAAAGACAGGAATAGAAGTTAAGCAGAGGAGAGAAACAGTGGCAGGGGGACTAATCCATTATCAGGTTAGCCGAAAAGAAGGAACAACTTATAAATCTCCACAGACACTCTTCAGGTCTTTACTTGACCTCTCTACCATATATCACTATGAGCACTATGAGGAGGGACCCTTCAAATGCTCTTTTCTGTTGGGTTCTATGACAACAATCTGACCTGGTTTCCTTCTACTCTGGCCACCCTTTCTTAATATCTTTTTTGGATTCTCTTTCCTTCATTTATTTTTTTTAATTTTTATTTATTTATGATAGAGAGAGAGAGAGAGAGAGAGAGAGAGGGAGAGGGAGGCAGAGGGAGAAGCAGGCTCCATGCACCGGGAGCCCGACGTGGGATTCGATCCCGGGTCTCCAGGATCGTGCCCTGGGCCAAAGGCAGGCACCAAACCGCTGCACCACCCAGGGATCCCCTCTTTCCTTCATTTATATTGATAAAATTTGTATAACGTACCTCTACTGCCATCATCTATTATTAAAAATTATTACTATTTTGTTATCTTGACACCATTTTCCCCCATGTGGTTTTTTAAAATTACACAAGTGATATAGATATAGACAGATAAATACAGCTAGCGGATACTTAAATGTGTATGTTCATTGGGCTTCTAGGTTCTCTTGCAATTCTTTTCATTCTCTATTTCTCTATTTTCACATCTTATGCACTCCCATGACTTCATTACCATCTATTCTCAGATGTTTCTCAAATCTGTACCACCAGTTATGATCTCTTTCCTTCACAAAGACCCATTTGACATCTCCTCCTTATATTCATCTACCTTCCAGACACCCTACTTAGACCAGAGTTTCTCAACTGCAGTGCTACTGACATTTTGGCAAGACAAGTCTTTGTGTGAGGGGCATAATGTTTAGCAACATCTTTGGCCTCCACCCACTCGATGCCCATAGCACCCTCCCAGTCTTCAGACATGTCCCATGGGGCCAAATCACCTGTTTGAGAATCACTGGTTTACATCTGCTATAGACTCTTCAAACAATTTAGAATAATCAGAACTCCTCTTTCACCACCACCTCCTTCCCGCAAACTTGCTATTTCTCCTGTGTTTTCCATCTCAGGGAAGAGAACTTCCATCTACCTACACAGCCAACCCAGAAACCCGGAAATTATCTTTGTTTCTCCCTTACCTCCCACATACAGTCAATAAATTCTATCAATTTTACTACCTTAAACTTGGATGTAAGATCACATTCTTTAAACTTACATTCAAATTCTTCCATTCTCTTCATACTTTTTAGGTAGGGAAAAACTAGGTACAACAAAGACAAAGTAAATGAAGGCGAGGCCCCAGCTACTAGAGAGGAAAAAGGGAATGACCTCATAAAATGCCAGAGTGAAGTACAACAGTGATCTCAGGATCAAATGTCAGGCTTCTAACTTTGAGAAAGAAGTATCCTTCCTTGAATCTGGGAAGAAGTAGAGTTAGGCTCACAAGACTGATATGTCCGAATGAAGATGAGACTTAGAGGGGGCCTCAACATTTTCTACAGGAGGATTTGGAATTTGGGAAGGAACCCCTAACTCATATTTCAAAAGATGTTGTCTGCCTGGTTCTCACTTACGTGTGCAGCTGCTTCTTAGCAATTCTGCCTTCTGCATCCATGGATTTACTGTTTGTTCCAACTGGCAGATGATATCAGGTTTAGAAAATGGAAAGCCTACTCAAGTGAAAGAAACAGAATGCGATTGTCAGTTTCAAAGACAAAGGACCACCCCATTTTCAGTCCCACTCTTATGTTTTCAAGAGCAGAAAACAAGGTAACTAATTGTCAAAAGCAATTAAACATATTCTACAAAAGTAGGGTAATAAACAGTCTAAGGATCTGCTCTAGATTCTGTAGGAAAATGTTAACCACACCCTCCTTCCCCCTTCCTTCCTTCCTGCCGCAGGGTGAGGGAATGAGGGGCAGGGGGAGGGAGAGGAGCAGAGGAAGAGGGAAAAGCAGAGTCCCTGCTAAGCACAGAGCCTGACTCAGGGCTCAATTCCATGACCCTGAGATCATGACCTGAGCAGAAATCAAGAGTTGGATGCTTGACTGACTGAGCCACCTAGGCACTCCCCACAAAGCCTCCTTTCTGATCATCCCTTAATAGGAGCATGGGAATCTTTAGGAATCAATGGCATCCCAAAATGCCTACCTGAGGTGAGGACCCAACCTTACCCAAGGAGATTAGGTTCCTATAGTTCTCCAGCATTACATCCCTGTACAAGTCTCTCTGAGCAGGATCCAGTTCTCTCCATTCTTCCTCAGTGAAGTTCACAGCCACATCCTTGAATGACAAGCCCTGAAACACCTGCATGTGATTTAGAAGTAAGAGTTGAATAAGGCAAATTAGGGGAGATTCATGAAATGTAGAGGAAATGGAACCAATCATGTTCATAGTGTCAAAAGCATATTGACTCATAGGTTAAAAAGTCTTAAAATATGCATACCCTTTTGACATTATCAATTTCTTATCTAGAAATCAATGTAATAAAATTAACAGAGACATGAATAGGGAGTTATCAACAGATTCTTATCTATTTACAATTTACAATAGCAAGAAAGTTCTAGATAACCTAAATGTTTGAGGAGAGTGGCAGAAGCTACTAACTGCTCACTAAAGTACACTCCCCTCCTCACTTTTCTAGGTAGACAAACATTTCCCAATCTCCTTTGCAGTTAGATGTGGCCAAGAGACCGCAAGCAGAAGTAAGGCGCACCATTTCCAGGCCTGACTCACATACATTCTGCTACTATTTTCCCCTTGTGGCTGAGACATGGAGATAACCCCGAACATGAGTTTGGGAGCTATGTGGTAGAGATATTAGAGCTTCAGATAGTTCAAGACCCTGAATGGCCATGCTATCAACCTGCTGACCCACTCATGGTTATGAGGACAAGAAATGAACTTCTATTATGTTGGGGCCATTATGCATTTTGGGTCTCTCCATTACACCAGTTACAAGTTAGCCAATCCTAATTAATTCAGAAACTAGCACCCTGAAATAGAAGATACCCTAACAAACACCTAAAATATACAGGGGCATTGGCTTGATATTCAGGCAGCAAGCTTCAAAGACATGGGTAGTTAAGGCTGGAATGATGTAGACTCTTGATTGACACTGGCAAAGTGATTAGTAACTGGGAAGGAAGACCAAAAATTCACTCAGCCTGCAGCTCTGGGGAAATAAGGTAGAAAGAGCCAGAATGCTGGCTTATGCAGGATGCTTCTGGCTCTATTTGGCAAAGAAAAAGAGTTGAGCTCAAGAAGGAATTTACCAATTTTCAAGCTAAAATAAAAGGGAATACACAGTCCAGAAATCTGGGGTTTCACATGGTCGGAAAAGCACAGTTTCTAGATCTCACACAATAGAAAGTAAGTCTTAAAAAGCCTTTGAACAATAAAGGCCCATTAAAACTTCTCAACTAAACAAAGTGACTTAGCCCTACAAAAAAAGATCAAGTTAAGGATACGGCATTCCAATCCAAGTTTATTATTTGGCAAACCTTAAGGTTATCTTCATTAAGAAAGAGACATGGTAAATAAGAAACTAAGAAATATACCAAACTTGAGATTTTTATCTAGGGAAGAATTTTGTGTGTGATTATTGGTACACTGCAGACAGATCAGAAGCTTCTTAAGTTTTTACAGGACAATATATCCATGATTTCAATTGTACTTTGTACTTCCTTTTTTCTTGTCTCAGTGGAAGCAGTATCGTTCCTCAATTCTAAGCCATTTAAGTCACTGAGTTCCCAAATCCTTCTTCTCAAAAATCTACTTATCTGAGGTGCCTGGGTGGCTCAGTCAGTTAAGCCACCAGCTCTTGATTTTGGCTCAGGTCATGATCTCAGGGTCCTGAGATTGAGCCCCATGTTGGGCTCCTGCTCAGGATTTTCTCTCCCTGTTCCTCTGCCCCTCACCCTGCTCTCTCTCTCTCAAATAAGTAAATGAAATCTTTTTAAAAAAATTTCTACTCATCCTTCAGGGCCCACTTCAAGTCTCACTGCTTCTATTAGCTTGGGGCTCCTTAAAAGGGCTTAAAAATGCTGGCTGAAAAAAAAAATGCTGGCTGAATGAAGACAGCCTTCTCAAATCTCTCTCAGCCAGACACTTGCTCACCCTCTTCTGAAATCATACAACATTTTCCCTAAAGCACTTTATTAAGTAGGCCATCAGTAAATGTGCTGATTTGTGCCACCCAGATTTGTGTATGGGTCTTTTCTCCCCATGGAGAACATTCTAAGCAGATGGATACAAAAGATATTTCATGTGCCTTTGCTGATCTAAGCCTAATGCCTCAAGTGGACAAAGGGAAGCCTGACTCTCTGCCAACCATGCTCACAGTCCTCCCCCTCCCTCTTTCCTCTATTGCCAACTGATGGACAGACTGCCGAGCCTCCATCTTCACTACTACTTCCACACAATAAGGAACACTAGTCGCCAGGTTGGTGGTGGTTCATCCCAACCTCTTGATCCTATCTTTTGAAACAGCTGTTTTCTAATAGGACTGATAAGCTTCATGCAATGAGACATAAATTTATTCGCTTCAGGAATTAAAATGAGATTTTAGGGGCAAGAGGTAAATCCCCAACTCACCTGGGACAACTTCGCTGTCTGGAAAAGAGCAGCCATGTTCTCCTCCTCAAGATATCTATCCTTTTGGAAAAGGGCAGACTCCCTAGATGGCAGAACTAGAAGGCAAGAGTAATAAAGGAATCCAGTTTATTGATATGTGTCTCAGACCTATTATGTTAGAAATAGCCACTTAGGACAAAAAGAGCCTCTGCCCCTGGCTGTCATATGGTCAGACACCTATGTAATGAGGCTTCCAACATAACCTCAGATACCATTAGGGTTGACTGGAAGCTTCCAGACTTCCTGCCTCAACTCCTTTATTCACTAATGGAGAAACTTTCCAACTCCATAGAACGAGAAAAAGTTGCCACAGAGGCAAAGGGCAATAGTACCCATCCTAGCAGTTTAGGGCACAGGAAGCATCATCACCAGATCCTGAGTACTCCAGGCCCCCACTAAGTCTGCATCCATTCTAGGTTCACTCCACTGCACATGTGATCCATTAAATTGTAGCCTGTCATCTCATGCTCCCCTGTATCCTAAGCACCCTAGTGGCAGTACCCCCAAAGTGCTGAAAATGAATTCATGATCCCCCTAACTCCTTTGTCTGACTCCATGCCCATCGACCAATCCTTTCTCTCAATTTCCTTTCCCATTTTGATTTTTTGCCTCCTGGGAAAAAAACTGATAATATTAACTTTGAGCACTTCTTTGAGCTTATCTCTAGGTGGTAAGATTATATGCCGTTTATTTTATTCTATATATAATTGTTTTCCTAATATTCTATAGTTCATTATTTCTTTAACTCTCACTCTCCCCAACCACCAAAAAGCAAGACTTAAACCCCATTTTAGGGGGTGCCTGGGTGGTTCAATCAGTTAACTCTTTGATTTAGGTTCAGGTCATGATCTTGGGAATCATGAGATTGAGCCTCCCCCCACCCCTAGGCAAGCTCCCTGCTCAGCAAGGAGTCTGCTGGAGATTCTCTCTCTCTCTCCTTTACCCTCCCTGTGCTGTCTCTCAGTCTCTAATAAATAAATAAATCTTTTTTTTTAAAGCCCCTTGTGGATTTGTCTTGGGAAGAAGTAGGAATTTCAAGCCATTACTGTAACAGTACAGAGTTTCATGATTTAAAAACCAAATCTGTGCCTCCTACAATGCTTTCTCATTAGAACACCTGCCCCGGGGCTGCCTGCCTGCTCTTAAATCCTAGCTCTACATGGCTTTAGGAGAAGTTTCTTCTGTGCTTCAGCTTCCTCATTGGAGAAATGAGAATAACAATGGTACCCACCTTGAAGCATTGTTCAGTAGTGTATATAAAGGGCCCAAATCAGTACCTGATAGAGTAAGCATTCAGTAAAGGTAATGTATCAGTTAATTCTCACTCTATTTTCTGCATAGCACCACTAACCAAAATTTTATAGGATTTTCTATCCTTTGTTTTATGAAAACAAAAGGTATTATCAATGTATATGGTCGACCATACCCCAAGCCCCTACTTTCCCACAAGATGCCTGTCCCCTCCCTGCACTGAACTCTGACCCCATGAAGGGTGGGGTAGAGACAGGAACTCATAAGTTTCAGGACCTTGGAAAATCAGAGGGGCCAAGAGCAGGATGTCTGGGAAAACCAAAGAGACTAAAGCTAGACCATGGAAGCCCCTTCTAATCTGGCCCATCCTTCTGTATCTCAAGAGAGAATACTTCTTAAGAGAGACTAGAAGGATGTCGGGGGCAGTTCTCAATCCTACCAGAATTGGGCAGTGGACAGTGCAGGTGCACCCAGATCTGCACTTGACCTCTCCCATGTGCTAGAATGCCAGATCAAATCATCTGCTTCTCCATGCCCATTTCCTTTTCTCTATCCAAGGAGTCTGACTTGTCCCCCTCTCCCATCCTTTGGAGAGGAATCTGGTAAAATAGAGTATGGAAGGGTGATAAGATGTCTTACTTTTTGGAGCTTCTAGTAAAAAGGGAATGATATTAGTAAAATTACTACTATTTATTGAGTACTCACAATGTACCAGATGCTTTCCATAAATCACTTGTTACAAATGAGGAAATTGATGGTTTGCCCAAGGTCTCAGAGCTGCCCACACATACAAGGCTGTTGTAAAGAAGAACTAAAATGAGACTGTGTACACACTGTAGGTGCCCAGCTAACAGCAGAAACCTCTCTCTCATGTGTGTTTCTTACCTCTGTTCTGGAGTTTGTGGCCCTGATCCTCCATAACCACAGACTTTGCACCATTTGGGTAAAACAACTTCACCCAAATCCTCCATGTCTCTTCCTGGGGATTACCAGTATTCTCCCAGAAACTCTAGCAAGACATTCTGGGTTGAATTCTTCTTTTTCATTGTATTCTTTCTTTCATTGTCTGAGACCCCATTCCTAACAGTAATCAGGGAGTCTAAAGAGTCTATTTGGAGCTAAAACTAAAGTCAACAAGGTCAGCATTCACTCTTGGTTCAGGCAGCCCTATTCACAGGGGAGTCTCAATATAACCTTTCCCCCAGGCCCTGCAGAGACAGACACCCAGGAACACAGATAATCACAGACAACAGGTAAGATATTGTCACCATACTTGAAGGATATGCAAGAGCAGGCGATGGTGGCAAGTGCCCTGCTGGGAATGAAGGTATCTGGATTCTCATTTCTATGTACCAGATGGCTAGATGACCCAGAACAAGTAACTTTCCTCCCTGGGTGTCAGTTGCTTTTTATGTACAAATGAGAAGGTGGATACCTACTATTCCCAACTGCTACTATTGATTGAGCCCTTACCTAGTGCCCCACACTGTGTCAACTGTTTGACATCAAATTTCCATTTAATCCACACAATCACCACTTAAGATAGGAACAATAAACTTCACTTCACAGGTAAGGAACAGGAGAGGCCAAGTTCAGTAACTCGCCTATGGCTGCATCACCCAGCAATAACGGCTTTCTCGGTAAGTAGACAAATGGTAGACAAATGGATCTCTTACATCCACGCCCTCCCGCATCAACACTGTTGGAGTCTATGCAATGGTTCCACCATGCTTTGGGTTGCAAGGACACAAGGGGAGGCACGCGATGGTCTCTGACCTGGGAGCACTGAGGGCCTTAGGCCCTACCTGCCTCACCTTCCAGCCAAGCGCTCCAGGCTGTGCGAGCTCTCAGCCCGTTTCCGAGCAAAGGACCTGGACATGGCTCAGACTTAAACACACGTACACACCATCATCACTTACACACAAACCCCAGAGCTGAGGGCAAGGGCAAGGTGTCCAAGCCCTGACAGCAACCCAGCTCCAGCCGAAGGGATTACGGTCAGGTCAGCGGGCCCAGGGAGAACCCCCATGGGATGCGGCGAGACCCCCAAGCCTGGCAACCCTCTGCTGGACACACACCCCTGTCCAATGTCAGCTCCTCCCCGGTCCACACACTGAGCTGGTCACTGCACTGGAAGACCGCAAGCGCGGGTTCGCAGCGAGCGGAGGGCGTCCACACAAAGGAGCCGGAAGCGGAAGTGCGCACCGAGGCTCCTGGGAAATGTAGTCCAGTCGGCCCGGTGCCTGGGTTCGGAAAAGCCCGGCAAGGATGCGTTGAAGCTCGGCGCTAACCTCCCAGACTCTCCCGCTTGCCCTGCGCTCAGCGACAAGCCCTCGCGTGGCCCTAAGAAGAGAGGTTGACGTTGGCAGCCCAGCGACGGTGGACAGGAAGCCTCAGGGACTGCCTAGTGTTTGGGGTCAGGTGGGAGTATCGTCAGTCTGGGGAGCAGGTGGCTCCCCCCGTGGGCTAGTCCCTTTGGTCACTACAGAATAAGCGGAGCCGCAGCGCTGCTTCAGAAACCCAGCACAGCAGCCCCACGCTTGAGGTACGCACCTTTCCAGGATTCCTGGCGGATGCCCTGTGCTCTCGCATTCTGGGGTAGGGCTTCAGTGGCTCCCACGTTCATGCACCCTCAGCCCAGAGCTCCGGTCCTGTGGCCGCCTTTCGGGTTCTTGTCCCCCGGGATGCGCGGAGAGGTGCAAGGAACCCTCCCGAGCGACGAACATACCTACTGTATCACTGTTCTACCATGATGTTTACAGGTCTCAGCCCAGAAAAGTGCTGCATTGTTCCTATTATTTCCTGTTTGCTAGACACTTCCATATGCGTGACAGTCCTCCAGATCCCTTGGTGATTAATTTTATATGTATCTAGATTCAGTTAATTTAGCCTTTTGGGGGTACCTTCTACAGCCAACTCTCCGTGATGGGCGCATCCATAATGCACTTCTACTTGGTTCTACTTGCTTCTACTGCGACAAGACCTAAGACAGTTGAGTTGTTGGTGTCTTTTTCTTGTTTTTTTTTTTTAAGAGTTTACTTACTTATTCATGAGAGACACACACACACAGAGGCAGAGACATAGGCAGAGGGAGAAGCAGGCTCCCTGCAGGGAACCCAATGAGGGACTCGATTCCAGGACCCTGGGATCACAACCTGAGCCCAAGGCTGACACTCAACATTGAGCCACCCAGGTGCCCCTATTGGTGTCTGCTTTATTGTTTCCAAAAGCATGAGGTGTTCAGAGGGTGCATACTCCAACTTCTAGGACAAACCCCCAGGCTTACCACCACCTCTACTACCCACCCCAGCCCCCAGGAAGAGAACCTCTATATAAATCCAACCTATCTAGTCTTCATACCTGTGCCGTGGATCCTGCCTTTCCAAGTACTTTTCTACCCAGAATACTGGACATCTATAAAAATGCTACTGTGAAGAAAGTAAAACCTCAACCTTGAGATGCTTGTGCTGGGATTTCAGAAGGAATGCTGAGGCCTCTACAGTTTTTGATTCAGTAGGGAAATCCCATGGAACACTCTACCAGCTGGATTCCCCCATCACCACACTACCCACTCCCCAAATCCCAAAGCTCCCTAATGGTTTATTTTAAATATGTAAGGTGGGGATCCCTGGGTGGCTCAGCGATTTGGCACCTGCCTTCGGCCCAGGGCATGATCCTGGAGTCCCGGGATCAAGTTCTGCATTGGGCTTCCTGCATGGAGCCTGCTTCTCCCTCTGCCTGTGTCTCTGCCTCTCTCTATCTGTGTCTCTCATGAATAAATAAGTAAATCTTTTAAATAAATAAAGTGATAGATGCAACAGAAACAGCAAATTGTTGATAGTTATTGACACTGGGTCATAGATAAAGGAGGGTTCATTATGCTATTGCCTTAACTTTTGTATGCTTGAAGTTTCCATAAAGTAAATTTTAAGAATACAATTTAAGTTACAAAATATGGCAGATTAGATCATCTATCTCCTATGCTCAGAATTTTTGGTTGGCTTCTCATTTCAGAATAAAATCTGAAGTTCATTAAGGGTTCTTGTAATCAGTGTAGTACCACACAACCACCTTTTTAAGAGAGTGAAATAGAACAGAAATGAAGAAAAAACTAGAGTGCATTACTTTTTTTAAAAGATTTTATTTATTCATGAGAGACACAGAGAGATATGCAGGGGCATAGGTAGAGGGAGAAATAGACTCCCCACAGGGAGTCCCACACAGGACTCGATCCCAGGACCCCAGGATCATGGCTTGAGCCAAAGGCAGATGCTCAACCATTGAGTCACGCAGGTGTCCCTAGAGGGCATTACATGTAATAATACTATGTCTTGTTTCAATGCACTTTTCTTTCTGTTCTGTGAGTGTGCATATTTGGTTATGATGTAGGGTGTGTGTGTGTGTGTGTTTGTGTGTGTGTGTGTTTTTTCTGTGGGTCAGATCAAAGAAGTTTGAAAATTATTGCTCTAGTGATCCAATCTCCAACCTCATATCATTCTTCCTTACCCCTTACCACTACTTTACCCTCCACACCCATCCTTAATCCACTCCAGCCTCCTGGCTGTTCATCAACATGCCAAACTCTATCCCCAAATATCCACATAGCTCTCACTCACCTTTTTCAAATCCTGTTTGAATGTCATCTTTAACACCAGTGTCTTCCCTCACAAAATAGGGGAGCCCTATTATACCATTCATGATCCTCCTTATCCACCTTTAAAATATCTTAATGATATTTATCTCTACTTGACATATGTTTATCTGTTTACTGTCTTCCTCTCTCTACTCCAAATGTAAGCTCTTCTGTTTTGACCAATGTTGTATTTTAAATGAACATTTATAAATGTTTGTATTGTCCTGTGCATTCTTTATTAGGCCAACTCCTAGGTCTTTTGTTGAGCTTATGACTGGAATCTTACATCATTTGTCCTTCTACCATGTGAGGACACAGCAAGAAGTCCACAGTCTGCAAGAACTCGACCACACTGGTGCCCTGATCATGAACTTCCAGCCTCCAGAACTGTGAGAAATTAATTTCTATTGTCCATTAGTGACCATTGTATTTTGTTATAGCCAAATAGAAAAAGGGAATATTTTTAGACTAAACAAGTTAATGTATATAAAACAACCAGCATGGTGTCCTGGGTACATGGAAGGCAGCCATTCATAATTTCTTCCTTTCCTATACAGGAAATAAGTAAACCATAAGCTATTACGCTTCATTTATTTCTTCTAGGTGGATTCCTTTTTTTTTTTTTTTTTTTAGTACTGGCCATAATGAGGCTCCTTCAACATTTGAGCAGCCCATGAATGTTTTCCAGGGGAACCAGAGCAGGAACAGAAGAACAAAGTGGACTCCAAAGTCTAGCTTATGCCTGTGTAGCTACTAGAGCCTCATTGCATACTTCCAGAAATGCCTGAGGTGACCTTGTAAGGAGGAGAGCATGAACAGAAGGCAAGAGCAGCAATTTGAGATTATCAATTGTAACATGGTATATTGTATCTTCAGACTGGGAAGATCTAACTTTTTGGTAGATTTTAATATTTGTATTACATGCACACATAGGTGTATTATAGATGCATAAATTTGAATCATGATCCCTTTATTCTGCATAGTCATTAATTAGCTCCCCCCAAATAAATGTATAATGTGTTAGAAAGTGAATTTTGTAGAGCAAAGATTTATTTAAATGACAGAACACCTGGGGCACCTGGGTGGCTCAGCTGGTGGCTCAGGTCATGATCTGGGGTCCTGGGATCAAGCCCTGCTTCGGGCTCCCTGCTCTGTGGGGAGTCTGCTTCTTCCTCTCCCTCTGTGGCTCCCCCCATTCTTGCTCTCTCTCTCAAATAAATAAATTTATATAAATAAATATATTAATGAATAAATAAATAGGGGTGCCTGGATGGCTCAGTGGTTGAGCCTATGCCTTCGGTTCAAGTCGTGATCCCGGGGTCCTGGGATCGAGTCCCGCATCAGGCTCCCTAGGGAGCCTGCTTCTCCCTCTGCCTGTGTCTCTGCCTCTCTCTGTGTGTCTCTCATGAATAAACAAATAAATAAATATCTTTAAAAATAATAATAATTTTAAAATAAATGACAGAACTCCTGACTTCCACAAATTTTTGTTAGTAAAATGAATCCTTTTTTATTTTATTTATTTTTTTGAAGATTTTATTTATTTATTTATGAGAGACACAGATTGAGAGAGAGGCAGAGACACAGGCAGAGGGAGAAGCAGGTTCCATGCAGGGAGCCTGACGTGTGACTCAATCCCCGGTCTCCAGGATCACACCCTGGGCTGAAGGCAGGCGCTAAACCCCTGAGCCACCCGGGATGCCCTGAATCCTTTTTTAAAACTTAAAATATGGGATCCCTGGGTGGCGCAGCGGTTTGGCGCTTGCCTTTGGCCCAGGGCGCGATCCTGGAGACTTGGGATCGATTCCCACGTCAGGCTCCCGGTGCATGGAACCTGCTTCTCCCTCTGCCTGTGTCTCTGCCTTTCTCTCTCTATCTCTCTGTCACTATCATAAATAAATAAAAATTTAAAAAAATGTTTAAAAAAATAAAACTTAAAATATAAATATTGCACATGCAAAAAGGATACATAATGCTTAAAATGATAGTAAAACATGCCCATGTACCTACTACCAGCTTAAGACATATTAAGAATGGTATATCACTTTTTATTACAGTTGGTGTAGAGTAATATTATTGATATTAATCATTAATAAACCCACTGAATCTAGAAACTTGGCTGAACTTTATTTTTTATGGTTTTAATAATTTGTTGATTTTTTAAAGATCTTATTTATTTATTCATAAGAGACACAGAGAGAGAGAGGCAGAGACATAGGCAGAGAGAGAAGCAGTCTCCCTGCAGGGAGCCCGATGCAGGACTCCATCACAGGACCCTGGGATCACGACCTGAGCCAAAGGCAAACGCTCAACCACTGAGCCACCCAGGTGCCCCTGATTTGTTGATTCTTTTAAGTTTTCTCTGTAGATATTCATATTCTATTATATCATCAGCAAATAAATAAAATACATGTGAGTTCATTTAATATGAACTCATTTAATCTTCACCTATATAGCTCATTTCATCTTCACAACCACCAATGAAGTAGGTATTGTCCTCACTATACAAAAGGAGAACTGATAAAAAGACGCTAAGGAATGTGCCTGGGGATATGTAAATATGAAAATATTTTATTATTTATATAAATAAATAAATTTATATAAATAAATATAATATATATTATATGATAATATATATTTATTTATTATATAATAATATATAATATTTATTTATTTATTATAATATATTAGATATATTATTATTTATATTTAAATATGCAGCAGAGCCTAGATTTTAAATTTAAAACCTAGTAAGTGTGGTTCTAGGGTCTGTAATCTTAACTTCTATGTATATAAGTAATTGCCATTCAAATTTTGTCTCTTCCAACATCCCAAACAGCCCCCTCCTCTTTTTTTCCCCTACTCCTATATTGGACAGTATTGTATTTCCTCTTTTACTATATTCAACATCAACAGTGATAACATTCTTGTCTCATTCACAGTCTGCAAGGGAATACTCCTAAACACCTCTGTTAAACTCACATTTGCTCTAGACTTTCAGAATATAGATTTTTATCAAGTTAAGAAAGCTTATCTGAATTTTTAACCTAATCATTAATAGATATTGAACTTTACCGACTGACATTTCTGTTTCTATTGATTTAATCATTTTATTTTTATCCTTTAGAGTCCACTAATGTAGCAAATTTCATAGCTAGATTTTCTGATGTTAAAATCTATATGATCATGGTATCATTTAAATTCAGCTATCTAATATTCTATTTAGGATTTTTGCACCTGTATCTAAAAGTGGAATTAGATTATACTTTGCTTATTCCACGTAGCATCCTTATCTATTTTAAGAACTAAGGTTACAAAAAAAAAATAAAAGAACTAAGGTTACACAGAGTTAGTAAAACAAATGTGGCAGCCCCATCTCTTTTTATTTTCCTGTTTTTAGAGTATCTTAAAAAAAAAGTTTTATGTATTTGACAGAGAGAAAAAGAGAGGACAAGCAGGGGGAAACAGCAGAGGGAGAGGGAGAAGCATCCCCACTGAGCAGGGAGACCAACGTGGAACCCAAGATCCCAGAACCTTGGGATCATGACCTGATCATGATCATGACCTGGCTTAACCAATGAGCCACCCAGGCACTCCCTGTTTTTAAAATATCTTATATAAGATAGAGAAGATTTGTTTTTTGAAAGTTTGGTAGAATTTGGGATGTGGTCTCTTATTTAAATTTATTTTATGGTAGAGTTTTCAATTTAATTTTGTGCTGATTTTTTTTCATTTTATATTTTCCTAAATTTATCTACTTTATGTTTTAAGTAATCAGCCCTGTTTAATAATCTCTATTATATCTCTATTTTTTTCTGCTTATTTCATTGTCTACTTTCTTTTTTAGATTCATCACTCTAACTGGAGGTTTGTGTAACTTATTAATCTATTCATTGAAACATCTTTAGTTTTGATAATTGTTTTGGGGTACACTACTTCATTGACTTTAATTCTTTATTATTTCTATATTTCTTTTTTCTTTTGCTTAATCTGTTATTTTCTTTAGCTCCTTGAATGGACTCCTTAGCCCACTTGTTTCCAACTTTTCTAAAATGTGTTTAAAATTATGTGTATTTCCTTAAGGATACAGAGGACTTGAAATATACCTAATCTGAATTGAGAGGTCTCTCAGTGTACAATACACATAGATTTTAATGACTCAGCATAAAAATATAAAGTGTCTTATTAATGAATCTGTTATTGATTAAAAATTAAATATATTGGATGTATTGGGTTAAATAAATATATTCACTTAATGCATTTCACCTCTTAAAAAACTTAAAAATCTCTACTAGAACATTTTCAATTATATATGTGGCTTACATTATATTTAAATGATCTATAATATATGTAGTGACATAGATGTGTGATATAATTTTAAACTCATTGAGGCATCGTCTGTATTTGAGCCTATAGTCAATTCTTTCTGAATACTGCCTGTATGCTAGAAAAGAATGCATATCTCTTTGTTGCATGTCAAGTTGCATGTAAATCTATTATCTTGGACTTCTTAATCCTGTTATTAAAACTTCTATAGGGGATCCCTGGGTGGCTCAGTGGTTTAGCGCCTGCCTTTGGCCTGGGGCATGATCCTGGAGTCCTGGGATCGAGTCCCACATCGGGCTCCCTGCATGGAGCCTGCTTCTCCCTCTGCCTGTGTCTCTGCTTCTCTCTCTCTGTGTGTCTCTCATGAATAAATAAATAAAATCTTCAAAAAAAAAAAAGCTTCTATAGTCCTCTTTTCTCTTATCTACTTGATGTATCAATTTCTCAGGGTTATGTAAAACTTTCCTACTACAATTACTGATTTATCTATCAGCATTCTATCTACTTTATCTTTCATTTCTTTTATAAGTATATAAAGGGTCTAGAGAAGAGGATATGTAAACTTATTTCTCCCTGATCCTTCCTACCAAGTTCATTATAAATGCTAGAACTAACAGACAAGAACTCTGACAGGTGGAAAGAGGAAAGTGGACTGAGTAGAGAGACAGACCCCAGGACTAGCCTGGTGGCAGGGTAACTCACAATCCAAACCTAGCATCAGGAGGTGTCCCAGATAGGCTCACTGCCCCCACCCCAACATAAAGAATGAATACAGGCCCTACCTATAAAACCAGGGGAACCTGGTAGCACTGGATGGAAGACTTAACTGGAAGCCCCACTGACTATAAGAAGCCATGGAAAGTATTCTCCCTCCCTATGAGCCTGACTGTCATCCCCTATCCAGAACACCAGGTAGATGGGCAGCATCTGACAAGTGGGGGAGATCTTCCACAATCGCCCAGCCAGGGAGCCTCTTTGTCCCTTAAACCTGAAACTTCCCTCCCCACTCAGAGCTAAGATAGGAGGGAAATGTCACTAACAAGAAATGGCTGACAAAGGGGATCCCACCACTACAATTATCCTGATTGAAAAGCTTCTTTATCCCCCCCAAGCCTGAGACCCCTCTCACACACAAAGAGAAACCAAGCTCTAGATGGCACAATCTGGGGGTGATGACCACAATAATCAGCTAGCCCAGGAAGTGCTCTCTGTCCCAGCCATACCTGGGAATCTCCACCTCCCCACTGAAGAACATATCCACATTCACATCTAGAGACACCAGGTGGTTGGGTAGAACTAGCATGTGAATGGCACCATATAGAGGGCCCCACCCAGGAAGCACTTTTCTTTCCCATGGGCTGGAGACATTCCCCCACCTTAGCCCAGCCTGAGGGAGGCTCTTCCCACCCACTCAAGCAGGATCTGCAGGGACTACTGGGAACCCCAGCAATACCAGATAAACCAGGCAGACCAAAATAGTACCACAAGGTCTCTGAAAACTAAATTCTCATTGAAATCACAACCTAAAAAGTAGGCCAAGACCTGTATGCTACACCTAAACAGGGTGACAGTGGTCTAAAATAGAAGGTATAAATAGAACCTGCAATCTCCTAACATAACAGACAAAATATCCAGGAATCAATCCAAAATTACCCGTCATTCTAAGAACCAGGAAAATCACAACCTGAAGGAGAAAAGGCAGCTGACAATGCCAACACTGAGAAGAATCAGATGTTTGAATCATCTGACAAGGATTTAAAGCATCTATCATTTGAAAAAATATTTTAGTAAGAATTTACAAATCTCTCAAAACAAATTTAAAAATGGGAAATCTTAGCAAAGAAAAAGAAGTTGTAAAGCAACAAACATTATAAAACGGGGATCCCTGGGTGGCTCAGCGGTTTAGCGCCTGCCTTCAGCCCAGGGCATGATCCTGGGGTCCCAGGATCAAGTCCCACATCAGGCTCCCCGCATGGAGCCTGCTTCTCCCTCTGCCTGTTTCTCTGCCTCTCTTTCTCTTTGTGTCACTCATGAATAAATAAATAAAATCTTTTAAAAAAAAAACTAAAAAATATAAATACTGAAGTAAAAAACTCACTGGGTAGACTCAATGGTAAAGTGGTGACGACAGATAATAGAATCAGTGAACTTGAGTACAGATCTATAGAATTTACTCAATCTGAAAAAGAGAAAAATAGACAGAAAAAAAAAAAGAACAGAGCCTCAGGAACCTGTTGGGACAATGACAAAACATCCAGCATTCTTAACATCAGAGTCCCAAAAGGAGAGGAAAAAGAGAGTGGAGTTAAAGAGTATTCAAAGAAGTCATGGCAGACAAGTTCTAAAACTTGGTGAAAGACATAAATTTACAGATTTGAAATCCCAAATAAATAAACCTAAGGAAATCCCTAACAAGACACATCATAATTAAAATTGCGCACACTAAAGGCAAAGGAAAAATCTTGAAAACAGCAGAGAAATGTCATATTACTTGTAGAGGCACACCAATTTGAATGACAGCAGGTTTCTCATTTGAAATCATGAAGGCCAGAAGAAAATAGCACATTTTCAAGTGCTGTCATTTTTTTAAAAGATTGATTGATTGATTGATTGATTGATTGATTGGAGATAGACACAGAGAGAAAGAGAGGCAGAGACACAGGAGGAGGGAGAAGCAGGCTCCATGCCGGGAGCCCAGTGTGGGACTCGATCCCAGGACTCCAGGATCGCGTCCTGGGCCAAAGGCAGGCGCTAAACCGCTGAGCCACCCAGGGATCCCCAAGTGCTGTCAATTTGAAGAGGAAGAATTGCCAACCATGAATAGAATATCCAAAGAAGATATCTTTCAGGAACGGAGAGGCAATCCAGACATTCTCAGATGAGTGGTAACTAAAAGAATTTGTCTCTTAGCAGACCTACCCTTAAAGAATGGCTAAGAGAGGGATCCCTGGGTGGCTCAGCGGTTTAATGCCTGCCTTTGGCCCAGGGCATGATCCTGGAGTCCCAAGAACGAGTCCCACATCAGGCTCCCTGCATGAAGCCTGCTTCTCCCTCTGCCTGTGTCTCTGCCTCTCTCTCTCTCTCTCTCTCTCTCTTTCTGTCTCTCTCTCTCTGTGTCTCTCATGAATAAATAAATAAAATCTTAAAAAAAAAAAAAGAATGGCTAAGAGAAATTCTAACCAAAAAATAAGATTATATGCCAAGGACTCATAGAGCATTATAAAAGAAAGAACAACGGATAAAGCAGAAATATAGGCAAATACAATGGATTATACTTCTCTTCATGAGTTTTACAAGTGTATATAGGTCCCTATTTTGTCCATTAGGATGTTTTTATCTTAAATATAATTCTATTATTAATATTTTAATATTTTATTTAGGTATTCTTTTAGTTCATTTTTGCCTGGTATGTCCCTTGCCATCATTTTGTTTTTAATTTTTCTTTGTTGCTTAGTTTTTTGTATATTTTGTAAAGAACATACTGCTACATCTTGAGGTTTGTGTTAGTTTTTTTTTTTAAGATTTTATTTATTTCAGAAAGAACATGGCAGGGGAGAGCTGAGGGCACAGCAGGCTCTCTGAGAGCAGGACCCTGGAATCACGATCTGAGCCAAAGGCAAATGCTTAGCCAACTGAGACACCCAGGTGCCCCAGTTTTTTGTTTTTAATTCAAACAGAAATTCTCTTCCTTTTGATGGATAGGTTTGACTCATTTACATTTTTTGTAACAAATTATGTAACAGGTCTTATTTTGTGTTTTCCCTTGACCATACTTTATTGTTATTTCTTGTTTTCTTCTTGCCTGGGTTTCCATTGAATAATCAGTTCTTTTGTTCTGGTTTGAATGTTATACATCTACTCTTATTTTCATGGTACTTGTACCTAACTTATTAAAACTCCTACCTAAGTTTCATTACCCCTCCCATCCATTTATCAAGTTTGTGAATATCTATATCCTTCTTCTAATCAAGACAAATAACTTAGTTACCTCATTTGTACATTTCTACTTCCGAACCTCATCCCCAATGGTATTAAAACTTTAGTGGAATTGTTTTGTACATGTAGTTGGTGTCACCCTGTTTCACTGCCTGTGCTCCTTGAAGATGATAACAAACTTTTTACTATTTTTGCCCTTACTTTCTTTATATCCTAAAGCATCTTCCTGAATTTTTTTCCTTCTTGCTGAAATAGTTCCTCCAAGAAAATTTCCAAGGTCTTGCATGCATAAGAGTATCCTTGTTTTGACTTTTTTACATGATACTTAATTTTTTTTAAAAAAAGATTTTATTTATTTATTTATTTATTTATTCATTCATTCATAAGAGACAAGAGACATGGAGACACAGGCAGAGGGAGAAGCAGGCTCCCTGCAAGGAGCCTGATGCAGGACTCAAACTCAGGACCCCAGGTTCAGGTCCTGAATTAAAGGCAGACACTCAACCACTGAGCCACCCAGGCATCCCTACATGACACTTGAAATATAAAATTCTAGATTCAAAGTTTTATCTTTTATTATTTGAAAATATCGGGGATCCCTGGGTGGCGCAGCGGTTTGGCGCCTGCCTTTGGCCCAGGGCGCGATCCTGGAGACCTGGAATCGAATCCCACGTCAGGCTCCCGGTGCATGGAGCCTGCTTCTCCCTCCGCCTGTGTCTCTGCCTCTCTCTCTCTCTCTGTGACTATCATAAGTAAAAAAAAGAAAAAAAGAAAAAAAAAGAAAATATCATTATACTTTCTTCTGTAGTCATTACTACTATTGAACAATCAGATTTATTCATTCAATTATTACTTATTAAAGAGGCGGGGGCAAGATGGCAAAAGAGTAGGGTCCCCAAGTCACCTGTCCCCACCAAATTACCTAGATAACCTTCAGATCATCCTGAAAATCTACGAATTTGACCTGAGATTTAAAGAGAAAACAGCTGGAATGCTACAGTGAGAATTATTACTTATTAAAGGGCCACAAAATGCCAGGCACTGTTTTTGACACTGGAGATTTAGCATTGAACTTTGCTTTGTGGTGATCTGTTTTGTCTCTGGAAGGTTTTTAAATTTCTTCTTTGTTATTTTTTGTGAAAGAGATCATCAAGAGTGACTAACTGCCAGGGTGGCTCAGCAGTTTAGTGCCTGCCTTCTGCCCAGGGTGTGATCCCAGGGTCCCAGGATCAAATCCCACATCAGGCTCCCTGCATGGATTCTGCTTCTCCATCTGCCTGTGTCTCTCCCTCTCTCTCTGTATCATCTATGAATAAATAAATAAAATCTTAAAAAAAAAGAGTGACTGACTGCCAGTTGACCTGTGAGCTAGACCCACGCAATGGGAAGCCCCTTACCCTCTCTCCTACCCTTAGAAATGTATGTGCTGCCCAGCATTTCCAAAGTAGGGGTAATTTGGGAGATGCAGCTTTGAGAGAGTAATGTGTTATTGAGACTATGTGGATTGAATATGTCACTGTACTCAGTTAAAGCCTCTAGAGAAACTTTAAAGATCTTGGTGGTTGGGTGCAGAGATCAACTTGTCTTATAGCCACTTAAGAGAACCTGGTAGGGGCATCTGGATGGCTCAGTCAGTTGGGTGTCTGCCTTCAGCTCAGGTCATGATCTCAGGGTCATGATCTCAGGGTCCTGGGACTGAGACTCACATCAGGCTCCCGGCTCAGGGGGTAGTTGGCTTCTCCCTCTCCCTCTGTCATTCAACACTTCCCACCCCTCCTTGTGCTTTCTGACTCTCTCTACCTCTCTGTCAAATAAATAAATAAAATCTTTAAAAAGAGAGACAGGGAGAGAACTTGGTACGTAAGTTCCCTTATTAAAACTACTGCCTACCAACCTAGAATAGTCTGTCTTTTTCTTTAAGTCTCTCCTTGCCTTCCATGTATAAGGGCCAGTTTCAAAGTTCACCTAGGGAACTCCCACGGTTGCAAATGAATATTTATGTGGTTAGATTTTATTATAATATGTGGTATCTTTGTTTTTTAAGATTTTATTTATTTGTTCATGAGAGACGGGGGGGGCACAGACACAGGCAGAGGGAGAAGCAGGCTCCACGCAGGGAGCCCAACGTGGGACTCCATCCCGGGTCTCCAGGATCACACCCTGGACTGAAGGCAGCACTGAACCACTGAGCCACTCAGGCTGCCCTAATATGTGGTATCTTTTCATATTTTTCCCATTTGACTTTCTAGGAGCACTTTCCATTTAAGTTCTTTAGCTTCCATTTCTCCATAATTCTTGGTTATTATTCCTTAAAATATTTTATCTGTTTATTCTTTCTTTCCTTCTCGGACTCTCATTTTATAAACAACTAGTCAGTCTCCATGTTGCTTAACATTTCTTTCATATTTTTCAGCTTTTAGCCCTTTCTGATATCTTATGGAAGAGTAGAATCCAGCTTTAAAATTCAGTCTGGTTTCACACATTCTGCTACTCAATAAAATATTGAATATTTCAATCATTTATTTTTCACACATGGTTTTGTTTTATGAAAAGTTCTTGCTAAATATTTCTGTCCTCCTTTATCTCTTTTAGGCTAGCTTTTAAAAAAAATCCATATATTTTATCCTAAACAGTCCTCTAATTCTGCTTTATCTGTTATAGGCTGTTCAGTTTATTTTCTCTTTATAGCAATAGAATTCTTCAGACATTTTTTTTTTCCCTGCAAGCCCATACTCTCTAGGCTCAGGTTATGAGCTGGTAATACAGGAAGTGAAGGGAACCAAGCCCTGGAATGTTTCCTATTCTTCTTCAACTCACCAGGAAGGGCTCAAGCTATAGATCATACATTTGTTTGTGGAAACAGCAAATGGTACTTAGGGGGATTTGAGTTATTTTAAAAGCAGAGAATCTATGGCATTAAAATTTGGGCAAAGACCACTCCCCATTTACCACTCTCTTCCTACCAGATGATCTTATCCCTCAGAGAACTTCTCTATCTCTACCTCTTTTTTTTTTTTACAGTTATCACCTGGCTCAGTGTGCGTGTGCGTGTGTGTGTATGTGTCAGGATGGGAGAAAACTAAATAAAACCCTTTGAGGTAGATATGCTTGCCTCTATTAATATCCACTCTTCTCCCAGCCCAGCTCTAGAGCTATCCTGTACAATGATGAAGGAGTGGGCAAATGTGGGAGTAGATGGAAAAGAATACAAGAAAACACAAAAAAGCACCCACACTCCCTATAGCTTCTCCCTGCAGTCTTCTTGTAGCATCTGTCTTCCATTTGTGTTGCCATTCCCTCCCCACCTACACACACACACGCACACACACACACACACATACAGGACCAAGTGTAATCATCTATCTTCTAGAGGATTTCCAATCATTTTTTCAATAGTTTCTCAATCCAACAGACTTGTCACTTCCAAGGGATATTCAGGTTGGGTTCTGAGGAAGGAGCTAGCCATTTATGTTAGCATGCTGTATTAGTAATCTTTTCTTTGCATGGCAATATTACTATATACTTAACGGCTCAAAACAGCATACACTTATTATCACACAATATCTGCAAGGGAGGTCTGAGCACAACTTAGCTGGCTCCTCTATAGCTAGCTATTAAGGTGTCAGCCAGGACTGGGTTCTCATGTGAAGATTCTTACCAGCAAGGATCCAAGCACCACTTCCAAGCACCAGGGGGTTGTTGACAGGGTTTAGGTTCTTGCTGACTATTGGCTGAAGACTACCTAAAGTTCCGTGTCATGTGGTCCCCCAACATCAACCCTTGCTTTATCAGAGCCAGCAATGAGTCTCCTACCAACAATTAGAATCATGCCATCATGTCACCTTTGTTGTGTTCAATTGTTTAACAATGAGCCATAGGTCTTACACTCAAGAGGGGATTCCACAAGACTGTGAATAATGGGAGCTACATCAAGATAATGGGAGCCAGAGAAGGGGTGCCTTCTTATGGGGACTAAAAATCATCTTCCCCCAAAGTTTTTGAAAGTCATTTCAAAAGTTTTAATCAATAAAGTAACATTATATTCCTGCTTTAGAATGATCACTGGCCAGAAAGTGTGGAGAACAGATGGGTGGGAAAGAAAACTTGAGTTAGGGAAATCACTTAGGGGACTGCGAGGGTAACCCTAGTGAAATGGTTGTGGCCAGAAAACAAGGTAATGCCAGTGGGTGCAAAGATGGACCAATTGGACAGTTGTTTAAAAATATAACAGGGGATCCCTGGGTGGCTCAGCGGTTTAGCGCCTGCCTTCGGCCCAGGGCGTAATCCTGGAGTCCGGGGATCGAGTCCCACGTCGGGCTCCCTGCATGGAGCCTGCTTCTCCCTCTGCCCGTGTCTCTGCCTCTCTCTCTCTCTGTCTCTCATGAATAAATAAATAAAATCTTAAAAAAAAAAACCAAAAATATAACAAATAGGACTTGGAGATAAATAGTGAAAAAGAAAAGTTGAGGATATTCAGGTTCTGGCTTTTGCAAATGAGTTTGCGGACAGTGAAAATCATTCACTGAGAAGAGTTAGGGCAGTTTGGATGTTTTAGAGTTTGGGGCGGGTGGGTTCGTGCAAGACCATAATTAGAGACTAACTATGCTCCGTTGAACCAACAGCCTCTTTTGATAAATTTAGATTAATTTTTATGGCTGCAAAGAATCTGCTGCTCCAATCTGCTGAAACTGGCTGAGTCTTTTCAACTCATCTATCTCACACGGGTTAATTTTCAGTATTAGAAAGCGGTGTATGGATGGATGCACGAGCATCGGTTTGGGTACACATCCCGCTGCTCCCAAAAATACACCTTTCAGGTTGTTTGAAGGCAAAGGATGAGTTTGGGGAGGACAGAAAGATGGGAAAAGCCATATACTCTAATAGATCTTATAGTTGAGTCATTAGGGTCGAACTCCTCAGCAACGCTAAGCACGGAGCTGCAGTCCCACGAGTAGACAAAGCGCGGGTACCAGCACCGACCCGACTCCGTGCCTCTGGGGTTCGCGCTCTCCCTTGGGTGAATCCGACACCGGCGATGCGGCCCGATACTCTCGCGAGAGGGAAGGAGCCCACAGCTCCTTCGATTCTCCCAACCGCGCCACGTGTGCTCCCACCTGCGGAGAAACGGAGTCTGGCAACGCCCAGGGGCTTCTGGGATTCGTAGTTCCGGGCCTGGCGGAGGCCTGCCAGCCTTGCCCCTCTCCTTCTTACGCATGCGCGACTCCGAGCTGGCCCAAGAAGTTCGTAGCCTTTGTCAGGCCCGGGATGGGAGGTGAGTTGGACGTTCCCATGGCGCTCTTCTCCGCTCAGACTAGATGGTGGCCCCCTGGGGCATCAGGTCGTGCCGAGTCGGGGCTGGAGTGCGCGTTTGTGGAAGGGGCCTCGAGGGCGGACCACGAGCACCATCTCTTTGCGCCCCGGCCCGAATCTGTCTCGCGGCTGCCGCCTCCCCGGGACGCGGGTGCGAGCGCGGTGCCGGCGGCGGCGCGACCGGCGGGGCGCGGGGCCGGCGCGGGGCTTCGGGGGAGAGCCCGGAGCGCAGCGGGGTTTGTCTGCGCGCCGGGTACCTTGCAGCCGCTCGGTGCCCCCAGGGACAGCTGCAAGCGGCAGGGACAGGCACCTGGCACCGAGCCTCAGGGATGCTGTCCCCGGGTTTTCAGGTTCCAGCCTCGTAGCACCGAGCCAGGCTCGAGAGTGAAGAAGGAGCCCGACCGCACCTGATTGAAGCCTCCCAGCAGAGCCCCCGGAGGGAAGGCAGGACGGAGGACGACGAGGAGCTTCTCACCATTCCGCTCGGACAAGTCTGAACTGGGGAGGGGGGAGATCAGAATATTCAGAACCGGGAGCAGGTGGTGATCATGGAGACCGACATGCTCGAGAAGACAGGTAAGAGTTGCTCAAGTGTTGAACTTGTGCGAAATTCTTCCCTCTTGGAGGGAAATCAGTTGCCTCACAGGAGGTGGCTCTTGGCGGAGAGTGCTGTCCGTCTCCTTTGTCTGGGGGACCGAAGGGCTCTTTGAGAGAGAGAGCGTGAAGGGCTTGGTGTGGGATCCACCCCCCTTGCCTCTCCAGCTGGGCGCACAATAGACCCTTCAAAGCCACCCCTCAGATGCGAGCGGAATGTTAGCTTCTAAGGCGTGAGCGTAGCCTTGATTACTTTTTCTCTCACGTTCTTCCTCCCAGATGATTATACCATCCTAGCCTCCAATCGTGAGCCTGAGAATTTAGCTTTTTGGTTGGCAAAAAAAAAAAAAAAAAAAAAAAATTCCGCACCTTTTACGCCACTTTGTGCAATAACCATATGATTTCAACAAACAAATACTTTTTTGTGTTACATAGGAGGAAATAGGCCCAGAAATCGGTGGCTGACTTCCAGTTCTACTAGAGCAGTCTTTGTTGAAGTTTGGTCTGTGACCTCCTCCGTCAGAATTACCTTCCTGGGCGCCTGTTAGATTTCTAGATTGCACCGCAGACTCAATGATAATTATTTGGAGGTGGGATAGAGCAGTCTTCTTTTAAATAGCTTGGAGGGTGATTTTTGAAAACTCTTGAGCCTGTTTTTCTGATGTGTACATTAAGCGCAGGGAGAGTTCAGTATTTCTCAGGGAGAAAACTTGGTTTGATTTCTAGATCAGAGAGTGCCATCTTCCAGAATGTGTTATAATTATAGCAACTGAGTGAATATAAGTCCTGAGTAGCAATACTTCTGGACATTCTCCACGATCCTGGATCCTGGGTTGTTTGAGGACTCCCTTTCATTAATGTTTGTAGGTGGGGACGATTTGAGACTTGTAAATATTAGTCACAAGATGGATCTAGGCCCCATCATTACTGCTTTTTTGCTCTTAGCTCTGTCTTCCCAGGATTCTCCCTTTTCCCAAGAACAGAGCACAGAAGAGGGAGAAGTGGCATCTCTGCGCCTCACAGCTAGATCCCAGGTAAGTGTGAGTCTACTGATTATTGAAAATACTCCCTTATTTCTCGGGGTACAGATGCACTCCCTTGTTTGTTTGTTTGTTTTTGCCTTGTTTTTTTTAAAGATTTTATTTATTTATACATGAGAGACACAGAGAGGCAGAGACACAGGCAGAGGGAGAAGCAGGCTCCCTGTGAGGAACCTGGTGAAGGACTCAATCCCAGGACCCCGGGATCACAACCTGAGTCAAAGGGAGATATTCAACCACTGAGCCACCCAGGCGCCCCACACTCCCTTGCTTTTGATGTCGAGTTTCTTTGTCCACTAGAGCCCATTTAGAGAGCTGGGTTCCAGTTCTAAGAGACTATTTGGTTATCTGATGGACTCAGTAGAAAATGTCTTCTACTTACCCATAGTACCTTCTGCGCCTAGGATTTATTGTCATTCGGTAGGTGGGGCATATGTAGAAAGCATTGCCCTTCTTTGAACTTCTATGCTTATTTCTGTGCTTGAATAACATAGGAGACTGTTTTAAAAGAAAATGTGGTACGTACCTATTAAAATAGATGTTTGTGGGGGATCCCTGGGTGGCGCAGCGGTTTAGCGCCTGCCTTTGGCCCAGGGCGCGATCCTGGCGACCCAGGATCGAATCCCACGTTGGGCTCCCAATGCATGGAGCCTGCTTCTCCCTCTGCCTGTGTCTCTGCCTCTCTCTCTCTCTCTCTCTCTCTCTCTATCATAAATAAATAAAATAAATTAAAAAAATTAAAAAAAAATAAAATAGATGTTTGTCTAGGGGAGACAACAGACATATGACTGTTAAAATAGAAATTTAAGAAAGCGCATTAAATGCTGGAGTGAATTAATGAAAAGCACTCAAATAGTTCAAAAAGTGCTAGAAAGGGAAAGCCTATGGAAGGTTTAATTTAAAGAGTAAGAATCCAGCCCTCCAAGATGATGAATGCTGAAGTATTTTAGAGGTGAAGATTAAGTCTGCAGCTTATTTTCCAATCCTCCTCTCCCCAAGAGAATATATCAAGAATTGTTGAATTTGAGTGGTGGTTGTTCTATATGGGTGAATAGTGTGTTAGTCTCTCAACTTTTTGTGTATTTGAAAATTTTTATTAAAACAAATTGGGGGGGGGGGAATCCCTGGGTAGCGCAGCGGTTTGGCGCCTGCCTTTGGCCCAGGGCACGATCCTGGAGACCCAGGATCGAATCCCACGTCGGGCTCCCGGTGCATGGAGCCTGCTTCTCCCTCTGCCTGTGTCTCTGCCTCTCTCTCTCTCTCTCTCTCTCTCTCTCTCTCTGTGACTATCATAAATATGTAAAAATTAAAAAAAAAATTTTAAAACAAATTGGGGGCAGCCCAGGTGGCTCAGCAGTTTAGCTCCGCCTTCAGCTCAGGTCTTGATCCTGGAGACCCAGGATCGAGTTCCACATTGGGCTCCCTGCATGGAGCCTGCTTCTCCGCCTGTGTCTCTGCCTCTCTCTCGCATGCTCTGTGTCTCTCGTGAATAAATAAACAAAATCTTAAAAAAAAAAAAAAGAATTATTAAAAAAAAAAAGTTGGGTAGAAGAGAACTCTCCATAATGTGTGTGGCATACCTCAATTAGCCTTTCTTTTTGCTGCTGTAATGCAGAGCGTAAAAAGTAGACATAGCACATTGGTACTGTTTGAAAAGTGACTTCTCAGGATCCTTTTTAAAGTTTTTTATTTATTTAAGCAATCTCCACACCCAACATCGGGCTCAAACTCACGACCCCAACATCAAGAATCTTGCGCGCTCTTACTAAGCCAGCCAGGCACGCCTTCTCAGGATCCTTATATACTTGCTTATTTTCATTGGTTTCTCAACTACCTTACATGAGTATTAGAGACTGTCTTAGTCAAGAAATTTTAAGTTGCAGCTCAAGAAAATTCACACTGGCTAAAGCAGAAAGAGTTATTGACTAATGTAAGTGAAAAATCCAGGTGTCCCTAGAAATAGAACCCAGTCAGCTATATTAGAACCTATTCTCTCCATTTCATGGACTTTTTTTTTCTCTCATTAGATTTTGCTCTCAAGCAGGCTTTTTGCCCTTGTGCATGTTCTTAATAAATTTTGGCATACATCTTCCCATGTTGAAGACCAGGGGAAAAAGACATCTTCTCTCCTAGTCATTCCAGCCCAAGTCCTGGAATTAACTCTTTGACGGCCATTAGGTGCATTCTGGTACCACTATTGGCCAAATATAGTGGTAATTCTCTGATTAATTGGTTCAATCTAGGGAGTTTACCTGCACATACTCCTACAAACACACATCCCACCCATAAGTCGGGGATGGCATTAGTACTACCTGAACTGTACTAACAGTAGCCAAGTGTAGCAGCCAGAGGAAAATCAAGGTATGAATACTGGAGGAAGGGTGAACGCTTTCTACATTTCAGCATTTGAAAATGGATTTAAGACTGTTGGGGCGCCTGGATGGCTCAGCGATTGAGCATCTGCCTTCTTCTTAGGGTGTGATCCCCAGTCTGGGGATTGAGTGCCACATCCGGGCTCCCTGTGAGGAGCCTGCTTCTCCCTCTGCCTATGTCTCTGCCTCTCTCTCTCTCTCTCTCATGAATAAATAAATATAATCTTAAAAAAAATAAAAGACTGTCATAGCTTTGGGGTAGATTAAACCTTTTATAGAAATTTAAAAACTGTCTTTGGTAATGCATTAGTGCATTAGATTTTGTTTGATGGTAACAACTATCTTTCTTATAGGAATTTGCCTGGGCTTTTTTCCTTTTCTTCATTTAGCTTTATCTTATTAGATTTTTTAGGATATTAAAGTTTTAAAACAGGGGACACCTGGGTGAGTCAGCGGTTGAGCATCTGCCTTTGGCTCAGGGCATGATCTCGGATTCCTGGGGTTCGAGCCCTGCATTTTGCTCCTTGCATGAAGCCTGCTCCTCCCTCTGCCTGTGTCTCTGCCCCCCTCTCTCTGTGTGTGTCTCTCATGAATAAATGAATAAAATCTTAAAAAATAAATAAATAAAACTTGCTCACTATAACTAGGTGAATAGCACAGACATACATAAAGAGAAAGATAATATTACCTACCTCCCACAAATTCAGTCCTTCACCTCTCCCTACTGAGGATAACAGTTTGTTGTATATCTCTTTCCACTTCCCTCTCACCCCCAACTTTGGGATTTTTGTTTAAGTGTCCTTTCTGTAAATAGGATGTGGCAAAAAAAAAAAAAAAAAAAAACCTCAACCAAAAAAACACCTTTTTATAAGATGAATTATTTAATTCACAGTAATTACTTGTATGTTTCAAGTTTTTCTTGCCATGTGATTTTTATAGTTCTGTTTATTATGCTTTCTTTATATCTTCTTTTGTTTTCTGGCTTTTGTGCAATAGTTTACATTTTTGTTCATTTTTTTCTTTTAGTGGTTTGGAAATTAATTCCTATTGAGTGTCATTTTTGCAGATTGTAGGATCGAGGTCATTTTTTCCCTCCTAATATCTTTTCTACTTAGTGACTACTTTATGATTTTTATAATTTATTTTCCAAGGATGATTCTTACTTTTTGATTCTTGTTACATAAATCTCAGATTATTTCCACTTTGGGCATTTTATTTTGAAATTATTTAGACTTAAAGAAATGTTGTAAATAGTAAAAAGATGTTTCACGTACTCTCCATTTTAGATCCTCCAAAAGTTAACATTTATCTTACTTATAATTTATTATGGCTTTTATATATTTTGTGTTATATAAACTTAATACTATGTTTACACATGAATGTTTAAAAGTTGTATCTGGGGGATCCCTGGGTGGCGCAGCGGTTTGGCGCCTGCCTTTGGCCCAGGGCGCGATCCTGGAGACCCGGGATCGAGTCCCACATCGGGCTCCCGGTGCATGGAGCCTGCTTCTCCCTCTGCCTGTGTCTCTGCCTCTCTCTCTCTCTCTCTCTCTGTGACTATCATAAATAAATAAATAAATAAATAAATAAATAAATAAATAAATAAATAATTTAAAAAAATAAAAAATAAAAGTTGTATCTGTACCTTCAATTAATTTGCTCCTGTCCAGTTTAATGCTTTTTACTTTGAATTCCGTGTTTAACTGGATTTGGTACTTCCTGCCAGTCTTTTCATTCCATGACTTCTTCATTTGCAAGTTCTGTATTTCAATTCATCTTCTGATTGGTTAAATCAACTCACAGGGAGAATTATACAAACATGCCTTTTTCCTCTGCCCACATTGTTTACTGTGCCAAACTGCATTATTGACTCTTTGGTTCGTGTTTTAACTCTTTATTCCCCTGAAAAATGATAGTCTCAATGGAGAAGCACCATAGTCTTACTTTTTTCAGTTCTCATGCTGAATTCAGGACAGTATGCCTGGCACATAATTGGCAGCCAGTGACTTCATAGAGTATTCCAAATCCGAATACATTAGAATGCTTGTCATTTATCAGTCATTTCCCATCCGAGGTATATGTCTTATGCATCTACTCTAGGGGCAGCAGAAACTAGGGGGGTGAAATTGAGTCTGTTGAGAGATGGTGAACAAAAGTATGTTTGTGTCTTAGGCACCAGTGACATTCAAGGATGTGGCCATGGACTTTACCCCAGAGGAGTGGGGGAAGCTGGATCCTGCACAAAGGGAGGTGATGCTGGAGAACTATAGGAACCTGGTTTCGCTTTGTAAGGATGGGTTCCCTTATGACTCTGGAATCTACTTACGGGGACATCATTACTTTATTGGAAGTGAAATAGCTTAAAAACCTTCACATTTGCATTCAGAAATCAAAAAATATTGATCCCTTCGGGCCCAGAGAAAATCTGTTTCTGCCCTAAGTTCTTGGTAAACTGTCTATGCTTGTTTTGTATCAAAATTCTTTGGATTCAAATGATAGAAACCTAATTCACACTGACAGGGGATAAAAATTTTGTTTTAAGCAATCATGTGTATTGACAGAAATTTCCTTTATTTATTTTTTAATCATGTGGCTTGGCTTTGCCCTGTATTAGCCTTATTCTTAGGATCTCCCCATGTGGCAGAGATGGCCATTGGCAGCTCTAAGGTTACACAATTCTTCCAGTTAGAGTGCTTTCTGGCCATGTGGATTTTGTGCTCACCTTTGTGTCAGGGGTGTGTGCGTGTGTGCTCGCATGTATGGTTTCATAGGGCAGTGGAAGGAACAATGTTAACTTCTCCCAGTGATACTTACACATGAACATTTATAAATTATATGAGTATCCTTAATTTGTTACCGTCATTTGCCTTGAATTAATTTTGTGCTTATGTAATCAATTCCCTAAGAAAGTGGGTTCTGATACCTAAAGAAGGAAGAAAGGGTAAAACCATTAGAAGACAAAAACTAGTCACCATAGTCATCATTTTTTGGTGCTGCCACTGAGGCCCCACTTTTTCCGTTTTTTCCTATGCTAAGGACTCACCTGCAGTGTCTCCCTGGAACTTCCTTGATAGAGAAATAAAGAGAAATTCTCTCTCTCTCTCTTTTAAAGTAAGCTCTACACTCAGTGTGAGACTTGAACTCATGACCCTGAGGTCTAGTCACATGCTCCGTGGACCCAGCCAGCCAGGTGCCCTGGGATATTCTCTTCCTTTCTGACAGACAAAAACATTTGCCTTTACCAATGCATGTAAGCTCCTTAACCAGACCCAGGCTCTTGCTGCAGGTATTTTAAGCTTCATTCAGAGACCCATCCTCCCTTATTCTTGATCTTCCTATAATATCCTATCTTTGTAGAACACAGATTTGGGTCTGCTGTAGAAAGATCATTGTGCCCATCACAAATAGTTAAGTCCTTTCTTTTTGTTATTGTTCTTTCTTTTTTTAAATGAGCAGGGCTTCCAGTCTCCAAACCTGACAACTACAATTTGGAGAATGGAAAAGAACCGTTGATGCTTGAGAGGAAAACCCCCAAAAGCAGCTATTCAGGTGAGTCAGATGCATGGGAGTGTTCAGAAATAATAGCCCCCACAGGACAGTGAAAAGATAGTACTTTTCAGTGCTTAACACAGAATGTTAGAAATGCTTTTGTGCTTTTATTTGTTTAAAGGTCTTAGTTTACATGATATAGCATTTTAAATAACATAAAATTTGAGAAGAAAAAGTAACACGTATGTATTCACTGTCAAAATTAAACAAGTGCTATTATTTTGTTTCTTTTGCCTGTGTTTCTTTCATTTGTTTTGCAATATAAAATAAAAATATCATAACTGTGCAGTTTATTTATTCATGAGAGACACAGAGAGGCAGAGACATAGGTAGAGGGAGAAGCAGGCTCCCTGCGGGGAGCCCAATGTGGGACTCAATCCCAGGACCCCAGGGTCATGACCTGAGCAGAAGGTAGACGCTCAACCATGGAGCCACCCAGACGTCCCATAACTGTACAGTTCTGTGAATTTTCACAAATGAACACATTCATGTAACTAGTGCCCAGATCAGGAAGCAACCTTACCAGCCTAGCAGTACTCTTGTCACTTCATTCCTTCCAAGGGTAACCTTATCCTAACTTCTATCACCATAGATTAGTTTTGACTGTTCTTGAACTTCATATAGACAGAACCATACTGTATGTTCTAATGTCTGGCTTTCTTCACTAAACATTACTGTGTCATTACATGTCATTGCATGTAGTTGTTCATTCTCTTTGTTGTACAGTGTTTCATTATGTCAGTATACCGCCTTATCCATCTCTTGAGTTCGGTGTCTGGGCGGTTTCCAGTTTGGGGCTATATGAATAGTGCTGCTATGTATATTCTTTCATATGTTTTCTGGCAAACATACAGGCATACCTTGGAGATAGTGTGGGTTTGGTTTCAGACCACCAGAGTAAAGTAAGTACTGTCAAAGGAAGTCAAATGAATTTTTTGGTTTCCCGTTGTACAGGAAAGTTATTTTTATACTATGCTGTAGCCTATCAAGTATATAATAACCATTATGTCTAAACAAAACCAATGTACCTACCTTAATTAAAACATATTGTTAAAAAAATGCTAACTGTCGGGGTGCCTGGGTGGCTCAGTCAGTTAAGTGTCTGACTCTTGATTTCGGCTCAGGTCGTGATCACAGAGTCATGAGATCGAGCTCCATGTCAGGCTCCAAGCCCTAAGCTCAGCTTGGAGCCTGCTTAAGATTCTCTCTCTCCCTCTGCCCCACCACCACTGTCTCTTGTGCACACTCTCTCTAAAAAAAAAAAAATGTTAACTGTCATCTGAGCTTTCAGCAAGTCATAACCACTGATCACAGATCACCATAATAAATATTATGATCATGAAAAAGTTTAAAAAATTGCAAGTATGTGACACAGACACAAAGTGAGCAAATCCTTAGGAAAATGGAATAGGTAAACTTGCTTGATGCAGGTTTGCTACAAACTTTCAATTTGTAAAACAAAAAACACAGTATCTGCAAAGCATAGTAAAGAACAGAATAAAAGCAAGGTGTGCCTGGGTATGCATTTCTGTTGGATAATACACAGGTAGAATTGTTGGATCCTGGGGTAGGTGCATGTTTACTTTTGGTAGATATTGTCAGACTTCCAAAGTCATTGTCCTGAGTTACAATTATACTCCCACTAGCAGAGTATGTGATTTTGGGAGTTGCTCTGCATCCTCACCAGCACTTAATATTGTCTGATTGCTCCATTGAAGCCATTCTTACAGGTGTGTATCTTTTTAAGAAATAAAAAATGTTGGGGCATCCAGGTGGCTCAGTTGATTAAGTGTGACTCTTGATTTTAGTTCAGGTCATGATCTTAGGGTCGTGGGATCAAGCCCCATGTTGGGCTCTGCAGTCAGTGCAGAGTATGCTTGAGATTCTCTCCTCCCTCTGCTTGGGTTGGGGTAAATCATTGTAATGTGTGTGTATACACACATACATATATGCATGTCAAAGAACAGTAATGTATGTATAGTATTAGGTTATACTTTTTATTTTGTAATCCAGTTTTGTGGTTTTTTTTTTTTTTCAATTTCACATTGTAGGGACACGTGGGTGGCTCAGTCGACTAAACATCTGCCTTTGGCTTGGGTCATGATCCCAGAGATCAAGCCCGAGTCCTGCTCCCTGCTCAGCAGGCAGCCTGCATCTCCCTCTCCCTCTGTGCTGCACTGAAAAGTCTATGTTTATAGACTTTGATTTGTAACACTATCTCTGGTAAACCCTGGTCCTATATATACTTTGGTCTGTTTTTAGGCTTTCTGCTTTGTCTGTCTATGCTGCAATAACACATTGTTTTAAGTATTATACTTTATAGTATGTATATCTCTAAAAGGAAATCTTGCTTTAATATTCTGCTTTTTACAGTCTTCTTCTTCTTTGGAATACTGGGTTTTAAAATCCCTCCTGTGATTATAGATATATCTGTTTCCCCTTGTAGGCTTCTCAGTTTTTGTCAGTTTGACTATTCACCACCCTTCTACCCCTTTTTTGTGGGAGATACTGCCATTTTCTGAATGATCTAGAACTCTTCATACACGAGGCATTGATTCCTTGTCAGACATTTTTTTCTAGTTTTTGCTCTTCAGTTTTGCTCTGCTTATTAATGTACAAATTTAATGCATTACAATCTTCTACATTTCTTTATTTGATTTTTGATTAGTGCTTAGGAAGCTCTCCCTCCAAGATTAAAGAAATATTTGCTTTAGTTCTCTTCTTTATATTTGTCCTTTCATTTTTTAAAAATCCTTAATCCATTTGGAATGGCTGCTTCTCTGGTTGTATCTTCTTAGCTTTCTTTTCTGAACAATTGAATATATGAATCGTTTAAGGCTTGGTTTTAATCTCTCATCCCTATATATACTTGGAATCATAAACTTGAGTGTCTACATGGAAAAGCAGGTAAGATACTTGAGCGAAGCAACCAGGGTAAGCAGGATGGACTGATAAACTAGAAGAACACATGCCTTTAATGAAAGGAGTAGCCATTACTCCGTTAGCTCTAGCTCTAGAGCTGGCACAGTTTTTTATGTAAAAGGCTGGACAGTAAATAACTTAGGCTTTGTAAGACATACGGCCTCTGTTGCAACTACTCAGTCTGCCATGGTAGTGTGGAAAACAATCATAGACGGATCATAAATGAATGGGTATGGTTGTGTTCCAATAAAACTTTATTTTAAAAAAATAGCAAGCTGGGGACACCTGGGTGGCTCAGTGGTTAAGCGTCTGCCTTTGGCTCAGGGCATGATCCCAGAGTTCCGAGATCAAGTCCCACATCAGGCTTCCTGCATGGAGCCTGCTTTTCCCTCTGCCTGTGTCTTTGCCTCCCTGTGTGTTTCTCATGAATAAATAAATAAAATCTTAAATTAAAAAATAGCAAGCTGTAGTTGCCTAATCTTTGGTCCAATTGGTTGTTGTCATTCAGTATGCTTCTAGTTTTTTTCAAGAGAAAACCAAAATTTGAATTTCTTTGTGAAATCTCCCCATTTTTTTTTATCATTTTTTTTATTTTTATTTTAATTTATGATAGTTACAGAGACAGAGAGGCAGAGACACAGGCAGAGGGAGAAGCAGGCTCCATGCATCGGGAGCCCGACATGGGATTCGATCCCGGGTCCCCAGGATCGCGCCCTGTGCCAAAGGCAGGCGCCAAACCACTGCGCCACCCAGGGATCCCCATAAATCTCCCCATTTTTAAATGTTGTCAGTAATCTCAAAAATTTGTATAAACAGTGTGGGCCAAACAAAACAAGCCTGAGGGTCAGATTTGCCCCACTGGTCACCTGTTTGCAGCCTCTGCTTTCTCCCACAACCAAATGGCCATCTCTACCTAGATGGATCCCAAATTTTTATTTCCAGCTGAGATATCTCCTTAGCCTCCTGTTGTAAACATGTGTGTAACTATTTGATGTCTCTGTGTGCTTGTGTTAAAGATACCTCAATACAGCATGTTTAAAACTGATTGCCTGGGGGTTTCTGGGTGGCTGTTAATTAACTCTGTAACTCTTGATTCCTGTTCAGGTCATGATTTCATGGCTGTGAGTTCCTACCCAGTGTGGAACCTGCTTAGGATTCTGCTTCTCTGCCTCCCTCCAACTCACATGTGTTCTCTCTCTCTCTCTTTAAAAATGAAGGGATGCCTGGGTGGCTCAGTTGGTTGAGCATCTGCCTTCAGGGCATGATCCTAGCCTGGGGATCGACTCCCACATCAGGCTCCCTGAAAGGAGCCTGCTTCTACCTCAGTCTACATCTCTGCCTCTCTTTATGTCTCTCATAAATAAATAAAATAATCAATCAATCAATCTTTAAAACAAAAAACAATTACCTGATATATGCCCAAATTCTCTATCCTCCCAGTGGGATCCTTTTCCAATCACTGTCTTTTTTTTTTTTTTTTAAGATTTTATTTGTTTATTCATGAGAGACACAGAGAGAGGAAGAGACACAGGCAGAGGGAGAAGCAGGCCCCATGCAGGGAGCCCGACGTGGGACCTGATCCCGGGACTCCCAGACTATGCCCTGGGTCAAAGGCAGGCGTCAAACCACTGAGCCACCCACAGATCCTCTGCAATCATGGTCTTAATGACACTCACTGTCTTATCAAATTGACAAGCCAGAAATATAAGAAGTTTTTACACTTCCTCTCTCTCCTTTATCCAATTCAACTTTGCATTTATTTAATCATATTGTAGGTATTATTTCATTGATAGCATCCCTCCATCCCACTTTTGTTTGCCTGTAATAATCTCTATTCTACCTTTGTCCCCCAGATTTACACGTCTTTATATCACAGTGAGAGTGATGTTTTCAAAATACAAATCTAATAGTGTCATCCTTTTGCTTAAGACATTCCAGTGTCTTCCCATTGCTCTTAGGATAATAACCAAAATCCTTGAGGCCTACACAGTCTTATAAAATCTGGCTTTTACTCATTCCAACCTAATCTCATACCTATTCTCCCTGTTTTTGTACTTTGGTATCAGAGGCCCAAGTTTAAAATTACTGAGGACCCTAAAGAGCTTTTTTGTTTATATACTTATATTCTATTTATGTTTGGGTTATATTTACTAATACTTGCTGTATTAGAGACGAAAACTGAAAAAAATTTAAGCTATTAAATAATTCATTTAAAAATAATTAAAACCCATTACATGTTAGTACAAATATAATTTATATGAAAACATATTTTCTGCAAAAAAAAATTTATTGACAAGAAGATGTACCACTTTACATTTTTGCAAATCTATATTCTCTCACTCCTGCCTCTGAATACAATTTGTTATGGTATGTTGGTTGGTATGGTATGTTTTTGTTGACTTGTATGAAGGGAATCCAGCCTCATGCCAATATATAGTTGGAAAAGGGAGAAGTATTTTATAGCTTTTTCAGGGAAGTTTGGTTGTTGTGATACTAACCAAAACTGGGCAAGTGTTAGTTTTTGTTTTTTTAAGATTTATTGATTTATTTTAGAGAAAGAACATGCATGCCTGTGAGCAAGGGGAGGGGCAGAGGGAGAGAATCCTCAAATAGACTCCCCACCGAGTACACAGCCCAATTCGGGGTTAAATCCTAGGACTCTGAGATCATAACCTTAGCCAAAATCTAGAGTTGGACACTTAACCAATTGAGCCACCCAGGTACTCTTGGTTAAGTGTTATTAGTTTCTTAAAGATAGATATAATGTGGTATCTGAAACCAAATCCATGAATTTTTCATACTCTTGTTAAAATCTACTGATCTTTTGGAAAATACTGGTTCACCAAGTTGTGCAGATCTTGTAAGTATTGGCATATTATTATATGCAGTATTTTTTAAGTCACAACTTTTAATATCATCACCGATCTTATTTGGAAAATCTTTAAGGATGAAGAAGCTCAAGCTCTTAAGGGCAAATACAGGTTTTCCAAAATCCTAATTTCTGCCCCCAAACTGAAATTTTATTGGATACTGTTGATTATTTTCCTTGAAGTGACAGGCTCATTTTGTTCATTTTTTGAGAAGATATCTTTCAGACACTCAACTTGTATAACGTATTTTATCTGTCATTCTTCCAAGTGAAAATTGTAGTCCATGGAAAAAGCAGCTAATTCAGCTCAAATTATTTTTTTTTTTAAGATTTACTTATTTATTCATGAGACACACACAGAAAGAGGCAGAGACATAGGCAGAGGGAGAAGTAGGCTCCTCACAGAGAGCCTGATATGGGACTCTAACCCGGATCCCAGGATCAGGCCCTGAGCCAAAGGCAGACGCTCAACCACTGAGCCATCCAGGAGTCCCAAGCTCAAAGGATTTCATAAGTGGTTTTCTTCAAGACAACCATCATTCTTTGATTATGAACAGAATTGCTTTATAAATATTTCCTATTTCATTAATTTAGAATTTTAAAAAGTCAAGGCTTGAAATTAATAAAAATGTTTACATTTTTATTTTTTTTTAATTTTTATTTATTTATGATAGTCACACACAGAGAGAGAGAGAGAGAGAGAGAGAGAGAGAGAGAGAGAGAGGCAGAGACATAGGCAGAGGGAGAAGCAGGCTCCATGCACCGGGAGCCCGACGTGGGATTCGATCCGGGGTGTCCAGGATCACGCCCTGGGCCAAAGGCAGGTGCTAAACCGCTGCGCCACCCAGGGATCCCAAATGTTTACATTTTTAAATGAAACTGGCTTTTTTCCCCCCCCTTAACTGAGAGTACATGGCAGGGAGGACTACCACTGCTAGTAAGTTTGTTGTTATTGTCCTGCTTTGTGCTAAGTCATAAGCAGTTTTACATGATTACTTTTGTAACAGTGTAAATGATAAGACAATGAAAGAGGTAAATAACTTTTAAACATTAAATTGAAAATAGTTTTGAACTTCTGGCTTCCCAGGGGTTTATGGACTGCACTTTGAGATTTCTGCCTCTGCCAGTTGTACATCAAATTATTAGCACTTGTGCTGTGTCAGATTTTTTTAGTGGTTTATACTCCTTTAAAGCTTATTAAGGTAGGTGTTGTCATTATTCCGTATGAAGTAGGTACTGTTTTTGCCCATCTTCACATGTAGTGAAAGTGAAATAGATGTTAAATAACTTGTCCCAGGTCACACAGCTGATAAGTGGCAGAGCTGGGATTATATTCATGCATTCTGATTCCATAGTCCATGCTCTCAACCACTATGCTTACCTTGTATGACCTTCTCACCTTGGGATTTTTTTGTTCATATCATTCCCTCTGTGTGAAATGCTCACCTCCATGCTTTTATACCGATTACCTGCAACACTCACCCGAACTCCCAACCCTGCTTTCATTTCAGCTCGATGATTTTACTTCCTCAGAGAAGTCACCCCTCATCTCCCTAGATTTCCATCTTATATTTTTTCATAGTGTCATTTGCCTTTTATTTCTCAATACTTAATTACTACAGGTGCATTTTTATATCCATTTGTGAATATTAGACTGAATTCTCTCTCCACTCGTGCATGTATTTTTCCCCAGTGCCTAGCACAGATCCTAGCATATGGTAGATATTCAGTGGATAGCTGTTGAATAAATGAATAGAAGAGTAGCTTCGTGAAGGAATTGAATTCATTTGGCTGTATAGAATGAGGGACAGATCTAACTTAATTTTCTTCTAAATGTGTAATCAGTTGTCATAGCACAATTTGTTGGAAAACAAATTATCTTTTGTTGACTGAAATATCACCTTTGTATTATTTTAATTGTGTATGCTCTATTTAATTTCTGAAGTTGCTCTTCTGTTTCATTGATCTGTCCATTCCTTTTTTTTTTTAAAGATTTATTTTTATTTATTTATTTATGATAGAGAGAGAGAGAGGCAGAGACACAGGCAGAGGGAGAAGCAGGCTCCATGCCGGGAGCCTGACGCGGGACTCAATCCCGGACTCCAGGATCGCACCCTGGGCCAAAGGCAGGCACAAAACCGCTGAGCCACCCAGGGATCCCCGATCTGTCCATTCCTTTGACCCACCATACTTTTTAAATTATTTTAGCTTCATAAAGTAGTTACATATTAGATATAAAAATTTAATATATTAGATATATTTAGAGAGGTCTAGCTTCCATCCCTGCCCTCTCTATTCTGATACTTCCCCTATTTTTATTAATACATTTTTAAATTAATATTTCATTAGTCCATGCTTGATTTTTGAAAATATAACCAAATATGTACATATATTTGTATCTCCCCCTCCCCATTTTTCTACATAAATAGTATCAAATTATACACACTTGCAGCTTGCTGTTTTTTTAAAAAATTATTTAATGTATAATAGAGATAACTTCATACTTATATAGAGATATTTCTGATTTTTTTAAAGTTGCATAAGACTCCATTTTATGTCTACATCATTGTATATTTAATCAGTTACCTATAACTACCAGACTTTAGCTATCTCAGTGTTATATAATTTCATATATTTGCCATTATAATCTTGGGAGATCATAGAAGATTTTTTATTAGAGATATATTATAAAAACATTGTTAGGGAAGATTAAACTGGAAGTGGAATGCATACTTGGACCTGAGTAGGATTGGATGACTGGAAACCTAGAAATCATAACTGTCCTCTACACTAAAGTGATAGCCAAATATTTAATACAGCAGTAAGTATTCAATTTGTTTCTAACCTCTTCTGATCTGGTGTTCATTTCCTGCTCATCCAGTGATCTATTGCTTCATCTGCATCTCTCCTTGTGTATTACATCTGGTCTTCTTTCCTCTCTTGACTATCCTGAATGAGGTTCACTCATTTTTTCC
This sequence comes from Nyctereutes procyonoides, assembly GCF_905146905.1. Classification (NCBI taxonomy): domain Eukaryota; kingdom Metazoa; phylum Chordata; class Mammalia; order Carnivora; family Canidae; genus Nyctereutes; species Nyctereutes procyonoides. The sequence goes on along the minus strand of NW_026575140.1, from coordinate 50,353,517 downwards.
ACATATATTGTGCATTTGTTTCCTTCCATTTGCTTCCCTTTGAAAATCATCTTACAAAGTCAAATCCACTTAATCCTTAAAAGCATGCTTTAGATCTTCATTAGCTATTACAGAACAGTCATTTGTTGACCGCTGAAAGCGAAGGAAATTTGCATGTCCAATTTCTTTCAGACCTGGAATCTAAACCTGAGGGCAAAGATTCAACATCAGTGCCAGATACTTCTAAAGAAGAATCATGCCAGACTGCAATAATAGACAGACTGACAAGAAATAGTGTCTATGACTCCAACTTGGAAACAACTCTTGAATGTGAAAATTGGTTAGAGAGTCAGCAAGGGAATCAGGAAAGACACTTGAGGGAAATGTTCACCCATGTAAATTCACTCCCTGAAGAAAGAGATAATAAGCGTGATATATATTGGAAAAACTTTAGTCAGAAATCTGTTCTCACTCAAGACAGATCTCCCAAAGGACCCTATGTCTTTCATACACTTGAAAAAAGGTTGAAACAGAAATCAAACTTAATGAAAAAGCAAAGAACCTGTAAAGAGAAAAAACCTCATAAATGTAATGATTGTGGTGAACTCTTCACTTACCATTCAGTGCTTATTCGACACCAGAGAGTCCATACTGGAGAGAAGCCCTATAGTTGCAGTGAATGTGGGAAATCATTTAGCCACAGAGCTAATTTAACTAAACATCAGAGAACTCATACTAGAATTCTCTTTGAATGCAGTGAATGCAAGAAAGCCTTCACAGAAAGCTCATCCCTTGCAATACATCAGCGAATTCACATTGGAGAGAGACCTTATGAATGCAATGAATGTGGAAAAGGTTTTAATCGAAGTACACATCTTGTGCAGCATCAGTTGATTCATACTGGAGTGAAGCCTTATGAATGTAATGAATGTGATAAAGCTTTCATTCATTCATCAGCTCTCATTAAACATCAAAGAACTCATACTGGAGAGAAACCCTATAAATGTCAGGAATGCGGGAAGGCCTTCAGCCATTGCTCATCCCTTACTAAACATCAGAGAGTTCATACTGGAGAAAAGCCATATGAATGTAGTGAATGTGGAAAAACCTTTAGTCAGAGCACACATCTTGTTCAGCATCAGAGAATTCATACTGGAGAGAAACCCTATGAGTGTAATGAATGTGGGAAAACCTTCAGCCGGAGCTCAAATTTTGCTAAACATCAAAGAATTCATATTGGAAAGAAACCATACAAATGTAATGAATGTGGAAAAGCCTTCATTCATTCATCAGCTCTTATTCAACACCAGAGAACTCATACTGGAGAGAAGCCGTACAGATGTGATGAATGTGGGAAAAGCTTTAAGTGCAGTTCATCCCTCATCAGACATCAAAGAATTCATACTGAAGAGCAACTCTGAAAAATTACTGAATGTGAAGAAATGTAAGTTGACTTTATCACTGTGTTAAATACCTGAATTTTTTATGGAATACCCATAAAATGCTGCTCAAGGACCAATTCTGTATGTGTCTACTTTTATTTGCATAGCACATAGTTTTGAGCCATAGACAGAATGCTCCTTATATCCATTGATTTGATTATTATGAAAGCTGGTGAGGGATCTCAAATTTTGCTCCCCATCCGTCACCCACCATCACTACCAAGTACCCTTTCATGGAAATTCAAGAAATCCTTGGGAATGGGCAGCAGTATTATATTTGTGAAATTTTATTCCTCCCTCTGTTACATGAAAGCCCTGTTATAGCTTTTCATTCTGTAAGAACAATCTTATTTGTGAAGTTAGGCAGAGGATGCCTATCTTTATCATCAGGAAGACAGAGTTGTTCCTCTTTGGATCCAAAGTAGAGCTCCAGATGAACAGGAAGTGTCATTTTTCCAGAGGTTTTTTTCTTTTACATTAGCTATAAAATGTAAAGGTTAAGACTTGAAATATGCTTTGGGTTCCCTGCTTCCCCAAATGCTCCTGTCTAATTTGATGAACATAAATAGAATGTATTGCAGGTTCTAAGTTATGTTCCCATGGATTATGTTGGTCATAAGTTTAGATAATTGTTAGCCCTCTGCTATGTAGAGTTTCATTTTCTGCTTCCTTGGAATTGCCCTGAAGTTGAGAGTGGGTCAAAGTCTTAACTGTAGTTTTCAATTAAATGCCTCTTTTCTTATCCTTGGCATTGAATGAGTCTTTGGTTTTTTCCATAATCAAAGTATTAGGGAGATTTAATTTCTTTACGTTATCCTGCTTTCTGTAAACTATGCTTTGTCTCTTTGAGAGAAAGTCCCTAAGATGTTGAGGGTCTGAAAAGTTGATAAGTTCAATGTGTTGTTATATTTAGGGTCCCAGTCAAGAAGGAGAACTGAAGCAACTGTGAGACACAAGGACAAACCTTCATGTCAAATATGGAGAATAGTTCACAGGACAGTGACTCACTGGAGGATAAGCAGCTTCCCTCCATGAAGAAGAGGTTGCCATGCCATTTCTCTGGCTTTCATGTCTAACCACATTTTCTGTTGTTATTGTTCTCTCTATATGTTTGTTGGTCTTTCCCAGAGCCCTAAAGAAGGTAGAAAAGGCATGAAACCTCAATGATAAATTGACATAAGTTACATGGGTGACCAAAAATCAGTGGTGGTATTGGAAACATGAAAGCAAACGTTCAAATAAATATTTAACAAAACACTATACAAATGTCATTTTTATTGTTATTCTATTTTATGAAGAGTGTAGAAAAGTTAGAAGGAAAATAGTTATAGAGCTCTAATTTTTCTCCTAAATTCTATCCTTTATGAACATTCAGCAATCAGTCCATACTCTTGCCTTCTCTCCATTATCCCTGTTATTTCTTATAATTCCTTCTGTAAACCTTAGTTGTATTATTGAGGAGAAGTAGAGGAATAGAGTGTCAAGAAGTGGCAGTAGAGGGCAAGATCATTAAGAATAAATGGATTAAATCCAGCCATGGTGGAAATCAAAGAAAATGATAGGAAATGGGGCTGAAAGGACTGGGAAGAGGTTTTGGAAGGAACAAAAAACATGTTGGAGGTGGAGGTGGGTGGGTAGGCTCAGGGTCTAAGAGGTCAGGGTAGGAGGCTGACAGGAACAAGGGAAAGGCACTCGTTCTCGTCACCTTAATACTCCATATTCATGCTCAAAGATAGGAACTGACAGAGTGGCCACCAACCACAACCAAGTCCAGGCTTCTGAGTGTTTCTCTAAATAATGTTTAGTTAGGTCTTGACCAAACTCATTCATTTACATTTGTTTGTGGTACAATGGCTGTGTCCAGTAGATGCAGCAAAGATTGTATGTCCCCAAAAGCCTAGAATGCTTGATGTTTCTCTATATGCCAAACACTTGAGTGAAAATAAATTCATCATTTGGGGGCCAAAATTTGACTTGCAAAATAAGATCCACTTGGCCTTTTCAAAGCCGAGTTTGAATTTTGCCAACCCCACTTAGCATTTATGTGATCTAACTACTTGCCATCTCTAAGTCTCAGGGTCTTTATCTATAAGATGGGAATAAATCATCCCTTTCTCATAAGGTTGTGAGGATTAAATAAGACAATGCATATGAAAGACCTCACACACAGTAAATTAGATAGCCTCTATATGTATATGTATATATTTATGCATATATGTGTACTTTAATGAAATATCAATCCATTTGGGGTGCTACGACAAAATAACTCAGAGTGAGTGACTGAGTGGCTTATAAACAACATTTCCACAGTTCTGGAGACCAACGAGTCTAAGATCAAGGCCTCAGCAGATTCACTGTCTGCTGAGGGCCTGCTCCCTGGTTCAGAGACTGCCGCCATCTTATGTCTTTGCATAGTGAAAGGGTAAGGGGGCTCTAGGGCCTCTTTTATAAGGGCAACTAACCCTATTCCTGAGAATTCTGCTCTCATGACCCATTCAGCCTCTAAAGGTCCTGCCTCCTAATACCATCACTCTGGGGATTCGATTTCAAGATAAATTTGGGGAGATACAAACTCAGTCTGCAATAAGTGGCTAAGTATCAATCAAATAGAAATTACTTAAGAATGAATGTATCTTCTACAGCTTTTGTTTACCGTTCAAGAACTGTCAGCATCCAACTGTCTAGCGCATCATAGAAAAGGGGCTTCTCCTGCTCTTGCTTCTCTCTGGTGCTGCTCCATACACAGCCTCCTTGAGACCTTGGGGAATCTGCTTTTCTCCCTTCATAGTACCACTTAACCAGGAACTATCTGATAGTTTCAGAGACTCAAGTTACTAATCTAATTGCAGTTTAAGTAGTGTTATGAGACTTGGTCTAAGTTAGTTTCACTGGGAACTCTGGCCCTTTACATTTCATTATTTGTTTTGTTTGTGTTTGATGTTCAGTATGGCTGTACTCCAACATGAATCTTGGAAGTTTTAATGTTCTGCTTTTCAAATGTTTTTGGTTACCTACAAACTAAATTTGTTCTTATTGGTCCACTGTCAATAAAGATGTTGTTTATATATTTATTGTCAGAAATTTTGTAAACGACTTATAAAGTTTCCTAATTTAAACATTTTTTAAAGATTTTATTTATTTATTTATGAGAGACAGAGGCAGATACTTAGGCAGAGGGGAGCCTGATATGGGACTTGATGCCAGGACACCAGGATCACAACCTGAGCCAAAGGTGCTCAACCACTGAGCCACCCAGGTTCTCCAAATTCAAGCATATCTTAAGAGGCAAAGATAAACCAACTATAAACTATTTCCATATCATTCAGGGAACCAATCACATTTCTAGTTGTTCATCTGGGCTTCACAACTTCTGAAGACATGGGTTTGGGAATTTCCTCCACAGCCCATGTCTCTGTAAGAAAGTTAAAGAGTAGAAGAAGGTTGTTTCTACCAAATGGTGTTGAGTCTTCAGGTCAAGTGAAGGCATCACTCATTTAAGAGGGGGTAATGGGGAAAAAAGGCACCACTTATTTAGCAGGGGTAACTAAAAAGTACAATTGCAACTAGATAAGATCAGGTTGACTGATTTAGTGTAAATTTTAAATTACATCTGGCTTTTGGGAGGAAAATGTTACATCACCCAAAGTATTAAAACAGTATGCTGTATAAGAACACGAAACAGTATTCAAATTGATAAACAATTGACTAGTTCAATTGTCCGTTAAAAGTTTCTAACAACTTTATTTTCCTAGATGAGTTTTCACTTTTTATCACAACAAGACTCAAGTTGGAAGCTCTTTATCCACACTTTCTCTCTTTCCTTACCTAATTCTTTTTAAGTCCCAATGGGGCAGTCTTGGAATCCAGAACCACAAGCTGTCCCTCACCCTAGCTTTTTTTGGCAATGGGGAAGGGTGTGCCCTTATGGTAATATATATAATATGTTATCTATGGATTACCTTGTAGTTTTAATTGATGCCCTCAAAAAAAAAATCAGATGTTGTCATTGAATTGTTCTTTGTATTTTTTTTACAATGTAACTTGTTATTTTTTAACCTGTTAGTCCATAAACCAGAAAATCTGCCCTTAGATTGAGTTGACTATACATAAAACGTGCATAATTCACTCTCTTCCCTACTCCCTGCCCCATTCACCCATAAACATTACTATAGTGTCAGAAAAGTTCACTTGTCTGAGGAATCAAAGGAATGAAACCAGAGACCCCAGCATTGCTTGATCAAGGGCTGTTTATCTCCATTTCTGTTCTATTTTTTTCTATATGGGCTATATTCTTATAGCATTTCCAAGTTAGTGTGGTTCTAAGCATTTACAATCCCAAGGAGAATATTTCTAAGTAGTCCAGCAAAATCCTCAAGGCTATTTCTCAGCTTTGCTTGAAATCATGCTGATCAATCACTGAACCTTTTACTGCTTTGAATTGGGATCCTGTCATTGACCATGCCTGAGTCCCTGTAAAACCCTGAGTAGGGGCAGGTGAAGCCCATCCCACTCAAACAACTCACATTGCAATGAGGAAGGGCTGCTTCCTTAAAAGAAATCCAAAGATGCTGAGAGGGGAAAACAAACATGTCAACTGCAATTGAATAGCAAACTTTAGCATGAATAAGTCTATACAGTCTACTGCTCCCAATCTGTCTCCCCAAAAGAATTGTTTTCCAAAGATGAGTGACACACTGTTAGAAAAAGGCCTAAATCTAAGAAAACACAACATTGACTTCATAGGATTTCAGTGAGGGTTGCATATGTGAAAATGCTTTGTAAGCTATAAACATGTTGCAGAGTCATATTATTAAGATTATAATTATATATAATAAGCATGTACCTCTCATCAGAATGCCAATTCTGAGTGGTAACTTGTGCCATCATGGGTTGGCAGGGAGTCTTTGCTCAATAGTTATATTCCCAAGGTGATACAGAGCAGCCCCATCTTAAGTGTTCCTTTTGCCATAGCAAAAACATGGCTATTTTATGTAAAGTTGACTCAATTCCCACTCATACGACCCACACATATTATATTGTAGTGATTTAAACTTCCTGGATTATAGGACTTTAATTTGTGAAAACAAACCCATTTAAAGCAAGCTTAGGGGATCCCAGGGTGGCTCAGCGGTTTGGCGCCTGCCTTTGGCCCAGGGTGTGATCCTGGAGACCCGAGATCGAGTCCCACATCAGGCTCCCGGCATAGAGCCTGCTTCTCCCTCTGCCTCTTTCTCTGCCTGCCTCTCTCTCTCTCTCTCTTTCATAAATGAATAAATTTTTTAAAATCTTAAAAAAAAAAAAGCAAGCGTAAACCAAAGGTCTACCATAATTTTAGAGAGTTTAAGAGTTAGACATGGCTTCAGATATGACTGCATTCAGGTGTTCAAAGATGTCATCAGATCTGGTTCTGGCTATGTTAGTTCTTTTTCTCCAGATTGGTTTTATTCCTAGACAGGCAGAATGGCAGAGATGGCCACTGCAGCTTTTGATTTGAGTTACCCTGACAGCTAATTGATTCAAAAGACTATTTATTGTCTGCGGTTCCATTAAAAGTTGCAGGGTAGATTCTGATTGAATGGCTTGGATCACATACCCATCGAACTAATCACTATGGCTAGGGGTTTCCCACAAGAATTGTTACCAGAGGGGGAGAAGGGAAAGTGTACTGAGCAGAAAAAACAAAACAAAACAAAAAAAACCAGCTATCTCAGGATCTAGGCCTCCTCAGTCCAGAACAGAGATTTAACTTACTAATAGAGTACAGAATGAGGGCTGAGGATCTCTGGGTGGCTCAGCAGTTTAGTATCTGCCTTAGGCCCAGGGCGTGATCCTGGAGTCCCGGGATCCAGTCCCACATCAGGCTCCCTGCATGGAGCCTGCTTCTTCCTCTGCCTGTGTTTCTGTCTCTCTCTGTAGATAAGATAATGAATGAATGAATGAATGAATGAATGAATGAATGAATAAATATAAAATCTTTAAAAATAATAATAATGATGAGGGCTTTCTGCCTTCTATAGCCCTGCAAGGAGGAAGATCAAGAAAATAAGTAGTTTAAACATGGATTACCCGACTTGTTTGTCCCTCTTCAGGAATTGAGGTTTTCCTCAGATTAATGGCAACTCAGAAGGGTTGACGAACTTAGCTTTTAATTTCCAGGGATCTTACTTTAAAGGACCTCATGTGCATGTGGACATAAACACCAAGATAGATTTTTAATGCCCACATGGAAAAGGGCAGATTTAAGTGGATTTTAGCACCCTGGTTTCTAAGTCTTTAATTATATCTCCTTTTACATTTAGAGCCATGTATGTGTAACAACTTAGCATGAGTCCCATTCAGTCATATGTGATGGTCATAATTGATGGAGAGGGAAATCATTTTTTTTAAGATTTTATTTATTCATGAGAGACACACAGAGACACAGAGACATAGGCAGAAGGAGAAGCAGGCTCCCTGGAGCCTGATGTGGAACTCGATTCCAGGACCCCAGGATCACAACCTGAGCCAAAGGCAGACGCTCAACCCCTAAGCCACCCAGGCACCCTGGAGAGGGAAATATCCTGAGGTTTACTTGATGGTGGGGGAGTCTGACTACAGCTACTCCCAGATATCCTAAAGTAGTAGGAGTGCTAAGAAGAGGAAGGTTGTATGTGATATGGTCCACCTGAATTTAGATCAGAGAAAGCTCTCCTATATTTTCTCCATCATGTAATTGGATTGTGAGTTTAGCAAACCATGACTATATCATTATCTGTTTTGGCCTTCTCCCTACAACATCAATTCTTGATGATTGCCTGTGTGACCTATTTGTTTTGGGCTGGCAAGAACCTTTTCCTCATCATAATCTGATGAAGTGGCCACCATCTCAAACACTGCTTTTGCCATGCTAGAAGGAGAGGAGGAATGTAAAGGGTCTTGCATTGATGCACTTCATTTCCACTCACAATTTTATTCCCCCAAGCATGTCATGTGTCCCTATCTAACCTCAAGTGAGGACCAGGAATAATCATCTCCTTTGCAGCTCTTTGCAGGAAAGGAAACTTGCTCTCCTGCTCTCCACACATTGTAGAACTAGAAGGTGGTATAGCAACCCTGCATTTTTTAGGCCTTCCTCATCACCCCTCATATATAAACACCTTCTCCAAGCCTCTGACTATACCACTTCTTCCCCCTCTTTGCTACCATCACCTCCTGACTCCCTGCTCACTTCTCCATACTCATTGAGCCTTTTGGTCTCCTATTTTTTTGCAATTCCTCTCAATATCTACACCCAGGATTATTCAGCAAGTACTTCTGAGTGACTACACTATGTGCTGGGCACTCTGTGTTAGGTATGTGCTAGGTGCCAAGGGATAAAATTGAGTCAGATGCAGACTCTGCTCTTAGAGACTTAGCCAAGTCAATAAGCAATCACAGTACGGTGTGATAAGAGCTGTTATACAGGTGAATAAGAGACCATAGAAGTAAAAGGACACCCAACCCAGCCTTTCTTGGTCAGAGAAGTTAGCATCCAAAACACCAGGAAGATGCCATCATAACTGAGTCCCAAGAAAGGGGAATTACATGGTGAAGATAGGTGGGAAGGGGTGATATTGTAGATAGAGGAAGCCATGTCTGAGGTGGAGGGTGATGTATTTCAGGAACTACGTATGGTTTAGCTAATTATGCCTAGAGCTTAGAGAATAAAAGCAACACTGATAACTGAGGATATAATGATCTCAGATCTTGAAGGGTCTTGTAAGTTAATCTGGAGTTAATTCTGGAAAGTATGGATATGGAAGGGAGGGATCAAAAATTTATTGACCTCATTAATGAGGGAACTACCAGGTTAATAAGGCTGATTCAAAGATGCTTACCAGAGATTGTGTATATATAGTCAATGAGGAAAAACATGTTGGGATAAGCTTGCTAAACTAGATACAAACCTGGCTAATGTCCTACAGGGCGATAAAACCACAAACTTTGGAGCTATCTTTTCTACCAAACATAAATCATTTGCGATTTATCACAGTTTGTTTTTAACCAAAAAAAAAAAAAAAAAGCCTCCAGAGTTTGGCCCTACTGAATATTAAATAGTAAGTTAAACAAAGTTATATTCCCCCAAAGTGTCAGATAACCTTTAAGTGGACTTTTAAATTAAAGTTCCAATTTGATGTTCAAAGTATATGGAATTGAACACCAATGTTGAATTTTTCATAATCTTAAACACATGGAAGTAATGTAACTGAGCAGATAAGGAAAACTAGAAGTTTAGATCAACTAAGCCCTCTATGAGAAGGCAAACCCAAGTATTACATTATGATTTATGATAAGAAATATATATATTTAAACTTTGTCCTCATTTCTGGCAGAGTTCCTAAAACCCTTGACATTTCCTAAGTGATAAGACTGGTGATCTTCTGTGGTGTTAATGAGATGACTTTTGGATATTACCTAAGGATGGGGGCTAGATGCTAGGGGAAATATCCTTGTGGTTAGGGACTTGAAACTGTCAGCCCCACCTCCCTGACCTTGGGGGAAGGGGACAATGGCTAGAGACAACTGGCCATTGAATCAGTCATCAATGGCCAAAAATCTAAGCAATCAAGCCTATGTTAGCAAAGCCTCCATAAAATCTCAAACCCAGGTTGGTGACAATGTGGAGTTTTGGGGAAAGTGGTATGCCTGCAGGGGAAGAAGGGAGGCTCTATGCTCCTTCCCTACCCCTTGCCCTCTACATCTCTTCCATTTGGCAGTACTTGAGTTATACCCTTCTATAATAAACTGGTGACCTAATAAGTGAAATGTTTCTGAGTTCTGTGAGCTGCTCTAGCAAATTAGTTGAACCCAAGGGTGGGTCCATGGAACCTCCAATCTATGGTGAGTTAGTCTGAAGCACAGGTGACAACCTGGATTTATGACTGGCAACTGGAGTGGGGGGCAGTCTTATAGGACTGAGCCCTTAGCCTCTGGAATCTGAGGCTATCTCCAGGTAATTGCATAAGAATTAAGTTAAATAAGAGAACACCCACCTGGTGTCTGAGAATTTCTTGGATATATATGGAAAAATCCCATATATATGGGATTGGTGATCAGAAATATGCTAAATCTTACAAAATAGAGAATGCATGCCTACAGTATATTCTAAATTAATAAAACTTAGGAAGAAACATCTGGCTCTTTTTAAACCAAAATCATCAAGCCAGTCTTATTTGTTTACAGAACCACCTTGATTATGGGCACTTGGGTTCTTATGTAAAAATCTCTCTATACTAGTGTTTCTATGAGAAGTTTTATTTTTGTTTTCCCAAAAAGGCTACATTCAGAGAATTAGAAGTTAGTCTCTTAGAGTCCTAGAGTTTCCTTATATTAATTTTTAAAACTCCTACTACTCTCTATAAATTAATCAGAACTCCTTTACTTTAAGTGTTTAAAACCTAATTTATTAATCCCTTCCAATTGTAGAGAAATATTTGAAAAACATACAGTAAGATAAAGGTCAGTGTGTCTCATTTACAGATATAGATACACAGATAGATTTCAGCTTCATTTCACCAACATTAATCACAAGTCAGAAGCTTACCTGTGCAGGTCTCATAGGACTGTTCTTTTTGGTGGATAGGAGACATTTTCTGGAGTTGTATGAAGTCACATAAAAACAAAGCAGAGTTTCTGTCTTCTCCCACATATCAGAGAATAGATTCATCCCCCATCACCTGCCCAAGAGATCTGATCTGAGGAATTTTCTAAAGCAGAAAAAAAACATAGGGGTATAATGGAAGATTTATATAATGCTGTCAAATTTCACTGTGGAAAAGTCCTAGGAACATGAAGACTTGTCAAAAAGGTAGCTAGATAACAAGGGGTATCGTCTGATGTCAAGTTGACTTTTTTTTTTTACAAAATAATTCAAACAGGAAAAGCAGCTTCAGATCAAAGTTTATTTTACTACAGAGCTTTCAGGAAAGAGTCCACATATGAACACACATGAAATGAAGATCACAAAGAATTCTGATTTAATCATCCATATGAAAAATTACTCCAGAAAGATAGTTTTATTTTAATTAATGTTAAAGAACCACAGACCATAACTAACATTTTATTTTATATAAGAACATTTGCACTATAGAGAAAATGTGACAGTTAATTTTATGTGTCAACTTTCTGGGCCATGGGGTGTCCAGACTTTTGGTCAAACATTATTCTGGGTGTGTCTGAGAGGATATTTCTGGATGAGATGAATGCTTGAATCTGCAGAGTGAGTAAAGGAGACTTGAATCTAGAGTGAGTAAAGGAGACTGCCCTCTCTAAAGTAGATGGGCTCCATTCTATCCATTGAAGATGTGAACTGAATAAAAAGGCTGAGTAGGAGGGAACTCCTTCTGCCTGACTGTTGAGCCGGAACATTGGTCTTTTCTGGCCTTCAAACTTGGACAGAAATATCAGCTCTCCCAGGTCTCAAGCCTGCCAATTTTCAGATGGGAACTTAAACCATTGGCTCTCCTGGTTCTTAAGCATTCAGACCCAGACTGGGACTCTAGCTTGCCAATTATAGATCTTCGGACTTTTCAGCTTCCATAGTTGTATGAGCCAATTTTTAAAATAATCAATGAATGGACTTCCTTCTCTCTCTCTATTCCTTTTTTAAAAATAGATTTTTAAATAATTTCTACACCCATCATGGGGCTCAAACTCACAACCTGGAGATCAAGAGTCACATGCTCTACTGACTGAGCCATCTAGGTGCCCATTTCTCTGCATTCTCACTGGAGCTATTTCACATCCTGTTGGCTCTGCTTCTCTGGAGAACCCTAATACAGAAACTGCACAGATGACATAGATTTTTTTTTCTATGTATAAAGTAAGAAAATAGTTGATTTATAAGAAAACAGTGAAGAAAATGGATAAAAATTTAATAAATGTGGAAAACCCTAGCCTAGAAGCAACTGTAGGCTATCAGAATGCAGCATATTATTCACAATCATCTAGTAGGTACATCCATATAAAAACAAGTTTCCTGGGGCAGCCCGGGTGGCTCAGCAGTTTAGCACTGCCTTCAGCCCAGGGCGTGATCCTGGAAACCTGGAATCGAGTCCCCACGTCGGGCTCCCTGCATGGAGCCTGCTTCTCCCTCTGCCTGTGTCTGTCTCTCCCTCTCTCTATCATGAATAAAAAAATAAAATCTTAAAAGAAAAAAAAAAGTTTCCTCCAACCCCACAGAGGCCAGTAGCATTGCCTGAAATGAATAAAATAGGGTAGCCTGTGTGACAAAAGAAGACAGTAAGTTCAATTTGGGACAGGTTCAGTTTGAGGTGTTTAGATGGGCCCTGGGCAGGTTAGGTAATCTTTCTGAACTACTTCATCTGAAAAATGGGATAACAACATAAATACTTGATAGGTCATTGTGAAAATTCAATGAATTAGTGTGTGCAAACTATCTATAACTGTGCAGTGCATAATAAGTTCTACACATGTTAATCATTATGATGTGTTGGGAAGCCTGGGTGGCAGTGGTTGAGCGTCTGCCTTCGGCTCAGGGCGTGATCCCAGGATCACTTCTGGGATCCAGTACTGCACCGGACTTGCCCCACAGGGAGCCTGCTTCTCCCTCTGCCTGTGTCTCTGCCTCTCTGTCTCTCATGAATAAATAAAATCTTTTTAAAAAATCATTATGATGGGTCTAGAACTCTAGTTTGAACTATAGATAGCAATACAGCAGTTGTCTACATGTTAATGACTACTGATGATATGCAAGGAACAGAGCAAAAGAGAACACCAGGGAGTGGATCCAAAAGAGGACACGAGCTACCAGGGAGGCAGATGGAGAACCTGCAGCCCCCAGGCTGGAAAACAGTCTAGAGACTGCCTTCTCCTGCTTAAGAGGAGCAGCTTCAAAGAACCTGAATGTCCCCAACTTAACCAAGGGGCTGGAAAATACTTTTCTAAGTATTGAGAACAGAACTGCGGCAGCGCCAGCAGGAATACGTGGCTCAACAGCCAAGAAAGGAAGTCCCATTTTAGAGCACGGGATGCAGACAGGGCTTTCACTCCAGGATCTGCAGGAAGGACGAGCTAAGGTCTGGCCACCATGTGCCACCACTGCCAGGAATCAAAGGCTTTACCTACGTTACAAAGGCTCTTGAAGTCTGTGTTGGTTTCCTCGGCGCCTGCCACCTTCAGGGACATCCGACGCCACACGGGGCCTGGGAGCCCAGAGGGCCAGAAGCGCCTCACTGACACCGGAAGTAGAACCAAGCCCCGCGCGCAGGCGGGAGCGCGGTACTGCGCACGCGCACTGGGCACCCCCACCCACCTCCTCGCCGGCGCTATTGTGACGAACGTGGCGCCAAATTCTGTGGATCCCGTTGGTTCCCTGGGAGCCGGGTTGCCGTTTCCTGCCACCCTGCCTCTCCTGGGGCAGGACAAGCCTCTTGCCCTGGGTTGGCCGGCCACTGACGAGCGGGGCCGAGGCGCTAGAGCGGAAGTATAGGTGACTACCGTCGGGAGCACCCGTTGCTCGCCGACTTCAAGGCCGGGGTGGGAGCCTAGTCCCCAGAAGGCCTTGCGGGTCGGCCCCTGTGTGTATGGACGTTCACCCCCAGGTATCCGGGCCCCCCCCCCAGACCCAGAAGGAGGAGGAGGCTGATAGGGGAATCTCGTGGGGTCCTCTAAAGTGCAGAGGGCGGTGCGAGTGGTTGCCCTTCGAGTGTCCCATGTCCAGACATGTGCTACCTAACAGGTGGTATTCTCTCTGGCACGAATCAAGTCACCTTTATTTATTTATTTATTTCTTTCTTCTCTTTCTTTCCTTCCTCCTCCTCCCTCCTTCTTCCTCCTCCTTCCTTCCTTCCTTCCTTCCTTCCTTCCTTCCTTCCTTCCTTCCTTCCTTCCTTCCTTCCTTCCTTCCTTCCTTCCTTCCATTTTATTTATTCATGAGAGAAACACACAGAGAGAGGCAGAGACATAGGCAGAGAGAGAAGCAGGCTCCATGCAGGGAGCCCGATGTGGGACTGGATCTCTGGTCTCCAGGATCACATCCTGGGCTGAAGGCGGCGCTAAACCGCTGAGTCCCGCCCCGGGCTGCCCCTCGAGTCACTTTTCTATAAGCTCATTTTAATGCAGAGTCAGGCTTCAGATAATCCCTTTTAGTTTAGTTTTTTTTTTTTTTTAAGTTTTTATGCATGAGAGAGAGAGACATAGGCAGAAGGAGAAGCAGGCTCCCTCTGAGGAGTCCGATGTGGGACTCGATTCCAGGTCCTCCAGATGACGACCTGAGTGGAAGGCAGAGGGCTCAACCGGTGAGCCACCAACATGTCCCCGGACAATCGCCTTTAAATCTCTGTTCCTGGGCATATTTATGATTTCATATATTGGGTGTTGCTGCATTGGGCTGTGGTCATGAAGATGACACAAGGGATAATATAATCTCTTGTATTTTAGATAGCAATTCAGGTTTATGCATCACCTGATCTTGGTCATCTTGCTTTGTGAGATCAAGACTTATAAAGTTACAACACCCTAAAATATCCTGGGAAAAGAATCTGACACAGGAGCAGGAAGTAGCTGGTCATTTAGCTGGTGATTGGCAGAGGACTCTTCCTGTTAGAGGAAGAAAGAGAAACGGAATGATTTGCCCTGTTTAAAATAAGTTAACCCAAACCCCAAAACTGAAGGAATTTAGTTGCCCAAATCCCTTTACCGGGCATCAGCACACACAGTCAAGTCACTGACTGAATCACTGAGTCAAAAGCATAAGGCTTTAAACATATAAGTATTTACCACCAAATTGTCTTTACAGTTGTTATACCCTTATATGTTTTCTTTTTCTTTATTATTTGTCTAGACTCACCAGCAATATTTTTTCTTTTTTTTTTAAGATTTTATTCATGAGAGACACAGAGAGAGGCAGAGACATAGGCAGATGGAGTAGCAGGCTCCCTGTGGGCAGCTCCATGCTGGACTTGATTCCAGGATCCTGCTGGGGATCACAGTCTGAACCAAAGGCAGGTGTTCAACCACTGAGCACCCAGGTACCCCCTCACTAGCAATACTTCCCCACATCCTGTCACATCTGGTATTGTTAGAACTTTTTATTATATCACTTTCTTAATGAATGAAATTAGTTAATGAAATTGATTTTTATTTCACTGATGATTGCTGATACTACCTTTTCATGTTTATTGAGCATTGCATTTCCTGTTGTGAAATTTTGTATTTTTTTTGTCCACTTTTCTTTAATCATTGTATTTTATACAAGATAAAAATAAAATATAAATCAGTTTTCAATTGAAAAAACCACAGGCTTCACAGGTAAATCTAAAGACTTCTTTGATTACCACCCTTAATATAATTTCCTTATCTTCCTCTGTGGAACTACTGTTGTCACTGGAGTATATATTTTTAGAATTTTCCAAAATAGTTTTACAGCCTGAACCTACTGATAAATCTTAGCACCAAGAAAAGACAACTAGAAATTAGCCTTATGATATGCAGTAGGAAGTACACAGCATCATCTAAGAAGAATTCTGGCTAAAAACTTGATCCTAAATATAATTAGGCCTCTCTAGATTCAATTACCAGTTTACAGGAAATCCTGGAGGATAACAGTACAATGTAAACAGTAGGAAAAAGCAAAATCAGCCATATCAGAATGTGAGATATTCTTTTTTTTTTTAAAGATTTATTTATTTAGTCGTGAGAGACAGAGAGGCAGAGACACAGGCAGAGGGAGAAGGAGGCTCCCTGCAGGGAGCCCAGTGCGGGACTCCATCCCGGATCCTGAGATCACACCCTGAGCTGAAGGCCCACGCTCAACCATTGAGTCACCCAGGTGTCCCATAATGTGGGATATTCTACAGTAAAATGACACTCTCTCCAACAAATGATTGTTGAGGAGGGAAAAAAGAAGAGATGGTTACAGAATAAATGAGGCTTAAGAGACATAAAAAAATGAAACTCTGTGTGAACCTGGTTTGGATTTAAATAACCAACTGTAAAAGATAGCTTTGAGATAATCAGGAAGAGATATTAAAATACTAATTAAGAGAATTATATTAGGAATTGTTGATAATGGCATGGTAATTACATTGAAGTTTTTACATCTTTATAATTTAAAGATTCATTCTCAAGTATTTACAAGTGATACAATGTCTTATAAAAATAATGGGAAAAGGATAAATAAAACAAAATTGGCAAAATGTTATTGATGATGGGTACATGGAAGTTCATTTGATTATTCACTCAACTCTTGTATATCATTAAACTTTTCTATAACAAAGTATAAAAAATACTTTTACATATACTTACTCCAAAAAACACATAATATTGCATATAGATATATTTTTATAAAACAGCATTATACTGTGTCTAATTTGCAACTTTTTTATTTTCAAAAAACAAATTAAAAAAATTTTTAAGTAGGCTCCAAGATCAAGAGTCACTTGTGTCACTGACTGAGCCAGACAGGAGTGTCTTGTTTTTTATTTTTAATATATTTTTGAGAATCACCCATGTCGACACATTTAATTTTAACATTTCTTTAGGTACAGTATGGTGTTTCACTATATGACTACACCATACTTTTATTTATTCATTCTCCTATTAACATACATTTAGTTTGTTTCCATTTTTAGCCTAGCCTAGTACAGTGAACACAGGATAATGTTTCTACAGAGGTAGAAATGCAAATTAAAAGGATATACAAATAAATAAATAGATAGATAGATAGATAGATAGATATACTTATGTTTGGTTTTAATAAATATTGCCAAATTTCTTGTAAAGTGACTATAACCAATTTACAAAATAAATAGCTACCTACTCCCTTTCTAAAAAAGTAAAAAAAAAAAATAAATCTGAGGTTACCAGACTTTGTAATTTTACCAGGTGATAATATCTTGTTTTAATTTTCATTATTGAATGTATTTTCAGACATTTATGGCTTTATTTCCTATTATGAGTTAGAATAGTTAAAAATAGCTCTTTTTCTTACTTCCCCTAAAATATAAAATGGTAGCTATAGATACCACTATCAACCAAACAGACAAAAAAAAATTAAGAGTGGCAATGGTAATATCATATATCATAGAATTAAAGACATTATAGGCATATCTTGGAGATATGGGATGCTAAGTTTCAGACAACTTCAATAAAATGAATGTTCCAATTAAGTGAATCCAATGAATTTTTTGGTTTTTGAATACATATAAATTTATGCTTACACTATAGTCTATTAAATGTGCAATAGCATTATGTCAAAATAGCCATCATCTGAGCTGTCAGCAAGTCCCTATCTTTTTGCTGGTGGAGGATCTTGCCTCAGTGCTGATGGCTGCTGACAAGTCAGGGTGGACGTTGCTGAAGATTGGGGTGGCTGAGGCAATTTCTTAAAATAAGACAACAATGAAGTTGATGATATGGGTTGACTCTTCCTTTCACAATTTCATTTTGACATATAATACTATTTGATAGCATTTTACCCACTGTAGAACTTCTATCAGAAGTGGAATGGGGCACCTAGGTGGCTCACTTACCACCTGCCTTCAGCTCAGTCCTGGAAGGCTCCCTTCTCAGTGAGGGGCCTGCTTCATGCTCTCCCTCTGCTGCTCTCTCCTTGTGCTCTCTATCAAATAAATAGGGGATCCCTGGGTGGCTCAGCAGTTTAGCGCCTGCCTTTGGTCCAGGGCGCGATCCTGGAGTCCTGGGATTGAGTCCCACACTGGGCCAAACCTTGTTGTTTCTTGTGATTTTGATTTTAGTAGCCATTTTGACAGGTTTGAGGTGATACCTCATTGTGGTTTTGATTTGCATTTCCCTGATGATTAGTGATGTTGAGCATTTTTTCATGTGTCTATTGGCCATTTGAATGTCTTTTTTGGATAAATGTCTGCTCATGTCTCCTGCCCATTTTTAGTAGGGTTATGTGGGTTTTTTGGGTGTTATCAGTTCTTTATATATTTTGGATATTAACTCCTTATTAGACACACCAATTGCAAGTATCTTCTCCCATTCAGTAGATTGTCTTTTGGTTTTGTCGATTATTTCCTTTGCTGTGCAGAAGCTTTTTATTTTGATGTAGTCTCAATAGTTTAGTTTTGGTTTTGTTTCCCTTGCCTTAGGAGATCTATCTTTAAAAATGTTACTATGGCTGATGTCAGAGAAATTATTGCCTATGCAGTCTTCTAGGATTTTTATGATTTCAGGTCTCACATTTAAGTCTTTAATCATTTTTTAGTTTGTTTTTGTATATGGTGAAAGAAAGAGGTCCAGTTTCATTCTTTTGCACTAGCTATCCAGTTTCCCCAACACTATTTGGTGAAGGCTCTTTTTCCCATTGTATATTCTTGCCTCCTTTGTCAAAGATGAATTGGCCATATTTTTGTGGGTTTATTCCTGGGCTTCCTACTCTGTTCCATTGTTCTATGTGTCTATTTTTGTGCCAACTGTTTTGACCACTACAGTTTTGTAGTATATCTTGAAATCTGGGATTGTGACACTTCCAGTTTTGTTCTTTTTTGAGATTGCCATTCAGGATCTTTTGTGGTTCCATACAGATTTTAGGATGATTTGTTATAGTTCTGTGAAAAATGCTGTTGGTATTTTGGTAGGGATTGCATGAGTCTGTAGATTGCTATGGGGATAGTATGGACATTTTAACAATATTTGTTCTCCCGCTCCATAAGCATGAAATATCCTTCCATTTCTTTGTGTGATTTTTATTTTTTTTAAGATTTTATTTATTTATTCATGAGAGACACAGATTGAGAGAGGCAGAGACACAGGCAGAGGGAGAAGCAGGCTCCATGCAAGGAGCCTGACATGGGACTCGATTCCGGGTCCCTGGGATCACACCCTGGACAGAAGGTGGTGCTAAACCGCTGAGCCACCTGGGCTGCCCTGTTTGTGTGATCTTTGATTTCCTCAATGTTTCATAGTTTTCGAAGTACAGGTCTTTAACCTCCTTGGTTAAGTTTATCCCTAGATTTTTTTGTGTGTGTGTGGTATAATTGAAAATGGGATTTTCTTAATTTCTCTTTCTGCTACTTCATTATTGGTGCATAAAAGTACAATGGATTTCTGTATATAGATTTTGTATCCTACAGTTTTACTAAACTCATTTATCAGTTCTAGTAATTTTTTGGTGGAATCTTTAGGGTTTTCTATATATAGTATGCCATCTACAAATAGTGAAAGTTTTACTTCTTCTTTACCAATTTGGATACCTTTTATTTCTTCTTGTTTGATTTCTGTGACTAGGGCTTCTAGGACCATATTGAATAAAAGTGATGAGAGTGGACATCCTTGTCTTATTCCTGATCTTAGGGGAAATGCTCTATTTTTCACCAATGAGATGATGTTAGCTGTGGGTATTTTATGCATAGCTTTGTTATGTTGAAGTATGTTCCCTCCAAACCTACTTTTTGAGGGATTTCATCATAAATGGTTGTACTTGGTCAAATGCTTTTTCTGCATTTATCGAAATGATCATGTGGTTTTTATACTTTCTCTTGCTGATGTGATGCATTCCACTGATTGATTTGTGAGTACTGAACCACCTTTGCATCCTTAAATCCCAGTTGATCATGGTGAATGATTTTTTAAATGTATTATTGGATTTGGTTTACTAATATTCTGTTGAGGATTTTTGCATCAGAGATATCAGCATGAAGTTCTTTTTGCAATGTCTTTTCTGGATTTAGTATCAGGGTAATGCTGGCCTCAAAATATGGATTTGGAAGTTTTCCTTCCTCTTCTATTTTTTGAAATACTTTGGGAACAATGAGTATTAACTCATCTGTAAATGTTTGGTACAATTCACCTGTGAAGCCATTGGTCCTGGTCTTTTGGTTGTTGGGAGTTTTAAAATTACTGATTCAATTTCATTGCTGATAGTTCAAATTTTCTATTCCTGATTCATTTTAGAAGGTTATTTGTTTTAAGGAATTTCTCTCTTCTAGGGTGTCAAATTTGCTGGCATATAGTTTTTCATAATACGCTCTTATAACCATTTGTATTTCTGTTTGGGTTATTTCTCCTCTTTCATTTCTGATTTTGTTTGAGTACCTTTCCCCCTTTTTTGTTGAGTCTGGCTAAACATTTTTCAATTTTGTTCATCTTTTCAAAGAACCAGCTCTTGGTTTCAAAGATCCATTCTATTGTTCTTTTAGTTACTGTTTTATTTCTTTCTGTTCTAATCTTTATTATTTCCTTCTTTCTACTGGTTTTGGGTTTTGTTTGTTCTTCTGTTTCTAATTCCTTTAATTTATAATGCTAGGTTGTTTATGTGAGATGCTTCTTGCTTCTTTTTTATTTTTTAAAAGATTTTATTTATTTATTCATGAGAGACACAGAGAGACATAGGCAGAGGGAGAAGCAGGCTCCCTGTACAGAACCTGGTGCAGGACTCGATTCCAGAACCCTGGGATCATGACCTGAGCCAAAGGCAGACTCTGAACCATTGAGCCACCCAGGCACCCCTGCTTCTTGCTTCTTAATGTAGGCCTGTATTGCTATAAATTTCTGTCTTAGCACAGTTTTTGCTGCATCTTAAAGATTTTGGACCATTGTCTTTTCATTTTCATTTGTGTCTGTGTATTTTTTTTTTATTTACTCTTTGATTTCTTGGTTGGCCCTTTATTGTGCAGTACCATGTTATTTAACCTCCATATGTTTATGTTCTTTCTAGATTTTTGTCTTGTGGTTTATTTCTAGTTTCACAGCATTATGGTCGGAAAACATGCATGGTATGACTTTAGTCTTTTTTACTTGTTGAGACATGTCTTGTGACCTAACATGATCTATTCTGGAGAATGTTCCATGTAAACTTGAAAAGAATGTGTATTCTGCTGTGTCATTCAAAGCTGTTTCCTTTTGATTTTGTTTGTTTGTTTTTTTTAAGATTTTATTATTTATTTATTCATGAGAGACAGACAGAGAGAGAGAGAGAGAGGAAGAGACACAGGCAGAGGGAGAAACAAGCTCCATGCAGGGAACCTGACATGAAGGTCGATACCAGGTCTCCAGGATCATGCCCTGGGCCAAAGGCAGTGCTAAACCACTGAGCCACCCGGGCTGCCTTGTTTCTCTTTTATGAAAGTTTTTGTTTTAAAGTCTATTTTGTCCAATATAAATATTGCTACTGTGGCTTTCTTTTCACATTCACTTGCACGATAAATGCTTTTCCATCCCTTTGCTTTCAATCTGCATATGGCGTTAAGCCTGAAAAGAATCTCTTGTAGGTAGCATGTAGCTAGGTCTGTTTTTTTTAATCCACTCTGTCATCCTGTGTCTTTTGATTGGAGCATTTAGTTCATTTACATTCAAAGTATTTATTGATAGGTATGTACATTTTATTACTTGTTACAGTTTTTTTCTGCAGTTCTCTGTTCCTTTCTTCTCTCATGGTTTGCTGGCTTTCATTTGTGAAATAGATTCCTTTCTTTTTATTTTTTGCGTTATCTATTACCACTTTTTGATTTGTGGTTACCATTAGATTTATATATAACGTCTTATGCACATAGTAGTGTATATTAAATTGATGGTCATTTAAGTTTGATCTATACAATTGATTTATATAATATTAAAGTAAAAGAAAAATTAATTGGTGTACTGTTTAGAGATACATATACATTTGGTTAAACTATAAAACTATAAAGAAAAGCGAGGAAATATTTAACAAAACATTTAGGACAGGTTTTACTTCTGCAAGGATAAAATCCAGGGAGGACACATGGGTGATTTTTAATGTACTGATAATGTTTTATTTTTGTAAGCTAGGTAGGCATACACTGTTGTTCAATTTATAGTGTTTTTTTGTAGATATTCTTCTGTGTCTTATATATTTAACAAAATTTTAAACTAGTGAAGGAAGAAACTTATACTTTTCAATTTCAAATCATAAGCCAGTGACTAAATGTTACTTGAAGGGAGATTTTTATTCAGATTATAAACATTTATGCTAATCATGAAAAGCTTCTGAGAATGATGTAGACTGTCTTTAAAAATAACAAGTTTTACTCCTTGGAGCAGTTTAGGTGGAGATTAGGTGACTACTTGCTGAGGATATTCAAATTCAAATACCTTCTTAGAAATGGGACTAAATGACCTGTATGCTCCCTTCCAAATGAAGGATTTTCTGTTTGAATGAATCTCCCTATTGATACTATATGTATTTTTTTTCCTAATAAGCTATGTAATGGATAGTATTGTATTGTTATAATATACTTGATGTTTAGGAATCAATGGCATTCAGGAATGTGGCCACTGGGAAGGATAGAAGTTAATGGACCCTACACAAGGGAATCTAGAATCTATACCTAGGAATCAGGAACCTAGTCTCTCTGGGTAAGAATAGTTTCTTTTCTGTGACTCTTCATCTTTCTCCTGGACCAAATGGAGCTTAGGGTTCAGGGATTTGTGATTTCTTATGGATCCTTTATGGAATAATTCTATCCCTCATTTCCAAGTAAAAACTCTGTTCTTCATAAGTGAAAAATTTAGGTTTTCAGTGGCTTACCTTGAAAGTCATACCTGAGAATAATCTCAAGACTTAGGACTATCTCTACTAAAATCTCTTGTAAGATATTTCCATTCTGCCCTTTTGGGGAGTAGGGAGAGTTGACCTATATTCATTCTGTGACACAGTGTATTTCAGCATCCTAGGGAGCATAGTACTCCCCAGATACTTTCGTAATGAAATGGAATTCCTTATACTGGCCACACCTTCCAAAAGATTGATAACCTCACTGAATTCTGGAATGCCTTTTTGTTACCAACATGGTCAAGTCCCATTTCCTTTTTTCCTGAACAAGGCTTGCAGTTTCCAAACCAGACATGATTTTCTAGTTGGAGGCAGGAAAAGAACCTTGGATGATGGTGAGACAGATTTCAAGAAGCCTCTATCCAGGTAAAAAGATGAGAACCAGGATGTTAAGGTTCATTGCAAGTGACACCCTCACTTAGTGTTTAAAAAATCGTCTTTTGGAAAAAATTTTTTTTTATTTTTATTATTTTTTTATTTTTTGAAAAAAAAAATTTTAAGTTAACTCTTGTCATAGCTGTTTCACAGGGAAAGGATCCATCTTTTGATCTTCGATATTCTTTACTTGTCTGTATCTCATTTCATCTCATGCTGCTTTTTCTGGGTCTTTGATTCCTAGCAGAAACCTCAGTCTGATCCTATTCTGGGTATACTTTCCTTTCTGTATTCATACATGCATATAAATTTGGTGGGGTTTTTAAAAAATCTTTTTCTATTTGATGTGACTTTTCTAGTTATTTTTTGAATTTTTCTTTTAGGGGTGCCTAAATCAGTTAAATGTCTGATTTAACTGACATCAGACAATGGCTCAATCAGTTAAATGTCTACCTTTAGCTCAAGTCATGATCCTAGAGTCCTGGGATTGAGCCCCATGTCAGACTCCCTGCTTAGCAGAGTCTACTTTCTGCTAACCCTCTGTCCTCCGCCCGCTAGTGCATGCTCTATCTCAAATAAATAAAATCTTTTTAAAAAATAAAAACTTTTGGGGGATCCCTGGGTGGCTCAGGGGTTTCACGCCTGCCTTTGGCCCAGGGCGCGATCCTGGAGTCCCGGGATCGGGTCACGCGTCGGGGTCCCACGTCGGGCTCCCGGCATGGAGCCTGCTTCTCCCTCTGCCTGTGTCTCTGCCTCTCTCTCTCTCTCTCTCTATCATAAATAAATAAAAATAAATTTTAAAAAAATAAATAAATAAAAACTTTTTAGTGTCAGGCTTCATAAGCTTATAATTTGTATCTACATTTCTGGATGTTGAGCTTCTGTTCATCGTCCTGGCGTGTATTTTAATTTTTCCTTGCAACTGTTCTAAAACTCCTCTGTCTTAAAAGTCATGACTTTTCAACCAAAAGCCATTGAGCTTTACTCCTTCAAGTTTTTACCAACCTTGACTACTGTGTTTCATTTTCCCTTCTCTTTTTAATTACTTTTATCTGATTATACAAATGCAAATAATTTTTTAAAAGATTTTATTTATTCATGAGAGACACAGAGAGAGAGAGGCAGAGACACAGGCAGAGGAAGAAGCAGGCTCCATGCAGGGAGCCCGACATGGGACTGATTCCAGGTCTCCAGGATCACACCCCAGGTTGCAGGTGGCGCTAAACCGCTGCGCCTTGGGGGCTGCCCCCCACAAATAAATTTTTAACTCATTGAAAAATCCTCAGATCAGCAATAACTACTTTGATAATATAGTGTATATATTTCTGTACTTTTTTTCTATGCACAAAAGCATGGATGATACATATCTTATATACAGAGATACAGGAATAAATTTCTATTTAATAAAAGGTGATATAAAGTATGGGAGCACATCTTTCATTTTTGAATTTTGTAGGTCTTTTTCACTTTATATAACACAATTTCATGAGTGACTAAATATTTTCCTATTTTTTAAGTCATTACAATTTCATACATACTATAATTTAGTTCTCCAGTTGTTGGATATTTACATTATATATGCATTCTTGAAACACTTCACTAGTCTTGCTCATTTCCTCCTCTTAAGTGTTTTTCCTTTCTATTTTTTCCTTTTCCCAGCCCTTTCTTACATGTGGCTCCCAAGCCCACTGGCCACTCACTCTGTCCTAATAATAGTATTAATAAATATTAAGATAGCACTTTTTTTTGAGAGAGAGAGAGCATGTGCATGGTAGGGAGGGGAGAGGCAAAGGGATAGGGAGGGAAAGAATCTTAAGCAGGTCCACATGGAGCCTGATATGGGGTTCAATCTCATAACCCTGAGATCATGACTGAAGATGAAATCAAGAGTAGTATGCTTAACCCGCTGAGCCACCCAGGCTCCCACAGATAGCATTTTATATACTATTAACTATTTTAATTCTCATAGCAACTCTCTTACGGTATGTCATTTTATTAACAAAAAAAAAATTGTGCCACAAAAGATTTAACTTGCCAGATAAAGTCAGAGATGAGATTTAAACACAGATAATTTGGACCTAGAGTTCATACTTGTAACAGCCACATCACACTGCCTTCCTAAAGACACTTACTGAGCTCATCTATTCAGTGAGTTTTAATTGGCCTTTCTGTGTTGAGGACACCAGAGTCCAGTTCTTTTCTCTTTGCCGCAATGACACTCTCTATTAAGCACCTCCATTTCATTTCTCACTATTCCTTCAAACTCAAAATATTTAAACATGGTTTTATTAAACATATCCTCTTCCTTTCATTTGTTCTCCTTCCTTCCCAGAGAAAGAAAGCAGGAGACACATGGCTCCAACCTCAGTTTCCCCTTTTGTCAGAGGTAACACTTTTGTTTCACTCCTCAAAGCTAGAGGAAACCATGGCACTCTTTTTTTAAAAGATTTTATCTGCTTTTTTTGACACAGAGAGCACATGCAGGGGAAGCAGCAGGCAGAGGGACAGGAGAAAGCAGGCTCCCCACTGAGCAAGTTGCCAGCTGCAGACTGGAGCCAGATGTGGGGCTCTATCCCAGGATCCCAGGATGATGACCTGAGGCAAAGGCAGACACTCAGCCACTGAGCCACGAGGTGCCCCCCCCCATGGCAGCTTTTACCTCATTCCATTCTTGCCTGAATTTACTCTGTTCATTAACCTCTTTGTATTTTCCTTAACCATGTTTCTTGGATTCTGCCTTACTTTTATCTCTAGGCTTTCCTTTTTTTTTTTTTTTCTTTTTCTTGCCTACCTTATTGCATCAGCTCTTTTGGGTCTCACTGGTTGTGGTGCTGCCTTACTCCAGTCTGGCACACATCACATCATATTGTTTCCTTGCCCAGGAATTGTCCTTGCCTAATTTTAAAGGCCCTTCTACTGTAATCCGTATTAGTTTTCTCTATTCACTTGTATCTTTAAAAAAAAAAAGATTATATTTATTTATTCATGAGAGACACACACACAGAGAGAGAGAGAGAGAGAGAGAGAGAGAGAGAGGCAGAGACACAGGCAGAGGAAGAAGCAGGCTCCATGGAGGGAGCCCGACTCAGTCCCAGGTCTCCAGGATCATGCCCTGGGCCGCAGGCGGCGCTAAAACGCTGAGCCGCCCAGGCATCCCCTGTATCTTTTATCTCAAGTGCCTCACTCTCCAAATTTTCTCATACTTGCCTTGAAGTTTCTACATCCCGAGCCACTGGTCAGTTCTTCCTTCTCCTACTAGAAATGGGGGCCTTCATAGCATCGAGACTTAACTATGCCAGACTGTGGAGTAAGAGGTGCTTCACCAAATACTCATTTGGAAGGTGTAAGTTGGTTTATACCCCTAGCCCCTGTTCTTTCAACCATTTCTTTCCCATAATATGTCATTAACTTATACTTTCAGCTTCTTCTGCTGCTGCTTTGTCTTCACTGCCTTCATTTACTGCTTTCGCACAAGCCCTTCCCTCAGACTGCTTTCTCAGAATGCTCATTTTTCTTCAAACTTTTTCTATCTCTACTGTTACTCATATTAAGTGCCAAGCAGGCACATATTTCCAGGCATTTTGTTCCTTCTACCTGTAGCACTCTTTCCCACCAATATATTCTTGTTGGCTCCCTCACTTCCTCTGGGTCTCTGCTTCAAGGTTACCTTCTCAGGCCTCCCCTGATGATTTTGTTTAAAATTGCCAACTCTTAAGCCTCCCCACCACTCCATATTCTCTTCTCCTTCTTTATTTATTTTATTTTTCTCCATAGTTTATCACCTTCTGCCATACTAGATATATTCTTGTTTGTACATTTGTTTTTGAACTCCCTTCACTAGAATGTAAGCTCATGAGAGCAAGATCTTTATTCATTTTGTTCATTGTCCTATCCCTAACACTTAGATACTGTCTGGCATATAGTAGGCACTCAATAAACAAATATTTGGTGAATGAATGATTCCTTTTAATGATCTCTCCTGTTAGAGGATGAGAGAAATGCTAGTCTTTCCCATCTTTTTTTTTAACCCATGTGTAGCTCTTCCATCTTTTTTGTTTTTCTCTCTTCTGTCATTTTCTTTATGACTCATATGTACCCCTTCATGATGACAAATTTTTCCTGTAGTCAAATACACACATATATATGTACATAAATATTCACATGTGGGGACAATGGTCATTGTTTTAAAGAAATGGAATTATATTTTATATACCTTCATATATTGCTTTTATATTATTTTTTAAACCTTAAAATATCTAGTATAATACTTAGGTCTTTTAAAAATATTTTGTGGCTATATTATATTCCATGTGTAGGTGGATGTGGGAGAAAAGCTAATAAAATAAAAATTCATTGTGATGTTTCTATGCTTTAAACAGATGATTGGAAGTCATTTTAATAATAACTGTGTAGTAGAAAGCAGATCCTTTTTATGTTCATGATCATGTTTACATTACAGCAGTTAACTTTCCCCTTTGCATTGGAAATAATCTGCTTTTTCCATCTCTTTCAGGCTGGAAGATCAACCCCCAAACTAAGCAACCTGTTCCTACAACAGATATTTGTGAAGAAGAAACTTGCTAGGGGACCATAATAGGAAGATTCATTAAAAATGACCCATGGGACTCTATTTTAAGAGAATCGCAGGAAAGAGATAACAGATTATTGAGACAAAATAGTTGAGAAAATTTAGGGATGCTGGGTGGCTCAGCGGGTGAGCGTCTGCCTTCTGCCCATGGTGTGATCTTTGGGTCAGGGGGTCAAGTCCCCCATTGGGCTCCCTGTATGGAGCCTGCTTCTCCCTCTGCCTTTGTCTCTGCCTCTCTCTGTGTCTCTAATGAATAAATAAATAAATAAATTTTAAAAAAAATAGTTGAGAAAATTTAAATGGAAGAATAATCACCCATAGAAAAAATACTCTCACTGGAGAAAGTTACTTCTTGTTGAAGTCTATTCTCTCTCAGGAACAGATAATTCTTACAGACGACAGTCATCACAAAAGCGATCTATGTGGACAAAGTTGTAAAGAAAACTCTAAGCTAATTGTTCAATCAGGAATCTACGTGGGCAAGACAATTTTCAAGACTACTAAAGGTAGCAGAGATATGGAACAGGCCTAGACTTAAAATAGGTAAGATAATTAATGGTAAAGAGGAATCTTAAAAATATAATACATGTGGAATTAGTTTTAGGTTATCACTTACTCAACACCAGAGAATGCATACTAAAGAGAAACCATATGAATGTGATAAAAGTGGGAAAGTTGTCAGTCAACCAGCATACCTTAATCAATATAAGAAAACCCTATAAATGTAATGAATGTGGGGAACCCTTCACTGTTTCTTCAACATTAATTGCATATCAGCAAATTCATGCTGAAAACAACCCTTATCAGTACACTGCGGAAAAGCCTTCAGCTGATGTGCACACCCTACCCAACATCTGAGAATTGATAATGGAGAGAAACCTTATATACCTCATGAATGTGTTAAAACCTTCAGTCAAACCTCAAAACTTACCAAGCATCAAAGAATTCACACTGGAGAGAAGCCCTACAAAAGTAGTGATTGTGGAAAAACTTTTAGTAATAATTCATACCTTACTGTGCATGTGGACCCATTCTGAAGAAAGGCCATTATAAATGTAGTGAATGTGGGAAAGCATTCAGGAGTATCCCAGATTTTACAATATATCAGAGAATTCATACTGGAGAGAAACCCAATAGATGTAACAATGTGGGAAAGTCTTCAGGAGTAACTCAAGCCTTGCTCTGCATGTTAGAGTGCACACTGGAGAGAAACTCTATGAATATAATGAATATGGTAAGTCATTTTGTTGTACAGAAAACCTAATAGAACATCAGAGAATCCATACAAAGGAGAAGCCATATAAATGTAATGAATGTGGGAGAGCCTTTAGAAATAAATCAAGACTTACTGTACGTCAAAGAATTCATACTAGAGAAAAACCATATAAATGCAGTGGATGTGGAAACGCTTTCTTGTATTCCTCATCTCTTATTATTCATAGTCAAATTCATACAGAAGAGAAACCATAAGGCTAAAATGAATGCAAGGAATCATTCAGGCTAAAATCATACGTAATTTTTCACCACAGAATTTGTACTGGGAGAAACCATACATACCAATGTACTGAATGTAAGAAAGCATTCACTCAAATGGTAAGTCTCACAGAACATGCGAAAGTTCACACTGGATTAAAACCATGTAAATGCACCTATTGTGGGAAATCTTTCAGGAGTAATTATACATCAGAGGACCCATAATGAAGAAAAACCATAAATACAATGAATGTAGGAAATCTTTCACTAACATGTCTCAGCTCAGTCTGCATAAATTATCTCATACCAGTGAGAAACCTTACAAATGTAATAAATGTGATAGTCTTCGCTGATAATTCAGGCTTCATGTCCATCAAAGAATACTAATGCAGGAGAAACCACTTATATGTAATGACTATGGGAAGTGCATTCAGCCAGATGATATATGTTATAGAATATCAGAGAATTCAAACAAGAGAAACCCCACAAATGTGATGAATGTGGAAAGGCCTTCAGAAGAGGTTCTTACCTTGCTGTGCATTTGAGAACACACAGTGAAGAGAAGGAACATCAGGAAAGTTTTATCAGTGTACAGCTTACATTTGTTGGAGAGTTCATACCAGTGAGAAGCCATATGCATGAAAGGAATGTGGGAACACCTTCAGGAGTAATTCTGACTTTACATTATAGAGTACTTACTAGAGGAAAATCTTATAAATGAATGTGAAAAAGCTTTAAGGTGTAGCTCAAGCCTTACCATACATCAGCAAACATAGCAAAGAGTATGAATGTAAGGAATACAAGATGTCATACGATGTCAGTTCCCAGAGAATACATGCTAACATATATTCTGTACATTTAATTACCATGAGAAGGTAAATCTTCAGGAATTATTTACAACTCCTATTCATCAAAAAAAAAAAAAATTCTGGAGATGGGGCACCTGGGTGGCTCAGTGGTTGAGCATCAGCCTTTGGCTCAGGTCATGATCCTGGGGTCCTGGGATCGAGTCCCATATAGGGAGCCTTCCTCTCCCTCTGCCTATCTCTCTTCTTCTCTCTCTGTATCTCTCATAAATAAAATCTTTTTTAAAAATTCTGGAGAGTGAAACTTACAACTATAACAAAGATGGGAAATTAATTATATATCCAGTTTTATGGCTTACCAGAAATTTTAGAGTTAATAGATTAACCATAATTGACATGGAATTTTTTTCCTAATATCATTCTTTAAGTTTTCACTGAATACCAAAAACGTTTTGGAAATCAATTTTTTAGTACAACAAATGTAGCAGAGTGAACTGCGGAAGTAAGTATTCAACTTCAAAATTGGGAATTAAAATAAAAGCCTTTGGCTCATCACTCTCTTAAAGAATTACATTAATTTGAAAAATAAAAACGTAGATAATCTAACATGTATAGAAAGAAAATAAAATGTGCAAAATTTTAAAAAATTAACTTTATCTTCTAAAATCTATATAATTATATTGCTAGATTCTAAGGAAGATAGAAAAAAGAAAGCATTCCCTGTAACCCAACCACCCTAATAATCACTTTTTTTTAAGATTTTATTTATTCATGGGAGACACGGAGAGAGAGAGAGGCAGAGACACAGGTAGAGGGAGGAGAAGCAGGCCCCATGCAAGGAGCCTGATATGGAACTCGATCCTGGAAATCTGGGATCACGCCCTGAGCCAAAAGCAGATTCTCAACCACTGAGCCACCAGGCGTCCCCTAATAATCACTTTGTAATTTTTGTTTATTCCAAGTCTTTATAAAAATTAAAATAGCCTTGTGTTTTATTGTAGACATAACATTCTTATTGTAATAAGTGTAAAAATAGAGAAAAATGTTAAGTAAACAATCTAAATCTTGCCACCTAGAAACAAGAGATATAACATGTTTATTCTGGGCCATATATATATGTTTTAATCTCATTACACAGATGGGGAGGCACCTGACTGGCTCCATGCTCAAGCAGGAGCATCTGCTTCCTCCTCTCCTTCTGCCCCTCCCAACTCATGCTCTCTCTTTCTCAAATAAATAACATCTTTAAAAAAAAATAACAGTGATATCTAAAATAGCTTTCAAGCAAAAATTAAAAAGTCAAAATAATGTCTACTCTGAGGAAGATAAAGACTAGACAAAGCACTAAGTCTAAAGATTTTTTCATATTCTTCCATCTAGAACAAAAGCTCAATACATGAAGATAAATTTATGAAATATATAGACACATTTGAAGATGAAAACTTGTATTTCATTTTCAAAATGTTTATAATGTGTGTACCGTTTTAAAAAGAAGATTCATTTAAAATCATCTTCAGTATTGCCTTCTTTAAACTCTTAGATCCATATTAAGACAATGCTTGAATATCATGGTAATGCTGCACACAGATTATTTTTGTTAAAAAAATATTATTTTTGTTACATTATGCCTAAATGCAGCTGCAGTTTGCATTAGGCCAAGAACTAATGTAACTTAAAATGATCTCATTCTAACCTTATATGAAAATATGGAATTCTTAAAGATTATTTTTTATTATATTCAAGAGTTCTGTTCATTTAAGTTCAAGAACAACAAGGCTGAGTAAGAAAACAATCTGTAAATAAAAATAAATTTTTTTAATTCCAATTTCAGTCAAAGTAAAGAAAGATTTTTAAAAATAATTTTTCGGGGGGCACCAAGGTGGCTCAGTGGTTGACTATCTGCCTTTGGCTCAGGTTGCGATCCCAGTATCCTGGAATTGAGTCCCACATCTGGCTCCCCTCAGGGAGCCTTCTCCCTCTGCCTATGTGTCTGCCTCTCTGTGCCTGTCATGAATAAATAAAATCTTTAAAAAATAATAAAATAAAACTTTCAGAGGTACCTGGGTGGCTCAGTCAGTTAAGTATCTGCCTTCAGCTCAGGTCATGATCTCAGGTTCCTGAGATTGAGCCCCACATTGGGTTCCCTGCTCAGTGGGGAGCCTACTTCTCTGTCTCCTCCCCCATCGTGCTCTCTCTTGCTCTATCTCTCTCAAAAGCTTTTGAATAAATAAATACTTTTTTTTCTAACTCTCTTACTCCTGAAATCCTGGTGCTATATGAAAGAGTTAGAAACAAGTCATTGGATATGCATAAAAGATGTTGGACATGGTATATATACATGTATGTCATTAACAAAAGTAAAGAAATACTCTAAAAAAGAATGGTAGCTAAGTACTGCCACATTACTCTTTCCAATGAGTTCTGTTAGAACACAAAAGGAATTTCTATGATGTTTTTAATGCTGGTAACAATCACGTGGAAATAATTTCCAGGATTGTAAAGTCTTAAATGTGCAGTACTTTTTAAAGTGTACCTTTGAAAATTTTACATTGTACATTTAAAGGTAATGCAAATGTATTTTTTTTCAATGTTTAAAGGTAGACTTTAAAAAGTACTGATATCATAGAACCATCTTTTTTAAGTTGTCAAAAATTCCATTTGGGGGAACATTAAGATGATGACCAGGTTGCTTTTCTATAGCTCTGATTAAGTGAAATATTCTTAAGAATATGCTGGGGTTGGGGCACCTGGCTGGCTCAGTGGTTGAGCGTCTGCCTTCAGCTCAGGTCATGATTCTGGAGTCCCGGGATCAAGTCCCACGTCGGGCTCCCTGCAGGGCCTGCTTCTCCCTCTGCCTGTGTCTCTGTCTGTCTCTCTGTATCTCTCATGAATAAATAAATAAAATCTTAAAAAAAAAGAATATACTGAGGTTATGATGACACCATAACTCAATAAAGGTGGTGAAATACTTATGAAAATGAAATCTGATAATTCACTACTTTTTGAATACCTAATTTTGAGCTAATGCAGAAATTTCTTTTTCCTATGGAACTAGGATGAAGAAAACTGACTTTCAAGTGTAACTGATTTGTATGGCACAAAAAAAGTATGTATTTTTCTACAGAATCCAGGGGGGAAAATGCATCCCCATGGCCTGATACATTCCACCATGAAAATCTAATGCCTATTTGGGAAATCAGCTTAGCAACTCCGCTGTGAGCGTCCAAGGTTTCCTTGGCTAGGCATATTCTGAACCAGCTCTGACTGCCAGGGTACAAGAGAGGACAATCCTTCTGAACCTTCTGTGCCTGGCAAACCTCTTCATGCACTATCTTAACATGTTCACATCTTCAAGTAAAGACCATCCTGTCATCACTGCAATCAGAAGGCACTTGCTTGACTATATACTACCTATTGGGGATTTTTTTTCTAGATCATCTATTTTAACCCATGATGCTTCTCATTCTTTCACTTTAAGCTTCTGTTCCAGTGTCTCTGCTTTAAATTGTTGATTGTTATCATCAAATAGTTTTTGGTTCATCTTCAGAATGCATTTTAACACATTTTATATCAACGTATTTTCTCATTCCGATGTACCTTTAAATTGCAGTACAAGGGTAGAAACATGATGGGAAGAATTTTCACTGCATTGTCACAGATTAAATTCAAATTCTGGGTTTACAGTTACTTTCATCACTTGAAAAATTTTGTTTCAGCTCCTTCTGGCCTCCACAGTTTCTTTTCTTTTTAAAGATTTCACTTAGTTATTCATGAGAGACACAGGCAGAGACATAGGCAGAGGGAGAAGCAGGCCGGGAGCCTGACATGGGACTCGATCCCAGGACCCCAGGATCATGACCCGAGCCAAAGGCAGATGCTCAACCACTGAGCCACCCAGGTGCCCCTGGCCTCCACAGTTTTTTAAGAGAAGTCTGCTGGCATTCGAATTGTTTTTCTGCTGCTGGTCTGTTGTCCTTTTTCTTTTGCTGCTTCCAGGATTCTTTTTCATCTTTAGTTTTCAGGAGTTTGATTATCATCTTAGACTGCACATCTTCGTGTTTATCCTAGTTAGCATTTTCTTACCTCCTTGAATGTGAAGATTTATGTCTGTACCCAAATTTGGAGACACTTTGAGGACTATGACACTCTAGATTTTCATCTGAATCTTGTGTTTTAGCATACCTTCCCTGACACCACTCTGGTGGCAGAAAAAAGTTCACTACTGTGCTATTCTGTGCAAATGGGAGTCCAAGGGACTCAGCTTCTGTCGATAGCTCTGGGGATGGGAATTTCTTGCTACTGCTGGGCAGGGGTAGAATTTCAGGCTCCCCACTAGGTCATCACCATTAAAAATACCTTGTCTAGGAGGGGAGAGTCATTCCCTTAATACTTCCATATAGCTGTTACTAACACTGTGTGTGAGGAGGCTTAATACTACTAGGTGGGTGGGAATAAAAGTTGCAGCTTCCTACACTGCCTTCTCTGACACTATCCCTGCAGGGAGAGGGGGGCCCATTTCAGTCTATGATGTTGGGGATAAGGTGGGACCAGTTTTTCTGTGATACTTGGCTGAAGCACAGTGATTGTTTTCTTAAAGGTTTTCTGATATTCTAGGCTGCCCTTTTCTTGGTCTTTTGGTTGGAGAAAGACAGGCTTCCTCAGAGCTTGCTTTTTGTCTTTCTTTTCTTTCTTTCTTTCTTTCTTTTTTTTTTTTTTTTTTTTTTTTTTTTTTTTTTGTCTGTGCCCATTAGCATATTGGGTTGCCAGCTCCTCCAGCACCCAGGTCGGGGTATATGAAGCAAAACAAAAATGAAGAAAACTTATAACTGCATCTTTCCTCAGGTTGCAAGATCCCTAGCTGGGCTGCTTTCTGTCTAACCTTAATATGCCTTCTCAATTTGTATTACATATATAACATCAAGAGCTTTTAGCTGTAATTAGTGGGAGATACAGAAAGAAGTGTGCCTTTTCCATCTCACCCCTCTATCATTTATGACAATATCTTGGTGGGTATAAATTTCTGGGCTGACAGGTGTTTTTTTTTTTCTTTCAGTACTTTAAAAGTGCTCCATTGTCCTCTGGCTTTCTTTCTTTCTTTTTTTCTGATAAATTATCTTTGAATGCAATAAACAGATATCTTTGTTCCTCTAGCTGTTTTTAAGATTTTCCTTTATTATTGATTTGTAGCAACATGATTGTGATGTGCCTTGGTGTAATTTTCTTTATGTGTTTTCTTTGAATTTCACTGAGCTTTTTAGATCTGTGGATTTATAATTTTCATCAAATTTGGAAGTATTGGGGCAGCCCGGGTGGCTCAGCAGTTTAGCGCCACCTTCAGTCCAGGGCCTGATTCTGGAGACCCGGGATTGAATCCCTCGTCAGGCTCCCTGCATGGAGCCTGCTTCTCCCTCTACCTGTGTTTCTGCCTCTCTCTCTCTCTCTCTCCTTTCTGTGTGTCTCTCATGAATAAATAAAATAAAATCTTTTAAAAAATTGGAAGTATTTAGTTATTTCCTCAAATATTTTTCTACTTCCTCACTCTCTCCCCTCCTTCTAGGATTTTAGCTACACATAATTAGGCTACTTCATATTGTACCATAACTCACTGTTGCTCTGTTCAGTCATTCTTTTTTTCTCCCTGTTTTTCATTTTGAACAGTTTTTATTTCTGCATCTTTGAATACATGATTCTTTTGCAGTGTTGAATCGGCTCTTAATCTAATCTAGTGGGGTTCTTTTTGTTGTTTCAGATATATTTGTTATCTCTAGTAGTTTGAAACCCAACATATTATTTTCCTTTCATAGTTCAGGAGTCACTGGGTTATGTAATACTTTCT
This sequence comes from Nyctereutes procyonoides, assembly GCF_905146905.1. Lineage (NCBI taxonomy): Eukaryota > Metazoa > Chordata > Mammalia > Carnivora > Canidae > Nyctereutes > Nyctereutes procyonoides. The sequence continues at coordinate 50,317,501 of NW_026575140.1, read as the reverse complement.
CCTTTAAAGGTATCCACTGGCTCTTTATAATCCCAAGAGCCCAGTTTGACAATGTTCAGTTTCACTGAGCTTTCCTCCCAAATCATACAAAGAGTTAGAGTCTGCAGAGGAACAGTGTGAGCAAAAGTAGGAAGACTTGGAGTTTGCCAAGGAGATGGTAGAAGATGATGATGACAGCTTCCTTGAGCTCAGTGGCTGGGGAGAGGTGGGATGAGTGAGGACTGGCTCTTTATCTTTCCCCCTTGGGGTCCCCTGTCCAGGAAACTGGCCCTTTTCTGTATGTGTCTCACAGACTATGTATGTGCAGGAGGTGAGGGGTGCAGGAAGCCAGCCACCCCTACCTTCACACCAAGAGGCTTCTCCACACTGTGGGCAGGAGGGTGGGCAGGTCGCCTCCCCATGGCAGGGTCCTGGCTAGTGGTAGCCATATGTAGGGGGCTCACTCAATGTGGGTCTCATACACAATTACAGCAGCAGACAATCCAAGGCACACAGAGTAGGAATGGGTTAGGGAGGAAATGGTTTCATTGAGGGAAACTGCCCTAGAGCCCTTACAGAGTCTGTTTCACTATGGAAAGTATGATCTGGATATTAAAACCTGGAATTAAAAAAATAATAAAAATAAAATAAATTTAAAATAAATAAATATCAGGGAATTGAGGCAAAGGAAAATATGCTTTATAATATATAATATGTAATAAGATAATAAATATCAATATAAACATTAAAATATCAGTATAAATATAAATGTTAATTATGTTTTAATCTGGATGAGCTGAGGGAAGAAACTTCTAGTCCAAAACCCCAGAGATTGGGACGCCTGGGTGGTTCAGTGGTTGGGCATCTGCCTTTGGCCTAGGGCATGATCCTGAGTCATGGGATCGAGTCCCGCGTTGGGTTCCCTGCGTGGCGCCTGCTTCTCCCTCTGCCAGTGTCTCTGCCTCTGTGTGTGTGTCTCTCACTAATAAATAAATGAAGTCTTTAAAAAAAAAAAAACATTATCATGAAAGCATTATTGATTTTTCAGTCAAGAACTTGAAAGACCCGCATAAGTGTGCACACGCTCTAACCAGGTCTACTGGCATCCGAGACTTTAGATAATTTAGAGACAGCCTGTATCTTCCGTCAATGACTTTATTTCTGTATTCACACTGAAATGTTCAGGGTCAAGGGATAGTGTCATCCTTCTTGGTGCTGCTCCTACCTCATGCTAGTGCTTGATATATAAATGTTGCCTCTCCATACAAGTTTGTCAACTTGATTGGATTTTTTAGGTCGCCCAAATTGTCGATAAACACAGCCAATTCCCTCTTAAATGCAGACAAAAACGGAGGAAAAAAAAAGAAGAAATGAAAAAGGAAAAAAAACTCCGCGCTGAGGATTCTGGGCGCTGTAGTTCGGCCGCCCCGGCTGCGCAGGCGCACTGGCTTGCCTGGAGGCCAGCCCCGCCAAGCCGGCGCCATCGCTGGAAGCGTTCCCGCCCTGCTCTGCGAGTGCCCTCAGTTGTCCTCAGTTCGGCAGCCAGGTACTCGTGGCCCCCGGCGCCAGGCCCCGGTTCCCCGCCGCCCCTCCCACGGCGCTGGGCTCTTGGCGGCGTCCGGGGCGTGGCCGTTCCCTGCAGCGCCCGGGTCCCCGAGCCGACACGCCCACCCGAGAGGCGCCTGGGGCTGGGCCTCCTGCCTGGCCGGCGGCGGGGTCTCGCCCTGGCCTGGCTCCCGGGCGGTCGGTGCGCTCGGCGGCGACGCGGCGCTGGGGTCGGGGAGCCTCGGGAGCAGGGCCCCCGCCTAGGAGGGGTCGACCAGCGCCGGCTGGCCCCTGGCCTGCCTCTTCCCGGTCCCGCGCCTGGGAAGGAGGGAGGGGGGTGCCCCCGGAGCGCACTTAGGGGAAGGGGGCGAGGCTGGAGGGAGGAGAGTCTCCGTCCCGGCGTCTGAACCGGCAGTGATGGCTTCACACTTGGTGACCCGACAGGTGGATGAGCGCCTGTCCTTCGGTAACGCAGGCAGCTTTTTTGTTCCCCCCTGCCTCTTTTTATAGCATGTCAGAGAGTCACTTTTAAATCGCTCGTCTCCCCTGGACGGAATAATGGCATCATTGCTGTCAGTGGGAGATGCCGGACGGGTCTAGGGCGTTGAAGTTCTCAGCAAGAACGTGGACCCCCTTCATTATTTTAAAACCACAAAGCTGGCTTAGGATCCACCCACAAGTGAAATTTCTCAAGTCTTGGGAAGACGGGGTTGGGGGGCGGGGAGGGTAGGGGAGAGTCACACTATCCAGAAAAAAAAAAAGTATCTCGGAAATTACAACTTTGGAGAAGTGTTGGCCTGTAGAAAGATACCTGCATAATGTTAGAGGTGGCATGAGAAAACAGTGTGGTAAGCGTCGTTTGCTAATAGCTTGTGTTCAAGTGATTTGCCGATGGATGTATTTCCAAAGTAGCCAAACCAAAGTTAGAACCTGGGGATGCGGACAGCCACTGCGGAATTTATTCCTACACCAAACTCCTATGTATACATAGATCCTTCTACTTGTCTACTTGGAAAATGCAGAAAAGTAGAAGAAAGTGTAAACAACACAGACCCAGGTCTCAGAGGTCATAGTGGAGTTTTGGCTTATTCACTTTTTTTTTTCTTTTTCTTCATGCATTATTCTTACATAGTTGAGATCAAGCTGAATATTTTAAATAGCGTTGGTTATTCTGATTATACAATTTTAAAAGATGTTTATTGCAGTTTGGTGTTAAACATATTTGGCTAGCATTATCTATATAGCATATTGCCAGGGAGGAGTTTATTAATCTTTACAAATTGATTTTAAGATTTTATTTATTTATTTATTTATGAGAGATACAGAGACAGAGGGAGAGGGAGAAGCAGGCTCCTTATGGGGAGCCCGATGCAGGACTCAATCCCAGGACACTGGGACCATGGCCTGAGCCAAAGGCAGATGCTGAGCTACCCAGGTGCATATCTTTGCAAATTTAAAAAGAAATGATAACTCAGGTCATTCTTAATTCATTTTAAAGATGCAGAAAGTGACTACTATAGCTCTTTGAAATTGAAAATGTCTTGGGGATCCTTGGGTGGCTCAGCGGTGTGGCACCTGCCTTCAGCCCAGGGCATATCCTGCAGTTCCTGGATCGAGTCCCATGTTGGGTTCATTGCATGGAGCCTGCTTCTCCCTCTGCCTGTGTATCTGCCTCTGTGTGTGTGTGTGTGTATGTCTCTCATGAATGAATGAATAAAATCTTTTTTAAAAAAAAATGTCTTAAGTCAGTCTTTGTAGGTCCACTTTTGTGTTTTGGGAAAAAAATGGTTTTATTTATTATTTCTCTTAGCCTATTTTTCTTTCGGCCTTGTAAAACTGGATTTCTTGACTTGAGGTTGAGTATGGGTTGTTTGGAGGTGGAAGTCAATCTTCAAACTCCCTGAAATACTATGCAACATCATATACATGTGCATTATTCTGTGGACAAGGTCAAATTCTGAACTAGATCTGTAACTCCCAAAGTTAAGATCTACAGGTGTTGATGTGCAGTCATTGTTACTATTTGTTAGAATAGTTTTATTCCTTTTGTTTTTTGGGGTTTTTTTTTTTTTTTTTTAAAGAGAGAGGGAGAGTAGGGGAGGAACCATGGAATGGGGTAAGGAACACAGAGAGAGAGGAAGAGAGAATCTCAAGCGGACTCCCCATGAAGCACAGTCTCATGACCCTGAGACCATTGACCTGAGCCGAAATCAAGAGTCAGATGCTTAATGGACTGAGCCACACAGGCTCCCCCAGAAGTTTCAATTACTGTTTTAGACTGTGTTGGAATTTGCCACAAGTGTTCGTTCTTTCTTTCTCTTTCTTTCTTTCTTTCTTTCTTTCTTTCTTTCTTTCTTTCTTTCTCTCTCTCTCTCTCTCTCTCTCTCTCTCTCTCTTTCTTTCTTTCTTTCCTTCTTTCTTTCTTTCTTTCTTTCTTTCTTTCTTTCTTTCTTTCTTTCTTTCTTTCTTTCTTTCTTTCTCTTTTTTATCTATTTATTTGAGAGAGAGCACAAGCAGGGGGAGAGGAAGAGGCAGACATGGGGCTGGATCCCAGGACCCTGGGATCACCAGCTGAACCAAAGGCAGATTCTGAACCTACCTACTGTGAGGCCACCCAAGTGCCTCACAGATGTTTCTAAACTGAAGCGAAGAGTGATTTAAGAAGTACCAGGCTTGGGACACCTGAGTGGGTCAGTGGTTGAGCATTTGCCTTCAGCTCAGGGCGTGATCCTGGAGTCCGGGGATCGAGTCCCACACCGGGCTCCCTGCATGGAGCCTGCTTCTCTCTCTGCCTGTGTCTCTGCCTCTCTCTGTGTGTCTCTCATGAATGAATGAAATAAAATCTTTAAAAAAAAAAAAAAAGGAAGTACCAGGCTTGAAGCAGAAACTCAGCTAAGGGAACTAGTAATAGGGCCAACTTTGCCCGGGCTCTAGAATCGCCTTGGTGAAACATTTCAATTGTATTTTCACATGTCAAAGGAAGACTCTTTAATGTGGGGTTTGGGAGGTAGCTTTAGAACAATATTTCTCAAGGTAAAAACTTTAGGTACTTGTTGACAATGTTAACAAAGGATTTCCTTTCTTTTTTTTTTTTTTAGATTTTATTTTTGTATTCATGAGAGACACACACACAGAGGCAGAGACACACACAGAGGAAGAAGCAGGCTCCACACAGGGAGCCCGATGTGGGACTTGATGTGGGACTCGATCCCGGGACTCCAGAATCATGCCCTGAGCGGGAGGCAAAGGCTCAACCGCTGAGCCACCCAGGCGTCCCCAAAGGATTTTCTTTTCTAAAAGCATGCCTAGGGGCACCTGGAAGGCTCAGTTGGTTAAGTGTCTGAGTCTTGATTTTGGCTCAGGTCATAATCTCAGGCTCGTGAGATCAAGCCTGGTATTGGCTCTATGCTTGTGCTCCTAGCCTACTTAAATTCTCTCTCTCCCTCTGCCCCTCGGGTCTCCACCCCCCCCCCCCACTCTAGCATACTCTCTCCCTCTCTCTAAAAAAAAAATAACAATAAAATAAAAATTTTAAAAAGCATGCCTAGTGAGATTTTTGCATCCTCAAATATAATTAAGATACAGGAGTTTTCTAATTATATTTAGAAGTTTTCTGGTAGAAGAGTCATTTTCATTAGATCTGCAAAGGAATTCATGACCTAAAACAATGTAGAGAAACACTGGTAAAAAAAAAAAAAAAGAAACAAACAAACAAACACTGGTTATTAGTAACTCTTGAGACTTCGGTATAAGAATCCTCTCAGATTTTTCAATCTTTATTCATGTCTTCTCTTCGCAGTACACCATGTTTTTCCTCCTTCAACTTCTTATTTCTTTCTCACCAAAAAAAATGTTTTCATTGTGCATAGTGAAACCCCAGGGTCATGGAACAAATTACATGTGAGGGTCTCCTGATAGGGGGATGGGGGAGCCACCAAATGTGGGGTGACCTGATCAGGTGGAGGCCAGCTGTGAAGGCCATGAAAGAATTCATCCAAGGTGGAACAAAGGAGATAGAAGTTTACTGAATGCATTGCAAAGGAGCCTGGGCAGGCAGGACAGCAAAGGGTAGACTGCCCCCGGGGGGGTGGGGAGGTATAGTTAATGGGGAATGTGAGGGGTGATGGGAATGTATGGAATGTTCCTTTACTGGTACCTGTATCCAGGTGTAAGTACCCCATTCATCAGCCATTATTTATGGATATTTTGAAGTGGGCTGTCTGTTGGGCCTGTCGGAATTCAGCCCCATGGTCACTGTGGGCCCTTATATCTCACTCAGGTTTCCATTGTTCAAGTTGGTTACCTAGAAATGGTCTACATTACAGTCTTAAGATAATCATGTTTTTCTTTTTTTAAGATTTTATTTGTTAGAGCACACACGAACGGGTACGAGCAAGAGTGGGGTGAGGGAGAGAAAATCTGAACCAGACTCTGGCCTGAGTGCAGAGCCCTACTCAGGGACTTGCTCTCATGACCCTGAGATCACAACCTGAGCTGAAACCAAGAGTTGGATGCTTAGCCTACTGAGCCCTCCAGGCACCCTGATAATCACATGTTTTCTTGATTTAACTAATCCTTACTCTCCCCTCCTTACCTGAGAACTTCACATTTTTCTTGCATGACCTTTCATTCTACTAATTGGGAATTCAACTTTTCAGATTTAGTAGAGTCCATGTCATTTGAACAAGAAAGACATTTCTTTCTCATATAAAAGTCTGAGTTGTTAGATTGTGGGCAGTGATAAGGGTAGGCAACTTTCATCCATTAGGTCATCTAGAAACCCAGAGTCCATTCACATTTTTGCTTCACCACCTGCTGGGGGTGTTGTCTTTACTATGGTAGAAGCTGGCTCACTCTAGTCTCCTTGCATTCCAGGCCTTTGGAAGGGGAAATGAAGATCTGGAAGCCAGGCAGCTCCCTTGTAAAGATGTAACATCACCTCTCTTACTCAAATCCCTTTCACTATAATTTGGTCACATGGGCATACCTGCCTGCATGGTGGTTGGGAAATGTCTCTAGCTGGGTGACCTTATGTCTGGCTGAGATTTCAAGCCTTTGTCAAGTGGAAGAGGAGACTGGCTATTGGAAGGCAATCTGCTACATTGGCCTACTTATGTTTCCTACTGCTTGAGTCAGTCTTAGGAAATTTTTAAGCAAAAATTGTTCTTTGGGAAATTTTATTTTTATTGGCATACAGTTTTAAGATTATTTATATGTTATAGCCCCTTTCTTGTTTCTAATTTTGGTTTATTCTGTTTTTTCTTCTTTGGCCAGTGGCTTATGTATTTCATTATTTAGAGAATCAGCTCCTGCTTTTGTCAACTGTTTTCTTATTTATTAGTTTCTTTATTATTTCCAATTTATGGTTTGCTTGTTAATTATTTTTCTTACTTGAATATTTAAAAGTTTTATTCCTTGAAAAATGTTCGTTGAATATATTTAGAGATATAAATTTTATCTTTTTAAAGTTTTGGCATTGACCCATGAATTTTTAATCTATAATTCTCCCATTTTCTAATTTATTGGCAATTTAAGTTCTCTCTTTGACTTAATAAGTTCTCAGGAGGGTCTGTTTTAATTCCCTGGTGATTGGGTTTTTTCCCTCTCCCTCCAGACATACATTTATAATTCTACTACATCATGGTTGGTTAGAGAATGTCATGAATCCAGTTTTTCCTTCTTTTTTTTTTTAAGATTTTATTTATTTTATTTTAGAAAGAGAGAGTATGTGAGAACAGGGAGAGGGACAGAGAGGGAGAGAGAGAACCACAAGCATACTCCCCTCTGAGCACAGAACCCCACATGGGGCTCAATCCCAGGACCCTGAGATCATGACCTGGGCCAAAACCAAGAGTTAGACACTCAACCAACTGAGCCACCCAGGCACTGGCATGATGATTTATTTTTGTGTATTTGTTTGTAGTGAGAGCTAGCTTTATTTTTTTATCCACAAAGATACTTATTATTTCATTTTTAATTGAAATATGATTAACACATAAGTTTCAGGTATACAACATGGTTCAGTATATGTATATATTGCAAAGTGATCATTGAAAATCTAGTTAACATGGATATCACCACACATAGTTACAAATTTTTCTCTTGTGATGAAAACTTTTAGGTTTTATTCTTATTAACTTATATAATACAGTATTGTTAACTATAGTCACTGTTCTGTACATTACATCTCCAGGACTTACTTATTTTATAACTGGAAATTTATAGCTTTTGACCACAATTGCCCATCTTGCCCACTGGTCAACCTTGCCTCTGGCAACCATCTCTAACCATCTTTTCTCTGTATCTACGAGTTCAAGTTTCAGGGGGTAGGGTGGCTTTTTTTTTTTTTAAGATTCCACATAACAGTAAGATGATACTTATCTACAGATGTTTGACTTGTTTGACCTAACATAATGCCTTCTTGGTCCATTCATGTTTTCACAAATGTAAAGATTTCCTTCTGTTTTGTGGCTGAATAATAATCCTGTGTGTATCACATTATCCATTCATCTGTCAACAAACATTTCAATTCCTTGGCTATTATAATTAATGCTACTGTGAACATATAGCTGTGGATATCTTTTTGAATTCATTTTTTTTGTTTCCTTCAGATAAATGCCAGAAGAATTGCTGGAAAATATAGTAATATTTTTAATTTTTTAAGGAAACTTTCAAGAAATTTTAGTATGATTTGTTTTAGTTTTGTAAAAAATGTTGTTGGTACTTTATAGGGATTGTATTAAATTTGTAAATTGCTTTGGGTAGTATGGACATTTTAACAATTCTAATTCTTCCAAACCATGATCACAGAATATCTTTCCATTTAATGTCTTTTGGTTTCAATGTACAGGTCTTTCACCTCCTTGGTTAAATTTATCCCTAGGTATTTTATTCTTTTTTTTATTCATGATACAATTGTAAATAAGATTATTTTCTTAATTTCTCTTTCTTACAGTTCATTATTAGTGTATAGAAAGAACTTGTTTTTATAAGTTGATTCTGTATCCTGCAACTTTATTGAATTTGTTTATTCTAATAGTTTTTTTGGCAGAGTCTTTAGGAGTTTCTATATATAATATTATGTCATCTGCAAATAGTAACAGTTCTTTTCCAATTTGGATGCCTTTTTTTTTTTTTCTTGCCTAATTGTTCTGGCTAAGACCCCTAATATTATGCTCTATATAATGATAAGAATGGGCATCCTTGTCTTAGTCTGTTCCTGATCTTAGAAAAAAAAAAAATTATCATTATCATTTCACCATTGAGTATACATGGCTTTGTTGAGAGTTTTCATCATGAAAGGATACTGAATTTTGCCAGATGCTTTTTTTTTTTGCATCTTGTGAGATGATCATAGGATTTTTATTCTTCATTTTTAAAAATATCTTATTTATTTGAGAGAAAGAAAGCAATAAAGAGAACATGAGGGGGGTGAGGAGCAAAAGGAGAAGCAGACTCCCCGCTGAGCAAGAAACCCGATATGGGGCTCAATCCCAGGACTCTGGGATCATGACCTGAGCCAAAGGCAGACACTTAACTGAGCCACCCAGGCACCCCTATTCTTCATTTTGTTAACATGGCATATCACATTGGTTGGCTAGCAGATACTGAATCATTTTCGCATCCTTGTAATAAATCCCACCTTGATTATTGTATATGATCCTTTCATATATTGTTGAATTTGGTTTGCTAATATTTTGTTGAGGAATTTTGCATCTATGTTCAACATTGACTTCTAATTTTTTTTTCTTGTGGTGTCCTCGCCTGGTTTTGGTATTAAGATGGTGGCATTGTAAAATGAGTTTGGAAGTGTTCCTTCTCCATGATTTTTAGAAGAGTTTGAGAAGGATTGGTATTAATTCTTCTCAAATGTGTGATAGAATTCACCAATGAAGCTACCTAGTTCAGGACTTTGTTTTTTGATGGAATTATTATTATTATTATTATTATTATTATTATTATTATTGATTCAATCTCCTTACTGGTAACCAGTCTGTCAAATATTCTCTTTCTTCATGATTCAATCTTGGTAGTTTGTATGTTTTAGGAATTTACTCATTTCTCTAGGATGCCCATTTGTTGGCATGATCTTTTTTAAGATCCATATTGTCTTAAACTTTAATATGTTCATATGAATCAGCTAGGGGGATCTTATTAAAAAGCTGATTTTGATTCAATAGGTTCTGTGGTTTGTACCTCAGATTTTGCATTTTTCACAAGTTCTCCAGTAATGTTTGTACTGCTGTTTTTCAGACTACACTTTTGAATACAAAGCTCTTGGACGTGAATTCCTAATAGATGTAAATTATCTATGTAAGGCAGAGACAGATTCAGCATAATCTTGCATAGATTCTTTTGGGCCCCAAAAGCCCTACTGCATGGTGAGAGTGTCAGACTTCCTAGGAAACTGTCATTAAAAAGAATTTCTCAAAATCTGGGAAGCTTAATTCTTACTGCGCCACTGCCCTTTTATGTGTCTTACAGCATCATTCTGCGATTATGCACTTATTTAGAAACATAACAGTCTTATTTTGTAACCAAACTCAGCACTTTTTTTTTCCTGCTTCCTTTTTCTTTGGATTTGCCTGCTATAGAATGAGTAGATAGATCTATTTGAATATGAGATTGAGGGAGGCATGTCAGGGCTTCTTCTGAGAGTTGTGGTGTTCTCTTTACATGAAGCTGAAATCTCTGAAAATGTTGCAAATTGATCATCAATGAAAGACAGGAAAAGAGGTTCTTAGAATGTTTAATTTTTAGATGAGTAGGTGATTGTGGCAAAGAAGGATTGAATTATTTTCTTTCACCATCACACAGCAAGTTGATTTAATGGAAAAGTTGTGGGCATTGGAATTAGACCGATTTGGGGTCATACCTGGCCTTGGCTAATAGTGTAATTTTTCTAAGCCTCATTTTCCTGATCAGTGGAATGAGAATATAATTTCCATTGGATTAATGTGAAGTTCAAATTAAAATCTCCTTATACAATGTCTGGCCTGCTAGCTGTGACCACACTTAATTAAAAAACCAAAATTTCCAGGAACAAAGATGTCTTTTTCCTCACTGATCTTGGAGTTTAATCTTGTATTCTTTAGGGAAGTCATACTTACTTGTAATGTCAGAATTGCAACTAGATAAGGCTGAGATTTCCAAGGTAGGATTGATTTTCACAGCTTATTTCTCTTTCTCAGAACGCCTTTGTAGGACTCCACTCTTGCCAGAGAGGGGAACACAGAGGAAGAGACTATGGCTGCTATGGTTTTTTCAGTTGGACCTCTGGTAAGTTGGGGTTTCCTCTGGTCCTCACCTGCCTCTTGTTTTAAGAGCATGTCCATTTTTCCTGAAGTCTGTGACTTCCATATCTTACCCACATCCCTTCTGGTATCTGAATCAAATTGTTTCACCCTTGAAAATTGGGCTCGCCATAGTAAAGCTTGTAATCTATAAGAAGATTCATTATACATGTTGAACCAAATATCAAGACACATAATCTTTCAAAAAATACTTTTGCTATTTTTGATAAATAGGCAGTCTAGGAAATTTACTTTTGATATTAAATTTGTATTGTTCCCGGAAATTTCAGTTATTTATGGGGTAGAAGAATGGAATATTTTAAATTGGAAATTTTGTGTAGGAAATTTTGGGAAAAATATATACATATGCACATAGACTCACCCATCACACACCCTCTTTAATTAAATTAAGAGGGACCCTTCCCCTTGTGCCCACTCTCAGTGATCTCTTTACTACCCATTAAGAAGTGACCAAACTTAATAGATGACATGGAGAGAAAGAAGATGTTTAAGTCACAGTGCTTGGATGTAGGGAGCTTAGTCTCATTGAGGTAAAGCATATACAAAAGAAAGAGTTACATAATTTATTTAGGTGAATGATAGTTACTTAGCCATATGATAAAGTGCTATTACAGAAAAGAAATAGGACATGAGTATGGGCAAAATTTGTCACAGAAAGTCCATGAGTAGGCAGCCCCGGTGGCCCAGTGGTTTAGCGCCGCCTTCAGCGGGGGTGTGATCCTGGAGACCTGGGATCGAGTCCCACATCAGGCTCCCTGCATGGAGCCTGCTTCTCCCTCTGCCTGTGTGTGTCTCTCTCTCTGGGATGAATAAATAAAATCTTTAAAAAAAAAGAAAAGAAAGCCCATGAGGACAGTTGGACTTAAGGTGGTATCCAGTTACAAGTGGGATTTAAATTGTCATAAAGTATTTATGAGAGTGCTTCAGGTGAGAAGGGAGTTCAAGGGCAAGGTTCTGTGGCAGAGAACAGTGGGGGTAAGCTAGGGATTCCAGTTGGAAAGTTATGAAAGACAGGACTGGGATATTTAAGCTGAATCTTTTAATGTTTCCCTGAAGACATTTAAGTATACGTGTGTGTGTGTGTGTGTGTGTGTGTGTGTGTGTGAATGTGTTTGAGATAGGTGTTAACATGATAAAAGCTGTATTTTAGCAGTGATTTTCTGAAATAGGAAATTCCAAAGAACGATGATAGCAACAAATATCATTTGTTCTAATAATAATCTGCAGTAACCTGCAACTGTGATCTTCTACTCTTTCTAGTTGGGATGTACAATGTAAATAGTCCTTAAAACATACCCTTGAGAGATAAATACAGGGCGCCTGGCTGGCTCATTCAGTTAAGCGTCCAACTCTTGATCTCAGCTCAAATATTGATCTCAGGGTCTTGGGTTTGGGTCCCACGTTGGGGTCCATGCTGGGTGTGGAGCCTACTTTAATAAAAAAGAGAGAGAGAGAGAATAAGAACCATAATGTTGCACTTGATCAGTAGATCCAAAGTGTTTGTCTAGTATTGACATGGTCAAACTCATCCCTAATTACCACATTTTCTGGAAGCTGAATATTTGTATTTAGATAAGAACTGGGGAGAACTAAGGTAGCATTTTTTTCTCAATGAGCTTTTAATAGTTGTATTACCCATAGTTTTTAAAATGGCACACACAAAACCTAAAATTGTTAAATACTAATAGAAGGATAGCATAAGAGACACCTGGGTGGCTCAGTGGTTGAGCATCTGCCTTTGGCTCCGGGTGTGATCCCAGGTCCAGGATCAAGTCCCACATCGGGCTCTCTGCATGGAGCCTCCTTCTCCCTCTGCCCGTGTCTCTGCCTCTCTCTGTGTGTCTCTCATGAATGAATAAATAAAATATTTAAAAAAAAAACAAGGTCAAAGATTAGAATTAGATGTTATTATGAGACCTTAATTCAGCCCTAAGTAAAACAATAAAAGAGGTTATTTCATATATGCCACATCCACAGTGGACTGATGTTGCTTGATGAGGCTCTGCTGTAAACCATGGGCAGCCTGTCACTGAATGATCTTATCCTGTATCCCCCCAGAATCCTGAAGATTCCCAGCCAGAAGAAGATTTTCACCTTCAGGCAGAAGAACCAGAACTGGTAAAGGTAATACTTAACATGTATGTAAGGGGAACGAGAAGGGCCACTTACACTGACCCTGGTTCTTAATGTTCTAGTTGATTGCAGGTTCACAGTGAATACTATCATGCTAAATAGCTGTAGTAACCCCAGGGTGGTACCATCAGTTTGGCAGATTTCATTTCTCTCAGTGGTGACAAGCCTAATGTGGCAGATAGTCACAGCATAATTTCTAATTGATAAAGTATCCAATATCACATCCTCTGATTTTTGCTTTGCATTGTAAGACTCAATACCATTAAAAATACCAAGAATGCATCAGTGTGAGTAGAAACATTCCTAAGATGTGTTAAAATTAGTTTAGCTATTTTTATTTCATTATATTTGTTAAGCTTACTTTTTTATTTGTGAGTATAGTATCTACCTGATTTGTCCATAAAATATCAAAGTTAGAAATTTATGAACTATGTTAAGAAAAAATATCTAAAACTTAGAAATAAGGCAAGAGATAAATGTATGCCTTTTCAGTGTCATATTGGACATGTATTATTCTGGCATTCCTTTTTCTGCTATCAATAGACAGCTGTTTTTCAATCTCCCTTGAACCAACTTTGTCAAGCAGTTAATCTCCCATTAATGACTTAAACAAATCTTCTGCATATATTGACAATAACTTTTAGAATTGTGGTTTAAAAATTTTTTGAATATAATTGACATACAAGGTTACATTAGTTTCAGGTGTATAGCATACTGATTGGACAACTCTATACATTACAGTGTTCACCACAGTAAGTGTAGTTATTACAAGATTGGGACGCCAGGGTGGCTCAGCGGTTGAGCATCTGCCTTTGGCTCACGGTGTGATCCTAGAGTCCCGGAATTGAGTCCCACATCGGGCTCCCTGCATGGAGCCTGCTTCTCCCTCTGCCTGTGTCTCTGCTTCTCTCTCTCTGTGTCTCTCATGAATAAATAAATAAAATCTTAAAAAAAAAGTTATTACAATATTATTGACTATACTCCTGATGCTATACTTTTTATCTTATTTTATAATTAGAAGACTTATTTATTTTATAATTAGAAGTTTCTACATCCTAATCCCCTTCACCTATTTCACTCATCCCCCTCCCTAGCAACCACCAGTTATGAAGTTTGATTTTGCTTTTTGTTTGTTCATGTTTTATTTTTTAGATTTCACATATAAGTGAAAGCACATGGTATTTGTCTTTCATTTATTTCATTTAGGATAATACCCTCTAGATCCATCAATGTTACCATGAATGACAAGATTTTTTTTCCTTTTTTTGGATGAGTAGTATATATAGTATATATCTTCTTTATGCATTCACCTATTGATACGTGTGTTGCTTCTATATCTTGGCTATTGTAAATAATGCTGCAATAATCAGGAGTGTGTATATCTTTTTGAATTAGTATTTTCATTTTCTTTGGTTAAATAGCCAGCAGTGGAATTACTAAGTCATATGATAATTCTATTTTTAATTTTTTGAGGAACCTCCAAACTGATTTCCATTGCAGCTGCACCTGCTTGCATTCTCATTGGCAGTGCCCAAGTGTCCCCTTTTCTCCATACCTTTGCCAATTCTTGATATTTCTTTTCTTTTTTTATTTTGGCCAGTCTGACAACTGTAAATTTCTCATTGTGGTTTGGTTTGCATTTCTTTGATAATTAATGATAAGCATCCCTTCATTTATCTGTTGGCCATCCATATGTCCTCTGTGGAAAAATGTATATTCAGGTCCTCTGCCCACTTTTCAATTGGATTATTTGTGTTTTTTGTTGTTGTTGTTGTTGTTGCATTGTGTACGTTTTTATATTTTGGATATTAACCCCTTATCAGTTATACCATTTGCAAATACCTTCTCCCATTTTTGTGTTATTGATGGTTTCTTCCATCGTATAAAAGCGCTTAAGTTTCCAATTGTTTATTTTTGCTTTTGTTTTCCTTGCCTGAGGAGACATATCTGGAAAACTGTTGCTAAGGCCAATGTCCAAGAGTTTACTGCATATGATTTCTTTTAGGTGTTTTATGGTTTCAGGTCTTACATGTAGCTCTCTAATTCATTGTTACTTTTTTTGTGTATGGTATAAGAAAGTGATCCAGTTTTATTCTTTTGCATGGAGCTGTCAAGTTTTCCCAACACCATTTGTTGAAGAAACTATCTTTTCCCCCATTTATATTCTTGCCTCCTCTCTTGTAGATAATTATGGTTTTTTAAAAAAGAGTATGTTGAAGTTCAGCTTTTTTTTTAAGAATTCTGTTTTTAAGTTTCTTAAAATTACACTTTGGAAGTTGGTTTTATTCCAAAAATATTTTGTGTAAAGTTGGGCTTTTCTTTTTGCTTTTATAAGAAAATACATTCTGAGACTCAGTCTTACACATAATTTTTATATAGTTTTTTTGAACTTTAATGTTGAGCCAGTCATTCTTAAAATTGTCCTTTAACATATGACAGTTTAGACTTAAAATTTTAAGGTGAAAATAATGGTTTCAGACTTTGAATCATGAACTGTAGGAAAGTACCATTATTTTTGACATGATGAATAATTCATGTGATTTATTTTTGTTCTGACAGAAAGTCCTTGGCAGAAGATTAATTCTGTCTGGCTCTTTCTTAAATTCTGCATCATGTTTATAAGTACTGAGCTCAGTTTTGTTTAATTTTTTTTTTTAAGTAGTCTCCATGCCTAGCATGGGCTTGAACTCACAACCCTGAGATCAAGACTTGAGCTGAGATCAAGAGTTGGGTCCTTAACTGAGCTACCCAGGTGCCCCTAGTTTTGTTTAATTTTGATTTGAGTAGAACCAATGTTTTAATGGTAATATTTAACATTTCTATGTCTACAAAAAAAGGCAGAATTTTCATAGGCTTGTGTTGAATCTGTTGATCAATTTGGGAAGAATTACTGTGTTAATATTAAGTTTTCTAATCCGAAGAATATAGAATGTCTTATTTAGGTATTCTTTAGTTTATTTCAGTGATGTTTTATCATTTTTTCTCTATGTATCTTGAATATCTTTTGTTAAATTTATTTCTAAGTGTTTTATTCTTTAAATGTATTTTTTGCTACTATAAATGGATTTTTTCCTTATTTTTTTTTTGGAATGTTCATTGCTAATATATAGAAATAGTCGACTTACATATATTGATCTTGTGGCCTAATAAACCTTGCTGAACTAGTTTCATTGTAGAAGGGATTGTGGTTTTTTTACACTTGCATGTGTGTGGATTCTTTAGGGTTTTCTGTATGCAAGATAATATCATCTGTAAATAGAGATTTTGTCATTTCCAAATAGAAATTTACTTCTTTTCCCATCTAGATACCTTCTATTTGTTTTCTTTCTCTAGTATCTCTTGCTAAAACTCATAGTAGTACAGTGTTGAATGGAAGTGAGGAGAGAGGACATTTTGTGAGGTTTGTGATCATAAGAATGCAAATGGCCATTCACCATTAAGTATGATGCTAGATTTTATAGATGGTCATTATTATGTTGATGAAGTTTACTTCTATTTCTCGTTTGTTGGGTTGTCACATAATTTTTTTTTAGTCTGTTAAGATAATTGTGTGGGTCTTGTTCATTATTCTATTAATATGGTATATAGCTTTGATTAATTTTAAGATATTAAGTGAACTTTGTATTCCTGGGATAAATCCCATTTGGCTGTGGCATATATTATGTTTTCTTTGTTGCTGAATTCAAATTGAATCAGACTGAATTAATTTGTCTGACTTTTCCTTAAATTTTACATCTATCTTGCTTTCATAATAGTGGCCTCAGAGAATGAGTTGAGAATTGTTTCCTTCTATTTTTTGGAAGAGTTAATGAAAGATTGGTATTAACTCTTCTTGAAATGTTTGCTGGAATTCAGTGAAGACATCTGAACCTGGGTTTTTATTGGAGCAGAGGTTGTTATAGATCTATTCATATTTTCTATGTCATCTTGAGTCAGTTTTGGTAGTTTGTGTCTTTCTAGGAATCTGCCCATTTTGCCTAGATTTTCTAACTTGTTGGCTTACAGTTCCTAGTATTCTCTTATAATCCTTTTATTTCTGTAAGGTCAGTGGTAATGTCTCCTTTTTCATTCCTGATTTTAGCAATTTGAGTCTTCTCTCTTTTCTTAGTCTAGCTAAGGGTTTATAATTTGGTAATCTTTTCAAGAAATCAACTTTTGCATTTGTTGATTTTCTCTATTGTTTTTCTATTCTCTATTTTATTTTCATTTTAATATTTGTTATTTCCTTTTGCTTTAGAAAAATTTTAATTCACTCCTCCCTTTCTAGTTCCTTAAGGTACATATTTATTTTGTATTTTTTATTTTAATTCCAGTATAGTATATACAATGTTATGTTAGCTTCAGGTGTTCAATAGAGTGATTCAACAATTCTGTACATTACTCAGTGCTCATCAGGATAATTGTACTCTTATGCTCCATCACCGATTTCCCTTATCTCCCACCCAGCTCCCCTCTGCTAACCATCAGTTTGTTCTCTATAGTTAAGAATCTGTTTCTTGGTTTGTCTCTTTCTCTTTTTTCTTTTGATCAATTGTTTTGTTTCTTAAATTCCACATAATGAGTGAAATTGTATAGTATTTGTCCTTCTCTAACTGATTTATTTCGCTCAGCATTTTACTTTCTAGATACATCCATGTTGTTGCAAATGGCAAGATTTCATTTTTTATGACTGAATGACATTCCATTGTATGTATATATACACCAGATATTCTTTGTCCAGTAACCTTTTTTTTTTATGATAGTTACACACACAGAGAGAGAGAGAGAGAGAGAGAGAGGCAGAGACACAGGCAGAGGGAGAAGGAGGCTCCATGCACCGGGAGCCCGATGTGGGATTCGATCCCGGGTCTCCAGGATCGCGCCCTGGGCCAAAGGCAGGCACCAAACTGCTGCGCCACCCAGGGATCCCTGTCCAGTAATCTTTTGATGGACACTTGGTTGCTTCCATAATTTGCCTATTGTAAATAATGCTGCAGTAATCATAGGAGTGCATATATGTTTGGTAAATAACCAGTTGTATAATTCCTAGGTCATAAGGTAGTTCTATTTTTAACTTTTTGAAAAACTTCTATAGTGTTTTTCACACTGGCTGCACCAGTTTAGATTCCCAACAGTACACGAATATTCCTTTTTCTCCACATCTTCAACAGCAGTTGTTTTTTGTATTTTTTATTTTAGCCATTCTGACAGGTGAAGGTGATATCTCGAGGCTGGGGAAGAAAAAAAAAGTGATATCTCATTGTAATTTTGATTTGCATTTCTCTAATGATGAATGGTATTGAGCATCTTTTAATGAGTCTGTTGGCCATCTGTCTTCTTTTTTTTTTTAAGATTTTATTTATTTATTCATGAGAGAGGCAGAGACACAGACAGAGGGAGAAGCAGACTTCATACAGGAAGCCCAATGTGTGACTCGATCCTGGGACTCCAGGATCACACCCTGGACGAAAGACAGGCTCTAAACCGCTGAACCACCCAGGGATCCCAAGCCATCTGTCTTTTTTTTTTTCTTTTAAATATTTTATGTATTTATTCATGAGAGACACACAGAGAGAGAGGCAGAGACACAGGCAGAGGAAGAAGCAGGCTCCATGCAGGGAGCCCGACATGGGACTCAATCCTGGGTCTCCAGGATCAGGCCCTGGACTGAAGGCGACACTAAACCACTGAGCCACCCGGGCTGCCCGCTATCTGTCTTCTTTAGAGAAATGTCTATTCATATATTCTGCCCATTTTTATTTTTATTTTTTTTAAGATTTTATTTATTTATTCATGAGAGACACACAGAGACAGAGACACAGGCAGAGGGAGGAACAGGCTTCATGCAAGAAGCCCGAAGTGGGACTTGATCCCGAAACTCCGGGATCATGACCTGAGCCAAAGGCAGATGCTCAACCACTGAGCCACCCAGACGTGAAGTTTGTGATCCTATTCTGCCCATTTTTAAATTGGATTATTTGATTTTTGGGTGTTGAGTTGTTAGTTCTTTATATATTTTAAATACTAATGCTTTATCAGATAGGTCATTTACACTTATCTTCTCCCATTCAGTAGGTTGTCTTTTAGGTTGTTGGTTGTTTCCTTCTCTTTGCAGAAGCTTTTTATTTTGATGTAGCCCCAATAGTTTATTTTCACTTTTATTTCCCTTGACTCAGGAGACCTATCTAGAAAAATGTTACTGTGGCCAGTGTCAGAGAAATTACTGCCTGTGCTGTCTTCTGAGATTTTTATTGTTTCAGGTCTCACATTTAGATCTTTAATCCATTTTGAGTTTATTTTTCTATATGGTGTGAGTAGTCGTCCAGTTTCATTCATCTGCAAGTAGCTGTCCAGTTATCCCAACACCCTTTATTAAAGACACTTTTTTTCCATTGTATCTTCTTTCCTCTTTTGTTGAAGATTAGTTGACCATGTAATTGTGGGGTTATTTCTGTGTTTTCTATTCTGTTCTATTGATCTATGTGTCTGTATTTACATCAGTACCATAGTGTTTTGGTTACCATAGTTTTGTAACATAACTTGAAGTCTGGAATACCTCATTTTGTTTTTCTTTTTCAAGATTTATTTGGCTATTCCAAGTCTTCTGTGGGTCCATACAAATTTTAGAATTCTTTGTTCTAGTTCTGTGAAAAATGCTTTTGGTATTTCAACAAGGATTGCATTAATCTGTACATTGCTTTGGGTAGTATAGATATTTAACAGTATTTGTTCATCCAGTCCATAAACATGGAATGTCTTTCCATTTCTTTGTGTTGTCTTCAGTTTTTTTTTTTCAATCAAAGTTGTATAGTTTTCACAGTACGGGTGTAGTACAGTACCTGGTTCCATAAGGTATAAATTTAGATTACTGATTTGATATCTTCCTTTTTTTTTCTTTTTTCTTTTTTTTCTAAGAATTTATTTATTCATGAGAGATACTTAGAGAGAGAGAGATTGAGAGAGAGAGGCACAGGCAGAGGGAGAAGCAGGCTTCATGCAGAGAGCCCGAGGTGGGACTTGATCCCGGATCTCTAGGATCACACCCTGGGCCGAAGGCGGCACTAAATCGCCGAGCCACCGGGGCTGCCCCAATATCTTTCTTTTTTCTAACATAGGCATTCACAGCTCTACAGTTCTAACTGAGCAGTGCTTTTACCGTCTCCCACAAGTTTTGATAGAGTGATTTATTTTCATTTGTCTTAAAGTATTTTCTAAATTACCTTATGATTTCTTTGACTCATTAGTTTTCTAAGAGTCTGTTATTTAATTCTTACATACTTTTGAATTTTCTAGTTTTTTTCTTAGTGATTTGTAGTTTCATTTTGTTGTGATCAGAAGTGATACTTTGTATGATCCTAGTCTTTTAAAATTTATTAAGATTTGTTTTGTGGCCTCACATATGGTCAATCTTAGAGAATATTCCATGTACACTTGAGAAGATGCTATTACTGGGTACCTCTGTGTTCTAGAGATGTCTGTTCAAATCATGTTTCCTTGTTGATCTTCTGCCTTGTTGTCCTATCCAGTATTGAAGTCTCTATTTTTGAATTATCTTTTTGTTTCTTCTATAAATTTTGGTTCTTGTATTTTGAGATTTTTTTAAGTGAATATATGTTTAAGTTTTTTCTGTCTTACTGATAAATTAACAGTTTATCATTAAAAAATACCTTTGTTTGCTTCTAAGAATAATTTTTGTCTATTTTGTCTGTTAGTAATACAGCTAATCTAGCTCTCTTTTGTGTACTGTTTACATAGTATGTTTTTTCTATCTTTTACATTCAACCTATTTGTGTCTTTGGCTTTACTTTATTATTTTTTTTAATTTTTATTTATTTATGATAGTCACACAGAGAGAGAGAGAGAGAGAGGCAGAGACACAGGCAGAGAGAGAAGCAGGCTCCATGCACCGGGAGCCCGATGTGGGATTCGATCCCGGGTCTCCAGGATCGCGCCCTGGGCCAAAGGCAGGCGCCAAACCGCTGCGCCACCCAGGGATCCCCGTGTCTTTGGCTTTAAAGTGTGTCCTCTGTAGATAGCATTTATTTGTATTACTTTAAGAAAACTCCCTTCTGCCAATCTCTGCCTTTTGATTAGAGTGTTTGGTTTATTACTTTTATTTTTTTTAATTTTTATTTATTTATGATAGTCACACAGAGAGAGAGGGAGAGAGAGGCAGAGACACAGGCAGAGGGAGAAGCAGGCTCCATGCACCGGGAGCCCGACGTGGGATTCGATCCCGGGTCTCCAGGATCGCGCCCTGGGCCAAAGGCAGGCGCTAAACCGCTGCGCCACCCAGGGATCCCTATTACTTTTAATTTAATGACAGATAAGGTAGGATTTGATGTCCTCCTTTTTTGCTATTTGTTTTCTCTATGTCTTACAGCTTTTTTTTTTTGTCTTACAGCTTTTTAAAATTTCCTTTTCCTTTATTGTTTTGTTTTGTGTTAGATATTTTGTAGTATCCCATTTGATTCCTTTATTTTTTTTAATACTTGTTTATTTTTATCTTAATTCTTTCCCTGGGGATTACAATTAACATCTTGACATAAAACTATGTATTTCAGATTAATGACAATTTAACTTTAATAGTGTATAAGTCTTTGCTCCAATATAGCTTCATTCCCTCGATCTCCTATATACTCTTATTGTCATATAAATTATACCTTTTAGGGGTGCTGTTGGGCTCAATAGAGCATGTGACTCTTGATCTCAGAGTTGTGAGTTCAAGCCCCACATTGGGTACAGCAACTATTTACAAATAAAATCTTTAAAAAAAATTTAAAAACAGGGGCACCTAGATGGTACAGTTGATTAAGCATCTGACTGTTTTGGCTTAGTGATCTCAGAGTCATAAGATCCAGACCCTGGTCAGGCTCTGTGATCAGCATGGATCTACTTGAGTTTCTTTCTCCCTCTCCATCTGCTCTTTCCCCTGCCTTCTCCCACCTCTGCATGCATGTACATGCACACTCTCTCTCTCTCTCAAATAAATAAATCTTTTTAAAGAAATAAAAAACAAATTATACCTTTTTATACCTTATAAGGCCATTAACACAGTTTTATGATTATTGTTTTATGCAGTTGTATTTTTTTTAAGATTTTATCCATTTATTCATGAAAGACAGGGAGAGAGAGAGAGAGAGGCACAGACACAGGCAGAGGGACAAGCAGGCTCCATGAAGGGAGCCTGATGTGGGACTTGATCCCAGGTCTCTAGGACCACACCCTAGGCTGAAGGCGGCACCAAACTGCTGAGCCACCTGGGCTGCCCGTGCAATTGTCTTTTGAAATAAGAAGAAAGGTGCCTAGGTGGCTCAGTTGGTTAAGGTCCAACTCTGGATTTCAGCTTAGGTCATGATCTGAGTCAGGTCATGAGATGGCATGCTCAGTGGGGAGTCTGCTTAAGATTCTCTTTCTACCTCCCTCAACCTCTCCTTCCCCCACATCTGTGCTCTCTCAAGTAAGTAAATCTTTTAAAAAAATAAAATAAGATAAAAGAAAAAGTTATATAGATAAAAATACATTTATATTGTTATCTGCAAAGTTATGTTTACTGGTGTTTGTTAGTTCTTTATGTGGACTTGTGTTACTGTCTAATGTCCTTTCATTTTACTTGAAAGATAATGTTTAGAATTTACTGTGGGCCAGATGTGCTAACAATGAACTCTCTCATTTTTTGTATATCATTTTTGAAGGATAGTTTTTCTGGCTATAGAATTCTTTGTTGACTTTTTTCTTTCAGCATTCTGAATATGTCATAACACAACCTTCTACCTTTATTGATTTCTGACTAGAAGTCAACTGACATGGTTACTGAGGATCCCTTGTATATAAGGTATCCCGTTTGTTTTGCTGCTTTCAAGATTCTCTTTGTTTTTCATCAGTTTGACTATGACATATCTAGGCATGTGTCTCTGATTTTATTTTACTTGGTGTTCCTTGAGCTTCTTCTCAATTAATGATCATCAAATTTGAGGAGTTTTTTGGCCATGATTTAAAAATTTTTTTTTATTTATTTGAGAGAGAGAGAGCGAGAGACCATGAGTGGAGGGGGAGGGGCAGAGGGAGAGGAGAAAACATGCTCCCCACTGAGCAAGAAGTGCAATCCTGGGCTGTGTCCCAGGATCCTCGGATCACAAGCTGAGCTGAAGGCACTCAACAGACTAAGCCACTCAGGCGCCCCAGCCATTACTTATTTAAATATTCTATCTGCCTCTTTCTCCCCTCTCCTTTGTGGACTCCCATTATGCATATATTGTTATTCTCATTGTCCCACAGATCTTTGCCATTATGTTAACTTTTTTCATTCTTTTTTTGCTGTGTTCCTCAGTCTAGATAATCTCATTTTATCTATTTTAAAGTTCACCTTTTTTTTTTTTTTGCCTGCTTATTTTAGTCTGTTTGGACTTCTTTAGACAAATGCAACAGACTGGGTGGCTTGTAAACAACAGAAATTTACTTATCATATTTCTAGAGACTGGATGTCTGAAACCAGGGTACCAGTGTGGCCAGATAAAGGCTCTCTTCTGGGTCACAGTCTCATTGTATTGTCAGCAGAAGGAGCTAGGGATCTCTCTGGAGCCACTTTTATAAGGCACTAATCCCATTCATGAGGGCACCCTCATGACTTAAGCATCACCCAGAGACCCCACTGCCTAAGGTCATCACATTGGGGATTATGATTTCAGCATATGCATGGGTGCATGGGGTGGAGGAAAAGGAGACACAAACATTCAGAATATACTGCTGCTCAATTGCTGTTTCACTAAAGCTCTCTAGTGGATTTTTTTTCAATTATGAAAAACTATGAAATTTCTATTTAGTGAGATACCATTTTCACAATTTTGTCTCATTCTTTAGATTTGTTTTTCTTTGGGTTTTTGAATATGTTTGTAATACTCATTTAATGTACTCATTTAGTAAATACAACTTCTTGACTTCCTTAAGGACACTTTTCATTGACTGTTTTTTAACTCTGTCCCATGCTTTCTTGTTTCTTTATGTTGAAACTTTTTCTCAGGACAAATATTTTAAATAAAACAATGCGGCAACTCTGGAAATCAGATTCAACATTCCCCAAGGTTTGTTCTTGCTGCTACTGCTGTGCTTTGTTTATTTAGTGACTTTTCTGGACTAATTCAATCACATTTGTATTCTTTGTCATATACATTCTCTGAAATCTCTGCTTGGTCAACATAGTGATTAATGACTGGACATAGATTCCCTTAAGGGACGTCTTGGTGGCTCAGCAGTTTAGCATCTGCCTTCAGCTCAGGATGTGATCACAGGGTCCTGGGATCAAGTCCTGCATCAGGCTCCCCACAGGAAGCCACTTTTTTCTCCCTCTGCCTCTCTCTGTGTGTCTCTCATGAATAAATAAATAAAATCTTTAAAAAAAAAAAAAGATTCCCTTAAATGCCTTAAACTGGCAAGTCTTCTAGCATTTGCCAAGAGGTTTTTGTATATGGTGGGCATACCTTCTATTCCTAGCCTTAAGTAGGCAGTTTATAACTCTTGCTTGCACAGACCTTCAAGGTAAGCCAAAGGTAAGAGCTGACAGCCTTCTTATGTTTTTCCTGGGACTTAGCTCTTGATGGAAAAAGAAAATAAAACCCAGTAACTTCATTATAATATGAGTGATATGAGAAGTGATTAGCAGTAAAGTTTATGTACTGTCATTATCTCCCATATTAGCCATATTTTATTCTTAGCAGAATGAAAGTTTGTTTCATGAACTTTCAGGTACAAATAGATAAAAAGGTTTAAGCAATCTGACAAGCATACATATCTATATGGCAGGAAAACACCCCAGAGGGGATCTGTCTCATGCTATAAAGCAAATCTTAGCCAAATATAACTTGAGACCTTTGCCTGCCTAGTCAGCTAATTAGGATTTTTAGTTTACTAAGTCATAGAGTTAGTGATTATGAGTTTGAATTCTGAAACCAAGCTGAATTTGAACCTACACTTTACCTTTTCTGAGAACTTGGGCAAGATGTGGAAGATGCCTCACTTTTCTTATTAGTACCTTGTCATTACATAAGCTGTTAGATCATACCTGATAAATATTCACTATAGGTATACAAAAGGAAAGAGTAGTTTCATGAATCCCTTTGTACCTAATGCCTATATTCAGCAATTATCAGCCCCCGGATAATCATATTTCATTTAGGTTTTTTTTTTTAAGATTTTATTTATTCATGAGAGACACAGAGAGGCAGAGACACAGGCAGAGGGAGAAGCAGGCTCCATGCAGGGGGCCCAATGTGAGACTTGATCCCAGAATTCCAGGATCACAACCTGAGCCAAAGGCAGATAGATGCTCAACTGCTGAGCCACCCAGGAGTCCCAATCATATTTCATTTGTAATCTTACACTCTCTCATTAATTATTTTGAATCTGTATAAGACATTATATGATTTCATCTATAAATATCTCATTATATATCTATAACATATTTTTTAATGTAAAATATATTGCCATGGTTTCAGCTAAAAAATCAGTGGAAAGTCTTAATATCAACAAATGTTGACTTGGTATTTGTTTCACCAGTTGATTCTTATGTTACGATTATTTAGTATTGTATCTTAGGTCACTTTTAAGCTAAAGTTTTCCCCCTCCCTCTTTTTTTCCCCTTGTAATAATTCATTGAAGAAACCAAGTTATTTGTAGTTTCAAGCTGTATTGTCCAATATAGTAGCCACTAGCTACATATGGCTCTTGAGCACTGGATATGTAACTATAGTCCAAACTGAGTTGCACTGTAAATTTAAAATGCACATCATATTTCAAAGACTTAGTACAAAAGATAGTGCCTCATTAATAATTTTTACATTGAGTGTATGTTCACATTATAATATTGCACATATATTAGGCTAAATAATATTATTTCACTTGTTTTTGGCAGTAGTATTTTATGTATCTGATGTGTACCACCAGAAGGCACATAATGCCTAGTTGAGGCCTCTTTGATATATTAGCAGCTATTGATGACTCTTTAATTCATTAGAGATTGCAAAATGATGATATTCTAATTTTTTAAATTCTTTTCATGTATTAGCTAGAATCCTTCCTTAAAGAGAAATCTCTCATCAACTATGTGATGACACTTGATTACTATACAAGCCCTATATATTTTACATAGGAAAAGGACAAAAGGTTAACTCTGTTCATTTACTAGTTTCCAGGCATCCTCTTAAAAAAAAAAATCAATGAGTATTTTTATAGTAGTAGTATGAAATCATGAATTTAAATGTGTGTTTCTGAAACCCATTGTATTTATTATCCTCACTGATGTTCAAATTGTCCCATTATTATTAACTAGTGGGAGCCTCTTTAAGTTGTCTCTTATGTCTTAGGTATGATCTTTGTAGTCTTTGATAGCTTCCTTGCCTTTTGGTATCACAGAATGTTCCAGGCCCTGATTCCTTTTAGTGAAAAGTAATAATTAGAGGCTATAGTCTAGCTTGCATAGTGTTACCTTACTAATTCTTGTTTTTCTTTTTTGGCCTTTTCCATGGATGAAACTAGAAAATTCATTTTTTCCCTTAAATAATTAATGAGTTTATACTGATACTTCCAATTCAAATTTGGATCTGTGGAGTTATTACATAATCTCACCAATATTGCATTTATATCTTATTTATATCTTATTCTTCCTGCCAAATTTATTTAATCTCAGTGGCATTGATATACTAATTTGCCTTATCAAACACTACATGCACAGCAGTTACAAAATAGCATTTTTATCACTACCACCAACAGTATGATTATTCATTGAAAACATAGTTTTTGGTTTTTTGCAGTTCTTTTTCTTTTTGGGGCATGTTTCACAAAGAAAATACACAAAATTGTTATGTTATAAAGTCACTTAAAATATTTCATCTTTGATGAATGCCTATACTTAAACCTGGTTTCATTTTCCTTTTAATTTTTAGGGATGACTTTTTATTTTAATTTTTCTTTTATAACATATTTACATGGTTCAAAACTAAAATCCACAAAATAAGAAATATCCAAAGAGTCTAGCTTCTAATTCCAGTCTTCTCCTTTCTCTCTACTCCCTTTCCTCTAACAGGTAACCACTAAAAAATTTTATGGCTCATTCTTACATTTTATTATACAGGCTCATATATAATTCATATCTTGACCAAAGAAGTTCTCCAAAGTCCCTATGATTTCTTATTTTTCTTGCTCAAAGACAGAGATTACAATATCCTTTATCTACAATCTGAAGGATAAACTATTTTCTATTAAGTCATATTCTGTAGATTTGGAACTGAGGACGAGCAGATATTATAGATAAGCCAGTTTGAGGGAGAAAGGATGATTTGGGTAGAAACTACTAGCTGTTACCAAATGTTAAGACTTTCTAGCGAAGGAAGAAACCATGCTCTTTGACTCCCGATAATATAGGAAGACCAATATTTCAAAGTTAGAGAAAGCCAGATTTGAATTAGTCTGAAAAGAAAATCCTACTTCAAGTAAAACTCAGGAAATGGAATAGGCTTTCTCTTATGGTTTTAAGTTCTTATCACTGGAGGGATTCATTCATCCATAAAGAGTTGAACTGATTGACTTCTGTGGTCATTTGATGATTCTGATTTCTGGAGTATTCCTCCAGCTTTATAAGTATTATTCTGAAAAAGAAAAAAAAAGTATCATTCTGCCCAACAGGTCTCATTGTATATAGTCCCTGGGTGATCACAGTGTATTTATTTTAGGATTCTGTGACATTTAAAGATGTGGCTATAGACTTCACATTAGAAGAGTGGAGGTTGATGGACCCTTCACAGAGGAACCTACACAAGGACGTGATGCTAGAGAATTATAGGAATCTTGCCTCCCTGGGTAAGAATAACTTGTGTCCATATATCTATCCATTTGAGCAGGTTTGCTGAAGATCTAGAGCCTCTAAAGTACTTAACTGAGCTTGGGGTTAGAGTTCAGGCATTAAAATCTCTTTTTAGGTGTATGTTGTTGGGAGTCATGCTATCCCTTGCTCTTAATTAAGTGGCCCACCCATTGTAGAGTAAGAAATACGTATTTCATTGGACTCTTGGAGATCGTTAACAGTCCACCACATTTAGAACTAAAGTTTTTTCTGTTCGCTTTTACAAATGGGAGTTATAAGTACCTCCAGAAAGAAAAGGAGAAATGTGTTCATTTTCTTTCTAAACTCAGATTATTCCGATGATCTATTATCCTAGAAGACCTGCGGTCATAGTGTTGAGCTCCTCTGTAATCGTCTGTAACACCACCATACAATAGAATGTTCTGCTGTACTGTGAATATTCTGTATCTATGCTGTCCAATATGGCAGGCACTAGCCCCTTGAGGCTACTGACAACTTGAAATCTGGCTAGTCCAACTGAAGAGCTGAATTTTAAATTTTATAGTTTTAACTAATTTAAATAGCCTCATTGGGCTGTTGACAACTGTATTAGACAGTGCATCTCTAGAGCTTCCCAAAAATAGCCACTCTGCACAAAAGATTAAAAGCTGAGACTGAATTTGGAAATAGTTCTTACTCAGACAGAGTCAAGTCTTACTGATTTTTATCTGCACAGGCCTTGCAGTTTCCAAACCAGACATGATATCTCATTTGGAGGATGGAAAAGGACCATGGGTGGTAGTAAGAGAACTTGCAAGAACCCCTTATCCAGGTGAGTTAATAAGAACCAGGAGGACTGGATTTATTTCAAGTTCATTGGTTATGGATGGAGCAAAACATCTGAAATATTTTGAGGAGTATCCTTGTTCAAAACTATCTCAGAAAAATTCACTCCCTCCCTTGCTCTCTCATCTGTTTTCCTTCTCCTGTTGCTTCTCCTCTCTCTATTCTCTACTTTTGATTCCCATTCCATCCTACTTTGCTTTCTTGAGGACACAATCTTCATAATTAGTCTTTCATTCAAACATGCATAAATAAAATATTTTTTAAAAAGATAAGTATACTCTTAATCCCCCTCACTTATTTCACCCATCCTTCACCTACCTCCTCACTGATTACCACCAGTTTGTTCTATTTAAGAGTCCAGGGATTTTTTAATCTTTTTTCTTTGTTCATTTGCTTTGTTTCCTATATTACATTCAGACTGACTTATTTCACTTAGCATAAGACCCTCCAGTGCCATCCATGTTGTTGCAAATGGCAAGATTTCATTCTTGATTGTGGCCAAGTAATATTCTCCTGTATATACATACCACCTCTTTATCCATTCACCTGTCACTGGACACTTAGGTGGCTTCTATATCTCAGCTATTGTAAATAATGCTGCTATAAACATAGGGGTACACGTATCTTTTAAAATTAGTGTTTTTGTTTTATTTGGGTAAATACCCAGAAATGGAATTACTGAATCATATGATAATTGTTTTTAATTTTTTTAGGAATCTCTATAGTTTTCCTCAATGGCTGCACCAAGTTACATTCCCACCAACAGTGCACGAGGGTTCCTTTTACTTCACATACTCACCAACATTTTTAATTTTTTGTATTTTTATTTCAGCCTTTCTGACAGGTGTGAGGTGATACCTCATTGTGGTTTTAATTTGCATTTCCCTGATAAGTAGTGATGTTGAGCATCTTACCCTGTCTCTGTTGGCCGTTCTGTATGTCTTCAGAAGAATGTCTTTTCATGTCTTCTACCCATTTTTAAAAATATTTTATTTATTTATTCATGAGAGACAGAGAGAGAGAGAGAGAGGCAGAGACACAGGCAGAGGGAGAAGCAGGCTGCATGGAGGGAGCCCAATGCGGAACCTGATCCCGGGTCCCCAGGGTCATGCCCCAGGTCGAAGGCGGCGCTAAACTGCTGAGCCACCCGGTTTGCCCGATCTATGTCTATTTTTGAGCCAGTGCCATACTGTTTTGATTATTGCCACAGTGTAATATATCATGAAATCTGAGTTGTGAAACTCCCAGCTTTGTTCTCTTGCCTTTTTTTTTTTTTTTAAGAAAGAGGATGGAGATCATGACAGTTGAAATCAAGAGTCAGACACTTAAATGACTGAGCAACCCAGGCATCCATGTTCTTCTTTAAGATTGCTTTGGCTATTTGGGGTCTTCTGTGGTTCCATACAAATTTTAGGACTATTTGTTCTAATTCTATGAAATATGTTGTTGGTATTTTGATAGCAATTACATTGAATCTGTAGATTGCTTTGGGCAGTATGGACATTTTAACAATATTGGTTCTTCCAGTCCATGAACATGAAGTATGTTTAAATTCATTTGAATCATCTTCAGTCCTTTTCATTAACATTGAATGTTGAAAATATTATATATTTTTAAGAGAGTGAATGAAAAGTAGGCATTGGAGACAGTTTTAGAGGACTCCACCCCCATGAAGAGGGAAAGACAAATCGGGCAGTAGCTACAGGAAAGTATGCAATGAAGAACAAAACTCTTTTGTTTTATATTTGAAATGGGAGTTTTTATGGCATATTTGAGTGCTGATAAGAATGATGCCACAATGGAGAGGCAGAAATTGACATTGCAAGACCAAGATGGGATCACTGAAGAACTAAAACTAAAGTGTGTAAGAAGGTTAAATGGAATAACCTCAAGAAAGGAAAAGGAAAGATTCACCATTGATAAGCAGAGAGGCCACTTCACTATAACCCTAGGAAAGGTGAAGAACGCGGGTGCAGATAATAGGTCAACCAATGGTGGGAAGATCAAGGCATTCTATTATAATAGCTTCTGAATTGAAAGTAAAATATGAAGCAAAGCCATCAGTTTATATTGAAGAGAAGAAAAAGTTGTTAGAGAGGGAAAGATACATATTTTAAGATACATAGATTTCACTGTAGAAGCCATGTTGGCCTTATGCTTTTATTTTGGAACTTGTTTATAGCTTCTGTTCTTTCTGTTGTTATAGGACTATTAATATTTTTTGTTGTTTCAGTTTAGTAAATTATGTTTATCTGGCAATTGATCCATTTTATCTAAAATTTAAATTAATCGAATACTACCTATCCTCTCTTTTAAGTGTCTGTATGGATCTGAAGTGATGTCTCTGTTTTCATTCCTCCATTGATTTTTTTTCTCTCTCTTATCTTAATCAGTCTTGCCTAGGGCTTGTCAATCTTATTTAGCTTTTAAAGAATCTTTTTTGGGGACCTGGGTGGCTCAGCGGTTTAGCACCTGCCTTTGGCGCAGGGCGCCGTCCTGGAGTCCCAGGATAGAGTCCCACATCGGGCTCCCTGCATGGAGCTTGTTTTTCCCTCTGCCTATGTCTCTGCCTCTCTCTCTCTCTCTCTCTCTCTCTCTCTCTCTCTCTCTCTCTCTGTCTTTCATAAATAAATAAATAAATAAATAAATAAATAAATAAATAAAATCTTAAAAAGTAAAATAAATAACCTTTTTTTACCTTTGATTTCTGTATCATTACTTTCTTCTCCTTATTTTCTTTTTAACCTTTTTTAGCATTTAATTTGCTGATCTTTTTTAACTTCCTGAGTTGGATATCAGGAAGTTATATCATTTGATTTTCAGCCATTCTTTTTTTATAACTCATTCAAAGCAATCTAGACCACATCACACCCCATAAATGACCAAAAATAAATAAATAAATAACAACAATAAGCAAAAAATAAACCTGTATCACACTTTTTTTTATGTAACAACTTCAAAATTATTGAGTTCAAAGTATTTGATAATTTCCATCATGATGTCTTTGTCCCTCATGTTATTTAGAAGTATTTTTCTTAATTCTGTACCATCTGGGGATTTTCTAGTAATCTTGCTATCTTAATTTTTCCTGTGGTCAGAGATGCTGTGTATGATTTCAGTCTTTATAAATTTAAACTTTGCTTCACCACATGGACAATTTTTGAAGACATCTTGTGTGCATTTGTGTATCCTATAAATATTATAGAGTGCAGTTTTACATATATCAAGTTTTTGTTTTAAGGTTTTCTTTATTTATTTATTTGAGAGAGACCATGCAGGCACGGGGAGGAATGGAGGAGGAAGGAAAGAATCGCAAGCAGACTGCACCTGGCATGGAGCTCTATGCAGGGCTCAGTCTCACAACCCCAATATCATGACTTGAGCCAAAATCAAGAGTCAGAGGCTTAGCTGACTGAGCCACCCAGGCACCCTAGATGTATCAAGTTCTTTAGGTTGCTAAAATATATACTTATTGTCAGCTTATTCTGTCAGTTATTGAAAAATATTTTTTTAATGTTTTGCAGTAAGACTGTAGATTGGTCTGTTCCTTGTTTTCGTTACTTTCATTTTTGCTTTATGTATTTTGAGGCTGTGTTATTAGGCTTTGTTATAACAAAGTTATAACTGTTATATCTTTCTGTTGAATTGGACCTTTTATTCCTCTGAAGTGTCTTCTTTATCTCCATAATGGTTTTTGCCTTATTTTTTTAAAAGATTTTATTTATTATTTATTTATTTATTTATTTATTTATTTATTTATTTATTTATGAGATACAGAGAGAGAGAAGCAGAAACATAGGCAGAGGGAGAAGCAGGCTCCATGCAGGGAGTTTGATGTGGGACTAGACCCCAGGACTCCAAGATCATGCCCTGGGCCAAAGGCAGCCTGGGCCAAAGGCAGCTGCGCAGCTGCTAAGCCACCCAGGCGTCCCATGGCTTTTGCCCTAAAGTCTATTCTGCCTTGTACTAGTAACACTGTAGCACCTTTCTTTAAGTTATTGTTTATATGGTACCTCATTTTAGTTCTGTTCACTGTCATCTTTTATATATCCTTGTATCTTTTTTCTCTTATAAGTAGCATATTATTATTAGATTTTTGCTTTAAACAGTTGTTAGATTTTTGTTTTAAACAGATTTTGTTCATAACCCAGATGGTACAAAATTATTTGTAAATAACCTAAGAGACAGTCCATATCTTTCAGAGTATTTAGTTCATATTTACATAATATAGTTACATAATGTTTAAATCTGTCATCTAGGGATCCCTGGGTGGCGCAGCGGTTTGGCGCCTGCCTTTGGCCCAGGGCGCGATCCTGGAGACCCGGGATCGAATCCCACATCGGGCTCCCAGTGCATGGAGCCTGCTTCTCCCTCTGCCTGTGTCTCTGCCTCTCTCTCTCTCTCTCTCTCTCTCTCTCTCTCTCTGTGACTATCATAAATAAATAAAAATTAAAAAAAAAATAAATAAATCTGTCATCTAATTTTGAAAGTGTCTTGCCTGTTCCATGTTTTCTTCTTCCCCATTCATGCATTTAGTTTTATTATCTTTTTTTTTCTGTCCCCCTCTAATCACTTGGTAATCATAAATTTCTAAAATTATTTGCATAGTGGTTAACTTTGCGATTAAAGCATTCATCATTGATACAGCAGTCTTAGATTTTCTCTTTTCCCAAACAACACTAGGATCTTAGAACAACTTATTGAACCTAATTTATATGTTGTTGAAATTATGTATTTTAATCCTATCTGTTGAATTACGTATTTAATCCTATCTATATGTCATATCTCTTAGACTATGTTCTATGCAGTCAACATTCATTTAGATTTTTTTGCCCAAACTTTCTCTTCATTTTTTTCTTCTTTTCTAAGCTTCCCCTTAGGATTATTTTTCTTCTGCTTAAAGAATACCCTCTAATATTTAACTTTATTTGCATCTGCCAGTATCATATTCTCTCCATTTTTCTTTTCATCTAAAAATATTTTTAATCTTCATTTTTGAATAATATTTTGGCAAGTTTGACTTCTAGGTTTGTGTTATATTCTTTCAGTATTTCAAAAGTATCATTCCTTTGTTTTTTGTCTTACATCAAATCTGTTGACAAGTCAACCATCTGTTTAATTCAGGAGTCAGAAAATCTTTTCTATAAAAGGTAAGACAGTAGATATTTTAGGCTTTGTGGAAACATGGTAGGTCTGTAACAACTATTCCATTTAGCAATTATAAGCACAAGCACATGTGATTTTTTTAAGATTTTATTTATTTATTTATTCATGAGAGAGAGAGAGAGGCAGAGATATAGGCAGAGGGAGAAGCAGGCTCCATGCAGGGAGCCTGATGTGGGACTCAATCCTGAGACTCCAGGATCACTCCCTGGGCCAAAGGCAGACACTTAACCACCAAGCCACCCAGGCATCCCCAAAGAATGTGATTATATTCCACTAAAACCTTTATGGACAATAAATTTTGAAGTCCATATAATTTTAGTATGTCACAACGTATTATCCTTTTAGTATATTTTTCAACCATTTAAAAATGTGTATTCTTATTCTCACTGGTAATACAAAAACATGTAGTGGAACAGATTTGGCTGTAGTTTGCAACCTGTGATCTGATTGTTGCTCCTTGATGGAAATCTTTTAGTTTCTTCTATATTTACTTTGTATTTCTCCTACTTGGGATTCATTTGGCTCCTAACATATGTGGCTTGGTATTTTTTTATCTGTTTTGGAAAATGCTTGGTGTTATGTCTTTGAATTTGATTTCATCTCATTCTCTCTCACTTCTCTTTCTAGACTTCTAGGACTTTTACATCTGTGATAGACCTTTTCATGCTATCCTATATGTCTCTAATATTTTTAAAATAATTTTTCAACTTTTTCATCATTCTGTACTTCATATGCATATTTTCTAATGACCTATTTTCCATTCTGTTGACACTCCCGTGTCATACCTACTGTCCTTTTAGTTTTTGAGTTCTTACTTTCCAGTTTAGAATTACCATTTAGTTATTTTACACTTTTCAATTATTTGGTGAAATTATTGGTCTTATTTTCTTGAGTACTAATCATGATTATTTTAAGCTTATGTCTAAGACCTCAACTATCTGGATACCTTTTAGGTCTGTTTCTATTATGGTTTGTTTTTTTTTTTTTTTCTCTTGAGTTTTTTCTTTTCTTTTTTCTCTCTCTTTTTTAAAAAGATTTATTTATTTGACAGAGAAAGAGAGTGCAGGAGGGAGGGGAGAGGAAGAGAGAAGTTTAACAGACTCCATACTCAGCATGGAGTTCAACAAAGGGTTCAATCTTGTGACCCTGAGATCATGACCTTCAGGAATGTTAAGACATAAAAAGTTTGTAAACGACGAATACCCACCATGTTTTTCAACGTGGATAGAACTGGAGGGTATTATGCTGAGTGAAGTAAGTCAATGAGAGACTCCTAACTCTGGGAAACGAACAGGGATTAGTGGAAAGGGAGATGGGCGGGGGGACTGGGTGACAGGCACCGAGAGGGGCACTGGACAGGATGAGCACTGGGTGTTATACTGTATGTTGGTAAATCGAACTTCAATAAAAAAATATACAGAAAAAAACATAAAAAGGTTGCAAAACTATCATTGATAATCACTATTTGAAATATTAGTAACTAAATATTAATTTTGACTAATTTGCTGTTCAACATACTTTCTGAAAAATCAAAATTTTTTTTCCATAAATGTTTGATTAAAAAGTACAGGGCAGCCAGGGTGGCCCAGCGGTTAAGCGCCACCTTCAGCCCCGGGCCTGATCCTGGAGACCCGGGATCGAGTTCCACGTCAGGCTCCCTGCATGGAGTCTACTTCTCCCTCTGCCTGTGTCTCTGAAAATCTCTGAATTTACTACTTTGATTCTTGGTTCAATCAGCCTCCCTCAACCCTACCTCTTTCTTCCTAGAAAATAAGGCCAAGTTTGCAAGCAGTTAAAACTTTATATTCATTATCAGCTGAGGTTTCCCTTTTACTATCCTGTTTACTGAGATCTTCCTAATTTAGGAAATAGAAATCATTTGATTTTCATTGATTTGATTTATCTCTTTCCCCTCCACCAGAATTGGAGACCATACCTGCAACCAAGAATGCTGTATCAACAGAGGATATTTCTGAAAATGTATCACAAGAGACTATAATAGATAAGCTCACAGAGAATGGTCTGTGGAGCTCCAGAATGGGAGGATTATGGAAATGGAATGAAAGGATATTGAGATTGCAAAATAGTCAGGAAAATCATTTGAATCAAAGAATAGTTACTCACAAGAAAATTCCCTCTGGTCAAAGAGGCTTTAGATTTGAATCTATTCTTTTTCCTGAAGCAGGAGTTATCACAGAAGAACTCCACAGCAAATGCCAAACACATGACGATTTCACTGAGAATTTAGATTTGATTACAGATCCCCATCTGGGGAAGAAAATTTGCAAGGATACAGAAAGCAGCAAAGCTGTAAGGCCTACTTCAGAACTTACTTTAGGGAAAAAATACAATAATAGAGAAAAACCCTATAAATGTAGCACTTGTGAAAAGTCCTTTCGTTATAGATCATTACTCATTCAACATCAGAGAACTCACACTAAGGAAAAACCTTATGAATGTAATGAATGTGGGAAGATGTTCAGCCAGCCTTCATATCTTAGTCAACATAAAAAAATTCACACTGGAGAAAAACCCTATAAATGTAATGAATGTGGAAAAGCTTTCATTGCTTCTTCATCACTTATGGTGCATCAGAGAATTCATACTAAGGAGAAACCTTATCAATGCAATGTCTGTGGAAAATCTTTTAGCCAGTGTGCTCGCCTTAATCAACACCAGAGAATTCAAACCGGAGAGAAACCCTATAAATGTAGTGAATGTGGGAAAGCCTTCAGTGATAAGTCAAAACTTGCAAGACATCAGGAAACTCACAATGGAGAGAAACCCTACAAATGTAATGATTGTGGGAAAGCCTTCAGGAATAAGTCATATCTTAGTGTACATCAGAAGACCCATACTGAAGAGAAACCATATAAATGCAATGAGTGTGGGAAATCTTTCAAGAATACCACAATTTTTAATGTCCATCAGAGAATTCATACTGGAGAGAAACCCTTTAGGTGTAATGAATGTGGGAAAGCCTATAGAAGTAATTCAAGCCTTATTGTACATATAAGAACTCATACTGGAGAAAAACCCTATGAATGTAATGAATGTGGGAAAGCATTCAATCGTATAGCAAATTTCACAGAACATCAAAGAATTCATACAGGGGAAAAACCTTATAAGTGTAATGAATGTGGGAAAGCATTCATTAATTATTCATGCCTTACTGTACACCACAGAATGCATACAGGGGAGAAACCTTATAAATGTAATGAATGTGGAAAGGCCTTCATGCGTTCTTCATCCCTAATTATACATCAGCGAATTCATACTGAAGAGAAACCTTACCTATGTAATGAATGTGGGGAATCTTTCAGAATAAAGTCACACTTAACTGTACATCAGAGGATTCATACTGGGGAGAAACCATATAAATGTACTGACTGTGAGAGGGCATTTACCAAAATGGTAAATCTCAAAGAGCATCAGAAAATTCATACTGGAGTGAAACCTTATAAATGCTATGATTGTGAAAAATCTTTCAGGACTAAGTCATACCTTATTGTACATCAAAGGACCCATACTGGAGAAAAACCATATAAGTGTAATGAATGTGAGAGAGCTTTCACTAATACATCACAACTTACTGTACATCAAAGAAGGCATACTGGAGAAAAACCTTATAAATGTAATGAGTGTGGGAAGGTTTTCACAAGTAACTCAGGCTTTAATACCCATCAGAGAACACATACTGGAGAAAAACCATTTAAATGTAATGACTGTGGGAAAGCATTTAGCCAGATGGTACATGTCACAGAACATCAGAAGATTCATAGTGGAGAGAAACCCTATAAATGTGATGTCTGTGGAAAAGCCTTTAGGAGGGGTTCATACCTTACAGTGCATTGGAGAACACATACTGGAGAAAAACCCTATACATGTAAGGAATGTGGCAAAGGTTGTATCACTCTATCGCAGCTAACTCTACATCAGAGAATTCATACTGGGGAAAGGCCCTATAAATGTGAAGAATGTGGAAAAGCCTTCAGAACCAACTCAGACTTTACTGTACATCTGAGGATGCATACTGGAGAAAAACCCTATAAATGTAATGAATGTGGAAAAGCCTTTAGGAGTAGCTCAAGCCTTACAGTACATCAAAGAATACATCAAAGAGAAACTCAGCTAATATAAAGATTAATAAATCATTCATCTAGATGCTAACTCCACAGGAAGAATCATAAACTGTGTCTTTTATGAATGTGGGAAAACCTTCAGGTGTAATTCACCAGAAAATACACACTTAAAAGATACTTGAGAGGGAGCACCTGGATAGCTCAGTCAGTTAAGCATCTGCCTTTGGCTCAGGTCATGATCCCGGGGTCCTGGGATTGAGCCCCAGAGCAGGCTCCCTGCTCAGCATGGAGTCGGCTTCTCCCTCTGCCCCTCCCCCTGCTCGTACTCTCATGCTCTCTCTCAAATTTTTTTGGAAAAGATACTTTAGAAATATAAGAATGTGGTAAAGCATACAGTCATAAAATGTTAGTTCTAATAAAATTCACAATAGAGAAAAATAATGGACAAATGAAAGTCTTCATCCAGATTTCATACTTTATTCACTTAAAAAGTTATCTTCAAAGAATTACCTATATATTTTTTGCCTGTTTTCTATTGGTTTGTCTTTCTTATAAATCTGGAGGTGCTTTTTATATATTTGAAATATTAATCCTTTGTCATGTGTGTTGCCAATTTTTAATCTAGTGATTGTCTTTATGCTTTTTTATATAGTAAAAGAAATTAACATTTTAATTTTTCATAATGAGATACTTATATATTTTCCTTTTTAGATTGTTAATTTGCTCTTTTAGTTAAAAGGCTCTCCTTAATCCCTAGGTTATACAATAGTCTCCTAAATTTGTTTCTAAGATTTTGGTTATTTTTTATATTAAAGTCTAATCTGTCTGGACTAGATGGCTAATCATAGAAGAGTAAATGGCCATTCATCTCTGAAAATGTTATGAACCTAAGTAGTACTCAGGGAAATGCAAATTAAAACAACCAACTTCCACTTCGTGGAGTTGGCAGAAATGAAGTGATCTTTTGCTAGTAGATTTGGGCAAAACCTCTTATAAAAAGGTTATATCAACTCTTATTTAAAAAAAAACTCATAAAAAGGTTATTTATATCAACTTGTATTTCCACCAGCAATTCAGTAGTATATATTTAAAGTTTTTTAACTTTAAAATTAAAATACTTTGGCCTAGCAGTCTCACTTTGGGAATCTGCCCCCACAGAAATAACATCATCAGTACACAAAAATACACACAATAAGGAGTTTTGTTGAAGTGTCATTTACAGAGGCAAAGTTGAAAATCAAGTGGAGATAAAGTGAATGCCAAATAATGGGATAATGGTTGAATAAGTTGTGATATAGCCACTCTGGAACAGCATGAGAGTAATTTTTAAAATTAGTTATATTTACACTATTGATCTCAAGGTATCTTAACAATTTTTGATAACCAATTGCTTTATTACAGAGCTTTATGTGTACAAGATTTCATTTTTGTTGATGATCACACCCACTTATGTATATATGTGCGTCTGTGATGAGCATGGAAACAAGTATATATACCAGAAGAATATATACCAGGCTGTTGTTATTGGTTACCTTGAAGAGAGGGAAAAGAGGAGTAGAGAGAGAAGTGGGGGGAAAGACTGGAATTTTTTTTTAATGTAAGTGCAGCATGTATGTTACAAAACTCTATGTAAAACTATTTGTTTAGACTTTTGAGAACCATGAATGAAAGGATGGTCTTCAAAAAGTTAATGATTGTTTTAGAGTTGGTGGAGTATCCAGTATTTTTTGTTTGTCTGACTTCTGCACTTTTCTGTATTTCAAAAGTTTTTATCCAATGAGCATGTGATATTTACATAAACAGGAAAAGCCTATTTTACTTGTGGAAATAATTTACTGGATACCTGTTATGTACCAAGAATTACCCTGATATATTGTCAGGGTAGGGACAGTCATGGGAATCTAAGAGCATGGGAATTGGTTCTGATGGTTCTGATGATTCCAAAGAAGTTATCCAGCACCTCATTCCCCCCACCCTCTTGGTTTCATTTAGAGAAGGAAGTAATTTCAGAGTATCCAAGGGTATCTGGAACTTGTGTCCAGGATATAGACCAGAAGCTTGTAAGCCTCAAGAGAAATTCCACCTTCAACATGTCACTGAGAAAAAGGTCACAATGGTGAAAAGTTCCATGTACAGCCTCACAGAATGTTGCATGATTGATTGATTATAGGGGAGACAGCCAAAGATACCCAAGTCCATAAATGAAGTCTGAAGTTCTGGAAATACTAAGAGTCCTAGAACAGAAATGAGAACCTAGAGGCTGCAGCCCTGATACCAGAAAACCCTAACAGACCATGGACCTGATATCCAAAAAGGACAAGACAATGAGCTATATGTTTCAGTGGAGGCTGAAGAAAAGAGAATCCAGTACCCTTCCCATAATGTTAGAATATATGTATCTATTTAATATTGGGATAGGGATATTGGAAAAAGATACAAGCTACCTCCCATTACAAGTTAATAATTTGATGCTTTAAAATGACCATTTCTGATTGAATTTTAATAGTGGAATATATGAACTATTACCAAGAGACTTTCCTCCTTTGGATATAATATACCAGTTTCTGATTGGAAAGTTTGAGAGTTAAACCGTGAAATACTACCTGTAAGAGACTCTGCTGTTAAAGAGTTGACATGATTTGATGCCTACTCTATTAACTGCTCCTTTCTACCTCCTAACCCTCACTATATGAAAAACTCTCTTCCCTGCCTTAGAGCCAAGCATTTCAAGAGGAGCTTGGTCAGCAAGTTCAAATGACATAACTGAAGAGTGTCCACAAGGTTAGGGGATGGAGATGACAGAGACCACCTTTACTAGGGCAATTTCAATGGAGAGGAAAGGTGAAAAAAACTGATTCTGGTGTGTAGCAATATCTCATTATAGGTTTAATTTGAATTTCCTTTGTGGCTAATGATACTGAATCTTTTAGGTGCTTATTGGCTTTTTGACTATCCTCTTTTGAGAAGTGCCTTTTCGAGACTTTGGTACATGTTTTTTCATTGGGAACTCTTTGTTCATTTATAGGATTCTTTCTGTATTCTGGGTGCAAGGTATTTTTTAGATACTTGTGTTGTAAACACCACCTCTCCATCTCCAGCTTGCCTTTTCACTCTCTCATGATATCCTTTGATGAATAGAAGCCTTTAATTTTAATGAAGAACAACTGGTCAACTTTTATGATTAGTGTTTTCTGTGCTCAGTTTAAGAAATTTTTTCCTAATCCAAAGTCATAAAGATATTTTCCTACATTCTCTTCTGTATGTCCACTGTTTTACTTTTCACTTTTAGGTCTATAATCCATCTAAAGTTAATTTTTATGTATGGTGTGTGGTAGAGGTTAAATTAATATTTTCCATACAAATACATAATGTATTTGATATCATTAATTGAAAAGACCATTTTCTCCCCTCCCCCTTGTGTTGTAGTGATATTCTTATGATAAGTCAGATGATAATTTGTGGGACTCTATTTCTAAACTATTCTGTTATCCCATTTAACACCAAATGTTCTTAGTGTAAACAGATTTATCGTAAGTCTTGGCATCTGGTGGTATGCATCATCTAATTTTCTTGTTCA
The DNA here is from genome assembly GCF_905146905.1 of Nyctereutes procyonoides. Classification (NCBI taxonomy): domain Eukaryota; kingdom Metazoa; phylum Chordata; class Mammalia; order Carnivora; family Canidae; genus Nyctereutes; species Nyctereutes procyonoides. Next base: position 50,276,047 of record NW_026575140.1, on the reverse strand, counting down.
AAATTGTCACTGCAATTTTAGGTCCTTGACATTTTCACATATATTTTTTAATCTTTTTTTTTTTCAATTCTTCCATACTGAAAAAGTTGAGATTTTAATGGGCATTACATCAAATATATAATTTTGGAAAAATGAACACTTTAACAATATTAGACATCCAACCTATGAGCATGCTACATCTTTTCATTTACATACATCTTTTAATCAGGAATTTTTGTATGTTTTGAATGTAGAAATTTTTAACATTTTTGTTAAGTTAGTCCTATGTATTTAGTGTTTTGATGTTATAAATGCTATTAATTTAGTTTACTGATTTCTACCAACATATTCAATTTATTTGAATTTCAAATATATTTCAAATATATACAGTTGATCCTTGAGCAACACAGGTTTGAACTGTGCAATTCCACTTATACACGGATTTTTTTCGATAAATACACTGGAAAACTTACTGAAGATTTGCAACAATTTGAAAAACAGTGAACCACGTAGGCTAGAAATATTGAAAATTTAAGGAAAGTATATCATGAATGCACAAAATTTATGTAGATAATAGTCTATCACTACCGTAAGACATACACAAACCTATTATAAAAAGTTAAAATTTGTCAAAACTTATGCATGCAAGCAAGCAGAGCATACGTGACCCCATTTGCACTTGAGACAAATGTAAACAAAGATGCAGCAGTAAATGAAAATTAACTGTAGTACATACTGTACTATAATAATTTTGTAGCCATGTTGCTTTTGCCTTAAGTTGAAGTGTTGTGTCCACTTAAAACGCTGTGTGACACTGATCATCAAGGAGCAGTTCATCTCTGATAAATTGTATATTACAGTAAAAAGTCATTCGTCAACAGTTAACATATTTTTCATGTTTCATGAAATACTATAAACCTCAACACCACAGGATCCATATGAAATGCCACTATTGATGATGGAAGTGCTCCCTAGGAGCAGAGAATTTGTGATATTATAAGAAAAATTATAATTGGGACGCCTGGGTAGTTCAGTGGTTGAGCATCTGCCTTTGGCTCAGGGCATGATCCCAGGGTCTTGGGATCAAGTTCTGCATTGGGCTCCCCATAAGGAGCCTGCTTCTCCCTCTGCCTGTGTCTCTGCCAATCTCTCTGTGTCTCTCATGAATAAATCAATAAAATCTTTAAAAAAAAAGTTGAATTGCTTGATATGTACCATAGATTGAGGTCTATAGTTGTTGCCTGCCATTTCAAGATAAATGAATCCAGTATAAAGATCATTGTTTAAAAAAAAAAATAGGAAGCCATTACTGCAGCTAACTAAATGAGCAGGCATGAAAATTTTGCACTTTTTATGAACTACTGTTTTATCATAGTGAAAATGCAGCTTTTATGCAGGTGCAGAACTGTTATAAGTAAGGCATACCTATAGACTAATATGATTTGAGAAAAAGTGAAGTCTATATGGCAACTGTAAAAGAAAAAGAAGATGAAGTATCTAAAGCTGGAGAATTTAATGCCACTAATGTCTGGTTTGATAATTTTAGAGGTTTGGCTTTTAAAATGTCAACAGAAGCAGCTTCTGCTCACCGTGAGGTAGCAAATTAGTTCCCAGACACCATTAAGGAAATCATTAAGAAGAAAGACCATCAGTCTGAAAAAGGTTTTAATGCAGACAAAAGTGCCTCATTCCAGAAGGAAAAAAAAATGCCACAAAGGACGTTTATTAGGAAGAGCAGCAAGTACCAAAATTTAAGGCATCAAGGGATAAAGCTAGCTACCATTTTGTGCAAATGTAATTGGGTTTTTGGTCTCAGGCTGCCCTTCTCTATAAGCTGCTAACTCTCGAAAAGCTATTTAACAGCTGCCAGTCTTTTGGGCTATACAAGGAGGCCTAGACAACAGGAACTGCCAACTATGCCCCACAACCACCACCACCCCCAACCGCCCCACTGTTTTTTAGAAACTTTGTTTCCATTGGTTCCAACAATGCTTTGTCCCTGAAGTCAGGAAATACCTTGCAAGTAAGGAACTGCCTTTTGAAGTTCTGGACAATGTCCCTGGCCACCCAGAACCTCATGAGTTCAACACCGAATGTGTCAAAGTGGTCTGCCCCACACAGTATCTCTAATTCAGCCTCTAGATCACAGGGTCATAAGGACCTTTAACTCTCATTTCACATAGTCCTCTATGGAAAGAATGATCAAATCGATGGGAGAGCCCTGACAGATTATCAAAAAAGTCTGGAACAATTACACCACTGAAGATGCCATTATTGTTATGGAAAAAGCTGTGGAAGCCATCACTCCTGAAATGATAAAGTCCTGCTGGAGAAACTGCCTATCAGTTTATCATCATAGGTAAGTAATTTTTCAAAAGATTTAACAATGTTTCCAATACTGCATTATGAATATGACTGTAATATAGTATGCCATAAAAATGTTATAACAATTTATTCATTGGTATATAGACTAGGCTACCATACAGCAATCATATTGCTCCTTTTTTTTGTTTTCAATGAGTGATGTGTAATACCTGTAAATAAATTTTTTTCACAGTATCTTTTCATTGCTGAGATCTACTGTTAAGTAATATATATAGCACCACAGTATTTTGTATCATTAGACAGTAATGATGTAGGTACTGACAGATAATTCATCTTGTAAACAGACTATGTAAACTTAGAGTATCGATAATTATCGTACAGTTCTGTAAAATGTATTTTCTTTTCCTTATTTTATTAACACTTTATTTTCTCTAGCTAGCTTCATTATAAGAATATAGTATGTAATGCATATAATATATAAAATATGTGTTAAATGACAGTTTGTCTTATCAGCAAAGCTTCTGGTCAATAAAAGACTATTTTTAGTTAAGTTCTTGGGGAGTTAAAAGTTATGTGTAGGTTTTTTACTGGGGAACATCAGTACCCCTAACAACCACATTGTTCAGGGGCCAACTGTATTAAATGATACACATATTTTATATTTTATATGGTATAATATATGTATTCTACTGTAGTATTATATATTAACATATAATGGATATATATCATACCCAAAGAAATGAACAAACTTTATAATACAAACTGACCTATCCATTGGCCTTGATAAATTCACTTGTCAATTATAATAGTTTATTTTATTGGATTTTGTATACAAAATGTCATCTGCAAAAAAGTAAAATTCTTTGCTTCATCCTTTCCAATTTTTATACCATTTTTTCCTCGCATTTTTGCACTGGCAAAGACCTCCAGAGGTAGTGATTGTAGACATCCTTACCTTTTCCCCAGAATCTAAAAGAAAACCCTAAATATTTTACCATTAGGTGTGATATGAGGTGTAATTTTGTTTGTAGGTAATCTCTAACAGATTAAGAAAGTTTTCCTCAAATCCTACTTTGCTGAGATTTGTTATAATGAAAAGGTGTTGAATTTCACCAAATACATATTTTGCATCTATTGAGATGACCATATATATGGCTTTTCTCATTCTGTTAATGTGGTTGAATTATATGAATTGATTTTTTTCACTTAAAAAATTGTGGTAAAATACACATAACGTAAAATTTATCCTGTCAACCATTTTTAAGTGTGCAGTTCAGTGAAATTAAATACATGGATATTCAGAAAGGGAGACAGAACATGAAAGACTCCTAACTCTGAGAAACGAACTAGGGGTGGTGGAAGGGGAGGTGGGCGGGGTGGAGGTGACTGGGTGATGGGCACCGAGGTGGGCACTTGACAGGATGAGCACTGGGTATTATTCTATATGTTGGCAAATTGAACACCAATAAAAAATAAATTTATAAATACATGGATATTGTTGTGCAACCATCACCACCATCCATCTCCAAAACCCTTTTCGTCTTTCTAAGCTGAAACTCAATACCCATTAAACAATAACTTCCCATCCCTCCTCCCCTCAGCCCCTGAGAACTACTGTTCTATTTTCTTTATTTGTGAATTTGTTAGGTACCTTATATAAATATTTGTTCTTTGGTGACTGGCTTATTTCATGTAGCATAATGTTCTGAAGCTCATCTGAAGGATTGATTTTGAAAATTAAGGCAGCCTTCCACTCCTGGAATAGATTCCATTTAGGCATTGCATATTATCTTTTTAATATATTATTGACTTCCATTTTTAAATTTTTATTTTTTTAAAAAATTTTTTATTTTTTTTATTTATTTATGATAGTCACAGAGAGAGAGAGAGAGGGGCAGAGACATAGGCAGAGGGAGAAGCAGGCTCCATGCACTGGGAGCCTGACGTGGGATTCGATCCCGGGTCTCCAGGATCGCGCCCTGGGCCAAAGGCAGGCGCCAAACCGCTGCGCCACCCAGGGATCCCCATTTTTAAATTTTTATATAGGATTTTATGTCTGTGTCCATGTTGTTTTGTATGTTTCCATTCTTGTAGTAGCCTTTTCAGGGATTATTATCAGAATAATGCTGGTCTTTTAAAATTAATTGAGAATCACTTCCCCTTTTTCTCCCTCAGAAGACTTTGTCTAAGATTATGCATTATTGGTATTATTTTTCCATAAGTGTTTTCTATGAAAATCACCAGTAAAACTATCTGAGCTAGGAGTTTTCTATGTAGGAAAATTTTAAATAATAGATTCAATTACTTTGATAGACCTAGAACTATTGATATTTTCTATCTCTTTTGTCAGTTTTAGTATTTTTCATTTATCCATATCATTTCATTGAAATATCTAAATATTACCTTTAAATTATTTGTATCTGCTTGTTGTGTTTTTAATATCTGTAGAATTTAAAGCAATATTCTCTTTTCTGTCTCAGTATTGATAATTTGTGTAGCCTCTGTTTTCTTGATTAGGCATTCTCAGGATTTAACACTTGTTTAATCTTTTCAAAAGGACACCTCTTTACTATATAGCTGATTTCTTTTTCACTGGTTCATGCTCTTTTATAATAACAGCAACCTAATTTAAATGAGCAAAAATTTTGAACAAATATTTCACAAAAGAGTTAGGAGTGACCACTAAACACCTGAAAGAGGGCACCTGGGTGGCTCAGTGGTCAAGCATCTGCCTTTGGCTCAGGTCATGATCCCAGGATCCTGGGATCTAGTCCAACATTGGGCTCCCCAGAGAGAACCTGCTTCTCCCTCTGCCTGTGTCTCTGCCTCTCTCTCTCTGTCTCTCATGAAAAAATAAAATCTTTAAAAAAATAAACACATGAAAGACTGTTTCTATCTACTTTATTTGAATTTAATCCATTGGGGTTGTTTTCTAGCTTCTTGAAATAAAATCTTAGATAACTGATTTTTTTTCAACCTTTGTTTTTGGCTAATATTTTCATTTAACAGTCTAAATTTCTCATAAGAACCCATCAAACTGCATCCGTAGGAGTTTTTATCACCTTTATTCAGACATAATTTACATACAATAAGTTGCACTATATTTAACTTTACATTTTTTATGTGTTTGGGTAAATATACAATCTAATATAATTACTGCTAAAATCAAGAAGTATAACATTTTCATCACTCCAAAAATGTCCTGTATCCATTCCCAGACAATTTTCCTCACCTCTGACTCCAAGAAACCATTAATCTACTTTCTGTCACTGTATGTGAGAATTGTCTTTTCTAGAATTTTTACCAGTGAAATTACATTGTATATACTGTTCTGTGCCTACCTTCTTTCTCTCAGCTTAAATTTTGAGATTTATTTATTGTGTGTATTATGTTGCAACCTATTGTATTAATATATCACTATTTATTTATGTGTCCATTGATGAACATTTGGACTATTTCCAGTTTGTTAAGACTGTTATGAATAAACCTGCTATGAACATTCATGCATAAGTTTTTGTGTAAATATTTTCATTTTTATTGTATAAATACCTAGGTTTGAAATTAATGGGTCATATGGTAAATGCATGTATATCTTTATAAGAAACCACCAAGTTGTTTTCCCCAGTGCTTGGTAGCATTTTGCAAGCCACCAACAATGTATGTGTGTTTCAGTTACTCCTAGTCTTGCAACTTGTGGCATTGTCATTTTTAATTTTACTGATTCTAATGTCCCTAGTACTACTTCATGGTGGTTTTAGTTTGCATTTTTCTGATTTAATTGTGTTGAACATCTTTCATGTGGTTAATAGATATCTCTCTCTTGTGAAGTATTTGTTTAAACTTTTTGCCCCCCCCCTTTTTTTTGGAGGCAGGGAGGGAAGGGGCAGAGAGAGGAAGAGAGAGATTTGCAAGCAGGCTCTATGCCCAGTGCAGAGCCCGACACCAGGCTTAACCTCACAACCTTGAGATCATGACCTGAGCTGAAATCAAAAGTCAGTTGCTCAACCAACTGAGCCACCTAGGTGCCCCAACCTTTTTCCCATTTAAATTAAGTTGTTGTTATAATAATAATATTGTTATATTTATTATCATTCTGTAGTTTAGATACAAGTCCTGTATGAGATGTATGTGTCACAAATATTTTCTCCAAGTCTTTAGCTTCTCTTTTTAATTTTTCTTAGTGTTGTCTTTTGAAGATCAGATATTTTTTATTTTGGAGGATATTAGCTTACCATTTCTTTTTTATAGGTCATGTTTCTTGGATCCTATGTAAGAAATATTCACCTACTCTAAGGTCCTTAAGTTTTCTTTCCTATGTTTTCTTCTAGAAGTTGTATCACTTAGATTTTATATATAGGACTATGATTGATTTTGAGTTAATTTTTCTGTGCACAAATTTTGCTGTGTTGTATTTTTATTATCCTTCAGTTAAAAAGATTCCCTATGGGGTGCCTCGGTGGCTCAGTGGTTGAGCCCCTGCCTTTGGTTCAGGTCATGATCCCAAGGTCCTGGGATCAAGTCCTGCATCAGACTCCCAGCAAGGAGACTGCCTCTCCCTCTGCCTGTGTCTCTGCTCTCTCTCTCTCTCTGTGTGTGTCTCTCATGAATAAATAAAATAATATATTTTTAAAAAATATTTCCTAAGCTTCAATGTAACTTCTGCCTTTACAATTGGGTTATTTATAAATATATTGTTTAATTTTAAAGAATTTGTGGATTATTTATTTATCTACTTTGGATTTCTAGTTTAATTCCACCATGACTAAGGAACGCACTGTATTACTTCAATCACTGGAAATTTGTTGATACTTTCTGGCCCAGCCTGTGATCTATTTTGGTAAATGCTCCATGATCACATGAAAATTGTGTGGAAATAAGAGTTTTCACTTGAAACTCCTGCAGTTAGGTGTAATGTTCTATAAATACTAGTTAGATTAAGGTGGTTAGTAGTGTTCTTCAACTTAGGACGCCTGGGTGGCTCAGCTGTTGAGCGTCTGCCTTTGGCTCAGGGCTTGATCCTGGGGTCCTGAGATCGAGTCCCACATTGGGCTCCCTGTGAGGAACCTGCTTCTCCCTCTGCCTATGTCTCTGCCTCTCCCTGTATGTCTCTCATGAATAAATAAATTTTTTTTAAATCTTAAAAAGGTAGTGTTCTTCAACTCTATATTCTGACTTTTTCTGCTTGTTCTATCAACTACTAAGAATGTTGTCTTCAGATCTATGATTGGGAACTCATCTCTTTTATTTCTATCAATGTTTGACATATATTTTGAAGTTATAGTATTCACTACATATAAACTTAGCATTGTTATACATTCTTGAGTTTACCCTTATGTATCCATCTCTATCCCTAGTAATTCTTTGTTGTAAATTCTACCTTTTTGATATTAATATAGTTTTGATTAGTGATTTCATGGTATGGTAGACAGGATTTTAAAATGATCCCCAGATGCCCAGCCCCTCATATACAAGCAGTTCCCAGTTATTCAGTTAAACACCAATCTAGGTGATTTTTGTGAAAAGATTTTGCAGATGTAATTAAGGTCCCAAATCAGTTGACTCAAAGATAAAGAAATTACCCTGAGTGGGCCTGACCTAATCAGGTGAGACCTTAAAAAGAATAGGGCTCTTCCCGGTGAAAGAGTTTTGATATGTGGGAATTCAATATGAGAAAAATTCTACATTGCTGGCTTTAAAGATAGACGGGTATGTTACAAGGAATGTGGCCATTCTTTAGGAACAGCAAGCATTTTGTGGCTGATAGCTACCATGAAAAGATACCTCAGTCCTATAACTTCAAGGAACTGAATTTTGCTAACAAGTTGAGTGAGTTTGGAAATTGATTCTTCTCCAGTCTCCATACAACACTCAACTCATTTGACTCCTTGATTTCAAACTTTGAAACCTGAGTGGAGAATCCATTATGCTATACTTGAACTTCTGATCTACAGAACACTAAGCTAATAAATAGTTGTTGTTGTAAGCTGTTGTTTGCATTAATGTGTTATGTAGAAGTAGAAAACAAATCCACATGGAATAGCTCTTTTTTATTCTTTAAACTTTTCTGTGTCCATATATTTAAAACGTATCTCTTATAAGCATTACATATTTTGGTCTTATTTTTATCTATATGGCAATCTTTGTATTTAAGTGTTTAATCCACTTATAGTTAACATAATTACATATTTAGGTGTATCTATCATTTTGTTATTTATTTTTTATTCTATCTGTTTTATTTTTTCTTTGATTTCTTTGGGCTAATCAAATACTTTTCATTATCTCATCTTCACTCTATTCAATTTAATTATAAATTCACTTGTTATTTTGGTGGCTACCTAGAGCCATGTTTCTCATAACTATTTTCATAATAATTCTAAGACATTATTTACCTCTGTTACTCTCATTTTTCTCATGAGTTTAGATTGATGTTTTTCAGAAGCTACATGATGTGATGTTACAAATAACTTAATGCAAAAAGAGATCTGAGTGATAATACAAATCACCTAATGTAAAAAAGAGATCTGAGAGTTTGGCTATCCTCTATTAAGCCATTGTTACTGACTCAATTGTGTGCCCCCAAAATTTGTATGCTGAAGTCCTAACACCCAGTACCTAAGAATGTGGCTATATTTCAAGATAGAGTCTTTAAAGAAATGATAAGTTAAAATGAGGCTGTTAAGGTGGGCCCCAATCACATCTCAGTGGTATACTTCTAAGAGGAAATTTGGATTTACAGAGAGACACAAGGAATGCACATATACAGAGGAACAGCTATGCAAAGAGTAAACAAGATACTGGCTATCAGCAAGCCAAGGAGATGGGCTTCAACATACCTTGATGTTGGACTTCTTACCTCCAGAACTGTGAGAAAGTTAATATCTCCTGTTAAAACCACCTCTGGTATCTTGTTATAGCAGTTCTAGCAAACTAATACAGTCAAACATTAAGAGATTTGCAAAAATGTAGAATCGTACCACTCTGCACTGATTTTATTTTGAAAATATTTTTACTGAAATATGATTTTTTCACTATCATGTCATTATCTCCAATTTTAATACATTAATAAATATTTTTTATTTTTCAATTTTTAATTTCAAATATGGTAAATATAAATAGATATAACCTATATAAATAAAAGCTTTTTGGGGTGCTTGGGTGGCTCAATTAAGCATCTGCCATCAGCTCAAGTCATGATCCGTGATCCCGGGGTCCTGGGATTGAGCCTCACATTAGGCTCCCTGCTCAGTGAGGAGCCTTCTTCTCCCTCTCTGCCCTTCCCCCTCACTTGTACTCTCTCTCTCTCTCTCTCTCAAGATAATTTTTTGTAAATATCCCTTTCCCTCTCCCTCTGCCCCCACCTCTCTCTCTTAATTTTTTTTCTTAAATAAATAAAAGCCCTTTGGTTTCCTCAATAATTTTTAAAATTATAAGGGTGTCTTGAGACTGAAATGTTTGGAAACCATTGCCCTTAAAATTTCCTATGAATCTTTGACTTAATAGAACACTCTTGAAATTAATATTTTAACATTTCAAAGCAATGAAGAAACTAAGTTTAATTCCATTTACTCCTTGACTTTTGTCCCATTGTTACATATTTTATTTCAACATATATTTTAAACTCCAAAATATATTACTGTTATTGTGTAAGCAATATTTATTGATATTTACACACATGTTCACCTGGTTTTCTTCATTCTTTCCTGAAGGATCATTTCCCTTCTGTCTAGTTAATTCCTTTTGACATTTATTATAGTTTTCCAGTGGGTTATCTTAGTTTTTGTCTGAAATATTTGTTTTTGCATTAATTTAGAAAGGATATTTTCCCGTGGATTAAGATTCTAGGCTGGCATTTTTTTATTGTTCTTTTGTTTTTATTTTTTGTATTTTTCTTTCATCACCTAAAATAAAATGATTTCACATTATTATCTGGCTTCCACAGTTCCTATTAAAATTAAAAAGTCAATTATACATTTGGTCTTGTTTTTATCTTTCTATACCTGCTTTTGAGATATTTTACCTTTGCCCTTGGTTTTTATAAGTTTTTTAGAGAACATTTTATTTTAAGTAAACTCTACACCCAACATGGGGCTCAAACTCATGAACTCAAGATCAAGAGTTTCATGCTCTACTGACTGATCCAGCCAAGTGCCCCATTTTCATAAGTTTTAATGTGATGTGCCTAGATGGGAAGGACTTTTGGTTTATGTTCAAATCCTATTTAGTTTGTAGTGCTTCTGGAGACTGTGCTACAATGTTGTTCATTAGTATGAGGAAATTCTTAGTGTTTCCTTAAATATTGCTTCTATCCCATTTTTTCTCTCCCTCATTCTAGGATTCTAATTATGTATAAATTAGACCTTTTATATCTTCCAGATGTCTTTTAAGGTTTTCCGTATTTCCTAACCTTTTCTTCTCTCTCTGCATCAAACTGGATACTTTCCATTGACTTGCCTTTCCATTAACTAAAACCTATTGTGCTATTTTTATTTTGTTTTTATTTTTTAAATTTTTATTTACATTCCATTAATTAAATATAGTATGTCATTTGTTTCAGAGGTAGAGTTCAGTGATTCATCACTTGCATATAATACCCAGTACTCATTACAAGTACCCTCTTTAATTCCCATCACCCAGTTACCCCATCCATCCACCCAGTTCCCCTCCAGCAACCCTCAGTTTGTTTCTGATAGTTGAGTCTTTTATGGTTTGTCTCCCTCTCTAATTTCATCTTAGTTTATTTTTCCCTCCCTTCCCCTGTGATCCTCTGTTTTGTTTCTTAAATTCCACATATGAGTGAAATCATATGATAATTATCCTTCTCTGATTGACTTATTTTGCTTAGGATTATACCCTCTAGTTCCATCCATGTCATTGCAAATCGTAAGATTTCTTTTTTTGATGGCTGAGTAATATTCCATTGTATTATTCTGTTGTTTTTAATATTCTATTAAACCCATGTCTTAAATTCTTAATTTTAGTCAAATTTTTGTGTTTCTGGAATTCTTATTGTCTTTATATAGATTCTATGTATTTGCTGAAATTCTCCATTCTTTTCTCAAATTTCTTAAATCTTTTCAAATGTTTACTTTAAAGTCACTGACTATTAACTGCATTAGTTGAATCACTTCTGGGTATGCTCCTATGTCTGTTGTTTTTCTTGCTATCTGCTCAGCAGATCTTTCTTTCTTTTTTTTTTTTTTAGCATGCCGTCTAATATTCTATTTGATGCCAGACATTATAGATGAGAAAAATCCTATAGATAGATCTCTGATTTATCTTCTTCTAAAGAGGAGGGGGGTCAAGTTTTATTGTAGCAGACAGCTAGAGTACTAATGGATCACCCTGACCCCACTTATGATTGACTCTAGGCTTTATTAAAGTTGATCTATTTCAGTTTTGCCTCTTACTTCTAGAGTCCCTTATTTCTTCTAGAGTCTCAATGGAAACTCCAAAGTGTTTACTTGGTAAGGCTTGATCTTGAACAATAATCTCCATCTTTCCAGTGTTGGACAGATGTTAAAATCCATGCTTATTCATTTGGCCTCTCAGGTGCTGCTCTTTTATGGAGTTTTTCCTCTTTTCACCATCCACAGCTCAGAATTCAACTAAATATTTCAGGAAAATTATGTGCAAGTTTTAGGGCTATCTCCTATAGGATATTGCCCTTAATCTTCCAGTGACATCCCTAAATTCTGACAGTAAAAGGGTAATTTTCTGCCTGGGCTCCACGAACTAGAAATTGCTCATAGAGGAAAATCTAGGTAAACGTGAAGCTCACATTTTACATTTAATTTCTATCAAAGATCTTAATTGATGTCAGTCAGCTTCTAGCATTAGTCACCCAATGCTGACAAAAATATAAAGATTAATGAAGTATCCATGGTGGCAGAGATGGAAGTTATACATCTGCCCAACATCACAGGCTGCCTCTTTCCAAGATTCATTTAGTTACTGCAACTGCTGAATATCCAATCTTCCAGCAACAGAGTCTCCAATGCTAAATCTTCAGTATGGCTACCATTTCACTAGGAAATCAATGACTAGGAAAACAATCAGCTAGTTAGCTATATTGGACCCTTCTCTTCTGGATAGCATATGCAGAAATGGATATGACCGGAATCAACCCATATTGTAGGTTATATGTTTGCCTCTCCTGTTGGCAAGGCCTCAGACAAAACCACTGACTATTCTCGGGCTTATAAAATGCTTGATTCACTGGCATGAGGTCCTATATAATGTCACATGAAACCAAGGAACCTACTTTATAGCAGAGGAAGTAAATGGATGTGCATATCATCATGGGATCCACTAATCTTACCACATCCCCCAAAAGCTTCCAGGCTGATTAAGTGATGAAGATGGAAGGGCTGTTGAAGACACAACTGAGGTGCTAGCCTGAGGCAAGGATGGGACACTATATTCAGATTTCAGTGGATATTTTAAATCCACTACCTGCTTATAATTGTATTTCCAAAGATAGAATACTGGGAACCAAGGAGTAGAAGCAGGAGACTTTGCTTACCATCACTCCCAGTGACTCAATTGAGGAATATACGTTTCAATTTCTCAAACCTGGGTGCTGAAGGCCTAGAAGATTTGTTTCCCAAGGCAGACGATTTTGTTCAGAAAACATCAATTTTGAGCTCTAAACTATAGCTACTGCCAAGAGACCAGCCAGCAAGAAGAGCCACCATTATGAGAAGGATATTTGGTCCTGATCGTTAGGAAAAGGTAGGGCTGTTGCTACACAGCAGAAGTGAGGAATATGTTTGACACCGAAATTATCCACTAGAGTACCACTTGGTACTATCTTATCCATTTTCATAGTAAACAGATATGTACACATAGCCTGAAAAGCACATTGATGACCAAGGCCTCAGAGATGAGTATCTGAGTATCCTGCCAACTGCTAAGCCACCCAGACCAGCAGAGGTGCTAGCTGAAGTAGGTTAAGAAGCATCCAGAATGGATGCTAGAGGAGAGCGACATCAAATATAGTTTGCAGCCCTCAAACAGCACAGGGGGAGGGGAGGCTATAGTTCAATTCTCTTCTAAGTTTCTTCCAGAAGAGACCCACCAGAATCCTGGAGTTGCTTCTCCAAAAACTTTCATGAAGAACTGAGTCCAAGTTGTGAAAGATGAGGGCTATTGGGGTGCCTGGGTAGCTCAGTGGGTTAGGCATCTGCCTTCAGCTCCAGTTATGATCCCCTGGAATCATACCCTGCCCCAAGCCTGCTTCTCCTTCTCCTCCCTGCTCATGCTCTCTCCTGTATCTCTGCCACTATCTCTGTCTCTCTCAAATAATAAAATCAAAAAAAAAAGGAAAAGAAAGAAAGAAAAGAAAAGAAAGGTCAGGGCTATATTGGATGCTGCCTTGGGCCACCCGGTCCATTTTTCTGCACTGAAGAATCTTCTCCAGGGGCTGGGAGTGCTACTGGCATGCTGTGCCCCCGTTAAGACAGTCTCCCTACTCAACAGTACAGCCCATTCCTGGGACAGCCAAGGAACATTGGAGTAAAGAACTGGCTCTTCTATGCAATACTGGGGCAGTTTTGAGGGGCCACATCAGGTCCAGGGCACGTTGAAGGGTCAGCTATGCCTTAACTGAGATGACATGGCAGCCCAACTTCTCTGTCTACCCGGTCCTGTTGCTTTCTCTTCTATGCGTGTGAGCCTCCACGCAAATGTCCACCTCAGAGTTGGCTTCCTGGGGAACCGAACCTGGGATGGTCAGCTTCCCTGCCTCTCATATTTATTTTGAAAATCTAGACTCTAATTTTGGAACAGAGCAGCCAAGATTTCTAATTTTTCACTATTACAAGCACAATTTTTATAACCCTGCTGGAAAATCTTTCCAAACATCCTTAATTGCTTCCATGGTGTCATTAAAAACTGGATTTCTGGGGCAAAGTACACGTATTGATAAAGCCTTTTAATACACATGCTGGAGTGCCTGGATGGCTCAGTCAGTTGAGTGCCTGCCTTTGGCTTAGGTCATCATCTGGGGTCCTGGGATTGAATCTTGAGTCAGGATCACTGCTCAGTGGAGAGTCTGCTCCTCCCTCTACTACTCCCCCTGTTTGTGCTGTCTCTCACAAATAAATAAGTAAAAATAAAATCCTTAATACACATACCATAAGCCTTCCAAAAGCTTTGGACTCTTCACCAGTTGTGTATGACAGTGCTTCCTGCCCCAACATGTTTGTCAATGTAGGGCAATCACATCCTTTTTAATAACTGCTAATTCAACATCACCTTTCCTAAGTTTGAGGATTTTGTATCCCATAGAAATTGGGAAAAGGAACTTTATTCTTTCCATAAAGAAATGAGTTTTGGGGGGGGGAATATCAAAATAACTGAGGTGAGTAGGATTCAAATTTTTGAGAGAAAACTTTCAACTCCTGCCATCCCATCTGCACCAGGAGTTTCTCTGGTCATCTGTTCATCTAAGCAGAAGTCCACACTGTCATTTTAGGTGATATTATTGCCACAGAAAATCCTGATGTTCCCTATCCTCAGGAATTAGGTATCTCAGGAAAACCCATATGTATCTCAGAATTTGAAGATGGAATTGGTGTGACACTATGACTCTTCAGTGGGAAACTGGACTCTGAACTCATGTTTTCTGAGGGAAAAGTAATTGCCCCTAAAGTGGCTTTTCAGTGAGGCCAATGCTCATGGCTTTACAAAGGGGAAGGGAAGCATGTTAGGGTGAATCCAGACCACAGACTTGTGGCCCTTTATCCCTTTCTTATTCTCTGGTAGCTCTGTATCCAGTGAGGTTAAGTGACAAGTGAAGCCAGAGTCAGCACAGAGCAAAAGCAATGAGAAAATGAGACGTCTGTAACCACTCTGCCCAAGGTGATAAGAGCCTGGAAGGTCCCCCCAGAACATTCCTGGAATTCCCACTGTACTGGAGCTCTGTGTCTGAAGTGGATAGTGACAGCGAGATCAGCACATTCATATCCACAGGAGCCCTTTAGAGAAGAAAGACACCTTCATGAATCAAAGGATTCCAATTTAATGCCAGGATTTCAGACACGGGGGTTTTTGATGTAAGAAATATTTGAGGAAAGAGGCTTCTTTCTCTAAACCTCTTAAATTTCCTTCTTGAGAAATTATTACACCTCTGGGCTGATTGATTTGTATAACAAGGTCGGCATGGATGGCATGTTCTTCCTGGTGACATCACAAGACTGGAAACAGCAAAGAGGCTTCATCAGTCCCAAGAGAAATCCAGTAGCTGTTCTGTGCTAATACAGCATGGAAAGATGACAGGGCCTTTGGTAATAATATAAATAAGAACACAGGAGGCATGGACCAGTTGACTGGGAGACTCTCAGGAGATGCAATTGGCCGTGTGATCTTCCCTACATCATGGGAATTAGGCAATGTCCCAGATCCAATTGGACTCAGGGTTATAAAGATTTTATGACTCCAAATATAACTCTACACATCCTCTCACCAGTGCCACTCCCCCTCAACCAGGGCCACAACAAACCACATTCACACACTATTGCACTTTCTCCCCCTTCGCCATCTGTGTATATAACCTTATTAGCAGGAGGGTGGTATTGAGTCCAAGATAATAGGCAGGCTTACTTAACAGAGCCTTTAGAATGGCCTGAGCTGGTACAAAAGGCAACGTGCATACACATGGTGCACATACATGATCATTTGAGGCCCTACGTTAACACCCTCAGAATGAACTCAATAGAAGAGACTCAGGTCTACCTGCCCTGCTCCCTAGAACTGCCTTTCTAACCAGGCCCTGTGCTCAGCTAAGATTTTCTGTCTGAGGACAAGAATCAGTCTTCCCGGATCTTTCTTTCTTTCTTCTTCTCCCCCTGCTCCAGCCACCCATTCTTGTTTTTCTCTTGGCAACAGAGTGGTCATGCTACAGCTCCCCATACTGGGGATGACAGATAATCAAACAACAAATGGGGCCACATTCAATCAAGATAGAAGCCTCAGAAACTCTGGGGTGGAAGGAAGGGAAAAGGGAGTGTTACCACCCACTGCCTCAGACAGACCTTCCCTCTTCTTCTGCATGACCTGAGCCTAGTCCTGGGTTTTTCCTCCACCGGAGCTCTTCCAGCCCAGCTCTGCTCCACTCTCCTGGGGCGTATATAAAGCTTCAGTACCTTTTTTTTTTTTTTTTAATTTTTTTTTTTTTATTTATGATAGTCACACACACACACAGAGAGAGAGAGAGAGGCAGAGACACAGCCAGAGGGAGAAGCAGGCCCCATGCACCAGGAGCCTGATGTGGGATTCGATCCCAGGTCTCCAGGATCGGGCCCTGGGCCAAAGGCAGGCGCCAAACCGCTGCGCCACCCAGGGATCCCAATACCTTTTTTTTTTTTAAAGATTTTATTTCTTTATTCATGAGAGACACACAGAGAGAAAGAGGCAGAAGGAGAAGCAGGCTCCATGCAGGGAGCCCGACGGGGGACTTGATCCCAGAACCCCGTGATCACACCCTGGGCTGAAGGTGGCGCTAAACCGCTGAGCCACCGGGGCTGCCCGCTTCAGTACCTTTTAAAAATACTTTATTTATTAAATGATGATTGAATGAAATGATTCCCATTTGTAAAACGCAGGTGAAACTCACAATTATTTTTAAATGTTTTGCTTAATTTAATTTACATATGCTGTATTATTAGTTTTTGAGGTAGAATTAGTGATTCATGAGTTGCATCTAATGCCCAGTGTTCATTATATCAAGTGCCCTCTTTAATGCCCATCACCTAGTTACCCCATCCCCCAAAACGTGTCCCCTGGCCCAGCAACCCTCAGTTTGTCTCTTATGGTTTATCTCCCTCTCTGTTTTTGTCTTACTTTATTTTTCCTTCCCTTCTCCTATGTTCATCTGTTTTGTTTCTTAAATCCCACATTAGTGAAATCATACAATATTTGTCTTTCTCTGACTGATTTTGCTTAGCATAATGCCCTCTAGTTCCATCCACATCGTTGCAAATGACAAGATTTCATTCTATGTCATGGCTGAGTAATATTCATATATATATATCACTTCTTTATCCATTCATCTGTGGATGAACATCTGGGCTCTTTCCATAATAGTAAAAATGAGAAGTAACAACTATAATGATGGAGACCAAGGCCTTGAGTAAAATACTGGGATCCACAAAATGGCCATCAAAACATTAGAAATTATGTCACAAAAAAGATATTTAATGATTTCTCTACAGTGTTAAGTGAAAAAAATTAACAGGAGTATGTAATATGTTATTCCTTTAACAGTATATGCAGACACCCAGTCTGTTTCCAGTTTGGAAGTCATTATTAAACTTCTATGAATATTTGTGTACAAGTGTTTTTGTTAACATAGAATGTCATTTGTCATAAGTAAATATTGAGAAACAAAATTTCTGGTGTATGGTTAGAAACTGCATTTTTATATCCTACCAACAGTGTAGGTTGTACACTGTTTACACTGGTTCTGGTTGTACCACATCCTCACTATTAATAATTTTAGCTATTCTGATGAACTTGTAGTGATAGCTTATTGTGGCTTTTTAATTTACTTGATAAATGATGATATCAAAAACTTTTTATGTGCTTATTAGTCATTCATGTATCTTCATTGGTGCAGACTGTTTAAAGTTTTTGCTCATTATTATTGAATTGTTAGTCCCTTTAATTATTAACTCGTAGAAGTTCTCAATGCTAGGTCTTTGTCAAATATACCAGATCTTTGTCAAATATACATTTAACAAGTATTATCTCCAACTCTGCAGTTTGCTTATTCATTTTGGTCATGGTGCCTTATTACGTGCAGAAGATTTTACTTTTTTTATAATGGTGATTCTTTTATTTTTTTAAAGTAATCTCTACACCCAATGTGGGGCTGGAACTCATGATCCTGACGTCAAAAGTAGGATTTTCTGCTGACAGAGCCAGCCAGGCACCCTAGAAGATTTTACTTTTGTTAAGGATCAATTGGTAATTTTTTTTCTCTCATTGCTTTCTGTGATCTGAGAAACCTTAACCTATGTCCAAATCATGAAGATGTTCTCTAGTATTTCCCTCTAAATATTTCAGGGTTTTTGCTTCCCCCTCCCCAGGGTTTTAGCTTTTATGTTTCAATGTATCATACATATAAAATTAAATTTTTCAGTATGGTGAGAGGTGATAGGCAATAATCACCTTTATCTCCATATGAACTTCCACTATCTCAATAGTTTTTACTCTAGAAATTCCTTTCTCCCATTAGATGACTTTGTGTTTGTTGAAAATCAAATGAACATAGGGGCACCTGGTTGGCTCAGTTGATTGGGCGTCCAACTCTTGATTTCAGCTCAGGTCATGATCTCAGGGTCATGAGAATGAACCCACTTTGGCTCTGTGCTCAGCACACAATCTGCTTGTCCTCCTCCCTCTGCTCCTCCCCTGGATAGCATGCTTTCTCTGTCTCATAAATAGATAGATAGATAGATAGATAGATAGATAGATAGATAGATAGATAGATAAATATCTTTTTAAAAAAGAAGAAAATCAAATGACCATGTAAGTGTGGGTGTGTTTCTAATCCATGGTGTATTCTGTTCCATTGATCTATTTGCCAATACTTATGACAGTATAAATCGTTTTGATTACACAATCAAGGTTTCCATCAATAGGAGAATTGATAACGTTCTTTCCTTCTGGTTCCCCCTACCCCCCATTTCATTCTTTTAAAAAAATATTTATTTATTCATGAGAGACACAGAGAGAGAGGCAGAGACACAGGCAGAGGGAGAAGCAGGCTCCATGCAGGGAGCCCAACATGGGACCCAATCCCAGGACCCCAGGATCACTCACTAAGTCGAAGGCAAATGCCCAACCGCAGAGCCCCCCAGGCGCTCCCCACCATTGTATTCTAAATAAAGTTTCCTTTTATTAATTTTCACAGTCTATATACTGAAGTATTTAGAAGCAAGTGTACTAATGTGTGCAATTTTCTTTGAAGTCCATCAAGAAGTAAGATGGATTGATGGATGGATAAATGAATAAATATGTGATAAGTATAGTATACCTGGGTGTTGGGCACTGAGGAGGGCACTTGATGGGATGAGCACTGGGTATTAAACTATATGCTGGCAAATCGAACTTCAATAAAAACAAAAATAAAAAAACAAAACAAACAAACAAACAAATAAATAAATAAAAATTAAAAAGGAATACTAAAGGTAACACTGGAATATCAAAATATTTGAAAAATCCACAAAATATTTTATATTCTTAATGGGAACTATTTGTGTCATTCAAAAACATCTGTTAATAATCTAAAACAAAATGATTTTTTTAAAAAGTAAGTATATTAGGGACACCTGGGTGGCTCAGCAGTTGAGCATCTGCCTTTGGCTCAGGGCGTGAGACCCAGGATCGAGTCCCACATTGGCCTCCCCCCAGGAAGCCTGCTTATCCCTCTGCCTGTGTTTGTTTTTAAAGACTTTATTTACCATTCATGAGATACAGAGAGAGAGGCAGAGACACAGGCAGAGGGAGAAGCAGGCTCCATGCAGGGAGCCCGATGTGGGACTCGATCCTGGGTCTCCAGGATCATGCCCTGGGCTGAAGGCAGCACGAAACCACTGGGCCACAGGGGTTGTCTGTGCCTGTGTCTTTGACTTTCTGTGTCTCTCATGAATAAATAAACAAAATATTTTTTTAAAATTAAGTATAGTAAAATGCTGATAAGAGAATCTAGGTGCAAATATAGGAGTCTACGGCAAATATTTCAACTTGGATGTACGTTAGTAATTTTTCCTTATAAGATATTCGAAAAAGTATAACGGAGTTTTTGGTGCTAGCCACAGTGGAGTAGCTGGTATCAACTATAACACCCATACAAAATATAATAAAGAGCTGGTTGAAGGCACTAGACAACAATTAATTCAGGGCTATGATCCCTTTTTTCAGCTAAATATTTATTTGTTTGTTTGTTTTTATTTATTTATTTTAGAGAGAAAGCATGTGAGAGTGGTAGGGAAAGGGCAGAGGAGGACGGAGACAGAGAATCTTAAGCAGGCCCATGCTCAGTGTGGAACCCAATGCGGGGCTTGATCTCACAACCCTGCAATCAGGACCCGAACTGAAATCAAGAGTTGGATGCTTAATCGATTGAGCCATTGAGCCACCCAGGCATCCCTAAAATTATAAGATATTTAAAGTGTACAACGGATACATCATGAAAAGATTCCTCGAGTTAATGAACACATCCATCACTTCACATATTTAACTTTTTTTTCTTTTGGTAAGAACATTTAAGTCCTACTCTCTTAGCAAATTTCAATTATACAATACAGTCTTAACTATAATCACCTGTTATACATTAGATCCTCAATCTTACTCATTCTATAACTGAAACTTTGTATCCTTTTACCAATCTCTCCCTATTTCCTCCAACCATCCACCCCTGATAACCACTTTGGGCTGTGATCCCTGGTAAAAAGAAGACATATAAGTTGAGCCCACATCTTTCCTGGCTTTCATCCTGGTGACATTTCTTAAATCAGTGGAGAAAATTGGAGCCCAAAAGAGAACAGCACTTCTCTGGAGAGAAAAAGCAAAGACCAAAGTTTAGGAATTGTGATTTGGATTTAAGAGATACAGTGACAGAAAAGGGAGGACCACAGAGAGGCCATTTCTGAAATATGCGTGGAAAATTGCCCTTGGGTCCACAGCAACTACTTCACTGAATCTGTAGGAGATTAGACTCCAAGAGGCCTGGTGGAGAGTACTTGTCAGGACCCTGAGAAGTGGATAGAGATTCTGGAGAACACACATGAGGAAACATGATCCAACTTGGGCCCAACCAGAATAATAGACTTTGGTGAACACTCTGGGCATGGAGACCCCTGAAAGCCCACACCTGGTAAGTAAGGACCATATTACTAGAATAAAGGCTATGCCCAAGTGATAAAGACAAACCTAAATTAGACACAGCCTAATAAAAACTGAAACCAACCTTTGGCCAGATTTAGGTGATCCACTGTAACTGAATTGTCTGCCAGAATAAAAGTCTTGAGAGGAAGATAACTTTTAAAGCTTCTACAATTTATTTTTATCATCCACACTGCCTAGGAAAAAAAATAACCAAAGTGTACAAAAGAGAAAAAATAGGTGAGTGATAATAAAGAAAGAGAATAGCAGGACACCTGGATGGCTCATTGGTTGAGCATCTGCCTTCAGCTCAGAGTGTGATCCCGGGATCATGGGATCAAGTCCCATGAGTTGAGCGTCTGCCTTTGGCTCAGGTCATGATCCCAGGGTTCTGGGATGGAGTCTCATATTGGGCTCCTCGCAGGGAGCCTGCTCCTCCCTCTGCCTATGTATCTGCCTCTCCCTCAGTGTCGCTCATGAATAAATAAAATTTTCTTAAAAAGAAAGAGAATAGCGATAAATCCAGAAATGATCCACATAGTGGAGTTTGCAGTCAAGAGCTTCAAAATTGTTATAATTCATATGTTTTTTAAAAACAGAAGAAAAAAGTGACGATTTATTTAAAATGTGGGATAGAGTATCTTACAACAAACGCAAAAAAATTTTAAATAATGAAAAACAACTGAGGTGTGTATGCACGTGTGAACCAGAAATGGAATACAAAAGTAACCATCTGGGGATCCCTGGGTGGCTCAGCGGTTTGGCGCCTGCCTTTGGCTCAGGGCAGGATCCTGGAGTCCCGGGATCGGGTCCTGCATTGGGCTCCCTGCATGGAGCCTGCTTCTCCCTCTGCCTGTGTCTCTGCCTCTCTCTCTCATTCTCTCTCTCTCTCTCTCTCTCTCTCTCTCTCTTTCTGTGTGTGTGTGTGTCTCTCATAAATAAATCTTTAAAAAAAAAGTAACCACCTAACTATTACAAATAAATGGCATAACCAAGAGTGAGGGGTTTGGAGAAGAGATCTAACCTAAATTATTTTCGCAAAAACCATATTCTGACTATAAAGCCAAAGACAAAAATAAAACATGTAATCCTCTTAATTAATCTTTCCTTACAAGTATATAGTTTAGTAATTCTGAAACACACACAGATACACACATATGCACACACATACTATACACATGCTACATTTATATTGACAGCAAATACATATATTATAACTATGGAGAGTTCGGTTTTTAGTGATCCGAGAGAGAAATTACAGATAAGGAAAAGGGAAATGACACCACATTGGAATGAGCACACCTAACATCCAGATCTTGACTGCAAACACCAGTTTCCAACAACAGGAACCAGGGCTCCTTGAAGAAATGGTTGATTCCAGGACCCACATGGGAACAATACAAGATGAACCTGGTACATCTTGTGCCAGAAGGTAAGAAAGTGCTCGAAAGAAGATGGTAAAATGTCAAAAACGTCATGAGCTAACCTGAAGGAGCTCATAATGGCCAAAGCTGGAACAATTTTGGAAACAATATGAGAAATTATATTCTATGGATTAAACCCATATAATTAAAAAATACCTATGAGAAAGGTGCTTGGGTGGCCAGTGAGTTAAGCATAGGACTCAATTTCAACTCAGGTTATGATTTCCGGGTTGTGGGATCCATCCCTGCGACAGGCTCCAAGGTCAGTCTGGTGTCTGCTTGAGACTCTCCCTCTCCCTCTGCCCCTCCCCACCCCCACGCTGTCTCTCTCTCTCTCTCTCTCTCTCTCTCTCTCTCTCTCTCTCTAAAATAAATAAATAATCTAGGGGTGCCTGGGTAGCTTGGTGGTGGAGTGTGGGCCTTTGGCTCAGGTCATGATCCCGGGGTCCTGGGATAGAGTCTGGGATCCTGCTCCCCACAGGGAGCCTGCTTCTCCCTCTGCCTGTGTCTCTTCTCTGTGTGTCTCTCATGAATAAATAAATAAAATAAATAAATAAATAAATAAATAATCTAAAAAAATGATATTCTATGGACTAAATCCATAGAATTTAAAAATACCCATGAGTCTATTGATGCAAATGAGTGACTAAATATGTAATATATAAATAAATTGGAAGAGCCAGCTCTTTCCTACAGAAGGATTATGATGATAAATGTAGAAGGAAAAAGGAAACAAAATCACCATAAGCCAAACACTACAGTGATACTTGTTGCAGGCAAGATGGATGCTAAAATCAGTAGGTTCAAGTTTGAGGAGAAACGGGATATTTGCATGGTTTCAAAGCATTTACCCCCAGATGTTTATTAACTACAAAGCAAGAAACAGCATTACAAAGGAAAAACAGCAGAAACCATGTTAAGTAAATGATCTAGGGATCCCTGGGTGGCGCAGCGGTTTGGCGCCTGCCTTTGGCCCAGGGCGCGATCCTGGAGACCCAAGATCGAATCCCACATCGGGCTCCCGGTGCATGGAGCCTGCTTCTCCCTCTGCCTGTGTCTCTGCGCCTCTCTCTCTCCCTCTGTGACTATCATAAATAAATAAAAATTAAAAAAAAAAAGTAAATGATCTAAGTTAACATCACCAATGATAAGACACGCTGACAACACGAACCTCCAAGGGTGACATCACCCTGGGAACGTTACATCATTTCATTGGGGTTGCGGAGACGCTGTGAAGGAAAAAGGGAAGAATGGAGAACCACCAGCAGATGACAAGTGACTTTTACAAAAGGAAACTATAGTGTTTATGGATGCACGTTTGGGTGATAAAACTATTTTTAAAAAGGGGGGTAGAGAAGACAAGAAAAAAAATAAAAGAAGAAAAAGAAAAAGAAAAGAAAGAAACCCAGGGACCATTAGCATAAAGGTGGAGGGTGGTGGCCACTGCGGAGAGGAGGGCAGGGCGGTGGGCCAGGGTGGGGGCGGGGGCGAGCGGTGGGCAAGTTCTGTTTCTTGACCTGGCTGGGGGTGGCTCATTATGCTAATGAAGACTCCGGAACTTATACCTTTTCGTTTTCTGCAGTTTTTTTCTGAAACTGTGTTGTTCTTAACAGTCACTAAGCTTTACAGTTGGACACCTGTGAATACCCGGGAGGAAGGGAAATGTGGAAATACACCAAAATACAATCAAAGAAATCACTGATTTCCAGTTTTATTCTTCTATAATATCCACATTTTCAAAATTTTGTTTTAGTTTTAAACCGAGGGCGGGGGGGGGGCTGGGGGAGGGGCTCACGATCATTCTATTTTTATGCGAAGTTCCAAAGTCACTTGGGGGTTTTTCCCCTCGACTACTGTCCGTGGGGACGAGCATGCTCCCACCCGTCAGTCACTGGCGCCGATCGGGGTGCGGGTTCGGCGGCCGCTTCCTCCCGGCCGCGGCCTCCCGCGGACCGAGCGCCCCCCGGCTCCCCGACCCCGGCGTCCCCGGGCCGCTCCGGGGCCCCTGGCGCCGCCGCGCCCGGCCTGGAGCCCGCCCGGCCTGGAGCCCGCCCGGCGCCCGCGTCCCGCAGGGTGTTGGCGGCGGCGCGGGGGGCAGCGGCCCTGCGGCGGGAGCCCCGGGCCTCGGGGGCGCAGCCCCGCCTCCCCGCCCCGCCCCGCCCCGCGGCTCACGCGCGCGGCGCCCGAGCGAGGCCAGGACGCGGCGGGGATGCAGGATGGAAGAGTCTTCAAAGATCAAAAGTCGCCCTGGGCCCAGTGACCTCGTGGCGCAATGGTAGCGCGTCTGACTCCAGATCAGAAGGTTGCGTGTTCAAGTCACGTCGGGGTCACGGTCCCCCGTTTTCTCTCCCCCCAAAGGGAAGGGAAGGGAAGGTTGAGGTCGTTCCTGGTTTCGCCCCGGCGAGGGCGCCTCCGACCCTTGCGGCAAACGAGCCGGAGAGAGCTGAGCTGCGGGGACCTGCGGTGTCGTTTTCGTAGCCGGCGGCGCCGACTTGGGAAACACCAGGGGGCGCTGCTTCCAGCCTGGGCGCCTGCGTGGGGCTCCCACCCCCTCGCCGCGACCAGGGCCCTGCCCACCTACCCGGGCAGCTCGCCCACCCCGCTGTGGGTCGCAAAACTGGCCGCCAGAGGAGCGGTTTCTAAAAATGACCAACCACCGGCGCCTGCGTGGCTCAGCGGTTGAGCATCTGCCTTCGGCCCAGGGCGTGATCCCGGGTCCTGGGACCGAGGCCCACGTCGGGCTCCCCGCAGGGACGCTGCTTCTCTTCTCCCTCTGCCCGTGTTGTGTCTCTGCCTCTCAGGAGTAAATAAATAAAATCTTTAAAGCAAAAAAGTAAAATAAATAAATAAATAAATAAATAAATAAATAAATAAATAAATAAATCAGTTGCATTACTCACAGCCTTAAAGCAATGAAGGAGAACCAGTTTATAAGCCCAGGAATGGAGGAAACTGAAATAGTTATAAAAGTTTATTTTTCACTCAAGCACTTTAGAAAAGTTTTCCGGTGTATTTTTCAATCTTGCTTCGGTTCTTTTGGTTCTAGACTTTTTCCAGGACTGCTATGTACCCTTCCATATGGTGGATAATTACCACCAAGTGGATGGATAATTATGCTTCTCTGTACCCTGCATCTATAATCTCTCAAATTGTTTCCTGTGTTTTCCCATTTTCCCTGCATTTGGGGGCATGTTCTCAAGTTTGTCCATCATGTGGGATTCCATTGTCTAGGACTTCAGTCCTGCTCTTTAAATAGAGGGCATGGCAGGGGCACCTGGGTTGGCGCCGAGGGCTACGCGTCTGCCTTTGGCTCAGGTCGTGGTCCCAGGGTCCTGGGATCAAGCCCTACAGCGGGCTTCCTGCTCATTGGGGAGTCTGCTTCTCCCTCTCCCCCTGCTTATAGTCTCTGGCTATCTCTCTCTTTCTCTCTCTCTCTCAAATAAATAAATAGAATCTTTTTTTAAAAAAAGTTTAAATAGAGGTCTTCATAATCCTGCCACTGGCATCTTTTTAGTTCCCCTTGTATTTTCCTCTCTTTCAAATGCAGCCACTTGCTCCATAAAGCTCTTCACGCCTCATTTCAAAGAGGCTATGTCTTGGAGATGCCTCATACTACTTTTCTGGAAAAAAAAAAATCTGAACCCTTTGATCATTTTCAGTGGTATGTTTTTCTTCTGCCAGAATGCTTCTCTCTTCCTGGTTCTGCAGAATTCAAAACAAAACAAAATCAAAAACAAATGAAACTTGCTTTTACCTCTTCCTCATCTGAAATTCGACTCAGCGAGTCCGCTGGGAATGGGGGTAGCCTGGTTCTGCTCTCCAGGCACTGGTGGTCAAATCCTTTCTCAGACTGATTAGCCAGACAGGTTGGGGCATAGCTCTCACCTCCATTTCCAGAGTTTAGAAGCAATGACATTTTCTCCCCATTTCCTATGTGGTCCGGTCCCTTGCTGTTGTGAGCTGATGCACAACCATGAAATCAGTACTCAACACTAGAAATCCCACATTTCAGTGTGAGTTCCAACTTGAATGTCTGAAATGCACCTCTCTAGTCACTTAAATCTTCTATAATTAACGCTTTTGGGTTTTTTATTTATTTTTTAAAGATTTTTATTTATTCATGAGAGACACACACACAGACAGAGAGAGAGAGAGGGAGGCAGAGACACAGGCAGAGGGAGAAGCAGGCTCCCTGCAGGGAGCCCGACGTGGGACCCAATCCCGGGTCTCCAGGATCAGGCCCTTGGCTGAAGGCAGCGCTAAACCGCTGAGCCACCCAGGCTGCCCAGATTTTATTTATTTATTCACGCGAAACGGATGGGAGACTTGATCTGATCCCAGGACCCAGGGATCATGACCTGAGCCAAAGGCAGATGCTCAACCAGTGAGCCACCCAGGCGTCCCTCCTATAATATTTTTTTCCTTTTTTAAAAATTTGTTTATGAGACACACACACACACACACACACACACACACAGAGGCAGAGACACAGGCAGAGGGAGAAGCAGGCTCCATGCAGGGAGCCCGATGCTGGACTCGATCAGGGACTCCAGGATCACGCCCTGAGCCAAACGCACATGGCTCAACCGCTGTGCCACCCAGGGATCGTGTCTCTCCTATAATTAACATTTTAATGTAATGTCAAACAAAGCTTGGAAATCCCTTACATTCTTCCACCTTTCAAAAATTTCACAAAGAATCTATTGTGAGGTGTGACAGCCTAAAAATTAGTCCTGTGCAAACTTTATTAATCTTTAAATTTTAATAATGTCCTTTGAGTTTATGTGACTTAATAAAATTCTCTTTTCGTATATTCATAAACCAGATTTTTAAAGTTCTCCCTGTGAGATAATATTTTACCATTACAATCTCCTTTATTTTCAATTATCAGTTTGAACCCTCAGCTCCTTTATTTCAGATAAATAAGCACTTGTTCTTCCCACACTGAGGAAACGAATTCAGCATACCTTTTTAGAGAAACCAAAACGAGTATTTTTGTGTTCTGGGCAAAGTATCATCACTTAGAAAGAAAAGTAATGGAATGGCAGAAAGGCAAAGTTAGGGTAATTGCCTTATAGTTAGTTTCAAAGGTTTGTCCCACCTGAGCCAATGCATCAGATTTTATATATATATATTTAAATTCCTATTGATTAATCTGTTCTAGTAATTGATTTGCATATTCCTGCTCCACACCAAACTGGTGGTATTGCTTTGTTTTAAAAGGAAAGTAGGGATCCCTGGGTGGCGCAGCGGTTTGGCGCCTGCCTTTGGCCCAGGGCGCAATCCTGGAGACCAGGGATCGAATCCCACGTCGGGCTCCCGGTGCATGGAGCCTGCTTCTCCCTCTGTGTCTCTGCCTCTCTCTCTCTCTCTCTCTCTCTCTCTCTCTCTCTCTCTCTCTCTGTGACTATCATAAATAAAAATTAAAAAAAAAAAAAAAAAGGAAAGTAGATGGGTGCCTGGGTGGCTCAGCAGTTGAGCATCTGCCTTGGCTCAGATCATGATCCAGGTTCTGAGATCAAGTTCCACAGCAGGGAGCCTGCTTCTCCCTCTGCCCGGGTCTCTGCCTCTCATGGGTAAATAAAATCTTTAAAAAAAAATTTTTTTTAAGGAAAATAAAAGTTAAAGATGGCAGAGCTCTGCACACAGCACTTGATACAATTTGTGGCCTCATTGTCGTCCCCCCCCCCCCCCCCCCGCCGGCCGCCCCAGGGTGCTTCCTTAGCTCCAGGCAGCCTGGGACTCCAGACTGCTTCTCATGCCAAAGAGATGTTCTCCTGATAGAACCTGAGCCAACTGCTTTTTATCTCCAAGGAATTTGGACTGGAATCAAATGGAGCCCAGTGTTTGTGTTGGAGAGCATTAAACAAATACAAGTATGAGATGAAATCGGAAAGTGACTTTGTTTCTTATCAACTCTTTTTTTTTTTTAATTTCTTTTTTTTTAATTTATTTATTTATGATAGTCACAGAGAGAGAGAGACAGAGGCATAGGCAGAGGGATAAGCAGGCTCCATGCACCGGGAGCCCGATATGGGATTCGATCCCGGGTTTCCAGGATCGCGCCCTGGGCCAAAGGCAGGCGCCAAACCGCTGCGCCACCCAGGGATCCCTCTTATCAACTCTTAAAACAGGTATTGTTTGCTGCTTCTCCTTCTCATGGAGGAGGGAGCAAGGGGGTGGGTGGGAGGAGACAGGGACAGTTCCTAGGACTTTTCCTGGTTGCTTTTTGATGAGAGATGCTCCCCAGGCTGTGATCACAGCATCCATCCTGTGTAATAGTCAAGTCTCTGAACATGAGCTCAAGTCGAGGCTCTCCTTTCCTCCTGCCCTTATCCTGCTGCCTCCCTACCCACAGCTTGCTAACTGTGTCTCTGATCCCTTCAGAGTCAGAGCAGGGGAGGAGGAGACACAAAGGGGCAGAAAAGTCTTGGTGGTAGGCAGTATCATCAGTACGGGATCATCCTACTCTTGAGGACTCATGGGATGTTGAGAGATTCCCCCACACACACACCTCAGCACCGAGGATCCTTCTGCATTTCCCTTAGCCCTGATGGATATATGTTTATTTCAGCTGGGTGCTCTGTGTTGAATCAAGATCTAGGATTGTCTCTGTGGAAAAACACCTTGATATCTCTCCATTGTCAGATGGTTATTTTGCAATGTATGACTTTTTACACCTTAATATACAGGACGATAGTGGTACACTTAAAGTTCTAAATTTAAATTTTGGCTTGTTTTCCCCTGCTTCATTGAGGTATCATTAACAAATCCTTTAGCCAAGTTTTTTTTTTTTTAAGATCCTTTAAAAAAAAAAAGATTTTATTTATTCATGAAAGACACAGAGAGAGAGAGGCAGAGACACAGGCAGAGGGAGAAGCAGGCTCCTCACAGGAAGCCCGACATGGGACTCAATCCTGGGACTCCAGGATCGCGCCCTGGGCCAAAGGCAGGTGCTAAACCACTGAGCCACCCAGGGATCCCCTTTTTTAAAGATCTTTTTTTATTTGTTCATGAGAGACATAGGGAGAGAGGCAGAGACAAAAGCAGGCTCCCTGTGGGGAGCCCGATGTGAGATCCAATCCCAGGACCCTGGGATCACGACCTGAGCCAAAGGCAGACGCTCAACCACTGAGCCACCCAGGTGCCCCTAGCCAAGTTTTTAACAGCAATTTTAGTTAAATGCTTGGCGATGTTATTCAGCAATTTCTTGACATGAATAATCATAAAATTTAAATAAAATTAACATAAACAGGCATACCTTGGAGATGTTGCGAGTTTCATTCTAGAACACAGTAGCAAAGTGAGTCAAATTATTTTTTTTGGTTTCCCAGTGCAAATAAAAGTTTTATTATTATTATATTGTAGCCTTTTAAGTGTGCAATAGCATTGTCTTTAAAAACAATATATAATAATAATATTATCTATACAATCTTGTTTCTGACTCTTACTGATGTAATAAAAATTACATATAATTCTAAAAAATAAAATAAAATAAGTAAAAACAATGTAAATACCTTAATTTAAAACTACTTTATTGCTAAAAAATGCTAACCATCATCTGAGCAAGTCATAACCACTGACTGCACATCACCATAACAAACAATAATGAAAAAGTTTGAAATATTTCAAGAATTACCAGAAAGTGACACTGAGACCCAAAATGAGCAAATGCTGTTGGAAAAATGATGTTGTTAAATGTGCTTTGGTGTGGGGTTGCCACAAACCTTCAATTTGTGAAAAAACACAGTATCACGAAGTGCAATGAAATGAAATATGCCTATAGTGGTATTTCCATCACTGTTTTGTTTCATTTTCCTTGGTTTATAAGGATTTTAAAGTTTGAAATGGCATTTAGTAAATCAACACTTTATTAAGTACTAAGGTTTGGCTTCTTTTTTTCTTTTTTTAAAGATTTTATTTATTTATTCATGAGAGACACACAGAGAAGAGAGAGGCAGAGACACGGGTAGAGGGAGAAGCAGGCTCCATGCAGGGAGCCTGACGCAGGACTTGATCCCGGGTCTCCAGGATCACACCCTGGGCTGAAGGCGGTGCTAAACCGCTAAGCCACCCGGGCTGCCCTGGCTTCTTCTTTTTTAAAGTATCTCTACTTTCAATTTGGTTTTGCCTGGTGTAATCATCCCCTCTGTACCCCAAATTTCTCTTGGGATATCTGGAGGCACTCTGCTATAGTGATAGGGTGCCTGAGATGGGCAGGACCATGTAACTCTGAGTTTGTTCCTTGCATGCAGTGAGTTCACTGTGGTCCTGATATTTCTAGATTCTGGTATATTAACTACCAACCTTGACCCCTGTCAGTGCCTGGGTCTGTAGATCAGAAACACCAGGCCAAGGGTGCCTGGCTGATTCAGCCAACCATGTGTGTAACACTTTTTTTTTTTTTTTTTATGAAAGTCGCACAGAGAGAGAGAGAGGCAGAGACACAGGCAGAGGGAGAAGCAGGCTCCATGCACCGGGAGCCCAACGTGGGATTCGATCCCAGGTCTCCAGGATCGCGCCCTGGGCCAAAGGCAGGCGCCAAACTGCTGCGCCACCCAGGGATCCCCATGTGTGTAATTCTTGATCTCAGGATTATGAGTTTGAGCCCCACACTTGATGTAGAAATTACTTAAAAATAAATTCTAAAAAAAGAAAAGACATGACCAGGCCAACAGGTGCACTGCATTCACAGACCTGGCTAAAAGGATGGAACCAGGGCCCTCACATGCATTTTTGGTACCTGTGGGAATGGCTCGGCAGTCTGCAATCTAGATGCTGATTTAAAGTTTATGGTGCAACAGTTCTCAGCACATTTTATTGAGTTTGTTCTGTGGAGTGTTGAGTGAAGAAAACTCAAAAACATTTTAGATGCATTGAAGGATTGAGCAAATGGGTAGTGGGATGTTGTTGGGAGCTAGGACTGTCACTGAGAAGAACGGATTTTCAAAAGATTCCAAGGTTGGAATAAATGAAGGCAAGAAAAGACTCTAAGGTACAGAACATTTAAAAGGATTTGTATGGGGGCACCTGGGTGGCTCAGTTGGTTAAACGTCTGCCTTCAGCTCAGGTCATAGGCTCAGATCATAATCTCAGGATCCTGGGATGGAGCTCCACATTGGGCTCTCTGCTGAGCGGGGGGTCTGCTTCTCTCTCTCCCTCTGTCCCTCCCCCCACTCATGCTCACTCACTTTCTCTCAAGTAAATAAATATTTTTTAAAAAGCATTTGTATGACTCTTATGTTAAAGAGGTATACAGACATATGTATTCATGTACATCTGTGCAGATCTAAAAAATGTACAGTGTGCAGATACATGTGTACATCTATGCACATCATCTACACAAATAGGTATATGCATATATGCATGAATATTTGTATACATGTGTCTGTACATGCATGTGTATATATTTCCTAGCTCTGCCCACTGTAGAGGAAGACACACAAACACACCCCAGTGGCAATCAGCACACCTAGTGACCAGATTGTGGTCTGTAATAGTCCTCACTAATAAGTCAAGGCTCTTAGTTAGCTCAAGGTGCCAGCAGGCTCAAGTCTTCTGGTGTAGACTGTCTTCCTGGCTTTCTGACAACTGCTTTCCTCTTGTGTCCTCACATGGCCTTTCCTCTGTGCAAGAAAGATCTAGTGTCTGTTCCTCTTCTTACGAGGACATCTCAAGGACACCCTTAGAACCTCATTACCTCCTTAAATATTGTCTCACTGGGGTTAGGGCTTCAACTGTGAATTTAGGGGGATGCAACTCAGTAACACAGTGTGGCTAATTTCAGAACTAGATCACAATGGGTAATAGCCCTGTTTTCTGTTTCGAAACGTTCTATTTCTAAATGTTTTCTTTAGAGAAAAAGAAAAAAATTATTAAGGCAAGGAAGCCAGCCAGCTTAAAGGGATATGTAGTAGCCTCAGCTAGAACAATTTGAACATAAAACTAAAACTAATGAGGGGTGCCTGGTTGGCTCAGTTGGTTAAGCATCTGCCTTCAGCTCAGGTCATGGTCCCAGGGTCCTGGGGTCAAGTCTCCCATCAGGCTCCCTACACAGCTGGAGTCTGCTTCTCCCTCTCCCTCTGCCTGCCACTCCCCCCTGTTTGTGCTCTCTCTCTCTCTCTTTCTCTACCAAATAAATAAACAAAATCTTTAAAAAAATACTGAGCCCAGGTGGCTCAGCGGTTTAGCGCCACCTTTGGCTCAGGGTGTGATCCTGGAGTCCCAGGATTGACTCCCACCTCAGGCTCCCTGCATGGAGCTTGCTTCTCCCTCTGCCTGTGTCTCTGCCTCTATGTCTGTGTCTCTCATGAATAAATAAATAAAATATTTCCAAAAAAATACTGATGATTTTAAGATGATACGTAATAGATTGACAGATAGATAGGAGATGGGGAGTGACTCCCACATAAAGGACAATACCTTGGGCCAACTTTTAAAGGTGAGGAGATTGCTAGTGTTGGAAAATTATCATTTGCCATCATCACAGTAAACATGGGTCATGCTAGAATCATTCATGAATCTTAAACATTAGGGAATTGGGGGAAATTATACTGAGGAACGTTGATGTTTGTATTGTTTTGAAGTATCTCCCTCACACACTTCTTATTAATTGAGGGTAAAAAAGACATTATATCTTATAGGTATGGGATAAAACCTTCACTGGGTAATCAAAATTATTACCAAAGATTTTTTTTTTCTTTTTATCAACGACCATAAGGAACAGGCAGACATTGTGGGCCTCTGTAGGGGAGGCAAAACTTTACCTCTTAGGTTCTTTGGCTGGGCCTGAGAATTAAATTTACACGAGACAAATTAGCAGGGGGAAAACCCCCACAGATTCATGTAATGTAAATTTCACATGGTGCCAGAGCTCTCATAAGGGAATGAAGACCAAGGAAGTGGCAAAACCTAAATGCTGCTTAACCAGGTTGAACAACGACAAGCAATTGTGGAAAAGTAGCTAAAATATATGGGGATACCAAAGAAAGACAAGAATTATCATAACAAGGTCTGTTGACACAGAATTCTTGCAGCCTTGACTCCCAGTCTCTGGTGATCAAAATGTTTCTTTCCTCTTGGTATAAGGAGGATATTTTTCACATGGGTTTTATCATCCATTTCCATGAAGACAAAAACCTGATGTTTTTTAGGTGTCTTTAGCTCAAAATATGCCAATGCAGCATATTATTCTGCCCCCCTTCACCTCCAATTGTCAAACCTTGACAAAGGCACAGGATCCCTCATGTAGTCTTTCTACTAAAAATTAATAAACTGAATCAAATTACGAGTGACCTGAGAGAAATCTAAATCATGCAATCTTCTTTTTAAAAGTGGGGAGAAGGGGGTGTATTATTAAAATATGTGCATGCCAAAATTGACACCAAAGAGCTATGGAAATGCTCCAGACTAAAGAAAACAAAAGACACGTAGTGATTAAAAGTAGGCTAGGTCCTACACCATAGAGAGGAGGAAGAAAGATACCTGAAGTCATTTGATAAAATTACAATATGGATAGTGGGATATATGAAACTATTTTGTCAAAGTCAAATATATGGCTAAGAAGTCCATCAATGAAAATTAATTAATTAATTAATTAATTAAGAAGTCCACCAATGGTGCCTGGGTGGCTCAGTTGGTTAAGCGTCTGCCTTCATCACAGGTCAGGATCCTAGGTTCCTGGGATGGAGCCCCGTATCAGTCCATCAACCTCACCTCTTTACTGTGTGTATAAGAACACTTGGGTTTTGCCCTCTTAGCAAATTATAGTCATACAATACGGTATCATCAACTACAGTCACCATGTCCTGCAGACCATATCCATCTCATAACTCCAAATGTGGATCATCTTACCAGCCTTCCCCTATTTCCTCACCCCTCAGCCCCAGCAACCACCATTCTATTCTGGGTTTCTATGAGTTCAGTTGTGAGTTTGTAAATATCCTAGGTATAAGTGACACCATGCAGTGGTTTCTCAGTCTGGCTAATTTCACTAATGCCCTCAAGTTTCATTCATATTGTTGCAAATGGCAGGATTCCCTTGTTTTTAAAGGCTGAATAACATTCCATCAATACATATGTACCACATTTTCTTTGTCCATTCATGCATGTGTGGACACATGGCTGTCTCCACATCCTGGCTTTTCCAAATTATGCTGTAATGAACATGCAAATGCAGATCGCTCATTGATATGGTGATTTTCTTTCCTTTGGATACATACTCAGAAGTGAGACTGCTGGATCTTATGGTATTTCTATTTAACTTTTTGAGGGACGTCTATACTGTTTTCCAGAGGGGCTGAACTGATTTACTTTCTCTTTTCACTACACTGCCACCAGCATTTGCTGTCCTTTGTCTTTTTGGTAATGGACATCCTAATGGGTATAAAGTGGATAGCTCATTGTGGTTTTGATTTGCATTTCCCTGATGACTCTGAGCATCTTCTCATCACCCTGTTGGCCATTTGCATGTCTTCTTTGAAAAAATGTCTGTCCAGATCCTTTTCCTATTTTATTTTTAGTATAGTTGGCACACAATGTTATCTTAGTTTTAGGTGTATGACACAGTGATTGACAGGCAGTAATTTCTCTGACAGAGGTCATAACAACATTTTTCTAGCTATACGTCCTAAAGCAAAGGAAACGAAAGCAAAAATCAACTATTGGGGGGGGGGGGCCTGGGTGGCTCAGCAGTTTAGCACCTGCCTTTGGCCTGGGGCATGGTCCCAGAGTCCCAGGATCAAGTCCTGCATCAGGCTCCCTGCATGGAGCCTGCTTCTCCCTCTGCCTGTGTCTCTGGCTCTCTCTCTCTCTCTCTCTCTCTCTCTCTGTCTCTCATGAACACATAAAATCGTTTTTAAAATATCAACTATTGGGGCTACATCAAAGTAAAAAGGTTTTACACACCAAAGGAAGCCTTCAAGAAAACAAAAAGGCAGCTGCTGAATGGGAGAAGATATTTGCAAGTGATACATCCAATAAGGGGTTAAGATCCAAAATATGCAAAGAACTTACACAACTCAGCACCCACCTCCCCGAATAATAATCTGATTAAAAATGGGCAGAGGATCTGAAAAGACATTTTTCCAAAGAAGACATACAGATGGTCAACAGACACATGAAAAGATGTCTTTCCCATTTTTTGAGTCATTTGTTTTTCTGTAATTGAATTGTATGAGTTCCTTGTATATTTGGGGTATTAACCCCTTATTGGATATATGGTTTGCAAATATTTTCTCTCGTTCTGTAGATTACCTCTTCATTTGGTTTGTGGTTTCCTTTGCTGGGCAGAAGCTTTTTGGTTTAATGTAGTCCTGTTTGTTTGTTTTTGCTTTTATTGCTTTTGCTTTTGGTGTAAATCCAAAAAATCATCACCAAGACCAATATCAAGAAGGTTACCCCCTATGTTTTCTTCTAGGAGTTTCATGGTTTCTGGTCTTTTTTTTTTTTTTTTTTAGATTTTATTTATTTATTGAGGGGGGAGGAGAACACAGAGGGTGAGAGAGGTAGAAGCAGACTCCCCCCGAGCAGGGAGCCCAATGTGGGCTTGATCCCAAGACCCGACCTGAGCTGAAGGCAGACACTTTGCTGACAGAGCCACCCAAGTGCCCCTTATGGTTTTTGGTCTTATATTAAAGTCTAATCCATGTTGTGTTGATTGTTGTATATGGTATAAGATAATGGTCCAGTTTCATTCTTTTGTGTGGGGAGTTTCCATCTGGGTTTGGGCTTCTAGTCAAATCCTTCTCTCCTGACCTGGCATCTGCCTTCCTTCCATACATATTTACAGAATTACATATACTGTAAAGTACTTTAGATACTTCGTATGAGGGAACTCATACAGTATTTGTCTTCCTGAGACTGGCTTATTTTGCTTAGTATAATATTTTCAAAATTCATCCATGTTGTCACAAATGGAATTCCTTCTTTTTCAAGACTGAATGATAGGGATCCCTGGGTGGCGCAGCGGTTTAGCGCCTGCCTTTGGCTCAGGGCACGATCCTGGAGACCCGGGATCGAATCCCACGTCGGGCTCCCGGTGCATGGAGCCTGCTTCTCCCTCTGCCTATGTCTCTGCCTCTCTCTCTGTGTGTGTGTGCCTATCATAAATTAAATAAAATAAAAATTAAAAAAAAGACTGAATGATATTCCCTTG
Organism: Nyctereutes procyonoides; assembly: GCF_905146905.1. Classification (NCBI taxonomy): domain Eukaryota; kingdom Metazoa; phylum Chordata; class Mammalia; order Carnivora; family Canidae; genus Nyctereutes; species Nyctereutes procyonoides. Next base: position 50,239,276 of record NW_026575140.1, on the reverse strand, counting down.
TGTGTATCTATTATATGTTCTTTATCCATTCATCCGTTAATGGACATTTGGGTTGTTTCCATATCTGGAATATCGTGAATAGGCAAGTGGGACTACATCAAACTAAAAAACATGTGCACAGCAAAGGAAACCATCGCAAAAGTGAGAAAGCAACCTACTGAATGAAGAAAAATTTGCGAACCATTTCTCTGATAAGAGATTTATATCCAAAATAAGTAAGAAACCTCTACAACTCAGAACACCTGGGTGGCTCAGGGTCTGAGTGTCTGCCTTTGGTTCAGGTCATGATCCCGGGATCCTGGGATCAAGTCCTGCATCAGGCTCCCCTGCTTCTCCCTCTGCCTATGTCTCTGCCTCTCTCTGTGTCCTTCTCATGAATAAATAAAATCTTTAAAAAAATAAAAAAAATTTAAAATTTAAAAAATAAAAACTCACATCTATATTGCATTCCAACAGTAGTATCTCTACTCACACGTGTTACAAGAAGTTAAAGTGAAATGTATCTCAAACCAAAACCCTTAACTTTCTTGGCAAATCAGAGTTACTTCTCCTCCTCTCCAATCTCAATAGCTGCCCAAGATGTCCAGTAAATTAATGCTTGCCCAACCCCTCAAACTACACACATACAATCCAGCACTGCTGTTACCTCTACACAAAGCCCTGTTATCAACCATTCATTTCCACAAGGACACCCACACAGTACTCCCACCCCATAGACACAAGCCTTCCCCCCTTGATTTAAATGTCAGTTCCTCAAACAGTGCAATCATTGGTATTCAAATATAAGAGATAGGGGATCCCTGGGTGGCGCAGTGATTTGGCGCCTGCCTTTGGCCCAGGGCGCCATCCTGGAGACCCGGGATCGAATCCCACATCGGGCTCCCGGTGCATGGAGCCTGCTTCTCCCTCTGCCTGCGTCTCTGCCTCTCTCTCTTTTTCTCTCTCTCTCTCTGTAACTATCATAAATAAATAAATTTAAAAAAATAAAAAAACAAATATAAGAGATGATATTTCAATCTCCAAAAACCAGTTGACAAACGTCACTGACTTCTTTTTCACATTAGGAAATAGACTTAATAATGTAATTTCCAGCCACCACCCTATGGCAATGGGGCCCTGCAAGAGAGAAAGCTGACGTTAATGAACAAGCGTAAAGTAAGACTTGCCACTGGGTCATGAGCAATCATCAAACATGTCAATTATCTCAAGTGAAAACGAGATCAGGTAAGATGCATTCTTTTTTAAGATTTTATTTATTCACGAGGGACAGAGAGAGAGAGAGAGAGAGAGAGAGAGAGAGGGGCAGAGACCTAGGCAGAGGGAGAAGCAGGCTCCCTGATGCAGGACTTGATACCAGGGCCCCGGGATCACCACCTGTGCCAAAGGCAGACGCTCAACCACTGAGCAACCCAGAAGCATACTTTTAAAGTATGCGTTGATGACTTTGCTTCCATTAAAGCCAGGAGAGTCCATTTATAATCCATTTTCTTTTGCTATAAGCTGAACTTAATGTGATTTTTTTAACACCACTCCCTCACCCCCCAAATCTTTGCAATGTTTCCATCCGTTTCCAACCGCTGCAGCGACCCATGCCCTGCGAGGGCTCGGCCCCCCTCTGGCTGGGCCCCACCTGGGACCGCAAGGCACCCACGCGGCCCCCGCCCCCCCCCCCCCCCCGCATTTTGCAAACACTCGCTCACTTCAAAGGGCTCGGTGAGCGGCTGCTATAGGAAAGCAATACTGGTCAAGCATTACACGGGGAGGTCAACAACAGAACACACGGGAGCACTCCAGAAAGTGAAAGCTTCTGCCTTCGCTATTTAAGAAAAACGTCCCTGAAGACGCTGTGGACAAAACCCCCCAGGGTCACCCAGCGCTTTTCCTTCCCGCCACCCAATCCCCACGCCGAGTCCCCGGCCGAACGCGCAGGCGCGCTACGCGGATCAGGACGGCAGGTTCGCGCGCCCTCTTGTGGTCACTGGGGAGCAACGCACGGAGTTTATACCGTTCACGTGTGCCCCCTACTGGCCGTCTGCTGAATCACTGGAAGCGGATTTTCCATTTCCTCTAGATTACCTTCTTTGTAGGTGCGCATTGTTCACCTTCTTCTTATAATCCCTTATCTTTTTGTGAAGTGGATGACAAGGTCTTCACTTCCAATTTTACTACTTGATGTCTTTCCTCTTTTTTCCTTTGGGCTGTCAAAGTAAAGTTTGTCAATTTTGTTGATTTTTTTTTTTTTTAAGATTTTATTAGGGCAGTCCGGGTGGCTCAGCGGTTTAGCGCCGCCTGCAGCCCAGGGCCTGATCCTGGAGATCTGGAATCGAGTCCCACTTTGGGCTCCCTGCCTGGAGCCTGCTTCTCCCTCTGCCTGTGTCTCTGCCCCTTTCTCTGTGTCTCTCATGAATAAATGGTGCCCCACACGTGTCTTTCATAGCCACACCCACTTCCCTCCTGCCGCCATCCCCACCTTTACCCCTGTATGTACTTTTATTTACAAAAGATTTTATTTACTTATTCATGAGAGACACAGAGAGACAGAGAGAGGCCTGTATATGAGGTTCACTGTGTGGCAAGGGTACCTCGATAAATCTGGCTTTTAAAAATTCACACCAGATCTGCTGATCATTCATAGCAGGCACTTTCATGAACATTTTGACATAAGATGTGTTTATATAAAAGATAAATCAAATAATTATTCTCAGGCAAAAAAAAAAAAACAAGATGAAGAAAGATAATTTTATAGGGCAAAGCCAATTCAGACCCCTGGGTGTCCTCCCCTGAGTAGTGGGGGGGAAACTTACTGAGCCTCCAAGGAGCCTGAACTCCCAGGAGCCAGTACTTTCTCCACAGCTGTGAGCACTTTGAGGGATTTTCTGTAAAGGAAGTGTTGCTAGGGACACCTGGATGGCTCAGTGGTTGATGTTTGCCTTTGGCTCAGGGTGTAATCCTGGGGTCCCAGGATGGAGTCCTGTACTGTGCTCTCCACGGGGAGCCTACTTCTCCCTCTGCCTGTGTCTCTTATGAATAAATAAATAAAATCTTTAAAAAAAAAGGAAGTGTTGCTATTTGAGCTGACTTTAGAACTTAGTCTTCATAAATCAGCATAATGCAGCATTTCCTAGAAAAACAAATTTCAACACCGTGACTGTTGGGGTCACTCCACAGACAATTGCTGAGAGCAGTAAGGATATCTTAACTCTTCTCCCTTTCCTGTTTCAGGCTGTCTGTTAGCCCCTGGATCCTGGTTACCCAGGAACACAGACCCCCTCCTACGGCTGTACACAGCTGGCAAGAGACCATGGCTCCAGACACCCCCAGACTGGTTGGTGGCCTTGCCACTGCTGCTGTGTGGCCATAGGAAAGTCTTCAACCTCTCTGGGCCTCCTGTATAAAATGGGGAGCATTCCACCCACATTGCAGGGTTGATGTCAGAATAAGGAAAACCATTAGTGAGAACTTGGCAGAGGCACAAATGCCACCACCCGAGCCAGTCAAGCTGAAGCCTTCCCACTGCATCCAGGATGATGCTCATAACCTAATATATTAAAAGACAGTTTTTAAGAGAGAGCAGGACTGGAAAAGCCTCACTTGAACTGACTTTTGAGTTGGAATATTTCCATTTTTCATCATTACATCATTTTCCAGAGCCCCCTGGATTTTTTTTAAAGATTTTATTTATTTATTCATGAGAGACACAGAGAAAGAAGCAGAGACAGGTACAGGGAGAAGCAGGCTCCACGCAGGGAGCCCTACGTGGGACTCGATCCTGAGTCTCCAGGATCACGCCCTGGGCTGAAGGCGGCGCTAAACCGCTGAGCCACCCGGGCTGCCCTGGATTTTTTTTTTTTTAATTGCTCTCCAAGTATTCTAGCATCTCCTCTGACCCCTCTTTTCATGAGTGCTAATTTACCTCCCCTTCCAACTGAAGACATGATGTCTAGGTGTGAAGATTCCAAGGCCATCATGTTTGTATAGTATGGGTAACCAAAAACAGAACAGGGCTACGCTTGGAGGTAGTACTGCAGGGTTCAAGGTCGGGCTCTGCCCCTAACCCCTGGAGCCCTTGGCTAAGTCACATTATTTCTCCGAGTGTTCCTTTCCTCATCTACGAATGGGACCAGTGCCCTCGGCCTAGAGCATGGAAGAAAATGCATGGATGGAATCAGTCCCATTGCTACGCAGACCTCAGAGGGAAAACACTTTGTGCCCAAGTAGCCTCACCTCCCTGGTCTCGAGCTTCCCTCCTGGGAGTTGGGCTAAGGCTGCACCCCATTTCCACCGCAACTCCATCCAATCTCATCCTACGAGGTCTCTACTGAAATACGTGCACATGCTCCCTGAAAGCAAACACTACAGAGCGAAGGGTGTGAAGACTTCCTATTGCGGAAACATTGCCCTGACCTACAGACAGCTGGGGACCAGCGGAACCCGCCCAAGCGGTAAGCATCAGGCACCCGGAGCGGCCCAGCAACGACTCTCCCAGAAGCAGGACTTGAGCAAGTCCGTCCACAAGCTGGACTTAAAAGGGAGGACCCAGCTTCAGAACTCACCAATGAGCTGCCTGAATGGGTTGCGATGTCAACCAATCAGGGTGAGGCCCTTCTGACCAATCAGAACGAGGCCCTTCCAGCCAATCAGGAGGAGGCATTTCTTTCCTCCTCCTCCTCATTAGCATATCGGGCCCTCCTGGGAACCTGAGCCAGCGCTTTCGCTGTTGAAGTGGCCCATCGTCTTGGCACGAGGGGGCTAGTGTTACCTGCTCTGGGCTGGCGGTGCATCTCCCTGCGGCCTGAGCTGAACCCACTAAGGACTTACCTGTGCATTTGATATTTAGGTCCAGCCTCGCCTCTGTCGTAGGGCACAAGAGCCTGACTCCAGTAATACTACCTTGAAACTTTATGTTCACTGTGGGAGGGTTTGGCTATAATTTCTTTGTGTTCTTCTTTCTTTTTTAAATTTTATTCATTTATTCATGAAAGAGAGAGACAGGGACACAGGCAGAGGGAGAAGGGAGAAGTAGGCTCCATGCAAGGAGCCCGACGCGAGACTCCATCCAGTGACCCCAGGATCACGCATGCCCTGCGGCCAAAGGCAGGCGCCAAACCTTTGAGCTTACCCAGGGATCCCCTCTTTGTGTTCCTCTGATGAACTAAAGGGCTCCTTAAAATACCATACAGGCTTTGCTCTGTTACTTAATCTTTAGTGTTTCCCCAGATCATTGACTCGTGTTCTCCATAAAAGCATTTGCACAAGCAGTATCTTATTCATGCGTTCCTAGGTTCCTATTATTGTTTTCATTCTTTAACTTTTTCTCTGTCCTTTGTTGTTGTTTTGTTAATTTTATTTATTTATTTATTCATGAGAGACACAGAGAGAGAGAGGCAGAGACAAAAGCAGGGGTAGAAGCGTGGAGTCCGAGGCGAGGCTTGATTCCAGGACCCCAGTATCAGGACCTGAGCTGAAGGCAGACACTCAACCACTGAGCCACCCAGGTGCCCCTAACTTTTTCTTTGGATATAAGATTGAAATTCTTTCCTAGGAAAATATGAGAAAAAAATGTTGAAGCATCTAGGAATGCAAGATACTATGCAGTGTAAGGTTTGCAAGAAAAAGGATAAGGAATACTAATAGAATCTTTACTCAGATCCATTCATTTGTAATATTTTTATCGTTTTTGGGTTTTGTTTTTGTTTTTTTTTTTTTTATAATGTAGGCTTCACACCAAGCCTGGAGCCCAGTACAGGGCTTGAACTCACGACCCTGAGATTAAGACCTGAGCCCAGATCACGAGTTGGACACACTGACTGAGCCATTCAGGTGCCTTTATTTTTCTCCATTTTCTCTATTTGTCTCTGCTTAATTTCTCCTTCAGGATGTAGATACACACACTCACACACAATATTGTCCCTTGAATGATTGTCCCTTGAAGTTAAGTTATATATATTATGCCTTTAACTCCTAAATACTTTGAGGAGATTATCCTAAAAGTTGAGATTCTCTCCTGTAACCACAGTGCTGTTAGCAAGTTTTGCAGCTTTAGTCTCCATACAATACTTGCATCTGTTCTGCTACCCCTTGTGTAAATTGTCAGGTGACTCAAAAGCCCTTTTTGCCCTTCAATTACAAGATCTAGTCTGTAGTCAGCTATGCCAGCCAATTACAAAGTGTTCAATCTGGAACATTTTCATGCCTTTTTTTGTGGTTTATGGTATTGGCATTTTGCTAGTATACCGATTCCCCACGTTCCTCATTATGTATGAGAACATTCCACAGTAACCTATCTAATTTTCTCATGGGTAGATTCAAGTTATTCTCTCTCAGTTGAAATACAAGATAATCCCATATCCTATTCAGAGCTTCATATTTGGAAGCACAGAATATCCATCCATCCCCCCACTGAATGTCAATTTTGATCAACTAGTCAAGATTTTATCTGATTTTTACAATACGTAATCAGTGTTTGCCTCCCCATAATTAATAAGCTGTCTATGGGGAAGCACACACAGAATGGCCATCTATGAACCACGAAGCAGGTTCTTCCTCGAAAGACACCAAATGGGCTGGTGCCTTAATCTTGGAATTCCAGCCTCCAGAAGTGTGAAAAATATATATGTTGCTTACAAGCCACCTAGTGTTAGAGTTGGAAAAACGGACATTTTGCCACCATCGTGGTAAAGATATTATTGCCTGATATATCTTCACCATGATGATGGTTTCTAGCCCAGCTATTCCTAACATTGTCAAGTCTAGTGGGTCATATGACCCAAGTGGCAGGGCTGCTCATACTGCAGCCTAGACCTGCTGCTGAGCCTTTTCCCTGTTCTGTGCTCCACACAGAGCTGACAACCTTCCATGCCATGTTGTACATGGATTGGAACAGTTTGCCCAGGTGGAACCTTCTGCTTTCAGATCCCAAAGAGTCCTATAGGTATTGGGTTTCCTTCTTAAGAGATGGGAGTGTGAGATAAAATAATATGTCCTTTACATTGGAGGAATTTGTGACATGCGCCATACTACTGGACCCCTAAACATTTTACCTCTGGGGCAGGCCCCTGAAACTTTTTAGGACTAATCTCCACCTTCTGTGGTGTTTTTGTCTTACCAAGGCCTCCCACATGCCTGCCACTCCTTGCTCCTCTGGCAGATGAACACATTTGCCAGAACAATGGCTGAATGTCAGGCACCTGATGCTATCTTAATCTGCTCTAGCAAAGCAATTCGAGTGAGCTTTTTACTATATAAATGTAGTCCATGGTCATCATGTGCAGTCCATCTGGTTTTGGCAGGGAGCTGACGGCTGAATTAAATGGGAATATGATGAGGACCTCAACCTGTAACCTTTAGGTAATGAAGAGAGGCATGAATCTCTTCCATTCCTCCTGGGAAATGATGCTCTTCATGATTTTTGTCTTAGCCAGGGATAGGTTAGGGAGGCAGTTTCAGAGCATTCCATGTGGTGTTCCCTGTTTGTATAGATCTTACCCTACAAACCAAGGAGTAAATTTGACTTGACAACTATGAATACGTTTACTCCAATTACATATTCAGTGTTTCGAGGAGTTATCATAAAATGGAACTGCGAATCCTGTAGACTGGCTATGAGGCAGACCTCCATTTATTGCCCCGCTCCCATTTTCCTCCATTCTAACACAGAGGTCATTGTGATGCTGCAGGCCCCTAAATACAGCCTTGAAACCTGTGAGAACCTCCCTTTTCCCAGCGCCTCTGAGTAAATAACCATAGGTCCCTTAGGGAGGAGCGCTGGAAAAATCTTACCAAGCCTCTTGATCATCCATCCTTTATTTCATTTGATACATCGTTTATTTCATAGATTGAGCACCAGTTCCTCTGGTCTGCCCATATGTGTCATGCCTGTAGAGACACCACATCCTATTGTCTCCAGAGCTCTCCCCCTTCCTCCATTCGCTTTGATCTTCCGGCTCATTATGCTCATTGAGCTCACGCTGTTCCTATAGGTCAACTGCTACCCTCAGGGAACCCAGTTCTGTACCAGATCCCCTGCTGTCTGTCTCAGCCCCTCAAGGACGGCCAGCACTGAGCTTCTCAATGATACGGATGCCCCCCTTCCCTCCCACCAGCACATCCTTTATCTCAACAGAGGGCCTTCCAAGCCTTGCAAAGAAGCAGTCAACTGGTACATTTTCCAGCCTTTCATAAACCCTTCTTTCACCTTTGACCAAAGCAATTCTGGCATTTCTGCTCAGTGTGTAGCTCTATTTCTCCTACCTCCAAAAATCCTTCCAGCATTATGTTAGCACCATCTCCTTGCATCCATGCCCAAGTATTTAAATCCTGTACCACAAGGGGATCCCTGGGTGGCGCAGTAGTTTGGCGCCTGCCTTTGGCCCAGGGTGTGATCCTGGAGACCCGGGATCAAATCCCACGTTGGGCTCCTGGTGCACAGAGCCTGCTTCTCCCTCTGCCTGTGTCTCTGCCTCTCTCTCTGTGTGTGTGATTATCATAAATAAATTTTAAAAATTTTTTTAAAAATAAATAAATCCTGTATCACAAGAGTGTGCTCCTTTTCTTAGTCTTTTTTTTAATTTTTTAATTTTTATTTATTTATGATAGTCACAGAGAGAGAGAGAGAGGCAGAGACACAGGCAGAGGGAGAAGCAGGCTCCATGCACTGGGAGCCCGATGTGGGATTCGATCCCGGGTCTCCAGGATCGCGCCCTGGGCCAAAGGCAGGCGCCAAACCGCTGTGCCACCCAGGGATCCCCTTTTCTTAGTCTTTTAATAACAAAGCAGCATTTCTTTTCATTGATATAGCCCGCTTGAGATTCTCTCTCCCTCTGCCCCTCCCAGCCCCTGCAAGTGTGCTCTTGCTGTTTCTCTAAAATAAATAAGTAAATCTTAAAAAAAAAGGTAAAAAAGATGCTAAGAGAATAGATCTTAAAATTTCTCATGACAAGGAAAAGGTTGTAATTTTGTGGTGATGAATGTTAACTAGACTTACTGTCTAGTTTTTGTGAAATACAAATATCAAATCATTATGTTGTACACCTGAAACTAATACATTATTTTAAAATTTAGAGAGAAAAAAAAATTTATAAAGAAAGCATGCACAGGAGCTGGGAGGGGCAGAAGGAGAGAGAATCTCAAGCAGACTCTCTACTGAGCACGCCCAACATGGTGCTGGATCTCAGACCCTGAGATCATGACCTGAGCCAAAACCAAAACCAGCTGAACTACTCAGGCGCCCCCCTCTTAGCAGCTTTCAAATATACAACACAGTATAGTTATACAACACAGTATAGTTAATCACAGTCACCATGCTGTACTCACATCTCCAGGACTTGTTTATTTTATAACTGGAAGCTTGTGCCTTTTGACCACCTTCACCCATGTTGCCCATCCCCACCTCCACCCACTACCCCTGGCCACCACCAATCTGTTCTCTGTGTCTATGAGTTCAGATTTTTGTTTTTGTTTTTTTAGATGCCAAATGTAAGTGAAATCATATAGTATTTGTCTTTCCCTGTTTGACTTACTTTGCTTAACATAATGCCCTCAGGATCCATTCATCTTGTCACAAATGGCAAGATTTCACTCTTTTGGTTTTTCATTCTAATGCCTGAAAAATATTCCACTGTTTTCTATGTTTATAACATATATACACATGTATACCTATATACTGCAACTTCTCTATTTATTGGACACTTAGGTTGTTCCCGTGTCTTGGTGATTGTAATTAACGCTGCAATGAATCTGGGTGTATATATATCTTTTGAGTTAGTGGTTTCATTTCTGTTGGGTAAATACAGAAGTGGAATTGCTGGATCATGTCATAGCTCTGCTTTTAAGTTTTTTTTTTTAATAATTATCCCTTGTTTTTTTTTAATTTTTTTTAAATTTTTATTTATTTACGGTAGTCACAGAGAGACAGAGAGAGAGGCAGAGACACAGGCAGATGGAGAAGCAGGCTCCATGCACCGGGAGCCCGACGTGGGATTCGATCCTGGGTCTCCAGGATCGCGCCCTGGGCCAAAGGCAGGCGCTAAACCGCTGCGCCACCCAGGGATCCCTGCTTTTAAGTTTTTGAGGAACCTCCATTGTTTTCCATAGTGACTGCACGAGTTCATATTTCCACCAGCAAGGCACAAGGGTTCTCTTCTCCACATCCTTGCCAATGCTTATTTCTTGTCTTTTTGATAATAGTCCTTCTAACAGGTGTGACATGATAATCTCATTGTGGGTTTGATTTCCATTTCCCTGATGATTAGTGATGTTGAGTCTCTTTTCATGTGCCTGTTGGCTATCTGGATATCTTGGGGTAAAATGTCTCTTCAGGTCCTCTGCCCATATTTTAATTGGATTGTTTGTTTCTTTGCTATTGAGTTGTATTAATTCCTCGCACATTTTGGATATCAGGTCTTTATCAGATATATGATTTGCCAGTATAATATCCCATTATATCAGATATAATGGGAACCTTGTCTCCTATTCACTATGTTGACTTTTCATTTGGCTTATGGTTTCCTTTGCTGATGCAGAAGCTTCTTAGATTGATGTCATTTTGCTTGTTCGTTTTTGCTTTTGTTGCCTTTATTTTGGTATTAGATCCAAAAAAAAAATTATTGTCAAGACCAATATCAAAGAACTTAACTATCTATGTTTTCTCCTAGGAGTTTTGTGGTTTCAGGTCTTATGTTCAAGTCTTTAATCCATTTGAGTTAATTTTTATGTATGGTGTAGGATAGTGGCCACTTTTATTCTTTTGCATGTGGCTGTCCAGTTGTCCCAACACCATTTATTAAACAGACTTTTCTGTTCTCATTGTACATTCTTGGCTGTTTTGTTGAAAATTAGTTGACCATATATGTGTGTGCTCCTTTTCAAGAAATTCTCCAGTACTCACTATATGTTCTGTTCTCTTTGCTCCAGCATCCTCAGGATCCAGACCCATACACTCTTCTGTTCCTGCAGAGACTGGTTGGCAAAGGCCTGCAGCAAATTCAGGAAATATTCGTTATCCTACCTTATCAGAACCAGCATTTCTCCTGTTGGGTTTTGTGGTGACTTGACCCTATTAATGGATCTAATGGTCAGGAGGGAAGGAAAGAATGAATCCTCAGAGGAGCTCGGGATATTGCAAAGGAGAAGCCTCTGTGTGCATCATCTTCAAGCAGAACTGGACAGAATGGGCCACTTTTGCAGGCCCAGAGAACTCAGAGGGATTAGTGTTTCAAGGTGTTTGCCTGTATCAATCCAAATGTCCCATCTTCAGTCTCAGGGTCTATAGGGGTATTGTGAGGTAGTGTTCTCTAGAAAAGTACCAGTAAAGGAATGATGTAAGGAGGATTGGGCCCCAGGAAAAAGTTGAAATGCTGTACAATTGCAACAGAGACCTCATCTGATTGTACGGGGAATTCAAGCCAGGACATCCCTTGAGAAAAGTTGCAAGTTGAAGCAAGGGGTCTTAGGTCTTTGAATCCCTGCAGTGACACCACTGGATATGGACAACTCTGGGGAGGAGAAGAAATCTGTGAGATGCAGCTCCCTTCAGCCAGGACAATTCCCAAGGAAGTAGTTAGACAGGAGCTGTCAGCAGGCAAACACAAGCATGAGGGAACAGGTGCCCAGCCCTGACAGGGATCCCAGCAGCTCAGCACAGTGTGCTCTAGAGGGTGTATTAAAGTTTCCAGCTTCAGTAGTTAATTTCTGTTTTACTCCCTGCAGTTATCAGTTATTGCTCAGTATTTCTTGAGTCCTTATTATTAGGGATACATAGTTATGGAGGATGTATATAGTCTTTGTCAATTTCTTTTTTTATAAGTGGATACTATGCTTATTTATTCCCTCCTGATTGTTTAAAATTCCATTTTGTCCATTATATTAGGAGGGTTACCTGTATCAGTCAGGGTTCAGCCAGAGCAGCAGAACGTATGTATTAGATTTTTACGGGGGGGGGGCACTTGGATGGCTCAGTGGTTGAGCATCTGCCTTTGGCTTAGGTGGCGATCCAGGGTCATGGGATCGAGTCCCACATCAGGCTCCTTGCTCAGTGGGGAGCCTGTTTCTCCCTCTGCCTCTGTCTCTGCCTCTCTCTCTATGTCTCTCATGAATAAAAAAAAAATCTTAAAAAAAATTTTTTTACAAGGAATTGGCTTAATGGTGAGGGCTGACGAGGCAAGATCAAAATCCATAGGGCAATCTGTCAGGAAGCAGGCTGGAAGCTTTGTTCACAGTTTCTTCTTCATCAGAGAAGCCTTGATTCTGTTCTTAAGGACTTTCAACCGATTGAATCAGGCCCACCCAAGTTATCTAGGATTAATCTTACCAACTTAATTCAACTGAGCTTATGCACTTTAACCATATCTAGAAAATACCTTCCCAGCAACACCTAAACTCATGCTTCACTGAATGGCAGGACACTATCGCCTAGCCAAGTGGACACATCAAAGACCTTCACACTGCCCAATTTGTTTTTGTTCAAATTTGCCTATTGTAGTAATATTAAGACTACGACACTCCTCCCATCAAGAAAGAGAGTCAACATTTGCCTCACCTTGATTCTGCACAGACTTGTGAGTCCTTTGATCAAATGTATGATGGCATGATGCATTGTGACTTCCAAAGCTATGTCATGAGCCACGAAGCTTCTTTCCTATTCACTAGAATATCTGCTCTTGAAGCCCCAGAGATGCCGTGTGAGAAGTCCAACTGGCCTGAGTCCCTCACGTGGAAAAGGCCCCTCTGCTAAAATCCAAGCTGAGCTCATCCTTAAGCCATCTCAGCCCACCCACAAGACATGTGAGTGAGCAGGTCATCTTGGAAATGGGCCCTCCCTGCCCTCAAATCATCTCAACTGAGCCCCCAGACACAATGGAGCAAATTAAAAACCATGCCCACTGTTCCCCTTCCAGATTCCTGACCCACAAAATCCAGGAGCATAATACAGTGGTTGTTCTTTAAGACCATTAAGTTTTGGGTGGTTTGCCAACACAGCAGTAGATAACAGGAGCGCCTAGAATGTTGTTCTTTCCTTTTATTTTCAAGCGTTTTATGTGGGTCAGTTGTATCCCTGTAAACAGCGTGCTATAGGATGTCATCCCTTTTTCCAGTCAGAATCAGATTCCTGAGGGAGGGGAGGGACTCAGAACCTTTCGTAGTGGATGTGTATGTACAGTAAAGCCGGAAAACGCACTTTGGGTTGTTCGGCCTCTGGGCCCGCATCTTCCCTGCCCCTCCCTCCTCTAGAACTCTGGCCCCAGGTTTTCTCCGGTTAATTAGGGCGGAGCGTTAACCGCCCCCCCCCATCCGCATCCCCCTCCCCGAGATGCCAGTAGCTCCCCGACCTCCAGGTCATCCACCAGACCTGCCTCTGGCCGGGGAAACTTTAAAGTTCCCTTAGAACCTTGCAGGCTAACGAGCAAGTCGCAGTGATGGGTGGAGGAGGTTACCATGGAGACAGGTCCTAGGAATGAGGCTCGGCGGGAGGGGGGCCGGGACGCGGCTTCCCATTGGCTGGGCGGGCGCGCAGCGTTCCCCTTGCGCACATGCGCAGTGGCGCTGAGGCGAGGTCGCGGCGGAGCCGAGGCGCGGTGCGTTCCGGACCAGGCTTCTCAGGACCCGGCTGGAAGGTGCGGCTCGCGGCCGAGACACGTCGTGCTTCCCGGGCTAGGGAAGTGGCGGAGCCAGAGGCCCCTGTGCGGCGCGGGGCTGAGCTCGCCACGCAGGCGCCCGCGCCCCCGCCGCCATTGTTGCGTGCCCCGGGCCTCTCGGGACGCTCCGGGTGCGCGTCCGCCGGCTCCCGGCGACAGGTAACGATGTCGAGGGCGCCGGGGGCGAGTGTCCGCGCGGTCCCCGGCCGGAGCCCCAGCCCGTCCCCGTGCGGCCGTCCGCGCCCGCGGCCTGCTGAGAAGGCGAGCACGGGGTGCAGGCTGCTGTGGCGGCCGGGTCCCCACTCCCCCCGCCGGCCGAGACCCTCCGACTGAAGAGCGAGGGACACCGGACCGGGAAGGGGAGGCGGCGGGCGAGGCCGGCGCATCTCCTCTGCAGGGCCTGCTAAACAGTTGGCTTTGGTTACACGGCTGAGCTTGAGCCCGGCTCGGAGCTGGAACCTGGGGACAGGTGGTGTCAGGTCGCCGGGTCTGGCCTGTTCTAAGCTTTTCTTCGGGAATCTTGGTTTCACATTTATTCATAAAGAATTGTCTGCATAGAAGCATTTAAGAGGGCTTCAAATCATCAGCCTGGTCTACTTTTTTCCAGTTCAACCGGCTTGTCTCTCCAGCCCTCAGATAGTGAAAAGCTAGAATAGGTTGGCATTAATATGCAAAGGAGGTAAATGACCCGCCCTTTTTTCCTTGACAGTTTCCCTGGGAACCTTGAGCGCTTGATTAAGAAAGATTCTCAAAAAAAAAAAAAAAAAGAAAAGAAAAGAAAAAAAAAAAAGAAAGAAAGATTCTCCACCCAGTTTGTTCTAAGTACCTAATAGATTCACTCTTGTTACTGAGAGTCAGTCCTTGAATAGTTTCTGTAACATCAGAAAAATACTGAAGCTCCCCTCCCCACCCCCGTAAAAGTTTGATTTTTTTTTCAACAAGTTAGAAGTTTGATCTGTTGTTTTGCTCATGATTCAGGTCTTTGCTTCTATTACTACCTTTTGATGGCAGTCCCAACCCCTGTCCCCAACAGATTGCATGTATCTCACAAGTCTGAGGATGTAGGAGAAGACCAAGGTAAAGTCTGTGTTTATCTGTACACACTGAATAAGCAGTTTCTGTTTGTGTATAGCAGAGAGCATCAGAATTCTTGACTTTATGGTCTGTTTTTGTGTTTCAGAGTCTCTTAACCATCCCTGCAAGTTCTGGGCTCAGAATTTGTAACTGCGGCTGCTAACTCTACCTTGATCCTCTTGTGCCCCTGACTGCAGCAGCCCTTGATATAATATCTTTGTGGCTCTAGCATGAGACTTCAAGCGGCTGGCTCACTGCTGGAGATCTAAAGGATATTGCCAGATTGACTCTCCTGTCTGTAGCCATGTTAGCCTCGTGCAAGAGGATGACCAATTCTTCACGCTCCCAAGTCCTTCTAATGTGGAAGCCAGACAAGGCTCAGAGTGGACCCCACAATGTTGAGAAGGAAATCCTTGCATCAAGAATCTTGCGTGACACTGAGACCTGTCGACAGAATTTTAGGAATTTTCCATATCCAGACCTAGCTGGTCCTCGAAAGGCATTGAATCAACTCCGAGAACTTTGCCTTAAATGGCTGAGACCTGAGATTCACTCAAAGGAGCAAATCCTGGATCTGCTGGTGCTGGAGCAGTTCCTGACCATCCTGCCTGGGGAGGTTAGGACTTGGGTGAAGTCCCAGTACCCAGAGAGCAGTGAGGAAGTGGTGACTCTGGTGGAGGATTTGACTCAGATTCTAGAAGAGGAAGGTGAGAATTGTAGGGCAGCAAGGGGAGGAATCCTGGGTGGTTAGAGAAGACAACCAGCATACCACAGAGCAGCCCTTTAAAGAAATTGGGGAGAGCAAAGGACAGTGAGTGAGAACAGGCTTTAACAAGAACCCCATCGTACATGCTGTGCTCCTTCCAGACTGCTTGAGACCAAACACACATTACCTAGTGCCCTAAAACAGTGACCAGACTACAATCCAGTTACCCCCGTGTGAGCCCTCAGGAATTTCACCTGCAGAGGTTTGAACCATTCTGTCAATAAATCATTTCCTTTTTGAATTGGATGTTAAAATAACATGCTTCCAAGAAGGTAGAAGAGAGTCCAGAGAATGTTTCCTTATTAAGAGACAACATCCAAATTGACATCACATGAAGATTTAGTAGAAAATGGGGAATTTGTACGTATCCTTAGCAGTCCCAGAACAGACTTATCTTTGAGGCCTACACAGAAATCTTAGGATAAGTCATTGGTCCTTCACTTTGGTTCTTTGAAGTAGGGGTGCTATTTTTGGTTTCTTTCTCATTCCTCACTATAGAAGAGTATAGGCATCTATTTGGTGAAGAGTTTCCTTGGCTATTCAAACAGGACTAATCATCATGGTCTCCCTTCCCTAGCTGCTCCTCAGAACTCTGCCCTTCCCCAAGAGACCCAAGAGGAAGACCCCAAAGGAAGACCTGCTTTCCAGGCAGGGTGGTTAAATGACTTGGTGACCAAAGTAAGTGTTAGTTTCTTCTGTAATTTTAAAATGGCTTCTTGGAGGTATTTGTGTGAGGGACGTTTTATGTCCTGGCCCTAAAACTTCTGCGCCCCCAAAAGCCCAATCTAGGACTTCATCAGTTTCTGTCTTTAAATCCATGTTGGGGGATCCCTGGGTGGCGCAGCGGTTTGGCGCCTGCCTTTGGCCCAGGGCGTGATCCTGGAGACCCGGGATCGAATCCCACATCGGGCTTCCGGTGCATGGAGCCTGCTTCTCCCTCTGCTGTGTCTCTACCTCTCTCTCTCTCTCTGTGACTATCATAAATAAAGAAAAATTAAAAAAAAAATAAACATTGTTAAAAAAATAAAGAAAGAAAGAAATCCATGTTGGCCCGTTAAGGTAAGTGACTGCCCTTTATAGGAAATAGGCTCCCGTTGCCTTCCCCCAATAGACCTTTCCTCACTGATTTTAAGGCAGTAGCATTGCAGAGAGGTTAAGGGATTGACCTCAAGAGGCAGATGAATCAAGTTTGGTGCCTGATTCTGAACCTATGATTTGGGGCAGAGATAATTGACCACACTTCACCTGAGTTATTAAACTCTAATAAATAGAATTTACCTCTTAGATTGCAGGGATTAAACACTATGAGATTTGTGGTTAGCCTGGATTACAGCAAACCATCAAAAAGCAATAGTTGATAAAATTAGTTTTCTCATTAACAAATGATTCAAGGCCACATGTTGTGTGGTGGTGTGTTGATTGTGTTCTATCAGGCCAGCTTAAGAGAAAGTTTTACTTTCATCTCAGACAAAAATATACATCTGAGATGGGTAGAGTAAAATTAATATTCATTGGTGATATGATTGTTTAGCTGAAAACCCTAAGAAAATCCAGGGAAAAACTGGGGAACAGTAGTAGAAAATATGAGTAAGGTGATTACTACAGAAAATGACATGAAAATTAATCATTTTCAGGGGTAGCTGGCTCAATTTGGTAGAGCATGTGACTCTATCGCATGGTCATGAGTTTAAGCCTCCTGTTGGACATAGAGCTTACTTTTTAAAAAAAGAAGAGAAGCACTTTCTTAACTATACATTAAAATCAGGAAAATGGGAGTGCCCAGTCAGTTAGGCATTTGCATTTAGCTCAGGTTGTGATCTCAGGGTTCTGGGATTTGAGCCCCACATCAGGCTCCCTGCTCAGCACAGATTCTGCTTCTCCCTCTCCCTGTGCCCTTACTCCCTACTTATGTTCTCCCTCTCAAATAAATAAATAATCTTTAAAAAAATAAAGTCAGACAAATGGTAAAGTGCAATAAAAGGTTCCATGCAGTTTTCCCGAACCCCAAAATATAAGACATCTAGGACTAAAAATAATATAAATTCTGCGGTACATCCATGTCGTGTATCATACTAAAGCCTTGAATGTTGTAAAATTGTCTATTCTCCCTAAATTATAAACAATATAACTTGAAAACCCAATACAATTTTTTTAAGGAACTTAGTTTATTTGAAAAATATGTAAGAGGAATCTTTTTTTCTTTTTTTTAAACAAAGGAAAGAAAAGGAGCAAAGAGGCATACTAACCTTACCAGACTGAAATGTATCGAAAAGTCTAACAGTTCATCAGCATGGTTTCGGTCCCAATTTTATTTTAAAAAGGAAGGAAGGGACGCCTGGGTGGTTTGGCGGTTAGGGCGTTTGCCTTTGGCTCAGGGAGTGATCCTAGAGTCCCGGGATCGAGTTCTGCGTTGGGCTCCCTGAATGGAGCCTGCTTCTGTCTCTGTCTCTCTCTCTGTGTATCTCTCATTAATAAATAAATAAAATCTTAAAAAAAAAAAAGTGCTAAAAAGGAAGGAAGGGCTCTGCATTTCATCATAGAGCACACAAATATATCTTAAAATTTCAAATGATAACACACTGAATTCTTTTTTTTTTTTTTTTTTATGATAGTCACACACACACAGAGAGAGAGAGAGAGGCAGAGACACAGGCAGAGGGAGAAGCAGGCTCCATGCACTGGGAGCCCGACGTGGGATTCGATCCCGGGTCTCCAGGATCACGCCCTGGGCCAAAGGCAGGCGCCAAACCGCTGCGCCACCCGGGGATCCCAACACACTGAATTCTTAAGGCAAAGCTTGAAAAGCACAGCCATTCAACTATGTCATCTGTATGAATCTCTTCTTTAAGACGAAGCCACTAATACACTTGTATCAGCTGAAAAAGCAATTATAAATTCTGTATTTTCAGACTTCCTGTAGGACAATTCACCCATAACTTGGGTGAGGGTTTTAACTATATAACCATTAAGGTCTTACCACAAAAACTCAAGATTCTGATTCCCCACCACCACCAGTGTACCTGGGGTTCTGATGTTGTCACTACCCTCCTCCTACCAGTTCTTGAACCAAGTTATGTTTGATGTTTCAGGAATCAATGACATTCAGAGATGTGGCTGTGGATATCACCCAGGAGGACTGGGAGATAATGCGCCCTGTACAGAAGGAATTGTACAAGACTGTGACATTACAGAACTACTGGAACATGGTTTCTCTGGGTAAGTGTCCTCTGCATCGTCTCCTGCCAGCAAACCATCCATCTTCCTTTCCTCTGTTGTTATGGTAGCCTCTGAAGCACTTTGCTAAGAATGGGGCCTGGGAGGTGTGAGTGTACTCCTCACATTTCGGCATAGAAATGTTGCGTTCTCCATTTTCCCAAATAAAAGGTTTCTAAGTGAAAGATCACTGAAAACTGATGCACAGTTTCCCAGGGCTTCCACACAACACTGCACCTTGCCCACTCCCTACTTTTCCTGTGATCACCTTCTGCCATGATCTCTTTGTGCATATTTCCAGAGTAGCAGGAAATTTTTATCCTAGCTCTTAGAAGGACTGACGTATTCTCCCACTAGATGATGTCCACGAACCATTGTTTTCCCATAGAAGTCTGTCCTCACAGATAGGTAGAAGTCAGGCGATAAAATTTGAACAACTGTTTATCTCCAGGATAAAACTCCTTATATTTCTCCTAAACAGGACTTACAGTGTACCGGCCAACTGTGATTCCCATACTGGAAGAACCATGGATGGTGATAAAAGAAATCTTAGAAGGCCCTAGTCCAGGTGAGAGAATAACTGTCATGAGATTGTTTGCACTTAAGAGTGTAAGAGCAGTGAGATAATATTTTCTAAATATGGCCAAGTCATTCTCCACATAAACACCGTGCTTGTCAGGAACACTGAACTGGCATTGCTTCCTTAACAGAGGCCACCTTCAGGAAGAGTTCCCAAACACCATTGTTCCACCTTTTCCTCTGTGTCTCATCTTATCCTTCTCTGTGAGCCCTGGGTCCCATCCCCAGCTTTGTCAGGGGCTTTCACTGTGCCATGGCCCCCTCCTTCTTTTTTAAGCATGCATAAATGTCTCTAAAATTTTAAATTTTAGACCTTCTTCTTTGTTGGTTTCTTTTATTCTTTTTACCAACAAACCACTTCTCTAGTTTCCAACCTCCAGTCTCCACTTCTCTAACTCATTCTTTTATTTTCTAATTAAAAAAAAAAAAAATCTTCAGGGATCCCTGGGTGGTGCAGCAGTTTGGCACCTGCCTTTGGCCCAGGGCGCGATCCTGGAGACCCAGGATCGAATCCCACATCGGGCTCCCGGTGCATGGAGCCTGCTTCTCCCTCTGCCTGTGTCTCTGCCTCTCTCTCTCTCTCTCTCTCTCTCTCTCTCTCTCTGTGACTATCATAAATAAATAAAAATTAAAAAAAAAAGTGTCAAAAAAAAATCTTCAAAAGGTTCAAAAATGTTCTCTTACTGTATAGTGCATTCACCCAGTTCCTGTATCTCCCAGCACCTAACCACTGGTGCTTATTTCTAGTTGTTTCTGTTTGAGTGTTTTGTTTGCATATAAAGCTGATATAAAGATGTTTTTCCCAAAAAATCTTATATTTGGGGTGCTTTCTTTATATCATTTGGGGGAAAAAATGTTTTTTCCTCCTTAAGTAATCTCTACCCCTAACGTAGGACTTGAACTTGTAACCCTGAGATCAACCTCTACTGACTAAGCCAGCCAGGTGCCCTGCCTCCTTCATTTTCTAACAGAAATGGTAGCAAACTGTACATACAGTTTTGTACTTTGCTTTTGTTTACTTAAAAATATCTTGAGAGGTGTTCCAAACAAGATTATAAAGACCTTCCTTGTTCTCTTTTTTTAATATCTGCATCACATTTTATTGTGTATCTCATTATTTGTTGAATCTGTTCCCTATTGATGGACTTTTTGATTGTTCGCATTCCTTTCTTCTTTCCTCCACAAGAACTTCAAACATATAGAAAAGTTAGAGAATCGGTACATTGAACGCCTATATAATTTTCACCTGGAACCACCAGCTACCATCATTTAGTCACTTTTGTTTTATCTGTTTTTGGGAGAAGGGAGGGCGGAGGGAGAGAGAGTATCTGAAGCAGACTCCCCACTAAGCTTGGAGCCTGACACAGGGCTCCATCTCACCAACCCTGGGATCATGACCTCAGCTGAAACCAAGAGTCAGATGCTTAACTGACTGAGCCACTCAGGCACCCCTTTGCTTTATCTCTTTACACACACGCGCACACACACTTTGTTTTTGTCTGAACCATTTGAAAGTTAGTTGTAGGGATTGTGACGTCTCACCCCTAAATATTTCTGCCCGTTCTCTCCTAAGACCATGACCGTTCTTCTATTTTGGCACATCCTTGTCTCACCCCAAATATTTTTAACATTTATACAGTAACATCATCTGATGTATAGTCAAATACTCAGATTTCCCCACTGTCCCCAAATATTCTGCATAGATATTTTTCTCTCCAGTCAGGGATCCTATGCTGCTTATCCTGGTTCTTTAGCCCCTTTTAATCTAGAACTGTTCCTCAGCCTCTTGTCTTTCCTTTTTCTCCTTCCATTCTTCTTTCCTTCTGACATTTTCTGAAGGATCCAGGCCAGGTTTTTTCAGAATGACCCACAATCTAGATTTGCCTGATTGTTTCCGTATGTTTAGATCCAGATGAAATAGGTTTACCATAAAACATCACAGGTGTGTACTCTCCATTGCCCTTCATCTCATCGTTGATGAAACTCATTTTAGTTGAGGTGCTGTTGACCAGATCTCTCCATTTTAAAAGGTGCGTTTTTGTCTTTATAATCAATAAGTGATGAGGCCACCTGACTATTCCATTCCCTGGTGCTATTTTATTTTATTTTTATTTTTATTTATAATAGACATAGAGAGAGAGGCAGAGACACAGGAGGAGGGAGAAGCAGGCTCTATGCCAGAAGCCTGACGTGGGACTCGATCCCGGGACTCCAGGATCGCGCTCTGGGCCAAAGGCAGGCACTAAACCGCTGAGCCACCAAGGGATCCCCTAGTGCTATTTTATTTAGGGACTTTTAGCATCCCCTGTTGATTCTTACATTATTACATTGCTGATTGCAGGATAGATTTTCTGATTCAGAATTCCTCTCTCCTAAAGTATCAGTAATGTCTCCTATAAAAAAATAGTTCTTCCTCCAACCTCATGTCTTTTTTTTTTTTTTAAGATTTTATTTATTCATGAGAGACAGAGAGAGAGAGGCAGAGACACAGGCAGAGGGAGAAGCAGGCTCCATGCAGGGAGCCTGATGTGTGGGACTCGATCCTGGAGATTCCAGGATCACATCCTGTCCGGAAGGCAGGCACCAAACCGCTGAGCCACCTAGGGATCCCTCCAACCTCATGTCTTATGTGAACATGTCACTATGGACCAATGGAATTTTTCAAAATTCAGTGTTATTAGTCCATTAATTCCAGTTCTGTTTTGTTTGCTTGTTTTCATGCTCAGTTGTCCCAAGTTTGGGTAATACTACTTGAAAAGCTTATTCTTTAATTCTTTTAATAATTTATAGCAGAATGACTTATATGTACCTGTAGCACAGACTATACCTACAGCACAGTAAATTCTCTGTGGAATGATTTTGGCGCACTCTAAACACTGAAGAAACATGCATGATATAACGGACAAGGGCCTGGACTAATGTCAGGATAGGCTTCTGAAAGGCACTGCCAGTCTGGGACTACTTTAATTTGACCCTGAGTAGTTTTTTAGATCATTCGGGCAACAGGAATTGGGGCTGTAGTCCGCAAGAGGGGGCATTTTATGGTTACATATTGTAGGGGGAGAATATTCTGCCTCTAAAGAGCATCAAGACTGAGAAAGACAAGTTCCTTTTTGCCTTCTATAGAAGTGAGATTTTTTTTTTAGGTTTTGTTGTGTTTTTCTTTTTTCTTAAAGATTTTATTTATTTGTTCATAGAGACAGAGAGAGAGAGAGGCAGAGACACAGGCAGAGGTAGAAGCAGGCTCCATGCAGAGAGCCTGACGTGGGACTCGATCCAGGGTCTCCAGGATCACGCCCTGGGCTGCAGGTGGCGCTAAACCGCTGCACCACCAGGGCTACCCTTGTTGTGCTTTTCTAACCAGTCCCTAAAGCAGATGATAATACTCTAAGCTGAGGAGTCTTGTCAGCCTCACTTCCTTGTTAGAGCACCAGGCTCTGCTTTCTGGCCCCTGAACCCCTTGCACCCTTAAAGTGAAAGTGGAAGGTCATTAAGGTCATTAACCAGAATGAGGAGCTATCTCAATCAGGTCCTGCTGGAGACTTCCTGTCTTCCTGCTTTTGCTTGATTTTTGGCCTCTGAAGATTTTCCTTTCTTACCAGCTTAGAGATACATAATAAGCCAAATCTTGAATAGGATATCTAATTCATCATATTTCAGGAAGTGGAAACTTTGATAATTCACACATAGAATAGTAGTATTGGTCCTCAATGGCCATTCCTGTCTCGGAACTTTTCTATTTCTTTATTTAGGACCTAGCCAGGGACTCCTGGGTGGCTCAGCAGTTGAGTATCTGCGTTTCGCTCAGGGCATGATCCTGGGGTCCAGGATCGAGTCCCACGTCGGGCTCCTTGCAAGGAGCCTGCTTCTCCCTCTGCCTGTGTCTCAGTCTCTCTCTGTCAGTGTCTCTCATGAATAAATAAATAAATCTTAAAAGGGGGGTGAGGGGATGCCTGGGTGGTTCAATGGTTGGGCATCTGCCTTCAGCTCAGGAAATGATCCCAGAATCCTGGGATCCAGTCCCATATCAGGCTCCATGCATGGAGCTTGCTTCTCCCTCTGCCTGTGTCTCTGTTTCTCTCTCTCTCTCTGCCTTTGTGTCTCTCATGAATAAGTAAATAAAATCTTTAAAAAAAAAAAAAAGAAAGAAAGGACCTAGCCATTCCTTCAGGTTCAACTCAAATCATCCTCACCCCCACCCCCCACCCCCCAAGTAAAGCTTTTTTTGAGTAGCTGAGTCGATACTGATTTCATCTATGAGAAGTATTGTGCCGCTTTTTGGCCCTGTTGACCAGTAGACACTTATATTTCCAACTAATCCTTTTCTTGTTAAATCTATATGTTTAAGCACTGCTTAATAATACTAATTTTTGAATTACCAGTAAACTGGTTTAAAAATCTGTCTTTATTGTAGCAATTTCTTCATCGTCAAGGTTTATACTTGTTATTTTAAGCTCGTTATACCTTTAGTACTTCCTTTTTAGGTATATAGTACACTGCCATAGATACATAGAATTGCCATGATTACATAGAATCAAAATTAACAGAGTGTCTGAGTGGCTCAGTTGGTTGAGCATCCAGCTCTTGATTTTGTCTCAGGTCATGATCTCAGGGTCATTAGATTGAGCCCTGCATTGGGCTCCACACTCAGTGCAGAGCCTGCTTAAGATTCTCTCTCTCTGTCTCCCTCTGCCCCTCCCCGCTTTCATATGCTTGCTCTCACGAGAGAGTGTTCTCTTTCTCAAAAAAAATAAATCTTTTAATTTTTTAAAAAGATTTTATTTTTTCATAAGAGACCCAGAGAGAGGCAGAGACACAGGCAGAGGGAGAAGCAGGCTCCATGCAGGGGGCCTGAGGCAGGACTCGATCCCAGGACTCTGGGATCATGCCCTAAGCCAAAGGCAGATGCTCAACCCCTGAGCCACCGAGGCATCCCAAAAATAAATCTTTTTTAAAAAAAGAATTAAACTCAGCTTCTGGTACTGCCTCATTTTGTGCACATACCTCTACCTATACAATTCATTAACATTGTCATTTCGTTCTGGAGGGGAGAGTAACAGATCTTGGTTTGAGAGAGTTTTTAAATATTTTTTTATATACAAATAATACAACAAAAAAATGCAACTACATTTCTAGTAGTAAGTAGCAAAAAGTTATATTGCCAACATATTGAGAATTAGAAAGTATTTTTTAAAAATCTATAATCTTCAGACAGCCCCGGTGGCTCAGTGGTTTAGTGCCTGCCTTTGGCCCAGGGCCTGATCCTGGAGACTGGGGATCGAGTCCCATGTCGGGCTCCCTGCATGGAGCCTGCTTCTCCCTCTGCCTGTGTCTCTGCCTCTCTGTGTGTGTGTGTCTCTCATGCATAAATAAGTAAAATCTTTAATAATAATAAAATAATAAAAATCTATAATCTCCTTAGCACTTTGATGGCATTTGGCTCAGGTCATGATCTCAGGGTCATGTCTAGTTGTCTAGTCTCTCAGAACAGAAATGTCTGTTCATGTCCACTTGTCTAGTTCCAGTGCACTTTCATGCTAGTTTTATGGGACTACTTTTTTCATTTAATATTACTCCCAACTATTTTCTAATGTCAGCTCTATTTTTTGTATCTGAATCAAAGTAATAAAAATCATTTGTAAATTCAGTCAGTATAAGGAAGGAAAATGAAATGTATGTCTCCCTCTCTTCCCCCATTACCAGAATCTTCACCCCTTAGATTATTATTTATGTATGTGTATCTATGATACCTATGGCATATCATGGCATTTTGCTGTATATAATGTTAAATACCATTTATTCCGAGTAATATGTCCTACACAACTTCTTATATCAATGTACCTAGTTATTTTTATGTTATCACTATTCAATTATTCCTTACTCTATTTCTTTACTGATAAATGGCAGCTATCACTTTTACTGACTGCACATGATTCTGTGGAATGGATATAAGGTTTTTATACTTAGATCAGCATCTTAGAAAATATCTGAACTGTCCAGTACCATTTTCACTATATTATAAATTCCATATATGATTATATTTCATTATCAGCACTTTTCTTAATATTTGAAAGTCTTGTGTTTTCAACCTAATTTCAAGGAAGAAAGATATTATAATTTAAATTTGTTTTAAACCATCATACTTTAAAAAAATAAAAAAAAAAAACCATCATACTGGAAACATAATAGGCATCAACAAATATACATTTGATTGCTTTGCAGCCAGGTTTGAAGTCAAGGATTTTTCTGTTTGTTTCTTCACCTTTATGTGTACGTGTGTGCTTTCATTTGGTTCTCCTTTTTACAATGAATTATTGTCACTTGTTTTAACAGTTGAGTGGCCACCATATCCAGAGTCTTGGGCCATTTTCTGAAGGAAATGGAAAAGAAACACAAGCTATTCTATTCTCAGTTTGCATCTAAGTTGGAAATACAAGAAGCACACAAAGTTATGAAGTACTAATGTAAGGCCAATGCTGTCATGGCCCCAACATTTTGTTAGGTTGAATCACATGAGACTGCTGATATTTCAGCCATATTGACCTACAAAAAGGCAAATTCATATGATTCTGTACTTTAGGATTCTAAGAAAGAAAAGCAAGAGCTGGGCAGCCCGGGTGGCTCAGCGGTTTAGCACCGCCTTTGGCCCAGGGCCTGATCCTGGGGACCTGGGATCGAGTCCCACGTCGGGCTCCCTGCATGGAGCCCACTTCTCCTTCTGCCTGTGTCTCTGCCTCTCTCTCTCTCTGTATCTCTCATGAATAAATAAAAAAAAATATTTAAAAAAAAAAGAAAAGAAAAGCAAGAGCTGAGCCTTACATATTTTTTTAATAGGTAGAGAAGTTATTTTAAGAGAGTGTCTAAGTCTGGGGTGTTTGGGTGGCTTAGTCAGT
This sequence comes from Nyctereutes procyonoides, assembly GCF_905146905.1. Classification (NCBI taxonomy): domain Eukaryota; kingdom Metazoa; phylum Chordata; class Mammalia; order Carnivora; family Canidae; genus Nyctereutes; species Nyctereutes procyonoides. The sequence continues at coordinate 50,213,120 of NW_026575140.1, read as the reverse complement.
TAAGTACTCAATTCTTGGTTTCCACTCAGTCATGATCTCAGGGTCCTGGGATCAAGCCCCATGTCTGACTCCATGCTTAGCAGGGAGTCTGTTTCTCCCTCTCTCTCTGTCCCTCCCTCAGCTTGTGCTCTCTCTCTCAAATAAAATCTTTTTTTTTTTAAGATTTTATTTATTCATGAGAGAGGCAGAGACATAGGCAGAGGGAGAAGCAGGCTCCCTATGGGGAACCTGATGTGTGAGACTTGATCCAAGGACCCAGGGACATTATCTGAACCATCCAAGCATCCCCAATTAAATAAAATCTTAAAAAAGAGAGAGAGAATGCCTACATGCCTACGTCTGGAATTTGTGTGGCACCTATAGAAGGCTCTGAGGAAGTAGCTTGAAATTATGTGGATAAACTTAAATTTTAAGTTAAATATGTAACTTGTTAGAAGATACAGCAGGATAGGAAAGTCTGGATTATTTGGGGACGGAATATGTTAAGTGGAAGTGTTTTGAACTTTTTAAACTTTTCTCCTTTAAGCCACTGGTGCTCAAACTATAGTGAGCATCAAAACCCCCTGGAGGGCTTCCTAGAACAGATTGCTCAGCCCTATATCCAAAATTGCTTAAAAAAAACAAAAGGGTTTTATTTATTTATTTGAAAGAGAGCACAGGTAGGGGGAGCAGCAGAGGGAGAGGGAGAAGCAGATCCTCTGCTAAGCAGGGAGCCCAGTGTGGGACTCAGTCCCAGCACTATGAGATCATGACCTGAGATGAAGGCAGACACTTACCTGGCTGAGCCACCCAGGAGCCCCCAAAATTTCTTTTCTTTTTAATCTTATTTTAATTAAATTCAATTAACATACAGTGTATTATAATTTTCAGAGATAGAGGTCAGTGATTCATCAGTTGTATACAACATTCAGTGCTCATTACATCACGTGCCCTCCTTCATGCCCTTCACTCAGTTACCCCATCCACTCACCCTTCTCCCCTCAAGCAACCCTCGGTTTGTTTCTTATAGTTAAGAGTCTCTTATGATTTCTCTCTCTCTCTCTCTCTCTCTCTCTCTGATTTTGTCTCATTTTTCTCTCCCTTCCCCTATGATCCTGTTTAAAATCTGCATGTGAGTGAAATCATATGATAATGCTTTCTCTGATTGACTTATATTGCTTAGCATATCCTCTGGTTCCATCCATGTCATTGCAAAATGATAAGATTCATTTTTTGATGGCTGAGTAATACTCCATTGTGTACATATATAGTGTACGTATATCTATATACACACCACATTTTTTTTATTCATCTGCCGATGGACATCTGAGCTCTTTCCATAGTTTGACTGTTGTGAACATTGCTGCTATAAACATTGGAATGCAGGTATTACCTGGGATCGCGGTTTGTATCTTTGGGATAAATACCTAGTAGTGCAACTGCTGGGTCATAGGGTAGCTCTATTTTTAACTTCTTGAACCTCCATATTGTTTTACAAGTGGCTACACCAGCTTGCATTCCCACCAGCAGTGTTAGAGGGTTCCCTTTTCTCTGCATCCTCACCAACATTTGTTATTTCCTGACTTGTTACTTTTAGCCATTCTGAGTAGTGTGAGGTGGTATTTCATTGTGGTTTTGTTTTAAGATTTTACTTATTCATGAGAGAGACAGAGAGGCAGAGATACAGGCAGAGGGAGAAGAAGGCTACCCGGCATCCCTCATTGTGATTTTGATTTGTATTTCCCTGATACCAAGTGATGTTGAGCATTTTTTTATGTCTGTTGGTCATTTATATGTCTTCTTTGGAGAAATGTCTGTTCATATTTTCTGCCCATTTCTTGACTGGATTATTTGTTTTTTGGGTGTTAAGTTTGATAAACTCCTTATAGATCTTGGAGTGCAGCATTGGTGATATAGTGGTGAGCTTAATTGCCTTCCTTACAGATCTTGGAGACTAGCCCTTTATATGATAAGACATTTGCAAATATTTTCTCCCATTCTGTCAGTTGTCTTTTGGTTTTGTCGACAGTTACCTCTGCTGTGCAAAAAAGCTTTTTATCTTGATGAAATCCCAATAGTTTGTTTTTGCTTTTGCTTCTCTTGCTTTTGGAGACACATCTAACAAGAATTTGCTGCAGCCAGGGTCTATGAGGTTGCTGCCTGTTTGCTCCACTAGGATTTTGGTGGATTCCTGTTCCACATTTAGGTCTTTGATCCATTTTGAGTCTATTTTTGTGCATGTGTAAGAAAGCGGTCCAGTTTCATTTTTCTGCATGTGGCTGTCCAATTTTCCCAGCATCATTTGTTGAAGAAATGGTCTTTCTTCTGTTGGATATTCTCAAAGATTAGTTGACCATAGAGTTGAGGGTCCATTTCTGGATTCTCTATTCCATTGATCTATGCGTCTGTTTTTGTGCCAATACCGTGCTGTCTTGATGTTTACAGTTTTATAACAGCTTGAAGTCCAGAATTATGATGCCACCAGCTTTGGTTTTCTTTTTTTTTTTTTTTTTTAAAGTTTTTTTTTTATTTATGATAGAGAGAGAGAGAGAGAGAGAGAGAGGCAGAGACACAGGCAGAGGGAGAAGCAGGCTCCATGCACCGGAAGCCCGATGTGGGATTCGATCCCGGGTCTCCAGGATCGCGCCCTGGGCCAAAGGCAGGCGCCAAACCGCTGCGCCACCCAGGGATCCCTGGTTTTCTTTTTCAACATTCCTTTGGCTCTTCAGGGTCTTTTCCCTTCAAAGTTTCTGATTCAGTTTGTCCAATAATTTAACACATTCTCAGGTGATAGTGTGTTTATGCATGGGTCTCGGGACTGTACTTTGAGTATTATTAACTGTGAGAGATTTACCAGGAATATTTGGGCATGGAGAGCTGTCCTTGAAATTGCTTTTGGAATGCTGTGTGGATTGTGCAGAGTAGGTTGGAAGGATTCAATGAGAGTTAGTATCTGCTTTCTACAAATCAATCCAGGAAGTCCTCTCATGTTATCCAACGGTGTTTTCACATCTCTTAGTGTTGTCATCTGACCAAGCCTATTTTATTAATCTGTGCCCCTGTTGAGTAGTGAGGAGCCTCTCCTTTTTCAACAGTTTTGCCCTCTGGTTTTCTGCCCCTGTGTTCTCTTTTCCCAAACTTTGAGTACCATGTTATAAAGTTGTTGAAGCCATAGTATTTTTAGGCATTTTATTCGTGTTCAATATATTGTTTCTGTTTGGACAGTTTCCTTTCTCCAAATAGAGGAAAACTTTCTATATTCTATATTCTTTTTAATCCAGAATGGAAAACAGAACCCCAAGAGTGTATTCCAGTTACAAATATTTCTAAAGTCACAAAGACTGGAACTCAGACCATCAAATTGGAAGAACCCTGTGACTATGATGAAAGATTCGAGAGGCAAGCAGCAGATACCTTCAGGAAAATACCCACTAATGAAAGAAATTTCACTTTGAAGTCAGTCATCACAAAAGAAGATGACCCTATGGAAGAGTGTTTTAGTAAATATGATATATATAGAAATAATTTTGAAAAGCATTCAGACCTAGTTATTCAGTTCGGTCCCCAATCAGATAATAAAACTATGTATGATGAAGGCAGGGCAACCTTCAATCATGTCTCCTATGGTATTGTACATAGAAAGATATATCCTGGAGAGAAGCCTTATAAATGTAATGTGTGTGGGAAAAAGTTTAGGAAAAACCCATCCTTTGTGAAACACCAAAGTACCCATGCCAAAGAAAAATCTCATGAATGTGAAGAATGTGGGAAAGAGTTTAGGCATATCTCATCCCTTATTGCACATCAAAGAATGCATACTGGGGAGAAACCATATGAATGCCACCAGTGTGGTAAAGCCTTCAGCCAGCGTGCACACCTTACTATACATCAGAGAATTCATACTGGAGAGAAACCCTATAAGTGTGATGACTGTGGAAAAGACTTTAGTCAGCGTGCACACCTTACTATACATCAAAGGACCCATACTGGAGAGAAACCATATAAATGCTTGGAATGTGGTAAAACCTTCAGCCACAGTTCATCGTTGATTAATCATCAGAGAGTTCATACTGGTGAAAAACCTTATATATGCAACGAATGTGGAAAGACCTTCAGCCAGAGTACACACCTTCTTCAACATCAAAAAATACATACTGGAAAGAAACCATATAAATGCAATGAGTGTTGGAAAGTGTTTAGTCAGAGTACTTACCTTATTCGACATCAGAGAATTCATTCTGGAGAAAAGTGTTATAAGTGTAATGAATGTGGAAAAGCCTTTGCTCATTCCTCAACTCTTATTCAACACCAGACTACTCACACTGGAGAGAAATCCTATATATGTAAAATATGTGGAAAAGCCTTCAGCCAGAGTGCAAACCTTACTCAACATCATAGAACACATACTGGGGAGAAACCATACAAATGCAGTGTGTGTGGGAAAGCCTTCAGCCAGAGTGTACACCTTACTCAACATCAAAGGATTCATAACGGAGAAAAACCCTTCAAATGCAATATATGTGGGAAGGCGTATAGACAGGGTGCCAATCTTACTCAACATCAAAGGATTCATACTGGAGAGAAGCCGTATAAGTGTAACGAATGTGGGAAAGCTTTTATTTATTCCTCATCACTTAATCAACATCAGAGAACTCATACTGGAGAAAGACCCTATAAATGTAATGAATGTGATAAAGATTTTAGCCAGAGAACATGCCTTATTCAACACCAGAGAATTCACACGGGAGAGAAGCCCTACGCCTGCCGTATCTGTGGTAAAACCTTCACCCAGAGTACGAACCTCATTCAGCATCAGCGTGTTCATACAGGTGCCAAACATCATAATTAATGAGACTTCGGTTTAGGTTTTTCAATTCATCCAAATTTTATTTTGTACTTTGTTAAAACATTCAAAAGAAACCTAAGAGAAGTGCAATATATGTTAGATGTCCTTCAGCAGAAGTGTCAGAATTAGTAATGTGGATATAAGCTATTTAAATTTAATGTGAAATTTGAAGAGAAAAATTTATTCACTTCTTAACCTTTATTTGATATCAGTTTAGTTCCAGAAAGAAACCCAGTAGGAGTACTCAAAAATCTGTAACTCATCAACTCTTAGTGTATTTCACGTACTTCTTAATGAGACCTTGTGAATGTAACTTGGGGAAGCTTCCATCAAGTAGGGATTTCACACTAGTGAGTGATCTTGGGATAATTGAAGAAGCTGCTTTCAGACCTTTATTTCTTCCCAGCTTTGAAGCCTTAAATATATAAAGGGTTCCCTTCCCTTTTCCTATTATGCCATAACTGCCATGCGGAGCCAGTAGATTGCAAAATATATATAGTCGAAAGTATCTTAATTTTTATGTGACAACCATTTAGTCACATTTTCCTTTAAATATTGAAATACTCAAGGAAGAACTTAAGGGAAGTTGATCTGTTAGGATAAACTAATGTATATATAATCCTTAGACATTTGTACAAATTTAGTTAAAAAGGCAAAACTTAAACATCCAACCTTAAATTCATCTTTAAAACCTATTAGCCTTAGTTTCACTAGGTTTTGACATCTGTCCTGAAGGAAAAACAAGAATAAAATTCCCATTTTTGTTTCACCTGATTCCTAAATTCATTCCTTAAGGTTCCCCTTTGGCTGTTTTACCACAGAAAGCCTGTTTCTGTTGAGACACATTTCTTGAGTGCCTACTGTGCTCAAGGCCCAAACTTCCTAATTGGATCCTTTCAGGGCTTATTGTGTTCAAAACAAAACAAAACAGCTATTTTAAGAACAGAAAGCTTTCTAAAGTGAAAGATGACAAAGGACATGTCACAGAATGAACATAAGCCTACTAAAATGGGTTGCTGAATGTGACCCCCCCCATCCCAAGACAAAGAAGTAGTGAAAGCAGCTACTTACAAAGTGTGAGGAAAAGATAAGTAATAGAAGGTAGATTTAAGTGCACTACAGAAAGAGGGTCAGGGAGAAAAGGGTGAATACTTAGCAGGGAAGAAAGAATGCACAGGTAACTTAGAGCATGAGCTGTTAACCTGGTTTACTTAAAAAAGTAAGAGCAGATAATGGAATAAGACAAAATCCAGCCTATTAAGAAGAAACTAAAGATGAAATGACTGATTTTAAAAAGGAATAATTGGAATTAGTACTTTTTCATACATATAAGTATAACTGGGAATTGCTTTTAAAATGTCAGAAAACAAATTTATTGGGAAAAGCACTGATGCAGAAACTATCATTGTTGCAATAATAATAACTAAGTTTGTGGGGGATCCTAAACATAAAAAAGGAAAACTGGCAGAAATGCAAATTTTACTTATTTCTAGGTAAAATACTATAAATTTCATATCCACAGCATTCCACTACCAGAATATAAGACTGTATTCTGAGAGCTGAGATTTCATTCTGCTCAATTTGTTTCTTCAGTGCCTTGCATATGGAAAGTGGTCAAATATATGTTTGTTGAATTAATGAGTAGGTAAGTTAGAACTGAGTAATAAGGAAGAATTAACAGATACGGAGTGAAACTGGTTGAATTTAAATTCTTTTTTTGTACGTATGTGCACAGAAATGTTAAATACTGTTATTTATTGGGTAATAGGAACTACCTAAAATTGAAGAATCAGAATTCTACATCTTAACAGTGGGGAATATCCTAAAGAGATCACGGGACAGACATCTCTGCACAGGAAGTTTTCCTGAGCTGGATGAAGAAAAATTGATACAAATTCTGGTGCCGTAAATATAAATTTAAGCATATATTGAGACCATGCGGTTTCATTTGGATGTTACTGTTGATAAGGACATCCTACAAACACGTGCCGGAAGGAAAGACCTGGGGTGCTAGCATCTTCAAGGCTTTCTTGTTGAGTGTTTTCTTCAAGTTATTGCTTTCCCTTAGCCTCACACCAGCTAACCCTGATGTCATGGAATCTTTCTTCACAAAGTGTAGATTGTCTTCAGGTTGCATAATAGTCAAGTTATGCTTATGCCATAGTTACCATGTTAGAAAATAACCATTGTATTTAAGATACGACTTTTATTTATAATGCCACTTCATACCTAACATACCACTTCTGTTTTCCATCCTGGCATGAATGTGTGGAGTATTATAGTCCATAGCACCTTTGCTTTAATTTGTATTTCCTGCCTTTGTGAGTTTTATGTAAATAATGCATTTATAAAGTCTTCCATTGATCCACTGAGGCAATTGATATCCTTATGAAACACCAGAAGAATGGAGAATCCTAGATCTTTTTGTACTTTTCCCACTTTTACAGTTGTCTGAGCCACTCGTAATCCAAGTTTTTTTTAGCAGTCTTATTTTCCACAACTTTCTTACTACAAAGGTGTTGAAATATACAGAAAAGTTAATAAAACAAACTGTATATCTGCCACCTAGCTTTAAAATGTTAACATTTTTTACTGAACAGTTGGAAAGTTAGACATTTCATCCAATACTTCAGCATCTCGTAAAAATAAGGAAAGAATTTCACATAACCACATTCCATTACATACCTCAAAAAATGAATAGTAATTTTCAAATATCTAATGCTTCCTGTTTAAACTTTCCCTGTTGATGCTGTCACATTTCACACATTATGTTTACTTGTTATATCTGTTTCATCTATCAAGGTGTCTCCCACTTCTGATTTTCTCCAGAACCTTTTTTTTTTCTTTTAAATATAGCAGGTCAGTTGTAGAATGTCTCACATTCAAGATTTAACTGATTGTTTATATGTGGTTTATCTGGTTCCTGTGACCCCTGTGGTTTTCTGTAAACTAGCATTTAGGGCCAAAACGTTGACTGGATTCGGGCTCAGCATGTTTAACATTAACACTTTACAGGTGTGTTTCCTGTTGCATCACATCAAAAGTCTGATTAACATTTGGTTGACTATCAGTGATGTGAAACCTGATCACTCAGGTGACATGGTAACCACCCTGTCTTCCCAATGTGAAGATGTTTTTCCTGTAGTGGTTCATCTGTGGACTGCTACTTTGGCAGCATACAGATAACCTGTTTACCAACAATCTGTCATGTGGAAGTTTTAATATCCAGTGAGGATGATCACTCCCTGAACCAGTTATTTCATTAAGATTTGCAAAATAGTGTGCTTGCTTTGGCAGCACATATTCTAAGATTTGCAAAATGGCAATTTTCTTTCCTTCTGTGTTTACTGATGCATAATTCTGTAGGACAGAGCTTTCTGTCATCAGCTGGGAATGCACTAGAGGTAAAGTCATACTTAAAATCTTCCTTTCCTTACCAGTTTTCAGAGTAAGGAGTTGGCAGTGATGACAAGTGATTCCATGTATTCAAAATCAATTGTGGCCATTGTCTCTGTTGCTCAAATTGTCCCAAACTTGGCCAGTTGGAGCCCTTCAAGTAGCCCTTTCATCCTCTGGCATTCCTCCTCTGGTCTTTAGGGACTTCATTTCTTGTGACATGACATAACTTGGGTTCAATGCCCTGGATATGGAATGAATGAGCCATTTCTCAATCTTTGACTAAATAGGCAAATATTTAGAAACCAAGATCTGGGCACTAGGCATGCTCCTTGCTTCTGGAGTGTCATTAGCAAGTAGCCTTTTAGTCTTTCCAACCATTCAACTTAAGTTCTCATAAAGGCAACTCTTTGCACCCATTTCATCACTTACACAATAATCGTAGAGATGTAATTACATACTGGGACAAACTGGGAAGCATACAGCTAAATTGGAGAGGACGGAAGTGTTTGTATACTAGAAGGCATCAAGTGTAACCACATGAGATCTTGTGCCAAGGCCAGCAGATTTTAAGGGAGCTTGTCAGTTCTCTGGTTAATTAGCAGTTAAGACAGCAACTTAAAATATACCTAGTATGTTTTAACTGTTATATGTCCTGATAATTTACATATTTATAAGCTAATCTCATCTTTCCCATCACATTCTTCAAAGCAGGTTTCTGGTAAGATCTAGCTTTGAATCCTGAGGATCTGTTTCATGCAAATCTACGTGCTTGTTTTTCTTGCTGAACTTTTATTTGGTTTTCACAGCTTTAAGAGTGTTAGATTTCATTCTTCAACTATATCTTCTGGTATTGATTCACTTGCATGTGCCTGTAAATGTACTTAGTCCTCTATTTCTGTTATTCTCTTCATGGCTCTATATTTCACTACAATTATTAGCCCCTTAGAACACTATAGCCATTAAAATTGGCGAGCATGTGCACTATAGTGATATGTATAAATATATGTGTGAGCTTGCAAGCAACACTGAGTCCTCTGGATGGATGGGGAAAGTGATACCCATGATGCTGAAGTGTCTTGCCTGAGGTCCTATAGTCATACAGTGACAATAAGAGTTGGAACACATGGTTCTGGCACTTAGTTGAATTCTTCCTGTAAGATTAATGCTAATGGAAATTCAGAGCACAAACAGTATGTACCTATGATTTTATAAAATTATGTATTTTGTTGAGATTAGAGCATTGGAAGTTTGTTTTTGTCTCCCTTCCTATACGGTTTCTTAAATTGACATTTTAAAAATGAGAATAGCCCAACAAAGAATGCACTCCTCTCTACTCCCATTTCAATTTTGGTCTCCCACCCAGATCTTTCCCAAGTTTCAGAACCAGGTTAGTCAATGTTCTTGCCTGGAAGTAACTCAGAAGTACCTTTGGGGGTTTAATCTAAAACAACTTTCACCCCAAAATCTTTTTTTTTTTTTAAATTCACAGTAACTGCTGGAAGGTTAGAAGCTGCGTTGCTCTTTACCTGTAGTTACAGCCTATTGCCATATATTCCAGTTCCATCTCTTCTCGATCCCCACTGCCACTACCTCATTTCAGGCTTTTAATCAACTCTTGTTAAGATCATTTCATAATGAGTAAGTGTTCACCCTGCCCCAGTCTCACCCCTTTCAATGTATCTTCCAACACTTTTTTTTTTTTTAAGGATTTTTATTTAATTATGAGAGACACAGAGAGAGGCAGAGACATAGGCAGAGGGAGAAGCAGGCTCCATGGGAGGAGCCCGATGTGGGACTTGATCCCAGGTCTCCAGGATCATGCCCTGGGCTGAAGGCAGGTGCTAATCCGCTGGGCCATTGGGGCTGCCCTCTTCCAACACTTTTGCTGAAGTCCTGTGAAAACATTTAAGGCCACCACAGCTCTACAGGTGGAGTAGTACATTCAACGAGGTCACCATCTGCTTGAAACCCTAGTGTCTTCTCATTGTCAACAGCAGTGGATCTCACTCTCAGCTGCACATTGGAATGAACCTGGGAGCTTTTAAAATTACCAATGCTGGGGCCTCACCTCAAGGGATGCGGATTTATTTCACTTGGGATGGAGACTGGGTATCAGTATTTCTTCAGTTCCCCAGGTGATTCTAAAATGCAACAAGGGCAGAAGTAGGAAGCTATTACAGAGATTCGGAGGAGAAATAGTTGTTGCAGCAGAGGTGGTGAGAAATGACCTGATGCTGAGTATGTTTTGAAGGCAGAGTATAGGACTCACTAAGGATTTAGATTGGGATGTTAGAGAAACAAGAATACTGAGTAGGGGTATGTGGGTGGCTCAGTTGGGAGAGCATGTAGCTCTTAATCTCAGAGTTGCGAGTTTGAACCCCACATCGTGAGTAGAGCTTAGTTTAAAAAATAAAAGTTAAGACCTTCAGAAGAATGGCCATCTTTCCTTCTAGAGAATATGCTCCTAACAAAGGAGAGACTATTATACTCATTTCTGTGTCTCCTATACCAAATACAGCACCTTGCACATGGTAAATAGGCCCCTCAGTAAATGAGTGCAACTCTGCAGGCATTTCTGCACAACAATCAAGAAGATTCCATTCTCAGAAAAATACATGTCCAGGACTTTAAAGGCCCTGGGATTTTACCTCGCAGGGGTTGATAAACTAGCCTGTCATTATTTCATAGACGGAGAAGACATGAGGCTCCTGGGTCATAGACAAAGCACTTTCTTACTCCGGGCAAAAGCAGCCAGACTTCACATCTAAGCCAATTATTCTTGACTTGCACGCCCACCCCAAATTGCAAGAGGGTGACACAGGTGGGCCCTGGATTCCAGCAGCAACAGTGGACTGTTATAGGAAAGCCTGGGGGAATCACTACCTTTACAGTGAATTGTGAGCAAACGTGCTCTTTGTCTCCTCACCCCCAGGTGCCCCCATCCTGCATATATACTTGCTATACACACAAGGCTGATAAATGGCCCAGGTAGAGACAATGAAGCCTGCATTCTTGGCATACCAGCAGGAACTGGAGGGATGCTCAGGGCCCTTGGCATATCACTTCTCTGATAACTGTCCTTCCCAGTGTAGAAGACTGGAAATCTCCCACCAAAAATTTGGGGCCCTTTGTGGCTTACCCATAGGGAAGACAGAAGCATCCAAATAAAGTTCCTGTGCCAAGTTGTTTAGAGGTCTTTTCCTGAAGAAAAATCTCAGGTCATTCTAAATCTGATCTATACCCAGAAGTTGAAAAGTAATAATCTCACTCCACTGTACACTGATTAAAGCCTACACCTGAGGGGCGCCTGGGTGGCTCAATGGTTGAGCGTCTGCCTTCGGTTCAGGTCGTGACCCTGGGGTCCTGGGATTGACTCTATCAGGCTCCCTTCAAGGAGCCTGCTTCTCCCTCTGCCTCTCTGTATCTCTCATGAATAAACAAAATATTTTAAAAACTACACCTGGGATACTATATTCATTCATATCGGACACTGGAGTAGAACACATTGCATTTAAATGGTCGGAAAAAATATTTCCTGATACATGAAATTCAAATTTCAGAGTCAACAGTTTCACTGGAACACCACCACATGCATTTAGTATGGTCTTTGGCTGCTTTCCTGCTACAGCCACAAAGTTGTGAAACAGAGACCACAAGGCCTGAAGTATTTCCTGAGCCTACAGAACAAGTCAGCCAACTGTGTCTACACCTTGGGCTGGGGGGTGAGGTCTACTGCCTTGGCCCAACACCAGGCAAAATAATGAGGAGCGTCCTCCGGACGCGCGGCAGGAGAGTGGGTGCCCCGAGGCATGAGGGCAGAACCCCGGGGCTGGGGAAGCGGGCGGACGAGCCACGCGCCCCCTGCTGGCCGCGCCGCGCCGGCGCGCCTGGAGCCCTCGGTCTTCGGTCCGCGGAGACCCCCGGAAGGTGGGGCGCCCAAGGGGAAGGGTCTCCCCTTCCTTTTCCGAGTCCCCAGTGTTCGTGCACTCGCTTCCCAGTCTTGCTTTTAAGGGACCGTGGGTGCGAGCCAGCGCCTTGCTCCTAACCGCCGTGTAACTCGGGCATCCGGCTCCTCTCCCTGACTTCGGTCGCTCACTCCATGCAACAGGACTGCAGGGAGGGAAGCTTCCCGGAAATGACTCCTCTTGCACATGCCTCGACCCCCTCCTCCTCCTCGGCGTCCAAAATTCTGCGAGTACCCGGCGGCGGGGTGGGCCCCCCTGTCCGCCCCCGGGGACGGCCCGCCTCTGGCTGAGTGGGACCTGAGAGCCAAAGGATCACACTCCCCTCCGAGTTTAGGCTCGGACCTAAAACTCATCCCACACGCCCTTCGGCCCTGCCTGAGCCAAGATCGGGGAGCTCGCGCCACACAGCTCCGCGGCCCACACTACCGCCACGCAGCACCGGCGCCGGGCTTGAAAGGGACTCTGGGGCACTGGGCGGGGCCAGGCACGCCAGCGTTCCTGGGAATTGTGGTCCGCAGCCTCCGTGGCGCACGCGCCCCATCCCGTCATAGTGGCTCCGCCCATACGTAGCTGAACGCGCACGTGAGCGCCCTCCCCTGGAGAGGAGGAGAGGCGGCTGTGGGAGCGGAGGTCGGGGGCTGAGGCGCACCGCAGGCCGCCTCCCCGGAGCTGCTTGAGGAAGCTCCGCCCGCAGGGACGCAGGGACGCAGGGACGCAGGGACGTGTGCGCGCGGTTTCTTCAGGCTTCCCCGGGGACTGCCTTCGTAGCAGCTGCCATCATCTCCCTCCAGGAACGCGGCTGCCTTCCCGCTGGTCCTAATATGAAAAATCAAAGGAATTGTTGAGATTTCCCCGCATGATGTAATTTTTTTTTGCATGTTTTACAGTTTGAGTCAGGATCCAAGTTGTACACTTTGAAGTTAATTGGTATGTCACCCAAAGTCCCTTTTTCAATCTATAAATCCCCCTGACATTTCTCTTTTATTTCTTTCAATATGTTTCTTGGAGAAACTGGGTCTTTTGTCCTGTAAAGTTTCCTACAATCCAGATTTGGCTTGTTAGCTGGGGAGCCAGTTTAATGTTCTGCTTTCCTATAAACTGGTAACACAAGAACCTTGACCTCATTCAAAGTTCAGTTTTTTGGCAAAAATACTTTGTAGGGGGTTTGTGTCTACTATCAGAAGGCATATAATGTCTGGATTTCTCTTTTTATGATGTAAGCAGCTACTGACCATCATTACCTGGATCTATTCATTAGGAGTTGCAAAAGAGTGATGTTCTGAAATTAGTAATTCTTTCATTTATAAATTGGATTATTCCTATAAAAAGAAACTTCCCATCAACTACTGGGCTCCCCTGGGGTATGGTGTGTTCCCTAGGATACTCCACAGGTCACCAATGAGGTTTTTGTTTATTTAGTTTGTTTGCTTGCTCTCTGTCATTGGGTTCATGCATTTAAACTGTTTAATGTGTTTCAAATTTATTACAGTGGGTATAGGTACCAATGTTCAAATTGTCCCACCTTTGACCTTTATAGGTTGTTCCTGTAAAGTCTTTATAGGTTGGTGCCTGAGCCCTTTAACATAACTGGTTATCTTTGATACTGCTCTGTTTTCTGAAATGATAAGGTGTCCCAGGTTCATCTTGCACACTTCCTCCCCAGACCTGGATTTAACCATTTCTTCAAGGAGCTTTGATTCCTTTTAGTGGGAGCTGGTATTTAGAGACCACAATCTGGGTACTAGGGAGTGTTCATCACTAGTGTGAACAGTGGTGTTTCTACACCTTTTCCAAATAGAGCTACAATTCAAATTGATACTTCCAATTTAAATTTAAGACAACAGGATTTTTACTTAATTCCTGAGTCTTCCATCTGTATCTCTACTCTCTTACACTGAAAATCCAAATTCTCAATCATACCAATATAAATACTAATTTGCTTTATCAAATGATGCATAAACAAGTCCAGAACAGGGATCCCTGGGTGGCGCAGCGGTTTGGCGCCTGCCTTTGGCCCAGGGCGCGATCCTGGAGACCCGGGATCGAATCCCACGTCGGGCTCCCGGTGCATGGAGCCTGCTTCTCCCTCTGCCTATGTCTCTGCCTCCCTCTCTCATTCTGTGTGACTATCATAAATAAATAATAAAAAAAAAAGTCCAGAACAACCATAATCATAACGCTGCCACAAACAATTTTGTTGAAAAATTTAAGATTTAAAAATATCTTAGAGTATACCTTAGTAGGGATATACAGTCAAATTAATGTGTTTTAAAATAACTTGGAATAATTCCTCTCTGGGTGTTATAGCACCAACTTGATACACAGTATGGTAGGCTAAATACTGTCCCCGAAGATATCCAAGTACTAATCCCTTGAGCTTTTGATTGTTACGTTATAAGGCAAGTGGAGTTTTCAGACATGAATAATTAAGGACCATGAGATGGGGATATTATCCTGGATGATTGGGCCCTTTTATGCAGTCACGAATGCCTGATAAGAGGAAGATTCAACGGAAGAGAAGAAAATGTGACCATAGAGACAGAGGTTGGAGTGATGCTGTCACAAGCCAAGCAATGCCAGCAGTCACCAGGAGTGGGAAGAGGCAGGAAGGGAGTTTCCTCCTAGAGCTTCTGGAGGGAATATAGCCCTGTTGACACCTTGATTTGGGCCCACAGAAACTGATTTTGGACATCTGGCCTTCAGAACTATGAGAGACTAAATTTCTGTTGTTTTAAGCTACCAAGTTTGTGGTGATTTATTACAGTGGTCCTAGGAAACTAATACCCACAGGTTCATTTGTTTCATTTTGCTTTCAAAACTCAGGGATTGCTCTTTACTGTATTTTTGTATTATAATTAGGTAGTTTTTTTCGCTGGTATCAAAGTTAAATCTACAAAACAGATCTTCTCCCCAGAGAAATCAACTTTTTTTTTTTTGAGATTTTATTTATTTACCTAAGGAGGGGCAGAGGATAAGGGAGAAAGAATCTGAAGCAGACTCCACACTGAGCACAGAGCCAGAGCCCATGATCTCGGGATTATGACCTGAGCTGAAATCAAGAATCGGAAGCTTAACCAACTGAGCCACCTAGGCACCCCAGAGAAATCCAACTTCTATTCCCATGCTCTCTACCCAATCTCCTCCCTCCCCAAAAGCTATCCATTTAAAAAGTTTATGATTTATTCTCTCACTATTTTAATATAAGGAAATGTGTGCATATATATTCTTATTCCCCCACACACACCCTTTTTACAACAAACTGTAGCATACTATACATGTCTCACCACCTCTTCCATATCAAAATATATCCTGGGGCACATGGGTGGCCATCTATCTCTGAGATAGATAGATAGATAGATAGATAGATAGATAGATAGATAGATAGATAGATATCTCCTGGAAATCACAGAGATAGTTCTCTTTATTCCTTCTAGAGTTGCATATACTCCATTGTTTGGATGTACCATAATGCATTCAACTAGCCCCTTAATGATAGACAATGATAGAAACAAATTCTCAGTCATAATGTGTCATAACATGAATCTAGGGAGCTGGTAAAATAAGCAGATAAAAAACTCACTAATAATATAGACAATTTAAAAAATATGATTAGGGAATCCCTGGGTGGCTCAGCGGTTAAGTGCCTGCCTTCGGCCCAGGGTATGATCCTGGAGACCCGGATCGAGTCCCACATCGGGCTCCCTGAAGGGAGCCTACTTCTCCCTCTGCCTATGTCTCTGCCTCTCTCTCTCCCTCTCTCTCGTGTGTGTGTGTGTGTGTGTCTCTCATGAATAAATAAATAAAATCTTAAAAAAATAATAAAAATAAAAAATATGATTATACTACTCCAATCGCATAACTTGCTATTTCATTTAAACTCTTCTAAACTGTTTGAATTTTTACCTCCATAGAAATGTATTTCTTTCATAAAAGCAAAGCTTTGAAAAAATGCATATAAATTATTCTAAAATGAAAAGTACAAAGTTATTAACTTTTAACACCCCTTCTAGTGAAATAAGGAATTCAGTATTTCCTCTGCACCTCCCAATTTCTCCCTCTTGTTCAGCTCTCCCAGCCCTCACTATTCTGAGAGAGAAAACCTAGCCTTTTCTTCCCCCAACATTGTTTTAATTTTTAATTTTTTTATGCAACACATAATTCGATTTTTTTTTAAGTAATCTCTTCTCCCAACACGGGGCTTGAACTCACAACCCTGAGATTGAGAGCCAACTGAGCTAGCCAGGTTCCTCATCACTCAACATTTTTTAAAAGATGTTATTTATTTTTTTGAGAGAGAGTGCATGAGCAGGTGAAAGGGCAGAGGGGAGGGCAGAGAGGAAGGGAGAGGGAAAGAATCTCAAGCAGACTCTGCCCACTGAATGCAGAGCCTGATGCAGGGCTCAACCTCAGGACTCTGAGATCATGAGCTGAGCCAAAACCAAAAGTCTGATGCTCAACCTAACCTACTGAGCCACCCAAGAAGCACCCCAAGGTGGAAATATTTTTAAGAGAAAAGCATAGCTTTAAGTCTGTAAAAATCTTTTTTACCAAGTATAGAACATTCTGGGGAAACGTCTGATAACTTTAAAAAGTCAAAGCAAATAAGAATCAGCAGTGTTCAGAAGGAGTGGATGTGTTCAAGACTTTTTTTTCCTTTCTTAAAGATTTTATTTATTTATTCATGAGAGACACAGAGAGAGAGAGAGAGGCAGAGACACAGGCAGGCTCCATGCAGGGAGCCCAATGTGGGACTCGATCCTGGGACTCCAGGATCTTGCCCTGGGCTGAAGGCAGGCACTCAACCACTGAGCCACCCAGGCATCCCTGTGTTCAAGACTTGACATTGAGTGGGTAAAGAGTTGACAACTAATGACTGCTGCTGCCAAACTGTAAAAGAGAATAGGGAATACAGTTAATTTGATTGTTGATTTGGAAATTTAATTTAGCCTCATTTCCAAGTTTTGTGAATACCACTTCCACTGGAACAGTCCAGCCCCCAAATGGAACACCTTCACACTTCTTATGGTGGTGGCCGTTCATTTCCTGCCCTCAGGGCCCTGGTGATGAGTCTGTCCACAGTGGCCTGGGATGTCATTGCTCCGGCTGGCCTCTTGGCCAGATGCAACAATACAAACTTAAATACAAATGGTGTCTGTGGTATTGGGAGATAATTAGAAATACTTGGGCTTCATTCCGAGCTCCTGGCCAGAGCTCCTAAAACCCTTGTAATTTCCTAAGTGTTAAAAGCCATATAGGAGCATCTTTTGTTATAATATTTGCTTTTTATGAGCTACAAAGGTAAAAAGAGGGTCTTTTATTATTCATAATAACACCAGAGTTTATGTTAATGAGGTGGCTTTTGGAAAGCCACTAAGGAAGGGGGTGCTGGTTCCCAGAAGAACTAATTCAGCTTCACCTCCAGAGCTCTAGGGAGGAGAGAGGCCCTGGAAGTTGACTTAATCACCAGTGGCCAATGATTAAGTCAATCCTGTGAAGCCTCCATAAAAACCCTAAACAATAGGGGCTCAGAGATCCCCAATACTGAGGTGCTGGGAGAGTGGTGTGCCTGGGGAGGGATGGAAGCTCTGTGCCCCATCGACATACCTTGTCCCATGCATCTATCTCTTCCATTTGTTTGTTCCTGAGTGGCATAACAAACCAGTAAACATAAGTAAATGTTTCCCTGAGTTTCTATGAGCTGTTCTAGCAAATTATCAAATCCTATTATTGTAATGAATGTGGAAAATACTTGTATTCATATTTTGTTCAACATCAGAAAATCTACTCGAGAAAAATCTTTTCAGTACAAAATATGCAGAAATCTTTCTTTTTTTAATTTTTATTTATTTATGATAGTCACAAAGAGAGAGAGAGAGAGGCAGAGACATAGGCGGAGGGAGAAGCAGGCTCCATGCACCGGGAGCCCGACGTGGGATTCGATCCCGGATCTCCAGGATTGTGCCCTGGGCCAAAGGCATGCGCTAAGCCACTGCACCACCCAGGGATCCCTGCAGAAATCTTTCAAGCAAAATACATACCTTATTCCAAATCACAGGAATCAAACAGGCAAGGATCCTTTTTTTTTTTTTAAAGATTTTATTTATTTATTTGAGAGAGCACAAGCAGAGGAGAGCAGAGGCAGAGGGAGAAGCAGACTCCCTGCTGAGCAGGGAGCCCAATACTGGGCTCGTTCCCAGGACCCTGGGATCATGACTTGAGCTAAATGCAGATGCTTAAATGACTGAGCCACCCAGGTGTCCCGCAAGGATCCTTTTAAATATAAGGAATAAAGGAATGCTTTCAGCCAAAGCTCATCTCTCATAAATTATCAGGAAATTCATACTGGGATATATGACCCTAAAACAAGTATAAGAATTGTGGGAATGGGGGTACATGGTGGCTCAGTCAGTTAAGTGTCCAACTCTTCGATTTTAGCTCAGGTCGTGATCTCAGGGTTGGGCTCCAGCTCAGTGGGGAGTCTGCTTGAGATTCTCTTTCTCCTCCCTCTGCCCCTCCCCCTGCTCTCTCTCTCTCAAATAAATAAATAAAACTTAAAAAAAAAAAAGAATTGTGGGAATGCCTCAACCCTAGATCATCCCTTACACTGACAGAGAATTTATATGGAGAGAGGCTATCTGTGTACTAAATGCAGGGGGTGGTGTAAAACATCATCTCTTACTTTCCATCAGAGAATCCAATCTAGGAGAAAACTCTGGATATCATCATGAATGTAAGAAGTCTCTCCATGTTTACAAAATCTTATTTGAACATTAGGAAATTTATAATGGGGAAAACCTTATGAATGCATCATATGTGAGACAGCCTTCACTTAGAGCATTGAATTTATTCTATGCTTGAGTGCTCATACCAGAGAAAAACCTTCTAGCTGTAATAACTGTGAAAAGCCTTAATCATAGCTCTTCCCTTATTGCCGGCAGAGGAGTCCTATTATGGGAGGAAAACCTTATAGATATCCCGAATGTGGAATAGTTGTCAAAGTAGACATCTTATTAAAGATCAGATCAGGGGATCCCTGGGTGGCGCAGCGGTTTGGCGCCTGCCTTTGGCCCAGGGAGCGATCCTGGAGACCCGGGATCGAATCCCACGTCGGGCTCCCGGTGCATGGAGCCTGCTTCTCCCTCTGCCTGTGTCTCTGCCTCTCTCTCTCTCTCTCTCTCTCTCTCTCTCTCTCTCTCTGTGACTATCATAAAAAAAAAAAAGATCAGATCAGAGACAGTGTGGCCACATAGAAACAGTATGGAGGTTCCTCAAAAAATTAAAAATAGGAATACCATACGACCCAGGAATTGCACTACTGGAGATTTACTGAAAGAAAGGGAAAACACTAATTTTTTTTTTTTTTATTTATGATAGGCACACAGTGAGAGAGAGAGAGAGAGAGAGGCAGAGACACAGGCAGAGAGAGAAGCAGGCTCCATGCACCGGGAGCCCGACGTGGGATTCGATCCCGGGTCTCCAGGATCGCGCCCTGGGCCAAAGGCAGGCGCCAAACCGCTGCGCCACCCAGGGATCCCAGAAAACACTAATCTAAAAAGATATATGCACCCGTATGTTTATTATAGCATTATTAGTAATAGCGAAGATACGGAACCAACTCAAGTGTCCATCAATAGAGGAATGGATAGAGGCACCTGGTGGCTCAGTTGGTTAAGCATCTGATTCTTGGGCAGCCCCAGTGGCGCAGCGGTTTAGCGCCACCTGCAGCCCAGGGCGTGATCCTGGAGACCCGGGATCGAGTCCCACATCGGGTTCGGGTTCCCTGCATGGAGCCTGCTTCTCCCTCTGCCTGTGTCTCTGCCCCTCTCTCTCTCTCTCTCTCTCTCTCTCTCTCTCTCTCTCTCTCTCTGAGACACTCTATGAATAAATAAATAAATAATCTTTAAAAAAAAAAAAAAACATCTGATTCTTGATTTCAGCTCAGATCATGGTCTCAGAGATTGAGCCCTGAATCGGGCTCTATGCTCAGCAGAGAGTCTGCTTGAGATTCTCTCTCTCCCTCTCTCTCTGCACCCCCACACTCACACACATATTCTCTCTCAAATAACAAATAAAATCTTCTTAAAAAATAGAGGAATGGATGAAGATGTGATATATATATGTGTGTGTATGTGTGTATACATTCCATATATAATGGAATATCACACAGCCATGAAAAAGAAAAACTTTGCCATTTGCAGCAACATAAATGAACTAGAAGGTATTATGCTGAATGAAATAAGTGTGACAGAGAAAGACGAATACCATATGATTTCACTTATATGTAGAATCAACAAAACAAATGAACAAACAAAAAAAGCAGAAAGAAACCCATAAATGCAGAGAACAAAGTGGTGGTTGCCAGAGGGGGATGGGCCAAAGGGTGAAAGGGAGTGGGAGGTTCAGGCTCCCAGCTACCGAATGAATAAGCCACGGGCACGAAAGGCACAGCATGGGGTATGTAGTCAACGGTATTATCATAGTATCATACCATGACCTACACCTGTGAGCACCGCACAGGGTATGAGTTGTCGATTCACTGTGTTCTACACCTGAAACTAATGCAACATTCTGTGATCAAAGAATCACACTAGAAAAAGATCTTGCCAACGTCAAAACTATGAGGAAATCTTTTGCCCAAACTACACATAATCTTACTAAACAATCAGAAATTCATAGTAAAGAAAAGTCTCACGATTTCTTTTCCCCTCTCACTCCCAGCTGCTGCCTCTGTAACACCTCCAGCAAAATGACAGCGACGCCCACAACTAGGACTGCCACCAGCTGTGAGGTTCACCCACACACTCCACTCTATGTTTATAGCTGCCTCTCTCTTCCTTCTCAGCTGCCTGACTCTTATCATAGATTTTTCTCTCCAGAAATATTTGGAGAGCAGCACCCAGAGGATGTGCATTCTATCTACTTCTCTGATTTTTGCTAATATTTGACAGTCTACCAGACACTTACATTCTTTGACCAAACTGCTTTGACCCCTTTGTGGGATCGCTCCTACTGAACTGCATTTGGCATCATGCCCTCGGGAAGCATCCAGGCAGGCAAGAAGCAGCAGTTGTAGGAAATGACTGTTGTTTTTATGGAAACGATGTTCTTCTGTGTTATTTATCAGTGTCTTTTTGAGGGCTCCCCAAAGAGACATTTCCGGTAAGCTCGAGCCAGAGAGAGCTGTCCTCCTGAGCAACTGGTATATTTCTAACTTACAGACGCCAGGCATCTTATAACTGCCAACTCAACAAATATTCAAATAAATACAATCTTTTGAGGAAAAGAACCAGAATGTGTGATTTTCATATTACTGCCAATTATTTCATCAAATAAATGGGCTACAATTAATCTTGGAATAAAATTTTCTATCGTCAACCATGAAACCTTCCAGAGACTCTAAATGCCATGGAGAAAATTGTTTGGTTTATGCATTTCCATTCACAAGAGATATTTATGCTTCCAAGTAGATGAGTGTTTATTTTTAGGAATTTTCCCCCTACTTTTCCTTTTCTAACCTACTCACATGATTTCAAGGGCTTTTTTGGCTTTTTTGCTTTTAATTAATTGATATGAAATGAAGGGAATTAGAGGTAAATGAGAACTTAGAAATTCCGCTTGTGGTGAGACAGAGAAATTTCTCAGATAAAGAAAGAAAATAAATCTCAGGGACCATGAGGCTCCAGAGATTTTACTCTAAGTATTGAAATGTCATTAGCTGATCAACTTTATATCAATAATGATTAATTAGGGGCACGTGGGTTGCTCAGTGGTTGAACCTCTGCCTTCGACTCAGGTCACGATCCCAGAGTCCTGGGATCCAGCTCTGCATTGGGCTCCCTGCAGGGAGCCTGCTTCTCCCTCTGCCTGTGTGTGTCTCTGCCTCTCTGTGTGTCTCTTATGAATAAATAAATAAAGTATTTTTTAAAAAATAAAATAAAATCTTTAGAGATGCCTGGATGGCTAACTCGGTTAAGCAGTTAAGCATTCAACTCTTGATTTCTGCTCAGGTCATGATCTCAGGATTGTGGGCCAAGTCCTGAGTAGGGCTGCACACCTCAGTGGGGCATCTGCTTGAGATTCTTTCCCTCTGACCCTTCCCCAGCTCACACTCCCTCTCTCTCTCAAATAAATACATCTTTAAAAAATTAAATAAAATCTTAAATAAAATAAAATAGTTTCAAATGTGAGAAATCCTTAAAGATTTTCCTCCTCTATAGCATGCTCCCAGGTAAAGTTGAATACATCAGAGAGAGAGGGACTATTTTATAACATACCATCATGAAAATACACACTTCCTATAAAATCAGAAACGTGGGATCCCTGGGTGGCTCAGTGGTTTGGCGCCTGCCTTTGGCTCAGGGCGTGATCCTGGAGTCCTGGGATCGGGTCCCACATCGGGCTCCCTGCCTGCTTCTCCCTCTGCTTCTCCCTCTGCCTGTGTCTCTGCCTCTCTCTCTTCTTCTCTCTCTGTGTCTCTCTCACGAATAAATAAATAAAATCTTTAAAAAAAATAAAAAATAAAAATAAAATAAAATCAGAAATGTACTTGCTAAAACTAAAATTATAATATTGTTTAATGACCTTAAACTTAAAAATAATATTTAGTGCAAAAAAAAAGTATACACACACACATTAACCTATAACCACATTACTAATATTATATCATCTTGATCTAATTACTAAAATTTTTTATTCTGAGCACCTGGCTGACACAGTGGTTGAGTGTTTGCCTTTGGCTCAGGTCATGATCAAGGGTCCTGAGATCAAGTCCCATACCGTACTCCCCACAGGGAGCCTGCTTCTCCCCCTGCCTGTGTCTCTGCCTCTCTCTCTCTCTCTGTCTCTTATAAGCAAATAAATAAAATCTTTAAAAATAAAAATAAAAATTTTTATTCCATTGAAGAAATAAATAGCCTTTAATTTCCTGGTAAGTTTTGAACTTGTGTTTGACCCAAAATATAGTAGTCTAAATTTTTATCTATTTCCTCTTTGTTCTCCAACATTAAGTTAGTCATTTTTTAAAAAAGTAATTTCTGTGTCCAACATGGGACTTGAACTCATGACCCTGAGCTCAAGAGTTGCATACTTTACCAACAGAGCCAGCCAGGCGCCCTGATTTTTTTTTTTTTTTTAATGTGGGCATAGAATCTGGGAAGTTTGTAAAGACTTCCTGGATCACCATTCAGAACTTCTTTTTTTGGTGTCCATTAAAGTTGTATAATCACTTTTTTATCCTAATGTCTAAAACTCCTAGATTATATCATATACATTGCTCACGAAATCTTCTTTTTGGGTACGTTCAATCAAAATGTTAAATAAAGGACACCTGGGTGGCTCAGCGGTTGAGCATCTGCCTTCAGCTCAGGTCGTGTTCCTGGAGTCTAAGGATCAAGTCCCACATCCAGCTCCCCTTGAGGAGCCTGCTTCTCCCTCTACCTTTGTCTCTGCCTCTCTTTCCATTTCTCTCATGAAAAAATAAATAAAATCTTTTTTAAAATGTTAAATAAGAGATTAATTTGCAATTAATTGATCACTGCCAGTTACAGATTTCCTAGCTCTTTCTCCACTCCTGCTGCTTCACTTGACCAGCCTTGAAAAAAGAGAAAAGAAAAAAAAGAAGAAGAAGGAAGAAAAGAAGAAGAAGAAGAAGAAGAAGAAGAAGAAGAAGAAGAAGAAGAAGAAAGAAGAAGAAACTAGTGGAAAATTCTGGAATTGCTTAACATTTCAATGTTTTCAATACAGTCCGTTATTTTATAATGTTTGTTTTGAAAGCACAGTTTTGTTCTATGATGATTGCTATATGGGAAACAATTTGAACATAAAACAGTTTTTTTGTGTGTGATTTCATTCATAAAAAACACTAGGTGAATGCAAAAAAACACACCCAGGACAACCAGGCCATCCTGGGTATAGCACAACGGCACGCACATGCATCTGAAACATCACCTGCCCATCCATTCTTGATACGACAATTGTCCATCCAAGTTCAGATAACCCTCTTTCCACCACTTTACAAAAAAATCAAAAACTGCATGCGCCTTTTGGATGCCCACTTCCACAAGCAAACTTTTCCAAGGTAAAACCATTTATTGTAGTGTTTACATGTTCCCTAACCATTTAACACATGGAAAACTGTGCTACCATGGTTGTTATTGGATTCCTATCCACTTTTGTATATGTCACCAACTAAGTTTCAGAGCACAGTCTCCCAACCCATCTTACTGCGCACAATGTTCTACAGCACAGTGAGTTTTAGGAACACATGTCAATGTTACTGCAAAACTGTGTTGTTACAGATGGTGCTAATAGGGATGTCTGCCTGGATGGCTCAGTCAGTTAAGCATCTGCCTTTAGTTCAGGTCATGATCCCAGGGTCCTGAGATGGAGCCCCACATCGAGCCCCACACTGAGCCCCACATGGGGCTCCCTGCTCAGAGGGGAGCCTGCTTCTCCCTCTCCTCCCCACTCATGCTCTCTATCGCTCTCTCTCTCTCTCTCTCAAATAAAATCTTAAAAAAATATTAAAGAGATGGTGCTAATAAAGCTCATGGGTTTTTAAAGAACCTAGTCATTTGGATTCGACTTTTTTCTAGGTTGAAATGCAAGCAAAAACTTGAATAGAATTAAACATCTATAATGTAATAAAACATTACTCTATTGTAGAGATTTATTTTCACAATAGGATTTGCACACGCACATCACGGGGGAACAAGCTACCTGAAGGTGTAGCTCATGGCTGTCCCACAGCTCCCTGCAGCTTCCACTTCCTCCCAGAAACAGATTTCATGGTGTGGAGTCATGCATTCCATGTTGAGTTGGAGGAAGAGAAACCAAAGAAGATCAGGATAAGAGGGCATTTTCCAGTTGGATGCAATGGTTCATACACAGCCAGCAAATGCATAGCTTCTACATTAGTCCAATGTTATTTTTTTTTATTTTTTATTTTTAAAAGATTTATTTACTCATGAGAGACACAGAAAGAGAGAGGCAGAGACACAGGTAGAGGGAGAAGCAGGCTCCCCACAGGGAGCCCAATCCCAGATCCTGGGATCAGGCCCTGAGCTGAAGGCAGATGCTCAACCACTGAGCCACCCAAGCATCCCTAGACCAATGTTTAGAGAAGTGGTCTTAAGACTTTTTGAGCAGACATTTCTATTAACAAAAATAATTCCTGAGCACTCACCTTCTATATGTAGTGTGTATATATAGTATATAGTATATGTAGTATATATAGGTTCTATTACGGGATACAGTCATGCACTCATACCTGTTTCAACCCTTTGACCCTCAAGGGGAATCTAGAATATGCACAATGCTCCTTCTTCCATGTCTGCTGATACAAGAGGGAGAGCCCAAGAGCAGGAAGGAACTGGAAATTACCTTATTTTTTCACCCATATATTTGGAGGGTTTTCTCTCACTGAAATGAATTTTGAAAATTTTGTAGGCTACTCCAGATATAATGTTGAATCAATAAGTTCAGAGAAAGACTAATAAAGCTTCAAAATGTGTAAATATAAAAAATATCAGTAGTGAGTTAAGCTGTGTGCTCAGACCCACACAGAAGATAAATCTGATCAGGGCACCTGGGTGGCTCAGTCAATTAAGTGTTCAACTCTTGGTTTCAGCTTAGGTCATGATCTCAGGATAGTGAGATCGAGCCTCTAGTCACACTCCGCACTAGGCATGGAATCTGCTTGAGATTCTCTCTCTGCCTCTCCCTCTGCCCCCCCCTGCTCATACACTCTGTCTCTAAAATAAATAAATAAATCTTAAAAAAAAAAAAAGGATGAATCTGAGCAAAGGTGTCACAGATGTCCCAGGTGCATTCATCATTGCATATCTGCACCTCTTAAGGTCTCCTGCAGGCCTTGGCTTGTCCAGGAAACTAGTATGAATCCAAGGGAAATTGTTCTGTCGAAAGGCTGGTGGTCCTAAGCCCAGAGAAGGTCCTAAGCCCTGAGAAGCTCCCACTAAGAAGTGGGCAGGACTGCTGACCGTGACATGGGATGGCCCAAGCCAGGGATAAACAGGGATAAATAACTGTAGTCATCTACAGGGATTGTGAAAATCCAGATAATGTGAGCTTGTCTATTTTTCTCAAAAGGTACTAGCAATTAATCTCCTTGTCCACTTTTTTCTCTTTTTCAATTTACCACTCTTCTTTCTTTGTCTGCCAAGTGTCAAGTTTACCCTTAATATAATTTCTAACATTTTAATAACTATTTCTTTTCCAAGATTTGAAGATTTCAGTTCGTTCTTTTTTACCGTCACCTGTTCCTGCTCTCTTTCTGATTGCTTTTCTTTAAAAGACTTTCTTTTTTTAAGATTTTATTTTTAAGTAACCTCTACACCCGATGTGGGGCTTGAACTCACAACCCTGAGATCAAGAGTCACATGCTCTACCAACTGAGCCAGCCAGGAGCCCCTCTGTTTCTTTTTAAATAATACCTTGCTCTTTTTTAAAACAGAAGTTACTCCTTTTTGTATCTCTGAGCATGCCACATATATTTATTTTGTAGTCTTTGTCAGTCTGTTCCACAGTATGAATGTAGAGTGGTTCCATATTCTGATGTTTAATTTCCTTGGACATTTTTGTTTTTATTTTCTTTCTCTCTTACTCTGTCCTCAAGCCTCCACCCAGCTAGTGGTTTTGCAGTTGCTTCCATCTGCCCCCTGGCGAGGCCATTGTCTTACAATGACATTTTATGATCACCTGCCCCATTGTGGTCTTAGAGTTAAGCAAAATAAGGTAACGCGCCAACTGGTGACTTGGTTTTGAAGCTCCTCTCTGACTTCCTACCTCCCCAGTCCTGCAACTTATGAAATGCCATCTCCCCAGGTGGCAGTCACCCATAGTTGTTTCTTTTTTCCCAACTTCCTTTCATGACCTGTTTTGCCCTCCACTTCCAGCAGTGAGCCTTGTGTGGAACATTTATAGTTCTCTTCATCCCATAGGATTCAAGCTCCCAGTCATTTCCACTGACTTCCAACCAGAGCACAACAAACCCAGGGCTCTGATGTGCTCTCTGCTTTACGTTTCCACTCTTGGAATATTTTATCTCTTTCCTGCTTGATCTTTTCCATCTTCAAGTATTCATCTTATTTTTGAGTTTATCCAGGTATTTGGGGTTTTCTGCTTCAATATTTTATGTGTCACTGCTGAATGTTTGGAGCAGAGAAGGCACATTAAAGTATGAGTTCTGGGGCACCTGGGTGGCTCAGTGGTTGACTGTCTGCTTCGGCTCAGGGCGTGATCCCGGGGTCCTGGGATTGAGTCCCACATTGGACTCCCTGTGGGGAGCCTGCTTCTCCCTCTGCCTGTATCTCTGCCTCTCACTCTGTGTCTCTCATGAATAAATTTTAAAAATCTTAAAAAAAAAAAAAAGCATAAGTTCTCTGTCTTATCCCTTGCCTTTCTTCTCTGCCCTGGGTTTTCATGTCCAGTGGCTACTGTGCAGAGGCAGTTTTGACTCTAGGGACACAGTGGTATATCTAGGTGTGAGGTGATAACCCACCATTTACCAGATAGTTCAATGAACTGCCAAATCTTTGACCAGATGAATAGGTAAGGCTTCTCACAGGTAGATTATTTCTGAGTGACTTATTAGATTAGGAACCCAGTCTCTCTTTCATGGAAAAAACCACCAAGAGATCTTTGTAATAAAATTGAACGATCTCAACCAGATTTAAATGATCTCCCATACTCATTACTTCAGAGGAATGCAGAGCAACCAAGTTGTTTTTGAGTGATTTTGTAATCACCAAACTTGATTATGAGTTTATTAGGTCATGTTGCCCTAGGATACAGAACACTGAGAAGCATGTTACAGCCTCACTGCAGAATATCCAAGCCTCTGAAGGACTAGGGTAAAGCTAGTCACTAATAGCTAACCTTGGTAACCTTGGCACCTAAGCAGGATGCTTTTTTTTTCTTTTAAGATTTATTTATTTATTCATGAGAGACACAGAGAGAGATGCAGAGACACAGGCAGAGGGAGAAGTAAGCTCCCTGCAGGGAGCCCGACGTGGGACTCGATCCTGGATCCTGGGATCACAACCTGAGCTAAAGACAGACGCTCAACCACTGAGCCACCCAGGCGTCCCCTAAGTAGGATGCCTCTTATTCAGGAAGTCCCTTTTCCCTAACCCAAGGCAGAACCTTCACCCACCAGAGTGAGGGAGCCCACCACCCCTCTGAAGAAAGGCAAATATGTCACAGAACTCAAAAGCATGGATCTGGGGATCTAAGTGTCTAAGCCAACTCTGCAACTGGTTGGCTTTATGAAACTGGGCAATTGCTTTCAGTTTTCTTATCTCTTGAGAAAGGAATTGTAACTGTTGTACCTCCCAGAATTACCATGGGTATTCAGTGAAATCCTGTGTGGAAACTGCAGGCCTGCAACAATACGTCTGTTCCTTTAATAAATTAATAAACACAGATTGATCCTATGTCTAGGTATATACCTAATAAAACCAAAAGCAGACACTTGAACAGGTATTTGTACATTTATGTTTACAGCAGCATTATTCGCAATAGTCAAAAAGTGGAAGCAACCCAAGTGTCCCCCGATGTATGACCAGATAAACAAAATGTAGTATATACACACAATGCAGTAGTAGCCTTCAAAAGGAAGGAAATTCTGACACATGCTACAACCCAGATGAGCCTTGGGGACATTATGCTCAGTGAAATAAGCCACTCACAAGAGATAAGATTCCACTTATTTTTTTTAAGATTTTATTTATTTATTTGACCAAGAAAAGAGAGAGAGCATAACAGAAGAAGCAGCAGGCAGAGGGAGAGGGAGAAGCAGGCTCCCCGCTGAGCAGGGAACCTGATGTGGGACTCGATCCCAGGACCCTGAGGCCATGACCCGAGCCGAATGCAGATGCTTAACCAGCGGAGCCACCCAGGAGCCCCTATGATTCCACTTATATGAGGTACCTAGAATATGGATCTGTCAGATTCATAGAGACAAACAGTAGAAAGGTGGTTGCCAGAAGCTGAGAGCGGAGAATAATGAGGAGTTAGTGTGTAAGGGGCACAGAGTTTTGGTTTTACAAGATGAGAAGAGTTCTGCAGGGGATGGTGGTAATGTTTGCACAACAGTGTGGATGTACTTGACACTCTTGAACCGTACACTTGAAAATGATTAAGATGAGGGACGCCCGGGTGGCTCAGCAGTTGAGTGTCTGCCTTTGGCTCAGGGCGTGATCCCGGGTCCAGGGATCGAGTCCCGCATTGGGCTCCCTACAGGGAGCCTGTTTCTCCCTCTGCCTATGTCTCTCATGAATGAATGAATAAATAAATAAGAAAATGATTAAGATGACAAGTAAAAAATTTTAAAAAGATGAAAATGAATAAGTAAATAAAGTGATTAAGATGTTGTGAATTTTATGTTATGTGTATTTCGCCACAATTAAAAAAAAAAAAAGAAAAGCCGCATGACAGAAATTTCTGTTTGATAAACTTCTATTGAACAAACATTCTCCAGATCTACTGTTAGACACTGTTGCTTCCCAGAAGAGTTAGTTAGACATTGGCCCTGCCCTCAGAGCAGGGGCGAGTCAGACATCTAAAAGATGTGTGAAATAAAGTACAAACAGAGTTCTGGATGATAAAGGCTTATTTATCAATGACCTGAGGGGCACAGGGGGCGAATGGCCAGTTCTTCTCAGGTGGCCACAGTGAAAGCCAGGAAGGCTTTCCAGAAAGTATAAAATGTGACCTGAATCCTGACACCCTGAAAAGTAGCCATCAAGCTTTGGGGTTCAAGAGGGAGAGATCTGAGCAATGCTGGGGGCCTGCCGTGTCCTGGTGCACTTGGCTCTGCTGGTTCTGGGTGGCAGAGGAGACCTGGAACAGCAGGAAATAAGGCTCAAAATGGAGCCTCAGAGGGTTTCTGGGCCTGGTGAGGCATTTGGACACTCACTGTAGACACTGGGAAGTAGACGGTGAGAGATGTTGAGCAGGGGACAGACTCGGTTACACTGGAATGAGAACAATCAGGAGGCAACAGAAGATCAGTGATCTTATTTGTTCATTGTTGTTTCCAGACTACATAGCAACTGGTAAATAGCCAAAAGTCTGGTGTTGTCAGGTCTGCTTAGAAAGAATGATACACCTGGGTCTGTGAATCTTCAAATGTTTACTCAGACCCAAATTGCTCATAATCGGAAGGAATACTTAGCTATTTGCACACAAATCTCAGTCTGACACAAACCTGTTACTTTGCACCACTCTGGCACCAGAGAACATTTCTCTACTTTTCCTCACGGTGTTTCAAACTGGGCTTTATTGATTATGACCTTGTATCTCCTTGTATCTCTAGTTCTTTAAGTAGCTTTAAAATTAAAAAGACATAACCATCTTCGCATAGTGTTCAAGAACCTTGCCCCACTGCCAGTGAATTGGGAAGTGAATACTTCATGCTGCCAGCTACACGCAAACCTAGAGTTCATTGTCTGGGACTACAGCCCAAACTCTGAGGCTCATCCCAAAGATCTCCATGGAATGTGAAGGAATAGCTGTCATTTTAGCCAGAAGAGCTGTTTCCCAAGAAGTCAGAACATCATTGTTGGGTTTCTAGAAGATAAAGCAAACTACTGGCATCCCAATGCTTTGCTGGATGGTAGTACTACTTCCTGTACTACAAAGATGTTTCACCAGTTTTCCAGGACAGCCCATTTCTGAAAACAAATATACTTCTTAGGCAACCCCCTTTTGTTTGCCATGTCCATAAAGAACAAGAACTTGCCAGATGCTTACACATACTGTCTCATGTTAGGCAAGATCTAAAATAACAAACAAGCAAACAAAAACAACCTTTATTTCTCACAGAAACTTCAGAGACTCTGCACCAAATAACCCAGAAAATGTGTTCTTGCAAACAAGCTGCTATGGTTTTGAGATTTGTATTGAGTGAAGCGAAAAGAATTAACAGAGCATGTCTCTAAGCACTTCTCTAACTGTGATGAGCACCTGCAGGCTCTCCGCTGTGATTCTCATCCAGGACCTGTAGAGTCTGAGGGCTGGGGTTTGTATCACTCAGTGCCCTCTGCAACTTGAAGTCAGCACCTCACCTAAGCAATTTTGTAAGCAAAAACTAGCAGCAACTTCGTGAGCTTTCCATGTTACAAAGCGTGGGCAGGTTATTTCACTGTGTTTCATCCCTCACTGACAGAAGGTTCTGACCCTGCTTTCATTGTCTAGAACAATGATTTTCACCTGGGGGTGATTTTGTACCCCCAGAGATATTTGGTAATGTCTGGAGACATTTTTGATGTCATGACGGGACTGGGGGAAGTAAGGGTAGAGGTGCTACTGGCATCAGGTGGGGAGAGACCAGGGATGCTGCTAAACATCCTAGAATGTTACAAGGCAGCCTCCCCCCCCTCCCCAAAGAATTATATAGTCTAAAATGTCAGTAGTGTCAAGATTAAGAAATTTTAGTCTAGAATTAGAATCCAAACATTGGAGTGCCTAGTATTTAGTCCTCTCAGAGAGTCAAACCTTTCAGGGTACTTTGGTGGCTCAGTAGGTTAAGCCTCTCCCTTCGGCTCAAATTATGATCCCAGGGTCCCGAGACCGAGCCCTGCATCAGCCTTTTTCTCCCTCTCCCTCGGTTGTTCTTGCTTATGTTCCCTTTCTCTGTCAAATATATAAATAAAATTGGAAAGAAGGAAGGAAGGAAAGGAGGAAGGAAGGAAGGAAAGAGGAAGGAAGGAAGGAAGGAAGGAAGGAAGGAAGGAAGGAAGGAAGGAAGGAAGGAAGGGGAAAGAAAAAGAAGAGAAAAGAAAGAAAGAAAGAAAGAAAGAAAGAAAGAAAGAAAGAAAGAAAGAAAGAGAAAGAAAATCAGTCAAACTTTTCTGCCCACCAAAACCATTCATTTTTGTAGTCAAGGGGGTGATAGCAAAGTACAAGGTTAGACTGCACTTCCCAGCCTCCTTTGCAGTCTATTATGACCATGTGACTAGTTCTCACCAATAGAATGTGACTTGAAGAGACTGCCTGCTGAGGCTTCCAAGAATGGTCTTTCCCCTTCTGCTGGTGAAAGGTAGATGACAACTAGACTGTGTTGGAACCAATTTTTGGATCCTGGGTCCCTGAGTCACCATATGGGAAAGAGCCACTAAGAACATTCAACTAAGAACATTCACTGCAATCTGGTATGTGAATGAGAAATAAACTCTTCTTGTATTTGAGCCGATACATATCTTTGGGTCTTTGGGTCATGGTCACTTAGCTCATCCCAGCTAATAAACAGCCATTTCCCAAAAACTCATTTTGGCCCTACATGCCTTGGGGAGCTGAGACCTCTGCATGGGGCACACATGGTGGGGATCTTTGCCTCTAAGGTTAGCTTGGGCTTCCACTTCCTCTAACTAGTAGGGCTGTATGTGTCAAAGGCCACTGTTGAGGGGCCCCTGCTTTACTTGGTGTAGCATTGACTCTAGGAGTAAATTGTGTAATGATCTCAGCTCTGTGTGACTTTGGTACATCAGCTGAAACCTCAATGGGAAGCAGCTTTGGCAAGAAAATAAAAAAGAAAAGGAAAAGAAAGAAAGAGCCTCAAGTAACCAAATCAGGAGTAGCATGGTAGACCTGGCTACCAGGACAGCAGGACTCTCTTTTTCTACCTCTTACCTCCACTGTTGGCTTCATTCTCTTTTTCGGCAGTTAAGCTTCACACAAGAGGAAAGAGGTACCACCATCCTTGAATTCATCTTTACAGCTGCCAGGCCAGAGAAGAAGGGCCCTCCCTGCCTCCAGTTTGAAAAACTCCCAGGAGGGATTTGGGTGGAGCATTCCTGCAGTGGCTGGAGCAGAATGTTATCAGAAGTGAGTAATGGGTGTTGCTCTGAAGGATACCATAGCCAGATGAACATTCTATTAAGTTGAAGTCTTCCCAGTGGCCCATCTTGCCTCGGATCCCTGCTGCTCTGAGCCAGGGAATCAGGGTGCAGCCTCAGGGTGTGAGCATTTCATAGAATTCTGTTCCCCAACCCGTTCCCCGACCACTCCTACCATTGGCAGCGAGGGTTGTCCAAAATGTGACAGGAGAAAATTCTCTGTGTAAGATGTGATAAATCATAAAACATGATGGCTCCTGAAATCTGCTGTGTGCTAAAGTTGGAAATTTTTCAGCAAGATAAACCAACTACCATGTATCTCAATTAGTTCCTCTCCAATTTCTACTTGCTCATCCTACTTTATTTTGTTCATGGCATTTATCACACTTGTTTCTTGCCCATCTCTCCTCCTAGAATGTGAGCTCCCTGAGGGTTGGAATCTTGTGTCTTGGTCTCTACCTTATTCCTCATGTTCAGCACAGGAGCCTGGCTTGACACCTGCTTGTGATGTGTGTGCAAGAGAGTGCCTTTTGCCAATGTCTGCTGCATCTTCCCGAGGGTACTCCACTTTTTCTCCATGTGTGGTGACTTAGGTGTCTGAGGACGCTTCTTTGAATCTACCCTTGCTTGCATCAACCCTTGAAAAAGCTCCTTGAAGTCTCTGGGATGAATGGCAGCTTTCTCCAAATTCCAGTGTGATTTCCCACCGCAAGCTCATCATTTCAGTGATAATCTCCCCCAGACAAGGGGATTCCTGGGACAAACAGAGGAGTGAAAGCAGAGAAAGGCATAAACTGATAAGACAGTGGCTACTCTTCAGAGATGGTGTTCATAGACTCACCTTCCAAGGTTTTTCCATGCATCCCATAAATATTTATTTGTGGGCAGGGGCTCAGGTCACTCTCTCAAACCCAAATTTCCAAGTCCTCATGTTGACCTGTCGGCAGCATTTGCCACCAGTGACTATTCTTTTCTATCTGGAACTTTCACCATCTTTGGCTTTCACAGCGCAATTGTCCTAAATTCTGCTTCTTCCTATTCTTGTTGCAGGGTGGACTGGGGAGACCCCAGGGCCCTGGCACCTTGACCCAACTGGTCCCAAAGGTGCCGCAGAGAGTTCTTGGTCTAGTCATGAGAAAGAATTCAAGGACAGATGTGCAACACAGCAGACGAGTAACATAAGTGGGAAAGTTTATTAAAGCGAAACACTCAGGACGCCTGGGTGGCTCAGTGATTGAGTGTCTGCCTTTGGCTCAGGGTGATCCTGGGGACCTGGGATCGAGTCCCACATCGGGCTGTCTGCAGGGAGCCTGCTTCTCCCTCTGCCTGTGTCTCTGTCTCTCTGTGTGTCTCTCATGAATAAATAAATAAAATCCTTTTAAAAAAATAAAATAAAGCAAAACACTCTTGAGATGTGAAAACAAGGTGGCGGAGTGGAAGATGGAAGAAGAGAAGGAGAAGTGAGCAGGGCTGCACACCTCGGGTTGGGTTTCTATCTTTCATTGACAGTTGTCAACTAGGGGGCAGAATACTTATTACTTAGGGGATTACTGGAGATGCAATGTTTCATGCTTTTTCTGCCTTATTTGGTCAAGGGTTTCCTGTCAGGGCAGCTGCCATCTTGAGCCTGTCTGGTTTGATCTGGTTTCTTGTGGAATGAGAGCTGGCCATGATTTCCTCGTTAATGACCTCCAGGTATCCTGTTAGAACCTCACTAACTGCCTGCTCTAACGGTTTTACCATTCTCCTGTTTGACCTCCAGATTCTCTTCAACACTTTCCCTTCCTCCTCCAGCAGGTGAAATGACAATGTCCCACTGACCTGTCCTTGTCCATCTTCTCATCCCAGGTCACCTCATCCACTCACCTGTGTGTTCAATAATCGCTAAATGTGGTCCTTCCTGACTGCTCATGTCCAGTTAGATCAGGGTCCTGTGCTTCCACAACATGAGTCCCAAACTCAAAAGGTGAAGGACGGGAGTCATTTTCTCCCCACACCCTTACTTACTCCTCCAGCTTCATCTCTTTCCCATCATGTTTCCCTGCCAACCATCCAACCTGTAACCAAGTCCTGCCAATTCTGCATCCTTGGCACTTCTCTGACCCTGTCTCTCCATCCTCACCACCCTCGCTTCAGTTCCAGCCTGCATCTCCATCTCAATACTTCCAGTTCTGCACCCCTGTTAGCTACATCCACACCTCCTGTAGAATAGTCTTCCCATGGCACAGCACTGTCATTTCACTCTCTGACTTAAACTTTCCAACACTTCAATACCTTGACTGCAGGATTAAGTGCCAGATCCTTATCACCCAAAGCCTTTCGTGGCCAGGTCCCTGCTCACCTCTTGAACCTCCCTTCCATCTCTTGCACCCATATTCCAACTCTATGGGACTACAGCAGGTGCCCCAAATGCCAAGCTACAGCATTCTACTTCCTCATTGCAGAATGCCTCCCCTTAGCCAACCTGGAAAATTCCACCCATCTTTAAAATTTTATTTTTTATTGAGTAATCTCTACCCTCACCGTGGGGCTTGCATTCATGACCCTAAGATGAAGAGTTGCATGCTCCACCAACCGAGCCAGCCAGGCACCATCACCCATCTTTAAAAACCAGTTCACAGAACACCTCTTCAGGCCCCCTTCCTCCTTTGTGACTCACTGTACCCTGTGTTTATCTCCATTAGAGGCCCTTTAACACTTTATTTCATGTATTTGATCACAAATCTTTCTGTTCTGCCAGACTATAAACTTCGTGAGACATGGTAGGCTTTCAGTATATGTCCCATGAATATTATTTTTTAAAACATTTTATTTATTTACTCATGAGAGACACAGAGAAAGAGGCAGAGACACAGACAGAGGGAGGGAGAAGCAGGCTCCTTATGGGGAGCCCGATGCGGGACTTGATCCCAGACTCCCAGGATCACGACCCGAGCCAGAGACAGACGCTCAAACACTGAGCCACCCAGTGCCCCTTGTCCCATGAATATTATACACACATGAACTCCACAAAAGGGGGACCTTGTTTGGTACATCGCTGTATCCTCAGAACCTAAAATAATGCCTGCTACAAAATAGCTATTCAACAGATATTTGTTGAATCTCTGAGTGAATACAAATAAAAATGTACACACCAAAAGTATATCATAGACACAAATTCTAGAGATGGACTTCCCAGGAGGCTATGAACCCATGGAATTTTTCTGCAAAGCAAGCCCAAGGAGACATCATTTCTCCTTCCCCTCAATGGCCAGATACCAGCCCAGCAACGTCAACTGCCTCCTGGGCCTCCCGGATGACTCACTGGAGAGCTTTCTTTGGGAAGGAGTGGGAGGAGATGATGGTTGACAAAAATAACCACAAACACTTGAAGCATCATCAAGCCTCTGTCTTGGGGGTGAACAACAGGGGCGGATCTCAAGGTTTCTCCTATGCAGAGCAAGGCAGAATGCATCCTTCCCGCGCAAGTGATTATCAAACCCTCACGTGGTCAGTCACACAAACCGAGAGTAAATGAAATAGCCCCTGCTCCTAAGCAGTCAGCCACTTGTGTTGTATGCACATGTTCTTTGTAAATTGTGAAGGAAATACACGTGAGCAGCGATTATTAAACAATATTAAGCTGGTAATTCCTTCTGTGTCTTTTAAAATTTTTACAAAGGGCTTTCCCTTTGTAAAATTCCATTGTCTCATTTGAGGATCACATCAACTGGGTGAGAAGGGCAATTTTACAGATGAAGAAAAAGACTCAGAGAGAAGCTGTGATTTACCCAGAGCATAATTTGCAAAGTGTTCCCAATACCAGTAGCATCAGCATCACCTGGGAACTTGTTAGGTGTGAAATTCCGGGCCTTACCCAGACCTCCTAAATCCGAAACTCTGACATGGGGTCCAGTAGTGTGTTGTAACAAGCCCTCCAGGTGATTCAAATGTACGCCCACTGATCAAGAGTGGGCAAGATTCAAATGATCAGTACCCACTGATCAAGAGTCTGCACATAGCAAGTTATAGGCTCTGGGTGAGAACCCAAAGATATCCTTAGGAAATATTCCTCACTGAGCTACTTGAATGTTAATAGCTAATAGTTTCCTGCTTTTACTTGCTTCATGAAGCCCTGCAAAGACCAGCTCCAGCTACATCTCAACCTCTTTCCACTCCACTCTGCCTCTCAGCCTCCTTTTTTTTTTCTTAAGATTTTACTTATTCATTCATGAGAGACAGAGAGAGAGGCAGAGACACAGGCAGAGGGAGAAGCAGGCTCCATGCAGGGAAACCCATCTCACCAGCCTCCTTAGGCATTCCAAATTCTTTTCTGCCCCAGGACCTTCAGACATACTGTTTTCTTTGCCCAGAATGCCATCCCTCCTGGCTTGATTCGCCTCACTTCAAGTACCACCACAGTGCTTAGCACAAGGTAAACACTCGGTAAACACCTATTAATAAATAAATCACAAACTAGAGCCAACTCAGAAGAAAAGGCCATTTTCTCCATTGCTACTTCCACTAAAAATGGCTATTCTAGGCTCTTCTTTGGCAGGGGATAGGGGTGGGGGTGGATAAAGAGGGCAGTTAACAGTGTTTTTAATAACTGGGGTACCTAATGAAAGTTCCCACACAGGACTTGGTTTCTAAGGATAAGCACATCAACAGATCAAGCTGTAGTCAACACAGACAACGAGGAGGGAAAGAAAACTGACTTTAGTTGGGAAAAGTAGAGTGATGGGACCCAGACAAGGGTGTGGCCTCCCTGAGACTTTCTTAATTGTGGTAAAAAACACATAACATGAAATCCTCTCTCAACATTTTTTTTACCTTCAACAAATTTTTAAGTGTACAGGATGGTACTCTCAAGTCTATACACTCTATGGAACAGCAAATCTCTAGAACTTTGTCATCTTGCACAACTGAAACTCTAATACTCATTAAATAAATAACTCCTTTTCACTCTGCTCTCCCCCAGCCCCTGACAACCACCATTCTACTTCCTGTTTCTAGAAGTCTGGCTATGTTACATACCTCATATAAGTGGAATCATATAGTATTTGTCTTTTTGTGACTGGCTTTTTCCACTTAGCATGTCCTCAAGGTTTCTTCACGTTGTAGCATACAACAGGATTTCTCTCTTTTTTAAGGCTGAATATATTCCATTGCATGTAAATACTACCTGTTCTTTATCCAATCATGCATTGATGGATTAGATTGCTTCTACCTCTTGGCAATTGTGAATAATGATGCCAGGAACATGGGTATGCAAATATTTCTTTGACATCTTGTTTTCAGTTCTTTAAATAAATATCTAGAAATGGGATTGCTGGGTCACATAGTGCCTCTAGTTTTAACTTTTTGAGGAGCCACCATACTGTTTTCCATAGCGAATGCACCATTTCACATTCCCACTGGCAGCGCACAAGGCTTTCAGAGTCTCCATATTCTTGATAACTCTTGTTATTTTCTCCTTTTTTTTTTAATTTACGATAGTCACACACACACAGAGAGAGAGAGAGAGAGAGAGAGGCAGAGACACAGGCAGAGGGAGAAGCAGGCTCCATGCACCGGGAGCCCGACATGGGATTCGATCCCGGGTCTCCAGGATCACGCCCTGGGCCAAAGGCAGGCGCCAAACCGCTGCGCCACCCAGGGATCCCTCTCCTTTTGTTTTTGATACTAACCATCCTCGTGGGCATGAAGCGGTATCTCACTGTGGTGTTTCTCTAATGACTAGGGATTTTGAACACCTTTTCATGAGCCATTTGTATATCCTCTTTGGAGAAATGTCTGTTCAAGTCCTTGGCCCAATTTTTTTTTTAAGATTTTATTTATTTATTCATGAGAGACAGAGAGAGGCAGAGACACAGGCAGAGGGAGAAGCAGGCCCCATGCAGGGAGCCCGATATGGGACTCGATCCCAGGACCCCAGCATCACGCCCTGAGCCAAAGGCAGACGCTCAACCGCTGAGCCACCCAGGCATCCCTTTGGCCCATTTTTTAAGCAGGCTTTTTTTTTTTAAGATTTTATTTATTTATTCATGAGAGACACAGAAGGAGGGAGGGAGAGACACAGGCAGAGGGATAAGCAGGCTCCATGCAGGGAGCCCGATGTGGGGCTCAATCCCAGGTCTCCAGGATCAGGCCCTGGGCTGAAGGCAGCGCTAAACTGCTGTGCCACCTGGGCTGCCCGGCTTTTTGTTTTTGTAGCCATATGTTTAAACCTTCTATCTGGCTTTTGATTCTGCCATTTATGAAGTAGTGCATGTCAGGTAGTATGTAAAGCCAGTAACACACAATCTCATTTTATCCTCACAACAACCTTGAAGGGCAGGTACAATAAGAATTCATATTTCACAGATGGAGTACCAAAGCCCAGAGAAATTAAACCACCTACTGAAGGTCACACAGCTGGTAAGTGATTGAGCAGGAAATTACAACCAGGCCTGTGTGAGTCAAGTCCTGGCTCATAACCCTGGAGCTCTCACCATCTGTACCACTACAGCAGGTTAAGAAGGAAGTTGGGACAGGGTCCTGTGACAAGTCACATGGGTCTCTCCCTATGGCCCAAGATACAGGGAAGAATCCCAGGTTGGGGGCTGGGAGCCTGGGATCTGCTAGTCTCCAACTGGCTAGGGAGCATCCAGCAAAGTCATGCCATCGCACTTGGCCTCTGACAGTACTGAGAGTCAAGACAGATTATGGATGGGGAAGAGCTTTGTAAAGTCATAACATGCATCAGAAAGAAGTGAAGTGCTGTTTGGATTTTCAAGACTGATGCATAGATCATGCCCACATCTCCCAGCATTTCAAAACTTGGGATTGTCTCCTGGCTGGTTGCTCACAGAGAGTCTGGGGTGGTGAAGGTCTTGCTTTCTGATGTGTCTTCTCAGATACCCATAGCACCCGCAGAGAGGGCAGGGAGTTGAAGACAGTGTTGGCCCCTCATGGGGACTGTCCTCTATTGCCTGGCAGTGTTAATGTGGCTCTTCTCATACCAACGCATGAGACAGGGAAGAGCACAGTGTGCGAGCACAGGCAGAGTGATCTCCCCAAGATGTCCACATCCTAGGGAACAGGACATGGGAATATGTTACCTTACAGGACAATGGGACACTGCAGATGGGATTAAGTTAAGGATCTTGAGATGGGAAGATTATCTTAGAATACCCGGGTGAGCCTGATGTAATCATAAGAGTCCTTTTTTTTTTTTTTTTTAGATTTATTTATTTATTTATTCATGAGAAACACAGAGAGAGAGGCAGAGACACAGGCAGAGGGAGAAGCAGGCTCCATGCAGGAAGACTGACATGGGACTCAATCCCAGGTCTCCAGGATCATGCCCTGGGCTGAAGGCGGCGCCAAACCTCTGCGCCACCAGGGCTGCCCTAAAATACTGCATTTACTACATTTTATATCACCAACTTCAAGCCTAAAAATAAATAAAATTAGAAATCAAGATGAGCATAATGTTTTCAGAACCACTGAGCCACCCGGGCTGCCCACAAGAGTCCTTTAAGAGGGAAGTAGGGGGGCGCCTGGGTGGCTCAGTGGTTGAACCTTTGTCTCTGGCTCAGGTCGTGATTCCAGGGTCCTGGGATCAAGTCCCACACTGGGTTCCCTGTGGGAAGCCTACATTTCCCTCTGCCTGTGTCTCTGTCTCTCTCTCATGAATAAATAAATAAAATCTCAAAAAAAAAAAAAGAATAAGAGGGAAGTAGGAAGGTCAGCGAGAGGAGATGTGACAACAGAAACAGAGATCCAAATGATGTGATTGCTGGAAGGGGAGCATGAGCCAGGGAATGTGGGCACCCTCGAGAAGCTGGGAGAGGACACAGATGCTCCTCATAAGCCTCCAGAAGGAATGAAGCTCTGGCAACACCTTGATTTTACCCAGTAAGACCCATGTTGGACTTCTGACCTCCAGAACCAGAATTTAATAAAATTATGTTCATTTAAGCCACCAAGTTTGTGGTGATTTGTTACAGCAGCAATAGGAAGTGAATACAATAGTCCAATAAAAAATGGACAAAACACATGAACAGGCATTTCACAGAAAAGGAAGTGTATGTGCCGGCAAATGAAGAGATAGTCAACATCATGGATTGTCTTAGTCAGCTCGGGCTGCCATAACAAAACGTCATGGACTGGGTGGGTTAGAATAGAACACCCCATTCCAAAAGGGGGAAAAAGGAAAAAGGGATAGGGTGACAGGTCCTGAGCAGGTCCAAAACCTAGGTATTTTGTGATGGCAGCCTAAGATGATTAGGACACCAGTTATTGAACAGATACAAATTAAATCTCCAGCGAGATTCCATTTTAATTGGCAAAGTAATGGGGTGAAAAAATGGAATACACCTATAAATAATCAGCATGGGGGAGAAGATACAGATCCTGGGAGAGATCCCTCATATGGTGCCGGGAGTGGGGCAGCACTTTGGTGGGAAACAATCCAGCATTAATTCTAAAGCTAAACACTTCCACTCACAGCTATACCAGGTGTGTGACAAGAACACACAAGACCAAAAATAAAAATAATAATAATAATTTTTTAAAAAAAGAACACACAAGACCATTCATAAAAGCATTCTCCACAATAGCAAAAGGCTGGACAGAACTGGAAAGGCCCTTGGTGGGAGAATGGAGAAATAAACCAAAGGAATGCTCTTATATGGACTACTGTACACCAATAAAATGAAAGAAATACAGCGACACGGAGCAACAGGGATGATACTTACCAATGCAATATTTGGTGAAATTACATAGGGCAGCATACCATTTGATGAAGTTAAAAGCAACGGAAATGAGGGGATCCCTGGGTGGCTCAGCGGTTTGGCGCTTGCCTTCAGCCTGGGGCTTGATCCTGGAATCCCGGGATCCCACATCAGGCACCCTGCATGGAGCTTGCTTCTCCCTCTGCCTGTGTCTCTGCCTCTCTCTCTCTCTTGTGAATAAATAAATAAAATCTTTAAAAAAATAAATAAAAACAACGGAAATGAGAAATAATGGCCTTTTAGGAACACATATGAATGCAGTACAACTCCCTACAGGATGTGGAAATAGAAGAAATGGGGCAGCCCGGGTGGCTCAGCAGTTTAGCACCGCCTTCAGCCCAGGGCGTGATCCTGGAGACCCGGAATCCAGTCCCACATCAGGCTCCCTGCGTGGAGTCTGCTTCTCCCTCTGCTTGTGTCTCTGCTTCTCTCTCTCTCTCTCTCTCTCTCTCTCTTTCTGTGTCTCTCATGAATAAATAAATAAAATCTTAAGAAATATATAATAATATAAAGAGGAAAGCAGGGAATGATGAACATGGGAATCAGGAGTTGGGACAAAGGGCTGGAAGAGAACCCTATGATGAAATCATTGGCTTGGCTTTGTTCTGTTTTGGGTTCGCAGGTACTGATTACATAACCTCACTAAATAGCTAGATTAAAGCAAGCCATGCATGGAGAGTGGAGAAATAATTAAAGAAGCAGAGGGGAAAAAGCATGAAGTCAGCTTTGTACACAATTCTCAGTGGCACTAGGTGGATGCCTCCCTCTGATGTCCCGTTTGCTTGGAGATACTTGGAACTCTCGGAGACCTAGGCCCTTGCCCTGCACGGGCTCTCCTTCTCCTGAGAGGCCATTTCTTTCATTTGTGTTCCTGACCATCTGAGAGTATCCGTTC
The DNA here is from genome assembly GCF_905146905.1 of Nyctereutes procyonoides. NCBI lineage: Eukaryota > Metazoa > Chordata > Mammalia > Carnivora > Canidae > Nyctereutes > Nyctereutes procyonoides. Next base: position 50,170,422 of record NW_026575140.1, on the reverse strand, counting down.
TCAGAAAAGGCCTGGGCAACGTGTCCCAGGCTTCGAGGTTCCTGAGAAAAGATAGTCTAATGTTTGGGATCTCAAAGAGGTAGTCTGCTTGTACCAACAGACTTTAGACTAAAATGTAGGGGTTCACATTCATCTCTGGTACATGTCATCATCAGGGAACCTGATGCATTTACATGGTGACCAAAAGAAGGCACCAGGTTTTGGGAGAGGTAGGCTAGCTGGACACCCCAGAAAAGACGAGTTCGAAAGAAAATGAACTGAGAGGGGTGGTTTAGTGGTTTAGTGTCTACTTTTCGCTCAGGTCGTGATCTCAGGGTCCTGGGATCGAGTCCCACTTCGGGCTCCCTGCAGGGAGCCTGCTTCTCCCTCTGCCTGTGTCTCTGCCTCTTTCTCTGTGTCTCTCATGAAAAAATAAATAAAATCTTAAAAAATAAGAAAGAAAGAAAGAAAGAAAGAAAGAAAGAAATGAATTAAGAGACAGGGGCCCCTTTGGTGCATGTGTTCCCACACACATACGTGTGCGCGCGTGCGTGCTTTCAGTGTTCCCACAGGGCCAGTTCTTTCTGTGACGCCTTAAATTCTTCAGAGTCAAGAAATGGTTCTGTCCCCTTTGCAGCCTTAATGAGACCTCAGGAGAGAATTTACTTCCTTCCTGCCCCTGTCCCAGCTCTTCTCAAAGTATTGTCCCCAGCCACACCTGACTGGCAGCATTAGTATCCCTGGGAACTCATTTAAAATGCCACTGGTCCTGATTTACTGAATCAGAGACTCTGAGGGCGGTGCTCGGGGGAATCTATGTTTTAACAACCCCTCCAGGGCACTCTGAGGGCTCCTCAAGGTTGAGAATCACTGGTTGATCTATCCCATCCTGGCCTCCTGGTGTCATCTCGTTCCCTGATGATATTCCACAGGTCATGGCTTCCAGGACCTACTACTGTCACCTAACTTGCCCCAAGAAACCCCAACACTGGTTAATCTAATCTCTCTCTTCTTGGCTCTGGTGTTGAGCTGCCAGGAGCTGCTGGAGAAAACCTCATGCAAACAAGATTCCCTCTAGCTCCCACCTGCCGCCTCAGCAGAAGGCTGCCAACCCGTCGTCCATTTCACCCCGTGACCCTGCCTCCATCTATCCCAGACAGCTCCCTGACCCCTTCCTGTCAGCTGAGATCCCACCACTGGCGTCCTGCCTTCTCCCCTGGCATTTGAGCAGGTAGTTTCTGTGTCATTGAAAAAGAAAAGAAAAAAACTAAGACCCATTCTGGGTCACCTCCCACTCACCTTACCAAGGGCTTCAGGCCCCGGGCCTCCTGTCCCACGCTCTTACCTGAGGCTTCTCCCCAGATTCAAAGTCAAACAGCAACTACATGGCAACAACATTTCAAACAGAAGTGTTTAACATATACATTGAACATCTATATTCTCTAAAGCAGTGGGGACTTGGTTTCGAATTCCAGATCTTTAGTTACTGTCAAGGAGGCACTGGCCAAATTCTTTGTTTTTTTCTGAACTACAGCTTCTCTTTAAAGAGGGACATCAAAAAAAAATTTAAAAATAAAAAATAAATAAAATAAAGAGGGACACCATAACACTTTTTGTATGGTTATTAAGAAAGTGATAAATACAATCAATGTAGAACCCATCAAGTTTCAATGTAGAACCAATCAAGAGACTGACGTACCGGATAAAAGTATTTACTGGTGGATCCATATGTTAGATATTTTGATTTCAACATTCATATAACCTGACTTGAAACTCCATTGGGCGCTTCAAGTTCCTACAACGTGAGCAGAAACTCATGAATTGAAACTCATGAAACTTGAAATGAATGTTCAAAGGGAAATCATAATGTGAATTCCTTAATTCCAGGTTTGAAGATGAGAAAAGGCCAGTGCTTCCCATGATACAAAAATTACTTGCTTATGGGGCACCTGGGTATCTGACTTGATTTCAGCCTAGGTCATGATCTTGGCGTGGTGAGATTGAGCCACAAGTTGGGCTCCACGCTGGGCATGGAGCCTTCTTAAGATTCTCTCTCTCCTCCTGCCCCTCACCACCCTCCATCACCCCTGTGCACACTTGTGCACTCTCTCTCCCTCTCTATGAATAAATAAATAAATACATACATACATAAAAATAAAAAGTACTTGCTCAAAAGAGAATGACCAAAAAGATAAATTCCATGATCTTCTCTTAATAAAGTGATCTATTTCCCTTTAAAAAACAACAACAAGGGATCCCTGGGTGGCGCAGTGGTTTGGCGCCTGCCTTTGGCCCAGGGCGCGATCCTGGAGACCCGGGATCGAATCCCACATCGGGCTCCTGGGGCATGGAGCCTGCTTCTCCCTCTGCCTATGTCTCTGCCTCTCTCTCTGTGTGTGACTATCATAAATAAATAAAAATTAAAAACAACAACAACAAAAGGGCACCTGAGTGGCTCAGTTGGTTAAGCTTCTGCCTTCAGCTCAGGTCATGATCCTGGGGTCCTGGGACGGAGGCCTGCATCAGGCTCCCTGCTCAGCGGGGTGTCTGCTTCTGCCTCTGCCCCTCACCCCTTCTCGTGCACTCACTCTCTCTCTCTCGAATAAATAAAATATTTTTTTATTTTTTAAAAAATTGTTTTTTAACAAACATAAACAATTATCTTTGTGGTTCATTAAATCATGTTGTTGAGCACCTGTCATGTACAGAATTCCTGGCACTAGGCTAACACAGTGGAGGCAGCATGTGTTTTTGTTTTGTTTTGTTTTGTTTTGTTTTGTTTCATTCAACAAGTATTTTCTGAGTTCCTCCAACATGCCAGGTGTTGGCAGACGTCCTACCCTTGAGATGCTTATAGGTCATTACAGTTACGTCTGGCACAGGCTGTGCGACTTGAAGAACATGAAAGATAGACACCTAACTTTAGCTGGTGGGAAGCAGGAAAAATTCAGAAGCCATCCATGAGGAAGTGATACCCAAGTTTAGTCTAAAGGATAAGACCAATGAGGAGATGAAGAAGGATGCTCCAGGCAGAACAGCACAGGCCAACGAAGAGTAAGTAGATCATGGTACAAGATATGCTATGGTATTTGCAGGGAATTAGAGTCACTGGATCTTCAGGGATGACTAGGCATCTCTTGAGGGGGTGATGGACATCCCCCAGGAAGACCATGCTGTGTGTGCAAAGTGCAGTGTGCGCCATCTTGGGAGAGGTGTAAGCCATATGGAATGATGGCTGAAGCGTAGGGTATGAGGACCATGTAGCACCTGGCAGACTTGATTGCCATGTTAAGTAGTTTGGACTCAAAGTGATAGGAATTACTGAGGAGGGGAGAGAGAGAGAGAGAGAATGAGAGAGAGAGTTAGTTGCCTTTATAGTCATGGCTCCAACCACCACATGGGAGACATGCTGGAAAGAGCAACTAGAGGTGGGGAGACACATTAGAAAGAAGACTATTGTCATCCAATGATTGGGGTGAAAAGTGACAGATGCTCAACAAGGCAGTGGCCATAGGACACCATATTTAAACAGCTGGATAAATGATACAAAGTAACATTAACAACATACGCTTCTGAATCAGACAGACCTAAGTGTGGACCCCAGTCCTGCCCCTCACCATCTGTGAGCAAGTTCAGCTAACCTCTCTGAGATTCCACTGCTTCACCTGTGAAGTCAGGACAATGACGAAACAGACCTCACAGCTGTCAAAAGGGTGACAGAGCACAATATACACAAGGAACACAGCCTGAGCCCGACCACACAGTGAATGTGCATGAATGAAAGCCACCGTCCTTAGCATCATTAACTGGATGTGGTTGACCAGATGCAGAGCCTGAGAGAGACCAGAGACCACAATGACTCCAGGGTCTCTGGCTGACCGCAACTAACAGAAAGCAGAGAGAGGAGTAGGCAGGTGGGGAATGAGACCTGGAAGAAGATGTACTCATTTGTTGAGTATGAAGTGCCCACTGTTGGAAAAGCTAATTCTCCAATTGTTTGCACTCTGCACCTTGCCATGTCACCAAGAGGGCAAGACCCTGGCTGCTCTTTACCTGGGCTGCTTCTCAGTATTGCCTTTGCAACAAGCAACCTTGAGAGACAAGGTGGTATCTCCCTTAGGCCTGCTTATTGCTTCCTACACGAGCTATGGATTCCCAAGCTTGGTGTTCCTCAGTGATGCAAATCCACTGCTTGTAGAGCTGGGCCCATCATGCTGCCCCCATGGGATTCCAAGGCAAGGGGAATTGATGCAATATGCTGTTGTTCATGCCATGCGCCATATGTGCCTGAGTAATACAGTCTTGGACCTGGGAGTCTCGTCTTCTGCGGCATCGATGAATCGATGACAGGTTAACTTATTGACTTCTAAGTTGGAAAGAGAAACTTAAGAGTCATCAGTGTGTGCATAGCAGGTAAAGCCATGGGTATAAATGACATCACCTTGGAAGAGGTCAGGGGCATGCCCTGGGTAATGCTGACATGGAAAGGATGAGGATAAGAAAAGGAGCTCCCAGATGACCTCAAGAAAAAACCTAGAGGGGAGTAGTGCCTTACAAGCCAAGTGAGTAACACCGCAATCAAAACAAAGTAGACGGAGCCTCGGTGCCCATCGAAAGATGAATGGATAAAGAAGATGTGATCTATGTATACAATGGAATATTCCTCAGCCATTAGAAACGACAAATACCCACCATTTACTTTGACATGGATGGAACTGGAGGGTATTATGCTGAGGAAATAAGTCAATCCGAGAAGGACAAACATTATATGGTCTCATTCATTTGGGGAATATAAAAATTAGTGAAAGGGAATAAAGGGGAAAGGAGAGAAAATGAGTAAAAATATCAGTGAGGGTGACAAAACATGAGAGACACCTAACCCTAGGAAACGAACCAGGGGTAGTGGAAAGGGAGGTGGGGGGGGTTGGGGTGACTGGGTGATGGGCACTGAGGGGGGCACTTGGTGGGATGAGCACTGGGTGTTATGCTATATGTTGGCAAATTGAACTCCAATAAAAAATAAATAAATAAAATAAAATAGAGGGAGAAAAAAAACAACAAAGTAAACAGCAGGAAGAGATACTGCTTAAAAGTCAAATAAGATGAAGCCTGGGGGCCCTGGGGTGGCTTAGTAGGTTAAGCGTCTGAGTCTTGATATTGGCTCAGGTCATGATCCTGGGATCAAGCCCCATATCAGGCTCTGTGCTCAGGGAGGAGTCTGCTTCTCTGTGTCCTTCTGCCCCTCTCCCCTGCTCATGCTTTCTCTCTCTCAAATAAATAAATAGAATCTTTAAAAAAATTCTCTTTCCCTCTCCCTCTATGCTTTGCACACATGCGCACTCTCTCTCTCTCTAAAAGAAAGAAAAAGAAAGAAAGAAAGAAAGAAAGAAAGAAAGAAAGAAAGAAAGCCACTGAACTTAGCAACTAGGTCACTGGCAGAGACATTTCAATGACATAGTGTGGCCAGAGTGGGCGAAGAGTGAATGGAAGTAAACATCTTCAATAAATATGTTTCCAAAAAGCTTAGCTGGAAAGGAAAGAGAGAGGTGTGGCACTGGTGACCAGAGGGGACGGGGCAAATGAAAGTTTTCTCTGTAAACAGATGGATGAGATTTGAGCAGATTATATGCTGAAGAGAACAAGCCAGGAAAGAGGGCAAAGCTGAGTAGAAAAATAAGAGCAGGGACACCTGGGTGGCTCAGTGTTTGGCTGGTGAGCCAAAGCATCCACCTTTGGCTCAGGTCATGATCCCGAAGTCCTGGGATTGAGCCCCACATTGGATGCCCGCAGGGAGCCTGCTTCTCCCTCTGCCTATGTCTCTGCCTCTGTGTCTTTCATGAATAAATATATAAAACCAAAAAATACATAAATAATAAGAGCAAGAAGAAGAAAGATGGAATCAGGTATCTGAAGAAGATGAAAAGGATGACTTTCAGATGCCAGGTGAGGGACTGGCAGGGACCCTCCTCCACCGAGATGGCATATGCCTTCAAGGAGGCCAACCTGCCAGCTCAGACTGTGGCCTGCCTCCAGGTGGGTGGAGTTTATGGTCCCTAGGGAGGGGTCTGGTAGGTAACTGTCCCTGGCGCCCACCTTGCCTGGCAGACCTGCAGACCAGAGATGAGAGGCACCCTTCCCAGGCCGGGGTTCTTTGGAGATGCCAACAGCTGTGTTCTATGCACAAAAGGTCCAGGCTGGTTTGGAAGGTGTTGTTCTCAGGTCTGTGAAGCTTCCACGGAGCAGGGTGTCCAAAGGAAAAGGAAGCCTGCTGGGGGAGATACAAGCCTCATCCTCCAGGTACCCGGGGTTGGCGGAGAAAACATCTGTGGGAAGACCCGGTGGTGCTCACAGAGTAGGGATAGGAACTGTCCTTTGCAGAACACCTGCACTCTGCTTGGAGCTCCTGCAGCCCCTCATTTTACTCCCCCAATTCCTGACATAGTGTTCTTACCTGAATGTGACAGAGGAAGGAGCTGAGGGCTTGCCTGATGCTCAGCGCTCAGTGTGTGCCGGGCTCCAGCTCTCTCTGACTCGGGAACTGCTCTTGTGTCCCTGTGGCTCACATTATCCTCTCCATTAAAGCAGCTGCCAGCGCCTGGGTGGGGGCAAGTGCACACCACTGTACGCCCTGCTGCAGCCCCTGCAGGTGACACCAGGGCTACGACCACCGCCTACCAGCATGCTCTCTGTGCTCTGTGCCAGGGAGGGTCCCCCAACGGCCTTAGCCCTCTCTCTGGCAGGGCCCTGGTTGGCTTCCCAAGCACCATCAGACCTTCCCAAGGGTTTGATCCCTTGGGGGCTAGTCCTGGCAGCAAGGCTGTGCAGTTGGGCCTCCCTGCAGGCACACCTCTGCTTTTCTTGCAAGGACCCAGGGAACTTTCTCCAGGGGAGTGAGTAAGAACACGAAGAGACAGTAGTTCTTCACACCTTGATGGTCCAGACCCTTTAAGAGCCTAATGGAAGCACCAGACGGACTTTCACCATAAAAGGGCACGCACACAACACACAACCTTGCACATAGTTTCTAGCTTGTGCACCAACCACCCTGCCATCACCCGGCCCTCCCCCTGTCCCCCCCACGGCAGGCGAGGTGTCACAGGAGCAGAAATCAGAATCAGCCCAGAGGCTGGCTAAAAATGCAGATCCCCAGGCCCCACCGTGGAGATTCTCATTCTGGGGTCTGGGGCCAGGCCCAGGGGCCTGCGGGTTTCACCAGCATCTTAGAGCACTCGGGCGCCGCCGAGGCGCAGAGGAGCCCACTTCGGGACACCCGACTCTGGGGCTGCGACCCCACCCCTCAAGCTGCAAAGTTTCCCGGTCTCGTCGGGCTCACCCTCGCGCGCGGTCGTGGAAGCCGCTGGGGACCCGGCGGGGACCTGCAGCGAGGATCCCCGTCGCCCGCGCGCCCCAGCCCCGGGTGGCGTCCCCGCGGCGGCCGGCAGGGGGCGCGATGCCGGGGACGCCGCCGCGGGGACGCCCGGAGGCCCCGGCCGGGAGGGAGAGGGGCGGGGAGCGCAGGGGAGGAGGGGCGGGAGGCGGGAGGCGGGAGGCGGGAGGCGGGAGGCGCGCGGCGGCGGCGCGGAGCCGGGCGCGGGCGCGGGCGCGGGCGCGGGCGCAGGGGCGGGGGCGGGAGCGGGAACCCGAGCCGGGGGCGGGGCGGGCCGGGGCGGGGCCGGCGGGCGGCGAGCGCCGGGGGAGCGCGCCCGGGGAGCGCGGAGGGAGGAGCGAGGGGAGCGCGGGCAGCCGCTCGCCCCCGCCCCCGCGCCGCCCGCGCGCAACAGTTCCCCCAAAGTTGGCGCGCGGCAGGCGGGCGCGCCCGGGCGGCCGAGGGGCGGGCGGCGGGCCGGGGCCGCGGCGTCGCGGCCGGGCGCGGGCAGGGCGGGGGCGGCGGCATGGGCACCCGGCAGACCAAGGGCAGCCTGGCCGAGAGAGCCAGCCCCGGCGCGGCGCCCGGCCCCCGCCGCGAACGGCCGGACTTCTGGGCGTCGCTGCTGCTGCGCGCCGGGGACAAGGCGGGGCGCGCGGGCGCGGGCGCGGGGCTGCCCCCCTACCACCGGCGCGTCGGCATGGTCCAGGAGCTGCTGCGGATGGTGCGCCAGGGCCGGCGGGAGGAGGCGGGGACGCTGCTGCAGCACCTGCGCCAGGTGAGCGGGGGGGGGGGGGGGGCGGGGGGCGCCGGCCGCGGGAGCACCCGCCCCTGGCCGAGCAGGCCCGGAGCGCCGAGGGCCCCGCCCAGGGCCCCCTCTGGCGGGGATGCAGCGGGTCTGGCAGCAGGTGCCTGGCGCTCCCGCTGAATTTGAGGCCTCGGGGCGGGGCGGAGGAAGGCTGGCCCGGTGAGGCCCGGCCGAAGGGGACCTGTTGGAATAATGTCCCCGCTTCTCTCCTCCACGGGCAGGGTGGGAGGCAGGTCCCAAGGATGGTCGGTGGGCGCGGTGCGGGGAGGGATGCCCGGGCTGGGCCACGGCGCTTGTCTTCCCCTCTCTCGGCTGGCAGTCACCGAGGGTCCTCCAGGAATGCGCAGCCGTGGGTTTCCCCAGGGGGAGTCCAAGGGCACAGCCGTGGGGCTGGTGAGGTGCGAGTCCCGAGGTCATTTGCCCACCGGGGAGGCATCCTGGACTGCGGCTGAGGTGGGAGACAGCGTGGATCTCCCTGGCTTACTTCGACGGGTGCTCAGCCCCGAGCCCCTGCTGAGCGGTGGAGAGAAGGGAGGGGGCAGCTGGCTGGGTTTCTGCGTGAGTACCTGGCTGCAGGAACTTCAGGAGGCGGCCAGCACTTCTGCCTTCAGCCTGTTCCTGTCCCTGTCCCATTGGTTACGGCCTGACTTTGCAGATCCAGTCAGTCCCCTTTGCTTTGGGGCTGCCCTGGACTGATGCTGTCATCCACCTCTCTGCTCATTTTCCTCCTTCACTTTCTTTGGAGAGAGGGGAGGAGGCCCCCTGTTCCGTGGATTTTATTGAGTGAAAGAGAGAGACAGGAGGGTACCCCTCTTGCATCACTGTCAAGTTGTCTTGGCCCAGCTTTGGGGGCTGACCAAGTCCAGGCCCCGTATTCCTGTTCCATTGACCCCATTAGTGGTGAGGTCCACTGCAGAACCCGGGAGGGGGGACCTCAGGTGGCCTTTCTGAAGTTTTTCTATCACCAATGAAAGAGGCTGCAGGAGCGCCTTCCTTGTAGAAGCTCCAAAACTCTAATCAGACACACATCCCTCCAGGGTTGTGTGGCACCCTTCCCCCACGCACACAGCTTTTGTGTCTGGAGTGCTGTTCCCAAGGTGCGTGCTGCACAGGGAGAAGAACGAAGCAGAGGCTTGAGTTCTTGGGAAAAGATGTGGGGCTACTGTTCCTGCCTTCCTTTATTCCAAACAACATCCAGAATAATGCCTGAGATGCTGCTGGATCCCTAGGTTCTTCTCTGAATTGAATCATCAAAGAAAGATGACATTATGCACAAGGTAACTTTAACAGTTGTGTATTTCTGTGTCTTTTGAAAATTGGAAACCAGTGTCTGGTCTCTGTGGAAACTCTTATGCTTTCAAACAGAATGATGCATTTTCCAGACCCTCGTATCCCATTTTGCACCCTAGACAGTAAGAAGGTTCTACTACTGATCACGTGTCGTTCCCCCCAGCACCAGGGCGAGTGCTTCAGGGAGTACAGGGGAACTGAGAGGGCTGACAGGTGGGGGTCAAGACAAGCCCTGCTTAGAGGAAAAGAACAGAGTAAAGCCAGCATTCTCGAGAGCCATTTGCCTACGGCCCGCAGGAGTTCGCACACACCTTGTCTCCTCCAGTCCCTCTGAAACTGAGTGTGGTTCCCCATCCTGAGGCTGAACTTCTCCCTGGTTTTTTTGAGAGTAGGTAAGTTCCTGTGGCCTCACAGGGTCCTGAGACAGGGAGCATTTCCTGAAAAATGTTGGTCTTGTTTGTGGCCTGATACTCTTCTCAGGGGCAGGCCTGGAAGGGCTGTGGGGGGGCAGGATGGGGTTCATCAGACCTTCCCCTTTTCTGTGAAAGCAGCAGGATAATATGCCTTCCGGGTCTTGTGTGTCGGGGCCCCTTGACCTCTGGCTTGTGGGTGAGGTCTGTAGGTCTCTTGGGAGTCAGCATGGGCCTGCCCAAACGGGCCTGCCCTGTCGCCTGGAACCTACAGATCAGGGCTCCTTCAGGAAATGGTCAGGGCCCTGGGTGGTGTAAGAGCACCTGGGAGCCCCTGGTTCCCAAATGTCCATGAGACACAGAGAAGCGGTTTTCTAGGACCCTGATGCTCTTTAGAGGAATATTGAGCTGGATCTGTGCTGTGCACTGAAGTGGCTCTTTCTCCCAAATTGCATTTTCCTTTCCAGTTTGCTCCTCTGATCTGGAGGTGGTGATGTTCAGAAAGGGAATGAGCAGCCACTGAGAGACAGGAAGTCACCCGGGGTCAGGCCAGGTAGAGTGTCTTTAGTAAGACAGGAGGCAAAGATGGGTGAATGCAGAGCTCAGGGGGTGCAGTCCTGCGGGGATGCTGGCCCAGCCCCTCAGGGCAGGTGTAGGTGAACAGAACCGGTAGAGACCGGTAGCAGCTAGGACAGGACTGTAATAGCCCTGGGTTGTTTTGGGTTTGGTTCCTTTTCTTCTTCTTCTTCTTCTTTTTTTTTTTTTTTTTTTTTTTTTTTGCAAGGTGCTTTCTTCTATGTTGGAAAGTGTGTGTTTAGCTGCCAGGTTTGGTTATGCAGTGAGGTCCAGGGTTGGAGGGGACTTGGGATCTTCAAGCCCTGTGGTTCTTAGGGTTCTTAGCCTCCATCCTCCAGCATCTTGAGCCCTGAATGAGCTATGGACACTCTTCCTAGGCCAATGCACCAACGCAGACAACCTTGCAAGAATTTCTGAGGATTCATAGACCCCAAGTTCAAGATAGGCTCCAGTCTGGTACCCCGCGTTCCCCCCCCCCCCGCCCCACCTCATGATTTGCTACGGGCTCCGGAATGGAAAGAGGGACCTCGGGGGTCTTGTGTGGCCGTTTGTGGTAGCTGCTGGTGCCACTTCCTATGAACGCTCCTCTTTCACCTCTGAGGGGTAGTTTCCACGGTTGGAGACTCAAGAGTCAGTCTGTGCTTGTCACTTGCTGGTGAAGTATCAGTAGGCTTTACTTACTGTTAACAATCCTGAGTTGTGGCCAGGGGTTCAGGCAGGGTGCCAGGAAGTGCCCTGAAGGAGATTGATCCCTATATCTTTAGGAGCAGGGTCATCATGAGAAGAGCCCAAGCCCAAAGGTCAGCTCAAGGAGCTTGCCTTCCAGTCTTAGCTTTGACCTTGGGCCCAGCAGATAACCTCTCTGAGTTGTATTTCCTCATTTCCTGAAGAGTGTCTAGGGTGCTGAGCAGAGCAAATGCTACAAAGTACTTGAAGTCAAGTTGCCTCTGCAAATCAAGGCACATTCTCATGGCAATAAGAACAAGAGAACCTGCTCTACTTTGGGTCTGGCCAGGCTACGGGTAGGGTCTTGGTACCCTTTCTCGGCCCAGGCCCAGAGGGGTTTTGGATTTGGTTTACCTGGCCAGGGATCCCTCTGGATCAAAAGCTCAGTGCAGAGACACCTGGGTGGCTCAGTGGTTGAGTGTCTGCCTTTGGCTCAGGTCATGATCCTGGGGTCCTGGGATCGAGTCCCACATCAGGCTCCCCACAGAGAGTCTGCTTCTCCCTCTGTCTATGTCTCTGCCTCTGTCTGTGTGTCTCTCATGAATAAATAAATAAATAAAATTGTTTTTAAAAAAAAAAGTTCAGTGCAAGTTCAGAAGCAGTCTGGTGTGGGGAACTCATGGGGACGAAAGAAGCCAGCTGTGGATAGAGGAGGTCATTCCTCTCCCCGTCCCTGGACTCCATTCCTGCAAGCCTGACCCTTCCCCAGAGGCTGCTCCCCAAGCCTTAGGCTCAGGCTGGCCGTCCTTCAGGGGCCCTGAGGATCAAGTGCCCTTAGACATGCAGAGAGGGCAGATACCAGGCTATGTGGGAGATGGGCTGTCACCATTTCAGCCCAGCCATCCCTCTGAGTCCCACAGATGGCAGACTGGGTCATTGGCCAGCTTCATGGGATGCTGGAATGTGGGGTCAGTTCCCCCAGGATACACCAAGGTGCAGTGGCCTGCCTCCTCGTGCTCACCAGCCTCACTGCTCTCCCACACAGAGGATCTGATTAGGGCAGTTTATTGCCACTCAGTATGGTGCAGCCATACTGGGCACAGCTGTTCTAGGGTTAGCCTGTTCAGTCCCACCCAGTGACATGGCTTGGGTTCAGTCTGCTGTGGCCAGGGTGGCAGGCCTGGCTTCACTTTATACCCTAGATGGAGAATGAGCCACATCAGCTAAGGCAAGAAAAAAAAAAAAGAACACCCCCTACCACCAGGGCCTAGGGTGACTTGCTTCCTAAGGGGGCTGAGTGGCAGAGAAGCCTTTAGAGGCTCCTTGGGATCCTGGATGCTGGACAGGTGTTTCCTACCCGGAAGCAGAAAGATGAACAAAAGGGCTTTGAAGGTCACCTTTTTCCTCTGATACCCTCTCCCCTAAGAAAATCTCTTTCCGTGAACAGCTCGGGAGGCCACCAGACACCAAACAGGGAGGTCCCCCACCCTTGGCCTTGACCCGGAATGTCTTTCCTTGTTTCCGGTGAATGCTCCTAGCCTTTCCAAGGCCAGCTTCCATGTCAGCCCTGGGCTCTGAGATTCACTTGCCTTTCAGGTCCCACGACATGGGGTAGCACTTAACCATCCGTAGTTTTTCACCTGACACAGATTTTGCTTGTCAGACCATGTCATGTGCTTCCTCAGTGTGGAGACCCTGCCGCCACTGCCTCTGTCCCTGGCATGGCATTGAACCCCCACAGGCCTGTGACATTCTTTAATAAGTCTGTGCACCGTGAAGATGTGCATCCGCCACCACTGTCACCATGTGTCCTCAGAAAGCCCTTGAATCCCCAGCCACTGCTGTACATCTGGTGGCTTATTTACAAAGCGCACCCGTACGGCCTGAGATCTGACACGTTGGCCTTCTGTGCGCTTGGATGTCTGGGAGCGATGGCCTCGGGGCCTGGCTGTTCCTGGCAGCCTGCCAGGTGGTGGTGTTCTTGGAGAGAGGAGTGGCCCGGTGCCCAGCCTCCCGTGGGCACCCCAGGGATCCCATCCTGCAGGTGCGGTCTGGAGCCTCTGCCTGCCGAGGTGGCGGGTGGGGAGCTGAGCCCGAAGGGGGAGCCTGGCTGCCACGTTCCTCATCTGCTGCTTATGCTGAATCATGTTCATTTTGTCCACAAAGAGAAACCTTCCTTTTTAAAATCCACCTCTCTCCGACTGGGCTGGGCACAGGCATTTCCAGTTACAACGATCCAGAAGGAACCCTGTGCCAGGGCCTGCCTTGCTGGTTTACAAGACCAGAGACACGGCAGCCCCTGTATGGCCAGCCGCCACAGCAGGGCTTGGAGCTGGGCCAGCTGCCCAGGCTTCAGGTCTGGTGGAGTGGGAGGGCCTGCTTTCTGGAACAAATGCCCACCTCCTTGGAGATCACCCAAATCTGCTTTGTTCTTTGTCTGCAGGGCTCCTAAAATACCGTAGGGTCCATCTATGGACACCCACCCCACCTTGCTACCCCTTCTTGTGTGTGCTGGGCCCCCACCCCCTTTCCCTGTGCGCTTTTCTCGGGCAGATGCCGCAGATCATGTACTAGACACAGTGGGTTTTCAAGAAATCCTTATCAAATGGATTTTAAACTTCTTCTCAAGCATACTTCCCCCAGACTGCTGCCCCTGGTACTCCTCTCAGGAGCCAGCCTGGTCTGGCTCAGACTGCTGGAGCGTTTCCATTCCAAGCATGGGGCCAGGTTATCCTTCCAGTAACCCGCAAAGTTGACACTGCCACTGCTCCCCATTCCCAGGGTGGGTGCCAGCGGCCGCTTTGCACCCCACAGTCCTCCTGCAGCCGAGAGCCACCTTGCAGAAGGGTCACCCAGGTTATCAGGGTCTTTCTCTGGCTTCCCCACCGAGGATGCTCAAGGGGCGAGGTCATCGTCTCAGGAGATCCCCACTTTAAGGAGGGGATCCGCCAGCCACCTGCCCCCTCTTTCCCTCCAAGAGCAGTGCTGCGGGTGACCTATAAGACTAATGACCCACACGGCCACACGCCCCATCCCCCAGCCCCGCTGGCGGTCCCATTCATTAGGAGAAACTGGGAGGGTGGGAGAGGAGCCCAGCTGTCCAAAATAGACGCAGTCACCATATCGCGGGCTCACTGGCACTAGAGGAGCTGGCTGTCCTTCTGAGAACGGTGACCTTGGCACACGCGGAGCAGGCGTGGGGGGATGAGGCGGCCCGCTGCCTGTTCCCCTCCCCATCCCGCCCACCGGCCCTGAGCAGTGCCCACGTGGCTCTCCGGGAGCATTTCCCAGCTTTTTTTTTTTTTTTAACTTTTATTACCTCCAACTCCTGGCTGCTACAGCCATATGGAGTTCTGCTGACGGCTGCTGCTCAAAGGGATGTGGCATTTTGATGTTTCTAACTTTATCTGAAGCAGCATAGATGCAGGAGTCCGGCTCAGGGTGGGGGGCGGGGGTGTCAGAGCTTGATGCCTGCAGAGGTGACCTCCCTCTGGGTCTGAGGTCCCAGCTGGCCTCCAGGCTGTCCCCTGTCCCCCACCCCACCCCCCTCTTTGTACTCCTGTGTTTCCTCCTGTCCTCAGATGGGCTGGGAAGCAGTCTCTGCCTCTTGTGAGTCTGCCTCCTTCTGCAGCACCCTCCAGGGCAGGGAGATAGCAGGGGGGCTAGTGGAGGTTGAGAAGGGGGGTCCCCCACCTTGCACTCCAGGGCCTTGGGCCAGAGGGCCGGCAGTTGGAGGCACCTCTTGCATCTGCACGTTGCTTTCTAGTCCATAAAGCATTTTCCCGTGTTTGTTTTGCTCCTTGAATAGTCTTGGGAGATTGGCAGGAGATTGCTTACAGTAAAAAAAAAAAAAACAAAAAAAAACGGGGGTTTTTAATATTATGAAAGCATTGAGTAATCATTGTAGCAAAAGATGAAAAGGCGGATGAGCAAAAATAAGACAGCAAAGAATTAGTTTATGTCTTCCACAATCGTGTGCCTGGTCTTCCAGGCACTGTTCTAGGCTCTGGGGAGGCAGCAGGCCACCAGATAGGAGAAACAGCAGTCATTGGGTTTCCCTACAGCTTGGAGGGATGGTGAGGACCCAAGAGGCCGGTGTCAGGGTGGGTGCTTGGCCTGGCCCAGATGAAGGGCTCTGTGGGGGCGGCCACCTTCGCGGGCAGTCAGGAGCCCTGGGTTCTGGTCTCAGCTCTGAGCCTGCCTTGCCCAGCCACTTCCCTTCTCGGCCTGGGATCCCCCATCTATGAAATGAAGGGGTGTTTGGTGGAGGTGGCCCTGAGGGCTTCCACCATCACTTGGTTTCCACCTGGCCTGTGGTTGCAGAGAGACCTGTTCATTGCCATCTGTGCTCACTGATTTCTCCCAGGCCCTGAACCAAATTCACACTCATACCCTCAGGTCACTCCCTTGTCCCCAACCAGTGTGAGGAGAGCCAGGGACACAGGGAGAGGCTTCTGGAGGGAAATACTCACCCCGGGGCTCTGGGGTTAACCCCCATACACCCCACACACTGGCCACTGCAGAGGCCAGCCTGTCACATGTCCTAGGTGACATATGCCCCCTCTGACAGAGGAGAGAGTCACACAGCTCCAGGGGCAGAGGCCAGAGCAGGGGACCTGGAGACCTTCACGTAGCTCCAGGCAGCAGCACACAAGCAAAGACCAGTGTTGATGCAGGCCTCTGTTGTCCTGTGTTGTCCTGTGAGCCCTGCACCCAGGAAGTCAGGAAGGAGAACAGGCCCATCTCCAGGCTTGGCCAGGACCTGCTGGGACCTGCTGCCTCTCTGCTGCCCACAGAGACCTAGACTCCCAGGCCAGGCAGAGCCAGGGGCCTCCCCTGTCCTCAGGACAGGACCCCTGCCCAGCACCTTCTCCAAACCGGCCATGCCAGGGCTTGTGCTTTCACGCAGCAAACACTGTTGAGCACCCATGGGGTGGATGGTCCCAGGAAGAGGTGGGAAAAGTGGGGTCGGCCCCAGTGCTCATTTTTAGAGGAATCAGAGGAGCAGCTGGTACTGTGCACGGCGGTGAGTGAGTGGAGAGCCAGCTGTAGCTGGTGAGGGTCCCGCTCCGTCCTTGACTTGGGTACAGATGCAGAGAGGCTGGGCTGGGCAGAGAGCCAGAGGGGTGGCTGGAGGAGATGGCAGTGGGGGCATAGAGGGGACCCAGCACCGCACCTCTCCACAGCTGCTCCCCCCATGGAGTCACCGCCCACAGCTACAGGCTGCCCAAGGAGGCTTGCAGGACACCCCTGTCCCACTGAGAGCTGCCAGGCAGGGGGTAGGACCCCAAGGGGAGATGGGAAGCCCTCCCCACTCAAGCATGCCACCCACCTGCAGGGAGCCAGGACTCATAGCCTGGGAAAGCAGCAACGTGTGAGCCACCTGCCCCCCACTGCCTTCACGGCCCCTGCTGTCCTTAATTCTGTCCCTGCGGTCACTGCCTCCTGGTGCTTTGGGCTCAGGCCCCACAGAGAGAGGCAGGAGTGGGGCAGGCTTCCCTCCCGTGGTGCTGGGGGCAGAAGAGAGGCCAGGAGAGTCCACCCTGGACATCAACCTGTCTGGCCCAGCACGCTCTGTGCCACAGCCTGCTGGTCCCAGCAACCCTGGCAGGGCCCACCCCCACCATGCAGACCGTGGAAAGGTTGGAGAAGAGGGGGGCAGGAGCCGCCGGTGCTGCCGGGGAGGGAAGGCTCTGTTGTGGTCAGCTGGGTGGCTGTTCAGGCCTCTGAGGTCCCAGGGCATCCCAGCTGCAAGTAGAACATGTCTTTTATTTTCCCCCCTGGTGAATAGACTGGCGCTGCCCACCGCACGGTACCCATGGCTCAGATACAGGACCAGGGCAGGCATCCCTTGGCGGAACGCCAGGCTGCTTCACCCAGCCCAGGACAGTCTGTCCTGACAGTGTCACCACCCACTAACTGCCGACTCTATTCTCCTCCCCACCCTCGGACCCTGTTCAGGCGGGCCATCCTGGGGTCGGGTGTGGAGGGGGGATGGTCAGTTCTCCTTTGCACCTGCCAGGACCCAGGTGTTGAAGATTCAAAGTCTAGTGTCATGCACTAAACTCAGTGTGACTCTGAGGCCTTTTCCAAGATCGGTTTAATTGTCTCTTCCTGAGACGTCCTGATGGCCTTCCCGTGGGGCTGTCACTCGCTCCCTGGGTAGGTGGGAAAACAAGAGAAAGCAGAGGCTACAGAGGGAAGAAGCAAGGGAGGAGTTCTAGGCCCACCTGGTGCCAGGTGCTGGGCCAGGCCTCTCACCCTCTCATGGGCTACCTGACCATTTGGCCTATTGTGGTCCTGTTGTCTCACTTCTGGCTGTGGTCCTGGGTCCCTGCCACCAGAGAACAGGAAGGGCTGGGGTTTGAATGTCCTTAGAGATCCAAGGGGCTTGGATCCTTCCCCCTCCCTGGAGGAATTGGACGGAAAGATGGGTTCCTGTGGTTCTTTTTGGTGAGAAAGCCTGCTGGAGTCAGAGCTGAGATGTTCTGTGCAAGTGCAGACAGGCCCAGAGGGGAGTCGTGGCCTGCACAGGGTCTTGGGTTGGCGTTGGTGGCTTTGGGTCCCATCCTCAGGGGCTCTGGGACTCTGTACATGGCAGGAGCCCTGGCTGTCCACACACAGTTGCATGAACTGGCAGGAGCAGGAGACAGGGAGGCCAGACCTCCAGAGAGGGGAAGACTGGGGAACACTGTTCCTCTGAGCACATCCTCTAAATGGCATTTTTTTCAACAGCTTGTTTTTTAAAGTCAAATGTGGAGACAGTGGTGGTTCAGACTATGATGAACTATATAATTTTGGGGCAGGACCATATCCTGAGCTTACTGCCCCCACCTTAGACCTTGGCCATGCTTCTGCTCCTGGCAGCCTCAGGAAACAAGGACTTTGTTGGTGTGGAGGCCATTCTGTGAATCCAGGTGACCCAAGGAAGCCTCATCACCTTGGTTTCTTTCAGGGAGATGCAGGGCATCTCCTTGCCCATACGGTTCCTTTGTGAGAGGTAGAGGAGACACCCCGTGATTGGCAGAGCCAGAGTCAGTCAAATCATGGTGAGTTCAGCCCCACCCGGACACCTTTGTGCAGTATACACCCTGTACAACTGTATTTGGCAGCCTTGGCGAAAGCGCACAAAAGTTCAGTCTTTATCAGCTGAGGCCACCCTTTCCCACTCATCTCCTCCGAACAGCCTTCCCAAATCACCTAAGACAGGGAACGGGAGAATGTCAGCCAGTACGTGACTTCTGCCTCTGAGCCAGATGCTTGCCCTCTTCTTCGTAAATCAGGGAGTTAGAGCAGTTGGGCCTCTTCTCTAAAGTACCTGCTCAACACTCTTGCCTCTCCACAGAATCAAAAACATCCTAAAAAATTAAATTAAATTAAATTAAAATTAAAATTAAAATAAAACAAAACATCATGAGGGGTCTGGAGTCAGACCCAGTGAGGAGCACCAGCGGACAAGCAGGGGCAACGCGGTGTCCTTCCTGGCTGGGTTCCCACGACTCTGGCCCCTCCTACGTCCTGGCGATCCAGGAATTCCCCTTCACTTTCCCAGACTGTTTCGATTCCTGCCTCTCTTAATTCTAGGGGAAATAAGGTCTGGACGCTTCCCATCCCCTGTAAATACCCTCTACATCTCCCCTGGAAGTAATTCCATTCGATTTAGTTTTTCCGAAGATATGCCAGTCTCCTGAACTTCTTCTTATTCTCACCTGCAGACTTCTCTCCTCCACTTCCTCCTGGAGTTGTGGAGTTCTGTGGTGGAAACTTTTAGCCAGAATCCTTGTCCTTGGGGTTCCTAGACTGCTGGTGGCCCAGGGACCATCCCGAGTGTGGATGGGCTAAAGTTCTTGGATACGGAAAGTCAGACACCAAAAGGTTCCAAGGTACCTGTTCTAAGAATTCCCATCTCTCCAGAATTCCCCTGCTGGTAGGGAATCCGTCGTGCAGGGCGAGAACAGAAATGTTTTTGGCATATGAGCATCTCGGAGAGAGGCTGATGGAAGAGCAAGGACCCCGAAGTGGGTGCTCTGGGGAAGCCCAGAGGGGCAGGGGCAGCTGGCTGGGCGCTCAGAGCAGGTGTGCAGCACAGCGCTCCCGGTGTCCTGCCTGGACCAGGCTCTGGAGGAAGGAGGGCCACCGAGGGAAATCCCATGGGCAGAATGAAGGGGTGCCGGGCTGGAAGAAGAGGCCCACGGCCCTGGTGGAAAGCTCTGAGCTTTCGCTGGGCCTGTGGCTCTGGGCCTCTCACCTCCACCTCCACCTATCCTTCTCATGGTCCCTGGAGGCTGTGGACAAACTCAGTGACCTCCCAGAAACCAGGCCAAGGCCCCCCTTCCTTTGCAGCCCCTAAGTCTCATGGATTCCTTTTTGCTCCTGCTGGCTGTGGCCCTGGTCCTTCCATCTTCAGGGAGGATGAGCCCCTGAGAAGCAGGACTTTAGGACAGGGACGGTTCCACCTGACTGGGGCCCCTGCTGCGGAGCCCTCAGAGAGCACGTCTGTGGCTCCCTTCCTGGGCCAGCTTCTGCCCTCCCCTCTGCCCGGAGAATGACATGTAGCTCCTTGGTGACAGGCCACTGAAGTCATTGATTCTGAACTGAAAGGTCTTGGGGGAATTGGCTGACTGAGAAGGTGCTGGTAGGGCCTCACGCTCAGCCCTGGACCCTGGGGGATCTCCTCTTCCTCTCTCTATACCACTTCCTGCTTGCAATTGGGAGCGAGCTGGATTCAGGCTGGATCCCTTCTCCAGCGTGACTCATCTCTGCTCACCCAGCTTCTTGGAGGCTTTGCCTGGGCCTTGGCTCTGACCTAGAGATTTAAAGTGGTAAAGATCATCAGTTTGTCGTGATAGTTACTTTCATGTGTCAGCTTGGCTAGGCCATGGTACCCAGTTTTGGTCAAGATGTCACTGCAAATGGATTTTTAGATGAAATTAACATTGAAATCACTAGGCTTGGAGTAAAGCAGATGACCCTCCAGAATGTGGGTGGGCCTGGTCCAATCAGCTGAAGGCCTTGAGAGACAGGGCCGGAAGGACTTCTGCCTCCAGCTGGCCTTCAGACTCTAGACTGTAACGTCAGCTCTTTCCTTGGTCTTCAGTGTGGTGGCCTACCCTACAGACTTCAGATTGGCCAGATCCCCCAATCTCATGAGGCAATTCCTTCAGTCTCTCTCTCTCTCTCTCTCTCTCTCTCTCTCTCTCTCTCTCTCATGCCCTATTGGTTCTGCTTCTCTGGAGAGCCCTAATACCCTTGTCCTCTATGGGTTGGTGGCTGAGAGAAGGCATTAGAAACTTCTGGGTCCCTCCTGTCCCTGCTACTCGCTCACTGTTTGAGACAACCCTCCAATCTGGAGCTTCTCACTCTGAGAAACGGGCTGTTGCTATGAAGTCTGTCCTACTGGGAAAGCGGGATGTTAAGAGCCAGCAGGAGCATCTAAGTGACTCCTCTGCCTCTTTGTCATTACCTACAGTCCCTTGACAATGGACCAGAACTTTCAGCTAACGCAGACAAAATTTACCACCGAGAGGGCCAGATGCATTCCCCGGAAAGCATAAACAACTCATGCAGCCTGTTTCCCAAGCAGAGAGATCAGGAGGGCTCTGGGATTGATGACAAAGCGCTGAGAATTCTGGAATGTAGAAGCCAGGGCCCCTCGGGAACCCTCTGGCCCCAGGCTTCCTGCAGAATCCCAGCCCCACTGAGATGCTGTGTGAGAGCAGGAGGGAGGGGCTCGGAAACTAAGTTTGAGAATCAGTGCATAACACCACCCCCCTTCCAGAGAAGTCATAGCTCAGACATAGGACAGGAGAGAGGAAATGGTTATTTGTTGAATGCCTTGTGTTCCAAATCCCCAGGGGCTGAGGCCCTCTTCTGCTCTCTCCTACTTTCTCTGCTCACTTTTCGGGAAGAATGAGCTGGTGCAACCCTCATTTGTAGGTGAGCTTGCTGCCCCGTGCAGGGGATGGCTGGCCCAGAGCCACACAGTGACTGAAGATCTAACCCAGGACAGGAACCTGGGGTGTCTCCTGTCCTGCCCTGAGCAAAGTCTAGGTAGGATGAGACCTACCCTTCCCAGCACTGGCTTTATATTTTTCCTTTTTCTCTCTTTTTTTTTTTAAAGATTTTATTCATTCATTTGACAGAGAAAGAGCAGGAGCAGGGGGAGCAGCAGGCAGAGGGAGGGAGAAGCAGGCTTCCTGCTCCTGCAGTGCAGGGCTCGATTCCAGGACCCCAGGATCATGACCTGAGCTGAAGGCAGATGCTTAATCGACTAAGCCACCCACGCAGGCGCCCCTGACTTTATATTTTTCTAAAAAAAAACAAACAAACAGTAGGGGCAGAGGGAGAGGGAGAGAGGGAAGCCGACTCCCTGCTGAGCCCAGGAGCTTGACCAGGGGCTCAGTCTCACTACTCCAGGGATCATGACTTGAGCTGAAACCATGAGTTGGGTTCTTAACCCACCAAGCCACCCAGGCGCCCTCAAGAAAAAGTATCTTCTTGATATTTATTTGTTGCTACTGCTGTTTCTTGGATTTTAATTAAATTACACTTGGCGTGGCTAGGCATCTGTTTCCAGGGCCCTGTTTCATGCAAACAATGTCATTTTGAAAGACTTCAAAATTAAAACACGAACAACACACAACTGAAAGCCCCTGGCCAGGCGAAGGTGCCGCCCAGCCCTGCATCCTGGTGGGGAGGGCAGATGCAGCCGGAGCACTAGTCAGGGTTAAGGAGGGCCAGCCTGCCAGGATGCTGGACTTCAAAACCCTCCAGGGGCCAGGCGGCCTAGGAGGAGCAGGAGAGTCAGCAGCCATCCCTGGAGGGACAGCACCCTAAGACAGGAACCAGAAAACCCCACTCCTTGCCCCTTCCACTTAAGCCAGACAGGCAAGTTGGGCAGGGAGCATGCATGTGTGTGCGTTCATGTGTGCACACGTTCACACACCACATATACCTACATACATCCATACTCCTACAACATATGCCACGTGCATATACACAGACCCCATGTGCATATACACACACCCCATGTGCATATACATGCACGTATACATACACACATATATACATACAAACACACATACAGATACTTGTAGATGTGCTTGGGTTTTCTCAATTACTACTTAATATATTGAAGTGTAAATTTTATTTTTATTTTTTTAAATTTTTATTTATTTATGATAGTCACAGAGAGAGAGAGAGAGGCAGAGACACAAGCAGAGGGAGAAGCAGGCTCCATGCACCGGGAGCCCAATGTGGGATTCAATCCCGGGTCTCCAGGATCGTGCCCTGGGCCAAAGGCAGGCGCCAAACCGCTGTGCCACCCAGGGATCCCTGAAGTGTAAATTTTAAAGCCTACCGTTTCCCTAAGATTTTACGTGTAACTTAAAAATACCATTATTCTCCTGAATAGATTTGACCTAAGGGTGTGGGGTTTATAACATCAGTAACTAAATTTCCTTAGCTATCTCATCCAGTTTTCTTAAGTTGGAGAAACAGCCTTCCTAAAAAGCAGGACTTTCCCAGCTTCTTTTTTTATTATTATTATTATTTATTTATGATAGTCACACACACAGAGAGAGAGGCAGAGACACAGGCAGAGGGAGAAGCAGGCTCCATGCACCGGGAGCCCGATGTGGGATTCGATCCTGGGTCTCCAGGATCGCGCCCTGGGCCAAAGGCAGGCGCCAAACCACTGCGCCACCCAGGGATCCCACTTTCCCAGCTTCTTAAACAGTTCTTAAAATTAAGCGGATGAAGCTTGTGAACAGGGCGTATAGTAAGTTCTCTTGAACGCTCTGTTTTTTGTAGGCTCCATGCCCCACATGGGGCTCGAACTCGTGACCCTGAGATCAAAAGTCTGCATGCTCCACCGACTGAGCCAGCCAGGCGCCTCAGAGATGGGATTTTTTTGTGTTTGGGTTGGTTTGTTTTTGAGTAGGCTCTATGCCCAAAGTGGGGCTTGAATTCAATATTCTTGGAGTACGACATCAAGAGTCTCCGGCTGAGCCAGCGAGGCGCCCCATAACCATTTCAGAACTGTCCCAAACTCCACCAAGTCCTCTCTGAGCGTTCTGGAAATCGTAAGCCTGAAGTCTATTACCCAGTTAGCCGCTGTAAGTCGGAATCGCAGGGCTAATCTGTCAGGGACTCTAATATACCCAATCCTCCTAAACATTACAGATATGTCAAATACCAGATGTGTACATGCCTAAATTTACCCGCGCTTGATTTGCTTCAGTATCTCCTGGTTTAATTCAACCCTTTGTGGGTTAAGGACACTCTGTTGCCACGGAAACAGTTTTACTCTTGGGAGCACTGGAGCCCGGGGTCTGGTTGTTGGGGCCGAGGCCTTCCAAGTGCTACCTGGAGGGGGTAGTCTGAGTCCCCCTGTTCCCTCTTTGTCAGGAGCTCTTGCCCTGCCCAACCCCAAACCCTCCATCTTTCTTGGATTCTACCTATTGTTTCATACAGTCTGTCTTCATAGAGTCCATCTATTGCTTCACAGATTCAGAGTTCTTTCCCCATTCTTCCTGTCCTGGAAGCCACACCTCTTACAGCTATTCCGGGCATCCTCTTGAATGGTCACACCCACTGTCACACCCTTGGCTCCTTGGCTTCTGGATTTCTCCTCCAAGGAGGTCATACTAGTGAGCAGAATCACAGAGAGCCACAGGGAAGATTCCTCAGTGGTTACCTTCCCTCATAGTACAGAAATCTTGCCACTTGCATACTCCCAATGATTGTGAGCTCACCACCTCTATTTATTATTATTATTGTTATTATTATTATTATTATTATTATTATTATTATTAAGTATACATAACATGAAATTCACCATTTTAAAGGTACCTGACTGGTTCACTCAGTGGAACATGGGACTCAACTTTGGGATGGTGGGTTCGAGCCCCACATTGGGTATAGAAATTGCTTAGAAATAAAATCTTTTAGGGGTACCTGGGTGGTTGAACGTCTGTCTGCCTTTGCTCAGGTCGTAATCCAAGAGTCCTGGAATTGAGTCCTGCATCGGGCTCCCCACAGGGAGCCTGCTTCTCCCTATGCCTGTGTCTCTGCCTCTCTCTGTGTGTCTCTTGTGAATAAATAAAATCTTTGTATAAATAAATAAATAATTTTTAAATACTTTGAACAAATTCTTTTTTTTAAGATTTTATTTATTTATTAGAGAGAAAGAGAGAGGCAGAGACACAGGCAGAGGGAGAAGCAGGCTCCATGCAGGGAGCCTGATGTGGGACTCGATCCAGGGTCCCCAGGATCACACCCTGGACTGAAGGCAGTACTAAGCCGCTGAGCCACTGGGGCTGCCCGATAATTTTTTTTTAAATCACCATTTGGGGGGCACCTGGGTGGCTCAGTCTGTTAAGCATCTGCCTTTGACTCAGGTCATGATCCCAGGGTCCTGGGATCTAGCCCAGCATCAGGCTCCCTGCTGAGCACGGAGCCTGCTTCTCCCTCTCCCTCTGCTCCCTCTGCTTGTGCATTCTCTGTGTTTCTTTCTCTCTCTCTCTCTGTCAAATAAAGAATAAATATATTTTTTATACCACTCTTTTTAAATGTTCTTTTTCATATGGAGTGGGGAATCATCCAGGTGCATGTGATCCTACAGGAAGCACCTCTGCCCAGCCAGTCCCACCTCGGGGAGCAGACAGCAAAGGAAAGTGTGTCAGGGATACACGCACTCAGAGAGGCCCCAGGGAGGGTAGAAAGTTTCTGATGCCAGTGGTCCTGGGTTGCCCACAGCTGTGCTCCCTGATGGGCTGGAAGAGGGGAGGGGTCCTGATGCACGTGCCCTCCTTGGTACATCCCCTGGGGGAAAATGCTACCTGTGTCTGATCTGGGCTGCTGTCACCAAGGATCACCAACTTGGTGGCTTAGAACAGCAGAAATGTATTCTCTTCCAGTCCTGGAAGCCAGAAGTCCAGCACCAAGGTGTTGGCTGAGCTCCCTCCAGAGGCTTCTGGGGGTGATTCCATTGCTCGCATCTTCCAGACCCTGGCAGTTACGACTGCTTCACTCCAGTCCCTGCCTCCTCCTTCGTGTCCTTAGTGTCCTTCTTCTCTGTGCCTCTTAGAAGGATACCTATTGCTGGATTAAGGGCCCACCTGGAGAACCTGGGCTGCTCTCATCTTGAGACCCGTGACTTCGGCAAACAGCCTTTTTCCAAGTGAGCTAGCATTCCCTGGGTGGCAGGGACAAGAACGCAGACGTGTCTTTTCGAGAAGCACTGATGAGTTGGCCTAGTGCATCCTCCATCTTTCTCACACTCGGTGTGGACGCCCACCCCAGGGGCCCCCTCCGTTCCCTGTGGCGCTTTTAAGACCCCTTCTGGCTTCCTTAGAGACTCTTGTCTTCCCTCAGCAAGCAGCTGCCTGGAGTCTGCACCAGCCCCCCATCCCTCCCATGCCCCCACCCCTGCTAGCTCTAGCTCAGAGACTTTCTGGCTCCCCTCCCTGGGGCTGCATTTCCCTAAGGGCACCTGATAGCTCCCTTCCCTCCCCTGGGAATCCCCTGGAAGGCCAGCCAGAGTGTCACGGGGGAGGGGACCCGGAGTATAGCCCACCAGTGAAGCCAGGATCCCCCAGATTGTGCCCACACCCTCCCTCAGGAGGAGCTGGCCTCTGATGTTCTAGAGCCGGGGGAGGGAGGGGGGTTAAGAGAAGCTGGTTCTGCTTCCTGCTTGCCCTCTGGACT
Source organism: Nyctereutes procyonoides (assembly GCF_905146905.1). Lineage (NCBI taxonomy): Eukaryota > Metazoa > Chordata > Mammalia > Carnivora > Canidae > Nyctereutes > Nyctereutes procyonoides. The sequence goes on along the minus strand of NW_026575140.1, from coordinate 50,144,618 downwards.
CTAATTATAATCTCCTTCTGGTGGACTGTGTTTGATTACAACCTCATTAAGTAGCTTTGCACATTCGGGCCCCAGTGATTGCAATATTGAAGCTGTCTACCTTTGCTGGTTAATATTCAGAGCTTGCAGCCTTCCTCCTTCCCTGCTCTGTCTGTTGTCACAGACACTGTGGAGTCGTGCCTGGAGGGGAGAGCCAGAGACAAGCTAATTTCCCGCGGGGCCTTCCTTCTGGGAATGGGTTTCCAACCTCAATTTAAAAGGGAAGGGGGGTGGCCGTGGTTTAAAATAGTGCATGCCTGGCAGCCTCCTGGGTGGCTTCCCCCAGCCTTCCCCTAAAATACCTAAGAAGAGATGCCAAAAAAAGATGAAAAACGCTGAAAACAGAGACAGGTGGACAGTCTGGGAGGAAGCTCCTCGTGCTCTCAGCCAGACAGAGCTGCCCCCCCCCCTTCCCGTCAGGAATCTGAGGCCTCCCACAGGAAGGAGGGAGGCTCCTTTCTTCCTCAATCTGACCACCTCATTAATCAGGAAGTCAGGCCACTGCCCTTTTCCCACTGGAGCCAGTGATTTGGGGTAGAACGGGTGCTGCTTACAGGCTCCCCCTCCACACACCCCTCCCCTGCGCTGTTTTCTGCGGCTTCCAGAGAAAGCACTTCCCTGGAGCCGCCACCACCAGGCAGGGGTGGAGGGAGGTGGCCGCCAGAAGTACAGTTTGGCTGGTGGGCTGGGAAAGTCCTGGGAGGCACACACCACTGTGGATTTTCAGGGAGTCCCATCAGAGGCCCAGGCTGTGGGGATGGGTGAAGATGTCCCTTCCCAAGGTCAAAGTCACAATGGCGCAGTGTCCAAGGCCTGGCCCAGAGCTGGCTTCCTCAGCAAGCCAGAGCCTGAAGAGGTGGACTTGACTCTTCCCCAGGAAGCAGCCATGAGACAAGGTCAAGATGCTGGCTGCCAATTCCAATGTGTGGGCCTGGGTCTCCACCAACAAGGAGTTCCCACATCCGAGCTGGGTGCCCTGCAACTCAACTCCATTCTGACACTGCCCAGCTGGAGAGAGCATCAGATCCCACAGGTTAAGAGCTCAGTCCTGCAAGACAGCTCCCAACCCGCCACCCCCACTTAAGATGCCAATTGAAAGTACAGGTAGTCTTTCAGGGGTATACCTGCACAGGGGTATAGATAGAGGTTCCCACAGTCCTCTCCAGGGGTTCAATTAACTTGCTAGTGCTGCTCATAGAGCTCAGGAAAACAGCTTTACTTACTAGATGGCCTTTTGTAATAAAGGATATAACAGGAACAGCCACTTGGGGAGGGATGCATAGGGCAGGGGATGGGGAGGGAGTTCCGGGCTGAGCAGGGCTGAGCGTGCCACTCTCCCATATGTCCTCCAGTTCCAAAACCCACAAGCTCTCCAAACCCCATATGAGGTTTTTTTGGAGGCTTCATTACGAAGTCACGATTGATTAAAACGTTGGCCATTGGCGATTGCCTCAACCTCCAGCCCAGGGGCTGGTAGGCCTAAAAGTTCCAACCCTCTAACCACAGATTGTTCTCCTAGCAACCAGCCCCCTTCACTGGGTGATCCAGGGCCTTTCCAAAAAGTCACCTCATTAACATGACAAAAGACACTTCTGTCACTTTCATCACTTAGGAAATTTCCAGGGTTTTAAGAGCTCAGTGCCAGAAATGGGGACAAAGATCAAATATATGTTTCTTATTAGAAATCACAGTGTCACACTAGGCAGATGATAGACGTGGGTCTCACTAGGCTGTGCCTCCTTCAAGGGTGAGCAAGTGGGAGGGGAAAAAATGCTGGGTGTAGGATAAATAAATACTATGGAAGCTGAACTCTGACCTCCAAAAATGATCTACAGCAGGATCCCAGAAGAAAGGAACTTTGTGGGAAAAGAACAAAATGCCAGCAAAAGAGGCCAAGCCAAGATGGGAAAAAACAAGAGGGTGAAGTGAAGAGTGAGATTTTTTTTTTAATTTAAGGTTTCATTTGTTTGAGAGAGAGTGAGGTGCACAGGCAGAGGGAGAGGGAGAAGCAGACTGCTCGCTGAGCAGGGAGCCCAATGGGGGGGCTCCATCTCAGGACCCCGGGGATCATGATCTGAGCCAAAGGCAGGAAGGCAGATGCTTAACTGACTGAGCCACGCAGGTGCCCTGGAAAGCGAGACTAATGAGAAAAATAAGAATTGCAGGGAAGCGAAATGCTAGCCCAACTGGCAGTCCTTACTGGAGGCAGAGCCTGGTGCTACAGGACCCCAAGGACAGGGAAGGCAAACTAGAGACCCTCTGTGAGAGTGTATTATGGAAAGGGGTGCCCGGCTGGCTCCGTTGGGAGAGTGTGTGACTCTTGATCTTGGGGTTGTGGTTTGAGCCCCACACTGGGTGTAGAGATTACTTAGAAATATAATCCTTAAAATATATAAATAAAAGATAAGATCAGAAGACACTGAGAGCCAATTTCGATCATGAAAAATCTTCCTGTTTGTAGATGGGAAGATGGACACCAAGCACACAGTGGCAAATTTTAATAACCCAGTATGACGGGGGAAAAAAAAGGCCAGATGCACATGCCCCCTTCTCCTATGCTGCCCCCTACCTCTAGAAGGTCTCAGTGTTTGCCTTCCTGGGTCCTTTCTTAAATTGTTGCAAAATACAGAGGACATAAAATGTACCACCTTAACCAGTTTTATGGGTCAGTATTTTTGGGTGCGTTCACATTATTGTACGATCTGTCTCCAGGGCTCTTTTCATCTTGCAAAGCTGAAACTCTGTACCCATTACACACGAACTCCCCAGCCCTTGTCTCCCCCAGCCCCTGGCCACCATCATCCTACTTTCTGTCTCTGAATTTGATGGCTCTTGGAACCTCATGTAAGTAGAACTGTCCCTTTGTGACTGACTTATTTTACTTAGTATGAAGTCCTCAGGGTTCATCCGTGCTGTGGCATATGTAGGCTTTCATTCTCTTTTGTGACTGAAGAATATTCCATTGTATGTGAAAACCACACTTTGTTTCTCCATTCGCCTGTGGGTGGACACTTAGGTTCTTTCCACTTCTGGGCAGTTGTGACTAATGCTGCTGCTACAAACACAGGTGTGCAAATATAGGCTTGAGTCCCTGCTTTCAGTTCTTTGAGGCATATATGGTAATTCTATTTTTAATTTTTTGAGGAAGTGCCATACTGTTTTCCACAGTGACTACACCATTTTACATTCTCATTAGCAAGCACGAGGGTTCCAATTTCCTCCCATCTTTGCTAACACTTGGAATTTTCTGGTTGGCAAGGGGATTGATCTAAGAACTGGAACAGCCAGAGATGTTTAAGTTGATTTGTATCAGGAATAGAAAGGCCTGGTTCTGAGCGGCTGGCAGCATGGAGATGTGACACTGAGGGACAGTTGGGGTCATGGGAGGGATACTAGGAAGGGATATTTGGAGTTCTGAGAGGTATCACGATGGGATACCCCTTTGGTGACTTTGAGAGATTGTTATAAAGACATCAACCGCTTTTCAGGTCCCCCTGTATGTTGAACTGATGTTCCCAGGTAAGAGTGTGCTGGGGCTGTCCAGGAGAGGCAGCTAGAAGTTTTGGCAAAACCATCCTGTGGGGGGATGCTTGGGTGGCTCAGTGGTTGAGTGTCTACCTTTGGCTCAGGTTGTGATCCTGGAGTCCCAGGATTGAGACCTACATCAAGCTCCTGCATGGAGCCTGTTTCTCCCTCTGCCTGTGTCTCTGTCTCTCTCTCTGTGTGTCTCTCATGAATAAATAAATAAAATCTTTAAAAAAAATCCATCCTGTGGACATTGACCAGAAAAAGCACCTAAGACAAATACCAATGGGTGACGGGCACTGAGGGGGACACTTGACGGGATGAGCACTGGGTGTTATTCTGTATGTTGGTAAATTGAACACCAATAAAAATTAATTTATTAAAAAAAAAAAAAAGACAAATACCAGGTGGCCTCAGAGTCATCCGTGGCTCTGAATCCCAAAGGTGGCCAAGTGATGAGTAGCAGCTGTGACATTTTGAAGGGAGTTTTTATCTAGCCAGGTTGTCTACAGGTGTGATTTCAATATTAAAAAATTTCCAGATAGGCTAGAGTTCAGAAAACGAACCACCCATGTATTCCTTTGGAGGGGAAAACTTATGTTGGATAATGTTCTCCAGCAGTGCAAGAACAGGTGTGCATCCAGTCACGGAAAAGGACTGAGGAATGGTAGCTAACATGCCAGTTCGGTCCCAAAATCTGTGTCCAAACCTGAATGCAAAATGCCAAATCTTGTGGTCAATAAAGTAGTTTTAATGTTAAAAAAAAAAAAGAAAAAAAAAAGAAAAAGCAGAAATTGGATCTCCACCAAAGACCAAGCAGGGAATGGAGCTGGCAGGCTGCCACACATCAAAATTCCCAGTGACCCTCCATCCCAGAGCCGAGTTTTCCAGAGCCATTCCTCACTAGGTGGAAAGTCTAGAGCCAATCCCTTGGAATGAATGTCGCTCCTCCTCCCAGACACCAGCCATGACTTGTGGGGAGCTTCCTTCTCCTGGACCCCTCAGACCAACCGTCAAAGTTGCACCCTTACAGAGACCCCTCACCAAGGAGTCAGGGTAATGCAAGCAAGAAGGAGAGCTTGCTATATAGAGAGTAGAAGTTTTCCCTAGGACCCAAAGGGAAGGCCTTGGGCAGATAAACCCTTCCCAGAGGCTCCCCAACCCTCAGGGCAGCAGCCCCTTTCTCCCAGAGCACTCCCTTATTCTGATCCTGAAGTTCTTGAATTTCTTTTGGTACCTGGATTTCTTTATATTCTCTGTTTTTAAAACTGAGAGGATGGGCACCTGGGTGGCTCAGTGGTTGAGCATCTGCCTTGGGCTCAAGTCATGATCCCAGGGTCCTGGGATCGAGTCCCACATCGGGCTCCCCACAGGGAGCCTGCTTCTCTCTCTGTTTGTGTCTCTGCCTCTCTCTGTGTGTCTCTCATGAATAAATAAATAAAATCTTAATAACAACAACAACAAAAATCCAGTCCCTTAGTGAGGTTCGCGTTTGTAATAGTTTTGTAGTCTACCGTCACAGCGCTGTGTATTAGATCTCCTGGACTTATCTACTAGTTACTAGTATGTACCCTCAAACTTCATCTCCCATGCACCCACCCCCAACCCCTGGTTACCACCATTCTACTCTGGGTTTTCCCAGTTTGGTCCTTTTTAGATTCTGCGTATAAGTGAGATCATACGGTATTTGTCTTTTTCTGCCTGACTTACCTCACTTAGGATCACGTAGCATCTCACTCAAAGTCCATCCATGTTGTGGCAAATGGCAGGATTTCCTTTTTTTCTCACAGCTGAATAGTATTCCATTGTGTGTATAAATTTACACACCACATCTTCTTTATCCATTCATCCATCAACAGACACTTAGGTTGCTTCCACCTCTGGGCTATTGTGAATAATGCTGCAGTGAACATAGGAGTGCATGTAGCTCTCCGGGGGGCTATTTTCATTTCCTTTGGATATATATCCAGAAGTGGGATTGCTGGGTTGTATGGATTACTATTTTTAATGTTTTCTTTTAAAGATTACTTATTCATGAGAGACAGAAAGAAGGAGAGAGAGACATAGGCAGAGGGAGAAGCAGGCTCCCTGCAGGGAGCCCCATGCGGGACTTGATCCCAGGACCCCAGCACCACAACCTGAGCCAAAGGCAGATGCTGAACCACTGAGCCACCCAAGCGTCCCTCTATTTTTAATGTTTTGAGAAAACTTTGCGTTCTTTAAAATTATTGAGGACCTCAAAGAGAGATTTCCTTTATGTGGGTTATATCTAGTGGATGCTAGTTACTATATTAGAAAATGAAACAAAGGTATTTTAAAGATTTATTTATTTGTTTGTTTGTTTATTTATTTATTTTAAAGATTTATATATTCATTTTGGGGCACCTGACTGGCTCAGCTGGTAGAGCATGCAAGTCTTGATCTCAGGGTCATGAGTTCAAGCCCCGGGTTGGGTGTAGAGCTCACTTAAAAAAAAAAAAAAAAAAAAGATTTATTTATTCATTCTTTTAAAATTGATAACCTCACATGTGAAAGAAATAAACTTTTACAAAAATAACTATGTTTTCCAAAAGAAAAGCATGTTAGTGAGGAGTGTGACACCGTTTCACAGTTTTGTGAATCTCTTTAATGTGTGGCTTTAATAGAAGACCACTGGATTCTCATACCTGCTGTGTCTGCATCGGGTCTCTGGCGGTCGCTTGTTTTGGTTGAAGTCTGCAAAGAAAATCTAGGTTGCGCTGACAGGTCATTGGAAAAGGAGACCTCACAGAGCCCCTGAAAGGGACTGTAGACTACACTTTGAGAAATGCTGATTTAATGCTGTCTATGTGGGTCTCTGCTCACTTTTTGGAAAGCCACACCCCTAACCTGAGGCCCATCATGTCTTCCCAGAATGAGTCCTTAAACATGGTTCTTCGTGCTCAGGTAACATGGGGACCGCACTTAGGCGAGGCGAACTGTGCTCGCCATTGGACTCCTTGGGATCCCCTCTGGTGACACTCTCCAAGCAAAGTTACCTAGGGCAGTGACCCAGGCACAGATGCAGCTGTTCCCAGGTGTTTGATGAGGAGCCTTATATGCACAGTTCCTGGTGCTCTTTAGACCATAAAGAGGGAGCTGTTTCCTTACAGCCTGGTACTTTGCAAGGCAGACCAGCCCCTCCAAGGCCAAATCTGTGCCCCGGGGTGGCCTGGAGGAATTCTGTGTGGCTGTGAGTCTGCTCCCTGTGCATGCAGCCGGCACTGCTCACCTGCCCCCCCACCCCCGCCATTTTTGTCCCTTCTTGAGAGCCAGGGCAGAGCCTAGCATTGGAGTCCCCTGTCAGGCAGCATCAGTGGGCCATTTGGGGGCAAAGTTGTGACAACAGATTAATAGATTATTCTTGGGGGAACACCTGGGTGGCTCAGTAGTTGAGCATCTGCCTTTGGCTCAGATTGGGATCCTGGGATCCTGGAATCGAGTCCCACATCGGGCTCCCTTTAAGGAGCTTGCTTCTCCCTGTGCCTGTGTCTCTGCCTCTCTCTCTCTCTGAGTCTCTCATGAATAAATAAAATCTTTAAAAAAAAAATGGCCTTGGGGAGAGGGCTAGGGAGGACACCTAGGAGGCCAGCAGTGCCCCAGGTCCTCGGGACACGTGACATAGCCTAAAGCAGCACAAGCATTCTTGGGCCTAGGTGGGGTCAAAGCAAAGAAATTATAGCAATAAAATGTGCAATAACCTCTGTCCGGCTGGTTTTCCCTGTTCCTGCTTCTCATAACTCACAGCCCTGGGACCTTCAGAAACCCCACCCCAGCTGGAATTCACAGGGTGGGCAATGGCATGACTCACAGTTACCCAAAGCACAGTGAGCAGGGCCACATCTGCCTTCCTGGGGGGACCCACCTCCCCATCCCCTTCTTTCCATCTCCCCGCTTGCCTCCTCCCAAGCAGTAGCTGAATGAACCCGGACAACAGCAGCCCAGAAAGCTGGAGCCACTGTCAGCAGGCAGGGCGCCCAGGGTGACCTCGAGGGCACAGGGATGTGGAACCCAGGCTACAGGAAGAACATTCTGCATCTTTCCAGACCTGCCCCAGCTTCTGGAGTTAATAAGGGTCTTCCTGGTCCTTCCCAGAAGGAATGGCCTCTCCTGGCTTGAATAGGAAGGGAAGGGGAAGACAGGGCAGGGCTGGTAGGGGTGCAAGAGCCCAAGCAATCAGGGATGCTTGGATGGCTCAGTGGTTGAGCATCTGCCTTCGGCTCAGGGGGTGATCCCAGGGTCCTGGGATTGAGTTCTGCATGGGCCCCCCCCCCAGGGAGCCTGCTTCTCCTTCTGCCTGTGTCTCTATCTCTTTTGGGTCTCTCATGAATAAATAAATAAATAAAATCTTTAAAAAAAGAGCCCAAGCAGTCAGGCAGTCCAGAGTTTTCGAACTTTGCTTGGGCCACAGAACTACTTTTGGGGATCATCCTGGTTTGCTGTGGGTGGCCAGCAGAATTGTCCTGTCGAGAGCCGGGCCACCAGCTAGAAGCATTGCTGAGTCTTCTGGCCTCTCGCTTGTTTGCCATCAGCCCCAAGATCTCGAGGAAACACGGTTTGGTAACTTACCAGTGAGGCTTATGGGCCCATTTCACAGATAGGGAAGCCGATCCAAGAGGGAAGATGTCTCTTGCCCACTGACTGTGTGTCGGGGGTTGGGTAGAACTGGGATCTGGTGCTTTCTGCAGGAGACCAGCAAGTATATGTCATGGGAAGGGGTACACGCTGAGCAGGGGCTGGTGTTGGGGCTGCAGCTCGCAGAGGGGCAGGCCAGCCTGCAGCACGGACAGAAAAGGAAGGATAAATCTGTCCTCTCTCCTTCTCCCATGGCCATAAGTCCAGCCTCTGACCATGGCAGTAACCACCCCTCCACTTCCACCCGTGGACCCTGCCCTGCCCTTCCCTCCCTGTGCCAGGAAAGGGGAGCCTCGGCCCTGTGACACCTGGGCCTTTGAAGACCCTAGAATAGAGGCCCTTTGACTTCTCCCTTTCTTAGGTTCCCAGACTCCGCCTGCCACAGGGAGGGTGGGCCACATTTTTGCATATTCCTGAGAAACAGTTTGTGTTCCAAGATCCCATGCATCCAGGCCCTGGTGACCATGAGGCCTAAATCCTGGGTTTTCCAGAAACTGAGGTCATGGCTTTTGTCACATTCTCAAATGGGCCTGTGGTCCAAAAAGAAGTCATCACCCCTGCATCAGGAGGGGAGGGGTCTTGCAGAGGAGAGGTGGGGATGGAAGGATGGGGGGGTCGGGGAGAGCTGTGTCAGGGATATCCCCTGCTGGAGCCTTTACATGTTACCTGGTTTTATTTCTCTCACCTACTTGTGATGGAGGGTCCCTGGCTCCATTTTACAGATGAAGAAACTGAGACTCAGTGACATGAGGTAGCTTGCCCCAGACACAGCCCTGAGGGATGGATCAAGCCAGGGCAGGGACAGAGGCCTAGGGTGGTGTTGTATTTGGTTCTACAGCGGCCTTCAGCTCTGGAACCTGGCAAAGCCGGCACTTTAGAAGCCTCCCTTGTGAGCATCCGCACCAGACCCCCGAGCCTCCGCATCTAGGTCCCCAGGAAATTATTTCAGTGGCCAGAGAACCTGACGCAGGGCTTCTCCCCTCTGAGGGTCATTCTTGGGCCCTCCTGTCCATTCCTCTCTAACGAGGAGGGAGCAAAGTGCCCCTACAGTGGCAGGTGGGACCTGGCTGGAGGGTAGGCTTAGGAAGGCTCCCCGCCAGGGCAGAGGGCACGGAGCCCAGCCCCCTCCAGGTCCACCCAGCAAAGACCCTTGCTTTCTTTGTCCTTAGAAATGTCAGCCCCCCAGGACCCCTGGGTGGCTCAGTGGGTGGAGCATCAGCCTTCAACTCAGGTCGTAACTCCAGGGTCTCAGGATCGGGTCCCACATCGGGCTCCCCACAGGGAGCCTGCTTCTCCCTCTGCCTGTGTCCTGCCTCTCTGTGTGTGTGTCTCTCATGAACAAATAAATAAAGTCTTAAAAAAGTGTGAGCCCCCAAACCTCAGGGTAGCATCTCTACCCTCCAGCCTACCTCCTGCCCAACTCACTCCAGTGGTAAATAAGGCAGAGCAATCCCAAAACAGGCCCCGGCTGAGACATAGGCCCACCCCAACATTCCTGAAATTCTTTTTAAAAACATCTTTATTGGGGCACCCCAGTGGCTCAGTCTGTTTAAGTGTCTGCCTTCAGCTCAGGTCATAGTCTCAAAGTCCTGGGTTTGAGCCTCACATCAGGCTCTCTGCTTACCCAGGAGTCTGCTTCTTCCTCTCTCTCTCTCAAAAAACTAAAAGTAAAAATTTTTAAAAAATAATAAAAATTGGGGCACCTGGATGGCTCAGTTGGTTGAGCATCTGCTTTTGACTCAGATCATGATTCCAGAGTCCTTGGATCGAGCCCCATGTCAGGCTCCCTGCTCAGCAGGAAGCCTACTTCTCCCTCTCTTCCCCACTCGTGCTCTCTCGCCATCTCTCTCTCTCAAATAAATAAAATCTTTTTTAAAAAATTTAAAAATCTTTATTATATGTGATTTTTTCCTTTCATTGTTATTGGGATGTAAACTGAGCAATGTGTGAGTTCAAGGCATAGAGCATAATGATTGGCTTACATACGCTATGAAATGATGACCACAGTAAGTTAACATCTTCTCTTGTAGTGAGGGGGGGAATAAAAGAAAAAATATGGTTTTTTTCTTTGCGATGAGAACTTTTAGGATGGGTACTCCCTTAGCATTTTTCACATCTCCTACACCGCAGTGTTAACTCCAGTCTCTTGTTAAACATTCTTGTTAAACACCTGTAAGAAACAGTTTCTTCACCTGTAAATTGGGAATTGCGATGGCCAGCCTACTCGCCTTACAGGGATTTCTAAGAATCACACGGGGAAGGTGTTTGGAAAAGTTCAGGATTCCCCACCGAAATAACTGGGAGTGAATCTGTGCCGAGCCTCACCCATCAGTAACACATTTGGTGTCCTCAGGGTTCTGGACCTGGCCTGGGAGCCTTCCTCCTCTGGGCTGTGCTGGGGCAGCTCCACCTGTGGCTTGGGAGCCTAGGGGCCCACAGGGTAAGGGCAGCAAAAGGGGGTGATGCTTGACTTCCCTGCCCACCCTTGGTGGGCCCCTTGGTCCTCAGGGTGGGCTGGGCCCAGGAATATTTTCATTCCTATCATTGTCTGGTCCGGGCAAGGTACCAAGGTAGGAATAGGAACCACAGCTTCACCCAAGGACAACAGAAAATGCTTTGCTTCTCTAAAGCAGTTAGCGCTGCTTCAAGCTTCCACCAACTTGACTGGTGGGGAAGTCAAGCTTTAGTTATGTTTGGGGAGCCTACCCTTTCCCTGGGTTGTGCAAGAATCTTGGGTTTTACACAGTCCAGAACATTTGGAGTAGGGCCCCTGGGTCCTGATCTACCCTGGTGACTGTTGTTGGCCAAGTCTATGGGGTCCCTTGCTGGTTGGGCAGGGGCATCTGCAGAGGCTCCCAGCTGGGGCTGTCAGTGTGTGGTGCCCCCCCAAACCCTTGTCCCTCCTCGGGCCTGGAGACCCTCTGCCTCCACCCCAATCACCTGTTGTCCTTTCTAAGGGAGCCCTAGTGGTGCTTTCTTCTGGGTGCCTGGCAGCTTCTTTTAATCCCACAATCCAGAACCACCGCCGCCACCAGCCCCTGAGACAAAGGAACACCAAAGTTGGGTCAGCTATAGAAGGAGCAGTAAAAATGATGGCAGAAGCATGGGAAAAACAAATAAATATCAGGACATGATCCTATCACAGAGCTGGGGGATTTACTCTGCATGCAGGTTCCAAAATTTGCCCTCCCTATGTGGAAAAGTAGCCACTACTACCATGGCCTGTACTACCATGCTGGTACCTTTGGCTTCGTACTGGTTTCCAGGGGAGGAGGATGGAGGGTGAGTCTTCATCCAGAGGTTGGAGGGCTTGGGACATACATGCGCTGGGAAGGCATCTTAGAGGGGCTTCCATGGCCCTCTGGACAAGTTCTGTAGATGCTTCCTTGCAGCTGGGAAACCTTCCTGGGGATGGGGGGTCTCCCCCCTGGTTAGGGTGCTGGAGGAGGGGGTGCTAAGCCACCCACAGGGAGCTGTTCTGGGCATGTTGGATGGGACTCGAGAGTAAGGCCTGGCCACCCCTGACCTCTGGGTGACCTCTCTTGCAGGACCTGGGCATGGAGTCGACCTCTCTGGATGACGTTCTATACCGCTATGCCAGCTTCAGGAACCTGGTGGACCCCATCACACACGACCTCATCATCAGCCTGGCGCGCTACATCCACTGCCCCAAGCCGGTAGGGCAGCTGTGGTCAGAGCCAGCCAGGTCTGGGGGTGTGAGGCGGGTGCCTTTCTGGCCAGAGCAGTTCAGTGTCCAAGGAGGGCTGGTGGCTATGGCCCGAGGAGGCCCAAAGAGGACAAGCCACCTCAAGTGGGCAGCCAGCCAGCGGGCCTGAGGTGCCCACCCTGTCCTAAGGCTCAGCACCCATGGCAGGGTCTCACATGGGCACCATCAGCCCACGTTTTGGTTTTTGTTTGGCCTCCCAGTGTATTAAATCCAGATTCCTTGCCAACATTTAAAACTCAGAATATTTCACACATGCTCCATATTCAGCTCCCCTTGGAAAACGGGAAGCTCCAGCAGCATGGAGCCTTCATTCCTATAGGACGAGAGCTGAGTAGCTCCACCCCGGAGCTTTTCCCTCCCATCCCTCAATTTCCAGCAGCTTCCAAAAGAAGCACTTCCCCTGTGGCAGGGACAGGAAGCCAGAGCAGGACCCAGGAGCGCCTGAGGGAAGCTTCTGCTTTCAGAGGAGGAGGATTTAGGATAAGAGGGAAGAGGTGACTGTCAAACCCACCTCCTCACTTGGCCTGAACACAGACTTGAACCTGGTTGCTCAGGGGGGCTCCATTGCTCTGAAGCTGGGCCTCCATCTGGACCTTCATCTAGGGCCTTCTCTCTGGCTTCTGGGGCCGTCTGGCACCAAGACTTAGGTGAGGAGCCAGCTCTGAAGGGCTGGGAGCCAGTCGGGGCCAAGCACGGGGTGGGTTGGGGTTGGTGGTGGGATGCCGCAGAAGCCAGGAATGCTGAGCTCAAATATGTGATGGTAAGAAAAAGCTCGTAGTGGGGTTGGCAGGCTGGGGAAGAGCGGCTGCTGCCAGGAGCTGTAGGAGAATCAGCTGGGCCTGGAATCACCTCCACTTCTCATTCAGATTGTACCTGGCTCAGCCCAGGGAAGCTGGGAGCAGCGTCTGTAGGCTTCGCAGGTGCCAGACCTCTGCCTTTTCTGGAACGGGATTTGAGATGCCCACAGGTGAAGGGGTGACAGATCACAGGGCCCTCAAAGCAGCTCTATAGGAGAGATGTTATTTTTATGCACATTTTAGAGTTGGGGAAGACCAAATTCAGGTAATGATGTAATCTGATGAAGGTGACCCCCACAGTTATGATCTGGGCCTCAGTTCCGGGCAGGGTGCGGGTGCTGTCAGTGCTCTGGTGGGGCTGGTAGGGCTGCATCGGGGCCAGACGAGGAGGCCCGTGGGGGAGCGGGAAGGAGAGGTGGCCCCAGGGGTTCTGTCTGGACTGAGCTCCATCCCCTTCGGTGGGGACCACGGGGTGGGGGGGGCACACCCGGGTTGTCTGCGCTCAGGCTGCTACAACACGTTACCACTGCCAGGGGCCCTTGTAAACAACAGTAATGTCTTGCTCCCAGTTCTGGAAGCCAGGAATCCAAGGTGCCCACATGGCACGGTTCTGGTGAGAGCCCTCCTCCGGGTTTGCAGACGGCTGCCTCCTCGTGGTGGCTTCATGGGGGGGTGGAAAGCAAGCCAGCTGGCTCTCTGGCTTCTTCGTTTAACCCTTGTGACCTCTTCTAATCCTGCTTAACCCCCTAAAGGCCCCACCTCCAGACACCATCACACCGGGATGGGGTCCCCACCACAGGTTGGGGCGACAGAGTCAGACATTGGGTCCACGGCATGGGTGTTGCTTTCTCGGGTCACTTAATTAGCTGAACTTTGTTTTCTTCAACTCCAAAGGCCCATGACAACACCCTCCCCTGTAGAGCCATTTTGAGAGTTCAGTGAGCTGATTCAGGAGAAGCTTCCAGAAGCTCAGGCATTTGTACCGTGTAGACGGAAGCTAAGGTTTACCTGGTCACTGAGCACCCACCATGTGCTAAGCAGGGTGCTCAGACTTAGCAGGTCCGTGGTGAGATCCTGAGGCAAGGTTGTGGGCTCAGAGTCTTGGAGAATTAGGGGCCGGCCTCTGATTTCCAGATTTCCAGAGCCAGCCAGTGGTGTCAGCCATGTTGGAGGCCCGGCCCTGTTGGAACCGGCCAGGCTGGTTCCCTTAACCATACCCATAGGCCAGGTGGCAGGAGAGGCCCTTCAAAAGGACTCTCCTGGTTGTGGTTGAGGCCAGGGTGGGAGGTCCTGACTCTGGGGCCCCCAAACTGGTGTTAGGGGAAGCCCGGGCCCCCACCCCAAAACGTGAGCTGGCTCGGGGCTGGCCAGGAATTCCTGTTCTTGGCTCTTTCATCTGAGAAGCCCAGATCATTCCAAGTGTGGACCTTGAGGTTACTATAGACAGAGATGCCAAGACTCTCAGCTAGGAGGCAACGTTTCCCTCAGCTGTGACATGAGACAAATAAGTAGACCTTCCTGGTCCAATCTGTTTCAGCATCCAGTAGACAAATAACCCCACAACTAAGATGACCCCCTCAAATGAGTCCCAACCTACCAAAAGCCCTCTCCTGTGTGCCAGCTGGATGTGGGCCCAGGCCCTAGAAAATGTGCATCTGTGCGTGTCCCCAGAAGGAGGACGGTCAAAACCCCATCGTGCCCATGACTCTGTGCTGATAAATCCATAGCCAAGCTTCAAGCTCAGAAGTCACCCACCTCTTTTTTTTTTTTTTTAAGATTTTGTTTATTTATTCATGAGAGAGACAGAAACGTAGGCAGAGGAAGAAGCAGGTTCCCTGCGGGGAGCCTGATGTGGGACTCGATCCCAGGAACCCAGGATCACGCCCTGAGCCGAAGGCAGATGTTCAACCACTGAGCAACCCAGGTGCCCCATTTAGGGGCAATTTTAGAGACTCCTTCCTTCCCTGCACCCCAGCTCCAGCCCCACACATCCCTTCATGTCTACAGTCAGGGTCCCCACGAGCAGACGCTAAAATGAGGGTGTGTGTACAGCGATTTGTTGGGGAGGTGCCCTGGGGAGGCCAGGCCAGCCCAGGCTCCATCCTGGGGAGGGCAAGCAGCTTCCACCTGGTTCCTCAAGGCAAAGGGCTGGGCTTTCAAACCCCCGCACTGGCCAGAGTGAGGGGCTCTCCCTGAGGAGGTAAGTTCCCAGGCACTCCTGTCTCCTGATCAGGTCTTGATCTCAGAGTCCTGGGATCGAGTCCTGCATCAGGTTCCCCACAGCGAGCCTGCTTCTCCTTCTGCCTATGTCTTTGCCTCTCTGTGTGTGTCTTGCATAAATAAATACACAAAATCTTAAAAAAAAAAAAGATGGGCACCCACCACAGAGCAGGACAGGTGCTGGTCCTCCGGGCAGAAGTACACCAAAGGAGGGAGGGTCACAAAATTGGAAAAAGTGGATCCAAATGATTTGAATGGAGCACCCATGTTGTCCACCACAACCAGCAAGTCCCAACAGCCCTCATTCCCTAGTGTGTTGGGGTCTCTCAAAGGCCCTTCTGGTCCCCACATCCTCCTCCTTGAGGCTACTGGCAGAGCCTCCAGTGGGACTCTGGGCCTCCACTCCTGCCTCCCTGCCCTCTGTGCTCTGAGAGCAGCCAGAGAGGAATCTGCAAGGTCAATTGGATCACCTAAGTACCTCTCTGAGAAACCTTCCATTGTGTCGTAGTTTCACTAAAACCCAAACTCCTTTTTTTTTTTTTTGAAGATTTTATTTATTTATTCATGAGAGACACACAGAGAGAAGCAGAGACACAGGCAGAGGGAAAAGCAGGCTCCCCGCGGAGAGCCCAATGTGGGACTCAATCCCAGGACCCCGGGATCATGACCTGAGCTGAAGGCAGATGCTCAACCACTGAGCCACCCAGATGCCCCCTCTCAGAACCTTCAGTGACCAGCCTAGCTCACACGGCTCTCCCATGCCCTGTTTACGGCTTCATTTCACTCACTGGTCTCCCACGCAATCTTGCTTATTTATTTGTCAGCTAACATATTGTCTGCCTTCCCCATAAGACTATCAGTTCCAAAGGGACAAGAGATGGCATCTGTCTTGCTCACAACTACATCTTGCATCACGCAGGGCCCTGGCGGGAAGCAGGCCAACACATTCCATTGTGAATTTTTGAGAATTTAATAATGGGACTCTTTCCACGGTTGTGGGCAGGAGAAAGGAAACCAGTGGGGGATATTGAGACACCCAAAGACAAGCGGCAGCAGGAAGTTGTTACCACAGAAAGGGCCTTGGGTGCAAGCCATGACACCAGAGCCATGAGAACACTTTTTCCAGCACCATGCTGTATTTTCTATTGCTGTGTAACAAATGACCTCAGAATTTAGTGGCTTAAAACAATAGACATTGATCATTGTGTAGTCTCTGTAGCCTAACCTAGGTAATTCTAGCTTAGGGTCCCTCGCGACAGCAGCCAGGGCTGCAAATATCTACCAGTTTGGTGGACAGTGGCAGGCCCCCTTCCGGGCTGGCACACCCCCTGGCTGCTGGCAGGAAGCCTCAGTTTCTTGCCACATGGGACTGTGGCATAGGACCGCTGGAGCTTCCACACACACATCGTGGCAGCTGGCTCATTATCCTAGAGCAAGTGATCCAAGAAAAGAGCAAGGCAGACACACACCTAGATCTTCTACGACCTAGCCACATCCTAGGTCACCCAGATCAACCCTGATAAGGCGCCCAATCTCCCCAGACTCGCACCATACTCCCCTCTCCTTACTTTTCCTTTTCCATGGGCGGGGGAGAAAAAACTGCAGAATTAATTCCACACACTGCCTTTTTTTTTTTTTTAAGATTTTATTTATTCATGAGAGAGAGAGAGAGGCAGAGACACAGGCAGAGGGAGAAGCAGGCTCCCCGCAGGGAACCAGATGGGAGACTTGATCCCAGGATCCCGGGACCATGCCCTGAGCCAAAGGCAGACGCTCAACCACTGAGCCACCCAGGCGTCCCACACCCTGCCTGTGAGCCTGCGGTGTGGACTGGGGCTCTGTTGCCAGGAGCACAAGTCCAGGGGCACTGCCTCAAGCTGGGAAGAGAATTTATCCTGATACCATGAGGTCTTCTTGGGCCCCAAAACAGCCGCGCTTGGAGGAGGGGCTAGAGGTACAGATGAACTGCAGTAGCAGACATCGCTCCATCCGTTTTCTGGGCTGCACTACCCCGGGCCACAACTCTGCCAGGGCACCCCGTGGGTGTCTAGACCCTGAGCAGGCGGGGGGGGGGGGGGGTGTTGGTGCGGGGGTGCGTCTGGTGTGCAGGAAAGGTCTGATTGGCTGCCTCTGCCCATGCCTGCTTCTGGACCAATCTGCTGCAGCTTGGGCTGGGGTCTGGCTGCACCGAGGGGCCTGCGGGTGCGCGCAGAGCGCGTGCAGGGCACACGGACCGGGTAACTTGCGGTCCCGGTGGTCCGACTCCTCCGCCAAGGTTTCGCAAGGGGCGCGTGGCTACTGTTTCTGGAAACCACGCAGAAACGACACTTCCTCCTCCTCCTCTGCCTCCACCGTGCCCTTCAGCCCCTGCCTCCGCCACCCTCTCCTGCTCCAGCGCCGAGCCAGCCCTGCTTTGACCTCTTCTGCGCGGGAGGGGGGTGGGTTTCGAAAAATCCAGGGAGTTGGGGGGAAATTAGAGGGGCTTGCTTAAGGCTTTTGCGGGTGCAAATGATAGAAACACTTGGAACCCACCAACCAAAAGATTGATCACCGTGGGGGCGGGGAGGGGGACTTGGGTGGCTCAGTTGGCTGAGCGTCCGCCTTCGGCTCGACCTGATCGAGCCCCGCCCGCATCGGGCTCCTGCGCAGCTTGGTTGGGGGGGAGGGGTCTGCTCCCTCTCCCTGTGCCCTTCCCCCCAGCTCATGCTCGCGCTCTCTCAAATAAATAAATAAATAAAATCTTTTAAAAAAAAGATTTGTCACTGGGAGGGCAGCGCAGGGCGAGATGGCCGGTTAGGAAGGATGCCAGCCCCAGAGCCGGCTTTGCGTCCTGATCCCATCCTACAAGCTCGTGGGGCCTCAGTTCCCTCACTTGTAAAGCGGGGTCACAGGAGCGCGGGTTCGTGGGGTTGTTGTGAGCTCCAGGATTGCGAGGAGCTGGTGCGTGCCGCCCGCACCGGCGACGCGTCCCCTAGCAGATGCGCGCCCGGGGTTGGCTGTCGTTCACGGAGCCCAGACAGACGGAGGGGAGGACAGCGGCTCACGGCGTGTCTCAGATCGGCTGTGAGGTGAGCGTGTCTATTGTCCCTGTCGCTGAGGGAACAGGCTTGCTCGGTCTCCGGCCGGGAACGGCCCTGCGCGGTCCGCCCTTGCCTCGCCTTGCACCCCGCTGCCCCCTTGCGGCGGTGCCCGCGCCCTGCGGCGGCTGCTTTGCCGCCTTTTCCTCTTTGTTTCTTGGTCCGCCGCCCAGCGGCTCGCGCCCAGAGGGTGGCCCCGGACTTTGGAAGCCCTGGGAAGTGGTTGGAGGAGGAGCGGAGGCTGACGAGCTCGGTTCTCAGCTTTGGAGCGGGTGCTGTGGGAGAGTGACCCTGTTCTGGGCGCCCGGGTGGTCTGGGGAGTGAGGCTGGGCTGGCCACCCAGTCCCACCCCCCTTCATCCTTGTCTCTGAACTGGTTGGAACTGGTGCTTCTTCACCCTGGAGACACTGGGGAATCATCTGTGGAGCTTTTTTTAAAAAAATCCCTTGGGGATCCCTGGGTGGCTCAGCGGTTGAGCTTGAGCGTCTGCCTTCGGCTCAGGGCATGATCCCGGGGTGCTGGGATCGAGTCCCACGAGTTCCTTGCAAGGAGATTGCTCTCCCTCTGCCTGTATCTTTGCCTCTTTCTGTGTGTGTCTCTCATGAATAAATAAATAAAATCTTTAAAAAAAAAAAAAATCCCTGCATGCATGCTGCCCACCCATGCTGGTGGGGCCCAGTCAGTGCACCATCTCTGCTGTCACATCCCATCCTCCCTTTGGCCTCCAGAGTTGGCCTTCACCCTGGCCCCCACCATGACCGCCCCTCCCTGAGCCTCTTCTGGCCAAGGCCTCCTCACTGGAGTCCCTCCAATCCTTCTTTTCCTTGGTGCCCATGGCTACACTGTGCCTTCATTCATCCCCTTGGGCCTGGTGTGGCCTCTCCCTGGCCCTTGCTTTATCCCCAATTCCTTCCGTGGCCATGGGGTTTAATCGGAGGGTGATGATGTCTTGAGCCCCAGCCTCACAAATCCCTCAGGAGGGGTCCACGTGGCTGCAAATGAGCCAATTATTCCCCTGTCCTGCCTTCTCCTCCCCTTCTCTCCTGGAGCCCCTTGCCTTCTCTCCAGGTCCCCAGCCCTAAGCCTGGATCCTTCCTCATCCCCGCCCTGCCCATACCTGCTCCATCCTGAGCACTGTTGGTCAAGTGTGGTGGCCCCCGTCACTTTCAGGGCTTTCTGCAGGCCTGGCAGGGAGCCCCAAACTGCACAAAGCAGTTCAGGGCCAGGCCCATCTGGCCCTGAACTGCTTTGTTGGAGGGACAGTCCCAAAATGCAAACTGTTCTCTCTTGGAGCCCCTGCCCGCTTCTCCTGCTTCCCTTCACATACACTCAGAACAAATCTAGAATCAGAACATGGCAACTCAGGTCACCAGGTCGCCTAAAGTGACAGGTGACATCAGACAGGCAGGCGTAGGCAAGAGGAAGTGAGGTTCTTGGAGAACCAGAGACCATTGCTGTCTATACCAATTCCATTCAGGTTTGAGCCTCTGTCTCCTGGATCCCTGCTCAGAAGCTTCACCTCTTTGGATACTCAACACCTACCTCTTCCCTCTCCTGTCTCTGCCCTCAGGGTCTTCTAGCCTTTCCACCAGCCCCAGTCCTGCTGTCTATGCTTCAGTTCCCTCCTCTGTAAAATGGGGATAATGAAAGTAGTTCTGCTCTGGGGTGTTGTGGGAATTCCGTGAAGTCCTAGTGTATTGTCCATGTGCAGCAACCCAGGTGACAGACGATAGAGGCTTGAACTAAAGTGGTGGCCATGGAGGTGGTGAGAGGTGAGCAGACCCCCCAGATTGCCACCTGCTCCCGCACCTGTAACAACACCCCCCCCAACACCCAAACCTTTGCACATTTCCTCCTCACTCAGGAGATGCCTCTTATATCGTCTTTCCTCTTTCCGTACAAAAATCATAAACCTATCAGCCCTTAAAAGCCCAATTCATAGGTGCCTGGGTGGCTCAGTCTGTTAAGCATCTGCCTTCAGCTCAGGTCATGATCCCAGAGTCCTGGGATCAAGTTCCGCATCGGACTCTGCGGACTCTGCTCGGTGGGGAGTCTGCTTCTCCCTCTGCCCCTCCTCTGTGTTTGTTCTCTCCCTCTCCCTCTCTCTCTCTCTCTCAAAAATAAATAAAATCTAAAAAAAAAAAATAAAGGCCCAACTCACTTGGGAGGAGTAATCCTCCTTTTCCCTGCCAGGGCATTCTTCGAGAGCTTACTATGTGCTGAGCCACAGTCACAGCACTCCACAAGGAGTGACTCATTTTGTCCTCAGAAAATCCCCTGTGAGTTGGGTTCTGTTATCCCTTCATACAGGAAGATTGAAGGTCAAGTGACTTCCCAAGGTCACAGAGGAGGTAACGAAGCAAGGGTTCACATCTACACGGTTTGGCTCCGAGTCCATGCTCTTACCTACTCAGTATGCTGTGTCTCCATTAGCACGGTGATGATGGTAGCAACCATCAGGCTGGCCTTTACTGAGCGCCCACTGTGTGCCAGGCACTGGATGCGGGTTAATGGTTGAACCTCACCGGATCCAGGTTTCTCTCCAAATGCAGGTTTGCATCTGAGCCCTGGCACTTGCTGGCTCTTGGCTCTTAGCACTGGGCCACTGGGCAGGAGCGCATGCTGTTGGCCCCCCACCCCCGGGGCTTGGTGACTGTCTATTGACAGCCCTCTCATGGCTCATGGGACAGAGGTGGGGTCTCTCTAGCATGTCTTTGCCACACCCTTTAACCCAATATAAGTTTGTTAGGGCCACCATAACAAAATACCACTTAAACAACAGAAATGTATTTTCTCCTAGTTGTGAAGGCTGGAAGTCCAGGATCAAGGTGTTGGCAGGACTGGTTTCTTAAAGGCCTCTCCTTGGCTTGAAGATGGCCGTCTCCTCCAGGGTCCTCACATGGCCTTCCCTCTGTGCGTGTGTGTGTCCTATGGGCTTTTCATGAGGACACCAGTCATATTGGATTAGGGCCCACCCAGAAGATGGATGAATTGCACTGGAAAAGACTTGGACTCCTCATTCATTAAGTTTTCCCACTGGAGGCATCATAAAAATATTTCTCTTTGCTATGTGAAATACAAGAGAGAGAACAACTTCTAGGACAATTGCCTAGAACAATTGCCGGGCACCTGGTAGGGGCTCAGTCAACATTTGTGGAGCAATCAATGAGCAGAATGGCCCTGGCCTCTGGGGAGAGCCTGGGACCATGATGAATCCTGGCTCAGGGGTCAGCCAGCACTCAGCTCTGGTCAATTGTTGTCAGATTGCCTGGAATTTAGGGTTTTATATAAATCTCAGTTGTGCCATGAAAGCAGCTAGTTCACAGAAATTGGAGCCATGGTGCATTTTAGTTTGCGACCAATGGCTTTCTGCTAAGGGGGGCCCCCTGAGAGCCAATAGAACAAACAGGCCTCCCCCAGCTCAGCCTGGGTGTGCGCCCTTCCCGTGGAGACAGGAAGCTGGAGTTGAGGGCCTGGTGTCCCCTGCCTGTCCCAGGGAACTCAGGGTCCTGCCGCCTGTGGTTGCCTCTGCAGGAAGGCGACTCGCTGGGCGCCATGGAGAAGCTGTGCCGGCAGCTGACATACCACCTCAGCCCCCACTCCCAGTGGAGGCGGCACCGGGGGCTGGTGAAGAGGAAGCCGCAGGCCTGGTGAGTCTCTGTCACCTGAGCTGGATCTACCCTGCCTCCCCTTCCCCCCCTTCCCCCCTCCTCTGGCCTGGTGTCCAAAGGCAGCCCAAAAGGGATCCATGGCCGGCTGGGCATGCGGCACACAGCACTCCCTCCTAGCTCTGAGGGAGGGGCTGGAACCAGAGCGGTTGTCTTGGAAGGTGCCTGAAGGAGGTGAGCTTGAAGGAGAACTCAGGGTTGGGTAGGGAGAGCAGCCAGGGGAGCATTCCAGGTGGGCATGCTGGAGGGGATGTCCCCTGAGGGGAGCTGTTCTTGGGGCCCTGGTCTGGATTGGGAGCTGGGGACTATGGGCCCGTTCAGGAGGGATGGGAAGACATGATTGGGCACTGCCACTGAATCCGCCACTTCTCCTGAGTGTCTCCTATGGGGACTCGGACCCCAGCCATGGCCCTGGGCCACGTGGCAGTGAGAACCCTCAAAGATTTTATGCCCCCCTGAAGATTGGGGGGGCACATGGGACACAGAACCAGCGGGCATAGCACCTTTGGAAGCAAGTGAAAGGGAGCCTGAAAGTCAGGCTTTCTGGAGGGAGTACCCCTGCCTTTCTTGCAAAGGACCATGGGGCAGAGTGGCTTGTGTCCTTCCCAAGGGCTGGGCAGGGGCAGAGCTGCCCTCCCTTGCTGATGAGAGCCCTGGTTCTTCTTTCCCTTCTGGATTCCTCCACCCAAAGGCAGGAGAGGAGCGTTTCCAGGTGGAGGAAGAGTGAGGCTCTCATGAAGCTCAGAGATGGGCTCCAGGCGGGCTCAAGTCAGGAGTTGTACGTGGGGTCAGAGCAGGTGGAACCTGGAAGGCCCCGAGGAGTCCGGGATGACCTCAGTCTTTAGGATTGAACAGCTAGAAATGTGAGCTCGGCAGGAGTCCAGGAGCTTCCTCTTCTGCCTCCCCAACACAATGCATACTTTGTTCTTTCAAAAGCCTCTCTCCCAACGGGGTGGCCCCTTCCTGTCACACTTGAATGAAGTGTGAAGAGGGTCCTCTGCGGTGGACGCTCGGGCCCTCTCTGGTCGCTCACCTCCCATTTTCCCTCACTGCAACCATGCTGGCCTTTCTGTTGGTTCACAGACACCAAACTTTCTGTCTGAGCCTTTGCCCATGCCCGCCCTCTGCTGGAACTTTTATCAGACTTTTCTGTTAGCCCACTTTTTCTTCAAATGTCAGCTCAAATTAAGTCCTGACAGAAGCCTTCCCTGAGTAGCCATGTCCAAGCTACTCTCACTTCAGAGTCTTATTTCTTGTCTCCCCCCTCGTAGAGTACAAACGGGGATCTTGTCCATCTTGTCCACTACTATGACCTCAGGGCCTAGGATAGTGCCTGGCATATAGTGGGAACAAGGTAGGGGACATTAATGTCACCGTTTGGCCATGATCACCCAGCTGCTAAATGGCCAGGTTGGATTCAAACCCCAGACTCAGGTTGTTAACCACGTACTAGGTGTAATGGATCTGGATTAACGACATTGACAATAGCCAGGACTTCAATCACACTGAACACATGCCAGGCAGTGTTTTGAGCACTTAGAGGTCATGCCCTGGGAGGAAAGATGAGGAAATTGTAAGTAGCCTTTTGGTTCCACATCTGAAGGATAGAGACTTAACATTTTTTTGACAAAAGGAAGTCCAGGCTGTGAACCCCCTCCACCCTCCTCTCCTTCCCACCGCTGGGGCCCCAAGGTTTGCCTGGGTACCTGGAAATGGGGAGCCCTGGCCGCAGAGCAAGGAGCAGGAAGAAAGAAGAGGAAGGAATAGCAGATGGTAGAGAGTGGAATGGGGTGCAGAGCACTGAGCTCCCAGCAGGCAGCTGCTACCATCCTAGGTTCAGCGCCCCTGTGGGCTCCCCCCGCCCCCAGCTCACCTGCTGTCCTACAGGGCTCTCCCTAAGGACTCCCCATCTGGTGGGCAGGATTGTGTTGAAAGGCCTCAAGAGACTTTGTGCTGCTCTTGGGGAAACAGGAAGCTCAGTCTAAGTGGTTAATAATGACAACAGCAAATATTCATTCATCGCTCACATATACAAGGCACCGTCCTAAATGCTCTGCATCTGTTACCTCATTTCACCTAACAATTCTGTGGGACTCCAATTAGCTCCATTTTTCAGGTATATCACTGAGACAGAAGCTAAGGACTGATGAGAGCTCAGGCGAATAGGAGGAAGAGTTAAAATGCAAACCAGGCACTCTGGCTCCAGAAATTACCCTTGGTCACGGCAGAAACATCTGGGCCTTTCTCTCACGGTCCCTCAGGCTCTAGGCAGCTGGGCTCAGCTGGGCTCAGCCAGGCTGAGATGGGAGGTAGTGGCCAGGGGATCAAAAGTCCTCAGTTGCTGGCATCCCTGGAGTTGCAGAGCATGGGGGAGGCTGGCCCCACTTGCTTGAACTTGGCTTAAAGTCCCTTCTCCCCTCCAGCCTCAAGGCTGTCCTGGCTGGGAGCCCTCCAGACAACACCGTGGACCTGTCAGGCATCCCGCTGACCCCCCGTGACCTGGAGCGGGTGACCAGCTACCTGCAGCGCTGCAGGGAGCAGGTGGACAGCGTGGAGCTGGGCTTCACGGGCCTCACAGACGACATGGTCCTGCAGCTGCTGCCGGCGCTCAGCACGCTGCCCCGCCTCACCACCCTAGCTCTCAATGGCAACCGGCTAACCCGGGCCCTGCTGCGTGACCTCACTGACACCCTCAAGGACCCCAGCAAGTTCCCCAATGTCACGTGGATCGACTTGGGCAACAACGTGGACATCTTTTCACTGCCCCAGCCCTTCCTGCTCAGCCTGCGCAAGCGCTCCCCAAAACAGGGCCACCTACCCACCATCTTGGAGCTGGGCGAAGGCCCGGGCAGTGGGGAGGAGGCCCGGGATGAGACAGTGGACCAGGAGGACCCTGGGGGAGGCCCCCTGGATCCTGCCAAAGACCTTGAGGGCAGGGAGACTGTAGGTGCAGTTCAGACATGACAC
This sequence comes from Nyctereutes procyonoides, assembly GCF_905146905.1. Taxonomy (NCBI): domain Eukaryota; kingdom Metazoa; phylum Chordata; class Mammalia; order Carnivora; family Canidae; genus Nyctereutes; species Nyctereutes procyonoides. The sequence continues at coordinate 50,119,945 of NW_026575140.1, read as the reverse complement.
ACAAGTGGGAGAAGTGGGAGTCCTCACCAGGGAGTCCAGGTGGGGTAGGATGACTGTGGCAGGCTAGGAGGCCCAGCAGAGGCCTCAGGCAATCACCCAAAATTGGCCTGGGCAGCCCCACTCACCTGAGCCAGACTGTAGCATCTGGGAAGGGGTTGTCCTCTCCATTTCCCCCCATCAATTTCAATCTGCCTTCTGGCTCCTGAGAAATCATCTGTGGCTTGAGAGGCAGCAGTCCCTCAGCCTCCCCAGATTTGTGGGTGGTGCTTGGAGATGCTCAAAGCTTGAGCTAAGTTAAGAGCTTATCCCCAGGAGGAGTTCAGTTCCAGCCCTCCATCTAACCCAGTTACTTCCTGATAGGGTAGAACCTTTTTTCAACAGACTGGAGGTTGGAGTAGGAGTGGCTCCCCAGGGACTCCAGGAGCCTAGTCCCCACCTGAAGTGTAAGCGGGTGTACCTCCTGAGGCCCTGGGGGCTCAGAGGAACCACTTCCTAGTCTCATCCTCCACCTGGGATTCCAGGCCCTGCCCCTAGCACCCTTCAACAGAGCATCCTAGGATAGGAAGGTCCACCCAGAAACCACACCAACTCCCTACCCAGCCAAAGACTACCAGACCTTCTTCACTAGGGCTGCATAGTTGCAAATGAGCTCAAGTCAGAGTACTTCCCTTCAAAGGTTTTTAAAGACCTTTATCCTTAGTTTCTTCTTATGGAGTCCCCAAAGAGTACATTCCCAAAAACCTACTCTGGAAGGCTCCTAAAACCGAATAGGTCAAAACTTAGTTTGGTGGACTTCGTGCCTCCTAGCAAGAGCTAGGAGATGGGGAGAAACTGGAGTTCCCAAAGGGTGGTAGCCACTCAGGCAAAGCTGGCAACATGGCCTAAAGGGCCTCTAGGATCAGGACAGGTATAGGCAAGATCGCAACTCAGGAAGGCCAACAGGACAGGGGCTGAGGTAAAGAGCCAGACTATGCGACCTTGCCTGCCACTGCACAAGTGTTTGGCCAAACCGCATAGAGCTTCAGGAGGTAGGCTATGCACAAAAGGACACGGCCCAGAGGCAGACTGGAATCAAAGGTGCGGATGCCTTAAATGCTTTGGAACTTTTACCCTCAAGTCTAAAGTTGTAAAAGGGGAAAACTGACTGACCATGGAGAAGTTGACAAGTGCTAATACCTGGACTGCTCATCTGACAGCAGCAACCAAAATTTTTTTTCTTCAAATACACGTTTTTAACAACCAGTACTAAAGACCATTCTTTATTGCAGTATTGGCTTATGGTGATTACATGGAAATATTAGTCTCAGTAGTAAGTTTCCAGCTTAAAGAGAACCTTACCCAACAGAACAAATTCTTACAAGTAAACACAAAAGCTGTTTGCACAAAGGAGTTGAGAAGGCTACAATATTTGTAATACGTTACTAAAAAACTCAATTTAATGACACCAACATTGCCTATCCTAAGAAAATGTTGCCAAACACATTTGTTGGCTCTGCCATTAAGAGAATGGCCTCTATGAATCCCAGCACAAGGTAAGCAGTGTTTCCACAAACTGCTGAAGCTGGGTTTTCAGTCCAAACTGACGGTGACCACTGGTCCTTGAACCTTTGAAGTTCTTCCCCTGCTGCAGCAAGGCTGAGCATGCTCTAGGAAAATAGCCTGCAAAAGAAACTAAGTATCAACTTCATTTTCTACTCCAACCAATAGTTATTCACAGCATTAACAAGGTTATCTTCAGAAAACCATTACATTCACCACTATACAATCTGCCGGTAATTCCAGCTATTTTGGGTGATCTCATCATTTGATATCCCTTTTTCTGAGAATTAAAACCAGCCAGCTATTTTTGTTCTATCATGGGGAGAGGGTGCTTGTCCAGATGGAAGCTTACCTCTTCTTGGGCTGCAGCTTTAAAACTCCACACTGCTGACCACCATTCTGGAGAACTTCAACACACAAAACCTGGAGGAATGAATGAAGGCACCCCTAAGAGGTAGCAGATGGCAAAGGCAGAATAGGACCGTTTTGATCACGATAGCCTCAACTACAAATTCCAGTTCAATCCAACAGGGGCACTGAAAAGCCATCTAAGCCCCCCAAGTCCTAACTGGCTTCTCTGAGTGTTGCAGCCTCATTTTGTCCCATCATTTTCAACATCACAAATCTAAAACGATGATCTTCATGGATGAGGAAGACTCAGCTGTTAGGCAGTTTGCTCCAAATTATACAGCAGGGAGGTAAAAAGAATTGCTGGGTTCCCTCTGCACTCTGCTCCAGTCACCGTGAACCATAATCATCAATCAGTATTAGGGTACCATCAAGAAGGGTGACACAGATACAAGCTATCAGGGTTCACCACATAAAAGTGTATCTGACCCTACCCGAACTTGACCTCATCTGACAGCTATGCAATCTGTCCCACAGACCGAAGTTTACCTGGAGGCAGGTCAGCGCTCACACTCCAACACTCCACTGCTGGTGACCTGATCACACTGGCAACCGCACACGCATCTGCAATCTGGGCGAATAGAGGGGGCAAAAGGGTCACTGTTCAAACCCTCCTATTCCAGAGCACCCGCAGCCGGGGAGGACTTGTCGACTGCAGTCAGCCAGGAAAGGTTATCGTCAGTTATCGCTTCTGACGGCACTTCCTATAAGTGATTTCATCAGAGCAGTCAACACCTCCCACTCCCCAGGACTGCTCCAGAAACCTGGAGGGTCCTTGCAATTAAGCCCAAAGTGGTGGTTTTAAACGAGAATCATCTTAACCCAGTTTATTTCGAGATACAACTGCAGCTGAAATAGTTCGGGGGTTAGGAGCAGCCACCTGCCAAGTTCTCCTTGAGATCCCTTGCGATGGGGGTGGGGGGTAGCGCGCACAATTTACTGCCCAAGGCGCCAAATCCAGTGCATTTAAGCTAAAAGGACGAAAAAACAAAACCCTGCCACCGAGTCCTACCTCAGGGTGGGATGCCGATCCCCGCTTGAAGGCGCTGCAGGCCGTCGGCTGCCTGGAACATGGCCGGCGACACGCGTTAAGGGCAGGTTCTGCAGGGACACGTTCATCTAGACCGAGGAGGCTTCAGAGGCATAAAACTCATCAGTCACCGCTTCTGACGGCTATTCCCAAACCCAGTATCATCAGGACAGTCGGGCCAGCCCTCCTCGTATTCCCATTATGAGCCGCGGCCCCCGCGTGCAGCCCGACTCGCACTTACCCACGCCTCCGGGGTCGGTGCACTCCCCACGCCGGGTCCGGGGAGCGGGGGGCCGGTCTTCGGGAACCTCGGGCTCCTCACACGGCGGCGGCGCTGCCAGACAAACACGCGCGCGGGCTTTGAGCCTCGGCCCCCGGCGGCCCTGCGCAACTCTCCCCCCATACACCGCCGCAGCCCGGGAGCTCGGCGACGCCCCTTAACGAGCCGCTCTCCGCCCCCCGAAAATTTCCTCCCAAGAATTAGGACGCCTCTAGGCTCCTCCACCTTTGCAGCCAAATACCACGCTCACCTACAGAGACCACATACCTCCATTATCGCAATAACGAAAAGGTCGCTTGAGCCGCGTCCCCGGCCTTTAAGGAGTCGGAACGTCCCATTCCGCGCAGAAGGGAGGGTAACACTAGCAAAGCCTCACGGGAACTTCCTGCCCATTTGACGGGGCAGACTCCGCCTCACCACGCCGGCCCCCCCTCCATTAGAGCCTATGGTCTCTTCCATGGACCCGGGAATTCTGGGTCCCTCAGCGACGGGAGGGTCCCAGGGCGCATGCGTGGGGGCTGGAGCTCGGTTGTGAAAACCCGTCGCTGCCAAGCTGCGTGGTTTGGACCAAGATTCTCTGCCTTTGTGAGCTTTCCGATTGCTCACGTGGTCAGGAGAGCTACCGGCACGGCAGACGTTGTTCTGAGGATCGCATGCGACGTCAAGCGTGAAACCCTGTGTAGTCTTGGCAGGCAGCGAACATTCATAAAATAGCTGCTTCTAATTCTTGCTGCCAGGCTGCTCTCCCCACAGCTCTTGCAGAGTATCCACGGAGCCTCTCCGAACCCCTGCGCGCCGACAGCTCTCCGCCTTTGGAGAATGACCTCTAAGGAGCGAGCAGAGGTCTTGGATGGGTCCACTTCCGTCCTCTCCCCGCCCCCCCCTTCTCTCCTGATTTCCACTCCACCATCTCGCCAGCCATGGGAAACCTCTCCCTCTCCGCAGATGCTCTCCTTTCAGCCTTTGAACACGTTCAGGGTCTCGCCCCTTAAAAACGATTCAAAGCATGCGCATTTTATAGACAGTACAAGGGAGACCAAGCAATTCGTTTGGACTGGAGAAAACTGGAAGAGCTATAGCGAGACAACTTTTCAGCTGGTCTTAGAATTTTAAGGATTTCATTTTATTTTTAAGATTTTATCTATTTATTCATGAGAGACACTGAGAGGCAGAGACACAGACAGAGGGAGAAGCAGGCTCCCTGCAGGAAGCTGGATGCAGGACTTGAGCCAGGCACTCAGGGATCACGCCCTGAGCCAAAGGCAAACGCTCAACCACTGAACCATCCAGGAGTCCCAGAAATTTTTTTTTCCAAGATTTTATTTACTTATTCATGAGAGACACAGAGAGAGAGGCAGAGACACAGGCAGAGGGAGAAGCAGGCTCCATGCAGGGAGCCCGATGTGGGACTCTATCCCCGGACCCCAGGATCAGGCCCTGGGCAGAAGGCAGGCGCCAAACCACTGAGCCACCCAGGGATCCCCAGGTGTCCCAGAATTTTAAGGATTTTAATGGCAGGGCAGGTGCTTCCAGTAAGAGCCAAGTCCTGTGGTCAAATGCGCAGGCCCATCAACTGGCTTGAAGAATTTAGTAAAAGTGCTAAGGAGAGCAGGGGGCAACAGGTGTATGGGGGAAAAGGTGTCTGGAAATTTGGGAGCAAAACCGTGGAGGACTGGGGATGCCACCTGGCGTGTCCTGTGGGCACTGGAAGAGCCTCTTAAGCCTTTGGAGGCATAGCAGTAATGTGTTTGTCTTCCATTCTAGGAAGGTCCCTCCAGCTGCCCTGCAGAACAGCTTGGAGGGTTAAGAACGAGCCCATAGCCCAGAAGGGAGAGAAACCAATAATCCAGAGCTTGAAGGAAGCCCAGGAGCTCAAAGGCTTTGAGAGAGCTCTTAGAGGTGGCTTTAAGGGGTGTCTGGAAGCTATGGGGGTGGGGGGGAGCTGTGCTGCCTGTGTCCACCACCACACATGTGTCATGACAGCAGGCACAGCACCCAGGAAAAAGACCATCCCGAGGCTGGGTGCCAGAGAGTAGGGTATCCTATGCCTCAAGTGAGGCTAAGAATAGCCCAGCCCCAGAGAAAGATGCTCACAGAGACATGCAGATGTCTACCAGCCCAAGGGTCCACTAATTTCACTTAAATAATGTTTCCAGGAGAGTTAGTCATGAGAAGATATTTATTTACATTTGCCACCAAAGTTCTCTGGAGCCCCAGAGCCAGCAGGCAGGGCTGGAAAGATTTCCTGACTGCCGTGCAACTGGGCCATTAGTGGGACTTCAGGAGCTGGAGGGGCAGCTGGTCGTCCTCCGAGGCAGTGTCCTCCTCCAGTTGGGAGGCCAGGACAGGGTTCCTTATGCTGCCTGTAAATAGGATAGAGAGCACTGTGCCTTGGCCCTTGGGCTGTGTCCCCAGGAGGCAGGCGCCAGGGAAATAGGCCGCAGCCATGAAACCACATACTTTGTGTAGAGCAGGTAATCCTGAATCCCCAGCAATCTCCCTACCCTCTCCCCCTTCCACAGGCATTTCCTGAACCCCTGCTTTGTGCCAGTCAGGGACCTCCTCCCAGGAGCTTAAAGTCCCTGGAGGTGGCAGCCTTTTATGTTAGCAACCAGAACACCTGAGACATGCTGGAAAGCTGGAGGGAAGTGATAAGTAGGGGTTCCAGGAGCTCCAGGGAGAGAGAGAAGCCAACCTGTAAGGAAGGCAGCAGGTCTGGACACCAAGAGAGTAGGAATGATGCTTCAAAGAGAGCCAAGGAAAGCAAAGAACAGGGAGCCTTGTGGAGGACCTGCTGTCACATGGAGGAAGGTGTGCGAAATGGGTCAGACTACAGCCCTGGATCTTCACTTCCAACCAAAAGAGGGAGGATTTCCAAGCAGTGGGAGGCATATCTTGTTGTTTCTGTCTACATTAGAGGGATAAGCCTGGAGCAGAAGGACTTGTGTAAAGGAAGGTGCAGAAGCAGGAGAAATGAGGGGTGGGTGCAGAGGGCTGAGCGGCTGCCTGGGAGGTCCTGGGGATACTCAGCACCAGACTGAGGGGGACATTGAGCAGAGGTCTTCAGGGCTTCCTGCCTGGGTGAGAAGGGGGTGGGGTTGCACACACTACCTGATAGGGCAACCCCAAGACTATTCCTGTTGGAGGATGTCTAGTTGGAAGCCCCAGCAGATGGTGGGTATGGGACTGGGCTGTGGAATGCTTGGGGCAAGATGAAGCACAAAGGTGACTTTCAGAATCTTTGCAGTGAAGTGACAGTGTCAGGACTCAGAGAAAGGGAGACACAAAAAGAGGGCAGGCAGGAAACCTATTGGTTTGTGAGGGCCATGGTCAGAGACCCAGGAGCCTGGGAAACAAGCAGTCTTTGGAGCAAGAGTCTGGAGGAGTGTCCCTACAGAGGGGTCAGAGGTGATGTAGGTGCTGTCATGGGGGAAGGGGTGGGCACCACAGGTACAAGCAAGTGGAGTCTGTTGGAAGGAGGACAGAGAGGAGAAAAGCCAACTGCAGAGGAAGTGGGAGCTACTGAAGATTCCAGAAAAGGGCATACTGTGGAGAAAGTTAAGCCTTTGAACAGACCTCTGGGTGAGAGGAAGGAGCCAAGACCCGTCTTGGTGGAAGGCAGCAGGGCAGAGACAGGAGGGGCTGTCCTCACACTACAATGGACAGGGCACAGCCCATGACAATGGGGAAAGTCATCAGAAGTGACTTGTCAGGGACGCCTGGGTGGCTCAGCAGTTGACCGTCTGCCTTTGGCTCAGGGAGTCTGCTTCTCCTTCTGCCTATGTCTGTCTGTCTGTCTCTCTCTCTCTCTCTGTCTCATGAATAAATAAATAAAATCTTTAAAAAAAAATGTGACTTGTCAGAGGTGTAAGGGCTTAGGGGCTCATGTAGTTGGGGAGAGCTGGGGATCAGTAAGGTGGGCCTGTCAGTAGGGGCTCAGGGAGATGCCCCCTAAGCTGAGGGATATGTAGGGGACCCTCTCTAACCTGTTCCCCAGCTGTGTCCCCAGGCTCAGCCCAGGCCTGGGGCTGGAGAGCCCACTGAAGAGGCCAGGAGGAGGGGTGAGGAGTGAGGAGGCTACAGGTGAGGGCTGGTTTAAGGCTGGACTAGAGAAGGCACCAGCAGCCTCAGGGTGTCTCCCAGGTGACTGCCTAAACAGACCAGTAAGGAGGTGGGGGTGGAGAGGAAAGAAATGCTGTTTTAGAGGGGCAACCTTGGAACTGAGAAGTGGCCATGAGGAAGTCCTGCCTCAGACTCTCCATGGCTGTATGGCCAAGCAGTCTCTGTCTGTCTGTCTGTCTCTCTCTCTCCCCAGGGCAGGAACTCTGGCCACCACGGCTACTCACCAGGGACAGCTGGGCCTGATGGCTCTTCACACACTGTTGGCAGCGTCTGCTCCCACGCAGCCCAGTTCACTTCCTCCACCCTGGAGGGCAACAGAACAGCTCTGAGGCTCCAGGAAACCACCTGTGCAACATGCTTCCCCCAGAAGAGGGGCCCAGGTGGACACAGGAGTAGACACAGGGACAGCGAGGAGGGTGGGATTTCTCCACCATTCTGCCAGGGCCGCATCCTTGCGGCTGTCACCCTGCTGCCCCCCCCCCCCGGGTCACGGGTCTGCATTGAAGGAACAGGCATCTGTCCCTTCAGGCTGTTCACGGCCACCTGGGTTGCCCTGAACATCCAGAGAAGAGTTTAGATCAGGCGTGTCTTTGTGTTGCTGGGTTCTGGGGCCCTTCTCTGGCTATTCCACATGCCGAAGATCCTCCACTCTGAGGGTCCCTGTGGCTTCTTGGCCTCTTAACTGTTCCCCGTTTCAGGCCAGAAGGAGTAGGTCAGGGACCACCAGGGAAGGGCCAGGCAGATGGCCAGGCAGGCAGTGGCAGGCCTGGGCCTCTGAGATCCAGCATCCCTGATCTCACCTGCCTAGGGCAGAGTGCCTGGTGCTCTGAGGCCCTGCTTTCCCACTAGACCTGACCCCTGGCTTTTAAAAGAGTGAAGCTGAAGAAAAAAGAAAGAAAGAAAAAGAAAAGGGGAGAGAGAGAGAGGAATAAGGCTAGGGGTGCTTGGCTGCTTTAGTCAGAAGAGCGTGTGACTCTTGATCTTGGGGCATGAGTTTAAGCTCCACATTGGGTATATAAATTACTAAAGAATTAAAAAAAAAAAAAGAGTAAGGCTGGCCTGCACCACAGCAGCCTCCAGGGATCATTGGGTTAGCAAGGACCCCAGGCTGCCCTCCCCAGCCCCCCTCATTCACCTGAAGCACCAGCGCTCATCAGAGCTACCATCCGGCCTGGTCCCAACGGTCAGCTTCACACCGGCCCGCTGCTTCTTCCTCCTGCACCACCAGTAGCCATTCTCCATCTCCAGGACAGAGATGGCTTTCTGGGGATGAGGGACACATCAGACAGGAGCCAGGAAGATGCCTCACAGCGCTTGATAGTATAACCGAGAGTCGGCTAAGTATGTGGATTTGAATCTAGCTCCAATATTTGGTTACCCAAGTATGGTTAGGCCCTCAGCCCCCCTGAATCTCAGGTTCCCCACTTACAGATGGATGGGTGTTGGGAAGTCACCACGTAATGTGTGTTCAACAATGACTTGCATCATTGCACACTCCAGAACTCCACACCACCAGCTACAGAACCTTATTTGCTTTACCCGCACACATGCCTGCCCACTGGCACACGAGCGAATTAGGTGGAGCACAGGAACTGGCAGGTGAGGATGCAAGCTCAGAGAAGACGAGGGGCTTGCCCAAGGTCAGCAGTGAATCGGTAAGAGTCCAGCCTTCCGAGCAAGGCTCTCTGAGCACCCATTGCCCACCCCCACCCTTGCCCCTCCTCCAGTTGAGAAGCAGCTACTGGTTCTGCGGTAGACAGGTGTCCTATCAGCCTCCAGCTATAGCGGCCTCTACTCCCCAATTCCCCCCAGGCTGGGCCAATCCCAGGATTGCACCTCCAGTCTGCCTCACCCACCGAACTGACCCCATTGACTGCATGATGAACACAGAAGGAGAGCTGCAGGAGGGTGAGAGTTTTGTCTGGTTCTCTGCTGTGTGTTGAACACCTACAACTGAGCTTAGTGGTAGGTTCCCAAGAAATACTTGATAATGGTAATGAAAATGAAAATGATAATGATAATCATAGTGATAATGGCTAACACATTGAACATGTGCCAGCACTGTCCCAAGGGCCCCAGATCTATGAGCTAATTCGAGCGTCCCAACAGCCGTAGGGAAGGAAGGAGGGGTTGGATGAGGCGGCCCAGCTCAGCTGGGTCCTGCATGCTTCTCATGGGGCCCCAAACTTAGGGAGGAGGGGGAAACCCCGCCGCACCTGCAGCTTCCAGATGCTCCAGCTGTCAGTGGCAACACTGTTGACGGTCTCGCTCATGAGGGCGATGAGCATATTGAGCAGCAGGATGTAGGTGAGCAGCACATAGGCCAGGAGCAGCAGTAGCACCACGCCGCGGAAGCGCAGCTGGTCTTGGAATGCCAGCTCCCCCATGCCGATGGTGAACTTGAAGAGCTCCAAGGAAGCGTCCAGTATGCCACCATATGGGGAGGAGCTGCCCTCCGAGTCCCCCTGTCCTGCCCCAGACTGCGCTGCCTCCGTGACATTGGGGCCTGTGGGGACCCCAGAGTCCCGGGCTTCCCGGCTCAGGCTCACCAGGGCTGCAGAAGGGAGGAAGGGGGATCCTCAGCCCGGGGAGACCCAGGGACAACCTCGAAGGTATAAAGAGGGGGCAAGGGATAGGCCAGGGCTAGAAGGGAGGGCCTTTACCTACAGCGAAGCCAAACAGGAAGACTAAGTAGACCAGCAGGAAGCGGAGCAGGTCCCGCAGGATGACCTAGAACACGCACACCCAGGAACTGGGGTGGGTGGCTGGGCCATCGGACACGACCCCAGACCCCTGCCTCAGCCCCAAGAACGGGTTCTCATATACACCACACACACACACACACACACACACACACACACACACACGTGTGCATACATGAATCCCCATGGAGACGCACTAGTAGACCAGTCTTTAAAAAAATCTAATCGGCAAATTGACTTTAAATAGAAAAAATTTTAAAATAATAATCAGACTAAATTTAAAATAAATAATGAATATGACATAAAAATGGAAAAAATCTAATTGGGGCCCCTGGGTGGCTCAGTCAGTTAAGCACCTGACTTTTGATTTCAGCTCAGGTCAGGACCTCAGGGTCGTGAAATCAAGCCCCCAGTATGCTTAAGATTCTCTCTCTCCCTCTGCAGCCCCCCATCAGCTCACACATGCACCCGCTATCTCTCTCTCTCAAAAAAAATTGTAAACCTCAGGGGTCTCCAGACCCCTCACCATGGCCAACAAAGCCCCCACTTCCTCCCCAGCCCTCTGCTTCCCTTCCCATCACCTCGTTGTTCTGTCTCAAGTGCTCCAACCTTGTTCTGGCTCCTGGTCTCTGCCTCGACTGCCTCTTCCCTGAGTCTGCACTGGCTGAATCATTTTTCCAGTCTCGAAGGTCACCTCTTCAGAGAGGTCCTGTCTAAGGCACCCTCTGCCGCAGGCACTCCCCACTGGCACTGTCCTGTGTGTTTCCTTCATAGCTTTTAGCAGTCTGTAACGTTCTCATCTGTCCCTCTCAGAGTTCTCATTTCCCCTACCAGAATGTCAGCTGCAGCAGAGTTGAGGACTTGCCTATTTTACTGATGAACAAAAGAGCATATTCCAACACTTAGAACAGGGCCTGGCTCACAGTACACACTTCCTAAACTTCCATTGAATAAATAAATGAATGCAGAAAAGTCCATATACCCCGGTGTCCCAATTCACAGGCACAAGGATGAGCTGATGTACACACAATGGCTGCTTCTTCACTGGGGTCACTAGCAAACACACATATGTTGTTGCATGTGCCTGCCTGTGCAGAGCGCAGAGCCCGGAGGGCAGATACCCACACCCTCATACTCCTGCTTACACCCAGCGAGTGTCTGGCCTTGTGATCCACAGACAGACATGTGCATGTTCTCTCTGCCCAGGTTAGCTATGGAGGGGGGCTCCTGCGTGCTGAGGCCAGAAGGAGTCCTGCTGGGGTGTGGTGCCCAGCTCTGCCCGGCCACGCTACCCCGAGGCCACCCTTGTCGCTCACCTTCTGGATCATGACACTGTAGATGCCTGTGTGCTGCAAGCCGCGTGTATAATAGAGCAGGTTCAGCCAGCCCAGCACCAGGGAAGACACAAGCAGAGGCAGGTACCACTCCACGGCCAGGAAACACAGTCCCTGGGACAGCACTGTGAGCAGGGCCTGGACCAGGCTGAGTGGGGACAGGATTCGGGTCAGCTTGCAAGCCACCCGCAAGGCCCCCCATACTCCCACTGGCCAGTGCTGCCTCTCCAATGGATGGAAGGTTCTCCATCTGTCTGGGACTGGACTCAGTCAGGTTCTGACTTCCATCTCGGGCAAGTTATTTAACACCTGTGGGCCTTGGTCCCTCCAGCACTAGCACCCAACTCAGAGCATTTGTGCCGATTCAGTGAGGCACAACATGTAGAGGTCAGGCTCTGCTGGCGCACAGTGGGTGCTCAGTACAGGTAACTCTCATGAGGGGGATGCCTGGGTGGCTCAGTGGTTGAGTGTCTGCCTTCAGCTAAGGGCATGATTCCGGGGTCCTGGGATTGAATCCCACATCGGGCTCCCCACAGGGGGCCTGCTTCTCCCTCTGCCTGTATCTGCCTCTCTTTGTGTCTCTCATGAATAAATAAATAAAATCTTAAAAAAAAAAAAAAAAAAAAAACACCTCTCATGAGGATTTGCAAGGATGGGAGCATGGGAACAGAAGGGCCTGGAGCCCCAGGCCAGACAGCCTGCGCTCTGGTCCCAGGCCCCTGGCATCCCTGGCTCGGGGTCCTCTCCTTCCAAGTCAGCCTGGCTGGCTCTGCCCCACCAACGTCTCCCAGGCCTGAGACAGGGGATGGGGAGCGAGGGCCCACATACAAGAGCAGTTCAAAGTAGCTGTCCACGAAGGAGATCCAGATGAACAGACGACGCCTCCAGAAGTACCATAGCTGTGGGGAGGAGGAGCACACAGGTGTGACTGTTCTCCAGGCCACAGAGCAGCATCAGAGCAGCCCTGCTGCCTTAGCCTGGGCTCCCCACTATGCTCCCTGCCTGCTGGCCTGGCTTTGTGGGAGTCAGGCCAGGGATACCTCAGGGGCTCAAGCAGCATTCTTGGACTTTGGGAGGGGGTTGGAGCTTGTGAATCCAGCTGAGAAGGCTCTAAAGCCTGTTTCCAGAAAGTGTAGCCACCCGCAGACATGCAGGCAATGCCAAAGGCCTCTGACCTCCCCGTGAATCCCGATGAAGAACTCACTCACTGCTCCTGGGGAGAGGAAGAGCTTCCTCCCCACCCCCTGGCCTCACAGGGACCCCCCTGTACTCCAGCCAGCCTGCATCTGGTCCCAAAGCTCTGCCCACTCTGTGTAATAGCGCCCAGCCTGTCCCTGAATTTTCACCGGAAAAGGCCCTTCTGGAGGAGTTGGTCTGAGCCTGTGGTCCCCAAGTGAGGAATGCCCCAGCCAAGGAAGCTGGGGGTGGCGGATCCTGCTCCATTCCTCAGGGAGCAGCGCTGGCACTGCTGAGAAATCACAGGAGTCATGTGCTACCCCTAGAAAGCATAGCAGGGAGGTCCCAGCCCCAAAACCCAAGGTCCTCAGCTGCCTTGAGGCTGGTAAGGGTGGGACTGTGTATAGAATTTGGTTTCCCGGAAACTAAGGGGTTGTGGTTAACTCACTCTAAGGCCCTCCCCTGGTGGAACTCTACGTTTGCTTCTGGGTGGTCTGGGAGCCTGGTGTGGGAGCCCACAGAGTTGTGGAGTCATGGGGTGGGGGTGGGGGGAATGGGAAAAGCCCTCACCTGGCCCACCAGGAGGTAGACCCCCCCAAGGAGGATCAGGATGTGGCCCAGCAGCAGCATGGAGTCCCCAGCAGTCACGGTCGGGGGGAGGAAGGCCTATGGAAGAGACACTCTGGTACCACCTGGGGCCACGAGTCCCCTTCCAACAGTCAGACTCTTCGCAGAGGGCCCATTCTGAGCATAAGCTATGGAGATGCCACTCAGAGCAATACAGGGATCGTGGGGTCTGGCGTAGGACCCCTAGATTCTAGCCTATCCTAGAGGGACGCTGGATAGTGGTCATGAGAGTGGGGTCTGGTGCCAGACTGCCCAGGTTCAGATCCCATCTCCCCGACTTACTGCCTGTGTGACACTGCATAAGTCACTTAACCTCTCTGTGCGTATAAACTGGGGATGATAATAGTTCATCACCTCAGAGGGTTGTTGTGAGCATTAATTAAATAAATTAATGCATGTCACCCACTGAGAGTACCTCCTCACATGTGGTGACCATATGGAAAGTATCATCATAAATGCTTTTTCTAGGGTGCTGCCTTCCAGACTGTCACCGGCTATGTCACAGCCTTGGGTGGGGGGGTCACAGCCTCAGGGTCAGGATTTACAGATTACTACCCCATCTTCTTCTAGGGTTAATCCCCTCCCAGAATGCGCCCCTCCCCAGCCTTGCCTTCCCCAGGGCTGGCTGGTGGTAAGCAACAGCGGTAAAGATGAACATGTAGGTCAGGTAACACAGGAAGTTGAAGAAGAATCTGGGGATTAGCAGATCCCATTTCGCCTGTAGCAGTTTGTTCAGCGGTTCCAAAACCACCATTCGATGTCGGTGCTGGGGGTGGGAATGTGAGAGTTAGGGGTACGTTCAGCAAGGATATATAGGGATCCCACTCAGGTCAGGCTCAAGGCAAGGGATGAGGGAAATGGGGGGACCCCAGATAAGCCCTCTGCACCAGTCTCCACCCCACCCTCATGGCTCCATCAGTTGATGGAGCATCATATCCTCTAGCGCAGGGCAGGTGCTGGTCAACAGAGAGGTCAGTGATTGTCTCCAGGCCACCAGAATGCTCCCCTGTGCCGGGTGGGACTGGGTGGGACTGGTGTGTGCAATGCACCTGGGCCAGCAGCTGGGGACAGGACATGTGGCCACATCCCCACTGACACAGGCCTGGGGCAGCTTTGGCCCTGCAGGCTGCCCTGAAGGATGGACCTTGCCAGGGCCCCTACACACACCCCTGCCCCAGTGGGCTCACCGGGCTTCTGCAATGAAAGGCGATGATCTCCAGCACGGAGTTCTCCTCCCAGCTGTCCACAGAGGCCAGGTCATACAGCGACACCCGGACAGGCCCGTAGCACCACTCAGTAAACTTTCGGGAAAGTGACTGGCACGGCCCCGAGAACTCCCGCTGCAGGATGTGCCTGAAAATCTACAGGGTAAGTTTCATGAGTTTAGCCTGCATGGCCACCTCCCAGCACAGCCTGGACTCAGTACCCACCTGAAGAGCTGCCCACCACCTGCAGAGCTGCAAGCAGACACACACACACACCCCATACACACAGGTCCTTGTGTGTATAAATGCTCACATACATCCCCACATGCTCAGCCACAGTGTAAACACTGCCATCGGCTCACATATGTCTAGGTCTGCCAGTGAACCTGGCTCTTCATTTCCCACTCCTGCCCTGAGGCCTCTTTCCTGGACTCTTTACATGGCAGAGGGACCTTCAGCCCCTTGAGATCAGAGCTACACATACGTGTACACTTCTGTGGTCAGAGCTCAGAGCTTCCAACAGACTAGAAAGCAAACCTAACTCAAACAGGTTAAGAAGCAATTTGGTGTTGGTGTGCCTGGCTGGCTCAGTTGGTGCAGCATGTAGCTTTTGATCTTGGGGTCGTGAGTTCATACCCCACATTGGGTGTAGAGATTACTTGAAAAAAAAAAAAAGAAGCAGCAATTTGGATTTACAAGGGAAAAGAAGGGCCACCAGCCATGCTTCTGGAGAAGAAAGGGAGGTTCCCAAACCCCAGGAACTTTGGGGGCAGGAATAAAATAGTAAAACTTCCATTTATGTTTATTTTTATCTTAACCTTTCAAAATGTCTGTGTTTGGGGGCACCTGGGTGGCTCAGCTGGTTAAGCGTCTGCCTTCCACTCAGGTCATGATCCCAGGGTTCCGGGATCAAGCCCTGCATTGGGCTCCCTGCTCAGTGGGGACTCTGCTTCTCCTTCTGCCTCTGCCTGCCACTCCCCCTGCCCCCCCTCAAATAAATAAAATCTTTACAAAAACAAAACAAAGCAAAAACACCGAAATGCCTATGTTCGAAGCATAGGGCCCTGTGTAAAATGCACAAGTTTTATACCATGAAGGTCCACAGATAATAAGGCTCAGACAATTGAGTAAGCCATTTGAAAAAAGGGACGCTTGGGTGGCTCAGGGGTTGAGCATCTGCCTTTAGCTCAGGGTGTGATCCCAGAGTTCCGAGATTGAGTCTCACATCAGGCTTCCTACAGGGAGCCTGCTTCTCCCTCTGCCTATGACTCTGCGTCTTTCTGTGGCTCTCATGAATAAATTTAAAAATCTTAAAAAAAAAAAGCCGTTTGAAAAAATAGTAGAGCTGAATCATGCTTACTTTTTTATACCAAAATAACTTCCAGACAAATCAGTTTTACGCATTAAAAATAAAACTTGCAAAAGTCTGGAGGAAAATATGGATACAGAACACACACACACACACAAATACACACACACCACACAGTTTTACATAAATATATAGCCTCATAGGATGTATTAAACAATAGCAAAACCAAGGAATTCTAAAGGAAAAGATAATTACAGTTGTATATAGGAAAATGTAAACATTCTACCGGGCAAAAAATCCTAAGAAATGTTTTTAGAGGGTGCCTGAATGGCTCAATCGGTTAAGCATCCAATTCTTGATTTCAGCCCAGGTCATGATCTCAGGGTCCTGAGATCGAGGCCTACTTCCAGCTTCGTGCTCAGCTGGGAGTCAGCTTGGGGATTCTCTCTCTACCTCTCTCTCTACCCGTCCCCATGCTCTCTCTCTCTATCTTTCTGCCTCTAAAATAAATACATAAATCTTAAAAAGAAAAAAAAGAAATGCTTTTACATTGAACCAAGAGAAAAATTTTCAGCTATTATAGCACACAAAATGCTGATACATTCATTATAAAGAACATTTACCAATCAATATGAAGAAAACCTAATAGCAGATCTAACCACAAAATAGGCAAAGAATATGAAAAGACTGTCTTCTAATCCAGGAACCCAAATGACTTAAAAATCCGTTTTATAATGTGATATATTAGTTCATTAGTTCATATATAATTTATCAATAAACACACATATAGGGATGCCCAGGTGGCTTAGTCGATTAAGCGGCGGCCTTGGGCTCAGGTCATGATCCTGGAATCCCAGGATTGAGTCCTGCATTAGGCTCCCTGCTCAGCAAGGGGTCTGCCTCTCCCCCTACCCCCACCGCTTGTGTTCTCTCGCTTGCTGACTCTCTCTCTCTCTCAAATAAATAAATAAATAAATAAATAAATAAATAATTTAAATTTACTTTGAAAAAGTTTTTAAAAATAAACACACATATATTAGAAGTGCATGCTGAGGGACGCCTGGGTGGCTCAACGGTTGAGTGTCTATTTTCGGTTCAGGCTGTGATCCTGGGATTCAGGATCAAATCTCGCATTGGGCTCCCTATGGGGAGCCTGCGTCTCCCTCTGCCTGTGTCTCTGCCTCTCTTTCTGTATGTCTCTCATGAATACATATATAAATCTTAAAAAAAAAAGTGCACGCTGAACATATTTTACTACCAGGACAGTTCAATCAAAAAGTGGGGAGACACCAGGGATCTAGAACACTGCTCCAGCTCTTTCTGCAGAAAAAAACAAAGCGAGTCCTGTTGCTTCCTGGAAAGGTGAGGAACAGATGGGGGCTAGGTACACACCTCAATTTTGCCCTCCTTGGCAGCCAGCTTCAGAGGCGTGAGGCCCTGCAGGTTGGGGATGTCCTCGAGCTGCACTTTGGGGCAGAGGCGGGCCCCAGCACGGAGGAGCGCATCATACATGCGGATCACCAGGGCACTGTTCTCGGCTGAGTTGTCTGCGATCATCACCAAGGCATGCAAGGCCGTGTTGCCCAGCGAGTCGGCTGCCTGCAGGCTGGCAGGCTGATGCGGGTTCTCCAGGAGGTAGGTCACCACATCCCACTGCTTGGTGCACGCAGCCAGAGAGAGGGGCAGCTCACCTGAGAGCCAAGGGGGCATCTTGAGCCTCAGGCCTCCCAGCTTTCACCTGCCTACTCCTCACGCTCCTAGGACAGAAGGCCAGGCCTCCTTCAAGACAGTCAGGCCCCCATGGGAGAGGATGGTACACTGCCTTGGGCTCCTGGGCTCACCCAGGCCTGAGCCATAAGGCAAGATGGTCCCAGGTCCCATGAAGGGCAGCTGTGTCTTTTCCTATGAGCTCTGGTAAAGGCAACCCTGTCTAGCTCTTGGCCCAAGGGAGAGGTGACCAATGCCCTTTACCAGCTAAAGCAGCAGAACATGGGGCGCCCAGGGCGCCCAGGTAGCACAGTTGGTTGCTTCTGGCTCAGGTTGTGATCTCAGGGCTGTGAGATCAAGCCCCGAGTCAGGCTCCACATTTAGTGCAGAGTCTGTTTAAGACTCTCTTTCCCTCTCCCTTTGCCTCTCCCCTGCCCCTTGTTCACTCACTCACTCTCTCTTAAATAAATAAATCTTTAAAAAAATAAAATAAAGGAGAACAGAGGCCAGCCAACCCAAGTTCCCATCTCCCAGCCTCTTTCTCTTTTCTTCGCCAGAGCCCTGCCTCACTGCCACCTGGCATAGATACCCCATTCAATCTGGGCCCTAGCTGGTCAAGTTCGGCCTGCCCCTTACCCTCCACTAGTCTGAGTGTGGATGTGTGGGGAGCTTCTTTGGCTACCCAAGGCTAAAGCCTTTATCTCCTAAGATAAATTGCTTCTGCAAGCAGCCCAGTGACTTAGAAGCATGAGCCATCTGGGTTTAAGGGCCAGCTCTGCCACACATTAACTGTGTGATCTTGGGCAAGGCCTTGTCTCCAAGAAAGACTCCTCACCAAAGTAGAAGCAAGTCCCTTGGCTCTTTTTCTGGAAGAATTGGCCACAGGCCTGGGCATGCACATTGGCCCCGTTCTCCACCAAGAGCTTCACACATTGCAGGCTCCTCTTCTCGATGGCAATATGCAGGGCGCTGTGGCCTCGGTAGTACTCATCCGTGCATTGGGCATTGACCAGGGGCTGGGGATTGCCAGAGTTCCGGTCGATCTGAAGCAATGGCAGGATGCAGGCGTTGGCGCCATCCCGAAGGTTTAACACAGCCTTCATCAGGCACGTCTTGCCCGTGGAGCCCTCTGTGGGAGAAGGAGAGGGGAGGGGGCACTGGGGTGCTCAGGCGGGGAGTGAGTGGGCTGCCCCACCAGCCTATACGGTGAGCCTAGGCTCCAAAGTACACCTTGGGAGGGTAAAAAAAGATTGTCACACATGATTGGTGGAAGCACAGCCGTGCTACAGGATATTAACTCTCGAGCCAACAGGTATTAAAATACTAACAGGTATGACTACAATTTCTGCCCTAGAAAAGAAGTGGCTGGGCAGCCCAGGTGGCTCAGTGGTTTAGTACTGCCTTCAGCCCAGGGTGTGATCCTGGAGACCTGGGATCGAGTCCCATAGTAGGCTCCATGCAGGGACTGAAAAACAGGCTTTTCCCTCTGCCTGTGTCTCAGCTCTCTCTCTCTCTCTCTCTCTCTCTCTCTCTCTCTCTGTCTGTCTCTCATGAATAAATAAATAAAATCTTAAAAAAAAAAAGAAAAGAAGTGGCTAAGACATAATTTGTTGTATGTACAACACTGTCTACACAAGAACATTCAGAGCAATATCTGTTAAGTGTAAAGTGGGACTAGTCCGGGGTTGTTCTAAGGGCCAAATGGAATTATATACAAAATTTTTAGGGATGCCTGGGTGGCTCAGCTGTTGAGCATCTGCTTTCCTCTCAGGGCGTGATCCCGGGGTCCAGGATCGAGTCCCTCCTACAGCTCCCTGAGGGGAGCCTGTTTCTCCCTCTGCCTGTGTCTCTGCCTCTCTGTCTCTCGTGAATAAATAAATAAAATCTTAAAAAAATTTTTTTTCACACCTAGAGGGCCTGGCACACAGTACGTTGAAGTGAGAAACTACACACAACCTAAATGGCCATCATTAAGGAATTGGTTAAATTGTGGTAAATGCACACAATGGAAAATTTTGCGGTTGTTAAAGCTACTCACTTAGAGGTCTACTATGTACTGAAGTGGAAAGAATGAGATATAGTTGAGGGGGGAGCACATTACAAAGTGATACCATATATAAGGCATGACCCACTATGTAAATATATACCTAATATATTCAAACGTTTTAAAAAGATATGTGCCAAATCATTAACAGGGATGCGGGATGTCATACTGTGGGGTTTTTGTTGTTGTTGTTGTTGTTGTTGTTTGTTTTGTTGTTGTTTGTTTGTTTTATTCACCAGAGACACACAGAGAGGGACAGAGACATATACAGAGGGAGAAGCAGGCTCCCTGAGGGGAGCCTCATTTGGGACTCAATCCGAGGACCCCAAGATCACAACCTGAGCCAAAGGCAGACACTCAACCACTGAGCTACCCAGGTGCCCCTGTCAATTGTTTTTGTCCTCAGCTTTATACATATCATTACTATCTGAATCTTCTAGAATACATAAAAGTTATTTTTCTAATCAGCCCAAACAATAAAGATACTTAGATTTGGGGCAAAAAATGTACTGAGATGGGTGAAGTGTATGGTATGTGTATTATATCTCAACAACCTATTAAGACAAAAAGAAAAAGAAATAAATGCAGAGGAAGCCCATGAGTATCCACTTAGCCGCCAGAATGGGCTGAGGATGGCAGAGGTAGGCCAGGAGCCAGTGGGGAACATAGAAGAGGAACGCACAGCCATGAGCCAAGTGAGCTGTCCCCCGCTCTGTGAGCAGGGCCTTTCCTCACCCATCTGGGCAGGAGGGTTCCTGACCACAGTCAAGGCCACCTAGTCAGCTGAGTCTCAGCACGGCCATCAGCATGCAGTGGCTCTGGCCCACCGGGCAGGCCTGCCTACCTGTGTACTCTGAGTCAGTGAGGTACTTGCTGGTCCGGGACAGGTACTCTGGTAACCCAGCCAGATCCTCGGGGACACCCCGGGCAACCACGCTGAAGAGCCGATCACGGTCAAAGCGGTTTGGGTCCGGCTGGCTGTGGAGATGGGATTTGTGTCTGATGCTGTGGAAGAACCATGGGTCCCCCAAGAAGCCCCCCACCCCAGGGAGCCCTTCCAAGGAGTCCTGTGAGCCGGTGTACCCTACAGGCCCATGAGCCGCATGGGAGTCTTTCTGAGGGTCCCTGCCCTCCCACAGCAGACCAAGGAGACCCCAAGTGCTGAGAGCCCAAGGAGAAGGAGGAGGACCTCTCTAGGGCACTAGTTCCCAGCATCCCCATGACTCCAGACATAGCAGGTATTTCTCAGCATCAGGTGCTTATCATTTGCTAGGTGGCTTGATGATCTCACAACAGGCTCATGATCCCAGATGGAGGATTTCATTGTAGGAACTTGTCACACTCTTGAGCTGGAGTCCGGATTGATGGGACTACAGGAGGTGCCCACTGACTGTTAGGGGCTGTATGCATTGCTGGCCTCAACCAAGGAATCAAGAAAGCCCCTCATGCTCTCAGAAACCACCTACAGACTAATAATGGAGTCTATATGCACTTTTAACCCTCACCTGAGCCCTAGGGACATCAGTGATCACTGTGTCCTCCGTTAGACAAATAGAGAAAGTAACTCGCCCAAAGTCACATGTGCAGATCTGGGGCTCAGATGGGAGGAGTCTAACTAACTCCAGACCCTAAATCCTAGCCCCCAGGGATATTCTAGGCTGGGCAGACAGAGGTTTCTCAGAGACACAGGGGCCTAGAGCTGAAACCTATCAGATGCCCACCAGAGTTTAACTGAGAAGCCACACTTCTGGAAAAGGCACCAGAAGAGTACTACAGGATGTAGCTTTTTAGCATCTAGCAGTTTCTGGTGACAGGGAAGGGGAAGGAGTGTAGGATACCGCTCCTGGTCATGCCACTGCTCACAGAGGCCAGCCCACACCTGGGGCTCCTGGAACCATGACTAGCAGATATGAAGGGATAAAGGTGGGGGTCTATTTGATACTCTGGGGACCCGCAGGTCCGAGGTTCACCAAGGAAGGCTGGGGGATGAGTGGGGGATTGTTGGGATCAGTCATGTCCAAGCTGCAGCTATGTGGCTGATAGAGCCAGGGCCTGCCTCCTCCACATCAGGAGGTTACGTGTCTGCCTGGCCTGGCCAGACACACCCTCATCGGCCCAGCAGAGCACGTGGCCTCGGCATGACCGAGAAGGCTCTGTGGAGCCCTGTGGGCAGTCGGGCTGGAGCAGAAGTGGCTGTTTGGACAAAATACTTCCTGTCACATGGTGGCATCACAGTCTTGGGGTAGGGGAGTCCAGCAAGAGCACAGATTGGGCAGCAGGGTGCCTATTGTGCCTGCCAGGCAGGCACACAGGAGCCTCACACGCATTCTCTCCTGACCTGGCCTGAATCTGCCCATGGTTTTCCAACACCAACAATACGGAGTCTCAGGGTTGGGAACCCAAGGCTGGGGCCTTGTCTTAGGCATGACGATGGAGGAAGGGGCTTTGATGATGGAGTCCTGCCCTGCCCATGAGGATTCTCCAACCTCGTACATCAGACTTCACACTGAGGGCGCATGCCAGGTGAACTCCACACACACCCGAGGGACTGGAAGTCGTACTCCAGGCAAAAGTGAGCTCACATGGTCTGAACTGGTGCTGATCACAGGAAACTCACAGTGAAGAGGCTTCCCAGAAGAAAGCCCACCCATAGTCTATAACCCCTGGGCAACGGGTCGAGCCTGGAGCAGAACCCAGGAGCACCCAGGAGACTTCCGCTTCTCCTTGCCTCCCTCTTGGGACTAGAGTGTGGATCATGCTACCATCCCCACAGGGACTGTGACGGGGCAGGGGCATAAACAAGGGATGCAAGGGTCAGCTGAGTACTTGGATATGGAAGAGTATGTCCCTGTGAAGAACAACACGACCTCAGAAGGCAGAAGACCAAGAATGAGGAAGGTTCCAGGGGAGGCAAGCCCAGAGAGCAGAGCAGGGTTATGCCCATCAGGCCCAGGAGCCATCAAAGCAGACTGAGGATCCCCCTCCAGGCTGTGGGGAAGGGGCACTGGGGCTGGTCCAGGCCCCCAAGTCTGACTCAGGGTGCTCTGCTGGAAGCGAGTGGCTTCCAGGCCCCACCCCCATTTGCTATCTCACCTGACACCTGCTCCTTTGCGGAAGCTGAGGTTTACTTTGATCTGAGGAGAGCACTTGCGATCCTCCCCTTGGAATGGTGACTCCATGGGGGGTGGCCCAGCCCCGGGGCCTGCCTTTCCTTTGTCCACCTCACTGCCATCTTCCTGGCCTCCATCTGATGTCTCAAGCCTGAAAGTGGGAGAGCTGAAGGGCGAGGCCATCCTACCAGGGAGAAGGCTGCTTTGTCCAGCTCAAACCTCTGAAGAGACAGAGCTGTCAGAGGCTCCTCCTTCTTCCCAGCCCTGGGTTTGGGGTAGGAAGTCTGGCTGAGGCCTACAAAAAGAGAAGTTTAGAAGCTGAGTATGAGTAGGCCCACCCACCGAGTCAGCCCAACAGGACGGGGAGTAAACCACGAGGGAGGGAGGAAGGCAGGCGGGTGGAGGGGGCAGGGAGGGGTGGAGAGGCGCGAAGGGGGGGGAGGCCCCTGGTGTGAGGATGGAATGGGGAAGAACAGGGACCCAACGGGTATGCCTTTCCACAGTCAGGAGGGGTTGAGATTGTCCCTGACTTTCCCTCTGAGAGTTCCTGATATCTGAGAGGCCACAGCCCCTGGTCCCGGGTAACAAACGTTTGAGTTCACAGCATAAATCTTTCCATAACATCTTGCTCAGTGGCCAATATTCACAACCAATAAAAGTGCTGTTGGAGCCTAGAGGCAGGTCATTCAGCTTCTTGCCGCAGAATGGGAGCATGCTGGGGGCAACGGATGGAAAACTACTGGTCTATCAAACCTCTCATTTTGCTACCAGGAGAGCTAAGGCCCAGAAAGGGAAGTAGTTTCCTGAGGTTGGCAGCTATTGGCAGAGCCTGGTCAAAAACCACAGCACCCTACCATGACGTTCTTCTTCAGTTCTCAAAATATTTCAGGGCCCATCTCTGTTTTCAGTCTGACTCATCTCTGAAGGCATCAAACACCCCCCACTCTGTGTGCTTTAGGGTCTTTGGGGGTTTCAGAGTAGGGAGGGAGACCCCTGACTGGCTGCCTTGACAGGCAGCCCCCCCTCAGGCCTAGGTGTGGCTCTGGGCTCTGATACCTCTTCACAGAAAGGAAACCACAGTCCCATGTGGCATGGCAAAGGTTGGGGACCCAGTGTGAGGGGGAGCGGGGGTGGGGGGGAAGGCCCCTTGCCCCCCAGTGGGTAGGAGCAGAAAGAAGGAAAAAGAGTCAGCAACGGATGGAGCAACAGCAGGGTGGGAGAAGAGGGCAGAGAGCAGAGGAGAACATAGGAAAGGGAAGGAGGGCCAAAAGCAGAAAGGGTGGATGGTGACAGGGCTGTGTCCCGTCCAGCTGCAGGCTCCCACAGCCCCCAGGGACCCGGTGGGGGTGGGAGGAGAGGCATTCTTCCACAGAAGCAGGGCAGGCCGGGATCTGGCTGACTGCCTCTACATGCAGGGATTTTTTGGTTTTGGTTTTTTACTTTAAGGGGAGCCACCATCTTTCTGCCCAATCTGGGGCTTCCTTTCCAAGCCACACACCATATAACCTGGTTTACGTCCCCAACCATCCCCAACTCCCCCCCCCACCCCCGACCGCCTCTGGTGGGAGGGGGGCAGCCCTCCCTCCCCAGCGTCCGCAGCAGCAGCTACCTGTGCAGCCCCTGCCCCCTGGCCTGGAGCCCCGACCCGCCTGGGCAGGGAGGTAGGGGGTGGCGGTCCGGGTGGAGGCCCAGCCTCTGGGAGACCCTGGCTGGGGGGCTGAAGGAGCAGGGAGCCCCTCCACCCCGCCCTCGGCGTTCCCCGCCCCGATCGGCCACTGTCAGGCCCCCAGCGCCCCCCTCTCCCAGGTGCCCGGATCGCCCACCGACTCACCCTGCAGGCCGAGGCTAGGGCGCGGCGGCGGGGGCTGCGGGGCGCTGGGACCCCGGGCCTCCCGGGCGGCGGGGGCTGCGGGAGGAAGAGAAGCCGGGACGGCGGCGGGCGCAGGCAGCCGGCAGCCGCGGCGCCTCCCCAAGCCTGCTCTGGGCCCCGTGGGCGGGCTGCGGTCTCGGGGTGTTCCGCACGGTCAGCCCCCCCGGCCCCCCGGCCTCCCGGCGTGGTGGGGAGCCCCGGGTCGGCACAGGCTGGCCATGGGTGAGGGACTAGCTGGACCACGGGCCACACCCTGCTCTGGGGAGACACGCCCCGCCGCCCCACCCCCACCGTCTAGCCAAGGAGGGCGCAGGTGGGGGTGGGGGCAATCAGAGGCCAGCAGCAGGTGGGAGCTGGCACTGAGTGAGGGTGGGGTGGGTGGTGGATTCCTGCCCCACTGTGCTGACATCTACCCCCTCCCGCTCCCCACCACAGGGGTCCTGGGGCTCCCACTGGGGACTGGTGGTGAACCCATCACAGGGCCGACAGAGCTACTATGGGTGGGCCCCAGGGAGAGGAGGAGCCTAGCCCAGCCCAGCGCACGACCCTGGGATGCACGACACCCAAGAAACTAGCCGTTTGGGGGGTTTCTCCCAACCTCTGGAGCCGGGGTAGGGTGGGTGGGGTGGGGAGCTGTCCGCAGCACACTTCCCGCAGTGAAAGGCGCTTCCAGCACCCACCAGCAGGGGGAGGTCAGGGACGCCTCCAGGTAATGCTGAAATCCGAACTCCCCGCCCCGCCCTGGTGAGGCTTGAGGCCGCAGTCACCCTCCAAGCCCACCTGGGACACCTTCCTCTCCCTAGTTCCCTAGAATTCAATCCCCGCCCCAAGCCTACCAAACTGTCTCTTCTCCCTCTGGTCGAAACATCTATCCTCTCTTCCCTGGGAGACTGCAGCCACCCCCGAACTGGTCTCCCTGCTTGACACCAACCCGACCCTCACCCTTATAACCCATTCTCTGTACAGCAACTGGAAGGATCTTCCCAAAGTGAACACCAGATCACCCCACTCCCCTTCCCCCAATCAGTGGTTAAGCTTAATCAAAGCTTCCCCTGGGGCTTTGAATAAAATGCAAACTGCGCAGTCTAGATGTCCTTCCCCACCTTCATCTCTCACTGCAACCCCATCTTGCACATTACTCTTGACCTGCACTGTCCAATATAGTAGTCACGAACCACAGCGGCTATTTTTTTTAAATTTTTTTTATTTACTTATGATAGTCACAGAGAGAGAGAGAGAGAGAGGCAGAGACATAGGCAGAGGGAGAAGCAGGCTCCATACACCGGGAGCCCAACGTGGGATTCGATCCCGGGTCTCCAGGATCGCGCCCCGGGCCAAAGACAGGCGCCAAACCGCTGTGCCACCCAGGGATCCCCCCACAGCGGCTATTTAAATCAGTTATGATAAAATAAAATTAAACATTCAGTTCTACAGTCATAATGGCCACATGGCAAATGCTCAATAGTCACATGTGGTTAGTGGCTGCCATATTGGATTACACAGATATAGAATTTCTCCACCATTGCAGAGAATTCCGTTGGACAGAACTGCTCTAGACACTTCAGTCTCTCCAGTATGCAGTGCTCCCTTCTGTTGCCTCCAAGCCTTGCACAAGTTGGTCTACCTGCCAGGAACAACGCTCTCCCACCCACACAAACACTGCCCTTGCTCTAGCAACTCCTATTCATCTATTGTCTCTCCATTTATTTTATTTTAAGATTTTATTTATTTGACGGGGGGCAGAGGAGCACAAGCAGGGGGAATGGCAGAGGGAGAGCAAGAAGTAGGCTCCCTGCTCAGCAGGAAGCCCTACCAACACAGGGCTCAATCCCAGGACCCCAGGATCATGATCCATGACCCATGACCCGAACCAAAGGCAGACGCTTAACCAACTGAGCCACCCAGGAGCCCCTATGGTCTCTCCATTTAAACATCAATTCCTCTAGGTAGCTTTTCCCAGACCCTGGAGTGGGATTGGGGTCCCCACTATGTGCTCCCATGACACTTTATACTTCTTTGATCATATCTCACTATCCATTATTGTTAACATGTATTTTGTCTGGCTTCACCTTTAACCAATGCCTACTAAGCACTCACTACGCGTCAGACACTGTGCCTAGCGCTTTACATGTGACTCTCAGAGCAACGTTATTTCACAGACTGGCAAACAGAGGCTGGGCGAAGTTGTCCAAAGCCACATGGCTGGGAGGTGACAAAGCAAGGATTGGAATCCAGGGCCACACCCTTATGCACCAAGCTCTACAAGGGGCAAGGTTTGGCTCTCTCTCTCTCTCTCTCTCTCTTTCTCTGTATCCTAGGACCCAATAGCCCACTTGTGCTCAAGAAGTCTTTTTTTTTTTTCAAGAAGCTTTGAATGATTGGGTGGCTTCATAATCATAATGCAGAGGACATTATTGCTGTTGGGGAAAAACTGAAGAGTAAGTGGACACCCTCACGTCTTTCAGAGGCATTATCACATCAGGTGACAATGACAACTGGGCAGAAAACCCTACTTGCAAAACACAGTTTATAAAAAGTTCTCAGATCATCAGCCAGCAGGGAAATGCAAATAAAAACCACAATGAGATACCACTCACACCCACTGGGATGGCTATAATCAAAAAGACAGATAACAACGAATGTTGTAAGCATATAGAGAAATTGGAACACTCATACAATGCTGAAGAATCATAAAATGGTGTAGCCAGGGCATCTGAGTAGCTCAATGGTTGAATGTCGGCTTTTGGCTCAGGTTGTGATCCCAGGGTCCTGGGATCGAGTCTCACATCAAGCTCTTCACGGGGAGTCTGCTTCTCTCTCTGCCTTTCTCTCTGTATCTCTCATTAATAAATAAAATTTTTAAAATCTTAAAAAAAATGATGCAGCCACTTTCAGAAACAGTCTAGCAGTTCCTCAAAAAATTAAACACATAGGGTGCCTGGCTGGCTCAGTTAGAAGAGTGTGCAACTCTTGATCTCAGGGTCCTGAATTCAAGCCCCGTGTTGGGTGTACAGATAATGAATAAATAAACAAACAAGCATGTAGTTACCCTAAGACCCAAATATTCCAATCATTTCAAAGGAAATGTAAATGTACATCCACGCAAACATTTGTACACAAATGTTGACAGCAATGTTATTCATAATGGCCAAGTGGAAACAATGCAAACATACATCTACTGATGAATGGATAAATAAAATGCAGTCTCTCCATACAAGAGAATGTTATTCAGCCATAAAAAGGAATGAAGTAGTTTTACATGCCACATCAAGAATACCCCTTGAAAAAATTAGGCTAAGTGAAAGGTGCCAGTCACAAAAGATTTCATATTGCATGGTTCCATTTATGTAAAATGTCTAGAATAGGGAAATCTATGGAGATAAAAGATAGATTAGTGGTTGCTAAGGGTGACAGGGCTTGGGGGGATATGAGGAGCTAAAATGTACAGGGGGAAATGAAAATGTCCTAAATTTGACTGTGATGACAGTTGTACAACCCTGTAAATATACCGAAAACCATTGAATTGTACACTTTAAACCGGTGAACTGGGGGATCCCTGGGTGGCGCAGCGGTTTGGTGCCTGCCTTTGGCCCAGGGCGCGATCTTGGAGACCCGGGATCGAATCCCACGTCGGGCTCCCGGTGCATGGAGCCTGCTTCTCCCTCTGCCTGTGTCTCTGCCTCTCTCTCTCTCATTCTATGTGACTATCATAAATAAATAAAAATTAAAAAAAATAAAAATAAAAATAAACCGGTGAACTGTACATAAATTCTACCTAAAAAAAAAAAAAGTCCTCTGAGCAGGAAAGAATGCCTGTGTTTTTAATGGAAAATGAATCAGGCAGAGAAGCAAGTCCTCCTCAATTCCAAGGTCACTGGACTTCTATTTCAAGAAACTTCATCCAGTCCAGTCTCCATATAAGAAAATCTCCTCCAAGTACCTTTACTTCTATGTGTTTCATTTCACACTTAGCAACTTTTTATAAAGGCATGTATCTTCTATTTGAATTTATTTTCATAATCAATTTTAACAAAAACAAGAGAAAGGTCATAAAAATGTATAACAGAGGTATCCTTTGGAAGAAGTAATTAAGGATCAAGGAAGAGGGGGGGCAACACTTGGCTGGCTTAGTCAGTAGAGCATGTGACTCTTGATCTCAGGATCCTGAGTTCAAGCCCCAGTTTGAGTATAAAGGTTACTTAAAAAGAAAAAAGGATCAAGAATGGGAAGGCAACTTCCTTTTCAATGTGTATACTTTGATACTACTTGATTTTTTTTCTAACATGGCTTTAAAAAAAACGGAATCTTTTGTAGAGTTAAAAAAGAATCCAACTCATATGTGCAAAATATGGCTAAACTCTGTCCATAATTAATGTAATGTAAATTCTAAAGAGAGGTGGGTGAGAGGGCTTCAAAGTCTGAAAGATGGGAACTGTTTTGGCCTTAGTGGGAAAGAAAGGTAGGATTTGGGGGGAGCAAGGTGGACAAGCCCGGGCCTGTGCTGAAAGCTTTTGGTTCTCCTTGTGCCAATCCCAAAACTTGGTCCAGAACCTGGGCTGGGCCATGTTTATTGGCCAGATAAATGCAACCCACCCTGAACAGCTCTGTATCTGGAAGTGACAGTAAAAATATAGAAATAAGCCTATTGGGATCCCTGGCTGGCTCAGCGGTTGAGCGTCTGCCTTTGATTCATGGTGTGATCCTGGAGTCCCGGGATCAAGTCCCACCCATCGGGCTCCTCCCTTCATGGAGCCTGCTTCTCCCTCTGCCTGTGTCTCTGCCTCTCTCTGTGTGTGTGTCTTTCATGAATAAATAAATAAAATCTTAATTTAAAAAAAGAGTCCCATTTAGGAGGTTGAACAGGCTTCCTAAAACAAGGTACACTGGAGTTTAGCAATCTCAAAGTAGGAAAAAAAAATACTAGTAGAGGTGACCCTGGTCCTCAGAGAGGCAGGGACCCTTAGAGGGCCACCCATGCCAAGGGCTCCTCCTAGAGGAGAAGGGGACTAAGGTCCTGCTAGTGTGAGTATAGCCTGCTGGCCTGGGAGAATTCTCCCTCTCAAGGAAAGTGAGCTGCCCCTTGCCACCCTGCCTCTGAGGCCCAGAGGCCACTGGTCAGCCAGACCCTTACCTGGGACCTTCCCCCTGGACCCAGAAGAGCCACATCCAGGCCCTGGGCTAAATCTGGGAGCCAAGTTCCAGGCCCATTCACCTCGAGAATTTCCCCAACCTTGGCTGAAGCTGGGCCTTTTCTCAACAGGCCCTGTTATTTATTGACTAACGGATTTTTTATTTTACTAATGGAACGATCGGGAGAGGGACACCGGGGGGGGGGGGGGCGGCTCAGTGGTTGAGCGCCTGCCTTTGGCCCAGGGCATGATCCTGGAGACCAGGAATCGAGTCCCCCATCAGGCTCCCCACAGTGAGCCTGCTTCTCCCTCTGCCTGTGTCTCTGCCTCTCTCTGTGTGTCTTCTTGAATAAACAAAATCTTTAAAAAAAAAAAAAAAAAAAGAATGCATCAGGCTGGCTGAGACCAATGATGATCCAGGCTACGTGGGACGCCGAGTCTAAGAGGCCGCTGCCCCGTCACCGACACGGTGGGTTGGAGGCGGATCAGAAGAGCGAGCCGGGGATGCGGAGGGCACGGACTCCGCTCCCTCGCCCCTCGCCCCTCCGCGCCGCCCCTCAGCCACGCCCTCGCCCCCAATGCCGGGAGTCTCTAGATGCCGAGCTGGGGCCCGCCCTTTTCCCTAAGCGCCCCCGCCCTGCACACGCCCCCACCCTGGCCTCGCCCCCCGCCCCAGACGCGGCCCCTCCCGGGGCTGTCGGAGCCGAGGTTAGGGAGCCGGAGCTGGGTCTCCGCGGCAACGCGAGGGGGCGCAGCGGAGCTTCCCTCTGGACGCCCGCGGCGCTGCTCGTGCTGCCCTCCCCTCCCCAAGTCACCGCGCAGGACAGTGAGGGTGCAGGGCCCCGGGCCCCGACCTCTGCCTCCGTGGGAGGGAGCGCGTGCGTCCTAGAGATGAGAGCATAAGTAGCTTGGAGGGCGCCGCTGCAAAGCTGGAAGCCCGCGCGTGAGCCCTGAGCCAAACGCTTTATGCACATTTTCTTTCTTATCTTTTTTTCACCCCCCAAAGATTTTTTTTTAAAAAAACACAACATTTTATTTATTTATTCATGAGAAACACACACAGAGAGAGGCAGAGACACAGGCAGAGGGAGAAGCAGGCTCCATGCAGGGAGCCCGAGGGGGGACTCGATTCCAGGTCTCCAAGATCACGCCCTGAGCTGAAGGCAGGCGCTAAACCGCTGAACCACCTGGAATTAAAAAAAATTTTTTTTAATTATGAAGTAAATTAAAAATTGAAAGCATGTAAGGTATACCACAATAAAGTTAACTTTTTTAAAAAAAGACTTTATTAAAAAAAAAAGACTTTATTTTTGTGATTGAGAGAATGAGTAAAGGGAGGGATAGGGAGAAGCAGACTCCCCACTGAGCAGGGAGCCCAATGTGGGCTCAATCCAGGAACTCTGGAATTAAGACCTGAGCCAAAGGCAGATGCTTGAGTGACTGAGCCACTCAGGTGTCCTAGAGCTGGCCTTTTTTTTTTTTTTTAAGATTTTATTTATTTACTCATGAGAGACAGAGAGGCAGAGACACAGGCAGAGGGAGGAGAAGCTCCCTGCGAGGAGCTTGCTTCTCCCTCTGCCTGTGCCTCTGTCTCTCAGAAATGAATAAATAAAATATTTTGAAAAAAAATTTAGTCCCATCTTTACCCTTTTTAAACAATTTAAATTATTTTGACAAAAGTGTATAATCATATGACTCCCATAGGTATCAACATATAGAGAGCATTTACATCACTCCAAAATGTGTGCTGGTGCCCCATCTGTCTCCTCTTCCCCCACTGCCATGCTCTGATAATCACTGATTTTATTTTTGCCCTTGTAGCTTTGCCATTTCCAGAATGTGATGTGAATGGAATTACACTGTCCATATCCCTGTGTGCCTGGTTCCATGTTACTGCTGCAGTTCCCTGTGGCAGTGTGCCAGACCCCTAGACTTTGAGGAAACTTTGCACCTGCTTCCTGGGCTAGTGCAGGCCTAGAAAAGGCAGGAGCAGTTTTTGAAGGAGTCTTAGTCTTTTCTGGCTGCTATAACAAAATACGACAGACTGGCTGGCTTATAAACAACAGAAATTTATTCATTCCAGTTCTGGAGTCTGGGAAGTCCAGGTCAAGGCCCAGTATGGTCACCTACTGGTCAGGGCCCTCATCCAGGTTCATAGCCAGCATGTCTCCCTGTGTCCTCACCTGACTGAAGAGGGGAAGGATTTATCTGGGTCTCTTTTATTTTTTTTAAGATTTTTAAAATTTATGCATTCATGAGAGACACACAGAGAGAGGCAGAGACATAGGCCAAGGGAGAAGCAGGCTTCCTATGGGGAGCCTGATATGGGACTTGATCCCAGGACCCCAGGACCATGGCCCGAGCCAAAAGCAGATGCTCAACCACTGAGCCACCCAGGTGCCCCTCTGGGTCTCTTTTATAAAGGGCACCAATATCATCCATGAGGTCTCCACCCTCATAATCTAAGCACCTCCTAAAGGCCCCATCTCCTAATACCATCACATAGGGCATTAGGAATTTTGAGGGGGAAAACAAACATTCTGACCATCGCAAACGGAATAACAGGTTGACTAAAGAACCAAGGGCAGAAGTTTAGGACAAGAGGTTAGGATTTGGTGTTAGACCTTCCCTCGATGTCCTAGGGTCCCCAGGGGCTGCCTCACTGTTACAAAAGCCTATCTCTTCTCTTCTCTTCTCTTCTCTTCTCTTCTCTTCTCTTCTCTTCTCTTCTCTTCTCTTCTCTTTCTCCTCTCTCTCAGGGGGAGGAGGGGCAGAAAGAGAATCCCAAGCAGACTCCATGCCCAGAGCAGAGCCCAAAAAAGCCAGATGCATGTCTGGGGGCTTCACCGAGCTTCCCTCAAAGGTGATGTCGCATTTCTCAAAAGTTTCCTATGCAGAAATCCTCTTTATTCCTCCCAGTAGGCTGGCTCTTCTCTGTGCTTGGGTCCCCAGGGCACCAAGTTCTCAGCTTCTCTACTGAGTTATGAGTCATCATCAGCTGTTCATGTACAAATACTGCTGGGCAGGCCTCTGCTTGGGCTCCTCTTCCACCCTCTTGTCCTTGTGGATTTACACCTTTTTTATTCTTTTGTGATCGTTTTATTAAAAAAAAAAAAAAAAAAGATTGGGCACTCCCGGTGGCTCAGCGATTTAGCGCCACCTTCGGCCCAGGGTGGGATCCTGGGGACCTGGAATCAGGTCCCATGTCCGGCTCCCTGCATGGAGCCTGCTTCTCCCTCTGCCTGTGCCTCTCTCTCTCTCCATGTCTCCCATGCATAAATAAATAAAATCTTAAAAAAATAAAATAAAATAGATATTATTTATTTATTTGACAAAGAGAGGGAGAGAGAGCATAAGCAGGGAGAGGGGCAGAGGGAGAAGCGGGCTTCCCGCTGAGCAGGGAGTCCAATGTAAGACTCGATCCCGGGACCCTGAGATCATGAGCTGAGCTGAAGGCAGACATTTGACCAACTGAGTCACCCAGGCACCCCAACGTCCTCATTCTGCTGTTTATTCAACAGAATATTTGAATATTGTTCTTTAGTCAATGACTACAAATTCAATCTAGTATTTCTGATTGGTTCTTTTGGATGTTTTTGTGTTCTTGTGTTACAATTCCAGTAACTTCCTTATACCTTTTCACATGTTTATTGGTCTGAAATTCTTAGTCCTTTTTTTTAAGATTTTATTTTTATTTATTCATGAGAGACATACACACACAGAGGCAGAGACACATGCAGGGGGAGAAGCAGGCCTCATGCAGGAAGTCCGATGTGGGACTCGATCCCGGGACTCCAGGATCACGACCTGAGCCAAAGGCAGACACTCAACTGCTGAACCACCCAGGCGTCCCTGAAATTCTTATTCTGAAGAGAATATAGTTTATAGTTTTTCTCTTCAAAGTGACGATGTCCTTAACCTATGGGATCTGATGCTAACTCCAGTCAGATAGCATAAGGATTGAGTTCAATTTTAAGACACCCAGATGGTGTTTCTGAGTTGGTTGGTGCAGAAAGAAAAACCTGCACATTAGCAGAAGTATTAGAAGTGAAGTACTGAGAGTAGAGGAGATGCCCCTACTATAACCCCTGGGAATATGTGGAGTAGATAATCCCCAGAAAGAGGCACCAGAAAAATACAGCCAGGATGCCTGGGTGGCTCAGTTGGTTAAGTGGCTGGCTTTGGCTCAGGTCATGATCCTGGGGTCCTGGGATGGAGCCCCACATCATGCTCCCTACTCAGCGGGGAGTCTGCTTCTTCCTCTCCCTCTGCCCTTCCTTTCCACTTGAACTCTCTTTCTCTCTCAAGTAACTAAATAAAATCTTAAAAAGAAAAGAAACAGGGGATCCCTGGGTGGCTCAGCGGTTTAGTGCCTGCCTTCGGCCCAGGGCATGGTCCTGGAGTCCCGAGATTGAGTCCCACATCAGGCTCCCTGCGTGGAGCCTGCTTCTCTCTATGACTCTGCCTCTCTCTGTGTGTGTCTCTCATGAATAAATAAATAAAATCTTAAAAAAAGAGAAAGAAAAGAAAAAGAAAAAAGAAAAGAAACGAAACTAAACGAAAAATACAGCCAGCCACTTCTTACCCCATGAAACAACTTTCAGGATATGTTTTTACACTTTGCTCTCCAGAGAGAAGCAGCATTAGGACTCACCCCTAAAAATGTCTCTCCTTGGGTGTTTGGAGTCAGGAGTGAGTAAGCAACCACAGGAAGTCAGTCTGTCCACATCTGTTTTTCTCAGCATCTCCCAAACCCTGATGTGTGGGCAGCCCTGATTTGATTCCGAGTACACCTGGAGCAGAGATCTGAGTCACTGCAGAGGGGAAGGCAGGTACTGTGTGTCCCAAGGAAATGGTGGGGGAAAAGCAGGGAGAATTCCAGTCCTTCATTTTGTGTTTGTGGTCCCAAATAGCTCATCCCTCCCCGTCACCCCAAGAGATTTTTCACAACTTTCCCTTTCTCACTTTTTTTTTTTAAAGATTTTATTTATTTATTCATGAGAGACCCAGAAAGAGGCAGAGAAGCAGACTCCCTGTGGGGAGCCGGATGTGAGATTCGATCCCAGGACCCTGGGGTCATGCCCTGAGCCAAAGGCAGATGCTCAATCACTGAATCGCCCGCGTGCCCCCCTTTCCCCTCTTTCTTTCCCACACCCAGAAGCTGCGTTTGCCCTCCAGTCCAGTCTTGTATTCATCACCCCAAATTACAAGTATCTGTTTACTTGTCTGTATCCACTCAGTGACAGAGTGAGCCCATTTGTCTGGTAGCCCTTGTACTTCTGCACGTGGCAAGAAAGTGCAGTTGTATTTCCATAAATATGAGGCTTTAGAGTAAGTCTTAGAACAATAGACTCCTTTCCTCAGGAGATGTTTTCGGGCCCGGATTCACACAGAACTCTTTGAAGGGATGAGGTTTATCCTTCAAAGAAAGCCCTTCTTTCTGGGCAAACCCAAACCATGCCCCACAGAACGCTTGTGTCTGTACCTCCTCCCCTTACATTCTGTGGTTTGGGGTCACCTGAGAGGGCCTGCTCAGATGTCATATTTACTTTGTGGTATGCCTTTTGGTATGAGCCCTTAACTTCATTAAAATTTTCTATGTTAAAAAAATGTCATGGGGTGCTAGGTGGCTCAGTGGTTGAGCATCGGCCTTTGGCTCAGGTCATGATCCCAGGGTCCTGGGATCGAGTCCCACATCAGGCTCCCGGGAGCCTGCTTCTCCCTCTGCCTATGTCTCTGCCTCTCTCTGTGTGTATCTCATGAATAAATTAATAAAATCTTTTAAAAAATTTTTCAGAGTGACTAGGTGGCTTAGTCAGTTAAGTGTCTCCATTGGGATTAGGTCATGGTCTCAGGGTCCTGGAATTGAGGTCCATATCAGGGTCCCTGCTCAACAGGGAGTCTGCTTCTCCCTCTCCCTCTGCCTTTCCCCCTGCTTGTGCTCTGTCTCTGTCTGTCTCTCTCAAAGGAATAAATAAATTCTTAAAAAAAAAAATCAGTAAAAGAGGCACCTGGGTGGCTCAGTGGTTGAGTGTCTGCCTTTGGCTTAGGTCATGATCCCGGGGTCCTGGGATCAAGTCCCACATCGGGCTCCCCACAGGGAGCCTGCTTCTCCCTCTGCCTGGGTCTCTGCCTCAATCTGTGTGTGTCTCTCATGAATAAATAAATAAAATCTCTTTTAATAATCAAGAAAAAAAAAAAGAAGAAGACCTGTTTTGGGTCATGCTTGCCTGAAGCAGTGAATGGAGCCCAGTTATGCTGTGCTGCTCTGGCCTGAAACATGAGTGGGGAGGACAGAGTGGGAAGAGAATCAAGTGAATCATTTTAGGCAGCTGAAGTTAGTCTTCAGGGCAGCAGCCACTTTGAGGAAATCATCGGCACATTACCAGAAACCAGAGCAGCCTCAATTTGTGTTCTTGCAGAAAAAAAGAGACAATAGATGTGTCAGCAGCTCCGGGAAGGCCAAGGCCCAGACAAGCCACTGTGCACGCTCTGCAGAATCTTCCAGCCCCTACTCGTGCCCCTACAACCTCTGTCTTCTTATCTCTGGAGGTCTTTTTTTCAAGCCCCTTTGGTCATGACCTTGGATGGCTCTGTGCCTCCTTCTCAATGCGGTGGCTGGTGTGGGGAACTAGAGCCATATTGTTCCAGTAAGTCCTGTCAAGCTGCTTCCAGGAAAAACTCAGGGGAGGAAAGAGAGGAGTCAGTTTACCTAAAAGGCCATCAGAGCTTCTGAATTAAAGAGAGCTGGCCACCTCAGTTTCTAAAGGAAATTATGTGCAGACCTGCTGCTGGGGAAAAACCACTTTCACAGTCATGGGAGGGGCTGAGGGGCCCGCTTCACAGGAAGTTGAGGGGAAGCAGGAGGTGTTGGAGGCTGCCAGCTGATCTGGAAAGTGAGAGGTGGTGACCTTGATCTGCTGGGCATGGTTGAGAGATGGCATTCTCCCATGGAAGTAAGGTCTTCTTCGGATAAGTCTGAAAGGTCCTTCTCTCCACCAGGGATTGAAACATTCCCTTTGCTGCATGCTCCCATGAATTTTTTCCACTCTGACTCAGCGTGAGAAGAGCAGATCCGAATGTTGGGAGCATTGCCCCTCCTCCTCAAGGCCAGTGTTTGTAAGGCCTGGGCCACATGTTGAGAGTCTGCAGCATGGGCCTCCGTGCTGTCTGCGGTGCCCAGCAGTGCCTTTTGGCCCCAGGACTTACCACCACCCTTCCTGCAGGAGGTTCACACCCGTCCCTACAGCAGGCAGATGGATGCCTGGCTCTGCTAAGCTTGCCTTTCTTGAGGCTCCTTTTGATGCCAGCTGTATACATGGAGCCTAGACCCTTACTCCGGTGCCAGGAGCAGGAGGGAAGGGTGCAGCTCTGGGACTGCTTAAGGAGCTGGTAAATAACACCTATTTAGGGCACCTGGGTGGATCAGTCAGTTAAGTGTCTGCCTTCGTTCGGCTCAAGTCATGAACTCAGGGTCCTGGGTTCGAGCTGCTCCCTCTCCTCCCCACTTGCACTCTCTGTCACTAACTCTCTCTCAAATAAATAAAATATTTTAAAAAACAACCTAACTCTACAAATATCTGTTGGAATGAATAGAAAACCATGTAAAAAATGTGGGATTGTATTTTTAGGATCCTGGCAAACTGCCTTAAATGCCTCATAATTATGAGGAAGTTCTTGAAATTCTAAAATTCTATTGCTAAACAAAATTGTAATATCTGCACCACCAATGAAATATTCTTAACATACAATGAGCTTTTACAAACCAATAAGACAGCAGAACAGATTTTTTTTTAAAGATTTTATTTATTCATGAGAGACATACAGAGAGAGGCAGAGACACAGGCAGAAGGAGAGGCAGGCTCCCTGTGGGGAACTTGATGTGGGACTTGATCCCAGGACCCCGAGATCATGACCTGAGCCGAAGGCTGATGCTCAACCGCTGAACTACCCAGGTGCCCCAGAACAGAATTTTTAAAAACTGAGGATATGGGGTGCTTTGATGGCTCAGTCGGTTGGGGGTCTGCCTTTGGCTTGGGACATGATCCCAGGGTCCTGGGATCGAGCCCTACATTGGGGTCCCTACTCTGCGGGGAGCCTGTTTCTCCATCTCCCTCTGCCTGCCACTCCCACTGCTTGAGCTCTCTCTGTCAAATAAATAAATAAAATATTTAAAAAGGCAGAAAAACAAACAAACAAACAAAAAAACTGAGGATATGAGGGATGCCTGGGTGGCTCAGTTGGTTGAGCATCCAATTCTTGATTTTGGCTCAGGTATGATCTTGGGGTCGTGGGATTGAGCCCTGCATTGGGCTCCTCACTCAGCAGGGAGTCTGCTGGAGATTCTCTCTGTCCTTCTCCTTTTGACCACCCCCCTCACACACACTCGCTTGCTCTCTTTCTCTCTCAAATAAAGAAATCTTTCTTAAAAATTGCAGATATGAACAGAGTTCACAGAAAGAAAAAAAGAAGCTAAATCTCACTCATCAAATAAATATGAACTTTATTTATTTATTTATTTGAATAGATAACATCTGCCCATGGTGAAAATTTAAGCAGTTCAAAAGATATTCCTTGGGATCCCTGGGTGGCTCAGCGATTTGGTGCCTGCCTTCCGCCCAGGGCGTGATACTAGAGTCCCGAAATCGAGTCCTGCATCGGGCTTCCTGCATGGAGCCTGCTTCCCCTCTGCCTGTGTCTCTGCCTCTCTCTCTGTCTCTGTCTTTCTCTCTCTGTGTATCTCTCATGAATAAATAAATAAAATCTTAAAAAAACAAAACAAAACACCAAAAGATATTCCGTAGTGAAAAGGATGTATCCCTTTCCAATTCCCTTATTGGAACCAACCATCCTTAGCCACATCTTATATATCCTTCCAGAATTATATTATGTGTATACAAAATCATTAAACTATAAAATCTCCTTGTTCAGATAAGTAGGAACACATTTACTCACTTTTTAAAAAGATTTTTTTTATTTATTTGAGAGAGAGAGAGAGAGAGAGAATGAGCAATGGGGAGGGGCAAGAGGGAGAGAGAGAGAGAGAGAGAGGAGGACACTCCCTGCTGAGCAGGAAGCCTGACGGGGGCTTCATCTTAGGACCCGGGGATCATGACCTGAACAGAAGGCAGAGGCTTAACTGACTGAGCCACCCAGGCCCCCCATCTTTACTCACTTCTATGCACATTTAGTTTGCTTTCAGTGTATTGTGAGTATTAACAATATAGCAGGGGCCATCTTGTCAGGCTCTGTGGTCAGCATGGAGTCTGCTTGTCCTTCTCCCTCTGTTCCTCTCCCTACTCTCTCTCTCAAAAAAATAAATAGAATCTTTTAAAAAAATGTCAAAGTCACTATTGACATGAGAGGTATTAATCAGTGGATACTCAGTGGCTCTAAAGAGTCTGTCACTAGTTTATTGATCCCTGGGAGCCAAAATGCTACTATGATCTGGAAATCCTGAGTGTGGTGATTTCCTTTTCCTGAAATACTCTTATCCCAGGGGAGAAACATTATGTGATCACTTAAAAAATGTATTATAAATAGTTATTAAAAGCGTTACACATTCACTTTTTTTTTTTTTTGGTCCAGAAGTCATAAAGAAAAAGATTGCCGGGTTCTTTTGCCTTTTTAAAAAAGATTTATGTAAGTATGTATTATTTGAGAGTGCAGGGGGAAGGGGCAAAGGGAGCTGGAGAGAATCTGGAGCAGACTTCCTGCTGAGCCTGGAGCCTGAGGAGGGACTTTTTTTTTTTATTGGAGTTCAATTTGCCAACATATTGCATAACACCCAGGGCTCATCCCGCCAAGTGCCCCCCTCAGTGCCTGTCACCCAGTCACCCCCACCCTCCTCCCACTTCCCTTTCCACCACCCCTTGTTCGTTTCCCAGAGTTAGGAGTCTCTCATGTTCTGTCTCTCTTTCTGATATTTCCCACTCATTTTTTCTCCTTTCCCCTTTATTCCCTTTCACTATTTTTTATATTCCCCAAATGAATGAGACCATATAATGTTTGTCCTTCTCCGATTGACTTATTTCACTCAGCATAATACCCTCCAGGTCCCTCCACGTCGAAGCAAATGGTGGGTATTTGTCGTTTCTAATGGCTGAGTAACATTCCATCGTATACATAGACCACATCTTCTTTATCCATTCATCTTTCGATGGACACCGAGGCTCCTTCCACAGTTTGGCTATTGTGGACATTGCTGCTATAAACATAGGGGTGCAGGTGTCTTGGCGTTTCACTGCATCTGTATCTTTGGGGTCAATCCCCAGCAGTGCAATTGCTGGGTCGTAGGGCAGGTCTATTTTTAACTCTTTGAGGAACCTCCACACAGTTTTCCAGAGTGGCTGTATGTACCAGTTCACATTCCCACCAACAGTGCAAGAGGGCCCCCCTTTCTCCACATCCTCTCCAACATTTGTTGTTTCCTGTCTTGTTAATTTTCCGCCATCCTCACTGGTGTGAGGTGGGATCTCATTGTGGTTTGGATTTGTATCTCCCTGATGGCAAGTGATGCGGAGCATTTTCTCATGTGCTTGTTGGCCACGTCTGTGTCTTCTGAGGAGGGACTTGATCTAAAGACCCTGATATCATGACCTGAGCCAAATTCATGAGTGGGATCCTCAACTGACTGTACCATCCAGGTGTCTCACCAGATTCTTTTTCAAATTCAAAACTTCTGGGGGTGCCTGGCTGGGTGGGTCCGAGGAGCATGTGACTCGATCTCAGAGTTGCACATATAGAGATTTCTTTAAAAAAAAAAATGAATAGTGGGGGGTTGGAATAGATGAGTGAAGAGTTTTAAGGGAGGCACTTTTTGTGATGAGCACTGGGTGTTGTATGATGAATCAGCAAATTCTACTCCAGAAACGAATATTGCACTGCATGTTAACTGAATAAAATTTAACTTAAAAAAAGAGCTTAAAAACCCCAAACTTCTGTTGTTTTTTTTTAAAGGAATCCAACTTGGTTTCCTTTTATTTATTTATTTATTTGTTTATTTGTTTATTTGTTTATTTATTACAGTCACAGAGAGAGAGAGAGAAGCAGAGACACAGGCAGAGAGAAGCAGGCTCCACGCACCGGGAGCCCGACGTGGGACCCAATCCCGGGTCTCCAGGATCACGCCCTGGGCCAAAGGCAGGCGCCAAACCACTGTGCCACCCAGGGATCCCCCAAACTTCTGCTTTTACAAGAAATCATAAGCAAAGTGTGAAATAAGTCTGAAAGTCCCTATTTACCACGATTATAAGAGTTAAATTATTACTTTTTAGACTATATAAAGAGGTCCTACAAATTAATAATAGGCAAAAAGGGGCACCTGGGTGGCTCAGTGGTTGAGCATCTGTCTTAGGCTCAGGGCATGATCCCAGGGTCCCCAGTGGAGTCCTGCATCTGGCGTTGTGCAGGGAGACTGCTTCTCCCTCTACCTATATTTCTGCCTCTTTCTGTGTGTCTCTCATGAATACATAAAGAAAATCTTAAAAAAAAAAGAATGGGCAAAGATGTCAATAGGTAATTCACAATAAAAATTAATGTCAGAAAAACATAAAGGGGGATCCCTGGGTGGCGCAGCGGTTTGGCGCCTGCCTTTGGCCCAGGGCGCGATCCTGGAGACCCGGGATTGGGTCCCACGTCGGGCTCCCGGTGCGTGGAGCCTGCTTCTCCCTCTGCCTGTGTCTCTGCCTCTCTCTCTCTCACTGTGTGCCTATCGTAAATAAATAAAAATTCAAAAAAAAATTAGAAAAACATAAAGGTGTCTACAGTAGTCTCCCCCTTATCTGTGGGGATTACATTCCAAGACCCCCAGTGGATGTCTGAGACTGCAGGTAATACTGAACCCTGTATACACACTGTGTTTTTTCCTAAACGTACATACCTATGATAAAGTTTAACTTATAAATTAAGCACAGTAAGAGATTATAAGACAATTATAATAACATACTGTAATAAAAATTATGTGAATGTGGTGTCTCTCCCTCTTGCCACATTATATTGTACTGTACCCACCCTTCTTCTTGTGAGGATGTGAGGTGGTAAAATGCTTGTGTGATGAGACAAAAAGAGGTCAATGGCATAGATATTGTGATGTAGCATTAGGCTACTATTTATCTTGTATCTGTATATCAGAAGGAGGACCATCTGCTCCAGTGTAACTGTAATCTACTGTAATCTCACAATTTTAATAAGAGACATGAAAATTAAAACAATAAAGTGTCATTTTTCGCCCTTCAAAGTATCCAAAACTGGAATGATTCATAATGCATATTAACAAAGAAATGGAGGACTAGTACTCTTATGCAGATTTGGTGGAAATTTATATTGGTATAGCTTTTTAAGGTGGTAAAAAAATAACAAAATATTTACCATTTTAACCCTTTGATGTGTACAGATCAGTGGTATTCACATTGTTGTGCAACC
The DNA here is from genome assembly GCF_905146905.1 of Nyctereutes procyonoides. Taxonomy (NCBI): domain Eukaryota; kingdom Metazoa; phylum Chordata; class Mammalia; order Carnivora; family Canidae; genus Nyctereutes; species Nyctereutes procyonoides. The sequence continues at coordinate 50,077,930 of NW_026575140.1, read as the reverse complement.
AACACTATTATCATCTGTAGAACTTTTTCATCTTCCCAAAATGAAACTTCATACCCACTAACAACTAATTCTTCTTTCCCTTCCCCTAAGCCCCTGTTAACCACCATTCTACTCTGTGTCTATGAATTTGATGACTTTAGGTACTTCATATATGTAGGGAATCATACAATAGTTGCCCTTTTGTGAATGATTTATTTCCCTTAGCATTATATCTCCAAGTTTTATCCACACCATAGCATGTGTCAGAATTTCCTCTTTTTAAGGCTGAATAATATTCTGTTGTGTGTGGTAGGATCTTTTTGAAGGGCAATTTTGTAGTAATCATGAGTTGTTTTTTTTTTTTTTTGTAATCATGAGTTTTAAAATGCTATATTCTTGGGGCACCTGGGTGACTCAGTGGTTGAGTGTCTGACTTTGGCTCAGATCATGATCCTGGGGTTCTAGGATCCAGTCCCACATCAGGTTCCCCACAGGGAGCCTGCTTCTCCCTCTGCCTGTGTCTCTGCTTCCCTCTCTGTCTCTGATGAATAAATAATAAAATCTTTAAAAAAATAAATAAAATAAAATGCCATATTCTTGGGGTGCCTGGGTGGCTCAGTGGTTGAGCATACGCCTTTGGCTCAGGTTGTGATCCTGAGGTCCTGGGATCAAGTCCTGTATCAGGTTCCCCGTAGGGAGCTTGCTTCTCCCTCTGCCTGTGTCTCTGCCTCTCTCTTTTCTGTTTCTCATGAATAAATAAATAAAATATTTTTAAAAAAATGACATATTTGGGACTCCTGTGTGGCTTAGCGGTCAGGCGTCTGCCTTCAGTCCAGGTTGTGATCCTAAGGTCCTGGGATCAAGTCCTATATCAGGTTCCCTACAGGGAGTCTGCTTCTCCCTCTGCCTATGTGTCTCTGCCTCTCTCTTTTCTGTGTCTCTCATGAATAAATAAATAAAATCTCTTTTAAAAAAAGACATATTCTTTGATACGATTTCACTTCCATTACCTACCACTAGGTATATCCTGAAGAAACATTTGTGCATATATGATAAAAGGCATTAACAAGGATGTTCATTGCAGCATTAATAGTAAAAAAAAAAATAAAAACAACCTAGTATTAATCAGTAAGGAAATGGGTAAAATACAGTATGTATCTGCACGATGAAATATATTGCAGTATTTCAGAAAGATTGAAGTGGACCTACATGTACTGGCATGGAAGTGTCTCCAAGCAATATGTCTGTATGATTGCATTTATGTATAATTTAAAAACCATTTTCATATAATACATAAATATGTAAGCACATTGAAAATAATCTCGTGGTAGACACACCAAACTTATCAAATAGCACAGAGAAAGGTAAGGATGGAAGAATAAGTTCTGGGGAGCTACACTGGAATAGGACTTTCATGTTTCACTCTATATACGTTATTTTTTTATTGAATCTTTCCAACTGGGTTATAATCACTGTGATTTGAGTAAAAAATTAATACTGGGACCAATCACAATCAGCAGTGCTAGTTAGGGAGACAGGGGAGAGGTCATAGCTTGAATAGTATTTCTCAAAGTGGGAGGATATTAATTGATCAAAAAGGAAAGTGAAATTGGAAAACACTGCGTTAAAAGCATTAAACCAGTTCTTCAAAGCAGAACTCCATGGAGGCTTTAATATGGTACTGCACATTTTAAGTCTCCAGGAGGGAGATAACAAACCTGCCACTGAGCTCTTGTGACCACAGCATCCTTATAGTGGTTGGAGTTTGGAGGACAAAGTTTGAGAAACATGGAAACCAGTTTTCTGAAGGTACCAACATTCCTCAAGAGGAGTCCTGGTAGGTGTTGGGTGGTCAGAAGAGTAGATGCTGGAATAAATTATAGGGGTTGGGTGAGACCTGCAAGCTGGAGAGTAAGCTTTACCACTCTATTTCTGAGGATCTCCCCCACTCCCAAAACGAAGGATAAGGATAATGATGGGATCAAGAAAGTATGGAAAAGGAAGCAATCTTAGCAATTATTTTTCTGTTAATGTGGTTGCACAAAGTGCAAGATCCTTTCCCCAAAATCTACATTTGTCTGAAGCTTCCATTCAGAGTTGGTTAGGTCTGAATAAAGAGGAGTCATGGCTTGCCCTGACAGATTCTTTGAGGAATGAGCAGAGTAGAACTAAAATAAAGTGTGTTGAGGTTCAAGAAGTCTCATGAGATGTAGTTTCCAGAGGTCCTGGGTGATCCACAGAGAATGAAAGAAACTTGTGTAGAAAGTTGACTCTATCCAATTTGGGAGCACAGTTTGACTTCAGAATTACATCACTGGCTCTAGAACAGGGGCTGCTTGTGAAAAATGCTGTTATGTTGTAAATGGCTTGTCTTCCTGAAAGCTGATGGGTGGCAGATTTGAAAATATCTAGAAAGGAATTAAAAATACATTCCCTACTCTCCTGAAGCAACCAGTGTTAAACCTTCCCACATGCTTACGCACCCATTCGCTTCATGCTCTAGTGCATTTTTCACTTAATGTTTTTTTTTTAATTTTTTAAAAGATTTTGTTTATCCTTGAGGCACAGACACAGGCAGAGGAAGAAGCAGGTTCCATGCAGGGAGCCCAATGAGGGACTCGATCTCAGGTCTCCAGGATCACACCCTGGGCGGAAGGCAGGTGCTAAACCGCTGAGCCACCCAGGGATCCCCTCACTTAATGTTATTTCATGTCAGTTTCTACCTCCCATATTCTTTATTGTATTATAATGCGACAACTCTCCTTTCATGGGCAATTATAGGTCATTTCCAATTTTGCTATTGCAATAGCAGTATAAGCAACAAGCAAGTTTTTGCATTGTTTTAAGCACTTTAACATATAATCCTCCTATTCGGAGATAGGTGTAATTAACACTATTTTTAGATGAGGAATCTGATGTACTGACAGGATAAATTAGTTGCCCAAGGTTACAAGCCAGCAGGTGGTGTAGTGATTTGAACTCAAGTAGTCTTTTCTTCAGGGCCGCACGCAACATTTTTACAGAAGGCATAAATTATGTAAAATTAACTGTGCTGTTGTCCTTTTTCATTTCACCGAGAACTGGCAAAAACTATCTTGGAGTGGCATCAGGACACAGACTAGCACCTGGACCCTACTGCCTTCAGTGTATCAAGCAAGTTTTCAGCACTTTTGTTGTTTTTAAAGATTTAGGTAATCTCTACACCCAACAGGAGGCTCAAACTCACAACTCTGAGTCACACATTCAACTAAACCACCCAGGGGGCCCCTCTTTTAGTACATCTTTGCACACAGGTATGATGAACACTCTTTCAGTGAAGATCACAAGAAATAGAAGGTTATTAACAGAAACTCTTCTTTTATTGGGAAACATTTCCTTAAAGGGCAGGATTGTGTGTGTGTGTGTGTGCGGGGGGTTCTTGCACCACAGGCTGTAGCAGCATATATGTCTCTTCCTTCCCATGGGCTCTTTGGCATCTGGACTAACACTGCAATTGAGAGTTAGACAGGAACTAACTCTAAGTGAACGAAGAACATTAAGTTGAATAAGGGATAAAAATGAGTGATTGTGGATTCAGATACATAAACAAATCTTTATCACCATCCCTTTCTGGGACATCCCAAGAGCAAAACTCCACTCTCAGTCACATTTCCCCACGGTACTGCTGATACTTTACCAATAACCAAGAGAAGTAAACACGAACCACAAATTACAACTGGCCTCAGTTTCATTCAGTGTAGTGCAAGGTTTGAGGCCACGAATGATAAACCCATTTCCCAAACTCAACTGGTAGCACAGGTCGTGAAGACCCAACACATTTAGAAAGCATTTCCCTTGGTCAATTTTCAAGTTCTGTGCAGAGAATTTGCTAAAACCCATGAATATGTAGGGAACTCCACAGAAGAGATTGAACCGGTATAAACTGAAATCTTTCTTTTTTAAATTTTTTTTAATTTTTTTTTAATTTTTTTAAAATTTTTATTTATTTATGATAGTGAGAGTGAGAGAGAGAGAGAGAGAGAGGCGTAGAGACACAGGCAGAGGGAGAAGCAGGCTCCATGCACCGGGAGCCCGATGTGGGATTTGATCCCGGGTCTCCAGGATCGCGCCCTGGGCCAAAGGCAGGCGCCAAACCGCTGTGCCACCCAGGGATCCCATAAACTGAAATCTTTTGAGTTTCAGACTACATAGAGCTGTAAGTCTGCCAAGATAGTAAAGATTTGGGAAAAATAGTACAACTGTTCAAGTCCTATTGCCCAAACCACCGCTTGGTTTTTATTCAGTGAAATACTTTTATTCTCAAGGTTTTCAAAGCTTTAAATGTAAAGCAAAGCATGGGAAAGAACAAGACAAATTTTTCTTTGAAACCCAGTTTCCCTACAGGTAAAAGGCCTGTTCCTACTCTGCTGAAAATTCAGTAAAAAGCCTGCTTAAAAGCACTAGCTTGGGATCCCTGGGTGGCGCAGTGGTTTGGCACCTGCCTTTGGCCCAGGGCGTGATCCTGGAGACCCGGGATCGAGTCCCACGTCGGGCTCCCTGCATGGAGCCTGCTTCTCCCTCTGCCTATGTCTCTGCCTCTCTGTGTAGCTATCATAAATAAATAAAAAATAAATGTTCCTGTTCTAAAAAATTTATAAAAAAAAAAAAAGCCCTAGCTTGAGAACATGCCAAAAAGGAAAATACCTAATAAAACATCATGAATTTCATGAGGTATCTGTCATACTTGGCAGGGCACTTGGATTTGAGTCCCTAGCTTGCCCTGAACTAGAAATAGCCTTAAGCAAGTCAACTGTAAAACGTTGGGACCGGAAAGAATGTCACTTCCAATGGTGAAATCCTTCCCACCGAATAGGGTACGGTGTTCCCCTAAACCTTATGATTTTCACTACCACCTCTAAATGTTTAATAGCTGTTTTTGTCCTTTCTGGCGCAAGCATTCTAATTTGCACTCAAAGCTCAAGTATTAATTCACTGAAAATAGCCATGGTAAAAAGTGGTAAAAAGAAACTGACTTTAGTACTCCCAATTTAGTATTTTATATTCAAATTTAAGTAGATTTCTAGGGCAGAAACAATACTGAGGCACAGTTCCCAAAATTATGCAAGCCACTGCCAGCTTTATCTAAACTATTAGACTCATTTCTAGGCAATGCTCAGCTCCTTAAGACACACTTCTGATTTAAGACTTAAAATTTTTAAGATTTATTCATGAGACCGAGACACAGGCAGAGGGAGAAGCAGGCTCCATGCAAGAAGCACAATGCGGGACTCGATCTCGGGACCCCAGGATCATGCTCCGTGCCACCCAGGTGTCCCTGATTTAAGATCTTAATCTAACAGCAACACTCAAGATTTCTAGTTTTTGGGTCAGAAATTATTTTCCTATACAGAGTAAACCTGGGAAGACCAAAAGGCTTTCAACTTCTCTTACATTGTACTCTCTGCAACTCTCAATTATGTCCCAAGTTGAAAACCACATTTGCTATTTATACTGGTTACACTACAAGCAAAGGGAAAAAGCTGTAGAGCACTTCAGGCATTGTTAAGGAGACCCAAATAGGTTCTTCTTTAAATTTTTTCTACTGGAAACCACACCTTTATTGGTTTAGGGTTTATTGGTAGACATGTTCAAATTGCTTTCATCTAGCTCAAAGTTTATCAAGCCTCAAAGTAGAGAATCTCATTTGTTGCAATTTTATCATTCTCCTTAGTTGGTAGATCTCAAGAACCTTGAGTTCAAGCCCCACACTGGGCAGACATTACTTTAAAAATTGTTAGAGGGATCCCTGGGTGGCGCAGTGGTTTGGCGCCTGCCTTTGGCCCAGGGCGCCATCCTGGAGACCCAGGATCAAATCCCACGTCGGGCTCCCGGTGCATGGAGCCTGCTTCTCCCTCTGCCTGTGTCTCTGCCTCTATCTGTGACTATCATAAACAAATAAAAACTAAAAAAATAAAATAAAATTGTTAGAAACCATCTTCATTTGCTGCCTAACACCAAAGTTATCAAGTTGCCTTGGATCAGGATACTTTTAAAACTTTGAGTTCTTTCAAACCTGTTGACTAGGATTCCATTGGATTCTTGGTTATTAGCTCATGTACTCAAGACAAGATTATGGTTTCACAACTAATGGTTAAAACGAGTGTAATGCACTACTTATCAAATAAATCAGTTAATCACAACCCAGCAGCCCCAACCAAAATTTCAGTTCTTTCTACTTGATTAGCTTAGTTTACACCCATTGGGCAGAGAAAGTAGGCATGTTGGCTTTCCCTAAGCGTTCATATTCAATTTTTAATTGGGTAATACCTCAGAAATGGTTTCCCATTACACCAGAACCATTAACTTGTAAATGACCTTGACCGGATAAATCTCCCACAACTCAACACACGTTTTTCTTAAACAAAATGGCTTACTGTTGATGAAATGGATATTCTGAATGCTAAGTCCCTTCCTTGAACAGTTTTAATCAGCTAGGAGTCCCCACACCATTACATAATTTCACGACAGACCACAATTATGCTACCATGCAACAAAACTTTTATTAACATTTTGAACAGCTATTGAGAAAACCAGTGATTCAGCTCTTACTGAAACTGGTAATTTCTAAACTTAAATTGGGGCAAATGGCTAGAGTGCAGAGCAATGCCATCACTGGGCACTAAGAATTCAAGATTGAAGAATTAACAGCCACCCCTCAGACGGAGAACCAGGTGGAGAGTTGACTCTTTCTGGATGTTGTAATCAGAAAGAGTGCGGCCATCTTCCAGCTGCTTGCCTGCAAAGATGAGCCTCTGCTGGTCAGGGGGGATGCCCTCTTTATCCTGGATCTTGGCCTTCACGTTTTCGATGGTGTCACTGGGCTCCACCTCCAGGGTGATGGTCTTGCCGGTCAGGGTCTTCACGAAGATCTGCATACCACCCCTCAGGCGCAGGACCAGGTGCAGGGTTGACTCCTTCTGGATGTTGTAATCAGAAAGAGTGCGGCCATCTTCCAGCTGCTTGCCTGCAAAGATGAGCCTCTGCTGGTCAGGGGGGATGCCCTCTTTATCCTGGATCTTGGCCTTCACGTTTTCGATGGTGTCACTGGGCTCCACCTCCAGGGTGATGGTCTTGCCGGTCAGGGTCTTCACGAAGATCTGCATACCACCCCTCAGGCGCAGGACCAGATGCAGGGTTGACTCTTTCTGGATGTTGTAATCAGAAAGAGTGCGGCCATCTTCCAGCTGCTTGCCTGCAAAGATGAGCCTCTGCTGGTCAGGGGGGATGCCCTCTTTATCCTGGATCTTGGCCTTCACGTTTTCGATGGTGTCACTGGGCTCCACCTCCAGGGTGATGGTCTTGCCGGTCAGGGTCTTCACGAAGATCTGCATACCACCCCTCAGGCGCAGGACCAGATGCAGGGTTGACTCTTTCTGGATGTTGTAATCAGAAAGAGTGCGGCCATCTTCCAGCTGCTTGCCTGCAAAGATGAGCCTCTGCTGGTCAGGGGGGATGCCCTCTTTATCCTGGATCTTGGCCTTCACGTTTTCGATGGTATCACTGGGCTCCACCTCCAGGGTGATGGTCTTGCCGGTCAGGGTCTTCACGAAGATCTGCATACCACCTCTCAGGCGCAGGACCAGGTGCAGGGTTGACTCTTTCTGGATGTTGTAATCAGAAAGAGTGCGGCCATCTTCCAGCTGCTTGCCTGCAAAGATGAGCCTCTGCTGGTCAGGGGGGATGCCCTCTTTATCCTGGATCTTGGCCTTCACGTTTTCGATGGTATCACTGGGCTCCACCTCCAGGGTGATGGTCTTGCCGGTCAGGGTTTTCACGAAGATCTGCATTTTGACCTACAGTTTAAAAGGAAATTGTTAGTATACCAATTCAGGATCTTGGTGACCTTCACATACATTCAATTCTTCAAAATGAACAATTAACTTCATCAACATCTCTCACAGCCCCCCCCCCTTTAGTGATCGTAAGTTAACCACTAAATATAAAAATTTAGTCACGGCTTCAATTTACCAAAGATGGAAGACTAAAAAAAAAAAAACTTTCAAAGGTTAGTATCGAGAGCCTTAACTATTCTAGACTCTTCTCTAAATCGTCTTCCACCCCACCCCCACCACCCCCTCCCGCCATCCCGGAATGTTCCCAAAACCTAAGCAGAACACGTCAGATTAAAAAAAAAAAAAACACGAAACTCGACAAATAAAGATTGTTTAAATGGAAGTGAGGGAGTTTTCACTGAGTTGGGATTCAAAATTCAGACAGTTTTAAAAAATCCCCCTAGACTACCTCTTTTCCGCCTTCCCCCTCTGAAGCAGACGCGATGGAACCTCCATCGGTTAAGAGTCGGTTAGTCAGTGTCGGCGCGCGCGCCAACCGCCCCCGCTCCCTTCACGTAAACAAGGCCCACTCTTCCGGAAAGGCCGGGCGCCGCAGCGCCGCGTCACCTCGCCCTCCCCTCCCCCAATCCCCTTCCCTGAGCACCCCCAGCTCCGCCGACCCCCAAACCCATCAGCCTGGTCTCCCTTAGAAAGCCTCCGCACTTCTCCCAAGACTCCGAAGCCGCCGGCGAGTACCTGCTAATGAACGCAAGGACACCGAAGTCAATCACGTCCAGTCACCCCGACACCGACACCTAACAATGCCAGCCGCCTCTGAACGCTCACGGCTCCGCGGAGCTGAAATTTATGCAGCGTCTGTTGCGTCACTCATCACCGCCGACGTAGCCACCGTGTCCGTACGCTGCCGAAAATAGTTCGCTCGGCCCCACCTCCCGCGGCCCAGTTCGGCCCTCCCAACCGAGCCCCAAGTTCCTCAGAGCCAAAGGAAGGACTCTAAAAAATCAGCTCCCCTCACTTCCAGGCGACTCTTCTCCTCCCTTAGGAAAAAGTAGGAAAATGATTAGGCGGATGGATTTGAGTTAAGGGGACCTTCCTCGAAAGCTCTCGAAACTTCCTTGCGGCGCCGGCGCTGATTGGTAGGCGTGCGAAGGCGAGGCCGGCGCTGATTGGTGGGAAACGCGGCGGCTCGGTTGTTGCTGGGCTTCCAGCTAGGGTGGGTGAGCGCCGACGTTGCTAAGTAACTCTGCGCGTGCGCTACAGAGGCGTGCCTTGGCGAGAATGGGGTACTTCCGGTCGGAGATGGGGGAGGGTTACGTTGCTCCCGCCTCCAAAGTCCAACACCCCCACTCCCGTCCTTAAGTCTTGGGTTTTTCTAGCTTTGGGTAAGGAAAAAGCTTCGTCCGCGGCGACTTTCCTGGGAAGGTCGCCCCGGTTCGGGTTCGGAGGCGCTCACGGTGTGGCCCGCCGCTTTTTGCCAGTGTCGCCGTGGAAGCACGAACCCGCTCCCCCCCCCCCCATCTTGACGCGAGCGCGCACTGCTCGGTTTATTTTTGCGCTTGGTTAGAGCAGGGTGAGGGTGCTTTAATGACGCTTTTTTTTTTTTTTTTTTTTTTTTAAAGAGTCGGAATGCTTTTGTCCTGGATTTCCACAAGGGCTAGACCCTGGTGGCGGGACCTTGTGTGTGTTGGGGGGAGGGGGCGGCCTCCCCCTCCCTCCTCCTCCTCCCCTCCCCCCAAGTAGAGGCCCTGGGAGGCTTAGCTCAGGCTCCCGGGGACTCGGTGGCCGGCTTAGGTGTGGCGCTGGTGAAACCTGCAGTGTTCTTGCCCTCCTTGCTGTCTCACCAGACTCTGGTAGGGAAAAAGATGCGGATCAGGAAGCCCACAACCTGAGCTCGGGGGGACGAGGAATTGCAGGAAAACAGGACTCCTGTTCACGTGTTTGCCCCTCAAGCGACGGTGGAGGTGGAGTTGGCCAGCTCCCACCTCTAGCTGGTCCCCCCCCCCCCCGCTTTACTTCCCTCGCCCCCCCCCGCCGGGTGTGGCCCCCAAGCCCCGCCAGGAGATTACACGAGCACCCTGAGTCAGACAGGGGCGTGGAAATCTCGGGGACACGTGGCCCAGTGTCTGAGTCACGGAGCCGGGGGTGTAAATAAACACGCAGATGGTTGTTAGTGGCGTAATTCCAGCCTTCCCAAGTGAGTGAAGTTTTGCACGGTAATAGAAATCAGCTGCACGCCCCTTAGAAAAAAGGTCGCTAGTCCTTAAAATACATTTCTAAGCATACTATTCAAAAAAGATGTTCATGAGTTAACCCCTCGACAGCTTAAGTTAAACTAAAACTTGGTAAGATCCACTTACTTGCATAACAGAGGAAAATAAGTTTCCTTAAGATAATTTGTGGGGCGCCTGGGTGGCTTAGTTGGTTAAGCGTCAGACTTTGGCTCAAGTTGTGATCTCCAGGCCCTGGGATCTAGGCTCCCTGCTCAGCGGAGAGCCTGCTTTCTCACTCTCCTGCCTCTCCCCTGCTCGTGCTCGCTCTCTCTCCCAAATAAAAAAAAAAAATTCTTAAAAAATAATTTTGGACTTGGAGGTCGTTGATAAAATGTTTTTTTCCCCAAAGTATGAAATTTCATTTTTGTTAAACTGCGTTGGAATTTGTTTTCACCAACTAGCAGCTTCTCCTGAGTCATAGAGGTTGAACGGTAAGAATAATCTAGAATGGAGATCTCCTGACGGATGGGATGACTTCGCTTGGGGTTCTAGCGATTGCCAGAACCAAATTAGTCACAGGGCTTCCTGGTTTAATGTTTTCCCAAAGTGGGACATTTGGTGACCTCAGCAAAGCAAAATGTTTTCAGAAGGAGGTCAAGTGCTGTCCTTGTAAAACAAGGTGATTTTTTTTTAATGATCTGTTTATAAATGAACATTTTAATAATGACATCATTTCTGGTAGTAAATTGTAAAAGATAATTTGTAAACAAGTCAGAGAGTAGAGTGAAAAAAATCCCAAAGAGCAGAAATTTGATAATTTAGCATAATACTTGGCATTGTGTTCAATATATGTTCCTTAAATGAAGTGCAGTTTTACCTTTTGTTCAACTGGGGAAAAGAAAAAAAAAACAATTTTGTGACAACCTTGAGCACCAAAATACAAAGCAAAAAGCCAGCATTTATTTATTCTCCATAGGCAAATGTTTTTTCCTAGGCATTTCCTTTGGAAAAAACAGAGATTCTAAGTGATTTCATTGGGTTAGTTGTCTTTTAATAAAGTTCTGTGAGAAAACTGTGGTTCCAATGATAAAGTCACAATTGTTTTCTTGACATTATATTAAAATACAGGGTTCATCGGTGGTTAGTTATTTTCTCATTTGGCTATTTATCTCGATAGAATTGAGACTCCTGATTCATTACCAGCTAGTTAGAAACTTTGGTATTGGATATCCAAATGAACACAGGGAAAAATTCTGTATTGTCTTTATATTGGGCCTTAAAATTATGAAATCTGTCCTATAAAATATAGCTACTTTAAAACATTTATTATGGAATATTACATAAATGAAAGTTGGAGATAATATGAGCAATACCCAACTTTATTAAATCTGAACATTTTGTTATTTTGCTTCAGCTTTTTTTGTGGCAAAAAAATATACTATAAAATTTATCTTTCCATTATTTAAATGTACAGTTAAGTGGTAGTAATTAGGGCAGCCCAGGTGGCTCAGAGGTTTAGTGCTGCCTTCAGCCCAGGGTGTGGTCCAGGAGACCCGGGTTTGAGTCCTACGTCAGGCTCCCTGCATGGAGCCTGCCTCTCCCTCTGTCTGTGTCTCTGCCTCTCTCTCTGCCTCTCATGAATAAATAAATAAAATCTTTTAAAAAGTGGTAGTAATTATATTTCACATTATTGTATTATAGATTCCTAGGATTTTTTCATCTTGCAAAACAAACCCTATGTTCACTTTACTATTCCCCATTTCTCCCCACTCCCAGGCCCTGGTAATCACTATTCTACCTTCCATTTCTTTGATTTTGATTACTTTAGATACCTTCGAAAAGTGGATTTAAACAGTGATTTTTTTTTGGGGGGGGGAGTTGGCTTATTTAGTATAATACCTTCAGGATTCCTCCATACATGTGACAAATTTCCTTGTTTTTTAAGGTTAATAGTCCGGTGTATGTATATACCACATTACAGGTATCTATGGGTATTTGGGTTACTTCCACCTCTTAGCTATTTTGAATACTGTAGTGAATATGGGTGTGCAAATACTCTGCAATCCTGCTTTCAGTTCTTTTGGATATAGACTCAGAAGGGGATTGTTGGATTATGTGGTAATTCTATTTTTAATTTTTTGAGGAACCTCCATACCGTTTTCCATAATGGCTGCATCATTTTACATACCCACCAGCCACCTACAAGGGTTCTAGTCTCCCCACATCCTAGCAACACTTATCTTCTGTTTTATTTTTTTATAATGGCCATCCTAGTGCGTGTGAGGTGGTATTTACTGTGTGTGGCTTTTTAAAAAGATTTATTCATGAGAGACAGAGGGAGAAGCAGACTCCCTGTAGGGAGCCTGATATGAGACTCTATCCCAGGACCCCGGGATCATGACCGGAGCTAAAGGCAGATGCTTGACCACTGAGCCACCCAGGTGTCTTGGAAAAGTAAGTCTCTAAGGAATTTTGGAAGCATGGTTTCCAGGACCTTTCAGGAGCTAGCTGCTGTTAGGGAAAGGTCATTTATTACCATCAGTGAAGCCTTAATCATGAGATCCTTCAGATATATATTAGTGGGCCATATGTTTGGAGGGTAATTGCTAATGTGTGTCTTGGGGAGTAGAGATCAAGGAAGTTTCCAAAAGAATTTCTATATGTTTAAAGTAGACTTATAGGATCCTGGGAGGTGGGTGGTCAGGTTAAGATTGCCTTTTGGCCTTAGCAAAGGGTCAACATTGAGGCAGCTGAGCTCCCAGGGGAAGCTCACTCTACCTGTTTCAAGGACTTGTCAATGGGCTGCAAGTAGTAAGGAAATGTAATATTTCTTTGGCTTTGTTTTCCACATCAGTAACACCTTATGTAACTACAGTACAATGTCAAAAACAGGAAAATACCAGCGGTAGAATCTGCAGACCTTATTCAGATTTCAGCAGTTTTACATGCACTTTCATGTGTGCCTGTATATAGTTTTGTACAGTTTTATCACTTGGGTAGATTCATGTAACCATCACCAGGATCAAGATACAGTGCTGTTCCATCATAAGGATGATGGTACCTCTTTACAGTCACAACTTTCTCCCACCCCTTACCCCCCAAGCCTAGGCAACCACTTATCTTTCTGCATCTTTCTTTTCCTTCCCATATGTTCATCTGTTTCATTTCTTAAATCCCACATATGAGTTAAATTGTATGGTATTTCTTTCTCTATTTCACTTAGGATAATACTCTCTAGCTCCATCCATGTCATTGCTAATGGCAAGATTTCATTCTTTTTGACGGCTGAGTAGTATTCCATTGTATGTATATACCACATCATCTTTGTCCATTCATCAGTCTGTGGACATTTGAGTTCTTTCTATAGTTTGGTTATTGTTGAAAATGTTCTAAATCTTTATAATGTTATTTTGGGAATGTTGAAATCACTCAGTATGTAACTTTTTTTTAAAAAAGATTTATTTACTAGAGAGAGAGTAGAGGAAGGGGCAGAGGGAGAAGGAAAGAGAATCCTCAAGCAGAGGATTCCCCACTGAGTGTAGAGCCAGACACAAGACTGGATCCCAGGACCCTGAGATCATGACCTGAGCTGAAATCAAGAGTTGGACACTCAATCAACTGAGCCACCCAGGCACCCCAGTATGTGACTTTTTGACAGTAGCTTTTTTCACTCAGCATAGTTCCCTTGAAATTCATGCAAGGTGTTGCATATACCAATAGTTCATTCCTTCTTGTTGCTGAGCAGCATTCCACGGCATGGATGTACCATAATTGGTTTATTCAACCACCTACAGATGGACTTTTGAGATGTTTCCAATTCTTTACTATTAGAAGTAAAGTTGCTATAGATGTTAATGTACACATTTTTTTGTGTGTGAATATATGTTTTCATCTCTCTGGGACAAATACTCAGTACTGTCATTGCTGGGTCATGTGTAAATATATGGTCAGGTTTTCAAGAAACTGCCAAGCTATTTTGTGGAGTGGCTGTATGAGTTACACTCCCACCAGTAATGTATGGGAGATTCTCTGTATCCTCACAGCATTTGGGCATTGTCACTGTTTTTTATTTTAGCTGCTCTAATACATGTATAGTGATAGTTTATCATAGTTTTAATTTACTTCTCCCTAATCATTGATGATGTTGAACATGTTCTCCTGTGGTTATTTGCCAGGTGTATGTATATCTTCTTTGCTGAAATGCCTATTCATTTATTTGCCCATTTTATAATTAATCCAATTGTTTGGCTTTTTGCTGCTGAGTTTTGAGGGTTCTTGAAATGTTCTTTATACAAGTTCTTAGATATGTAGCTTGCAAATATTTTCTCTCATTCTGTGAGTTTTTACTTTCCTGATGGTGTCTTTGGAAAAAAAATGTTTTTAAAGATTTTATTTATTTATTTGAGAGAGGGAGCGAGCACGAGCCAGGTGAAGGACAGAGGGAGAAGCAGACTGCTTGCTGAGCCGGGAGCCCCATGCAGGGCTCAATCCTGGAACTCGAGGATCGTGATCTGAGCCAAAGGCAGACACTCAACTGACTGAGCCACCAGGTGTCCCTGTTATTTATTTATTTATTTATTTATTTATTTATTTATTTATTTATTCATTCATTCATTCATTCATTCATTCATTTTTAAAAGATTTTATTTGGATCCCTGGGTGGCGCAGCGGTTTGGCGCCTGCCTTTGGCCCAGGGCGCAATCCTGGAGACCCGGGATCGAATCCCATGTCGGGCTCCCGGTGCATGGAGCCTGCTTCTCCCTCTGCCTATGTCTCTGCCTCTCTCTCTCTGTGACTATCATAAAAAAAAGAAAAGAAAAGCTGTTAAAAAAAATAAATAAATAAAAGATTTTATTTATTCATGAGACACAAAGAGAGAGGGAAAGGGAGGCAGAGACACAGGCAGAAGGAGAAGCAGGCTCAATGCAGGGAGCCCAACATGGGACTTAATCCCGGGTCTCCAGGATTAGGCCCTGGGCTGAAGGTGGCACTAAACCGCTGAGCTACCCAGGCTGTCCTGTTATTTTTATTTTTTTAAGATTTTGTTTATTCATGAGAGAAGCAGAGAGAGAGGCAAAGACATAGGCAGAGGGAGAAGCAGGCTTCCTGCGAGGAGCCTGAAGCAGGACTTGATCCCAGGACCCCAGGATCACAACCTGAGCTGAAGGCAGATGCTCACCCACTGATCCACCCAGGTGCCCCTTAATTTTTTTAAGTAGGTTCCACACCCGATGTGGGGTTGAACTCATGACTGCAAGATTGAGAGTCGCATGTTTTACCAACTGAGCTAGCCAGGGTCCCAACCCCAGGCACCTTTTATTTTGTATTTATTTTATTTTAATTTTTAAAGATCTTTCTATCATCTATCTATCTATCATCTATCTATCTATCTATCTATCTATCTATCTATCTATCTATCTATCTATCTATCTATCTATCTATTCATGAGAGACACACAGAGAGAGAGAGATGCAGAGACACAGGCAGAGGGAGAAGCAGGCTCCATGCAGGGAGCACGAGCTGGGACTCCATCCCGGGTCTCCAGGACCATACCCTGGGCTGCAGGGGGCGCTAGAGAGAGCAAGTGCATGCCAGCTCTGGTGGTAGGGGTAGTGGCAGAGGTAGAGAGAAAATCTTAAGCCTACTCTGCACTGACCAATAAGCCCTATGTGAGGCTGGATCTCACGATCCTGAGATCACGACCTGAATCAAAGCCAAGACTCAGATGCTTAACTGACTACCACCCAGGTGCCCCCCCCAGGCACCTTTTAAAGATAATACTATACATTTATGTTTCCATAAATATTACATGCTGCTATAAACTGAATGTGACCCTCCAAAATTCATATGCCAAATCTTAATCCCCATTGTGGTGGTATTTGGAAGTGGGGCCTTTGATAGGTGATTAGGTCATGAGAGGAGAACCCTGTAGAATGGAATTAGTGCCCTTATAAAAGAGGCTCCAGAGAGGCACCTGGCTGGTGCAGTTGGTAGGGCATGTGACTTCTGATCTCAGTGTTGTAAGCTTGAGCCCCATGTTGGGTGTAGAGATTACTTAGAACTAAAATCTTCACCCCCCCCCAAAAAAAAACAAAAAACAAAAACCCAAAAAGACTCCAGAGACCCCCTTGCTCCATATACATATGAGGAAAAATAGATGGCCATCTGTGAATTGGGAAGCAGGCCCTCACCAGACACTGAACCTGCCAGAAAATTAGACTTCCTAGCCTCTAGAGCTATAAGAAATAAATTTCTGTTCTTTTTAAACCACTCAGTCTATTGTATTCTTTTATAGCAGTCTAAACAGACTAAAACATGTTTTTAGGCTTTATGTAAATATCATGCTTTATGTATCATTATGCAATTTTCTTTTTTTTTCTTTTAACATTGTTTTTTGAGATTTAGCTGTGTTGATAAATGTAGGCAGTAGATCTAATTTAACTACTTTGGCTGCGATGTTGTATTCTGTTATGTGAAGATACTATTTTTTTTTTAAGATTTTATTTTATTTATTCATGAGAGGCGCAGAGAGAGAAAGAGAGAGGCAGAGACACAGGCAGAGGGAGAAGCAGGCTCCATGCAGGGAGCCCGACGTGGGACTCGATCCCGGGTCTCCAGGACCACACCCCGGGCTGAAGGTGGTGCTAAACCGCTGGGCCACGAGGGCTGCCCAAGATACTGCAATTTAACTTTAGGGTGTTCCTAGTTTTTCACTGTTAAAAAGCTGCTAAAAACATTTTTTAAGTACATAGTTCAGTGGCATTAAGTACATTCACACTGTTGTACAAACATCACTACCATCCATCTTCCCTCAGCCCCATGCAACCACCATTCTGCCTTTGTTCCTACGAATTTGATATTAAGTACCTCACAGAAGTGGTATCATATATTTGTTCTTTGGTGACTGGCTTTAGCATAATGTCCTCAAGGTTTATCTGTCAATTTCCTTCCTTCAAAAAATTCAATAATATTCCACTGTGTGTGTTTACAACATATTGTTTATCCACTCATCTGTCCGTGGGCAGATTGTTTTGTCCTTTGGTGATTGTGAATAATGCAACTATGAACATGGGTGTACAAATATCTGTTTAGTTCTTGCTTTCAAATCTTTTGGGCATATATCCGGAGTGGAATTGCTTGATCATATGGTCATTCTATCTTTAATTTTTTGAGGAACCACCATACTATTTTCCATAACAGCTGTACCATCTTACATTATTACCAACAATAAAAGCATCTCTATGTATATTTCCTTGTATTCATGTGTGAGAATGTCTCTAGGCAGTGTACACAGGAATCAAATTATGGGATGTGATCCTAAACTTCCCAAGTTTTGCCCCAGGGCTCCAGGATCAGGCCCTGGGCTGAATGCGGTGCTAAACCGCTGAGCCACCTAGGCTGCCCTCCAGCTTGGTTTTATACCAGCCCTACAACTGTGTATTTTACTTAACATTTTTAACCTTCAGTTTCCTTACTTGTAAAGAAAACATGTGGACCAGGTGTCACAACTGTGTATTTTACTTAACATTTTTAACCTTCAGTTTCCTTACTTGTAAAGAAAACATGTGGACCAGGTGTCCTACCTTGTCAAATCGAGTCTTAAGTCTAGGCAAATTACTTGGCACTCTAGATGCTGAGCAAATGTCACTTCTATCCCTTTTTCTTTGCCTTTTGTTTAGTGTCCTTTGCTCTTTACAGAAGTGGCCTTTGAAATACTGATATTTTCTTTTTTCCAATGCCTTTCTAGGGAGATTTCTTCAGACCAAGAATGGTAGTTTGCTCTATCAATTTCCCAACCTGTTAGAAAACTATATTGGGGGTGGGGGGCGCACCTGGGTGGCTCAGTCAACAGTTAAGCATCTGACTTCCACTCAGGTCATGATCTCAGGGTCCTGGGATGGAGCCCTGCTCAGTGGGGAATCTGCTTCCCGCTCCATCTCCTTCTACCTCTCCCTTTGTTCATGCTCTCTCTTTTCTCTCTTTCTCAAATGAAAAAATCTTGAAAAAAAACAAAAAAACAAAAAACTAAGATATCCAAAATGGATTAGGCAACAGAAGCTATTGTTTGCTTGGATAAATTAATTTTGTACCATTCCATTAGACTTCAAGGAATTATTCTTCATTTCTTTTTCTGATTACTATTGACTACTTCCCAATTTCTTTTTTTAGGGTCATGAACTTATTCTGAGATTTCAATGACATTTTTTTTCATATTTTATTTATTTATTTGAGAGAGAGCATGAGCAGTGGAAGAGGCAGAGGGAGAAAGAGAAGCAGACTACCCCCTGAGCAGGGAACTTAACTTGAGGCTTGTTCCCAGGATCCTGGGATTGTGACCTGAGCGAAGGCACACACTTGACCAACTGAGCCACCTAGGTGCCCTTCAATGACATATTAAACTTTTATTTACTGTGTCTAATAAGTAAAATTTATTTGCTGTAAAGTCAAAGAACAATAGCTAGACAAAAGGTGGAGATGGTTTTATAAATTGATATGTTGTTTTTGTTAGCTGTGGGAACATTTCAACATGGATTAAATTTATGGTGGGAACTGTCTTGGAAGCAGCCCTTTGCCCCACTTTGTTGTCAGAGGGGTTGGTTAGTACATAGTACATTTTCTAATATATAATACAACCTTTGATACATAAAGGAATTTCTCTCTCTTTTTTTTTAAAGATTTTATATATTCGTTCATGAGAGACACACAGAGAGAGGCACACACATAGGCAGAGGGAGAAATAGGTTCCCTGCGGGGAATCCAATGCAGCACTCGATCCCAGGACGCCAGGATCACGACCTGAGCCAAAGGCAGACACTCAACCACTGAACCACCTAGGTGCCCAATAAAGGCATTTCTCTATCTGACATTTGAAATGCAGTGAATATGCATGTGAAGTTAGCCTTTATATTAATCAGCTCTCATTGGTATATATTTACTACAACAGATTTATATTCCATTATAATAATTTTCTCCAACTATTTCTGGGCACTGTATGCTCTTGAAGTGTGAATTGTGAGCCAAGAGGAAGACACTGGGTCTTGCTGGTACATTCGTTCATCCAGCAGACATTTGTTGATCAATTTCTGGATGTAGGAGGCATTGGGATAGCTGATTGGGAGGATGTGGGCTCCACACAAGAGTCCTGGTCTTAGCGTCAAAAGGAGGGTTGTTGTGAGGACTTAGAGTGTCTACCTCAGAGAGTTGTAGGATACAGTATGTTCACTTACATCAAGAGAAGAAAGCCTAGTCCATAGGCAGTGCTTGATAAATGTTAGCTACTGTTATCAATCTTGAAAGGCAAAAAGGGCTTAGTGGTTAAAATACAAACTGAACTGTCTGGGTTGAAATCCTGACTCTGCCATTTACTAACTATGTAACTGTGTGTGAACTTTAATTTCTCTGGGACTCCATTTCTTCATCTATATGGTAGAGATAGTAATACTTTCTAGGTCATAGAAGTTTTGAGGATTTTAAATGGACCTGCCTCATAAAGCCAAGTATACAGGTAAAGTGCTTAGAACAGTGCTTGGCATATAGAAAGTACTCAATAAATGCTAACTATGTAAAAAAAAAGGGGGGGGGTACATATAGACTTCTGTGGAGGCATAGAGGAGGAAGGAGAAGTCTAGTGCCTAGAGGAGGGGAAGAGAGGAACCCAAGGGTGTCGTTGGAGGTATTATATAGAAGCCCAATCACCAGGAGTAGGATGATTGAGAGGGAGCAGGTGAAAAATGAGAAGGCATGGTGTGTTGAGGATATAGTAGGGGTAGCTGTACATGTTTGGGATTTAGGATGCCTAGATGTGGGTCTGGGTTTTCAAAAATGAGGCTGGAGAAGCAAGTAGAGCTCAACTGTCCAGCAACCTTACTATCTTCTGCCATACTGGCCATTCAAGCTTTTTCCCACTTTTGGACCTTTGCACTTTATGTTTCCCTTGCCTAGAACTCTTCCCATGGCCATTTCTTTGTTGTAATTTAAGCAGTGTAAATGTCACCTCCTCAGAAGGGCCTTCTCTGACATCCACCCCTGCTCCCAGAACTCAATCACAACACCCTAGTTACTTAATAACAATTTCATGTTTATCCAAGTCATAATTACATTGCTTACGTGGTTGTTTATCTCTATTTGTCTCCCTACTAGAATATAAATTCCATGAAGGTACAGGGCACATCTCTCCAGTTTGTCACCATACTTTTCACACTTAGCCAGCTAGCATAGAGCCTGATACATAATCAGCGCCCAGTAAATATTTGTTGAAAGAATGAATGACTAACGACTTCCCTTATTATGCCAAGGACTTTTAGATCCTTTGGGTAGGTGTTTTGCATGGGAATGACATGATCAGATTTCTGCTGTAGAATGATAACCTGGTGACATCATAGGAGGTGAATAGAAGAGAGATGAGCTTAGAGATCAGAATTCCAGAGATGGTGGCAGCTGTCCAAGCAGGATATGATGAGGATCTGTAAGTAGACCAAGTCAACAAAATCCAGCATCCCTAAAGAAAACAGGAGGAAAGAATTGATAAAAATCAAATAATAACTGAGCATTGTTTAGTTGTACTTGATCCTTGTTTCAGAAAAGATCCAAGATGACTGACTTAAATGTACATAACAAAAATAAAAGATAAGAGAATTTGAGAACTTACAACAAACAGGAGAAGAAAGAAGAGAAAATGAAGTTAAGGAGTGAGATGAGTATAGAAAATGTTGGCATTAAAGTCTGTCCTAATGCTAGAAGTGGGCCGTAGGTTTAGTGTTTTGTTGTTTGTTTTTTCCCAGACAGTATGGAGAAACACAATTATGTATGTCCATGTGATTAGAAAAAATGTAGTATATCCATACAATGGAATACTACTCGGAAATAAAAAGAAATGAACCATCGAGCCACAATACAAAATGATGAATCTCAAGATAATTCTAGAAAAATACAAACTAATCAGGAGGGAAAGGAGATCACTGGGCTCTTGGGGATGGAGGCAGGAAGAAGGAACGAGGTGGGATGGGTTATCGAAGGCAGGAGAAACTCTTGAGGGGTGAGGGAAATGTTTACTATTTTGATTTTGGTGACTGTCTCATGGGTATAGGCATATATCCAAACTTACAGACTTAAATACTTTCAATATGTGCAACTTATCCTGCATTATTTATGCCTCAATAAAGCTATAAAAAAGTTAAGCAAACATCTGGCAAAGCATTCCCTGAGATAGCTGAGGTAAATCCTTGATGAGCATAAAGGTATCTCAGGAAGTGAAAGGAAACTGATTCTAGCAGTACGAAAAGTTTAAAAATGGTTCTTGAAAGATAAATGTTAGTCTCCTTTTATAACATATAAAGATGTATTTACCCAGTTTCAGACTTATTAAATTATATTAATGTACCAGGTGAATTGGTGTCACCCTAACAGATCCTCTCTGTTTGAATTTATTTGACCCCCAAAGGAAGCTAATGAACAGGTTTCTTAATTACTTCGGAATTAAGAACTGCCCTTTGAATCCCAACAGGTCTGTTGTCAGAGGAGATCAGAAGACATTAATAGTAATGAACGAACTATGACCAAGGGTCACCCTAAGTAATTAATACCTAAAGCAGGACATTCTGCTTTTCATGTTTTCTTAATCCTGTGAGACACGTAAGAAATGCTCCCTTGCTATGCTGTGTGTGTGTTGAGAGGGAGAACCTCCCATATGCAGATTTAATCAGCACTATGGTTAAGTTTTCTGGAGATTCTCATCTATACCACCTCTAGCAAAAGGGTATATATAGCAGATTAAAAAAAATAGCTGATCAAAATCAAAGTAATTTACACATTTGAGGTGGAAAACGTGTGTGTGTGTGTGTGTGTGTGTGTGTTTGTGTGTTTCTGCATCTTAGAGCACACAGAGCTGCTTACTGATCGGGGAACAGAGGACTAGCTGAGGACAAAGCATATTGACAAGTCCTTGAAACAGGCAGAGTGACATTCCTCTTTGGACTCAATTGCCTTGATGTTAATACTTCACTAAGGGCAAAAGGCAATCTTAGCCAGGCCCGGAGGATCCTGTAGGTCTATTTTAACCTATAAAAATTCCTTTAGAAGTTCCTCTATCTCTACTACCCAAGATACGTGTTGACATCCCCCAAGCACGTGGCCCATCTGAAGGGTCTCATGATTCAGGTTTTATTAGACAGTAATAAATGACCTTTCCCCAACAGTATCTAGCCCTCCTCAAGGTCCTGGTTGATTCCAAATTTCCTTAGAGAGTACGCTATCCTCAAACTCCTCCCAGGTATATAATCAGCTGCCTCTGACAGGCCTGGGCTGCAGCTCTTCCTGCCCCCTGGTCACATTCCCATGCTTTCATAATACCACCATTTTGCACCAAAGATGTATGAAGAATTCTTTCTTGGTTGTCGGTTCCAGACCTATATTCCAAAACTCCATCACTTACCATAAAGTGAAAATGATTACAGTTTTGTTAACTGTTGCGCCAGGCCCTGTGCTTAGCACTGTATCCCTTAATCTTACAAACAAAATACTGTGATTATGCCTGTTTTTAAATACTTGGGAAGGGACACCTGTGTGGCTCAGCAGTTGAGCGTCTGACTTTGGCTCGGGGGTGATCCCTGAGTCCCAGGATCGAGTCTCACATCAGGCTCCTTGCATGGAGCCTGCTTCTCCCTCTGCATATGTCTCTGTCTCTGTGTGTCTCTCTCTGTGTGTCTCTCATGAATAAATAAAATCTTTTAAAAAAACACTTGGGGAAACATAGATAAGTGATCTATAGTCACATGGCTAAGAAATGGCAGAGCGAGATTTTAACCCAGGTTTGCCTGACTCCAGAGCCCTCTTAATCTCTTTGCTGATTGTGTCCAGTGGTCTTTTATGGTTACTAGAAAAAGGCTACAAATCCAGTGCTAAGCTTCCTAAGTGGCCAAAGCAAAGAGGAAAACATGATTAGGCATATATCACACTGTCCCTAAGATACAAATTGACTTTTTCAATAGAAACAGAACTTGTTCTGAGACAAATGTTTTGTATAAGTTCTTACAGAGTATAGTCTGTAAAGAATGGATAAAGCTTTGTGTTGCATCCTTCCAGTGGAGAAAATCCAGAATTTTGCTATGCTAAGATGAATAAGTTCTGGGGTTCTAATGTGGAGCATGTTGAGTAGAGTTAACAATACTCTATTCCACCCTTGGAAGTGGCTGAGAGTAGATCTTACATCATCTTGATCATCGTTAAGTCATCAAGTTGTATACCTTAAGCTTACGCAAAGTTATTTGTCGATTATATCTCAACTGGAAAGGAAAAAAGAATTTTACTAGAGTTGTTACCTATGTTGACCCTTGATATAGACTTGTGCCCCACTGATCTGGGACGGTCCAACCCAGCTGGTCCAAAGTCTCAGATGGTGTGGCTTGGAACAAGGGAAATATATCTGGACAAAGCTGGGCCACATGCCCTCTGGTCAATCCATGATCAATGCTCTGTCAAAAGCAGTCTTTGTAAAGATGGGACAGCAAAGAATTGCACCAGGATCAAATCCAAATTTCCTAGTATTTAAGATTGTCTTCTATTGTACCCCCCTGCCCCCCAGATACTTGCCCAACCTGTCATCTGTGTCCCCAGCATACAGCAGGTTTGAACAAGTTGGTGTCTGTCCTCAGGTAGCTTATCATCCAGTTAAATAGAAAACATGTAAATGACCCTAATACCATATGAGAAACACTACAGTAGAGGAGCTTATAAGAAACAGGAGTGACATAAAGGATGTACCAGCCGCAGCTGGTAGGAATGGGGGAAGTTTTCCTTGGGCCGACTGTTGAGTTGGATTCACCCGGATGTCAAGGTCAAGTTCACACTTCCTAGCTCTAGAGCAGGCTGATTATCCATATAGATAGCCACAAGCTTTGAGGTCAAATCGTTTATTGGGAGGCCTCCCCCATCTCACCATTGTTGGATTCCCTAGACATTCAGGAGATGGTTTTTCTATGCCTTTTTGGCATTCAGGCCTCCCAGCCTCAAGCCAACAAGCACAGTAAAATCAGAGTGGGCGTATTCCTTTGCTGGAGAATCCAGAAATTTCAATTACATCACTCACAGCCTGTCACTCCTCTGCTTTCTGATATATCTAGAGCAAAATCCAGATTCCCTAACACGGCCAACAGGCCCAACATGGTCAATGTGTACCTCCCTCTCAAATTCCCCTTCTGTCACGAATCCTGCCATGACAACCCTCCCTTCCTTCCTTCCTTCCTTCCTTCCTTCCTTCCTTCCTTCCTTCCTTCCTTCCTTCCTTCCTTCTTTCCTTCCTTCCTTCCATCTGGCAGACTCGCCAAGCTCATGCTCATGTCAGGGCCTGTGCTATTCCTTGTGTTTGGACTACACTTCCCTCTTTCTCACCTACAGGTTTCAGGTCAGACCTGCTCTGACCCCTACACTGTCACACTACACTGCAGTATTATTTTATTGCCTTCGGACCACTTATCAATATCTGTACTTATTCAATTCATAAATTTTTTTAAAGATTTTATTTATTCATGAGAGCCACAGATAGGCAGAGACAAAGACAGAGGCAGAAGCAGACTCCCTGTGGGGAGCCTGATGCGGGACTCAATCCCTGAACCCCGGGATCAGAGCTGAAGGCAGACGCTCAGCCACTGAGCCACCCAGGCATCCCTGAACTAAGAAATTAACATGAGCCAGATTAACAGGAGAAAATCAAATCTAATTTTGTACATACAGGGAATCCATACAGACATGAAATTCCCAAGACTGTCAGGCAAAATGTGGAGTATCCGTCATCCTGAGCTCAGGGAGTTGGGGTGAGTCTGGGGGTGCAAAGGAGAGGAAGGCCTTTAGCAGGAAGGTGAGGTAAGTTTGGAAAACAGAGTTTGCCCTTCGCGGTAAGTCTCTTAGATACAAGAAATCTGTTTAATTGCTCTCTCCCTGGTACTGGTCAGCTATCTAAATCCTTTTTAGGCATTTGCGGGTAGGGCAGGGGTAGGTTAAAGTTTCTTCCTGGGTCTTTGGGGCCTTGATTGTTTTCTACACGAAACAATCTACATGCCCTTGTGGTCTATCTTAGGAGTGGCCTGCCCTTGGCTCACGGTCCATACTCTGTCCACAGTACTGGGGACATAAAAATCTTTGGTTCCTGTCTGAAGAGTTAATGTGGAGCAGAGAAGCAGGAGTCCATAGGAGTCTGGGGAAGCTTCCACGAATATAAAGAAGGCTGGTCGGGCAGCCCCAGTGGCTCAGCGGTTTAGTGCCGTCTGCAGCCCAGGGTGTGATCCTGGAGACCCTGGATCGAGTCCCACGTCAGGCTCCCTGCATGGAGCCTGCTTCTCCCTCTGCCTGTGTCTCTGCCTCTCTCTCTCTCTCTCTCTCCTCTCTGTGTATTCTCATGAATAAATAAATAAAATATATTTTAAAAAAAATAAAGAAGGCTGGTCATTAAGGGGACCAGTGGGGGTTCAGGCCCCCAGAATGCTCCCAAGAAACTGCAAACAAAGAACCAAGAAGGTGATTTCAGAGGAAAAGGAAACTGGCTTTTTTAAAAAAATTAAATAACAAAATCAAACTTCAATTTTAGACATCTATTGACGTGAGGACTGAAAACAGGAATGGTTATGGCCCAGTAAACCATACTCCTCAGGCCCTAAACAAGCCAGAGTCAGAATAAATTTTTAAAAAATCTATTAATTTGCCCGAATAGAGACACATACTATGTTTATAAATTGAAGTAGTCAATGTTGTTAAGATGACAATTTTCCCCAAATGTATCTAGAGATTCAGGGCAATCCCAGCAGGCTTTTAAAAGTTAGGAATTGATAAGATGACCCTAAAGTTTATTTGGAAACCCAAAGGACCTAGAAGAGCCACAGCTATTCTTTGGGGGGAAAATGAACAGTCAGAGTACTTAACCTGGCACCAAGCTCACTATAAACACACAGTAATCAAGACTGGGTTGTTGGCATAAGGATAGAGATAATAGATGGATGTAACAGAAAGGAGTCCAGAAATCTTTCCTTTTGTTTTTTAAGATTTTGTTTATTTATTTTTGAGAGACAGAGCACAAGCTGGCCCCCTCCCTGGATAGGGAGCCTGACTGAGGGCTCCACCCTGGGACCCTGGGACCATGACTTGAGTGGAAAGCAGACACAGAACAACTGAACCACCCAGCCCCTCATGAGAGACACAAGAGAGGGAGAGAGGCAGAGACACAGGCAGACGCAGAAGCAGGCTCCATGCAGGGAGCCCGACGTGGGACTTGATCCCCGGTCTCCAGGATCACGCCCTGGGCTGAAGGCAGCGCTAAACAGCTGAGCCACCCGGGCTGCCCCCCTATTTAGCTTTAATTATAGTCACCTATTGAAGGATAGTTGGAGGAAAGGCAGGCAGGGCCAAGGATTTCCCCACCCCCACCCTAAGAGGAAACCACCCTTAAAAGGATTTATACCACTCTGGAAGGAGCCTCCACCCATTCCCATGTGACAAAAACCTCACTGGGTGACAGGCACGGGGGTGGGGGGGTGGGGGGGGTAATGAGATTAAAACAGCCTGCCAACAAGCCCATTAAAAAGCCCTAGACTGGGGCACCTGGGTGCCTCAGTGATTGAGCGGCTGCCATTGGTTCAGGGCGTGATCCCAGGGTCCTGTGATCGAGTCCCGCATTGGGCTCCCTGAGAGGGAAATAAGTAAAGAGAGGTAAATCTTTTATTAACACGTCACAAGGGCGATTGTTTCATAGAAGAAATTATTTTTCAAAAGATAATATAAAATCTTCAGGGGCCAGGCACTGTTCTAGATGCTGGAGAATAAGGAAGTAAACAATACAGACCATATCTGCATTGTCCTGAGGCAGGACTGGGAGAAAATGGGGCAACTGGGGAGCTCAGCCATTGAGCATCTGACTTTGTCTCAGGTCATGATCCCAGGATCCTGGGATTGATTCCTGCATTGGGCTCCCTGCATAGAGCCTGCTTCTCCCTCTGCTTATGTGTCTGCCCCTCTCTCTGTGTCGCTCATGA